>NC_058093.1:87525000-97525000 GCF_020171115.1 Neogale vison | reverse complement strand
CTTATATACATTTACATGACCAATCAGTGAACAAGGTGACCAATAAGGGGCCAAACAATGGGGAGAGCCAATGAGAGTCCTGTTACTATGCTGATTAAATTTGAAACAGCCAATGACTATGTCCTCCTTTAGGTGGGCTTCACCAGAAAGTTCGGTGTTCACTTGCAGCGTATTTTGCTGGCAGTGAGCCAAGCACCATCGTGTAATGGTGGGGACTTTCCCGGCCGGAGGCGGTCCCCAACACCAGGCTTCTAGACTCTGGCCCCTTCCTCACGTTCATGTTCCAAAACCCATGTCTCACTATCTCATTGTTTGATGACTGCTAAAGTTTCTCACACCACCTGATGACCCAAAAGCGATGTTGTATCATAAGATTAACATTTTTGCTTGCCTACAGACATGGAATTGCCTTTTCCCCTGAGGTTTTCAGTGCTTTTCCATGAAACCAACTCAGTGGCTACTGTAAGCCAAGAGACCTTCCCCTCCGCTCCCCTCCAGTAGGTCCTCTTGGTTTGTCTTATGTATCAAATGTTCACATGAGGGGTTCCTGGCTCAGTCAGTTAAGCATCTGACTCTTGGTTTTGGCTCAGGTTAGGATGTCAGCATTCTGGGATCGAGCCCCACATCCGGGTCTACACTCAGTGAGGGTCTGTTTGGGGATTCTCTGTCCCCCTCTGCCTCTGCCCCTCATCCTGTACTTGCACATGTTTTCTCTCTCTCAAGTAAATAAATCTTTAAGTGTTCACATTAAATGTATTGGAAAAAAAACTACATATATATCTGTAAGAACGTTGGAAACAATAGCTTTTCTCAGAAATGCTCAGAGAGGGCAAAGTGTTTGCTCTTCCTGAAACACAGACAACATCCAGTGCTCACCCCATACACCAGCTATGGGAAGCCTGCTCCTCTTTGTGTTCTAGAACAAGAGGGCCACCCATTTCTCATCTTCAGAGTTTTGAAAGTCTGTATTCATGTCATGAACTTTCATGGGCTTGAAGCAATAATATTTCAATGCAGTCTTTAATTTTTTTTTTTTAAGATTTTATTTGACAGAGAGAGACACAGCGAGAGAGGGAACACAAGCAGGAGGAGTAGGAGAGGGAGAAGCAGGCTTCCCGCTGAGCAGAAAGCCTGATGTGGGACTTGATCCCAGGACCCTGGGATCATGACCTGACCTGAAGGCAGACACTTAACACCTGAGCCACCCAGGCACCCCAGTCTTTAATTTTCTAACTAAAAATTATTTTTAAACAGGGGAAAACCCTTTGATCATTCCAGCCATATCTCTTGTGACTATCCCGGACCCTGCAGCATTGGTCTTAGGGACTGGCATCAGCAGCCAGGTGTGGACCCAGCACACTATCCCTTCTGGTGCATTTGGTGGAGTCCTGGGCCAGCCCCACACCCTGGCATCAGACTGCCTGAAAGTAGATCCCCATCTTGCCACTACTTGCTGTATGACCTGGAGCAACCGCTTAACTTTGCTGGACTCCACGTTTGTCAAGCGCAGATTAAAAATACCCTTACATCTTCAAAGATTGCTGTGAGAATGTAGCCCAAGAGAATGGCTCGGCCTGGGTCTGGCAATATTTGGTTCACATTAGCTAATGACACAAACAAAACCAGGGTCTATGCCTCTTCTCAGATTAAAGCTACCCAGAATCAGGGACCAGTAGGCTCAGAGTGGTGCCTAATTAGCATGTGATGAACAGATGAATGGATGGATCCCTAGGGTGCGAACCCTCCTGCTGAGCATGGGCCATCAGAAAGTAGTTGAGCTTTGCTGCCAAATGGATCTGTGTCTGCATCCTGGTTCTCTCTGTTCTAAACCCCTCAATACATGGAATCTTGGCTGTCTGGGATGTGAGATGAGAAGGCAGTGCATTGCAGGGTGACCGTGAGGATGAAGTGGGGTCATCCTGGAGCGTCACAGCAGACTGGAGTGGAGTCTCCTTCTCCCCAGGTGACCTGGAATGCCAGGAGCTAAGTCCAGATTCCTCCGGGGTCCAGGGAACACAGGCTGGTTTGGGAAAGAAGCAGATGCATTCTTAGCACAACATAGCCTGGGTTACAGTTCTTAGGAAATAGTGTTAAAAGGTCATGAATCGGGGTCTCTGAAGGAAAGTCATCGTTCAGCTGCGAGGTTTGCTGTATTATAAACATGTTAGCCGAGAACAAGCTGTAGCCATGTGGAAGTTTCTTTCTCGGCCCTCCCTGCCCTCTAGATGATCGGTGCTCACCTTCTTCCCTCTCAGCTCCCAAGCTAGGAGGCCCTGAAACCGTGCTTCCCATTCACACTGCATGGCAGCAGAAATGGCGGAGAAGGGCCTCAGCAGTGGGCGGATAACCAAGGTCGAGAGAGGGGTCAGAGGAAAGAGAGAATTTGGAACTGGATGGTTTCTGAGGGAGGGCAGATGGACCCAAAAGTCTGGTGGAGCCTCAGGGGAGGAAGAGAGGGTTAGATAGGAGTTTGGTGAGGGGATTCTTGACAACTGCAGAGGAGCCACTAAGATCTTTTCTGGAAGAATCGCTGTCCGGCTTCAAGAAGAGTGATTAGCTAATGGCCTCCAGCTACTGGCATCTTCAAGCTTTGTCTCGACTCTTTTGCTGATGCTATATTTTCCTAGGTGGCTGCCAGCCCATGGTGGCAAGGGACTCTGACTATTTCTGCCCAGAACAGGACACTGCTGGTGGCCATCTTTGTTCCCAAGCTCCCTGTGGCATCAGCTGGAATGGGTCAGAGAGGCTTCACAGCCTGAGGTCTCCCCTTGCTCTTTTCCCTTTCATCTTTCACAGATTTTTACCTTTCCCCATTCCCCCTACCCAAATTGCTTATGCTCCTAAATCTGCCTCAGCATCTGCTTTCTGGAACACCCAAGTGACCAGGTAAGGAAAAAAGATCATTAAAAAAGACAGAGATTGCCCCTGGACGGCCCTCAAGAGGCCCAAGGTGCATCCATACTGGTTAGGACCTGCTTCTCTGTTCTGGGCAAGGTGATGAGGTGGCCAGATTTGGGGATTAGGACCCAGCACTCAACTGTCAATACGATGATTTGTTTTGAACGTACTGTCTGAACTCTTCAGTAGAGAAGCATTGACCCCTTCTGGCATGTTTCTGTTGGCCTCAGTGAATAGCAGGAGAAGAACTCCCTACCACAGGGTCACTAGCAGGCACAGCAACAGTATGACTGTCAAGAGGATCGCCTTAATTAGGAGATGATACGATGTCAATTTTATCAGCTCTTGCTTTACCTCAATAATATCTTGAGACATAATGGAGAGGAAAGAAAAGGAGGTGCTTCAGTATGTCATAATGTAAAATACAGTTCGGTGTCTGACAGACAATTCATCCTCAGAAGTTGTAGAGGTTTCTTTTTTTTTTTAATTTATCCATAATTTGGCCTGATCCTATGTTTCCAACCTAATCTCCTAAACCATGTCTGAATTGGGTTTTCTTGCATATAACAGGGTTTCCATAGAACAGTGATCTAATATAAAAGTGCATTTTCTCACATTTATGAAAGTGTCTGGAATTGGTATGGTAGGTCTATGGTCAGCAGGGAACCAGGCACTGAATACTTTTTTCTTCTGCAACCTCTAGTTTATAGTTTCCAATTTGAAAATAATCTCATGATCATAAAATGGCCACTGAAGCTCCAGGTTTCACATCAATGTTCTCAGCAGCGGAAAAGAGAAATAGATAAGAACAAAAAAGTACATATTTATGACAGCATCAGGCCCTGTCCTGGGAGTTCCAGTCCTAAGAGACTTAGACTTTTATCTCAGGACCATTTTTGACACAAAAAATACTGAGAAATATATTTTTCAAGATGGACCTATAACCCAGTCGGATAAAGTGGGAGATTTCCTATAAAGGAAAAGGGAGAAGGTAGTAATGCATAAGCAGCTAGCCATCTGTATACCTTCTCTTTTTTTAAATATATATATTTTTAAATTTTTTTTATTAACATATAATGTATTATTAGTTCCAGGGGTACAGGTCTGTGAATTGCCAGGTTTACATACTTCACAGCACTCACCATAGCACATACCTTCCCCTGTGTCCATAGCCCCAACACCCTCTCCCTTCTCCCCTCTCTCTGGCAACCCTCAGTTTGTCTTGTGAGATTAAGAGTCTTTTATGGTTTGTCTCCCTCCTGATCCCATCTTGTTTCATTTATTCTTTTCCTATCCCCAAACCCTTCACATTGCCTCTCAACATCCTCATATCAGGGAGATCATATGATAATTGTCTTTCTCTGATTGACTTATTTCACTCAGCATAATACCCTCTAGTTCCATCCATGTCATTGCGAATGGCAATATTTCATTTCTTTTGATGGTTGCATAGTATTCCATTGTATGTATATGTGTGTATATATATATCTTCTTCTTTATCCATTCATCTGTTGATGGATATCTAGGTTCTTTCCATAGTTTGGCTATTGTGGACATTGCTGCTATAAACATTCGGGTGCACGTGCCCCTTTGGATCACTATGTTAGTATCTTTAGGGTAAATACCCAGTAGTGCAATTGCTGGGTTGAAGGGTAGCTAGCTCTATTTTCAGCTTTTTGAGGAACTTGCATGCTATTTTCCAGAGTGGTTACACCAGCTTGCATTCCCACCAACAGTGCAGGAGGGTTCCCCTTTCTCCGTGTCGTCGCCAGCATCTGTCATTTCCTGACTTGTTAATTTGAGCCATTCTGACTGTGTACACTTTCTCTTTAAGCTTGTTTTCTCACAGTTCCGCATCCAAAACAGGCCATCCAGATCCAGGACTGTGTAGATTCTGCCTTCTGCACCATCTTACCTAACTGTCCAAATTGAATCCCCCATCTAAGGTCCCAGACATACGTCCTTTCTCCACGAAGCTTTTCCTAACCCCACCCGAACCCAGTGACCTCTCCTCTCATTGAGAAGTTACTCTGTTGGTTTCCTTTTTTCACCTATTGGTCCCACACCACCAGTGAGGATATAATCACCTATAGGGCAGAAATAGCAGATTATCCTCATCTCCCAGATCAACAGCAAGTGCTAGGCACAATTTTAGGTGTTGCCTGAACCATGTGCTAGATTAATCCATTTATGAAGTATTTCTAACTCACTCCTTATAAATAAAGTTTGGATTATTCTCCCCTTTCATGGACTCAATTGACATTTTCTCTGTTTTCATGGGGTTGCATGAAGTCTTCCTGTTGCTTATTCCCATTCATTTGACATTTTCTCTGACCGAGGGACTCTGTGTAATACATGACCTGGAGCTTACATCCAAGCAGATATCCTAATCAGATACAGATTTCTAACCTACCTTCGGGCAAGAGATGGGGAGGCTCTCAGCTTGTGCTCAACACTACCGGCTGCCTACCCCATATCTCATCTTCTACCCACGAACAGAACTCTGATTTAATGTAGAGCGGGGATGAAAGGCAAACATATACCTTCTCACCCCCTTGCAGCCACAGCTGACCACATGACAGAGCATATATGGTCATATAGTTGGGTGACTAGGTGACATACCTCTAGACAATGAGATACAAATAAAAATTGTCACAGCCTCTGGGAAAGCACTTTTCACTTATCTGGCACTCACATTTTCGCCTTCCACCCTTCTCCTCCTCTCTGACGAGAACATGGACAAATATAAGTGGTGGCACAACCATCTTGAAACCATGAAATCATGAAATAAGCATGAAGACAAAAACGACATGGTAAAAATGATTAAACAGAAAGAACCAATCGGTCTCTGCTGGCACAGTGGAGAGGCAGCCCCGGACTGGCTATCTTTTGACTTCACTCTACGTGGTAGAAAGAAACCCCCACACAAAGTTTAACAACTCTTACCCAGGTCCCTGTAAACTTCCGCAGAAAGCAATCCTAACCAGTCCCCCACAGGGAGAAGCGTCCCAGC
This sequence comes from Neogale vison, assembly GCF_020171115.1. Classification (NCBI taxonomy): domain Eukaryota; kingdom Metazoa; phylum Chordata; class Mammalia; order Carnivora; family Mustelidae; genus Neogale; species Neogale vison. Next base: position 97,519,089 of record NC_058093.1, on the reverse strand, counting down.
AGCTAACTGTGCTGCTTCAGCAGGAGGTTCCTTTGGGGCTTGGGCACTTGCCCAGCCCCGTGTTTTATATGCAAGCTTCACAGAGCTCTGCTCCTTTAATTGGAATTTGTGGCTGCGTCGGGCACTCTGCTGCTGCTGCCATGTCATCCTCAGACACTATAATTTCTATCCCTTCAATTTGGCATAATATATAATAAGTTTTTATCATTAATGGTGCCCAAAATGTCAACAACGGATGCGTTTTCGTAAAATCTTCAAATAAATGCAGGGAGAACAGTAAACCATGCACCGTTCAGAAGGTAACAAAGGGAAAGCTACTGAAAATGAGATGCCATCCCAATTACTTCCTATTTATCAAGCCTCACACTTTTCACCTCAATGGGATGCACTTTTGAAACGGCTCTCTTTCATCACATGATGATTAATCCAATTCTGTTATGTTCAGAATATGGCATAAATCTTTTGGCCTCCCTAAATTATGAGAAAATTATTTTTCTGAATCACCGTAAGTAGGTGCTGACAAGACGACGGTTGGCCCTTCAATATTCAGAAAAACTCAACTCTTCCTTAAGTAGCTTCCTGATGAGACCCAGTGGGGCAGCCAGTCAGGGGTCCTCATTCGCCCAGTCTCAGGGTTTGGCAGAATGCAGAAATGTACTGTTACAACCAGGAAGGTCTCAAGAAGGGCTACACCCTGCCATCGCCAGCCTCTCCACAAAAACAGAGAGCAAACAACAAGGGCCACTGTTCCCCCGAACTATGATTCACCCCTTGGCCCTGGACTCAATGCCTAAGGTAGTCATTTAGTGGACATTTTTAATAAGTCTGAGTGTCTTTTTTTTGTTTGTTTTCACTCCTGTTGCAGGTAATAGTATGTGTGTAATCATGTGTGTGTGTATACCTTAGAACGTCTTAGAACAACAACAACAACAAAAACCTAACAGTTGATTTTGTGGTCACCCTCCAGCCTCAGAGATGCCTGAAGATTGGACTCATCATCAACAGTACCTCAGGGAATCATCAGACTACAACCTTATGCTGGACCCAAGGTGAATGGGAAGCCCAAAGGGGAAAGGGTACCATTCCAAGCACCTGTACCTCATTACCAAGACTTTATTGGAACCTGAGGAACCAATATTGATGAGATACAGCTGCAGCAGAGAAGGAGCATTAGTCACACACCCCTAAGGGTCCCTGAGTCTGAAGAACAGATTCTGAGAGAGAGACCATTTCTGGAAGAGGGCTCCGAGGATCTGTACCTGTGAGGAAGTAAAGGCATGGGAATCAAACAGAAGGAGAAATGAATTGTAATTTATTTGCAAAAGAGGCTTTGGCTGATCTGCAAAAGGAGGGATGGTTCTTTAGAGATATCTCATATTGAGGTAAGCCCTGAAAGAGACTCAGCTATAAGCCATCAGTAGCTAACATCCCTAAGGAGAAGGCAAGGAGAAGGCAAGGAGAAGGGCCTTGATTCTGAAGTGAGGGATCTGAGCGCCTCGGAATGCACCACAGAAAATATGTGGCTAGCTACTTATCAAGTTGAAGGGACCCCAAAGCTTATGGTAGCTGAGACTGTGCCTACTCTCCCAACCCTGTTACTTGCGACCATACTTATTATTCTGTATTGTTGCCTGTCTGTTGTAGTTGTAATGACAATTGGTGCTTGGTAGTGTGACTATAAGTCTGAACCCAAAGCCATTTTAGTCAGTTCTCCAGCAGGGATATCAGAGGACTCCACTTATACTCATGCTCCAGGCCTCAGGGAGGTCAGTGCAAGCCTGAAGAGCAAAACATACAACCAGGAGGCTGGGGCAGGTTCTCTGAGGAGGTTATAATGAGAAGTAACATATACAAAAATTTCTTAGGTATCAGAAAGCATTGGCCATATGAGAAAAGTTTGCTAAATTTAACCTCAGAACTTACGTTTATCAAAAGACATTACTAAGAGAATGAAAAGGCAAGCTACAGACCAGGAGGTAAAATGTGGCATTCAAGTGTCAGACTAAGAAATTATATCCAAAATACATAAAAGACTTCTAAAAGCTAGAAGGAAAAAAATAAAGGTGTCAAATATTGGTTTTGAATGGTAGAACACTTGATTGGTACTTTACCAAAGATGCTATCTAAATGCTCAACAAGCCTATGCAATGTTGCTCAACCATTATAATCATCCAAAAAAAAAATGCACATGAAAACCATGATGAGACATCACCCTGCACCTCCCAGAAGGGCTAAAATTAGCCAGTCAGTTCCAAGTGCTAAGAAGGATGTTGTCTCAGAGGAGCACTTGTACGTGGCTACTGGGAGGGTACACTGGTACAACCATTTTCAAAAGCTATTTGGCAGTGTCTACTAAAGCAAAACTTCCCCCATCCTCTGGTGCAACAATCCCACTCCTGGATATATACCCATCACAATGTCCGTAACAGCATTAGTCATAATAACCAAAAACTAGAATCAAATGTCTATCAGCAGTGGAATGGATAAATGCTAGTGTGTCCACGGAGTGGAATCCTACAGAGCAAAAACAAGCAGCTGCTGGTATCAGCAAGAAACAGAGAGAGCTCTCATAGACACTAGGCAGAGCAGAAGAATCCTGACACAAAGATGGACATGTTGTATGACTGCATTTATATGAAGTTCAAAAACAGACACAACTGTTTCGTGATGATAGAGCTCAGAATACTGTTTGACCTGGGGAAGGGGTAAGACATTGACAGGCAGGAGCACAACTGAGCCTTCTGGGAGCCTGCGAAGGCTTTATATCTTGATCTGGGTAGTTGTTTTTATGGGTATATACACATGTAAAAATTCATCAAGGTGTGTACTTAAAATTTGGGCTCTTTAATGTATGATGTTATATCTCAAAAGAGTGAATTGCTTTTTTTTTTTTTAATTTCTTTTCAGTGTAACAGAATTGTTTATGCACTACACCCAGTGCTCCATGCAATACATGCCCTCCATAATACCCACCATCTGGCTCCCCCAACCTCCCACCACCCGTCCCTTCAAAACCCTCAGATTGTTTTTCAGAGTCCATAGTCTCTCATGGTTCACCTCCCCTTCCAATTTCCCTCAACTCCCTTCTCCTCTCCATCTCCCCATGCCCTCCATGTTATTTGCTAAGCTCCACAAATAAGTGAAACCATATGATAATTGACTCTCTCTGCTTGACTTATTTCACTCAGCATAATCTCTTCCAGTCCCATCCATGTTGCTACAAAAGTTGGTATTCATCCTTTCTGATGGAGGCATAACACTCCATATTGTATATGGACCACATCTTCCTTATCCATTCGTCTGTTGAAGGGCATCTTGGTTCTTTCCACAGTTTGGTGACCATGGCCATTGCTGCTATAAACATTGGGGTACAGATGGCCCTTCTTTTCACTACATCTGTATCTTTGGGGTAAATACCCAGGAGTGCAATGGCAGGGTCATAGGGAAGCTCTATTTTTAATTTCTTGAGGAATCTCCACACTGTTCTCCAAAGAGGCTGCACCAACTTGCATTCCCACCAACAGTGTAAGAGGGTTGCCTTTTCTCCACATCCTCTCCAACACACGTGTTTCCTGTCTTGCTAATTTTGGCCATTCTAACTGGTGTAAGGTGGTATCTCAATGTGGTTTTAATTTGAATCTCCCTGATGGCTAGTGATGATGAACACTTTTTCACGTGTCTGATAATGTCTTCATTAGAGAAGTGTCTGTTCATATCTTCTGCCCATTTTTTGACATGATTAACTGTTTTGTGTGTTAAATTTGAAAGTTCTTTATAGATCCTGGATATCAACCTTTTGTCTGTACTGTCATTTACAAATATCTTCTCCCATTCCGTAGGTTGCCTCTTTGTTTTATTGACTGTTTCCTTTGCTGTGCAGAAGTTTTTGATCTTGATGAAGTCCCAAAAGTTCAGTTTCACTTTTGTTTCCTTTGCCTTTGGAGACATATCTTAAAAGAAGTTGCTGTGGCTGATATCAAAGAAGTTACTGCCTATATTCTCCTCTAGGATTCTGAGGATTCCTATCTCACGTTGAGGTCTTTTATCCATTTCAAGTTTATCTTTGTGTACGGTGTGAGAGAACAGTCAAGTTTCATTCTTCTACATATAGCTGTCCAATTTTCCCAGCACCATTTATTGAAGAGACTGTCTTTTTTCCACTGTATATTTTCTCCTGCTTTGTCAAAGATTATTTGACCATAGAGTGATAAACCATTGGCCACACTAATCTAAAAGAAAAGAGAGAAAGCTCAAATTAACAAAATTATGAATGAAAAGGGAGAGATCACAACTAACACCAAGGAAATAGAAACAATCGTCAGAAATTATTATCAACAGTTATATGCCAGTAAGTTAAGCAACATAGATGAAATGGATGCATTCCTGGAAAACTATAAACTCCCAAAATTGAACCAGGAAGAAATTGACTACCTGAATAGACCAATATCTAGTAACAAGATCGAAGCAGTGATCAAAAATCTCCCAAAACACAAAAGCCTGGGACCTGATGGATTCCCTGGGGAATTCTACCTAACTTTCAAGAAGAAATAACACCTATTCTCCTGAAGCTGTTTCAAAAAATTGAAACAGAAGGAGAACTTTCAGACTCTTTTTATAAAGTCAGCATTACCCTGATCCCCAAACCAGGCAAAGACCCCACCAAAAAGGAGAATTTCAGACCAATATCACTGATGAATACGGATGCTAAGATTCTCAACAAGATCCTAGCAAACAGGATCCAACAGCACATTAAAAAGATTATCCACCATGACCAGGTGGGATTCATCCGTGGGTTACAAGGATGGTTCAACATTCATAAATCAATCAATGTGATAGAACAAATCAATAAGAGAAGAGAGAAGAACCACATGGTCCTCTCAATTGATGCAGAAAAAGCATATGACAAAATCCAGCATCCGTTCCTGATTAAAATGCTTCAATGTATAGGGATAGAGGGAACATTCCTGAACTTCGTCAAATCTATCTATGAAAGACCCACAGCAAATATCATCCTCAATGGGAAAAAACTCACAACATTCCTGTTGAGATCAGGAACACGACAAGGATGCCCACTCTCACCACTCTTGTTCAATATAGTATTAGAAGTCCTAGCAACAGCAATCAGACAACAAAGAGAAATAAAAGGTATCCAAATTGGCAATGAAGAAGTCAAACTCTCTCTCATCGCAGATGACATGATACTTTATATGGAAAACCCAAAAGACTCCACCCCAAACTACTAGAACTCATACAACAATTCAGTAATGTGGCAGTATACAGAGTCAATGTACAGAAACCAGTTGCTTTCTTATACACTAACAATGAAAATACAGAAAAGGAAATTAGAGAATTGATTCCATTTACGATAGCACCAAGAACCATAAGATACCTGGGAATAAACCTAACCAAAGAGGTAAAGGATCTGTACTTGAGGAACTACAGAACACTCATGAAAGAAATTGAAGAAGACACAAAAAGATGGAAGACCATTCCATGCTCCTGGATCAGAAGAATAAACATTGTTAAAATGTCTATATTACCTAGAGCAATCTATACCTTTAATGCCATTCCGATCAAAATTCCACTGGCATTTCTCAGAGCTGGAGCAAATAATCCTGAAATTTGTATGGAATCAGAAGAGACCCCGAATTGCTAAGGAAATGTTGAAAAAGAAAAACAAAACTGGCAGCATCACATTACCTGATTTCCAGCTTTACTACAAAGCTGTGATCACCAAGACAGCATGGTACTGGCATAAAAACAGACACATAGACAAATGAATTACTTTTAATAATGAGGAGGAGGAGGGTGAGAAGAGGAAGAAGAAGAGAGGAAAAGGAATAAGAGGGAGAAGAGGAAAATCACCAGCTATGAGACCATTAGGCAAAGAAAACAGAAAACCTCCAGTTCTTGAAGCAAGAGCAAGCTTGCTGTAGATGGCAACAGGAAGACCAGGATATAACGAACGAGAAAGCGAATGGTACCTAATGAAGCTGGAAAAGGAGACAGAGCTGCTCAAATAGTGCCTTATGGTTATGGAAGTCTGGAGTTTAATCTAAAATCTATTGGCTGATTTTAAAGCAGTGAGGAGTATGTCAGCACGCTATCTGTTCTATGGGATTCTTCTAGAATTGCTTTGGCTGCTGGGGAAAAAGGGACAATAGTACATGCAAGGAGGAAGACAATTCATGAAACTACTGGAGTTAAAAATGATCCTGGAAAGGCTGTTAGAGGCAGAACTGCTAGCAACAATCAGCTGAAGATAATCATTTTTTCATTCCCCACTTCTGACACCTTCTCAACCCTTCACACCCTGACCTATGGAGGGAGCTCTGCAGTAAGTCTCCTTGATCTCAGGCTATTGGTTGTCTCAGCAGAGGAGAGGGCTGGAGGGGAAGGAGAGGGGTGTTATCCCCCAACTCTCTCCCTGATACATTGTTGCAGGTTGACTGAAGAGAACAGCTCCTGTCAGGAAGCCCTTTCCCCCAGCAACACAATCTATCTTCTGGAAACTATTCCTTCTCTCATCCCCTCAGAGATGGCTACACATTTGTAAAGATTCCTTTTACTGTATTCTCCCCAACTACCATATTTGAGTGTGCCACCTGTCTCCTGCTGAGTATGAACTTCATACAACATTAAGACATAGACCATTGTTACATACCTGAGGATGACCTAGAGGTCAAGACAAGGATAACACTTATCCCACATTCCCCTAATAAAGCAGGAAAGTATGTTTATGCACTTCAAAGGCCTCTTATAGGTCTCCTCAATAGTACTTATCACAACTGAAGCTAGTTATCTGTAATTTTTATGCCCATTTTCCTTATTGGACTCTAAGCTCCGTGGAGATAGTGTATGGAAATAGTCCCTGAAAAGGTCTGTCTTCTTGTCTGCTGTGTGTCCAAGACTTAGAACAATTCCTGACATAGAATTTAATAAGTAAATGTTGTTGAAGGATGAAATTGAGGGAGGAAGAATAAGAGACTGGAAGGAAGAGGCAGAGTGTGAATTTAAAATTGGAAAAGGAGGATGGGTACCCAGCTCCCCCAATTATCATTAGCTATCATCTAACTTCCCAAGGCTTCCATGTCCATATGTATATAAAATTGGGATAAGAACTCCTTCCCTATCTAATATTTGTGAAGATCAAATGAAGTAGTACTTATAAAAGTAAATGAAGGAGTAAATGAAGCAGCCATCAAATATAAGATGTTATTATTATAATAAAAGCATCGGTAAGATGGGGCAGGACCTGGTTTTCATGCAGCACATATCTGCTATTGCAGGTCATGGAGAGATATTATGATTTCTGCAATCTTCACTTAAGAATAATTCAGCTCAAGTGACTGCAAACTTTGGAACCTGGTACCATGCATCTAGGTGTTAAGGAATTCAGACAGCTGTGTACAAAGCACGACAAAGTAACATGGGTCCTACTCTCCCTGATTCCTGAAGCGGTAAAGCGAGAGGCTAAGGGATGCAATCAGTTCAGGTGGCTTCAGGAGCAGAGCCCACAGTCAGCACCCTTTAGCTCCACCATGTCCCCCACACCACTGCCAGAGGGCCACGTAACCCGGGCCACGTAACTCCGGAGAAACCGGAGAAGCAGTGAGTTAGCTAAAACAGAGGACCGCTCCAATAGAAGAGGTCAATCTCTTCTGGGAAACCCTGAAACTAAGATTGTATCTTGACATTGCATAGGACCATTTATACCTAGATAGGAGCAAGTTCTCTCAATTTTATTATACAAGCTTTTACTTATTTTTAACATTTTTTTATTTATTAGAGAGTTGGAGAGTGTGTGAGAAAGAGAACACGAGTGTGGTGAGGGGAAGAAGGAAAAGCAGGCTCCCCATTGAACAAGGAGCCCGATGTGGAGCTCAATCCCTGAACCCTGGGATCATGACCTGAGCTGAAGGCAGATGCTGAACCAACTGAGCCCCCCAGGTGCCACTTATGTAAGCTTTTAAATTTGAATCACATATCTGTGTCAGTCAGGGTTTCCAAAGAAACACAGATAATTTGAATATATATTTATATATAAAATGTTTGTCTATGTGTATACATATATACACACACATGCATAAACACATACAAACAATTATGGAAGCTGGCAGCTCCAAAGTCGGCAGGGTGGGTGGGAAGCCTGGAGACCACAAAAAAGCAAAGTCACATTTCAGACTGTAGGCGTGTCCCGTGCCACTGCACCTTTAACTGACACTTTGTTCTTGCTGGGATGTTCTTTTTTTCCACTTGTCAAAATTCTGTTTATTCTTAAAGATTTTCAAATGTAATCCATTTTTAAAAGATTTTATTTATTTGTCAGAGAGAGAGAGAGAGAGAGAGACCACAAGCAGGGGGAGGGGCAGGCAGAGGGAGAGGAAGAAGCAGGTTCCCCACTGAGCAAGGAGCCCAAAGTAGGGCTCGATCCCAGCACCCTGGGATCATGACCTGAGCAGAAGGCAGATATCTAACCGACTGAGCCATTGATGTGTCCCTCAAATGTAATGTTTTGTTTTGTTTTTTCACAGTTTTTTTTTTTTTTAAGATTTTATTTATTTATTTGACAGAGAGAGATCACAAGCAGGCAAGAGGCAGGCAGAGAGAGAGGAAGGGAAGCAGGCTCCCTACTGAGCAGAGCCAGATGCGGGACTCGACCCCAGGACCCTGAGATCATGACCCGAGCCAAAGGCAGCGTCTTAACCCACTGAGCCACCCAGGCGCCCCTCAAATGTAATGTTTTAAGTGAAGTTTTCTCTAATATCACATTGATTGTCCTTATCTGTTTTCCTAATGAGAATTAATTACTCCCACCTTTGAGCCCTCAGGCATTGTACATAATCCCATGCTGAGAGGTCTAAAGATGGTCTGACATACTTTATAGTTTGCTGTGTAGATGTCTGTCCTGTCCTCCCTTCTCTATAAAATCATAAGTTCTCTGAGAATAAGAACTGAGAGTTCTTCTCTCTCACTCTTTTTTTTTTTTTTAATATATTTCTGGTAAAGGACACAATGTCTGGTGTAGAATAAATACACATATTTGGCATTTATTCTGTGCATTTATCTGTAATGCAATAGATACATTCATCTAGGGCCAACTTGAAGCTAGGTACAATGCTAATTATATATGTAAATCTCTAATCCTTACAAAAGCCTGAGAGTTTGATATTATCCCCATTCTACTGATGAAGAAACTGAGGCTCAGAGAGGTTTATCTGATTTGCCTAAGACTACAGAGTAACCTAAGTTTGGGCCCAAATCTGTCTGATCCACCCCAGCCTCCAACAACCAGATGCCTTATTCGTGGCAAGCACCGTGTGTCTGTAAACAAAAGAGAGTAAACTCCCAGAAAAGGCATTTGCTATTTATTACTTTACTGTCTTGGAAATGAAAATAATCATCCTCCCTCTCTTCTCAAAGCAAGCACAAACACATGGATACAATTTTGCCTTAAAAATTACACTAAAAGCAAAAATACTGCATTTTCTCATTTTGTATTATTGAAAAGGAAATGTTTTATGGATTAATGAAGTTGAGGGATGAGTCGCTAGTAAATCTAGCCATAAAAGGATACATTCTAGATCATAAAGCATATTTTATTCATCTTGACAGCTGTAGTTTAATTTTAAGTATTTATGATATTACTTCATAGTAAATATGTCTAATTCATGGAAGCTAGGTAATATGAGATCTAACTTTGGAAATTTGCTCAAGTTTTTGCCATTAAAGCTACATGTAAATGGATTTTGTGCTAAGAATTATGGGTTTTATGTAGTAATGACATGAAAATTATCCATATTCCACTCTCCTATAAAAGCGCCACTTCCACAACTTGTACCATTACCATTACCAAAACTACACTTGATTTTGTGGGAGTAAATCAACTAACATATCCTCTATTATACATCTTTTGAACTGAATATGAAAAATGCCACAATGGGGAGTCGTTATATTAAAAAAATTTTACCATTTGAGCTTACTTTAAAAAAATCATGTGGTATAGATTTTGTAACCTGAAGAATGACATTCTTATGTCAACAGGGTTTTTACTTTGAAAAGAAATAGTTGATTCCTACAGAAAATCCCTTTTTGGTATTGCACATCTTTTTTATGTTTGGGGCTAGGGAGAAAACAATGGGATTTTAAGTGATTTAAATCTTAATAAAGACCACAGCTATGACTCCCCTACCCGCTAGGAGGGGCCCTGGTCTCTGGGTCCAACGGACTGTGACATATTTACAAAAGAAAGCAGAGAACGTAACCTTTGGCTTCCCTGAAAATCCTCACATGAAAGGTCTGGCTGTGATTTAGGGAGACCGAGTGAAGAGTCGTCACGGGGGCTTCTGACTGTGCTCATATTTACGAGCAGTTGTTAGTCATACAAACGCACGGAGACGCTCCACGTTACCCGTAATTCATATCTTGGATGCCGAAGAGGAGGGTCTCAGAGCATGGAAGAACTCCATTTTGAAAACACAGCGAACGTTAAAATAAAAGAAGTTCTGAGAGTGAGTTTCTACCTTGTTGAGGAGTAGAAGGCCAAGAAGAGGAATATACAAACAAGGAATATACAAACAAGGGCTCTGGCACCCTCTGTCCATATCCTTTTACCTAAGAGCTTTTTTGTGGTAAATTGCTTTGGAATTCCTAACCAAAGTCTCTCCATCAATACATTAGGAGAGCACCCGGAAGCTTTTCCTAATCTTTCATCACTGATTCACCCTACAGGCAAATTTCACATCTTGGTCACCGGGATGAGAAGAGTGGGGATTTTTTGCCATCAGGAAAAGGCCCTGTTGGAGATACTAGATTAAACTCTGCCCCCTTGGGGCGCCTGGGTGGCTCAGTGGGTTAAGCTTCTGCATTCGGCTCAGGTCATGATCCAGGGTCCTGGGATCGAGTCCCGTGTCGGGCTCTCTGCTCAGCAGGGAGCCTGCTTCCTCCTCTCTCTCTCTCTGCCTGCCTCTCTGCCTACGTGTGATCTCTCTCTGTCAAACAAGTAAATAAAATCTTTCAACTCTGTCCCCTTGTGGGACCCTGATGTGATAGCACCTGGAAGGAACAGGCAGGCAGTAAGTGCACTAGAACTGATGTGTCCCATCCTATCACAAAGCAGACCCATCACATTCTCATAGATAACATCTCCAATTAAAAAAAAAAAATCCAGTGTAGCACGTAGCTAGGGCAGAAGGACCCTTTGAGCCAGATTTCACATTTTCAAGGAGTTTTCCAATTTAGGCTTTGGAAGCCATCTTCGAAGGAGGCTTTCATATAGTCAGTTACAGAGATACACTGACGAGACTGAGCATCACCCACGAGCATGAGTATCACTCATCCTTAATTTCGTGCCCACTGCCTCTATGACACTGGCCAACATTAGTGAGGAGGGAACTGACGCATGACACGAATCCCATGATTATCTTTTGTGTTTAAATATTTGTTTTTAATTTTAAAACTTAAAACACATACTATTTTAACATCTTAATTTTTTTTAAACATACTAGAAACTTTTGCAGGTGAGAGGTGAGAGATCAAGAAAGACCCAGAATGGCAAAGAAAGGGAGAAAGGGAGCTACCTTCATGTCCCATTCACATTGCTACCACGCACAGCATAGAATGTCTTTATCTGTCTCCGTGCCCCAAGCCCTACCTACCCTTCATGTGGTTCCATCTGTCTGAGATACAACTGGATTGTATCCAGAATTCCTACAGCACATCAGCATTCTCTCTTTTAGCATGTAACTGTTTGATCTTTCAATCTTGTTGAGGAAACTTTGATTTCCATGTTCATTCCTTTCTTGCCTGAGCAAAGCCCTACTCATGCTTTAAGACTCAGCCCAGCACCACCCCCTCCAGGAACTCTTCCAAAATCCATTTACTTCCCTTTGCCCCCTCACTCCTTCGTTGTCTGTCTGTGTGCTCCTTAAGAATCCTTGGAACCTCTCTGTCTCTGCCCTTATCACAGCAGGGAGATGATGCCTACACATTGGTCTCACTGGGTTCTGATCCACTCCGAGTCAGGGGTTCCATCTTAGGCATCTTTCTCTCCCCAGGAGCTAGCACAGTGCATGGTGCAGAGCTGGAACTCAATAAATGTTTGCTGAACTTCATGAACTACTTTGAATTACTTATTCCAATTTAAGTCTTATCTCCCTTGTTGGTCTCTCTGCTCCACAAGGGTGAGTAAGATGTGTATCTGATCACATGAATATCTCTAACATTTGGTGCATAATAGGACATAATAAATATTTGTTGAATGACTGATTGAATGTGCCCTGACCTTAGCCTCTCACTACAATTTCATGTTGCAGCAGAAATGAGAACATAAAAATTCCAACTGTGAAAGTATTTTTCTTATTTACAACTGTTTTTTATTTCTGAACTCACTGTCAAGAGAATACCATAGACCTCCTTTCTCTGGTTTTTGCCAGAAGAGAACATCTGCTTTGGCCTGGAAGGAAAATATACCTGTGGTTAAGGGTGGAACAGAAATTCAAGAGCTTTCCAGATGTTTTCTACAAACCCCTGATGTTTAAGTGTCCGGGGAAAATCATCAATGAGACGGTGCCCAGGTAGAACAGGAGACTTTGCCAGTGTTCATTCATGTAGTTTCTCAGCAAACATTCACTGAGTATCTTCTTTCTCTGGGCCACATGCGGCCATGTACTAGCGGCCAGGGAAACAATGATGGGTAACAAACAAACCCTTTTCCCCTCCCAAGTCTTCAGAGCCTAGTAGGACATTAAGAGCAATTAAATTAACAACTCCAAGTCTGTGGGTCTGTGCTGCTTTAGCAGTAAACACAGGGTATGAGTGAAGCAATGGTCAGAGTTCATTTGCTCTGGAAACTTGTCTTTACTGCCTGGATGGGCAGTGCCACAGCTGAGGCTGTGGTCACCAAGGGCTGTGTGAGGTTGACAATTACCTTGACTGGGAGGCTGATGGCCTTCTGATGACCCTGGGGATAAGTGAGAAGATTACAGAGAGTCGTCTACATGAGGACCTTGCTTTCCCATCCACTGAGTGTAGACTAGGGCCTCTCAAACTTTCTTGTGTATTTGAACCATCTGGAAATCCTTCTAAAAATGCAGATTCTTTTCCAGTGGAGTCAGGGAAAGGGTTGAGATTCTGCATTTCTACTAAGATCCCCCCGGTGATGCTGAGGGCGCTGGCCCAAGGATTATACTTTGAGTAGCAAGAATACAGAAGAAAGAGGCTTTCAAAGGCTAGTGACCTGGATATCAAATCCCACCTTGTAACAATGAACTAGCTGCCTGGCTCTTGGTGAGTTACCTGTGCTTCCTGATCTTCAACTTGATGTATTTGTGGGGGGGGGAAAAAGGATAATAAAGCCACATCATAAAATTGCTACAAGGATTAAATGAGAGCATTTGAAATAGATACTCATTCTTCTGCATATAGCTGTCCTGTTTTCCCAGCACCATTTATTAAAGAGACTGTCTTTTTTCCACCGTATATTTTTTTCCTGTTTTGTCGAAGATTATTTTACCATAGAGTTGAGGGTCCATATCTGGACTCTCTGCTCTGTTCCACTGGTCTATGTGTCTGTTTTTATGCCAGTACCATGCTGTCTTGGTGATCACAGCTTTGTTGTAAAGCTTGAAATCAGGTAGCGTGATGTCCCCAGTTTTATTTTTGTTTTTCAACATTTCCTTAGCGATTCGGGATCTCTTCTGATTCCATACAAATTTTAGGATTATTTGCTCCAGCTCTTTGAAAAATACCGGTAGAATTTTGATCGGAATTGCATTGAAAGTATAGATTGCTCTAGGCAGTATAGACATTTTGTACCCCAATGTTTATAGCAGCAATGGCCACAGTTGCCAAACTGTGGAAAAAACCAAGATGTCCTTCAACGGATGAATGGATAAGGAAGATGTGGTCCATATACACTATGGAGTATTATACTTCCATCAGAAAGGATGAATACCCATTTTGTAGCAACATGGACGGGACTGAAAGAGATTATGCTGAGTGAAATAAGTCAAGCAGAGAGAGTCAATTATCATATGGTTTCACTTATTTGTGGAGCATAACAAATAGCATGGAGGACAAGGGGAGATGGAAAGGAGAAGGGAGTTGAGGGAAATTGGAAGGGGAGGTGAACCATGAGAGACTATGGACTCTGAAAAACAATCTGAGGGTTTTGAAGGGACAGGGGGTGGGAGGTTGGGGGAACCAGGTGGTGGGTATTGGAGAGGACACGGATTGCATGGAGCACTGGGTGTGGTGCAAAAACAATGAATACTGTTACGCTGAAAAAAAAAAAAGAAATAGATACTCAATAATTACTAGCTATTAATTGGAGGATTTTCACTCTTTCCTCAAATGTGTATGGAGTTGATCAGAAAAATATTCCAACTCTTCCATGCCTCAATACAATTCTACTTACTTTTCATCAGTATTCCTAATTTCTCCCCACGTGGGCCGACTGTCTGTTTAGGATTTCTTTTTTATTCCCAACACCTCTCAATTTAATATCATATGCTATTCATGAACTAGCTGGCTTGTTTATCTGGGTTATTAATGAAGCTGTTAAGTGAGATTGGGGGGAAAGCCAGAGCCCCCTGCTCTCTGCCTCCCCATAAATCATCACCCTGAGCTGGGAGGGCTTCTGCCACTTATCAGTTCCTATCATCCCCCACATCTCAATGATTTGGAATGAATTTCATGATTAAAGTTTCATGAGATGCCACATCAAACACTCACTAAACCTCAAGGTCTAACACTGCGACAACACTTGCTTTTGTCTTCTCTTCCTCCGGTTTTATCACAGAAGAAGCACGCAGGTGTACCTTGCAGGATATGGTGTTTTCCTCTAGACGCCCCCACTGAAGATTCTTCAGAAAGCTGTTATCTCCTTGGTGTTAAGCAGCTGGCTTTCAGCCTCAGCTCCCCACCTGACAGGTGACCAGCTGGCTCTGCACATAATATATGCTTTTTACCTCGGTCATAAATCTGGTGGTTGAATGCCTGACAGCCTGCCCGTGGCTCTAGTCACCTGCACACACATGCTATTGGACCCAGGCAGGCATTTCTCCATCCTCCTCCCACACATGCCCAGTCTACAACCTCCTCCACCTACAACCATGTGCTCCCAGACCATTGGAGCAACTTTGCTAGGATTCTGCCTCGCTTGGGTTCACATGTTACACAGAAGAGAAACGGGCCTATTTTCTTTTGAAAATAAAAATAAAGGGCTCCTTGCCTAGAATCAGCAAGGCTTTCCACCACTGGAGTACATCTGCATGTTAATATCATTAAATGGCTATTCCTTGGGCTCCCTGAACAGTTCAGTATCAAGCAAACTAACAGCCATGACCCCAAACTCTTGAAACGCAAATAGTAACCTCAAAAAAAAAAATCAGAGAAGCATCAGAATCCACTTCAAGAATGTTCCACATTGGTATCTTCTTGGCTCATTTTTCTAAAGAAAATGCATTGTACTCCCCACGAGGGAGAAATGAATATAAAGGTAGGTCACTGGGTTTGCAAATGTGCTATAGCCTTTCTGAAAAAGAGATATGTATGCAGAAAAGAAAAGATAAGTATGCAGAAAAAAGATGGGGTCTGCAGAACTGCAACTTCAAAGCTAGCAGAGGAAGGGCTATTGACCAGCAGACACATACTTTTCCATTCGGGGATCCAGGAATCCCAAGACCAAAAGTGCATCCCATCTTTTGTCCAAACTTTCCATTTTTTCCTGATTCTTAAATCATAATGAGGTACAAAATCATACTTTTACTACATTTCCACTATTTCAAAGGGAAAGCATTTGGCTATGCCCTTTGCATTCTCACAGGCATTCTCATTCTCTCTCCCCTCCCCCCAACACACACACAGCTCTGCCATTTCACCATCATCTGTAACTTCACTGTCCTGTATGGTAGTCAATAGACACAGATGGCTCTTTATTTTTAATTTAATTTATTTAAGTTAAAGAAAATGTAAAATTCAGTTCTTTGTGGCTAGTTGCTACTATACTTAACAATGCCTATAGGGAATATGTCCATCATTGCACAAAGTTTTATTGGTCATATCATATGATAAGCATTCAGGAAATACGTGTTAACTAATTGGGTCAGTAAATGAATGAACATGAGCTATTTTCATGTACATATGATGTACAATGAATGAACATGTACCATGTACTATGGTTCTTCCAAATATATATATTTGTCTTGTCTTTCATCAACTTTTAAAAAAATTGCTTATTTATTTAGGGGTAAATGAAGTTAAATTCCCTACCTCACACCAGATACTTATAGAGCTATCCTACTTGGCATACATTTCAATATTTTTTAAAAAGCTACTGAAAGAAAATATTCAGTGAGGAAAATATTCACAGATTTGTCTATTATACATTTCAAATTTCTATAAGGTAAAAATCATTAAAAAAGGAAAAAACCAACAAACATGTGGTTACTTTTAACATGGACTAGTAAGAGATTAAGATGCTTAATAAATACAAATTTTTATAATCAACTTGAAAAATGTGCCAATAAAAAATGAACAAATAAGAACACCAAAGAGTTGTTTTATTTATTATAAAACTTAAACTTACTACTAATCAAAAAAATGCAATGAAAACAACAATGAGATATTTTCACCAAGCAGTCTGATAAAAATTAAAAAATATTCTCATAACCAGCACTGGCAGGATTGTGGGGAAATAGGCACATCCAGTCTTGACATTCTGAATTGTAAATTGATATGGCCTTCGGGGAGGGCACTTTGGCAGTCTCAAGCAAAATTTTAAATATGCATCTATCTTTATCAGCAATTTCATTCCTAGAAATTTATCCTACAGCAGTACTCAAACAAACGCACAGAGATTTATGTACCTAGAAGTTTATTAGAGCATTGCTTATAAGAGTAAAAAATAGACACACCTAAAAGTCCACCAACAGGCTACATGTATGTAATAGAATGAAGTATTATTAGTTTTTTTTTAAGTAGTTTTATATGACTAAAGTAATGTATTGTTAAGTCAAAAACACAAGATGCAAAATCATTTATATATTTTCACTTCCACAGACGTGTATACATAGAGATATAGATCTAGGTAGCTCACTTAAATGAGGGTTTACCTTGTGCACATCTCTAACTGCTTTATATATTACTACATGTCATCTTCACATAAACCTATGATACAGGTACTGTTATTATTTCCATTTACAGATAAGGACACTGAAGCATGGAGAAAATACCAGCACACAATCACTTAGCTAATACACAGTGGAATCAGGATTTGAAACCAGCGAGGAGATCCTCAGAGTCTTCCCGCTTATCGATGCCAAGTAGTGTTTTGGAGGGCTTTGGGGAAGATACAGATAGACAGAGATGGAGACATAAAGAGCTAGATTCCAAATTTTTAACCTTGGCTACGTCTAATAAGTATATTTAGGCTTAGAGGTGGTTGGATGGAGAGGAATTTAACAAGAGAGTTAAACACAACAACAACAACAATAAGAAATAGAGAAAATTTTCACATACTACAATTTTATAATGTTTAAACTTTGTGATAAATATCACACACTAAAAATAAAAGCTAGAAAAAAAAACATGTTCTGTATGATTTTCTCTAATGGATTTAGAAATATTTCTTTTTATTTTAAATGAGAAAAGGGTCAATGTGATTCCTGGGCAGCTTTGAAACTTTGCATACATCTAGTAATCTGGAGGGAAACCACCAGTCTCCTGGCAAAGACAGGCTGAGTGGAGTCCTCTGGTCTCGGAGACTTGCAACAGTCAAGAAAAAACACACTGGCCAAGAGCGACACTCCAGTCAGCTGCCTGCACTGCAAATCCAGCTCCGCCACGCATATGTCTTTGTCCTTGAGTCTTGGCTTGGCCACACTAAGCTTTGGTTTCCTTACCTGCATAAAAGCTATAATGATTGGTCTTCCCCCATAGACTTGTGGTGAGTAATGAATAAGGTCTGAGGTAAGCACTTCAGGCAAAGCTTGGTACACTGCTGGACTCAACCATCATTGGCCACCATGGTCATCACTGACACAGCGAACTCTCATCACCCCCTTCTCTTTGCAATTTGGCAAGTTGGTCAAGTCATCGGAAGCAGCCTAGAGACCAGAAAAACTAATGTGGCACATTTAAGTAGGGGGGTGTGTCTATAAATGAGACACTATGGCCAAGTAACTACTGATGACAAATATGAAAAGCCCTCGAGGAACACCTCTTGAAGTGCTACAGGCATTTCAAGTTCTGGAAGTCCAATCGGTGTCTCTCAGGCCTCAGAATACGCAAACAATTCTGTTCAAAAAGATAGTGTCTACCCTCAGGCTCCTGTTTACCCAGCAAGGATGAAATGCTCCCAATAACTTTCTAAACTTCTCTTGTTTCCAAAGCTCTTGCTCTCCGTTCATAGCTCCTGCCTTTCACTTCCAAGCAAAGAATATGTGTTTAGGAAGTAGTTATGACAAAATCCAATTTAAAAAATATTTTTAAAGAACAAAAGAAAAATACCAGAACTCCTTTTAAAGACAAGGTCCCAGAAAGTGCCTGTCCAAGATTTAATTGCCACAATGAAATGGTAACTTTAAGAATGACTGTGTCAACAGACTACAACCTCTGCCCTATGTCCGTCCTGCTCCATGTTGCTTTGTGTGGTGACACACACATATTTGCACAGACACACATATACATTCCCATATATACACACACACAGAGTTTGTCTCCCACATTTTCAAAGACATTTTGAAACACAAGGCACAGCCAGGTTAATAAAACATGCTTGAGGCTGTGTTCTGTGTGTTCATTAAACTATAAAGCATCTTAAACCTACAATTAATTCTAGGTAAATTAAAGGCATGACACAGCCATGGTACTATTGCGAGAGCATTTGTGTTAATATCTTACATTTTTTACACTAAATCACCCTGCTGAAAGGTTTAACAGCCATTCACATTTATAACTGCTTTCCAGATTTTTTTTTTTCCTACTTCAGTTGTCAAAGCATTAACGAAGCTGGCTTTTGGGAAGAATTCCAATTCAGAGTTATTTTTCCATGAGGTACTTAAGACTCCACACAGCAGCTCGTGATTATGTTGGCAGTGGCTTTGCATAACTGTTGGTTTCCTGTAGTATAAATAAGTGAACAGCTAAGAATGCCAATGTTTTGCTTTGACCAAGAAAAAGCTCTCAGTAAATGACAAGGAACTGCCCTCATTGGACTACTTCAGTTTTTGTGTTTTTTTTTTCTAAAGGCCTAAGTTAAATGAAAGCTGTAGAGATAAGTGATCATATAATACATGCTACCACTTTGCAATCATTCTTCAGATTAAAAAAAAAAATTAATAGTTCTATTCCCAAAGTCCTTTCTAGTTGATGACCTCACTTGGACAAAGGTCATGAAGGTCAGTGATGAATAGTAATGCAGATTGTGTCCAGTTGTGGCTAAATGCAATGCAGAGAATGACAGAGCTTTTGCCCTTCTGAGATTTAGACTGAAGAGAAAGAAAAAGAAGCCTGGGCTAGGACAGAGAATAGACCAGAAGGTCAACAAGGAAAGCTGCAGAGGAGAAAGCTTGGCAAGAAGCGAGTGTGCAAATGGAATTCTGAAGAGCAGCATCTGAGATGGAGAGAGGCTTTGTTTCACAACAGCTGTCATGGTCAAGAGCACGACAGGAACTCTGTGGGGTGAGATGTTAAGGACCTTAAAAGAGCTTTTCCCTTTTGCTTCCCACATCCTCTGAAATATCCGGTACTAAATGTTCCCCAACCGGTGTGTATTCTCCTCACTCTTCGTTCACTGACAACAACCCACCTATACTGAGCAAAAGCCAAGCAAATGTCCCCCTGGAGCACCTTGCTGTCACTACCACCTTCCACCGTATCTCCTCCCCTGCCCTTTTTGCCCCACTCAGGAGCAGCCTGCCTGCCAGGGTAGCCCTTCTCTCCAGGACCAACTGACTACATGTCCTTGGCATTATAAGCCGTGCCTCACATGGCTGCTTTTCTGCTGCTCTGTGGGTTTTACTGATCTGTCTCCCTCTCTAGAAAATGAATTTCTCCAGGACTGGACCATGACTTAACTGATGATTTTTATTCTTAGAGGTCAGCCTAGTGCTGGCAGATGGTGGACTCTTGAGAAATGTTTTTGGAAAGAACAAACTAATGAATGAAATTTGTGTTTTCCACAATTGGAACTACCCTTATCATGTGTTACCCAGTGAAGAAATAGTAACAGGTACTGCATTAAGCAAATCCTTTTAACTGATTATTTAACTATATTTAAATCACTGAGATAACCCAGTGACTGACTAGATAATACCTGTGTAATATGTATTATATATAATAATATATGAGTAAATGAATATAACTAATAATATTATATACAATCCAATGTTATAATATAAAAATTATATTATACATATAGGTATATGTTCACACATATAGGTATATGTTCACATGAATAAATTTCACAAGGAATGATAGTCATAAGTTACCTCTACCTGCCATTGAAAGAACTAGTTGAGCCGTCACCCTTTTTGCCATGATAGTCATCTTAAATTTTTTTCTAATAGCCATCAGTCAACAGAGAAGTAGAGAGAGAACAATATAATAAGCCCCATGAACTTATTACCCAACAGTGTTCATCTCAGAACCAGTCCTATTTCCTCTCTGCCCTATATCACTTTAAAGCAAATCACAGACATACCATCTAGAAATATTTCAGTAAGTATCTCGAAAGGGTTCTTTTAAAAATATAATGTCAAATCACACCTAAAATCTTAATAATTCTTTAATATCAAATTTCTAATTGGCACAAATGTTAATAATTTATTATTGTTTGTTTATGGAATCAGAATACAGATGAGATCCATGCATTATCGCTGGTGGATGAATTTCTTAACTTTTTTTCAATTCGTAGGTTCCCCTCGTCCTCCTCTTCTCTTTCTTACAATGCATTTTTTGAAGAAACAAGCTCATTTATCTTGCAGAGCTTTCCAGTCTGGATTTTGCCATCTCCATTCAAGTGGAGTCTTCTGATGTGATTCTCTATTCTCTGCATTTCCTATTAATTAGTAGTTGCATCTAGAGGCCTGTTGAGATTCAATTTCATCCTTTGACAAGACTACCTCAAAGGTGGTGGTGTGTTCTTTGGTCAGGAGGCACGCCATTACCTCTCTTTCTTGTGATGTTATTCTCACTTATTCTCACTGCCGAGATCCACTCATTCATTAGTGGTTCTCTCCGGGTGTTCATCCAATGCTAGCATCCTTTCCTCACTTAGTAGCTGGAAACATCTATAAATATAAATTTCCCATTATTTTCTATTTGGTTACTCAGTGGTACAGTTTGTATAAGAAAGACAGAATTAGTATGTCATTCTTTCTCTTTAGTTTTCATAATAATGAATTGTTTCCCTAGCATCTATCAGTGGTGAGCAACTAGGGTTTTTTCCTCCCCAATGTCATTTTGAATTCATGGAGTTAATTATATTTGATGACTATCAGTCCATTGAAGTTAATGTCCATATTTGATCCTCAAATAGTTTCATCTTTGACTAGTGGGGCCTGGTTGAAGTTGCCTCTTGAGTCCTTTTGTTATGATCCTAGTAGTCATGACATTTATCCTAAGACAAATTAAAACCACCGTAGAATAAAGAGAACTTTCATGCAAATAAGCACCTCTCTTCTTTCCTAGATGGCAACATATCCAACAAAATGCCATGCTACCCAGTGAACTGCACCAGAGATTTCCTTGAGAAATGCTGCAGGAAAAAGACTAGAACCCAGGGGTTGGAGTCACGTCCTTTTACCTTGCAGATTGTTGTCAAGCACTCAGGAAATACTAGGGTATTTTATTAATGATGAGGCTTATGTTATTGTTTTCTTGAGACTACAAAGCTGCATTTGGCTAGATGATTATCTTGCAAGAGTATATAATTGCAACAGTCAATAGCTCCTTCCGGAAGTAAAAATAAATATAATGTAGATAATGCCCAAGTTCTTAATGGCAAATGGGATGAGTCAAGATGATCCAGTGGGTTTGACTTCCCTTTATATCCTTCCACCTATCAGTGGGCTATAACCCCATCCTGTGGGAGTGGCCCAGACATCAAAAGCTCAGCAATGAGAGAGAACAAAAGGACAAGGAAGTCACAGGCCACTACTGCTAAGTGTGCAATATCCTTTCCTGAAAATATTTACAAACCATGGAGAGAAAATTTGCTTTGGATTATTTAGGGTAGGTTATAATTTATGGTAACAGAGTGGGTAGGGGGCACCTGGGTGGCTCAGTCAACTAAGCATCTGCTTTTGGCTCAGGTTATGATTCCAGGGTCCTGGGATAGAGCCCCATGTCTGGTTCAATGGGGAGTCTGTTTCTCCCTCTCCCTCTGCCCCTCCACCTGCTTTTGCTCTCTCTCTCTCTCTTACTCTCTCAAATTAAAAACAACAATAACAACAACAACAACAACAAAACAGAGTGGGTAGATCAATTTAAATGTTTGTTCCAACTAATGTAGGACTAATGTTGTCTGACCACGTAAACAGAAAGCACAAATACAGGCTACCTTGGAGATATTGCATGTTAGGTTCCAGACTACCATAATAAAGTAAATATCATGATAAAGTACATCAAATTAATTTTTTTGTTTCCTAGTGCATATTAAAATTATGTTTATACTATACTGTAGTCTACTCAGCAGGGAGCCTGCTTCCTCCTCTCTCTCTCTCTGCCTGCCTCTCTGCCTACTTGTGATCTCTCTCGACATTGTCTCTAAAAAAGTATAAATTTTAATAAAAAATACTTTATTGCTGGGGTACCTGGGTGGCTCAGTAGGTTAAGCATCCAACTCTTGATTTCAGCTCAGGTCATGATCTCAGTGTCAGGAGATCAAGTCCTGTCTGTATTGGGCTCCACACTGGGTGTGGAGCCTGCTTAAAAATTTCACCCTGCCCCTTCCATCCCCTCCCCCAAGAAAACCTTATTGCTCAAAAATGTTAACCATCATCTGAGACTGCAATGTATCATTACCTTTTTGTTCATGGAGAGTCTTGCCTCAGTGTTGACGGCAGCTGACTGATCAGGATGGTAGTTGTTGAAGGCTGTGTGGCTGTGGCAGTTTCTTAAAATAAGACAATGATGAAGTTTGCCACATCAATTGACTCTTCTCACAAACAATTTTTCTGTGATGCTGGTTGACAGCACTTTACCCACAGTAGGAGGACTTGTTTCAAAATTGAAGTCAGTCTTCTCAAATCCTGCTGCTTTATCAACTAAGTCTATATATTATTTTTAAATTATATATATAAAAAATATAAACATAAACTATATTATATATATATATATCCTTTGTTGTCATTTCAACAATCTTCACAGCATAGGAATAGATTATATCTCAAAAAAAAAAAAACCACTTTCTTTGCTCATCCATAAGGAACAACTCCTCATCCATTCTAATGTTATCATGAGATGGCTGCAATTCATCATATTTTCAGGCTCCACATCTAATTCTCTTGCTATTTCCACCACATCTGCACTTACTTCCTCCACTGAAGTCCTGAACCCCTCAAAGTCATCCATGAGGGTTGGAATTTCTTCTAAACTCCTGTTAATGTTGAATTTTGACCCCTTCTCATGAATCATGAATATTCTTAATGGCATGTAGAATTATGAATACTTCCCAGAAGGTTTTCAATTTACTTTGCCCAAATCTTATCTATGGCAACTATAGTTTTATGAAATGCACTTCTTAAATAAGACTTGAAAGGAGAAGTATCTCCTTGATCCATGGACTGCAGAATGGATCTTGTGTTAGCAGGCCCCCCCCCAAAATATTAATCTTGTTGTACATATCCATGAGAGCTCTTAGGTAACCAGGTGCATTGTCAATGTTTTGAAAGAATTTTTTCTGAGCAATAGGTCTCAACAGTGGGCTTAAAATATTCAGTAGACCATACTATAAGCAAATGTGTTATCATCCAGGCTTTGTTATTCCATTTAGAGAACACAAGCAGAGTAGATTTAGCATAATTCTTAAAGGCCCTAGGACTTTGAGCACTGGCTTCAACATAAAGTCACCAGCTGCATTCACCCCTAACATGAGAGTCAACCTGTGCTTTGAAGCTTTGAAGCCAGCCATTAACTTCTCCTCTCTAGCTATGAAATTCTGAGATGGCATCTTCTTCTTATGGAATGCTATTCCATCTGCACTGAAAATCTGTCATTTATTGTGGCCACCTTCATTAAGGCTCTTAGATCTAGATCTAGATCTTCTGCATAATTTGCTTAAGCTTCTCCATCAGCATATGTGGCTTCCCCTTTGCACTTTTATATTATAGAGATAAGCTTCTTTCCTTAAACCTTATGAACCTATCTTTGCTAGCTTCCAGCTTTTCTTCTGCAGTTTCCTCACCTTTCTCAGCCTTCATAGAAGGGAGTGAGGGCCTTTCTCTGGATTAGGCTTTGGTTAAGGGAATATTGTAGCTGGTTTGATCTTTCATCCAGAACATTCAAACTTTCTCCCTATCAGCAATAAGAATGTTTCACTTTCTTATCATTCGTGTGCTTGCTACAGTAGACTTTTAATTTCTTTCAAGAATGTTTCCCTTGCATTCACAACTTAGCTAATTATTTGGCATAAGAGGCCTCGCTTTTGGCCTATCTCAGCTTTCAACATGCCTTCCTCACTAAGCTTAATCATTTTTAGATTTTGATTAAAGTGAGAAACATGGGACTCTTCCTTTCACTTGAACATTGTGTAGGGTTATGACCTGGCCTAATGTCAATATTGTTGTGTCTCAGGAATTAGAAACATCCAAGGAAAGGGAGAGAGACAAAGGACTGGCTGGTCAGATCACACGGAGCATTTATCTATTAAATTTGCCATCTTATATGGGTGTGATTAATAACACCCCAAAATAATTAAAATAATAACATCAAAGACCCTGATCACAGGATATCATAATATAATAATAATGAAACTGTGTTAAATATTTAGAGAATTACCAAAACATGACACAGTGACATGGAGCATATGCTGTTGGAAAAAAGGTGTCAATAGATTTGCTCAAAGAATGATAAACAATAAAATGAAATACACCTCCATATGACCATTCTGTTTCCTATCAAGTCACTAAGCATCTTCACTGTCTCATTTTCAACCCCCTTCCCTCACCATTTTTTCTCACCCACAAGCATTCATTCAATCATTCATTCATTCATGCCATAACTAGTGATTGAACAACTTATTATATGTTAGGAGTTGGGGAGAAACTGTTAGGAACATAATAAGCAAGATCTCCACTTTCAAGTTTTCTTTCTGGTTCAAGAAAATAAGTAAATTACTCAACAAGATAATTTAGGTAATGCCATTTGCTTGGAAGAAAATGAAACAGAATAAAATGATAGAAAGCCACTATAGGGCTACCTAAAATGGCTGACTGGAGAGGGTGACAGATGAACTAGAATAGGGATCAGTAACTTTCTCTGTAAATTGCCAGACAGAAAGTATTTTAAGCTTTGGGGACCATATAATCACAACTACAAAACTTCTTTGGCCCAGCAATAGGGTTATCATCCTGATAAACTCATCCTAAGTTGAAAATATCATAAGTCAAAATGCATTTAATACACCTCTACTACTGACCACCATAGCTTAGCATAGCTTTCTTGAATGTGCTCAGAACACTTACATTTGCCTATAGTTGGGCAAAATCATCTAACCCAAAGCCTAATTTATAATAAAGTGTTGATGATCTCATATAACTTGCTGAATACTGTATTGAAAGTGACAAACAGAATGGCTATGTAGGTACAGAATGATTGTTAAGTGTATCTATTATTTATTCTTGTGATTGTGTGGCTGACTGGGAGCTGTGTCTTGTTGCCATTGCAAAGCATCATGAGAAAATGTCATATAGCATATCAATATCCCAGGAAAAGATCAAACTTCCAAATTTGAAGCAGGGTTTCTACAGAATACCTATCATTTTTGCACTGTCATAGAGTCAGGAAAATCATAAGTCAAATGATTGTTAAGTCGGGGACCATCTGTACTAGCTATGCCACTGCAGCATGAAAGCAGCCTCAGATAATATGAAAATGAATGGATATAACTGCGTTCTAATAAAACCTTATTTACAAACACAGGTGGATTTGGCCTGTGGGCTGTAGTCGAACAACTGCTGATTTAGAAATCTATTTATGCTGATTTAGAAATCTATTTATTTCTCTTTTTAAAAGATTTTATTTATTTATTTAACAGAGAAAGAGAGAGAGATTGCAAGTAGGCAGAGTGGCAGGCAGAGAGAGAGGGGGGAAGCAGGCTCCCCGCTGAGCAGAGAGCCTGATGCGGGGCTCGATCCCAGGACTCTGAGATCATGACCTGGGCTGAAGGCAGAGGTTCAACCCACTGAGCCACCCAGGTGCCCCTAGAAATCTATTTCATTGATGTCTGGATGGTCCTACTCAAGAGGCCCAGCCATCTTTCCAGAGTAGCTCCCGTAGACAGACCAAAGCCAACCTATTATTCTAAGAACCTTGCAGGGGACGTTGGAGGGCTAAACTATACAGTCCTACTTGGCTCTAGTCTCACTACCCAAGTGTATAATAACTGAGGATTTAGGATATTACCCTTAGGAAAAGAAGGGGGATAATTACATCTTGACTTGAGCTCTTTATTGCCATGTTTGAAGTGGGCTGCTTTGGGAAGCCTAAAGGTGCCACCCAATGCGTGAGCCTATTTAGCAACATCTTGTGCAAAGTCTTTTGGAAATCCTAATAATCTAAGTCCACTGTCATAGCCCTCTGCTTTCCATATTATCTCCTTCATTCTCTTTCTCTCTCTCTCTTTTTTTTCCCCACCACATTTGTCAAACGAGATTTACCCTTTACAAAACCACAATGGCTAGTTTTTGTCAGTTCATATTTCTCCAGATGTTTTGTGATCTCATTCCTTCTTAATGTCTCTCAGATCTGCCTACCTCTGAGATTAGGCTGCATGGTCTATGATTTCTCATCCCCTGCCACTCTAAATGGGTCCCTGGCTAAGCAAAAGCCCCCTTCAGTGAGGTCAGCCAGAGAAAGTCACACATATCATAAACATGCCGTGAGCTATTCAGCAATAACATTCAGTGGAGTTTGCTTTAGTTCAGAGGCCAAGGGGATTTGGCAGAAAAAAAATACACAAAAGGCTATTCTATTGGAGTAAGCTTGACAAAGTCAACTGCTAAAGAAAACTAGAGCCAGACTTTTGGCATCTAGAAAGGGAAGAAAAGATATTCTTCCCATCCATTTCTCTGAGGTCTCCAGAATAAGAAAACATACTCTATGTGGTTGCCTGTGCTTTCATTATGATTTCACTCTTCTCATTATTAAACCACAGTGTCAAATCCAAGTTCAGCAATGACTCAACCCAGAATTATGGGTTTATCTGCTCGAAGCACAACCTGCCCCATCTTTGTGAATGGATCTGCCCCATACACACAAACTCTGATGAAAATGTGCAAAATCAAAGGCTGAGGGAACATGCATTCATTGCTTTAGGGGCGTGCCATCCGTTCATTCCTGCTCTCTGGTTTTCATTTTCATGTTCTTTCCTCTGAGACAATAACCCAACCCGACAAGACCCAGGGACTTCTGAAATTTTTATCAGTTCTCCTTGCTCTTCTAATCCTGGTTCTGATCTTCATGATGCAGTTATGGGTGGTGGTCTTCTTGCTTTCCAATGTAACCCTGAAAGATCTGGGCCAGCCAGGCGCCCACCACCAGGTCTCTACTGTAGAAATTGAATGGGTGGGAAAATCAGTTACCAGAAGTTGAAATATAGGAGCATGGATATGAGTAAAAATATGAAACCGTAAGTGAATCCAATTCTAAAAAGTCACATCAGGGCCAGAGCTGAGGCCCGGTGCAGCTTCAAAGGACATCAGTAAAACTGAGCTAGAAGTCCACTTCTGGGAGGTTGTCTAGGGCAGATAAAGCCCCACAGCATTGGAAACCGTTACTAGAAAACCAACCCCAGGGACAAGGTGGCAGCAAGGTCAGAGAGCTGACCTGAGTGCAGACCAAGGCAAAGCTCCTGAAACAGAGCTCCTTCCACTGGCCTCATCTATAACCACATGGGCATCCTTGAGTATGCAGTACAGCAGGGGACAAACTGGACTGAGCAGAACATGGTCTTCATCTGTCCTTGGCCTTCTAGGCAAAGGATCAAAAATCTCGTTTCAGTTCATGACCAGGTTTGAAGTAAAAGAAGTTTTGACCATGCTTTCAAGAGGAGGTAGCACCACCTGCCGTCCCTGCCCAAGACGAAGCTGATAAGGAGCTGGAACTGGGTTGGTACCCAGTGAGGGAAGGTGCAGAAGAAGAGTAGAGGCAGTTCCTCCAGTGCTACCCGAGGCCAGCTCAGTTTTCCCTTTCAGAAAGAAAGCATTTCTTTCCCAGGGCGGGAGGAATGTGGGGTGGAGAGTCTCTGTCAGGAGAGCGTGTGAAACAAATGACTTCACCCCCAGAGACAAAGAGTTGCCTTGAGTCATTAGCATTCTGGGCCCATATACACCTCATGGTGCTGCAAGCTGGCTGGTTGGGGTTGAAAGGGTAGCCCAGAGTCATGAAAACAATGTTGACCAGTTCACACTACAAGTGAGCCCACAAACGCTGGCCCACAGTGCTGAGCAACAATGCCTGAAGGTGGGTGTTTGAAAACAGCCCCCGACTCCAAGATCCAAAATACGATGACCGTGTTTACCTATTCGAAGGGATAGGTAAACACGGTCTGGCACGGATAAAAATCAGACTGTTTACTGTCAGCAACGAACAGAGAAGATTCCTAAAAGGATGCCCAGCTGTGTAAATCAAAAGCATTGCGTTCTAATCAGCCGTTCAGTTGTATCATTTAAGGAGATGAGCCACACAGTATATTAACAGCACAGGACTGAGATAGAACACATCCCCTGCAGACAAACAGAACTGTCTTGGGGCCTCTTATCGGACAAGGGCTCCTGTGAGGATAAGACGATCCCCTTCCTGGATGCTTCTCCCGTGCCTGAGCTACTTCCCTTCCCTCTAATCCATTCTCAACTGAAGCCTTTGCCTCAGAACCTGCAAAGTGAAGCTGATCTGCTCAAGGAATCCTCCATGAGGCCAGAAAGACAGAGGCTGCCTATCTCAATCCTCTGAAAGGAAACATTTGCATTTTCACACAGAGCCTCTGTGACCTAACCCAGAAAATGCTAAATAGAAGAAGAGAGGTATTCACAGGCCTTTCTGAACGTAACCATTAGGAGGAAATCAAACACTGGATTTGGAGTTGGACAAACCTGGTTTCAGAGCATGTTATTTTATGTATTTTTTACAATTTTATTTTATTTTTTTCAGTGTTCCAAAATTCATTGTTTATGCACCACACCCAGTGCTCCATGCAATATGTGTTCTATGTTTTGAGCAAACGACTTTTCCTGAAACCCGTTGTTTTTCCTTCCCCCACTGCTCACTTTTCCTTTTCTTCCCAACAACATTTTGGTGAACACCATCTCTCTACTAGGCTCATGAGTAAGTTGAGGAAGATAAAAACCACTTCCCAGAATGGTGGGAATGAAATTTCAGACTCTACATAAAGCATGTAGTCCCATGCGTGGCATAGAGGGGACATTTAGGAAACATATTCCCAGCATCCTCTCTGCAAGAGCAGCCCCAGGCAGCCAAACTGAGTACTCAAGCAGGTCAGGGAACAACTTCGTTGTTCATTGGAGTCCCAGGTGGCCAGACACCCTTCTCTCAATTCCAGTGCTTGGAGTACTCTGAGCGGGAGAGGGTGTTCTCTGTCTGGGAGAACACGAGGAAGCTAAAAAGGCTGACCTTTTATAGTCTGATCAAGAGAACAAGGCTCAGGACCTGTACTGTTGTTTGGGAACCCTCCCTTTGTGTCACAAACTCCACATTTTAAGAATAGGCCTGAAAATAAGAACAGAGAGTTCCGGAGCCGATGATTGTAAAGAAAATAAAATCAGGGCGCCTGGGTGGCTCAGTGGGTTAAGCCGCTGCCTTCGGCTCAGGTCATGATCTCGGGGTCCTGGGATCGAGTCCCACATCGGGCTCTCTGCTCAGCAGGGAGCCTGCTTCCTCCTCTCTCTCTCTGCTTGCCTCTCTGCCTACTTGTATCTCTCTCTGTAAATAAATGAATAAAATCTTTAAAAAAAAAAAAAAAAGAAAAGAAAAGAAAATCATGAGCTGCCACATTCTGAAGGACCCTTCAAAAATGAATCAGGCCAGGTCAGGAATTTAACAAAAAGTATTTAGAACTAGAAAGGACTTTCAGGATAACTGAGGGCAGATATTAGGTATATAAAGAGACGGGGGGAAAGAATGGCCAGAGGAATAGTGTCTTGCAATAGCTTGTAGAAGAATAGGAATTAAAAAGCAGATCTCAAGACACCCAGGTTCTATGATTGACTAGCCAGCTGGCTTCTGTAATTCTCCTGGGGGGGAAAAAAAAATCAAACAAACAAATGAAAAACAAACAAACAAAAAACAAAACAGAACAAAACAAAACCAAGAAGAAGAAGAAGAAGAAGAAAGGTGACCCTGGCTTCCAGCTTCTTCACAGAAGAGAAACAAGGGGAAGGTTGGTATGGTGCAAAGAACATGGGCCTCAAAATTCTGCTTATGGAGTCCAAGCCCCAACGACAGCCCCCAGGCTGAGGGACTGAATGCAGGTAATATCATCCACCTCCACATCTGCCATCAGAAGCCACTGGGCAGCTGCTGCGAACTCTCTCCTAACTCCAGATATTACAGGCATGCAGCGCTCCCCAAGAGTAATAGAACACCCAGGGAGCACTTGGCTAACAGAGTTACTTCAAGTTCTTTTCCTCACTCTGTCCAAATAAAGGCAACCGCTCTCTGCCCATCTTTTGTCAATAGCATTTTTGTGCTATCATCCTCGGGGTCACTGGTTGTTTGTTCTTGGAGTGTTTTCTGGGAAGCTTTTTTATTGCCATTCTGGGCCTCTGCAGTGAGCTTAGAAGAGCCTCAGTCACACAGGACATCTCAGAGAATGAGAAAAGAAAAGCAAGAAGGAAAAAAAAAATAAAGAATTGCAATATTAACATTAAGCCAGCCTATCCCAAACTATGTAATGGCACAACTGGGCAAGTGGAATTGTGCCTTCTTTTGGCTCTGAAATCCCCTGCCACTAAGGCAGAAAAGAACAGGTCAAAAGTTCAAATCTTTGTTGGCTGAGAGAAGAGAATGAGTCTTTAGATTTAAATTCCTCTTTTTTTTAACTTTTTCTCTATAAATTCAACTCAACTAGTATGCAGTGAACAACTCTTCCAAGATAAGCTAGGAGCTTATTGCTAGGAGACCAACGTGGGGAAGTGTCATCCCTGCCTTCAAGGAGATTACGGTCTGTGAAGACTGAAAGGGGATGAGAAGAGGATTTCAACCTAATATCTGTAACACCAAGAAGAACATAAATAATTAATTCAGTCATCTGAGCCTTCTTTCATTCTATGGACATGTGTTAGACTGTTATGTGACAGGGCAAAATGCTTAGCACTGGGAATATAAAGAATAAATAAGCCAGGATCCCAGCCTTCTAGGAATTCATAGTCCCATTGAGGATACATATATCACATACGTCTGCTGCCATAAGACAGAGTCACATGGATTCAGAGAGAGGAGAACTTTCAGTATGAGGTAATTAGACCAGCCCCCCGAAACAGAGGTGACATGTAAGGGAGAGCTTGTGTATTTCCTACCCCAGACTTGGAATCAGCTATGTTTCCAAGGACATCTAAAAACACATCATTAAAAAAAAAGAGGAAGAGCAGCCCAGGTGAGTGCAGATCACGGACAATGGCACAGAGGTGGAAAAATAGGAGGCAGGTTCATGAAACAGCCAGCAGGTCAGCAGGGCTGGTCCATGGCAGAGCACACAGCGGAACAGCCGGATCCTAGCTAGGAACTCAGGTTGGGCCAGGCTGGGAAACACATTTGGAAGGCCCATCTAATGGACCTGAGACCTGATGGATCAGGAAGGCAAGTGAAGTGGCTGTATGAAAATAAGGCACGATTAATTCTGGGCTTCAGGAAGATCTGGTAGAAAAAATGCAGCAGTTGTCAAGATTATAAGACTCCGAACTGGTGGATTAAGTTTGCTATTGCAATTAATGTTAAAAGTAATGGAGAACCCTAGTACCCATACATTTCTCAAAAGAAACCAGGAGTCCTTGAATATATATCAGCCTCCCAGTCTGGGACAGGAGATAGACAAGATGGGTCTGGAGTATCTTGTTATGTCAGATAACAAAGAATTTATCAAAAACTATCAGGTTGTGTAAAAAGAACTTGAGGGGTGCCTGGGTGGCTCAGTTGGTTAAGCGGCTGTCTTCGGCTCAGGTCATGGTCCCAGCGTCCTGGGACCGAGTCCCACATCGGGCTCCTTGCTCGGCAGGGATCCTGCTTCTCCCTCCGCCTCTGCCTGTGCTCGCTCACTCTCTCTCTCTCTGACCAAAAAAATAAATACATAAATAAAATAAGAACTTGAAACCTACTTGGAGAAGCTACCACAGGCCAAACAGAGAGCTTTTCAAGTACCACATCAGGGTCACAACTGAAGGAAATCGACATACCATACATATTAAATCTATAGTTTCATATTTAAAAGAAAAGCATTAATTGGTCACTATTGGAAAATGCTGGAAAACTGTTAAGTAAGGAAAAGGATTGTACACTTGTCTTTCCTACATGTAATGTATCCCTGGGAACCCACATGTTCAATGAAAGGAAGTTTATCTTCTTATGCTGAGAAACACATAAGAAATAATAGAACTTAGAATAACACCATTTCGCCACTTCTTATGAATGAAGGTTCTAAGCATCAGTGACTGTTACAGAAGAGGCAAGCAGATGTTATACGCCTGCTATGCCATTCTGAAGTACTCTTGTCAAGAAAATTATCTGTAAATCAAATCTGTAGATTGACCAATCAATTTATGGGATAAACAAGGCCCCCAAGGAACATGTCAAATGACATCACAGGATACAATTGGCAAGATTCAGACCATGGAAAAAAATCTAAAGATAAAAGACCTGGTTTCTTCAACAAATAGATTGCAAGAGAAAGAAAAGGAGAGATGAATGGAGAACCTATAGCTTAAAGGACATGTAAAAATGCTATGGACCATTCACAAATGTGGACTTTAAATGGATCCTGGTACAAACAGACTGTGAAAAAAAAACATTTATGAGATTTAAGTACATGAAATATTAAGAAACTATTGTTAATTTCTTGCTTCAGCTGTAAATAATATAGTGTGTTATTTTTTTTTTTAAGATTTCATTTATTTATTTGACAGAGAGACACAGTGAGAGAGGGAACACAAGAAGGGGGAGTGGGAGAGGAAGAAGCAGGCTTCCTGCTGAAAAGGGAGCCCGATGTGGGGCTCGATCCCAGGATCTTGGGATCAGGACCCGAGCTGAAGGCAGACTCTTAATGATAGAGCCACCCAGGTTATGCCCCTCTGGTTATGTTTCTTAAAAATGTACTTTTGTATGTGTTTTAAATGTTCCATAATGACAGATTAATAGTAAAATCAAAACAATAAGAAAGCAGAGAAGGATTGCATAAGGAGTCAAGGAAAGGGAGACAAAGGGCCAGAGACATATCCATGTAGGCCTGCAGGGAAACCCAGCCTGGCAGAGAGCCTGGCTGGGCAGCTGCTCAGGTCCTGACAGCTCTTGGATCTTCCTCTTTTCTTGTCTTGGCTGAAATTCTCCTTTGTTTGCATTTTCCTACCTTTTTCGAGTGCCTTCTCACCTGCAACATTTTGGTTGAATTTCACTTCTCTTTTGTAGCATTTTCTGACTACCGCCCCTCCCCATGCACAGCAGGTATGCCCTCCTCCTCCTTCTCTGTGCATGCTTGTTCAAGTTTTCTATCACCATACCTCTCTCTAGCCCAAGAACTGTATCAAATGCATGCTTGTGTGTGAATGTGTGAAATGCTTGTCAGAGAGTAGACATTGAAATAGTTAGACAAGCCATGGACAGATGACTCTGAACTGGGGTGACCATGGCAAGTGTGATGCCAGTCACGGAAGTAAGGAGACATGGGAAGCTGATTGAAAGATGGATGATGCATTTTGCTTCACACTTGTTCAGTCAAAAACTCAAAGGACTTGAACTCAGAAAGTAGAGTTGGAGTTGGAACTACAGATTGGTAGCCCTTTCCACAGAGATGAGCATTGAAGCCATCGGAGAGGAGAGACCCGCAATGCAAGAGGAACATTCCATGAGACGGCTGTTGAGGACAGACTTGGGGAGTAGGAGGATGTAACAAAGGAAAGCATGTTAAAAAAAAAGAGAAAAGAAGAGTGTGATACAAATTTTTTTAGAAGGAGGTAAGGTATAGAACAGAATTCCAGATGGATCCTTGGAAATACAGAGCCCTGTGGAAGTCTGGGCTATGCCTGATCTATATGGGACCCTCAGTGCACTACAAGCACATGGTTCCAGCAAAGAGCAAGTGAAGGCAGGCAGAGGCTAGAGGTCAGACTTCAAGGTCAATGGAAGCAGAAGTGGTCGAAAAGGAAGTATAACTGTGACTCCCTTTTCATGAAGGCAGTGATAAAGAGACAGAAATAAGTAGTAGTAGCATAGGACATATTTTTTAACATTGCAAGAAAGAAAGGCTATGACACAAAACACTCCTGGGAGAGACATGAGGGAATGAGAAATTTCTGACTTCCAACCTCTAAATGTCTGTTCTTTGTTTTACTCCTCTGTGTGATGGAGATAGCAAAATGTTATTATTACTGGCTCTTAGAGCCGTAAGCAAAACTATACAAAACTAAGCAAACGATGATAGTTATGCATCAGTTACTGTTGCTGGTCTAGTCAAAGTGTTTTACTGACATCCGCTCACTGAGCCCTCCCAGTCTCACCTGATGGGCATGGTGCTGGTATTACCATCCCATCTTACAGAAGAAGAAAGAAAGGCACCACAAGGTTAAGTAACCTGTGCAAGGTCAGCTTGTGCAGAAGAGATCTGGACCTTGAACGTGCTGCTCTGGCTCTAGAGTCTGCATTCTTCAACTATGCCCTGTGATCTCTGATGTGAGGTAAGATAAGTATTACTAGAACCATTGTATAAAGATGAAAAATAGATTCAGTGAAGATGAGGAATGTGCCAAATGGTCAGAGGTAGAGCCAAGACTCAAATCGACATCTTCCTGTGCAAAGTCCAGCATTCTTTTCATTACCCACTGTTACTTCCTCTCAATAAAGGAGACAAAATATTACCTACAAAAAGAGAGAGAAGGTTCCAGGAGAACTGGGCTCCTGGAGAGAATTTTTAAAAAGAAAAATCCCAAAAGAGGTTTTGTGCATAGTGTGATAATGAGTCAACAGCAGGTACAATTTTAACCCGTAGGCTATAACCGAAAAGCAAATACCGAAGGAAGAGTTATTGGTAAATATTTTTGAATTAATGAACTAATGAATGAAACTGATAATGTCATTGCCTTTTCCTCCATCCACAGGCCTCCAAAAACATCACCAAAAATAAGTTTTATCAATAGAAATGACAGCTAGCATTTTTTTGAAGCTTATGTTTCCAGCGCTGTGCCAAGCATGTTACATGTATAACCTCATTTAATTTTCCTGACAATGCTATCCAGCACCATACTATTATTACTACATCCATTTTACAGAAATGGCACATGTGCCTTGCCTAGCAAACTGGGGACCGAGATTTAGGCCCATCTTTGGCAGGCTCCAGAATCTGTGTTCTTAATCACTGAAGATGTCGGTCAGTGTTTGCCCTGTTCACAAGACTTCTAGGAGACTTGACGCTAACCTTAGATGGTCATGTCTCAGATTCCCTGTCAGAACCACCTCATCCAGGCTCCTACCAATGGCAGATGGCTGGGAACTGAGCATGTAACCTAAGTGTTGTTCTACCAGAGGCTGACTCCCAACCTATGATTTGATGTAAAAAAATAAGCTAGAACAATCAGATTTATCATATGGAAATTTAAAAATGGGTAGCCAAGGCACAAGCTGTAGGAAGAAAAAAATAAAGCTATATATGAGCATGAGTAGGGTTGGACCACAGAGCTCTTGTATGACTGTATGCAAGCCAACTGATGGAATGAGAGGAAGTAAATGATGGTGGACACAAAAAGTCGCAGCAATGCTATGAACAATGAGGAAAAGACCCAACAGTTCCTAAAGAAGTCAATAAAAGAAGTAATTTGGTACCTTATGGTCTTCCTGTTCCTGTTCCAGTGAGGTCTGGATATTGTGCAGGTCATTTCTCCAGAAACCAGACTTCAGGATGGCACCCAGTGATCCCCACCTCCTCATATTCAAACCTCTGCAGAGCCATCACCCACAGGGTTGGTATATATGACCATAAAACATGGCAGAAATGATGGTGCATCACTTCTAGGATTAGATTATAGAAGACCTTTATTTAAAAAAAAAAAAAAAAGTTGTAAGGCTAGGATTTGGTTAGAAAAGACCATGACTTCTGTCTTGGCTTTCCTCTTTTGGATCGCTCACTCTGAGGAAGACCAGCTGCCAGGTCATGAGGACACTCGGGCAGCCTGCAGAGAGGCGTGCCTGGAAGAGCAGAGATCGTCAGCCAACAGCCAGTGAGGTAAGGCCTGTCAGCAACCATGTGAGTCAGCTCGGAAGCAAATCCAACCTTCAGAGGACTGCTGGACAGCAACTTTATAGGAGACCTCGAGCCAGAACGACCATATTAGGCTGCTTTTGGATTTCTGATCCACAGAAACTGTGAGATATAAATGTTTGTTGTTTTAAACCACCAAGTTTTAGGGTAATTTGTAATATACCGCTAGATAACTAATACCCTTCTGTAGCTCCTAGGAGATCTCTGCTCTATATTTTGCCCTATAAGCTTCCTTCCAAAAAAGCACCTACTTGCTTGAAATGGTTTGAGAGGACTTTGTTTCTTCAGGCTAAAAGGATCAGACATGACTCAAAGCCACTGCACCCAGCCCTTAAAGACAACTCTCTGTGGAGCTTCAACAACTCACCTTGATTCCTGAGCCCATTTTCATTCCATCTGCTCTGTTCAAATAACCACCTAGATTAGGACAAATCTTGTTCTCTTCTTGTATCTGCATCCATGTGGTTCCAAGCCAGTTGTCCAACTTTGACCCACTAACAGGCTAACTGGCCATGCAGGTTTCCCTTGGCCTGGCCTTCTAGTCTTTTGGGAGTCTCACAGTGCTGACTTTAGGTAGGTCGTCTCTTCCTACCATCACCAACATCTCAGCTTCTACAGTCAGAAACGAGACAGGGATGTCTACTCTCACCACTGTTATTCAGTGTAATACTAGAAGTCTTAGCCTCAACAATCAGAAAACAAAAAGAAATAAAAGGCATTCAGATTGGCAAGGAAGAAGTCAGACTTTCAATATTTCCAGACAACATCATACTCTGTAGAAAATCTGAAAGACTTCACCAAAAAATTACTGGAACTGACACACAAATTTGGGAAAGTCAGAATATGAAATCAATGTACAGAAATCTGTTGCATATCCATATACCAATAATGAAACAGTAGAAAGAGAAATCAAGGAATCCATCCCATTTATAATTGCACCAAAAGCCATAAGATACCAAGCAATGTCCCGTTCACCATTGAACAAATCTTCATCAGCACCTGCAATATGGCAGGCATGATGCCAGTCATTAGGGGCATAGAGATGAAAAAGGACACAGCCCTGGTCCTCAAGGAATTTTCAGTCCAGTGAGAGAGACTAGTGTATGAATAAATAATAATTTAATGTGATATGAAGATTTTCATGGAAGGGGTAACATTTGAGTGATTCAGAAAAGTTAACGTGCCCTCCAGTTAAGGGCATGAGAAGGTGATCCCAGGCGGAAGGAATAGCAGAGAAAAATTTTGCATTACCAGTGAAAATGGAAAAGTCCCCTTAGAGTTTGCATGGCTACTTACTTAGAAATTAGGCATTTCATATGTAGACCCTTTGATCAAGTAATTCTAACAATTATCCTTCACAGATATCACAGAGCCTAACCAAAAATGTATTTTTATGGATAAACTCAAAACTTACATGAAGACATAGACAGACAGATGTTATTACAACTGTTTTTTTCAATAGAGGAAAAAGGGAGCATAGCCTAAATGTTCATTATCAGTGGAATGGTAGAAATAGATTATGGACATTCCTACAATGAAATGTCAGGCAACTGTTAATAGGACGAGCCAACTGTAGAGGTATAGCTATAAAATATATGAAACGAAATGGAAAAAAGTGTAGAGAAATATAAATAGTATACTACCAATTGTATGTAGGGGTGTGTGTGTGTGTGTGGGCAGGCGTGCTTGTATTTCTGCTTGTTCATTACGTCATGCAACAGATATTGGTTGAATTCCTCCTATGTGCGCTGCGCTATTTTAGAAGCTGGGGTTTCAGTGGTGAACATAACAAAGTATAGGACATCAAACTGACATTCTAATGCACATTGTCTGCCATCGACTCTCTCTGGGATGACAACAGAGAGACAGTAACAATTGCTGCCCCAGGAATAGGTGCACTTTGGAGTGTGAGTTTCACTGTCACTTTGTATATTTCTTGGCACTATTTGAAGTTTTTATAAGATTCAAGAGTTTTCTAGTCCCCCCACATTTTTAATTAGAAAAAGACAGTAATCATTTCATGGAATTAAACCACTTGCGGTAAAGTCAGATTTAATACTGCTCCAAAACACATTTGTTCTACACTCCCTACTCATCCAGTTCTTTCTATAAAGAAAAACCTCAAGCCAAGAAACCCTCCTGGAAATCTCTTTCAGACTGATGGTTTCTGGTCTGAGTTTATCTCTAGACCAGAATAGGGTCAGCTGTAATCAAAATGTGTGATTTTTTTTAAAAGATGAAATTCCATCCTAAAGTCCCAGAGAAAAATAAATTGATTTTTGTGATGGGCTTTGAGTTGGTTACTAAGACACAGTCCCTCCTGTGAAAGAAATAACAGAGCTGGACATGATTAGCATCATCCAAGTACATTGCCACAACATCACTTTACAAATGATTCCCAGCAATGAGGGAGAAAGAACGCGCCACGATTCCAGTAGCAGCCCTAAGGGCTGGGGCTTGGGGCTGGTTCTGGAAGGGGGGCACTTGCTGAAATACCAGACATCATGCTTTCAGGCAGGTCCTCTGGAAACACCCAGAGCTCCCTCCTCCAGCTGAGTAGCCTGCTAAGCATATATTACCCTCAGCTCAAACCAACATAATTCACTAATAGCATTGCTGGTTGAGAACCACGTTTAGGCATGTATTTGGATTAGGCGTGATCTGTGATGACAAAGGTTTCAAACGAAGCACAAATAACAAAGATAGATTTACACAGGCCGGGATGCTCTCGTGGTTATTTATCACAATTACATCATTTTGCTTTGCGGTGGGGGAATATGAAGCCTCCGGACCTCTTGCCCTGGTTCCAGCCAGCTCACAGAGAAGCCCTGTTTGAATGCCTCCCCACCAAATCTTGTCAGGGTTTCCTTAACACCCCCATCATCCCGGCTGGCCCTGCCAGACATCTGTCTTTAAACAGAGGCTACCATTCAGACCTGGTCGGATAGCAGTCTTGTGATACCTATCATGTCTCTCCAGAGCCAGCTGAGGTCACTGAGTACCTGGGAGGGACACTTCTGTGATTGGAGGCAAGAGTCTGACCTAAGAGTCCAGCATCTGAGCTCCTATCTGCCAGACTACACAGAAACTCCCTCTGAGTTATACTGACTTCAATGTCTCTTTTTGTTCTTTTCCCCTGAGTTTTATGGGCAGTGGGTTCCCCTCCCTGCTGGATATGAGGTGTTGTGGCCTCCCCGAGCCAAAAACCACTGTTGGCCCAGGAGGCTCATACTTGGCTTTCAGACAATCCTGGCAGACACTGCCCACGATCTGGCCCAGGGCCGGCTCTGCAGACTTTGTGCAGCAATGGAATCAGCACAAGGAGACCACAGAACGCAATGGCTCAACATCGCAGCCTCAGCTCATCCCAAACCAAGGAGAAGGAAAATGTTACCGTCTGTGTCAACAGCATTCGGTCTACGTATAATGTACAATGATTCTAAAGGTCTGTAGCATTTCAGAATCTTTGACATCTTCCCCTGGGTTTCACACGGCGTCTGAAGCAACCACAAAACTGCCCTCACTGTAAGGCGGACACCAGCCGAAGAGAAGAGACGCTGGATGCCCTTGGCCGGGTCAGCCAACATCTACAGCGCAGCCAGGCCCCAGGTCAAGCCCTCTGAGAGGATGCTGGGAGGTGCATCACAGTGTGCACTGCCTCGCTGCTTACCATCCCCCTGGGAGAATAGGACATAGAAAACGATCACGGTGCCTGTGTTACAGAGGCGAAACTAAGAAGGGCTTTATGCAAGAAGACTGCCGCTTTACACAAAGTCACAGAGTGAGAACGCACAGGGGCAGGATTTGGACCTGCCTCCAAATGAAAACCCAGGGGAGACATTCATCCCATTAGCCTTCGCGGATGAGGGCTTATAAAGCCACTGAGCATGTTTCTTGCACACTGAAAACTACGCCTGGGAAACACACACCACTACATGCACAAACCCACGCACGGAGTCCTCTACTTCCCCGTAGAAGAGTCACTGACCCATTTGCTACCTCCATTTACCAAGGAAACCCTGGAGTGGAAAGAAGGGACTTCAGAAAATGAAAAAAGAAAAAAGAAAAAAAAAGGGACTACAAAATAACTAGTAGAACACAAAGCTGGGGAAGCTAGGATGGTTTAACCGTGAAACAGGAAAGTATATAGTCACATAGTAAATAATTTTCAATTGAACAGTCAAGAAGTACCTCAGAGTGATTGTGCAGTAATAATGAGACATGCTTAGAGGTTCTTCCACAGCAAATTTCTTCCTGTAAGAATCTGCCACCTGCACCTAAAAATTCCATTTCCTGGAGCTCTGTGCTTGGCATTCATTTTTATCCCCTTATTAACCTTTAATGCCTTGTCACAGATTAAAACCCACCATTCAAACATAAAACCATGGCCATGCAGAAAGCAAGGCCATGTGGGAATAGGAGGCAGACTGGAAAGTGAGAGGCAGGCAGGGCAGTGGGTATGAGGGCACTGAGGGCAAGAAGGTGCACGGTAGTGGCTGACAGGGTCCATGTCATTTGTGGCAGGGGCAGAGTGAGAGTGATGTCATCGAGAGGCACAGTAGCAAGGAATTTGGCCATGTGGGACTAACACAAGCACGTGGAGCAGCAAGCCCAGTCCGCCTAAGTGGTGCACAAGAGGAGTGTACAGGTGGAACATTCAGCTTTCATCTTAAGGTATATGGGAAAAATTATTGCCAGCATAGGCAGACCATCTTTTCATAGATATTAGTGCTTATAACAAGGCTGGATTTTAAAGAAGGGATTCAATTTAAGATCGCTTTGATAAGGGGTCTGCAGACACAACAAAAATTGTGAAGGGGACGTCAAAATAACGGTTTCAGTTTTGAAAACCCTGATTTAGATCCAGGTCATATCCGCGGAAACACTGAGCACCAGGACAGGTCTAGGAGGACGTGCCCTGGGGGAGTTCACAGACTAAGGGTAGTGAGGCAAGACCAGGCATTGCAAAAAAATATGCTATGGCCACTGTAAATGCAGGCGGGCAAGAGACCCACCCAGGGACGCTGCCTGGGAAAGGGAACATGGAAGCGGAGTCTAGGAGTGTCTGTCAGCGTGGGACAAGCATGGGAGGGGCGCGGTGTCCCAGGCGGAGCACATCCTCATCAAGCCTCAGGCGACAGAAAGCTGGGATTGCTCTTAGCCTCCTCTGCCTCCACAAGCCTCCACCTCCATGAAGAACAGGTCCTGGGGATGGCAGGGAGACACGAAGGCAAACGCGCAAATTGACCTCCCAACCAAGGGGACCAGGTTGAGCAGATATTGGAGGAGCAAGGAAATGCTCTGTCAGCTGATTGAATTCGCGCTCCCCACAGTGCTCCAGGCCTTAAGTTTGACGTGAGCTTCCCTCGGTGCTGTGGTTGCTGACCTCCAGAAGCCTTGACCCCACTTTTTGCCACTTGGGGTGCTTCCACAGAATGACCAATTCCTGTGTTCTTCATATGCCCAAGCCCTGTTTCTGCATTTCTTATGTGTTTGATTATTCAGCCTTTCGTCCTTGACCTTAGACTGTACCATGAATCCAATACCCTCCCAACTATGGATCAGAAGTGAGGGACAAGGGGCCCCTGGCCAGCTTAGTAGGTTAAGCATCTGACCAGCTCAAGTCATGACCTCAGAGTCCTAGGATCCAGCCCTGTGTCAGGCTCCTGGCTCAAAAGGGAGTCTGTTTCTCCCTCTGCCCTTCCCCCTGCTTGTGTGGGTGCATGCACTCTCTCTCTTTCTCACAAATAAATAAATAAAATTTAAAAAAAAGACGTTGGGACAAGATCTTTTCCCTTAGAGCCTCCTAAAACCAGTGTGCGTCTCACTCAAGGATAAAAACCACACAGACTTGAACAGATAGTGGTGGATTTTTCCTTTCCACAACTAGCGTCTTTCATTTCAGAAACCATGAAAAGTACATGATGAAAAAGTGAAATTAATTAGAACCTGAAAATCCACCAACAGCCATATTCACAAAAAGAGCCGCCAAATATAAAGCAGCAGTCCCCACAGCCACTGCCTCGGCCGGGCACTGCCAGCCGAAAGAGATAGGCCCCAGACAGCACCCAGGAGGCCAATAAAGGACCGTATGCAGCCTTAGGATGCTGTAGGAAACTCACTGCAATTAGAAGCTGACGCATTCAGAGCAGTGATGTAATTCGATACTTTTAATGAGCACCCAGATACACTTTTAAAAACTTTGACAATCATGCCATTCTTACAACCAATTTTTTTCTATTTCTCCAACCCTCAAAAGAGGGGCCATGGGCAATCAAAGTAATTGTGTAATAATCAAAATATTGAATAAGCTTGCATCTTTTTTACTCTTTGGTAAAAGAAAAGGGACTTTATGCATACTAAGTGCTCAATAAATACAAGTTTTATAATATCATGGATCTATAGGACACAAAAATGCAAGAACATTTGATCCAATGCTAGGAGGAGTATTTTCCTATAGCGGTTCTTAGGAGGCCTTTATTAATATTTTTAGAGGATTTATTTATTAGAGATGGAGAGAAAGAGTGTGCAAGGGAGAGGGAGGGGCTGACAGAGAGGGAGAGAAGCAAACTCCCCACTGAGCGGAGAGCATAACACAGAGCTCAGACTCTCAACCCCAAGACTGTGACCCTGAGCTGAAACCAAGAATTGGAGGAGCCACCAAATGGAGCCACCAAAGCACCCTTGTTGGGAGGCATTTAAATGGAGACATTGTTAACACCTATCACAGCCTTTTATAAATATGATACTCACCTTTGTTGTGATGATCTTCACATCTCAGGGAGCCTGCATTTCCATTCACCACTCCACAACCATGTGGTCGGCAAATTCCAGTAATATCACTGGCATTCACGGATGAACAAAGGCAGGCCTAGAGGAGACCATGCGTCACCGTCTGGTAACTGGCTGAGACACACTCTGGACTCTGATGGCTCTCCTCCCATACTAAGTACTAATTGTGCCTCAAGCCTTGGTTCTCAATCATGTAAAGTTGCTTCATTCTGACTTCCTAAATGGGAATAACCTAGAGAGGAAAGAATTTTAAAGAAAAGGATGGATGGAAGGAAGGAAGATGAGAAGGAAGGAAGGGAGGGAAGACAAAAAAGCAAAATTACCCTGAATCTCATTCCTAAAGAGCCACTGAGCACTCAGCCAATGACTAGGTCTCACGTGGGTGTGCCCACATGCAAGGATTGTGCTTGAAGAAGAGAACCCTGCTGAGATCTCAGAGGTTAGCAGCAGTCCTAGTTCTAAAGGTAAACAGGTGTGCTCAAAGATGGTTTCGCCCTAACACTGGTATCTACTGTGGGAACTCCAGAAATCAGCAGGACACCCCTTCTTATATGCCTTCCCTTCATTGCTCAATCTTCAGAGGTTCCATGTTTCTCCCCAACACACAAATGCCCCCAAACTTCATGCTCCTAGGCTTCGCCAAAGCATGGCTCTCTCTTCCATTTTACAAAACTTGAAATCCATTCCTACTGTGAATCTTTCCATATTAACCCTGCCTCCCTTTAACACGGTCAATATGTAGCCTACTAGCATTAGGTATATGCTCTACTTTGCCCTAAATTAATTGACATTTGCTTCTGTAGATCTTACCAAATTACTTCTGATGTTTTTTATTTCTCCCCCTTACACTGAAGATTCTCAAGAGCAGAATCAGAGACTCAGCCTTTCTTTATGTCTGCTTTCTTAGTTCTCTGTTCCAAAATGTCTCATTCATTTGTAGGTCTATCGTTGATTCTTTATTGTCTCTCCCTCATACTCTTTCTTCTCTTACATTGCGGTTTATTTTCTTATCTAAACACAATTTTATCTGGCATGTATCAAAATCACAGTTCAAT
The DNA here is from genome assembly GCF_020171115.1 of Neogale vison. NCBI lineage: Eukaryota > Metazoa > Chordata > Mammalia > Carnivora > Mustelidae > Neogale > Neogale vison. The sequence goes on along the minus strand of NC_058093.1, from coordinate 97,474,545 downwards.
ACACAATCCCCACTCGTTCGATGAGACAAATGTAATTAAAAATAGCAGTAATAGTTTAACTACACTTTATATTCTACAACTTACTTTCACATATATGATCTCCTCATTTGCAAATTCCAGGTGCTCTTTCTGATTGAAATTCTTGTATCCAAAAGGGAAATCAGGAAGGAAAGTATCTTTAATTACTTAATTCATTTCAGCTCTTCAGGTATTAATCTAATCCACACCATTTTGTTGGTATCACTTAAGAGCCATTTTTAAAAATAAGTTCAAGTTTCCATTTGCCAGGTGGGAAGATTATGTTTCAGGATTAAAAGGGGGAGGGAGGTTTGGTGAAGAAATGATTGCTGTTTCATCAAGAGAACTACTGCAGGAATTTCAACAATTTTTCACTTGCTGGCTAATTATCTTATTGGGTATTAAGAAAACACGAAAAAGGGTTTAAACTGTTCCATCCACCAACTGTTTCTAAAAGCTCTTAATTTAATCCTGGGAGGTGCCTTTTCACACCAAGTAATCCTGTTGAGAAACCTCTGTGCATTTTCTACTCTGCTTTGGTTCTTTGAAACCAATGATAAGGAATCTAAAACTGTGGGCACACCGCCATCTCGTGGTTGGAATAGGTAGGTCAGGAGCCTTAAATCAGGCTGCTCCCCAATGGCAAAGGGAGAGAGCGAAATTCGAGGAGGCTCCAAAGCCCGGCACGGAGACTGTTGCAGGGCCCGATTTCACAGCCATGAGACCATGACCTGAGCCAAAATCAAGAGCCCCTCATTTAACCCACTGAGCCACTCAGACGCCCCAAGAAGCAGATTTTTAATGACAAGAGTCTCTCCTACATGCCTAGAAAGTAAGACTTTCTCTTTAATTATGGAGGCAAGTCCTAAGGGCACAGGTAGGGAGTTGCTGCGGAAGAGGCTGTTAAGAAGGGAGGAAGGAGAAACCAGGCCCTCTCATATGGTGTGGTCAGCTCATGGACAAAACACAATGCTGCTCCTGCTCAGACCTCAGTAAACACGGATTTGAAGTGATGATGGTTGCTGCAGTGGTGACAGTGACGGTGATAGCTACCACTTATCAAATTCTTTTCAGGTGCCACATCCTAAGTACCTGTAATAACTTATTCAATCCACCCAACAACCCTGCGGGACTCATTTCTCTGATGAAAAAAACAGGCAGAGCATGGCTAAGTCGTTCTCCCAGGACCAAACAGTAAGAGGCAGATAGAGACAAGAGGGGCAATGGGCGGAGAGCCCTTTGGTCAGCCCACCTTTACATGGTACCTGGTCTGTGCTTAGCAGCATGACACATGCTGTGAGAGGCTCCCAAGAGAAGAAAAAGTCATTCTTATCCCCCAAATGCCTAGACAATAGTGAGGAGGATTTATCATCAATGAGCACTACTGAGTCAGGGAGCGTGGAGTGGGGAAACAGGAGTGGGACCACAAAGGCCAGGACTGTGTATCACTCCACAAGCTTGCTAGCTGGGGCTAGCCTCACTTGCCCTATTTGGGAAACAGAACTCGGACTCCCTTCCTCGTAGGAAGGTTATGAGATTGAAAGGCAATAATTATTCATGTATTCGGCACACTCCGTTTTCCGTAGCATAGAGTCACTGCCCAGTGAGGCATGGTCACTCTTGAGAATACGGGAGGATTTACAAGAATCTGGGGGAGCTGGCATGGTGGCAGTCCCTGGCAGGGGTTTGAACTCTGCCCATGGGTGGGTGGACTTTGAACAAGTAAAGGAAAAAGAAACCATTGTTAGGTGAGAAGGACAATCTAACCGAAGATGCACTGCTAGGCACAGCTTGGTATCCAGCTGATTATGAAAGGTTCCTCCAAGAAAAAGCCCCAAGCAAAATGCTATAGGAGCCCTGTGTTCTCAGTGCCCCCTCCCCCCTTTTCTCCCTGGTAAGCTCTTCTCTTCTCTGCTAGGTCTTCTCCCCATGTGCATCGCCTCAGATGACTCGCATTACATCTCCCCACCATGGCTCTGCTCGCTCAGCCTCATGTTCAAGTTTCTTGAGGTCCTTTCATGTAATAGGAATGTTAGATTAACTCTTACTAAAGTGTCCACGGCTAATCCATATATGTATACATGTACCTATACACAAACCCACATATAAAAATGCATATATTTTTCTCATACATGCAAACACACATCTGTGTACACACACATACTTTTTTATGAAAGAATTTTTTTTGCCTTAAATCAAAAGTGTGACTATAATGGTAACAACTCCAGGTAATTAGACTATTAGAAACAGAGTAGCCTTTGAAAAGCTATTTCACATTTGGCTATATATATTTAAGGATGCTCCAGCCATATCTATAGTAATTGAACTGAGGATAAATTATTAACAGATTCATATATCACAGACCTATTTTCCACAAAACACTCCTCCTACACTTTTCAAGAAGTCCCTCCATTATAAGACACTTGAGTTCTGCTGTGGGTCTACCTCTGGGTAACTGTGAAAATCCTTTGCCTCAGCATCCTTACCTTCTACTATCCTCTCCAACTGCTGATGCCCTCTGTGCTGGATATGCCAGTATGTCCCTACTAGTCATGTTCCATGTCTTCACCTTCTCCCCTGGCCTGGTAGGCTATCTATTTGGAAAATCAATGGTTTCTTTGCCCCAGCTATGTTTGGCTAGTGGGAGCCATGGCAGGAGAGCAGAGGAAGGAAGGGAAGAAAGACCGGGGTATCTATGTATCCCTCTGTTCTTGCCCAGAAAAGTCAATGCAAGCAGACTCTTCACTCCACCTTCAGAGATAACAGTTCTGGGAGCCCTCACTGTTCACAGTCTCAGTTCTGGAAACTGCTCACTACCTCACTCCCTCAGCATTTCCAGCCCTGGGGACTGCTCTTCCACATGGTTTCCCCACATCCTGTTCAAACCTTTGAAATAATCCCTTCATGAGACTCCCCTTAACAGGCGCCATTTTGTCTTTCTGGGGCCCTGATGAACAGGACAGCCATTATTTATCTCTTCATTGGCTCACGTACTCCTCTGGGGGAAACAGCTTTGACTAAGGCCCCACTCCCCATAAGCCATGTCTTGCACGGTGTGAGTTTTCTGCCCACCTCAGCCACGGCTGAGTGGACCAAGCGCAGTCATCGGACAGAATGTCCCATAACAGTTTGGCCAATTACCTACTAGTCCAACAGAGGAGCTCAGCCAATCAGGTTCTTCTCTTAGGCATGGAGGCCTGAGAGACAGAGATAACAGAGCAACAGCTGTGATAACTAACTTATCTAACAGAGGAGTCATGAGGCAGACTCCTCGTGGAAATATTCAGGATTGTGTGCAAAGGAATGTTAGGAGGCAGCTATGAGCAGAATGAGAGAAAATAGCAAATGCAGAGAAAGGCATAGCCACACTGAGAGAGACAGAGACTGCTCCCCAGGGCAGTCTTGGTTCCTCAGTTATGGAGTTTCACCTCCATGAATTCCAGCCAGCTCTGAACTTGAACTCCTGTGAGATCATTACATCAGTACAAAAATATCCCCTTACCTGAACCAGAGTGCCTTCTTTTTGCCAGGTACAAAGCAGACAAGGTCCCAGCCCTCAGCTTACATCTGTGGGTTGCTGGTGACAAAACAATGTGAGATATCCTTGACAGGATTAAAGTGAAATCAAGGAGTCTCAGGGTCAGCAGCATCTCTACAAAATGCACACGGATGCTTAAACTATTGAGAAAAACTATGATAGCATATTAACAAAATGGCGAGGTGTGTCCTTATAAGTTACTTACTAACTGAGTAGGGGAAAATCATCATTTTATAGCAGGAAAACCTGGATACCACCCGATCCAAGCAACCCAAGTCCGTGTCACACTGTCAAGACATGGACACTGAGTACCTCCTGATGCGATGCCCTAGGAAAGACCCAGCACCCCTTTCACTTCAGCCCAGCCCAACAGGCAAAACCTGAGTTAATCATGAGGAAACATTAGAAACAAATTGAAAGATACTCCATAAAACAAATTCCCTATACTCTTGGGACACCCAGGTGGCTCAGTAGGTTAAGCGTCTGCCTTCAGCTCAGGTCATGATCCCAGGGTCCTGGGATTGAGTCCCACAGCAGACTCCTTGCTCAACAGGAAGCCTGCTTCTCCCTCTGCCTGCTGTTTCCCCTGCTTGTGCTTACTCCATCTCTCTCTCTATGACAAATAAATACTAAATAAAATCTTAAAACATACACACACACACACACACACACACAATTCCCTGTACTCTTCAGATTGTCAAGGCATCAAAGTCAAGGAAAGATGGAAGAAATTGAAATAACAATTTCATATTAAATGAGACCAAAGAAAGGTAACAACAAAATGAAAAGATGATCCTGAACTGGATCCTGCTTGAGAAAAACTTTTTTTCTTTGTTTGCTAACAGACACTTGGGACTCTTACAGCAAAGAAAAATGAGACCTGGATTATTTACATAAAGACATGGTACCAGAGCACCGATAACCTGCTCCTCAAATCCATGTCTCCCTCTCCATTATTCTGGCTCCAAAGAACTATAAGTTTTATTTCTGGCTTTATTATTATTTCTCTATTATCATCAGCTCACCCAAAGATGATCTGTAGCAATAAAATCTCTGTGCTGACTCTCCCTCTGGTCTCAGGGCTTCCCAGGGCCTCTGATTCCACACTGCTCAACAAAGCTATTAAACAACAACACATCACGGAGCTAAACCTGGTAAGTTGGATGAATTTCCCATTTCTGTTCAAATCCATCGTCTGGTGATATTTCAGAAATAAAAACCAAGGCGGTCAATAGTTGCATTGTGGCAATATCAGTTCTGACCGAAAGGTCTATATTTTTGGATTTAAAAATATTTCAAGGGGCAGTGAATGTTTTGAAAACTCTGGGAGACTGAGGAAGACGTTCTAGGTAACAAATGTCTATTCAGGAACTGACTATAAACCCTGATAGACCGCTTAGGCTGGTGCCTGGTAAGGATAAAGGAATAAAAGGAAAGCCTTCGATGCACATTAGGCTTTATGGTGGGCTGCTACAGCTTAATGGAGACACAGTGAGCCATACAAAAAGGTGTGTATTATACAATACAAGCTTAAATGAATAGGCATCACCAACAACTGAAAAGAGAAATGAAAGGAACTTCCTGGAGTGACTGATTTACTGACTTTCAGAGCTTTTAATTTTTCTCCAAGATGAAAATAGGTGTTTGATCTTTGTTTTGCTTATTTGTTTTAGGTGGGGTCCATCACTTTACTAACTATGAGTGTCTCTTCCCCTCTTCCTCTCTTCCCAACTTCTAATATTGGCATGTCCTCAACTGCTTCACATTTTATTTCACTCTGTGGGTTTTTTTAATTAATTACTTTCCACTTAATAAAAGTACTTTGCTTCTTGATAAAGTACCAGATGTGTATAGCAAAAACACGGTCTTGTTGAACATGTTCATCTTTGACCTGAAGATAAGAACAAAAAACATGTCACTCAAGGCCAGGGAATACTCAGGGCAGTGTGGGGAGTTCTTAAATACACAAGACAAAACTGATCTTGCAGAAGAAACTGTGGTTGGTAAGAAGCCACTTTAAGTAGTACATGAAATGAAGAAAAGCTTCTTAGAGATGTTTAATAAAGATTACTATATTGTCAAAGTGGAACAAAGATAAATATTGAATAATAACAACAAACACTGTGTGCCATGGCACAATTTTAAACACTATATATAAAAGCATATATATATAGGAGTGCCTGGGTGGCTCAGTCAGTTGAGTGTCTGCCTTTGGCTCAGGTCATGATCCCTGGGTCCTAGGATCGAGCACCGCATCAGGCTTCCCACTCAGCGGGAAGCCTGCTTCTCCCTCTCCCACTACCTCTGCTTGTGTTCCCTCTCTCGCTGTGTCTCTCTCTGTCAAATACACACACACACACACACACACACACATATGAAGCATGATATATATTAACATGTGTAAACTAATACATAAACCAATTTAATCCTCACACAGTTTCTAGAGGTAGGTACTACTATTATCCCCATTTTACAAATGGAGAAACTCAAGACACAGAGAGAGTGAGTAATTTGACCATGTTCTCATGGATCCTGAGAGTCAGAGCTGGGACGTAAACCCTAGCAGTCTGACTCCAGAGTCCATGCTACTGACCACATTTAATCAGATGGCAAATATTTCATGACTATTTCACAATACTGTGTTTTCACTAGAGTGTACTGGTCAGTTTTTGCTATAGTAACATATAATCTCCATTTCCTAGCAGCTTACAACAATCAGTGTTTTGCCCACATGACCTAAGGGCTGTAGGTGGAATATGACCGATCAGTTCTTCTGGGCTTAGCTCGGCTCCACGGTGCTCAACAATGTGTGTCTTCACCATGCAGGACCAGGATGAAGGAAGAGCTCCTCTCTGGGACATAGAAGAGGCAGGAATTTAAGAGCAGTAGAGAAAAGTTAAGCAGAGTCCATATTTACTGTCTCTGCTAATGTCCAGTCTGCTTATATCCTACTGGCCTAAGCAAGTCACATGACCCAGCCCAGGGACAGTTATGTGAGGCTGTTTATTTTCCCTCAGGGGGCATAGGCTACCATGTAGAGGAAGTGAGCCCTTCACCCTGTCCAGGTGATCTCACCAGTAAATTAAGAAAGCAGGACTAGTTTAGAAAGAATTAACAAGAGAGGAGCAAGATGGCAGAGAAGTAAGAGACCTAAATATCATTGTGTCCCAGGAGTTCAGCTAGATAGTTATCAAACCATTCCAAACACCTACAAACTCAGTAGGAGATAGAAATGGAGCAGCAATTCTAGGAGCAGAAAATGGACCACTTACCAGAAGGTAGGACATGCAAAGTGAATCTGAAGCAACGGGAAGATAGATCACAGGGGGAGGGGCTGGCTCCCTGCAAGCCGCGGAGCAGCAGAGCACAAAAACAGAACGTTTAGAATTCTGCTCCACTGAAGGACGTTGCTCCAGAGGCTAAGCGGGCGTGGAGACTTCACAGGACTGTGATCTCAGGTCCCGCAGGGTCACAGAAAGACCAGGGGTGTCTAAGTGTGGCAGAGCTCTCATATCAGAACGCGGAAACCAGCTACAGAGACAGAGCTGAGGAGTGAGCTCTCAGCCCCGAGTTACCTTAAACTGTGATCCAAGGCACAGTGGGGACCACTGTTCTTTGAGCAGGAACCCCACAGGTGGCAGATTTGGAGAGACCCCCTCCTTCCTCCTCTGGGAGAAGCAGCGCAAGAGCACATGGGAGGAATCTGCTGGGTTTGGAGAGTCCAAACAGGGCTGTGCGCCAGAAGCAGAAACGCTGAGTCACAGGCAGGGTGAGCTCGGAGCGTGGCCAGAGACCAGGGAGATGGGAGGGATTGACTGCTTTTCTCCGAGGGTGCACCGAGGAGTGGGACCCTGACTCCCGGCTCCTCCGCGCCGGAGATTGGGAGGCCGCCATCTTCATTCCTGTCCTCCAAAGCGATACAGAAAGCATTCAGGGAACAAAAACTCCTAAGAGAAAACCTGAACAGATTGCTTAGCCCAGCCTCTGGCACCTGATACCAGTCAGAATGGCTAAAATTAACAAGTCAGGAAATGACAGATGCTGGCGAGGCTATGGAGAAAGGGGAACCCTCCTACACTGTTGGTAGTAATGCATGCTGGTGTAGCCACTCTGGAAAACAGCATGGAGGTTCTTCAAATTGTTGAAAATAGAGCTAGTTAAGACCCATCAATCACACTACTGGGTATTTACCCTAAAGATACAAAGGAAGTGATCTGAAGAGACATGTGCACCTGAATGTTTATAGCAGCAATGTCCACAAGAGGCAAACTATGGAAAGAACCTAGATGTCCATCAACAGATGAATGGATAAAGAAGATATGGTATATACACACACACACACAATGGAATTCTATGCAGCCATCAAAAAACAATATCTTGCCATTTGCAACGACATGGATGGAACTAGAGAGTATTATGCTAAGCGAAATAAGTCCAATCAGAGAAAGACAATTATCATATGATCTCTCTGATATGTGGAATTTGAGAGGCATAGAGTATAGGGAGTTGTAGGGGGTAGGGAGGGCAAAAATGAAACAAGATGGGACCGTGGAGGGAGATAAACCATAAGAGACTCTCATTTTCATCAAACAAACTGAGGGCTGCTGGGGGGGTAGGGGGAGGGATAGGGTGGCTGGGTTATGGACATTGGGGAGGGTATATGCTATGGTGAGTGCTGTGAAATGTGTAAGCCTGATGATTCACAGACCTGTATCCCTGGGGGAAATAATTCATTATATGTTAATATAATTAATTGATTGATTGATTAAAAATAAAATAAACAACAACAAAAAAAGAACCATGGGAAATACAGACCATCACTTTGCATGATATCATGTTAAGTGAAATTTATGCACACAGGAACCATGCCCTTGCTTGGCAAGACTCTATCATGACTATGATTTGATCATGCAGTACTGTGCGAAGTGAGGACTGCCTATAATTAATGATAATAATGGCTCAAAAATAAATAGCCCATTGTGAAATGGGGCCTTAGTGCAAGTTCTCAGGGCATTTAAAATGAAATCTAAACCATGCCTCCAAGGCCTTAAATCAGCTATCTTATTCCCACATTCAGCTCCCATCTCCATCCTTCTAGCCCTAGGAGCTTTGCACATGCTCGTCTCTGCTTAACATCCTCTCCACCCAGATCTTTGAAAGGCTGGCTTTAGGCATTGACATCTCACCTGCAAATTGATCTCTTCAGAGAGACCTGCTATGACCAGTCAACCTAAATTAGCTACCCTATCACTCTCAGGTCAACTATGCTGATTTGTTTTCTACATAAGCCTTATCACTATTGAGACCCTCTTACTGGTAGACGTGCTTACATGTTAACAATTTGTCTTTTTCATTGGAATGCAAGCTCCAAGGACAAAGAATTTGTCTGACTTAGCATCATTCTATTCTTATTGAGTAGGTCATTTGTTGGCACAAATTGGACACGCAGAGTACTGTTGAATGAATAAACAGGGGTGGATGGGCCTAGATCATCTAGGGACTTGTAGCTATGGTTTGGATTTTATTGCAAATGCACTGGAAAATAAGTACACAATTTTCCAATTATGAACAATCATATATGGGTTCCCAGATAATCCCTTGTGCTTTCTTAACCCAATGATGTTATTTCTGGGGCAGAGATTACCAACCCAATTAATAATTCTCAACCTTGGTTAAATTTTAGAATCAGCTGGGGCAAGAGGGAAACTTAAAAAAAAAAATCCTACTTCCTGGGTCATAATCTCCAAGAATTTTGATTTAACAGGTTTAGGCTGAGGCCTGGCATGGGAGCTGTAGTGATACCCGATATTCAGCCAAAGTTAAAACGCACTAGTCCACGTGATGCTAAAGCATCACAGAGATTCCAAGAATGCCTCTTGGCTCTTTGAGTTAGGCTGTTTTGAGTGTTTGACTTCCTTCTGACAATGTCTGACACATAGTAGGTAGTCAATCAGTATTTTAATTGGCTTTCTAGTAAATATTTGATGAATGAGTAAATGAATGAATAATTAAATGATTTAACTAAAGTATGTAGGAAATTAGTGGAGGCAAAAGTTAGTGTGGACAGAGGTAATTAGATGAAGCTCTATCACAGTCCGTGGGCATGAACTGAATGCGACATCCACTCATCCTTGTCATACAATGTTCTAGAAACCTGGAACATCAAGTTGGAATGAATCACGGAGACTGTCTTATACAGGTGTTCATGTGGTTGTTCTGGTCACAGATCCTTTAGAATTGAATGAAAGTTTTGGACACTCTCCTCCCAAGAAGATATATCCACAACTGTGTATCCAATGTGAATGGCTTCAGCAAGCTCCTAGGCAACGGTTTTTCAAGCTAAAATCCTAAGGTTCATCTTAAAGCCTCCATTGATGGAAAATGAAACTGAGGCCCAGAGAGGATGAGGGAACTGCTGGGAGCAAGAGTCAAAACAGGCACACCAGCTGGACTGGAATCTAGTTCCATCCACACTTAATGTAGTTGACAGTCTTAATTTTACACACCTGCAGAGGACAAAGTTAAGAGAATGCTTGTCATTTTGTTTCCTCCTTCTATCCCACTGACATGTCTTAAAATTCTAATAACCAATCTAACTCTACAGCTCTGCCACTTCATTAAAAAGTGGAAATTGAAATTCTAGAGCAACCAAGTCTTCTGAATCTACCATGTTTTCATACCAGTTGAATCTCTGGAAATGGAGTACTGCAAATTGACCCCATTTAAAACCAAGTAACCCTGCAATAACCAGCCTGCGGCTGATTTCTAGAGTAGCCTTCTTAGCCAGTCCGTTTCTGTGACCACATACAGCTGAAGGACAAACGCTGTCCATATGTCAGGAGAAGTAACACCAAGATATCAGCCCTGGCAGATAGCCGGATAGCAGGTGTTCTGATCAAATGTGAGCTCAGAAAACAAAAGGACTAAATGGGGTCAAAGGATCCATACATTTTGGGAGTAAAATAAATTGGTGTCTCCGTGGTCCCCTTGCCCTGGCTGGGAGGAGTCTTCGAAGGCTCTCATTTGAATTATATAGCAGAACACAATTTCTTCAGGATGATCGCTGAAGCTTAAGGAAGGTTTATGAAGCTTCACCTACATGAAGTAAGATTCATTTCTGTCTAGAAAAAGGGCATGGATTAACACACTGTCAATATTACAAAGGATGCAAAAGTGGATCATCCAATACTGTAGCCCTCCCCCCTTGTCTGCAGAGGATATATTCCAAGACCCCTAGAGCATGCTTGAAACTGTGCATAGTACCGAACCCATATATATCTGTTTTCCCTATATACACATGCTTGTGGTAAAGTCTAATGTATGGATTAGGCACAGTAAAAGACTAGTAACAATAAATAATAATAAAATAGAACAGTTATAACAATATACTGAAATGAAAGTTACGTGAATGTGGTGTCTCTTTCAAAATGTCTTATTGTACTGTGCTCACCCTTCTTTTTCTTCTTGTGATCCTGTGAGATGACAAAATGCCTAAATAAGGAGGTGAATAATACAGGCACTGTGGCAGTGTGCCAGACTGCTACTGACCTGATGATAGGTCAGAAGGGGAATCATCTGCTTCCAGACCATGGTTGATCCCACGTAAAGCAGAACTGCTGGTAGGTGGTTACCACAGTATCTGGTTCTTCCTCTTCCTCCCCTCTTCCGCTGCTCTTCTAGGGAATCACACATGTTACCAGCACCCACTATAGAGGACAAGAAAAAGAACACAACCCGAGACCATGGGAAGTGAACCGGTACCTTTGTCCAAAATGGCCTTTGTGAATGTCCCATGCACATGTCTTCTCTTATTAAAATACGTTCTTAAATCACTGGGTATGCTGTTAGGACTCAAAATACAAAATGAAGTGGTCAGACCCGTGGTCCATTCTGCCCAAGAAGGGATTCATGGAATGTTGCGAAGCAACATGGCAGATGCCCTGTTTATAACCTTTCCTTCTAACTGTCCCTCCATGGTACTGTGGGTCAATCATCTAAGATTTCTATGTACTATCTTCAAAACTTTTTGCAGTTTTCTATTTTCAGTAAATTGTTCTCAACATGTGTATTCTCTGAACAATTAGATCCACAGATTTGCTTCCCTATCTCACTTCCTTAATCATACAAACCTTGGGATTAGATTAATCATGTAGGGTTCTTAATCTGCTAGTGGAACCCATTACAACATTAAGTACTTGTAGCCACTCCGCAGGGGAGACTACGAGTTTCAGCTTGCAGCTAAGAATACCCTGCGTTTGAAATAGCTGAGCTCATAAACATGGCTCTTAGAGTGCATAATTTCCCATGAATTTTAAATATGAAAGCTATTTCTATCAACAGGTTGAGGTATATAGACCAAATATTTCTATCTACTCTAAGTTTCAAATGGTTGTATAAATATTAAGAAAAGGGCACACGTGTGAGGACTACCTGGTAAAGTGGGAGCCAGCCAATGTGAATTTCAACCCACTCTTTATACATCAACATCCAAACCTTATCCCATAGCTTGGTAGCTATACGGCACTTTATTAGGAGATGTTTAATTGTAAGCATTTACTGGTTGAGGCCCACAATTCTGTTATTTCTAAACTTTTATTTGTTCACCTGTCATGGCCAGGGACAACTTGTGTCTAAAAACCTAAAGCATCCCAGGCTAATCCCTGCTCTGTAAATACTAGCCAGGGCTCTGGGGACAGTGCTTGGCATGATATCTATCTGGTAAGCTGCCTCGGCAAGGGAGGCATGAGAAGGGGTCTGTTCACCTGTACTACAGGCAGAGGCCAACCTCAGTATCCTACCCAGTGCCTGTTTGCCCGGACCCCATACCCACTCTTATTCCCCTTTCCAAGAGCAAGATCAGATCGCCAACGACACCAGAATGCACCCTGAGAAGAGAATTCCAAGAAAACATTTGCTTAAGAAAGAATATATTAAAAGTTCTTCTTGATTTTATCATACTTTTTTTTCACTTAAAAAGTTTATTTACAACACATTCAAGTGTATGCTAAAGGGCTTTAGTTTGCACTTATTTCATTACCTGGAGGCAGAATTTATTTTGGGTTTTATTAGCCATTTACTTTCTGTATCCCAAATTGTACAAGTTCTTTGCATTGTATACTGGGGTCTGAGCATTCTTATTCTTGTTTTTGTTTCTGTGTTAGTCTTGCTAAATCATTTTCTTTCTTCTTTTTGATTGGATTCTTTCAATCAAATAATTACAAAAAATTTTTAAGAGTATTTATTTATTTGACAGACACAGATCAAAAGTAGGCAGAGCGGCAGGCAGAGAAAGAGAGAGTGGGAAACAGGCTCCCCGCCGAACAGAGAGCCCGATGTGGGGCTTGATCCCAGGATCCTGGGATCATGACCTGAGCCGAAGGCAGAGGCTTTAACCTACGGAGCCACCCAGGCGCCCCAAATAATTACAAATGTTTAAGTAAAGTTTGCCATTTGCTGTTTAATTCTTGTATGCATGCGTAGATCTATTTGGTAGCTAATATGAGAGATTATAAATTTTTAGTGGTCAAATTTGTCAGTCATATTTTGTCCTCCATTTATCACAATGAAATAAAAATGTGTAACTATGTGTGGTAATGTGAATTAATTAGACTTATCGTGGTGATCATTTCACAATATATAAATATCCAGTTATTATAATGTGCACCTGAAACAGGTATATAACAATTATATCTCAATTCTTTTTTTTCCCCCAATTTATTTATTTTCAGAAAAACAGTATTCATTATTTTTTCACCACACCCAGTGCTCCATGCAAGCTGTGCCCTCTATAATACCCACCACCTGGTACCCCAACCTCCCACACCCCCGCCACTTCAAACCCCTCAGACTGTTTTTCAGAGTCCATAGTCTCTCATGGTTCACTTCCCCTTCCAATTTACCCAAATTCCCTACTCCTCTCTAACGCCCCTTGTCCTCCATGCTATTGGTTATGCTCCACAAATGAGTGAAACCATATGATAATTGACTCTCTCTGCTTGACTGATTTCACTCAGCATAATCTCTTCCAGTCCCATCCATGTTGCTACAAAAGTTGGATATTCGGGGACGCCTGGGTGGCGCAGTTGGTTGGACGACTGCCTTCGGCTCAGGGCGTGATCCTGGAGTCCCAGGATCGAGTCCCACATCAGGCTCCCAGCTCCATGGGGAGTCTGCTTCGCTCTCTGACCTTCTCCTCGCTCATGCTCTCTCTCACTGTCTCTCTCAAATAAATAAATAAAATCTTTAAAAAAAAAAAAAGTTGGATATTCGTCCTTTCTGATGGAGGCATAATACTCCATAGTGTATATGGACCACATCTTCCTTATCCATTCATCCGTTGAAGGGCATCTTGGTTCTTTCCATAGTTTGGCGACTGTGGCCATTGCTGCTATAAACATTGGGGTACAGATGGCCCTTCTTTTCACGACATCTGTATCTTTGGGGTAAATACCCAGGAGTGTATCTCAATTCTTTTAAAAAAAGCATTTACCCCTCATGGTTTCGAATAAATTTCCATTTTCCCTCCTCCTCCCCAAAGCTCTTCTCCTAGTGAGAAAGCCTCATATATATATCCCCAAGCATAGGTTATCCTTAATTTGTATCAGACTGCTTCTCCGTGATCGCACTCCTAGAAATGAGTAGTCACCAACAGTGGCATTCTATACACAGATTCGCAGGAGTGGCTCGAAAATTAATAAAATTTGGTATTCCCCTCCTCCCATACCCAAACATAACTAGTAACTGGCTTTTTAACCAACATTCAGGCTTAAAACCCTTGGAGTAATATGGAACTTCCTGACAGCTGTTTTACTAGTATAGCCAAGTCATGATCCTTCCGGAAGGCACAGCAGAAGAAAACCCAGCAAACTAGCCACAATCATAGAGTTCTCAAATCCCTGCAAATTGATATCCAGCCTTCAGGCTGAGAAATACTACAGAGAAGCAGCCATTCTTGTAACATTCTTTGCATAGAGTCTGGTTCACCAGCAAATAACAGGTGCATATTTCGGGTTAATACTCTCATTCATTGGAGACGGTTCCAAAGCCCTCCTTTCACCAGAGTGTTTCTCCTTGGTATTTGTCTGGTGTGAATGTTAGGAAAAGACTAATCAATGTAGAACCTCAAGGGGCCCTCAAGGGGACCTCAAGGGGCAAAAAATATCTGAAATGTTCTGCGAGCCATCCTGCCTGGTAAGGACCTGAGAGTCCTGTTAGTGACAAGCATCAGTAGACATTCCCCACTTTGAATCATTTTCATTCAAAGGCAGAGGGAGGGAACCTTTCTGAAGGGCAGACCACTGATTCCCTGTAATTTAAAGGAGAGAGTCACATTATGCAGCTCTCTCATTTGAATTATGTAAGACTCAGAGATAAGCATTTCCTCTCTGCGATAAGAGCAGGGACCTATAATAGCCATAGAACTATTTTCATGAAAAAATCTCATTTGCACGCTTAGCAGCTACTGGGACAAACATGAGCAGCCAGCCACAGTCTAAAGTGAGCTTGTTGTCCAAGCTTAAAGCAAAGACTCAGAGGTTCAGCCATAGAGGAAGGAAGCTGGCCACTGATTAGATGCCAGTGCTGGTTACGCTGTTAGTCTTTGTTGTCAGACCATTAGTTCCAGGATCCTGCTGAGACCCAAATGAAGCTAGAATGGGAACATTCTTAAGGATGCAGTTGGACAGGAAGAGTCACAAATGTCAGTTGTTTTGGGGGACAACTTTTCCTACTTGAAAACCAGAGCAGCCAGTAGGAAGGAAATTATTTTGTAATGATATCAGATATGTGCAGACTTCTGACTTGGAAGCAGGGCAGCTCCTTCACTTGTGTGTCCAGCAGTGACCTCAGCATGAATCCTATGTCTGTAGGGGTGGGAAGTCCTGAGAGAGCCTGAGGGCATGGGGTGTCCTTGTATACCCAGTATCACTGCAGCATCATTACTGGGAAGCCAAGTGATCAGATGTTCCTTTTTCTTTCTTTTTTCATTCTTCTCCCTTTGCAGGGATTAGAAAAATCTAGAGGAAAAGGACAGAATAGATCTGCCAAACTAAAAAGAGCAAGTGTGGGTATTCAAGGCACGAGGAGACTGTCAAAATATTATCAGGAGGGTACTCATTAGAGACTGTCTCACAAGAAATAAATCTGAAATGGACAGGGAGCAAGGGAAACTGGAGAGTGATTAGGAACCGAGTCCATGAACTATTGGACGGTTCCAAAGAGAGACCGTTCCAAAGCCCTCAAAAGCTGAAGAGATTCTCAGACTTTCCCTTTTTTTTTCCTGATGACTTCAACAGTTTTGAAATACAGTCAGGGATTTTGCAGGCTGTCCCTCCATTGGAATCTGTCTGATGTTTTCTCATGATTAGATTGAGGTAATGGATTTTGGGGAGGAAGTAAAGTGAGATTTTTAACACATCAAGGGTGTATACTCTCAATGTGATTTATGACTGCTGATGTTGACCCTGATCACCTGGCTGAGATGGTGTCTGTCGGGTTTCTACATTGTAAAGTTACTCCTTTCCTTCTCTTTCCATACTTTGGAAGGAGTTCACTATGCATTGCCTGCATTGTGGGGAAGGAGTGGGGAATTATGCTCCTAGAGGCTGGAATAGCTGCATAGTTTATTTGGAATTCTGCATAGGAGAATGGTTTCTTCCCCCAATTTATTAATGCATTCAGTGAACTTTGGGATTATGGATATGTATATATAACCCAAAGTGTGTGTGTATGTATGTATATATGTATGCAGGCATGCATGGATACACACACACATACATACTTACATACATACATACATATTTTGGGTTATAGTCCAATATTACTTTATTTTGTTACACAAATTTTTCCAACTTTGGTCATTGGGAGCTTTTTCAGTTCACTTCCATGTGCCTTGACATACCCCAGAAGTGAGTTATCATTTTGTTTTATTTTTGTTTGTGCACTTCCTTACTTTCTGAACAAGATGCTCCATGTTCATCTTGTATATTTGCTGTTTCAGTCCTAGAATCAGTCATTTCTTCAAGGAATCCTGGCATCTCTCATTGGAGAATGATATTAAAAACCAAGATTTGGGTACTTGGTGTGCTCGTTGTTACTGCAGTGTCATCACTTCTGGACCTTCTCGGTAGACAGAGCAAAGAAATGTATGTGTGTATAATACTATCTATAAACTTTTCTATACATAGCCACTTAACATCTACATCAAGTGAAATGAATTCTAGTCTACATGGATTATTTTTTAAAAAATTTTTATCGAGACATAGTTAACATTATTATAGTTTCATATGTACAACATGGGTCAATTTTTGCATGTATTGTGAAATGATCACCAAAATAAATCTGGTTAGCATCTATTACCACACCCAGTTGCATTTTTTTCCTCTTGTGATGAGAACTTTTAAGATCTACCTCTTAGCAACTTTCAAATATATAACACAATATTTTTAACTACAGTCACTATGCTGTACATCACATTCAAGGAGTTACTTATTGTTCTTTATATATACATATATTTTTATTTCTTTAAAAGTGGAGGGGGCAGAGAGTGAGGGAGAGAGACAATCTTAGGCAGGCTAGATTTCATGACCCTGAGATCATGACCTGAACTGAATTCAAGAGTCAGATGCTCAACTGACTTGGGGCACCACCCAGGTGCCCCAAGGACTTATTTTATAAGTAAAAGTTTGTACCTTTTGATCAACCCACATGGATCATTTTAACCTCTTGCTCTTGCTTATCTATAAATTTCCACTCTAATGGTGAGAAATTTTGATCCCATTAGCCACCATCTATTTGCTTAATTGTTCAATTCCAATATAGTTGTGTAATAATGCCAGAATGTCAACCTGTTCCCTTGTGGAAAATAACTTTATCAACTACATTACATCTCTTATGTACAGTTCCTTGTCTTTGATCTACAGATTCCATTAATTTCTACTTATTTAGGGCAGTACCTTTTTCCTCATCCCTTTCATTGGGTTGTTTTGTACATTTCAAATACAAATATATTCTTCTATTACAGTATACATTCTTTACTGGGATCTGCTGACTTCCTAAACTAGTTTTTTTTTTTTTAAGATTTTATTTATTTATTTGACAGAGAGAAATCACAAGTAGATGGAGAGGCAGGCAGAGAGAGAGAGAGGGAAGCAGGCTCCCTGCTGAGCAGAGAGCCCGACGCGGGACTTGATCCCAGGACCCTGAGATCATGACCTGAGCCGAAGGCAGCGGCTTAACCCACTGAGCCACCCAGGCGCCCCCTAAACTAGTTTTTAATAGTTGTGCCCTAAGGTTCATTCTTTGTGCTATAAATTTCTATGGGTTTTTACATATGGATAATGTCATGTCCAAAATTACAGAATCACACAGAATATTTCAACTCCTCTAAAAAAAAAGTTGATATACAGGATCTATAAAGAACTCCTCAAACTCAACACAAACAAACCAGACAATCATATAAAAAAATGGGCAGAAGATATGATCAGACAGTTCTCCAATGAATACGTACAAATGGCTATCAGACACATGAAAAAACGTTCATCATCACTAGCCATCAGGGAGATTCAAATTAAAACCACATTGAGATACTACCTTACACCAGTTAGAATAGCCAAAATTAGCAAGACAGGAAACAACATGTGTTGGAGAGGATGTGGAGAAAGGGGAACCCTCTTACACTGTTGGTGAGAATGCAAGTTGGTGCAGCCGATTTAGAAAACATTGTGGAGATTCCTCAAGAAATTAAAAATAGAGCTTCCTTATAACCCTGCAATTGCACTACTGGGTATTTACCCCAAAGATGCAGATGTTGTGAAAAGAAGGGCCATCTCTACCACAATGTTTACAGCCAACAATGGCCACAGTTGCCAAACTGTGGAAAGAACCAAGATGCCCTTCAACGGATGAATGGATAAAGAAGATGTGGTCCATATACATGATGGAGTATTATGCCTCCATCAGAAGGGATGAAGACCCAACTTTTGTAGCAACATGGACGGGGACTGGAAGAGATTATGCTGAGTGAAATAAGTCAAGCAGAGAGAGTCATTTATCATATGGTTTCACTTATTTGTGGAGCATAACAAATAACATGGAGGACAAGGGGAGATGGAGAGGTGAAGGGAGTTGAGGGAAATTGGAAGGGGAGGTGAACCATGAGATACTATGGACTCTGAAAAACAATCTGAGGGTTTTGAAGGAGTGGTGGGTGGGAGGTTGGGGGAACCAGGTGGTGGGTATTAGAGAGGGCACATTTGCATGGAGCTCTGGGTGTGGTGCAAAAACAACGAATACTGTTACGTTGAAAAGAAATAAAAAATTAAAAAAAAAATTAAAAAAAATAAAATAAATAAAAATCCCCTATACTTCACCTCCCCCACTTCCTTCTGGCAATCACTGATTTTTTTTTTTTAACCATTTCTATCATTTTACCTTTTCCAGAGTTTCATATAGTTGGAATCATACAGTTTGTAGCCTTTTCAAACTGGCTTCTTTCACTTAGCAATATTCATTGAAGATCTCCCCACATCTTTTTGTCATTTGATAACTAATTTCTTATCACTGAATAATATGCTTAGCGAAATAAGTCAAGCAGAGAAAGACAACTAGCATATGATCTCCCTGATATGAGGAAGTGGAGACGCAACATGAGGGATTAAGGGGGTAGGAGAAGAATAAATGAAACAAGATGGGATTGGGAGGGAGACAAACCATAAGTGACTCTTAATCTCACAAAACAAACTGAGGGTTGCTGGGGGGAGGGTGGTTGGGGGAAGGAGGGTTGGGTTATGGACATTGGGGAGGGTATGTGCTTTGGTGAGTGCTGTGAAGTGTGTAAACTTGGTGATTCACATACCTGTACCCCAGGGGATAAAAATATATTATATGTTTATAAAAATAAATAAATAAATTTAAAAATATATATTCCATTTTAGGGATGTCCAACAGTTTATTTCTCCATTCAACTATTGAAGGACCTCTTGGTAGCCAGTTTTTGGAAACTGCAAATAGAGACAGCATAAATACTTGCATGCAGTTTTCAACTCAACTGCATCAATACCTAGGGGATGATTACTGCATCTTATGGTAAACCTATGTTTAGCTTTGTAAGAAGCTGCCAAACTATCTTCCAAAGATACACACCATTTGGTATCTGTATGAATGCGAAAGTATGTGTATGAATGAATGTGTATGAATGGTATGTATATGAATGAATAAGAGTTCTTATTGTTCTACATCTTCACCAGCACTTAGTATCGTTGGTTTTCTGGATTTTAATCATTTTAATAGTTGTGTGGTGGCATCTAATTATTTTAATTTACAGTTTTTAATAACAAATTATATTGAACAGTGGAGTTCTTTGTATACTTTACATACAAGTCCATCCTCAGATAAATATTTTGCAAACATTTTCTCTCAGTTTGTGATTTGCCTTTTCATACTCTTAATAATGTCTCAGAACAAAGTTTGTCTTTTAGTAAAGGTCAACATTTTTTTTTCTTTCATGGATCATGCTTTTGATATCCTATCTAAAAATTTATTGCCAAACCCAGGGTCACCAAGATTTTCTCATGAAAGATATGAGGTCATGTATTTATTTATTGGACACAGGGTTGTCTAATTTTTCTAACATCATTTCTCAAAAAAGACTTACCTTTCTCCATTGAATTCTCTTGTTCCTTTATAAAACATTAGTTGACTAGGGATGCCTGGGTGGCTCAGTTGGTTAAGCGAGGGCCTTCGGCTTGGGTCATGATCCCGGAATCCTGGGATCAAGTCCCGCATCAGGCTCCCTGCTCGGCAGGGAGTCTGCTTCTCCCTCTGACCCTACCACTTTTCATGCTCTCTCTCTTTCTCATTCTCTTTCTCTCAAATAAATAAATAAAATCTTTAAAAAAAAATTAGTTGACGGGGCGCCTGGGTGGCTCAGTTGGTTAAAGCCTCTGCCTTTGGCTTAGGTCATGATCCCAGGGTCCTGGGATGGAGCCCCACATCAGGCTCTCTGCTCCATGCGGAGCCTGCTTCCTCCTCTTTCTCTGCCTTGCCTCTCTGCCTACTTGTGACCTCTCTGTGTCAAATAAATAAATAAAATCTTTAAAAAAATAAAAATAAAAATAAATTAGTTGACTATTTTGTATGAATCTACTCAGGGATTTCTATTCCTTCCTATTCATCTGTGTATCTATTCTTTCTCTAATACTATGCTTTCTTGATTACTATAGTTTTATAACAAATATCGAAGTCAAATAGTCAGTCTTCCAATTTTTTTCATTGTGTTGACTATTTTAGACCTTTTACCTTTCCATATAAATTTTATAATCAGTTTGTCAATATTCACAAAATATCTTTCTGGGATTTTTTACTGAAATTGTATTGAATCTCTAGGTAAATTTGAGAAGAATCAATACCTTAATAATAAATCTTCCAGTTCATGAATACAGGTCAGAGTTTTGTTTTCTGCATATTTTGAACATATTTTGTTAAATTTATACCTAAATATTTCCTTTTTTGACACAAATGCAAATTGTATTATTATTATTTTTTTAATTTGAAGTTCCAATTGTTCATTGTTGACATAGAGGGAAGCCAATTGATCTTTGTACATTCACTCTGTATTCTCTCACTCTTGATATAATTGTTTATTAGTTCCTGGAGATTTTGTTGACTCTTTGGGATTTTCTACATAGACAGTCATGTCAACTACGAGCCACGTGGTTTGATTTCTTTCTTCCCAATCTTTATGTCTTTTATTTCTATTCCTTGTCTTGTTTCATCAACCATGGCTTCGAGTAAGATGTTGAATAAGAGTGGTGAGAAAGGACATTGTTATCTTGTTCCCAGTTTTAGGGAGAAAGCATCCAGTTTCTCACCATTAAGTATGATGTTAGCTGAGATTTTAATCAAGTTGAGAAAGTTCCCTTGTATTCCTGGTTTGCTATGAGTTTTTATGAAGAACAGGCATTGGATTTTGTCAATGCTTTTTCTGCACCAGTTGATGTGATATTTTTCCGCTTTAGTTTGTTGATGTAGTAGATTACAACATTGATATTCGATTTCAAATATTGAGCTAGTTCTGCACACCTAGAATAAATCTCACTTGGTTGCAGTATATAACTTTTTTTGCACATTGTTGGATTTGAGATTCCATAGCTCTTTAAGACACACCCAGAAAATGACTAGTTCCATTCTTCCTGATATTAAAAACGTTCACTTCAGTATCATTTTTAAAATGTTTTCTTTAGTGTAATATTAAATTTTCCATTTTTATTCTATTCAGAACTCAGAACCTCTTGCCTCCCTAATTTGTCTTGTCCCCGATTCAGTCTTAGAAGCCGCCAGCACAGAGGGGAGACTTGGTAAGAAATTTTTCTCCCCCAACACCTCCTTCCTTACTCACTAGCAGAGATTTTTGGCCACTCCTGTATTGTCCTGGGCTTGGGAGAAAACAAAGAAAGCACAGTCCCGTATGGTTTTCAGGGCTATTCAGACCAGAGCTTTAAGAGGCAGACACCACAGAACACTCTCAGTGAAGGGAAAGCTGGCATGGGAGGTAGGCTAGCAGTCAGGTCAAGGAAAGTGCTGTTCTTTAGTGGGAAAGGCAGTTTCTACTTATGGATCCTCTGAGAAGGCTCTCATCTTGTAAGGGCTCCTATTTATTACTGAGGTATGTGACCCTGCCAGTATACCTAAACCTCTAGTTTACTGTTATCAAAAGTAGCCTGGCCTTGGCTATGTAGTGGAGAATCCAGAGAAAATTCTGTCCCTTGCTTGAAAATGGTGGTCACAGGGAAAGCAGCAGCCTCTCTCTGTCCCACTGCCCTCTTTGTGAGGCAGGATTGGTGGTGACAGCAGAAGCTGAGCAGCACGATGAGGAGGCTGGAGTCGAGGGCAAAAGCCGGCAGTGATCTATTCCAAAGGTCCCATGAGACAACACCAGCAAGGAATTTTGGTAATAGCCTGGGAAGGTGCAGGGTGGAAGCCTGTCTCCATCGGGGTATGAGTAGAAATGTTTATAAACAGGGCAGGGAGTCTCAGACTGACCAGCTATGGCAACAAAGTGATCAAGAACTTTAGGCCAGAGACCAAAACAATGTGGACTATGTGATGCTTGCGATTTGCTCAGTGAAACTGTTGTTGTCTTTGCCCGTCTTTTCTATGACGATTGGCAAGAAACTTGAAAAGAAGTTTCTGAGTCTGTCTTTGAGGCACCAGTAAAAGGTGGAGGGAAAATGAAGACAGATATTTCTGCTAACCAGTTTTTCTGGGAAAATATTTCCAAAGCAGAGGAGAAGTGGTGACTTCATCACCAAAGGGAGGAAAAGTGGCTGTTCTTTGGGTAGAAAATGAGCATAGGAAAAGGGGGCTAGGCCTGAGAGGGCCACTATATCCCTCAGAAAGAATTTGAAAATGGCGCCTCACTCTCTCACAGAAAAATCTGGGTTTTGAGATGTAGAGCTACAGAATCTGTCATCTGCTCCTCAAGCTCATTAGCTGTGTGTCTTTGGGCCGTCTGTCTCAGAGCTTCAGTTTCCTCTCCTTTAATGAAGCTAATGTCTACCGTTGGATTATTGTAGAAATTAACTGAGATAAAACCTATAAAACACTTGGAACACAGCAAAAACTAGTGTTTCTTTAATGTTATTTTATTCTTGTCTGGAGATTAGACTTATTGTCACACATTAATGGATGCTCTTAATGAAGATCCTGAGATATCAAGAAAGAGTTAAGCTTAAAACATTTTGCACTTGAAGTCTTCAGCTGTTTTCCAAAAACAAACAAACAAACAAAAAACCACAAAAACTCATTTATTTTAAAGGTTTTTTTAAATAACCACAAACTCTTTGGTAGCCTTCTCATGAATAGTTAGGGTCAGGACACTTGGGTGGTTCAGTCAGTTAAGTGTCCGACTTCAGCTCAGGTCATAATCTCAGGGTCCTGGGATTGAGCCCCACTTTGGGCACTTCTCCCTCTACCTCTGCCCCTCTCCTTGCTCATGCTCTCTCTCTCAAATAAATAAATAATATCTCAAGAGAAAAAAAAAGAGTTAGGGTCTATGCTCCTCTCTCTTCTTTTCTTTGAAGACTTACAATTGCTTCATTAAATGACATATGATGCTCTAAGCCTTCTCAAGCTGGGTCGTTAAAGGCCATGCAGGTTACACCTTCTTCTCATAAGATGATTTCTCTGGTGGAAGGTGGCCATCATGCAAGAAATTCAACTTTCCTGAAACCGCCATTCTGAAGAAGTCACATGTAGGTCTTCAATCAAGAGCTGTGGCTGGGGCGCCTGGGTGGCTCAGTGCGTTAAAGCCTCTGCCTTTGGCTTGGGTCATGATCCCAGGGTCCTGGGATCGAGCCCCACATCGGGCTCTCTGCTCAGCAGGGAGCCTGCTTCCTCCTCTCTCTTTCTCTCTCTCTCTCTCTCTTCCTGCTTCTCTGCCTACTTGTGATCACTATCTGTCAGAAAAATAAATAAAATCTTAAAAAAAAAAAGAAAAAGAGCTGTGGCTGGATAACCATTAAATGTCTTCTTGGACATTTAGCCCAGGTAAGCCTTCAGATGAGAGCAGCCCCAGACAACCTCTGAATACAACCACATGGAACCAGTGAGAACTCCTTTTTTTAAAAAAAAAATTTATTTATTTATTTGAGAGAGAGAGAGAGAATATGAGAGGGAGAAGGTCAGAGAGAGAAGCAGACTTCCCATGGAGCTGGGAGCCCAGTGTGGGACTTGATCCCAGAACTCCAGGATTATGACCTGAGCAGAAGGCAGTTGCTTAACCAACTGAGCCACCCAGGCACTCCTAAGTCAATAATATACCTTAAATTTCTGATGCACAATTTGGTGAGCTAAATAAATGATAACCAATTTAGATAACTAAAGTTTGAGATAATTTTCAGGCAGGAATAGTAACAAGAACACTTGTGTCGAATACTCCATCAGCCTATGATGAAGGACTGACTTGATGTGACAGTGCTCTCATCAGACCATAATGAAAATTCACCTAGAAGATTAAGAACCTCATAAATACAGGGCTCCCAGATTCTTCCCGTATTTCCCCAATGCCTCATTGGTCAATGGATTCAGAACCTTAAAAATAAAACAAACCTCTTTCTCATCCTCATTTCTGTCACCTGCTTGATCATTTTGATGTTGATGAACAATAATTCTGTGTTTCTTATGTTCCTCCAAGTGTGATGAGTGGCTCTCATCCTTCAAACCAGGACAGAGCACCTGTGTCTGCTGCAGGTGGAACTGTAGTCAGCAGGAGATGTGCAGACTGGCAGCCACAGCCCTCCCATCATCGGCGGGGCAGCCGCTCTGTCAGCATCTGTCTGCATGGAAAATAGACCATTGTTGGTGGAATTTGTGAGCTACCAATTTGTCAATAGCAATGCCTTTGAAGGGAAGAAGGTGAAGGTACAGAGAAGAAATACAAATCCTATTTTTAATCCTCTGGGGTTTAATGTCTGTTTCACTGCTGTTAAGATTTTTGAGAGATAGAGCGTGCCTGAGAAAAATACTATGACAAAGGGAGAACAGTACAAATTGGTTTCCATAGCAACTTCTCAGATAAGAGTAACAGTTCTACCCAGGCAAGAGGGAAAATTGGTAAGACTAAAATATTCTCAAAATAAACACTTTCATGACTTTAGTTTTTCCTTAAGTATTTAATTTTATGTAACTTGCTTGATAGACATATTAGAACTCTGATCATGGGGGAATGCTTCCCCATGATCCCCCATTTCTAAGGAACTCATGAAATGCAGAACTACACTCTGATGCATAATGATCTATTATACCCTGTTAAAACAACAAAGCATAAAATTTATAATGTAAGTAAATCTTCAAGACTCCCGCCCCAAGACCTGAAGTGACTTGTTGAATGTCATTCTTGACTGAATACTTGAAAGTTTGGTTTGGGCTCAGTTTACTTACCTAGAATTGGGTTCATTGATGTCTTCCTATCTCACAAGGCTGTTTTGAAGATTAACTGAGACAAAGTATGTAAAAATTTTTGTGCAAATCTAAAATACAAAAGTAAAAATAATAGCAAAAGCTCTACTAATAGTAGTAGTAATCGTGGTATCATTATTATTTTTGGCAGAACTCAAACTCAGATCTCCAGAGTATACCACTAACCCTGTTTTTATTTTCTACCATCCCCCAATATTGGAGTTTGATCCTCTCAATAAAAATTTAATGGCACATGGGGGTGCCTGGGTGGTAGATTCTGTTAAGCAACTGACTTGGTTTTGGCTCAGGTCATGATCTCAGGGTCATGAGATTGAGCCCTGCCTCAGACTCTGTGCTCAGCAGACAGTCTGCTTAAGACACTCACTCTCCCTGGGACTTCCCCCTTGATGTTCCATAGATACTTCATACTTTATGTACCAAATTTTATGTCTGGCCACATCAAAGTGGAGACCAAAAAGCTTTTTTGTTTGTTTTTTCTAGTTAATCATTGGAACACCAATCTGTTCTTACCTATAGGAAGTCCAGAAACTCCTTCTTAAGACCAACATTTACTATGTTTCTTCGAGATCCTGGAGCCTTTTTCAGACCCAGGGGGTCCATGTGACTTCCAATGCCAAGCACTGAGATAGCTATAAGTTTCCCTTTGCCCACCACCACCACCATCTTGAATAGTCACAGAATGAACACTGGTCCCACACAGATTAGGGGTGATTTGCCTTGATGATGCTCTTGAGCACTGAGCATATTCTATGCACTGGAATGATGCTCTCAGCTTAGGTTAGGGTTACAGTTTGCTCTGCTGTCTCTTCCCATGCCCAACAAATTTTTAAAGCATGACATCCCCAGCATGCCCTTCCAGTGTCTACTGGCCTCAGCCAAGCACCAGTTCCCTTACATGTAAACCCTTAGGCAGCCAGATTCCCCTTCTTTTGTGGTGTTTCTCTCCTTGGTGTCAGCACTGTGTCTTTTATCCCTCTTTTCTTTGTATTGGAAGAGCATCTTAAAAATGCTAGTATGTTGGTACCCAGACCTACACATTTCATCACTGCGCTCATAGCTAAGGATGCTGCTGAGTACCTGCCACATAGCAGACACAGTTAACCACAGTTAATCACAGTAATGAAGGGAATCAAATCACTGTCATCAAGAAACCTGGCATTCAGAGGATACAACTGACAACTGAAACAAGAAATAAACATGCAATGTGCTTCGGCATATCACGTGCTGTGAGTACCAGAGGAGGATTTCAACTCTCTCAGAATGTCCCGAGGCCAGACATATATTGCTGTCCTTGCGGCCCAAACCTTTAGGCTTGTGATCTTTGAACAAGGCCATTTTAGAAATATGATCTGATACATTAGAGCCATTTTTCTAAACCGGCAAACTTATAGGGATTCCCGTAACGTCCCGGAGAGAAAAAGTGGTGGCTATGACCTTGTTTTCCCCTTTCCTGCAGCCTTCCATGTTCCCATCTTTAATTCCCTTCTTCCCCTGTGAAATAATTTAATCCTATATGTGCAAAAATGGCTTGTCAAAAACATAGCACTTGTAGAGCTGATGGCTCCTGTGAGGGATTATACATGAGCATAGGCGCTACCAGTTAGACACAGTGAGTGGGTTAAAATGTCTGTAGCCATAAGCTGTCTCCGAATCAGCAAATTCCGAAGTATCAGCTGTCAGGTGGTAGAATTCTGGTTAATTGGGTGAGCACAAACATCTGCAAAATGACTCTGATTCAGATGGACTCTGAAGTTGATAGCATTTTAGAAAGGAAAGCATTAACTTCATGTATTTTTCTCTCCATATGCTGAGGTCACTCCTCTGGTCACCTTCAAAATTTTAGAATACAGGTATTAGCTTATGCTTAATATACATGCACAAATACACACTGAGCTCTCTCACACCGCCTTCAGAGATGCCAGTAGACCCTCCCAGTGTTTTCAGGAGCATTGAAACTGCAGCCTCTATTCACCCAACCATGAGAAGAGAAGCTCAGTACAAAACGACTATGTCCCAGGCACCTGCTGTGGTTTGGGAGAAACTGCAGTGATAAGAAAGGTGAAAAGAAAGGGAAGATGAGCAGATGGTAGAGGGGAAGTAAAATCAAGAATACACCATAATTACACAAGGTAGGCAGTTACCTGGCATGCTACTTGGGAGACCACCAACAGTGCCCTTGACCTGAAACACGACCCAACAACTGGATTGATGAAGGGTGCACATTCTGAAATCATTCCATTTGGAACAAGGAATGAAGACAACTGTCTACAAAATTTCCAGCACAAGGTAACATATAACCCAATTGCACACACTTTTGCATTGTTGTGATTTGGAATGTCAAATTAGCTGGTCAGCTAGTAGGACCTTGAAGAAACAATGAAACATGCAGGTAAGCTTTCACAAAGGCAGAAGAACTGGAACATGGTGGACATAGAGAGAGGCAGTCCTGGGTAGGCCAACTCTCCTTTAGTCATTTATTCATGCCACAAACAATGACTGGCTTTTTACCATGTTTAAGGTACAATGTATGGGCATATGGAGATGAACAAAGCCCTAAGAGAAGGTATGGCATTTGTGTGTGTGTGTGTGTGTGCACGTGTGTGTGTGTGTGTGAACAGGCACATGGAGACTGTGTAGGAGAGGAAGCAAATCAACTAACCACCAATTCTATTACAATATGAAAAGCGCCCTAACATAAGAATATGCCAAGAACAAAGGCATCAGAGATGAAGGAACAATTGATTCAATCTTGAGAAGAGGAAATAGGCACAGGTCTGAGAATGTTAAGAGAAAAAGTGACTTAAGAGTTAACCAGGTAGGAGCAGTGGACCAAGAGGATCGAACTTACTTCCCCATCAAAGGAGTCCCTTTTCATGGGAATCTTCAACCTCCTTTCCACAGAGAACATCCTTTTTTCCTCAACAGATTTCCAGTAAAAAGTATTTGCCAGCCCCACCCACCTTTGACAGCTCCACCATTTAGCTGCAACACATCAGAAAATCTGCTGACTGGGGATGAAAAAGCATCAGGTAAAAGCAAGACAATGGCCACCAAAGATGCCTGGCCATCAGCTCATGGGCAGGCCTGTGGACAGAAAAGCCTGTGGAGTCCCATGCCCTGTGAATCCCATGCTGTTAATGGCCCCCAGGTTCTAGGACCCTCTCTTCACTCTTATCCCTAGGCTTCTATTGACTGTCCCCCAAATCTGCTATTTACCTAGACCTTGGACAGCCATTTAGCTATGCATTCTACCACCTAGAACCAGGGGGCCCTGCTTCCCACTTCCCAACAATTTTCTCTGCTAGGTGCTAAGCCCAGCTGTGCTTGATAAAGATGATTCTCCTGGGAGCATGGGAGGAGAGCTTTTATGCTTGATAGTTTCCATTGGTCTTTCCAAACTTAACCTTCACATTCTGCACCAGACTGTGCTACAGGAACTGACTTAATGGACCACATCAATGGGCTCTTTTGTCTCAAGATTCCATTGGGTTTAATCAACTTGGCAGGGAGGACCCAAGACCAGAGCCTTTCATCAGATTGTCTGGGTCCCTTGTCCAAAGCTCACACTCCTGTAAAGCAGATGACTACAAGTAGCTATCCTTTAGGATTCTGGGAGTGGTTCCTCACTCTTGATCCCTCCAGGTATAAAGGTGCTACAGCTGTTGTTAGTTTCATATTACACCTTATTAATGCCCTTTAGCCCTGCCCACAATCCCCTTTCATTTAAACTTGCCACACATCACCCAGCCTGAGGTGCTGGGTGCCTCCTGCTGGGACCTTGCCTGACAGAGCTGGGTTTTCTTCTAAGGCAGAGACAACTCCCTTCTTGGCCCAGGATTCAATAATTCCACAAAATCCTTACTGAGAGACTACTGACGACCATATCAGGAAGGGGTAGTGAACTCAAAGCATCCTACATTCTTTGGTTCTGCATCCAATGGAGGGAGACAGAGAATGAAATATATACAGCAAGTGCTATAGAGAAGGAGAACGTGAAGGAGAAGGGAACAAAGAGGCCCAGGGAGTCAATCTGATATAACATGGCCAAGGAAGGACTGGTTGTCTTTGTGCAGGGTATGACCATCAGGCTATACAGCAAAAAAGGAAAATCCCAAATTCAAGAACTGTGAGGAAATTCCCTGGGAGAAAAATTTTGATTAGCTGGTTGAAAGCAGCAAGCAAGGATTTAACATGTCATTATCTTTAGAGAGAACCAAAAGAATATCAAAATTGGCAGTTAAACATTTTAAACAAAAAACAACAAAACTTTAAGTACTTCAAGAACTTTATCAGGTGACTTTGTAACCCAGACAAATCAGCACTTTGTCCTGACAAGACGTGGGAATAACATGAAATTTTATCCCCATAAAAAAAGCATGAAAATATTAAGAAATTATTGTATTTCAAAGGATAATTCAGGGCAAAATGGTTTTTTACCTCATAATTTTTTTGTTCTGATAAACTCATTTCCTCCTCTCCATTTAAGGGGATATAAAAGTTGTGGGTTCATTGCTGCAATGGCAGTAATGTGTCAGAAAGGAAGTATTTAGTGGATCTTAGAAGATTTGATGTAAACGAGATATTTTGGAGAAGCATTATTTTTTTAAAGATTTTATTTATTTATTTGACAAAAAGAGACACAGTGAGAGAGGAACCCGAGCAATGGGAGTGGGAAAAGGAGAGGGAGAAGCAGGCCTCCCGCCAAGCAGGGAGCCCAATGCAGGGCTTGATCCCAGGACCCTGGGATCATGACCTGAGCCGAAGGCAGACACTTAATGACTGAGCCACCCAGGTGCCCCTGGAGAATCATTATTAAGAGGAATAGCCCCTCTCTCTGCAATGACTCCAGGCTCCAGGCAAGTTAAGATCCTGAATGAAGAGGCCAGTGGGGTGAGGGGAACTGGATAGCCAGGCTCCTCTAAGGGAGCAAATGATATTCCATGCACCCAATCATGCAGAAATGAGGACCCAGCATGACCTGATATTCCATTTTTCAAGAACAGCCAGGAAGCTGAATCTTCACATGAAATCCCCTGATTTCCTATGTTAGCAACAAATTAAAAGATTTATGTACAACACTGGGCCAGCTAAGCAGAACTTCTATAGATTCCCTTTGTCTTCTGGCCAGATTTAGCCTGTTGGCCATGAGTTTGCTACCTCCACTGCAGAAAGAGAGGAAATGCAAACAGCAACACAGAGATGTAAAAACCCTCATTGGCCACAATCCATCAGTACAATCTGCTACAAACAAACACTGCATAAGGGATGTTTGCCAGAAGAAAACAGAAGAAGAAACACTGCAGGATAAAAAGAAAGTGAAGGACTGTAAGAAGAATCATCTCTTGAACAAAATAACAGGCACAGGAGCTCAGAATCCACTGGAAAAACCAAAGCAACTCTCTCACCTAAAATCTGTAGGGATGTGCGCCACCCCCCCACACACACACACTGTACTGCAAGTGAGGCTCAAACCAATCTGATTAGGGACACAGTCATCCTCCTATAAACAGGCTCAGACAGAGTATTAGAAAGCAGAAGAGGGTCAGTAAAGTGTCCTCCAAACTGAGAAGTACTTGAAGACCAAGAAATGGAACAAGCCACTGCATGCACAGCTTTATTCAAGGGAACTTACTGACAGTAGAGGAATTGGGCAGACTATGATCCGGCTGCCATGCAGCCATTCTTCATCCTGCCTGGACCTTACCTCACAGCATCTACAGAGTGAGGTAGTGGGGTCACGGAGTAGTCACCTAAAGTGGGGCTTTCTGTATGTCAGCCATCCCTCCTAGTTATATAAAGTGGGACCTTGTATGTGTCACATTAACGAAGAACAGAACAAGCCTCCCTGCATTCCATTCAGGACATACATTAACCTCCGGGGGACCTGGAACCCATAGCCCCAAGGGAGATCATCCCATGGGCATGTACAAGATGGAGAGCCAGAGCTAGTCAGAGTCGTCAGCATTCCTACACAGAGTCACTCAACTGGCAACTAAATTACAAAAAGATGAGGACACTGTGCTCAGAGGGATGGAGCGAGTGATCTCTCCAAACTCTTATGGCTAAAAGGTAGCAGAGATAGGAGGTGAGTGCTGGTCTTGCTTCCTGGGCATTGGATGCCCTTTCAGTAGCTAGGAAGCCCAGAGTTATCAAACTCATTAACTGAGAGACACAAAGATGAAGAAGGAGCATCAAACTCATCAGCTGAAGAAAGGCAAAGACAAAGAAGGAGCAAAGGAAGAGGAGGAGAAAGAAAAGGAGGATGGGGGAGGGAAGGCAGAGAGAGAAGGAAAGAAACAAGGAAAAGAAATAAAAGAGATGAAAGTCAAAGAAAAACAGCAAGAAAAGGAAAAGAAAGAAAATCAATGAAAATGCAGGGGGAAAGAGGGAAAATGGAGAAGAAAGAAAGGTTGAAGAAAAAGGGAAGAAAACAGAGAAAATGGAGGAAAGGAAAGAAAGGAAGGAAGCAGAGCAGATTAACAAGAAAGGGCAAGAATAAAAAGAAAACTTGGGAAGGAAAGAAGGCAAGAAAATGGAAGCGCTAATAGAGAAGCAAGAACAGGAAGTGAGAGAAAGAGAAGTAGTGGGGAGGGAGGAAAAGAGGGAGGAAGAAAGGCTATTTTCAGATACACAGAAGAAAAATCAGTGATGACCGCCATGCTCGAAATGAGCTCTAGATCAGGGTTCTCCGCAGCTCACAGTTCCTCTTGCCCAAGCCCAACTGCACAAGAACCAGACAGAACTCAGAGAGGAAGAGAGAACACAAGGAAGGACAAATGTCCTTCACTTTCTGTGCGGAGGGCAGCATGAGGTGAGGAATGGCCTTTTACTGGCTGGTGCTGCAGGGAAATCAGCTAATGAAGGACTTTTGTCAAGTGAGCCAGGGTTACCAACTCCAAACACTGAAAACTTTGCTATCCAAAGCATGAAAGAATGAAGGAGTTGTGTACATCCATTCATGTTTCTCCAGGGGGCGGAGGCTCTGGTTGCTACCCCTCCCTTAGCGGGTCCACGGGGCCCAGCTCTGCTGGACCAGCTTTGACAGAAACACTCTTTCCTCCAAAGCTGTGGTGGCTTCTAAAGAAAGTCTTAAGGTGTTCCTGGGCATGTGAAAGATAAGGACGTGTCATCCCTGCCCTAGTACTGAGTACCTAGTCAACTTCTACTTCTAGGATTTGCACGAAAAGAAATGGACAACACAAACTAAAAACACTTTAGTCTCCCAGCAGATAAAGTACTGGTGGACTCGGATGGGATGTTACTACTCTCTTTCTACTTCCAAGGTCCTGTGTGATCAAAGGATTCCAGCTGTGGTTGCTGGTAGTCTCTGGAATGTTCTGCCTCATTGTTTTCTGAACCTGGGAAATGAAGATACCATCTATAGCAACTGGGAGGCTGAGCAAATACACGGTCCTCCGTTCACAAAAGAAATGAAAGGGGCTGCATGAAAACTCTCATTTCTTAAGTGCAGCATGGAGAGTTTTAATGACTTTATCCTTACAGATAAATGAGCATCTGGTACTCTCCCCACTATACCTAAGACCTAGCACAGAATTTGCAGGTTACATAGGTCTGCTCAAAACTGAAGTAGTGCTGTGTATGGAAAGAGTCCTGGACTGCATTGTTTTACCTCCAATTAGACAATAACCGAAGGTAAGTCATCAGCCAAGTTACCAAAAGAGTGCTTTACAGGTTTCTTCTACTAACTAAATTTAATTGATTTAGTTTGGAGGTCTCAAACTGGCAGGCCTGACACAGAATCTGACCAGCAGACACAGTGTCTGTGCCTGGCGCTGTGTCCTCAGCCTGTCCCCTGGTCTGCCTGGCCCATGAGTTTTGGGGGTAGCATGTCCTGGGTTAGCCAGCCTGAAAGTCTTTACTATGGCATTGTGCCACCCGTTCCACCAAGTGAAACAAACAGACTAGCATCATGCCACTTTCCTTCCCAGCTCTGTGACTTGCTTGCCCAGGCTTTTTGGGGGTTGCACGTCTTCCACCCATCTCATCACTATTGAGGTTTCTTCGGTGCTCCCCATCCCAGTCTACACAACAAACGCTAGGTGCTTCCTTCCCAGGCTGAGCACCCAGGACTCCCCTGCCTACGGTTTCACCTCTAAGCTGCTTTGTTTTCCTCCTGCGCATCTCTGCTTAGACGCTCCAACAGCACCACATGGTCTCAACAGGGTTTGAAGTGTGAGCCGCATTTGCTTCCCTCCCTTCTCTACAGTACCACTCCTAGCTGCTGGTGCTGACCTTTCTCCTTCTCCTCCTTCCAACTCTGAACTTCACTGTTCCTCCATTTGCTCAGTCTAACCACTTTCACTCTCTCTGCCTGGAGCCCTTCTTCTCATCCTTCAGGTACCAGCTTACCTCCTCAGGCAAACTTTCCCTGACCACAAGACTGCTTCTCTGGGCTCTCACAGCACCTGTCCCATCTGGGCCATCCTCATTGACTCACCCATTTACTGTCATCCTCCTATAAACAGGCTCAGAGCCTTGTTTACTCTTCTCTTGTATCTAGCACAGCACTTCCCCAGTAAATGAGAAAAGCAAGTTAAAGACAGATGGGGTTCCTCTCTCCTAAACATGTATTATCAACCTCTAAGGATCCTTTTCTTCATTTCTTTTTCCTAAGCTTAGCTCATCAATCAATGACCTGCCATGACACATTCTTTTCCAGTTACTATCCAGTGATGTCATGTGTGCATCGAAGCAAAAACTGTTGTCTGTAAGGATTCTCCTGTGTTGAAGTCACTGCTCCTGTGATAGCAGGATGTTCACTATGAGAGAAATGTTTGCCTAGGAGGGGAGTAAAAGTTTACCATTTGATTCACAAGTGAGTTGATTTGGTAGAATGGAAGTCCACAGGACATTTGCCCTCCCTTGCTGGGAAGGCCTTTTCTGTTCCTGGTTAACATGCATCACATGTTTCTGGTGTTCCTGGGAGTAGGTCCAGTTGCGCACGTTCGCAGAGGATGGACCCCTCTCTATCGCTCTCGTCTCCAGCTTCTGACCCCTCAGCACTCATTGCCACTTCAAGCGGCGCTGGCGTGGAGATCGTGTTTTTGTGGGCATGGTGACATATTTGCAATTCACCCGCATCTTTAACTTGACCTTGGCAACAGGACTAGGTGGTTGAGGTGAAGATTAATGAGACAATTATTTTTACAAGGAATATAAACAGCCTGACTCGGCTCTGTTAACAGCAGCCATGACATTTGTTGCTTCTTTAGTGCCGAGAGCTTGCTCCTTGAATTCTGAGCAGTGGAAAGTCAATGCAAAATGTTCTTTGAGGTAATCACTTATAACGGAGAAAAGTAAATTAAGATATGGCTTGATATCATTACAAGAAACACTATTAACATTAAAGTCTCTTGAAAAATAGAAAGATAGAAAAACCTTAGAACAAGGTCTTAGAACCACTCCTTACCATCTCTCATGCTCATACAAGCCATTTAAAGACTCAAAGCCTCAGTTTCCTCGTCTGAAAAATAGAAATAATTATTCATGAAAAGGAAAGGAAAAATGAATACTAATGTAAGAACCAGCTGAGGCCACTTTTGTAAAATTGGGAATTCAAATCTGGGAAGATAGCTTTTTATTTAGGAAAATGCCTTAACAACCTTCTTCGATAGTAAAAGCCAGGACCCTCCAGAGCATGGGCTGAAAAAGAAAAATGGTTAAAAAAGAAATCAAAGTGAGAGGAAATTTAAGCCCAGAGCAAAGGGGCAGAGAGTCATCGGAAGTGAGAGAAAGGAAAGATGGAGTCCATGTAAGGCAGCAAGACGGTTCCTACAATATGGCAGCAGGTGAGTAAGAAATTCCCTGTGGTGAAAAGTGCTCGGTAGATTTGTGTGAACAAGAACATCTGAATGGAATTTGAAATGCTTTTCTGCCTGTGGTGTAATTACCTCCCATTTTCCCAAAACTTGAATAAAATCTGCCACACACAACAATCTGGAGTGAGCAATGAATTGTCAGGATGAAGAAAGGCTGCGGAAGAGTTGCAGGGAGGGAGGCCCGGCCGTCTCAGGGACCACGCAGCATCCTGAAGCAGAGAGCAGCAGTGTCGGCCGACCAGGGACTGTGAACCTCCCTCACTAGGGCCCCAGAGGCTCCATCTCTAGCTTTGAGCTTGCCTCCCCGTGAAATTCATGGAACCATTGGGTGGGTTTGCTGGCGCCAGGCAGAAGGGAGACTTGAGCCTTCTTATTTGGATATTCCAGATGGAAGATGACCCCAAAAGGAGGACCCAGATGCTCCTGGGTTTCACAGCTGTCCTGACCACCTCATAGAGATGTGGTGGTGAGGACCGTAGGGACAATTACAGATGTGTAAGTAGTTGACACAAAAACTACTTTCACTAAGTAAAATAGCTATTGTAAAGAAAGTCATTGTTAGAAGTCGTTTCAGTAGGGTGCCTGGGTGGCTCAGTTGGTAGAACGACTGCCTTTGGCTCAGGTCATGATCCTGGAGTCCCGGGATCGAGTCCCACATTGGGCTCCCAGTTCTGTGGGGAGTCTCTGATCTTCTCCCCTCTCATGCTCGCTCTCTTTCTCTCTCTCAAATAAATAAATAAATCTTTAAAAAAATAAAAAAGAAGTAGTTTCAGTAACATACAAGGTAGAAAGCTAATAGAATAAGCATTGATAATTAGATTTTCAATTGCGACCCACTTCTTCCAAGCAATTAAAAAGCAACAAGATTTGCAGCTTCCAGGGGTTCATTAGAAAGGGTGACAGTGAGTTCTATCTTGCAGTTGTTACAGTATTCAGATAACTATACATGTGGCTTCCGAGTATATTTTATAAATAAAATAACAGTATTTTGGGAGCATGATGAGAGAGACACTATGGATGGATTCACAGAGAAGATGTGCTATTTATGGTCACTGAACCCAGAGATTATGATGAAGAAAATAAACAAAAACTGACAGAAACCTAAGAAGCAAAGTGTCTGTCAAACCTGTGTTCCAAGCCCAGCCTGAGCACAAACTAATCGTAACCTTGAACAAACCACTTAGCCTCTCTGGGCTTCTTGTCCTCAGCTGTAAAATAGCAATAAGTATGTCTGCTCTGTCCTATGCACCTCTCAGCACCGTTAAAGGAATAGGAAGAGACACTGCCTATGAAAACCCTTTAACAGCTCTGAAGTACTCTGAAAAAGAAGACATCACTGTGAAGCAGTCTTTTTTTTAGTGTTTATTTCTTCATCTGTTTTCTAGGTGTTTCGGCGTTAGGTAAATTCTGCATTAGCCTGCTCATGCTGCATAAAATGTCAGATCTCTTTAAAGATACCCAGTGATAAATCATTCACCCGGCATCCTCCAAGGGGGTTGGTTCTGCTCCCTTCCCAGGTGCTGGAGAACAGAAGGGCAGGGAGCAGCCTGGAGGGAAAGTGATTCAGCTCAGGATCACCCTCTGATTGTTGTTATATGGGTAAGAACTGGGAGAGAATACAAAATACCCGAAAATAATAACTGCACGGGTTAGCATCATGAGACGGCAAGTCCCTGTTTTACATCTTCGGCGCTTCCTTTTTTATAGCTGTAATGCTCTTATGCAATAATAAAAACGAGGAAATAAAAAAACCCTCATATGCACTTGGCAACACTTTGCAGTCACAGAGCCTTTTCACATACAGCGATGGGATTCTTACTACCGTCCTGTGATGTTGAGAGGGCCCTGTAATTGACCCCGTTTTGCAGCTAATGAAACTGAGGCTTGGAGAGATAACACAACCTGCAGAATCAATATATTCTTTCCATTCTTGAACTGTGCCTCCCTAAAGAAAATGAGACTCCGCTTCAGGGAGGAACTAAGAGAGGTGAAAACAAACAAAGGGCTGCTCAGAAGAACATTCTAGAAAGAGGCAAGGTTGCTGAAGTTGCTGTGACTCAAGATGAGACGTAGTCTCTGAAAAAGTCATGAAGGTGACCAGACATGTGTAAGGCAGTGTTGAACTTGCCTGTGAGAAACACGGCTTACATTTTCACGAATGCAAAAGGGGGAAGAAACCCTTCCTCTCCCTGGAGTAGGACACAAGTCCCAATGCACTGGGACATAGGAGGGCTGTTGGGAGCACTGGACTTTCCCACATAAACACATCTGGGATTCATAAAATGTTTGTTGTAATTTGATGACTTGAAAATTGGTCGAGATTTTATAGAAGAGAAAATTGTCCAAGAAGAGCTGCTGTGAGGCAGTACCAGCAAGCAGAGCCTTTGGGACAGCAAATCTGAATGAAAGCCACGCACCTCACATCCAGGCTCATAGTGGGTCCAAAACTCAGGAAACAGAGAGGCTGGGACATCTCCTGAGACATCAGAGGAAAGACGCTGAGCAAAGGTGGAGGTGCAAACTGGTAGACCACAGACCAAACCCAACTCTTGGATATGCTCTTTGGAGTCCCCAGAACTGTTATCACAGGTGCTGGTGTTATTTTCATATGAATCAGCTGCCAACATTTTAGTATGGTTGAATTTCACACAAAAATCTAGGTCTCTGGCTTTTCTTGAAAATATCAAATGTTCTGCTTCCTGAGGCCAGGATGCCTGCAGGGAGGCAATTGGCTGTTATGCTCTCTGCTCCTCCCCAGAGACCCCCAGCCAAGGGCACTGATGTACCTTATCCAGATGGCTCTATATGCATTTGAGGTCAGGACCCCAACTCTAGTGCTCAGACTAAGATTGGGAGAGCAAGCCCAGGCAGGCATGAGGCAGCTCTGAGAACCCAGGCAACCAGGAAACTTACTCTGCCTTGTGTCATTCAGACTATTTTCTCAATTCCCACCTGCCTGAGATACCTAGACTTACAAGTTGATTGTGTCCCTTCCTAAAGACAAGCAGAGATCATGGCTGAGCACTGATGCAAGAGCAACAGTTGGAATGTTTACCAGGAGACCTCAAGCAGCATGGATGGCTCAGGGTCAAAATCATCAGGGCAAATAAACAGACAAGTAGCAGCTGCAAGGGCTCAATGGGGGGAGGTGTGGAGTAAACTCCTACTTGGGTGATTCTCTCCAGCACACCTTTTGAAGGCTCTGTACCGCACTCCCACGGGGGGGACTTTCATCCATAAGCCCAAAATGGTTGTCTCTAAATGTCAATGAACAAGAGGGTGCGCAGAAGAGTGAGGCTTCCATGAGGCTCAGCTCCAGGCCTGTCACACTAAAGACCATGGTCAAAGTTATTTAAGAAATGAATGATTGGATCAAGTCTGCATCTCAGAGGTGCTGGTGGGAAAAGGCTGTGGTATAAGCTCTAGGGAGGGCAACATGGTCATAGCTAGCAAAACCACCAGAAGATTGACTTTGACCTACAACCCATTGAAATTTCTTGTTGCAGTTTATATTATAGATATACTTGCATAGGCATAAAATGACACATATATGAGATTATTTCCTGCAGTTTTGCTTATACCAGAGAAAGATTGGAAATAATCCAATGTTTCTCAAGAGATTAGTTTAACAGTTTATGGTACAGCTAAAGAATGGAAGACTATGCAGCTATTAAAAACATGATACTCAAAAAATATATACACATGATACTCTCTATATAGTAACATGAAAAATCTCCAAAAATGGAAATGAAAACAGCAAGGGATGGAACAGTACATATAGTATATTACTTTTTCTCCATTAATCAGGGAAGACAAGTCTATATTCATTTGCCTTTCACACTTTACACACACCCTTAAAAAGTAGGAAGAATGGTTACCTGTTTGGGGCAGTGTGGGCAGATGGGTGGATGGAGGTGGAAGCCGGGTGGGAGAAAGCCTTTTCACCGTCCCCTTTATTGTTTTGCATTTTGGACCCTATGAACATGTTACTATTTAAAACACAAATGCTGGGGCGCCTGAGCGTCACAGTTAGTTAAGTGCCCAACTCTTGGTTTTGGCAAGCCCAGGTGGCCGGGAAGAAACCTGGGTCCCTAAAGCTGGGTTGGAACTTTGAAACTGAATCCAAAAGTGGGAGCCAGCGTCAACAGCATGAATACCAGCACGTCAAGTTGTCTGGGTAACCTCGTGGCTCGTCATCAATGACACCAGTCTCACACACATCCCCGTCCTGCCTGAGGCCAGGCATCTCCCAGAGCAGGCCCTGTGGAGGCAAGGGTCTCTGTCTTCCCCGCACTGTCCTCAGGTCATCTATCCCAGACTCCTCCCTCCACACCCAAGGACCTTGTTGTTCAGAGTGGGGTTTGGGAAGGTGTGCATTTACCCTAAAGAAGCAAACTGACCTGGAGAGACTGTTCAAACTACTGACTCAGACTGAGATTACCAGATTGGACTAAACTAAGTCTCTTCTGGGACTTCTCACCTCCCATAGGAAGGGGCCGCATAAAGGAAATCATATCAGTAATGAGCAAAATAAGGAAAACACATTTCCTGCATATCTATGTGTGTCAAGAGTAATCTACTTGGCTAGATATTTTTAGGAGTACATACATCTCTAAGTATGTGTGCACTCAAAGGAAGGATTGAATGCAGCCTAAATTTTAGAACACTTTTCTCCCTGATTTGGAATTGCCCAGCGAAGCCTCTGATAGCATGTTCTGTCTATGTCCAAAGCACTCACCATCCGGTCACATGTCCTGAGAAAGTACAGCCCTAGGATACACTCACCCTTCCACCCGGCAAAGCTGCTCTTCTCATTCCTATGGGCCATCTTCCTGCCCCTTCACAGTGGGAAATCTCACACCCTGGGGAACACACTGCCCATACACAGAAGACTGATGAATGGGATCATTAATCTTAAACATTGCCCTTCCTTCAAAATGCTGCTACTGCCGGATACAGAGACGTGATGGCTGACAATCTTCATCGCAAGTCAAAAATAACAGAAAAGAAAAAATAGACTGTATGGACAGCTTAGATCCCCATGTTACTTATTTTTCTTTTCTTTTTTTTTTTTTTCAAAAGCAATCACATGTATTTTATAGCTGAGAAACAATTCAGAACAAAACAAAACAAAACAAAACAGGAATGTCTTTTAGAAATAGATTTTTTTCAATATTAAGCAATCAACAAGTATTTATGGGCCCTTATACCTAATGGAGCAGGCAGACAACCCTAGAGCCCCAGGCTTCTGGTCCTGGCTCAGATGCCAGGACCAGATGCCCAGGATCTGGTCCTGGATCAGACCTTAGGGGACACCAAGAAGGTCAGTTCTCAGGAGGCATGGTGGGGAACTCACAAGGTCCCAGGAACTGCGAAGAGGTCCTAATGTGGGAACTGAGTGTGAGGGTCAAAGCCAGGAGACATTAATAGGAGAAACAGGACAATGGAGAAAGAAAATAAGGGTTTCCTAAAAGGCAAGTAGAAAGGAAGGTGAAATGGGGAGAGACGAGGGTACAAGGCAGGTCCAAGTGAGTTCAGGATAAATTTTACAAGTTTATGCTTATTGTCTTTCTGCTTCGTTTTTGTTGAAGTTGGTCCTTCTCCCTTGTTGGAATAGGACCTGCCAATCGCCCAATGGTGCCATGTGCTTACTGTCTAGGGAGATACACAGCACTGACCTACAGGGTGAAAGCTAGCTCTTCAGGGCAGCACGCACAGGATACCAGGAGAGGAGCATGGATAACACATGGGAGTACCTAGAAGGGAAGAATACTGCACCAGGGAGAATGGGAAGTCTTAGTGACCTTGAGACTTGGATGTGGCTGGACAAATGGGAGCCAGTGGGCACACTGCAGTGCTATTTCTCATTGCACAGAGAGGACATGATATCTTCTAGACTTCAGCCAAGCTCAGAACACCTCAGTCCTCTGGTACCCCTCCTGCAGGATGATCCAAACCTATTCTGTCCAATAAGGTAGCTACTGACTACATGTGTTATTGAAATTGAAATTAATTAAAATTAAATAAAGTATAAAATCCAGTTCCACTTGTGGCTAGTTGTTACCGACAACACAGAATGGACATTTTCATCATCACTGAAAGTTCTATTAGACAGAACATGTTTCAAAAAAATGTTAGGGGGGTCAATGGTAATTCAATAATATCAGCGTGGGCTCAGCATATATAGAAACTCTGGGTTGGAAAAATATAAAATAAACTTCAATCTGAAAAAAAAAGATCTTAAAGTTTAAATAACTTGATTTAAAAGACTAAATAATTAACCCAAAGGATTAGCCCAAGCATTTTTAAGTCCAGAACTCATGTGTCAGCAAATTCAGGTGGTACTAGAATTTCTACAAAATAATTAAAAGAAGTTCACTGATTTTCCTTGATTCTTTCCCACTATTTGTATGGCAAATATGAGGGAAAAAATGTGCCCTCACCAGTTTACAGCAATCCCAGAAATTGCATCCCACTCACAAGGGAGAATTTAAAAATATATGCTTTTCTGTCTTCATCCACAGTCATTTTGTGTACAGAACACAGTTGTTCATTTGTAAACGTTTTATGATGTTTGGGTGACCTCTGGGTGCTCTCCAGATATCTTGGCTATTGACAATCCTAAGTGTTTTGATAGATACCCGAGTAGGCTCTTGTTTAAAGAAGGCAAGGCCATCCCATGGCCCCAAATGAAGACCTAGAATGTAACTGTCCCATTTCGCATTCATAAACCGGCAAAAAAGAGTTTTGAAACTTCCACCTTGGAGCTGGCAAAATATGTAATGGAGAATGACAAATGATCACATCCCTGTTCAGAAAGCCACCTACCGCTCAGCAGCAGTACGAAATCAGCCCTTCAAAGAGCAGCCCTGATCACAGATCAAAGAAGAAGACGCAGAGGAAAAAACCCAGACAAATCTTTCACTCCATTGTCTGCTGACTTCCTTTAAAAAAACACAATAATAATTTACCCAGTGACATCGTGACAATATATTATGTCCTCAGTCACTTCACAGGACTCTCCTTCAATCATTGGATCTCTGACTAGCGTGTGTTTCTTCCATGAATGAAATAATTTATCTTTTTGAATATGATTCTTTCCCCTTGTCATGAAGATGCAGAATAGTGATTGATTCTGAACTCTGGGGTCTGGGTTGGCTTTTTGTTGTAGTTCTCCAGAAAACAAAACAAAACAAAACAAAAAAAACAAATGGTAAATCTTGGAGACATTCACTTAGATTCTCCCACAGGATGGTGGTTATTATTATTAGCTAGCTAACACTTATAATTGCTTACCATGTTGCTGGCACTATGCTGAGCACTATTCATGTATCTTATTTGATCTTTATAACAGCCCCTGAGGAGATGCTACTATTATCCACACGTGGAAAAGGCGAAGCATGAGACAGAGGGACAAGGAACCTCAAGTCATTCAAGTGGCAGAGCTAAGACTCAACCCAGATCTGTCAGGTGTCACTCCTGGGCTTGTGCCCACCCAAGTACTAATCTCCATGAAACTGGGAGATAATCTCTCCACAGAAAGAAGGAAGGGAAAGAGAGTAAAAGAAATGCAAATGAAGCTGGATGCCCCCAAGGAGGCCCTTATAAGTGTGCCTTAGAAGGAGCCTAGAGCATGGAATGTTTTTCCATCTTTTTGTGTCTTCTATTTCTTTCATGAGTGTTTTGTAGTTCCTCAAGTACAAATCCTTTACCTCTTTGTTTAGGTTTATTCCAAGGTATCTTAGGGTTCTTGGTGCTATAGTAAATGGAATAGATCCTCTAATTCCCCTCTCTATATTTTCACTGTTAGCATATAAGAAAGCAATTGATTTCTGTGTATTGGTTTTGTATCCTGTCATTACTGAATTGCTGAATGGGTTCTAGTAGTTTGGGAGTGGAATCTTTTGGGTTTTCCATATAAAGTATCATGTCATCTGCAAAGAGACAGAGTTTGATTTCTTCTTCACCAATTTGAATACATTTTATTTCTTTTTGTACTCTGATTGCTCTTACTAGGACTACTAGTACTATGTTGAACAACAGTGGCAAGAGTGGGCATCCTTGTCGTGTTCCTGATCTCAAAGGGAAGGCTGTCAGCTTTTCCCCATTGAGAATGATATTCACTGTGGGTTTTTCATAGATAGATTTTATGAAGTTGAGGAATATTCCCTCTATCCCTATACTTTATTTTTTCCAATTTATTTATTTTCAGAAAAACAGTATTCATTATTTTTTCACCACACCCAGTGCTCCATGCAAGCCATGCCCTCTATAATACCCACCACCTGGTACCCCAACCTCCCACCCCCCCGCCTCTTCAAACCCCTCAGACTGTTTTTCAGAGTCCATAGTCTCTCATGGTTCACCTCCCCTTCCAATTTACCCAAATTCCCTACTCCTCTCTAACGCCCCTTGTCCTCCATGCTATTTGTTATGCTCCACAAATAAGTGAAACCATATGATAATTGACTCTCTCTGCTTGACTGATTTCACTCAGCATAATCTCTTCCAGTCCCGTCCATGTTGCTACAAAAGTTGGGTATTCATCCTTTCTGATGGAGGCATAATACTCCATATTGTATATGGACCACATCTTCCTTATCCATTCATCCGTTGAAGGGCATCTTGGTTCTTTCCATAGTTTGGCAACTGTGGCCATTGCTGCTATAAACATTGGGGTACAGATGGTCCTTCTTTTCACGACATCTGTATCTTTGGGGTAAATACCCAGGAGTGCAATTGCAGGGTCGTAGGGAAGCTCTATTTTTAATTTCTTGAGGAATCTCCACACTGTTCTCCAAAGAGGCTGCACCAACTTGCATTCCCACCAACAGTGTAAGAGGGTTCCCCTTTCTCCACATCCTCTCCAACACATGTTGTTTCCTGTTTTGTTAATTTTGGCCATTCTAACTGGTGTAAGGTGATATCTCAATGTGGTTTTAATTTGAATCTCCCTGAGGGCTAATGATGATGAGCATTTTTTCATGTGTCTGATAGCCATTATACTTTGAAGAGTTTTAATCAGGAAAGGATGCCATATTTTGTCAAATGCTTTTTCTGCATCAATTGAGAGGAACATGTGGTTTTTCTCTCTTCTCTTATTGATTTGTTCTATCACATTGATTGATTTGCAAATGTTGAGCCACTCTTGCACCCCAGGGATAAATCCCACCTGGTCATGGTGGATAATCTTTTTAATGTACTGCTGGATCCTATTAGCTAAGATCTTGTTGAGAATCTTGGCATCCATATTAATCAGGAATATTGGTCTGAAATTCTCCTTTTTGATGGTGTCTTTGCTTGGTTTGGGGATCAGGGTAATGCTGGCTTTGTAGAAAGAGTCTGGAAGTTTTCTTTTTTTTCTATTTTTTGAAGAGCTTCAGGGGAATAGTTATTACTTCTTCTTTGAATGTTTGGTAGAATTCCCCAGGGAATCTGTCAGGTCCTGGGCTCTTGTGTTTTGGGATGTTTTTGATCACTGCTTCAATCTCATTAAGGAAATGTTGAAAAAGAAAAACAAAACTGTGGGCATCACATTGCCTGATTTCAAGCTTTACTACAAAGCTGTGATCAACAAGG
Organism: Neogale vison; assembly: GCF_020171115.1. NCBI lineage: Eukaryota > Metazoa > Chordata > Mammalia > Carnivora > Mustelidae > Neogale > Neogale vison. The sequence continues at coordinate 97,429,596 of NC_058093.1, read as the reverse complement.
CAGCATGGTACGGGCACAAAAACAGACACATAGACCAGTGGAACAGAGTAGAGAGTCCAGATATGGATCTGCAACGTTATAGTCAAATAATCTTTGACAAAGCAAAAAGACACATCCATTGGGGGAAAAGGCAGTGTCTTCAATAAATGGTGCTGGGAATATTGGACAGCTATGTGTAAAAGAATGAAACTTGACCCGTTCTCTTACACCATACACAAAGATAAACTCTAAATGGGGCGCCTGGGTGGCTCAGTGGGTTAAGCCGCTGCCTTCGGCTCAGGTCATGATCTCAGGGTCCTGGGATCGAGTCCCGCATCGGGCTCTCTGCTCAGCGGGGAGTCTGCTTCCTCCTCTCTCTCTCTGCCTGCCTCTCTGCCTACTTGTGATCTCTCTCTGTCAAATAAATAAATAAAATCTTTAAAAAAAAAAAAACTCTAAATGGATAAAAGACCTCAACATGAGGCAGGAATCTATCAAAATCCTAGAGGAGAATATAGGCAGTAACTCTTTGACATTGGCCACAACAACTTCTTTCAAGACATGTCTCCAAAGGCAAAGGAAACAAAGGCAAAAATGAACTTTTGAGACTTCATCAAGATCAAAAGCTTCTGCACAACAAAGGAAACAGTTAACAAAACAAAGAGGCAACCCCTGGAATGGGAGAAGATATTTGCAAATGATACTACAGAAAAAAGGCTGATATCCAGGAGCTATAAAGAACTCCTCAAACTCAACACCCAAAAAATAGATAATCGCATCAAAAAATGGGCAGAAGACATGAACAGACACTTCTCCAAAGAAGACATACAGATGGCTAACAGACACATTAAAAAATTTTCATCATCATTAGCCACGAGGGAAATGGGGGCTTAAGGGGGTAGGAGAAGAATAAATGAAACAAGATGGGATTGGGAGGGAGACAAACCATAAGTGACTCTTAATCTCACAAAACAAACTGAGGGTTGCTGGGAGGAGGGGGATTGGGAGAAGGGGGGTGGGGTTATAGACATTGGGGAGGGTATGTGCTTTGGTGAGTGCTGTGAAGTGTGTAAACCTGGCGATTCACAGACCTGTACACTGGGGATAAAAATATATTATATGTTTATAAAAAATTAAAAATTAAAAAAATTAAATAAAATAAAAAGCTTAAAAAAAAACATTGAGATACCACCTTACACCACTTAGAATGGCAGAGATTAACAAGACAGGAAACAACAAATGTTGGAGAAAGGGGAACCCTCTTACACTATCAATGGGAATGTAAGTTGGGGCAGCCACTTTGGAAAACAGTGTGATGTTCCTCAGAAAATTAAAAATAGAGCTACCCTACGACCCTATAATTGCACTACTGGGTATTTACCCCAAAGATACAGAAAAGATAAGTGAAAAGAAGGGTCATGTGTACCTCAATGTTCATAGCTGCAATGGCCATAATCGCAAAACTGTGGAAAGAGCCAAGATGCCCTTCAACAGACAAATGGATAAAAAAGATATGGTCCATATATACAATGGAATATAACACCTCCATCAGAAAGGATGAATACCCAACTTTTGTATCAACATGGACAGGACTGGAGGAGAATATGCTGAGTGGAATAAGTCAAGCAGAGGAAGTCAATTACCATGTTTTCACTTACTTGTGGAGCATAAGGAATAACATGGAGGACATTAGGAGAAGGAATGGAAAAGTGAATTTGGGGAAATCGGATGGGGAGACAAACCATGAGAGACTGTGGACTCTGAGAAACAAACTGAGGATTTTGGAGGGGAGGAGGGTGGGTGGTTGGCTGAGCCTGGTGGTGGGTATTATGGAGGGCACATATTGCCTGGAGCACTGGGTCTGTATTTTGACTTCTAATGCAGTATTCCTTCTATGTTAGCGTATAATCTCTCAAACACGAAAAGGTAAAGATGAGGGAGAGGTTCTATTTGATCTTATCAAAGTAGCCCTCATAGGCAACCCTCTGCCCTACCTCCAAGGAGTACAGATTCTACACTAAAAAATAAATAAATAAATAAATAAATAAATAAACTGGGGTGTGTTCTCTTCTGTCACATTACAGATCCGATGACCTCTCAATTGTCTTAGCAGACCCTGGAATGTTTGCTCCATGTCAAGTGAGCAGTATTGATTATGTTATTACAGGATAACAAGCAGATCCATGAAGTAAGCACCAGAACTAATTGGGACTGCTTTGCTATAGATTCGGGTTTTTTGGCCGAGCAATTTGTGAATTGAATTAAACCAAAAATGTGACATTTGTGACTTCCTTGGGTTTTGGCATTGTTGTGGTTGCTTTGAGAGCCTTCTCTGGGTATTTGAGATCATGAGCCAAAGAGCTGAAATGCCCAGTGCACACTCCAATGACCTTTTTCATTAACACAAGGAGAAAAAGGAGAGGGCAGGGGGCGGGCAATGACAAGAAAGAGAAAAAGAAGGGAATTAATATTCATTCGATGACAACCATGTGTTGTCACTGAATGAGATGCTTTACATCTTTAAATTTTTTGACATCAACTGAAGCAATTTCTATTAGACCCTTTTTACACAGTGAATAATTTGGAATACTGGTATTTCTAATTTGGTCTTTAATCTTGTCAAATGAGTCTGCTTTTGCCAAATATGAAGGGAGCTCAGGATGATATTTAGCTGGGATTCAGGCAGGTCTGACAACATGGCAAAAGAGGCCTGCCAGAACATTTTTATAATAAGCCTGAGGAGTCTCCTATAGAGAACTCATATTCAGGGAGTTGGAGAACAGGCATATGTTTGTTGAGTAGCTAAGATCTATTCCACACTTCTTTCTTATTAAAAGCACCTAAATATTGGCAGGAATATCAATACACATAATTAGACATTTGTTTCCCTAGCCTACTTTGAAGATAAGAGTGATTGCATTACTGAATTCGGGCCAATAAGACACAAACAGAAATCTACAAGGAAATTCAGAGAACTTCCACTTTCCAAATAAAAGGGGAGAAATGACAGTGGTACCACATTCTTCTATCTTCATTTGCCTTAAATATGGATATGGTATCTGGAGTGGCAGCAGCTACCTTAAGACCATGAGGAAATGGTATGAAGGAAGAAGATTGAAAGATTGAGCAGGAACTTGCCTGATGTTATTACTTTCCTCATCTCCACCAACAACTGTCTACCTCCAGACTCGTTGCATGACAAAATTACCTATTGTTGACTTAAGCATCCATTATTGGATTTTTTCCTATGACTTAAGATCAAACCTATCCATAATTGATACCCAGCAATAAAGCCTTCCTTGAATTGGTAAGGAGGCTCTCATAAGCCCATGGATCTATTCCTCTGATTTGTCTCCCTTTCCCTTTGCACACTGGACCATCATCAAAGTATTGAGGAAAGCAGGGGACTTACACACAAAATAAAAGCTAATAGAGCTCCTCCCCAGAAAATACTGCATCCCTCTAACAATCTAACTTTAAAGAGGGAAAAGTGGTGTGAATTAGGACTCTTTAGGCTCAAAGTGATAGAAAAGGTACACAGATTGGTTTGAGCAAAATGAAGAAACAATTGGCTTGCATACCTGTCAATCCAGGAGGTGGTCAGGCTTCAGGCACCCTGGATCCAGGGACACAAATGACATCATCAGGCCTGGATCCGTACCAATTTCTCCACTGCACTTGCCCTACATTGTCATCTCTCTCAGAAAGACTGTCTCTTTATTGCAGTCCACTAGCTCCAGTCCTGCATTCTCAGAACAGCAAACTCAGCATACAGAGAGCAAGCACCTCTTTCCTGATCATGTCACAAAAAAGTTGAGCTTCCTTTGCCAACTTGGGTTACGTGCCATGCCGGAAGTGGTGCAGGAAGTAGAAGAATCAGACCTACCCAAATTACGTGGACTGATTATGGGTACATGTTATTTTCCCAAAGGAAAATATATTCCCAAAAGGATTATCTGCAGGCAAAAGCAACACCATCACTGTTCAGAAGGTCTTCCCAGCCCTTTACTTAATACTAAAAATGCTGGGTCCCAAGAAACTTCATAATTCAGCTGTGGTGGGAACATTTTCACTCCCCGAATTTTAAAAAAAAAAAAAAAATCAGACAATTTCAAAAAAGAGAACTCAGACCGTAATGGTAGGTGAAATAGGCTTTTGAGGGGAGCTCATTTAAGTTTTCATCTAGAGATATTACCAGATTCTGATGTCTTATATCAGTACATAGAATCTGAACCATGGACTGTCTGGCTTGGGTATTACTACAGCTTCTTTTGTTCCCAAAAACTAGTAAGAACAATGAATTAGACCATCATCTGACAACTACTGAGTGTCTGCCACACACAGGGTAGTTAGTGGGCTAAGGAATTGTGGGCAAATCAAATGCTAGAAGACATGCCAGTCCTCACAGATTTTACAAATATATTCATCCAAGCACAGCTAATAATGCAAAGCAGAACAAGCAGAGGACTGGTACTGCTTGTGCAGAAAAAGAAATATTAATGAAGGCTGAGCATGTCAAGGAAGAAATCACAAAGAATTGAGTATTTAGGATGCAGAAAGAGATATTTTCTTGTCATGAAAAGAGAACCCTTCTACAAATCAAGACTTTTCTCTTATTATTTCTCTTTTCCCAACAACTCTGAGTCAGGAGTACAAAGGTCATGTTTGCTTTTCCAGAATTTACCTGCTCCTCAAGACTGACCCAAGGGAGGGCCGGTGGAAGTGACCCCTGGAGATTCTGCAGAAACAGAGCTCACCACAGTGGGTGGGCTGATATGGTGCCTCCCAGCAGGTACAAAGTCCCAGAGGTCACAGGAGCATCTCATCTGATGTGATCAAACAAACATCAGCTGTGGGAGAGAGGTGGGTCCAGGATGTGTAGGGTCAAGGGGAGGGCACTTTGTTTTCTTAGGAGAGAGGATACTTGAGTGTGTCTCATTGCTGGGGAAAAGGTTCCATTTGAGAAGCAGACAGGTGCACACAAGAGGAATAATTGATTAGAGCAGGATTTCTGAGGAGGTGGGAGGGTTCCCAGAGTGCAGAAGAGGTTTGGCTTCAGATGGAGTAGGAAATGTGTGAGTAAAGCTCTTGGAAGAAGAAGGCATCTCCAGATCTCCAGCTGGCCCAGCCAGAGACTTGGTGGTCAAGAGAAGAAATTCCAAATTCAAGTAGGAATAGGCTCAAATCCCAGGTCCCCACTTCTAAGCTGGTACACTTGGGCTCCCTTTCTTTATCCAAAAAAATAAGAATTTTATATTTCCATCCTAGCTTTTGTTATCTTAAAGACTGTACGAAATAATGTACATATAAGGCTGAAATAATAGGAAAGAGTATAACATGAACCCTAAGACACAGTAGCAATTAAAAAGGATGAGGCAGATCTTCACATGTAAGCATGACAAGATCTGTAAGACATACTTCTGAATTTTTAAGACAGGAAATTACAAAGTAAAATATATAGTAGCATAACATTTACATTTAAAAATCCATATAACAGCAGTGGATTGAAAATCATGATATATGGATAAATCTCTGAGCTCATTATTACAGAAAAAGAAAAAGAGGAGAAACTTTCAAGGATACTAAGTATCCTTATTTTGAAAATATTTCATTATCTTGAAAATAAGCAAATAAAGGATAAAATCAAATATTTCTCTTTGAATTCCCTAAAAAAGCTGTACTTCAGGGTAACCAAATAGTTGATAAGGGGAAGGCTCCCAGAATATTCCAGCTAATAAAGAAGAAATAGCAGAATTTGAATAGCACCATTTGGCAGCCCCCAATGAAAGAATGTATCTGACGATTGAACATCAGTAGATGGTATCAGCACAAAAAAAGAAACATTCAGAAATTGGGCACCTGCTTACAGAAGAACACAACACCTGCTATGAAGGAGTCCTGCAAAAAACTCAAGTCTAAATCTGATCTCACCTCTAGAGGCAATGACCAACCTACAGGAAAGATAAAGACAGAGGAACATGATAAAGAGCACCAAGGAAATGACAACATTCAAATCCAGACTGTGGGAAACTCTCAAGACAAAGCCTAGTTTCTCAAAAACAAAACAAAACAAAACAAAAAACTGTAATGAGAACAAAAAGCAAGGAAACCTAAAGATTAAAAAGAATTTGAAAAGTCACCCAATGATATGTGTGAGCCCCATTTGGATCCTGACCAAACAAGCAACCTGTTAAAAGAAATAATGAACACTGGAGACATTTAAATTACAACTAAATGTTTAAAATACTTAAGAAGTGCTATTAATTTTTTGGCACCTGTCTTGGATGGGGGTCCCTGGAGGCAGTCCCCGAGATAAGAATCTACATGCCAGTGTTTCATTAAGGAATTTTTCTCCCAGGAAACACTGGTAAGGGAATGGAGGAAAGAAAATAGACAAGCAGAAGAAATCAGGCAAGGGTACAATCTGAGGCAAAGTCCCAGCCTCAGCCTGACCCTGTAGGGTTCTCTGGAGGCCAAATTACACTACAGTTTGTTCCACTGCAAGGTAAGGGAGATGGTGTCCATAGTGCGGTACCGGTCACTGGCTAAGAAAGAAGAATGGAGGAGGGGTACTTCTGGCTTTTGGTCAGTCTGGAATGGTGATGTATTCTACATCATGCCATCTGGAGGATACAGTCTTAAATGTGGAAAGCCCTCACAGCAATTTCCCCAAAGCCCAAAGCCTAGGGCCCTTTTGCAGACCAGCCCCAGAGCAGACTGGGAGTGTCCTCAAGCTCTATGAAACACTGAAAATCTGCAGCTAAAAGTGGCATCTCCTTAAGCATTTTTAATGGATATCTTTCCAAAATGTATCACATCATAGAACTGAGGTCATTGAAGAAAGTATGCTGAATACAGTTTAAACTTTACTAAATGACTTCAGGTGACCTAAATTATGTCCCATAGAATACAAGCTCCAAAGAATGCTGTAAGAGACAGGCAAACAGGGTCCTCTGACCAGAAATGTGTGGGAAAAGAGAACCCATTCAAAGTTAAGCAAGTGCCTTTTTACAGGCCTTCCTGGAGCTGTTAACATTCTGATGAGCATGCTGTATGTATCCTTCAAAGGAAAGGATTTCCCAAACCAATCATATACATCCTTAATTCTAAGATACACAATTTTACAATTTTAATATCCCTAAAATCTGGTGCATCTTACATGGATCTTATTAAATAGGGATGAATGGCTACAGAACTAAGTTTTTCATGTACAACCCAGCCTCTCATGTCCCAAGTCCAAGTCCATCCTCAACAAACTCAATGGGAACTCAATGGCCTACTGTGTGCCCACTGAAGACCTACTATGCACTTGTCATAGAGCTCTGCTTTCAAAGTGGTTTCCACCAGACACAGAGGAGCTGATCTTTTCTTCATACCATAAGGAATTTGGAGTTTCATATGATCTATGAGTGCCAGGCATTGAGGTGAACATCTAAGCTCCCCACTTAGTCTGGCATATTCCTATCCAGATAGCAAGAACCCCATGCAGAGGCTCCTGTAGAACAGACCCCTCAGCTTTCACCGATTGGCAGGCTCATGCCAACAGCCCATCTCTGGGGTCCAGGCAACCTCCCAGCAATGACCACAGAGCTTATGACTCAATACTGAGGTTCTTCAGGGGTCTTGACCCCTGCCATCTTCCCAACTGTCCCTTTCCCTTCTTGACACCTTTTGTCCTGCTGTACAATGCATTGTTCTTCATCTGCTGCAGGCTGAGTGAGGGAACCAAATCTGCTAGAATGGAGTGCCAACTGTGAATCAAAGAGTTCTGAATAAAATTCTGAGGTCATGATGATGCTTCTGGACTTATTCAGGCTTCACAGTGTGGTCAGTGGGTAGGGAGAGTCTGGGGTCATGGAGCAGAGGCCAGGAGAGCCAACAACCTTGGTTTCAGACAGGAACTCAGGGGGTGCCCATTCGTGGTCATCCAAAGTGGTGCCCTAATTTTGGTTTTAGGTCAAGCAGATCTCCTCTATTAGGAGCTCCTATCCCAGGGTAGGGTGGGGGTGCTCAGGGGGAATATAATGCAGACAGTCTGGGAATTCTTGAGGTCTTTCTGGGAGGAGCAGCATGTTCCTAGTGATGAGGAACTGAGAGTACACTCCCAGCTGGAGACTAAGTTGAGGGGCACTGCTGCCCCAGGCTGAGGGGGCAGAAACAGAGAACTGGATCCTGCAGGGTGCATGGAGACTAAACGTGAGAGACAGAGGCAGCTCGGCTGCCACTTTCCGAGAATCACTCAAGCTCCAGGGTCTTCTGTCCCTGAGGTAGTGTCCCAAAGACCTCAGGAGCCAGGCAAGTCCCCTGGGAACTAGACAATGGACCCCTAGTGATGGGATGGCTAAGTGAGAGTGACTCCTTCCACCCACCCCCACTGCCCCCCAATCTGAATTTTTAAAACCCACTCTGCCAGACAAGCACAGCCCCTCTGGGGACCAGCACCAGCAGAGAAACAGGTTCCAGACAGGAGAGGCTGCCAATGAGCACCCAAGGCAGGTTGGGGTGACAACAGGTCTGAGAGACGCCTCAGCTGCACAGGAGACAGCCACAGCCCTCCCTCAGATCCTCCTTTGCTCACGGTCAGCCCAAGGCTCACTTCAGTGATGAGGGGACATTCCTGCTTGAAGTTCTCCAGGCACCCAAGCTCCCCCTTGCTTGATGACAGACGTGGGCTAAAGACGTTGCAGCTGTCACCCTGAGTGATGAGGGTGATGACAGTAGCCAGGGCCGGGGTTTTTTGATCAGTCTCACCTGGTGACTCTGGAGGCCGTCCTAGGAGTGTGATCTCACCTGGACTTCTAGTTTCGGGTTTCTTTGAAAGAATCATCTTCCTGAAGTGACACTGGACTTGAAGTGAAAAGGAGAGAGATAAGGGGAGGTGGACATTTGATCCAGTCATTTGACCCTCATCAGACTGGCAGAATTCTCTTCAAAGAAACTGTGGTAAACCTTCCTCTTTTCTGCCTTCCGCTCCGTGGAAAAGCAGCACATGGACAAGAGTGTTCATTCACTCCTGTGTTTGTACACTCCTGCATGCACACTGCACAGACACCTCTCCTGTGGGCCCTCTCCCCTGCCTAGACTTACTTCCTGTCAGGTCATTCCACTCCTGCTCCTTCCTCAGGAGTAGGGGCCAGCTCCTCAGAGAGAACACAGCTGGCTCAGGGCCAACCTGGGCCAGCACTCCTGTCTAGTGAACAAACACTTACGTTACACTTGCTGTGTGCCAGGCCCTGGCCTGAGTACTTCATAAATATAACTCATTTAATCTTTGTAATAATTCAGTGACCTAGGTACTAGTATTATCCCTATTTACAGATGAAACTGAGGCACAAAGAGTGATTTATACAAATTTCCCCAGAACCCAAACCTTGCATGCTGTAGGTCTTCATTAGTTCTTGAACTGATTGCCTGCGTGTATGATAAAAGAGAGAGAGAGAACCCACATGTGGGATGCATAGAACTGCTCCCATATTATCACAAGCAGAACTTAGTTTGTGCATATAGCTTCTCTTTAAAGACAGGTCTCAGGGCACGTGGGTGGCTCAGTCAGTTAAGCATATGTCTTTGGCTTAGGTCATGATCCTCATGTCTTGGTTTCGAGTGCTGTATCTGGCTCCTTGCTCAGGGGGAACCTGCTTCTCCCTCTGCTTGCTTCTCCTCCTGCTTGTGCTCTCTCTCTGCCAAATAAAGAAATAAAACCTTGAAAATAAATAAATAAAAATTAAATTTAAAAAATAAAGACAGGTCTCTATCAGGGCACCTGGGTGACTCAGCAGGTTAAGCTTCTAACTCTTGCTTTCAACTCAAGTCATGATCTCATGAGATCCAGTCCCGTGTGGGGCTTGATGCTGAGCACTGGGCATGCAAACTACTTAAGGTTCTCTCTCTCCCTCGCCCTCTGCCCCTCCCCACCCCCAACAGTGCATGAGTTCTCTCTAAAAGGAAAAAAAAAAAAAAAAGATAGGTCTCTTTGGCTTGAGTAAGCATTTGCTTGAGGTCTATGTGAAGGTAAAGGGAAACAGACCAGGTGATATGTTGAGGACTCTCTGAAAAGGTATTTACTAGCAGTGGGTGGTGTATCAAACACCATCCTAAGCTCTTCCCTACCTTACTTCGTTTTAAACCCTGATCAGTCCAGTGATGTCAAGTGTCTTCATATGACACTTGACACTTCAAGTGTCCCATCCATCTGGGGGTTGTGGTAACTGAGGTAACTGAGTCTTTTAGGACTTAAGTGATTGGCCCGGGATCCTATAAATATGATCTTTCTAACTGCAGACCCTCAGGTCTTAGCTCTTCACATTAAATGCTGAGGTGGTAAAGGGATAGGGACTTACTTGAAATGAAGAAAGTGGTTTATGGCCCTTATTTGGATAATACAATAGATGCACTTATCAAATTGGTCATGATGAAAAATAATAACAATTTTAACTATTGGGGAGAGTTTGGGGAAATAGCTACTCAAATCCCTCCTGGGAGAAAGTAAATTGGTACACATTTTCTGGAGTGCAGTTCAACACAGAAGCCCTTAAAAACTGACTATGCTTTAATTCTGTAATCTCATTTCTAGGCATTTTGCCTAAGAATATAATTGGACAATTATACAGACATATGTGCAAAGCTGTTTATTATAGAAGTTATTACAATAGCAAAAATCTGGGAAAATCAAGCAACAATAGGCAATTACTTAAACAATGGAAGGCGTGACAAAATACTTACACATCCATGGGAAGTGCTGTTGTAAACCTATATACTGACAAGGAATGACACACATGATTTATTTAGGTTGAAGTAAGCAGGTTACAGACCAAAAATAATAATTTCTTCATGAGAAAAGTCTGCAGAATAACCCACCCACAATATCAGTAAAGGTTATTTCTGATTAGTAAGATTTGAAATAACAGTTTTTCTCCTCATTAGCTGTATTCTCCCCTACAAAATAATAATTGTGTGATTCTCCCCCAAAAATATTTTTTTTAAGATTTATTTATTTATTTGAGGGCAGGGGAGAAGCAGAAGGAGAGGAAGAGAGAGGAACTCTAAGGCAGACATCGTGCTGAGCATGGAGCCTGACGCAGGGCTCAGTCTCACAACCCTGAGATTAATGAACTGAGCTTCTGAAATCAAGAGTAGGAGGCTTAACTGACTGAGCCACCCCAGGTGCCCCAGAAAAAAAATTTTTTTGAAGGGAGCTGTAGAGCATAGAAAGAGGAAGTCAATGGAATGGTCCTGAGGAGGAAACAGTGTCTGAGTCCTGAGTCCCACGGGAAATCCCATACTGCACAACGGCTAATTGCCCCCAAGTCCCATCCTGGCCTGGACATCAAAGTGGATGAGAAAGACATAAAAAAAAAGTATTAACCCAAGAACCGTAAAATTCTTGATATTAGCCAATCATGAAAGCAAATGGAGTGGGAACTTGTTTCTTTCCACCCTGTAAATTGATGCTAAGCCAGTAACTGCCCCTCCAGCAGAGAGGACTGAACCCAGGAGGCCCAGCTGACAGGGAAGGGGGATCAAAAACAATGGCAACCTACATGCCCTCAGGTCAGAGGAGCAGCACCCAGCATAAGCAGACAGGACGAAACAGCTCCGGGGTGACTGGGACATCCAGTGACTGCCGACGTCCCCATCTCACTGGGAGCCCCTTGTTTCAGCAGCAGAAAGTGCTCGTCTCCTGAGATGTTAGGGGGTTAGACTCCAAGAGTCTGGGCATGCAGGGAAAGAGCTCATTTCCTATCCTGCTAGCGGACATGTGAATTGTGATGGCCTTTTTGTGAAACCATCTGGAAACATCCGTCCCAGTGAACTACGTGTATACCCAGCAGTTTTACTCCCGGAATCCATCCCCCAGAAATAACAGCCCCAGTTCAGGAAAATGCCTCTCAGTGGGTCTGGTCCAGCGTATGCAGTGTGTACTACCGTCAGAGTCCTAATTTCCAGATGTTGCTGGTACAGGGAGACCTAATAAGGTGACCAGAAAAAAATTCTGAAGTTGGGTGTGGGGGAAGGGAAAGTCCAAGTTGAAAGGGAGGCACTAGGTGTCCCCACATGGGATAGGAAGGACCATGAACTGTGGAGGCAAAACATGATCAATCCTACTCTAGGGGTAGGAGTGCTGGTGTTTTAATATGTACCTCAGATTTGTTTCAATGAGGTATGGTAAGGCACACAGAATGTCTGTCATGAGGGAAGAAGATTTTGGAGTCCTAGTTCCCTTGAAACAGAAGGTTCTCGGTTGGTTTGCGTACGACAGTTGCCATCCCAGGCAGGTCCTTCAATATCTCTAGGAACTGGCTGACCTGGGAGGGTTAGCAAGGTTCCAGATACCAAAACATCAGAATAAAAAGACGTGCTCGATTCAACTGGCCAGGCCCCACAGTCCAGTGGCTCAAATTCCTCCACCTCGGTCCGGAAAGTCAAAGAGACAAAATCCTAGCAAAGTGCCTGTCGTGCAGGGACCAATACACCAGGGGAGAGAAAGCAGAAGCATCAAATTATGCGCAGGAAACTCAGAAGCTCATACAGGAGACTCTGACTGTCGACTGTCGGGAAGCTTAGCTTCTAGATTTGGGATGATGACCCCATTTCAAGACCCAGCATGTCTGGTGGAGGCCCAGTGTGACACAATACTGTCTTCTCTCAGGGTGATATTTCTCTCCAGGCAATATCCTGCGGAAAGAAACCAGAGCACGAAGCCCTCAGGGGGATAAGGAAGGCAATAACAGAGAGAGAGAGGGAGAGAGAGAGAGTCTTCCCTCTCTGCGCCAAGCCTAAATTCCAAGGACCTGGGTGGTCTCGGAGACTTGGGTAGGTCAGGAAATGAAGCATGCTCTGAATGGGAAGTCTGACTTCTAATGATGCGTGTGCATATGAGAAAGGAATGAGTCATTGCTTCCACCCAAACCCACTCACCTGCACTCCTGGCCCAGCCGAGGTGTACTGTGCCTTCTGGTGGGTAATGCCACCTCATTTGCTGCAATTACTTAACAGGGACAGTTGATAATGAACTAGTCTGAAAATCTAATAGAGAGATGTGTGTCTTCATTTCAGCCCAAAGCTGGATCCCACTTCAAAGCACTTGTAATACTTGCACAGAAGCAAAATACCTGCCTCTCCTGCATGACTGGCATTTGAGATGGTCGGCAAAAGATGAGAATGCCCCCTCCGGGCCACCAGAGTCCTTTTTGAATGGGATTTTCTTTCTTTTTTTTTTTTTTTAAGATTTTATTTATTTATTTGACAGAGATCACAAGTAGACAGAGAGGCAGGCAGAGAGAGAGGAGGAAGCAGGCTCCCTGCTGAGCAGAGAGCCCGATATGGGACTCGATATGGGGCTCGATCCCAGGACCCTGGGATCATGACCTGAGCCAAAGGCAGAGGCTTTAATCCACTGAGCCACCCAAGCGCCCCTGAATGGAATTTTCTTAACTGTAAGGGCCCTACCTTTGCCTGTTGTCTCCATCCCTCATCTTACCCAGCCCGCCATATTGCCTTACTCAGCCCCTCGAATTCCCACAGTGCGGGCAGAGGCAACACCTGAGACCCTCGGCTATGGGAAACTCCTTGATATCCCTGGATTTTCCCTGAAAAAGTCCCAGCTTGAATTGCCCAGCCCAATCTCATTTAAGGAGATACCTCGTGATTTTGGCTGGTCTTTGGCTGCCGGGATTAATGTATCTGCGCTGAGACCTCATTGTTTTCTGTCCCTTTCCCTCCAGGTCAAGCTGCGCCCACTACTTGCACATCAGAAGAGCCACCCTTCCCAATGTGTCACTAATCTACACCCTGCCCCCTCAAATGGCACAGACATGTACCCCCTGCATGTTATTACCTAATGAAATGTGCTAAGGGTGGCTGGGTGGCTTGCTCAGTTATGAATCTGCCCTCGGCTCTGGTCGTGATCTCAGGGTCTTGGGATTGAGTCCAGCATCTGGTTCCTCACTCGGAGTGACGTCTGCTTCTCCTTCTCCCTGAGTCTCCCCCTGCTCATATTCTCTCTTAGGAAGAAAGAAAGAAAGAAAGAGAAGGAAGGAAGGAGGGAGGGGAAGGGAGGGAGGAAGGTAAGATGAAATGGAGGGAGAGAGAAAAGAAGGAAGGTAGGAAAGAAGGAAGGAAGGAAGGAACTAATGCCTACCAGCTAGCCCCCTTTCTCTCCTCAAATGGAACAATGGGACAGAAAACACAGTATCTGATGATTAATAAAAATATTTCCCAGGATACATTCCCCGCCCCCCCGCCACTGCCCTCCCTGGAGTCAGGGCCCAGCTCTGTAGCTCGATGGTCTTCCCAAGCCTATGCAACTATTAGCTCCTGGAATTAGCTTTAAAAATGGTCTCACAGGACTGCATTTCTCAGACTTTGAAGAACCTACAAATCCTCTGGGGATCTTACTAAATGCAGATGTGATGGCCTAGGTCTGGGGTGGACTTAACACAGTGACTTGTCTCACAAGCTGCCCGGTGATGCTGATGTTGCTGGTACATGAACCAGGCTTTGAGTAGCAAGGGCGCAGGGCACACACAGCTCTGAGCTTCAGTGCATGTATATAAACATGCACTTGCTAGGGCAAACGTCCACATCTTGAAAGGGGACACTGGAACAATGATCTGTTTGTTGATTTCTGAACCAGACTACTTTAAAGATCTCTAAATTCTCCACACGGCTTCAAGGAGCTATTGTTTTGATACTGTCTATAACCACATCTTCTAAAAAACTTCTTGCACCCAAGCCAATTTCAAAATGCATTTGAGGGAGGGAGACGCCTTTGGGCTGCAGGGTAAATCCCCAGTGACTCAGGGCCCCGGGGGGAAATCACTGATTTGTGGATGTGGAAATTGAACCTGGAAAGGATCCAGAAATAAGAACAGGTAGCTGACATCACCTGGTGGCTCAGGGGAGCCCCCAAGCTAGGGGGTTTGGCCTTGCCTTGTGCTGACTGTGGGTGGCAGCTTTCAACCTAAAGGCAGGGGGAGCTAAGGTTGAGAGCCCACCTGCATTTTTTCTCATGCTCAGTTTAGAGGACAAATTTTAGTGTAATTTAACCCCCACCCAAAATTGTTTTGGAGTTAGGTGATTTTTGATTTTCTTCTCTTTTTCCTAGAGAATCAGTTGGGGCACCTGGGTGGCCCAGTCATTTAAAGTCAGGTCATGATCCCAGGGTCCTGGGATCCAGCCCTGCATCAGGCTCCCTGCTCGACAGGGAGACTGCTTCTCCCACTGGCTGTGCCTGCTGCTCCCCCTGCTTGTGCTGTCTCTCTTAAATAAATGAATAAAGTCTTAAAAAACGAAAAAGAAAACTTTAAAAAAATTTTAAAAAAGGAAAAGAGAGCCACTTAGTGTTATTATTCCCTGTCCTGTGGCTTTTGTAGGCTGTGGCTGTAGACAGCCTACTCCTCCTTGCATAGACTATATATTTAGGTAATACAGGATGAGATCACTGGGGAGTTGTCACAGCAGGGGCCATATCCTTACAGAATGAAGTTAACAACTAATAGCTTTGTTGTTTCTTTCCAACTGTTCAGCGGCCAGCCTCTCCATTTTCAGAAGGAAGTCTTGCCTTTCAACAGTCTGCCCCTTTCCCAAACACACCTCACGTGGCAAGTCATCTAGATTCTCAGAGAGCTGTGTCTCGGAACCATGCAGAGGCTCCTGAATGGATGGAGCCAATCTTAGGGGCTGGTGAAAATGCTTAGGGGCTCACTTGCAGGGCTCACTTCAATCTGGTTTAGCGCGCTCTGGAGCTGATTCTAAGCTCTCTGGCGCCACCTGCTGAAAAAGTTCAAACACTGCAAAAGGGCGGATTCCCCATGGGAATCCCCGTAGCTAAGAGCGACTCCTTAAGATTATTTCACGCTTTAATGCCTTAATGGTATATTCCTGTATTTCTGCGTTTGATGTGCTAAATTTTCTTGAACCTGAGCAAGTGCTCAAGTCTTTTCAAAAGAAACATGGTTTAGTGGCACAAAACTGATGAGTTTTGAGAGATCATTAATGCCCTTGAAGTAAGTGGTCTTTGTGGATATAAAACAAATGGTGAGAAATTGAATTGGTCCCTCTTATTACAGTATTGGAATTAAGCCTATTTAATTTATCAAGTCATGTTCATGCTCTGGTTTTATATACTGGTATCTATCAATAAACCTTGTGATGCTTGGAAAAAAAGAGACATTCCTATTTGCATTAGGAGGTTTGCGTAGTGCGCTGGGAAGAACAATACATCAGGAGTTGGCTCAAACTCAGGCCAGTCACCTGGAGTGTTCCAGAGCAAGCTGCCACCTGTTATAACTTAGCGTTCTCAGTTGTACAAGGGCAATGACCAGCTACCTTTGAGGGCGTTATCTGGGTCTAATGTGTTAATGAGTGTAGACCTTCTGGGATAGTTAATCCCAGAGATGGCATTAAAATTTTACTTATATGATTCAGTCCTGACTTTATTAAATTCTGTCTAAAATCTTGCTATCATAAGGCTTGCACCACCTCAAAAATGATTAAAGTTCTATCACTATACCTGTGGTCCAGTATTTTTTTGTAGTCCTAAAATTGTCTCTTTACAGTAAAAATGACTTTCCCTTTACACAATTTCCAACCCTAATCTCTGGTTGTATTATGGATTACGACTCAATGATCTCTAGAATGATTGATCTTATTTTGCATTTGTCCAGGGGGTGCTTTTTCCTTCCCAGCCTCTGGACACATGCAAAATAAGATCGATCATTCTAAAGATCATTGAGTCATTATCTATCCATAAGGCAATCGTAGACTGGGGTTGGAAAATGGGTAAAGAGAAAGTCCTTTTTACTGTCCCTTTAAATGTCCTTCTTGCCACTTGGAGGTCTTGCGGTTCTAGAACACTTAGTGGTCCTGGGGCCTTCCCCTCAGATGCTGAGTTAGCTGTCAGTTTATAGGAGTTTGGGCTGTCAGATGAAGTATGATAAGAGTAGAAAGGACATGAGAGGCCCAAAGATGCTGTTTCTAACTCCTGCCACTACATGGCTCTGTGTAACTTGGCTACTGAGCCTTCCAATTTTTCCTTAATCCACACCATGTAGATAGCCATGAGTCTGTCTATGCCTATACAAGCACTGCCCCCTTTCTAAGAGTTACTGGAGTGATTGCATATGCTGGAAACAGTAAGCCAAGCTCAAAGATGCATGTCCCTCTCAAGAACATAACACATTTTCTCAGTTCCCTTTTGCATTTATGGGTGAATATGTGACACAAATCTGGCCAATGGGAAGTCAGAGTTCGTTAATAGGTGAGACTACTGGGAAAGCTCCATTAAAGGAACTCAGCTAGCATGTTCCTTTCACCCCCCTACTGATTCTCTTCTTCCTGCCACAAATGCAAATGAGATGGCTGGAGAATGGCAACCTTATTGTGGTCATGAGACAAGCATGCCCTAAGGATGATGGAGCAAAAAGACTGTAGAAACCTGGGTCTCTGATGACAGCATGGATCTGCCCTTCCAATCCTGAACTGAGTATAACCAGACTTCACACTATGTGAGAAAAACAAAATCCTTCATTGGAATAAGTCATTATATTTTCAATATCTGATTTTTGTAGCATAAGCCTTAAGCAATACAGGACAGTTATTATTAAATAACCAACTGCCTAGTCAGTCACAGAAGAAGGAAAGATTTTGGCATTTTCATAATCAATATTATTCCAGGTACACAGTAAGAGAGTTTGGCACTAGGCACTTGGTATTTGCCTACCAATGCCAAATCCACACAGAGGAGTTCATGCCTTGTTTGGCTAACACCTAAATTTTTCTTCCTGGTTGCAATTTCATCCTTGCAGTTCCTAAATTTGAATCTTTTTTTAAAAATATTTATTAATTTTTTGGAAGAGAGAGAGCATGCATGAGTTGGGGAGGGACAGAGGGAGAGAATCTCCAACAGACTCCCTACTGAGTGCAGAGCTTGACGCAGGTCTCCATCCCATGACCCATGAGCTAAGGACTTGAGTTGAACCCAAGAACTGAATGCTCAGCAGACTGAGTCACCCAGGCACCCAATCTTTTTTCTTTTTTTTTTAAGATTTCATTTTTAAGTAAACTTTACCCCCAACGAGGGTCTCAAACTCGTGACCTTGAGAGCAAAAGTTGGATGTTTCACCAACCGAGCCCACAAGACACCCACCTAGGTTTGAATCTTGCCAATAGAGTGAGATAAAATATGTTTTAAAAAAAAAAAAAAAAGCTTAGCACAAAAGCTTAGCACAATGCATGGCACATAGCACTTAATGCTGTGAATGCATTCAGAAAACCAGAGATTTAATGAAATCGGTACAATAAAGTCTGTTATATGACAATCCTAATGGAAATGGGCTCCTGAAATACTAATTTATTATCTACTAGTAAGAATTATGGGTTAACTTTATTGTATAAACTACAGTACAAATAATAAACAGATAAATAAAGATTGTAAGGTATTATAAAATACATACTAATAAAAGAAAAACGAAATTCAGAAAGTTATATACTTATGTAGCAAACTGCGTAGTCCCCAAGTGACAAAGGGAACCACATTGGGAGAAAGTGTTGGCAATCATTTGGTGATAGATAATCACAGGTTCAGTTTAGACTCTGCCAAAACATGGTCCCCAGCAAGAGTACAGAACTGTCCTTGGTGACTATACACCCTAATGCATCTTTTCTCAAGAGTTAAAAGGCATACATTTCCGGGCGCCCGGGTGGCTCAGTGGGTTAAGCCGCTGCCTTCGGCTCAGGTCATGATCTCAGGGTCCTGGGATCAAGTCCCACAGCGGGCTCTCTGCACAGCAGGGAGCCTGCTTCCTCCTCTCTCTCTCTGCTTGCCTCTCTGCCTACTTGTGATCTCTCTCTGTCAAATTAAAAAAAAAAAATCTTAAAAAAAAAAGGCATACATTTCCAATAAAGGCCATATTTATCCACAGTGAAGACATACCAAGAAGGTGAACAGCGGGCTCATGGAGTCCTCGGAACATTGGGAAATCCAGACACTGTGAGCTGGTCAACACAGAGTCCTTCCCTGTCCCTTTTACTCTGTGTAGGTTACTGCAGTGTTTGAATCTGTCAAAGTGACCAGATCTGGATCCAGATATTTTTGT
The DNA here is from genome assembly GCF_020171115.1 of Neogale vison. Lineage (NCBI taxonomy): Eukaryota > Metazoa > Chordata > Mammalia > Carnivora > Mustelidae > Neogale > Neogale vison. Next base: position 97,410,520 of record NC_058093.1, on the reverse strand, counting down.
TCATGTTCCTTCTTTTTGTTCTTGGAGGTGGATGAAGAAGCCCTCTGATATCTTCTGGAAGAAGAGCTGCTTATAAAAAATGACATTTCAGAGCTGGGCTGTTGCATTGCTAGATTTGGAGAATGACATTGCCAGTCTTTTAAGACCCAGCTGAATCAGTGGCCTGAGTTTCTTTAAGACAGGCTCAGCCCCTTAATTTATACATTTCTTTGGTCAGTAATTGTGGATCAAAATGATTTACTAAAACACAAGGTAAATGGCAGAAAGACATGACTACACAGGAATTAATAATCCTCTTTAGGAAATACACTGAGTTTAAGAGAATGAAAGAAAGGTCTCATTAGCATGGAATGTTTGCATTACAAACGCTATCTCTCACTGGTAAAGAGTGTGTAGAATAGTTCCCACTCTCACATATTTTGAATGAAAGTACACGAGAGTACTCAGAACACTGAAGAAAATATGTAATGGTAAACTACAAATAACTTTTTTTAAAAGATTTAATTAATTTATTTATTTTACAGAGGGTGCAGAACACAAGTAGGGGGATGGGCAGAGGGAGAGGAGGAAAATCTGAAGCAGACTCCACATCCAGCACTAAGCCTGATGCGGGGCTTGATCTCACAATCCCGAGATCATGACCTGAGCTGAAATCAAGAATTGGACACTCAACCGACTGAGTCACCCAGGTGCCCCTACAAAAGACTTTTTATACACATACATACATATATCTTTTTGCTAGAGAATTAAATTTAGAGACAAATAACATAATAAATTAGTACAGCAGATTCCATTAAATGGAATATATATTGGCTCTAAAACAATTATTCATTCCTTTCCCTTTCTTACAGGAAAACACTATATTCTCCATTTCAAAAACATTCCTTAGAGGAGGGGCAAGATGGTGGAGGAGTTGGGGACCCTATTTCAACCAGTCCCCTGATTGAGCTAGATATCAACCAGAGCACTCTGAACAGCCATGAAACCCGCCCGAGAGGTAAGATTATACACTTCTGTACCTGGAGAGGTACAGAGGAGCTGGGAGTGCACAGATTTTGGAGGGTAAACAGAAGGGGGAGGAAGCCACCAGAAGTGGCCCGCTGGGAAGTAATACCCCAATGCGAAAGTGCGCTGTGACTGGGGACCCGAAATAGCTTGGAGACAGTGGCTGCCAGACGATGGGAAGGGGCTGAAAACAGCACTCAAACCGAACAAAATGAATTAAAAAACAATTGGTGGGACCTGGAGGCCACAGGTGGGCACCTAAGCTCTTGGTCCCAGGACAGCTGCAGCTGCCCATGCCTGAGAGGACCCGGTGTGGCCATCAGTCAGCAGTCCCTGGGGCTGCCTACAGGTCACGGCCCCCACAGCCGGCTCCACTGCCTCCACCACCGTGGGGCTGAGGGCACCCGGCTCGTGCTACACTCAGCGCTTGTTCCTGGGACTGCCACCACAGCCTCCACCTCAGACGCGGCTGAGAGGACCCACTGGGGGCTTGAGTCAGCGGTTGAGGAACAGCAGTCCCTGGGATGGGGCTCACCAGGACGACCAGTGTCTCTCACAGTTTTGGTGACACAGGGGTGCAGAAACAAGTGGGGGCCTCAGGTGACCACTGAGATGGTGGCTGGGGGTGCGTACCGTCTGTGGGAGGCTGCAGTGTTGAGCAGAGTTTGCAGAGGGGGAGTCTGTGTGTTCCCGACCATCCAGAGGGGAGAAGACTGTGGCTTCTCTCTGTTGTGCAGGTCTGGGTGCTGACAGTTCACTTTGCTCTGACCCTCCGAAAAGTCAGGAAAAGCCACCAGAGAACAATAACCTCCAGAAAACAAAAGCCAAAAATAACCGGGTTTCCACAGAGCCCAGCCCCTTGACAGAGGGCAGGGCAACTCCACTCAAGCAGGATCTACTGAAAAACAAAGCAGCAGACTCTTCTCCCAGAAGACCAGCTGAAGGAACAAGAGGACAACAAACACAGGGTCCCCATGAAACTGTAAAATCCCAACATTAAGGGAAAGCAATATATTAAGCTCCCGATATTGTCTCACAGCCTGTATATTTCTTAGATACAACTTTTCTCTCTCTCTTTTTAAAAATTCTTTCTCATGATTTCTTACTATTTTATTTTTTTAACCGACTTACTATTTCAACTAGATGTTTAATACAACAAATTCTATACTAACTTTTTAACTTGAACTTTTTTCATTCATGTACTTTTTCTTTTTCTTTTATATATATATACGGATATAAGCTTCAATGAAGTCCTTTTTTTTCTATATATATTTTTTTCTATATATAGATATATATATCTATATATATTTTTCTATAAGTATATATTATATATTTTCTATATGTATATTTTCTATATATAGAATATATATTTCTATATATATATTTCTATATATATTCTATATATTTTTTCTATATATTTTTCTGTATATATTTTTTCTATATATATTCTATATATTTTTTTCTATATATCTATCTCAGTTTTAATTTCCCTGTATGTCTGGAAAGTTAAGTCCTCTAATAAAGATAAGAAGATTCTCCCTGAAAGAACTGAAATACTCTTCCTCGCCCACATTGAGGGATTATAACCACCTTCCTGTCACCCCCTTTTAATTGTGTGTTTTTTTTTCTTTTGCTTTTGTCAATCTTTCCATTTGTTTTCGTTTTTGTATTTTATAAATCTTATTCTTGGGGTTCATTTTGGCTGGGTTTTTCTTTTTTTTTCCCCTCTTTCTTTTGTCAGTTTTTTTGTTCATTTTCGTTTTTGTATTTTATAAATCTTACTCTTGGGGTTCATTTTGGCCAGGTTTTTTTGTTTGTTTTATCTTTTATTTTTTCTCTCTTTTTGGTGGTGACTTCCGATTGCTCTGAAACTTTCCAGGGTGCACCTTGCCTGGGTTGTGGTTGATATTTCCAGCTATACATCCCCTCAAACACATCTCACCAGAATGACTAGGAGGAGAAACCCCAACAGAGGAAAATTCAGAGACTGTGACCTCTGCCACAGAACTATTGAATATGGACATAAGCAAGATGCTGGAAATAGAATTCAGGGTAACTGTTATGCAGACAATGGATAGGCTGGAGAAAACCATTAGTGGCAACACAGAATCTCTTAAGAGCAGAAGTGAGACCTGATCTGGCAGAACTTAAAAAATGCTATCAATGAGATCCAATCTAATCTAAATACTCTAACAGCTGGGGTAAATGAGGCATAAGATTAAATTAGTAAACTAGAAGATAAACTGATGGAAAAGAAGGATCAAGAGGAGGCTTGGAAAAAAACAGCTTAGAAACCATGAACACAGAATTAGAGAAATAAATGACGCCATGAAATGTTCCAAAGTTAGAATTATTGGGATCTCTGAGAGGAAGGAGACAGAGGACTAGAAGATACAGTTGAGCAAATCCTAGCTGGGAATTAACCTAATCTGGGAATGGAACAAGTGTTCATGTCCTACAGACAGAGAGGACATCCCCCAAGATCACCAAGGGTAGAGAGATCTACCAACATATGATTGTGAAATTCATGAATCGTAAAACAAGAGAAAATATTTTAAGGGCAGCTGGGGGAAGAGATTCCTTATGTACAGAGGGAGGAACATCAGAATAACATCAGACCTGCCCACAGAGACCTGGCAAGCAAGACCTGGCTAGAAAGACATATTCAGGGCACTAAATGAGAAGAATATGCAGCCAAGAATACTTTATCTGGCCAGGATGTCCTTTAGAATGGATAGAGAGATAAAGAACTTCCAAGAACAGCATAGACTAAAAGAATATATGACCACCAAACCAGCCCTACAGGAAATATGAAGGGGAGGTTCTATAAAAGTAGAAAGACCCCAAGAGTGATATAGAACAGAAATTTACAGAGACAATCCATAGAAACAAGGACATCATAGGGAACATGATGACAATAAAAACATATCTTTCAATCATCACTCTCAATGTGAACAGCCTAAATGCTCCCATAAAATGGCACAGGGTTGCAGATTGCATAAAAAGACGGGACCCATCCATATGCTGTTTATAAAAGATTCATTTTGAACCTAAAGATACATCCAGACTGAAAGTGAAGGATGGGAGAGAGCCAGCTTTCAAGTCAAGGGGCCTCAAAAGAAAGCTAGGGTAGCGATTCTCATATCTGACAAAGTAGATTTTAAGCTAAAAGACTGTAGTTAGAGATACAGAAGGACACTACACCATTCTTAAAGAGTCTATCCAACAAGATCTATTAATTGTAAATATCTATGCCCCCAACATGGGAAGAGTCAACTACATAAGCCAACTGTTAATCAAAATAAAGAGACAGGGGCACCTGGGTGGCTCAGTTGGCTAAGTGTCTGCTATCACCTCAGGTCATGATCCCAGGATCCTGGGATTGAGCCCCATGTCAGGCTCCCTGTTCAGTTCCCTCTCCCTCTGCCTGCCACTCTTTCTACTTGTGCTCTCTCTGTGTGGAATAAATAATAAAGATATTAAAAATATAAAGAGACATATTGATAAGAATGCATTAATTGTAAGGGATCTTAACACTCCACTCTTAGCAAGAGACCAATCATCCAAGCAGAAAATCAACAAAGAAACTAGAGCTTTGAATGACACATTGGATCAGGTGGACCTCATAGATATATACAAACCCTTCCACCCCAAAACAACAGAATACTCAATCTTCTCAAGCACACATGGAACTTTCTCCAGAATAGACCACATACTGGGTCACAAATCAGATATCTGCTGATACCAAAGACTGAGATTATTTCTTGCATATTCTCAGACCACAGTTCTTGGAAACTATAACTCAATCACAAGAAAGTTTGGAATAAATTCAAACACTTAGAAGCTAAAAACCATACCACTCAAGAATGTTTGGGTCAACCAGGAAATCAAAGAAGAACTTAAACTACTCATGGAAACCAATGGAAACCACATTTGTCCCAAACCTATTGGATACAACAAAGATAGTCCTAAAGGAGAAATACATAGCCATCCAAGCCTCACTTAAAAAAATAGAAAAATTCTGAATACACAAACTCTATTTACACATTGAAGAACTGGAGAATCAACAGAAATTAAGCCTACCCTATGCATGAGAAGGGAAATAAAGATTAGAGCAGAAGTCAATGAGTTAGAAACCAGAGACACAGTAGAACACATTAATGAAACCAGAAGCTGGGTTTTTTTGAAAGAATTAATAAGATAGATAAACCACTGGCCAGACTAATCCAAAAGAAAAAATAAAGGACCCAAATTAATAAAATTATGAATGAAAGGGGAGAGATTGTTACTGACAATAAGGAAATAGAAACAATCATCAGAAATTATTATCAATAGTTATATGCCAATAAGTTAAGCAACCTAGAAGAAATGGATGCTTTCCTGGGAAATCTATAAACCTCTAAGACTGAAACAGGAAGAAACTGACAACCTGAATAGACTAATAACTAGTAATGAGACTGAAGCAGTGATTTAAAAAAAAAAAGAAAAAGACTCCCAAAAAATGAGTCCAGGACCTGATGGATTCCCTGGGGAATTCTAGCAAACGTTCAAAGAAGAAATAATGCTTATTCACCTGAAGCTGTTAAAAAGAAAAGATAAGAAAAGAAACAGAAGAAAACTTCCAGACTCTTTCTGTGAGGCCAACATTACCTTGATCCCCAAACCAAGCAAAGACCCCATCAAAAAGGAGAATTTCAGACCAATATCTCTGATGAATATGGATTGTAGATTCTTTTTTTTTTTTTTTTAAAGATTTTATTTATTTATTTGACAGAGAGAAATCACAAGTAGATGGAGAGGCAGGCAGAGAGAGAGAGAGGGAAGCAGGCTCCCTGCTGAGCAGAGAGCCCGATGCGGGCCTCGATCCCAGGACCCCGAGATCATGACCTGAGCCGAGGGCAGCGGCTTAACCCACTGAGCCACCCAGGCGCCCTGGATTGTAGATTCTTAACAAGACCTTAGCTAATAGGATCTAACAATACATTAAAAAGATTACCCACCACGACCAGGTGGCATTTATTTTGGGGATACAAAGGTGGTTCAACATTAGCAAATCAATGTGACAGAACAAATCAACAAGAGAAGAGAGAAGAACCACATGGTCCTCTCAACTAATGCAGAAAAACCATTTTATTTGACAAAATATAGCATCCTTTTCTGATTAAAACTCTTCAGAGTACAGGGATAGAAGCAACATTCCTCAAATTCATAAAACCCATTTATGAAAAACCCACAGTGAATGTCATTCTCAATGGGGAAAAGCTGAGAGCCTTCCCACTGAGATCAGGAATGGAAGGATGTCCACTCTCGCCTCTATTGTTCAACATAGTACTAGAAGTCCTAGCAACAGCAATCAGACAACAAGAAGAAATAAAATTTATTCAAATTGGCAAAGAAGTCAAACTGTCTCTCTTCACAATTGACAAGATACAAGAGTTTTAATCAGAAAACTCCAAACTTTTGGGTTTGGAAAACCCAAAAGACTCCACCCCCAAATTACTAGAACTCATACAGCAATCCAGTAATGTGGCAGGATACAAAATCAATGCACAGAAATCAGTTGCTTTCTTATACAGTAACAATGAAACTGTAGAAAGAAAAATTAGAAGATTGATTCCATTTTCAATAACACCAAAAACCATAAGTTACCTTGGAATAAAACTAACCAAAGAGGTAAATTATCTATACTCAAAGAACTACAGAACACTCATGAAAGAAATCTAAAAAGACACAAAAAGATGGAAAAACATTCCATGCTCATGGATCAGAAGAATAAACATTGTTAAAATATCTATACTACCCAGGGCAATCTATACTTTCAATGCCATCCCAATCAAAATACCATTGGCATTTTTCAAAGTGCTGGAACAAGCAATCCTAAAATCTGTATGCAACCAGAAAAGACCCCAGATCACCAAGGAAATGTTAAAAAGAAAAACAAAGCTAAGAGCATCTTGTTGCCTGATTTCAAGCTGTATTAAAAAGCTGTGATCACCAAGACAGCGTGGTACTGGCACAAAAACAGGCACATAGACCAATGGAACAGAGTAGAGAGCCCAGATATGTACTCTCAACTCCATGGTCAAATAATCTTTGACAAAGCAAGAAAAAATATCAAGTGAAAATTCTCTTCAATAAATGGTGCTGGGGAAATTGGACAGCTATGTACAGAAGAATGAAACTCAACCATTCTCTTACACCATACACAAAGATAAACTCAAAGTGTATGAAAGACCTCAATATGAGACAGGAATCCATCAAAATCCTAGAGGAGAACATAAGCAGTTACCTTTTTGACACTGGCCACAACAACATCTTTCAAGACATGTCTCCTAAGGTAAAGGAAACAAAAGTGAAAATGAAATTTTGGGACTTTATCAAGATAAAAAGCTTCTGCACAGCAAAGGAAATAGTCAACAAAACAAAGAGGCAATTCACAAAATGGAAGAAGTTTTTTGTAAATGACACTACAGACAAAGAGCTGATATCCATGATCTATAAAGAACTTCTCAAACTCAATATCCCCAAAACAGATAATTATGTCAAAAAATGGGCAGAAGACATGAACAGACACTTCTCCCATGAAGACATACAAATGGCTAATAGATACATGAAAAAATGTTCATCATCAGTAACCATCAGGGAGATTCAATTCAAAAACCACATTGAGATACCACCTTACACCAGTTAGAATGGCCAAAATTAGCAAGGCAAGAAACAAAAAATATTGGAGAGGATGTGAAGAAAGGGGAACCCTCTTACACTGTTGGTGAGAATGCAAATTGGTGCAGCCACTTTGGAAAACAGTGTCGAGTTTTTTCAAAAAATTAAAAATAAAGCTACTCTATGACCCTGCAATTGCACTACTGGGTATTTACCCCAAAGATACAGAGGTAGTGAAAAGAAGTGCTATATATACCCCAATGTTCATACCAGCAATGTCCACAATAGCCAAACTGTGGAAAGAACTGAGATGCCCTTCAGCAGATGAATGGATAAAGAAGATGTGGTCCATATATACAATGGAATATTAATCAGCCATCAGAAAGGATGAATACCCAACTTTTGCATCAACATGGATGGGACTGGAGGAGATTATGTTGACTGAAATAAGTCAAGTGAAGAAAGTCAATTATCATATGGCTTCACTTACTTGCGGAACTTAAGGAATAACATGGAGGACATTAAGAGAAGGAAGGGAAAAGTGAAGGGGGGAAATTGGAGGGAAAAATGAACTATGAGAGACTGTAGACTCTGAGAAACAAACTGAAGGTTTTAGAGGGGGGGAGGTGGGGGATGGGTGAGCTTGGCAGTGGGTAGTAAGAAGGGCACATATTGCATGGAGCACTGGGTGTTATATGTAAACAATAAATCTTGGAACACTACATCAAAAACTCACGATGTACTGTATGGTGACTAACATAACACAATAAAAAAAATTTCTTGAAGTTTTTTCTTGAGTCAGGCTCAGTGTTGATAGTTAGAAATAAAAGATGAATAAACATAAATGCTGCCTTAAAGGGGAATGGCATAGTACAGTGGTTAAGACTCTGGAGCCAGATTGCCTAGTTGGGAATACCAACTCCACCATTTATGAGATCTACAGTATGGAAAATTACAAACCTCTTTGTCACTCAATTTTCCCCTCTGAAAAATAGACATAACAATAATACTTACATGAGTAAGTAGGTATAAGTAGGTGAAGAGGGTGGCATCATCAGCATAGCAAAATAAAGTTTTCTACCATCTTCTCCCCAAAGAACAGTAATTTTGGCAATCACCCATGGACAAGGTAGAGTCTGGGAGTCCATCAGAGAAGTTCCAGCACACCATTAAACAAAAATAACCCAAGACTGGACACACTGATGAAGATAAGGGGAACAGTTTTACTTTCACCTTGTCTCCACCCCCCGCCCCAGGCAGCGCAGCACAGTACTAAGAGAACTTCTTGGCCCATGATTCCTCCCACAGGGAAAACCAAAAGCATATAAATGAGTGCCCAGCTACCCTGTGTCAGACATTGCCGAAGAGGTCCTTTTTTCTTCTCACCCCACTCAGAAAAGTTACTGAGCTACTGGAGGACATTGAGTGGCCTAGAGAACAGCAATCAGGGCTCAGAATGAAACATATCATGTAGATGCAGATCCTACTAACTATATCAGTGACTCCTTGGGAGGTTGTGCCTGTGGATCCCCCCAAGCTTTCCCACAACTGTCCCCATGACTCTGCCTACTTCATCCAACATCCCATCCTATATCAGTGTGCACCACCTTAACACATCATCAATGGTGGGTGAAAGTGATCCTTTGAAGATGGCTGGTGAGCATGTGCAAAAAGCCAGCTTGACTCTGCAGAACTGAGAGAAATCACACAGGTCTGAGAACACAGCATCCCCTTAAAGAAAGCAAGCAAAGGGAGCATGTCAACACTCAGCCTGGCTTTGCAACCTTACATTCTTAAACTCAAAGTCATTTGTAAGAATTACCCCCTCAGAGGAAACATGAAGCAAGTGTATCCGGAGGAAAGATGTGGGAAGGCCTCAGAATCCCTAACAGAGCTGAAGGAAGGTATTTCTCTCCCAAAGCCAGTCAGTAAAGACTGGAGAAGGTAACTGCTTCTTCTAATGTAAAGATAGCCATGTAAAACTTCAAGGAAAATAAAAAATCAAGGAAATAAAAGGCTCTGCCAAAGGAGCACAATAATTCTCTAGTACTATCTCTAAGGAAAGGCAGTTCTCTAACTGGCCTAATAAGGAATTCAAAATAACTATTTTAAGGAAGCTCAATGAGATACAAGAAAACACTAAAAGAAAATTTGGTGAAATCCGAGAATAAAACATGGACAAAATGAGAAATTTAACAGAGATAAAAATCATTAAAAAAGAACCAAATAGAAATTCTTGAGCTGAAGAATACAATGAATGGAATGAAATTGCAACAGGAAGCACTGACAGCAGACTAGATTATGCAGAAGAAAGAATCTGTGTGAAATAGAAGAGATGATTTGAAAGTGTGAAGTCAGAAGGAAAGAAAACTGTGTGACAAAGAAGAAATAAAGCCTATGTAACCTATGGATTACTCTGGAAACTATCTACACATTATTGGAGTTCCAGGAGAAGAGAAATATAAAAGGAGCAGAAAGCATAAAGAAGTAATAACTTAGAACTTCCTAACTCTAAGGAGAGATTTGGATATCCAAATTCATCCAAATAGCTTATATATACCCCCATAATTCTAACTCAAAACTATCTTCTCCAAGACACACTATAATAAACACATTATAATAAAACTGTCTAAAATCAAAGACAAAGACAGGTTTTATTTTTTGCCATTTTATATTATTTTATTCCTTTTCAGTGTTCCAGCATTCATTGTTTATGCACTACATCCAGTGCTCCATGCTATATGTTTTCCCTATAATACTCACCACCAGGCTCACCCAAACTCCCACCCCCTCACCTCCAAAACCCTCAGTTTGTTTCTCAGAGTCCACAGTCTCTCATGGTTTGTTTTCCCCTCAGATTTCCCCCAACTCACTTCTCCTCTCCATCTCCCAATGTCCTCTATGTCATTCTTTATGTTCTACAAGTAAGTGAAACCATATACTTGACTCTCTCTGTTTGACTTATTTCACTCAGCATAATCTCTTCCAATCCCATCCATGTTGATACAAAATTTGGGTATTCATCCTTTCTGTTGGAGGCATAATACTCCATTGTATATATGGACCACATCTTCCTTATCCATTCATCCATTGACGGGCATCCTGGTCCTTTCCACAGTTTGGCGATTGTAGCCATTGCTTCTATGAACATTGGGCTACAGATGGCCCCCCTTTTCACTACATCAGTATCTTTAGGGTAAATACCCAGTAGTGCAATTGCAGGATCATAGGGAAGCTCTATTTTTAATTTCTTAAGGAATCTCCACACTGTTTTCCAAAGTGCCTGCACCAACTTACATTCCCACCAACCGTGGAAGAGGGTTCCCCTTTCTCCACATCCTCTTCAACCCATGTTGTTTACTGTCTTGTTAATTTTGGCCATTCTAACTGGTGTAAGGTGGTATCTCAATGTGGTTTTAATTTGAATCTCCCTGAGGGCTAGTGATGATGAACATTTTTTCATGTGTCTGATAGCCATTTGTATGTCTTCTTTGGAGAAGTGAAAGACAGAGTTTTAAAAGCAGTAAGAGATAACAGAAAAACTTTCTCACATGGAAAGGAACCCTCAGAAGTTTATTAACAAATTTTCCACCAGAAACATGGCAGGCTGGGATGAAATGGAATGATACATTCAAAGTGCTGAAAGAAAAAAGCACCAAGCAAGAATACTTTAATCAGTAAAGTTGTACTTCTGAAATGAAGGAGGGGAAAAAAGGCTTTTTTTCCCCTTTCTTTTTAAAAAAGATTTTATTAATTAATTAACTTATTTATTTATTTATGAGAGAGAGAGAGAGAGAGAGAAGTAGGCAAAGTGGCAGGAAGAGGGAGAAGGAGAAGCAGGCTCCCCACCAAGCAGGGGGCCCAATGGAAACACTGGATTTGAAATATACTTTAGACTTGAACGAAATGGACCTAACAGATATATACAGAACATTCCATACTATAGCTGAGACACATATTCTTCTCAAGCATGCCCAAAACATTCTCTAGGATAAATCCTCTGTTGGGTCACAGAACAAATCACAGCAAATTTAAGATGATTGAAATCATACCAGGCATCTTTTTCTGACCAAACTTGAAATCAATAACAGGAGGAACATTAAAAAAAATCACAAATATATATAAAAAAATCACAAATATGTGGAAATTAAACAATACACTCCAGAACAGTCAAAGAAGAAATTAAAAAGAAATAAAAAAAAATAATTTGAAATTGGGGCACTTGTATGGCTTAGTTGGTTGTGCATCCAACTCTGGATTTCAGCTCAGGTCATAATCTTAGGGTTCTGGGATTGAGCCCAGCCCTGGGATCCATGCTCAGCAGGGAGTTGGCTTGAGGATTTCTCTCCCTCTCCCTCTACCCCTCCTCCAGCTTGCACATACTCACCTCTCTGTCTCTCTCTAAAATAAATAAATCTTAAAAAAAATCCTTGAAACAAATACAAATGAAAATATGAGATATAGTAGAAGCATTCTAAGAGTAAAATTTATAGTGATAAATGCCTACATTAAGAAAAAGAAGGAACTCAAGTAAGCAACCAAAAATTATACCACAAAGTAGATAAAGAACAAGCTGAGTCCAAAGGTAGCAGAATGTCCATAATCAAAGTCTGCTCAAAGTCATCTACAGATTCAATGAAATCCCTATCAAAATTCCAATGGCACCTACAGCTAATATCATCCTAAATGGGGAAAAACTGAGAGCTTTTCTCCTAAGCACAGGAACAAGACAAGGATGTCCACTCTCACCACTTTTATTCAACATAGTACTGGAAACTCTAGCCACAGCTATCAAACAACAACAACAACAAAAATAAAATAAAATAAAAAGCGTCCAAATTGATAAGGGAAGTAAAGCTTTCACTATTTGCAGATGACATAACAATATATATAGAAATCCTAAGGGATTCTACCAAAAAACTGCTAGAATTAATAAACAAATTCAGTAAAGTCACAGGATACAAAACCAAGGTACAGAAATATGTTGCATTTCCATACACCAACAATGAAGCAGAGAAAGAGAAATTAAGGAATCAATCCCATTTATAATTGGAACAAAAACAATAAGATACCTAGGAATAAATCTAACCAAAGAGATAAAAGACTTGTACTTTGAAAACTATAAAACATAGATGAAAGAATTTTCAGATGACACAAAAGAATGGAAAGATGCTCATGGATTAGAAAAATAAATATTGTTAAAATGTCTATACTGCCCAAAACAATCTCCACATTTATGCAATCCTTATCAAGCTACCAATAGCATTTTACACAGAGCTAGAACAGTCCCATGATTTGTATGGAACCACAAAAGACCCTGAATAGCCAAAGCAATCTTGAGGGAAAAAAAGAAAAGGGGGAGGCATCACAATTCTGGACTTCAAATTATATTAAAAAGCTGTAGTAATCTGAACAGTATACTACTGGCACAAAAATAGACACACAGACCAATAGGACAGAATATAAAACCCATAAATGAACCCATAACTGTATAGTCAACCAATCTTCAACAAAACAGAAAAAAAAAAATCCAGTGGGAAAAGACTGTTTCTTCAACAAACGGTATTGGGAAAACTGGAAAGCAACATGCAAAAGAATGAAACTGGACCACTTTCTTACACCATATCCAAAAATAAATTCAAAATGGATTAAAGACCTAAGTAAAAGCAAAAATAAACTATTAGGACTTCATCAAAATAAAAAGCTTCCTCACAGTGAAGGAAACAATTAAGAATGAAAGGCAATCAATCTATGGAATGGGAGGAGAAATTTGCAAATAACATATCTGATAAAGTTTTGCAATATAAAGGCCTTATAGAACTCAACACCTAAAAAATAAATAATCCAATTAAAAATGGGCAGAAGACAACAACAGACATTTCTCCAAAGAAAACATACAGATGGCAAGAAAATGCATGAAAAGATGTTCAACATCACTTATCACCAGGGAAATGCAAATGAAAACCACCATGAGATATCACCTCACACCTGTCAGAATGGCTAAAACTAACAACATAAGAAATGACATGTGTTGGCAAGGATGCAGAGAAAGGGAATGCTTTTGCACTGTTGGTGAGAATGCAAACTAGTGCAGCCACTCTGGAAAACAGTATTTCCTCAAAAAGTTAAAAACAGAATTACTCTATAATCCAGCACTCACACTCCTAGGTGTTACTCAAAGAATACAAAAATACTAACCCAAAGGGATACATGCATCCCCATGTATATATGAGCATTATCTACAGTAGTCAAATTATGGAAACAGCCCAACTGTCCAATAGTTAATGAATGGATAAAGAAGATGTGAGATATATATATATATATATATATATATATATATATATATGCCTGGTGGAATAGTACTCAGTCATGAAAAGAAATGAAATCTTGCCATTTGCAACAATATGGATGGAGGTAGAGACTGTAATGCTAAGTGAAATACATCAGAGAAAGACAAATATATGATTTCACTTATATGTGGAATTTAAGAAACAAAAGAAATGACCAAAGGAAAAAAGGATGGAGAGAGAGGCAAACCAAGAAACAGACTCTTAACTATAGAGAACAATCTGATGGTTACCATAGGAGAGGTGGGGGGTGGGTGGGTTAACTGGGTGATGGGGATTAAGGAGTGCACTTGTTGTAATGACCACAGGGTGCTGTATACAACTGTTGAATCACTATATTGAACATCCCAAACTAATATTACACTATATGTTAACTAACTGGAATTTAAATAAAAACTTTAAAAAATTCCAATGGCATTTTACATAGAATAGAAAAAAAGAAGCTTAAAATTTGTATGGACCCACAAAAGACCCCAAATAGCTAAAGCAATCTTAAGAAAGAACAAAGCCTGAAGCATAATGCTTCCTCATTCAAACCATACTACAAACTATAATAATCAAAACTGTATGATACTGGCATAAAAACAGACACACAGACTAATGTAACAGAATCAAGAGTCCAGAAATAAACCTTCCAGCATACAGTCAACTAATATTTGACAAGGGAGCCAGGACAACTGAATGGAGAAACAATAGTATTTTTAATAAGTGGTATTGAAAAAACTATTGCACATGCAAAATAAATTAACTGGACTTCACGGTTATACCACTCAAAAAAATTAACCTGAAATGGACTAAAGCTTGAATATAAGACCTGAAAACTGTAAAACTCCTGGAAGAAAACATACTGAAAAAGCTCCTTGATATGGGTCTTGGCAATGATTTTTTGGAAATGTCACCAAACGCAGAAGCAACAAAAGCAAAAATAAACAAATAGGACCACATCAAATAAAAATCTTTTGCAAAACAAAAGAAACAATCCACAAAATGGAAAGGCAATCTATAGAACAGGAGAAAATACTTGCAAGCCTATATCCAATAGGGATTAATATTCAAAATACATATGGAACTCACACAACTCAATAGCAAAAAATATTTATGATCATTAAAAAATTATCAAAGGACCCAAGTAAAGATTTTTTTCCAAAGAAGACATACAGATGGCCAACAGGTTCATGAACAGGTACTCCATATCACCCATCATCAGGAAAATACAAATCAAAACCACAATGAGCTATTGTCTCACACCTGTTAGAATGACTGGTATCAATAAGAGAGAACAAATGCTAGGGGGAGTATGAGGGAAACTCTTGTACAGTGTTGGTAGGAATTGGTGCAACCACTATGAAAAATTATGGTAGTTCTTCAAAAACTTAATTATGTGTGTGTGTGTGTGTAATGATAACTACCATCTGATCCCGTAATTCCACTTCTGAATATTTAATCAAAGTAGAAAGAGAATAAAGGTATCTGCATCCCCATATTCATTGCAGTATTATTTACAATAGCCAAGACATGGAGACAACCTAAGAGTCTGACAATGAATAAATGGCTAAAGAAGATGTGGTGTATATTTACAATGGAATGTTATTCCACCTTGAGAAAGAAGGAAACCCTCCTGTTTGAAACAACATTGATGGGTCTTGAAGGTATTATACTAAGGGAAATAGGTCAGAGAAAGACAAATACTGAATGATCTCATTTATACGTGGAGTTTAAAAAAGCTGAACTCATAGAAAGAAAGAAGGGTGGTTGACAAGGAGTGGAGGATGGGCAAATGTTGGTCAGAGTACAAACTTCCTGGTAGAAAATCGTAAGTTCTGGGGATCTAATGCACTACAAGGTGACTATAGCTAACATTACTTATTGTATACATGGAAGTTGCTAACAGAGTAAATCTTGAATGTGCTTGACACACATGCACACAAACATACGCATACACGAAGATAATTATGTGAGGTGAAGAAAATGTTAGCTAACCTGTTTTACAATATATGTGTATCAACTCATGGTGAATATCTTCGACTTACAGAATGTTATGTCTGGATGACATTTCAATAAAGCTGGGAAAAAATAAACGTTAACTGAGTTAGTATTTGCTAAGCACTCAACAACTAAAACGTGTTGTTTTAAATAAGTAAAATAAAGGCACATATGGTTCAGGAGCAAAAACAGACATGAAACCTGGCAATGTGAGCAATGTGAGAAGTGCTGTGATCGAGATGTGTTCTAGAAGCCAAAGAAGGAAGAGACTAAGCCCCATCAGAAGGTCACGAAACACTTCTCAGAGAAGTGGGGGACGAGGGTCCTGTAACTGCATTTTGCAGGATAAGCAGAAGTCCTCCGGAGACCTAGGAGGAAGCAGAGACTGTGATATCTAGGCATTTAAGTTTCCTTTCTTTGTTTGGTGTCTCCATCTTCTCCTAGGTCCTCCCAGACAAGCGGGGGAGACAAACCCCAACGCAAGAAGGACCCCTCAGCTGGGCTGAAAAAGAAGAGCTCAGGGTTTCACTTTCAAAACGTCGTCCCTGATTTGTCTGTCCTGGGACAATTGGTCAGCTGGCTCCTAACTTCGCTCAGGTTTCACCCCTGACCTGCATGAGGGGGCCGGTTTCAACCAGAGCTGGGCTGACCGCTGAGCCCAGTGGAGCCTAGGGAACAGCCATTTCTTCCTAAGTCTCCAGATTCCTGCCTTGCAGGAATGAGGAGCAGAGCAGCATCTGGAGCGGTGGGGGAAGGGTGGCCCTTGCTGAACTCCAGCCTTCTCTGGCTTCCCCGAAGGGTTTCCTTCCAAAGAACCGAAGCCCAGCCTGAAGGAACCAAGTCTGATGTGTACGGGACAAGAGCAATCAGGAACCTCTCTTTTCATTGTAATCCTCCTGTGTGTCCCTGAGGAGAGAATTTTCTAGACCAAGCAACAACAGCAGGATCTCACTTCCTCTTCTGAAGCCTCACAGGTAAGAAGACTCCAGTCTTTCTCTTTTGTGGCAGAGTTCTTGTAACAGGAACTGTGGCCCATCTCCATTCCATTCCCTACTTGGGGTGCGACTCTTCTACCCACTGTGTTTCCCATTTCTGCCAGGCAGCTTCTTTTGTAACAATCCCTGCACCAATTAACTCATCTCCCACAGCAGCAAAAATAGGGGGACAGATGGGTAAGTAAAACAGATGGAAAAGCCTAGCATCGCTAGGCTTTGTCTTGAAGAGACTGATTCTCAGACCTTAGAGTTTGGCGCCCCTCAGAAAGAAGTAATACCAGATTAACGTGTTCACCTAGAATTTAGTAATTAGATAGCTACAAGTTAGTACCTGCTGACTGTACCTACGGAGCGTTTGGCCTTGGGAGCTGCAGACTTATAGGATTCCAATACCCCCACAAGTGGAGCGTTTCTTTCATAGATGACCTTATTTACTGAGTTCCCCAAGTATGTGTGCAGCATGAACGCAGTAAGTATAGCATCAGTAGCTTGGTTCTTTGTAGTCCTGAGACACCCCCTTTTTTTTTTTGGCACCTGAATTTCCTCTCTCCCCTACCCTGTTACCCTGTTCTGGAAATTGAAGAATAGTTCCATGCATAGCTGATGCCCATTCGGCTCCATTTCCATTGGAATTTGTCTCATCAGTACATCTTGTGAACCATAAGCCCTCGTTTTATGGTTCTCATCCGGAACAGCTACATCAGCATCAGCTGGAAGAGACTTGATAGAAATACAGATTCAGGGCCTCACCCCCCACCTATTGAATAGGAAACTCTAGGACAGAGCCCGGAAATCTGTATTTTAATAAGTCTACTACTATTGATTGTAGGATGCAAACTCAAGTTTGCGACCCACTGATCTAGTCTTGAATGTCAAGGACCCAATCATACATATGTCAGGCTTTGTGGGCTGTATATTTTTGTCACAACTTAACTCTGCTGTTGAGCTGTGAAAACAGCCATAAATATAACGTAAGATGAATGAACCTGACTGTGTTTTAATGAAACTTGATTTACAGAAATAAGCAGGAGGCCATATCTGGTCCCCGGGAGGTACTCTGCCAACCTCTGAGAGTTTTAAATAGGGTTTCATCCATCAGAATTTCTATTTCAGTGTGTCTCTGATCCTGGGTTCTCTTGGAGCCCATATTCTTTGTGTGTATTCTGTGGAAATTATATTTACACCACAGTACAAAAGAAAAAAATATAACTATTAAGAAAAGTACAAAGCCTAGCTTTTCCGAAGGCCTGGAAAACATATAACAGCCCCATTTTACCAGAAGGAAACTGAGGCACAGGACATGATTGAGGCCTGCCCTGCTGCTCAGTCAACACTGTGTTCCTTGAGCACTGTGCTCCCCCTTTTCTATGAAACCTGATAGAAACAGCGCCTACCAGAGTTGTGTGACAGTAACCCAGGACCTGTAATTACATTCGGCCACACTGCTTGTCCCAGGTGACTCACTTTCCATGATCTAGATATCTACGCTCTGCTACCTCCTCTTATCTGGGGGCACACAACCAAGAAACAATGAAAACAGACAAAGTAGTTAATCATTGGCTTAGGTATTTCCCTGGATTTTATCAATCAATGATCCATCTGGATATTCTATTCTGTTTACAGAACAGCTGGTACTCTTTCCTCACCATTAGTAAAGCGTGAGTATTGTCAGCAGGATAGGGACAGGTTTGGTCTAACCAGGATGGCATCTAGGTCTCCTCTGAAGACTTTGGGCTATGGTGATCCTCCAAAATCAGGGGAGGGGGTTGGGTGAAGCTTCAGGCCAAAAACATAGTGATCAAGAAAATTAGAAACGAATGTGCCTGGGCTATACTACACTTAATGCTTGCGTGGAATGCCATGACTTAACAACTGCTGATGGGAAAAGCGTGAAAAGATACGGAGCATTTTCTTCTTGCTTTTTGAATTAACATAAACTAGATTATCCCAGAGTAACAAACAGCCCCCAGGTTTCAGTGGCTTTAATGCAGCAAAGGATTTGGGGTGATGCAAGTGCTTCTTTAAGGCAGTTTTCCTTGTGTGGCAGCTAGTCAGGTGGTTTTAATCCCGCAGCTATGCCCCTAAAAATAAAGCCTCCACAGGATCTCATGCCCCAGCAAAGAGAGGTGTGTGTGTGGGACGCCTACCTCCTCAGCTCACAGGTCACCCAGAACAGGCACATGGCCCTGTCCAGCTGCAAGGGGGTCTGTCCTCCCTAAGCCTGGAAGGAGAGGAGAATTGGGTGTGATAGCAGTATACTGGAGCTCCTAATTTCAACCATATTATGTCATGTGCGTTTCCACAGCCCCCAAAGGAGGTCAGCTAACATGAAAGCCAACCACAGCTGAGTGGACTGAACACGGAGTGTGTTTTTAATTGAAGTATGGAGCACAACATTATATTGGTTTCAGGTGCACAACGTATTCGGCACTTGTATACATTACTCAGTGCTCACTGGGATAAGTGTAGCCACCATCTGTTATCATATAATGTTATTACAATATTCTGGATGATATTCCCTATGCTGTAGTTTTCATCTCCATGACTTACTTATTTTATATCCAGAAGTGTGTACCTCTTAATCTCGTTAATCTGTTCTGCCCATCCCCTTACTAGTTTGTTCTCTGTATTTAAGAATCTGGTTGTTTTTTTGTTTTAGAATTTTGTTTTTTGTTTTTTTTTAAAGTATTTATTTATTTATTTATTTTAATTTTATTTATTTGACAGACAGAGATCACAAGTAGGCAGAGAGGCAGGCAGAGAGAGAGGAAGAAGCAGGCTCCCCACAGAGCAGAGAGCCCGATGCGGGGCTCGATCCCAGGACGCTGGGATCATGACCTGAGCCGAAGGCAGAGGCTTTAACCCACTAAGCCATAAAGTTTTTATTTTAATTCCAGTTAGTTATCATACTGTGTAATATTAGTTTCAGGTATACAAGAAGTAATTCAACAATTCCCTACATCCCTTGGTACTCATTGTGACCAGGACATTCCTTAATCCCCATCACCTATTTCACCCATCCCCCTTCCCACTTCCCCTCCAATAACCATCAGATTGTTCTCTTAAATAATGAAGAGTCAGTTTCTTGCTTTGTTACACTCTGTCTCTGGTTTTCTTTCCCCGTTTCCTTGTCTTGTTTCTTAAATTCCACATACCAGTGAAATCATATGGTATTTGTCTTTCTCTGACCGATGTATTTCACTTAGCATTATACTCTTTACCTCCATCCAAATAGCAAGATTTCATTCTTTTTATGACTAATATTTTGTTGTGTATATAAACCATGATTTCTTTATCTGTTTATCTTTTTATCTGTTAATCAAGTGATGGACACCAATCTTGGTTATTATAAATAATACTGCTATAAACATACGGGTACTGGTATCCCTTTGAATCAGTATTCTTGTATTCTTTAGGTAAATACCTAAGAGTGCCATTGCTGGACCATTGGTAGCTCTATTTTTAACTTTTTGAGGAAACTCCATACTGTTTGCCAGAGTGGCTGCACCAGTTTGCACTCCCACAAACAGTGCAAGACGGTTCCCCAACACCTGTTATTTCTTGTGTTCTCCATTTTAGCCATTCTGACAGGTGTGACATTCTGACAGGTGTACATTTCCTTGATAAGTGATGTTGAGCATCTTTTCATGCATCTGTTGACAATCTGGATGTCTTTTTTGGATGTCTGTTCTTGTCTTCTACCCATTTTTTTAAGATTTTATTTATTTATTTATTTATTTTTAAAGATTTTATTTATTTGGCAGAGAGAGATCACAAGTAGGCAGAGAGGCAGGCAGAGAGAAAGGGGAGCAGGCTCCCTGCTGAGCAGAGAGCTGGATGTGGTCCTATCCCAGGACCCTGAGATCATGACCAGAGCCAAAGGCAGAGGCATAAACCCCTGAGCCTCCCAGGTGCCCCATTCTACCCACTTTTTAATTGGCTTATTCATTTTGGGGGTCTTAAGTTCTATAAGGTCTTTATATATTTTGGATAGCAGGACTTTATCAGATATGTCATTTGCAAATTTCTTCTCCCGTTCCATAGGTTTTCTTTAAGTCTTGTTGATTGTTTCCTTCACTGTGAGGAAGATTTTTATTTTGATAAGTCCTAATGGCTTATTTTTATTTTTATTCCTCTTGCCTCAAGAGGCACATCTGGAAAGAAGTTGCTATGGCTGATGTCAAAGAAGTCAGTGCCCGTGTTCTCTTCTAAGATTTTGATGGTTTCAGGTCTCACAATTAGGACTGTAATCCATTTTGAATTTATTTTTGTGTATGGTGTGAGAAAGTGGTCTAGTTTCATTCTTTTGCATATCGCTGTCCACTTTTCCCAACACTATTTGTTGAAGAGACAGTCTTTTCTCATTAGATATTCTTTTCTGTTTTGTCAAAGTTTAGTTGACTATATAGTTGTGGGTTAATTTATGGGTTTTCTATTCTCTATTTTTGTCCCAATACCATATTGTTCTGATCACTACTGTTTTGTTATGTAACTTGAAGTCCAGAATTGTGATGCCACCCCCTTTGCTTTTCTTTCTCAAGACTTCTTTGGCTATTCAGGGTCTTTTTTGGCTCCATACAAATTGTAAGATTATTTGTTCTAGCTCTGTGTAAAATGCTGTTGGTAGCTTGATAGGGATTGCATAAATGTGGAGATTGCTTTGGACAGAATAGACATTTTTTTGCAGAATAGACATTTTAATAATATTTATTCTTCTAATCCATGAACATGAAATGTCTTTCCATTTCTTTGTGTCATCTCAAAAATCTTTTCTATGTTTTATAGTTTCCAAAGTACAGGTCTTTTACCCCTTTGGTTAGTCGTTTTGTTTTTGTTTTTCCCTAGGTATTTTACTGTTTTGGTACCATTATAAATGGGACCGAATCATTCTTTTTCTGCTACTTCATTATTGGTGTATAGAAATGCAACAGATTTCTGTGCATTGATTTTGTATCCTGGGACTTTACTGCATTTGTGTGTCGGTTCTAGCAGTTTTTCAGTGGAGTCTTTCGGGTTTTCTATACTGTGTCATGTCATCTGCAAATAGTGAAAATTTTACCTATCTTCCTTACTGGTTTGGATGTACCTTTTTTTAGTATCTGATTGCCATGGCTAGGACCTCCAGTACTTTGTTGAATGAAAGTGGTGAGAGTGGACATCCTTGTCTTATTCCTGAGCTTAGGGGAAAAGCTCTCAGTTCTTCCTCATTAAAGATTATGTTAGCTGTGGGGTTTTCATAGATGACCCCCTCCTTTTTAGATGGCCTTTATTATGTTGAGGTATGCTTCCTCAAAATCTATTTTGTTGAGGGTTTTTATCATCAATGGGTTTCATACTTTGTCAAATGTTCTTTCTGCATCTATTGAAATGATCATATGTTTCTTATTCTGTCTCTTATTGATATGATTTATCACAGTGATTGATTTGCAGAATTTTGAAACATCCTTGCAACCCAGGAATAAATCTCACTTGATCACGGCGAATAATTTTTTAATGTATTTCTGAATTTGGTTTGCTAGTATTTTATGGAGATTTTTTACATCTATGTTCATCAGGGATATTGGCCTGTAGTTCTCTTTTTCAGTGGTGTCTTTTTCTGGTTTTGAGATCAAGGTAATGCTGGCCTTATAGAACAAATTTGGAAGTTTTACTTCCTTTTCTGTTTTTTGGAATAGTTTAAGAAGAGTAGGTCTTCATTCTTCTTTAAATGTTTGGTAGAATTTCCTGTGAGGTCATCTGGTCCTGGACTTTTGGGAGTTTTTTTATTACTGACTCAGTGTCTTTGCTGGTTATTGGTCTCTTCAAATTTACCATTTTTTTCCCGTTTCAGTTTTGGTAGTTTATATGTTTCTCAGAATTTATCCATTTCTTCTAGGTTGTCCAATTTGTTGGCATATTGTTTTTCAAAATATTCTCTTATGATTGTTGTATTTATGTGGTGTTGGTTCTTATTCTCTTCTCTCATTTGTGATTTATTTGGGTCCCTTCTTCTTTTTGATAAGTCTGGTTAGAAATTAATCAATTTTATTGATTTTTCCTCCCCACCCATCCACAAAGAACCAGCTCCTGGTTTCATTGATCGGTTCTGCTTTTTTTTTTTTTTTTGTGGTTTCTATATCATTTATTTCTGCTCTGATTTATTATTTTCTTCCTTCTGCTGACTTTAGGGTTCATTCGTTGTTCTTTAGCTCCTTTAGGTGCAAGGTTATGTTGTTTATTTGAGATATTTCTTGCTTCTTGGGGTAGGCCTGTATTGCTATAGACTTTTCTCTTAGCAAAGCTTTTTCTACATCCCTGAGGTTTTGGACTGTTGGGTTTTAATTTTTTTTGGCTTCCATATATTTTAAATTTCTTCTTTGATTTCTTGGTTCACGTATTTATTGTTTATAGCATATTATTAATGTTCATGTATTAGTGTTCTTCCCAGATACTTTTTTGTGGTTGACTTCTACTTTTATGGTGTTGTGATCAGAAAATATACACTGTATGATTTCAATCTTCCTAAATTTGTTGAGGTTTGCTTTGCATGCTAATGTGCGGTGTATTTGGGAGAATGTTCCTTACACTTGAAAGGAATGTATTCTGCTGTTTTAGGATGGAATGATCTGAATATATCTGTTAAATCCTTCTGGTCTAGTGTTTCATTAAAAGCCATTGTTTCCTTGTGATTTCCTGTTTAGATGATCTGTCTATTGATATAAGTGTGGTTTTAAAGTCCCCCATTATTACTGTATTATTATTAGTTAGGTTTTTTTTTGGTATTAGTTTATGTTTATTATTAACTGTTTAATGTACTTGGGTGTTCCTATTATTTCTTTTGTTTTTTTTATATTCCACATGGATGTGAAATCATATGGTATTTGTCATCTCAGTGTAATGCCCTCTTTGTCCATCCATGTTGTCACAAACAGCAAGATCTTATTCTTTTCTGTGGTTGAGTAATATCCCATTGCATATAGACACACACACACACACACACACACACACACACATACACACACAAACACAGATCTTCTTAATCCATTCTTTTTTTTTTCATTTATTTATTTTCAGCATAACAGTATCATTATTTTTTCACCACACCCAGTGCTCCATTCTTAATCCATTCTTAATTGACCGACACTTAGGTTTCTTTTTTTTTTAATATTTTACTTATTTATTTGTCAGAGAGAGAGAGCACAAGAAGGAAGAGTGGCAGGCAGAGGCAGAGAGAGAAGCAGGCTTCCCACTGAGCAAGGACCCGGTTGCAGGACTCGATCCCAGGACCCCGGGATCATGACCTGAGCCAAAGGCAATTGCTTAACTGACTGAGCCACCCAGGTGTCCCAACACTTAGGTTTCTTATATAACATGGTTATTGTAGATAATGCAGTAAACATAGGGGTGCATGCATTTTTCAAATGAGTGTTTTCATTTTCTTTGGTTAAGTACCAGTAGCAGAATTACTGGATCACATAGTACATCTATTAACAAGGAGTACTTTTAGTAGTCCTGACATATAATGCGTACATAATAAATACTGTTGTTCCCAAACACCTATCAAACAATGGTCCCCAATGTCCTAGTTCTCAGCACAGGCCTGTTTGGGTTTTACTATGATTGCCTCTACTCTTTGTAGGATTCAGATCAGCTGATGGATACAGCCAGACAGGATGTCTGTGAAAGGGGCCAGCCAGTGAATTACAACCGCTAAAACAAAACACAGAAGTGGAAGTGAAGACCAGTCTGTCTTCTCAAGTCTTTCCACCATCCTTGGCCCTCTCCCTTCAGACAGGACACATTTACCCTTTAGAGTGTCCTGCTTTATCCCACTTCAATATCTCAAATTAGAAGATGATACTAAATAAGACCCTGAAAGACAAAGACTCCAGGCCTCCTTTGCATGGGCCAGTCCTCTGCCTACCAACTCTTCATCTGTCCAGAACATTGTTCTTTCATAAATACCATTGCCTGAGTTCTTGCTGTGTGTCAGGCACTGTGATAGAAATGTTACATGTATTATCTTAATACCACAACAGCCCTATGAGGAAGACATTGTGTTGATTTTACAGATTAGAAAACTGAGAATGAACTTGGTTCCATTACTTATTTAATGGTTAAGTAATTCTACAAGTTTACACAATTAGCAAGTGGCAAAGCTGGAACCCACCCTTAGGCCAAAGCCAGGCTATGTTATATCTGTTGTGCTGCGTTGTCTGACCGATCATTGCTTTTTTTTCATACATCAAACATTTAAAGAATACCCACAATGTATCCTGCACTTTCACAAAGATCAACAAGGTTATGCCCTCTGGTTGTTCGCAATGTGGTGGTTAAGATGTGCATACAATGTTTGGGGATTCTCAAGGCGAAAGCTGTAACCTACCTGGAGAGGATGGAGAAAATTCAGAGAGGAGATAACACTGATTTCTGAAGAGGAAGCCTGGAGGTTTGGGGTGAGATCAGAGAGAGAATTTCCACCAGGTACTCTTTTATGCCTTTCGAAATCAGGATCCCAATGAGACATTAACAGGCATGTGGAATTGGTGGTTAACTGGTTCCTAGTTGGGAGATGTAGATCACGTACTTCTGGCTGGCTGTGGTCACCGCCACACCATACCATGCCACACTGCACCCAACACCCCCCTCAACACACCACACCACTGCCCACTCCACACATCACACCACACCACCCCACACCAGCACTTGATTTCAGGCCAGGAAGTCCAGGTGTTGGGACTTTGGTCAGGATTTAACTCTTCACTCAAGTGCCCATAATGAGGATGCAGCCAAGGCTGCTGGCAGAGAACTAGCACTGGCTCTGGGCCTCAGGCCAGGAGTGCTTCCAGTCTCCCAGGTACAGTTCCTCTCTAAGAGTTTCCCCTGAAGTAGAGGAAGACTGGCCCTGGGGACAGGGGAGTATAGTGAGGTGATCTCAAGCTGTACTGCCCAGACCAGCAGCAGCAGAACCTGGAAATTTGTTAGAAAAGCAAATTTCAGTTTCCATCCCAGACTGCCAAATAAGAAAAACTGTGTCCTTTTTAAATCTGTGGAGCTAATCTATTGTAAGAATTTTATTTCTTTCCCCAAAAGACACAGGAACTTGAAAGTTCTCCTAGGGTGGTTCAACCATTGCATAGACCTCTGCCTCCTGCCCCACTTCTCCTGGACCAGCCTGGGCCACCTCTTGAGAGCCACAAATTCTCATTGCCTTCTGGAAAGCCATCACATTGCATAGTACAAATTGAGAAAGAGCAAAAGAAGAACTGTGAGTGTATTGACATGAGGAAAGATAGGTGGTTTGCTTGGAGAAGAAGCTGGAAAGAGATGAAGGGGACTGGATCTTGAAAAGAGAGGCAAAGAGAAAAGGTGTGCCAATGTGGACATTAGAAGACTACTTTTGAGAGATTCTACAGGAGCACAGTCATGCTCTGGGCCTTGCTCACAGTCCTGGGTACCAAGAGGAGCAGCAGGAGACAGAAAATACAGGAACCCTAACAGGGAAACAGACAATAGAGCCCTTCAATTTAGCCCACTCTTTCTTGAGCATCTACTCTGTGCCAAGCACTCTGGAAATGAAGAAGAAATACTGAGGAGCAGTAAGAATGTGGATCCTGCAGCCAGACTTCCTGGCTTTAGATTTCCACTTGAGGTACTTCTCAGCCAGCAGTAGCTGTGTAGCCACGCCTGCTCTGTGTACAAGTAGCATCTGTTCCGAGTGATCACAGCCTTGACCCTGCTTGTCCGGTGCCTGGATCATCCTAGTTGTTAGATCTTTCAACCATCAGCCATGATGTCACTCACCTGAAGATTGAATTTAGCAAGTTATTATGATTCTCCACCCCTCTCTTTCCTTATCTATAAAGTAGGAACAGTAATAATATCTATCTCAAGTGTTAGGAGGATTAAATGAGTTAACATCAAGACTGTGCTTAGAACAGCACCTGGTGCAGTCAGTTCTTGATAAACATTAGTTATGATAATTATTTTGTCTCAAAGTGGAAATAGTGCTTGAGTAAAGGCCAACATCTCAGAGTTAAATATCCAGACAGAGTGGCCTGAGTTGCTAAAAGCAGAAACTTGCTTCCTGTAGTGACTTGATTCAAGGGCTCAACACCCACAATCATGTCAGAGCAGCAGGCGGTCACTGGATGGCCACATGGTGGGAATGATGACACCATTGCCTTTCTCTAGCCAAAACAGAGCCACTGCACATGCAGACAACCCTGCTCCCCTCCAGAACTTGCAGATGCTCTGGCCCAAGTGCTGGAACAGGCTCTTGGAGCCCATTCAAATGTGGGGAAATATTTAGATCCAATTGAAGTCACTCCAGATTGTTGGCTCTTATTTTAGATAAACAGGATAAGCAAAGTTGGCTTAAATGAAAACTGGTAATAAATACTCTCTTTTCCTGTTTTTTTTTTTTTTAATTCTTCAAAGTCAAATGCTCCATGTCTAAAGGTCTCATGGGGAATGTCTGGGGGATTTCTAGAGCTTATTTTTACTTGGCTAATAATGAAAATTCTTTATATTATACAGACCTTTCACATACGTGTGATACTCACAGTATAGCTGAGAAGAAAGTAGGACAGGTGATCTTACCTTCATACTAGACAGTTGGAAATTGAGGCCCTGTGAATGTAGATGGTTTGTCTTAAGGCTTATGGCCATTTCTGATGAGTAAACAGAGGTAATGAAAGCCTCATTCTGGAGATGTACAGCCCTTCCTATTCATTGACAAATTGGATCCTTCTTTGAGTATATCACTCTCCAAAACACTCACCCACCACAAATTTTCTTCAAGATACCCATGGGCACCGTGATCCACTCATATCAGCAATAGCAGACATGTGGCTTCAGGCGAGAAGCAGAGTAACCCACCCCAGCAAAGACCGAAGATCTCTAATCATTCATCTACCACCACCACTACCTCCTTTCCACACTAACCATTGAAAGCTGGTTCTACACATGTTCTCATACCTCTGGTCACAAAAGAGAGAGTTAGGTACATTTCTTTTGCCTCCTAAAATAGACATTTGAGGATGGGGCAGAATGAAATATTTTTTAAAACATTTAAAAGAACTACATACACCTCTAAAGAAGACAATCAACGTCATATACAAACCAGAAAATAGCAAGCATTACAATGGGAAAAGACTGAATGTGGCAATATGCAACTTTTCAAGCAGACATGGGTAGGAAGAAAATCACTATCATGGAGAAAAAGAGCTATACAGAGCACAAATATACAGATATATTTAATACATTTTGAGTCTCCAAACTATCATGGTAAGCTCTATTTCTTTGCAAAAATGAGTAAATTAAATCTTTCTTTCCATCATGAGAGATCATGAAATCAACTAAAAGACACCAAGGTAATTTTACGCCGTGACACTCTTCTAAATTTAAGCCAGTGGGCACCACCACTATTTTGTTAGGCAGATAGACAACTATTTAGCAAGAAGTGCCTAACATGTGTAAATTTTATGTCAGTGCTTTCATTCAGTGAGACTGCACGGTGCCCCTCCATGAGCAGTTCTACCACACATCCAATTGCAAGCACATGGCGGCATGAGAACAGGGAGCATGGCCAGCAACCATCAGTTCTTCCTCCCAAATAAGTGTAACTCCTTCTTGGTCTTCTGATATCATAAGAAGTCCTAATCCAGCCCCTCCTTCCTCCCTTCCTCTTGTCTTGACCAGCCTCCAGCCTTTCTCTTTCATTCCCTTGAATGGGCCTTCGCCAGATTAATTTTCCTAAACCACATATGAGCCAACCAGTTAGAAGCAGCCAAGCCTCTCTGCCACAGGGAATCCTGTGCACACTCTGGCCCTACTACCCCTCAGCCACACCAACCACTGCTCCCTAGCAGAATCTCCACTGCAGCCAGAATAGCTTTGATATGACTGCTCTATCCTCCTTAATCTACCTAAGAACTCCTGACCACCTCCTCCCCACTTTTTCCAAGTTCTTTAAGTTCCACTGCTTGACTCTAGCCTGAAGGGCTCTCCTTTTCCAAATTCTAACAACAGTAGAATCCGGCATGGCTCTATTTGCCACCAGGCTGAGGAAAGGAAAATGGTGTGAGAGTAAAGACAAAGCAAAGAGAGAAGCTGAGATTGGAAGTGTGTTTTGTGTATGAGTATAAGAATCTTTCAATCCTTTCTGAAATGAGACAAATTGATCAATTTTTTATATAACCTCCTAACCAAAATAGCTAAAATAAAAAGATAAAAACAGTTTTAACAGAAGACAAAACAATTGTTGACAAGAGTATTAAGCAAATGGAACTCTCTCATACTACTAGTAGGAGGGTACATTGCTCGATCGTTTTGAAAGAACAACAGCAACTACTGAGGTTTAGCACATGCTTGCCCCCTGAACCAGCAGTTCCAACAAAGCAAGGGCACATATGCGCAGGAGACACACTGGAATGTTCACAGCTGTACTAACTGTAATAGCCAAATCCTAGGAATAATGCAAATGCCCACCAACTGCAGAAGGAATAAATATCTGAATGAGTGAATACAGTGACTTAAAATGCAGCAATATAAACGAGTGAAGTTAGCTCAGACTACAACATAGATTAATCTCCTAAAGATAATTGAAAGAAGCCAATCACAAAAGAAATGGGATAAATGTTAGAACACGAAGAGGTTTCCGAGATTCTTAATGTTCTGTTAATTGAATTGGAGGTTAGTTACATGGATGTATTTGTTTTGTGAAAATTGATGAAGCTGTGTACTTCTGATAATTTCTCTTATACACATTACAAATAAATTATATTAAAGGGTGTGTGCATGCGTGTGTGTGTGTGTGTGTGTGTGTGTGTGAGAGAGAGAGAGAGAGAGAGAGAGAGACCCAGAAGCAGAACTAGCTGGAACATGGACAGCGAAGGAAATAGTCCAGAGAGCAGGGTCAGCATCCTTAAGCACAGAGAGCTCAGGTCATGGGTGTGAGAACTGTGCACCTATAAGGTCCTGAACTTGGATCAATGCTCTGCCATTGCTGTCTTACAACCCTTAATAATTTTTGAACCGGGACCTATATTTTCTTCTTACTCTAAGCCCTGTTGATTTCATAGCCAATTCTGAGTACAGTTTTCTTGCCAGCTCCCAGGATCCAATCGATCCAAGTCATTGAATTGAATAGATTTAATCTCTAAAAACACTTTTGGATACCTTTTCTGGGAAATCTTAACTGCAACTGCCCTCACTACAAAGTCCCGAAGAAGTCCATTGACATCAGAGCAACAAGAAATGGGGGAGGGGCTCACTGGAGGGAGCTGCTACTCTCTGAGTCCTGAGAAGTTTCCTGAATGAACCCGGAAAACCATTCATTTCAACCAGATACTAGAAAGGAGAATTGCTTCCCCACTCTGCTGGATACCACATTTCTGGCTTCTTTTCTTATTAAGGGGCAGAATTACAAATTTGAGAACAATTGAACATGCTTATCTTAGTTTTCCCTTCTCCCCATAGGGAACAAGGAACAGGTGGTTTCTGGTATACATTTAGTGGAAGGTCTTTGCAGCAGGTGAGGGAGAGGGGCTGCCTTTTCAAGTGCCAGCAATTTCAGGGGAGAGATGACTGTGCCTAATTCTGGGGGACACTAATCAAAAGCCATGTCCTCCATTCTGTTTTGTTTTGTTTTGTTTAAATAGGTAGTAAAAGTGACATTTGGCTTAGACTTTCCTCTCCTTTGTCCTACCTCTCAAATCATAGCACCTGGGCATGAAAAGGCAAGCTGACCAGATTTCTGACCCTCTAGAAAATTATTATGCTTTGCCTTCTCTTTAAAAACGGCAGCAGAATTCTTGTGCAAGAACCACCCACAAAGTTCCATGACTGCATTCACAGGATAAAAACCAGCCTCCAAGCTGGCCTCTGTGTGCTTGTCTTCCAGGCAGGAAGCTCGGCATCTCAGATAAAATAACCCTCTCCTCTTTCCAAATACTAATGAGCATGTTTCTCTTCTCCTCTCCTCTCCTTCCACTGCTGGGTGCCTTTGCAGAGGGGAATCCAGCCTGTCATCCCTGGGCAGCTAGGCCACCAAGGTTACTAACTCTCCTTCAGTCCTGGGAGTCCAACCAGGTAGTCATCTCACTGCCAGAATCACCCTCTGTTAAATTACATCCAATTCCCCACCCTGGGTTGAGCAGCTGTCACCACAGCCTGACTGTTGCCTGTATTTTCTGCCTGAATTTTGCTCAGAGTTAATCTGCGCAAGGCCCAGGAGATTTTCTGGGGTTATTCCACATGAAAGGAAGAACTCTGATTTTCAACTGAGAATAGATAAAATTCCCAGGGTACACCTCAAATAACTGCTCTTTCTGACTCCCATCTGTTTGGTGGTGGTACTCAATTTCCATTAGCTCCAAGGAAACCTATTCCTCTCATGTGATGACAGCAGTAAGAACTTTTTTTCTTTATCTGCTATCAACCTCCAGAGTTCCGAATTATGAGCCCTGCATTTTTGTCACTCACTCATTTTTAGAGAACCTATTCTTTAGTGACTTACTCTATTCATGGGAACTTTAACCTGCATATTATCATGCTACCTTGCATTCATTCATTCAGTCAGTCATTCATTATCTGTTTATTCATTCAGCAACCTAACACTTAGTGAACATTCATTCCCCCTACCCTACTATTCCTTTGCAAACTTTACTTTATGTTCTTCAAAGCCTTCTTCATAGGACCTCTCCCAGAAACTCTTCCCTGTTTTAGTGCGTCCTATTCTGATCAGAGCTTCCTGGTCTGATTGATTTCTTCTGTACTTACTCAGTATTAGCTTTTTAGTCTGAGCAGACTGTTTCATCTGCTTATTACTGAACTCCCAGTTCTAACCCCCAGGGCTCCCACACACATTGCTTAAGCTGTACTCATGTCCAATGATTTTTAGGTGGGGAGTAGGATTGGCAGTGAATCAGTCTAAAGAGAGGGTCCTTAAAAGTCCTTTGTAGTTTATAAGAAGCATATCCAATATTTCACTGTATTTCAAGTAATAGTTATTTATATTGATTTTGGCAATACAAGCTCTCTGAAGCACAGCTTGATAAAATATCCCTAATCTATAGGAATACAGAGAAAATATAATAATACTCAGTGGGAACTTGTCCTTGTAGGGAATGACCAGACTCAGAGCCAGGAGAAGGTGAGGTGTTTCAATCTGTCTACACTAAAAGTACTAGGTCATCTCTGTCATCAGAGATCTATATTTCATATACATTTGTTCAAACTCTTTACTTGTGAATGCCCCTCTCTCCCCACTATGAAACCCCACTGTTCTCAATGAGCTATTACAGACATCACTTCATACTTTGAGTTCCTTGGTTCTACTAACTATAAGTGGCCTTTCTCCTGAATGCCTATTAAGATGCCTCACTTATGACATATTTCAATTATGGCAAATATTAACTCATTTTTATCCACTCACCCTCAAAATTTCCTTGAGGGCATAAATCATCTACAACAAATTTGACTTTTATTCCAGAACCCTAAGAAACAGCAAAGATCACTTGATTCTTTCTCTAAACCAAAGTAAATTAGTTCTAACTTTACCACCTGACTGGAGATGCATTAAATTTGTCTTTGGTGAGCTCCCTCCTCACATCTGCCCTCCCTTCACCACACGAGAAGAATACAATATTGGGTTTACATGGGACTAGGTAACATTGACAGGGGCTTCTCCTTTGAGTAGGGTACTGTCAGCTTTGGTGCTCACTTTCCAAGCCCACATGGGCAAGTTGAAGGAGATGGTTCCACCACCTCATGCTTATACCCAAAGTCAAGGTTAAAGCATTCTCAACAAGGCCTTCCCACCCTTTCCATCATGACAAATCTTTGTCTCCTCCGAACCCCATCTCCTTGATATTGACTGCATTTTAGCATCTGCTTTGGCCTCGATTTTGCACATACTTAAGCCTCGGTGAGGTCCACCTCCAGTCCTAAAAGGAAGAAATCATCTTAGTCCCATTTGTTTCCTACCAGTAGCTAATGTAGTGCCTTACCGTAAGGTATTTAATGAATGGTTAATCGTCTTCTTTCCTCTTTAATCCCAAGAGATACTTTCTGGGGCATACAACCCATACTGTAGAACTCAGCCCGAAGATGCCTCCTTCAAGGAAACAGTCCCATGTCAGTCACTGCTCCAGACCCAGTAAATTTCCTACCTGTCATCACAGCTATTTGCACCTTTATGTAATCATGTTTATCTGGGCCACAAGGTGGCAAGCTCCATGGGAGCAAGAGTGACACCT
The DNA here is from genome assembly GCF_020171115.1 of Neogale vison. NCBI lineage: Eukaryota > Metazoa > Chordata > Mammalia > Carnivora > Mustelidae > Neogale > Neogale vison. The sequence continues at coordinate 97,377,286 of NC_058093.1, read as the reverse complement.
CTTTTTGCTCATTCTCCCTATGTCCTGCCTAGAAATCTGATATCTAGTAGCCACTCAAATAAATAATTTCAGTAATAAAGATTTCATTTCCCTATGATCGAGGTATTTCTCTTACAGCTGTGGCTTTTGTTTTCTGATGTGTCTGAAGTCATGGGATCATAGTTCTCCCCTGAGGTAAAAGCAGAGACTCCTGCTCCAGGACCTCCCTCGGGAAGCAGAGAGCATCAAGATCCTCCTCCAGCGCGAAGCCACATTTTACCACCTTCACCTTGCCTTCATGGCCTCCTCCTGTTAGAAAAAACCCTTACCCTCTCAAATTTTTCTGCTTCCAAGAGAGATCCATGCAAACATGAGCAGGAATGACTGTTTCCTCAAATTTCCACATAAAAACTCTTTAGGGGCCATTTAGGTCATTCTCTAAATACTATTTTCTACCATTATCATATGTAGCAATAGAGATGTTTACCTGTTGGGTTGAGAATAGCAAATAATCCAACTAGTTAATGTTCTGGACACTTGAGAACTAATAGTTGTGTAATTCTAAGAGAGAATGACATTGATCACATTGTAGGTTAGTCTAGGGGACTGTGAGAAACGTAGTTCTCAGTACTTATGGAAAAGATCCTAGTTACTTAGGGTTTAAATGGACCTCTTTTAGTAGTGTCTAGATCTGTGCTTTTCCATACAGTAGCCCTTAGTCACCTGTGGCTATTTAAAATTCAATTAAAAATTAAATTTCTCAGTCTCACTTAGTCACTACCAAGCGCTCAGTAGCCACATTTGGCCTGTGACTGCCACACTGACCAGCACTATATCACATTTCAGTACAGAAAGTTCTACGAAACAGCACCCCTCAAGAGGCCTTGAGCACACACCAAGTTGAAAACTGGTCTCTGCTTTCAAATAGGAAATGATCAATAAAGAACCACCTTCTTTACACCATGCCAGAGTCTGATGTACCCGCTTCACATACAGGGCATCATCGTATCTTTGTAACCTGGGAGATAAGTAGTATATTACCACTCCTCTAAACTCGTTTTCTAATGCTGCAATTGCAAAATATCACGGACATGATGGGTGTGTTTGATGGAAAACAGAAGGCCAGTAAAATGGGTCAGATGAATGACTCTACTTACCGACTTCCCCCCTCTTCCTCTTTGCCCACTGACCATAAATATGCTGTGATGAGATGGGCTATAACTCCCAGCCCAGAGAGATGGTCATGTGGGTAATAAATCCTGCCCAGACCCTGACTAAAAGGGCAGCCTCTCAGGTGGAGACGGAGCAGCCACTTCATAGACCAGGGCCAATTCAGTGCAGCATAAGTCTCAGATTGAAACAATTTAGGATTGCCATCCTCACCCATTGGGATTTTGGCAATGAAATATGCTAATTACCAAACCAGTATGATGGGCAGTATGTAAGAAGCAACAGTTCCCCTCCACAGAAATAAAAATAATATGCAGCCGGCTCTCTATTAACCACAGCAACCACAGCAATGAGAGCATAGGCAATTGAAGTTATAGAAGATGCAAAGCTTTTCTTTAGCAAGTGAGCTCATTTTCAGAGGCTTTGAGACCGATTCTAATATAATAAACAGAGATAGAAATTTTATGAATGCAACACACATATACACAGCTTGACTTGGGAGGATCCCACGGGAACCAGCCCAGATACCTATTCAGGCTTGACATGCTCCTGCCGAGCTTTAGACTTGGTGTTCATAAACTCACAACTCTTTCAGGACCTTCGGGCTTAATGCAAATTAATTAAACTGCCATCAGCTCATTTGACCATTATTGAGGTTTTAAAATAATTAAGAGTGAAAGCAACTGATTAAAGCCATTTCAGGCTGCTGCAGCAGTTTATGAATTATATAAGTTCCATATTAATGTGACTCCTCAGTGACTGCAGATTAGCTGGCAGGAGGGGGGGTGGTGGATATTCATTAAGATGGAATAAAAAGGCAACAGTAGCCATGACATCTTTTTGTTTCATATTCCCTGACAATTTCCAGGGGCTTAATGTGAAAGCACAAAAATACTATATTTCTGTAGCATTTTATAAAGAAAATAATATCGTTTGTCTCATTTGATCCTCCCACTAACTCTATGAACTTGGCAGGGCTGGTGTTACTCTCTTTATTTTACATGAAAAGAAACTAAAACTCAAATAAGTGAAGTGCTTCACACAGACAGTAAAAGTGGGAATGTAGTCACATATCCAGGGCTAACTCCCAACACAGTGTTTCTCCAGGATGCTACCGTGCCTCTCTTAAGGATCATGGTTCTCCAAAGACAGTTCTACCAATCTGAAATTTCTAAAGAGAAAGTTTCATTGCTTTGGTATAAAGCAAGGATTCACATATTAAAATAAAGCAGAAGTATTTTCAGTGAGAGAAGAACAGAAATATTTTTGTTATATTTTCTCCTATAGAAAGAAAGACAAGACAGAGAAGTAACACCATTTTAACTATGGAAGCAAGCACACCGCCAAGCCATAATGCCGTGCACCTTGCAAACACTGCAAGATCTGAGTCCAGTTGAGGGACTATGGCAAAAGCCAACCCATGTACCTCAGACAATGACATTAAAGAAACCAGGACTATAGTTACACTTAGGAGGAATAAAGGGGGTATTGAATGGGTAGACACAGAAAGGGTACTTTTAGGATGCTGGAAACATTACCTCATTAATGGTTAGATAGGTGCGTTCACTTGGTAATCTTAGGATTGGTGTACTTTCTGAGTATTATACTTCAGTAGAAGAAAGTACATTTCAATGTACAATGATTGTTACATTAAAGCCAATGATCTTACCGTTAAAAATTCAGGATCAGGGGTGCCTGGGTGGCTCCGTGGGTTAAAGCCTCTGCCTTCGGCTCAGGTCATGATCCCAGGGTCCTGGGATGGAGCTCCGTATTGGGCTCTCTGCTGGGCAGGGAGCCTGCTTCTCTCTCTCTCCCTCTCTGTCTGCCTGCCTCTCTGCCTACTTGTGATCTCTCTCTCTCTCTGTGTCAAATAAATAAATAAAATCTTTAAAAAAAATTTCAGGATCAAAGACAGTCATAGAATAGGCAGAGGGACAATTCTGTTAAATGAACACCTATGTTAATTAACCCATATGGAGTTCAATTCTTCAGAGGGACTAGGAGAGGGGAATCCGATAAAGAAACCTGCCAATGAACAGTTTCTATTTTTTAATCTTTTGGGATCAATTCTTTATTAAGATGTAATTGATATAGCTATAAAATTACCTCTCTTAAAGTGTATAATTCATAGGTTTTTCACATATTTTTCCCATTCGGTAGGAAATGGGAAAAATTTTATTGATGGTTTCTTTTGCTCTACAGGAGCTTTTTAAGTTTAACATTTTGCTTGAATATTTTTCAGTCCTCTCTTTTTTGTAGGTCTAGCTAAAGATTCGTGAATTTTATCTTTTCAAAGAACCAGTTCTTAGTTTCATTTTTTTTTCTATTGTCTGTTTAGTCTCTGCCTCATTTATATCCAATCTAATCTTTGTTATTTCCTTTTACTAACTTTGGGTTTCATTTTTTTGCTTTTTTTTTAATTCCTTGCAGTACAAAGGTAGATTGTTTATTTGAGATTTTTCTTGTTTCTTGAGGTAGGCATTTATCACTATGAACTGCTCTCTTAGAACTGCGATTGCTGCATTGCATATGTTTTGGTATATTCCATTTCCATTTATCTCAAGGTATTTTATAATTTCTCTTTGGATTTCTTCTTTGGCCTGTTTGATGTTTGGTAACATGTTGTTTAAACCCACTGGAATTTTCCAGTTCTCTTCATGTAATTAATTTCTAGTTTCATACCATTGGGGTTCAAAAAGATGTTTGATATTACTTAAATCCTTTTAAATCTATTAAGACTTGTTTTTTGGTCTAACCATATGATCTGTCTTCGAAAATGGTCCACGTACACTTGAGAAGAATATGTAATCTGTTGCTTCTGGATAGAAATGTTCTATAAATACCTATTAAGTCCATCTGTTTCAATGTGTCATATAAGGCCAATATTTCCTTATTGATTTTTGACCTGGATGATTTATCCATTGATTTACATGAAGTGTAAAGTCCCCTACTATTGTCATATTCATGTCCACTTTTACCTTTAAGTCTAATTAATATTTCCTTTATATATTTAGGTACTTCTATGTTGGGTGCATAAATATCTACAGATGTTATATCCTCTTGTTGGATTGACCCCTTCATTCTTATGGAATACCCTTCTTTGTCTCTTATTCTTTGTTTTAAAGTTTAATTTGTCTGAGATAAGTATAGCTCTCCAGCTTTCTTTTATTTTTCCATTTGCATGGAATATCTCTTTCCATCCTTTCACTTTCAACCTGTAAGTGTCCTTATATCTAAAGTGAGTCTCTTGTCAGCAATTTATAGATAGATGGGTCTTGGGTTTTTTTTTTTTTTAATCCATTTAGTCACTGTGTCTTTTTATTGGAGAATTTAGTCCGTATACACTTAAATTAATTACTGATAGTTGTGTGCTTATTCCATTTTGTTAATTCTTTTCTGGTTCATTTTAGAGTTCCTCTCTGTTCCTGTTGTCTTTTCTTGCTGTCTTCCTTTGTGGTTGGATGCCTTTCTTTAATGTTACCCTTTCATTTATTTCTCTTTATTTTTTGTGTATTTATTATAGGTTTGTGATTACCATGAGGTTTGTATATAACAACTTATATCTGTAACAGTCTGTTTTAAGCTGATAAAATTTAAGTTTGGTCCCACTCTAAAGCTCAATATCTTTACTCTCATTCCCCCACCCACATTTCTGATTTCAGATTTTTTATATTTTTATCTGTGTTTCTCTTAACTAATTTCTGAAAATATAGCTATTTTTACTACCTTTGTCTTTTAAACTTCATACTAGCCTTATAAGTAATTCATCCACTACCTTTACTATATATTCATTTTTCCAGTAAGATTTATTCTTCCATTAAGTGTTTCTTGTTCCTAATTAGCAGTCTTTATTTCCAGTTTAAAGAAGTCCCTTTAACATACCTTGTAAGGTTGGTTTAGTGCTAATGAACTCCAGTATCTTTTGCTTATCTGGAAAACTCTCTGTCCTTCAATTCTGCATGATAACTTTACAGGGTAGAATATAGTCAGTTGGTAATTTTTTTTCTCTCATCACTTTGACTATATTGTGCCACTCTTTTCTGGCCTGCAAAGTTTCTGCTGAAAAATCTGCTTGTCTTGTGAAGGTTCCCCTGTGTTTTTCTTGCTGCTTTTAACATTCCCTCTTTGTCTTTAACTTCTGACATTCTAATTATATTGTGTCTTGGTGTGGGTCTCTTTGGGTTCATCTTCTTTGGAACTCTCTCAGCTTGCTGGGATCCTGATAGCCCGCAAATTAGGGAAGTTTTAACCATTAGTTTTTTTTTTTTTTTTCCAATATGATATCTGCCATTTCCTCTCTCTCTTCTCCTTCTGGGAGTCTTATAATGTGATTGTTATCCCATTTGATGTTTCCCCATAAGTGTCTTAAGCTATCTACCTTTTTGTTCCCATCTGCTCTAATGGGTGAAATCTATTGCTTTGTCTTTGAGTTGATAGATCCTTTCTTTGGCTTCATCTAGTTTGCTGCTGAATACCTCTAAGATACTTTTTAGTACAGTTATTATATTCTTTAGTTCTGTGACTTCTATTTGATTCTTTCTTCTATTCTCCATATCTCTGTTGAAGTTCTCACTATGTTCACTTATCCTTCTCCCCAGTTTGTTGAGCATCTTTGTGACCATGACTTTGAACTCTTTTTCAGGCAAATTCCTTACCACTATTCTATTAAAGTTTTTTTTCCTGAGGTTTTGTTTTGTTCTTTCATTTAGAACATATTCCTCTGTTTCTTCATTTTGCTTGACTCTCTGTGTTTGTTTCTATACAGTAGATGAAGCAACCACCTCTCTCTATCTTAAGGAATGGCCTCATGTAGGAGATGAACCTTGTCATTCAGCCCTGTCCTGGATTTTTGTCATCCCTCCAATTTTTGTACTTGTCCAAGCAGTATATTATATTTTTAATGGCTTCCAGTAGCTGGGGATGTGCCAAGACCTTTCATTGTTTCTAAAGGTAGGCTCTTAGAAACCAGATTCAGCCTATTTGAAAACCAAATCCTCTTCCAGCAGCTTTTAAAAGTGTGCAAATATGTACATTCCTGTGGGACCACAAGCATAAGCCCTACTGACTACCAGAGCCACGTAATCAAAAGGCATCCCCTGATTATGACAGCAGGTACAGAAACTGGACTGCCAGACATAAAAACAAGGGCATGTGTGTAGTTCCCTTTCAGGAGATACCAGTGCTCTGGAGCATTTTATAAAGTGCAAAGACAGTATCCACCCTCCTAGGTCCCTGGAGAAGATTGCAGTCAACCTATAGATGTGTGCCCCTCATGGTGCAACTATGAAGATAAGCTAGTAGGCCTCTTCCACAGAAAGACTGGGTGCCTCATTTGTTGCTTCTCTGCAGTGCCCTGGGGGTGGTAGGTAGGTAAGAGCTCTTTCTCCATTTCTTTCAGGCTTGTGGGATCTAGAGACATGAACCTGGAAGGCCAGAAGGCATGAACCTAGAAGGCAACCTACAAGTCTTCCATTGGGGCCAGCTTTAAAAATCAGGGTGCCAGACTCATGTATAGCACCTTTCCAGGAGCTACTGGTGACCTGAAGTGAGGCAGAGGGAAATTGCAAATGCACTAGCCTCCACTGGCATTCCAAGCTAAATGTACTGGGGCATGTCTCACCAGTGCACATCATTTAAGTTGGGGTTTCTGATGTGCAGTCCAAGCCCTTTTTCTTCATAGAGAAGCTTTAGTTTGTGAGTACTCTCCTGGTTGTGGTTCATAGCATGAAGTCATGTGCTTTATGGCAAGATTATATCTCAGCTCTTCTAGCAGCTTTGATGTGGGTTTTCTTTCATTCATCCAATGTGTAGGAGTTGTTCAGCTAGTGCATGGATCCTTTTCAATGAAAATTGTTTCATATGTAGCTGTAGATTCAGTGTTTCCATGAAAGGAAATATTTTAGGACCCTCCTATGTCACCATTTTGTATCAAAACCTATCATTTTTTTAATGTTTGATAGATTAGTTTGATAGTAATTTGTAAAGGATTTTTTAGTCTATATTCATAAAGGATATTAATCTATAGTTTTCCTACATTGTCTTTGTCTGGTTTTAGAATGAATTCTTCTACTTTTTTGGAAGACTGTATGAAAAATTGGTGTTAATTCTTGTTTAATGATTGGTAAAGGAGCCCCTGACTGGCTCAGTTGGAAGAACATATGACTCTTGATGTTAGGGTTGTAAATTCAAACCCCACATTGGGTGTAGAGATTACTTACTTATAAACATACATACATGTAGACATACATAAGAATGACAACAAAAAAAAACTTTTTAAAAATAAATAGGGGCACCTGAGTGGCTCAGTAGGTTAAATGGCCAACTCTTGATTTCAGCTTAAGTTATGATCTCAGCCCTGCTTTCTCTTCCCTGCTGGTCAATAACCTGCTTAAGATTCTATCCATCTCCCTCTCCTCCACCCCTGGTCTCTCTTTCTCAAAAAATTTAATGTGTGTGTGTGTGTGTGTGTGTGTGTGTGTGTGTATGCGAGAGAGAGAGAGAGAGAGAAAGAGAGAGATTGGTAGAATTCACAATGAAACCGTCTGGTCCTGGGCTTTTCTTTTTGGGAATATTTTCTTTAATTTAATTTAAATTTTTTCAGGGTTCCAAAATTCATTGTTTATGTACCACACCCAGTGCTTTGATTACTAACTCAATCTCATTATTTGTTATATGTCTATTCAGATACTCTGTTTCTTCTTAAGTCCATTTTGGTGTTTTTTTTTTCTTTCTAGAAACTTTTCCATTTAATCAGTTTTCTAATTTGCTGGTTTGCAATTATCATGGCCATCTAATCATTTTTATTTCTGTAAGGTCAATTTCTATAAGTGAGGACCCCCTCCTTTATCTCTGATTTTATTAATTTGAGTCTTCTCTCTCTTTTTTTTCCCCCTCATCTGTCTTGCTGAAAATCTGTCAGTTTTGTTAGTCTTTTCAAAGAACCACCGGAGTAAACAAAAAGCAACATTCATTTACTTAGATTGCAAGAATTCCCAATGTAAAGAACATCCATGTAGGCTAATTCAGACTGCAGTGTAATGGAAGAACTGGGTCACTTCCATTAATCTGCAGTAAGATTCTCATGCATCTTGGGTTTTTTTGCCCCTCCTCATGGCTGCCATTCCACAGGTATCTATGCAGATGCAGTAGTGTCAGTAGAAGAGTAAAAAAGAAAAAACAACAACAAAGTATTTTTTAAGACTTTGCTGCAGACCCTCTCCCACATTTCATTGCCAGAAAGAGTCAAATGCTTCTCTGAGGTAAAGTCTCTAACAAGGCAAATGGGACTGACAGGTAGTTAAACAAATGTAATGAGATAGTTTTTCATAATTTTTTTAAAGATTTTATTTATTTATTTATTTTAAAGAGGGATCACAAGTAGGCAGAGAGGCAGGCAGAGAGAAAGGGGGAAGCAGGCTCCTTGATGAGCAGAGAGCCCGATGTGGGGCTCGATCCCAGGACCCTGAGATCATGACCTGCGCCGAAGGCAGAGGCTTAACCCCCTGAGCCACCCAGGTGCCCCAGTTTTTCATAATTTTTAAAAGAATTTTAGGAGTTTTGTTGTTTGTTTGTTTGTTTGTTTGTTTTAAGATTTATTTATTTGTTTATTTATTTGACAAAGAGAGAGAGAGAAAGTACAAGCAGGGGGAGCAGTAGACAGAGGGAGAAGCAGGCTCCCACTGAGCAGAAAGCCCAACACAGGGCTTGATCCCAGGACCCCAGAATCACGACCCAAGCTGAAGGCAGCTGCCCAACCAACTGAGCCATGCAGGCTCCCCAACTTTCTTTTTTTTTTTTTAAATAAACTGATGTCTCTTATGCTAGGAAAAATGTTAAGCTAAAGTTCAACAATTATTTGGGATTCTTTTTCTTTGTCATGTGTAACAATATTTTTTATTTTAGTAATATGCATACTAAATTAAATGCATACTATAACCCCAAGTTTCTTAAAAAAAAAAAAAAACACCCAGAAGATCAAACTCATAAGAGGTAGCTATTTTCACTAAAACATAAATAACCCTAGGAGCAATACTATTACATAAATGTAATTTGCCTATAGTTTTTTATGTCATTATCCACCCTTGATGTCTGTCTTAATTAGTCCAAATCAGCTTATCTGTCATATTGGAATGCAAAACAGAGCACCATGAAGGAAGAGAGAAGGGGTCAGAATGTTTATAGAACTGAAAGGGACGCTGTGGTTGGGGGGAATTGGGGGTTCGTGAGCAGCTCTCAGGTAACAAGGAGCCATGCGGGGCAGCCACATGAGGGCTGGGCATGTGATTTTCCTGTATCTCTTCCTTCCAAATGCACGGAAAGCCTCCTGTGGAACATTCAAGATCTGAGCCACGGTATCTATTTAATATTGACGATATGGCCTCGGGCCAGAAGTTGATGATACAAGGATGATCTTAGGGTTCCCACCCTCAAGCACTCACAGTCTAATGGGAAAGATGAACTCATAAAAGCAATTTTGAGCGCAAGAATGGGTGTGCAGTGGAATGAGCAGTTGCCCAGAGGGGGTGGTGATTAATTCAGTTTCAAAAGGCAGAGACAGCTCTATAGAGAAAAAATAAAAATCACAGGATGTGTTTGAGTTCACCAAGTATACAGCACAAGGCAGGATTTTCCAGAAACTGAGAACAGAGGTTTAAAGCCATGTGACCTGCTCGGGCAACCCAGGACAACTAATGTAGATCCAGTATGGCTGTGGAGGGTAAGGAAGCTGGAACAGGGAGACAGGGACTAGACCCGAGAGTGCCTTTCTTGCCTTGCTAGGAAGAGTGAAGGTTATCCTGTGAACCATGGGAATTACTGAAAGTTTCGAAGTAATGAAATGTCCCAGTTGACACCTACAAAGAACGTACTGCATCAGGTCCAGTTGAAAGGCCAAAACCCCATTAAAAGAATGGTGCACATGATAGATGTTGCAACTAGGGAAGTGACAGTAAAAAGAAACAAGAAAACAGTCACTGACTGTCTGTGGGGTTCAGTAGAGAGCGGTAAAATATGCTATGTTGGTCCCTGGTTTGAGCAACGAGGTATGTGTATGCCGGAAGCAGGTTTGGCCCAAAGCAAGTTGAACTCAGGGTTATCAGCGGGGCAGTCCTGGGAGGGTGCATATTTAGCAAGTGAGCCTAGGTCTCTCCCAAAAATACAGATTTAGAATAGGTTTGAGGTGGCATCTCCTGAAGCTATGGGGGAGAAGGTCAGGCTGCCTGGGGAGAGAAGCTAAAGTAGGAAAGGAAACTAGAAAGGCCTCCCCAATTCCAGAATGAGGAAAGCAGTCTGAAAAGGAGACCAGTCGGACGATCAGAGAGATAGAAGAGATGAGAAAAAAAAAAAACAAAAAACAGTGAAAAAATTCCTCAAAGTGAATAATAGTCTCTGTTAAAAGAAATAAATAAATAAGAGAAGAAGAAAAAAAGGAGGAGGAGAAGGAAGGGAAGGGGAGGAAGAGGAGGAGAAAGAAACACATCCAGCATCAATGGCAGAGCTTGATGCCCCTTTAAGAGCCCCGGAACTCTGCAGCTTGTCTTGCCTGACTTTTCTCTGGGGAAAGCGAGGCCAGGTCAGATGAGGCCCAGGGTATGAGGTTCTGAAGGAGGGAGCTACATAAGCCCATGCTGCTCGGAGTGAGCGGGGAGCTTTCTTGTTCAGTTCTGTGGAGAATGTGCATTCTCAAATAGAGGTTTCTGGCAACTAAACATTAGGAACTTCTCAACCTGTTTCCTGAATGGTCCTCTTCCTCCATCTGACTTCATGAGGTGAAAGCCTGGGGCCCTCCCAGTGACAGCTGAGGAGAGGCCTGAGCAATTACCTTCACTTTGATTTCGCTCACCCATGGGCTGTGAGCTACAGACGGAAGCTTCTCGCAGCCTCCACCTCAGCCTCCTAATCTGCTCACTCTGCTGTCTGAAGGTGGACAAGTCTCTGTAGAGACCCCCCACACACAGCCTATAAACACAGTGAAGACACCATCCCAGTCAACCCCTTGAGGAACAGGGGTAAAACAAAATTTTACCGAGAGCCAGCTCTGTGCCAGGCACCAGGTTGGAGCTGCGTGCCTGGTAGCCGATGACCTAGCAGCTGAGGTACAAGCTTTCAGGCCCATTGAAGAAATTCGGCTGGGTCTTCTCCCAATTTAGGACCACCCCACTCTTACTAGGTGGTGGAGACAGGGTTTGGTACCAGGTCTGCATGTCCAAAAGTCCAGGATTCCCCCCCCTCCATAAAAGAGTTTCTGTTATATTTTTATTATGATGGCTCCTTATTCTTCAGAGTCCAATATGCCAATGAGCCTGAGATAACAAAGGCAAGCGTCCCCGCCATGTGGTGTACAAACTGGGGTTTCCTGGCTCAGATCATATCTTAAGTATCTTAAGTTTCACGACAGATCTCTTTCTACATAAAAAAACCTTTTCACAGAGCAAAGAGCCATTCCCTAATTTATGTCCAGTTTCTTGTGTCATGCTTCCTCACAGTGGAGCTCACTTCTGCCACTAAAGAGGCCAGACACCCTGAAAAAGTGCCGAATCCAAAGCCTCATTTTCTGCGAGAGGGAAGAGGCAGAGCTGGGGCTCTATCACAGCAGCCCAGGCAAGGAGACCCCTCGGTTGCCCTCTGGTGTCTGCAGGCAGCTCCTCCTTCCCAAGGAGACAGTGAGACCCCAGGCCCTCCTCTTGAGGTGACTATCAGGCCATTGCAGATGGCCTTGTTTGTATACATTCTTGGGAGGGCCGGGGAAGGTGTGTGGAGCCTGGCTCACCCATCTGCCCCTTCTTTCTGGTCAGGTGAGCCCTTTGGGCAGAGAAAGCCTCCTGGGAACTGAGAGGCATCCCTTGAATATGCCTGTGGAACTGACTCCCATCCCAGGCTGAACTTCTTATGTATGTAGGTGGCCTTGTCCTTCCCTCACCCCACCCCAATTTTAGGAACGGAATAGATGAATTTGATTTATGGCACGGACAGCTGCTCCTTTGCCTCCCTCTGTCTGCATCTGTCCTGAATTTATGAGGAAGCTTGTATCAATCCCTGCCTACCCTAATAGGCTGAGCCTGGGCTTACCTGGACAGATGCTGTCCTTTTTGCTAGGACTTGAACTCTACAGCAGGCTCATTTCTTATGCTTTTCATCTGTGTCATCAACCAGATGTTTCCCAGTCTCCTCCTGAGCACAGATACGTACTTCTCAAACCCTTTCAAGGTGGGCATGGATGTTTTTATTTACTTCTTTAGTCAATAAAATGTAACCAGAAGTGACATGTGTCATTTTCTAGGTGGAAACTTCAGGAGCCAGCTTTAGAAACCTTGAGATAAAGGATAAGGTTGCTGTCAGCCTGGGTCCCCTAAAAGACATGGAACAGGGCTACTTGCCAAACTCCAGTAGTCACCAAGCAAAACAACAACAAAAATAAACCTAGGATGCCAAGGAAGTCCCTAGCAAAACTTCTTGAGGAAAGGGAGGCTGGTCAGGGAAGACTTCTTGGAAGAGGCACTGGTGTTGCGTAGGAGTGGAGGCTGTGTGAGTGATTATAAGGCAGAGAGACTGGCAGTGTGGAGCGGGGAAAGAGGCACTACAGGAAGAGTTGAGTTTTGAGTTGAGATTTCCCTGGATTATCTACTGGGCCCTAAATGGCATCACGGGTGTCCTGACAGGAGAGAGGCAAGAGGAAACCCTCACAGACAAGAAAGCCATGTGGCCACCATGACAGAGAGTGCACTGATATGACCATGAGCCAAGGGGCACTTGGTGCCAACACAAGCTGGGGAAGGCTAGGAACAGAGTCTCTCCTAGAGATCCTGGAGGGAACTGTCGGCTCTTTAATTTCAGGCATCTGGAGTCTAGAACTGAGAGCGAAATGCACTCCTAGTGTTCTCAGATACCCAGGTTGTAGTGATTTGTCCAGCAGCCATGGAAATCTAGCACATACGATGGCAGACAGTGACTCCCTACTTTCTTTCTATAAACCTCTACCGTAGTCTTCTGCCTCCTTTGTGTAGCCAGCAAACATTTCTTGCCCTCTCCTACCTCAGGTCTTCTCATTTCCTTCCCTTCCATCTAGCCAGACCACACTCTAGTGCTCCCTCCCTCCTTTTCACCCTCCTCAGCCACTCATTCCATCCACCTCCCTTCTCCTCCCCCAGCCTCAATGCCCAACAGAACCGCCATGTTGTTGGCCATGTTTCTCCACTCAGAGGGCATCCAGGCTCTCTGAGACAAAGAACTATAACCACCCCCAAGTACTTTGTTCAGCACCAGACTCAATACACAGATTTGAGTGCACAAGAGGTAATTAATAAATCTTTGCCAGTTGACGGGTAATATGGACTTGGTTATTTTTACTACAACCATTTATGAAGTACCTGTTGAGTTCTAGGCACTAAGTAATGTGAATAATAGTAATGACCATTGTAACAAATAAGCTGTTCCCGCGTGTCAGCTACTGTGATGCCCACTGGAAATGTTTTATGTTGTTTAATCTCAGCACCAGATTATGATTCTCTCCCTATTAAAGTAGAGTCAGCAGGGCCAGGGTTAAGTAATTTGCTCCATGACACCTAGCTAGCAACACTCAGAGCAGAGTTCAAGTCCAAATCTGACAGGTTCTCAAAGTTACGCTCTAAGTAGAATCTTCTGGGTGGTGGTGGTTGGGGGGACCCAAACTGGCCATGTCCTTGACTGCTGTCTTGAGGTGCTTCCATTTCTCACACATCTGGAGTGTTTTTTTAAAGAGTGTGAACGCAGCTTTACCAGCCAGACATCCGTGTCTCTTCCAGGACCTGACTTCGGCCTCTAGATGGCACTCAAAAAGTGCGTGTGAGAAGAAAGCCCGCCAAGCCAAGGGTGTTTCTGGCTTTAAGGGGTTCCCAGAGGTGAGCTGTGCCAAACAGACTGGAAGAACTGCCCAGAAGGAAATAAGCCAAGGGTCAGAGAAATGGATTGGAAAACATATTTCCTGAGGTGTTGAGTGCTGAAAGAAAAAGATAGCAGCAAATCCACACACTGTATTTCCGTGAAAATGGTAATCCTGAGCAAGGCAAACTATTTAAAAACATCTGTTTACCAGAGGCACACAGAAATCCCCACGGGTGTCCCAAAGAAAGGAGAATTATAGGCACAATCCCTGACAGCAAGGATGTCCAAACACCTTAAAAATCCCTGTTGAGACGGCAGCTCTTAAATGATTCAACTGCCTCTTAGCCAAAACACATAGCAACAGCCATAAATACACTGTAATTAACATCACACTCAGAGCAAAGGGAACTTTGAAAATATTTCATTTAGTATCTCCAAGGAGTCATAGATATTCTTCCCCACGAGTGAGGGCGTTGTCAAATTATTTATCTAGAGCCAGCTGTGTGTTGTCTAAGTGAGAAGACAGCTAGAGATTGCTGTGTGTTTGGTAGGAAGAATGACAGCCCCCTGGGCCGCACAGCAGCCCTGACCTCAGGGTCCCGCTCGAGACCTGGGCATGGCCAAGCAACTGTGTCCAGCACCCAGGCTCCCCGAGTGTGGGTCAGGGAGCGCTTTCCAGCAGTGAACTGTTTGTTCCCAGTATGCAAGGAGGTGAGCCCAGGATGTGAGGGTGAGCTCTGGAAATGGGGCTAGCAATCCGACCTTGCCCTGACTTTGGGGCTGAGGTGGGTTCAACAGGGTGGGACCAACTCAGACCTGGTGAGTCATTTGCGGTAAGAGATTGGAAGCCGTCCCTCGCAGTACGGTCCGCTTGCTGATGTGAGGCAGGACAGAAACGAATTTGAGAAGCCCTGTCCAGAGGCAGATTTCTTCAGCTTGGCCCGCCCGAGGCCCCAGCCACGAGAGGCGAAGGTTGCTAGCTGCGTCAAGCCCATGGCCTCTGCGGTCAGGGAGAACGAGACCCATGGCCTCTGGGAGTCACCAGCTGTGGTACGCGGCCCACTATCTAACCTTTCGGATCTTTCATTTCCTGAAATAGGGCTAATAATACACACCTTACAGAGTGTTGTGAGACTGTGAAACCGGAGATGTGCTGAGATTGTGAACGCTCAGATGGTTTTCAGACCCCTTCTCAACCTCTCTCTGTAAACAATGCTCTTTATCTGTTGGGAGAGTTTTCTATAAAAAAAAAAAAACGAACCCCTCTTGGTCCTCAAGAAAACAATGTTATCACCACTGTCTTGGAGGCTCATTAGAGCTCATTAGAGCTCTGGATTTAATCAGTCATCAAATAGTCTTATGAAGAGAGAATTATAGATTAACAGACAAAAGAGAGAAAAGAGAAGGCCCGAGGGTGAGGAATAGAGCTGGAAGGGGAAGGAAAAATTCTCTTGGACCCCCGGACAAAGAAAATCTTCAGACCTGACGCAGAGGAAGTGAAGGATGAAGAAGGCTGGGGGAGCAAAAGCTCAATGATGATTTTGGAGGAAGGTTCCAGAAGAGAGGGCCTATTATCCTGGGAGAGTGGAAAGAGGACACTGGCCTAGAGCTCCCAGGACAGTCTGGTGCTCAGAACCACGGGGAGCCCAGTGGCCCTCACTTGTCTCAGGCCATGTTCCCAGGGAGGGCCTGACTTCATCTCTGTCCAGCACCTCATCCCATGACCACCTGGGCAGGTGAGACCCTTCCAGCACAGGTGACCTTGCTGCTTTCATGGGTTCCTGTCATCCAGTAAATAATATCTGAGTGCCTGCTAAGTGCCAGGCACCATTGTGACACTGGACACTCAGCGGTCAACACAACACCATTCCTTCTGTCCTAGAGCCCGTCTTCCACACATGGTGAGAGGAAGCCTACAAAATATCAAATAAAGGACAGTCCCTCATTATGGAAGAGTGGCATACTGCCACTTGCTTCAACATAGATAGGGTATCCTATGAGTATTTAAGTTACACTCTGGAGCAGGACTTTTTCTGCTGAGGCCCATGGAGAGAATTCAGGGGAGTTCGTGAACTTGGACTGGAGGAGAAAAAATTACAACTTTTGTTCACTACGTCTATAGAATTTAGAATTTCCTTTAAGCATGAATGCAGACAACTATAGAAGTCCCTGTGAATTTGTAAGCAGTGGAAGTTACAGACATTTGTATTTTATATTACAATGGTTACAGGTGTTTTGAAATGTCATTTTTGGGCTTCATGTTTCCCAAAATCAAGGCGGTTCTGAGACCTGCCACAAGACTGTAATGTTCAACACATTAATAGAGAAGGACATGTATCATTATATTACATATATCTGGTTTTCAGAGTTTTGATGACTGTATTCCATCTAACTGGTTTCCTCCATTTGTAAACATTATGTGTAAATGTTACTCTGGGAAGGAATCCCTGCCCACCAAAGAGGCCCCAAGGCTCAGAAAACATGCAGAGCTCCCACTCTAGGGCCTGCTCTTAACATTTAAAGAGTCCTTATCAGGAATCCACCCTCCAGGTACTGTCTGCGCATGAACAACCCCGATTAGGCATGTAGACTCTACAGTTCTGAGGTAGCCCTCCCAATCTGGCCCTTTTGATCCATGCTAGAGTGTTTATAAATTAGCAACAGGGATATTAAAAGCCATTTTTCATTGGTCCAATAGTAGTGCTCAATTTAGGTAGAAAGAACATAAATATGACCCTGAATGATGAGGAAGAGGAGTTGAGTGAACCCAGAGGCTTAAACCCTCTGGAGTGCAGTACAAGGCCTGAGACTCCCATTTGATCCTGTGGTGAGATATTTAGATTCCAAGAGGAGAGTCAAGCTCTCTGCCTCTCTCATCTGGAATATTATCTCATTGACCTCCAGCTGATGCTTTGTACAAGGCATTTGGAAGTAATTACCTAGGGAACCGAAGGCTGAGTTTTCCACAAAGCTACACAACAATGTTGTATGACTCTTTGCGCCTGCTTGCTGCAATATTTGTATGAGCAGTAGAATTCCTCCTGAGACCTGCTTCCCTTGTGCCATACTAGCCAGAAGCAAGGGGATGGGGAGACTGGAGAGAAATGGAGACCATCTTCATGAGAATGCACAGAGACTGTCTATTCGGAGCTTGCTACTGCAAGGGGGTCAACCACCATCACTTGCATTGGGCAGAGACTCAAAGGGAGGCACAGGAAGGGGAAAGTGCTGTGTGTGAAAAGGGAAGTCTTTGGGTATGCTCTCATTGCTGGTTGTCGATGTGAGGAAGCTGGAGGAAGGCTCACTAGAAGCAGAAAATCTCACGGGATTGGGTGGAAGGGCATATCTGGCATTCTCTGGTTGGTGCTGAGTTGGAAGTGAGAACAAAAAGGAGGTTGGGGGAGGTATGTCTGAGTGGCTCAGTCAGTTCAGCATCTACCTTCAGCTCAGATTATGATCTTGGGGTCCTGGGATCGAGCCCCATGTTGGGCTTCCAGCTCAGCAAAGAGTCTGCTTCTCCTTCTCCTTCTGCCCCTCCCCACTGCTTGTGATCTCTTTCTCTCTCTCTCAAATGAATAAATATCTCTTAAAAAAAGAGAGAGAGAGAGAGAGAATGAAGTTGGTAGTCCTTGTCCAAGACTGACTATTCTTGATTTGTTGCTTCAGAGGCTGGGGTTTGGCTTCCTGGATGAGTTGCTACAGAGAGTGTGGGTTAGCGTTGTACCAGCATGGATGGCCTGGCCATTCTGTGTTGCAATTCCATGCATCAGAGCTTATAGAGCTCACCTGCCTCTAGCAGGGCAAGGTGAGGGACAGCTGCCAAAACCAACCTCATGGCCATGAGACACCCATTCGGCTTCCGTCTGTTGACAGGGGTTACATATGCATAAGGGCATCTCCAGCTAAGTGATGGTCTTGAATATCCTGTGGAATAATGTTGAGCCAGATCCTCATACTTGAGCCTGGAGCCACTGTACTCACCACATCTTATTCCCCTGAGCTGCGATGTGGTTCATGATCCCTAATCCATCAGGAAAGCTCTGGACACAGTCCCTGACACTAAGCACTCAAGAAAATAGTTTTGTTTTTTCTTTTTAAAGAAGAGGCAGCACTTTGCTAAGGAGTTAGGCTCTATGCCAGTACGTCTCAACCAGGAGCCCCCCAGGGACCATTTGACAGTGAGTAGAGATATTTTTGATTGTCACCACAGGGGTAAAAGATGCTATTAGCATCTAGTGGGTAGAGGCTAGGGTTGCTGCCAAGCATCCTGCAAGACACAGGACAGCTCCACAGCAAAGAATTATCCAGTCCAAAAGTCAGTCATGCTGAGGCTGCCCATCCAAGGAGAAAGAGGGAGGAGGTGTGGGTAACAGAAGGGGGTTCTGCCGGCAGGAAGCGTATTGATCAGGAGAGGGGTCAGGAGAGGGGACTCTGCACTGAGGGTATGGCTTGGACCCTGCTCCGGCCACTTCCTTGTGAGTCCACACAAGTTCCCCAACTACTTTAGCAGTGGTGCCTCCCTGATGGGATGTTTTGTGAGCTAACCAAGCCAATCTCATCTCACACATAGCTTGGGTTCCTTTAGGCAGATACTAGTAGGGGAGAGCTGGCCAGCTCTTTCTCTGCAACTTAGCCAGCATTGTAAAAAGGAGGACATTTTCAAAATTCTGCCACGCCTATAGACATTTATTAACAAGCAAACCCAGAAGTCCTCATAGCGTTTATCCGTAAGGCTCACAACATCCTAGCTTTCAGTCCCTTTATGCTCCAACCCGCTTTGCTCAGCAAATCTCCTATGGGAGGGACACAATGACTGTGGAGGCAGGGTTCCATGCATGTTACAATCAGCATCGGGCACCAGTCTTCCTCCTTGCTCATGGCTGCACACCAGACAGATCAGGGATGTAGCTCTTCCAAGTTATTTCTCATAGTTCAGGCTGGGGGGTGTCTCTGCATCTTTCTAAAATATTTTATCCAGCCCGAATATCTGGAAGATTTGCCTGCATTAGCGTAACTGTAATCTCTCTCTCTCTCTCTCTCTCTCTTTCTCTCTCTCTCTCTCTCACACACACGCATGCACACACACACACACAAAAATACAATGTCTACTTTAAAGTAAGTCACTGACAAGACAGCTCAGAGGGATTACATGTAGAAAGCAATATTAGTAAGTATACAATGTATGTTTGCTATTAACATGATCATTTTTTAAAGGTTTTATTTATTTGTCAGGGAGAGGGAGACAGAGCACAAGCAGGGGGAGCAGCAGGCTAAGGGAGAAGCAGGCTCCCCACCCAGTAAGAAGCCCAGTGAGGGACTCGATCCCAGGATCCTGGGATCATGACCCGAGCTAATGCAGATGCTCAGCAGACCGAGCCCCCCAGGCCTCCCTAATATGATCATTTTTGAAAGCCTCCCTCCAGCTCCTTGAGGAAAGGGAGGAGGTTTTTGTTTTGTTTTGTTTTTTATGTTCACTTAGCCACTGTATAGCACATAATTAGTCCTTGCTGCCGTGTTCAGTGATTCATTAGTTGAGTATAACCCCCAGTGCTCACCGCAACATGTGCCCGCCTCAATACCCATTACCCTGTTACCCCCTCGCCCATCCTCCTCCCCTCTGAAACCCCAAGATTGTTTCTCAGGGTCCACAGTCTCTCACAGTTCATTTCCCTTTAATATCTGAGAGTAACATAGGAAAGGAAGCTTCTGGCATTTGCTGAGCAGCTCCCGTGAAGTTACCCACTTCCCACGCTCTGTGGCGTTTAACTGGCACAACCACCTGGCCAGGTGGCTTGATTATCACCAATCCCCATCTGAGGAAGCTCGGATGGCACAGGCACCTCGCCCATGCAGCCCGTGGGTGCCCGAGCCAAGACGGAAGCCTCTCTTGGGTGGGAATGTCTGTAGTAACCCCTGCTGCCTCCTTGGAACGGTGCTGTGAACTCCCAGTGAGAGGGAGAGATTCAAACCCAGAAGTATTGAGAAGATAAAGCCGAGGGAGTAGGAGGCAAGTGGGAATTACAGAGAATCGCTGCTGGAGGCTGCCAGCCAAGCGCTCCACAGGGAACCGGGAACACGGTCTGATAAATGGAGAGCTAACAGGGTATTAGCTTCCCGGGTGTTGTCATGGCGGGGGTTTCTCCCAGATGCAGAACTGGAACCACAGATCTGGTGCAAGTGACAAAAGAAAGAGGAGGGGCAGTCAGCAGGTTAGGGGAGGGGGGTCGGCTCTTTGAGACAACCACAGCTGTCAGCATAGGCCTGGGGCCGTGGCTCCCAGGCAGGCCTTAAGGTCTTTAGGCTATTCTGGCTCACCTTGGACTGATGGCTCTGATGCACTTGGGCAGTCTCTGAAGGCACACAGAAGCTGGGAGACAGACATACAGCAAATAAAAGGAACCCCAGGGGCTCTGGACAGGGCACCTGCAGCATGCACTGTGGTGGTCATTGCTGGGATCCAAATGGGTTTATCCTTCAACATCCAGTAAAATCCAGGTCCTTCCTCTGGCCCAGCTGGCTTTCTGGTCGACCCTCCCTAGCCATGTAACTCAGTCTTGCCTCCCCTGCTCTGTTCCAGCCACGCTGACCTCCTCACCATCCTTCCGAGACACGAAGCATACCCTAGCCTCAGCCTGTGCAATTTGCTAGTCCCTGCTTGAGACCCTTTTCCTGGAGAGCTCTCACTTCCTCCAGGGCTTGCCCCAGAGAATGTCTTTATCTGGGAGACCCCATCGCCCTTCTAAAAGGAGCACCCCTATCCTCCTTCCCTTTCCCCTGAATGCATTTTCCTCATCGCCACCTGACTCTGCATCATATGTATTTCTTTGTTCGCTTGGTCACTGTCTGCCTCGTGATAGAGCAGCACTCTGTTGTAAGCTCTGTGAAGGTAGGGACTTCTGCCTGTTTTGAGCACTGCTTCTTCAGTGGCTAGAACAGTTTCTGGTACAGAGGGGAGGTCTATAAACACTTGCTGAATGAGTGAATGAACACATGAACACAGGAATCCAGAATATATTCCCTTAAGGCAGCATTTCTGGAAATCAGAATTCCTTGGGGGAATGTATAACAAATGCAGATTTCGCAGGGGTGCCCCAACTAAAAAGGACAGGAATTCTGAGGATTCCCTTGGTAGTGTTACCACACAACCCCCACACAGCTATGCAGAGGCCTCGAGAAGAAGGTGCCAGGTCGGTGGAAGGAAGAATTACTTGGCTGCTTGGCTACTGAGGCTGGGCACTTGGCACCAGGTTCCCAGCCCTCCCCTCCCGGCCAGGTTCCCAGACCCCAAGCCCAACCAGGAAGCAGGAAAACTGTCAGGTACAAGGGATACCTGTGAACTTAAAAAATGCAGTTCTCAGGAGTACCCATGGTAGAACGTTAGGGGACCCCCACCACTTTTCACCCACTGTGTAAGCCTTCTTAATTCTATGACTTCTGGGAAGGGGGCGGTCCTCAGGACCGACTGAGATTGAAGCTGAGTCAAATTATTTTTTAATAAATAAATGAGAAATAGCAACTTTATATTTTAGTTGTTTTTATAACTAGCTGTGGGTCAATTAATTACCAGGTTAAAATAGGTAAATTAATTATATCTACTTTAATATATCATTTCAACCTTCTTATAATATATATTCTTTAATCTACCTCTCAGTAGTAGTAATATCTAATATTTACTTAATATTAAATTCAAATTATACTCAAGAAATCTTAAATTTTTAAATCTTAAATTTGAAACTCATACTAATATGCATATTTGAATTAAAAGATGAATTAAGACTATGTCACCAGAATCAGATTTATTTTGACATAGAGAAAACTAATGGCGATGTCTTCTTTGTTTTGCTTTGTTTTGTTTTTAACAAAGCTACTTTTAATACTTTGGGAATGGTGATATCTTTTAAACACAGATTCCTGGGCCCCATCTCAGGTCCACTGAGACAGAGCCTCTGGTGGTAGGGCCCTGGAATTTGCATTCTTACCAGACTCCACACAAAATTCTAGCACCTTCTATGAAGTTCGAGGATCCCTACGATGTCTGCCCTCAGGTGAGTAGGAATATCAGAATAAGCAGAGGGGAGGGGTAAGAGCTAGGCCCTGGCTACCCCCTCCAACCCCGTGCTCCAGAGTACTTGGTGAGGAATCCTGTGATTAAAAGCCCACCTCCATTTCTCTTAGAAGTGGAAAAGTCTAATTCTCTGTCTCTAGAGGCCTGCTGAGGTGGGCTGAATAACTCAAGTGTGGGGAGGAAGGTTTGACTTCATAAAAAAAGAAAGGTGGGCAGAAAACCGAAGGAAAATGGTAGAATTGCCAAATAATAAAGGTTAATATCAGGAATAATGTCACTCAAGGTTTCTTTAGGACATTGTGAAAACAGTAAAGAAAAGCCAGGTTTCTTGGAGAACAGGCAGCCTATGCGCTGGATCCAGAGAAAATCTTCATGGCTTAAGGAAAAGAGTGACTGTGGTAGACATGCCTCAGGTTCACCCTCACTCAGCCCTGCATTTTCTCTGTCCCTCTAGGAGAGCCATCTCGCTAATGTGACTTGGGTTTCTCATCTGTAAACTGTGCACAGTTATCTCTGCCCTTACCCTTGACCTTTGGAAAAGTGGACTGGAGAGTCCGCTGAGAGAAAATTCTCACATTGGTCGATCATGCCTATACTCCAAACAATGAGCAGAAACAAGCCTGTCCTGCATCCCAGGCCCATCGTCTACTTGACATTGCTTGACCACGGCAGGCGCATGGCTGCCAAAACTTTGAACTTTCATCTTCTTTCCACCTGGACCAGTCTTTCTCCTTACTTCCATGCTGGCTTGTGGTTCTTGCTGGCTGACGATACCTGAATTCCAATTAATGTTCTTCCTGGAACATTCTTTCATCTCTGCATGCTGCCTTCTCATCTCTCAGACCTCCTCAGAGAGACCTGATCAGGCCTCCTTATCCCCCCACTCTTGCCCCAGAGACTCTCTGTTATGTCATTCTCTTGTACCTTTGTCTTAGGACGTGGCACTTTCTGAAATCATCTTGTTGGTCCATTTGTTCATGGGTTTATTGTCCACATCTTCACTGGCATGTGAGTTCCTTGAGGGCAGGAGCCTTTTCCTACAAGCACATTCCCTGAAAAGATACCCATGCATATCCAGAGAATGAATGAATGAATTACTCATCCCTCTTGGTCCACCTCCTCTCTGTTCCACTTTCAATTCTCCCTTTTGTCTCTTGATCTTTTTATCTCTGCCCTTCCCCCCCGCCAGACCCCACCTCATCCTCTTTGGACTGTCCCCTAGATGGCGCTGGAGGTGAATGTTCTGGGCCCTTCCCTTCCTTCCAGGGTATTGGTCTGATACCTAGCCTCAAAGGGAATCATCAAAAAGAGAATCAACAGTCCTCTAGCTAATGCTGCTGACAACATGGCTCTGACGTGTTATTTTGCCTCCACTCTCTCCTCATCAAAGATGGCCTTCTGGCCACTCAGTCTAGGAAGGGATGAAATGGGGAGGTGGAGGGAGAAAACTCCATCCCGCCACATTGTCTGACAGGCATTGAAGGGGGCAATATGTGGGAGCTCAAAGTGAAAAGCCCTTGGAGGGTCTAAAAAAGGGGGAAAATAAGATTGCTTTTGGACAAATAAGCAGGAAACCCACCAACATATGATCAGGGCGGCAAGCTGGGGCCAGCCCCTCTAAAGGAAGACTCTTTCTCTGACAGAGATGTTGGTCAGTCCTAGAATTAGGTAAATGTTTATTTAGCCTCATTACTTGCCAAACACCTTGCTGAGAGATTTCCTGGCATTATCTCCTATAATCCTCCCAATGGCTTTTCTTTGCTGCTATTGGCTTTATCATCAAGGGGAACAGGAAGCATGTCTTTTGTTTCTCATAATTCTTTTCCATAATATTTTGTCCAAATATCACAGACAGAACACAATACTGGGGGGAACAATCAGCATTGGTGGATTGATTCCTGTAGCCAGAGGGCTCCTCCCTTCTCAAATAATCTCCTCCCCTGGCTTCTCTCTCTACAACAGCTGCACTGCCCTTAACCATAGATTCTTCTGTTTTCTCTGTGACAAATACCGCTTTCATCTATCTTTGACAAACATCATTTATTTTAAAGCAATATAGCCTGGTGAGGAGTGGTAGGGGTCAGAAAATGCAAAGTTCATTTATAGAATGATTAAGTCCTGAAGGTATAATGTACATTATGGTGGCTGTCATTAATAATACTATATTGCATATTTATAAAAGTTGCTAAGAGAGTAGATCTTGAAAACTCTTATCACAATAAAAAATGTAACTATGATGGTGATGGATGTTCAATAGACTTGTGGAAATTTCATAATATATAGAAATACCGAATCATTATGTCATACCCCTGAAACTAACATATTGTCATGTCAATACTGTCTGTCATCTACCTGTCTATCTATCATTATCTATATATATATATCGGCGGCTGGGGTAATGGACATTTGAAATTAAGAAACCCATGTTTAAATTCTAGTGCTGCTATGAAACAGCCGTGGGATGGCAGTGGGCAAGTTAACCCTTTGTGTCTGTTTCCTTAAAGGAAAATCAGTCTCAGAATAGCTGATCCTAGAATTATTCTAAGAGTTATTGTAAAGAGTTGAAGTATCAAGTTTTGGGGTTTGTTTTTGTTTTGTTGAGTTTTTTTGGATGTATTTCAACTTTATTTTATGATTTCAGTGCTCCAAGATTCATTGTTTATGCATCAAGTTTTATTTATTATAAAGAGTTAAAATGTAAGTAAAGACAAAGCACAGTACTTGGAAGGAAAGGTCAAGCCAAAGAGAGTATTTTGGGGAGATGATAGTAAGTGCTGGCCTAGTGAGGGCCGGTAGGATTTTCTTGGTTGTAAGCAAAAGAAACTGCATGTGGCTAACTTAAGGGGAAAAAAAGGAGATTGTGAAGATCCTAGGGGGCTCACTGGCTTAAAGAGTAATCAGGCCCTTGGGAAGGGCCTCGGCTGTTGAAATTCATTTAAGAGCATAATTCTGGGTATTGCACTAAGATGTTTTAGCTCCAGTTGCCTTCCATTCTAATCCTGGTTTCAGTTCACTTCACATTGGAAATCCAGGATAGAAAATCTGGGTCAAGTCACCTCTTTTCTTGGGGGAGCAATGAGGGTAACCACATGACTGGGAGTCACAGGGCCAGGGTTGAAGTCCCTACCAGTTTCCTACTGCTGCTGTAAAGAATTGCCACACACTTAGTGGCTTAAAATAACACACATTTATTATTTTACAGTCCTGTAGATCAGAAGTCCAAACCGTCTCTGTGGGCTAACATCAAATTATCAGCAGTGCTGTGTCCCTCGCATCTGCTGCGACAGCCTGACGTAAATAAGGTAATCACGGCCTGACTATCCCCACACCTTTACCCATACTATAACCTGATTAATGGAGTGCCATCCCATCGTATTCACGGGTCCTGCCCACACTCAGTGGGAAGGGATTATACACACCATCTGTTTGTCCAAAATATACCTTCTAGTAAAGTCAGGGTGGACAGGTAAACAGATTGTAGAACAGCATAAGAAATGTTGGCACAAAAGTGTGCATGAGAACTTATGGGCAATTATGAGTAAAAGTGTTTGGAGAAGAAAGGGAGAAATAGGCTTCAGAAAGGAAATGAATTCTGAGCTGAGTTTTGATGGATGAAATGTGGTCTCTAATGTGAGCTGCACATATACACCAAGGGGGAAGCAAATTCAGATTTCTTGGTAAAAGACTAATGCTTTAATCTAGATGATACCTGAGTTCCAAAAAATCCCAGAAATTAAATCTAGGCAGAATTAGTCACTTAGTCAGCCAGTCCAGGCCACTCTGACTTGCTTTGGCAATTTAAGGAAGCTTAGATAATACATCTGGAGCCCATTTCTAAAGCCTGCTGCATTTTGAAACTCTTCTTATTTTAGGATTACTGGAGAATTTTCAGAATCTCTTTTCAAAAAAAGAAAAATGCCACATGGGAGCAGGCACATGTGGCATTGCTGGGAGGAAAAAGAATCTTAGTATTGTCTAGATAGTATGGTAGTTGAATTCACCAATCAGCCAGTTGCCCTGGGCTTATTAGTTCCTTTTTAATCTTACATCGCAATATAGAATGGCAGGATGGCGTGAAATGTAAAAAAGAAAAGAAGGCAGAGAGGGCAGGAAGATTCTTAAAGCAAGCACAGACAGAAAGGGAGCAAGTAGGAAGTCGTTCATGAATTTCCAGCTGGCTAGCGGTGATCGATCGTAGGTGGCCAGTGGAGGGGTCGTGGGGGTCCTTATTCCTGAGACGTATCTTTTTCATCAGGTCTAAGGTTGGTCCAGCCTAGAGTTAACCAAGCCTGAAAACTTAGAGAATTTAAAGTTTTTTATTTGTAAATTTTTATCCAAGTAACTCATGAGCAAGTTTTTAACATCAGGTATACAGACGGATATGTGATGAAAGGCAGTCCTCTCTGTGGATGCCCCTCGCCCCCACTGCCCCGATCCCTGTTTTCGGTTGTCCGAGTAGCTACTGCACTGCCTTCACATACTGTTTATGTCCCTCCAGCTTTGCAGACTAACTGAGGGGAAATCTCCAGACTCCCTTTATTAGAGGAAGGTTTATCTCACCTGTAACATCATACCAATCCCTAACTTCCATGATGTTTTACCACTATTTGCACTGCTTCTGTTGATTATTTGTATCACTTTATTTATTTATTTTATTTGAGAGAGAGAGTGCACACACAAGTAGGGGTGGGAGAGGGACAAAGGGAGAAGGAGAAGTGACTCCCCGCTGAGCAGGGAGCCCTGCACAGAATTCAATCCCAGGACCCTGGGATCATGACCTGAGCTGAAAGCAGAGGCTTAACCCACTGAGTCACCCAGGCGCCCCTTTTTATCACTTTCAATTATTTCTTGTTGCATTGCCCAGTAATAGTAGTAACTCTTGGCTTTCTCCCTTGTGTTGGAAGGATTTTTTATAACAAGGTTGTTGGCAGGTGAAAATAGTTACACAGGATGTTAATAGAGGGACCATAAAAGAGGTGTTTCATGTATAAATATGTTTAAGAAATCTTGGGAAAATCAATAGAACGTGTTTCTCTGTAATGGATCATCTCAGAAGCTTTGATGTGCAAATGTGGGGTGTGAAGCTTCAACAGTGCATGTAATGTGCAGTGTTTCTCAATCTTTTGATCATAGGAACTTTTTTACTATGGGACATCTATTAATATCTCAGGGAAATGTTTATGAAAGGTGGAGGAGGCCCTCTCCTGTTTGATGTAGTGGAAGAAGTATCAAAGTCTCCTTTTAGCAAAACAGGCATGACCTTCTCACCCCAAGCACCTGCCACCTGCCAGTGCTCCAGTAAGCACTAGCACATTGCACCCATGAGCTCTGTCCTAACAGCAGCACCATTTTACATAGAGAGGGACTGAGGTTAGCAATGCTGAGTAGTTTGCCTAGCGTCCCACAGCTAGTTCAGTGGGGAATGAAGGTTTCAAACCGAGGCTCAGAATCCCCTAACTACTCTAACCTGTCTAACACAGCCTGAAACACAGAAGTACTTTTAACAGAGCTTAGTCACTTTAGTTAGAGTTCCATAATGGTTATGCTGGATCTTACCTCTGTAGAGCAGGTTACAATACACCAACAGGATTTACTTCCACTATTTCATCAGAGTCCCACACAACCCTGTCACATAGCTAGAGCTGATGCATATAGAGAAGTTGAGTGTGTTGTCAACTCAACATAGCTAGCCCAGAGACAAAAATAATCAGGAGTTTGCTTTATTCCTGGCTATATCCAAAAGACTTGACTTTCCAGATTTAACAAATAAAAACACAAGACTCCCAGTTACCTTAGGATTTCGGATGAAGAATAAATAACTCTTTAATTAATAGTTCCTTAATGTAAGTAGGTCCCAAGCAATACTTGAGATGTACTAAAACACTGGCCATTGTTTATCTATCATTTTTTATCTGCATTTTATCTTGTAAGTGAGAACAAAACTCAGAACACGGGATTAAGTGAGAGAAGGGCAGGGTGGGGGGAGCGACCAGGAAGCAGTGTGAGTCCGCCCGGTCTCTGAGCAACTGCTGTGTACCAATGGTTTAAGATGGACCATGAGATCATGATTCTCTCAGCCCTCTGCACAGCCAGACAAGCCTGGAGTGGCAGGAACACAAGATCAGGCATCTCTAGCCACAGCAGTCTCTTCCAGGGCTCCCTGAAAGGTGACCCAAGTGTAGCAAGGTTCAGTGGTGGGCCCCTGCTTCTCTCAGGTGGCATCTGGACCTCTATATCAACAGCCAGCCGCAAAGCACTCAGCTTCCCACCGTGGATAAGGGACTCATGGATGCACCAGAGTTCATATTCCAAATGCCCACAGAGCAGAGCACACGGCCCAAGGTGCAACTTGTTGGGGTGAAGGTGGTCAGGGGTTCCTGGAGGGTGCAGCTCTAGGCAGCCTAGCCCCAAATCTCTATTTCATCTATAATAGATAAGTGTTGTTTTGTGGCTGGTTGCTCGTACTAGTACCCCAGCTAGTTTCCTGGTGGCTGCTTAGCCATGCATGCTCTGTAAATTGGAGCTTCACTGTCATATTCAAATACTTGATATGCAAAAGACAGTTTGCATTTGAACTCTGTTTGCATTGTTATAAAATAAAATCCAACATACCATTTGTCAATAAAGGAAAAGGAAGCCTATTAAAACCTTTAAATATAACTTTAATTCTTGCAAACGTTTGAGTGGTCATAAAATAAAAAAAGGTTTCAAATTTTTTATCACCTCTGTGTGAAGCTGTTTTCAATGGTGATTATGAGAACATGAAGAGAACACATTAAAAAGACAATTAGGATTTGCTTGTAATCCTTCCAACATAAAACTTGATAGAAAAAGCTATGCTGGCTTCCACTTCCACTTGGGATATAGGAAGTCACAAGAGAACATTGCTCCCACCCTAACAGTAAGAATGAGCCAGATAATCTACAAAATCATAATTCTTTAAAGCCTATAAGAACATTCAGGCTGTAAAAAAACCTTCTGAACTCAAATACAAAAAGTGGCAATGACCTCCTGGGAGAGCTGCTTTTATGGTTGGCAGCACAGAGAATGGAAAGAGTAAACTGGTAAGGAACCAGCAGTTGCACATTTCATGTGATGTTAAGGGAATTTAGACTCCCCAGAAGCTAGAACACAAGGCTCTGCACCTACCCACTGAGAGCTCCCAAAACAGCTTGAGGGGTAGGGGGAAAGAGCAGAAGCCCTCAAGGCACAGGTACGGGGAGACATTCCACCTACCCTGGAACTCAGAGCCTGGCTGATGGTGAAGCAGCAGCTGTCTGCCCCTGGAAGGGAGCTGGAGAGCTGAACAAAACATCTCTTTTCCCATCTGCAGGTGTGTATGACCTGCCCGTGTCTTAGGAGAACTGAGAAATTCCACTGACACTTATGGCTTCACCTTACTAGGGTAGGTCTTTTTCCCTATTCAGGGTAGGCCTACAGAGCCCAAGAGGACATCTCAGCCCCTGCTGAAGTCCTAGGGCAGCACAGGGACCCTGAGAGAAAGCCCAGGCCTTGCACTGAGGACAAGGCAGGGGCCATGTGTAGTTGGGAGAGGGTGGGAGGGGAGAGGCAGGTGCAAGGTGAAGGCAAACAGGGCCTGAGAAAGTCAAAGACAGAAAAGAAGAACTGATAAATCCTCCCCAAGCATTCACATTCCAAGTCTTGCTAGAGGGAAGGTTCTGACTCCTCTATCAAGTAACATGAAGCCTGTGGCAAACTGAATCTAACTGAAGCAGCAAAACCTTCAGACCAAGATCAACTACAGACAAGAGTGTCTCAAGCTTTCTCGGTAGTGGCCTGCCAGACAAAAAAAAAGATCTACTCTTTTCTAGATACAATTACTATTTTCTTCAGACTCTGCCATTTATATGTAATTTGTGATGTCTCAACTCAATCAAAATCAAACTCAAAGACATGTGAAAAAGTAAGCAAAAAGTACTTTTCTCAAAGAGAATACAGTAAATAAAACCAGACCTGTAGAATAGAACTATTGTTGGAATTATCAGAAAAGCACTTTGAAAATAATAATAATAAAAATAAATATATAATAAGATAGAGTGAAAAAAGTGAACATGTTTAAACGTGTTGCAGAGCATGAACACGTGAGAGTTCATGAGAGTGAACATGTTTAAACAATTGCAGAGCCAATCAGAAATGCTAGAAATGAAAAGTAGGTCATAGATAAAATATCCTTTCGGTGAGTTTATTAACAGACTGGACACATCGGAGGAAGGAATCTGTGAAATTTAAGACAATCAGACAGTTTGTTTTTGAACTCTGTTTGTATTCAAGATATCTGATATATATATATATATATATATTATATATAATGTGTTTAAATATATATATATAATATATAACATTCAAATAAACATATAATTTGAGTCTCAGAAGAAATATTTGAATGGCCTAACATTTTCTAAGATATATGGAAAACATTAACTGAAGATGCAATAAACTCAGCAAACTCAAACACAAACACCAATAAAAGCACTTTTAGACACATCAAAATCAAGCTGCTAAGAAACAGATATAAAGATAAAAATCTTAAAAGCTGCCAGTGAAAATAAGACATATTACATAAATGGAACAACAATAGAAATTGCAGCTTCTCACCAGAAAAAATGGAGTCCAGAGACAGTAGAATGACATCTTTAAAATGTTGAGAGAAGGAAAGAAAAAAAAATCAATCTAGAATCCTAGTTTTAGTGCAATTATTTCCCAAAAATAAAGGCAGGCAAAATAAAAATATTTTCAACAAGGCAAAAGTGAAGGAAATTGTTTCACACAAACCTCTACTATAAGGAATACTAAAATATTTTTTTTTCGGCTAAAAGGAAACAATGCCAGATAGAGACCCAGTTCTTGAAGAAGAACTAAAGAATACCAGAAAGAGAAAACATGTTAGTAAATATAAAGGACATTAAGCACACACACATGCAAGCACACACACACACACAATTTAAAGACTCTTGAAAATTTAAAGTAAGATAATAACCATGCTCTATGAAGTTCTGGCATATTTAGAAATAGAATATATGATAAGGGCACAAAGGGTGAGAAAGTAATAATTAAAGTAATTATTTTAAGATTTTTACATTGTTTGTACAATAATAGAATAATTTCTTATTGTAGATGAGACAATTTAGAGATGGATATTATAATCTCTAGATCAACCACTAAAAAGTAAAATTGCCTAAAAAGACAAATGATAATAACTAACATAGAAAATAAAAATAAAAACCTAAAAATATTTAATTCACACACACACACACACACACACACACAAAGGCAGAAAAGGAGGAACAAAAACCATAGAGCAGATGGAACAATAAAAATTAAATATCACTACAGTAGATTAAAACCTACATGTATCAGTAATTGCATGTGGACTAAAGTGCCAAATTAAAAGTTAGAGATTGTCTATGGAGTATTATGCCTCCATCAGAAAGGATGAATACCCAACTTTTCTAACAACATGGATGGGACTGGAAGAGATTATGCTGAGTGAAATAAGTCAAGCAGAGAGAGTCAATTATCATATGGTTTCACTTATTTGTGGAGCATAAGAAATAAAGGGGAGTTAGAGAGGAGAAGGGAGTTGGGGGAAATTGGAAGGGGAGATGAACCATGAGAGACTATGGACTCTGAAAAGCAATCTGAGGGTTTTGAAGGGGCGTGGGGTGGGAGGTTGGGGGAACCAGGTGGTGGGTATTAGAGAGGGCACAGATTGCATGGAGCACTGGGTGTGGTGCAAAAACAAGGAATACTGTTATGCTGAAAATAAAAAAATTAAAAAAAAAAGTTAGAGATTGTCAAAAGTTAGAGATTGGCTAAAAAACAAAAAAACAGCCAAAGTATATGCTGTTGACAAGAAATACATCTCAAATATAAGACACAGAAAAGTTGCAAATGGAAGAATGGAAAGTGGAAAAGAATATAAAATCCAAATACTAACCTGTAATAATCTACCATTGTTATAGTTTATAACCAAAGTAGACTTCAAGACAACAAGTATTACCAATGTAGAGAGGCGTTTCATAATAATGACAGCGTTGAGTGATCAAGAAAATCAACAATTTTCAATGTGATGGAACCAAAGAATTACATAGGTCCACAACTGATGAAGAATTTAGCACCCATCTCTCTGCAATTGATAGGACAACTAGATAGATAGATGATAGATGATAGATGATAGGTAGATAGATAACAAAGACATGGAAGATCTAGCCCGACTTAACTGACAGGGAACACTACACCCAAGAGCAGAAAAGGATTGTGTAATATTTTCAAATGCACAGGAAGAATTCACCAAGGTGGACTATTTTCTAGGCCATAAAACAAGTCTCAGTGAATTCCCAAAGTCAAAATCATTCAGAGGATATTCTCTGGCTGCAATAGTATTAAATCAGAAATCAGTGATGATAAAAGTTCCAATAGAACTTTCTGTGGTGGTAGAAATGTTCTGCACTTGGATTGACAATGATAGTCACTGTCTGTGTGCGACTATTGAGCACTTGAAATTTGGCTAAAGTGACTTAGAAACTGAATTTTTAATTTTCATTCATTTTAGTTAATTTAAATTTATCCACATATGGCCAGTTACTAATGTATTAGGTAGTACAAATCTAGAAAATCTCCAAATATATATCACACATACACAAAAGATTTTAGATCAATCACAGATCCAAATTTAAAGGCTAAGAATCCAAAGGTTAATAGTATGAAGCATAAAAGAATGTTTTCATGACTTTGATAGGAGTGAAAAAATCATAGAGAACACAGAGAATGCAGTAACCATAAAATAAAATACTGAGAAATTGGGCTTCATTAATACTAAAAACTTCAGCATGCAACAAAAATACCATTAAGAAAAGAAAAACAGGAGTCCCAGGTGGGGAGAAAATATTTATAAAACAACATCTGACAAAGGAGTTGTATCCAGAATATAAAGAACACTTAAACTCAAAATAAAAAGACAACCTAAATAAAAACTGAGTAAATCTTGAACAAACACCTCACAAAAGAAGATTTATAAATGGCTGGTAACACATGAAAAAAGTGTTCCACATAATTATTTATCAAGGAATTTCAAATTCAAATGATAATTAGATACCATCAAAAACCAACCAGAATGGCTGGAAATAAAAACATTAATACTCCTAACCACTGACGTACATGTGAAAGCAATAGACTCTTCTGCGTTGTTAGTAGGCACGTACAATGATACCACGACTTTGGAAACTGGGAGCTTTGTGAAAAGCTAAACGTGCATCAGCTGCAGTACCTGGCCACTTTACACTAGGTATTCATCCATGGAAAATGAAAATATGTGTTCATAAAAAGTTCTGAGCAAGGATGTTTACAATAGCTTACTTACAATGTCAGAAATTAAAAATAACCCAGGTATCCATCAACAGGAGACTAGATATGCAAACTATGGTATATTCACAGAATGGAATATTACTTAGCAATTAAAAGTAACAAATTACCAATACACACAGCAGGCAGAACGAGTCTTGAAAACTTAACACTTATAAAAGGAACGAGACACAAAAGACTCTATGCTGTATTATTCTGTTTTTACGAAGTTCTAGAATAGGAAAATTTCTACAGTAATAGATAGCAGCCCAGGTGGTGGCATCTAAGGTCCAGGCATTCACTGAGACCAAGCATAAAGGAACTTTCTAGGGTGATAAAAATGTTGATTGGAGAAGATGCGTACACTTGTCAAAAAGATCAAAACCATGTATTTCATCAGATGTTAAGTTATGCCTCAGTAACCATTTCTAATAAATAATAAAGCTATGTTCAGAAGAGCAGGGTGAAGTTTCTCATTAAAAACTTCAAAATACTTTGGGGCGCCTGGGTGGCTCAGTGGGTTAAGCTCCTGCCTTCGGCTCAGGTCATGATCTCAGGGTCCTGGGATCGAGTCCCGCATCGGGCTCTCTGCTCAGTAGGGAGCCTGCTTCCCTCTCTCTCTCTAAGCCTGCCTCTCCATCTACTTGTGATATTTCTCTGTCAAATAAATAAATAAAATCTTAAAAAAAAAACTTCAAAATACTTTAATTTATAAGTACTTTACAAACTCAACGTATATCTTCTATGGTACATGTATTCTATTTTTCTCATGATTTCTTTTATGAATTTTTTACCAAGCCTTATTTACATGCTCTAGAATACTCTGCTGTTTGTTGAGGGTGCTGAGCAAATGTTGTTTTTCCACACATGTCACAATCTGAAAACGCTGGGGAGCTCTGTGCCACCTGAAGGTGAAACAGAGAGGGGTATGGGGCCATTAGAAAGAGAGACCTGTTTGGGAAGGATGTATAGAAATGTGAAAGGGATGTCTATGTCATGGGGTTCTTGTAAGGATTAAAATAAAGTAGAGCTTGTGCATCGAAAGTTCTTGGCACAATTCCTGGCTCCATAGCAGGTGCTCAATAAAAATTTCTTCTCCCCTGTTGGGCACCATTATTTTTTGGAATTCTGAATCTTGTCTCCGTATGGAAACCTACAGATTGTATTTGGAGAAATATTTTTTTCATACCTTTATTTTCTTACTAAACAAAGTTGAAGTAGTCAAGGGATCCAGTTTGGTCTGCTCCTCAGGAACGAGCTAATGTATCAAAATAGAGTATTCTAAATCTTCACAGTTATGGCCTCCAATATGCAAATAAGGAAGTCAGAATTCATTAATTGGTCTTTGTGCAATCATGTGAGTTATTGAAAGGACAGTGTCTGTACAAAACTAAATACTGCATCAAAATTAAGATGACAGCAGGGAGCTTTTCAGAAATATGAAAAGGCTTTCTTCTAGGCAGTAGCCAAATACTTGTTTAAAATATCAGAGTTGGAAATTCATTTATTTATTGACATACCAAGTGTTCAAGGAGAATTTAAAAAGGAACTTTCTTCAAACAGTCCTTACGACTTAATCTGTCAAAATAATTTAGGAAGAGTATGCCACTGTTTGGTGAAAATGTCTTTCAAGCAGTTTTAAGCCAGTAAAAGGTAAATAGAGATTTATTTTTTAAATGATATCATTGTTTTAGACTTGGGGTAATGATCAAAACAATTCTTTGAGTGTTAATTCATGCTTTGAACAGGACGTGGGGAAAACTACGTTTCTTTTTGGCTGTGACCTATTCGGTATTTCTACAACATTTAATTTTTATTTTTTAATTTTGGAAGACATCCACAATATACCCTGTCACACACATTCCTGCTTTTGATTTTCGCAGCCTCCTTATCCCCTTTTACAGATGATGGAGTTAGGGGGCCACAAAGGTGGCTAGTTTATTAACCAGGGTGAGTAGAAAATTTAGCTGGGGTTTTAAGTCTCATTCTGTCCCTATTTCCCAGTGGTTTCTAATACACCACTTGTCCCTGTGCCCCCCCACACTCCATAAGCATATCTGAAGAATAGAGGCCACCATGATGTCAAGAGCCTCTCCTCCTTGCTAAGGGGCACCTGGCAGCAAGGGAGACCTCAGATCAATGAGGCCAAGGGCAGAGGCACCCAGCAGGCATATGCAACCATCTGGGCTCTGCTGGAAGGTGATCTCTCTGCCCTCCCCACAAAAGAGTTTTGCTGATTGGCTTTTCCCCACTCTGTGCCTGTAAGAAAACTTCTGGCCTAGGACCCCTGCCGCCCAGCCTCATGCACACACAGCACCACCACCTCCCCAGGCAGACAGTGGGTTCAGACAACCACACATTTTCCCGCTTGTCAAGGACTGTGAGCAGGGAATGCGCCCCTTGAGTGTAAGAATAAGCAGTATCTAACCACCTTACACGTGGCACAAAAGCCACCCTTGAGAAGAGACATCACATGTGACAATTTGTTGTAAAGGCATGAAACTCTCACTGTTGTATTTCCCTTTTAGAGGCTTTCTTGGACCCTTTTTGTTTTAATGAGTTTAACTGACTTTTCTTAGCTACATCTGTTATCTCAGCTAATTCAGGAACTGGTGAACTTGGCTAAAATGACTCTTGAGGAAGGCAAGAGACCAACAGATTTTGCTCTTTTGCCTTAGAAGTTGATATTTGGGGCCCCCACCCATTTTGTCCCAGGCAAAGCTCACCTCTTTCTTAACCTGTAGCTTTTCATTTGCCCCAATATTGGCTTCACAAAATGGAAAATGGGGATTTGGAAACAACATCTCACACAGAGCAATGTTATTGACTTTTATACTACTTATCTGTGTGTCCAATGGGTTACTATTTATCTGCAGTTATATAAGACTTATATAGAAGCCTCTAGGACACAGTTGACTTTGAGTGACCTTTATTGAGCAGCAGGCATTTTACATGCATTTCTCTAATGATCATTCTGTAATATAGATATCACTTTCCCATTTAAGGGAGCCAAGACTCAGAGAGGTTAAATAATGATGAAAACAATAGAGAGGTAACATTTAGTAAGCACCCACGAGGGAACAAGTGCTATGCAAAGTATCATGTATGGGCTTTACAAACAGTATTCTTTCCTCTAATTTCCTCTTCACAACAACCCAGCAAGATTGCTACTATTGTTATCCCCATTTCACAGATGCAAAAGAGAGGTAGGAGAGGACAGGTTGCTTGTCCAAAGTCACATATTTGGTAAGTGACAAAACTGGGACAGGAACACAGGTCAGATCGATGCCAAAGTCCGCATTCAACCACTCCTAGATAGGCTGCCTTTTCTGGAGTTTGGATTCTAACTCAAACACACTTTCTACTGCCTATATTTCCTAGCAAGAAATACCAACCACAGGAAGACACTCACACAGATGGTTTGAACAACTCGACTCATTCAGTTGGTCTCTTCTGTAATAACTCCATCTAAACAACACCCTTCAATGTTGGGAACACACATGTGGATTTTGTCAGACCCATTCCTAACACTGTTTCTTATTGTCTGGGTGACTCTAGATATTATTCAACCTCTCTGAGCCTCCATTCCTGAG
This sequence comes from Neogale vison, assembly GCF_020171115.1. Classification (NCBI taxonomy): domain Eukaryota; kingdom Metazoa; phylum Chordata; class Mammalia; order Carnivora; family Mustelidae; genus Neogale; species Neogale vison. Next base: position 97,340,260 of record NC_058093.1, on the reverse strand, counting down.
TCCTTAAATGGAAAAATAAAGTACCCACCTGAGAAGACTATTGTAGGAATTAGACAAGAAAGTGTGGGAAAATCTTGGCATTTGGTAGATGATTGTAAACAATAGCTATTCTTATAAAATATACCCAATAAAGATATATATATCTTTTATATATAAAAAGACATATACGGGGGAATGCTGCCTTTGTTTTTAATCATAATCTTACTAGTACCTAGCTGGATGACCTTGAATACATTACATAGTTTCCTTGATCTCAGTTTACTCATGGATAAGAACAAAGGGCTGGAAGATTCTTTAGTTACCTTCAAATGCTAATATTTGATAATTCTATAAACATGTATGAGATAACTTTGTAGTCTAGAAATTACTATAGAATATACCATATTGGTATCAACGTGATGACCTTTTTTTTTTTTTTTTTTTTTTAAATCATGCAGTTGGGGAAGAGAAAAGTGAAATGATACCTCTTGGCTGCTTTATGTGTGCTATTCCATTTCTTCCTCACCATCCTCCTAAGGGACTGGTTTTTTAAAACAAGTATCACAGAATAATCTGAAGTTCAAAGAGATAAAATGACTTGCCTAAGTTAGGGCAGTTAAACAAGAGGAGGTATCTTTCAAATTTATGTCTCTTTGTCTTAACCCATATTCAGCCTTGAAATTGGCTTCTGAAGAGTCACCAAGCTCACCAGGGACCTCAGGAACCAAGGGGAATTATGTACCTATGGTCTAAACAGTTACCTCACCATGGCAGCGATTTTCAGGTTTGTGTCTTTCTATGGATCTCAGCCATAGGAATCAAGGGAATCAGTGGGGAAGGGAAAGCGACATCTTTTTTTTAAAAAAAATCTTTTTTTTAAAGATTTTATTTATTGAGGACCTCCACCTACCGCTGGGTCAACAAAATACAGATCACATGCTCCAGCAGGTGGGAACACCCACACAAAAATGAGAGCACAAATTTTCTTTGAAAGAATTTGCTATTCTGCCCCACCAAATAGCAATTTGCTATCCCCCCCCCCACCGCCGCCTAAATTCCCACCCATTTAGGGGAAAAAAATTTACAGTTTATACTGTTTCAGTGTTGGCTTGTAATGGGGATACCATAAATTTTTCAACTTGTAATTTAATCGATGGATATGGGATACTATCAACTTTTTTAGTAGATTTTATTTTTTAAATCAGTTAAGCTCACAGCAAAATTGAGTGGAAGGCACATAGAGTTCCAATGTGCCCTTTGCCCCTACACTTCCATGATTTCCCCATTATCTGTATCTGCATCTGAATGATACCCTTGTTACAATCCATGAAACTACACTGACACATAATCCGCTGAAGCCCGTAGTTTACATTAGGGTTCACACCTGGACATTCTGTGGGTTTTGTTGGATAAGTGTAGAATAAACATGTATCCACTATACTAGTAGATATTATTATTAAGAGGAGTCTTTCTGCCCTAAAAATCCTCTGATCTCCACCTATTTATTATTCCCTGCCCCCAGCCCCTGGCAGCTACTTATCTTTTAACTGTCTCCATAGTTTTGCCTTTCCCAGAATGTCCTATAGCTGGAATCCTGTAGTATGTGGCGTGTACAAATTGGCTTCCTTCTCTTAGTAACATACCTTTAAGATTCCTCCATGTCTTTTTATTGCTTGAGAGTGAGAGAAGGAAGAAATTTTTCTTTCTCCAAGGTTCTTTTAGCTGGAATAAAAATTAACTCTACATGAGACAGATTAACAGGAAAAAACAAAGTTTTATTGCACGTGCAGAGGCCCTATGATGAAATTGAGACCCAAAGAAATGACCAAGTCAGGCAGTTTTTATACATTTTAAACAAAGAGATAAATTTGTGGTGAATTTTTTTTTTAAGATTTTATTTATCCATTTGACAGACAGATCACAAGTAGGCAGAGAGGCAGACAGAGAGAGAGGAGGAAGCAGGCTCCCCAAGGAGCAAAGAGCCTGATGTGGGGCTCGATCCCAGGACCCTGGGATCATGACCCAAGCTGAAGGCAGAAGCTTTAACCCACTGAGCCACCCAGGCACCCCGAATTTTTAAGATTTAAAAAAATGGGTGTTTAGAAGCTTTGATTAATAAGGAGCTCTGGGGGAATTTGGCCTGAGCTAATAGATTAGTAAAAAGTAACTAGGTTTGTTTCCACAGCTTTCTTGGCTTTAAGGTTCCTATCTCTGATGATAAGGTTATCTTTTTACTTCTTAGAACAGGGAGGGCACCTCTCAAATGGTCAATTTATTGCCTCCTTTCAGGGGAACAAAGCAGGGTCTGAGTGTCCTTGCAAGGCTATTTCCTTTGTATCTTCAACTCGAAATAATCAGGATGTCAATGTGGTGCAATTGCGTGGCCTGCCCTTCACTCAGAGGATAGTTCATTTCTCTTGAATATTGGATAATATTCTCTTGTCTGGATGTGCCACCATTCATGCATTTGCCTACTGAAGGAAACCTTGGTTCCTTCCAAGTTATAGCAATGATGAATACACATCTGTGTGCAGGTTTTGATGCGTGCTTGTGTTCAACTCATTTAGGTAAATACCCAAGAGTGTGACCTCTAGATCTTATATTTTTGTAAGAAACTGACAAAGTATCTTCCCAAGTGGAAGTACCATTTTGCATTCCCAAGAGTAGTGAATGAGAGTTCCTTTTGCTCCACATCCTAGCCAGCATTAGGTGGTGTCAGTGTTCTGGATTTTGGAAATTCTAATAGATGTGTACTGGTATCTCGTTGTTTTAATTTGCATTTCCATAAATCATTAGGATATGAAACATCTTTTTATATGCTTATTTGCCATCTGTATATCTTCCTTGGTGGGGTGACTGGTTGGATCTTTTACCCATTTTTTAATTGGGTTGTTCAGTTTTCTATTGTTAAGTTTGAAGTGTTCTTTGTGTATTTTGGTAACACTCCTTTGTCAGGTGTGTCTTTGGTGAATATTTTCCCCCCCAGTCTGTGGCTTACTTTGTCATTCTCCTGACACTATAACCTTTTTAATTCTTAGAGCTTCTAAGGTTGTGGCCGCAGCTTGACAGACACCTTTTCCACTCTATCTGAGGCTGGGAAACTGTAAGGAATATATCACTAACACTGATGCCTCCTACTCCCAAATACCAAAAGTGTTATCAAGAAAAATCACCTGAAATTTAGGTCCTATGGCAATGTTACCACGTGGTGATGATCCACACAAATGACCATGGCCACCTTTTTTCAAATGCGTTTATGAAAGAGCATTGGGAACATCATGCTGAGACCCCTCACTCACAAGGCACAGAATTCTGCTAGAAGAATTAGCACTGCAGTGTATCAGGGACTTAATCTGACCCTTTGCTCTGACTGGGGGTGTTCCAAGAATTATAGTTTGGTTGACCCTGAAGATCAAGTCTGTTTGACACATAAGCATTCATTATTCTTTCATTCTAATGTCTATCAGGTGGCCATTGTGTTTATGGCACAAATGAATTATAAAGACAAATATTTCTCAAGTTAATTGTAATCTTGTAGACATTATATGACATGTTGGTAGCTACAAATTAGCTTTCAGGTGAAAGAGACAATAAATCCTGAAAATGACTGTGGTTTACTATATTCAGAAAAAGCTTAGTTTAGGGAGAGAATTTAAAGTTCATCTCATCTAATCTTCCTCCTAATTTAAGAATCAGAAAAGCATCAATAGAAATTCTGGTTTCAAATTAACTAGTTTTGTGGCCATAAGCAAGTTATCTGATACCCTCAGGACTTTGCCTTCTCTTTCCTAAAATGAGTATACTAGACTCCTGGTGAGCCCCCAGCTGATAGGTCACACACGTTTGCTTCAACCCTCTCCTAAAGCCCTTTTAAAATCACAGAAAAGGCTTTTTTAGCCTAAAGCAGCAAGAGAATGGGAGAAAAAAGAATCATGAGAAAAATGCCTATAAGCAGAAAGAAGCTAACTTCTTTCAAGGACCACGCCTGGAAACCAGCCAATTCACAGCACAGAACCTCAGAGAGTTTCAAGAATTGACAGGGGGACATGGCATTCCTAAGTATACGGGAATAGAATGGGACAGAAAACAAAATAATTACTTAAGGAACAGATAAGCCTGTGGGTTCCTGACATAGCCACGTGCAGTCCCACTATGACCTTCCTTCATGACAGCAGAAGACTAAAGGAAAAATAAGACCAAGGACATGGAGACATCAGAAATAGCAAAGACTGGGCTGCTACCAAAACATCTTGAGAACAAGAGGATTGAGTGAAAGCCTACATTTTTGATGATGAGCCCCAATCCCCCTATGTTGTGTCAAATAAACAGCTCCCGAAATACCCACATCCTAATCCTCAGAACCTGTGAATGTGTCACATTACATGGCATAGGAGAATTAAGAAGCTATAAAGAATTAATTTGTTAATGAGTTTATTTAATGAGATGGTGTTATAATAGGGAGATTATGTTAGATTATCTAGTTGACCCAATGTAATCACAAGGGTCCTTACAAATGAAAGAAGGAAGCAGAGAGTTGTCCAAAGGAAGAAGGAAGATGTAACTGCAGGAGAAAATAAGTTTCCTGACTTCAGAGATGGGTGAATGGGTCCATGAGCCAAGGAATGTGGGGGGAGGGGACTTCTAGAAGCTAGAAAATGCAAGGAAATGGATTCTACGCTAGGGCCTCCAGGAAGGAATGCAAGACGCACCTGGACTGTAGCCCAGGGTGACCCGTGTCAGATGTGTGTCCTGCAGAACTGTATGATGGTTAATCTGTGCTGTTTTAGCCACCAAGTTTATGGTATTTTGCCACAGAAGCAACAGAAAACTTTTATGGCCCCTCAGAAAGCGATAATATAGCACACACATGTGATTTAGAAATACAGAGTAAATTCCAGAAAAAATAGCTAGAAGAATTGACTATAGCTCCTTCTGAGGAGAGGGAATTTGGTGGATAGATAGAACAGGTAAGGAGTCTGCACTTTCTCATTACAAATCCCATAGAAGCATGTACTCTTGCAAATTACGTTACAATATTATGGTTAAAAAAAAAAAAAAGTACCGCTAAAAAAGAACAAATTTATGTGGTTAACTTGGTGTACCATATAGGTGGTAGGAACCATGCTCTGAACAACAGAACTAACCAGTATTGCCCCACCACCCTGCAACAAGCAAGTGTGTTCTCTGTCACCCATTTCCATTATACGTTTAATTTTCATTATATTTTAAACCTTATCTCTTATAATGTAGATATACAGCTCTTGTGCCTAAAGTATAAACATTTTACATCATCATATTTGTGAAACCATGAAAAGTATCATATTTATGTATGTGCAACAATATTTCCTTTATTGTTTTATCATTTGACCAGAAGGACATCCTTTGATCTCTTGGTTCCTGCCGTGTTAATCTCCTTATGATCATGACTAACATGTGGTCTTTGAAATAAGTTTCAGCACTCTGAAGATTTGGGGTATAAAAGATGGCTGCTAGGTTTATGCTCTATCAAAGTGTTTCTTGTTGACAGCCATAGAAACGCCAACAAAGTATCCACAGTTGAAATACTATTTATTTCTATTATATTATTATTATAAAAATAAGTTGCTATTGGGACTTGAAAGAAGCCATTCCAAAATGATAGACTCTAAATTCAGAAGCATGGTTACTTCTGCAAGGTCAGGGTTGGGGAGGTATAAGAGGCATACAGGAGACTCCAATATATTGACAATACAGCTCTTCATTTGCTGTATTTTTAATATTGACTGAAACATTTTTAAGAGACTAATTTCTCATTAAACTCTTTTGTACTCTTAAAAAACAAATTTAAGTGATGACTGTGAATACATATCTCAAACGTATATCACAACACATCAATAATGACTTCTTTCACTTGTGTTGAGAAAATACCTTAAACTGCCCTTGAGGTCATTAGTTTCTGCTTAAACTTATACTACATGGTCAGTTCATTTACTTCAACCAGTTTTAAAGGCACTAACTGAAATTTCAGCTTTGAGAGCTTTCAGTACAAGAAATATGGTACATTTGTACAAGATATTCTATTTGTACTTTAACCAATATGAAGAAAAGTTTATTATTTTAATTATTATCAGTCTGTGGGGAGTTGGAAACAGACTTAATATTATGCTGTCACTAAAGCATAATTAAAGGATTTTTTTTCCTTTAGCTGATATTACTAATACTAACATTTGTCCTATTATTTTTTTATTAAATTGATTTATTTATTTTCAGAAAAACAGTATTCATTATTTTTGCACCACACCCAGTGCTCCATGCAATCCGTGCCCTCTATAATACCCACCACCTGGTACCCCCCAACCTCCCACCCCACCCCCGCCACTTCAAACCCCTCAGATTGTTTTTCAGAGTCCATAGTCTCTCATGATTCACCTCCCCTTCCAATTTACCCCAACTCCCTTCTCCTCTCTAACACCCCTTGAATTTTGAAAAGAAATTCGAAGGGGAGGTGAACCATGAGAGACTATGGACTCTGAAAAACAATCTGAGGGGTTTGATGTGGGGGGGGTGGGAGGTTGGGGTACGAGGTGGTGGATATTATAGAGGGCATGGCTTGCATGGAGCACTGGGTGTGGTGAAAAAATAATGAATACTGTTTTTCTGAAAATAAATAAATTGAGAAAAAAAGAGAAATTTTACAAATTGCAGTAACATTCCCTTCTGTATAGATGTGAATGAGTGATTCAACTTAATTTCATTTTTACTTTGATTTCAAGTCCTTCCTGTATTTATTTCATTAAATAAGTTATTTTTCTCCAAATGAGAACTAGTCCCTCTAACTCCATCTTTGTATCTCTCATAAGAAAGTGTTCCTTTGTTAAGCCAATTCAACCACTGAATATGCTGAATATTTAATTTGAAGGGAGTCTCCAGCATCTGGCATTAACTATCAGTCTCCCTGCATCTGGTTTAGCTCTGATCTTTGTATATTTATGTTTAGTCTTTTCACTGACATTTTATAAAGAAAAGGAATGTGGGACAAACTAGGAAAGGAGAAGGAATAAAATTAAAGCAACAATGAGATGATGTAGCAGACTTTTATCCTATTTAGTAAAAAAAAAAATACAAAATTAAATAGATGATTATAGAAAGCTTTAAGTCTCAAAAAATACTTTAGAACTTAATAAGATTTCCTTATCTTATAAAGAGTATAATAAATTGGACTTATTGTCAGATATAGGTTATCTTCCAGAAGGAATGATCCATCCAGTCTGATGTTAAGCAGACCCTTAAGCGGTGGTTTTGGAATCTTTATGGAGCAGATAATATTAAAGATTTTGGGGTGAGGAGCAACAGTAAAGTAGAAAGTATAACTGCTTGTGTTACCCACCTATGAAAAACAAGTAGTTCAGCTTCACAATGAGAGGACAGTAAGACAACAAAAGTCAGTTTTCCTACTGTATAAAAATGGAAGGACATTATCCACTATGACCTAAAAATACTACAGGAAGCTTTTTAGATAAATACAACTGAATTGATCATAATGGAAATGAAAGTGCTTAAGCTTATACTTATCTGAAAATCCAGTAGGTCACCATTTGCTATAGAACTGAGTCAAAACTGAGAACCATTTATTAACTTAAAATATGCCATGAAATGGCAAAACAGTAAATACTTAGGACAAAGATTGAAACTAACCATAATGTAATTCCACAAACTATGTTTTGCATTTAAAAATACTAAAATATTGCCCATATGCACAATATCTGGTAAATATTTTAGTGGATATAGTGATACCTATTTTGTATGATTTTTCTGAAGACTAAGTGTAAATTTGCATAAAGTGTATGTCAAACACAACGCTTCACAGTTAGAAAACCTTCTGATAAATTATAGCTATGAGTTGCCACCTGTCTGTCAAACTCCCAGAGAAGGTGATATCCAAGTTCTGACCTGACATTCACTTGATGGAGACCGTGTTACTTCATTAGTCCATCCATTCCATTGTTGGATAACTCTAATGCTTAGAAAGACAATTTTTATACTGACCAAAATCTGTGTTCTAACTTTCTACTGTTGGTATCAGCTTTTGTTCATTGGAGCAGCATAGAACATCTACTCTGTCTTCTCCATGGCAACCCTTTAAACAATTCTACATGGCTATATCCTCTATATTTTCTCCCTCCTCACCTGGGAATGACCACAGTACCCCATACTAGAGAAACCAGGACAGTTTAGATTAGGGTTACCTCAGGATTTAGTGTATAATAATTATCCCACCATTATTCTAGACACTATCATTGGACCTTAAGTTTGTATGTTATTACGTAGGACATTTCGCATTGCAGATGACACAATTAGCTTGGGTTAAAAAGGAAGTCCTTAGGTCCCCATAGGTTATTAGACTAGAAAGATAAGGAGAGAGGAAGAATGCAGCTGCACTAGAGAAATAACTGACTGATGAACTAAATTTAGACAGAGGTCTCTCTTTCCATCTCTCATCTATTCTATTCTCCATAGACCAGATTCCTTTGCTGCCCCAATGATACAGACATGGCCACCTACCAATCAAGAACTTTATCTCTTAGAACCCAGATTTCCCAAAAGAAAATAGCTTACCACTCTCTGTTTCTATTATCATCATATTTTAAAATCAGAACTTAATAATTATTAAACCAGAACTTTAGAAAGTTACTATTTTAAAATCCTCAGAGATGGGTTCACATTCTTGAATGAAATGTCCAATCCTGAACCCACCAACTGTGGCCAGGGGACCATGTTTCGACTTAAGTGCTTTTGTTGAGATCATTTGGATTAGGTGAAGGAACAATTTCTAGAAAGTAGAAATTTTCTGGAACAGGACAGACAGGCCTGCAAGTGTTTACCAGAAAATACAGTTTTAGTTTCCATTTTTTGACTGACAATTAATTAAAGCCCTGGACCACTTAAATTTAAATTGCAGTATAGTCTGATGTGTCCTATACCTGTTGAAATTTCATATAATAATTTCTCATCCAACATATATTATTAATGTATTCCAATTGTTTGTCTAAAGTCTGACTTTGATGTCTTCATGGGTGGATGATTAAATGGACAGAGTCATGGACATCTTGTTATAGTCTATTAGAAACTTCTTTCAGGATTGACCAGGATCCATTAATCAACACATTTGGGTATAGTCATTCAACTAGCCATGATGTGTTAGATATGAGTCTTTCCAGAAGCACTTAAATGTAAATGTCAGAGACACTAGAGGTTAGAAGATTCATCATCTCCTCATGTGTTAAAGCACATTTAGGGGATCAAGGTAATGCTGGCTTCATAAAAAGAGTCTGGAAGTTTTCCTTCTGTTTCTATTTTTTGAAATAGCTTCAGGAGAGTCGGTATTATTTCTTCTTTGAATGTTTGGTACAATTCTCCAGGGAATCCATCAAGTCCTGGGCTCTTGTTTTTTGGGAGGTTTTTGATCACTCCTTCAATATCATTACTAAATATTGGTCTATTCAGGTTGTCAATTTCTTCCTGATTCAGTTTTGGAAGTTTATAGGTTTCCAGGAATGCATCCAATTCATCTAGGTTGCTTAACTTATTGGCATATAACTGTTCATAATAATTCCTGATGATTGTTTCTATTTTCTTGGTGTTAATCATGATCTCTCCCTTTTCATTCATAATTTTATTAATTTGGATTCTCTCTCTTTTCTTTTATATTAGTTTGTCCAATGGTTTATAGATCTTATCGACTCTTTCAAAAAACCAGCTTCTAGTCTCGTTGATGTGTTCTACTGTATCTCTAGTTTCTATCTCATTGATCTGTGCTCTAATCTTGATTATTTCCTTTCATGTGTCTGGGGTTGGCTTAATTTGTTGTTGATTTTCCAGTTCTTTAAGGTGTAAAGAGAGCTGGTGTATTCTGGATTTTCAATTTTTTTGAGGGAGACTTGGATGACTATGTATTTCCCTCTTGGGACGGCCTTTGCCGTATCCCATAGGTTTTAGACCAAAGTGTCTTCATTCTCATTGGTTTCCATGAATTGTTTAAGTTCTTTTTTGATTTCCTGGTTGATCCAAACATTCTTTTTTTTTAAAAAGATTTTATTTATTTCTTTCACACACAGAGAGAAATCACAAGTAGGCAGAGAGGCAGGCAGAGAGAGAGGGGGAAGCAGGCTCTCCACTGAGCAGAGAGCCTGATGTGGGACTCGATCCCAGGACCCTGAGATCATGACCTGAGCTAAAGGCAGAGGCTTAACCCACTGAGCCACCCAGGCGTCCGGACCCAAACGTTCTTTTTTTTTTTTTTTTAGTAGAAACATAGTTTTAATTTTATATACATTTTTTTTAATCTTTCTTTTTAATTTATTTTTTATTTATTTTCAGCATAACAGTATTCATTATTTTTTTAGCTTTTTTTTTCAATTTATTTATTTTCAGAAAAACATTATTCATTTTTTTTTCGGTTGGTTAAGCCTCTGCCTTTATTTTTTTTTTCCAAATTATTTATTTTCAGAAAAACATTATTCATTATTTTTTCACCACACCCAGTGCTCCATGCAAGCCATGCCCTCTATAATACCCACCACCTGGTACCCCAACCTCCCACCCCCCCCCCCCCCGCCACTTCAAACCCCTCAGACTGTTTTTCAGAGTCCATAGTCTCTCATGGTTCACCTCCCCTTCCAATTTACCCAAATTCCCTACTCCTCTCTAACGCCCCTTGTCCTCCATGCTATTTGTTATGCTCCACAAATAAGTGAAACCATATGATAATTGACTCTCTCTGCTTGACTTATTTCACTCAGCATAATCTCTTCCAGTCCCGTCCATGTTGCTACAAAAGTTGGGTATTCATCCTTTCTGATGGAGGCATAACGTTCTTAAGCAGGGTGATCTTTAGCTTCCAAGTGATTGAATTTCTTCCAAACTTTTTCTCGTGGTTGAATTCCAGTTTCAAAACATTGTAGCCTGAGAATATGAGGGAATAATCTCAATCTTTTGGTATTGGTTGTGCCCTGATTTGTGACACAGTATTTGGTCTATTCTGGAAGAAAGTTCCATGTGCTTTCGAGGAGAATGAGTATTCTGTTGTTTTAGGGTGGAATGTTCTGTACATATCTATGAGGTCCATCTGGTCCAATGTGTCATTCAATGCTCTTGTTTTTTTTACTGATTTTCTGCTTGAATAATATGTCTATTTCTGAGAGTGGTGTGTTAAGATCCTCTACTATTAATGTATGCATATCAATATGTCTCTTTACCTTGATTTATAGTTGTCTTATATAGTTGGCTGCTCCCATATTGCGGACATAAATATTTACAATTGTTAGATCTTCTTGGTGGATAAACCCTTTAGGAATGATGTAGTGTCCTTCTTTATCTCTGACTACAGTCTTTAGTGTAAAATCTTATTTATCTGATATGAGAATCGTTACCCCAGCTTTCTTTTGAGGCCCATTGACATGAAAGATGTTTCCCATCCCTTCGCTTTCAGTCTGGATGTATCCTTAGGTTCCAGATGGGTTTCCTGTAGACAATATATGGACAGGTCCTGCCATTTTATCCAATCTGTAACTCTGTGCTATTTTATGGCAGCGTTTAGGCCATTCATGTTGAGAATGATTATTGAAAGATACGTTTTTAATTGACACATGTTGCCTGTGAAGTCCTTGTTTCTATTTAGATTGTCTCTGTAAATTTCTGTTCTATGTCACTCTTGGGTTCTTTCTTCTTTTATAGAATCCCCCCCCTTAATATTTCTTTTAGTGTCGGCTTGGTGATCACATACTCTTTTAAACCTTGCCAGTCTTGGAAGCTCTTTATCTCTCCATCCATTTTGAATGTCAGCCATGCTGGATAAAGTATTCTTGGCTGCATGTTCTTCTCATTTAGTGCTCTGAATATGTTTTGCCAGTCATTTCTGGCTTGTCAGGTTTCTGTGAACAGGTCTGATGTTATTCTGATGGACCTTCCTCTGTACATAAGGACTCTCTTCTTCCTAGATGCTCTCAAAAGCTCTTGTATAAAATTATCATTTGTCAGTCTCACAATCAAGTGTCTCTAAGTCTTTCTAGATTCGCTGATCTTGGTGGGGGGTGGTCTTTCTACCTCTAAGACATGAACATTGGTTCCATTTCCAAGATTGGGAAAATTTTCATCCAGAATTTGTTCAACTATATCTTCTAGTCTTGTCTCTTTCTCCAGCTCCTCAGGGATCCGAATAATTCTGATGTTGGAATGTTTCATGGGATCATTTATTTCCCTATTTTTGTTTTCATGATTTCTAAGCTGTTTCTTCCATCCCTCCCCCGATCCTTTTTCTCTGTCAGTTTGTCCTCTAGATCACTAATTCTGTCTTCTGCCTCAGTTATCCTAGCTGTTAGAGTATTTAGATTAGATTGAATCTCATTGTTAGCATTTTTAAGTTCTGACAGATCAGCTCGCACTTCTGCCCTTAGAGATTCCATGTTGTCACTAACGGTTTTCTCCAACCTAGCCATTGCTTGGATAATTGTTACCCTGAATTCCCTTTCTGACATACTGTTTATGTCCGTATCCAATAGTTCTGATGGAGAAGGCACAGTCTCTGAATTTTTCCTCTGTTGGGCGTTCCTCCTCCTAGTCATTTTGGTGAGAGGTGGTTGAGGGGATGTGTAGCTGAAAATATCAACCACAACCCAGGCAAGGTGCACCCTGGAAAGTTTCAGAGCAATTGGAAGTCACCAAAAAGAAAGAAAAAGGAAAAAAAGAAAGGGGGGGGGAGAGAAGACCCAGCTAGAATGGGCCCCAAAGGTAAGATTTATAAAGTATACAAACAAAAATGGACAAACAAAATAACCAACAAAATAAATGACAAGAATAAAAAAGAACCCAGTCAAAATGAACCCCAAGTATAAGATTTATATAATACCAGAACAAAAACAAATATGCAGAAACACTGACAGAAGAAAAAGATGGGAGGGTGGTTATCAATCCTTGATGTGGGTGAGGAAGGTTATTTTGATTCTTCCTTAATATCTTTGTTAAAGGACTCAACTTTCCAGAGATAGAGGAAGATTAAAACTGGTTTATATACGGGGGTAGTACTGATTAGGGAAAGAGGATGATCTTTAAGCTTATATCTATATGTATATTTAAAAAATAGAAAAGAAAAACACAGGTATATATATGAAAAAGTTCAAGTTAAAAGCATATTTAATATTGTTTGCCTGTGTTTCCAGTCTCTTTTTTTCAAGATTTTATTTTATTTTATTTTATTTATTTTTAGAGAGAGATAGTAAGTGGGGGGAAGGACAGAAGGAGACTATCTCAAGCATACTCCCCACTGAGTGAGGGGCCCAACACAGGGCTTGATCTCATGAGGCATGAGATCATAACCTGAGCTAAAACTGCTGCTCAACCAACTGAGCCACCCAGGCACCCCAAGAACTTCCTAATTTTAATGTTGTCCAAGTAACATTTTGTAGTTGGTACATTTTGAGTCCCACTCAGAAAACTTTGTTTATCTGAGAGGTACCTGGATGGCTCAGTTGGTTAAGTGTCTGTCCTTGGCTCAGGTCATGATCCTAGAATCCTGGGATCAAGCCCCACATCAGGATCCCCACTAAAAAAGAAGTCTGCTTCTCCATCTCTCTGCTCTTCTCCCCACTTGTGCTTGCTCTCTCTCTTTCTTTCTCTTTCTCAAATAAATAAATAAAAATTTTAAAAAAGAAAACTTTATCTGAGATAATAAGGACATCCTCATTTTTTTCCAAAGGCTTTTCTTTTGTTTAACTTGTGCATATAAAAATCTATAATCCACTTAAAATTGATTTCTGTAAGGTAAGGATAAAGATAAAGTTTTTTCTATGTGGCTAGCTCAACACTATTAATTAAAAAGAACATTCTTTCTGCATTACACAACAGTATCATCTTTAGCAAATATCAGGTAACTGAACAGAACTCTATTCTATTCCACTGGTTTTTTATCTGTCTTTACTCAAACTTCAATCTATCTTAATTTTAATCACTTCATGATTATCTTGACATTGGATAGCTTAAGTCCTCCAACTTCTTTCTTTTTACTAATGAACCCATAACCATTTTTGACCTCTTAACATCATTGAATGAATTTTAGAATTGGCTTGTCAATTTCTATACAAAATCTGCTGAGATTTTTAATTAGGATTGTATAGAGTGTGAAGATTAATTTAGGGAGAATTTATATCCTAACAGTTTTAATTCTTTCTAACCCATGAAGAGAGTAGGAGAGGACTCTCAATTTAGGTGTTTTAAATTTATCTTGACATGGGTTTTTTTTTCCATTTTTAATGTTTTAATTTTATTTTTAAATTTTTTTATTTGAATAGAGTTGACACATGTTACATTAGTTCCAGGTTTACAACATAGTGATGCAACAATGCTATAACTCTATGTTATGCTATGCTCACCACAAGTGTAGCTACCATCTGTCACCGTAAAATGTTATTGCAATTGCACTGACTATATTCCCCGTGATACGCCTTTTATTCCTGTTACTTATTCATTCCATAACTAGAAGCCTGTATCTCCCATTCCCTTAACCCATTTTGCCTTGCTCCCCCTTTCCTCTGGCAACCATGAGTTTGTTCCTTTTATTTATAGGTTTGATACTGCTTTTTTCTGTTTGTTTTGTCTTTTTAGGTTCCACATATGAGTAAAATCATCTGGTATTTGTCTTTCTCGGTCTGACTTATTTCACTTAGCCTAACACCCTCTAGATTTATCTATGTTGTCACAAAAGGCAAGATGCTTTAACTGACTGAGCCACCCAGGCACCCCTATATCACGTCATTCTTACACATTCATCTATTGGTGGATACTTATGTTACATATATATCTTGGTATTATAAATAATGCTACAATAATATAGGAATGCAAATATCTTTTCAAATTAGTGTTTTTGTTTTCTTTGGATAAATACCCAGTAGTACAATTACTGGATCAGGTGGTAGTTCTACTTTTAATATTTTGAGGAACCTCCATACTGTTCTCCCCAGTCGCTGCGCCAGTTTGCATTTCCATCAGTAGTGCTCAAGGGTTTTTTTTTTTTTGTCCTCCACATTCTTTTTTTTTTTTTTTACCTTTTTATAGATTCTTTATTTATTTGATAGAGAGAGATCACAAGCAGGCAGAGAGGCAGGCAGAGAGAGAGGAGGAAGCAGGCTCCCCGCCGAGCAGAGAGCCCGACGCGGGGCTTGATCCCAGGACCCCGAGACCATGACCCGAGCCGAAGGCAGAGGCTTAAACCACTGAGCCAGCCAAGCGCCCCCTGTCCTCCACATTCTTGCCAACACGAGTTTCTTGTGTTTTTTATTTCAGCCATTCTGACATTAGCCATTCTGAGCATCTTTTCCTATGTGTGTTGGCCATCCGTATGTCTTCTTTGGAAAACTGTCTATTCAGGTCCTCTGCCCATTCTTTAATCAGATTTGTTTGGTTTCTGTGGTGTTTAGTTATATAAGTTCTATATAAATTGTGAATATTAACCCTTTATCAGTTACATCATTTACAAATACTTTCTCCCATTCAGTAGGTTGCCTTGTTGTTTTGTAGATGGTTTCCTTTACTGTACAAAACATTTTCATTTTGATGTAATCCCAATCATTTATTTTTGCTTTTGTTTCTCATACCTAAAAATATGTTGCTACAGCTGATATCAGAAAAATTAATACTTATGTTGTCTTCTGGGATTTTTATGATTTCTGATCTCACATTTGGGTCTTTAATCCATTTTGAGTTTATTTTTGTATATGACGCTAAAAAAAGGGTCCAGTTTCATTCTTTTGCATGTAGATGTCCAGTTTTCCTAGCACCATTTTTTAAAGAGATTATCTTTTCCCAATTGTATTTCTTCCCTACTTTGTCATAGATTAATTGATCATATGAGTGGGTTTATTTCTGCTCTCTCTATTCTTTTCTATTGGTCTATGTGTCTATTTTTGTGCCAATGCCGTATTGTTTTACCACAGCTTTATATCTTGAAATCTGGACTTGTGGTACCACCGTTTTGTTTTTCTTTTTGAAGATTGTTTTGGCTATTTGGGGTCTTAGGTGGTTCCATACAAATTTTAGTATTATTTGTTCTAGTTCTATGAAAAATGTTGTTGGTATTTTGATAAGTATTGGATTGACTCTGTGGATTGAATGGACAGTATGGAAAATTTAACAGATTTCAAGCCTGAATCATTTAAGCATGAATGATTGATCCATTGATGTAAGTAGTGTGTTAAAGTCCCCTACTATTATTGTGTTACTATCAATTCCTTTCTTTATGTCTGTTAATAGTTGCTTTATGTATCAAGATGCCCCAGTATTGGGTGATAGATCTTTACAATTGTTACAGTCTTTTGTTGAATTGATCCCTTTATCATTATGTAATGCTCTTCTTTGTCTCTTGTTACAGTTTTTGTTATAAAGTCTGTTTTGTCTGATATAAGTATTACTACCTTGGTTTTTGTTTCTTGTTTTTTGTTTTTGTTTTTTGTGTTTTTTTTTTCTTTCATTGAATGGTAAATTTTTTTTAGCCCTTCCTTTTCATTCTATATGTGTCTTTAGGTTTGAGATAAGTCTCTTATAGGCAGCATAGAGATGGGTCTTGCTTTGCTTTGTTTTGTTTGTTTTGTTTGATCCATTCTGCCACCCCATATCTTTTGATTGGAGCACACAGGTCATTTATATTTAAAGTAACTATTGATGTGTATGTACCTACTGTTATTCTGTTATTTGTTGTCTGGTTGTTTTTATAGTTCTTCCTGTTCCCTTCTCTTGCTCTCCTTTGTGATTGATGAGTTTCTGTAGGTTACGTTTGGCTTTCTTTCTGTTTTTTTATTTTTTATTTTTTGTATCTGTTATAGATGTTGGGTTTGTGTTTACTGTTAGGTTCATATGTAACAACTTGAGTACACGCAGTCTATATCAAGTTGATGGTCATTTAAGTTCAAACACATTCTAAAAACACACACACGTACACACACACACACACACACACACACACACACACACCAGAAACAAAAACAAAAACAAAAAAACTCCTGAGAAAAGCTTCTTTTTATTTTACTTCCTTCTCCGTATTTTATGTGTATGTTGTCATATTTTACATATTTTTGTTCATATTTTTCTTTCTTTCTTTTTCTTTATTTTAAGAGGGAGAATGAGAGAGAGAGAGAGAGAGAGAACAAGCATGGAAAGGGGGAAGAAGGTCAGAGGGAGAAACAGACTCCAGGAGCCTGATGTGGGACTCAATCCTGGGACTCCAGGATCATGACCTGAGCCAAAGGCAGTCACTTAACCACCTGAGCCACCCAGGCACCCCCGTAATTTCCTTATACCGATTATGGTCATTTCTTTTCCACTTAAGGAAGTTCCTTTAACATTTCTCATAAGACTGGTTTAGTGGTGATGAATTCCTTTAACTTTTGTTTGTCTGGGAAACTCTTTATCTATCCTTCAATTCTGGAATATATCCTTGCCAAGTAGAAAGTTTCTAAGTTTACAGGTTGTAAGTTTTTCTTTCAGCACTGTGAATATATCTCCACACTGTTTTCCAAAGTGGCTGCACCAACTTGCATTCCCACCAACAGTGTAAGAGAGTTCCTCTTTCTCCACATTTTCTTCAACCCTCGTTGTTTACTGTCTTGTTAATTTTGGCCATTCTAACTGGTGTAAGGTGGTATCTCAATGTGGTTTTGATTTGATTCTCCCTGATGGCTAGTGATGATGAATATTTTTTCATGTGTCTGTTAGCCATTTGTATGTCTTCATTGGGGAAGTGTCATTTTATTGCTGGTAAATAAAATTACAATTGATTTCATATATTCAGCTGGTTCCAACAGCCTAGATAATTCACTTGTCAGTTTTGCTAGTTTTTCTTTAGATTTTTATAAGCTATTTTTTAATGTATATAATCATGTCTATATATAATGATAGATTTATTTTTTCTTTTTCCAAACCTTAAGAACCTTCTTTCTTTTTATTGATATTGCATTATTTCTTTTATATTTTATATATATTTGTATATTTTATATATATTCTTATAAGATATTACTCAAGATTTTTCTTTTAATAAAAGTAATTATAGCAGATATCCATATCATGTTACTAATCTTACAAAGAAAGTTTTAAATAATTCACCATTAAATTGATTTGTCTTCCTGGTTTACTAAGAGTTTTTAATCATAAATCAATATTGTGTTTTATCAAAAGTTTTTTCTGTAGTTTTTAGATAGTCATTTTATTTATCTCTACTTTCATAAACTATTATTAATTTTCATAGAATAAGCTTCATTTGGTTGTGAGGCATTATCTAATTTATACTTCACTGAATTCCATTTGCTAATATATTTATATTATATATTTTTTAAAGATTTTATTTATTTATTTGACAGAAAGAGATCACAAGTAAAAGCAGAGAGGCAGGCAGAGAGAGAGAGAGAGGAGAAGCAGGCTCCCCACTGAGCAGAGAACCCGATATGGGGCTTGATCCCAGGACCCTGACATCATGACCTGAGCTGAAGGCAGAGGCTTTAACCACTGAGCCATCCAGGCACCCCTATATTATATTTTTATATATAGGTTCATGCTACATATTGGTCTGTACTTTTCCTTTCTTATAGTTTTTATAAATAATTTGACTATTAAGGTTATGCTGGGCCCATAGAAAATCTGGGAAGGGTATCTTCTTTTACTATTTTTTGGAAAAGCATACATATATTGGAGTTATTACTCCCTTTAGTATTTACTAATATTAACCAAAGAAACCATCTGGACCAGGAATATACTTTGTGGAAAGGTTTAAAATAAAACATTTAATTTCTTTTTTTTTTTAATTTAATTTTTTTCAGTCTTCCAAAATTCATTGTTTATGCACCAGACCCAGTGCTCCAGGCAATTTGTGCCCTCCATAATACCCACCACCAGGCTCACCCAACCACCCTCCCTCCTCCCCTCCAAAACCCTCAGTTTGTTTCTCAGAGTCCACAGTCTCTCATGGTTTGTCTCCCCTTCTGATTTCCCTCACTCATTTCTCTTCTTCATCTCCCAATGTCTTCTGTGTTATTCCTTATGCTTCCTTTGCCCAATTAGTAGATATATGCCATTCCCATTGCTGTCCTAATGTGTTATATTTTTCAAGGAATTTATTTTCTTAAACTGGCACAAAGTTACTTACAATGTCTTCTTTTAACTGTCCATAGGATATATACTAATTTCTCTTTATTTGTTGCTGACATTAGTTATTTGCTTTCTCTTTTTTTCCTTAACTCGGTCTTGCCAGAGTTCTATCAGTTTGGTTCATCTTCTTTAAGGAACAAACTTTTGATTGTATTGTTTTTCTTTATTTTATTTTCTTTCCTACTTTTTATTTTTATTTTTATAAAAATAATTTTGACAGTGTGTTTTTATTTTCATGATTTCCTTTCCTCTCTTTTGATTAATTTTGTGTGTGTGATATTTTGTTCTGTTCAGTTTTAAAGATGAAAACTTCAATTAATGATGTATGGAATTTTATTTTCTTTCTAATATATATATTTAAGAATGTAAATTTTGCTCTAGGCACTGCATGAATTTTTTTCTGTTTTTGCTAATCTGAAGACACATTTATCTCACCTTTATATTTGAAGGACATTTTTTGATGATTATAGAATTCCAGGTTGGCAATTATTTCCTGGATCACTGTTTAGCTGGCTTCCACATATATATGCCATATATTCACTATCATTCAGTTTAAAATATTTTATAATTTCTTTGATTCATGGGTTGCTTAGAATTTTATTGCTTAATCTAAAAGCAATTGGTGCTTTTTAGTTAGCTTTTCTTGTGTTTTTCAAGAGCAATTCCAGTATGCTCAGACAGCATACTCTTAATGATTTCAGTCCTTTGGAATATATTTTAGGCTGTTTTATGACCCAGCATATGGTAAATTCTAGTAGTGTTCCATGAGCATTTGAAAAGCACTGTATGTTCTGTCATTGTTGGATAATGTTCTGTATTCCATTAGGATACTTCCAGTTTTTTGCTACTATAAATAATCATACAATATACATCTTTCTATATAGTAACTTTTTCTTCTTCTTGATTTATTTCCTCAGAGTAAATTTTCAGGAGTGTTATTCTAGGTCAAAAGTTTAGGAACGTCTATATGGCTTTTTCTCTTTATGCAATATTACTTACTAAAATTACCATATCTAGTTATGATGTTAGTTATGATGCATGAAATCACCAAATACCCCACAGTGTTAGGTGCTGTAATTGTTTTGTTAATAATATGGACACTAAATTGTAACTCAAAGTTGATGGTAATTTTCATGTCTCTGATAACTAGACAACATGAATTTTCCTAGGTGTTCATTTACTATTTCAATTTCTTCTCTTAAAAATTGCTATGCATCTGTTTAACAATCTACTGGGAACATGATACTTTTAGAATAAATTTGAATGAGTAATTTTATAATATCAGCAATTTGCCCTTGGCTTACATATTTAGTGTGAACGTTTTCCCAGTCTATTATCTTTTTAATTTTAGCTTTGCTGTTTTTCACCAGACAATCGTGTTCAATTTGTGTAGATTTGAATCTGTTCATTTGTTTGTGACTACTCTTGTCACTTCAAAACTGTGACAATGTTTGATTCTTTCCCAGTTGCATATTTCTTTTTTTCTTCTCCTAAAATTTTTGTTAAGGTATTATATAACATAGCACAACTGTCCAATAAGAATAAAATGCAAGCCACATATAGGATTGAAAACTTTCTTTTAGCCACAGTTAGAAAGTGAAACAAAACAGGTACCATTGATTTGATCATATACTTTATTTATTCCAATGTCCAAAATAGGAGCAGATTTTGTTTTACATGGTTCAATATGCATGAGTCTCAGTTATTACTATTTAAATATTAGTTCTCCAACCGTTCAAATTTCAGTTACTCTGGTATAATAATTATGACTAATTGCATAAACTACAAATTTTGCTGCTAGACTTAAGTCCACAAATAACTACATAAACAATAACTGTGCACCCTTATCAGTGACCAGTCATATCATTTCTTTCAAAGTCTATTGGTGATGGCTCACTGTACATCCATTGTTCAGTTCATGCATAGATCGTGAAATGTGTAATTGTGTTGACTTCTTGTCCCTGAGATGCAAACCTATGTGACACTTTACAAAAATGAATAATCTAAAGAGGCACTTGGCCAACAAAGGCAACAAAGACAACAAACAAACAAAAACAACATTGTTGGAATGGAAAGCAGGTGTGACAAGAAGACAGATGACTATGCGAAGACAGTTCTGCTGCTCAAGACACTCTAGATGTTCAGCTGGAGGAACCTAATGAAGGCAAATTTCTCAACATCGTGAGGAACAGGTTGTGATGGAAAGGGTAAAGATGTTCCAGAGGAGGTGACATTGGCAAAAACAAAACAAAACAAAACAAAACAACAAAACCCCACATTAAAGAAACTTCCAGAGATTCTTCACAATGTTGGAAAAGCAAAGGATAAAATGTTGGGAGTTAATCTCAGAAACCAGTATGATGATTCACCAAGACTTAGAAAAGGCAGTTGTTCTAGACAATAACTTATGTGACAGGAGGGCAGCAAGCACTGTTCAAACCACTCTTGATAACTTTATTACAAAGAACAAGAAAACCCTTTTAATTTTCATGCTTCTAATATTTTTTTTAATTTTTTTTAAAGATTTTATTTATTTATTTGAGAGAGAGAGTGTGAGAGAGAGCATGAGCGAGGAGAAGGTCAGAGAGCGAAGCAGACTCCCCATGGAGCTGGGAGCCTGATGTGGGACTCGATCCCGGACTCCAGGATCACGCCCTGAGCCGAAGGCAGTCGTCCAACCAACTGCGCCACCCAGGCGTCCCTTTCATGCTTCTAATATTTTTAAATTTAAACTAAATTAATTGTGGACCAAATAAATTATTTTTATTATTTTCATTTCTGCAAATATTTATAATGGACAGTAAGAATTTTTTAGTATTTTGACAAAACTTCTGAAAAGTTACATAATAATCAGTTTCCTCCCATTGATTAGTATAATCATTTGTAGGGTTTCAGCTTGTGCAGTCCTTTTGTGGTTCTTCACAGCCATGCAAAATAAGGACTGCCTATATTATCATTTCAACAAATAATCAAATAAAAGTTTGAGGCCTATTACATTCTTTTTTGTAGGAGGGCTTCAAAACACAATAGTTTTACAATTAGAGAACAGCTCAGTTCATACTAGCCGTGTTACAGGTGCTTAATTGCCACACAGGCTAGTGGATACGGTATACGACAACTTGAGTCTAGAGCATTTTTTCCTTTCAAGCCAGAGTTGAAAAGTGTTGGTGTTGGTAGAATACAAGTAACTGACTGGAAACTTGCTGTTCAAACAGATCAAAATTTAGTATGGGGACCAATAAAGAAATAAAGTTTCTCCCTCAGTGGTAATGAAGGCACAGACATGATTCCAGCTCCCTCCGGAAGAAAGGCTGAGAAAGTAAGCCTTGAATTATTCTCATAAACTCATTGGAATCAGCCTTGTTGGAATAATATGAGAAAAAAAAGAAACAACTAGTCTTCAGGGAAAATACTGGCTCCTTAGTCCTCCACATGAACTGAAACAGCTTGGCTCATCTTAGCTCTGGGACAATTTGTAAGTGCTTTCGGTTAACACATTATCTCTGAAATATCACATAGAGTCTCAGGGTCTCTGAATAATGAGTAATATCCTTGGAGTTTTGAAAATACTTCTACAAGTTAGTGAAGTCAGCAAAATATTTATTTGATTTCCTCCTCAGTTTCACATTCAGGGAATTCCCAGCAGCTTAATAGGAATGGCAACAACACCTGCTTGGCTGTCAGGTTGCAGGCATCTTTCTTCCTTATATCCCCCAAATGATCACCCTGCCTATTGTCCTAATTTCTCTAGATTTTTCCTGGGTGACCAAGATGACAACTTCGGCACCACTTTCTTATCCTAGCACACAGTTAACATGTGAAGTTAGATGCAAAATGTGTGTGGGCACACACTCCATCTACTACACCTTCTAACATTTCTTATTCATAAGGAAAAGAATGTAGCAAAGTGGTTTAAGGCACAATCTTTGAAAGCAAAACTGAGTTCAAATTTCACTGCTCTCAGAGGGTCCTGGATGGCTCAGTTGGTCAAGCATCCAATTCTTGACCTCAGGTCGGGTCTTGATGTCAGGGTTGTGAGTTGAACCCCTGCATTGGACTCCACCTTATTTAACAAAAAAAATTTCAATGCCCTTACTTACTAGCTACATAATCTTGAATGTATGTTACTTATGTAACATAACATATATAACATAACTTATGTTATGTTATGTGCCTCAGGTTCCTCATCTATAAGATGAGAATAATAATATCTCCAACTTCATACAGCCAATAAAGGAATTGAATGAGATCATGCTTGGAAAGTGCTTAGTGTTTGTCACACTTTAAATGCTAAAGTAATTGGATTATTTGTTCTTTGGGTGTTGAGTTTGTTAAGTTCTTTATAGATTTTGGACACTAGTCCTTTATCTGATATGTCGTTTGCAAATATCTTCTCCCATTCTGTCAGTTGTCTTTTGGTTTTGTAAACTGTTTCCTTTGCTGTGCAAAAGCTCTTGATCTTGATAAAATCCCAATAGTTCATTTTTGCCCTTGCTTCCCTTGCCTTTGGCGATGTTCCTAGGAAGACGTTGCTGCGGCTGAGGTCGAAGAGGTTGCTGCCTGTGTTCTCCTCAAGGATTTTGATGGATTCCTTTCTCACATTGAGGTCCTTAATCCATTTTGAATCTATTTTTGTGTGTGGTGTAAGGAAATGGTCCAATTTCATTTTTCTGCATGTGGCTGTCCAATTTTCCCAACACCATTTATTGAAGAGGCTGTCTTTTTTCCATTGGACATTCTTTCCTGCTTTGTCGAAGATTAGTTGACCATAGAGTTGAGGATCTATTTCTGGGCTCTCTATTCTGTTCCATTGGTCTATGTGTCTGTTTTTGTGCCAGTACCATGCTGTCTTGATGATGGGCAGAGGACATGAACAGACATTTCTGCAAAGAAGACATCCAGATGGCCAACAGACACATGAAAAAGTGCTCCATATCACTCGGCATCAGGGAAATACAAATCAAAACCACAATGAGATATCACCTCACACCAGTCAGAATGGCTAAAATCAACAAGTCAGGAAATGACAGATGCTGGCGAGGATGTGGAGAAAGGGGAACCCTCCTACACTGTTGGTGGGAATGCAAGCTGGTGCAACCACTCTGGAAAACAGCATGGAGGTTCCTCAAAATGTTGAAAATAGAACTGCCCTATGACCCAGCAATTGCACTACTGGGAATTTACCCTAAAGATACAAACGTAGTGATCCAAAGGGGCACGTGCACCCGAATGTTTATAGCAGCAATGTCCACAATAGCCAAACTATGGAAAGAACCTAGATGTCCATCAACAGATGAATGGATCAAGAAGATGTGGTATATATACACAATGGAATACTATGCAGCCATCAAAAGAAACGAAATCTTGCCATTTGCGACAACATGGATGGAACTAGAGCGTATCATGCTTAGCGAAATAAGTCAAGCGGAGAAAGACAACTATCATATGATCTCCCTGATATGAGGGAGTGGTGATGCAACATGGGGGCTTAAGTGGGTAGGAGAAGAATCCTGAAACAAGATGGGATAGGGAGGGAGACAAACCATAAGTGACTCTTAATCTCACGAAACAAACTGTGGGTTGCTGGGGGGAGGGGGGTTGGGAGAAGGGGGGTAGGGTTATGGACATTGGGGAGGGTATGTGCTTTTGGGTAAATTGGAAGGGGAGGTGAACCATGAGAGACTATGGACTCTGAAAAACAATCTGAGGGGTTTGAAGTGGCGGGGGGGGTGGGAGGTTGGGGTACCAGGTGGTGGGTATTATAGAGGGCACAGCTTGCATGGAGCACTGGGTGTGGTGAAAAAATAATGAATACTGTTTTTCTGAAAATAAATAAATTGGAAAAAAAAATTAAAAAAAATAAAAAATAAAAAATAAAAAAAAAATAAATGCTAAAGTAAGAACCATTCTTCAGTATTGGTGTTGCTATTCTTTTACTATTAGTGTGATTATTCCTGTTACAACTTTTGATTGAGAAGAGCAAATCAGAAACACAAAACAAAAGAAAAGGAATCCAACTTCAAAGGTGGCACTGAGTAAAGATGTACTTGGGTGAAGAGCATCCTGGCAGAAAGCTGTATACTACCCCAACTATCTGTACCGCTCCTCAGACAACTCCTTCTCCAGTGTGTCTTCCAGTAGTCCTATTTGGGGACCATTCAGTCCCTCTGCCTCTCTGGAAAGGCCCCGCCCATACCTGCAAGCATTTTCTCTCCCTTACCTTCCTCTCCTCAGCTCCGGTCTCCCAGCTCTTTTCAGTTTCACTTTACTTACTGTTTGGCTCATTGATACCTTCACATGATACAAAAGCTTAAATACACAAAAAGGTAAGAATAAAATATCTTTCTTCCATTTCTTTCCTCTATATCCAGATCCCCAGAAGCAGCCATGGTAACTGAGGATATTTTATGCATAGACAGCATATACACACACATACATTTTCTTTTTGAAACCCCTGCACTTTGTTTTTTCCATTTAATAAAACTTAGAGCTTATATAGTACTAATGCCTTATAAATTGTCCGATTCTCTGTAACATTTGTGTTATTTTCCTTGGGATGGATAAGCCATAATTTATCTAATACCCTATAGATTGTTTCAATATTTTATTATAATCAATAATGCTGCAATAAATATGTACATATATTATTTAAATATATTTCAGATTTTATTATCATGAGTTCTAATATTGTCTCAATATTTTATTATCATAAATAATGCTTTAATAAGTTACTATGTAGTATATAGCCTTACATGTCTGTGAGATAAACTCCTAGAAATTTAGTGATTAGATCAAAGAGTAGATATTTTTTTAAAATTGTTGTAGATTTGGCCAAATTACACTCCATGAATGTTTTGCTAATTATAATCCCACTAGTAATGTAAGAGTGTGCCTGTTTCCTAACACTCAACCCACATAGATTGTGTTAAATTGTATGACTTTTTCCATGCTTTTCCTAAGGTAGGGTGATCTCAACCTATTCAATATGGCATCTCTCTGGTCATATGTACTTATGAAAAAAATGTTTTTGTTTCTTCTACATTTTCCCACATTGCAGTATATCTGTGACATTTAGTCCCAGACTTTATCCCCATAGTCCCAGACCTTCTCTCCTACTTTTCCTCCTCTGGGCTGGTGAATATCTCCTCCATGATGCCCTCCTCCTGTGGAACCTTTATGGTCTGGGTCAACCCACTTGGCACTGGGAAACCTTGAATTAGGCTGAGAGCAAATGGCTTGGGGAAGGATGAGACTTCCATCCCCTACCCCCAGTCTGAAGCACCTGCCAAGGGAGGTAGAGGATAGCCTTCACCAAATATTTCCTTGGTAATTTAGTCAGATGCCATTGACTAAATCATGGCATCTTTCTACATGGGAATACCAAACATCCCTGAAAAATGAACAACTTCACAAATCAACATGGATGGACCTCAAGGATATATATAAAGCATAAAAGCAAGTCATATAAAATACATGTCACATAATACTATGTCTATTAAATACAAAACAAGCAAACCAAATATGTTTATTAATATATACATGTATGGCAAAGCTATGCAAATTATAAGAGAATAATAAATAGAAAATTCAGAATCTTGGTATTCTGGGGGCAAGAGGAGAAGTCAGGAGAATTTGACCAGGAATTTCAGCCGTGTCAGTGATATTCTTTTGCTTAATTTGTATGATGAGTTCCTGGGTGTTCATTTTATTCCTCTTCTTAATAACTTTTATGCTACTTATATCCTTTTGTATATATAACTACTTCATAATAATTTTTAATGGAAAGCTACAGAAGTATAAACTTGAAAGGTGGTCATGACATATTAAGTAAGGGAAAACAGGTAACAAAATAATGTGTACATTATGAATCTGCCTCAAACAAAATTCACACACACACATACACATGCAGACATTCTAGATAGATAGTGACCACAGGTATAATAATGGGTATCTGAATGGAATTATAATTTTTAATATTTTTCTTATTTTTCTGATAAGTATTTCCCAATTTTTCAATAATAAGCATTTTCCCTTTTGTAATGAGAACATATTTTAAAAATAATATACCAAATACCACTACCAAGTATTTAATAATAGCTAACACATACTGAGCTTACTCAAGGCCATGTTCTGTGTCAAGGGCATTATAAGTATTTTCTTACTCAGTCCTCATGAAAAGTCAGGATAATTGGCAATAATATCCCCATTCCACTTAGGAGAAAACAGAAGGGCTGACAGGGTAAGTAACTTCCCAACAGACACACAGATAGTCAGTGGCAGTGTTAGGACTCAACACAGTCTGTCTTCCTGTCAAGCATGTGCTCCTAGCCAAGCTATCAAGAAACACTCACTGTCCAACGGAAGCCAGAATGAGCTATACAAGGTCAACAGGTGTTAAAGGTCTGGGATTTTATCTTACTTTTCAAGCTGATAAGCTAGCCTGTTTTTTCATGGATATTGAAAGAAGACACAAGACACATGGGTCAGAGACAAAAGTCTGCGGTCACAACCAGTAAAGCATAAGCATTCTGTTGGTTTGTGTCAGTTCCTCATGACCCCCCCAAGTCCCATGAGGTAACATGGGTGGGCCTAGATGAATGCCTTCACACATACTGAATCTAGGGGACCCATCATATCTCCAGCAAGTGGAAACAACCTGCTCTTTGAGACAGAGGTTATCTCATCTCTCAAGTTGCTTAGTGCAAACATAATCTTGAGAAATGTCTCAAGAGAAGATCATTCAGAGCCTTGAATTTATGGTATATCCAGCAAGAAGGTACAGGGCCCATGGCAGATTGCTCCTCAACTTATCATCAAGACTCTTTGAGCTGCAAATTATAAAAACCCAGCTTAAACTTGTTTAAACAAAACAAAACAAAAAGGATGAAGAAAAAATATATTGACTTGAAACTCCTCTCTTTTTCTCTCTCTTTCACCTCCTTTCCTTTATGTTGTCCCCATTCACTAACAGGCACTCTTCTTGTTATCACAGGAAGACTACCTATAACAACAACCCCAAACCAGGACATGCCTTATTCCAACCCTTCTAATGGAAGTCCTGGAATCAAGTCTCAGTGGCTATGTCTGATCTGCAATGGGTCCCATGTCCATCCTAAACCAATCACTGGGACCAGGTGAAACAGTGCCCTGAATGCCCATTCCTGGTCCCTTGCCCCCTCTAGAGCCAACAGTGGAGTCAGTCCCAACGTAATCATCTGTACTGAGAGTGGGATTTTTTCCCCATAGAAAATCAGAGTGCTGGTATCAGAAGACAAAGGAGTGGATGCTCTGCAGACAAAAAGGTACACTGTGTCCAGGAATGGCCTATCTCTAAAATACCACACATAACACTAAGCTAGTTGGAGTGACAACACAAAATGTAAAGTATTCTGATAAGATTTGCAAAGTACCCAGATCTCAGGGGTATTTTTGTAGAAATGGTTCCCAACTACTGGTACTCCCCAGGACTTCCAACATCTGAGGCAATTATCAGAAGGTTGTAGCAGCTTGCCTGCACCCAAATGCAGTGTGCATGGGGATTTGCCAATACAGAAGGGAAAAAAAAATACAAAGAATGAGGAAATTATTCCAAGCTAATTGGTTTATAATTAATTCTAGCTCTCTCCTTCAGTCTGATGCATCTTCTCAACTCCCTGCAATGAAGAACCAGGAATAGTGTTCCAATATGAGTATATGCGAGGGAAAAGTCAGTCTGAAGAAAAATTATCTAGGTACCAAGGATTTCTTTTGTTAGAACACGATATTTTGGATGAGAAAGGAGAATACCCTCATAATGGCTTAGGTATCCTCAGCTAAAACTAGCAGAAGCAAAAATATTGCTCCACTACCAATGCTTGGGCTGAGTGCCAAATTGAGGCTCTTCAGGAGGGATGATAGTTGTCCAATTTCTCCTTCATAGCTACCACCACTGCACCACTATCCCTTTCCATTTTCAATAAAGTAGTGCCTAAATTTGTTCTAACTAGAATGATGGCAGATGAGAGCTACTCACTCAATGTTCCCCACCTCACAAAAGGTGGATGTCACTCATAAGTACAGTCCTTCTTGGCAAAAATGCCCTTAATAAAGGTTTGTTCAGTGGAACATAGAGCAGATAATGGGGCAGGAAATATATAAGTACATGAGATCTACATGAGTATAGAGTGGGCACCCGCCCCAAATAGTTGTTACATTGAGCTAAATTCAACAGCAGAACAGCCCGGCTTTCTCAATTCTACCATGCAATGCTACTTCTCCAACTTCTGTCAACCATGAAGTGAAATGCAAATATTGTCATTTTGAGAAAATGAAATTTTGTAGTTAAAGGGAATGTGTTGACTAGAGGGAACTCACCACAGACCTCAAATGTCACTATTGTCTGTTCAGTGTTCTGAGTCTCCTTTCCTCTCTTTCCCACCTTCTGAAGCCTAACAGAATCTATACCATTATCCCCAGCTTTTCAATCTTTATTCTCAGGGATGCCTTTCCAAAGAAATCTCATCCTAGAGCAAGAGTTACTGGAAGGTAAGGAGCATATATTATTTATTTATTGCTACATAACTAATAATCCCAAATTTTAGCATCTTAAAACAGAAAATATTTGTAATCTGTAGTTTCTGAGGGTCAAGAATCCAGGTGGCTTAGCTGGGTGACTCTGGCTTAGGGTCTCTCCCATGGCTATAATTAAGGTGTCAGGGCTGAGCATCTAAAGGTCCAACAGGTGAAGAAGCCAAGTTCCCCTCTGTGGCTATTGGCCAGAGACATCAATTCCTTTCCACATGGTGGACCCATTCATGGGGCAGCTCACAACATGGCTGCTGGATTCCCTCAAAACAAGCCAGAAGAGCAAATGGAGAGATTGAGCAAGATGGAAGTCACAGTCTTTTAACCTAATATCAAAAGTGGCATCTATCACTTCTGCCATTTTTTTTCTAAAAGCCAGTCACTAGGTCCAGTCCATACCCAAATGGAGAGGACATGGTCATATGTACCAAGAAATAGGGATCACTGAGGCCTTCTTAGAGGCTCCCTACCACCAACCACACCTTCATTATGTGGATATATCCCACACCTAATGGGAGAAGGGGAAATAGTTGGCTCAGCAACACTTTCTATACCATGATTAATCCAGTCCTAAGGGCTCACACCAAGTAGAGTAAGATACGAGAGATAGACAAAGAATAGTGTGGTGTAGAAGAATGTATGAATTTTATTGTACCAATTCAAGTGTGCAAGAATTATAAAACTTTCTATACCACAACCTAATATATATTTGAATCCTCATTCTGCCTGGATGGCAAAAATATAATCTCAGTCAATGGGACTCCTCCTCCCATTTGCGCAGAGTAGTTTTTCAGTTCTAAAGAGATTATTTGGTGCCAAGATCATGGGGCAGGGGAGAGAAGGGAGGGAATCTCCTGGTTCTTGAGTCACAGGTGTTGGAGGAAATGTGCTTCACCTCATTTCCTCCTCAGTCACTTATGCATATGTTGAGATTCCTGCCCATGTGTCCCTTTGGAGGCTACATTTCTCTATTCCATTTATGATTCATTGTGAAGTTTTTGAGCCAGAATAGGACACAAGATTCTCACCCAGGCTCTCCGTGACCTATCTTATGAGATATCTTGCTCAGACATAACTGATTTAGCTTCTTGTGGCCTCCCATGAGTATGGTCAGAGAGGAAGTTTGCAGAAGTCCTCTTCTTTCCAGCCCCTCCAAATTCTCTGCAGCTATATGGGCTCCCAGGCACTATCTTTGAAGTAGGTTGCACAACTGTCCTCTCAGACCTGATAACTTTTCTGCTGTCATTGTCATCATCTCTTTCCTATTCTCTGTCAACCCAACCCTCAGCCCAGGGGACACTTTTCAATGCATTGGGTAGGGAAGCAGAAGGAAGACCTTCTTCTGTGTTAACCTTGGGCATTTTCACTTCCTTCATCCTCACACCTTCCTATAATCTCCCTACCCTACCAAGGGCACTTCAGTACTTCTTCTTCATGGTTCAGTCTTCAGAAACATAAAGCTGGTGACTGGCAGGCTACCTTCTCTTTCCAAACCCTTCCGTGATGCAGTGAACACAGAATGGAATCTTGTTTGCACAGGAAGTTAGGAAAAAGAGAAGAGAAGAGAAATTAGAGGGAGATTTTTATTGGTGAATCTGAAAAAGAAAGGAGCAGACTCAGGAAGCCAAAGGGCACACAAGGGTAAAAGTAATGTTATTTACATGGACTGAGGGGAAACTGGAGAGAGGAAAAGTACTATGCTCATCTCTCTGGCAGATGACATTTTCTGTCCTTTTTCCACTGGTGCTCTTGGTCTCTCTACACATGGACCTCTGATCCACTGCCTTTGGCCACTCCTGCAATCAGAAAGAAGCTCCTGGGACCTGGTGTCTCCTGAGCTTTTTATGATTTGACCACACTCCTGAGAAGGTGCACAGCCACCCCTTGTCCACATAGGCTCATGCCTTTCTGGAGACAGATGGTCCTCTAGAAGATCTGGGAATCTCATGAGGTGACAGGCACATTATTATTAATAAAGAAATAGTACAGTGAAAATTTTAAAAACCCACAGCACTTACATTACTAAACTACTTTACTGTCTTCAAGTTTCTACTTTATTCTCACATCTGAAAGTTAGCTGTTACTAATTGTATAACTGGTAAAGAAACTGAGACCAGCAAGACAGGAATTCAAAACATGAACTCAGATATTCTTATGCTAAAATCAGGGATCTTTCAATTATAATATGGCAAAACAAATCTTTGCAGGTAAAGAACAAAAAAATGAACAATTCTTTGGACTAGTATAAGCAATCAGTGTACTTACTGATGTACATTCATTTTCTGCACTTTGTTCCAAATATTAAGAAAGGTGGTAGCAGCAGGAAAATTGGGATGTTCTCATGTGATTTCTGTATGCTTATTTCCTGTTTTTACAAAGAATGGTAATGGGAGGTATCAGTAATTTAAAGGTATTTTTGTGGCTGATTTGTTCATCTGAGAATTGCTGCCAATTAGCTCAATTGTTAGAGCATCTTGAGAGCAAGCGTTCAAAAGCCAAGTGGAGACAATCAGCATGGTCTGCCCAAGACAACAGGGGCAGTGGCTCAGTGAGAACCTTCCTTCTCCCATAGGAAAATCAACTCATCACAAGCACTGGGTTCATTGTGAGCTAACTGGCATTGTTATTTAGTTCTCAGGGGCCAGTTCTGGCCAAGCCCCCTTCTTCTATGGCTGAGGAATTCTGTATAGAAACATGGAACTGCTACATCGGGCTGGCCAGAGGTTCTTTTTGTGGGAGCCAACAATGCTTTTGCAACCAGTATGACTACCCCAAAAATATCACTCATTGTCCAAAGACAGAGTATTTAACATTTCTCCACATTAGGCTTTATGATTTCTCAATTATATATGGACACTATTATGAGTTGATAAAATAACATTTGCATAAAAGCATTTTTGAATTTGTAATGGTTTTTGTCTTTATGTACTAAGGTAATAAAAGGTTACTATTACTAGAAAAGTATAATTTGTACCTTTTGAGGAGTCAACAGTAGTGTTTTGCATTGTAAGGGGATTCTGATGCTCTAAACTCTTGGAAATCATTGATGGAAGTTATCCAGGTGATCCGTGCTCACACACTCTGAAGCAAAATGATTAAAACTGATCCTAGAATACTGCCCAACATGATTTACAGATTAATGTAATCCCTGTCAAAATCCTAGCTGCCTATTTCTTCAGCAACTGACAGCATTACCCAAAATTTATATGGAACTATAAGGAAACCAAAATAGCCAAAATAGTCTTGAAAAGGAAGAACAAAGTTGAAGGACTCACACTTCCCAATTACAAAAACTACTACAAAACTTCAGTACTTGAGACAATGTGATGCTAGCATAAGGATAGACATACATATCGATGGAACAGAACTGAGAATCAATTAATAAACCTAACACAGTTCACTGGTTTTTCAATGAGGGTATAAAGACAATTTAATAGGAAAATAATAGTCTTTAACAAATAGTATCACATGCAAAATAAAGAAAGTGGATCCCAACCACATACTATATAAAAAAAAAAATTAGGGGCTCCTGGTGGCTCAGTGGATTAAAGCTCCTGCCTTGGACTCAGGTCATGATCCCAGGGTCCTGGGATCGAGCCCCACATCTGGGAATCTCTGCTCAGCAGGGAGCCTGTTTCCCCCCTCTCTGTCTCTTCGTGGTCTCTCTCTCTGTGTCAAATAAATAAAATCTTTAAAAAGAAAAAATGGGGCACCTGGGTGGCTCAGTGAGTTAAAGCCTCTGCCTTCAGCTCAGGTCATGATCCCATGGTCCTGGGATCGAGCCCCGCATTGGGCTCTCTGCTCAGCAGGAAGCCTGCTTCCTCCTCTCTCTCTGCCTGCTTTTCTGCCTACTTGTGATCGCTGTCAAATAAATAAATAAAATCTTTATTAAAAAAAAAAGAAATGAAGTATTGGTACATACTACAACAGGGATGAACCTTGAAAACAACACACTAAGTTAAAGAAGCCAGTCACAAAAAGTTGCATATTGCATTATTCCGTTTATATGAAATGTCAAAAATAGGCAAATCCATAGAAATAGATAGGAGATTGGTGGTTATCAGGGGCTGGGAGCTGACTGCAAACAGATATGTCTCCTGGGATGATGAAAATATACTGAAATTTTGTAATGTAACAGTTGTACCATTCTGTAAATATACCACAAACCACTGAGTTGTGTAGTGGTGGACAGTTTCAGTAAGGGCCAGATATTAAATATTGTAGGCCCTGTGGGTCATATGGTCTTTGCTATAACTATTCAACTATTCAAAAGCAACCATAGGTCATGGGAAAATGAGTGGTGCAGTTGTGTAATAAAACTTTATTAACAAAAGCAGGCACCAATCATCAGCCCACAGATGTAGTTTGCCACCCCTTACTCTAGATAATGAGCTCTTTGAGGCAGAGGCCATGCTTTATTTATCTCTAAGTCCTCTGAGTGTGTTGGGGGTACTTAGTACATACTTACTTGAACTGAACAAGAATGCCTTGCACCATTTCCCTTCCATGGCAAAGGGAGTTGCAGCATTTCTTAACCTTCTTGGCCTTTGGCATCACATGGGGATATAATAAACAACTATCCTCTGGTTGGCTGTGAAAGAAGTACTGCAACCTGCAGATGCCTGACCTAAGGCTGAAAAGAAAGGGATGGATTTAGGATAAAAGTAAGTACCAACCAAGCGATGAAGATTAAAACATGGAGCCCATTTGACATTTGAATTAGAGGCATCTAGAGCATTCTTAGAGCAATAGCACTGGTCAGAGGAAAGAGCTCTGGGCTAGAGCCACAACTTAGTGCAGACCCATGCATCTCTAGCATATCTATCACACCAAATGGAAATAGAGTCTATGGTTCTCCTCTAAGAAAGGACTTTGACCCATTATTCTAAATCCAGCTAAGGCTCTGTTTTAGTCTTTACCTTGGAAGCCCACTTGCAACATTTATTCGACTTCTGCAAAGAGAAGGAGAATAAATGCATTACATTTGTCATCCTGACTTAATGGGGTTGTTTCAAACTGTGCATGTCCGCAAACTATTTGCTCCAGCACAGGCTAAGGAAAGAGAAGAAGTAAGATTGTGTTCCACTAAGAGCACTGAGAGAAAATAGGGCACATTTTTCCTCTCTGGGTTTTCTCAGTGATGAATGATGGGGATACTGCATTGATCATTTCTGATCCTCTGCATTCATAGGTCTCAGCGGTCTCCAAATAACACAGCCCTGCTGTCCTCTCTTTGGGAAGACACTACAGAGAGAGCAGTAAGAGCAAGCTTGAGCTCTCTCCCAGTGGTGGGAGTAGATGAAAGTCACCCTCACCCTCTCATCTCTTTGGAACATAGTAACCTCAGTACAGTGGCTTATTGTAGATACAGTTAAAGACAATTAACGATAAATATTAATTTCTATAAGGACACCTTACAGTTGTTTGATATTCAAGTAGAGAATATGTTGGGGAAAAATTAAGTAATGTCTTAAGGAATCTTCTATGTCAGAGAACATGTCAGACAGACATAGTGCTATAAACTGTGCTTCTGTTTTTGCACAAGACAAATTTACATGTCTCTTATGCCTAGAAAAAACAGAATATGATACTTGGAAGATACAGGTATTCAACATATTGATCTGTGTGTCTTTCATTGTCTTTTTAAGTTTCAGGAACCAGAGGGAGAAGTTAGCAGATATATTAGGCACCAGGCTAGAAGGGGCAAGAGAAGTATCTGGTGTCTCCTCAAAGCCCTGTGGGAACTAGAATAATGGGTATTACCAAATTTGGTCACAAGCTGACAATTAGAACCAAAAGTCTATCTTAGCTCAAGACGAGCACACATAACTCATCATAATAATCCTGCATGGCTGTGATGCTCTGAAAATACCAGCCAGGCTCCTTGCTGCATCCTAATGGCAGGCATTTCAGAAATTGGTCCTGAGTGTACCAGGTCAGAAGAACTGGTGGACATAAGATAGAGCCTCCCCATTTAAGATGTGAAGTGGTTTACAAACATTTTTACTTACAGAATTTCTACCTTGCAGTAAAAACCCATGTCATTTTGTGACTTTTACCGCCATAAGTTAGAAACAAAACAAAACACAGAGCTGTGTCATTAGGGCACTCGTGGCTGTCAAGTAACTGAACTTACTGAGAAACTTAAACAATAAGTTATTAGATCGCCTAACGGGAAGACCAGAGGCAAGATAGGGACCAGGACTGTTGTATTACAGTTCAGCTCCATATCTCTGGAACTCTCTTAGTTTACCCATTCCTCATGTGTTGCCTTCATCAACAGGTTAGTAGCTAGATGATTATAAGCTGGTCAAAGCATCTGGACAGTAAGAGTGCTAAAAGGAAAGGGAATCTATCTTATAGCCCTTTGGGGAATCAAGAAATCATAGATGCCCCCATGCAGGATCACCTTCCTTCTTCATAGGCCAGTGGCTCAAGGTCCCATTGTGGCCTGAGATGGGAACTCTGTAAATAGGAGGCCACCTGTCTCTGTTATCCAATGCTGTATAACAAACTGATCCCAAACTTAGTGGCTTAAAGCAACACTTATTTTATTTGCTCATAATGCTATGAGTCAAGAATTTGGTTGGAAACAATGGAGAAGATTCATTCCTGTTCCATGATAACTGGTCCTTCAATTGGGCAGCTATCTAAGATTGTTCAGTCAGGGCCATATATCTGGGACCTGGAGTTTGGCTCTTGTCTGAGGTCCTTGGCTGTCCTCCATGTTGAAAGCTCACGTGGCTAACTTGAGCTTCCTCATAGAATTGTGACTTCAGAGTTTGAAGAGCATAGTTCCAATGTGCAAATGCTTATCAGACCTCTAATTTTTCACATTTGCCAATATCTAATTGGTCAAAGCAAGTTACTTGGCTGAGCCCAGAGTCAATATGGACAATGTGAATACTGGGAGGCATGGCTTACTGGGGCCATGAATCTTAGCAGTTATCACACAAATAAGCTGGTTCATCCTGAGTCCTGTTGAGCCCTTATCTCGTGCCTCAGTTCTGATGATTGTGTTTATCCTGTCTCCAGTGAACTGCCACCGTTAGCAGCTTTTTCTATGCCCACAACCTAAGTCACAAGTAATCTATAAATAGCAGTTATATCTCTCTTCTCTTCAACTCAGGAATTTTTCCAGACTCTACCTTTATCACTCCTCTTTGAAACTCTTCCCCCTCATCTGCTTATCTGTCTTTCTATCTATAAATATTATTATATCCACCCTCTCTGCCTAATGTCTTTCATATGACTACTACATAGGACAGGCTGTTTGAGTCTGGGTTTCAAACCACATTCTGCCCCTTAGACTCTCTCCTTATTTCTATGCATCAGAGACTACTGGAAGTGATTCCCATTCCAGGATTCTGCCTGGGCTTCTGGGTCTAGCACCTTAGACTCTGCTTCACTGAGGAAACAACTCAGATTTCTGTATTCATTTCATGATCCTGAGCCCTTGACTTGGAACTCATTTAGGACCCCAGTTCCCATAGAACCATCAGATACCCCTGTTCTCACCACAGGAAACGCCAATCCCAGAAGTGGAGATTTTGCTGTTGGCTGACATATTTCCATAGTACTAAAAGCTACCTATCTTCTAAGATGTCCAACATCCACAGGTCCAGCGATCCCTTTATGCACTATCTGCCTGGAAGAACATCCCTGATGCTTCATTATGAATGGGACAAACCAGCTTAAGCTAGGAGATGGAGATTTGTGGGCTAACATGATCAAATCATGGGAGGGTGGACCCTGCCTCAGAAATAATGGATGCCAGAACTAGAACATACTTAGGTCCTGCTATCTAGTTCTACCTCTCACCATTGATGTCTCTAAAGGTTGGCTTTACCTTCACTCTCTAAAGACAGCTTTCTTTAATGTCAGGAACCATGGCCATCCATCCTGGAATCTCTAATGGGTATGAATTTCAAGACTCAAATTAAAATTCTTTAACTTTCTCTCAGAACAGATGGTTTCATGCCAAAGCTAGTTAACAATAAAGAGAGAAGAAAGACAGGTGGATAGCTTCTTTTGAAGCATTTATTGTGGCTTTTCTTCCCACCCTGTTGTGACCTATGGAAGAAAAGGAGACTGGAAGCAAGTCAAGCTCACATGTCCCCCGATGTCCTGGAAGCCCTCACAGTATTCCTCCCAGTGGTCCCAGGTGGGTCCAAGTTCCATGAAGCTGCCCCACCTTAGGGTGGCTTAGGAATACTTGGTTGGGTATATAAATCCAAAAACCCTTAGGCAAGACCTTTGCAGTTAGACAAGTTTTAGAACTTATCTGATTTTAGAAACATAATATAGAGTATATACCATGTAGTACATATACCCCCAGTGGGGTGTGAAGCCACACTCCATAGTCAAACTCATTAACTGTTCTATGGTAAAACATACAAATATTCACACTTTTAAGATAAATTATGTTTATAAAGATCCTCTTGTTAGGTCAGGTCAGCCTTTCCTGCTAAATGTGTAATGTATTAACTTTTGGTTTTTAGAATTTAAGAATTTCAGAATAAGGGATAAGAGATTGTGGACCTGTATGGAATGTGGAAAGTGATAACTAATGCCTGGGCTATTGGTTCTCAGTGTTAAAGACTGTCTGAAGGGAGCTAAAGTCTGTGATTAACTGAGCTTGTGTCATGTGCTTACTCTTGTATCCCATGCCTCTACCTTACCAATGCCATGCCTCCACCATCAGGTACACCATACCCTTCCCCAATATTTCCTGTCTTGCTGCTACCATCTGCTGAAGAATCTACTTTCAAAAATGAGGTGATACTTACAATGGATTGTCCACCTCCCAGCAGAAGATCATCCCATCTGGCCCTACTTTCCTGTTTCCCTAGGTTCTCATTAGATGTCCACAATATCAGGGCTTTTTTATTCACCTGGACTCTCATCCCCATAAAGATCAAAATATTCCCTAATCAAACCTGATTTCCCATTTTTTCAAACTCTTTCACCATGCCTATTGAAACTCATGGTCCACTATTAGCAAATTCCCCCAATTCTTAACGACTGAATGTTTCCCTCTCCTTACTCTGGTGAAGGCAGGCTCTTCCTGAGGACAACTTCTCTCACCCCCCACAGTCCTCTCAAGTTATAGATTTATCTTACCCCACTCACACCACTAAGCCTGCATGTGGAAAATGTCCTTACTCCTCCTGCCATTTTCAGACCTTCATTCCTCCCATGTAAGCACACACATACACATACACACACAGCTTCTTTGAAACTTAAGCACCACACTGAAGCATCTGTTGCTTCTCCTTATTAGAGTCATCTAAAAGTCTTTGGATTACTCCTCATCATTCCTTTCTCTCCCTCTTACTTCCCCTATGACCCTTGATGATTTCAACCTTCATATAGATGATACCTTTAGGACTTTTACATCTCAATTTTTCAGTCTTCTCATCTCTACTTACTTTGTCCACCCAAACTCTACTTATCCTCACTTTATTCTTGTCATTACCATTTCCCAAACTCTTCCATAATCTGTGTTTCAAATTTCCCATTCTCTGACCACAGTCTCTCAGGCTTTCTCCCTCTGTACTCTAATACCACTGATTCTTAGACCACATTGAGATCTCTAATCCTGCCATTGCTTCATGGTCCAGTTGTACCCCAACCTCCTTCATTAGATTCCATGCTCCATTATTATAAACATTCCCTCACAGATATAGTCAACTCATTTGCTCCTTTCTTCCTTTCAGGTCATACTCACCTGGCAAAAAACTCAGTCCTGGTTAAATCCAACTTTCTGCCTGTTCCATACCCACAGAGCTGAAAGTGGTCAGAGAAAAAGCATGCAATTGGGATGACTTGTCTCTATTTAGTCACTCCAGTGAGCCTATAGTGCTGTTTGTCACTCCTACCACCTTCCCTTAGTCAGCTCACTCCCCACTCAATGATGAGTAATTCACACCTTCTTTTCTCTTCTCAAGTTGCCCACCCTCTTCCCATTCCTACTCTAAGCTGAAGACCTTGCCTGTTATTTCATGGAGAAAATAGATATCATCAAAAGAGAACTTTCATATGCCTCCATATGTTTTTCTCACCCTCTCATACTCATACTTTTTTTTTTTTTATCCTATGTGGTCTTTCATTTCAACTTTTCTCTGGGTGTTTAATTCAGTCTCTTCTTTCTGAAGATCATCATTCCAATCTCACTTTTTCACTACCATGAATTCTACCATAGCCACCTCAAATAGGTAACCTCAGCCCCTAGGATCACTTGACTTGTTTCTCAGTATTCCAACTTCATATTCCCAGTATGAAAATCTGATTGGCCCACCATGGGTCAAGTGTTCACCTCCAATCAGCTGTGGCCATGGAAGAGGGTTTACACTGCATGTGAGACCCTTATAAAGAGACCATGCTCTGAAAAGTTGGTGTAGGGCAATTAAAAATGTAAGACAAGGGGGGAAAAAAGGAGAAGAAAAATAGAGGACAACAAATAGCCAAAAACAAACAAAGTAGAAAACCCCTCTTAAATTCTGTCTTCCCCTGGGAGGGGGAATGTACATGAATACAACAAGACATTTAAAAATTTAGAGAACAGGGGCACCTGGGTGGCTCAGTGGGTTAAGCTTCCGCCTTCAGCTGAGGTCATGTCCTGGGACTGAACCCCATGTCAGGCTCTCTGCTCAGCAGGGAGCCTACTTCCCTGCCTCTCTCTGCCTATTTGTGATCTCTCTCTCTGTCAAATAAGTAAATAAAATCTTTAAAAAAAGATTTAGAGAACAGGCTTTACAGAAACTAGTGAGAAAAAGGGAGAGAGCATTACAAGAGGAGTCTGAAAAAAGCATGGGTATACTGGCACACATATTTTGCTTTGTGTCTGGTAGACAGCAAGAGTCCCAGAGCCCAGAACTGGCCCTACTAATATTTATAACATAGTATGTAACCTGGTACCCACTATCTGCTGGACTGGATAGAATCTCCTGGAAGACAATAGGGGGAAAAAATGACAGCATCGTAAACACTATAATTCTCATCTATTGACAGGCAGAATTCAAGTTTTCCCAGAGACTCAAATTTTTCTCTACCACTGAGTATTGTGAGGGATTATGAAGAGAAATCTTTATTTGGATGACATTTGGTCATACATTGCACAATGGCTTCATCTAAGGCTTTGCAAAAGATTTAGACATGCCCTTCAACTGCCTGTTTCTTATATTATCTTTCTCTAAGAGCCAAGGGCATATAACACTATATCATAACTCCAGAATGGCATTTCCATGGAGTGATGAGCTAATATGGTAGAGTGGGTTGCTTTCTGACCAAAGGCAGGAAGAAAGCTGAGAAAACCTGGGGATGTGTCACTGAGCTATTGGTAGTGGACTGGGAGACAAAGCAGTAAATCACAATCACCTGGGAGAATTTTTCAAAATGTAAATCTTCCTTCCACCATGATTCTAATATTGCCTGGGACCCTGAGACTAGATAAGGGTAAGGAAGGATCAGAAAGAATTTTTAAAAATACATCTCTCTTTCCCTTCCTCTCCCCCTCACTGTCTTGAATACCAATGACCTAGAAGGATGCATTTGTATTTGATATGTCTTTCTCAAATATCAGTATACATCTTATGTATGCATATATGTATATATTTATATGCCATCTCATTCCAGAAAGGATAGCAGATGGCTTACAAAGCTACATTAAAAAAAAGAGCATAAAAAATAGAAGCAAAATACCAAGGAGGAAAGAAAAAAGCTGAAAATTTAAATGTGAGTAGCCCTAAGTGCATTTTCAGAGTTCATTTGGCTTTGATTCAAGAGAAGCAGAGCTCACTGAAAGGAGACACAGGAGCTGAATGCAAACTTGGTGTTCAAGGAGCACATGAGTTTTAGGTGCTGGAGAAACTGATCATCTGTTACCTGACTTGAGTTCTCACAGAATGGAAGCAATCTTACCTGAAAGGGAGGTGGGTAACAAGAGTCCTACTTTGTAAAATCAGGGGTGTTTCAGTGTCCCCCAGGAGAAAGCCTGGACAGGGTAAAAGTTAGAATTTATGGAGTTAACAGGCAAGGTCAAGAATTGTTATTGTTAGTTGATCTTATTATTTCTCCTAACCAGAGAGATGCCTCAGACTGAGGGATCTAGAATCCAGCCTTTTATATTCAGATTGCATCTTGACCAATGGTTGAATTACAGACATCTAGGTCTTCCTAATCCTGATTCTATTTGAATAATTTTCCTTACTACGCACAACAAATTTGTACTTGGAACATGACCAGGCATTTATGTAAGATCTCATGATAGGACTGAAAATGGTGGTATATGTGTGGAATGTTGGGGCTGGAAAGCCACAGGTGAAGGAGGGTAGAATATCGGTTAATTCCATCCCTAGATAATAATTATTATAGATTATATTATCAGGACTCTTTTAGTGCTGGACATACAAAATAAACCAATCATGGATATGCCTTAATGCTCCAGAAAGAGTACCTTCTGGTTCTCTCCATGATTGCAGATCCTTCAAGTAGTTATCATAAGGAATGGCATATGGGTATTAAATATATAGCTTGCTGATTATACAAAATTCAGGATATATAGAGAGAAATTAACAAACTAAAAGCCAAAATGCTCTCAAAAGTATTCATACAAAAAGGATGAGAAGAAATTTTTATCTCATGGTTAAGTCAAATGAAAGGAATAGATACTATTTATTAAATGTCTACTATATACCAAGTTCTTTACACTCTTTCTATTCTTTCAACTTCCATGAAACAGTACCTATTCAAAGAGGAAGAAAGTGGAATCCAAGCTACTTTCCTTACAGAAAGGAAGGAATAGGATTAGACTCCAAGTAACAATAGCATCTTTTCCCAATTCTGTCATCTATTCACCTCAATGCTGAAGGCTAACAAAGCAAAGATAAACTAATTAAAGGAAAGAATAACTGGCTTGCTAGTTAGGAGGGGTACCTTGCTAATCTTTTTGGAAACCAGTAGAATATATGTCTTGATATAAATATATAAGGTCATTAAATCATGTTGATTCTCTATCCTACTTTTCTCCTCTGCTCCCTCTCCACTCATACCTTAGTTCAGGTGGAAGAAATGTAAACTTGAATTAGGCTTAACTTACTGGTAAGAGCTCTATAATGGGTAGTTTTATGTATCAACTTGACTGGGCCACAAGGTGCCCAGATATTTGTTCAAACATTATTTTGGGTGTTTCTGTGATGATGTTTGTGGATGAGATTAACATTTAAGTCAGCAAACTGAGTAAATCAGGCTTCCTTCCTAATGTAAGTAGACAACCTGTAATCAGCTGAAGGGCTGTATGGATCATAAA
The DNA here is from genome assembly GCF_020171115.1 of Neogale vison. NCBI lineage: Eukaryota > Metazoa > Chordata > Mammalia > Carnivora > Mustelidae > Neogale > Neogale vison. Next base: position 97,297,248 of record NC_058093.1, on the reverse strand, counting down.
GGCTGACATCAGTAGGGAAGAGTTCACCTGCCTGAGAACCTTCAAACTAGGATATTAACTCTTTTCTGTCTTCATACTTGAAGGGAAACCTCAGTTCTTCCTGGGTATCAAGTCTGCCCACCTTCAGAATAGAACTAAACCAACACCCCTCCTGGGTCTCCAGCTTGCCAGATCACCTTGCAGATCTTGGGACTCCCTAACCTCCATAAGTGCATGAACCAATTCCTTATAATAAATTTCTTTATCTATATATGTGTGTATGTGTGTATACATATGATTAATTCTCTTAAGAGCTCTAAAACAGGCTTACTGAACAGAGAATCCATATTTGATGATTTAGTTCAAGGAGATGGGAATATGGGAATAGCTCTAATATTTGGCTTGGTTAACCAAAATATGTATCCAAAGGTGGTCTATAGTAAATTAAGATGAAATACCAAATCTTCCTTGGTGTACTATATATGAAGGTATTTGAAGTCCTAAGGAGATTAGAAAGCTAGAATGAACTAATCATGGAAGACCTCATCCATTCTGAAGGGCCCAGAGGACACACCCTTCACTAAGGCTGTAATAAATTCATGAGGAGACCTTCTCCGCCAGCATCTTTGAAAGATTTGGTGGTTGTTGTTCTCTGAAAGTCAGATATTAGGGTGTTAATTACGATTCCTAAATGCAAAAGGAATGATAGAATTCCATGACCAAGTGGTAGAAGAGTAATCAAAGCAGTAATCAAAACAGTCTGGCTACAGAGCTGTTTGGCATTGGCTGGTTGATTATGCTGTCCTTAGTACTAAAATAGTTAGAGAACCTATTAAAGTCTTATTTTATCTGTATAGGCAGAAAAGCTCTCGGTCTACTGAACAGAAATCTGGCTTATGTCACCAAACTAGAAAGTCACAGCCTCTCAATCAAGTCCCAGACTTGAGCCAATTTACCAACTCAGAGGCAGTGGTCCTTGAAGAAAAAGCCGGTTACACTGTCAAAAATTTATATTGCTTACCTCCCTCCCTGCCTTCTCCAAAAGGAATTGTGATTATTTTCCAGGGTGACTGTGCATTAAGGAAGGAGAAACAATCTGACTCTTCAGGTATTGTGGGACGCAGGGTCTGAATGGGCACTAATTCCTGAAGTTTGAAGTCTCACTGTGGTCTGCCAGCTGGAGTAGGAGGTTATGAAGGTCAAATGTCTAATGGCCTTTTCGCTCAGATCCATCTCATAATGGGCCCAGTGGGTCCCTGAAACCAATCTATGGTTATTTTCTGAGTTCTGAAGTGCATTGTTGGAATAGAGGTACTCAGAAGAATCCACACATGGGTTCCTTAATCTGTAGAGTGAGGACTATTACGGTAGGAAAGGCCAGGTGGGAGCCACTAGTATTCTATACCTAGGGAAATAGTAAACCAAAAACAATACACATTTCTGGAGAGATTGAAGAGATTAATGTTGCCATCAAGAACTTGAGAGATGGTGAGCTCCACTTCCACATCTTTGTATAACGAGCCTATAATGGTGTGCCCTTGAGGAGGAAACCGGGGCTCTTTCCACCACACTTAATCAGGTGATGACTTCTTCTGTAGCTCCTCTTCTAGATGTGGTTTTGTGGTTAGAGGAAATCAACACCTCTCCTGGGACCTGGCATATGCAGCTATTGGTCAAATGCCCTTTTCTCTATAACTATTAATAAAATAATCAGAAGTAGTTTTTCAGCTGACAAGGCCAACAGTTCACCCTCACTGTTCTATAGAAATTCTCTAGTCTTATCCTGTAATCTAGTACCTAGGGACACGACCACCTGGGCAAGATGGTGGAATGGTCTTTTGTAGACTCAGTTACAGCTCTGGGTAAGTGGTAAAATATTGAAGAGAAGGAATAGTAACTTCGAGGATGCAGAATATTCTCTGAATCAGCATAGAGTTCTATTTCTCCATAGCCAGGATTCATAGATTTAGAAGGTAAATGGAAATAGCATCACTTATTAAGACTCCTAGTGCTCCACTAGCCAAATTTTGCTTTCTGTCTCTTTAACTTTAGATTCTGCTGGGCTAGAGGTCTTAGTTCCAAAGGGAGAGATGCTTCCACTAGCGGCACAACAATCATTCCAATGAACTGGACTGCCATCTGACCATTTGGAGCTCCTTGTGCAGGTAAATCAACAGGCCAGAAAAAGGTGGGTGGAGAGAGTTACTTTTTGGATTGGGGTAATTGATCCTGCCTATCAAGGGAAAATGGGGTTGCTACTATGCAGGGATGGTCAGGAGGAATATATCTGGATTGCAGATAATCCTCTGAGCCACTTCTTACTACTTCCATGCTCTGAATTAAATTCAACAATCCAATTCAGGCAGGACTTCTAAAGGCCCAGACCCTTCAGCAATGAAGGTTTGGGTCTTCCACCACTCTTCAAGGAAGCTCAATAAGCTGAGGTGAGTGTTGAAGGCAAAAATATGGTATGTAGTTGAAGAAAGTAGTTGGAAAAGTTAGCCATGACTCTGACCAGTTGCATACAAGACTATAATAGTTATGAATAGTCCTTATTTTAGTACCAATGTTCAGACACATATTAACTGAATATTTTTTTCTCTCTGTCTATCCCTTGTCATCTTACACCAGCTATATTAATATATATTACCTTTATATTTTAGTATTTAAAATAGAAGATATGAAAGGGGGAGTATGAATCTTCTAGGGGAAGAATGAACATTACCCAGAGCCAAAAAAAAAAAAAAGAACTTTCAGAGAAAGAGTATTTCTGTTTGCACACTGGGTAGTGGTATGTTAGGTGGGAGCATGACCTTGTTACTGTCTTTATTTGGAGATTAAGTATAGTTTCAGGAGTGTATATGAGCGCCAAGTGGTCAAGAAGAGGACTATAGTGGCTTTGTAATGTAGCACTTGATTAGGCTGAGCAACCCTTTCTGGAATTCCTTCTCTTGTGTGTTTGTGGTTAGGGTGAGCCACAGCAGCTATTCTTGTGGGAGACTGGGGCGGGGTGGGTCCTGGCAATGCTGGGAAGGGGTAGGTGCTTTGCAGCTTGCACATGTTCTCTCTCATCCGCTGGTTCATTCCACTGGTGTGAGGGAGCAGTCAGAACTCCTCTAGCATTCCCTTAATCCTTTTACAATTTATGTAATTCTTGGGCCATATGTGTGTTTCACTACTAGATGAAGAGCCTGAGCTTCTCCAGATGCCCACACCACCAAGGCCAGAGGCAACAAGAACTGACATGTGTTTCAGTTCATCCCATAGGGTCCCGCTCTGGCTCAAGGGCTCCAGCTTGTCCCTGCTCACTTGTACTTTACATTCACATAAATTTATATGTATGTATAATGTATTAAAGGAATCTGACGTCTTTGACTCTCTGTAGAACAAGACAGTTTTCATTATTTATTGGTAATGTCATATATATATATATATATATATTCCCCCTAGTGGTTCTGCTTCTGACTGAATCCTGACTGGTCTGGTATCAGAGATGGGGGTAGTTCTTGGCTCTGGAGACCTCAACCACCAGCCAGGGCCAGGTTTGTGACTTTGCCACAGAAAGAATTCAAGGATGAGTCAGAGTAAGTATATCAGAAGCAACTTTGTTGCAAAGCAAAAGTACACAGTAGAGAGGAGGAAGTGCGGGTACACTCAGAGAGAGGATCTGAGTCTCCCTGGGTAAATGTGGGGCTCTGATTCTTAAAGGTGGTTATAATTTGGGCACGGAAGTGTCACACGAGGTTCTGGGAACAGGCGGGGAATTCCAAGAAGTCTGCAAATCATTACGCATGCTCCATGTTAGCTACGGTGCGCAGGCGTAGTCTGATTTTTCTGATCGAGACTTCAAATGTACTCTAAATATACTATTGTCCTTCTAGCGCCCCCAGTGGAGGGGTTATTCTCGGTCACTTGCAAGCTAACCCGGTCTGTGTGCACATGTGTGCTGTGGGTTTGTTGCTCAAGCAAAAGGATTTTTGTGGCCCATGAGAAACCACAGGGGTCTCATAAGGCTGCCTGATGGCCACAAACACTGTCAGGTGTCAGACTCAGTTCCCAGTTTGCTGATCCTCCTACATTTACCCAGAATTTCCCTATTCTACTTGCTTTAGGTACCTAAGTCTAGCTCAAAGGATTTTAGACTCATGACCATCAGGTACACATCTCCAGCAGGTACACAACCAGGGAGACTTTGAAAAGCTTCCATCCTCAGCAACTGCCACCATAAAACCCTCAGCTTTGTGTTTAAAGGAGGAAGACTTCACAACTCCTGGTCTCTTCTTCTAGGTTGATCTTTCCACCCATTGCACCGTCTCAGGGAAAGGTTTATGAGAGAGGGATGATTCCAGAGCAAGAAAGGCTGAGGAAATGAGAGATGACTGCCAAGACCCTTGAACTGTGTCCCCCAGGACTAGAATAATCATACATCAGCCATGCTTTTCAAGGACCCAGGATTCCTTCCTTATCTCTGCCCATCTTGGGAAAATGTGATTTCCTGTTCCTTCCCACTGAACCATGAACCCTCCCTCCAGCCTTTCACTAAGAAGCACATATTCCTATCATGTGAAACTGCACATATTCCTGCTTTTGTCTGAGAAAGATCTGTGAGTTCCCATTCTGAAAGCCTTCTGTCCTGCCATCCACTGCCTCTAGTGTCTTCTCTGTAAACCCCACCTCTCCCTCACACTAGCAGTTGCCATGACTGTTCCAGAAGGGATGATAACATCGCCCTCCACCTTTAATCATCCCTATAATTTCAGGTGTTTCCTCTCCCAGAGCTATTATTCTAGTGTGGCTCAGGAGCCGGAATGGAGACAGAGACTTCCACTCAGAGGTAAAGAGAAAAGCAGAGCTCTTCCCCTCCTTGCCCCCTCACTCTGGGTGTCAGAGATGAGTGATAGGAACCCTTCTCTCACCAGACTTCTCTACCACCTTGAACCCCATACACTTCTTTCTACCAGACAGTGCCACCCCTGAGTCATAACCAGGGGGACCTGGGTCTCAGTGAGCCACACCGCAGCCTGAACCCAAAGTGGCTTGAAAGACTGGCCAGAGTGAGAGGTGAAGTCAGGAGTCAATGTGAGACCAAAGTCAAGAGCCTTTTACTAAGGGTAAATCCTTAGTACTGACTTGCTTAGGATATAAGAGCCATTAAAAAATACCCTTACCTCCTATAAACAAGAAAGTATATATAAGATGTTCATCTCAAGCACTCTTTAGAATACTAAAAATGCCAAACAAGATGAGTGTTCAGTAATAGGATAGTGAGTAGTTATGAAAAATCATGGTTTTGCTCTTTTTAGTAAAAAAGAAGTGGCCACAAAATCCTAAATCTTTTTTTGAGAGTAAGTGACAGGATGATATAAGAGCATTTGTTTATTTGATTTAAATTTTAAATTATTGACTTTGCTCCCCCACCCTTGTTCCCTCCATCAAAAGTCTCAATCCCTTAGCAGTGATTTCCTTTGGAGATCACTTTTGGAAAGGAGAAAATTTATCTTCCCCATTATCCACAATTCTGAATCCTTGGGTTTACTTAACCACAATTATTATTGTAATTTTAAAAGAAGGATTAAAAATAATGTTTTTGAAGATTGGGAAACAACAGAAAATATTTATGGTACAAGGTTAATTTTTAAAAGCAGGATGCAGAAAATGTAAAGGCTAAAACCACTCAAAATGTTACGATGAAAATGGAGGGGGTAGAGAAAGATGTTGGAAGGGAGGAAAAATAATTCAACACACAAATGCAGATCATTTGGGGGTATTAATATTAGAGGTGACTTAGATCGTCCAGGATACTTTTTGTATTCTCAGAACTCCTAAATTGTGGATGAATTTTTTAAATCAAAAAAGGTAGACACTATTTATTTTTATAGTCAGGCTTTATATTAATATGTCATGAGGCACTATGCCAGGGCAGCTGTGTGGAGCTCACATTTCCTTATTTATTTATTTTTTTTTCCAAACCGAAATTCTTCAGGGACAGTTTTTCCCATGGATGCTGCAGTAGCTGTGTTCTTGTGGCAAAAGTTAAGGCACAAAACTTGGAACTGTCTGCCTGGGAAGCAGTTTCATGGGCCACCTGGACTGTCGGCTGCCTGGTCAACCATTCCAGTTGTCAGGGAGAGCTTCGGCCTCCATCTTTTCAATTAACTGTTGTTAATTAACTTCCTTTTAGGCAGACCCTTTTAAAATTTTTAATCCAGTTCTCTAATTCATTTTCGCTTTGAAACATCATTCTTTTAATCTTACCAGTAATAAATATTGAGTGGACGGTATTTAACTCACTGCCCAAAAAAGCAAATTCAATAGCAGAGCCAGAACCAGACACCCAGCCCAATTATTCCCCCATTTATTCAAGCTCTTAGTTCGTGCCAGTCATCACTGACACTAAGGATATAAAAATTATGCTGGCATAATCCTTGTCCTTCGGGTGCAAGGACAAGGATAATAGGTAGGTTGGAAAAGGGAAAGAGAGAGCCAGGGAGAAGGAAACAGTTTTAAAAGTAAGGGGAGTCACCAGTAGTGATGCCAATGAGCAAAGGAAAACCATAGTCATTGCCATAGAAACAGGGAGAAAACGTAGAATAGGGCAATGGAGGAAAGCAGGGCTTAAGCTTGTCCATTTTCTGAAAAGTGTGGTCCCAGGGCCAACAGCAGCAGCATCTCCTGGGGCCTTATTAGAAATTCATATCACTGGGTCCCACGCCAGTCTCCTAGAAATCAGAAATTCTGGCGGTGGGACCCAACCATCTGTATTTCCACACCTCTTCCTCCTTCCCTTCCTCCAGTCTCTTCAGCCCACCCCCACTCCCTACCACCACCACTAGAGTGTGAGTCTAACACCTGCTAAAGCTTGAGGACCACCAATGTCAAGTTCAGTGAGGGGCGGATTCTAAATAACTGAGGAAGGCAAACCCACAGCAGAAAACCTGGCACAGATGAGTCCCTGGCACCCCCTGGAAAGGCATCCATGATAGAGACCCTCTCAAGATAAGCTCCCACCAAATGCTCTGCTCCCGTTGCAAATTGAGATCTGGGGCCATTTATGATATGCTAGTTCCAAAGGTAAGTTAAATGCCTATTGGAACGACTCCGAGCAAGTACCCTATCGTCTGTATTTCAGCCATTCCCAGGAGAGCTGAGCTCAACAACAGCCAAAGTCCATGAATCCAGAGAACCATGTAAATTCCAGCCTGCACAGGTGGTAGGATGTGATAAGTGCTTTATTAGAAATGTGAACACAATGCCACGGAGCCCACAGGAAGCATCCCTGCTGCCTGGAGACTGTTAAAAGGCGATATTACCGACAGAGAGCATTTAATACGGAGCTTCCATAACCAGTAGAGTTTTGCCAGGTAGAGGATGGCTCTGGAGCAAAGTTAAGGGAGGTCTCAACAGCCTCTGGGTACAAGGGAAGGTTAGAAACGTAGACCTCAGAAGAGCCCAGGGCCCAGCCAAGGAGGATAAAGTTGCTTCTGTTGAAAGTGGAGACCTTGCAAGGTTTGGAAGCAGAGAAACCATGTGTTAAAATCCACAAATAGATCATCTTGTGCAGGTGGCAACAGGTTGTAGAGGGGCCAGTTAAATGAGATTCTGAGTGATTATTTTTAGTGTTTTGTATTTTTTTCTACCACAAATGTCTTTGAACCACCACTTCCTCTACAATTAAGAAGTGTGACCTTGGGGCACCTGGATGGCTCAGGTGGGTAAGCATCTGCCTTTGGCTCAGGTCATGGTCCCAGGGTCCTGGGATCGAGCCCTGCATCATGCTCCATGTGCAGTGGGAGCCTGCTTCTCCCTCTCCTGCTGCTCCCCCTGCTTGTGTGCTCACTCTCTCTCTCTCTGTCAGATAAAAATCCTAAAAAAAAAAAAAAAAAAAAAAAAAAAAGCTGGAAGTGACTCAGGTCATAGGTGCCTTGGGGACCCAGACAGAGGAGACAAGAGCAGGGATTAGGACCACAAGTAGAGCGATAGCACTGACCAAGAGGAGGGGCCCTTTGCCCTTTAAGATCAGGAAGAAAGGATACAAATTCATGAAATGTAAATTTTTGAAGTGGAGTCCAGTTAAGATCTTTTGTAGCCAAGGCCTCTGTTTCCTTAGTGGTAAGAACAGCAATGTCATCACCTGAAAATCCAGGGTCAGGGCTAGAGGTGGGAGCTGGGGGAATGGCCAAGGTTTGTCAAAAGTAACGGCCAAACCTCCCACAGTGTGTGTTATGTATCAGGCACAGTCCTAGGTGTGAGCGTTTTACATAGATTCATTGAATCCTCACAGGGACATCAGGGGGTAGACACCATTATTATCAGACCCATTTTGCAGAAGAGAACACTGAGGTCCCGGAGAGGTACAATCATGCAGGTAGTAGGAGCCAAAGTAGGAGTGGAGCCCAGGCAGTCACAAACAGGAGCCAGGCTTCGGAGAAGGAATACCCCAGGATGACTGAAAGGTCAGAAAGTAGTAGTGAAAGGTCACATGAGTTTAAAAGCCCTCTCTGGGGGGCACCTGCCTGACGCAGTCCATTAGGTGTCAGATTCTTGACTGCGTTTGGGTCATGATCTCAGGGTCCTAGGATCGAGTCCCGCTTGGGGCTCCACACTCAGAGCAGCGTGTGCTTGAGGTTCTCTCTCTCCCTCTGCCCCTCTGCCTCCTCCTGTGCTTGCTCGCTCTCTCTAAAATAAATAAATACGTCTTAAAAAATGAAAAAATAAAAACCCCATGTCTGTGCCAGGTGTCCGTGTGAAGCCCTTTGGCCCGCGGGCACAGAGAGAAGGGCTGTGTGGAGGGAAGCCTTCCGGGGCCACGGTCAGCGTCGCTGTGGGCTGCATCCACAGCTGGCACCCGGGCCGCCAAGGCCTGTGAGAAAGCCTGGGCGGGCTTGTTCCCGCGCGGAAGGTGGCCTGTGGGCTCTGGGTGCCCCACTGAGCTGCAGGCCTCCTCCAGCAGAGCGGGGAGCTGCGGTGGGAAGGCGGCCGCTTCCCCGCCCCAGTCCTGGCCTCCGCCGAAATGCCGAACTGGAAGTTCTTCAAGTATCTGGGGGAAGAGCAGCTGCCAACTAAGCTGAATCAAAGGATCTAAAAATAGTTAAAGAAAACACAAAGACAGAATGTGAAAATCAGATTATTTGGAAAGCCAAGCCAAACTTAGGAAAACTATAAGATGGGAGGGGAGCAAGAAAACAGAATGGCGGCCTCCGTCCCAGGGGACAGTGGCAGCCCTGGTCGTTGTCTCTCTGCTTAGCTGTGCTCTCTCCATGGCTCCTTGGCGCTGGAAATTCTCTGGTCATCCTAACTGCACCCCAGAGCATTCCCAACAGGTAAGCAAGCTGCCTGGTCTAGTCCTGGGCTCCCATCAAACACAGTCCTAGGTGGGGAGAGGGGTTCCTACACCATTCCCTACCATCCATGGGATGGGCCTGCCTTCCATGCAAGGGGAATAAATCGAAAACCTAAACGGTCTCCAGAAAGTGCCCAGGCCCCTGCAACCTGGGCACTTTTTGGAGACACTTTGGGTTTGCAATTTATTCTCCTTGCTTGGAAGGGAGGTTTGGAGACACATCCCCTAGGGGTGCCTCAAAAGGCAACATTTTGAGGCACCCCTAGGGGACCCAGCTGACGTTTGGGTCAGTTAGGATGCATTTGGTGGCCATGTCAGAAGCCCTTCCCAAGAGTGACTTTACCAATATGTATATATTCACCCTGCACTCAGTGCATGGAGGGGCACACCCTCACCATCAGCCACGGGAGTTATCATAAAGAAAAGCTCACCATCTGCTCTGTCTGACTTCTTAATGCCCTGTCCTTCCCAAGGAACAGTATCATATTTCCCAGCTATGACCCGTATCAGTCTTTCTGGCCTTTTCTGTCTTCTAGAGGCCACCTGCCTTCCTTCACTCATTGCCCCTCTGTCCATCTTCAGAGCACATTCCTGCAATCTCTGCTTCATTGTCAAGTCTTGCGCCCCCTCCTCTGACTCTCTTGTCTCCCTCTTTATAAGGACCCTTGTGGTTACACTGGGCCCACCTGGACCATGGAGAGCAGTCTCCCCATCCCAAGGTCCTTAATGCCATCTGCAAAGTTTCTTTTGCCATGTAAGTTAACATACTCAGGTTCTGAGGATTAGGATGTGGACATCCTTAAGGGGACCTTGCTCAGGCTACCACAGGGGCTCAAAAATATTCCTTAGCTATGTTCTCTATACTCTCACACTAAGGAAACAAGCTATCCTTTCTAAAGACTTATGTCAGATAATTCTGGAAATTCTCACATGTGTTCCTAAGCCCTGTTGGCTACCTCATGGCAGTTTGGCTGTCCCAGGGCAGATATAATTAGGTTAGTGGTGGCCCTTTAATTTGGGTCACCATAGGGATGCTTCTTGACAGTGTGTATTAGGGGGTTCCCAGAGAAACAGAATCAATAGAATATATATATCTTCAATAGATCTATATATCTCTATATATCTCTCTCCATATATATATATGGAGAGAGAGAGAGATGTTATTAAAAAATAGATCATACAATTATGCAGCCCAACAAGTCCAAAATCTGCAGATCCAAAGGCCAAAAGCTGCCTTAGAACCAGGAAGAGCTGATGGTCCCATTTAACATGTACCAGGAATTTTCTCTTACTCAGGGAGGGTCTGCCTTTTGGTTTCATTCAGGCCTTCACCTGATTGGATAAGGCCCACCCACATTTAGGTAGTCAATCTGTTTTACTCAGTCTGACAGTTTAAATGTTAATTTCATCCAAAAACACCCTAAAAGAAGAATCCAGAATAATGTTTGCTCAACTATCTGGGCACTTCATGGTACAGGCAAGCTGACACTTAAAATCAACCATCACACAGCAGCAGAAGCAGAGGTGGCAAATGTCCTGTTCAGGCCCCATTGAGCCCAGCTTGGGTGGGGGTAACCAAGCACTGACACAGCCACTGGTCTGCACTGGGAGTGCCCTGAGACCCCCAACACCATCACTGGTCAGCACAGTCTACACACCACCTGGAACCAGTGGGCTGCCATAGCCGGCCTGAGGTCCCACAAAGAAGGCAACATCAAACTAGTACTGTTTGTACCAACCCCTTTATTGGGGATCCCTCTTCCCTGCAGAGGCACACAGCATGGCCCACTTCACTTCATACCCTTCCTTGCCCTTTGAGCCAAACTATACACTTGAACTTTCTCTTTCCTCATCTCTCATACCCCTCCCCCACCATCAACTCTGCTGTGATCAGCCAGCTTGAACACAAAGATAAACACAATCCACAATTTCAACTAGGCTGCAGAACCTGCTGAAGATCTCAAAGTCTTTGAGAGGGAAGGAATTACTTTCTGATATCAGCAGTGACCTGAGTATCTGGTGGTAGGAAAAAAGTGGGAAGTTGGAGATATGATGGGGGGGGTGTCAAGTTATACCAGATAGATCCTATCCTGTCTATTGGCTGAACAGTTTTCCTAGGAATAATCCTGTTTCCCAGCCACCCCCCACAGAACCTATTCTTGGCCAGACTTGCTGGTCCTGAGTGGCCCTGGAAACCTGAGTGTGCTCCAGCCAGGACTCATCTCCCTACCCCCGTCAGTGAAGGGCAAAGCTGAAGAACAAAAGAGTGCCTCCCTCAACCTTACTTATCAATCAGCCCAGCTGATCTGGATAGAGGCAGATTTCTCCAGGCCATAGGAAAAAGCATCAATATTTCATGGAAACCTAATCTATTTGAGCTGTGGAGGTTGGATAAGAAAACCCTTGCAGGGAGGAGGGGAGAGGGAAGCAGGATAAGCACATGCAGGTGGCCTCCTGGAAGTTGAGAGCTTGAAGGCCTCAGGAGAGAGGCTTATGTCTTGGGCCCTGCCTACAGAGGTAGGGGGCAGCAGAGCCCCTGAGCAGGCTTCAGGTTCAGGGAGTGCAAGCTGCTCTGGGTCCTTAATGGAAACCTTTCAACGGGCTCAAGAAAGGGGCTGATTGGCAGTTCTGCCCCAAACAGACAGCATGTTTCCCAAAGTTAGCCATAAGTATTCTTGCCTCACAATGATACAGGATGACCACTAAGGGGAAAGGTTGGAATCAGATAGCCCTGGGTCTCAATTCCTGCTTCACCCTTTGTAAGAAGGAGTGAAGCCAATCACTTCATCTGAGCTACGATTATATATCTATAAAGACTTGTCTCATATGAGATTTAATAATAGCATTCGGGACCTAGATTTCTCTTTCTACCTTGTCTTCCTAGCACATAGCTTCCATTCTCAAGGTTACTGATGATCCAGGACATCCTTGGAGCTTCCACATTGCAGACTAGAGGGAGGAGGAAAGTCAAAATGGGGGGGGGGATTAAGAAAGAGGTCTTTCCAGCTTATTTAGCTCCTTTTAAGCAGCCTGTCCTGCTCATGTAACATACATTTATGCTTCTCTTTCAAAGAAGGGAGCCTGGTCTCCTGAACAAGCTGTAAGGTACAAGGGCACCTGGGAAATAACTTTTTATGGGGTTAGTTAAACGAGGTTTATTGCTCACCACTTCCAAATAAAAATCAGGCTCCTTTTATAAGGGAGGAAGGAGAAATGAATGTTTGGGGAGGCAACAAAGAATTGCCACAGAAGCCTCCACCCTCTGGAGTCCTTTTCTAGGTCACCCCCATGACAGCCACCCTGCTCACTACCTCCTTTCATAAGGACCAGAGGCTTCCAGAGAGCAGGACCGGAGCTAGGGCACAAAATTTAAGGAGACCTCACCCTCAGGTTTGTGCCAGGGCTGACACGATATACTTGCGTGGACCTGGGAGTGAGATCCTCCTTAAACATTGCCTTGCAGGCCTCACCCTAGTCCCAGCTCTGCCTTAGAGTTGTCAGGGAGAACATCTTTCTTTCTTCTCACCACATTGTGCAGGGCAACTTCTTCCCAATAAGTCTGGTTATGGACAAACCTTTTATGTGCACCTCAGAATATCAATTAGTTTAGGGATCTCAAAGATCCCAGGCCTCTTCCGACCTCTACAATACACATGCCTCATGCTCATACCCATAAAATGGAGTCTTTCATGTCAATCAGGGGCCTGGGTCAAGCAATGACGCAAGCAGTTAAGGTACTGCCGCTAGAAGAGCTCGCCAGGACCAACGTCAGAAGACACCCAGAACTGATAATGAGCAGACCCAGAGGAGGTCTGCAGAGACTCAAAACTGATGAAATCCCTTTAAAAAGGGAAGGATTTGGGCAGCAAACCTTCAGATTCTTTGGACATGACCCTTCTATGTCTGACCACTTAAAAAAGGCAACAGCCACAGAAGACTCTTACCCGATGGATCCCCAAACAGAATCGAGACCCTTTGCTGCTGAAACAATGGAAGCAGCAAGGGCCAAGAGCTGACCTGGACCAGACCGAGGCCTTTCCTGAACTACACACCCCCAGGCTGACTTCACATTTGGCCCGTTCGCTTCCTTCACCCTTCTGTTACCTTGTTCGTCCTGCTCTGCGTGCTGTGTAAGAAGCCAAATGTAATCCCATGGTGAAAGGTCATTGAGTCTGGAATCCTGAACCTGCTTGATCATTGTGATTCAACTTTGCTTTAGTATTGAATAAAGCTGACATCATGGAAAGACACAACTCATGTGTGCACCTTCATACACACATGCCCCCAGAGAGCAGTTGAACGTGTGTTGATAGTCAGGCTGGATGGCGCTTCACCAGAACAGGCAAAGCCAATCGGCCTTGTGGCACAGTTTTTCATTGCTTTGGATCTCAGATCTGCTGCAGAGGCTCGGGAGAAGCAAGGGCTGCAGCTGGCATTGTTCCCCCCACCTCCCACCTCTTCTTTGAGTTCTTCCAAGAACATACCAACCACGCTAATGCTAGCATTTCTACACCAGCTGGCCTGAAACAAGTTTGGATATGTTGTGGCTTCCATGTACAGTGGGTTAATTTCCAGTCCAATTATAATAATGGTAATAATTGGCCACACTCAGGGAGCTGGCAATTACCACTATTTTTAACTTGCATCACTAAGGCAAATGGCTTTATGTACAGCTGGTTCCAAGAGGGCTGAGTTTTCTCCAGCTGGGAAAATCATGTACCAGAGTTACAGCCCATCCCTCTTTTCTCTGATATTCTTCTTTCAGTATGGCAGCACCCACGAGTCCCAGGAGTATGGGACCATTGACCTGTTTCTTCCTTCTTGCCCTTCCTTCCCCACTGGTTCTCCAAACCGGTGGAGATTGGTTTTATCCTGTTACTACCAGTGATGTCCAGTGGCTCTTGAACTCTGAGGCCCACTCCAGGGCCCTAAACTTACCCCACCATTCCCAAAGAATGTGTAGTCCTAGTTTATCTTGACAATGCTCTTTCTGAACCTGGGTGTGGGTCTACTGGCTCCAGGAGTTTTTCTGACATCATCGTAGGCCTGATCACCTATCTTACAACCTTCGCCAAGAGAGAGGAGGTGTTGGCAGAACACCAGGAGGCCCACACCTACTGGGAATCAGGAGGAAGGGAACAGGGCAAAGGAGACATTCTGCTTTCATCTCTTGCCCCATGGATGAGAATGAGTGGGTCTAGAGAATTCCTTGTGAAGGGCCTGGAAGGATTTGGGGGCAGACAAAAACCTCGGGGAGCATGACCCTGCTTTTCACCACCTCCTACTGTGATGCTTGTGCCTATCTCTTCTCTCCCCTTCTATACCATAAATTCCTTAAAGGCTGAGATTATGTATTTTGCTGTTGTCAGCCAGCCCAGTTTCTGACACTGTCTTTGTCTAGTAGGTATCGTCAAATGAACAAACACCACTGGACACTTCCACAGCCTGGATATGTTCAGACCTTGCCAACTGAGGATTCAAAATAAGTCACATTAATATCATTCATGTATCGTATTGATGATTTTCCTCTGTGTTCTCCTCCTTGGGTTGTTATGAACAGATAAAGGAGAGGATAGAGATGGCACTGGGGTGAGGAGAGAAAGGCACTGAACTCTGGTACAGAATTTAAAAGAGCACTAAAAATCTCTGTGATCAAGATAAATAATTTAATACACTTGCGTTACTTTCCTGGGGCTGCCTTTAGGAAGTCCACAGATGGGGTAGCTCCAAACTCTCACAGTTCTGGAGGCTAGACGTCAGGAGTCAAGGTGTCAGCAGGGCTGGGCTTCCCACAACAGCTCTAAGGATGAAGCTTCCCTTGCCTCTTCCCAGCTTCTGCTGGTTGCGATAATCTTTGGCGTTCCTTGGCTTCTCACTGTGTCACTCCAGTCTCTGCCTCTGTCTTCACATGTGGGTCTTCTGTTTGTGTCTCTGTGGATCATGTGGTCCTCCTCTAACCCTGGACTTAGAGACTGCTCCCCTCCCATGTGACCATATTTTAACAGATTACATGCACAAAGACGGTCTCCAAATAAGGTTACATTTTAAGGTTCTGAACTTGAGGGGGGACACTATTCGATCCAATAGGGCAGTATCTTTTAATCAAAATTCATGCCAAAAAAAATCCATGAAGAGTGAAATTCTAAAATTCTAAATAAAGATGGGGTCTACCGCTGCATAGGGTGACATACCTCCTTCACCTCCTCCTGGGCCCAGCCTTGAGAGAAAAATGTTTGTAAAAAGCCTCCACAAGAGAGGAGAGACAAGATGGCAGGGAAGTAGGAGGAGGTGCCTTTTCAACCTGTACCCTAAAGTGAGCTGATTACCTACCAAAGAACTCCAATCACCCATGAAATCAGTCTGAGATCAGAATTATACACGTCTGGATCTCTACAGGGGCAGAAGACACCAGTGGGCAGGTAAAGCAGAGTGGGAACGTGGACTGATATCGGAAGATAAACAAAAGGGGGAGGGAGCCACCAAAGGTGACCAATTGGAAAGTAATACCCCTAATATGAGAGTGCCCTGCATCTGGGGACCAGCATTAACTTGGAGACTGGTTGAAAGCACTCCAAAAGAGCAAAGGATCCGGGCGGGGGGCGGATTGTGGGAATCGGGGTGGCTAGGGACAGGGGCTTAAGTCCCCGGACCCAGGACAGCCTCCCCTGGTGCTGAGCCAGAGAGAGTGCCGCAGAGAAACCAGGTCTTGGTCCCTGAGCCGCTAGCACCCCCAAGATTGTGTGAGTCTCCTGTGAGGGGTTGGGACCCAAGCCAGATGGCAGAACGCCGAGCCCTGCTACAGAGCCTGAGACATGCGCACCCCTCACCCTCCCCTGAGAGAGGTGCGCAAAGGCCCACTCGGCACTCTTAGACCCGCACCATTGTTTCAGAGCCTAAGACCCATGCCCCAAACTCTCCCCTGAGAGAGGTGCACGAAGGCCCAGCCTGGTGCTTTTGGACCTGCACCCTGCTACCAGAGCCTGAGACTTGAGTGTGACCCACAGCCTCCCTTGAGAGAGGTGCGTGCAAGTTGGGTGCTCTTAGACCCAGAAAGACCAGGCACTCCCAGCCCAGGCCAGCAGGAAAATCTCAGTGTGTGATCGCTGCTTGGAACCTCTCTGGTGGTCTGGAGCTGCCCAGACAGCCGCCGCTGCCGTAGTTATGGGTACAAGCAGAAGATCCTGTGTCCCCTGGGACCACGACTCGAAACCTGCTCTGCCAGCAGCCAAGGGGGAATTTATATGGGCTCTGCAGCACCCACAGAAGAACAGACTGAGGCTTCTCTCTGAGAGGGAGGTCAGGGTGCAGATTGCTTTCCTCTAAACCTACAAAAACCATCAAAAGCGGTCAAGGCGAGGGGAAAAAAAAAAAGTGAACAAACATAAAAACCTCCAGAAAACAAAAGCCTGAAAAAACCGGTTTCCTCAGAGCCCACCCCCTTGAGGGGGGCGGGAGGACTTAACTCCGGGAACATCGTTGACTGAAAACCCATGTGGCAGGCCCCTCCCCCAGAAAACCAACCAGGAAAGAAAAAAAAAAAAAAAGACTATAAGAAAGCAACCACCACTACTTCATAGGACAACTCTTATTTTTAATTTGTTCCAACAATTCTGGCTCATTTTTATAAATATAGATAATTTTTTAAACTATTTACCATCACAGTGAGCTGTCCAGTACATCAAATTCCAGAATAACCTTCTAACCTGAAATTTTGATACATACATCTGTGTTTTTCTTTTGCATTTCTATTTTTAAATTTCTTTTTTTTTAATTTTAGTTTAGTTTAGTCTAGTTTATTCCTTTTTTATTTTTATTTTCTAATATTCATATAGAGTTAAACTTCAAAGTAATCCCCTTTCCCCAATCAATACTACCCCTATAGGTAAACCAATTTTTTTTTTTTAAAGATTTTATTCACTCATTTGACAGAGAGAGATCACGTGTAGGCAGAGAGGCAGGCAGAGAGAGAGAGGAGGAAGCAGGCTCCCCGCTGAGCAGAGAGTCCGACGTGGGACTCAATCCCAGGACTCCAGGATCATGACCTGAGCCGAAGGCAGCAGCCCAACCCACTGAGCCACCCAGGCGCCCCGGTAAACCAATTTTTAATCCCCCTTTACCTTAGGAGAGTTGAGTCCTTTAACAAAGATATCAAGATACATCCAGGAAGAATCAGAACAATCTTCCTCGCCCACACTGAGAATTTATAATCACTTTCCCATCTTTTTCTTCCATCAGTGTTTCTGTGTTTTTGTGTTTGTCCTGATAGTATATAAATCTTACACTTGGAGTTCTTTTTGATGAGGTTCTTCATATATATACATATATTTCTCTTGTCATATACTTTTATCTGTTGTCTGTTTTTGTTTGTATACTTCATAAACCTTACCTTGGGTCCCATTTGGGCTGAACCTTCTCTTTTATCTTCCCTTTCTTTCCTGTCTCTCTCTCTCTTTTTCTTTTTCTTTTCTTTTTTCTCTCATTTGGGTGGGGAATCCTGATTGCTCAGAAGCATTCCAGGGTGCACCTTGACTGCACCATGGTCGATACATCCAGCTACATCTGTTCAGTCATCTCTCACCAAAATGAATAGGAGGATGAATGCCCAATAGAAGAAAAATACAGAGGATGGACCTTCTGCAACAGAGCTAATGGCTATCAACATAGACAATATGTTGGAAAGAGAATTCAAGCTAACAATTATCCAGGCAATAGCTAGGTTGGAGAAAGCCATGGATGACCAAACGGATTTGATTAGGGCCAAGCTGAAAGCGACCATAGATGATGTTCACAATGTTAGGGCAGAGATGAAAGCTACCAGGGATGAGGTTCACAATGCTCTCAATGAGTTCCAATCTAATCTAAATTCTCTCAAAGCTAGGGTAACTGAGACAGAAGATAGAATTAGTGATCTGGAGGACAAACAGATAGAGAGAAAGGATCAGGAGGAAGCCTGGAAGAAACAGCTTAGAAGCCATGAAAACAGAATCAGGGAAATAAATGATGCCATGAAACGTTCCAATGTCAGAATTATTGAAATCCCTGAAGGGGAGGAGAAAGAAAGAAGTCTAGAAGATATAGTGAAACAAGTTCTTCATGAAAATTTTCCCAATCTCATGAATGGAACCACTGTTCAAGTACTAGAGGCTGAATGGGCTCCACCCAAGATTATAGATTCCAAAAAAAATCAAGGCACCTGGTAGTCAAATTGAGGAATCATAATTATAGATATAATCTCTTGAAAGCCGCTAGGACAAAGAGGCTACTTACTTACAAAGGAAAGCCCATCAGAATAACGTCAGACCTGTCCACAGAGACCTGGCAAGCCAGAAGAGGCTGGCAAGATATCTTCAAGGCACTATATGTGAAGAACATGCAGCCAAGAATACTTTACCTAGCAAGACTGACATTCAAAATGGATGGAGAGATAGAGTTTCCAAGACGGGCAAGGCTTAAAAGACTATGCAACCACCAAGCCAATACTGCAGGAAATATTAAGGGGGGTTCTATAAAAGATGAAAAATCCCAAGAATAACATTGAACAGAAATATAGAGACAGTCTACAGAAAGAAAGACTTCAAAGGTAACACGATGTCAATAAAAACATATCTATCAATAATCACTCTCAATGTCAAT
Organism: Neogale vison; assembly: GCF_020171115.1. Classification (NCBI taxonomy): domain Eukaryota; kingdom Metazoa; phylum Chordata; class Mammalia; order Carnivora; family Mustelidae; genus Neogale; species Neogale vison. The sequence continues at coordinate 97,278,296 of NC_058093.1, read as the reverse complement.
GGCCTAAATGTGCCCATAAAATGGCACAGGGTTGCATATTGGATAAAATGACAGGACCCATCCATATGTTGTCTCCAAGAGACCCATTTTGAACCTAAAGATACACCCAGACTGAAAGTGAAGGGATGGAGAAACATCTTTCATGTCAATGGGCCTCAAAAGAAGGCCAGGGTAGCGATTCTCATATCAGATAAATTAGATTTTAAACTAAAGACTGTAGTCAGAGATACAGAAAGACACTACATCATTCTTAAAGGGACTATCCACCAAGATGATCTAACAATTGTAAATATCTATGCCCCTAATATGGGAGCAGCCAATTACATAAGAAAACTGTTAATCAAGATAAACAGTCATATTGATATGAATAAATTAATAGTAGGAGATCTTAACATGCCTCTCTCAGAAATAGATCATCAAAGCAGAAAATCAATAAAGAAACAAGAGCATTGAATGACACATTGGACCAGATGGACCTCATAGATATATACAGAACATTCCATCCTAAAACAACAGAATACTCATTCTTCTCAAGTGCACACGGAACCTTCTCCAGAATAGACCACATACTGGGTCACAAATCAGGACTCAACCGATACCAAAAGACTGAGATGATTCCCTGCATATTCTCAGATCACAATGCTTTGAAACTGGAGCTCAATCACAAGGAAAAGTTCCAAAGGAACTCAAACACCTGGAAGCTAAAGACCACCTTGCTTAAGAATGCTTGGATCAACAAGGAGATCAAAGAAGAACTGAAACAATTCATGGAAACCAATGAGAATGAAGACACATCGCCAAAACCTATGGGATACAATAAAGGTGGTCCTAAGGGGGAAATACATAGCCATCCAAGCCTCCCTCAAAAAAAATTAAAAATTCCAGAACACAGCAGCTGTCTCTACACCTTAAAGAACTGGAGAATCAACAACAAATCAAACCAACTCCACACATAAGAAGGGAAATCATCAAGATTAGAGCTGAGATCAATTAGTAGAAACCAGAAATACAGTAGAACGTATCAATGAAACTAGAAGCTGGTTTTTTGAAAGAATCAATAAGATCGATAAACCATTCACTACACTAATCCAAAAGAAAAGAGAGAAAGAAAATTAACAAAATTATGAATGAAAAGGGAGAGATCACAACTAACACCAAGGAAGTAGAAACAATCATCAGAAGTTATTATCGACAGCTATATGCCAATAAGCTAAGCAACCTAGATGAAATGGATGCATTCCTGGAAAACTATAAACTCCCAAAATTGAACCAGGAAGAAATTGACAACCTGAATAGACTGATATCTAGTAACGAGATTGAAGCAGTGATCAAAAACCTCCCAAAAAACAAGAGCCCAGGACCTGACGGATTCCCTGGGGAATTCTACCAAACTTTCAAAGAAGAAATAACACTTATTCTCCTGAAGCTGTTTCAAAAAACTGAAGCAGAAGGAAAACTTCCAGACCCTTTCAATGAAGCCAGCATTACCCTGATCCCCAAACCAGGCAAAGACCCTACCAAAAAGGAGAATTTCAGACCAATATCACTGATGAATATGGATGCTAAGATTCTCAACAAGATCCTAGCAAACAGGATCCAACAGCACATTAAAAAGATTATCCACCATGACCAGGTGGGATTCATCCCTGGGCTACAAGGATGGTTCAACATTCACAAATCAATCAGTGTGATAGAACAAATTAATAAGAAAAGACAGAAGAACCACATGGTCCTCTCAATTGATGCAGAAAAAGCATTTGACAAAATCCAGCATCCGTTCCTGATTAAAATGCTTCAAAGTATAGGGATAGAGGGAACATTCCTGAACTTCATCAAATCTATCTATGAAAGACCCACAGCAAATATCATCCTCAATGGGAAAAGACTTGCTGCCTTCCCGTTGAGATCAGGAACACGATAAGGATGCCCACTCTCACCATTCTTGTTCAACATAGTATTAGAAGTCCTAGCAACAGCAATCAGAAAACAAAGAGAAATAAAAGGTATCCAAACTGGCAATGAAGAAGTCAAACTCTCTCTATTCGAAGATGACAGAATTCTTTATATGGAAAACCCAAAAGACTCCACCCCCAAACTACTAGAACTCATCCAGCAATTCAGCAACGTGGTAGGATACAAAGTCAATGTACAGAAATCAGTGGCTTTCTTATACACTAATAATGAAAATACAGAAAGGGAAATTAGAGAATTGATTCCATTTACTATAGCACCAAGAACCATAAGATACCTGGGAATAAACCTAACCAAAGAGGTAAAGGATCTGTACTCAAGAAACTACAGAATACTCATGAAAGAAATTGAAGAAGACACAAAAAGATGGAAGACCATTCCATGCTGTTGGATCAGAAGAATAAACATTGTTAAAATGTCTATACTGCCCAAGATGCCCTTCAACGGATGAATGGATAAGGAAGATGTGGTCCATATACACTATGGAGTATTATGCCTCCATCAGAAAGGATGAATATCCAACTTTTGTAGCAACATGGACGGGGCTGGAAGAGATTATGCTGAGTGAAATAAGTCAAGCAGAGAGAGTCAATTATCATATGGTTTCACTTATTTGTGGAGCATAACCAATAGCATGGAGGACAAGGGACGTTAGAGAGGAGTAGGGAATTTGGGTAAATTGGAAGGGGAGGTGAACCATGAGAGACTATGGACTCTGAAAAACAGTCTGAGGGGTCTGAAGTGGCGGGGGGGTGGGAGGTTGGGGTACCAGGTGGTGGGTATTATAGAGGGCACGGCTTGCATGGAGCACTGGGTGTGGTGAAAAAATAATGAATACTGTTTTTCTGAAAATAAATAAATTGGAAAAAAATGTCTATACTGCCTAGAGCAAGCTATACTTTTAATGCCATTCCGATCAAAATTCTACTAGTATTTTTCAAAGAGCTGGAGCAAATAATCCCAAAATTTGTATGGAATCAGAAGAGATCCTGATTCGCTAAGGAAATGCTCAAAAACAAAAATAAAACTGGGGGCGTCACATTACCTGATTTCAAGCTTTCCTACAAAGCTGTGATCACCAAGACAGCATGGTACTGGCATAAAAACAGAAACATAGACCAGTGGAACAGAGTAGAGATCCCAGATATGGACCCTCAACTCTATGGTCAATTAATCTTCAACAAAACAGGAAAAAATATAAAGTGGAAAAAAGGCAGTCTCTTCAATAAATGGTGTTGGGAAAACTGGACAGCTATATGTAGAAGAATGAAACTCGACCATTCTCTTACACCGTACACAAAGATAAACTCAAAATGGATAAAAGACCTCAATGGGAGACAGGAATCCATCAGAATCCTAGAGGAGAACATAGGCAGTAATGTCTTCGATATCAGCCACAGCAACTTCTTTCAAGATATGTCTCCAAAGGCAAAGGAAATAAAAGCGAAAATAAACTTTTGGGACTTCATCAAAATCAAAAGCTTCTGCACAGCAAAGGAAACAGTCAAGAAAACAAAGAGGCAACCCACGGAATGGGAGAAGATATTTGCAAATGACAGTACAGACAAAAGGTTGATATCCAGGATCTATAATGAACTTCTCAAACTCAACACACACAAAACAGACAAGCATATCAAAAAATGTATGAACAGACACTTCTCCAATGAAGACATACAAATGGCTATCAGATACATTAAAAAATGTTCATCACCACTTGCTCTCAGGGAGATTCAAATTAAAACTACATTGAGATACCACCTTACACCAGTTAGAATGGCCAAAATTAGCAAGACAGGAAATAACATGTGTTGGAGGGGATGTGGAGAAAGGGGAACCCTCTTCCACTGTTGGTGGGAATGCAAGTTGGTGCAGCCTCTTTGGAGAACAGTGTGGAGATTCCTCAAGAAATTAAAAATAGAACTTTCCTATGACCCTGCAATTGCACTCCTGGGTATTTACCCCAAAGATACAGACGTAGTGAAAAGAAGGGCCATCTGTACCCCAATATTTATAGCAGCAATGGCCACAGTTGCCAAACTGTGGAAAGAACTAAGATGTCCTTCAACGGACGAATGGATAAGGAAGATGTGGTCCATATACACTATGGAGTATTATGCCTCCATCAGAAAGGATGAATACCTAACTTTTGTAGCAACATGGACGGAACTGGAAGAGATGATGCTGAGTGAAATAAGTCAAGCAGAGAGAGTCAATTATCATATGGTTTCACTTATTTGTGGAGCATAACAAATAGCATTGAGGACATGGGGAGTTAGACAGGAGAAGGGAGTTGTGGGAAATTGGAAGGGGAGGTGAACCATGAGAGACTATGGACTCTGAAAAACAATCTGAGGGTTTTGAAGGGGGGTGGGGTGGGAGGTTGGGGGAACCAGGTGGTGGGTATTATAGAGGGCACGGATTGCATGGAGCACTGGGTGTGGTGCAAAAACAATGATTACTGTTATGCTGGGGAAAAAAAAGCCTCCACAATGATGTTGGGGGTGGGGGTTGGCTAGAGAGACACGATCATCATGGATTTCTCCTACCAATTTTCCCTGTACATGTGGTCCTTGAGAACTTTTGTCTATGTCTGGGATTCGACCTCATAGGTGTCAAGGAGCACGAGCTCGGGTGCAAACACTTCCCTTCCCTCTGGTGTCAGCTGGCCATACTGACATGTCCCCATTCTTAATGAAAGAAAGGCATTTCAGAGAGAGGCAGGGCCCATGCTCTCTGCCAGATGAGATCTAATTATTGCCCGTGAGGGTCTGAGAGAAGAATCACTGATGAGGACAAGAAGAACCCTCCTCAAGGCTCCAGCCCAGTGAGGTATCCTAGGAAAACAGAATGGTGTTGACATGGCGGACCTTTTCCAGAATTTCGAGAGAAGCCTACCCACCCCTTGACAGAACACACACCATTTCTTCTTGTCTGTTGGTTTCTCAGCAAGAGAACATAAGAAACAGCACTGCCTGGATGGCAGAGATTCAGAAACTGGGTCATAAATATCCTTGAATCAAATTACTCGGGCTAACGGCTGGCAGAGGACACCAGAGCACACAGGTTCCACATGGCTTATTTTTCTTGCCTTTCTGGAGTTGTGAAGATGAAAACAGTGAAATCTTTAAGTCTCTCTCACTATGAACAAAAAAGGCAGATAATTCAGTATTCTTAATATTTATGGTGTCTTAGTATCTGTAAAATTCTGTGAACTTTCTAAATATAATTTCCATGAAATCAAACCTAGGAGGTTGATACGGAATCACCTTTTTTTTGAAATGAGGAAAGTCTCAGAGAGAGAGAGAGAGAGGGAGATCTGACTCAACCAGTGTTTCCCAGGCCATAAGTGTGGTATGAGGACTTGAAATCAGGATGTAGGTGTTCCTCCAAATGCCTGGAATCCTCTGTCTGGTTCACAGATGACAAGCAAAGTAGTGATTCTGATAGATTTGTGATCATACAGGTTCTTCTGGGAAATTCAAAGACTGAAAACAAATTTTGTTCTACATCACAAGCCTTTGAAATGGGCATTCCATCACCCGGGCAATCCCACTTCAGGGAATTTGCCCCGGGGACACAATGACTAATATACTCAAATTTTATCTATAAGGCTGCTTATACCAGTGTTATGAATGACAGCAGAAAATGGGAAAAAATACCCCAAACAAGGGATGTTTAATCAAATTAATATACACTTATGCTTAAGGTGTCCCAGTCTTTCTAGCTTTGTGTGGTCACCCAGTTGTTTAATACTCAAATAAAATAACTGGACTTCTCATTCTTTGTGACACAGGGATTCCTGGATGTTTCTAATAATTTGTGGGAGTAGCCACAGTGGCCGGAGGGAGCTGACAATCTTGACTCTGGCTGCTCTCAATGTCCAGTGTTTTTTTATGGTATTTCTGCCCTCCTTCCACTTTGCTGCAAGCATGAAAACATCCTCCTTCCTTAATTTCTCAAGGCATCAGTGGGGTGTGCAACTGTGTGTGCAGTAGTCTTTCCTTGATATTTATGATAAAAGAAGACAAGACAGAAAAATTAAACTTAAATGTCAAAGTCAGACGTCAATATTCCTATACCATCTTTTGTGCTTCAGGGCAATGAACTCCTTGCTGACCATTTCACCACTCTGTTCTCTGGGCCCACTTCCCCCTGTTGAAGTTCATTTTACTGGTGTCCAAGTCCTCCTCTGTTTCCTACATCCTAGGCTGCAACCCTGACTCCAGACTCCCAAAGAAAGCCAAAACTCTACAACCATCAGAGCAACTCAAGGAGACAACTTTTTCACCATTTAGCTCCTTCTTCATCTAAAACTTTGGCTTCAGTGGAGGTGTTACTTCTTGCTTTCGTTTAATCAAAAGGCTCATGAAAGTGTTTCTTTTATCCCGATTAAAACAAAATAATAATTTCTCCCTTAAATAAATTGTGCTTCCACGCCCCAGAGAAACCAAGACAAACTGCCAATAGCTTTGAAAATAGCAATGTATTTTCCTTCCACCACACATTTAATTGAATTCCTCAGAGCCATTAAAAGTCATGTTGTAGAAAAGTATTTAATGACATGGAAACAGTGTTCATGGCATATGGATAAGTGACAAAAAAAAAAAAAGACCCATCACAAAGTACGTGCAGCAGAATCCAAATTATGTGAACGTTGTGTATATATTTGATTATGAAAAGAGGGTAAGATTTGGAAACATATTGTTGTGTTTTTCTATTTTGCCTTCCTACATCCATCTGCCTCAGGGCCAGGCATGATTACAGATGCCAAGAGAAAGATTTACTCTTTAGCTTTTGACATTCAAAATAGGCATTTATACCTGAGATGAGCTTGGAAGCTAGGAACTGGGAAAAGAGGGTCATTCAGTACATCAGTGGCTTTGCATAAGGGATTACAGGGAAGAGAAATGGGAGATTTCAGGGAGAAGAAGCTATGCCTCCAGAGCGGGACAGACCACGGGCAGACAGAACCTTTCCCTAGTCTCCTCTGGGTATTCAGGGCAGAGACCACTGTGCAAGGCAAGCTCAAGGCACGTGACCAACAAGACAGAGATACACCTGACTCCAGCAAGCATCCCCTCATGGTATGGACCCCCAAGTTAGGACACAGACAGGTGACAGCATGAGGGAATCAAGCCAGATAAGAGTAAATAGAGGATGTGGCAGAGACTCAGGGTTCTATGGTAACTATGGGAGCTATGGAAAGACCTAGATAGCAGAGGGAGGCCCTGGCCCCTGGACAATCTGAGAAAGAATAGGATTGTCACAAATGTGTCCGCAATCACAAATGTCAGGGGCAAATGCCTGCGGAATGTCCAAAGGTGAGATCAGGCTAGCTGTCTCTCAGTACAAGCACTCGGCACCAGGGGAACATCAACACAAGACCAGGCGTCCCTCTAGACCTGTGGACATGGATATGCAGAGCCTGTATTCTCAGATACTGTCTTGAGAGGAGTTGGATAAGATTGACAGGGAAAAAATCCGGAAGTCTGAGCAACTGTCCCAAGAAGACAAAGTTAAACCTAAATGGACTGTATAAAGTATTGGCTTGGATTAAGTTTAAACTCCAATGAGCTAAACTGAGAATCTTTTCCAGTGATCCCATATAGCAGGTGGGGAAGGGGTCAGAGTGCGGCAGTGGTTCAGAGGGTCAGGTGAGTTATAGAGCAGTTGTTTTCAGACTTCAGCATACATTAAAATCACCTGGGAGGCTGATTAAAGGCGACATCTCTGGGCCTACCTCCAGAGTCTATAACTCCCAGGAGGTCTGAGGTAGGGCCTGAAAATTTATATTGCCAAGAATTTCCCAAATCATGCCTATGCTGCTAGTCTGAGATCAACACCTTGAAACCCACTCTTCTGGAGAGTCAAGGACTCCATTGCCTTGGCAGAGCCAAATGTAGTGATCTTGTGGCTTGTGTGTCTACCTACCAACCTACCGTCTATGACATATACCCAATGGCATGTACCGATGGTATATATGACATGTACCAAATTACCATTTGGTACCAAATGGCAGTGGGGTTGTAACTAGACTGCGGGATTTTGAATGACTTGCATTTTTCACCTTGCATATTCTGGACTTTTCTAATTACCTAAAATAAGCATGTATTATTTTTGAAATATCCCCCCGCCAATATATCAAAATGAAGCTGACCAAAGAGTCAGACTCTCATTCTTCCTTCCAGGCCTGGGCTGGTCCTTCCCTTACCTGAAACCTATTCTGTGGAGACTTTACAGCAAAGGCCAGTGTCTTTTTCCAGACAAAGAAAGCAGTCACGAAGTAGAGGTGATTTAAGTGGTAAAGCAAATCCCACAGGGCCTTATGCCACTGTGGTACCAGAAATTGACCCACTGTGGTACCAGAAATTGCTCCGTCGACTCATCCCTAAAACGTTTTCAAAGACGTGCCCTGTTGCTGACTCAGCCTGTGTGCTACCTGGTAAGGATCGTCATTCGCTTTGCAACCAGGAAAGCTTCAGTACAGTACAACACCCGGATGGACCACAGGTCTCTAGGAGACAGCAGGAGTCTCAGAGGTCAGGACAGGTGACAGATCGATTTTTCTGGCAGGTTTAGTACCAAAAGTTCAGCGCACTCAGGCCGGCTTGAATGGTAGACAGCTGGGAGCATCCAGGACTCAGCTTGGGGAAAGGAGGGACAGAAAGGAGAGAAGAAATAAAGACTTGCACAGACAGTGTTCAGACTGAGAAGTTCCTGCCCCTGAGGGGCTTCCTGGGAGGCACTGCAGCCCCAGGCTGGGCTGAGCTGCCTCAGGACAGCTGACAGGAAGGGGTTTGGCAGGAGGCCTCCCACAAAGGCCAAATGGCCACTACAGGTGGAAGTAGTACATTTCACGCACGATTTCAAGTGTTAAAGGCTGTTGGAGTGCTTGTCCTTTGAATATCTTTGGAACATCTTATTTTCCAAAGGCAAAACTTTTGGGGCAAGATGTGCTGGAGTCCCAAATCTGGCTCTTAAAAACTGCAGAATGTATGATGATTCTTTTTGAAAAGAAATCTTGATTTACAGAGACCTGGCTTACCCCATGAAAGCACCAAGGTCCCACCTCATTTCCAGTCGAGTGCCTTAGTTTTAGAAAACTAGCACAAATACAGATTTCTCAAACTTTGCCTCAGGGGTATCCCTAGCTTAGAGACTGAGCTGGGTGATGTATAGTTCTGAGCAGACCAAAAGGATCCATTTAGTTAAGGCATTAAACTCTGTCTTGTTTGGCTGTAACACTCTGATGCTATTTCCCTCCCAACTTGGGAAACAAATCCTTCAGTGGGCGACATTAACAAGCTGTGCAGTGGTTCTTTTGCTGCCCCGGAGCAAATGCTGCCCCAGAGCTGGCAAACCATGGTCTCTGTAGACGAGGTGAAGCATGCATTGCAGACAGGGATACAGGTGGCCTGCTAACTATACAGCATTTGTCCATTCCCTTGTTGTGCCCCTACTTGTCTGTGAGCTCCTACAGGACAGGGCAGAAATTGTGTCTGAATCTTCAGTATAAGCATGAATGCCTAGCACTGAGCCTGGTGCATGAGAAAGAACAGCTTGATTAATTAATTAAAGCTATTGACAAATAGCTTGATTAATGTTAATTGAATGAATGTGTGATTCAAAAAATACATAATAATTATCATGGCTCCAATAGAGATAGCATCTACTATGTAACCAATAGTAAGTTCAGTGATTTACATTTTGTAATTCCATGTAATCCTCCTCACAAATCATTATATAGATTTTTAAAAAATGAGTGGAGATGGGGGAGAATTAAATAGGAAAAGAAAAAGAAAAGAGGGACGAGGGACGAAAGGAGGAAAGAAAAGGAAGGCTGAAGGGAAGAAGGGGAAAGGGGAAAGGAAAAGGAAGGGGGGAGGAAGGGAAAATGTAGGGTAGAAGAGAGAGAAGGATAGGACAAGGAAGGAAGCAGTGAGGAGAGGTGAAAAAGAGAAAAAGGTAATGAGAAAGAAGGAGGGAGGGAATAGAGGGAGGAAGTGATTTACAGAGACAAAGCTGGCACCTCTAAGAGGCTTTGCCCCAAGGGAAGCCCTGGTCCAGCGCAAGGTGCTGGAGGTTTTCAGCAGAGCCGGCAGAACGCAGCATCTGGAGGGGCTGACCAGAGAAACCTGGCACCATGCCAAGACAGTAGTCAGCACCAAGAATGTGACAAGAGTGAGCTGCTGGACAGCAGGCCCTGGCCAGATGTGAAAACCAAGCAGGTGGGGTTGGTACAAGTCTGTCAGGAAGTAGTGGAGCTGGAGATACTGGATTAAAAACAATCTGACATTACAGAGAGGCAGGAATCCAGTTCAGGACAGAAGCCAAAGGGAGACCAGGTAAGGTGCTTGTCAGACTCCTGAGGGAAGATGTTTAATATATGACAGCAAACTCTTCACCTATTGGTTTGTTTTCAAAGTAAGGACTTTCTTGGGGTGCCTGGGTGGCTCAGTCAATTAAGCAGCTGCCTTCAGCTCAGGTCAGGATCCCAAGGTCCTGAGATGGAGCCCCACATCCAGCTCCCTGCTCAGCGGAGAGCCTACTTCTCCCTCTCCCTCTGCCTGTCGTTCTTTCTGTCAAATTAATTAACTAATTAATTAAAAAAGAATAGCTTTTAAAGTAAGGACTTTCTGGTTGGGATTAATTTTATTACAAAATAAAATTAAGCACTATAAAATAGATCAAGTTCAAGTAGAACAAAGGTCAAAGAATAAAACTCATTAGCTATCATTTCCAAGGAGTAAACCTTGTTATTGTTAGATAGATTTCATTTCATACAACTCTCTAAGCACATCTACACAAAGAAACATAGATAAATAGATGGAGGGACTCACACATGGAGACTTGAACAGACAGGTATTTATTTACTAAATGATATTTTTAGAGTATTAAAATTCATTTTACTTGATTTTGCTTAATTTAAATTTTACTTAAATTTGAAGCCCAAATTCATACTTCCTCATTATTTGAGAAACCTTAACCTAAAAAGGTGTTTTCAAATCATACCGGACTGTGATATTGATTTAAGGCATTGAGTGGAAGCAAATGCATTTCCTCTCTGAAGAACCCACCTTCATCCCAGGTCCCTGAGAATTTCTACAAATCAAACTTCAAGGAAAATGAGTAGCTTAAAATCTAGTGTCACAAAACACAGAGGAAAACAAGGTGCCATCATTGAGAGTAAGCCAAAACAAAAGAGGCTAAAGCAATATGAAATATTTCAGATCTTAGAATTATCAGGCACATAATTTATAATTATGTTTAATATGTTAAAAGAAATAGGGGCGCCTGGGTGGCTCAGTGGTTTAAGCCGCTGCCTTCGGCTCAGGTCATGATCTCAGGGTCCTGGGATCGAGTCCCGCATCGGGCTCTCTGCTCAACAGGGAGCCTGCTTCCCTCTCTCTAAAAAAAAAGAAAAAAAAAAAAAGAAATAGAGGAACCCTTGAAAATCAGTAAGGAACTAGTAATATAAAGTATACCAAAACAAGAAGAATCAAATGGAACTTCTAGACATGAAGACAAAAAAAAAAATCTAATAATTGAAATTAAAACCTCAGTGACCACAAAACAGATTAGTCACAGCTGAAGAGATACATAGTGACCTAGAAATAAATCACAGACAATAATATGGAAAAATTTTTTTAAAATAATAAAATAAATACAAAAAGAAAAGGTTAAAAAGCTTGAAGGATAGAATATGAAGGTACAACATATGTATACTTAGAATTCCAGAAAGGAGAGTGAAGCTGAAGCAATCTTTGAAGAAAATAAAAGCTAACACTTTCTAAAGATGACAAATTACTCCCGTATACAGATTTTAAAAGGAGAATGGTTAAAAAGAAATACAGCTTGAGATACAGCATAATCAAATGAGAAAATATCCAAAACAAAAAACATATCATAGAAGTAACCAGGCAGAAAAGATAAATTCATTTCAAAATAATAAAAGTTGAACTATAAATCTCTTCTCAACACAAACCATAATGTAGTGGGATGAGATATTTCTGTAGTAGAAATAAGCAATTATGTGGTATCTGTAATGTGCCTAGAAATTTTCTAAGGGCTTCACTTGCATTAATCCATTTAATCTTCAAAATCATAATGAGGTAGGCACTACTATTTTACTATTTTCTCATTTTGTACACAAGAAAACTGGAAACTTGAATAATTTCTCCACATTCATACAGCTATTAACTGTCAGAGTCGGAATTCAAATTAAGTTAGCCTTGTTTCTGAAACTACGCCACTGACCACTACATTTAAATTAATTTTCTGTGTGGGAGAAATAACTGGATTTTTTGCCTGTAAAAATATCTTTCTATAATGAGGCCATAGGTAGTTTCCTCTCTTAATAGCAGGTTATGTAATTCAATTAAAATCTTGAATCTGTAATTAAAAGCTTTCCCACAAGGAAAAGTCCAGGCACAGATGGCTTCCCTAGAAAATTCTACCAGATATTTAATAAAAAAATAAACCAAATTTTACACAAAATCTATCAAAGTAAAAAATAGAACATCCCAAATTCATTTTTTGAGGCTAACATAATCCTGATACCCAAATCTAGCAAGAACATTACAAGAAAGGAAAATTATAAGCCAGTCTTACTCATGAAAATAGATGCAAAAATCTTAATCTAAATATTCTCAAACCAAACTCATGAGGACAGTTTGGAAAATCCTGTTCAATTAAAAATGCATTTACTCTGACCTGGCAATAACAGTTCTGGGAATTTGTTCTATAGATTTAACTATGCTCATATAGAATGACAGTGTTCACTATAGTATTCATTACATCATTGTTTGTATTACTAAAAGATTGAAGACAACCCAAGTTTTTAACAATACAGTCCTCATTAAATAATTGTATATCAATACAGTGGAATATTGTGCAGCTACATTGAAATGAATCATAACAATCTTTATGTATTGATATGAAAAATTCTAAGATATACTGTTAATTTTAATAATCGAAATACAGAACATATATTTACAGAATACTGGCTGTTGTATAAGAAAGTAGGAAATAAGAATCTATATTAATAGATACTTGTGTATGAATACTAAGAAAGATTACAAAAATCATTACAAGATAATTTACAAAGAGATTACAAAAATCATCTTTGTGGGAAAGTGTTTGAAGTGATAGCTTGTAGTCAGTGATAGGAGAAAGAGTTTCTGATTGACCTTCCCCTTTTATATTGTATTTTGAATTTTTGAACCATAGAACTATATTATAAAAACTAGATTGAAGGCACCTGGGTGGGAGTCAACCAACCAACTCTTGGTTTCAGCTCAGATCATGATCTCAAGGTCATGAGATCAAAGCCCCATGTCAGGCTCAGTGTGGGGAATCTCTCTCACACAGAGGACATTGGGTGAAGGAGAGGAGAAGTGAGTTGGGGTAAATCAGAGGAGGAGGTGAACCGTGAGAGACTGTGGACTCTGAGAAACAAACTGAGGGTTTGAGGGGAGTGTTGGAAGGGCATGGTGGTGGGTATTAAGGAGGGCACATATTGCATGTAGCACTGGGTGTACTGCATAAACAATGAGTCTTGGAACACTGAAAAAATTAAAATAATTTTAAAAATTAAATTTATTTAATTAAAAAAAGACTCTTCCCCTCTGCCCCTCGCCCCCACTCTCTAAATAAATAAATTAATTAATCTTTAATTTTTTAATTAAAAAATAAAAAATAGATGATAACTATCAAGGAATAATGATGTTTAATGGGAGAGAGTAAAATAAGATTACAGTGAAACTACATGACAAAAGCATATAAGGAAAGAAGAGCATGACTAGAATTGACATCCATTGTTTGAGACACTGAGCAAACATATTGGTTAACTTTAATAAGTTAATAAGTTAAGTATAAGTATATAAGGTAATAAGTTAAGCATTCATGTTTTTCATCCATGTTCATAAGCTTTTAGCAAAAGAAAAATATAGTGTTATTTAACTTCTGAATCCATAAAAGAAAAAAATGGAATTTTAAAAATATTCAATTTCTCCAAAAGAAGAGAGAAAAACTGCAATGTAAAAGGTATAATAAATACTACACAACATAAGATGATGGAAATAAACTAAAAATACAATAATAATGTATAAATAGATTGAATATTTATTAATCCACAGACCATCCAAATTTTTAAAATCTAATTATATGATGTTTATAAGAGCATGTAAATAAAAAATGGAGGATATGGGATCATTGAAAAAAAGTAAAAAAAATAAGGCTGTGCCAGGTAAATATTAATCAAAATAAAGCTATCGTACTTATATTAATACCAGAAAATATCAATTTTAAGGTACAAAGCCTTTCTGGAAATAAAGTTTAACTTACAGAACATTTGATATAAAATTGACTTAATTGATGTAATATGTATCTAACAACATAGCCTCAAAAAATATATAGCTAAATTTGACAGACTGCTAAAAGATATAGATATATATCTTTTATATCCCACATTGTGAGATATACAACCGTAGTGTGAGATTTTAATAAACTTATCAGAAGTTTATGGCTTCAAGCAGACAAAAATAAGTAAGGATATAGAAGATTTGAACAACATAAATAATCCTGACCTGATATGTAACTCCTGACCCAATGATAAGAGAAAACACATGAAGCAACATTAGCATTTGTAGGAATTGACTTAGTACTGGGCCATAAAATACATCTCAGTTAATTCCAAACAACTGCTACCATCAGACTATGCTTTCTTACTACTACACTTACATTAACATAAAAATCCACAACTAAAATGCATGTTACATTATAATATCTAAAGAAAATTAATTCCAGTCTTACCTAAACTACCCAAAGTTTATAAAATAAAGATAATACACTCTAACTCATATTATGAGGTGAATATAACCCTGATTTGGAAACAAAATAAGATGTTATAAGAAAGTAACATTATAGGGATACCTGGGTGGCATGTGGGTCAAAAGTCCTACTCTTGATTTTGGCTCAGGTCATGACTTCAGGGTTGTGATCTCAGGATCCTGAGATCAGTCACTCCCTCAGGCTCCACAGTGAGCATGGAGTCTGCTTAAAATTTTCTCTCTCCCTCTGCCCCTCCCTACCATGCATGTGCACTTTCTCTCTTAAAAAAAAATAATAATATTAAATAATATTAAAGTCCAACCCCACTCATGAACATATATCCAAGAGCTCTACACTAAACATTAAACATGCTCTAGTAGAAGAAGAAGACAGAGATAGAAACCAAAGTGGTAGAGACACTGAGGCCAGAATGGGGATGACGTACAGTCAGCAGCAGGCAAAAGAAGGTTTTCATAGCTCCTGCTCATCACTAGAGGACCTCAGCTCTATGTTTTGCAAGAGTTCTGGGTCTCAACATTAAAACCCAATTCTGACATGTGTAGTTTGGGGGCAGGGTGTAGAGTCCTCACCTTTCCACTATATGGTCAACTTAGCCATAAAATCTTTGAGTCACACTATCTTTACCTCAGAACTTGGTAGGTATTATTTCATCTGTGTTCTTGCATGTATTGCTCCCCCAGTTTGTTTTTCCATGGCCTCTCCATTCACGTCTCAGGGGACTGGATTTTATCATGAAGTAATTGTTGTCTTCTTTGCTTCCAGAATGGTTCACCTGTGTGTATCTTCTGATTCTTGAATGTTTGTTAATTGTTGATATAAATTTTCACATAATGCCTTCCCTCGTAGGATTGTAGATACTGTTTCACTGAATGTTGCTTTGCGAAGTCTAAAGATCATCTGACCCTTGTTAAAAATTGTTTAAAAATTTGTTTAAAAATTAAACAAATTTTTAAAAATTGTTAAAAAATAATTGAAAATTGTTAAAATCCTTATTCTTGGGGTGCCTGTGTGACTTAGTTAAGCATCTGCCTTTAGCTCAGGTCATGATCCCAGGATCCTGGTATGGAGTCCCATGTCAGGCTCCCTTCCCAGTGGGGAGTATGCTTCTCCCTCTCCCTCTGCCTGCTGCTCTGCCTGCTTATGCTCTCTCTCTCTCTCTCTCTCTGTCAAATAAATAAATTTAAAAACCTTAAAAAATAGATGTCCCCCCTTTTTTTGCTTTCTACAAGGAACTCTTGATTTTATTTTATTTTTTCAGTGTTTCAAAACTCACTGTTCAGGTACCACACCCAGTGCTCCATGCAATACATGCCCTCATTACCCACCACCAGGCTCTCCCATTCCCCCACTCTCCTCCCCTCTAAAACCTTCAGTTTGTTTCTTGGAGTCCATAGTCTCTCATGGTTCATTTCCCCCTTCAATTTCACCAATTCATTTTTCCTTTCCTTCTCCTAATGTCCTCCATGTTATTCCTTATGTTCCACAAGTCAGTGAAACCATATGATAACTGACTTTCTCTGCGTGACTTATTTCACTCAGCATAATCTCCTCCAGTTCCGTTTATGTTGATACAAAAGTTGGGTATTCATCCTTTTGATGGCTGAGTAATATTCCATTGTATATATGGACAACATCTTGTTTTTTAAGATTTTATTTATTTATTTGACAGACAGAGATCACAAGTAGGCAGAGCGGCTGGCAGAGAGAGGAGGAAGCAGGCTCCCTGCCGAGCAGAGAGCCCGATGCAGGACTCGATCCCAGGACCCTGAGATCATGACCTGAGCTGAAGGCAGAGGCTTTAACCCACTGAGTCACCCAGGTGCTCCAGGACCACATCTTCTTTATCCATTCGTCTGTTGAAGGGTATCTTGGCTCTTTCCACAGTTTGGTGATTATGGACATTGCTGCTATGAACATTGGGGTATATATGACCCTTCTTTTCACTACATCTGTATCTTTGGGGTAAATCCCAGTAGTGAAATTGCAGGGTCATAGGGTAGCTCTATTTTTAATTTTTGGGGAAATCTTCGCACTGTTTTCCAAAGTGGCTGCACCAAATTGCATTCCCACCAACATTGTAAGAGGGTTCCTCTTCAACATTTGTTGTTTCCTGTCTTCTTAATCTCTGCCATTCTAAGTGGTGTAAGGTAGTATCTCAATGTGGTTTTGATTTGAATTTCCCTGATGGCTAATGATGATGAACATTTTTTAATGTGTCTATTAGCCATTTGTATGTCATCTTTGGAGAAGTGTTTATTCATGTCTTCTGCCCATTTTTTTTTACATTATTATCTGTTTTACAGGTGTTGAATTTGAGGAGTTCTTTATAGATCTTGAATATCAACCCTTTGTCTGTAGTATCATTTGTGAATATCTTCTCCCATTCCATAGGTTGCCTCTTTGTTTTGTTGACTGTTTTCTTTGCTGTGCAGAAGCTTTTGATCTTGATGAAGTCCCCAAAGTTGATTTTTGCTTTTGTTTCCTTTGCCTTTAGAGACATGTCTTGAAAGACATGACTGATGTTGAAGAGGTTACTGTTTATGTTCTTCTCTAGGATTTTGATGGATTCCTGTCTCATGTTGAGTTCCTTCATCCATTTTGAGTTTATCTTTGTGTATCATGTAAGAGAATGTTCAAGTTTTATTCTTCTATTCATAGCAGTCCAATTTTCCCAGCAACGTTTACTGAAAAAACTGTCTTTTTTCCACTGGATATTTTTTCCTGCTTTGTCAAAGATTATTTGACCATAGAGTTGAGGGCCCATATCTGGGATCTCTACTTTGTTCTATTGGTCTATGTGTCTGTTTTTGTGCCAGTACCATGCTGTCTTGGTGATCACAGCTTTGTAGTAAAGCTTAAAATCAGATAACATGATGTCCCCAGTTTTGTTTTTCTTTTTCAACATTTCCTTAGTGATTCAGGGTCTTTTCTGGTTCCATATAAATTTTAGGATTGTTTGTTCCAGCACTTTGAAAAATCCTGGTGGAATTTTGATCAGGATGGCATTGGAAGTTGTAGATTGCTCTGGGCAATATAGACATTTTAACAATGTTTATTCTTCTGATCCATGAGCATGGAATGTTTCTGCATCTTTTTGTGTCTTCTTTGATTTCTTTCATGAGTATTATGCAGTTCTTTGAATATAGATCCTTTACGCCTTTGGTTACATTTATTCCAAGGTATCTTATGGTTCTTGGTGTTATAATAAATGGAATTGATTCTCTAATTTCTCTTTCTATAGTTTCATTGTTAGGTATAAGAAAGAAACTGATTTCTGTCCTTTGATTTTGTATCCTGCCATATTACTGAATTGCTGAATGAGTTCTGGTAATTTGGGGGTGGAGTCTTTTGGGTTTTCCATATAAAGTATCATGTCATCTGCGAAGAGAGAGCCTTTTACTTCTTCTTTGCCAAATTGAATACCTTTTATTTCTTTTTGCTGACTGATTGCTGTTGCTAGGACTTCTAGTACTATTTTGAACAACAGTAGCGAGAGTGGGCATTGTTTTCATGTTCCTATTCTCAATGGGAAGGTTCTCAGCTTTTCCCCACTGAGAATGATATTCACTATGAGTTTTTCATATATGGATTTTATGAAGTTGAGGAATTTTCCCTCCATCACTATGCTTTGAAGAGTTTTAGTCAGTAAAGGATGCTGTATTTTGTGAAATGTTTTTTCTGCATAAACTGAGAGGACCATGTGGTTCTTTTCTCTTCTCTTGTTGACTTGTTCTATCACATTGATTGATTTGCAAATATTGCATCACCCTTGAGTCCTAGGGATAAATCCCTCCTGGACATGGTGGATAATCTTTTTAATGTACTGTTGGATCCCATTAGCTAGAATCTTATTGAGAATCTTGGCATCCATAATTATCAGGGGTATTGGTCTGAAATTCTCCTTTTTAATGGGGTCTTTGCTTGGTTTGAGGGTCAAGGTAATGCTGGCTTTGTAGAAAGAGTCTGGAAGTTTTCCTTCTGTTTCTATTTTTTTGAAACAGCTTAGGAGAATAGGTATTATGTCTTCTAGGAAAAGATGTCCTTATTCTTCATGGCAATCTAGAGAATGATTTTTCTTCTCCAATAAATGTAAAAGGATATATCTCAGAGTCTACCATCCAGACTAATGTTTTTCTATGAAGCAGCTAGTCTTTTATGCCTATCTTAGGTATTCCTTTCAGGGAAGTTTCTCTTCTACTGAATCTTTGAATGATTGTTCTATTTCGCTTGTTGGGTTTTCTACTTCCTGTTTATCAACACCTAATTATTATTACCTTTCTTTCACAGCTGGTGTTATCTTCTCCTCTAATTCCTTTAGTCTCTTTCTAGATCATTTAAATTTATTGAAATTATTGCTAGCTTTTCCTGGATTTCAATGATTACATTTCCAACTACACTTATTAGTCGCTTCCTATTCCTAATGCAGTTATTACTTCTATAGTGATAGTGCTTTAATCTTCATTTTTGTTCCTTAGCTTTGCAACTTTCATTTCTAGCTCATTCATTTGGTGTATCATGTAATTTCTGACCTCTTCTAAAAACTGAATTCAAATTCTTGTTAAATGATACAGAATTTAAATATTTGCAGAGAATTTTCTTCTCTTTCTTAGGTTACTTTTCCCCAAATGGAATCTTTGTTTGTCAACTACATTCTATGTTCTTCTCACTTACTGTCATTATTTATATTATTATTATTATATATAATATATATTATTATAGTACATTGTCTTAGTGTCATGTGGTTTCTTTTGATCTTTCATGTGCTTAACAGGGACGCTTTCTCCTCCAGTGTAAGGTGGGTGAATTCTCATGGACTTTTCACTTAAAATCTGTTTCCCATCACTCCAAACTTTGAAGGGCTAAGTGTGAAACTCTATCCGCTTAAAGACAGAGGAATAAATCAACTTGATCTGGGTGCAGCCTTTGTTGAAAAACATGTCTCTGACCTCTCTCATGTCAAATTCAGTTAAATGTCTTGTAAAAGGTTTCATTTCACTTAACAAAGTGGGCAATGTTAGTCCTACATGCTAGCTCTGGATTAGACTCTAAATTCAGTATGACTCCCTAGAGATTACATGTCATATGAGACTGTCAGTTCCAGTTGTTTACTTCCTCTTTGCACCCATGTCTTTTTTCCCCAGCTGATGCTTTTACTTCCCCACACAGAGAAGATTCAAAGCTTCCTGTTCAACTCTTACTCTTTTTCCTTACCAATTTGAGGATATTTGCAAAAATTCTCAGGATTTTGTTGATTGATCTTCTTTTTTCATATCCTACTTCTGGGAGTTGGAAAGAGAAGTATTCATCTTCTCAATCACTATTTTATGATGGTGTTGTGTTTTTCTTTAATTTGGTTGACTTTAGGTTTTATATTTGTATCTGGATTGAGGTTTTTTGTTTGCTGCTTTTATTTCTTTACACATAGAAAGAAATCAGTTCTACGCTCCAACTTCATTCTATACATTTATTTGTAAACTGTATGGATACATACTGACAAGGAGAGATAATATACAAGTTGTTTAATGAAAGAGTATATAATGTTAATTTATAATTATTTTGTTATTAGAATACATATTTGATCATTTGGGTGTACATGTTTATCTATATTGGTGTCTCTATATAGATATACAGATATAGGCTGTATGTGTATCAGAATACATAGATACATATAACTATAATATATACATATTGTATAATATTTATATAAATTAGTATTGTATAAAATTTATGTAAAAATTTGTCAAGGTATTTACCAAAATGTTAATATTAGTATTCCCTAAGTGAATAGTTTTCATTTTCTTCTTTATCCCTGTCTACATTTCATAAACTTTCTATAATACACATGTATTTTTCTTGTATTGCTCTTTTTTTGAAGATTTTATTTATTTATTTGTCAGAGAGAGAGATCACAAGTAGGCAGAGTGGCAGGCAGAGAGAGAGGGGAAGCAGGGTCCCCGCTGAGCAGAGAGCCCAAAGCGGGGCTCAATCCCAGGACCCTGAGATCATGACCTGAGCTGAAGGCAGAGGCTTAACCCACTGAGCCACCGACGTGCCCCGTATTGCTCTTTTTAAAAAAGACATGCTATTGTTTCCTTTTTTGCCTTGATTTTATTTATAGCCTGCCTTTTTCCAAAATGTATTTTACATGGTTTGCAGCAGAAGAAATATGCAATGAGGTTAATGAAGTAGAAAATTGAGACCAAGGGAGAAACAAAGAAAGCAAGTAAGAAAAGGGGGAGGAGCAAAGGAGCAGAGAAGATGATTTGATTGTGTCGTGAAGTTGCTGCCATGCCGAGGCTGGCTGTTCGTAAGTCAGTGGGATCAAATTAGGAAAACAGGAGTCATACAAGGGAATGAAACAGAGACGGAGACTTTATCTGCCCTTAAACTGGAGGTTATTTCCCCATATAATCCAGCAGAAAGCCCAATATGCAATCAGGTCTTCAACAAAGAAACTCCTCTTTACACCTAGAAGCAGCCCAATCAATGCCTTTGAGAACCATGTATAAATGTGCCTACAGGGAAATTTAAACAAATCAACATTTGGAACAAGAAATAGGACATTAAAACTGAAAGCTAACATGGGGACAATTCAGAAATTGACTGATTATTCTCCTCTACAGGAACAACACCTTCATATGACTGTAATGTTTGAGGTAGATTATTACCTAGGCATGTGGTTTGGACAGGCAGCCCAGGTGCCCTTCCCAGGTACACATACCTAGACTGGTCTTTTGTTTGATGCTGCCTCATTTTTTTAAAGCACAGCATAGTCTGTTTCATCACCTACCTTCCACCCCGCCCCAGTCCTGATGCCTGTCCACTGTCTACAAGACGAAACACAACATCTACAAACATGTAAAGCTCTCAACAATCAGACACTCCTCGTCCATCTAAATGATTTCCAACTCAGTTAGCAAAGACTTACTTAGACTGATAGGTGAAGGTGTATAATTGCATAAGCTTCTCCCTGAAATCTGATTGCCTCACAGGAGAGAGAGATATACAAATAAGGATAATACAACATAATGGTGGAGCAAGGTATTCCTCTTTATAAGGTGAAGAAGCTGATAGAAAAACCCTGAAGTGGCTAGGAGTCATCTGAGTGGGGTCTTGGAATAGGAAGGGGAATTTTGCCAGTAGGTAAGGTAAAAAAAAGTTATTCCAGGTAGTAAGAGAAAAAAGTACAAAGATGTACCTGCTCATTTGGGGGAGGGAAGAGACAGAGCAATCCAGAGATGGTAAAGTATGTCAGAGCTAGGCCTGAAAAACTCTAGAGCACTGATGATACCATGTGCAGTGGGAAGCCATTTATATAAAATACCTTGTGCATGGTGTCCCTTAGTATCCAAGTGAGAATGACTGCACATGTGACTAGAAAGATAAGTTTAGACTAGATTATGAGGGACTTTGAATTCTAAGTAATTTATCCTGCGTTCTGTGGAAATTAAGAGAAGTATTAGAAATTGGTAAGTCTTGGAGTGACTCAATCATATTTGAATATTCAAAAAGATGTATTTTTTGAAAGATTGACTTTAAAGTACTCAAGGAAAGTGTGTGTGTGTGTGTGTGTGTGTGTGTGTGTTTAGAGGGAGAGAGGAGGGAAGAGACAAGAGACTAGAATTCAGTTAGGAGGTGATTCGAACAGTTTCGGCCAGTGATCATGAAGGCCTTGGATAGAGCAGTGGGAGAAAAATCAAAGGAATGGAATGTGGCGGACTCCAGTGAAATCAGTAACCCACTGATGTGCTGGCAAGAGAGAAGGAGGAGTCAACACATCCAGGTATCAGGTGACTGGGTGGAGGGGAACAGTATTCACCATGACAAGAAATTCCAGGTAGGAGCCTGTTTGCAGAAAAAGTTTATGTGTTCTATGTAAGATATATAAATTTAAGGGGCTTATAGAACATTAGGGTAACTAGAGATAAAGGTCTGGGATTCCTTAACAAAGTCCTGGCTCAAAATAGAGAATTGAGAATTATCATGTTGGTAGTAGTTGAAAGTCATGTGACAAGGTTTCCAGGTTCTAGTTCTAATGTAGACAATTACAGGAAATCACCACACTCACCATAACAACTAGAAAACGTGAATATGACTTCCAAAAAGTGCATTTTTAAATAACATTAGAGAGTTGCAGAAGCAAAGATGTCAAAAGGGACAAAATGCCAGCAAAGGTGAGACCTCCCTGAGGGAGAAGAGACCAGTGTGTCTCTCTGTGAGCCTTGGCACAAATATGTGGAGCATCCAGGGTATGGTAGACAGAGGGACTTTACAGAGATAAGGAGAAACCATTGAAGCTTAGAACAGCTTTGCAGGTGGCAAGAGACATTGCAATCTGTAAGAGCTTTGAAAGCAGAACTAGTTCTCCACATGCACCAGTTGTGGTGGGTCTGCAGTCACAGCAGTGAGGCAAGGTGGAGCTGGACTGGAGAACAAAGAGAGAAAGTGCTTGGCAGCCAAAGTCCTGCTAGGGGCAAGGGCTTAGAACATATGAAGGATGGCACCTTAGCCTCTATCTTTCACCAAGTGCAAAAATTAATGAAAGGTAGATATGTGAAATGTGAAAGTGGAAATTACTTTTTAAAAGTGGCAAATTGGACTTGGTCAAAACAGAAGCCTTTTGTTCATGACAAAACACCATTAAGAGAATGAAAAATAAGCCAAAGGCTAGGAGAAAATATTCACTGTATACCTGAGATACCTTGTATCTAGAATATGTAAAGAGGGCCTAGAAATCAATAGGTAAAGCTACCCAATTAAGAAATAAGCAAAAGAAATGAGAAGGCATTTCACAAAGGAAGATACCTGGATGACCAACAAGCATGTGAAAAAGTGCTTAAAATAATTGGTTGTCACAAGATGGGATAGGGAGGGAGACAAACCATAAGTGACTCTTAATCTCACGAAACAAACTGTGGGTTGCTGGGGGGAGGGGGGTTGGGAGAAGGGGGGTAGGGTTATGGACATTGGGGAGGGTATGTGCTTTTGGGTAAATTGGAAGGGGAGGTGAACCATGAGAGACTATGGACTCTGAAAAACAATCTGAGGGGTTTGAAGTGGCGGGGGGGTGGGAGGTTGGGGTACCAGGTGGTGGGTATTATAGAGGGCACGGCTTGCATGGAACACTGGGTGTGGTGAAAAAATAATGAATACTGTTTTTCTGAAAATAAATAAATTGGAAAAAAAATAATTGGTTGTCAGGGAAATGCCAAGGCAAACCCCAGAGATACTATTATACAACCACCAGAATGAGCTAAAATAAAAAGGTGACAACTGCAAGTATTGGAGAGGATGTGGAGCAACTGAACCTCCATAAACAGCTGGTAGGAGGGTAAATTGTAAACTACTTTAGAGAACTAGAATTTTCTACAAAAATGGAAGCATAAGCTTTTTCTATGGCCCAGCAATTCTACTGCAAACTAATTACCCAAGATATATAAAACTATATATCCACAAAAGGCTCATAAATGGTTTTATTCATAACAATTTTATTCATAGTGGCTAAAAGCTAAAAATATTGCCCATCAACAAACAAAATGGATAAAAACATTGTGAGAAATTCATACAACAAAATACTAAATGACAAAAAGAAAATGAATTATTGATATATCCAACATGGAAAAACCTCAAAAAAAATTTTTAAATGAAGGAAGTAAGACATAAAAGAATACTGACTACATGATTCCATTTATATATAATCCACAGACATGAAAGAGTAATATACAACGATAGAAGGAAGAATAGTATCTCCCCTGGTCTGGGGAGTAGGATTAGGCATTGACTGGCAAAGGGCACAAGAAAATTTTTGAGTGGGTGGAAATATTCTAGATTCTGATTTTGTTGGTTATGTGTATATTGGTTATGCATATAAACGTGCCAAAAAGTTACCAAACTATACACATGTTTCATGCATTTTCCTGCATATAAATTATACCTCCAGATGTAAGTAGTACCCTGCAAAGACAATAATTTCACCTATGCAGTATTCTGGCAGAGAATGCATAACCTCAATCTAATCACAAGGAAATATCAGGTGAGCACAAAATGAGGAAATTTCTATTAAAAAAAAAAACAACCCTCCTTGTGTCATAAAAAAAACAAAGAAAGGCTGTGGAAAATTTCCAGATTAAAGAAAGTTGGAGGGACATGACAAGTAAATGTTAATACCTGACCTTAGATGGAATTTTGAACTGAAAGGAAGAGTGCCAAAAAGACATTATTCAAACAACTGACCAAACTAGTTTGTAGACAGTGGATTAAAGTATCAGTAGAAATTTATGAAGTTGACAATTGTACCTCAGTGATAAAAATATATCCTTATTCTTAGAATATATACTCTTTTTTTAATATATACTCTTAAGAATTTAGAGATACAAATTTTAGGTTATTTGCTCCAGCTCTTTGAAGAATACCGGTGGAATTTTGATCGGAATGGCATTAAAAGTATAGATTGCTCTAGGCAGTATAGATATTTTAACAATGTTTATTCTTCCGATCCAAGAGCATGGAATGGTCTTCCATCTTTTTGTGTCTTCTTCAATTTCTTTCATGAGTGTTCTGTAGTTCCTCGAGTACAGATCCTTTACCTCTTTGGTTCGGTTTATTCCCAGGTATCTTATGGTTCTTGGTGCTATAGTAAATGGAATCGATTCTCTAATTTCCCTTTCTGTATTTTCATTGTTAGTGTATAAGAAAGCCACTGATTTCTGCACATTGACTTGGTATCCTGCCACGTTGCTGAATTGCTGGATGAGTTCTAGTAGTTTGGGGGTGGAGTCTTTTGGGTTTTCCATATAAAGAATCATGTCATCTGCGAAGAGAGAGAGTTTGACTTCTTCATTGCCAATTTGGATACCTTTTATTTCTCTCTGTTGTCTGATTGCTGTTGCTAGGACTTCTAATACTATGTTGAACAAGAGTGGTGAAAGTGGGCATCCTTGTCTTGTTCCTGATCTCAATGGGAAGGCTGCAAGCTTTTTCCCATTGAGGATGATATTTGCTGTGGGTCTTTCATAGATAGATTTGATGAGGTTCAGGAATGTTCCCTCTATCCCTATACTTTGAAGCGTTTTAATCAGGAACGGATGCTGGATTTTGTCAAATGCTTTTTCTGCATCAATTGAGAGGACCATGTGGTTCTTCTCTCTTCTCATATTAATTTGTTGTATCACATTGATTGATTTGTGAATGTTGAACCATCCTTGTAGCCCAGGGATGAATCCCACCTGGTCATGGTAGATAATCTTTTTAATGTGCTGTTGGATCCTGTTTGCTAGGATCTTGTTGAGAATCTTAGCATCCATATTCATCAGTGATATTGGTCTAAAATTCTCCTTTTTGGTAGGGAACCCTCAGGGAGATTCAAATTCAAACCACATTGAGATATCACCTTACACCAGTTAGAATGGCCAAAATTAACAAAACAGGAAACAACATGTGTTGGAGAGGATGTGGAGAAAGGGGAACCCTCTTACACTGTTGGTGGGAATGCAAGTTGGTGCAGCCTCTTTGGAGAACAGTGTGGAGATTCCTCAAGAAATTAAAAATAGAGCTTCCCTATGACCCTGCAATTGCACTCCTAGGTATTTACCCAAGGATACAGATGTCGTGAAAAGAAGGGCCATCTGTACCCCAATGTTTATAGCAGCAATGGACACGGTCGCCAAACTATGGAAAGATCCAAGATGCCCTTCAACGGACGGATGCCCTTCAACGGGTAAGGAAGATGTGGTCCATATACACTATGGAGTATTATGCCTCCATCAGAAAGGATGAATACCTAACTTTTGTAGCAACATGGACGGGACTGGAAGAGATTATGCTGAGTGAAATAAGTCAAGCAGAGAGAGTCAATTATCATATGGTTTCATTTATCTGTGGAGCATAACAAATATCATGGAGGACAAGGGGTGTTAGAGAGGAGAAGGGAGTTGGGGTAAATTGGAAGGGTAGGGGAATCACGAGAGACTATGGACTCTGAAAAACAATCTGAGGGGTTTGAAGTGGCGGGGGTGTGGGAGGTTGGGGTACCAGGTGGTGGGTATTATAGAGGGCACAGATTGCATGGAGCACTGGGTGTGGTGAAAAAATAATGAATACTGTTTTTCTGAAAATAAATAAATTGAAAAAAAATTTTAAAAATCACTGGAATCGTTAAAAAAAAACAGATGAACATAAGGGAAAAGAAAAAGAAAAGAGGGAGGCAAACTCTAAGAGACTTTTAACAATAGAGTACAAAGTGATGGTTGTTGGAGGGGAGACGTGCAGGGATTGGGCTAAATGGGGGATGGCATTGGGGAGGGTACTTGTTGTGATGAGCACTAGATGTTGTATATAAGTGATGAACCACTAAATTCTACTCCTGAAACTAATATTATACTATGTGTTAACTAACTAAAACTTAAATATAAACTTAAAAACAAACAAACAACAACAAAAAAAAAGAATTTAGAGATAAAGGGTCATAATGTATATAACTTGCCTTCAAATGATACAAAGAAAAAGAATGAATGATAAAGCTAATGAGATAAGATAGATCTAGGTTAGTTCTCCTTTCATTACATTGTTTCAATTTTTTAAATTCTTGTTAATATGAAATTATTTTCAAATAAAAATGTTTTTAAAACAAAAGTGCTTTAAAGTTGCCCATAGTAAGGAAAGAGCAGCTTACATTGGATATGCATTAGATGATCATCCCAAATTGTTAATAGTGATTATTTCTGGAGGGTTGGTTTTTGTAGAGATAGGGAAGAAACATTAAATTTTTTCTCTATTATTTGACATTTTCTGTTTTTAATATTAACAGGGAAACGGTTATTTCAACCCTTCAGGAAAAAGGTATTTTTTTAAGTAGAAAATGATCATTGAAACGTGATTTGATTCATTTTCTTTGGTAGCTCAGGCTTGGGGCAAAAGCCAAAACTTGAAACACCTCAGTCCTTTTCATTGTTTAAAACCCAGCTCAGATTTCACCTCCTCAGCAAAGCCTTCAGCAAGGATTCTTTTAGTTAGAAGTCACACACACCCAACCCAAACTAATAAATACCAGTGGTGAGTGTATTGGCTGTTAGAATGCAAGGAAGTCTTGGACAAACAGTGCAAGTTTAGGAAGAAGTTACAGCTGGGCTCTCTGAACAACAAGAGCCACGGGATAAAAGTCCACTAGACTCCACTTCCAGAATGTCTCTTCATTTAGGCCCCTTCTTTCACGGCAGCCCATTTTTCTCCAAATGGCAAGAAATATACTGCCTAAAGCTCACTGCAACTTTCCTTCATAAAATGGAAGCTCTTAGAAAAAATTAGAAACTCTCAGTTTTAGTTTGAAATATTTCAGCCAAGTAAGCAGATGGGTCAAGCGTGGTCAGATTACTTCCCTGAATCCATCAACTGTGAAACTGGGGCTACGCATCAACTTGAGTAATGTCCCAAGAGTTGGACCAAGAGTTGAAATTATGTACAGACATGCTAACTCTTTCAGAAACCATAAAAGGAAATAATATAATACTCTCTCATGATTCTTAGTTTCCAATGCTCAGACCTTCTACTTGTGTTATGTTATTTGTGTGTTTACTATAATTTATCAGTAGACTGTAAGTTTGTAGAGTAAGGACTATATCTTTCTCTCCATGGATATTCTCTAAATTGATGACACAATATTTGCCATATAATAGATGAATTGCAAGCTCCAAGAGGAAAAAGATGTCTTCCACCATTTTCACTGAAACTTGAATTATGCCTGGAGCATGGTAGAGACTCAATAAATATTTGCTGAACTAAAAAATAATATATACTCTATCTATATAAGATGGATGTGTGGATGGATGGATGGATGGATGTAGTACACATTTTCTTCCAGTAAAGTCTATGGGTTAACTGGAAGCTCAATCAGTCTTCTAAAACTTTCTCTCTATGAAGGATAAAAAGCTATTTAAAAACCCAGCCTAGAAACATTGACAGACGCATGAATTCAATTAACAAATTCTTGGATACCTCCAGTGGACCAGGTACCATTCAAAGTTGGGTGGCCTGATAGAGAACCAGATAGAAATAGATGTGCTAGTGCTATGAAAGAACAGCACAAATGCTACCAAAGTATTTAACCAGGAGGTCTAAGCCTTGCAGTCATGAAGGTTCCCTAAAGGAAGTGATATTTTAAGCTCAGACTCGAAGAAATACATAGAAGTTAACAAATTAGAGAGCCTGGAGACAGGGAAGTGTTTCAGGTAAAGGATATAAAAGCCTACAGCTCAGCACTTCAGAGAACTGAAATATAAACAAATATGTGAGTCAAGAGTTATCTATAAGGATGACCATTATAGTATAATTTATGAGTCTGACAAATAAAAACAGCAGGGGAATGATTCAATAATCTGTGCTGGAGAGGATTTTTAGAGCAGTGAAAGTGATGGTCACATGTCATTATACATTTGTCCAAATCCAAAGAAAGTACATGAGTCAGCCCTAATATATACTTGGACTTTGAGTGACTCAGTGTGTCAATGTACATTCATAAGTTGTGACAAACGTATCACTCTGGTGGGGGATTTTGATATTGGGAGAGGCCAGGCATGTGTGGGTTCAGAGGGTATGTAGGAGTCTAACATTTTTTTAAAGTTTACTTATTTATTTATTTTAGTTATCTCTACACCCACTGTGGACCTTAAACTCACAACTCCAAGATCAAGGGTTCCATGTTCTTCTGACTAAGCTAGATGGGTGCCCCAGAAGGTATGTGGGAAATCTCTGTTTTCCCCTTATTTTGCTGTGAACCTAAAACTGCTCTTAAAAAAGTCTTAAATCAAAAAGTCTTAAATAAGAAATCTTAAATAAACCATGCTACCCATGCAATAGAACCCAACAAAGCATTAAAACAAAACTACAAAGACAATGCTCAAGATCTATTAAGTTTAGGGCCACTGGATAACTCAGTGGGTTAAGCATCTGCCTTCAGTTCAAGTCATGATCCCAGGGTCCTGATGGAGCCCTGCCTTGGGGGCGGGGGGTGTCTCTGTTCAGCAGAGAGTCTGTTTCTCCTTCTCCCTCTGCCCTCCCATGCACGCATGCTCCCTCTCTCTCTCAAATAAATAAATAGATAATATTTTAAAAATAAAAATTAAACAAGTACAAGGGTATATTTATATACTTGTATACAGTATAATCAAAATTTTTCTCTATCTCTATTTGATAGTGTATACGCCTTGCATGTATAGGTCAATCACCCCACAACTCTACCCGTAGTCATATCCATGTAGTGGAATACAAATGATGATTTTCTACTTTGTGTTTCTCTACTTTTCCAAAAATGAATGTTAAGTGAACCTGTACTCCTTTTGTTGTGGAAACAATTTTGAAGAAGAATCAGGCTTGCTTTTGTGCTCCCTGAGTGTGCTGTCCCCCTGTGAAGAGCATCTGTGAGCCTAATGCAGGCCTGGCCCACGGCTCAGCTGAGTGGGCCCAGGCTGTGCCTAACAGCAAATCTGCATCCCTTGGGTCTCTCTGGTGCCACATTCCATGGGAGGTCCCACATCAGGGTTATCTGGGGTTATGTTGTTCCTGCTCCAGCCTCCCCGTGTGTGGGCATTTTACTCCCTCGTGAGGGTAGTTTTACCTTCATTACACAAGTGCTGCTGCTCTGAAAGGGACCTGGCTTGATGAAAGGAGCTTTATGAAGGGACCTGAGAGCAGGAAGAACAGGGAAACTGGAGCCAAGCTGCTCTTAGCTGAGTAGTCTGGTAACAACAGGGGCTCACTGCTGTAGCCACAGCACTAGGAACTGTCAGGCCTGTGTCTGTTTGCTGAGAGATCAGGGGCTGCTGCTTCTCTGCCACCCATCACCACCTTCCAACCCGATGCAGAAGGAGCCCCCTCTGTCCCCAAACAATGGACTCCTTCCAAGGTTGGAAGGTCCCATGAGTGAGGCAGGAATGGGGTAGGTTGATGTTTCTGGATATGAATGCATGCAGAGATATCTTGGTTTCAAGCCTTTGGTCTCAGCTTTGACCCAAAGTGTTATCTCCTAGAAAGCTTTCCAAAATACTAATGCCTAAAGGCCACACCTACGGTCCTGATTAACTCTTTTGGGATGTGACCTGAGCCTGGGGATCTGGTGCCCTTTTTACCTCCCCCTCAGTCTTGATTTCTTCATTGCATTTTCCCCCTTGAGCTATTCCCTAGGCAAGAATGCCCTTCCTAGGCCACATACCGCCCTGCTCTCTCTCCTCTGCATCTTTTAAGCCAGTTCTGAAATCCCATTTCCTGGAGGAATTTCCAGTTCTGCTGTTAAGGCCATGTGGTCTTAAGGCAAGCCTTTTAACTACTTTGAGCCTTATTTCTTCAACTCGGATTGACCTGGTTTATAGTTCTTCCAACACCGTAGAACCAGCCTCATGGTGTTCCCCTCCCCGAGATAATAGCAACAGCCAGACTGCAACCCTCTCCTCAGCGGTCTGAGTTTGGCTCCTCCAAGTATTAATAATTCCAACCCTTCTCTTTGTCCCAGAGTTCTAGAGATAAAGCATGCTTCCTACAACTGCTACAGTCCTTGATACCCTAATAGTGAATAAGCGAACCTTTCTGGCAAAGGACCAGATGGAAATTATATCACAATTTGTACACTATGTGGTCTCTGTTGAGACCATTTAACTTTGTCATTATAGTACAAAGCAACCATAAAAAATATGCAAGTAAATGAGCATGGCTGAGTTCCGATAAAACTTTATTAACAAAAACAGGAAACAAACCAGATGTGGCCCACAGATTGCAGTTTGCACACCCCTACTTTATTCTCTTTTCCCCATTCAGTTACCTAATTAACCATTTTATACCTGGTTAACAATTCTTTGTATTAAATTCTTACTGTTCAAATGACTATTGTTATTTCTGGCTCTTAACTGGACTGAGCCTGATACCATTTCAAAGATAAATATATATATATATATATTTTTAGTAGGGGGGGAAATTTCAAGTGTTCTCTTCAACACTACTGGATTGTTTGAATTTTTCATAAGCATATTCTTTTTTTGGAAAAATTAGATCTAAAAATGTGTTCTCCCTTAATAAGTACTTAGTAGTGCCTTTTGTCTACTTTAGCAGCAGAGGGAGATTATTTATGTTAACTATTTCATTTCATTTAAATTTTCCCTCTGAGGTTGAAATTGTTGCATTCTCAGAAATATCATTGCTTATTCCATTGTGACATTTTGCCCGGATTCTGGTAAATTGTGTTTTAAACATATATATATATTTGGAGA
Organism: Neogale vison; assembly: GCF_020171115.1. Lineage (NCBI taxonomy): Eukaryota > Metazoa > Chordata > Mammalia > Carnivora > Mustelidae > Neogale > Neogale vison. The sequence goes on along the minus strand of NC_058093.1, from coordinate 97,246,224 downwards.
AGAAGTTAAAAAAAAAAAAGCATAGTAAACCCCAGGGTGGTTGCAAAAAACAAATCAGATACTAGATGGACAAAATGCTTTGAGAAGGTAAAAGTGCTGTGCAGATATGAGGAGGTAGGAGGAATCACAAAGCCCTTTTAGCCTTCCTAATAGTGGTTCTTAATGTACTTAGGGAAATATTTAATCCACTTATTTTCTGGTGTTTAAGTGCATTTCTTGTATAAGCAGATAGTCACTGTGTGTTTTTCCTAGTCACCTGCATTATGTGCACAAGATGAGCAGAGGCCACGTCTCTACCCTTAGCAGGGGAGAGCCATGGGTCACTGAGTACTTGGTAAGTGCCTTGAGACTGAAGATGGGGCCCCCAGCTTGCTTCTTCATCTGTGACATCTCTGAAGAGAATCCACTAACATAGAAGTAATTCATTCCAGTGTCATCTTTGCTAGAGAACACCTTGGGGAAGAAGGAAATTCACATTACATCCTAGAGCAGAGTTCTTGTCTACAGTTTATGTCCTTTGTTGGGCAAAAAACAAACAAACAAAAAAAAAAGGGAATTTAGGCATTTTCTTCCATTCTGAATACAGGCAACCTTGTTGGCAGTACCTGTGACTTTAGTTCTGCCCTAACAGAAATCATAGGCATTTTCATATTATGTTATAATTATTATATATGGAAATAAATCCTGTGTTCACCGTTACTTTAAAATCCAAGGTAGTGGAGGGGCTAAGATGGCAGAGGAGTAGGGGACCCTATTTCAACCAGTCCCCTGAACTGAGCTGGATATATACCAGACCATTCTGAACACCCACTATATCAGCCTATGATGTAAGAAGATATATCTAGATCTCTACAAACAGAACATTTCAGGCAGTTGGTTTCAAGGTATGAAGCAGGGAGCCATGATTCTGGGGGCAGATAACAGAAGATAAACAGAAGGGCAAGGGAACCTCTGGGATCCTGTGCCGCTGGGGTCCTGCACTGTCAGATCACAAAAGCCACTGGCACTGGGGACCAGGCTAAGACTCGGGAGCAGTAGTGGTGGGAAAAGGACATTAGGGAAGCCAAGCAGACTAAACCTGGAACTGTAGGGGTATACATGCCAACTGGGGGAACCTAGCAGTTTTAGAAACACAAAGGGCAGAGACGTGCCTGGACCTGGAAGTGAGGGCTAGGAGTGTTGCTGTGGGGTGTACAACCCAGGATGTTGTGGTTTTTGGTAACACAGACAGAAGCAGGGACAGTATGGACTGGAGAGATCACTGAGGGCAAGACTGAGATCTCTCTATTCTGAGATGGAGGTTTGGTTATGGTCATTTCTGCTCTGACTCTTGCGGGGTGGGGTACGTACATGGAAAACTGTCAGAGAAAGCTTTCAGAGAACAATAGCCCCCCAAAAAACAGTTTTCACTGAGCCAATTCCCCCTACCACAGGGTGCAGGCAACTCTGCCCAAACAGGATTGCTGAGTAACAGTGTGGGAGAACCCTCCCCCTGAAGACAAGCTGGAAAAATAAGAACCTCAAACCTAAGATTCCTATAAAACACAATGCATCTTGCTTGGGTTGTGGTCAATAACCTGGGCTCTGTACATTCCCTCAAACACTCCTCAACAGAATAACTAAGAGAGGAACCCCCAACATAGGAAAGATTCAGAGACTGTGACCACTGTCACAGAACTAATGGATATGGATATAAGGAGGATGTCAGAAATAGACTTCAGGGTAACTTATGCAGACAACAGATAGAATAGAGAAAACTATTAGTGGCAACATAGATTCTCTAAGGGCAGAAATGAGACCTGATCTGGCAGAAGTTAAAAATGCTATCAGTGAGACCCAATCTAATCTAGATATTCTAACAGCTATGGTAAGTGAAACATAAGAACAAATTACTGATGTAGAAGACAAAATGATAGAAAAGAAGGAACAGCAGGAGGCCTGGAAAAAACAGATTAAAATCCATGAAAGAAGAATTAGAGAAATAAATTACACCATGAAACGTTCCAATATCAGAATTACTGGGATTCCTGAGTGGGTGGAGAGAGAGAACTAGAAGATATACTTGAACAAATTGTGGCTGAGAATTTCCTTAATCTCGGGAATGAAACAACCATTCATGTCCGAGAGGCAGAGAGGACCCCTCCCAAGATCAAGAAGAACAGACCAATGCCCTGGCATATCATAGTAAAATCTGCAAATCTTAGAAACAAGGAAACCATTTTATGGGCTGTTAGGGGAAAGAAATTTCTTAGGCACAGAGAAAGGAACATCAGAGTAACATCATACTTGTCCTCAGAAACCTAGAAAGCCAGAAAGGGCTAGCAAGACATATTCAGGGTATAAATGAGAAGAACAGGCAGCCAAGAATTTTTTTTTTAATTTTTTATTTCTTTTCAGCGTAACAGTATTCATTGTTTTTGCACCACACCCAGTGCTCCATGCAATCCATACCCTCTCTAATACCCACCACCTGGATGCCCCAAACTCCCACCCCCTGCCCCTTCAAAACCCTCAGATTGTTTTTCAAAGTCCATAGTCTCTCATGGTTCACCATCCCCTTCCAATTTCCCTCAACTCCCTTCTCCTCTCCATCTCCCCTTGTCTTCCATGCTATTTGTTATGCTCCACAAATAAGTGAAACCATATGATAATTGACTCTCTCTGCTTGACTTATTTCACTCAGCATATTCTCTTCCAGTCCTGTTCATGTTGCTACAAGAGTTGGGTATTCATCCTTTCTGATGGAGGCATAATACTCCATAGTGTATATGGACCACATCTTTTTTATCCATTCATCCGTTGAAGGGCATCTTGGTTCTTTCCACAGTTTGGTGACCGTGGTCATTGCTGCTATAAACATTGGGGTACAGATGGCCCTTCTTTTTACTACATCTGTATCTTTGGGGCAAATACCCGGGAGTGCAATGACAGGGTCATAGGGAAGTTCTATTTTTAATTTCTTGAGGAATCTCCACACTGTTCTCCAAAGAGGCTGCACCAACTTGCATTCCCACCAACAGTGTAAGGGGGTTGCCCTTTCTCCACATCCTCTCCAACACACGTTGTTTACTGTCTTGCTAATTTTGGCCATTCTAACTGGTGTAAGGTGGTATCTCAATGTGGTTTTAATTTGAATCTCCCTGATGGCTAGTGATGATGAACATTATTTCATGTGTCTGATAGCCATTTGTATGTCTTCATTGGAGAAGTGTCTGTTCATATCTTCTGCAGAAGATATGAACAGCCAAGAATTTTTTATCCAGCCAGTTTGTCATTCAGAATGGATGGAGAGATAAAGAGCTTCCAGGACCAGCAGAAATGGAAAGAATATGTGACCACTAAGCTTACCCTGCAAGAAATATTAAGGGGGGGGTAAATAAAAGGAGAAAGACCCCAAGAGTGATATAGAACAGAAATATACAGAGACAAACTATAGAAACAAAGACTTCACAGGTAACATGATGTCAATAAAAGCATATCTTTCAATAATTGCTCTCAATGTGAATGGCCTAAATGCTCCCATAAAATGGCATAGTTTTGAAGATTGGATAAAAAGTCTGGAACCCCCCCCCATATGCTGTCTACAAAAGACTCATTTTGAACCTAAAGATACATCCAGACTAAAAGTGAAGGGGTGGAGAATAATCTTTCGTATTAATGGACTTCAAAAGAAAGCTGGGGTAGCAATTCTCATATCAGATAAATTATATTTTAAGCTAAAGACGATAGTTAGAGATATAGAAGGACACTATATCATTCTTGAGGTCTATCCAACAAGATCTTACAATTGTAAATTCCTGTAGCCCCAACATGGGAGCCGCCAATTACATAAGCCAACTGGTAACCAAAATAAAGAGATATATTGATAATATATGTTAATTGTAGGAGACCACAGCACTCCACTCTCAGCAATAGACAGATCACCTAAGCAGGAAATCAACAAAGAAACAAGACCTTTGAATAACACACTGGACCAGATGGACTTCATAGACATATACAGAACATTCCACCCTAAAACAACAGAATACTCATTCTTCTTGATTGCACATGGAACTTTCTCCAGAACAGACCACATACAGGTCACAAAGCAGGTCTTAACTGATACCAAAAGACTGAGATTATTCCCTGCATATTCTCAGACCACAATGCTTGGAAACTGGAACTCAATCACAGGAAAAAGATTGGAAGAAACTCTTGAAGATAAAACACTTGAAGATAAAGACCATCCTGCTCAAGAATGTTTGGATCAACCAGGAAATCAAAGTAGAATTTAAACAATTCATGGAAACTAATGAGAATGAAAACACATCAGTCCAAAACATATGGGATATAGCAAAGGCAGTCCTAAGAGGGAAATACATAGCCATCCAAGCCTCCCTCAAAAAGAATAGAAAACCTCAAATACACAAACTATCTTTACACCTTCAAGAACTGGAGAATCAACAACAAATTAAGCCTAACCCACACATGAGAAGGGAAATAAGATTAGAGCAAAGATCAATGAATTAGGAACCAGAAATATAGTAGAACACATTGACAAAACTAGAAGCTTGTACATTGAAAGAATTAATAAGATCAATAAACTACTGGCCAGACATATCCAAAAGAAAAGAGAGAGGATCCAAATTCATAAAATTATTAATGAAAGAGGAGAAATCATGACTAACACCAAAGAAATAGGAACAATCATTGGAAATTATTATCAACAGCTATATGCCAATAAATTAAGTAACCTGGAAGAAATGAGTGCATTCCTGGAAATCTATAAACTACCAAGACTGAAATAGGAAGAAATTGACAACCTGGAAAGACAAATAACCAATAACGAGGTTGAAGCAGTGATCAAAAATCTCCCAAAAAACAAGTGTCCAGGACCTGATGGATTCCTGGGGAATTCTACCAAACATTCAAAGAAGAAATTATACTTCAAAAAATAGAAACTGCAGGAAAACATCATGAGAACAGTGTTTCCTGACAAGCAGTAACAAGCTAAAAATCAAGCAAAGACTGCTGAGACATATGGGCCAAATGAAAACCCAGATGGGCCTCTGAACCCATAATATGAGACCTGAGATATTTGGCCTGCATCTCTGTACAATTCATTGCAAATTCTTTACAATCCTCACTAACCCTACAGTAGATGCCAGAAATCAACACTTCTTGACTTTGTCCTCATCCTTGAAAGATATTTTCACTGGGTACAGAACTCTAAGTTGACATTTGTTTTCTTGAACCACATAGAGGATATGGTTTTAAGGGCCTCCATGCTTGGTGTTTGGAAGTCAGGTGTCTGTCTAATAGCAATTCCTTTGGTGGTAGTTTGTCTTTTCTATTGGTCTATTTTTAAGATTCACTCTTTGCCCTTAGTTTTCTATAATTGTGGATTTTTTTTCTTTACTTCATAGTCTTTCTGGAGCTTTCTGATACTCCTAAATCTGTGGATTTGAGCAATATTCTCTTAAGAGCGAGAGTATATGCACATGAGTCAGGGGAGGGCCAGAGGGAGAGAGAGAATCCCAAGCAGATTCCCGGCTGAGTGTGGGCCTGACATGGGGCTTGATCTCACAATCCTGAGGTCAAGAGTCCAAAGCCCAGCAGCCATTAAACAGCCCCTGAGCAATATTTTGAAAAATAAATAAGTAAAAATCTCATAACATTGCCTCTGCCTCATTCTCCATCTCCTCTATTTCTGAAATTCCAATTACATGTATATTAGACCTTCTCTATTCTCCTTGACTTTTCATTGTCTTTTCATATTTTCTACCTGTCTGTTTTTTCTGCACTGCCATCCATAATTTTCCTCTCACTTAGATTTTGGCCTGAAAATTATATGCACCCTTGTCATCTCTTCAATGCTTTTGAGAAGATTTGATTTTAGATTTTATTTATTTATTTGACAGAGAGAGAAATCACAAGTAGGCAGAGAGGCAGACAGAGGGAGAGGGGGAAGCAGGCTCCCCATTGAGTGCAGGGCTCAACCCCAGGACTCTGAGACCATGACCTGAGCCGAAGGCAGAGGCTTAACCCACTGAGCCACCCAGGTGCCTGGAGAAGATTTTAAAACTGTATTTTGTACAGCATTTCTGGTAGTTTTCATTAGTATGGTTATTTTGCACCCATAGTCCACTACATTCCCAGAGGCTGATGTCTGTAGTTGGAATTTGATGATTAAGGCTATACTTACATGTTGGAAAATTTGTCCCATTAAATGGAAACCTTGTCTAGGTTATTTGTGGGGAAACTAAAACATGTAAATATTTTTGACCACATGCATGTGTTTATTTCTGGACTCCCTGTTGTATTTCATCTCTCTGTGAGCCTGTTTTTGTGCCAGTTCTGTACTGTTTTGATAACTATAGCTCTGTTGTAGAGTTTGAGATCAGAGAGTGTTATGCCTCCGGCTTTGTTCTTCTTTCTCAAGATTGGTTATTCTATTGTGGGTCTTTTGTGGTTCTATAAAAATTTTTGGATTTTTTTCTATTTCTTAGGAAAACTCAATTAAAATTTCGATAGTGATTGCATCAAACCTATAGGTTGCTTTGGGTAGTATGGATATTTAATGATATTAATTATTCCAATTGATGAACATGGGATATCTTTCCAATTATTTGCATCTTCCTCAATCTCTTTTATCAATGTCTTATAGCTTGCAGCTTACAAATCTCTGACCTCCTTGGTTAAATTTACTCCTAAGTATTTCATTGTTTTTGATGCTATTGCAAATGAAATTGTTTTCTTTATTTTTCTATCAAATATTTTATTGTTAGTATATAGAAATGTAACTAATTTCTGTAGGTTGATTTTCTAGCCTCCAACTTTATTGAATTCTTTTATTCTTAATAATTCTTTTATTCTTAAAATGTGTGTGTCTCTTCTCCAATGAAGACATACAAATGGCTATCAGACACATGAAATAATGTTCATCATCATTAGCTCTCAGGGAGATTCCAATTAAAACCACATTGAGATATCACCTTATACCAGTTAGAATGGCCAAAATTAACAAGACAGGAAACAACATGTGTTGGAGGGGATGTGGAGAAAGGGGAACCCTCTTCCACTGTTGGTGGGAATGCAAGTTGGTGCAGCCTCTTTGGAGAACAGTGTGGAGATTCCTCAAGAAATTAAAAATAGAACTTCCCTATGACCCTGCCATTGCACTACTGGGTATTTATCCCAAAGATACAGATGTAGTGAAAAGAAGGGCCATCTGTACCCCAATGTTTATAGCAGCAATGGCCACAGTCACCAAACTGTGGAAAGAACCAAGATGCCCTTCAACGGACAAATGGATAAGGAAGATGTGGTCCATATACACTATGGAGTATTATGCCTCCATCAGAAAGGACGAATACCCAACTCTTGTAGCAACATGGACGGGACTGGAAGAGATTATGCTGAGTGAAATAAGTCAAGCAGAGAGAGTCAATTATCATATGGTTTCACTTATTTGTGGAGCATAAAAAATAGCATGGAGGACATGGGGAGTTAGAGAAGAGAAGGGAGTTGAGGGAAATTGGAAGGGGAGGTGAACCATGAGAGACTATGGACTCTGAAAAACAATCTGAGGGGTTTGATGTGGCGGGGGGTGGGTGGGAGGTTGGGGTGCCAGGTGGTGGGTATTATAGAGGGCACGGATTGCATGGAACACTGGGTGTGGTGAAAAAATAATGAATACTATTATGCTGAAAATAAATAAAAAATAAATTTTAAAAAAATGTGTGTGTCTGTGTGCATAATTTTAAAAATTATTTCTATATAAGATCATGTCATCTGCAAACACAGATAGTTTTATTTCTTCCCTTTCAGTTTGGATGCCTTTTATTTCTTCTTGCCCAACGGAGACTAGGGTAAGACTTCTAGAGTTGAGTATGATATTAGCTATGGGCTTGTCATACAGGTCTTTATTATGTTGTATTACAGTCCTCTATACCCAATATGTTGAAAACTTTTTTATCAAGAAGTGGTGTTGAATTTTGTCCAATGCATTTCTACATCTCCTGAGAGGATAATATGATTTTTATCCTTTATTAATGTGGTGTATCATATTTATTCTTTTACATATATTAAACTACATTTGTATCCAAAAGATAGATACCAATTGATCATGGTGTATGATCCTTTTAAAGTGGAGTCAAATGTTGTTTGCTAGAATTTTGTTCAGAATATTTGTGTCTATATTCATCAGGTATATTGATCTATAATTTTCTTTTCTTGTAGTCCTTAATCTGGATTTGGCATCAGGATAAATCTGGGCTCATAAAATGAATGGGGGAGTATTCTGTCCTCTTTAATCTTTTGGAAGAATTTAAAAAACACTTACATCAATTCTTTTTTAAATTTGGTAGAACTCACCAGTGAAATCATCTGGTCCTTGGCTTTTCTTTGTTGGAAAATAATTGACTGTTAATCCAAACTTTTTACTCATTATTTGTCTGCTCAGATTTTCTATGTCTTCCTGATTCAGTCTTGTTATGTTGTATGTTTCTAGGAATTTTTCCATTTATGTCAGTTTATTCAATCTCTGCTAGGTGATTTTTTTGTATTTTTGTGCTGTCAGTTATAATGTTTCTTTTTTCATTTATTTGTGTCCTCTTTTTTCCTTAGATAGTCTAGCTAAAGGTATATCAACTTTATCTTTTCTAAAACCAACTCTTAGTTTCATTGTTTTTTTTCTATTTTCAATTTCTATTTTATTTATTTATGGTATAATCTTTATCGTGTCCTTTCTCCTGCTAACTTTGGGTTTACTTTGCTCTTCTTTTTCCAGTTCCTTGAGATATAAAATTATGTTATTTATTTGAAATATTTCTTTTTTCTTAATGTAGGTATTCATCACTATAGATGTTCCTATTAGAACTGCTTTTGGCTACATCTATAAGTTTTGGTATGCTGTGTTCTCATTTTCCTTTGTCTGAAGATACTTTCTGATTTCCATTTGATTTCTTCTTTGACCCATTGGTTATTCAGTACTGTGCAGTTTAATTTACATGTATTTGTGAAATTTTCAGTTTTTCTCCTCCTGCTAATTCCTAGTTTTATACCATTGTGGTTGGAAAAATTTTGGATATTACTTCAGTTTGCTTAAATTTGGTTAGAGTTTCTTTGTAACTCAACGTATGATTTATGTTGGCTAATATTCCACATGTGTTTGAGAAGAATTTTTCAGTGTTCCAAGATTCATTGTTTATGCACCACACCCAGTGCTTCAGGCAATCATGCCCTCCTTAATACCCACCACCAGGCTAACCCATCCCACCAACCACCCTCCCTTCCAAAACCCTCAGTTTGTTTCTCAGAGTCCATAGTCTCTCATGATTCATCTCCACCTCTGATTTGGAAAACAGTGTGGAGATTCCTTAAAAAAATTAAAAATAGAGCTTCCCTATGACCCTGCAATTGCACTACTGAGTATTTACCCCAAAGACACAGATGTAGTGAAAAGAAGGGCAATATGTACCCCAATGTTCATAATCATCACAATCGCCAAATTGAATGATCTTTTCAATATCAACAGTAGATCATCAAAGTCCCCTGCTCTTAGTGTATTGTATCTATTTTTCCTTTCACTTCTTTTAATCTTTGTTTTAAATAGATGCTCCAATGTTGGGTGCTTATATATTTACAATTGCTGTATCTTCTTGATGAATTGACACCTTTACCTCTACATGGTGGCCTTCTTTGTTTCTTGTGATCAATTTTAACTGAAAGTTTATTTTACCTGATATAACTACTCTTGCTCTCTAATGGTTACCATTTTCATGGAAGACTTTTTACCTATCTCTTCACTTTCAGGTTATATATGCAGTTAAAACAGCATGACTCTCTTGTAGACAAGCAGCATATTGTTGCATCTTGTTCGTTGTTTGTTTTTTAATCCATTTAGCTACTCTTTGTCCTTTGATTGGAGAATTTAGTTTATTTAACTTAAAGTAATTATTGATGGGCAAGAACATACTACTGTCATTTTGCTCATTGTTTTCTTATTGTCTTTTAGTCCTTTTCTTTCTTACTGTCTTCCCTTGTGATATATTTTTACAGAGTATGCTTTATTTTTCTTTATCTTTTAAGCTACTGTAGTATTTTTCTTTGTGGTTACCATGAGACTTACATAAACATTTTATAGATGTCACAGTTTATTTTAGTTTGACAACAACTTACCTTCAAGCATCCAAAAACTCCATACTTTTACTTTTTGTCCCTGTAACATGCTATGCTATTATTGTCACACTTCACATTTTTTTTATATTGTGCACTCAGTGTCAAATTACTGTAGCTTTAGTTATTTTAATATTATTATTTTTAACTTTTAGATTAGAGATAAAGTGATTTACACACCACCATTACAGTATTAGGGTATTCTTAATTTGACTACATTTACCTTTACTGGTGATTTTTTTACTTTTATATGCTTTCATGTCATTATTAGTGTCTTTTCATTTCAACCTGAAGAACTTCTTTTAACATTTCTTATAAGGCAGGTCGTGTGCTGATGAACTCCCTGACCTTTTGTTTCTCTGGGAATATCTATTTCTCTGTCATTTCTCAGGGACAAATTTTCTGGGTGGGTGCAGTATTCTTGGTTGGCAGGGTTTCTTTCTTTCTTTCTTTCTTTCTTTCTTTCTTTCTTTCCTTTGAATATATCATCCCACTCCTTCCTGGTCTGCAGAGTTTCACAGAGAAATCCAATGATAACCTTATAGGGAGAGGGGATTCCCTTATATATGATGGGTTGTTTTTCTCTTGCTATTTTCAGAATTCTTCTCTTTGACTTTTAACATTATGATTATAATGGATCTCATAGTAATCATTGTGATGATCATCTTTGGGGTCCTTTGAACTACTTGTACATCAATGTCCACATCTCTCCCAAGATTTGGGAATTTTTCAGCTACTATTTCTTTAAATAAACCTTTTTTTTTTTTTTAAGATTTTATTTATTTATTTGACAGACAGAGATCACAAGCAGGCAGACAGGCAGGCAGAGAGAGGGAGAGGAGGAAGCAGGCTCCCTGCAGAGCAGAGAGCCCGATGCGGGACTCGATCCCAGGACTCTGAGATCATGACCTGAGCCGAAGGCAGCGGCTTAACCCACTGAGCCACCCAGGTGCCCCTTGTCCCCTTTTCTCTCTCTACTTCTTCTTGGACTCCCATGATAGACATGTTTATTTGCTTGAAGTGTCATGTAATTTACATAGGTCTTATTCACTTTTTTTTTCATTCTTTTTTCTTTTCATTCCTCTAAATGGTTATTTTCAGTGATCTGTATTTGAGTTCACTGATTCTTTCTTCTCTATGATTATCTGGAGTTGAAACTCTTTACTGAACTTTTAAGTTCTGTTATTTTATTTTTCAGCTCTAGGATTTCTTTTTGGGTCTTTTGTATGGCTTCTATTTTCTTTATTGAACTTCTCACTTTCATCATGCATTGTTTTTCTGGTTTTGTTTAGTTGTTGGTTTGTGTTTTCTTGCATTTCATTCAGTTTCATTAAGATAATTATTTTGAATTGTCAGGTAAACCATAGATCTTTATTTCTTTGGGGTCAGTTACTGAAATTTTATTTCTTTCACTTGGTGGTGTTATATCTGGTGATTCTTTGTGATCCATGTAGCCTGACATTGGTGTCTGTGCCTTTGAAAGAACAAACATCTCTTCCAGTCTTTATAGACTGGCTTCATCAGGTAAAGACCTTCTACTGTCTGTTCCCTGGGCTGGTGGGAACATAGCTGTAGAAGCATAGTTGTGCTTGGCTGGAGCCAGTTATAAGGCTGTGGCTTGGTCTACAATGGAGTCCACAATTGGCCAGCTTGTTACCAGGGGTTCAAGTGGGCATGGATCCTAGCTAGACCCTGGCTGAATGACAGTGTTTCTAGTACTTTGTTCAGTTGGTGGCTCTAGGACAAGAATTTCCATAGTAGGGTCCTCAGTCAGCAAGCCTATTACCGTGTGCATGGTGGAAATGGCTCCCACCACATTCTTGGGAAGGCTGCTGACTGACCACTGGTTAGGTTCTTAGCAAGGAGAATGGCCCTACGCTATGGCTGGAACAAAGCCCTTGGTCTGTTACAGGTTCCACAGCCAAGATTCAGGTCTGTAGGTCCAGCTCTATTATAAAGGTAATACATAAATAAATTAATTAATTAAATAAAATAAAAATAAACAAGTAAAACTACATCAAACTAAAAAGCTTCTGCACATTAAAAGAAACCATTAATAAAAAGAAAGGCAACCTTCCAAATGGGAGGAAATATTTGCAAATCATATAGCTCATAAGAAGTTAATATCCAAAATATGTAAGGAACTTAACAACTCAATAGCAGAAAATTAAGCAATCAATTTTTAAAAGGGCAGAAGATCTGAATAGATTTTTTTTTCCAAAGAAGACATATAGATGGCCAATAAGTACATGAAAAGATGCTCAATATCGCTAAGCCTTGTGTGTTAACCAAACCACAATGACACATCCCCTCACTGTTGTTGGAATGGCTGTTATCAAGAAGCCAAGAAAGGGCACCTAAGTGGTTCAGTGGGTTAAGCTTCTGCTTTTGGCTCAGGTCATGATCTCAGGGTCCTGGGACTGAGTCCCACATTGGGCTCTCTGCTCAGCAGGGAGTCTGCTCCCCCTCCTCCCGCCTGTCTCTCTGCCTACTTGTGATCTCTCTCTCTCTCTCTGTCAAATAACGAAATAAAATCTTAAAAAGAAAAAAAAAAGCCAAGAGATAACAAATGTTGGTGAGGACACAGAGAAGAGGGAACCCTTGTACACTATTGGTAGAAATGCAAATTGGTGCAGCCACTGCGGAGAACAGTATGGAGGTTCTTCAAAAAATTGATATAGAATACTATATGAGTCAACAATTTCACTTTGGGGTATTTATCTGAAAAAAAAAATAAAAACACTAACTTAAAAAGATGTCCGTCCCCATATTTATTGCAGCATTATTTACATTAGTCACAATATGGAAGCAATTTAAGTGTCCATCAATGGATGAATGGATAAAGAAAATGTTATATATATATATATATATGTATATATATATATATACACACAATGGAATATTATTCAATCATAAAAAAGATGGAAATCTTGCCATTTGTGATAATATTTCCGTGGACCTTGAGGGCATTATTCCATGCAAAATAAGTCAAACAGAGAAAGATAAGTACCCTGTGATCTCACTTATTGGTGAAGTCTAGGGGAAAAAAAATACTCATAAATACACAGAACAGATTGATAGTCACTAGAGGCAAGGGGTGAAGGGTGGAAGAAATGGATGAAGGTGGTCGAAAGGTAAAATTTTCCAATTATTAAATAAATAAGTCATGGGGATATAATGTACATCATGGTGACTACAATTAGTAATACTGTATTGCATATTTGGAAGTTTCTAAGAGAGTAGATCATAAAGTTCTCATAACAAGAAAAAATATGTAACTGTGTATGACAACAGATGTTAACTTGATTTTTTGTGGTGATCATTTCACTATATATAAATAAATATTGAGACTTTATGTTGTACACCTGCTACTAATACAATATTCTATGTCAATTATATCTCAATTTTTAAAAAAGAATAATAGAAAATATAACTGAGTTTAACCAGGAAAAAACATTGTAAGATAAGCAAATATTAGAAAAAAGTGACAGATATTAAACTGTATAATTTTACACAGAGGAAGATAAAGAACTGCATATAAACCAAAACTGGTTATTTAACAGAAAATGTACAAAACCTATTAAGAAAAACTTGAAAACTTTCCTGAAGGACCCAAGAACAAAAGATTAGAAACAATTAGGGTCTAGCATTAAGAGATCAGGTGAATAGAGCATGACATAGCTACGCAACAGAGTACTATACAACTAAACCAAAAAGAATGTAGAGGCTTTCTATGTACCCCCCCACCCAAAATCTACAAGTTGTATAGGAAGTGAAGAAAGCAAAGTATTTAACAGTGCCTTTATTATGTTACTTTTTTATGAGAGAAAACAGGGAAATAAGAATAAATACTCATACTTACTTATTTTGCAAACACAAACACTGGGATGATAAACAAAAAGTTAATGTAAATAATTACCCTATAGGGAACAAGCTGGATGGAGTGGCAGGAAAAATGGTAAGCATAAATATCTAGTGCATACTTTTTTGTGTTGTTTTGATTTGATTGATCCATGAAATCATATTACCTATTCAAATAAAATAAAATTTATCCAAAATGTTCAAGTGGAAACATTTCTCTAGATGCGTATGTTTTTTAGATTCTACTAAAGATTTTACTAGTGCCAATTCACAAAAGGCACCATTTTTTATAATTGTAGCTAGCATAACACAATTACAGTGCTTTTCAACTGAAATCCCACATTACATTACATTTGCATAAAGCAATTACTCCTTTCTCTATGGAGAAAAACAACAAATCACATTTTTAATATTAGAGTAAAATGTTAAGTTTCCCATTCTCATTATGTAATTTTTTTTACTTTTCATTTTTTTATAGTTTAATTTTTCATGAAAAGGTTTTTTATTTTAATGTAGTAGAATTTGTCAATTATTTCCTTTACAGCAATATGTTTATGACCTCTGTTTATTAGCAGAAGTGCAGAATCCACATATATTTCTGTGGTTACTGATACATTTGAATTTTCACCATCTCATTTTTTTGTTTCCTTTTTTAAATTAACATGTATTATTTGTTTCAGGGGCACAGGGCTGTGATTCATTAGTCTTACTCAATTCACAGCACTCACCATAGCACATACCCCCCCACCAATGTCCATCACCCAGCCACATCCCTCCACCCCCTCTCCTTCCAGCAACCCTCAGTTTGTTTCCTGAGATTAAGAGTCTCTTGTGGCTTGTCTCCCCTCTCTGGTTTCATCTTATTTAAGTTTTCCCTCCCTTGCCCTATGATCTTCTGTCTTTTTTCTCAAATTCCTCATATCAGTGAGATCATATGGTAATTTCCTTTCTCTGGTTGACTTATTATTTATTTTGCTTAGCATAATACCCTTTAGTTCCGTCCATGTCATTGTAAATGGCAAGATTTCAAGAGTTTTTTGATGGCTGCGTAGTATTCCATTGTGTGTGTGTGTGTGTGTGTGTGTGTGTGTGTGTGTGTATGACATTTTCTTTATCCATTTATCTGTTGATGGACATCTAAGCTCTTTCCATAGTTTAGCTATTGTGGACATTGCTGCTATAAACATTGGGGTGCACGTGCCCCTTTGGATCACTACATTTGTATCTTTAGGGTAAATGCCCAGTAGATGCAATTGCTGGGTTGTAGGGTAGCTCTATTTTCAGCTTTTTAAGAGACCTCCATACTGTTTTCCAGAGTGGCCGCACCAGCTTGCATTTCCACAGTATAGGAGGGTTCCCCTTTCTCTGCATCCTCACCAACACCTGTTGTTTCCTGACTGGTTAATTTTAGCCATTCTGACTGGTATGAGGTGGTATCTCACTGTGGTTTTGATTTGTATTTCTCTGATGCCAAGTCATGTTGAGGACTTTTTCATGAGTCTGTTGGCCATTGTTTTTTAACCAACTTTTGAAGTTTAAAGGGATAGTATACAAACATCTCTTATATAAAAAAAAGTTTTAAAAATGCAAGATCCTTAAAGTCATAAAAGTTCTTAAAACAAACAAACAAAAACATTCTTGCTGTTTCTAGAACTAGAACTTTTTATTCCTAGGCTTGTGTTCTCTTAGTAACAAGTTAAAAGTTTTTGAGCTTAAGACTATGGTGGAAAATAGAATTCTTGCTTTTCAAGTAGTTTAATTCATAATTTTCAGTTTTAAACAAATAAATTTCCACATTTTTCCTGGCCGTGAAAGCACACATATTTTAAGAAAATATTTAAGCAGAAGCATTTATTGCCTTATCAATGGAAGCTTCATATTTTCAATCAATTATTTTTTAACTGTTTTATTGGAAAGAGTGTTCCAAGTTGTCAGTCATCCTTGAGACTCTGTCATTACAAAATAGCGTTTTTATTCAATACTCAAAAAAAAAAATTTGTGCTTGGTTTGCTGAATGATTGTATCTTTGTGGAATTTACTATGATCCAATATGTTCTTTTAGCAACCGGTCATAGGAAATTTGAGACCTAATGGTTATATGTCACTCCTGTGAAGCTCGCGAGGCCTGTGTGTGACCATGCTGCTGGGTATACAGCATCCTGCTTGGCATCGTTCCACCTGTATTTATATCTAGAAGGTTTCACCCAACCCATGAAATTGTTCCAGAAGGAAATATTTATAGTAAGAACATGAAGAGAAGACTCACCATCACCAAGGAAGCCATACACACAAACCCATCACTGACTTGTTTTCCAGTGCATCTGCTAGGGTTAGGAAATTGATTAACAAACTGTTCCCTGGGGGTATTAGGCAGAGATGATGCAGAGGAATGACAGCTCAGACACAGGAAGAAATGAAGAATGTGGCAGGAGGGCAGGAGGAAATGTCTTTCTAGCAGACATAGCCACAACAGTTATAGGATGTAAAGTAAAGATGGGTAATAATTCTATGGGAATATGGAAATGCAGCATTTTCTAGTTTATGTCTCAAGTCCTGAGGTCATATGACCTACATCTCCAAAGAGTTCTCTACTATGTCTTGGCCAGCTTCATATAATCTTCACCTAGTGGATGCTACAAGGTAACTCCATTTCCCTTTAGATTAAGGGTCACCAAATGTCTTTTCTAAAGAATCAGAGAGAGAGTTTTAGGCTTTGTGGGTTCAACTATCCCTGTTACAACTTTGCAACTCTGCCAAAGACAATACAAAAACAATGGACATGGCTGTGTTCCAAAAAAAACTTAGTGGACAATAAAATTTGAATTTCATATACTTTTCACATTTAATGAAATAGCATTTTTTTTTTTTTGCTCAACCATTTAAAAAAGTAAAAACCATTCTTAGTTTGCAGGCCATACAAAAACAGGTGACAGGTAGATTTGACCAGTGAGCCACAGTTAACCAACGGCTGTTAGTGGAAAACAATCAGAATATAAGTTGGAACCATCCAGGGCCATCCCTTTACAATGTCGTATGGGCTCAGCTCTTTGACTGCAGAAACACATGTTCATTATGATAACTGGTAAGGCCTCAGATCATTTAAGGTCTTCATTGAATAGTCTACCAAATTCTTGCTTAATGTCATAATTTTTGCTCTCTATCTTGCCCTAAGCAATTCAAGCATATGGAATTTGTGGTTAGAATTTAATGTTTAAATCTTTACATAAATATTAGAAAACTTATGCCATAAAATA
This sequence comes from Neogale vison, assembly GCF_020171115.1. Classification (NCBI taxonomy): domain Eukaryota; kingdom Metazoa; phylum Chordata; class Mammalia; order Carnivora; family Mustelidae; genus Neogale; species Neogale vison. The sequence continues at coordinate 97,228,951 of NC_058093.1, read as the reverse complement.
GGAAACTTAATGGGTCTGTGTTGTGGAATGTGTTTTTAGAGCAATGTCTTGGCAAAGTGATAACATCTGCTTTCCTCTAGGGCGATGACTGTCAAAGTGTGGTCACCAGATCTATAGCATCAGCATCTGAGAACTTAAAATGTAGATCCTTTGGCCCCACTTTAGACCTACTAAAAGAGAAATTGAAGATGTGGCCCAGAAATTTGTGTTTAACAATCCTTCAAGTAGTCCTCATAAATACTAAAGTTTGGAAACTATTCTCCCAGGGAAAATCTTTGGACCCTCCGAAAATAAGCATATTAACACTAAGACTTGGAGTTACCACTTCATAAGAGAAAGCTGATGTGTTTAATTTGCTGGTGGGTGAAAGGCATCCAATTCCAGGTAAAATCCAGGATGGTTCTGGACTTTCCTGCATTATAAGCAGAGAGCATACATGATGACAAGGTGCTATACTAGATAATCCAGGCACACAGGTGGTCCCAATTTGTTCTTTTCCTTCACCTTTCCCAACTCTCCCCTCCAACTGATAATATTGACTAGTAGAAGGGACATGAAAGTTATGGGATGACTGTATGGGTATAAACAGGTTGTTTATATATACATGTATATACATGTATATATATGTATGTATATGTATGTTATGTATATATGTTATGTGTATATATACATATGTATATAACCTATGTACATATATGTTATGTTATGTATATGTTATGTATATATGTTATGTACACACACACACACACACACACACCAAACAGGTTGTTTACATATAAGTATATATATATATATATATATATATATATACTCATAGAGTAAAGGAGATAAACTGCAATCTTCCTGATAAACTTTTTCTGATCAGGGGCCCCATTCGTTAAGTCATATAGTTGTTTTATGGTTGGTAAGTGGTGAGAGGAAATAGTCCTTAAGAAAAGCATCTTTAGTGCCCAAACAGCCCAGACTAATCTCACCTGTATAATTGGTGTAAGATATTCGTCATGCTAGAAGAGGCAAAAGGTATTGGGAATGAAAATATATGGGAGGGGAAAAATAATGCATTAGCCAGGTGAAACCACAGAGTTGAGTTGAAATGATGGGGTGAACAAGGGCTGACATATGTATTAAGGTGATATAGTTTCTCAACAGAGCAGTAGACTCATCTGCTCATTTTGAACACAGGTATTAGGGGATTAAAGTGACCACATAGGCAATTTGACTTTGGTTTTAGCAAGGGGTGCTCTAAGCTTATTTCTCATCTCATTCAGGTAGCTGTCCACAAACAGATGCGACTTTCCTGCAAGGGTCAGATCCAAGTTGCACAGTGCTTGTGTCTTAGTTATTGTTAGTTTTTGGCTGAAGTTTGTCCAGATAGGAAGATCTGGTCCCTATATACCATGTTCAAAGTGCCGAACTATGCTGTATTTAATTTACCAAGAAAGTCTCAATTCAATAGACACAGAAGCCAAGGAGGAAGGAATGCTCCTTCATGAAGGGTTCAGGGATAGTTTGGAGTCTTCTAGTGAGATGATGGCTGACTGCTTTCCTTTGGTTCTTACAGCAATAATCATCTCACCAGATAGCGGAGAGCATCAACAACCAATAACATTGAATAAGAAACCCAAGTGTAAGAAAATTGTGTATTTCTGTCTGTGATGGGATATAGGATTGGCAGATGAAAGGGGGAGAAATTTTACTAGGAATCATTGAAGAAAGCTGGAAGTATATCGTACATTCTGTTTAAATAGAGATCCAAAAGTGAGAGTTGTGGTGATCTCCTAGGACACTGGGACTTCCAGTGACCTGGGTTTTAAAATAGTAGCAATATATTGGACGGGGTTTACAGAAGAGTTATCTTTACACTGTGAGGTTATGATCCATTGTTCTTGTAAGTTTTTAACTTGGAGAAACTTAAAATTTAGTGTCCTCCCTTTTGTTAGGTTTTAAATCTTATTGTGCTCACGGATGGCTGCTTGAATGAATTCAATAGTCAGTCTTGGCTTCTCACTGAGGGCAGCATTTGGATTCTTTCAGAAACACTGGGAAACTGTCCATAGACAAAACTTTAGAGAATGTCCCCCACAGGGTCTTCAGTATTCTCCACCATGGAAAATTGCCTACAGAACTTCTATTCAAGCACAAGATTGAGATAGGCAATTCCCATCCATAATGTTTGCCAGGGCCTGGGGTAAAAGTACAAATGGATATCTGCATATTGTTCCTACAAATACTTAAAAATTATAAACCAAAGTAGCAAACAATTAAATAAAAGATGTTCTTTTATTCTACCTACCTAGAAAAAAGATACTTTGATAATGACTTAGAAGCACATATTCAAGTTAAAATTCTCAGACTCCTCAAAATTCCCTATCAAACATGGGGCCATGGAGAGAGTCAGGCTTAGGTCTGGCCTTATTCTTCCCATCCCTGCTCTGTTGCATAGTCTCAGGTACTGCTCCATACATAGAGACACCCCAGCCATCTGGCCAATCTCCATCTACATACTTGCAAAGAGCCCCTTTCTCTCTATATACTCACTATCGGCCTAGGCCAGTGAATACCAATGGTATTCACAACCAGGAACAAACCCAGGAGAGAGGACTGTGTGGGTTCTGGAAGCAGACTTAGGACCATTCATGCAAGGAATTCTGGGGTTCCAGGCACCCAGAGCATGATCTAGAAGACGGTGGAGGTAGAGGTGGTGTGGACTTCTGGAAGACAACAACAATGGCCAAACTGATTTGTCTAGATCTACCTTGCTTTTCGCTCTGAACATCCCATTCCTGAGAAACACTTCATCTGGATGCTGAAAGTCCCACTTTTCAATCTTGTGTCAAATGATGAAAGGAAAAGTACAAAATCCAGATGAGAGTCCTTGAGATAGAAGCTGAAAGTAACACAGTTTTTAGTGTCAAAAGAACATGGTGTAGATTATCCTCCTTCAATAATTGCTGTCACTGGTTTTTTCCCCTCCCCTTTCCCAAAAAGAGGAAGACTTTCCTAAAGTGAGTCTGTCTGACTTCTGTTCATACTCCACTAGTTTTTCAATAATGATCTCTAATATAAAACTAGTGGGTATACTTTCCCTATGTCACATATTAATTCTTTTCTATTCCAAGCTAGCCTATCACAGAGCTGAGAAATTCTAGAGGAATCTAAAATTCTTCAGACTGGGTAACAAGGACATGTGGCCGGTTGATTTCAGGAAGAATTAACACTCACCCTTGCTGAGGCTCAAAACTCCTGCCAGGAGCATTGGAACCTTCTCCTCTGTAAGATTTGCTACCTTAAAAATGTTTCCAAGCTTTTTGGTGAGTTCTTCCAGTTCCTCTCTAAGTTTTGGGAACATTGCAGCCATGATTACTACTTTAGACCCAGCTCAGGAGTCACAGGATCCTGAGAGGACAATAATAGAAGGATTTTGACAAAGGAGTTCTTAGAGTATAGGTTTATCTCTAGAATTATCAACATCAAAATAACATTCACTCAGGGGCAGCCTCCATATCTGTGTCATAGCCGCCCAAGGACTCTCACTTATTTACTATGAAAAATAAAACTACCTAGTGTTTCTGAATGATCTATCCCAGCTGCTAACTCAGAAAAGGAAGTGGTGAGTCCTAGCGCTGCCCCAGCCAACTTCCCAACCCAGGGAATCCCAAGGGGGCTGGACACATCCGAAGCACAGCCCTTGGCTGGGTTTGCCAACACTGTTACCAACCAAACTTGGATAAACTCATAGTAAGAGAAGCCAATATAACTCAAGAGATGAGAACTTGGGAAAGAGAAAGGGAGAAATTGGTTTTGGCTTCTGGCAACAGGGGTAGGGGACAGTAACTCACCTCTCTGCCTGCAAGATGGACACTAGAGGTTTATAGAGAGGTTTGGGGCAGTGGGAGCGGTGGTGGGCAGAGAGTGCATGGTCATGGGGGGGAGGGTCAGTGTGTGTTCAGTTCCCATTCGTGAGCCATGAAGCGGGCATGTGGGGAATGGTCTTCTAGGCATTCCACTGCTGTCAGGGCTTTTCTGGCTTGGCAGTTGGAATGTTTACATCATTGCAAAACACCTTCATCCATGCTTCAAGAAAGTGCAGTAAAAAATGAAAATGATAGGTTTTAATCAGACCATGAGTTAGGCATCTTGTCTATTCTGGTTTTAACGGGGTCCATAGTTAAGTAAGAGTGCTTGCTGACATGAGGGTGAAAAGATAAGTATTTCATATTCTTTATATCTGGATGTTGTTCTTTTAGGGTCTTCGTCAACGCTTATCAAGGTTCAGAGGCCAGGAAAACAGTCCCATGGCCATACTCTGGTGGGGCTATGGGAATAAGCACTCAGGAAGGCTTTTCAGGGTACTTGAGGAGGGTTTCCTTTTTTTTTTTTTTTTTTTTGAGCATTGAGTCAAGCTTTACACAATTCTAGGGTCTTTGCGTGCGAAGCATTCAAAATCTTTTTTACTAACTTCTCTTCTTGCTTCAACTCCATCTGCTCAAGATGAATATTCCACAGGTTTTCTCTATGTTACAGCCCATCAAAAGGAAAGTATGAGTTTAAGTCTTCCCTTTCCATGTTTTAACCAACTTTACAGACCAGGTAGCCTAGTGGCTTAGCATGAACTGAACAGTTATGGGAGTCTTTTTAAAATCTTTGGACCTGGGGCGCCTGGGTGGCTCAGTGGGTTAAGCCTCTGCCTTCAGCTCGGGTCATGATCTCAGGGTCCTGGGATCGAGCCCCGCATTGGACTCTCTGCTCAGTGGGGAGCCTGCTTCCCCCTCTCTCTCTGCCTGCCGCTCTGCCTACTTGTGATACTTGTGATCTCTGTCTGTCAGATAAATAAATAAATAAATAAACAAATAAAATCCTTGGACCCAGCAGTGCCCTATATAAGGTCAATTCATTTAGACCAGGGATGAAAGTTGGATATGCAAATATTTTACAAAGTTATTGGGGAAGAAATTTTTTTTTCTTTACCTTTCAAGGTATTTTTGGCTGGTCTAAGAATTAAACCCATTTGAGGCAGATTAACAAGAGAAAATGGAATTTAATTATGTACTTACAAGGGCTCCTTAAGAATATGAAGCCCACAGGCAGGCAAATGAGACTTATGTGTCATCCAGAGGTAAGGAGAAGGGGTGGGGAAAACTGGGACTTTAAAAATAAGGAAGACAATTCATAGGAAGATGGAAAAGAGTAAATGTTTAGTAAACAAATGTTTGCTGGGCCATCCAGAAACAATGGCACATAAAGAGGAATTTTAACAAACACACTTTGCTAAGTGTCTCCCTGCCTATCGCCCCTAGTATTTCGTATTATAATGTGGTTATCTATGGTGGTGGCTCCCTTTCTAGGGTAGGTCCTTTATCTAAAATCTTTCAGGCAGTTAGGGGTAAGGTAAGAGTCTTTCTTTTGTTTCATAAAAATAATCAGGCTGAAATCCTCTTGTGAAAGGGACACCTTTTGCTTCCTTACAGGCTCTTTCAGAAGATACCATAGGTAGAAATGGATGACAAAGAATAAAAACAAGAACAGCCTCAGTTTCTGACCAGAATTGAAATGACCAGGGTTTTCAAGCTGAAAGGGTGTGGGACCCCCACGCAGTAAAGGGAAGTCAAGAGTAGGAACAGAAAGTCTGGCAGTGGGAGGAGACCATGCCTGCCTTTGGTCCCTGTGATTCTGTCTTCTTCACTGGCGTCCCAGGTCCCAAAGCTACAGATCCTGCTGACTACATCAGACTGGTGGAGAAAAATACCATTGCCTCATATTTTTGAGTAAATTCTGTCATTCCCTAAAATCAGCAAGCAGGGCAAAGAAGAAGCACATTATTTCCCAAAAGCAAGTACTTAATTTCCCAAGTCTTGTTACTACTTTAAAGTGAGGGGCAGGGGTGAGAAGGCCTTCTTTATAAAGAACCAGAGAGTAAATACATTAGGCTTTCTGGGCCATCTGGTCTCCATCGTGGCTACTTAACCTTGCTATTGTAGTGGGAAAGCTGCCATAGAATGAATGGAGCTATGTTGCAACAAAACTTAATTAGTGAAAAAAGAAAAAACAAAACAAAACTTTGTGGACACTAAAATTCGAATTTCATATAACTTTCATATCAGCAAATATTCTTTTAATTTTCTTCAAAAGAATTAAAAAGTTTAAAACCCATTGTCACTAAATTATACACTTTAAAATGGTTAATGGTTCTCTTTTTAAGTCTTTATTTGTTTATTTATTTTTAAAGATTTTATTTATTTATTTATTAGAGACTGAGAGAGCCACTACAAATAGGGGGAGAGGCAAGCGGAGGGAGAAGTAGACTCCCTGCTGAGCAAGGAGCCTGATGTGGAATTCTATCCCAGAACCCTGTGATAATGACCTGAGCTAAAGGTAGACGCTTAACCAACTGAGACACCCAGGTGCCCTAAAGTTTTTATTTTAATCACAAGTGCACTCTTTAATCCCTATCATGTTTCTCACCATCCCCACCCCCAACTGCCCTCTGGTAACCATCAGTTTGTTCTCTATAGTTGAGTCTGTTTCTTGCTTTGTGTAATCTCTTTTTTCCCATTTTGCTCATTTGTTCCATTTCTCAGATTCCACGTATGAATGAAATCATATGGTATTTGTCTTTTTTCTGACTGACTTACTTTGCTTAACATAATATTCTCTAGCTCCATACATGGCGTTACAGATGGCAAGACTGCATTATTGTTTATGACTGAATAATATTCCATGGTGTTTATATACCACAGTTTTTTTATCCATTCATCAATAGTGGACACTTGGGCTACTTACATATCTAGACTATTGTAAATAATGTTGCTATGAACATAAGGGTGCATGTATCCCTTTGAATTAGTGTTTTTGTACTCTTTGGGTAAATACCCAGTAGAGTGCTGAATCATGGCATATTTCTATTTTTAACTTTTTGAGGAAACTCCATACTGTTTCCCAGAATGGATGCACCAATTTGCACTTCTAGGTTAATGGTTCATTTTTATGTTACAGGAATTTCAACTTAATAAAAAAAATTAGGCCATTTTAGTTTATGTGCTGTACAAAAATGGAGAGTGGCTGGATTTTGTCCATGGGCTGTTTTTTGTCAACTCCTGCCATAAAGATACAAACATTATTTTAGATACCTTTACATGGAACTAGATTAATACTTAATACATTATTTTATTTAAGATCTACTAACTAAGTTATGTATGATAATATTTTTTAGAGATGAAGAAACCAAGGTATCTATACATTCATTAATCTTCCCAAGATTAGGTCCAACAACCAGTCAATGACATTATCAGGATTTGAATCTTGGGTTTTTCTTGTGTGTAACTTTTCTTTATGAAAATTATAAAAGCTAACATATAGTGCATAGTCAACATGTACAAGACACTGCTCTACATGCATTAGACCAGTGTTTCTTAACCTGAGACACTTTTGCCCTGAGGGGGACAGGCAGCGATGTCTGGAAACATTGTCGGTTGTCCCAGTGTGGAGAAAGGATATTTACTTGCATGCAGCAGGTAGAGGCTAGGGACGCAACATCAAGCAATGTTCAGAACAGCCCCTCCCAACAAGGAATCATCCAGCCCAAAATGTCAATCATGTTGACTCTAGAGAACCCTACTTTAGATGTATTATCTGATTTAATCTTCAGAATAACCCTAAGAGGTAAGTGTCATTATTATTCCCCATGGAACAGATGAAGAAATGGAGGCAGCAAATTGACTTTAAACTCTGGCAAACTGGCTTCCCCATCCTGTTCTTCAGACTCACTATTGAAGTTTACAGCTATGCATTGATTGGTGGGATTATTTTACTCTCCCCTAGACTAAACAAGGTTCAGACCATAGTTGTATCCTTCTGTTCTTATCATTGTATCCCCAGTATCTAGCCAGGGGTCTGGTGCATGGTAGATACTCAGTGAATGAATGAAGGAATGAATGAACATATACATTATACACAGGTGACTTCAAAATCTCTACTGTTATCTCCCCTGGAACTTTCCATTTCTCTTTCTTGATAGATAAGTAGGTAAGTAAAATGATAGCTAGGGTAGGCATATAGATAGATAGAAAGACAGACAGACATCCACGTAAGTAGATTCTTCACAGAACTGGAAGTCATCTCTTTCCCTTCCAAAACTCTTTTCCTCCAGTTTTGGAGAGGACTATTTTTAAATCTTACTGCACACATTTGTTCTCCTTAAACATTGAGCTGAATAATTAAACTCAAACATTTACTTAGTGCTTTGAAACTCACAGAGGACTTTTCTATCTATATGATCTTGTCTTCACAAGAACGCTGTAGCAGGTGTTCTACTATTATTATACACCTCACCCCCATCTGGCACATGTGAAACTGGGACTCTGAAAAGGACAGTGATTTGCTGAAGGTCACACAGCCAGTACGTAGTGGAACTGGGGCTGACCACCATGCCTCCCTCATTTTCTCTTCACATATGCCTGCTGCTGCTTCCAATTAATTAACTGTGCCTTGAGAATTTAGGGTCTCCTTCTGCCCCCGGCTTGTCATATGTGGGATCTACTGGGCTACAGCTCAGCAAGGGGTAATACTCCCAAATATTTCCAGGTGCTGCGTTTTCTACGCACATGCATTTATTATGTGGGATGTCTCAGTTTCTTCTTCCCTCAATCTTGGAGTCAGCGTCCCTTCTTCAGCAACCTCCTCTCTCTCTCTCACACACACATACACACACACACCCTGTATTAGCCAAGGTTCCCCAGAGAAACAGAACAAGCAGGATATGTATATAGGAAGAGATTTATTGTAAGCTGTTGGCTCATGTGATTATGAAGGCTTCTGCAGGCTGGAGGCTCAGGAGAGTCAGCAGTGTAATTCTCACCAGTGCTCTGAGACATGAGAACCAGAGGGGCCAATGGTGTGAATCCCAGTCCAAGGGCAGGAGAAGACCAATATCTCAGGATTAAGGGCTATCTATCAGATGAACTATCAGGCAGGAAACAAGGGGAAAATCTCTCCTTCCTTGGCCTTCTTTGATTCAGGCCCTCAAAGGATCAGGTGATGTCCACCTGCACTGAGGAGGTCCATGGACATGACTGAGTCCACAGATTCAAATCTCCTCTGGAAACACCCATGTAGACACACCTAGAAATAATGTTTAATCTGGGCATCCAGTCAGGTTGATGCATAAAGCTAACCATCACATATCCCAGGCCCTTCTAATTTGGTGCTCCTCACCTGCTTTGAGATAGAAAGACAGCTATTTGGGCTGATCAAAATCATTCCCAGTAAAAAAAAAATAGCAGGTTTGAGTGAAGGCCTGAGACATGGTCTTTGGAGTAAGGAGAGATTTCATGCCTCGTCTTCAATTAGTTGTCATGTAGCTGAGTGTGCAGGATAGAGACAGCAACCTCAATAATCTGCACACGGGGTCAGGAGGCCAATGCCACCAAAGATGGGGTTTGGTACAGTTCCCAAGGTCGGCCACCAGGAAACAGGCAGCTAACTATGTGTAGCCTGGGTTTTCTACAAAGGATAGAACACGCCTCAGAGGTGGGAAATGTTCAGGCCAGCTTGTGAGTCTGGCTCAACGATTTATCTAAGAAATGCTCTCTGCAGCCTGGGGTAGCTGTAGGAGCAGAGCTCCAACTCAGTTTTTTTCTCCAAAGGAACCCAGGATTCCTGCCATCTGTCACAAGACCACGCCCCTGGCCCATCTATATTTAAAGAGACTTCTCAACCTGAAAAACTCCCTCCTTCCCCAACAGGGTGATTCCCTATGAAGAACCCACAGAGAATCCACCTGGCCCAGAACTTCGGTTTGAATGGTGAGGTTAGTGGTATGCATTAGCATAACTACAGCACAGATTAGAGCAAAGGATGCACATGAAGGCCTTGATACCCTGCTTGCGTGCTCACTCAATGCCAGTGATTCTTGCCACTGCTCTGTTTTACTACTGGCTCTACTATAGAGAACAGTCTATTAAATCCATGCCAGTAACTCCACAGCCTTTAAGCAGCTTCTTAATGGAAAATACCTTCCGTTTGTTTCTTTGTTTTGTTTTAAGATATTTATTTATTTGTGAGAGAGAGGTAGCAAGAGAGAGAGCATGAGCAGGATGAGGGGCAGAGGGAGAGGCAAGCTCTCCACTGAGCTGGGAGCCTGGTGTGGGGGCTTGATCCCTGGACCCTGGGATTATGACCTGAAGCAAAGGCAGACACCTAACCGACTGAGCCACCCAGGCACCCCTTCCATTTTGTTTCTTCCAGTGATGTTGTGAATAGGTGGAATGACTGGACAAGTGGCCCATAGAAGCAATGTTTGCAAAATAAAATATAATGTAAGCAATACACTAGCATCACGTGTTTCCTAGGTACTTGGGCACTCTTTAAAGTAAGTTTTACATGGGTTAACTCATTTAATCCTCATGTTACTAAGAGGCAGATAGTATTACTATTCCTGTTGTATAGATAAAAGAACAAAGGCCCAACTTTACTCAGTTACAAAGTTGTGCTGTCAGGATCACTTTTCATATTTCATGTGCCTAGAGCAGCCTTCTTTTAATCCGTACCGTCTCCCATTCTCCTCTTGATCAAATCATAGTTGAAATCACATTGAGATTTTGAGGTAGATTTTTGAGAATGACCTCCATCCAAATAACCTTTCATGATCTTGCTGACTAAGAAGGTTTCTTCCCTCCTGGGAATCCTTCAGAACTTTCTTCTTTCCTCTGCCTTGTACCCCAAACCTGACTCTGCCTCGTCACATGGCTTTTTGTGATTTTGTCTATAGTCTCCTGGAGACCCTGTCAAAGCACAGATGTGAAACTGGCTAAAGTATACTGCCATGAATTGTGGGCCCATGATCAGCATTTTCAAAAACAAAGAATAGAATAAGAATAAGAATAGAAAAAGAGTAATATAGAATAGAAATAAGAGTATAATAGAATAAAGGAAAGTATTGGAGTGTGTTTGTCCCCTGTAGTGAAAGCAAGTATCATTTTGTGAAATGTTTGTATCAGTGGTGTGAGTCTGAGTGTGTGTGTGTGTACGTGCACATGCACACATACTACATAACAAAATTAAAGATACTCCTGTAGAAGTCAAGTTTCAGCTTTGCAAGGTGAAGAATTCTAGAGATCTGTTACAACAATGTTAAGTACTTACCACTATGAACTGTACACTTAAAAATGGTGAAGATGGCAAATTTTATATTATGAGGGTTTTTTTTACCACAATGAATTATAAATTTTTGAATAGATATTTCTTATCGAGGCTGCAAAAGTTTGAGAAATGCTGTTCTACTATATTTAAATAATTTTAGGGCTTAGAACATGTGTGATTTATCTTTAAGTAACATGCACCTAACACAGCAACACAGCTCAGAGTAAGCTCATTAAATGGCCCCTGAATTGAATACATCACTCATAATGAATGAGCTCTGTGGCCCATCAGGTGTAAGCCATGCTATCTCCCTCCCCATAGTTACAGCTGCCTTGACAGAGGGTCCTACGGCAAATACTGGAAGAGAAAGATATGGAGGCTCAAGGTGGGATATATGAATGGAAGACACTTCTCTGGTCTGGCATTGCATTATGGTAGTAACCTTTTTCCTCTTTGAGTAGGGAACTCTTCCATATAGCCCTCAGTATCCCAGGTTGTGTGCTGGGCAGTATTAGTGGCCTTGTGCTTCTCAGGAGTTTATAGTTTCCCTGCCAGGGAGAAGACATGGCTTCCCCAAGTGTGGGGAGCTTCCTGAAAGCAGATGCCTTAATTCCTCCCAGGGCAGGCCTCCAGTGACTGATGGCCTTCCTGCCTGCAGAACTGAGAACGGTCATAAAGGCTGTGCCTACAGAGTGCTCGGGAGCCCTCGGGGAAACTAGACCCCAATGAAACCAGAAAATGAACGTGCCTCCCCAGAGAGTAGCTTTCTTTGTTTTCCCACTAATGGATAAGGGCTCTCTCAATGACATTATTCCTTCACAAAAGCCCAGACAAGGCTAAAAGGATTGGGGTGGAGTGGGGACGAAGACTGTTCTCACAACATCATGTCTAATACTAAAAAATAATATAACTCGTTGTGGGAAGGGGTTAGTGCATGAATAACTGTCCTATATATGAAGATATTTTACTTTATTAGTATGGACATGAGAGATTATGATGTCTATGTCTTGGGGAGTTCAGTCCATAATTATTCCCAGGACAACAGAAAGAACAATCTGTATGAGTAAACCTCGTATTGACAAGAAGAGCTCAAAATCGACCCACCTCAAGTGCCAAGGTCCACAGAGGGCTGTCCTGATCTGCCTGGGGCTGGGATTGGTTGTCTCTAGTGGGGGATGCTGGGGGAGAGTGAAGCCAAACTTAGGCAAGACCAGCCATCTGGGTAAGGCAGTGGGCCTTTCCAGAAGCCCTGGAGGTCTGAAGGAACTTCTCTTCAGGGCTGCTACCCTGCACAACTTCAGGGGCACTGTTTCTACTATACTCTAAGTAAAAGGCTCCTCCTGAAATTGGGTAGTGCATGTACATGGTAGCCTCCTTTCCTTCCTTCCTTCCTTCCTTCCTTCCTTCCTTGGAGAGAGAATGATAGAAGGAAGAAGGGAGCAGCAGAGGAAGAGAGAGAAACTCTAAGCAGGCTCTGCACTGAGCCCAATGTGGGACTCGACCTCATGATCTTGAGATCATGATCTGAACTGAAACCAAGAGTGAGATGCTTAACCAACTGAGCCACCCAGGCGTCCCTCTGATTCTTTTCCAAAGGAAGATGATCTGAGGGGACGGAACAAGGCTGGGAGCTGGAGCGTGTCACTTCTAGTCAGAGCTCATGGCTTTTCTTGTGGTTACCACAGATGATGATATAAAGTACAGTGTAAACAGTTGTTTCCTTTTTGTATTGCCCTTTCCTTTCCTTACTGCTCCCCAGCCCTCAGCGAAATCAGATTTTCCCAGACAGCTTTACGACAGGTTGCTGTGAGAAATGAACGGATGGGTGTCAGGAAGGAGGCTCTGGCCAAGCTCCTGCCGTGTGGGTGGAGGGAGTACAGCGTGGGGCAGGGCGGGAGGCCAGGGTTACTGAAGCTGGTGTGTGGTAGGAGGAGGCTCCGTGACTGTGCTGGATGGAAGGGAGAGGATCCTACTACACAGAGGAACTCTTCCGGGGTGCACAATTGCAACAAGCTTCTTCCCCCACCAAATATTCTAGAGGTATAACACTTCGGTTATATCTCTGGTATAACATTACTCAAAAGTAAAGGCAAACACTTGGGTTGCACATGCTTTTTGGGGCCAAGGGGTATAAATTCACTGTTCTCAATTTTTCAGAACTCTGAAATATTGTCTAGCTTCTGACATGGAGAATCTTTTACCTCCACCCCGCCCCACCTCTTTAAAAAAAAAAAAAAGAAGAATTGATTTATCTATTGAGAAAGAGAGTGCATGTTCACAGGAATGTGTAGGAGGGACAGAGAAAGAGGGAGAGAGAGAGAAGCCCAACTAGATTCTGAGTGGAGAGCCTGACAGGGAGCTCCATCCCACAACCCTGAGATCATGACCTGAAACCATGAGTTGGAGGCTTATTTGACTGAGCCACCCAGGCACCCCCCCTTTTTTTTTCTCTTTTAAAGAGAATGGCTTTTTATTTTTTTTTAAGCTATATTCTTCTAAATCAGAGGAAAACAATTTTTCCAGCTATTATCTCTTGGAAATAAATTTATTTCCTGTTCATATTTCATCCTTCACTCTTTCATTCATGTATCCATTGAGGAAGACTCTCATGAGATGCTCTCTTGCTAGGCCTGCTAAGTGCAAGCAACCAACAATGGCAGACCAGGTCCTACCTACCACAGGAACAGCTGACAATCCATCCAGTAGGAGCCATATAAAAGCAATCACTTCTAAAGCAGCACTGGACAAGGTCAGCCTCCAGGAAATAAGAACAGGGTCCCCCTTGCTGAAATTCTCTCCATGGAGGGAGGGAGCAGTGAATCAGAATCTCAGCTTCAAAAGGAATTTCTATATGCTCACGGGCAGGAGGTTGTATCTGTCCCCACCCCGTGTCCCCAGTACTGAAGTAGCCCACCGCCAATCTTTCAGAGGAAATGACCTTTTAGCAGTTTTTATGTGAAGTAGGTGTTTCTCAGGTAAGGCAGACAAGGAAGGGTGTGGCCCAGGCAAAAGGATTAGCATATGTATACAAAGAGACAGAGATATGGAAAAATGTGAGCATTTAAAAAACATCTAGAGGTCAAGAGGGTACGGGGGTGGGGGTGGGGGGGAACCCCAAGTGGTAGTGATGAGAACCAAGCCTGAGCAGAGAAGCCTAGGTCAGATCCAGGCTTGAAAAGCTAGAGAATCCCTTCAGCTCGAAAGCACTTCCTATGTATTTGCAGCACATTTGTTTTCCACTGTTTGGATAATATTAAGTATTCAGCTGCCAGAGAGGGGGTGCGGGGGGGGGTGACTTTCAGCAAGGCTAAAAGAAACCCATACCTTGACAATTCACTCTATCTGATGAGCACTAAATTAATTTCCATATTAATGCATTAGGTGGAGATAAGACACAGAAACACGAATTTCAAAAGACACGTAGGACTGTTATTAAATATCCGAGGAATATAGCGCGTGCATTAGTCTGAAGCCTGGGAACCTAATGCAAGAGAGATTTGCAGGGAGCTGCTGAACAGAGATGGATTACTCTGAGAAATAGGTTTGGCTCTGGCACTGATGTTTTCTTTTCCTCTGTGAATGGAACAAGATAAGACACATTTCTTACAAAATGTAACCATTTCTGGCATGCTTTCACCCTGATTCCCACCCCCCCCTCCCAAGTGCCACCAGGCACAGTGGCCTGCTCCCAGCAGGAACCAGAGAATTCATTACCCAGCCCGCTGGGCCTCTCTAACCAGAGCCCTAGCGACCCTCACAGATGAATTGTGCAAATCCAGGGAAAATGCCAGCTCCTGATAGTCTCAGGCTTGGCTCTGTGCTCTGTCAATCCAGCTTTGGACGATGAACTGCTGAATTTCTCCTGTAGCCAAAGGCATCCAGGCACCAAAGCACCATTACCACTGGATTTTATCCCAATGCCCTTTTCACCAGGCACCAAGAAGAAAAGATTGACTTAAAAAAATTCCCTGGACAGGCTTGCCAGTAGCCAGCAGGATGAGTGCCACTTTCTTTGAAAGGCTGAAGGCACTGGGGGTAGAAGAGTTTTTAGAAAGTACCAGTAAGAGCTCCAGGTCTCCCTGGCCAGGGCTGGTGGCACACTTAGTACAGCTGGTGGCCTGCCTGGTCTTCTATGCTCCTTTGGAAAGCCCCTCACGTGCATAGCATATGAGCTACCCTGTCCTGGAAAGAGTGGTTGGTAAGAAGGACAAAGGATTTTGTCTGCTGTGACCTTGCCATGGGACCTGAGGCAAACCATTGAACCCAACTGAAAAGGTTGAGCTGCATGATCTTTAACATCCCTGTACATGTTAATATCCTATTGTTCTCATTATCCTGTTAATTAACAGCACCCTGTGCTTTCACATGGTGGTGGACACTGTAATGAGCCTCCCAGATGAAGCGTCAATGAAACCCTAATTTCCCAGCAATGAGAGCGTCATTGAGAAGAATTTCCTGGTGCTGGAGACAGCTTCCTTGCCAAGGTCACAGCCAATCCTGGGACAGCTCATGCTGCTGGATCTGGGGTGTAAAGATCTAGCCTCTTCACCCCTAATGACACTGTACCGTAGGACATGCTAGCCCCAGAGCTCTCCATGCAGCTGGCCAAGGTTTTCACTGGGCTTCAGTTGAGCCTCTGACTTCACCCCATCCAGTCCTCCTTCCTCATTTTACAAAGGAAAAAATAAAGACTCAGAGAGTGACTCACCAAGTTCATTCCATTGGCAGAACAAGCTCCATCTTTAGTCTTGGTTTCGTCCCTTTTCCATCACACCTCACTGCCCTCCCCAAACCCACCTCATTTTCCCATTGCAGTGGGGAGAGATGTGTAGGCAGAGAGATGAATTAGTTCATCTATCCATCTCCACGGCAAGGAAGAATAATAAGCAAACATATGAATTCATGAGTTATTCACTGCCTCTACTTTAAATAAATAAACCATCAGTTTTCATTTGGGGATTTTTTTTTTTTTTAACCTGGCTTGTGAAGCCAGATCACGTAAGGACACAAGGAGGTCTGGATAGGAACCAGGAAACGAGGTTTAGTCTTCACTCCTCTGGCTCACCTTGCAAACCTGCTGCTTTTTGTTATTAGGCTCTTTCAAATGCCAAGACTGATTGTGTGTGGGGGGGGGTGCTGGAGTTAAGGGTTGGGGAAGAGGTGAATCATGCTGTAAAATAAGAGCGAGTGATGACAGTTATGTAAGAGGTTATTGGGGGAAGCTGGGTGAAGGGTATGCTGGTACTCTCTGTGTTATTTTTGCAATTTCTTATAGTTAAAATTATTTCAAAAGAAAATGCTTTAAAAAAACAATAATCACCAATGATTTCATTTATTCTAACAAGAAATGGATGACTTGAGGTGGGTGAAGGGGAAAATTGGGCAGGTTATAAAACATGTTCAGAGTACCTAGCTGCAAGCCTGGTGTATTCTAAATGCTACTCAGGGAGATAGATGGTGAAGAAGACTGTACCATCAGGCATGTATTTTTAAAAATATGTCTTTTGCAGGGCACCTGGCTGGCTCCATCTATGAAGCATGCAACTCTTGATCTCAGGGTTGTGGGTTTGAGCCCCATATCGAGTGTAGAGACCTCTTAAACATAGAATCTTAATACAAATTTTAACTCTATGTCCTTGAAAAATGTCTACTACAGCATGCCCTTTCCTGTTTGGGTTGAATCTCTCCCGGTGAGTCTCCCCTGCAGCCTCACTGGGTACCCTTCACTGGGTACCCTCCACTGCATCTGACCGGCTCCCTCATGTTCCAGATGAAAACCTGAAGCCCTGAGATGTCAACAGCTTGCGCAGGTCACCTAGAGACTGGCTGAATTAATAGAATAAAAGCAACAGTTCTGGGATGCCTGAGTGGCTCAGTTGGTTGAGGGCTGCCTTCCGCTCAGGTCACCATCCCAGAGTCCTGGGATCGAATCCTGCATCGGGCTCCCAGCAGGGAGCCCATTTCTCCCTCTGGCTGCCACTCCCCCTGCTTGTGCTCTCTCCCTCTCTGATAAATAATTAAGATAGATAAATAGATAAGTAAATAAGTTTTTAAAATCTTAAAAAAAAAAAAGGCAACAATTCCAAGTTTAAACAGATACCTGGCCAGTGGTTTGGACTGCATCTTGTCCTGCTTCAAGACCCCAGAGAAGGGGGAGCAGGACAGCTGGGCTTGCACCCTCCAGCCCCAGGTTCCAGTGCCCCCAGCAGCACAGTAGAGCAGACTGTCCAGGGTGGTCTCCTGGGGAAGGATCCTTAAAAGCAAAAGCTGTCCACAGATCATTCAAAAACTGAGCATTTTCAGTTTTGAAACTATACCGCATTCTGGGGTACTGTCAGCTATAAATCAAATGTCACCTTAAGAAGAAAAAGAAACTAATCAACTGAGTGGAGGCAGCAGCCTCCCATCACAATGCCATGCAATAGAAGGTCCGTTTCTTGCTAGGTCTAATTTTCTGTTGAAAGAGGGAATGGTTTCGCAGTTACAACACACACCTACTAACCAAAATTGCTGTTGATTCAAAATGTACATTGCCTTAGCGGTGTTTAACGACCAAAATAACAATGACATTCATTTTGCATTTCAAAGTCCAAAATCCTAAGGAGAAGGGTTTGAGGTTTTGTCCATGCACATTTGAATATTTTTAACTATTTTTTTTAATTGAATCATACCTTGTATGCAATCAAGTGTACAAAACCACTTAGTTTATATACATTTTATACCTTGTAATGGCCACCCTGGCCAAGTTAGAGAACATTTCCAGCACTCCAGAAGGTTCCTAGGCTGCAGAGATATGTAAATAATATGTAAATATTATATAAATTGAGGTCACCAGCCTCCCCCACCTAGGTAACTAGCTCATCCCAGACCGGGGATAAACACCCTCACCCCCACCAGGTAACCAGCTGAAATGGGAGGAAAGATTTATCCTAGAGACATTCAGAGGGCTCCTGGGTGGCTCAGTCAGTGGAGCCTCCAACTCTTGGTTACCATTGAGATCATCAGTTCAGGGTCATGTTCTGTCTGTCTGTCTGTCTCTCGCTCTCCTTCTCAAATAAATCTTTTAAAATTAAAACACAAAAAATAAAAAACAAAACAAAGACATTCAGGCACAGTATTCCAGCAACCAATTGCCTTCTCAAAGTAAGCCCATGCCCTTGAGAATATTTTCTTCACAAAGTAAAAGAAGCCTTAAGGCAAGGAAAAAGGAGTTGGGTGAGGATGGTAATGAAAGTGAGGTTTAAGGAAAACCCAAATTTGGGGGACAGCAGAAAGGTAACAGTGAAATCTGAGAGGTTCAATGCATAAATTATGGTTCTCCATAAGGAGTAATAATGTCCATAAGTTTGTTTAATAGCTACTGAGTAGTAGAAACGTTGGTCTTGCTGCCTTTTTTTTTTTTTTTTAGATTTATTTTACTAGAGACAGCATGCACTCGAGTGGGGCGAGGGGCAGAGGGAGAGGGAGAGAGAGAGGGAATCTCAAGCAGACTCCCTGCTGAGCGCAGAGCTAGGGCGGGGCTCGATCTCATGACACAGAGATCATGACCTGAACCAAAACCAAGAATCAGCCACTTAACTGATTCCTCACCCAGGCGACCCTCACTCTTGTCATTGTTGAATTAAGCACAAAGTATCCGCCTTCATTCCATTTTTTCCAGTGGGGAAAAGTCAAGATTGAACAGCATGCAAATCTGCTGTCAAACCAGGATTTTGGATCTGACTTTACCCACCTTCTTCGTTCTAAGACACATTTAAAAATCCTTCATATTTAGAATCTTCTCCCCGGAAGGTTTTCTCTATAAGAGGCGGAACTACGTATGCTTCAAATTAGAAACCTATCTCTATCTTCCAAAATTCAAATTCTAGTTCAAAATAGAGGTGCAGTAGCTTCCTCTACTTCCCAAAAGCACAGCCTCATGTGTTTTCCACTCAGGGCCCAGTTACAGGATGACCTGGGCCAAAGCATATTGAGGACAATTTTAAATAAGACACTTACTTGGCCCCGTGGCCGGGAGGGAGGCCTCTAGTGGGGTAAGATGCTCTGACCAATGGAGGACAGAAGACTATAAGAAGAGGGCATCATTTCTCAGAGGGGCCAATTCATTCTTGTAATCTGTAAAAGCCTACTACTATCCCCTTTCTAGCTACTATAACTGAGAATTTTGAGGAAATACCAAACCCCTATTATTATTAGCTCAGAACTTTCTTTTTCTTTCCCTACAAATTGTGGTTCCAGTCATCCCTTTTCAACCAGGGTAGAAGACTATGGGTAGGCAGAGCAGGGGATCCCAGCTGAGCTTAGACTGAAGTCTGGCCCATGGTCTAGAACCAAAAGGTTCTGGTCGTGCCTTGGAATTTCTATTTACATTGAGCTGACAGTGAGAGAGGGATTTGTTTTCCCGCTTCAAGGAGAAGTTTTCTGCACTGATGTCTGAAGGCTTGGCCTGAAGGCTTACTTCCTTCCCCACTGTTTATACCCTCTTCCTTGCAATGTTTTTCTGATTACTATATGTAAATATTACACATTTAGCATAAATATTTTGAACAACTTATAAAAATAAAGTGCCTTTAAAATATAAGAAAATATATCATACCATTCTAAGATAACCAATGCAAATATTTGGGTAACGACTTTGCAAGCATCCTTTTATGTCTACATACACACACCTATGCCATTTTACAAAAATTGGATCTAGTATAAATGATAATTTTTCCTGTGGACACCTTTCCCCACCTTTCTCTGTCCTCACCCATTATCAGTAGCCCACATCTACCCTCACTTTCCCCAAGTCACCTATATGTCTTAGCTGGAGAACAGAGCCTTTGGCAAGGATTTGCAAACAACTAGTTTATTTGAGGAAGTGACCCAGGGAATAGGAATGAGGAAGTCGAAAGAGTATAAGGCAGGGTAGGAATAAAAGCCAATGCAAGGGCATTATACTGAGCTTGTCACTCCATGAGCAACTGCAGCACCATCTACCCGCGGCTCTCTAAGAAGTTGTATGAAATGGACCCCAGAGTTGTGTACCTGTGGGAAGGAAGGTGGAAGCATGTATTTGTTTCCTAGCTTCTATCTCCTCCTGGTCAAGGATTGCCACATGGTGTATGAAGGCTCTCTTCTAGATTACACAAACAGTGCACTCATGCCTGAGTGTTGTAGCAGTCATGTCAAAGAGTGGCTTCAGAGAAGACTCCACAAAGAAAGTGAGAAATGAGATGCAGCTGAGGGAAGATGTTGGGAGATTGTATCTGCACTGGTCACTGCAGCAACTGACACCATTAGAGGTAGGCTGGAGAGATGTACGGCATGAGGCATGAGAGATATCCAATATTATTTACTCTTTATACCATTCAGATGTACTCATGCCCTCCTTGGAGTCCAGTCAGTCACAGGGTCCTTAATATGGTAGCTAGCAGCAATTTCTGTAAAAGACTTCGTGCAAGACAGTTAGTGAACCAAGCTTTGGTCCTCCCAGCCACACATGGTCCCAATACCATTGTCATTGAGCATCATGGCTCCCTGCCACACCCATTCCAGACTTCCCTCACCTTCAGCCAGAACTTCATCCTTCATATGCAGAGTTGAGCCTTAGTTCCCTCATCCCTAGAGGGTCATGGTTGTTGGGATGGCCCATTTATACCTACCCCTTGGATTGAAGCACTGGTGTCTCATGGCTTCCAAACATTCTCCTTGCTTACCCTATTGGGGAGCAGCAATCCTAGCTCCTCATGGTGTTCAGTGTCAATTATTCTCATGAAATAGTTCTTCAGGATCCACTGGCTCAAGGAATCTAAAAGGACTGGGCAGGGGCACTTGGGTGGCTCAGAGAATTGAGCGTCTGACTCTTGGTTTTGTCTCAGGTCATGATCTCATGGGTTGTGGATCAGGCCTCACATCAGGCTCCACCCCCAAGAGAAGTCTGCTTGAAGATCCTCTTCCCTCTGCCCCTTCTCCCACTTGTGTAAACACACACACTCTCTCTCCCTCAAATAAACAAATAAATCTTGAAAAAGAAAATGGGCAGTAGTTGTAACTTCAAGTTCAGCAGAACCCTCTGGTACAAGCATGCCTCCAAACCCCTTTCCCTCCACCTGGGAAATTTCTAATCCAATAGAACATAAAGTTAAAGGTGGGAAGTATAAATTCCTTGAGTGGGTCCCTGGGAGTAATGGTGATCTTTTACCTCTTGGCTCCAGGATCCATGTGTTCTAGCTACTGGGGACATAGACCATACCCTGGCCATTGGTTCAGTGCATATAACACATCCTGAAAGCTACACTCCAACACCACTGAGTGTTGTGCCCAAGGTAACACCTTAAAGGAGTCTTTGGTAAGTCTTTTGTCTTTCCATTAAGCTGTCAACTTCCAGGTGATGTGCATTATGGTAAAATCAGTGACTCCTATAGTCATGCATTCAATGACATACCTCCTTTACTATAAAATGGGTCCCTTATCTGAGGCAATGTTATATATACTCTGTGCTAGTAAATCAGGCATTCTGTAGGCCCTTGGATGATGATCTTACCAGCCAGGGAGGGGATCTCATACATACCTAGAGTAGGTGTCAATTTTTATAAGAACAAATTGCTGCCCCCATCAGGGTGAAGGCATCTGAAGGAATTGGCTCTTATTCACACAAGGTGGACATTCTCTGTGGTAGATGCTCTTTGGTGAGAATTAACAGGAGACCCCAAAATCTTTCACACTATGCCCATAGGAACACAAACACCTCATCTCCTGACCTTGACTTATCTTCCAACCTTGCTCTTTCAGGTCTCTGACCACTCAGCCAACTCATTTACCACTTCCCAGAGTCCATGCTTTCACCATATCTCAGGCGATCTCTGTGTCCATACAAAATTGAGTAATCAATGTACTGCTCACAGCCCCCCAACAAGGAGGATTTTTCTTCTCACTGTCCTACAGAGTGTAGCTGGGTGGGGCTATAGCACCCCATTTTCAGTTAGTGTCAACATATCATGCTTACCCATCTATGTTCAGTGTTTATGTTTTTCCTCCTGTGTCAGTTGTTCACAAGAAACCCCCATGAAGGGGCACCTGGGTGGTTTAGATGGTTAAGTGTCTGTCTTAGGCTTAGGTCACAATCCCAGGGTGCTCGGATCAAGCCCTGCATCAAGCACCCTGCCTGCTTTGTGGGGAGCCCCCTTCTCCCTCTCCTTCTATGGCTCTCCCTGCTATGCTCTCTCATTCTGTCAAATATATAAATAAAATATTTTTAAAAATAAAATAAATTAATTTTTTAAAAAAGAAACCCCATGAAGCTACAGGTATAAGTTGATGGGAGACCATGGTACAGCAATCGTAGGTGGCCTGGAAGTCAGGGCTGCCTGTTCATGTAGCTTGATGTGCCTTCTGCGCCTCTTCATGTGCAATCCAAAATCTACCTTTTCTTTTGTATGATAGATCGTTGCTCTATCTGTCCAATCTTATGATTTGGTGCATGCCCTAATGCCCTACTTTCAATCGGCAGCTCAGGTCCCAGGTGCTCAACCTCCGCTAGAGCCAAGTAGCACATAAGAGCTGCTTTTCAAATGGTGAGTAAATCTCTGCTGTAGAAGGCTTGATCTTGCTCCAGAACCCTTGGGGTCGATGCTGCGATTTTCCTATTAGGGCCTTTCCAGGACCCACACAAGCATCCTCATGTACCATGGATACTTCTAGCACTGTTGGATCTGCTGAGTCTTATGACCCAAGTGATCACGGCTTGCCCCAAAGCCTGACCCTGCTCGCTACAGAGACTTTTGAAAATCGAAGGATTCTGAGTTACCCAATCAATGGGTAAGGGCAGTATTCCCAAATGTATCAAATGCAACCTCCGAAATTGAAAGAGGCACACCAAATGTATGATCTCCGACTTGGTAGTAGGAGGTACAAGAAAAAATAAGTTGTCTTTTGCAATTTTTGGATGTGTCCTTGCAATCCCCAGAGCACTGAGCCTCAAATGTTTCATAATGCCCTGGATGCCTGGAGTTCTTAACAGCCCACTTCCTGCCAGCGTCAGAGTCATCACTGTCTGCCCAGTGAGTGAGCCAGCTGCACAATCCCATCCTGAGTTTCTACTTCCTAGGATCACTTCTGGAACCAAGTGTCTCAGCCTTCATCCCCACCATGTCCCAGTCCCCCAGAAAGCAGAGCCTGAGACCAGGGCTTACACACAGGGAATTTATTTTGGGAAATGATCCTAGAGAATAGGAATGGGGCCCCAGGAAGGGTGAAATAGGGAAGGAAGGAAGCCAGTCCTTCAGTTATTGAGCTTGCCCCAAATGTGGGAAACTATGGATCCTATTGAGAACATTGTGTTGGTTTCCTGTGGCTGCTGAAACAAATCACCCTAAACTTGTTGACTTGAAGCAACAGAGATGTACCCTTTCACAGAGCAGTTGGCTACAAGTCTGAAATTGAGGTATCAGCACCGAACTCCATCTGAAGGCTCTGGAGAAGGAGCCTCCTTTGCCTCTTCTGGCCTTGACTGGCTGTTGGCATTCCTTGTCTTGTGACTGCATCTCTCTCTGCTCTGTCTTCACATTACCTTCTTTGTGTGTCTGTGTTTCCTCCTCTTCTGTCCGTCTCAAATGTTCCTCTGCCTTGCTCTTAAAAAGACTCCTGTCATTGGGTTTAGAGACCACTCAGAGAATCCAGGATAATCTCATCTCAAGATCCTTATTTTTATGTTTTTATTGACTATATTTGACATATAACATTGTATAAATTTAAAATGTACAGCATATTAATCTGATACAAGCATATGTTATAGTGTGACTGCCATTGTAGTGATAATTAGCATCCATATCACATTACATAGTTATCCTTTCTTTTTAGTGGAATAATTAGGTTCTAGTCTCTTAGCAAGTTTGATGACAATATTACAATATTGTTGTGGATATTCATTATACTATACCAATGCATAGTATATGCAGCACATCTGCAAAGACCTTTTTTTCAAATAATACTCATAGGTTCTAGAGATTTGACATGGATCTCTTTGGGCAGGTCATTTTGGAACCTAGCACAGACACCTGAGAAGTTGTGTGGAATGTACCTCGGAATTGCCCATGTGCAGGAAGGAAGAAGAGAGCATTAATCTACCAGCTCCTGAGTCCCATTGGTTGAAGGATGCCATATAGGTGTCACCCACTTTGACCTTCCAGGTTGTGCAGCGATGCAAGATAATAGGTGGAATCCAGGAGGCATTCTGCACAGTGGACTCAGAAATCCTAAGTGAGGACAAGCAGTGGGGCTGAAAAGAGCGTTTGTCAAATTACCCCTGCATGAAGCTGGTTGCTACAACAAAGTTTGGCATAAAAGGAAGACTGGACCATAAAGAACAAGAGGAAAAAAATAGGCAAATGGGACTACATCAAAATTGAAAACTTCTGTGCATCAAAAGACACAACCAACAGAATGAGAAGGCAGTGCACAAAATGAGAGAAAATATTTACAAATTATGCATTTGTTAAGGCGGTTAGTATCCAGATTATATAAAGAACTCCTACAACTTAACAATAACAAGAGAAAAACAAACAACTGGATGAAAAAATGGACAGAGGACTTGACTATACATTTCTCCAAAAAAGACATCCAATAGTTAATTGGATAGCTATTGAAAGGATGAAAGGATTCTCATGAAATCCTCTCATGAAAAGATTCTCAATGTCACTAATTATTAGGGCAGTGTAAATTAGAATCACAGTGAGATACCATCTCATACCCATTAGAATAGCTACTATAAGGAAGAAAGGAAAGACAAGAAGAAGGAAGGAAGGAAGGAAAGAAGGAAGGAAGGAAGGAAAAAGGAAGTGGAAAATAATAAGTGTTGTTGAAGATGTGAAGCAATTGAATCCTTTATGTTCAGTAATTGGGAACATAAAATGGTGCAATTGCTATGAATAATAGTATAGTGCTTCCTTAAAAAATTAAAAATAGAATGATCGTGTTGTCTAGCATGATCACTGCTGGTTATGTATCCAAAAGAATCATAAGCAGGTTCTCAAAGGGATATTTGTATGCCCAGTTTCACAACAGCGTTATTCACTGTAGCCAAAAGATGGAAGCAACCCAAGTTGGATGAATGAATAAATAAAATATGGTCTATACCTACAGTGGAATATTATTCGACCTCAGAAAGGAACGAGTTTCTGATACACGGCTACAATATGGATGAACCTTGAGGACATTATGCTAAGTGGACTAAGTCAATCCCAGAAAGACAAATATTGCATGGTTCCACTTATATCGGGTACGATTCATAGACAGAAAGTAGAATGGTGGTTGCCAAGGACTGGAGGGAGAAGAACGGGGAGTTACTGTTTAATGGGGATAGAGTTTCAGTTGGGAAGATGAGCAAAGTTCTGCAGGTGGATGGTGTTGAGGGTTGCACAACAAGGTGAATATACTTAATGCCACCAAACTGTATTTAACGGTGATAAAGAAGGTGAATTTTATGTTATGTATAGTTTACCACAATTTTTAAAAAATTTCAACAAGTTGTTTTTTTTTTTTAAAGAACTGAAAAGATATGAAGTGGGACACAGAAGGCATCTGATACCTTTATAACAACCTAAGTTATGTCCTTCCATTTTGTTTCTTAATACTGATAGAATCTTATAAAGACCATATTCAACAAGTCCTTTACATATACATATATCCTAAAACATAGGGGGTTCCATTGTTGTGCAAAAATGGAAGAAAATTTCATATACATTTCTCTATCTTTTATTTACAACTCAAATCCCTCCAAGTCATCGGAAAGATTTCTAATTGATTTCAAGTTCTGCATGTTATTTCACGGTACAGATATATTCAATTTATTCAGCCAGTTTTTTCCCCTGATAGAAAATCAGTTTAATTCCAGTTCTTCAATATTAAAACACATCCGCAACACACATTCTGATGCACATTTCTGACAGCCTAGTATTGAGCTCTATATAGAGAGAGGTTCAAGGCTGAAAGTTATAAGAACTTACTGAGATTGGATGCAAGCACTAATGCTTCAGAGCCTCAATGATGAAGTGTAAGAGCTCACCATAGACCACCCCGAAGTTTCATCATTGGAGCACGCAGGCAGCCTAGGGGTTCAAGGAACAGCATGTCAACAAGAGAACATTCTCTCGGGGACACCAGCAGCAGGCAGGACATGAGAAGACGTGTTTCTGAGCACAAGTGAGGCTCTCTAGAGACCCCCCAGAAGTCACTGGAGGAGACTTGGGTTTCCACAATTGCCCCATGATCATTTGTATTGTTGGGATGTAGCAGCTTGGGGACATCCAGGTTAAACAGGGAACACTCCTTTATTCCTTTTCAAGGGAGCCATGATTCATATCTTTGCTTTGAAATTCAAAGGATTTGGACACTTGAAATCATCACAGGGTTTTACACTTTGCAGAGCAATCTACAGAATTGCCTAAGCAGCTTTATTTCTCCTCAGTAGTACAAGTAAAATAAATCTGGCTGGAGGGGATGCTGGGAATATAAATGGCAAGTGTCAGAATGATAAAAGATTCCATGAAGCTTGAGGTATGAATAAGAGAGAATTTGGAGATGTTATCCATTTTCCCTCCCTTTTATTGGCTCTTAATTCTTTACTTTATTATCATCCTTTTAAATTTAAATTCTCCATGAGGGACTTCCAGTGGAGAAATTGTGTTCTGATGACCCTGCCCAGGGATCCACTCCATCCAAGCATATCAGTTGCCCAGATTTATCCTTAAGCTCACAGTATACTTAAGTGGCCAGTAGAAGAATGGTTAAGTGTTCACTCTGGGAACATCGTCTGTGTTACTGCTAAGGCATTTACATAATAATTTTCGTGAATCTGTGTGCTGTCTTCACCTGATTCTACTCATCTTATGCATTCAGACATAATTACATTTTAGATATCTTTAAAACTCAGAGGGTAGAGAAAAAGACAAGACAGAGCAAGCAAGGAAAAAATAATTGATTTCTGAAATGGCCATAGATTCCTGCCCCACCGTCTGTACTGCTATCTTTGCTGTCTCTGTCTTTCCACTAGAAGCTTCCCCAGGGCTCTGTGATTCTTACAGGATAACATTCAGTCACCCTGGACAGGTTTTCAAGACCAGCCCAGCCTCACCCTCCCATTTGATTTCCTGCTGCCCCCATCCTCAAGCACAAACTGCCCTTTGCCACTCCCCAGGACTCTCATTGTTTCCCATTGTAAATATTTCCTCTGCCTGGGTTTCCTACTCTCTTTCCCCCATCTGAAGTTGTCTTCTCTCTGCCCATCAAGGTTCCCTTCCTTCAGAATCCAGCTCAAGACCCACCCCCTCCAAGAATGTTTCCAAGAATGTGAACCCCCCACAGGGAGGGACTTATCAGTCTATTTCCTTCACTGATCCATCCCCCACAGGGCCAGACCCACAGTAGGGGCTAAGTAAATATTTGCTAAATGAATGAAAAGCTAATATCCTCCAGACCCAGTCCATCTTGCCACCCACCATGAGAACACCTCTCCCTCTTATCCCCTGCACTTAGATCCTTCATAGTACATTGCCTCATCTGACAGGTAGCTATTGCACGTTGTTGTTTTTTTTTTCTTTTTTTTTTTTTTTCAGCATAACAGTATTCCTTGTTTTTGCACCAAAACCAATCCATTGCACGGTTTTTGTCTTCTTGTCTTCCTTGTAGATGGAAGGTTCGTGGAGGATAAGGATCTCCTTCAATTCACCTTTCCTTTGAGCTGTCAATCATCACCACATCATTTGATTAATGCTGTCAGCTGTGTACTTACTTTTAAATTCTGCAGCATCAACAGTGTAATAAATACACATTAATTTTCATCCTTTACCACCTCCAGGGATGGGGGTTAGTTACTTTGAAATTTCTAATCAGACATCCACACACCATGAACCTTCAACCACTTTTATATCCAATCAACACTAGAGGGTTTCCTGAGAGCTTAAGGAATGCTCGAAAGTATTTTTCATCTCTGAAATGCTTAGCACTCAAGGTATGTGGATTGTCTACAAATATTGTTCAGCCATGCCATCTCTGCCATTGCTTAAACAGAGTACCACCCTCTCTCTCTTGGAAAACTGCAACAGCTTCCTAAGTCAATTCCTTGGACCCCATTCTCCTGTGTCGTCTTCAAGGAGACTATCCAACTCCAATCCAATCTTTGCCATTCAAAATCTTTCTCAAACGAAGATGACTGTTGTTTACTCACTCTCTCAAAACTTCCAATGGCTTCCGTGTGATGCACAGTAGCTGAGAATTTCAAGGCTGCTGAGGACACAGCACCTGCACACTTACCTACCCTCATTGGTCAACATCCACACCCCATTGGGCCTCTGCCCACCATACACACATAGACACACAACCATTTTATTCTACGTACATTAAGACCACTCATGCTGTTGAGCAAGTGGAGTTTGGAGATTCAGACTCACACAATTTCCCACCTTATCTGCATCTGCTGAATGAGGAATGGTGAGTTGTGTCTAATAAGCTTCTGTCAGGCACCTCATCCATAAAGTGGAAAAAATTCTCTCACTGCTAATTCTTCTGTGCAAAGATTTCAACGAATCCATTGAGGATTCTAAAATTTTCATTTCTCCAAGTTGGAAAATAGGGTGACTAAAATAGGGTGAGTAGAGGGAAAAGCTAAGGATAAATTCTGTGCACCTTTGCTTCAGTGTAAGTTCTTTTCAGCCTTGGGATGTAGTTAGGAGAAGCCTGTCGGGAGAAGCCATATAGTTTGAAGTCAAATCCGGCTTCCTCCCACACTTCCTGTGAGACCTTGACCAAGTTATGTGATCTCTCAATGGCTCAGTTTCTGAATCTGTTAAATAATGCCAATAACAGCATCTCTTTCTTGGGATTTTCGTGAGGATGAAATAAATAAATACTGTGAAGTACTTAGCTGAGCAGCCAGCGCATCCTGGGGCCTCAATATAGCATTAATTATTATAGTCACCTGATTGATAACCCAGAGATCACTTTATTGTGACTTTGATGACATTATCACAGGCAGATGGTGATGCAGTGTGGTTGAAAGAACACTGTCTTGGAGACTTAGTTTCTCATCTCCACTCTGCCACTTACTATATGACACTTGCTAAACATCTCCTAACCCTGGTGTCTGATTTTCTCAATGAGACAGTTGAGCAAAGTGATACTACTCAAATTTTAGCAGTGGAGCCCTCTTTCTAATGATAACTTTCATGGAACTGCCAATATGGAAGACAGAATGAAGCAGTTGATACTTCCCAGCTGTCTCTGCCCAAATGCTCCAAGATACCTCTGGGCATCTCCAAAGTCCTGGCCACATGGTTAACACGCCATAAATATGAACCATTATTAATGTGGTGGTTGTTGATGATAACGATGAAAGAGCTTGCTGTGCTTGGTATCCTGACTGGTCATTTATTCATGTGTGCCTTCAACAAGTATTTTTTGGAGAGCTGGTTCATACAAAGCAGGTCATCATTCTAACAAGAGGATGGTAAATTCTCTCCAGTTGCAGCCATAAGTCAGAATGAATCTAATGCAGTGATGGGCCTCTGTGGGGACCAATCCCAGCTCCAACTGCATTCCATAGTCACTTTACTAAGTTCTAAAGCAAAACCAGTCTCTGCCGACTAGTCATTTCCTTTTTTAAGAATAGCATTGCAGGAGGTAACACTGAGGAAATACCCGAAGTTGTCAACCAAAGAAATTCCTAGATGACTCAGTGTGCACAGAAGTCAACCCTGGGTGAGTGGCCTCATCTGGTTGCTTGTACACATCAGAGAACTGAGAAGAGAAAAGCAATGGAAACTTTCTGTGTGGGGGTGTTCTTAAAAGGAGGAAAAATCCCTTAATGGTTGTCATTAGTAGGAAGAGAGTTTTGGAGACAAGGATAAATCTTTGGGGCCCCATTACCAGGCATCCCTGCACACATGGAGTTTGTCCCTTCACTTCCAATCTTTTAGGATTGGATGGTAGTTTTCTCACAGATGCTGTCCTTTACCAGGAGTTACCCTGTGTACTGCCCACAAAAGCTGTGTATTTTCTACATACTTCTACTTTGGTCTGTGCCCTTCCTATTACTATTCTTCAAAGAACCAGTCTAAGCAGAGGCAGGTGGGGTGAGAGCCTTGGTGGGCTGACCCCACAGAAAGAAGGCAAATTGGATTCTCCAAAGTCACTTTTAGGACATTGCTAAGAAGTGCACTGTGTCCCCCTCACCCAAATTCATATGTTAAAACCCTAACCTCCAATGTGACTATTGGAAATAGGGCCTTAAGGAGGTAATTAGGGTCAGACGAGGTCCTCAGGATGATAGAGTTAATTCCCTTAGAAGAAGAGATACCCCACACACTCTGCACACACACACTCAGAGCAAAGGCCAGGGTAGGGCAAGTGAGGACACAGAGAGAGCTGCCCCCTACCTCACTGTGAACAGAGCTCTCACCAGAAATCAAACCTTGCTGACACCTTGATCTTGGACTTTCCAGCCTCCAGAACTATGCAAAGATCAATCTGAAGCCACAGAGTCTGGTATTTTGTTTTGTCAGCCCAAGCTGACAAAGACAGAGACATTTGTGTGGTTTCAGGGGATGTCTCCCATGAGGCTTTGGGCTGCTGAGCTAGCTGAGGAAATGCATCGGGGCGTTTTATTATTCCCTAGACGGAGACTTTATGCTGGCAATCAGAGTTGACGCCATTCCACTCTTTATAACTCTCTGGAAGCGTTCGAATCCTCTCTGGCAATGCATGTGTTCCTTTGCAGTGTGGCAAATAGAACTTCAAAAGCCTCCATGAGACCAGGTTTTTGAAAACCTGGCTTAGAGTATAAATGACTCTTGGGGAGGGTTTGTACAGCATCCCTGCTCACTAACTCAGAGCGGGCCCCAGGCCCCGCCACGATGCAAGAGTGAGTGCCAGGTGGACGGTGGTAGAAACCTGTTTCCCGTCCAAAACCACATTTTAAAATAAATAGCAATGCATACTCAGAGAGGGGCTGGTTCTAACAGTAATATATGCTCTGTGCAGAAAAATTGAAAAATCCATTTAAGCATGAAGAAATTTTAAATTACTCATAATTTTACTGCCTAGATGCATTTCCCTCCAATCTTTGGTGTACCTGCGTGTGTGTATGATTTTTTTTTTAGCAGAATTGGGATCATACTATATATGGTCATATATCTTCCTTTGTCATTTAATGTTATGCATCATAGGCATTTATCAAGCCATTTAGTCTTCTCCCAAAAAAATACTATTTTAGTGACATTTAAAAATGTCATGTGATTTTTACCTAGGTCTCTCTATTTAGTAATATAAAAACACTAAGGGGTAGAGGGAAAGGGGATGATCGTAGCTAAATGTCCTCATGTTCAGCTCTCATTAGCAGTGCTCGTCAGATATAAGAATGGGCTACCAAGAGAAATTGTAGAATCTTCTTTCTCTAGCAGAGTTGGAGAACAAAGTGTCCCATCCCACTGGGGTAGTTTCATCAGGTGCTGAGATAACAGGTCAGTACAAGTTTTAAAAAATATCCAGGCATACCAGGAATTTGGGGTTGTATTTAATCACTTAGTTTTTCATTTTTCTTCTCACCTTGTGGTCCAGACATGACCTAGGGAGATACTGATACTGACAGACCGGCAGGGGCGTTGGTCTCCTTCCTGCAGGATGGCATCTAAAATCCTAAAGGATTGTCGAGGAAAACTCTTCATTTTGTGGGTCAGAAAATGAGACCAACAGAGCCCAGGGTGAGCACATGTGGGGCAACACAGAGAGTCAGTCCCTTGCCGAGCTTGATGCTGGCCTTCTGTCTCGGTCTGTATAGCTGTTGTAATAAAAATGCCAGAGTCTGGGTGGCATATAAGTAAGAGTTATATCTCACTGTTCTGGAAAATGGAAGTCCAAGATCAAGACGCCAACAGATTTGGTGTCTGGTGAAGGCCCACTTCCTGGTTCATAGCACATGGTGGAAGGGGCAGGGAGCTCTACGGAGTGTCTTTCATAAGGATAAACTCCATTCATGAGGGCCCCACCCTCATGACCTAATCACCTGCCAAAGTCATCACCCTCTAATACCACCATATTGGGGGTTAGGTTCTAACATATGTAACATAGATTTTGGGGTCACATTCAGTCTATAGCCCTCTCTCATTTTTTTTATTATGCTGAAAACTTTTTCAGGTATACAAAAAAGTATAGCAAATAAGGCAGGTAAGTTGTGGCCACCACCCAAGTTCAGAAATAAAAATATAAAGGAAACCTCCCATGTTCTTTTTCTCCCATCCTGCTCTTCCTCCCCACCTAACCCCCAAGTGGTGACCACCGTCCTGAGTGTCATTCTTCATGCCCCCGGAAATTTGAATGTCTTTGCTACACACATACATGTCAGATGGTGGATTTCCTGCATGCTTTTGTTTATATAGACTTCCTGTCTTACTTTGGGACCCTTCCGCAACTTTTTTTTTCATTCAACATTTTTGTAAAAATTTACCTGCATCTTCACACCTGTAGTATTCTATATTATGGTTGTTTAATAGCACATTTGCCTATTATCAGGTTGTGAATATTTAGGATATTTTCACCATTACCCTGGCGCAGCAATGAATATTTTTACATCAGTCTCCTGATACTTCTAGGGCTTTCCACTAAGCTGTGCCGCCTGTGTTGGTAGTGACTCCACACATATGTGTAGTTACACACAGACTAGTTACACACAGACTAAGTGTGTTGTACCATCCTAGAGGGGCTAGAGAGGGAACAGAGCAAAAGTGGAATGAATAAGCTAGATCCAGAGCAACGGGGCAGCTGTAAATATAAGTTAAAACAAAACAAAACAAAACAAAACAAAACAAAACCCTGCTAAACTGTGGAACAGAGAAAGAAGCTCCAGAAAAAACTGTGTGTCCCCACCCCCCCAACCACCCACCCTTGATCAATTCCCAAACGTCTCTCCCCAGGGAGCTCTGAGGCCCCTAGGACATATAGGGTCATGAGTCAGTATTTACTGATTGGAAAAGGTTTGAGTTTGACTCTCTGTTCTGTTTTTGTGTTGATCATTAAGCTTAAAAAGTCATGAAAGTTAAAGTTCTTCTGAAACATTTGGCTAATTACCAGGATCTGAAACTTTTTGTTCTAATACCACCTCTGAATTTTTTCACCATAGCTATTTTTTAAGCTATTCTAATGCCCTAGAAGACTTCAAGCAACACTGTCAAGTAACATTTATTCATCTCAAGTTCTACCTTCCTCACCTTTCTGTTTTGTTTAGTTTTGATCCCAGTGTAATTAACATACAGTGTTTTATTAGTCTCAGGTGTGCGATACAGTGATTTAACACTTCCATACATCACCCAGTGTTGATTATGAGAAGTGCGTCTCCTAATCCCCATCACTTGTTCACCCAACCTCTTTTCTGTTTCCAAGATTGTCAGAGAAAGTTGAACATTTATCATTTCAATTTGGTCTGCTTTAGCAAGTGTTAAGATTTTTGTCCTGAGTTTTTAATGAAGCTAAAATTAAAACTGTTCTCTTGACCCAACTCCAAAGGCTCTTCGTTTATGTATTGGCCTTCACCCACATGAGAAACAATCTTATTAGTCAACTATCCGCCACAGAGAATAAAATTCTCTAAATCTCAATGAAACAAGGTTTGTCTTTGGCCCTCTTTAACCAAAAGAGAGAAGGATTTAGACACAAAGAAAACAGATAGTTAAAATCTGGGCTCCTTTCCTCCCTGGAATGTGCTTGCTCCAAAGTAGGTCAGACTGTGGTGCTATAAATCTTAACAATTCTCTTTAATTCTTTCACTGGCTGCACTTGGGGGCTTGGAGGAAGGGAAAACTTGTTCAATTAATTAAAGAAAAATCACAGAAGAGAAAGAAAGTCTCCTGAGCATGGAAGATCTTCATCTCCACCCCCAATGAGTTCATCAACATGAAATTTATTATCGTAAGAATCACTGGTGCTGAAGCACTTATAGAGTGGATGCTTCAGTAGTCTGTCATGGTTGACCACAAACATTCAATCTCCCTCCTGGTGTCTAAGAAGGAGGCTGACACAGCTCAGGAGAAAGGCCAAGACTGAGCTCCAAGAAGGGGAAGTTGCTGGGGACCTCACCACTCTGAGTTTGATGTCCCTCCCCAGAAAGCCCAGAGAAGGGCTTTTCAAACTAAGGATTCAGCAGAAGCCTGCTTGAAAACATAGAATTAAATGGAGGTATGTGTGAGTGATGTGAACATTCATAGTCTATGCATGCATATTTTTCCCAGATTCAAATCCTTTCTTTTCTTTGGCCTTTAACTTAGACTTCTACTTAACCATGGAGTGGTACACTTGTTCCCAACTTCCCAGAAAGTAAGTAGTACAATCTCACCACTTGATCAAAAGGTTGCCAGATTAAAAGTGTTTTTTTTTTAAAGGATATGCATTTGTGCCTGCAAAAACTTTTAAATTCCTTTTCTAAATCATTACGGGCCAACAAAATCTGCAGGGTTTGGAGAGATTTTTAAAAAGACCTGTAGCTTTTTCTCTTACCATGTTTGAGTCTGCATCATTCCAGAAAAATGACTCTTCATTAATCTATCCTAGAAAAAAAACTTCTAGGTTTCCCCAATTAACCAATCTAGGACAACACAGTTATCATCAACAAATTATTCTATGTATCTAAAAGATAGAGGCCCTTTTTTAGTTCTCACTGAAAGGAAATATTACATTACTCTATTTTATGTCTAAAAAGCTATATTCTTAACTACTTCATCAGCTATTGCCTAAAATATGCTGCCTAATAATCCCCAAACTCGGTGATATAACAGAAGTATTTAACTCTTGCCCAGGCATCTGTGGGTTGTTAGACTGACCTCAGCTAAGTTGGCATCAAACTGTGAATGGGGACTAGGGCTACTTCATTTGTCTCTCATCTTCCTCTAATCAGTGGTTTCCGATGGTCTTCTGGTGTGGAAAGCAGGAACACAAAGAATGAACCCATGCCTACCAATAGATTTAAAGTCTGTGCTCACTCTATGGATGAGCTGGGGAGTTTTTTGGGGGGGGAAGAAGGGGGAGTTGGTATTTTTAGTTTAAATAAAATATTTATTTTAAATTAAAAAAATAAAATAAAGTCTATGCTCACTTTCTCTCCACAAACATTCCTTTAGTCAAAGCAAATCACATGGCTAAACCCAATTTTTATCAATGGAGTAAAAAAATAAACTCCACTTCCCATGGTAGGACATATACTCACATGTCGAGGGGTGTGGATTGAAGAACAGTGGGAAAAATAATGTAATATATCTCCCTAATTTTTCTAGCTGTTTTTTTCTTAAGGTTTTATTTAAATCCTGGTGCTCATCATGACAAGTACACTCCTTAATCCCCATCCCACATTTCACCCATTCCCCCCTCCTCCCCTCTGGTAGCCATAAGTTTCTTCTCTATAGTTAAGAGTTTGTTCCTTGATTTGTACATATATATATATATATAGAGAGAGAGAGAGAGATGTTTTTCCTCTGTTCATTTGTTTTGTTTCTTAAATTCCACATATGAGTGAAATCATCAGGTATTTGTCTTTCTCTGACTAACTTATTTTGCTTAGCATTATACCTTCTAGATTCATACATGTTCTTCCAAATGGCAAGATTTCATTTTATTCATTTCTTTTTTTATGGCTGAATAATATTCCTGTGTGTGTGTGTGAATGCACCAGAACTATTGGATATGGACATAAACAGTATGTCAGAAAAGGAATTCAGGGTAACCATTATCCAGGCAATGGCTAGGTTGGAGGAAAAACCATTAGTGACAACATGGAATCTTTAAGGGGAGAAGTGAAAGCCACCCAGGATGAAGTTAAAAATGCTATTAGTGAGATCCAATCTAGTCTAAATACTCTAACAGCTAGGATAACTGAGGTAGAAGATAGAATTAGTGATCTAGAGGACATACTGATAGAGAAAATGGATCAGGAGGAGGCATGGAAGAAACAGCTTAGAAACCATGAAAACAGAATTAGGAAAATAAATGATGTCATGAAACATTCCAACATCAGAATTACTGGGATCGCTGAGGGGGAGAAGAAAGAAAGAAGACTAGAAGATATAACTGAGCAAATTCTGGATGAAATTTTTCCCAATCTGGAGAATGGAACCAGCGTTCATGTCCTAGAGGCAGAAAGATCACCCCCCAAGATCAATGAATCTAGAAAGACCTTGATTGTGAGACTGATGAATCATAATTTTAGACAAGAGTTCCTGAGTGCAGTTAGGGGGAAGAGATTCCTTACATACAAAGGAAGGTGCACCAGAATAATGTCAGACCTGTCCACAGAAAGGGCAAGCCAGAAAGGGCTGGCAAGACATACTCAGGGAACTAAATGAGAAGAATATGCAGCCAAGAGTACTATATCCAGCAAGACTGACATGCAAAATGGATGGAGAGATAAAGATCTTCCAAGACCTGCAAGGTCTAAAAGAGAATGTAGCCACAAAGCCGGCACTTCAAGAAATATTAAGGGGGGTTCTATAAAAGAAGAAAGAACCCAAGAATGACATAGAACAGAAATTTACAGAGACAGTCTATAGAAACAAGGACTTCACAGGCAACATGATGTCAATAAAAACGTATCTTTCAATAATTGCTCTCAACGTGAACTGCATAAACACTCGCATAAAACCACACAGGGTTGAGGACTGGATAAAATGACAGGATGTCATTTTATCCATATGTTGTCTACAAGAGACCCATTTCGAACCTAAGAATATACCTAGACTGAAATATACCTAGACTGAAAGTGAAGGGATGGAGAAATATCTTTCATGCCAATGGGCCTCAAAAGAAAGCTGGGGTAGTGATTCTCACATCATATAAATTAGATTTTAAACTAAAGACTATAGTTAAAGATTAAAGAAGGACACTACATCGTTCCTTAAGGGTCTGTCCACCAAAAAGTTCTAACAATTGTAAATATTTATGCCCCCAACACAGGAAATGTCAACTACATAAGACAACTGTTAATTGAGATAAAGAGTCATGGGCACCTGGGTGGCTCAGTGGGTTAAAGCCTCTGCCTTCAGCTCAGGTCATGATCCCAAGGTCCTGGGATCGAGCCCCACATCAGGCTCTCTGCTCAGCAGGGAGCCTACTTTTTCCTCTCTCTCTGCATGCCTCTCTGCCTACTTGTGATCTCTGTCTGTCAAATAAATAAAATCTTAAAAAAAGATAAAGAGTCATATTGATATGAATACATTAATAGTAGGGGATCTTAACATGCCACTCTCAGTAATAGACAGATCATCCAAGCATAAAATCAATAAAGAAACAAGATCATTGAAGGTTTGTATATATATATATATACTATGTCTTCTTTATCCATTCATTAATCAATGGACACTTGGGTTGCTTCTGTATCTTGGCTTTTGTAATAATCCTGCCATAAACATAGGTCACATGTATCCTTTTGAATTAGTGTTTTTGTATTCTTTGGGTAAACATCCAGTAGTGTTATTGCTGATTGTAGGGTAGTTCTATTTTTAACTTTTTGAGGCACCTCCATCTGTTTTTCCGAGTGCCTGCACCAGTTTGGATTATCACCAACGGTGCAAGAGGTTTGTTTCTCTCCACATCTCACTAGCTCGTTTGTTTCTTGTATTGTTGGTTTCAGCCATTCTGAGAGGTGTGAGGTGGTATCCCATTATGTTTTATCTGCATTTCCGTGATGACTAGTGATGTTGAACATTTTTTCATGTGTCTGTTGGCCATTTGCAAGTCTTCTTTGGAGAAATATCTGTTGTGT
This sequence comes from Neogale vison, assembly GCF_020171115.1. Classification (NCBI taxonomy): domain Eukaryota; kingdom Metazoa; phylum Chordata; class Mammalia; order Carnivora; family Mustelidae; genus Neogale; species Neogale vison. The sequence goes on along the minus strand of NC_058093.1, from coordinate 97,191,042 downwards.
CTTCTTCCCATTTTTAAGTTGGATTATTCATTTCTTGGGTGGTTAGTCTTTTCCATTTTAAACTAAAGCAGTAGCTTATCACCCTTTTAAGTGCCTTAGAAGACCTACAGAATCTGATAGACACTAGATTTGAATGTTGGCTTTTCCACCAATTGACTAGGAAAACTTCAGGAGATTATTCATTTTTTTCTAGGCCCAGTTGCTCAATCTGTAGAATGGAAGAACAAATAACTTTATATTGGTGTTAGAGTGGCTAAATGAGTCAGCATATATATGAAGCGTAGCATAATCTGATGTTCATAGTAAAATGTGCTCAGTCAGTAGTAGAAGCTCACATAGGGTCACTCAGTAGGTATTTATTGAGAATTTACTACATGCTAGGCATTTTGTTAGTGTATGATGATACAGAGATTAAATGACCCAGTCCCTGAAGATGGAGAGTACTAATTATGTTTGAAACAGGTAATAGTCATTAGGATGAAAGTGCATGGGAAGAGGAACCTAAGCATCAGGAAAGGTCTCCTGGTAGACATCATGCACAAATAGTCTTAGAAAATGAATGGGAGTTTGCCAGATAGGTGAGAAAAGGAATTCAGGGAGGGCATTCCAGGCAGAAGAACAGCCAAAAAGAATCTGGTATCCTCAGAGGTCTGAGTCATTCAGTAGGCATGTAAGAAGAAAGGAGAGAAACTAAAGAAGTTGGCAGAGATCCTCTCCTGAGCAGGATGAGTGAGAGAAATGCTTTGCTGGCCCTTCCTCTCCTCTCCACACTCCCCACTATTTTCCTGAGGAAAGAAGATATAGTCAGTGAGGGAAAGTTGAGGAATAGAAGAGGTTTCGATGCATGATATGTTGCCTTTACTTTCAAAAAGACAAACGGCTTGTAAAGCTCAATTCTGTACCTCATGAGCACTGAAGATGGGGATTCTAAAAAGCTGATTCTAGGAATGAATTAGTAATGAGTCTCTGCTGAATTTTTAAAAGTTATAGATGTCACACCATTCAGTGGTCATTACTCCTTTTGGATGAACCCACAAGGTTTGGTTTTGCAATTCCCAAGAAATTCTGAGCTTCAAGTGAAACTCTGTATTGTGTGCTAGTGAATCCCTCAGTACAAGATTGTTCTTTCTAACACCTCCTTCTCTAGAGCTCCCCTGCCTCTTGGGACCCCTCAACCTGGGGCATCTTTCCCCAGGCTCCACCTCCCTAGGTCCTTGTCAAACTTTAGGCCAAGGCACACTCTGCTTCTGCCCCCTGAGTTTATGTCCTTTCTCCCATAACTGACCCCAACTCTTAATGTCTGGACCTCTAAGAAAATGTGCCTGTCATATCCTCTTACGGATATCAGTCACCGATTTTATTTCATTTCTCCTGGAGACATCGGGAGCAAAAGGTCAGAATCCCCTTCTATGTCTTCTAGAAACTTTCCTGCTGCCCCAGCTCAAGCCAGTGGGTGGGATTCACCCTCTTTCATGGATGATGATGGAGCTGACCCCTACCAGGAAGACTTTTGAGGCAGGCCTTGCCTTGACCTGAGTTAAGCAGGATCCAATTTTTCAATTCTGTTCATTTTCTGCTGCAGCTATAAGAACTTATCACACATAGTCAAATAGTGTTTGAAATAGTCAAATATTTTATAGTTCTGGAGATCAGAAGCCTGAAGTGGATCTCACCTGGAGACTCTAGGAAAGAATCCTTCTCCTTGCCTTTTCTAGCTTCTAGAGGCCACTGGCAACCCTTGGCTGGTGGCTCCTTCCTCCATCTTCAGAGCCAGCAATGGAAGGTTGAGTCCTTCTCACTCTGCATAACCCTGATGCTGACTCTTCTGCCTCCCTCCTCTACATACAGGACCCCATGATTACACTGGGTCCCCTGGACAATCCAGGATAATCTCCTTTTCTTCAGGTCGGCTGATTAACAAGCTTAAGTCTGTCTGATCCTTTAATTCCCCATGGCCAGGTAACCTACGCTCTTCACAGGTTCCTTAGGACAGGGACATGTTTAGGAGGTCCTAGTTCTACCAACTGAACTAATCAGTATGAAGGAGAAATGCCAAACAGCCATTTCCCAAGCACGATTAGAGGTACAGACACAACCGGAGACCACCCAAGGGTGGAATGCTTCCAGATCGGAAGGGCAGAGGAAATACAGGAAAGCATTTCCTCCCTTCAACGTCTTTTATCCTCTCAGTGTTCTAAGTTGCGGAAAAGGCAGGGGCCTCTTCCTTTGTTCAAAGCTGTTGCTCTGACATGCTAATGATGGAGAACTTCTCTAGCCTTCCCAGAGTGGGGAGGACAGCTGAGACAGGAGCTAAAGCCCGCCTTTCTGCCATCTGCCAGAGGTTACTTAACTTTGCTCTGCGTAGGTTTTCCTCACATATTTCAAGAGGATCAGGCCATCTGCTTCCCTATCTGTAATTAGTTGCACACTTGTGCTTCTGCTGCTCGTGCACTGTTATTATGTTTGGGGTTTTTAGATTATGATGTGTGCCTCCCTTATCCGAATGAAGACTTCCTCAGACAACTTCCTTTTCCCTTTGATCCTAAACCCCCGTCCCCTCAGTGCCTGCGAGAGAGCACTGAGCTTAGCAGATACTGCAGTAGCTATGGCATTGGCTGGGTAAGGAATCTCTGGGGGAAGTTTGGAGTCCTCAGTGGCGGCGAGGCCACTAGCATGCTCTCACCTCCTGGGAAAAGGAGTTGCCGTAAACAGGAAGTCATCTGCCCTCAGTTGTCGGTCTTGTACAAACTGCTTGTCTTTCTAACCCAGGACAGAACCAAAGGGCTGCTAGTCATCCAGAAAAGGAGAGACTAGGAGGGGGAAAGGGGATCGTAAGCTGAGTGTGGTAATTTTCACCACTTTGTCCACAAAGAGGAAAAATATGGGTATGGGAGCCAAGCAGAGGAGTGGACAGTTTCCAGCCTTAGGGCCAGGGACACTGAGGGCACTGGCTTCAGAGTTGATGGGAAAGCGAACAGGTTAAATAAAGAGTAGCGGGGCACCTGGGTGGCTCAGTGGGTTAAGCCTCTGCCTTCGGCTCAGGTCATGATCCCAGGGTCCTGGGCTCTCTGCTCGGTGGGGAGCCTGCTTCCCCCCCCCTCTGCCTGTCTCTCTGCCTACTTGTGATCTCTCTGTCAAATAACTAAATAAAATCTTTTTAAAAAAATAAAATATAATATAAAAAGAGTAACAACTCCCTTTGCCAACTTTGTCTGGGGTCAAATGTTCCTGTTACGATTTTTTTCAACATAGTACTAACAATCAGTATATCAACAAATTACCTGGTGGGAAAAAATATTGAAAGAAGGTTTAGAGAATGTGCTCAGAGAAAGCAAGTGCTGCCCTAAGCACATGCTCCAACCCCATCTCTACTAATAGCTCCAAATCTCTAGTCCATACTCCCTTACCCACCCAACCACTTGTGAGCAAGCCTCCCCTGCCCACAGGACCACCCCTCACCACTCTCCACCTGTCCACACCTGCTAACCGACCCCATCACCCCCATCCAGTGTCCACCTTCCTGCCCACCACTAAACCACACCATAACCCCCTTATCTATCTCCCAACTTTTTTTACAAAGAGGATATTGCCTCAGCAAGATGGCAGGATAAGGGGTCTTCATTCCCAGTTAGGGGGCTGGAGGACTGGAGGGCAAGAGGGGAGTCAGAGCACATAGTCTGTGGGTCTCCCAGAGGGACATGCCTTTACAGTGCCAGGAACCACACATCCTGCAGGGACAGGTATCTTATCTGGGCTTGTCTGCAGGGGAGAGCTGACATGGGATCTGCCCCTAGTCCCCAGCAGGGATCCTATTGCCCTGCCATTTTTTTTGTGGGAAAGGCAAGGGAAGCCCAAACTGAGTATTCAGAACCCTCCTGTATCATGAGACTTTAGCTAAAGCAGATTCTGTGTGTGATCATGGTGTCTATAGGTGAGATATTTTATTTTTGAGTATATAACATAGTCACATACTGTATAGTTTAAAAGGAACAAAAGGGTTTGCAATGAAATGTTTTCCCTTGACCCATGCATGACTCAAGCAACTTAATTACTTTACTAGAAATCACTAATATAATTAATTTCTTACATATCCTACCAGAAAAATTAAATGAATGCATAAATAAACATGTATAAGAATTCCCCCTTCCCTTTTTTAATCTTATTTTTCATTTTTAAAATTTTTTAAATGGGTTTTTTCTTTTTTTAAAAAAATTGAAATACAATCAATAATTTATTTTTTTAATATTTGTTATATTTGTTTCAGGTTTATAACAGTGTTTCAACAATATTATACCTTACTCAATGTTCACCTCAATAAGTGTAGTCACTGTTACCATAGAACATTATTATAATATTATTGACTACATTACCTATGCTGCAATTTTCATCTCTGTGACTTATTTTATAAGTAGATGCTTACAACATTTTTAGGTTCAGAGCAAAACTGATAGGTAGGTACAGAAATTTCCCATATATCCCCCACCCCCACACATGCAGAGCCTCCCCTGTTATCAACATTCCCTGCCAGGGTAGTACATTCATTATAATTAATAAACCTACATTGACATAACATTATCACTCAAAGCCCACAGTTTATATTAGGGTTCCCTCTTGGTGTTGCACATTCTATGGGTTTTGACAAATGCCTGTCATATATCCATCTTTATTGTATCAAACTGAAGAGTTTCACTGACCTAAAAAATTCCCTGTGCTCCCCCGATTCCCCACTGACCCCCTGGGAACCACAGATTTATTTATTTATTTTTTAATTTTTTTACTATCTCCATAGTTGGGCCTTTTCCAGAATGTCATATAGTTGGAATCTCACAGTATGTTGCCTTTCAGATTGGCTTCTTTCACTTGGTAATATGCATCTTAGGTTCTTCCATGTCTTTTCATGGCTTGATAGCTCATTTCTTTTTAGCACCAAATAATATGCCAATGTCTGGATGGGCCACAGTCTATTTATCCATTCACTTACTGAAGGACATCTTGGTTTCTTCAAAGCTTTGGCAATTGTGTATAAAGCTGCTATCAACACCTATGTCCAGGTTCTTATGTAGACATTGAGTTTCAACTCATTTGGGTAAATACCAAGGATTGTAACTGTGGGAATGAACAGTCTTCCCTTCCTTTTTACCAAAATGGTAGCTTTCCACCCACAGCATTCTGCATCTTACTTTTTTCACTTTATTTTGGAGATGACTCCATATCAGTTCCAATCAGTTCATAATGGCAGTTTAAAAATATATACATAAATGTATTTTATATATTTATGTATTTATTATATATAAATTTATTTATGCATATATATTTATATATTATTTATTTATATATATTCATATATTTTATATATTCCATATATATTTATGGAAAGGATCATACATCTAAGCTTATGACAAGCAGGACACCTTTTCTTTTGGTGACTTTCTAATGAGACGTAATGAGAAAGATTATCAACTATCTGTTGAGGAAGAAAACATGATGCAAGAAGGTCATCAACCTTAAACAGCTGGGGAGGGGGTGACTTTCTAGAAGCAAGAACATCATCATGGGGTACACAGGATAGTAGCAGGATTTGAGAAAAGAACAAGGGATCTAAAGTCAGAAGCTAATTCAGACTTTGGCTCCCTCTCTTACCAGCTGTGTGGCTTCAGACAAGACATTCATTCATGAATCGGGACCCTCAGTTTCCCCATCTGTGAAATAAAGCCAATAAAAGTGGTTCTCTCAAGTTTTGGAAGAATCCAATGAGATAGTGCTAAATGGCTCTATTCGTTCTCTCAGCAACATTTGCCAAATGCTGTACATGACGCAGAGTTCCAGACATTGAGATGCTGGATAGAAAGATGGCAAACTCCCCCATGCCAGTAGACCTTATGCTATCTTGGTACGGAGAGATTGAACGAATAAGCAAATAAAAAAATTTGAGGTGTAGGGCTATGAAGGAAATAAACAAGGGGACATGAGAGTGAGTGGTTGGATGGGGGGGTCCATGTGAGATGAGGAGGTCTGTTCCCTATAGGTTTCCCTACAGAGCTGGTCCCTCAACCATGTCAGAAAGGAAGGGTGTTGAGGTTTTGAGTAAATTCTCTGTGCCCACTTAGTGCCAGGGGAATGCCAGCCTTGGAAAGAAAGGTTCACAGAGGGACAGGCTGTTCTCTCTTTTCTCAAAGTGAAGCTTCTCTTTCTGGTACTTTCTCTCCACAAGGCATATCTGGGGCTGATGGCACCAAGCAAGGCAGCAGAGGCTGTGGGCCCCAGTAACAATATCCTTGACCATCACAGATATGGAACAGACCAGAGAGAGAGGCTGATCAGCTATGCCTCTTCTTGCCATGCTATCTCTGCAGCTGTGCCAAGCCGCTCATTTGTTTGGATTATAGATTTTTTTTTTCTGCTAACACTGCAAAGCTGTGCATTTATGTCTATTTGTGCTTGTTAAATGGTGTGCATTTAAAAGGGAAGAAACCAACTTTTATATAAAGGTATACACATATATAGTTGTATTTCTAAGCTCTTGTACTTCTAAAGCTCAGTGAGAGCACAACAGCTTCTCAGATTCGCTCTCCATTCAAAAGAAAGACTGGAGCAGCCCCAGGGGAGGCAAGAGAGGGCCAGTGTGTCTTAAACTACAGTAAGTTAATCCAAAGAGGACTCGCCCTCTATCCCAAATGCTATCCTATCCATTTTCCTATCCCAAAATGCTCCAAAGGTTACTGAGAGGCCCCCAGCCTAAATCCAAGTTATTCCCTAGCAACCTTATAAATAGTAGTAGTAGTAACCATCCTTTATTGGAGACACATGATACACAAAGTTCTCATGCTAAGCATAGTCCATATATGTCTAATTCTTATAACAAAATTGCAAGGATGGTACTTCTAAGGTAGATCTTAGGAACTGGTAGGCGGGAGAGAAATCAAAAGGAGAATCTGTACCATTCTGCAAGGAAGGCTTGATTTAAACAATGAAACTTGATGAAAGAAACAAGCTAGTCGGAGCAGAGCTGGGATCCCAGCAGAGGTGATTTGATTCTCGATTCAGCATCTCTCTACTGTAGCACGCCATTCAGGTCCACGTCTCCCTCCCAAGAAGGCAGCGGGATTATCAAATTGCTGGTCTGCTGCTCAGGGACCCCTCTAAACCACCAGGCAGAGCCAGTTTCCTATATAGTGCTTGCGTTCTGGCTCCTGGTGGTGAGTAGTTCCACATAAGCTCTGAGTACTGCTTGCAGCATATGGGTCAACCTGACACTAGCTCTTTTGCTGTCCTGTGTGGATTCTTGCCTCTGTCTGCACTCCACTGACCAGCCTTAGCAAGACAGAAGACCAGGATAGAAATCTATTGTGATCTTTTCTTCCTCAAAAACTTAACTAACTGAAAAGTAAATTAGTGGTTGCCCAAGGATGGGTAAGTAGGGGAATAGGGAGTGACCGCTAATGGGTACAGGGTTCCTTCTTGAGGCGATGAAAATGTTCTGGAATTAGAGAGTGGTGATGGCTGCATGGCACCGTGATTGTACTGAAGACCGCTGAATTGGTCAACTGCATGGCATGACAAATATACCACAACAAAGCCATTGAGAAAAAAATATCTTTAACCTGTCTCATTCCTCATCTTTCTGTGGCTATTGGGTGATTAGATGTGGTGAGTTTTAAATATGTCTACAAATCTTTGATACTCTTCCATTCAACAGATAGAGTTTAATTCCTTCCCCTTGAGTAAGGGCTGAACTTGTGACTTCATCCCAAGGAATGACGTATGTCAGCAGTAAAAGTGTAATTTCCAAGACTGGGACATGGAAGGCGTTGTAGCTCCCTCCCTGCTTCTCTCACTGGAATCACTCACTCTTGAGAGAAGCCCACAGCCATGTTGTAAGGGTACTGAGCTCCCCGGAGAGGCATGTGTGGGAAGGACCTGAGGCTGCCTGCCAAGAAACACATGCGTAGCCATCTTGGAAGCACTCAAGGAGTCCCATGCAGATCGACACCCCCCGCCAGCAACCTAACCACATCCTCATGAAAGACCCTGTGCTGGAACTGCCAGCTAAGCCACTCCCAAATTCCTGACCCACAAAAACTGAGAGATGATATATTTTGATGGACTTAAGCCACTAAGTTTGGGGACAATTTATTATACAGGAAGAGATAACCCTAGGTATGGTAAAATACTTATTAGATAATTCATTAGATTATATTGGCTAACCATGTGGACAAACATGGGTGGGTTAATGCTTTATCCTTTCAAAATAGCACCTTTTTATCTTAACAGAGGAACCCTGGAGACACAATACAGTGCCCTAATTCAGATGCACGGTGACAATGGTGAGCATTTCAGGCTTGGTGGCAAGCCTGTTGGGAGGTTATTTTGGGTCCAGGGCTGGGAGGTTGATGTGACTTCTAATCACTCTATGCAGCCAACTGCCTGTTCTTCGTGGAGTGTCCCTACCCATTCCTCGGGCGGCCCAGAGAGACAATTCCTGTCAGAGGCAATGTGGGCACAGACTCAATAATGTCACCGCTGTCCAAGTGACAAGAAAATGTTCCTCTCTCTGCAGGCTCTCATTTCCCTTGCTTTTCATGGCACCAGCTCCTTTTACTTTATCTCATCTCCCAAAAATAAAGGTCGGTCATTCCCTCCTTTATCTCCTTCACTGAGGGGGCCTTTCTATTGCAGGTAAGTTATGTCTTTGCTGCCTGCTGACTTTTCCTTTTTTTCATTTCCTCTGTCTCCTTTGACATTTGTTGCTGCTATAGTCCTTTGTAAATCCTAGAATTCTGCTGACAATTTACCCAAAGCTGGGGATTGGAGTGCAAGAGCCCTAGAGCCCACAGCAGTTACTTCAGAGTTGTTGATGCTTGGCTGAACCAGAAAAGTCACACATGCCACGCACGCACATCACCACCACAACAAAAAGGCAAGCATAATGGCTCACCAGCATAAGTCTCACCATCGACAGGCATTCCTCACACTATGGCTGGGGGTTATCACTGTATAACAAAAAAAAAAAAAAAAAAAAATTGTAAAGGATTAAAAATAATTTCTCAAGCCCATAATATCTCCTTTGCTATAATTTTTACCTTCCAGTGTTTCATTTCTCCATCTGCTTTGCATATGTTCAAGAATTTTCTGTCTTTCACTAACAGTATAAGCAAATGCTCAGTGGCCCCAGTTACTAACTCCAGGTTTTGAGTTTCAGGGTTTCATTGCCAAACCTCTTTTAGAAACCATGAACTGTGTTGTGGCCCCAGGATTCTCATTTTGGGCCCAGGGTGCCTCAGAGCTGTGAGTTGTGGGGAACTCAGGATATTTTACCTCTTTGGATGGACATGCAACAAGGCTCAATGTTGAGGGTCAGTGGCCTGTGATATTTCACAGTTTAACATTAGACCCACCTATATTCTTTTTGATAGCCTCATGTCTTTGCAAAGCTACGGTTTTAGAGTGCATGATGATAATAAAGAAATGTCACCCCAAATTCAGTGTGGAGCAAAAAATGAAAATGGTAGTCCCCAGTCTGATTCCAAGGTTTGAGAAATTGCACAGTGTCCAACAGCTACATATGTCATATTCATAAGGAATTGTGATCTTTTACAAATAGAATGATAATATTAGGTTTTCATTTCATTTATATGTTTTATTTTCAAATGGCAATAATAGTTTGACATAAATATCTATTAAGCTGTTTGGACCCAACTACTTCATACATGGTGTTTCTTTGGGCCTCCTGGTTCCAGGGGAAAAATAACTAACATACTCAAATAGCAGTGAGCTAAGAAAGATTGGGATACTCTGCTGTGGCCCAGCCTCACTCCATCCATCTCTGACATCCTATGCCTTGCCAGAGAGCACTGGGTGCTTTTCCTGCACTCACCATGCTTCCTTGGCTCTAAGAACTTCTCGCATGCTCTCCTCTGTTGAGAACGGCTCTCTCTTCTCTCCTCTCTTCACTGTACATTCTCAGATCAACTGTATTTGCAATGATCATAGTACCTATCACATTGTATTTCATTTGCTCACACATTTGCTTTTCCACAGTGAGCTTCTTGAGAGTAAAGAACGGATCTTGCTCACCTTGGTATACCTAGCATTGGCTGACCAGAGAATAAAGGATCAGTCTGTTACTGGAAGCTGAGTTGAAAATTCTGCCGGCTAGATGTTGCCTCTTACCCTCTCCTCCACAGACATTCCTATTACTCCCAGCCTCCACTGAATCATCCAGTAGATCAGGGATCTGCTGGTCTTCCTTCCCCTGGAAAGCATATCATTTAACACTTAACATATTAACAAGGTGGCTCTCTGTTCCTCTGAGCAAGTCTCTTTGTCTCTTGGGTACTCAGTTGAATTACTTGTGAAGGTGAGTATCAAGATGCTTTATCTGACCAAAGAGAGGGCAGAGACCAGTTTACCTCTGAAGGTAAACTCGTGCCAAGAATCCAGGACTGTACGGTAATTTATGAACTTAGAGTTTCCAGGCCACTGAAGCAGAATCTGTGTGCAAGATAAATGGACCAATCAGGTACAAAAAGAATTTGTTCTTAATTTGAGTAATGAAATTCATTAAATAAAGGAAACCCCTTTTAATTGGTATGTCCAGATAATTGAGGACTCTGTTCTTTGTCTTTGGCCTGAATCAGTAGTTATTTTACATGGATGTGGAATAGGCCCGAACCTTCAGTGAGACCTTCCCAGGCTCCAAATTAATCCCAAAGCTGACTTTGAACACAAATAATGAACCTTTCCCTACCTTTCACTTGAGACTTCACTCTCAACCATACCATGGTCTCTATCATTGCCTTTTTTGATATTTTGGATTGTTTACTCACAACTTTCACTTTTTTTTTTCCTGAAGTAATCTCTCCTAGACCTTCTACTTCTCTCTTTTTCAGCTTTTAAGCTCTGTCTCACCTGGCTCTTTGCCTAAACTTGTACTATTTAAGCCTTATCTAAAAAATAAATCCCCTTCCTCAGATCCTACATGATCCTTTAGCTTTCTTTTCCACCCCTTACAGCCAGGCTTCAGAAAAGAGTGGTCTGAGCTTGCTGTAACCAGGATTGCTAGGATTTAACCTAATCTCCATCTAGACTACACCTTCAGGGCTGTGGTACCCGACCCTGTCCATAGCATCAGACCTCATCTGACCTCAGCCTCATTTGTCTTCCTTTTCTCCGATACTATTGGTTTTGAAACTTCCCTAGGAGGGCTTGTTCAAACAAAGATCACTGAAATCCACCTGAGAGTGTCTGACTTAGTAAACCTGGTTTGGGGCTCTAGCACATGCATTTCTAACAAGTTCCCTGGAAATGCCAAAGGAGATGGCATTTCTTCACACCACACATTGAGAAACATTACTAGGAATGATGTTGTCTGCTCCCCTGCTGCCAGCACCCTGACCCCTATATGTTTGGCAATATGTTGAGACATTCTGATTGTCATGACCTTGGAGGATGGGTGATACTGGGAATCTAGTGGGTAAAGTCTAGGAATGATGCTAGACATCCTAAAATGTATGGGACAACCACAGTACCTCCCCCAAATAAAGAATTATCTGGCCAAAATAATCAGTTGTACAAAGGAACCCTTGAGAAACCCTCCTCTAGAGACTGTCCTGGGCCAACTGGTGTCTGATCATCCCCTCTCTTCTTACCCAGTTGGCCTCCATAGCCTTTGATTCCAAAGACCTCTATGGTCTTTAATTCCACTTCCTATATATGTCTTATCTGTCTTTACCTTCTCATGCCATGATCCCTCCTTATTTCAGACTTCATCACCTGCCATATGGATTACTTACTGCAGTAGATTCTTAAACGGATTTTTTTACCAATAAGGTCATCCCTCCCAAACTGACATGAACTCTGAGTGTGTGGCATACTTAGTTAAATGCTGTCAATGCCTTCCGTCCCCATCAGTGCCTCTATGAGATGTCAGAAACTTGGAACATGCTGACTCCTGCCAGCCTCACCAGTCTCCTCTGCCCCACTGACCCCTCTCCACACACCATACTTCTGCCCTACAAAGCTAAATACAATTGTCCAAAGAGTGCTGCCTGCTGCCTCATTTCCAGGCATGTAATCTGTTCCTTCCATCTAAAAAGACTCTTTTGGGGGTGGCTGGGTGGCTCAGTGGGTTAAAGCCTCTGCCTTCAGCCCAGGTCATGATCCCAGGGTCCTGGGATCGAGCCCTACATTGGGCTCTCTGCTCCACAGAGATCCTTCTTCCTTCTCTCTCTCTACCTGCCTCCGTGCCTACTTGTGATCTCTGTCTGTCAAATAAATAAATAAAATCTTTTTAAAAAAGTAAATAAATAAATGGAAAATTTTTTAAAAAGTAAAAGACACTTTTGCAGTCTCTGCTGGGCCAATTCTTTTCCAACTTTTTTTTAAATTTATTTTTTATTTATTATCAGCATAAGAGTATTCATTATTTTTGCACCACACCCAGTGCTCCATGCAATCCCTGCCCTCTATAATACCCACCACCTGGTACCCCAACCTCCCACCCCCCCGCCATTTCAAACCCCTCAGATTGTTTTTCAGAGTCCATAGTCTCTCATGGTTCACCTCCCCTTCCAATTTACCCAAATTCCCTACTCCTCTCTAACGCCCCTTGTCCTCCATGCTATTTGTTATGCTCCATAAATAAGTGAAACCATATGATAATTGACTCTCTCTGCTTGACTTATTTCACTCAGCATAATCTCTTCCAGTCCCGTCCATGTTGCTACAAAAGTTGGGTATTCGTCCTTTCTGATGGAGGCATAATACTCCATAGTGTATATGGACCACATCTTCCTTATCCATTCATCCGTTGAAGGGCATCTTGGTTCTTTCCATAGTTGGGCAACTGTGGCCATTGCAGCTATAAACACTGGGGTACAGATGGCCCTTCTTTTCACGACATCTGTATCTTTGGGGTAAATACCCAGTAATGCAATTGCAGGGTCATAGGGAAGCTCTATTTTTAATTTCTTGAGGAATCTCCACACTGTTCTCCAAAGAGGCTGCACCAACTTGCATTCCCACCAACAGTGGAAGAGGGTTCCCCTTTCTCCACATCCTCTCCAACACATGTTGTTTCCTGTTTTGTTAATTTTGGCCATTCTAACTGGTGTAAGGTGATATCTCAATGTGGTTTTAATTTGAATCTCCCTGAGGGCTAATGATGATGAGCATTTTTTCATGTGTCTGATAGCCATTTGTATTTCTTGATTGGAGAAGTGTCTGTTCATATCTTCTGCCCATTTTTTGATGTGTTTGTCTGTTTCGTGTGGGTTGAGTTTGAGGAGTTCATTATAGATCCTGGATATCAACCTTTTGTCTGTACTGTCATTTGCAAATATCTTCTCCCATTCCGTGGGTTGCCTCTTTGTTTTTTTGACTGTTTCCTTTGCTGTGCAGAAGCTTTTGATCTTGATGAAGTCCCAAAAGTTTATTTTCGCTTTTGTTTCCTTTGCCTTTGGAGACGTATCTTGAAAGAAGTTGCTGTGGCTGATATCGAAGACATTACTGCCTATGCTCTCCTCTAGGATTCTGATGGATTCCTGTCTCACGTTGAGGTCTTTTATCCATTTTGAGTTTATCTTTGTGTACGGTGTAAGAGAATGGTCGAGTTTCATTCTTCTACATATAGCTGTCCAGTTTTCCCAGCACCATTTATTGAAGAGACTGTCTTTTTTCCACTGTATATTTTTTCCTGTTTGTCAAAAATTAATTGACCATAGAGTTGAGGGTCCATATCTGGGCTCTCTACTCTGTTCCACTGGTCTATGTGTCTGTTTTTATGCCAGTACCATGCTGTCTTGGTGATCACAGCTTTGTAATAAAGTTTGAAATCAGGTAAGGTGATGCCGCCAGCTTTATTTTTGTTTTTCAACATTTCCTTAGCTATTCGGGGTCTCTTCTGATTCCATACAAATTTTAGGATTATTTGCTCCAGCTCTTTGAAGAATGCCAGTGTAATTTTGATCGGAATGGCATTAAAAGTATAGATTGCTCTAGGCAGTATAGACATTTTAACAATGCTTATTCTTCTGATCCAAGAGCATGGAATGGTCTTCCATCTATTTGTGTCTTCTTCAATTTCTTTCATGAGTGTTCTGTAGTTCCTCAAGTACAGATCCTTTACCTCTTTGGTTAGGTTTATTCCCAGGTATCTTATGGTTCTTGGTGCTATAGTAAATGGAATCGATTCTCTAATTTCCCTTTCTGTATTTTCATTGTTAGTGTATAAGAAAGCCACTGATTTCTGCACATTGACTTGGTATCCTGCCACGTTGCTGAATTGCTGGATGAGTTCTAGTAGTTTGGGGGTGGAGTCTTTTGGGTTTTCCATATATAGAATCATGTCATCTGCGAAGAGAGAGAGTTTGACTTCTTCATTACCAATTTGGATACCTTTTATTTCTCTCTGTTGTCTGATTGCTGTTGCTAGGACTTCTAATACTATGTTGAACAAGAGTGGTGAAAGTGGGCATCCTTGTCTTGTTCCTGATCTCAATGGGAAGGCTGCAAGCTTTTTCCCATTGAGGATGATATTTGCTGTGGGTCTTTCGTAGATAGATTTGATGAGGTTCAGGAATGTTCCATCTATCCCTATACTTTGAAGCATTTTAATCAGGAACGGATGCTGGATTTTGTCAAATGCTTTTTCTGCATCAATTGAGAGGACCATGTGGTTCTTCTCTCTTCTCATATTAATTTGTTGTATCACATTGATTGATTTGCGAATGTTGAACCATCCTTGTAGCCCAGGGATGAATCCCACCTGATCATGGTGGATAATCTTTTTAATGTGCTGTTGGATCCTGTTGGCTAGGATCTTGTTGAGAATCTTAGCATCCATATTCATCAGTGATATTGGTCTGAAATTCTCCTTTTTGGTAGGGTCCTTGCCTGGTTTGGGGATCAGGGTAATGCTGGCTTCATAGAAAGAGTCTGGAAGTTTTCCTTCTGCTTCAATTTTTTGAAATAGCTTCAGGAGAATAGGTGTTATTTCTTCTTTGAAAGTTTGGTAGAATTCCCCAGGGAATCCCTCAGGTCCTGGGCTCTTGTTTTTTGGGAGGTTTTTGATCACTGCTTCAATCTCGTTATTAGATATCAGTCTATTCAGGTTGTCGATTTCTTCCTGGTTCAATTTTGGTAGTTTATATTTTTCCAGGAATGCATCCATTTCATCTAGGTTGCTAAGCTTATTGGCATATAACTGTTCGTAATAACTTCTGATGATTGTTTCTACTTTCTTGGTGTTAGTTGTGATCTCTCCCTTTCCATTCATAATTTTATGAAT
Source organism: Neogale vison (assembly GCF_020171115.1). NCBI lineage: Eukaryota > Metazoa > Chordata > Mammalia > Carnivora > Mustelidae > Neogale > Neogale vison. The sequence continues at coordinate 97,175,756 of NC_058093.1, read as the reverse complement.
TTGGGCTTTCTCTCTTTTCTTTTGGATTAGTGTAGCCAGTGGCTTATCGATCTTATTGATTCTTTCTAAAAACCAGCTTCTAGTTTCATTGATACGTTCTACTGTATCTCTGGTTTCTACCTCATTGATCTCAGCTCTAATCTTGATGATTTCCCTTCTTATGTGTGGAGTTGGTTTGATTTGTTGTTGATCCTCCAGTTCTTTAAGGTGTAGAGACAGCTGGTGTGTTCTGGATTTTTCAATTTTTTTTGAGCGAGGCTTGGATGGCTATGTATTTTCCCCTTAGGACCACCTTTGCTGTATTCCATAGGTTTTGGACCGAAGTGTCTTCATTCTCATTGGTTTCCATGAATTGTTTCAGTTCTTCTTTGATCTCCTGGTTGATCCAAACATTCTTAAGCAAGGTGGTCTTTAGCTTCCAGGTGTTTGAGTTCCTTCGGAACTTTTCCTTGTAATTGAGCTCCAGTTTCAAAGCATTGTGATCTGAGAATATGCAGGGAATAATCTCAGTTTTTTGGTATTGGTTGAGTGCTGATTTGTGACCCAGTATGTGGTCTATTCTGGAGAAGGTTCCGTGTGCACTTGAGAAGAATGGGTTCTGTTGTTTTAGGGTGGAATGTTCTGTATATATCTATGAGGACCATCTGGTCCAATGTGTCATTCAAAGCTCTTGTTTCTTTATTGATCTTCTGATTCGATGATCTGTCTAATTCTGAAAGAGGCGTGTTAAGGTCTCCTACGATTAGCGTATTCATATCAATATGACTCTTTATCTTGATTAACAGTTTTCTTAAGTAATTGGCTGCTCCCATATTGGGAGCATAGATATTTACAATTGTTAGATCATCTTGGTGGATAGTCCCTTTAAGGATTATGTAGTGTCCTTCTGTATCTCTAACTACAGTCTTTAGTTTGAAGTCTAATTTATCTGATATGAGAATCGCTACCCCAGCCTTCTTTTGAGTCCCATTGGCATGAAAGATGCTTCTCCATCCCTTCACTTTCAGTCTGCGTGTATCTTTAGGTTCAAAATGGGTCTCTTGGAGACAACATATGGATGGGTCCTGTCGTTTTATCCAATCTGCAACCCTGTGCCATTTTATGGGTGCATTTAGGCCATTCACATTGAGAGTGATTATTGATAGATACGTTTTTATTGACATCGTGTTACCTTTGAAGTCTTTCTTTCTGTAGACTGTCTCTATATTTCTGCTCAATGCTATTCTTGGGATTTTTCCTCTTTTATAGAACCCCCCTTTATATTTCCTGCAGTGTCGGCTTGGTGGTTGCATAGTCTTTTAAGCCTTGCCGGTCTTGAAAACTCTTTATCTCTCCATCCATTTTGAATGTCAGTCTTGCTGGATAAAGTATTCTTGGCTGCATGTTCTTCTCATTTAGTGCCCTGAATATATCTTGCCAGCCTCTTCTGGCTTGCCAGGTCTCTGTGGACAGGTCTGACGTTATTCTGATGGGCTTCCCTCTGTAAGTAAGGAGCCTCTTTGCCCTGGTGGCTTTCAAGAGATTATACCTACAATTATAATTCCTCAATTTGACTATCAGGTGTCGTGATGTTTTTTTGGAATGCATAATCTTGGGTGGAGACCGTTCAGCCTCTAGTACATGAACGCTGGTTTCATTCGCGAGATTCGGAAATTTTTCATGAAGGACTTGTTCCACTATATCTTCTAGACTTCTTTCTTTCTCCTCCCCTTCAGGGATTCCAATAATTCTGACGTTGGAATGCTTCATGGCATCATTTATTTCCCTGATTCTCTTTTCATGGTTTCTAAGCTGTTTGTTCCAGGCTTCCTCCTGACCCTTTCTCTCTATCTGTTTGTCTTCCAGATCACTAATTCTATCTTCTGTCTCAGTTACCCTAGCTTTGAGCGAGTTTAGATTAGATTGGAACTCTTTGAGAGCATTGTGAACCTCCTCCCTGGTAGCTTTAAGCTTCGCCCTAACATTGTCAACATCCTGTCTGGTCGCTTTCAGTTCGGCCCTAATCAATTCTGTTTGGTCATCCATGGCTTTCTCCAACCTAGCTATTGCCTGGATAATTGTTAGCCTGAATTCTCTTTCTGACATATTGTCTATGTTGATAGCCGTTAGCTCTGTTGCAGAAGGGCCATCCTCTGTATTTTTCTTCTGTTGGGCATTCCTCCTCCTAGTCATTTTGGTGGGAGATGACTGAACAGATGTAGCTGGATGCATCAACTCTGGTGCAGTCAAAGTGCACCCTGGAACACTTCTGAGCAATCAGGATTCCCCACCCAAACGAGAGACAAAAGAAAAGAAAAAGAAAAAGAAAAAAAAGGAAAGGAAGAAAAAGAAAAAGAAAAAAAGAGAGAGAGAGAGAGAGACAGGAAAGAAAGGGAAGATGAAAAAGAAGGTTCAGCCCAGATGGGCCCCAAAGTAAGATTTATGAAGTAGACAAACAAAAAGAGATAAAAAGACTGATACAAGTATATGGCAAGAGAAAAAAAAAATATATATATATATGCAAATAAAGAAAGAACCTCGTCAAAAAGAACCACAAGTGTAAAGTTTATATGCTATCAGGACAAACACAAAAAATACAGAAACACTGGTGGAAGAAGATGGGAGAGTTCTTATAAATTCTCAGTGTGTGCAAGGAAGGTTGTTCTGATTTTTCCTGGATGTATCTTGATATCTTTGTTAAAGGACTCAACTTTCCTAAGATAAAGGGGATTAAAAATTGGTTTACCTATAGGGGTAGTATTGATTGGGGAAAGGGGATTACTTTGAAGTTAACTCTATATGAATATTAGAGGATAAAAATAAAAAGGAATATACTAAACTAAACTAAAATTTTAAAAAAAGGAATTCAAAAAATAAAAATGCAAAAGAAAAACATAGGTGTATGTATCAAAAAGTTCAGGTTAGAAAGGTATTATGGAATTTGATGTACTGTACAGCTCGCTTTGATGGTAAATAGGTTAAAAAAATTACCTATGTGTAAAAAAAAAAAATATATGAACCGGAATAGTGGAAACAAGTGAACAATACAAGTTTTCCTATGAAGTAGTGGTGGTTCTCTTGTAGTCCTTTTTTTTTTTTTCTTTCTTGGTTTGTTTTCTGGGGGAGGGGCCTGCCATGTGGGTTGTCAGTCAATGATGTTTCCTGAGTTGAGTCCTCCCGCCCCCCTCAAGGGGGTGGGCTCTGGGGAAACTGGTTTTTTTCAGGCTTTTGTTCTCTGGAGGTTTTTATGCTTATTCACTTTTTTTCCTCTCACCTTGACCGCCTTTGATGGTTTTTGTAGTATTAGAAGAAATCAAACCGTACCCTGATCTCCCTCTCAGAGAGAAGCCTCAGTCTGGGTGCAGAAGCTGAATAAATTCCCCCTTGGTGGCTGACAAAGCAGGTTCCAAGTTGCAGACCCTGGGGGCGCAGGATCTTCTGCTCGTCCCCAAAGCCAAGGCAGTGGCGGCTGTCTGGGAGCTCCTGACCGCCAGAGAGGTTCCAAGCAGCGATCGCACACTGAGATTTTGCCGCTGGCCCGGGCTGGGAGTGCCCGGCTCGCGCACACCTCTTTTCAGAGGCGGCTGTGGGTCGGGCGCACGTCTGGGGCACTGAGAACGGGGCGCTGGTCCGTAAGCCGCAGGCTGGGCTTTTGAGCGCCTCTCTCCGGGGAAGAGTTTCGGGCGCGCGGCTTAGGCTTTGAAACAATGGCGCGGGTCAAAGAGTGCCGGCCGGGCCTTTGTAACTCAGGGGACCATGAGGGACGTGCCCGCGTATCTCAAGCTTTGTGGTAGGGCTAGAGCGTTCTGCAGACTGGTGCTGCTCCCATCCCCTCACAGGAACTAGAACCCACACATTCTCGGGCGCGCTGGCAGCTTAGGGACCAAGAGTGGTTTCACCGCCGCACTCTCTCTGCCTCCGCGCCAGGGAGGCTGTCCGGGACCAGGGACTTAAGCCCCTGTCCCTAGCCTCCCCAATTCCCACAATTTCCCCCCGCGATCCTTTGCTCTTTTGGAGTGCTTTCAACCAGTCTCCAAGTTAATGCTGGTCCCCAGACGCAGGGCACTCTCGCTCGTATTGGGGTATTACTTTCCCACTGGTGGCTCCCTCCCCCTTTTGTTTATCTTCCGATATCAGTCCACTATTCCCATTCCGCTTTACCTGCCCACTGGCGTCTTCTGCCCCTGTAGAGATCCAGACGTGTATAATTCTGATCTCAGGCTGATTTCATGGGTGATCGGAGTTCTTTGGTAGGTAATCAGCTCACTTTGGGGTACCAGCTGAAAAGGCGCTTCTTCCTATTCCCCCGCCATCTTGTCCCCCCTATGTGTCTGCTTTTATGCCAGGACCATGCTGTCTTGGTGATCACAGCTTTGTAGTAAAGCTTGAAATCAGGTAGCGTGATGCCCCCTGTTTTATTTTTGTTTTTCAACATTTCCTTAGCGATTTGGGGTCTCTTCTGATTCCATACAAATTTTTGGATTATTTGCTCCAGCTCTTCGAAAAATACCAGTGGAATTTTGATCGGAATGGCATTAAAAGTATAGATTGCTCTAGGCAGTATAGACATTTTAACAATGTTTATTCTTCGGATCCAACAGCATGGAATGGTCTTCCATCTTTTTGTGTCTTCTTCAATTTCTTTCATGAGTGTTCTGTAGTTCCTCAAGTACAGATCCTTTACCTCTTTGGTTAGGTTTATTCCCAGGTATCTTATGGTTCTTGGTGCTATAGTAAATGGAATCGATTCTCTAATTTCCCTTTCTGTATTTTCATTGTTAGTGTATAAGAAAGCCACTGATTTCTGCACATTGACTTTGTATCCTGCCACGTTGCTGAATTGCTGTATGAGTTCTAGTAGTTTGGGGGTGGAGTCTTTTGGGTTTTCCATATATAGAATCATGTCATCTGCGAAGAGAGAGAGTTTGACTTCTTCATTGCCAATTTGGATACCTTTTATTTCTCTTTGTTTTCTGATTGCTGTTGCTGGGACTTCTAATACTATGTTGAACAAGAGTGGTGAGAGTGGGCATCCTTATCGTGTTCCTGATTTCAATGGGAAGGCTGGAGAATCAACAACAAATCAAACCAACTCCACACATAAGAAGGGAAATCATCAAGATTAGAGCTGAGATCAATGAGGTAGAAACCAGAGATACAATAGAATGTATCAATGAAACTAGAAGCTGGTTTTTTGAAAGAATCAATAAGATAGATAAACCATTGGCCACAGTAATCCAAAAGAAAAGAGAGAAAGCCCAAATTCATAAAATTATGAATGGAAAGGGAGAGATCACAACTAACACCAAGGAAGTAGAAACAATCATCAGAAGTTATTACGAACAGTTATATGCCAATAAGCTTAGCAACCTAGATGAAATGGATGCATTCCTGGAAAACTATAAACTCCCAAAATCGAACCAGGAAGAAATTGACAACCTGAATAGACTGATATCTAGTAACGAGATTGAAGCAGTGACCAAAAACCTCCCAAAAAACAAGAGCCCAGGACCTGACGGATTCCCTGGGGAATTCTACCAAACTTTCAAAGAAGAAATAACACCTATTCTCCTGAAGCTATTTCAAAAAATTGAAGCAGAAGGAAAACTTCCAAACTCTTTCTATGAAGCCAGCATTACCCTGATCCCCAAACCAGGCAAGGACCCTAGCAAAAAGGAGAATTTCAGACCAATATCACTGATGAATATGGATGCTAAGATTCTCAACAAGATCCTAGCCAACAGGATCCAACAGCACATTAAAAAGATTATCCACCATGACCAGGTGGCATTCATCCCTGGGCTACAAGGATGGTTCAACATTCGCAAATCAATCAATGTGATAGAACAAGTTAATATGAGAAGAGAGAATAACCACATGGTCCTCTCAATTGATGCGGAAAAAGCATTTGACAAAATCCAGCATCCGTTCCTGATTAAAACGCTTCAAAGTATAGGGATAGAGGGAACATTCCTGAACTTCATCAAAACTATCTTTTCCAACTTTGAAGACTCAACTCAAGTGCCACTTCCTTGTGGCACTGTTGTTGAAGGAACTGTTTCGGAGTAATCACTGGCTGAGTTAGGTATTCTGTCTGTGCTCATCTATCCTGATATTTATCCCACAGAAGGGGCAGGATAGGACAGTATTCAACACTCTGAATTTGAGCTGAATTGCCATGATTTGAATCCTAGTTCTGATGCTTACTGGCTGTGCTATCTTGAATAATAATCTACTTAACTGTATTTCATTTTTTGTATTTGTTTATAAAAATGGGGGTTGATATGGTACCTACCTCATCAGGTTGTTGAGTATCAAATGAGTTAATATGCAGGCATACCTCATTTAATTGCAATTTACTTTATTGTACTTCACAGATATTATAAATTGAAAGGTTTTTGAAGCAATCCTGTGTCAAGCAAGTCTGTTGGTACCATTTTTCCAATAGCATTTGTTCAGTTCATGTCTCTATGTCTCATTTTGTTAATTCTCACAAAATTCCAAACATTTTCATTATTATTACATTTGTTATGGTTATCTATGATCAGTGGTCTTTGATGTTACTAATGTAATTGTTTTGGGGACACTGTGGACCACACCCATATAAGACAGCAAAATCAATGATAAATGTGTGTGTTCTGACTACTTCATAAACCAGCTGTTCCCTCATCTATCTCCCTCTCCCTAGGCCTCTCTATTCCCTGAAACACAACAATATTGAAATTAGGCTAATTCATTACCTATAATGGCCTCTAAATGGTCAAATGAAAGGAAGAGTCACATGTCTCATTTTAAATCAAAAGCTAGAAATGATTAAGCTCAGTGAGGAAGTCATGTCAAAAGCTGAGATAGCCCAAAAGGAAGGCTTCTTATGTCAAACAGTTGGCCAAGTTGTGAATACAAAGGAAAAATCCTTGAAGGAAATTAAAGGTGCTACCCCACTAAAAGTGCTTATACCTGAACGGTAAGAAAGCTAAACAACCTTATCGCTAATGTGGAAAAAGTTTTAATGATTTGGAGAGAAGAGCAAATGAGCCTCAACATTTCCTTAAGCCAAAGCCTAAGCCTGAGCAAGGCCCTAACTCTTTTCAATTTTGTGAAGTCTGAGACAGGTGAGAGTTAGAAGCTAGCAAAGGTTTTCTCATGAGGTTTAAGGAAAGAAGTCATCTCCATAGCATAAAAGTGCAAGGTGAAGCAGGAAGAGCTGATGCTTATTTACCATTCTGAAAATCCTAGGGTGCTTAAGAATTATGCTGAATCTACTCTGTTTGTGTTCTATAAATGGAACAACAAAGCCTGGAAAACAGCACATCTGTTTGATACATGGTTTACTGAATATTTTAAGCCCACTGTTGAGAACTACTACTCAGAAAAAAAAGATTTCTTTCAAAATATTACTGATCATTGACTGGTCACCCAAGAGCTCTGATGGAGATGGACAATGAGATGAATGTTATTTTCTGGAGCCCATGGATCAAAGTGTCATTTCAACTTTCAAGTCTTACTATTCAAGAAATGCATTTCATAAGGGCTATAACTTCCATGGAGAGCAATTCCTCTGATGAATCTGGCCAAAGTAAATTGAAAACCTGTGGAGAGGATTCACCATTCCAGATGCCATTAAGAACGTTTGTGACTCATGGGAAGAGGCTAATTTATCAGCATTCAGAGGAGTTCAGAAGTTGACCAACCCTCCTGGATGCCTTTGAGCATTCCAGACTTCAGCAGAAGAAGTAACTGCAATGGGGGAGGGGAACAGCAAGAGAACTAGAATTAGAAGTGAAGCCTGAAGATGTGATGAACTGCTGCAATCTCATGAGAAAGCTTGAATGATGTGGAGTTCTTACGGATGAGCAGAGACAGTGGTTTCTTAAGACGGAAAGTACTCCTAGCAAAGATGCTGTGAAGGTTGTTGAAATGACAACAAAAGATTTAGGATAGTACATAAACTTAGTTGATAAAGCATCAGCAGGATTTCAGAAAATTGACTTCAATTCTGGAAGAAGTTCTGGGTGTAAAATGCTGTTGAACAACACTGCATACTACAGAGAAATCGTCCACAAAATCAGGAGCCAGTCCATGCAGCAAACTTCATTGTTGCCTTATTTTAAGAAATGGTCACAGCCCCCCCTAACATTTATCATCCATCACCACACTTATTAGGCAGCAGCCATCAACATCCAGGCAAAGACCCTCCACCAGCAAAAAAATTACAACTCACTAAAAGCTCAGATGTTGGTTGGACATTTTTTTTTTAGCAATAAAGAGTTTTTAAAATTAAGGTATGTACGTTGTTTTCTTGGAGATAATACTGTAGCACACTAAATAGATTACAGTATAGTGTACACCAGCTTTTATATGCATCAGGAAACAAAAAAAATCATTTGGCTCATTTTACTGCAGTATTCACTTTATTGTAGTGTTCTGGAACTGAACCCATGATCTACCTCAGAGGTTTGCTGGTACACACAAGGAGCATAGAACAGGGCTTAGCAATTAATGAACAGTTTTGTAGTGATGGCCATTATTATTATTATTTACATGTCTCTTCACCTCACTGGATGGTAAACTGTGAGAATAGCAACATGTCTTTGGTTTGAGTCTTTATACCTTGAACAAGAATAATAGAGTCTCTCAGTTTCCTCTGTCACTATAATGTAAAGCCAGCAGGAAATAATGAATGTATGAAAAGTATAGAACAATCATGAAATGTAAAAGATTTATTTTTCTAAACCACCTTTTTTTTCTTCTTAAGTGAATCTGGAACAAAGGGTACTAGTCTGATCTATGTTGATTTATATACTGCTCTTCACAGAAAAGTTGAAGAAGATGTTAGGTGAAAAATAATTTGCTGAGGCTTTGAGAAGCTAGAAGAATGAAGGGAACATCTTCATGTCACAAAAATCATTCTGGCCAGTCATCAGCATTTTCCAAGGAGTATGACAAGCACTAATTGTTCCAGGTGATACTAGCAAATGGTTTTTCTTTATAGTTTGGGTTTGGAGATTGTATCTATAGTTAAATAAATTTGATAAACAATTAATTTAATTTAGATTAAACAATCAAAACAAGTTTCTTTGTGGGAGGACTTTTTAGAGACTTTCCCAATCTAATGGGCATCTCCAGGAATCTCCAGGAGGAGATCTCAGATCCACTGAGGGGACAGAATTTCCTGAAGTTATTTAACTTCAGAATCCTTTTTCATCAAGTGTCCTGGGAAACAAGTATTTCATGTACACACTTTCAAAACACATAGTGGAAAACATTGATTCAGACCATCTTTCTTGTTTACAGACATGGAAGGTAATGTACAGAGATATTCAGTGACTTGCCCAAATGGACACAGTCAATGTAGAGTCCAAGTCCTCCCTCAACCAGGACTTTTTCGAACAACCATACTAAAGCCATTCTTTTAGAAAGATGCATGAGGCATCTGTTTTACTTCCAAAGTGATTTTCCACATCAAATTCCAGAATCTCAAGAAATTTCAAAGCAAAGTTTGTGAAGAACACAAATGAAGTGGATTTCATCTCCTTTCCAGTAAGATTTTGAATGACCCTAACTTCTCTGAAGTTCTAAATCCAGTCTCTCACAAGACTTCTTCATTCAATGCCTGCATGTAAGAGGAGTTCAACTAATGCTCATTGAACATTGAGTCTTCCGTAATTTCTCCTATCCATGGAAGATCATCTCCCCCCCGCCAAAACACATTTTCTGTACTCTTCAATGGCAGTTTTCATAACATCTCACTTAGCTATTTATATAAATTCTTTTTTCAATATTAGATTATAAAATTCTAAAAGAAAATGTCTTCGTCTCATCCGTCCCTATAAATTGATACCACAACTTGATCCTAGGGAAAGAACTCCTATAGTCATTTAAACATTACTATAAATTAAGGTTCAACATTTCTCATCCCATGTTAAGTCAGGTGGATTAAGCTTATGTTGCAGTAACAAACAGCACCAAAATATCAGTGATTTAACCCAATAAAGGGTTAAATGCTAACATTTTATACATCTCACACATGTTATACATCTCACACATGTTATACATCTCACATGGGCCAGCAGAACTCTGATTCATAATAATCCAAGATCCAAGCTCATAGAAGGCTTGACCAGCAGCCTCCTCAGTCACAACAGCTAGGAAGAGTGCTGGAGGTCTTACACCCAGCATCTCCTATCTCGGCCCAGAAGTGACACAAGCTACTTCTTTCTTCTCAAAGCCCATTGGTTAGAACTTGCCATATGGTCTTTCCCAGCTGTCGGGGCAGATATCTAGTCATTTCATGTGAGCAAAAGAAAAGGAAAACCATATATGGGTAAAACCTAGAAGTCTCTACCACACTGTGAGTTTGTAAAAATTAAGCTTTGTTCCTAATAGCAGGATGAAGGGCATTTTACTCTTAACAAATGCTTAAGGTAACTTTTGATTGAAGAATGGATCAAAGTTAGAGGTATTTCAAAGAACAGGGGATATTGCTTGAAATCTGAGATCCTAGATTCCAGATTGGAATCCCAAACTAATTTTTTCCATACTCTCTGACCCTGACCAAGTTTGATTACCACTCTGGACCTTAGATTTTTTTATCTGTAAAATAAGTGATTGAATGACATTATTTCTAAGTTACCTTCTTGATCAAATATTCTAATATTCTATGGTGTAGTAGGGGGCATCCGGCCCAGCCATATTCAACAGAATTATGCCTTGAACACCAGTTGGTTTTTTTGTCCTAAGTAAATGGAGAAGCCACCAAGGAGAGAACAGTGCGGAGAGAAAGGATCCAGAAATAGCCTTTCCTTTCAAGCCAGAGTCAAGCAGGAGCCTTGAGCACACTGGAGATGTCTACTTTGCTTTGGGGAGATGCCAGAACTGTCTTTTCAATCAAAGAGGATTTTAAGAGGAGCACAAAAATTCTTTAATGCTCTCTGAGCTGCTCTCTGGCCCTGGCTTAGGAAACATTGTTATTGTAACTGAGACGCCAGGGCATTTGGCAGTGTTTTATTCTTGTTTGGCCCAGTGCAGCTCTTTATTTATTAAAGCCTCAGGTCTCTTCAGGCCATGGTTCAGTGTATTAATTTATGTAGTTTGCCTCCCTAGAGAGAATACCAATTTGAATACCCTCAGCTTCATTATGACCCAATTTTTGCTGAGATATTAACTCTGAATCTCTTTCTTTTCTCTCCGTTCTTTTTAGGTCTGTAAAAGGAATGTGAGGCCCTCTCTAGGCAGAAGTCAAGATCCAACACCTCACCCCTCCCCTTTCAAGTCTACCTCTGTTGCTTCACTGTCCCAAGAGGAAGTGGACTCTCAATTTAATTCAGTCAGTTATAAGTTAACACCTGATATTTCTCTAGTGCTAAATATATGCAAGCCATATGTTAGCATGAATTAAATAAGACCCAGTCCCTGCCTTCAAGGGTCTAGGAATAAACAGACAATCCCTATAGTAGTTCAACTTGTAATTTTTTTTTTTTTAACTTTCGGATGGCGTGAAAGTGAAAAGAAATCAGTAAAAACTGTGCTTCGAATTCTGAATTTTTATTTTATGGTGGCTAGTGGTATACAGTATAATACTCTATTGTGATACCACAGTTCCCAGTCAGCCATGTAATTAAGAAGGCAAACAACCAATACACTTAAAACCACTCTGTACCATGCAACATTCTGTTTTTCCCTTTCAATACACTGTTCAATCAATTACATAAAATAGATAAGACTTCATTATAAAATAGCTTTGTGTTAGATTGTTTTATTGTAGGCTAATATAAGTGTTCAGAGTACACTTAAGATAGGCTAAACTAAGCTGTGATGTTTGGTAGGTGAGGTATATTAAGTGTACTTCAACTTATGACGTTTTCAGTTTAGGGTAGGTTTATCAGGACACAAGCCCATCATAAATCAAAGAAGATTTGTAGTGGGGAGCCATATGTGAAGATATACTTCTCCAGAAGAGTGTGGCAGGTGCAGAACTAGAGGTGAGTAAAAGAGAAGGAATGTGGAGGACGGAATGGGCAACCCTACCTAGGAGGCATAGGTGGGGCAGATTTCTAGAGAAGAGTACTTGACTTGGGTCCCAAAATACAGGTAGTGTTGACCAGATATGGATGATTGTATGTCTCAGCCTGGGATAAAGTATGATGGGGTAAAATAATATTCCATGTTTGAGAAACTTCAAATAATTTCAAGTGACTCAATCATGAATTCACCCAAGCATGAGGGAGAAGTGCAGAAGTGAGGAAAGGGACAGATCATGGTGGACCTTGTTCTTTGAAAACAATTTGGGGGAAAAAATGGGAAACCATTGTCCTTCTCAAGAGTGCTTGGGGAATGGGTTCCCAAAGACCAAAATATCTCCTGGGGTCCTAAAATAATTGATATCAATCAGACTCCCAAAGGAAAACAGCACTCTCACATTATGCGTTTATTAACAAAGGGATCAGTGAGAAAGGCAGGGGTATAGAACAGCCACAGGGGAAGTGCAGTGTCCAGGGGTCCAGGGGCAAAAGAGCTGTCATCACTGTCAGGATGAAGGGATGAGGGGAAGGTGTAGGTCTTGGAACTTAGAAGTTGTGTAGAAGAAAGATGTGTAGGACACAACCAGGAGAAAAATTCCCCGAATACCATCTCCCTTCTCCCTCCAGTCGTTTGCCAAGTTGTAGGCCCTAACTGAACCAGAAGCCAAAGCCTATTGACATAGCCAGAATCTATCTTATAGGGTGTGGAAGACAAAATACACCGGACTATTAAAGAGAGAGTATTATCCTGGCTATTGCAATAGAGAAAACATTAATTAATGAGCAATGACTCAAAAAACAGGAAAGGGGTCTGGGTTTCATAGAGGCAAGTAAGTAAGAGAATCGTGAAGAAGAGTGGAGTGGAGGTGGGTATTATCTATATCAAATGGGAAAGGGTGATTCTTTGTGGTCAGTCTACTTCCCTGAACATGAAAGTGTGGGAGAATTTCCTAATGGTCACTGTTTTGAAGTTTGACACTGTCAATTCCCCTGTCATTCAAGATGAATGAGTTTTATTCATCCCTGAACATCTCAGGAACATTCATAAAGCTCCTGAGTAGGGCGAAGCAAAATCTAAGAAACAGTCTCTCAAGGACTGTTGTTGGCATTATTCCTATAAAATCAGTTGAGCCATCTGTTGTTGAAAGGTGGTGGCAAAAATCAGTTTTTTTGAAGTCCTGGATATCAGGCATCTTATACGAAAAAGAAAAATACTACTATAGAAGTTTGTGTCAAGTAGTCAGGAGTTGAGCCTTGAGGGCAACCAGTCTGGTGGAACACAGGTCAGTGGAGGAGTGTCTTTCAGTTATGCAACACCACTCATTGGATTTCTGAAAGCTAGAATGTCAATGCTCTGGTAAAGTGCATGGTATTGGTTACCTCTCATATAAGGACATGCATGACTGGAGCTTTTCACTGGATTTGCTTCTTTAGGGGCCCCCACAGCAGCGAGTCCAGGAAAAAATCTGGCCTACGGGTGGTATGCTGCAGCAATGAATCCTTCAGGGTTTATGTCAAGTCATTGGACTTTGACTCTCAGGGCCTCTTCCAACGGCCAGAGCAAAGCAACTTCAGAGTACCAATAGACAGGAAGCTGAGTGGTCAGGTTTTAGTTCTCCATGATACCACTCAGGGAGAGGGAGAAAAATTGGAAAATTTAGTGTGGAGTATTGAAGTTAGATACTGAAGGAAGCTGAAAGAATGGAAAATTTGATATTATTGGCAATGTGGGCAAAGCAACAGTATCCAATCCAATTTGCGGGTAGATGCCACGAGTGCTTTTTCCGAGTGTTGGGGAAAGGAGAACATCAACTAAATATCTACCACATAGGACAGAGTTTGTGTATCAATCAGTTTTCTGCACTTGACATAAAAGCTCAGAATAGCTCAAAGGCAATGAATAACAGGGTCAGAATCTAGTAACTGGGAAGAAAGTGCACTGGGCACTGCTGACACAAAATCTTTATAGTCACCCTCCTCTTGATCAAAAATAATCTCAAAGAAAAATTATTCTTGATTGCCAAATAAGGATAGTCTCATCAGGGGGCGCCTGGGTGGCTCAGTGGGTTAAGCCACTGCCTTCAGCCCAGGTCATGATCCCAGGGTCCTGGGATTGAGCCCCGCATCGGGCTCTCTGCTCAGCAGGGAGCCTGCTTCCTCCTCTCTCTCTCTGCCTGCCTCTCTGCCTTCTTGTGATCTCTCTCTGTCAAATAAATAAATAAATTCTTTAAAAAAAAAAAAAGGATAGTCTCATCAGATTTGGCCAGATGATTTACACAGATGCAGCAAGAATGGTAATTTACCATTACATAGGTCTTCTCTACATAGGTTTGCTTTTCTGGTGGCTCTTATTATTATTATTATTATGTTATGTTAGTCACCATGTAATACATCAATGCAATCCGTGCCCTCTTTAATACCCACCACCAGGCAGACCCATCCCCCAACCTCCCTCCCCTCTAAAACCCTCAGTTTGTTTCTCAGAGACCACAGTCTTTCATAGTTCATCTCCCCCTCCGATTTCCCCCGCTTCACTTTTCCCTTCCTTCTCCTAATGTCCTCCATGTTATTCCTTATGTTCCACAAGTCTGGAAGCTTTTAAAAAGAATCTCAGATGGACTTTAAAATCCTTGGAAGCTAGAAAGTCAAGCCAAGAACCTAGCCACAGATCTCACCTGCAGTATCTGTAGGTTTCAGTTAAATCCACTCTTCTTAGGGTTCCAAAAAAAGTCCTACTTTTCCTGAGCCTCCCATATATGTGACTTTTCACCCGTCACATTAGAAACTCTAGTGTAAGGCAGATACAGGACTGTTTTTGCAAGGAGGCTTTGTAAACATTGGCTCCCTAAAGTCAACCTTTGTTTCTTTAAAGTTTTGGTCATATGATTAAGTGAGTGTCAGTCTCAAATATATCGTTCCAAGTAAGGCCACTATTGCATAACTAATGTTTTCAATTGTCTTGCTAACATTAAAGACTGATAATTATTAGCCTATTCAAATCAGCGTATTGCCATAAAAAGAAAATATTTAATAGTTCCCGAATACTGGAGAGGTCAGGTAGGAAGAGAAAGATAAACATGTTATTTCTGTTTATAAAAGCATAACCTATTTAATTATTGTGAGTTATAGTCAGCTTAAGAGAAAAGACAACTTAGGGGTTTCTATATATCCAGAAATAGGATATTAAAATATGAACAATATTCCTAACACAAATTGCATTCATCCTTTATCATTTAGTCCTATATAATTAATTCTTTTTCCACTGCAACTTGGAATAACAATCTCATGAACCCATCTGCTTTTTGACTAATGTCCTGGAAATTCTGACTCAGTTCATTTGTTTCTACAATTGTTTAAGTGAGGTTTTCAGAAGTTTGTACCCAAAAGTACCTGGCAAAGTTCCTTTCCACAGGGCTCTGAAACAGTCTCCGTTGAAGAAAACTGCTCAGGCATAGACCTGAGTGGTACAGGTGAGACCACTCACAGAAGAATTAGACTAATACAAGATTTACTGTCGGTGACAAAAAACTCAAAATGATTGTAGTTACTTTATTACTGATCATGTTCAAAAGTGAAAGATCTGGGGGCACGTGGCTCGTTTAGTTGGTAGAGCAGGCAACTCTTGACCTCAGAGTCAAACTCTGAGTTTGAGCCCAGAGTTAGGCATAGAGCTTACTTAAAAACAACACTCAGAAGTGAAAGATCTGACGAAAGTTCATTACAAGAATAACGTAGCTAAAAAAAAATTGGGATGTTACTGTGGTGTGCAAAACAAAGTCAATCCAAGATAAGTTTTAGATAAAGTAACTGTAAACATAAAGATTCATCCTATTTTCAAAGAACAGTAGATATTGCATCTAACTTTTAAAAATGGATGAACATGGGACGCCTGGGTGGCTCAGTTGGTTAAGCAGCTGCCTTCGGCTCAGGTCATGATCCCAGCGTCCTGGGATCGAGTCCCACATCGGGCTCCTTGCTCGGCAGGGAGCCTGCTTCTCTTTCTGCCTCTGCCTGCCTCTCTGTCTGCCTGTGCTTGCTCTCTCTCCCTCTCTCTGACAAATAAATAAATAAATAATCTTTTAAAAAAAAAAATAAATAGTCACTTATGGTTTGTCTCCCTCCCTATCCCATCTTGTTTCATGGATTCTTCTCCTACCCACTTAAGCCCCCATGTTGCATCACCACTCCCTCATATCAGGGAGATCATATGATAGTTGTCTTTCTCCGCTTGACTTATTTCGCTAAGCATGATACGCTCTAGTTCCATCCATGTTGTCGCAAATGGCAAGATTTCGTTTCTTTTGATGGCTGCATAGTATTCCATTGTGTATATATACCACATCTTCTTGATCCATTCATCTGTTGATGGACATCTAGGTTCTTTCCATAGTTTGGCTATTGTGGACATTGCTGCTATAAACATTCGGGTGCACGTGCCCCTTTGGATCACTACGTTTGTATCTTTAGGGTAAATTCCCAGTAGTGCAATTGCTGGGTCATAGGGCAGTTCTATTTTCAACATTTTGAGGAACCTCCATGCTGTTTTCCAGAGTGGTTGCACCAGCTTGCATTCCCACCAACAGTGTAGGAGGGTTCCCCTTTCTCCGCATCCTCGCCAGCATCTGTCATTTCCTGACTTGTTGATTTTAGCCATTCTGACTGGTGTGAGGTGATATCTCATTGTGGTTTTGATTTGTATTTCCCTGATGCCGAGTGATATGGAGCACTTTTTCATGTGTCTGTTGGCCATCTGGATGTCTTCTTTGCAGAAACGTCTGTTCATGTCCTCTGCCCATTTCTTGATTGGATTATTTGTTCTTTGGGTGTTGAGTTTGTTAAGTTCTTTATAGATTTTGGACACTAGTCCTTTATCTGATATGTTGTTTGCAAATATCTTCTCCCATTCTGTCAGTTGTCTTTTGGTTTTGTAAACTGTTTCCTTTGCTGTGCAAAAGCTTTTGATTTTGATGAAATCCCAAAAGTTCATTTTTGCCCTTGCTTCCCTTGCCTTTGGCGATGTTCCTAGGAAGATGTTGCTGCGGCTGAGGTCGAAGAGGTTGCTGCCTGTGTTCTCCTCAAGGATTTTGATGGATTCCTTTCTCACATTGAGGTCCTTCATCCATTTGAATCTATTTTTGTGTGTGGTGTAAGGAAATGGTCCAATTTCATTTTTCTGCACGTGGCTGTCCAATTTTCCCAACACCATTTATTGAAGAGGCTGCCTTTTTTCCATTGGACATTCTTTCCTGCTTTGTCGAAGATTAGTTGACCATAGAGTTGAGGGTCTATTTCTGGGCTCTCTATTCTGTTCCATTGGTCTATGTGTCTGTTTTTGTGCCAGTACCATGCTGTCTTGATGATGACAGCTTTGTAATAAAGCTTGAAGTCCGGAATTGTGATGCCACCAACTTTGGCTTTGTTTTTCAATATCCCTTTGGCTATTCGAGGTCTTTTCTGGTTCCATATAAATTTTAAAATTATTTGTTCCATTTCTTTGAAAAAGATGGATGGTACTTTGATAGGAATTGCATTAAATGTGTAGATTGCTTTAGGTAGCATAGACATTTTCACAATATTTATTCTTCCAATCCAGGAGCATGGAACATTTTTCCATTTCTTTGTGTCTTCCTCAATTTCATTCATGAGTACTTTATAGTTTTCTGAGTATAGATTCTTAGCCTCTTTGGTTAGGTTTATTCCTAGGTATCTTATGATTTGGGGTGCAATTGTAAATGGGATTGACTCCTTAATTTCTCTTTCTTCTGTCTTGTTGTTGGTGTAGAGAAATGCAACTGATTTCTGTGCATAAGTGACTCTTAATCTCACGAAACAAACTGTGGGTTGCTGGGGGGAGGGGAGTTGGGAGAAGGGGGGTAGGGTTATGGACATTGGGGAGGGTATGTGCTTTTGGGTAAATTGGAAGGGGAGATGAACCATGAGAGACTATGGACTCTGAAAAACAATCTGAGGGGTTTGAAGTGGCGGGGGGGGTGGGAGGTTGGGGTACCAGGTGGTGGGTATTATAGAGGGCACAGCTTGCATGGAGCACTGGGTGTGGTGAAAAAATAATGAATACTGTTTTTCTGAAAATAAATAAATTGGAAAAAAAATACAAAAAAAAAAAGAAATTATATTTCATTACATCATGTTTGAAGAGGAGGTTGTTATGGCTTAATGAATCAGCATTATGTTAAAGTGACCCATAGTGCTTTATGTTCCTATATTCTTGAGGGTTTTTTAATTTATTTTTTATTTATTTTTGGCATAACAGTATTCATTATTTTTTCACCACACCCAGTGCTCCATGCAACCTGGAGTTTTTATGCTATATAATTAACTCTCTTTAGGATGCTTGCTTCTTCAAAGAAAGGTAAATATTTAATTTTAAAGAATATCTAATTCCTCTTCACAATTTTCTGTACAGTAATTATGACTATTGTTTTCCCCCATGTATGTGCAAATTCAGCCTTATAAATGTTAACATATATGTGTCAAGAGCAAACAGAACTGCAGCCTGCATTCCACTTCTGAGTCAGAGATTGCAAACTGGCACCCGAGTCACTTCTAAGACCATATATGGTTGAGCACATATGATCATGTTTTTTAAAAAGTATTATTTTCCATGCTATAGGGAATTTATCATGCACATTTTTAGTTCTGTACCTTTTCTTCAGGTTTGGGCCATTACCTCTGCTTGGCCCTTTCAGATATGCAGATTCTTTCCATTCTTCAAAACCTGGAGACCCAAGTGCTGCTATAAAGCTTTTCTCAGTTGCACCAATTCTCCACGATCTGACTCTACTCCCTGTTATCCATATGATTTATTTATACATCCTCTTTTTATATGTGAGGTCATTCATTGAAAGATTCATTCTTTCTTCATCTCTAGAAGTTGCTTCTCCTGCAGAGACAAACTGACCAAACTCATAAAACCATATACACACATATGGTACCTGAAATAGCAACAGGTACCATATCTGAGTGAAAGCCCCATCACATATTAGTATAGGAAATTTACAACACAAATGGAGCACTAAGACATTTTTTCTGTCAGGCATAATTTTAATTATTAACATTATTTATGGTGCAGTTTGTTGATTCTTTATACACAACGCATCACTATTATTCCTAAATAATTCTAGAGGTCTTGTTCCATTTGTATTCTTAATTTTCTGAACTAATACGTGACTTGGATACCACCCAGATATCATATATGTTGTTAATTCAGGTATTATATATGTGTGTATGGTTTTGTGAATAAAAAAATCATGATCAGAACAGTTTTTCTTGACATAAAAAATGATAATATTTAAAAAATAAATAAATAAATAATAAAAACGGATGAACATAACCTTTACAGAGAAAAATATCTTCAGATATAACATGGAATAATCCTGAGACATAATATACAATGCGCATTAACCACGGAATTAGAATGTACCAGGAATATATTGATAGTATCAAGCAAAGAGATTTAGTATGTCTGAAATAGGTCCTAAGTCTCTGTATATCAATAGAACTCTATAGGTCAGTAATGTGAATCCTCACTTGAAAACCTCTGGCCTGGATGCTAGATTCAAATTAAAGAAGTAAAGTTGTTACCAAATTAACATTTAAAAAATAAATTATGACTAATAAGTACTACACTGTTTTTGTCCAAGATTATGCAAAGTAACACACAGACTTTCAGTAATAGAAGCATACCACAGACGGTGAGGTCACTGATAATTCTCTAGGAGCTTCCCATAGAGCATTTCATTTCTAATTTTTTTTTTTAAGATTCTATCCATTTACTTGACAGAAAGAGAGAAAGAGATCACAAGCAGGTAAAGAGGCAGGCACAGAGAGGGGGGAAGCAGGCTCCCTGCCAAGCAGAGAGCCCGACGTAGGGCTCAATCCCAGAACCCTGAGATCATGACCCGAGCGGAAGGCAGATGCTTAACCCACTAAGCCACCCAGGTGCCCCTATTTCTAAATATTTATACTAGCAACATTTTACCCATATGGATTTAACCTAGGGAAAGTTAGGTATCTATACTGATTTGGCAATGTTTTTCATGCAACTCATCAATGGTAACATACCAAATAAACCTAATTATTCCCAGCACCTCTCTTTTTACCAGGGAAAAGAACAAATCACTAATGATTTTCTGGGAACCCTCTGGGAAATCTTAAAGACAGACTTAAGTGTAAATGAGACCATTTAGGATTCAATTTAGGAAAGGCAAAACACCAAAAATTTTCAGGAGAATTTGAACAGTGGTTAAGATAGGATCCTGGGTTACTGAGAGTAATATGTGGCTACCAATGCAATCAAAATGACAGTAATAAAATAAAAAAGTAAACATAAGAGATACCATGATAATAAAGAAACTAAATTTAGCTCTTTCAAAAGTGAATGTCTGTTCTCTTAAATAATCACAGATATGACAAAGTCAACATAAAGCATTGGAAATTATTCTTATAATACAGAGAATCTTTGTTCTCTGGACAGATGACACAAAAGCTATTAGTAAATCTACAAACTCTTACAGAGGCAGACCAATAACCTCAGAAAATTTTGGCATCTTAATTGAGAAAAAAATGAATTCTAATTTTCATCAGCACAATTGATGCTTAAAGCTTTTTAAAATATGTGTGTGTGTGTGTGTGTGTGTGCGCGCGTGCATATATATATATAAATATATAGACAGATAGATAGACATTTTTATTTATTTATTTATTTATTTATTTATTATTTGAGAGAGAGAAAGTGGGAGAGAGACCAGGAGCAGAAGAAGAGTCGAAGGGAGAAGCTGACTTCCCATTAAGCAGGGAGCCTGAGCAGAACTTGATCCCAGGACCCTGGGATCATGACTTGAGCAGAAGGCAGATGGTTGACCAACTGAGCCACCCAGGTGCCCTGATGCTAAAACGTTTTTAAAAAAAAAAGATCTTGAAGATAAATCATAAATCTTAGCCAGCTTTGATCATGGCAAGTAAAACTGCCTGTCTGCAAACTTGCTATAATTTTTATATCCATTTTATATCCATTCAGGTTTCTCCTATTTCTTATTCTTGAAGAACTAATTATTTTATTTTAGGACAAAATTGCTGTCTCTCTTCTCTCTTTCTCTCTCTTTAAAAAACATGTCTCTTTCGGTACAGTTTCTCAAAGTGACAAAAAATAAACAAATTTATTAACAGACCCAAAGATACAGCCTCTCTGCATCCTATGGGAAACTTCGGAATATTCAATTCACGAAAGTGTTTATTTACCTCCAAGCCAATTGGAATAGAGCTCTTTTAAGAGATTTTATGATCTAATTTGGTAATACCATCTGAATATAGGAATATATTATAAAATCGCAGACACATATACATATGGATACAGATAGACAGTTTATAGATTCAATTTTAAAATTTCACATAAACACAGAAATACAAAATTCACTGCTTCATATCAAAGAGCTGTTCTCTTTTCATTGGATATAAATTCTTCGTTGATTCGATCTAGAAACAGACTAACTGACAAACAGAAAAGAGTAACAAGATGGATTATCTGTCAACTCTCACCCATCAGAGACAAGATATCTATAAGCTATCGATCCATTTGCAGAAATCACAAAGGTCCGATCATAAAACCGTGAGAAGCTGGCGTTAGAAATCACTGAGACCAGGTATCCCCCACCTCCTGAAAGCTGGCGTTATGCCACATCACTTTTATGAAAGACCGTCATTAGAACAGTACCGGCTTTTTCCACAAAAGTGAAAATCCTCTTCAGATTTCTTCCCATTAGTAAAAACAGGTACTAATGTTAAGTCTTTCATAAAAACAAAGTGACATAACTGAAACTTTTGGAAAGTGGCCCTGTTCTTTGTTTTATGCCATTTCTGTCTACAAAGCTTTTCATATGAGCACTCTATTTCTAATGGTGGGGGAAAACTGTACTCCAAAAGAATCAAAATCAAATTCGTATAGTACTATCAATGGACAAGAGTCTGGAACACGGGACCAGGAGTCAGATGTACCAATGGGTTCCCCAGTCACCAGTCAGGAATGGAGCACAGGATATCAACACAGGGGACTGATTACTTGAGTGGAATAAACAAGAATCTGAAGGAGAAGCCCAACCGGGGTCAAGGCTCCATACTGTCAGAGACAAAAAGTACCAGACCATGGAGACAATGTTGCGATAAGGAGAAAATCTATTAATGAGTAATCCCAAAGAAAATGACGAAGACCTGGGGTTTTTATAAAACCAGGTAACTAAAGGAATTGTGAGGGAGAGTGGAGGTGTGTATGATGATCAAAGTCATATTGGGAAGGGAGGGGTTCTCTGCCTTTAGGGGCTTTCTGAAACACAAAAGGGTGGGACATTTCAGAAAACAAAAGAATAGGAGGTATTCTTAACCCTTGTAGTTTTCCCAGCAAAGAGAGCTCAGGTAAAGATGTTGTTTGTTTGTTTTTTAAGATTTTATTTATTTGAGAGAGAGAGAGAGAGCATGAGCAGGAGTAGCAGAGGGAGAAGCCGACTCCCTGCTTACTGGGGAGCCTGACTTGGGGCTCCACCCCAGGACCCTGGGATCATGACCTGAGCCGAAGGCAGATGCTTAGCTGACTGAGCCACCAGAGCGTCCCTAGGGCTCAGGTGAATTTTAACGTTGTGAGGGCTTATCAAGCACATGGGAGTAAGCCATGACTAGGTTTGTTACTTAAGGGGCTTTCACTGGGGCTTCTCACCACAGTGATCACTGCAATCCATTGTACGATGCATCCTCGGATTTTTTTTTTTTTACACTAATGTTTAAAGGTGATTCATTTTCTTACAGAACTTCAGACTGAGTCCAGGGCAATCCTGCTCACGCTCCAGGCCCTTCGTCTGAAAGCCTCCACAAACACTGTTGCAGCTTCAGGGCCCCAAGAGTCAGGTGGGGAAGGTGAGGTGAGAGACAGCCAAGGATAGGGTGAGGAGGGCCCTTTGGGAGAACCTAGGCTCCAGAATTAGGAGTGTGATGCTGTCTGGCCGAGGGCCTGAGCCTTGGGGCCAAACTCTCCGGGTTTGGATCCAGATTTTGCCTCTTACTGCCTCTGTGATCTTGAGCAAGTTACTTAACCTTGGTTTTCTTCCATTGTAAAATGATACTCATAGCATCTGCTTCCAAGGAATTCTGTGATTTAATGAAAATAAAGCACCCGGAATTGTGTCGGCAACATGGAATTAGCTATGCCAACTACCAGAACTTTGATGGCTGCTGTCACTCATCTACCGTCCTTGGCTCAGGATTGCTCTCTGGAGCACTGTCATGATGCTGATTCTCCCCTCTAGCCATGGCTCATTGGCCCCAGTCCCGGTGGATTTAGGGCTAGAACAGTAGCTAAGGGCTCCACTTGATACCACGTCTGCATAGCTTTTTAGGCAACAGCTCCTGGAGTCAACTGATCAAATCCAATAGGGAGGTTTTGGAGGTTGGGCTGTGGGTTAATTCCTGCCATGCCACCTTTTTCTGTGAAACAAAGCTTGACTGAGGGTTTGTACTCTGTGGACCCAGGAAGGTTCTCTTCCCATCAGTATCTACTCAGTGCCCCTGTTTAAACTTCTGCTACAGGGAAAGTGGAGAATTCAAGTGAAATGGGCAGGAAGAAGCCCCCAGGGCCTAAATACATCTGAGGTTTGCAATGCAAAGAAAGTCATAAAGCAAAAGCAAGACATTCAGTATTTTTATCCAAATATGTAGCGGGTTTCATCAAAAGAGGGCAATCCAAAGAAAAGCAGCCTCTCGGCCTTCTCCAAAGGATGGACCCACAAAGGAGATTTTAGGATTCTTGTCTGACACAGAGATTGTTCCAAACTTCATTAGCAATGCCAACTTGATTTGCTTCTAGTTGCCAACCCCAAGGGAACTGGTGAATTATTCCAGAGCATAAGGTTTCTGAGATTACTGTGAAAGTGCCTTCTGGCTGCAGACGAGGGCCTCTAGCCTGGTTCAAAGCCAGTACTGTCCCCCATTTCAGCCCAGAATGGCACTGCTGGGGCAAGGAGCCTGGATGGAGAGAAGGTCAGCAGGGACCACCACTATCTTTTGAAGTCATGCAAGCAAAATACCCATTTCATTCTTTCCCTATTACTGACAGAAATTGCAAATTGTAGCCAGAAACATTAGGGTGAAATAGACACACACACATGCACACACACACACACCCTGCTCCCCAGCTCCTGCAGCTGCATGGAGGACAAAGAGAAACAGAAACTGAACGCCCACAGCAGAAATGTCCGTAGAAAAATGCCTATTTCCAAATTAATTTGGGTAGCATCACCATTTGCTTACTGCTGTGTCAAGCCTTGCTTCCAGGGGCAGAAATGTTTTACACAAATAGATTGTTAGTCGTACAGGGAGTTGAAGTTTACTCAATCATTCTGAGAGCCACGATTTCACAGTGTTTGACCATGACCCAGTGTAAGAAATACACTTTCTATTATGACCCAATGCACACATTCATAACAGAAGCTAGATTTCCGTGATATAAAAACTCCCACCATGGCTCATTACTAGCTATCAACCTGATGTCACCGAGCCACTGAACACGGAGCTGGGAAGAGATGCACACAATCCACTGTTGGCACACACCTGCCACAAGCCTACAACAGCAACAACATCAATGCAGGCAGCAGGGACAGTGGAACTGTTGCAGAAAACCATTTTGAAAAACCTTTCGAATCTGCAAAATTGGCAAAACAAAGAAAAGCATCAGTGTGCAATATCTGAAGGTGTTCTTTACAGAATATTCTGGTCGTTGGAAGCCTTTCTCAGGAAGGATGAAGGGCTCCCTCATTATTTAAACTTCTGTTGAGGATGTTCCAAAAAAGATGATCCCTCTATTGTAAATCTTTGCCTTCTCCAATTTTTCTCTGGTCCCACTTTGCTCCAGCCCAGACTGTTTCTTTGGATG
Source organism: Neogale vison (assembly GCF_020171115.1). Taxonomy (NCBI): domain Eukaryota; kingdom Metazoa; phylum Chordata; class Mammalia; order Carnivora; family Mustelidae; genus Neogale; species Neogale vison. Next base: position 97,150,826 of record NC_058093.1, on the reverse strand, counting down.
CAGTTTTAACAAAGCCCTAAAAAAATAAGTTTGATACACTATAAAATGAAGAGTGTGTATGCGTGTGTTAAAATTCACATGACTCTAGGTATTCTGAACAATTGTGGTCATTGTTTGTTTTTCCGTAGGCCTTAAAGGTGTTGTGCGAATAAAAGAATTATATTGCTGCTTAATAAACCACCCTAAAACTCAGTGGCATTCAAGAATAAGCATTCATTTGATCAGCTGTGGGGACAATCTGCTCCTACCTGGGTTTACTCTTTTGTCTGTGGAGCAGCTGGAGGCTCCACTCTAAGCTAGGTGTCGGTGGGGTGGCTTTTCTCCACCTCTCCCTCACTCATCTTGTGGGGTCACTGAACTGGACTGATAGAAGCACTCCTTCTCATGGGAATGGTGATGGCTCAAAATACAGGAGGAAATTTGGAACCCTTTGAAGGAATCACATTTGCCTCTTGTCTATTAGCCAAATCAAGTCACAGGGCCAACCTCAGAGTTCAAGGGTAAGGAGGACACTCCACCCACAGAGAGAGGGTGCTGCAAAATGACATGCTAAGGGTCATGGTTCCAAGGAGACATGAAGAATTGAGGCCATTGGTAAGCTGAATAATGCATGCCAAAGATGTCACATCCTAATCTCTGGAACCTGCGATTATTACCTTATAATGCAAAAGGGACTTTTTGCATGTAATTGAAGTAAGGGTTTTAAGATGAAGAGATGATCTTAGACTTTGGAGTAGGTCCAATATAACCAAGGGGTCCTTCTAAGAGAAAGGCAGAGGATTAGAATTAGGAGAAGGATATGGTAAGTAAAAGGAGAAAAGGTGATATGATAGGGGGCCATGAGCCAAGGACTGAAGACAGCCTCCAGAAGCTGAAAGTAAGGAAACAGAATGTCCTCCAAAGGCTCCAGAAGGAATGATGCCCTGCCAGCACCTCAATTTTAGACTTGTGACCTCCAAACTGTAAGAGAATAAATGTATGTTATTTTAAGCCACTAAGTTTGTGATAATTTTTTATATAGTGGCAAATGAAAACCAGTAGGGATTTTGGTATCTGACTGGGAGGTGCTGCTATGACAAATACCTAAAAATGTGGATGTGCTTTTGGCCTTGGGAGCACGGTCTGAACTTTGGAAGTTTGAAAAACCCTTGAACAGACTTTTAGTAGAAATATGGATATTAAAGACTCTGATAGGGAGGGCTCAGGAGGAAATGAGCAATATATTGTGGCAAATGAGAAATAAGGAGATTCTTGTCAGATAGTGGCCAAAAGGTTAGCTAAATTGTGTCCTATATTTATGTGGAAAGAATTTGTTAGTAATGAACTTGGACATTTAACTAGGATATTTCTAAGTAAAATGTTGAAGATGTAATATGGCTGAATCTTATTGTTTGTAGTAAAATACAAGAAGAAAGAGATACATTGAGAAAAGAAATATTAAGAAAATGAAACCAGGAATTAGTGATTTTGGAAATTATCAGCCTATTCAAGCTGCATAAAAGACCAAAATTAGGAGATTTACCATCAGGAAAGAAAGCCTGAGAAGGTAGCTGAGTGTGTGGCTGGACAATCTTTTGCTAGTGCCTGGGAAGAAATAAAATGTCACCGTATTCTATCACACAGAGGGTTCTTTGAAGAGATTAATCTTGTGACTCATGGATTTCCCTAGCCATCTCATGGGCCTCTCTAGGAAGAATCTATAGAGGAGTCTTTCATCTAATGGAGAGGATCTCTGTAACATACATAGGAGACCGACAAGGTTCTTGATGATATAAAAAATGTTGCTATCTTGCACCAAAAGGGACACAGTGGGGGGACAAAGTAAAAAGAGACTGCTGGACTCCCCAGATTCCAAAGGCAGGAAACAGGAGAATAAATCTACTTGGGTAAAAACATTCTACTCTTCATGAAAAAAAAGAGTGACTCAGGATAAACTCTTGGCTTCAGGGATTGGAGCCAAAAGCCACAGAAGTTTAATCACAGACCTTGAAAATGGTTTTCACAGGCTGCTTTCAAAATTGCTTGGCAGAGGTGACTTCTTCCCTTCTTCTATTTTGTTCCTTTTTGAATGGGATGTCTGTAAGTGTTGTCCTGAGCCTGTCTTAGATTGTACTTGGGGAGCCAATAAATTATTCACTGGCTTCACAGACCTATAGATGGAGAGGAATTTTACCCCAGAATAGATCATAACCAGAGCCTCACTCGTGCTTTATTTAGATGAAGTGATTTGGGATTTTTGATCTGATAATATTCAGAAAAATTTTGAACTTTGATTTGATGCTGTGATAGGTTGAGAATTTGGAGGACATTGGAATGTGGTGAATGTATTTTGATGCAGGATGGATGTGAATCTTTGGGGCCCAGAAGGTAGACAGCACTAAGCTGAATAAGGATCCTCCAAAGATGTTCATCTCTTAATTTCTGGAACCTGTGAATGACCCTCTATAAGGGAAAAGGGAATTTGTACCTGTCATTGTTAGGATCTTTAGATGAAGATATTATCCTGTATTTTCTAGATGGGCCCTAAATAAAATTGCAAGGGTCCCTATAAGAAAGATGCAAGAAGGTCAAAGCCAGGGAAAGATGATAGGATAACAGAAGCAAGAATTGGAGTGATGTAATGAGGGTCCAAGCATTGCCAGAGCCTCTAGAACCTAGAAGAAGCAAGGGACAGATTCTCCCTCAGACCATCCAGAAGGAGCCAGCTCTGCTGACAACTTGATTTTAGCCTCTTAATACTCATTGTGGACTTCTAATCTCCTGAACTGTAAGATAATACATTTGTATTATTTTAAGCCACTATGTGGTAATTTGTTGCAGCTGTAATTGGAATATATAGGACCAACATAGGACCATTAATACAATCTTATGTAGGACTAAGCCTAGTTTCCCTGCTTTTACATACAATGCCATCTTAAGCATTAGAATTATTTTTTAAATGTATACTATTATTTTAAAGATATTCACTTTGTGAACATTTGACATTCTCAAATGGGACTTGGCCTTATATTGAAACCAACTTATCTTCCAAGAGAAGCCATCTTTCCGTTAAAAATTAATGTCAATGAGTAACAGCAATCTGAAACACAGAAACATACAAGCAACTGTAAACACAATTTAAAAATTAAAGTAAAAATATATATGGATTTTTGATGGAACAAAAATTATTCAGGGAGGAGCTTTGGGAGTCACCAAAGGGAATTTTGCAATTACAAGTGCCCCCTCCTCACTCTTCACTGCTGCTGATTAGAAGCCAGGGAGTCTACATTATAAAGATAGAAGCAGTGGGAAAGGAGCAAGAAGAAAAGAGAGAGGAAAAGAATTGGAGGTTTATGGGGCAAGATGTCCCAGAGAACTCTATGCTGTGATCAAAGTAGATAGAATGAGATAGGGGATTTTTTTCTTAATGTATTTCTGTAAATGATATAAATGGATCCCTTTTGAAGTTTTCAGAAAAGACAGAATACCGATATATACAATTTTCGGATTTCTTCTGGCTGTTGGAAGGAAGATACATAGTACATATCTGTAATGTTATTTTGGATCCTTCTTTGAAGAGTTCCTTTATCATTGAGGAATACGTTAGATTGTAAGTGTTAGGAAAGGGGACCAACAATATCTTAACAAGTAGGGATTTGTTTCCCTCATGTAACAGGAAGCCTGGAAGCACATGGTTGTGGGCATGGTCCTTCAAGGACCCAGGCTCTTTTCATATTTATGTACTGATCATCACACTTAGGTTTATACTCTATGTTTAAATGATAGCTCTTTTCATATTTATGTACTGATCATCACACTTAGGTTTATACTTTATGTTTAAATGATGGCTGCTGCAGCTCCAGCCATTATGACCTCATTCAAAGCCAAAAAGTACAAGGGTGGCCAAAGTGAAGACCCATCTCTTCCTACATCTCTATTACAAGGAAACAAGTCATCTTTTTCAGCATCCTTCAGCACACTTTTCCTTATATCTCATTGGCCAGAACTGGGTCACTGATTGCCTGAACACCCAGCCTTGTAGACAGGAGAACGCAAGACTGATGTGGTGTGTAGCAAAGAAAATGGGATGGGGGATGGCTTTTGGATGGCTGACCATTGGGTTTTGCTGCAAATGTCTTGTCTCTCTCTCATTCAAGGGACTCCTGGTGGATGGTCAGCAGATTTGAGAACTAAGTGACGGCTACAGCTCTCTGTCATGAGGACTGACTTCCAGAGAAAAGCCACAGCACTGCTCTTCAAAAATCCGGGCATTCCCCTCACCAGTGGGCTTCTCAGTGCTGAGGTAAGTATGTGTCTTCTGGGCTGTCTTGGAGAACTTATTAGAATGGATAAGTAGGTCACACCTGATAAATCTTTTCTATCATTCCCTAAATTCTTGGATTGCTGTCTCTATGTAATATCAAGGTATTTCTGGCATCTTCCCTTCTTAAGAAGAACTTCAGCATAGATCTGAAAAGCCCAGACTCTAGAAGCAGGGTAACTGCTTTGAATCTCAGCTTTACCACTTACAAGCAGCACATGGGAAATTGTCACACCTCCAAATGCCTCAGTTTCTGCTTTTATAGGTGGAGTTGATAACACTTATCTCAGGCTTAGTCTTAGAATTAAATAACTTGATATATGATAGTATTTGAAACAGTACTTGGCCCCTGGTAAGAGCTACATGAGTGCCCGCTAGCAGTATTATTTATGCTGGGCCCCCTGAGTCTGGACTTTAGTATCAACTGAGTGTATATTTAAAACTTTAGTATCAACTGAGCGTATATTTAAAACTACCCACAACCCCTAATGTGAACCCACTGAGCACTGCTTCCCTCTTAGTACATTCAGCCCAGTCTAAAGCTGTGTTCTTCTTTCTTTACTCTAGAATTCTCAGAATATCTCACCACACGTATTCCCCAGATTTTTGCTTTTCTAAAACAGTCAAATGTCAAAACTCTGTGTGATGGTTGAGCCTTTTGGTGGGTTTATCTTTTCAGTTGGTCTCTTGAGATGTGCCAGGAACCTCACCATGGCCTCCATTTGGTAAGGGAAACCAGCACAGAGCTCGAGGACCGTGGGGTATATTCAGTCATCTGGATTTTCTCCTGTCTCTCCATCTAGTCCTCAGGGTCCTACTCTGTTCTAATCAATGTCCTTGCTTTCAAATAAGGGTGCTTAGGCTGTGCATCTAAGTGATTTTATAATTCAGTGACCTACAAGATCAAATTTTGTTTTTTGTTTTCACCTATCTTGACTGTTAACTGTTAGAAAAAAGAAATTTTGTTGGTATTCTTCCTGCGTTTGACTGTCTTAAAAATCACAGAAAAATCCTTAGTATATATGTCCTTTGAGCTGAGAATTTAGGAACTTGAGCTGAGTAATTAGGAGTTAGAGCCCATTGTTCTCTTTCTTTAAGCTGTCCAGCTCCATAAAACAACAGAAACAACCACCTTACTTATATTCCTTATATTCCGCAGCTGCTACTTGGTTTCCCCAACATTGATTTCAATGGGTACTTCATCCTAGGTGAGCACAGTGATAATTGAATTAAACCACCTCACTACTCTATGCTATAAGCTGCCTGCATGAAAACCCTTTAAACCAGTTGGATTTTCAGCCCTCAGGCCCACTCAAACTAGACAACTCATCCTTCTGTTTTCCTGAGGGTTGGTGTCTGTTGGTTCTTGGTTCTAATGTCTGTGTCAATCAGGCTACTTAACTACAAGCAACAGAAAGTTACTCTACTTGATTTAAAGAGAAAAGGAATTTATCTCAAGGAAAGCTTAGAGTCAGGCTCAGGGGTACCTGCATTTAGAAACAAATCTTCAATTAACTCATAAAACTGGTTAGGTGAAGACACTGTTACCTCTATCACCATATACCAGACATGTCAGCTTCTAAAGATTTTATTTTTTTATTAGCTTGAGAGAGAAGTATACATGTCTGCATGAGTTGGATATGCATGGGGAAGGGTGGGGGAAGGGTGGGGGAGGGGGAAAGGCAGAGGGAGAACAAGACTCTCTGCTCAGCAGGGAGCTCTTCTTGGGAGCTCAAGACCCTGAGATCATGACCTAAGCTGAAGGCAGACACTCAACCCCAACTGACTGAGATCCCCAGGTGCCCCTAGGCATGCCAACTTCTAGTCTTGGCATCAGTAACTCATACCACTGCTAGCGGTACCATCCTAAAAATTTGATCAATTACCTTTACCATTGGAGGCTTTACCTTCTATGGGATTACATAAGACATAATTCCCAAGCTGTTAAAGATAGTTCAGGTCCTGAGCAGGGGGAAAATATATATATATACACACACACACACACACACATATATATATATATACTCATACATACACACACATATATTTGTGTGTGTATATATATATATATATATATATATAAAATTTTTTGTTTCATAGAGACCTGCTTCAAGACTGAATCACATGGCCCCCAGCTTAGTTAGGTTTACACACACAATTGTTACTTTGTTGCTTATAATTTTCATACAACTTGAATAGGTTAAGAAATGTGGTGTGTGTTTAGTACCTTAAATATCCCTTTTAATTTTTAGAGTACTCTTCAGAGTGATTTCTGCCCTGATCTTCATTTCTTCCTGGTTTCCTGGGGAAGGCAAAAGAGTATAATGGAAAGATTTGTGGGCTCTGAAGTTGGGAAAACTGGATTCGTTCCTGACTCTGACCCTAATCTACAGTGCCTGTAGGTGGGCATATTACACAACTTTTCCAAGTCTTAGCTGTTGCTTCTATAAAATAGGTATATAGGTATAGTAAATCTGTTCTATGAGTTGTTATGAGGATCAGTAAAATTCACATAGAACTTAGTAAGAGATGCTGAGAAGCAATGGACTTGTTTGTGTGGACCGAGTTGTGTTTTCTACATTTATAATTGGGCAATCATCAAAAGTATGTTACACAGGACAAATATATGGAAAGAAGTAGAGCAGACTTAGCAATACCAACAGACACTACTGCATTGTTGTGAAGTAATCCTAAATATCTTCCTTTTTTTTTAACCTAATATCCCTTGTTCACAAGTGGTAGAAGTGCTAAAAATCAATCATTATTCATCAGGTAAACATGATCTTGACCATCAGCAACCAGGACTTTCACTATTGAAATCCCACTATATTATTTTCTTCCTCTCTAAGTTTGTAATGAATTCTCTCTTGAGAGGACATGATGAAATATACAACCCCATCCTAGTAAACATCTTTATGTCTAAAAGCAATGTCCTTTAGTAATTATTAATGTAAATTATAATCTTAACTTCGTAAGAAAAACGATGGAGATAATATTAATTTCCTTCAAAGCCATTGTAAGTATATTACTTATACAAGTAAATAAAATATATAATATAAATGTATTTTTATCATTTAAATACATATAATGTGTGTACATATGAATATTACACCATCACCCTTTCTCTATACACATAAATTTTTTAACAAGATCTTGAAATAATAACCATATGTAATATGCTCTATAGCAGTGGGTCCATGATGTTTAAATGATTGATGTCTTTTAGAACTCTCTAGGTAACCAGGTGGCACAGTTATTAACCACCTGCTGAAACTTGGCTTTAAAGCAAATCTATTAGGATTAGAATCTGTACTATCTCTATCCAAAGCACAGAAAGTCTTGGCCACCAGATGTCACTATTCTTCTATTTCCCTCCTCATACACTAAGAGCTGTGAGACCTTATTTTCTAACAAGGGACTGAGGAAAATGCGCGTCCCCCCAATTCCTGGGATTTCACTAAAAGGTCTTATTAAGAGGAATAGTCCTGCCCTTGCAGATTTCCTCCGCATTCTTAAATAGCACCTGGATGATTTCTGACAGCGAGGATCCAAGCGGCTGAAAATCTGGGACTCCTTAGGTCAAAAAATGTTAGAGCCATTTCCCTGAGCTTGAAGTTAAAGGCCTTGAGCCAGAGAAGCCCAGTGCAGGACAAACCCTGAGGTGTGTTCTACCCAGATCCTGGAGTCAGCAGACCTTCCTAACCCTTGGGTAGCCCTGAGTACTTATTTACAAAATGAGAAATTTGGGCTAAATCATTTCCAGGGTCTAAAAATTCCATGATCTTCAGTTTTTAAATGCCTCTGTTGAGGAGTGTGCGCAACAGAGTGGGGTGATCTAAATTCCAGACAGAAGACCCCAGGGAGGAGTGAAATAGGGGCAAAATTCTCATACAGTAATCTGATGTAGTGACTTGTTATAGGGCCTGAAACATGCTAGGATTATGAACCTTGTCATCTTGATTTCTGAGGTGATCCACCAGGTCATTGTCCCTCCATTCTAGATCCTGCTTAACAATGACCTATAATGTTCCGATGTAGATGTGCGACCATATCTCCGGGGGCTCGATTGGATTTAATACGTCCTGTCAACCAATGTTTGAGGCATCTTCAGGGCATGAGATATGATTTATTTTGTTGTAAATTTACAATAGCACAGTGTTCAGCTAGCTCATCCAGCGTGTGCATGAATCCAAGGGTGGGAGGAAGAAAAAGAAAGAGAAATGGAATTTATTGAGCGCCTACCATATGCCAAGTATACCTAAGTACTTTACATTTGCTTTCTTTCATCTTCAAAATAGGCTCCTTGAAGCAGTATTATGCTCACAGATAAAGAGGCTGAATTCAAATGGTTAAGTGACTTGTCCAAGGTCATAAAAACCAAGTAGTAGACTTGGCTACCTAGAACACATTTCATGAAGAAGGAAACTGAAACTCAGGGCACTTGTTAAAGTTGTATGCTCCTGTAAATGGGTGAGCCCCCAGTCTTCCCTGCCTGGGCTTCGCTGCTAGAAGTCCCCTGGTGCCTCGAGGCCCTTGGACTGCACCACTCTGGAGGATGCTTTGTCATATGAGCATTGGCACACTATCCCCGACCTTGCTAGAATATTATTTATGGCCGCGATTAACCTGTCTCCCTTGCTCCTTTCTCCCTTTGGGCTGCAGAATTGAAAGGTTGCTAGAAGTCCTCTCCGACAGAGTTGAGAGTTTGCAGACGGCCCCTGAGAAGCTGGGGCGTTCCGAATTGGCTGAGCGCTCGGCCTGGGAGGGCGGAGAGTTTGCCGAACGTTCCTGGCCAGAATCCCTGCCTTCAAGAGCCGCGAGCCCAGAAGCGGTGAGAAGTTAGAGACGCTGGGCTGGGGGTGTTAGGGGAAATTGCGGACAGACCCCCGCCCCGCTAGGCTGAGCCCGCGAAGAGCGTCGCTACCGCGTCCGGGCTGTGTGTGGACGCGCCGCGTGCGGCCCCGCCAAGGCTGGGAGTTTGCAGACCGTCCCTGCCGCGGCCCGCTCGGCGGCGGCCCTGCGGCTCCCGCGGCAGCCGCGGCGGCCCCGGGCGCGATCCAGCCCAGGTAGCCGCGCCACAGGCTCGGGGCGCCGCGACCCCGTGCCCCGCCGCGTCGTGGGCCCCGCGGGGACAGCGGCTGGCGGGCGCTCCCTGCTGCTATTGCTGCTGTTCAACACGGAGGTGAGAGCCACTGGGTCGGGGCGATCGCGTCGGGCTCGCCATCCCCGCGGGGAGATGCACGCAGAGGGGACCGCGGAGGGCGCGGGGAGCTGGGCGCGGGCGGGGAGAGCCTGCACCGAGGGCGGCGCGGCCGGGGGTTCTGCCTGCCGCCTGCGTAGGTGCCCTGGCTGCGACCGCTCTGCGGGACCCGGGAGTGCAGCGGGGGACGCGCCTTGAGGCGCCCACCTGCATGGGGCAGCCCTCTCCAGGGATACAGCAGGCCCCCCGCGCCCTTGGGGAAGAGGCTTGTGGGCTTTTCAAGGGACTGTCCAGAGGAGGCTTTGGTGGCGCGGACTGTAGGCGAGCTGCCGGGGATGGCAGATGGGCGCTCGGACCGCGGAGGAGCCTGGTGGGGTCACGCTGCGGGTGTGGGCCGGGCTGGGGTCCCGGGAACCGGGGCGCGCAGGGCGGGCTCAGCCAACGGCCAGTGGGGAGGAAGAAGAAGGGAGGCTGGCCCGGGGCCCAGAAGAGGAGGGATGCGGCGGAGCGACGCTCGGGCTGAGGAACCGGGAAGCCCGGGGGAACCCCCCCCAACCCTTTGGGGCCGGTCTCCGGCCCGCGACCCCGTCAGGGCGCTCCGCGAGTCAGCCCGGCCGAAGAGGCTGCGGGGAGCGCAGAGCCCACACCCGCGCGCACACACTCCCCGAGAGCATGCTCAGTGCAGCCCTGGGAACTTCCTGCCCAGTCGCGAGCCGCCCGGCCCCCTCCCGGCCCCCTCTGGGCCCCCCTCCCGGTCCACCGCGTGCTAAGTTGGGGGCGACCGAGCGCGCGGGTGGGGGGCGCGGCGCCCGCCTGTCGCCGTTTGGTGCCCCTGGCCCCTGCCTCGCTTTTGCTCAGATCCCAGCGCTGCTGGCGCCGACCGCCCCCGCGGCTGGGAACGGGGGTATGGATGTCATCCCCCGCTCCCCGAGGCCAGGTCCGAGGCCGGGAGGCCAGAGGCCTGGCGGTGCGGCCGCTTGCATGGTGGACTCACTCCCTATGCACTCTCTGAGCGCACCGACCCCGCGCCGGGAGCCGACTGGGTGAAAGGGGGTGTGTGAGCTGGGGACGTTCGCGCACACTTGCTGTCACACACAAAGCCGTGGTTTCGTAGCTACCGCGCGGAAGAGGGAAGAGGTGGCGCTTGCATTGTCCAGCCTCGTTCGGAGCGCCAGCAGGGTGCTCTGGGGAAGTAGGCGATGCTTAAGGTTTTCGGAGATACCGGGCTCGACGTCTAGGGCCCGGTGCTCCTGGTTCCGATTGCCAAGGCCGGCGCGGGGCAGACACTGTTGTTCGCTCCCGGCTCTGGCGGCCCAGTTAGAGAAGGTTGGGCACTTACAGAGCTGTGAAGTTGGGGAGGAGAAAGCCGCGGTGTGTGTGGGGTTCGGGTGGGATAGCCACAGGGCACCTGGAAACACTCAGATTTGAGTATTAGCGGCGGTATCTCATTGTAAAGACACAGAAGTGGGAAGCTGGTGTCCCCGTCAGTGTTCGTTGTCAGGACCCGAGGAACTTGGTTGGATTTTACTCGGAGAGCACCCCCCGCCCCGCCCCCAACCACCACCATGTTATCAACTCTATCAAGGCTATCTTGAGCCTTGATGAAGGGTCAGAACTGCCTTGTTTTTAATTCAAGAAATCAAAAAACAGTTTTTCATGATAGCCAAACCCATCACGGATCAGTCTTGATAAATGGATTTTCACTACCACCACCCACTTCCTTCTTTCCTACAGATTCTTTTTGTTGTTATTGTTCAAGGCTGAGATAAGCACCCTTAAGTTTGGCACTGCTAGGATTGGAGCGCAGCTCCATTTTCTGGAGGCCGTTTAGTTTTCTCCAGTTACCAGCTTGCCATCTGGGTAGTCAGAGAGAAGTGGAGAGGCCCTGAAAAACAGAGTGATAGGGGAGGAGGGAGAATGTGACTGTTTTGCCCCCTTAGGAGCTGGGACAAAAGGAGAAAGGACCTCCTGTGCCTGACACCTGACTCTGGCAGAGCTGGGTGCCAGGACTTAAGGGTTAGACTTTTCCTTTGGTCTCCGCCTTTGTTCCAACTTGCCTGGGTTTGGGACATCTAGGCCTGGAGTCACTAGGAGAAAGGAGTCTGCTGTCCTGGTTTAGAGCCTTGTGGGGCTTGCCTCCACACACACAGCTGCTGGATGGGTTGGTGTTTTGGTGGAGGGGGATGGCAGGAGGGCTGGGGGCCCTGCCCAAATCTGCCAATGGCATCTGTGCACCCCAGCCCCTCTGCCAAGCAGTGCATGGGCTTTTTGATCTCAGCAGCGCACATTTCAAGTGCTTTGTGTTTTAAGTGTGAATACAGTACATATATATATTCACACATATGTATGTATATATACGTTTTTATAAAGAAGTATGTGCATATGCAGTGTTCTTTAGTAGCATCTTGGAGCTAGAAGGGACCTCTCAGGAGATCATAGGAATTCAGATTTTCTCCCTTTCCATTCAGTTTTCTCAGTTTAAAAATAACTAAAGCAGCCTTCTGCCCAGCTGGCCTTCAAACGCATTGAAATGCCAGAGTCCCCCTGTGATTCTAGTGGGGCTGGGGGGTGGGGGGCTTTGGCTCCTCCCATGAGAAGTGTGACTCCTCAGGATCCCTTGTAGATGTCAGTCATTTAACACCACCTTTCCAGATCAAGTCACTGCAGTGTCACCCTCAGACTGATTTGGCAGGGGACAGACAGTGGCCAGGGTGCCCTGCAAAGAAGTCCAGAAAACTGCACGGAGCAGTCATCATAAGACTTGTGTTGGGAAGTTCATGTCCTTTCTCACTCCATGGTCATTCAGGCAGGTGGATGCCCTCCTCCTTCCCAAGAGAGGTAAAGCTCTTTGCATGTCTTGGCCTCCTGGCTTTAGAAGGGTGGGCTGCTGGTGGAGTGAAGGGCTTCCTGTGTTGATCTTATTTTAGGAAATCTCAGGAAAGCATACACTGTTAGGAGCTTTGTCTCTGGGGGTTTATTGTTGTGTATGGCAAAATCTGAGAAAGAGTCCTTGTGTCGGGTGAAGAGTTAGCAGAGTTTTGGCTGGCAGAAGGTGTATGTGTTCTAGAATCCAGGTACTTAAAAAAAGACAGAGAGAGAGAGAGAGAAAATAATTTTATATTTGGGGTGGATGCTGTGTGGGTGACAGTTGAGAGGTTTGTGTCACAAATAAGTGTGCTTGTCAGTGCAAGTTTTACTAGGCTGCCTTTAAAGTTCATAAGTACTTTGAAGTGTAGAGTCACTCTTAATAACCAGAAGATGGTTGTACTTTTTAATATGTTGGAAATTGAGTAGAGATCCCCCCGGCCCTTCTCGAAGTTTCTAGTCTTGGCCTCGGTCCCTATCCTATATGGCATCTGCTTTCAACATCACAGATCGGAGCCCCGTGTGACCTCTCTGCCAGCCTCAGGTGGGTTCATGGAGTAAGTTTGTCCCACAGCTGCCATGGGCCATGCCCTGTGCTGGGGCTGAGGATAAAGATGTCCTTCTTCAAAATTACCTTTTGAACTTTTAATTTATCTGACCTTCTCTTTCTGTGTGTTAATGCAAACTACCAGTTCTTGGAAGGTCGCCAAGGTGGTTCCCAGGAGCCTTAGTACTTGAACTATGTTCTCTCAGCTGGAAGCATGGGGACTTGTGCTCTGTTTGCTTCCTTGGGCTGTTTTATTTATTAGTTTTTTCACTGCTACAATTAAATGCATGTTTTCCCAACTTTGTCACATCTGGAAAGCTGTATGTGTTCGTGAGAGGGGTTGGAAGGATCACTTTATTTTTTCAAAATCCCAGAGCTCTCTTATCCAAATGCATAACCTTCTGGAAAGCGAACAGGAGCCTTTCCATTAAGGCCCTTTGTCCAGCCTGAAAAATCTGGACAGGCAAGGGGGGATAAGCTGCCATGGCCGGGTTTGGTAGAGTTTTCCCTATAAACTGTCCCTGCTACCCCCACTCCTGCAGTGCTTGTGTTGAGAGCTGCTGGACCTTGGCCCCACCTGGGATGGTTATCAAAGATGGCTAAGGAGTATTTCACCACTCTGTTGCCCATGCCCCTAGGAGTGAGGTGTATCCAAGTACTTTATTACTTGTAAGAGTTAAATACTGGTGTTTGCATTTGATTTACTTAAAAAAGAAAAAAAAAAAGTTGGCCCTTCAAGGTTACCCCTAGAATAGATTAACAGCCTCACTTTTTTTCTTTCTTTTTTAAATTAAATTTAATTAAATTTAATTTTTTTTCCCAGTGTTCCAACATTCATTGTTCATGCACCACACCCAGTGCTCCATACAATAGGAGCCCTCCTTAATACCCACCACCAGGCTCACCCATCCCCCCCATGCCCCTCCCCTCTGAAACCCTCAGTTTGTTTCTCAGAGTCCACAGTCTCTCATGGTTTGTGTCCCCTTCCCGTTTACCCCAACTCACTTCTCTCCATCAGCCTCACTTCTGCATCCCACCCAGATTTTTGCTGCTGGCCCTGGAGGGAATGTGTGCCGCCCACCCACTCCTGTCTCAGCTGTACTCCTTAGTGTTGTAGCTCTGAGCACAGACGGCTTCTAAGTCCCGTCACACTGGTAAGATGCTTTTTGTAAGTATCCTCTATGGAACAGTCTTCCACTGTAATAGTGTTGGATCTCTTGTGTGTCAGTCCACTCGTGAGAGTGTGTTGTGTTGATGATCATCACAGATATTATGTGTCCTTATGGAGAAATGTCAGGAGGTAGGCAGAACAATAGAGATGGGATGAAAAATTTACCTTCTGTAATTGATCTGATTGCATATGCTTCTTTCCTATTTCCGTTACTACTCCCTACAGTGGTAAGGTAGACACTGTTGTCATTCCCAGTTTATATATGGGACGTCTGTGAGGTTGTGAAACCTGACTGTGATCACACACAGCTAGCAAGTGACCAGGTGAGGATTTGAATGCAGGTGGTCTAGGTCCAGAGTCCATATTAGCTGAGCTGTGCTTAATTAAGGCTAGCAAGCTCATCCTGAAGCAGCCAGCACTTTCTTTCCAACCAAAGCCAAGAGGAGCCTTTGACACTCAGGAGTTGGAAAGCAGTTCAGGGAGATCCTTCTGGATTCCTTCTTGCAGAGAGCAAGAAGGGCTTACTTGAAGTCTCATCAGCCAGTGGACAGCAGTGACAAAGCTGGGTTTCAGTTCTGACCCTTGGTCTCACACGAACAATTGATAACAACTGATAACAGTTGTGTGCCCCCTTTCTTTGTAGAAATGATTCAGGAAGCAAATGTGCTGGTCATTTGGCATCTGGCCCTCCCCCTCCAAGAACCCCCTGTGCCTCTGAGCTCACAACCTACTCACCTTAGATCTGGTGGGGAGCAGATGGTGTGTCTGCATCTTTTCACCACCCACACACGGGACAATCTGAGCAACTTAAATGATGTCTTTAAGTGAGGTGTCCTCTTCTTCATGTTAGTAAGTTTGACATCTTAAGAATATAGTCTGGGATGGATTTTACATTTCACTCTTAAGTTTTCTACGTGTGTGTGTGTGTGTGTGTGTGTGTGTGTGTCTTAGGGCTCCTGACCCCACTCAGCATTGATTTCCACTCTACAGGAGCATGGGGTAGGCAAGAAGTGACCTGGCAGTGGCCTCAGAGCTGTTTCTTAACAGTTCCAATAAAGGGTCAGTGAGGACACTCCCACAGTGTCTGTGGAATCCTGGAAAATATTCCTCTGTCCAGTGGGATGACCATACTTCGTGGAGTCTTCTAGTTGGGCGTGACAGCAAACACCATCTCCTTTCATTTTACTCCTTCCATATGACCATTACATGGGGTCTGCCAGGGCTCCTGCCTGTTCCTGATTCTGAACATTTCTAGTTAACAAATAGTCCATAGCTGCTCATGGAGTTAGAAGTCTAGTCCTGGTCAGGGCCCACCAGGAAGAGTTCAGCTCAGTTGGGAAGCAGTATGCAAATGAAGAACACATTAATTCAGCCCACGTGACCACTTTGGGTCTCAGTTCTTATGTTGAAAAGTAAGAGGAGATTGAAAGAGCGCCAATGTTCTGTTCAGTCCTGACGTATAATCCTCTACATATGGCAAAGGAGGTGTGGAATAAAGAAAGAAAATTCCCTTACTGGATAAAAAAAGATTGAGGGAAAACTCAAGTTGTTTTTGCCTTTGCTGGTCGACTCCCTTCAGTACACCATTGAGATGCTTACCAAAGAAGCACCAACCCTTTATTATCACTATTCTTTAGGGAGGTTTATTTTTGTATATTTAGAAATAAAAGGCCTTGGTCCCTACTTCTCAGCCTAGAAATAACCCCTTTTGCCTAGTGAAGCTGTTTTTTCCTTTGGGGAATTGAGAATCAAAGAGCAGAAAATGACTGGGCTCCCGGAGTTCTGTGGTTCTGTGTGGCATAGTGCTGTGGGGGAAAGTGGCTAACGATCTGCCCGGCCGCAAGCTGGGCCAAATTCTGTGCACATACCTGCATTACGGCTTCCCTAAGAAACAACTACGTTCAAAGAACAGGGAGTTTGATATCAATCTCCTTGCAGCTGCTTTTTTTTTTTTTTTTTCTTAACCATCTGTTATTTTCAGTTCCGATTTTTTTATTTACTAGTGCTCATGCCAATGAGTTTTCTAAATGACCGACTCTTTCTCTCACGCATGGTGTTTAGGAGAGCACTATCTCTGCCTAATGCAAAGAATGATGTTTCTGTGTCCCTTCGGTGCGTTTCTTTGTACTTCTGTCCTTCCATAGGACTTCCTTCGCCCCCACTCTTCTCATTTTTCAGAGCCACCAGGGCTAGTAGAGCACTAAGAAGGGATGGGGAAGGGAAGGGCCTCATTATGTGACATTATGGGATGATTTTTCATCATCCATTATTTGGGATGTACAGATTTAATTTTCTTGGGTGAATGTTACCATTTTCTATAGATTCACTATTCTTTATTTGCTTTTTTTTTTTCCCTGTCCAATAAGCTTCAAAAAGGGAAAGTTGTTTATTTTTTCCCTAGGTCGGTTAAAAAAAAAACAATACATCTGACCCCTCTCAGAAAGGAGAACAGAGTTCTAGAAAGCGCGACTGGAAGCTCCATTGCCTGGCACAGAGCATGTGCGCATGACGAGTCACATGACCAACGAGGCAGCGGGCATCATGGGTAAACTGGCGCCATGGCAGACCGGTCTCTGCAGTTAGCTGGTTGTCTTCATGCGGGTCAATTTGGTGTTCCATGAGTTTGGTTCCTCATGTGTCAAATGAGGCATCTCTTACCTTCTGCTACATCAGTGGGATTCTTCTAGTGTGCCTTCGTGACTGAGCTTAGCCTCCTTACCTAACTCTACTTTCTTTAATCTGTCCTTCATATGCTTAGGTGTTTTCCTAGTTTGGAGGGCCTGTTTGGTTGTGCTTGTTTACGTTCCATTGTTTAAATCAATCAGTGGACTTTTTCTAGACATTTTTTTTTTCTTCCTTACTGTAAGCATAATTCGTAGGCATATGGGCCCAACTAATTGGGACTGTGTGTGAAATAGGGTGTGTATGTGTGTCCATGTCTCTACATTGCTAGGGCGTATTACCTTCTTGTCATATCATCTACAAAAGAAAGCAGGAGTGATCAGAATGGAACTGCAGATCTGGAGCAGCCATCAGTTAAAAGAAGTCTCTAGAAAATTTATGTGGAAAGATTTTGTTGATATGGCTTTTGCCTAGCACATGCTGGTCAGAGCTATAGTTAGGATGCCTTTGAAGACTATATGGATTATGATTTTATTGCACTTTCCTATAGACTGCTATAAAGAAAATACTATAAAGTATTTTCGGTGACAATAAGTTGCTCATTCTATCATAATGCCTTTTCTCTAATTGCCCCTATAACCAGAATCAGTTGCACTTTTCCATATTTGATGCCATGCCTAGTTAGTGTTCTCCAAGTTCCAGTTTCTTGAAGCCACTCCAGTGCCTTCAAGAGAGACTTCGGTTCTGTTATTGTCAGCCTTTGGTATAAAGATTACAAGATTATGCAGTCCTTCTGTTACTGCTGTAACAAATAACTGCAAATTTAGTGGCTTAAGGAAATACAGATTTATTGTTTTATAATTCCGTGGATCAGAGATCTACCACAGGCCTCTTTGGGTAAGATCAAGTGTCTGCTCCTTCTGGAAGCTCTAGGGAAGAATCTAATTCCTGGCCTCTTTCAGCTTCTAGAGGCAGCTCACATTCATAGGCTTTTGCCCCCTTCCTCCACTGTCCAAACCAGTAATGCTCAGCTGAGTTCTTGCCCCTTTGCCGTCAGCCTGGTTCCTTGACCACAGCTAGGAAAGGTTCTCTGATGTTAGGATCTATGTGATCAGATTGGGCCCGCCTGGATAATCCAGGATAATCTCCTCATCTCGAGATCCTAAATGTAATCCTATGTGTCCTGTAAGGTAACATTCACGGATTCTAGGGATTAGGACATGAACATTGCTGGAGCCATTTTTCTGCCTCCCACAGTGCTCAAAACTCTGTCAAGAAATGTTTTTTTACTCTTTATGTAGAACTCCTCCTTTCTGGGAAGGAACTTTAGTGCCATAGGAAATTTGCTTATTTCCCTCATCTTTTTTGACTGTATTAAAATGGACTGTTTGCAAAACCCAGTATTTAGGATTTGAGTTCTGCTGTGGTCATACATGGAGCTGTGCACATCTACATGTTGAGGCTTGTGTGGTATCAGCAGTCCTTCTTCAGTGAGAAAGCCGAGGGGCAGAGGGAACTTGCTCAGGGTCACGAAGCCAGAAGTGTGGGAGCCAGGATTGCGAAAGTGGATCTCACTGATTCTGAAGTCTGGGTTCCTTTCACTCTGCCTTTCTGCCTCTGATGTGATAATGAAAAAACAAAATGAGAAATGGTAATGGGGAAATGTAAAATAATATTGAATCTCTGCTTCTGCCAAGGTGATGACAGTAAATACTGCCTGTGGTAGATTGATTGCACTAATGGCCCCAATTAATGGCCTCCCTGTATCTACACTTCTTACTTTCTAACTTTGTAGTCCCCCTTCCATCCCTTCCCCACCACTGGGATTGGTCACGTGATGCTTTGGCTAGTGGGACGTTAGCAAACGTCTTGTAGACAGAGTTTAAAAGAGCCTATGTGCTTCTGAGTGCCTTTTACATAGCTGGGCTTGCCACCGCTGTGAGAACATGCCCAGGCTAGCCTAATGGAGAGTTCTGAGAGACACATGGGGATGGGCCCAGTGGTATCAGCCGAGGCTCCCTAGACCAGCCAGCCCACAACTGAACTGTTGGGTGCTCAAAGTCTCCACAGCATGTCTTGCCAAGATTAGTTAAGACTGTCCTAGGTCACCAGAACCAGCCAACTAACCTGTAGAGTTGTAGAAACAATCAAAGGCAGTTGTTTTAAGCCACTAAGTTCCGGAGAAGTTTGTTACATGGCAACTGCTAACCGATACACACCTCACATCAGGTGTTTGAATAGCGTGAGAAGTATTTTTAGTATTTTTAGTGAGAAGTATTTCCTTTTGAAGATAATTTTGGACTGCTTGTAACTAGTTAATATTCTTTGTACAAATTTAATACATTTTAAAGTATTCTTTTAAGGCTATAGTTTGGGCTCAAGAACTTGCTCATTGTATCTACCCTTTTTTCTATCCCCTCCCCTTTTTTTAACATGGTTGTCTTTTAAATTCTTATCAGTTGAAGTCCAAAGCAGACTTGCTTTTCCTCCTCAAACTATTTGTTATTTCTAGCATGCTGGCTTTGACTCCCAATGTACAGTTAGAAATTCATATTAACTCCTAAGTCATATTTACATGTATATAACAGCAAGAAGAGTTTCAAGACACATTATCTACCCCTCTGCCTCTGAAGCCCTCAGATGCTTCCTGTTCTGTTTCATAGCCTTAAAAAATGCTGGTCAGGGGTCAGTACCATGGCCTGCTGCTGATTTTATGAAGTTTTATTAGAACCTGGCTACTCCTGTTGATCATGTATTGTTTGTGGGTGCTTTCAAGCTCCGATGGCAGAGTTGAGTAGTTGTGGCAGAGATCATCTGGCCTATAAAGTCTAGAGTATTTACCACCTGGCTCTTGAAGAAAAGTTTTCTGACCCTTGCACTGAACTGATTTCATAACCTATCAGTTAGCTGCGACCCTCCGTTTTAGAAGACACTGTTCAAGTGACCTTTAGCTCTCCTAATATTCTTCTGGAAATTACACTAAACAGATCTGTCACATGTGAACTACCCCTTTACCTGTGTCATACTTTGACTCTCTCGTCTATTTACTTAGATTCAACAATTAATGTTTTTGTGATTTAACATTATACCTGACTGACTTATATAAGACACTTTGGGAGCATTCCTAAAATATATCATTTTGAAGTAATATTATCCGCCCCCCTTTCAAATTTAAATGAGGCTTTCTTGTGGAAACTAACTGGAATTAAAATGGACACAGATTCCATTCAAGTGCTAGTTATTTATTCATTAGATTGCAGCAGTGCCTTTTTTTGTGATATAATGGAGTCCATTAGTTAAAGTGGGAGAGAAACAGAGGTAGCTTCTTTTTACCACACCTTTCTGACAGTTGGTCCTTATTGCCACATTTCTGAATTAGGGTGGTATTATTCCTGAGCATAATAACATTTAAATACATTAAATCATGGACTCTAGGGGTTGGAAAGACTTCGGAAAAAAATCTTTTTTCATTGAGACCCAGTTTGGTCCCTTAAAGACCAAATTTTTCTGACACCTAAATTTTCCAAGCCTGTCAAGGAGGGACAACAATGTTATTTATGTCATATGGCTAATGAGATTGATGAAAAGAAGCCGAGACAGAAAAGCCTTCAGAAGGATCTGGATGTATCTTTCTAGAGTCAGAAATACCAGGTAAAGAATGGTCGCTGGCTCATTTATTTATCAGCAGTGAGAAAGAAATCAAAATAAATGAGCTTCAGCTACAGCATGAAGAGTTTAGGTAGGATCAAGAAATGTCCCCTAAATAAGGTGGCTTCTTTGACATTAGAATAGATTCTTCTGAGTATTTGTTTTTATTTATCAGAGAGAGAAAGAGCTCTCCAGAGAGAGCATTTAAGCAGGGGGAGGGGCAGAGGAAGAGGAAGAAGCAGACTCCCCATTGAGTGTAGAGCCCTATGTTGGCCTGATACAGGACCTTGAGACCATGACCTGAGCCCAAGTTAGATGCTCACTTGACTGAGCCACCAGATGCCCCCTGAGTATTTTTTATCTTAACTGCCTCCCTTAGTTCAGGCAGGTGGTTGGACTCTTCTGAGTGCTAGCAACAGGGACCTGATAGAGCTTGCTTCAACAAAGTGCAGAAATCATGTTAGGGCAGGAGGCCTCAGGCACCCCAGGAATCTCATTTGCTTTCTCTTTGAGTCCATCTGCCTGGTTGGTTAATTCTCCCCTACCTTGGGCTTCTTTCTGTCCCAAAGGCAGAACGTGGGTGACACTAGCTACTGGGGAAATCATCCAGCATGAATAATATTTCTTGTAACACAAATTGCAGTTTCCTGGGGAGTATCTCCTCAGTGGCCCAGCTTGACATCACCCAGAGGTGGGCAGAGCTAGGCATTGCAATGGGATTTTGGCTAGCTCCAGGGCTTTGTATAAGGGCTTTGTAGAAATTTGTGGGGGAAGTTTTGGTTGTTGATTGGGGAGTGCTACTAGCATTTATTGGTGGGGACCAGGGTTGCTAACTGTGATGGGTAGAGCAGTCTTTTTTTTTTTTTTTTTTTAAGATTTTATTTATGTACTTGAGAGAGAGCTAGAGAGAGTGTGCCCATGCATAAATGGGGGGAGGGGCAGAGGGAGAGGGAAAAGCAGACTCACGGCTTAGCACGGAGCTCCATGTGGGACTCGATCCCAGGACCCTGGGATCATGATCCAAGCTGAAGGCAGATACTTAACCAAATGAGCCACCCGGGAGCCCCTGCAACAGTCTTATACTCCGAAATGTATCCCATGTTGCACTATGAGACAATCATGGACAACAAAACCTGTTTACTACCTGAACCTAGAGGCCGTATCTTACACATAAACAAAGAACATTTTGCATATTTTAGGTAAGCATTGTCTTTCTCAGCTGACAAAGGAAGACTGTGCTTTGTTTCATTGGGAAATGTACCAAGAAATGTTTGCCATTTTGAAAAATCACACCAACCCTGGCATTACCATGTCACCCATTTCAGTCTTCATTTGTAGCTGACCAATTTTTTTTATTTTACATTAAAACACAAGCAACTAATGCCCCCATTATGCCTTCTAGATCCATCTCACCCAACTAATTGCATATCAAAATACCTATTAGGTTTGTTATCAGTTATTTCCTTTTCATTTACTCTTAAGGCAACAAGTATATATGTTTGAAATTATGTTTAGGAGGGTTATCTAAGAAGTTGATTTGAGATAGTGAAGGGGTTTTAGAAGTTTGCTTTAAGCTGGGAGCTTCAGGGCTGGTAGAGGTTAGAACACTGCACTGGGAGAAGTGATTTGTAAAGTCATTTTTTTCTTCCAGTCTAATGATTCAGCTAAATTAAATATTCTTAACACTGATCATTTAGGAAATAAAAAAACTGTACCTCATACATCTTCTGTGGCCGACTATGAAACAAGGAAGAGATGTGTTGGCCCCATACTGCTCGGTCTGTGTGGATGGTAGACTCTCCATGGTGCTCACCACCCACCCTCCCATCTTTGTGGTTTCTGGCTTCTGCTGGACCAGGGCTCGGTTGTGGGTCTCCTCTTCATTCTCTCCTATGGAAGAACCATAGGTGTAGGGGATCAAATCAGCTTATCACCTGAGTTTCACATGAGCTACTTCAGACCCATCTGTCAGGCTTTTAGCTCAGGCTGTGAGCTTGTTCGGGAAAATACTACACCTTGGTTTTCACTAACTTCTAACCCAAATTTGAGCAATCCTTAGCTTTTGAATATTGGCCATAAATCACAGTATGATTATTATTGTCTGTGATTTAGTCACCAGTAGATATCCAATATTTTCATCTCATGTTATAGATGTCTGACCAATATCTTGAAATTGTCAGTACTTTAAAATTATGGTGGTTATTACACCTACAGCTAGATAGTGTTTTTTAATGTGTTAATAAATAAGCATATGTGTTATTCTATCACAATTTTAAAAAATATTTTGGTAACCGTATTTAAATATCATCAATTTCCTCCGTAATCCTGTGTATTTGATTTTATGTCTTCAAAAAAATCCCGAGAAGGGATCTGTGGATGTCCCCAGACTGCCGGGGGCAGGGGGTGGTGGTACAGAAATCTCAGTGTAGAATGGCAAGGTGCCCACCCACCCTGCCCTGTCTCTTCAGTTTGTTGGGAGTTGACCTTCCCCTAACATGGCCTTTCCCCAAGACTGCCAGATATGAATGTGGGAGGGGTGTGGGTTTATCCCCATTTGGTTTATTTTCTTCTTAGACCAGAGCTGGTCAAGGGTTTGAGCTTGATTCAAGCCTTGGCTCATTCTTTTATCAGACATGAGGAGGCAAGTTTGTGAGAACATTCCTCCGGCAAGGCTGTATTGATCAGTACAAGGTACATGATGCATTTAAAGCCAAAACATACTGATTATCTGAATCCTAAGCAGAAGTGTGATTTCTAGTTCAGTTTTTCAAGTGGAGAAAACTACGGACATTTTGCAAGACAATTCCCTATATACATCCCAACTTCTCTTTTCCTCTTTGTATGCTTCAGAGTTACATAATCACAACCAACTCTAATAAAGACCGCATTGCTTAAGAAATATTGCATAAATGGCTGCCAGGGTGTTCTTCATTACCATCTCACTTATGGGGGAGGGCCATTTCCTAGAAGATAGGGTTTGGGTGGACGTGGACAGCACCATCAGTGTCCACTTGCCACTTTGCCACCCAGGGAGTCCAGCCTAGAGTGTGCCGTGCTGCAGCTATCACTGGATTTCTGGGAAGAACCTCAACCTTCCTCTGTTTCTGGAAACTTCTCTTAATAGGAAATGACTTTGCCACAGACGAGCCCAATGCCCTTGCTGTCCTCCAGACACGGAGTCATTGTGCTGCCATGTGCATCTTTTTCCTCTCACAGCTTCTAAATCTATATTTAGAGCATGAAAATGCTGAACATTTCCTTTCTAATTTTTTAGAAGTTGAGCATAGGGAGAGTTCTTCACGCATTCAACACTAATATCTTGGACAACCATATTAAATAATCATGGGAATCGTATTCTTTCTTTGTTTCAAAAAATATGCTGAAGATTGGAATTGAGTAGTTTGAAATTTTTAACCTTCGTTTCTCTGTGGGCTTAGTTACTGATCAAATTTTTCATGGAGTAAAAGCTACTCCCTTAGGGAATTAGGACCGACCCCATTACATGATATTGTTACTGCTCATGTCAGAGTAAAGAGAACATACGTGTACTTAACAAGCTAATTAATGAAGTGACAGCATCTCTCTTGCTCACTCTTTGGAAAAGGGAACAGCAAAATTCTGTTGATCCTGTGCTACCGATTGTCCTTACAGATTTATGTGCAAGACTGTGGGCGCCACTTGCCCTAATTTTTTTTAAGTTTTGAGTAAGTTTTTAATAGATAGCCTGTTTATTGTTATTTTTTATTTTAATTCCAATATAATTAACATGCAGTGTTTAACTATTAGTGTCAGGTATACAATATAGTGAATCAACAGTTGTGTACATTGCACAGTGCTCACCATTATTAAGCGTACTCTTAATCCCCATCACCTATTTTACCCCTTCCCCACCCACTTCCCCTCTGGTGACCCTCAGTTTGCTCTCTATAGAGTCTGATCTTTGGTTTGTCTCTCTTTTTTTTCTTCGTTTGTTTCTTAAATTCACGTGTGAATGAAGTCACGTGGTATTTGTCTTTCTCTGACTGAGTTCACTTTGTATTATATCCTCTTGATCCATCATTTGGCCTGATTTTTGAAGTGAGATACCTCATATCCTTTTACCAAGGAAACTGTCCTGTCATTGGATCCATAAGACCAGGTGTTTTTTTGGGAAAGACTTGAGAAAGCAGGAAATTCACTGACTTCATTGGCTGAGGGGTGGTGGTTTTGCTCAGTTTGAAGGCTCCCTTACCTCTCTTCCCCATTCTGAGCTGCGTTTACTGGGTCTGTTTTTCATAGAGGTTTCTTGTGGAATGAATGTTGATCTGTGGAGAGAGCAAACAGCGTGCAGAAGATCTGAAGGATAAAAGTTTAAATATCCGTGAGTAACTCATCTCCCAGTCAGGTGGACAACGAAGTTAATGGTGCAGCTGCTAGATACAGAGAGATCCCGTTACCATTCCAGAGACCCCATCATCATGAAAAGTGGAAAATACAGGTCCTCAAACTGACAATCCAAAGGTGAGGACCTCACGTACAGA
Source organism: Neogale vison (assembly GCF_020171115.1). Taxonomy (NCBI): domain Eukaryota; kingdom Metazoa; phylum Chordata; class Mammalia; order Carnivora; family Mustelidae; genus Neogale; species Neogale vison. The sequence goes on along the minus strand of NC_058093.1, from coordinate 97,125,953 downwards.
GTAACACTTTTTCCTGAAAGTGGACCTCTTGAGCACGTAGCTGGTGTTCAGGGGAGTACAGGGCACTTTTGGGAACCAGGCCTGGAGCACATTGTCTGATTTCATGCTGATGACAACCCTGTAAATTAGACTCACTTGTCTTCACTGAACACATGTGAAACTGAGGTCTGGAGAAGTTAAATGTCATGTGTGCAGCGACCCACAGAATCATAAGGGGCCCATATAATTTTACCACCCAAACCTGAACACTTTTGAGAGTAAAAGGGAATGTTAGTAATGATTATGCTGGGAGAAGAGGCTCCGATGGTACGTAATGTCCCCTTCCTAATAAGGTGCACATTGGGGCTTTATTTCGGGTCTCTGTTTCCAGAGCCTATCTGTTTTTTGTTAGATGTGTTAGATCAGGCTGTCTCATCTCCAGATGAATTGGTAAAGGCACCCAATGAATAACCTTGTGAAGATGCGTTCTGCACTACATATAGAGCCAAAGAGAAATGCCTCTGAGGCTAGGTAAACGTTCCCTTTGGCAAGAGAAATGTCTAGTAGGGATGTTCTTTTATATAAAAATATAGAAAGGGTTTTTTTTTTTTTTTTCGGGGAAGGCAGATGGTTTTTCTCTTCCTAAGATGTGGTTTTCCATTTATCGTTGAAAAGAATGGGTCTGCTTTAGCATTTACAAGAAAGATAAAATGAGACTCATAAAATCTCATATCCAGGGCAAATGTCTTCCTAGCCAGTAGCTGCTATGATACAGGGTGGTGATAGAGTAGATTCTCAATAGTAAGGTGTGTAGATGAAATTTACTACTTCTGTTGTTAGCACTCTGTCCACGACTGTTATTATCGAGGCCCATTTGTGCAGTATAATCATTGCCGTGAGACGTTAAAATGAAATCCCAACACCCGAATAGACAGCCCAGCCAGTGTTGGACACTCTGGCTTGTGACAAGGAGCCTCCATGCCTCCGAGAGCCTCAGACACACACGTGTGAACACACTCAGCAGAGGTGCAGACATGAAGATAAATGAAGCCCAAGGTACTTATAACCGGTATTACGGCCCAACCATGGAAAGTAATAAAGAACATCACACAGCTCTCTAGGATTTATTTGTTCCCTGTGTCATGTTCTTTGCTGCTTTTGAGGCCCATGGAGGTATAAAAGCCAAAGTTTCCTAACAGCAGTCCCGTCCACACCGCAGCCTCTCAGAAGTCATGCTGAATTGCCATTCATTATCAAGTCAGCAGCGCCAAAGAATGACATACCATTTAGAGGCACTGCTGGCAACCCAGACTAAGTAGGCGGATGGGTGAGAGTTACGTTGTTTGGTTGGAAATTTGGGATCGGGCTTTCAGTTAAAGAGCTGTTGCGTGGCCTTCCTTCTACACCTTGGTGCCTGGGGCCCTGCCTTCCGAACCTTGGAGCACCCCAAGTAAACAGTCTCTGAGGGAGCAAAATGACACTTTCTGGTGACGAAGCTTTCCCCCATCAGGAGTGACCACTGGGACCAAGAGGGGGACTGGGGGCGGGGTGTGGCTGGGGTGGGCTCAGGGATTTGCACCCGCTCCTGTGATTTGGTTAAGCTGCTCCCTGAAGAATGCAGCGATCTCTGGTTGTCTTCCAAACGTCCAGACTGTAGGGACCGTAGGCTGTAAGACAGAAAAAACAGGATTTGAAGAGAAACATGAGACGGGGAAGCAGGGGGATAATTGCAGGGGCCTAGGTAGCAAGCGGCAGCCTTTCTGCTGCCGAAAAGGACAGACCGTGGCAGATGCGGAGCAGCTGGGCTGGCCTGGGTTAACAAGGGTCTTCTTGGAAGGGGGCAGGAAATATCAGCTGGGAAGTCAGAGGTCTGGGGACTTGTGCTTTCCCTGCCACTAACTAGCTTCGTGAGCCCCTGTCTCTTCTGCCAAAGTGGGCAAGTCTCCTGAGGAATTATATGTCAGGTGTAGGTGTCCAGAGGTGAACATAATACCTGACCATTCATCTAGGGCAGGGACCTGTCATAAATATTCTGTTGTTCCAGTATTAGTAGAAACAGCTAAGTCTCTTTCTTTTTTTCAATTTTATTTATTTCTTCGACAGAGAGAGAGCACAAGCAGGGGGAGCGGCAGGCAGAGGGAGAGGGAGAAGCAGTCTCCCCGCTGAGCAGGGAGCCGGATGTGGGACTGTATCACAGGCCCCCGGGATCATGACCTGAGCCGAAGGCAGACCCTTAACAACTAAGCCCCCCAGGCACCCTAGGAAAGGCTACCTCTTATAAGTGTTTTTATTGTGTGCCAGGGAGTTATGGATACTTTTCATTGATTTATATCTGTAGCTCTTTTAATCCTCCCAACGACCCTGTGACATAGGTACGAGATTGTCCGAGTTTTGGAGATGAAGAGACTGAGGTACAGAGAAGTGAAGTCATTTGCCCCAGGTTGTACAGCTAACAAGTAGTGTAACTAGGATTGGAACCCAGGGAGCCTGGCTCTAGAGCCCACACCGGGCCATGCTTGTGAGGGGTGTGTGTGTGTGTGTGTGTGTGTGTGTGTAGGGCGGCTGTCACACCTTCTTGTTAACCTCCATTGCCGGACTGTCAGCTGCTTGAAGGCAGCAACCATGTTCGCCTTGTTCACTTGTCTTCCTCGTGCCTGGCCCAGTGTAGGCTCTGGGGCATTTTTGTGGAATGGATAGGTGGATAGGTGGGTAGATGGGTGGATGAGATCAGTAGGGTCTTCAGGGAGCTTATAGTCTAAAGAGGAAGGCAGATCCATAAACACCTAATGGCAGTCCCTTCAGGCAGGAAGGGTGCCTAGTCTAACCTGGGGCATCAGGGAAAACTCCTGGCAGGTGATACCTGAACCGGGCCTGGGAAGATGTACAGAATTTGGGAGAATCGGGGGGACGGTGTGCCAAGGAGAGAGGTTAGGTGGGGCAAACCGAGCGCTGCCTCAGCGGTCAGCTGTTCCCGGAACACAGAGGGCAAGGCAGGGGCCGCTGGAGATGAGGCCGGGTCAGGAAACCTTGCTGTGGGGAGGCGATGGGGCTTGCTCCTGAGAACTGCAGAGAGAGCTCCTGAGGGGGAGTGACAGGCAACTTGGGATTTCAGATAGGGTGTTCTGGCTGCCCTGTGAAGGGTGGAAGGAACAGGAATGAGATCGGGCCAGGGGAGAAGCTTCTGCAGTGGTCCTAGGAAGTGGTCACGGGAACTTGAAGTGGCAGTGGGGGAAAGGAGGCTAGAGGGCTGAGACGGGAGGGTAACCATTCACTTTGGACGTATTGCATTCAAAGCATCATCCAGGCTGTTGCTGTGCTGTACGGGTTCTTCTACAGCAGTGCGAAGCTGGCCTGAATCCGGGAGGCTAAGGACCGGGGTCAGTGTGGGTTTAGGCATTAAAGGAGAGAAAGAGCCAGCTAGGAAGGCTATTTTGAAGGTAGAGGCTGGGGTCTCAGGACCAATGCTTCAGGTGACAGAGCTTTATGGGCAGGAGGAGGTAAGAGTCCTGAGGTGGGAGGGTGGGGAGAGTGGGAAGGGGGAAGTAAAGGGGAATAGGAGTAAGAGGGGAAAGCAGTTGCCAGAGGGAAGGAATCGGGAGGAGCAGAGGTGTGGTCATTATAGACAGGGACTGTGATCCATTGACAGGACATACCGGGAATAGATAACCCCCCACCAGACCAAAGGCAGATTAGGGGCTTTCAGGAGCTGGGTGGAGGGGGAGAAATGGGGAGTAACTGCTTGATGGGCCCGGGGTTTCTTTTTGAGGTGATGATGTTCTGGAACTAGACAGAGGTGAGCTTGCATAATATTGTGAATGTACTAAATGCTACTGAGTTGTACATCTTTAGGGATTGATTTAATGGCAGATGATTTAATGGCAGAGGATTTTCTGGCCCCTACGCGCTCCCTGCCCTTTCTGTAACAGCTTTACTTCCATCACCTACCAATGGCGGACCTTGTTTGTTTTCTAGAATTTACTAGAATGCACTAGAATTTACTAGTGCCGTGAGATTCAGTCCTGTCTCTCTAGTACCAGAAGGGCACCGACACAGAGTGCACGTTCAGTAAATGTTGGAGTGGGTGGATGAAGTAGGTTGGGCTGGCTCCTGGAAGTAGACCGGGGAGAGGGTGCCAAGTTTGGAATTGCAGGCTGGGGTAAAGGGAAATGGAGCAGACTGAGGACAGGAAAAAGCCCGAGTTTCTGATGTTAGAGGTCTAGGGAAGAGGAGAGCTTGAAGTCACCAGTAACACTGCTCCTGTGGTCGGTTTCTGTGTCTTCATCTACTTGTTCTGGTGCTGCCCAACTGCTTGCATGCAGAAGGCAAAGGGAGACTCTTCTGGGAGATCCAGTTTGTTGGGAATTTTGCTGCTGCATGATGACGGTGGGGGAGGACAAGGATTTGGGGAAAGAGGGGACTTTGGAAGCAAATGACTCAGGGAGATAGGGGAGTCTGGGAGGGGTAGCCTGTGAGCCCAGGGAAATGGAACGAAGTGCTCCCAGGACTCTGGGGCATAGAGGACAGGTCCGCAGTGTTGGGAGTGGAGACAGGGACAGTTGATGTAGACGAGATGTCAGGGGCGTGGATCAGGTGGAATGAAGGTGAAGGTTACTGGGCTCCAGGTGGCCACTATGTTGTGAGCCCAGGGCAGTGATTTCCAAAATTTGGTACTCAGGATAAGCCCTGGGGTATGGGAAGAAAATGTGAAAACTTCTATTCTTATTTTTTCATTGAAGTTAAGGGTTTCGTGTAAGCCTGATGATTTACAGACTTGCACACCCGAAGCAAATAATACATTATATGTTAATAAAGTTTAAAAAAAGGGCTTATATTTCAGTAATATATACATGTTTATTATTTTAAAACAAATGAACATATCTTAGGGGTGCATGCTCCCTTTTTACTAATGGGATGTGTGAACGAAGTATTTGTGAAGACTTCTGGCTTGGGAAGTTGAACAGGCCCTTGTCTAGCTGTGTTTGGGGGTGAAGTCATATGAAAGACAGGTCACGTGGCTTGCGGAAACAGAAGCTTTAGGTCTCCTCTGTGTCTCTGTCACCATTTCCTGGTTGACCAGCTAAGGGTACCCACCAGAAGGGGCATAAAGTTTGCCTGGAGTGACTGGCCTTTGCAAACCCATTTTGTGCTACAGACTGCCTTTTCTAAGTGACCGCAAACTATTGCTGAATATTCCTCGTAGAACTTGAAAACCCGCTAACTTCATTAGTTTCTAGAATTCATTTCCACCCCTGAGCCCTGTATTTTGTTTTTTTGTTTTTGAAAATTGGACTTTTTTTCCCCTTCTCTTCTGACTTCCTGGATATTCACTAATGTTCTCCCCTTTCCCCATGAGATTATGATTTAGGGAAGTTTTTTGTTTGTTTGTATGCTTGTTTTTAGGAACCTGGGATACCATTTTCCTTAACCTTGAAGTTTGAGCTGCAGTTAACTCACAAGTTCAGAGGAGTGAGGGGGCCAGGGTAGAGAGGAAAAGTTTGGTCTTTTACCAAAGTGACCTGGCTTCCACTTCTGACTCTGCTGTTCTGAGCTGTGCACTTCCGAGCACGTTGCTTAACCTCTCTGACATCTGTTTTGAAATTGGAGAGGTGATTATTTAGCTGATAGGTTTTGGGGAAAATGAAAGGAGTTAATGATACATGTGAAAGTCCCTTAAACTTGCTAGGATTCAATAAATGCCAGTTTTTTTCTCCTCCCTGACCCCCCTCCCCCACCTCCAGTTTCCTCCTGGACTAGCCTCTTATGGATTTCCAGCCTGATGGAAGAGAAAGATAAGAAAGAACAAAGGGGACACATGGCTGAGACTTCCTCTTGGGCTGGTTTAAAGGTGTCCATGATGTTGGTCAGCCCTAGTTTTCTTCGTGATCTCTGCTACGTTCCTTGCCCCAAACTCTTTATTCTCTTTTTTTTTTTCCTGTATTCTCTTTTAAGGAGAGCTTAGGGCAGCATCCTAATTTCTGTTAGGGTGCTTGGTTAATGTCTAAACAACTCATTAATTATGAACCTGCTCCCACCTCATTAAATGCCTTTGTGAGGAACTGATTTCATAGGAGGGCAGAACACAAAATAATGCTAACCCCCTACCCCCAACCCCATTTCAGATGTTAAAGGAAATGAGTTTTGAGAACATTTTGAATCAAAACATTTGCATAGGGTCATTTCAAAAGCCCTCTTGTCATTTTGGAATAGAAACCTTCCTCTTTGAAGACAGTGACCTTGTTGGTGTCCCGTAGACCCTCCCCAGGCTGTTAGCAACACTGTGTAGCCAGGCCCTGGGGGTGCTGGGTGCCTGCCCCCACAGCTGGCTCTCTCTCACCTCTGGGTGCTGGCCAGCCACGTGCCCGCTTACTGGTTCCCATTGTGCTTCTCTCCTGCATTTATTCAGAGTATTGTTAATACTTCATGAATGGAAGAAGAGTGGAAACAATCTAAAAATCATTCCGGAGTCCTTAGAAACATGTGAAGAAAAATAGGCCTGTGAACTACCCTTGCTAGGATAAGTGGGTGTGACGGTCCCTCCCCACACCAGGAAAATAGTTTATTGTTTAGTTAAAAATAACTACCTTTTCATGTATAACTGGAATTTCAACACAGATGTTAATGTCTTTGGGGCTTTGTTTACCCCCTGTTCCCCAGCCGCCCCCCCCCCCAGAGTGATAACATCAGGCTCTGTTTTGGAATTCCTAATCACATTTCTTTCTTTCTTTCTTTTTTTTTTTTTTAAAGATTTTATTTATTTATTTGACAGACAGAGATCACAGCAGGCAGAGAGAGAGGAAGGGAGGCAGGCTCCCCGCTGAGCAGAGAGCCTGATGCGGGGCTCAATCCCAGAACCCTAGGATCATGACCTGAGCCAACGGCAGACGTTTTAACCCACTGAGCCACCCAGGCGCCTAATCACATTTCTGTATTAGTGAGATGAGGTAGGAGTACAGCATGGTTGTCAGCATGAGAACTAACTCTGTATCTGAAGAGAGCCTAGCACTGTACCTGAAGTATAATGGTCACTCAATACGTGGTATTTTAAATAGTATTTTAAATTCAGGTTAAAGAAAAAAAGCATTCTGGTTCTATGCAGGCCGTGTCGCACTGTATGAAAAGGAACCAATTGATTAAACACTTAGAAAGTTTGAAGAAACCTCCTTTTTAAATTCCAAGATATTGGCATTCATGTGATGGATGTCTTGAGGAAGAAAAAACAGTTGAATCTTTTTAGTGGAAGAAACAGAGATCCTTTCACAGGAAGTGGTACTTGAAAAAAATTGCTATAATTAAAATATATAGTGTAGTTAGCTTTTAGGAAATGTACAATTTTCATGGCTGAAGGAGCCTGACAGAGTTACCCCCCACCCCCAAAAGGAAGAGCCTCTACCAGAAATTACCATTTGTTTTTTTTCTCCTTCTCTCCTGTTTGAGATTTTTCACCTGGTAATAGAGCTGCTGTTGAGACGAACGGCTCCTGGAACTCTGTGTGCTAATAACATGTCCCCTCCTCCCTCTTTTTCCAGAAATCTGTGAGCTTGAGTGGGAAAAGCATTCCATCTTTATGCACAATGAGGCTAACTGGGATTCAGCATTTCCTTCCATGGTGCACATAGGCAACAGACCAAAGTAGTATTAGAAGTAGCCCGACTTTGTCTCCAGTAAGTCCATGTGGTTGCACATATCCCCCAATAGTATTTACACTCATCACTACTTAAAAATGATGGTAGATCAAAGAGCTACTTTTAGATCTTGTCACTTGGTGTCTTGATAAAGAGCACCCATTCTTGTATCACAATTAAAAAATCCTGTGGGGGCGCCTGGGTGACTCTGTCCGTTGAGCACCTGACTCTTTGGTTTTGGCTAGGGTTGTGGGATGGAGCCCCACAGTCAGGCTCCAGGCTCTCTTAAGGCGGTGGTGGCAGGGAGTCTGAATGAAAGATTCTCTCCCTCCACCCCTCCCCCCACCAAATAAATAAATCGTTAAAAAAATATTGTGATACATAAATCTAAGTATAATTTTTTTTAAAGATTTTATTTATTTATTTGACAGATCATAAGTAGGCAGAGAGGCAGACAGGGAGAGAAGGGGAAGCAGGCTCCCTGCTGAGCAGAGAGCCCTATGCTGGGCTTGATCCCAGGACCCCGAGATCATGACCTGAGCCGAAGGCAGAGGCTTAACCCACTGAGCCACCCAGGCACCCCATAAATCTAAGTATACTTTGTTTACTTTGGAATTCTTTGAGTTTTATTGTATGCATTTGAAAATTATATGAAGGAGATGTCCAGGGGCTGCACACGTTTGCCAGTGTGTTCCATGGCATAGAAAAAGCGAAGATCTTCCTCCTGGGCTTTAAATTTTATCCTAACAGACTAGCACTGAGGGCGTGGCTCTCAGCCCTGTCTGCCTGTTAGAATAGCCTGCAGATTCCCCGTGCCCAGGCCATAGCCCAGACCAATTAAATTTGAACTTCTGGGGGTGGGACCTTAGTAATTACAGGTGAACCAGTGTGCAGCTGAGCTTGAGAACCATTGGTCTGTATGTTCAGATAACCCATTGTACTTCCCTCTTGCCTTCCTTTCTCATTTTTTTAAATGAGAAATTAAGTTTCATGCTCATGGTAGAAAATTCAAACAGTACAGAAGAGCAGAGCTCTCTCAACTTTCTAGAGATAACTGTTGCTAACAATTTTACCCTACAGACATACTTTATACATTTTTTTCACTTCTATCATAGAGTGCTTTCATTACAGTTTCTGAGCTAGGTAGCTCTTTGAGATTAAGATTCTCTTTCAGGGGCTCCTGTGTGTCTCGGTCAGTTAAGTGTCTGCCTAGGGCTCAGGTTATGATCCCTGAGTCCTGGGTTCAAGCCCCAAATTGGGCTCCCTGCTCAGTGGGGAATCTGCTTCTCCCTCTCCCTCTGCCCCCCCACCCCCCGTGCTTGCTCGCTCTCTATCTAATAAATAGTTAAAATCTTTAAAAAATAAAATAAAATTCTTTTTCTTTGTTTTTTTGTTTTGTTTTGTTTTGTTTTATTTTTTTGCCTAAAACTAGGGAGCCTGGTCCCTGTAGGCCCAGCTCAGGAGCAGTTTGGAGACCGTGAATCCTCATTTCCTTCTTTTAAAAGCTAGTGCAGCAGAGAGGAAAGAACAACATTGGGGTCAAGCCCATCTGGGGTGCGGGACTCGGGGCACATTGCTTATCCATGTCAACTTCTTTGAATCTATGTGCTCATCTGTCAGTTGGAGACAAAGACTGCCTCCTCACAGGGCTCTTGTGAAATATGTCCAAGGTTGATGACAGGTGGCAATTACTGTTAACCTCCTTACAGATTGTATTCTCCAAAGGAGCTTGAAATGTTCTTTGGGCACCTCAGAGTTCTTTTTCCTATTAGCATGCAGGCAGCAGAAAAAAGGGTAAGTGAAAAAAAGAAAAAACATTCCTGTGTACCTACTTCAGATGGTCCAAAGGCCCTGCACCTGTACTTCTGGATTGCTGTCCTCTGGCTGGGTTTGCAGTTGGGTTCAAGGTCACACTGATGATGAATTAGCCTTATCAGCTCTTCTTGACCTAGTATATGTACCAGGTTAACAAACTCTTAGAAAGGTTCCCTGCATGCTTATCGACCCACATCTTTGCATGTCATCTCACTTGCAAAGGCAGTTATGTTTAACTTGAGAGCCGGTATCAGAGCTGTTGGCAGGAAACAGAATTCACCCTAGATGGTTTGAATGAAGACGAATGAAAGGGGCAGTCCCAGAGGTGTTGGCCAGGCACTGTGAGGCACCCAGGGACTGACAGCAGTGGGAAACCAGTATCGTCACTAGGGCTGAGAGGCCCGAGGAGGAAGCAGTGTTATGGGAGCACAGTGAGATCTAGAGTTAGAAAGGGGCTGCCCGGTAATAGCTGTAATTAAGAAGAATAGTACCCAGAGATGTGGCTGGGAAGAAATACCCCGACCTCTCTTCTGCTTTCTCCAGTTCCCTACTGGGCCTCTGGTAGCTGAACCAGTGGGAGAGCCAGCAGGCAGTGGAGCCCGCTGATGTAATCTACAGCCGTCAGCGCTCAGGGCACAGAATAGGGCTGAGAGGAGGTGGGAGTGGAGAGACGATGACCAGATAACCAGCACGGGGGCTGTTAGGTGTCCGGACTGTGTAGAGTGCCTTCTAGAGAAGTGAGCACTCAGATGGTTCCCCAGGAAACTTGCCTTCCCCGTGCCTCCCAGGATTTGGGATGGCAGCTTGTTGACTCCTTTCTTAAAAGAGCACCAACAGGGGCGCCTGGGTGGCTCAGTGGATTAAGGCCTCTGCCTTGGCTTGGGCCCTGATTCCAGGGTCCTGGGATCGAGCCCCAGGTTGGGTGGGGGGCGGAGGGGGGAGGGTCTCTGCTCAGCGGGGAGCCTGCTTCTCACTCTCTCTGCCTGACTCTCTGCCTACTTGTGCTGTCTGTCAAATAAGTAAATAAAAAAAAAAAAAAAGAGAGCACCAACAAGGCCATTGAGGCAGAGAGAGGAAGGAGGAAGAACTTCACCTGCTAAAAAGCAAATCCTTGGGGATCTATCGTATTTTTCTGCGCTGTTGCTCTCTTGGTGTCCATGCCGAGAAACTGTCTGCATAAATTGCCCCCCAGTGCGTGGTTGCCATGGGACAGACAGTATACTAAAGACATGGAGGTCCAGTCAGGGGCTTGTTAATTTGGAAATTCCCTCTCTTGTTCCTCCTGAGACCCATGCCTGGAGATTGCCAGGACTTCTCTCTGGTAGCTAGGAAGTCACACTGGTGCTGAAGGAGCCTTACATCTGGGCTGCTCCCGTATTTTGAGCCTGCCAATAGACTTGAAAAGTGAGAAAATGCCTATTAATATTAGAAGCACCATGGGGAATCTTAAATGTTTACATGTGAGAATGGAACTTTTTTTTTTTTTTAACACAGAGAAACACAATACAACTCAATCATGCTTCTCACAAGATAATTACAGGAGTTACAAAAATACGGAGACAGCATGCTATAGGCAGTGTGGTCTGGTAATGAGGTAGCAGTTCAGAATTCTAGGACAGATGCCTTCTGTTTCAGCCCTGTTGTCGTTTTTCTGTGAGGCTCCCTGACGAAGTATCACAAGTCTGGATCTGAGGCTGCTGTGAATTGGGCTCTTGCCAAATCTATACCCCATCTGTCTGTGTTCTGTGTCCTTTGATTCTGGTTGCTTCAGTGCCTTTTCTGACCTGGGTTTGGAAGGAGTCAAGGTCGGAGTGTGTCTGCATTTTGCGTAAGTATCAGGCTGATAGAGCATGAAGAGGTGAACCTTGAAGGAACCTCTGTTCCATGGGGAAAGCTCTGCTTTCTGTATCCAGATGTTGACATTTTTATTTATTTATTTTTAAAGATTTTACTTATTTATTTATTTGACAGAGAGAGAACACAAGTAGGCAGAGCAGCAGGTATAGGGAGAGGGAGAAGCAGACTCCCCACTGAGCAGGGAGCCTGATGTGGGGCTCGATCCCAGGACCCCGGGATCATGACATGAGCTGAAGGCAGCCGCTTAATTGATGAGTCACCCAGGTGCCCCCAGATGTTGACATTTTTAGATCATAGCTATTTCACAGAGATTTCGGTGAAGGAAAAGAAACGAAGTAAATGCAAAATCAGTGTCTTTTTATTTTTTTAAATAATGCACTATCTGTTGAAAGATTTGGGGCCAGAGACTTGGCTGATGAATATGATGAACTGTGTTTTATCTCCAAGTTACAGGCAGTTGTGATGAGACTCTTAGTTTTAAAAATATGAATCATTTGGGGCATGTGTATGGCTCAGATGGTTAAGTGTCTGCCTTCTGCTCAGGTGGTGATCCTGGGATCAAGCCCCACGTGGGACTCCCTGCTCAGTGGGGAGCCTGCTTCTCCCTCTTCCTCTTCCGGCCACTCCCCCGGCTTGTGCTCTCTCTGTCAAATAAAGTCCTAAAAAAAGTAGGAATTGTTCTTGAACTTCAGCTATAGATCAGCAGTACATTGATGAAATAGGGCAGGGGTTTGGAGCATCAGTTGTGTAAGAAGGACTGAAAGAACTTGTTAAAAAGGCAGACAGGCCAGTGCCTCACCCCGGTCCCAACACATGGAGTCCCAGGCCAGCCTAGGTGATTCAAGAAACAGTTCAGAAAACACGGCAGTAGGGGGCATGGACCCCCTTGGGCCTTTTTAAATGTGCTGATGCTTGATCAGATCTTTGACCTTTTACCCTCCCCCACCCCAATCAGAATTGTAACCTTACTCTGCACATTCTCCAGACTGCGTTTTTTGGTTTCATTTTGTGTTGCCCCCCCGAACTTCACATAGCCTGTCACGGACAGGACAGATGCGCAAGGACCAATTTCCCTGGAGAGGAATCCTGCTGTCACATGGTGGGAGATGCTGTCTTGTTTCAAAACAGAGAAATAAAACCCTCCGTTGAACTCAGTGGTCTCCCTGAAGAGGTCGGAAAAGTAATCCAGTGGCGTGTGTTTGTTTCAAGCCTGTGTTATTATTAATCCTGTTACAAATGATAATGCTTTCCATTTACAGGCTTGCTGTCTCTGAGGAGTTTTATGTATTGCATACTAGACCCTGCTGGGTGATTAAGCCACTCACTTGGCGTCTTACAGGCCACTCGAGGACTGTTTGCTTATAGCTGGCTACGGCGCTTCTCTCCGCGTGGCTGAGTGGCGCATTACTGGTATGAAGGGCTCCTTGGGAAGCGCGTGTCCTCAGGGCTTAATGCAGTGGGGGTCGAGGCCTAGAGAGATGGTGTTCTCCTTCAGGTCCTACCCCTTTCTCTTTCCTGCATCATCAGAAGCTTCTTGGGGAGCAAGTGGGTCAGGGGCAGGGCCGTAGTTGTCTTTTTAAGGTTTGTTATCCTACAGGGAAAACATACAGGAGCCCTTTAGAACACAAGCGGCAGTCAATTCAGTACTGTTGTAAATAAGAGAGAGGCACAGCTTTTTTCACTTACCGCATGTTAATGTTTCAACCTAGAAGATACCTGGTAGGTAATTAAGTGAGTGTTAAGGAAGACTATGGGATGGAGGAATGTGGGGGGAACTGACAGGTATGCAAGGGAGAGCTTTAGAGGCACAGTTTTCCCCTTTTCTGTAGCCTTTTAAGACAGAGCCCGTCAAAGCTCTGAAATCCATGTGGCCCTTTCAGAACTGAAGTAACCGGGGCTTTGACTGATTGCCTAAGGAACTGGAGCTTACGCTGCCGCCATATTGCCCTAGCCTCTCCTGTGGAGGCCCACCTGACTCCACACTTGAGCTGTCCATGCTGAGCCCAGACATTCCAGTCAGAGTGCAGAAATAAGCCTCCTCTTGGGAAAGGGGGAGCCAAGCAGGACCCTCATTTGGGTCATGGAAGAGAGGTTGGCCAACAGCTCCACACTTTGGTCAGGGTGTCCCTGCCGTCGACGCAGACCTCAGTCAGTGGTTTTGATTCTCAGGCTCTGTAGGATGACCTGTGCATTTGAAGTCAGGCAACGCTCAACACACCCCTCAGACTCTTGATCTAACCCAAGAAAATGGCAGGGTACCAGTCCTCTCCAAGATCCATACCATTTTTCCAAGGCATGGGTGGGGCTTGTCTGGAAATAAAAGCCACACTGACAAATGGACTGTCGTATCCTCCCTGAGGAGCTGCAAGGCTGTCAGGCAGCTAAACGAAGCCCTGCTTGCTCAAGTGCTCGCGACAAGCCTCTTGTGACGTCTGCGTTTCATTCTGAGGGTCCTGTGTGAGGCTCTCTTGACCAATTTTGGCCATTCACAGTGGATAACAACATCCATTCTAAACAAGGAACAGACTTTTCCCCCTCAAAATGCTAAAGTTTAGGAAAAAACAGTAACTCGGATTGAAGAGGCCAAGTGTGATATTTCTGTCACAATGACGGCCCTGTGTTTCGGGTCAGCCCCACGGGACAGGGAGCCCTCTTTTTAGCCCTTACTCTAATTCTGTGGTGGAAGATGCAGGGGTGGGTTAGGACATCTTGAGTTTGTTTAGGACTTTGAGAACTTGTTGGACAGCTCCTGGGCGAGAGTCCATTCTCTTTCTGCCACCGGGACGTTTCTCTTGCTGATATAGTTCTTCTGCTGTCCCCCTGGCCCAGGCCACTGCCATTTCTTGCCTGGATGATGCAGTGGCCTCTGCTTCCATCTACGTACGCAGCATCCCCAGAGAGCTTTTGGAAAAGCAAACCCGATTATTGCCATCAGTCTACCGCTTCGCTCTCCTGCTGAGAGGCAGCCTGTCGAGGTGGTGGAGAGCTTGAGGGCTGAAGTGGGCTTAGCTCTGTTCTAATTTTTTACTAGCTGGGTGACATGGGGGAACTTAATTAACTTCTGTCCTCATCCGTAAAATGGAAACGATGGTGATAATAGAGCCTACGTATGAGTGGTTGCAAGGATGACATTTTTATGTGGAGTATTTAGCCCAGTGCTGACTGTTAGTAATTACGTTTATGGCCAATATTCTGCCTGAACGTCAGGGGCATCCGTATACATTTTAGGTCCAACTCATACTCTTGATGAAGCCTATGAAGTACAGCATGATCTGAGGCCAGGCAACTTCTCTGGCCCAGGTACTCCTGCCTCCTTCTGTGTTTTCTACCCACACTGGCTTTTGTTAGCATCTCTAAAGCATCAAGCTCTCTTTGCCCCCAGGCCCTTTGCATAAGCTTGTCCTCTATGAAGAATGTTTGCTTCCTTCCCTCTTTGCTTGACCAACTCCTGCTCCTCCTTCCGATGCCAGCCTAATTGTTCCTTGCCCAGGGAAACCTCCCTGGGTGACTGAGGTGAATGTTGGTCCCCATCATTCTCCGTGTGTTCCCTCACCACTCCACTCTTTTCTTTCATAGTCTTGGCCGCAGTGTCTATTGAAATGTCTGTTCATTTTTGGGTAGGTTTGTTTGCTTTTCAGGCTCTCCTCTGCTTTTGCTCTGTGAAGCGGAGGAAGGGCCCCCAGCACATAGCACAGGCCCGTACTGCGCTCCCTAACTTGTGATGAATGAGTACTGCCCCCAGCTGGTCTTGTGAGCTTCTTGCCTGGACCCTCTGTTGATGTATGACATGGTGTGTATTTGCAGAGACCTTTCCAAATACATTTCTAGGTGATAGGTCAGCCATGGAGCTGGGGAGCTGGAGCTTAGTGGTTTTCAAACACCTGGGAGGGCTTGTTAAAGCACGATTGTGGGCCTGTCCCCAGAGTTCCCGGTTCTGTAGACTTGGGGTGGGGCCCTCCAGTTTGCACTTCAGACAAGTGCCCAGGGGATGCCGGTGCTGCTTGCCTGTCTAGGTAGGGACCACACTTGGAGAGCCACTGAGAGAGTAACGCTAACAATGTCCATTGGCTGGCTAGATCCTGGAATGCCACACAGGAAGTAAAGGCTAGGAGAAAAGTGAAATGTGGCTTTTTATGGGCGATCCAGGTGAGTTTGTCCTAGTTCCTGCCCCACTCACTGAATGTAATTTTGTGTGAGGCTAACAGCCTTAGAGTGGGAAGAGCTTTTCTTCCTACTTCCTTTGTAGCTCAGGTGGTAAAATCTAGGGGTCTACAGGCTTGAGACCTAGGGTCCGCCAGGAGAAGAATGCTTTAAAGGTGCTCGTTGTAATCATGATGTTAAGGCCTCAAAGCTAGGACCCTAGTGGTTTGACTGAAGCTAGATTTAACTGCAGCACTTTCCTCCAGAAATTCTCGTGGAGGACATTTTAGTGGGTTCCTTTTCACTGACTGAGAACGACAAGAAAGCTCTTAGTCTGCAGTGGTCTTAGAATAGAGAGGCACTTTGCAGAGGTACCATCTCCTACCTTCCTCAACTTTACAGCCACGATGAAGTGTTTGCGGGGTTTCAGGGGTTTTTCGTAGGCTTCTGCAGCTCCTGACCCCTCCGTGTCAGAGACTGGGAGATGGTGTTGCCGGAGCTTGGCCTCTGGAGTCAGAAACATCCAGGTCTGTCGCCTTTCCGCTAGTGTGCCTTTGGGTAACCAGCTTCTCAGTTTTTCCTGTCCTGTCAACTGGGGGTGATGATATGCAGGGCAGCTCACAGAGTGGGGGTAGAGCAGAGGAATCAGCTTTACAAGTTGCCAGTTCTTTACTGTGGTAGAATGCTGCTTGCCCTGAAGGGTTCTTGGGAAGGTAAAATACTAGTGAAAGCTGGCGGAATGCAAATACAGTCCTTAGCTGACTTAGTGGTAATGTGCAGTTGTTGAACTCTTGGTTTTGAGAAATGCATCATGGTCGCGTAAAATGTTCCCTTGAGGGAATCTGGATGAACAGTATACAGGGAATCCGTTCTGTCTTGGCAACTTCTCAGCAGATCCAGAATTACTCCAAAAGGAAAAGTGTACTTTAAAAAGTGTTTGTGGGGCACCTGGGTGGCTCAGTGGGTTAAGCCGCTGCCTTCGGCTCAGGTCATGATCTCAGGGTCCTGGGATCGAGTCCCGCATCGGGCTCTCTGCTCAGGAGGGAGCCTGCTTCCTCCTCTCTCTCTGCCTGCCTCTCTGCCTGCTTGTGATCTCTCTCTGTCAAATAAATAAATAAAAAATCTTAAAAAAAAATAAAAAAAAAAATAAAAAGTGTTTGTGAAGCATGTAGCCAAGTGCTTGGGACTTGGTAAGACCTCAATACATGGTGACCAGTATCATGACTGCTAATACAATTACAGTTACTACTACTGATACCTTGAAGGGACATTTTAACCCATGTGTGTTGTCTGGCTGACTGTTTTACAAAGGGGATATTGGTTTCCTATTGCTACTATAGCAAATGACTAATGGGTGGGCTTTAAATGACACAAATTTGTTAACTAATGGTTTTGGATGTCAGAAGTCAAAAATAGATCTCATGGAGCTAAAATAAAATCATGCATGTTTTCTGAAGGCTCTTTTTCCAGCTTCTAGAGGTAGCCCTCTATTCTGTGGCTCATAGTTCCACCTTCAAATCCAGTAATCAAATCACTTTGACTTCTGCCTCCATCATTACATCTGCTTCTCTGACTCTGACCCTCCTGCCGCTCTTTGATAAGGACCCTTGTGGTTACATTGGGCACATTTGGATAATCCAGGATAATCTTCCCATTTTATGATCCTTAACTCAATCATATCAGTGAAGGCCCTTTTACCTTGTAAGGTAACAGGTTAATAGGTTCTACGGGTTGGGACAAAGATGTTTGTGGGGCACCATTCTGCCCACTGCAAGTTGTACCTGTTCATTTATTTCCTTGGGTGGAGTTTATGCCCATTGGCAGAGAGAGGAGCTTTGCTCTCCAGCTGTTTGAGCTCTGTGTGGGCGCGGGGGTGAGTGTCCAGTGTTCAGGCTGCTGCTTAATGTTTAATAGGGGTGTGTGTGTGATATACAGCTGAACATAATGTTACTGAGTGGCCATATGGTAATGGACTCTGATCCGTCCACTGTGGGCTTGATAATTTTGGGTGCCAAAATGACGACACCCAGTTAGGTCTTAGCAAATCATACTAATGTATGTGCTGTTGAATCTAGCCCATTAAAAGCACAGATTGTGATGTCATATTCCCTTGGTTCTTTGCTCAAGGCCTTATTCCTACCCCTTCTCTTTTCCTGTCCCTCTGTCTGTCTGGGCTGTCTAGCATGGTAGCCACTAGCCACATATGGCTGTTGAGCACTTGAAATGCTGCTCATCTGGATTGAGATAGGCTGGAAGTGTAAAATACACACTGAATTTTAAAGACACAGTACGAAGAAAGGTATGTGAACTGTTTCATTAATGATGTTTGATATCAATTATGTGTTTTACTATATTTTGTATATATTGGGCTAACGAAATGCATTAGTAAAATTAATGTCACCTGTTCCTTGTTACTTTGTAGTGTGGCTTCAGAACATAAACACTGACGTATGTGGCTGCCATTATATTTCCTTTGGACAGTGCTGGTCTAAATCCTACTCACAATCTGTGATTATGAGGAAGGGTCCCTGTTATTTCTGTTGGTGTCACATAAAAGGCTTCCTCAAAACCTCTCTCTCTTCTTCCCTTCTTCCCTCTTTCCACACTTTTTTTTCCTTTTTCTCTTCTTTCTCTCTGTCTCCCTCCCTCGCTCCCTCCCTCCACACTCCTTTTCTGTCCGCTTGCAAGGAGCTTGCGAGATGAAACTGCAGAGATGGGAATGTTAAATCCTCTGAATCCTGACAAGGTTGCTCAGAGGAAAGGGTGCCCTGTGCCTGGTGCTTTATCCTGGCTCACACACTTGGGAAGTTCATCGCCACTTGCAGCTCCTCTGACTCTTTCTGCCCTAGAAGATTCTGGGTTTTTGTTTTTTTGGGGGGACAGTGGCATAGTTTTTTTTTTTTTTCCCCAAAGATTTTATTTATTTATTTGACAGAAATCACAAGCAGGCAGAGAGAGGAGAAAGCAGACTCCTCGCAGAGCAGAGAGCCCGATGTGGGGCTCGATCCCAGGACCCTGGGATTATGGCCTGAGCCCAAGGCAGAGGCTTTAACCCACTGAGCCACCCAGGTGCCCCAGTGGCATAAATTTTTAAAAGCTGCTGGGGCCAGAGTGTGGAATTGAATAGCCTTCTCCCAACTCTGCCTTGAAAATCGGCCCCTGAGGAAGTGGGGTTAGGCGGTAGCTGACCAGCCTCAGAGTCATCTGGGGAGTGAGAATGCAGATTCCTGAGCTCAGCACTGCTGGGTTTTGCCAGGATTAAGGATGCGTTTGCACCCAACAAATCAGTAAACACATGCGCCTGTCTGGTGTGGCGGTGCCTCCTGGTATGCCTCAGTTTCCACTTCGGCCAAGCGCCGCCTTGCTTTCGAGAGCCGTGGGGAGAAATGTTGTTGAGGGCAGCAGCTCTCCCTGGGGGTGAGGATGGGGGGGTCGGCCACGGTGTCGCACAGACGCAGCTGGTCCTCCCTGTCCCCTGGCACCCAGCACCTGAAGAAGGCTTGTCGGTCTTCCTTCAGTCCTGAAGCGAAAGGACCTCCGAGGGCAGATGGGCGGGAGTGGCCCCTACAGGGGTGACTGGAGAGGGCTCTGTGGTTAGACAGCCGGGCTGCCTGTCAGCTGTGTGACTTGGTGCGGTGGCTGCGACTCCGTAGGTCCCTCCCCTCTTCCTCACGTGGTCCTTGATCCTGACTGGAGCTGCCCTGGACATAGTGAGGGAGCCTGGGCAGCCCGGCAAGTGTTGGGACAGAGCGGCTGCTGCCCTGCTGCCATCACAGACTTGCTCCCGGCCTGGTGGTGAGTGTCAGGCTCTGATCAGCGGGGAATGCCCAGCTGACTTTCCGGTCGGAGCAAGAACACCTGCAAGCCCTGCGGTAGGTGTGGGCACGGGGCGAGCGGGGCAGCTGGAGCCCATGAGGAAGCTCGGCGCAGAGAGCAGGCTGCGAGGCTGCAGCAGGTCACAGTTCTACAGAGAGATGCAGGCCCCGGTGAAGCAGCGCCTCAGCTTAGTCAGACTGGTTTCTGCTGAGCCTCCCCCCCAAGGCCTGCATCAGAGGAATAGCCTGTCCTTGCTCTAGGTGAGGGGGTGAGAGAAGGACCTGTGGGCTCCAGCAGCCCCAGTGCAGTGAGGAGCCTGCTGGGCCCTGCCTGGGGGCCAGGCTAGGCCTGGGTGCCATGGGAAGGAAGTAAAGTCATTTTCCAACTCAGGGCAATAGGGCCAGGGCCCAGAAGACACAGATTTCTGGTGGGAACTTGGGTACCTGGTAACTCGTATAACTTCTGAGTGCTGGCCTTGTGCCCTTCCTCTGCCTTCTAGCAGTTGAGAACTGGGCCAAGGACGGGAGCTTGGAGCTCCTGGGAGCTCCCCCCACCCCAGCCAAGCCTCCATGGGCCCCAGGACAGGAGCCTGGAGGAACGGAAGCCAAGAACCCCCGGGGCCCAAGGAAGGGGAAGAGTGGGAGCCCCAGGCCTCTCTTTGCTCTGACTTCCCCTCTGAGTTTGCAAAAACTTTCAAATTGATCTGAAAGAGTACAGTTTATTTTTCTTTGCAGTGAGGGTCTGCTTCTGGCTGGGGTCTACCTTTAGTAGGGTTGTAACATTTTTATCCACTTGTTTGAATATTCATTTCGTATCTGTGGGTTTTTTTTTTCCCTCACTGCACGCTGGCCTCTTTTTTGTTAGACTGATTTCAATCACAGATTCACTTTTTTTTTACTAATTATTTTTATTAACATATAATGTATTATTTGCCCCAGGGGTACAGGTCTGTGAATTGTCAGACTTACACACTTCACAGCACTCACTATAGCGAATATCCTCCCCAATGTCCACCACCCAGTCACCCTCCAGTAACTGATAGTACCAGTTTGTTTTCCTCTCAGTAATGGCCTTGCTAGTGTTATGTGTAAATGTGAGTAGCTATGAATATTTAGAGATCAGCAAAGCTGTAAAAATGAAGATGCACATCTTTGCCTTGAGGAAATGAATCTCCTTACAGCTCTCGATGTGATTTTTTTATGCATTCTCTGTGTGATGACTCTGGCTGATGACCCAGGAGGTGGGGGGTGTCAGCTAAAAGGCCAGGGCCTGGATTATGAGCTTAAAGAATGTGACTGGAAGGACATGGCAGATGTGAGCAAGGAGCACAAGGATGTTTTTTCCAGTTGTGTTTGGATTGACATCATACTTAGCAAATGCCATTAATTGAGTTGCTCACTGTGTACTGGGAACTTGATATCTATTCCCTCATGCAATCCTTACACTGACCCTTAGAGGTTATTTATCCCATTTTATAGATAAAGGTCCTGAAGGGCAGTGATGGACTAATTTCCCCAAAGTCCCACAGCTGGAGTCTATTGAACAGAGTTGGGATTTGAACATAGGTGACTTTTATCCTCATAACCATGTTGTTTTGATTATGCTACATGTCCCCTTAAAGAGACTTAAAATAGGAGAAAGAGCGGTAAAGCAACGTTTATTGACTATCTAGTGGAGGCTGCGCACTAAGCTGAGGACTTTACCTGTGTTTCTTGAACTCAGTGCCCCGGGGAGTAGGTTCTAATACTACTTGGGTTTCACAGAAAGCCAAAGGGAGGCCTGGAGGTGTAAAGGGCCATACCTGGTACACAGTAGAACTGGAATTCAAGAGGCCAAGGCAGCGTGAGTCCAGACGTGGGCTCCTTTTTTGCATTATAGAGCCCCCACGGGCTCCTGGTGAGCAAACTGTATATTGAAGGGGTCTTAGTTGTCTGAGAATCCAGTCAGGGTAATGGGCTTACAAGCATGGATTGGAATCCTTTTTATTTTTAAGATTTATTACTTATCTTAGGGGGATGGAGGAGAGGTAGAAAAGGGCAGAGGGAGAAGTAGAGTCTTAAGCAGACTCCACGCTGAGTGCAGAGCCCCTCACAAGACTTGATCCCACAACCCTGAGATCACAACCTGAGCTGAAACCAAGAGTCAGACGCTTAACCAGCCATGCCACCCAAGCGCCCCTGGACTGGAATGCTTTTCAGTGGATTATCAAATATTTAAGAAGCGTCAGTTTTGTGTAAGATTCTGGGTCTAAGCTTCTGGTTCCTCAGAGATATGGAAAACTCTGACACCCCCTGCTCTTGAGGGGTTGACATTCTGGTTTCGAGTGTTAACCACACACAGGAGGGAGCCAGCCTTCAGGTCTGGGAAAGTTTCCCAGAGTCGATGTTTGTGTTATGGAAGGGTATGTGCATGGATGTTTAGGGGTAGGGAGAAGAGAGCCTAGTTCATTGAGCAAAGCCGTCCTTCCTGATTTTGGAGGGTCTAAGAGGCCAGGGTTTGATCTTCGAGATGGTGACCTGAGCCGCCTTGTTAAAGTGGAAAGGCTGGTGTTTGTGTGTGTGTGTGGGGGGGGGGGGGTTCCGAAGTTCATCTGTCAGGTCTGGCAGGTTGTCAGGAAGGATTGCAGGGGTGAGGGGATGAGGCCTGAGAAATGTCCACAGGTTACAAAGCTGTTGTTGTGAGCCACTGAGCAGGACAGGATGAATGTTGGAAGTCTCATGAGGGTTAGTAATTCGGTGGGCTGTGGTCCTTCAGTGAAGGTGAGTAATGCCCCGATGACAGGCAGGAGAGTGGAACATTTATCCAGCATTAGATGACTTTCCTAGACCCTAGGAGAGGAATGTATTGGTTCATCTCCTCTTTCCTCCACAAGAATGAATTGACTTGCATTTTTTAAAAGATTTTATTTATTTATTTACTTGACACAGAGAGAGAGAGCGCACACGCGTGAGCAAGCACACAAGCTATCAGAGCAGCAGGCGGGGGGTGGGGGGAAGCAGGCTCCTCGCTGAGCAGAGAGCCTGACTCAGGGCTTGATCCCAGGACCCTGAGATCAAGCTCTGAGCTGAAGGCAGAGGCCTTAACCCACTGAGCCACCCAGGTGCCCCTGATTTGCATTTTTGTTAGAAAGTTCTTTACCTTGATTTCTTGTCCTAGCTCCGTGGAGTTCCCATTATTTCTTTATCACTGTGGTAAGAGATGCCCAGGTCCACCCTGTGTACTATCTTGAGTCTGGGACTGTCAAGGGGAATTACCTGAAGGAGTTGGCGTTTAGACTTGGGTCCATCATTTTATAACCCATGTTGGCCACCATGAAGACTGGCTTGTCTTGGGCATAATGCCCAGGCAGCAGGGAGGTTGGAGGGGGAAAGCAATGAAGAACTGACAAAGGGAAAAAATACTATATGCTTCGCACTTGTAGGTTATAACAATCAAAGGTCAGATCAGTGACCTTGATGTTTACCACTCTGGGTATTATACCCAGATTGTTCCAATTTAATAGTAACCAACAGTATATTTTAGGATCTTTGCCCCGATGGGAGCTTCTCAAGTTTTTCATTCCTGGAAGTCTTTGAGGTAACTCCTTCCAGGTCAGGTGTCACTGAGGGGACAGAGGCTGTCTCTTCTAGCCTGCTATCACACTGTCATTGTCACCAACAGCTTGTCTCCTTTGCTGATGATCCAATTTTTAATGAAACAGTTGGTTGAGAGTGATTTGAGAAGTGGTTTCCTTGCACTGATTTCATTAATAATTAGAAACAGGAGCCCAAACTTGGGGACTGTCTCTTGCCAAGGAGGAGCAGCAGAGATTAACTTCTCAAGGAGAGAGTGCTTTGGTGAGGCTGCACCTTAGGCACACTGCTGTGTGGGTGACGACACCTGTGTCTGCAGTTGCTTCTGAGTCTGTCCTCACCTACAGTTGCGCAGGGTGGTTATGCGCATATGGAAGGGCTCATGATGATTGTTTCTTCTCCTTTCTGTCTCCTTTCTGTTCTCCGAGGTCAATCCACATGCTTTATTTATACATTTACTGAATAACATGGTTTGTCAAAGGAATGTTAGTCCTTAAAGGATGTGATCTGAAGACACATAGGTATGACTGTGGTCTGATGGCACCCTTAGTGAGTTCTGTAAGGAAGAGGCTCTGTCCTCCTGCACAGGTTTGGTGGATATTAGATTAAAAGGTGCTGCCCTGAGAGATCTCTGCACCAGCACCACCCAGCAGTACCTAACTGCCGTCATGGAGATGTTCTGTGTCGGTAGCGTCCAGTAGAATAACCACTAGCCACATGTGGAGGTTGGGCACTTGACATGTGGCTAGTATGTCTGAGGAATTGAGTTTTTAATTTTATTTGGTTGTAATTGCCTTAAGTTGAGCCACATATAGTAAGTGGCTACCATATTGGACAGCACTGCTGGAGACAATGGCCAGAGATGATGGATTGCTGCATTAGGACTTGGATATAGGTTTCAGTTGGGCAGGCTTGTTTGTGAGGAGAGGGTCAAGACACCGTGTACTCTAGTGGACATCAGACAGTCTAATAGATAGCATTGGAGTTGTGACATTGTCTTTAAATACTGGGATGCAAACAAGACTTGGGTCCGTTGGAGCTGGATTAGGCAGGGAAGTTTCTTGGAGGAAGACGGCACGTTTGTAGCTTTCAGGTCTTCTGGAATAATGTCCAGGCGCCATAAATGTTCCATGGGCTCTTGCTTTAGGGAGGCAGTGTATGGAAGACTCCAGGCTTGGGAGTTTGACACATCTGTATGAAGATGGGGGTCGCTTATGCAAACTAGGTAGCTCTTTGAACTTTAGTTTCTTCACCTGCAATTGTTATGTTAGATAAGTCATACAAAGTGCCTAGTGTCTTGGTACCTAGCAGGTTCCCAATTAACGTGGGCAATACTCTCAGAAATAGGATTAGCATATATGTGCCTACTGAAACTGCATGTCAAGCTTGAGTCTATGCTCTGAAGAGGGAGACCTGTCTGTTCAGTACATATTGAGCTAGGAATCCTGAGGTTGTTGCAGAGAGTCTAGAAAAGATGAGGATGTGAAGAAGCTGAGTAATGCACAGAAGGACCCTTGGAAAATGGAGAATTGTTGTGTGATAAATCAATGCATCTCTTCAGTCACTGGTAAGGGCGCAAGTTGATGGGTGCATAGTGCAGTCTTCAGAACTCTAGCTCTTATTCTCCTCCCCACCTGGAAGAGCATTCACCAGAGTTAACAGCTTAAACCCTCTGTGTTTCTGGGCTTTTATTTGCATGGCACCTTGGATACCTGCTAGAGACAGTTCCATTATCATTGCCTTATCTGCGTGCTCTGTTTACTTGAACATAAGGTTGATTTAGTATCTTACAAGAACTGAACATTGTCTTCCAGACATCATTAATCTCACCTTTCTTATCCAGCCTAAGTGTGAAATTAATCAAAAAGGAAAGGGAAATTAATAATTCGCTGGTATTCACAATTCATCAGGAGACCTCACAGCAAGTATGAAATTAACTTCTCCAAATTAATACACACATCAACAAATTAAAGGTATGGAAAAGGGTTATTTATTATTTAGGAAATGCTCCTTAATGCTTCCTGCTTTGATAATTAGTTAGATGATGGGTAGTGGCTGGTGAGAAGACCGTTGAGTATTGTGAGGTTACCTTAGGACCATAGAATGCATTAAACCAACATCCTCCCCTCCCTGAGCCCCCCCCACCAGTATTTCACTTAGATGAATGAGGTACAGCCGGATAGCTAATGCATCCTTGTTTCCTGTCAATTGGAAAAGGTGTGCCCAGACACTTGCAGTTTTGATCTCTATTTACAATAAGCTAAATTTGATCCTGGGTTATGTGTTGCCTTGTTATGACATGTGGTATGATCAGTTTCAAAGGGTACATTATTGTGAGCACATTATGGGAAAGAATGGAGTGTTATAATTACAACTCTCTATTACAGCTTTTGCTGAGGTTGATAAAGGACAAGCTTTTGTGACTGAATTGTTCCTGTAATTACATCAGAAATAACAGGCAACAGTCACCTTCCATTAGGGGTGGGAAAGAAGGATTCTTACTATTTAAGCAGTCACATAAGGTGCTGCATGAATCACCATCAGCCTCCTCATGAGGAATTAAAAATAAAAGGAACAGCTGACATCATCCTATAGCAGGTTTTATGGATCTGAGAAATGCCAGATAGTTGAATGAAGAGAGCCGTCCATAGTGAAGCCCCAGCCCACATGTTAATAGCCTATTGGCAGTGGTTCTCAAACTTGAGCTAGCATTCAAATCTCCTGGGCGACAGCCTAGAGTTTGGGATTCAGAAGGCATGGGGTGAGGGCTGAGATTTTGCATTGCAAGCCTCACAGATGATGTTGATACTGCTAGTTTGAGATGGCATGTTGAGAACCATTAGGCTAGGGGACAGACACAGATATAACTTGGGGTAGGTTCAAGAAACTGAACTCTAAGATTAATTCTCCAGTGTCTGTTAAAATAATCTTGATGAAAATACAAATTGGTCTTTGGGGTGGTGTGCAAGCTTCATCAAGGGTATCTGCTCTTCGTGACATTGTGATGGAACATGAATGGCAGATGCAAACCTACAGACGTGGTCTCCTGGTTCTCTTGGCCCACTGTCCTCCTGTCTTGGTAAAATCTTGGATAGACTTTAATGGATACCAGTGTCTTGAGAATTCAAGTTAGTGGTGAATTCTCAAGTTGTAAGGTGGGAATTTTTTTTCCCTTACTTGTCAATCAAACCTACACTTTAGGTGGGGACCATCTGTAGGAGAACAGTCATTTTAGCTAAGGGTATTCCAAGTCCCGAGCCACCACATCGTTGTCATTGTCACACCTGCCTGGCAAAATGGCTGTTCACAAGATGAAACTGTGATGTATCACGCGTTAACCAGTGGCTGTGATTCTCGGCTTCCAACTGGCTCTAGGATGGCCTTTTATTATCCTACTAATTCACTGTCCTCTTCTAGCAGTAGCAGCCACAGCAGTGACAATCACCACTGTTGGTGGAGGGCTTGCTGCCTTCCCAGGGTGCTGGCTGTGCTTCTGGCTGTGTAGTGTTAGCTTGTGTGAATCCCACCACCATCCTTGAAGGAGGCACCGTGATCCCCTTTGTTTCAGACACAAGAGGATGGGGGCTGGGAGAGGCACTGGGTTGTCCTCACACAGCTTGTGAGAGTCGGACTTCTCTATTTGAGTCCAGGCAGCATGAGCAATGTGGGGCAGATTTAGATTTGACTCTATTTTGGGAAACTTTCAATGGCAGTGTGATGAGAAGCCTCGCTGAATTGGAAAGATGCTAGGAGGTTTTGAAGTATGTTGCAACCAAACGTATTTAAGGTTGTGTAGGTTCTGAGGTCGAGGATTTTGTAACGGGACAGAATTTCACTGTGTGATGAATTGAGCTAGTCTGCCCCACATAAGATGAAAACCATCTGAGGCCAGTATTGCAATTATTATTTTTTTTAATGTGACTCTCTGTTATTTGATAAGGAAGATCAAATGACTTAAAGCTTATAAACATGTTCATGATTTGTTTCTCGCAGGTACCAGTAGGTGGTCTTAACCATTTGAAATTATTTTTGTAGGCATGAAGTTACTTTGAGCAGGGCTCTACGCTCCCTTCCAGCTATTTTCTCACAGGAGTAAGTCTACAGGGCAGCTTCAGTGCTATCCATGAGCCACTTTGCTTTACTAGGTTCTAAAAATGAGAGAGGGAGAGAATGCTTTGAGCTATGTCCATGGTTGTTTGGCATCAAGATTCTGAGATTCTCTGGAGAGACAGGGTCCATAGGGAATAAGAGGGTGAAAAACTTGAATGTAACTCTGAGACGGGGATCAGTCTGACAGCTTCTGGTGTAGACAGGCATGAGGAGTGAAGAGGTGTGAGACCCCCGCATCTGAAATTGGCCGCCATCGTCCTCTGTCATTGGATCTAGAGGAGGTACTGCAGAGATGGTCCTTAAACATGCGAGGCAAGAAAGTCTAACACAGATTCCTCTCAGAATGCCACCCTAGAGTTCAGAGCTGGTCAAGTAGGCTATTTTGCTTCTGGGCCACTTACAATATCTTTTCTCCCAAATAACAAAGGGCTAAACTATTGGTTGAAAATGGGATTCCAGTTTTTCCTGGCTACATTTTTACTGACCGGCCCCCATGATCTCTGCCTTATTCTTTGTAGATTGAATTGAATTTTTGTGATGCTTTATAAATGCTTTCATAGTTGAGGTGTAATTAAGAGAGGAAAGAAAAGAATAAGCTCAAGAAGAGTGTGAGAGAGCCTATTAATCCCCAGAAAATAAACTTTTGGGTGAAATCTTAGCGAGTGGTGCTGTTTTGAAGAAGGGTCTTCCTTCAGTGTTTTCTTGGTCTAGAGACCTGGCTAAAAGTGGTTGTAAATTTTCATTAATGTTATATATTTGGCTCCTCAGGAAATGATACTTAAAATGAGTTGAACATTAAAGCTTTGCTGAGGATAGACACGAACGGCCTTTTGGTTTCATGGTGACCATGAATTTTGCTAATGATAGAGCCGAGGGTAATGCAGTAGTTCTCAGATGACTTGGAGACTAGCTGGTCTGATGCTTCTGGGGAAATCAAGATTGAGTTCTTATTTAATAGAAGTATCACTGAAGAAAAAAAAGGAGATTTGAAAGCATGGGGGGAGGTGAAGTTGAAATTTTTGGGAGATGGGGGTGGGGAGGAGGGCACATCTTGAACATTTTTTTAATCTTACCATCTTACTGCTTGATCCCAACACTCAGTCAGAAAATTGCCATGCAGTGCACCACTTGAGATGTTGAAGAAAACCTAGAGTAGAGGGTAAAAGCACTGAAAGTCCGCCTGTGTCATTTAGGTCTGAGGCACACGGGTATTTGTTTTGTTAGCCCACACCAATACCCGTGAATGAAAGGGTTTCAATACTGACCAAAATGCTTGGGATCGTTTTCTTAAAATAGATCTTGGTGACGGTACTTGGTGGAGTTAGCAGGGTTTTTTCTGTCACAATATTGTGCTTCCAGAAACCATTCCTTCACCTCAGAGCTGTGTCCAGATGGGAGGCTGGTATAAAGAGGGGGCCGTGTGGTCCCTGGCATTGACTGAATTCTTTCTAACCTTCCATCCTTCTTGAGTAAAAATCTGTGCGGCAAGACTGCTGGATGGAGTCATTGCGTTTGGAAGGGCTCCAGGTGGAACCCCCTCTCCCCAGTTGCCCCAGGGCGCGGCCCCCTGTTACTGCTCAGACCATTGACTGGGACGCAGATGTTCCTGCTGCGAAGGGTAGTTGAATGCTGTAGAACACATAGAGAGGGAATTGACTTGTTTAAACTTTAAAAATGACAAAACTCGGGGCACCTGGGTGGCTCAGTGGGTTAAAGCCTCTGCTTTCGGCTCAGGTCATGGTCCCAGGGTTCTGGGATCGAGCCCTGCATCAGGTTCTCTGCTCAGCAGGGAGCCTGCTTCCCTTCCTCTCTCTGCCTGCCTCTCTGCCTACTTGTGATCTATCTGTCAAATAAATAAATAAAATCTTTAAAAAAAAATG
The DNA here is from genome assembly GCF_020171115.1 of Neogale vison. Taxonomy (NCBI): domain Eukaryota; kingdom Metazoa; phylum Chordata; class Mammalia; order Carnivora; family Mustelidae; genus Neogale; species Neogale vison. The sequence continues at coordinate 97,097,162 of NC_058093.1, read as the reverse complement.
ACAAAACTCCGACATTTCCTAGCAGGACATGGTACATTTCTGCTGTGAGGTCCTTTACCGATCAGAGCAGTTGCTTAGTCTTAAGAACACTTTGGGCAGTCAGCTTAGACATGGGTCTGTGCAACATGGTTGTTATTTTTTTCCTCCCTCCTGCTTTCCCCCCTTCTCTCCTTGCCTCCCCCACTCCCTCCCAAACTCTCAGTTTTATAATTCTCTGATGATAAATTCCAGGAGTATCAGAAACATGCTGAATAGATCTATTAAAGGACATGTTCCCCTCTTTTCTTTTATAAAGGAGTATTTTAGAGGGAAGACACTAGCTTTATCAGAAGCATATAGTAGATCTGTTTCTAAAATGCTTTCACTCTTTTTTAAAAAAATGTTATTCTTCAAGGTGAAGTTGCCACAAGTAATCTGTTACATTTGAATGAACAGGCTTGCAATTCAATTGGGTTTATCTCCTCTTGAAAACTCCTTAGTTTTTTGTGATAGAGCTATCTGTTTTCCAAATTGTGTGTATACATATACTTGGAACTGTGTGTGTATATTAATGCAGGCTAGTCCGGGAAGCATTAGAATTGGTAAAAGCTTGGGTTTAGTGCCTCCTGAGACTTGCAACAAAGAGAAGTTTTGTGCAGAAGCTCCATCTTTGCCAAACGTAGCCTTACTCCTGCTAAACTAATAATGGTTGGGTTTGAATCTTAACACATGAGATAATACAGTTTATTATTATTATTATTGGTAATACCTTTGGGTGTTGAAGTGATAGGGCCTCCCAGCTAGCTGCTTTTAGGTTATTTCTTTTTGGGAGACTACATCAAAAGGCAGTTGGGTTGCAAAACAGGAGAAGCAAAGTCTGTAGATGATCTTTGTCGGCCTGTTTGCAATAGATCAAATTGTTAAAAAGGAGAAACTTAAAAATGTCTTTGTCCTTGTGGTTTCAGGAGTGATTACTGTTCTAAAGAGGACATTGGAGGAGGATCCATTAGGTCATGTAAGTATTGACGTAAGCAGATATCCATGTGGCTTAGCATAGACCCAGGATATTTGCCCTTGGGAGGGAGAAGTTCCAATAGTTGAGTCAGATGTTGGCCATTTGGGAGAATCTAAATACGGACCCCTAGTCCCAAAGGGCTGAGGGGTGCCTCTCCCAGTGCCACCCCAATCCTCAGGGGACATCTTCAGCTCTCTGGTGAAGGCCTGGTGGGGTTTAATCTTTTGAGACAATTGGGCAAGGATATTTTATCTGTCTAGAATTAGTAAAGTGACTGGAGCAGAAGGCCATTTATTGCTTTATTCAATCATGATCAAACACGACTTTATTTAGCATGATTCCCTTCCATAGAATGGCTGATTCCTTCAGAGCAGCCCAACCGAAATCTGACACAGAAGATCATGAGGTGAATATAAGACCGATGAAGAGCATGATTGCCAAAGACCGCACAGTCTCTGAACTGTGTATCAAGGAACTCAAGAAGTACACTTTCCTAAGTCTTCAGTTAAGGACGTATTTTTATGGAGGAAGAAATTTGCTAAGTATTTCTTTATTTGAAACATCTGAGTAGTCCATAGTGCCTAAAGTCCCCACCCAAGCTACCCTTGAGAGTTACCTTGGTAAATGAGTTGTTAACTTGGGAGCAGACTATCCAGATTTTGCAGCCTGCTAGGATTTGGGTGTCAAGGCTATGAGGCTTACAGAATGAAACTTTAAACATTGCTAATTCCTGTTTCTTTTATGTATGTGGGTTTTTGAACAAACTTTGTCTCTAACAACATCACAGGAAAAAGAAAAATACCACGGAGGGGGAGGGGACTATCCCAGTAACTCACAAACAGACAGATGTCTGATGTGAATAAAAGCCTTAATGTTAGAGCCAGAAAATGATGTGACCATGTGACTTGTATCAGCGGCTTCTCTCTAGCTGTCACCTTGAGAATTTGTCCTGCTAGGAGAGACCAGAGAAACAAGAAGTGTCTCCTTCAGAACCTCAAAGGGAGTTTGAATTTCTGAGGACATGGGATTTTGTCTAAGATGGAACAGGCCTACTTAATCCATCCTTCTCCGTCTGCCACGCTCCGATAGGGTACACACATCACTTAATTAGAATGGGACTTCATTTCACGGACTACACAACTTAACAGTGTATCTTCAGGAGTCTGTTTTGGCAGTTAGTTCACTGTTGACAGGGCAAGTTCATGCACTGCCCGCTGAGATTTGCCAGGCATGACAGCTGCGGGTAGCGGGCTGACGTCGTGGAGACCTGGAGCTGGGTCTATGGTCCCTGATACCCAGCTGCCATGGCGTATGCTATGGGAAGGATAAATATGTGTCTTTCTGCCTTTCCTTGTGCTGCGATTTTTTTTTTTTAAGTGTCCGTATCTGCCCCCACCTCCCCTCCTCTCAGCTCTGCACTATGTGGGGTTGACAGCCTTCACGGAGCAGGCAGACGCGTTGGCATCATGTGGCACTCCTGGGCTATGTCTATCTGCCACCAAATATGTTGTCACCTTCCCTCTTGAGCATGCCATATCTAGCTGCCTTTGGAGGGGCCTCTTGGCTCCTTTGGGAATAAGTACTGAAAGAGCAGCTGTCTGTCAGCCTCCTCCAGAGCCGTCGAATTGGGCTATTGTCAACCTGTTGTTGGAGGAGTTCCCAACACAGCAGACTTGGCTGTCATTGACATTTAAAACTTGAAAGCCGTATCACAGATGAGTTTGCGTTTCTGATAATCCCTTAAATAGCCTTCAGAGTCTGCAGCACGTGGCCTGCATACACTGGGGCAAGCCCCAGGAGTGTGGAAATAGTTGGGTCTTCCTGGAGGGAGAGGCAGCAGGTCACCATTCCACCCACAGCATCTCCTTTCTGACTTAGGTAGGAGAAAGTTGCTCTGGCTTTGTACTTAGGTTTCTGCAGGACCATAGGAGTCCTATTAGGTCAGGAAAATTGGCTTCTAAGAACTAATGACTCTTGAACTCTAATTACCACAGAGCCTGTGATCAGAGAGGAAAATTGAGGTCAGAAAAGGTTTTTTGAAGGGGTTGGTAGATTCCATACCTGTTTTTGTTTTGTTTTGTTTTTTGGTGCTGTAATACTTCAAAGAACCAGATTCTAACTTTGATTTCTTGAGACATGACCAGAAGAGAAAGATGCAGTGTTGGTGGTGAAAATAAAACCAGAGCCACACCAGTAGATCTCGTGTATACATATTGCCAGAGAAGGTGCAGAGTAGAATCAAAATGGCTTTTACTTACTGTGGGTCTGTTTAGACTGTAAATTCCTTGAGGGCTAGGACTGGCCTTCCTAGTCTTCATACCACCAGTGGCTAGCACAGAACCTGGCCCGTGGCCTCACGGTAAGCTGAGTAAATGAGTATGAAGAAGGAAAGATTTGAGGTAGAAGACTTGTGTGTGTGTGTGTGTATGTGTGTGTTTATCCCAGTAGTACAGACATTGAAATATGTTAATCATCAAATCCAGATTATGGGATTTAAAGTTAATGATGTTTTCCTGTTGGCGTCAGAGATGAGTCATCTTAGAAGAGGCAGGGGCTTTGATGGCAGTGAGATGCGATTAAAATGAAACACCTTCACTGCCTGGGCTTAGATTTCCTTCTGTGGTTCCCAGGACGTTTGTCATGGAACAGGAAATGTCAGCGCCTGACCTTGGCTGTGTGCTGCGCAGCTGAGTCCCATGCGTCGTCTGCTAGCTCGCCTGGAATGGGGCAGGAACCAGCTCTTAAACTAGCATGATGGGGGCAGCAGGCTTTGGGAAGATGGTTAACAAGAGGAATGTGTGTGACCTTCCTGGCCCTTTGCCTGTGGTGCACATGGGCTTCTCGTTCCTCTTTGTCGTTCCTCTTTCTTTGACCTGGCAGGTGCCCCGGAGCCTGGGGAATGGCCTGCAGGAGAGCCACTGCCCAGTACAAATGAACAGGCATGGAAGATGAAAACCTACTTCCCTCCTGGGCCGAGGGAAGGGGGTGGTAGGGCCATGAGGACAGAGGTCAGAGCTGTGGGCAGCCATGTGTGTCTTGTCACCAGGCCACTCGTAGAGGAGCAGAGCGGTTGTCTTCACGAGGCATGTCTGGCTTTGGCCGGATCTAATCAGAATCCCCGGTTTGTAGCAAGAGGTTTCCAAACAAGAGCATGTATATTTTCTCTGATTTTATTTGAGAAAAAAAAAATGAAATGGTGAAATATTTCAGGTATGCAGAAAAGTGCAGAGACTTGACTAAAACACTCGCTCATGTTACCCTCCCCCCGCCCTTCCTCCACATCTCAGGGGTCCCCTTTCTGATGCCACTACTGACAGATGTCTTACCAACTGTGGAAGATGTTTATGTTTTACAGTGGATTTACCGTACTTCTGTCCCTGGAGCTTTTTAAACATGGGGTCTGCCTGGAACCTAGACCCACACAGAGCCCCAGCGCACCCACACTCTGAGGATGGTTGGTGCTCCTAGGATCTCCCCTTACCTGTGGTTTCTTTTGCTCATTCTGTCATTCTGTTCTGGCCATCCTTGCCATCAATCTGCTTTTCTCTCCATTCAGTTTCAAGGAGATGCATATATACTTATTTTACAAGATTTTATTTATCCGCGCACGCGAGAGAGAGAGAACACGTGAGCAGGAGGAGGGCAGGGGGAGAAGCAGACACCTCGCTGAGCAGGGAGCCTGATGTGGAGCTCCATCCCAGGACCCCGAGATCATGACCTGAGCTGAAGGCAGCTGCTTGAACAACTGAACCACCCAGATGCCCCAAGACGCATACATGTTTAAATCCCTCTCTGCAGCCAGTTCAGACTCCCTGTAATGGGCAGTTCCGCTGGTACTGCTTGGCACAGCTAATGCTATCTCCACATCCAGGGCCCTTCCTGTGACGAAGGCAGCTCACATCCACAGACTTGGTGCCGCACACGGAGCACTCACTCTGATAAGAACTTCTCATTTCTCCCGAAGCCGGTGTGTGATCTCTCTGCAAACGTCCACCTCCCTGGAGGAGGGAGACCAAGGCCATTTTATTTTGCCTCTCAGGCTTAGAGTGATGGATGGACAGCATCTGTCGGGCAGGCTGAGGCTCTCTCTCGGGTTAATTAACATGGGTAAGGCCCACTGACAGGTTTCTAGTCATTTATTCTCTTACTGTGACCATTTTCTGGGGTCGGAGTCCTGCGTTATTTTAGCTATGTTGATGGATGATTGGCCGCCTAACTCTTCATTTTGATCTGAGCCTCATGATGGCTTACAGGAATCCGCAGAGGCAGCTCACGCATCAGGAAGGCTGCTGGGGAGTTGGCCACCCTGTAGCTAATAAGATACTGCCTTGAAGCCGGGGCGGGGTGGGGGGGGTGAGGGAGTTGCCTCACCAGGAGGATGGAGGAGAACCCAGGAGAGGCAGGAAGGATTGGGGAAGGCAGTGCAGGAACCTTGGGAATTTGGCTGAAGAGTTTGGGGATTCTGGGTGATTGGAGGAACAGAATGGTTTTTTAAAACTTCTAAACCATCCTGGGTTGACATGATACAAATAAATGACCAGGAAGTGAAATTTAAAAAAAAAAAAAAAAAAAAGGTGGTCCAGAATACAAAGCTTTAGTTATGTTAGTGGATTCAAAGACAGAAAATTACCCTGTCACATTAGCATTTCCAAAATGTTTACCCTTAAGTTACTGTCCATAGAGGAATCACTTTGTGGTCTGGCCCTGCTCTCTGGACCATCCTCCCCCTCCACCTGGAGTAACACTTACTTAGGATTTTTGGGTCTTTTCTTGGTGCTTTTTTCTTTTTTTTTAAGATTTATTTATTTGAGAGAATGGGGGGAGGGGCAGAGGGAGAGGTAGACTCTCCAGGCAGACTCCCCGTTGAGCACAGAGCCCAACGTGGGGCTCAGTCCTACCACCACAAGATCATGACCTGAGCCAAAATCAAGAGTCGGACACCCAACTGATTGAGCCACCCCGGCACCCGAGCTCTGTGCCTCTTATTCTGTGAGGCCCACCCTGACCTCTCCGCATCTTGTTTTTTATGCTATGAAGTAAAAGTTGGTTGGCGCAGCACTGTTCTCCCTGACAGGAAATGAGGGACCAGGAACGGGTGCTTGTTCCTGAGGGTCCTACCCAAATGGGTTTCCTTTCAGAGATCTTTCTAGAAGGACATGCTGAGGATTATTTCATATACCCCCCCCAGGCCGCCTTAAATAAATATCCAACTAGCTCCTTCCAAAGGTGTGTGTCCTGCGTTGATGACCTTCTGTAAAAAGCGGATCTCTCTGCATGTGTGTGTGGGTCTGTGTGTGCAGGCAGGTGGCACCCAGTGTTTTCTCTAGTTGATAGTTTTAGCCAGGTGGGGGTGGCGTAAGGTAACAATTCCTTTCATGAAGTCCTTTACTGAGTGAGGCCATCTAGGCCCTCCCCAGTTGACCCTGTGGTGGTGTCCATGGTAGCCTGTGGAATGGGGGGACCAGGTATAGGATCCCGCTTGGAGGAGGTTTCAGCCGGGCCGGCAGTGGATAGTCCCTTGCCATTTATACTCCGTTGTTTCAGACTCCCATCACCTGGCCGCATCTGTCCAGAAAATGTAGTCTAGCCATGTGTCCTGGGAGGTAGACAGTGTGGGTTCAGTGAGCTATGAGCATTGTCCATAGCTTCCCCGACTCCTGATTTCCTCATTCACTTACCAGAGTCCTTGCACTATTGCATTCTTTTATCCACATGAACTCTTTTATTCCTCTTTTATGCCTGCTTGTGATGATGGCCAGGCGTTACATTTTCATGCACTGGGCTGAGAAACAATGGAAAGAAAAGAGAATGGAAGTTCCCTCAGTTCATGGATAGTGATTACACAGACTGCTGTCAGCAGCTGGGAATGGCCAGTGCTGACTACAAGGGAATATTGGCTATGCGCCATAGGCTGCATTTGGAGGTTTTTTAATCCAGGTATTTATGAGTTGAGAGTAATGCTTAGTCTTTAGAAAGTAAATAGCACTTAAGCAGAAGGAAGCCATGGGTGCAGGGGCAGCCAGTGGCCCATGTGGAAAGGTGGCCAAGGTAATATAATTTGATAAAAAGCAGGAGTAGCTCTAATATTTTTATATGTGCACTTTTTTTTCCCCTGCAGCAGGGAATTAAAAAACACACAAAGCCCCCCAAATGCCTTTATTTGCTTTCAATTCAGGGAAGCCAATGAGTCTGAATGAGAGAGGAGAGGTGGAGGGAGGGAACGGGTGCATGTACGTCAGGGAGGGTCTTGGCAGAGTCGCAGGGCACAGCATCCTTCTGGAACCTGTGTGTACTGGAGTGACCAGGAGAGCTGGACCAGGCATTTGTCAGAGAACCTACTATAGAAGAGTGAGCATGTAGGGGTTGGAGGAGGGGAGCTGCCAAGAAGAATGTATGTCCACCCAGAGATCTGCAGCCATGGGAAGATGTTTCCCCCCGCCTCAAGGCTGCAGCAGGGTCGGGGTTGGTGGTGGTATCACAAAGCTCATGGGGGACCCTCTGGGAAGAGCTGTGTCTGTGGAGAAGGTGCAGCTGGTCAGAGACTGGCTTCCTCCTTGTGCCCGCCCTCCCAGCTTCTGCTGACACCTCCCCGAGGCTGACCCTACCTGAAACCAGATGGCAAGGGGGGTTGGGAGATGTGGTTTCCTATGATAGGTCACAAAAAAGGGCAGGGCATGCAGAGACTGCGTTTGAGAGCAGAAAGGTAGATAGTTGGCCCAGGGAGTACAACCTCTCGGTGGAAAGGAAGGAGAATGAATAGAAGGAGAATGAATAAAGCAAGAGATCACATTAGGAAAGAGATGTTAAGAGTTTTGGTTTCTTGCCTCCTTGCCATATTTTCTCCTCTGCGTTTCTCTGTCACCACCTGTGTTCCTTTTCATCATTTTGTTAAATGCTTTTTGCACCACGTGATATTTTCTGGACCTGCCGGATTCTACCGTAACAGCTAACCTCCCTGAACGCTCACCGCATGCCATGGTGGCCGAGTTCTCAGGGCTTGATCTGTCTCGGTTCACTGAATTTTCCGAGCAGCTCTGTGAGGCAGGCACAGTCAGTCCTCATTATGTGAGGGTTTTGTATTTGTGTCTCGGGTTAAAGTGTATGCTTTTGTGGCTATTCACAGATGTATGCAGAGTGCAGGAGAATGCACGTGGCCTGATGTGCACATTCCCAGCCAAGGTCCAACGAAGCAGCGCTCTGCCTTCTTGTTTCTCACACTGTAGATGAGTGCTCTCCTTGTGGTCTAATGAGCGCCCTCTTTCTGGGGCCTTTTTGAGCTTCCCTCTTGTGATTTTTATGGTTTGAAATGACCCCTAAGCATAGTGTTAGATGCTTCTTGGCGTTCAGAAGTGCAGGAAGGCAGAGAGGTGCCTGGTGGAGAATATGCGTGTGTTGGGGAAGGTCTTCAAGCAGGAGTTAGACTACCACTACCTAGGAATTGAAGGTTAATGAGTCAACCATCTATATTAAAGAAGATGTCTTAAAACAGAAATACCTAACACACGATTAGGAATTGATCGGTTGACAGAAGTGTTGTGACCAGAGGCTCACAGGAACCTATCCCTGTGTTTCCCTTGGGAACACTGGTTCAGCTTTCCCAAATTTGGTGTTCACAGTGACTTTAAAGAACATAACTATGGCAAATAATGACCCTCAACTGTACTACTGTCATCCCCAGTTTGTAGATATACTGAGGTCTGTAGAAGTGAAGAAAGTTGCCCAGGTGTCGCCTTATAGGATTGGAATCCAGACAGCCCTCCGCATCACTCTTACGTCTGGATACTGTCATCCTTTTTGAACCTGCTGTCGATGCTGGTGAAACCAATGCCAGGGCCATTTTCAGTGATTAAACTCCCGTTGGCAAAGCCAAGGGTTACCTCTGGTGGGGGATCGTGATATGTATAAGCCCACAATAAAGGTAATAACGTTTTATGTCTGCATAAGAACTTGTGCATATTTCATGTGAGTTCATTCTCAGAAGCGCTGTAAAGTGCATCACCCCTCCATTCCATAAATAAAACCTGGTGTGTGGAAGACCGTGATTTGGTCAGGGGCCTGGGGTGAGACAGAGTGGTAGGACAGAAACTCTAACCCAGGCTTCCTGGCTTTAGATCCCTTGTTCCTTTTTGCAGTATCAAGCAGGGCTCTTAGCAAGGCCGTGGGGATGGGACGCTTGCCTTGCCATGGAGACTCAGCTTTGCCACTTTGATTCTGCTTTGTTCCGGAGAAATCACAGAAAGTTAGAATGGCGGGTAAAATAAGTGATTCTGAGGAGGGACCAGAAAGACTTTCTTTAAAATGACTGCTTGTTTCCATGTATATAGAAAGTCTTTCCTGGCCATGATGATCTTTCTGGAAAGATGGTTTTGTTTTTGTTTTGTTTTGTTTTCTGTTCATTAGGGAAATATGTGAAAATAAATAAAATATGAAGGAAAAGTAATTTGAGTGGTCTTCTGGCATTTCCTTGGGGGTATACTCTTGCCTAAACATTGTTCTTGGCTTGTCTCTTTAGCTTTCTTCATGTATTTAAAGTTCTGTTTGAATAAGAAGTAGATGCACTCGTTAAAGAGTTAAAAGGAGAGGGGCGCCTTGGTGGCTCAGTCAGTCAGTGTTTGCCCTCAGCTCAGGTCATGATCCCAGGATCCTGGGATCGAACCCCAACTCCCTGCTCAGTGGGGAGCCTGCTTCCTGCACTCCCCTCCTTGTGCTCTCTCTCTGTCAAGTGAATAAATAAAATCTTAAAAAAAAAAGTTAAAAGGATGTTAAAACAAAACAAGACAAAATGCTCCTTCCCGAGAGCGAGCACTGTGCCTGATTCTTGTGTACTTTCCCAAAGGTGTTCTAACCTCCACCCCAGTGATTTTCAGCTGGTGGTGAGCCAGGGACATTGGCATGTATCCAGGGAAAGCTGGCCCTGTGGTGGGCAGGGCCCTGCCCCACAGCCTAGTATTGGCCCCATAGTCAATAGTGCCGAAGTGCCATCACCCTTCCCTACCCTCACTGTAAACTGTAAAGGCTCTCTTAACGTGGGAGATACAAAGGCTTTTGTGTTTGAACTTCAGTTCAAATTCAGTTCAGTTCAGATTTTGTGTCCTGCTCACAGATGGGGCAATGGGCGTGGTCCTCTCCAGGTGCAGCTAAGGGGCTGTAACAGCTCTAGAGACCCAAAGCAAGGAAAATCACTAAAGCAAGTCTGGTCTGCTTTTTTGTTGTCACAGTGTGTGGGCAGTTCTAAACAAAGCCAGTGATACAGTACTTCCTGGGAAAAGCTCTTGTTGGTTTAAGTTCTAAGTAATTGCTGCTGTGAATAATGCTATATGACTAAGTTAATAGATATATTTATATATCCACACTTAAGGTTAGTACACACTTGTCCCTACCGTTTAATAAACATTGTATTCTACATGGAAATTAATTTAGAGAATTTCCCGTCTGCCGTTGATCCTGATGCACATGGACTAAGCTACACAGGTAGAGAGTCTGGTTCCTAACAGTTCAGGATTGTTGGTGTTTGCTCTGGAGGCACTTCATGCCTCCATCCCTCGTACAGTCTATTCCTGTGTTTCCGCGGAGCTTGACAATAAACCATAGTGCAGTTGGGGATGAGAAAATGGAACTGGACGCTCTTCAATGCTGTCCCTCTATGTGACCATTTGGAATTTAACATACAATTAAAATTTAAAACCGTGAGACTGAGAACTCCTAAGTGTAATGTTGTTTGGTAAGTGTATATTTTACTTTGTAGAAGAAATATTTTACTGAATTTTAGAAGTCACTTTAAAAACTTACATTTTTTTTTTTTTTTAAGGGTTGTTGGGGCACCTGGGTGGCTCAGTTGCTTAAGCCTCCAATTCTTGATTTTGACTCAGGTCTGGTCTCAGGGTCGTGAAAGTCTGCTTAAGATTCTGTTTCTCCCTTTTCCTCTGCCTCTTCCCTCTGCTGCATGTGCTCATTCTCTCTCTTAAAAAAAGTGGTTTAAAATCTAAAGAATGCATTTGCCACGACGTGGATGGAACTAGAGGGTAACGTGCTTAGTGAAATAAGTCAATTGGAGAAAGACAATTATCATATGATCTCCCTGATAGGAGGAAGTGGACATGCAACGTGGGTGGTTTGGGGGGTAAGAAAAGAATAAATGAAACAAGATGGGATCGGGAGGGAGACAAACCATAAGAGACTCTTAATCTCACAAAACAAACTGAGAGTTGCTGGGGGGAGGGGGGCTGGGAGAGGGTGGTAGGGTTATGGACATTGGGAAGGGTATGTGCTATGGTAAGTGCTGTGAAGTATGTAAACCTGGTGATTCACAGACCTGTACCTTTGGGGCTAATAATACATTATATGTTAATGAAAAAAAAAAAAGCTAAAGAATGACTCAAGAATATGGTGACGATTATTGCATACACATTATTGGAACCAATTTACTTGTATGGAAGAGAGACTGTTAAGTAGTGATCTGTCCTGAGTGTCCCCTATGGTAGGTACTCTACTGTTAGGATGGTTGAGATCTTCAAGAAAAATGAATGAAAGGGAATGAAAGTGGACCCAAGGAAGCATGTAGTTGTTTCTGTCATTCTGGTTTCTGTCCATTCAAAATCAGTGCTCTTCGAAATGCCACACAGGATTGAAATTCTGACCTATCAGGGTCTTCGCAAAAGTAGACGAATCTTACCCTACACCCTGATGTTTTAAAACTTGGTTGATTTCTACAAAAAGAACAGTGTGCACATTGCTAGTGTGCAGCTTGATGACTTGTTGCAGCCCAATATGGCGTTGTCAAGGTACTCCGATCCAGAAACAAAATGTGAGCGATAACTAGAAACCCCCGTACCCCTCCTCTTTTCTAGCTGAGGTTTCCATTCACCCCCATCTCCAGCATCACCACTGGCCTGACTTCTAACAGCACAGATCACTTGTGCTGTTTGGGGATGTTACATAAATGGAGTTCATTATACGGTACATAAAGAGAAGACTAATTTTAACCCGTCTGTCTCAATTTTGATGGTGACTGGAGACATTTGAAACATTCCAAAATGTGGCACTTAAACATCTTTTTGAATGGTAGATTAACAAAAATTTCTGGTCTAGTTCAAGGGTGACTTCACTTATATTGGCCTGCAGGGTGGTAACATTTAATGTGCTCGCTTCGGTAATGAAGAACACAACAAACTTAATTATGATGTCACTTGCTGGGCTTTAGAATTTTAGGTGGAAGGCAACTAATTGTATGGACATCAAAATACAATTTGTGAATTGAAGTAATCCAGTTCATCTGAAGCTAGAGTAGCTTATAGGCTTAGAGTGTGGTCACTAAGTTGGATACACTGTACGGAAGCTTCTAATTGGATTTAGATTGGGAACCCTAACATGGAAATGCCATCAATGTATTCCTGCTGCCATTTTCTGAGTAGTATGCATGTCTGGTCTACAGAGACAGAATGGATGGGATGTTTAATCGTTGAAGTTTGGACCACAAGGGTCTGAAGTTGCCCTTCACGTAGTGGGAGAAAGTTCAGTACTCAGTTTGAAGGCCCTTGGGAATGTTGAACTGCTAAATTAACATAAAAGTATTATTTAGAAAAAATATCCCTCTCTGCAACCATCATCTGCAGTGAGAATATGTATTCGCACTCATTTCTGGATCTGTCAGTGGCTGGCTCATTCACCACGAGCTGTGGCGGCCAATTCAGAAGGCTGATGTGGCTCCTTGTGAGGTGCTGTGTGGCGGCCAGACATGGAACGTGTTTGCCACGCGGCTTCTCTTAGTCCCAGCAGAGATGAAAACGAACAGTTCTCTCAATATCGCGAAGTCAGGGATGTTTGTCTTAGGGAAGCTTCTTTTTGCTCACTTAATTTTTTGGTCTATAAAAAACATTCTCTTCTTTCTTCCCTCCCGAGCGGTTTCTAGTCATCTTCTCAAATTAAAACAGGAATGCCTGTTATGCCTTGTTATTTGAAAGCTGTCTGGTTTTGTTTGTTTGTTTGTTTTTTCATTTTCAACCCTTGATGCAGGAGAGGCAGTGTTTGCAAATAAAAGCCAGTTCAGGAAGTTATATCTGACATGGGAATTGGATCATGTCACTCCTGGGCTTGAGGCTCTCCAAAGTCATTCTTCAGTTATAAGGAGGGCCCTCGGTCCTGCTATGGCATTCAAGATCCCTCGTCACCTTGTCTTACTGCCCAAGACTGGGCTTGGCAGGGCCTGCCTCCCCTTGCATCCCATGCCTGCAGGGAAATGGTGCCCTCCAGTATGACCACTCACTGGAGCCCTTCTCCCTGTTGGCGATGCCTTGTTCTGCCATCCTCATTTTACTTTTAAGGTTCCTTCCATGGCTTTCTTTTTTCAAAAAAACCTTCATTGATCCTCCTGGCTAGGGTAAGAGCCGTTTTCTTCTGTGTTCTTGATATACCCTGTATATATCCCATCCTCATTGGCTCACATTTGTATGCTGATATGTGCCCAGCAACCAGGACTATATGTGCATGTGGCAGGTGCTCAAGAGATCACTTGTGGAGCTCAGGTATGGATTATACTCTTATGTTCACATGATGTGTCCACGTGTCCATCTTCCTACAGTGGTTTGAGAGCAGGAATTGGACCTATTCGTCGCCACATGCTACGTGCCTGACAGAGGTACCCAGAAATGTTTGAGTGAAGGGCAAGGCCGGGCTCTGTGCAGAGAGCATTGTAGAGGCCAGGCACAGTTTTCCTTGTATTACAGTCATTCGTGTTAACTCCTGAGTGTGTGGGCAGACCTCATCCTAGGGCTTTGTGATCAGGTGCATGGGAATCCCAGAATGTTATGGGGTAGGAAAGGAGCTCTCATACTCTCCACCCCATCCCCATCCCCTTGTTTGCCAAATGGGAATGCCTCTGTGTATGGGAAAGTGTTGATGAATGTGTTCACCTCCCAGACAAGATGCCTGACGGTGGTGATCTTGATTCACTTGCTGATTGCCTAATTGCCAATGCAGGAAAATGCCAGTAAAAAAGAAAAACTAGGAAAAAAAGGGGTGGGGTGGGGGGAGGAAAAAGGTAATGTAAAGGCAGTATTAATTATCATCCTTTAGAAGAAATACTTGTCATTCTTAACATAATTACTGTGCAGCCCAATAAAGGCTGTGTATGTGGCATGTCTTATTTCATTTATTTTTTTTTTAAGATTTATTTATTTACCAGAGAGACTGAGAGAGAGAGAAAGCATGTGTGCACAAGCAGGGGCAACAGCAGGCAGAGGAAGAAGCAGGCTTCCCCCTGATTAGCCAGTCTGATGTGGTACTCAATCCCTGGACCTTGGGATCATGACTTGAGCCAAAGGCAGACACTTAACCAACTGAGTCACCTAGGCATCCCTTATTTCATTTCTATAATAATTTTGTTATTTGGGTCCTTAGATCATTATAGAGGTAATTTTTCATTCCCAGAAAAAGCCCTTAAGTGATGGGATAGAGTTTTCCTATATTGGAGTCTCACTTCCCCTAACCTGCTCAGATCTGTGGCCATCACTTAACTTACTTGCCATTGAGTGCCAGTGAGTATTGAAATGAATAAGGAAAAAACAAGTTCTGCAGGAAAACAGAGAGATGGGACTTTAATATTTTCTATATTCTCCTGAGATGCAGAGGCCTGTGCCCATATGTGCCCTGTCCTGTCAGTTGGGTTGTTCCTGGTTCAGAAGAGGGGGTTCCCTGTTGGAGGATTTTCTCTGGGGTCCCGGGAACTCAGAATGATAGGGACTCTGCTGCCCTCACAAGTTTGAGGGCCCCTGGCCAACCCAACATTACAACCCAATGTCAAAAGGACATTCCTTTTCCCAGGCCTGAAGTTGGAAGGCTCTGTTAGTCCCCATGAGCCTGTCGTCTGCATTACTACCGCTATCCAAGGAAAATCTGGCTTTGACCACAGTGAAAGTATTGAAGGCAGCCTTAAGGGTGAGATTTCAGGCAATGATGAGGTTCTTTTCTCCCTCCCTCTCCCTCTTCAATCTGTGATGAGATTCCCACTTTCCACTCAGACCTGGGTTCCACTAAGGGGCCAAGTCCACTTGTGCTGACCATAACACCTCTCAGTTACTGGTTCCTCACACTAAGATGTCAGGATGGACACATACTTTCCCCCAACAGTGGTTTTAAAGTACAGGCATTGAGATTTCTAAGTGGTGGGCTGAAAGATGGCCAGTCTTGTCTTTCTCCTCTACTAAACTTCAGCAAGCACCTTGACTTAGGGCCTGTTGGGGCTCATTGTGTTCCCAGGGCCCAGCCCACAGTCACCACATCAGAGGAGCTCAGTGAGTGGGAGCTGAGTCTGTGCATGAAAGGTGGGCGCTGGAGATGTTTTCTGTCTCCTTGGAAATTCTGTCTATGCATTGACTTGAGGAAAGGATTTGAAGTGGCAACTCCTTACTTCATAGTATGGGTGAATTTCTCAACCAAGAAGCTCTGTGGGGTCTTTCTGTGTAAATGTTGCATTGTCAAATAGTTCTGGAGGGCGTCCTTGTCCTCTTAGCATTGGAATCACGGGTAAATTGGAACAGCTAACACTGTGGAAGGGGATATGCTGCCTTCTGAGCTTGCAGCCAGCAGGAACTGATGCGAGAGTGGGTTGTCCCTGGACAGCTGGTGTAGACAGCTTAGAGGCACAGGATTGTAGATGATGACTTGGATGGCTTCATCAAAGTCATTCATTTCTTCATTTGACGTGTATCTGTTGAGCTCCTTCTTTGTACCTGGCTCTATTCTAGGCACTGGAGATACAGAGGTGGACAAAGACAGAGGAAGTAGAGAAACGGGTGAATCATACGTCGGGTGGAGATGTGGGAGAGGAAAAATCACATGGGCCAAGGGGCAGAAGGCACATGCTGGCTGCTAGGTTAGACGTGCTGGCCCCCGAGGCTGCTTCAGGGAGTGATGGTTGTGTACATAGCTGCTTGACGACATAGTCGAGGTGGTGTATGGGACGAAAAGAGCTCCAGGGGGAACCCATGGCACCTAGAGGTGCTTGAGGTGGGGACAGACTGGACCTATCAGGAAGGGGTGTGTGTAGAGTGGAGCGAACAAGGTGCTAAGTGGAGAGGTGGGCAGTGCTGGAACATGCAGAGCCTCAGAACATTTTTGGCCAGGGTACACAGTGTGAGTTTCATTCTGACTCTGATGTGTGTGTTCAGAGTTTTGAGTCTGGGAGTGGGGGGCAGATAGGTGACCCAGTCTCATTTGTATTTATACAGGTCACTTGGCTTGTGTGCAGAAGTGACTGTAAGGGAAAAATAAGGGTTAAGGTGTGGAAATCAGGTAGGAATGACAGGTGTCGGACCTCAATCATCCAACCCCTTGTCACCCTCTCCTTCCCCTCCGAAAGGTCGGCGGCCCCTCTCTGTCTTCATCTCCTGCTACTTTTCCCAGGATTAAATTTATTCTAGCAATACACATCATCTTGGACTTCCCCTACATCTGCACTCATGCTGTTTTTCAAGATGTCGCTGATCATTGCCTGGAATTAGACACACGTATGCATGTACACCTTCGTGCCCGTGCTCACGCATGGCTGCTTTCTTTCCTGCTGGTGTGTAAGCATGAGGTGGGCAGGTAGATACCCTTTGTCATCGTTACTACGGGGACCTAGTGCCCAAGTGCTTCCCAGCATGCAGTAGGGGCTTAAAATACTTACTAAAGGAGCGCATCAGGTGGAGGGATGACCAGCTGTTATCCTTACTATGTAATTTCCACTGGGAAAATGACCACCATGACTGCCTGAGGGCCAAACTGCAATGCTGAAGACGTGGAGAACATCAGGCTGTAATACCATCCTAATAAAAAAAAACGAAGCGGGGCGCCTGGGTGGCTCAGTGGGTTAAGCCGCTGCCTTCAGCTCAGGTCATGATCTCGGGGTCCTGGGATCGAGTCCCGCATCGGGCTCTCTGCTCGGCAGGGAGCCTGCTTCCTCCTCTCTCTCTCTGCCTGCCTCTCTGCCTACTTGTAATCTCTCTCTGTCAAATAAATAAATAAAATCTTTAAAAAAAAAAAAACAAAAAACGAAGCATGCTTAAGAATTTAAGTAATAGGAAAAAAAGAAGGGGGGGGCATCTGTGTTGATCACGAAGTTTTGCCCCTGGTGGGGGATAAAATGCAAAGGAGCAACTTTGAAGCTGTTCATCTATTGCAGTGAGATCTGTCACTTTCATTTACCTCTAGTACCCTCTGGCTGTTTGTTTGTTGGAAAAGACTTTTGGGGAAGTGATTCATCTCCCCCAGCGCCACCTGTGTTCTCAGCTCGTTTTCCTGAGCTACAATTGAAGCTGGATAATTCTGTCACCCGAATGCGCATGCTCTGCCCCAAGGAAATCAGCATGTGCCCCTTCTAAGGATGGAGAATGGGAGTAAATGGGGATAGAGAAGAGCAGTGACCCAGGGCCCCTCAGAGGGGTGGGGGGGGCCAGTTCTGCTAGGCTTGTGACTAAGGAGCACTTCTAGAGGCAGAGGAGCTTGTGTGACTCCTGCCCCCTCTACCATGTGACTTTGGGCAAGTTTCTTAACCTCTCTGTGCCTCAGTACCCTCATCTATAAAAGGAAAGTAACAACAGTACCTATCTTATGAACTTCCTATGAGAGGTGGGTGGGTTAATACCTATAGAAGGTCTTAGGACCATGTCTGGGATAGCAGTTACTCAAAACATTTCAGTTCTTACTAAGTGGGAGAAACATTAGAGTCAAGAGTAGTTGGCTTAAGTTCTAGTAGATAAAAGTGATGTCGTTTGAACCTGGGTGTTGAATCCATGTCCAGCACTTGAGACAACTGGAAATGTGTGTGCGTGTAGGACTGGGGTGGATTCTGACCGCAAAGGGTATACTGCAATAAAATGCTAATGCTAACCACCCAGGGTTAGTGCGGATCCCATAAGTTAAAAGGTACAGCCCCCAGCCACACTGCCTCTACTTCAGATGCCAGCTGCAAGTGGGCTCCCGAGACCACTACTACTTGCACCCGGCTGGCTGCTAACCTAGGTATTCCATGACCCCCTCAGCTTTGATAATCCACTAGACTGACCTGCAGAACTTGGGAAAGTGCTATACCCAGGGTTACAGTTTTAATCTAGAAGATGTAAATCAGGACCATCCAGATGAAGAGAGGGGAGGTCTGAGAGGGTTCCAGATGCTGAGCTTCTCTGCCTTCTCCTTTGGGATGAGGGCATGTCACCTTCCTGGCACATCAACACATTCACCAACTGGAAGCTTCCTTGAACTTCATGTCCAGAGCTTGTTTTTTTCGTTGCTGTTTGTTTTGTTTGTTTTATTTATTGCTCTGACATAGCGAGATCACAAGTAGGCAGAGCAGCAGGCAGAGGGAGAGGGAGAAGCAGACTCCCTGCTGAGCAGGGATCCTGATGTAGGGCTTAATCCCAGGACCCTGGGATCATGACCTGAGCCGAAGGCAGATGCTTAACTGACCAAGCCACCCAGGCACCTCAATGTCTAGAGGTTTTTTTTGTTTTGTTTTTTTTTAAGATTTTATTTATTTATTTGACAGAGAGAAATCGCAAGTAGACGGAGAGGCAGGCAGAGAGAGAGAGAGGGAAGCAGGCTCCCTGTTGAGCAGAGAGCCCGATGTGGGACTCAATCCCAGAACCCTGAGATCATGACCTGAGCCGAAGGCAGCGGCTTACAATGTCTAGAGCTTTTAGTGGGCTTTTCATTTCACAGGCATGACTTAACTCATCCACATGGCCAATGATTTCATCAGTGTGAGCCCCCTCCAAGATTGGGCACCCTCAAAACCCTGGCGTTCTCATCACATGATGGGTCGTTCTGGTGATAACTTGCAGCCTGAGTCTTATCATCTCCCAGCGTAAACTTAGGTATGATCCAAGGGGCTTGTCAAGAACAAAGACACTTCTGTTACTTGGGAAGTTCCGAGGATTTAGTGTCCCTTCTAGGAATCGGGGACGAAGACCAGATTCTTTATTGTACAGTAGGAGATTATATTTGAGATAGCAATGGTGGTGCTATGGTGGCCTGGGAAGGGAGCCCAGCTCTTGTCTTGGGGTTAACTGCGCTAATCCAGTGTCAGGGTGGGCTGATGATGAGGTAGTAGTAACATGTATTAGCTTTGATGGCTCTAGCTTTCCTTTCTTTAGAGCAATTTGTTTAGTCTCATGGGGATGAAGCAGTCTTTTGGGGTTTTATAGTGACCCTCTATTAAATAAGTCACAAAGACAGCATTTCTGCATTTGAGTCTTGAAAAAAATAAGGCTTTGAAACTACTCTGGGTTGCTGTGTGTGAAACCCGTGAGCTTGTGAGCTGCTGACTGGCCCTAAGTTGTCTTTTTGAATCCCAGAAGTATCCTTCTTGATAAGTTCACTCCAAAATCTGGGAGGACAAAGGGTGCTGGCTTTTTGATGGGCAGTCTTTCTACATCTGATTTTTTTTTTTTAATGTCACAGTTTAGCAGTGTGCATTTTCTTATTTAATCCTCACAATAACCATATGAAGAAGGGATTATTATCCGTGTTTAATAGATGAAGACGATTACAGAGATTAAATAATTGGCCCCAAATTACCCCACTAGAAATTAGCATCTGCGTCTGATGTTTTATTTATTTATTTATTTATTTTGCGTCTGATGTTTTTAACCACCGATGACCTGAGCTCAGTTGATGGACAGGCTTGTGTTAAGACCTTCTCCTGTGGTTTCTTTGTTATTCTCCATAGTCATTCGTGAATGCTCACCTGATTTTCTTTGATTCCTGTAACAAATGTGGCTTTTGTAGGCTCTTTGGTTCTGTTTTTCCCTTGGTATTCCAGGCTGCTCACTTATGTGATTATCACAAGATAAGTTGGTCCCTTCAATTAAAGACTGAGTGTTTCCAGAGCCTTTTTCATCTTTTATTGAGCATTTGTACCATGCCCCCCAACTTCTGTTGGGTAGCATTTCTCAGAAGGGCTTATGAGGATCTGATTAAGGCCCAAGTGGCGGAAGCGCCCTAAGTAGATAGAAAGCCCATAGGAAGCTCTTTGTGTTCCGAATCCTTTTTTGTTTTTATTTTTGATGGAGTACATAGAACATATAATCGTTTTGAAGTGTGCAATTCCATGGCGTGAAGTCCACTGACAGTGCTGTGTGACCATCCCCGCCCACCTTGTCTTGAGCTTTTTCATCTTCCCAGCTGAAACTCTGTACCTATTAAACAACTCCCCCTTCCTCCCACCCCCAGCCCCTGGCAGCCACTCCTCCTTTCCCTGTCCACAACTTGACTTCTTCTAGGTACTTAACATAGGTGGAAGCATACAGTGTCCTTTTGTGTCTGGCTTCCTTCACTTAACTTGATGTCTTCAGGGTTCATCCATGTTGTAGAATGTGTCAGATTTCTGTTCCTTTTGAGGCTGGTTAATACCACACTGCACGTATATACCACGTTTCGTTTATCTGCTCCTCTGTCAGTAGACACTTGGGTTTCTTTCCTCTTGGGGTCATTGTCAGTCATGCTGCTGGGAACCCTTTCAGTTCCCTTGCCCTTTCAGTTCTGTGGGATATGTACCTACTAGTGGAATGGCTGGAACCCAAATCATCTTTTACACCCAAGAGCAAATAAGTCTGATCTCTTTTTTATGTGATTAGTGTGAACAGGCAAGGAGTTCCATGCCAAAGTAATCAGCCCAGGTCACTTTTTGATGAGTGAGCCAGCAGGAAGTCAGGAGTCTGCATTCAGGTTTGGTTCACTGGATCAGAGGACTGTGTCCATCACTTAGGGGACTACCCCACAAATGACATGGGTGGCGATGTTGAACATGTGAGTAAAGATGGGGGAGTGATTGACAGATACATTTTCAGTGATCCCTCTACCACGTGTTAGTCTTGTCCCTTCCTCTCCTTCTTCCCAGTATCTCCCCATATGATTGTAGGGTGTCCTGCTTAAGAGTCTAGACTCTGCCAACATTGATTATCTGGCTTCAGATTTCAGCTCTTTCAGGTCCCAGCTGCACACATCACCTCACCCTCCTGCGCCTTATTTTTGCCATTCCTATGTGGAGTTCATATATTTCAAACATGTAAAATGCTTAGAACAGTAGCTAGTACAGAGTAAGTACCTGGGAAATGTTGTGGTTGTGGTTTTTATTAGCAATAGTCTTTTGTACCTATTTAATTGGCAGATAATTTAATTGGCACCTATCTGGCAAAATAAAAAAAAATGTCCAATTTAAAGGACCACAAAATACAGATAATAGATGCTTCAGTTAAAGCAGATGGTATAGGGGCATTCTTATACCTTCTTAGTGGAGAGCATAAATTGGTAGAACTTTTCTGAAAGACAGTGTGGAAATATTACTATATCAAAAGCCATGAGGGGAGAAATCCTCTTATTGGACTTGGCGATTGCTTTACTCTAAGGAAATATCTGAAATTGCAAACACAGGAGTGAAAGTTTACTGTTATTTAATAAAGAGAAAAATAAGTGCCTAATACCGTGGACTTATTAAAATAAATTGTGTATATGCAGTGGAGTACTATTTAGCTTTTAAATTGTTGCTAGAAAATATTTGATATGGCAAAGTGTTTTAAAATGCAGTAAGACCTAAAAGCAGGCTATTAAGAAAGCAAGCATAATAATGTGAGACATATATATGTATATATACACACCCTGTGTATATCGGGGAGGAGGTGGGAGAGAGCAAGAAATATTCCAGAATCTTACTAGTGATATCTGCAGGTGGTGGAATGATAAATAGTTTTTTAAATTTCTTTGTGATTTTCTGGATTTTTGGCACTGAGAATACTTTTGGCATTGAGTAAGTGTTATGTTTCCATTAGAGAAAAAAGCAGTAACTTCACTTGGGAAAAAGAAGATTCTGGTTAGTTTTGTTGAGGTTCAAAGAAAGCAAGCCCCAGAGGGGAAAGTCTGCCAAGGGGGCCTTACGGGGGTTCCTGGCACCCGGCAATTGGCTGGCCTTGTGCCCAGACTGTGCTGCACTGTGCTTGCCCCTCCGGCCCTCCTGCACAGCCAGACTCCCGAGTCCAGGCTTCAGTGGGAGCATTCTGTCCCCCTCACCAAGCCTCCTGGCATCAGCGAAGGCAGGGCAGTCTCTCCTTCCGGACGTGCCCGAAGTCCTTGCGGTTTCTTAAAAGAGTCTCTAGTGGGGACACTGGGGTTTGCTGGGATTCCTGAACATTGGGAGGACGTTGTTTCATCAAGCATGATGAAAGCTGACTTTTGCGGGATCCCATTTTTGGATCTCATTTTCCAGTCTCCTTAAGCCTTCCTGGCATGCCTGATGCCGACATTTATGCCCTTGTAGTTTTGTGCATAAAAGGGTAAAAATAAACTTGCTGGCTGCTCAGAAGTGATCCTGAGCAATAGATCTTCCCCTGGACACGGCTGCCAGATGGCGTTGCACCTCCTACTGGTTTAATGAATAGGCATTTGCTGCAAACCTTGAATTGCTCTTGAATCGTTCTGTGCACCTTCCCCGTGAAACCCTGCCAGTGGCAATTTGCATTTGTTTCTCCTTTTTTCCACCCCCCTTTTGATTTTCAGAAGGAGAAAGAGGTGACATTGTCTCCCTGGAATAATTTCCTGTGAGTTGAATTAGTTTTATTGCTAGTGTTGGATAGATCCATCTTCCTAAGTAAACACATGTTGTGCCAACTTCTGGGAAAAGTAAATTTCTTCTCTGAGCTGTCTGCAATGGAAGCTTTCAAATACAGTTCTCCCTCTGCCTTAGGGGGAACGGGAGGCATTAGGTGGGCATGAAGGGGACAGAGAGAGTGGTCCCCGTAGCTGTAATGGCACCGCTGTTAGGATGCGCCACCTGCTTTCGGGGTCACTCATTCCCAGTAAAATCTGGGGCAGTGACAAGGACGCAAGTGGTTCAGTAGTCTGTCTTGAGCCTGCCCTGTAGTTAGTTGGTCCGCAGCCTGAACGAAAGTGAAGTGTCTGTCAGGGTGCTGTGTGGTAATAACAAATGTTTGAATCGATCTGATTGTTTGCTCAAATGCTCTGAAATAACAGTGTTATGTTTAGAATCTAAGAGTTTTGGTTCTGCCAACATGAATTCATTCCAAACGTGAATTGGGCCCCAGAGGTATAGACTGCTCAGGCTACATTTGGGCAATATGGTTCTGCCCCGTTCATTTGAGCAGGTTCTGAGCTCTTGGCCTCTTTCACCGGTCCCTTCTAGAGTCTTCCTCAGTATTGCCCTCATCTTCTTTGCTGGTTAAGGCCCTGGTGAAACACTTCCTGTGAGTGCTTGTCTCTCCCTGCTGTTAGTTGGTATTTCGTGGTTCCCAAGGTCCATGCTGCTTCAAGAAGCCATAAGGAGCTGCAGTTGAGGGCACCTGGGTAGCTCAGTTGTTTGGGCGACTGCCTTCTGCTCAGGTCATGATCCTGGAGTCCCAGGATCAAGCCCCACATCAGGCTCCAAGCTCCACGGGGAGTCTCCTTCCTCCTTCTCCCTCTGATCTTCTCCCCTCTCATGCTGTCTCTCTCAAATAAATAAAAAAGATCTTAAAAGAAAAACAACAACAAAAAAAGAGCTGCAGTTGAAGCTTGTTGTATCGATGGTCAGCAGTCTCTTCCCCGTGGCCTGAGCAGGATCCTCAGGCTCTTAAGGTCCACTCTTTTATTACTGGCTGTGGCTGTGAAGGTCACATGTCTGTTACATTTTCATGGTCTTTGATCTCAAATGTCCCTAGAACACAGTTGCCATTGGTGTCCTGCTTAATGGAGGCTGTCAACCTCTGGGATTGGGCTGATACCTCTGTCAGTGGTGTGGATTTTTTCAGGCCCCCAAACCTGTGGTTCATTTCTCCACCTACCCGAGAGGGTGACTTGACTCTGAGTTAGCAGGTGCTCTACTACAGTCCAATCCTTGTTAGTCTTCAACTAACATTTTTGAACTTGACTTAGAAAAAAAATTGCAAGTATGAATTTCCTTTTTCTGAAGAGTGATTTATCTTTTCAAAAAGTTCTGAAATAGTCTCTTTTGATTTCAGTCTGGGCATTGTGTGTAACAGTTGTTACTGTTTTATTCACTTAAGTTAGAGTATAATTTTTAGAAGCTACCCTAGCAATGAGAGGGAAGAAAGATCCAGACATTTTAATCATGGAGTCAGAAATGTCCCATCCTACCCTGTTGTTATCTCTAGTATGGGATGTGACTCGTGGTTGTGTAATTTATATATGTAGGCTCCATTCCCCTCTTGTACTCTCAGCTCCTTGTAGAATGTGTCTGCTTTAGTCTCACTGATTCTTAAATTTTTAGTACCTGCTGCATTCAGTGAATCCCGTTGTAAAGTCTGCCCTTTTATTATTATTATGTTGTTGTTGTTGTTGTTTTGTTGTTGTTTTAAGTAGGCTCCAATGTGTGGAGTCCAATGTGGGGCTTGAACTCAAGACCCTGAGATCAAGACCTGAGCTGAGATCAAGAGTCTGTGGCTTAACTGACTTAGCCACCCAGATGCCCCAGGTTTACCCTTTTAAATGTCTGTAATCTGTGCTCTCCTTTTTGCTGGGATGTGTGTGCACACATATGCATGTATTTTGAGAGAAACTTCACAATGGGCTAGATGATGCCTTTCCCAGAATTGGTTTTATTTGTAAAGGTGGTATTAGGGGGTGCCTGTTAATCTGTGCAGTGCTGGAGAAGATCCCCAGATCAGATCTCTGGGCACTGGCTGGGATCCAGGCTTTGCTGTGTTTCTCAGTGGCTTGTGTTCTCCAGCAAGTCACTTACTATGTCTGGGGATCTGAAATGAGCAGTGGTCTTGAAGGTCCTCTGCCATTTATTTATTATTAACATATAATGAATTATTTGCCCCAGGGGTACAGATCAGTGATTAATCAGTCTTACACAACACACAGCACTCACCATAGCACATACCCTCCCCAATGTCCATCACCCAGCCACCCCGTCCCTCCCCACCCCCCAGCAGCCCTCAGTTTGTTTCCTAAGATTAAGAGTCTCTTATGGTTGTCTCTCTCCCGATCCCATCTGATTTCATTTTTTCCCTCCCTCCCCCGCCATGACCCCTCATCCTGCCTCTCAAATTCCTCATATCACTGAGAGCATATGATAATTGTCTTTCTCTGATTGAGTAATTTCACTTAGTGCAATACCCTCTAGTTTCCATCCACGTCATTGCAAATGGCAAGATTAAGGGGGTTTTTGATGGCTATGTAGTGTT
Source organism: Neogale vison (assembly GCF_020171115.1). Taxonomy (NCBI): domain Eukaryota; kingdom Metazoa; phylum Chordata; class Mammalia; order Carnivora; family Mustelidae; genus Neogale; species Neogale vison. The sequence goes on along the minus strand of NC_058093.1, from coordinate 97,071,995 downwards.
TCATTGTATATAAAACCGCATCTTCTTTATCCATTCATCTGTTGATGGACATCTAGGTTCTTTCCAAAGTTTGGCTATTGTGGACATTGCTGCTATCAACATTTGGGTGCACGTGCCCCAAATACACTACATTTGTATCTTTAGGGTAAATAATCAGTAGTGTGATTGCTGGGTCGTAGGGGAGCTCTGTGGTACAGTGTTATGATTTTAAGAGTAAGAAAGGCCTGTTTTACTTTTGGGGAGTTCCAGGGCAAAAGGGCAAGACTATCTTCCTAAAATAAAAAAATAAATAACTGTGTCTGAGCTTGTCATTCAAGGTAGCTCCTCTTGGGCTCCTGTGTAATACTCTCAGTGGGGCATTTTTTAACAGTTGCATTTTCTTATTGTCTGTATTGTTCTATAATCTTTGTTGGACATTTGTTTAGTCCCTGTGCCAAGCTATACGCAAAAAGCAGAAATGGAAATTTCCTCTGAGCATTGACTTGGTCCAGATTTGCCTTGTGCTTGGGAATTAGGACCCATGATGTTGGAAAGAATATTTTTTTCATTATCTTTGAGTAGAGAAGACTTTGTGCTGTTGCTCACGTACTAGCATGGGATGTATGTATAAGGTTTTTTTGTTTTGCTTTGTTTTCAGATCTTAGGGTTAAAAAAATCTACATAATATCTAAGAAACTTCTTAAAACACTTTAATGTATATGTGTTTTCTTTTTGATTCAATATAAGATTTATTTTCAAAGCAAAATGATCACTTAAAAAAAATGACAGCTGGGATTTCATAGTGCGCCAGCTAATTGTTTTTCTGTTAGGTGCAAAATTGCTTTTCCATTAAGTGCACCTCCTAATAAATGATAGTTGATGCTCATGGATCTCTAGCTCCCCTCTTAGCTGTTAGAGGCTATGTCTCTTGTCTTAACAGACTAAGGTATAATAGTTTATGGGAGATACTTGTGTTTATTGGATTTACAAGAAGATTTCCTTAAGTCCTAGGCTCTGCCTCTGAATCTTCAAAATTACTCTCAAGGTAACATAGTTAATTCAGCAGCTCGATTCATTAATTCACTGGATGTTGATTGTGTTCTTGCTGTGCCAGGTACTGAGATGCGTGTGGGGTGGGAGTGAGGGACTGGGGGAGTCGGGTACGGAGATGAGTAAGTAGTCCTTGCCATCAAGAACGTAGCAGACTCAAGGGTTATGGGGAAAATATATCACAATGTACTTCAGTCCAATTTTTAAAAGTCCTCTAAGCCCTTAGGAGTTGGGACATTTTTACATTTGAACTTGGATGTGATGTTGAGGAATTTTCTAGGTCAGGAAGGGCCTTCTAGGCATAGGGAACAGCATTAGCATTGGCAAAGCCATGCTAGACTTGTTCCAGAAATTGTGAATAATTTACATGGTAATTATCAGTAGAAAATGCACTTTGGAAGGTAGATGGAGGCATTGGTTGGCCAAAAGAGAAAAGCTTGTATTTTCAGGTGGGTCTAACACTTAAAATCTGAGGTTTGGGATTACAGAGAGATTTTTGGATCTTCTGGTGTAACTTGGTATCCTTTGGAGTCAAGGACAATAGTGTCTGCCATATTATTAAGGGAAGCAAGAAGAAGCAGGTGTGGAGAGATCTCTTGTTGCTGTCAGTAACTCTTGACATAGTCCCTGTAGGAAAGAAAACCTTGGTCTAGGATTTGTTCTAACTGAAACCTGATGTCAGGGACTCAGCATACAGTTGAGTTATGTTAAAGTTGGCTGGGTTGGTGCTTGTTCTGCTCAAGTCTTGGGCCCAGGCTCCTTCCATCGGGTTGCTCTCCTGTCTCCTTTGTATGACCCCAAAAACGGGGAGGAAAAAAGGGTGGGCAGAGGGGCCCGGGGAGAGGATGACCCGAAGTTGCACATATATCTTCTCTTCCTGCTACACTGGGCAGAATTCGATCACATTGCCACTCACTGCAGGAGATGCCTGTGCTCTGCTCACTTTCTGATTCTATGGAAGACAGAAAACTGGAGGGGAAACTAACACAGCCCTTTTCAGGCCTTGTTATCTGTAGCTGAAACTGTTGGTTAATTAAAAAGAGAAGTTTCTTTAAACTCTGTGTAACCAAGGAGGGAAGTCACAGCCTACTTTCTTGGAGTTCTTTGTATTAAAGAATGAGAGTGATTTTTATTTTCCCTGCCTCTTTGGATTCCCTGAGCCTGTTAACCATCCTCTGTGAGCTACCCTCTGTGAGCTTCACCATCACGGGCTGTGCAAATGCACTGTTAGACCTGCTCACTCCTTGTTCTCAAGGTCTCTCTAGCTCTGAAGATTTCCAGTGTTCTGACCCGGCGTTCCGCAGAACTGCCAAGTACCTGGCAGCATGTCCAGGAAGTTTGCTGGAGGAGGCCTTTTGCTCTTGAGTCCAGCTGGACGAGAGGCATGGCTGTGTTAGGCCATCTGGACTCCCTCCAAGGTGCCTGAGCTCTTTTGGGCATTTCCATCTAAAGCAGCCTGTGAACCTCGTGTTCCCTTAGTGTGGGTGAACACCGTCTACCCACCCTTGGCGTCCATCTTAAAGCAGTTGCTCGCAAACCTGTCTTGGGATCTGATCACCTGGAGGAGGGGCAGGTTTTATGTGTGGGTCCCTGTCCTCCACCGTAGTCGACCAAGTAAAGCAGGTTCTCAGGAGTGTGTGTAGGAGTCAGCTAGCAACACCTCCCTCATGTGGGTTTGGTGGTGGGCCAGTTTGGGAACTACACTGCTTTGTAAACTTTCTAACTACTTCTAACTCTTGGTAACTGCATTATATTTCCCCTTCCATTGAAGAGTCTCTGTTACAGCTTCACTTGTGTTATGCATTGGCCCATTCCTGACGCTCAGTAAGTATGAAAGAGACAGAAGTTGATTTTCTGAATGAGTGGTATTTGTGTGTAGCTCCCCAGCTCCCGTGAAATGTATTCTCATGGCATATTAAGTCGTCTTAAAACATTTTGGTTAACAGAAGGTAGAAATTAGCACACCAGGAAATGTTGCATGTGTATCATTTCAGAGAAATTAAATACTTTTCATATCTTCCAAAATTGGTGATAAATTTGAAAGTAAACATTAAATTCCATTCTGGAGTTTTTCTGCTAAGCCAGTGTTTCGTGGGGGAAATCTTTGCCATGTAATTTGACTAAATCCACAGTGTACCGAATTCTGCTCCATTCTGATCTGCACATCCCTGCCTCCCTTTTCCATGGCTCAGGGAATGGCTCAGGAGGGCAGAATGTTTTCTCGGTTCCCCAGAGGACTGCGAAGCTGGTGTGTCCCAGAGGCCAGGATCTCCTAAGATGGGGCTAGAGTCTCGGATCCCATCAGGCAAAGTAGTAAAAGCTCTGGGACCAGCTGTTGATTGAAAGCCACTTTCTCCTTTGTGCCACCTGTGGACTCTTGGGCTGTTCTGTGGAAGCTGGATTTTTAGGGCTGGGTCCTGGCTGCAGCTATATTTTGTTTGCTTGTTCTGTCTTCTCCTTCTAAAAACAGTAGCCAGTACCCCCTACTTCCATGTACTCTGTGGGGATGGAGCATTACATCTCTGTTTAGAAAAACATAATGATTTTCACCCTTTACTGCATGCTGCTCCAACAACTCTTTGATGTCAACATTCTAGGATTTCTGTTACTGTTTGATCATTCCAGTATTCATTCTGTGGTTTTCATTCCTCTAGTCGTTCAGGATTTTCTTTGTAGGGTTGACCTGGAATCCTTTGCCTTTTCTGTTCTTCCCTTATTATTTGAACCTTCAGCCCTCTGGGGAAGGTTTCCCCAAAATGCTTTGCTTGGGAGATGTCTCTGCCTAATGGCTGGTATCCATTGTTGCTCATCACTGCTGTTGGTGTTGGAGGGAAGCAGGCATTTTTGGGTACCAACTGGGTCTCTGTATGGGACAGCAGGATTGAACATGGTCCTTGCCCACAAGGAACTTCAGCGGTCTGACAAAAACTATGCCTCAATCGTAGTTGACTCTTAAAGCCATTGATGGACCAAGAGTATGTTTTGGAATACTTGCCGATTTATTTTCTGTCTCAGGTCAGTGCCTTTGAAATTAAGAATCGATTATGTAGTCCTGTGCAGAGAGCAATGTCTTTTATTTGGACAGTGATGTCAGTTTTAGCTGACCCTCCTGCCCTGTGATAAGGCTGAGGAAGTCATAACTTTGGGGAAGTATTCCAGAAACATGTGGATGTCTGACCTTGGTAAGGACATTGCTAATAGTCATGCTTGAAGGGTTTCAACAGATTTTGTGCCAAGGGAATTTTAGCCTTCAGCCCGAATGCTTCAGAGAAGGCTGTTTGGAGGTCCCCTGGCATCATCCCCCTTTGTGAGTTCTTCTGGAAATTTCTCTGACATCTGTGGTGATGCTGCCTTTCCAAGGGCACACCTGTGCCTTTGGACCATGGCAGTTATTGCCAGTCAGTGATGCCTCTGGTCTCTTTTTTTTTTTTTTTTCTCCATTTAGACACTCTGTCCTTCACCCCTTAAAAGTAATTTGGTGCAGTCAAATGTCCTTCAGTGTCACCTCTGTTATTGGCCCCTCTTCATTTATTCATTTACTTAAGGAACCGTTGAGCACTGAATGCACTCTAGGCCCTGTTCTCATCCCTAGGGATACAGGGTTGAGCCAAACAGATGAGTTCTCTGTTCTCGTGGAGCTTCTGTTCTGGCCAGCCACATAAACAGGGTGATTTCAGAGTGTTGTCTGCCTGTGACAGAAAGAGAAAGGTAAAGAGGAACAGGCAGTTCATAAAATGGTCAGGGAAATGATCGCCGACCCTACTCATGAGTTGAAGAGGAGCCTGCGTGGAAGGGACTTGCCAGGCAGTGGAGAAAGCAGGCAGTTGAGACACTGAGAGGTGGGAGTGAAATGGCCCTTTCTGTGGGGGAGACAGAGGGAGGCTGGTGAGAGAGCCAAAGGCCAGATTTCCCTGGTCTGTATGTGGCCAGAGTGAGGCATCTCCACCCTCCCTGAGGGGCTGTGGCAAGTCACTGGGATAAAGAAGCAGCCCCCGGAATGCCGTGGAAATGGCCTCGCCTTCCCGTCACTGCCAGTATTCAGGGTTAACTATGTCAGAGATAGACGTTGGAGATCCACAGGCCAGTGACAAATTGTATTTCCTTCCTAGAAGTGACATGGCATGCCATCTTCACTGCCTTAATAGATTCGTCCCACACAGTCAAGGCCTTTATCTGCCACTGCAGAAGCTGTACTTGGTGATTGTCTTGACTAGTGGAGGTGCTGGGGAAGGAGAGTTGGGGCCACTCTGGTGGCGTGCCTGTCCCCGGGCTGTGATTCACTGGTGTTCCTTTTTAACTCTTGCTGGTGTGGTGACAGGAAGGAGAAGGGGAATGAAGGATGCCGAGACCCACTCATTGTTATCTGTACTCTCCACGCTGTGGCTCTCTTTCTGTATCCTCTCCTTTTTCCTTCCCCAACTGGGGCCCTTCTTAGTTTGCATCTCCTCCTCCCCTGTAAATTATTCTCAGGGCCATAAAGACTTAAAGGTCACACTCCATGTAGCATAATAAAACACATGTCCCTGGACTTTAAGTTATAACACAGCCTGTGTTTTCTATAAACTACTTTGGCTTTTGAACACAGAAAGATGGATTTACACTTCAATTTGGGGGGCCTCCCTGTTGTATTTATTTGTTCTACTACCTTTATTAAAGGCTTTCTTTGTGCTTATGCTTACCCCTGGTGCTGTTTCCCAAAAATGGAGTGGATATGGTCTTGGCCTTTGTAGGGCCAGTCAGATCTTCCTGATGTAGGCTGACCTGGAAGCCAATAGGTACAGCAAAGTGTTATGTGATAACAGAAAGGTGGGCTCTGTGGGAGCACCACGATATGTCTTTGGAGAGCACTAAAGAAGGAGTTGTTGACTGTTTTTCAACTGATGGAATTTGGGGAGTGGGATGTTAGAATCCTCCTTAATGAGGCTTTGGCCATAATAAGCAAATTGTTTTTGCCATGTCCTTTCTATTGAGAAGTTTCTTGGCTCTCCTGGTTTTTTCTTTCTTTCTCAGAGAACCAGTGAACAGGAGAAAAAATAGGATGACAGGGAGGGTTGGAGGAGAGTACGCAGGCAAATGCCCTTCCAGAGCCTCCGGAGGCCCCTTGGAAGAGAAGCCACTATCTTCTGGGCACCCAGTCAACCTCTGACAGTTCCAGTCAGGGGGGAACAATTTTTATGATTTGTCTTCAGATCTTTTCTCCTCTTGCCTTCAGGATGACCTGTGCTTGTCAGATACTCCGAGGCGCGTGTTACTGTCGAGTGAGGTAACAGCCGTGCCATGCTAATGAGAAAGCTGAATGGTGGTTTGAGGTGGCCTTGGTGGCCACCAGGTGCCAGCATCTCTGTGGGCTTGATGCACTCAGGAGCCCGCGCTCTCCAAGCAAAGTGCCTGCTGCTTGCTTTTTTACCTCTTCTTTTCTTTTTTCATTATTAATAGGAGAACAGTGACTCCCCATCCAGAAGCCACTGATGAACACTCAGGCTTAAATTGCTCCAGGCTAATATGCAGTTTGCTTTTTGTAATACAAGCTGCTGGCCTTGGGGATGGTTGTTAAATTATTTTCTTTTCTATGATTATTAATATAATAGTTGATGGATACTGATGACTCCATGCAAATAGTTTGATGCCATCATCATCATCATCACTGTCATCACTGAGTGCCCCTGTAACCACCTACCCCCACACCTTGGACTTGCCAGTGACTCGCATCTGTGTGTTCCTCTTCTCTGCCGTCCCCTGACTCCCGCCCCAGCAAGCACTAGCCAGGATTGGAAGTTTATCCCGCTCTTGCTCAGCTTCCGTACCCTGTGTCTGGCCCAGGGCTCAGACCCCGCAGAGGAGCGCTGCTGGCAGTGGGGGCTGCTGGCTGCCGGCTGGTACCACCCATCTCCCTTTCTCTTTCCCTTTTTTGTGAGTGGGTAGGTGGAGCATGTCCTGGGACTTCCCCTGTTTGGGAGATTAGCAACATCTCAGAGGAGCTAGGACCTTTTAAAATCATTCTTAGTCCTGTAAGTCCCATTGTTTTCTTTATAACAGTGTTTTGTTTTGTTTTTTTTGGTCATGCTCTCTTTGCCATCCTGAACACAAGTGATAAATAATATGACCTACTAGTACAAAGAAGTAAAAAAAAAAAAAAAAACCCACAAAAGCAGTGCCATTTCCTAGCTAATATAAAACAGAAATGAAAATAATGCATAATCAAGAAGGTTGTTCATTATCTAAATGCTTGTGCCTGATTATATTAAGAAGACAAAATGAGGTAGTCAGTTAAATAGATCCCTGAACCTATGGGTAAATCACCTGTAAATGTAAATTGCAGATACGGGGTTTATTTGATGACTTATATTCCAGAGGTAGTCACCGGTGATAAGAGGTTTTTTTTTTTAATGGTTCACAGCTTTGTGGTAAAGTTCAGAACAAAACAAAGTCTATTTTTGGCTCATTGTATGTGACCTTTGTATTCTGGGAAAATTTAGATTATGTTCAAACTGCAGAAAGTCTAGTGGGTCCTAATCAGAGCACGTCGGAATCCCTGGCTGTGCTCGTCATTGAGAATGCATATTCCTGGGCTCTCCCCATGGTTATTCAGCAGGTATGGGGTGGGGCTCTGGAATCTGCATTTTTAGGGAGCATCCCCAGTCATTCCAATTCAGTTAGTGGGTCCAGGGACAGGCTTTGACTCACCAGTTGAAACTGTGCATCTTTATTCACCTTGAGCGCTCTCTGAGGGATGGTCTAGGGAAAGGGGCCACCCTTGTTCATTTTAATATTTGTTAAGAACAGTTAGTCTTCCAAGTTAAGCTATGGGTCAGTCACATGAGAAATGATGAGAATTTTGGTGGGTCCCATAAGATACATTTCTAGCTCCATGATTCTTGCATTTAAAAAAAAAAAAAAGTTTTCGAGAAGCTGGGGTGATGGAAGCATTCAAAAACCCTAGAGTAGATGGGTTCTGGGAGGCATGAAAGTATGAGGAGGCCAGGGTGCATTCTGGAAAAGGGCAGGCACTAGACTGGGCTCTGTCGTTCAGCACTTTGCCGCTGTGATCTTAGGCTTCATTCCACCTCCTCTGAGGGGGTGACGGGACCTCTTTGACTTTCAAGAGCCCAAGGATCTTCAGGCTTATATGACCCCCTTCCATTAAAAATACAGAGAAATTGAAAAAATACTGCATATTGACAGTTATATTGTGTGACTGCCTCCAAGCTGGATTATGTTCTTCTGCTTTTAGAAGAATGCAAGCACTTTCGTGGGCCCCTCAGAGTTCTGTGGGTCCTAGGCACGGAGTGTGCTGAGCCTTATGTCTGAGTCGACCTGGCGCCTTCCTGAACACGAATTTCTTCCCCTGAAGAAATGAGGTATTGGTACTCTGCACATGTGTTGTAGGCATTAGATAGGAGGTGAGCAAACCCTCTAGCATATTTTCTACCTGGCGCAAATTGGAGCTGTTGTACAAGGGCCAAGAGGAAACATTCCATGTCAGAGCGAGCCTTTGTGCAGACATTTGTAAAAGGATCAAGCTTGTCCTTTCACTGCTTGATTTTTCTTAATTAATCATGTTTACACGGAGATCCTTTTCCCTCCTAATCTTCCTTCTCCTTTGCGCCAACACTCATTTCCCATATCCCTGTGATTCCCACCATCTGTTGGGTTTGACACCCCTCCCACTGCTTGGGGAGGATCATGCGGTCACGTATGCATCTTCTGAGGGAGAGTGAATGGAGATGCATTTGGTCTTACTACTGGTGGGAGGATTTTTTCATCCCAGTACCAGAAATGCTAATTTCTGCCTGACCTTGTTCTATACTGTGTCTCCTCCTTCGCAGGCTGATGACGTCAGCTACAGGGTAGGTGAATTGAGAGACTGGAAAGAAAACTTGGATGTTGGCGAGTGGTGTGCTACCCTGGGTTTATGTGAGAAACTTGGCTAGCCAGAATTCAGTGAAGGAAGAGAAACAATGTAAAATGGAACATTAGGGAACCATCTAACTGATAGAAAGGAGATGAAAGGGTATACCTAGGGCAGGAAATTTAGGGGACAGTGTCAGGGTAAAGTGCGGGCCCCCAGGACAGAGCCCAGGAAATCACTATTCCTTAAAACCGAAGACCCCTGACTGAAACAGGATCTTTTAAGATCATCTGATGCTGCTCTTGCTCCCACTCAGCATCTCATGTACAAGTATCTCCTGAGCTTGCGATAGGTGCCAGGCCCTGGGACACTGTGGCGCAGAGAGGATGCCCTCAGTGAGTGTGGCTTGTTCAGGAAGGGAACCACATGCTGCATCAGCAAACCAAGATCAGGTATTGCTCCGTGTTCTGAAAATGACAGAGGGGGATAGAATGAAAGCATGTGACGGGGGTTTGCTTTCACTAGCCTAGGGTGGGATACGTTTGAGGAGAGGCTTCAGAGAGGGAAGGGGACCATCATGCATAGAGAGAGGACATGTCCTGGAGAGAGGACATTCATAGCAGAAGGGCACCAAGTTCAAAGGCCCTGAATCAGCAGCAAGGCTCAGGGTGTTGCCAGAGAGAACAGGTGGCCAGTGTGTGTGCCTGCTAATACGTAGGGGGAGAGAGGAAGGAGAGGCTGAGGGCTAGTCAGTGGCTAGATCACGTAGATCATGGTCCACTGTGGAGTCTGAGTGTAGCTGGAAGCCCCTGGATGGTTCACACTCGGTAGTGACATCTGGTTTATACCTGGGAAGGATGGCCAAGTGCCCTGTGCAGGGTGAAGGCCGGAGGGTGGAGAGAGTGAGCAAGGCTGGGGCCAGGGCTGTGGTCTGGGTGAGAGGTGAGGGTGGCTGGGCCTGGGATCGAGGTGGCAGAGATGGCAGGACACAGTCAGATTCAGGATCAATATTGGAGGCGGGTCTGATGGAATTACAGGTGGGTTAGATACGAAAGGTGGGAGGGAATGGAGAGGATGTGCGGGCAAGCACTAGGGTTTCGTTCTGGCACCCATTACCAAGCTGATGTGCGTCTGCACGGAATGACCAGCTCTGTTAATGGGCCGGCCGTGCTGTGCATGGTCCTCGGCATTCCAGTGGAGCTGATGAGCAAGCACTTGGACGTTTGGATCTGGTGGTCGCCACATGAGGGGTCCAGGCTGGATGTACGAATTTGGTATCCTGGGATAGGGTGCACACGCTGAAGGAGAGCAGAGATCAGAGGTCTGAGGACAGAGCCTGGGACAGTTGGGGTGGGGGGGTCCCAACAGGATGAGTTCGGAAGAGAAGTCAGCAGGTAATTGCTGCAGTGTCCTGAAGGCAGATGAGTGAAGAGGAGCAGTTCTATAAATAGAAATACCTGTAGATGACCAGAAACCAGCAGCCTAACATGCCCTGAGAAAGAGTAGAGATTAACAGGTGCTTAAAACTACGATGTTCTGGGCCTGGAATGCTGGGAAAGCTACCTGAAGAGCCTCTTCCTAATTGAGGAATATGATCCTGTGGCCTGTTATATTGTCTTATATTTGTGGTGGGGATTATTGGCTTTCAGAGCAAAGCCCTTTGACATTTATGGACGGAGTGTATTCATTATTATTAAGAGGAATTCCCTGAAACGAATGTCAGTTCTTTTTTTTTTCCTTAAGCTTTACTCTCTGAATTACCATAAAGTTTATTTAAGGAGCTTGTGATTGGTGAGAGGAAAGAGGGAAGGGTGGTTTCTAAAGCTTCTCATGCACACTTCCTGCCAAATCTCGGCATCCTTTCAAGTCTAGTAGGGAAGACGGATGTCCTTTGTAGATATAAAGGAGCCCTGGGATGTAGTGGGGATGGGCTAGTAGGGGTGGGCTAGCTCCTTCCACTCAGGCAGACCCTCTCTTGATCTGTAGCGTATTTGGAAGGAGGGGGGTATAGGAGTCTCCTCTTGCTGCTGTAACAAATATCCACTCTTAGTGGCTTAACACAAGACAAGTTTGTGTTCTGCTTGTGGTGGTCACAGATCTGAAGCAGGTCTGTAGTAGGCTGAATGATGCCTTCCAAAGATGTCAACTCTAACTCCTAGACCCTGTAGTTGTTCACCGGATGGAAAGAAACTCTTTATATAGGTGTAAATGAAGCCTCTTGAGATGGAGAGAGTATCATGGATTATCAAGATGGACCCTTGATGGCATCACAGATGTCCTCACAAAGAGCAGCAGAAAAAGGAAGACTGCAGATAGACGAAACAGGAGTGTGACCCATGGAGACGGAAGGAGATTGCGATGACAGTGTCACAAGCCAGGGAATGCTAGTAGCCATCAGAAGCTGGGAGAGCCATTCACTGTTCCCTCAGGCCTCTGGTGGGAGCAGTACCCTTCTGACACTTCATTTGAACCCACTAAAGCTGATTTAGGACTTCTGAATTCCAGAACTGGGAAAGAAACGTTTCTGTTACATTAAGCCACGGAATTTGTGGTGATTTGTGACCAGCAGCAGAGGGAAATGGATACAGAGTCTCACTATGTTCTTTTCTGGAGGCTCTAGGGGAGAAAGTTACCTTGCCTTTTCAAGCTTCCAGGAACTCCCCCATTCCTTACCTCATGACCCTCTTTCATCTTCAAAACCAGTCTTTCCTGACACTTTTTATTGATTGATGCCGAAACCTGGGATTGAACATTTGTTGACACTTTTTAGACATTGACTCTTGTGCCTCCTTCATGCACAGGTAAGGACCCTTATGATGACAGAGGACCCACCTGGGTAACCCAGGATAATCTTCTTAAGGTCACCAATTAGCAGCCTTAATTCCATGTACACCTCTAATTCTTCTTTGTCATGGAAGGCAATGCATTCACAGGTTTTGGAGTAAGGACAGGGACATTTTGGGGGACAGCTGTTCAATAGTTGTACATAAGGTGAAGAAATAGATCTTCCTGGGAAACCTGACTCACTCATCTGAGGTTCAAGGCATGTATATCCTCCTCCAACTACAGGAGCTGGCCAGACTTTCACATTTGGCCTCCAGATCAGGTTTTCTCAAGGCACATGGCAAACCCCTACGATGATACAATAGGTCAAAAAAAAGTTGCCTTCCAGAGACACTGATCTTTTGCTTCTGCTAGGCTCAAATGTGATTTTTAAGAGCCTAGCAGTGAATGACCTTGGAAGGCCCTGTCTTGTACAGTTGTCACTGAGCTCAGACAGTACGCCGCAATAATCTGTATTGTTTGTGCTTTGCTCCCTACTGTCCCCTGCTGCCACCAAGCCTGCAGGCTTGGCAAAATGACTTTCCACAGCTCAGGGAAGTTGTAAGGAGAGGGACTAGCTTTTACTCTATTGCCTTGTCGCTTTGTGGTCGAAACTCAATAAAGGTTCACGAACTGTAGCTGGATCGTGTGGCCACACCTTGTTTGAAGGTGAAAAGACCTTGTGTTCTCTTTCTAAAAGATTTCATATTTGTCACATTGTCTCCTAACCCTATCAGTTTTGTTGCTGTCATTCTAGTGAGGCCTGCCTGAGGAAGATAAGTGAAGGATCACCAAGGACACAGCAAGTCAGCACTTAGAAGCAGTGTTTTCTGAATCTTGGCTGCTTTTTTTTTTTTTTTTTTTTAGGTGCACCATTATTTTCCAAACCTCAGCCAGTTTTTACCACGTCTCTGTGATCACCTCTATGTAATTAAAATACTCATCTTCAAATTTATTCCAAGTCATTTATTTTTAAATTTTATCTCATTCTAATTGACAGTCTATACAGATTTAGGGATCTGGTGTGCTTGTGCATGCTAATATAAATACTTAACAATTAGAGTGTCTATATTATGGGTGCCATAGTGTAAATGCACCACACTCAGAAAAACCTGTGTTAGACCATGCTGAATTTCTCAGGAGCCCAGAGCCCCAAGGAAAATAATCTTTGAGGATCAAGTCATCAGCCATTCTTGTGTTAATTTCAGCAGCTAAGGGGGTGGCTGGTTAACCAGTTAAGAACATTTCAGGTAGGGTACCTATCAAGCAAGGAGTAGACATACCTTTATTCCCAGCAAGCAAATGGTGCAGCTTCTTGTTCTAGTATTTGCAGTATACATAACATGTATATATATATATATATATATACACACACACACACGGCAAACCTTCATCGTTATCTCATTTGGGGATAAAACTAAGGAAGAACTATTACTTCTGTATGAAATGTTTAAGAAGTGGTGTCAAAAGAGAAAGCCTTCACTAGAGCCATGGTAAGCCATGAAACTCAATAGTCAAGGGATGTAAACATTTAATAAACATAACTCTGTTATTTATTTGGTCTTTCTTGGCTGGCATATATATAAAAATATATTTTATACCATGTTCTTTGTTTTAATAAAACTTTATCTGACTCTCAGTGGCTGATGAAAATAAAAGAATTAAATAACAGAGGATCAGTAAGGAAACTCCCCATTGTTGGGATCAATGTCCATTTTTCCAGGTGTCTTGAGAGCAGGGATGCCTGGCCATCACTATTCCCTCAGTGTGGAGGAAGCCACATCCACGGAAAGACCAAGGCCTATCCTGCTACCCTGTGTCACTGGGATTTCCCTGCCTTCCTCTTTCTATTGCTTCGGGGTCTTGGTTGGGGTTGGAGGTGTGTGTGTGGTTTTGGCTTGTTTGTACAACATCATAAAACACCTTTAAGTGATTAACTTGATTCCTGGGTCTCTTCTTGCCTGGCTTTGAGAGAGTGTAGAATCAGATTTCTCTGGACTTGGGGATCATCCCTAACTTCTTCAAAAATTAAGGACCTTATTTTATGTGGAAAATTATGAGCAAGACTTGGGATTTCCCATGTGAGCACTCTGTTTCCCTTTTCTCCATTACCTTCCCCTTCTCCAGAAGTACTCCTTTATGATTCTGTCGTGATCTATCAGACTATTATTTTTTAGGGAGTGGAATATGCCAGTAAGACCTTGAGACGTGCATGTCTGTTGAGTGATGGTGGTAAACGGACCTGCTGTAAAGCTGAGTTCCACATGGCGTAGATGCTGATTTGCTGAAGCAGATGCTTGTGTGAAATACTTGACATCGAGATACTGTTTTGCTCCCTGGAAGAGTTCTGCCTGGACAGGCCTTTTGAATATTTGCATTTTATTTCCAGAGAGTCTTTGCTGCTGACTTGGGTAAAGGCATCACATTCCATACCCCATCACTTCATTTTCCTGGAGGAGAGAAAGGCAGCCAAGTGATGGGTTGGCAGCAAATTGGACTACGGGGCTGAAATTACAGGGCCATAAATAGGTGGTTCGGGGCCCGGGGGAGTGCTGTTTTAGCTAATCAGGTAGATATTGGCCAGCTTTACAGAGGTTAAACACATCTGGGTAGTGATATGTGGGAGTGTCTCATTTTAAATCTTGCATTCTGAGATGAGGGTGTCCTTGTCCGATGCTTTCGGGTCCCAGCTGGGCCCCAAACCCCATCCCCACCAGCTTCTGCCCGTGATTCTGTGAGCCACCTGTGAGCCACACCATGAAAGCCAAGATGGGAGGAATGGATGAGAACCTTCGAGTCTTCAAGAATTAAAGCAGGGAACACACCTGAGCCAATATTTCTTTCTTTCTTTTTTTTCCTTTTTTCCTTTTTCTTTTTAACAAATGAGGGGAGTCAGGGAGGGTGAAAGAATTTGCCCCACGTCTCACCACCAGCTAGTGCCTAAGCTGCCTTGGTACTTTGTCTAAAGTAGCCAGCATCAGGAACCTTAGAGCCACCGAACAACCAGTCCACGTTTTGATAGAGAGTCATTGAGGCAAATAGTCACTTAACTAAGAAACTAGGCACCGGGATTCTACTTTTACCTTTTTATTGACATCTAATGCATATGCAGAGAAGGACTCCTGACAGGTGGGCAGCCTGGCGAAATTCCACCGAGGGCACACTCTCACCTCACCACCTGGGTAGACAGGACGTAGCCCGAACTTCAGAAGCCCTTGGGTGCTCCTTTCTGGTCACTTCCTGTCTGTCCCAGCAGCCACTGTCCTGACCTTTAACAGTGCACATTACCGTGGTCTGTGTTGGTGTTCTGTTTGTAAAGAAACTCCTGCAGTGTGCACTGTTTTGTGTCTCGCTTCTGCTCAGTGTTTGTGAGCTTCGTCCATACTGTATAGTTGTGGACCATCCTTTCTCATTGAGGAGTGTCTGCTGTGTGAATATGCACATTTATGGATCTATGTGTTGACCTGTCGATCCGTTCTGCCATGGGGGGCATTTGGATGATGTTCAGGTTTTCATAGTTAGGAACAGTGCTTCTGGAAACACTAGTGTGTTTGTCTTGGGGAGTATGGGTCTACATGAGGGTCGAGAATCTGCTGAACAGTGGAACATCTGGGTCACAGCAGGCATGCGTGTTCTGCTTAATGAGATACTGCCAGTTTCCCTGAAACTGCCAGGTGTATCAACTTGGACTTTGGCCAGCAGTGTATGAGTGCCTTCCTCCCCTATATCCTCGGTACACTTAGCATTTCCTGTCCTTTTCACCTTGGCCATGCCAGTGGGTCTGCATTGCTGTGATGTTGGGATTTTAAGCTGACCCTTTATATTGGGTTTTGAGGGACTTGGTTATGGCCATTTGTTTTATGCTTATCATGGGCTTTGGAATCTTCACTGTTTTTAGATCATGACCTTAGAAAGGCATGATTATTTTAAGTTTCTCAAGAGGCTGAGGAGTTCTAACAGCCTTCATGGTCTTTCAGCTGTTCTCCAAGAGAGAAGCTGGTGGAGTTGGTGTCTTTGACGAAATAACATTCTGCACTCACCATATGTTTGGTTTGTTGAAGTGAGATCAGCAGAAATCAGGAACAAGGTCCAAATCAGGCCCGCTTAATTTGACCTGGCGGAATTTGTAGGCATCAAACCTAGACACCTAAGAGTTCTCCACTGTGGAGTGAGCAGGTGAAAGAGGATAAGCTGAAGCTTGTGCACATCGAGGTCCTGGGACCAGAACTTGATTTGCAGCTTTGGAGTGGGAATTTCCCCTGCTGTAATTCCATGTACATCCAGGATAGAGGGGCTGCAAGGACAGAAAATGAAGATGAGGTAGCTCAGAGCCACTTGACGAGTGAAAACACTACCCGGGGGTTACTACTTCGTCCACTTTTTTTGGTTGGTTGAGGCAGTTTCATGATCGTAAGAATTTACTGTGGACAGAAGTTGGAGCTTGGCTAGGAAACAGTGCTGGTCCGTGAACTGTGCTGGGAGAACCGGCTTTCCTTCTGTAAGCGGGTAGTATGAGTCATTTTCCGGCTCTTGTCCTGAGCGTTTCACACCCAGCCTAGGAAGGTGATTAATGAAGACAGATTTGGCATTGTTTTCATGCTGCTGTAGCCATTTCTGCGGTTCACCCAGGCACTGTCTCAGGTGTTCTGTGAGGAAGGTGACGGGAGTGGGGGGCAAGGTCTCTAGAGTTGTGATTCCTGTACTTGATGGCCCTTGAGCTGAGGGCCAGCCCAGCACACCGGAGCCCTGGTCTGCCTAAGATAGGTGTCTCGCTTAGCACATCGATGCTTTTGCCAGAAAATAGAGCCACTGTGGGCTTAGCAGAAGACTGCCTTTGATAGGGTAATGGGATGCTGTTTCCTAGGATCCTGATGACTTGTTTTCTCATTACTTACTCTGTGGATTGTGTTAGGAGGTGCTTGGCCCTTCTGGAAGGAGAAAAGTCCCTGGAGGTTGGTAGGATCCTGGGGGGCCCTTTGTCAATCATACCTAGCATGGTGTAGGTAAAAGTCAAATGAGTATCTGTGTTTTCGGGATATGACTTTCAGGAAACTGTTATTACTATTACTACAAATGTGACATTATATTGGGTGGAAGAGGATTAGTGTACCTAAAGGGTGTGCGTGTGTGTGTGCACGCGCACGCGCACGCGCGCGCATTGTGTAGTGAAAGGAAAGAAAAACATTTTTTGAGCAGCGATAGCTGCCCAGGACTGTGCCAAGCCTTCACATTTTCATATTCTCTCATTCTTTCTTACCCGATGCTCCATTTTCTGTATGTGAAACTGAGGCTTGCCAGGCTTCCTAATTTGCTAGAGTATTCCTGGGAGAGCAGCAGGAGATTGGTGTGTGGCTAGCGAAAAACTGAGCTGAAAGCTGTCCTTACAAGGAAATCCATCAGGGAAAGACACTGCGCCGTCCATCAAGGCAGCAGGTACCCCCAGCAAGGACATTGATTAAAGTCTTCTATTTCTGAAATTTGGTTGAGTTTCAGGGCTTCCTGCATTACTGTGGCTACACCCAAGACAGGTTTGGTCACTAAGACTTCCTTGTTTTTTAAGACAAGCCTGGGGCTTCCTGACCCACTGGGGATTTCTGACTTGTATAGTCAGCAAAGAATGAAGTTGGGCTCTTACCTAACCTCTTGCTGAGAGAAGAGATCCGTCAGAGTGAGCTTGTGGAGTGCAGGAGGACATGTCTGCGCTCAGGCATGCGGAGCACAAGACCAGGCATTTTGTTGGCTGACGGGGGAAAACATGGAAGATTGAAGGCAGAAAATGGATCATGACTTAGAAAAATGTTTTTATACCTTGCCCTTTCCCAAAAGGATCTGATATCTTTGCCAGAAGTTGTGTGGACTCGAGATCTGGTTCACAGGCAGGTGGTGTGCATCGAGGGTGGGTAAGATAGGCCACCAATACACGCTTAGCGTCACTGCTGGCTCCCAGGAAGGGGAGCGGGGAGCGGGTTCCTGATTGGCCTTTTCTACTTACTTTCCTCAAGGAAGCATGTCCGGAGGCGTCTGGGTGGCTCAGTCTGTTAAGCATCTCTGCCTCAGGTCATGATCCCAAAGTGGTGGGATGGAGTCCCGCACTGGGCTCCTTGCTCAGCAGCGAGCCTGCTTCTCCTTCTGCCTGCTGCTACCCTGGCTTCTGCTCACTCGTGCTCTCTTTCTGACAAATAAATAAAATCTTTTTTTTAAAAAAAGCTTATCAAACTGGACAGTGGTAGTGTTCTGGATGAGGGCGATGATGCACACCAGTAACTTCCAAGTAAATCCCCAGTACAGTTCAGAGAAAGTGGGTTCACACACCTCACAACAGATCACATACCGCACACCTCTTCACGTGTTGCCACACTGTGCTGAAGAGTTTGTGGCTCTCTAGAGAGGTCGCTACCTATGACCAAACTGTTGATTTATCGTCAGTCAGCTATTGCCACATGCCAGGCCACTCCGGCACCAAGTGGCTTGAAACAGGAAACCTTTTGTCAGTGTTCCTGGTTGTGCCATTAAGTGGTTCTTCTGGTTGCAGCTGGATTCACTCACATAACCAGGGGTCCGTCTGCTGGTCTTAGCTGGGCTTTCTCATGTATTTGGGGGCTTGGCTGGCTGAGTCTGGTCTCAGACGGTCTTGGCTGGGACAGACGGACTGCCTTCCACACGGTCTGCCCTCTGGCAACTGACGAGCCTGTCATTTTTGTGGTTTTAAGAGGTAAGCAGAACCATGGAATGAGAGCCTTTGGATGCCCAGGTTCAAAACTGATAAACCTGGACTTGGGCGGCATGTTATCAGCCAAAATAAGGTACAGAACCAGGCCAGAGGCAAAGGGTAAGGATAGAGACTCTTCTTCTTCTTTTTTTTTTTTTTTTAATTTTTTATTTCTTTTCAGCGTAACAGTGTTCATTGTTTTTGTACCACACCCAGTGCTCCATGCAATCCGTGCCCTCTCTAATAGCCACCACCTGGTTCCCCCAACCTCTCAACCCCTGCCCCTTCAAAACCCTCAGATTGTTTTTCAGAGTCCATAGTTTCTCATGGTTCACCTCCCCTTCCAACAGCATGGAGGACAAGGGGAGATGGAGAGGAGAAGGGAGTTGATAGAGATTCTTCTTGATGAGAGCTGCCGCAGATTCTCCTTGCAAGGGACATGGGAGACCCTTAACTGGAGCCATCAGTGTAGTCAGTGTGCCTCAGTCTTTCTACTGTTCATTCATCCCATAATCCTGGGGGTTCCTCAACAATTCTTCATTCTCTTATTCCATTCTTCATGCAATAAACTCAGGAGGGACTAGGTACCATTTAATGTGCATAGTCTTCAAGGAAGTGTGAGATACCAGCCCTGCCCTGCAGAAGTTCATAACCAAAGGGGTGGGAGAGATGGACAAGAAGGTGGCCAGGAAAGAGAGAATGGGAGTAAGCCCCGAAGTCCGTATCCACAATGGGCTGTGAAGCCAGAGGAAGGAGTTCACCACATCTGTGAGTGGGGAGCAGCTTCCCAGAAGAGGAATGAAGTCACCCAGGAACTGGGAGCAGGAGATGATTGAAGAGCAGGGTGGGAAGAGGGTGCACAGCAGCTGTGAGACCCTCCTACCCGGGGGACGGAGGACCTCAGGAACTTCTAGAATGCTTGGTGTACTGTAGGAGGTGAGAAATGGCACGAACTAAGGTTGGGAGAGTGTTCTTGGGCCAGGTGGAAAGGCCTGCTGTGAGGGGCTCAGACATCGTTGATGGCCAAGAGGCAATTGTTAGCAAGTTGTGTTGTGTTTTTGTTTTTCCCATCCTTTCCCATCACATCCATGAGTGACTCATGCACTAAGTTTAAGGAACAGACAAGAGAGCATGATTGTTGTAGCCTGATGCTCTTTCCTCATCAGAAGGAAGAAGGCAGGACAGCATAGTTCTGTGGATTCCAGATAGTGGGCTGAGGGGCTCTGGGGGTGATCACAGAAAAGTCACAAGGATGCCATGGGATTTTGCCCAGTTTTGAGGAAAACACAGCTCCATCTGCCAGACATCACTTAACTATTACTATTGAGCTGTTCGGACCTAACTAGTTAGAAAATGGAGCTTTTACTATTTCCTTTGTCCCTGAGAGTATCCTGAAAAAACTATCACTAACAGCGCTGTCAAGTGAGGAAGTTCGAGTCTGGGACCTCTGGTGAAGTTGTCTGGAGTAGTTGGTTAGAATTGTGCCCTGTCCTCTTACTGGAGGGGCGACCTTGGGTGATGCATGATTTTGTCTGACCTGTTTCCTCCTCTGTAAAGAGTGGAGATGGCCCTCTCCCCACCCCCTGCTGGGTTATTTGAGAGGAATAAATGAGTTTGTATATGTAAAGGGCTTTTGGTGGAGCCTGGCCAAGTGTCAGCCACCTTCCTACCCTTGTGAGTTCAGCATCGCCACCATAACCTGACTCTTGCCAGGTCCATTGTCTGTCTGTGAGAGCACCACCGACCCAGCAGGGCTGCCTCTGTGGGCAAGAGGAAGGCCTGCAGGAAGTTCATGAGCCTTTAGCAGCAACTAGGACTTGCTATTCCACATGAGACTGGAGGCTGAACTGGGCACGGCTGCCCATCCTTGTCCCCATCCATAGGATTCCGCCCCTCCCCGCCCCCCAGCCTCTCATGTCAGGAAACCTATGTTGTGAACACAGCTGTGGTTTCACAGCGATGTGCTCAGGCATGTGCATTCACATTCTGTGCCTTTCCTGTGTCCTTCCCCTACCCCCACCCCGCTGCCCCAAGTCAAATGACCGATCTCTATAGAAAAGGGCTCAGATGAAAGGAGCACTAGCTGATGCCTCTGCCTTGTCATCTCATGCATTCGTGGACAGGAGTAGGAAGGCCTGATGATGTGGTGGTGCGGGCAGACAGGGAGGTGCTCCTGGAGTGCCCGCAGATCCTCTCTGCACACCAGGTAGGCTTTTGTCGGTAGTGGTAGGCTCATTTGTGGCAGCTCCTGCGGCTCATTGTCCCCCATTTCTAGTTGGCCTCCTCGTCTTTTTTCCTGAGGGCCTCAGGTTGCAATGGGTGGATTCTATGCGGTATGTGTGTGTGTGTGTGTGTGTGTGCGCGCGCGCGCATGTACGCGCACACACATGCACTGTGAGCCTGGGGGATGCTGTTCTGTTTTGTGTTCTGTGGCTGCAATCTGCCCACTGTCCTCTTCCCTCTCTCTCCATCACTCAGTCCCCTGTCGTCCAGGGAACTTTTTTTCTTTTTTCATCCCAATGTCACTCTGCTTCTGTCTCTGACTTGTAGCTGGGAGCTGGCCGTGGCCTCATTTCTCATTCTGGTCGTGTTCCTTTTGGATTCTGCCAAATCTCTTCTGCATTTGTTTTTCACCTCAGCACTCTATTCTGTCAGCAGTTCAGTGAGCCCTTTCCAAGCTCATTTTTCCCCATTTGCTTTTTAATTAGTTTTCCTCTCCAGCCTCTCCTCTCTGTACCTCCGTCCTGCCGTCCTTCCGTGGATAAGCAGTCCGTGTCTCACGATTTCTCACCCGCTGTTACGAAAATGTGGGTCGGAGCAATGCCAGTCACGCTTGTTTCCAGGCTTGGGGCTTTGTCTTGAAATTTTCAGTGTGATTCGTTTGTCATCTTGCTCTGGAATGCGGCGTGTGACCTGTGTGCACACATGGCATGGCCTATCCCCGTGGAGTCGTTGTTGGAAAGGATTTGCGTTTTAAAGATAAAGTGCTCTGAGTGTTAACCTGTGTCCTTAAGTGTTTCAGAAGCCCTGAAGCCAGACTTTATTTTATAGATTCAGGCACAGTCTCTGAAACTCCTGAAATGTTAAATAACTGTTAGTGTCTGTGTATTTTTACTGGATATACAGACTCAGACGACCTGTGATTCATAGTCCACAGAATAAGCAGATTCCCAGGCCCGGTAACATTCGAGGAGCAAAATTCTCATGCAGCCTGTTTTCTTGTGCAGCGGTCAGAACTCTCAGAGGCATTGTGTCCCGGGCATGTCCCGTCAGTGTTTCAGATGAAGTTCTGATTTCCTGTCATTTTTATTAGCATTTTCAGGCAAAGTCACGTAGATAGTATCTGCAGGCCTGTATGTGATTTTGTATCTTTGGTTTTGTACTTTTCCATGAGTGTTCACAGGCACATGCACAGAGCAGAAAAATGATCCTTTCTGGACTGTCTGCTTGAGGTGCAGGGGTAGAAGGATCCCGTCAACATCCTCCATATGCAGTCACCATAGAAGGTGCTGAGGATTCAAGCAATAAGACCCTGGTGCTGCCTTTGAGAAGTCTGGTCTGGGGAGATAAGCACAGAGAAAGGTAATTTCATCTCATCGTATTGGGTCTTGTAATGACATATGGGACCAGAGTCCGGAGTAGGTGGTTCCTTGCGCTGTGCTGGGGTGTCACCAACATTACTCTATGCTGATAGGTATGATGGAGACATTTTTAGGGCTTTACCAGACTTCTCTCCTCTTCAGTGAGCTGCCCTCATGCCTCTTCAAACTGTGAATGAATAGCACCTTTTGTGTGTTCCAGGGAGTAGCTCAGTCACTTGTTTGGTTACCAGCCTGCTAGGGTATAGCCCGAGAGACAACACGCACTGAGTACTTCTTCCACTGCTCTGCCCCTTGGCCAAGAGTCCCTGCTTCCCACGAAGGGGAATGACTTCCCTTGTGGAGACTTTCTGTCCTCGTGATCTCCACTTGAAGGCATGTTACATTTAAGTTTAATGCTTTTCCCTCCTTCCGAATTGCTTAGCTACAGCACTGTCACTGATGCCTATAGCAGAATTAACCCCATGCAAAATGGAGGAGGTGGATTTTGGCTCTCTCCCTGCAAGATTGTTAAGAGTTTTGCAGGAGGGAGAAGCAGTGACCCTATAATACTTGTGCTTTCTGTTTATAGGTATGGAACAAAAACTATCTGGGAAATGAGAGTGTTTACAATCACCTTATTGCCTTTTTTTTTTAAAGTAGAATCTCTTTTTTTAATACCCAGATCTGATTTTCCACACTCCTTTACTTTGGAGTCAAATAAACTTGGAATCAAATTCTGTCATCATTTACTTGTTGGGTATGCTTGGGAAGTGCAATTAGCTAACTCTCTGAACCTCATAGGTAAAGTAGGGAGTGAATATTTCAAAATGATAATTAAGAATGAAATGAGATGGTATATGCAGCGGAGGGTCTAGTAGAATTTATGCAATCATGGGTTTGATACTGAGTGCCTAATATTTAGCGGGAATGGTTGCTGATACAATGTGCCGTTGGATGGCTGTGTTGAGATCTACCTTGAAGGAAAGCACCAACACCACATGCCCTCATTGAAATCTTGCACAATACTTCACTGTAGGAGTAAACTAAAATGCAAAGCAAGGAACACAGATGTGTAAAGCCTGCATTAGCTTTCGTGAAGGGTTGGAGAACCAGGCCCCAGTTACTCCATTCCTGCCAAGTGTCCCTCACAGGAATGAGTTCAGTGTTAGCAGCTAGTCCCATTTTTCAGAAGATACTAGAAACCTAGAATTTTATGTGAAATTTCCTTGTTTTTCACATGTTGGTAACTAATTAAAAAATAAAGAGTCTTCCTGACCTGATTTCTAGTCTAGCATCAAATAACAAGGGTATATCTTTATCAATAGAAGTGTTTGTTGCTTTGCCCTCCCTGATTCATCACTTCACCACAAAGCACAGCCCTGGTCTTCCACCCACCTTCCCTTCTATCTTCTCTCCTGCTGAAAGCACACATACCCAGGGGTCTGGACCTCAGGGCCTTATTTCTACTCTTCCTTGTGAATCTTGGGTTGCAACAGTAAGAGATTTGACCATGGAGCAGTCATTGTCTGTGAAACGAAACAGTTTAAAAGGCCTATGCTGGATTGAGCTCTGGGTATGGTCTTTTTACAACTCCATTATAATCGCTGTTGGCACTCAAACCCAAAAATTAAAAGCTGAAATGGTGAGTTTTAGAGAAGTGTTATTCTTGGTGGGACCTGCATTTATATCCATTCTCTGCATGGTCTAGCACTGATGAACACGCAAGTTCAGAGCTACCAGTTTTGCCTAAAACAAACAAAAGTTGCACCTCTCAAAAAACATAGGCACTAACCCCTTTGGTTAGTAGGTTGTTTTTAATAGCCTGTCTTCTGGAAAAGCTCAACCATAATACCTCCTTACCTTTGAATTTCACTGCATGATTTCAGGGGGTATACCGGGCAGGGGGGCTTCCTCAACAAGACAAGGCTCTTGGCTTGCTCTAGGATCCTCTCTAGCTATGATTTTCTGCAGCATCTCATGTGGCCTCAGAGTGTTTCTGGTTCATGGTGGAAACTGCACGTTCTTTGGTCAGTCCGTGTGCTCTGGCGGGGAAGCTGCTGGTGTTAATGGCTTGTCTTGGAAATGGCTGTGGAGCATCACAGGTTGGAAGGGGCCATGTTTCTTTTAACCTAGACTAGGGCACCCATCACTGACTTTCACTCACCTGCCACCCATTAGAAAGAGGAAGCCCTGACTGGCTTAAAGGCTCAAGGCAGGGAAGAAATGGATCCAGAAAATACCGGGCTCATGGTGGTGTTTTCCAATTGAGAATAACAGCACAAAATTGGAAGGATTTATACAGCGGGAATAATCTTTCTGATGAAAGAGGAAAGGTTGGGGATATTTTAGTCACTGTTTCAGGGCATAGTAATGAGAATGGCACAGAATTAGTGTGGGATCAGTCCCAGCAGTAGCACCTGCTGTTATAGTGTGTGTGTATGTGTGTGTGTGTGATTATGTGTTTGTTTTTAGGAGGGTAGGGAAAGAAGAGGAGTGAAGTGGAAGTTAAAAAGGGTGTTCCTTTGAAGGGAAGTTGGGAAGGAGTCTTAGTATTACAGGGTCAGCCCTTGGCAGATTGCAGGGTAAAGAAGGGCCCCAGTTAGAATCCTCATTTTCTCTTGTGGTGAGAGCTGCCTGAAGTCATCCAGCCAGAAGGTAACACCAGTGCCTTTCCCCAGATAGACATCTGCCATTTCCCAATTGCATTTGAGAAATTTATCATTAGTAATTTGTGGCCTCTCAACGTGGTTCCTCTTGTCTGCTCTGTGAAACTTGATCTGGGCCCCTAAAATCTTTTTCCGTTGTAGCTGGCGCAATGCTAAACTTGACCCATAGAGGGCGCTGGAGAAGCACTGCAGCGGGGAAAGGGTTTTCTTGCCTCCAGCTCTCTGGGAGGGCTCTTCCAGAGGATGTCTGTTCTAGTAGCCTGTTCCAGTGGTATGTGGCCTCCAACAGCACATAGTGGCCGGCAGCTTCCCCTGGCATGCCCTTCTGTGATTTTGTGGCAGAGTATCTCCGTTAAGGTACCTCTTTGCAAACCGCTTTCTTTGGTACCCTAGAGGATGCCTTTCCAGATTTGGCCAGCTGGCACCATAGTGGCTCCTGTGTCACCTAGCAAGTCATGGTTGTATCCTTTCTTACAAAACCAGGATCTTCCTCCTGGGTGGTACCTCCTTCTCCTGTGTTCTGTTTCATGCATGGTGTAGTAGCTGGTCCACCACTATGCTCTAGGGGTCCTGGCATTACTTCTTGCTAGTCCATCTCTTGTCATCCCAGTCCCTCGTTGGAGTTCATAGTCGTTTATGTTAAGATTTTCACATCCAATTTTCTTGTTCAGTTACTGTGTGATTTCCATCGCCTGACTGAGCTCTAAGTGATATAACCCACCTGGGAAAAAAAAATATATGGTCAGGAAAAATTGCAAAAGACTCTGAAATAGGCAAAAAAGAATGATATAATATCTAGTGTACCCTTTGGGGTTTTCTGTCTTTTCATTTTCTTTGAACTGTTTTTACTTTGGTAAGTTATGGGAAAGAAACTATCTGGCAATTGATAGTAATGGAAATGATCCTTGTTCATAGAAATGCAAATTAATTTTGTGCAATGGAGGTACCACTGACCCATCCTCCCAAGAAGCCAGTTTTATACGAACAAATTTATTTCCACTTAATTGATTGCCTACATATGTGTATATTCTTTGTATTCTCTTTTGAATCTGTTGTAATATCCTGGTTCCCTTTCAGTTAATGAACTAAAGATGATCTTTGATGGATGTTCATTTTATATTTGTAAGAGTCATGGTTTTGTCTTTAAAAAGAATCTTATGACAGTGTGATGTATTAAGGAGCTCATGAGATGTGCCCACTTAGTTTTTTAAAAAATGCCACAGATAATGGTGATAAGAATTGTTAGAAAACTAATTTGAATGGATTTTTAATGTTTTATAACTGGACAGAAATGAATAAATAAAATTATTTTATTTATAAAGAGCAAATAAAATATTACAATCAGTTTTTGAAAAGGGAAGATAAGACTCATACCCATAGAATGGGAGAAAATATTTCCAAGTTACATATCTGATAAGGAAATTGCATTAAGAATATATTAAGAATTCTTATAACTTAGTACAATGACAAGCAATCCAATTAAAAAAAGGGCAAGTAATCTGAATAGATACTTTCCCAAAAAGAAATATAAATAGTCAATTAGCAGAGGAAAAGCTACTCACCATCATTTGCCCTTAGGGTGTACAAATCAACACCAGGGTGGGTTACCATTTTACGCACACAAGGATGACTGACTGAAAAGAGATCTAATACAAGTGTTGGTGAGGGTGTGGAGAAAGGAGAACCTTCCTGTACTGCTGGTGGGAATACAGAGTGGCGCAGCCCCTGAGTAAACTTGGAGTTACCTAATGACCTAGCAGTTCTCTTCCTCAATATAAAAACAAGAAATGAAAATCTGTTCATGTGAAAAGCTGGCCGTGGATGTTAATATAGCACCTTTATTCATAATAGCCATCAATTGATGAATAAACAAACTGTGCTATCTCTCTGTACAGTGGAATATTACTTGGTTATGAACAGAGCGAAGTACCAATCCATTCTACAAAAAAAGATGAATCCTGAAAACATGATGCTAAGTGAGAGAAGCCCGTCACAAAAGAGCACGTGTTCTGTGATTCCATTTGTATGAAATGTCCGCACACTTAGAGACAGAATGTGGGCTAGTGAATGCCTATGATTTGGGGTGAGGATGGGGAATAGGGGATGATAACTAAAAGGTATGAAGTTTCTTCTGGGGTGATGGAAATGTTCTAAAACTGATGACTGTGATAATTGCACAATTCTTTGAGTATTCTAAAAACTGGTGAACTGTACCCTTTGAACGGGTGAGTTGTATGGATGTGAACTACATCTCCATAAAGCCATTACCAAAACAAAGATAAGACAGTCATCACATGAACCACATTCCTCCATGGTGGGGGTAAATGCTGCTTGTGCATGAATGTACAGATCTCTTGTCAGAAGATGTCCCCAGACTTTCTTTTTTGATGTCCTCTCATATAGAACTCTCCTTTTTAATTGGGGATACCATTTTTTCAGGGGAGATTATTGCAAAGTGGAATGAGCAGCTGCATGATTTCTTGGTGGGAGTTCTTCCCACCCTCCTCAGCCTCCACTGGAAGCAGCTTAGAGAACTGGTGTTTTATCTGAACTGTTATTTTTCCAGTTTTCCTACCACTACTGGGGTGTTTAATGTTTTTTGGTTTTTTTTTTTTTATATCTTTTCCTCTCAGGATCTTGTGATAGCGGCTGCTAAAACAATATGAATTTAAAATTGTCTAAGTTACAAGTGTTACAGAGGCAAAAATGACATGTAGAGTTTTGATCGACAAAAACAGTTCAAAGAAAACCAGTGGCCTAGAACAATGGACCACAGGAACAATAAGTAATGTATTGGGAAGAAATGGGAAGTCTTGCACCTAGGTTCAAAATAATCAATTATACCAACCCTGAATGGAGAAACCTGGCTTCGTGACAAGTCCAATGATAAAGCCATGTTGATTTATTCACTGGGGTATAGTGAGGAGGGGGGTTGGGTAATAAGAGCCACGATTACTATGGTTTTCAGAAAACTTAACTCAGTTTTGTTCACACTGCAGGTCAATGACATACTAACTGAATGGTCACCATGTGATGATGATGGCGATGATAGAGAAGTTAGGGAAGTAAGGAGTCCAGACGAAGGGAGGGGACAGTGCCAGTACTGGGCAAGACTCTGATCCCCCTGGGAACACTGGGATCTGGTAGATAGGATTATCGACTTAAAGAGCATGCTGGCCTCCTGAGGCTGGTAGGACAGAACTTTTGTGTTAGATGCTGTGGGGACAAAAACCTCACACATAACATGTAATGTGGAGTAAACTAGGGCTTACCGGAAGGGGCTGTCTGGGTCAGCAAAGAGGGTAAGAGCTGTGCACTGTAGTAACGTCTCAGTCTTGCATTCCTCATTTGTGAAATGGGTATTACATTGGCTGTGAGGATTAATTAATATTTACATGAAGCACCTAGCTGGTGCATAGTGAGTACTCAAGAAATAGTCCTTATATAGCATCATCAATAACATAATCAGGGAAATAAGACAAATAGAGATACTGAGTGCTCTAGGATTTGGCAGAGGGAGGGACCCTTTGTGTTTAGGGCTTGAGGAGGTAGTGTTCCATTTGAAAATGCCCTGTCTGTGAAGATTAGGTTGGAAAATGGGCAACGAGGTGAAGAGGCTAATTAATCTCTGATCACAGTGACCTTGTAGAAGGAAACTTTCTAGAGAAGGCAGTAGGGAGTTACTATTTCTCAGTTCCCTTCTACTTCTTGGTAGTTGATTCTAGAAATGTTTGTTTTTTGAAGGGTTCCTGGAGTTTTAATTCTCTTCCTCAAAGGAAAGTACCCCCCCCCCCGCAACTGAATGAGAGGGAGCATGAGCAGGGGAGGGGCAGCGGGAGAAGGAAAGAGAGAATTCCTGAGGTCATGACCCGAGCCAAAATCAAGAGTCGGACACTTCACTGACAGAGCCACCTGAGCACCCCCAAGAAATGCATTTCTAAGTGAAACTTGAGCTATGGTTGTTCATCTGGGAAGTGTTTGTATAGGACCTTCTTCCTATTCCCCAATAACCTAAACTCCTACTGGTGAGAAAAAATGTGAAAACATTTGTTGTAGGTTGTTCAATTTGGGGGGTGGGGAATGTCTTTTTAAGTCTGATACCCCGTGGCACTTCGTTCCTTTCATGGGAATGCTAGAATCGAAGAGCCTGTCAATCCTGTGGAGGCATCTCAGTTGGGTCATCTTTTTCTAGCTGGAGTTCTGTGGGGTCAGATGACTGGATATGTGGTTGGACGTGAGAAGGAACTGACCAGAGCCAAGTGGTTGCTGTGGCAGGGCTATAGCTGTCCTTCTCATCAGCTGTGCCAAGTTGGGCATCTTCAGGTTCTTTAAGACCAGTCAGACCAGGAAGGGGGAATTTCTCCCCTTGAGGAAGAAGACTGTTCGGTCAGCAGTGGATTGTAGAGTACTGTTGCCCTGTAGAACCTTCCGGCAGGTTTCTTCATCCTCCCTCACAGAACGGCTTCTCCCTTTTCCTTTCTTGATGAAGGACACCCTACTTTTCTTCACATGCCCAAGCTGTAAGTCTCATGGTCATCCAAGCCTCTACTTCCCCCAGCCCCTCCACTGGCCATTGTCCATTGTCATGCTGATTTGATCTCTTAAATGTTTCTGACTCCTGGTGTCTACATAGTATGACTGCCAGTACCCTGCTGAGGCCTTTATCTGACTCATTTGTCACCCAGAGTTGCATGAACCACCTCCCTGGTCTCCTGGGCTCCAGCCATAACGTCTTCAAATTCTCTACACAGCAGCCAATATCAAACATGGAGTTCTCTCCAATCTTAAAAGTCTCCGGTGACTTACGCTCTTGGGGTGGTTCTCACTGAACAGGGGAGGTTTTTCAGAATCATCTGGAGACCCTATTCAAAGTATTTAGGTGAAGGTCCCATGCTGAACCCATAAGCAGAAGCAGGGAGCATGGGGAAAGCAGTTTAGGTTTCTGTGTCATGAAAAATCTGGCGCAATATGTAAATAAGCAATAAGTCTTTTTTAAAAGCCTTTATTTTGATATAATTATTTTATGAGAAGTTGTAAAAAGAGGACAGAGTGTCCCTTGAACCCAGCTTCCCCCAATGGTGTCATCTTACATCCTCTAGTACAATTTTATAACCAGGAAGTGGACATGGAGATATTGCTGTTAAGTAGGCTACAGACCTAAATAATGCATTTCTTGAACACCTCTTTCTCTTGCCAGGTTAGAATGTAGCAATTCGTGTTACGTGAACTTTTGGATGATTTCTTGACTTCGTTGGGACCCATTTTACTTGAGGAATAGCATGGACAGACTTGATTCTGGGAGTGGTGGCAGTGTGTGTGAGATTTTGACAGCTACCACTTGTTTATCCTTATAAAGTGGATTATAGCCCAAAGAGCTTGCCAAGAATAAATTTGAGCAGTGTAATTCTATCTAGTGACCTAAGGTCATAACTTTCTTATGTGAAAAGTCGAACTGCCACAACAGGTTTTATGCTAGAAGAATAGTATAGACATTTATTCTTCTTGAATCTCAGATACAGTTAGCTTAAAATTATGTCAGTGTGAATTGTTTCCCAGGCATGTGTAAATCTTGCTTTGTTTTATCTTGTTTAGATTGTAAAACATCAGTGCACAGGGCTTATTTTATTGTTGGTTTGTTTTTGTTTTTGTTTTGTCTTGTTTTGGTCATAATTTTGAAATACAGTATCTCCCAACGTATGGCTCTATGCAGTGAATCATAAAATGGAGTTTTGCTGTGAGAGATGGATTATTATGGGTTATAAGGAATTCAGTGGATTTCAACTTTTAGGTGCTAACCCAAGAGAGATTTCTTTGAAGTAGCCCTTTTTACCATTACCAGTACTGAGAATCCATTCTGGTGACTGAGTTTAGCTCGGCCTCCTCCTCAAAACTGATGGACAAGATAGAAGAATCCTTCGTGTCAGCTGTGGTGACATTTTGCTGACACTTGCCTGCATTTTTTTGTGTTTCACACAGATGGACTTGCGTCTTCTGAGAAAGGGAACTAAAGAGCAATAGGAAAACCACTATCTGCCTCAGAATAAAATTGGGTCAGAGAAGGCAGATAGTCGGTTTTCAAATCAGGTGGTACGGTAACTTCTCCCACCTGATGCACAGAGGCCTTTGGGGCTCCTTAGAGGAGTCATGAGACTTCTTCAGGGACACCCACCTCTCCTCAGGGGCTGGCCACTGGACTGGACTCTTTGCAAAGTAGACAGGATCTCTGTTTCTGTAACTTCCCGAAGATGCACAGGGCAAAGTCATGCCAGTGTGGAGATCCGAGTCTGGATCTGATTCTCAAGTCTTTGTACCACTTCAGTTGGCCTCCGTCCATGCAAGACACTCTGGGTTCGGCTCTCCCCCTCTTGAGTAATTCTGAAGCAGGCTTCTGAGAGAGGATCACAGAGGCTGACCTCTTTCACAGCTGAGAAGCTGCCTTCTGAGGTGTAGCTCTCAAGTGGAGAATGGGGAACACACTAGATGCCGCGTCCCTTGATGATGGGTCATGACCTTATTAGAGGAGGAAGGAGACTTCATGGCCCAAGGAGAGAAGAAAGCAGCCAGCTGAAGGTTACTCATCTGATTGATTTCTTTGTCTTTTTCCTGCTTTGTGTTGGCGAAGTGGTGAAGCAGTTACTGGGGGCTGAGGAGGAGGCTTGGGCGGGTGGGCAAGGCCTGCAGCTTCTTCAGAGATATTGCAGAGCAGCAGTGCCTCTGTTTTCCAAGGATAACACCAGCAGGCATCTTCCCTGATCAAGGGACCATGAGGACTATTCCCAACACATATTGTTTGCAGAAGGACTTGAATCTCCTCATTCAAGGAGTTTGAATCTTAACAGGGAGCAAGACGTGAAACCAAAATGTATATACATATCAAGAATTACCAGATTATAGGGGATGGGGTACCTGCACAAGGGAGGGCAGTGTGGCTCTGTCCTTCATTTAGGGTGGCCAGCCATCCTTCTCTGCTGGTAATGACAGGGTTTCTCCTGAGGAGGGAATTTCCAGGGCAAACTCCCGACAGGGTGGATCACCCTTACCTCCAGAAATCTTTGGTGGCCCAGGGCAGATCACTTAGACTTTTAGAATGCTGGGGCCTGCATCTCTCCCTAGATGACTTAGGACCAGTCATCTTTCCAGTTCCTTAGGATTGGCAGTTAGGTGTGACTCATTCCCTAGTTGTATTGGGTAGAGCACATGGACTGTAAAAGCTGGGGCTCTGAAGCCTTTAACATGGCCAGAAATTCGTTATTTGGTGAAGAACAATACTGGCTGCTATTGAGAAAGTTAAGAATGGTTACACAATCAGGATAAAGTGACAGGCACTGTAATGATGTGGACCGAGCAGGTGAGCAGGATTCTAAACACCTTTGAACTCTGGCCCATGGAGAAGTTAAAACAAAAACAAACACAGAAACTAGTGTCGCCATTTGCAAATAGATCTCACCCAAAACTCTGGGTTTCTGGATTCTCTGAGAAGACCGGCCAATCTGGCCACCCAAGGCTGCCTTTCCATAAGTTTTCCAGTAGCTGGAGATGCGAGGTGGTCCCCTCTGTAGCTGGGGCCTGTGGTCTCCGGTTCGTCACAGCTCCCCTCCTCCAACACCCTCCTCCTCAGGGTTGTTCCCCCTCTTTTCTCCCTGATTACTTTAATTATCTGTCTGGTAAGGCAGACACTTCAGCTTCGTAGTTCTCAACTCTGGCTGTACCTTAGAGTTTGGGGGTATTCTTAAAATTGTAATGGTTTCCTGGCCTTCCCAGCCCAATTGAATTGTAATCTGGGGGAGGGGGCTGATTGGGGCAGTCAAAGTGTGAGTTAAATATTCATGGAACTCACTGGAAAAAATCAGGGAACTTTTTTTTTTTTTTTAAGAATTTCATTTATTCATTTGACAGATCACAAGTAGGCAGAGAGGCAGGCAAGGGTGTGGGGGAGAAGCAGGCCCCCTGCCAAGCAGAGAGCCCGATGGAGGGACCCTGAGATCATGACCTGAGCCGAAGGCAAAGGCTTAACCCAGTGAGCTACCGAGGTGCCCCCAAATCAGGGAACTTTTAAAAAGTAAATATACCAATGGTGTATTCATGGCACGTTTTGCTAAGGTATTAATAAATTCCCCCCAGATGCTGCTGTGGGCATTTAAATCATTATAATAATGACCATAGTTTTTTTACATGGGGTGATGATAACATTTTTTTAATAGACTCATAAATCTAGTGGTTATGAGAGGCAAGTGACATGAATTTAGCATATTTGAGACAAGGGATAAAATGGAGGGGGCACAGTTGAACGTCGGTGGTTTTGTGTTTGCATAATGGCTTCATTTATCTATAATTTTCTCACTGCAAGTCAATTTTTGTAATCTCTTGCCCCCCACCCTCTTCCAGGATCATATTCTGGTTATCTTGAATTATTAAAAAATTCAAGGAGCTAGCAAATAAAAATCGGGTCCTTTCCTTTGATACTTAAAATGGCAGGGACTTAATCCCTATTTCTGCTGCCTCATTTTAAGGACAGATAAAACAGAGCTTTGGAATGTCAGGTGACTGGTTCAAAGCACTGCCTCAGGTCCTGGAAGTCTGCATCGTGGTCCCCTCCCTCCAGGTCAGAGCGATTCTCCCCCAGGTCTGTAACTGCAGACAAGCTGAGTATCTCAAGTGTCCTGTACCTTTCCTTAAGCTGGCCACTTGGAGCCAATGGCTTCAAGAACTTCCTTCTAGTCACCTTCTGTCCACTAGTGTCTACCCTGGGGCCTGGCATTAGTTGGAGTTGTAGAAGTGAGGGCTAATGAAGAAAGAAATGCAGTTCAGGTCCCAGGCCCCAGGCAACCTCCTGGGGTTTCTCTCCAGTCCCTGAGTCTTTGGGCCCTGTCGCTACTGAGCCTTGGGTGGCATCCCATCAGGAGCATTCTGTGCTGCCCTGGATGAGTGTTAGGGGGGCTGGGGCTTGTCTCCAAGGGCAAGAAGCATCTCTCCAACCTTCAGTGTTTTCTCTGAGATACGCAGGACCCTGAGAGTCCCCGTCGAGCCCTTCTGTGAATGTTCAGCTGATGGGGTCTCCCTTCTCTAGTTGACCTCTCTTTGCCCTTCCATCCAATTTTTTGTGCTATGGACAATAGTCTAAAATGCTACTCTGGTGTCACCTGGATAGAATCACAAGAGAACAATAGTAAGATGGATACGTCTTTCTAAATGGTGACATGTGTCAATAATCTCTCCTTGTACCCAGGCTAGCCTCTGTAGTTTCAGGGTGTGTGTGTGTGTGTGTGTGTGTGTGTGCATTTGCCCTCTTGCTCTGTGCCCGCCTGCCTGGCTCTAGTGGCTCAAGGGTTTGCTCGCTGCTCTAATTTTATTTGTCGTTCCTCAGATCTTTAAGTCCCCACCGTGAGGTTCCAGTGCTCCATCCATCCTGGGTTCTCTGTCACGAGAGCGGAGATGCCTCGTGGGAGGGATGCTTCGCCGGCTGGGCTGGGGGCAGGATGTGAGCGGGTGTTTGCAGGATCATCTGGGAAGTTGTTTTCTTTTAAAAATCACCCATTAGAAGCCTAACCCAGAATGATTAAAAACAGAATTTGGAAAAGAGGACAAGGGAGGCCTCTGCACAGGGCTGTTTGTTTGTTGTTGTTGATTTTTGAAAAATGTCCAGGTGATTGTTCTATACCTTTCCGGTTTCTCATTTGAAAGTAGCCGGCATATAGGGTTTCCTTGAAGAAATGCAGGCAGGAGCCCAACCCGCAATGGAAAGTGCTTAGTATTAAGTGCTTATTGTTAGAGGCCCCATCAAGTGATTCAGTCCCTTTGGTTTTCTTTCAAGGTTGGTCTGTGTATTCATTTCATAAGTTTGGGCACCTTCTAGATGTCACTGACAGGTACTAAAGTATCCTAGAGTGCTGGTTAAGAAGCTCGGCAGCTAGAGTAATAGCTCTACCACTTGGTAGCTGGGTTAACCGTGAATAGACTCAGGAGTTCATGCCTCAGTTTCCCCCACTGTAAGTGGGGGCAGTTGTACGCCCACCTCATAGGTTGAGAGGATGTGTTAAGGTGATGACTGCCGGCTCTGACTGCTGTGGGACTGGGACTGTCCCACTTTCATGGTGCAGAGAGTTTGGTGACAGCCAGGATCCAGAGGGGAAGCCCTGTGGTCAGCATACGTGACTCATGGGGCATCCGACCCCAGTCTTCCCTCCCTTTGCTTCCTGTCCCCCATCCACACTTCACATATCTGTAGATGAGGGGCTCAGCTGTAGTAGTTTTTCTAGAAGCCTTCCAAACTCTGTCTTACATCCTGTTAATCAGTGATGATGTGTCCTTATAGCGAAAATCGGCTTCGGTGGGAACCAGAAGCAGGGTGGTGCCCCCAGGCCCTCCCGAGACACCCCCTTCCCCTCTTCTCACTGGCCCTCAAGGACTATCCCTTCCTGGGGCTCCTTCTTGTGCTCTTGTGTTCCTTAGAGAGCACTCCCTCCTTCTAAGATCCCTAATCTCTTACTACTAGAGTAGAGCCAGAGGTTAGTAGGAGAAACCAAATAACCAAACTGGTTAAAGCAGGGTCCTTGGTTTTAAATAAGCAACCTAGTAAATAGTCTAAGACTTCCTGAGTAGAAGCCTCCCCTCTGCTTCCCTTTTCTACTTTCAAGGGCCCCGTGATGACCTGAGCCCACCAGGATATTCCAGGATCATCTGTCTCCCTGCGTTGAGGTGGGCTGGTTAGCAACCTCACCCCCATTCATGCCCTCCACTCCCCTCGCCGTGTAATGCAGCAGGTTCGTGGGGCTGGGGGTGTGGACAGTATTCTACCTACCACAGCTGTCTTGTTCTTTTTTAATTGCTTACCACGATTTGTTCCAAAAGGGATTAACAAATACTACAGGAAGATAAAAAATACATGTAAAATTTAGTCCGGAAAAAAAAAATGAGGCCTGAAGTAAAACAGAGTAGGAAAATAAGAGTCAGGAATGAGGTATGCACAGAACAGATACCAGTTCACCTCCCGGAAGGGGACGGTGATACTGACTCTGAGCTTTTCCTAGCAGCTCTCGTGAAGAGGGAAGCAATGGCAGTTACATTTCACTGGGTCATTGAATAAAATCTGACTGGTTTTTCAGATGCCTGGATGAGTATTCTTTCTGTTTAGATGAGAACCTTCTCCTCTAGGTCCTCTTGGATGCATTCAGTATAATCAGCAAAGCCTTTGCCAGGTTTATAATAAACCCAGTGAGAGGTTTTTATCTGCCCCACTTTTTTTTTTTTTTTAAGTGCCTCTATTTTAGGTCAAATATGCATTGCTCTGAAGATTTCTTTCCAAGACAGAAAGGGTCAGGCCAGATCCAGGGGTTAGAAATCTCCAAAGCCAGCAGTTCACATCTGGTAGCTCTCGTGCCCTGAGGATTCTTGAGAGTATCCTGCCTAAGCTTTCATTCCAAACAGCAGTGATGTCTGTTTAACCTTTTTTTTTTTTTTTTGAAGGCCATTAAATAAAACATGTATTTACATACACAGTCTCTGATCCCTTTTGAAGTGGACGAGTTTGAAAGCCCACCAGCGTTTATCAAGAGCTACGATCATGGTTAGTGGCATTCGCAGGAGTGTTCTGCACTGCTAGGCCATGAGGTTTTTGAGATGATATGTTACAATAAAAAAAATGTTTATTTATATCCCTAATGGACTGTGGGTTATTGGCAGGATGCATTCGGAACATTCAGGTCAAAGTCTTAACGATGGAGCATTGATCTGACAATTCTGCCGTTTCTCCTCCAGATTATCTTCTCTCTCGCCAAACATTACACTCATCTGATCAGAATTCTTTTGGCATATCTTGCAGTATTTCTTAAAAATCAATATTTAGAAAAAGAAAATATTATGACTGTTATAGTAATTTCATCTTTTAATTTATTAGGATGAGAGAGTCCTACACCTGCAATGTGTTGTTTTGGAGACATGCTTTCAAATAGCTGCCGGAAACCACCTGCCTTACCCTGATATTTAGAAACAAAACGCTAAAAAAATACAAAAATAAACTTAAGGGGGTTTGGAGATGCCAGTTAATCACACCCTTCCTTCCTTCTGGGTTCTAAACTAGAGGAAATAGAAGAAACCAGACGAAGATTGAAGTGCAGTACCAGCTCCATTAGAGGAAAACACGGTTGGAAGGCGTGTCTTGGGTGCACAACTTTCCCATCTGCCCTGGGTGGGATCCACACATCTGTGCAGGTGGGGGCCTGGCAGCCGGGGAGGGCTCTGCCGGGTAGGGAAGCCCTGTCCTTATAAGCCATGGGGACAAGAAGAGGGTGAGAGTGCCCCTCCTCAAGCCCTCCGGCAAGAAACCCAGCAGCCCCCACCACGAAAGCTTAGATGCTATTCTTCCTCCTCCAGGAGGCCCACGAGTGCTGTGATGCAGGGGCAGGCATAGTCCGCTTGGTGGTTTTTTCTACAAATTGGAGCACACATTCTGGAGGAAAACACATCCAGAGGAAATAGAGTCCTCCCTTTATAAACCAATGGGTTTGTTTTTAAATTCAGATGTACGAAAGCCAAACATGGGGCAGTTTCTCGTCTTCTGTTGATGCCATGGCTGTTAACTAGATTATTATCTGGTCTTGACTCTACGTTGGTTCCCACACCACATGTGTACTAATAAGGATGTATTTCTGTAATTGCTTGTATAAACAAACCATACTTTTTTTCTTACAGATTTAAATTAAATGTTATGTTGTTACAGGCTAAGTGGGCAAAAGGTAATTTGTCATTTATCATTTTGAACATTAGCAAAGATGATCTCAAAATGAGTGAACTTCAGAAACTTCTCAAAAATGAAATGTGATTTTATTTTAATGTTCCATCTTGGTCATATATATGTGTAAGAACTAAGAGATGACTAAAAAGTTCTAAGACGTGTGGGGTGGGGAGGGAGAGAATGTTAAAGATAATTTGTCACAAAAGGTTGATCAAAGTCAGTCTAGAACAGTGAGTGGATTGTGTATACTTTAAGTCATCCTTCAAATATAGTTTCTTTCAGCAAAGCTTTACAAGTCTTTCCGTGATAGAAAGTCAGCATGTGCCCGCAGAAAACATCCGACCTCATCAGAGGCATTTCCAGAAACTCAGTATTGGTCGAGATCATCTTAGGCCAAATGAAGGCACCTTAGGAAACTGGTTACCTCATGTGGAGTCTATTCACTTGGAAGTCAGCTGGGAAATAGTAGTGACTGGTAAATGGATATTCTCAAATGAGCACCTCAGCAATTCTAACACAACAACCCCAGCGATATCTAACTCCGAGCAGCGCAAACTCTGTGTGGAGAAGCTGCCTGAGGTGACTTGCTGTATAGAGTTATTTGCTATATCAGAGTTAAAAATTGAAAGACCTGTTTCCATATGGTGTCTTTGGTTTTAGCATAATGGATCAATACCCCACCATTAGAAAGACTGATTGTCTTCTGTGTGCTCGTAGTTCACAATGAGAAAACGATGCCGTCTGCATATATGTGTCACCATAGCTAGATGGATCTTACGTAATAGTGTTTGTAAGACACTGGTCTTAGTGGCCCTCGTCTCATTTATTCAGACATCTTATCAAATCACTGAGTTCTGTGTACATTATAAAAAAGGGAATTTGTGCCATATTCTCTGTCATCTCCCATTGAAATTAGCATCTGGCCCCCATTCTTACTATCCCAGATGAAATAAAGGGCAATGCATGCTAGACTTCAGTGTGCAAACAAATACCTGGAAATCTTGTTATAAACACCAGCTCTGATTCGTTTGGTCTGGAGTTGGACCTCAGATTTGGCATTTCTAACTACAGTCATCTCAGTGCTACTGGTCCACTGACGAGATTTTGAGTAGCAAGGTTAATAGAGGTGCTGATTAGTAGAAGCATTGGTAGACAGCCTCAAGTAATTTCTCCTCTTTGGAGCCAGAGGCCAAGGAGAAGTTAATAAAAGCCTTAACAGTCCAGTATTATTCTCAGTAAGTTCTTCCATGGGCTGGTGGTAATCTAACAGGGCTCTATCGTGAGCTAGCTCTTCCTGAAAGGCTGCCTTGTTGGGCAGGGTTCCTTGTTGATTGGCTAGGGAAGACGAGCTTGCAGTTCTTTAAGGAGAAAACCAGTCTGCCCTGCAGAGGACTGTATGGTAAACCAGTCGGTCAACATTTGTAGAGAGCAGAGAGTTTATATTGAAATATTGGGAGAGATCACATTTTGGGTCTCACTGGATAGGAACCATAGATTTAATCAAAGGAACATCTTTCCAAGGATATAAAATTTCTCATGTCTGGCTGGATATTAATATCACTGAGGCAGCTTAAAAATAATACCCCTGCATAGGCCACTTCAGATGGAGGCGAGACCTGAGCATCTGTATATTTTAAAAAGGAACCCAGGTGATTACTAAGTCATCAGGATTGAGAGTCCCTGGTTTGGGCAGTCTTTAACTTGGAGGGCAGGAATCTCTCCCGAGAGGCTTCATTTTAGCTTGAGTTAATTCATCATTTGTGTCATCGGAGGGCTTGTGATCAGGCTGCAGTCGGATTGACCCAAGGATCTACTTGATGTATTTAGGAGAGTTGATCTTAGTCTGATAATTGGGGGATAAGTCAGCTTATTGACCAGCATCAGATGGTTAAGTTTTTCCCTAAGAAAAGCTAGTCCTGGAGCATTTCTGACCTGAATCTGCCAAAGCTTGGGGCTCTGTGCTCCATGTGGATTTACTGTGGCCCCCTTTTAGAAGCAATGGGAAATTCATTTTAAGGTTTAAATTGGATAAGACTGAAGACTGGCCACTTGAGACTGTGTGTGGGACCAAGTGTATGTGTTGGCACCTTCTTACTCATCAGCTAGGTTTTTTTTAGTGTAAAAACCTAAATTAGTTTAGGTTTTTTTGTAAAAAAAAAAAAAACACAAAAATTTAATCTGGTGGTCTTCATCAAGTCAAGTGCTCAGAGGGCCATCCCATTTCTGCAGACAGTGCAACTGGAACACTCATGGGGCAGGCCAACATCCAGCAAAAGTGTCCCTCCAGCTGGAGAACAAGGGTCCTGGAGTAGGGTGATTGGTTTCTTGGCTTCAGGGAGCATTTACTGAATAATGAGCTTTTTTCTTGAGGGCATTTCCCCACTTTTTTGAAAGTGATTTTGATGGTTATTTTTGACTTTTTTTTTTTTTAATTACTGCTTCCATTTTGGGTATTTCAAGATACAGGAAGTTTCCAGAAGTCTGATTCTCAGAGAAAAAAGTTTATTGTGTACTTACCATAAAATTCTTTTTGTAGCTTTACTGTCCTTTGGCTTTGAGTGAAAGTGAATCTTTTGAGCATTTTCTTTTAACATTGAGGAGACCTACCTAACAAATTTACACACTGTGATCTTTCCACAGACCGTTCCTTTTTTTCTTCTTACTCATTATCGACCTGTCATAATGTGTGTTCCTGGTTTCTTCGGCTGGAAGCCAGATGACAATCCTGCTGTTTTTAAAGACTGATGTAGCATCGTCCAGTTTTTGTCTTCTCAAAGACTTCTTCCCTGTGCCTGCTGATTTATAGATAAGGGTCTTTGTGGAGCAGAGCCCCAGTGCCATATACTAATTGGTAAATGGGGGGCACTGCCAGCCTAGGAATGAACTTCTCAGTTGGTGCCGGTATAGTGTTGGCACTGAAGGATGTGAAAGAAAACGAGACTCCTCTGTCAGTCAGGTTGGGACAACATCAGGAATCAGCCGCCCTCTCTTCTTCCTGCGCTCTTCAGCCTTAGCACAGGGTCTGTGCCTACTCATCGTCAGGGCTAGTGATTGATTCCTGAATCTCCTTTGGTTTGCTTCTCCTTGCTATGCAACCTCTTCCCCTCAGTTGACCTTCTCTGAGTGTCTCCCCTCTGAGTGGAGGAGGTCCTGCTAATTGGT
This sequence comes from Neogale vison, assembly GCF_020171115.1. NCBI lineage: Eukaryota > Metazoa > Chordata > Mammalia > Carnivora > Mustelidae > Neogale > Neogale vison. The sequence goes on along the minus strand of NC_058093.1, from coordinate 97,031,446 downwards.
TAAGGTGGTGATTCTAAACTATGGTGCTTCTTACTCTAGGGAACATTCAGTAATGTCAAGAGACATTTTTGATTGTCACGGTTGGGAGCGGAGGGTTCTAATGGCATCTAGTGGCGGAAGTTCAGAGAACATTCTAGAATGTGCAGGACAGTGGCCCATAACAAAAAGAATTATCTGGCCCCAAATGTCAGTTACGCCAAGGATTGAGAAATCCCTGGATTAAAGGAGCTTATTTTATTATTCAGGGAGTTATGCCTTTTGCTTTGGTTTAATAGATGTTTTCAGAATTCTTGGACTTGCTGTGGTTTCATTTTTTTGTGGGTGGAAAATTCAACTGTGAATAACCTATGGGCCTGATGAATGAAAATCACAGAATATGTGAAGATCTCCTCTGTTCCAGCAGCCACAGATTCCTTCTTATTTCCTTGTCCCCCTTGTACTTGATCCACCTGCACACCCTAAAGGCTCAGTGAGAGTAAGAGCCTCAAGTGTTCATTTCCAGCTGTTTCCCTTCCCCATGGCGCCCCCTGGTGGAGATGGCTATATGTGGAGTGGCCAGAGGTACAGTTGGGGGGGTGGGGGGAGTTGGGGTTAGCTAGAATAGGGTTGACAGCAAGGAGGGTCTGTTCTAGACACAAAGTCATTAGCTTTATTACTGTATTTGAAAATTTATTTTGCTGTTGATGCCAGATATGGAGCCCTGAACTACACTCTGTGGGCGGTGTAGCTGCAGGCAAAAACCCACTTCAGATGGGTGGGGTTGGAGGTTTTCCTTTCCCTGCCCACACTAAGAATGCAGGTGGAGCATAATAAGGTGAAAATTCTGGGCACAGAACAGTCTTGCTCTGATTGCTTCAAATGTAAAAGGGACTGGCCATTTAAAATCCAGACTTTAAAAACAAACAACACACAACACAGCATAACAACCCAGACATTAAAAAAACCTCCAAGTATCTTAAAGGCATGTTGTTTTAGTGGATATTTTTCAGCTAGTGACTCAAAATAAGACTTGTTTAACCAGGTCTAAAGGGAGCAGGCTGTTTTCACCGAGAATGTGTTTTTCCTGTTTATAAAGAAAAGTACTAAAACTCATCAGAGGATCAGGTCTCGAAAGTAGGGAAGAAGGACTTCTGTTTGTACCTGTTTGAACCGGCGCCTTTGGTTGGTTCCTGAGCTCCTTTGCTCCCTAGGATGAGAGGTGAGCTCAGCGGTTATCACAAACTGTCAAGATTATGATAACCGACTTCATATTTGGCGCTGCTGCTGAGTGGATTCTACCATTGGTCTCAAGACGGTGGTACCAGGCCTATGTATCTGGGCCCATCAGGGGAGTGAACAACCTGAGAGCAACTTCCCAGGACTTTGGACTCACTTTGGAGGAAAACTCTGCTTTGCTTTTCCTTCCGTCCTCCTCCGCTTCTCCCTTTAACAGTGTGAGACCTCCCTATTTAGAGCAAGAATGTCTCCCCAGATCATCTCTCTTCCTTAACTCCAGTAATGCCATCGATGTATATTTTTCTTCCCCTCTTTCGTTCTCCTAACCCCTGGAGGGGTTAGACTTACAGTCTTAACTTAAAAACAGTTTACCAAACTCTCCATGTTGGTCTTAATGCAAATTGAGAAGTAGTAGGCAATTGGTTTAGAGTTAAATTGTTAACATCATCTTAAGACTCTTGTTACTGCTTATAGTAAGTCAGACAAGAAGCCTCTGAAACTTACAATTTATGACTGACCCTTATCTAGCATTTAATTAGGCTATCAGTTCTCTGTCATATAATTTTATATGAGTAGATACGTGGCCCTGAATTTTATAGAACAAATAAGCAAATGAGCCTGCTGCCAAGCATTAACTTCCTGACCATATAGCATAGAAATTCAAAGTTCAAACTCCATGCATACGGAAGTAGCTAGGGAAGTTTTGTTCTGAATCTCTACAGTGTAAAAATTTTTCTAACAGATTTTTTTTTTTTTTTAAAGAACCTATTTTAAGCAAAGAAAAACAAAATTCAAATGAAAGCATCTGGGGACTCTCAAAGCTAGAAACCTCTCTGGGAACCCCAGAGTCCTTTGAGACACGGTTTGAAAACCAGGGACACGGGTCCTTCAGCTCCCACCCTTCCAGCTCTTACCATGTTTTGTGCTGCTACAAGCTCCCCCATGTCTGATGTGCGGACGCCGAAACACACTTGTCTAGGGTCACACAGTGCCAGTGGGCAGAGAGCAAGTTGCAGGTCCGAGATCTCCCGGGCTGGGAGCAAGTGTTTGTTTGTTTTTCTGCACTCACCACCCCTCTGCTGTCTTCCTCTGATCCTCTTGGATGACCGGTGATGACACCAGCAGCCTCCCCAAGGGTCCAGACCCCTCACCCCCACTGCTTGTTGGCCTTCCCATCTCTCGTCTTAGATACCTTTTCGTTCCTACAACCACTTCCCCTACTGGGATTTTGGTCAGGAGTTTGTTTTTGTTTTCTTTTCCTTCTCACACCTCACTGCCACCGTATCCTCTGTAGTTGAACCCCATCTCCTCAAGGGCACAGTGATTTTCCACTGCTGTGTGACAAAATCTTTGGGCAAAAACTCACGGCAGGTAAGGGACAAATATAGAGTCGGAGTGCCGGGCTTTTCTGTGGTTCACACCAGGAGGAGGTCTTGGGGATCACTACTCACTTGTGTTTCTTCATCTCATTTCCGCCATCCTGCCCTTCCATCTAGCAGACACTTATTGACCATCCACTGCATGCAGGGCAGGGTCATGCCTGGCATTTCCTGTCTTTTGGGAGCTTATGCCCCTAGAGGAGAGATGAAAGGAAGGATTATCCTAAAGAGCAGAAGGAAAGAAGCCCTTCAAAATGAAACAAGACGGGATCAGGAAGGAGACAAACTATAAGAGACTCTTACTAATCTCACAAAACAAACTGAGGGTTGCTGGGGGAAGCGGGGGTAGGGATAGGGTGGTCGGATTATGGACATTGGGGAGGGTATCTGCTCTGGTGAGTGCTATGAAGTGTATAAGACTGATGATTCACAGACCTGTACCCCTGGGGCAAATAATACATTATATGTTAATAAAAACAGTTAAAAAAAAAAAGTGAAGCACAGTCTGCTGTGAGTTTTCCATGGGAGGCTGTATGCAGAAAGTGGGGGTCAGTTGTGAGGTATGGGTGGGATTTTCCAAGGCAACATGGAGGAGCACAGCTGACTTAGGGTTTCTTGAATGTTACTGTACAAGATGAGGTGAAAGGTTAGCCCATAGCCACTGGTTCTAGATAGATAGAACACACTTCAAGGCGTGCGTGGCTAGGGCAGAGAAGGTGTGGGAATGACTCTTCGAGCACAGCTGTCCCACGTGAATGTTGGACCAGCAGGCTGTGAGGGGATTGGCTGTGGGGCTCTGGGAGAAGCTGACTTCTCTGGTTGGGACTGGCATTGCTCCTGAAAGGATAGCCATTTACAACTTCACTCATCATCTGAGGAGAATGTTCCTGAAGTAAGAAATGGGCCCTGCAAGGTTGTTGGGTAGGCTGCTGCAGGAACTGCTTGCTTCCTCTGTGTCCCCTGGGGCAGAGCTGTTGTTCTGTATGTTCTCAGGTGGTTTGAGAAGTTGGCCTCTGGCACGCAAAGCAGGCCTTGCCTTGAAGGGCCTCTGAGGTGGATGGGGATCTTATAAGAGTAGCCATGTCTGGTGGCTGGTGGCAGATTTCTCAGTGTAATTTCCTTTGGTTAGTAGGCCTGTGGTCAGCCCTTAGTCATGACACAGCCTGGCCTTGCCTGGCTGTGGGGAAGAGGAGACGGGGTGGGGTGTTGGCGGGGGCTTGCAGGGGCCCCTGGGGCTCCTCTGGCTGTCTCCACATACAGCTCCTCTTCCTACCCCCAGCTCTGGAGGTGGGCTTGCTCTCTTTTTTCTTCTTTCAGTAACAGCTTTATTGGGATACAATTCATGTATCTTCTAATTCTCTCACATAAAGTGGATAATTCAGTGTTTTCAGTATATCCACAGAATTGTGCATCCATCACAACTAATTTTGGGATGTTTTCATTATCCACTGAAGTAACCCCCATGTGCTGGGTTGTCACCTCCTAATTCCCCTGTTTTCACAAGCCCAGAACAACTATTGCACTTTCTGTGTCTATAGATTTGCTTCCTCTAAACATTGCATTAAAATAGAATGATACAATATGTAGTTTTCTGTGTCTACCTTTTTTCACCTCACATAGTGTTTTCGGGGAACGGCTGTGCTGGAGCTCATATCAGAACCTAACTTATTCCCATTGATTGAGTAGTATGCCGTTGTATGTGTTTTTTTCATCCGACTGTCAGCTGATGGACGTTTGAGTTGTTTCGGGTTTTTGCCTATTATGAGCAAGATTGCTATGAACATTCGTGTACAAGTTTTTGCGTGGGCATAGGCTTTCATTTCTCTGGGGATAATTTCAGGAGTGGAGTTGCCTGGGTCACATGGTAATTCTGTGGTTAACCATTTGAAGAACCGCTAGACTATTTTCCACACCAGCTACATCATGGTACATTCCCACCCGCAGTATGCAAAGGTTCTAACTTCTAGACGTCCTCACCAGCACTGGTTCTGAGCTCTCATTGTTGAGTATGGCAGTCCAGGTGGGTATGAACAGGTATCTCATTGTGGTTTTAATTTGCATTTCCCTAAAGGCTAATGGTGTGTGCGTCTTTTCATACGCTTTTACTTTTTAAATTAAGAGAACTGACACATTTCGTTCAGTGCCAGACATCTTCGATCAGTTTTGGAAAGGGGGATGCCAGATTTTACCGTGCTGATGAGTGAATGGGGAGGAAGGAGGTGAATGCTGCTCTTTTAGGAAGTACAGGGATATAGGAGGTGTGGATCAGGGTGGTTAGTGGCAGCGGTGGGCCTAGAAGTTGAGCTCATTGCTGACAGACTTGGTACAGACTTCTTTCTGGAGGACAGACGGGGTCGTGGCCTCAGGCTGCCATTGCTGTGGTGGGCAGCAAGGCCTTCTGAGATAGACTGTGTTTTTGTGCCTGTCGGCTCCGTTTTGCAAGCAATTCCAGTTAAGTCTGGAGGCAGATTCTTAGCCAGATCTACTGCTTTTTGATCACTGTTTCTGTATCCTCTTGGTGAATGTTGGGACTGTCCCCGATGAAGCACCTTCCGGTGAGGTTTGCTATCCTGTTGCCCCGCACCCCCTGCCATTACTGTGGGAGTTAGGGGTGTGTCCTGGGTAATGGTTTTGAAAAGTCCTTTAGAATTCTCTATGAGTGGGAATTGTAGAGCTGAGTTCTAATTCAGTTCTGTGTGTGTGCTGTGAGTTTGCTGAGACAGCTGCTGCTGTGCCACGCCGTAGAGGCCGTGGGAGAAAAGAACATTCCTGGAAGTTCCCTATTTACTTAAAATCTGGGCCCTCGGTAATCAGCACTGTTTTCTTAACTTGAAATAAGAGGGCTTTTCATTCCAAATTTGTGTGTCTCTGAACTGGTAGAATTGAACCTTGCTTGGGTTTCTCAACCATCTTCTTTGCTGCTCAGATGGGCCATCTGTGGGTGGTTCTGACTGTCCCCAGGGCCAAGGCAGAGAAGCACACCACAATCTGCTGAGGCCCTCATTCCATTCTTATACCTGGCCCTGCCCTTGCTTCAACTTTGCAGCCTTGGGCAGCTTCTTCAGGGGGCTAATTGACGAAGTGGAGTGGAGTTTCCTGCCTGAAAGTTAACAGGTAATTCCTGTATGCATTTGGGGTTCTCCCTTAAAGTAGTAAAAGAAAATTGCCTGCTGACTGTCATTTTTAGTGTAGCATCGAGTTTACTTGCCCTGGGAAAATCCCTTCAGCCTTGGGGTACAGTTGACTCAGTGGTATGGGTTCTCAAACAGGAAGGGCAACCATTTCTAAGGACCCGGCATAGCTCCCAGTTAGAGAGGTGGCTTTAAAGCATCAGCCCCACGAGGCGGGGATCTCTGTCTTGCTGTTCGTTGAGTCTCCAGGGCCCGATGGCAGCAGGGGCTCAGTATAGGCTATAGAGGGCTTGCTGCTTGCTATAGAGGTTTTGTCATGGATTGAGTGCATCTCTTGCCACTGCCTTTGCAGCAGCCCTGGTTAGGAAGGGCTGAAGAAAGTGCTCTAGTGCGTGGAGGACAAGCATGCTTGGTCAACACGTGGTTTATTGTGCCCCCAGAACCGGTGTCTTTCTCTCAGAATGCATGTGGTGATGGGGGGCAGGGGGTGGGGGGTTCCCTTATAGGATGTCATGAGATCCCACACAGCAACTGGCGAACAACCTATGTAGATAGACATGTGTTTGAAACTACAGACCAGTGAGGGGCACCCAAGCTGGAGAAGCATGGAAAGCTATCTGGAGCCGGTGTGGGTGGAGCTGGGGCCGGGCAAGCTGGCCGGGTTTGGATGATCGGTGCGATCTGTGGAGGGCCAGCCCAGGAGGGAAAACAGCGTGAGTGAATACGGGGAGATCATGAGGAAGGGTGTGCAGGGTTATGGCGTGAGCTGACCGGCAGGTGTGGAGGGTGCGGCCAGGCCTGAGGAATTTCAGTGACATGGTATCACAAGAGGGAGTCTGAGCCTTGCTGTACAGACGGCATGGTGGTATTCCTTAGTGACGACAAACGTCTGCCTGGATCAGCAGCTCTCAGACTGGAGTAGACATCGGAATCACCTGGAAGGCTCGTTGGAGCACAGATGGTTGCCTGCTCCCCACACCCCAGAGTTGCTGATTTAATTGGGTCTGGGTTGGGGTCTGAGAATTGGCATTTCTTCGTGGTGCTTTTGCTGCTGTGGACTTAAGGACCATGCTCTGAAAAGCCACTGGCCTAGAATTCAGGGGTCAGTAATCTTTTTCTGTTTAAGGCCAAGAGTAAGTATTTTAGGCCATTGAGCTACATAGGATTTCCGTCACATTTTCTTCATTCTTGTTTTTTATAACCCTTAAAGCATGAACACACACACGTTGGCCATCGATACATAGGCTGGTGGAGAAAGGTGAGTGGCACAGGGAAGGCAGGGTATGGTGTCCAGGGTGGACAAGTTAATCTCTCTGGGCCTTTGTTTCCCATCTGTGAAACAGAATGATAGTAGTAGTTCTTCCCATCAAGGACTCTAAGAATTCAGTGAGCTAAGGCGCAAAAAGCCTGCCTAGAATTTATTTGTCACTTACTGTTCATAGCATTACTACCAACTACTAATGGCCATTCATAGGTGAGGAAAACAGTGAGAGAGGAAGACCTACCTACATGCAGATCTACCACATGACAGATTCTGAAAGAGAATTGCACCAAGATCTCGCCATCGTTCCTTCTTAGGCTGCTTCCAAAGAAAAATACTTAGAACAAAAACAGGTGCACCCTCTGAGTAAATCCTGGGTTAGTGCTGTGTGGAGATCATTGCTCAGCTTTTCCTTTGGCACACTGAGGAAATGGTGCCATTTGGGACCTGGCTGGTTCTTGGACCCAGGGCTCTCGTTCGGGGGTGGAGAGTGTGGTTTACTTGTAACCCCTTTGCAACCTCCGCCTCGGCCTCAGGTGTTGGGAAGACTTGCTTTAAAACCTTGGCCCAAATAGGGCACCAAATAGGATCTGGCTGATGAGTATTGAAACTGTACCTTTGTGCCTTTCAACCTCATATTTTGCCCCATGGCATGAGTGAAAGTGAGAACTACAAGAAAGGTGGCTATCATGTACTCCACACTTCCTGAGTTGCAGTGTGCAAATGAGTGGTGAGCTGCCTCTTTCACTTGTGATAGCTTGAACAGGAAGACTGCTGGGTACCCCTGGCACAGCCTCTCAGCACGGGTACCGGGGGGGAGGCTGCCTGGTGGCCCGGAGAGCTTCAGCTTCTCTCTCTCCAGACACTGCTAGTGCGAGTTGGCCATGCTTACATAACTTGGGAGCTGGCTGCCCTTTCCTGGTCTAATGACCCCTGAGGAGGCGCCCATTCTGTTGCTCACCTCCCCAGCTGCATGCTCTAATCCTTGCCAGAGCACAGGCTAATGACTTTGTAAGCTCAAGTTACAGATGCCCAGAAGTGCCCGGTGGTGCTTTGACTCCACCCTCCGCTTGAATTTTTGCTGACATTCAGTGAAATATCCTTCCATCTCCTCCCCACCTTGCAAAACAAGCTTCCTGTTTTGAACTTGGTCCAGACTGGAACAGCCCTGCTACACCTGTTAACATAGTCAGACACACATTTCCTCCTCTGTATTTGTGCAGCTTTTTTGTCGCCTAGCCAGATTTCCCCTCTCAGCTTACAGATTTGGAATCATAACATAAGATATTGAACCAGCAAATTAAGAAAAAAGGAAGTGCGCGTTTTGGAGCTAGTTGAGTGAAAACATGGCTCCTGGTTGGTTTCCCTCTGTTCTGCCACTACCACTCTACTAACTTTCCTCCTTCTTCACAGCGGAATGGAAACGAGGAAAGGAAATCGGCTGACGCAGGAGCCAGAGTGACACCGGCAAGCCCACCCCTCCAGTCTGCACCATGAACTTGTGTCTTCCTCCTACGTTGTAAGAGCCAAAGGGCAGGTGAAGTTGCTGGAGAGCAATGGCTCTCTTTACTCCATGGAAGCTGTCCTCTCAGAAGCTCGGCTTTTTCCTTGTGACTTTTGGCTTTATCTGGGGTATGATGCTCCTGCATTTTACCATCCAGCAGCGAACTCAGCCTGAGAGCAGCTCCATGCTACGCGAGCAGATCCTAGACCTCAGCAAGAGGTACATCAAGGCGCTGGCAGAGGAAAACCGGAATGTGGTGGATGGGCCATATGCCGGCGTCATGACAGCTTACGGTAAGCGCCGGGCTACTGGGGCTGCTTGATAGAGCGTGGTTCTGCCTGAGAAGGACCCCAGAGCCTCGCCACCTTGGTTTTGTCATGGATTGAGTGCATCTCTTGCCACTGCCTTTGCAGCAGTGAATTGCACACAGAGAGACACTTTGAGAAAGTTAAAGCCATGTCCTTGGGGAGCCTCTGAGCTCTTGTGCCCACAGACTAACACCCAGACCCAGGAGCAGTGGGGGCGGAATGGTTATCAGCACTCCAGGTTGGATTTGCAGCCAGCCCTTCTTCCGTCAACACATTTCTGGATCGCATGATCTCATCTGGGAGTATGATCAGGGAGCGGAGAAAAATATTCTCCTTCTTTTCCCTAAACAAAACTTAATTAAGATGGGGTGGGGGTGAGGTAAGAAGGGTGGGGAGGAATGTGGGGAGGAATGTGTGGGGGAAGGAGGACTGTGTTGGGGGTGGGCAGGGTGAGGTAGGAGGGTGGGGAGAAACTCCAAGCCAGTGTGTGCCTCCCTCTGGCCACAGCGTAGGACACTAGCGATTACGTGCTGCTGGCTAATCGCTTTCATGTCTAGCTTCTTGAGAGTCAACTGTTCTTGTTTCTTGCCCTTGTCTTTAATGGCCTGACTTTGAAAGAAGTCTTACCATATGTGTTGCTTTTTTCTAAAACTCTTTTAGAAATGAGGCTGAGTGGGAAAAAGAATACACAAAATATTACTTATTTTTCTTTTGGCAAAAGTTTTGCTTAATATAGAAAAAGTTGGAAGCTATAGATGTGCAAAAAAAAAAAAAAAACCCACCAAGAATAAAGAAAATCACATATAAATCTACTGCTCTAGGAAATAACCATAATTAACATCTCAGTGTATACTTTCTGATATTTTATATATACACACAAAAATATACATATACATGAATAATACTTTAAAAAGCATAGATGCACAAATACAGAACAGAAATTGTAAATGAAATTTGGATCATACCATGATGTGGGGAACTGACCTTCCAGCTCTCCTTGATGACTGAGGATGGGAGTAGACTTAATCCATAGGTGATGGTCTGTCCTATTACTCATTGACAAGTCCAGTCACTGAACAGAGAACTTAGTGGCCTTAGGGATTGGGACCCTGAGTGTAATATGAATGAGATGCAAGAACGGGGTGGCCGGGGTGGAAAACATTAGTGTTCTACCTTATGACCTATCAGTCACAGACTCTGAAGTATATGGAGTTCATATGGTGTTTTCCTGAAAATATAGAGCAGCAGTTGGAAGCTTGAGTTCAAATGCAGGAAATCATACTTAATTTTACATAATCTTTTTTTTTCTTTTTGAAAGGATCCAGGAAATCTGGTTACTTTTAAATTTCATATATATTTTTTTGGTAAGGAGAAAATGGTTGGGTTTTTTTGTTTGTTTTTTGTTTTTTGTTTTTGGTGGGAGGAGGTGAGGTCAGGGGAGGAGCAGAGGAGAGGGAGAGAGTCTTACTTAGGCAGGCCCCAGGCCCAGAGAGAAACCCAGTAGGGGGCTTGACCTCATGACCTGAGATAATGATTTGAGTTGAAACCAGGAGCTGGACATTTAACCAACTGAGCCACCCAGGCACCCTGAAAATGGTTGCTTTTATTTTTTTATTTTTTATAATTTTTTTATTATGTTAGTCACCATACAGTACATCATTAGTTTTTTATGTAGTGTTCCATGATTCATTGTTTACGTATAACACCCAGCACTCCATTCAAAAAGTGCCCTCCTTAATACCCATCACCAGGCTAACCCATCCCCCCAACCCCCTCCCCTCTAAAACCCTCAGTTTGATTCCCAGAGTCCATAGTCTCTCATGGTTCATCTCCCCCTCTGATTTCCCCCACTTCATTTTTCCCTTCCATCTCCTTATGTCCTCCATGCTATTCCTTATGCTCCACAAGTAAGTGAAACCATATGATAATTGTCTTCTCTGTTTGACTTATTTCACTCAGTTTTATCTCCTCCAGTTCCATCCACGCTGATACAAAAGTTGGGTATTCATTCTTTCTGATGGCTGTGTAATATTCGATTATATATATGGACTGCATCTTCTTTATCCATTCATCTGTTGAAGGAAATCTAGGGTTTTCCCATAGTTTGGTGATTATGGACATTGCTGCTGTGAACATTGGGGTACAAATGGCCCTTATTTTCACTACATCTGTATCTTTCAGGTAAATACCCAGTAGTGCAATTGCTGGGTCATAGAGTAGCTCTATTTTTAACTTTCTGAGGAATCTCCATGCTGCCTTCCCAAGTGACTGTTTCAACTTGCATTCCCATCAACACTGTAGGAGGGTTCACCTTTGTCCACAACCTCTCCAATGTTTGTTGTTTCTTGCCATTCCAATTTTTGCTATTCTAAATGGTGTGGTTTTGATTTGAATTTCCCTGATGGCTAATGATGTTGCGTATTTTCTCATCACCCTGAGATTGTGATCTGAGCTGAAACCAGGAGTCAGACATTTAACTGACTTGAGCCACTCAGGCACCCTGAAAATGGTTGCTTTTAACATACAATGTGGAAATCCTTTTTCAGTGCCTACTGTTGGAATGATCACACTTGTTTGCTTTTAATCTGTTCAATTTGGCAGTGTCTATAAGCATTGGTTCTCAACATGTCTAAATAAATACCCCCCCTTTTTTTTGATCTGATGGATTAAAAAACGAGACTCCATTTTGAGGACCCATATTGAAAAACAACTAGGTAGTTTTTCAGAGGGTGCATAAACAATGAATTCTGTTACGCTGAAAAGAAATAAATTAAAAAAAAAAAGAATGAAAACATGAAAAAAAAATAGTTAAATTTAAAATTTTAAAAAAGAAAGAAAGAAAGAAAGTTACTCATTGACTTCATTCTTCCGTAATATTTCCAAATACCGTAGGTCAGAAAGAATACATCAGACTGTTACTATGTGCAAGTAAACAGAACCAGTAAAGTCAACTCCATTTTTTTTTTAAATATTTTTTTTTTTAAAGATTTTACTTATTTATTTGAGAGAGAGAGTGTGAGAGAGAGCATGAGCGAGGAGAAGGTCAGAGAGCGAAGCAGACTCCCCATGGAGCTGGGAGCCTGATGTGGGACTCGATCCCGGGACTCCAGGATCACGCCCTGAGCCGAAGGCAGTCGTCCAACCAACTGCGCCACCCAGGCGTCCCAGTCAACTCCATTTTTGAGTTTCTGGTTCAGTACCTTCCGTGTTAAATATTTTGGGGAAGAGGAGAGTCGTCTGTTAGTAATTTCTTCCTCCTGTTGATCTCAATCTGCCAAACTGGGACAGAAGAAACACCCCAAATGGTAAATTTGTGAACTTTAAGTTTTCATAGTTGTTGTGAGTGTCCCCATTTCTTTTTTCCTGCTGAACATCTCCTAGGCTAGGCTTCCTCTGTGTTCTCAGGAGCAGTGATGGGGTCTTGGCTTACAACCTCACAAACACCATGTGTTGTAAAAAGTTACCAGAACTCCAGAGTAGTCTGTTAGAATTTTGGCCACCTTATCTTACATAAGAGTTTGGAGCTCGGAGGAACTATAAAACTTCTTCCTTTCACAGGTGAACCTTAGCAGAGTCATTCTTTTGTTTCTCAAAAAATAGCAAACAACCCAACAGGCCCTGTCAGCAGAGGTAGCACACGCTGCTTGCATCTCATCAACTCAGCGTTCAGTCAGAGTGCTCCTTGGGGCTGAGTCTGTGGAATTTAACTGGACTGTGCATACGTGCTTGAGGCACTGGGACCATCACGTGGCGAAATCCTACTAAGACAGGGTTTGTCATGTCAACACTCTTGGCATTTGGGGCTGGGTGATTCTTAGTAGTGGGGACTGCTCGTGTGCTGTAGGATACTGACCAGCAGCTCTGGCGTCTGTACCCACTAAGTCCAATAGCACCCCCCTGGTTGTGACCATCAAAAATGTGTCCAAACATTGGGGGGGCGGGTTGCAAAATTGCCTCCCTCCCCACCTTGGAGGATCACCACGTTAAGAATGAAACAGAAAACACTTAAGAGCATCTTCTTAAAGAGTTCCCAAGCAGATAGCTAGTTTTTATTATTTAAGATTTGTCAGCCTGGCCTTCTCCATTTCTCCATTCTGGGCACCAATGACTGGTATTGAGGAAGACGGTGCGGTTCGGTCCAGGGCCAGTCCTGGGAAGCTGGAGAGCCTTTCAGATGGTGTGTGCTTCCCCTGCGGTCCATCGGTACTCGTGGTGGGCACGTCCACAGCCAGGCAGCTCTGGTGGTTGATGTCAGGAGGTACAAAGACCGCAGGATGTTCAGTGGTTTAGCTAGGCTGAGACAGCAGGGATGAGGATGCTGGGACAGTGGTTTGCAGTCTCCTTTTCTGCCACAGATGCAGCCCAGGAACAGAGCACTGCCTAGATGCCTGTGCTGAGACAGTGAGGAGCTGATCCCGTATGGCTGGGATCTTTGCCTGCTCTGAGTCAATCCCATTATTAGACCAAAACAGGAGAGAGAGAGAGAGAGAGAGAGAAAACACCTTCATTTCCCCATCCCTGTATTGGCGTAATCAGAGGCCCTTAGGATGTGTAAATGTATCGTCAGTAGCTGAGGCAGGTATTTGAAGAATCCTGGTAGCTGCCTTCAGATTATTATTGATTTTTTAGAATCCCTGGCTTGAGGTCCTAGAGCAGAAGAGTTCAGGAAACTGTGTGACCTGTGGGTCAAATGCGGACCTCTGTCATTTTGAGTAATTAAACGTTGATCGAAACCGAACCACTCCCACTTGTTTATAACAACTGCAAAAACAGAGAAGCGGGGTAAAATCAGGATTTCAGAGGACATGTAAAACTCGCTGACTCCATCTTTCAGTAGTCCCCATAATTCAGTCTAAAATACATCGATCAGGTCCTGTCTCTCCTGGACTCAGCAGTTTCGCAGGACTCCCATGGTCTAAGGCCTGGACAGCAAGCTCACCTCGGCCTGAGCCTCCTTTTTTTTAGAGGAGGTGTCCCTAGTTTGCTCTCTGTGGCTGTTTTTGCACGCAGTGGCAAGAGCTGAGTAGTTGCCACAGGGTCTTGTCAATCCCTGCTCTATCCACGGAGCCCTCTTTCTATAGGATTTTGCTTGGTGTCCTAAGACTCATCTCTACACTTGAGTCCACTTTAAGACCTCTTCACATAAGGTGTGCATCCCAATGTTGTGTTTCTCTGTCCTCTAGAAATGCCTTTTTTTTGAGATTTTATTTACTTGTCCGCACAAGCAGGGGGAGCAGCAGACAGAGGGAGAGGGGGAAGCAGGCTCCCCACGGAGCAGGGAGCCCCACTGTGGGGCTCCAACCCAGTACCCTGGGATCATGACCTGAGCTGAAGGCAGCCACTTAACGACGGAACCACCCACGCCCCTGGAAATGCTCCTTCTGTGTGGCAGGTCAGAGACTAGTGGTTAGGAGCTCGGGCTTTGGAGGCAGGCGGTGTGGTCGTGTCGCATTCTGGCCGCAGAGCCTGGGCCCTCAGAGTGCAACACGGCTACGTGACTGCGCATGTGAGCGAGGGGCGTGTGTCCAGCGTTGCGAGTCTGACGAGTCCTTGGCCTGTCCTAGAGCTTGCATACTGTCCTCTCCTCCCCCATCCTTGTTCTGCTGATTGGAAAAGAGACTTCTGAACTTCTTTTGGAATTGGGGAATTCAGAAGTAGTGCCTGGAAGATGTCCCAGGCGGCCTGTGTGGAACAGTCGGAGCATTCATCTGTGGGGTGTGGACGGCGTTTCTGCGCGCTCCTCTGCCACGACGAAGAGGGGGTGAGGGGGAGAGGGGGTGAAGGGGAGAGGGGCGTGTGGAGCCAGGGCCTCCTGCCGCACGGCCTCCACCGCATCTTCCCGGCCCACGTGGCAGGGCCATGCCGGTCAGTGACTGCACGGGAACTGTGTCATGAATGCTGTCACTCACCCTCGTCAATGCCCTTCTTGTTTCTGAGGTGAATTGATCTCTGTCTCTGTGGCCTGACCCAAATTCTGATGCCCGGTGATTGCCTCTTATCTACGACACTGGCCCTGTCCGGTTGCGCTGTCCCGGGCCATGACAGACAGCCTCCCTTAGTGGCGCAGCCACATCTTAGTTGCTGCAACCTTTCTTGCCTCTTTGGTGCCCTTTGCTGTTCTGGATGCGGGGACTGTGGCTCAGGCTGAAGCAGTGTAGGCCTTCAGCAGGTCTGCCACCCTCTCCTGCTCGTTTCCCATTTCCCTGGTGTGGCTTTTCCCTCTTGATCTCCTACTCTGCCTTACCTCCTGTGTCCGTCCTGACTGCCTGGACTTCTTGAGCCTCAGTTGTCCCGTTGACTGGCTGTTACCCCTCAAGCCTGGCACTCTGGGAAATGTCTGTGTGCTCTGCAGCTATATGACAGTGCGGTCCTTGTGTATACAGCTAGAAGAAGACAGACGGGGGTCCCTGCTCTCGTGAACGCTATGTTCATTTTGGAGGGAGAAATAATAGAGACAATATCAGATAGTAATTCCAGGAAGAAAGATGAGACAGGCATGTGTGATTCTTTAAAAAATGCACGAGGCGCTACTTGGAACGAGAAGGTCAAAGAAAGCCTCTCTTAGGTGTCTCTTAGCCCTACTGATGTTGGGGAGCTGTGGGTGGGGTGGGTGGAGGGCCTTTGAGGCCCAGCAGGCCAGGCAGGAGGCAGGGTGTGTGCCCCAGGCTTGCAAGTGCACTCGGGGCAGAACTGAGGTTGCTGGGGCTGAACAACGGGAGCCAGGAGCGGTGTGGAAGGGGCCCTTTGGGCTCTGGATCTCAGTGTGACGGCAGGGGGAGAGGAGTGCAGGGGGTGGACGTTCTTGTGAGGGAGCCTAGCCTGCCCCAACCTGGGGGCCTTGGCCCCTCCCTGTTTTCTCCTCACCCCACAACCCCCCCTCCTTAACTCCTGGGTTGGGGAAGAGAGTAAAGAGGAAGAAGCTCCTCCTGTTTCCTTAAAGAGGTGAGGTTTGCGAAACGTGGGCCCTGGAGAAGAGGGTAGGATTTTTGGTTGCTGGTCAAAGGGCAGTGCATTGGGCTTCAGGTGGCCCTTGTTGGCCTGGCGATGCCCACTTCTAAGGCATTGACATCATTTAGGGTTCTGCTCATAGGCCAAAGGGAGGCCCCCACTGTGATGCTGGCATGGTGGCCTCTGGTAGCTCCTGCTGTGTTGCAGACCTACATAAAGTCTGGAGAGTTAGATGAGCTTTTATGCATGTTTGGTTCCACCCCTGCTATGAAAGAGAAGATGAAAAATACTTAGGTTAAATTTCACCACAGATTTAAAAAAAAAAAAAAAAAGTCTGTGAATGGCTTTTTAAAAATTCTATTTATTTTTCGGGACGCCTGGGTGGCTCAGTTGGTTGGACGACTGCCTTCGGCTCAGGGCGTGATCCTGGAGTCCCGGGATCGAGTCCCACATCAGGCTCCCAGCTCCATGGGGAGTCTGCTTCGCTCTCTGACCTTCTCCTCGCTCATGCTCTCTCTCACTGTCTCTCTCTCTCAAATAAATACATAAATAATCTTTAAAAAAAAAAAATTCTATTTATTTTTCTTTTTCTTTTTTTTTTTTTTTTTTGGCTCTTTTCCTTCAAATATGACCAAGGCACTGTTTTCTTGGAGGGCTGGGGTGCTGTGGAGAACCACCATTGCCAAAGCAGCAGTTCTCCACCCTGGAGGGAAACACACTGCTTTGGAGTGACACTGGGAGGAAGAGAGGAGCTGGGCTGGTCAGCGTGTCTGAGGAGCGCCGTGTTGCTCTACGGGACGTGGCTGTTGTGATTAAAGGAAGGGCTTTCTGCTTTAGAAAGTTGTCAACCTAAAACAGGCTTCTCTGGGCTCGGAGCCCTTCCAGGGCTGTGTGGTGGCAGTCCCCCCACCTGGCACCCCGGCAGAGCCAGGCTGAGTTTCCAAGCACGCCCAGCAGGGCCGCACGTCTGAGGAGGGCCTCGGGGGTGCTGTAAACAGGAGAACAGTCAGACTGTGTCTCTGGCAGGGATTGGAGCCTGTTCTTCTGCTCTCTTTGTCCACAAGACCTGTCCTTTCCTGCCTCATTGCTGCTTCAAGTCCTAGCTTGAGGAGAGAACAGGCATGAGGGGATGTGTGTGTGACTCTTGGGCTCAGAGTGCCTGGGCCCCTGAAGTGGGGTTGCGCCCTTCACCCAGGGGCCTGTCAGAACCGGCTGGGCAGACGTCATGCCACTGTGGTCACCCTGAGGAGCTATGGACCCTTCCCAGACCTGTCTGGGTACCAAGCTGTCTTCTGGGACCGCTGGTGGGGTGGTGGCTGAGCATTCACCTGTCCCCGAGTCCCTGCCTCTGCCCTTCCTCCCACCTGCGTGCCTCCTCTCCCCATGGCTTGCTCCTCCTCTCCTTCTGTTCTCTCTTTCACTATTTTATTCTCAGTCTTACAACCCCTAGACCACCTATTTTTCTAACACCTAAACCACCTCTCGTTACATAGTTACTGGTCTATTGCTCATCTCTCTCCTTCATGTAGCAGGTGAGCCCCCAAAGAGCAGGGATTTTTGCCCCTCTTGTTCCCCACTGTGCCACGGAGCTCAATGCGTGCCTGGCCCTTAGTAGGAGCCAGGAGTGATCGGCAGCAGCCCCTTCACCCTCTCATCTGTGTGGGACCGTTCCAGCTGGGGCTAATTGGAAAGTCAAGTTTTTAGGGAGGTTGGAAATGAGACGAGATTCCCCCTGCATTCCATGTCTGGGGGTGGCTCCAAGTGGCTCTTGTGCTCCTGATTCTGACATAGGAACCAGGAACCAGTGTTTATTCTGGAACATCGTTAGAGAGTTTTCATATGTGGCTGTAGGGTTCCTTACTGGGTGTGTGACCTTGGGCAGGTGACTGATGTTTTAAAAGCCCGCTTCTTCTTTTGTAAAACTGAGGATATAATAGTATCATTCACCTCCGAGGCTTGTTGTAAGGCTCACCTGTTACAAAGCTTACTTAGGCACTTAGATGAGTGAAAAGCATTCATTGGGAGTTCTCACGAACTGGGGCCGACATGTACCGACGGCTGTTAGCACCGCACCAGAACTGTTTGTGTGAAGTGGACATTTGTTTATACGTTTGAACATAGGGCTTCAAGAACGTGTTTATGTAGCTGTTCTCCATGTTTACAAGGGATAAGACATGAGAGGAAGTAAGGTTCCCCGTGTTTACAGGGGATAAGACAGGAGAGGAAGTAAGCTCTCCTCCAGAGGGAGGGAGGCAGGCTTGGCATTACCCTCCCTGACAAGGACAGGCGAGGCTTGTCCACCAGAGTCACCAGGCCTGCCTTGACAGCACCAGCGCTGGGCCCCACACCGGCCGGGGCTGAGGACAGGGTTGAGGCTCCAGACAAAATCTGTCTGACTCTTCCCTGGGCCCCTCTAAAAGTGTGCGGGCTCTACAGTGACTTTGGCATTTTAGAAACTGGAGATGTGACTGTCACTGCCCCATTCAAAAGAGAAGGCTTCCCCCTGTGGGCTGGGAGCTGGGCTGGATTTGGTAAGCTCCCACCATCTCTGAAGGAAGGCACTGCTGGAGGGCACTGTCTCTGGTACGGTGGTGAGCAGGAAGGAGGAGCGTGTGGTGGCTGCCTTTCCTGACGGTGAGGGAGGTGTGCGCCCCGGGGAGTCTGGTCAGGACCCTGAGTGACAGTGGGCTTGACCACTCAGAGCCCAAATCCATTTCTGTTCTATAAAAAGGACTAAAATGCTTTACCCCAATTCTATGCATCTGGCTGGGTGTCAGGAAAATTGAGAAAACAGCCCAAAGGCTCTGTTCTGGATATTTACAGATTCCAGGATGCACTTGAGATCATCAACAGGCCAAGATACGATTTTTTTTCCCTCACATTCTGCTGCCTAGAAAATGCCTGGAAATACTAGAGAGGACCCCCCCCCCCCCGCCGTAGCACCTCAGGAATAACATTTGCTTCTGGAACACATTGGAGTCAAAGCTGAAGTCTGCCCTTGCAGCCGAACCCAGGAGAGAACAATAGTCAGTAATACTGCGCATCTGAGCTGCCCTTTCTCTTTGAGGTGGTGGCTCAATGCCCATTGTGACATGGTGTGGCTGCCCGTGACAGCTGCGGGGCGAGAGCATGGTCACAAGTTTAGGTGGCTTTAAGAATTCACATGCGGGAAGGCCGTGAGGGTCAATCACTGAGCTTTTTGGGGGGCAGGGGGTGCCTTCTTACCTGACGTCAGGTACGTGGGGCCAGTATCTTGGGGAGGGTAGAATTCACTGCACTGGATATATTTCAAATAGCATTTAAGCCTCTGTGATTGTCAGAGTACCGTGAATACAGAAAGTGGAGAGCATGTAGGCCGTAAGGCAGTGAAAAACCCTGGACACTCTCGGTCCTTGACCTGGGTGGGCTTGGTTTAACGTGAAAGGAAAGAAGTTCATTTTCAACGGAAGCAGCTGTCTGAGTCACCATTTCCAGACTATTTAACGCAAGATAGAAGATGCTGTCAGTGAAACACACAAGGGCGAGGATGATGGGCCACGCCCATTTCTGTACTCGAAGAAATAAAGAATAAAAAGTAAAACACTCCCTGACCCCAAATCCAGATAAAATTTGATTTCCTTCCAGTCCTTTTTTAAAATGCAGATCCATGTACATACGTCATTTTTAAAAAATTGGAATATTTCATATACAGCTTTTTAAACTCTCTTTCTTGTATTTCCTCATGCCATTAGATATTTTTAATGGCCATACACTTTTTTTTTTAACCATCCGTTCAATAAATATTCAGTGGGCTCCTGACGTTAACAGCCGGTGGTGATAAACAGAGATGACAAGGCGCCTGCTCTGCCCTCCCTGAGTTCCAATCCAGTGATTTATTCTGTCTTATGAATGGATAGGCATATGTAATTTAATCTTTTTGTTGGGCATTTGGGTAGTGTCCAGTTCTTATCTATAATAAGTAACATCACGGTGTCCTTGTATATAATAAATGGACTGGATTTTGCTTATTACTCTAACTGTATTGTCTTTCTGTGTAGAGGTCACTGTGAAATTAAAAATATATAACTGATAAAACTTGACATTCTGGCAGTCAGTGGAAGGAAGAGGTTGGGGCTAATTCTTTTTTCATTAGCACCTTCCTTTCTCATTAGTGCCCTGTCTTTGCTGGTTTCTCCCAAGCAGCAAGTGAAGCTGCCCCTTGTTGAAGCTCTGCCCTGGGGGGCAGCCATGGTGGAGAGGGACTTGAATTAGGAGCAAGCCCAGATGCAAATAATATTTTCCAGTTCAGATATAAGTCCTTGCTCATTGCACGGTTGGTTCTGTGCCAGCAGGTCATGCTGGCTACACCTTAATCCCATTGTGGCTGTGCCCAGAGTCCTTGACTCATGGACTCCACAGATTCTGATGGAGGGCCTTGAGGACAGAGCCTGTGAAGGTTGGCCTGGAGGACAGCAGGCTAGATAACTGTGCTTTGGAAGCATGTCCCCGGGGGACAGGGTGGGCTACCAGAGGCCCCAAGCACCGCCTTTCTGGATCATTCCTCAAATACTGATAGCCTGAATAATCTGGGCAGTTGGGGTTTACTGCCCTGTCTAGACCTATAAACTGATAGACTTTCCTACCAACAGGACCCCCTTTGTCTTGAAATCCCATCTCTTTGGGCTCCACCTTTGGAGGCATGTTTAGCCAGCAGTGAAATCACCTTGGCTGGCTTTCTCCAGCTCCTGCTCACCCCCTGGAGTCATGCTTTTTGGAAATGAAAACTTAAAGAAGCTGTCAGGGCACCTGTTCTGAGATTTTTGTCGATCTCGCCCTTGATCAAAGCACTTCTAGCATGATAGAAAGCAAAGCTAACTTCCCCCAGAAGGACATTTTAAATGTTTTCAATTGCTTTGATCTCATCTTTGTCATGTACAGTAAGTTTTAGGAATATAGAATTCCGGTAGTAATGTTGGGATTAAATTTTTATGGCTAAGGCTTTGAAGCACAAACAAAATTTTAAAAGCCTGTTAGTAATTGAAAGTTGTAATCCTGCTGAGGACACATTTTACTGCTATAATAACTGTAAAACACAATGATAAATATAAAAATGTTACACTAGAATTTGAAGGAATATTTTTGCCCTAATTTCTTTATTAAGCTCTGTAGAATTTATCCTTATATGTACAATCTTATTGGATAAGTGGATTATCATTAAGACTAAAACACAAAAATGTTCTGGTATTTAAAATTGCAGTAAAACAGATTTTGCAGGTTTAACTGTAAAATGCAAAGGTGAGAAATAATTTCATCCCCTAGAAAGGTATGATTTCCTTAGCCTTATTAATGGGAAGTCTCTTCTAGTCCGTTTGTTTGTTGATTAATTCATTCATATGTTCACTTGTGTAACACACACATAACTGAACACTTTAGTGTGCCAGTTGGTAAAGACACAGAGATGGAATTGGCAACATCTTTGCCCTTGTGTATTTTGTTGACACTATCTTTTATCTTGTGTCGAATGGTCTTGAAATAGGGACTCAAAACAGCTTCTTGTTGAAAATAAACTTCTTTTCTTTCACACTGGAAGAGAAAACATGCCTATCCAGGTAAAGTGCCTAGGGAGCCCAGGGTTTTGGGTTGTTTATATTCCATTTTCATTTTGAGGAAGAAAGTATGGAAATGCAAACTCTGTAGTATTTTTAGTATGGGAGTTGCTCAGCGAACAGTGGCATCAGTGAGCCTTGAGGATGGTTGGGATATGATTTAACAAAAGCATGTGGCAGAAGCCCAGAGGTTAATCCCCAGTAAATGTGCTCAGAAGCAGCAGGTCAGAGACACCTGCTGGCTGGCAGGTCCACAACACTCCTTCAGAGGCAATATGGAGCCGTAGGTAAGTGCCATTGGATCTGGAACCAGACTGTCTGAGCTGGAACCCTTGATCTGCAGTCATCTGGGGCAAATGACTTCATCTGTCTGTGCTGCGGTTTATCCTCTGTAAAGTGGAGATGGTAACAGTAATACACTCCTCATTGTCTTGGTAGGACTCTGTGAAGTAATGGTGAGAAGTGGTGGGGACAGCAGCTGACACAGCTCAGTCAGTGGCGCTTTGGGGGTGGGGCAGTAGTGGTGTTGGCACGTCCTGTAGTTGTGATAGTGAAGCGCTAGCGTCTTTCTCATGGTCATGACCTCTCCTCGTTGCACCATGTCACACAGTCACAGAGGTCACCCTCTAGTAGGTGAGTTCAACAGGAGAGAGTAGGTCACCCTTATCGGGGACTGTATTTTAGGAATCGAGGAAGACTGGCTTCTTGTTTTTGATATTTTTTTAGTATAGTTGACATACACTGTTACATTAGTTTTAGGTGTGTGACTTAGTGATTGGACAAGTTTGTACGTTATGCTGTGGCTATCACTGGTGTGATTACCATGTGTCCCATTACATCACTATGACAATGTCGTTAACTGTGTTCCTTATGCTGCGCCCTTTATTCCCGTGAGTTACTCATTCCATAACCGGAAGCTGCTCTGTCCCACTCCCTTTCACCCGTTTTGCTCATCCCCTACACCCCCCTCTACTGCAGGTGTTTGTTCTCTGTATCTGTAGATCTGATTCTGTTTTAGTTTTTTTTTTTTTTTTTTTTTTTAAATAAGGTATTTGTCTTTCCCAGTCTGACTCACTTCACTTAGCATGATACTCCCCAGGACTACCCATGTGGTCCCAAATGTCATGCACTCATCCTTTTTATGGCTGTGTAGTATTTCTTTGTGTACATCACAGTTTTTTTTATCCATTTGTCTATTAATGGGCACTTTGATTGCTTCCATAATTTGGCTATTGTAAATAATGCTACAATAAATACAGGGGTGCATGTGTCTTTTTGAATTAGTGTTTTCGTATTCTTTGGGTCAATACCCAGTAGCAGTATACTGGATTATTACTGGTATTTCTATTTTTAATTTTTTGAGGAACTCCATACTGCACCCAATTGTATTACCACCAACAGTGCAAGAAGGATATTTTTTCTCCACATCCTCACCCACATGTATTGTTTCTTGTGTTGAAACACAAGATTTTAGCCATTCTGACAAGTGTGAGGTGATGATGTCTTATGGTACTTTTGATTTGCATTTCCCTGGTGATGAGTGATGTTAAGGATCTTTTCATGTGTCTGTTGGCCCATCTGGATGTCTCCTTTGGAGAAATGTTGATTCATGTCTTCTCCCCGTTTTTTAATTGGATGATTTGGTTGTTTGGGTATGTTATAGAAACTCTTTATATGTTTTGGAGATCAGCCCCTCATCGGATATACCATTTGTCATTCTTCTCCCATTCAGTAGGTTGTCTTTTTGTTTTGTTGATGGTTTCCTTCACTCTGCAAAACCTTTTTATTTTGTTGTAGTCCCAATAGTTTATTTTTGGCTTTTGTTTTCCTTTCTCAGGAGACATAGCTGGAAAAATGTTGTTATGCCCAATGTCAGAGAAGTTAATATCTGTGCTCTCTTCTAGGGTTTTTATGATTTCAGGCCTCACATTTAGGTCTTTAATCCATTTTGAGTTTGTATTTGTGTGTGGTGTAAGAAAGTGGTCCAGTTTGATCTTTTCCATATAGCTGTCAAGTTTCCCCAACACCATTTGTTGAAGAATCTGTCTTTTTCCCATTACATGTTCTTGCCTGCTTTGTCATAGATTAATTGACCATGCAACTGTGGGTTTATTTCTGGGCTCTGTATTCTGTTCCACTGATCTATGTGCCTGTGTGCCATTACCATACTATGTTGATTACTACAGCTTTATAATATATCCTGAAATCTGGAATTGTGATACCTCCAGCTTTGGTCTTCTTTTTCAATATTGCTTTTGCTATTCAGGGTCTTTTGTGGTTCCATACAGATTTTAGGATTACTTGTTCCACTGCTATGAAAAATATTGTTGGTGTCTAATAGCGATTCCATTAAATCTGTAGACTGCTTTGGGTAGTATAGACATTTTAACCATACTCTTCCAGTCCATGAGCATAGAATATAGTATCTTTCCATTTGTTTGTGTCATCTTAAGGGTGATGTAACAGTTTTGTATTCTCCCCCCACCAATGGCTGTCCTCCACCAATGACTATCACTGATAACTATGGTTTGGGGTGGGGCGGGGGATGGGGGGTGGGGTCTCTGTCCCATAGTCCTCTTACCTTTTAACAGAAAGACAAAAAATTGCAGAAGGTTCCCAGCCCTCGAGAGACCATCAGCATGGGCATGGCCTCCGTCAGCTCCTGAAAGGAGGAGGGTTGATTCCTTCATTGTACTTTGCATTATATTTGTAGCAGTGCCTCCAGTTCCTTAGCAAATAGAGGTCACCCATAATGTAAGTTCGGTACAAAGGGGTAGTAAGGAAGAAAGGGTTGGGAGCGTATGCCTAACTCAGTGGTTCTCACATTGGGGCTTCGTGCCCCTCCCCCCCCCAGGGGCATTGACAGGAGGGGGTTTTGGTCTTCATGTGGAAGGATTGCTATGGTCGTTTTGCCTCTAGAGGCCAGGGGTGCTGCCAAACACCCTTCGATGGATGAGACGTCTCTCCACAGCAAAAGATGGTCTGGCCCAAAGTGTCAGGAGTATCAAAGCTGAGAAAGCCTGATTTAACCCATCCTAGGGATCCCGGGCTTCTGTGTCTAGCTCATCTCAATTGCGGGTAATACTTAAATGCCATTTTCTCTGTGGACTGCTTGGCTGGTGGTAGGGCCTTCAGGCAACGGGGCTGGAGATGGAGGGGCTTGATCTCCTGCATCTGAGCAGGGCTTTTGTCACATGCTGCAGCCACCTCCCAGGGGCACCGCTGCCCCTGCCCACATGGGCCGGCCTCTGGCGATCTTCAGAATTCCGGAGAAGCAGTTGATGCTTTCAGTTCATTGTAAGCGCACAGCTGGTGGCCGGCTCCCGTTTCTGCCGGCTGAAGGTATGCCAGGGTTGACGGTGAGTCATGCTGACCACGGGACTGCAACTCCTGGAGGGCAGTGAGCTCATGACCCTTCTGATAAACTGATGAGAGTCCTGCCTTGCTCAGGAAGACATTTCTTGAGGAAGGATGCGAGCATTTCCCAGAGGAAGTTTGATTTTTTATTTGTATGTGTAGCAGGTGGTTATTTAGTGCTTCTCATGTACCAAGGGGTGTTCAGAACATTTTGTAAGAATTAACTCATGAAGTCTGCATAACAACCTAAAGAGGTTAAGTTTGTCCTTAGCACTTGAGAATGAGGACGGAACTGAGAAACGTTGTCTCCAGAGTCTGGGCCCTCAACCACAGGGCTATGGAGGAAAGACCTTGAACTTCACACTTGGGCTCTTTTTCTACCCTGGCTCTTGACTTCTGGCTGGTCCACTGAGGCATCAGGGAACAAGGCCAACCCGATTCAAGTCCCCACTCCAGTTTGTTATCTCTGTAGCCGTGAGCACGTCACTTCATGCCTGTGAGCTTTGTGTTCTCCTCTGTAAAATGAAGTCATTTTACCTCACCTACCTCACGGAGGAGGTGAAGGTAACATGGGGCTTCTTAGATTTGCGGGTGGGCTGTAAAAGGCCTTCAGGAAACATTAGCTCCCTTCTGCCCTTCTCTGCTGTGATGGTGTTTTTAGCCCTATTGCTCTTATGTCATAGCCGTCTTCTTACCTGTAGGTGAGAGACGGGCTGGAGAACGAGAAATAGCCCTGGTTGGGTATTTGTTAGAACGGATGAATGAACTGCTGCAGAGGTTGACCTCGTGAGGAAGTCTGATGTTCCGCTCGGGGAGAGTGGTGGGGAGGTTGTGCTTATGCCAAACACAAAGCACCAGACTTTGTGGGTTTGCTTTCTGCTTGCAACAGTTAGTCTGCTCTTGCCATGGCTCCCATCTGTAAACCACCAACAATATAAACTTCCATGTCCACTACACATCTTTGTTCCTGTTCTGATGACTTTCGTCTCCACCTGGCAAAATAGGACAGCCTGAGTGCCTTATGGCCGAGGTTCAAGGTTAGCTGGCTGTGTTCTGGGGCCGGTGAACTGATCCAGTGTGCGCTTCTCTCCTGGTCAGGTGAGATCAGCTGCTCGAAGCAAGTTGGTACTGTACCCAGTAGGAGGGAGAGCGGCAACTTTGCACTTGTCTCAGCTCAGGGCCTTGCGTAACCAGCTCCCCACATGGTGCTCTTCTCCCCAGAACCACTCCCAATCCACTCATGAAGCTGGACTCTAGTCCCATGGATGGCTAGCCAAGTGTCCTTCTGCCTTTCTCACACATGCAGGTCAATGTATCTTTCTCTGATTATGAGTTGCCAGAGGAGAGAGGCTTAATTAATCTCCTTGTATGTGTGAAATACCTTGTGTACAAACTTTGTAAAATGCTTTTGTATCCATGAGGATAAAGTGTCTGTTTGGAGAGAAGTGGGGAGAGGTGTCCCACAGTCAGATGTGTGAGAAAGGGAATCAGCTCTTAAATGTAAGCACCATGAGAGAATATCCCAGCATCTAGAACAGTGCCTGGCACAGTAGTTGTTGAGTAAATATTTCCCAAATGAAGGAATGAGTCTGATCTTAATTTAAGTATCTTTCTAAACCTCATTGTAGTTACCTCTGCATTAACTCAGCATGCCCAGCATCTGGAACTGTAATCTTTATTAACTATTACCAAAGTACCCAACAAAAGTAAAGACTTGGCAAAAAAAAAAAAAAAAAAAAAAAAGGGATGTACTAGAGTATACAGCACTGAAACTAACAATGAACTTGGTCCAGAAGCTACTGCGAGACCTTGCTTCACTTGGGGGTTGTCATTGAATAGGTCAGACCATCATGCTGTACAAAGGAAGTTAATAGAGTGCTTTGATAGTATGCTAAGAAACATGGAGTTTCTCTATCTAAGGTAGTGGCTGGGAGTAATTTTATGTTCCCTCCTGCTAAACTCGTGTGACAGAAGAGACCAATGTGTTTTGTACTCTCTGGGCCACTTGAAGAGGCCTCTGTCATCTTTAAGATAGGGTTTTTCAAGACATGTCTTCAAGCAGTATTTCTCAACTATGCCACTCTTTTTGGTTCTTCATGTCAGAGACAGAGAAGGAGGAGGAAGAGGAGAGGAGACAGAAAATGCACCAGACACAGGTACAGAAGCCAACGAGTTTTTAAACTCTCTGCATTTTCTTTTACAGATCTGAAGAAAACTCTCGCCGTGCTGTTGGATAATATCTTGCAGCGCATTGGCAAGTTAGAGTCAAAGGTGGACAATCTTGTAGTCAACGGCACGGGAACAAATGCGACCAACTCCACCACAGCTGTCCCCAGCTTGGTCGCACTTGAGAAAATTAATGTGGCAGGTAAGAGTGGCTGTTGTGCACCCTGACGTGGAATCCAACCGTGCTCTGACCTGGGAAAAGAATCAAGGAGCACAGTGGTTCTTATTGGGGTAAACCCCATCAACTTGGTATGACCCCTCTGAAGCTGATTTTAAATTTGTTTTTGATTAACATGTTAAAAGACTTTAAAGGCTCATCACGATGTGTAATATCTGGTGGTTTCTGTGACACGTTTCATATAGCAAGCTCTGGAATTCACTTTTAATGAGAAGATTCTTTGCATGGATAAATGGAATAGAGAGGTTATCTGGGAAGTTTGTGCCAGTTAGAGATCCTTTCTCCTCGTTTTTATCAGACAGTTTCAAAAGTCTGTTCTGTGTAAGAGATTCTCTCCTTCCCGTTGTTAAGGAAGAGCCACCATTGCAAAAACTGCATTTTGTGTGTACATGGGGAGATAGAAATTCTGGAAATGGGACTGATAAAATAAACAGCCCCTGCCCGAGCTTGGGCTGCTTCTGTCACTGCTCCCGGGCACCACCCTGCCTGTCTCCTGGGGATGCACTTTGTCTAGCCTCCTCTTTAAAGTGGAATCTTGGATGAGAGAAGAGGCATAGATTAAAAACCAATCCCAGATCACACACAGCCTGGTCTGCCCACGGCTTATGTGGATGCTCCCTTTGCACAGCCCTGGGGTTGGTCTGAGTCTCTGTGGTTGTGCTAGGATTTGCTTTCATTAGAATGAAAAAGCAGAGAGCCTGAGGATAAAGCTGAGTTGCTTTGGGTGAAGGGTTGTAAATGAGTTGTCTGCGCTCCTGGTGGTGGTATCCAAACTCTACTTAATGGATAAAATAAGGAGCTGGGAGCTGGGTTGCTTTCTGCTACTTTGAAAATCGAATTTAGCATCCTTTTGGGTTTCTCTCTACCTCTCACTTGCGCTGTAGAAATGTACAGACTAAAGTGGGAGAGATTCTTTTCCTTTCCTACCTTCCAGTGTCAAAACATTTAATTGTTTCCCATTATGCAAGCTTGTTGTATTACTTTTCTCTTCTGTTCTTTGCCCTTTAGCAAGTGTTAAATTACAAAATATATTTCTAATAATCCAAAGTGTCCAACCAAAGAAAGGTATTAAAAATAACTTTTAATTACAACACAGAGGCAGTGTCATCTGGGCCATAAATCCTATCTTCCCTGCAGTTTCCAACAGCTTCTGTAATTAGACAAGAAAACCTCCCACTGTGTTGAGCTGCTTATTAATAAATGGAACCCATGCCTCTCCAGTCTCCACTCCTCCACCCTGTCTGCAGTAGACAATGTTGTTGGACAGGTCCTATCTGCTGACTTCATGGCAGTTCTGCATTATCCTATTTCCAGAGGTGGAATGAGGTGCTCTGCCTTGACCTTTGCTGCCTCCCACTGTCTCTGTCCTGTAGAGCCCCTGTAAACAGGTCTGTTGTCATTCTTTGCCCTGATGAGGGATCAGCCTTTGGCTGTCCTCTTTGTGTGCCAGGCTCATTGGGAAGCTAATCCTACCTAGGCTCCAAGTACCTGGGTCCAGAATTGTAGGTGGACCTCCAGGAATGAAATGGGAGGGAGTTGGTGACTACTTCCTTCTCATGGGTTCCCAGCCCCACATACGGAGTGAGTTAATTGACTTGATTAACACATACCCCTTGAGCACCTTCTCTAAGTTGTTAGCTCTGATGGGTGGGTCTCCTTGCCTCGTGCCACTGGTACTGCGTTTTACTGATAAAGAACCAAAGGATTTTGTGTGTTTTGTGGGGTTGGGGAGATGGGGGGGGAGGAAGCATATTTAGAGTTGTTCCTCTGATAATTAACTTCATTCTCCTTCCTTTGTATTTTTTGTGTGTGAACCACACTGTCTTTGAGATTTTTATTGGCCAATCAGGAAAATAATCTAATGCCCAAATATAATGCCCAAAATCCCATCGACGGTGGCCATGTAAATGGGGGTAGCTATGAGGCTTCTCACAAGTACGTGCATTGTGAAGGTGGGTAGAATTGAGGCATAGGGTCTTATGGAAGAGATACAGACTCCTAGGAATGGATTGTGACCCAGAAGATAATTGGAAGGGAGGGGAGGAAACTAATATCCAGCAGCCATCCAGGAAACACCAGTTAATGTTTGTGACCCTTGGAGGCACACGATTTTACCCAGTCTTCTCAACATCTAGGAGAAGCTAGAGTTTATGGAGTTTGGGTGTTTGGAGCAGGGGCTACCTTTGGTATTGGAATCCCTTGAGCCTCAGCTTAAGACTGAGCACCATAAAGAGGAGAGACGCTGAGTATTAGCTGTCTTCCTTGCTTTCCTTTGTAAATCATCACAAATGGGCAAGTTTTGAAAAATGGGCTGCCATTTTCTTAGGAGTTCCTGGAGAGCTGACAGTTTCCTGGGATATTTAATAACTTGTCTATTAAGGAAGTTCTCCATGTCTTAAGGGTCTGTTGTTGTGGCCAACCTGTGTAAAAACAAGCTTGTCCCTGTGTAAGCAAGTGTATTCCTCCCTTAGCGAGGCCCGGAGGGAATAGAGCCATCCTCCTTTATTTCCCTGGAGGGTGGGGGAAGGGAGCTTTATAGTTTGTCAGCTAAACAACTTATATCTAACTCTTTGCCCTGTCTGCAGATGAGAGTGCCAAAAAGGACAGAAACTTCAGTTTGTAGCCCTTGCTCAGAAAGAAGCCATTTCTTGCTTTTGTTGCCCTCTCTCTGAGCCATGGCCCTACAGTCCCTGTACCCTTACTGTCCTAGCAGGAATGGCTTGGAGCTGGGAGAGAGTTCATTGTTACAGGGTTCCAGTTCCAACTGAGTGAAATTTTTCTTTCTCTCTTTTTGCATTAAGACATGTGGTAATTGCTCAGAAATGTTCTCCCTGGTGTGTCTTTACTGCTTACTCCGGTGTCTTACTGCTCACTGATGTTTCTGATTGCTTACTGTTGTGTCTTATTGCTTGCTGATATATCTTCTAGTTGGCTCTAAACTGCTTCTAAATTGGGTACCATGGCAGTTGAAGAAGGGTTCCCTAAATTTATTTTCTTTTCAGGGATAGCTCCGTGTGTATGTGCGTATACATGCCCTTCCTCTGTTCAGCTGTGTTCTCTGTACCTTTTATCCAAAATGGCTTTTCTTTCTAAATTTATCACTCTTGGGCTTTTGGATGATGTGAAAGGGATGTTCCCCTAGAGAAATCTAGCTGGAAATGAACTTCATTGGAATCAAGAATTAGCTTGAACTGCATTTTTGAGCTTGGTTTATCTTGTTGAAGGTAAAGGTGAATCAAAGAATCTAAAACCTAGATTTAAAAAAAAAAAAAATCCCCACCCTTCAACCAGTCACCTAGTAAATCAGTTTCTCTTCCCTGAAAGAATTTGAATGTTTCTTTGCCAAAATTATCCCCTTTCAGAATGATGTTTTTGTTTTTTGGAAAGACCGAGTCTGCTTTTCTCTACTTTTATGGTTTTAAATTATGATGTGGAGCGAATAGTGTTGGATCTGGAGTTCTTTGCCATGTGCTAACATAGGGGAAAGATTTAAAGGAAAAAAAAAAAAAAGAAGAAGAAGAAGAAAAGAAAACCAAACAAAACAAAAAGCCATGATCCTGAACGTCCTTGCCATCTGAGGCCCGAGGGTGTCCCCTTAATCTTTGTTAAGCCCATAGTCTTGTTCAAAGCCTACCTGTTGACAGTACTCCGTAACTGCCCACGCCCATTGGATGATGCTGGAGGGGACAGCATGTGGTTTCACTGCTAAAAGGAGTTTCTCCTTCTGGAGAAACAACTTCTCCTCTTTTCCATTTCTGCTCCTGGGGATTTGCTTGGAAGTGGGGCTTGGCATTTCATTTCCCTTTCTCAAACCCTAGCAAACACCACCTATGAAGTAGGATTTTTTTTTTTTTTTTTTGGCCTTTCATATCTGAACTTCCCACAGATTCTTCCCTGCTGTGGCACCCTCTCGGCAGGTGATGGTTACAACACTAGATTGTAGTATTTTGGGGAATGGGCACGTTGTGCCGCTCTCCCCGTCAGGTGAGGGGGGGGGTGCATGTTTCCCTCTGCATTTCTTCCTTTATACTTTGAAGAACCAGCTCTCCTCTTTCCACTTCAGCTGAGGA
The DNA here is from genome assembly GCF_020171115.1 of Neogale vison. NCBI lineage: Eukaryota > Metazoa > Chordata > Mammalia > Carnivora > Mustelidae > Neogale > Neogale vison. Next base: position 97,000,284 of record NC_058093.1, on the reverse strand, counting down.
ACTGATCAGCAAGGAGTGTTTGCTAAAAGGCACAACTTAATGATAACATTGCTTTTGAGTTACGATCACTTAAAACTGCAAGGTCATTTAGGAAGCACAGTCACAGACCCGAAGGTGCAGGCACAACTCCAGTGGCTGGTTTCTAGTATTGAGTCTACACGGAATGGTAGCTAGGCCTGCGTTTCCCAAATGTGAGCAGCCACGTGCGGTGTATTTCCAGTGTCTGCTGGTGAAGTGCAATGTATTTGATCTGGGTTGCTGTTCCCAATAAAAAGAATCATAATTATTATTCTACCATTTAAAAATTGCAAATGAAAAATGTCCCCGCTGAGTTCCAGGACTTGCATTGGCAGCGCAATTTTCCCCCTTTTGTGCTGCTAATGGACCTTGAAATTAAGTTGCACCAGTGCTCTTTGCTCTTTGGGTCCCCTGTCTTATCAGTTGTGTTGGAGCAGCACCTGAAGTGCCCCAGCCCCCTGCCCAGCTCCACAGGTGGTCTTCTAGGGATCAGGTAACGGGCCAGCCTGTGGTGCCCACAGGTGCTGCAGAGAAGCAGGACAGACCAGAGATTGCACGGTGCTTTCTTATTAATGTGAGCGAGAAATGACCATGTTTCTCCCATCGACACATCGCTCTCTGTTTCATTCTTTGTCAGGGCAGCACGAAAGACTTGGCTCCTTGTCAGAAACAATTCTTTTGGTATCTTCCTAGAAAAATGTGTGTCATTGTTGCTGTGGTTTTCACTTTGTGTGGTCAGGGTGTTTTGATTTTTATCATGAAGAAGGAGAAGGAGCGCAGGAGGAGGAAGAGAAAGGAACATACGGTTCAAGAGAAGTGATGCCGCCCTTTAGCATGGCTTTTATAGCATTGATTCTCAGCTGCGGGCGATTTTGCCCTCCCCCTCCCACCTACACATCCTGGCCACACGTGGCAGTGTCTGGAGACATTTTTGGTTGTCACAACTGAGAAGGTGCTATTGACATCTGGTAGAAAGAGGCCAGGGATGCTGCTAAACATTTTATAGAGCATAAGCTAGCCCCCACAACAGCAAACAGTCTAGCCCAAAATGTCAATTATGCTGTGTTTGAGGAGTTCTTATTTGCAAGGTGGCGTGGAGTCTGGTGTTCCACGTGTGACCAGTGCAGAAAGATGCTGAGGATGTTGGGCTCAGCTCATGGGCCAGCTGAGATGTAAAGCCTCCTTCTCTCTTGCTCTCAAGGCTATTTGCTAGTCCTAAGCCCCAACCACTTTTAATTTTGCAACTGATCTTTAAGACCTCCAAGAAAGAGAGTTTTATAAACTTCCAGAAGGCTCTTGGGATCCTGACCTTAAGAAACTCCTTTCCTGGACCCAGACCAGTAAATTTTTGGCAACACGCATTTCACTCCTGCTTATACAGAAGGTAATTATTTCTTTTCATGAAAGAGCCGCTAATTCAGAATAATGATGGCAAAGCAGCCTGAGAGAGTAGATTTAAATTACAAGAATGTTTTAGAGGAAGTTCTATTTTATTAATTTTAAGCAGAGTCTATAATTATCAAGACACGAGAGAGTAAATTGAATAAGTTAAGGAAAACAAGACAGGTTCCCAAAGATCTACTTCACGGCACGAAACAGCCTACACAGCCTATTTGGAGCGGCAGGGAGGGAGGGGATCCTGAGAAAGGTAGGTTGAGGCAATCTGTGGAGAGTTTCCAGTGTAGAACTTGGGAGTTTGTGTTTGTTCTGTAGGCAGTGGCAGCTGAGGAGGCTTTAAATAAAGCCGGCAGATAATGAGATGAGACCTGTACTTTCAGAGAAGAATTAATGGCCATGTGGAAGTGGGGTGCCTTAAAGGGGGTCCAACTGGAAGCCAGGTGAGAGAGTTGAGTGGAGCGTGGAGAAGGCTTGAAACGGGGCATGGCTATGATGCCCAGGGGAAGAGGGGATTAGAGACCTATGGCGGGTGGAGCTGACCTGAGGAGGACACTGTGGACCATGCGAGAGGATGGGGAAGGAGCTGTCGTCATGACCGGGTGATGCCTTTATTGAGGAAACAAGCCAGCACCTCCAGTATCTTATGAAGACAGTAGCCACATGTTAATGCAGGTTGCTTTGCTGCAAACCACATGTTGAAGAATATCAGTTTAAAGGAATTTGGAACGTTGGTTCTGGTGCTCAGGCCATGGATGTGTTCAGGCGGTGGTCTGGAGCCAGGCTTCTCTGGTTCGAATCCTGGCTCCACCACTTCACACCTGGTGACCATGGGCATCTTTCTGAAACTTTCTAGGGCTCTGTTTTCTCGTCTGTACAGTTGGGGAAATATTAGTAATGCCCGCTTTCATGGGGGTTGTTGATGAGGATTAAGTAAACTTCTTAGACGGGTGGCTGGTACAAAGTCAGCGCTATATGAGTGTTAGCTAATTACAGTTCAAAAGCATTAATTTTGTTGATGTCAGAATGGAAATTGCATTGACTAGGTACTCAAATATCACCACCGGTAGTGACTATAATAATATTTGTGTAGTGCTGTATGGATTAGAAAATAGTTTCTCATATGTTACTTCATTTGAGTGCTTTAAACTTACAATTCCCAAATTGACCTTTTTTTGTCAATACTTAAAGGCTTAGCAGGAAACCCATGTATTTGTCAATAATCTCTTAAAAGAGGCAAAAAAAAAAAAAAACACCAAAACACCTTAAACAGGGAGTTGGGGGCCCATGCAGTTGTCTAGTTCAGAAGATGATGCTAAGCTCAGCCCTGCTGGGTACAGACATGGGGACCATCTTCAAGAAGCTCAGCTGTATTGGCTTCTAAGTTGCCTTCATTCTAAGGACATCTTCTTGGGGTGGTGGTTGAAACAGTGATAGTGAGGTCTAGGTTTCTGGGAGCATCATTGGGGAGGGTTCTGATCATGTAGTCACTGTGCTCAATGACATCCTCATTGCATATGCCTGGATCATGCAGGTCACCCCAGTGTGTCTTGGGTGGGGCAGGGGGAGGGTTCCAGGCAGCAGGTAAAATAGGTATGGTGACCACAGACGCATGTCACATTAAGGTTTGGATTTCCAGAATGATCCTAAGCCTGACTCAAACTTTTCTTTCCTTGGGGGTTCAGAGAACACAGCTCCAAGAATGCTAACCTTTCTTCTACCACTTAAAATGCTGCTGTTCTGGCTGAATGTGCACAGCCCTGCTGGGAGCTAGCCTCGCCTACACCATGCTATTTATTTATGCTGTTACACATTTACATGTTTCTGTCCTCAGCCTGGAATGCCCTTCCGTTTTTCTGGCTCTTAATTATCATCTTTTTCAAAACTCCTCTAAAAGAACTCTCTCCCACAATCAGCCTTATAGAGACCCTCTAGCCCCAGAGGTTTCTCGTGCCCTTACTTTGTGTTTTCACCACTGCTGTGGACATTCTCGGACATTCCCAGGCTTCATCTTTCTCTGTAGCCAAGCTCTAAGCTCTTTGAAGGTATGGGCAAGATAGCCTACATTTTTTGTATGAACCCAATACCTACCTGGGAGCCTGGCAAATAGCAGGTTTGCAATAGGTGCCCAACTGGAATGCTCTTCTCCCCCTCTGGGACAAGCACCAGGGTCATCCACTGTCCTAGAACTGCTGTCATGACAGTGATGACCACACAGTCCGTTCTGGATCACTGTTTTTGCCCCTGGCCTGCTCTGATATTTTCCTGAACACTTCAGGAATTCCCAGAAGGACCTGGAAAGTTGACCGCTAACCTGTTCAAAGAGGAAAATGCTTTTGCTTTGCTACACTTTCTGAAAACTAAGGTTCCATAGTAAGATCATTTATTTTGTAATATTTGGTGGCTAATTATGTAAATAGGCTTCAAACAATTCTGACGAGCTATAATATAATAAAAATTGCTCTGAATGAAGAGTCTTTGCAGAAAAGCAGGAACCTACTGATACTAATGTCTTTGGACTTGTTACCTTTAAGGAGTACATAGCTTGGGACGCCTGGGTGGTTCAGTTGGTTAAGCGACTGCCTTCAGCTCAGGTCATGATCCTAGAGTCCTGGGATTAAGTCCCGCATCGGGCCCCCTGCTCAGCAGGGAGTCTGCTTCTCCCTCTGACCCTCCCACTTCTCGTGCTCTCTCTCTCTCGTTCTCTCTCTCTGTCAAATAAATAAAATCTTTAAAAAAAAAAAAAAAGTACTTAGCTTTTTCATTTCAGAAAGTCAGAGTAGGGGGGCACCTGGGTGGCTCGGTCAATTAAGCATCTGCCTTCAGCAAGAAGGAAAAAGGTCAGGTCATGATTCCAGAGTCCTGGGATCTCTCTCTCTCCCTCTCTCTGCCCCACCCTCCCCAACATGCTGTTCATGCTCTCTCTCACTCTCCCTCACTCTCAAATAACTAAACGAAATCTTATTTAAAAAAAAAAAAAAAAAAGTCAAGTCTGTATCCCTATGAGGAATGCTGTTTCTCCCCAGCCGCTTGAGGGTGGTGGAGAACAGGAGCTCTCAGGAATGTGCAGTGCAGTACTGACCTTGGGAACTTGTAGGGGCTTTACTCTCATGGATGCAAATGCCTCTACACAGGGCTGTTCAGTGGATCAGAGATAGGACATGCTGAAATAGATTTGTGTGTTTTAATCAGAGGGCGACAGATCCCACTTGCTCTAATTTGGCTAAATGAGGTATGTGGATACAGTTGTGCTATCATCCCACAGATGGTATTGATTCCGGAGACCTTCCACAGCTGCGGCACAGCGGATGCTCTCCTGCAGACACTCCCTTGTCTCTGCCAGTCCGTCCTGTACCTGTTTTTATTGACACCTATTTCAAAGAGGCATTCTAGAGCCTGAGATTTAAAAAGTCGGAAAAATTGTAGAATTAAAGTTGTTTTCCTGGGGGCAGGAGACCGTATCTATCGCTGGCTGGTTAAAACGGTTTCTTAGCTATGGAAGCTTATGGGATTTTGATGGACTTTCTTTTAAGCTCTGCTGTTGGCTTTGCAGATCCATAGCTTCTAAAATTAGGCAACCTAAAGGAAAAACAGTTGCTAGTTTTTGTTGATGTTTTTTTCCTTCTTGGTGTAGCTCGGAAAAGGAAGAGAGAAAGCCTCTGTGGTGAAGGTGGTCTGAAATGGTTTGTTGCATTTAAAAAAGAAGGAAAAGAGGCATCCAGTTAGTGGTGTGGCTGAGAGGGGCTGAGCGACCCCACAGTTCATGGCAGCAGATGTCCTCCTCATTACTGTCCAGAATGATCTCCTTTCTCTGTCTCTCTCTCTCCTTTACCTTTGGACCTACAGCAGATCTCACGGGCCGGATCATAGCACTCAAGTCCACCTATGTCAAGCTGAGGACCCGCCTTGGCAGTGCCCACAGAAGGCTTGTGTGTCTGGGGTCGATGGAGGGTTGAAACTGTATGTTGGTTTGCCTTGTCAGAGTTGTCCAGCTACACTGTTAGCTGGTGTGAAGCTGTCTTGATGTTCCATGTTGGGGAGCCTTTTGAGTCAACATCAACTGTGGGAACTTGCTCTCAACCTCCGTGCAGCTAGGGATGGGCCTGTAGAAGTTATTACAGAAGAGCCACAGGGAGCATCAAGTGAAGGCCTCGTGCCAATACTTCTCCCTCTGTGGGGGGACAAGACTGAACAGGTTTGTGGTTCAGACATAGACTTTAGAACCTGATAGCCTGGATTCAAATCCTAGCTCTGCTACCTCCTGCCCATGTCTCCTTGGTTGAACCCAGTCACTTTCCTCATCCATACAATGGGCAAAAAGTACCTGTGCCACGGGATTGTGATGAGGGTTAGGAATTCAAACACAGGAGATACTCAAGGGCAGGCACAAAATCAGACTCAGTCACTTTTGGCCACTGGGACTTGTACTTATTAACCTGACTCCAAGTTTGTCCTATGAGCCAGAGGGTAGGAGCAGATGGCCAGCGCTTATTGAGTGTGTAAACTACCTAGTCCTGGTGCTATCTTTTATAGAGAAAATAGTATAGGTACCTGGGGTAAGAGATTTCTGGAAGCTGCTTGGCAGTCACACGCTAGACCTGGTCTGGTTTTAGACGATCTTGGACAGAACTCCTGGAGCCTTTTCTACTCAAGCTTGGCATCTTATTCACTATCACTGAGCCTCAGCTCCATGCTCTGTACAAAGGCGATAGCGATGCCAATGCTGTCCTCTGTGCCCGTGGGAATGCAGTGAAACAGTGTGTCTGAGAGCCTGGCACAGTGTCTTCACCCCACTTACTGACAGATCCCACTCTTTGGGGTTAAAAGGGCGGAGGCACAAAGTACTGTGGCAGACACTGTTGAATGTTTTATAACCAACACTGCCTGTATGGTGCCGGGCCTTGTGTCAGCCAGTGGAAGGGCATCCATGTGGGAAACCAGAGCATCTGTTGTGAACAAAGGGCCACGCCGTGCAGTGGAGGAGAAGGAAGGGAGAATTGGCAGTGCCCACAATACCTGTCTTGACCCTCAACCTAGAGCTGCTTTACACTAGTTCAAGAGGACCCATTGGTTTTGCCTGGCCTTTTGGCCTTGGGAATGACCTTCAAACTCTATAGCCATCTAGGGACAAGGATAGGGATATGTGTCCATAAGCCAGGGGGAGGGGCAGAGAAAGAGGGAGAAGCAGACTCCCGATTGAGCAGGGAGCCCAACGCAGGACTTGATCCCAAGACACTGAGATCATGACCTGAGCTGAAGGTGAACGCTTAACAGACTGAGCCACCCAGATGCCCCAAGGAATTTTCATAATCATATTGTGGAAGTGATACAGCTCTGGTCACAGCAAACTGAAGAAGTCTGGAAACTGTGCCTGACCCCTGGCTATATCTTCTCATTCCAAAGTAGGGAGGGGAATTCCTGTGCCGTAGAGCTCAGCTCTCATGGGAAGATAGTCATTAACCTGTCTAAACTTTATGCTAATAGAACTCTCTCAATAATTGCTTTCATTAAGTATGGTTAATGTGAGCTGTACAGGTTGTGGCAAGATTAGCGGAAGACCAAAGTAAATATTTAGGACTTTATTTCAGGGTTCATTTGGGTTGGGGCTAAGAGAAGATTAGTAAAAGCTGAATCTGAGGTATGTGACCCTGAAATTTAGTAGACCACTTGACTGAAATTCCAGTGGTTTCTCTTCAGTGGAGCTCTCGATCCCAATTGAGTGTCCTCCAAGTGATGGTTATGAGCTCTACTCTCTCATTACATTTTTGGCCCCTGTCAGACAGAGTAACACTGTCTGAAGAGACAGTGTTACTGAAGAGAAACTGCCTTCTCTGTACTTCCAGGAATGTTGTGGGGATTAAGAAGGTGGCTGTTGGCTCATGGCTGTGCCACGTAGGGAGGACTTTTGCTCCCTTGAAGTAGAGGGCTGTTAGTAGCCACTGAGTTGGCCTAGAAAGCCCATGATGAGTGCTTGCTCATGGCTGGGCATGCTGACCTGTCAGCTGAGGGTTCTGAGGGGTTCACTCAGCTGTGGTTTTTCACGCCTCTCCGCTATCAGTAACAAAAAGCAGCCATAATCTGTCTTTGAGTCTATGTAGTAATAAGGTAGTATTTTCTTTTTTCTTTCTTTTTTTTCTTTAAAGATTTTATTTATTTGAGAGGGAGAGCAAGAGAGAGCATGAGAGGGGAGCTGCAGAGAGAGAGGGAGAAGCAGGCTCCCTGCTGAGCAGCGACTGTGATTTGGGGCTCCATCCCAGGACCCTGAGATCATGACCTGAGCCAAAGGCAGATGCTTAACTGACTGAGCCACGCAGGTGCCCCAAGGATAGTATTTTCAAAAGGAAAGACTTTATAAACAGCATTTTTCTTTTATACCACAAAAGAGAAAAACATTTCCTAAAAAAAAAAAAAAAAGAAAAAAAAAAGGAAATAGAACAGGAAGCCAGTTGAGGAGATAGCAGGGAAAGGAGATACTGTTTCCAGTTGGGCACTGTCAGGCAGAACCTCTCTAAAATGACACCCAGATGAGTGAGCGAGGGAGCCATAAGGGTGCCTGAGGAAGGCTGTTCCATGCAGAGGGATCATGATGAGACCCAGTGTATGCAGCACCCAGTCGTACAGGCTCCCTGCTGGGGCTGCTGGGTTCGAATTTGAGTTCCAAGAGCGGTGTGATGGAGGACAGCACATTTAGGGAGCTCACATCTCCATCTCCTCATCTGTACTGCAGAAACGAGCTCACGTTGGGACACTGGGAAGCCGCATGAAAACATGCATAAGGAGAGCTGGCACACAGTGCTCAGAAAATATTGGCCATTATTATAATGATCAAAATGTAGTTTCAGCAAATGTTTTTAAAAGGTTCTCTGTGTGACTTTTTCCATAGACCTTTTAACCAAAGCTAACGAGCTTCCCAGTTTTTTAGAGGCACCAAAGTGGGGGCAAGTTCTATTCATTTCAGAGAATAACCTAAATATAGTTAAGACTTTAACAGAAGGCTCACACGTTCGGGGTGGGATTTGGGCTTTTGGTCACAAAGTGGGTAGAGTTGGTGGAGATCAATTTCTTATGTATTTTCCTCTCTATTCAAATATAAAACCCCTGTTGAGGAATGTAGTATTTGTTTTTACAGAAATCATCCTCGGTTTGGGAATGTTGCTGTGCTACCTCGAGTCCTCAGAAGGCCACAGCGAAGTTGTCATTAGTCCTCCGTGGTATTTGTGAGGCTTGACCTACGTTGGGTTCTTGATTTTAACTTCATGTGTCCTGAAAGATGGTACTTGGATAAGTCCATCATAATGGCATCTCTGGATCCAGGATCTAGATTTTCTCACTGTTTGACTCAACTATTCTGCTCCCCATAACTTAGGATGAAATCTTGAATGTGTGGAGTCATGGGGTGAAGGTCTGGCCTTCTATGGGTGACATTCGATCTCTGCCAACTGTTCTTAGTCTCCAAAGGGGAGAATCACACAGATCCCCCTGGCCACTGGATTCTCTCTGTGTGTCTCCAGGGCAGCAAAGACACGGGCCTCCATGCAGGAAGGTCTTTGAGAAATAGGCGACTGGCTAGTGATTGACTAGCTGGGACTTAGAAGATTTCAGAATGTCCACTGGCCTCCAAGTTGAGGGGTGCCAGGCTAGGAGCTGTGAGCTCTGGTGAAGGAGTGTTGGACCAGGACCCAGAAGTTCTGGGTTCCAAGCCTGCTGCTGTCAGACCTGACTGTGAGAGCATCTGATTTTTCTAGTTCCTTTTCATAGCCAAGTTTTCCTGGACTTTGAGAAGTGAAAGAGATGAAGACAGCTTAATCTTTCCTCCAAAGTGAGAGACAGCAGTCTTCCAAAATCCTTGATCCTCCAGCCTGTCTGAACAACTCTAGATGTTACCCACTTCCGTGGGCCACATTCGCATCACAGTCTGTATTCCAGGCTATGAGACCACGTACAGCCCGAGGGCCAAATCTGGTCCACAGCCTGATTTTGTAAAGACAGATATAAAACACAGTCTTGCCCATTTGCCTGCCTTCCATGGCTGTTTTGGTGCTACTGCTGTAGAACTGAGACATTGTGGAAGCCGTGGCAGAGACCTTATGGCCCCCAAAGCTGAAAATACTATCTTGCCCTTTATAGAAAATAATTTAAAACAGGAACATTTGGCCGGCCCTTTTTCCCAACCAGTGGTGTTCCCTGGAGTGCAGCGCCCAGCCTGCGCTCCTGTGGCCCGAGGCCCTGGCAGGGCTCGAGCCCTGTGAAAGATAACCACCTAGATTCAGGGCAGCTCCTGTTTGGTGGTTTCGCTTGCTGGTCTTTGCTCTGCCTTCCAGAGTGGGTCCTACTCGCCTCTGCGGACGTGGGTCATGTGTCCTGCAGCGTATTTGTCTCGCGGCCACATGTCCTTACCACCCTCAGGTCAGCAGGCCATTACTGGTGCAGTGTCCTGATCCCTTCTCCTCTAGTTGCCCTCCTCTGAGCATGCTCCAGTTTGCAATACTCTCCACTTAATGGGAAGCCAGAACTGCATTCATTCTTCCAGAAACTGAGTAATCCGGAGCTTGGAGGAAAAGAGGGGCCACGTTTCCCAAGGACCTGTCAGGTCCTACACACTGGGCTTGTTGTGTGCAGCCCAAAGGCACAGCAGTCACAGCATGCAACAGCTGTGACTCCAAGACTACACCTTCCAGTGTTTTCTGTATGGACTGGTGTTAGGCTCGGTTACCTCCCTGTCACCATTCCTCTTTTGCCTCCTGGCAACTCATGCTTTATTTATATTCCCAGAGTGTGGGATTTTCCCTTAATTCCTATTCAATATTACTTTGCTTCTTTTCTAAATATTTGAATGTGACATTGACCCTGGAAGGTTTTTGTTGTCTTTCGATTTATTAGTTTTTTCTTCCAAAAGGGCCATCAGTATTTCTATTTTGGTTTTCAGTCAGTGCTAGAGACAGCTTCCAAGTTGACATGGGTCCAGAGATCAACATTGCTTTAATATCATTGCTCACCCGGTACAGCTAACTACTTAGCCTGTCACTTTCCCATCTTACCCACAAAGATACCATAAAGGGTTGAAGTCAAGATGTCATGTCACGGGACATTTCGCCTTTTCCCCATTCCTGGTCTAGTACCCTTTTACAAAGGAGCAGGAAGGGAGTTGTGGACACTGTTCGTTTAGTTGGTATTCTAAGTACTTTAAGCCATCTGTTTAATAATCTTCTCTAGAATTTTGCCAGGAATGACCAGGAAGCTTATTCTAACTTGTTAATCTTATTCTTTGCCACATTTAAGTATGGAGGAAACCTTTTACCAACTCCGATCTTATTGACAGTTCCTTAATGGTGCCAACCTTCCCCATCCTTGAAATCTCCTTCTACCTTGCCGTTCTCTAGATTTTGACAGTAGAAACTAAAGGTAGAGTTGTTGAAGACACTACAGAGAAGACTTAAAGTGTCATAGAAAATTAGAATGAAAATCCCGACCTGGGTGTCCTTGCGTAGAGGTGATGCACTGACCTCAGTCAATGCCAGTACAGCTAACACAGCTCTGCCACCGGTGTGGCATCTTACTTCACTGCCACATGCCTCTTGTGTCTCTTGAATCTTAGTTTGTTCTTTATAGAAGAGAGCTCACATGTCCTTTCCAAGTTGGTCCGATTCCCTTTGAAACAGCCACTTTCTTAGGAAAGGATGCAACTGTAAACTGTGACAATAGCCAGCTTGTCACTGTGGTGCTGGTCTTTGAAACCCATCTCTTCTCACCCATTCTCAGACCTGGCGCACATGGCAATGTCGAGTCTGAGAGAAGGTGTCCATGGATGGATGAGTACAGTGTCTCTTCCTGACCATGGCTAACAGAGCAGGTTTGTGTTTACAAAGCAGACCCCAAAAAATAGCTACTATGTACTGATGGGTTTACGTCCCAGGCACAAATAATCATTTTGAAGTACATGACTTTTCTTTTCTCAGAGCAGACCTGTAAAATAATCACCCCAATTTAAAAGCAAGGCACGACAGGGTAGGGAATGGTAGAAAATCTGCCCAAGCTGGCGGTGAGAGCCTAAGCCAGGGTTCAGACCCCAGGTGGCTTGAACCTGAAGTCCACGTTCAAAGATGCTGCCCACAGCTGGAACGATAGAATTACACTGAACATCACGCAGAAAGATAACACCTGGGGTGTTTTAAAGACGAGAATAGTTTAAGCTCAGGAGAGAAAATAATATAAGAGCCAGGGCTTTTTTCGAGGTTTGGATATGATTGCAAATGTTTCAGGTGCCAAGCATACTTTGTTTTGTGAGATTTGATGTCTTCGGTCATCTTTTTGCTGCCATGTATTCATCGCCGTTTAATTTTCTTCTTACCATTAAATATTCCAAATGAGATAATTTTCTCTAGAGACATACCAAGAATTGTTTTCCAATTTTCTTTTTTTTTCTGCTTTAAAAATTTGAAACACAATACAAATGCTTGATAGACTGCTGTAAAGTCACTGTAGGAAATTTGGAAAATAGAGAAAAGAATAAATAAGAAATAAAAAGGAACTGCAATCCTGTTATCTAGAGCACATGACTTAACATATGGTTATTTTCTGCTCTTTTTTCTATGCATGTAGCACATAAAAACAACAGTTATACTCTGTGTAATTTTTAAATCCTGATTTTTAAGAGGGAGCATTCTCTCCTGTCTTTTTTATTCTTTAAAAGCTTTATTATTTTTTTTATTTTATTTTTTTTCCAATTTATTTATTTTCAGAAAAACAGTATTCATTATTTTTTCACCACACCCAGTGCTCCATGCAAGCCGTGCCCTCTATAATACCCACCACCTGGTACCCCAACTTCCCACCCCCCCCGCCACCTATTTTTAAATTTTTTTTTTTTAAAGATTTTTATTTATTTGACAGACAGAGATCACAAGCAGGAAGAGAGGCAGGCAAAGAGAGAGGAGGAAGCAGGCTCCCTGCTGAGCAGAGAGCCCGATGCGGGGCTCGATCCCAGGACCCTGAGACCATGACCCGAGCCGAAGGCAGCAGCTTAACCCACTGAGCCACCCAAATAACTACATAATACTGTCTTATTTCATTAACTAGATCCCTATTTTTAAATCCCTCATCCCATTTTTTCCTATTACAAAGATCATAGTAGTGAACATAAGTCTCTGCATCTCTGATTATTCTCTTGGGAGAAGTTCTTAGGTGTAGAAGAGCTAGGCCTAAGGTATGAGCATTTTTTTAGGATTAATTTTTTTTAATCCAATTAGGACTGATACATTATTTTAAAACTCAAATAACTAACATGGGCTCTTAACAGCCACTGTCCCCTGCCCTGTATATCTCTGTTCTGGCCCCCTGTCACTTAGCTTCCCCAAATGCAAATACCTTTAACTCCTTTTAGTTGTTTCTTCTAATGTATATTTTCATGTTATTCATTACCATGTTTATCCTGCTTTTCCTTACCTTATGGTTTTCAGCCTTACCTACTGATTTTCTGTAATGGAAGTTGGGAACTAAACTTTCTGACACTACCTACAAATCTACTTCATACTTGGCCATTCTGCACCCTTGTCAACCCTCTCTCCCTCAGACACTTCCTCCCAGCCCATCCTCCAGAACCCTGATATCCTGCTGTCCTTACTGTGAAATCAGGAGTCAGCGCTTATCTCTAAAGACACTGCTTAGCCATCTAATTAAATGGCATGATGCTGAATTGCCTTTTTGATACATCTTTTTGTTTTCTCTCAGAGTTAATAATTTACTGCTTATATTTCTTAGTTTTAATTAATTGGAACAATAAACATTTCCTGATCACTTTCAGGGTGCTGGAAAATACATCCGTGAGCAAAAGAGGCAAACACGCTTGGCCTTACCGAAATTCAGCCTCAAGTTTTTCCATCAGAACCCCTCTTCATATGGCCCAACAGATCAGAGAGTGTATCAGATATATTTTTTATTAAACGCGTCTGTTCCCAGAGCCTTCTGTCCTGCTGCCATCTGACCTGGTGGCTTTCTGTACTTGCCGTTCATTGTCCTGAGGCTGCCTATTTCTAGACCCTTTCTCTTTTCCTGAGTGGGCTCTCCTATCTCCTGGATTCTTGTCTTCCTCTTTGTTGCTTTATCCCCTCATCCAGGTGAATCTCCTCTTCTAGTAGTTTCCTCAGAGAGAGGATACAAGGTGAGGACATTTTTGAAATTTCTTGAATGTTGGAAAATATTGTTTTCAAAAATCGAAGTATAATTGACATAAAACCTCATTTTAGTTTCAAGTATACAACTCAATGACTTGGTTATTTGTAATAAGTCTAGTTAATGGAAAAATCTTTTCTATATCTTGAATAATACATTGGCTGAATGTAAAATTAGTTGAATGCAGAATTCTACCTGTTTCTTTGACTTCTGGTTTTTGGTGGTGTTTTTGGGGAGTCCAGGGACATTCTCATACCTGGATATGACCTGCGGCCCTTCTGAAAGCTTGTGGAATTGGCTTTCTCCCCTGTGTTCTGACATTTCTTGAACTGGTTTGGGCCATATTTCATCCTGATTCTGACCCTTTTGTGAACTCCTTTCATTGGGTTAAGTCTTCCTTGTGAGGAAAGTTTTCTCGAACTATTTATTTGATCGTCCTTGCATAATTCCCTACCCCACTTTTCCTTTTAGAAAGAAATTGGAATTTGCACTTACATTATGATTTGTCCTCTCTTCATGGTTAACTTTTCTCTCCTGTTACCCTTCTGTTCATTTTTGCACTGTTTTCTGGAGGATTTCTACAGCGTTATAGGCAGCTCCTCTATCAAATATAAATTCTTCTACTTTCGTCTTCATTTCCAGAAGCTCTTGTTTTCTCAAGGTTCCTTTGTTTATTTTTGTAAATAGCATCCTGTTCTTGTTCTGGTTTTATGAATTGGTCTATTTCTTGACTTCTCTGTCAGATATTTCTTCCACGGTGACAGGATCATCACATCACTTTTTGCTTTCTGTACTGTTCCTATTTCCCTTAAGTTTTGTTGTTTTATTTCCCTCTCTTTCTGTCGATGAGTGTGTTTTGATTTCTGTTATGTTAGCATGTTTCCGCAAATGCCTGGTAGCCTGCAGGTGTTGCTTCATCTTTGAGGGGGAATCTGTCTGGAAAGCTGTGGTGGGCCATGGGTGGGGGTTGGCTGCTCCTGGGCCATCATCTCACTGGAAACCAAAGATGGCATCAGAAGACCACCCAGATGTCTGCATTCGTCTTCTCTCTCTCTCTCTCTGGTTACTTTCCTCAGAGAGGAATCCTTCAGGGCTCAGGGGACCAGAAGTGTCGCTGTGAAAACTCTCCTGCACAGCTGCAGACGGGGGCCTTGTAATATTTGTAATAGGGAACCTCATTGCCACTTCTCTGCTCTCTCTGTTAGTCCAGGTCTAGAACATTTTTCGGTCCAGGGTTTTCAGAGAGTGAACCTTTACAATTGATGACCTGAAGTCTCTAGTATAAGCATGTTAAGCCTTGATAGACATTACAAGTTATACTCTCACCAGTAAAATGAGTATTCCTGTTTTACATTCTCTAAATTCCTGTTCACTCTAAAAAAAAACAAAAAAACAAAACTTTGATGGTATAATAAATAGAAAATGCTCCTTTACGAATGTTTCTATGATCACTAGAGAAGGTGGTGGATGGTTTCCCTTTGTTTCATGGACTTGTGTATTATAGGAACATCCTGTTCTTGTCTTTTTTTTTTTTTTTTTTTTTTTAATTCTCTTGAGCACTTACTGAAGTTTGAATCCTGTTGCTGTTGTCTGGAAAGGAAGGCCTCCATGGTTTTTGTTGGTTTTGTGTGATTGGCTCCCTGACGTGGCATCAGCAGTCTCGTGTGGTGATAGAGGCACAGAAAGGCTTTATCTGGCACACGATAGGCATTTCTTTTTCGACAGGTCCACATGACTTTGGGTAAAAGCCACAATGACCATTGTAGACCTGTTTCTGCCTCTTAAAGGGTTATATACGAGTCAGACCAGTGGCCAGCAAATGACAAGCCATAGGCCAAGATCCAGCCCCCAGCCTATTTGTGGATGTCAAATTTTACTGGAATGAAGCCGTGCTTGTTAGCCTTGCCTGTGGCTACTTTCACACTGTGGTGGAAGGAGCTGAATACTTGTGACAAAGACCATTAAAATCTAGAATATTTATGATCTAACCCTTTAAGAAAAAGGTCACCATCCGTTGAACTAGAGGTTGGTTGCTTAATGCCATAGAAGCATTTGTAAAGGCTCCTGAAAATGAATGGCTCCTTATTCTCATGAATAAAAACTAGTAAGTGTGATTGTCATGCTTTCTGCAAAAACTAATAAGTAAGCGGACATTGGCCGTACTCTTTCTTCGAATGATAAGCGTGAGTGAAATCCTCATGTCAGCCTCCCCTTTCCTAAAGTCCCCAAGTAGTCGGTTTCCAGGAATATTTCCTTCGTGGCCACATGCTACCCGAAAGCCATCCCACTTCCCTTTTCACTCTCCTTCCCCACTCCCCGCACCTTCTAGAAATTCCAGATATACAAAAGGGACTTAACCTGCTGAAACCTCTCTTTGTTGCTATTTTGACAGCCTTGCAAAAACAAATTCGGTCTAAAAACAAACACCAGCAGGCAGATGCTGGAGGTTAGCTTGAGACTCTTCGTGTGTTGAAACCACCAGTCATCCTTCATCTCGCTTGGCTGTAGGACCCCAGCATCTTCCTCTGGCTTCACCATGTCCACTCATGGGGCTGTCACCTCCATCCCTTTCTGAATCCCAAATTCTCAAGGGCTGAGCTTCTGCTGCTGCGAGCCCCCTGGCTTGGCAGTCGCCGGTGGCATGGTCTTTGCTTGATGCAGCTGCTCTTCTGCTGGGTAGACCTGCCTCTGCCTCTCTGACGTTGGGAGGAGAATCACTGCTCAGCTCCATGCTCGTGGAGACGGCCTTTCTCTTGCTGTGCGCTCCTGTCCCTTCTGTGGGTCTGCATGCATCCACGCCAATGACAGTGCCCTTTGGTGTGACCTGGACCCCAAGCTGTCGGCTGCAGCTTCCTGCGTACTCTCACGTGCACTGTGCAAGGTAGGACGTCTTGACAGCAGTGCCCTGTGTGTTAGTGTATAGAGATGTGACAGAGCTCGGGGTGGTGTCTGGCTCTACGTGCAGGCAGGGTGGACAGTAGGCCCAAGACTGCTGTCCTTAGCAAGCCGTGCTGGGAAGGTGGTTGGCCTCTGGCTGGTATCTGGGAAGTGGGATATTGGGAGGGTTCCCTGGTAAGAGTGACACCCTCTGCCTAAACTGTGCAGATAAACTAGTGTATGCCACACATGTGCTCTCCTTCCAGGAGTTATGACCCTTGTCCTGTGTGAGTCTGCTAAGAGAGGGCTCTGAAGCCGGTGCCTGGTTACCTCTGGACTTGGCCCCCTGTGCCTTTCTCTTTGCTGGATATCCTTTTGCTCTAATAACTCTTCTCTGTGAGTCCTCCTCCATCCCCGGGAGTGGTCCTAGGTACCCATCCCCTGCTGGAGGGCTTCTTCTCAGGGCTGCTTCTCAGAATGTCCAGGTCTCCGCAGGCTCTGTGAACTAGAGACAGACTCTCTCCAGTGTCTGGTCATTCTACACACTTACTCTACTGTCCACCCTCTCTTTAGAAAGTGTACACTCGAAGCCCGCGAAGTGCTGTCGAGGGGAGCTGGCCCCACTGGCTTTTTCTCAGCCGGTGCTGCCCTGAGGTGGGTTCTCCACTTTGACTCCCTGAACGTTGCTGGCTGGAGCTGTGTGTGCTTATTTTCTCTGCTGATGCTGCCTAGTAAGAGCCCCTCACTGGTGGCAGGGGGTTTTGTGGGAGATGAAAGCAAGTGACAGACAGAGACTAATTCCACTTCACAGTGCAATAAATTGGGTGCTGGTGGTTTTTTCGTCCTCTTCCTTTGCCACCCTCTTCCTTCCTGTGTTCTCTTCACACGCAAAGCAGCATTCCTTCCCGTCTCTGATTGTGTGCTATACCTTGGTTTGTTCTGATCTCTGACCATATAAGTGGTTCCTCTGAAACCTCTCCCAGTCTTCCTTTAGTTCCCCCATTGGATATGTAGCCTCCAGGGCTGGTTTTGCATTAAAAGGGATGTTGCCCCACCTGCCGAAAATGTTTGCCATCTGACTGGTCAAGCATAACAGATCACTACTGCCTTGTCGATTCTGTGGCTTTTTCTCTCCTTGGCATCTGCTGTCAGCAGAGAAGAACATACTGGAGGGACTGAGCTGCAAAGCAAAACCAAATTCTTTAGCACTTTACAGTGGCGATAAAAAAGCATAGCAGAGAACACTTCCCTCGGTGGAATCAAGCAGAGCGAGAACAATCACTGATGATTATGTGGGGAGGTACATGGAGTCTGAAAATTAATTACATAACTCAGTAAGAGTTTATTGGACCTCTTAGAGCTGCTGGGATCATTATGCAAAATGAAGGGGGACAAGGACATCCTTTAAGGGAGCTTACACATTCTAGTTAGGGAGACGGGCAGTAGACAAACAGGTTTGCATATGAGAACAATGTCAGGTAGTGATAAGAGCAATAAAAAGCACAAAGCAAGGTTAGGAAAAAATTACCTCGGACAGGTTGAATGTGCATTTTGCATGGTTGGGGAGGGCCTAGGAGGGAGTGCAGTTTGAGCCCAAATCTGAATGAGCTGAGGGAGCCACTACCGGGAAAGGCACTGAAGACAGAGGAAGTGGCCAGCCCGGTGACAGACAGTCCAGGGTTCAGTTCCTTGGTATGTCTGTTGTTCAAAGTGAGGCCACTGTGGCTTCAGTACAGTGAGTGAGGGCACGAGGGATCCAAGCTAAGGTGGGCAGTTTTGTAGGCCAAGTTATGGTCATTCACCGGCTGCTATGAGGATATTTTTATGCTAATTGTGATAGCAGTTGCTATGATTACTTGTGTAGTCAGTTTTTCCTAGAAGATTATAAAAGTTGGGCCCTTCTAGAATCGTCTCGTGCTCATTATTTAGTGGTCACTCAGGCAGCAACAAGCTTTGCTTCATGTCTTCCTTGTTTCAGCAGTCATAGAGTTTTGTCCTTCTGGAACCTTCCATGACCGTGTATCTAGAAGGTTTCCCTCTCAAATTCATTCACAGGGTAGGCTGTGTCAGGCCAGGCTGGGTTGACATTTGTGATTACATCATGTTTTTTGTTTGGAGTTTGACATTTTTAATTTGTGGAAGTGTCAGGCCCATTTAACATGAAAGAGTAAAATGGAAACTTCCCTTCATGTTGGCAGGTAAATAGCACCTCATTTAGTGAGCCCTTTTCAGGTTGGTCTGTGTCCTTGGCTTGGAGTGTCCACTGGAAAGGTAGAACAGGAAGCAGTACTAGAAGGTCCCTCAGGTTGTTTAGAGAAGAGCAGTGAGGAGCGTCACGTGCTTGAGGTGCTCCTGGCCTTAAGTAGAACACCTGAGACCCTATTGTGTGCTCTTTCCAGTCCATCATGAGGTAGCCAGTAACAGGAGGGTTTGCTTCTATCGCCAGCACTAATTGGTAGCTTTAATTTCAGGATACATTCGGTTCTGGTTTCTGTAATTTTGAAATTAAGAGGATTTGGGTTCTCTCTCAACTTCAGACTTTTCTGATTTTAATAGAATTCAGGTTTACTGCCCCTTACCACCTCCACCTCACCTTGGCCAGTCACAGCTCCCAGACATCACGGAGTGGGTTTTCTTCCTCTTTGCCTTGGGCCATAGCTGGTGGCTGAATTTCCATTTGAAGGTCTCTGTTCCATGAGCAACTCTTGTAACCAGTGGTTATACTGTAGACTTTCCATGACATACAGGGAATCTTTATCAAAGCATGTGACTTCCTGCCCGTGCAGCTCTTTGAAAAGCCACTGTAGTTGAGCCAGATCCCTAAGTTGATAAGAATTGGTAGGTACCTAGAAGGCCATTTTTTAGGGTAGGGTCTCCAAATAGCTTTCAGATGAAAGAGGTTAGAGGCCTCCACTCCCTCCCCTGCCCCCTCCCACCTTCTCATCCCCCACCCCCGCCTTCCCCGATAATGTTCCTGACTCAGGGCAAATCCACTGTCATCACCATTAAAAATAGGAAGCAGGCCTGTCTCTGGGTGAGTGTAGGTCCTTAATAGACCTTCACACATGAAAGGTAACCTATCCTCATTTAATTACAGTTCCTTTTGGGTACCACTGTGTACCCTGGCCCCTCCTGCATGTTTTTATAACCCATATATAATAGTAAGTGTTACTGTCCATTGAGTGGAAAATATGCAGATTGAAATTGGATGGTGGATTCATTAAACTGCAAATGAATCCATTATCAGTGGGCACTTGGTTCCAAGCACTGGAATGGCTACTCATGCTGTGATTCTAGTATAGAAAGTGTGGAAGGAAATAATGCAAGCCTGCAGGTGTTTATATAAATAAGTACTTTGCTCCTTTTTCCCCTTTCCCTCTTCTCCTACATATCTACCCCTGCTTTCTCCTTCCCTTCATCTTTTCATTCTTCCTCCCCTCTCTTCCTTTAATTGAATAAAAGCCAAGCTGGAAAATGGTCTGTCGTGATAGTGACCAAGCACCTTGAAGCTAGAGTTGACTGACCTATGGAAGCTCCCAGGGCCATGGCCATGGCTTTGCTAGAATGACACAAGAGCCCCTCCTGTCCTCATTCGTGGTCTGTTCTCACACAGAGCGGCATGACAGGTGGGAAGCACAATGGGAAGGTGGGAGGGCTGGGCCACATGCTCTGGGAGGCAGCTTGATCCCTTGGTTCCCCTCCCAGGTTCCTGCCTGCTTGTTCTCTGGATGTCTCAGTGTCCAGCTAGGTGGATCTAGCAGGAAGTAGTACTCGAATTGCTTCACACAGTGTTTCCTATTCAGTAGAGAGGGCTTGTGCCCTTTTGTGGTGGTCTCGATCCTTTTGCCTCTGAGTGAGGTACAGAGAGAGGAAAGAGGAAATTGTGCTCTGCCTCCTTTCATGGCAGCGGGTCTGCACTGTCCCAGTTATTAATTAAGGACAGTGCACCTGTTGTATGGCTTCATCAGCCTTTCCAGCTGTGGGAAGATCCCCATGCTGGCAGTAAAGTAATTTGTCTGCATGTTCATGTTTTCATTTCCATTTTCATCTCTTTCCAAGTCTTAACCTAGAGTTTCAACATGAGGATTTTATTGGGCTGTTAGGTGATTTTGCCTCAGAACCACTAGGATTCAGTATTCAGGGTATGAGATTATACTTCAGAGACAATTTTAGAAAAATATAGTGTAACGAAGGATTTTTGTCCCAGGTTTATCCCAGCACAGGTCAAGTTCTGTCAGAGGGCCTGGTGGTCCCGCATGCTGAGGACTGTGGTTTTTATAAAAGGCAGGACCAGATACATGGTTTTAGATGCATGTCAGTCCC
Source organism: Neogale vison (assembly GCF_020171115.1). Classification (NCBI taxonomy): domain Eukaryota; kingdom Metazoa; phylum Chordata; class Mammalia; order Carnivora; family Mustelidae; genus Neogale; species Neogale vison. Next base: position 96,979,503 of record NC_058093.1, on the reverse strand, counting down.
ATACATTGATTGACATTTAGTGGCTCTGAAGGGGTTTGAAGATGCTAGAAAAGAATGACTGGAGACTTGGAATGGGCAGAACAATCTAAAAATTATGATTAAGTTACTGTAAGTTGAATACAGTCATAGTAGAGCCAGATTGTGCTAGAGGCTGACAGTGGACTAGAGAGCCACATTAATTACGTGGCTTTCTTCAGTCAGGCAAGGAAAATGCAGTCATTCTGGGGTCCTCTTTCAGTAATTCTCAAACATTAGGGCAGTGTGATAGAATGTAATAGGAAAGACGTCTTCATGGTGTTGAGAACAGATTTCCCTCTAACTTGCCTTCTAGTTTCTTCTCTCTCTTACTTCTCTGTTTTAATTTTGGCAGATAGCTTTATTATCATTTTAAGACTGCTATTCATTCCATTTTGAACATGACACGGATTCTCTCCAAGTGTTACAAGAGCAACAGGAGAGGCCTTGATTGTGGCTTGTCAGTGATGTCACTGGCTTTGAGCAAAAGGAAAGGGCTGTTCAGAGTTTCTGTGGGAAGCATCAGGAGTACTGTTGGGGCAGTGTTGATACCCAAGCAGGAGTGGTTTCGAGAGGCTTGAGTTACACCAAGTTTGGTATTTCAATCTCTGAAACTGTAACATGACAAAGACTCCTCTGTCTTCATCCAAGTTCTGCTTAAGGATAAGCAGGGTGAGTTGGACGGTTTCACAACTTTCTTCCAAATAGCAGGAATCTCTGGGTTTATGATTTGTGTTGAGACCTCAAAATGACTGCAACTTTATTTAAGAGGTAGAAAGCAAGGTGAAATTTTGCCTTTGGAGGCAAAGAGTGGTTCATGTAATAATATTTGGCAGCTTCAAGCATACATGTTAGTTCATATTTGAATTTTGACTCTTCAGAAAAAATACTGTGATCTTTGCCATTTAGGTCAAGAGATGGGGTAGAGGGAGAAGGAAGTATGCAGAAGACGAAATCCATTAAATTTCATGTGGCGTGGTAGGCAGAACCCCTTGTATTTGAGTTGCTATAGTTTTCTGCATGGCTGTGTTCCAGTAAATTGGATGGACACATAATACTCAAAAAGAAAGTTTAAAAAAAAAGAAAGAAAGAAAGAAACACATCACCCAACTTTAAACTTCACCACTATTGTGTATAACTAGCTGAATCTGGGAGTCAATTTCTGGAATTTGTGGGTACTAAGTAAACACTAAATATTAAATTTCTTGGTCTGTTACTGAGAGAGTGGCTGGCTCATTCAGTTTTTCTGATTTCCTGTTCTTATTATCCTTGGCATCAAATTTTAATTGGTAGAAGGTTCGGCATTCTTTTTTTTTTTTTTTCCCCTTTGCATTATATGACTAGAATTGAAGGTTCTTTTGCTTCCTCTTTCTTTTTGCCCCTCTTTTGTTTCTCCCTTTCACTTTTTGGAATTAATTTTTAATACTTGAAAGAAAAAAACACTTATTCTTTATAGCATATGTGAAAGACAGACAAAAATAGAGAATCTATACAGCTGACCTTGTTCTTTACATGTTGTAATCTAGTTCATGTAGCCTCTTTTTTCCATTACTTACTGTGCCTTGCTAAAATAGACTTGCTATTGTGTTAAGAAAAGAAAACAAAAATCTCATTCAAATTGTAAGTCTGTAGAATCCTGAAAAAGGAGGACAGGTGAAAATGGTCATTTCCCATAATATGAAGAAATTATAGTTTAACATTACATAGTTTTGTAGTTCTTTCTGAAAGTACATTGTTGGTTAGGGGCAGAACTTCCAGTATGATGGAGAAAGTAGCTTGGCAGATCTTCTCCAGGAAAAATGATCATAAAACTGGACAGATTTGCCAAAGACAACCATCTCAGGACTTTGGAAATTGATGAAGGGCCTGGCCAAGTTGAGAAGTGATCACTCATGGAAAATTCGTGAATTTTGTGTGAGAACATGGGTGGTTTAGCTGATGACCTTTTCTCTGAAGTTGCTGCTATTCTTGACCCCAGCTCAGCAGAGTACTTTCTAGCAGAGCAGGGAAAGCTGAGAAAGACAGCAGATTCATTTATTTGGAGCGGAGAATACCAAAATCCCATGTCTAGTCAGTAATAGATAGTGATCTTGGGAAACAAATGGGAATACCTCTGGCTTAGCTAGATTGAGGTTGCTTTCTGGTTTAGGGCAACAGTGAACCAGAAGACTATCCAGATACTTAGTATGGAGATTTAGGAAAGAAGACAGGCCTGAGTATCTTTTGTAAGCTCTTCACAAATCTGTGCAGAAGAGAAAGTGAGTGCCTACACTGTCTACTCGTTCTTAGATGACTTTGAACTTATGTACACATACAAAGGAAACACAAGTGGCCAAGGCAGAAAATAAAAGCCTGGATAGATTTAAATATTGCTGAATATTGAATGTGCTACTGACAAACCAATCTCAGACCAATACTGGCTGACTTCTAAGCTGTGCAGACACAGGAGTGATCCCTAAGATTCTAGGCTTAAACATTTTAAAAACCAAGAATTAAAAAACAAACTTGAGCACATACATCTGTCTCAGTAGCCAAATACCATGGAGGAAACCCCTTCCACAGGTTTAGTCTAAGTAAATTGCTAAACAAATGAAAAAATATCAACAACTCTTGGGGTGAAGTAAGAATCAGAAATCACAACTGCTGTAATATATATCCAAAATACCTAATTTCAGCAAAAATTTGAGACTTGCAAAGAAACAGGAAGTGTTGTATACCCTGGGAGGAGGGTGGGGATGGGAGCAGTTACTAGACACTGTCTGTCATTGGGCTGAGATCTTGAAGTTAGCAAAGACTTGAAAACACCTTTTAGAAGAACTATAGGAAGCTGTGTTTTAAAAATTCAAGGAAGGTATGAGGATGATGACATAATAGTTAGAAAATCATGACAAAGTATAAAAAGAACCCAGTGAAAATTCAGGAGTTCAATAGTGAAAAAACTGAAATGAAAAAATTCACGAAATGGACCCATGACAGTATTTGAAATGTGAAAAGAAATAAGAAGTGGACTAGAATATGAATAGAAATAATCCAATCCGAGGAATGGAGTATAAAAAGAATGATGAAAAATAGAGTCTCTGAGATCAGCATGAGTCCAGGCATACTAATATACTATGGACCTCAGCAGAAGAAAAGAGAAAAAAAAAAAGGAGCAGAAAAATCATTTGGAAAAATAATGGCTGAAAGCCTACAGATTTGATAAAGACAAAAACACTTAAACCCAGAGTAGTAAAACACAAGGAGATTCACATATAAACACATCATAGTCAAACTGTTGAAAGACAAAGAGAAAATTTTGAAAGCAATAAGAGAAAACAACGCATCCCATCAGAAACAATGGTAACTAGAAATTAGTGTTGTACAAAGTGCTGAAAGAGAAAACCCAGCAAATTCTACTTCCAGCAAAACTGTCTTTCAAGAGTGAAGGCAAGGGGAAAACATGCTCAGACAAATGAAGACTTGGATTTGTTGTGAAGTAGATCCACCTTACACGAGAAACTAAAGGATAGTTCTTTTATGCTAGAAGAAAATGACACCAGATGGTAACTTGAATCCACACAAAGAAATAAAGAGCACCAGAGAAGGTAAATATATGGATAAATATAAAAGATTATGGATAGACCTGGTATGTTTTTCCTTCCCTGAACTTGTTTAAGATTCTCTTAAAAATAACTATAATATTGTTGGCTTTAAAACACAGATTGACGAACATAACGTAATAAAAAAAAATATTAAAAAAACAAGCAAAAACACGTATTGTGATGTATAAGTTTGAACATTTGTATTGGAAAGAAGAAAGGTTCTGATTGATAAAGTAAGCCTCTACACTAAGAAATAAGAAAAGGAAGAACAAAATAAACTAAAGCAAGTAGGACTCAAGAAGTAATATAGAGTGGAAATCTTTGAAATAGAAATCAAAACAATAGAGGAAAACAGTGCAACTAAAAGTTGTTTTTTTGGAAAGATCAAGAAAATCGACAAACGTTAGCTAGACTGGTGGAAAAGGAGAAAAGGCTACCAAAATAATGAATGAAAAGGGAACATCACTAATGACCTCACAGGAACATAAAAGATTATAAGGGAATACTATGAATAAGTTTATGCCATCATATGAGATAATTATGATGAGATGGACAAATTTCTAGAAAGTCACAAGTAATCCATACTGACTCAAAACTGAATAACTCAATAACAAATAATGAAATTGAATTAGTACTGAAAACTCTCCCTACAGAGAAAAATCCAGGCTTATGTGGCTTAATTTGTGAACTCTCTTAAATATTTAAAGTGGAAACAATACCGGTCCTTCACAAACTATTTCATGAACTAGAGGAAGAGGGAATTAACACATTCTGCAAATCCAGTATTACCTTGTTAGATAAAGACATCACAAATAAATCTAACTACAAATTATGGACTCCTGTGAACACAGACAATAATTCTTAAAATCCAAAAATGCCAAGTCCAGCAACATATGAAAAGGTTTATATATATCATGCCTAATTGAAATTTATCTCATGAATGCAAGGTTGGTTAAACATTCAGTAATTATTAATATACTATATTAATGTAACAAAGGATAGATATCAGGTATCATTTTAATAGATTTAGAAAAGTGAGAAAATTCAACATTAACTCATGAAAAAAATTCTCAGCATTGTAGAAAAAACCTACAGGTAACATCATACTGAATAGAGAAGAACTGAATGCTTTTCTCCTATCAGGAAAAAGGCAAGGTTAGCAAATTTTTTCTAGTAATGATTTAGAAAAAATAACCTAGGTTATAATAAAGCCATCGAGTCCTTGAGTCTCATTTTGTGTTGAGCTGAATTGTTTAAGTTCGTGTAAGCTATTATTTTAGAGTATAAATGTGTATGTCTTTAATGTTGAATTCTTTGTATAAATAATATAATTGAAATGTAGCATTAGAATACTATTTCCATTTGCAGTAAATCTTGTCCATATTTTTTCCACCAGCCCTAATAAAGTTCAGAGAATTGCAGAGCTATTTATAAGGGAGCTGGACATCATGCAAATCAAATTCTGTTGTTACAAATCCTTGCTTATCAAAATATAACATCAACAAAATAAATTTCTGGGTTTCCAGATCTTGGAAGCTCTTTTAATTGTGACATAAATTCAGGACCATGGCCGAGTCTGGATGGTCCCTTGGAGTGTGTTTCAATGAGATGTTACCAAAAGTACACCAAAGAACCAAATCTGGGACAGGACTAGGGAAGGGATGGTTATCCTTGAAGCTGGTCATGGTTGGTTGAGTGTTCATGTGTGGATGGGGGCTATTTGTGTTTGGTTCACAGGGACCACTGGCTGAAAATGGAGGTAGTTGGGTGTAATGTGTAAAAGCCAAGATGTCTGCAAGGCAACAAGTGTGAATACAGGTTAAAATTTGAGCTTCCTCTGAATGAGGAAGGCGGAAGAAGAATAGAATGAGACTGACATTTAAAACTCGATTCTTCCTCTTTTCTCTGAAAGAGAAATGTCCTCATTTGAGAATAATACTTTTACCCAGGTCCTTTTGACAGCAGTTTTCCATCTTGCCCAGAAAAACATGAGCTTGTCATTTCTTCTTCTCCCTTGGGGGTCATATTTGACCTTCCCTGGTAACAGCACTGCCATCATCATCTTTAATTCACAAAAACTCTTTATCAATGGTTGGAGCCATTGTTGTTCTGTTATTCTGGGGAATACAAAAATAGACTGATACATGGCCACTAACTTTGCAGAATTTAGTCTTAAGGACTTTGCAATGTTTTTGAGTCATGCTCATGTGCACACACAAACACACTCCAACTAGAGGACAAAGTGAACACAGGATAGGGTTTTAGATGGTGCCGTACAGACTGAAAATTTTATCAAAGTTCACAGGCTGCCTGCAGGTATCTATTTGAGCTGAAGTATTCTTGCAAAGTTTCACATAAAGGGGAGAGTTTGAGTTAGATCTGCAGGCAGGGTTGGATTTTGAAAGTTACTTGTATAACCTTGATTAAGTTGAATAGATGGAAACAAGATTTATATGTAAACTCCCATAGCTCTTTGATTTGATTTGATTTTTAAAATGGGGTGCATCTGCCTCAGGATCTTATTTCAGCCTGATGAGCTACAAGTATTGATAAAGATAGCTTTACACTCTGTTTCGATTACATAGTGGTAGGGCCAAGCCAAAGAGGAGGAAAAGCTAAAAGAATTCGTAGAAATTATCTATCTATCTTATCTATCTCTTATCTATCATTGAGATAATATTTAGATAAACATCTAGTATTTATCCCTTCTCTTCTCATCTTTTATTAAGAATTTCAGACTGGGTATATTCAGGCTCCATTAAAAAAAAAAAAAAAACAGTTTCCTCTCTTTCTTTAACCCCATTTTGTGAGACCAAAAATGTCCTTTCATGCAGCAGGTACTCACCCCTGGAACGCATAAACCTTGTCTCTTCTCAGCATACTCCTCCAGGCTTTCCTTTTGCCATTCATGGCACTCGGGAATATCGCTCATTTGGTATCGTGCAATTGTTGTTAGATAGTTACAGAAATCATTGGTGATTATTTTATAAAATTTTTATTATCCTGAATAATATTCTGTCTTACTCTTGAGATTCTAGGGAGTTTCATTCTGGGAAATGAGACATTTATTTTTTATGCTGCTGGAATCCTGGCTTTTACTTTTATATCTTATTATCATTTAAATTATTTTTTAAAGAAAATTCTAGTATAAACAGACAGCGCTCTGTAAGTTTCCATTGTACAGTGCAGTGATTCAACAGTTGCATCCATTACACAGCGCTCGTCACTGTAAGTGTTCTCTTACTCCCCATCACCTGTTTCATCCACTCCCCCCCATCTATCTTCCCTTTGGTAACTAACCTTCAGTTTGTTCTATTTACAAGTGTGTTTTTTCGGTTTGTCTCTTTTGTTCTTTGTTCATTTGTCTTGTTTTAAATTCCACGTATAAGTGAAATCATATGGTATTTTTCTTTCCCTGACTGACTTATTTCACTTAGCATCATACTCTCTAGATCCATCTGTGTTGTTGCAGTTGGCAAGGTTTCATTCTTTTTTATGGCTGAGTAGTGTGTGTGTGTGTGTAAGTGTAACATATGCATAGTGCCATGTATATAACATGTATTACATACGTTGTGTGTGTGTGTGTGTATATATATATATGTATGTTTTATATATATATACAAAACACTTTTTTCTTGTCTTTCCAAAACTAGCCATTCAGACAAGTGTGAGTGATAGCTCATTGTGCTTTTGATTTGCCTTTCCCTGGTGATGAGTGATGTTGAGCATCTTTTCAGATGTCTGTTGGCCATCTGGATGTCTTTGGAGAAATGTCTGTTCATGTCTTCTGCCCATTTTTCAATTGGATTATTTTTTTGTGTGTTGTTGTGTAAGTTCTTTATATGTTTTGAAGATTAACTTATGGGATATATCATTCGCAAATATCTTCCATTCAGTAAATTGTCTTTTTCTGTTGTTGTTGATGATGATGGTTTCCTTCACTGTGCAAAACTTTTTATTTTGATGTAGCCCCAATTGTTTATTTTTGGTTTTGTTTCCCTTGCCTGAGGAGACATATCTAGAAAAATATTGCTATGGTTGATGTCAGAGAAATTTCTGTGTGTGTTCTGTGTTCTCTTTGAGGATTTTTATGATTTTAAGGTCTCACATTTATTTTTTTTTGAAATATGAAAATGATTTTAATAGAAGAGAAAATAATTATTGCTAAGCAAAGATCAAGTAACGTCTAGATGCAATGTCTTGTGCTAAGTTCTTTACAGGTATTACTTTATTTTATGTTTAGAGACTATCTATGGGGTAGAAATTATTATATTTTTTTTACATTTTTTTTCCAATTTATTTATTTTCAGAAAAACATTATTCATTATTTTTTCACCACACCCAGTGCTCCATGCAAGCTGTGCCCTCTATAATACCCACCACCTGGTACCCCAACCTCCCACCCCCCCCGCCACTTCAAACCCCTCAGATTGTTTTTCAGAGTCCATAGTCTCTCATGGTTCACCTCCCCTTCCAATTTACCCAAAAGCACATACCCTTCCCAATGTCCATAACCCTACCCCCCTTCTCCCAACTCCCCTCCCCCCCAGCAACCCACAGTTTGTTTTGTGAGATTAAGAGTCACTTATGGTTTGTCTCCCTCCCTATCCCATCTTGTTTCATGGATTCGTCTCCTACCCACTTAAGCCCCCATGTTGCATCACCACTTCCTCATATCAGAGAGATCATATGATAGTTGTCTTTCTCCGCTTGACTTATTTCGCTAAGCATTATACGCTCTAGTTCCATTTAGGTCCTTAATCCATTTTGAGTTTATTTTTATAGATGGTTAAGAAAGTGTTCCAGTTTCATCCTTGCTTCCTTGTCATAGATTAATTGATCATATAATTGGGGGTTCATTTCTTAGCTCTCTATTCTGCTCCATCCGTGTGTTTGTTTTTTGCTAGTACCATATTGTTTTAATTACTATAGCTCTGTGTAGTGTATCTTGAGATCTGCGATTGTGATACTTCTTCTTTTTCGAGATTGCTTTGGCTATTTGGGTCTTGTTTGGTTCCAAACAAACCTTAGGATTATTTGTTGTAGTTATGTGAAAAGTACTTTTGGTGTTTTGATAGGGATTGCATTAAATCTGTGGGTATCTTTCGGTAGTATGGACATTTTAACAGTATTTGTTCTTCCAATTCATGAGCATGGAATATCTTTCCATTTGTTTGGGTTGTCTTCAATTTCTTTCTTCAGTGTTTTGTAGTTTTCAGAGTACAGGTCTTTCTCCTTCTTGGTTAAGTTTAAGGTAATTTTATTCTTTTTGGTGGAATTGTAAGTGGGATTGTTTTCTTAACTTCTTTTTCTGCTACTTCATTGTTAATGTATACAAATGCATATATATACATAATGTATACAAATTTCTGTACATGGATTTTGTATCACAACCCTACCAAATTCATTGATTGGTTCTACTAGAGTTTTATTTTTTTGTTTTTTGTTTTTTTTAAGATTTATTTGTTTCAGAAGGGGGGGAGGGGCGGAGGAAGAGGGATAGAGAATCCTAAGCAGACTCTGCGCTGAGTGAGGAGCCCAAAGTGGGGCTCAGTCTCAGGACCCCAACATCGTGACCTGAGCCAAAACCAGTCAGACACCTAAACAATTATACCACCCAGGTGCCCCCATACTACTAGTTTTTGGTGTGGTCTTCAGGGTTTTCTTTATATAGGATCTTCTTGCCAGTTTGGTTGCCTTTTATTCCTTTTTATTGTCTGATTGCTGTGGCTAGGACTTCACTACTCTGTTGAATAAAAGTGGTGATAGTGGAAATCATTGTCTTTTTCCTGATCTTTAGGGAAAAACTTGGTTTTTCACCATTGGAAATTATGTTAGCTGTGGGTTTTTCATGTATGGCCTTTTTTATGTTGAGATACATTTCCTACTTTGTTGAGGGTTTTTATTATGAATGGATGTTGTACTTTATCAAATGCTTTTTCTGCATCTGTTCAAATGTTATACAGTTCTTATCCTTTCTCTTGGTGATGTGATATATAGCGATTACCATGTGATCTGCAGTTATGAAGCAGAAGTTACTTTTAATTGAGCATCTGTGTTCTAGTGAATAGAATGGAAGTAAAGTGAGATTAATTCCTCACAGTATTGGTTGTTCACTGTGACTTTTGCAGGAAACTATTCCCTGACCCTTTGGTTAACCTCTGTATGATTGCTGAAAAATGAAAAATTCCTAATTACTCCTATTTCCCTCGCTTAGACTGTCTTCCCTTGTCAGTACTTATTTAGGAGCTTAGTTTGAAAGGAAGAAAGCCATATACTACAGACAGGCTGAGAAATCAGGGTTGCATTTTACAAATGGAAGTCAAGTGATTTCTAGATAAGGCTAAAGACAGGGAGGAGTGAAATCACAGCCTTGCCTCTCTAAGTGTCTTTCGGGTGATCATGTCCCAGGACTGCTGGCTCTTTCTCCACACATGCAGCTGCATTTTAGACCAAAGGCTGTCATTTAAACTCCTTTTCAGCTTCAGGCCCAGCACTATAAATACTCCATTAACTAGCCCACTCCAAATAAGGGACACCTAGATGCAGTCCATAATTGAGAAAAACACTTTACCAACAGATTACACTTAACTCTGAGATGACAGTTTCCAGAATAAAGACTAAATGTCCTTTCTCTCTGTGCTTTTGTAACTGGTGTATACTGAGGAAGACTCCAGCACAGTTACCCCACAGCGAAGCAGGTAATACGGCAGCGAAGGTACTATTATTTGAGGTGCCTCAGATGTATATTGGAGAATAAGCCTTTCCTCCTTTGGAAAGTGGTTGGCAAAGGGTTAATAAATGAAGATTAGCAAAGAAAAACAATGTTCCTTCATCTGTATTCCTCAATCACAGAGAAAGCATACATTTTTAAAGCAACTTAGCTCAATTTTTATATGATAGCAAAATTACGTGTAATGCAAGGCACAGATCTTAAGTGTACCATTTGATGAGTTTTGATAAATGCATATATCCATAAACCAGCAAGCACTGCAGGCAAGAATCCGAACATATTCATCACCCCAGAATGTTCCCTCATGCCTCCTTCTCTTCAGTCCCCATCCTCCCATAGGCAATCCTTGTTCGGATTTCTATCACCGTAGATTAATCTTGCCTGTTCTTGAGCTTCATAAAAATGAAATCGCATGGTACAAACATTTTGTTGTGTCTGGCTTCTTTCAGCATAGTATTTTTGAGATTCAGCCATGGTCGTGTTGGTTTTTTTTTAAATCACAGAATAGTATTCTGCTTTGTGATTATAACATAATTGATTTATCCGTTTTCCTGATAATGGACATGTGAGTCATTTCCAGTTTGGACTAATATGAATAATGCTGCCAGAAATACACAAGCCCATCATTTCTTCTAAGTAGTAGTCTATATTCCCATAAGCTGTTCATAATTTTCTCTTATTCTTTTAACATCTGTTGGACTTGTATTAACATCCCTCTTTTAATTGCTAATATTGTCCTCATATAGTCTCTGATTTTCATGATCACTCTTGCTAGGGGTTGTATACTCTATTCATCTTTTCAAGGAACCACCTTTGGCTTTGTTAATTTGTCTCTGAGTCAGGATTAAATCAGAGAGGTAGAACACTTGGAGGGGATGCATGTTGGGGGTGGGTATGCACCTACACGCACACATCATTGTGTATATTAGGGGATTCATTAAAGAACTTTGACCTTACCCAGTAGCGAGAGCTGGTTTCACAGTTTCTGTAAATCTTTGTGTCTGACGCTGGAGCTTGAAATCCACGGGCCAGCAGCCAAGAAGTGAGGGTAAGAAAGAACCTGCTAGAACCCACAAATACAGACCAGAGCCCATGATGGCAGAGTGACACCCTTGTGTTTGTGGATGTTGCCTCTGACGTTGGAATGTAGATGTTCTATAGAAACTGAGGCCCTTTGCCTTGAAATGAAACAGATTTGGATGGAAGTAAATCATCACTACTCCAAATCCCCAGATTTAAAAAAAAAAAAAAAATCTGTCAATAGTAAGACTGACCAAAGGACTCTATAGGAAAAGTTGACAAACTTTTTGCATAAGGTGATGCTGCAGTTATAGTACAGAAGGGGCCGTAGATGATGCATAAATGAACAGCATGGTTTTCTTTCAATAAGGCTTATACAAAAACAAGCAGTGGGCCAGATAGGGCCTCTGAGCTTGCTGTAGCTTGCTGGCCCCTGTTCTAGAGATTTCAATACACTTTTTCAATTTATCACAGTCTACCTTGGGATAACATTTCAAATTTTACACTTAATTTCATTAATCCTGTATCCTTTGTATTGTTGTTAAATAATTGACATCTACAAATATTTTAAACCTCACTACACCCAGTTGACTTTCACATTAGATAGTCAGTTGATAAAGTAAGGGAGGAAAAAAATAAGTCTTTTATATTTACCCCCATATTAACATTTATGATACTTTTCATTGTTTCTCCAGTTCTAAATTTCTGTTGGAAGGTATTTCCCTTACAGAGTGGAGAACCTTTTTATTTCTAGCCACGCAGGACTGCTTGCTGGCAGTGAATTCTCTCATTTACTTATCTGAAAATGGCTTTTTAGGGGGCCAGCATTTTTCAAGGACAAAGATACAGAATGGTGGTTGAATATTCTAGGTTGAGCGTAGTTTTCTTTGAACACCAAAAATACTGTTTCTTTGTTTTCTAGCCTTCATCTTTTTCTGATAAGAAGTCAGGTGACATTTCTGTCTTTGTATATGTAACGTGTCTCATTTTTCTCTGGCTGCTTTCAACATTTTATCTTTGGCTTTTTAGCAGTGTGATGCTGAGAAATTTAATTGTTTTTATCTTTGTATTGCTGTTGGTTCACTGAGATACTGGATCTGAAGTTAATATTTTCCACCACATTTGGAAAATGTTTGACCATTATTTCTTTATTTTTCTTCCTCATTTTCTCTCTTTTCTACCTCTGCGTATGTATTTAAACAGAGTTTAGCCTACATGATGTTGTCCCACTTTGCTTATTTTTCCTCCTCAGTCTTGAATAATTTCCATTTTTTTCAAATTCATTGATCCTTTTTTTGCATCTCCAAACTTTAGTTAATTCTAGTCTTGAATTTTTCATTATAGATGATGAAATTTTCAGTTCTGAAATTTCTTTTTTTAATGTGTTCTTTCCTTTAGTCATATTTGTAATAGCTTCTTTATTTTCTTTGTCAATTGCCATATTTATATCATCTTGGGTATATTTTTATTTATTACTTTTCTTGACTTTGGTACACATTTTCCTTTCTACCTGTGTAATTATTATATATTCGACATGGTAATTATACATTGTAGAGTGTCTCTATTCTGTTATCTTCCTCTGAAAAGTATTGATTTTTGTTCTAGCTGGTAGTTAAATTACTGACTTACCACCTTGAACTTACCAAGACTTGATTTTATAGTTTGTTGGGTGTGTCTTTCAGTTTTTGTCCTAGTCCTAGGAAGAATTAAATCCTATGGTTGATGGGAGAACTTTCTGGGGTTTCATCAGAAGACCTGAAATGTTAACCAAACCTCTCTGCATTGTTAGGATTTGAATTCAGTCTCCCCTGCAGGGAACAGCAGCTCAATCTCTGAAAATCTTTTGAGCTTTCCATGGAGTCTCCTATAAATGCTCAGTTATGGGGTCACTCAAGGATTTCAGTGTAGTTTATAAACAGATTTAAGGGCTCCTCTTCTTTGGTTTCCTCTTTTTAGAACTATCCTATCTCAATTTCTAGCTGCCCTGATTGCCCAAACTTAATTCTAAGCCTGTAGCCTTTTGCTTACGTTCTTGTCACCTCCCACCACCTGACAGACCCCATCATGGGCAAAATCATATAAATGTGATCTCATCCAGTGCAGGACAGTTCACTTTCATGATCAGATTCCTTCTACTCTCTGCCCCTTCTCCTTCTCTTCATTGTCTTATAAGTATTATCCATAGGAAGATTATGCCAGCATTCGTTTCTCTGCTCTTGCCACCAACATAGAATTTCTCAGCTTTGTTTTATAAGGACTCCCAAATTAAACTGTTCACATATTTTTTGCCGAAGTAGGAGAGCTGAACTGTCTGCCCTGGCCTGGAAACAGTTGGAGGTATTTCCTATCACTGCTCTGTCTTCCTTCTGCCCCTTGGTATTTATGGCAGCTCCTTCTTGCTTTGAAGACAATAATCACCATTTCTAGGTTGACAGGGAGAATGTGCTCTCCTTCTGTCCTGGTCATCATGGTGTGGGGCTGAGGGCAGGGAGCAAGTGAGTGAGTGAATTTCTTTTCAGGTACTGGCATAGTGGGACAGGTCTTCCAAAGGAGATCTTCAGGTAGGAATCCCACCACCAGAGGATGAAGCCCCTCCAAGAACTGACTTAAAAACTGCCAAAAAAAACCAAAAAACAAAAAACCTAAATACCAGTCTAGGGACAGACCACTTCCTGAAACAAACTCCCAGTCATTTCAAAACCTTTTTGTTTCATACTAGAAGAAACCTGCATTCACATATTTACTAGCTTTTGCTATTGAGTAGGTGAATAACATTACAACATTTAAGAATATGTACATGATTCTCTCAACTTCGTAAGCAAAGTATCAGTGACCAAATTTACATGGTCTCAACACCAGGCATGTTTCCTTTCCACGGGAAGAAAAACCTGCTATAGGGGCTAGGAGAGCTAAAAGGAATTAAGTTATTGGACAGCCTGGTTTGTGAGAGACATCCCTAGCAAGCACAGATCTAGCACACATAGCATGTAGGTTTCATGACAGTGGGCTAATAGATTTCATGCAACTTTGGGTAAATCAAACGAGATTTAAAAATTAAGCAGCTCTCATCCTTTTTTTAAGCTTATGCCCAGGAGTTTGATGTACTTGTGGGTGTTCTCAGTCTTCTGGGACTTCAGCTTCTTTTTCTGATTTTCAGTTTCTTTTTCTGGTACCAAAAAGTTATTATCAGGGTATCATCTTCATTACAAATTAACTTACAGTTTATTTTTTCATGCTAAAATGGGAGAAGGGAGGCTATAACCAAGCCACCAAAAAAAAAAAAAAAATGAGATCATGGTTCAGATGAGAGAATGAAAAGAAAAATTTTATCTTGATCTCCTATTAAAAGAATAATCAAAATACTTCATTGTTGCCTATAGATTGGGTGGCCAATTAGAATCTCTGTCCTTCACCAGCAGCTGCATAAAGGCTTGTGCCAAGTGATTCAAAAAAGAGGCATTGTGTGATGTGAAAAGAACACACCTATTTTTGACAGTTTGTATAGTTAACACACACACAAACTACACACACCAACCGTGTATGTATTTCTCTTAGTTTCCTAACAAAATCCAAACTCCTAGCATCTTTGGCAGTTTGAGAGAAATAGTCAGAAATGCATGTGCCTGAGTCAACTGTTGTAGAAGAAAAATGAAATCGCTTGTAGTTGGAGAGGATGAAGAGAGGGGCGTGTGCTCCCCATCCCAGGAGCAAGCTGCTGTTGCTGGAGATGGTGCATTATGTTCCTTTTCCTCTCCCAGGAAACCTTGTGTGACAAGAGGACAAGTTAAGGCTGTGCCCTACCTTGCTTATTGGAAAAAGAATAGGTGTAAAAATTGCCTAAGGCCCTCAGCTTGAGAATCTGATGCAGTTTTGCAAGTATTATCTTGAATTTTTAATGACTGCCACTGACTTCCCAGTATATTTTTCTTAAATATAAATTGACAACTGAGGATGCACCAGAACCTGTCAGTAATGTATCTTATTTTGAAAAATAGTATATACAGAAACTTTTTTTTTCTGGGAATATGACACCAGTGTAACTCTTTTTTATTTTTCTTTTGATTTTGATATATAAAACTAGTATTCTCCCAATTTAGTGACTATATGCCCATTTATTATAACTGGATATGTATATCATACCCATGTGTAATATTTTCTGTCCCTTACATTTTTACTTAAAATGCTGAGGTTTTTTTGCACAAAAAATGATAGCAGAAATTAAGTATAAACTTACAGAATATGGCATTTACATAGAAATGAATACATGTAAATTTATGCGTAAAAAGAACTCTGATTATCCAAATCATATTGCAAACTCAGTTTTATTTTCTAATCCCAGAGCTATTAGGATATATAGTATATGCTGTTGTGCTATTGATTTAAAAAGACTTGAATTTTTTCCTTCCATAAATGCAAAGCATTTTAATCACTGAGTGTATCTCATGCTCTCCCAAACATTGTGACATAAAATGAATCAGAGATGGGCAACACAGACACCACGCCTATACAGACAGTAGGACAAGAGTACAGAATGGACAAACGGCACGCATGAGAGCTGGTGTGGGATGTTTCAGTGTGCTGGAGGAGTCTCTTTTTCTCATGGCTTCGTCGCCCTCAGCATTCCACATTCGACTTCCAGGGTCGTTCTGAGGATGACACGAAGCCGTAGATGAACACCAGGCTTGGTTCTAGCACAGAAATGGTAACCCTGTTGGAGAGGTTTTGCTGACTGTGTTTATCGCATGAGGAACTGTAGACTCAGGCTGGTTCGGTAACTTGACCAGATTGTCCCGGTGGCCTGTTGCAGAGGGCTAATCCCTGCTGCGGTCTCTTAGATGACCCTCTGTAGTACAGCCCTGCCCTCCATAGTACAGTCTTCACTACCCTTTTCTACCATTTCCCAGGCTGGGGCTGGGCGTGGTCACGTGCTTGAAAATGCCAGCACACAGGAGGGCCGCTCTGTCTCGGAAAGTTTACCTGTGCCACGTCCAGGACCAGGGTAGCTCACAGTTAAGAGGGCATCCAGCAGGGTGGCCAGGCCATGAGGGAGATGGCATTTTGTGAGAGGAAGGGTCTACTCTTTGAAGATTGGAGAGGACAGGTTGTTAGAGCTTTATAAATAACTTTCGAGCCTGCTGCACGGTCCTCTTGGAAATACATGTGAAAATTTGCAAAGGATTTGCCACTAACTTACAAAGTAGGCACCCGTAAAAGTTTTTTTTTTTTTTTAAAGGATTTTATTTATTTATTTGACAGAGAGAGATCACAAGTAGGCAGAGAGGCAGGCAGAGAGAGAGGAGGAAGCAGGCTCCCTGCTGAGCAGAGAGCCCAACGCGGGGCTCGATCCCAGGACCCTGAGATCATGACCTGAGCCGAAGGCAGCGGCTTAACCCACTGAGCCACCCAGAAGCCCAGCACCAGTGAAAGTTTAATTAAATGAAATGGCATTTTGAAAGGCAATTTAGGAAAGACATTAGAAGCTGCTACCAACAAAAAGAAGGGGTTGAATGAACATGGACAGCTGTCTTCATGGACCGTGTGTTGGAAAATATCTTGAGCTTCCTGACCAGTGAAAGACACATTTTGACTCCTTGATGACTTACTTTAGGTATAAACGTATAAACTCTATTCATGAAGACATTGTGCAGCAGTATCTTTTAAAGTGTGTGTGGGCAAACTTATCCTTCAGCTGTGGCTGGTGCCCTCTTTTTTTTTTTTTTTTCCTCTTTTGATTTCCCATTTTTCAGCCCGTGGCTTCTCTACTCAGAGACTCTCAGTTCCCTCCCCATGCCATTCTACCCAGTCACCCTACTGTTTCCTGCAGTTGCAAACTGTGTTCAGCTAAACCGGAATTCAGGATTTTGTAGCCTGACATGCCAGCTTACCTTTCCAACCTGATATCTTACCCCGAGTCCTCTGCTTTGGCCACCTTGGCTCCCCTCCCCCTTCTCTACCATCTCAGACATTGATGACTGATTGGTTACGCTTTGTCACTGGGCGGTGGATTTGCTTTCTCAGTAGAACACTCTGGGAGTTGGAGTGTGAAATTTAAAAAAAAAAACTGCTTTGCATTTCTGGACTTCCCTCTTCTTCAGTGTCCCTATCTTATTTTAATGTTTACTGTTTACTGGTTTCTCCCGCTGGCTGCCCATCAGGATCACCTGAGGTGAGAGGAGCATGATAAGGAATAGTGGCTGAACCGTTTGCCAGACCATTTAAATCAGAATCTCAGGAGGGTGGGGTACATTTTTAAAAGCTCCCCAAGTGACTTTAATGTGCAGAGAGGGTCAAGAAGGGCTGATTTGTTCTGTGACCTTGGCCAAGTTACTTAATCTCTCTGAGCCTCAGTGTTTTCTACTGTGAAATGGGGATATCATGCCTTTATTGCTTGGGGTTCCTGGGAGGATGATGTGTGACATAATGTATGGGAATGAATTACAGAAGGAGGGCATGGTGGGTGCTGTGTCTGTGCTGGCTGTTGCTCTTCCTGTTCTGTGTGCTTAGCGCTCACATTCCCTCCTGAATATTCCTAGTTGTCCTTTAAAACCCACCCGGAATCCCGCTTGGCCACTGATGACTTCAGGTACAAAGTAGGCTGTTGTAACAAAGAGACCCACGATGACAGTGCTCAGAGGAGGCAGGATGGTTTCTCTTTCACAGGATAACCCACTAGCAAGCAGTCCAGGCCTGCCCCCTCGCCGGCCCTTCCCTCACTGAGCTGCAAGAGAGGCCCTAACAAGGTGGCGGGGTATTCAGCTCAAAATTGGTTAGAGTGGTTTGAAGGGCGATGAGAGCCGGGAGAGTGGCAGATGGGCTGGGAGGTCCAGCTTCTTCCTCTCCTTGCCTGCGCCTCTGAGGGCTGTGTCTCTGGAACTTGCATGGTGTGTTAACTTCCCTTTCTGGCGGGCAGCTGTGCAAGCTCGAGTTACATTCTAGACTCCCTCAAGGTAAAGATGGCTTTGTGTTCCTGTGTATACTTCTTGGGGAGGTACTGACAGCATTACAGACACTGTCACATGTAGATACATGTGTAGATATCTACATGCATCATATGTAGATACAGTGTTTTGTGGAATGAACCCATGGCAGGTTTTTTTGGTTTTTGTCTGTGTGGTTTTTGGAAGAGTTTTATTGAGATATAATTCACATACCATGCAGTTCACCCATTTAAAGTGTACAATTCCAGAGCTTTAAGGATATTCACAGGCTTGTGTGGCCATGACACCAGAGTCAATTTAAGAGCATTTTTATCACCTCCGAAAGATACCTGTTCACTTTCGCCACCGCTCTCCCAGCCGCTCTCCCAGCCGCTCCTTCCCCAGCCCTAGGCCTCCACTCATCTACTTCTCTGTGTAGAGCTGCCTCTTTTAAACATTTCATACACATGCATTGATCAGTTGATAAACATTTGGGTTTTTCTGCACTTTGGGCTCTTCTGAAAAATGTTACTGTGAACATTTGTGTATAAGTTTTTGTGTGGACAGAATGTTTTCATTTCTCTTTGTTGTCTACCCAGGAGTAGGATTACTGGGTCAGATGGTAACTCTGTTTTTAACTTTTTAAGGAACTTCTGGACTGTTTCCCAAAGTTGCCACACCATTTTAGATTCCCATCAGCAGGATTTGAGGGTTTTGATGTCTGCACATCCTTGCCATCACTGGTTGCTATGTGAATTTTTGATGATGGCTCCTTCACTGGAGGTGATGCTGATGTGGTGTTCCCCTGTGGTTTTGATCTGTGTTTCACTGATGACTAATGGCGGTAGGCTTTCTTCTTCTAGTGAGTGGCAGGTTTTCTGCCCACTCTGCATATGTGCTCCTAGGTGTGTGATAACCAACCTCTTTTCCTTGAACGTTCCTAGAAATCTGATATTCTTATATCAGTAGAATGCTTGGGGATTTATCAGAATGGAGAGGTATGGTGTGTGTGTGTGTGTGTTTATGCATTTGTGACATTTTTTTAAATTTAACTTAATTTAATTTTATTTTATTTTATTTCAGTGTTCCAAAATTTATTGTTTATGTACCACCCCAGTGCTCCATGCAATATGTACCCTCCTTAATACCCACAACCAGGCTCACCCAACCCCCAGCCCCCTCCAAAACCCTCAGTTTGTTTCTCAGAGTCCTTTGTGTGACATTCTTTTATAGGCTCTACCTCTTATACTGAAAATAGTAATGTTAGGTTCCCTTATTGATTCTGTTTTACCAAGAACAGAGAAAACCTTATTAATGCTGACTTAAAAGCTTTGTTTGGCAGATAATCCTGCCCCTCCCCCAAAAAAGTGAGACAGGGTATGACAAAGGGAAGCATAAATAATCCAGGGTTATTTGTCTGTTACTATGTTTTCATAGTCCTTACAGCTTCATTCTTTTTCCATGTTGGTTCCATTTCTTGAAAAGTACATGGAGAAACTCTACCTTGAATACTATTTTCTCATTGACTTCCATTATGTCCATAGTATTTGTACATGGGCAGTACTGTAGCTCTGGGTGCTTATTAGTGAAGTCCTTGGAGGTATAGAGAGGAAGGAGAAGTTGTCGTTTCATCCTTCAGAGTTGACTCTTAGATTCCCTGTGCAGAACATGAAGGTGGTGGTCATGGTGGTGGTGTGTTTTGTTTTGTTTTTAAGATTTTAATTATTTATTTGAGAGAGAGAGAGAGAGCAAGAGAGAGAGTTAAGGGAGAAGAAGAAGGAGAAGGACAAGCAGATGTGGAGCTGGATCCCACGACCCTGAGATCACAATCCCAGCCAAAATCAGGAGCTGGATGTTCAACCCACTGAGCCACCCAAGCGCCCCAGTGGTGTGCCTTTTAATTACCTACAGACAGTGTGGTAGAAATCATCTTGCCTAGAATACAGAGGCCTGGGGGATACGTGCAGAATGCTTTATATATGGGAGATGCTTAATGAACTTCCTTTAATCAGTGAATGAATAGAGCACTTCATTTCTGTAAATCTTGGTTTTATGAGTCGGGAAAAGTCAACACTTCACTAATAGGGCTTTAGAAATCCCTTGCAACCTTAAAATATTTTAGTACAATGATTGTATTTCTAGGTTCCTGGGTTAAAAAAAAAAAAAATAGAAACAGTTGTTTTCAAGGTGCCCAGTATCTGTCCCTGGGGTCTGTAAGGGAGTTGAGCCCATTGCATTGTTGGTCCCCAGCCCCTTTTGGGGGCAGAGAGCTTCCTGTTCCTCTGAACCCTGGGACTGGAATGACTCAGTTATAGAGATTAAATCACTTTCTTTATAATGCAAATGTAAAGTGGCCCTAAATGAATATTTGCCAAGCTGAGAATGACTGGTGAGGTCATTTTTAATGGGAGATTATATTTCACCATGGCTGATTTCTGTCCGATTTATTGCTATTAACTCCTGAAGCAAGGCCAGCTGATGGAAGTGCTGGCAGGAGCCTCGTCTCCAGTCTCCAGGCTGAGCGCAGGGATGCAGCCTGTTCCCAGCTGGCGCAGAACAGCTGGGCCAGTGGCGTGCACACGTGGGCGCTCAGCAGGGGCCATCTGATAACGGGGGCTGCATGTTCCTATCAGGTGTTCTGAGAGAAACACTGCCTTGTCCTACACACAAAACACAATCACTAGAGACCCTTTATCTTTTGAGAGGAAGTATGTGTGGGGTGCCTTTGGGTGGAATCAAGCCCTCGCTCCTGAAGATGGTTATCTAAGCTGCTGGCAAAGGGACTGGACCAGGACACTGACCTCAGTTCCTTCCCTAAAACTTCCTGGGGAGGACAGATGGTCATGGTGAGGTTTCTGAGACTTTTTTTTTACACCTACTGTTTTTTTCTTTTTTCTTTCTTTCTTATCTCTCCCCATCCCTATAAAGTAGCGAGGAGGGAATCAAACACCCTTTACCTATCAGATGCATGTTCAGTTCTAGATACAAAGTTACTGGTCCTGTTCTACAAGCCTGTTGTACTGTGTTGTACTTAAAAACAAGTGCCATTTCTAGAACTAGTCATCTTTTCTATACACGGAAAATCGAACCTTGACAAAGGAAGCTACCTTCTTGGTAGGGTCAGCTCTCACTTTGAAATAACTATCTTCTGTGTGGGGCTCACCTATGAACACCTCTCTGCCTTGCTTCCTTCTTTCCTCCCTCCCTCCCCTCTACCTCCTCACTTTTTCATCATTGCCCACCGTTGTGGACTCGGGCTTCTTATGTGGGGTGCCACCCAGAAGCATTGATACAATTAGGATTAAGGATGACATCAGACTATAGCATTTTTTTTTTTAAGTTTCTAGATCGTGGGGTGCCTGGGTGGATCAGTTGCCTTCAGCTCAGGTCATGATCCTGCAGTCCCAGAATCGAGTCGTGAATTGGGCTCCTTGCTCAGTGGGGAGTCTGCTTCTCCCTCTGACCCTCCCCCCTCTCATGTTCTCTCTCCTTCTCTCTCATTCTCTCTCTCTCTCAAATAGATAAATAAAATCTTTAAAAATAAATAAATTTCTAATCAAGTGATGTGATGCCCCCAGTTTTATTTTTGTTTTTCAACATTTCCTTAGCGATTCGGGGTCTCTTCTGATTCCATACAAATTTTTGGATTATTTGCTCCAGCTCTTTGAAGAATACCGGTGGAATTTTGATTGGAATGGCATTAAAAGTATAGATTGCTCTAGGCAGTATAGACGTTTTAACAATGTTTATTCCGATCCAAGAGCATGGAATGGTCTTCCATCTTTTTGTGTCTTCTTCAATTTCTTTCATGAGTGTTCTGTAGTTCCTCGAGTACAGATCCTTTACTTCTTTGGTTAGGTTTATTCCCAGGTATCTTATGGTTCTTGGTGCTATAGTAAATGGAATCGATTCTCTAATTTCCCCTTCTGTATTTTCATAGTTAGTGTATAAGAAAGCCACTGATTTCTGTACATTGACTTTGTATCCTGCCACATTGCTGAATTGCTGTGTGAGTTCTAGCTTTATTACAAAGCTGCGATCACCAAGACAGCATGGTACTGGCATAAAAACAGACACATAGACCAGTGGAACAGAGGAGAGAGCCCAGATATGGACCCTCAACTCTATGGTCAATTAATCTTCGACAAAACAGGAAAAAATATACAGTGGAAAAAAGATAGTCTCTTCACTAAATGGTGCTGGGAAAACTGGACAGCTATATGTAGAAGAATGAAACTCGACCATTCTCTTACACCGCACACAAAGATAAACTCAAAATGGATAAAAGACCTCAACGTGAGACAGGAATCCATCAGAATGCTAGAGGAGAACATAGGCAGTAATCTCTTCGATATCAGCCACAGCAACTTCTTTCAAGATATGTCTCCAAAGGCAAAGGAAACAAAAGCGAAAATAAACTTTTGGGACTTCATCAAAATCAAAAGCTTCTGCACAGCAAAGGAAACAGTCAAGAAAACAAAGAGGCAACCCACGGAATGGGAGAAGATATTTGCAAATGACAGTACAGACAAAAGGTTGATATCCAGGATCTATAATGAACTCCTCAAACTCAACACACACGAAACAGGCAAACATATCAAAAAATGGGCAGAAGATATGAACAGACACTTCTCCAATCAAGACATACAAATGGCTATCAGACACATGAAAAAATGTTCATCATCATTAGCCCTCAGGGAGATTCAAATTAAAACCACATTGAGATATCACCTTATACCAGTTAGAATGGCCAAAATTAACAAAACAGGAAACAACATGTGTTGGAGGGGATGTAGAGAAAGGGGAACCCTCTTACACTATTGGTGGGAATGCAAGTTGGTGCAACCTCTTTGGAGAACAGTGTGGAGACTCCTTAAGAAATTAAAAATAGAACTTCCCTATGACCGTGCAATTGCACTCCTGGGTATTTACCCCAAAGATACAGATGTAGTGAAAAGAAGGGCCATCTGTACCCCAATGTTTATAGCAGCAATGGCCACGGTCGTCAAACTGTGGAAAGAACCAACATATGCCTTTCAACGGACGAATGGATAAGGAAAATGTGGTCCATATACACTATGGAGTATTATGCCTCCATCAGAAAGGACGAATACCCAACTTTTGTAGCAACATGGACGGGACTGGAAGAGATTATGCTGAGTGAAATAAGTCAAGCAGAGAGAGTCAATTATCATATGGTTTCACTTATTTGTGGAGCATAACAAATAGCATGGAGGACATGGGGAGTTAGAGAGGAGAAGGGAGTTGGGGTAAATTGGAAGGGGAGGTGAACCACGAGAGACTATGGACTCTGAAAAACAATCTGAGGGGTTTGAAGTGGCGGGGGGGGTGGGAGGTTGGGGTACCAGGTGGTGGGTATTATAGAGGGCACAGATTGCATGGAGCACTGGGTGTGGTGAAAAAATAATGAATACTGTTTTTCTGAAAATAAATAAATTGAAAAAAAAAAAAGGAGTCTCTTATGGTTTGTCACCCTCTCTGATTTCATCTTGTTTTATTCCCCCCTTCCCTATGATCCTCTGTTTTGTTTCTTAAATTCCTCATATCAGTGAAATCATATGATAATTGTCTTTCTCTAGTGGACTTATTTCGCTCAGCCTAATACCCTCTAGTTCCATCCATGTCGTTGCAAATGGCAAGATTTCAGTTTTTGATGGCTGCGTAGTATTCCATTGTATATATACCACATCTTCTTTACCTATTCATCTGTTGATGGACATCTAGGTTCTTCCCATTGTTTGGCTGTTGTGGACATTGCCACTATAAACATTCGGGCCCATGTGCCCCTTTGGGTCACTACATTTTTATCTTTGAGGTAAATACCCAGCAGTGTGATTGCTGGGTCATAGGGGAGCTCTATTTTCAATACTTTGAGGAGCCTCCATAGTGTTTTCCAGAGTAAGCCTGTCTTTTGAAATGCCAGTAAGGTATGAACACCAGTAACTCATGTGGGGTAGACCACAGCTACTTCCTGCATCAGAAATGACTCTTCTTTCCCTGCTGCGTGTTCCTGCCGTTTTTCCTTTTGTTGAATGCAAATCCCTGAGTTCTGTTGTTCCAGAACTTATAATTCTTGGCACAGTGGTTCTTAGTGAGTCACTTTCTTCTGTGGCACTTTCTCCCCACTCCCCTTCTTTGGAACTTGAGCTTTTCACCCCTTTGTTACATTTGTTCATTCCATTCATTAAAAAGAAGACTCTGGAGCTGGTGTTGGGGCAGGTGCCATGTTGGGTGCTAGGCCCCAGCCCAGAGAGCGCCGTCCTCCCTTCTGGGGAGTACGGTGGGGGACCTCAGCCTGTCTCAGCTTGTGTCTGGCTCTGTTGTGTCAGGTCCCTTCACCCCGCCGCGGTGCGCTCTGTGAGGACACAGACTGTGTCTTGTCGCAAGGATACAGCCTTGACATTTCAGCACACGGCAGGCAGCACATTCTTGGAGACCGTGGGCTGAGTTTGGAGGTGGATGCTGAGGATTTTAAAGTTTCTCCTTCCCAAGCTATAAGATGAGGTAACTGCCTTCCTTTTCTGGAGGGTACGGTTAATATAAAATGTGATCATTACATGTCCGCCCTGTAGAAAGGCAGGTAATATCTCAGGGGAAGTTATCACCCACCTTTGTTTCCTGTTCCACTTATTTTTCTTCTCATGGTCTCTGAGCCCGTCTGTACCACTGGCTTCTGCCCTCTCTGCCCGCCCTGCTGCTTCCTTCCTTCCTCAGAGGTGGGGGAAGGGTGAGTAAAACTCCTCTGTGTGTCTGTGGCGCCTGGGTGGCTCAGTCAGTTGAGCGTCTACCTTCAGCTCAGGCCATGGTCTCTGGGTTCTAGGATCGAGACTGCATCGGGCTCCCTGCTCAGCGGGAAGTCTGCTTCTCCTTCACCCCTCCCCTGCTTTCTCTCTCTCTCTCTCTCTCACACACACATAAATGAATACAATTTTTTTAAAAAAGAAGAGAGACCGCCACTGCCCCTCTGTCAACATGGGGACGATCTCCACATGGAGAACTTGACTGCAGACTTGGCAGGAATACCCACGCTGTGTGTTCATGAGCTTCTCTGTCACTTCTGTCCCTCGTGCACACGTGTCCTTCCTGAGTCATAAGCATCCGATCATAAGAAAAGTGTCTTCTTCGATTAACGCCGGTACTGGAGCCCCTGCTGCACTGTGTGGGTCCAGGGGGCTGATAAAATCACAGGATTTGCACACCGAGGCAGTCTGCCCTCTTTGTAATACCTGGTTGACAATGCCATAGAATCGGTGCAGAGGTGAAGTTTTTGGTGAAACACTGCTTGGGCCAGTTTGGGGAGGGTAAGGGACAAAACTGAGTCCTGAGCAGCACGAAGTGCTGAGTGTCTTTGCTGATGTCAGCATCCTTTTCCCCCTTGCCCTTTGACCATTACAAAAACAAAAAAAAAGGGAGAATCAGGTGAAGGGCAGGGAGAAGATTCTAGTAACATTGTGGCAGAATCCTGTCTTCTTTTGAAGGGCCTTAATATACAGTAAGTTAAGTCTCCCCTGAAAAGCAGTAACATTAATCTTTTTGGGCCCAAATGTTTGTTTTTTAACCAACCTTAAATTGGACGCTCCTCTCTAGGTAGCAAAGTCTTCTAATAAAGACATCATTTACTGAGTTTTCTTCATTGTGATGAAAACAAAACAGGGAGCTGTCCTCTAAGATGAGCTGAAACTCCTCAGGAGGTGGGAGGTGGTGGAGGGTCATGCTCAGTTTACCGGCAGTCAGGTTACTGGTGGTCAGATTCAGGGAGCAGCTCCTCCCTCCATGGGAAGGCTGGCACTTCCTTTTTTCCCCTTTCACAGATCCCTCCTATGCCAGAGGCTTAAGCCATTTAACTCCACTTCTGGGCCTCATTGTTTATTCAGACTCATCACTGTGTAACTAAATGGAGAGAAAATTGGTCATAAATTAATGGAATGGCAGAGAGAACCCTGTTGGATTAGCTGACAAGCTGCCAGATGGAAGAGGAGGAAACACCCAGGTCTAGCACAGGTCCCTGTGCTCAGTCGAGTTCTCCCTGAGTCGAAGAGTCGGTTGGAGAGATGGAGCGGGCAGAACGTGTGTGTTTATTAAGTCAGCCAGCACCTACAGAGTGCCTGGTGATGGGGCGGGGACAGTGACCTTCCCACGGTATCCTCATCCTGGAAGGGGTGATGGGCCATGTGGAGGAGAGAACAGGACTGCTCATGGTCGTGGGAGAGATTTGAGCAGAAAGGCAGCACTAAATCCTAAATTCTGGTGTGGCCTGGGAAGGAAGGGCTTGGCCTGTTTCTTACAGAGGTGAGTCTTGAACTAGATCTTTGAGGAAGGGTGTTAACCAGGTGGATGAAGGATAGGGATAGGGGCTACGGAATGCCCATAGGTGCCCTCCAAAAAGTCATTTCAGCAGTCTTCACAAAAACGAGGATCCTTATTTTGAGACTCTCTTAGCATAGCAAATGTAGAGGTCTGTGTCTGTTTCTGTAAGTGAAGTTTTATTGGAACCCAGCCACATCTTTTCATTCCCCTATTGTCTGTGGTTGCTTTCCTGCCACGATCCAGAGGGGTGTAGCTGGAGCAGACACCATGTGGCTTGCCAAGCCTCAAATATTTACTATCTGGTCCTTCACAGAAAGGGGTTGCCAACTCTTGGCATAACATATTGTTATTCCTTGAAAGTCTTTTTGAAAAGGACCCACACCATCAGCGGCCAGGCTTTGATGGCAGGCCTTCCTGGACTTACTAGTTTATTTTACCAGCCGGTGATTTCTCTTCAGTCCACGCCACCCGACCTCCAACTCTGTAGTCTCTAGTTTCCGTAATTTCTGGCTCTGAATGTCTGGAACTAGAACGGTGCTTAGAGTGTGGAGAGGAAGGGGGGCATGTCTCCCTAAGCATCCCCTTAAATGTCCTGTTACCCCGACCCACAGCTCTTTCAGACTCTGCTTACTTTCTTGGAACCTGTGCTGCTTATTTGCTTGGTAAATTTGCCAAGAAAAATCTGAAACAAATACAGGATCAGCAGTCCTTGAAAGGCATCTCTGTTCTTTGGGGAGGCATCTGTTAGTGGGTTCTGGATCTCTCTGTCCCCTTACAAGTGAGAGAGAGAAGGGGGGAGCTCTAGGGAGATCTGGCACCTCCTGCCTGCATTCATTTCAAAGCCACAGAGAATGCATTTCCAGAAGATCTGTGCTTTTGAAATACTGCTTTCCTAGATATACTGAGTGTACGTTGTGTGGAATTACATAGCAAATGCCAACTTTTTAAGCACCTACTATGGTCTGCGGTGGGAGTCTGCTGTCGGGAGAGTGCCAGACTAGACTTTCTACAAATATTAACTTACTGACTAAGACCGAGATGCACTTATTTCAGTTTTACAGACGGAGAAACAGAGGCTCTGACAAGCTAAGTATCTTCTGTGTTAACTACTAAATGACACTGCCTGCAATCCATGATGAGGAGGATATTGATTTTATGCTCTAGTTATCCAAGTAGCAGGTAGAATGTTCATGAAAACACTGAATCAAGAGGTGAAGAATCTATGCTTCAGACTGTCAAAAGAACTAATTTTCAAGGACAGGGACAGCTTTTGTCTTAGCCCCAGCAGCGACCAACCTCATTTGAATACCACTGTCGAATGATACTGTGGTTTGGGATCTAATTTCTCATTAGCACTTTGTATAGAAAATTGTTGGCAGTAAGTAATGGTGACATTTTCCAAGCATGTCTGGAAAATATTGTTGGTCCCCGAAGAGAAGCATGTAGGTTTAGAGTTGTCCCAGTTTCCAGCTGAAATGAGGATTCCTAAACATGAGTCTGATCGTAACCATTCCCTTCTTAAAAGCATTCGGTGTTCTCCTGTGTCCTTTGCTCAAAGATTGAAGTATTCGTCAGGGCAGTTGCTGGAGGCCTTTCCGGTTTGGGCCCTGCCTGATCTCCAGTCTGACCGCTCAGTACCTCCGATTTCCAAATTCCACTCGGAGCGTGTCCCTACATTTGGAGCCTCCCAGGTCCTTGCACACCGTCTCTCCCTGGCCCTTTCACCTGATGCACTCTTGCTTCATCTTCTCATCTTAGCTGAGATGTCACTAGATCCAGGAAGCCTTCTTTGAGCCTAGACACTGGGGTGGGTGTCCTTCGCTTGGTCCGCCCTCACATAATGTGTTTACACCGCTGCTCAGTGGTTTACAGATCTGGCTGTTGGCTATCACTAAACAAGTAAGCTTTTTAGTTTCTTTTTAGTTTTGACTCTGTCCTCAAAAGGAATAGGAATCCACTTGAGCTGACTCCTAGAAAGGGAGTTGTGACCTGTGAGGAAATATGTGAAGCAGAAAGGAGACCCCTGCAGGAATTTAAGAACCAGGTCCATAAGGAGTTGTCCCTCGCAGATGTGTCTGC
Organism: Neogale vison; assembly: GCF_020171115.1. Classification (NCBI taxonomy): domain Eukaryota; kingdom Metazoa; phylum Chordata; class Mammalia; order Carnivora; family Mustelidae; genus Neogale; species Neogale vison. Next base: position 96,950,830 of record NC_058093.1, on the reverse strand, counting down.
CGGCCTTCCGTACTTCTCTGTACACCAGTTTTGTCTGCCGGTCTTTAGCCGGCCGCTCAAGCACATGTCCTGAAGCTGCCCCTGACCTCAGTTTGTCTGCGTAGCATAGCATGGCCCTGCCAGTCCTTGTGGTCTCTCCCCGTCTCATCGCTCTGTTGCCTGTATTTGCATTCTGTTCCAGTAGCAGATTTTCCAGCAAGCACTGCGGTTGGTGTAGCTCATCCTTCCAAGCGAGGCCGCATGCCTCGTAGGTCTTTGGCCATCCGGCGGGTGGGTCCTTGCTGCAGACCAACTGGAGCCGTGGCCCTCTGGAGGGTTTCCACAGGTCAGAGCCTGGCTCTCAGTGTAGACTCCCTTTTTCTGTTTCTTTCCCTGCCCCTTACTTGCAAGGGTGTTAGGTTTGTGTTTCATGAACTTTATGGTATCCTTTGTTTTCTTTCGTCTTACAGATATCATTAATGGAGCTCAAGAAAAATGTGTATTGCCTCCTATGGATGGCTACCCCCACTGCGAGGGGAAAATCAAGGTAAGGCAGAAGTAACGTCTGTTCATCCCCCCATCTTCAGTCTGCACCGATAGCCTCTTCCTTCCTCTCCCCTCTCTGTAACTCCCCAGTAACCCAAATGGCAAGCAAGCTCTTTAAGGAACTCATTTCAAGGGTACCTCAATCCTGCCAGTTTGGGACTGTGGCCATGACAACCCTTGTCTGCTTATGCCAACTCCATGGGGTTAGTCAACAATGCCTCTAACTGGTGAGACTGAAAGAGCCTGGGCCACTTCGGGCCCCTGCTGTGTCTTTGAAGCGCCTTCCCCTGGCATTCCCAGCCTCCAGCAGGTGATCCTTCAAGGGCCATTGACAAGGGGCTGTCATTATGTGGGGTCCAGCCTCCCTCTCCCCCAGTACGCAGGCCCCAGCCATGAGGTCTCCAGATTGTGATTTAAATGTCACATTAGCATTTGTAGCTGAGTAACCAGAGATGCTTGGACACTCTTTCACTCTTCACATTTTTTTTAAAAATCCCTTTTTATATGGCCTGTCTGAGGGAGACCACTCCCCTGCTCAGCAGTTTTCAAAGAAAAGTCTCGGTTCTAATATATACTTAGGATGGTGAGACCACAGCCCGGAAGCATCGGCACGGTTCCTGTTCAGGACTCCTGCGTGCCATGCACACCTCGCACGCCTGCATTCACGCTCTCTGTTCCTGGTACTGGAGCTCGTGAAACTACCGCTCTCTAGGGAGAAGGGTTTTGACACAACGGTCCCCTCAGGCATCTGTTTTTGATAAATGTCTCCTGGCCACTGGCTGTCCTGGGCTTTACTGCCCTGTATGTCCTGCAACCTTCCTTTATCCTGAGCACCTCTGCTAAGGCTCAGCTCAAGCCATTGTCTCCCTATGGACCATCTGGGAACTGGGCATCTGTTGTCCCGACCTCAGCTCAGGGACTCTGATCCTCAGGCCCAAGTCTGAGCCACTCAGTGCTCCTTGCCCTTCAAAGCCTTGCCTTCTCTGTCCGCGGATGTGTGGGCCCATCAGTAACAGGCGGCTCATGGTTGTCCTTACCTGGCTCTTGTCGTTTCAGTGGATGAAAGATATGTGGCGCTCGGATCCCTGCTACGCAGATTATGGAGTGGATGGGTCCACCTGCTCTTTTTTTATTTACCTCAGTGAGGTGAGTCGCTTCTCTGGCTCTGGGGTGTGGAAAGGCGTGGTTAGTCAGGTTTGCAGCTGAGCCTGGAATTCGAAAAGTCGAGAAATGTGTATTGTTTTTACGTGGTGGACCTGTGGCTCCTTTCTTCATTATTTTCCCCGGCTCCTAAATAGGATAATTCTTTCTTCCTTGAGGGAAACAACAAGCTGATGTAGTTATTTACATTTTCTTTCCCTGATTTAAAAAAAAAAAATCTAATAAAATCTAGTAAACATAAAGTTTTCCATCTTGACCATTTAGGAGGAATTAAGTACATTCATACTGTGGTACAACCATCACCAGCATCCATCTCCTGATAATTCATCTTGCAAACCTGACACTTTACCCATTAAACAGTGACTCCCTATTGCCCCCTACCTCCAGCCCCTGAACACAACCATTCTAATCTGTCTCACTGATTTTGACTCTTCTCACTATTTGTATAATTTACATAGTACTTTCCTTTTTGTGACTGTCTTATTTCAGTTAACTTGATATACTCAAATTCCATTCATGTTTATAGCCTGTCAGCATTTCCTTCCTTTTCAAGGCTGAGTAATATTCCATTGTGTTACTATACCACCTTTTGCTTATCCATCTATCCATTGATGGATACTTGGGTTACTTCCGCCTTGGAACTATTGTGAATAATGTGGCTGTGCACACAACCCTTTGAGACTCTGCTTTCTCTTCCTTCATGTGCATATCCAGAAATGGAGTGGCTGAGTCATATGGTAATTCTGTTCCTATTTTTTTGAGGAACCACAAACTTCTCCACAGCAATGGCTTCATTTTCCCTTCCTCCCAGCAGTGCACGAGGGTTCCAGTTTGTCCGTATCCTGGCCAACACTTGTTGTTTTCTGTTTGGACAGACTAATTCTCTACCTGGACCTCAGGTAGCCACACTAACGGGTGTGCAGTGGTATCTCCCTGCGGTTTGGTTTGCCTTTTCATAATAATCAGTGACGTTGAGCATCTTTTTCTTGGGCTTATTGGCTGAAGTAGGTATTTGCTTATAAGCTGAGCTATTTTTAGTTTTTCTTAAAAACCTTTTTAGCCGAGCCTTATTTTCATTTCTACCCTTAAATTCAAATAGCAGCTTTTTTTAAGCACGGAGTTGCATAGGCCACATGGAATTGCTTGTAATACGCTTTGATGATTTCTGTTTCACCTTGAAGAAAATGGAAGGGTTGGGGCAGAGATAAGATTGTATGGGGCGAGTACGGGGAAGAACTGAGTAGGGAGTGAGAAGCTGGCTTCCCCTCCACCCTTGACGGACAAACGCAGCCCAGGGGGCTTGTGAAGTGGGTGCTGGCTAATTTCAGAGGCTGTCTACTGCGGTGTGCTGTTGCTATTTGACCAGTAGTTAATAACAGCTCCCTGGTGCTATAACGCAGGAAAGAGAACGCCTCCATTTTGAGGCTAATGACATACTTCTGCTGTAATTTTTCGTGGGAGCCTCAGGCGCCTCCCCTCTGTGTCACGAGGGGACAGGGGACAGCTTTTGGGGATGGAGGCCAAACCAGTATCACCACAGGGCACGTGGCCTTGAATTCTGTGGGGTTTGTCCCTTTCCTTTATCTTTGTATCTTTTTCCCTTCTGAGAGCCACTCAGACTTTTTGTTGTTGTTTTCTTTTTTTTGAAATATGGTTGCACCATGACCACCCCGCAGCCATCATGAAGAGGCCTCAGCGCTAATGATAGTTAAATTATCTCTTGGAAATTAAAAGCACTGTGGGTTGGGTATGTAATGCTCCTCATTAGCATGCTGCTGGCAAATTAATTCTTTCGCATTTATTTGAGTGTGTTTTGGGCTGGGGTAGGCTGTAGCCCACCTTCTCGTTTCCTTCTCCAGAAAAATGAGGCCTGGGGCCCTGGGTGAACTGGCACTCCAGTGAGAAGTCAATTAGAAGCACCTTTCCTGCCCCAAGGAAAAGGTTCCTCCTTCAGTTTAATTTTGAAAAGTTTCCTTCCCCTTTCCATTTGATAGAATTCAGCCAGAATCCAACTGTGCTCCCTGATTGACAGACTGGACTCATTTCACGCCTTCCTGAGACTTCTCATGTTGGGCATACTGCTGAGGTCCAGGTGGAGAATTACATCCCACTCCAGCCTTCCCTCCATCTTCCCTCCATTCCCAAGCCAGAGCTGGGAATGTGTGGGAGAACGGTCCACATGGGAAGGGACCACGATTATTTGTGACCTAGTTCTCTTCCTGTGAAGTTGCCACCGAACTGCACTCGCAGTGGACGAAGGATGTGGCTAAGATGAGAACAGGCAGCCTCTGGGGAGTGTGGGGCAGCCGGGGCTGGGGACGGTGTGACGGATCGTATGCTCCTGACCCTGGAGCCGGCGTGTCTCATTTCAGAACCCGTACCTATTTTTCCTCCTTCCAAAGTGTGGAATGGTACTTTCTTTGACTTTTCCTCTCTCTTCTCATGCAGATGATCTGGTTTTTTTTCCTGTTCAGCTGAATTCAGTTCACTGATCACTTATCAAATATCTATTACATGCATCAGATGTCAGCAGTTGGTGAGAACTCTGTTTCTTGGCATCGTGATGTGCACTCAGGACGAGCCTAATAGAAGCGGAAGAATGGATGTAGGTAGTACAGTCAGAGCAGGGTGGAGCGAGTTTCTCTGCAGACAGAACTTGGAACTTCTTTTTTAGTTTAAATCTGAAACTTTGAAACTCTGGCATTTAAAAAAAAAAAAAAAGAATTGCATTTTGAGGCTCTTGGGTGGCTCAATCAACTAAGTGTCTGCCCTCAACTCAGGTCGTGATCCCAGGGTCCTGGGATCGAGTCCTGCATCAGGCTCCCTGGTCAGCAGAGTCTGCTTTTCCCTCTCCCTCTGCTTCTCCCCCTGTTTGTGCTGTCTCAAATAAATAAATAAAAACTTTTAGAAAGATTGCATTTTATTGTGGCATTTAATCGGTACTCTGTACGAGCTGGAGGAGAATCTCACCCCTGTGGCCTCTTGGATGGGAAAGACGGCCTTAGCGCCTCATCGCTGAGGTCACACTGTCTTTGATGCTTTCTTTAAATACTATACTTCTGGACAAGTGACTTACCCTCTTGGCACCTCATGTTCTTCCTTTATAAAATAATGGTTTTAACTTTGTTTTTAAAGGATCCTGCTGTGATGATTCCTGAGTGTCTGTGGGAATGTGCATAGAATAGAGCCAGGCAGATAGATAACACTCAGAAAACCCAATTGATGCTTGTGTGGTTTTTGATGCTGTCATTATTTGAGGACCATTTGGGGGGCATTTGATACAGAGACTTGATTTTTTTTTTTTTAAAGATTTTATTTATTTATTTGAGAGAGAGAGACAGTGAGAGAGAGCATGAACGAGGAGAAGGTCAGAGAGCAAAGCAGACTCCCCATGGAGCTGGGAGCCTGATGTGGGACTCGATCCCGGGACTCCAAGATCACGCCCTGAGCCGGAGGCTGTCGTCCAACCAACTGAGCCACCAGGCGTCCCGACTTGATTTTGTTTTATAATTAGAACCAATTTCTGGTTCTAACACTAATTTATTTTTAGATATTTGATTTCTGGTGATGTAGAAATGCAACTAGCTGTTCCCCCTTGACTTCTTTTCTCTGCATATGATGCTTGTGTTTGCATTGGAACTGGGAGCTGGATCTAAGGACCAGCAGTGTATCCCTGTCCTTGTTAATTTGAAATGACTGGAGGTGGTCATAAAGCCAATTCTGGGCCATATTTTCCAAATCCTGGATAGCATCTGTGTCTTTATAGTGCTGTTTTTGGTCTAGATTTTTGTTTTGCTCTGTTTTCCCTCTTGCTTCGTCTTGAAACCTTCCTCTTTTTGTTGTTTGATTGAACTGCCTGTCCTATGCCAGGTTTCCCTTGCCACCCCAAAAACAATGAAGTGAGGCATCTCTGGTCGACTTGTTTACTTGGTCAGCAGATGTTCCGGTCACTTCTATTCTTTTCTTAATCCTCATGGAAGAGCCAGTTCTGGTTTCCATTTATATTTAACCTCAGGACTTAAACGGAAACAAACGAAAAAAGCCACAAAGTAACTGTGGTCAGTCACCAGTTGAATCCAGACAGTGAGACTCCGCCCAGTCCTAGGGGATAGATGGCGCTCAGCTTTCTTTTTCCTTCCTCTTGGTTGTCTCAGTGTGCCAATTTCCACTGAATTACAGGTCTGTGAACTTCTGCTTGTGCACTCTCCAACTTGTAGTCCACACGTCCTTCTTGGTAAATCCCAGAAAAAGCAGCCAGCAGTATTTCCCCTGAGGTTATACCCAGTGATGCTTGCAATGCATCTGACTCTAGACCCAGGACTGCGTATGGTGTGAGTCCAGGCACTGCCCTTGTTAGCGGAAGACAGAAAGAGAAGAATGACACATTATTGAGCCTCGCTGTATGCCAGACACCTCAAATACCCAATCTCATTTATCTCCTCCACCCCCACTTCTGAGTAATAGCCAAATCAGAACAGCTCAGAGAGGCTAAGTGCTTCGTGGCCGTCTCCTTTGCATTACTGTTGCCCCTTCATGTCAAAGAAAAACAGAACTCGGGTAAGTAAGTGATTTATTACCTTTAACTTTGCATTCAGTTCTGGCTCCAAACCTATTGTGTTTGAAATATGGCTCTAATTTAGCTAGTTTGCATTAATCAGTCTTCATGGCCAGTTTTCGAATACTGAGAATTTTGATACTCCCCCCCCCCCACCAAAATAAAAGAGAAATAACCCTGATTCTCATGTGGACGTAACTCATGCAAACCAGGTGCTCAGCCTTTCCAGGTGGTGGGAGTAAATGAATGTTTCATTAGGCAGCCTTGCATTTCCAGATCATCGGGCAGTTTATTTTCTGGATCTGTTTTTGCGAGCCATGTAACTACTCCTGTTACAGAGACAGGGCTCTATAAAGTAATTACTTTGTCATTGTTTCAGGTATATTAGCTTGGCCCTCTGCAGAGCCTTTTCCCGCTAACAGATTTTATGAAATGTAGAATGAATTTCTTTCCCCCTATTGCTATTACACTGGTAGATGGTGCTAACATACCGGACACCCACACATTTTTAATCTCTTTACCCAATTACTCGAGCAACTCTCCATGCCCTTCTAGACTTCTTCATTTGTTTGTGCTTTTTTTTTTTTTTTTTAAACACTTCTGCTGCCGTTGCACGTATAATTGCTCGAAAATAAGCAAATTGCCCAGCAATCGATTGCCGGAACTTAGGATATATACAAGCTGTTGCTTCAGACGCCAATTTGGACTGGACAAACGAGTGCGCATGCTTATGTGCGTGTGTGTGAGACACCCTCATGAAGGAACAAAGGAGGCAATTTCCTGCCTTCCTCATCAATCTGTGTCTTATATTTCAGGAACAACAGGCATAAAGGTCTTTGCCTCTTTCTGTTTTCCCTTGGCAATATGTAAAACTAATATTGGCTGAGCATGCTATTAACCTTGAGTTTAAATTCAGCGTACTTAATCCCTTGATTAATGCCAAGATTAATGCCCAACAGCAAAGGTTGAAAGCTTAAATGTTTGTGAATGCGAGCATGAAATGAAATCCTAATAACCAGTACAATGATTTGGATTTATGGGCTGTGTTGGCTGCTAGAGATAACTTGGAAATGGTGTTGCGTAGACTAATTTGTCAGAGTGGGCAGCAATGAAGAATTGACTGTTTCGGTAGCAAGAGAAAACCTGAATGAAAAAAACATAACTAACATTTCGGGACAGGTCAAGGAGTATTTTAAAAATATCCCTCGACTGTTGCCTGAGAATACCAACACATACTTTGGAAAGGTCTAGCCATTTGAGATTGGGAATTCCCTTTCTGTGAGATAATCATTTCAGGGCTGTAAAGTAGGTAACAGAGATTAATGATCCTGTTTTGCTACTTTTTGAGTTCAGCCTTTCCTTGTAGCTTTTTCATTGGTGTGTTTTCCTTGCTTTTATTACCTGAGTTCTAATGCATTCTTAGGAAATGGATTTTTTTTAAACAGTCCTGAGTGTGTTGGTACCGCTAACTGATCTATTGGTTCCATCCGTTCAGACCCTCCTGTCTCCCAAGTTTATCTTCTTGGTGGCCCCTCCCATTTGTGAGTTTCACATACTACATCATGGGTACTTATACTTCTTGTTCTGGCTGCCACCTTACAAACATGAGAAGGGCGGGGCACCTGGATGGCTCAGTTGTTAAGTGTCTGCCTTTGGCTCAGGCCATGATTTCAGGGTCCTGGGATTGAGCCTCACATTGGGCTCCCTGCTCAGCAGGAAGCCTGCTTCTCCCTCTCCTGCTCCCCTGCTTCTGTTCCCTCTCTCGCTGTGTCCCTGTCAAATAAGTAAATAAAATCTTAAACACACATGAGAAGGGCAAATGACAGGACTTGCCAAACCCCACACCAGCAAGGCACCTCTTGGCTCCTTGAAATGCATGTGGCAAAAAAAAAAAAAAAAAAAAAGGGGGAAAATAAAATGCATGTGGCAGACAGGGCTTCCATGCAGTCATCTCCAACTTACGTTTTGCAAACTTTTAGATACTGTCTCTTACAATTCCTACTGCATGCCAATGAAAGAGCTGCAACATTTTTATGTTTTGAACTTTTTTAATGTGGAAAATTTTAGACCTATGTTAAAGAAGAGTATAACAAACTCATTATGGGCCCATGATGAGATTCAACAATTGCCAGTTCATGGCCAAGATCTTTTCAATTACTCCCCCGACCCATTGTGTTGAAACAAATTCCAAAGGTCTTAAGATCCACAAATGTTTCCGTATATATCTTTAAGGCTCCTTGAAATCCTGTACCTACTCCCAGTGTAACTGATAATACCATCTTGTATCTAAAATTAACATAATTCCTTAAGATCATAAAATACCTGATGAGTATTCGAATTTTCTAGGCAGTCTTATAAATTAAAGTTTATTTATTTGCATTGGGTTTTAAGTAAAGATCATATACTGAAATTGCTGGTGTCTCTTAAGTCTCTTCTTAATGTTAGTTTCCCTTCCATCTCGTTCTTCCCTTTATGTTTTGTCTTTTTTGGAAGAATGTCTTCATTTCCTTAGATAGGTTGTTATACTCTGAATTCTGGTGATGGTCCTTGGATTACTGTTTGTTTCCTGTAAATTCATGGTTAGATCTGAGACTTGATCAGCGTCAGGCTTAGTATTTTTTTTGCAAAACTCCTTCATTGTATTGTCTGCTTCTGTCAGGAGGCACACAATGCCCAGTGTCTCTGTTTTTATGATGTTAGCAGCTGTTGATGACCCATGCCTGGGCTCTTTGATTCATTAGGGGTCCCTTCTTAATAGACTATTTTTTCTTTAATTTTATTTTTAAGTAATCTCTACCCTCACTGTGGGGCTCAAACTCATGACCCTGAGATTAACTGAGCCAACCAGCCAACCCCTCATGAATACTTTTATGAAGAGAAGTATTTTGTTTGTTTTTTGTTTCCATGAGTGACCACTCACATAGGAACCCTGTTTCTCTGTTGGTTTCCTAGAGTCTTCAACTGGTGACCAGTGCTTTGTTTGTATGCTTCTTGGTTTTATCATTATGAACTCATCAGTTGAGACATATTTGTTACGTTCAAACTACTCCAATTATTTTCTTACCAGTTCTCAAAATGCCAGTTGTCTTCTGGATCCTTTCGACATGACCCGGACAGTTTCAAATGGTTTTTACCTATCTGGTATGACAAAATCTTCCAGGTTCCTCTGACACAGTTTCTACCCTAGACCTGGAATTGACCATTTGTCTGAGGACCACCAGTTCCTCTCAGTGAGAGACCACAGTCTGGGTGCCAGAAGCCTTCATTGTCCTTGGGTTTTGCTGAGTGCTGGGGGATGTAACAATGAACAGAAAGATGAGCTTTCCTCATTAAGGTTTTGTTTTGTAGGGGGAGACAGACAAAAACAATAGTAAAATGTATATTTCTTAGATTGTGTTAAGCACCATGGAGAAAAATAAAACAGAAGAGGGTACTAAGAAGCACTTATGACGACTGATGGTGTCAGTTTTAGATAAAGTAGTTGGGAAATGCCCTACTGAGAAGATGAGAGGATGATATTGGAGCATGAGTTTGAAGAAAGCAAGAGAGTAGGAAGTATAGATGTCTGGCAGAGGTATTTAATGGGCAATGGCAGCAATAAGTGCAAAGGTCCTGGGGTGACTATCAATATCCAACAATAAAAACAAGTTCAAGAAAACTAATCTCCAGGGAGATTTTTCTCTGTTTTGTTCACAGATATAATAGTGTCTGGCATACATACTTATTTAATAAAATATCCTGTTTAGGTCACTTTCAAAAAAAATAGGTGATAGATTTTTGTTTGTTTGTTCTGAGTAACTGCTCCCAGCTATCACCTTTCTAACCTTGAGAAAGATGTTGTGAAATTCATAACATTAAAATCCGCTAAAACATTAAGTTTGAAGCCAGGGGTATTTCAAGCGCTTATTCGCAATTTAATGTAATGCTCTTTCATATTAGGTCTATAAGACATTGGAGGGACTAAGAGAATGGAATGAGCCAATTATATTAGAAGGCACAGCTTTCTTGCCCATCTTTTATTCTCGTTGTCACTTGAGCATTATTTGCCTGCATCTATGCTTGAGGCAAAATTACATAATAACACAGAAGAGGCTCTCTGTCCCCTGTGTCTAGAATGTGACTACCTCTATAAATTGGGTGCCTTTGGCTATCGAAGTGTAGCTGCAGTCCAGTGGGGCCAGCGTTGCCTCTATGGCGTGCTCAGCAGGACGTGTGCCCAGGGAGAGCTGGTTATAGGAAAGCATCTCCGTGCATCCCTGTGTGCTTGGCTACAGAGGGATTCACTTGCTGCCTCCCCTGTGAGAGGGAAGATTGACGCTGCTTTCCCTGTGGTGATTTGGGATGGATTTTTAAAACTCTGTGACATCCTGCCATCAGCACCCGACTGGTTTTGATATGTGGAATACTTACTGTAGCTTTTGTTGAAGTTCTGCCCCTTCCCTAGCCCCCAGAGAACAGTGTTGGATTGCACCAGCCATTGGCTCTCTCTGTCACACGTTTGGCCCAGAACTCTCTGGTTATAATATTCCTGCCTGCCTTGGTAGGGGGCAGTCATGTACAATATTAGGGAATACACGGGAGGCTCCTTAATGTGTCTGGATACAGCTACCTATGTGGCCTAGAGCTTTCCACCTGGTTTCTCTTCAGTGAGATGGAGGATGAGCCTGCCTTGCCCACCTCAGTGCGTTGTCATAAGGTTCTCATGAAATGATGACGGTGGGTAAGGGCCACCTAAGTAGAAAAGAGGATCATCGTGAATATCTTTAGTGCTCAAATCATGTCCTTGAACCATTCATTTACCACTCCAGTAATGACCCAAGTCCCTACCGTATGCCAGACACTGTTCTCAGGGCGGAGGATAGAGCCCCGAGCAGCCAAATTGAAATTTCTGTTCTTGAGGAGTATCTTTCTCATGGGACACAGAATCATTTCCACAAGTGCTGCACGTTCCAAGGGGGAAAAATGTAGAGTTAGGATACAGAGCAGCCAGGTAAGTAGGTCAGGGAAGGCTTCTCTGAGGAGAAGTTAGAGCATAGTGTGGTGGTAAGGGAGTCACACCCGGGAACCCTCTGGAAGGAAGAGTATTTCAGGGAGAAAGAATAACAATTGTAAAAGCTCTGAGGTGGAGGGTTCCCACGTAAAATACAGGGTACCCAATGATATTTGAATTTCTGGTAGACAGTTTCTTTAAACTATAAGTAGATGACAAACACTGCATGGAACATACTTATACTAAAAAAAAAAAAAATTATTTATCTGAACTTCCAGTTGGACTTGCTGTTCTTTCTTCACACACACACACCCCTACACATACATATCAGGCCGCCCTTGTGAGGTAAGGATGTTCTGTTTGGACTTGGAAGGAGGGTCTTGTATGGAGGACAGGGTGAGTGAGGCATCCAGGGTTCAGGTCCCATTCTGTAGGATCTTGATATAAATTTTGGGCTTAATTCTAAGGGCAAGGAGAAAACCTCTAAAGGGTTTGAGTTAGCATAGGATGTGGTCCAGTTTTGGCTTGAAAACAATCATGCTTGCTGCATAGAACAGACGTTGGGGGAAGAAGTTGCCAGCAGGGAGTTCTTACTCCTTTCATTGTCCTTACCGCACTGCCACACTGTAGGAGCAGAGCAGACTTGTTTTGAAGGATTTTCTATAGAAGCTTTAGGCAATTATACTCCAACACTGAAGAGTGGACTGTGCTGGCAAGACCACGGGACACAAAGGTCTGGGTTCCATGTGCATCACGTGGTGATTAAGGGAACAGATGGCCCGTCATTTCTCAGCCGTGGGTCCTCCCCGTGCTGTGTCCTCATCCGGCATGATAAGTGGCCTTTCCCAGGGTTTTGTTTGAAGACCAAGTGAGTTTATGTGTGTTAGGTGCTTATCCTACTGCTTGGCTCCTCATACAGTGCAGCTTTTATTTTTATCCTTAGTCTCCCTCACCCTGCCCACCATACACAGCCATTTCCTAACAAACAATTTGGCTCAAATATTTATCAGCTCAGGTGTTTGGTGCAGAGGACCAGTCTAGAGAGCTGAACCACACAGTGATGGGTGGACATCTTTTACCTTTTGCATTGGCTTTTTGAGACTTGAGAAAGGGAGACAGAGCAGGGTTAGAGAAGGCCTTTTTTTTTTTTTTTAAGCATATACCTCCGTGAGTAATGTCATTCAAAGTTATCATCAGTATGACAAATACATGTATGGAGGTATATGTATCTATACTCGTTTGACTAATCAGTGTATTAAATGAATAGATATATAGTCAGTTGTATCTTTTTGATATATAACCAACTAGCCTGCATAGGATGATGGAGGATTATCTTTTTCAGATCTTAGAGTTTAACAGGGTTGTTGGGAGTCATCTAAGGGGAGCCTGGGTGGCTCAGCTGATTAAGCATTTGCCTTCAGCTCAGGTCATGATCTCAGGGTTCTGGGATTGAGCTCCTCATCGCTCTCCCTACTCAGCAGGGAGTCTGTTTCTCCCTCTACAACTGCTACTCCCCATGCTGGTTGCTCATTCATATCCCCCCCCCCAAAATAAATTAAATCTTTGTGGGGGGGGAGGAAAAGGTTAGCAGAGCCAATGCCTTCATTTGGTAAATGAGAAAACTTAAAAGCTAAGTGGTTTAAGTTTATATGCCTAGCTGTTGATAGAGCTGAGCACAGAGTCCATTTTAGCTGATTCCAGATTCAGTGTGCTTTCCCTACTCAGCAGTTGTCTGTCCCTCACTAAGCTTGGCCTTTAAGGGAGGCTCTGACATGTTCTGGTCAGGGGAGCAATAGACCCCAGTTGTCCCAGCCCTGCAGCTCACTGGTGAGCCTACCTTGGCAAGTTCCCATCCCCTTGTAGCCTTGACCCTGGTGATGGTACCCATGTCACATTGGCTCTTCAGGGGATTAAATGATATAATGCACGCAAGCTCATTTTTTTTTCCCAGAGATCCTGACTTACTGTAAGCCTTTAGTAAGTGACTATATGCTTATGTAAGGTAACTCCTTTAGAAATTACTCTATTAATGAACATTTGTTGTAAAAAATCATAATGTGCAGATTAGCATAAAAAGGAAAATGAAAAGCACCCATAACACCATCATCCAGAGATAAGCTCACCTTCCTTACAGATTTTTCTCATTGAATTTTGATTGCATTTACTATCTGAAAAATACAGCATGAAATTCTATATGTTAGTGATCCATTAGAGCCAAACACTTCACATTAATCATGAGAGAAGAGGTCACGACAGTACCTGATCATTATTCTTTCCGAAGAGTAGAATGTTACTACAAAGGTATGCCAGTCGTACATAAAATTTGTGCATATAGATTTTAAACCTCCTAACTAGTTTTTGCTATGATTTTATTACTTTTTTGCCCTCTTTAAATTCTAACTTGAGTTGTATATGTATCAACCAGTGGTTTGTTTTTTTCTGAAATATAATGAATTGTCCATTGTACAGACCTTGGAAGTAAGTATGATCTACATGAGTTGTTTTGGGACTTTGTTTGGATTCACATGCTCATGGTTAAGCTGCAAAACCTTCTCAGATCAGAGAAGTTTAAATCATTGGGAGGAGGCATATCAAAGGTTAATTTTCTATCTCCTTATTCCAGAAAGGTGATTTGTAGGTCTCTCTGCGTGGAACATGAGGTAAAGTTCCAAAGTTCTAGCCTGGCTGGGGTTTTTTCTGTTTTTCTTGCCTCTTCACTTTGAGGCCTGAGGATAGTGTACTAAAAAGATGGGTTCTGGGAAAGGAGTTTTGCCTTCAAATGGAAAATTGAGTCATGGTTTAGCTCCTCTGTTGATTATTGCGTGCATGTTGCCATGAACTCAGGTGGTTTTCAGTGTGTAGATGTACTATGGTGATTTGCGGACTATTTGAAAACTCTCCAGTTCCTTCCCTGGCAGAGGTCTTGAGTCAGGGCCCTCCAACTCCCAGGAGCTGGGCAGGGGTGGGTGTGGACAGTGGGATGGTCCATAGTGCCTGCACCCAGGGAAAATACAAAATCCTGTCCCAGGGAGAGTGCCAAGGGTCGCGGTTGGAAAGTTGTGGCCAGAGGCATGGACATAGGAAGGCAACAGGCCAATGTAGGCCATGAGCGTTCTAAGAAGCAGAGAAGACATGGTAAGAATAATTTGAACTAGAAGACCTTCCAGAGCAGGAAGGCACTGGGCTCATTGTAGGGTCCACCTTTCTTGGGGGTTTGCTTTGCAGGGGGGGGGCAGTTGGACTCATTAAATGGCCCTAGGTAAATCAGGCAGAAAACAAAATTAAGGATTAGGAGGTTGAATTACTAGCCTTAAGCAAGACTTTCCCTGAGTGTTATTAATGACACTCTTATTTAGGAAAATGTTGCTCATTTGCGGGCTGTTTGTTTCAGTGCTTGGAGTTATTGCCAGTACTGGCTTTCTTCCAATCTTGGTAATCCTCTGAGGTTTCAGGAAAAAAAAATGGTTTGGTTTCCCACCCCCTTCCCATGGGGAAATTGGTTTATGTGTAATTTAATTATTTTGTTAGCCAGTCATCCTGTCACTGTGTACAAAAACAGCAACCTTAAAAACCACCATCTTCATTCAGTGTCAGAGATGTTCATAATTGCTTTTTCCTCCATTATAAGTGAATATATAACAGGAAGATTTCTTGCTAAAAAGCTAAAATGCACTGACTCTGTTTTCTGTACTTCCAGTGATGCCCTTGAAGCCTTGCAAAGTATTATCCAGTGATTTAGAGTAACAAGAACTGAGATAAATGATCACTTTCAAAGAGGAATTAAAGTCCTGAGTATTCTGTAGGGAAGTCCTATTTTAGAAGATCCCCTTGGACAGTATTTTCATCTGAGTGAATTTTGGGAGGTTCTTTTGAGGGCAGAAGAGCAAGGATGGAATGTACTTTTGTCAATATCTCATCTCGCTCATGTCTCTCCGTTTGATGGACTTTCTTTATGCACGGTCTTGTTTCATCTTTCCCGATTAGGCTATTTGTGGGGGAAATTCTTTATCCTGACATGTGGCTGTGAACATGTCGTTACTTAATTTAGTGTGAGGCTGACTTCAGATCTGTACCCTGCTTGCTCCTCCTCATCCGTTTTGTGTGGGGTTGAAGGTCTCAGAGTGTTTCTAGCTCATCGGAAGCCTTCATGTTATAAATACGCCTTACAGCAACGTTTTATTTAGCCCATTTGCAAGAATTTAATTGGAAGTAGATAATTCACGCTGGCCTGAGATTCCAAGGTGCAGATGTTTGCACTGCTGCTGGGACCAGCTGAGGCTTCATCTGCTTGTAGGCTGCTTTTCCACTGGTTTTCCCTCATTTCTCACATGTGTGGAGCCCCAGATATTGCTTCTCACCGTGATACTGCTGCAAGGGCTTCGTAATTAGGCACAGCCATCCAAGACAAGTCAGTATTTTCGTTTTTTATGAGTAGAAACCATTTCAGCTTTCCTCCTGGGGAGTCCTTCTGAGTCTCTGAAGTCATTCACAAATATGGTAAAGTCTAATTTTACTCCACCAGAAAAAAATGAGAGAGAGAGAATATTGGTCTTTTCCTATCTAGGGATTCTGCCCTCCCCCAAGCTTTGCTGCCCTCCACTTATTGCTTTCCCATCATTTGCAAATGATGGCTTTATGCAAATCACGCAGTTATTTTGGTCATAGTCAAAATTACCTGGCATTAAGCGCAATTTCCAGATGAGGGAAACTTTTGTGTGTGTTTGAAAACGCACCCCAAGTTGATGGGCAAACCATCTCGACGGAATCCGTGTTCCTGGTGGAGGCGGCCGTGGCCCTCCAAGGCTGTCCCCCTTCCACATGCTCTGTGTATTACCGTAGGCCCAGCTAGCCAGAGAAACAATGCAGAAGAAGATAGTTTCAGTGACCATTCATCAGCCACCTTTAATGATGTCCTCACCTATGTGTACACAGGGGATATGGTAGTTTGGCATCATTGTATGGCCAGTTTTAACAAAGAGCCCAGCAATATTCGTCATTGCAGCTTTCTTCTTTCTTTTACTAGAAACTAGAAACTGTGATTTTTTTTTTTTTTGCCTAATTTTGTTCAGTAACCTTTTTGAAGGAATTCCTATAAAATTGGGCGGTTTTGCTCTTCCCCTCAACTCTTTAAACTTCTGTGCATTGACAGAACAATCCATCTTCTAGAGCAGCTCTTGCAAGATTGCTGAGGGTTTTTTTTTTTTCCTCCTTTTTCCTTTTATCTCTTTTCTGATAGCTTTTACCATCTTCTTCCTTGAGATGAGCTAGTGTGAAGTGAACAGCCAGAAAATGAGGGAAAGCCTTGATCAATTAGCTTTAAACGATCCTCTGCTTTCCTAATTCTGAGATGAATGAGGGAGCTCTGTAGCTCAAACGCCGTGCGGTTTCCTTTCCAGACATGCTGCAGCAGATAACAGAGTATGTCTGTCCTTCCCTTCTCATTCTCCTGCAATCTCTGTCTTTTACCTTTTGGCTGGGAGACCTCCCCCACCATTGGTGTAGACACATGAGGCTTACCGGATGAAGGAGTCGCAGCACGAAGTACTTTGAAGGACAGATAGAAAGTATAGCTGTGGACTCCTTGAGACCTTTGCTATGGTTGTTCCTCCATGTGAGAGGTTCCCTGCATCTATGCTGCTCACTGAAAGCATGAAAGTCTAATAGCAGGAACAAGCCCTTAAATGTAGTGGTATTGTGTGCCGGGAATGGGTACTTGGTGCTTAGTACGGACATTATATGGTTTACAGATGAACCAGCAGACTTAGTGTCTCTTGTATATTTTTCAGGTTGAAAATTGGTGTCCTCATTTACCTTGGAGAGCCAAAAATCCCTATGAAGAAGCTGATCATAATTCATTGGTGAGTGATTTTTGGAAACTAGGCCTGTGATTTGGTTGTATGCCAAGGGGTATCTTTGGAGTTGGCTAGACAGGCCCACTATAACCTGAAATCACGATAAACAGAAGAACTTCTCTCGGCAGGCCTGTGGAAATTTGGAGGCTTGAATCAGTTCACCAGTAGTATCTGTTTCTCAAGCAATTCTCGGGGGGGGGGGGGTCCTGAGTGACAGGCTCCTGAGAGGAATGAGACCTGGTGCCAGACGTGGAGGCGCACTCAGCGATCTCATGAGCGTGATGGGTGAAAGTCGTGACCACACCCGCATAGAAGCTGAACTATAGGCCAATGGGAATGAATGAGAAAGCGGTGATCTCAGCCTGCAGGGGTTAGGAGAGTTTGCAAAGAGATGATGATACTGGAGCTGAATTTCAAATGATGAGTGAGTTCACAGTAGATGAAGGAGAGGAGAAAGATGTGTCTGATGTGCAGGGGGAAAGGTGCCCGTACCAGAGTTTGGTGTTTTCAGGGAGTAGAGCACAGTCCAGTGGGTAAGGCCATAGGGTATCGGATGAGCTTTGGTGGAAGATGAGATGGGAAGGATCAGTAGGGACCATGAAAGGTTTTCTGTGCCACACTAAAAGCTCATGTCTTTATTCTTTAGACCAAGGGTCAGAAGCCCTTTTCTGTAAAAGGCCAGAGAGTGAATATTTTCATCTTCCCAGGCCAGGCCATAAGGTCTCTGTTGGAACTGCTCAGTTCTGACCTTGAGCGCAGAGGGCAGCTATAGACGGATGTAAATGAGCAGGTATGGCCATGTTTTTGCAGAACTTTCTGTACCGAAACAGGCACATGGGGGATCTGACTCCCCCAGCCACAGTGTGCTGACCCATGCTGTAGGCCGTGGGAATCTTGGGAGAAGGTGGGTCAAGGAGGGATCAGGTGAGTGTTGAGAACAAAGCATGTGACTGTTGGGGGATGGAGTTAGCATGTTCTTGATGTGACGAAAAATAAATAGGAATGCTGCTGTTTTTCTGTTATTCTGATCACTGGTTGTACTCAGCCACATTAGAAAAGTGTTCTTCCTGGCTTTTAAATTATTCTGGCCTGGGTTTTAAATTCTGTTGAGCTACGGTAGGAAAATGGTATTGCTGGCTTTTAAATTCCTTAGAAAATAATGTGCTTTTGTTTGTTTGAGATTGGGACAAAACTGGAAGATGAGCATTTATTTCCCTGCTTAACTCTGTGGGCAGATGAAGGCTTTTTGGCAAACTACACAATGTGAAACAGCCTGTTAAGAACTGACTTTACTTTTCCAGGATTCTGCTGCCTTGCAGTAGATCCAAGTGGCAATAAATTCGGGTGCAGAGAATTTCAAGGTACATCGAGCATACTCATTGCAAAAAAAAAAAAAATGCATTTTAATGTAACTCTGGGCTTTGCGGTGACTGTGCTGGGCCTTTCTCAATTTCTCATTTTTTAATGATGTCCCATACAACAGATGAGCAGTCAGGGGCCTTTACTTTAATTTGCAATCCTGGGGCCTTGAAGTAAAGCTCTGCAGTAGACAGGCCTCACTTCGGAAGCCCTGTATTTAATTGACTAGCTCTTTCAAGTTTTCAAATGTCACATCGTGACAACCATTCTGCCTTCTGACTTTTTATCTTCTGTTCATTTTTATTAAATTTCTGTTTCTAGGCGGAAATTCGTACGGATTTTAATATTCTCTACAGCATGATGAAAAAGCATGAAGAATTCCGGTGGATGAGACTCCGGATCCGGCGAATGGCTGATGCATGGATCCAAGCTATCAAGTCCCTGGCAGAAAAGCAGAATCTTGAAAAGAGAAAGCGGAAGAAAGTGAGTTTCTGAGGAATTCAGTTCAGTTAGATGCCAGTTTTTTTTAAAAATACGATTTTGCTTGGAAACAAGACTAAGAGAAATGTCATGTCTGAAATGATACTCCCTCAGGGTGAATCTGCTCAGTCTCTTGTATGGCCTTTTTTGGGCTTTACTTCCCTCCCGTGACAGTAATCCTGCTTAGCAGGGACCTGCACACATGCTTCTCTGGTGAAGCCAAGCAGGGTATCTGCCTGTGAAAGTTTCCTTTGAACCGCCCTGAAGCTCTGTCCCCGTGGCATCAGGGAGCCTAACCCTCTTGGCTTTACCCACAGACAGCCTTGGAGAGCTTGTTTTGACATCATCGTGGCAATCTCCTGGTCGTGCTGTTTGTCACTTCTGGGATTTGGGCAACTGCTGAGTTCCATTGCTGCTATGTTGAGTTGGTGCTTCTCCTTGTATTCTTGAGGGAGAGATGCTATCAATTAAACTGGAGCCGATCTGTTTGAACTTCAAGGGGATTTGCTTAGAAAACCTCTGGGAATAACCCTGAGCATGAAACATTTTATACCCTATAAGGTAGAGGTTAAATAGCCTTGGCTTTAGAGTAACTGTTTGGATGACAAACAACAGGACAAATTACATAGTCTTTAGTGTACCCACATCTAAAAATTAATTAAAAAAGACTTTGGTGTTCCTAATTTGACTACTTTGATATTCTCAAAAAAAAAGGAAATGGGGAGGATGAGCTTGCAAAACCCCAAGTCACAGTTCAGTGGTTCCATTTTTGCTAAATCTCTTGAGTTTGTGAGACAGCAGGTCCAAATGCTCAGGCCCCAGATAGTCCTCTGTAGAAGAGTATGAGGTCAAAAGTCCAGGTAGGCTGTAAGAAGAAATACAGTACTTTTACAGAATGCTATGCAATAATCTTTAGGATATATTGTTAGGTCAATAAATAAGATATGGAGAACAGTGAACATTATTTTTAAAAGGAAGAGAGAATTTATATACACACTCACACAAACATACACACACACATATACATAAAGATATGTGCATGTACACACACATGATGTATATATAATGTACATTTATGCTTGCTCATATTTTTAAAAATAGGATAATAGACCATGAAATTAAAAATAAAGGAGATGGTTGCATAACATTGTGGATGTACTTAATGCCACTGTACACTTAACAATGATTAAAATATAAATTTTATGTTAATCACAATAAAAAGAGTCAAATATGGGGAAAGAGGAAATAGCGTGAAGACAACGGGTGTAGAAACTAGACTTATGTAAATATATCTTTCTCTGTAGCTTTGATACTAGAGTCACTTGACATAGTATAAAATAAAGTTGAATTGCAAAAAAATTATCTAAAAATTACAAAGAAAATAAGACATGAACTGACTACATATCCAGTTTTACAGTCAACACACAAAGAACTGTTCTTAGGGACTAGAACACAGACTTTTCAGCATTTCTGATGGTATATCCCAAAGGACAAAAAAAGGGCCAAATATCTTGAGAAGTTTTACTGAGTTTTCCTAAGTTTACATGTAGTAGGTGGTGGTGTAGATATTCTCATTCTGAATCCCTTCTGCATATTGGAATAAAGCAAAGTACTTATATTAGTATCCTCAAGAAGTGGGATTTTCCGTCTGGGAGAGAGAAAATAACATAATGTAAGATGGATAATGTTATGCAAAGTTACTTTAATCCTGAGTTTGAATGGGAAGTACCAGTGTGAATTTATGATTTGTTTTATCCTGGAGGAGAAATAAATTTCCAGCTATGTCCACTGAAAAGGGCTACAGACAGTGATTAACTAGAGTCCCCTTAAGCACCAGACCTTGATCTTTAGATGCCATTTCCACTCAATGGTATAAGAGGTTCTTGGAAAAATGGTTGGTTAAGGTCTTAGAAGTTGTACATGTTGAGCTGCAAACATATGTCATAGTGGAGAGCAAAGGCACTGTCAAAGACTACTAGAATCCTGTCAGAAGAACTTAGAAGCCAACTTGAACAGCCTCCAATTGGCAAGATGGGGCAATTTGATAATCCATAAGGATAACTTCTATCTGTGACTGTGTAAAAGCCTCATTGACGGTCATTGGAGTAGGCTAATGAACAAATTTGTTATTTAGAAAACTGATAAATAAAGGGCAAGAGTCAAATATTTGCCATGCTTTTTCTCTATAAACCATACTTCAGCAAAGCCAAGTAATTGATGGGGGTGGGGGGTAGTTTCTCTTTGTAGAAGCATTCCAGCTAATAAAAGCAGAAGGAATAATAAAATATTATCATTTTGTAACTCCTGATGGGTAAAGGCCTCTATTTAGTGATTATCCATAGCTCCCAACATCACCAGAGATCCTAGACATTGTTCCCACTAGGGAAAGGAAGCGTACGGCGCTGCCTATGAAGTAGCATTGCCAAAAACATCAAATATGAACTGAATCATGCCTGTGGATCTAATTACTAGTTTACTATAAATACAAGGGGTAGAAGAATCTGTTACACAATCAGCAAAACCCAAAGTGTGAGAGACTCTACTGGAAATACAACCTTGGACAAATGTCTTTTTGTGTCTTGGACAAATAAAACTCTCCCCAACCCCAAAGGATGGGGCTAAAGAAGCCTAAGAAATAAATGAGACACTTAGACTTAACGCACTTTATTTGACCTCTGCCTGGAACAGCTACACTTGGAGGAGGCGTAAACACTAACTGGTTAGTGAATGATATTAAAGAATGAATAACTGTTTTAGGGGCAAAAGTGATGTTATGCTTGTGTTTTTTAACTGAAGGTCTGTTTCTTTTAGAGATACAAACTGAAGTATTTGCAGATGGAAGGATATGATCTCTAGGATTTGCTTCAACATCAGCTAGAGGGGTTGGGAGAAAATGAGGGGTGTACATTAAGATTGGTCCTGAGTTAATAATGGTGAAATTTATGTGCCTTGGAATTGACTGTGCTACCATGTCTGATTTTGGATATATTTGAAGTTTTTTGCATTAAAACCTTAAAAATATTCCAGCTGTGGGGAAGACACACACAGTATTGTTAAATGATATTTTATTGCCTTTGCTTACTTGCCTTTAAATCTGATTTCCCAAATGTATCCTGCTTTCTAAAAAGAGACTGTCTATCTGTCATGTTCATAGCCATAAAAGGGTGGGGTAGTGACTCTGTTTCCTTCCATTTCTTTGTACCTTCTGGAAAAATCTAGGCCAGGTTGAGGTTACGTTAGAACATAAACATCACTTTAGATTTGGTTGATTGCTTTTGGTGTGTTACTGTGTGGAGTTTGTACTTGGTTCAGTGGGAATCAATATATGCCTCTCCTTTGTTTTATTTTTTTTTTTTTTTGTTTTTTTCAGGTCCTCGTTCACCTGGGACTCCTGACTAAGGAATCTGGATTTAAGATAGCAGAGACAGCTTTCAGTGGTGGCCCTCTCGGTGAATTAGTTCAGTGGAGTGATTTAATTACATCTCTGTACTTACTGGGCCATGACATTAGGATTTCAGCTTCACTGGCTGAGCTCAAGGAGTAAGGAGATTACTTTTCAATTTTAAAATCAGAATACAAAAAAGAAATTGTAAACTCTTAAAGCCCTCTATTAGTGTGTAATTTCTTGTGGAGGAAAATGAAAGTGATAATTCACTAAACAGGAGATAAGAAGATTATTTTCAGGAGCTAAATACATACACTGTGAAAAGGATAATATGTTTTCATTGTAGCTGCAGGCTCCAGAGGCTTCATAAATGAATGCCAGAAATTTCAAACTAAGGAGCTTATTCTTTGCCATTACAGGTGCTTCCAACATGTGCAGCACAAAACATTATTGACTTTCCTGATTCCCTGTCTCCTGCTGAAATTCATACCCTTCCCTACTCAACTGCAAGCCTCCCAAATCTTAAAACAGGGCAGGTTCCTATTTATAATTTAATTTGGATAGAATGAGTTTCTTGAAAGCCCTGATCCAATCCTCTTTCGGTAAAGCCAGCTTTCCAGCCTGAGTCTGTTAACTCTACCTGGCTTTTCTGTTTCCCTGAAATCTGCTTCCGGTTCTAACCCTCTCGTAATCTCCTATAGATTGACACAGCTGGCTAGGCAGGAATGCTCTGCGCCCCTTCACTCCTTTTGGATAACTGCCCATAGAGACTTTGTTCCCAGCAGCCAAGTGTTCATGTTGCCATACGGCAAACGTTCCAGAAGAAATACCTGGAGTAAACACTCTAGAGATAGAAGGGTGTTTAAAACAAAATATGTCCCCTCCAACCCATCCCCCGCTCTTACTTTCCTGTCCAAGACATTGATGCCCAGAGAGGTCACTTGTGTTAGGGACCAAGGTCCACAGAGCTGGTAAGTGGCAGTGTTGAGATGAAAGCAGTAATATCAACTGTCATTTTTTAAATGGTTTCTTTTTTTTTTTTTTTAAAGATTTTATTTATTTATTTGACAGACAGAGATCACAAGTAGGCAGAGAGGCAGGCAGAGAGAGAGAGAGAAGAGGAAGCAGGCTCCCCGCCCAGCAGAGAGCCCGACATGGGACTCGATCCCAGGACCCTGAGATCATGACCCGAGCCGAAGGCAGAGGCTTAACCCACTGAGCCACCCAGGCGCCCCTGTGCTAAAACTGTGATCAGGGCATTAGTTACAGCAAGAGTGTCAGCAGTTAGGATAACCACAGCATAGATGGAGCTATGAACACCTAACATTTGGTGAGCACCTACCGTTCGGCGGACACTGCACATTTTACATACTGTTCACACAAACTCGGAAGTAAGTGCTGTTGCTCCCTGCATTTTAACGATGAGGAAACTGAGTTGCTTAAGAATATGTAGAAAACATGCGAGAGTTCTGTGTCGGACCTCAAAGCCTGTGTTCTTGACCACTGTACTAGATGGCTCTTTTTGGATCCAGAAAAATCCGAGGTCTTCTGAACCCCTAAACGCTGCCCGTGTCCCTTCAGCACGCTGCCCCCTGCTTGCTTTAAAACACACTGTGCACATAGCCTGTGAAGTCGAGGCGTCCACATTTAGCAGTCATTCTCTCAGTGCTTTCTGGGCACTGGTTCTTGGTACGGGATAGACAGAGATGACCAGCATGCATTCAAGGAAATGCCAATCTTCTGGTAATTACAGCTAATGCATTGCGTAATAATTACACTAATTGCAATGTGATTAGTAGTAATTGAAGCATGACTGCTAGAATGTAAGCCAAGGGAGTACAGAAACAGTGATTGTTGCACACTGTGGTGTGTGTGGCACCTAGAATAGTGCCTAGCACCCAGTGGGTGCTTGTGACTTGGGACTGAGCAAACCAGTGAAGGGATGAATCCAAGAACGAGTGAGTGGTGAATAAGTGGAAAACTGTGGGAACTCTCGGGAGGGGTGCTCCCTAGGGAGGTCAGAAAAGGCATATTAAGGGACTACCAGGCAGAGACTTAACGTGTTGGTCAAGATGTCTATGGAGTGCTTTGAGTACTGGTAAGAGAGCCAGATGTGTTTTATTTAAGAAGACAGTTATGGAAGCCGCAGAGGGCAGAACATGCCTGCACATTACCATCATGGGGGATCTTTGTGGCCTCCCAGTGCCCAGATCATATGCCAGACTAATTAAATCACAACCTTCGAGAAAAGGACACAGGACTCACTAAGTATCTCAATGCCTCTGGATAATTCCAGTGTGCAGACCAGTGTGGGAACCACCAAAAACAAGGTTGACCAAGGGTCCACACACCTGGCACTGTGGGCTGGATGCAGTCTTTTGTGTGTTTTTGTTGCAAAACTCACACAGGAACATAGCCACACCCGTTATGGATGAATTGCTGTGACTGCTTTTGTTCTCCAAGGGCAGAGTTGTGTAGTTGAGGCAGAGGACATGTGGCCTGCAAAGGTGAAAGTATTTACTGTCTGGCCCTGTGTAGAAATACTTTCAAATTCTTGGGAAGGAATTGGTTGTACAGAACCTGGTATTTTCTGAGGGTCAAGCGAGCTGAGGAGCAGGGTACCTAAAGGAGTGGCAGCACAGAGTTGCGGAACAGAGTCCTGCTTCTAGGACTCGTCCTTCAAAGGGGGATGCCAGAATTTGGTGAAGGATGGTTATGGAGTGCAGGCAAGGATAAGAGGCATCAGTGAGTACCGATTTCTGGGTGAGCGGCAGTGTGGTTCGGTGAGCAGTTTTTACTCCCACACGTGAAGTTGGCATATAATCACATATGTCGGCTCTCTCTGGGTGCAGGGGTGGGGTTGTATGGATGGGTGAGGAGAGGGGAGGATGGAAGGAAGGGTAGTGCCAGTTATATAATAGAGTCTAGTCAGAAGGAAAAATTTGACATAGAAAAAATTAGGAAACCACACAAGACAGTATAGAATTCTGTATTGTAGCGGCTAGAAATTGAAGACCTTTAGGAGGTCAGTAGGGTAACGAGAGCAGTTTCTGTGAGGGGAAGCAGTAGCCCCGGAGTATCTGCGACACATGAGGCACTTTTCTTTTTAAAATCTCATTTAAGCACCTGAAGAATCTCTGGCAGGTTGCTATCTTTTCTGTCGCAAATCCTGTTTTGTGGGAAGGTTGCTTTTGTTGTTGTTTCTTAGGAGGAAAGACCAGAGAGGTTAGTGACTTGTCTAAGATCTCACAGCAGCTAGCGGAGGTAGATAGACCGATTCAGACCCAGGTCTTCCTAGGTTTCAAAGTGTGTGTATGTGTGCACGCATGCGTGTGCACATGCGTGAGCCACCATTTACTTGTGCCAGACTCTGAAGCAGGACTCTGGATAGGACTTGATGGGTGGGCAGAATCTGGATAGGCAGCAGATTGGGACAGACCATGCCCTCCTCCCCGACAACATTCTTGGGATGTTTGCCTATTAATGTTGCTAAGTGTTGTATCTTGAAATAATTTTTTTTTTTTTTCCTTTCTTCCCTCTCTCCTGTCCCTCTTTCTAGGATAATGAAGAAGGTTGTAGGAAACCGGTCTGGCTGCCCAACTGTAGGAGACAGGATCGTTGAGCTCATTTATATTGATATCGTAGGACTTGCTCAATTCAAGAAAACTCTTGGGCCATCCTGGGTTCACTACCAGTAAGTCCTACTTGCTGTCCTAAGTTAATTGGGTGTTTGGTCTTTTGGCTTTTTTTTTTTTTTCTCTTTTTTCTTTTCCTTGAATGGCGGAGCATGGTTACAGGCAGAAATGCTTATCAAATATTAGCTTTTGGACTGTGTGGAGTAGGTTCCTCATTCCTAATTGAAATTCACATTCTCCCCCAGTGATTTTTACTTTCAAAGGCTATTCATTATTTTCATTGATTTCTTTTAGGAATAGAAAATAAGTGGCCAGCCACTTCTTTACCTTCCTGAATACTCCTCATTCCTCACTTTGTCCCTACACCAGTCTCATTTGTTTAAGTAACAATTTGGACAAAATGTGGAAAATGTCATTTCTCATGTTGCTCAGGTTTGAGATGATGACTCATTTCTCTTCCCCTTTCCCTCCTGAGTTGTCATTTTTGGAAGAGAAAGCTGTGAATACCTTGTTTGAATGCTGGGGTCTTGTACTTTTTAAGACAAGCCCCATGCTGAGAATGACCCAGGTGCATGCCTTTATCATGTTGGAGAAGAACTCGTTTCCCTCAGAGTGGGTTTGGGACCGTGATTTAGTGTTTGAAATGATTTTACATGGTACACAAGCATGGCATTAAATAACAGTGAATTATATAATGAGTTTATTAACCTTTCAGTTTTCCTCCAATCTTTCTAAAAAGGCTTAGTCTGATGCTGTGATACCTCCAACACATCTTGTAACACTTACATGCATTTTTAACAAGATGAGAGTAGCTGTCAATTTGGGCCTTCAGACAAAGTATCCAGCTTGAATTTAATAATAATTTTTAAAGAAGAAAAATATGCTATTTTTGGTTATCTTCCCCTTCCTAGAGTTGGCACTGGCTTTCATTTATGGCCTCTAAAAGTTTCCAGTAAATGTAAGTAAATATATTTTATCTAATGGTGGCAGTGGTACATAAATTTGGGTAAAAATCCTGAAGTTAGTACCAACCTGACTACCTAATGGTAAATGTCGACCTACAGTTTGAACCAAGTTCCTAAAAAGAACAGTAGGAAAATCTTTCAATTAGCATGACTTAGAAATCTTTCCATGTGTTTCTTTTCTGTTGCTTTTGGGTAAACAGATGTTTTGATGTGTTCTTCTACCTTGACCCCATAATTGAACCCTTAATGACTTGAACTAGGTCCATTTCAGATTAGTTTATAGTTTAATATTATTTATAAACTTTAATCTCCAAGCCGATGTCAGATTGCAAGTCCTTTAGTAGAAATTCAAAGGAAATACAAAGTCAAAATGTTAAGAATTCTCCAAAACATAGTAGGGAAAACATCATTGTAGAATTTTCTTGCAGATTTCTTGCCTGTGACAATATTTCTTTTCTCACTGGCTGGTGCCATACTCAGGGACAGAGGGAAGGGATTGATTGAGAAGAGACCGTGCACTTTTCATTTCCTTTCGGATATACTTTCATCAAAAAGAAAAATAAAGGGGCACCTGAGTGGCTCCATTGTTAAGCGTCTGCCTTCAGCTCAAGTCATGATCCCAGGGTCCTGGGATCGAACCTGCTTCTCCCTCTCCCACTCCCCCTGCTTCTGTTCCCTCTCTCTCTGTGTCTTTCTTTGTCAAATACATAAGTAAAATCTTAAAAAAAAATAAAATAAAATAAAAAAGCAAAATCTTGGTTTGGGCCAGGATTGCACTCTACCTTCTGCATCACATTATTCCTTTTTTGTTGTTTGCTTTTTCCTTGAAATCTTCATACATCACAAGCCGTCACATTTGTTCTCAGTTATGTGGAAATAGCCGTCTTTCTTTTTGGTTAATAAGCCATGTAAGTAAACATTTTTTTTTTCCTTTTTAGCTACAGCATTAAAGAAGGAAAGAAAGGCAGAGCTGTTGTTCTCTGGCATTTAGCAAAAGGCAGGCACCTGGTACAAAAGGACAGAAGCGTCACGGGCATCCCTAGACTCACATATCCTCCCCATTAAGAAGGACTGTTGGGATGGAAAAATGTCCTCAGTGGTAGTGTTCCAGTCAATTAAAAAGGATGATTTCATTATTAAAATGGTCACCACTGGTTAGTATTTGATTCTCGTTGGATGAAAAGGCACCATCTCAAAGGAATTTTATGGAAGGGGTGTAGTATCTCTCTTGCCTTTCTTTCATAAATCAAACACATTAGTAATACTGGCTGGCAGAGGTCTATGAGGACTCTAGGCCTGCAGTCTTTGTGGTGTGATGAAGCTAAGATTTCCTCCAAAGACTAAGCAGATCCTTTAGAAAGTTCTTAGCCATTTCTTTCCCTTTTAAAGATGACACACTCTCAGAGCTCTCTGAATTCATTTTGGTTGATGGCACATGGTAGGAGCTCCATTATATGTAAATAGAATTTATATCTGGTCTTCCTTTTAGGAGCAAAACCTTGAGTCCTGTTGATCTTGGGAACATATTTATAAATTCTTTCCAATTTATATAGGGACCCAAAAAAATTCAGTTAAGCATCTGTTCCGTGCCTACATGCAGCTAATATACCATTCAGGACTATAAAACTCATACCCATTTTGCTTTCTGTGAAGTCTTTGCTGAGTATTGAGGACACACAAGGAAGTCAGGTGCACATAGCATGAGATATACCATGTTTTACATCCAACTCCAAAGTGGAAAGTAGGTCCTGGCAAGGAAGTCGTCCATCTTACAGTAGTGTGGCTCAGAGCAAAAAGAATGTTCCAGAGTCATTTAGCATGACCATAGCGATTCCTGTGAGAAGGAGGCCAGCTGCCTTGGGCAGCAAGGCAGATATCTTCTTAAGTCATCGGTCTGTCCCTGATGCTTCAGACACACAAAGACTTTAGAGGAACTGCATAAATATTAACAACACAAATCCAGTTCCAAACACACAGCTGTAGAATGTGATTGAAGGAAGAAAGCTGTTATGTTAAACCTCTTCTGCCATAAGCAGAGATTCATCCCCTGCCTCTGGTTTACAAAACAAACCCAGGCCCACTAAAAAATAGACCAATCCCAAACCAAAGCTTAAGTAGGAGGATGTAGAATTCCAAGTTTCTCAGACATTCGATCTTTCATGCTCTAGCTTTCCTCTGGGAAGAAGTCCAGCATCACGTAGCACAGTATCAAAGTCCGGGCATGCAGGCATTAGGCTCCCACCAGGCATCTTGACTCATCAGGGATTAGCTTATTATCTAAACTTAAGATAAAACCAATAAAACTCCAAAGTTAAAAATAAAATCACACGCCAAAGCTAGAGAGGCATATACCTTGTCAGAGTAGATTGCAAATGTGGAGAAGTAGCCAAAGCCTTCAAGACAAAGGTTTCCTAGGATGAGGGTAGCCTGTTGGTCCCTGCAGTGCCTGCACAGAGCCTATAATCTTTGAGGCTCAGTCCCACCTGTGGGTGTGTGTCCCTCTCCCTCCTCCTGCTCTGCAATCCCTACATTCTCTGAATGCTGCCATCTTTCTCAGAAGATGATGGCTCCAACCAGTGGCTTTTGTGTCTTATTTTAAAATACAAGTTAAAGAGTTAATTATAATATAGGAGATTTTTATATAAGTTTTTAATGCAAACTTTGACACTGAAAAATATCTAAGTTGGGGAATGACAATGTTCTGTTAAGAGAAAAGGAATGCCCCAAACGACTCGGAGACCAGGGGAAACACACATGGGTCAGTTCCTTGGCTCCCCAGCTTTCTTTTTCCTGGACTATGGGCACCCATTTCCTTCCACCTGTTGGTGTTCAGGCTGATGATGCAATCTTGGTGCTAATTGCGAAAACTGTCAGTGTGATGATAGCATGTTCCTTGCCTGCCACACAGGAATCCAAAATAAGGAAACACTTTCTGTGGTCAGCTTGCGTTTGCTCCCATCCTCTCTATTTTCCTCCCTTCCTTGTCTAGACAAAGCGTGGTGATCTCAGATGAGAAAAACCTCACACTAAAATGGCAATTTGCTATTGATTTTTCTGGAAAATCCAATCTGGTGTTTGCATTTTATTTTTCTGAATCACACATTGATGTAAAAAAAGGAAAAAAAAAAAAACCAAACTTAAGAGAACGCTTTCATCATAGTGGGAAAATGAAGGAAGAAACTGGATCTGATGTTTACAACTCACTTGCCATTATCTGATTGTAAAATGTAGGCTTTAATATTTATTCGCTTTTATGCTCATTGGCCCAGTAAGAGCCATTCAGAAGCATTGCTGAGGTATAACCACAGAAACACAGAGCTATTTTTATTGGCCAGGCATAAGCTAAATTTACATCAATGGTTTGAGAATCAGTGATGAATTGAAAGAATGAGTTAATTAATGGAGGAGGTTTCAGCGTTGATTCCGGTTTCAGCATTGATTCTTGCAATGAGTCGTTTCTTTTCGACTCTAAAGCAGTGATCGACAGGTTCTCTCTGTAAAGAGCCATGTAGTAAATATTTTAGGCTTCTCTGGCCATATGGTCTCCGCAGCAACTGCTGAAGTTCTCTGTCACTGAATGGAAGCAGCCATAGACCTAAGTAAACAATTAGGCGTGGCTGTGTTGAAATAAAACCTCATTTCTGAACCCCCAAATTTGAATTTCATCTAATTTTCATGTCACAAAGTATCCCTTTCAAAAAATTTGAACATAAAGATCATTCTTAGTTCACAATCCTTGCAGAAATGGGAGGTAGACCAGATTTGGCCGACCGAGTTCGAAGACTTGGTTGGAAGAGCCAAATGAAACATCTTCAGTTTTACTCCTGGATCTGGGAGAAAGCAGTAATGTCCCAGTGCTGTCTAGTATATAAAAATCAACACTGCCTTGTCAGTGGGATTCTAAACTCTACCTAAAATTCAGTACTCTGATTAATTGACAAAAATGGTAAGTGACTGTGGAAAGAGCTAAGGCAGGCCATATGCCTTACAGAGAGTAAGACCACCATCTTCGTCCGTTTGGGCTGCTCTAAGAAAATGCCACAGTCTGGGTGGCTTAGAAACATTTATTGCTCATGGTTCTGAAGACTGAAGGGCAAGGTCAGAGAGCCGGCGTGGTGAAGGAGAGTGAGGCTCTCCTTCTTCCAGGTCTCAGACTTCTCACTTTGTCCTCACCTGTTGGAAGGGGCGAGGGAGTTCTGTGGGTTCTCTCTCTCTCTCTCTCTCTCTCTCGTTTAATTATTTTAGAAAGAGATCAGGAGCTGGAGGGACACTGGGAGAGGGAGAGAGAGAATCCCAGGCAGACTCCCTGCTGAGTGTGGAGCCTCATGTGGGGCTCGATCCCATATCCCTGAGATCATGTCCTGAGCCGAAATCAAGAGTTGGACACTTAACTGACTGTGCCATCCAGGCGGCCCTGTGGGGTCACCTTTTATAAGACTACTAAACCCATTCATGAGCTTATCACCTTTATGACCTTATATCACCCCCTAGAGCCCCTTTTCCTAGTACCATCACCTTTGGGGGTTAGGATTTCAACCTAAGAATTTGGGAGGGGAATACAAATTCTCAGATCATGGCCACTTCTAAGAACCTTAATTCTTTGTTTATTCAGCAACTCTTCATTAGGCACCACCGTACACTCTGCCCTAGCTCAGGGCACAGCGGTGAATGTGGCAGTCTGCGATGCCAGCTCTCATCGGACTTTATATTTTGCTGTTATTTGAGAGATCTTCTGTGACTTGTCAGCTAATCTGTAGCAAAATGTTTCTGTGTATGATGGCTCAGAAGTCACACATAAGATGTTTGGTATATATATATATTCCACAGTCTCTCACTTCCCACCCACTCGTGTTTCTGATGAAAACTATTTGTCCGTTTTTGGTAGTCCCTGCAGGAGGGATTAGAGCTTTTTGCCTTTTTTTTTTTTTTTTGAAGATTTTATTTATTTAGTAGAGACAGAGCCTGAGTGGGACAGGGGTGGTGGTCTGCAGAAGGAGAGGGAGAAGCAGGCTTCTGCTCAGGGGCTGGATCCCAGGACCCCAGGATCATGCCCCCAGCCAAGGACAGATGCTTAACTGACTGAGCCATCCAGGTACCCCGAACTTTTACCTTCTGAGCTTCGGGGTCAAAGTTGCAGTTTTATCCATGTTGCTTTTTCCTTTCAGGTGCATGCTCCGAGTCCTGGATTCATTTGGTACCGAGCCAGAGTTTAACCATGCTAACTATGCCCAGTCCAAAGGCCACAAGACGCCCTGGGGCAAATGGAATCTAAATCCGCAGCAGTTTTATACCATGTTCCGTGAGTATTCACACTTCACCTTTGCTTTCCAGAATGCCACCGAAGATAAACGGGAAAAGAAACTATTTTGGGTTATGATTCTCAGGCCTTTTAGCTATAGAAACGTGTGCTGTGGAACCTTTCCCTGAGGAATAACTGATTTTGTTGTTGTTTAATTGGCATTGAAAGGCCATGTGAGCACTTTGTGAAAAGCCTTAGAAATGTTCTTGAGGGAAAAAAAAAAAAACGTTCCAGATGAAGTATCACTAAAATGCATTTGGGCAAGGACTCTGGGTGGATTCTGGCTTGGCAGGCACTAAACACGTTTCATTCCGCATAGATGCTGCGTGGGGTCCACCTGATAACTGATGAGGAGTGAGGTCTTTCATGTAGATAGATGAAAAAAAAACTAATTATTTAAGCATCAACACTTATAAAGGAAAAAGTCAGTTTTGTTTTTTTTTTTAAATAAAACTACGTTAGACTCTGTTCCATATTTAATCAGCTTCTCAATCACTGGCACCAGAATGAAATCTCACTTGCTCTGGCTCAGAAGGTGTCATTGATGCCAACAGCAGTGACAGTTTCAGGAGGTGTTGTAGCGAACACCTCCAAAATGATGAACTGGCCATAGTGGTAGGTGCTTCACATTTTTCTGTTTCCGTCATGTTCCCTTTCCTACATTGACCATTTCTTACCGCTGCTCCCAGTGTACTGCCTCAAGCCTCATTTCATTGATGATTAGCTGAGACCTGTGAAGAAAGCTTCTAAATTGGGTAGTGATCATGCCCAAAATAAACTTCGAGTTGAAGTCTGCATGTCTCGGTGGGTGAGGTGAAGTCCTTCTCTGGAAGTGTCACACACGTTGAACATGACTTCCTTGGGATGCTCAGAGTGGAGAATTCCCATTCCAAAGCTGCCAGAGTAATTGTAATCCAGAGATTTTCATCCTAGAGTCAGTATCTGAGATGTGAGTCTGTTTCCTTTGTTAAGACCCAAGGGACCTGTGGCCTACTTCTTCCCTGGGTGGTTGCCTCTCCCCCTTGTGTGCAGTCACCTAAAGACAAATCTGTTCTCAGGTTCACTAAACATAACAAAGAACACATTGGACTTAATCCTGGCACGTGACTTATGAGACAGTAGAATTAAGAAGGGTTAGGGCATGGTTTCACTCATTTGTGGAGCATAACCAATAGCATGGAGGACAAGGGGCGTTAGAGAGTAGTAGGGAATTTGGGTAAATTGGAAGGGGAGGTGAACCATGAGAGACTATGGACTCTGAAAAACAGTCTGAGGGGTTTGAAGTGGCGGGGGGTGGGAGGTTGGGGTACCAGGTGGTGGGTATTATAGAGGGCACAGCTTGCATGGAGCACTGGGTGTGGTGAAAAAATAATGAATACTGTTTTCCTGAAAATAAATAAATTGGGAGGAAAAAAAATATATAAAAAAAAAAAAAGAAGGGTTAGGGCATTTGGAGGATGCGGATGTAAGAATCAGCTCACGGTCAAGTGTTCAGTGTTCTTTTCAGCTCAGAAGGATTTGCAAGAGCATGTTATATGCGTGGCAGACATTATTACTGTTCCTGGAGCTCTATCATCCTGCTATTGCAAGCCGTCCTGGGGGCACAGTTTAGGGGACAGAATACTATGTGGTGAGTTGGGTGACAGATGGCTGGTCAGCATGGTATGAGGTATGATTGGAGTTGGCCTTTGGTTTGGCTTTATTCTATGACTTTTGAGGGGCTGAGATGAGTACAGAACAATGCAAGAAGTAACCTGTACATTACATCACAAGGAAAATGTTAGGCATTTCTAAAATGGCCAGATTAGCCCAAATGATATGCTGAGTAGATGTCATCTACAAGATGGTGTTGCCTTGTGTCCAGGGAATAGAAATGGGAAGTGTTTCCAGAAAGTATAAAGTTCTCTTCCAGAATGTGGAAATTCAGAGTCCTAAAAACCAGTTTGGTTCTCCATGAATGGAGGATTTCAGCAGTGTTGATTAACTTTGTTGAAAGAAAGCCGTTGGTTAAAATGTAACTGAAGATGAAGACATAGATTAATTCCTGTTAACCTGGGAAGGGGATAAATTTCCTAACTGACTCAGAATTCAGCAATAATCAGGGGAGAAAATTGAAACATTTGCCTGCCTTAAAAAAAAAAAAAAAGGAGAAGAACCTGTATGGCAAAAACATAAGCAAGTTCTATCTTGATGGGTTGGTATCCTATATATATATAATCCTTTATATATAAAGAGCTTCTAAAAACTGAAGGAAAAGTTCCATAATCCAGCAGGAAAATGGGCAAAGGCCCATTACTCATTCCAAGGAAAAAGAAGCTTATTGCAACAAGGATTTGGAAACACATTACCCTCACTCACCATAAGGAGAAATGCATACTTTAACTGCACCAAGATAC
Organism: Neogale vison; assembly: GCF_020171115.1. Lineage (NCBI taxonomy): Eukaryota > Metazoa > Chordata > Mammalia > Carnivora > Mustelidae > Neogale > Neogale vison. Next base: position 96,916,228 of record NC_058093.1, on the reverse strand, counting down.
CATGTCCCAAACATCAGGCTCAGCAGGATCCAGAACTTGGTAGCATAGGTGTTCCAATGGTGAGGATCCGTCCATCTTTTCCTGCCCTACTAGTGACAATGCAGCGTGGTCCTGAGTTGGGGAGTGTATTTGTCACAATGTAGCAAAACTATGAGCACAGTTTCCCTTTGACTGAGCAGGTCATATCTAAGAGTCTCTCCCAAAGATAAGTGAGCATAAATAAAAAATGGTGTGTGCACAGGTCATTTGTTGTGACACTGTTCAAAATAGGCAAAGAGTAGAAATAACCCAGATGTTCATACTAGGGGACTGAGTGAATAACTTGGCCCCCTGAGAGAGGGGGCTGCTGTGAAACTGGAAGGAGCAATAAGGACGGTCCCCACTGCTCTGAGGCAATGCCCGGGAGACAGAGAAGTAATAAAGCTAGCATGCAGGGCAGCTGGTCAACTTATTTCCTTCTGTGTAAGAAGGCAATGTGTGTGTATGTTAGCGTATATGAATTTGCCTGTATTTTTAAAAGAGATAAGGTAAGGAAAATAGCAAGCCAATGAAAGTGACTTCCCCTGAAGGAAAGGCGTGCAGGACCAGGGACAGAAAGTAGGTATCTCTTTAATGTACCTTATTTTGACTTGGGAACCATGTAAATGTTTCATGTAATTTTAAATAAGAAAGAAAATAAGGAAGAATTCACTAACAACTGAAAACAGATTGAAAAAATAAAACATGTCTAGTGTTCTATCAGATTAGTGTGAATGTCCCACACAGAGAAAATAATTACTTCAAGTGACTTTAAAACTCTGTCTTCGGACCATATATTTACTGGGGGAAATATTTACATTGTTATTTGAAACTGTGAGAGGTATACTGTATGAGCCCAGATTTTCAGTATCCAAAAAGGTGGGTAGTAGTTAAAGAATTTAAGACTGTATCATCTCTAGCTAGTATAGGAAATACCAATATCAATTTACTTTTCTCTCTTTTTTTTTTTTTTTTTTTTTTTACTTTTCTCTTTAAAAGGGAAATGTTTCCTAGCTCTCTTCTTAGAAAAGGATCCAAAGTAAAGATAATCCAGTTGCAAGGAGTATCCTTGGCCCTCAGATTGGAAACCTTTTAAATACCTCTTCTACTGGGATGGCTGGGTGGCTCAGTCAGTTAAGTTTCTGCCTTCAGCTCAGATCATGATCTCAGGGTCCTGGGATTGAGTCCCACATCAGCCTCCTTGCTCAGCGGGGAGTCTGCTTCTCCCTCTGCCTGCTGCTCCCCCTGCTTGTACTCTCTCACATACAAATAAATAAATTAAATAAGTTTTATTTATTTATTTATTTATTTATTAAATTAAAAATAAATGCCTTTCCTTCAATAAGGAGCTTCCTGTTCAAATCAATACTGATTCCAGGTCTAGGGCAGGAAACATTCACAAGGGGACCTCTCGACATGCCAGAAAGCAAGGAAGCTAAGGAAGACCACGGGGGTGGGGTCAGAAGGCCGTAGGAACCAAAGACCAGGTAGCTGGAGAATCGGAAAGAAAAGTAGCTACAGTGGATTTCATTCAAACCAGTGGTGGGTACTCCATGAGTCCAGGATGAACCTCACAAGAGAGAAGACCACAGAGTCCATCGGTCACCCTTCTCAAGTTGCTAGGACACCACGTCATTACTCTGAAGAATAAAGAGAAAGAATCCAGCTTTGATCTTGCCTTTATACGGCAAGCTGTATTTGAAGGTAATCAAAAAGTTGATGAAAGAAATTTGTTAATCACGAAGAAATCACAGCTAATAAATGCCAAAGGAATGCAGAAGGAGAAAATCAGCATTTTAATACACGAGGGAGACAGTGGGATAAAGCAGGGGTTATCTGTGGTTGGTACAGCCTTCATGTCGTAAGTTGATGGAAAGCTTTCTCATGAATGGCTCTGCCTTAACTGGAGAAAATGTGAGCATACAGAGAACAGTTAAGCAGTACAAGACCTTTCTGTATTTTGATGTGTTCAGGCTGGCAGATTGGCACAAATCAGTGACTCCCAAAGCCTGTCCACAGAGAACTAGGGTGCCCCCCAAGAGGAGGTCCTTTCCTACCCATGTGACAAAACGGTGGGCCTGGACTAACCCAGTCAATCCCACAGAATCTTCCATTCCCTCACCCTTCCAGTAACTGTGGCTATTCCAGAGACCTGAAGGGGAAGATCATTGGTTTGAGTGTAAGAAGGAAGTGTCAACTTATATTTATGTATTGTTGGGTTTTTTCCTAAACACAGCATATTTACCAGTGTTTACTATGTGGGTTGATAGTAACCATTATATCATTGATGTGTATACACGCACCTGTATTACCCAGTTGTAGTGGATTGTGTGCCGATGCAGTGCAAAATGGAAAGCGCAGATCCCCAGGAATGGAGTGTTGTGCTCGGAGAACTCTATTGTCTTCCAGGCCAGCTGTGATCTGACCAGATTTGGCAGTGTTCAGGCATGTGTGAAGTGCAGAGAGAGGATGGGGAAGCCAGTCAGAAAGGGCCGAGCTGGAAGACAAAGAGAAAAACGCACCATTGCCAATGCATCTCTAGGAGCAATGACATGAGGTTGTCCTGACCAGAGCGTGTTTGCACTTAAATATTCAGAGTGGAACACTTCTCACCATAAACCTGCTTCTGTTTCTTCTCTAACTCCTCTCTTCACTAAGTTGATAGACTTTCTCTAAGTTGGAAAATGTGATTTTTCTTCATTGTTCTGCTCCAATCTCAGAATTTCACTGCAGCTGTCCTCTGTGTGTATTCTGTTTGCATTCTGGCATTTTTGTGTCAGCCTAGACCATTCCTGATGCCTCCCTAAGTGCTTCCATAGGGACCACCCGAGTGGTCAGACAACGCTCAGTCTGTTTGCCTACAACTTCTGAGTGATGACTTTTGTCCAAGAAGCCGTAAAGTCTGGGGGCTCCTTCCTCATGGCAAGCCCTCGTTCCTACACTCACCTCTTGACCACACTCCCAGCGGCCTGTGGGCTAGGCACTAAGGCCTTCCTCTTGGCACCAGAGCCAGCTCTTAAAAGCTCAGCTTGGACTGAGCTATCCCTGCTCAAAGACTGCCGTGCCTTCCCTTTGCCCTGCTCCACACTGTCCCACTCCATACCCCTCCCCAGCTGCTTCCCCAGCCTGGCCAGACAGCCTGCTGGTGTCTGCAGGTGCCTGCTGGTGCCTCCCCACTCTTGCTTCCTTCAAGTCACCCTGATGGCAAAATTGTTTTTTTTTTTTCCCTTTAAGACTTTATTTAAAAGACTTCCTCTATCTTTTGAATTAAATTGAAGAGAAATATTAACCCTACCACAAAACACAAACCTCCCCCACCTATGGAAAAGGGCCCCCATACTTTAGTATAAGCATTATCATAGTTTTCATGGCTGTATTTTTACATAGTTGTAAGTACATAATAGAATTCTGGATCTCCTTATTTTTTTTCCTTCACTTCATAGATAATTTTTTCACGGTTCTTTTAAACCATGATTTCCTAGGAGGTTTTGTGGTCCCATGATTTCCTAGGAGGTTTTGTGGTCCATCGAGTGACTAGCTCCTAATTTGTTCCTGTTTTTTCCTGTTGACAAGTAACCACTGCTTTTTCTGGGCTTGACAGGGTCTTGGCTTGACCCTCCAATTAGGCATTATTTCCATCGGCGACCTTCAGTCTGCTATACATTCTGCTTTTCTAAACTCCTGAAGGTGATCTGTCTGATTTATCTCACTTGCCAACAAGGTGCATCCTACCTTGGAAAAGGCAGGACATCCGCCTGTACCATTTATAAGAGAAAACAAAGCCAGAAGTGGACGACTCGCTCCGTGAGTTAGCCTGTATTTGGATAGCTCTGATTCCCTGTACCACACCCATTCACAGCTTCCTCTGGCTCATGTAAAGACAGCGGTGTTGAGAGGTCTTTACGTGACTGTGTTTGTCCTTCCCGCTCACTGGAGGCTCTGGCCAAACGCACCAGCAGCAGAGATAACCAGACTCCTTCCCCTGAGCTCAGGCCGGGGTGGTCCCAGAATTTGGTTGACATCCCGTCATTGGAAGGTTTCAAGAACATTCAGCAGCCTGCGGAAACTCCTCACTGTTCATTTCACTGTCAGAGAACGTTGCCTGTCCATTCGTATTGGTTTAATTCATTAGTGAACTAATTTTCTGAGGACCCGCAGCACTTGGGCTATCATTCACCATCTGAAGACACCCAACGGTTCACCTTCTGGGTACCCACCTTCTGCACTTTGAATCGAGGGCTGGGGAGGTTTCAGCATTTCTCGGTACATGTGGACACGGGGGACAGTGAAGACAGGGAGCTGTCCTAGAGCGGAGTGACAAACAGGCCAGGGGTTCCAGAGGTGTTCATTGAGAGCCTTCCCGTCTCACCTCCTGCCCCTCTCCTTTCATTACACCATCTGGCCTGCTTCATGCTATTGGCCTCCGCTTGGCTTTTACATGCCTTCCGGGGTGCCTTGTTTTCTCGGACTTGCAGGCCATTGTATGTGTACTCCTTGGTGTGGACCCCCGCGCCCTCACACCCCAACACATACATCCTTGCTTTTCCTTCAGTGAGGTGCCCTGTCCTCTGGGAACCTTCCCTTTCCTGAGCCACACACTCCTGTTCTAGGACTCTCACACCTCTATTCCAGCCCCAGTCCCATCTTGTGAGCCCCACGAGCCTGGTCACTGCTGAGTCCTCCATACCTGAAATGGTAACGTCAGTGGTGATAAGTATTTGTTGGTTCAATGAACAAAGAACAAAGGACTTAGTTTCCCCAGCTACAAAATGAGGTCAGTTAGAACGTAAGTCAGATCCTGACATTCCTATGCTCACAGCGCCGTGGCATTTCACTGTAGGGAAAGCCAGTCATCCCACTGGCCTCATGACACAAGCACGTGTCTGGCCTCATCTCTAACCACATGTCTTCTGGCTCACTGCTCTCTAGTCCCACAGCTGTTTCTCCTGCCCTAGGACATTTGCATTGGTTATTCCATCTTCCAAACATTCTTCTCTTAGACTTCTGTATCTCCTTCTTCAGGGTTGTTTGTTTGTTTTAGCATTTTTTTTTCTTTTTAAAGATTTATTTGTTTGTTTATTTGAAAGAGAGAGAGAGAGAGAGAGAGCTCACACCTGGCTGGGGCATAGGGGCAGAGGGAGAGGAACAGAGAGAAACCAAAGTAGGCTCCCCACTGAGCCCAGAGCCTGATGCAGTGTTCGATTGCGCAACCTTGAGATCACGACCTGAGCTGAAACCAAGAGTCAGATGCTTAACCAGCTGAGCCACGTGGGCACCCCTCTTTCTTCAGGTTTTTTTTTTTAAATTAATTTATTTTTTATTTATTTTCGGCATAACAGTATTCATTATTTTTGCACCACACCCAGTGCTCCATGCAATCCGTGCCCTCTATAATACCCACCACCTGGTTTTCTTCAGGTTTTTAACTGAACTGTCACTTCAGTGAGATCAACCCTAAGTCCCCTTCTTTTTTTTTTTTTTTTAAGATTCTATTTATTTATTTGACAGACAGAGATCACAAGTAGGCAGAGAGGCTGGCAGAGAGAGAGAGGAGGAAGCAGGCTCCCCGCTGAGCAGAGAGCCTGATGTGGGGCTCAATCCCAGGACCCTGGGATCATGACCTGAGCCGAAGGCAGAGGCTTTAACCCACTGAGCCACCCAGGCGCCCCCCCTTCTTTTAAGTACAACTTTCCCCCAATTTCCTGTGCCGTTCTCTGCTTTATTTTCCTCATTCACTGTATTACCAGGCAATATTTATACTTCTTTTATTTTTTTGTTATTTTTTTCTACCCTGGAATCTGAGACATAAGGGTTTTGTCTGGTTCATTGCTGAAACGCCCAACACCTTGAAGAATGTATAGCTTAGAGTAGGCCTACAGAAAATACCAGTTGAGTCAAAATGAACGATAACGCCTGTTCTCTTTTAGTCCATTGCAACAATGTGAGGGAAAGCGAGACGTGTTGTCCAAACGTAATGTTACAGAAGCTTCTGTATTGAATCGTATGTTGTACACCTGAAGCTAATGTAACATTGTGTGCCAAGTACACCCCCCCCCAATTTTTTTTTTTTTTTTAAATCATTACAAAAGCTTCTTAGGGCCAGTGGCTTCAAGTTACCCTTTTGTGTCTTCCCACAGAAGGTGTTCAGGTGGTTGAGCTTTCTCGAGTTGTTCCAATCATACTGGCTGTCGTCATTGACATTCGAACTCTTTGACTTTCTCCCACGAAGCTGGGACTCACGGTGTGGTTTATTTGCATGATCAGGTTGAAGTAATGGCGTGTAGACCAAAGATTCTGCCAGACAAAACAGGACTTGTAGAAATGGACTACTTTCCTTTCATGCAAATGAATAAACCTCTTGGCTTTAGCTAAAGATCACTTCCCTGTACGATTTTTATTTTTAGGGCCTAACAAGCAAAGGAGCTATTTGTGATTCCAGCTGCCTTTCTGGCCTTCGATTTCCAGCAGTAGGACTCTTGCCTCTTACTTCAGTACAGGCCAGTGAGTGATGGGATCAGCCTTACAGTTCCGTTATCTGAGTCTCAGCCTTGAGGAGTGATGTTCTTCCGAGAAGTCCATTCCCTCCTAAATTGTTTTTTGACACTTGAGAAATTTACTCTGGTGTGCCTTTTGTCAACAGTTCAGGCTCTCATCTTTTGAGCCCAGCTGTACATAATAGTTTCCCTAGCTTGGATGCTGACCCCTTCCCTCTCTCTCTCAACTCATCATCACCACCATTTGAAAAACTTCAGTTTGGGTAAAATTTGAAGTATAATATCACTGGCTGTGTAGTTTTTAAAGCCAGATAGCCCCTTTTGTGAGGTCACTGTCTTTGTCAGTGAAGTTTTTTTCTGTCTTGCCAGTCACGTCGTGAGAATCAGCACGGACCTCACGAATATGATGGTGGCCAGTATACTTCCTCACTTTTTTTTACTCTTTAAGATTTTATTTATTTACTTGACAGACAGAGATCACAAGTAGGCAGAGAGGCAGGCAGAGAGGGGGGGAAGCAGGCTCCCCACTGAGCAGAGAGCCCGATGTGGGGCTCAGTCCCAGGACCCTGAGATCCTGAGCCAAAGGCAAAGGCAGAGACTTAACCCACTGAACCACCCAGGCGCCCCCCTCACTTTGTTAACAGAGTTCTCAAACAGACAAAAAAAAAAAACGTGAAACAGATGTACAGTAGAAACCCGCAGCCTAGACTCGGGCGTTAACAGCTTCCTTTCCTTGCTCTGTGACCTCTCAATCCATATGTCTGTTTGCATGCCAGTCAATACACATTTTTTTGAGGCATAAAAGAACACTTAACCCATAGATGTTTCAGCATATCTGAACTAGTGATCAGTATTGGTCACCAAACCAATTTTTTTTTTAATTTGTAGCATTAAATTACTTTACTCTTTGTCTCCCAGATGAATATAAGCTCAGTGAAGGGAGTTACATTCATGCTTGCTCCATTTAATGATGTGTCCTCAGCTCTTCCCAAGTTGTTTTCTGGCTCATAGTAAGTGCTCAATAAAAAAATAAATAATAAAAATTTGAAAACTTTTAAAGATAAAATGAAAATAAATAAATAAATGTGCCGTTGAGTGAATTGACAGTACTTGGAAACCCATGATGTTAAGATTTTACAGCTCTCCATCGCTGATTGGTTTCCCTTCTTCCCACCTTTAGTTTTGTGACCTAGATTGGAAAGATATGTTAGCTTATCAATTAAATAAATATTTCTTGAACACCAACACTTAGTAAGCATGAGCTAGTTTCTGGACCAGAGTGATGAGCTGCCTTGGGTTGTGATTCATCCCATGAAGAACAGGCTTTAGGGTTGGAACTTTTGTGCAAAGAGCCTGATGCTGGAGTAGTTTAGGCATGGCCTCTGCTGCTTGGTAATGTAGATCTGCCTACCTGTGGAATCAATCATACGAGTTAATTAAGCATTTCCCATTGGCTTAGTCAGTCATGCACGCAAAAAGAATTTGCTCAATTTCCTACTATGCTCTGGGAGTCAGCATAAAACATGGTTCCATCTCAAAGAACGTATAGGCTGTCCTCGAGATAATAATGTGTGAAAGGGACTGTAACTCTTCATGATCTAAGAGGAGCCCTACTTATCTCAGTGTCGGAAAGTGAGGGAATCCCTCAACCAGGATGAATGGAACTGAGCCTTCAGGGAAGGAGGAGGTGAGAGACATGCCAGGATAAGAGAAGATGGCTAGCATACATGACAAGCTCCGAGTAGGTCATCATGGAGCAGAAGTGTCAGGGTGTGACCCAAAATGAAGCCAGAATGACAGATTGGCTGGCCATGCTTCATCCTGGAGGAGGTGGAGATTTTCAGCCAGAAACTACCGCAGTTCCGTGTTTGTTGCAAAGAGTGCCCTGTCAGGCAGCACACAGGCTGTGCCAGATGGAGCAGGGAGCAGAAAGGAGGAAGGGCAAGGCTGAAGGTAGAAAGAGCACTCAGAAATCCACTGCAGAAGTGACAGGAGCATGATGGTCTGCACTACTAGTGGATTTTGATAGTCAAGAATTGGAAATGTCCTAAACGTCTCCTAGGGTAGACTCATCAGGATTTCGGTCTTGTTTACTTGGTCACAAAGGGTCGTTGACTTTTGTCCCTCAGAGTTGTTGAAACCAGCTTTGGGTTGAGCTGGATACGGGCTAGCAGGATCTTTATTTTTTCCCTCTCTTGGCTTTGTACTTCTCTGGGTCGGCGTCCTTGTCACGTGGGTACACAGATGACGTCTGCAGCTCTCAACTTCCACCCTGCCAATGTGGTGACTATAACAGAGACACCCTGACCTCAAAAGTAGCTCTGACTAGTGTTGGAGCAGCTGTGATTGGTGGGTCTTGGATCATACCCCCATCTTTCAAATGAACCGTGGTCACAAAGAGTTTCTATATCATATGCCCATCCTTAGAAGAGGATGGAGTGTGGGCAGCCGAGGGGTCAGGACTGGCACCAGTCCAGCCACCTGAATGAAACAGAATCGCATGGCCTGCGAGAAGTGTGGTTCTATAAAGCATTGCTGGTGGTCCAGAACCATGGGGCATCCCAGCTGATGGAAGGAATTAATGCACTGAAATACTGTACTAGTTAACAAGCAGTGATGAGCTGTGGTGTATTAACCCCAAAGATGCCTGTGGCGTATTTGTAAGTGAAAAAAGTTTTACAAAGGCATAGGTATAGTAGGATCCAGTTTTGATTTGAGTATTTATTTTAAAAAAAATCCATGGGTTGCTTGGGTGGCTTAGTCACTTAAGCCTCTGACTCTTGATTAGGCTCAGATCGTGATCTTGGGGTCCTGGGATCAAGCCCCATGTCAGGGCAGGGTGTGTGGGGGGGAAATCCTTTCTCAGCAGGGAGTCTACTTGAGGATTTTCTCTCTGTCTCTCCCTCTGCCCCTACACACTCCCACATGTGCTCCCCCAAAATAAATTAGTAAATCTTATTTAAAAATCTAGTAATAATGGTTATTTCTAGGTGATAGATGATCTGTTATTTTTCTTACATCTTTTTCTATTGTCTGGAAAAAAGTTTTACCCAGAGGATCTATTTCTGTTATAATTGGAAAACCTAAATAAGTAATCATTTGAATAGGGCAAAAGAAAACTGATCTGTTGCGGAAGTCTCAGCAAGAATCCATGAGGCCAGTACTAAGAAAGGTGCAGAGGAGGGAGAGGGTTAAGATTCAGGGAAGCTGACATCCTCAGGACTGGGTGAGGGCTAAGGGAGGAGCCCAGGGTGGCTTTGGGGTTTCTGCCCCTGGCGATCTGCTGGTGTGGGGATCCCCACCACAGTAGGCCAGCTGTGGTTAAGGTCAGCAGGCTACCTATTAAAATGAATGTTTTCACTTTTTGTTGCAAGCGCTTGGGACTTAGCGATGGAATGGCAGACCTCAGAGGCTCAGGTGCTAAGAGAAGGATCAATTTGACTTAATAAATTTTTTGAGGGGTTCCTGGGTGGCTCAGTCATTAATCATCTGCCTTTTGCTCAGTTCTTGATCCCAGGTCCTGGGATCGAGCTCCACATCGCGCTCCCTGCTTAGCAGGAAGCCTGCTTCTCCCTCTCCCACTCCCCCTGCTTGTTTTCCCTCTCCCAATGTTTCTCTCTCTCTCTCTGTCAAATAAATAAATAAAATCTCTAAAAAATTTTTTTTAATTACATTTGAAATGAGGACGCTATTACTGCTTGGTAGAAATTGTATAGACCTCATTTATTAAGTATTTGGTAAGCTCTGTGAGGGCAGAAACTCATCTTGATGTTGTGATCTCTCAGTACCTAGCATTTAACCTGGCTTTTTTTAGAAGGAGTGCTCTAAAATGGTTGTGGTTGAATGAATTATTCAAGCCAAACTCCCAGTAGTTCTTAAAAGAAGTTATTGCTGTAATCTGCTCAGGAAGCTCATCAAGCTGATTTGTAATCATTTGTAAATAGATGCTTCCAAAGTACTTAAAATAATGCTTTTCTCAAAAAAAAAAGAAAAGAAAAAAACCACAAATGCATGTCCTGAATTATTTTAAGACCACTGTCAATGTTTAGCAAATCCCCTTCTGCTTGTCACATGTAAAATGAATCAACTTGGCCCCCCCATATGTGTAGCCTAAGTCACTTAAGAAACTGAGCTGATCTTATATATACTCTTCCCTCTGGGTCTTTCATGCGTATTTTGGTCCACCTTATAATGTGATTTTCCCTCTGAAACATGTTTATCACTATAGTTCATGGAGCCCAGAAGATAAACTATTTGGACTATGAGGCTGTATGTAGGATGCTTTAAGGAGCTTGGACTCTGGGACCAGCTGGTTTGGCTCTAAATCCCCATGTTACCATTTCCTATCATGCCGATCAGGGTAGTTAAAGTGCTCCCCCTGACCCTGCCCTGAACTTACTCACCTCTACGAACATGTTGAAAGGTTGTCATGAAGATAAAATCAAACAGTCGTGATCAAGAGCTTAGAACCCAACTCTGCACATAGAACTCAAATATTAGCCATATTTAAACAATCCCATTTGTTGATTTCCTGGGACAGAGTGATTTCCAAATGTGCAGGATTTCCTGTGTCCCATTTATGATGAAATTTCTAAAGTTTACCTTGACTTGTGAGTACCTTCCCTTTGAAAACCTCCTAGCACAAGTCAACTCTCTGTTCCTGGTCTCAGACAGAGAAAAAAAGACAGCTTGGGCTAGAGTTCAATCTCTGTGGAAAGGTCTTTTTGGCTAGCGTCAGTACTTTTGACCTACTCTAAGTGATTTTAGGATCATGTGTGTTGAGTCCAGGGCCCTCGGGGACGATGTCAGCAGGCAGGTAACCAGCTGCTGGCCCTCTGCTCAGAAGGAACCACAGCAGGGCCTGTAGTCACTTCCAAATCACCTGTGGGGCAGTTTGCAGCTAAGTGACCCTTCCTGGCACCCCTGCCTAGAGTCCCATGACAGTTTTGGCATCCCCGGAGAAGACACACGGAGGGTGTGACCAGTGCCGGTGAAGGGTGGTGCCGCAGGATTTCTTCTTTGGCCCTCCACGGTCCTTACCGGTGCTTACAGGTTGCCCATCCCCCACCTAACACCTCCAGACCAGAGAAAGGAGTGTAAATAAAGTGCTGGCGTGAAAACTCAGGAAAAGAACAGGTGTTTGTGATTGTTCGTGAGGTGTCAAATTTGAGTTAGTGCCAAATTACAGTCCTCAAACAATAGAGGCCCACCAGTTCTCACAAGGCGTTGGACTAGACCCTACGCTCTCTCTCCCTCTCAGTGGTCAAGCCCTGAGCTACAGGAATCTTTGACACAAAAATACATGCGTATAGCAGTTCTTTTCTTTGGGGGCTTTGACGATTTTTGTTTTTAGCTCTAAGTGTATTGCATTTTTTCCACCTGTGACTTTGTTTCTAGGTCATTGAGTCACATTTCACCTTTCTTGAGAAGTGCTCGTCTAAGGACTAGATAACTGAATTTCGGAAACCAATATCTTCTTTTTTTTTTTTTTTTAAGATTTTATTCATTTATTTGACAGAGATCACAAGTAGGCAGAGAGGCTGGCAGAGAGAGAGGAGGAAGCAGGCTCCCCGCTGAGCAGAGAGCCCGATGCGGGGCTCGATCCCAGGACCCTGGGATCATGACCTGAGCTGAAGGCAGAGGCTTTAACCCACTGAGCCACCCAGGTGCCCCCGGAAACCAATATCTAAAGTATGGATATTTAGTCACCACATAACATTTTCTGAAGACTAAGAGAAAATGCAGTCTCCAAGTTTAAAGTGTCAGGTTCTGTTTCAGAATTTTCACAGTTAACCCAAAGTTTTGCAAAGCGCTATTTTAAGCTGCCTTGTTGACATTTCGAATGCGCAGGGGCTCTCTTCTCTTCCCTCATCCTCCTTCAAAGCCCCTCACCACCAGCTCCTCAAAAAGAAAGGAAAAGCAACCATTGCCCCTTGTTGGCAGTAGAATTTATTCACTAATTTACTTTCCAGCCAACTGCAGCCATTGCCTCTGGGCACTTGTTCAAAAACGCAGAAATGAAATAACAGATTGGCCAGGCTGAACACAACTCCCCAGTCACAACCCTATTATCTCCTCATTCTGTCACCCCCATTAGGCAGAAGCCCGGGAGACTGGATGGTGATAACACAGTGTTTATGCAGCTCCTTCGTGTCCACAGTTCGCGGCTTTCCGCTGCTGGCGTTCCCTCGTTCATCTGCGCAAGGGGTGGAAGACAGTGAGGTCCAAGACTTCAGGCACCTAGGCCTTTCCACAGGCCTACCTTTGCCCATCTTTAAGGGCTCCTGTGCAGGCTGCCTGCCTGGGAATGAGCTCCTGAGTCCTGAGAAAGCCAGAGTTAGACGAAGGAACCAACTTGCTCTGTGTGCTTACCACCTACCTGCGAAGGAGTACGGTGGAAGCCACATGTGTGGATTTCTCTGAATATCAAGCATCTCTCCATTTAGGTTATTTATAGCTGCTCTATTCAGGGCAGAGTCAAGCAGAGCAGTCGCTTTATTTAATATTGTGGGGCCTCTGCAGGGTCATCTGAAAAACACATTTCTCCGGACAGAGTGAATGTGTAGCGGAGGGCGGTCTCTGTTTCAACTACAGGGGATTGTTTTCTGGTTTTCGCCTTCTTTGTGCAGTTCCTCTTAAAATGATAGGCACGGGGGGTTGGGAGAGGGGGGGTAGGGTTATGGACATTGGGGAGGGTTTGTGCTTTTGGGTAAATTGGAAGGGGAGGTGAACCATGAGAGACTATGGACTCTGAAAAACAGTCTGAGGGGTTTGAAGTGGCGGGCGGGGGTGGGAGGTTGGGGTACCAGGTGGTGGGTATTATAGAGGGCACGGCTTGCATGGAGCACTGGGTGTGGTGAAAAAATAATGAATACTGTTTTTCTGAAAATAAATAAATTGGAAAAAAAATTTAAAAAAATGATAGGCACAAGAGAGAAATGTTTGACGGGGGTATGGGGTTGCTTCCCCACCCCCCTTGACCAACTGTTTAAACAGAGAAGTTTTAGAACTCCCATGATGAGCAATCCAGAAGGAAAATGCCTTTCTCTTCTCAAATAGTCTCTTCTATAGACTAGACCCGGCTCCTTGGGGTGGGTGGCTTCTTAGGATGGCTCACATCCCAGTGAATTTCACCTTTCATTCCGTCTTCATTCCCTCCATCTGTTCAGTATAGTTCCATAATTATCTCTCTCATTAGTGAGTCATTCTTAGGGGAGGTGTGACGTCGGGGTGATGCTGACTGGTTTTGCCCCCCAAATCCCCCTTTCCCCAATGTGCTTCCTGTCGGATGGTGTGGGGCTGCCAACAGCAGCCTCGCCCCCATGAGAACCCTTGATTCAGCCCTGCTCTGGCCATTTATTGGTCAAACCTGGAAGGCAGCATCGCTGTCAGGAGATGTGGCCTTGTGCTGGGCAAATGGGAAGGTGGAGAACACTCATCAGGATGCTGTTTGGACAGCAGCATTTTACAGGGTGGGGGAGGGGTGGGGGGCGGGCAGGCTGTCCCGCTCAGCATTTGGTTCAGGTTAATCCGTCCTGGAGACCATTCTCATGTGAGGGTTCTGCTGGGAGTATGTGGGAGTAGGCAGTCCCCTGCCTCGCCCTCCCCAGGGAAGAAAGAACCAAAGTAAAATGAGAACATTTAATTACATGCGTGATGGCTTCTGTCAAACGTGTAATTGTTGTTTATTCTTGCCGATAAAATCCTCACTACCCTGTCCTTTCCTTTGCCTCTCAGCTCACACCCCAGACAACAGCTTTTTGGGATTCGTGGTCGAGCAGCACCTAAACTCCAGCGACATCCACCACATCAACGAAATCAAAAGGCAGAACCAGTCCCTTGTGTATGGCAAAGTGGATAGCTTCTGGAAGGTGAGTCAGTCTGTGTGTGCGTCGCTCTCTCCAAAACGAAGCTTGTTGGGTAATTTAATTTAACTTTGATCCAGGGAGTAATCAAGCCAAGTGCCCAGGGCTTAATGGGATCTGCTTAGAAGTAAACAAGGCTGTGTTGGGATTTGGTCGTTCAGCATTTGGGTATCTAATAAAGGCTGTACCTGCTCGTTGGCACAGTGGCTACACAGCAAAGGCCTTCACTCTTTGCTGGAAATGTTACATTACAGCTTCCTACTGTCCTGTACTTCTGAAAGCAGGGCCCCATGGGGGCGGATATCTTTCTGGAGCACGGCATTGCACCGAGAGCCCTTTGCAGTGTAAGGGTAGGGCAGCACTCTAGGGGTAGCTCTGGGGAGTGTGGTGGGTTTCACATCCTCTTGGCTGCAGTCAGCAGTCAGCAACCCCATACTAGTCAGGGCTGAACTACCAGAGAAAGGAAACCACCCACCCGCCATGGCTGACTGTAGGCACTTTACTCCAGGACATCCTGGACGACACAGTATTCTTGGCCACAGGGAACCTTGAGACAGGGTTCCAAAAAGCATTGGACCTTGGGGCCTTCTGGATGGTTTCCAGAGTCCATCTGGGGGAGGTACAGTGAGAGGGAGCCAGACTGAAGCGTGACCTGGTGCCCTGACCTCCAGACCTTTTTATTGGGAAGTCTGCCTTTGTATGCCAGTGCCATCATTGTGATTGAGGACGTGTTTACACAGGACACAACAGTCTCCAGGACTTCAAAACATGCCTCTTACAAAACCTGAAAGTAATCACTTTCCAGAATGGTCATGTACCGGGATCTCATGCTGTTATGTCTCCTCTAATGAAAAAGTTAGAAATCCAAGCACTGAGGGAATACAAGTGATGTATGGGGTAAAGAACTCCCTGCTGTTTGTTTTCTGACCCCACGTGCGGAAGAGGAAAAGCCATGCTGCCCTCTCTTTACTAATGCTAAGGATGCCGAGGGGACAATTAAATCAGCCTATTTCCAGGGAAGCTGATTTAATTCCAGGTAACTGTCTTTGCTGTAAACAACTAGAATCCTCTCTTAGTTTAGTACAGTGACTGTCAAAGGAGTACAGTGTCACCTTCAGGGGGCCAGGAGCCAGTATTAGTTGCCACGACAGAGGGAGGTGCCCTCGGCTTCCGGGGGCAGAGGTCAAGGATGCTGCTGACAGGACTTCCCCACAACAGAGGCTAACCTGGCACAGAAGAGGAGCTGGGCCGAGGTTGAGAGACCTCAGCTGGTAAAGAAGATTTATTTCCTCTGTATATTATTTCGCATTTTCTTCTCTCGAGGAAAATAAAATCAGTCAGGACTCTAAGTGGTTATTTAGGATGTTCCCATGAATTTACACACCTTAGCTTCCTCTGCATCAGAACCTGCCCTGTGTTAACAGACCATCTTTCAGCTGACTTTCAGCCACACAGTTTCAAAAGGACATGCTGGGTGTTCTCATTCTCAGCTCAGGTGTGAAGTGGATGAATCAGGACACTGGTTTTAAGAAGACATGGGCTTTTAAGGGGAAAAAAAAAAAAAAGAAAGAAAGAAAGAAAAGGCCTCCCTCCCTTTTCTCCTCCACACCTGCTCAAAGAAAATTGTTTGCATGTCTATGTGGACTTGACCTTGCAATTATATCACTTCTGTTTTGGAACCAAGTGCAGCTTCCTTTTAGGTGCCTCTGGCAGTTTTCCAGTTGCCCTAGAAAAACAAGATAATAAATTGGTTCTGAAACCTTCTTGGTCACCTTTTGTTGTTGTTGTTGTTGGATAAGGTAATACCACCACTGAAAGAATGGTTTTCTTGATGCCGGTCAGAATCCCAAAGCATTAGTCATGCTGACCCAAGTGATTTGTGGCACGATTTGGAAGTCCCTCTGACACTCTGCAGAGGACCCAGCCTTCCTCTTACTGAGCGTCGTCCAAGCACCACAGAAGGCTGAGTGGCAGCCTGTCTGTGTTCGCCTTTGTCCGAATACCCCAAATCTGGAGTGGTGAGTTTTCTGTATCATCATTGCCCTGTATTCTTAGATGAGAAAGGCCCCAAAAGCTGGAATATTCTGTGAACTTTTTACATGGATTCAGGACATGTCAAACTTCTCAACACAGTACAGGATGTGAGAATTGTTGCTTTGTTACAAATATTGTAACATGTGAGAATTGTTACTTGCAACAAAGCCTCCCCGTGAACGTGCACAGAAGACAGGAGGCCATAAGTGGGGTGCCCCTGCGCCCTCATTCCCAGGGTGGCATTCGTCACTGACTTCAGCCAGCAGGAAGCTGTAGCTGTTTTTCCTCTCCCTTGCCCCAGTGTCTCTCTACCCAATCTCCTGTGCCTCTCACCTCTTTGGAAAGGGGTGTGACACTGTCCATCTCGGGGGGTTGAGGAATTTAGGGGTGGTGTGTGGGCAGGTGCAGGATTGGAGCTGACCCTCTGGAGAGCTCCTCCTCCCTCAGATTCTAGGACTCACTGAAATCCTGAAGGTACTTGCTGTGCCATCAATCCTATTCCATGTCATCCCCTCTCCTGCAGGACTGTCCCCAGCTGCTGGGGCACTCAAGTGGGAGATGCCACCACACACCACACACCCAATCTTGGCTGATTGGTCCAGAGGGCAGTGTAGCTCTTTGGTGCCTGGCAGCCATGATTCTGGCTCAGGAAACCTCGCAGGATCCGAGAGATCTTTCACGTAGCATTGGAGAACAGAGGGACCGTGAGTCGTGGCGATGGAAATCCGAAGGACAGGTCCAGAGTTGTGAGGAGTCTGAAGCAGAAGCTTCCCAGGAGTGCAAGGATGAGGAGCCGGACTGATTTGGAAAGGGAGAGGCTGCTGTAGAGCGGATGATAGAGCAAAACTGCAGGGAGGAGAGGCGGCCCCTTAGAGAGGTGGGGTGCTGTAGAGGAGCAGGTAGGAAGGAGGACAGATAGAAGCAAACCATGCAATGTGGGGGGAAAGAGAAATGAGCGGCCAGAGTTCCGCAAAGCTTTCTTTTTGCAGATTGTACATCCTTTTATCACACTCTAGTCCCTTGCAGTATCCTGAGTGGTTTCTGTTCCTTGTGGTCCTATCAGGATATGGGTCTTCCCTACATTGCAGACACCTGTCAGGAAACATGATCTATTAAGCGTAGAGGCTGTGAAGGAATGGGCTACGTCAGCTCCCCCTAGATCCACCCCCAGTTCATGGCAGAGGTACCCTGTAGTCCTGTCCTGCTAAAGTGGCACAGTGGAGAGGTGGAAGGGAACCTTCCTGCCAGAATCCCAAAGGCACCAACTCAGGAAGCAATACTGTCCAAGACCCTTACCATCAAATGAGACTGCTTACAGCCTGATCCCAGGTGCAGAGGTCTGTGTTAGCCGAGGAACCCTTGGGGCTGTGTTCTGGATATCTGCCTCTGGGACAGACTGGTTGTTGGGCACCCCCTAACATGTGCCTACAAGGAGAGTCTGTCTAGTGTGGCTGAATTCAAAGATCTTCCACATCCTATTATTAAGATCATGAGAGAATGAAAAATTCGTCAATTTTGTAAAAATAAGACATTTACAAAATTGTGGAAATTAAAGGCAGTTGAAGTCTGGCTTTAACTGAATTTTTTCTATCCATACTTCTTTAAAAACAGCATCTGGAGCATAACCGGATCTTGTAAGGATGATGTAGGGTCTGCCTTTTACGTATTTGGGATCCCATCTTAAAGCCCTCGTTACTTAGTTGCGCAATTGCTACGGAAGTAAATGTCTTGAAGGGCTTGCTTTGAGCACCTCTGGGGCATAAGCACAGCCTCTGAAGGACACGCTGGGGTTCAGACCTGTGCCTGCCAGCTCACCAGCATGTGAGGTGCTTAACTGCCTTGAGCCTCAGGCTCCTGGCCTGTGAAATGGGAGCGGTGACGGCGACCACATAGAGCAGGCTTCTCGGACTTCCTGTTGCATGTGAATCACCCAGCGTGCTGTGAAAATGCCGATTCTGATGCAGACCTTCTGGGCCGGGGTGGAGACCCTGCATTTCACACAGGTGCCCAGGCCATGCCGACATGCTGGTGACAAAAGTGCCCTTCAGGTAGTGTGGCCTTGGCAGGTATGGGATGGCATGAGGTGCTTGGCATTGACTCACTGGCCAGCCAGGGAACACATCATTCCTTGTTCCCCATTCCTTTTGCTTTCCTGCTACACTTGTCAGCAGGCTGCCAACGGTCATGTCTTTACTACTGATGCGCCTGATTCTGGTGACCCCCTCCACCCACCCTAGCCCAGTCTCACTTCCTGCTAAGCGCATTCGAGGCCTTGTCTTCCAGCCTCTGTGCCTGGCCTCTTAGAATGCGATACACCTGTGGTAAGTGGTGGACTGTGGGAGCCGACAGGTGTGGTCTCTTTCTCGTCACCTGCTGTCCTGCGTCGTACCTTGCATGCCTGCTGCACTGTATGGCAGAGTGGTCGAGGACACGCACTGGAGTCAGATGGCCCAGTTCAAGTCCTGCGGCTGCCGTCCGCTGCCTGAGCACCGGCAAGTTCTCTCGGCCTCTTTTTTCATGGAGATGATAGTTAGGTTTCTCCAGTGACTAAGTGAGTTTATACGTTCAAGGTGGTCTGTCTTAACTGTTTCCTGCTATTATGGATATTGTCCCTGGGGCCAGACAGACACAGAGGGGGCTGATGGGAGCATGAGGTAGGAGATAGAGCTGTGAGGAATGGGCAAGTATAGGCCTACCCAAAGATACTCAGATTCCAGTTTTTGAACTATGTCAGTGGTTGGCAAACTCTGGGTCTCTAGCCAAACCTGGCCCGCCCGCCACCTGTTTCAGTAAACGAAGTTTTGTCAGAATACGGCTACAGCGGTTTGTTGCCTGGGGGTTGCTTTTGCTCCAAAATGGCAGCGTGACATAGCTGTGTCTAAGACTCCAGGAACAGCAAAGCCTGACTTACCATCTGACACTTGAGAGGAAGAAGTTTGCCAGCCCCAAAATGACACCATGTCCCAGGTAAACCAAGCCTCCCTTGGAGGACTCACTTGGCCAGCAGTCCTGGGCGTGGATGTCATCAGGGGTCTTTTAAGCTCATGTCACGGTTCTTGATTGTGTTCTGTATGATTGAGACTGGTTGATAAGCAGTGCATGGGAGAATCAAGTGTGACTTCACCAAAATCCCTGTTACTCCACAATGAAACCCCCCGGCACCGAGCCTGGCATTTCTTAATAAGCATTCAGCAAAGGCTCCCACTCGTTGGATGACTAACGGCTGGGGGATAAAAGAGGGCGCCCTGTGAATGATTCTCTGAGCCTTTCGCAGCCCTCATTTACAGAGGTGCTGGCCGATTCCTTCCGAGGCGGCCTGGCTGCATGCAGCAGCCCTCCTTCGCCATCTTGGTTTACAGATGAGGAACTGATTCAAAGGAGGTGGAGGGCCTTGGCCGAGGTGCTGCAGTGTGTGACCTGACAAGTCCAGAGCCAGGATCAGAGTTCTTACCTCTGCTCTGGGGCACTTGCCTCCTTGCTGCCCCCCGCTTGACGAGCTGCTCTCCGCCCCTAGCCTGGAGGGTGTTGGTTCCATGTGGAGGGCAGGATTCAGAAGCCAGGAAGCAAGGTCTGCCTGAGTCACTTCCATGTGCAACAGGAGTCCTGGGCAAATATTGGTGTCACAGGTAAAACATTGCTCCCGGCTGCGCACCACACAAATGGGGAAATCTAGTCTCCACTGAATTTGGAAAGCTTTTTATCAAGACTTTAAAGACTGTGTGGTTCTAAAGCAACCCCTGAAATGACACCCAGTCCCATAACCACAGGCCAAAGAAATCCAGCACCAGACCTTCCAGAAACGTGATGCAACCTTTCCCCCCTCTCTGTCCCTGACTTCCTAGCCTTATTATTCTGTTCTCTGTACCCCATTGGCAGCAGCAGCCAGAATGGTCTTTTAAAAAATGTAAATTGGATTGTAGTACTCCCTTTTCTCACAACCCTCCAGTGGCTTCATTTTAAACTCAGAGCACCTTACATTTACGATGAAATCCAGCCTCCATCAGATGATTTGGGCTCTCTGCAGGCAGGCTGTGTCTGCTGTACATGCACGACTCACCCTCAGCTCCCTGGGCTCTGGCTGTGCAGGGGCCCACACATCGTGCTCTCCCTCCGGGGGTCCAGCTGCTGTAAGAGCTGCTGCTGGCCCTGGCTTGCCCCAGCGCTAGCCTCCAAGGTGCAGCCTGTCTCTCGTGTGCACCCCCAACCAAATGTCACCCCTCTCTGTCTCTGTCACAGCAACTTCTTCCTTTTATGCAATTTTAATCATTTTTATGCTCATGTATTTCTTTCTCTGTCTGCCTGTCCTAATTGTTAGACTCTAAGCTCTTTTCAGAGTAGAACTCCTTGATTTTGCTTTACCCATCACGGTATCTGGCACGTAGTAGGCTCACAGTAACTACTGGGTGCGTGAATCCGTCTCCTCTTGGTTTCATTAAATGTAGGTGATCTATCTGGGGCTCCTGAGATAGGACTTGGACTGTGTTTTGCTTTGGGCGCTGCCCTGAGCTCACTGGTCCTAGGCCCACAGGATGAAGGGATTTAAGGAAAAGTCTTGATGCTGTACCCATGTCAGTTATGCACCATACACAGGTGTCAGGAGGTTTTCAAAACCCTAGTGAACTTTTTAGTGAAATGTTCGGGAAAGAGAATGCCACCCAGGGAGGCTGGGGGCCCGTCTTGGGACCAGCTCCTCCGGCATCTCTGTGATTTAGAAGCAGGCACCTCCAGCCTCCCACTTCCATGCTCATATGCATGAAGGTATTAGTAAAAAGGAATGAATTACTGATACACACAACACGGCAGACCTCAAAATAGTGCCGAGTACAAGAACTGGTCATAAAACAGAGTCTGTAACTGTGTGATTCTGTGTCTATAAAACTCTGGAAAATAGAGATTAATCCATAGTGACAGGAAGCAGATGGGTGTTTGGCTGGGGAGGGGCGAGAAAGAGAGGGGTGGGCATGGCCGCTATGGTTGATGGTGATGTGATGGGCTCACGATATATCAGTATGCCAGCATGTATCAAATTGTATGCTTGGAATATGTGCAGTTGATTATATGTCAATTAGACCTCAGGAGGGCGATTAAAATAAATCTAAGTTGGCAAACAGTGACCTTTGGGGTAAATCCGGCCTATAGTTTGCAAGCTAAAAATGGTTTTTACGTTTTGAAAATCATAAAAAGAAAAGCCAAAAGCAAAAGAATCTGGGACAGACCTTGTATGTTCCCACAAAGTCTAAAATGTTTGCTGTCTGTTCCTTTACAGAGAAAGTTTGCCAACCCCTGGATGAGAACAATAATTACTCACCTGTGTTCTTTAGAGCCCCACGGACTAACTACTATGGGAAGTCAAGGGGCAGCCCCGCGGTGGCCCCACCGACCACAGCAGCTCTGATTCATCTGTGGCATAGGTTTGGATTCCCAGTAGGACTTCACTGGGAAAAGGGTTGAACTGCTTTAAGCAATCAAAAACATTGAAAGTCTCTAGACTAGTCCACTTCTGAGTCTGAGATAGAATCCCATTCTAAAAACTATGTAATTATCTAGCTCACTAATTTGGTTGACTTGGGCTTAGTTTAAATTAATGCAAAATTGGAAATGGGAGTAGTTTGGAAAAATGCCATCTTATTTTGCAATAGGAATTAGCTGTTCTTAGTATATTGTTTTAATGAACCCCCTGAGACCTTTGTAATTAAAGAATGTATTAGAATCCTTGAACACATTTTTGTAGGTAGGTTAAATCTTGTCCTGTTTGGTTTTTTTTTTTCCTTCTTTTTTTTTTTTTTTTGGCCAGACTTTTCTTCCCAGATAATGTAGAGATAAACCAGATAAATTTAAACCTACCTTGAGTCAAATTGGTCTGCATTTTGAAATAATGAAATTGAAATCCATTCTATTAAATTTGCTAGAAAATCTAATGTGATCACAGCTCTTGGTTCTGGTTCCAACCAGGAGGGTATTCCAAAGTGTCTCTCTCTCCCCTAGTTTATTCCCCTTGGGGGATAACTCTGGTAGGAAAGACCTTGTCAGGATCCCACACTGGCCAGAGGCAGGAAGCAGCTTGCTTTTCCTTGGAAGGAGGTCTGTGCTGGTGGGGATGCAAGCAGACACTTGGCCATCCTAAGTCACTTGTTCCTGGTTTCCCCTCTGGCTCACTTCCTGCACAAGTTAAAGTATGGTCCTATGACATAGCCTTTGAAGTGCAAGCTTGGGGCTGGCAGGAAGGGGAAATAGAGAAAAGAAACCAAATGCAAAGAAAAATATCAGAAACAGATCATTGGCTTTTAAGACTCCAAGGACTGCAGTGCAGGGGACATAAGGTTATCATTCAAGAATAGTGTTGGTTTCGTGCTAAGTGTACCCGAACCCTGAGTGGCAACCATTATAAGCACATCAGCGTCTGGGAAGCAAATGAGTGTAGGTTTGAACACTACATTGGGAGCTCAGGAAACCGTGGGCAGCCTCTCTCCCTCTCTTGTCAGCCTTGTGGTCTGTTTGGTCTATTGCCCGTTTGAGTAAGCTTTCTGCTATCATCTTAAACCCGTTGAGGTTTACTCTCTTACTGGCAGAGAGCACACATTCTCCTTGTCTTACTTCTGTTGCAGCCCAGAAGCACTGATTAGAGACCGTCTGGAGCAGTTGGAGGAGCCCTGGGTGGAAGAATGGGCGCCCAGATTCTAATTTCAGCTGCGCTGCTCACTGGCCGCAGGTCCTTGGAATTCGTTTGCCTTTGAGTCTGGCTCTCCTCGTCTGTAAAATGAGGCAGAGGACTGGATGTGCTCTTGTTTTGCTCCCTAGAGTTCCATGATTCTATAATCTAAACTCCTTCTTGGCCTTCTCTAATTCCTTCAAGAGCAAGGGCACAGAGAAGATGGCCTACAAGACAACTTTATGGGCCGTCAGAAATAGGGCAGAGGGAAGATAATTGGGCCAGGCCAGGCACAGAGTCCATAAAACCAACTGTCCGAGAAAAGGATGAGGTTGCTGTGACTTAGCATCCATGCATGTAAAGGAGATTTAAGGGATTCGTTGATAGCAAGCTCAACAGTGTGGGAAGCTGCCAGGAATTGCCAGTGGACCTGCAAGTTGGGGCATCACATGGAGAAGGAAGAGCAGGTAGCTCCCGTCCTTTTGAGAGCACCTTGCACCCTCCAGTCCCTGCTCACGCCCTGGGTATGTGGGGCACTTCTTGATCTGTGCTCGTGAGGCTGGCACTGCTAAGAGTGTGGCCTGTAGGGCTAGACCAGGTAGGGCTCCATCCTGGCTCTCCAGTGCTGAGCTGTGTGGTGGCTGGCTCAGGCCCACATCTCCCTGTGCTTCCGTTCTCTCATCTGTAACATGGGTGGTAATAATAGTACCTACTTGAGGGTTCCTGTGAAGATCACGTGAGTTAATACATACAGGCTCTGAGTCTTCTGTTTCTACAATGCCCGGTATTCATTAATGTCTGTTAGTTTTTGCTGTTACTAATATAATTATCTAGGCAGATTCAAGCCTTTGGATTGAGAGGCCTACATTGTGGGGAGACTCAGAGCCATATTTTCTGAGGGCTGATGGAAGAAATGGATGTGTCTGGCCAAGAAAAAATAAAAGGCTTGATTGAGTTTGCAGGTGGGCGGGCGAGGACTCCAAAGGGGTGGCGAACCAATTCGGAATCAGATCTGCCCTGAATGACCCTTGGAAGGGTGGGAAGTGTGCAGCTGGTGAACTTGATGGGCATGGAGAGAGTAAAGAAGCGGAATTCTTCTGCCAGCCACCTGGGAAGCCGCTAGCCCCTGTCTCTGTTGGCTGCAGGGAACTTGGCAAGGCTTTGGGAGACATATCACTAGTGCCAGGGGGACAGTGCCCTGCCTGATTTGTAAGCTCAGAGGTTCTGCCTTTGTAGAATGCAGGCAGAAAGGGGCGGGAGGAAGAGAAACTGGATGGAACACGAATTCCCAGAACAGTGCGATCAAGAAAACATACGGACCAGTTGACTGCCCTTTGATCAAGCACAGCTTCCCACCTAAAGTGACAGATACAGCCTTGGACCCCACCGACCAAATCTAACTGACAGACATTTTTCTTTAACTGGCATAGTATTTTTCAAATGGGGCAAGTTTTCCATTTGGGAAGGTTTATCTGAAAAGCCAGAATTCCCAGCTTGTCTTGAAAATACAGGTGGCATGGCGAATTGCACTCTTCATTCCTCACGTGCCAGACACTGGCTGGAGCTTACTGGGGACCGCCCCCACGTATCGGTCAGGGGTTGTTCCAGGGATGACCCTTCCAGGGCCTTCTCTATCCCGTGTGTTTGGCCCTTGGAGATATTTGAGTGTTGGACTGGGGGAAAAGCCATTTTTATCTAGTCCTCTCAGAGAATAGGTTTCTTATCAAGGGGTTAGAGAAGGAACTTTGCATATAGTCACGAATTCCGTGTTTCATTCAGGCCATATCTTCTTTTGAAAGGCCTGTTCAGAAGTTTGGCAATTTTTGAGGCATGAGTGTCGGCAGAGAAGAGGACCAAGTTCCATTTTTCCTTATGCAGCTCCAGCAGGAAGCCCAGGTTCTGAAGATCTCTGTTAGACACGGAGACTTGTCTTTCCTTCAGAGCTCCACCCATCAGCCCTTTCCCGTCGACAGCCCATTCTTGGTACAAGCTGCCAGAGCTGCTTCTGCCAAGTTCCCTTGTGGTCGAAACTAAGTTTTCTTCTTTGGGTTGGCAGCTGGAAGTGGCATTCTTTGGGAAGAATGCATAGCCGTAGACTCTGTATCTGGGACTTGGAACCTGTTGGCTTCTTGCTCCTGTAGAAAGGAATAAAGTCTTCAGGTTTCTTCCCACCTGGGAATGGAGACCTCTGCTTAGACTAGAACTCCCCTGACAGATTTCCTCGTGGCTGCAGTCTGAAACAGGCGCTCTCTCATAAGTCTGTGCAGACACCTGCTATGGTCCTTTGGGGAGGCATTGATTTATTGGGTCTTTTACTGAAATGATTTCCAGCCTGTGTTCCAAGGAATGGCCCAAAAGCTCAAGTTGGTTCTTAGAATCTAGGTCAATGTTAAAGAAATTTGCCTGATTTTAAGCTCCACCCAGAAATGAGTGCAATATCCAGATGTCAGGGACCCTCCCCAGGCTCCTGTAACCAGAATCTCCAGCCAGTTGTATGTCCAACAAGCGCTCCAGGTGAAGCCTTTAAGAAGGCAAATTTGGGACACACGGGACTAGTTAGTCACCCATTTTCCTACATCAGAAAAACTTTCATTGCTCCCTTTCCATGCATGGTGGACGGCCACTGTGCAGTCAACTACCACCCCATGCTGTGAATGACATTAATACTCTTGTTCTAGGAGGCTGAGTCCTGGGTCTGGGCCCTTGATTCCCAAGGCAACACACCAGCCCATCCCCCAAGGACCTGCCTTTTTATTCCCATAATAATAACAAGTCCCCTGAATTAAATCCTTACAAGGATGCAGTCAGCTGACCCAGGTTCCAGTGAAATCTCTCAGAAATACTTGCCTTTATAGCTTAGTAATTCAGGTCCCAATATGTAAGAATTTGAAAGGTTACACAGCACTTCCAACATAGCCACACAAGACACATATCCATTTTACAGGTGATAAAACAGAGCCTGAGAGATGTCGAGGAGAAACGAATCCACCTTAAGGTATAGGAGAGTGATAGTCTTCTTGATGTTACTCCTTTGATGGCAACCTTTGACACTTCAGAGAAGTCCCCAATGGTGCAAAAGTTTGGTTGTTGAGTGTCAGAATTTTAGGCCTTGTCTCTGATGGATAGGGAGACGTTTGAGGAGCCTCAGGGTGGAGAGTCATTTCCTTGGTGCCCCTCTCAAGGACAGCCAGCAGTTGCCTCCTCTGTCAGAGCCTGGCAGCCCTCCCAGAGGCATGAACAGCTGAGTGTGAATGACTGCAGCTGTGGGAAGAAAATGTACAAGTATCATGGGTGAAAAGAGGGCCCTTGTGCTCAGCAGAGGGTCTCCTCCAAAACCCAGAACGGGCTTGGGTAGTGGGAGGCTGAGGCAGCCAGCAAACAGCCCAAGGGTGGGGTGCTTCTGGAAGGTTCCAAAGCACTGCCTGTCTGCTCTAATTGTGCTGGGATGAGTTCATTTGTAACTCTTAGTAAACACAGCTGTTGTGGTTGTAATTTGCCTCAAGGCTTTTTACTATTACTCCAGCCCTAACAGTTTGGCAACCGATATGGGAACAATGGTGATTAGAGGATGGGAAAAGAAGTTGCTGTCTGAGAAGGAAGAGCGAGAAGAGCAGTGGTTGTCTGTGGATGGAAGCCACTGAGCGAATCCAAGCGTGTGAAAGCCATGCTGTGTGGACAGGGAGGCAGCATTCCAGGGTGACCAAAGGGTCTTGGGCGCCCAAATGCTGAAGAGCGTGGGGAGAAGCCAGAG
Organism: Neogale vison; assembly: GCF_020171115.1. Classification (NCBI taxonomy): domain Eukaryota; kingdom Metazoa; phylum Chordata; class Mammalia; order Carnivora; family Mustelidae; genus Neogale; species Neogale vison. The sequence goes on along the minus strand of NC_058093.1, from coordinate 96,889,417 downwards.
GGTCCATGCAGAAGAGGTTTACAAAAGCATGGCAAGTTTGTTGTTTAAACAAAGAAAGGGCTAGGACTGCTCTTGGACAACGAGAGAGACCTAATCCTCTGACCTTAAGACAGTCTGAAAGTCCTCACTTTCTGAATGTGATGGGGCACAGATGGATTAGAATAACTGAAAGAGTATATTGATTATGATGGTTTTCCTGCTGTTGGACTTCATGAAAGCCCAGCTTATAGGAGAACTGTCTTAGATGAGAATTCTAGGAATAGTCTGAATTCTTCCAGAGCTATAGCTGCAACTTGAAGGAGCTTACCTGTACTTGGCCATGCCAGGCAGCAGTTGGTTGGGCCAAGAGGGCAGAGAGGCACTGTTGATTCCTGAGGTAACGAGGACTGGGGTAGAACTGGGGTGGGGGGTTACATACATCTCCCTGCAGCTTCTTGGTCCAGCTGGAGAGGTGCGGTCCCAGGGGACTTGAGAGGAGCGATTGCCAAGGACACTGCCACCCTTCCAACTTCAGGAAGGCTTCCTGGGGAAGAGAAGAACTCGGATGTCTTCATTTTTCCTTTGATTCATGAATGCAAGTCCCTGGGGCTGCCCTAGCTCTGTACTGGGAGAATAAAGTTCACTCCTCATCAGCACTTCTGGAAGGAGTTCAGACCTACCTGAAAAAGGATGCCTTTAAATGAGGTCCCTGTGGTCCTTACATCAGCACTTGTTTGGAAACTCAGCAAAGAGCAAAAATCATGGCAGTAGAGAGAAATTAAAAATGTGGTGTTTTGGCTGTTTCTGGGAGAGAAAGCAAAGTAGCAGTATTATTTTATAATGGAAGTAGAGGACAACTTAAAAATCTGGGACTGGATTCAAGTAAACCGGCTGAATGTGCTGGGCCAGTCATAGGAAATTTGGCCTCTCTCTGGTGCTGTGTGCTGCCTTGGAGAAGGTTCATGTGCTTCTGGTGTGTGGGCACCCTGAGAGCTTCCCATTCCAACTGGAGTCCTTGAGAAATGATTTTTTTTTCCAATTTATTTATTTTCAGAAAAACATTATTCATTATTTTTTCACCACACCCAGTGCTCCATGCAAGCCATGCCCTCTATAATACCCACCACCTGGTACCCCAACCTCCCACCCCCCCGCCACTTCAAACGCCTCAGATTGTTTTTCAGAGTCCATAGTCTCTCATGGTTCACCCCCCCCTTCCAATTTACCCAAAAGCACATACCCTCCCCAATGTCCATAACCCTACCCCCCTTCTCCCAACCCCCCTCCCCCCAGCAACCCTCAGTTTGTTTTGTGAGATTAAGAGTCACTTATGGTTTGTCTCCCTCCCTATCCCGTCTTGTTTCATAGATTCTTCTCCTACCCACTTAAGGCCCCATGTTTGGTAGAAACTGAAACCATGGGATTTACACGGTGGAACCTACATCACTGCAGAGCCATATCACTGAGACCCCCCAAACCGGTCCTGCAAGGACAGAGCTGGTGGGTGGAGTTTAGGTGAAAAAATATAGACCAGGAGCATATTTTACAATGTGGTGTTGGTTGTTGGAAACAGAATGCACCATTGTATTACAAGGAGAGGTATTATAAGACTGAGAAACAGTGATACACCAATTCAGAAAAAAATTTTGTGTGTGTGCTTCTAAAACTTAGCATCCATATACAATTTCATACTTAAATAAAAATCATATAAGCAGCATATGCTCCTAAAATCTGGCTGTGCAGCCCTAAGTACTAAGAGTCCATCTGTCCTCCAGCTAAGTCAGGACTCCCCCTCAGGGATCTGGGTCCAGCCTCCAGGGACTGCCGAGCTCCAGGGAGCGCTGGAGTTATCCTTACTCAGCCGGAATGTGTACAGCCAGTTGACCTTGGCTTCTCCCCTCCCTGACTCTATTTCTGACAAGCTGGAGCTCCTCCAGGGGCAGTGGTGATGGTAACTGCGCAGATCTGAGCAATTCCTATGTGCCGGGCAGGGTCCTCCAAACAACTCTGTCAGGTCAGGACTGGTTTTAGCCCCGTTGTCAAGTGTCACAGCCAAGGCTGGTGGAGGTGAAGGTTCCGCAGGTGGTAAACAGCTGAGTCAAGATTTGAACCGAAGGAGCATATGCTGGAGTCTCTCCTCTGGTCGACACCCCCTCCCCCAAGGAATGGGCTCTGACTCCACAGTAACTTCCTCCTCTTTCTCACGCGCGTCCCCTCAACTCTCAAGAGGCTGAATTCAATCTTTGATGGCATAGGACAGATTTCTCGAATACTTCTGTAGGATTCTTAGAGGTAGAGCCAGTGACACAAAGTGGATGAAACCCCTTTGCCTTCCTCTCAAATCTGAAGACCTCTAAAAGTAAAGTCAGGCTGGTTTTATTTGTTAGGACTTGTTGTAACGACTCTTGTCATCTAGGACCAGTTACAAATTGGTTTGTGGATCAGGACTTGCAGAGACATGTCTGCCTTTCGGGAGACTTTTAGGAGCTTGGTCAGAGACAGACCTCCTGGCCTGGGCATGTGAAAAGTAGGGGGAATGGAAAATTGAAAGCAGACACTTAGATGGTAGAGCCCCACGTGGTTCTGAAGGAAAAGTCAGGAGTTTGCATACAAAATTCATAAAGCATGAGAGCTGATCCTTGTGCCTTCGGTTTGGGGAAACCCACCTCATTTCCTCAATTAAGTCCCCACAGGCATTACCTCAAGTGGGAGAGAGAAAAGAGGGCCAGTGGTGGTGGCTGGTGGGGGGAAGAGGTCTAGGAAGATTTGACCTAGGTGTTGTCATCCTCTGTCCAGGGTGCTGAGGGGGTCATAACTGCAGGGTTGGGGGGGCTACCCCACGGGGTCCTGCAGCTTGTCCATTGCACAAGCCCAGAGGACACCATTCCCATTGCAGAGAATGGAATAAAGCTGTGTCCACCCCTGTGCACCCAGACCAGCTGGTGATCATTCCACGTCCTCAGAGCCTGCTAAGGTTTAGCCAGGCCTCCAGATAGTGCCAGCATGCTTGCTGTGAGTGACGCCAGGAAGGCAGGAACTTCCCAGCATCCTTGTCAGATAGCGTCCTTACCTGCATTTTCCCACAATGAAATCGGGTTGGGAGACCTGGGGTTCAGACCTACTGCCAAAAAGAGGTTGTGTCCAGCTTAAAGGACTTCTCTTCTGTTTTCCCTCTTTTCTCTCTCCCCTTTCCCACTTTTTTCCTTTCCTTTCTTTCCCTTTGTCCTCCTCTTCTGTTTTCCTCCTCCCTTTCCTTTTCTCTTCCCATTTTTAGATTTTTTAAAAATTTTTAAAAGATTTTATTTATGCATTTGAGAGAGAGACAACAAAAGCAGGGGAAGAGACAGAGGGAGAAGCAGACCCCCCCACACACACTGAGCTGGGAGCCCAATATGGGGCTCAGTACAGCACCCTGACTGAATGCAGACACTTAATTCACTGAGCCATCTAGGCACCCCTCTCTTCCCATTTTTTTAAAAATTTGGTTCATTTGCTAGAATTCATGGAGATCGTTTGCTGCAGGTGATACAGTTTGTCCTAAATCAGTCTCTCTTTATTTTGTTATTCATAACTCCGTGATGATATTTTGTGGAATGAATTGGAATTTGGACCATTTAAACCAAGGATAGTATGAATGACAACTCTGAGAAGCAAAGGTGTGGCTGCTTTTGTGGACACATCCCTCACAGATTGGACTGCAGAGTAATTCCTCCTCTGGGACCTCTAAGCACAGCACACCCCTGGTCTGGAAGAACCTTGTTGATGAGCCATGGGTAGGAGGCACATGATCCCTCATCCTCACCCAGGGGCTTACTGGATGCCCCTGCAACCAGCAGCCCTCCCTCCCTTCTTCAGTTTAGGCCAGGGTCCAAGGTATTAAATTGGGTTTGCTTTCTTACATTTTATGAGAATTTGCTGGCTCTTGCAGAGTCATAATCCAAGCGTAGGGCCCTCCCAGCCTGAGACTCCATTGGCAGCCAGGGTGGGCCTTCCTACCGGTACCATCAGAGGTGAGGGGAACTCAGGAGACCTAGACGGATCCCAGCTCTGACCAAACCATGTCAGTGCCTAAACCATGTCCTTACCCTTCCTTCACAAGGGCCCATAGCACCTGTTTTGCCTCCTTGGTGGGCGTGACCTGAGGCTCCAACAAGAGCTACTTGTACAAACACTCATTAAACTATCCCAAGTGAGACGGTGTGCCCGTGAACTGTTCTTGGATCCACTGGAGGTGCATTGAGCTGAAATGATCAACGTGCCTCACCAGCACTGGGTCAGACAGGTCTACCCTCTCACACGACGAGATCTGGTGGTGGGCAGTGGGGGGCAAGGTCAGCTTCTCCACACTAGAGTCACTGAAGACCCAGGCCTCTTTCGTCCTTCTGCTCTGTCATTCCTAGCATGTTGGCCTCCTGCCTTCTGGTCACAAGGACTCCTGTGGCTCCTGGCAAGCGCAGTATCTGTGGTCAAAACAGAACCTAAGGGTAAAGGGGCCGAAGCCAGACATGTCTGTTCCTTTCATTAAGAAACAGAAGCTTGGGGCACCTGAGTGGCTCAGTCTGTTAAGCGTTTGACTCTTGATTTCAGCCTAAGTCCTAGGTCGTGGTGTCAGGGTCATGAGATGAGTTCTGCATCTGGCTTTGTACTCAGTGGGGAATCTACTTGGGATTCTCTCCCTCCCTCTAACCCTACCCCACATGCACACACTCTCTCTCAAATAATTTTTTTTTTTAAATCTTCAAAAAAAAAAAATAGTAAACAGAAGCTTCCCCTGGCATCAGACCTGGGTCACATGCCATCTGTGGCTGCAGGGAAAGCTGGGAAAGTGGAGGAGGGGACAGTTGTGATTGGTTCGTCAATCAGATGCACTGTGTCCTCAAGAGGATTCGGAGTCTTATAATAAGGTCAACAGGAAGAGAAATGGATTTTGTGTCTGTGGCACACTTACGGCTTTCCCTTTTCTCAAAGCCAGTCAATACTGTGAGCAGGGAGCCCATCAGAGACAGTACTAATAGAGATAAAGTGAAACGCCTTTGTCCTCCGGGGGCTCTGCCTTCCCCAATGGATGTGCCTTGGTTTTTCAGAAGGATCCCACCATCAAAACTGACCTTTTTTTGCAGTTTAGTTTTTCCACCTCAACCTGTTTCCCGGTTCCTATTTTCTAGATCAGAAACACCACCAACTTCTCTTCTATAGAGAACTGGCTAATGCTCACACTGGCCTTATCCCCACAAGCATGTCCAAGCAGGTACCTTGGGTCTAATTCTCGCACAGTCTTCAACAAAATCCCTGTGGCTTCCGCACCCAGTGAACACCTACCCAATTTTTCGAGCCCTCCACTCCCTGCCAGCTATGGGCTTGCTGTGGCTCAGCTCCGTGCTTGTCCTTTCTTCTGAATGCTCAGTGAAGATGGACCCAAGCCCTAGGAACATTTCTGCTTTGCAGCTGGCACTAGAGGGTAGAGGGTGCTGGAAAAACATCGCAGGAGGAAGAGGATTTTGCACCAGGTTCTCTAGTGGCTCCTATAGTCAGAGGGGAGACAGGGACCGCAGGGCTGGGCCAGAGGGTGTGAGCTGGGAGCTTATCATCGGAGAAGCAGAGCTTGTGGTGAGGTTTTAATTTTTTTATAGACAGTCTCAGTCTCTCTCTCTCTCATTTACCCTTCCTGAAGTCAGATTTAACGGACTGTTCAGCCGTAGAAGTGATGGGTATCAAGGAGGGCATGGATTGCATAGAGCACTGGGTGTTATAGGCAAACTGAATCATGGAATCCTACAACAAAAACTAATGATGTACTGTATGGTGATTAACATAACCCAATAAAAATAAATAAATAACAGTACATAGTCCCATCACTTAAAAGAAAAAAAAAAAAGAAAGAAAACGTGTTTGCAGAAAACCCTAGAGGAAGGACAGAGCAATTCAGAGCACGGGCTTTAGAGACAGAGCAGGACTTGTTGCTTGGCTCTGCCCCTTGCTTGCTGCGTGCCCTTGCACCCGACACCTGACTCATCCAAGCCTCCAGGTTCCCATCTCTAACATGGAGGTAGTCACGGTACCGACCCCCGGGTTGTCAGGATTCCTTGACCTAACTCTTACCAGCGAATGCACGCAGTGCAGTGACAGGTACGTAGAGCTGTCTCCGCAAACCCTAGCATGATTCTGCAGGGGCCGTTGTTCCCCCGATGCTCAGTGGGTAGCGGGACCAGGTGATTGCTGGGTCCTCACTACACTGAGGCCTCGTTGAAGTGAGATTGCACCTGCCTTCCTGCAGGCCTCCCTGCCTGGCCTCGTCTGCTTTTCGCCCTGACTCTGGTCCGCTCTTGCCTCCCTTCCCAGCTTTCGTTGGCCCCAGCGCTTCTCGCGTTCTGTCTCCCTCTACGTGGGCTGGTGCTTGAAATGAATGAACGGCGGTTGGTGAAACAGTTTGGAAATGTTTGCTCAGGGCCTTGCAGAAACAAAGTGCGTTTGTTCTGAATATTTTATTATCTCGTGATGACTTGCTGGTATTACTTGTCTCCAGGGTCAAGTGTTCCCTTCCAGTTCTGTTCTTTCAAAAATGAGATAAGAAGAAAGCGCGGCTCTGGCTGTGACCCGAAGACAGATGAGTCACGGCTCAGGAGCAGACGCAAAGGTCTGCACATGGGGGCCGTCGGCCTGCACCTGGAACCCAGGGGAAGTGGTTCTGGGGGTGGCCACTGCCTCTGGTGGGGCCGGGGTCCCTCCCAGCAAGCAGCAGGACGACAGCGCGGCCTCCCAAGAGCAGGAACTCAGGGGTCTCGCTTATGTGTGGGTCCCCCGCGCCCAGCCAGGCTCCAGCTGCGGGGGGAACACGGTAACATTTGAATCGAGTGAAACATGAGCATGTGGGTCGGGGGACCAGAGAAGCATGCTATTGATTCTGTGAAGAGCAGGTCCAGCCTTTTTCAGTGAAATGCGTAGTTGGCATCCTGGAGCGGTGTTCCTATGGCAGAGGGACTAGGCCGTGGGCTCCGGACTTGGTCCTGACCCCATCAACTGCCCTGAGGCCCCAGACACATTTTAGCCTCTGCAGACCCAGCTTTGTCCTCGGTACAACAAGAATGATGCTGACAGTGCTTGGATCACAGGGCCGTAGAGATGAAATGGGAAGGTCAGGAAGGGCTTAATTTAGTGTCTGCCACATAGTGAGTGCTTGAGGAGGGTTGACGGTAGCTTCCTTCCCTTTGGATCAAGGAAGGGGTCATTCAGACCCAGAGATTCTTAGCACTAAGAAAAGGATTAAAAGATCATTTTCTGGTCTGCTCTCTCCCATATCTCTTTACCCACCCACTTTTTTAAACTTCATCTTGCAAACAGGGATAATAGCATGCATCTCACAGGATTTGGGGGATGAGTCAGCTAGAAATATACATGCAGCGTAGCTCTTGGCTCATAGTGAATGTGTAAGACGTGGTGGTTATTGTCTTTTTACGTCTTCCTACTCCACACCTCATACGCGTTGTGTATGATCGCACTTAAGTTAGAGAACATCTCGGCGCTGCAACCGTGCAGGTGCGTCCCCTGCCCAGCATTGCTAGCTGTGGGTAGTACAGTTAGGAAGGCGGGGCCGTGGGTGAGGGGCAGACCCCTCCCCTCCCCCCAGCACCACCCAGCAACAAGCCACCCGTTCCATCTGAGCTCTGCTTTCCTTCTCTACTACCTGGCAGGTTCTTCGGAGATCTCCAAAGTGTGTGAATGTTGGTGCCACGCCGGAATGGGAGCTCCCGTTGTTACTATTCTGTCTTCATTCAGGGTGCGCTCACTGCTGTCCCTATGGTTAGCTGTCGCCGTCTTTACCTATTTTGTTTTTGCCCTGCCCCAGCTAAGTGGATTATATTCCATTTCTAACATTGCACCTTAGTTCCTTGATTCAAAATACATGGGTACTGGGTGTCAGACATTGTTCTAAGGTCTGGTACTGCAAGAGTAAAGAAGTTGTAAGTTTGCCTTCAAGGAGCTTGTATTTTAATAAGGAAGAAGAAGGTAGTGAGTGCATCACTAAATAAAATTACATAGTACAGGGAAATGTTCTATAAACAATAATAAAACAGGGTATGGGCATGAAGAATAATGGAAGCTCCCTCCCTTTTTAAAGCGTGATATTCTTTTTCATGTACCCCTACCCCTTTCCCAAATACTAGTGAAGCCCTTACAAATAGAAGAGCCTCTGTCATTTTGTGTGGAAGTGAGTTTTGATTTCTTCTTCAGTCATGGGAAAGTTGAATTCCTGTCCTTGGCCTGACTCTGATGACTTTATAGAATAGTTGTGGTTCTAGGTACCCAGGTAGATGCCTGAAAAGAGTGGTTGGTTTCAGAAATGCCAACATTTTTCGGAAATCCTGCCCAGGCTCCCTAATGCACTTCATGGTCTTAGTGGTTTCAAACCTTGCAATCAACTCTTTTGACCTTGGCCTTTGGAGGTCTGTTCTCTTAATCATTTCTGTTTGCAATTCTAAGAAGTTGATTTTAGCTGCCTGCAATTCCCTGGGTCCTTAAGTATGAATGTAGGTCTTTTCTGGTAAGAAGACATTTGAAACGTATATATTTTTTTAAAAAAGACTTTATTTATTTATTTGAGAGAGAAAGAATGAGAGCAAGCAAGCATGAGAGGGGGAAGGTCAGAGGGAGAAGAAAACCCCCACTGAGCAGGGATCCCGGGACTCCATCCCGGGACTGCAGGATCATGACCTGAGCTGAAGGCAGTCGCTTAACCAACTGAGCCACCCAGGCATCCTGAAACATATATTTTTAAGGAAAACTGTTACTAGCCCACTAAATAGAGGTTATAGGAAACAAGTTCGAGTTTTCAAGAATGTTGAAGAGCCAATATGAGCTGCCCCATCTGTAGTGTTACCCTAGAGAGTTGTGCTGGTGCTCAGCCTTAGCTGTTGCTCTGAGGTTACCTGGAAAGCTGTTAAAAATACCAGTGCCCAGGCTTCACCTTCACCCCACCAGTGAGATCAGAACACTGTCAACCCGGTAAATTCCCAGGTGATGATAAGTGTATATAGTCAAAGTTAACCACCATTGTTGTAGAAACTTCTTTATACCTTATGTGAAGGTTCAGGCTGCCAAGAAAGCTCTTTCAAAGGGTGGTTTCCAACTGTCGCATGCATTAGAATCACCAGGAACTCTGCAAAAGCAGGTATCATCCCCAGAGGTTTGGATGCAGTAAGACTAGTGGATGGAGCCTAAGGATCACAGGTATTTGAGGTGATTTGGGAAACAAATTTAGAGGTTTTTCAGCTTCTGTGCCTCCCCTCTCCACCACCACCATCCCTGTGATTCTAAGGTGTTCTAAGGTTGAGAACCACTCTACTGGAGAAATGAGAGGAGACGGAAGGGCTTCTTGACCAACCTCCATTTCTCAAAGATCTGGTTGACCTACATCTGCCATTCTCTCTGTCAAACACGTCAAGGCCAACAGCCCTTAGAAAGTTGGAGCTTGGGTACCTGGGTGGCACAGTCAGTTAAGTGTCTTGTGTCTTGGTTTCCGCTCAGGTCGCGATCTCTGGGCCGTGAGATCAAGCCTCTCATTTGGCTTCCTGCTCAGCAAGGAGCCCTCTCCCTTCCTCTCTGCTCCCCACCTGCACACGCTCTCTCTCTCAAGTAAATAAATAAATAAATCTTTAAACCTACGGTTCTGGGATCGAGCCCCGTGTCAGGCTGTCTTCCCAGTGGGGAGTCTTTTTCCTCTCTTAAATTAATAAATAAAATATTTCAAAAAATTAATAATAATAATAATAAATAAAACGCAAAAATAGTTGGAGCTGTCAGGCTGCCCCCAACCAATGGCCATGAACTTTTGCACCCATAGTGTGAGTTGTGTGCATAGCAAGCATCAGGTATGTCTGCTACAGAGCCCATTTATGCCGCATGCCTCTTTAGTAATTACATAGTCTCATTAACTAGTACATAAACTGATGTGAAAATTAAGAACTCTTACTTCTATACAGACTTGGCTTTAGCTTTGGAAGAATTTGATCAAAACAGATTTCTAAATTATGATGGTTGAGAAAATAGTCAAATAATGGGAAAATAAAAATGTTGAGGCTGCATTTACATTGCTCTGCAAGTACTTTTTTTTTTTTTTAAAAGACATATTTATCTGAGGGTGGCTCAGTCAGTCAAACATCTGCCCTCAGCTTAGGTCATGATCTCAGGGTCCCGGGATCCAGTCCCAAGTTGGGCTCCCTGCTCAGCGGGGAGACTGCTTCTCCCTCTCCCACTCCCTCTGTGCTCACTCTCTCTCGCTGAAATAAGTAAAATCTTAAAAAAAAAAAATTTATTTTTTTGAGAGAGAGAACATTCACAAGAGGAAGGGGAGGGGCAGAGGGAGAGAGCATCCTCAGGCTGGCTCCCTGCTGAGTGCAGAGACTGCTGCTGGGCTGGAGTCCAGGACACTGAGATCACAACCTGAGCCAAAATTCAGAGTCAGCCACTTAGCCGACTGAGCCACCCAGGCACCCTTGCTTTGTAAGTACTCTTAGGTTCACATAACACTTTGAGGAAATTTATGGATTACATTATAGCTTTAGGTTAAAATAAAACGTTCTTTAGGGTAAATACCCAGTAGTGTGATTGCTGGGTCGTAGGGTAGCTCTATTTTCAACTTTTTGAGGAACCTTTATACTCTTTTCCAGAGTGGCTGCACCAGCTTGCATTCCCACCAACAGTGTAGGAGGGTTCCCCTTTCTCCGCATCCTCTCCAGCATCTGTCGTTTCCTGACTTGTTAATTTTAGCCATTCTGACTGGTGTGAGGTCATATCTCACTGTGGTTTTGATTTGTATGTCCCTGATACCAAGTGACTTTGAGCACTTTTTCATGTGTCTGTTGGCCTTTTGGATGTCTTCTTTGCAGAAATGTCTGTTCATGTCTTCTGCCCATTTCTTGATTGAATTGTTTGTTCTTTGGGTGTTGAGTTTGCTAAGTTCTTTATAGATTTTGGATACTAGCCCTTTATCTGATATGACATATGATCTCTCTGATATGAGGAATGTGAGAGGCAGGGAGTGGGGTCGTTGGGGGTAGAGAGGGGGGAAAAAATTGAAACAAGATGGGGTCGGAAAGGAGACAAACCGTAAGAGACTCTTAATCTCATGAAACAAACTGAGGGTTGCTGGGGGGTGGGGGGGAGGGATAGGGTGGCCGGGTGATGGACACTAGAGAGGGTTTGTGCTATAGTGAGTGCTGTGGATTGTGTAAGACTGAGGATTCGCAGACCTGTACCCCTGGGGCAAATAATACATTATATGTTAATTTTTTAAAAAGAAAAAAAAATCTTGATATACAAGTATCTCTTTTCATTGTTTTCTGCTTTAAGGGATCCTATTAGCTGATCAGCTACTTCTCCCTCTTCTGTTGACTAAGAAACAGTCAACAGAGATGTCTGTTGTTGGGTAAGTGAGAGAAGCTGTGATTAGCGATTAACATATTAATACAGCACCAATTTTCTTCTTGCTTATTTAAACAACAGTACATAATTTACTGAACTTTCTATTTGTCTTATAAAACAAAATACCTCTAATTTAAAGCAAACACTGAAACAAGAAATTACCAAGGACCTATTACTAATCTAGCTAGTGAGCTATAGTTATTTAAAAGGTTTGCTTTTGAAATGTTCCTCTTGCTGGCTGCCCTAGGCTGTTTTCAGTACTGCTGTTGTCCACTTTGGCCAGCTGGTAGCCAATTGTTATTTACAATACAGTGGTTGATTTCCTCCTTAACAGATCTCAAAGCTCTGAATCAGGGGTTGGCAAACTGCCCAGAAGCCCACCACTGGTTTTCATATGACCCATGCACTAAGTATGGTTTTTATGTTTTTAAATAGTTGAAAAAAAAGTCAAAGAACAATTGTGATATGTGAAAAATACACGTGATTCAAATTTAAGTGTCCCATAAAGTTTTATTGGAACACATCTACATGCATTTTTTTTTAACTACTGTCAATGACTGCTTTCACCCACAGTGGCAGAGGTTAATAGTTGGAACAGAGACTTCACGGTCCACAAAGCCTAAAATATTTTTCTAATTCAATTTAAACTTTAAAAAAATTCACCCATTTCATATATATATGAAATAGGTGAATTTTTGATATATATCACTTAGGATAATGCCCTCATGGTCCATCTGTGTTGTCATAAATGGCAAGATTTTATTCTTTTTTATGGCTAAATAATATTCCATTGTATATCTATCCATACATCTTTATCTATTTATCGCCTGATGGACACATAGGTTGTTTCTGTATCTTGACTATTTTTAAATAATGTTTCAGTGAACATGGGAGTACATATATCTTTTTGAATTAGTGGTTTTGTTTTCTTTGGATAAATACCCGGAAGTAGAATTATTCTGGATCATATAGTACTTCTATTTTTAATTTTTTGGGGAACCTCCATATTGTTTTCCATAATGGCTGCTCCAATTTCCATTCCCACCAACAATGCAGGAGGGTTCCTCTTTCTCCACATCCTTGCCAGCACTTTCTATATTTTCGATAATAGCCATTCTAACAGGTATGAGATGATAACTCACTGAGGTTTTGATTTGCATTTCCCTGATTAAGGGTATTGACCATCTTTTCATATACCTGTTGACCATCTGCATGTCTTCTTTGGGGAAATGGCTATTCAGATCTTCCTCCCATTATTTAATTGGATTGTGGGTTTTTTTTTTTTCCTTTTGCACTGTATGAGTCATATGCATATTCATTTATATGTATGATATTAAGCCCCTACCACATAAATGATTTGCAGATATTTTTCTCATTCAGTAGGTTGCCTTTTCATTTAGTTGATGGTTTCCTTTACTATAGATGCTTTTTACATGTTTATCCCACTTGTTTATTTTTGTTTTATTTTTATGCCAATGGGCTAACCACCTATATTTCCTTATAGGAGTTTTATGGCTCCAGTCTTACCAAATCTGTAATACAGTTGAGTTAATTTCTGTGTATGGTATAAGAAGTTTCATTCTTTTGCATGTAGCTCCCCTGTATTAAGCAGACTATCCTTTACGCTGTATATTTTTGGCTCTTTTGTCACAAATTATTTGACCATATATACATATAAGTTCTCTGGTCTGTTCCTTTGATCTAGTGTGGTTTTTGCCAATAACATACTGTTTTAATTACTACTGTTATTAACAGTAGTTAATACAGTTAATACTGTTCTAATTACTACTTTGTAATAGAGTTTAAAATCAGGGAGTGTGATGCTGCCAGCTTTATTCTTCTTTCTTTAAGGTTGCTTTGATTTATTTGGGGTCTTTTATGGTTCCATACAAATTTTAAGACTGCTTATTCCATTTCTATGGAAAAATGCCACTGGGATTTTGATAGAGATTGCATTGAATCTATATATTACTTTGGGTAGTGTGGGTATTTTACCAATATAACCTTTTCCAGTTTGTGAGCACCCCATGTGTTTTCATTTATTTGCGTGTTCTTCCATTTCTTTCATTAATGTCGTGTCATTTTCAATACACATGTCTTTCACATCCGTGGTTAAATTTACTCTTATGTATTTTATTCTCGACAGCACTGTAAAAGGCATTGTTTTCTTAATTTTCTCTGATAGTTCATTATTATTATTTTTATAGAGCTGAACTGATTCTTATATTTTGATTTTATATCCTGAAACTTCACTGAAGCCTAATTAGTTCACAAAGCCTAAGATGTTTATTATCTGGCACTTTAAGAAGAAAGCTGTGGGCCCCTGGCCCAAGTGACAGCTTTCCCTGAGACTCATGCCCTTTTAGCAGTCCTTCCAGGCAGCCAGGGCTCCTAGCCCTACATTCCCGCTGTCCTTGTCGGCTTGCTGGTAGCAAGGGAAATGTGTTGAATGTAACTGGGTCAGTTTTTCAGGGGTTCTTTGTTGACCTGTTTAACTCTGGCCAATTGTCTGGTGTGTAAGGACCAAGCTCTGGGTTCTCGAAACCATAAAATATTTGTAAAATCACATCTCAACTTTTTAAAAGACAGTTTCACAACTCTTTGCCTCTGACAAAGATCCATTTATTTTAAATTCCTGAAATTGCCTTTTGGTGTTACCACTACATTTCTGAAGTTTGCTGTGCAAGCACTTCTCATATATTTTGATATTTGCCTTCCTGAGATATCCCAATCACAGACTGAAAATAGAACTTAGGAGAAAAGCTGAGTTGAGCCAGACCACTGCAAATCTAAACAACTTTGACTTACAGCCATTATAAAACATAACAATCCTAAAAAAAAAAAAAAAAAGGTAATGGAGTTTAAAAAGACAAATTTAAAGCCTTAAAAATAAGTACAATAGTAGATAGTCAACTTGACCCTTAAAGAAATCCAGTTAGCATGTTTGGGTAGTGGGGAATGTTGGGACGATTCAAGGGCATTGTGACTTCATGGAAATGGGGTAGGATGCACAGTGAGGGGCAAGAACCCCACAGGAGCGCTTTACGACAGAGCCCGCAGCCACACTGAGCCAGGAAGAACAGGCATGTTGTGTCCTTGTGTGGTCCAATGCACGCAGCTAAGTGAATGTATTTTGCATTAAGCTGCTGTTACTGAGTCTACAGAATATTAATGTGCTGGGGAAAAAAAGCTTGGGAACCAAAGTGACTTCTGTGCCTCATTGATGTCATTCTCTATCCTTTCCCTTCATGTATGAGTTTATGGACGTTGAAGAAACATCATTTTCGCAGAACTGACTGTACCTCCTCCTTTATTCTCTCTCACGTCTTTACTTTCTCCAAATACTATTATTCATGAAGTAGCAGTATGGGCAAGATAATCTGAATCCCAATAACTAGTCAAAAAAGCAACCAGATTTCAAATAAGCATTAAAAATTTCAGGTCAGCACTTATGTCCAGACAGCATGAATACACCACAATGTATAGTAAATCCAAAGAGAATGGGAAATAAAAGGGTGTCTGGAATGCCATTAATCACTTAATCCTTCATGTGCCACTTCAAGCCCCTCACTTCTGGCTCCCAATTTGGGAAACCCTCCACTGCTGATTGAGTAATGTGTTCAGATGGGCTTGGTTATGTGCGAATACACATCCAACAAAGGGGGTGGGGGTGTGGACAATAGTGTTTTTAATGTCACCAGAATTTGAGATAGCAAGGTAAACCTTGCTATATATACCTTGGTATATATACATAGACCTTGGTATATATACATAGATATATATATGTATAATTTTTTAAGGACACATATAAGGTTGGGTACTTATAAATATATATCAACACATGTGTAGGGCATGACAACAGAAAATGAAAATTCATTAACAGTATGACACTAAGGAAAGATAATAAAACCACTGACGATGAAGAATAGTGAGAGTTCTCGGGAGGAAGAAGAAATACAGAAAATTAGACTTTGATAAATGCTTGTTAAAAGGAAAATAAATCTAGCATTTTTTACTCAGGGCATATAAAATGAGGTCATATTGCTCCTAATAGGTGGAGAAAATATGAAACAGCTAAGCAGCAACTATGCTAGGCAACACCAGAGCCTCTTGGAAGGTGAGATAAGGTGTGAGTAGCGCCTTGTTATCAGCCAGAATCACATCACAGTAAGCTCTGGGAACATTTTGGTATGCTGACAGAAATCCTTAAAAGGATGTCAAAGCAAAAAATTGTTGCGAAGTAAAGTAACGGGTTATTTTTAAATGTGCAAAATTAGCTTGTGGCTGGACTATAGAGAATCAGTTCAATGTTAGGTTATGAGCAGCAGTCAGAGGCAAACTAAGTAATGTTTGAACAAGCCACCTGATGGAAGATGCAGAAGGGAAGAATAACCTCAGAGGTGTTAGAAGAAATGCCATTCAAATGAGTGACTACATAGATAAAATGTTAGTGTTAAAGTTTCCCAAAATTAGAAGTTGCAATGGGTGAAGTTATCTGTTAAATTAGGAATTGAATTCAAATGTGAATATTAGATTTAATAAACACACACACACTAAAGAAGAACTTGTTAAACAAGTTAAAAGTTTTGTTTTCCTCTCATTTACAAAAGGCAGTTTGGAGTTCCTTTGGTGACGTATCATCAGGGACCCAGGCTGTTTTTGTCTTTCTACTCTGCCACTTAGTAATGATGCTTACCTTCAAAGTTACCTCTTGGTCCAAGATGGCTGCTGGAGCTCCAGCCATTATGTCCCCAGTCCACTTAGAATGCAAGAGAAAGAAGAGAAGGATGGAAAGAGTGTACTTCCCTGCTGAGGAAGCCCGCTTTAAAGAGTTCTTTTGGAAGCCATCCCAATCTTGACCTTACTTGCTAAAAAGAAAGGAAAATACAATTACCTGGGACTATTGTTGCCCTAGATAAAAGTATGGTTTTGTTGAAGGAGGAAGTGGATATCCACCAGCTGTATCCACCACAAACTTGGTATGTGCTAAGCTAATTATTGTATTAAATGAAAGGGTAGGGTGAAGCTATATACCTGGGAAATAAGCCTGCATAAGCAAAAGTTGGGATGAAAATGAAAATTAAAAAATAACCAGGGGTAGGGACGCCTGGGTGGCTCAGTTGGTTAAGCAGCTGCCTTCTGCTCAGGTCATGATCCCAGAGTCCTGGGATCGAGTCCCACATCGGGCTCCTTGCTCGGCAGGGATCCTGCTTCTCCCTCTGCCTCTGCCTTCCTCTTTGTCTGCCTGTGCTCGCTCGCTCTCTCTTCCTCCCTCTCTCTCTGGCAAATAAATAAATAAAATCTTTGGAAAAAAATAAATAAATAACCAGGGGTGCCTGGGTGGCTCAATGGGTTAAAGCCTCTGCCTTGGCTCCAGTCATGATCCCAGCGTCCTGGGATCGAACCCTGCATCAGGCTCTCTGCACGGCAGGGAGCCTGCTTCCTCTTCTCTCTCTGCCTGCCTCTCTGCCTACCTGTGATCTCTGTCTGTCAAATAAATAAATAAAATCTTTAAAAAAGAAAACAACCAAAACTGTATCAGAGTAGAATTATGTCAGAGACCACTTGGCCAGATATAAGTAAATATTTGATGCAATCTCTATATCAAGCTGGCACAGAAACTCGCTTTCATAGAGCAGTGGCAAAGAGCTATGTTCCAGTCCTGATTCTGCCACCTCATTTGTTAGATGACCTCACGCAAGTTTCTTGATCTCTGCGAGCCTCAATCTGTCCATCTATAGGGTAGAGAGAGTAGTCAGTCATCCCCCCAACCAAGTCATGAGGATCAACTGAAATGCTGTGTAGAGGATTATAGTATAGAACTACATGTGAGCTGAGCACACGGGCCATCTCGCCCACTGGTATGGAGGTGCCCATTGAGCTGGGAGTCCTGTTTAACTGCTAGTAAATCACCTGGCAAGCTCTTGCCTCCTGCCACTTTGTGCACAAGGGAAGAGGAGGAACCACACCCATCCTTGTGACTGGTCCTGAGCAACACAGAAGAAAGATCTCTCTGTGGAAGAAGAATAAGAAGGAGCAGGAAGAGTGGGGAAAGCAGCCCCCTCTTAGCTGCAGAGGGTGGGGTCCTCGATTATGTACCCAAGAGCTCCAGAGCCAGAAGAAAAATAGGTCTGTGAATGGAAAACCGTGAGTGGAAGGCTCCATCAGAAGATGGATAGTCAGGCGACTGTCAGAAAATTGGGGTGCTTTCCACGCAGAATTCCATAATCAAGGCAATCCTATTGGTGAGAAATCAGGAGACAACAAAATTGGATTTTAGAAGGCTGCACCAAAAAAAGTGAACAAAGGGGAGGCAAAGAAGTGATGTAAAGGTTAGAGCTGCCATCTCTTCCCCAAAAGTCAAGGACAACAGAAACGTTCTCACTTTTGAGAGTTTGAAGAAAGCTTTTCTCAGAATAAACTATAGCGACTCTTCTTTAAATGGAAAACATACCCATTTATCACAGAAAACTTCTAGTATTGAGCTGTGTGGAGCCATCACTGGCTTCTCCAGTTATCAGCTCCAGCTCCTCTTGGCTCATCTGTATCCCCCGCCCTCAGATGATTGGGAGGCAAATCTAGGACATCATTTCATCCCCCGGGGTTTCAGTGTGTACCTCGAAAACAGAAGGGCTCTTTTTTTTTTTTTTCAGCATAACAGTATTCATTGTTTTTTTGCACCACACCCAGTGCTCCATGCAATCCATGCCCTCTCTGATACCACCACCTGGTTCCCCCAACCTCCCACCCCCCACCACTTCAAACCCCTCAGGTTGTTTTTCAGAGTCCATAGTGTCTCACAGAAGGACTCTTAAAGAAATAGAACCAAAATACCATTATTACACCTAAAAATCATGACCAGGAAGGTCTTTTTCTTGAATGCACAGCCTGTGTTCAGATTTCAGAGATGGTCTCATGATTCCTTTTCATCGTTTTCAGTCAGGATGCAGACAGGTGCCACATACTGTGGTTAGGTCTGTTCCTGAGCTCTCTTTTCATGGGAGTCTGTTTGTGGAAGAAACCTGAATATTTGGAGCGATTCCCACAGTCTGAATTTTACTCCTTGTGCACCCCTGGTGGGGTTTACCGTCCGTCTCTCCCCACTCTTTTTTTTTTTTTTTAATTGATAGCTAAGATATTACAGCTTGATCACATGGAGGTTTAATTTTTGTGCAAGGCAACTTCATAGGTGAGGCTGGGCCCTACCATCAGGAGACACAGAGGCTGTTTATCTTCCTTCCCTGATGTTCTCAGTCATCAGGGCCTCTGAGCCGACATCCATTAGTTCATTAGCGCTTGCAAATGGTGATCGTCTCATTACGTGTCTTTATGAACTCACTTAATTTAAATATATTTGATGTTTTTCAGTCTGCCGAAGTTATTCTTACTGATGTTTTATTGACTTTTAAATTTAGCCTATTTAAATTTCATAAATGCTAAGTTTGGGAACATCTGAAAAGTCACCTAAGGGAAGAGACCCCGCTAACATCCGCACCATGCTAGCACCCTCTGCCTTTTCCAGAGTCGCTCCTTTTTTAAAGAAAGGTTTTCTCCCTTTAATTTTTTTTTTTTTTAAAAGTATAGTGAAAGCCTTGGCCTGTGTGCTACAGCTCCATATGCTTTAGCAGCTGAACCCGGAGACCCACCAGCTAGATGGGTCCCCCCCTGATTAATTTTTTCTCCTGCAGACCCTGAAGCCTGCAGTCACACACATATGGTATCTAATGGCTTGGTGGGTAACTGAGTTAATGGTGTATGAAGGTGACCTGAATAAATTTGAAATCTGAACTAACGTGGAATATGGCAAACTGCTCCTGTAATAAATTTGGAATGCTTGTGTTTTTGCCTAAGTGGGTGTTAGGGGACTGTTAGAGAGAAAATATGGAGGCCTGAGCTCAGAAATTCTGCCAAGGACACAGGAGACCAGATGCCTCCTCTTGAGAACCTTTATAATGAAGACATTCACTGTCCCTTTCCCACCTCCTGCTAGAATTTTAAAGAGAAGTGTCACTCCCTTTTTAGAATTACTCTTTCTCGCTGAGAACGGCTAGTGACCAAGACAGGGTGGGCCTTGGTGTGATTTCTTCTGCTTTTCCCAGTCCTTCTAGGAAAAATAAATGCCAGCAGAATCTGACATGCTCCGTTCTGCTGCGGACAGGTGGATTTTTGCAAGCTTCTGCAGGGGAGGGACTGCCACTTGGTCCTCTGTTTGGTTCCGATCATTAGAGCCACGTCAGTGCAAAAAAAAAAAAAAAACAACTGAGTAGGAACTCCCAATCCGCAGATACTAATTTATTTAAAACCTGTGCAGTACCATAATAATGTTATATACGTTAGAAAAACATTGAAAACCGTAAGCAAACTTTTTTTTTTATTTAAAGATTTTTATTTATTTATTTGATAGACAGAGATCACAAGTAGGCAGAAGGCAGGCAGAGAGAGAGGGGGAGAAGCAGGGTCCCCGCTGAGCAGAGAGCCCGATGCGGGGCTCGATCCCAGGACCCTGAGATCATGACCTGAGCCAAAGGCAGAGGCTTAAACCACTGAGCCACCCAGGCGCCCCTGTAAGCAAACTTTTGTATTGTTTGTTTTCTTACATCGCAGTGAACATTCCCGTGTACCCCACATCATTCAGTCTCCTTCATTCATTAGACGAGGGACTGTATGAGGTTCCAGGAAAACCCTGGTGCCCTCCGAACAAAAGAGACACCAAAAGCAAAATTCAGCTTCAGCTCATTTTTTATGATCACAAGATACAGAAAGAAATTAATTATTTTCAACACATCAGTTGCTGTTGTTTTCAGAAGGGGAATTTTGTTTTGAATCCTGGGGCAGGCCCACATGATCCTCTCAGAGGGAGGACTTCTCCAAGGACCTCACTCTGACTCTGTTTCTACTAGGATCTGTATGGAGTGGTCCGGACTGCCACTGGGGACATATTTAAGTCCCAGGTTGTGTATTCTAGTCTCTGAGAATTAAGTCCTCCACCCCCAAAATCTTAAGACTGTGGTCACTGATTTTTGTTAAAAGCATCCCTGCAGAGTTCCTTTTAAATGTGGGCCCAGATGTGCACTGCGGGGAGCCATTTCTTACCACTGTCCCACCCCCACACAAGGTTAGTTTCACTGAGTAAACATCACTTCTTTGGTATCATTCTGCCCACTCTCAGACTGTTGCTGCTCCCTGTCTTGTTTCAGATGCTAGAGGTCTTTGCTCTTGGGCTCCTGACTTTCAATTAGCAGATGTTTACTGAGCAGCTTCCAGACTAATGATGGGAGGTATAATGAATAGGTCCCCCCCAACCCCCGGGGGTGGGGGGAGTGGCTTGGAATCAAGGAGAATGGGAAACACACCCAGCCCAGGCAGTGTTTAGCAGGGTGGGTGAGCCTACAGAGGAAGGGATTAGGGCTCCCTTGGCAGGTGGGGATGGGTGGGGGAGAGGGCAGGTGGTGCTGTTAGAGATCTGTTTGAGGAATGTGTCAAAAAGAAGTACTGCTCTAAGTACTTCCAAAGGGACTAGGGACTGCGGGGGATGGCAATGGCAGGCGGTACTTCTAAGCAGGACAGAGTCGCTTAAAGACTGGGCGCAACAGTTAGTGGGCCGTGAACAAGGGATAGAGAAGAAAGGCTTGACTGTTACAGAACACACGTTTAGAAGTCCTGAGAAGATCCTAACTACGGCATAGCCCCTTGTAGTCCCCATCATCTCCTGTGCTCTTTGTGGCCTCTCTAAAAGGGGGAGCAGTTATCACTTGAAGAATCTGGATGTAGGGGTGCTTGGATGGCTCAGTGGGTTAAGCCTCTGCCTTCAGCTCAGGTTACGATCTCAGGGTCCTGGGATCAAGCCCCGCTTTGGGCTCCCAGCTCAGCAGGGAGCCTGCTTCTCCCTCTGACCCTCCCCCTACTTATGTATGCTCTCCCTCTCTCTCTCTGATAAATAAATAAAATCTTTAAAAAGAGAGAGAGAATCGGGGCGCCTGGGTGGCTCAGTGGGTTAAGCCGCTGCCTTCAGCTCGGGTCGTGATCTCAGGGTCCTGGGATTGAGTCCCGCGTCGGGCTCTCTGCTCGGCGGGGAGCCTGCTTCCACCTCTCTCTCTGCCTCTCTGCCTACTTGTGATCTCTGCCTGTCGGATAAATAAACAAAATCTTTAAAAAAAAAAAAAAAGAGAGAGAGAGAATCTAGATGGGTAAAACCACTTGGCCAGGAGCACATAGAGTCCAGACTGATCCCCAGGTCTGACTTTAGCCCCTTTTCCTATACCTCTGTAGGAAAAGTGACAGCGAACATTCGGGTTGGGGGCAGACCTTCAGAACTCAGGGCCTGATAAATCCTCCTGAGAAACTCCACAGCCTAAGTGGGTGGAGGACAGGTATTGATAGAGTGGGAGCAAATAGTGTGTGGAAAGTAGGAAAGGGGGTTTCCAAAATGCTAGTTGTTATGAGACCTCAGCTTTATTTCCCCACTATATTTTAGCTGTTTCTGTTTCAAGACCCTGCTTCTAAATTAGATACTTTGGCTGCTTTTCCTTCTAAAAATATTTATTTGCAGCATTTTAGACTCAAATGTGTATGAATTAGGCCAATCAGTTTTATTTTGCTATCTTTATGTTTTAGAAAAGTCAGAAATGAAGAGATTTCAAGAGGCATGATTTATTTCAGGGAGAGGGAAGGGGAGGGTACTTTTCATGTCCCTCTTAAAAATCAGTCTTTCAGGGCACCTGGGTGGCTCAGTGGGTTATGTCTCTGCCTTTGGCTCAGGTCATGATCTCAGGGTCCTGGGATCGAGCCCCGCATTGGGCTCTCTGCTCAGCAGGGAGCCTGCTTCCCCCTCTCTCTCTGCCTGCCTCTCTGCCTACTTGTGATCTCTCTCTGTGTCAAATAAATAAATAAAATCTTTTTTAAAAAAATCAGTCTTTCACAGAAAGGCCAGTGGTTAGCTGTCCTTTGAAGGGAAGCTTCACCACACTGCCAAAATCAAAATCTCCATCTCTGTACTGTGGCTTCCTTAAAATGTGCAGGGAGATGATGCCTGGAATTCAGAACGGTGTTCTTAGTTTGAGTGGAGCAGAGGAAGGAAGGAGCCCAAGAAAGACTTGTGTTTTAAATGGCCTGGTTTATCACATGTCAGGTCCCAGCCTTTACAACAAAGATGTGTTGACACTTGCTATTCTGAGGAGAGAGATTATGCACATTATTGCAAAGTGACACATCCATCATGATGAAGTCATGGGTATTAATGGGGATGGCACTGGGCTGAATGCCTTGGAGAGGAAATTTACCACACACAGGCCTTAGCACTGGGCCTACCAGGGACGAGGGGCAGCAGAAGCAAGCCTGTGCCACTCACTCAGAGGTCGGGATTCCCTCGGTCAGGCCCAGCGTCAAGGACAGAGGACCCCTTGGGGGGGTGAAGGGTCTGCCCTGTACCACACGGAGGTCTGTGCTCTGTCTCTGTCAGGACAGGAGTGCTGGGTGGAGCTCTTTGGGAGGCACAGTGGGGTGTGGGGGTGTGATTGTGTGTGTGTGTGTGTGTGTGTGTGTGTGTGTGTGTGTGTGTATCAGACAATGTGGGGGGAATTGTGACCCCTTCACATAACCATAAAATAAAAAAACTCATTTGTTCCTGTGTGTGCTCTTATGCGATAGTGGGGCAGGTGTGATACTCCCTTATTTTATAGATAAAAAAAACCTGAAGCTCCCACGGGAAGTTAGTCACAGAGCTAGAATAAAACCCCAGATCACTTCTTTCTCAGCCCCACACTGCCTAGTAAAATTGACACAAAGGTAGGGGGCTGCCCAGAAGAAGCCACATTCCTTCAGGTGAATGTAAGGGTAGCCGGGGAGGTGGGGGCCTGGCCTGTCACAGGCAGAGACCCGTTCACTCCTCTCCTCTTCTAAATAATGAAGCGGGACTAGTGACAGGTGACCCAACTCTGCAGTCCATCCTGGGAGAAAGTGTTGACTCTAAATGCCTCCTGCTGGTAAGAGCCAAGCAGAAGGATCTCCAAACAGTCCTCAGTCTTTGTAAAGCAGTGCGGTTTACCCTGCACGAAACCATCCCAACAACGAGTGCTTCCTGGCACACGGAATTCTCTGTTGTTCGGAGATGTCCCCTGTTCTGCGCAGACGTTGCTAGTCAGGGCCTGGGACGGCACCAGAGGGCATATCTGTGACCTGTATGAATGTGTTTGGTTGTCCTGGTGTCCCCAAAGAGGTGCTTTCTTTTTTTAAATTCATTAGAGTTCCAAAGGGAAGAACATTTCCAAATACTACCATAGCATCAGGTAATTTTATTAATTCTCTTAGAGCAGATTAAGTACTAGATGAAACTTTCTCTGGTCCCAGGCTGTATATTGCTGTGTTTCTTCACAACATGGTATCCTGGTTTTGAATTTTTTTCTTTTTGTACTTTTTTTTTTTTTTTTTTTTTTTGGTAATTCAGAATCAAATTAATAGAACCAGTCCTCCCCTCCCTCCCCCCACCCACCCCCAATGCACCTCTGCTTTTGCGGAATCCAGGGAGAAACACACATCTTCAGTTCAGAGTAAACTGCTGTCCTGTGTGTGGGGTTTGGCAAACTCAAGCTTTCCTTCTTATTTGGAACTGGGAGAAGCTGACAGGGGGGTGAGGCCTGGGGGACAGCCTTTCTCTAGAATGTAAGCGAAAGGTGTGCCTGTCCTGTGGAAGGCTCAGTATCCATTTTCTCTTCCTGGTCGTCCCCCACCCCAAAACATGGCCGTCTCCAATTACCTCACTTCTTAGACCTCCGTGGGAAATGTGCCCCTTTGGGGCTGCCAACTGTGATTTTAGATGTAAGTGTTTTATTTTTTGGTTTTTGGTTCTTTTCCTGTTTGTGAGGTAATTACTTGTGGAAAAGTTAGAGATTGCAGGAAAGCCATTACTTTTCATCCCGGCATGCAGCGCTAACCAGGTTGGGTATGTGTAATGCCTGTCACTTTGTGTGTTCTTATTTGTGAATCTTGCTTCACATGAAAGAAACAGTTTGAAATTAATAAAAAGCAATCCTCGATAAGCTGTAAGTAAAGGTAGGTGGGTGAATATGGCTACAGTGCCCATTACCGAGAACATGGGACACGTTGGTTTGGATGGAGTCCATGACAGACGTACGGACGCTAACACATGAAAACAGAAAATGTGATGTGGCACGTTACTGAAAGAGACCAAAAGAGAGATTTTTTTCCCCCTATTTATAAAAGAATACTTAATGTAATTAAAAAGGATTAATCTCTTGTTTTCACATGGTCATCTTTTTTCATCCTTTACTATCATATACAAAGCTCAGAAGGGAAGATGTCCTCTGTTCACTTTTCCAGTTGTTATTCACTTCTTTTCATAATTACTCCTGAAAATAATCTTGGCCCTAAAGGCAGGGGAGGGGTGTTAACAAATGATCGCCTTTGGGTGTCAGAAGTTCTGGGTACTCCCTCTGTTTTCACCTGGTGGCCAGCCTCGGTCTGATTCTTTGGGAAAGTCAGGTAGAGAGTGACTTGTTCCAGAGTTGGAATATTGTGCCCCCCAACCCACCCGGGGTCCTTGGCTCTCTGCAGCAGAAGGCAGTTTTCTAATGAGCTTAACAGTGAGAACTCCCAGAGATGGGTGAGCTGCAAGGAGAGGGGACCTGGGAGACCATTAGCAGTGCCGGTACCTCATCTCCTTTACAGATTACTGGCTCTATAACCCCTGGGAAAGCAGGGCGGGGAGATGCTTTAAGTTGTAAATTTATTATTTTTTAAAAGATTTTATTTATTCATTTGAGATAAATACAGAGAGAAAGTGAGCATGAGAAAGGGAAAGGCAGAGGAAGAGGAAGAAGCAGGCTCCCTGCTGAGCAGGGAGCCCAATGTGGGGCTAGATCCCAGGACCCTGAGATTGTGACCTGAGCTGAAGGCAGATGCTTAAACATCAGAGCCACGCAGGTGCCCCTAAAGTGATGTCAGTCATGGACTTTAGGGCTCAAAGGACCTTCCGATCTACAAGCCTCTCATGTTACATCTGAGGAAGTCGAAGTTGCAAAAGATAAAGCAGGTTGTCCAGACTGATCTAGGTGGTTCTAGGTAGCCTAAAGCTTACCCCCAGTCTCCCGCCTCCCACACACTTCACTCTGATAGCCTTGCACATGCTTACCCACGAATAAGACTTTCTTCAGAAAGTGTGAGACGTTTCGCGGGGAGAAGGTCATTCCAGGTCAGACCCGGGGAGTGAACTTCATGCACGGTGTTGGCTGAGGAGTGTGAAGTCTGACAGCTGCCACGGGGCGAAAGTGTGGTTTATGAGGAAGCTTTCCATCCCCGGACTTCGGCAAAGTGAGACAACATTAAGTGAGAGCGGTTTACCACCTTTTCCCTTTGAGTCTGTGATCCATCCACCCACCTCTTCCATCACGCTGCACTTTTACTGCTCAGAAGCATCTCTGTCCTGCTAACTGACTAAGGGACTGACCTGAGTGCCCGGCCATGATCTTGCCACCAGTGGTGGCCCTTCCTCTTTTCTTAGTGAAAGGAGGCTCTCCACCACACTCTTCTTTGAAGCCTTAGGTTCCGGACGAAAGTCACCTACACCAAATTCAGACCTCTGTTACATGCATACCCCACCTGGGCTATTAATTGCTTGGTATTTTTAATGAGCTCATTTTAAGAATAATTATTTTAGCTTTATCATAAGTGATGAATGAGCATGAAATCCCATGGGTGTGTTAGTTTTTCTAAGCCGTATGTAAATACGCTTACAGCAATTAAAATTAAAAAACTTTTACCCATGCTCCACCTAAAACCACCTTGTATATGTAAACATTACATTGAAAGAGGGAGCTTCTATTGAATTCAGGCAAGGAACGACTTTTTTCTCCCTTGAACTGTACAGTTAGTCTTTTTTGCCCCTTGGATATAATTTTGGGCAAGTCCTACAAAACTTGGAAATAAAAAAAAAAAAAAGCCTATTGTTACTTTCAGTTCCAGGAATAGCCCAAGTGCAGTAATTAAAATACCCATTCTAGTTTAATAGTGGAAACTCTGAACATCATCTCAAGTTAAGCTCCTTTCCTTCCTCTTCTAAGTGCTGTTTTGACTGAGAAGCCTGAAATGAAGGTGTGGCTCCCTCTCAGGGCTGGTTTCCAGCATCCCACTCTCCTTGTGGCCCCTTGGACAGAGCCCTTCCCCGAAGCTTCCAGTGGGGCTCCTTTCTGTGTGGTCCACACCTGCACCAAGGGAAACAGTCACCTGTTACTTTAAGAAACCCTGGGAGCTCTGGCCCGTTCCCAATGTCTCCTTCAAGACATCCTCCCAGTCCCAGGGGCTCTGACCAGGAGGCATTTTAAAGCTTGGGTCTGGTGCTAATCTGTGTGCCCCAGGAGTTCCGGGGATGCATGCGAAGCTCTCCCAGTGGTCCTCCAGAGCCTTGCTCACCTGGTTAGGTAGAGGAGGAAAACAGGCCAACAGCTTCCCAGGGATGACCTCCCTCCTCCTTTCTCAGGGTTGTGGGGATGTGGGCTGGCTGCTCACTTTGAGTTACTTGGTACCTGTTGCTTTGTGGCTGGCCTTTGGGGCCTCAGTTTAATTGGCAGGAGAAGCCCCATGTTCGCACCTGTTACACTGCCCACTGGTGTGAATGTGATTCCAAATTCTTCCCTGGAGACACAGAGGACAGTCCTGTCGAGTGTCCCCTTTTCCTCTGCCTTCAGACCGCATCTGATTGTTGGGCGCTGGCCTAAGCCCCTCAGGATCCCGTGTCCTCCGCTCTGTCAGGAGTGGATGGGGCTCACAGGTCACCTCCATTCAGCTCATAAATCACTGACCCCATGCAGGCTCTCTAAAAACGGCCACCTCAGTTTTGCCAAGGCAGCCTCTTGTTTTTCTTTTCCTTCTGTTGTGACACCTGGAGGGGGTGGCAGGGGCCTGATTTCCACCTATCGGCCTGTTTTCTGAGCATAGGAGCGTAGCTGGTGGGCTTTGGCCTCCACTCCTGGAAGTGGAGGAAACACAGTAAGGGGCACCGTGATCCCTAAGTGACCACATTTGCGCTGAAGGGAGAGGGGATCCTGAGAGAAGCCAGCTTTACAATTTGGAGACCTGCCCTTCTCCAAGTAGAAAGGGGAGTGCATTGTTCTCACAAACTGGCTGGTGGATCCCCAGGGTCCTTTGAGAGACATTTGTTAAATTAAAGAAGGCTCCATCGCTAAGGCAGAGAAATCCCTGAAACCTGAAAGTGCTGGGAAAATGGGGAAGCATGCTCGCTAACCAACTAAGGTTTGGACCGGAAGATCAGGGAGTGGGGTGGGCTTGGGTTCAGGTTGGGCAGCAAGAGGAAGACTCTAGCCATCTTTTTTTTTTTTTTTAAAGATTTTATTTATTTATTTGACAGAGAGAGATCACAAGTAGGCAGAGAGGCAGGCAGAGAGAGAGAGGAGGAAGCAGGCTCCCCGCTGAGCAGAGAGCCCGATGCGGGACTCGATCCCAGGACCCTGAGATCATGACCTGAGCAGCGGCCCAACCCACTGAGCCACCCAGGCGCCCGACTCTAGCCATCTTGAAACTCCTTTCAAGCTTGTCCCATTTTATGGTCTGGTGGGGGTGGGGGGGCAGTGTGAGCGCCATTTATTTTTAAATAAGGGTGTATACTTATTTAAGTAGCTTTTATGTACATTTTATTCCCAGTTCGAGCTCAGCACACATAGAAGGTGTCTGATATAATTGGGAAGTGATATTATCCAATATTTATAGAACCACCAGCAGTAACAGGGCTGCTGGCTATTTCCACATTAGCCATCAAGACTCAAAAATCGGGGCACCTGGGTGGCTCAGTGGGTTAAGCCGCTGCCTTCGGCTCAGGTCATGATCTCAGGGTCCTGGGATCGAGTCCCGCATCGGGCTCTCTGCTCAGCAGGGAGCCTGCTTCCCTCTCTCTCTCTCTGCCTGCCTCTCTGTCTACTTGTAATCTCTCTCTGTCAAATAAATAAATAAAATCTTTAAAAAAAAAAAAAAGACTCAAAAATCTTCTGAATTTCTTCTGTGAAAATCTAACTGGACAGTAGAAAATAAGTCAAGTACTGGTGAATATTCTGCCCTTTCACTCATTCCACACCCATTCTTTTTGCCCTCTGCCCAACACTCAGCAGTCGGTAGGTTCTAGAACCACTCGTATCATACTTAAGTGTGGCTAGAAGAGTTGTAATTTATACCAGCTAAGGTTTAATCAAGAGTAAGTGTGAAGCCTGGGACAGCAAAAGAGAACAGATTCCCTTTTGTTGGCCATGGGTGCATAGTGGGGCCACAGACCAGGCTGGAGACAAGAGCACAAGGTTCCCCTTCTTACTCCCACTGTAATTACTGAACATCCCCCTTTCTCCTTGAAAGGTCGGGATTTAGGGAGGAAGGGTCAGGGTGCAGCCTTGGAGAATCTTAACTTCACAGAGTCTTCCAGAGCCCTAGGAGGCCTGGGTGAGACACAGTAAGGACCGTGACCCACACACACACCCCAACACACACCTTAACCTTGGGTGGTTACTAGCTGTGAATGAGCCAGGGACCTTAAGGTCTAATTATTCTGTAATGTAAATTCTTTCTGCTTCACTGCTGAAATTCAGAGATTTGCATTTTAGAACTTCTAATCTTGGAAAAAAAGAATTTTTCATCCTGGTTGAATTTTAGACTTCAGGAAGAGACTGATGAGGTAGGGTTTTGCTGGGGTGAGGGGTGTTGTTCTTGGTGTTTTTTGTTTTGTTTTGTTTTGTTTTCTCAAATGTCTCCCTCCCTCCTGTCCTCCTACTTCACTACTCCTGAGAGACCTAGGTTATAAGGAAGATACTCAGCTATGAAATCCATCTTGTAAGGTCTGCAACTCTCGTTTTCATTTTCATTAAAATACACCCTGAGGTGAAGTCACGGACTTCAAGCTCATTTGCTGGGAGAAGGTTTTGTGGAGGAAGGACCTGGCTCCTGAGGCAGGGTGGGAAGATGGGCAGCACTGGGTAGGGAGTCGCGTGTGAGGGAGCCTGAGATCTGTCATCTCTGTGAGCGCCTTAGTGTGCTGCGCTTCCTGCTCCCTGTGTGCTCACCCAGCCCGTTTCCTGAGCTCTTCCCCAAGCCGGGAGCCTCCGGGGTCCTGCCCAGCAGCGGTCCCCCGCCCCGCAGGGTGGGCAGGCAAGGACAGTGCAGCCCAGAGAGGCCAAACAGGAAGTTCAGAGGTAAACTGAGGTGTATTAAAAAGCTTAAGAATTTATTCGAACAAAATCAGTTGGAAGGAGGCAGCGTGCCAAACGGGAAGGAGAAGCACTCCCCTGACAGGGGTGGATGGGGCGCCAAGGCTCTCCGAGGAGGTATGGAGGCGAAGAAAGGAAATGAATGCGCTGGCCTAGGCATACTGCCCCGTGGGCTGTTTGTGACTGGTTGTCTCTCCAGCATTTAGATTTCATAACCTCAAGGGGCCGGCCGGCTTGGCTCTGTGCAGGCCACCATGGCATTAGAGCCCCCTCCGTCCAGTGGCCTCCTTTTGTGATTAATTTGGCAATACTGAGGGCACCGAGGACGTGGCCGCTCACCTCACCCGGGGTGGGCCCAGGGATTGCCAGCTTGCAGGGAATGAAGGGGGCGGAGCCCAGGAGAGGAGTGGGGGGGCATTTGGGCCAAGGCAGAGTGGGGGAGACGTAAGTAGTCCTGACACAAAGGAGGAGTGGGGATGTAGGAGATGAATCTGGAAAGCCTCTAGAAGCCCACTTTGGGAAGGGCCTTGTGGGCATCCCTAGCAAGGTCGTCTCTCACGGCCATGAGGAGCCTTTGAAGACTTTATACAGGGGTGCAAAATCTTCAGTTCTGGAAACCAGCCCTGAGAATGGTGGATTGAAGGAGGTGAGGGCCTCAGCCCAGGGCCTATAGAAAGCAAGGCCCGAAGCAGATTTG
This sequence comes from Neogale vison, assembly GCF_020171115.1. Taxonomy (NCBI): domain Eukaryota; kingdom Metazoa; phylum Chordata; class Mammalia; order Carnivora; family Mustelidae; genus Neogale; species Neogale vison. The sequence goes on along the minus strand of NC_058093.1, from coordinate 96,859,108 downwards.
AGTATCGCTGGTTATTGGGAAAGTTGCTGCAAGCCCAGGGCCATAAGGGTGCAGGAAGAAGGAAGAAGGACCAGGTGAGATGACCTCCAGCTAACCATGCAGGCTCCTCCTCCACCAGGAGCCACACACACACCACACCTTGGCCTTCCTAGAAGGTTTGCCAGGAGGAACTGGGCTTTGGTGGGGTCTGCAGGACAGAGAAAGAGGGCAGTTCTGTCTGCCCTGCCCCCTTCTGTGTCCTGCTTCTTGTGAGCCCTGGTCCAGCTCTCTCTGCATCTGGGATGCTCTTCAGGGTTGTGAGCCCCTGCTGCCCCCTACCTCCCGGTCAGACAGTGCAGGGCAGCCTGGGTGCTGAGAGCATGGACCAGGTGGGAAGGGGAGTCTGAGAAGTTTCGGGAGCTTGTGTTACCGTTCAGATGACGAATCAGCTCAGAGACTCTCAGCAGTTCACACGGGTGGATGCAGTGCATGGAGGAGGCAGGGTTAGAGAAAGATTCACGAGATCTCAGTTCAGCTGAATGGACCAGTCCAACCCCGAACTCTCAAGGAGTTATGTCACAGCAGAAGTTAGTGAAGCATTTCCGGTATGGTTTGAGGGAAGGCATCCTCTATGGACTTGCTTCTTAAAGTGTATGATTCTTCACTGTGTATTCATAAAACCGTGGAGTAAACCAGTTTCTGTATTTGTAGGGGAGGAAGTAGAGGCTACTACATTAAAAATTATTAAGAATCTTTGATGGTCGTGATGCTCGGGATGCCTGGGCAGCTCATTCAGTTAAGCATCTGCCTTCGACTCAGGTTATGATCCCGGGGTCCTAGGATCCAATCCCATGTTGGGCTCCCTGCTCGGTAGAGAGCCTGCTGCTTCCTCTCCCTCTGCCCCCTACTTGTGCTCGCTCGCTCTCTCTAGTGCTCTCTCTGTCTCAAATAAATGAAAAAAATCTTAAAAAAAAAAATCCTTGATGGTCAAAATAAAAATCTGGTCACAGTGTACTTGTCTGGACGTTCTTCCTGCTGAAATGGAAAGAACCCAGCTTTCCTAGCTCCAGCCACAGCAGGGGACTGCCTGACTCTGGGTACCTGGGGAGGGCCCAGGAGCCACTTGAGACATAACTGGAACTATGGTTCGAGACCCTGCCGGAACACGCACTGTCTCTCCTTTGGCCTTGTCCAAGCAAGGACTTCATTTTTCTCTGCCTGGAGCTTGACCTCCATGTGATGGGACCCATGCTGGATGGCTCAGTGTGACTTTGAACTATGGGGAGGGATTGGCTCTCCCACACCCATCAGCTCTTCCTAGTAAGGATGCCCATGGGCTCAGCACTCATTAGGTGCTTTCCCTGGACCAACAGACTCTGGGCAGAGCTGTGGAGTTCTTTCTTTTAAACAATGACAGGTGACAAGGCACCTACAAAGGGAGTAGTGTCCGGGAGAAAGGATGTACGGGTCTGCAGCGGGGAGCAGGGATATTGCTGACAAGAAGAGTGTGTAATACCCAGTGCAACCAGTAGTTCACGATGCTGACATTGGCCAAAGAACATTCCTCTCCCCCTAATTCACCAGCTGGGAAAGGAAAGGGCTTGTGGTTCTCCGTTTGTGCTTTCTGCCTCTCCCCCTGCTTTAGAATCTCGCTAGTATTGCCTTAGATTGAACTGTTTTCCTAAAGCTCTGTCTTCAAGCTCTGAATAGCTTATGACCAGTTCTGAAAATGCACCTGCCTCCAGCTACAATCGCAAGCATCCACGGACCTGTGAAAAACACTCCTCCTTTGCTCCAGGATGTTCTCTCCTTTGCTTTTGCATCTCCCCCTCCCCGCCCCACCTCCAAATGAGTTTAGGTAGATTTGAATTTTAATCAGTTTGCTTGGTTGTTTTTAATGGGAACTGAAATTGAGCTAGAGGCTGTTGACGTGTCCTGGGGCTCCCCAGTTGCTCAGCTGAGACTGGAGGCTGTTCTCTCAGCCCCCAGAAAGGGGCGGGGGCCACCTGCCTGGGATTGACAGCCAGTGCAAGACACTTCTGACTGCATCTCATTAACTTGTAGGTGATAGGGTTTGGGGAGTGAGTAAAGTGCTTTCACCTTGGTCTCTTAGGTCGGAGAGGGAAAGCTTTCTAGGGAGTGATCTGAATCCAGTTCTTGGATCACCAAGATCCAGGACACTCAGTTCATGGTAACACCTTCACCCTGGGCCCAAATATCTAACATAAAGGAAGGGAGGGAGATGCTGGAAAATGTGCTCATCCCTGTACATCTCCCTCCCCACTTTGATCCTACCCAAGGGTTGGGAAAGGAAAGGCAGGGCCGCACTTGCTTTAAGAAACTTCAGCACCCTATTTCTTAAACCCAAAGGTAGCAACATACATCAAAGAGAGGAGGGATTCCCTTGAGCCTCTCTTTGTAGTGGGACCTGAGCCTTCCAGTGAGGTGCCAATGGTACCAGCTTTGAAGTCCTACAATATGGTTTCTCTTCATTCTTGATTACATGCATTTTAAACTTTTTTCTTTTTAATTAATATATCAAATACCCATCACCCAAATATGTAGATGTTACCATTTTGCGATTTGTAACAGGGAAATTATATATTACAAATACCATTAACACTCGTGCACCTCCCCAAGTCCTCCCTGCCACCTCAGTAATCTGTACCCGGAAGGTGGAGTCTGTCATCCCTGTGCATATTTTTGTACTTAACCACAAATGTCCATATAAAAAAAAATTGTCCCTATACATAGTATTGCTTTGCACAGTTCAAAAGTGATGTTGAGCCCTACAGATTGTTCTGTGGTCAGTCCCAAAGCTGCTGCTCACTTGCTGAAATCTTGGATAAGGTGCATCATCTTTTTGAGCCCCAGGGAGATGTGTTAAGATGCCGGTTGTATTAATCCCGGCACCATCAAAGTGGGTGGGGATTGAGGCCTATTTGGTACTATGGAGGCAGAATCAGTAGGGCTTTGTGCCCACTTTGATGATGGAATGAAAAGGGTGATTCTAGTGCAGGAACCTAGTGAATCTGGTGCAGATTAATGCCAGTCACTGAGATGAGGAGCACACAAGATGATGCTAGTCTGGGAATGTAAGGTGATGGATCCCCTTTTTGACCTGTTGAGTTGGAAGTGCCTGCAGCCCAGCAAGGTAGACAGGTTCAGGAGGCAGTTGGACATGTGCACTTGAAAATCAGGCAGTGGTAGTAAGGTAGAGTTGGCACTTTGGATTCCCATAGCAGCCAGTGAGTGTTACCTTCAGGCAGGGAGACAGCTCAGTGTGGGGGACTCCAGTGCCCCTTGCCCTGGGATCTGTGATGTGAGTCGCCCTCACCAGATCTCTGCAGCACTCGGCACAGGTGGCAACAAGAAGCCTGGGCTGAATCATCCAGTTGTCAGGTCCGCTTCAAAGGTTAGAGTTACACTGGAAACATTTGTTTTCCTCTGTTAACCTGTTTGATTTTCTTGTTCCTGAAATTGCATAAATTCTCTCTGAAGGTAATTTCTCCTTTCAGACTTCATGTTAATAAATGCACAGACTTTATTATTAGCCCCTGTGTATGCTGCTTTTTATTTGCCTGAGCCTGTCCCCCCTTGCTATGTTTCAAGGAGCCCCTACCTTTCCTGGAGTTGTTGGCAATACCTGTGTTGTATCCTGTATATTGTTCATTCTCCAGGCACTGCGTCTGGGAATCCTAATCTTAGGTCTGTCTAAGGTGAGTATCCTCCAGGACAGGAACCAGGTGGGCCATTCACTGTTCTTTGTCCCTCACTGCAGAACCAATTCAGGGTCCTTTGGTCCATCTTCACTAGTTAGCAGCTGGCTTTTCATAGGGAAGTATCTCTTTTTGCTTACAGGAGAGATGCCTGCCTGGTCCCTGATCAAAGCCCAACTAGACATCCCGACAAGTCTCCTTTTGGATGATAGGATTGCTCAAGAGAAAGTATGGGATGGGATGGGGGAAAGTTTGGGCAACTGCCTTTATTATAGTTGGAAGGATCCAGGAAGATTTGGGCAGGATAGTGAACAGCTATGGATGGAGTGGGACCCAGAAGCAGCTCGAGAACCAGGTTTTCTCTCCTCCAGGACTCTGCTTGCTTTCCTCACTGGCCTCCACCACCTTCTTTCCGCGTCCTTTTCTCTCTCACATGCCCTGTCTGTCTGTCACTTGGTATCAGTCACCATCTGGGTCCCTCTGATTACCAACTGTCTGTCTCAGTCTTCCCCTTTCCTCCTTTCAACTCTCACCTGGCTCTGTTTTCATCTCTACCCCCGAGAACTGGCAACTGCCTTCCTCAGAACTTGTATCTGGCTCATAATCGCCCAGACTCCAACACCAAGTGACCTTTCTGCTCTATAGCCCACAGCCATCTGGTAGGAGTCTCTCTGTGTACCAGCTTCTGAGCTCCTGACAGAGGGTCTGATGGGTTCAGCTCACCCTCTGCAGCCTGGCCACCCTGTCCCAGGCTCCTGGCCAGCCTAGAGGTGGGTCCCCCTCAGGTCAGACACAGCCTGGGCTGGTCAGCAGTGGCAGGGGGCCAGGGTTACAGAATCTCCTCCCTCCCCACCAGGGGCTGTGGGCGGGGTTGGAGTCCCCGAGAAGGGTATTTGTGGGAACAGGAGTTATCAAGTCCATGCAGCACAAGACCCATATCCGAGAACCCTCAAATTAATGTATATCAAGGAGATGATACTGAATCTGACTAAAGCTGTGAATGGGAAGTCAGGGTTTAGAAACTATTTTCTAGTCACCTCTGCATTAATTCAAGGGTATACATCTCTGAGTGATGAATTTAGCATCTTCCAGCCATACCAAACATGGCATGAAATTAAACTTCCAGGCCAAGTGTTCATTTCATGCATACATTAGAGTGCAGGCGTGGATGTGGCTGCTTCTGATCAAAATCATCTTACTGCATAGGATGGAGAACTGGAACGAGGCTGTTTCTCCAGACACGAAGACTTTTGATACGTGATTTGAAACATGCATCCCACAACATGGAAAGCCCGTTGTAATATTCTCAGGGGCCGTTCATGGCAGAGGGCATGTCCTGAGTCCGGCTCAGGACACTGTGAGGACGTGCTGCCACCCTCCCCCCCCCCATTCCCTGAGCTCCATGGCTGCTGGTGCCACACCCCTGCATCCCTTGTGGTCTTTACTCATAGAATTGGCTACTAATACATTTCCCTGGAGTGTGTGAAAACGGGCTTAGAATGAGAAAAAAACTTGTCCCATTTTTCTACAACTGGAAAACATTACAGAACTTGAATCTTTCAAGTTTCAAAAAGAAAAAAAAAAGAAAGAAAAGAAAAAGCAACCTCCAAAATCCAGCTTGTGCTACTTAGTCACACAGAAACGTGAAGAGGAAGGGAAAGTGAGTCGCTTCCGCTTCACAGGTGGTTTTGATTTAGAAAATGTGCCTTGAAATTTGGTACAGAAAAGGGATTTTGTTTTGCTTCTAATAAAAATAAAACTACTTTTGAATGGTTCAGGGTTCATCAAGGTATACGTTTAATCTTTTTTCCATTTTTGTCTACCTGGATATGCTCATTATCTTGCCAGCTGCCAAGTCAATCAGCGTACATTGTGGGAAACTCTCGTCTCCCCTCATCCCAAGTAGGTGGGATCCAGTTCTGACAACATGCGTTAATCATCACTAGAAATACTGGCAAGAGCCGGGGATGTTTGCATTCCTCGGGGACAGCTTAGCTTCTCCAGATAAATATTCTAGTCCAACTGACTGCCTTCTCTGGGTTTTCCTTCCCCAAACTTCCTCCCCCATAAGGCAGAGGAGCCAAATGCAAAGTGTTGGGTCCCTGGTAATTTACAAAGCGAGGATAATACTTTAAAACAATTGGCCTTGAGCTATCATTGGTATTCAGTGATATATTGCTACATAAAAGTTCCTTCCTGCAGAATTGTACAGCAGCTGGATGACTGTGTTTGCCCTCCAAATCCAGTCAGATTACTTTTGAAAGAATTATTACGGGTTGGACTGCCACATTCCTGCAATCTCTATATTAAGAACTCTGTCTCTGTGGCCTCCAGCTATGAGGCAGGTTGTTACAAGAATGAAAAGGGGGAAAAAAAATGCCTTTCCTTTGTGTCCCCTCTTTAGAATAAGAAAATCTATCTGGACATTATTCACACCTACATGGAAGTGCATGCGACTGTGTACGGCTCCAGCACAAAGAATATTCCCAGTTATGTGAAAAACCATGGTATCCTCAGTGGACGAGACCTGCAATTTCTGCTCCGAGAAACCAAGGTAGGTTTTCAGGGATTGTGTAAGAACCGGTCACTGATGTTGTTTACAGTTTGTTTCCATTGGTGTTACAAATGGGATAAGAATCTCTCATGTTGTCTTTTCAATGCTATAGAAGCTCGTTAGGTCATTTCCGGGCAGTGGTTTTCTAGATCAGCCGTGGTTGTAAAGTTAATTGTGGAAGGACGTTGCCAAGGTTTACAACTTACTTACCAAGGACCCACGCTGTGTCAAGCAAGGCTCTGGGGATCTGGTGGCAAGCAGAAAATGTAAGGCCCTCTCTCGAAGGTCAGACCTCATCATCAAGCAGCGACTTTCACATAAGCTTGCCTGGGGTGCTTGGCTCCCCCACCTCCCCAGTAGCTCTATTCAAGGAATTGGCCCCAAACTGGCTTTTCCTCACACCTCCTCATTCAGAAAGTTCGCAGTGGACACTGAAGAAGTTCAGACAAGGGGAGGGTCTCTTTGGGCTTAAGGTGCAGGGAAGGCACCGTGAAAGATTTGGAGGTGGGCAGTGGGCAGGGCATGCCTGGCGTCAGGAGAGATGAGGGAGGGTCACGTGGTGCAGGCAGAGCAAGACACATTCAGGAGGGAGCCACAAACCCCCCAGCTGCTCTGTTGCTGGGAAAGAGTGGGAGGAAACCTCTGGTAAGGGGCTGAAGGGCTGATTGTCACAGACGTAGACACACTGCAGACCCCATGGGGTAGCTAGCTGGGGGATCCACTGATGGAGAACTGTTTGAGTCACGTGATGACTGCATCGTCTTGACCCAGTGCCTGCAATTCTGCCACAAAAGTACCAAATGACGTTAGGGGACTTGCAAACAGACTCGAGTTTGGCTTTGAAGAGCCAGACGTGGTGCAAGGGATATTAGAGTGAAGAAAGCAAGTGTGATCCCTTCCTTAAGTAAGGGACAGGGCAGCTTGTTGTCGACAATGACTGTCTCAGTTCTGGGCCCTGCCTGGTGGGGTTTTCCATGGAAGGTCAGGGGAAGGCCGAGTTGGGGAGAAGCTCTGTGGCTTACGAGAGATTTCTCATTATTGTGTGACACTGGGATTTGGGAAAGTGTATTCACACCTGCCCTGACTGATTCTCACAACAGCCCAGAGAGGTGGGTGGGGAAGGTGCTATTGTTGTTAAGGTCATGGTCACCAGGAGAAAGTAGGCTAGAGTGTTCGGCTGGCCCACAGTCACTCACTTTGCCTGGGAGGCAACCCTAACTCATGATTGACTGATTGATTGATCTTACTTTTTACAAATTAAAGCTCTGCTGGGCCCTTAAAGGCAATATCCTCATGAATAAACACCCAGACTGGAGAATGCTTAGTGGACACTCACCAGCCAACAGAATATGTACCTCCTTTCTGCCTCAGTTTCTCCATGTGTGATTGCATTTGATTATTTCTACCTCCAGGTCATTTGGTGATGCCATGAATAAAATAGTCGGGTAAATTATTTTTCTCCTTAGCCAAAGATCTGGTTTGTGGTACTTAAGATCTCTTTTTTCCTTTGCAAGGTCATCTCTAATCCAATGACTGTTCACGGCAACCCAGAAGGGAAGTGTGCTCCCCAGTTTGTACTCTTGGCTTCCCATTCTTTTTCTGTCTCAGGATGACATTTTAGAATCGCTAGAATGTCCGGGCCCTTTAGTGGCAGTGCTATTTTTTGCCATTTGCCTCATTTTACTTTTCCCCACATCAGATGGTGGGAAAAGCTCGAGATCCTTTAAAATTACATTTGGCAGCGCTGGTTTTCAACAGCGTGTCATTACTGTCTCGCGCAGTCCTATTAACCCCGCCTCGTGAATGTCTTACTCAGCCTTGGAAATTTTAAAAGAACCCTTACTTCCCCTACCATCCACTTACCCTGTCAGAGGGCAGGAAATAGGCCGAAGCTGAGGCCCCTGGTGTCCCAGGGAGGGAAAGAGAAGAGACACGTGATGTCCGAGCCGTGAGTGGGAGGCTGCATGACAGCCGGGGACCGCGGCCTGAATTTTGAGTGTGAGGGGCATGTATTTATCCTTGAGAAACTGGTGCCCTCACAGGCTATCACTGATCCCATTTCGTATTGCCTCTTCATCTGCCTGGAATGTATTAAAGCACTCCGAGTGGAATTATGGCTAAAACAGTCAGCAAATACGATGAAAATGAGGCCATGTATTGCAGAATCTCCCCTCATACCTAGAACACAGCAGCAGGCGCTCAAATGAATGGAGCTTGGGCTTTGAAATAATGACACTAAAGACCAGTCAGGCTTTGCGTTTATAACCCTTTCTGCCTCTGACTCCTTCCTCTGCGTCTCGGAGCAATTTAAAAGCGATTTATTCCAATCCACGTTGAAAGTGGAGAACTGGAGATACAGGGAAGCAGACGTCGGTAGAATGAATGGGATCGGCACACCCAGACTCACCGGAGAGGGAAGCGAGTCTGGTGCTCCTTCAGGTTCGGAGACAGGTGGAACTGATTGATGCGCGATCAGCTCCTCACTCATTAGTTTGCTTTACGAGCCGTCTTGGAAGCCCTGCACCCAGGCCCAGGAAACCCCGTGCTCGGCAGCATTTCGCCCCGGCGTGCCGTAAGGGCCCACGTGTCGTTAGCTGACTCCAGCCGCAGGGAGCCTCCGAAGATGGAGGAATTCAGCGTGACCCTAAAATTGGGGCTAAAAGAGCCAGGAAGTTGTTGAATCTGAAAGACTCTTCTAATAAGCATATACATTTGTATGAATTAATTATTTATCAGAGGACCATGGACAAGGCTCTCAGTCTAACCGACTCCAGGAGTACAGTTGAAGCCTGCACTGGGTGGCCTGTTTTTATTTGGAAGTTAAGTCCTCCTCTCTTTTAATGTCTTTTCTTTCTTCTCCTTCCTGATTTTAACCTCTTCCTGCCCAGCTCCCCACCTCCCACGGCCCTGCCGGTCTTAACACAGGAAGCTCCTTATAGAAGGGGCATTCCCATCCTACGCTAGATAGGACGAGCATTCAGGGTGAGGCAGAACAGGTACCTCCCTTTCTACAGTAAAAGTTGAGAGCAAGTTTTGGCTGCAGAAAACAAGCAGGGAAAGCTGCTGCTGTTCATGCTGTTGCTGTACTTTTCGCTGCCCCAGCCTCTGACCTATCACCCTCCAGCACTCTGGGGGCGCTGGTGGGGGGGTCATGACAGCTCTGCTGCCCTACCATGGCAGCTCATCAGCTCAGCAGTGGGACTCACCTGGCAGCCTGGGCAGGGTTGGATATACAGTATAGATTGTCCCTGTTCCATCCAACCCCATGTCTGACTCCCCATCAACTATCACTTTTCCCATGAGCTTGGATGCAGATGAGCAATCTCTCAAAAATCTATGGCTTGAGGTGGCCACCGGCCATGGAACCAGACTTATGCAGCTCCATGATGGGAGAGAGGCTTTGCCTATTCTGTTTACAGGTACATTTTCAATGCCTAGAACAGTGCCTGGCTTGTAGAAGGCCTTCAGATAATTATGTAAAGAATGAAGGAAAGAGTCAGGATGAAATCCATTAGCCATCTGGGATCTTGGGACCATGCCTATGAGTGATTTCTTGCTTTGCTCATGAATCACGCACCCAAATCGCCAAGATTTCCACAGCAAGCAACACCGTCCTTCTGACAGCCCGTGCCCGCCTCTCCACCGTATTGCCCACGCATCACACAAGTGCCGTCTGTGGGAGGGAGCCCAGGCGCTTGCGTACTGATGGAGCAATCCACCTTCCATCTTCCTTTTCAGGCATGGAAATGTGTGCCCTCGGATAGTCAAGGAGGCTTCATCCTCGTGGCCAATACCTAAAGTTACTCTTATTCCAGCCAGATGGGGAAAAAAAAATGGGGGTCAATATGTACTCCTCTCTCCCTCTTCCCTTCCCACATACGTGTGTAGAATGCAGAGTGTATGGCGAAGTACTTCAGTAACTTCTCTGACTTCAGGAACAAAAGCACATCTGCACACTCAAATACACACAATACCACCAGGCCTTACTCCAGGCGGTTTTGCTACAGGGATGACAAAGGCAGTGGTGCCCACCAGTGTTACACAGATGTGGTAGAGGAGGCAAACAGTTAAACAGGGGACCTATCACAATGTGAAAAGAACACAGGTAGAAGTAGTAATCATAAATAAGTGGGATACCAGTGTCAAACTTCTATGATGCTGTAAGCAGGGTCAATCGTTTAGTTGTGCAAAATGTTGCCCTGTGAATTCTGAAATCCCTTAAATAAGAGCAGAAGGTTGCTCTGGAGGACAGGAGCCAATTATCAGCCATATTTCAACATGGTGCATTTGTGTTATGGTAGCATGCATGATCACAGGGATTTATTAAAGTACTTCTGGCTGTTTTCTCTAACCCTTCTCTGTGCCCTCTCCATGAGTTATCTCTTGTTACAAGAGCCCTCTGTCCTTGGTACTGTGGGAGCCCATCCTCAGTGCAATGGTGAATTGGCCTATTGGGCTGCCTCACACCATAGTAGTAAACAGTTCGTGCTGGGCAGCTAAAGATGGTCTGCATCTACAGTCAGAAACTTATCCAAATATTTCTCTTAGCCACCCCCCATCTCCAACTTAATGCATTTATAATGCAAATTGCAGTGCATGGGATTTTGAACTGGCATTTCCAAATGACCAAAGTGGGTGAATTTCTGGTCTTGGTATAGTTGTTGGTGTTGTGTTTTTATTTCTGAAAGACCACTTGGGAGCCTACCCAGTGAGCTGATCGCTAAGAAATAGCCTTTGACATAGCTGCCGATTCTGACAACCTTCAGGCACTTAAACATACTTGGTTTGTATCATGGTCTTGTCTCCTTTAAACCTTCTAGCTCTTTATAAGAGAATCTTGTAGCTTAGATTGGCAACCCATGAGAGGGTATTTAGCCAACCTGAATGGGAGAGATTTGGGCCACTATTCTTTTCCTTCAAGCACTGAATGCAGAAGGGCAGACATGTGTCCAGATAGAGACTTTTTAGGCTGTATGAAAGCATCACCTCTCAGAAGAATATATTTCCTCCATATTCACCTACCATATGGATTCTGTTTAAAGCTATGATAATTCTTTTTAAAGTTACATTACCAAAAATAAGGGGATTCCCAATCATTGTATGAAGAAAAAACAAGGCTTAGTAATAGTACGTGGCTCATGGGACTGGCTTTTCCACAAGGCAGCCACCATAAACCCTGTCTTCTCACTCTTCTGATGGATGTTCCTCACCCTTTTTTTTTTATTCCAGGTACTTTATAGAATAGTGCAAACTCTTAAATACACATGCAGGTGCCAAACATCTTGCAAAGCCCATAACCACAACTCACGCACACCTAAGCTCTAGCTAAACAATACAAGGTCATATGTGTGTGCAGCTGCATGAAGTTGGATCTGGATTCTGACTCTTGCTCAGTGAACATTAACTTCAGTGCCAAACCTTAGAATGCATCATTTCCATGAAATATCTCATTTAATCCTCATAGCAGCCTCATGAAATAAAGCACAATTTTACAAGTGACAAGACAGTTTAGAGAGCTTGTGTTACCTTGACTAAGGTCCCATAGCTGGGGAGAATACATTATGAATGGACCTCCGCTAAGAGTTTCCCACAGTTCTAGAACTAGGAAGTGAGGCCATCCGGATTTGAACTTTGGTCAGCCTGAGTTTAGACCCTGTGCTGTCAGTTACCACATTGCCCTGATCACTTGATACCAGTATTCAATTTATTGGATAAGCTAAGATTGATTCATTGCTCAAACTCCCTCCTGAGCCACTCCACCAATTTTAGCCAGTTCACGCTAGTCAGAAAAGCTTATGTTGAGCGTGTGTCTTTTATTTTGGATCATCTTGACATTCCCCATCAAGAGTGACTGGAAACTGGCCACATTCATGTGGTGTCTTCCTAAGAACCACTTTTATCCATTTTGAAAGGATTCCTTGTTACCTGCTCCAATTAGGTGTTTAGAACAGTTCTGTTTTTCCCTTTCACACAGGGTAAGACTCCAAGTGGTTTTACTGAGCTGTTGGTGGACATCCAGGAACGTCCCAATCCTGTGCCGTGAATAAAATCTGTGGTGCTTCATCTGTTTTCTGTTGCTTCATATTAGTTCAGACATTTAATTGTAGAACATGTAATCCTGGGTTTAGAAATGCTTACTGATGGGGAGGAATTGCATTCATGACAATGTTCCATCATCTGGAATATCCTCATTCTATTCGGGGCTTCTGAAGGCCAGATGAGGTATAAATAAAATGGGCCCAATTTCCTCTTAAAAAGTGAAGCCTCGGGGCGCCTGGGTGGCTCAGTGGGTTAAAGCCTCTGCCTTCGGCTCAGGTCATGATCCCAGGGTCCTGGGATCGAGCCCCGCATCGGGCTCTCTGCTCAGCAGGGAGCCTGCTTTCCCCTTCTCTCTCTACCTGCCTCTCTGCCTACTTGTAATCTCTGTCAAATACATAAATAAAATATTAAAAAAAAAAGTGAAGCCTCTGCTTGAATGCATTCTTGTGATGCCCCCATGCTAAGGACATCTGTAAGTAGCACAGTGTTAGGGAAGCTGGGGTCTAGGAGGGGAGGCAATTTAGTGTGGTTAATGCACCGGTGTATGCCAAGACCATGGCACTCAGCAGTTGACAGGCTCCTCTTTGCTGGTGAGGAGCTCTCTCTGCCTGCCCTTTTTGTGATTCAAACCTCAAGTGTGCTATTTGACCTTAATATGTCTGCTCCATTATAATGTCACAGGTAATGAGTACACAGGAAGGAAGAAAAAATTGCTTATTGACAGAAGTGACAAAGAACCGTTATTTTGGTGTTTCTGAGTTGTGCATTTCCTGCAATCCTCATTAGTTTGACAAGGAAACCCATTGCCAAGAAATTGTATGGTATTTGCTTTAGCTTCATCCTCTGATTGTGAGGCTTTGGAGAGTTAACCCAAAATGTTTGTTTTCTGGGTACTGAGATGTTTCAATGCCAGCAGGGCAGCCGAGATGGTGCAAATTGTTATTCAGATATAATTAAACCTAGGTCACATTCAAGTCCATTAAGCAACAGCCTCAAATCCTTTTAATTAATGGGTTCAGATTGGTTGGTCTGAAGGAGCTAATTAAATTTTTTCCAGTATTTTCTACTTAAATAGATAATCATTGTGCATTCTGCATTTCCTCCAAAGTTCTTGGCAATTTAAGGTTGATGAAGGTATCAGCACTTGATGGCAGGCCCTGATTTTCAGAGGTCAGGACACATTGTGGGCTCCAGGTCTCTGGTGAAACCCACAGAGCCCCCCATCTGCATTTTCTTGCACCTTTCTTCTCAGAGTCAAAAGGATCTGGAAGCCCTGTGCTCTCCTGCAACCTGAGAGAGGTCATCTTTCCCCTGGAGAGCCTGCATATCCTCCCCAAAATCTGAGAGGGAGGGCAGATCACAGAGCTCAAAAGCCTGAAGGATAGCAACCCTGGATTCTTCATATTTAATAAGGCTGTGTTGTGTTGGCACAAGTTCTTCCCACTCTTGCCTTCCATTTCCTCTGGGGCTGTCAGGCATCCTCCCCCACCCCCACCCCTGAGCTGCATGCTGGGGCCACACCCTATATACTTACATTCTCTCTGATAATCTCACTCCTTTCAGCTCCTTGAGAAGAATAAGATCCAGGGGCACCTGGGTGGCTCCTCCAGTTAAGAGTCCAACTCTTGATTTCCTCTCAGGTCATGAGATCAGGGTCCTGGGATTGAGCCCCAGGTGGGAAGTCTATTTGAAATTCTCTCTTCCCCCCTCCTTCTGCCCTCCTATGCACTCTCTCTCTTCCCCGCCCTTCTCCCCCATCTCTCTCTCAAATAAATAAGTAAATAAAACTTTTAATTAGCAATAATCGCGCCTCGGATAAACCTCATTGGCTACGATACTGCCACTGTGCAAAGCTAAATAAAACTTTGTAAGATCCAGAAACAGGACCTCCACATGGTGGTAGAAATGGCCCTTATATTTTCCATCTCCCAAGCTCCTGCCACTGTGGTATTCCTCACCCACCTCTCTAGTGGTTCTGCCCGAGGGACAGTGTGCCCCCAGCTGGCAGTGGGAGGCTGGCAGTATATTTGGTCATCTCAAAGTTTACAGGAAATGAAAAGTTATTCCTCCAAAACAAAGGTTAAGCGTGCTGTTTTGTGCAAAAGAATATACAGTCACAGGACAGGGAGTCTAACCAGAAAACCAGGGATTTTGGTTTCTTATCCCAGAAAAATCCCTGTGGGAGCTACAATATGTCCAGCTTAGGCCATGCTCAGTGTTCAGTCCCACAACTGAGTGCCCAGCCCAAACTTCCTGCATCTCTCCGTGGTGCCAGGGAACCTAGCAGCTGGGACTCAGGTCTCTCCACGTGGAACCATTCTAAGTAACTGTTCCATTTAGGCAGCTGCAAAGACATCGTCGATAGGGAGGGGGCCCAGGCCTGTCGTGTATCCAGTTCACCAATAGCCTTCACTCTTGGGGCCTGGCTGCGTGGGTGTTCCTCAGCGTGATGGCAGAAGGCAACGGTGCCCTGGGGCCCCATTATCCTTCGGTGATAGATGTGCCTTCGCTGAGTGATCTCAGCCTTGGCTCCTCGGTGCGGTAGGGAGAGCTCACACCTCCCCAAGCCCAGACTTGGATCCCGCCATTGAGAGCTTCCAGCCCTCCAGCACTGTGAAAGGTCCCAAGGGGAGGAGCTGCACTGAGGCATTTCCCTGAGATGCTGTTTCAGTTTTGGACCCAGGAATCATTGCCAGTGAGCTGCAGCAAGGCCCCTTTGTCCCAGGGGTTGGGAGCTCTTTGGGCCTGCATGAGGACTTGGAGAGTGTGTTTTTGCTGCCATCTATTGTCTGCCGTGGGGATCGCGCGTGGTGTGCTTGCTGAGGAGGGAAGCCACTCAGTACCCTCTCCCCTCCACTGAGGGGAGAGATAAAAACAAAGTTGTTGGTTTCCCCCAGTGAAAATCCCATTATGAAAACCTGTGTTTACTGACCTACCATCATTTTAAAGCAGCTTCATTTGAACTGTAATCAAACCGCCAAGTGACCTTTCTGTTCTGCACCCCTCCCCAACCCCCAGCATCCCTGAAAGGGCCTGTTGTTCCTTTGGTTCAATGAAGAAACCTTCTGTTTAGTTAAGCAAGTGTTTTTCCAGTCATGTCTCCTGGTGAGTTACAGAAAGATTATTGTTGGGTCTTGGTTTTTGTTGTTGTTTTTTTATCCTTTTAATACCCCCGCCTTCTTAACCCCCTCAACTGCCCACCTCCCCTGCCATCCTCCCACTCTTATTTCTTTACTTTTTTTTTCCCCAGAGGAGGAGAACATAATGATCTGAGCAGCTTCATGAGCCCATAAAGGTCCCTGGTCCTGTTTCTCAGTTCCTAATGTGAGGTGCCTCCTCTTCACCCCACCTCCCAGAGTCTGGGAACCTTCCAGAGGCTCTGAGGCTTCCACATGGAGCACAGAATAACCCCCTGTGAGCCAAGGATACCAGTTCTGATTGACGTGTTTATATATGGTGTGCTTTTCTGTCTTACAGCTGTTCGTTGGACTCGGGTTCCCTTACGAGGGCCCCGCTCCCCTGGAGGCCATTGCAAATGGATGTGCTTTTCTGAATCCCAAGTTCAGCCCACCCAAAAGCAGCAAGAACACAGACTTTTTCATTGGCAAGCCAACTCTCAGAGAGGTAAGCATCTATAAAAACCCCTTCTACTTTTAACAGTACAAATACTAGCTACTTACTGAATGGTGCGAGCCCATTCGAACCTCATAGCCTTGAACAGTAGGTATCGTCAACGTCATTTAATGTAGCTGGGTGGAAGGAATGGGGGTGGGCAGGAGCTCAGGGAGGAATGGCCGATGCCATCTCCTAACTCACCTAACTAGATGATGGCACAGCCAAGACTTGCCTCTACTTCTGTTTGCCCTTCTACAAACTGCGACATCTTTTCACTCTGCCTCAGCTCTCTCCTAATTCACACAGACCTCTCCAACCATCTCAGTGGCTGAGCTCTGACTTTTTGAATGTCTGAAGTTTATGGAATAAGGCAATCCACTGGCTAACAGGCATTTTTGAAGAACATGTTTTCCACGGTGGGCTCTGGGGAATAGAGTGTGTGCCATAGGGTCCTTCGCTGTCAACCTTGAGAGACAAGACATCTGATGGGCTACTGAAGTCCCATGCCTGGTAGTTTTGGCCACCATCAGTGGGCACCATCCCGAGAAGTAATCCTGCCATCACTCGAACTGTTGGCAGAAGCCTTATTTGAATTGCTTTCAGAGATCCTCTTAAAAAATCCACAGCGGGTGATGAATCACCACTGAAGGCAGTTGGATTCGATTCGGGGCAATCAACAAGTCATTTAGAGCATGTGGGCGATCACGCTGGTGTTTCTGTATCTAGTCAGAAGCAGGTGCGTGCAAGAAACGCAGAGATCGACCTTCTTCTCAGTTCTGTGGCTCTATGGGCTGCTCCCCAAGAGGAAGCCTTTCGGAGCTGGCATCCTGGCAGTACCCCTGTCATCCAGGGCCTTCCCCTGGGGGACGACACACGTCAGCACCCATGATGTAGCTTCAGTATAGCAGCGCCGTGATTAAAGCGGACAGTTTTCAATTCTCCTTTTAAACCTTTCTGGGTCGATTCTCCTGAACACCCCCCTCACCCCAAAAACAGCATGAAATGCATTTTCCTTGATCATTCTTCACTGATCAGTCAGAGATCTTGCCCATGTATGGAGCTGATTATTTTGAGAGTTATTTCTTCTGACTCTCCCTGCCTCTGGCAAAAGGGCCAAAGGAGGTAGAGGGAGAGATTGAGATCCAGTAGATAATCCTCCAAAGAACAATCTATGGGCCACACAACCTCTGAGAAGGGGTAACTGTGTGTGTGTTGACCCACATGCTTGCTTTTCCTTCTGCTAATATAATACACTTGAATTCTTCCCTTTGGGAAGTTGTTCCTTTTGGGGAAGTCATTCCTCAGCAGTACTTAATGCACACCTGTGTGCCAGGTGCTGGGGAGGCTCCAGGGCACAGAGCAGAAGGGTTCAGCCTGGCACCAAAGAGCTTATTCTTTAGAATGATCTGAAGATATGTTCTCCGGCGGTGAGAACATCTCAGTTTAGAAATCTCTGGTCTGCCGTCCTGACTTCTTTGAGACTTTTAGGTTAGAGTTCAGGTTAGAAAATTTGGGTCAGTAAACCACCCCTGCTTTTTAAGTTAGGTGTAAGAAATCTCTGAAGTTTTACTGCTCACATTGTGATAGCTACTTGTAATTTTCTTTTTTTTTTATACTTGTATTGTGATTAAATATACATAATTTAAAATTTAATATTTTAACCATTTTAAGTGTATGGTTCGCTGGGATTAAGTATATTCCCAGTCCTGTATAACCATAACCACCACCCATTTCCAGAATTTAGTCATCATTCAAAACAGAAACTATGTTCATTAAATGCCAACTCCTCATTCTCCCCTCCCTGGTAACCTCTCCTCTGTTTTCCCTCTCAACTTAAATTTTCTGTGAAATCACACAGTATTTGTTCTTTCGTGACTGGCTTGTTGCACTTAGCGTAATGTTGTCAAAGTTCGTAGCGTGTGTCAGAATCTCATCCCTTGTTCGAGGCCTGGATGATATTCCATTTATAAATACACCACATTCTATGTATCCATTCATCTGCAAACACTTGGGTTGTTTCCACTTTTTCTCTGTTGTGAATTCGTGTACAAGTATCTATTGGGTTCTCGCTCTTCATTCTTTGGGGAATAATATGTTCAAGTGGAGTTGTTGGAATTTACTTTTTATGCATTTTGAAATAGTTATAGTCTTAGGGAAGAGTTGCAAAAATAGTACAGAGGTTAGGTGTAATACTTTCAACCAGCTTCCTCTGATGGTAACACATTACATAACTACAGTACAGTTATCAAAACTCGTATCAAAGAAGTGAGCCCTGGTATCACAACATTGCCTAAACTACAGAGTCTAATTGGACTTTGTCATTTTTTCCACTAATATCCTTTTGCAGTTCTTAGATCCAGTCCAGGACCCCACAGTGCATTTACCTGCCCTCTCTCCTTAATCTCCTCCAGTCTGTGACAATTCTTTGGTCCTTCACTGTGTTTCATGACCACGACACTTTGAAAGAGTACCAGTTGGCCTTTCTGTATGCCCTTGCCCACTTTGAATTTGATGGATGTTGTGTCTTGGTTACTGTGTGATGATACATTTTTAGCGAGAATATCACAGAAGTGGTGTGGCCTTCTCAGTGTGTCCTATCAGGGGGCGGGGGCATGATATCAGTATGTCTAATTACTTAAGGATGTTCACTTTGATCACTTGGTTCAAGTTGTGTCTGCTGGGTTTCTTCACTAGAAAGTTACTAACTTTCTTTATATTGGGGGAAAAAATATTTCGAAACTATGCAAATATTCTGGTTCTCTTCAAACTTTTGCTCATTTATTTTTTACCATGTGTCAGTGGATCTTGCCTACAGCAGATGGTGGTTCTAATGGTGGTTTTCTTTTTCCCCTCATGATGATTTTTTTTGAATATGTGAAGAGCTAAGAACCCCATCTCTTTTTACTGCTATTTCTATAAGCCTTTTGGAAATGATCAGTCAGAAGTATCTTAGACTACATTGGCTGCTGGCACCTTTTTGTTATTAGTCATTCTAAAGATTCTGATGTCACTTTGTTTCAATGGACTATTTTTTCCTGAAAAAAAAATTAGGACGCTCATACACGATCCATTTCCCAGTGAATGTTGTAATGTCACTGAGATCAGAGCAGCTAGTGTGAAGTTATTGAGGAAAGGATGTTCATCATTTCCTGTCCATTGTCATCACTTAGTAAAGTGCTTCTCATTGAGGTGGTGGAGGTTTTCATTCTTCATGGCATGAGAAGAGACGAGGCATTAGAGCTGCCCCCCAGGTGCTTGGTGCCTCCCATCCCTTCAGATGATTCCGACAGTGCTTAGCTGGGACTCTAGTTAGACTGGCCCTGTGGGATCCTCTCCGTATTTGCTCTGCAAGTGACCTTGCACAGATGACTCATCAGTCCTGGGTTCCAACGGGGGACCAGGATGCCGAAGGTCAGTTGACAGATGTGCATTGTGTCTCCATGGGGTCCCTGGTACTAATGGCTGCATTGGGGAAACTTATCAAGACACATTTCCTGTTTTCCAGGAGCTCAAATTTTGATATGGAAAGAAATAACTAACTCAATCGAGGAGAAAATGTCAGCTTGGAGTTGTGCCAGGTGGAGAATGTGCTGGGTTAACCGAAAAGGGGATATTGGCAGAGTTGTACTAGAAAGAAGGAGGAGAGAGGGGTTTCAAGCTTAAAAGTTATGAATGTTGATGAGTTGGAGGGAAATCCCCAGAAGGTCACTTTGCCTTATGCAGGAGGGCTGGTGCCATCTGATGGCCATCTCCTCTGCAGGAGACAGAGCAGGCTGGGAGCCAGCAACATCACAGAGTGAACTTGACCTCAAGGCCAGGTGGGCCACCCACTTGGCTCTTTCAGCCCACAAAAGCCACAAAATTCCCCGAATCAAAGCCACTTTTCAGTGGGAGAGGGCTATCAATAGTCATGTAGAAGCCCAATGGTCAAAAATCGCTAGAAATCAATTATTCTCTTTTTTTTCTGCAAATGGAAAAATTTTAACCCAAGTGGACATAATTACAAAGCTATTTTGTTGGGCCCTTGCTAGTTTTTCCAGTTAAACAACAATTGATCTATATGAATCAATCTGTATAAATTGCAGTTATGTCCCTTCTTTGTCTTGAAGAGAAAAGAAGTCCAAATTTCTACAGGACAGTTTAATTTTATTTCTGTCTTTTCCATTGGACCAATTTTTAAAAACCATGGTGTATACTCTAGGGGAAAAGTTCCATATGCCTTAAGTAATGTGGTCAGTTCAGGTTATACTTTCAATGTGATATAAATTGGATTTTTATCTTTATGTTGGGAAACACATTAGTAGGTTCTTAATCATTATTTGGACATTTTGTAAATCATTAGAAATTCTCTGGCTTCAGGGCTTTTTTCCATAAGGAGAACTCATGTTCTCCTTAGAAATTTAATAGCCACTCTGAAGTAATGTCTCCTATTTAATAAGATTTTCATTACTTTTACAAACTATACTCCAGTAAATTTACTGATTGATATATGGGGAAGGAGCTCAGATCAGACGGTTCTCAATAAATTAACAGGGAGGAGCATAACATTCAGAGGGGAAATAATGAATTACAAAATGCCTTACTCATTAAAATTAAGTAACCCTCAGTAAATGTAAATGAATAAAACGATAATGGCTCAGCGTTCTGTATTTTCCAAGTGCTTAGCGTAACCTTGCACATAAGCAGGGACCTGGTA
The DNA here is from genome assembly GCF_020171115.1 of Neogale vison. Classification (NCBI taxonomy): domain Eukaryota; kingdom Metazoa; phylum Chordata; class Mammalia; order Carnivora; family Mustelidae; genus Neogale; species Neogale vison. The sequence continues at coordinate 96,838,506 of NC_058093.1, read as the reverse complement.
AAGGGGAGGGGAGAGAGATTGCCTATATGTAAGTGGCTGCATAGCGACACTGATGGTAACTTCAGTTTACCCTGATTCCCTTGGAAGATTTAATCAGTTTGTTCTCCAGGCCACCAAGTGAAAACAGTGTGACATTTTACTCGTCCTCAGAAAAGCTCTACTGCAGGCATAAATTCAATCCTGGGATTTTTTTTTTTTTTTTAGTTTGGCAAGTTTTAGGAGCATAATTAAAAGACTGTAGAGTTTACTTCAGGCTTCTTTTCGCCTTTGTCTCAAGAACCCAGTTGGTGCTGTAAAATTGTCACTTTCCTTTCCATCAAAAGCTAATGCGTTGTTGAAGGATCTTGATTTGAATTTGCTCTGCTCTTTCCTGGCTGTGTGGTCTTGTGGAATTGTAAATCCATATAAATCTCAAAATCCTCACAGATGCATAGGAAAAGGGATAAATAATGCACATGCAGGTGATCAGCTCAGTGCCTGGGCCAGCCAGAGGCCCCACTGATGCGTGTTGAATCTAAGATGTGTACTGAGGGGAAAAGACACGGACGCTTCCCCAGCTCCATGCAGCTGCTGCGGTCACCCTGTAGGTTCTATCATTGAACACATGGCAGAACAGAAGGAGGGGGTACGTATCTGAAGAATGGGGAACTGAATGGGCCAGGAAGGGGCATGATTCTGGCAGAGGGGTCAGGAGCAAAGATATTTCTCCTCAGAATCGTGATTTGCAGTGGCTCAGTCAGCATCTGACTCTTGATTTCTGCTCAGGTCATGATCTCAGGGTCCTGAGATCGAGCCCTGCATCAGGCTCCGCACTCAACAGAGAGTCTGTTGGAGGAGTCTCTCTCTCCCTCTGCCACTCCCACCGCCCCCTTTCCTTCTCTCACTCTCAAATAACCCTTTAAAAGAGAGAAAGAGAGAGAGAGAGACTCATGATTTCCACAAGAGGGTGCCAATGACAGCTGGAAGCTGAGGCCCAGTAACTTGAGCTCTGGGTTTCCTGCCGTAAGTAGTGCATGCACATTGGTGAGGTAGGATATGAAGAATGGTGGCTAGGAGTGAGATGGAGAGAGGCCAGTGAAATCACCCCATCCCCTGTGTATACTGGAGTCTGAAGAAAAAGAGAACCAACTTTGCCTCTAAAGCAATAGCCTCAGCCTTACTAGACCCAACACCTGTTTCTCCCACTAATGTGTTGTAAGATCTACTTTTCTGTCCTGAAATAAAATTCATCAATAACATACCCTGCCTACATATGAAATTTCAAGAAAGAATGATTCAAAATAATTTGCAATAAGGAAATACATATTTCAGTGTAAATATAGTCAAGAAATAATACCCATACCCAAGAACTATAGTAGCAAAGGTATCTCCTGCCTCCTTACAATGAGTAAGACATTGTACTTAAGAAGAATAAAACATTCAACTGAACATGGTTGGCCCTTATATGGTAAGGGCTTATGGTTGCTTAAAAGTGATATCATAAAAGAGAGGTTGGTTAAAAACTGCCTCTACAATATAGACGGATACACAAATATGCAATTCCCATTAATGTGAGCACTACAAATACAGACTGATTTGGGCATGTCGTAATGGAGACTCACCTCATCTGAGTGACAGTGACATGGTCGCCCTGATTTCTCCAAAGTGGTAACAGCTTATGGGTGAAGTTCCAAAGAGAACAGAGTAGGAATATCCCTTGATTTACATGGAGATTAGGTTCCTGGGAAATTCAATGTATATTAAAACTGGGCCAAAGAGTTGGATTCTGTGACCCCACATGGAAGCTCAGCAGGGCAGGTGGAAGCTGATTAGGGAGTGGACAGCCTGCCTCGTGAGGGGTCTACGACCCCCAGTCCTCAGCCACAGGTTCACAGCTCCAGGCAGCACCCCCAGTCTTTGTGAGAACTGAAAATGCTCTCATGAATGTCCAGAAAGCTCCCTTCCCATTACGCCCTGAAAGGATACAGGCATAAAGGTGGGAGCCAGTTTGGGTGGTAAATTTAGCCGTCAGAGAAAGGACCCTTCAGGAGCAGAGAATTGCCAGCTTTCATCCTGGGTTGCTTTGGACCCTTTGTTCTTAAAATAAAAGCTCCGATTTTAGAGCTTTGCTGAATCCAAATTGTCTTTATCAGTATTAAGGCTCCAATGTGATGCTAATGATTTGTCCTGAAACCATTCCAAAATTCTCTGTTTTTCTGGTAGCCTTATTTCTCTTTCTTTACATTTTGTATGTGTCATTACTCATCCTCCTATGACTTTAAAGCTTTTGGCTTTATTGTAGTTTTCTCATTCCCTGTGTGTCCTGATCCATGTCTTGTAACAGATACCAGTCTGACCGAGGTGATTTTCAGGGCTGGGATGTGACCAAGAGTTGAACATTCCATTGTATCTTGGTGCAGCTTTGGGGGTTGAAGCCACCTATTGGGGGTAACAGCCACCATGGCGCCTGGTTTTGACTTTTCCAAGTGGGATTCAAGATGCAGAGTTATCACTCTTTTATTGCTCTCTACTTGTGGGTTCTCAGGAGGTTTTGATCATCAAGGAAGGACAAAAATGTCTTGTTAGCTACGCAAGTACAATGCCATAAAAAGCATAACGCTTCATCTAGCACAGAAGGCTTAAAAAAAAAAAAGTATTTGTGAGACTGAGGTGCTTTGTCTCTCTCTTCCAGCTGACGTCGCAGCATCCTTATGCTGAAGTGTTCATCGGCCGGCCCCACGTTTGGACAGTTGACCTCAGCAATCAGGAGGAAGTGGAGGCTGCCGTGAAAGCAATTTTAAGTCAGAAGGTTGTGTTTTTTATTCCATTTTTCCCCATCTGTGCTGTGACCTGAAATGTGTGGAAAGCCTCACAGGCCCTCTTGTTGAGTAACTAGAATATTTCCATGTCAGCTTGACTCTGGGATTAGAAGAGCCACGGTGTAGGATTTGGCCCGTGGAGGGTTCATGGGTGCGCTGGCAGGTGGGAACAGAGCTGATGCCCCCTGTGTGTGTGGATTCTCCGGAAGCTTTTGGCATCACTGCTGGATCCCAGATGCAATAGTAGGACTTCGAATTATGTTTCTCTCACTCTCACAGAGACCAGGATACACAGATCTGCTCCCCTGCCAAAAGTAAGAATGATAGGAGGTATTAAGGAAATACTGGGAAATGTTTTTATATAGCATTTATTTATTTGACTTTTTTTTTAAAACCTAAACACCTAAATAGAATTTTGTATAAGTAACTGACATCTCCGGATTCTCCTGATCCGTTTAGTAGGTATTTATTAAGTGCCTACTGTAGGCAGAGACCCTCTGAGCCACTTTAGGGGATACTCACTCCCATAAACATAGTTGAGGCTGGCTTCCTGCCTTTAGGAAGGCTTACTGTCCAGTGCGGATGGGCCAAGTTAACCTCTCCCAACCCCCTGGACTGCCTTCCACATTGGTGGAACTGCTCTGTATACTCCCCCTACTACACACTATACTCTCTAACAGTTATTTAGGGGAAGCAGTAGGGGCATGGTTGTAAGGAAGACAGCCTGGAATTAGCTTAGGGCTGGGGTTCCAACCCTGTCATTTACTAGCAGTGTCCCCTCGGGCAGTTATGTAACCTCTGAGTCTTAGTTTCTTCATCTCTTTAAGTACTGTTACCTACTGTATAGGTGTTTGTAAGGATTCAATGAGGTCATGAATATAAAGCCCGTTAAGTGTAGCATCTACTGCATAGTGAGTGTTTAGTTGGTATTATTAAGTCACTATTAGTTTTACACATATAGTATTCTTATTTTTGTTATCAACAGTCTGGAATTAACTAGACTGTCAGCAACATGAGGGATGGAAATTGGTCTGTCTCGCTGCTCTACTCTGTATCCAACATAGTGATCTACCCAATGGATGGAGAAAGAAAGGAATAGGTATTTGCCGAATGTGTTCAGTGCCAGCGACAGGCAAAACATGGAGAAGTGGATATCGGGGGAAGCTTTCTGGAAAATGCAGCACTAGATTAAGTCTTTTAGGACAAGTAGGAATTTGCAAAGCTGAACTGAAAAGTGGACCCAGAAGGACCCGGGTTCAAGGCACAGTGTGAATAAAGGGGAAGAGGCTGAGTGGAATGTGACCCTACCGGCTTGCCTCACTGTCTGCCACACATCGAGAGCTTTGCCACTGGAGAGTCATTCCTGGGGAGGCTGATGGTTCTGTCTTTCTTTCTTGAGTTCCTGAGTCCCTTAGGGTATTAGTTTCTCAGGACTACCATAACAAAGAACCACAAACTTGCTAGTTTTAACAACGGAAATTTATTCTCTCACAGTTTCAGGACTAGAAGTCCAAAATTAAGATGGCAGCAGAACCATGCTCCCTCCTAAGCCTGGAGTGGGGGATTCTTCCTTGCCTCTTCTGTCTTCTGGAGGCCACAGGCCTTGCTTGACTACTTGCAGCTGCAGCACCTTAATCTGTGTGTGTCTGTCTGTCTCTCTGTTCCATTCTTGGAAGGACATCAGTCTAATTCAGTAGGACCTCATCTTAACTTGATTACATCTGCAAAGACCCTATTTCTAAATAAGGTCACATTTACAGCTACTAGAAGTTTGGACTTGCACATTTGCTTTTGGAGCAACATAAATTCAACCCACATCACTTGGCTAAGTGCACATATCCCTGGAAAAGGAGTGATTTAAAAGGTAACATTAAAGCAGAAAATCCTTGGATCATGGAGTACAAAACTTTTTAGGTGATAGGTCCCTTTTGTCAAACAAAAATCTAATGGGAAAGCTTGATCCAGAAGCACAGAGTGAGACAGTGGGTTGTCTTTGCTCATGGCTACATGAAATTGACTCTCTTCACTCTGTGGAAACTCTAGTGCTCTACATTTTAAAACTCAGATCAACCTTTTTCCACCTTAGTCCCAAAATTATTCAAGACCATGTGAGAAAAAAAGTAATTAATAATAGTAGCTTTTACATCAAGAGAACCTCTTTCTACACATCTACAATCACTATCTATCTTTATGAGCCTTATCTCATTTCATCTTTATGAACATTGTTTCACACAATTCTTCTACAGATGAAAAGATTGAGGTTTAAAGAAATTAAGTAATTTACCCAAGATCACATAGCTAATAAATAGTAAAAACTGGATTAAAGCCTAGGTCTTTTTGACTGACGTGTTAAGATAATACAAAATTTAGAAAGGGAAAGAAGTAAAGGGGAAGATAAAAGTGGGAATGAAAACTGAAGTAATTAATGTGCTTAATACAAAAACTATTGTCATTAAGATTATGCTTCTTAGGAATGGGTCAGAAATTGAATGCCAGTCTTTCTCATATTTACTCACAAGATTTTAAATTATGTGACACACAAACAGCAAGGTAACGTGACCCATCATTAAGAGAGGAAACAGTCATTAAAACCAGACCTAGAGATAGCCCAGATGTTGGAACTTACTAGAAAGCAACTTCAAGATGCTAAGATAAATATATTGAAAGTTTTGGTGAAAAAGATAGACAGTATATATGAACAAATGGGGAATTTCAACAGAAAGCTAGAAACTTTTCCTCAAAGCCAAAGCAAAAAATACTAGAACTGAGAAGATACTGGAAATGAAAAGCTCTTTTGGTGGCTTTATCAAAAGAGTGTACAGAGCAGAGGATAATATCAGTGAACTTTTCAATATCAATAGACTAGAGGAATTTTCCAGATTGAAACAAAAAGAGAAAAATGAATGAAATTAAGAAAAAACATAGGAGACGTATGGGACAATATCAACAGCCCAATTTATGTATAATTGGAATATCAGAAGGAAGAGAGGATAGCCAGAAGATATATTTAAAAAGATAATGGCTAAGAATTTTCTGAAATGAATGGCTGACATCAACCTGCAGATCCTGGAAGCTCACTAAACTCCAAGCAGGATAAATATGAAGAAAAACAAGTATACATCATTGCCAAAGTGCTGATAACAAAAAATTAGGGGCAAAAATCTTGAAAGCAGCCAGAGAAAAATCCATTATATTTAAGGGGATAACAGTATGAAAGACCACCAACTTCTCATCAGAAATAATGGAGACCATAAAAAAGGTCCCTTGAAGGCAGAATGTGTAGGGTCTTTAAAACAGGTCATGCTGGGCACCTGGGTGGCGCAGTGGGCTAAAACCTCTGCCTTCGGCTCAGGTCATGATCCCATGGCCCTGGGATCGAGTCCCACATCGGGCTCTCTGTTCAGTAGGGAGCCTGCTTCCTCCTCTGTCTCTTCCTGCCTCTCTGCCTACTCATGATCTATCAAATAAATAAATAAAATCTTAAAAAAAAAAAAAACAGGTCATGCTAAGAATTCTGGATTTTATTTTAAGTATGATGGAAAGTTTTGACCAGGGGAATGGCATGACCTAGTTTATATTTTAAATCAGGAGAAATTGCAGAATGTGTCTGACTTAAAATCCTATGGTTAGTAGATAGAGGAGACAGTCAGGACCGAATTCTTGGTCTTCTGGTACCTTCCAAGATCATCTCTCATTGAGCGATGCCAAGCCACCACTGTCCAAGCTCAGCTGATTTCTGAGAGCTATTCCCTGTAGGAATTGTACTTGGACTTAGAGCAGTCAGTGGGTGCTAGAAGAGACAGGACATCTCACAAGAAGGGAAGTAAAAAGAAAGGGAAAGAAGAGGTGGGAAAATAAAGGAAGTTTTCCACAGCCAACAGGAACTTCACAGTGTAGCCTGCAGGCTTCCTTCCTGTGGCCATGTGAGCAGTGGTCCTTTCCCACAGACCAAGATGGCTAAGAATATTTCCCCCTGTTTCTCCACAACTGGCCCTGCTTAGGTTGCTCCGTAACTGGATGTGCTGTCAGCATTCCCTTTCATTCCCTTCCCCAAGGAGGCCTTGACTCCTTCCTGGAGGATTATCATGCAGAAAATTACCCCAGGCCCCTGCTCCGGCTTCTGTTATAGCCAAAGCCAGGAGTCCGGAGAACTTTCCCACACAGAGGGCCCCATTCCTGTCCGCAGCAGGATGGCTAGTGGAACCCGCTGGCAGGGGTGGTTTAAGAATACAATTACCTTTTTTTGGTTTGTGTTTCCTTTATAGGAAAATAATTTGGCTTCATATTATTTAAAACAGTGAATGGGCTATCAAGCAATTAATGAGTCAGCATCCCTTTGGTTAAATTGGGTTTGGTTGGTAGGAGGACACAGAAAGAGTCATTTTTCTGTGTTTATGCACTGAGCCCTTTGAATTAATTCATTTCCATGTCTAAAGGCTGCCCTTTAGAATAAGTTGTAGGAATGATCTCCTTCCCACCACATAATTGGATCTGTTGATGTCGTGACAATGGCCACCGATATGTTATTTCACTCCAGAAATTCTACTTGTCACCACATAAATGATCCTAATATGCCAAGTTGTCTGTCATGGTTTCTTTCTCTTCCTTCTGTGGACCTTTGAGAAGAGACCTATCTGCAGGCCAGTCATAGTAAGCCTCTAGAATCACCTGCAAAGGATGAGTAAACAAATATCCTCTGAAAGGAAAGAAAATTTTGCCTTTGGTGTGAAGGGTTATGTCTGGGTTGGAAAGGGCACAGCTCATGCAAAAGCTTGAGGGGAGAAGGAGCAGGTTTGCAATACTGAAGTCAGTTTTCTGAGTAATTTGAGCTCTTCTGAGGTGCTCTATTGAGGAACGAGATGGCCTGTGTTCTTTCAAGAGTCCTGCCCTGATAGTATAATACTTACGGCTCAGCCTCTTTCACTTCTCCCTGCGCAGATGTAGGCAGGGATGCCGGAGAGAAAAACTGCGTGATGCATTATATGATCGTGGGTTTGAAGATATATTATGAAATTAATAGTCATGGTTAAAGAAGAGTTCATGTGTAATGTGTGAATCGACACAGAAAAAGAGGGGAGAAGGTCCCCTGTGACCACGGGAGGATGTCTTCTCTGTCAACTGTCCCATTTTCCACAGGCCTCAACGCACAGGCATTCTGTCCAGCTCTCCACCCTGTACATTTGAGATTGGCAAGTGTAGGACTAAGTGGTGTCCCTCTGTCCTATTGCTGGCAGGTGCCCTTGGGCTCTCCGAAGCTGTCCCAGACTGGATTGCTAGTGAATTTGTCCCAAATGTAAAGTGAAATTTCCATTTCAGATTGGTAATGCTTGCTGGATGCCCCCAAAACACAAGCCTTATACTGTGGGCACACACACTGTGCAGCAGAGACAAAAACCCTCAAGTCTTCGCCATCCCCAGGTGTCCAAATCATGATCACATTGCCTCCCTGACCCCAGAGAAGCACCTTCTGGAATTTCCTCCTGCCTTCTGATAAAGCTTGGGCTCCTTAGTATAGAAATCCTTCTGTGGAAATCCAGTGAACCTCTTCTCAGCCTTGTCTCCCCAGGCTTTGCCATCCCACGCTCTACCCACCTGCTGTTCTTGCGTGTCTAACCTCCTGCCGCTCACACTAGCCAGAATGGCTTCCACATCTGGGCTTGCCAGAATCCTAGCTGGCTTTAAAAGCCCAGCATGAGCAGAAGTCTGCTTTGACCTTCTAGCCTCCGGGCCCCTTGGCTGAACTCTTTGTGGCACTTTATGACTCTGTTCCTGCCCCACACATTCTTTAGCTATGAGCTGACCTCACCTTCGAGTGCCGACCAGTGCTTTCCTCACCATCCTGGGTCCTTACCCACTCATCATGTGCCCTTCTCCTAGCATTGAGCATACATCCATTCAGCAGGTGTTTGCTGCCTTCCTCCGTGAGCCACACAACCCAACAGCCGTGGAACACCTGCCCTCTGGAGCTTAATCTCTAACTGATGATGCTCCCCACCTTTTGTAGAATGCCTACTGTGTTCCAGACACCAAACTAAGCACTTTACTTTTTTTTTTTTTTTAAGATTTTACTTATTTATTTGTCAGAAAGAGAGAGAGAGAAAGCACACAAGCAGGCAGAGAGGCAGGCAGAGGCGGAGAGAGAGGCAGGCTCCCTGCTGAGCAAGGAGCCCGATGCGGGACTTGACCCCAGGACGCTGGGATCATGACCTGAGCCGAAGGCAGCGGCTTAACCCACTGAGCCACCCAGGCGTCCCGCACTTTACTTTTTTTTTTTTTCTTCACGTGACCCTCACCACAGCTTAAAAGAGGTAGATTTTTCTTCTCACCATTTTGCCCATGAAGAACGTGAGGCTCAGAGGTGGTGGGCACTTTGCTCAGGGTCCCACAGCTAACCAGGAGCAGAGTGAGGTTGTAAACCCAGGTTGGTTACCATCCGAGTTCATAGTCCTATCCCCTCTTGAGGCACGTGAGTGTGCGTGAGTCAGGGGAGGACTGGGTAAGTGTCCTTGGTTCTCTGTCTCCTTTCATGATACCGTGTTCTCCTTCTACAGATTGAACCATACATGCCATATGAATTCACATGTGAGGGAATGCTACAGAGAATCAACGCTTTCATTGAAAAGCAGGTAAGGCTCTTCAGAAATCCTTTTATCCCATTACCACCGGGGGCTCTTATGAACATCTAAGAGCTACCGTATTTCTGTGGTTATTTTCCTACTTTGCAAGACTCTAGAAGCTGGGTAATGGCTTGATGGAATTCTGAAGCATGCATTGTCATGGTCATCCAAGAGACTTTGTCCTAGTTAAGAATGTTCTTTATGAGGGCGTCTGCATGGCTCAGTCGATCAAGTGTCTGCCTTCAGCTAAGGTCATGATCTCAAGGTCCTGGGATCAAGCCCCACGTCAGGCTCCTTGCTCAGTGGGGAGCCTGCTTCTCCCTCTCCCTCTGCAGCTCCCCCTGTTTGTGCTGTCTCTCTCTGTCAGATAAATAAATACATTCGTAAAAATAAAGAATATTCTTTGTGATTGTGGAAGGTCAAAGTGGAAACTTAAAATGGGAGAGACTGGATAGTCAAGGCAAAGCCCTCCTGAACCATCAGACCTTGCGCTGAATTGGTTCAGAGGGACATCACGAGGACTAGAGTGAGTAGCGGAACAGAGAGACAGTTCACTGATCCTGCCTGATCTTTGTTTCTCACCCTAAGAAAGGCAGGGGCTGAAACCAGGGGTTTCTAAGCCTTCCTTTAATATGTGTTCAATAATTCCAAATATATTAGGATGTCTTAGTGGTTTTCAAATAATCTTTTCAAACATGACCCCTTTTCAAATGAAACGTTACATGAAGCCTAAGAATAAAACAGATAAAAGGAGGGCTTCAGTGCTAAAGTGAGGGAGGGGACCCAAGAGTCCACCACGCCCAACAGAGCTTGCAAACTCTGGCTTGTGCTTGTGACAGTAAAGGCCAAGAGCACCACTGGCATCCTTCTGTAACATTTTAATTCCTTGGTCTTCAAAAGCAGCTCAGAGCTACAAATAGACAGATGCAGAACCCCTGTGCGCAAAGCACTATGAACTCCTTGACCACATTTCAGGAATGGGGGTCTCCTCTTAAAAGGCAAAGCAAAGTGTCTTGGGATGATCAAGAGATCTTTACACAATAGGGGATGAGGACCGTGAAGGCTAAAATAGAAATAGTGTGTTGTAAATGTAAGTAGTGTAGGCAGGAGGTCCCAGGTAGGTTTCGAAGGGAAAGTTTGAGGCAACAGGCTGAAGAGCCCCAGGGCAGTCCTGGACGCTGCTGTTGGAGAGGGAGAGCGGTGGGCAGAGGCTTAAGGGAGGCATATCTGGTATTCCGGGTGCCTGTTCATGGCCAGAGGGCATGCTGTGCAGCCCCGCCATCTGGGTTCACAAGTTTTTGGTTTCATGATTTGGGTGCCTTACTCCGCCTCTCTGGGCTTTAGTTTCCTCTCTTGTAGAGTAAGGATAATAATAGACGTCATGGGGCAGAAAGTGCTTAGTACAGGGCTGGTCCATAGTGTTCCATAAATGCAAACGAGTACTGTTGATCACGTAATAGATGATATTGTGTATCCTATCACAGTGTATTATTATATTGCGATATCATAGAATGGGGTATAATATGACTAAGCATCTGAATCACCGTCTCATTCAGTCTTCATGTAGTGCCTTGATTGGCCACGACCTCATCAGCATCCTAACTCGAGCAGCCCTTTACGTGCAGACTTCACAGGAGTGCGTATGGAACATGTCCCTGCGCGTTGTCTCATTCGGTCCTCCCTGTATCCCAGGAGGCAGCAGGAATAGTCCCCTCTCTGGGTGGCGGGACCAAGATTCACAGTCTCGGGCTAAAGTGTCATGGACTCCAGGTTCGATGCTGGTTTGGTCTGAGTGCAGGCGTGTCCTCGCAGCATGGCCAGGGCTGCGGGCGGGGGCCGGTGTCCCGGCGCTGGGCTTGTCATCTTCATTCCCCTTCCCGCAGGTGCCGAGAGGACCTGCGGGTTCTCCGCTGGCAGGGAGTTTTAAGCTGTCACAGCTCTTGTCACGGGAACCAATCTGAGATTGTAGCAGGATCCCCGCAACTGCTTCTGAAACCCGATTCCTCCCCTCCTGTCTCCACTTCCTCTTGGGGAAGATGGTTCCTCGCTGCCACGCTGCCACGCTGCCACGTAGAGAGAGACTCTTCATCAGGTTTATTTGAAGATTCTTGAATCACAGCCAGTCCTTAAAAGTTCTCCTGTGGCCTGTTATCTGTAACTCTATTACCAGCTTTCCTTTCCAACAGGAAGGTCGCATTCCCTAGAGTGACCGGGCACCGTGCCCCATAATGCAGGAGCATGCCTGGTCTATTCCCCTCCATACCCCACGCAGCCTGCCCGGCACACAGTAGGTGCACAGTAACTCCCATCTGAAGGCATTAACAAAAATGAATGAGCGTGCGTGCACGTACTTGTGCTTTTCATTCACGTGTCCCAGGTGCCAGAAAGCTCATCTTGGACTTTATGATTTGGAATACACGCTAATTAAACTGCCCTTGCACACCGCTCCCCAGCACAGACTCCAGCAGAGCCCACTGTTCAGACATCCAGAGCTTTCTGTTTTGTCTGCTATGGTTGATTCTCACATCCACTGGGGAAATGTCAGCCATAGTGCACTGTGGACTGGGCCGGGGCCTCAGCAAGATGGGAGGGAACGAGTCCCCATCCTCGGGTAGCTTCAGGCCCCCCCAGAGAAGCCGTTCAGGACCACAGGCCATGCCACCGCCATAGGGCCGGACTCTGTAACAGTGATGTAACCGGATGCTTAGGGATCGTACCACTCAGCCTGCAGAGCAGGGAAGGCGGGGAGAGATGGGAGAGTGTGTCCAGCAGCATTTTGTGCGAGATGAGTCCTTGACAGCAGACAGAGCGGTTATGAGAAGGACTGTACAGGTCAAGACAAAAAGGTCTGGGGGAAAAAAAGAAAGGATGATGAGTTATCGGAAGCTGAGTTGTGACCGAAGGGAGGTGATGTGAGAGACAGGGCTGGAGGAGGAAATAATTCATGAGTAGATCCTCAGGCTCCGCCAAGAATGCAGATTTGATCCGGGGATAGCAGGAAGCTCAAGAAAGGTTTTAATGCAGGATGAGGACAGTGAGACTCAGATTGGTATTTTAGGAAAATTCCTTCTAGAAATCTTGCATTGGGGGGCATTTCCTGTTAAACATTTTCTTGGTGCTGCTACACAAGCCAGAAAGAGGCCAATTTTGAGTTAATCCAGGCCTCCGTGGAGGGTTTTGTTGAGGCCATAATGTTCCCCCAACTTTAGAGGGGTACGGGAGGTCAAGACCCCATTGATTCAGTTTTGGTCTTCAGCCTCTAACAGTTCTCTCCAGGCCTCAGTATTTTAGATCTCAGGGTATTCGTTATTTTTTTTCAGCTAGAATTTCATCAAAGAGCAGGGAGACTGGAACGAGGGGTGTTTCTGGTGTGAACGGAAAGCCTCGAGCTCTGAAGATTGGTGGCAGCTCAAGCTTCCCAGCCCTTGAACTGTAGGAGCGCTACAGCCCTAATTAGGCTGATCTCTGCCTTCAGAGTCTTCCGTGTGATCTGCAAGGGGAACAAGGAAGCTTTTATCTCAGAACCTTTTCAAGGTTGTCCATCACACTCACCCACGGCAACGGGAGCCAGGGGAAGCCAATTGACAGCAATTGAGAAAGCCCCAGGCTTCAGTGGTTGTTGAGTGGCTGACAGCTGGAAATCTACCTCATACCCAGCCAACCCTGGGCTCACTCACCCAGTGGGAAAGAGTCGTGACTTGAGGGAAACCACTTGCTTTTTTCCCTTCATGCCCCAGCCCTGCACACACCACCACTGCTTGGTTGTACTGGAAGTGTTGATTTGGGTTGCATGTTCTTCCAAATCAGCACTCTGTTCGAAGGGCTCTCTCCAGCAGTGGGGGAGGAACTGTGGGGTGGTGCCAAGGCAAAAATCCCTTGTAACCTCAGATCAAGAGCAGCATTCTTCCCTAACCTGAGTGTCCAGGCCTGTTAAGGTTCTCGTGATGCATTTCGTGGGAAAGATTTAGGTATTTGCCTCAGGCCAGAGGGGATAGAACAGGTTCTTTTGAAGGAACGGCTATGTTCAGGTTGCTTTCTGCAAACCATGCCTATGTTCCTCATTCCTATTTTCTTTATTTCCCGTCAAGATCCTGTAAATGTGCAAGATGATTATGCTTGTATTATTTTGCAAAGAGCTGTGTAATTCATGTGAAAAACGTTCCAGCGATATGGAAGGAAAATAAGTTAACCTCAAGAGCCACTGTGGAATCAGCTTCAGCTCCTGGGAAATCTGGTTTCTCTGAGCCCATCTCGAACTCCCCAGCGAGTGTTCTAGATGCAAGGAGAAGCCTGGTAGTGAATCCAGATAGTCCAGGGTAGCAAGCAGTGGTGGTGGAGCAGACAGGTTGCAGGGGAAGAGGAGGAGGAACTGGAACCGAAAAGGGAACAGGGTTAGCCCTAGATTGGGGAATGTTTGCTCTTTGGGGAAGTGAACAGCTCCTGTTGACCTAGCCATTCCTGATCGCAGATACTGACTAAAGAGTGCTTAAGGGCTGGAGGCCCCACTCTCCATGATCATGCGCATGTTCCTAACCTCCCCATCCTCTTGCTTCTTCTGGGCAGTGCAGATACCTACCCCAAAAGGTTGATGGAGGAATCAATAGACTAATGCAGGTATAGGGCCGAGAGCAATGCCTGACACTGAGTAGGGCCTCGGGAAGCCTCAGCTGCTTGCTGCTGCTGGAGCCCAGCCCCCGGCCAAGGTGTGCTTTTCAGGGAGCCTCATTGAGACAGAAGTTACAGACCAAAATTCACTCCATGTAAGGATACAATTTAACAATTTTTTAATCACATTGATAAAGGTGTGTGGTTACTGCCAAGGTCTAGTTTTATAGCATTCCCATCCCCCCAGAAATCTCACTTGATACCTCTTTTGCAGTCTTGGCCCCAGCCCCTAGGCATCCCAGGTTCTGTGTTCTGTTCCTGGAGATTTGCCTTCCCTGGAGATAAATGGCTTCTTGGACTGTGTGATGTTTATGAGGTCCATGCACATTCACGTATCAGTACTTCATTCTTTATGGTTATTATTATTATTATTATTATTATTGCTGACTAGTGTTCCACTGTGTGGCTCTGCCACTGTTTATTCCTGCATTCACACCTGACGGACGTGTGTGCCACTCCCACCTTTGGGCGGGTGTGAAGAGTGTGTGAACATTCCCACGCCTGTGGATGTGCACTAGAGGATGTGGGAGGTCTGTGGCTAACTCCTAGAGAAGTGAGCTTGTTGGCTCGTTGGTTTGCACATGTAGAGACCAACCGTGGAGATGGATGGCGACAGCTCAGCATCACAGCCACCTCCTGAGTTGTACCTGTGTAGACACAAATCTACACCCACTGCTGGCCGTGAGCCTGGCAGCCACCTGGGGACAATGTTCACTCCTTTAAGGACAGCACAGGCTGGAATGGGAGATATCACTGGGCAACTGAAATGTCTTTAATCCGGTCAGTCATTATTTATGGAACACCTGTTTTGTGCCAGATCCTGGGCTCTCTCAGCTGTAACAGAAAGAACAAATATGTCCCTTACCTCTCAAATAGCTGATGGAATTTGGCTCAAACCCCAATTTCAAGGCCTACAACCTGTCCCTTTTTTTTCTTTTGTCTTTTTTGCCTCCCAAACTCCTGGCCTTACTTCCTCTAGATCCCACCCCCAGACCTGTATCCGCCTCTGTCTCCTTGACTGCACAGTTTCTGCAGAAATCCACTTGCCCTTGCTGTGTCGGGGACATAGTAACTATATGGTTTGCCCAGGACCCGGAGTGGGGCTGAGGAGAGCCCTTCACAAACAGCCAGGAGAGAGGGCAAGCCAGCGCCTCATGGGGAGGGGCGGGGGGCAGCACCCTGTCATCTTCTCTGCTCTTTGGCTGTTTCTGGGAATCACATTTTCTCCACACTGTGACTTGGCCTTTGCGACAAAGGCAGCGCCCTTACTTCTGTCCACAGTAAGTTGTCTTCGCTTGGGCAAATGTTGCCTATTCTCATAAAGTTCCTGATAGTAAACCTTTCTTATGAGTCACTTCCGGATAATTTCAGAAGAGTCAAATTTAGGGGAATTCGGTGACCTATTGAAATAATTGTTAGAGAGGAATGCAGATGTTCTGTGTTCTAAGTGGGCTTGTTAACCAGGTTGGAAAACTATTAAGTCTCATCCTGGCTCTAGAAAGTCTCTCTGAAGTAGAATATTGTTCCTTTCTACTTTTACTGTTAAATCCCCTGTTCAGCCGCTCTACATTGTGCATCAGCTATCCGCAAAGCACCGTGTTTGTGGGAAGCCAGTAGCTCCTATGCAGCCTACAAAACCCAGCCCAGAAGTCCCTACTACCTGGAAGCCTTCTCTGACTGCTTCCACCACACTTCCCATCCCCACGAAGTTAATCATTTACCTACTCTGAGTGGCCTTTACATCCTATTTGGACATCTGTTTTCTGCTGTTCTGTAATTTTTTAAATGTTGGCCTCAACATTTAAGAGCCAAAAATGTATGCAATGACTCCATGGGACCTCCGGGACCCCACCTTCGCTATTTCTGGCCCCCACCATGCACACTCTCAGCTCCTACCGCATGCA
This sequence comes from Neogale vison, assembly GCF_020171115.1. Lineage (NCBI taxonomy): Eukaryota > Metazoa > Chordata > Mammalia > Carnivora > Mustelidae > Neogale > Neogale vison. The sequence continues at coordinate 96,822,522 of NC_058093.1, read as the reverse complement.
ACTCCCTGCTCCTCCGGAAGCCTGTGAGACACTCCCTTGTCACTGCCTCTGATCCTGGTTTGCCTGTGCCTGGAATGTTCTTCCCAGATCCATGCAAATATCTGGGTCTTTTCTCAAATGCCCCTTCTCAGTGGTGCTCTATGTGGACACCCTCTCCCTCAGCAGTCTCAATCATTTTTCCTCACCTCTTTCTCTTCTAGAATGCTTACTACCTTTGAACATATTATATATTTTTTTTCTGTCTTTCTCATTGAATATAAGGTCTATGAAGGCGGGAGTTTGGTGGCTCCTTTTTTTCATCAGTACCCAAGGGCTTAGAAAACTAGAAAAGTCTCTTGCACGTAGTAATAGTAAGAGCCAACCTGTAGATGGCGTTGTTCATCTCAGGTAGTTTTTTGAACACTTACCAACACCTATGATTAAGTTTAATTTATAAATTAGGTACAATAAGAACGTAGAACTAGAACAGTTACAACAACATACTGTAACCCAGGTTACGAGACTGTGGTCTCCGTCCTGGTATCTCGCTGTGCTGCGCTCACCGGTCTTGTGATGCTGTGAGGTGACGAATTGCCCGTGTGAGGAGACGACGCCGGGGAATGACGCAGGCGCTGTGACGTAGGCGCTGTGACGTAGCCGCCGCTGACCCTCTGACAGTTTATCAGGAGGAGGATCATGTACTTTGAGATGACTGTTGACCTAGGGAGCTGAAACTGTAGAAGGCAAAGCTGTAAAGGCGTTCAAGGCGGGGGCAGTTCTGAACCCTTAGGCTTTTCTGCTTCTCAGCAAGTGTTTATTGAATGATGAATCAGTGGATGGGTGAGAGGAGGAGGAGACGAGGTGGGTGGGCCTTGCCATACTCGGCTGTTCTGAGGTGGGAGAAACGGAAGGCCTCTAGCCCCCCATGAACACCCAGGCGGGCTGGCCCCTGGGCATGAGAAGAGACGTACAGTTGGAACCGCTGGCTCAGTTGTGCCCTCTGGGTAGCTGGACGAGAGATGGCTTTCACGGGTCAGGTGTCATACCTCATCAGGCTTTCAGCGTGTACCCCCTGGACCTGGGAGCAAAGAAGGGTCTACCTTGGAGTATGATCTTTACCATCTCTAGGTGCCTCCTTATGAGTCACCTCGTTTTGTCTCACCAGAATTCTGTAAGGACTGAAAGACCTTTGTAGACGTGAAAGCAGGCAGAGAACTTGAGGGCCGTCAGTGGGCGTCCCCTGCTGGAGGCCACAATCACATCCCTCATGCCCACACTCCCTCCTGCCTCACCTGGTGTCCTGCTTACCAGGACACCTTCAGGCTCTCCAGATGGTTCACCAAGCCTTACAAAGGTCCTGCTGCTATTTGCACTACTTCTTATCCTCCTGGCCCCCAAGACAGACTGCTGAGAGGATGCCAAACCAGCCCACGGTGAGCCACGAGCCAGGGTGTCAGGGAACCAACAGCTCACGTGAAGGTGAGCTAATAAGCCTGCCTGTTGAAGGGAACCCTCTGGTTGACTAAGAAACAAGCCAGTGGGGCGGCTCCGCATAGCCTTGAGGCAACATCCCTTCGTGTAGCCTCCACAGCGCCTTCTGCTGGGTTCCATTTATCCAGGGCTGCCCTGGGCTCTGCAGGTGCCCACACTGCAGTGCCTCACACACACACACCCCCACCACTGTACAGGGCAGAGGTCCCCCACTCTGTGGAAGGGCGAGAACAAGGAGCCGAGCGGTTGCAGAGCACCTGCCGCTGACCAGCGTTTGGTCAGTTCTGTCAGCTCAGATCTGGGCCTTCCCACTGGAAGCACTTTTCCTGGTCTAACACAGCAGAACCTTTCCCCTTGTTTCAGTTTCACGAAACCCTTGGACTGCTCCACATACCACATAAGGCCAAGAACGAGTAAGAGACCATTTCTTAAGGGTCCACCAGACCGAACAGCTGTAGGGATACTGCCCTCAGGTCTAACTGCCTGTACACATCTTTGGAGAGATTCTGTGTTTTCTTACAAGCTGTAAAAGCCAGAATTGGAGCCTTCGACAGTGTGGGTTTCCAGCTCCCCAGCCTCACCCAGGGGTGGGCCACGCTGAGTCCTGGAAGCAGGGAGAAGGCTCCTGAGCCTCTAGTCATGTTCGGTGTAATCTGATTTGGTTTCCTAGATGTCCAGCCATTTGGTATGCTCACACACAGGCTTTGGCATTGCATTTAAAATCTCTTTATGATAATGCCTAAAGGCTATACAAGTTCTCAGATTGCTTCTAAAGAAGTAGAAGCCAAGTTGCTTGCATTAGGCAGCCAGAGAAACAACCAAAAAGCAACACTTAACCTTTTCCAAATATCTGTGCACCCGTTCAGCTTTGATCAATGACTCCATTGATCATGGTGTGTTTGGTGACAGCCATCCTCACAGGATGGACAGAACACCAAAGGGCAGCCAGTAAGCTTCTGTATGCTGCCAGGTAAGAGAGCCACAGCCACCAGTGAACTCCATGACCCAGTTTGCAGTGCCGTGGTCTGTGCTGTCATGCCATCCCCCTTAGTAACAGCTCCCCGTCCAGGGTTATTGTGCTGCATGGGCTTAAAATGCACATGGATTGCACTCACGATCATCACAAATCAGGTGCCTGGGTGGCTGAGTTGGTTAAGGGTCTGCCTTTGGTTCAGGTTATGATCCCGGGGTCCTGAGATCGAGTCCTACATCGGGCTCCATGGTCAGCAGGACGCGTGCTTCTCCCTCTACCCTTTACCCCACTCGTGCTCTCCCTTGTTTGCTCTCTCTCAAATAAATAAGTAAAACTTAAAAAAAAAATCGTCATGAATGTGAGGAGTTAGATAGGGTCTTCCATCCATCACTTTCAGAAGATTAGGCTGTGTGCTCATGTGTCTAAATAATCCAGCGTATTCCTAGCATCTCTGCGGTGTGAGGCTCTCTGGAGTCTCCTGTTTTCAGCTGCTGGGAATCCACTTCCGAGGTGTCTCAACCACACACAGCAAAGGGTTTCTGTCTGTTGGCCACCAAACTCACTCGGGCTCTCAAGGAATCCAGTCCCCTCACAATGAGAGTCGTGGGACGCGGAGGACCGCAGTGGGCTTGCCTTGCTCATTGGGGTCCCCATCATTGATTGGAAAAGGCTGGAAGGGAACCTGCCCTGCGTCGCCCTTCTCAGCAGATCACAGCATGGCCTCCTTCGGGAAGGAGGGAGACGCAGGGGCCATAGGAAGTCATCAGTGTCATCACCTTCGTTTTCCTGATGAGGCAGGAGGCGCCCTCACAGCCGCTACCTGCAGAGCCTGGGCGGCATTCCCTTTGGTCTTTTCTACTTTCTTTTGCTCACTAAAAGTAGTACAAGCACAAATTAAAAAAAAAAAAAAAAAATGCAAGCAATACAAAAGCGCCATCCTGGATGCCGCTCTGGCCTGATTTCTGCAGCTGCGCCCCTTCATTGTAAGGGACCGGGCAGAGCCAGAGCCACCTGCTGCTCCAGGCCCACCTGCAGTGCTCCACGAGACCAGCCCAGGGGGATGGGGGGCCTGAAACACTTGCTATGTGGGTGCAGGTTCTGGGAGCCCAGGGCCCTGAGCTTATAAATCCACTCCTCATCCACACAGACCAAAAACAGGAAACATGAGGACAAAGAAGATATTCCAGAAGGACATTCACTGGGAAAGGAATCTCCCTACCACTCCAGACTCCTTTCCCCTCTCAGTGGCCCCCATGCCAACCGGACAGGTTCTTGTAGGAGCATATGCACGTTCGTAAGCACCTTTCCAGCCTCTCTCCTGTCCCGTGCTTGGCACGCATGGAAACACACTCCACCATCCTTCACCCGGCTTCTTTCAGCCCTCAGGATGTCCTGAAGAGGTTTCCATGTCAGTACATGGAAATCTGTTCCATTATGGAGTATTGTGTTTAAACAGCTAGTGAAATACAGCTTTTAGATTACTTCAGATCTCTTGCTTCTACTCGAACACTGCTGCTGTGATGTCCTGGGTGGGTTTTTTTGGACCCCGTGTGTCCCCATAGGTCTGTAGGGTGAGTTCTTACCATAGAATTCAGAGCCCAGGATCCTGGGCAGCTCTGAGCACTCCCGAGGGTGCGCCCGCCCAGAAACAGTGAAGCAGGCCTGGCTCTTCAGGTCTCCTGCAGGGTTGTTGCCTTCTACAACTGGGGCAGCCTGACTAGGATTCCAGATCCAGTGTGTGAACAGAGCGAGCTCCCCGTATGGCTAGTGCAGGAGTTCCCACCGCTGGTGCCTGCTCAGGGTAGAGCCGGAACGAAAGCCTGGGGTGGCAGGGCGGAGAGCTTCCTGCTCTTTCCAGGCACTCTCTCCAGCCCTGCTTGGTCAGCACGCTCATCACCCCCCTGGCCCTTCACTGAGCCACACAGTCGGCTTCCTGGCCCACCCAGGTCTTCCTGCGTTCCCTCTAAAGCCTGAAAGTCACTAGCTCTCCCCCGACACTGGGCACCCCTGCAGCTGCTGGGCCACGGGCACCTCTCCCTGCCAGGTTCCTTCGCCTCCTGTCACATGTCCTCAGGCTGGTTCCCTAGTGGAATTAGCGCAGCCTTAAGACTGTTTTCAACTCAGGAACTCTGAGCCCCCACCAAGGCCCTGACCCTGAGGCGGGCCCCACCCGCCTTGCCTGCGGACCCCTCCATGTCACTAGTCAAAGCTAGCGCTTGCCCAACAGTGTCCCCCGGGTATCTGCCACATTAGGTGGACACTGAAAACGCCTTTGGATTTAGAGCTAAGAACAGAACGGCTGGTGAAGTTGGGCCTGGAGATGGACCTTCGGGGATGGAGGCTTCGAATAGCGGGACTGAAGGTGCCGGTAACGAACAGTCCCCATCCCCAGCAGGCAAGACGCTGTACACATGCCATGGGTTACTGTCACCCATGAGCCCTGCATGGACGATACTCTTGCCCCCTTTGTGGATGAGGCAGACATGTCCCTGACCAAGGAACTCGTCCCAGAGGAGCCCGTTCCCACCAAGCCTGTCCAGCTCCCACCTCCTGGCCTTCACTGCTCTCTCCACGGCACGGGCTGCCTCTCCTTGTCTGGGCCGCTGGGCAGGCCGGGATCCCCGCCTGAGTCCTTGCTCCCCGGACTGACAGCCTCCTTGTCATTGTAGGACTTCTGCCATGGGCAGGTGATGTGGCCGCCCCTGAGCGCCCTGCAGGTGAAGCTTGCTGACCCCGGCCAGTCCTGCAAGCAGGTGTGCCAGGAGAACCAGCTCATCTGTGAGCCTTCTTTCTTCCAGCACCTCAACAAGGACAAGGACTTGCTCAAGTAAGTGCTGGGGGTCATCAGGGCCAGGCCAGCCTCCAGCTCGCCTCTGGGTCATGTCGGAGTTGGGCTGAGAGGGACGAGCCTTAGGGAGCAGGTTGCGGCATGGTCCCCCCCACCCCGCCCACTGCCACACTCCCCCAGAAAGCTAGACCAGCAGTTTTGTTGTTTGGTGGATGAGGTCACCTGGCCCGCTGACAGATTGAGAGTTCGAACGCGGGTGTTATATTTGCAAAACTAAGGCCGGTGTTTGGAATCATAGTTTGTGGAAAAGGTTCGGTGTGTTCATGTTATACCCGAGAACCGCGGGAGTGGAGATGGGCTCAGAAGCACCACCCCGGGAGTGCGAAAGCAATGAAAAGTAAGGGTTGGGAGCTGGCACTGAACTGCCTACAGCAAGTCCCCTCACCACCTTCCCCCTCCTGCAGCCCCTGTACCCTCTTGCACTTGATTCCAGCACCGTTGGCACATGGGGCACAGCAGGGGCACAGCAGGCCTGACAGTGCTGGGTTCCACAGCAGGGAGGCGGGGTGGCATGGGAAACACAGGCCAGAGTGGCACCCAGACCCAGACAGGGCTTCCCTGGTGGCTGGAGTGCTTCCTTGGTGCGATCCCATTCTTTTCCCTTGGCATTTGCAGACCCCAGATTTCTATGTGAGGTTTCTTCTGGCCTCTGATTCATGACCCCTGTGAGTACTAAGTCTGTGTTCCCTGCTTTCATTACACCCACCCTGGGCCTTATCTGACTTAATCACTGAGCCCTCAAAAAGCTCTGGTGAAGAGACTTGCTGTCCCAACCCTAAATGCTCAGCAGAGCAGTGGTACCGTCCAGTTCTGAAGTAGAGATTTAAGAAATGGACTGTGCTCGCTGCTCGTGGCCTGCCTTTCTCCATTGCTGGCTTCCTGCCTTGTTGCAGTGGTCGGTCATCTGTGGTCATCTGTGCACAGATGGCTGAGCTAGCCTCGTCCTGGCCATATGTTGTCTTATTCTCAAGCATGGTATAAAACCCTTGTTCCAGAGAGAGCGTGGCCTCTCACATCTCGTCTGCGGGAAAGCACCTCTGAGTAGAGGTGTGGAGGATGCTGGGTTTTCCCCTTCTTTTTATGTGAAGACCGAGCTCAGAGACCACATTGATTCCACTATTAAAACAAAGGCTGGAAGAGAGTCAGCATGGCGCTGTCCTCTGTCACCACAGAAACTTTGTGAGAGGGGGTAGTGGTCTGCTACATAAAGAAAGATGGTTCTAGAAACTTCCTTCTCCATAGCACATATCCTGAATTCTGGTATCCCGGAAGGGGCTTCCTACTGGCTCCTTTGGCTACCTTCTGTAGCAAGGTAGCTTTTTGAGAACCCTGAGTATCTCTCTTTCTCTCTTTCTCTCTCTCTCTCTATGGAAGTCTGGATTTGCTGGAGGTAGATTAGGGACAGTGCACACACAGCTGTCTCCGTGCAGTTCCCATCTCCACCTCTGGAGAAGGACAGATGAGAAGCTGCATCCTGGGAATGGAAGCCAAATGGAACTCCTCTATAGCACGGCCCTTCCTTCCCAGCCAGGCAGGAGTCAGGGCTCCTGCCCGGGTCAGAGACTCAGGACCTGGCTCAGATAGCACAGGGGCCCACACAGCCGGCCTGTCTCCGGACCAAAGGTCTAGGTCCAGTGCAGGGATAGAAAGGGGAGCCAGTGGGTTAATTTTCTCTGTTCCATCCATCTTCTCCCCTATAAGATTAGGGCAGCCCGTATGATGGTGAGAGAATGTACAGCTGGTGCTCAAGACAGAGCAGAATGGCCCCTTCGTCCAGAGAGCCTTGGGCCATGGAGCAGGATTAAGGCTGCCAGGCTGAGACCAGAAAAGCCAGGCCCCTCCCCAAGCCTCCCTGTGCACCTCCTCATGCTCTGCAGAGCCCATTGAGGGCAGAGGGCCTCACGGAGCTGTTCCGTGGCTAAGCCCTGTGCCATGGGACTGCTTCAAAACCCTCTCCCAAACCCCACTGTAGCCATGTGGGTTTTCTCCCAAGGAGGCAGCACTGAACGCTAATTCCATAATAAATCTGTCTGAGATTAATTCCCTGAATGTAAGAGGCCTGTTGAACACCTTGTTCCTGCATTTGTAAATACTGATAATGCTGTAAAGCCCCAGCTATCTGGCGGTCTGTTGAGGGCCTGCTCCATATGAGGCAGTCCTGACTCATCCATATTCATGGCCAGTTAGCAAAATGAGTGGCTCCGACAAGCCCATGCTACTTTCTCTTCTCCACCTTGGGGCCGGGTTCTCAGCTTAAGCTCCTTTTAGGCCTTTGGTGCACATGACCTTGAAGAACGATTGAAGAACCTTGAAGAACTAACTGTCTATCCCTACTGTGTAGTAGGAATTTGCATCACATAGATCAGGCCCTTTGGAGTTTCCTGTGCTGTCATCTCGAATCAGGGGCAGTGAGGCAGCTGGTCGTGGAGCTACTGTTCACACAGGGCACGGTGTAAGTGCTGGGGGGTGCCCCAGACTCTCATGCCCAGAACATGCATGATTCAGGCACAGACCAGGGGGCGGGGGTCCAGAGGCAGAGGCCCCGGGAAAAGCCAGAGTCCAAGCTGGGGTGGCCCCAACGGCAGGACCTTGGCTCCATAAGTAGGGACATGTGTCACTGTGACACCTTATTTATAATTTTGCTACCTTTTCAAGTTACAGCTTCTAAAATATTAAATGATCGAGTTGGGCATTTCTTTTTGAAGTTGGGGAATTCTAAACCATGGAGTGTAGACCGTGAGCACTTTGGTGCCTGAGTCAGAGAGGCCATGAGTGAGTTTGGGGGACTTGGTGGATTCAGGGCAGGAACAAGCAGGGCAGGGGCTGAGGGAGAGGAGGAGCTCAGGGGCAGGGAGGAGGGGAGGAGTATAACCAGTAGGTGGGGTCCTGCTGGCATCCCTTCATCCTCTGTCCGTCTGTCTCAGGAAGGACTAGTTGTTTCTACCTCTCAGGACGTAGGCAGCCCCCTGGGAAGGTGGTCAGAGCTGTAAATGCGAACCCAGGGCCGCTGGGCCTCAGAAGCCCCCTCCCATCCTGCACGAGGCCAGCTGCAGGGAGGTCAGCACCTTTGGGCCCTACAGAAAGGAAGCAGCAGTGTGTTTGGCGTCTCTGAGTGGAGTGAGAGTGTGTGTGGCCAAGTGTGTGTGTGAGAGAGACAGACAGACAGACATCACAACAGGGAAGCAGAGGCAATACAGTGCGTGCTCTGAAAAGGGAAGAGATTCACCAGTGAGGAGAGGGGAGGCTGGTTTCCAGACACACTCCAGCAATGGGGGAAAATCCCCTCAGCCCTCTGACTCTGGCCCGAGGATGGTAGAGCGCTCCTCCTGCCTGCCTGGGGCTGTGGGACAGGGACTGGCAAGCTCATCAGAGGGAGCGCCCTCTGGGGGCCTGGTGGTGCTATGGCCTCCACACAAGTGTCTGGAGCCGTCGGCGCCCAGGGCCCCCATCCCCTGAACGTTTTGTGAGCTGCCCCGTGACGGGTCACCTGTCGTGCTGGGGACTGTGCCCTTTGTGGTGGTCTCTGGACATCATCCGTAGCAGGCTTCTTCCACGGCGGCCTCAGCTGAGATGTGTTCACGGACACGTGCACGTGTGTGCTCACTCCTGGGAGCACGTGCTTAGAAGCTGCCTGGGTGACCCAGGGCAGGAGCCAGAGGGTTTCCACATGGCTCCTGTTAGACACCCTGCCGTGGGGTCTGAGAGTTAGAGAGCTTTCCATACCTCTGGTTAGCAGAGCACAAGGCACCTGGCTTGAGTTAAGACATAACAGCTGCTCTAATTCACCTGAACAAATAAGTAACCTGAGCTTTTGTATTTTAAAGCTCTGCTCCATATGGAATCCTGTAGTGCACAGCTGAGTTCTGGAGACCCTTTCTGCGGGTAGGCCAGCGGGGGTATCCTGCAGAGGACCTGGTAGCCCCAAATCTCCGACTCACCTTTTTTTTTTTTTTTTTTTTAAGGAAATCCATAAATCCGCACTTCCTGCCCTTGTTTTCATGGTCTGTAACCTTCCTGGCCTGGGTGCCTACGTCTCCCAGCTGGCACATCACGGCTAGAGGAGTTAGGGCCAACATGGGGAGAGGTCGTAAAGCTCCCTCGTGACTGTGGGAGCTGCCTACAGTGGGATCCTCACCCTGTTAGCAAGAGTGGAGATCTCAGGGAACAAAATGGAGATGGTTGGCACATTCATGGCACAGGGTGAGGGAGGGAGGTGGCAGAGCCCATCTCGTGTCTGCCCGGCCAGGGTGACCATGATGATGATGGTGGTGGCAGAGCCACACTCTGCCAAGTGCTCTAGGAGCACTGATTTCTGCACCTCCTCCCTGAGTTGAGGATTCTCTGTCCCCACTGTACTTAAGAGGAAACTGAGGCAAAGGGAGGCTCATAGAGATGAAGTTGGGACTCAAACACAGGACTGCGTGGCCCCCTACACTCTCTTCTTTGAACTGGTCCCACCTGGCATTTGGGACGCCGTGCCGGACACCTGCTGAGGCATTCTTGCTCTCGGGGCCATGGGGTGGCTGGGCCCAGTGTATCCAAGGCCAGAGGAGAAAGGACACAGCTCTCGTTTGAGATCACATGCCGGTGCTGTTGGTTACCCCCAGCCCCACAGGCAGTGGCCCCAGTTTCAGGAAGCAAAGCCACCAGGGTCTGGGTCTCAGCTGTGGGAAGAAGATGGCAGGAGGAGCAGGAGTGCAGGTTTGCAGTCAGGACTTGGATTCCCAGTCCTGCGTCCGGCCCAGCAGTCCCGAAGCCTCAGACACTTAACTGTCAAAAAGGGGGAGGGAGGGAGCCTGCTATGGCCATGGACCAACGTGACTGCAGAGGTCCAGTGACTTGATGCCCTGGAACCCCCGCTCTCTGCCAGGAGAGCATCTGATGGGAGACTAAGGCCATGTCACGTGAATTCTTTTAAGCCACCAATAAAAATATTAGACAGAGTTCTTCAGAATATTTAAATAATGCCTGTCTTTGCCCCACTCTCACCCCTCTGAGATAACCATTGCTAAGGCTTGAGAGGTAGCCCTCTCAAGTTTCAAAGTGTATACACGTACAGGTTGGTCCCCGGCATCTCCTCCTGTCACTTGCCTTCCTCGAGGTCAGCTCTCCGCGCTGGTTCTTGCATTTCTACCTAATTCTTTCTCAAGGGCTGCAGGAACCTCCGAAAGCACAGAACGTGCTGCAAACCCTTCAACCCTTCCTTCCCCACTGGGTGAGTATTCGGGTTATTTCCATCTTGTCTCCCTTACAGCACTGCTTCGGTAGCACACATTCCTGCACACATACCTTTCTCAAGCGTGGACTCCTGGTGGGAGGGCATTGCTACGTCAGAGAGTGACTACCATTTCCTTTATATGACAGGTGGCCCCAGCATGCTCCCCACACCGCAGGAGGCGGGCCAGAGAAGCCAGTGACAGGGCTAGTCCTACCTCTCCAACACACATGCCTTTCTCTTCCTTTTCAGGTACGAGGTGATCTGCCAAAGCTCGGAGCTGACCAAGGACATCCTGGTGCCCTCCTTCGACCCCAAGAACAGGCACTGTGTGTTTCAAGGTGACCTCCTGCTGTTCAGCTGTGCGGGCGCCCACCCCCGGCACCAGAGGGTCTGCCCCTGCCGGGACTTCATCAAGGGCCAGGTGGCTCTCTGTAAAGACTGTCTATAGCGGCCCTTGGCTCGGCCCCGCATTCACTCTGCCGGGGGGGAAACGGGCTCCAACCCCAACGGGACAGGGCCGGGGGGCAGACATCATGTCATTCAGGGACTCTCCCCAGAGCCTGAACTTTATGCTGGAGGTTTCAATTTGGTATTGCTCCTTCTGTGGTCCGAGCACCAACAGCGGAATCCTCGCCGAAACAGAAGGAGCAGACATCAGGGCAGGAGCCTGGCTTCTCCTTGGCACAACTTCCTTTTTATTTCTTGAGGAGACTGTCACTGCAGCTGCTCCAAGGCAGGAAGAGAGTCTCAAGATTCATTGAAAACGGAACCAGAGGAGGAATGGAGCTTGTCGGAAAGAACTTTCTAAGGCAACATTCCTAAACCCATTAACTTATTTATTTGGGAGGGAGGGAGGGAGGGGGAACAGGGAGGGCAAAGAGGGACTGATCACATGTCTTGTTTCTCTGATTTCCCACTGTTTACTGTCCACCTTCACTGTATTATTACTCCTGTCTGCTTCCAAAAGGAAGCAGGAGGGAGACAGGGTGCACTGTGGGGCTGGTGGCTCACTTGAGGGCAGCTGCGGGGACCTAGCTCCTCAAAGTGGATAGTAGCAGAACAAAAGAAAGTCTTGTGTATGCTTGACAGATGGCAGCTAGAGAACAGGCACCTCCTGGGCGTGGGGGGACAGACCCGTGTTGTCCTGAGAGCCCAGCCAGGGACCAAAGATGGGGCCGTTTTGCAATGAGAGCTCCTTTCCTCAACCCTCCCCCCTCCTACCCCCGTCACATGCATGCACGTGCGCGCACCTTGGCCCCACACCTTTCCTTTAGGAAAGAAAAACAGGATTGGGAAATTGATATTTGCTGGTTGGTGGTGAATCCACCCTCTCTCCAGTGCCACTGGGAGGAGGAAAGTAGAAACATGGGTCACGCTTGTTTACTCCTGAAGCGGGTGATCCAAGCTGGGGTGTGGACAGGCATGAAGCCGGCCCCTAAGAACCAGTGACGCCACCACAGCTGTGCTCCAGACAGGTGGGCTTGTGTTCTATTCCTTCTCGTGTCTCCTGTCACCAGAGTTGCAGGAAGGAGGCTCTCCATGGCCCTGATGTTGGCAGGGGGAGCAGGGGCAGGCCGGCTGGATGTGGTGTGTGGTCCTGGCGATCGCCTGTGGGTGCATGGGTGTGTGTCTCGCATGGGGCTGGAGTCTGATGCTGGTTCTTACTTGAGGCTCAAGTATTCTTGGGGGGGAGGGGAGAGGTGGCATCCTGAGTTACAGGTTGGCCCAGTCAGACTCACTGGATGTCCCCCGCTAACCCTGGAGTTCCCCACTGTCCACCATGGTGGGAGCTTCCTGCCCCCCACCCGCCCTGCTTCAGTGCTCTGGGTGGAAGTGCGTGTGTTTCCTGTGAAGCCCCTGGCATCTCCAGGCTGGTAACAGTGAGCCCTCTTCTCCTCCTTGCAGAACATCCCAGTCATGAGCTGTGGCCTGAGCCCTCCAGCCCTCCCTGGTGGCTGAGTGCCTTGGTCACCTAGCACCATGCTCCGCCCCTGCACCCTCGCTGCCAGCACTCTGGCTGCCATTCGGGACAGCCAGCCCAGCCTCTGCCCCACAGGACAGGCCGGCAGGGCTCACGGTTGGGTGGGCCTTCGGGAAGGGAGCTAGATGAGGAATGCTGCCTCTTGCAAACCACGAGGCCTGTGGGGCCTTTAGGTATGGGAAGTTAGACTGTGCCTGCTTCTCCGTTCTTCCGTAATGCGTAGTAAATAGCATCAAGGGCACAGCCAGCCTTTTTCTTCCCCTTAGACTCTCGGTTGGTCTGAATGTCTCCTCTAACATCAGAGAGTAAAGCGGGTGAGGAGCAGCAGCTTTCGGGTGGCCCCTGAGTACATGTGACAGGGAGAGCTCTGATAGGGAGCCCTCAGGAACTCGCGGGGAGCACCCTCTGCCTGAGCCCAGCAGCAAGGGCATGTGAGTGTAGGGAATCTTGGTGATCCGGCGTGTGTGTGTGTATATATATTAATGTTCCTGCAAGTTTTGCAAGGGCAATTCCTGCTGTAGGAAAACAACTGCCTTCTGTGTTGTTAGGAACTGCTTTTCCCTATGAATGGGCCTCTGGGTTTCACCCTCGGTTGTGGCAATTCCGTTGAGCTCCCCGGGCTGCAATCCCTGGGCCAGGGCCGCCCTCTGCTGGGCTCTTCTGGGAGCTTCCGGAGGTGAGGCTGTCATGCAGGCGCTGGGCCAGCAGGGGGAGCCTGTGGGCCGAGACCGGATTTCTTTGGCTGGGCCAGATTAACCAACCCATTTTGCAGAGCTGTTTCAGTCAGCCTGGGGACTCAGAAAGCAAGGAAGCTGCGAAGCAACGTTCTGGGAGAGCTGCCGCGCCGGCATGGTGTTCTGGAAGCTGTGGGGATTGTTTGTGGCTATCCTGTTTGCTGAGCTCAGGGCCTCTCAGCCTCCTATTCCTTTCCTCTCCATCAGGACTCAGGTCTAGGAGGCCGGCAGAGCCCTTCCCCACGCTTGAAGATCCCTGTGGCAGCCCCCACTCCTACAGTCCAGTAGTGGCCAGAAGGACCTGGAGTTCCGCAGATGGGGCTGCTGCTCCGAGGCAAACCTGCACTCCAGGTGTCTGGGGCTTTAAGAGTAGAGGCAGTGACACCCAAATGTATCCAACTCCCAGGCCACCACCCCCAGGGGCCCAGGTCTGATCAGTGCCCTGCCCCCACCCCCCAAGGGGCGACTAGGGAGGAGGCCTCCATCTACCCTGTGTGGAAGGGGCACTGGGGCTGGCTGCCCTGGGAGAGGACTGTGCCTCTCAGGACAGCTGGGAGCCTCTGGTGGTGTTGCTACTGCCATCTGAACAGAATCCTAAACCAGTTTTTAATTGCCGATTTTTGCAGGGACAGAGATCCTAAACCAGGATCCTTGTCTCCCTATGTCATAAGCATACTTTGCCAGTTTTTGTCCATTTTCTTTTCCTTAGTAAAATTTGGCTCCCCCCACCCCCGCCACTGTGATCTTACCGAATTCTTAAACATGAGGGAAATGTATCTAATTTATTAAAAGAGAGCTTTCCTTTGAACCGTAAACACTTTTGGGAGTGAAAACTCCGGAAAGGGGAAGCACACTTCTTTTAATGCCAGTAAACACCTCCTTTATTTCATGTAAGTAATTTGATTTGCACATGTACAAATGGAGACACTTTTTGCATTTTTGCTTGGACTGGGTTTTGGTCACTGCTTTAGTTTGCTTCTGTGTGTGTGTTTGCTTTATGTTTTGAAATAGTAAGAATGTTTCTTTGATATTTATTGTTTCTCTGATGTGCCTTTTCACTTTTCTTTGGGGTTGGTTTTTAGAATCTTGGTACCATTGAAGATAGGACACATCCTTGTGTCACCGAGGATGCTCAGGCTGGGCACCAGAAAGACCTTCCCAGCCCGCTAGGCCACAGCCTCTGTGCTCCTGCACCCCCATGAGGCAACGAGAACCCCCAAGAGAAGGTCTGGCTTCCTCCCGGGCTGCTGGCCACCTCTTTGGATCTGAGGAGAGCGGGTCGCCAACAGGCTTGTGCTCCCTGCAACTCAGGCACCCTGGTGATGTGTGGCTGGGGCCCAAGACCAGTCCTATCTGGGAGGAAAAAAAGCAGTCCCCACTTGATGTGATTATCATAAGGGGGGGGAAGAACATGCAACCCCTGCTGTTTCCTCAGGGAACACGGGGATTATTTGAGTAAAGGTGATAAAATTGTATGCTGTGTACAGGTGGGTTTGTGCTTTTGAGACCAAGGCAGGCCACCCGATTTCTCCAAGTTGGTGTACCTACATTGTGTATATAATTGGGACAAATACCATCTTTTCCCATGTCCCCCAAATCTTTGATTTAAAAAAAAAAAAAAAAAAGTCTATTTTGTTAACGACAGGCTTGGTTGTATTACCATCCCAAGCCTGGATTTATTTATTTTAAAATATTTTAATTTCCACATTGGCTTCATCCTAATCCCATCCATCCCTGTAGGGCTGCAGAACATCTCCGTGGGAAGAGAGGGATGGACAGAAGGAGATTCAGACTTCTTTGGGGAGGTGGGGATTTCCTACCTGGAAAGCTGAGGGTGAGTTCTTTCATTCCTGTTGGCTTCAGCAAAAACTGGAAGCTTAGGTTTTTCTAGCAAAAGGCCAAATTAGCTGTATAGTCTCAGATGC
The DNA here is from genome assembly GCF_020171115.1 of Neogale vison. Classification (NCBI taxonomy): domain Eukaryota; kingdom Metazoa; phylum Chordata; class Mammalia; order Carnivora; family Mustelidae; genus Neogale; species Neogale vison. The sequence goes on along the minus strand of NC_058093.1, from coordinate 96,807,373 downwards.
AGAAACAAGTTACCCGCGCTTTCTTAGCACTTAGGGTTTTTGTGAGGATTCAGTGTTTAGCCGTGTCTGGCACATAGTAAGCCCTCGTAAATGTTAAATATTGTTATTGTTAGCATTTCATAAAATTTGAGAAATCAAGAGCTAAGTTATACCTCCATGAACATACTCCTCCAAGTTGACGGAATGTTGTAGGAATTTCTGGTTTGAGATGTCCAAGTCCCGTGCCCATCCTGCTGGTTGAAATATTACTATATCCCCGAGTGCACTGACTGATTTGCAAATATGCCTGACTTCAGCCCCAGAGGGAACTAGGCTGTAAGAATGTGTAAACTGGAGACGAAAAGGGTGACCAGTGCTGGACCTCAACCCACTGATGTCTTCTGGACCATGCTAGGGTTCTTCTTTGTAGAACTTTTTGAGCTAGAATTAAAGTAAGTTCTTGGACAGACTGTACCCCTTTAAATCAGTTAACTATATTCCTCTGAAATGAAGTAATAAAGACTTCCTGTGTTTTATTTAAGGAGAAAGGAATGACCAGTTGAACTTTGTCATTCCCTAGGAAGTCCCTTTGCTGTTCCCTGCTGGCCGGGGCAGCCCCTCCACAGTCCAGCCCACAGGGATGGGACCCTGGGCTGATTAGCGGTCGCGTGTTTGTTTGGCCCCGTTCCCCGAGAAGACCCACCTCTCCCCCAGCCTGGCTCTGCCAGCCTGGAGACCCCAAAACGATCTGACCAATCAGGTGGAGCTATGGCGGACAGGGAAGTTGAGGGGTACAGAGTGTCTGCAGAACCGCTCCCAAGAGGCTGCTCAGTGATGTTTTCCCAGATCACCTAAATACCAGTTTGCCTTTTGTTGTATTGGGGGTTTCGCGGCTTTCTTCCCCGTCGTAGAGTTTTATCTTCTGTCTCGGCACTATTCTGGATAGACTGCAGTTGGGAGTGTGGATGAATTTGCAGGGGTCCAGGGTCCTTCTAAGTTCCTTCGTGTTCTTTAGGGGAATCAGCAGTCTTCTATGTTTGTGGGAATAAGATTGGAATCCTCCTTCTTCAGAGCTTCGTTCCGTCTAACCCCAGACTCTGTGATGCTTTAGGACCACCCCCTCCACCCCCGGCAGCTGGTGAGGCACGGCAGAGGGCAGCTGTGTGCTCCTATGGTGGGGGGGCCCATGTCGGGGGACAGGTGTGGGTGCTCAGACAGGCGGGCAACGCCGCAGGCCTCAAAAGCCTTGCTGGGAACAGCAGGATGGGACCTTAGTGGGGGCCACCGCCTCCGCCAAAGCCAAGATGGAGCAGACCTGGGAAGCACGGTGCTCACTGTCATGCCCAAGTGTTCACGGGACGAGAGCAGAAGGGTCGATGCCAAAGGAGAGGGTGCCATCCTTCCTACTGTAGTTGCTGTCCCGATCTTGATGTCCTTAAGCTAACGGCCGTTTGCGTGTGTGTCTTCAAAGAGCTCCTGGTACAACCGTTTTCTGCTGTTCACTTTCGGGGTTCCGTAGTGCAGGATTCTGCAAGTAAGGTGTCGCTGTCCACATGTACTGTACCTGCATAGAGAACACTGCTTTGTTTTCCAATGTTGTAGAGAAAACTAGGGAGAACTTTATTTTTCAATAAACTTTTGTTGTGTGACAGGTGGCAGTGGTTTTTGGGGGTCTGGGCTGGGCGCAGGGTCAAACCCAGGACAAACCCAGCGGCCTCCTCCAGTGCCGGCATCCACTGAGGACGGCCACCATCCGCAGACACCCTGCGGGAAACACTGATGAGAAGGTACGTGGCAGGAGCAGGGAGGGAACGGTTTTACCCTCGAGGAGTCTTTCCCGCAGGTGGCATCCACGGAGACTCGTTTCAGAGCCGCTCCCCCCCGTCCTGCATGCACCTCCAGGGAACGGAATTAGAGAGAGGACTGGTCGGCTTTTCCTGGGGGGGGGGGGGGGAGTGCAAAGAGGTACCCTGGAAAGAAGGAAGGTCATGTCCATGCCCACACCGAGGGCTTGTCTGAAATCATGCTGGCGAGTGACGGCCGGCCTCCTGGAAGCCGGCAGAACTCTCGGCTACTGCCTGGAACGCAGACACCACGCAGTTCCCGTCATGAGTCCCCACATGTGCCAGTCAAAACCTTACGTTTGAGGGGTACTCCATCACAGCTTCCTCTCCTGAAGCTTCCGCAGCATATGCCAGACACAGTGAGAAAAGAAATCTTTTGAATCTTGCATTTCCCAGACCTGCTCGTACACTTAACACTTTTTTCCACGTGACCTATTAACATCCCAGGCAATCCTCCTCAAAATGCCTTTCAAGGAACCACGTGGGATGTGTCAGATTGAATCCAGGTCAGTGACGCCTCAGAATGAACCGCCTCCCCTCAGTGAGCCAGAGACAGCCCCCAAGCACACCACCAAATCACTGTGCAGCACCCCCACTTCGCGGGGCCCACGGCGTCCCTCGGGACGGTCCTTCAGGGTCTCCCCCGCCTCACCGCCGAGGGACCCTGTCCACAGCCTCCTCCATCCACAACAGAAAACCCGCCCGCGACAGTGAGAATGCTGCAACATAACCCCCCCGTACCATACAAAACAGGTAAAGGTCTTTATTGGTCAGACACTGTCGCCTGGACGAGCAGCAGCTCCAGAGGTACAGAATGTTGTGTGCTGGGGGAACATTTTTACAGAGTCTACACCTAACATTACATTAACAGAGAACATCTTGTTCCTTACAGAGGGGCAAGCCATCTCTAACAGACTGTAATGTACCATTACCACTTAACACAGCATATAGATATATGCATATATGGATAGATTATATAATTATTTATTACAAATAAACTGTCATTTCACATCTCTCAAAAATGGATCCTGTTTTTACATGTAGGTTCAGGTTCTGAATGTACAAGACAGGGTCATGTGCTTAGTTCAACCATGCAAAGCTCATACGTGGGTCATGAAGTACTTTAAAAATAGAATGGTCTCCTTTTGGACAAATCTGTTTAGAGTCAGGATTAGTAAAACAGTATGAAACTAATGAAATACCTTGATAGAAATTAGGAAGTGATCTGTACTGATGGTTCTGGGCATGTCAAGGGGTGAGGGACTAAAGGGACAGTCTTCCCTTAGAATCTGCCAGGAGACACGAGACTCTGGACCGGGAGGGGCCACCAAGGGTCCAGAGGAGGTGGGTCTGGTCACTTGCTATCCATTTCAGGCTTAGAGCACCGCAGAGGAACTTTCTGCCAAGTAAAGATCTTACCTTACCCACAAGAACCTTTTTTACTGAAGAGCATAGAAAAAGGTCAGTTCTCGCTGGAGGAGGGGGTGGAGCCTGTCCCCCCTCCTGTGCACATTGTCCTAACACAGTTGATGGGGGCAGTGGAGCAAGGGGGAGCGGTGCCGACTGACCTGCTGGGCAGATCTTGTTCCCATGAACACAAACTTGCCAAGAAAGAAACTGGATGTTCAATGAAATATTGGCACCATCTGCCTGTGTAGAAGCCTCGTTGTCCTGACGGTCTTGGTGCGGACGCAGAGCAGCCGGCCCGGGCCCCGCTGGCCACCATCACTCGAACATCTCATAGTGGCGGGTCTGCCTCACCCTGGGCACCATGTCGATGAGGAGTCTGCAGAAAGGAAACACCAAGGTCACCCCCTTGCGGGCTTGGGGAAGGAAGCAGAAGGCTTTTTAGAAACTCTCATTTCTATACCATAAAATTCAACCTTTTCAAGTAAACAGTTCAGTGCATTTTAGTATGTCCAAAGGTTGTAACCACCATCTAATTCCAGAACCCTTCTGCCACCCAAAGAAGAAACCCCATGCCCACCTGCAGTCATTCCCCAGGCCCCCTGCAACCTGCTGATCTACTTCTAGTCTCCCTGCTCTGGCCTCTCCTGGGTATGTTCTCTGCAGGGAACCACCTAACCCATGGCCTTTTCTGACCGGTTGCTTGCATCTGGTTCCGTGCTTTCAAGGTTCATCCACGCTGTGGCCTGAAGCAATGCTTCATTCTTCTCAGGGCTGAGGACTATGCTGTGAAACAGCTCTAATACAGGGATCCATTCATCCATTTAACAGACTTCTGAGTTGTGCCTACTTTTTGGCTACCATCAGTAACGTTGCTGTGATCATTCATGCAGAAGTCATTACGGGACGCGTGTTTTCCTTTCCCTGGAGTAGACACCAACGAATGACACCTGCTGGGTCAAACGGGAACTCCAGCATTGAACACGGTATGTGGGACAACTCTGCTGTCTCCAAAGCAGCCGTTCCATGGTCCGTTTCCACCAGCCCCATTCTGGCCAACCCTGATGGTCCGTCTTCCTTATTACAGCTGTCCTCATGGGAGGCAGGAAGTGCCTTAACAATTAAAAACCCAGTGCCTTTCACAAACAGTTCTCCCAAAGGCCGACTCCAGCCTGGATGCTGGAACACAGTGATGCCTGCACAGCGCGTCCTCAGTGACAGGACTCAGGCTGGGTTTACCCCCGAGTGTGTCCCTTCTGCAGTGACACGTCCCTTTCGGAAAAAATGCTCTAAGGGGGGTCTGGCGGAGTGGTGCTACTGGGCCCTGTCCCCTGGAGAACCCCATAGGGCAGGAGGCACTTGACCTGTGAGGACACCCCACAAACGTGCCCTGCCTGTGTATCACTACGACCCTTGTGAGAGAGAAAATGCCGGGCCCCTGCTGGGGGCGTTTCTTGTCGCCTGAACTCACCTGGGCTCAGAGGGGTCATAGGGACAAGGCATGACAGTCAAGAGTGCCAACTCAGCCACTCGTGGCTCCTGGGGAAGTGGAGACAAAAGGAGCACTTACTTGACCCCGTAGGCAAAGATGGTGAGGCCGATCAGCACACCGATGCTGCCGTCCAGGTACCAGACCGCCGCGTTATGCTTGAACACCTCCGCGCTCAGAAGGATGGAGAAGCCCATCACACCGCCCACGAGGGAGTTAAACCCTGGAGAAACAGCAAGGAGAGGCTGAGGGCAGGGCCAGGAGAACTTTCTTAGTCACCTGTGAGACACCTCCCCACCATGCCAGGAGTGCCTCCGCATCCCGGGCTCCCATCCCTGCTGAGCCCGCAGGGTCTGGGACAGTGTCTGCTCCCAAGAGATGTTCAGATCCTCAGCAACTCAATGTCTGCAGGCCCGAGGACTGAGCCGGGATCCTTTCAACCCTGTGAAGTCCGACCATGATCCCACTTGGCCAGTGAGAGCGCGAGGTTCAGCAGAGAGGTGAAACACCATGACCGGAGGGGTCCCAGGTTGAGGGCGAGGCTGGGACTCTCTCCGCACCCACATCCCTTCCCTCCAGGGCCTCCCGTCGGCGGAGCATTTTCAGTGTCCAGGAGAGGAAGTGCGGAGTCTAGAATTTGCGGTGGGGTGGCAGAAAAGGCAATCAAACAGAACTGGGCAAAGATACTGACCAGCCTCTCCTCCCACTTAGGGCACCACCTTTGGTCCCCACTTCATTTGACCTCTGAGTTTTCAAAAGCCACATGGAAAGAACAGCTCAGAATGGCTGCTGGGGGCCCAGCAGGTGTGAGCCGCAGAAGGCCTCGCCGCCCCCCAGCACAACCACAGCCCGGAGAGAAGTTCTGGGTCCACGCACCTCCCCCACAACATGCATCCCCCCCACCGCAGTTCTGGGGCAGCTCCACCTGCCCCACTCACACATGGGGGGCTGGACGCCAAGGAGAGAGGTTTGAGATGAAGAGCAGGGGAAGGTAGGACCCAGCTGAGCGAAACCTGGGTCCGACCTCTTTCTCAGCACCCGGGGGTGGCCTCTGGTAGGCCACTCTCCAATAAGAACCAGCTGGATGGCTGGCCTCTGTCTGGGACCCTCCTCTCTTCCTTCAGTCTGTCCCCTCCGCACTCCCGCTCTCAGCTGATGCTACGACCCGGACCCACGTGGAGGATGTAGGTACAGACAATCCCACCTCACCTTCCCCCACCCCCGCCCCGCCCCAAACCACCATCCATGCTGCCTGCTGCCCACCCCCGTCTGCAGCTGCTGTCCCTCTACACAGCTGCATTCCAACCCCCCCACCCCAGGAGAAACCTCCTCCTCCCCCGCAGCCCCAGGCCTCCTTCCTGGACCTCAGCGTACTCCCACTGCACCCCTCCCACTCCAGCACCACAGCCCTGAGGTCATCGATGACCTAGCTGCCACCTGCCCCAGTTCATAACCTATGCTCCTCTTTGTATGGCTGGCTGCCCTCTCTTGACTCCAGCCATCCCTTCCTGGTCTCTGCTGCTGGGTCCTTCTCTCCCCGGGGGTTCCCCTGTGCAGTGGTGGGAACTCTTCCTCCACCACCCCTGCCTACAGCCTCCCCCTGGCTGAGTGCCTGCCCTCCCCACACCGGGGTCTCTCAACTGGCTCTTGGGCTGGGTCTTTCTGCCGAGCGGCAGACCACTCCCAAGCATCCCAGACTGAACATCTTCAAAGCCAAAATCTCAATTTCTGCCCCAAAACACCTCACCCTCTCCCTACCTTCTCTGTAAATGGTGCCACCATCCACCTGCAGCGGCCAAAAATCGAGGAGCCCATCCTTAACACCTCTCACACCCAAAAGGTCACCAGTCCCAGATATACCCCGTCTGTTGAGTGATTCTTCCAGCTGTTGCCTCCCCAACTCTGCCTACCTCTCACCACCACCTGACCCCAGGCCACCTGCCCCTTGACCACACCCCTGCAACAGCCTCTCAGCACCTTCCCTGCTTCTCCCCTGCCCACCCCTACCTCCCCCAACAGAAAGCAGCTAAAGGCCTCCAGTAGAAAAGCTGCCCAATTCTGAATCCCATCCAAACTCCTCAAGGCTGGCACAAGCTAGCTACCTCTCCCACATCACACACTGACCTTCCTGTCTGCTGTGCTCCAACCACACGGCACCCGCAGCCGCCAACCCTGGCCTCCCCCGCAGCCTCCAGACTCACCCTCCCTCTGTCATCCCGCACCTCTCTTCCTGGGCTCTCCCACACTGCCTCCTGCCTGGGCTGAACCCACCCAGCCCTATAGTGATTCCTCCCCTCCCCCGCCCACACCCGACCTTCTCATTCTTGCCCCTGCTACTCCCCCAGAGCGCTTTACTTCCTAGCAAGTTATTTTTACTTTTTCTTTTTACAAACATCTTTTTCTTCCCCTCTGGAAGCATAAAGCTGAAGGACAAGGACTGGGTCTCAATATATTCTGAATCCCAGAACAGGCTGGCACTTCTCAGGGGCTCAGCTGATTGCCACATTAATATATGAATGAATAGATAGGGGCATGGCTTCACCTGTGCCAAGAGGGCTCCCACTGAGCAGCAGCTGGGCTGAGCAGACCCAAGAGAGAGGAAGCCATCCCTGCCCGGGCTCCAGGGACCTCCCAGCCCAGGCAGGGTCTGTGGCTAGGGCCCTGGAGAGACTGCCCCTGAGAAGGATGTAAAGCGGAGGCAGAGCGTACACTCCTTCATGGCAGGTGGAGCCTGAGGCTCCCCGGAGAGTCAGCCTCCACACTTTCTTCTCAGGGCTGGTCACGGTTCATCCCTAGAGAAGGTTTCCAAGCCAATTTCACCGGAATACTAGTGGTGGAGACTGGGAAAGGCAGACACCTCCACCTTCCTCCCATGTCCTCTGACGGCCAGCCTGGGGGACTGCGGTGAGAGGGAAGCCAGGACTTGCAGGGAGCTGGGAGCTGGCGAAGGCTCTTTGGGCCACGGCCTGTCCCAGCATTCCCGTGTGTAGCCAGGCTAGCCCTGCCTGCCACCTACAGTGTGCACCTGCACCTCCACCCGTCACCGGCTCTCCTCTCCCTCTCCTCTGACAGCTGGCCAGTCTAGGAGCTTGTCCCAGGTGCCCCGGAGACAGCAGGAGAGCAGGGGCTGAATGGTGACCTCTGCTTCACCAGAGATGTGTCCCACCAGCTCCAATTCCCAGGTCCCAACCTCCACGTCTTCTACCTCCAGCGGTGGAGGTGAGGGACAGACGTGTTGCCTCTGGCTTCCCTTCGTCCAGGTGGCCCCTGCGTGGTTCGTGTCTATGGCTTCCCCATGCTCACCTAGCTCTGGATGATGAAGAAACGGGTTCAGCAGGTTTTCAAACTCCACTCTCCAGGCAGCTCTGGAGCAGACGCTTCTAAAGCCTAGGTTTCAAAAGCATCACGGCCCCCCTGCAGCCAGGCTGAGTCCATCCCCCTCCCTGATACACGGAACACACTGGCCCTTTCTCCCTCACTGACGACCCGTGGTTTTGTCCCCTGTAGCCCCGTCCTCGGTTCTGCCTCCGCACCTCCCCCAGGAGGGGAACAGCGGGTCCTGAGACGCGAGGGCTGTATCTCCTGCCTGTCATCTGATCCATCGGGATCCTCTCTCCCCTCCCATTATGAGAAGCTGGCATTTGCCCTCTCGCCTCTGGTGGTCGCTTGAGTCCTTCCTGTCCTTTGTAATACCTGGAACCAGGACAATCCTCTTAAAAAGAAAAGAAAAAGGCTCTGCAGTTCACAGCTTTTCTCCGAAGGCCACCAGCAGCACCAGCAGATCCGTTACTCTGTCCCAGGCTACCTGGGCTGGAGTTTACGTCTTGGGCATCCTCGGCATGGGGGAATTTTAGCTCTGCGGGACTAGAACCGAGGGGAAGACAAGGCAGCTGGACACTGCCCCAGGGCAGCGTGGAATCATTTGCTCCCAGCTCCATCTTTATCAGGGGCAGGCGGAGCCTTCCGAGAAGCTCAGAGAGGTTGCAGAGCAAATGAGGGTCCTCTCACTGGCCACTAGATGTCCCCTCAGCTCCATCAAGTCCCTCCACTCCGCAGGGCCCACCCTCTGCACACAGCTCACAGAAAGAGCTTCGACTAACTCGGCTCCACTCACCTCCACGGGCCACAGAGCTGGACATAGTCAGCCCCACCTCTCCTAAGCCCACGCAGGAACGAGGGACTAGGGCCCAGGGGCTAGGGTACAATTCTGGATCTGCCATGCCACATCCTTCAAAAGGGACAGGCTTCCCAGCCAGCGTCCCACAGGAACTCTGAGTTCCCAGCCCTGGCCCCCAGACCTCCCATCTTCAACTCTGGCACACAAAGCCCTGTGGGTCAGTCACTTCTAGACGCCGTCACCACCCCTCCACCCAGCCTCACAGCTTGTCCCTGTCCCCTTGGTTAAAACCGGAGCTGTCGTCAAGAGCAGATGTTGTTGATGGCAGAACACAATTATCACGTCAGAGGCTCTCCCAGTCTGGCCTCAATGACTAGGGAAGGATCTGTAGAATTGGGCACATTCATTTTATGCAGAAAGTTCGGACTGAAGTTCCTCATGTGCCAAAAAACCATCCCAGCCTCGTGGCATTTCAGAAGTTGGGGAATGAGGACCGTGGACCCAAGCCCCTCTGCTTGGACAGATTTCCATCTGTGGCCGCAGGCAGCTCCAGAGCCCAGCTGCTGGCTCCTGGCTCGGAACTTCCCCCAGGACCTCTTCACAGTCCCCCTCTGCCCCACTGGTACTCTTGGCTTGCTGTGCAAAACCATTCTATCTCAATAACACAAAGCCAACCTCGGCCTCATGCTGAGCAAAAACCGCATGTTGACTGAATATTCAAAGCAGCGAAGTCAAGTTAGACAAGATGTGCCTGACAGAGTGGGAGTGTCTGGAATGTGCCCCCACCTGCTGTCCCACTCTCCCTGAAGGTCTGCTTCCCGGCTGTCAGGACACAACCCAGTGACAAAGGATCTGGTGGAGTCAGCCTGACCCCGTTCACGTTCACGCACTGCATCTCCGCAGGAAGGGCCATCACCCCCGATGACCGATAAGGCCTGCCCTTCTTCCCCACACAGGATGCCGTGAGCTGAACTTGCTTCCCTCCTTGAGAGAAGCCCTTGGCTTGCCCCCAGCCCCAGGGCCAGACCAGGAGAGAGGCGTTCCCAGTCCAGCAGCCACCAGGGATGCCCTCCAGAGCCAGCCCTGCAGGAGACCCTGGACATTAAAGATAGGCATGGCTCCTGAAGCCCATCCCGCCCCCACCTTCCAAAGAGAGGGAAGGAGAGGAGATAGTTACCCACAGCTCCCTACATCTCGTCAATGCAGGAGTGCAACTGGGAGCCCAGACAACACAATTCGCAGGAGGCCGTAATGACCGCCACCTTGTCTGCTGGCACTCCCACCAAACAGGGGACTGCAGAGCTCACCGACCCGCCAGGGGCCCCTTATGGGTAACAGGCTTGGGGATGGGGTGGCCGGCTGTCTTGGCTCTTTGCTATAGTGCTCCCTATCCTTCTGTGTCTCTCTCTCATCGGCCCCTGATGACCATTCAGCCCTGAGCCCCGGTTTACAGATACTGCCTCACCTTCCTCAAACCCACCCCCATTCTCCACCTCTCTGCCCCCATTCCGTCCCAGCCCCTGCCACCCCGTGGCTCCATAGACTTCTCCCACCTCAGGTCTCCTTCCCTCTGCTCTGCCCCACCTTGACGGCCAGAGGGTTCTTTAGAAAACATCAATCAAGGGCGCCTGGGTGGCTCAGTGGGTTAAACCTCTGCCTTCGGCTCAGGTCATGATCTCAGGGTCCTGGGATCGAGTCCCGCATCAGGCTCTCTGCTCAGCGGGGAGCCTGCTTTCCCCTCTCTCCCTCTGCCTGCCTCTCTGCCTACCTGTGATCTCTGTCTGTCAAATAAATAAATAAAATCTTTAAAAAGAAAGAAAGAAAGAAAAACAAAACATCAATCATGTCACCATGGGTTAAATATTGAACAAAACATCCAGAATCCTACTGTGGACTCCATGTCCGTGCTCCCTCACCCAACATGCCCTCTCCCGATACCCCAGATTCTGTCCCACCACGACCCCCAGCAAGGCTCCCCCTGCTTTCTGCCTCTGGGTGGAAGAATTTCCTCTCAAACCATCTACTTCTCTTCGTCACGACCCCTGCCTGGTTCAAGACTGGGATGGAAACACTGTGTGTGTGTAGCTGGCTTTGTGTGTGAAGATTATCAAATTATCCATTAGGGACGCCTGGGTGGCTCAGTCAGTTAAGCCTCTGCCTTCATCTCAGGTCATGATCCCAGGGTCCTGGGATTGAGTCCCACTCTGGGCTCCCTGCTCAGCGGGAAGCCTGCTTCTCCCTCTGCCTGCCATTCCCCCTGCTTGTGTGCTCTCTCTCTCTCTCTCTGACAAGTAAATAAATAAAATTGTTTTTAAAAAGTTGTTCATTTAAAAAAATACTAATCAGGGTGGCCTCCTGCGTAAACCATATAAAGTGGCAGGAAGTGAGAAGGACACAGAAGCCTCAACAGAAACCACCTGGAATATCTAACAGGAAGGCAGACTGCTGTCAGGGCCGAGCCCCGCAATCGTGGTTGGAGGGGCAGGGCTGACTGCTGGGTCCACACCCAGGCTTCTGGTGCAGGGGCACACTGTGTGTCTCCACTGCACTCAGGTGAACAGAAAAAATGCTGCTGCTCTGCAGGCCAGCAGGCTTGTGTCTCAACCAAGACAGGAAGAAGAGCCCCTGGTGAGTACTGACCTCGGGGAGCCCAGAAAGCTATACTGACTGACGGGTGCCGCCTCCTTCAGGCCTGCCTGCCCCGACCCTCGGGTTCCAGGCAAAGAGATGCGGAGAGGGAGGCACAGAACTGCCGCTGGAGGAGCCTCAGGCCAGCCAGGCCTCTGCTCTTTGTTCAGGCCTCTGAGGCCCTGGCAGAACGGCATGCCTCCGAGCAACCACACGCAAAGCCCTGGCTAGTGCCCGCCGGCCTGCAGCGCTGAGCCAAGCACGCACCCTGGGCTGTTCCTCCCCAAGGGAAGGAAGACGCCAGGTCCAAAGGAGGGAATTTTCTTTGCCGGGTTAGAAAACACCAGACCACAAAGATCACGGAGAATGAAGACTCCTCCTCAGATTCTGGGTCTGCCCCCAAAGAGAAAAGGGTATCCTTTCGGGCCAGGGTCCCAGGGGGCCGTACACTAGGCTCGGCAGAAAGCCTGGGCATCTCAGCCCTGACAGAGCCCTCAGAAGACGCACAGGCTGGGGCCTCAGGCACGCCGGCAGGATTCTCATGGACAGAACCACCAGCTCGTCAGATCGGGCCCTGGGAGAGTGCAGTTCGTGCTGTCCCAGCAGCAAACATGCCAGCTGATGCCAGCTGGGTCCTGCCTTTCCCCAGCTGCCCCTGCCCCGGGTTCCACCTGGGAGCTTGAGAAGCCAGGCTGGGCCTCCCACTGGTTGAAAGTCAGGGAACAGGATGGCTCAGTCCCCGTCGCTGATCCCCTTACTGCCTTAAATGATTTTTGCTATTTAAGAAGCTTTGGTGTCACGGGGCGCCTGGGTGGCTCAGTGGGTTAAGCCACTGCCTTCGGCTCAGGTCATGATCTCAGGGTCCTGGGATCGAGTCCCACATCGGGCTGTCTGCTCAGCAGGGAGCCTGCTTCCTCCTCTCTCTCTCTGCCTGCCTCTCTGCCTACTTGTAATCTCTCTCTGTCAAATAAATAAATAAAATCTTTAAAAAAAAAAAAAAAGAAGCTTTGGTGTCATATGGGCAAAGGGCCTCCACAGCCCCCGGCAGCCCCGCCTTGCCACCAGCAGGTGCTGTGGAAAGTGGTATTTGAGCAAGACTAGAGAGGCTGGTGGTCAAAAGGTCATGTAGGAGCACTGTGACGCTGTGTCCTGGCCCCTTGGCTCGGCCTTGAAGGCAGCACCTGACCTCAGCGTGCACCGCGCAGACTGAGGCACTGCTGTAATGACGACTTCCTGGACCCCACCTCAGCTCCCAGTGTCAGACTCTTCAGGGGCTCGGGCTCTGGAATCTGAACTTTTAACAAACAGCACAGGTTGGGGAGCCCTGACCCACTGTTAAGAGGTCAGAGTGGAGGTGATTCATGGAATTTATTAAATTCCCAGGGTACAATACATCTGCCCTGATACGGGAACTCCGAGAATCATTAAACAGCCTGTGGAGGGGAGGAGAGTGAGGAACAGATTTCAAATTGTTGAGCTCTTCTGCAGGACAAGCAACTGAACAGCACCTTCTTTCCATGTGAGCCCAGCCCCCCAAGGATCAGGCACACTGGCCTTACTCACCATCTGTTATGAGTGCTCTGCTGGTCAGAACCTTCCCCAGCATAAACTTCAACACAGCCAGGATACTGCAAAGGATCCCACTTAAAATGGAGACGCTGAACAGGAAGTCATCCTAGAAGAGAAAGTTCCAGATTTCAACAGTTCGCTTCCGGCTAGAACAGATTACCAGCAAACCATTTGCCTTAAGGATCAGTTTTGTTCCCTGAACAAATGATCAATTGGGTATGCTGCCACCAGGTGGCAGTATCTTCTTCGGTCTCATAGGTTGGCTAGTTACCTGTGTCACTGGGAATTGGAAAAGATGATCAAAAACAGATAATCCAGATTTATATTCCCTTGGACAACTGAGTATTCCTCTTCCTGTAGGAGATTCCCCTTCAAATTCTTCTGCCAAAATGTCTGGCAATCACTGATCAATAATGTAACTGGAATGCTAAACATACAGTGCATGCTATGTGTGGTTTTTCACAAACAATTCAAAAAGCAACTGGGGAATATGGGAACATATAAGTATGCCACTGGACTAAGAACACTTCAACACAGAGCCACAGGGCCAATTAGGGCTGAAGCTACTTACAACCATGTTTTTTCCTTAAATTCACACAAGGCAATTAGAAGTTCAAATATAGCCTTCAAGGTGCAGAAAAGGTAGCTAAAAATAAAGTCTGCTATTGACGTTATCATAGCACTTCCTATAAGTTTTGACCTTAACTTTGCAAGCAATGAGTGAGTCACACACACAAAAGCCAGCATCACCATCTCATGACATTAGAGCCCACCACACTCCTCAGCCTGGAGCTCCTGTGCATCATGAGACACAGCTTCCAGATTCTCTCCAGTACTGAAATGCAACTGCCAGCAGAAGTCTGATAAAGCATCACGTATACAAAAGAGTAAGATTCCTGAAGCATCTTATTACCCAGCTCACTAACCTAGTGCCAGAAAGCTGGGAAGAAGGAAGACAGCCTGTTTTCCTGGCTTCAAAACTGAACAAAATCATTAGAAAAATCACCTCCCCAAAAACGAGATATCTGCAAGGTATCAGAGCATCTCCCCCAGAATACTGATCAATGGTGGTTGGCCTTAACATATGTCCCCAGATCCTTTGCTAATCCTTCTTCTATGAGGTGCAGCTGAATTCCCTCCTCCCTGAGTGTGGGCTGGGCTCGTGACGGGTATCTAACAAGTAGGATATGGTAAGGAGAAAATAGCAGGGGAGAAGCCTGGCAAGGGATCTAAGCCAACTGATCAAGATTAACAGGACCATTAATGAGTCCTGCCGATATCATGTGCTTCCTGATATAAGATGACGGGACAAGAAGAACAGGTCTTGGTGTTCTACCCAAAAATCCATAACCTCAGCTCAATCTTGAAAAAAAGCACCAAATGAACCCACATGGAGGGACAGTCTACAAAATACCTGAGCACTACCGTTCACACACATCAAGGTCATGAAAGATAAGATACAACCAAGAACCTGTCACAGATTGGAAACTATGGAGACAGAGGTCTAAACTATGCCCTTTATTCCACGCCACAATTTACTCAGTTCATACATAACACTACCTGAACTGTTCTGGACCGGATCCTGGAACAGAAAAAGGGTATTAAGTGGAAATGCTAGGGAAAACTGGAATGGAACCTGGAGTTTTGGTAATAGCCCAGTAATCTCAGAGTTTGGGCAAACGTGTCCTGGTTATCTATGTGAGATGTTAACGTCAGGGGAGGCTGGATGAAAGATACACGGGAAATCTCTGTAACGTCTTTGCAACTCTTTTATCTAACATTATTTCGAACTTTTAAGTTCTTTAAAAGAATCATCTCACTGAATTTTATTATTATTATTACTCTTATTATCATTGTCACCTCCTCAAATTATCAGTAAGGACCATGCCAAACCTAGCCTCTTGGTAGATCCCGAGTCCCTGCTGTGCATGAGGTGACAAAGCAGGGTCCGGGGTGGGGGGGTGGGCAGGATCTCCAAATCACAGCTCCTTCTGTGCAGGGACTCACTCTCATCATGGGTGTTGGCACCCACAGGCTCCAAAGCAACATATCAACACAGACCCAGGTGCTGACAGGATTCAGAAAACAGAAAAGGTTGGGAGACTGACACAGTCAAGCACTTTGAGACCCCACATTCAGCTGAATTCTGGCTTTGCTCAACCCTTACACCTGAAGCCTTTCTGATCCCATTCAACCTGTTGGCAAAGCCCTCATCCCTAAATTCCCAGATGTAGAGAGAGTCTGCATTCACCCCTTCTAAGTCCCAAGGAGCTTGGGCACCCCCCCCCAAGCATCTTGAGACAAGCCACAATAGCTTTGGCTGTCCTCTCCTATCCCTAGGATATCTCCTATCTCCTCTCTCTATCCCGGGGAGCTCACTGCTGGATAGGGGGGCTTGGCTGAAGGGCAGTGGTGCACCAGCGGACCTTTGCTCACATCTGGACTCCACTGCTTACTGGGGAAACAGACCCGAGCACTCACAGCTCATTTCTCTCTACCGTGGCAGGGAGTGTGATACCGCAGCCCCTGGCAAGCAAATAATGTGCAGTCAATGTAGCAATTCATGTTCAAGGGTCCAAGCACGTGACGCATGCACTAACTCATTCCACCGAACAGCCACACTAAGTGTTAACACAAGCCCCAAAGTACGCAAAGCACTCCTATAAAAGAAACGTCAGGAACTGAGTACCTAGGAAAAAGTATGCACGGTGCAATGTGAAAAGGTATAAGAACAACTGAGTGGGACCACAGTAGCTTGTCAAGTTTTCTGCTTCCAATCACCCACACCGTTGAGGCCACACCAGTGAGGGTCAAGTGTGGTTCCAGTCCCTCTGCGGGGTTCCCGTTTTCCCTGCTCTCTGCTTCGCTCTACACCCCTCTTTCCCTCCTTCCAGACAGCCCTGCTGCCTTCAGGGATAATATTCTGACAGATGCTTCTTCTGTAGCCCCCACCAGCCTGGAAAGTCTCATCCCTGCAGTAAACAATAAGGCCCTATTCTATGCCTTTTAGAGTGGTTCCGATTCTCTGCTTGAACCTGAAATACCACTTCAGAAGGATGCTTCAGAGCGCTTACAGCAGTGCCTGGCTGCTGAAGATGGTCATCAAGAAGATCTGACCGCCGGTTGACCTGCAAGCTGGACCAGGCAACTGCAGACTTGGAATGGGAGCCCCAATTGCCTTCCCCACTTCCAGAAGCTGCCCCAAGGACCAAGCCTTGAGAGAGAGGTGTGCTGTCGGGGCTCTCTGGACAGGGTATGTGACAGAAACCAGGTAACACCTCCACATAAATTTTCAAGATCGGGTGGACAGGATTGCAGAAATCTCATCTTGTGGCCAACCAAGGCAAGCCTCGTGTATGAGCTCACTTGCTAATAAAACTACCATCCGAAGTGGTCTTCCTCCTCCTTCCATCTCTTCCTGCCCTCCACCTATGCAGGCCGGTTTCCAATCACACCTGGGAAGCCCCAAGGAGCTCGTGAACTAACAACTGGTGAGCCAGCCAGGAAGGAGGCATCCGTAGGACTTGGCTACCGACCTCTAAGTAGGGAGGAGGGGCCCATATATTAGACGCTTGCGGACTATTATGAGACAACAGGAGATGCTTTAATGTGCCTCTATGAGGACCCACACCATGGTGCACTGCAGCACAGAAGGGAAACACGGGGTGGCCCAGTGGGCTGGCGCCGACTGTGCGCTGTTCGGCTGGGCACTGATGTCCCACCAGAGGCTGCAGCTCAGGTTACAGAGTTGGAGGAAGAGCTGAGGATACAGAAGGACAAATGGTGGTCCGTCCACTGCTCTGCCAGCTTCGGGGCTGGCCAGCAAGCTGGTAGAGCAGGATCATCAGCTGGAGACCGTGGCGTGCCCTCCTGCAAAGCTAGGAGGTTGCAAGCGATAGTGGCTGAAGATCTAGGCACCTGTGACAATGCCTGGTTAGGATGCGAAGTGGCGGGATCTCTGGGAAAGTGAGGAGAATGAAGAGGAGGATTTTATTCTGTAAAAGAGCCCTACTTATTTAGCTTAAGGAAAAATAAGCTTTAATATCAAACATGTATGTATGAAAAACTAAAACATAATTTTCTTTCATCTGCTAAAAGGACAAAGTTTTCTTGGACTATTCTTTCAGATGAGATTATGAAAGGTTTTTCTTTACTTTTTAGGTAATCTTCCCAGAAAACAAAGATTCTGAGTTTTGTCAAAATAATTTCCTGTGCTTCATGTTACCTTTAAGAGGTCTTTGATTATTTAACAAAACTGACTTTCTAGTAAAAGGGGTATGTTTTTCAGAGCTATGTAACTTTCTGCACTTGCCTTTGAAGTCTTTAATTATCACTTTAGTTAAATGGGAAACTAAGTATTATTTCACAGTGACCTGTGATCCTATTTAATCAAGCATTTTTAAACCTTTGGGTATTTTTGAAAAGTTTCCCCCAAATCAAATTTTCAATGAAGTCTTAACTATGAACCAACTTGGGAATTTTCCAGAGAGTCCCCAGAATATCTCAAAAGATGTGTTCTCTTTCCTTATGAAAGGAAGATATTGAATTAATTAGACTATGAATGATGATGCTAAATTTTCTTTAGTACCAATTTATTTGAAATTCCTAAAAGCGTGGTAAAATGCTATTAGTCATAATTTTAAAATGTATGTCATAAAAATAACCAAATTCTCTTGTTAATTACACCGTAATGTAAACCTTGGTAAAATGCTATTAGTCCTAATTTTAAAATGTATGGCACAGAAATAACCAAATTCTCTTGTTAATTACACCATAATGAACACTTTAAATCTTCAACCATGGCCATTTTTAAGTCTTTTGTCATTTATGGACAGCTACTGTTTGCTCTGATGATTTGGCAGGAAGTATCCCTGCAAAAGTGCTTCATTGTCAAGGAGATTCATGGAAGAGATTTCGATTAGTAGAGGTTTCTGGTAACTAAGATCAATTTGCCTTCATGTGGAAGGGACAATAATGAGTTTCAAGTTATCCCCAAAACTACCTGCACAGCCCTACAATAGGTCATGGACCTGCTCCTGTGTCTTCCTTCCCCACATCAGTAAAATGGGCCCATGACATCAATGATACAATGTTAACATGTGAAGGCTGCCTTTGCTGCAGGACACTCTGCAGGCTTTGCTGGAATATCTGCAAGGGGGAAAAAAAAATGGGCAGTGAGCCTACAGAAAACTCAAGGCCAAGGTGTTGCAATAAGGTTTAGGGTGCTGTTTGGTCAGATAAGTTGTTCATTGTCCCAAAAGCTGTGATTAGTAAGAAGCAAGCCTATGTATCTCTTAGGATTGTGAAAGAGATGGAAGTCTTGGTTGGGATTTGGGTTTTTAGAGGACTTGTATTCCCCACCTGGCACAATGCCCCTTACTCTTGTGCCACCTGGTAAATAAAGGGCACATATGGGACTGGGGGTCAGAGCAGCAAGCCACCTTTGAGAAGGCAAGAATATTAATGAGGCAGATTAAAGCTCTGGGCATCTCCCAAACAGGGATACCATTTGAGTTAGATGTGTCTAGGACTCCAGAAGGTAGGAGTCAGAGACTGTGGCAGAGACAACAAAGGAGAGACTGCCCATAGAATCTTGGTCCCAGCTTGGGAAGGGGACAAAACCTGATGTACCCACAGAGCAACAGCTCCAACACCGTGCATAGCATTCCTCCAGACAGAGCCTCTTGGGAAGGAATGAACCACAGCAGCTACTAGGCTGCTGAGAGCTGTGCATGAATGCTATCTCTTAACCGGTGGCATTGACAGTGGGCTGTCCGAAAGAAATTAACCCTATGGCTTAGACAAGGAGAAGCCAAGGGATGGATGATTCACACATGGGCTCTGTGGGGTCAGGATGTACAGAGGGACATCTGGGTCTGCCTGCAAGAGCCTGAGGCAATCCTCACTAATAAAGCATTGGATACCCCCAGCCATCAAGAAGATGATGCTCTGGGAAAAAATTTAGAAAAAAAGAAAAAAGAGAAAAAATGCTGATGCCTTACCTCAGAACAAGCCCTGGTAACCGATCCTTTAACAGATACAAAAGATCGGGTATAGAGAGAGTGGCCACCACCGTACCCACATGACATTGCCAAGGGTGCCAGAATGCATGGGGTCAATGCTCTAATATGTCGTGTGTGTTCTAAATACCCAAGGCCACTGCCAAAGGAGTCCGAGACCAATCACGGAGCTCCCAACCGGTGAAGGTGGCAAACTGATTATATTGGTCCCTTCCCTCCAAGAGAGGATTCTAAACAGGCCCGGGCTTGTGTGGACACTGACCTGCCCTAAGCTTTCCCAGGCCAAGCTGCCGCCATTAGGAGCTTGAAAAAGCTCAGTACCATGTATGGACACCCTTGTTGAATAAACAGTGATGGGGGGGGGTTCCATTTCAAAGGTCACAATGTGCAAGGCTAAGCAAAAGAACATGACGTGGAATGCAGGTTCCATCTCCCCTAGAACCCAGAAGCAGCAGGGCTCGTAGAAAAGAATGAAAAGAATATTAAAGCAGCAGATGAAATTATTAACAAGTAAAACACCGCCTTGACAGGGTCAACTGAAGCACTGTCACAGGCTTTCATACATTTAAATGATCAGCCAGGAGGGTCTGTGACCCCACATGGCAGACCAGGGATCCCTGCCGAGCCCCCCAGCATCACAAACATACAGAGCTTCAGTCAACAGCCAACGCCCTGACTCTCACTCTGCATCAGCTTGCTAGGCTGCTGGGCACACGAAGCCCTATCACGCCAGGGAAAAGACTTCTCCACTAGAATTTGGAACGAAATGTCCTGCAAAGATGGGTGAATTCCTTCAAAGCCCTGGATAAGGGGGAATTAATCTCCACTGGGACCCCATTGCCCTGATGCCTGCTGGACCTGCTGAAATGCACTACCTGGAATGAAAACACATCACTGAAAGAGGGGAGAAAGTGGGGGTTCTGACCTGCCGTATCCTGTCCCTAGTGCATCCATCTCCTCAGGACTGACGGTGCTGCCTCCCGCAGTCAAAACACATGGTATATACGACATCAAGGTTCTTTTTTTTTTTTTTTTGAAGATTTATTTATGTTAGAGAGTGAGAGCATGACAAGAAGGGGCAGAGGGAAAGGTAGAGTCTCAAGCAGACTCCACACCGAGTGCAGAGCCCAATGTGGGGCTTGATCTCACAACCCTGAGATCAAGAGTTGAGCATTTAACCAACTGCACCACCCAGGCCCCCCCAACCACGTCAAGTTTCTAAAGTTGCCAACCTCCCTGTCCTCAAAGCCAGATGAGCATTTTTGGTTTCCCCCAGGTACAATCATTTGACTGCCATCTTGGCCCCTTCTGTTGGCCGGGGGTAGGGTATAGCTGCCCAGCAAACCTTACATGGCAAAAGTCCTGTCCTTACTGAAATGTCTATAATGAGAAAGTTGTCTTCCAAAATGGGAGAGCCTTGGACACTATTACTACGCCACTATCCAAACAGAAGCTTCTGTGTTCCTATCGAATGAGTCTGCTCATGTGTCATCTTTATTAGATCACAGGAGGGCCCAAGTGGATACCTTGAGTGATCTGACCCCCTGCCTAGAGGACTTCATACATCGTTTGGATCACAGGGCTCTTGCAGGAAAAAAGTTGTCACTGATTATGGGAATTACTTCTTGATGTGTTTTCTCTCTTACACATGCGTGCACAGCTGCTGTGGCATTCGCCTCCAGGCAGCCCAAGAGCCACCAAATGAGCCCCCTCCATGCTAAGGAAGGCCCTTGCTTGACCACTCAGGGGCAGGTGCAGAACAGGGGGCATACAAGACTGTGAACGCCGATCACAAGGGCTGAAGAGCTGGAGGAGGTCATCGAGAACATAAGCTTTGGGGTGCCTGGGTGGCTTAGTCGGTTAAGCATCCAACTCTTGGTTTCAGCTCAAGTCAGGATCTCAGGGTCATGGGACTGAGCCCGCGTGGGGCTCTATGCTCAGCATGGAGTCTGCTTAAGATTCTCTCCCTGCCCTTCCCCCTGCTTGCTCCCTCTAAAATAAATATATCTTTAAAAAAAAAAAAGGCACATAACCGTCAGTTGACCTCAAACTGGACCTGAGCAATTGGAGTCTCCCCACCCCCTCCTCTGTCCTTGGAATGGGAGCACCACTTGCCTCAGACCCCTGCTCCTAGAAGGTGCTCCAGGGATAAAGCCCTGAGACAGAAGTGTGGTGTTGAGGCTAGACTGGACTAGGTATGTGACTGAACCCAGTCATAACCTCCACAGAAACTTTTCAGACTCTGGCAGGCAGGAACCACTCATCTTGCAGCCGCCCAAGACAAGCCTTGTAAGTTCCCGTGCGTATTACACCTGCCACCTACCAGTCTGGAGTGGGCTGTCCTTCTTTGTTTCCTCCCTGCCCTCCACTCACGGAGGATGGTTGCAGATTATACCTGGGAAGCTTCCGAGGAGATTGCAAGCTAACGCTGGCACAGAGTAAATGTTATATTTAAATGTGGAGAAGCCAATATGCAAAACTCGGGCTTTTCCTGCCCGTGGATTATTTCTACCAACCACCCCCTGCTTCCAGGATCAGCTCTGAGGAATGACTGCCTCCCTGAAGTCTGGGAGAAGAGAGACTGTGGCCGTCGCAAAGCTTCACCCAGATCTAGGAGGTCTGGCCCACTAGCGCTGCACTGACCTGCCTCAGAACTCAGTAAACCCTGCAGGAGAACCCACAAAGGACCGAGGCCAGCACAGGTCTGCTCCCTCCCTTGCCCACAACCAGCTTTCAACATCCTACAAGTCCTCTGTAGTTTCCCCACCCAAACCCGCCTGCCTCCCCTCTCGCCACATACTGTCACAGTTCGCAGTCATCAGCTCCAGACATCAGCGGTCCCTGCCACGGATGGTTTCTGTTCCCCCAAAACGCAAATGCTGAGCCCATACCCCCAGTGCAGTGTTTTGAGATGAGGCCTCTGGGAGGTAATTAGGGTTAGATGAAGTTGTAAGGAGGGTCCCCCATGATGGGATTTGTGCCTTTCTAAGAAGGGGAAGTCATTCTCTTGCTCCTTCTACCTACATGCCCTGAGGAAGGGCCAGGTGAGCTACTAGTGAGAAGGCAGCTGTCTATAACCCAGGAAAGATCCCTCACCAAATACTGCTCCTGCTGGCACCTTGACATTGGAGGTCCAGTCTCCAGAAACCATGAAAAATAAATCTCTGTTGTTTAAGCCACCAAACCTATGGTCTTTTGTTATGGTGTCCCCAGCTGAGACCGTCCTAAATATAATTACAAAAGGAGTTTCTGAGAGGATTCCTTCCCAAGGATTAGGAAGCCACTGATGAGAAAGTGCAAGCCCAGCAGGCACGTAGCAATGCTGGTTTCAAGAAAGTGATGTCTCAGGTAATTCTCTTAGCCCAGGCAAGAGGGAACCTGCAGTGGAGAAACAGATGCACAGAGGCTAAATGACTTGCCCAGGGTCACTCAGCTAATGGCCACACCTGGATTTGTTCCAGGTTCTAAAACGTACCAGCCTGCCTTCTCTTTGGCCTCCTAAATACCTCTCAGGTTACTGAACCATGAACTCTGTAAAAACAGCAACAGCCTTTTCCTGGTTAGGTATTCCGTTTTCACTGTTAACAGCACTGGCCCATGATTTCTGAGCTGAGTCTTTACTTAACAGACAAAAGATCAGAGCACAAAGGTTAAAAAAAAAAAAAAAATCAGTCACTTCCTCAGAAACCAAGGGTAAATATATGTTAGAGGTAAGTGACAGAGATTATGTCCATGCTGGCAAGCTTCGTTATGACCTTGTACTAGTGTAGACCTTTTATAACTATCTCAAAGCT
Organism: Neogale vison; assembly: GCF_020171115.1. Classification (NCBI taxonomy): domain Eukaryota; kingdom Metazoa; phylum Chordata; class Mammalia; order Carnivora; family Mustelidae; genus Neogale; species Neogale vison. The sequence goes on along the minus strand of NC_058093.1, from coordinate 96,784,526 downwards.
ATGAACAATTGATATACTTGATTGCACAAAAACTAAAACTTATGCAGGGGATACATTATATACAAATACAAACTAGGAAAAAATATCACAAAGGGTTAACCTCTCTAATGTATAGAGTACTTAGCAATCTCTAAGAAAAGGCCAAAAATCTGACAGAAAAATTGGCAAAGGACAATTAGAAAATGATAATGGATGTTTTTTAATGTTATTAATTTGAGACAGAGAGAAAAAGCATGCATGCAAGGGGGTGGGGAGAGGGAGAAGCAGACTCCCCACTAAGCAGGGAGCCCGATGCAGGGCTCTATCCCAGGATCCTGAGATCATAACCTAACCCAAAGGCAACCACTTAACCAACTGACCCACCCAGGTGCCCCAATAATGCATAAAGGACTTGCATTCAGAATATATTGAGAATTTCTACAACTCTGTAAGAAAACAGATGACGTGGTTTTTAAAAAATGAGATCTATATTTCACCAAACAAGACATACGACTAGCAAATAAGCCCATGAAAAATTTTAAAAATCCCATGAAAAATAAGTGTGTTATCTCCATGTGTGTTTTCTCTCTCCCTCTCCAATAAATAAATATAATCTCTTTTTTTAAGATTTTATTTATTTATTTGGCAGACAGAGCATAGTAGGCAGAGCAGCAGGCAGATGGAGAGGGAGAGGCAGGGTCCCCACTGAGCAGGGAGCCCCATGGAAATAGTCAACATGGAAACAGAAATCAAAACCACTATGAGATACTCCCATGTACACATTAGAATCACTAAAATTAAAGACGTAAGACAAGCTACAGTAAGGATGTAGAGTGATAAGAGTTCTCATATACTGCTAGTGGGAATCAATGTATATATATCACTTCGTAAACAGATCGGACATTCCTTATAAATGTAGACTTACCATAGGACTCTGGAATTCACTGGTGTTTACCAAGAGAAACAAAAGCTTCTGTCCACACAGAAACTTGGAAACCAGTGTTCTAAGCTACTCTTTTCATAGTGTCAAAAAATTGAAAACAACCCAAATGTCCCACAACTGGTAAATGGAGAAACTGTGATGTATCTGTACAGTGGAACACTACTCAGCAGTGAAAAAGAATCAACTACCAACACATTCGGCGAGAGTGGGACGGCGCCACAAAAGCATTATGCTACATGAAAGAAAGCAGACACAAGTGATTAAATAATTCATTATTTCACTTATACCACATTCTAGAAAAGGAAAACTATGCTGACAGAAAGCACATCAGTGGTTAGAGAGACTTCCGAAGTGCATGATGGAACGTCTTAGATTGACAGAATACTCTATATTTTCATGGTGGTGGTAGTTCTGTGACTCCATGCATTAAGGAGTGCCTGAGTGGCTCAGTCAGTTAAGTGTCTGACTCTTGGTTTCAGCTCAGGTCACACTTTCAGGGTTCTGAGACCGAGCCCCCACCAGGCTCCACACTCAGCGTTAAATCTGCTTGTCCCTCCCCCTCTGCTCCTCTGCCCGCCCTCTGCTCCACGTGTGTTCTCTCTCTCCCTCTCCAATAAATAAATAAAATCTCTTTTTTTTAAAGATTTTATTTATTTATTTGGCAGACAGAGCACAGTAGGCAGAGGAGCAGGCAGACGGAGAGGAAGAGGCAGGGTCCCCACTGAGCAGGGAGCCCGCTGCGGGGCTCGATCCCAGGACCCGGGGATCATGACCTGAGCTTAAATCAAGAGCTGGATGATTAATCACTGAGCCATGCAGGCGCCCCAATAAATTAAAATCTTTTTTAAAAAACTCGCCAAATGGTACGGGTGAATTTTACTGTCTGTACACTGTATTTCAATAAAACTAATTTATCTAATAAAGCAATTTATCTCAGGCATCCTTAGGTGACAATTACTAATATTTACATAATTTAGCTTATGTACCTAAAATACATAACATACATAAAGTCCATGATCATAATGTGAGGCTAAAGACAGAGATCAAAGCACAGTCATTATGAAGATTAAATCAAAGGCTTAGAGAGGTCGGGTGGGAACATGGGCCCAAAGGGTCTGACTTCAAGTCTCATGAATTTCCTACTGATGTATTTACACAGTCTGAGTGAGTCAACACTCCTTTGTATAGACTTATCTCAAGTGTTTCCTCCCCTCGTAACTATTTCCTGACATTTCATACTCTAGGAGTTGACATTTGCACTCCCCGCCCCCTCGCTCTGGACCAGGTTCACGTGTGTCTGGTGACACGGCCTTGTACGCGCTTCCTACATTGTTTCTCCTAGGAGCTCACTCAGAGGAGAGATCCTTTCTCATCCACCTCAGTATCTATCCTTGAGGCAATAAAATATGTGTATGATATGACCCCACACCAATCAGAGTGGCTAGTATCAAAAAGAAGAAAGCAAGCATTGGTGAGGATATGGAGGAAAAGGAACCGTCCTGCCCTGTGGGTGGGAAAGCACACTGGGGCAGCCTCTGTGGAAAACAGTAGGGAGGGTCCTCAAGAAACTAAAAACAGAGCTACCCTATAATCCAGTAATTCAACTACCAGGTATTTACCCAAAGAAAACAAAAATACTAATTCAAAAAGATACGTGCACCCCTCGTTTTATTTTAGCATTATTTACAACAGCCAAGAAGTGGAAGCAACCTCCATATCCACTGAGAGATGAATGGACGAAGAAGGTGTAGTATATATCCTGGGATATAATGAACTTTATATAAGTAGTGGTATAAATACTGGAATATAGTGATATATTTACTGCACTCTAATGCACACCCATTAAAAAAGAAGGAAATTTGGCCATTTGCCACAACACAGATGAGCCTAGAGGGCACTGTGCTAAATGAAATAAGACAGAGAAAGACAAATACTGTATGACTTCACTTGTATGTGGCATCTTACAAAACAATAATAGTAAGAAACAGACTCCTAGATACATAACACAAATTAGGGGGAGCCAAAGGGAAGGGAAATGGAGAGGAATGGGCAAAATAGGTGAAGGGCATTATGAGGTCCAACCTTCCAGTTATAAAATAAGGAAGTCATAAGAAGGAAAAGTTCAGCATACGAAAAACAGTCAGTAATATTGTAGTAACACCGTATGGTGACAGAGGTGGCTACACTTACTCTGACGAGCATTTCTAATGCAGGTAATTGCTGAATCACTATACTGTATACCTGAAATTAATATTATATACCAGCTATACTTTGATTAAAATTTTTAAAAAAACATTTGTGATATGAACTACCGTACTATGCAGAGGGATGTCAAAATCATAATCAGCAAAGTCTTTCACAAGCCATTTTATGGAAGACAGAGAAGTGTTTATCCACAAGGCCACCATCACCCTAACCCTCGGGGAACGTCGGTGCAGAGAGTTGAAAGCTTAACTCAATAAAGGTATTCTGAGGGTGGAGGGGATGTGCAGAGGAGAGGCCAACCAGTTCGCTAGGCTGGCTGGTTCTCTAATGATCAAACAGGATGCTGGAATATACCTTGGAATGGGGAAAACCACCACCCTGGGAGTGTTCTGGAGCACCAGCTGTTTACCTGGGCTGCTGGAGGGAAACAAGAGATCAGTGAGGGCAAGAATGAACTTCTGCGATGCCTGACCCTCACACTCATGCTCCCAGAGGCCAGACAGACATAAGCGGGATCCACTCTCTGCCAGCCAGGGGGACATAGAGGCCTGATGGCGACAACACTCAGCACATCCATCTCCAGGGTTGCTGAGCTCCTCCTGCCCTGTGGGTGACAGCCCATGACCCCTCAACCCAAACTTCATGACAGTTTAGGAGAAGCCACCTCGGCCTGTCCTGAACATGGCCTCTACCTTCCAGACCAACCAAAAGAAAAGCAACACAAATCACTCAAAGAGGAATTCCAAGGACCTGACAGACCACTATGGTACAAAAAGCTTTCCACCTGCAGCTCACTGGTCTGCACCAAGACTAACACTGTCTTACCTAAGAGACCAAGTCACTGAGACACACCCCCACCATCACCTTGGCCAGCCCCCCATATCTGGCCCATGACCAGATGAGAGAGAACACAACTTCTGTACACACATGAGGTGGTCTTAAAATCAGAGCATTGGAACTGGAAAAGGACTCAGAGACCATCTAATCCATATTGCAGGTGGGGAAACTGAGGCTTAGAAACAGCAGGTGGCTCCCCCAAAGACATCAGAGAAAGAGCAGCAGAGCTCAGAGCTCCCAAACATGCTCTGCCTCTCTGTGGGCAGCCAGACGCTATCAACCTCTTCCAATTCTCTAAGCCCAGGCTGGAGTACGGTGAAAGCCATACAGCTAGTTTGAGGATTCAAAGCAAATAGGGGAGAGCTGGTAAGTCCTGACCTGAAGGAGGATCCCAGGGCTGATGTGTGATATCAGGTGTTGCACACCAGCTCAGGAGAATTTGGACTGCCAGATCTGGACATCGGACAGCTCCTCTTCAGGAAAACACAGGGCCCCTGCACTGCCCCACACTGTCTGCTGACCTGGCAGATGACGGTCACCATGACCTGCTATACGCAGAAAAGATGATCTTTTTCACCTCTTTGCAGTAAGCCAAACCCAACCAAACCAACTGGATGGAGCTGACCCCTCTGCCCTCAGCTTTACCACTCTCCCCTTCTCTCCCGCTGCTCCAGCCCCCAGCCTCTGCCCTTCTCCTCTAACACGTTGAACATGCTCCTACCACAGGACATTTGCTCATGCTGCTCCTTCTCCTTCTTCACTAGCATTGTACCTGTGTTCAGACATCACCTGCTCAGTGAGGTGGTCCTTGTCTGTAATCACTGTAATCGCTGTATTCCCATCCCCTGATCTTTTGTTTAAAATAGCACTTTTGCATTCAAACACGAGTGGCTATTTAAATTTAAAATTAACAAAACTTAATCCTCCTTTGACTAGCCACATTTCAAGCGCTCAAAAGCCACATATGGTCATCAGTTATTTATCATGCTGGAGAATGCAGATTTAGAACATTTCCATCATCACAGAAAGTTTGATTTGGAAACAAGCAGGTTATTCTCTCTGAACTGGAATAAAGCAGTAATTGGCTAGAAGGTGGTCGAGACAAGTGCCATACATGCGCCAATAAAGATCATGACCTGGCAAATGGTCAAAAGAGGCAGTTAGGCATAGCAATCAGCCCTGAGTTCACTGAAAACAAAACAAAAAAAAAACCCCACAGTGCTAAAAATTCATCATGATTGACTAACACCCTGCCTCAAAAAGGCACCCAGGGATTTGATTTTTTGTTTGCTTGTTTTCATTTTTATCGTATTTTACTGAGGTATAATTAACACAGGGTAAGAGGCACAGCTTCCAGACCTTTGATGTGATGGATTCTGACAATGGTAACAGCCATTTAACCAACCCCCAAACCCAATAGAGAACATTTCCCTTACCTTGGAAGGTTCCTTTGCACCCTTTCTTCACCCTCTGCAACCGCTTTCGCAGTGCAGTCACCAGAGAGTCCTTTGGTCTACTCCCACCTTCTATCCAAACAGGGCCAGGCTGTACAGACAGTTTGGCCTGGTGTCTTTGTCGACAGACTCCGCTGGGCACGCATCGTGGGTTGCAGGTACCCAGCGTGTTCTGTACCATCGATGTATAGTGATCACTTTCCCAGTCCTCCCTGTGACTTTTTTTTTTTTTTTTTTTAATTCACTCTAAATGCCTCCTGTTTTGACACCAGGCCTTTTTCATTAAGGTCCCCAAGGGAGACGGGCGGTTGACAATGCCAGGAGCAGGTGAAGAAACAGGAAGGAAGCCAGTGGGGTCTGATCCCCTCCCCTGACACAGGAGACCATCTGCCATCAGGAGAGCTGTACCAGCAGGTCAAAATACCAGACGGAAGTGAGTGCCGGTGGCCAAGCTGCCAGAACCATCTCGCTCAACAGCCTCTAAAAAGGCCAGCCCGGTCACTGACCAAGATCTTGGCCATCAGGATGGCCCAACGCAGCCTTCCAACCCCTTCCACCCGCTAGGCTCCAACAAGTCCACCTGCTCTCCCAGTTTGTTCCCCCAAATCCGGATGTTGTAGTCCTGATCCCCAGTGTGAGGGCACTGAAGGGTGGGCCTTTAGGAGCTGACTGGGCCCAGAGGGTGCCGTCCCTGTGAATGGGATTAGTGCCATCTGGGAGCCAGGAAGAGTGCTCTCACCGGACACCACACCTGCTGGCATCTTGCTCTCAGACTGGCCCGCATCCAGAATGGTGAGAATTAAAGGTCTGTGGGTTAAGCCACCCAGTCTACAATACTCTATGCCTGCAGCCAGACAGCTAAGACATCCCCCATCACTCCCACCAGGATCCTTTACCCCACAACGCAGGTGTGATGTCAGTTAACAGCTGTCGGCCGAAGTCAGCTTCGCATGGATTCACACGATCACGTAAAATGGACAAGCCGTGTTTCTGGCTGCTCACCAGCCGGTAGCAGTTTCTAACGCTGTGACACTGAGTTCTCCATCCTTCCTGCAACCACCCCTATTTTTCCATACAGCCTCACCTCCCAGCAATTTTATTCATGGTGTTGTTGCTCACAGGAAAACCTTTTTGTAGACATGATTTTTTTTTTTCAGTACCACTTGTCACCTCCTACTTTAAGCTTATTCCTTTATCATAGGTGATAGCAGTAGTCGCAAAGCTGAGGTCACAGTGAACTGCGGTCACAAACACCAGACAGGGGCTGTGTCTGTAAACCCAACCCACCCATTCCCCAAAGACCAACAGTTTCCCTTTTCATAAGATGTGTGACAGCACGTGGGGACACAGGCAGGCTCACTTGCTTATGCTTGCAAAAAAAGGCGTCCTTTGCTTTCCTAATGAGGACAAATTTCAAATCATTCTGACACTACATGTGTTACAGAATCGCCCAGGGAAATGCTAGTGCTGGCGGAATAATAAATGTGTATTGATTTACGGCCCCAGGTGAAATTAAAAGTCACTCTTGTTCTCAGATCTTTTCATCACCCCACCCCCAGCAAGATGAGAAAAACTGGCAGATGTGGAGAAAATCACACCAAAGAGGAGCCCTCAATTTTCCCCCAGTTATTAAATTATATCGACAAATTGCCACAGATTCACATTGAAGGACTATGCGATTTTCGAATTAGCATCGAACCACTTTGATATGAGGAGGGTCAAGACCACTGGTGTTCAGAGAATCGAGCAAGAGGCAGGAGGTTTTGCAGCCGGTGGACGTGGCCTCACTGGTGGGCCTTACAGACAGACTGAGGGCCCCGGTCCCTTGTGACTTCTGGCCACACTAGTCGAGCTGACCCCTGAGGCCCTGTGGTCTAGTGAAGGGAGCAGGTGCCGGGCTCCACGTGCACCACAGAACTGAAAGCACCAGGGTCACGAGACGCTGTAGAAGAAGGCAAGACGGTGTCAACTGACGCACTGTGACCGCCTCAGGGACAAGGGAGCACTTTCAAGTGCTTGGCTGCCATGCCAAGACGCAGCCTGGCTTCTGTCACATGAGGCCTCAGTCTGACGGCTATTTTCTGATGCCGGAGAGGAAAACAAGGTTCTCGGGGGGACATGCGCTCTAAGCCCTGGACGCTGACTGTCATGGGATCGGAGCGGAGCCTTGCTGGCTGGACGCTGTGACCATGGGATGTTGAAAGGAAAGGACACCTGCAGGGTTCCCTAAAATGTGAACAAAGCCCGACAACCCCTGCGCTAAGCCCTCCTGACACAGAGATACCGAAGCACGGAAACAGCTCTGCTCCGCAAAGGAAGTACGATCACCGGGCTGCCTGCTTCTCCCCCTCTGCTGTTACGAAGGACATGCCACTGAGTATCATGCCAACACCCCTGCTCCAAATATCAAAATAAAGAGGTCCTTACATAACAGGCCTAACAATACAAGCAGTACTACTACGGATGCCCACTACAGACAAGGCGCATGTCCAAAGCTTTAATGAACAATCTCATCTTGTTTTAAACACAAGCATTTCAAGATTCCTACTGTATAAATTATGACCACAGTGGAAAGGGTCAGGTCACATAGCTGGGCAGGGACACAGAAGGCATTCAAGCCCCCAGAGATCTGACCTAAACTCTCCTCCCCTTCACACCTAGGAATGTGTAGGTCAATCTTCCTCCAAAGTTGCCTGATGCCGTAACTCTCAATTTTGATTCAATAAAAGAAAAAGAACAGATAATTCACAATGCTTAGAAAATTGCTCTCTGTATTCGACAATGCCTTAAAAATCAGAAGAGATTCCAATTTAAGATCCTGCAGTGGACACACAGAGACAAGTTTTAGAAGACCCACTACGTGGCAGCACAGGGATTATTGGGCTGGGGGGGGTCGGGTTTTTTTGTTGTTGTTTTGTTTTGTTTTTTGTTTTTTAAGCAGGAACCGACAAGGACAAAGAAAACAAGAACAACGGCCACAAAACTGTGTGAGCTGGGAAAGTAGACAGAAGAGTGTCACGTGCCTGAAAGTTGCAAACACTGGTAGAATCTTAGGGCAGATGGTGAAGTCCAGAAGCTAGGTATCAGAACCCTGAAGGCTCAGGAATCAATGCCACGAGGCACTCCTGGAAGAGGAGGGCAAGAGGGAAGACTGACAGGACCGTGTCCCCTCCCCCATGGTCCACACTGCACTAACCCTGTTCCCCAACAGGCAAGCAAGCCTCTGGACCACTGAGAGCCAAATAAAGCGTTCTCTGCACCAGGCACCTTGTGCCACTGAACACAGAGGTCACTGCATTGAAAAGAAGAGGGATTAAGGGAATTTACCTACTACCCTGCCAAACTGACTAACCCAGAAGAACAGAGAAAATGACTTGAAGTGCATAAAATAAAATATAAAGACTTATAAAAGAAACCAATTATATTGGCATGCATCTCATAAGATATAAAAAACTACACTTTAATAAGTGCTTCTAAATGAGTGTATTAAATAGCACAATGGATCGATTAAGGACAGTAATGTAGTGATAAGCACAAAAAATATTTTGAGGTATCTGCCAAAACTCATCTTAGACAATATCTGATTTTCACTGGTGACAAAGTTCAAGGACTCTAATATTACCAACTGTGGTTTATTGCCTGATTTTATGATGGAAGAAAAGGTGAAGTTTAAGATAAAGCTTAAATGAAAATAAAGACATGATTTCGTTCTAATTAAAGTTCCTGGATACTCTAAATACCATCCAAGGGACCAAAAACCAGGTTAAAATCTCCTGCCCTACCATTAAGATCATTTTTCAGGAGTCTCACCTGCATACAATCATAAATATATTTTTCTTAAATATTATCAGACAGCCAATAATCACCAGACTTTGGGGAAACCAGAACACTGAGGGCAAATGGAAGATCTTATAAGCTTCCAGACAGGGAAAAAAGGATTTTAAAAAATAACAACAAGGGGGCACCTAGGTGGCTCAGTTGGTTGAGCATCTGCCTTTGGCTCAGGTCAAGATTCTAAGCCTGGGATCCAGCCCTGCATCAGGCTCTCTGCTAAGCCTGCTTCTCCCCGTCACTTTGCCCCTCTCCCAGCTTATGCTGTCAAATAAATATTTTTTTTATTCAACAATAAAAACTGGTTATTAGACTAGCATTAAACTTCCAAAAAGCAACCCTGGAAATGAGAAGACAGTGGATTAATCCCTCATAAACTCCTTTCCATCCAGGCAAGCTACCAAATAAAGTGTGAGGATAGAACAGCAACACTTTCAGACATTAAAGTCTCAAAAAATTTTGCCTTCCTTATGTGTGTTCTTAGAAAGCTACTTAAAAAGGTGCTCCTCCAGAACAGTAGCATAAATCATGAAAGACAGCAACGCGGGATCCAGTAAGATACGATCCAAGAGAGAAATAAAATGAATCCCAGAATCACAGTGAATGAGATCTCAAGATGACAACTGAGGAGATCTATAATGAGCACATACGTGTGTCTGTGTGTAATTTATAATCCATTTTCATTTTATGAGTATATGGGGACATACAGTGTATGATGCAGGAAAGAACAAAAACAATCATACAAGACTATGCTCTGCTATGAATAGCATTTACCACCATCATCATAATAGTGTTGACTATTGATCTAAACAAAATACCAATGCAAATGTACTGGGGGTGGGGGTTGGGGGGGAAACCAGGCAATGGGTGATGGTTAAAGAGCCAACCAGAGGAGGGAGTCAAGAAATCATGCTTTTAACTGACAAAGCCAGAAGGAGAGACATATGCATGTTACTTAGAGATGCCGAGGTTAAAAGTTATCAATGGCTGCCTCTAGAGTAGGGGTTATTTTTTATAATGACCCTTGTAGAATAACAGGGCATTTAATCATAAACATGCATGACTTGGATAAAAATCAAAACTCAACATAAAGAAAATACTTCAAGGCAATAATTTGTGAGTACATTAGTCAAAGGAAGAGAACCAGGAGGAGACCAATAATAAGAGAGACACTGCAAGGAACTGACTCGTGTGACTGTGGGGGGCTGGCAGGGCAAGCCCGAGATAACCCCCCCCCCATCAAGAAGGGCAGACTGGAGGGCGCCTGGGAGGCTCAGTGGGTTAAAGCCTCTGCCTTCGGCTCAGGTCATGATCCCAGGGTCCTGGGATCGAGCCCCGCATCGGGCTCTCTGCTCAGCAGGGAGCCTGCTTCCTCCTCCCTCTCTCTGCCTGCCTCTCTGCCTACTTGTGATCTCTATCTGTCAAATAAAATAAATAAAATCTTAAAAAAAAAAAAAAAAAAAAGAAGGGCAGACTGGGACGCAGGCACCTGCTGAAATTGTTCTCCCTGGGTAGAACTTCTTCCTCAGGGAAGCCTCAGCTCTGCTCTTAAAGCCTTTCCACTGGCTGGATCAAGCCATCAGATTGGTGAGAATCATCTCCTTCACTGAAAATCAGCTGCTGATAGCTGCTAATCACTTCCATGAAACTCCTTCCCAGCAACACTAGGTTAGCACTGGATTGAAGAGCTGGGGACAGAGGAACCTGACGCGGCACTGGGTAGCACACTCCCGCTTCCCACCTGCTCTGTCTGATGGTTGCCCTATGAGCTCTCACTTGTGGTTCAGTCACTGGAGAATCTGGTCGTTTTCTCACACGTATACATAGCAGTGCTCCATCAGAGGTCCCGACGTGCGGAACACACTTCTCTGCATAAACTATTTTTGCCAGCTCCTTTCATAAATGACTATTCTGTATTAGTATAAAACACAACAGGGGTGGGGGGGACACCAACAGCAAAAACTGAAAAAGAAAAAATAAAAAAACATAAAACTCACTTACCCACCCCCAGAACTAAGTGTGAACAAAATAGCAGGAACTACTAAAGATGAGAGCTGAACGAAATAGAAAGTAAATCAACATGATCCACAAAATCAAATGCAGCTTTTCTAAGGAGATGAATAAACTTCTGGCACACGAGATTAAGAGACAAAGAGTACAAATAAACACCAGCAATAAAACAGGGCATGTAGGTACAGATGAATCCAAGATTTTTAAAAATCTTCTGTAGGGCACCTGAGTAGCTCATTGGGTTAAGCCGTTGCCTTCGGCTCAGGTCGTGATCCCAGGGTCCTGGGATTGAACCCTGCATCAGGCTCTCTGCTTAGCAGAGAGCCTGCTTCTCTCTCTCTCTCTCTCTGCCTGCCTCTCTGCCTACTTGTGATTTTTATCTGTCAAATAAATAAATAAAATCTTTTTTAAAATCTTATGTAAATAATATAAGCAACTTCAATGCAGTACATTTGAAAGCCTAGATAAACAGGCAATTTCTAGAAAAATACGTTTTGAAAATTGTTGCCAAACCACAACTATAAAAATGAGACGGCAGGGGGGAAAAAAAAATCAGTCATAGGGTTGGTAATTATAATAGAAGTAAGAAAACACCAGTTTCAGTACAAAGTGCTGAGCACTTTTTTTCAAAATGCTTTTTATACACATGAACTGGGCTCATCCTTACAACTCTGCAGGGTGGGTACTAAGGTTATGTTTCTTATATATATTTTATTTTTTTTTAAGATTTTATTGATTTATTTGACAGAGATCACAAGGAGACAGAGAGGCAGGCAGAGAGAGGGGAGGAAGCAGGCTCCCTGCCAAGCAGAGAGCCAATGCAGAACTCGATCCCAGAACCCTGAGATCATGACCAGAGCCCAAGGCAGAGGCTTGAACCCACTGAGCCACCCAGGTGCCCTCTGACACATATTTTAGAGAGGAAAACTGAAGCCAAAGAGGTGAGGTAACTTGTCCATGGATCACCGCAAATGCACTGAGGCTGTCTGGCTCTAGAGTTCACGATCTTAAGAGAGAACATACTGCCTCTCCAAAAGGCAACAGGCTCAATTTTGCAGGCAAGTCTACTAAAAATTAAAGGAACAAGTTCCTACATTACTACAAGTATTGCAGGGCACAGAAAAAGAACAGAAAAGCTAACGTAACTTCATAACAATATGTAACTCATTATATGTTGTGTGAAAGGGCAGGTGCTTTAATTAACGTCACTTGTGAGCAGAGATGCAAGAATCCGAAATGAAATAGTAAGTGAAAAGGAGCTATGAATTAGAAGATTAACACTTTCTGGCCAAATAGGGTTTATTCCAAGAATTCAAGGATGTCTCAATATTAGACTATTAATTCAAAATATTAACCTCTCAAAGGAAAATATATACAGAAATAGTACCCAAAATTCAACACTTATTTGTGATTTTTTAAAAATACCTCTCAGCAAACAAAAAATTGAATAGTCACTCCAAAAATCAGCAGCCAACTATTCAATATTGTATTGAAGACCTTGGCTGCTAAATAAGAAAAAAAGGAAACTATCAGAATTGGAAAGGAGCTGCCATTATATATAATATACCCAAAATAATCAACTAATAAAACAAAAATCAGGAAGATCATTATTCAAATAACATTAGTTTTATGCAGTAATAATACAGAAAATGAAATATTAACCCATAAGAGAGCAAGAAAGCTCACAAAATATAAAGGAATAGTCTTAATAAAAATCTATCAAATTCTGATGGAAAACAAACTTTCACTATAGGACATGAAGACTTTATGGAGAAAGAGGAAATGGAAAGGAGGATTCCTTACTGGGTTGCTGATCATATTATTATCAAACTATTCTTTATACATTCTGGATAGAGTCTTTTGTCTGATAGAGAAGTGTTGTCCATGCTGTCTTGTCATTTTCCTAATGGTATTCTGGAAGAGCAAAGGTTTTTGATTTTGATAAACTCCAATTTTCAATGGTTCATGTTTTTTTAATGGTTCATGGTTTCTGTGGCATACCTAAGAAACTGTGCCTATCCCACGATCGCTAAGATTTCCTCCTTTGTTTTCTTGTAGAAGTTTTAGAGTTTTTGATTTTACACTGGGCTTGTGATCCCTTCTGGGTTAACTTTTGTGTGATGGCTGATGTCCATTTCTGTCCAGACGGCTGTCCCGTTGCTCCAGCAGCATTTACTGACAAAACTTTTCTTCCCACCGCTGAGCTGCCTCCACACCTTTGTCGAAACCAGCTAACCATATATGATACGTGTGGATCTATTTCTGGACTCTCTATTCTCCTTGAACTCATTGGAGCTGATAATAATCCATTTCATGGATTTCATTGGTGTTTCATTTCTTCTCTTCAGAAGCCTGTAGGGCCCTGGCTATAGGACGAATGAAGAAGTCAGTCCTCCTGAGGCAATGGAATTATTCCGTCTGAGGTAACAAGACTGGGACACAACTGAGGTCTGATACCATGAATTTCTGCCTTTCTTTGTGCTAAGATGTTGGCAGAAGAGATGTCGAGGACCCCGAATGTGTGTGATTTTTTTAAGTATTTGATAATACAAATAAAATAAAATAAAACTTAGAGTTGCACTTGTGAACCTGTCATACTGGAGATGAGTATCTCTACCGCCAATGGTGGATCCAGAAATTATAGATAGATAATTGCACAAGAAAGATCCTATCGCATGACACAACCTGAGCGAGGAACAGTATCCATGAAGGCACTTCCTAAAAGCCTGGGCTTCCAGAACTAAAGGTCCTCCAACTTCCTTAGAAACAACTTCTTCAGGGGCGCCTGGGTGGCTCAATGGATTAAGCCTCTGCCTACCACTCAGGTCATGATCTCAGAGTCCTGAAATTGAGCCCTGCATCGGGCCCTCTGCTCAACAGGGAGCCTGCTTCACCTCCACCCCCCGCCTCCGCCTGCCTCTCTGCCTACTTGTGATCTCTCTCTCTCTCTGTGAAATAAATTAATAAAATCTTTTTTAAAAATAAAAATATAAATAGATAAATAAATAAATAAAAAGAAAAAACTTCTTCAGTCCAACAACATCAGCCAACACTTATTCAATAGTTATACGTTAAGCCTATCATTTACATCTTTTTAGTTTGTTCTCTTAACAATCTTACAAAGAAAGTGCCATCCTTTTTGCCACTTTAAAAACAAAGAAACTGAGGCAGAGAAAGGATCAACCACGTACCCAGAATGCTCCATTTAGAAACTGGCAGACTTGGGATCTCTGTCTCTGACTCCAACTCCCACATCCTTAGCCGCAAGACTACACTCACTCAGGACTGAGGGAACCTTTTGAAACTTTCTCCTGTGGATGAGACGCCTGCCTCAGGTGACCTGAGGCTGACAAGCTCACGGGTGGGCAGTAGTTGTGTGAAGCCGGTCACCTGGTCCCAAACCTCTACTGCTGGCCCCACCTCACTCCCTTGCTTCCTTCTGTTCAACATTTGCCTCAAAAGGGACACCTTGAAGAATGGGCTTGAAAGACTACCAGGGGCAGGCTGGGGGGAGGCAGAGTTTGAAACGGAGCCAGGAAGACTGGGAAGGAAGGGATGGCTATCTCCAGACAGAGAGCTTTCAGGAGCACAGGAAGCTGAAGGTGAGGAGGAAGGGCTGGAAAGAAAATGCCTGGGGGGCGCCTGGGGGGCTCAGTGGGTTAAGCCGCTGCCTTCGGCTTGGGTCATGATCTCAGGGTCCTGGGATCGAGTCCTGCGTCGGGCTCTCTGCTCAGCGGGGAGCCTGCTTCCTCCTCTCTCTCTCTCTGCCTGATTGTGATCTCTCTGTCAAATGAATAAATTAAAAAAAAAAAAAAAAGAAAAAAAGAAAATGCCTGGGGACAAAGTGCAGGCAGGGAGTAAGTGAAGATGCCATAAAGAGAGGGAATGAGGGTGAAAATGAGATTTCAAAGGAGGTGGGCAAGGAGGGAGCTCAAAGGGCTAAGGGTGGGAAGGGGAGAAGCCCTGAGAGAGAGGGAAGGATGAGAGGAGACTGAAAACAGAGGTGTGGGAAGAAGACCGGCCAACCTGGCTCCATCCTCTGCGTCAGGAAGACACTCACTGAGAGTGTAACAACGAGCGGCTGAAGAGCGCAGAAAGAACCCCTGCTACCCCAGGATACAGCGCAGGGTTGAATGCTGAACAGCCTGCAGTAATCACAGACTGTTGCCCAGGGAGCCTACAGCACGACCCAGTCTGGGCTGGGAACAGATCAAATCCCACAAATCAAAAGCCTACAAATCCAAGAATCTGTCACTTTTGCAAGTAGGAAGATCCTTGGGGAAAGTTCTTGGCTGTGACCTTGCTAGTACAACCCTAAAATATCCTTTACAAGAGAGTCGGAGCTCCAGTTTTGTTCCTCAGAGTGAAATCCCCTCTGAGGTTCCTGCTGGAACACCACTGACATCCCAGGCTGTGCAGAGTCAGCCCAACCTTCAGGCGTGGCACACACCCAGCAACACTTGTTGCATCGATGGAGCCGTGAAAGCGGCCACCACAGCAGGACCAGAGAAAGGAAACAGAGCAGGAAAATGAGCAACTGAGAGGGTTTCCCTTTTATTGCTAGAAGTTCCTTCATTCTGGCGGGAGGGGGGCTGGCATCTGAGGAGCTTAACAGACAGATGGTCAAGGGGAGGCCTGGAAGACAACCGTGTTAGTCAAGAAAGAATCAAAATTATGCCAAGCAACCATTTCTGACCTATGACACAAAGTTGTTTTTCCCTTCTTCCTTTGCCTCTGTAAGGACCTATTTAGCCAGAGCACTTCCATCTGGTTAAACAATAATTCTGTTGTTTAAAAACTTAAACTGTCCCTGCCCCCTTTCCCCCAGGGAACTTACTTAAAAACAAGTCCCGGAAACCAGTCCCAGGTAACAAAGCCCAAATACAAGGGTGGGTCAGGCCGGATGCATCCGAGTGAGGGCGCATACTGTCTCCCTAGTTACCAAGGAGTATAGGCCCTGCCCTTTGGGCACCTTTTGGGCACCAATTCTGACCAAGGTGATAGGCTGGTTCAAATATCTACTAGGGAAAACTGTAATTCAATTGGTCACTTATGTGTGACCTAACATGACTGTGCAGCTTTCTCTGTGTGTTACAATTTCATTGGCCGCCTGTGCATGGCCAGGCCCAACCACATGGCCTTTGCCCTTAAAAGCTAGTCTGTGAAGCAGAGAGAGGTCACCCTCTCTGTAAGAGGCACGGCCCTAAATGTTCGGTCTGATTTTTTTTTTTTTAAGATTTTATTTGTATTTATTTATTTGAAAGACAGAGATCACAAGTAGGCAGACAGGCAGGCAGAGAGAGGGAGAGGAGGAAGCAGGCTCCCTGCAGAGCAGAGAGCCCGATGCAGGACTCAATCCCAGGACCCCGAGATCATGACCTGAGCCGAAGGCAGCGGCTTAACCCACTGAGCCACCCAATCGCACCGGTCTGATTCTTGATGCTTGGCGCGGAATAAAGCTTTGCTTGACCTTCGCTTTATATCAGTCTCGCTCCTTTAATCACAGACCCATTATTGGGGGACCTAACAGCCTCCTCCTCTTTTGCATTTTTCTCTCTCAATTCCTTCCTCCCTAACCAGGGATACTGGTGTACACAGGAAACAGAGATGAGAGAGAGAGAGGAAAGGAACAGCTCCTATGAGAAGCCAAGGGCTTTGCAGCGTGAGAAAACTCTAGTCACTACTGCTACTTAACTTTGAATCCCCAGTGCCTAGACAGAGGGTCTAGGCATTAGTAGACATTCAAGTGATAGCACTTATTATCATCAACATATAGCCATATATTATTTACAGCCAATCTGTAGTTATTATTTTAATTACAACTGTAATCACTATTGCCACTGCATGACCACGGAAGGAGGTTGGACGCAGACACTGGCCGAGAGCGCCAGCTGAAGAAGTCTTGATCTACTACAGGCAGGAGAAGCTAATGAGCTGGTCCGACCAAACAGGACACTGACAGGATGCTCACGGGCAAGAATGGGACTTCTATGGCCTCGGTATCAGAACCAAGGTCATCTCCCTCTCTGGTAAAGCATGACAGTTTATAGAGCATTTCCACATTCATGCCATCATTCAACTCTCTGTCTCTGTGGCAGAGTAGGTGGCCTGATCCCCATTTGCACAGAAGGAATTTTACTCAGAGAGGAACTGTGATTTGCTACCAGTCACACACCCGATGAGTGGTGAGGTAGTCTTGGAGGTCAGGTCTTCTGACAGCGTGTTGATGTCCTCCCAAAGGCTGGCCCAAGACTGGCCAGAGCTACCTGAAACCAGAGAGGGAGTTCTAGCCAGCCACAGGGGAGAGCAGGAGCTAAGTAAAAGGGATGAGGGGCCCAGTCTGAAATTACCTCTGGCCACCACCTGGGGTGACACTCATCAGAGATTCAGAAACATCAAAATTCAGAATGTTAAGGGCAGCCATCACAGTAGCATTGTCTTTTAATGCCTTTTTTTTCTTTTTAAAAGATTTTATTTATTTATTTAACAGAGAGAGAGATCACAAGTAGGTGGCGCGGTTGGAGGGGGGCAGGCTGCCAAGCAAAGAGCCCAATGCAGGGCTTAATCCCAGGACCCTGAGGTCATGACCTGAGTGGAAGGCAGAGGCTCAGCCCAATGAGCCACCCAGGTGCCCCCTGATTGTTATTTTAAATACATGGCTCACTTGATCCTTATCCTAAACCTCTGATGTAGTATTAGCTTCATTTTACATAGTGCAGGGTCAGGGAGGCTAAGCGACTGGCCTGTGCTGGTCTCCTGGGCAAGAAGAAGCGAAGACAGGACCCCCGCCTCCATCAGCCTGCAGGTCCACATCCACATACCTTCCGCCATGCCAAGCAGCTTCCTTAAAGCACTTCCTTCCATGTGATTCCGCGCATCCCATGACTCCCCTCCTTCCATACTTGTCCCGTGGCATCCTCCATCGCTTCTTGGTTAACCTGCCTGCAGGGCTCTCAAAGGACAATGTGCACAGAGAACAGTAAGGGATGGAGGTAGCAGGAGTAGCCAGAAAAGCCAGGGATGGGACCCGCTGGGGCCCTGGACATCTTCACCAGGACAACCCTGGCAGCATCCCCTCTGAGCATGAGAACCCAGAAGGGCCAAACCTGAGAAGCTCAAGAACAGGACCATACACGCCCAAGAGTACCGGCAGCCGAGACAGCCCCAGACCAGGGGACACGAGGCTCTGCCATCAGCCAGCTGACCACCCCGGGAAGATCACTCCAGCTTCAGAGCCCCCACATCCCGCCAAAAGGAGACACATGCCACCTGTCCCTTCTTACCCAAACAGGTGTGGCAGGGGTGAAAAGAAGAAGAGGACCATGTTCTTCTCAAAGCAACCCACAGATATAAGGCAACCACTACACTTGAGGCATTGCCCATGCTCACCGACTTCTAGAACCACTGTTCACACAGAGTTTCTGAGAAGCCTCTTCTAGAACCAGATTCATTAATGATCCGATGCGATCACGTGCAGCCTGCGTGGAGCAGACTTACACCATTTAGTCATAAAGCCCTTGCAGCAGATGGCACGGATTCCGTGCTCGGGCCCCAGCTGGCCTGGCTTCTCCAGCACGACACCGATGGCCTGGTGACCCCGCCACGGCTCAGAGTCACTGTACTTTGTGGCTGAGAAATTTCAAACTGCAGAGCTTTCGTATTCAAAGCGTACACATCCGTGCAATGATTCTCACTCTGAAAAGGGTGCAGCTACCTTAAAAAGAAATCCACCTGGAAACAGGACCGGGGTTAAGAAAATGCTGCTTCTGACAAGCCCACAGTAAAAACAACCTGACAGAAACCATACCTACGAAGGCAGCTCTGTGTCCACAGCACGGCTATTATACATAACACTGCAGTAAGCAGAGGGGTGCGCATAGCCTTTTGGCTTTGTGTTTTAGCATCCTTCAGGTAAATACCCAGCCATGTGATTACTGTTTTTAACTTTTTGAGGAACTTGCACGATGTTTTCCACAGTGGTTGCACCAGCTTGCATTCCCGCCAGCAGTACATGAGGGTTCCTCCAAGTGTCCACCGACTGATAAATGGATAAAGAGGTTGTGGTGTGTATATACAGTGGAATATTACTCAGCCATCAAAAAGAATAAAATCTTGCCATTTGCAATGACATGGATAGAGGTAGAGAGTATAATGCTAAGCAAAATATGTCCACCAAAGACAAATACTGTATGATTTCACTCGTGTGGAATTTTAAAAAACAAAACAAATGGACAAAGGAAAAGAGACAAAGCAAGAAACAGACTCTTAACTATAGACAACAAACTAATGGATACCAGAGGGGAGGTGGCTGTGGGATGGGTAAAATAGGTCATGTGGAATAAGGCACTTACTTGTGATGAGCGCCAGGTGACGTATGGAAGTGCTGAATCACTACATTTTACACCTGAAACTAATCTAACACTCTATGTTAATTACACTGGAATAAATTTAAAAAAAAAAAAAAAAA
This sequence comes from Neogale vison, assembly GCF_020171115.1. NCBI lineage: Eukaryota > Metazoa > Chordata > Mammalia > Carnivora > Mustelidae > Neogale > Neogale vison. Next base: position 96,764,800 of record NC_058093.1, on the reverse strand, counting down.
AAGGCATTTCCACAACTGAGGGCAAGGGCAAGGCTGTAACTTGGGACGGAAAATCATGCCATCCCGGCCCTGAAGACCAGTCTCCCTGGTTTCAACCACCACAGGCATACTTTATTTGACCTATATGAAATTGCCTACCCACTCCCAACCATGGTTTTCAAAAATGTTTAATGAGTTGCCAATTTATTTCACATTAAACAGAGGCTTCCAGTGGTTCTTGAAAACTTCGTTGAGAGCCCTGGGTCCACAGCCCTGCACAGCAACTCTGCCTGGCACCACTAGAGGGCAGGCCTCTCCTCCAGGCACAGGCTTGCCAACAGACAACTGCTGGCATTGAGCTTCTCCTGCTTTCTGGACTGGCTTCTATGAACAGCTGATTACATCCGATCTAAATTACAGCCTAATTTAGACGTGGACAAACGCCGGTGCTGAAGGACCATAGGCCAGGGATTGGGGGTCTGGCGATGGCCCGTGGGCTCCCCCAAACTTCAAGAGCGGAGAGTGGGAAGCCGAAGACTCGGGATGGAAACACAGTCTGCAACCACTTGGCAGCCCTTACCGAGGCCCCCTGTGCCACTCAGCTGATCAGGCCTTCTCTCTGGAGACAGGAGCTCGCGTAACTTTGTTATCTTTCCATAATGCTGAAGACAGAAAACCAAACGATAAAACCACCTTAATCTTTTCTTTAGGGTTCTGAGGAGATGACCATAAATAAGTCTGATTCTTAAATCCCACACCAGGACTGATAAAAGATGCAGTGGGCATGAATTCTCTAAGGACAGGGCCAGTCTGGGGGGATAATCATGGAGCCCTTCACCCTCTCGAACCCCACGTGGGACAGGGCATCAGACATTTTCATCCTGGTATGGCATTTCAGTTGGTGAGTTTCTTCCTTTAGGGGCATTTGCACTGCAAGGTATGAGATTATTTCCAGATAAAAATGGTTCCACCATCAGGAGAAAGACAAGGAGGGCCCCTGCAAAGGACCATGAGCACAGCTGTCCTTCCTTATCACAGTAGCCCTGCTGCAAATTAATTTTTAATGCCAAATGAATGAACGTGTCAATGAGCCTGGCACTGAAAATTCCCACCGATAAACATTTCTTAGAGTGGAGGCATATTTCCATCCCCTGTAAAACGCAATTACCTGACTGACATCTTAATTAATCATACTTACTGCTAAGATTCAGGTTCTGACAGAATGGAACATAAGCTATCAAGTTTGATGGAGGAAAAGGATGGAAAAGTCTGGGATCCCAGGCCAGAAGGAGATCACAGTGAGGAGGGGAGGGCGAGGCATCGCAATTGTGAGACTAAGAACACAGAGTAGTAAACCGTACCGTTCCCCCCCTCAGCTAGCTCTGCTTCCAACTCGGGCTGAAAGCCATGGGTGGGTATTCATCCTCCCTCGCTTTCACCGAGATATTAGAGAATAAGCCTCTGGCCAGCTGTGACGACAAATAATGAAGATCCTGGTGAGTTATTCAAGGACCAGCTCTGATCTCAATTTCCGTTGGGGGGGTGGGGTGGCAACTTAAAGCAGCCACTTCCGAAGCTCTCCTAAATGCAGTATCAAGTCCCACTTCATTTTAATCTTCCCCAGGAACACGGGCAATACCTTGCCCCAGGAAGGACTAACGTACATTTTTCTAAAAGTGAAATGAATGGTCTAAGAATTTAGGCCTGGCATAAGATGGTGCATGAAGTCAAACTCAAATCAAATCACATCCTAAAAGAAGAGCCCATATTTTTGCATTTAAATTGCTATGTAACTTGTATATAGAGAATCATCATAACAGCAGCATCTCCATTTTTTGGTAAGTCAGCTGCCTTCTATGAAGATAACCTGATAGGAGACATTAAATCCCTTCCCCACCCCCACCCCTCGCCAGCATTCCTAAGAGGGAACAAAAGGAATCAGAGTGCAGGTAATAGCTCTCACCCAAAGAACAAAGCAGTCAAAGACAAATTTTAATATGAAATTGTGCCCTCCAGTTTCCGCATCCAAATGCCAGTTCTGTCCCAAAAATCCAATGTGAATGGATTTATGCAAGGTGCAAAAGAGAAAAATTATTATTATTACAATAATCATTGACTAGACAAAGAACAACAGATGCAAACAGCACAGATTGGATCACTCTGCTATATAAAAACATCCCATTTCTTTTCACATAGAAAACAACTTGCTTTGGGCGCCTGGGTGGCTCAGTGGGTTAAGCCACTGCCTTCAGCTCAGGTCATGATCTCGGGGTCCTGGGATCGAGTCCCGCATCGGGCTCTCTGCTCAGCAGGGAGCCTGCTTCCTCCTCCTTCTCTCTCTGCCTACTTGTGATCTCTCTCTGTCAAATAAATAAATAAAATCTTTAAAAAAAAAAAAGAAAACAACTTGCTTTAAAAATAGTCAAAACGCCTAAGGAGAGAGACACAGAACCCAGAACCTAGTACCACCTCAACTGTGTGAAGTTTTTTCCTCTTGCCCAGGGCTTCACTCTGCCAAGTCATTCACACTCTTCAGTGAGTTCTTCTGGCCTCCTAAAATGCTGTTTGTTTTCTCTCCACTTGCCCAACCTGCTCCAGTAAATCCTTTGTAAGAGGTAACATGGGAGGCTAGTACCCCCAGGAAAAACTGTTAAGGAGAAAGGACCTTACCACTTCTGGCAGCAGCCTAGTTGAGAGGTCATGGATGGCTTTGACCACTATACATATGGATGACAGAAGGAATATCACCCCCAAGATGACACAGGCTCTGCAAAGAAACAAAACATTGAGACTCTTAACTGGGAGAAGTCTGCTCCGCTTGTTTACACAATAATGCAACCCAAAGTATGGTACCCAACCGTAATTCACCACATGCCCACCATGACCACCCCCCCACCCACCCCCCCATCTCAGAAGTGATACTGAATCATCTCTAGGATCCCAGGCCAATTTATCAGCAAAACCAACCCCAAGGGAAAAGTGCTCACCATCCTACATGATCTCAGAGCATCCCATGAATGCTGACATGGGAAGAATTTCAGGACAGTAAATCCATCCCTTTGGCCTGGCAACACAATATACCAGTTCACCTCCAGCTGGAGGGTTCAGAGTTTAATAGCCAAGAGTGAAGGCTCTGGCCTGAGACATCCCAAGGTCTATCATTTAATATGTTTGATCTTGGTCAAGCTACTGAACTTCTTTTAGCTTTCCCTGTCAAATGGAAATAATATTTCCCACCTGAAGATGAAAATGAGCACCCAAATAAATAAATAAATAAATAGCCCATTGATGTGGGCCTAAACAAAGGAAAAGTCCATTCTGGATGTCTCTTCCCGATATGACGTGATAGATACCACTGTATTTTCCCAAAGACTGGAAGGAAGAATGATTTGGTAACAACAAAAGGTAGAGTGTTTATGCCAAGAGGAAGCAATTCTTTAAAAAGAAAGGAGAGGAGGGAAGGAAGAATGAGTTCAACAGAGATACCAGCACAGGAGACAGCAGGAGGAGAACGAGGGGGTGTGGGGCAGGGGTTGGTAGGACATCTCGGGGAGCTCAGGATGGAGGAGCTTTCTCTGGCAAGCCAGATGCAACAATGTGCAGGAGAAGCAAAGGTGAAAAATGAAAGTAAATATGAGGAAATGATGATAGTAATACAGGAGTCAAAACACCAAATGAAAACCAAAATAGAGAAAAAAATGAATGACTACCATTAGTTCTAGGTCATTCCTATCCCAACCTGATGTCTTGGCAGCCTCCTGAGCCCTTTTTTCTCTCCCTATCAAATCATTTTGCATTGTCCATCTTGGATTCCCTTCTCTGAGTAACAGAACAACCCAAAATTGCCCACATAACTTTGATATAACACCTACTTAATTAGAATCCTAATGAGCCCATGGACACACATGCTCCCCCAAACCTCGAAGTCAGAAATAAATAAGGCTGCTTGGAGCCCAGTCATTAGGCTTCTAATGTATACTCTAATTGTAGGTTTTAGTCTTTCAAAAACAGACAGAAGGAAAGGATCATCACAGATTAGTGCATAACATAAAATATAGAGATTGTAGGAAAAATAATGAATGGGCTGGGGATCTTGAGCAAAAAGGACCCGGACCCATGCACAATAATGAGTGATCTGCCATGACTACCGTACATCCCCAGAATGAGCCTGGGTTGGCTCAAGGAGGAGATAAGATAATTCAGGCAGTAAGTACTCACTAAGGCGGTGGCAGGAGGGAAGAACGCTGACATGAGGCACTAAGCCCTGGGGCTGGTAATCCCAGTCCTGGCAGAGCTATAGGGCAAAAGGGGCTGCAGCCAGGAGGGGCATCATGAGGGAATGAGGTCCATCTACTGGAGGCCCTTTAGTGATGACATAGTTGAGCAAAGCTGAAGAATCCTGGGGATCAGGGGATCAGTGCTCCCAAGACACTGGCCCCCAAGACCCTACTGTGCCCAAGGGGAAGCAAGCTATGGGCCACTGTGACCAGCACTTGAAATAACCATTCCGACCTGCACACTCTGGGGAGGGGGGGGTCCCATTTACAGAAAAAGAGCCTCAAGTCAGGATAGGCCTCCAATGTAAGTTGAGCTTTTCTCCATTGAATAAATTCCTGAGCATTTGCCACAGACTCTAATAGCCTCTTTCAGATAAAGTCAACCACCAACTCAGTGCTTCTCAACCCAGGGGCAAACTGCACTCACCCAGGGAGTTTTCTGAACAGTCGCCCAGGGACCACACCAATTTAACTGTATCAGAATCTCGGGGCTGTGAACCCAAGCATCTGCATTTGTGTCAAAGCTCCCAGGCAATTCCCAGAGGCACTGGGGTTGACAGTCCTACACCTAGACCCAGCTGGGGCCCTGCCCTGAGGGAGCTTCACGGTGGCACAGGAAGCCCCAGCTCCCGGGACAGAAGGCAAGGCGGGAGAGGTCACCACAGCTGGTGAGGAAGAGGTCTAATGGTCCCTAGGAGATGTGCAGTGTCTTTTTTTACCAAGCAGTTTTCTCTTTCTGAGACACAGGTATGGCAGCCACCACTTGGGTGCTAGACTTTCTACAGACAATTTATACAACATCCTCTGGGAGCTTTCATCTCCATACTTCCCTGGGGCTGGGGAAAGAAACAAAGCCAACAGTGAGGCTGCAGGAAGCCATTTTTTCCAGATGACTACAGAAACACCACTATAATGCACCAAGAGTAGATCTGAATTTTGTTTACATTTCTTAAGGAGACAAATATAAAAGATGCAATGGTCTCCTTACATACTATCTTGCTCATATATCTTGAAGGAAAATTACACTACAAATCCCTTAAGGGCAAGAACCCTATGTTTCCATCTCAATATCTACAGGAGCACAAAGCAGATGCCCCATATGCATCTGGGGCTAACTGATTTGCTAACTGATTTTGCTAACTGATTCAGTAATTACTGGATAATTTCTAAGTGTTCCCCCCATGGAGTTTAAGGGGGCACCAGCCACTTACTAATACAAGGGGAAGGACACTCCTAATACTTTAGCCAAAACGCCTATTGAATAGCCCACCTTATAAAACCACTCCAAAATATAACGAAAATCAAAAGAAATTAATGCTTTGGTTTATTAAAGATGAATTTTACACAAGTATAATCATATTTTCTTCAGCAACGTACCTGTGAATATGCTCAAAAATGTAAAGCCCTGTTTTCATCTTCTTTTAAATGTGCTGCAAATTCAAACACCATAGTCACCTTCCTTCACTACTGCTGGGAACTTGCATGTCAAAGCTGCTCCCCCAGCCTAAACTGGCTATTATTAGCAGAGGGTGTGATGCTATTTTTTAACATTTTATTAATAATATATTGTGTTTACACAGCAGCTTTGTCCTCAGGCACTCAGAGATCTGCACAGCCGTGCACAAATTGCCCTGGAGGCCACTCACCAGATCGCAGTTTCTGTTTTTCTGCTGTTTTTCAAGCTGGGAAGGAAAGAGGTGTGTTCCATAAACACAAATGGTCATAATGGGGACGTCAAGGATTAGGAGGCTTGTCCAAGGTCACCCAAGGAGTTTGACCCGATCTCTTGACTCCCTCCCAGCAGCCAGCCCCAGTCAACCGCCTGGCCACTCAAAGACTCTTGGCACCCACATCGCACCTCACACGGCCACCACCCTGGGACTGTGGGGGCCTCCAGGAGGCAGGCAAGATTTAGGTCAGAAGCCAACACTACAAATACTGCTTCTTTCTGTCACCGTGAGCTGCTTCCTAGTTTAGGAGGGAGCAGAAGGAGAAGCAATGGAGGATCGCTGCCCCACCAGCATGTCACGTGGACCTCACCAGGAGAGGCTGACCTGGCCAGGAAAGGGCAATGTGTCCATGGGCCTGAGAGCACCAAGCAGCCAAGTCACTGGAATGAATGCAAATTCCCTCTCTCTCCTGCCCAAACCCCAGCGGAGAAAAACACTGAGTCAGAAAGAGGCAAATGCAATGCCTCCATCAACATAATCCCGCAAATGAACACCACCTGAAGTTGAATTGGAACTCCCACAAGACCACCAGTTGTCCAAGAGTGGTCCACAGAACAGCAGCAGCAGCATTACCTGGGAACTTGTTAGAACAGCCGATTTTTGAGTCCACCCCCGATCCGCTGAATTAGAAACTCTGGGGATGGGGCCCAGTAATCTGTATTTTAATAAGCCCTTCCTGTGTTTCTGATGCACAGTCAAGACAGAGCCTAGAATAGTTTTCCCCAAGACACATTTAATATCTGAAAGACAACTAGTAAAATCCTGAGAAATGACTAAAGCCACTAGTCGTCTCTTTTTCTTCTGCTAAAGGCCATAGATTACTAATTGTGCACACCATTACAATTCGATGAATAACCTTGTAGTAAGATTAATATTTTTTGCCAATGAAATTATAAGGGCAAAACCTACTGACAGATACTCTCTCACAACCAAAATGATGTCAGGTTGAAAATCTGGTCCCTTGTCAATTATAGGTTTGGAGGTCTGTGATTCCCATTAATAAAGCCCGAGTCCTCTACCAGTTCTAAATTATTTTCTATCACATCCAAACAGCCAAACAAAAGAAGTTTTATCTAGTCATCCCCTAATTTACAAAAGACCTAAAACACAGCAGCCCTGGTTAATTAATCAGTTCAGTCCGCAGCTTAAAGTGCCAATGTTTTATTTATCATCTTTCATCCTGGTGCCCAAAGCACTTGTAATCTGGGCCATTGTTCAAATGTGAAGTAATGAAAAATAAAAGACAGGGATGCACAGTCTCTGGTGTTATTTTTTTTTTTTAAAGATTTTATTTATTTATTTGACAGAGAGAAATCACAAGTAGACAGAGAGGCAGAGAGAGAGAGAGAGGGAAGCAGGCTACCCTCTGAGCAGAGAGCCCGATGTGGGACTCGATCCCAGGACTCTGAGATCATGACCTGAGCCGAAGGCAGCGGCTTAACCCACTGAGCCACCCAGGCGCCCCTCTCTGGTGTTATTTTATCCTAGCTAGATTCTCTCTCCCTTCATGTGCTCTGCCATTTTAAATAAAGCCAAAAAGTCCATTTGAAGGCAGGAAAAAGGGAAGGAGAAAGTGAGGAATGAGCCACGCCTCATTTTCTATACTGCCTACACCAAACAGTAATTCAAGACCACCATCTTCCCCCACCCTTCATTCTCCTAAGCTCTAGACCCCACCTCCTTTCACATCCACATTCCCATCTCTCTTCTCTACCTTCATCCTCATCCATCTGCTACACAGTGAAGAGGCTGTCGTGTGAATGGTTCCTCAGACCAGAGGTCTCCAGGAAGGCGGTCCATACACTCTCCGTGATAAGATCGTCCCTCTCCTCAATGTGTAACCACCAACTCACATGTAACCACCTTCCTCAACAAATGGCCCTTTGTTTATATCTGTATGAATGTACAAGCTAAGACCCACCCAATTAAAATCTTACTTACACGGGACTGTTTTTCCTAGCTTCAATGGCAAAGACAAAAGTCAGCATGAGGAATTTATAAGAGAATTAGATTCTACAACAGTGTAGTACAATAGAATTTTCTGTGATGATGGAGTGCTCTATATCTCACTGTCCAGTATGGTAGCCACTACCCACATGTGGCTACTGATTCTTCAAATGTAGCTAGAGCAACTGAAGAAATGGAATTTTCATTTTAATTACTTTCAATTAATTATAATTTAAATGGGCGCATGTAGATAGTTACGTATCAGATGGTGGAGCGCTCAAGGTTGTGCTGAAAATACAGATTCATCAGTACATATGTACCTAGGTATGTTGTTTCTATCTATCTGTACTCTGTACTCTCTATATAGTTTCTCAATAAGGAAAGAAAAATGAAGAAAGAGAGGAAGGGAAGATGGGGAGAGGGAAAGGAGGGAAGGAGGAAGGAAGAGAGAGAAACCCAAAAGCTTCTCATCAGGATCAGGTAAATTTATGGGGGCTGGCAGCCTCTGCTGTTGCACAGCAGCACCATGCCTTTAGTATTCTCCGCTAACAAATGCATCGCTTCCTTCCATGCAGTCAACCCCTCCCACTCCCTGGGTTCCCACGCCAAGTCTCACTCTTGCTCTCATCTATTGTCAGCCAATCACAGCCACAGCTACAGCTCCACCAGGGGCAACTGCATTTTTTTTTAGAAAGGAATTTGTACTTCAGTCATACACATTTTAAGGTCTACATGCCAAGCCCTGAAGTTAAGGAAAACATAATCTATTTGCAGTCTCCGGAGAGCACAAATGTAGGATGGAAACTTGAAAATCATCACAGGAAGTTATTACTTATGAATGTGAAAACGGGCAAGAAACAAAATGAACATAGTAACAGGGTGAGATACAGCCTGGGGACAGAGTGGGAAGGAAAGAGGACTCTACATTGTGACATTTATTTTTTTTAATATTTTTTAAAAATATTCATTTGAGAGAGAGAACACACTGAGTGAGGAGAGGAGCAGAGGGAGAGAGAGAAGCAGTCCCCGCTCAGCAGGGAGCCTATTTCAGGGGTTGATCCCAGGACCCTGAGATCATGACCTGAGCAGAAGGCAGACGATTAACTGACTGAGCCACCCAGGCACCCCTGCAATGTGACATTTAAGCTAGGTCTAGAAGAATGGATAGGAATCATTAAGCAGAAAAAATGGAAGGATAGGGAGGACACTCCATGCAGAGGGGACTTTGTGAGCAAAAGCATGAAGACCTAGCACTGTGGGGCCCTGCTTCAGTGAAAATGCAAAGCAGAGGTGCTACACATGGATATGTTCATGCTATTAAAGACAGATCACATGTTAGTCCACAAAACAAGTCTCAATAAATCTAGTAAATCTGGAGTCATATCACACATCTTTACTGACCAAAATGATATGAAACCAGAAGTTAATTACAAGAATACAAGTGGAAAAAACACAACCACATGGAGGATAAACATGCTATTAAGCAACCAATTGGTCAAGAAAGAAATCAAAAAGGAAATTAAAAAAAAAAAAAAAAAAACACCCAGATACAAATGGAATTAGAAACACAATGGTTCAAAATCTTTGGGACACAGCAAAAGCAGTTCTGAGAGGCAAGCAGATGGCAATACAGACCTACCTCAAAAATTAAGAAAAATCTCAAATCACAAATAAACAGTTGAACTTTATACCTAAAGGAACTAGAAAAGTCCATAGTTAGTAAAAAGGAGGAAATAATAAAGATCAGAATTGAAATAAATTAAATAAAATCCAAAAAATGAAACTAAGAGCTGATCATTTGAAGAGATAAACAAAATTGATAAATCTTTAGCCAGATAGATCAAGAAAAAAAAAAGACTTAAATAAAATCATTAATGAAAGAGGAGAATTTACAACTTATACTACAGAGATACAAATAATTACAGACAATACTAAGAAAACTTATATGCCAACAAATGGGACAACCCAGAAGAAGTAAAGTCATAGAAACCTACAATCTTACAAATTTGAATCATGAAGAAATAAGAAAACATGAACAGATTACTAGTAACAACACTGAAATAGTAATCAAAAATTCCCAAAAATCAAAGTCCAGAACCAGATGGCTTCCTAAGTGAATTCCACCAAACATTTAAAGAAGAGTTAATACCCTTGGACACCTGAAACTAAAACATTGTATGGTAACAATACTGAAATTTAAAAAGTCAGTAGAATTTTTAAAAAGATGAGGAAAAGAGGCTTTGGAAAAGCAGGGGGGGAAAAAAGGAACTAATAACTATTCTTCTCAAACCATTCCAAAAAATAGAAGAAGAAGGAATGCTTTCAAATTCACTCCATAAGATCAGCATTGCCCTGGTAACAAAACCAAAGACACTACCAGAAACAAAACAAAAAGTTATAGGCCAACATCTCTGAGGAATATAAATGCAAAAATCCTCAACAACATATCAGCAAACCGAATTCAACAATGCATTAAAAGGATCATTCTTCATGATCAGGTGAGATTTATTCCAGGAATGCAAGAGCAGTTCAATATGCACAAATCAACAGTATGACAGACCACATTAACAAAGTTAGGGTAAAAATCATATCATCATCTCAGTAGATGCAGAAAAAGCATTTGACAAGATTCAATATCCATTCAGGATAAAAACACTCAATAAAGTGGATTTAGAGGGAACAGACCTCAATATCATAAGGGCCACATACAACAGACCTATAGCCAACATACTCAATGGTGAAATGCTGAAAGCATTTCCTCTAAGATCAGAAACAAGACAAGGATGTCTACTCTCACCACTTTTATTCAACATAGTACTAGAAGCCCTATCCATAGCAATCAAACAAGAAAAAGAAAGGCATCCCAATTGGTACAAAAGAGGAAACTGTCACTAACTGCACATGATACTATATAGAGAAATCCTAAAGACTCTACCAAAAACAAACAAACAAAAAAACCCTCTTAAAAATAATAAATTAATTCATTAAAGTTGCAAGATACAAAATTAATAAATAAATCTGTTGTGTTTCTATACACTCATAATGCAATGGCAAAATGAGAAATTAAGAAAAACAATCCCATTTACAATTAAATAAAAAGAATAAAATATCTAGGAATAAATTTGATCAAACATGTGAAAGATACATATTTTGAGAATCATAAGACAATGATGAAAGAAACTGAAAACAACATAAATAATGTAACAACCACATAAATAAACCATGCTCATGAACTGGAAGACTATTGTTAAAATAGCCACACTACTCAAAGCAATCTACAGAGTTACTGCAGTCCCCATCATAATGCTAACAGCATTTTTCAAAGAGGGGAAAAAAAAAAAAAAAAACTCCTATAAACTGTATGGAACCCCACATACCTCAAATAGCCAAAATAATCTTTAAAAAGGAGACTGAGTTAAAGGCATCATGATCTCAGATTTCAAAATGAACTACAAAACTGTAACAATCAAAAGAGCATGGTACTGGCACAAAATCAGACACACAGGTTAATGGAACAGAATATAGAACCTAAAAATAAACCCAAGCTTGAATGGTCAATTAACGTACAACAAAGAAGGCAAGAATATAAAATGGGGAAAAGAAAGTCTCTTCAGTAAATGGTTTTGGGAAACCTGGATGGCTACATGCAAAATAATGAAACTGGACCATTTCTTACATCATACACAAAAACAAACTCAAAATGAATTAAAGACCTAAATGTAAGACTTGAAACCATAAAGCCACTTAAAAGAAAACACAAGCAGTAAATTGCTAAACATCAGCCTTAGCAATATTTCTCTGGATCTGCCTCCTCAAGCAGGGGAAACTAAAGCAAAAATAAATAATTGGGACTACATCCAACCCAAACCTTTTGCACAGTGAAGGAAAACATCAACAAAAGGGTAACATATTGAATGGGAGGAGGTATCAGTTAGTTCATCTGCAGAATAGAGATTATAAAAAATTTGATAACTGATAGAAGATCTGTAAAACGCTTGGCACAAAGTCCGGGACTTTGCAATGATATATCCAATAAGGGGTTAATATTCAAAATATACGAAGAACTTATAGAACTCAACACTAAAACAAAACACACCATACTCCAATTAAATATGGGCAGATGACCTGAACAGACATTTTCCAAAGAAGACATCCAGATGGCCAATAGACACATGAAAAGATGCTCAATATCACTCATCACCAGGGAAATGCAAATCAAAACCACAGTGTGAATATCACCTCATACCTGTCAGAATGGCTAATGTCAAAGAGACAAGAAAAAACAAGGGTTGGTGAGGATATGGAGAAAAGAGAACCCTCCTACACTGTTGGTGGGAATGCAAGCTGGTGCAGCCACTGTGGAAAATGGTATGGAGGTTCCTCGAAAAGTTAAAAATAGAGATATCATATGATCTAGTAATTCTACTTCTATTTACCCAGAGAAAATAAAAAGACTAATTTAAAAGATATATGTACCCCTATGTTACTACAGCATTATTTACAATACCTAACATATGGAAGCAATTTAAAGACCCATCAACAGATGAATAAGTAAAATGTACCCCCCCCACACACACACACACAGAGGAATATTATTCAGCCATAAAAAAGGAACGAAATCTTGCAATTCACCTAACTTGGGACAGACCTAGAGAGTATAATGCTAGGTGAAATGGATCAGTCAGAGAAAGACAAACACCATATGCTTTCACATCCATGTGGAATTTCAAGACAAAAAAAGCAGAAACAGACCATTCAATACAGAGAACTAGTAGTTGCCATGAGGGGAGGGAATGAATGAAATAGGCAAAGGAGATTAAGAGATACAAACTTTCCAATATAAAGTCAGTCAGTCACGGAGATGAAAAGTACAGCACAGGGCATATAGTCAGTAATACTGAATAACTTTGTGTGGTGACAGATGGTAACCACACTTATCATGGTGAGCATTTTGTAGCATCTATAATTGTCAAATTACCGCATTGTATGCTTGAAAGTAATATTGTATGTCAACTGTACTTCAATTTTTAAAAAATTTTTAATTTAAAAAAAAAGGAGGGGAGAGGATATTCCTGGAGCATTTGGCCTAAGGAGAACAGCAATGTAAGTGCCACGTGAAGAATGTCCCTCTGTGTCCTGAAAGTCCCCCCAAGATGGCAGGTGCAAAACCAATGCTCTTAGATGGTGCATGGCCCAGAGTGTTGTATTTAATAGGTACATATTTCAATACACAGTAGGGAAAAACCCAATTATCACCCCAAGCCTTCAAAGATATTATTCGTTAGGGGAAAATTAAGATTACATTTAGGAAAAAATTTAGTAGATAACAGCATACATAGGTGATACGCAGATAGGACGAAGGTCATTAAGGTGAAATACATTTCTGAGCGACGACAGGAAGTCACTGGAGGAGTTTACGCAAGGAAGGCACACAACGTCATCTGGGCTTCACAATGACCCTCTGACTGTGAGTGGGTTTGACAGGAGTGAAGGAAAACAAAGTAGAGGCAGAGGATCAGCTGGGAGACAACGCTGGTGGCCAAGAAAACAAAGTGATGACTCCCCATACAGGGACCAGGACAGCTGGGAGGGATCGACAGGCAAAGACAGGGGCCTAAACTGATGGAACTCGGAAACCAATTGGACCCGGACAGTGGGGAAGGACACAAGGACAACCCTGATTCTGAGACTGGCCGAAAGAGGAGAGGGAAGTACGCGTTTCTGAGTAGGTAGTGTGAGGCTGGAGTGGGGGCTGGCAGGGGGTCTCCTGGGGACTCGCTAGGCTTGAGGAGGAATGCCCAGACAGCCAGATACCCTGTGCCTCACCAGAGAGGCAGCTCCTGAGCCCGGCCTCCCGAAGCCATTCTCTTGGAGCCCCCACACCTCATACTGTTGTTTCTGGGGTGTGGAGAGGTGGAAGGAGAGACAGGAACAGAAAGCAGCTGCCCTAATAGTTGCCAAACCCTACCCAGTATCCCTGCTTCCAACAGACACTGCACGGGGACTGCGTGCTGAAAATCACGACCCAGGCTCTTTCAACCCATCAACCAACACCAATCAACACCTATTATAGTCTAGAGCAAGGATTCAGCAGCAAACAAGAAAGTGAGTAATTCCTTGCTCTCACAGAGCTTACACAGCAAGAGTCAGACAATAAGAAGGTGAGCAAATAAGCCCGGGATGCAGAGACCAGCACAAAGGAAGAGAATGACGAGTGTTATTCTATATACAGTAGTCACGCTTCACTCTGACGATAGGACATCTGACCAAAGACCTAGAAGAAAGGACAGTGAGCTGTGCAGCTATGTGGGAAGAGCACTGTGGACCGAGAGAACAGAGGGCAGAGGCTCCCATGCAGGAGGAAACCGGGCTTCTTCAGTGAAGAGCGATGAGGCCAGCATGGCTGGAATACAGCATCCATGCAGGGCCTCAAGGTCATACCCAGGCCTGGAGCCTTTTCTCTGAGTGGGAGAGGAAATCCACAAAGGATTCATCAAAGAAATGACCTAAATAGGACAGCAATGGCCATGCTGTTGCTAACAGGCCAATGGGAGCAAGGAGACCAAAGGGAAGGTAACTCCACAATGAACCTCAGAAGAGATGATGCTAGCAGAGGGCAGAAGTGGAGGTGAGGAGGGGCTGGTTTCCACCAGTTCCTGTGAGATCTAAAGCAGCTCTGCTGCTGTTTCATGATTTTCACCTGAGTGAAATAAGCAAGTGGACTGGTGGGTCTTAGAAAGATTGTAAAAGGATTTTCAGGGCGAGCCTCTGTTTCTCAAGAGAAAAAGAACGTTCAGAATCACTACTTAGGCAAACTGGTTATTCAAAGTGAGCCATGTAAGAATTTTCCGTGGCAGATCAATTAACAATTTCAACTTTTTCTTAAATATTTACTCAATGCATAACTACTTGTCTATGCACAGAACATGATAACAGCCTCTACAGAAAACACAGGAGAAAGAGAGGCTTGCTTTTCCCTTCATACCCCATCACGTTTTCTGTGTATTTTTTAAACAATGTGCAAGTACCACCTATTAGAATAAGCACTATGTCAATCTTGAGACAGAGGGAGCTATTTCCTGAGGGTTTACCAAGTGCCCAAAAGCCTGCTATGCACTAGACAGAATGACAAGATACTCCTTTTCCTCAAAGAGTAGAGAAAGGTGGCATTTAAATCACACAGGAATCTTCTAGAGGAGATTTGAGGTGACTTTGAAAGAACTGAAAGAGGCTGGCTTGGTAAGCAGGAGTGACGAGTATATTCCAGGAAAAGGGAAAGTATGTGCAAAAGTCCTATCAGAATTCACTTGGTCAGCACATTTTCACTACAGACCCATTTTGTGCCAGGCACTGTTCTAGGGAGCAAAATCATGTAGAACATGGGGTGAGAAGCTGCCAGGTGGAGGCAAGAGCAAGGTTCTGAGGCAGAGACTGCTTGAAGTGATCCAAGAACATCAAGTCAGCCAATGGGCTGAAGAGGAGTAAGGAAGAGGGCAAGTGGTAGAGGTGAGGTCAGAGGATAAGGGTCATGAAAGCTCTCAGAGCCAATGAAAGGATTTAGGGTTTGGGTGGGGGGGGGTTAAGATTTTATTTATTTATTTGAGAGAGAGAGTGAGAGAGAGCATGAGAGGGGAGAAGCATGCTCCCCGTGGAGTTGGGAGCCCGATGCGGGACTAGATCCTAGGACTCCAGGATCATGACCTGAGCCAAAGGCAGCTGCTTAACCAACTGAGCCACCCAGGTGTCCAGGATTTAGGGTTTTAAGAAGATAGGAAGCCCTGGGAGGCTCTGACTTGGGGATGCCGTGATGTTACATGTTCTAACAGGATCACTCATGCCTGGCTAAGACAACCAGGGAGAGCAGTTGAAGGTCGTGCAGTGACACAGGTGAGAGTGACAACTGATGGGTCCCAGACCAGGACCGCAGCATGGAAGGGGTGAGCCATGGGACATACTCTGATTTCAAGTTTTGGTCTGGTCAGGGATACACTCTGAAGGTACCACTGACAAGTTTTAATCAGATACAGTTTGAAGTAAACAAGACTCAGTAATTCAAGGTTTGTGACCTATAAAAAATGAAGGATGGAGATGCCATTTCCTGAGCTAGGGAAGACCACAAGAGATGCAGGTTTCTTTGTGAGGTGGCAGGGGGATCAGGAGTTCAGTTTGGGACATGCTAAGTTTAGAATGTCTGCTAGGCATCCAAATGGAGGTGTTGAGAAGGCAGCTGGAGATAAAAAGTTTAGTTTCAGAGAAAAGTTCAAGTGCGGACATAAACTGGAGTCATCAGCACACACTGTATTTATATCCTTGAAAGTGGACAAGATCAGTTGTTCAAGAATCCCAAGTGCCTGAGTAAGGCTGGAGTTAATGATCCATGAAGGGTCCTAGCCAGGTAGTTGGGCAGGGAGGAGGGCAAGGGTCAACACTGAAGAACCTCACATACCAAGCCAAGGTGTAGACCCTATCTTCAGAAAACCATGCAGAGCCCATGACTGCTTTGAAAATGGTGGAGTAAGAGGATTAGACTTGCATTTTCAATAGCTGACTTGGGCAGTCCCATTATGAACATCTGCTGGAGCAGCTTGGCACTGCACGCATTCTTCTTTTAATGGTAGCGGGCCTCAATCCTCCATTCCAGCCCCACTGTCCTCAAGGGGAGAACTGACAGTAAATGCACCCCGCCCTTGAACCGAGTCACCCAGCCCAAGCTTGGGCTAATCAGATAGTCTTCCACTGGACTTTGGATCTATGATAAATGATAAGAACCAAAAACAGAAATGCTTCAACCCACTGTAGAGATGACTGGAGGTCAAGCTCAGCTGGCACTCGACCCGAGTGGTTAACCAACACCCCCGCACCCCCGGGTAGTCAGGCTTCCCGCAGAGCAGCTGACTCCCCTAGAGCAAGTGTTCCCTGAGAATCAGGCAGAAGCAGCCAGGGCTTCCTTGGAAGTCATGCAGCATCTTTCCAGAGCACTCTGTTGGTTACAGGTGGCCTCCTGAAACTAAAAGAAGGGGAGAGAGATGCCACCTCTTGATGGGAAAATGACAGGAGAATATTGGGGAAGGCCATATACTAGGTTAGTAAATCCTTTGTTTCTGGAGACTTCCTTGCACAGGGGTCAAGACAGCTCATACCGAGAGCCAGGTTCTGCACAGCAGGAGACAAGGGGATGGAAGTCAGAAGAAATGAAGGAGGTCAATTCCCAGTAGGCCCGTGATAGCTTGTATCATTGTTCTCAAAAACTTGATCCTACACGTTCCTTCTCTTCCATGAGCCTCTCAATACCTCTGTGTAGGGAAAGTGTGCATCCCACCCACTGGCAGGCCTGGACATGGTGCTCGCTTTGGTCAACAGAATGTGAGTAGAGGTGCCCTACACCACATACGCCACTCCTGAGCAAGAGCTCTGCACGGTTGGCTCGGCCCTGTTCCATCCTGTGAAATAAGCAGGGCAATGCTCAGGGAGGTGCTCTTTCCCCCAGCCCAAGACCTAGAAAAAGGACTCCTGTGGAGCAGGGCTACCATCAGACCTTGGCATAAGTGGGAAGTGACTGAGAAATTAGTATTTGTGCTTTAAGTCACTGAGATCTGGAGGGTGTTTGTTATTGCAACAAACCTGACAGACCTAAGCAAGATTCTTGAAAGAGAAAAGTCTGATGTTAGCAGCAGGGCACCTGAGTGGCTCAGTCAGTTAAGTGTCTCACTCTTGATTCCAGCTCAGGTCATGATCTCAGGGGCGTGGGATCAAGTCCACATAGGGCTCCGTGCTCAGTGGGGAGTCTGCTTGAGAGTCTCTCTCCCTCTGTCCCTCCCCCCGCCTCCTCAAGAAATAAATAAATATTTAAAAGAAAAAAAAAACCAATCTCCAAAAAGCAGCACCTAGACCTGGAGCAGGTGGCTGGCTGTTAAGAATCATGACGGAATAAACGGTTGGAGAGCAGCTTTATTGCTGCAGACAGGAATCCACTCAAGGTTTAGCCCACTCTGAAAAGCAGGCCATCCACCATCACAGATACGTCCAGAAACCCACTTCTTTTTTTTTTTTTAAGATTTTATTTATTTATTTGACAGACAGATCATAAGCAGGCAGAGAGGCAGGCAGAGAGAGAGGGGAGAAAGCAGACTCCCTGCTGAGCAGAGAGCCCATGCGGGGCTTGATCCCAGGACCCTGGGATCATGACCTGAGCCGAAGGCAGAGGCTTAACCCACTGAGCCACTCAGGAGCCCCCAGAAACCCATTTCTGAACGAACACTCTCACTGAATCCACAAACACACATATACAAGGCAGGAAGCCCCCGATGACCCCTGGAACTCCCACCCCGAGCAGAGGCAGTGGGCCCCAACCCTACTCTTCCGTCTCTGTGGGAAGTGACACCTACAGGACACATGCTTATCAGCCCGATGCGGTCAAATAAATCTTTTATTTCTTTTCACCCCTCAAAAATACTCTCTCATTTCCTCAGTAACGTATTCTCCAGTGTTGCTAGCCTACTTGATTATGGAATTTAAAGTAATTGGCTTAAACCATGCATTCCCTTTGATCCACTCCTGGGAATCTATCCCTAAAGGACAAGCCTTCTGCAGAAGAATGTTCATAACAGCATTATTTATATTTAAAAGTGCTGAAGTTCAATGTCCCACAAGAGGTGCAGAGAAGTAGCTGTGAGACATCAGTTCAGTAGGCTGTTAAGTGCCATGTAAGAGCCTTTTGTCAATAAGAAAAAGGGTCCGGGGCACCTGGGTTGCTCAGTGGTTAAGCCTCTGCCTTCTGCTCAGGTCATGATCTCAGGATCCTGTGATCGGGTCCCGCATCGGGCTCCCTGCTTAGCAGGGAGCCTGCTTCCCCCTCTCCCTCTGCTGCTATCCCCACTTGTGCTCTCTTCTCTCCTTCTCTCACTAACGGAAACAGCAGGATAGAAAATCTTACATATAATGGGGGAATTCTACCAAACATTTAAAGAAGAACTAATTCCTATTCTCCTGAAACTGTTCCAAAAAATAGAAATGGAAGGAAAACTTCCAAACTCATTTTATGAGGCCAGCATCACCTTGATCCCAAAACCAGACAAAGATCCCATCAAAAAAGAGAGCTATAGACCAATATCCTTGATGAACACAGATGCGAAAATTCTTACCAAAATACTAGCCAATAGGATTCAACAGTACATTAAAAGGATTATTCACCACGACCAAGTGGGATTTATCCCAGAGTTGCAAGGTTGGTTCAACATCCGCAAATCAGTCAATGTGATACAACACATCAATAAAAGAAAGAACAAGAACCATATGATACTCTCAATAGATGCTGAAAAAGCATTTGACAAAGTACAGCATCCCTTCCTGATCAAAACTCTTCAAAGTGTAGGGATAGAGGGCACAAACCTCAATATCATCAAAGCCATCTATGAAAAACCCACCGCAAATATCATTCTCAATGGAGAAAAACTGAAAGCTTTTCCACTAAGGTTAGGAACATGGCAGGGATGTCCATTATCACCACTGCTATTCAACATAGTACTAGAAGTCCTAGCCTCAGCAATCTGACAACAAAAGGAAATTAAAGGCATCTAAATCGGCAAAGAAGAAGTCAAATTATCACTCTTCGCAGATGATATGATACTCTATGTGGAAAACCCAAAAGACTCCACTCCAAAACTGCTAGAACTTGTACAGGAATTCAGTAAAGTGTCAGGATATAAGATCAATGCACAGAAATCAGTTGCATTTCTCTACACCAACAACAAGACAGAAGAAAGAGAAATTAAGGAGTCCATCCCATTTACAATTGCACCCCAAACCATAAGATACCTAGGAATAAACCTAACCAAAGAGGCTAAGAATCTATACTCAGAAAACTATAAAGTACTCATGAAAGAAATTGAGGAAGACACAAAGAAATGGAAAAATGTTCCATGCTCCTGGATTGGAAGAATAAATATTGTGAAAATGTCTATGCTACCTAAAGCAATCTACACATTTAATGCAATTCCTATCAAAGTACCATCCATCTTTTTCAAAGAAATGGAACAAATAATTTTAAAATTTATATGGAACCAGAAAAGACCTCGAATAGCCAAAGGGATATTGAAAAAGAAAGCCAAAGTTGGTGGCATCACAATTCCGGACTTCAAGCTCTATTACAAAGCTGTCATCATCAAGACAGCATGGTACTGGCACAAAAACAGACACATAGATCAATGGAACAGAATAGAGAGCCCAGAAATAGACCCTCAACTCTATGGTCAACTAATCTTTGACAAAGCAGGAAAGAATGTCCAATGGAAAAAAGATAGCCTCTTTAATAAATGGTGTTGGGAAAATTGGACAGCCACGTGCAGAAAAATGAAATTGGACCATTTCCTTACACCACACACAAAAATAGACTCAAAATGGATTAAGGACCTCTATGTGAGAAAGGAATCCATCAAAATCCTTGAGGAGAACACAGGCAGCAACCTCTTCGACCTCAGCCGCAGCAACATCTTCCTAGGAACATCACCAAAGGCAAGGGAAGCAAAGGCAAAAATGAACTATTGGGATTTCATCAAGATCAAAAGCTTTTGCACAGCAAAGGAAACAGTTAACAAAATCAAAAGACAACTGACAGAATGGGAGAAGATATTTGCAAACAACATATCAGATAAAGGACTAGTGTCCAAAATCTATAAAGAACTTAACAAACTCAACACCCAAAGAACAAATAATCCAATCAAGAAATGGGCAGAAGACATGAACAGACGCTTCTGCAAAGAAGACATCCAGATGGACAACAGACACATGAAAAAGTGCTCCATATCACTCGGCATCACGGAAATACAAATCAAAACCACAATGAGATATCACCTCACACCAGTCAGAATGGCTAAAATCAACAAGTCAGGAAATGACAGATGCTGGCGAGGATGCGGAGAAAGGGGAACCCTCCTACACTGTTGGTGGGAATGCAAGCTGGTGCAACCACTCTGGAAAACAGCATGGAGGTTCCTCAAAATGTTGAAAATAGAATTGCCCTATGACCCAGCAATTGCACTACTGGGTATTTTCCCTAAAGATACAAACATAGTGATCCGAAGGGGCACGTGCACCGGAATGTTTATAGCAGCAATGTCCACAATAGCCAAACTATGGAAAGAACCTAGATGTCCATTAACAGATGAATGGATCAAGAAGATGTGGTATATATACACAATGGAATACTATGCAGCCATCAAAAGAAATGAAATCTTGCCATTTGCGACAACATGGATAGAACTAGAGCGTACCATGCTTAGTGAAATAAGTCAAGCAGAGAAAGACAACTATCATATGATCTCCCTGATATGAGGAAGTGGTGATGCAACATGGGGGCTTAAGTGGGTAGGAGAAGAATCCATGAAACAAGATGGGATAGGGAGGGAGACAAACCATAAGTGACTCTTAATCTCACGAAACAAACTGTGGGTTGCTGGGGGGAGGGGGGTTGGGAGAAGGGGGATAGGGTTATGGACATTGGGGAGGGTATGTGCTTTTGGGTAAATTGGAAGGGGAGGCGAACCATGAGAGACTATGGACTCTGAAAAACAATCTGAGGAGTTTGAAGTGGCGGCGGGGGGGAGGTTGGGGTACCAGGTGGTGCGTATTGTGGAGGGCACGGCTTGCATGGAGCACTGGGTGTGGTGAAAAAATAATGAATACTGTTTTTCTGAAAATAAATAAATTGGGGGAAAAAAAAAAAAGAAAATCTTACATATAGAGATTAGAAATACATAATACAAATTAGTCCAATCTAGACCGGAGGAATATTTGGGACAGAAAATATGCTAAAGAGTAACAACTGTGAGAAGATGGGACTTTCTCCCCTTTTACTTTTCTGTACACTGTACTTTTATAATGAAAAGAAAGTTTCTAAAAATGCCTTCTCCAGCTGCGTCACGCTTAACATTTCCTTTTACTGTATCCTGGTGAAGACGACAAATGCTGCTCTCTACCAAGTCTCCAGCTTGGTGCAAATTCATCAGGTTTTAACTGGGCGTCTCCTCTGGGTCCTGCACCATGAGGGGACGTACGTCGATGCTATGCTCTTGGAGGGGCTTACGACGCTGTTGCTGAGACAATGTAGTACGCTTCTGCCCCCACTCAACTGTGCATGTCTCCTTCTCAAGACATGGAATTTTTCAATTATAAGTAAGATAGGAGTGGTAAAAATATTTTTAAAAATACGACTTCCCTTCCAAAATTGTGAACATAAATAAGATGATGAATAAAATGCTGCATGTCCGTTAAGATGATACTGAACATAAGTAAAATGCTGAAGATAATGTTTCTAATTTGATTCTGTAGCACTTTCTTCCATAGCTGGGACTTCTGGTAAAACCCACTATTTAGCACACCCTGTCTGAAGCTGAATCTTAGGGCCAAGTTCTATGGATGTGAATGATCTGGGGCAAACACCCCCTGGCATGTGGGCAAGAGTTTGTGACTTTCAGAGAACTCTCTGGACCTTGTGGGCTTCTCCTCAATGCTGCCTCTGACAAGTTACAAGCGCTGAGAGAGAGGGATTCTGGGAGAGAGTGGAAGAAGGCCTTGGAAAAGTCCACAGCCTGACCAGGATTGTAAAGAATGTTGATAGTTGAGTTGGGACTCAAATCCAGATCTGAGCCTTGAAACACAGACAAGCTGGAACTTTCCTTAGGTGGGTGTTCTGTCCATATTTCACACACAGACAACAAATGTTGCACAGTTTTATGTCCAGAATGTTTTAACTTAAACAGTAGTATTGTTGGAGTCATGGAGTTGGGGGTGGGGCTCAGTAGTCCTGGGCTCTAGATCTATCTTTGCCACTAATTTAGGGAAAAATACAAAAATAGTAAAACCTCTCTAGAGTTCAGTGTCCATATTAGAAAGTTAGCAACTTCGACTTAAGTACTAAGGTCCTGACATTCTAAAAATCTAGTCTAAAGGTAGCAGTGGGAATTCTGGCTCACTACAGATTTTTATTTTATTTTGTTTTATTATTATTTTTTTAATTTGAAAGACAGAAATCACAAGTAGGCAGAGAGGCAGGCAGAGAAGGGGGGGAAGCAGGCTCCCAGCTGAACAGAGAGCCCAATGTGAGGCTCGATCCCAGGACCTGGGATCATGACCTGAACTGAAGGCAGAGGCTTTAACCCACTGAGCCACCCAGACACCCCAAGATTTTTATTTTAAATCAATCGGGTTGAGACACAGATTTATTTGTATAACTAAAATGTAAGTGAACAGCAGGTATTACTTACCTACTAGCAAGTTAGGAGAAAAAAAATACAAGTTTCACACTGAGCAATGTGTGAATTATGGACTTCCTTTCATATATTACTCCAGAACTGTCCGATGGCAAAAAAAAAAAAAAAAAAGATTCACCATGTTTTTGGCTGAATCTTACTTATTTCTGCAACTTCTTCTTTTTTTAATATTTTATTTATTTCTTTGATAGATAGAGATCACAAGTAGGCAGAGAGGCAGGCAGAGAGAGAGAGGAGGAAGCAGGCTCCCTGCTGAGCAGAGAGCCCGATGCGGGGCTCGATCCCAGGACCCTGGGATCATGACCTGAGCCGAAAACAGAGGCTTTAACCCACTGAGCCACCCAGGCGCCCCTCTGCAACTTCTTTTTGACCTATACACTCTACTATTTTGAAGGGCTGACATTTCCCAGAGTAAGAGAGAAAAAAATAGATAATACAAAAAGAGAGTATTTTAGAAGAAAATGTTATTCATCCACTGAGTTGGGGCACTGGTTTTCTAAACAGAAAAATGATTTTTAAATTATTTGAATATTAAAATACTATAGCCTCACTCTATTATAACTTGGGAAAAGCACATTAACGATTAATCCTAAAGCCCTCGCCCGAAGGAGCCATTTCTTAAAAATTCTGAAACGTGGAGTTACACTGCTATCTCATTAGATTCACAAAACGTGAAGGCTTCCCTTTAATACACAGATCTGCACTTACATGGGCCACTGATTTGGTCCCTAAATCAGTAGTACAAGCTGAAAACATCACCCACCCCACCGCCATAAGAGATAAGCACCAGTGTTTACACACCCGTTATCATCCTGCCTAGCGTAGGAATGGAGAAATCAAGCACCCTAAATATAACGTGCCATAGTGCTGAGTAAGTACAAGGACAACCCAAAGTAAACACAGGGTGGGAATGCCTGGAATACTGAAAGGTCTAGGAGATGCCGCGGATGGTCTGGAAGCCACCCTCCATCCCCTGGGCCAGCTCAGGCTACAGCTGCTGGCCCAGGGGATGGCTCCGTGCTCTCCGACAGGGTCCCCGCCCGGGGTGGCACGTGCCACACTTCTCAGAGGATGGTGGCATCCAGCGCCCACCACAGAAGCAGCCACAAGACCCCATCTTCACTGGCTTTTCCTTCCTGCCAGTCTACTCCCCCCTCCCCATCCACCCTTCCCTCTCCAGCTCTGCTCCCTGGGATCATTCCTAGAATCGATGCTGCATCAACCACCTGCACCCAGGTTCTCAGGGAGAACATGGAAGAGGTACTCGGAGTCTGACCGCCCACATCACAGGAGCAAACTGGATGTGGATCCCGGACAGCAGCGTCAACACTCTCCCATTTTTGCGGAGGAAATCTGCCCAGGGCCCTCAGAACTGGGCCACTCTTCCAGACTCAAATGTCCAACCAATCGGGCACAACTGTTCAAGGAATTTATCATTCCCTATAATCCTGTAAGCAACTCCCAGATCTAAAAGCAAGGCTGTGAGTACACCAAAGTCAATACAAGGGAGAATTTCCCCCTCCGAGTCATTCCATATCTGCCTCTGAAAGCCACTGCCTTCCCCCCCACTGGTCGCACACCAGTCTGGAAGATCTGGTGTGGCTCCCAACTCCAATCAGCACAGAAAACAGCTGCGTCTCTGTGCGGGCAAGGAGGCAGAAACAGGACGGAGACAGGGTCGGGAGCTTCCCCCAGCCAGATGAGCACAGAGTCTGGCCACTAGCCCCTCCTGATGGCTGGCACTGTCCTGAAGGGGAGGGACGACCTGAGGGGCTCAGTCATCTGGAAAAGCTCGATCGGAAAGGCAGAAAGAGAGCGACATAAGCAATCTCTAAAACACAGGAACGTCCACCGCACGGGGGCAACTAGAGCGAGAAGCAGGGGTGTGGAACCATGTGCCGAACGGCATTCAGGGCCGCGTTTTAGCACCATGTAGAGGTAAAGATGGTTCACATGAGTCCCACCCTCAACATACTCATGGGAAAGGCAAACTCTCATGCCAGTGTAAAGGGCGGTAGCAGAGGGAAAAAACTTTGTCATGATTTATTCAACTACTACTTTAGAGAAGGAAGGAAGGGACCATTTTTTTTTAAGATTCTATTTTCAAGTAATCTCTACACCCAACATGGGGCTCACAGTTACAACCCCAAGATCGAGAGTCACATGCTCCACCAACTAAGTCCAGGTGCCTTGGACGGGACGATTTTAATAAGACAGTCTATCACTCTATAGTTAACAGAGTCACACATTACCCCCAAAAGAGAATCAAACCAATGTCTTAAAAATAACCGAATTTTTAGTTTCATTAGTTGAGGACTGATTATATCTGTCTTCTGTGAAATCCAGCATAATGCCCTGAGTGCCAGCAGCGCCCGTGAGGGACCCGCTGAGCCCCCTGCCCGGAGGCAGAAGAGCAGGGCTCCAAGCGTGGGTTCCCGAATGGGCATCCGGTTACTCTGCAGTGTCAGCACTTACTGGCAGTTTATGACCTCGGGAGAGCTACTTTACCTCTGTCTGCCTCATTTGATGGGACAGCAGTACCAATGTTGTGAGTTAATTCATGTACAGAGCTTATAAGCACAGTGCCGGGCACAGAGTTTAAAAAACCCTAAGTGAGTCATTTTGGATGATGCAAAAAACGTAACTGATCCAAATGCAAACTCCTCTCCTGTTCTTGGCTCACAGTCCCACGCCCCTGTGTTGGGGGCCCACAGTTCACCCCCTGAAGTCCAAAACGGCTCCTCATCTACCACCTCACTCTCCCATTACCAACCCTATGGCCCAGTAATGGCAGAGAGTAAGCTTACCTTCAGAATCAAATTGTAACAAGCAACTCTACCCAGAGCCACTGGCAAAGGGACCGTGCCATGTAACCTCTGGGTCCCCAAATGACTGCTCATCAGAATCATCTGTGGGCCCTGTAAAAATTCAGATGCCTGGGCTCCATCTTAAAATTTCTGACCCTCTAACAGAACCTAGGCAGGGGCTGTTATTTTCCAGTGTTTTGTGTTTACGTTTACCAAGCTATCCGGGTATTTTATGAAGCAAGAGGCTAGAGAATTTTTGGTCTAGGGCACAGGCAAGTCAGTGGTTCCCAACCAGGGGACATTTAGCAGCGTTTGGAGACATTTTCTACTCAAGCAGCTTGGGGCAGGGGTACCTCTGGCATCTCCTGACAGGCCCCAGGGATGCTGATGAGCACCCTACTATACACAGAACAGCCCCATACAACCAAAAATTGTCTGGTCCAAAACGTTACCCATGCCAACCACAAACATGACATGTCAGCACGTGAACCCTGCTCTATGTCCTTCTTAGGGGGTGGCATTCTCATGGTGGTGCCCAGGGAACAGACCCTGGAACTGACCCCAATTCCCAATGGGGTCAACCCGCAGAGCCAAGAGAACCAAATCGGGTAGCGTATGTTGAACTGATGAAGAATAGTTTTGAAAGGGCAGCGATGAGTTCACACAAAACACCGTAACCTCTGTGCACAAAAGGGTGAACATAAATTTCATTTAGGAAGAACACACCAGCAATCCTGACACTGGAGGCATGTCAGAAGGCAGAGATGCTCCTTTTGACGAGTGGGTCCCAGCCCTTTATGATGAAGAAGAGCTCCTAAGAGAGAGGCCCTGGGGAGAGGCTTTGTCTACGCTACTCCATTCACTGTTCACAGCTGTCCGTTCAGATGGAGCTGTCAACCACTGGGAGCTGCTGAACCAACCAAGATTCCAAGAGTTGAAGGAGCGTGTTTCAGGCTGCCGGGCTGGGCTGTGGATCTCCGCCATCACAACCTAGAAGCCTATGCTGGGGCCACCCAGCACCCTGCTTCTCACCTCGTTCTGCATTTTTGTCTGTCCAAAGCATGACCTAAGGCACCTGTTTTACTTTGCACACCACGGCCCCACTGTGGAACGTTTCTGGAGAGGGTGGGCACAGATTCCGGGGGCTTTCTAAGCTTCCCCAAGGACTCCTGAGCACCCTTAAGCCGGAGAACCAGACACTGTCCTTTGATGGGCTTTGTCTGAGCATCTTGCCAAAACTAGTTATTGGAACGTTTTTCCCACAGAAGGCAGAGACTGACTGCTGGTAAAGTCCACCACTCAATTCCCCTGAAGAGAAGAGAAAAGAAAACATGCTGGCTCAACGGATCAGGGAGACGAGATCTTAACACATGAAGTCGCATCCCTTAATAGCCAGTTTCAGTGAGAAGAACTGTCAGCTATGCAGGTTGGTCCTGTAAACTATTCTGGCACTAACAATGTCTGAGGGACCAACATGTTGGGGTTTTGTGGATCCAGGGATTGGATAATTTGCTCCCCCAAAACCCCACAATGTGGGCACATTTGTAAATAATCCACTGTCTCTGTGCAGGCCTCAGATCTAACAGAGACTTTATCAACAGAAGCGGTCTTGTAGGGACAAGTTGCCAGGCACTTGGGATGAAGGATTATGGGAACAACAAAAAGCAAAGTCCTGTATTATTCCCATCGTCATATTCTACCGGCTCATTACAGTTTGTCCTATTGCTGTAAGTACCCCATTTTGCTCTAAGTTGTCTGCCCAATAATTATGAATTAAGGTAACCTGCCACTGCCTTTTTTTTTTATTTTTAAAACAAAGGGGAAGGAAAGATCAGATTCTGTACGTGTTACAAGAGAAATGCCGTGTGGCTCTGAGCAGCCCTTGCCATGCCCACCGCCTTCCTAATTCCCAGCCCATTGGCTTCGTGACAGATGGAAAAGAATGACACCGCCCCTCACAGAGCTAACATAATGAGGTCCTGGGTAATCACAACTCCACGTTCCAGCTGCACCCTTAATGGCAGAGGTCGTTCAGCCAAATTAGAGAATTAGGGTCTGTGAATGAAGACTGATGCATGTGTACACAGTAATTTTATTAACCATTAACATGCTCTGTGAAAAAAAGCCTTCCAATTCAAAATCACAAAAGACATATGCCATTTGCACCCCTCACTGATTTAATAGCTTGTCAGTGGGGGGGAAGGGGCACGGAGTGTGCGTGCTGTCGCTGAACTATGACATCATGGAATAAAAACATCACCAGCCGGTCAATTAAGAGAATTATTCATGGACTTGTTAAAAGGTCACATGCCAAAAACTTCACTTAACAGAAAGGAGCTGAGGTGTAGCATTCGATTTTTTTTTTTTTAACTCAGATCACTGCAAATGGGGACAAGCAAAATCTCACTTAGAAATAAAGCTATGACTAATGTCTTTCAAATCCCAATATTGAGAAAATGACTAGGGCACTTCTGCACCCCAACTCAAACTACCCCCCCAACTTCTCAGACACCTACTATATCTTCACTATTCTGCCACCTTCCTCTGGCTCAGGCAAAGGAGCAGCTACGTAATTCATCTCGGTATGACGAACTGCGTGGTCCTTCCAGGCACTTAGTGGATCTGTTTGGATAAAGGTTCCACTAACAGAGAAATGTGAAGAAAGGGGGAAAGGACCCCAGAGTCCAGCCTCGGTAAGTCCTAGAACTCCAGTGGTTTGCACCCAGGCGAGGGATCTATCCCACCACACCCCCTGGAGAGACATTGGATGCTGTCTGGAGATATTTTTGGTTGTCACAACCAGGCGGAAGGTGTAAGTAGTATGCAGTGAGTGGAGGCCAGGGAGGCTGCTAAAGATTCCTTGCTTCCCAGGACAGCCCTGCAACACGTCATTACCCTGCTCAACTTGTCAAGAGAGCTGACATTGAGACACCCTATTCTACTCCATAGTTTAGAGCCTCAGAACCCAAGTGTGGCTCACGGACCGCAGCACCGACACCATCTGGGAGCTTGTGAGACTTTCAAGTCCTTCTCCAGTCCTCCTGAACCAGCATCTGCATTTCAACCTCCCAGGGTGACTCCTAAGTGCATTAAAATGAGCCACACTCACTTAGAACAACGTTCTCCAAGTGGGTGCTCATTGGAGTCACGTGGGTAGCCTGAGGGAGCACCAAGAGGTTTAAGAGCTCCTCTAGCGATTCTCATGTGGGGCAGCTGTTAAGATTCAATCTCCAAATAGGTTAAATCAGTGCTGCTCCAGCACCACCCACTAACGGCAGCTTCTGGGCTTTACACCCTCCCTCCTGATCCGACCCTCTGGGGTGGGCCCAACAGTGTGTGCTCCGACGCATCGTCCAAGGATGGTGGGGCCCTGAGAGCGAGCAGCGCTGCAGTGAATAATGTGCCCCCAGCCGCCTAGCAGTTTCTTCTCATTTTGAACTTCCGCACTGTGTTCTTCCTCTCAGCACGGAACCAGTCCCCGAGCAGCATTTTGAGGGCCCTCGCTTCCTTTGGTGTGACCCTGTAAATACTGTCTGAAGGTGCAGCCAATGGAAGAGATGCTCTGCTTCTGAGACTGACCTCTGGGGTAAAGCTGTAAGTGTGCACAGTTTGGAACCACTCAAAGGAACCTGAACCTCTAAGTCTGCGTTTAGGGAAAATCCCACTGCAGCCACATGTGCCACCTGTGCCTGCCCCACGCACCAGAGAGCGAGGTGGACGCCACTTGTGAAACATTCTCAAACCTGCCCTGGCTTCCGGTTGGACTTCACAGGCATCTACCCACCCCAGCCCTGCCCCCGTCAGTCGTCCAGACCAGTTGGTTGTGTAGAAACCAGAAGGGAGGAGGGCGTGTCTTTCAGGGCAGTAACTTGAAGAGAAGAGAAGTGAAGTGATAAGCCAACAGGAAGAAGAACTTCATGAGAACAAGTAGGTAGGAAGGCTGCAGGCATGAATACAGGGCATCCGTTCTATATTCACACATCCATCCACCAAGCTCGAGAAAAAACTGGAGATACGGTGTGGGCCAGGTCTGGGATGTTGCCCAGGTGTGACTGCTTCCAGCGCCAACCACAGTTCTGGGCATCAACCTTTCATCCGTTTCAAGACTCGATTTCCTCAGCCTCCTGTTAGTCAAAAAGCATGGCTACTTCCACTCTTCACATTGAGCACTATCTTTTCTGATGCCAACAGAGAAGAGAGCCATTTTTCTCTGGCTTAATGAAAGGGACACTTCAGGATCATTTCACATGACGACAGAATTTAATAAAGCTACCCAGTTTGTAAAATATTTTAAGGAAAATAGTTACCCATGTCAACCATCTCTCAGAGAGGAGCTTAATTAAAATCACTGTACTACTTGGCTAGACAAATCGACTGCCTGACATGAGCCTTTATGCAGTTAGTTACTAAAATCATTATATCTAAAACCAGAGCTTACATTACTTTAGACACAGTGGTGAATATGGTCCAGCAATGTAGTAGGCTGATAGGTCCTTGAGGAAATCACTTCCAAATGTTACCTTTGCTACAGTTCCATCTGGTTTTGTCCCAACAGGGCCATTATAATTTATTTTAAGAAGGACATGGTTAATACTCATCTTCTATGCCTTGTCTTTTACCACCCCAATCAAATTTTCACTGGGAAAGCTAATGGTAAAAGCTTATGTAAAATACTGTTATGAGATAGCAAGATCTGGCAGTGTGCATACTGGTAGAGACAGATGAACAGACGAAGTCTCCCATCATGCACAGTATAAGCCCTGACCCTTGGACTACATCCTATAAAAATGCCACACTTTGAAACTAAGAGGGGACAAATAACTCAGTTTCTAGCAAGCAACTAATTGACTCGAGTAAGTCTACCTCCTACCCCTCAACTCCTTTCCAATCACAGACTATTTTCCAGACAGGACTACACAACTTCCTTGACTTATGATGGGGTTATGTCCCATTAATTCATTGTAAGTTGAAAGTATCTTAAGTGGAAAATGCATTTAATACACCAAACCTACTGAACTAACTTACCTTAGTCCCCAGTTGGCAACATCATCTAATGCAAAGCCTGTTTTATAGTAAAGTGTCGACTCGATCATGTAACTTACTATGAATGCTGCACTGAATGTGAAAATCAGAATGGCTGGACATGTACAGAGTGCTTTTAAGTTTATCCTTTGTTTGTCCTTATAATCACACAGTTGACTGAGAGCGGCCATTGCCCAACATCACGAGAGAGTGCTCTAGTATGTTATCACTAGCCAGGAAAAGATCCAAATTCACAGATCGAAGTGTGGTTTCTACTGAATGAGTCCTGCTTTCCCATCACCATGAAGTTGAAAAATCCTAAGTGGGGGACTGTCTTCAACATAGCTAGAGACAAATCTCACCTTCCTGGTAATTAATTCATCAACACCCCACTCTGTCCCTCCATTCTCACTTCCACTGGCTCCTCTACTCTTCTCCATACATGATGTGTGCACATGTATGTGTGTGTCACATGTGTGTGTGAGCACCTGTGTATGTTTGTGTGTGTGTGAGTGTGTATACATACACACATGCATTGTACAGAAAGACAGAAACAGGGAGGGAGGGAGGGAAGGAAGAAGAGGAAAAGATGATGGGAAAAGAACTTTGAAAAATTTGTAAAGAAGCTTTAGAAAGACTTCAGAGAAAAATCACAGAAAATGCTCCAGAGGAAAATACAATAAATTCTTGACACTTGCAAAGAATACCTGCAAAAGAAAGTCCCAGAGTCACAAATCCTGCTCCAATATATCTCGAGGTTGGGTAGGGAAGGGGAGGAGCAAGTATGAAAGGAAGTTCTTAAGTATAAGGGCTTTACAGTCTCCAGAGAAGTATGTGGCAAGGAGACCACCACCTCAGGGCTCTTCCCATTCCTGTTCTTCCAGTCTCCTGGGCAATGTTACTGCTGTTACCTCTCCTAACCTTGGGGCTCCTTCTGGTCCCAGCTGAAACCATGAACACTGGCTTGGAAAATGTCAAGACTAAAAGAAAGGATGCCCATAAATAAATCATCATGACAGTGGGAAACTCAGATGAGGTGAGATTTAAGAAAATACTCAGTCAACTTAGTCAAAGTCACCATCACAAAAGTCAAAGTCACAGTGCAGACATCTGTGTTAGACATACATCCAAAATGGGCGGAGCTTGGAAAAACATCTTCTTGATATTTAAGGCAAAAAAAAAAAAAGGAAATCTTTTCAAGTGCCCTTTGGAGCAAACTTCTCAGGTAGCCTACAACCCAAGAAAAATGGTCAATTTTAGAAGACAAAGAAAAGTCAAAAAGCACCACTTCCTCTTCCTTTCTCTCTCTCAGCCTCCCAACCAGGCAAGGCACAGAAAATAAAAGTTCTTAAGAGGACATGGAAGTTCAACAGGAGAGACTTGAGTAGAAGCCCCTGGTCTCTAACAACACCCAGGTAACAAACCCCATTGTCCCCAAATACGAAATATCATTCAATGTTATTGTGCAGAATCCACATGGAGTCTTTGAACAAGAATCAGGGCAAAGAGGAAATAATTCTTAAAGTCTAGAAACAGGTTTCAATATTTTTAAATATATCTTAGAAATTAAAGATTAATAAGAACTTTACTGCAAACTCTTAGATGACTCCATTCAATAGATTTATTGCAAACATTCCAAAATGAACAAGATTTTGTCCAACTAAACCAAGGTCTACCAAGAATAAATCACACTGGCCTAACTTCATTTTCTCTGTAGATGACTTTACTACCCTAGTGAACCAGAATATTGCCTTGGCTTTTTGTACACTTTGACTTTATGAAGGCATTTCTCAAAAGCTTGTCATAACATCCTCACAAACAAGATGGAGAAATGAGGGTACAGTTAGATGAACTAAACTCTGTTTTAACAGCTTTTCCAGAAATTTTTATTAGTCAAACACAACCAATTTGGAATGAGGTCTCTAAGGTCCTGTTTTAAAGAAAAAAAAATTTTTTTGACAAGTAAACAAAGTTATAATGAACATCACTTTGCCTCTTATTTAAAAAAAAAAGTGTAATGAAAATAACACACTATTAGTTGGAGTATAAATTGTCATAATCTTCTCAGAGGACAACTTAATAATACAGATTGCACCTCTGACCAGCAATTCTGTCTTAAGAAATTTTCTTCCTAAAAAGTAATCAAACACATGCAAGAAAATATAAGGTTCTTCGTCACTGTGTTACAATGAAGAGAAAACAAACAAGCATTTAATGAAAGAGGAATAGTTAATAACGGTGCACCCATAAGATGCAGTATTACCAGACATGTAAAATGAAGTCCATCAAGATTTTTCAATGACAGAGAAAATCTCACGCTAGGAAGTTAAGTGGGGGAGAAAGTAGAATATACAACAAAACATGGAACATTAACTGTAAAATTGTAAAAACACACTTAAACCTGTGCATATGCATTAAAGAGATGGAAAGAATATTAACCACGGTCTCTGGATGGTGGGAGGAGAGGTGATTTTGATTTGCACACTTTGAGATTTTTAAAATAATGAATATGTATTAATGTAAAACCATTAAGTGTTATTCAGAGTTTTTTTAATTTGGTTTTCAAAAATGATAAAAAAGAGAATAATGAGACTGCAAGCCAGAGCAGATGGGTCAGCACTCAGGTTGTAGCAGCAATGCAACAGGGGGGTCTCTACACAGGAGCCGCAAGGCCACATCCAATCTGGAGGCCAGTCTGGGCCTTCACAGGAGAATTCTACTCATGTGGGTTAGGAAGCCCCATATCCTCATTTGAGTCCCAAATGGACAGTAAGAAATATGTATGGGGACAGAAGAGGGGCCGCCCCCCCACCCTTCCCCTTTCAAGTTCCTTCTAAAAAAGTCCCCATTTCTTCAGATGCAACAACTTCATTGTGAATGCCCTCTGACTTAACCCTTTCAGTCCGGAGGAAAAAAAAAGTTGGACTTCCCAACACGAAATGGGCCCCCATGAAATCCCCCCCCAAAAAACCTGTCTCCATAATCTACTGAAATCATTTTTATTCTGTAAGAAGAAAAAAATCATGACTTACCAGTTTGAGGCCTTTAACTGAGTAACATATGCCATCTTTGGAACTAAATCTAATAACCTGGATCCCCCACTGGGAGGGGAGTAGGGAGGGGGGAGGGGGGAATAAATCCAAGTAATTATTTCTGGAAAGTAGCTGATGTGCAAATATATTTTCTCCCACAATAAAACATCCCCCCACACACACACACAACCACGCACGCGCACACACACACACTTCCTCTGAAACGAGCCGATCAAATATTACAAAGCTTAGGATGCAAAGAGAAAGCAATTTATGCACTTTCCTACATTTCTTCCACTATGCCTTAATGCTTTCTGGCCTCCACTTCAACAACTCTTATCGGCTTATATCATAGTCTGGTTTTGTTGCAGGAGAGTTTACATTTGTGCTGCTTTGCCATTACAATTCGCCTTTTAAAAGGTCATTGAAATATGTATGCTGGCTAATAGGCAGACTTATCCCCCAAAGAACTTCCCCTGCCCACTTCCCCTGCCCTGGGACAGATAGAAAAAGACAGCAGACAGAGACAGACCGCGGTAAGACGGAGCAGACCTGAGCCCCTTGTCCACACAACAGCCCGCTGGTCTCAAGGGCGGTGCAATTCCTCCCTCCCCAAACATTTTGATTAAGGCCAGGCTTCTGGGACCGCCAGAGAGATTGGGTGGAGCAAGACATGCAGAAAATAACTCCGAAGTCATTTCTTTCTCCCAAGACCTTTCATTAGACAAACCCTCCTCCTCCCTGAGCACCTTTGCTTTTAATAAGATGTGATATTTGCAAAACGTCGATTCAATAATAAGGAAATGTGTCCTGCCTTGGTCCCGACCATGTTTGCCACCTCCTCCAACAATCGCATTTCTGGAAATGCAGAATCGCAGGTTAATTATGCAAAGGGCAGACCCATCTTTGCCTCCCCATTGTTGTAAGCCTGTCCCTGGCTTTCGTTATCATGATCTTGGGAAAGCAATCTCATCCAGCCCCGCAGCTGTGGCCACACAGTGAAGGGCGCTTGGGGAATACTGCCTACTGCCGGCTTGTTATGCATATCAAAGAGGCGAGCTTACCCTTCCCCTGCTTATGTTCGTCATTCTCCCATACATTTGGGGCTGGCAGCATTCCCAATTACAGTGGCCACCCCATGAACAACCAAGACTGCAGATCAGTGGCAGATGACAGCCCTGCCATACTGGGGGACTGACAAGTCTCCCGTGTGAGGCACGCTCTTGCCAACAAACCCCTCATTCAGAATACAGGTTGAGCTAGGATGCACTAAAAGACTGTGAAAACCACAGTGTAGTTGTCTCTCCTTACAGAAAAAAGTGCCCCATATTTCAAACCCAGAGCCTAGAGGAACACACACACAGGTGTGCATAGATTCAACCACAAGCAGTAACAGCCACACAGCTTAAAATGGCAAACGCTGGAAACACTCAGGTCTCCTAACAGGACACTGCAAACCAAAATTATGGTATAGCTAGCAGAACTCCATGAGGCCCTTAAAAAGAAGGAATTACATATATAGGCAGGGGGTTTTTTAACGTCCTTGGTTTCATATTAGGAAGAAAAAAGCAGGTTCCAAAACAATATCAACAACAAGGCCCTATTGTCATTTACACCTAGTGGTGTGTGTATGAAGCATATGGGTGTGTACTATATTTTATTTGCATACAAACTACTCTGGAAGCACTTGCACCAAACTGTTCATTTTGATTATCTTTCATGGGGGAGACCAGAAAGGATGAGGGGAAGTATGAATGAGAGAGAAAAGGTTCACTTAAATTTTGTTAATTTAAACGTATAGTTCTGCAAATACGTATGACAGTGACAGCCAGTGAGATGAATAAAAATATTCTCATTTTTAAAGAAATGACACAGGGCCTCCTATTAACAAGAATGGCGGAATTCCCTGATGACACACCACCTGCACTCTCTGACATTAATTACATAATCAGATCACCTCACCTCCCCCCAAGCTTAATGACTTGCCCGTGGCTTCCCACTGCTCGTATTATCCAAATCCCTCCCGAGGGTCCCCAAGCCCCGGCTGCCTCACAGCATCATCTCACCGGGGCCCCTCACTAACAGGGGCCAGACACAGGACCCTATTTTTTCAACCCCCAAACACACCAAGCTGGTTCCCACCCTCAGGCTTTTGTTCACACCAACCCCTCGCTCCAGGAATGCCTTTCCTGCAGGCTCCTTCCTGCCGTCCCAAATATCTGTTCAAGGACCTTCCCTGTCACCCAGACCCCAGAGGATTCCCCCCCCCATACGCTCTCAGTCCCATCGGCCTGGAAGATCATCTTCACAGCTCTCACTTCCCTCTGCCGTGACATTACTGGCCATCTACCCCTTTCAGGCCCATGAAAGTGGGAGCTGCTCTGTCTCTTGTTTCCTGGCACCTCAAGAAGTACTTGGCACACTGTGGGCTTTCAGTCACTCACTGCTGAACCGCGAGTACGTATCACCGCTGGGTGCTGGAAAACGCATCTCCTGACAGGAATCTGAGCAGCAAAACTGGACTCGCTCAAAATACATCCTGCCTTCTCACATTGGAAACAGAATGCACCCCACCAGGACACCTCTCTGACCACAAACTGGGTCCCTAGATCATCATTCCCCAGCCAGAAACGCAGACTACCTGAAGAATTCAAAATGAGGACAGGGTTCAGATTCACTGCAATTTCATGGTAGTCCGTCAAGACTCACTTACCCGTGAATCCTCACTATGCTTGGTCAAGGCAGGAAAGGAAGTTTCTCCATGACCACCTGTCCTGAGCTGTCGATCTCAACACTCAAATGAGCCTCGGGGAAGAGCAGCTATTTAAGCCAGGCTGGTCTTAACCAGAGCCAGTAATGCATCTTGCTCAAAAAAGGAGCAAAGGAGGCTACTGAGACACAGGGCCTAAACAGGTCATTTTTCAAACTTCCGTCTGTTCTCTCAGACAGGACTGGTCACCTGACTCTTCATACCGCTGCTGTTGTTTAAAGATACTCAATTTCAGACCCCAATACATGCCTTCACATTCTGGAAGGAGAGCACCTCTGATGGTCCCGTTCTCCCGTGACATCAGCCTCAGTCACCTTGGGAGAGAGGGAGAATTTGAACTTGAAGAGGAGGTGAGGTCGGCGTACAGCACGTTTTCAGGGTACTTCCACACCACTGACAGAGCTGGTATGCGGGTTTTCTGATTAAAAACATACACACAGAAAGCAGAAAAGATTTCTTGGCTGAAAATGCCAAGGAACAAATTCTGGTAGGTACCGACACCTACACTAACAGTCCCTTTGCAGCAACAAACACAAGAGCAAACAGAGGAACAGGGCAACTGCTACCTGTCCTCAGTCACCCCAGGAAAGCTCCAGAGAGCGGGGGTTTAACCCTTCCATTTAAAGCTTAGAGCAACGTTCCGGCGTGATACTCAAGCCCTCTTGGGGAATTTCCCCTCTGCTGGCCTGGGGCTAAGAATTTAGGTTAACAGGAGGAGATAAATGGGGAGCTGCTCTATCAGTGGGCATAAATTTTCTATCACACAAGATGAACAAGTTCTAGAGAACCACTCTACCACACTGTGCCCATAGACACACTGTTGCATTGTACACTTCAACATTTGCTAGGATGGCTCTTACATTATGTATTTTTACTATGATAAAATTTAAAAATTTTTAAAGAATTTAAGTCAATTGAATTATATTTAGAAATATATATTACTTTTATATATATAAATATTTTTATATTTACTTATTGTGTACCATGTATATATGTATGTGTACACACACACACACACACACACACCCTTTTCAATTCTTCAAAACATGTTCTCTTTTGATTCTTTTCCTGATATGTCCAAGGCAGGTAAGACAACAGTTTTAATCTTAACCTATTAGATAAGGAAATGAAAGCAAACGATAGTTACACTGCATGTAGCAGACACAAACCTAAAACGTGGATTTTTTGCCTCTCAAGTTGGGGCTAAAATGTGGAGCTGTTCACTACTGTTCCCTCCTGAGTCTTCTGACTTCTGAGCCCACAGTCACACCTATCATCAGCGCACAATGAATCCATGGGGCTTCTCATGTTAGCAGGACTAACACAGCACAGCCCTGAAATGAAGGCAACACCAGGCTCTGGAGTCCAGCAGGGGTTGGTGCAAATCACCAGCATGAATCCCACCTCTACAACTTTGGGCAAGTCACTGTACCTCTCTGTATCCATGTCCCCATCTATAAAATTGAGGGAGTGACATGTGTGTCTCACTGGATTGTTCTGAGGATTAAATGAGAGAAATGAGAGATAATACTTAGCACAGTCCCGAAAGAATGATATGAAAATCCAGGGTGCCTGGTGGCTCAGTGGGTTAAGGCCTCTGCCTTCAGCTCAGGTCATGATCCCAGGGTCCTGGGATCGAGCCCGCACCAGGCTCTCTGCTCCACAGGGAGCCTGCTTCTGCCTCTGTCTCTCTCTGCCTGCCTCTCAGCCTATTTGTGATCTCTGCTTGTCAAAAACATAAATAAAATCTTTTAAAAAAAAATGATATGAAAATCAGTAGTTAAGACCGGCCTAAAAGTTTAACTTATAGATCCAAACCCACTGGATCAAAACAAGAATTCTACAAAAACCCCTTGGCTCCCTACCAGACCATAAAATCCAAAGCTGTCCATCTAAGGCCTCCAGGTAGCCTGAAAATATGCAATGAAAGAAAGAAAAGGAAGCCTCCATTGCTACCAGATGCTGACAGTCTCTATCCCCACAGGCTGAAAAATGAAGACAACCATAGGAATCCCCAGATGATGTTCTTCTGATGGACATACTATGCCTCCACTAATCAACCAGCATCCTGTTTTTACAGGTCAGTTCTATGAGCCTGATTAATCTTAGTCCCCTGTTTTTGTGTCCTTAAAGCCAAACTTCAGTCTGTAAGGCCACCAGCCAGACTCTGCAGAGTCATCAGAAGGCCAGAAGGACATGGTCAGTGGAGTCAAGGGCCCCTTGAAGGAAGCTTCCTCCAGATACCATCTACTTCACTAGCAGGGGTAATGGAGCTTCTAATGGGTCTATGGGAATCGAGACAAAGAAACAAACAAGGGAAAAGAATGGTGACTTTTCAAAAGCGTAAGAACCCTCAGGTATAAATCAAAACCCCGATGAGATACCACTCATACCCATGAGGATGGCTGGACTCGAAAAGGCAGGTCACACCAGATGCTGATGAGAATGTGGAGAAATTGGCACCCTCATACATTGCTGGTAGCAATATAAAATGGTGCAGCCACTTCTTTAAAGACAATTCTTTAAATGTTAGCTATAGAGTTACCATCTAACCCAACAATTTCCCTCCTGGGTATGAAGCCAAAAGAAATAAGAACTATTTCCATCAAACACTTCTACACAGGGTCACCTGGGTGGCTCAGTGGGTTAAGCCTCTGCCTTTGGCTCAAGTCATGATCTCAGGGTCCTGGGATCGAGCCCCACATCGGGCTCTCTGCTCAGCAGGGAGCCTGCTTCCTCCCCTCTCTCTCTCTCTTTCTTTCTCTCTGCCTACTTGTGATCTGTCAAATAAATTTAAAAATTTAAAAAAAAAAAAACACACTTCTACACAAATGTTCACAGCAGCATTATTCCTAACAGCCCCAAATGAAACCACCCAAGTGTCCATCAACTAATGAATAGATGGACCAAATGTGGGACATGCAGACAACAGAATACATACAGCAGTAAAAAGATGGGAAATATTGATCCATGGTACAGTGTGGAGGAAGGTGGGAAACATTATGCTAAGTCAAAGACTAAGTGAAGGAAGAAACCATGCAGAGCCACAAAGGAGCACACGGTGTATGAAGTCACTTATATGGAAGGTTCAGAGTAGGTTCCACTCCACAGACCGACAGATGAGGGATTGCCTAGGACCAGAAGTGGGGGAAGGCAAGTTGGAAGGAGCTGGAAGGAGTGGGGCCTTTCTTCATGGCGACAGAAACATTTTCGTGAAACTGATTTTGGGGATACGTGCACATTGCTATGAATATCTTAAAAGCCATTGACTTGTCCACTTTAAATGCATAAACTGCCTGCATTGTGAATTACATTTTAATAAAGTTATTTTTAAAAAAAATTTTTTTCCCAGAAAGCCTACTTTTAAAAATAACCCCCATTGGGGCATCTGGGTACCTCAGTCCGTTGAGAGTCCAACTCTTGATGTCAGCTCATGTCTTGATCCCAGGGTTGTGAGTCCCAGCCATACACTGGGCTCTGTGCTGCGCATGAAGCCTACTTTTTAAAAAAATAATAATAACCCCCATTTATGGGATACCTACGACTTGTCAAACACTGTGCCAGGCAACTTACCTATGTTACCTCATTTGTTTCTCATAACAATTTTACGAGGTGGGTAGAAGCCATTCCAAAAACAAATGAACAACTCAAATATTCTTCTAGATGCCTTCTACTTGGTGATATGAGTAAGTTAAATCATGATATGGAAAGATGCTGGTAAAACCCACGCATGAACAAATAAAAACTCAGAGGGTGCGACTATTTAGAGAAAGACAGGAGATGGGGAGGGCGAAATCACCAGCTTCCATCCTGTGCAATTTCATAGACTTCCTTGCCCAGGGAAAGCTGCGTGCACTGTGGCAGGTCCCTTCAGAAGAGAAGTCATCATATGTAAAAGCACCCGGTGGAGTTGATGCTGAGTCTAACAGCGCCCAGTAGGATAATCACAGGAAGGCAGTATAAACATAGAGGAGATGAGAGCTTTATTCCTTGTTCCCAGCCTGGCTTGCTTTTTACATTCTCCCAAAGGGAAAAAGTGTGCTTGACAGGATTACAAAAATAACATATGCACCTTATGAAATTTTTTTCAGAAAATGCATGAAGTATAAAGAAGAAAGTCATCATCAGCCATAACCAGCATCAAAAGTTGGTGTTGATTACTAGTCAATGGCAAGTACTGAGCAAAATTAAGTTGGGTTTGAGTTGTCCAGCCGCTAACACACAGGACAAGACCTGGAGACTGAAGGGAGAAGAAATGTGCCATGAAAACTGTGACCCTACAGCTTCAAATGCAGCTGGAAAAACTGAGCTGGAAAAACGAGCACACAGACTCGTCCTCTGAAAATGGGACCACTCAGAGATGGCAAAAAGCCTGACAAAATCCCACTGCCAAAGGCAGTCACAAAAAGGGAAGAACGCTCTTCTTACCCAACCATCTTAAACCTCGCCACTTCAGTGAGTGTTCCTGAACTAAGTCTGTTCACCACAAAGCACAGGCAGCAGCATGGAAGGCGGAGGAATGACAAATATGGGGATTTCTAGGCTCAGGTTTCCAAAGGGTGACCACACTCAAGGAGAAGGGGTCCCATTCACAGTTTGGGGCCCTGGTGTTCTTGGGGATAAAATCCTCTCCACCCATCACTTGCCTTGTTCTGGCAGCAGGTGCCAAAGGAGAGGCCACAGACTTGGATAAAGATGTGCTCCTTTTCCTTGATAGCAAACCCATAGAACCCTTGGCCCAGGATCCAGAAGACCCTACACAGCTACCAGCTTGGCCTGAAAACAAGAACCAAAGTTTCAACGAGTGTGGAGAGAGTCCAGGCTGCAGCTAAGACAAATGATCTCCATTTGCAAAGCCTTTGAGACCCAGAAGAGCTGCAGAGCTTGTCATGGCAGCCCTTTGCCAAGGGACCAAGATATGAACAGATGCTCCTGGGAATAGTAACCCATTCCTGGGCGGACCTAGCTGTGTCCAACCAACAGCCAACCACTTCCCTACCTTCCAGAGTCAGAACCAAAACCCAGGACCCCATTTTCAGTTCTATCTTTATATAATAAGATTTTATACATCTTTCTGGATCCATACCACTTTCCTCCCTCCAATTAAATCGGATTACAGCAAATTGCTGAGAAAGGTATTTCCAGGAGAAAGGGTAAGGGGTAGTAGAGACTGGAAAGAAAAACCAATATAACAAAGACACACAAATGATCACTTAAAGAGGCAGTGTTGCATAATGGTTATGAGCAAATTTCTGAGCAAGCAAGATGTAGGTTCAAACCCCAGTTGTATCAATAACTATCCATGAGCCTTCAGAAACACTATTAACCTTCTCTACCAGCTGTCAAATAATACCTCTACCTAATGCAGCATCCAGAATGATACCTGGCACAGAGTAGATGCTCAGGAAATACTTATCATCACCTTAATAAAAGCTATCAAAACTTTACATAAGATGAAGGGCTTCTGCAATTCACTCTTTCATTCTGCAACTCTTTAAGTGAGCACTTAGTAATTGCCAGGTGTTTTTCTAGGGAATGGGGATAAAAAGATGAAGACACTGAAGGAATCTTCTTACCCTTGAGAGCTTAAAGCCTTCTGAGGGCAACAGATAGTCAACAAATGTACTGATACAGAAATTAATACAGGTCTTTAGACCAATGAAGGAAAAAAACCAAGGCACTGCAAAAAACAATAAGGCAACAGGGAGGACAGGGGAGGGTGGATGAGGTGGGGAGCAAAGCAGGGAAGATCTGGTCAGTTATTAAGTTGTACTTTCTTTATCACTTAAGTTCTATAGCCAGAGTCCAGGAAATGTTTCAAAAAGGAAACAAAAGTTTTCTCATTCCCATCTGAAATTCTGGTAAACCAGCTCCCAAAAGAAATACAAATGCCAGAAAGCCATCTGAGAGTACGCTCAGACTGATAACTAAACAAATGTATGTTAACATGGAGAATTCAATTATCTACCCGGACAAAATAGCAGAGCTCAGAAAGAGTTTTAACACTTAGTGCCGGTCAAGGTAAGTCAACAGACATCCTTACCCCTGCCCAGGGGTATGGAAATTAGTATGACCTTGTTGGAGCACAGTGTGACCCCGGGCATCAAAATTACAGGTTAGCATATTCTTTGAACCCAGACTTCTAGTAATTTACCCAGAAGAAATAAGACTAGCATCAAAAATACAAATGTATAAGGACAGTTTTTCAGGTCATTTCTAGCCTCAAGACACTGGAAACAACCTACCTCTTCAGCAGAAAATTACTTCACAAACCATGCTAAATCCATACACAGAATACTGCCTAGCTATCAAAAAAAAAAAAAAATAACATACCTCTATTTATCCAAAGATGGGAAAATGTTCAAAACATGATAGTAAGTACTGAAAAGCCAGTTTGCAGAAGGGTATATATAGATGATCTCCATTTATGTAGAAAATAAATGTATATGTAACCATGCATATGCATGCATGCAAACACAATACACATTAAACCGTTAACTCTGGTTCTCCCTGGACGGCTGTCTAATAATTGCTATATTCATTGTTATGTTGTTGTGGTGGTGGCTTTTTGGTTTTTGTTTTTTTGTTTTGTTTTGTGAGAGCATGTGTGCATGCAAGGGCAAAGGGCAGAGAGGGAGAGAGAATTAAGAGAATCTTAAACCCCAAGGCAGGGGGTGCTCAGTCTCAGGGCACTGAAATCATGACCTAAGCAGAAATCCAGAGTCAGATGACTAACCGACTGCGCCACCCAGGTGCCCCTTGCTATATATTTTGTACCTCTATGAATTACCTTAACTTTTTACAATAATCGTATATTACTCTGTCCTGCCCCACAAATGAGATTTCTTTTAGGGATGAAGAAATTAAATCAGGAAATAAAGCAATAATCTTTTATCACCTCACTACCCTATCACCCCATATCCCCAGGTCAAAAGCAAGTTTCTCAAAATGCCAGAGCGTGTGTTTGGGCTTTTAAATTCTCTCCTTACAAATTCTTTTGTTCTGCCCTGTTCCAAAGCAATTAAATAATTACTACACTGTTCCAAAGCAATTAAATAATTAAATAGAATTAAACAGATTAATTTCAAACTACTCTAGAATGACTAGTGTAAAAACATTTTCAAAATTCCAGGGATGGGGGCGCCTAGGTGGCTCAGTGGGTTAAGCCGCTGCCTTCGGCTCGGGTCATGATCTCAGGGTCCTGGGATCGAGTCCCGCATCGGGCTCTCTGCTCAGCAGGGAGCCTGCTTCCCTCTCTCTCTCTCTCTCTCTGCCTGCCTCTCCCTCTACTTGTGATTTCTGTCAAATAAATAAATAAAATCTTTAAAAAAAAAAAATTCCAGGGATGGAAAATAAGTAATCTAACATTTCTTTAAGGATTTTATTTTAGAGACAGAGAGAGAGAGAGCATGAGCGGGGAAGGAAAAGAGGAAGGACAGGCAGACCCCTTGCTGAGCATGGAGTTGGATGCGGGCCGTGATCTCATGACCCTGAGATCAAGACCTGAGCTGAAACCAACAGTTGGATGCTTAACCGACTAAGCCACCCATGTGCCCCATGATGTAACATGTTTTGAGCATATACTGCTGTCATATTCAATATCATGTTTAATCCTCACCACAACACCATTTGGTAACTATCATGGCCCACCCCCTTTCACAGATGAGAAAACTGAGGCTTTGAAAAATTCATGTATCACGCAAGGTCACAGAGTGCAGATCTGATGGAACAACTCTCCTCAGGGACAGTAGCAGTTTTCCTGTGGGCTGCTGCAATGGAGCTCCATAAATTGAGGGCCTTAAATAACAGAAATGCATTCTCTCACAGTTCTGGAAGCTAGATGCTCAAAATCAAGGTGTGGGCGGGCCTACACTCCCTCGGAAACCTGTAGGGCAGAATCTCTCCCTGTCTCTTCGAGCTGCTGGTGTTTGTCAACAATCCTTGGAGTTCCTTGGCTTCTAGATACATGCCTCTGAATCCTGCCCCTGCCAT
The DNA here is from genome assembly GCF_020171115.1 of Neogale vison. Classification (NCBI taxonomy): domain Eukaryota; kingdom Metazoa; phylum Chordata; class Mammalia; order Carnivora; family Mustelidae; genus Neogale; species Neogale vison. The sequence goes on along the minus strand of NC_058093.1, from coordinate 96,719,978 downwards.
CCAGTGGCCATTGTTCCCCTGTGTGCTTCTGTCTCTTCCTACAAGGACTCCCATCATTTGGGAATTAGAGCTGCGAAGACACTTCTTCCCAATTAGGTCACGCTGTGTAGTATTCAGGGCTAGGATTTCAAAATATGTTGGGGAGACACATTTCTACACATAACATGGACCCAAGAAGACGACACTCCTTCCTCTAACACATCCTGCCCACAGCAGCACAGCCCGTTAATGTCATGCCTGTGTCATGGAAGGTTTTATATGAACTTTCCATGACTGCAAAGGCAACTCTCCTCTGCCTTCAGGCAAGGTTGCATCTTAACTATTCAAGGCATGGGAGCTCAGGTCCGGCTATGAAGGCTTTCTGCCTTCTACACTGGCTCTCAGCAGTCACTGGGGGACTCTGAAAATTTATTCTTCCAGGTCAGGTCACTCACGAGCTTTGTAAGATTAAGATCACTAAAAAGATACGGAGGAAATATGGTTCACTTTCCCAGAGTCCCTGACTTAGGGTCTGATCGAATGCTCCTGAGAAGAGGGGGAGACATGGTACTAGCTCACCATGTTACTGGTAGAACTCATTGCCTTTGCCATCCACTTAGATCAGACACCAAAACCGAATTACCAGGTGCCTGGGTGGCTCAGTGGGTTAAGCCGCTGCCTTCGGCTCGGGTCATGATCTCGGGGTCCTGGGATCGAGTCCCTCATCGGGCTCTCTGCTCAGCAGGGAGCCTGCTTCCTCCTCTCTCTCTCTGCCTGACTCTCTGTCTACTTGTGATCTCTCTCTCTCTCTGTCAAATAAATAAGTAAATAATCTTTAAAAAAAAAAACAAAAACAAAAACCGAATTACCAATATGCTATTTCTTGACTGAATCAGTTATTTTTCTTTTTTCAATTTCTGGAACTGTTTCCAAAAGCTGAAAGAATGTTTGCTGAAACCAGTAATCAAAAGCCAACCTGTCAACTGGTAGTGTTCAGACCAAGGCATTTGGCTCAGCAAATTGGGGGGGGGGGCACCAGTGCTGATAAAAACCAGAGCAAGGACCCCACATGGGTGAAAACCAGTGTGCCCTACGTTTATTTCGCCTGAGGAGACACGTAAGGATTTATGCCTAAGAATATCTACTCCAGAGCTTTCAAATTTGCTTTCCAATATGCTGCTAAGCATCAAGCCATTTGGAGGTACATTTGGAAAAAGTGAACAACCTCCCAGGCTGTGTTTCTGCCTCGGTGTTGCAGAATTTCAAGCCTGTAAAGGTGAACGGCCTCCCATCTGCCTCTACCTCTCCATCTCAGCAAATTGACGGAAGGCCCGAGGAGACAGCTGGGACTGGGGTACATTCACGGGCTTCCCACCTGTGCTGCAATCATGCAAAATGTCAGAGGCCCCCAGTGAGCATCAGGCTCTATCTTCCCATGGCAAGCAGCCTGACGGCCCTCCATAGCTAATGGCAGCAGGAGGCTGTACCTCCTGAGGCCGTACATGGTACACAAGGCTGACAATGGCGGAGACGGGCGTGAAAAGCTCCATGTCATTTGGCCTTGCCAAGTTCCTCCTACACTCATTTCTCCCATGCCCGCCACCTCCGGCACCTTCTTCCTTCTCTCAGGATCTTGCTGTCATTTCCAGGACTCTGAGTAACAACACTTTTTTTTTTTTTAAATGGATTAAAAATGATCACAGTACCTAAAGAGTCACTGTCTAATACAGGAGCCACAAGCCACATGTGACAATTTACAGTTCAATTAATTTAAATTAAATCAAGCTAGAAACCTATACACAGAACCAGTGTTTCATGGCCCCATGTGGGTGAGGGTTTGAGGACACTGGACCATGCCGCTATAGAAGGCGTCCAGGACTGCGGAGAGTTCTAGCCGGTTGCTCTGGTCTAAAGGACAGAAAGAGCAGACCTCACTTTCTTCTGTCCCCAGTCCCCCTCCCTGCGGTGAGCCTGCTGCCTGGCCGCTCTGTATCCTCGCAAGAGGTTTGATGTACATGGATGCAAACCTCTGTTGTTAAAACCAATGACAAAAGATCCTAAGCACTATTTTGTGGCATGCTTCCTTCACCTCAAGGTACTCGTAAGTGTACCATGTAAGCGCACAGGTACTGCTTCATTCTTTCAGTGGCCCCGTGGCAGTCTATGGTAGCCAGGATGACTATCATCACCTCCCCTTTCTAGTCACACTCTTCAGTGTTCCCTTGCTCCCTTCCCTCCCCAGAAGACTTTCATCCTCTCCCAATGACCACATCCTCAGGCTCTTGTCCTCACCTCTCTGCCTCATCAAAACCTGGCTGCTCCCCAGGGAAGCCGCTTTCCCTACCTCTGAAGCAGAGGCAGAGTGTTGTTTCTCATCCACAATCACAAAGCCTCCCTTCCTCATGCTAAATTCCAAACCAGTCCTCCAGTTTTCTCCCCCGACATTTGTAGTCACCATCAGAGTGGCTGACACCTCGCTGTCAGCCCTGACCTCCTGCCCCCCTCCTTTAGTGACCTACAACAGCAGCACCTGCTTCAGTGTTGATCTCCTCCCCGAAGTCTGCAAGCACTCCTCCCGTCCCAGATGGAGCATCCAGCCACTACCCGGTGTGACACACGTCCCTGACCTTTGGTTCGCACCCTACCCCAGCCACCCACTCCCAGCCTAAATCCACCCCCATGCAAGAATCACCCATGAAATGCTGGATTTCAGCATCTCTCTCCCAGATTTCTGCCTCACGCCCATTGCCAGCTACCTAAGGAAGCAAGACCTCTCATCCCCAAGGACCATTTGTTACCTTCCCGTGGCCATCAGGCTAAGTGAAAGAAGCCAGTCGCAGAAGAACAAATACTGTAGGAGTCTACTTATTTGAGGTAACTAGAGGAATCAGTTCAGAGAAACAAAGTAGAACTGTGGTGCAAAGGGCTGGGGGAGAGGGACAAGGGTAGCCATTTACTTAGTATAAAGCTTCAGTTTTGCATGATGAAGTCCTAGGGACTCTGTTCACAGCCATATATGAACGTATTTAATACTACAGGGCACACGCTTATACAACTAAGATAGTAAATTCAATGCTATGTATTTTTTACCACAGTAAAAGAAAAAAAAAAAAGCAAAACAAAACTCCTGAGGCTACATTCTGTAGCTGGATATCTTAACAACTGAGGTGTGCTCCCTGGTGGTGCTAACAGCATCCTATCCTCCTCTGGGCATCAAACCACTGCCCCATGCAGTCAGCACACACAGTGTCCAGGGGCAAGGCTGACGAAGCTTCCTCTCCTCCCTGCACTGGCAATTCCAGACCCCAGATTCTTTCTGAAGCTTAGAGTCAAAGTAGGACAAATTAGAGGAATTAACTAAGAACCAGTTGGGTATTTCCCCCTTTATTATTCTCCAGCCACCAGCTGAAAGCCAGTGGTTTTTCTAGCTATGCCTCTCATAATTCATTCATGCTCATTAATATGCAAACACCAGTTTCTCAGCTGGCAAGGATTCCATGAATTTTTAATTTACATGGGATGAGGCAGAGATTAAAACTTTAAACTAAAGCCAACAATACAAAGGACTGCAGAGTGTCGTTTTAATCCCTACATTTAGATTCTCCAAATGAATTCACTGGCATCATCATGTGAGCCATCATCTGGGAATTACTGGAGCAACTCCACTCTGAGTTTTTGCCTTTTGGTCATCAATATATATTTCTTTTCTTTCTTTTTCTTTTTTTTTTTTTTTTATGATACCTGTTTTGGGATCGCTAAAAACAGTGAAACCAAAGACATTTCTTGTCATCAATCTTTTAATCTTAAAAAAACTCTAGGCCACCTGGCAAATGTTCAAAGAGATCCCAACTCTATAGAAAATCCACAACAATTTGTAGATTTGTGACTAATACCTAAAAAACTCATTTCAGCACAAAGGAAATCAGATTTTTAAAAGCACATTAGAAGAGAGAAATTGAGAAACACGGAACTCAATTCCTTCTGGACTGCAAATCACATTCTGGATTAGTAATTCTAAGATAAGAAAAGACAGAGGGAAGAGCTTTCTCTTTTGAGGGCAAGGCCCAAAAGAATTATAATACAAGGCATATATGTAATTAATTTCTAAAATCCACATTAGAGAAAGGAAAGAGAACTAAAATTAACTATAATAGTTTAATCCAATATATCCAAAATATTTCTTTAAGGTTTTATTTTTAAGAAATCTCTACACCCAACATGGGGCTTGGACTCACAAGTCTGAGATCCAGAGTCGTGTGCTATACCAACCGAGCCAGCCAGGCACCTCATATCCAAAATATTCTTTTGTCAATGTGTAATAAATATCTTTAAAATTTTTAATAAAATGTCTACAATCCTTTTTTTTTTTTTTTTTTTTAAAAGTCTTTGGAATTTAGTATTTTGCACTTACTGCATCTCTTATTTCGGACCAGCTACCCATAAGTGCTGAAATGTCCCCAGCGACTACCATACTGGGCAGTACAGCTAGAGAACCAAAGAATCTATGTTCTTCTGACAGGAAAAGGACTACGTTTTGAAATGTGAGCCTATCTCTGGGTTGTTCTCACTGCATACCTCAATAAGTAGCCACCAACAACCTGTTTTTTTCTATTAGCTACTCCTTTAATTAGACTAGTATTAATTCAACATTCATCATTATATCATCATTTTAAATTTTATAAAATCAATTTACTAGAATGGTTTTAAGTTTTCAGCCATCAATTGACTCACTTTTTTAAAAAAAATTAACCTTACCCTAAACAATGGCATCTGTGATATCACAGATTTGATCCTTCGTATTTGTTAAAAGAGCTAAAGCATATTAAAATAAATACCTAACACTTCAAAGAAGCTTCTGTGCTCTACCTAAAGCCAACAGTGAAATAAAATTTGTCCTCATTTGTGAATCAGTTACAGCATTACCTTCCAGAAGCTTTCTGTTTGGCACATGCAACCCCAGATATATTACTATATGAGTCCTCTAGCACCTAACATTTGTATCTCAACATTTAAACATTTAAATATGACACGGCATTCCCATCAAAACTACCTTCTGTCTGGGTACCTCCAGAAACACAGCAGGGGAGAATTTACTCATTTGTATTCAACTGTCCAAAAGTCACAGAGGTGGGATCAAACACTTCCCTTAATGGCCAGTGGTGGCTCAATCTCAGGGAAGCCCCCTCAATAATTAATAATGATGGCAGCTAAGGTGTCCTGAAGTGCATACCAAACACTGCTATAAGTTATGTATGTATATATTGTTCAAATATATATAGCATATATATATTGCATTACATATTGAGCATATATATTATATATAATAACCCTAGGAAGGAGGTGTTGTTTTCCTACTTTTCCAAATGAGGAAACAGGGCACGGAGCACTTAGCAGCTTCCTATAGTCACAGAGCTAGCAAGTAGTACAACTAAGATTCAAAGCCAAGAAATCTGATTCTGGAGCCTGTGCTATTATCAGCCTGGAGGTTACAAATGGAATAAAGAAGATGGAAGTTGGGAAAGACGTTTTATGGTCACAAACTCAAATTCCTCAAAGACAAAATCATCACCCACAGGATGTAGAGACTGGGACAAGCAATGAGGACAAGCAATAGAGAGAGGAATGAAAGACAAGCAGGGTACATTAGAATACCCTCAAGATGTCTTCCAGAAATTACAGTAGAAAACTCCTCTTATTTAGAAAGAAAGAAAAAAAAGCATGAGAACGCAAGAGAACAAAGATTCCAGAAACACAAAAAGAATGAGGATGGAAGGACGGATGAATTAAAACATGGACAGATCAATGGACAGATGGACAGAAGGATAGCCAGACAGATGAGCATACAAACATTACCTCCCGACTCAAGAGCAGAGAATAGGGTAAATTATAAAAAGATACCCCATCTCTCCAACCATCCCAAAAGGGGTCTACCATACGGCTGGTACCACAGTAGACACTCTCAAAGGCAATCTGGGTCCTCATTCTCATCCCCGGGTCCAAAGCTGCAAGGGGAGCTATGCTGACAGCCTAATGACGTGGCCTTCCTTTGCAAGGGTTCCGCAGCCTGGAAGAAGAGAAAAATCCACTTACATGTACTCCCTGTGGGCAGAGTGTACAGCGGCAGCATTGCTGTAACGCCACAGGACAATCGCCGAGGACAGGACGTCGAGGATGGCGTCAAACTAGGAGAAGGAGACACGGCATTAGTGTTTTCCGGAGTTAATAAGGCATGACTGTGAAGACACAAGACACAGATGCCTGGAATCTGAGTGAGTGACCTCAGAGCTAAGAGGCTTCACATCATTACGATGGAGGCTCTCATCATCCTCACGGTGGGTCCTGGGAATCTGCAGCCAAGGCCGCTGGACACACCAGACTGGTGGAAGGACCACGGCTCCTCCTCACTTTGCACTGCTCCCACAGACTGAGAAAGCACACTCCATGCTGCAGAGGGCTTGACTCCCTGGGCGCTGGCTCCGAGCACCCTGGAGATACGGGGGGTACGGACACTCTTCTAACACCTATCTCCCAGCAGGCAAATCACCACAGAATTTCCCCCTACATCACAGGTAAAAGATTCTGGGTAAGGGTTCTTTTCTGTGTCTGGCTCTCAATGGGATGCTTCTACCTGAGGTTCAGGGCTGAGCATGGGGCCCCGCAAGGGTTCTGGGAAATCTACTAACACTTCAAAATTGTATACAAAATTCAATGCTCTTGTTTGAATGAATGAGCAAATGTGTGAGGGACAGAGACAGAAGAAAGGAGAGTAAAGAGAGGTGTGTGGGGGTGTGGGGGGTGTGCACGCACAAACACACACACCCATTTTTCTGGAGAGGTTGTCCGTACTTTTTTCAAAGGACTCTAAAAACAATCTACGACCTCCAAAACATTTAAGTTCTCACAGCAAAGGGAAGAAGTGGATTTGGGAACAGGAACACATGCCCTCAGGCACAGGAAACCCCGAAGCTACAGAAGAGGATGCTGGACCTCCCCAGCTGAGTCACTGTACCACGTCACACTTTCAGTCTGGAAAACTACAAGCACTAGCAGTCTCTGGAAGGAATGTGGGGAAACTTCACCCAAGTTTTCGACACACCTTGCCCGTAAAATATCTGAGACCCAGTTTCTCCTACCAATTCCCATCAGGAAGCAGGTTTGGGAGTCAGGTTACCCCTCAAGGGGCTACAGACTGACTTGTCTAGTGCCAGCAGCCCCAGTCCCCCCCAACACCTCTGCCTGCACCAGCCAATGCTTCTTTACATCCAGGGTGCGCCCACTTTCACACCTACAACATTGAGGGAGAAAAACAGGCTAAGACCCCCTCAAACAATCTCTCAACCAGGTGTGGAAAATGAGGTACCCCAATCTGTTCTGGAGACCTGTGGAGCATCACTGCTGTTACTTCCACAAAATTATGATTTTATTATGGAAGCTACTGCCTTAAAAGATTTATCTGTCATGCGAAGCTCTCAGCTGCTAACCACCCTCTGAATGGCGAGCCCAGGGTGAGATACATGGGCTCAGGAAAAAACGTGCAAAACTTCATAAAAGTACATTTCAGGTTACTTACTGCAAACCCAAAAGCAGAGGCGCTGTACCTCATAACGGAGACAGCTAAAAAGAAAGAAAATAGTATTCAGAATATTTTAAGACCTCGTGGATATTTTCTCTCATTTCTGAGTATATTAGTACAGTTGATAGAGACTTTTAAACATCCCTGGGAAAGTTCCCAGAGAATTAAGTTAAAAATTAACTGTACTTGTAACACCTATGAACTAAAACAGGTAAAGAGTGAAATGAAAAGGTGGTGGACTCCACTGGCCACAGCGTCCCTTCCCACCGTGTCCTCAAGCACCACAGGGCCAGCTTCAGAATGAAAATGCCAATGCACTTATCAACCAAATGACTGCTAAGACTTAAAGAATTTAGCAACAGGGAACAGAGAGCTGGAAATCACATGCGACTATCAGAGCAAAAGTGAGACCATCCACACTGTTCCTGTCACAAGGTAATTACTGGGGGGTATCGACATGCACACACCATTGCTAACACGGTTGAGAGAACTCTCTCCCTGTCAGAGCTTAAAATTCAGTGTAGGTAGGCTTCAAGGATATGGTTTAGAAAAAGCAATAGCAAATGACCTTAAACAAGAGATGTCTACAAATATAGATCGAACAGTTAGAATTAAAATGTTTCCTCATATTTAAAAATCTACCTACCTTTTTGGGGGAAGTTAACTGAGCAGCGCATGTGCCTAATTCTGGGATCTATTCTGTGCCAAAGCAATGCCCAGCTTCAATGACTCTTCTCATTTGAGTTAATAAAGGCAGATCTCCAAATAAAAGCCATATTATCCAGCACATGTCTACCCTCCAACAAAGAATGAAACCCTACCCAATGGGTAGGCAAAGCTTTGAAGCTGATTGTCCCAGGCACAGGTAGGACCAATGGCTGACTCGTGAGGTGTGGGTGAGGGGCATGGAGGTCAGTTCCCATTTGTACACCCCACTCAGCTCACCCCATGTCCTTTCTCTGGGACCCATTCTCTGCCCTGCCCATAACACCCCCAAATGGGCCCTGGACAGCTATGTTTTGCCTTGAACCCCTGCCCCCAGCCCTAACAGGGCAAACATGACTCAATGTGAACCAAGCATATTTATTTCATTTCTGTGAATAAGGAATTGAGACCAAGAGTCTAATCGGTCCATTAATGTTGTTAGAATTGAAACCTATGAACATGGAAGTGGAGTTGGCCATCATTTGCTATAAACACTGAGGAGCAGAGAGACAAGCATAGGGTAAATACAACTCTTGGGCAAGGGAAACAATGGCTTCTTAACATTTCCAAGCCCTTCCTGGGAGTCAGCTATATTCCTGTCCTCAGGTTGTGCAAGGCAAATGCAATTCATTAAATTCCTGCCCATCTTTGGTTCTTGCAAAAAGCTGTTCCAGTTATCCCTGCTGTTGCTCTTACAGGCAGGAAGAGGGGGAAAGGCAGAAGCCGCAATATAGAGTGATGGGCTGTAGCTTTCATGGCAACACAACCGTGGTGGTGCAGAGGGGTACTGGATCCTCCCAGAGAACTCAACTCAGAAGCCATGTTGACATGGCCAAAAAGGCAGGAGGTCCTCCGATGAGTTCCCCTGAGCACCAAGATAAACTAGAGGACCCTGGGCCTGACTTGCACTAAATACTCAGTAACTTGTTAATTAAGCTTCATAAAATTTCACAGAAACTAGTATTGGTTTGGGGTTTTTTACATTACAGCCTGTTAGTTGTGTGCTTTTTGTGGGTTCCTTCTTTATCAACAGTGGAAATTTTTTAACTCCTATTAACATCTTGCACAAACCCTCATTATATACACCAGATAACAAAGAGCTGCCCAAGCAGGAGCTCCCGACTGTCTCTCCCCACCCCATCCTAGCCTGGGCACGATGGAAGGGAGGGCACAACTGAGAAAGCACTCCACCCACGAACCCAGAAAACCACCTGCTTTCCAAGAGGTAAACCGTTTCTTTAAAAAGCTTTAATTGAAAATTTTAAAAAGAAAAATAAAATAAAAATCTTGACTCAGTTACTCAATAATACCAGACATTTTCACAGTGGACTACAGATTTCAAAGAGGTGTACAACTCCTTGATTACACTGAGAAACACAAGGAACTTTCTCTGGAATCCAACAAAGAACACGGCCATAAATGGTGGACTTCCCTGACTCAAATGGAGTCACTGTCTATGATTTCAAACCTTCTCAGAATTACATGGAGAGTTCTGCTTGAGCGATTCAAGCCTGCCCAGTGGATGAATATCTTAGAGCACAATTAGAATATTAATATTGTTCTATCCTCCATGTACCAACGAAAATGTGGACAAAAGGACTCCAAGTTAACCCAGAGTCCTTCACAGAAGGGAAGGACTAACACGTATCATTTACTTATAAATTGCCTCTATTCAATCTCCTTGATGGGATGGGAAAAAAGAAAATGCCAAAAATTGCATGGGGAATCCAGGGTACACTGAAGGGCCCTCCATGAGGCCTTGACTTGGATAGCTTTCCTTTGTGAGCAGTTCCCACTTGGAAGAACAGCAGGCCTGGGCCAGGATGACCCACTAAGGGAGGGACTACAAGGCAGGTGGCTCCTGAGCCACAGACATACTTGGCTGAGGGTAACTGAAAGCCACCAGCCATCCAATAAAAGTCTAGCAGTGCCATTAAGGCAGGTGCACATTCCACAGTGGATGACAGATAAGAACACTTTTGACCCATCAAGGTGCACAGAGAGACCTGCAGGAAGGCAGCCATGAAGTGGAGCTCTCTTACCAAGATTGCTCTGGGTCAAGGCCACAGCCACTGAGCTGAAGGAAATGAAGCCTCCATGGCCATCAGCTGGCAGTGCAGGGCCTGTATGACAAACACCACCACTGCTCTAGAATGGAGTGCCCAACTGTCAGAAGCCTCCAAAGTCATCCAGAGACCTCGGTTATCAGAACCCCCTCGGGAAATTTTCAAGAACTCTCCTCCTCCTCCCATAAGAAGTTGTCTCTAGGGGTGCCTGGATGGCTCAGTGGGTTAAAGCCTCTGCCTTCAGCTCAGGTCATGATCCCAGGGTCCTGGAATCGAGCTCCACATCAGACTCTCTACTCAGCGGGGAGCCTGCTTCCCTTCCTTTCTCTCTACCTGCCTCTCTGCCTACTTGTGATCTCTGTCTGTTAAATAAATAAAATCTTTTAAAAAAAGAAAGAAAGAAAGAAAGAAAGAAAGAACGAACTTGTCTCTACTGCTTCTATTTTAAACATGGACTCCAGGAGCCAGTGTCTACCAACAGCCCACGAGGCATGCAATTACAGGCCACGGGAGCCTCATTCCCAGGGAGCTGAGGCCGGGGATCTCCCTCCTTATGGCCTTCTCCCTTTCCACAGTGAGACTGGCAGCAGACTGACATCTGATTAAACTGGCCTCACACATACAAATATGCATGCTTTGGCTACGGGACAGGGCGCCTTCATGTTTTGGGCTCTTTCCCTCCCCTACTAAGGCACAGAGTCCCTAAAATGTTCCTAAGTATAACAAAGATCTGCAGTTTGGGGGCCTTCCCAGCATCCATCTCCCACTTAGACAAAAGCACCCTGAGCCTCCTGTGGAGGAGAGAGCTACCTCCCCTACCCTCGGAGGTTGTGGTTTGGGTGGGATGATATCATCGCCCCCACTCTCCTATATCGTTGTCCTACAGCCTGAGTGAAAGATTCAAGGGTGCCACAATTCAATGTGAGCCAGTGAGAACCTGTCCTGAGTTTCTGCTAAAAATATTGGGAAGGGGATATCTTTCTAAGATGGGACTGGACAGTTGGTAGCATGAAAACAGGAGCTACAAGTAGCAGTTTGCCTTAAATGGGGAGAAGCTGCCTCACAATGAAGCCAGCACAGAGGAAAGCACAGATGAAGATGAGAGACACAAATCAGATCAATGCTAACTTGGACCAAACCTCTGGAACCAGGCCTACCTGCAGTCTACCCCTGTATTTTTCAAATACATCAACCGATAATTTCCTTTACTTTGCTCAAGACAGTTTGAGTTGAGTTCATATCACTTGCAGCCATGAATCTTAATACAATTCACCCTGTTGAAAAAGTAATCCCATGTCCAAAAATCTTTTTCAATGCTTAAGAAATGGAAAAACACTTTATACACAAAAGGTTCATAGAAGGTTTATGTAATTTAAATTGGCAAAGCACTGAATTCAAGTTACATGTCCAGCAGTGGGGTGAGGATTGAAATCCAGTCCATTAAAAAAATAAGCTCTACGTAAGGTATTTCAAACTGTTGACCAAAAGTATGTTTAGTCAGTGCTTATGCAAGTTCGTGAATTAGAATAATGATAGTGATAAACACACAGGTAGTATGATTAGTACCATCAGGTAGTATGATTAATACCATCAGAACTGGGTGCCATGGGGGCGTCTGGGTGGCTCAGTGGGTTAAAGCCTCTGCCTTCAGCTCAGGTCATGATCTCAGGGTCCTGGGACTGAGCCCCGCATCGGGCTCTCTGCTCAACAGGGAGCCTGCTTCCACCTCTCTCTCTGCCAGCTTCTCTGCCTACTTGTGATCTCTGTCTGTCAAATAAATAAATAAAATTTAAAAAAAAAAAAAAAAGAAGAAAAGAAAAAAAGAACTGGGTGCTATGGAAAAAGAGGGGACCGGGTCAGAAGGGATTCTGGCTAGCATAGGTCTGAACTTCATAGGGAGGTCAGTGGAGGTTTCACTGAGTAGGCGACATTTGAGTAAAGACTCAGAGGTGGTGAGGGAGTGAGCCATGCAGTCACCTAGAGGAAAAACCTTCCAGATCATGGGAATGGTCAGTGCAAAGACCCTGAGATGGAATGCCTGGTATGTGTGAAGCCATTATGTCTGAAGCAAAAAGGAACAAGATGAAAGTTATGTGACATAATAGATTTCCTTGCTGCTTGAGCAAAAAAATGAGATAGAAAGAGCAAGATACAAGAGAATACATGTGCTATAACTAGCTTTACAGTACAACCATCTTTTTAAAATGCATTGTAAACAACTTGAAAAAAAAACTCAAATGGTAATAGTAGTCAATCTGTGGTGGGTAGGGATATTTGAGAGAATTTATTTCTAGTTTTTGTGTACTTTCCACATTTCCTACTACCACCATACATGACCATTCAAACCAGAAAAAAGAATTCCATTTTATTTGGGGGGAAAAAATTAACCAACTCCTCACAACATAGCCAGAGATCTCAAAACAGAATAGCGGAAATCAGATTTAGGACACCCTTTGGGGTGTAGGCTGCAGAGCTGCTGGTTAACGGGAGGGCACACTATCCTCCGCGTCTTTATTATGGCTCAGTTTCCGAAATCCAACTCTCTGAGCCAGATCACCCCCATGAGCGGGTCACTAATGCCACAGCAGCACGCAGGAGGGCAAGGCAAGCCAGGGGGTGGCACAGAAGCAAAATGTCCCTCTCTGTGTAAGGGCCCTCCCGCCTCCCAGGTTTTTGCTTGTCCTACACTCTACTTCCATTTATGTGTCAAGGGAGTAGTAACAGCGACGGTCCCAGAAGCACACACACAACAGAAGTCTTAAATAAATATTTATACAGGTCCGGTTCAAGACCAGACCTTCTTCAAGTCAAACTCAGGCCAGAAAGCCCATCAGCTGGAAACTGAAATTCAAACAGAAAGACAGCTGGAAAATGAAGTGGACCCAGGCAACCCATTGTCAGGATAAAGCCGAATGCAAATCACGCAGCTGAATAAGCAGCAAGCTTTGAGGGAGGGTTGGGGAGGTCTGAAGAGCCTTGGAAATGCGCAGAATGGGAGAGAGCCAGCAAGGCTACCGTGGTCACCTGGCGCCTGGGGGCCCTCGACAACGTCAAACAAAGAATGCCATTTCGATTGCAGGCGAGATTTACAGCAACAATGAGGTCCCATCTGTCATTCTCTCCTAAGTAAGGCAATAATTATCTCGAGCCTTAGCACTCTTTAGCAATACCCCAGGCCCAATAACACCTCCAAAATGCTAAATTATGTGGCCAGTAAAGCTCCGTTAATAAATCAATCCCACTCTAATTAGACCACCTCTGTCAGTCAGATGCCTGGCAACCGCCTCGCCCACAGCCGGGTCACTAACCCAACTTGAGACGCCTTCTTTCAGTCACCACCTCCATCAGGCTTGCGGCAGCCTAGACAGAGGAGGCGGAGCTAAGAGGGGTCAAAATTAGCTGGTTTGTGTTCAACTCGCCTCCACAGAACATCCGGTGAATTCTAGACTCTCTCCCACTCAAACAGATTATACTTCAATAATCTGGGATAGGAAAATAATAATAATAATAATCTGGGATAGGATTGCTGACTGGATTCAGTCATCACTGCAGGGAAAAAAGGAGAAGCAGTTTGAAAAAGAAATCAAAACCGCTTCGGCCGTTAGACTCCTCACCCTCCGCTGCAGCACAGTGACCGGACTTCGCATTTTATTGGTCTAGACCAGAATTCGCAAAACGGCCACCTGAGGATAAAATTTCCAAGTTTTTGTTTGGTCTACACAGTGCTATTCTAATATCAGAATTGGCGACCACCATTTTTAAATCAGGAGACTTCACAAATTAAAACAAAGAAGTACACCTAGGGTTTTGGCATCCTGGAAAAGCTGAGATCTGCTGGCGTGGAGCCATCCCTTTCTCCAGTGGGGCCAGTGCTGCTTCTGGCCGAGCACGCCCATTGGCCTCCTGCCTCTCCTGCAGCATCGGCCCCAGCTGGCCCCTCACGTCTGGGCTCTAGCTGACCCATAGGCTCGAGTTTGGGACTTTAGATGCAGCCCATGAGCAGCGGAAGGGAAAGGACAGTAGTTTCACCTTCATATCTGCAGTTCTCAGCAAAACACCTGTCAAACAGTCACTGTGCTGCGTGGACGGTAGCCTCCTGTGTTTTCAACTCTAAGGTCCGGCTCTCAGCAAATTACAATTAGTTTAACATGGGCCAGGTTCTCAAAACCTGTATCATTCTTGGAGAATTTCTACAGAACCAAAAGCCATTAAGTTAGTCCCAGGCAGGCTAGAGATGCTGCCCACCCACCATCCCGGGGTCCTCTACCCTGCAGGGAAGCAAACCCTCGCCAAGACCCCAGTCTTGATTACCCAACGATTATGAATGTATATGGACTATCTTCAGTCAGGTTAAAAGATCTACCCTCACTCGTTGATACACTGACTCTAAAGACCTCACTGGCCAGAGTTCACAGGAGGAGCATGGTTCCTGCTGAATGTGCATTACATATTTTCCATCAAAGGTAATTTTACTCCTCCCTGTGCTGTGGTTCCCTGTGATACCAGCTCTCAAGAAAAGTAGTTTCCTGCCTGTAGGCAGCAGGTGTGGCTGGGCAGCCTCAGACTATACCCAGCTCCCATCCTACAACCCACCCCGTCCAGAACAACATGAGCAGCCTGAGCTCACCAATCTTTCTTTCATTCGACAAATGTTTGTTGAGCATCTGCTACATGCCACATACTACCCTATTGAGCTGGGGGTACCACGGTTACTTGCTCAACAATTTGATGAAATTTGCCTCTGAAATCCCTAACTATCCCTTAATCACAGAACACTATTTTTGCCTAGTAAATAAAGTATTCATTCACTGGAAAACAGAGATGGGGCAATTTTCATAACACAGAACCCTCAGTTTGTCTTCTCTAGCCTTCTGTTCTGAGGGTGGTAGCTAGGAACTGAATGCTCACTTTCAGCCCATTCTTTCTAACTTGGCTCAGTACCTCTCCTCTGCCATCCCAAACCCCCATCCCTACTGCCCTCACCTTGCATCATCCAGAAATGATCCTTGTCTTCCCCAGCCAGCTTATGAAAACCTTAAGTCAGGGGCTACGCTGTATTCGACTCTCTATTCCCAGGAATAGAGGAAGCACCAGCACATAGTTGGTGCTCAGTAATTTCTTACTGAGCAATAAACTCTTAAGCAATCTCTAAACCTAACAGTAGTGTCTGATTTTTATTGAATATGCAATGAATAATTCATGCCAGAATCAAAAGCTGGCAATGATGTGAATGTTGCCCCCTAAGGTCATCCTTTGTCAGATCGCTAAGACAGCCCTTCATGGGACACCACTGACACCATACCACACAATGGACCTCTTTGGCTTAAAGAGTTGCTAAAGGAACTTTTTAAAAAACAGAACATCATGGGGAAAAGGAATACAATGAGTAAGACTTCAAAGACTGGGTTTAAAGAAATGGTGCTGAATAAATATTTACTCAATGGAGCTGAATCAAAGTCATTAGAAGACCATCAGCATTATTACTTGAAGAATAAAAGCCAAACATGGTAGAATAAAGACCTTTTCTCCCCTCTCTTCTTAACGCTCTCCTCTATAAAACCCACCAAAGCAATGAGAAGCATGGGACACTAGAGAAAGAATATAATGATCAAAGAAACTAGCAAATGGTCAACCTCAAGCCCCTAATTTTATAAAGAAAATCTACAAGTACACTAAAATTTACCTTACACTGAGGAAGATGTTGAGAGCTGATAACACACATGAATCAGATCTAAGGCAGAGTGCTCAGAGGGCTCCACAATTTGATGCTACTATCATCTCTTGATGACATCATCCCAAACAGTTACCCTTTATAGGCATAACAAGTTTGGGAGTAGCAGCACCCACACCCGAACGCTTTCCTCAGAATCCACACACTAGAGAGCAACAGAGGTGAAACCAAGGAAGTACTCAGACAGCCACCAGTGTAAGTCAGGCAGCAGGAAAATCAATGGCATTTTCAACAAGAAGAGCAGAGTTTGCCCGGCCAACCATGCCATTTTCTCTTGCTCAAAAGGAAGCGAGGTGCTCACTGAGGTAGACTATTGAGATCAGAAGTAAAGTGCCCTGAGGAAAGATAATCAAATTAAAGCTGCATGCTGCTCCCTTCAGGCCCCCATGTCTCCCTAAAGCCCTGATTTTTGAATAGTGAGGTACTGGCAAACTGGCAGGAAGAAGCAGGGAACCAAAGAGAACTTAAGATGTGCAGTCAGCAAACACAGGACCACCAGGCACGAAGTCATTACCCAAGTACCAGTTATTTCTAGAGTGGTGAGAAATGCAACAGTGAGAAAATGCAATTTTAACAAGACACCGTTTTGAACAGAAAGGATCAAATACCTATAAATAAATGAATGAAAATTGTGTAAGACCTCTACCTAGAAACACAATAAAACATTGTTGAGAGAAATTAAAGACCAAACATATGGAGGCATGTACAATGTTCATGGGTGAAAAGAGTTGATATTAGCAACCAAAATTCTAGCCAGTTTTTTGTGAAAGAATAAGATTATTCTTGAGTTTAAGTGGAATGTGAAGAGTCAAGAGTAGCTAATACTGAACAAAAACCCCCCAAAAAACCCTGGAAGACAGTCACCACCAGATATCAAAATTTACTTCAGACTTCAGAGTTTGAGTAACTGAGACAGAATAGTACTGGCCTAAGGACAACAAAAAGACCACAGAACAAAATCAGATCCACACACAGATGGTCACTTGATGTCTAGCAAAGGCACACCTGAAGAACACTGGGGGAAATGTCTTTTCAATAAATGGTACTGGGTCATTGACTCTACCTCATACCATACACAAAAAAAACAACTGGGGATGAGCTGTAGGTACATATGATAAGTACAAAATAACCCAGTAGATACCTGAAATATAATACGGGAGAGTATCTTCATTATCTTGGGGAAAGAAAAAGATTTCTTAAACAGGACATAAAAGCATTAATTATAAAGGGGAAGATCGGTAAATTAAACTACATTAAAAGACCCCACTGAAAGAGCAAAACAGCAAGCCACGGTGAGGAAGGATATTTACAATACTAATAACTACCAGTGGACTATATGCAGAATATATAAAAAGTCTTCCAAATCAATAGGAGGAAAACAACCCAAAAGGAAAATGGGCAAAGTGTTAACAAGCTTCTTGTGAAAAATGATACACAAATAACCAAGAAATACAAAAATATGCTCAACTTCATTAACAACCAGGGAAAATAAAATGAAAATCACAGAGATACCACTGTACGAGAAAAAAGGCTGACCATTTCAAATCTTACTAAGGATGTATTTCAACTCTTAAAAACTGCTAATGGAAGTGTAAATAGCTTTAGAAAACAGGCTGCCAATATCTATAAAATTATCATATTCTATAACCCAGCCATTCCACTCCTAGTTACATACCCCAAAGAAATGCATACATACAAATATAAGAAGACACTTATAAAACCATTTAGAGCAGCATATTTTGGACATGTTTCATAACTGTCACAGCTGGAAACAATCCAAATGTTCAACAGTAGCGTGGGTAAATTGGCGGTATCTTCATCCAATGGAATGCCATACAACAGTGACAGTAAGTTATAGCTAACATGTAATTAATGTATGAATCCCAACAAATAATGCTAAAGGGAAAGGAAGGAAAACAAAGCATTCACTGAACAGATTATCTATTTATGTTTCTGTTAAATAACATCTGAGAAGAGACCAAGCAAAGAAGGGTGGTAGAATTCAGGATGTGGTTACCTCTGGAGAAGAGAGGAGTGAGTGGGAGGGGACAGGAGAAGGGCTTCTCAAGTGAAAAGATGAGTGACTATGAGTGGTGGTTACATATGTATGTTCATTTTGTGAAAATCCATTAAACTAAAATCTTGATCTGTGCATTCTTCTGGATGTGTATTATACCTTAATTAAAAAAAAAAAAGAATACTTACAAATCAGTATTTTAAAAAAAAAAAAAAAAAAACCACCCAAGAGCCTAAAATCCAAGATAAGATATGAACTAGCAATTTCAGAAAAAGAATCTGAAACCGTGAAGAGGGCAAAATTCATTAAAAGAAAACTTCAGGAGTACCTGGGTGCTCAGTCAATTGAGCGTCTGGCTCCCGAGTTTCAGTTCAGGTCATGATCTCTAGGTTGTGAGATTGAGACCCGTGCAGGCTCTGTGCTCAGCAGGGAGCCTGCTTAAAGATTCTCTCCCCCTGCCTCTCCTCCCCTCTAAAATAAATCAATAAATCTTTTTTAAAAGAGAAAGAAAACATCAGTTCTATTTCACCTATCAGAATGGCAAAAATAAAAGAACTTTTTAAATGCCAAGTGTTGGTAAGGGTTAGTGAGGAGATACAAATCCTCTTATTCAGTGCCAATGTTCAATGGTAAACTTGGAAATGTTTAAAAAAATGTAAGACACACATCAACTGAACCCAGCAATTCTACCTTGAGAAACATATTCTATACTTGTCCTGGCACAGGGGCAGAAAGAATACACACAAGAGTGTGTATTATAGATGTGTAACAGCAACGCATTAACCATGTAGACATCCATTCATAAGTGGGTGATTTAATAAGTTACCGTACTTTCACACTATAGGATGATAGCATTAAATTTTTAAAAAGATTTGTCATGATGCAAAATGTAATGAATGACTAAAGCAAGGCAATGAACAGAGTGATTATTAAAGCATATGTGTGTGTACAGAAATAAATACACACATATGGAGACACAGTGTTAGGAAAGTTACACAACCTGTAGATGATGATCGCTTCAGAAGGGGACTGGGAGTGGAGGTGAGAAGAATGCACTCAGTCCATTGCATATCATTTTGTATGCTTTGGTTTTCTTACTCTGTAGATGTGCCTGCATGTACTTCCAAAGTGGAGACAAAGGTTCATGTGCCATGACCAAAGAAGCCTTACCACTTCAGATATGGCCACTAGGAATCAGGTTATCACGTTATTGCTTGCCATCATGGGCTTAAACTGGATTTGTCCAAAAAGAGCTTGTGCAGACAGAGATCTAAGCAACTGGCATTTTAGACTACCTGGGCCTAGTCTCCAGTGAAAAATCAAATAGATCTACAATTTGTCAACATCCACAAAATAAAATAGTTAGAAATCACCCAAAATTATAGTCCCCATGATAGCATCTTTCTCCATTTGCAACAATGTTTCCTTTTTTTTTTTTTTAAGATTTTATTTATTTATTTGACAGAGAGAGATCACAAGCAGGCAGAGAGGCAGGCAGAGAGAGAGAGAAGGAAGCAGGCTCCCGGCTGAGCAGAGAGCCCAATGCAGGGCTTGATCCCAGGACCCCGGGATCATGACCTGAGCCGAAGGCAGCGGCTTAACCCACTGGGCCACCCAGGCGTGGAGCATGATGCTAATGGAGAACAAACAGGAGGAATAAAAAGTGCAAATATTCTCAATGACACAACCATCCTGGACGTTCCCTGGGTAAATACAAGGGTCAGAAAACTTATTTTGCAGTGACTAAGTAGGTCAGGTCTCTACTCAATTACATTGCCTCATTTGTTAGGGTTTGAAAACTTTTATGCTCTCTTTTATAAAGACTACTATCAGTTCTGAGGTAGTTAATTGCGTAACTTTAGCATTCTCATCACTTAAAATAACAAAACTACACCCAAGTAAGGTTTGTAATCGACTAAGGTAATTTACTCAACAAAAATGATTCATTTGGTTCAAAAACTCATGTCAAGTGATGTACTTTGGGTTAATCAAGGTCTATTATGTTCCAATAAAGTATCCCCAACTTTCATTAACCTTGAGCATGAGTCGTTACAGCCTACGAAAAGGCAGAAACAAGAATAAAAGGCAAGAAATTTTGAGTCTTGTTTCTAAATCAACAAATGCATTAGCTACATCCTGTGAGCTTTCTAAAGGGAGGAGAATATACAACAGCAAAGAAAAGACATCATCACATCCATCATTCTATCAATACAGCTTCACAAGAGAAGCCTGG
The DNA here is from genome assembly GCF_020171115.1 of Neogale vison. Taxonomy (NCBI): domain Eukaryota; kingdom Metazoa; phylum Chordata; class Mammalia; order Carnivora; family Mustelidae; genus Neogale; species Neogale vison. The sequence continues at coordinate 96,699,674 of NC_058093.1, read as the reverse complement.
GGAACAGACGCAGGAACAGATATGGAAGATACAAGCCTCCAAAGTCAAATTATAGAGACACCGTGATGTCACTAAGCCAAAGACCCATAGAGCAGCTGGTTGCCCTGGTACAAACGACCTGAACGGAGTTCTGATGGGATGTTATAGATGGAAAGCTGTGTTTTTGGCATTTTACATGAACTGGGACAATCTCCCAGTGATATTGAACTATAAATCAAAGATGAATCAGTGCCGATGCCCTCAAAAGAAAATAAAAGGAAGGAGTCATGGTTTTTCTTGATCTTATGACAATAATTCTTCTGATAGGATCAACTTTATTTACACTCAGTGCTCATAAATAACTCATAACTAGGCATCAGGATGGTGAATTAAACATAGCTGAACTCTCTGCCATGGTTGGCCCGTTCAGCACAGAGTTCTTCAAAATTATTCATCAGAACACTGTAGGTTTAAGCTATACCCACACTGTTGGGATCCCACAGTGATTTTCACCTGCCCTCCACCTCATCTCAGTCAAAGCAACTTCATTCTCACCTCTGTTAGAATTAAGGTTCTGTCAAAATCTAACTGCAAGGATTCAGTTAAAAACAACACTTTGAAAAACACTTATATGAACCAATCAATAAGGAGGAGGTCTTCATACTACATGCAATCCTTTGTAGGTAGGACTAGTGTTCTTACCCCAATCACATTCCCAGTCCCTGGCCTAGATCCAGCCTCTCATGTAATTACTGCCCATCAGGAAAATAAGGCCATATTCTGGTTGCACACTCAGAGATGGCCCTCAAAGGTGTCCATCCACTACCACCAACCAATGGGACCCACAACACTCGACTTTGTGGATACCAGGCAACCTTTTCCTTGGATCCCCACACACACATGCACGAGACAGCTGTTTTTGCTCCTTCTGCTTTCTTCTTTCTTCTGGTAAGAGAAATCTTCTTTTAGGGGCTCTTTCCCGTCTCGGGGGGGAACCCTACCTTCACTGACAATGCAACACCACCATATTTTGGAGAGCTGACCTGAGAATGAAGCTGACATGGAAGGAATGTGAGAAGAAAGAACAGGAAGGATGCCGGCAGGAGACAAATGGAATTCTGACAACTTCACATAAGACCATGGATCCAGCCAGGTGTATTCTGTAACATATTCTCATTTATTTTGCTTAAACTAATATGAGGGCTTTCTATTGTTTGTGTCTGGAACACCCCTGAAGGCTACAACATACTTATGTCTCTTTCAATCAGAACACTTAATGCCAAGGCTCACGTTCCTCCCCCACTCACGCTGGCTTCACTTCAAAGATAAATTAGGCATCAATTCGCAGAAGGATTTCTTCAAACAATAAGCTCCCCTCAAATTATAAATAACCTCAGTCTTAAGAATCCAATTATATCTGATTCAACAACATAGGAGGACAGTAGGTAAAATATACAGCTAACTGGATAATGGATAAAATAATACTGCCTACTTACTGTCTCACTTTGAACGGACTCTTTCTCCCTTGTGTTTATTTTCTTACAGTTGAAAGCACACATCTAATGGCCAACTAGGCAGTGGTTTGACGACAGAACAAGGGGATTTCTGACAGCTTCCTCTCACTGACCTCTACCATGACCTTGTCTCACGACCAAGTTAAGGGGAAAAAAGCCTAAGATACTGAAATAATTTTTACTCGGCGGGGGGGGGGGGATCCCAAGAATTCGACTTTATAGATTTTCAGAGAGTCCAAGTGTGTTCATGTCAGAGGTCCTCAAGACCACCCCCAGGTCTGGTGATTCACCAGATGGGCTCACAGTGGTTACACCCATGGCTGAGATGTATTACAGCAAAAGGATACGAAGCCAAATCAGGGAAGGGAAAGGGTACAAGAAGTGAAATGCAGAGGAGATAAGGCATAAGCTTTCAAGAGTCCTCTCCCAGAGAACCCAGGAAGGATGTGTTTAATTCTTCCAGCAGCAAGTTGTGACAACATGTACCAAGTGTTGTCTACCAGGGAAGCTCGTTAGAGAGTCAGCACCCAGGGATTTTATCAGGGGCTCATCACATAAGAACCTTCTGTCTAGCACATACCAAAATTCCAGATTCCCAGAAGGCAAGCAGGTGTTCAGCATAAACCACATTGCTCGTACAGAGAGTTTAGGCTCTGTGAGCCACCCTTACCTCTGAGAGAAAGTTTAATACTGGTGTAGAAGACTGTTAACTAGCCAAGTTCCCACATGCCACCCAGAGGCAAACCCTGCCAGCAGGCTTTCCTGAGGACAGGCAGCACGCACCCGCTATGGGCCCACCTGGTCTGCACAGGACCAAACCGTAATTCCTCGCACTAAGGTGAGAGTTGAGCCCTGAGACATGGAACGGCTTGCCCCAAGTCACGCATCACAGCTAGAACTAGCACCCGGGTCTCCAGATTCACAGAGAGGGGAAGACACAGTCACCCTCATGCTCAGCTTCCAAACACACGTACACACATCTTCCGGGGAAGTTCTCCTAGGAGGCTGCAAACGAGGACGACACCAAGGCAGCGGTGATTCGCAGCCCACAAACTCTCCATGGCAACATTCATTATATCCACCAGCTGAAAGTTTCACTGACGGAATAAGTACCATGTTTAAGATCCTACCACTATGCCTCCTCTCAGAAAAAGACACCTTTCCAACTCAATTTAATTTGAAAACTCCAAGCTCATTATCCCTTTAATTAAAATCATACATTTTCACTTAGAGCTAGAAGAGTCCTCAGAGGTGATCTATCAAGTCCAATATCTTTATTTAAACAGAAAAAGCACTGGGGTCCAGACAGGGAAGCAATGTGACCGAGGCCACATCATCCACCCACGTCACAGCTCTATTCTCCCTACCCACAGTCATGTGCCTTCCTAGTGCATCCTGCTGTCCTACCAGCCCTAGCTCAGAGCTCAGAAGTCCATGCGCTTATAATAGACCCTTAAGTGCTTAATGATCTGAAATGTATTCGTCTTCATGACCTGTGCAGGGAAGTCCGTATGGCCCTGCAAAAAGCCAATATTCTTCAAATAAGAGAGCTAATAAAAATGCGGCACTGGGGCGCCTAGATGGCTCAGTGGGTTAAGCCGTTGCCTTTGGCTCAGGTCATGATCTCGGGGTCCTGGGATCGAGTCCCGCATCGGGCTCTCTGCTCAGCTGGGAGCCTGCTTCCTTCTCTCTCTCTCTCTGCCTGCCTCTCTGCCTGCTTGTGATCTCTCTCTGTCAAATAAATAAATAAAATCTTTAAAAAAAAAATGCGGCACTGGAGTAGATTTCATAGGACATTTAGAAGCTCTATGTATGCGTTGCCTTATAAATATCCACAACTACCCAGACGTACAACACAGCGCTGAATCTGCCAAGATTCAACAAGCCGGAGATATCTCCGGCCCACAGATGGTGCCGCCGGATGGACCACCAAGGGGCCTTGCGTACCCCGTCCTGAGCAAGCCACTCACGTGCACATGACAGAACAGTATGAGGCTTATTTACGTGGCCGGGGGAAATGGAGATCGCAGGCTCCCAGCACGTTAGCATTACCACGCCACACAAAGAGAGCCAGCCACACAAAGCTCGTGAAGACCAGTCACTGCTCTTCAGAATAGCTTCTCGTCGTACGCAGTCCAGCAACTGGAAAAACCCAAATGAGGAGAATGTTTCCCCGTCTAATGTGAAATCCACGTCAAATTTAAAAACTGATGAGGTGAAGGAACTCAGTCTGAAAGGTGACACTCAGGGTGTATGAGGAACGTGGAAACCCGGTGCTTCTCATCTGGGGGCATGGTGGCCTTCCAGAGGCCATCCACCAAGCTCTGCTGACCACAGTCTATTGTCACTGCTGGGGAGGGGGCACATGCTACCAACCCCCTGTTACCAGAGGCCAGGGACGCGGCTCAGCATCCGAGGATGCACAGGACTGCCTCCACAACAGAAACGATCTGGCCCAAAGCATCAAAAGTGCGGAGGCTGAGGACCCCCGCTCTCAAGAGGTAAAGGCCAATTCCTACCAGGACAAGTTAAGAATTCTGTACTGCGTGACGTGTTCAGTACAACGATGCATAAATTAAATTCAAACAATAAGATGCCATTAAAGTTGTGATTCAATTAACCGGAGGAGTCCAGCTGCCATAAATTTTAGGGTTTTAGATTGTTTCTTTCACTGTTTCAAGGCTTGTGTCCTTTTCTGCAAAATGTCAATTTTTTTGGCTGGAATCTGGCCGTCACTCTTGGGAGAGCAGCTTCGGGTCTGCCTCCATCACTGGAGCCCAGTGAGTCAAGGACCCTCCGGGGAACTTGGAGAAGGACCCACAGAGCAGAGCCTGCCCAGCCGGCCATCAGCTGTTACATGGTCTTTGCACCAGAGCTCGAAGTTTTTATGTTTAACTACATTTCTCAGGGTTTGGAGTAAAATTTTCAAAACCACGATGAAAACACTGGTAAATCAAGAGAGCAATTATGAGTGAGAAATAAAACCCCTATTGCCAAACAGTAAAGCAGCAGCAGATCCTGATAACAGGAAACAGAATAGGTGAATACAATGAAGATAAATAAGATCTATACGTGGTGTGTTTATAGGGAAAAAAACAAAAACAAAAACCAGGAAGCAATAAGTCAGCAAAACAGAGCCAGGGCAGACTATACCAAAAACCTAGGGAGGTGTGTTCAAATGTCACCTGCTCCAAAATTATTTCTGCTTGCCAGGGACTTTTGGTGCTCCTCAAATGCGCTCCCAGAAAAATATTTAAAAACAGGAAATAAAGTGAAAAACCAATCTGCACCCAGAAAACACGGATGTAGATAAAGAAATAGTCTGAAGAGCAAACAGGAGGGTGAGCTCATGAACCAGAGCCGATGTGCTTGCGGGAGGGAACAGACTGCATGATGGCTCTGTTTAATGCAAAGCCCCACATACAGCTGTGCAGGCTGCTCACTGCCCCAGGGCTTCCTGCCCAGGGGCTTCAGGGAGCGCAGAAACCCCAGCCACTGGCCACCCAAACTTAGCACCCTGGTATGAGGAGTCCATCCACACTTAGAAAAGAGAGCTTTCTTTTATTATGCTCAAAGGTGCCCCATGGCCTAGCAGCAAATAGCCTGCACCGTGGAGAAAGAGGCAGTAACCATTCACCAAACAAGGTCAGCCCAAACACGTGGGGAGAAAAGGGGAAACACAGGACTCCTGGGCATGCAGAATGAGAGGGCAGGTGTGGGGGAGGGGCGAGAGAAAATCACCTACTTGCCCTGGATGTTTTTTGGCATAGCTTGAATGAGAAGAATGAAGAAGGAAATGATGATACAGCACCAGTCCTGCTGTGTGGGGATAACTGTATAAAGAGGCTTGGCCTGGATTTTTCACCTAAAAAATGGGACCTGGTTATATTATGTTATATGTATTATTTGGAAATAAATCTACCTCAACCATGGTCAGAGCCCTCTACTCCAAACCCCCACGATTCCTGCCTCTGTTCATCCAGAAGCCAAGGCTGAGAACTGACCCTCCCCACACGTTGTCAGACAACTCCCCAGGGGTAAGGCTCACACTTGTCTTTATTTCAACCCTACAGGCTTTTACTGAGGGCCTTCAGCATGGCGGAGGAGGGAAGGAGAAAAGGGAGGGGGGAGGTCAGCTGCTACAGTGAACAAAACAATGCCTGCCCCTCAGCTCACATTTGGTGGGGGAGACAGACACATAGGCAGCGTTCTTGGGATTATTCCATGCCAAGCCACCCTCCCTGTCACAATCCTGCAAAAGAGTTCTCTTGCCACGGGGGGTCACTGCCCAGCCCCTAGGAAGACACAATGCATTTGCTGTGGCCATCTGTCCCGGTTTGCCTGGGAGGGAACACAGATTTCACCAAGGAGCCTAGTTCCATTTCCAGTTTGGCAGGATTTCAACAGGTGAGTAGGAGAGAACATCCCACATCAGAACAAGGCAAGTCTGGGGGAGACAAGTTTCCAAGCAGTATGGAGACTCGGGGAAATCACAAGGCTCATGAAGGGCCCTGGGACTTGCCCCCAAAGAGGCAGCCCAGGGACACAGAAGTTCTCCATGTAAAGAAGGATCAAGAAGGACCTTGGGTGGTGTCCATGCTTAAGAGGTGCACACAGATGGAAGAGTCAGGGAGACAACAGAAGGAACCACGGCAGTGGACAAACGAGAGCTGGAAGGTTGGGTGCTATAGTGGTGGAGGGAGGAATTAGCAGGAGTTGACCCTCAGCACCGTCCACGGGGGACAAGCCCCTGAGGAAAAGGCACTTGAAAAGGCACTTGACTGGTCAACTGAGGGAGGGGCGGGAACAAGGGACACAAAGTTAAAATAGAGGGGACATGAGGATTTTGAACTCCGTTGGCAATCTTAAGGACAAAGTCATGAAATATTAGGTAGGGGATTATGACCTACCTGTCAAATTTTACAAATTGGTTTTAGTCATCCAAGAGCCTGTTACTGTTATATTTCTCACTGAGCCCTAAATTAGGATACCAAAAATGCCAGTAAGGCCTTTTTGAAGCCATGTTTTTGGGAAAGCTGCATCTCTAGTTATAAGGGCTTGATCTCAGATGAGCCTAATTTTAGCTTGCAAGGTGAGCTCTCCCAATATAAAAGGCCACCTATTAAGTGGCAACCAAGAATTTTAACCTTGAACAAATGGCCCAGCAGGACTCCTTACCAATCAGGCAGAATGCCTCTCAGAGGCCAAGGTTTTCTTTTTGGGAAAGAAAGGTCTCCCACACAAACCAGCAGGGGAGGCAGATAATGGCCTAGCCTCTCCAGAGCCACTCCAGAGCTCACAAAGCTGAGGGCTTAGGGCCAGCAGGGGACACACCTTCTGAAAATCTAATGCATCTGCCAATATTTCAAGTCCCAAACGGAGAGGGCCACTTGCAAACAGGGCCACCTCCACTCTTCTGATGCATATGGTTTCCTTCCTTCCTCCCCTGCTATAAGGGCTGTTTGAAGATGAGAGGTGGGAACAACCCTTGAAGATCTCCTCGGTTGAGGTATTGTTAAACAAAGATACAAATATGTATGCCCTGCAGATATGCCGCACAGGCCCCTCTTCCTAAATTTTGCAAATCCCTTCATCTGTGCATCATCACACCCATCCAAACGACCGGGGGTCACAACTGTCTTATTCCTATTTGTAGACCCCTCGGCTCCAACCTTGCCCCAGTGCTAGGCAAAGAGGCTGACACAAAACAGCCCTCAAAAGAGATTTCCTGAACTTAAGGCAGCTGCTTTTTTTTTTTTTTTAACATTTTAGATATATATAGGTCATATATACATATATACGCTATATACAACAACACACCCACACATGCCCTCTCTCACCCAACACAGATATAAGCGTTGGCTCCACATCAGTTTCTCTCAAAAACCAAAATCTGGGGGCACCTGGGTGGCTCAGTCCGTTAAGCGTCTGCCTTCAGCTCAGGTCATGATCTCAGAGTCCTGGGTTCAAGTCCTGCATTGGGCTCTCTGCTCAGCAGGGAGCCTGTTTCTCCCTCTCCCTGCTGCTCTGCCTACTTGTGTTCTCTCTGTATCTCCCTCTCTCTCAAATAAATAAAATCTTCAAAAGAAAAAGAAGAAGAAGAAGAAAAAGAAAAAGAAGAAGAAAAAGAACCAAAATCTGTGTTCTTCACAGGAATCGCATCATCTCTCTTCTGGATGGTCCTTTCCTTCCCTTAGGAATCCCCTCTGTTAACCAAAGCCCCCACAGGGAACAAAAGTCACCCTAGATGGTGAAGAAGAGACTTTACCTTGGACGGCTAAAGGAGCAAAACTGGAATGGTGAGTCACCCAGGAGCAAGTGACCGTCAGAAGCAGTTCCACTCACACACTTGGAGCGACAAGGGGAGGACACAGAGGACACGAGGGCCAGTGGCAGCTGGAGGCCTGAGAGAGGGGATGCCCCAGAAAGAGGTTACCACAGAGCTGCTAGGCCAGAGGCTCAGAGCCCAGGCTGAGGGAACAGCGAAGAGTCTGGACCTCTCTCCCTACCCCTGCAATCTCCTGCCCATGTCCCCCTGGTACTCAGACCACACCCATGCCAGCTGGGAAGCATTTCCCCAGCTCTGCCCCACCTGTCGCTGGGAACCACCTTGCCCGGAGTAGTTCCATCTATCCTAAATAAGAGGAAATTATGGCTGAATGACTCTTTTACCCCTCCCATGTTCGTACTTTGGATAATACAGTTACATTAGTTTCATGATTTAAAAATAAGAGGAAGAGACAGGATAGTTTTCAGATGAAATGTGCAGAATTCTGGCAGTCTTCCATTAAAAGTCTTGATCACAGGATTTAACTAGAAAAAGAAAAGTCCACAAATAGATTCCTCTCATACTATTTTGGGTTCTGGATTTGCCCGTTTCAAAACGATTACTCTCACCAGAGCCAAATAGGAGACTCCAGACTTACCCACTTCAGGGAAAAGCAGCTGTTTGGGTTACGTTAATGCCTCCACTACCCTGGTACGGTCTTTCTAGAACCAGAAAAGTAATGGGGGACAGTCATGTCAGCCAATTATATTTCCATCTTGCTACACGCATGAATTGGGAAGCATTTACCATGGCGTTAGATTTTGTATGTGTAATGTTGTATGCAGCCATTTGGAGAAGATAAATTTGACAGCGAATTAGAAAAGGCATCAGACAACACTTCCCCATGGCACAGCTAATATGAAAATACTGCACATATCCAAGATAACACTAACATGCAGCTGTGACTACTCTCCGTATGTCTTGTCCCAATAATCTGACACACAGCCTGGACACGGCATTCTGATCATATAAAATCTCACGGCCTAAATGAATTATAAATAATTGTCTGTGTGTCCATGTGCGTGTGCATACAAAGCCACAATTTCTATAGCTCAGCCAAGTGGAGTCTAACCATGTTCTAAGAGAGGAGAGTGGTTAAAAAAAAGACTGCTCTATTCCCCAACAACTAACTTACTATATTCCCTCCACCCCTGATCTCCCTAGCACAGAGACACCAACCTCTATCTTGGATCCATCCAGTATTTTAATGGGCAATTAGGAATGGAAATAAAATAGTTCAATTATTCCTATAGGAAATCAAAAGAAGGAGCGTAAGTTTCCAGTGGGTACAGTGTCTGGAAGGAGCCCCCGAAAGCAGGATAGCATCAAGCCCTTCTGGAGGGAGGGACAGTCTAGTCTACCCTCTCCACCCACTTTCCTATAGCAACAACGTCAGCTGTCCTGTGACTAACTTCCCCAGAATTCCTAGCTCCAGCTCCACTCAAGTCCATTCAAGGGGCACCACTGCCTCTACAGACGGGCAACTGGTCCCGGGTGAGGTTTCAATACAATAAATTTTCCACTTTTCCCAAAGCACTCACAGTGTGGTCATAGAATTCTTTTTCAAAACTAGATTTGTTTTGTTCACACTACGAAATAAAACGGACTTAAAACCACTCCATCATTTGCCTATTTACCTATAAGTAAGAATCTGACACTATAATTACCTCTGATAATTTTTCAGGATGATTCCTCCATGATATTTTCTTTGTCAGTAAAATTGAAGTTTCTTCCACTAAGTACTTTTTGAGGGGTTAAAAATATGGACAGCCACTGAATGACAAAGTTCTGGATTCATCCAAGTTCTAAATGTTCTTGCTGTCATTACCTGAACCACATTCAACACTTTTCCCCCTCATTTCCCCTTTTGAGGGGGCTAAGGGGAAGGGCACATGCTCTCTGAGGGTAGTGTGGTCAAGCTGGTTTCACAGGGCCTTGAGACAGACTCTCTTAGATTTAAACGCAGTCATGACCCTACATCAGCCATAGTACAGGACAAATTGTTCAATGTCTCCAAACCTCAGCCTTCTTTTCTGAAAAGTGAGGTACTGACTTGCAAGTTGGTAAAAATTAGAACAGATGTAAAATATCAGCCACATAGTAAATAATTTACCTCTAGCTGCATAAGAATTTCTTCTTAATTTCCTCAGCAAGTATTTCCTGTCAAGAAAACTAATCCTTAGCCCATGGTTAATAGGAATGATTTCTTCTCTTACACATGGCATGAAAGATCTCATGATACTCAATGAATACATCTAGTCTTTAAAAAAAAAAAAACAAAAAAAACCTCATTGGGTATTTTAAGTGATGAATCATGGAATTCCTGAAATCAGTGTTACACTGTAGGTTAACTAACTAGAATTTAAATAAAAATTAATAAAATGAAATGATAAGAAAAAAAATTACCATATTTATCAAAGATTAACTATTTAAGCCACAAATTTGGAACCTAAAAGAAATCTCAACCCCAGGCTTTAATCAAGAACTTTAAACAAAGCAGAAGTATTTTACCTGTCCAATTACATGGTAACAAAGGAATTTTCCTAAATTGAGAAGATGCATTTTCATGGCACATTGAAAGCTGCTGCCTGGATCTCAGTGACTTTTACAGTGAAAGAAACAAAAGTGAAAAGAGTTAGAATTCATTCGGGATTGAAAATTAATTAGTCCCTATCAACCCCATGAGTCACAGCCATCAATTTAAGAGACATAACACCACAAACTGGATTTTAATTAGAAGGGTGACAAAACTGTTTAGGAGCCCAAAACTAATTGTCAAGCCCAATTAAGCAGGTTGATAGAACATACTGTGTGATGCTACAATGTGTTCCTTTTGCATTAGAGGAGTAAAATAAAATCCTTATTTAGGGCTTACCAGCTTCCCCCCAAAATATGTAACAATATATATGTAAGATCATTCATTCATTCATTCATTGTGCAAAGGATGTCAGTGTTTGGTACAACAAGAAATTAATCCAGAACTGGGCCCAAGATCAATGTGTTTATAAGTTACCACACAACCCTGGGTCAGAGGCAAGAAGTAGATGCTTGTTCTGGCTTAGTCCACCTCCAGCCAACCTGCCTCCCCAGGAGGGGTTTCATGAGATGACCACCGATGCTCAAGTCAGTTCCGAGATCCCATAATGAAGACAAACCTCCTGACCATTACTGATGCTGACGCCAGTGAGAACAGAGTCAGCATTAAGGGTCAGAGACACATTAGGCAAATCAGGTGGTCAAGAACATGGAGTCCAGAATGTACAATAGCATCCTGAGACCATCTCTGGTTGACCCTGGTCTCCTTTGTTTTTTTAAACCGAGCTTCTATTACCAAATGGGCTATTTGAAAAATAACAGTCTTCTCATTAAAGATCCAATTACTTCTTAAAAATTAACTAGGAAATACCACAGAAACAATTTTCACACTCTTTTCATAAGTGTCTACATGCAAATAGCCTCAACAAGTCATCATGCTCGCCTCTTTCAGAAAATATCTGAAATTCCCCACTTTACTTTGGTGAGAAAAATTGAATGTCAACATTCACATTCATTCCAGAACTGGGTTCATTTTCAATCAAATATAAAATAGCAGCTATCATCCCACTCTTGCAACATTGCTATTTTGACCTTCCCCCATCTCATCCTTCAATAATCCCCCACCTACAGGAGCTTAAAATATTCTTCGGAGGTGGGAAGACCTTTCCAGGAAGGTCATAAATATTTTATTTTTCATTTTAATTGATTTTACTTTCCCCCTCCTTTCCCATGGTACTTATCAGTACATATCAACCCATACTACTTCTTCCATGTTAGCCATAAAGAATTCAACTTTACATGGAGCAAAAGAATGAAAACGTCAACTATCCCCCTATCTTCAGACCACCAGTTCTACATTTTAATTATTCAGTGGCTCATCATATGGTGATCTATATCTGAGGACTCTGTCCTTCCTAATGGTGTCAAAAAGCTTGAGGGGTGTTTCTGTCACCAACCCTGAGTGTGGGTGGAAATATCAAGAGATACTTCTATCAGATCTGCTTGGGTTTACTCACATACACACACACACTCACACACACACACACACACACACACGCATGCACGCAGGGACACACACTGAACAGCAGCAAATCATGACAGAGCACAAGAAATATAAGAGCTTGAGGAAACTTTCAACGGGTTTCCTAGAAAGTATGATCATTTCAAAAAGGGAAGAAAGATAGCTACGCATGCTATGGAAAGCTGTCTGCTAAGACAGAAAGGAACTAAAGAGGGGGCAGAGGTGGGGCAGGGAAGGGTATATTTTGCAAAGACATGTCTAAATTTTGCAAATGTATGCACACGGACCAATCAGAGAGCCCAGCACAAGTTGGTCTTGTCACACAACGATTGCATACAATGAGTTAGTCGTAATAAATGCTCAGTCTCTGGAAGGAGGAAGAAAATCAAACTCAAGTCTTTTTATTTTTTTTTTAAAGATTTTATTTATTTATTTGACACAGAGAGAGCACAAGTAGGCAGAGCAGCAGGCAGCAGGAAAGAGAGAAGCAGGCTCCTGGCTGAGCACGAAGCCCAACATGGGGCTCAATGCCAGGACCATGACCTGAGCTGAAGGCAGACGCTTAACCAACTGAGCCACCCAGCCACACCTCAAACTCATGTCTTCTTTTATGACAACATTAAGTCATTGGCAGCTGAAGTAGAGAAGGTGATGGAAATTTCTCAGGTGGGAATGGAGGCGCAAAGTCCACCTTGAGTGGTGGAGAGGCAGGTGGGCAGATATATTGCTTCTGGACATAAACAGATATTTTGCCAAAGAAGACATCCAGATGGCCAACAGACACATGCAAAAGTGCTCAACATCACTCGGCGTCAGGGAAATACACATCAGAACCACAGTGAGATACCACCTCACAGCAGTCAGAATGGCTAAAATTAACAAGTCAGGAAGCGACAGGTGTTGGCGAAGATGCAGAAAAAAGGGAACCCTCCTACACTGTTGGTAGGAATGCAAGCTGGTGCAGCCACTCTGGGAAACACTATGGAGGTTCCTCAAAAAGCTGAAAATAGAGCTACCCTATGACCCAGAAACCTCACTACTGGGTATTTACCCTAAAGATACAAATGTGATCCGAAGGGGCATGTGCACCCAATGTTTATAGCAGCAATGTCCACAATAGCCAAACTATGGAAAGGACCTTGATGTCCGTCAACAGATGAATGGATAAAGAAGATGTGAGATAGATAGATAGATAGATAGATATAATGGAATATTATGCAGCCATTAAAAAAACAACAACAACAAAATCTTGCCACTTACAACGATGTGGATGGAACTAGAAGGTATTATGCTAAGTGAAATAAGTCAATCAGAGAAAGACAATTATCATATGATCTCACTGATATGAGGAATTTGAGAAACAAGACAGAGCATCATAGGGGAAAGGGGGAGGGGAATGAAACAAGATGAAACCAGAGAGGGAGACAAACCAAAAGAGACTCTGAATCTCAGGAAACAAACTGAGGATTGTTGGAGGGGAAGGGGAAGTGGAGATAGGGTGGCTAGGTGAGGACGTTGGGGAAGATATATGCTATGGTGAGAGCTGTGAATTGTGTAAAACTGATGAATCACAGACCTGTACCCCTGAAAAAAATAATAATTATGTTAATTAAAAAAGAAAAAGAAAATAAAGAAAAATTGCTTCTGGGATTCAAGGGGCCTAAGTTCTCTCTAACCTGGAAGTAGGAAAAAATCTACCTGCTGGAACACATGCCATATACCTCCTAAGATGCTTCTACTTCTACTCCCTCTAAAAATGGCACCAAAACATACTTCCCTGTTTGAGGAGGAATCTCAGTGCAATGATTCCTTGGATAAAAGGATGTACTCATCTTTGCTTACTCCCGTGGGAAAGAGAGACCTTGGAGCTTCCAAAGAACACTAGTACTGGCACAGCAGTGATTTGGAATGGCAGCTTGGAGAGCCAGCTGCCCATGTGTGAGTCCTCAGCCCACCGTTGCTTAAGCATGTAAAACCGGGCCATTTCTTTAATACCTTTGTGCCTTGGTTTCTCTACGTAAAAGGCAAATAATCATCTCTGGCTCATGGAGATGCTGTGTCCTGAAGGCAATGACGCAGGTAACGCATTGAGAAGACATAGTAAATACCTACTGGCAGGTAAGCTTTTGATAATAAGTTCCCATCACATGTACCTCTAGACTCTAATATTTGTCACTCACACGACAAAACTTTCAGACGGCAAAAATCTGATATGAGTTTTCTACAGATTAAAGGAAAAAAAAATCAATCTATCTAAACCCAGGGTGCCAGTGAGGCTCCTTCCCCAAAACACCATGGAGAAGGCCACAGACCCTCAGAAGTGGAAGACCACTTGGTCTGCCATGGAGGTGGGATTCAAGGACCAATAAAGGAGTTGAAGCCAATGGAATTCTAGAGAAAGGGCCTCACCATATCCATGGGAGCTACCATCAGTCCAGGTTCTAAACCCTTCAATGGCCTTTTATTAGCCCAGTGCTCAGACTCTCAATTACCTCAGGTGATCTCCTAGCTTCCTCATCCTCACCCTTTTCCCTCTTCTGCTCAGGCCACACCAGCCACCCAGCTGTTCTGAGAAGCCTCCTCCCCCTTCAGGGAGGACCACTGCCTTGTTCTTCCCGCTGTGTGGGAAGTGCTTCCCCAAGTATCTGCTGTCACACACTGCACACGTGTGGCTTTCATAGGGAGGTTTTCTCTGACCTCATGATTTAGCACATCACTGCTAATTCTGTCCTGTATCCCCTTTCCCTTGCCACTGAAAGTCTTTTCTCGATAGCACTACTAACCATCAAATATGTAATTTCTTTTGCTTGAGCTCCAAAAGGGCAGGGATTTCAGTTCTCAGCTCTATCCCCAGGGCCTAGAACAGCACCCGGCATGTAGTAGGTGCTGAAAAATGGGCTTTAAGATAGCTGCAAAGGAAATGCATGCTGTTGCTAGAAATAAAAGTGAAATGAGAGAGCAAACACATCACTCAACTCCCCCCTTGCTCTTCTAGGATGAAATCACATTTTTGGATGCCCTAAGTGCTACCATGTAAAATCTCTCAACTGTTGCCAGGAGTAGCGCTTAAAAACAATGCAAACTCTTGAAAGAGTAACATAAACATACCACACTGCCAAGAGTGGGCTGGATCAGAGAAGCATGTCAGCCTCAAACAGACATCACCAACTCACTGCCCAGCCATGGTATTCAAAGCAACACCCACAAAAGTATGCATTTACGAAGCTCCCACAGGGTCATGGCACAAACACCCGGAGATAGTACCAGAGGGTTGCCAGGTGTTCTGTACGAGCCCTTCACAGCCATCCATGTGAAAATCACAGCTGGAAAATCCCTCCCAGAAGCAAAGTATCTAGCAAGATCTGATCCTCATTGTTTATTTAGAAAAGCAAAGTACCCAGAACCAGGAATTTATAGACCATTTCATTTTAGAAGACCTGTCTGAAATTGCTCATTTAAAAAAAAAAAAAAAAAAAAAAAGACCAAAAACATGGGATAAAGACCCAGATTCTTTTGAAGGCAAGAAGGAAGTATGGACAGGAACTTGTATTAGATTCATATATGAAAGTTTGTCCAAACCATCTACAACCTGAAAGTTAACACGCCTGAGCACGGCACTTGGCGTGCAAACTCAGGGAAGCTGAGGCCCACCATAGGCTGTGACATGTCCAGAATCACAGAGCAGGTGTCCCACAGGGTTCAAGGCCCAGCTTCAGACCCCAACTGCACATGGTGATCTGTTCACTACCTCACAGACACTTCACAGCCAAGACGCTTCCAGAACATTTGGTCTTGCTGGGAACTTAAGAGACAGTCCCTCAAATGGCATGTTCTGCTTGTAGACATTTTCCTTCTATTATAACCACATCACATGTAGAGGTGTTTATTAAATGTGTATACTTCAATTTCTATACTTCTAGAAACAGGAGTAGAAAGAGTTAGCAACCTCCTTCTCTAAACCTAATCACTTCCCAGGGAATGGGTACAAACTGAATCATCTGTAAAACCCTTAGAATCTCATCTCCACTTCCTAGATGGGTGGCTTTGGGCAAGTTACTTAAACTCTCTGTTCCTCTCTTTCCCCTTGGAGCACTGAAGTAATAAGAATCGAATGTGTTAACACAGGAAAGTGCTTAGAACAGTACCCAGCATAGTCCATATTCAGGAAGTATTAGCTATTATTATTTCTTATAAATGTAAGACAAAATTGGGATATTTCATTAATGGAAAGTAACCACAAAGAAGAGCCACCTTTTTTTATTATATACAAATAAAGCCAAAATTTCAGAATAAAAGCCTCATCATAAATGTTCCTCCCAGGAAGGGGTTTTGTGCAAAGGCTTTTTGAAATAAGAGCTCAATGAAGTCTGTAATGTAGAACAAGCAAGGCTCTGTGGACCTCTAAACAGTTCAGGATTCAGGTCGTCAATTGTAACAAGTTTCACAGTTGAGTCAAGGTCCATAAATGCCACTGAAAGTCTCTGGATGATACTTGTTACAGGAAGGGCCGTTTCCAGGGCAACTTCCTTTTCTTCAGGGATCCCTTCAACTCGGCCAAGCTCCTGTTAGCTGGCTAGGACTGCCCGACAAAGCACCACAGACAAGGTGGTTTAAACAATGGAAATTTATTGTCTCACCGTTCTAGCAGCTCAGAGTCAAGATCAAGGTGCCAGCAGGCGTGGTTCCTTCTGAGAGCTGGGAGAGGAAAGAGGCTCCACGTCTCTCTCCTAGCTTACAGGGGTTTGCAGGCAATCTTTGTCTTTCTTTGGTTTCTGCTTTTATCACCCCAGTTCTTCGCCTTCATCTTCACATGGCATTTCTCCCTATGTGCGTGTCTGTGTCCGAACTTCCCCTTTTGACAAGGACACCAGTCATATTGGATTCGGGGCCCACCCTACTCCAGTATGACCTCATCATAACCAGTGACATCTGCATGATCTTATTTCCAAATAAGGTCACGTTCTGAGGTACTGGGGGTTGGGACGTTGCTGCATGAATCTGGGGAGACACAATTCAACCCATTACAGCTGCTGATGGAACCCAGGCCTGGTTCCCCCGGTAGGATTGGTGAGCCATCCCAAAAGAACTCCAAGCCCATTAAGAGATGGTCGTAAGTGCCAGTGCTGGCTGTTACTGAAGGCTTTAATTAACTCAGATATGTAATGAAGTGGCAGGGGTTAGTACAGTAAGCCACCTTAAATCAAGAATCACCTAAGTTTGGTAATTTAATCACTAGAAAAATCCAAAAGGATCCTTTTATCCTTTCCACACGTAGAAACCTTTCATCCTTTCCACACCTAGAAACCTTTTATCCTTTCCACACCTAGAAAGAGTGGCACTCCCTTTCCCATGAGATCTGGGCAAAATAAAAAGTTGGGAAACCTGGGAACTAAGAAGGGGCAAACTTGGATCTAATATCTAATCCCAGAGACCTGAAAAACTAAAGTCCTAAGAATAGGACCCCAGAAGGTGTACCCTTGACCTTGAACCCCCTATCAAGCAGGCAGATGGGTTAAGGGTACCACGTACACCAAACATGCACCTCTGCACGACCCTCAGTCCCCATGCCAGACTTCCCACATGTCCAGGTGTAGATGTCTGTGCCAAAGGCCCATGAAGAAACCAGAACACATAGGCGAATCACACAGCAAGGGCATGGAGGAACTCGGTCTCCTCACTGTTCTAGCTCTAGAATGCTAAAACCTTAAATAGGAAAGTAGTTCCTTAACCAAAGAGGCTCAAATGCTACCCCAAGGTTTCTGGCTGATTGGATTCCTTATCTTGTTAACAGACCTAGGTTAAGCACATGATATCAAAAAACCTGGTAGGCTCCTGAGATCTCCTAGGCACCAATGAAGAGGTATTCAAACATCTAACAAGAAGGGATACACTCCAAATCCAATTACTACAGACCATTTACATTTAATGTTTCCAGAATGAAAGCATTTCTAGTGTTCATTTTGTTACATGAAAAATCACCCTGTCTTGTACAGTTTCTATAAATCACCACATCCAAAGGGAAGTAAAAGGTTACAGAAGCCCAGAAGAAGAAAGAAAAAAAAAAAATTGTATGTGAGTGCCTTTAACATTAGGTAGATTTGCACCCAATGTATAATACACCCATAAGCCAAAATCCATTCACCTTTGGGTCCTAGATTAACACAACTGGAACCAAGGGAATTCTCCAGTGAACAAAACGGACTGTGGCCTTTCCAGAACTGCTACCACCATAGATCTCTGAGAAGAACGTGGGCAACCAGTCAGGCCATAGGCTGGAAAGCTGTTAAATTGTCAATGGAATTAACAAACCATTCTCTGACAACATCAAGAGAAAAGACTGCTTCAGAGAACAAGAAAGGAGAGGGACAGACAACTCTGGTCCTGCAAGGGAAACATCTGCCACCGTATCTAAGCTATACCAGTCACATCATCATTTGGCAGATAAGCAAAGCCAAACAAAAAGACAATTATCACCTTGTAGCCCAATCTACAGCTCCTACATCAGATGAAAATGAAGGGGCATTGCAACCAAGTGGAAAGACAAGGCCATCACAGGGCACAAGGAGAGAGGGCATTCAACCAGCGTGCACCATCAGCCAAGGCAACACCATAGCTCCTCTCAGAAGGAGATGCCTGATGCTGCCTCTCAGAAGGAGAATCTTCCATTCAACAGTTATTATTAGATGCCTACTGTGTGCAAGGGCCATATGCTAAATGAGTCAGAGCAGAACCTACACATGTGTATACCCCCAGAATAGAGATATGGACACCGAGGCCTAGAAACTCCCTCATTAAGGTAAATGTATTACAATGTAAAGTTTGTGTATCGTAAGTATACAAAGGGCCATATGATTTATCACTTGATGATGGCAGAATCAAGAAGGGCTACACGGACCAAGTGACACGTCAGCCAGTATGGGAGAGTGGCAATGAGCAAAAATTGAAAATATGGGAGAGACAAACAAAAATTTGGGGAGGAGTCTCTATTTCCCTTGGAGGGTAGAGAGCAAAGTTAGACTGACATACAGGGTTCATCAAGAGTCCTCAAAAGGAGATGGAGGGCTAGTTTTATTTAGGAGGGCATGGGGGAATCATTTCGTGTCACAAGGAATACAAGATGTACTTGAAACCATTTACACCATTTTCCAGGAAACTCTAGGACAGACTGGATGAGACCAAGGCTAATGGCAGAGAGCATAATAATGAGGCTATCACAGTAGTTCACACACAAGGTCATGATACGCCAAACTGAGAGGCAGCATCAAGACCTCAAGGCCTCAAGGGAGCTCTGATATAGACAGAATGCACAGGACCCAGGCCCTGAACGGGGGACAAGAGAAGCCAAGAATCAAAGAGGAGGCAACAATTAGAGGAAAATGACCCCTCAGCCCTGAGGGCCTACTGTGCACAGTGCACTGGCAACGCAAATGTGATTAAGACACACCTCTAACACTCAAGAAACCAGAGGACACAGAATCACCAACCACATAACCAACACAACAGCCTTATGATTTACAGACACAAAAACTTGCTCTTATTCGTCACTTAGATATAAATTTCCCATCATCTTTTAGGCCTTCTCGTACCCTTCCGTCCAAGCCCCATATTTCTTACTTTTTTCTATAAGGTATTGACAACCTATACCCAAACTAATCCTAGAAAATTTAAGGCTGAGGTCTCCATTTTCAGACAAAGACCTAGTGGAGATACAGAAAGGCTAAGTAACCCGCCAAGGTCACATGGTCAGTGGCCAAACCACCTTGTCTACCTCTCACACCATGCTCTCACTGCGTCCCTTCCCTGAACCTCTCACCCAGCCCTCTTGCTCTCAGGGTCCTCAACGCAGCCTCAGCACTGGCACTTGCCATCTGAGCGACTGTGAGTACCCTTAACCATATACTTCTGGTCTGGTTTCTCCCCGTTCCTGCCCAGTACTTCCAGATAAATCTGCCTAAGACCAGATTTGCATCACACCACTTCCATTTACAAATCTTCATAGCTCTGCCAAACAAAGCTCAAATCCCATAGCCTGACATTCAGGGACTCCCACCACTGGTCAAATGCCACCATTTACAATATGTTGCTACCTCCTATTTAGCTTTTAGGAGCAACAACCATTTTAAGTTTTTCTGCAGCCTTCACAGCCCATAAATGTGCACATATAAGGCAGTCATTCAGAGATATATATACACACACATATATATATATCTCATATATCCTTGGAAATATGAGAGAAAAGCAATGTCATAATTACCGTGTATTCTCCTAGTGCTCTGCTCGGCTTTTTTCCCTAAGTTACATAGCATTCTCAAGTTCCAGGAGTTTCTGTTTCATTGGGAATACAAAATATGAAGCTTTTAGGAAAACAAGACAATAAGTGATTGATACCTGGCTTGTGTGGGAGAGACTGAGCTCCTGTAACCTCAGAGAAGAGAGAAATCCATGCAAACTGGCGGGGCCTAGCATCAAAGATGGATGAGATCTTGGGCTGCCTTTAAAGATGAGGGCAGAATTGAGACATATGGAGAAGAGATGGACAGACAATCTCAGCTTCTCAGAAAACACATAAATTCCCTCAAAGTTCTCCTGTGATTCTAAAAGCATTCATTTCAGATCACATTAGGAACCCCCTTTCTGCAACACAGGGCCTGACAGCTGATAAGAAAACCAGATCAACACCATGTCACTCCCCTGGGTCTGACTGTGGAAAAGAACAGCGCGAGCTGACAGGTCCCCCACCCCCACCACGAACATCTCCCAGCATCTGAGTAGGACTGGTCGCCACCAGGGTCTTCAGAAGGCATGAGCCCTGGTGCTATTCTATGTGAAAGAGATAGGCTAAGAACCTGCTCTGTTGAAAATCCTTGTATGTGCGAAACTCAAGTGGTGAGAAGGGAGTCTGCAAAGGCTGGAGGGGTCAGAAAATGAGGGGAAGGGCGGAAGGTAAGCAGAGCCCAGAAGATGGCTATTGCTTCTCCAAATCAATCAGTCTGGGTCCAGGCAGATCCGAATGTGTGCTACTGCAGGGTTAATAGTTTCTAGAGACTAAAAGCTTGATTCATAAAAAATTGAAGATGACTCTGACTGTAGGATTTTTTTTTTTTTTTAAACATGCAGAGGTTTAACTCAGGAAGATGCTGGCTGCCTTATAGTGATTAACCCCTACGAAGGCCCCTCAGTTGCCGTGCAGTCTTTCTGGAGCATTCCCGCCCGGGGAAATGTGGAAACCAACACTGGAGACAAACAGGAGGGTCGTTTAATAAAGTGTTCAGGTTCTCTAGGTGGAGAATGTAAAGGTCAGGGGTAACGTCTTAAATAAAGAGGAAAGAAAAAAAAATCCAGTAGAATTGCAACCCCTAAACAGTGGCAGGGCTGAGGTGGCAGAACTTCCCCATGCAAACCAGGAGCAAAAAACAGGTGCCATCCATCTCACTCCAGACAGGCTTTTAATCTGTGTCATTCCAATCTGCAAGAAATGAAGGAAGGAGGGAAAGAAGGAGAGGGAGGGGGAGGGAGGGAGAGAGGAAAAAAAGGAGTGAAAGGGGGAAACGCTGGACATTAAGGCAGCCCAAAGCTTGTCTATTTCATTTTGGGGTGGCAGGGGCGGTGGCGGGGGAGGGGGGCGGGTAAGGCATAAAAGGAAGGGGAGAGAGAGAATTTTAAGCAGACTCCATGCCCAACCCACAGTTTGATCTCATGACCCTGAGACCATGACCTGAGCTGAAATCAAAAGTCAGACATTTAACCACACAGATAAGCCACCGAGGTGCCCCAAAACTTGTCTATTTCATCACCAGCTTTCTTTTCTTCCATTATATGTGGACCTTCACATTACTGCAGTTTTTAATGAGTGTGATGCTGCCTGACTTCTGCAGAAGTGGTAATTACATCTCCCATAACTTATTAAATAAGAAATCCCATTTCACCCAAAAAAAAAAAAAAAAAAGCCATTACCACTAAAAATAAAAATGGAAGCCTGCTATTTATATGCTGCCTGTCACAGTGCCCTCTCACACACACAGCGGGATAAAAACAGAGACATATGTGACACAAAAAGTTACTCTCCCATTCCCTGAGAGCCCGGGATGCAGCGGAACTGTAAATCCGGGAGGCGCACCCACTGGCAGAAATCCTGCTTGCAGAGTCTGTTAATTTAGATTCGTTTCCATCTACTAGTTTAGAGGATTGGCAAGTAAATACCATTTCATTGAGCATGCACGTGCCAACTTCAGAAGAAAACATGCCAGCAAATCCTCTGAATCTCATGGAATCTACAGAATATCGACTCCATGGGGCAACATCGAGCCTGGAGTCAAGGTCACTCACTTGTGCACACTTTCCTGCTCTCGCTCTCTCTCAGGAGAATGACGAGGAGAAGTTTCAGCCGAGTAGCAAGGTCATGAGTTTCACTAACAACAAAAAAAGGCGGAAAATGTATTTCCACGCAGTTTGATGCATGTTTTGCATTATGGTACGTACAAGTGGATGATCGATTACATGCAGAGCATAACCTCTGGAAACTGACCTCCCCTTGTGCCTTTGCCAGAGGAGCAAACATCAGTCCCTCTGTAGGGACTGCCCTCTCTAGATGCTGGCTCAGTTCTGCTTCACAGGTTATTAGCCAAGAAGTCACATGGTCTCTTCTCAGACCTGCTTCTGCCATTTGTATTTGTCAGTACAATTACTTAATCCTCAATATTTACAGTAATAATAGTAGCTACCACGTATTATGTACCATTGTTCTAAAGCCTTTATTTGTATTGATGGTTATAATTCTCACAGCAATCCTATGAGTTGCAGATGTCTGATCACTAGGCCTATTGGACCAATAAAAAAAAAATTGAGGCCACAGCCTGGGTCTAAAGCTAAAATAGCAAAGCTCAGATAGTCTGGCTCCACAGCCCATGCTTTTAATTACTACCCTTTAATGCCCAAATAGGAGGTAAACTGACACTCTTGAAGACAAAAAAAAAAAAAAAAAGTGGTTTTTAGAAATTAGACCAAATGTTTTAAAAAGACTCACTGAAACTATTTTGTTGAAAAACAGTTGGCGTCATGCCTGGTACAGACAAAATAATTGTAAAAGATTGGGAGGGAAAAAAAAAATCACCAGAAATGTGTAATTCTGGGCTCAGATGACCTGACAGTATATATGAGCTCACTCTGCCTGCATTGCAAGCAAATGGAAATCAGGAGCAGCACATTGCAGATACAGTTTCCAGCCAGTTGAATTCAGAACTCCCAGCACACTGAATCTGTATTTGAAGAAAGGGTCTACACGTTTGAGGTATAGACATGAAAACTTTATACATCTCAAGTAAAAAAAGAACATCAAAGTTACGTATGTTTCCAGCCTTAACCCGACTTTTTTTCTATACCGAACACCTACTCCTCAGCACATCACACCTACTCCTCAGCACATCTGGTGGAGGCTTCCAGTGCATGGAGGTATGCTAACACATACACAGCCCCAGACACGCCCAGAGCTATCAAGCACCTCAAAACAGAAAATGCTGCCTAACAAGTCTGGTGTGGCCCCAATCGGAAACCAAGCTCCTTGCCTGCTTGGTTCGCTTCTATATACCCTAGAAGAACACCAGCCACATAAAAGGCAATCAACTGTATTTGCTGAGTGAATGACAGCATAACTGAATGAACAGGAAGGATGGGCAACTATAGCATTTGCTAGGTCAAAGGAGGTCAAGAGCAGCAAAATCATACGAGGAACTGGAAAGGCCCCTCACAGGTAAGGAATGTGGATGTGGTTTTTACACGACTTAATTGTTAAGTGGTGTAATGCTTCACTTGTCTCTGATCCAAAAGAGTGATAAGAAACAATGGCAAAAAATATATAATGTATACAAAGGACTAAAAATTCTATTTAGTAGAAGAAAAGAAAGGGAATAAATAATGCTTACTAACTGCCAGATGCCTCCAAATACATCTTCACTTTAAACACAAAAATCTGTAAAGCAGGTCTTAACCCTCTCAGAGTCTTACCTACTTACCTAACAAGTCCCTCACTCCCTTTGAGACTTGGCTTATTAGCGACACAGTAAATTGTGTGCTGTACCCAACAGAAGAATGGGATGAACACAGTCACTCACGGATGACCTCTTCAGAAATGACTAGGGGATAGAGAGTCTATAAGCAACTGCTGAATAATTAAAACAAATGAGATCTACTAAGAAACTACACTCATCTAAGCTACTTCTTCGGAAGGTTTTTCCAACAAGCATTAGCCAGTGGCTCAGAAGTCCTGAATATGAAATTAACAGCTCACCAACCATGTGATTTTCAGCCATGCACAGCCCCTCAGGGCCCCAGTTCTCTCATCCATGAAAGGCACTACATTGGCTCCAAGAACCTGAAGACAATTGTAGACCTAAGTCCACCACATTCTGAGCCCAGGCAAGTCACAACAAGGTCTGCATTATGACTTTTGTGGGCTGCGGGGCACTTCTGCCCCTTCGTTCAGCAATTAAATATTAATTACATACTGCATTTTACAGCTGTATAGATGAGTATTCTACTACATTTTCTTTGACCTACATTAAAATATTTTCTACTGATTTTAAGAGAAATTAAAATACTCTTCATGAGCACAGTAAGAAAGCATCACAGACCCTAGAGAATGTCTGTGGAGACTAGAGGATGAGGAACCTATTCCCCAGGAACATGGAAGCGAGCATTCTCAAATCAGACCACACACAAGAGCTGTGTTCCTACAACACATGATCACGGGCTCAGAGTAGCGGGAACACCCACCTGGCTGCGTGTGCATCAGGGCGGGAGAAGGCCAGGCTGGAGCCCTGGAAGCAGGAGGCCAGTGAGGCAGAAAACAATCCCACGGTGTCGTAGTAACTCAACGATGCCAAGGAACAGATGCCAAGGCAACGAACTGCAAAGACAACTCTGCTGACTTGACCGCCAACCATATCCTTCCTATCCTCCTACCTCCGAGACTGGCTCCAAGATTTTCTGGTCTAAGTGCTTCAAATTCAACTCGCTCAACAAATACTATGGAGTGACTATGCCAGGCACTGTTCAAGACACTAGATCTTTTAAAAAAAAAAAAAAACACACACACACTTGATCTACTGATCAAGAAATAAAAACAATGATCCCTGCCCTAGGGCTCATATTCTTCTGGGATAACAGCTGATAAACAACTAAACATAATGAACAAGTATATTGTATGCCCAAATGTAGTAAGAGATATGAAGAAGAGGGTAGGGCAGAGGAAGGAGGATCAGCAATTCTTAGTGGGGTTGGGTACTGAATGGAGTGGACAAAGTCATCTTCCTAAGAAGGTGAGGTTTCAGCAAAAGAATCAGTGTAGTGAGATAAACACCTGAGAACAGCTTGAGCAAAGCCTTGGAGGTAGAAATGTACCTCTTTGCCAACTTCCTAACTTGTTCCTAAAGGAGACAATTAAAATCTGTTACCAGAAGCTAAAAGCAATCTCTAGATGGAGCGAGGGAGTAGTTAAGATCTAATTTGAGTGAGTGGAGTCTGAAACAGCCACGGAGAAATTAGACATGTAAACCCCGTGACCAGAAAGAAATGGTGGGCAGGGGCTGGGGGGTGGCTGTAGGTACGCCTTTTTAGTTTGGTAGAAAAGAATTAAATCCTCACCAATTCCATTTCCTAGTTTTGGCTTTCCTGTGCAATTAGATTGAGACTATGTGACACAGTTCTGGTCAACAGGATGTGAGTGGAAGTTAATTATACTGCTTCCAGACCTGGTCATACACCCGCTGTGTGCTGGTCCATGCTCTCTCCGTCCCCTCCACAGCAACTGCAGTGAGCTCTTTTTTTTTTTTTTCTTTTAAGATTTTATTTATTTATTTATTTATTTATTTATTTATTTATTTGACAGTCAGAGAACACAAGTAGGCAGCAAGGCAGGCAGAGAGAGAGAGGAAGAGAAGCAGGCTCCCTGCTAAGCAAGAGAGCCTGATGCAGGGCTCTATCCCAGGACCCTGGGATCATGACCTGAGCTGAAGGCAGGCAGAGGGTTTAACCCACAGAGCCACCCAGACTCCCCTCAATGAGCTCATTTTTAAGACGGCCGCATCCTAACATAAAAGGCTCTCACATTCCCAAGTCACTGCATGGAGGACTGCTGCCAACCTAAGATACGGTATGATATGGTGTATCTGCCCATCCCTGGGAAGGGGTGTTCCACCTCAGGTAACATACCTTCTCCCTGGGGATACCATCTGCTCTCAAAGCTTTAACTGCTCTTGTAGAGTCAAGAGTTTCCCACCTTTATCTGTAGTCCTCACCCATCTCTTGAGCTATAATCTCTACTGGACATATCTGTGTGATGGGCTGTGATGGTTAATTCTCTGTATCAACTTTATTAGGTCACAGAGTGACCATATATATATTTGGCTAATGGTATTTCTGGGTGTGTCTGTGAGGGCATCTCTGGAGATTAGCAGTTTGAATCGGAAGACTGAGTAAAGCAGATTACTGTCCCCAATGTGGGTGGGCATCACCTAACGCACTGAAGTCTTGAGTAGAACAAAGAGGTAGAGAAAGGGAGAATCTGTATCCCTGCCTGACTACGGAGCTGGGACATGGGTCTCTCCTGCTCCTAGACTAAGACTTCTATCATTGACTTCTCTGGTTCTCAGGCCTTCAGACTCAGATCAAATGATACCACCAGCTTTTCTGTGCCTTAAGCTTGCAGACCGTAGGATGTCCCAGTCTTCATAACCATAAGAGCCAATTCCTGAAAATAATTCTTTTGTGTGTGTGTGTGTGTGTGTGTGTGTGTGTGTGTATCTACACATACATATGTATACATGTGTATATCCTACTGGTTCTGTTTCTTTGAAGAACCCTAATAGATGGCATACAGGCCCCATAAACTTAAAACTGTATCCAAAATAGATTTATCTTTTCTCCAGAACAGGCTGTTCCATCTACAGTCATCTTGGATCAGCAATACCAATACCCTTCTGGGCCCCTGAATTACAAACTCAAAGGCACTCTTAACTCTTAAGTTTCTTTTTCAGTCCACTATCCAACTACAGATCATTGTCCCTTTATCTCTTTCTGCTGGAACAGATCACCCAGAACATCTCCCTCCAGAAGCCTGGGCAGATTTTACCTCCTATTCATTTTTTTAAAAAATTTATTTATTCATTTGAAAAAGAGAGAGGGAGCACAAGTGTGGAGGGAAGGAGCAGAGGGAGAAAAAGCAGGCTCCACGCCGAGCAGGGAGCCCAACATAGGGCTCAATCCCAGGACCCTGGGATTATGACCTGAGCTGAAGGTAGACACTTAACTGACGGAGCCGCCCAGCCCCCCAGATTTTACCTTTTAACAAGACTTTTTCATTTTGGTTACTAGACTCTCCCCTAAATTAATTCAAGTTCAAAGGCTCTAAATGTTATTTTTAACGATGACAGAATTTCATTTTACTACAATAGTGTAGATCTGGCCCTAAAAGCCACATTTGAACTGAAGAGCATGAAAGGTTTTAGTGAAGTCATCTAAGATGGTGAGTGACAGTAACCTATGAAATCCTGAATGCCCAAGTTAAAGAAGCCCATAATGGAAGGGGTCTTCTGGCCCTCTGCCCAGGGTAAGGTGAGGTGACTACTGTGGTATCTTCTGGAAACCACTAGAATTGCTATCCCTTCCCAGACAAAAAAAAGCCACACGATGTTCCTCAGGATTCCAGGTGGGTGGGACCAGCATGTATGCACATACCCATGACCCCACCACATGCTAGGTCCCACCTGGCAGATATTTTTAAAAATAAAAAGCTCTAACTTTTTATTTTTATTTAAATTCTAGTTCGTTAACATTCTATGTCATATTGGTTTCAGGAGTAGAATTCAATGATTCATCACTTACATACAACACCCAGTGACAACACTAACTCTTAACGTTCCTTGGGCTAAAGACTCTCCCCTTCTTCCTCACGAACCATCAGTCACAGGGCTCATGAAACACAATGCTGGGCCCTACTAGAGTTTCTGATCCTATCAGAGTTTCTGATCCACCCCCAGAAATTCCTGATCTGGGAACCACATTTTGAGAACATCTGCTTTAATCTGTCTGCCAAAAGATGGTATTGGTATCCAAAATTTCACACACGTGTTGACAGCATCACAGTTAAAAGACCTCCCAGATGCATGCAAGATTTGGGCCTCAAGGCTCAATCCCCACCAGTCACCTGGGGAGTTTTACAAAAGAGACCCATTCCAGGGTCTTCCCCTAAAAAGTTCTGATGCCAGGTTTGTCTGAGGGAGGGGCCCAGGAATTTTTTTTAAGCTCCCCTGCTAATGAATAGCTATGGTTGAGAACCACAGCCTTAGGGGATCCTTGGGAGGAATGTAAAGATTATGAAGAATCTTAAACCCAAAGAGAGTCTTTACCCAGACTAATTTCTACTCCCAACCTGTCTTTGAAGTAGGCAGGTCAACAGTGTTCGCATAACTGGAGGCATGCACAGAGCAGACAAATTGGACGTAAGTAATCAAATGTTTTTCATCCAAACATTTTGAAAAATCGAACAACAATAAAATTTGAAGAGCTCTTACCCAAAATATTTAACGGTGGTCAAAAGTCAGTTAGAATTTATCACCATTAAAAAAACAAGCCAATCAACCTACAGTGTCCACCCAACAGAATCCAGGCTATCCCAGAATGGCAAAAATCAGGATCATTGACCCAGACTTGGGCCTCCCTTAATTTTCCCACATATTCATTCAACACTTATTGAAAATCTAGTAGCCCCCCCAGCACAGTGCTAATGATGCAAAAATTAATAACAGAGAAATACACTCCTTCTCCACAGGGGTTGAAAGGCTAGAGGGCAAAGGCGAGTATCTGAACAAATGCAAAGTACAATGAAGTGTTCAAGGTGCTGTGACCGCTATCTTTACGGAATGCAGTGAGGACAGAGAGGTAAATGCACTGTACTGAACTAAGGGAGCAGGGACTGGTAAGTATGATTTCGCAGAGGTATAGACAACTGACTGAGTCTTGAAATAGTGAGAGGTGTTTACAGGGGGTGGCGTAGGGATAATAAAAAGAAATGGCACTTCAGAGAGTGAAAAGCTGAAGATTAAAAATGGGCCAAAAATTATACACATTGCATTATTTTCCTGAAAATAATGCTGGACTCAACCCATTTGACTTTTTTTTTTTTTTTTTGGTAATCTTAAGGAGACCTGGCACAGTAGACTCTCTACACACTTTCAGTTTACATCAAGACTTTCCAGACAGCAGACCTCTCATCTGACCACAAGTGCACAGTATCATGTTGGAGGGAACAGGTATAAACAACAAGCACTTGGAGAAAAGTAACCCAAACAACAGCCATAATGGTAAATTCATAAATGAACCCAGAAATTTGCCCACAAACACTGGCACATCTGGTAAACTAGCCCCCCCCCAAAAAAAAATTGAAGAGTGTCCCAGGAAAAATATACCCAATCCTTGTATCACTTAAGGCACAAGGGTTTCTCAAAACCCCTCAGGAAATATGCAATACAGAAAAAGTTCTAGAAGATGATGCACTGCATTACACTAAACATGATCCCCCATACTAAAGAACCAGTGAAAACCTGACAATTCAGAAAAATAATATGACAATTAATATGGAAAGACATGAGTTTTAATAAATTCAAGGATAAATTATGACTACAAAACACCCACGAGGGGCGCCTGGGTGGCTCAGTGGGTTAAAGCCGCTGCCTTCAGCTCAGGTCATGATCCCAGGGTCCTGGGATCGAGCCCCGCGTCGGGCTCTCTGCTCAGCAGGAGCCTGCTTCCTCCTCTCTCTCTGCCTGCCTCTCTGCCTACTTGTGATCTCTGTCAAATAAATAAATAAAATCTTTAAAAACAAACAAACAAACAAACAAAAACACCCACAAGAAGTACAACTGTTTTAATAGGGTTATTAAGTACTATTCATATAACATATAATTCACTTATTTTAAGAGTGCATTTCAGTGGTTTTTAGTATATTAAAAAAAATTTTTTTACAATGCTTACCACAATCAATTTTAGAAGGTTTTCATCACCCTAAAAAGAAACCCTGTACTCATTAACAGTCATACAATATGTGATCTTTCGCTTAGCATAATGTTTTCAAGTTTCATCCATGGTGTTGCTTGTACTAGTGTTCCATTCCTTTTTTACTACCAAATAATATTCCTTTATCTATACATAGCACATTTTATTTGCCCATTCAATGAATGATCGATATTTGGGTCATTTCTACTTCTTAGGTTTTATGAATATGTCACTAAGTTCCCTGCATTTAAGTTTTTGTGTGGATAAAGGTTTCCATTTCTTTGAGGTATATACCTAGAAGTGCAACTGTGGGATCATATGGCAATTGCTAAACTGTTTTCCAAAGCAGTTGCACCACTGTATGTTCCCACCAGCAGGTTCCAGTTTCTCCACTCTTTATCACTATTTGCTATTATCTGTCTTATTGATTACAGACATCTTGGTGGATATGAAGCATTATTCATTGTAGCTTTGAATTCCATTTCCCTAATAACCAATGATGAACATCTTTTCATGCATTTGTCGATCATTTACGTCTATTCACGTTCTTTGCCACTTTTTCAATGACTGTTTTTTACTGTTGACTTGTAAGAACTTTTTATGTATCCTGGGTATTACCGCCTTATCAGACACATGATTTGCAAATATTTTCTCCCATTACATGAGTTATCTTATCCCTTTCTTGGTGGTATTTGTGGCACAAAAGTTTTAATTTTTATAAAGTTCAATTTATCTATTTTCAGTTTTGTCCCATGTGCTTCTGTTGTCATACCTATGAAGACTTTCCCTAACCTGTGGTCACAAAGACTTACTCTATTTTTTCTATGAGTTTTATAGTTTTAGCTCTTAAATTAGAGTCAATGATCCATTTGAAGAAATTTTCATATATGGTATGAGAAGAGGGTCCAGCATCAATCTACCATTTCTCAGGTGGATATCCACTTGTTGAAAAGTTTGTTCTTTGCCCCATTTAACTGTCTTTGCACCTTTGCCCAAAAAAAAAAAAAAATCAACTGACTGTAAATATAATGGTCTATTTCTCAATTCTGTTCCATTCACTTCTGCATCTACCCTTACATCAATATTAGAGTGTCTTGATTACTGTGATTTTAATTAAGTTTTAAAAGAGTTAGTCCACTAACTTTCTTCTTTTCAAGATTGTTCTGTCAATTCCATGTCCCTTGCATTCCCCCCGCCCTTTTTTTTGGTTTTTTTTGTTTTTTTTTTTTTTAGATTATTTATTTATTTATTTATTTACTCCTTTGAGATACAGAGAGCAGAATGAGAGAGAACTTGACTGAGGGTGGGGAGCAGCAGACTCCCCACCGAGCAGGGAGCCCAATGCAGGGCTCGACCCTAAGACCCTGGGATCATGACCTGAGGCGAAGGCAGACACTTAACTGACTGAGCCACCCAGGTGCCCCTTCCCTTGTATTTCCATATGAAATTCACAATTGGCTTGTCAATTTCTGCAAATTCCAAAAGAGACTGCACTGAACCTGTAGATTTGGGGAGTAATGTGATCTTAACAATATTAAGTTTTCTGATCCGTGAACATGGGATGTATTTCCATTTATTTGTGTCCTCTTTATTTTCTTTCATCAAAGGCTTATAGTTTTAAGATCCAAGTTGTGTGCTTCTTTTGTTATTTTTTTCCTAGGATTTTTATTCTTTTGGATGTTATTATATAAGAGGAATTGTTTTCTTAACTTCATTTTCAAACTTCTCATTGCTACTACATAAAAGTATATTTGATCCTGTACATTTATCTTGTTTGTAACCTGTGAACTTGCTAAACTCACTTATTTGTTCTAATACCTTTTTAGTTAATTCTTAGTATTTTCCCTATACAAGACAATGTCACCTGCAAATAGAGGTAGTTATATTTCTACCTTTCCTATCTAGATATATTTTCATTTTATTTACTTATTTTTGCCTACTCATCCTATTAGAACTTTCAACACAATATTGAATGGAAATGGTGAAAGAAGATATCCTGATTTTAGGGGGAAAACATTCAATGTTTCACCATTGTGTATGATGTTAGCCACATGATTTTCATAGATACTCTTTATCAGACTGAGAAAGTTCCTTTCTATTCCTAGTTGGTGTAGTGTTTTGATCAAGAAAGAGTAGATTTCATTAAATTCTTATTCTGTGTCAATCAAGATTATTTTTTTCCATATTCTATTAATAAGAGATCTTGCATTAATTGGTTTCCAGATGTTATAATCTTGCATTCCTGGCTGTGTAAAAAGCTTTTACAAATTGATGGATTCAGCTTGCTAGTACAGCCTACATTTTAACATTGAAAATAAAGTAATTTTGCCTTTTTGAGCAATTAAATTTGATATCTGTCAAAAATGGAATACTGCATTGAAGAATGACCACTCGTCTTAGCAATTTAAAAATAATACTGCATGCGTTAGGTGATTAATTTGTGTAATAACTCAAACTTTTGAAGTTCATGGTAGTCTTCAACAACCAGATAACAAATTACTAAAACCCATTATCTAAAAGGCACTGTTAATTATAAACTGTATTTTCTTCTATAAATTCTGTTGAAGCTCAAAGTCTAGGAGGCTTGAATATTCCAGTATTAATGTGTGAGCAAGTTAACCAAGCCTAATTTTCATAGTATTTAACTCTCTTATATACCTTCTACTAATTATCCTATTTTTATAGGTTATCATAGAGAAAAATAAGCACTAAAAGTATTTTTTCTTTGTTTCTCTAAACAAGAGGTATACTACAAGAGTAGAATAAATATCATGTAGGATACCATCAACCAAGAGCAGTAAATTCACTTTGAGTTCACCTTATTAAATGATCACAACATATATAATCGAGGATGCCACACCCATGTTCATTATAAGCTTTGTTTTTCTTCCACTGCACTCACATAACCTCCACCATGCTGTTTTAAAATGCCCTATATATTCCAGACATTTTAAATCATAGAAATGACTTCAGGCAATGAAGGAAGAGGTCACTAAATCCTTCCTCTAAAATACAACACTGTAAGTGGATAAAACTGTCAAAAAAACAATCATTTTAGGTCTCTGGAAATCAACCAAAGACACACAATAAATTGAGTGGGAGTCTGTTAGATTCTTGCCTAGAGCAACCACCAACCCTAGCCCAGCTCAATAAACAGCACAGTCATACAAAGGCAGAAC
Source organism: Neogale vison (assembly GCF_020171115.1). Taxonomy (NCBI): domain Eukaryota; kingdom Metazoa; phylum Chordata; class Mammalia; order Carnivora; family Mustelidae; genus Neogale; species Neogale vison. The sequence goes on along the minus strand of NC_058093.1, from coordinate 96,666,572 downwards.
TGGCTGTGAAAACCAGTAGCATGGCTGCAGGAAGGGGCTGACTTGATTTGGACCACAGGGTGGAAAACCCATGCCCAACGTATAAAGGGAAAAGCCCGCCTATCGTAGCCTGAGGTTGCAATTCTGATTGGGCTATGCTGCACACTGAAAGATAAGCCAGATATTTAACAGGAACTGTCTGTGCTGGACTCTCAGAATGGTGGAATAAGGATCTACATTCAAAAGGAACAACAATTTTGTCAAAAATTGCCAAAATCAACTTTTTAAGAACTCTGGAGATTAATTAAAAACATACAATAATTCAACAGCATTTACTATTTATGAATATGTTGGCTCAGGGCATTTTAAGTCAACTTACTCCCATCCTTTTCTCTCCAGATCCACAGTAGCCTTAAAACCCAGCAGCCTTGCAAGACTAACAACCAGCAGCCTTGCAGTCACCAGAGGGATTAGTCTAGGCTCCCTAAAAAGCCCATCCCAAAGAACTGCCACTTTCTGATCTTTGTGTCCTGTGTCATCATATTCCCAGCACCAAGCAGGGTTCAGGGCACAGCATGGGTGTTCAAGGTACAGTAATCCCCTTTCCCATGGTTTTGCTTTCTGTGGTTTCAGTTTACCCACAGGCAACTACAGTCTGGAAGAAGATGATTCTCCTGACGTAGTATCCAAAGGTCAAGAGCAGCCTAACACTTCATCAAAATGCCTACATCAACCACATCACTTCATCTCATCATATAGGCATTTTATCATGTCAAGTGATCACAAAAAGAAAGGTGAATATAGTACAATAAGATATTTTGAGAGAGACTACTTTCACGTAAGTTTTTAGTATAGTATATTGTTCTAATTGTTCTATTTTATTATTAAACAATAACAAGTGCCTAATTTATAAATTAAGTTCTACTATGGGTATGTATACATAGGAGAAAACGGTATATATATATAAGATTCAGTACCATCTGCAGTTTCAGGCATCCACTGCGAGTCTTGGGACATACTCCCTGTGGATAAGAGGGACTAGTGTATTTTTTATCTTGTATTCTAACCACGAACAATCTGAAACTGATATTTTTTTTAATCTCATTCAAAATAGCTTAAAAAGAATGAAATAAGAACAAATTAACAAAGGAAGTTCCAGACTTGTACACAAGAAACTACAAACATTATTGGAAGTAAAGATTTAAGAGGAGATTTGTTCATGATGATATCCAATAATGTCAAGATGGCAATTGTCCAAAACTTGATCTACAGATCTAATACAAACATATTAAAATCTAAGCCAGTTTTTAAAGAAATGGACAAACTGGTGGCACCTGGGTGGTACAGTGGGCTAAGCATCTGCCTTCTGCTCAGATCATGATCCCGGAGTCCCAGGAATCAAGCCTTACATTGGGCTCCCTGCACAGTGAAGAGCCTGCTTCTCCCTCTAGCCCTCACCCCACCTGTGCACTCTCTCTCTCTCTCTCTTTTTCAAATAAATAAATAAAATCTAAAAAAAAAAGAAAAGAAAAGGAAAGGAAAAAAAAGAAAAGAAAAGAAATGGATAAGCTGATAATATTTATATGGAAATAAAAAGGAAAGCCAAAACAATTGTTAAAAAGAACAAAGTTGGAAGACTACATTACCTTACTTCAAGTGTATACAACTAAAGTAATCAAAATGATGTGGTTGTGGCATAAAGACAAACTTTTTTTTTTTAGAAACAACTCTTCCAGAATTTAATTTAAATTCAAGTTAGTTCACGTGTAGCATATAGTATAGTATTAGTTTCAGGGGTAGAATTTAGGGTTCGCCAGTTGCATGTAACACCCAGTGTTCATTATATCAAGTGACCTCTTTAATGCCCATCACCCAGTTACATCATCCCCCACCACCTCCCCTCCAGCAACCCTCAGTTTGTTCCTTATACTTAAGAGTCTCTTATGGTTTGCCTCCCTTTCTGTCATTATCTTGTTTTTCCTTCCCTTCCCCTGTGTCCATCTGTTTTGTTTCTTAAATTCCACATATAAGTGAAATCATATGGTATTTGTCTTTCTCGAATTGACTTATTTCTCTTAACATAATACCCTCTAGTTCCATCCATATCATTGCAAATGGCAAATTTCATTCTTTTTGATGGCTGAGTAATATTCCAATGTATATATACACCACATCTTCTTTATCCATTCAGCTGTGGAGGGACATCTGGGCTCTTCCCATATTGTGGCTATTATGGATATTGCTGTTATAAACATTGGGGTACAGGTGACCCTTCAAATCACATTTTTTTATCTTTCTGATAAATACCTAGGAGGGCAATTGCTGAATGATAGGATAGTTCTATTTTTAACTTTTTGAGGAGCCTCCATACTGTTTTCCAGAGTGGCTGCACCAGTTTGCTTTCCCACCAACAGTGTAAGAGAATTCCCCTTTCTCCTCATCTTCACCAACATCTGTTGTTGTCTGAGTTGTTAATTTTAGCCACTCTGATGGATGTGGGGTGGTATTTCATAGTGGTTTTGATTTGTATTTCCCTATGATGAGTGATGCAGAGCATTTTTTCATGTGTCTGTTAGCCATTTGTAAGGTAAACATAATTATAATTCAATAATTAATTGAAACAGAATTGAGCATCTAGAAAAAAAGAACCTTACATTCAAGGCAAATTAATTTTTGACAAAGGTGTCAATGCAATTTTGTAAAGGAAATGATGATCCTTTCAACAAATGCCACTGGGAAAACTGACTATCCATACACAGTGGCAGAAAAATGAATTTAGACCCTTTTTTCACATGATATGCAAAAATTAATTGAAATGGATAATAAACCTGGGTTTAAGAGCCCAAAGTATAAACCTCATGAAAGGAAATATAGGCGAAAATTTCTGTGATCTTGGGTTGTCAGGATTTTTTAGGTAGGACACCAAAAGCACAATCTGCAAAAGAAAAAAGTTAATAAATTAGGCAGGGTGGTCAAAATTAAAATCTGTACTTCAAAAGACACCATAAAGAAAATGAAAAAACCAGTCAATACTGGGGGGAAAAAAACGCAAATCCTATTTCTAATAAATGACTTGTACTTAGAAAATGCATACGTACATATATACATACACACATATGTGTGTATATATGTATATACATACATATGTTTGTGTGTGTGTGTGTGTGTGTGTGTGTATCTCATGCCATTCAATAAATCAAACAGGAAAATGATGTGAATAGACACTTAACAAAAAAATCTACAAATGGGTAATACACATGTGAAAATATGCTCAACAGTTTCAATCATACAGAAAATGCAAGTTAGAGATGCTACTACATAGCGATTAGAATGGCCAAAATCAAAAGACAAACAATAACAAATGGAAGGCCTCAGATTTAGAAAAACTAGAATTCTCATGCATTGCTGGTAGGAATGTAAAATGGTATGGCCACTTTGGAAACCAGTTGGACAATTTCTTAAAAGGTTAGACAAGAGTTACCATATAATCCAGCAATTCCATTCCTAAGTATATAACCAAGAGCAATGAAAACATACACCACACAAATTCTTGTACGGAAATTGTTCATAGTCACATTATTCATAAAAGCCCCAGACTGGAAGCAATCGGAATGTCCATTAACTGAATGAATAAATCGAACATGGTATATCTATATAATGGAATACGAGTCAACAGTGAGAAAGAACACACTACCCCCCACATATCCAGTCAACTAATATTCAACAAGGGAGCCAAGAACACTCCATGAGGAAAGGATGGTCTCTTCAATAAATGGTGCTGGGAAAACTTAACAGCCATATGCAGAAAAATGAAACCAGACCCCTCACAAAATTTAACTTATACCACTCACAAAAATTAACTTAAAATGGATTTAAAACAAACATTTTTAAAAAAGACTTAGACATGAAACCTGATACCATAAAATCCCTAGAAGAAAACCTAGGGAAAAGCTCCTTGACATTGATCTTGACAATGATTTTCTGGATGTAATACCAAAACACAGGCAACAAAACAAAAGTCAACAAATAGAACTACATCATCCTAAAAAGTTTCTGCACAGCAAAAGAAACAATGAATAAAATGAAAAGGCAACCTGTAGGATGAGAGAAAAATACGTGAAACAAATACTGCATAAAGGGTTACTATCCAAAACATTCAAAGAACTTCTACAACTCAGTAACAACAAATCCAATTTTTAAAATGGGCAGAGGAACTATAAGATGTTTTCCAAAGACATCAAGAGGCCAACATTAAAAGACACTCAATATCACTAACCATCAGCAATACAAATCAAAATCACAGTATCACCTCACACCTGTTAGAATGGCTAGCATCAAGATGGTAAGACATAACAAGTGTTGGCAAGGCTGTGGAGAAAAGAGAACCTTAGTCATTGGTGGGAATGTAAATCAGGGTAGCCAATATGGAAAACAGTATAGAGATTCCTTGAAAAATTAAAAACAGAGCTATCATATAATTCTACAATCCCACTTCTGGACATATATCCAAGGAAATGAAAATGGGATATCAAAAAGATAGGTGCGCACCCATGTTTACTACAGTATTCACAATATCCAAAATGGAAATAAACTAAATGCCCATCAATGGATTAATGGATAAAGAAGATGTGGTACATATGGACAATGGAATATTATTCAGCCATGAGAAGGAATTTCTGCCATTTGGGACAACATGGAAGGCTTTGTGCTAAATGAGATGAGTCAGACAGGAAGAAAAATACTGCATGGTATAACCAATATGTGGAATCTAAAAAAGCCAGATTCGGGGGAGAAAAGAGAGTAGTATGGTGGTTACCAGGGACTGGACAACGGGGAAATTGAAGAGGCATGCAGAGAGAGGAGGGGAAGCCTGCTTCCCGCTGATCAGAGAGCCCAATGCAGGGCTCGATCCCAGGACCCCGAGATCATTACCTAAGCCAAAGGCAAAGGCTTAACTCACTGAGCCACCAAGAAGCCCCAAAGAGGTGCTATTAAAGGATACAAACTTGCAACAGATAAGTAAGTCCTGTGGTGGAATGCACAGCAGAATGATTACATACAATGATACTCTGTTATAGACTTCGAAGTTGCTGAGAGACTAGATTATAATTATTCTCACCACAAAAAAGAAATAGTAACTAAGTGATGTGATAGAGATGTTAGATGATAGAAATGTTAACGTTATGACAATAACCATACTGTGTTATCTATACATGTATATCAAATCAGTTTTTAAATCACAAAATGTCAATTATATTTCCCACATAATAAGATATGTCAATTATATGTCAATTTTTTTTAAAAGAATAAACTACCAATACTTACTACAACAGGAAAGTCATAAACGTCATGGTGGATGAAAAAAGCAAAACACCAAACATTCATATTGCATGACACCAATTATATGAAATTCCCAAGAAAGGCAACACTATAGAGACAGAAAGCAGATCAGGGATCACTTGGAGCTGGGAGCAGGCACTGAATGCCAATGAGCATGAGCGAACTTCTGGAGTGATGAAATGTTTTACAACTGGATCATGGTCACAGAACTTCATCAATTGTACAACTGGTAAATTTTATATGAAATCATACTTGAATTTCACAAACTTGAGTTTAGACGGGATAGCAAGTCTGTTTTCCATCCCTATACTGTCTCTGCCACTTCCACAGTGGGGAATCAATGGCTTTACTTCCTTATAGGAAGGATGCTAATTGCTATGATGAAACATGCCAAGAAGATCATTTTGCTAAGTTACAGCAAAGGTTATGTCTTCGCGTAACAGACTGCTGAACCTGAGTGACACTGAAGCATTTGGCTTCAGAGAGCAAGAGGTGCCAATCCGGTACAGTCTGCTATTCTTGCTGTGGCAGATGATAGTGGTTTCTGCTTATCCCACCAACTTAAAAGCAAATTCCCAGCAGAAAGTACTAGGAGAAGAAAACTAGAAATGCAGCGCAGACAAGACCCTTTCAGTTATGATGTACACTAGCTTTCATTACATTAAATTAAGTTATTTTCTCAAGTTCTGAAAAACTATCAGCCTGCTTCCCGAAAGGTGAGCTGGTTGCACAGAAGCATGGGACAGGCCCTTGTTTTAGTATTATATCTCCTTTACCCACCAGGAGAAGAAAGTACAAAGAAAGAAGGCAGAGAGGTGGTATCTAAAACACACAAATGAGCAAGACATGTTCTTTAACCTCTGACCACAGTGCCACAAGTTCCTAAGAAGGATTTTCAGTGAATTGCCCCAGTTTTCCCTCCCATACTGCGCCCTCTCTCTCTCTCCCCCCAAAGATTTCTGATGGTGGTGCAAAAGAAAATATGAAGAAATAGAAACTTCATGTTCTCATCAATGCTGGCTTTGTGCGTTTCTTCCTCCGCAATAGTGCAGATGACAGACAAATTCTACTAAGCCACTCAACTAAGTCTACACACCCAGAACTATACCTAAATTCATCTTGTGACTTCCTTTCACACTTTGTCAAGCAGCACTCATACCTAAGGACTAGATTCAACTACAAGTTCTAGAATGTTAGATAAGGACAGGAAAGAAGCATCACGTGTTCATAGAAGTTTCTCTCCTTTCTTTAAAATATATATATAATACTATATATATCTGCTTTTTTATATATATATATATATAAAGTTCTCTCTATATATAATTTTATATATATATCTGCTTACCATGAACTAGCTACTTAGCTTCTCTGAATCTTTTAATTCATTGGTCCTATAGGAATAAGAATGCCGGGTACACATGAGCTTATAACAATTAATGAAGGAGTTAAATTGAAAATATTAAAAAATAAAGTGACAGTGCATAGCAAAGTATATTTAGAACAAATTGTCAAACTGAATTAAACTTCACCTTTAGAAAAGTCTAAAAAAATTTTAAAAATTAAATATATATATATATTGATTGCTATATTTAAAGAAAGCAATATATATTCATTGCCAAAAGTAGGCTAAACAAAGGAGTTATAGACAAGAGAAATCACCCCTAACTCCACATCCTAGGACCAGTCGCCAACCTTTTTTCCTGCCTGAATTACAGTCATTTCTTTTTTTTTTTTTTTTAAGATTTTATTTATTTATTTATTTGACAGAGAGAGAGATCACAAATAGGCAGAGAGGCAGACAGAGAGAGGAGGAAGCAGGCTCCCTGCTGAGCAAAGAGCCCGATGTGGGACTCGATCCCAGAACCCTGAGATCATGACCTGAGCTGAAGGCAGCGGCTTAACCCACTGAGCCACCCAGGCGCCCTACAGAGTCATTTCTTAAAGAGAATGATGTTGCACACATGTATTTCCCTTCAGTGGAAGGAGGGGGAGTGGTGGCTTTGTGATCACATGTTATTGTGCAGTTCCTAGCCAGAGTCAGGGAGCACATGGGGGTATGAATATTGGGGGGATATCAAGAAACTGGAAGCAGGGATACCTGGAGAATGATTCCAACTTTTCCTTTACGTGAGATGTGGCCTTGCTGGGGGTAACTTTAGCTCAAAACCCAACTAAGTCCTGAGTGGCTGAAAATATTGCCTATTGAAAAAAAGATCACTTCATGTGTCATTTCTGAATAGTGACAGGAAAGGGACTATGACACAGGACAAAATTAAGCTTAAGCTTTTCTAATCTTGCAAGCTTATACTTTTGGCAGACAGGGTCAACAGCTTCTCGGAGAGCCTGTTGCAGGGGGAAGCACCTCACCCCAACAATCATCTCCCCGTGAGGACAGCCTATCTCCCAGACCCATTCACAGACTGTGAGCTTTTCCCTAGTGTACTTGCTTCCTATTGCTGCTGTAACAAATAACCGTATATTGAGTAGCTTAAAATAGCACAGATTTATTATTTCATAATATTAGCGATCAGAAGTTCATGATCAGTCTCACTAAGCAAAAATCAAGGGGATGGAGGGCTGCATTCCACTTAGAGACTCTAAATTCTACTTTCTTGCCTTTTCCAGCTTCTAAAGGGTACCAGCATTCCTTTTTTCAGGACCCTATGGCACTCTGTCCTCTGCTTCTATCATTAAACTGCCTTCTCTGACCTTGAACCTCTTGCCTCTTTCTTAGGAGCTCTGTGATTCCATGAGACCCATCCAGAAAATCCAGAATAATCCTTCCTTCTCAATACCCTTAACTGCAATTCATTGTATACCCTTAACTTAACTTCAATTCATTGTAATTAAGATTTTATTTATTTATTTGACAGAGAGAGAGAGACACTGAGAGCAGGAATATAAGCCGGGGGTGGGAGGTGGGGGCATGACAAGCAGGTTTCCTGCCTAGCAGGGAGCCAGGTGAGGGGCTTAATCCCGGGACTCTGGGATCATGACCTGAGGCAAAGGCAGAGGCTTAAGGACTGAGCCACCTAGGTGCCCTGGGGATTGTGCATTTTTTTATATGTATTTTGGTCATTTCTATTTGTTTTTTGAGTTGAAGTGGCATTTCAGTTGGAATAAATAGAGGCAGTCCATTAGTGTTGGGAAAGTTGCAGATTTCTTTGAAAGAAAGGCTTCTATTTTTTCTTTAGCTGTATAATCCTGGGCAAGTTACCTGACCTCCAATCCTCATTTTTTTAATCTGTAAAATGAGAATCATAACTATGTACCTTTGGGATTACTGTAAGGCTCAAACTAAGCAGCACATGATAAGTTTCTAGAACATAATCAATTCCTAAGAATTGGAGAGTATCATCATTAATGACCTTGCCACACAACCAGCCTATTTCAAAGTCATACCTTGTTCCCAAAAAGACAGACAGACACACACACACACACACACACACACACACACACACAGCGCCTCTAAATAATCGGCCTTTATTTCCAGCATTTTCTAGTCAGTGACATCTTTCTATATACATCTGAATGTCCCCTATTAAGTCCCTCATCTCCAGTACAGCTCTGAGCGGAGAATAAGAGATGCAGGAAGAAGGGGGCCACACCTGATACTGGAAAGGGACAGAAAGGCAGAGGCAAATAACCCAGATATGGACCCAGCCAACAAAGCCTCCTCCACACGGACACTTCCATTGTGCTCTTGGAGAGTCACACACTGATCCCAAGAGTACAGAAGGAAATAAGACATTCCTACGGGACTAAACCGGGGTCTGACAGCCAGGCCTCCCCTTCCCCTCCTCCCTCCAGGTTTAGTTAGCTGTCACACTGTCACCATGGCAACCCTCTGTCAGAAGACACACCACCTCCAGTCTGAAGCAGGCAGCCTGTCCTCTTCAATGCTGTGAAATGTCTAGAATGCTTTCTGGGACTAATTTTTTTCTCTCTGTGCTCTGTGTGGAGATGTGTGACAGAGAGGAGGGGGGAGTTCTGGCTGTTAATGTGTGGCTCAGTAGATTAAACAAAAGCCACCACAAACACACACAATACAGAGTAAGACACACTATGCTAATGATAGAAGTAAAACATTTTGACAGCCTCACTCAGCTAAGTGTCAAACACTTGTGAAAAAGAAAAATTGGTTTAAAAAGAAAATCAGCAACCAAGTACAAATAAGAGCCTAAAAGGAATGGATTAAAGGCAACCCAGAGCCTCTTCAAGGCATAGAGGAGGATGTCTCAATAAAAACGAAAAAGCAGACCTCAAAGAGGTTTACCAGATCTCTGACAGCGCTGGGCTAGAGCTAGAGCTTCTCACTTTTGCGGCAGGTGAGGGGTCAAAAATAAACATAGCTTGTTCAATACTCACAGCAAACAATAAAGAACAGAATGTGTATAATGTGGGCAGGCATGCACGCACACACCTTAGAGACACAGCATTTAAGCCTGTACCTATATGGCTGTCGCCACTTACCAGTTTCCACAAAACCGCCACCCACTCATGAGTAGAAAATTCCAGAAACACAGGTAACCTGCAGAGCTTTCTGGGTCATCTTCCTCACACAAAACATCTCACCACACTCTTAACCAACCTGACTGCAGAAAGGAATGCATGCTCTCTCCCTAAATTAAAAAGTGCCCTTTTAGAGCCCCTCTCTGGAACATCCTTTAAAGGCCTTTTGGACAGACAGATGCCCCAAAGAGAGAAGTTAGTCCTGGCAGGGAACTCAAATAGCACAATGATGCTGCACACAGAAAAGGACGGTTTTAAAGTCTTTCTGGCAACAGAAAAGAAACATATAAAAGACAATCACTTTCAGCCCAGCCACTGAAACAGAAAAGCAAGCAGAGAAACACAGGGCAAAATTTTTTTTCCTGATCTATTTCTCCAAGGCCAACAAAGGAACAAGTGTACACTCCTTGCACAGGTCTGATGGATGATGGGCAGAACACCAAGCAGCAGACACTCTCCATGCTTCCCCAAGACTCAGTCTCCTTTACCCCTTGCTGTGAGAACTCCAGTTCCGGTGGGACAGCAATATAGGTTAGGCTGCCTGATTCCCAGCCCCCCTTGCAACTAAAGGTGGCAAACAAGAACTGGCCAATGAGATGGCAGCTGGGCATGCTCTGACCTTGTCCCTCTTCCTTCTGCCATGCCTGGAGGGGAAACAACTATCCTATGAGCATAGCAATGAAACTCCCATACTGCTAAGGCTAGAGAAGCAAAAGCTAGAGCACCTGGACGCCTGACAACATTGTGGGCTGCCTTCAATGGACTGAGCTCATTCCCAAACAGTGATTCCCCATATGTTAAATTACACTTTTCTCTTTTTGTACTCTTAGGTAGCATCCCAAAGCTCACCTATGGAGAAAAGGATGGAAGAAGGAAAGAAGCCAGAGTCAGTGAGCTTGTTATCCCAACCAGCTCTGAACACTTCCATGATGAAAGGTCATCCACCCACCCCCCACTTCATGTCTGCAATAAGCAAGGGGCACAGACCGGGTCATAGGCATCCAAAGGTGTACACTTGGCCAATCATGTGATCTGCACACCAGCATTCTTTCTTTGGCTCTGGTATTTTTAACATGACAAACTCTCCAACTATAAAGTACTACTCAACTAGGTACATTTGCTGGTCCCAAGAACAGCAAATAGTCCTGCTTTCCAGGTACCCAGGCTCCACCCCCATCAGGCTTCAGGAACTTCCCCAGACAAGATCTGTCAGGGAATAAGAGAGGGAAAAATGTTTTACTTTTAATTCCTCTTGTTATTTAAAGCCCATGCATGTTCAGCCCACATACATATGGTTTCCCCTTCTTTTGAACTTCCTCCCCACAAAGTCTTTGAAATGTTCTAATAATGAGATAGAAGCCCGGAGAACTACTGACCCAATGTGATGAAGGTGGATATTATTTTAAATTACACACATTTCAAGCCTCCATAATGATGTTAATTATCCCCATCTGCTTAAACACTAAGAAAATGAAAACAATCTTGCATCTCAGAACACCTCTTGAAAAAGAAATAAGTCCCCTACTAAAGTAAATTGTAATTAAGATATCAAGTTTGTAAAACCCATTCGATTAATTAAAATAAGAGTCTGAGTCATAGTCTGCTCTATGTTAAGATTTCTCAACCTCAACACTACTGACATTTTGGACCAGATCATTCTTTGTTGTGAGGACCACCCTGAACAAGGAGGGAATTTAGCAGCATCCCTCAGTAGAAACAAAATGTCTCCAGACATTGTCTAATGTCCTCCGAGGGAGGAAAATCACCTCCAGGTACTGTTGCTCTACCAGAAAAGGGTCATCATCCACACCTACTTTACAGATGATAAAACCCAAGCCCAGAATGGCCAAGAGGTAGATCCAATGTCATAAAGCCAAGTTAGCTGCCAAGATAGGGTACCTGCCATTGGAGTTACTCCATTCTTCATGTTGCAACACACTGAACTGGTATGTGCTGGGACTTAGGCTGAAAACAAAAGTATTTTAACTTTACATTAATGTTTTAAAAAGTATGTCTTATTTGTTCTTTTTCTAGTTCCATTAGGTAGAAGATCAGGTTGAAATTTTTCTTGTTTTTTTGAGGTTGGCCTACATTGCTATAGATTTCCCTCTTAGAATAGCTTTTGCTGCATCCCGAAGATTTTGAATAATTATGTTTTCATTTTCACTTATCACCATGTATTTCTTTTATTTCCTCTTTGATTTCTTGTTTACTCATTATTTAGTAGCACATTACTTAGCATCCATGTATTTGTGTTCTTACCAGAATTTTTGTGATTAATTTCTATTTGCTTACCACTGTGGTTGGAAAAGATGCAGGACTTAGATCTTTTTTAATTTATGGAGACTTGAGTTGTGGCCCAACATGTGATGTATTCTGAAGACTGTTCCGTGTGCACTTGAAAAGAAAGTGTAATCCACTGTTTTTGCACAGAATATTCTGAATATATGTTAGGTCCATCTACTCTAATGTGTCATTCAAAGCCTCTTTTCTTGTTGATTTTCTGTCTGGATGATCAGTCCATTGATGTAAATGGGGTGTTAATATCCCCTACTATTAGTGTATTACTATCAGTTTCTTCTTTTATCCATTAATAGTTTATTTATCCATTAATAGTTTACTTTATGTATTTAGGTGGTCTTGCATTGGGTACATAGATATTTATAACTATTATATCCCCTTGTCAGATTGTCCCCTTTACCATTATGTAATGTCCTTCTTTGTCTCTTGCTATGGTCTTTGTTTCTAAGTCTATTTTGTCCTATATGTCTTGCTACTCCAGCTTTCTTTTCCCTTCCTTTTACATGGTAAGTGTTCTTCTAGCCCTTCACTTTCAATCTGCAGGTGTCTAGGTCTGAAGTTGAGTCTTTTGTAGGCAGCATATAGATGGGTCTTGCTTTTTATCCAGTCACAGAAATAAAGGAAATAACTGAGTGAGGCATTTAGGCCATTTACATTTGAAGTAATTATTGATAGATATATACTTACTGCCATTTTGTTACTTCTTAACATGGTTTTTTTGTAGTTCTTCTCTGATCTTTTCTTCTTCTCCTGCTCTCTTTCCTTGTGGTTTGATGGCTTTCTTTAGTGTTATGCTTGTATTCCTTTCTCTTCATTTTTTGCGTAATGATTATAGATTTTTAATTTGTGACTACCATTAGGTTCATATGAACATCTTACATATATAGCAGTTTATATTGAGTTGATGATCATTTAAGTTTAAACCCCTTCTAAAAGCAGTAAAATCTTACTTCCCCCAACCCACTGCATACACCTTTTATGTATTTGATTCATACTGTATATCCTTTTGTTTTATAAATCCCTTGATTCATTTTTTTATATAAAACCGATTTTAATGCTCTTGTGCTTTAACCTTCATACTGGTTTTGTAAGTGATAAATCTAATATTTTTATTATATGTAAATGCAACCTCTCAGGGGTCCTCACAGGGAGAACATCCTACAGTTTGTGGTGTGATTGCTGCCCTGGCAGATGGACTGAGAACAGACATTTGGCCTGACTGGTGACGCCGCCCAATCACAAGCCTGTGCTGGCCCCAGACAGACCCTCTAATAGCACAAGGAAAAAACCCTGCCCAGTGAGCCACAAAAGGCAAAGTGGGCCATTATACCCAACTGAGCTGAAGGCAAATGTGGCTCAGCCACAACAGTAAGGTATATACAGCCCACACGGGAGATAACCCTGAAATGTCCATTTCTGGTGAACATGCAGCATTGCACTGCAGGGCACAAAAGGACCTCTTCCTTATAAGGCCACTACCATCAAGATCAGGAGAGGCAGGTGACTTTCCTAAAACACAGAAACAAAGAGAGTTAGAGAAAAAGAGACAACAAAATACATCCCAAATGACAGAATAGAATACAATCACAAAGAGCTAAATGCAATGGAGATACGCAATGTGTCTGATAAAGAATTCAAATTAATGGGGCGCCTGGGTGGCTCAGTGGGTTAAGCCGCTGCCTTCGGCTCAGGTCATAATCTCAGAGTCCTGGGATCGAGTCCCGCATCGGGCTCTCTGCTCAGCAGGGAGCCTGCTTCCTCCTCTCTCTCTCTCTGCCTGCCTCTCTGCCTACTTGTGATCTCTCTCTGTCAAATAAATAAATAAAATCTTAAAAAAAAAAAAAGAATTCAAATTAATGGTTATAAAGACACTCAATGAACTGGAGAAAGGATTGGAGGACCTCAGTGAGACCTTCAACAAAGAAACAGAAAATTTTATAAAAAAGAACCCTCAGAGATGAAGAACTCAATACCTGAAATAAAAAATACATTGAGGGAATAAGTCATAGACTAGAGGAAGCAAAGGAATGGATCAGCAAGCTGGAAGATGGAGTAATAGAAAGCAGTTAAGCTGAACAACAACAACAAAAAGAATAATAAAAAATGAGAATAGAATAAGAGAACTCAGCAACACCATCAAGCATATTAACATTCACATTACAGGGATCCCAGATGGAGAAGAAAGGAAAAATGGGGCAGAAAATTTATTTGAAGAAGTAATAGCTGAAAACTTCCCAAATCTGGGAAGGAAACAAAATCCAGATCCACGAGGCCCTGAGATCCTCCAACAAAAGCAACCCAAGAAGGCCACAACAATGACACATAATAATTAAAATGGCAAAAAGCAGTGAGATGGAGAAAATTTTAAAAGCAGCAGGAGAAAAGATAACAGTTACATATAAGAGAAACCCCATAAGGCTATCAGCTGACTTCTCACCAGAAATCTTTGCAGGTGAGAGAAAAAAATGGCATAAATATTTGGAAGTGCTGAAAGGAAAAAACCTGCAACCAAGAATACTCTATCCAGAAAGACTATCCCTCAGAATAGAAGGAGAGAGAAAGTTTTCCAGACTAACAAAAGTTAAAGGAATCCATGACTATTAAATCAGCCCTACAAGAAATGTTAAAGGGAATTCTGGGGAGAAAAGGCCATAATCAGGAGTAAGAAAATTATGTAGGAAAAATACTGTATAGGTAAAAGCAAACATACAATAAAAATAGATTAATCACTTATAAAGCCGAAGTTATGTTTTGAAGAATTCAATGCCATTAATCAACATTAGGTTAGAAATACTTGCATGAAAAACTTGTTAAATTTCATGCCCAACCATTTTCCCCTACAGTCCCATTCAGACTAATTCAACAAATATTTAATAAGCATTTTCTAGGCATCTTCAACATTAGTTAAGCAAAGAAGACTATCTGCTTCAGCACATTAGCAGTGCAGTGAAGTGACAGTGGGACAAGTTGACCAGTCACAACACAATTAAAGAGCCAACTTCCGTAAGAGAGGTTCCAACAAAGTGATATGAAGCCTCAGAAGGGGAAAATTCACATGAGCTTGGAAATCAGAGAAATCACAGAGGAAAAAGCAACTGAGATGGGCTTTGTGAGATGGTCAAAGCATTCTAGGAAGAAGGAACAGCAAGAAGGTGGAAAGGAAGGAACCACTTACTGGACCACTGAATTACCTAACTGCCTAGGTAGGAACCAGTGAGTTTCTAAAGAGATAAATGATATAAATGATGCTGCATTTCCAAGATATTATCTCACTGTAACTACATAAATAAATTAAGGAAGTGATGGGCTGGAACGCTGTCACTGACTATGTAGAGAAGTCTTTTAAAGTACAGTCTGGTCAAAAGGAGAGAGTACCGTGAGGTAGTCTGTCATTCCTGACCTGGAAGACTAAAGACAGTTAGAAAGTGAATATTCCATCAGTGTAAGCAGAAAGCATTGTGAAGGTTGGCCTGGGGCTGAAGTGGCAAGAATGAGATATACGGGGACAAACACAGAATATCATGCAGACATGAGTTGATGGGGAAGAGAAGGTGGAACCTCACCATCAACTCCCAAATTTTATTGAGTGGAGAACAATGGTACCATTAACAGAAACCTGAGCTTTGGGGAAGAACTGATCCTAGAGAAGAAAATGAGTTTGCAATTTCCGGGAAACACCTGAGAAAAGTCCAGAAAGCCAACAGTTAGAAGGGTGTAGAGGCCTGAATAAAGATCAAGACCAAGATTTTGTTCACAGAAAAAAGGCAGTTTACAAATCTGGAGTTTTCTGTGTAAAACTGACTTTTCAAGCTTTAACCATAGATAAGATCCCTGAGAAAGCTGTGAGAACAAAGTCTTGAAAAATGCATAGGTTTAGGATGCAAAAGTAAGAGCAAGGGTAAGGAAAAGAAGCTACAAAGGAATTTTTCACTCTGGGTGGAATAAGCAGAAAAACCAAACATGGGTAAAAGTTCATATGCACCAGAAAGATTAAGTAAGATGAGGGATGGATGTAAGCCCATGGTTTACCAGGTAGGCCAAAGCGAGGTTGGGTTTTGTTGAGGTGGCAGCAAAACATAAAACTAATACTGCTCTCTGGAGTCAGACAGACTTCGACTCATATCTGGGCTTGGCACTTGCCACCTAGAAGACCTGTGATGAGTTACTAACCTGTTCTCTGCCTCCTTTTCCTCAGTAAAATGATGATAATACCATTCTTTACATGTAAACTGTGGGAGATTAAGCATGTAAAGTACTTAGCCTAGTGATGGGGCCCTCACCAATAGCAACAGCTTTTCAATAACCCCCTCTCCACTGATACCACAGAGGCCAGGTGAGGGAGTGTCTTAGTTCTCCTTTGCACCAAGAGTGAGGTGAGGGAGGCATTGAGAAGGGACTACTCCAGCTAGTAGTGGTATTTGCTGAAAGGCTGAATCTATATTGTGATGTCAACACTGAGAAGCACCAACTAAAAGAAACCATTATCATGGGGTAAGCATGGGGAAGGGAGAGGGCAAGCAATTTAATACAACACATCAGGGATCAGCAACACTTTTTCCAAAAAGTGCCAGATAATAACTATTTTAGGATGTGAGGACGATATGGTCTTGTCACAACTACTCAACTTTACCTTGCAGTGCGAAAGCTGTCACAGAGGACATGTAAGCAAATGGATATGGCTATATCCCAATAAAGCTTCACTTATAGAAATATGCAGTAGTTGGCCTGTAACCCACAATGTGCTGACCCTTGCAATAAAAGGTGGAATAAGGCCAAACAAGGCAAATATTCTTAAATCTCTAACTCTAGCTTCTAAGTTTAGAGAAGGTAACATAGAAGAAATATATTGAGACAAGTAAGACCAAATTTTTAAGAATCCCAGGCAGCACAATCTCAAGTATAACAACTGGCTTCGTCTTTAGTGTTTCATTGTTTTTGGAGAAGGGGAGGAAAGAAAATGGAGAGAGTGGCTGAAAAACATTAAAAAGCTCTCATGGAAAATAATAAACAAGTTAGAGAAATGCAGAAGTAAAAACATTCATGAGTGTCCATCTACACTGTAAATTGAGACAATTTCTGTCTCTGATTTCTTACTAAACTTCCTGGGCTGATTTGGAAAACAGAAATACCATTACCTTATTTCCTGGTGACAGGGACTTGTACCCAGTACTCAGTGGAGAGTTCTTCCTGCCTTTGGATCAATGAATCCCTGAATTTTCCCACTCCCCCACCCACACCCCAAAAATGCACCTTAAGATGCCTCGTAGTTCCTTTGCTAAAGGGACAGCAACTCATTCTTTGTCTCTTCCCATCATTAGTTAGTTGAGGGCCATTTGAGTATCTCAGAGTGACAAAATCTTCCCAAAAAGAAGTCAAGATCATTAGGCTGACAGTTATTACTATACTTGGAAGGACCAGACCAATATAAATTACTACAGGAGTCGGGGAGATACAAAGATGAATGTCTGGTTTTATCAGTACATCACTACTGTCTTTAGCAGGAGAGATTAAACAAGGAAACCCACAACAAGCTTACATAGAAAGAGATAAATGTGGAAACCCAGACATTGACAAAGGGCTCAAAGTTTCCGCAAGCAGAAGGCAACTACATACAGTCAGGAGTAAGGAGAAATGAATATCTCAGCCTGCATTGAGTAATAGGCAGGATTAAGGAAAGACAGAGATTGAGAAAAATGTGGGGCACCTGGGTGGTTCAGTCGGTTAAGTGTCTGCCTTCTGCTCAGGTCGTGGTCTCAGAGTCCTGGGATCTAGCCCCGTCTCAGGCTCTCTGCTCGGCGGGGAGCCTACTTCTCCCCCTATCTCTGACTGCCTCCCTGCCTACTTGTGACCTCTCGCTCTCTGTGTCAAATAAATAAATAAGATCTTTAAAGAAAAAAAAAAAAATGTACCAGATGAAGAGACCACATGGGCATGGGCACACACTTAGGTCAGCAAGCAGAGGCCATGCAAACGACAGAGGGCTGGTATTCAGAGAAGAGAGAGCAGCATGGTGTGCTGATTGTTAAATCCTCCCAAACCTCCTTAGCAGAAGGTAAAAAGGCTGGTACCCCGGCCCTCCCTCTCCTGCCTTACGCAACTCTGTCACCATCAACCTGCCCAGCCTCCCTCCCTACTCTCCTCATGGAACTTTCCAAGTATCTCTGCAATCCAGTAACTAAAGTAAGAAAACAGGCCCACCAGGACCTAAGTTCAGCACCAAGTCCAATGTCTATTCTATCTGGGCTGTGCCCACACCACACCACCTCGATGGTCAGAAATGTATGCCTTTCTTGGCTGGGCTTAGGCTGACTAATAAAGACCCTAGAAAGGAAAGGAGTAAAAGTGAGGATGGAAACACCCATTGTGTTTCCACTCAGGCATATTAACAGAACTTTGGATCAGAAATCCAGACTTGCTTTCACAGGCAATAAGAAGAGCTTATGTTTTATTACTTTATGTATTAACTAAGTTTTCTTTAGGAAAAATGTAATATCCCTGCTTTAAAAAATAAACCATATAAAACAGTGTTAAGAAACACTCCACAAATATTTTATAAATACTCAAAAATGCATATGAACTCCTCTTTTTAATTTTTTTAAAGATTTATTTATTTATTTATTTGACAGACAGAGATCACAAGTAGGCAGAGAGAGAAGGGGGAAGCAGGCTCCCTGCCAAGCAGAGAGCCTGATGTAGAGCTTGATCCCAGGATCCTGAGATCATGACCCAAGCCAAGGGCAGAGGTTTAACCCACTGAGCCACCCAGGTGCCCCTGAACTCATTTTTTTTAATAGAAATGTATTAATATATATATTCTTTTGTGCTCTACTATAATATATTCAAGCAGTGCTCTATTGATGGATGCAGAGGTTATTACCCCATTTGCTACTACAAACATGATGACAGACACATTTTGTCTGTCTTTGTGCACAGACATCTGTGTAAATTTGCAAGAAATATCTAGTAGAGGTGGAAATGCTGCATATGCACCACTGAAGAGAATGCAGCATTGAAGGTTCCTGAGTTAGTAGGAGAGGCAAGAAGACAAGATGAGGAAAGATAAGAGACATCAGTGTATTAAGGTGGAAAAGCTGGACTGAAGCTCTCTAAAGGATTAAAGAAAGGGAGATGATGGAGAAATGCACTTTCAGGCTCCAACAATGTGCAAGTTAAGAGCACCTGCCCAACGGCTGGGGAAGAAGAGAGAAAAGGGATTTCAGGACCAATGCAAGTGAAACCATAGATGCAAAATTAACCGAGTTAATAAGGAATGACACAGAGACAAGAACGAGGGAAAGGGCAGGAAGAAGACTGAAAAAAGGAGAAGGAAAAACAAAGGTTCATCATGTAGCGCTCCTAAGACTGAGGTATCAGACAGAACTCAACCTGTGTGCTCTGTCTTGAACAAAGGAGAGATCCATGTTGCACATGGTGATGCTCGGGCACCTATGGGACCATAGATAGTTGTAGATAGGGTAGACTGTCTGAACTATGGCTGGAAATGTCCCACTGATCTCAGGAGAGAAGACAGAAATGGAAAGAGAGATTTAGGCATCATCCACAGAGTGGAACCAGATAGGACCACCTAGGGAAAAAAAGGTATAGAGTGCCAAATGCCTCTCTTGGATCACCAACATTTAGGGAGCCAGGATGAGGCAATCAGGAGAAAGAGATTAGGAGGGTGGGGAGGAAGAACAATGGTGTGGCATGAAAACCAAGTCAGTGGTGAGTTAAGGTATAGGAAAATGATGATCTGGTAGCCAGACCCCACAGTCTTTCAATACAACTGGAAAAGGCTGGAGTTTCATTCAATCAAGCTGGCACTGAGCAGAATGGACACAGGAGCTGAAGAATAGCAAAATGGAAGTGGATTTTTCTTAGGATAGTTCAGAGTTTATAAACTGAAAAGGTGGCTTAAGTGAAAAGAGCAGAAAACTGACAGAAAGAGAAGGTAAAAGACAGCAAAATCTCTGAACCACTGGCCCCAAATGCCTCATTAGCATGACCAATAACATATTCTAATCATTTGCAAATCAGCCCTGTATGACACTGTTTAGACACTACCATGGTTTCTTTTATTTGTGGTTTCTTGTTTCGATTCCAATTTCCCATTTCTGTTGGTCTTTTGCTACCATTGGAGATGTTGTGAGCCATTAATTCCCAGTGGTGTTCCTGCAGTAAGAAAACCTTCTGAGAGGCTCACTGCAAAATGTCACTGACACAAGCTGTCTTCTAAATGTCCTGTATTTCTGTATAATCTTGTCCATGGAGGTCTCTTTTGTCCAGTTATAGCAAACTGTCTGCTAGATCAGAAAGAAAGATCTAGAAAATGCCACAAAAACAAGCAGCAATGCAAAGATGGCATGCAACTCTCCCCAAGGCTCAAGGTATTAAATAACTTCCAAACTATTGCTGGAAATAAAATGCAAAAAAAATTTTAATATGCCCCATGTCTCCCAGGGAAGGAAAATGTTAATGTCTCTTTAGTTCATTCCTTCACTGTAAGGTCAGTAACATCATTAAACTCAGCAAGTTAACTTTTTTCAAATATCAAGTCATCTTCTTACTTCTCTCCCAAACACAAAGTACGCATGCAATTCAATTTTCCTTACGAGAACCAGTTTCCCAAGGTTGTAGCTTACCCAAGATTGGTTCTCTTTAGTACTACTTCTAATTTTCAGAAATATTGCTCTAGTTTTTAAAGTACCAGTTCTGTAGTCAGTACCAAGGCAAAGGTTAAAGTCAACAAAATGTGACATGAAATGCAAACTCAAAAATTGCAAACAACCCCAAAGATAGAAAAAGAAAGGAAGAACAATTCTTTGAGACATATGTGTAAAGATGACAGAGTTGATGGAACAGTATGTCCCCTCCCTTCAATAATACCTAACAAGGGGCGCCTGGGTGGCTCAGTGAGTTAAGCCTCTGCCCTTGGCTCAGGTCATGACCTCAGGGTCCTGGGATTGAGCCCCACATCGGGCTCTCTGCTCAGCAGGGAGCTTGCTTCCTTCCCTTCCTCTCTTTCTGCCTGCCTCTCTGTCTACCTGTGATCTCTGTCTGTCAAATAAACAAAATCTTAAATAATAATAATAACACCTAACAAAATGGTGAAATACTGCATACACCAAGTGCCTAAGAGGTTGTGAAGCAACTGCAACTCCTACTTTGCTGGTAGAAAGACAAAATGACAACCTATCTGGACAACAGTTTGACAGTTTCTTACACACTTACACATATAATCGCCATATGGCCCAGCAATCCTGCTCTCAAGCATTTATTTACCCTGGAGCAGTGTTGAGCAAATGACAGCCCTCGGGCCAAATCCAGCAGTGGCCCAAATTCAGCCAGGCTCATTTGTTCATGTACTGTTTACGGCTTCTTCCTGCCATAGCAGCCAACTGTCAACCTGCAAAGCTGAAAACATTCACTACCTGGCCCTTCACAGAAAAAGTTTGCCAACATCTGCCTGGAGAAAAGAATACTGGGGTTCACACCAAAACCTACATACAAATGTTTACAGCAACTCTACTCATAATTGCCCCAAACTGGAGCCAACCCAAACATATGTCCTTCAGCAGGTGAATGCATAAATAAACCATGATTCATCTGTAAAATAGTATATTATTCAACAATGAAGAGAAACCAACTATTGATAGAGACAACGATTTGAATGAATCATAAAGGCATTAATCTGAGTGAAAAAAACCAGTCTCAAAAGGTTACACAGTATACAATTCTATTGTAGGACATCCTCAAAAAGATAAAACTATACACAGAACAAACTGGTGGTTGCCAGCGTATAGGTGTTGGTGTAGGTACAATGGGACTTTTGGGGGAGATATTGATACTGTTCTGTATCCTAATTATAAGTGGTGGTTACAAAGACCCCAATATGTATTAAAAATCACAGAACTGGGGAACCTGGGTGGCTCAGTTGGTTAAACATCTGACTCTAGATCTTAGTGCAGGTTTTGATTTCAGGGTTCCGAGTTCAAGCCCCAAAAATTAAATAAAAAGATAAAAAAGGTATAGAAGTATATATACCAAAAAACAAAGTCTCTTTTACTCTGTTAATTTAGAAAGTAGTTTTATAAAAAGATAAGCTCTGCATCTAATATGGTCCCCTTATATATTTAATCATTTCTAGTATCTGAGAATTAATATATAAAACACAGTCTCAACATGGAAACTTTTGTTATAACATTTTTTGGTGATGATTGATGATTTTACTTGTTTTCAACTTTATTCTGCTTTATTCTCCTTTATTCTGATCTTTTCGATTACAAGAAAAGCCAGGACTCAATCATGATGAAGCCACACCAGAAACTGTTCCAGGCGACCTCAGGATAACTCATATTTGTAAACAAGTTATCACAATTTATGTCTAACTTGAGTTGTATAATTGCTGGAAGCAAATCAGCTGAAGTCCATTCCCAGCTTGGGTCCTTTCTTCCAGCTTCTAAGACTGCTCTGTCAACACTGACAGAAAGCACAATGGTGCAAGGTTCTATCTGCCATCAATCAGTGTGTGTTCTTGGCCAAGTCATCCAACCTCTCCATGGCTCAATTACCTCATTCATAAAGGAAGACCTCCAATATCCTCACATTCCCTTCCAACTCAAATGGAGTTCACATTATTACTCATGAAATCATTAATCAAAATGTCTAGAAACAACATTTATTAAGCATTAAAAACTGAGGAAGCATTTATGTATGCCCCCCAAAGAAAGTCATAAAAAGAACAGTCTCAGCCTTTTTAGGAAATTTAAACAGGAAGACTCTTAGTTTCCCTCAGCTGCCCATACCTCTCAAGAGGAACTAGACTCTAATGGTCTCTGAATGTACTACCACCCTCTAAATTAACCTATGGAGGATTCTCTTCAATCATTCTGGAGCACTCACATATGGTAGGATTACAATTAGACCCTCATTACATCCAGTTGTACATCAGACAATCAAGTTCAATGTAAATTGTGGAGATTGTAGACGGATTTATGTTCTCTGTGCCCCCACAGATGTTAACAACGAACAGGTCAAGAACACATCACCCACCTCCAGTTTAAGTATTCAGGAAAATTGCTGAGGAGTAGACAAGACACCTATCTATTAAGGATATGAAGAAAGATACCATCAAGCTGGCAACGACCAGAAATTATTATATTTACATTGCTATTTGAATCACAAGCTCAAAGACGTAAAAGCCAAAGACAACAACTCCACATGAACTTGTAACTAGTCTAATCTGTGTAAGCACTGTCACTTGTAATTTATAATAGGCTTTCTGAAATTGGCAGCATGATTCATGGTGCCAAGAATTTGCTTCCTGCCAATAATATTAAATTGTAGTATTTCTTATATCCTTTTAGCCCATGGTAATACAAAACATATGTGATTCACCTCAACCATTAGTAAACACTTTCTCAGGGTATTACTCATGTTGATGACTCATGGCAGAAACTTCCATGATGCTGAACAATCATTTTGGCCATTAAAGAATTGTTATATATCCATTTATTTGTAGTGGGACAAAATGAAATGGAAAAAAATCAATGTCAGAACTGACATGTCAGAGCTGAATGTCAGAACTCTCTAGACATAATTCTCTGACCTACAGCCTACCGGGAGAAAATTTAACCTATTCGAATCTAACAAAGTAAAAAAGTTTGTGTAAAAAAATACAAGGTAAAAAGTTTGAAGAACATGTTTACATGAAATGTAACACTATAATACATAAAAATTTGCAAGCTCAAAGTCAAAACTTCAAGAAATAAATGAGCAAATTATAAGCAAAATTAACAGAAAATTAAATAAACACTTGAAGTGTTCAGGCTCAATTAATAACCAAACAAAACTTGAGGGATCTTCTCACTTTGCAAAATACATTCGCTCCCCCTCTTCACTCCTCTCATGCCCCACTGCTCACAGCCCAAACCAGTGACCAATGCATCCTCAGAGTGCTGGTTACACTGGAAATGTTTACAATCCCTTTTGCAAACAATAGTACAATGTAGCTCATTGAGGCATTCTCTATAGTAATAAAAAGGTGGGATTAGGAGCATAACAGTTGTATAATGTTTTATGTAATTTACTGGCTAAAAATGTTAATCTTAAATAATAACTGAAACAGAGGAGAGCCTGGGTGGCTCAGTTGGTTAGGCATCAGACTCTTGATTTTAGCTCCAGTCATGATCTCAGGGTCCTGGGATGAAGCCCCACCAGGGAGAATGCTTGATAGTCTCTCTCTCCCACACCCTCCACCCCTCCACCTACCCCTCTGAAATAAATAAATCCTTGAAAAAAAAAAAAGAAAGAAAGAAAGAACAAACACAGGTAAATGCTTTTAAAGATTAAATACTTGAAAGTACACTGAAATTACATTAAAATATGGATGCATATTTCACCAACCAAGACCTGAAACCACTTAATGTCAACCAGTATTGAAATGGGTAAAATAACATAAGGTCCAGGCATGATAGAGAACACAGTAGGTCTGTATGTTCTGGCATGCAAAGATGGCCACAATATATTACTGAGAGGAAAAAGGAAGGTGTAGGGCAGTATGCAAAATACGACCATATTTTTTTTTAATATTTTATTTATTTATTTGACAAATAGACAGAGAGGCAGGCAGAGAGAGAGAGAGAGAGAGAGGAAAGCAGGCTCCCTGCTGAGCAGAGAGCCCGATGCGGGACTCGATCCCAGGACCCCGAGATCATGACCTGAGCCAAAGGCAGCGGCTTAACCCACTGAGCCACCCAGGCGCCCACAACCATATTTTTGTATGAAAAACTACACTATACTGTACAGAACTTATTATATGTGCATAAGCAATTTAGAACTATATCTTTCAAATCATTAACACCTAAAAAAGTGCTCAGAAGCTTTAATTTTTAACTTTAGTCCCTGCTCTATCATATATATTAACAACATGAAGTACTTTCAAGTTTAAAAATATTGCATATTCATATATCAAACTAAAATCAACAAAAAACTAATGTTTAAGAAGTGAAATTACAGATGATGAAATAAAAGAAGACTGAAAGGTTTATTTCTACGCGAAAGCCTGTTTTTAAGTCACTACAGCAGATGGGAATGACAATCAAATACCTTACTGTTACTTGTATTCATTGGCTGGCTGGTCATGTCTATCCACTTGCAGATTCCCATACATGCCAGAACGCTTCCATGATACGTGGCTAAAAAGCCTGTGAGGGCACAAAGCCACGCCCCCCAAAAGATCAGCAGAACTTGCAGAAAAAAAGCAGCCAAGAAAAACTATCAAACTTAACAGCTCTAAGGTCACAAAAACTTAGTGTTTATAATTCCATTCGCCTCAGAGAACAAAAGGCATTTGTGTAGTTTAATCTAATGATAAGCTCTCCAACCAGCACTATGCCAAAAGGTGGACAATGTATGAAACCAAAACATTATGTATTTTTAATGAGTTTTCAAAACAAAATATCCTGGTCTTGTTTTGAGTATTAGTATGGGCAAAACAGTCCCACTAATGGAAGAAAAGTGAAACGGACAGTCTAAAGCAGGAGATAACATAAACATCGTTTCTGTTTTTATGAAGCTCTTGTTTGCAGAAAAATTCGAAATACTTCAGAAAGAATGAGGCCAGGAAGACCATCGGGGCCCCCCACCAGCCACCATACTGAGCACAGTCTGTAAGGACCCTCGGACTACTGCATGGCAGGGCTCTAAAGGCAGGTCTCGGGGGCCCCACCTTCCAAGACGCTCCGCCAAGAGCTGGGGACCCATGGTGCAGGCACGCAGTCCTCACCAGGCACGCACCACCATCACCTGCTGGTATGTTCACTTACCCCACGAGTACTTGCTGTGTGCTCCTTTGCTCTCAGCTTCGAGGATGCCCTGGTGCAAGAGGAAGACAAGTCCCCGCCTCTACTCACAGGCATCTTACATTCAAGCGGAGGCAAATAGGTACAAAGTCAGCAAAGAGGAGTGCCTGGGTGGCTCAGTCCGTGAAGCAGCTGCCTTCGGTTCAGCTCCTGATCCCAGGCTCCTGGGATCAAGCCCCATGCCCGGCTCCCAGCTCAGCAGGGAGCCTCCTTCTCCCCCTCCCTCTGCTGCTCCCCCTGCTCCGTGTGCTCACTCTCAAGCTCGCTCTCTCGCTCTCTCTCTCTGACAAATAAATAAAGAAAATCTTTTTTTAAAAAGTCAACAAAGAAAAAAAAACCTTTTACACCATGTTCCGTTTATGAAGAAAGAGAACAGGGTGATTTGATCAAGCAATACGGACAAGGAAGTGCTACTTCCGATGTGGGTCAGAGGAAGTCCCCTCTGCAGAGGGGATCAAGACCTGAATGAGGGATCTGAGCACACGGAGGGCCCCCAGAGGGTGTCTGTAGTCAGAGATGAGTGAGTGAGGGACAATGTTCCTATAGGCCGGAAGGGTAGGCAAGCATCAGACCACTCACCACAGTGAAGTGTTTAGATCTTCACTTAAGTGCCAATGATGAACCAGTGAAACATTATAAAGGAACAGAGTGGGAAGATTTCGTTTGTCATTCAAAGAAATGATCTAGCTATTATGGCTGGGGACAGGTAAGCCAGCTTGGAAGGGACTGAAAGCAGAGTTTGTGGGAGGTCAAAGGAATGGTGCAGTCAAGACAGGACAGTGGCCTGAAGCAGCAGAGACCGTGAGGAACGGGTGGACTGGGGACCCGTTGTGGGGGGACTGCTAAGAGAATTCACAGACAGACTGGATGCAGAGAAAATTAAAAAAAAAAAAAAAAAAATCAGTCAAAAATCAAGATTAATCATTGCTTTTTAAGTGAAAACAATTACTTCCCTGATGCCCAAATCATCATTGCAAGCTGTATGACCTCTCTCCGTAATGATACTGATTTGTCTGATCTCCAAACAGGTCCACCTGGTAACGTCGGGCCAGCATGAGCCTGTCGGTCACCTGAGGTCTACTGTGGAGCGGGTGCATGACAGAGACAGGGCAGCAAGAGAAGCCCATCCATGAGACGGAACCCAGTCAGACTCCCACTAGCTCAGTACTTTTAACAGCTGAACCTGGTGGGCACAAGCATGCCCTGAGGGGTACTGCTGAAGATCTCTAAAACAACTGTCTACTCACTTAAAAAGGAGATAGAAAATGGTATTGTTCCTGATGGTTCAGAAATAGAGAACGTGGTAAAAAGACTTTCGTATACAAATGTATTGTTTTCACCACGTGTTATTTACAGAATGTACTTCAAAAGGCAGGTGAATGAAAGCTGCCACCTTATTCCTGTTCTGGAACAATGGCATCACCCAGGCACCCAGCAACATTCCCAAGTATTCCTTCACAGCAGGTCTAGGGGAAGTTCATGCAACTAAATCCAAAGAGGGTTCAACTTTATGGCTCCTTAATTTTTCAGGGGGGACACAGCAAGATTTGTTAAGTTTCAAGAGGCTTATGATGACCTCAGGGAGCCATTTATAATACATAACCCGTTTAAATTTTACAGGATAAATTTAACTTTTTTCATTCAGTCGTTAAGCAAATGAGTGACAGCTCACACACTCATACACTCTTGAAAAAACATTCAGTCATTTGGGATCCCCTAGGCTCTAGACCTGCATATTTTTTAAAGAATTATATGAATTTTTAAAAGGGTGGTTTTTTTTTAATGGATCTCAGAGTTGGTGATAAAATGTTCAAGTATTTCAAAAAACTACTCATGGGTTTCGTAGTATTCATTCACTTTTCACCCTTCAACCAAGTGTATCATATTATATAGTTCCTCCTTCTTTACGATGCATATTTGAACTGCCTAGAATGTGACCTCTTCATACACAAAGATGTAAAGGAAAAGTATAATAGAAGTACAAGAAAGACAAATGCCAAACTCATAAAAGTGGGTATTTTTAGATATGGAAGAAACAAGGCCAGAAGCAAGATGTTAATCAAAAGCATGGAGGACATTAGGAGAAGGGAAAAATGAAGGGGGCGGAATCAGAGGGGGAGATGAACCACGAGAGACTATGGACTCCGGAAAACAAACTGAGGGTTTTAGAGGGGAAGGGGGTGAGGGGATGGGTGAGCCTGGTGGTGGGGATTAAGGAGGGCACGTATTATTATATGAGCACTGGGTGTTATATGCAAACAATGAATCATGGACCATTATATCAAAAACTACTGAGGTACTATACAGTGACTAACATAATTTTTTAAAAAGCAGCTTTACCTGTAATGTTCTGTTCATGAGATAATTTTTTCATGTAATTTCAAGTTGGGTATGCATACAGAAAAAAGGACCAGCTACAAATACGACTAAAATGTTAATAGTGATTCATTCTGGGATTTTAGAGGTGAGTCATTATTCTCCCCTTTATATTTATCTCTAAGCAAAGAAGAAAAGAAGGGAGAAAGGGCATCATTTATTTGTTCTAATCTCTTGGCCTTGCTAACCTGAAATGCACCAAGACTTAAGAGATCACAAGCTTCTAAGAAGTGAGGGAGAGCAAGGGGCTTTCTGAGAACTTCAGTAATACTTTATACATAATAACCAAATTACAGATTCTCTGTGCCAGACCTGGCAGACCTGGGGCTGTCTCCCCATCTGAGGAACTAGCATGCGCCAAGCCCACTCCAGTGGGTGCCTGGAGGTGGCCGTGTCCTCCCAGGCACTGCTGACGGCGTGGCTCAAGCCAGCCACCTCTTGCAGTCCCATCAGACTCTCTGGACTGGAAACCTCAAACTGGACCTGCAGGACTACATCTCCTTGCGTGACCAACCCTGTCTCAGAGGCAGCCATACTCCACCCTGTGGTCTGGAGAGGGAATGATGCCCGGTGCAGAGCAAGAAGAATGAAACAAAGCAAGGGAGATGTGGAAGATGATGGCTGGAGCCCTCGCAGCTCTCTAGGGCCTAAAAGGGTCTAGGGTCCTGGCTCTGAGCTTCCAGCTCCTCTTCCTATAGGAATAAGCTTCAAGATTAATCCGTGATTTGGCTTAATACAGCTCAGGCTGGTTTCTGTTACTTAGAAATGTGTTTGTCCTAATATTCCAAAGCCTGCTGGTTGGTCCCCGAGGTTCTTGGACTGGCTGGTGAGGCAAACATGCAGGACAGAATTCAGCAGAGGTTCCAGAAGCTCAACAAAATCAAAATTCCTCATTTACTCCCTGCTACTTCCTAAAAATTCAGAGATAATAAAACCCCTGTGGGAGGCGCTGGCTTTGACTATTCAGACCAGTACCACTATGCTCAGGGACGAATGTGGAGAGTGACATCTTCGAAGTGATGGTCAAGTGCTCTAAACACATGTACCACAGGTCCCTTTCTGCCAGCTGTGCCTGCTACAATGTCCATTTGAAGCATCACCAGGAGAAATGTGTTGACCTTCCTTCTGCTGGGCACAGACACGGTGCTCCACACACAGCTTCCCACACCTTCCTACACCCTCCTTCCACCCTGCAAGGCAGGACTCCCCTCCATCCCACAGGTGAGGAGGGGGAGATGTGACATTAAGCAACACACCTGGGCTGCCCAGCTAGTCGGTGACAAACCCGGGCCTCTCAGTGTTTGATTCCTACTCCTTCTGCCACAACTGCTCCTTTCCCAGATGCTCTGGAAGCCACCAGGGAGGAAATCCTGCCTCTGCAACTCCTCAAGGCCATTCCAACAGGTGCACTCCCAACGTGCTGACCTTCAGTGACCCTGCTGGCATGGTCTCCTCTGACAAAGCAAACCACATCATTTCTCCCATTTCTGTCCCGTGGCTCTTGTCATCTCCCATCTGCACTGTGGCATTTTCCTCTGGACCCAGGTGCCCTTCTGCCTCCATAATACCAGGTCTTGAGTTTTCAGACTAGCTTTCCTCATGAGCCACAAAGACAGGCTCTCATCATGGTGAGCACATACTTTATATCCTTGTGGAGAAATTAATCAGGAACAACACAAGATGCCCACAGCTTTAACCACCCTTTCTGAACCCCTGACTCAGTGGACGGTTTCCAGTTACAAGCTGAGCTGTGTGGGCTCAATGCCAACACAGCAACCCCAGTGTCATCTATGGGACAGGGCTCGTTAAAACACACATTGTTGGCCCCACACAGAGTTCCTGATTCAACGGGTCTCGGGTGGGTCTAAGAATTTACATTTCTAACAAGTTCCCAGGTATGACAAGCTGCATAACAGCCCCCGAAAGATACCTAGTTCTTCATCCCTGGAACCCTTCTTTGTTACCTTACATGGCAAAGGGGACTGTGTGGATGTGATTCAGTTAAGGACCTTGAGATGGGGCGATTTTTCTGGATTATCTGGTCAGTCATAAATGGAATCTCAAGAGCCCTAATGAGAAGCAAGAAAAGAAGTTTCAATGACAGAAGAGTTCAGAAGGCCGTGTGACAATGAGGAGCAGAGTCTGCAGTCAGGTGGCCACGAGCCAAGGAATTCGGACACTAGAAGCCGGGAGAGGCAGAAGCAGACTCTCTACCAGAGCTCCCAGATGCAACCAGCCTTGCCAATACCTCGATTTTAGCATGCTAACAACCAGCTCGGACCACTGGCCTCCAGAAGTGTATGAGACTACAATTTCATCTGCTACGTTTTGAGAGTGATTACAACAGTCACAGGAAACCAATTCAGCCAGTGATGCCGATTTTGCCAGCCGGGGTTCACACTTTGAGAACCCTGCACTCCACTCACCCCTGACCACACCTCCTGCCACCCTGCAGACTAGGGTCCATGGGCACGGTGCCCTGGAAGACCTTATGACAATTCCAAATGACATACTACATGGCAAGTCCACACCACAGCAACAGGAAGGAGCACAGCAACGTCATCACAGAGCCGACTTCCAAAAGCAACTGTCGCTCACTAGCCCTGTGGCCAGGTGCATGTCCTCAACTCTGTGCATCCCAGTTTCTGAATCTATAACTTGGGGAGAACACCATCAGCCGCACAGCACCATCAACAGCATGCAACGGGGTGATGTGTTGAAGGGTTGCCTCATTGATATAAAGCACTCACCAAACCTTATTTTTACTGAAGTAGCTGAACATACGCCTTCCTCTTTTCAGCAGAAGCCTTCTCTTGGAGAAGATGCATTTATTGAGACAAACGAGTAAGTAGCTTCCTCTGAAATCTGACAGATCATCTCTAAGTTATCAGAAATATCGGGAAAAAAAGTACTTTTTTTTTTTTTTTTTTAAAGAAAACTCCTATCCTCTACCCTGACCATCCAGCTCCTTCATGGGGCACCTGGTCTCTCCAGCCTAAGTTCTCACTGCTTTCTCACATGAATACAGACTGCTTCAAACTTATTCAACTACTTCTTCCAAATCCACTCTTGTTTCTGCCTGCACGTGTGCCTTTTCTTCTGCTCTGGAAGCCCTTCCCCGACCCCCACCTTCTCCACCTTT
This sequence comes from Neogale vison, assembly GCF_020171115.1. NCBI lineage: Eukaryota > Metazoa > Chordata > Mammalia > Carnivora > Mustelidae > Neogale > Neogale vison. The sequence continues at coordinate 96,635,060 of NC_058093.1, read as the reverse complement.
AGGCCAGCTCTGATGGGCTGCACATCTACAGGGAGGAGCCCTCTGTATTCCTGCCCAAGGTAGGGAGGCGAGGGGAGGCATAAGCCAGGCCAAGGGAACAAGTGGGAGAACACAAGTGGGGAATTTCTCTGTCCACAGGGGAGAGTTTCACTTAGGGCCAAGAACAGGAACTCTTTAAAATCCTATTCCCCCACTTGCTCCTTTTATGACATTGGGCAATTTATGTCAGTTCCTAATCTACAAAAAGAAGACCAAAATAGTGCCTGCCTCCCACAAAAGCATTTTATGTGAATTAAACGAGATAACCCATATAACAAATGAGGTCTACCATTCAGTAAGTATCTAGTAAATGTACAGTTACCAGAACTTGCACCTCTGAGCGGTCCCCATCAGAGACGCCATTTTGGGAGGCCATCTTCTTTCTGTCACAGCTTCCACTCCTCTGAACGTTACTGAAGGCCCTCTGTGATGTTGTGCCTTTCAGAGTCACACTAGAAAAATCCATTTATCACTCACGATTGCCCCTTATTTATCCTAGCAGGAGTATGACCAGTGCTTGAACATCCTTACTCACCAGACTTGGTTCAAAGACCTGAATGATACCCAAATCCAAACCCACACCCAATGACATGCTCCTTCTGAGGATAATAAAAAATAATATTGTGGCAGATGTTGGTGTTGTCCTCTGTTATTTCCTGCCACCTTCTTCTATAGTAACAGAACACCAATTTTTAGCTGGGTGCATGGTATCCAGAAGACAGACTTTATTTCCAGCTTTCCCTGCAGCTAGGGAGGGCAAGGTGAGGACGTTCTGGCCAATGAGATATGAGTGTGAACACTATCTTCCAGGTGTTTCTGCTTAGAGAAAAGATTTACTTTCTGCTCCTGTTTCCCTTCATACTGGTTTCCATGTGGACATGGTGGCCATGAAGTGTGAAATGTGAAACCTCTTCTAACCGCACAGACCTGATTAATTTCCTAGTGTTAACAGAGCAAGAAGAAAGGAAACGGTGTCTTTGATACCAGCGGGGAATCACAGCAACCTTGGACTGCTTATGTCCAGGCTGCATGTTTAAGCCACACCTATCTGGCGTCTCTTATAGCAACTGAACGTGTTCTCCGACTAATTCAAATATGTAACAGCTCCTTAAGGTATCTGCAAAAACTTAGAATATATTTTAAGCAAAAATAACATTTTGTGAAATTTCCCAAAGTGACTACTTGGAAAGGCAGGAACACCTGTTCCACTAGCGTATTAGAGTATTGTTTGTTCAATGAGTCATACTGAGTACGGTTAATCATTACATCTCCTGAGATGGGAAGAAAAGCCCATCCCCTGGTCTAAATCTACCATCACCCAAACACAGCCAGTGATATTTACAAGGTTCTTTTCTAACAAAGTTGTGGACCATGCAGTTGGAACAATGTGGACTATTCTAATGGACAAAGCTCTGGGCCCACTGCTGGGAGGCTTAGGTTGTGGATCCAGGAATGCCGGGCCTCAATGGCTCTGCTCTATCTGTAAAACTGATGAGGTTGAGAGACTCCAAGAGGAGGAGGAACCAAAATTCCACAACCAAAGAAAGAAATGGCCCAAAAGTAGCAACTGGAAGGAGAAACAAAACTAGGAAGGACAAAAAATGAAAACCCTGAGCCCAAAAGAATAGCCCATCAAAACTACAAGGCAAGCCATAGTACCATCCATTCCTGGTCAGCCCACAACACACTCCTGGAACAAGCCCAGGGCTGCCGTCCGCCTTCATTACTGGACACATCGGCCTCTCAGCCAGGTAACTCAGAGAGAAAGAGAATGTGGGGATGGGTCCTACTGAACCCTATCTCTTGCTCACTGGCATGAACATTCTTCCCAATACTCAGTCCCTAAATTCAAGTCCCCAAAATCCAGATAGCAGGTCCTCACCTATTTGGGGAGAGGGGGACACAGAGTCCATTTCTGATTTCTCTTTCACTAGGTTTAAAGAACACAGAAGTTGTAAAAAATAAGAAAAAAGAAAAGAAAAGAAAAGAAAAAATAGGCCTTCTGGAGCCCTTTCTCCTCTTCACACCATCATGTGGGCTTGTACATGGTAAGTACACAGTTCATTTATTTTTAAGAAATGACTGATCCCCTAAGACGCCAACCATAAGATAATCTACAAGGGGGGTTAAGTGTATCCATCATTTTCCTGCAATATGCAGGATGAGTCCATGTCTGTTTCACACTGGGAGGGCCGACGTCAACCACCTGTAGTCAGTCACGGCTCCACTTCAGTTACTAAACCACAACATTTCCTAAAGAAACTCTTACACCAAGAAACGCACTAGTTCGCAGCCTCCAGTGTGCTACATGAAAGACATCATGACCAAGGAGGGAATCAAACAAGAGGCCAGGGCCCGTGTGGCCACTTGCTACACACTTGCTAACCGCAGCAGGATCCTGTGAGGTCAGAGCCTCAGGCTACTGCCCCTCACTTCTGAAGAAAAGGATGGCGGCAGTGAATGAAATGTCTTTTGATCACTTCCAGGACACACTGGCACTGTAAGGACCCAAGAAGTCCCCGCCCCAGAGCTAATACTAACCCCTTTTGTGTTCCTGAGCTGCTTCTTCCCTTTGCAAAGTCTTCCCTTCCTTGCTCAATGGCCAGTGGGGGCTTTCAAGGTCCACTTCTGTCCTCCCATCACATGGAAAAGAAGAGTCAAGAAGCAGAGGCTCTGTCCCTCCAGGTCTTTTGTTGTTGTTGTTGTTCTCACTTCTGATCACCTCCAAAGGAAAGAAAGAGACCAAAGAAGATATTCTAACACTACTGTCCCAAAGCTCATCAGCTTTAGTAAGTCAGCTTCCAGAGAAATTCCCCGGCCAAGGGTGTGGCAAATGGTATTTTCCAAAGATGGTTACACCAGTCTCTTTCCCATCCCCTGTGTGCATCTCACAATGTAACCGTAACACTCGTCATTGAGAGGTAGGTCTGTTTTCTGTCCCTTGAAGCAAAGTGGATCTTTCTAACTTCTTTGACCAAGGGAATGCAAAAGTGATGCATGGTCAACTTCTGAAGCAAAGCAAGGTCATACAAAGCAAATCAGCTTCCACCTGGTTCTCTCCTGGGACACATGGCTCCAGAGCCTTGAGCCAGCAGAGAAGTCTGGTGACCCAGAAGCCATCATGCTAGAGAGAAGACATGCACAGGTGATGCAGGCATGGAAAGAAATGTCCAAGGAGCCCCAACTGTTCAGCCTCTTGCTGTTCAAGGGTTCCCTGACCAGGACTTTGCCACAGGAGTAAGGAAGACTTTAGGAAGATCTGAGCCCTAGCCATTCTCTGACTGCAACCTCACCAAGTGGCTAGAACGACCCAACTGAGCTGCTCCCTCCAACTCATGACCACAGGAACCTTGAGATGAGGAGGTAATTGTTTTTAAGCCACCAGGATTTCATGCAGCCGCAGTGACTGGAACACAGGTTCTTTAGAAGACATGGCCCCATTTCCCAAGATAGCAATTTCCCACCTCTGTGGTAGGTTCAGAACATCCTGTCAGTGTTTAATTTCACAACTCCATCTCCTAGTAGAATAAATGGCACTTTTGTTTTCACATAGAAGAGTTTAAATTTTTACTTCAACATGTTGAGAATTTCACAATACCTCTTTCAAGGTTACTTGAGAGACCTTGAAGCATCTCAAATAGGAGTTAGGCAATCCCCATGGCTAGAAGTATATGACCCTCCTGTGCTTCCCAAAGGTAGACCTGGAGGGTGGGGGCGGGGGGCATTAGGGAGGAGATGAAAGCTAAGAGTCAGGCAAAATTTGGACCTCCCCACTCCCTCTTGGATATTCTTGCCCAATACCACCCTTCCCCCCATTTCCCCCGTGACACTACACCAGTGGAGCAGGCCTCTAAAAACCAAGGCTCACTTATTAATGAAGAACAACAGAACAGGATTGGTGGCATTCACTGAATTGGCTACAGTTACTGGAATCCAATGACTGTGGGCTACAGCCACAAATGACATGTAAGGGAAAGAAAGGCTTATTATTAAAATGAGCTGGGAAGAGGAGAAAGGAGCATGTCATGGGAGTGGGGAGCTTCCATTTCAGAAAAACCAAAGCCCTTTTAACTGAATTTGGCTGGAATCTGAGATCACCTGCTCCCTATTTGTAACTGGAAACCTTTCCATAAAGAGTCCATTACTTGACATTAAAGTCCCCGATTTTAAAGGACTTTGAAACCAATACCACCTAAGTGCTTGCATAAACAAAATATCTGTCTGTAAGATTCTGGTTCATGTCTTTTCTTTCCAGCACTGGTTCCTTCCTACTAATAGATGGTGTATTGGGACATCAATCTAGGAGCTCGGGGCCTCGTCCTGTGAAAGGCCTACCTGCCCCCTGCACACCACACTGTTGGCAAAGGCTTCCCTCTGGGGAGGATTTCTGTCTTCCCGTCAGGCCGTGCGTGCAGTGCTTTGACTGGGATGGTGTCCCTGTCTTTCCTTACCAGCAGTTTGTGGGCCCACAACAAAGACTAATAGCAAATCATGCAAAGACTGGCATCAGACCCACAGCACCCAGGTTCCCAAAGGCTGCAAGTCCGACCTGCTTTTCAGAAGCTTCACTAAACACAGCAGAGCCAGAGGTACAACGAAGTTGATTCCCAAGAGCACAGACACCCTCTGAGGCCAGCCCAAGTAGCTCCATCAGCGAGAAGACCCACTCCTCCCCAGCTCCTGGTCCTAGAATCTATCACTACTCCTTCTTCCAAAAACTATTTTGGATCCAGTCACAGATGCCCAAGGAGCTGTACTCCCTCCCTTGTGCCTGACATCTCTCTCCAGCCTGTACACAGGAACACTGACGTCTCTGGGCTAAAGCCCCAAACCCACTTGTCTGCCCACAGATGGAGACTGAGAAGCCCTCCCTCATTCTGCAGACCCCAGGGATGACACTGCTCTCTGCTGCTTGTTGATGCTGCCCTCCCACCCTCTCCTGGAGTTCTTTTCTTCCCAGCACTGGCTCTCAGACAGAAAGGTTATTGCTACCCTCCCCCACAGAGCCCACTTAACTCATACCTTCTTGGAGAAACAGCACGGCAGAGTGGAAGGGGCATAGGAAGTGGGCTGATCATCATGAATACAGGCTGAAGCCCATCATTGATGGGCCTCACAGAGGCTTTAGCAGTCACACCGACTGTCTGAGTTCAAAGCCTGGTTCCATCCCGCACTAGCTGTGTGACGTAGGGCAAGTTACTCAACGTCTCTGGACCCTGCCTGCCTCATCTGCACAATGAGGTAATAAACGATCTTATAGGGCTATCATGAGGATGGATTTTAAGTTAATAAAGTGCTCAGAACCTGATTTGGCATGGTAAATGCTCAATATATATTATCTACAAACAAAATTATTTTATTATCATGATCTTCACATGTCAGTTACAGTTCACCCAGCACCACCCCTCACATGACTGGTTTAAGGATAAAATGAGATTTGGTTTGTGAAAAGGACCTAGTCAATTACAAAAGTACGCAAAACTCACATTAGCCATATTAACCATTGCTACTATCTCCAAAAAAAGCTACTAGCTCCTAACCTAGGTCCTGCTCATTTCAAGGTTTAGTGCTACTGTCAAGGGACAGAGTGGTAGGTATCAGGTAGGAAGAATGTAAAATACAGAAATATAGCTCAGGAATATCTATATCTCTATATTCTAAAAATCTCTATGCCTAAATAATGTACACTACTTCCTTTCATGTGAATGTCCTGTAGCTCATATGACGCAAATAGACACATCTCCCTCCCACTCACAATGACCTACCTCTACACCTGATCGTCATCCTTTATTCCCTAAAACCTTCATTCATCCAGAACTCTGGCAAATTGTACTCCAGTCTCCTCAGTCAATGTCATTCCACTCCTGTCAGTCCAACCTCCCTCATCTCCCATAGACCACTGTTTCATCACCTGTCCAACCCCAGCTCTACTGGAAGAATCTCCTAAGGGTGTCTCTGCCTCTTCCTGTGGATCCCAAACTCCACCCAGGGCTGATTTTCCAAGGTGCAAACTGAATCCCATCGTTCCTCTCCATAAAGTTCTTTGAGGTTGCATTCTCCACAGCTGTGGCATTCAATTTGGGGTCCATAAAACCCTACTGCAAAACTTCTTTTTACAGATTTTTTTTAAATTTATTCATTTCACAGAGATACAGAGATAGAGACAGAGAGCACAAGTAGGGGGAGAGGCAGAAGGAGAGGGAGAATACTCCCCACTGAGCAGAGAGCCCGATGTGAGGCTTGATCCATGGCTTGATCTGAGGACCCTGGGATCATGACCTGAGCCGAAAGCAGATGCTTAACTATCTGAGCTACCCAGGTGCCCCCTCCACCCCTACCACTGCAAATCTGATGAAACTCATGGACCCCCGCCATAGGAAATTGCCCCCACAAGCCCACACAAGCACATGCTGGTCTGCCTCCAATTACCACCACCTTCCTTTCTACCTCTTTTTTTGTCTTGCAGTCAAATGACCCTCTAATACCCTACACTGTTTCATGAGTCCCCTTTTCCTTTCAAAGCTCTGAAACCCACTGAAAAGAAATATAAAAAAATAAAAATAATAAAACTACACCATTCATTTCTGTATCCCCAGGACCCAGAGCTCCAACATGGAAATGGGTGAAAGAAAATAAAGCAGTTTGTTTTCAATTGTGTGGCCCAAAGACTCATGCCCCCGAAAGATGGCCACACCCTAACCCTTAGAACCTGTGAAGATACTGTCTTATAGGCAGAGGGGATCTAGTCAATGAGGCTCAATTAAGTATCTTCAAATGGGGAGATTATCCTGGGTAACAGAGCTGGGCCCACACTCATCGCCGGAGTCCTTACAAGGGAAACAGGGAGGTAGGAGAGTCACAGAAAGGGATGTGACAAAGCAGGCAGATCACAGTGATGGGACTGCAGGCTTGGTTGGAAGCCCCAGGCCAAGAAATACAGGCAGCTGTTAGAAACTGCAAAAGGCAAGAAAACGTTCTCCCCAGGGGTCACCAGGAGCAACACAGTCCTGCCCACAGCTTGATTTTAGCCCACTGAGACCGATTTTGGACCTCTGACCTCCATAAATGTACAACCATAACTTCATATTCCTAAGCCACTGCATTTGTGGTCATTTGTTACAGTAGCAATAGGAAACTAATACAAATTAGCATATAAACTTACGTGGCTATGTATTCTCGTTACATCACATTAGAATTCTAAAACTGTTGTATTCTCAGCATCCATCCGTAGGGGTCTGGTTACATGTATTATGGTCCAGATGTACAACGAAACGCCTCACATCTATCCGGAAGGAATGGTGGCTGTTTCTCCTTTGCTCATTAATACGCGTGTGTGCATGTGGGAGCACATGTGCCTGCACTTACCCTTTTGTCAAGGGTAGAAATTCTTCCCTATTTGGGGGTATACTTTCTGCACATCAATCACAGCCTACTGTGTACAATGTTCTCTAATCTGCCTTTTTCACTCAATACGTTACATCACAGGGAAGGATCATCCCAATTCTTTCAAAAGAATCTCTTCCTCATCTCTGAGGAAAGGAGTAAGCAACAACTTTTACGTTCTTCCATGTGCTAACTGTATTTTATATTTTGTACTATCAAGAAGAAACATATTAATACATCCCCATTCTCATTCCCCAAGACTCATTCTCAAAAAAATTTCCTGTCAAAATTTCATTTTGATCATTGCACAAAAAAAAAGTCATCCAGTATTAGTAAAATTTATGGAACACGTCATCCTGCTACTCTTCTTAAGAAAAAAATAATAATAATAATGACTCCTGAGAGAAATCTGAACCATGTAGGCATGAAGAGAATTCTATCTGGGTTTAAATTTTAGCCACTTATATCACCTGAGGTTTTCCCAAACCTTCTATTATTTGCACAGTTTCCAGTGTGGCTGGCTGTCTAATTACGAACCTCACTGAGAGCTGTTGACAAACACATGGGAACAGCGCTAAGATATATCACACTGGTTTCTCAAGGGACCGATATGCACAGTTCATAATGGGAAGGATATGAATAATTCAGATATTTCCTGTCTGGGAAAAAAAATGACTTTTAGGTATCTAAGCCTAAATCAGACTGAATTAATTAAAGAAGATGAATAAGAAGGAAAGTGGATTCTGTGCCTTAGCTTCACAAGTTACAGTTGCAAATTTCACCAGGAGCTCACAATAGGTAAGGCAGCCTCTAAGGGAGAGAACGACACTGATTTACAAATCTGCTCTCAGGATCTGGGAATCCCACTGTCTTCTTTCTCGAAAGCAAAAAGACCATGCCAAGACAATCACTGCTGAACAGCAGACAGTCCACAGAGCACGGCTCCCAAAACAGAGAAAACCCCTCAGGTTCGCCCCCAAATCAGTCAGATGCTTTCTGAGAGAAGGAATGTGAGAGCCTGCAGTGTTCCCCAGACTCAATCCTCCTGACCCCCTGCCCTCTATCAAGACAATTCTCTTCAATCCAGCTCTTAATCCAACAGCCAGGAGGAAAGCTGACCTTCTTTGGTGCAGGGTACAATTGAGCAGTCTGTGGGAATATGGAAAATGTTTAAATGGCTCTCAGGGAACATAAAAGGACCTGACTTGCAGCTCGTACCAATTTCCATGGTGTAAACACACCCACCACTGCAGATTTCAAGCTAACAACCTGACGACACCAGTTATAAAAATCCTGAAAACTGAACAATTGGCTTTCACAAGCCCGCAAACACCACTGAGGAGCTCTCTCCCCATGCTTGGAAAAGATAAAAAAAATAAACCTCTCACATCCAGATGCCTAAATCTCCACTCATCCTTATGTAGGAGGAATTTTCTCTTTAAGGGACAAAGGGTTATGTATTAACTGCATTGTTTAGCACTGCAGAGGACATACATAATTCATATTTTTTTCAGTTTGAGATATAATTTACACAGCATAATTCACAGAGTTAAAGTGTACAGTAGCTTTTAGTATATTCAAAAGTGTACCATGTTTAATTTGAGGACATTTCCGTCACCCCCAAAAGAAACTCTTTACCTTTGAGAGTCAATGTTTCTGCCAACACCCCCAGCCAAAGTCAGCCATTAATTCTACCTTCTGACTCCATACGTTTGCCTATTCTGGATATTTCAAATACATGGGATTGTATAATATCATATATATATTTGAGATGAACAAACCATAATAAATTAGTGCTGTATAAGGCAGTGGTAAGGAAAAAAAAAATCACAATCTTAATTGTTACCTTATAGGACAGACTGATAAAACATCATAAATAGGGTAAGAAAAAATCCAAGAGACTGTGACACATTCATGTGTCGGTGAGCAATTGGTCCTTTACCATTCTGGGAAGGAGGTATTTTAAGCAGACATAGGTGCCTAGGAGAAAGAGACGTCAAGTATCCTTAAAAGGTCCATATCCTATTAGGGTAATTGGTGATGCTCCAAAATCAAATCAGGCCAGCTTCTGATGACCTTGCTCTTCCATCTGCCTCCCACAAACACTGTGACTTTGACCTTGCAGAGAGAATGATGGCTTTGAAGCTGTTCCAGGAGCCTCACTTCCGGACACAGGCTGCAGGGGCAGGGTGTGGCCCGGCTGGACAGCCACGTAGAGCTATTTTTAAAGGAGCCTCCCAAGTGATAGGGGCTGATCTTGCCCCGCCCCTCCTCAGAACAAAATGCCCCCCTTGTAAAAGAAACACTACAGGCAAAAAAGCTTGCTGCCAAATCTGCAGGAAAAGGCCTGGGGAGACAGAAGAGAAAGGTGCCTTTTGAAACAAACCACCCGCTTTTAGTACTTTTTTTTTTTTTTTTTTTTTTTAAATCTTTCCCATGTATTACTTCTGTAGGCAAAGGACAAACATTACATTTGGGGGAAGAAAGATAGTTTCAATTTCTGAAAAGTCTTTTTATAAAAAGCCACCCAAAACCAGAATATAAAACTGTATTTATAACAGGACCACATCTAGGTTTCTTAAAATGGATTAAGAAAGTTGTAGGGATGAACCAAAAATATTAAAATGACTATCCCAGGGATATAAGAGAATGGAAGATTATTTTCCAGATTTTTCCAAAATGATGATACGTTCATTTTATAACTATTATTTTGCATAAATATTTAGCAATAAATTATAAATTATTTTGCAATAAGTTATAAATTATTTTGCAATGAAGATTTTGATGTGCTACCTTTATATTATTTTGCAATAAGATTTCACGAATTAATTTTATCTTTCTAAGTTTACCCACTCATAATGTCACAGACAGCTGTTTTTTCAAGATCCCTGGACACTTGGGGCTGAATGAACATGGTCACTCTTGACCGTGTATACACTGGCAGCAAGGAGAGCGGTCTGGCTGTGAAAAGTTCCTCCACCTTCTGGGAAACTCACCTGCAACCAGATGCAGCAAAGGAGGGAGGGCCTGCTGCCCTAGCTCAACCTGCAGTACACATCCTCTCTGTCAGGGTTTCTCTCTGTCCCAGGGAAGCAGACCATTCCTAACTAACAGATTCTACTGTTTCAGATCCAGAATGCACATTTTGTACAACTGCACTGTGCTATTTAAAATCACTTTTAAGACATCTGTGACATCCCTGGGTCCACTAACCGACGCCCACAGGTAAAGAGAGCTGGTAGAGGTTCTGAGGAGCTCTGACGTTTCACATCCAGTGGCTACAGCTGGGCAGGGAGGACTCTCAATGCTCTAGAATTCAGGGACAGGTCAGTTGAGGCTCAAGGTCAAAACAGTGCAAAAGACATGCCCACCCCCTATCAGCACATGAATGTGTTGCTCTGACTACCTTCTCAGATTTATGGGCTACAAATGGTTCCGGAAAGAAAAAACAAAGGGAGGAGGGAAAGGTTTTGCCTTTTTGTATGTAAGGTGGCATGTGGGGGCTATTCACTTCTACATCCCCATCCTCCTCACTAGCATGAGATCCCATGGGAAGGCTGGGAGCCTCTCCATCTCATCAGACTTTCCTACATGTCAGCTAGCAGGAGAGGCTAACAGGGTATCGAGGAGGTTAGAGCAGCAGGTCTAGAACCTTCAGGCCTGGGTTCAAACCCAGCCTTTGCTACGTACAAGCCGTATCACGCGGGGAAGCTCTTTCCCATCCAGGAACCTGTCAGGTTAGCTTCGTGGCCGGTGTGCCAGGCTGCAGGTACCAAGAGCAACCATGGCCCCTGGCATGATCACATCAGGCAATCCCCATGGTAACGGTTTTGGGTACGTTATTATTTTTCCAAGCACAAAACAGGTGATCAATAACTGTCTGCTGAATAAATTAATCCTTTCAAGTTATTGGGTTTTAATTGCTTCAAAATGATTTTTTATTGAGCTGTTTTGTTCTGCTCTAACTTCAGGTAGATCTGCCACATTTTAATGTGGATACTGTATTGGTGAGCTGTGGCTTCCACAGCGCTGCTGCTGTCTTTCAACCGAGTAAAAAATCTGTCCAAGATCCATCTACGTACACGAAAATAATGGATTTGTACACAGAGGTCATGATCAGCATATTTAACAGCTGGGAGAGCTCGGGCCCCTGTCAGCCATAAGGGACAGCATCTGCCCCCTGGTTGGGGAGGTCCCAGAGGCCCACACCAGGCATTAGCCCTTTCCGCTGCTGGCTAGTGAGTACAACCAGAGGATATAAGGAGTGGGGGCTGGATGTAAGGGTGGGGGCAGGGGGCTTGGGGCCTTGCCTAATTACCAAGCCACTCAGCTATTTTAACAAGCAGCCATTCTGGTAGGTACCACCCGGTGACCCACCAGCCTCCTGACTCATATATATTGCGTGAATGACTGTACACGCATGCCTACCCGCATTCACTCGTTCCATCAGCTTTAAGGCAAATTCACTCATTTTAGGTCACGTATGGTAACATTAGCAGAGGTTTTCATCACTCCGTGGCCAGCATGTGCTACCCGCCACGCCACCCACTTCACTCAGTGTCACGCCTGCCCGGCCCTGTGAGGGTTCACATTTGGGAAGAACAACCTCAACCCTGTAGGAGTGAGCCACAGAAGTGCTCTGGGCTGGAAGGAAGAGCACAAGGGGAAGACACACAAACTGATTACAGAACTTAGCAGGGCTTTCAAAAGCATTCGACTGGATTCACACACTGATCTTGGAAAGAACCTATCGTATGACTATCCCCGTTCGACAAATGACCGAAGGGGCTCTAAGAGACGCAGTGCACAGCACGAGGTTGCAGACCCGGTAAGGGGTGCCCCGGCTAGGAACAGGCTTCCTAACTCTGGGACGCTGGCCCCCAGCTCCCACCGTCCCCTCACAACTGGCTGATGCAGCAGCAAGGGGTTCGCCCATACCACACTCACCGCCCTTGTCCCTCCAGTCCTTCTTTTTTTTTTTTTTTAAGATTTTATTTATTTATTCAACAGAGAGAGAGAAATCACAAGTAGGCAGAGAGGCAGGCAGAGAGAGGAAGAAGCAGCTCCCCGCTGTGCAGAGACTACGGTGTGGGGTGTGGGGCTCCATCCCAGGACCCTGAGATCATGACCTGAGCGGAAGGCAGAGGCTTAACCCACTGACCCACCCAGGCGCCCCCTTCCGGTCTTTCTTTAACCACATCTGCTTTCTGCTCCTCTAACAACTCCTCCCTATACCTACCTGCCAGAAAGAGCCTATTCTGACTTGCTCCTTTATCACCAGTTCCTACAAAAATACAAAACAATAACAAAGAACAAACCACCAAGTGACTGCAGGAAATCCCTCAGGTTATATGGCTCTGTGCCCTAGGGCACAATGGTTAGAAAAAGGACATTGCTGGGGAACATTTCTAAGCTGATAAGAAGTCTCTTAACCTTATAAAGAGTTTCATGAGGAAATCAGTTTTTCTATGGAACTTTTTGGATTGAAATATTTAAAATGAGGACTTAAAGGGGTGCCTGGGTGGCTCAGGGTTTTAAACATTCTTGATCTCAGAGTCATGAATTTGGGTCCTGTGTTGCGCTGCCCACTAGACATGGAGCCTACAAAGAAGAAGGAAGAAAGAGAAGAAGGAGGAGGGGGAGGAGGAGGAAGAGGAGGAGGAGGAGGAGGAGGAGAAGAAGAAGAAGAAGAAGAAGAAGGGGCTGCCTTCGGCTCAGGTCATGATCCCAGCATCCTGGGATCGAGCCCCACATTGGGCTCCCTGCTCAGAAGGAAGCCTGTTTCTCCTTCTCCCTCTGCCCTCCCTACTCATGCCCTCTCTCTCTATCTCTCCGTCTTAAATAAAATATTTTTTAAATTATTTTTTAAAAAAAAGAAAGAAAGAAAAAGAAAAGCCTTAAAAGAATTTTTAATCATTTTCTAAATAATTCACTCCTGTTGTTTTTTTTTTTTTTTCACTGAGTCCTCATCTTAAAGAGATGTTTATCCTCAAGGGATACATAAAAGGATTAAATAAAAAGACTAAACCAAACAAGGATTTCATACACCAAGAAGAAACCCAACTAGCCTTTAAAAGCCACTGGTCAAATTTAGCTGAACATCCACCTCCCACCAATCTTTCAGTTTCTTATCAACTAAATTACCAAAACTGATCATTCCCTTCTAGCACTGTATTCCCAAATGCTGGTTAGGAATCAGATCACAGTTGCAGCTTCCTATCCGCTCTGTGACCGCAGAGCTGTATGCTGGGCAGTTACCTCCTTCCCCTCCATTTGCAAGGGTGAGGAGGGCCTCCCTCGCTCTGCTGTCCCAGCTCAGAGATGCACAAAAGACTTCTTCAGGAAGGCAGGGCTTTCCCCTGGTGCATGGATGACCACCGTCCTGGAGCCAGAGGGCTGGGGTTTGAACCCAAGCCACCACATGTGAGCTACAGTGCTGTTAACTTCTCCATGCTTGCATTTCTTTACAGTTGTTGTGAGAATCACAGAGAAACATAAGGAGGGCTCAGACGATCACCCAGCACACAGTAGGTGCTCAATCAAGAGTCCCTTTATCTTTATTACCGCTACAACCACTGTGGGCAACTGGAATGAAAAACATTCCAAGGCATCTTTGATCATCTGGGATGGCAAGAGAACAGTTAAAAGCCACCTTCTCTCAGCTCAATCGCCACTTCAGTCACCTGCCTGAGACTCTGGAGCGGTTTAAGGGCACCTTGACAGCAACCGGAATTTCTTCAATCCTCCTCTTGTCCCTAGGGGACTCACAGCAGAGTCCGTCCTTTCGCAGCAGCCTGCCAGCAGAACGCCTTACTCCTCACCACACTGGCAGCGGCCATCTCTGACTCGCACACTGCACACGGAGTCATGCCATGCTCTCCACTCCGCTCCTCTGCCGCCCCTGCTCCAAGCCAGACAGAGCCTCAGCTCCACGCCAGGCGGGAGGCCCCGAGTCCTTTTCCCCAGGCTCCTCCCCCGAGCTTCTCAGAGCTCCTCCAGCATATACTCCACCTTGTGCCCTTGCCAAACTGATCCAACCTCCTGCCATTCCCCAAAAGCAGGAGGCTTCTGAGGAACTCAGCCTGTCTAAGCGCACACACACACACACACACACACACACACGAACAGAAAAGCCCATCTGGAAAGCCCACTGTTCAGCTTCCTCAGCTGGGCTCAGGCATCCTGCCTCCCCCCAGCAGAGCACCAGACAGCACACAGTACCCTCGGTTTATCCATCATCCCTTCCTGCCTGCCCCAGGACAACAACCCTGGTGTCTTGCCCACAGAGACTTCCATTAGGGCCTGCGGAATGGACAGGCCCTGATGGTCTTAATGTGACCAACTGAGTTTTCCTATGTCCAAAAGCACTCTCAGAGTAGGCATATTTTCTTAAGTGTAAACTTGGAACTCAGATATAATTGGAACTTTTAAAAACTAATGGTTTGAGAAGGGGGACATACATTATACATGGTAAACAACTTTACTCCATCAAGTACCTATTTAAGAGATGTCTGAGGAAAAAAAAAATACAGAATGCATGCAATTAACTCAAAGGATACCGCTTAGCCTTGTAAGCCTTCGCAACTAGGAGACTTATATGAGCCACAGACCACGGAAAATGACTGGTGTCCATTTTCTCAGTTCTCTCATTCACAGTGTGTGGCTACTATAGTTCTAGACACAGGGGACAGAAGGGAATTCCTTACATACAACACTCTAGGGCACTCAGGCTTACTTCTCTTGCACAACAGAAGCTGAGAAAGGCTGGGGAGAGGGGACTTTCATGAAAATTTTTATTCCCTTTCCTTTATCACTTTGCAAAAGATGGAAACTTCTCTTTACATCTGTGGAGGCCAAGGGCATGCACCGTATATGCCTGGCTTACTCAGGAGGGTCAAAACCATGTCTCATGAGCATTCTGTGCCTCCTCGTCATCCACACGAAACCAAGGCAAATGGAAACCATCCCTTTTTAAGAGGCCTATGGAAAGAAAATCCAGGAGAAATGGGCCCCAATGCTCAGAACCACTGCTGGAGGATACCGGAGAGAGTCCTTCACCCTCAAACCTTACAAAAGAATGTGGAAGCCAAGGCTCCAGGAGCTACAGCGGTTTCCAGAGTCCCAGGGCTGGGGCCTCGAGCCTCCTGACTTCCTGTTTTGTACTCTTTCTATGCACTCCCCCACCCCTGTCTGGCCCACAACTACTTCATTTAAAACCAAGGGCATCTGTTAAGCTATCAACAATGAGAACAACTTTTCTGACAGAGTAAACACGGTGATTACAAAGTTTGAACCACTTGACACAGCAAATTATATTTCCGAGTGTTAAAGGTTCTGCAGCTCTATTCATTCAATCTGTGGTAAGCCCTTCTAGGCAAGCTGAATGGCAAGCTGCAGGTCTTCATGATTCCTGAGCCCCCAACACAGCCCCTGCTTCAAGGCAGGTGTTTGGTAGACATTGGGGTTGGGGAGGGCAGGGGGAGTTCATTGGATTTTGCTGTGAAAACAGATATGGCCAGAGACAGGTAAAGGACAATGAGGGCACTAGAGTGACTTGCTTCAGCAACTCCCTAAACTTGATGTGTCAACACTAAGCATCTCACAACAGGAAACACAGGACAAACAGTTTTTTTAACACTATGCCCTCTGTTTCTACTGGTCTCTAAAGGGTACATTTTACCTCACGGTAAATTCAAAGCAGCAAAACCGGCCACTTATGATCAATGACTGATAATAATTGCTGCCACGTATTTGTGCTATGACCACCTAAGCACTGGCCTACGTTGGCCCCAGTGCTCGCCACAAGCCTGGGGTAAGTACTATTATTCTCCCTTTACAGATGAGCCAAGCAACACCTACTGGAAGGTCCAAAGTTGTCCAAGGCCACAGAGAGAACAAGGGGTGCTTGGTCTTCGCCTTAAGCTATACACCACACCCACTCATTCACACTCTTAGCAAATGTTGAACTGAGTAACTTCTATCAACTAGTCATTGAAATAAATGGTCAACACAGATCCTACCATTAAGGAGTTTCTCTCATGAGGATTACAGACATATCACTACCACCCACAAGGCAAACTAGAATAAGCACCCACTAAAACCCTACAGAGCAGTGCTCTCAGAGCATGAGTTTGGGGAAACAGAAGGAATTCTGACTATGAGCATGAGCATGAGCAAAGGGCCACGAGACAGGGCCACGAGACTCTAGGAAAAGTCTCCCAAGGCCAGGGACAAGGGAGAGGGTTTCTCCTGAGGAAGCCCAACGAGAATGGTGCACCCTTAGGGCAGATCCATCAGCTGGACCCCGGGGTACCAAGTGAAAGGGCACAAGAACAGACGGAACCCTACAACAGAGAGACGCCATAAGAACAGAATCAATCAGATCCCAAGAAGTCCACACAAAACAAGGTACTCCGACAACTTCCACACCCTCCAGCCTGTCAGCCTTCATGTCCTCACCACCCTGGTGTTATAACTAAAATAAAACCAGACCTGCATCTCCACACCTTCCCTTCCATGCTGAGTTGGCTGAAGGTATGTCCAGCCAGGGGTCAAAAACGGTATTCGGTTTAAAGATCCTGGCTAAAACCAGCTCCTGCAATCAGTCATCACATCTTAGAGATGTCTGATACTCAAAAGTAATGGTTTCCAAAATTCCCATTTAACTGCCCTAAAACTCCGCCATCACCCCAGTACTCAGGACTTTCTCCTTCTACACAAGTCATCAAAGGAAGTTAACACGAGAATTTTTGTGTAGAAGGTAGAAAATAACAGATCAGCAACCTAATCAGTAACTGTTTTTTTTTTTTTAATTTTTTATTTATTTGACAGACAGAGATCACACGTAGGCAGAGAGGCAGGCAGAGAGAGAGGAAGGGAAGCAGGCTCCCTGCTGAGCAGAGAGCCCAATGCGGGGCTCCATCCCAAGACCCTGGGATCATGACCTGAGCCGAAGGCAGAGGCTTCAACCCACTGAGCCACCCAGGCACCCCAGTAACTAAGTTTTTATCATGAGCAATTTGGAGGGAAACAATTTGCTCTGTGCTAAAAAGACTAATTCAGAATGCTAAGAACATCAAATTATAGAAATGAATGATTTATGGGGCGTCTGAGTGGCTCAGTGGGTTAAGACTCTGCCTTCGGCTCAGGTCATAATCTCAGGATCCTGGGATTGAGCCCCACATCAGGCTCTCTGCTCATCGGGGAGCCTGCTCCCCCAACCCGCGCCTGACTCTCTGCCTACTTGTGATCTCTGTCAAATAAGATAAATAAATAAAATCTTAAAAAAAAAGAAGTGTATGATTTATGAATAATAAGGCAGCATTTGATATCATGTTATAACATGATAACATACCTATATGAGTTATAAAGTAAGGAGTTTCCCAGAAAAGACATTATAAGGTCCAACAGGAACTTAATGAGATCAGGGGCTCTCCCCACCACGGCCTCTACAGGCCTCCAGTCTCCATCAGTATTTCATGCGATCACTATAAAACTATTATGAAAGGATTATGTAGAAAGCAATACAGTCAAAACAAGGACGGGATTTCCTGTCTACAAATCAATCACATAACCATTAAACTCGGTTTCTGAAACCACCACCTGAGAGAGTCCTGAACACGATCACGGCTCTTCATTACCTATTCAAGGACGGCAGATAGGGTTGACATGCATTCGGACATTTTCAGTACAAGAGATGGAAAATCCACACCAAACTGGCTGAAGCAAAAAGGACACATACTGACTCACGGCACAAAAAGAAAAAGTCTAGAGCAGGACTAACTTTAGGCACAGTGCTCAAGACTAGCTTGAGCACATGACTCTACCGTGCTGTGTACCCGTCACTCCTGATCACAGAAATGGCTGCCAGGTATGGTGCCCACATTCAAGCCAGTAGAAAAGGAATACCATCTGTGTCCTTCCTTTTTTTTTTTTTTTTTCCTTCATTCTCAGAAAAGCACAAACTTTCCCTGAACCCAGCACCAGTCTGACAAACCTCTGCCCCTGTTTCATGTGCCAGAAGTTTTGCACAGCCACCCCCAATGGCAGGGAAAGCTAAGGGGGAGAGAAGATGTACCTTCTCCAGTCTCTAAAGAGGATGGAAGAACAGAGAAGAGGTTGTGCATGGGGGTTGGGAGCCTGCCATCTGGTTCAGCAAAAGCATCTGTACAGGGCAGACTCAGTCAATACCTACTGGAACAGGACAGTTGCTGCTCCCAGAGGTTGGTCTCCAGCACAAAGGAAGAACTGATCATCTGACTCGGTAGCCCCGAGTCGCTTCTTTACATATTACCAAGTGGTTAGAGAGCAAGGGAAGACTTGACGGGAAGTTGAAGTCATCAGCTGGATATTTTTAAGAGGCAATTAAGGACTTGAGGAGCACCAAAAGATCTAGAGAAAAGGAGACAGAACCATAGCATGCCACTCAGCTCTCCCAGGGACAACCTGTCCATAGCCAAAAGTATAAACATACCTGATAGCAGAGTTAGCCAAAAAACATAACCGTAGGACAATCAGGGATGTGAAAGTGAAAAATGGGAAGGGCCTGAGATTTCACCTGACTTGCAAACTAACAATTTAACCCACAGTGTCACGGATGCAGAAGGCATGAGATTTGGGGCAGAAGGCATGAGATTTAGGGCAGGAGAAAAGGACAATTTATCACTCACAGCAGAGTAGCCACAGGGAATTAACACATTTGCCTTGATTCCCCAGGCCCCCATTCCCCTGGCCATGCACTGAGGTCCTGGTGGTACCTGCACACCAGCGGGCTCCTTGTGTGTTCCAGGAGAGGAACCCCAAGCGGAGAGAAGCTGAGCCTTTCCTCATGGGCAGTAAGCAGGCCCACTCTTTGCTCCAAGGCCAGACATCATTTCTGCGTGGCAAGGCAGCAAGCCAACCTGCCCTCTGCTCTGAAGGAGATACTGTATCTACTTTCCAAAGTATCCACCTTCCAAGGCTGCTCACTATAAAAAAAAAAAATCTTTGGGAAGAGACTCTGAAACAAAGGGAGTTAGTACCTCTGCTTGCAAGATATGCAGAAACATAGGAGACCCAGGAAGAATTATCTCCCAACAGGGAAGAGAGTTAAAATCTCTACCTACAAAAATAAATTCAAAGAAATGCCAGAAAGTGATGACCTTCAGAAACACAGGGTTTACACAGAAGCACAGAAGAACCACGGAGAAGTGGAGTCTGAAGTGGCTGTGTGAAATAACAAGAGGGAAAGGGACACAAAGGGAAGAGTTTTTTGTTAGCAACTTCAGCACTCTTTGACTTAAATCATGAGCATGCATCACTTTGATAAATAAACTTTATCTTCAAATACATGGTTTCTTTCTCTGGATGCAAATTCAGCAATGTTATGCAAACAGGGACAACCAGAGACCTCTCTACAAGTGATCTGGGGTGGCTGTGATCAAGGGCATCCAGCAGAGGCGGCAACACTCATTCTTAAATGTCCTCTACCTATGAAATGCATGATCCAGCTGACAGTTAAGCAAAGCTACTCCAAGGGGAGGTCAATCTTCTACAAATCACACATACTATGATCAACATTTATGTATCCCATGTTATTCTCATCAAAAAATGGACCATTGGTAAAAAGCAGAACCTGCTTTACCAACCCAATAATCTAATACCAAACTATGTGCCAAATACCATGGGATGATAAGGAGCGAGCCAAAAAACTCCCAAACTCAACAAGCTTATTTCTAGACTGCCAACAGCACCGTCTTAACTCCGATTAACAGAGAAGGGACCTGCCCTGGAAGGAGTTCAGAGTTAGGAAAACTGAGTGGAAGACTCAGAAAACAAGCTCTGGCAGCTGGGGGGGAACCGAGGGAGGCCAGGTGTTGAGAACATCGCTGACAGCATGGCCAAATCACTCAGGTTGCAAATCACTCGGGTCCCGTGGTTGCTCAGCACCAAGCACCTAACTCCTGACTGGAGCTGAGGTCATCTCCAGTGCTGGAGGGACTATTAAAACACACTCCCACCAGACTCAAAACCCCCAGAGGGAATTTCCAAGTGGTTTAACTTCACTTCCTGTCTTGGCTCTGGCGGCAAGCATCTTGGGAAAGTAAGTTTCTTCCAGCCTCCCAGAACCCAACCTCCCCTCTCACCAAGACACAAATGGGGAGTGTCCTCAGAACAAAACAAAAACGTAGTCAGTGAGTATACAGAACCCAGTGCGAAAAGTCAGCAATCAACCAAGGACAAAGGAGAAGTTAAAAAAAAATCCCTAACCCCTCTAAATTTCCTCTTTATACAAATTCCTATATTCTGCCTGATCAGAGCCCAACACGGGGTTCAATCTCACGACCCTGAGATCATGACCTGAGCCAAAGTCAAAAGTTGGATGCTTAGCTGACTGAACCACCCAGGCGTCCCATTCCAGTCTGTCTTTATATGTTACTCCTCAAAATATGCTTAAACAGATAAGAGTAATTAATAACATTTCACTTGGAATTTAGGTAGGAAATAATTTTAGACCTCCCATCACCCACTACTGTTTCTCCAACAGATGCATGCATATGCATTTTTCCTTATGTATTTCCAGGAAAACAACAGACATTTAGCAGCAATGGAGAAAATGACCTTAGTTTTCATCAAAGTTTAATCCTACTCACATATCTCATAATACTGAACAATGGGGTATCTTCCTCCGAGATACACAAATACACTATGTACCATGCAGTCCAACATGGTAACAATGAGCCACGTGTAACTACTGAATACATGAAATACGGCTAAGTGTAAAACACTGAGTGGAGTTCAAAGATTCAGCATGAAAAAAATGTAAAATATCTCAATAACTCTTACATTTTGTTACTAAAGTCTGATATTATACTTTGGATATATTGGGGTAAATTCTAAAAATATCTATAAAATGAATTTCACCTGTTTCTTTTTACTTTGTGTAATGTTAACACCTGGACAAATTTTAATTGCATATGTGATTCCCATTTGTGGCTTGATTCTATTTTGTTTCTATTAGACAGTACTGCTCTAGACACACATTGATTAAACCCACATTCCAAAATGATCGGTGTTGGAACATCCCCTCCAAGCTGCCCCTGCCAAGAGACCTGCCACCACTCGGGGGATCACGGACCCAGAGGATTTGGGGGGAGCCCTGCTCCAGGGCTGGAGAAAGAGACCTGAGAATGTTCACCGTTCCTCTTTCCATGATACAAAGGAATGACACAGTTTAAAAAACAACTAGCTTGAGCTTTTCTGACCAAATATTCTGGCTTCCTAAATTTCAACAACCAAACACACCATAAGGTTACTACACGCGGCCTTTATTTCAAGCCAGTGTGCAAGTATCAGCCCTCATCAAAAGTTTTTCCGAAAAAAAAAAAAAAGTTTTTCCAAAGAGCTACATGCAGAGCCCAAGAGTAGGGTTAACCTTGCCCTTCAGCTTTTACTTCAAATGAATTTCCTTTGATTTTGCAAACTTTAGTTAAACCAGCAATTCATAAAAGAGAAGAGTCACTAGTTGAGCTGAAGGGGGGATTTAATTCACCACAGGAAAAACCCCTGAATTCTTTGGAGTCTTGAACAGGCTAACAGAAAACACAACTTTGGGGCGCCTGGGTGGCTCAGTGGGTTAAAGCCTCTGCCTTCAGCTCAGGTCATGATCTCAGGGTCCTGGGATCGAGCCCCGCATCGGACTCTCTGCTTAGCAGTGAGCCTGCTTCCTCCTCTCTCTCTCTCTCTCTCTCTCTCTCTCTCTCTCTCTCTGCCTGCCTCTCTGCCTACGTGTGATCTCTGTCTGTCAAATAAATAAATAAAATCTTTTTAAAAATTAAAAATAAATAAAAAGAAAACACAACCCTTCCCTATGACCTCAGCACAGTACGATGAACCACTTCGTGACCTTGGTTCTCTTTACACTGCTATTCTCCAGGCTCCATAATCAGACCTTGAACCATCAACATTGAGGCTGTTCCTACCAGTGCAAAGACCAATACTAGCAAAATGCAAATACCAATGAAACCCATATGCACTACTAAAATAAAGGTGGAGCCTTAATAACGCCCTTGAGAGACACCTTACTCAATTATTTATTCAACAAACACTGACTGCCTACCCATCTCCTCCAGGCAGACAGTATCCTGGGTGCTGGCAACAGAGAAGAGAAGAAAACAGGTCACTGCTCTTGAGGGACTTACGGTGTGATGAGGGTTGAGGTCGCTGGAGGGGAGACAGCCTGATAACCAAAGGGAAACAAAGGGACATGCGGGTGATGGTCCATACAAAGGACTGTGAGGACCCAGAGCATGGTGAGACTTTCAGGAGAAAAGGGGAGCAAATGAAACTCCTGGTGAGTTTCAAGAACAAGAAAAGAACAAGAAAAGCAGAGTCCCCTCCTCAGCCCTCTGACCAGCCTCCCTGCCGAGAAGCCTCTGAGTCAGCACCTCTGTTCCTAGGAGGAGCTAGCTGGGCATTCCGCCTCCCTGGAACAGGCAGCAACCAAGTCGCTAAGTCTGTCTTGGTTAGGCACCAATGTAAAGAAGCCTCCGTGGCTGCACTGAAAGCCCCATTCTCCAATCTGGCCTTATCAACAATACAATTGCTATTCTGCTCTCCATCTGTTTGGCTTTTCTCTAAACTTCTCTCAACTGGCTCTCAACTTCAGAAGAGAAAATGGATGGGATTCGTGTGTGTGTGTGTGTGTGTGTGTGTGTGTGCGCGCGTGTGCGTGTGCGTGTTGTTTATGTGGGAGTTTGCTCCAAACACACATGCACACACACACACACCCTTTTTAACACAACCTTGAGGCACCCTCAAGTTTCTCCAACAGGTAACACTGTGGACAGTCCTCCCCTTCTCCAGGGCCCACTCTCATCTCTTGGCAGCCTGCCTTCCTGGCTTACCACTCTGACACCATGTTGTCTGCAAGGTCACTAGTGATTTCCCAGACACCAAATCCAATGGACAGTCTCCTTGAGCTTGACCCCACACAGCCTATCACATTGCTGGACACATCTTTTTTTTTTTTTCCCTTAAAGATTTTACTTATTCAACAGAGAGAAAGAGGGAGAGAGAGAAAGCACAAAAGGGGGAATAGCAGGCAAAGAGGGAGGGAGAAGCAGGCTCTCTGCTGAACAGGGTGCCTGATGCAGGGCTCAATCCAGGACCCCGGGATCATGACCTGAGCAGAAGGCAGTTGCTTAACCAATTGAGCCACCCAGGCACCCATGGACGCATCATCTGTAAGTGTTTTTTTCAGCATCTATGTCCTTATAAAGTTCTTTTTCCCTGTGGTAGGCTGAAAATGGTCCCCAAATGATATCCACAACCAGTTGTCTGTTGCCTTCAAATGTTACCTTAAATGGGGAAAAAAAGTTGGGGGGTGGTGATTAAGTAAATACCCTCAGATGACCTGGATTATCCAGGTGAGCCCTACATGCCATCAGAAGCATCCTTATAAAAGCACGAGAAGGGCATCTGGGTGGCTCATATGCTTGAGCATCTGACTCTTGGTTCCAGCTCAGGTCATGATCTCAGGGTTGTGAGATCAAGCCCCGCATAAGGCTCCACACTCAGTGCAGAGTCTGCTTGAGATTCTCTCTCTCCCTCTGTTTGTTTGCTCATGCTCTCTCTCAAATACATAAATCTTTTTAAAGATTTTTTTAAAAAATAAAACAAAAGGGAGGCAGAAGGAGATCAGACAGAGGAGAAGGTGGTATGAAGATGGAGCAGAGAGATCTGAAAATGCCTAAAGACCGGAGAGATGCCACCACAAGCCAAGGAACACCAGCAGCTGCCAGAAACCAGAAGAGCAAAGAACAGATTCTTTCCCAGAGCCTGTAGGGGAGCACTACCCTACTGGTCACAGACTTCAGTCCACTGATACCAATTCTAAACTACTGGTCTCCAGAACTGAGACAGAATAAACTCCTATCCCACAGCCATAAGAAGCTAATACATTCCACTCCATCTCTTCTGGCCTCTGAGTCTTCTGCTCATTCTTTATTGTCTTCCCAAAAAGAGTCATTCTCCAAATTCTGTCATCTTCCCTATCCTCTCCTGTCTTGGTCAGCTCAGGCTGCCATAAAAAACACCACAGGCCAGGGACTTAAACAACAAGAATTTATTTCTGAAAGTCTGGTGACTAAAAGTCCAAGATCAAGGTGCCAACAGGGTTGGGTTCTAGAGAAGGCCTTCTCTTCTAAGTTTCAGACTGTCAACTTCCTGAGTCTTCAGGTGGGTTTTCCTTAGTATATGCAGGTGGGGGTTGGGGGGGGGAGAGAACTAGCTCTCTGGTGCTTCTTCCTCTTTTTTAAAGGACACTGATCCCATCGTGAGGGCCCTACCCTCATGAAGTCATGGGAATCAAATCACCTCCCAAAGGCCCCATTCCCAAGTACCGTCACACTGGGGATTAGGGCTTCAACATCTGCATTGTAGGTGACACAATTCAGCCCCTAGCAACTCCTCTCGTGACATGATCCTAAACTGTCTTACCCACTCCACTTCCCTAAAGCACAATACCCCCAAAGTCTGTCTCTCTGTCCTACCTGTCTCAGTCTGAACACCAGGCTCCCGACTGTTTCTTCTCCAAGTACCACCAGGACCTAACCTCAGGGTCAGCAAGTGAAGCTATCCCCTGCCCTGGCTTGACCTCACCCTCATCACTGACACTAGAACCAGCTTCTGTTCTGTAATCATCTGAAAACCTTGAGCATCAGCTCAAGGTTGAGCTGATATTGGTATGAGCCCTGCCTGAAGAGCAAAATGTAAGAAATAAAACAAATTTAAACAATTTTTTAACTCCAACATTTTAGTTGACCAAAAATTGAATGACAGCCTCCAGCATGAAGCTTCTGAAACTGTTAACTTTACCTGCATTTGTGTGACTTAGTGTGACTTCTGCACCTTTGGAGCTAACAGTTGATAAACATTCCCTGTTGAGGACTTAACATAGGACAGTATTCACCTCTGAGCATCACTTTAAACATGACACCTCTAGATCCAGACAAGGTTGGCTAAGAGTTTAAGTTCCAAAAACCATCTCACACAGGAAGAACTGAAGAGTCCGAGACGCCCAGGCTTTAGAAAAGGTGACAAGAGGGCAGGTTAAGCTCTGCCTCGTGGAAAAGGGAGATCCACCCTATGGATCAGAGCACAGAGCACAGAGCCGAGCAAGATGTGGATCCAGTCCCTATCTCTTATTAGCTATGGGACCTCCAGAAAGGTCCATTACTTTGCTGAGCTTTGAAATCTCCATCTATAGGGGCCCTTGGGTGGCTCAGTCAGTTGAGCATCCAGCTCTTGGTTTCAGCTCAAGTCATGATCTCAGGGTCATGAGGTTGAGCCCCATATAGGGTTCCATGCTCAGCATGGCTTCTGCTTAAGATACTCTCCCCCTCTCTCTACTTCTACCCCTCACCCTGCCCCAGTTCATGCATACTCTCTCTTTAAACAGGAAAAAAAAAGTCTCCATTTACAAAGTGGGGATGACAACACTATCTCAGGGCACTGTTGTGAGAATTAAGTGTCAGCACAGTGCCTGGCATGTATGTACTTGGTAAGTGTTAGGTTAAAAAAAAAAAAAATCATTATTAAGAAGAAGCGGTTAGAAAAGGCAAATTTCAGGTGACCATTAAAAAATACTCTAACTTAGGACTGAATAACATCAACTAGGTCTCATGAAATTTTAAGAATTTCCAATGCTAGATATAGTCAAACAAGGCAGGAGGACCCTTAGAATTTACCTACACAGAGTTAAGAATCTCAGTGATGGCAATTTAGACATGCTAGTATCTGGAAAGAAGCAACTTTCCTACTGCCCTATGGCAGTGATGATACTGGACAACCGGAGGACAAATGTCATTAGCATGGTGACTTTACCACTTAAAGGTAACGAAATTTACTTATAACTAAGAACTTATTTCACCAGAAAGAAATCACATCTGTCCTTGCTCAGACAAAAAAAAAAAAAATAGCCACCCCTTGTCATTTAAAAATGATTTCCTAAGAATGCACTCATGTAAAGTTTAAGCTTCTGCTTCCAGGAGACTGGCACATCAATTGCTCCCTAAGTATCTATTCAGTTCTGATACCGTTATCTCTTCATTCACACTAAAGAATAACCTCGGATCAGATCCAAACCATCACAAAGTGATTACATAAGCACAGACTCTTTTTCAAAAAATAGCAAGAAGTCTCCATTTTGAAAACATACTTCACCAAAAAAAAAAACAAGTGCACTTGTTATCTAAAAATGCTACAGTGTTTCTCATTGCTATTAACAGGAATGCCTGGAACCTACTTGGATAAATAAAGGAGTTATGGAAAAGGTACCAAGGTAAGAAAGACACAATCCAAGGTTTTCTGGAAAGAGAGAAATGTGGTGAAATGGTTTTTTTAATCTCCTTGAATACCCTCCATTAAAACATCAGAGAAACTAGGATAGAAAAACAAAAAACTCAATCATTTACAAGAAAACTTAGGTGGAAAGCATTGTCACAAAGCATCAATCTGTACACTATTGGCAATGTTCAGAAAGAGGCAAAGGGAAGAAAAGAACCCCCAAACCAATAGATAATTACTGGAATGAATAGGTCAATCCAAGAAAAGCAGTCCAAAATGACAGAAAGTTTTACAAGTTCCATCCTGTGTAGTCAAATACACAGGAACAGCAGCACCGTCTGATGGGGCTGAAGTGGTCTGTGTGCTTTGAACTAACAAGACAGAGCTCCCTCCTAGGACAGATTCCCACAACCAAGAAGAAATTACTAGAGTAAAATCCAACTTGCAGGGGCCAGAGACAACTGGAGCCAAAAAACACACTCATGATGGAAAATGGGGAAAAGGAGCAAAACCAAAGAACAGAAGGCAGAACCAAAATACTTTTAAATTACTCTGTGAAAAAAAGAGAGGGGGGAAAAAAAAGAGCTTGAGTCATCATGATCAAAAAGCTCTCCAGATTTACCCCTCCTCATAAAAGTACAAGAAGCTTCATTTCCATTAAATAGGAGTAACACAGGAAGATCAAACTCAGATATTATACAAATAAATAAAAAAGGGGAAGCAGAAAAATGTCCCTCTATATGGTGAGTACACACCAAGAAAAACATGCTTACAAAACTGATGCAAACTCTAAGTTAGTTTCTCAAAATAAGCAAAAAGAAATGAAGAAAATGATACATGTATAGAAATATATATACAATTATATATTTATATTGCTTATATATTTATATTTTTATATATTATATATTTGTATTATGTATTTATGTATTATTTATATATTATTTATACATATTTATATGTATATATAAATCATAAATTAAATTTCAGAAATGTTTGATGGGAAAAATAAAACATTTGAGCGGAAAAAGATAAAGGAACTCAGGCTTAAAACCAAAAGAAAATGTGCATTACAGTAATGAACATAAAACTAGAAAAAACAGATGAGCAAAAACATAGTACTATTTTTAAAGAACTACAGATAGAAAGGAGAAAAATAATTAAACTCAAAAAGAAATTAGAGATTTGAGGAAAATGAACAGATACAGATGACAGGGAAGGAAGGAAGGTAAGAAAGTCCAAAACACATATACCAGAAACTCCTAAGCTATAAAACCAAAACAACAGAATCAAAAAAATACTTGAAACTACAATACATACAATAAAACTTTCCTGAAATAGAAACACATGAAACTATACCTTACACCTGGGAAAAGTTGACCCAAACCAGCTATCACCAGGACATTGGTAAAACATTAAAGAAAGAAGAAGAAAAGAGGTCATTTTGGGGCATCCAAGAAAAAGATCAAGTCGCTTTTAAGAGTAAAAAAAAAAAAAAAATCTCAGACTGTCACCAAACATTAACAGCACTGCTTTATGCCATAAGGGAATAGTGTAATATACTTAAGATATTTGGAGGAGAAAATGTGAACCCAGGATGGTTACTTGCCAAAATGACCCTAAGTACAAAGGCCACAGGAAAAAACAAAACATGCAAGAGCTCAAGAAATATGGTTCCCAGGGCTCCTGGGTGGCTCAGTCATTAAGCATCTGCCTTCGGCTCAGGTCATGATCCCAGAGACCTGGGATCGAGCCCCAGCATCTACTACTCCCTCTGCTTGTGTTCCCACTCTCACTGTCCCTGTCAAATAAAAATCTTTAAAAAAGAAAGAAAGGAGGCTCCCATGAACGCTTCCTGTGGAATCCAGTGGATAAAGAGCTAAAATGAAGCATCAGTGTAAGAACTGGCAGTGGCTATTAAAAATATATTAACCTTCCAAAATCTATAAAGAACTTATCAAACTCAACACCCAAAGAACAAATAATCCAATCAAGAAATGGGCAGAAGATATGAACAGACATTTCTGCAAAGATATCCAAATGGCCAACAGACACATGAAAAAGTGCTCAACATCACTGGGCATCAGGGAAATACAAATCAAAACCACAATGAGATACCACTTCACACCAGTCAAAATGGCTAAAATTAACAAGTCAGGAAATGACAGATGTTGGCAAGTATGTGGAGAAAGGGGAACCCTTTCTGTTGGTGGGAGTGCAAGCTGGTGCAGCCACTCTGGAAAACAGTACGGAGGTTCCTCAAAAAATTTAAAATAGAGCTACCCTACAACCCAGCAATTACTTTACTGGGTATTTACCCTAAAGATACAAATGTAGTGATCCAAAAGGGCACATGCACCCCAATGTTTACAGCAACAATGTCCACAATGGCCAAACAGTGGAAAGAACCTAGATGTCCATCAACAGATGAATGGATAAAGACGTGGTACACACACACACACACACACAGTAATACTATGCAGTTATCAAAAAAACCAAAATCTTGCTATTTGCAACAACATGGATGGAACTAGAGGGTATTATGCTAAGCAAAACAAGTCAATCAGAGAAAGACAACTATCATATGGTCTCTCTGATATGAAGAATTTGAGAGGCAGGGCAGGGAGTTTAGGGGGGTAGGGAGGGAAAAAAATTAAACAAGATGGGATCAGGAGGGAGACAAACCATAAGAAACTCTTAATCTCAGGAAACAAACTAAAGGTTGCTGGGGGGTGGAGGGGGTAGGAATAGGGTGGCTGGATTATGGACATTGGGGAGGGTATGTGCTATGGTTAGTGTGGTGAAATGTGTAAGCCTGATGATTCACAGACCTGTAACCCCGGGGCAAATAATATATTATATGTTAATAAAAAAAAAAAAAAATATATATATATATATATATATATTAATCTGTAGAACTAGAAGTAAATGATGATTATAAGGAAAACAGTAGACTGTGGAAGGTCTATATGATCTGATGATATAGATGACCTATACTGTTTTAAAGGAGGGAAAGCATTGGCAAGAGTAAATGAAAAGAAGAATATGTTCACTGATTGCCTCACGGATACAGACTGTGAGTAAAAGGATATTACTTCAAATTAGCTGTTGTGGGAAAGGGGTTGGGGGAAGGGGAAGAAAAGGTTGCCGATTCATAGCAAAGAATTAACAGACAGTAGCCAAAAATGTTGGGGAGAGAACGAAAGGTATCATATAAAGGTTTAGATACAATGGTAACCATTCATTTGACATTTATCCTACTCATTCTCTTTGCTTTGTTGTCTCCCTTGAGATTATTCTGTAAGGCTTTTAGGCATATAATGACCTAAAAAATAATTAGAGAACCAACATCACTAAATTCTCCACCCAGTTTTGATAAATTCTGACACTTTATATATTAGCTCCAGAACTGGTTGGAATTCTGTTTTTGTTTTTTGTTTTATACAAACATCCCAGTTAAGGCTGTAGCCTGTTGCATATCTTCCACTGATGCCTTGTCTTCACCCACTTCAAGACATTCAACATCCTGAGTTTAGCTCCTCATTCCTATGGTTGATGTTATTCTCTACTTGCTATCTACAAGTTGTGTTTATTAAGGTTTATAGGGTCTTACAACTTTTGATTTCCTCAACATTGTTTTTCAGATCCCTCCAAGTCAGAGGGTCACTCTAGATCAGCAATGCCCAATAAGATAGTACTATACCCTGAGGAGGCATGGTGGAAAATCTTCAGGGTTGTCACTGATTGTTACAACTTGGGACTAGGGTGATCACAGCATTTAGGAGGTGGGAGGGAGCCAGGGATCTTAATATCCTAAAAATTTCAAGAGGATCCTCTACTTTGAATTTTCTCTTGTCCCGTAGGGCTTTCAGAAAACTCACAAAATACTCATCTAGGTGAAAAATTATCTGAGCCTAGAACTTGACTCTATTTTACCTATACAAGAGAGTTTTGTTTTGCATAGTTTTAAGATACGCTGATTTTGTCCAGGAGCATAACTACCATGTAAATCAAGAAAAGAGTGTGTTTGGTTTTATTCAGACCTTTATAGAGAATTATAAACCATTTCACCAATGCCACAATGGCAACTCCACTCCAGGTACACAACGTACAATATAAAACACTTTCAGCAATCTGTTCTTGCAGCTGTCACATGCATGATAATTCTACATATGCATACCAGTATACCTGTTTAGCCCATATTTCAAAATGTCATACAGAGGAAAATATCAACAATACACTAGGACTCTTTTCTTAAGATCCCCACTTTCTCATTATATGCAAGTGTAAGCAAATACATAGTTCTATTAATATCATCAAAGCAAATATTTATAGATTCAAATATACAGTATTTTCTTCAAAATTACCTTCCTTTGATATCTCCTTTATATTGTCTCTGGAATATAATACTATTTTTATAAAGGATATGTATTGAAAAGCTCATTTGAAGATAGAAAATGAATATAAAATATTGGTTATAAAAAGGGTACAATGGGGGCGCCTGGGTGGCTCAGTGGGTTAAGCCACTGCCTTCGGCTCAGGTCATGATCTCAGGGTCCTGGGATAGAGCCCCGCATCGGGCTCTCTGCTCGGCCGGGAGCCTGCTTCCCCCTCTCTCGCTGCCTGCCTCTCTGCCTACTTGTGATCTCTCTCTCTCTCTCTCTCTGTCAAATAACTTAATAAATAAAATCTTTTTAAAAAAATAAAATAAAATAAAAAATAAAAAAAATAAAAAGGGTACACTGGATCTGATAAAACTGAAAACTTTATTTTTTTTTAAAAGATTTTATTTATTTATTTGACAGACAGAGATTACAAGTAGGCAAGAGAGGCAGGCAGGGAGAGAGATGAGGAAACAGGCTCTCTGCGGAGCCGAGAGCCCAATGTGGGGCTCGATCCCAGGACCCTGGGATCATGACCTGAGCCGAAGGCAGAGGCTTTAACCCACTGAACCACCCAGGCGCCCCTAAAACTGAAAACTTTATATATAGACCAACTATATAGAGCTCCACTATACTAAGACACTAAGACCCTACAGTTTATCAAATCTCCTGTTAATGGACATCTCTATCCCGCCTCATTTTGTTTTTTTGGTTTTTTTTTTTTTCTTTTTAAAGATTTATTTATTTATTTATTTATTTGACAGACATCACAAGTAGAGCAGCAGGCAGAGAGAGGAGGAAGCAGGCTCCTTGCTGAGCAGAGAGCCCAATGCGGGACTCGATCCCAGAATGCTGGGATCATGACCTAAGCCAAAGGCAGAGGCTTTAATTCACTGAGCCGCCCAAGTGCCCCTCCCTCCTAGTTGTTTTTTTTTTTTTTTTTTTTTTAAGATTTTATTTATTTATTTATTTGTCAGACAGAGAGAGAGAGAGAGAGAGAGAGAGTGCGTGCGCGAGAGAGTGAGCACAGGCAGACAGAGTGGCAGGCAGAGGCAGAGGGAGAAGCAGGCTCCCTGCGGAGCAAGGAGCCCAATGTGGGCCTCGATCCCAGGACGCTGGGATCATGACCTGAGCAGCGGCTTAACCAACTGAGCCACCCAGGCATCCCTCGTTCCTAGTTTTTTGCTGTTACAAACAAAAGCCCTGTGAGTAGTCCATATATCTCCTTAAACATATCCAGAAGTTGCATGCTTTGCAAGTATCTTCACCCAGCCAAAAGCTTATCTTTTGTTTTAAATGTTTTTTCTCATGTCCAATGGTCTTAGTATGCTTGTAGTTCAATTGAATGATGTTTATTTCATGGATGCATATTTACTGATGTTAAATTTACTAATGTGTTTTACTGTCGTAGTTAAATGTGTTGATGTTTACGCTTTCTGTGCCATAAATTCTAAAAATCTCTACACCCAGGTCATATGGACAGTCTCATATTTTCATCTAAGAGTTGCAAATTCTTGTTTTTCAGGTTTAGTTTCTAAGTCCACCTGGAATTTACATTTCGATATGGTGGGAGCTAGTTTCATCTTTTCTACAGTCAGTTCTTCCAGTAGCATCACTGCCTTGCCTGATGTAGAAGGTGCAGTACTACTTCTCCCACCTATCAAAATTTCCATAATGTGAGGCTCCCTATTCGACTTCACTGGTCTATCAGACCCAACATCCCTAGTCCCAACTTCCATGGATCACAATCTCAACTATTCAAGTTTTCAAAGTTTTGACAAGTGCATTTACATCTTATTTAGGAATTGTACATAGATTTATTCCCTTTAGGGGTTTTTTTACTATACAAAATAGTATCCTTATGAAAATTAAAAGGTCCTGGGGCACCTGGGTGGCTCAGTGGGTTAAGCCTCTGCCTTCGGCTCAGGTCATGATCCCAGGGTCCTGGAATTGAGCCCCACATCAGGCTCTCTGCTTAGCAGGGAACCTGCTTCCTCCTCTCTCTCTCTCTCTCTGCCTGCCTCTCTGCCTACTTGTGATCTCTGTCAAATAAATAAATAAAATCTTTTTTAAAAATTAAAAAAAAAAGAAAATTAAAAGGTCTACTTCTGTGTTGTCGTTATAGAACACAATTGATGTGTGTACATTAAACTTCTATCCATTCACAATAACCTTGCTGAAATTTCTCATAGGCGTGTCTATAGACTCCCGTGGCTTTTCTATGTAGAGCAGACTATAATATCAAAGAGTAATGGTTACTTTTCTTCCCTCTCCCTTCCATACTTTTTTTTCTTTTCTTTATTTACTCCACTAAGACATCATGAATAATGTTAAGGATAAGTGGTAATAGCAGGCATTTTTATCCTAATTACAGATATTAAGGCACTGCTGCTAATATTTGCCACCTAACAAATACTGATGAAAACATCAAGTTATCAAATTATTACAAATTATCAAATTCAAACAATTCTCTTCTCAGTTTGCTTCACGTTTTTATCTTGCCTTGAATTCTATCAAATGCATTCTGTAGGTTTCCTAAGAGATGCCATGATTTTTCCTCTTAACTTAGAAACATGGTGAATGACAGAATATTGTAATTACACCATTCTTGCATTCCTAAAATAAACACAATGTGCTAATGACGTCTATTTATTTGTTTTGTTTGTTCTATAAACACAGAGGTTCAGTTTGCTAATATCCTATTTAAGATTTTGCATCCATATGAAGGCTACTGATCTACAAATTCTTCCCTGTTAGCTTTGGTTTAAGTACCAACTTAGTCCTAGTCTCAGAATGATGTAGGAACGTTCCTTCCTTTGCTTTGGAACAAGACATGAGGTTAGGATTACCTTATCCTTGAATATTCATAAAAGCACCTTTAAAACCGTATTGGCCTACATCAAGTTCTCAACCTCAGTACTACTGACATTGAACCAGATAACTCTGTTGTGGGGGCCAGTCCAATGCACTGTGGCAACCCAGCCTCTGCCAAACAGATGCCAGTAATATCTCTACCCCAAGTCTGACAATCAAAAACATCACCTCACATTGACAGAAGTCCCCTGGGAAAGGAAGGGGCTGCAAAACCAGACCTGGTTGAGAACCGCTGGCCTACCTTAACTTTTTAAATTTAAATCAGGCATTTTGGGGTATTTTTACCTTTCCAATAGTCTCATTCTCTAATTTTTTTTTTCAATTACACTTCTCATTTCATTTCTAATTACTTTTCATTTGTCGCTTTTCTTCCGTGATCAGTCTTACCAGAGTTCAACCTATTTTTTTATTCTTGAATAGCTTTTAGTTTTGTCGACTCTATTGTATCTTTTTCTCTTTAGTTTGTACTCTTAAATGTATTATCTGCTTCCTCTCACCTACCTTGGATTACTGTTCTTCTGTTTCTTAGCCTCTTGTTTTAGGCAATTTTGCTCAACAATTTGCAATTTTTCCTTTTAAGTTCAAAATAGGTTTTTAATATTTAATAAAACTTTTCTCTTTGAAATTCTTAGAAACGTGTTCTTCAATTTCCCAACATAAATCATGATGTATAGGGTTATTGTAGCCATATTTGATTTCAAGTGATCATTGCATTATAGAGAGAGAACACAGTCTGTAAAATACCCATCTCAGTCATTTGATGAACCTTTCTTTCTGACCGTGGAAGTAGTTCCATGACATTAAAACATACTTGCTAAATGTTTGCTTCTATAAAGACCTACTGGGTTTCAGTGCTCTTTAAACTCAAAGTTAAAACCCACTAGGGGGGGCACAAAATCAATTTGATAGGTTGTGACCAGCACTTTTTTAAATGAAAGGAGAAGTAATCATAGGGCACATTTTTGCCCTAATTTTAACACCTTGGACATCAGGTCACTCAGTGAATAGCATGATATATAGTTCAATGGCAGCACTTTTTTAAAAATTTCCTAATGGCACAAAAAATCATATTGTATATTATAATCAAAAGCTTACATAGGAAAATATGTAGTATATGTACGCAGAAGCTCATTTATACTAAGAGACATACACGTTTCTCACTAGGGATAGCAGTCAAAAATGTCTGAAAAACAATGAATTACATTTTCAATTTTCAGAGTCTTCACTAAGTTTTTATCCTTTTAATTATCAGCTATTAAAAGAGGTAGAATAAAGCCTACCATTATGATGATTTGTTCATCTACCCCAAATTCTGCCGATTTTTGGTTGGGTGTTTTATTAGTTTTTCTGGTGCATACAAACTCATAATAGTTCTCTCCCAGGGTGAAATGACCCTTTTATTTATATAGTTACACCCTTTAAGCCTAATAATGCTTTTTTTCTTGAAGTCTATTTTCCCTGATTAATGTAACTACACCAACTTGCATTTGTTGGTATTTGCCAGGTAGATCATTTTCTCTCTCTCTACTTAAGCCATTCTGTTACCTTAGGTTTTCGGTTTATCTCCTGTTACCAGTCTACAGCTAGATTTTTAAATCCAATCTATGTCTCGCTTTAACCTGTTGGATTTAATCCATTTATACTTTAACTCCTGAAATGCTCAGATCAATTTCTACATTTTGTTTTTCTGTGTTTTGTTGTTGTTGTTTCACTACAGCTGTGTACGGAATAAGGTCAGTTGACTAATCTCTTTTTCCTTCAGTGGTTTGAGAAAGATGTACTCCACCCTTCCTGTCAACTCCACAACAGTCTCAGACACTTGTAAAAACACGACTCCCTATTTCCTCTTCTCTGCTTTTGGAATTCTTATTTGTTTCTATTGGAACTTTTCCTATCTTCCAGGTCTCTTGAATAGAAAATACGAAAGGGAAGCATCACTTTGTGCTATATTCCGGATAAGTTCCTCAGACTGTATTTTGGTTCACTATGTCTCATTGGTTTCTGATTCACTTACTATATTTTTCATTACAAATTGTTCTGTTTAACATTTCCAGAGAAATGTGGCAGCATGGTTCCTCACGTTTGCTTTTGCTTCCTCTAAAACACCCGCTAAACTAAGAGTAGAGGGATTTTTTTTTTTTAAAGAAAACTCATTAGAAAAAGAAGATGGAAGAGGCAACAAGAACTATTTTTAGCAGCTAGAAAACATATGGGCAAGTAGTAATTGATTTAACAGACTCCAGAAAGCAAATTCCTAAGACAGCTCTGTGAAATCAAAAAGACAACCCAATTTACACCTCAGGACACCCAGAAAACTGAGAATTGGTAGCACAATGTAACAGAGAAGACTGAGCACAGTGTGGTGGGTTCAAGGCCTGTGGGAAAGGCAGTGCTCTGGCTTTCCTCCCCAGCGAAAGGCATAGGCACAGAAGGCCTGTGCCCTCTCCCTACCCCCAGCTCTCCTATCAGAAGACTGGAGGTATCTTCTCCAGAGGAGGTGTGATAGCCTCTTATGTGAGGGATACCAGGCTCAGCTAAAGGTAGGAGGGAAACCAAACTGAAAATAGCAGACCAAGTTAAGAATTCCAAGTAGAACAGGAAGATCCCAATCCTCCTGCCCGACTAAGCTTCCAAAATTCACACAGCCTGGAGTTCACACTCCAGGCAGATCAGAAGGCCCTTCTCTGGCCAACGTGGGGAGCCCAAGAGGATGAATCTAGAAGTATTAAAGCAGAAACTAGGGGCGCCTGGATGGCTCAGTGGGTTAAGCCGCTGCTTCAGCTCAGGTCATGATCTCAGGGTCCTGGGATAGAGTCCCGCATCGGGCTCTCTGCTCAGCAGGAAGCCTCCTTCTCTCTCTCTCTCTCTCTCTCTCTCTCTCTCTGCCTGCCTGTCTACTTGTGATCTCTCTCTGTCAAATAAATAAATAAAATCTTTAAAAAAAAAAAAAAAAAGCAGAAACTATCCGACACCACAGTGCCACCGCATCACTCTCCAGGAAAGCCATCACATGCTCAGATCTCCCGTCTGCTGTATACCCACTCTCACTCTGAGCGGAGTCTCAAGGATGGCTTCTCACAGGATCCCTCCCTCACAGGAATGATGAACCCACGGCACACTGGGAGGAGGGAATCTTGGAGGAAGACAACAGAAGAAATAGAAAGAGGCTTTTAAACTACCACTAATAGTTTCTCAGAAAGGTTAGATTTTTTAAAAGATCCAAAAAAGATCAATGAAACAAGAGTTGGGTGACTTTTAAAAGGAACACGCTGACAATTTAAAACAGAACCTGACAGTAAAAATGGAAAGTTTAACAGAAAGGCAGGAATGTAATGTTGAGTCCACTTCCCAGAAAGTGAAGCGGACGCACAGAAAATGAAGGCAGGGGATGCTTGTTGTTAAAAACCCCACCAGAGAGACTCTCAGGCAAAGGACTGGGACTTATGATAGTTTAGGACTTTCATACTAACACCAGGAATAAGAACAGAATGGGGCAAAACCTTTTAAAACTCTTAAGGAACATTATATCCTACTGAGAAGTTTCCATTTAGCCATCAATCAAGTGTCAGGATGTATTAACGACATTTCAGGCTTGAAAGCTTCACCTCCCAGGTGCCCTTTCCCAGGGAGTTAGGAGAAGGTATGTTCCCTCCAAACCAGAGAAGAGAAAAACTTGGTATCCAGGAGACAGGAAACTCAACAGAGGAGAGAAATAAAGGGAATGGCCAAAGAGGTGGTGGATCGCGGGAAATCCTAGCACAAGGAGAGAGGGAAACGGAACGAATCTGAGGACATCGCCTGGCTCTAAGAGATTTCTTTCTTTTTTTTTTTTTTTCCTCCAAAAGACTTTATTTATTTATTTATTTGACAGAGATCACAAGTAGACAGAGAGGCAGGCAGAGAGAGGAGGAAGCAGGCACCCCGCCGAGCAGCGAGCCCGATGTGGGGCTCAATCCCAGGACCCTGGGACCATGACCTGAGCCAAAGGCAGAGACTTTAATCCACTGAGCCACCCAGGCGCCCCTAAGAGACTTCTTCAAGAAGTAACTGACAGAATTATCTACGCATCTGAAAATACCATGAAGAAGTTGAGGGTGGAAGAGAAATGCGGAGTTAGACTTCAGTAAGAAACAGATTCAGAGAAAACCAAACATAGGGATCAACAAAACTGATATTAAAATCAGAGAAAATAAAAAATAGGGCAGGCAAGAAGTAAGCATTCCTCACCATATGTCTCAGTAAGCAAGACTAATATGGTCACAATAATGCAAGTAGGACTAGTATGTACTGATAAAAGCTCAGGAAGTCAACGTGTTTGTGTGGGACCAAGAAGAGGGGAGCAGAGTAAATTATCTTCTTTCATGGTGGGAAGTCAAAAATGGCCAAAAAAAAAAAAAAAAACCTAAAAAATAAAAATAAGTAAAAATCCAGAAGCTTGTTATTTATACATAAACAGTTGACCCTTGAACAACTTGGGGGGTGGGTAGGAATGCTGACCTGCTACACAGACAAAACCCATTCCTAACTTTTGATACCCCCAAAACGTAATTACTAATAGCCTCCTGTTGACCAGAAGCCTTCCACTAGTAAAAACAGTCGATTAACACATATTTTGTATGTTATATGTATTATATACTATAATCTTAGAAAATAAGCTAGAGGAAAAAAACGTTAAGACAATCATAAGGAAAAATGCATTTACAGTACTGTATTCTATCTTTTAAAAATCTGCATGCAGTTCAAATCCATGTCATTTCAAGGACCAACTGTACAAGTAAATAAAAGAATCAACTAGAAGAGATAAAATGGTGGTTGAAAGGAAGACAAGCGAGAAATAGAGGGGAGAGGGGATTGGTCAGGTAATTCTCTTATCTGGAATTTGACTTCTGATCATGCTGCTGGAATGGCTCTTAGACCCTTTCCCCCAGGAACTCTCCAGGGTTAGATTGGGAGCTCATCTTTGGTGGAGACATGCTAGGCCATGCGTGAGACAGTGCTGGGCCTGAGCGGAGTTTCTGCACGTGCTTCTTACAGACACTCCAGAGGCATTTCCAACCTTAGACCACATCCACACTGTATCTCAGCTTGAGGGCTCCTAGGCAAAGTGGGCAGTACGAACTCCTACAGTGGAGGCCATGGCCTACCTCCTGGATCCCCCTCAAGACCTAGGCACTCATTCCTCCAACTATCAGAAGTGAGGGCTGTTGACGGCCCACAGCCCCGTCCTTCTCCTGAACTGTCCAATACCCTCTACAGAGAGAAGCTGCCTCTTCCAAGGTTACCCTTCTCCCAAGGTTATACCTCTCCCTGGAGCAGCCCACACCAAGGACTGGTCGAGGTCCCCTGCCTAGAAAGTAATTTTCCATTGTCTAAGCCTCTGTGTGTGTGACAGTTTGTGAAGACAGTCTCAACAAACTTCTGCCACTATGTTCCAGCCTCACGTGACCTTGTAATTCAAGCCTCCGAGTCCCGCAATCTTCAGGCCCTCTCAGCCCAGGGGAGTACCCCATTCTGCACTGACAGCTCTGATTTTCATCTCATCCTTTCTGGGGAGCAGAGGTTTCCTGGGGTTGTAGATCATCCTTTCTCTAACAGATCAGTGATGTCCTTTCTTGAGCACTTTAGATGTCTAATGGAGGAGGGTTGAGCAGGGTTCAGGTTATCATGTATCCTACCCCACTGCCCTGCCATTTGCCCTGACATTGAGAGGATTCATCTTCGCCTTAGACCTGAACTCATGAAGGAGACAGAGGATTGCCCCACTTCCTAACATCCCCTGTGTCACCGGGCACAGCAGACTGTGCTTCGCCAGCAGGCACTCAGTAAGGACTGGATAAACACATTCACTGGCTGGAAGGAAGAAAAGGCAGTTTGTGGAAGATGGTGGAAGATGGTGGAAAGTGAGGAACAAGTTCCTTTACGGGGAGGTGGGAAGCGCAGTGGTAGCAAAAAGATTCTCTGCCTGGCTCTGGCTTCACCTGGAATTTCCTAACCTCAGTCGGCCTGCACTTCAGCCCTCAGAGACAAAGGACCAGAAAATAACCTCTTGTCCTGAGCAGCTACACCAGAAATTCACATTCCAAGATGCACTTCCCAGAGCACAATGCCACAGCCTTGGAGTACAAGCAGACCAGAAAACCTCTTCACGTCCAAGTGGCTCACCACTATGCCTGAAGAGCCACTCAGCAGGGAAAGCCCTCCCAAATTTCCCCCAAAGCACTGGCTGTAGCCCAGCAGAACCCAGGGCCTCTGCAAGGCAGGGCATGGAACCACTGGGCCTATGGAGTCCAGCTGGGGTCCACTGCCCAGCTCCCCGGAGTCCCTGCCACAGCTATGTGACAAGGATAGCCTCAGGCTAATGCCTCTGGCCACACTTTAATTCAATGCTGTGTACAGTGTACAGAGAGAAGGGGGGCAGAACATGTAGGCAGCTGCAGAGACCCCCCTCGTCCACTCCCGGCTCAAAACAACGACACAGCAGCTCATTGTGAGCCTGAGGTCTGGGGAAGTTGTGCTTTCCTAACAGCTGCAAGGGAGGCACTTCCATCCAAGAGGAGCTGGAGGGCTGGGGAGGCGGGGAGGGAAGAGGAGGAGGGGGAGATTACGGGCTCTGGCATCCCAACCATTTACGAAGTTGAAGATGTCCCTCTTGCAGTTTCCCTTTTGTTTCCATTCACTTGAAAAAGTCACTATTCCTTTTTCTGGGATCTTCGCCTGCAAACATACATTCTCAGTCTGTGGCAGCCATGGTGGCCTCAGCAGGGAGATGTCAAAAATGACGCCAGCCCACCCGATAGCTGAGTGCCAACCATGTTAGGGGCGGAGAATCCAGACCAGAGAAGACAGAGGCTCTGCCTCGGAACAGGGTATGTTATTGCCAAGCAGTAATTCAGTGATTTAAGTATTGTGTCAAGTTTCTGATTATGGGTGCCCATGGGACTACTGGAACCAAGGGTCATTTCTATCAGCTCAGAAGCCCTGGGAAGGCTTCCTGGAAGAGGCAGACCCTTCACCTCAACGTTGAGGGGTAAGTAAAATTGAGCCAGGCAACAAAAGGGGGTTGTCAGGAACAAAGAGCATCTGAGGCCAAGGGCAGAGCAGGACGCAGGGTGTGGGGAACTACAAGGAGCATTTATGGGCTGGAGGGGCAGTAAGCTCGGTGATGGAGGTGTCCAGCCAGGAAGGAGGGGCCAAGACCACCAGGGCCCTCACAGAAAGCAAAGGGACCTGACTAAAATGCCATTCTATATTCTTTGTGCCCTCTTTGAGCTAGCAGTGTGGGGGTGGCAGCGGTGACAAGGCACAGAGTCCTTGATGACAGGAGCATGAGCATATGAAGGAGGAACCTAGAGGCAGGGAGCACTGTCAGGATGAGGTTCCCAGCCACGTTTCGGCCTGTTCTCCCCTCCTGGTTTCCACTCCTCAGAAGCAGCATCCCTAGTTATCATTCACAGCATGCTTACGGAAGCAAGTTATCCCACTGAACACCCCCAGGATGTGGCTCACAAACTTCCTGCCCACATCCCCCTCAACACGTCACCCGCCTCAGCAGCGGCAGCCAGACGGTGGTTGGGAAGTTGTTCCTGAAGGTTCTCCACATCAAATCCACTTCACACAAAACTGTGAAAACAGCAGCCAGTGAAGAGGCCCATGCTAATTCAAAGACCAGCAAGGATAAGACATCATGCCTAACCTAAGTAGCAACCAGAAGGTGTGTAACCCCAGGCTTGGAAGTGCACAGACCATATCCTGAAGGAGACATGAGGCACCAGCATCAAAGCTTGTCCACAGGCGCAGGAATTGGGAAAGAAAGAATTTAGAATGGGACAGAGATTTGCAATCGTATCTCTGGTCTCATGAACTTCTATAATGAGCATATACTGTTTTTATCAATCCAAAGAAAGACTAGCAAAGAACACAAAGGATTAATCTCCAAGCAGAATGTCAAGGGTGTGTCTAAGGGACACAGCGCAGAAGACTAGGGCCTCACACACACCATCATCTAACGGAGGTGGGGCAGAATGAGAAAAACTGTGAAGGAATCACAGTGTGAAGGATAAAACCAGGCTGGGGGTTGGGGGATGGGGGGGGTCTAGTCTGCATGGTTGTGAGGCCTCCAGAGAGGTCAGCCACATGGAAATCTGTGAGAAGATGAACTTGGCCGAAAGACACCCTCTCCAGTCCTGAGGAAAAGTTGGGGTGTCTGAGAAAAGTTGGGGGCGGGGGGGCGCACAGGTCAGGCCTGTTACTCTTAGGGCACCAGAAACCACAGAGGACGTCAACCCTCCTATCTCACAATATGCCAAAATTGAGAGACTACCTAAAAAAGTTCTCACACACACACACACTATCAAGCTTATAGAAGATGCGTGTGATTTCATTTTATCCAGCTCTCAACTCCAGGCCTCACAATTTTCAATAAAAAGAACTATATATATTTTATCATTTTTAAGGGACAAGAGTTTATGCTAAAATCAAATATATTCTTTTTAAAATTACCATATTCAAAAAGAAAATCACCCTTTTCAAAAAAAATTTCTAATTCTTAAATCTATTGATTCACTACATTTTTTAATGAGCTTTTTCTGAGATCTTAGTTTGGAGTACTTTTTTATTTAATGGAGCTATGTATCTTAAGAAAGGTTTTCTGTCCCCTGAGTATATTTCAAAATATATCTTCATTTCCCAAAGAACATATATTGAGTGACTAAAAATTAACTTGCACTCATTCACACTTCAAAAAAGAATGCATTTTCCTAAATCATTCTAACAAAGACATTAATAATGTCAAAACCCTGAGTTTTGAAACAGAATTTCTGTTCTCTTTCTAGATGTATTAAAATAGACTTTTTTTAAGGTTTGTTCATAACATGATTGCCATTTTCTATGCTGCCTACCGATTATAAACAGAACCAATTTTAAAACCAAACTAGGGCTCTCTCTGCAATATTCAAGATGTATTACCATCTGCTTTTATATCAGCATTTTTAGCAGGTCCAAAATCTCTATATTACCAAGGATTATCAGAAATGGTTTATACCTCTTTCAAAGCACACATTCTTTCCAAAACACCCTCAAGTCACAAACTTGAAAGTTCACTTAATTTTTCAGACTATACTAGACATGTGACTGTCAACCAGAGTTATATACACAATTGGTTTATCACAGACAACTCAGTTATACTGACCAAAACTAGTTTTGTCATTGTGTCTCTTAAGAATTACTGATCTGAGAAAACACAGCATACCTGATTACCTAGAAGCTTTCAGAAGGTGGAAGGGTGATAGTCTTTATTTGCAACGTACATCCTATGTAAAGAACATGAACTTTTCCAGTTGACTGAGAAAAGTGGCATCCCTAAAACTTACATAATACATCACCTTCATTTCCAAACACACACAAAAAAAGACAACAGCATTTTTTTTTTTCAGCAAAAATCAGCATCCATGATAAAAGAGAAAATGGCAGGTGAGATGAAGACAGGAATTCCACCAGACCCCAGCAGGTGCAGCTCCAAGTCACTGCCCTTAGGGAGAGAATGGTCATAAGCATGATCAGATTGTCTCAAAAGTTCTTCAGTTGTCTGTAAAAATACATGAGCTCTAAGCCTGGTATCTAAATAATCCTTTAGATCAAATTTATCTCTTTCTAATAAATATTTTCATTCCATCTAATAAGAGAGAAAGAAAGAAAGAAAAAGATTGATTTTTTAAAATCTCTCAGTTCATTCATTCAACAATGTTGCATACTGATTCCATGCAAGGATGGATGCTCCTCCTTCCCTGCAGAGTCTACCATCTAGCAGTGGCAAGATGTAATGATCAATATGATCTTCTAATCACCATGATTATCAGTATCCACCAACACACACACACACACACACACACAGTGCAGAGACCTCTCTGCTATATCAGAGCATCACAGGCAGTCATTCAACAGCAATTCTCTTTAAAAAGACCAACTGGTCCAACCTGACCATTTTGTTGGGTGGCACAGGGGTTCACCAAGCCAGCCTATCCCATTTCATCCCACATCTCTATCAACCACCTCCCTGAAGATCTCCCACTGGGGGATCCTTGTGACAATTTAAAAAAAAAAAACATATTTATTGCCATTTCGAAAGCATACCATTTTCCTTTAGATACTAATTTAAACCTAATTTCAAAGTCAGCTTATATTACCTAATCCTTATTTCTCTTTCTATTTAAAACTATGAAAAAGATTGCACAAAAGTCTGCCAATATGTAAATGACACTTTAAAAAGGGTTTTAAATA
Source organism: Neogale vison (assembly GCF_020171115.1). NCBI lineage: Eukaryota > Metazoa > Chordata > Mammalia > Carnivora > Mustelidae > Neogale > Neogale vison. The sequence continues at coordinate 96,590,784 of NC_058093.1, read as the reverse complement.
ATTCATATTACAAATGCATTTTAGGAACCTAAAAGGTAAACAGGACAACCCTAAACAACACAACCAGAGACCACCACAAAGGTTTAAAACATAAAATACAGGGCGCCTGGGTGGCTCAGTGGGTTAAGTCTCTGCCTTCCACTCAGGTCATGATCTCAGGGTCCTGTGATCAAGTCCTGCATCCGGCTCTCTGCTCAGTAGGGAGCCTGCTTCCTCCTCTCTCTCTCTGCCTGCCTCTCTGCCTACTTGTAATCTGTCTGTCAAATAAATAAATAAAATCTTAAAAAAAAAAAAACAACACCATAAAATACAAACAAAAGCGTGTGTGCATGTGTGCAGGTGCACACACACACACACACACACACACACTAAAGCTACTCCATAGTTAAAGTAGGGGAAAACAGAACTCTTCTACATTTTTTGGTTTAACTTGAAATCAACTTGGGAACAAATTGTATTACAGAAAGTAACACAAATCATGATATTATAGGCCAATGCCAACATTCTATAGGCAAGAATTTAGAGGATTTAAGTCAAATACTCACTAGAGGTGTAAAATCATTTTAAAAAGAAAGAAAACATTCTAATTCCATATGCATTATGCAACAGGCTTTTCCTATTAAAGGAAAGAGAACGAAATTTTCAAAATAACCCAACTGATCAGGCAAACATATGAAACCAACATTTCCTCCTAATTTTTCCCTATTATGAGATTAAGTACGTCAAATATAGACTTATTCTCCCAAAGGAAAGATTTGTTCCGTATTTCTTCACATTTGTGTCCTCATTCAAACACCCACTCGATAAAATCAAAACAGCTCTATCAGGCACGAGGACATGTCTGAGTAACTATTATTCAGTTGGTAAATCACCACCCCTCATTCCATGCCTCTTTCTTTACATATGTTAATGATGGTGTCTGATCCAGGGCCCACCACCAGCCACCACAACTGAATTACCCTCCAGGGACATCAATCAGATTCGTTATTCTTGTTTCAGCTGAAGAAGAGGAGGCAAGAAGCAGGAAGAGCTATTTTCAGGAATCAGAATTCTCTTGATTAGATTTCTGGCTCACTGGTAAATGTTTATACTCTGAAATGCATTACCCGCTACTTCTAAATGTTTGGCTTTTTTCTAGAGCCACAATATAGCACAGTGTTTCCAATATAAATTTTGCCAAGTAATATATGCCTACTTTTGCAGGGAGCATTTGGTCAAATTCTAATATTCCCTCTTGGGAGCCAATACCAACTTCCAGCAGCAGGTCTAACTGCGCAGAATAGAATTTTCAACACACACAGAGTAGTATCTTCCAGCAGACAGCCCTTTCTTCTCCCACTCTGAGGGATGCCACATGAGACATCTGGCATGATTCTTATCACTAAGAATATAGATCTTCCTGGCAAAGTAAAAAATTAATCACAACATGCCCCAAATACATTCCTCCTTACCCCAGCATTCAAAAAAAAAAAGGAAAAAGAAAAAAGGAAAAAAAACCCACGGTGGTTTCTACCGAAGTTGAGATGAAGCTTAATGTCCTCGCTTAAGCTTAGAAACCATCTTGCGATTAATAAGAATAAATAGCATATGCACATTTCTTTAGGCTGCAAATGTTAGCTGAGAAAATGCATGTCAGAGGGCTTCCTAACACCTAAACAGGATTATCCATAAACAGTAAATAGATTATACGTAGGCACAAAGTGTTCCGTTATCTTAGCTTTTCTTGATTGTAATAAACATTTTTGTTTCCCTTGTCACTGAAAACTTGACGGAGGACCCTCCCATTCCTCTTTCATTAAAATGTGCACATGATTTGCATCCAAACCTTACACAGCCATCATGGGGGGGGGGAGCATGTACTGCAATATTGCACTCATCTGGTTGCATTAAGCTCAAAATGCAAATCTCAAGGATATAGATTTGTCACATGTCAGCCCAAGCTGAAGGCATCCACCAAGAGAATATTTTTTCTATTCAACTAGCAGCCAGAATCTCCCTCCACAAACCCGCATACTGATGAGAGCCAAAGCTCCCAGGATCCCTCTTCGTTTCTTCTTAACCCACCTCTTCCCTCTGCAGAGGAGAGAAGCCATTTTACTAATTTATAAGTACCCTGACTCTCCCATCATCTAAAAAAAAATTTTCCCGTCAATAATAGTCAACTGAAAGCAAAAGCAGATTGTACAGGAGTGAGAGAATAAACCAGACAACAGCAGCCCGTATGGAGCAGCAGGACTCTGCATACTTACTGAAGGCAGCCACGGCCAGGGCCAGGGTGACAATAATGGAGAACCAGGAGACCCACAACGCCTTCTTTCTGTAGTTCTGGGCCTCGTGAGGCTTCAGGCGAGTGCTGCTTTCTAGTAAGCCTGACAAAAACAAGGAGAAAAGGAAGTTAGACATTTCCTTATTAAGAAACCCACAGCCAGAGCTACACGTTCTTATCCAAGGACTGCAAACTGACAGCCCGTGGGCCAAGATGTGTTTTGTTTGGCCCACACTGTGTTTTAACAATTAGGAGGGTTCACTTGGAAATCAGGCTTTCTGGCATCTCTTGCCAAATCACAGGCTCTAGCAACATGGGCAAGTATGCCTGCAGGCTAAAAGCAGTCGTCCTCTCTAAAAAGACCCCATAAACCCACTCACTGGATCTGGATCCGTGAGCCCCAGCATGTAGTCAGCTATATAGGTCTTGCTCTAGCAAGCCCCTTTCATTAGGAAAACAGCACAATGAGCCCACATTGAGCTGGGCCTATGGGCTCCTCAGCCAGAGGCACTGATCTGCACTGATCCCACAGGCAGTGCCCACAACTTGGTCAAAGAGCCTTCGCCCAAAGCCATGAGTCCCTGAAGGCAAACAGCCTCATTGCCCTCCTCAACAATTAACAGGAAGAGAAGGACTTCTCTTCATTCCCAACCAACAATAGCCACCAGACCTCCATTGTAGGCCCTGTTTTCTTCCCGCCTTTCTGCTCTAGTATATACTGCTCTATACCACTCATGAGGCAAACAGTTCTCAGACTGTTCAAGTCAGGTAAACCTACTCAAACTGGGCACAGCTTTCTGGGCTGGCCCCGTGTGAGGAACATTTGATTTTTGTCTCTGATGCTTTCAACACCAAGGGGTCCCTGGCACCAACTGAAATTCATGAGGTCTTAGAGGTGATGCCCAATTTCCATTTGCTTTGGGTGAGGGGTCAAAACATCTTCAGCATGACCCCAATTTCTATTTTTTCTTCTCCTTCGAAAACAGATCATAGACAGCGTCTCTTCCTTGCAGGAAAGACCAAATTCTCATGCATTCTCCATTGACAGGAGCTTATGACACCACCTTGAGCTAAACAGCCCAGGACATACCTTTCAGGGGTGGAGCAGCTTCATCACGACAGCTCCAGATGGTGAAGAAACTGGTTGTCCGAGCTTAGGCACCCATTGGTAAAACAGTGTGCAACATCTCACAGCTGGCGCATCGTGTAAAAGACACCATCCCACTTAACCAGCTGGGCACCCTGCTCAGCCTCTGGCCTGAAAACTACATCCTCTTCCAAAATTATAAAAGACCCTGGTAAAATTTCTCCATTTCATTCACTACCCAGATCCAAGCGACCTCAACAAGTCCTTAAGGAAGCAAGAGGAAACTTCCAGGAAGGTGCTTAGCGAACCCAGTCTAGGGCCCGGAGATTTTTAAATAATCAAAACCTGTAGATTTGCATGGGATCAGAATGTAGAGCAGAGTGCAAAAGGTAGGTCTAAACACCTCTCCATCACCTCACTGTAAAAATCTCCCCAAATCTTCCTTAATAAATGCACTTGGATGAAAAAAGATAAACCTTCTCTCCTCAAATTCTGCCTTCAGTACACATCATTTCAAATTAAAATCCATTCACCTGCCTGTTTTTATTCCTTTGTCTACTTTTTCCCTAGCCACCGAATAACACCCCATTCTAATTTTCAATAACAATCACCTTATCTCCTGTTTAAGCCAACCTAGAGGGAGCAGGTCCTATACTCTCCCAATCATTTGTTTCCTTTTTCCCAAATGATATAAAAATCTTCCTTTTCATTCTGGCCAATTGATTTTCAGAAGTGAAGCTGTAACACATCAGTACTGACTCAAATAAGCAGCTCATTTGCTGCGTATTTTGACACCAACAATCACAAGAGGTTTATCCACTGGGGGTAAAAACAAGGTTCCTTTCAGAAGCAGATTTCATTTTCCACGAGAAAGGACAATGATCTGGGTTTTTCATTCTACCACATAACAATTATTTTTCCTTCCAAAGCCAGCTGTTTATAGCGATATGGTCCTGACCACACAGACCACTGTGTGCCTCACCCCACAGTGGACCAGCACACTCAGGAAGGAGTCTGGGATGTCCACTTGCATAGGCTGGACTGCCCTGCTAACAGGATACCTGAGTCCTCTAAGCAGCAGGACTGGTGGTTCTTACCCACATCTGATCGTGTGTGTGCATGTCTCCCCTATAGGAGGTTTTAAATTTAAAAAACTAGAGTAAATGTAATGGGAAGACCATCCAAGAAGGCAGGAACTTTCCCATATAGGTCCAGCCTTTGCTTATTTCCTACTGGTTTTCCTTCCTAAAAGTATAGCTGATACCAAGAATGGAAAAGATCCCCCTCCTCAAAGGGGAGCACGACAACCTACAAAGACCCATAAATGAATGGTCCACATATAGGTGCCTCTACCTTTGCCTCCACATGGGGCTGCACACGCAGCCACAAGCAATGATGAGAAGTCCTCAAGTTTTCAGGAAGCTGTGCTTCAGAAGTAGAAGGTAGCCCAGCCTAGAGAAGCTAAGGAAGGCTGCACATTCGCAGGAAGGCTATGTCCCTTTCTCAACAAAGCTGGCCTCCACATTCAGATTTCTAATTTCACTCCAATTCCATCTATTTGTAATCTGGGCCTAACATTAGTAAACGTAAGGGTTGTATGAATGAAAGACTGATAACTCATTGTTTGGGTAGAGGGAGAAATGCAAATATATGCAGTTAAGTTGAAGCCATCCGTCATTCCCATTCTAGTATGAATTAGTTCTAATTGCTTTCTCCTAATCGCCACACTTGGATCTTCTGAAGGAAGGGCAATATTCATTAGGAAGGTTGGTAGCAAGAAATGCAGAAGCATGTAACACTCTAAGTCAACTTGAGGGGCTGGGGCAGAATGATGGGAAAACACCTGTGAGGAGAAGAGAGGATATTAAGGGAAGAGGTGGAAACACCCAAGACAAACTTGGCCTATTTTGTGGGTGTTAATCCCTGAAAGTCTCAGACCACAGGACTCTTGCTCCCTGACTACAAGGCTCAGCCAAATGGCACTGCACTATCAGCTAGTTAGGTTTCTAGGAAGCAGCCCCCTTCACTTCTAAGGGGAAAATGCCTCTAAAGTCCTAAAACACTAGATAAGGCAAGCATTTGATGGGAGTTAGACGCAGTCCGTAACCAGCTCTAATAGCTCAAAAGGAAGTGAGGACAAGAAAGAAGGCCAAATATAGACACACATCCAGGGCATGGACCCCCCACACACGCTATAGGTATTGGGGCCTAGAAAAAAAGCAAGCCAGGCATGATGGAGAGACGCAGAGCAGGCAACTGCTTTAGCTTCTTCCTCCCCAAATCCTCTCACCATTAGGAAAAAGGTAGCTGCAATCGAACTGTTCCCAAGGGATTCAAAAATCAATATGGGAAAGATGCAGCCCCATAAGAAAAAACAACGCAAACACAAAATATTGTAATAAACCTCCCCAGGTAATCTGATCTATTTAATGAAAATGATCCATTCATCATTAACTCTTTGTTGTCAGCAATAGGTCAAACAAAAGAATGTCACACTGACTTTCAGCTTTCAATACCACATGGCGCTGGGTTCTTTGGAGGACAGGGTTCACGCTAACAGAGAGGCTGTGTGTGATATGCGATGCTTTCACACAGGGATCGTTCATGAACAGTGAATGCTTTCATGCTATCATATAATGGAAAATGAAATTCAGTTGACCAATGAAAAATGACCCTAAGAATTAATTCAGAAGGGCTTTTTACACTTGAGCACGAAGCTACAAAATGATGCTAAATATTAACTCCCCTAGCACTTTCTCCCCTCCTGTCCTTTTGTGGGGTGGGGAGAAATAGGCCAGCTTTGACAAATGACCTGCAATGCTACAAAAATAAGCTCAGCCCAGAGTTCGGTCTTTCTTCAATACAAAATTCTTGAGTCCTACAGTATTAGTTGCAGAGGAAAAGGTAATTCACATGACCTAGAATAAAAGTGATGGATTCCGTGGGGGTGCTTGCGATGCCACCCATCATCAGCTCTGTAACAGTATCCAGTTCTGTTGGATCAGGAGGAGAAACTGCAACATAGATGCAGAACTCGTTGCAACTGGAGGAGCTCCAGTTCCCCCCCTGAGCAATCCCTGCAGAGTCTCCGGGATTGCTGTTTCCATGTCATTCTATTTCACATGCTACAGTTTAAAATTTCTATGAGGAAAGAGATCGTGCATCCGAACGCTAAACCGGAATAAAAATGTACAGGAGATACTAAGAATAGGACTGAAAACCTGCTAAGACTGAAATATAAAAATCCGCCACAGCCAACAAAATAAGGCTTCCAAGAAAAGGGGGTGGAGTGGCGATGAGCCGGCTCCCCAGGAAGGGCCTGGCTGCAAGAATCCCGCTTCGGCCACTAACGGGCTTTAGCCCAAACACGGAGTCTTTTTGAGGGGGCCGATCTGAATTTAGATTCAGAAAACAGCAAAAAATGTATGGATGTGGCCAAGAACACGGATCCCTGCAAGCCAAAAGGAAACGAGGCAGGGAGGGAAAGAGGGATGTAGGAGGAGAGAGGCACGAGAATGAACAACGGAGTCTCTCCCGTTTCTTGCGGGCATCTCAAAGGGGGTTATCGTCTGTGTGTTGGAAGGTCGGGGGTTGGCCTCCCAGGAAAGGGACGTTTGCAGGATTCCAGACCAGTGTCTTGGGGGGATTCTGAAGGGGCTGGAGACGTGTGCAGGGAACCACCAGGTTTCGGTGGCATCCATTCATAGGAGGTTGGTGGTCCAAACTCGACTGCCCCAGTCCTCTGCCCGCATCACCAAACAGCAGCGCAATGACCTATGGTAAACTAGGTGCCCTATGAGTGAGAGTCGGGGGCCGCCGGTCTTCCCTCGCTCGCCAAGCCGACCACCCACCGACTCCGCGAGGCTAAACCCGCAGAAGGAAGTTCTCCCGGGGAGCCGGCCGCCGGGGGTCGAAGAGGACTTAGAAAGAGGACGCACTGAGCTTAGGTCCCTCCTAGCTGAGCAGGGCCGGCACTCCCCCGGGAGCACTGGGCTCCAAAAGCAAAAAAACGCCTCCCGCAAACTTTTCCACTGGGCGCTGGAGGGCCGGAGCTAGCCAAGAGGAGAGCCCGGGCCCGTGCGGGGTCGGTCCGGAGGCTGCCGGGCTCTTGCGCTCCCGGGAAGGAGCGGCTGCCCAAGCGGCGCCGACTTCAGGAGGTGGGGCTGCTGCCCTTGGCTCTCGGCGCCCTCGCGGGGTAAGTCCCGGCCCCGCGCCCCCGAGCGCCCCGAGACGCCGAGCCCCGCGCCCCGCCAACCTGAGAATGGGTAGAGGCGGGCCGGGAGCAGCGGCTCCTCACCGCGCCGGCCGGCCGGGGAAAGGGGCCGCGCCGGGGAGGCTGCCGGGCGGCGTGCGCTCACCTCGATCCTCCAGCCCGTCGCTGAACTGGCCGCTCTCGCTGATCCGCAGCTGCCGCTCCTCTTCGGGCTTAGGTGGCTCGCGAGCTGGGTTGCTCTGCTGGCCCGGGCCGGGGGCGGCGGCCAAGGGCGCGTGGCCCCGGGGCGGCGCCGGGACCGCGGGGCCCGAGGGGCTGCGGCGCTCGCTGCCCGCGGCCGGCTCCATGGCGCGGGGCGGCAGTTCCGGGAGGCGGCGATGAGCGCGGCGAGGACTTAAGTCAGAAGTGTGAGGCGCCGCGGCTCGGAGCGGGCAGAGGGACGGACGGACCGCTGGAGAGGGAGGGAGGGAGAGGGAGGGTGCCGAGGAGCTGAGGTGCGCCGGCAGCAAGCTGGGCGGGGGTGTAGAGGAGCCGCACGGCTCGCGCGGCAGGAGGCAGAGGCTTGGGGCCGCACTGTCGCCGCCGCGCTCCGCCCACGGGGGCAGGTGCCGGCGGCAGGGACCCGCCCCGAGGCCCCGGCGCCCGAGCCCGCTCTGGGAGGCCGGTGGGGAGGTTGGGAGGGATCCGGCCAGGCCAGACGCCCGGAGGCTCGCGGGAACTGCTGGCGGCCTGAAGAGGGTGTGACGGGAGACCTGCCCCACCCGCGCTGCGGGATGGGGTCCGGAGGGGACACGCTCGGACCGGATTTCTGCCGTCCGGGAAGGCAGTGGCCGCGCTCCGGCTGGAGAGAGCGGGCAGCGCCCTAATTTGACATCTTTCTCCTCTGGAGCTGCGTGGGCTTCAGAGGCGGTGCAGGGTCTCCAGCTGGGCTACCAGTCTCACCGCCTATCCCGGGAAAACGAGGTTCACCTGTCGCCAAGACCTCCCGGCTCCGGCCTTCTAGGAGCTTTGATTCATTCCCCTCCTAATTTTCCTCTCTAGCACCAACTTAAGAGGACCAGGTAACCTTGGAACCACTGGTAGCTCTAGATGTTTGGACGCCAAGGTTCCCCCATTGCGACTCTCCCTGGGCCTTTGTCCCGGCTACTCCCCTGCCAGCTCGCTACTTGCCCTCTGAGTATCCAAATGTTGACACTTCTTCAGGTCTCGGATGGAAGCCTGTCTCCTACGAGAAGCTTCCCCTGGCTGTCCCAGAGCAGCCGACTGTCCCTGCTTTGACCGCGCGGAGCTAGTCGGGCAAAGAGAGACAGTCACCTAGTTCACGCCAGGGCCCACGCCCGCTCTCTCGGAGCTCCAGGAGGTGCAGAAGCGGGAGAACCGGCCGTTTATCAGACTAAGCTTGAATTTAACGGTATCAACATCCAAACTCCAGAGTTTAGATTTCATCTTTAGACGGCTATCAGTCTTCAAATTTAATGAGACCTTAAAATACCAGTTCCTCGCTTAAAGCCTGCCTACTTTATTGGAGCACCCTTTTTTGAAGAGTAACTACTTCCTTTCTCATTCTCACTTTGCCTACCACCAAATTCAGAGTCCAATTTTGAGGTGCCATGGGCACCACTAATAATGGACAGAAGATCTCATTTTATTTTGCGTTGTCGGATTGGGAATGAGATCTTCGTTCACCTTGGCCAACTCACTTTACCTTTCTGATCCTAATTTCTTTAATTACAAACTCAGAGCTGGAGGGCTAGATCATTTTAAATGCGCGTTCTTGCTAGGGAAAATGAGAGAAAGGGGGGGCGAGGAGGAAAAAAATGAAGAGAAGGGAAATTGCTACAATTATTTGAATAAAACAATGAAAATTTCTACCTACTCGTCCTGATTCTGTCCTTGGAGGTAGACAGTCGTAGACATCCTTCAGATATTGCAGACCCCTTACCCTACCCCGTTGCTCTCTCTCACCCAGACTTTTTTCCTCCACGTTATCCCAGTTGATTCCTCTGTCAATGGCTCAAGCATTAGAATGACCTGGGGACCTTTAGGACAAGAAATACCTAGGGCCTGCCCCTGCTAGAAATTTGATATCATAGATAATTAAATTGTTATGGTCTGGGAACTTGGTTTGGATATTTTTTTAAGCTCCCTTCCTATTCTAAGAATCATTTGGGAAGTTATTTGTTTAAATGCTAATTATTTACAGCTCTTCAAGAATCTAATTCAGTAGATTCTGGTGTCTGGCTAGGAAACTGCATTTGAATATCACACACACATACATATTTTGACGTAGGCTGTTCCGGGAGCACATTTGTAATTCTCACTACCTAACTGCTCTCTATAATGTGGACTGTCTAGCTCTGCCCCTGCATGCATCCACACACCCGTGCTCTGTCTTTCTATCTTCCCCACACCCAAGGTTTGTGGTTCTCTCCACAAAGGAGCAGGAGTCATTGTTCTTTCCTCTGGTCCCTCGACCAATTCTCTACTCCAGCACTTCTGAAATGTGAATATGCAGATGCACGCCCGGGATTCTTGTTAAAATGCAGATTCTAACTCAGTAGGTCTGAAATAGAGGCTGAGATTTCTTACAAGCCTCCAGGTGCTGCTGAGTTGCTGATCTGAAGACCACACATGAAGAAGTAAGAATCTAGGAGTTATTTATTATTCATGAAATAAATACATTTTCCTTCAAGTTCCAGCTGCCCTCGTTCAGTAAGCCATTCTTGTCTCCTCCAGAAAGATTTCTCTGACTCCAGCTCCTTCTGGGCACTCTTTTTTTGTGAACTATAACTGTTCAATAATTCACTGTTCATTTCATGAGGCAAAGACTCTGGTGCTTGTGTGATGCCCATTTTCACTCATCCACATCTATCTGGATGCCAAGGACACGGCTCTCCCCCAAACAATCTCTGCCGATTGACTGGGAGGTAACATTAGCTTCCATTCTTGGAGGACATACTATGTACCAAGCACCTTGCTAACTTTTACATGCATTGTCTTTGTTACTCAACAACAACTCTCCTCATTTCACAAAGGAAGAAATCAAGGTAAGTCTCCGATTTAAACTCTAGCACTGCAGCCCACCGTGGTACCGCCCCCTAGGGGATATTTTGGAACTTGCAGGTGCTTTAATTTGTTATCCCAGGGATGGGAGGAGCTGGGCCACTGGCATTTAGTGGGGAAGGGTCAGGGATATGGAGGTCCTGCCCTGCACAGAGATTTGCTGCACAATGAAGACTGTTTGTGTCCCACATGGCTTTTATATGTCAGGCTGGTCATCTGGGTTAATTAAAATGTGCTCCTAATTATATTAGAATCCTAACTCTGTTTTACATGTAAACACAAAATATTTTGCACCACACTGAGTTTTCTGTAAATGCAACCACAAAGTCCAGGATAGATGGCTCTTTGTTCACTGCTGTGGAAAATCAGGACACTGAAGCCAGTTCCATTCATGGCATCTGAATCAGCAATCAACACATCTTTCCCTGTCGAATGTATAACTGCCCCAGACCCGTAATTCCATATGTGTATATGAGGATTCTTATTTAGCTCTTATTTCAAAATGTCAAAAATAAAGAGTATATAACATTCCAGAGTCTGGTCTTCTCTTACATTATAAACTTCTACACCTGATCACTTCTTTTTGACTTCTGAGGCAATTCTAACTAAGCATTTATAAAAGCAAATATATACTAGGTATTTTTGGCTTTATTTTTACCCCCCTTATTATAATTAAGTCATTATATTGATGTTTTCGTGTGTAGTTATTACCTATGAAATCCATTTCATGATCACAATAGTGATACAAAATAATTGTTCTAAAAAAGCAGCTTTAATTATTACAGCCCAAAAGAGCATAAGAAGACACATCTAAATGTAACGTGGTGTTTTAGAAGATATCCCAGAACAGCAAAATAACATTGGATAAAAATTAAGGATATCTGACTAAAGCATGGACCTCAGTTCAAAATAATGTGTCAACGATTGTTCATTATTTGGAGCAAATGTACCACAATAATGTAAGATGTCAATAATAGGGGAAACTGGGGGTGCCTGGGTGGCTTAGTCCGTTAAGCATCTGCCTTCTGCTCAGGTCATGATCCCAGGGTCCTAGGATGGAACCCTGCATCGGGCATCCCTGCTTGTACTCCTCTTGCTTGTTCTCTCTCTCTCTGACAAATAAATTAAATCTTAAAAAGGAAATAATAGGGGAAATTGGGGGCAGCATTTATGGGAACTCTCTGTACCATCCTCTCAAGTTTTCTGCAAATCTAAAACTGCCCTAAAAAATAAATTCTATTAAAAAAAAAAAAAGGCTAAAACAAAGAAGCAGGAGGATAGGGGGAGATAAGAAGTCTTGAGTCTGGGAGGTAGGCACCCTAGCCTTGAACTATAAATGCCCATGGCAGAATAGAGACCATGGAAAGACAAAGTGCATGAGGTAACTTGGAAGCTTGAATATGGTCATCAAAAGAGCGATGTTCACAACAATGGTAAGAAAGAAAGACGATGGCAAGAATTAAACGAATATTCTAATTTTAAGCTTATTTCACTGGCTTTTACCAAAACGTATTTTTAGTATATGTAAGGATTTAAGAAGTTTTGGAAATTTCGTGAAATCTGAAATTTTCAAATTATCAGTCTTCCACTGGGACATTTTAGAAGGGCACATTTGGGTAAGAGCATGTAGACATATATAACTTGACCGGTGAAAGGTAAGTTGAGTGATGCCTCTTTTTTTTTTTTTTTTTTTTTTTTTTTGCTTATTGTTCCTTTTTACATTTTCAGTAAATTTGGATTCCCTAGTCCTGGAAATATACACAGGTAAGAGAAGAAAAGCCAAGAAACTAAAAGAAACAAATCAAGCAAGAAGAGCCTCCACAGGCCTAAAACTCACAGTGACTCCCACTGGAGCCACCGCTGAGGGTCATGAGTCCTAGGAACATTTCCAATCTGGGTCCACTTAATCCTCACAATCCTAGAAAGCAGGGGGATTATCAGCATCCCCATCTTAAACATAAGGAAACAGAGGCTCAGGCTAAAAACCATTGCCAACGACCCCAGCTGTGGAGCTTGCAGGACAGTGCTCTTAACCACAACACTGCAAGGCCACTACAGAAGAATCTAAAGGTGACCCAGAGGATGGCTTCTACACCTGGTTACCCCACATCATATTTTAGATTAAAGACGACTTGTTTTATTTTATTATGCATGTAGACTTTGGAAACCCAACTACCAGCATATTATTCATCTTCTTTTTTTTTTTTTTTTAAAGATTTTATTTATCTACTTGACAGACAGAGATCACAAGCAGGCTGAGAGGCAGGCAGAGAGAGAGAGGAGGAAGCAGGCTCCCGCTGAGCAGAGAGCCCGATGCGGGGCTCGATCCCAGGACCCTGGGATCATGACCTGAGCCCAAGGCAGAGGCTTTAACCCACTGAGCCACCGAGGCGCCCCTATTATTCATCTTCTTCAAGTCTTGGAGAAATATACATGGCACTTAGAGCGACCATGCCTTGCAATAAACTGTCCCGTGATGGAGTATCTAAACCCAGTGTCAAAGTCAACCCCGAACAGCATCTGTATAAAAGGACCCTGAGATCTTCACTTGGAAAGTGGGAAGTGTCTGTTCGTATATGTACCTGCAGCTATGCCTGTTCAACTATAAACTCCCTTTCGCATTCAGAAATTATTACTGAGGGCGTGACTATGGAACCTTTGGAGAGGCACCATAATAGCGGGAAGCATTAGGAAGAGGCTTGGTGTGCAAAATATTGTCATATTAAGGCAGACGAAAGAATTGTTCAGTGTTAGCACGGCCTTTAAGGGACTTTCGTCCTAAGCAAGGATAACAGAGTTGTGCATTGCCCATCTTTGCCATGTGCTTTCTTCAGCATGACCTTCACTCAGCCTGCACGTTACAATCACCAGGGCTAGGGAGACCAACTTGTTCTGGTCTGCAGAGGATATTCCTGGTTTTAGCACTGAAAAATCTGGGAAGCCCTCTTGATCCCAGGAAAGTTGGGACAGTGGGTCACCCTACTGGGATGCTTTTAAAAATCTTGCTGTCCCAACCACATTGGGCTCCACAGGTGACTGCAGGCATCGTAGGAAAGTTCTGCCAGCTTGTCCATCCCTCCTTGTGCTGATCTGACTGCTGACGTCTGTCTGACCGAGCTCCCCCTCTGGGCTCTTCAAACCACTGTTTCTGAGTGGCAGCAAGTTGCCCTTCCCTTCAGGAGGGCACTGGGCTTCTCATGCCAGCAGATGAGGCCCCAGGCCCACTCCCAGTGTTTTCAGAGCTGGCAGCAGTGTACCAGCCCAAGCACAATGATGAGGCCAGTCAGAACCAGGACGGAGACGATCACCAAGCCATGATGGCCTGCTTTTTGAGGTTGGCAGCCTCCAGGGCCAGGCGGGTTTTGGAAGGACCCACTCCACACCCAGGTGATTCCATGGTGTAGCCTAGGCTGAGCAAGCCTACTCAAAGACAGTGCTTCTCAGCTTCAGTGTGCACAGGAACCACCTGGGGATCTTGGTAAAATGCAGACTGCAGTTCAGTAGGCGTGGGGAGGACCCCCCCCAATTTTTTTTTTTCATTTCTAACAAGCTCCCAAGTGATGCCAGTGTTGCTGGTGCACAGTCCAACCCCTGAGTGGCAAGGGTCTGGCATGTACTTTGAAAGAAACTCCAATGTCGTCAAGAGGGAGGGAATGTGAGGATGAAAGGGGAAAAATCAAATGACATACAAGTAACTCATGATATACAATACAGAGAGCAAGCAGGTTCTAGGATACATTCCTCTTTGGAATTCCTCAATGCTCAACACACACAGTGGGCCTTCAACACATAGAAAAGAGTACCTGGAAATGTTTCACAGGCGTGAGTGCTAGCAGTGGTTTGCAAGGGTGGGAGAGCAGCCCAGGAAAGGCCAGCGGTGAGCATGAAGACTCTGTGATCACATTAGCCACAACTTTGTAGAAATGCACACATCCACAATTCACCAAGTTATGGGTACCTCTGAGGGAAGAAGGGGACTGGGATTGGGATGGGGCATATCTAAGGGGCTTCTGGGTGCCTGGAACAGCTCTAGTTCTCCAGCTGGGTAGCACTTGCTCTTGCACTTAATAATTTATTAAGCCATGCATTTGACTTGTGTGGTTTTCAGCATCCGTGTTTTATTTTATAGCATAAGTATTGACCAGCAATTCTAACCAGAACAGCCATATATATGGCGAGGGCTAGGTCTTCTCTGGCTGAAGCAGTTCAGACTGCACCTAGTCACAGGTTGCTAGGGGAGACTGCACGTGCAGGGGGAATGAGTCATCTCCCTCAGATCCACAGAATGTCAAAGATAGGGAAGAGTGATAGGGCATTAAAAAGAATAAAGTTAGCTGAATCTGATATGGGAAAAAGGAGTTATATAAGCTAAAACAAACAAACAAACAAACAAAAAAACTCCATTAGTTTCTTCACTCACCTGGGGAGAAGAAAAGTTAATGGCATCTACTCTCCCCTGACGCTCCTCCTACCCCTTTGACATTTTCAGAACCCTGTACCCATACATCCAACTGTCCCTGACATTCTCCAACTGAATAAGCCCCTCCAAATGTGTCCAGAAGCAGAACTCTTTATCTCCCCACCCCAAACCTGTGCATCTTCAACCTCCCTTTATTGACAAATTGTAGCACTGTCCATCCTGTCATTCTGAGACAGAATCCTGGCAATACCTCCTCTTGACTCCTCTTGACTTGACTTTTCCTCATCCCTTCCAAGCAGCAGGTGACTAACGTCTGTTGACTCTCCCTTCATAACACACCCTTATGTCATCCCACCTTCTCAATTACATTCCTACTCTTTATGGCAGGACCCACCCACTCTTGCCTGTATTATTGCAAACGCCGCCTGGCCAGTCTGTCTTCCTGTGGTCCAGCTCTCCCAGTACCCTCCACACTCAGGTTACAGCACTTTCACCTGGAAATCACTCCAGCCATGCTGCTCCTCCCTGCACTATTGCTATTGCATTATGGTGTAAGGAATGAAGGCTTAAATCTTTTGGATTGGTAGGGAAACCTCCTAACCTATATCCTGCCACCTTTCTCTCTTGCTGTATTGACCCCTGTCCATCCCTCCAGCCCGTATCTCTCCAACTGGGCAAGATTTCTTTGGCACCCCAAATTTTCCTGGATCACTCATTCATGCCTCTGTGCTTTTGCTCTTGCTATTGACTCTTTCTGGAAGAGTCTTCTGGGCTCTCTCTCAATCCCAGCCAAATGCAGGGACACTCCAGTACCTTCTGCTCTTTCAAGAGTTGAGTTCTTTACAAGTCTTTGCTGACATATCCACCTGCTAAGGGGTTCTGATCTGTCCCTCTGCTTCTCTCCCTCTATTTATACCCTAATAACACTTTATTTCTCTAAATGTGTTTATATGTTAACTTCTTTCTGCCTTATGGGAAATTTCTTAAGGCAGGAACATAGTATATTTGTCCTAGTTTTTCAGGCATTTACCACCATGGATGCAGAGAGTTAAAGGGGGGTGGAGAGTGTTGAAGGAATAAATGAATAAACTCTTAGCTGCTCCCATTTTACACCATATATAATTGAGTTGACCAGATTATTTGTGATTGATTTCATGGCCAGCCACTAAAGCCATTCCCAAAAATTACATCTTCTTCCCACCCTCCTCCATCAGTAGGAAAAGAAAGAGAAATCCGTGTTCTGCCTCTTAAACTGCTAAAATGAAGAACTCATAGAAAAAAAAAATGCCTAATTTGTACCATCCTCTTAAAGATGACAGACCACCCCTCCCATCCAGCTCTCAGTGCCAGATGCTATTAAGATTATTTGGTTTTAAACTTGGCAATTCCTCTTCCCAAAGCCTGTGCTATTGAAGTACATATTTGTAAATATTTTTGTTGAGCTTTAACACACATGTAGAAGAGGACACAGATCTCAAGGTCAAAGCTCAATTTTCACAAAGTGAACATAGAACCACTTCAATAAACAGAATATTATCAGTCCCCCAAAAGCTCCTCCATGGTCCCATTCCAGTTATTAAGCCCCACATCAAGGATATACTGAAATAGTTCCAATGCTGCTTTGATAGTGTATTTTGTGAAAATTTTATGTATTTTTATATTTTATATAAAAGAGTAAAATATGTTCATTGTAAAAAGTTAAAACTAAATAGAAGAGCAAAAATGTAGAAAGAATTGGCAAGAATTTCCCCCCATTAACCCTCTGACCAGATACGCACGTGAACAAACACCCCATTCCCAAGGTTAAACACTTACAATGGTTTGGTGCATGTATCAGTGAAGACTATATAACAAGTAAGAGATAATTCTATTCAAAATGGATGAAACAATAAGACAATGTATTGACTCATAATTTATCTAATCATTTTCTGAATGAATGAATATTTAGGTTGTTTCCAACATTTTACTGTTACAATTAATGCCAGAGCCACCATTTCATTTTAAAATGTAAAGCAATTTTGAAAGTCCAGAGCTATGAAGGCTTTGGCATTTGTTTCCAGCCACTCAAATATGTCACCAAAGACTTGGTTTCTGTCACCCAGCTCTGCCTTCCAAGATACCAGTTTCATCTTTTTTTTTTAAAAGATTTTATTTTTATTTATTTGACAGACAGAGATCACAAGTAGGCAGAGAGGCAGGAGAGAAATGAGGAAGCAGGCTCCCCGCTGAGAAGAGAGCCTCCATGGGGGTTCAATCCCAGGACCCTGGGATCATGACCTGAGCGGAAGGCAGAGGCTTTAACCCATTGAGCCACCCAGGCGCCTCTACCAGTTCCATCTTAAGTGTGTCTCACTTCATGCTTGAAACATAACTGCCAAGAGAGCCACATGCTTCATCAGAGGGAAGTAGTGAAGGAAAGGAAAGAGGGAAGAGAGAGAGAAACTCAATGACCATGGAATGAATATCCTAGGCTTCATTCTGATTGGACCAAATATGGCCATCTGCTGATTTATGTCATTGAGAGCTGGGAAATGCCATGTATTGATTAAATCAGTTTACATTCCTGAATTGATCTGTGTGGCATAAAGGATGGAATTATCCTAGTTAGCTCTATGAATAGGACCAAACTCTAGAGATAGGCATGGAGTCAATTCTATCTAAAGTGAGTAAATAGCTACTACACAATGGCGTATGGTTTGAATGGATGCTGGAAAGACCACCACATTATTCACTACAGTGAACATTCTTGGAGACATTTTTTTTTTTGGTCTAAACATACACTTATTTGCACATAAACAAATATATTCAATTTTTAACTTAAATGGGATCACATTATTCTGTAACTCACACTATTTTACAAATTTATTTAAATATAAATCTACCAGGGCGCCTGGGTGGCTCGGTGGGTTAAAGCCTCTGCCTTTGGCTCAGGTCATGATCCCAGGGTCCTGGGATCGAGCCCCATGTCGGGCTCTCTGCTCAGCAGGGAGCCTGCTTCTTCCTCTCTCTCTGCCTGCCTCTCTGCCTACTTGTGATCTTTGCCTGTCAAATAAATAAATAAAATCTTTAAAAATAAATAAATAAATAAATAAATCTACCTCAGTTTTTTGTGAGGTATTCCATCATATGGGTAAACAATTTGTTTAAGCATTCCTTTAATTGGTGGATATTTAAATTGTTCTAAACATTTATTTTACAAAAATTCTATGATGATCATTTTATTCTGAACATCTTAAACAGACAATGTAATGGCCAAAATCCCAAGTAAACAACTTGACAAGTAAACAAGACAGTAAACAACAAGTGTTGGAGAGGATGTGGAGAAAGGGGAACCCTCTTACACTGTTGGTGGGAATGCAATTTGGTGCAGCCACTTTGGAAAATGGTGTGGAGATTCCTTAAGATATTAAAAATAGAGCTACCTATGACCCTGCAATTGAACTACTGGGTATTTACCCCAAAGATACAGGTGTAGTGAAAAGAGAAGGGCCATCTGTACCCCAATGTTCATAGCAGCAATGGCCACAGTCATCAAACTGTGGAAAGAGCCAAGATGCCCTTCAACAGACAAACGAATAAAGAAGGTATGGTCCATACATACAATGGAATATTACACCTTCACCAGAAAGGATGAATACCCAATTTTTGTATCAACATGGATGGGACTGAAGGAGATTATGCTGAGTGAAATAAGTCAAGCGAAGAAAGTCAATTATCATATGATTTCATTTACTTGTGGAACATAAGGAAGAACATGGAGGACATTAGGAGAAAGAAAGGAAAAGTGAATTGGGGGAAATTGGAGGGGGAAACCATGAAAGACTGTGGACTCTGAGAAACAATCTGAGGGTTTTGGAAGGGGGAGGGTGAATGGGCGAGCCTGGTGGTGGGTGTTAAGGAGGGCACCTATTGCATGGAGCACACCTATTGCATGGAGCACTGGGTGTGGTGCATAAACAACGAATCTTGGAACATTGAAAAAATAAAATTAAGTTAAAAAAATAAAAGAGAAAAATAATTCTTGAAAGACATTTTCGAATGATTTTCCTGCGTGTGAAGTTCATGAACACAAGAGGACACAATGTTCTTTTTTTTTTTTTTAAGATTTGTATTTATTTATTTGACAGACAGATCACAAGTAGGCAGAGAGGCAGGCAGAGAGAGAGGAGGAAGCAGGCTCCCCACTGAGCAGAGAGCCCGATGTGGGGCTCAATCCCAGGACCCTGGAATCATGACCTGAGCCAAAGGCAGAAGTTTTAACCCACTGAGACACCCAGGTGCCCCCACAATGTTCTTTAATAGTTAGCTAAGGACATCTATCTCTACTGGTCTTTAGCCAAAGAATGATTTCCTTCTCTTTTATCATTTGTTTAACACACATGCACACATACACACACAAAAACATATGTATATATAGACAGAATGTATGTCTATAGTATATATAACAGAATATATACTGTATATACAAATATGTACATATATACAGTATATATACTGTATGTGTATATATATGTGTACACACACACACCCAGTATATATGACAGAAGCAGTTTACCAAATATACTGCTTTTGTCATGGGAGTAGTAAATAGTTCATTGTTGATTTAGATTGAAAGGAAATAAAAGCAAGTTGCAGAAACAGAATTCAGACTGGGAGATGTGGAAATGTTATTTGGCCAAGGAGAAACCTGAAACTGATGGAATTAGAGGATTGAAATGAAGGCCAGCAGTCCCCCAGCTGTTCCCCTGCCTTCACACTGGATTTCACTCAAACACCCGGAAACTTAGCTAGAAAGTTGCCTGGAAGTAATCTGGAGGCTTAATAAAAAATAAGTGATTCAAAGAATTTTTCAAGAAAAACCTTCCCATTGCATTCAACCATAAACACGATTCTTTTTTTTTCTCCCCTCCATAATATCTTCTTTTCATCATAACTCTTGCCCTTTTATTCATCTCCCTGACAGAGAGTTAGTTGATTCAGAATCTGAATGAGGGTCCCAGTCTTTGTTCCCTCCTGTCTGAGGCTTTCTGAGGTCTAACCTAAAAATCCCCTTGCCTGCTTAGGCCTGTGTTCTCTTGCCCTGCCCTTGATAGAAATACTCTACTTATGTGCTCTCCTTTCTTGGTGTCAGAACTTTGTCTGCTCTATTATCCCTTTCCAGCTCACAGATGCCTTCTATGGGCTGAACTATGGCCCCCCAAATTCATATATTGAAGACCTAGCTAACCCCTAGTACCTCCGAATGTGACCATGTTTGCAGATAGGACCTTTAAAGAGGTGTTTAGGGTAAAAGGAAATCATTAGGAAGGTCCTAATCCGATATAACTGGTGTCTTACAAGAACATATTGGGACACAGAGGAGAGGGAAGACCATATAAAGGCACAGGGAGAAGGAGGCCATCTACAAGCCAAAAAGGCTTGAAAGGAAACCTACCCCAAACATGCTGATCTTGGACTTCTAGCCTCCACAACTGAGAGAAAATAAAATTCTGTTTAAGCGCTTGGTCTATGGTACTTTGTTATGCAGCCTTAGTACACTAATACAACACCCAAACCGAAGAATACAGTAGAAACCCCTTGACCAGGTCAGATGAAGCCCCTTGATCTCCCATCCCTGCCTGGGTAGACCCTCAGTCGCTTTTCCCATGTCTTCCTGGACTTCTGATGGGTGGTTCCTCCAGCTCTGCTCCTCCCTGGTTCTGCTGGTTCCGTCCTTCATTATGCCTACAGAGCAGTGGTTTTCCCATCTTGGGGAGCTAAGAATCAAAGCTTTGTGAATTCAGATACCCAGACCAGGGCTCTAGAGATTCAGAATCACTAGCACAGTGATGGGCCGGGGGAACATTCACTTTTAATAAACACTCCTGGGTAATTCTGAGAAACCTGATCAGAGATATTTCCTGTTTCCTGTCTTTCTGACTCAGTGGTCTTCCATCCTGACTGCACAGTGGAGTCACCTGGGGAGCTTTTTAAAACCCATGCCCAAGCCCAAGCCCATCCAAGACATTCCAAATTAATTAACCTGGATTGGAGCCTGGACATCAGGATTTCTTTAAGTTGTCCAGGAGATTCCTACATGCAACCAAAGGGGGAACCACTGGTCCAGTCTCACTGCCATGTTTTCTAAAGTCAGGCCAACCTCACAGTCACCTCCTAATGTCTCACTGAGCTTCCCCCTTTCCTGCTCTCCCAACCCCCCACACACTCCATGATGCAGTCAGAATCACAGTTCTAGAACACCAGTTTAGTCCTCATTACTTCAGATTAGAGTATATGATCTCCCTAGCTCAAAGCCAGCACTCTCCATGTTGGGCCTCTAAGGACCTCTGCATCTTTACATCTCCCCCTGGGTTCCCCTAAGTTGCCAAGCTCCCTCCTACTTCTGTCATCACTCTTGCTTTCCCCCTGCCTAAAACGCCCATGCACCTGGCTAATGCTTTCAGTTCAGGGGTGGCATGGTCTGGGAAAACTCCTCTCCATGCCCAGGCTTGGAGATGAACCACTTCTTTTTCAGAAGCTCACCAGTGCGTGCCTCTCTCTGAGCCCCCGTGACTGCTCTGTATTGTAAATGCTGCATGTCGGTCTCACCCGACTGCAC
The DNA here is from genome assembly GCF_020171115.1 of Neogale vison. Taxonomy (NCBI): domain Eukaryota; kingdom Metazoa; phylum Chordata; class Mammalia; order Carnivora; family Mustelidae; genus Neogale; species Neogale vison. The sequence goes on along the minus strand of NC_058093.1, from coordinate 96,569,137 downwards.
CCATCTTTTCCCTCAGCCTCTCTGAATCCCAGTAGAGCTTGTGTGTACTCAGAAGGGCTTGGTGAACATTTGTTGAAGAAGTGAATGAATGAGTCAGTGAATACCTCACCCTCTCCTGCTGTGCCCATTGCCCAGTGCCTGCTGTCTCATTGCCATCCACAAATGGGTTTGTCTCCCTCAGTCCCAACATTCCTCCTTACTGCTGTGTTTCACATCTCTTTCTTTAAAAAATAATTTGCACCAGGACTGACGCAGCCCAGAACTAGGAGTGAGAATAGGTCACAGAATCCTTAGCTATTCTGGGTGAGGCACTTTCCATTCTTTAACACAACAGCCATACAAAGTAATCGTTATCCTTTCCACTTTACAGCTAAGGAAACTGAGGCTCAGAGAGGTTGAAAGTGACTTTATCAGGTAACAAAGCTGGGGGTGGCTGAGCCAGAACTGGAACCCCAGAATCTGGCTCTGCAAGTTCCAGCCCTTCTTGCTGAACCAGATGTACATCCAATGAAAGATTGGGTCCTTTCATTGGCTGCATCCAATGCAGCTCGGCGGGTGGGAAGGAGGAATAGCTACCCAAGACTCAAGCTGACAAAGCAACTCAGTTCCCATGAAAGGGCCCTGGGACAGTCCCCCAATTCTATAACCACCAGAAATTCATGTTGTAAGCAACCTATCCATATTGCCACCCTCCAGCAAATATGTTTAAGATGTGTGGTCCATACGAACAAGGACTTTTTCCTGCTTTGGTCACTGATGCATCCAGAGTGCCTAGAATAGTGCCTGGTATTAGGTAAATGTAATAAATTGTTGTTGTTGTTGTTGTTTAATGGGGAAAAAAGAGTGAACTAACAACAGGCATCCTATTGAAAGTACTCAGTACAGTCCTCCTCAGTGCTGTGCAGGCTTTTAGAACCCAATTCTCCAAAGAACCCACTTATATGGGGTTGAAAATTTGTTCTTCTTTCTCCCCTGTGATGTATTCTTCCCCTTTTCACATGTGGAGAGTGAAAAATTTTAAGTGCTCATTGGCAGAAATACACCTTAAGATCTTCTAATGAAAAGCCCCTTAAGGGGTGAAAAAATGTCCTGATGTTACTTTAATTCCAAAATAGTAATCCTGGGCGGCACCACCTCATGAGACCATGAGGTTTTGTAGCTGTTTATAAACCTGAAAATTGGTTCTAACTCATCACCATGAGCTATTGCTCCTCACCTTGACTCTGACTTTCAAGTCCTCTCTGAGTCTGACCTCGAGTTCTCATCTCATGATACCAACACCATTGAAGTAGGCTCAGATTGTTCTATATCCAAACAAAATACATGCAGGAAGGAGCTGTACTATGACTTTTTTTTTTTTTAAAGGTTTTATTTATTTATTTGACAGAGAGAGATCACAAGCAGGCAGAGAGGCAGGCAGAGAGAGAGGAGGAAGCAGGCTCCCTGCTGAGCAGAGAGCCCGATGCGGGCCTCGATCCCAGGACCCTGAGATCATGACCTGAGCCGAAGGCAGCGGCTTAACCCACTGAGCCACCCAGGCGCCCTGTACTATGACTTTTAATCCAATGGGAATGAAGAGATGAGTGATTGGGTTCTCTAGTTCACTTCTGCAGTGTGTCCTCATTTCATCTCACCAGACCTTGATTTCTCAATGTCTGAGAACGACAGACACTTATTCTCTCAAGCACAAAAGAAACCCAGGATAAGAACTGTAAAATGCAAATATAAGAACGAGAGTTAGATGGCCTCAGAGGTCACCTAAGTTTGGCCAGCACCCCCTTTATAGATGAGAAACATGAGACAGAGTGGTGTACATTAGTTTCCTATTGCTGTTGTAACAAATATTCACAAACATGGTGGCTTGAAACAATATGAATGTATTCTTATTCAGTGCTGGGGTCAGAAGTTAGGGATGAGTCTTACAGGGCTAAAATCAAGGTGTCCACAGGTCCGGTTCCTTCTGGAGGCTCCAGGGGGGGAATCCATTCCTTGCCCTTCCAGCTTCTACAAGCTGCCAGGACCCCTCGGCTTCTGTCTGCATCATTCCCGTCTCTGCTTCCATGGTCACATCACCTTCTTATCTCTGACTTTGATCCTCCTGCTTCCCTTTTATAAGAACCTTTGTGATTATCATGTGGATACTCCAGGATGGTCTCCCTATCTCAAGATTTGTAATTTAACCACGTCAGCGAAGTCCCCTTTGCCATCTAAGGTAATGTTATGGGTTCTGGACATAGGACATAGACATCACTAGGGACCATTATCTGACCTATCCCATAAAGAAATTTGCTTAAGTTGACAGCAGGAGGAAGGAGCCAGGGCCAGGACTGAGGTCGTTCAGTTGCTCCTGTTTCTCTTCCACCTTGCTGTCAGCAGAGGCCTCTCTGTCATTCAAGATTAAATAAAACTTAAGCCAGCCCTCATTCTAGGTTCTGTGAGTTTAATGCACTCTGAAAAACTGGGCTAACACCCCCACAGTGTCTTGTCAAGGTCACTGACACCCTCTGAGCTCCCACCACCACTGACCTCCTGATTTTACTCCATCTCAACTCTTCTCTGGACTCCTTGTCCCCTCCATTCTATGTTGGTCCAGGCAAGGGACTCAGACCCTTTCCTTGATCTACCCCAAACCACTCACATACACAATTACTGTCATTCATGCTGTGTTTGTTCGTTCATTCATTCATTCATAGTTCTTCAGGAGGACTGAGGCCAGGGTAGGCACAGATATAACTGATTTGATAACACAACTGATATTTATTACCATCCCTTCTCTGTCTCACTTTCCCAGGACTTCTTTAGATGACCTCCCAAATGAATTACTTGTACTCAAATTCTTAGCAACATCAATGATGGCCATGTCTCCAAATGGCACCTGCCATCATGCACTTGTACTTCCAGGAAGGGGAGAAGGACACCCACAGCAGCTTTAGCCAGGGATAGCTTTATATATATAAAAACAAAAGGTTCTGGAAGGATGTTTATTTCCACTCCCACCGAGAAATATTTCTTATCCTCAATATTCCCTAAAGTCTTTTAATGAGGAATAGCATTTTTTTTTATCCAAATATATGTCTAGCTTCCAAATTCTCCTGGAGAAAAACATACAACATTCCAAACTCACATGAAGGTGTAGTGAACCAATACCCAATCTTCTCTTGAGAAGAGGCTTCAATACAGGGATGGCTATGGACACAGGAGATGCAGTCCTTGTGATATAGGAGGACAGAGAGGGAAGGCTAGCATTTCAGGTTCACCCAGAGCCAGTCCTGGGCTGGATCCCACCTGTACAAACTCTGATCAGAACTCCCAGCCCCACCCTGAGTATTAGCTCCTACTTCCAACCTCAGCTCCATATTTTTCATTGCTGAAAAGACCTGAGACAGATGGCTCTGCCTGTGGTATTCTGACTGGATTAGATTCCTCAGCTCTGAGCTCCCTTCCAGCTGATCCACATCCTGGTCATTCACTACCAGGTGCAAGGCCTGGTAACCGTCCCTCTGGAAAAGCTGGGGGTTGGAATAAAGAGTCAAGAGTCTTAATCCTCCCCATCTGATGACTGAGCTTCTGGGAAGGAATCGAGCCTCTCCTCAGGAATTCTTGCATCTAGAAGAGGCATCTAACTGGGCTCACTGTTGATCATAGTTTTTTCAGGTGCCACAGGCCAAACTCAATGGAAGACCCACCCTGGCCTGCGTAAACAGGAAGGAAAAGGTCTACCAGACCCTACCATTGCTTCAGTGTTTTCAAGATTTCTCTCTCTCTACCTCTTGGTGCTTTTGGTCCCTGTCTGTTAGTTTATTCTCCATGACCTCATAGGACGTTTTCCATGCGGCAGGAAAGATGGCCACTGACAGCCTCAGATTCGAATCTTTCCAGCATATCAGAAGCAGGAGGCCATCTTTCCCACTTGATGTCTACAAAACAGTCCCAAAGGAGGGCTCTGATTGGCTTGACTTGGTCATCTACTCATTTCTGAACTAATCTCTGCAACCAGCAGGGGATGGTTCACTGGTCCAGCCTGGGTCACCTGCTCACCCTGTGATTGAAGTAGCGGGGCAGGATGTGCTATCAGGGGAAGGCACAGGGGAAAAATCAGGTTCAATATGATTTTTAGCCCCCAGCTTATCTACATGTATCTGATAGTCATGGTGGATGCTGGGAGAGAATGACAACATAGGAGTCAGGAAAAAATGAGGATAAGGGAGAGCAAGTGCAGAGGGTGTAGAGCCTGTGAAGGTAAAATTGCTCCTCTTATCCTTGGAATGCAGTAGATTCAAACAGTGAAGCAGAGGAAAGCACTCCCTGGTGGGCAGGGAACCCAGAGTGATGTCACTCTTCCAGGAACAAGAGGGAGTTTCTTTAGAAGTGAAGACAGCAAACACCTCCAGCTTCACGTTCTCACTGTGTAAAATCCAGATAGTAGTTCTGGGCTCCTCAGGCTTGTCCAAGGTTCTACAGAAGCAGGACCTGAGATGGGATTCCTGGTGGGAGTGCTTTCAGGAAAAAGGAAGCAAGTAGGATAGAACAGAGGAAGAAGCCAAGAAGGATGCAGGTTCAGCTGAATTCTAGCACTTATGGCACCACAACATTATCCTGTCTCAAGATAAGGAAGTAGGCTTTTGCACCCCATATCTGTCTATCATTGGCTGAGGGTCACCTCCAGAGGAAAAGCAGTCATTTCTAGTCAGTCCAAGGCTCAGAAGAAGGAAGAAGACGAGAGCTGGGAGTGCCAAAACTCACATGGCTGGAGGCAGGATATATGGCAAATTAAAGGGTATCTGGTGTGCTTCAACAGCATCCCCTATTCAAATGCCCTTCACAATGCTGGGAGGTATCATCATCATGATTTTTATCTTATCCCTGTTGTGTAAAAGTAATAGCAAACATTGAATAATGCCTGATTCTCTCCCTGACACTGCACTCAGTCACACAGGCATTCATAGGCAGTGGGAATCTCGAAAAACCTAGGTTCATATTCTGTGCCAGCCACGGACTAGTTATGTGAATTGGGATATCTAATTTAACCCCTTGGAGTTTCAGAGTTGTAATCCACAAAATAGGCTAATAACCAGAGCTACTTCCTGGGACTGTTGTGAGGATGAGATCATCTCTCAGAAGCTCTTGGTGTGGCACTTGGAGCAGGGAAAGCTCTCAAGTGATTCTTAGTTATTATTAGCTTCTGTGGCTGGACTGTCTAAACAGCCAGCACTTGAGCTCATAGACATGTGGAGGTCATGGGGATACTAAATAGTTTCACAAAGATAGGAATAAGAATTTGCATCTTGTAAAAGATGAAGTCAACTGTGTTTAAAAAAGCGAAAAAAAAAAAAAAAAAAAAGGATGTGAAAGCCCAGCCTAAATGCAGGCTGAGGATGTATGCTATTCAGCAAGATGGTGTGGGGTGTGAGAACCTTAGCAGCCATTCCTCAGTTCCATGCAGGTCACAGCTCACAACAAAGGGGCCTCACCCCCAAATCTTTGAGAAAGATTTGCCAGCGCCTTTCACTAGCTCTAATTTGATGGATCAGCTCTTCCTACCTATAAGCAACAAGGATGCATGTCCAGATATACGTTATAGATTAGCTCAGGCTCTTACATCAGACAAAGCCAGGGCGTGTCCTGGCTTCGTGCTCTGACAGCTACATGGCCATAAACATATCATTTAGCCTCTCTGAGTTTCATTTCCTTCTCAGATAATAGGGGGAGATAATATCTGCACTTAGAGTTATTATCGAGATTAAATTAAGTGATATTTATAAACACTTCAATCAGTGCCTGGTTCTTAAATCAGTGCCTGCTCACAACAAGCAGCAGTTATTGTTATTATTGATGTTAATGTGTTCAACCGATATTCTTGATCACCTACTGTCCCTGGTAGTGGGAAGATATTGGCAAGAAAAAAAACATGAGGTTCTTGCTGTTAAGGAGCTTCCATTCAAACGAAAAGAAGTAGTAAATAAACAAGAAATACGCTAGGACATGGTTAACTGTTGTACCCGGAATTAAAATTGGGTGATGTGATAGGATGATGAGATACTTTAGACTGGCCTCTCCTTTAGAAAAGAGGCAAGCTTCTTGCCGAGATCTGAGAAAACAGGATGGCACCAGTGATGAATGTTCCAGGCAAACTACAGGCAGGCAGAGGTAGCAGCTAGTGCAAAGACCCAGAGGTAGAAGTGAGTTGGGCATGGTTAGATCAAGGTCCATATGTTTAAGGGACACACAAGAGGCTAAGATGGCTGGAGTCCAGTGGGAGACCAAGGTGAACAGAAAAAGATGAGTTTGGAACAGTATAGAGAAGAGACCATGCAGGATTTTGTAAGCAAAGTGAGGCATTTGGGTCTTAATCCAAATGAAATAGAAATCAACAGAAGGATTTTCAGCTAAAGAGATATTATCTGAAATGAGCTTTTTAAAGTTCTCTTGAATTATTTCATCCAATTTTTAAAGAAGCAACAATACCATGCTACAATATCTTTCAGAAAATTAAGAACACATGAACACTTCTTAATTCATATATAAGGCTGGTATTATCCTAACAACAAAGCCAGACAGACACCATTAGAAAATTAATACCCGCAAGAACATAGATGCAAAAGTCCTTAACAAAAGCAATCTGGATCCAGCAGTATGTTTTTAGTGACTTTTCTTCTGACCCCTCAGCAGCAGTTTTCCAGAACTCCCTCTCCTAGCTCCACTCATGGTCTAATTCCAACAATAAGCTTATTAAATCACTAATACTTGTAAAAAAATGCATTTGACAAAATGTAACACACATTCATGATAAGCTCTCAATAAAAGTGATGGGACTTCTTCAGTCTGGAAAAAGATATCTGTTAAAAAACCTATATAGCTAACTCCATACTTAATATGAAAGGGATAGGTTTATCTTTGAGACCAGGAACAAGACAAGGATGTCCCTCTCACCCCTCCCATTTAACATTGTACTAGAGGTTCTAGCCACTGCAGTAAGGCAACAAAAAGGAATAAAAACATCCAGATTGGAAAGGACAAAGTAAAACTGTCTTTATTTACAGATAACATGATTCTTTAAAAAAAAAAAAAAGATTTTATTTATTTGAGAGAGAAAGCTTGAGAGCACAAGCAGGGGGAGCAGCAGAGCAGGGCAAGCTCCCCTCTGAGCAAGGAGCCCGATGCAGGACTCAATCACAGGACCCTGAGATCACCAATAGAGCCAAAGGCAGATGCTCAACGGACTGAACGACCCAGGAGCCTCACAGATGACATGATTCTTATGCAGAAAATCACAAGGGATCTATCAAAAAACAAACATACCAACAAACTAATAAACCTAAACTACTTTAAATAATAAGTTCAATGACAATCCAATTTTAAAATGAACAAAGGATTTGTGTAAACATTTCACAAAAAAATATATTTCATGGCTAATAACTACATGAAAATATGCTGAACAGCATAAGTCAGTAAAGAAATACAGATTAAAACTAAAATGAACAAGCTTGGTGCAGCCACTCTGGAAAACAATATGGAAGTTCTTCAGAAAGCTAAAAACAGAGCTACCCTGTGATCCAGCAACTGCACTACTAGATATTTACCCAAAGGATTCAAAAATATTTATTAAAAATAAATAAGTAAATTTTAAAAAAAAAGAATACAAAAATACTAATTTGAAGGGATACGTGCACACTGATGTTTACAGCAACTTTATCAACAATAGCCAACTATGGAAAGAGCCCAAATGTCCATTGACTGATGAATAGATAAGGAAGATGTGAGATAGATATATATTTTTATATATTTATATATATTTGTATTATGTATATATATAATACACACACAATGGAATATTCCTCAGCTACAAAAAATAATCAAATCTTGCCATTTGCAATGATGTGGATGGAGCTAGAGAGTAAATATTTTGCTAAGTGGAATAAGTCAGTCAGAAAAAGACAAATACCATATGATTTCACTCATATGTGGAATTTAAGAAACAAAGCCAATGAACATGGTGGGGGTAGGGGAGAAGAGACATACCAAGAAACAGACTCTTAACTACAGAGCCACCCAGGTACCCAGGCACTTTTTCTAAGTGTAAATACTCTGGACTGATTCAACCAAATCAAAATTGCTAAAGGTTGGGCCATGTAATCTACATTTTTGCAAATTCCCTCGGATGATTCAGGAGCACTGCAAGGTTGCAGGCATTATTTATTTTAATTTGTTGTTTTGTTTGCTTTTATATATGTTATATATAACATACCTTTTTTTAAAGATTTTAAAGATTTTATTTTTATTTATTTGACAGACAGAGATCACAAGTAGGCAGAGAGGCAGGGAGAGAAATGAGGAAGCAGGCTCCCCGCTGAGAAGAGAGCCTCCATGGGGGTTCAATCCCAGGACCCTGGGATCATGACCTGAGCCGAAGGCAGAGGCTTTAACCCACTGAGCCACCCAGGTGCCCCTGATCATAGGATTTTTATCCTTCCTTTTGTTAATGTGGTATATCATATTGATGACTTTTGTATGTTGGACCATAATTGCATTCATGGAATAAACCCCACTTGATCATGATGTGTCATCCTTTTAATGGATTGTTAAATTCATTTTGCTAATATTTTGTGGAGGATTTTTGCATCTATATTCATTAGGAATATTGGCTTATAATTTTATTTTCTTATAGTTTTAGAAATAGTGTGATGCTGACCTCAAAAAATTGAGTTCAGAAGAGTTCCCTCCTCTTTTATTTCTTGCAGGAGTTTGAGAAGAATAGGTATTAATATTTTTTTAAAGATTTTATTTATTTATTTGACAGACAGAGATCACAAGTAGGCAGAGAGGCAGGCAGAGAGAGAGGAGGAAGCAGGCTCCCTGCTGAGCAGAGAGCCCGATGTGGGGCTCGATGCCAGGACCCTGGGATCATGACCTGAGCCAAAGGCAGAGGCTTTAACCCACTGAGCCACCCAGGCACCCCTTGTATTAATATTTTTTTGAATGTTTGGCAGGATTCCTCAGTGAAGCCATCTGGTCCTGGACTTCGTGGGTAGGTTTTTGATTACTGATTCAATCCCCTTACTAAAATTGGTCTGTTCAAATTTTCTACTTCATTATGATTAAATCTTGGTAGGTTGTATGCTTCTAGGAATATATCCATTATGATTAAATCTTGGTAGGTTGTATGTTTCTAGGTATATATCCATTTCTTCTAAGTTGTCCAGTTTGTTGCCCTATCATTGTTCATAGCAGTCTCGTGACTCTTGGTATTTCTGTGGTATCAGTTGTAACTTCTCTCTCATTTCTGATTTTATTTATTTGCATCCTCTCTCTCTTTTTTTTCTTGGTGAGTCTAGCTAAAGCCTTGTCAATTTTGTTTATCTTTCAAGGAGTCAGCTCTTAGTTTCACTGATCTTCTCTATTTTTTTTTTAGAATCTATTTCATTTATTTTTGCTCTGGTCTTTGTTATTTCTTTCCTTCTATTAACTTTGGACTTCGTGTGTTCTTTTTCTAGTTCCCTAGGTTGTAAAGTTAAGTTGTTTAATGGAGACTATTCTTGGCGTAGACATTTATCACTATAGACCTCCCTCTTACAATTGCTTTTGCTGCATTCCACACATTTTGCTATATTTCCATTTTCATTTGTCTCAAGACTTTATTTCTCTTTTGAGTTCTTCTTTGATTCATCGGTTGGTCAGCAGTATGTAGTTTAATCTCCACATATTTGTGAATTTTATAATTTTTTTCATGTAATTAATTTCTAGTTTCATACCATTGTGGTCAAAAAGATGCTTGATACAGTTTTAATCCTCTTAAATTTATTGAGACTTGTTTTGTAGCCTAATATGTCATCTATCATAGAAAATGTTCTGGGTGCACTTAAAAAGAATGTGTATTCTATTGCTTTGGGATGGAATATTCTGTATATACAGTCCTTCTGGTCTAACATATAGTTTAATGTCAATGTTTCCTCATTGATTTATGCCTAGATGATCTAACTATTGATGTATGTCATGTATTAAATCCCCTAATATTATTGCATTGCTTTCAATTTCTCCCCTTACGTCTATTAATATTTGTTTTATATATTTAGGTGCTCTTGTGTTGGGTGCATAAATAATTACAAAAGTTATATCCTCTTGTTGGAGTAATCTCTTTATCATTATGTAATGCCCATCTTTGCCTCTTATTACAGGTTTTGTTTCAAAGTCTGTTTTGTAATGATAGGCATATAGCTACTTCCGCTTTCTTTTGGTTTCCATTTTCATGGAATATCTTTTCTCATCCCTTCACTTTAAGTGTGTGGGTCTTAACATCTGAGGTGAGTCTCCTGTAGGCAGCATAGAGATGGGTCTTTTTTTTTTTTTTAATCCATTCAGCCATTCCATGCCTTTTGATTGGGGAATTCAGTCCTTCAACATGTAAAGTAATTATTAACAGTTCCGTACTTATTGCCATTTTGTTAATTGTCTACTGGCTGTTTTTATAGTTTCTTCTCTGTTCCTTTCTTCTTTTCTTGCTCTCTTCCTCTGAGATTTGTTGAATTTCTATAATGTTTATATCCCTTTCTCTTTTGTGTATTTACTACAGGTTTTTGCTTTGTGGTTACGATGAGGCTTTCATATAGCCACTTGTATCTATAACAGTCTATTTCAAGTTGATAAGAACTTAAATTTGATCTCATTCTAAATTTTTCCTACTTTTGCCTTTTTACCTTCATACTAGCTGTATAAGTGATTAACCCACTACCTCTGTTATATATTTACCTTTTCATGTTTCCTGTTTCTTTCACACTTCATGTCACCAATTAGTGCTCTTTCTTGGAGCACTAATTGACATTTCTTGGAGAGCCAGTTCAGTAGTGATGAACTACTTTAATATTTGCTTGTCTGAAAAATATCTTTCCTTCAATTCTGAAAGATGAATTTTCTGGATAAAGTATTCTTGGTTGGAATTTTGTTTCTCAAAGCACTTTGAATCTATCATGTCACTCCTGGCCTACAACATTTTTGCTCAAATATCTGCTGATAGTCTTACAAGTCTTTCCCTTGTATGTAATTAGTTAGTTTTCCCTTGCTGCCTTCAAGAGTCTCTCTTTGTCTTTAACTTTTGAGCTTTTAATTATAGTGTGTCCCAGTGTGGGTTTCTTTGGGTTCATCTTACGCAGTACTCTCTGCTTCCTGAGTCTGGATATCTGTTTTCTTTCCAGGTTAGGAAAATTTTCAGCCATTATTTCTTCAAACAAAATTTCTTCCCTTTTCTCTCTCTTCTCCTTCTGGGAGCCCTATGAATATTAGTCTGTTTGATGTTGTCCCATAAGTAACTTTAGCTACCTTTACCTTTTTTCATTCTTGGTTTTTTGTTTGGTTTTAGTTTTTGCTGCTCCGATTAGGTGAGTTCCACTGCCTTGTTTTTGATTTGGCTAATCTCTTCTCTTGCTTCATCTAGTCTGTTGTTGAACCCCTCTACACTATTTTTCAGTTCAGTTGCAGTCTTACATGTAAAACTCTTCTCCAGAAGACACTGATGTTCTGGAGCACAGCAGAGGGGGAATATATAGTTTCCAGTCTCTGTGGTGTCTGGAAAGGATTACAAATTAGCTCCTAGATGTGTTTTAAATAGGAAGCTTATCCTTCAAGCCACAGCTATGATGATAAGCTAATAGTTCTTTTATACAGAAAGACCAAGCTCTTGAGTCTGTTGCTTCTTAGTGTACTTAGTGTACTAAGAACTTTTTCTCTATTTGACTCCTGGGGGACCCACAAGCATAAGCTTCACTAGCCAAATAATGTAGAGGTATCCCCTACCAGTGACTACAAAAATCAGGGTGTCAGACAAAGGTATGAGCTCCTTTCTGGGTGACACTGATTATTACAGTCCCATATGACCTGGAAAGCAAGCTCCCCTGGCTTCCAGAGTGAGGAAGTCAAGAGGCATCCTCTGGGTGGCAGCCACAAAAATTAGGGCACCAGAAACATGAAAGAGCTTCCTCCCAGGAGATACAGATGATCTGGAGTACAGCAAAGGGAGGGCTCAAAGATGTACCCACCAGACTCCATCCCTAGAGAGTATTCCAGCAGGCTCCAAGATGTGTGTCTTAAATAGATACCTACCCCTCAGGCTGACACTTTAATATAAACAGGTTAGCTTCCTTCACTTCACAAAGTCCGGGTGTTGTTGACTGCCTCTGAGCTGGGCCCTGGGGCAGCTAAATCTGAGCTCTTGAGCTCTGTTAAGAACCATTTCTCAAATCACTACAATCTTACAGGTCTTGGGATATGAGCTCTGTTGGTTTTCAAAGTGTGTCAGGGGGTGGTCTCCCAGGTGCAAGTCCTTCAGGACTTGGGGCTCCCTATGTGGAGTTTGAAACTTTTACTCCTTGGAGTGAATCTCTGGGTTTTGACTTTTCTCCTGGCTATGGGTTGCTGCAGTCAGGGTAGAGTTTATGTGACATTGTGTCCTAGTCTCTCCTATCTGCTTCTGTGTAGTTTTTTTTTTTTTCTTATTTGCCCAATGTGTAGTCATCACTCAGCCAGTCTTCATGTTTTTTAATAAGAAAATTGCTCCATATGTATCTGTAGACTCAAGTGTGTCTGTGGGAGGAGGTGAGTTCAGGATCTTCCTACATCACCATCTTGAAGCACCAGGCATAAAGTGTTACAATGCCTGACTTTTATTAATTGGTTCCTATAAACTTGTCTAATGTCTCTCTTCAGTGTCATCAGCATAGGTCTCCTATTCTCATTCCCAGTTCTTAAGCCCCAAGAACACAAGATCAAAAGTCCAGCATTCTCCATGAGCTCTTTTTATTCATACTTAAATTGTTTTCCCGGAGTGAGTAGCACCACTCCCAAGGGAGGGCATGACTTTGAAGAATAAAGAGTGACCAGAGCTAGTGTCTCCAGTTTCCCATGCCTTGCCCTCTCACTAGGGAACATTTTAAAGTGATCTAACCATAACTCCTAGATGAACCACAATAAATTATTTAAAGATTTCAGTGAATTCACAGCATTCCCACCAAACCTTTAAATTGGTCTTACTCTCTTTTCTCTCTGTCAATGCTTCCCTCCTCTTACTTCTACTAATAGTAGAAGATTTGTGAAACCTGAGTTTGAATCCTCATATACCACCTAATGAGCTATGTGGCCTTTTTCTGGTTCTGGGACTCAATGAGTTTATCTGTAAAGGGAACATGGAACAACATCCATAGTTCTTAATTCTGGTTGTGTGTTAGAATCACTGGGGGAGAGTTTAAACATTATAGATGCCCTGGCCACACCCCAAATAACTGCATCATAATCTTGGTAGTAGAACCCAGGCATCAGTATTTTTGCAAGATCCTCCAAGTTGATTCCAATTACAGCCAAGACTCAGAACCATTAATCCAACTGATCAATAAGGATTCTCAAATTTCTTTCTATGATTTATATTTTCCTTGCCTGCCATGGCCACACCAATGGCTACCAGCCAAAGGCAGGGGTTATTGGGGATGCTGTATTATTATAGCTGGTGGCTAACTAGTACTCAGAGGGTGCATCTACTCAGTTTGATAAGGACCACAACCAGACTGGCTGCTGAAGAACCAGTATTTGAAGGTGTGCTCTTGAGCAGGTAAGCAAAACCAACCCCCTTGGATTGCATTCAAGATCCTGCCTTGGTGTGTCCTAAATTAAGAAAAACTATCACTTTACAGGAAGCAGGAGCTGGAGCTTATGAAGACATTGTCCAAAAGCTTCCAGGGACTACAGAATTGCAGTGACGAGTTGATTCCATCCTTTGTTTGTGCCAGTTGGAGTGAGTCAAAGAGAAGGCATGTTGACTTCACAAAGCAGAGACTATTTTTAAACATTAACTTGACTTTTTAAAAGATTGATCAGATGTAAGCATTAGGTAGCAGAGTCTTGGGGAATTTTTTTGTTTACCTTTTTGATAATTAAACATTCTTCAAGAATATAACAATAATACATTATTAAATGCTCATAAAACATTAAAAACACATGTACAAATATGTTATTTTTGTTTACATAAATGAGATCATGAGGCACCCGAGTGGTTCAGTCATTAAGGGTCTGCCTTCAGCTCTGGTCATGGTCCCAGGGTCCTGGGATTGAGCCCTGCATCAGGGGAAGATCCACTGAGTCCCTGCTCAGTGGGAAGCCTGCTTCTCCCTCTCCCACTCCCTCTGCTTGTACTCCCTCTCTCTCTCTCTCTCTGTTAAATAAATAAATAAATAAAATTTTAAAAATGAGATCATATAATTCATATTTTTCTGTGACCTATTTTTATTACTTAGCAATAAATATATTAGATTTTTAAAATTTTTTTAATTTAAATTCAATTTAGTTAACACATACTATATTATTAGTTTCAGGGGTAGAATTTAGTGATTCATCTGTTGCAGAGAATACCCAGTGTTCATTACATCAGGTGCCCCCCTTAATGCCCATCACCCAATTACCCCATCCCCCATACATCTCCCCATAGCAACCCCCAGTGTTTTTTTATAGTTAAGAGTCTCTTATGGTTTTCATCTGATTTTATTTTTTCTTCCCTTTCCCTATATTTATCAGTTTTGTTTCTTAAATTCCACATATGAGTAAAATATGGTATTTGCCTTTCTCTGACTAACTTCTTTCTTTTTTTTTATTTTATTTTATTTTTTTTTAAAGATTTTATTTATTTATTTGACAGAGAGAGATCACAAGTAGGCAGAGAGGCAGGCAGAGAGAGAGAGAGGAGGAAGCAGGCTCCCTGCTGAGCAGAGAGCCCGATGCGGGACTCGATCCCAGGACCCTGAGATCATGACCTGAGCCGAAGGCAGCGACTTAACCCACTGAGCCACCCAGGCGCCCCTAACTTCTTTCACTTAGCATGATGCTCTCTAGTTCCATCCATGTCATTGCAAATAGCAAGATTTCATTCTTTTTTTTAAAAAGATTTTATTTATTTATTTAACAGAGATCACAAGTAGGCAGAGCAGCAGGCAGAAAGGGGGGGAAGCAGGCTCCCTGCTGAGCAGAGAGCCTGATGGGGGGCTTGATCCCAGGACCCTCAGACCATGACCTGAGCTAAAGGCAGAGGCTTAACCCACCCAGGCCCCAAGATTTCATTCTTTTTGATGGCTGAGTAATACTCCTGTGTGTGCGTGTGTGTTTGTGTGTGTGTACCACATTTCCTTTATCCATTCATCTGTCAATGGACATCTGGGCTCTTCCCATATATTGACTATTGTGGACATTGCTGCTATAAACATTGAGGTGCATGTGTCCCTTCGAATCACTGTATCCTTTGAGAATCCTGGGAAATTTGTAAGATGCTAAGTTGCATGGAATCTCCAAACATATTTTAGTTCTATGGATTTAGAAATTTCCCGTTATTCTGTATGATGTAAAACAAAGAATTTGAAGATAAGACTGTTTAAAACTTGAAACTCCCTTCTTCCCATTTTAGCCACAGTACTTCTAAGTCTACCCCAGGTTTCCCATCTCAGCACACAGGAACATCTAAAAACCCTGAAGCATCCTGATTCAGTTCTTTCACACCTTTATACCTAAGCCATCAGCAAACCCTGATGGCAAGACCTTCATACTGTATTTCTAGTCTGACCTTTCCCCCAACTGTTTTCTAACCCACTATCATCTCTGTCCTGCATCTAGTTTTAACACCTATTTGCCCTGTGACCCAACAAAGGAAGGGTTGGTGTAGCTAACCTCTGAGGTCTCTGCTATATTAAGATTCTAGTCTTACTTATAGAAGGGAATGAACTAAGCTCTCACTGTATCCCAGGTGCTCTATTCCTCTTATTTCACTTCATCCTCATCCCAACCTAGTGAGGCAGGTACTATTATTCCCCCTTTGAAGAGATGAGACCATTGAGACTCAGATATTGCTGGCTGCCAGCCCCAGGGCCCCTCTCTCTTGCTTCCTTATTAACAGAGCTTGATTTGTTGAGGGGTGTCAATGAGCCCAGCCCATGGTGAATCAGTGAGTCAGGATTAGTCAAAGCCAGTTTGGGTAACCACAATCCACTCTATCCATGATTGTTACAGACATGGGTATGAGACACATAAGGGGAAGTCTGCTGGGAAGTCCTGGGAAAGTGCTCTCTCCCTGATGAGAGAAGCGAAAGTCCTTTATGCCTTGTCCCTGTTGCTGCATGCTTTGGGTATTATCAAGAGAGGAGAGAAACCTGGCAGCTTTGTCAGTCTACGGCAGTCATAAAGAGGGGGAGGATGGGATGTGCCTAAGTATGGAAAAAGGAAAGGATGAGAAAATTTTGGTTTTTGATGTCTCACTGAGCCTGGTAATGCCTACCTCTGAGCTTCTTAATTAAAGCATAATGTCTTTATATATTAAGCCAGGCTATTTGAGAATCCTATTACATGCAACCCAAAGCATCCTAATACAGAAACCACTTGCCTGAAGGAAGAGCAAGATGGTGGAGGAGTTGGAGACCTAAATTTCTTCTAGTCCCAGGAATTCAGCTACATAGTTATGAAACAGTTCTGAACCTACAAACTCAACAGGAGATATAGAAGAAAAGAATAGCAGCAATTCTATGAACAGAAAAGCAACCACTTTCTGGAAGGTAGGACATGCAGAGAAGTGAATCTGTGGTGATATACGGGAAGACCGACTGCATGAGGAGGAAGCCTCCATCAGTCAGCTACCAGTAAGTGATAGAGCACCAGAACATGAAATAAGAACTTTGAGAAGTCTGCTCTGCTGAGGGACGTTGCTCCAGTGGCTAAGCAGGGGGGTGGAATCCTTACTGGGACAGTGTGATCTCAGGACCCTTGGAGTCACAGAAAACCAGGAGTGCCTCGGTGTGGCAGAGCACCCAGGTATCAGAGCAGGGAAGCCAGCTACAAAGATGGAGCCTAGAAGGGGGCTCTGAGCTTGGGATTGCCATAAACTATGATCCAAGGCAAGTCTGGCCACTGCGCTTCAAGCAGAGACCGCACAAGTGGCAGATTCAGAAGACTCCCCTCTTCCTCCACTTGTGAGGAGTGGTACAGGAGAGTGCTGCAGGAATCCTCTGTATTTGGAGACTCCAAACGGGGCCATGCACCAGAGACAGAAACACTAGACCACAGGCCAGGTGAGCTCAGAATGCAGCCAGAGACCAAGGAGAGAGGAGTGAATGACTGCTTTTCTCTGAGGGTTCACTGAAGAAGGGCGCCCCAAACTCTCGGCTCCTCTAGGGAGGGAGACTGGGAAGCCACCATTTTCATTATTGTCCGCCAAAGCTGTGAGGAAAGCTTTCAGAAAACAAAAACTACTGAGAGAAAACCTGAGCAGATTACTTAACCTGGCCTCTGGCAAGGGCGGTGCAATTCCATCTTGGGCAAAGACATTTGAGAATCACTGCAACAGGTACCTCCCCAAGAAGATCAACAAGAACATCCAGCTAAGACCAAGTTTACCAATGAATAAGAACTGCAAAACTCCACCACTAAAGGGATACAGCACATAGAAATCATGACTTTTCTCCCATGATTCTTTAGTCTTTCAAAGTTAAATTTTAAATTTTTTCTTTATTTTTTCTTTTTCTACTTTTTAAAAAAATTTCTCTTTCTTATTTTAACCCACATCTTATCAGTACCTTTTTAAAAATCTTTTTAATTTTCATTTTTATAGTCATATTCTATCCCTTCATTATATTTAACTTTTGTGTGTGTGTGTGTGTATATATATATATATATATATATATATATATTCTTCCTTCTTTAAAATTTTAGGATAAAGTTTCTCCTAACAGACCAAAATATACCTTAAGCTAGTGTATGGCTTTGTTCTAGTCTCCTGCCTGATCACATTCTCTTTCTCTTTTTTTTCCTTTCTTTTTCAACCAACATCTTATCAATTCCTTTTTTAAAATCTTCAATTTTCCTCTTTACAGTCATATTCCATCCCTTAAAGATAAGAGCCAAAATCAATGAACTAGAAACTAAAAGAAGAGTAGAACAGATCAATGAAACTAGGAGCTGCTTCTTTGAAAGTATTAATAAGACTGATAAATCCTTGGCCAGACTTATCAAAAAGAAAAGAGAAAGAACCCAAATTTTAAAAAATCATGAATGAAAGAAGAGAGATCACAGTCAACACCAAAGAAATACAAACAATTATAAGAACATATGAGCGGGACGCCTGGGTGGCGCAGTTGGTTGGACGACTGCCTTCGGCTCAGGGCGTGATCCTGGAGTCCCGGGATCGAGTCCCACATCGGGCTCCCAGCTCCATGGGGAGTCTGCTTCGCTCTCTGACCTTCTCCTCGCTCATGCTCTCTCTCACTGTCTGTCTCTCTCAAATAAATAAATAAAATCTTTAAAAAAAAAAAAAAAGAACATATGAGCAACAATATGCCAGCAAATTTGACAATCTTGAAGAAATGGATGGATTCCTAGAGACATAAAAATTACCAACACAGAACCAGCAAGAAATAGAAAATGTGAACAGACCTATAACTATTAAGGAAATTGAAGCAGTAATCAAAAATCTCCCAAAAAAACCAAGAGCCCAGGGCCAGATGGCTTCCAGGGGAATGGAATTCTACCAGGGGAATTCTACCAAACATTTAAAGGGGGGATTCTACCAAACATTTAAAGAAGAATTAATACCTTTTCTCCTGAAACTGTTCAAAAAATAGAAATGGAAAGAAAACTTCCAAACTCATATTATGAGGTCAAGATTACCTTGATTGCAAAACCAGACAAAGAACCCATCAAAAAGGAGAATTACAGATCAATATTCCTGATGAACATGGGTGCAAAATTTTTCTCCAAAATACTAGCCAATAGGATCCAACAGTACATTAAAAGGCTTATTCACCACGATGAAGTGGGATTTATTCCTGGGCTGCAAGGTTTGTTCAACATCTGCAAATCAATCGATGTGATACAACACATTAATAAAAGAAATAACAAGAGCCATATGATACTCTCAATAGATGCATAAAAAGCATTTGACAAAGTACAGCATCCTTTCCTGATTAAAACGGATTTCATGGAGCACTGGGTGTGGTGAAAAAATAATGAATACTGTTTTTCTGAAAATAAATAAATTGGAAAAAAACCCTCTTCAGCGTATAGAGATAGAGGGAACTTTCCTCAATTTCATAAAACCCATCTATGAAAAACCCACAGCAAATATCATTCTCAATAGGGAAAAGCTAAGAGCCTTTCCCTTTAGATTAGGAACACA
Organism: Neogale vison; assembly: GCF_020171115.1. NCBI lineage: Eukaryota > Metazoa > Chordata > Mammalia > Carnivora > Mustelidae > Neogale > Neogale vison. The sequence goes on along the minus strand of NC_058093.1, from coordinate 96,549,957 downwards.
ACAAGGATGCCCACTCTCATTACTACTGTTCACCATAGTACTAGAAATCCTAGCAACAGCAGTTAGACAACAAAAAGAAATAAAATGTATTCAAACTGACAAAGAAGAAGTCAAACTTTCTCTCTTCACAGATGACATGATACTTTATGTGGAAAACCCAAATGAGTCCATCAAATTACTAAAACTCATACAGCAATTCAGTAATGTGGCAGAGTACAAAATCAATGCACAGAAATCAGTTGCTTTTCTAGATACCAATAACCAGACAGAAGAAAGAGAAATTAAGGAGTCAATCCCATTTATAATGGCACCCCAAACCATAAGTTACCTAGGAATATATCTAACCAAAGAGGCTAAGAATCTGTACTCAGAAAACTATAAAGTACTCATGAAAGAAATTGAGGAAGACACAAAGAAATGGAAAAACATTCCATGCTCATGGATTGGAAGAACAAATATTGTGAAAATGTCTATGCTACCTAGAGTAATCTACACACTTAATGCAATCCCCATCAAAATACCATCAACTTTTTTCAAAGAAATGGAACAAATAATCCTAAAATTTATATGGAACCAGAAAAGACACCAAATAGCCTGAGGAATGTTGAAAAAGAAAATCAAAGCTGGTGGCATCACAATTCCAGACTTCAAGCTCTATTACAAAGCTGTCATCATCAAGACAGTATGGTACTACCACAAAAACAGACACATAGTTCAATGGAACAGAATAGAGAGCCCAGAAATAGACCCTCAACTCTATGTCAACTGATCTTTGACAAAGCAGGAAAGAATGTCCAGTGGAAAAAAGACAGGCTCTTCAACAAATGTTGTTGGGAAAATTGGACAGCCACATAAGAAAGAATGAAACTGGACCATTTCCTTACACCACACACAAAAATAGACTCCAAATGGATGAAAGACCTCAATGTGAGACAGGAATCCATCAAAATCCTTGAAGAGAACACAGGCAGCAACCTCTTTAACCTCAGCTGCAGCAACTGCTTCTTAGAAACATTGGCAAAGGCAAAAATGAACCCTTGGGACTTCATTAAGATAAAAAGCTTTTGCACAGCAAACAGTCAACAAAACCAAAAGACAGCCAACAGAATGGGAGAGGATATTTGCAAATGACATGTCAGATAAAATGATAGTATCCAAAATCTATAAAGAACTTATCAAACTCAACACCCAAAAGAACAAATAATCCAATCAAGAAATGGGCAGAAGACATGAACAGACATTTCTGCAAAGAAGACATCCAGATGGCCAACAGACACATGAAATAGCGCTCCACATCACTCAGCATCAGAGAAATACAAATCAAAACTACAGTGAGATAACACCTCACACCAGTCAGAATGGCTCTAATTAACAAGTCAGGAAATGACAGGTGTTGGAGTGGATGAGGAGAAAGGGGAACCCTCCTACACTGTTTGTGGGAAAGCAAGCTGGTGCAGCCACTCTGGAAAGCAGTTTGGAGGTTCCTCAAAAAGATGAAAATATAGCTACCCAATGACCCAGCAATCACACTACTGGGTATGTATCCTAAAGATACAAATGTAATGATCTGAAGGGGGATTTGCACCCCAATATTTATAGCAGCAATGTCCACAATAGCCAAACTATGGAAAGAGCCTGGATGTCCATGAGAAGTTGAATGGATAAAGAAGATGTGGTATATATATACAATAGAATAGAGCCATCAAAAAAAATGAAATCTTGCCATTTGCAATGATATGGATAGAACTAGAGGGTATTGTGCTAAGCAAAATAAGTCAATCAGAAAAAGACAATTATCGGGGCACCTGGGTGGCTCAGTGGATTAAAGCCTCTGCCTTCATCTCAGATCATGATCCCAGGGTCCTGGGATCGAGCCCTACATCGGGCTCTCTGCTCTGCAGGGAGCCTGCTTCCTCCTCTCTCTCTCTCTGCCTGCCTCTCTGCCTACTTGTGATCTCTGTCTGTCAAATAAATAAATAAAATCTTTTAAAAAAAAAGAAAGAAAAAGACAATTATCATATGATTTCACTGATATGAGGAATTTGAGAAATAAGACAGAGGACACAGGGGAAGGAGGGAAAATTGAAACAAGACAACATCAGAGAGGGAGACAAACCATAGGAGACTGAATCTCTGGAAACAAACTGAGGGTTGATGGATGGTAAGTGGGTGGGAGGGATGGGGTGCTGGGTGATGGACACTGGGGAGGGTATGTGCTATGGTGAGTGCTATAAATTGTGTAAGGCTGATGAATCACAGACCTGTAACTCTGAAAAAATAATAAATTATATAAAAAAAGAAAGAAAGAAACAACTTGCCTGAAGACATGCAACTAGAAAGTAGCAGCACAAGGCTGCAAAGTCACCTCTGTCTCTCTATCTATAAAGCCAAAGTGGACAGGCTCTCGCCTCTGCTCCATCCCAGTTTAATTCCTACTCTATACCTCTGGGATAGCATGGGCTTAAACAAGCATGCAAGCATTTATGCTCTGCCACGGCTGACACTAGATCCTGATCCGAACACAGCTGTACCTCTTACCCTCCTCGGTGTGACCTTCCTGAACGTCAGTCTGGTAGGAGCCTGGATCTCTTCTCGGCACTGTGAAGACAACTGTCAGATGCCATCATAATAAACAGTGAGACTCGTTGGAAGCTTACCAGTGTTCTCACTTATCTGCCTTCATGGCATCCCTTCATTTCATGGTGCTTATGCCTGCAGCTTGATTGACTACGTTTGACTTGTTTTCTGGAGTTAAGTCTCAACAGGTACACCCTTCCTCCAAACCAGCAGGGTTCTTACTAGTGGCCTCAGAAATCAAGACACTCATTTTCATACTGGATCCAGAGGGCTTGGGGTGGGGAGCAGTAATTAGAATATCCCCTCTTCCCACTCCTGGCCTAATTCTGTGCCACAAAAATTTGGCCTATAAGTGTTCAAGCAAATAGATCTGAGAGATGCCAAAAGGTTGAGCCAACCCAAATGTCTCTCCCATTGACCTGCTCCAAGGTGAGAAATTCCTACCCTTAGTCAGTCCTAGGAAATATACTATTCTTAGAGTGTACCTTTTGCAAAACAAATATAGAGAGAGCAGCTCATCCCCCTTGGTATGCATAAGACTCTCATATGTTGCCTCCATTTATGGGGGCATAAAGCCCAACTCTGTTTGGAACTATGTACGTTTTAAATGTGATTTATTATTGTCTGTTTCTCTTTCTCAATAGTCTATGAGCTTTATGAGTGCGAGAGGCCTTATATTTTTTTACTTGCTTTTGGAGTTTGAGCATTGAGCATGGCACTAGACATTTAATAGGTATTTAATAAATATAGATGGAAAGAATAAATGAATTGCACCTCAAGGGAGAGTGAAAGGAGGTTAAGGAAGTGGCACCGAGTATAAATAACTCTTTTAAGAAGACTGTCTTAGAGAAGAGAGAATGAGTGGTAGTTAAAGAGGGACACAGGAAGGGAGACTATTGTTAATGGCACACTGGGGAGAAAGAGATGGTACAGGAGTAGCTGTCCACTGCCAACTCCAGGTGGCATCATTTACATCACATTGCATGTGATTGGCACACCCTACAGTGGTGCAGTGCAGCGGCCCAGTTATGTAAGACAGAAGCAATAACTGATGGAGAAGAAGATAGACAGGGCAGGGATATAGAGCATAGACTGGCCTTAATTGGGGTATTCATCCTTTGAGACTGGACACGTGAATACATTTGGGGTAAAGTGGGAGGCAGGAAATTAGGGCAGTTTTTGCACAATGTAAGCCTTTTTTTGGTCATATAGGAGATTACACCATCAAACAATGAGAGAACTGGGGTTCTGTGAAGAGTTTAAGGAAAGTAATGAAGGTTTGAAAGGGAAGACAGAGTGGACTAAAGACCAGTAGAAGGATGTAACTAAACCACAAGGTATGTTCTAGGCATCACAGACCCATTCTGGCACCAGTACAAGACTGGGAGACCTGGGATCACCCAAGAGAAAGAAGTGGAGACTGGAAAATGCACTGGGGGAGGTGGTCATGGCTGGAGGGTTGTCTTCCATGCACAGCTTCTAATTCACAAATTACTGAGCAAAGCTCAGTAAGTAAACTGTCTAGACACAGAATGCGTACTCCTATCAGAACTACTATTTACAATCACTTGATTCTCTAGCTAGCAACCTGCAAAAGCCCATTTATTCTTCAGAGTCCCTGAAGACATGAACAAATGCTGTATTAATCCTTCAGTGTCACCTCCCACTCTTCCTAATCATAACCTTTCTATGGGAAAATGTATGCCAGGTTACAGATCAGTAGACCAGGAACACCCCTTCCAACCCCATCCATCTCTGAGGCTCTCCCCTAGCTTCCCTGCCCAACATGTGGTGAGGGTTCAGAGCCGGGGTCTTCAGTGGGACCAAAACTATAGCCCCAGAGTTTGTTAGCTGCATTAACCCAACCAGGCATGGACCTGTATGCATTTGTAAAGGGATCAAGAGTTCCCGAGGATTCCAAATTCCCCATCACTGGCAGGGCCACCACTTGGGCTTAGGGGAGGGTGGTGTTGGAGAAGGGCATAATCTCAGACAAGTCTCCCCTTGATGGAGAAGTCACTCCTATTTCATAACACCTCACCACTGAAAGAGAATTTAGACTCCGACCCAGCAGTTCTATTTCTAGGAATGTATCTGGTTGAAACTCCTGCACAAAGGTGCAAGGATAATGCTCAAAGCTGTTCCCTGCAGCATTGTTTGTAATTTTAAAAAGCTGGAAACAATGCAAACATTCATCTGGGGGAGAATGGGTAAATTGATTGGGGTATCCTTGTCCTACCATTCAGGGGGCCACCATGTGACCTCTAAAAGTATATGGTATATTTATAAGTAGCAACGTATATATGACTGATACATAACTGATTTTAAAAAGTGGATTAAAAACAGTATATGTGATATGAAGTTAGAGCTTTATAACAAAATATACACATGTTAAAATGTGTGTATATATATATGCATGATTATGAATGTGCTTAAAAACACCTTCTAGGATGAATGCCTAATTATTAACAGTGTTTACCTCTGGGGGAAGGATTGAAGTGGGGAGTGGTGGAGAAATGGAACTTTCATACTCTACTTCATACATTACAGAATTGTCAGAACTTTTTTATAATGAACCTGTATTATTTCTATGATAAGAACAGCATTTGAACTAATTTTTAAAGAATATTAGGCATTATAAATATGCCAGTGCACCATAAATTAATCTTTAAATGGAATGCTTTCCCAATGAAAATACCACAAGGGGTTTTTTTTTGGAATGTAACAAGCTCATTCTAAAGTTTGTATGGAAAAATTAATGTACTGGAATAACAAGAAATTTTCTAAAAAGAAGAAAAATGAGAGGAGACAAATCCTAGGTACTAAAATGCACTATCAAAGCCACAATAATTAATAGAATTACCTGGGTAGTGACCTGTGATTAAACAGGCAGAGCAATTCAATAGAAAAGAGCCCAGAAAGAGACACAAATACTTATGAAAATTTGTTATTGGATAAAGATGGCACTTCAAAGCAGTGGGGGCAACAAATCCTTCATTAAAAGGTATCAGGAAAATTAAGTTGCCAGCTTGGGGGGTGGAAAGGAACTGAATCTCTCATTTGATACCTATTCCTAATAAATTCTAGGTAAATCTATACCTAATGATAAAAGCCATATAAGTATTAGAGCAAAGCACTAGAGGCTATGAGAATATTTTACACCACAGGAATGGATAGTGCATTTCTAAGCAATATGCAAAGCCCAGAAGCCATAGAAGAAGTCACTGATACATTTGACTTGATAAAATTAAACATTTTCTACATGGTAACAAATATCATGAGCAAAGTAAAACAAATAAATTACCGACTGGACAAATACCTGCTTAATAAGTGTCAGGAGCCTAACCTCCTTCTCTCTCTCTCTCTCTATATATATATATATATGTATATATATATATTTTTTCTCTCTAAATAAAATTTTAAAAGGTCAATGAGCCCATAGAAAAATGAGAAGAAGCATGAATAGGAAATTCACATAAATACATACACAAAGGGCTCATGGCCACATAAAAGATGGTCAACCTCACATGAAACAGCACAGTATCATTTTTCATCTAGCAGCTTGATAAAGCATCTTATTAAGTTTAGTAATAAAGTTTTAGTAAGGCCATGAGTAAGCCGTGTCAGTGAGAGGAGTTCTGCCCTCTTTGGAAGAGCACTCGGCAGTATCAGAATAAAAAGGGTACCCATCCCTCGACAATGCATTCTAAAATTTCCTTCTAAAATTTCATCCTTCAGATATGCATGTGTGCAAAGATGTATATTCAAAGATTATAGAACCAAAGACTAGACACAACCAACCTACTGTCACTAGGGAACTGGTGAAATAGACTGCAATCTGTAGATGTCAGGGAATGAAACACAATGCAGCTCTGGAAAAGGAAGGCATTTTTGGTATGCAGATGTGGAACAATCTTCACACTGCCTTTTTTTTTTTTTTAGATTTTGTCTATTTATTTGACAGAGACAGTACAAGTAGGCAAAGAGGCAGGCAGAGAGGGGGAGGGAAGCAGGCTCACTGCTGAGCAGAGAGCCTGATGTGGGGCTTGATCCCAGGACCCTGAGATCATGACCTGAGCCAAAGGCAGAGGCTTTAACCCACTGAGTCACCCAGGAGCCCCAACACACTGCTATTTCTTAATGAAAATCCATGAGCAAAGCGGTGTTTGTAGTATGCTACAGTTTGTGGAATCTGTGTTCATAGAATCTCCAAAAGCACACACAAGAAAGTGGTACAGTGTTTGCCTCTGACCAGGGAGATCAATGACTATATGTTTGGGGTAGAAGAGAAACTTATTGTCACTACAGTTTATTCAGACTATTTAAATTGTTTACCAAATGCATACATTCATTTTTCAGTTAAACAAACAGGATATGATTTAAAATACAGCATTAGTGGGTGCTTGGGTGGCTCAGTGGGTTAAGCCTCTGTCTTCGACTCAGGTCATGAACTCAGGATGCTGGGATTGAGACCCGCAATTGGCTCTCTGCTCAGCAGGAAGCCTACTTCCCTCTCTCTCTCTGCCTGCCTCTCTGCCTGCTTGTGATCTCTCTGTCTAATAAATAAATAAAATCTTTTTTAAAATTCTGCACTAGAGGTCATTAGCTAAGTCCAAGCCTCCCATTTCACAAAGAAATGGAAGCCTTGCCCGTTCACGCATTTCTTCAACAGATGTTTTTGAGTGCTTATTAGTTTCCTATTGCTGGTGTACAAATTACCACAAACTCAGTGGCTTAAAGCAACACAAATTTATTTTCTTATAGTTCTGGAGGTCAGAAGTCTAAAATAGGGTGCCAGGTTAGTAGTCCTTTTAGAGCCTCCAGAGGAAAAACCATTTCCTTGCCTATCTCAGCTTTGGGAGGTTGTCCACATTCCTTGGCTCATGGACCCTTCCAGCAATTGCGTCATTCCCACCTCTGCTTCCATCATTGCATCCTCTTCAACTCTGCCCTCCTGCTTCCTCACCTTCATGGTCCCTCATGATTATATTGACCCAGATAATCCAGGAAGATTTCCCCATCTCAAAACCCTTAATTTAATCACATCAGCAAAGCCCAAGAAGCAGAAGACCAGGTAAGGTAACATAGTCAGTTTCAGAGATCAGCACTTGGACAACTTTGGGGGCCCTTGTTCTGCCTACCACAAGTGCCTTCTGTCAGCTGCTGCCTACTCTGCTCCAAGCACTGAGGATACAGCCATGAAAGCAGACATAAAATTCCTCATGGAGTTCACATTCCAGCCAGTTCAGGGGAGACAAACAGCATCTGTAAGTGAAATAAAATGTTAGATGATGATCAGTCTATATAGAGAGAGTGCATGAACGGGAATGAGGTAAAGAAGATTTGAGACTGAGGTGGAGGGCTTTAAAACCAGGAAGCCCCACCCCTGGGAAAGGGACACTGGGAAAGGGTGTGAGGATGTGGAGGAGGCAAGGGAGAGGCCATACTGACATCTGTGGGAAGAGTTCTCCAGGCAGAAGAGACAGCAAATGCAAAGATCCTGTGGCCACAGTGCATCTGCCACATTTATGGAGCAGACGGTGACACGTGTGGCTGGAGAAGGTAAGGGAGAGTCAGGAGGGAAACATGGTGTAGGGTCTTCCAGCCTATTGTAAGGGCTGCCTTTACCCTGGAGTGAGATGGAGCTTCTAGAGGAATTTACGCAGAGACAGTAACAGGATCTACCTTACCAAAATCCTGATCAAATGCAAGCAAGAAGCCAGGAAGCTACTGTGGGAATCTGGGCATTATAGAGTCGGTAGCATGTTCATGGCACTATCAGTGCAGGTGAAGAGAAGTGATTTTCTTTTATGATATGACAGGATGTGACATATATACAAGCCAGATTTACAGACAGACTGTTTGTAGGATGTGAGAGAAACTGATAAGTCAAGAATGAGTCTAAGGATTTTGGCCTGAGCAGTTGGAAAGATGAAACTGCCATTATTAGAGAAGCAGGTTTTGAAGAGTAGTGGACTTGCAGGGGATAATGCTTTCAGTTCTGGAAATGTGAATTTGGAGATTCTATCAGACATTCAAGGGGAGCTGTTGACTGGGAATCTGTAAATCCACATCTCGAATTCAGGAAAGAAGGCCAATCACAGATAAAAATGGGGGTCAGAGAAATGGCATTTAAAGACATGAGATTGAACACTGGACCACCTGTTGGCAAAGATAGAGCTTGAAATCAGATCCCATCGCTCCCGCCCTTCTATGTTGGTGGCTTGAGATGGAGAAGGACTATATTCCTTATTCTTTCTTTGATTTATAGAAGAATTTCTATCTTTAATGGGAAAGTATTCCATGTTCAGTTTATAGAAAATCGACATCAAAAACAAAAGACCTATAAGCTCATTAACTGTAAATAATCACTCTTAGCCATTTGACATAGTTTCCTTTCGGGCTCTTGCTGATGTAAAGCATACATCTGCATGTTACAAAATGCCCAAAAAGTATTCATTGAGTTTTGCTTTTCTTACTTTGTAAAGAAATACGAGAAAGAAAATGAAGGGTCCCTGAGGAAGCTCACCAAATGAATACCCAACCACGAAATTATCGTCACCATCGCAAATGCAGGCTTTCTGCCCAGGGATGCTGCATTTTGCAAAAGGATGGCCAGTGCCTCCTCCTGAGCTGTGCAACCACTCGGCCCTGCCATCTGTTGAGCAGACAAGGCAGCCTGGTTTTCTCACATGCACCTCTGGCACCTGGTGAATAAACACATAAATGGGCACTTGGTTGGTGTGACCGTTTTTTACGTAATATGCCTCACCACGGAGCCTCTACCCTACACCATAGCTGGCTAAGTCAGAGGCTGTTTCTGTGGCAGCAGGGAATTTACTTCTTTACCTAAACTGGGAGGTTCAGGAAAGGTTATTGAGCCGCGGTTTCACAGTGGAAAGAGAAAATTGTCTCAGACAAAAGGCAGGAGGGATAACCCTAGGGAATTCATTTTGTCTTTTCAGCTCCCAGAACATCTTATTCAGAGGGGAACTGTCACCTTTCTATTTCAGACCTGGTATGTGGCTCAGAACTAATGGCCTGCCTGCCTTTCTCCTGAATTTCTTTGAAAATTTGAGGCCCAAAGAGAGTCACCAGGGAGCATCTGCTCCAGATACGGAATGGCAAAAGGAACAGGGAGTGTGGGGCAAAATCTCACCTTCCTCGCCCCCTGGCCCCTCCTCCCAGCTGCTCCCACCCGGACAAGATGAAACTGTGGTATGACCACTGGGGCCCCAGAACCACAGTTTTCATCTCTCTCTCTCTCTTTTTAAGGTTTTATTCATTTATTTGACAGAGAGATCACAAATAGGCAGAGAGGCAGGTGGGTGGGTGGGGGTAAGCAGGCTCCCTACTGAGCAGGGAGCCTGATGCTCAATCCCAGGACCCTGCGATCATGACCTAAGCCGAAGGCAGAGGCTTTAACCCACTGAGCCACCCAGGCGCCCCATGGTTTTCATCTCCTATCACATTGTCTTCAGGACATTAAACATCACTAGCCCTGCCAAGAACCTGGCATGATGCACTGGTAAAAGCTTAAACTGCAGAGGCAGCACACCTGTGTTTCAAACCCCACCTGGAATAAGTTACTTTGTCTCTTCCAGACCCAGTTTCCACACCTGCAAAATGGGGAGGATAAAAACCACCTGTTAGGTCTGTGAGGGCAAGACTAAACAAAATGTCTGCAAAGCCCCTGGCTCATAAAGGGTCACAGCAAACATTCCTTCCGTCCCTTTCACTGAGGCCAGCCTTGTAGAGATAAGGACTTCCCCTCTGTAAGTTCCTCTTGGCCACCTCAGAAGGATATCTGGTGACACACTTCTCCTTTAGCATCTTCAATGGTGCTCCAGAAAAGGAATCACACGTCATTACCTTGACATTTGCAGTCGATACTAAAATAGATGTGATATGAAGTGCAAAGACTTAAAGTCTCAGTTCAGGGCCTAAAATGGTTTCAAAATAAAAATGACCTGGGGCAAAACATTAATTTGGGAGAATGTGAGTAACTCTCTTTGGGGGAATATACAGATGCTCTCCAAAGTTGCCTCAACAGCAAAAGTCAGTAGGAGGGAGCTGTGTGGGTGGCCTACGTATAGAAAAGAAGTTCCTGTCCAGTGTTCTGAGGGGTGTCCTAGGATTAGGTCCAGGTGAGGCTGTCTGAAGAATTGTGCATGTGGGTCCTGGGAGAAACACCAGCCCTGCTATTATGAATGGTTTCCACAGATAATCTTGCCAAGAGAGTCCTCCCCAGAGGAAATGGGAAAGCATGAGATAAGCAATCTCCTCCTTTTCTATTTAGGCATCCTTAAAGACACACAGAGGACAGCAGTGGTGAATAAAAAACAATTTCAATTTAAGGTAGAGATGTAGTTTCAAAGTAATTCCTACAAATGAGTATTAAATTCATAGGGTGTGACAGGAAAGATAAAGGCCAAGTCCTCCACATGTCGTGCTATGCCCCTGCATCCTTCCTTTGAATGCTCCCCATCAGCTGTTCTGAACTCTATTCACTTCCTTGAACACGTGTGTCTCACACTCTGCGCACCTGCACGAAAACCCTTCATTCTTTCTGTCTCAACTCCAGGGGCGAATAGCAGTTGTGTCCAAGGCCAGTCTTGGTGCATGTATTTCTCACACAGTCATTGGTTTGGATGTGGACTTGAAACATAGTTGTGGCAAAGAAATGGAAGGGTAATGTGCTGGGGGGAGAGAGGATTCAGGAAAGAGACTTCTTCACTGATTAAACAAAAAAGTCCATTAAACAAAAAGTTCCTCTTATTTTCCCAGGCATTTTCATGTCCTTGGGTGAAGCCTGGAACCATGGCAGTCATTTTGTGACAGGGAGGGTGATAAGGAGATATGATGAGGACTGCAAAGTGGGAAGATGAATCTGGGATTTTGACACTGTTTGAGACATTGGACTCATTAGCCCAACAGCTACCATACCTCGGGACTTTTTGCTAAATAAGATAATGTATTTTCCTTACAGTTGTAGCCATTTTGAATTTTCTACTCATTGCTACTAGAAGAATCCTAACTGATATACTACTTGAAGTCAATGTCTAATCACATAAATTTTAATCATATAAATAGTTGCAAGGCTAAATTGTCTCTCTCTGAATTTTCCAGTTTGCTTTTTGAGGGAGTGGGGGAATTTGAGGGCATAGTAATGGAGGGAAAGCACATTTTTTTCTTGTATGTCTATAAACTAATGTTAGTATTTGCCTGAATGTTTGTTCCTGAGGAGATGAACAGTTATTTTTCTATGTTTTATTAAGGTGTGTGTATGTGTGTGCTTTAAAGATGGACAATTGCTTGTAAAAGATGAGGAGCTGAGGGAAAAGGGAAAATGGGCTATTTTGTGACAGGTTTTATAGGAGTCTATACTTGAATAGTCAAGGCACTTCCTCCATGTGACACAAGAACACTTGGCCAAAGGAGGGTGTGGGTACAAAAATCTAGCCCTCTCTGTTCATTTAGTCAAGTACTCTGGCACAGGCTACATCCAATTGGAGGGAGGGGTACATCTTTCTAATCTGCACAAGAGTAGCATAAGTGGTAGCTTGAGGGGCAATATTGCCTCAAAGCCAGTAACTGAGTATGGCATGGAGGTCATAGAGAACTTAAGTTCATATTTTGCCCAAGACTATTCTAGAAGTCCAAGAAGTAGGGACTTTGGCAATAGCAGGAGAGAGCTCCTTGAAAGAGATATTTCTTATAGCAGCACTATCAACAACAGCCAAATTATGGAATGAACCCAAATGTCCATCAACTCCTGAATGGATAAAGAAGATGTGGTATATGTTAAAATGGACTATCACTCGGTCATCAAAAAGAATGAATCTTACCATTTGCAACAATGCAGATGGAACTAATACTAGTGTATTATGATATAATACTAGTAATACTAGTACACTAGTAATACTAGTGTATTATGCTAAGTGAAATAAGTCAGAAAAATATAAGTATATATTATTTTACTCATATGTGGAATTTAAGAAACAGATGAACATAGGGGAAAGGAAGGAGCAATAAAATAAGATGCCTTGATAACTCCAGAAACATGCTACTGTGTCTATAAATTGCTTTAAATATTTCCTCATAGAGCAGGTGTGATTATCCATCTGGGGGATAAATCCCACCTGGTCATGGTAGATAACAGTACATTAAAAAGATTATCCACCATGACCAGGTGGGATTTATCCCTGGGTTGCAAGCGTGGTTCAACATTTGCAAATCAATCAATGTGATAGAACAAATCAATAAGAGAAGAGAGAAGAACCACATGGTCCTCTCAATTTGGTGCAGAAAAAGCATTTGACAAAATCCAACATCCATTTCTGTTTAAAATGTTTCAAAGTATAGGGATAGAGGGAACATTCTTCAACTTCATCAAATGGGATGAAAAAGCTGACAGCCTTCCTTTTGAGATCAGGAACACAACAAGGATGCCCACTCTCACCACTCTTTTTCAACACAGCATTAGAAGTCTTAGCAACAACAATCAGACAGCAAAAAGAAATAAAATGTATTCAAATTGGCAATGAAGAAGTTAAACTCTCTCTCTTCGCAGATGACATGATACTTATATGGAAAACCTGAAAGACTCCACCCCAAACTACTAAAACTCATAGAGCAATTCAGTAATGTGGCAGGATACAAAATCAATGTACAGAAATCAGTGGCTTTCTTATACGCTAACAGTGAAAATACAGAAAGGGAAATTAGAGAATCGATTCCATTTACTATAGCACCAAGAACCATAAGATACCTGGGAGTAAACCTAACCAAAGAGGTAAAGGATCTGTACTCAAGGAACTACAGAACACTCATGAAAGAAATTGAAGAAGACATAAAAAGATGGAAGACCATTCCATGTTCATGGATTGGAAAAATAAACATTGTTAAAATGTCTATACTGCCTAGAGCAATCTATACTTTCAATGCCATTCTGATCAAAATTCCACTGGCATTTTTCAAAGAACTGGAACAAACAATCCCAAAATTTGTATGGAATCAGAAGAGACCCCAAATTGCTAAGGAAATTTTGAAAAAGTACAACAAAACTGGGGGCATCACATTGCTGATTTCAAGCTTTACTACAAATCTGTGATCACCAAGACAGCATGGTACTGGCACAAAAACAGACACATAGACCAGTGTAACAGAGTAGAGAGTCCAGATATGGACCCTCAACTCTATGGTCAAATAATCTTCGACAAAGCAGAAAAAAAGGACAGTCTCTTCAATAAATGGTGCTGGGAAAATTGGACAGCTATGTGTAGAAGAATGAAAGTTGACCATTCTCTTATACCATACACAAAGATAAACTCAAAATGGATAAAGATCTCAATGTGAGGCAGGAATCCATCAGAATCCTAGAGGAGAACATAGGCGGTAACCTCTTCAACATCGGCCAGAGCAACTTCTTTCAAGATATGTCTCCAAAGGCAAAGGAAACAAAAGCAAAAATGAATTTTGGGGAGTTCATGAAGTCCCAAAAGCTTCCACAGAAAAAGCTTCCGTGCAGCAAAGGAAACAGTGAACAAAACAAAGAGGCAACCCACAGAATGGGAGAAGATATTCGCAAATGATAGTACAGACAAAGGGTTGATATCCAGGATCTATAAAGAACTCTTCAAACTCAACACACACAAAACAGATATGTTTTTTCATGTCAAAAAATGGTCAGAAGACATGAACAGACACTTCTCCAATGATGACGTACAAATGGCTAGCAGACACATGAAAAAATGTTCATCATCACTAGCCATCAGGGAGATTCAAATCAAAACCACATTGAAATACCACCTTACACCAGTTAGAATGGCCAAAACTACCAGACAGTAAACAACATGTGTTGGAGAGGATGTGGAAAGGGGAACCCTCTTACACTATTGGTGGGAATAAAAGTTGGTACAGCCACTTCAGAAAACAGTGTGGAGAATTCTAAAAAAGTTAAAGATATGGGGCGCCTGGGTGGCTCAGTGGGTTAAGCCACTGCCTTTGGCTCAGGTCATGATCCCAGGGTCTTGGGATCGAGCCCCGCATTGGGCTCTCTGCTCAGCAGGGAGCCTACTTCCCTCCTCTCTCTGTCTGCCTTTCTGCCTACTTGTGATCTCTGTCTGTCAAATAAATAAATAAAATCTTTTAAAAAGATTAAAAAAAGAAGTTAAAAATAGAGCTTCCTTATGACCCTGGAACTGCACTATTGGGTCCTTACCCCAAAGATACCGATGTAGTGAAAAGAAGGGCCATCTGTACCCCAATGTTCATAGCAGCAATGGCCCTCATCAAACTGCGGAAAGAACCAAGATGCCCTTCAACGAATGAATGGATAAGGAAGATGTGGTCCATATACACTATGGAGTATTACGCCTCCATCAGAAAGGATGAATACCCAATTTTTGTATTAATATGGAGGGACTGGAAGAGATTATGCTGAGTGAAATAAGTCAAACAGAGAAAGTAAATTATCATTTGATTTTGCTTATTTGTGGAGCATAAGAAATAACACAGAGCACATGGGGAGATGGAGAGGAGAAGGGAATTGGGGGAAATTGGAAGGGGAGACAAACCATGAGAGACTATGGACTCTGAAAAACAATTGGAGGGTTTGGAGGGGTGCGGGGTGGGAGGTTGGGTGAGCCTGGTGGTGGGTATTATGGAGGGCATGTATTGCATGGAGCACTGGGTGTGGTACATAAACAGTGAATTCTGGAACACTGAAAAGAAATTTTAAAAATAAATAAAAAATTAAAAAATAATAAAAGCAGTGGATAGGTCCCTTAAATGAAGCTAATATGAAGGTGAAAAGACAAAAACAGTAATATCAATTACAACTATAATAAGTAGTTAAGGGATATACAAAATAAAAAGATGTAAAATACAATGTCAAAAACATGAAAGATTGTGGGGCAGGGAATGTAGCACTTTTTGAATGCATTTGAACTTACACAACTATCAGTTTAAAACAGACTGCTACATATAGAGAGCAATATATTTGAGCCTCATGGTAACTACAAACCAAAACCCTACAATAGACACTCAGAAAATATAGAGAAAGGAACCCAAACATAACACCAAAGAAGGCCACCAAACCACAAGGGAAGAGATTATGAGAAGAAGAAAAGAGCAGAGAAGAACTACAAAAATAAGCAGAAAACAATTAACAAAATGGCGATAAGTACGTACCTATCAATAATTACATTAAATGTAAATGGACTAAATACTCCAATCAAAAGACATAGGGTGGCTGAATGGATTTCTAAAAAAAACAAAAAACAAAACAAAAAAACCCAACAACAACAACAAAAACAAAACCATCTATGTGCTATCTAGAAGAGATTCACCTCAGATCTAAAGCCACACACAGGTTGAAAGCAGAAATAGAACAATATATTCACTGGAAATGAAAAGAAACCTGGAATAGCAATACTCATACAAGATAGACTTTAAAACAAAGACATTAACAGAAGACAAGGAGTATTATGCAATGACATAGGGGTCAATTCAAGAAGAGGATATAACATTCATAAATATTTATACTCCCAACTATCTAAATATAGAAAGCAAATACTAACAGACATAAAGGGAGAAATTGACAGCAAATCAATAATAGTAGGGGACTTTAATGTTCCCTTACATCAATCCAGACAGAAAATCAGACAGACAGAAAATCAATAAGGAAACATTTACCTTAAGTGACACATTAGAATAGATGTATACTGAGTAGATGTATTAGAGTAGAGTAGATGTGTACTGCAAAGTACACATTCTTATCAAGTTCACATGGAACATTCTCCAGGACAGACCATATGTTAGGGCACAAAATTAATCTCAATAAATTCAGAAGATTGAAATTGTATCAAGCATCTTTTCCAACTGCAACAATATGAAACTACAAATCAAAAGAAGAAAACTGGAAAAACCAACCACGTGGAGACTAAATAACATCTAACTAAACAACCAATAGCTCCACAAACAAGTCACAAAGGAAATTCAAAAATACCTTGAGACAAATGAAACTGGAAACACAGTGTTCCAAAATCTGTGGAATTCTAAGAGGAAAGTTCATAGTGATAGAGGCCTACCTCAACAAGCAAGAAAAAAATCCCAAATAAACACTCAAACTTTACATATAAAATTTAGAAAAAGAAGAAAAAAACAGCCTAAATCTAGTTGAAGTAAAAAATAATAAAAATCAGACCAGAAACATATTAAATGGAAACTTTATTTTTTTAAAAGATTTTATCTATTTGACAGACAGAGATCCCAAGTAGGCAGAGAGGCAGGCAGGCAGAGAGGGATGGGGGGTGGGGAAGCAGGCTCCCTGCTGAGCAGAGAGTCCTATGCGGGGCTCGATCCCAGGACCCTGGGATCATGACCTGAGCCGAAGGCAGAGGCTTTAACCCACTGAGCCTCCCAGGCACCCCTACATGGAAATTTTAAAAAATAGAAAAGATCAATGAAACTAAAAACTAATTCTTTTAAAAGATAAACAAAATCAATAAACCTCTAGCCAGACTCATCCAGAAAGTAAATAAATACATACACAAAATCAGAAATCAAAAAAGTTATAACTGATATAACAGAAATACAAAGGATCATAAGAATTTACTACAAAAAATACTATGCCAACAGGAAATAAGTAAATTCCTAGAAACACTATCATCAAAGAGCAAATCTGAAGAAATAGAAAATCTGAATAGACAAACTACAAGAAATAAAATTGAATCAGTAATCAAAAAACTCACAAGGGGCATCTGAGTGGCCCAGCTGATTAAGCATCTGACTCTTCATTTGGGGTCAGGTCACAATCCAAAGTATGGGATTAAGCCCAGTGGCAGGCTCCACAGTAAGTGCAGCATCTGCTTGAGATTCCTTCTTCCTCTATCGCTCCCCCTGCTTGCATGCTCTAATGCTCTCCTCAACTCAATAAATAAATAAGTAAATAAATAAATAAATAAAATATTTTTAAAAAGAAATTGCTTTTTAATGATGACACTTATTACTTGTTAATTAACATGACTCATGGTTAGAAATGAATTCTCATTAGTGAAAACAATGGTATTTAAGATATGCAGGCTGGATAAAATATTTCAGTGACATTTCCAATCTTTTACAAGAAGTAGGAATCCTACACCCTGAAGAATTGCTCCTAAATGATCTCATGTCCAGACATTGTTTCAAAGAGTTTCTGGTTGCCAAAGCCATCCCTAACCCTAGTTGAATTTAGTTTGTGGAATATTGGAGTGACCCTCAATTGAACTTTCTGGTGAGGTGTATCAGCGTAACTTATATGGCAGTGAGCTGGAACTTCACTGAAATTACACAAGAGTCTTTAGGGACCTTTTTGGCCCTTGCTGCTTGCTAATGAAAGTTTGTGTAATAAATGTCTCCAAGGATGGCAGAGTTTGGTCTGAGACTTGCTTTTATTATAACAATATCATGGGGTCCACTGAAATATCCCATCACTATCCCTCATGTTAGCTTGCAATAGGGTACCATCATCAATGCACTGAGGTTACTTTAGGAAGTTTTTAGATCAATGGATATTGGCCTATGGGGAGCTAGAACATGACCATGACACAATGTGGTGGATAAAAGAGAAAAAAGATGGTGATGCTCCAAGGTAACTAGTGGACAAACAGGTTTGTAAGCACTTGTGAGGCATCACTTTAGAGACTCCCGGGGTGGGGGGGTGGGGAATAGAAGGTTCTTGATAAGAAGCTGCTGAGATTACAGCTGGTTGAGGCTTGAACTATTTTAGTTTGGGTATAAAGCAAATGTAACTTCAAATGTACCTGCCTGCAGACTGGAAAAGTCTGAAATCAGTTACATCCACAGATCACGCATATAAAATAAATCACTTTAAATATACAGTGGTCTTGGTATAAGCTATTCTAGGGGGGAAAGCAGTTGAGGCAATCCAAGAATGGAGGTTTTGAACAAAGTTATGGCTTCTATAAGGTTTAATGGGGACATAGCCCCTTTTCCTCTACTAAACTTGTCAGTAATTTTATATTCCTACATATATTGCTATATTTCTGGGAAGGGCTGATGAGTGGAATGGGTGGTAGATATTGTCCCAAAGGTTTGTCATGTGAATCTTCTGGTTGATAGTATCAAATAACAATTACTGAGAAGGCTGTGACATTTGTGGGTGTCTTGGATTTTCATTTTACCTCAAGAGGCCACTTTGATGGGGTTATTTTTCAGGAATATGGGCACACCACAGAGAGAGAAAATTTAGATGGGGTTTTAAGAAGTGCACCTCATGAGAGGAAGCAAGAAGGGGGAGGAGTTGCAGACTAAAACAACATTAGGTCCCAGAAGTTTAGCTAAATAGTTATCAAACCATTCTGAACACCTACAAACTCAACAGAAGACAGAAGAGAAGAAGAGCAACAATTCTAGAAACAGAAAATTGACCACTTTCTGAAAGGTAGGATGTGGGGAGAAGGGAATCCGAAGCAATGGGAAGATAGACTGTTGGGGGAGAGACCAGCTCCCGGCAAGTGGTAGAGCAGCGGAGCACAAAATCAGAACTTCTAGAAGTCGTCTCCACTGAGGGACATCGCTCCAGAGGCTAAGAGGGAGGTGGGGGGGTGGGTGGAGCTCTCACGAGAACAGTGTGGTCTCAGGTCTTGCAGGGTCACAGAAACACCAGGGGTGCTGAGTGTGGCAGAGTTACCAGGTATCACAGTGGGGAAGCTGTCTACAGAGATGGACCTGGAACTGAGGAGTGAGCTCTCAGCTTGATGTTACCTTAAACCATGATCCAAGGTACAGTTGGACCACTGCCCTTTGAGCAGGGACCCCACAAGTGGCAGATCCAGAGAGACCCCCTCTTTCCTCCTTCAGGAGGAGTGGCACAGGAGCGTGCTGCAGGAATCTGCTGAGTTTGGAGACTCCAAATGGGGCTGTGCGCCAGAGATAGAAATGCTTGGTCACAGACCAGGTGAGCACAGAGTGCAGTCAGAGACTAGGGAAATGGGAGGGATTGACTGCTTTTCTCTGAGGGAGCACTGAGGAGTGGGGCCCTGGGCTCTCAGCTCTTTTGGGCCAAAGACTGGGAGGCTGCCATCTTCATTCCCAACCCCCAAAGCTATATGGAAAGTGTTCAGGGAACAAAAGCTCCCAAGAGCGAACCTGAGAAGATTACTTAGCCTGGCCCCTGGCAAGGGCAGTGCAATTCTGCCTCAGGCAAAAACATTTGAGAATCACTACAACAGGCCCCTCCACCAGAAGATCAGCAAGAAAATCCAACTGAGCCCAAGTTTACTGATAAACGAGAACTGCGAACTCCAGAGCTAGGGGAATGTAACTCATAGAATTCATGGCATTTTCCCCAGGATCCTTTAATCTTGCAAAGTGAAATTTTTTTAATTTTATTTTTTCTTATTCTATTTTTTTAAACATTTCCTCTTTCCTCTTTTAATGTTTTTAAACTATTTTATCTTAACAAAACCTTTTTATTTTAAATCTTTTTAAACTTTCACTGTTACAGTCATATTTTATCCCTTCATTGTATTTAACCTCATTTTTGGGATACATACAGGATTTTTTCTTTAAAATTTTGGGATGCAATATCTTCTAATAGATCAAAATATACCCTAAATCTAGCACATGGCTTTGTTCTAGTCTCCAATCTGATCACATTCTCTCCTCTTTTTTTTTCTCTTTTTCCAACCAATTTATCTTTAAAAATATACATATTTATTTACTTGTCAGAGAGAGAGAGATAGAGAGAGCACAAGCACGCAGATGGCAGGAAGAGACAGAGAGAGAAGCAGGCTCCCTGCTGAGCTAAGAGTCCAATGTGGAACTCAATCCCAGGACTCTGGAATCATGACCTGAGCAGAAGGCAGTGGCTTAACCAACTGAGCCACTCAGGTGTCCCCCAACCAATTTATCTTATCAATTCCTTTTTTAGAATCTTTTTAAAATTCTCATCTTTACATTCATATTCCATCCCTTCATCACATTTACTCTTATTTGTGTGTGTGAGTGTGTGTGTGTGTATATATATATATATATATATATATATATAAATGCATATAGGTTTTTCTTTCTTTAAAATTTTGGGAAGTAGTTTCTTCTAAGAGACCAGAATACACCCAAAATCAAGTGGGTGGCTCTGTTCTATTCGCCAGTCTAATATATATATATATATTTATATTTATATATATATATATATTCGCCAGTCTAATATATATATATATATTCGCCAGTCTAATATATATATATATATATATTATATATATATATATATTTTTTTTTCCCCTTTCTTCCCCCAGTTTCAGGTTTCTTCTGGTATGGTTAGCATATATTTTTCTGGGGTCTTTGCCACCCTTTTAGTATTTTATTCTCTCATTCATATATTCTTACCTGGATAAAATGACAAGATGGAAAAACTCAACACACACACACACACACACAAAAGAACAAGCGGCAATACCAAAGGCTAGGGACCTAATCAATATGGACATTGGCACTATGTCAGAAATAGAGTTTAGAATGACGATTATAAAGGTGCTAGCTGGGCTCAAAAAAGGCATGGAAAATATTAGAGAATGCTTTATGGAGAAATAATAAAATTCCTTTCTGGAGAAATAAAAGAACTAAAATCTAACCAAGTTGAAATAAAAAAGGCTATTAATGAGGTAAATTTTTTTAAAATGGAGGCTCTTACTGTGGGGATAAGTGAGGCAGAAGAGAGAATTAGTGAAATAGAAGACCAAATGATGTTAAATAAAGAAGCTGAGCAAAAGAGAGATAAACAACTACTGGACCATGAGGGGAGAATTCAATAGATAAATGATACCATAAGACGAAACAATAATAGAATAAATAGGATCCCAAAAGCAGAAGGGGGGGCAGAAGATATATTGGAGCAAATTATACTAGAAAATTTCCCTAATATGGCAGAGGGAACAAGAATCAAAATCCAAGAGGCACAGAGAACCCACCTTAAAATCAATAAAAATAGGTCCACATCCTGTCATGTAATAATAAAACCTACAAATCTTAGTGACGAAGAGAAAATCCTAAAAGCAGCTTGGGACAAGAAGTCTGTAACATACAATGGTTGAAATATTAGATTGGCAGAAGACTTATCCACAGAGACCTGGCAGGTCAGAAAGAACTGGCATGATATACTCAGAGCACTAAAAATGAGAAAAATATGCAGCCAAGAATGTTAGCAGTCATCAAAATCTCCCAACAAACAAGAGCCTAGGGCCAGATGGCTTCCCAGGGGAATTCTACCAAACATTTAAAGAAGAATTAATACCTATTCTTCTGAAATTGTTCCAAAAAATAGAAATGGAAGGAAAACTTCCAAACTCATTTTATGAGGCCAGCATTACCTTGATCCCCAAACCAGACAAAGACCCCACCAAAATGCAAAAATACAAAAATTCTCACCAATATACTAGCCAATAGGATCCAACAGTACATTAAAAGGATTATTTACCACGACCAAGTGGGATTTATTCCTGGACTGCAAGGTTGGTTCAACATCTGCAAATCAATCAATATGTTACAATACATTAATAAAAGAAAGAAGAAGTACCATATGATACTCTCAATAGATGCATTTGACAAAGTACAGCATCCTTTCGTGGTCAAAATTCTTCAAAGTGTAGGGATAGAGGGCACATAACTCAATATCATCAATGTCATCTATGAAAAACCCACAACGAATATTATTTTCAATAGAAAAAAATGAGAGCTTTCCCCCTAAGGTCAGGAACACTCAGGGATGTCCACTATCACCATTGCTATTCAACATAGTACTAGAAGTCTTAGCCTCAGCAATCGGACAACAAAAAGAAATAAAAGGCATCCAAATTCAAAAACGAAGTCAAACTCTCACTCTTTGCAGATGATATGATACTTTATGTGGAAAACCCAAAATATTCCACTCCAAAACTGTTAGAATTCATATAGGAATTCAGTAAAGTGTCAAGATATAAAATCAATGCACAGAAATCAGTTGCATTTCTATACACCAACAGCAAGGCAGAAGAAAGAGAAGTTAAAGAATCAATCCTGTTTACAACTGCACCCAAAACCATAAGATACCTAGGAATAAACCTAACCAAAGAGACTAAGAATCTGTACTCAGAAAACTATAAAGTACTTATGAACGTTATTGAGGAAGACACAAAGAAATGGAAAAACATTCCATGCTCATGGATTGGAAGAACAAATATTGTGAAAATGTCTATGCTACCTAAAGCAATCTACACATTTAATGCAATCCCTATCAAAATACCATCAACTTTTTCCCAAGAAATGGAACAAATAATCCTAAAATTTATATGGAACCAGAAAAGACACCAAATAGCCTGAGGAATGTTGAAAAAGAAAATCAAAGCTGGTGGCATCACAATTCCAGACTTCAAGCTCTATTACAAAGCTGTCATCATCAAGACAGTACGGTACTACCACAAAAACAGACACATAGTTCAATGGAACAGAATAGAGAGCCCAGAAATAAACCCTAAACTCTATGGTCAACCAATCTTTGACAAAGCAGGAAAGAATGTCCAGTGGAAAAAAGACTCTTCAACAAATGTTGTTAGGAAAATTGGACAGCCACATAAGAAAGAATGAAACTGGACCATTTCCTTACACCACACACAAAAATAGACTCCAAATAGATGAAAGACCTTCCTGTGAGACAGGAATCCATCAAAATCCTTGAGGAGAACACAGGCAGCAACCTCTTCAACCTCAGCTGCAGCAACTGCTTCCTAGAAACATGGCCAGAGGCAAGGGGACAAAGGCAAAAATGAACTTCATCAAGATAAAAAGCTTTTGCACATCAAACAGTCAACAAAACCAAAAGACAACTGAAAGAATGGGAGAAGATATTTGCAAATAACATATCAGATAAAGGGCTAGTATCCAAAATCTATAAAGAACTTATCAAACTCAACACCCAAAGAACAAATAGTACAATCAAGAAATGGGCAGAGGACATGAACAGACATTTCTGCAAAGAAGACATCCAGATGGCCAACAGACACATGAAAAAGTGCTTCACTTCACTTGGCATCAGGGAAATGCAAATCAAAACCACAGTGAGATACCACCTCACAGCCGTCAAAATGTCTAAAATGAACAAGTCAGGAAATGACAGATGTTGACGAGGATGCAGAGAAAGGGGAACTCTCCTACACTGTTGGTGGGAATGCACGCTGGTGCTGCCACTCTGGAAAACAGCATGGAGGTTCATCAAAAAGTTGAAAATAGAGCTACCCTATGACCCAGCAATCACACTACTGGGTATTGACCCTAAAAATACAAATGCAGGGATACGAAGGGGCACGTGTACCCCAATGTTTATAGCAGCAATGTACACAACAGCCAAACTATGGAAAGAACCTAGATGTCCATCAACAGATGAATGAATAAAGAAGATGTGGTGTATACATACAATGGAATACAGCCATCAGAAGAAATGAAATCTTGTCATTTGAAGCAACATGAATGGAACTAGAGGGTATCATGCTTAGTGAAATAAGTCAATCAGAGAAAGACAATTATCATATGATCTCTCTGTATGAGGAATTGGAGAAGCAGGGTGGATGGGGGATAGGGAAGGAAAAAAATGAAACAAGATAGGATCAGGAGGGAGACAAACCATAAAATATTCTTAATCTCACAAAACAAACTGGGGTTGCTGGGGGGGTGGGAGGTTAGGGAGAGGGTGGTTGGGTTATGAAAATGGGGGAGGGTATGGGCTATGGTGAGTGCTATGAAATGTGAAAGCCTGATGATTCACAGACCTGTACCCTGAAGAAAAATAATACATTATATGTTAATTTAAAAAAAAAAAAAACCTACAACCAACATCATTAAAAAAAAAAAAAAAAAGGAAGAGCAGGATTACTACCACAGGTTAACAGGATTTAGTTGACCTTAGTTTGACTGTGTCCTACAAAACAAAAAGGGAAGTTGGACTAGTCAGTCAGCAAATGGGTACTGCACTCTTGTTAAGTGCTAAGCAGTGTGCTGGGCACTGTGACCCAGTCCTGCTATGAATAGTCTTGCTAATAGCAAAGACTAAATAAAACATGTTAGTAGGTGCAAATCAAGTAAGAAAAAAAGCCTATGCCTTTAGGAGTCTGTGTTTGTCATTCTAACCAATGTCTTAGTACCAATAAGTAGAACATCTTTAGGGATAAAACTCCTGAGCCTTGATATACAGTACTCTAGATGCCCTTCTTGTCACTTCTTTTCTTCTAGTAATGGAAGACTTTTTGAGTATCTGATGTGTCCTCAATACTTGTGGTAGGCTCTGATGATACAGAGATGAAAACACAAGTTATGGCCTTTCAGAATTCATAATCTCATCTGTGGCTATGAGAAGACTGTGGTAAAAAAAAAAAAACTAAACAATTAGCTTGGTAAACAATAAAAACAGATCTAGAATAGTGGGGGCATAGGATACTCAGAGGAGATGCATCAAACTCAGAAAATATGATGAGGTTATAAGGACAACTCCCTGGGAGTGACACCACTTGAGCTGAGTCCTGAAGTACAAGCCAAGTGGCCAGGGTAAAGGATCAGGATGAAAGACATTTGACTAGTTTGGGAGCATGTGCAAGATCTGTCATTATGACTTTGGGAGGCTGCACGGGGGTAGGGACACAGCTGGGGCATAGGATGCACTGGGGTAGGGGAATGGAGGGAGGACATCAGAGAAAGCCAAAGCTTTAGGCCAAGCCCAGATCACAGAGCAAATTCAACTTAACCCAGAAGGTGATAGAAAGTGAAAGACTTTAAAACAGAAAAGGAACAAAATAAACTTTTGTTGGAGGAGAAAGAAAACAGACTGTAGAGAAGAAAGGAAGAGACAGCACCATGGCAGGGGTTTATGTTGTAATTTTTTGCAGAGCCCATTCAGGTATATTTACCCAAAGCAGTCTACTCATATAGGTAGTCTATAATTTTTTAAAGGTCTATTTATTTATTTGCAAGAGAGAGTGAGAGAGAGCATGCACAAGTGGGGGAAGCGGCAGAGAAGAAGAAACCTCAAGTAGACTCCCTACTGAGCACAGAGTCCAATGCAGGGAACTCCATCTCAGGACCTGGAGACCATGACCTGAGCCAAAATCAAGAGTCAGCCAAGTTGACAAACCAAATTGTTGAGCCACCCAGGCATCTCTCTAAGTAGTTTATAATTAAGACTTTTAAGTTGAAGTCTCATTACTCTCTAATACTGATATTTGAATCAAGGAATACCATTTATCATTTCTGGTAATTCATGTTGCTGAGCAACTCTCCACATGCTGCTTCAACAGTTCTTTAATGGTTCTGCGCTTTAGAGAGAGCTAAAGAAATCATACCTCAGCTTTAAGTTTCAAATTGATTTGAAGTCCATGGTGAAGATAATCTTGAAAGCTGGATTTTGCAGAGTGACAAAAGTTTTCTTCCAAATTCTGAACTTTCCATTTAAATAACAAGAAGCAAAGCTTGGATCATAAAGGGAAGGATTTGGATAAAGCAAAACATTTGGAAGTGGAAAGTAAGAAAGAGCAAAAGGTCAAATGCTAATGTCCTGGCTTGTCTTGTGGGGTGGAAACTTCCAAAAGCAGCATAAGGAGTCCAGTGTGATGTTTTAAGAAACCTGAGAACATAAGAGTTCTATGCCAGAGGAGACTTCAGGGTATTCAAAGAAGTCCCACACTGGACAATGGCCCTGCATCTGATGCCTCAAAAGGAGTGATGGAGCAGCTTCATTCAAGTGGAGATAGTGGCTCCAGTGGACCACAGTCTACATGTCATATGTAGGCCTTATGACTAAAGGCTGTTGCTAAGGCTCTCAACTTCTGCAGGGACATCAAAATTCCACCCAGGACTCAATACTCCTCAGAATCATGGATAGAGACCCTGTAGGATGAGCACCATCTCATGAAAGGCAGGGGACGCCCAGAGTAGCCCCCTTTGCTCCCAGGTACCCAAGGAGAGGGGAGATAAAACCTGGAGGCAAAATGTGAATTAGGATCCACTAGTTACTATGAATTGACAGTTTTAAACTGGAATACATGGAGTTAAATTTAATAAACAATTTTAAGTATCCTTGTTAGCATAGGTAAGAAGGGGGATTGTCACTGACACAATAGGCTCAGTTCCTGAATATAAAGTTACTTTAATTTTACAGATTTATTCATTTACTTAAGATGGAGAGAGACAGAGAGCAGGGGGAGAGACAAAGAGAGAGGGAGAGAGAGAATCTCAAACATACTCTCAACTGAGCATGGAGACTGGTGCGGTGCTCAATCTTATACCCCCAAGATCATGACCTGAAATAAAATCAAAAGTTGGGCAGTTAAACAACTGAGCCACCCAGGTTTCCCATAAAGTTACTTTTTAAAAAAAAATCTGAGTTGTGCTGGTCAAACTTCTACTCTGCTTCATCCATGTATCACACACACACACACAGGCTTTTGAATTCTCCAAAAAAATTACCATGTCCAAAAATATGCTCCAAATCAACACACAACAAAAGATCCTAGGAAAGGTTGGCTTTTTTTTTTTTTTAAGATTTTTTTACCTATTTATATATTTGACAGAGAGAAAGAGACAGACAGAGACAGAGAGTGTGTGCAAGCAGGGGGAGAAGTAAAGGGAGAAGGAGAAGCAGGCTCCCTTCTGAGTAGGGAGCCTGATGTGGGATTCAATCCCAGGACACTAGGATCATGACCTGAGCTGAAGGCAGATGCCTCAGGGAGAAGACTGAGGCGCCCAGATGCCCCAAAGGCTGGCTTTCAGATGAAAAGGCTGAGGACTCACTACTTATAGCATGAGGAAGCAACAAAATGTATTGGTTAAGACCATGGAGCCTAAAGTGTAGTATTCAAACCTTGGTTCCACCATGAACTAGCTGTAACCTTGGGCAAGCTGCTTTTATCTCAGTGCTTCAGTTTCTTCATCAGTAAAAGGGAAATAATCTACTCATCTCATAGGCTTGACATGAATACTAATTTCATATCTGGAAAGCACTTGGAATAGCTCCACTCACATACAAGTGGTGCAATGGAATTGTTGACAAACCAACTATGGTCTCAGAACTGCCAGTGCTCAAGGGACTTATGACTGAAGTCAGAGTCATGTATAAGATGGTGACTTAGATTAAGAACTATAAGATTTTTGTCTAGATTTCTTGTGAAACTGGGCAATTTCTTTGACCATAGTCCTTCTTTTCCCATAAGTCTCTTTGTCTATACAGTGGATATAAGATTATTTTGTCTGTTTCAGACAGTGAAGTACTGTAAAAAGTAATGAGGGAGATGTCTGTAAAATGATTTGGATTTCTTAAAGGAAAAGTGAAACATACAGAGACGGTAACAGGGGAAGATGGCAGTGGATGAGTAGGAGGACACTAGGCTTGCTTTGTCCCATGAATGCAAGCAGTTAACTACCAAATCATCCTAAATGTCCCAGAAATCGATCTAAAGACTGGCAGAACAAACTCCGCAACTAAAAGTAGAGAAGAGGCCACACTGAAGAAGGTAAGAAGTATGGACACCCAGTTAGGGAGAGAAATGGATTATGGCCACTGTGGTAGGGAGAGAGCTTTGGTCTCAGAGAAGGGCAAGAGACAGACTAGCATACAGGGGAGTTCAAAAGGAAAAGGAATTCCCATAGCAATTGACTTGGAAAGTGAGAGTTTCCAAATTTCACGAGTTCTTGCAATCAGTGGGGCTTAAAGCCTGGAGTTTTAAAAGTCGGCAGGCTTGGCTCTGGGAGAGCTGAGAGAACATTGGGACTGTTCTTGGAGAAAAGGTAAGGCAAATGGGCCTGAGGACATACAGGATGCAAACAGGATCTGAAGAGCATGTGGGACACACAGTGGGGAGGTTAGCGGCTCATGTGGGAGCATGTCCCAGAGAGGCAGCATTCACAGAGAACCTTCTGGGTACAAAGGAAATAGCAGGCACCATTTCCATCCCCCACCCCTCAGCATAAGCACAGACCCACCTGTGGGAACCAGCACAGTGCCCACACTTGCTATCTAACTTGTTTATACCAAGCCCCACGCTCCCGTGCTACAGAACAGCCCCTCCCAGTTACCTTGCCTCAGTACCAGCATGGTGGGCACTTCTCCTTCAGAAGGCCCAGCCCAAACTTCTACTCACATGTGTCTCACAAGGGTGGAATTTTGCAAGGCCTCAGTTCCAATGGTGGCAGCAATAAGTCTCATTTCACACAGAGGGCAAAGCATACCTATTTAAAACATGCCACATTCAATCCAAGAACCAAACATTGCCCACAACAGGCAAAGAAAGAGAGCCTCTGCAGATGCCTGGCCTAACGGATAAAGTGGCCAGGACAAACCAGCAGAGTGCACACAGTATACATTGGGGACACTCCCAGAAGCTGCAGGCCCTGGGGAACAGGGGACACCACATGGCAGAGCACTATAGGCCCTCAAAAGGCCATTACCCTCAAGAACAGGAGACATAGTTGACTTTCTTAACACACCAAAACAGGCACAGAGACTTAGACAAAATGAGAAGAAAGAGAAATCTGTCTCAAATGAAAGACAGAAAAAGGTAACAGCTGGTGATCCAAGCAAAACAGATATAAGTAACATTTCTGATAAAGAATGTAAAATAGATATAAGTAATATTTCTTTTTTTTTTAAGATTTTATTTATTCATTTGACAGAGAGAGATCACAAGTAAGCAGAGAGGCAGGCAGAGAGAGAGGAAGGGAAGCAGGCTCCCTGCTGAGCAGAGAGCCCGATGCGGGACTCGATCCCAGGATCCTGAGATCATGACCCCAGCCGAAGGCAGCCGCTCAACCCACTGAGCCACCCAGGCGCCCCTAAGTAACATTTCTGATGAAGATGTAAGTAACATTTCTGAAGAAGAATCATAAGTATATTCACTGGACTTGAGAAAAGAGTGGAGGACAACAGTGAGATCATTAACACAGAGTTAACAAGTAAAAGAGCTGAGATAAAGAGCTTAATAAATGAAATGAGAAATACGCTTGATGGAATGAACAGCAGGCTGGAAAAAGATGATAAATGAATTAGTGACCTAGAGGACAGAATAATGGAAAATTATCAAGCTGAACAAAAGAGAGTAAAAAAAATATATGCAAAATGAGAATAGGTAAAGGGGGCTTAGTGGTAACTGCATTCATATTATAGAAGCCCCAGAATAAGAGAGAGAAAGGGGGGCAGAAAATTTATTTGAAGAAATAATAGCTGAGGGTGGCTCAATGGGTTAAGCCTCTGCCTTCAGCTCAGGTCATGATCCCAGGGTCCTGAGATAGGGCTGTCTGCTTAGCGGGGAGCCTGCTTCCTCCTCTCTCTCTGCCTGCCTCTGCCTACTTGTGATCTCTGTCTGTCAAATAAATAAATAAAATCTTAACAACAACAACAACAAAACAACAAAAGAAAGAAATAATAGCTGGAAACTTCCCTAATCTGGGGAAGGAAACAGATATCCAGATTGAAAAGGCACAGAGAACCCCCAACAAAATCAACAAAAGCAAATCCATGCCAAACATATCTTAATTAAGGTGGCAAAATATAGTGATAAAGAAAAATATTAAAAGCAACAAAACAAGACAGTTACACACAAAGGAAATCCCATATAGCTATCAGCAGATTTTTCAGCAGGCACTTTCTAAGCCAGAAAGGAGGTACATGATATATACAAAGTGCTGAAGGGCAAAAACCTGCAGCCAAGAATACTCTAAACCAGCAAGCCCATCATTCAGAATAGAAGGAGAGATTAAGAGTTTCCCAGACAAAGAAAAACTGAAGAAGCTCATAACCACTAAACCAGTCCTGCAAGAAACAAGATGCCCTTCGATGGATGAATGGATAAAGAAGATATGGTCCATATACACAATGGAGTATTATGCCTCCATCAGAAAGGATGAATACCCAACTTTTGTATCAACATGGACAGGACTGGGAGAGATTATGCTGAGTGAAATAAGTCAAGCAGAGAGTCAATTATCATATCGTTTCACTTACTTGTGGAGCATAAGGAATAACACAGAAGACATTGGGAGATAGAGAAGATAAGTGAGTTGGGAGAAATCCGAGGAGGAGACAAATCATGAGAGACTGTGGACTCTGAGAAACAAACTGAGGGTTTTGGGGGTGGAGTGAGCCTGGTGGTGGATATTATGGAGGGCATGTATTGCATGGAGCACTGGGTATGGTGCATAAACAATGAATTTTGGAACACTGAAAAAAAATTAAATTTAATTTAATTTTAAAAATAAATTTAAAAAACAAAAGGACAGGAAACAGTGGTTTTGAATGACACACTGAAGCAGATGAACTTAATTTCAGAATGTTGCAATCTAAAACAGCAAAATACACATTCTTTTCAAGTGTGCATGGAGTTTACTCCAGAATAGATCACACATTAGGCCATAAAACAAGCCTCAACAAAATCAAAAAGGTCAAAGTCATACCATGCTATCTTTTCTAAACACAATGCTATGAAACTAGAAATCAACTCAAGAAAAAATCTGGAAAGGCCACAAATACATGGAAGTTTAATAACATGCTACTAAACAATGAGTGGGTCATGACACCAGGAAAACAAAGAAGAAAGAAAAGTGTAAGGAACAAATGAAAATGAAAGCACCAAAGTTCAAAACTATGGGGACACAGCAAAACCTGTTCTAAAAGGGACATTTATAGCAAAAGGCTTACCTTGAGAAGCAAGAAAAATCTCAAATAAACAACCCACACTTAAACCTAAAGGAGCTAGACAACAAAAGCAGCAAAAGGAAGAAAACAGTAAAGATTAGACCAGAAATAAATGAAATAGAAACCTAAAAAAATAATAGATCAATGAAACCAGGAGCTGGTTTTTTGAAAAATCAATAAAATTGATAAATCTCTAGTAAGACTTATCAAGAAAAAAAGAGAAAGGACCCAAACAAATAAAATCACAAATTCAAGAGGAGAAAAACAACAAACATCACACAAATATAATTATAAGTGAATTTTATGAAAAACTATATGCCAATAAATTGAACAACCTAGAAGTAGATAAATTCCTAGAAACATATAAACTATCAAAATTAAAATGGGAAGAAATAGAAAATTTGAACAGACTGAAAAAGTGCAAGGAAATTGAATAGGTAATCAAAAACTCCCAACAGAGGGAGTCAGGGCCAGATGGCTTCACAGGCAAATTCTACCAAACATTTAGAGTTAATATCTATTCTTCTCCAACTATTCCAAAGTATATAAAAGAAAGGAAAAGTTCCAAATTCGTTCTTTGAGACCAGCATTACCCTAATACCAAAACCAGACAAAGACATTACTAAAATAGAGAACTATAGGCCAATATCTCTAGTGAACATAGATGTATGTTCACAGCAAAATACTAGCAAACTGAATCCAACAATACATTTTAAAAAATTATTCATCCCATTCACATGGGATTGATTATGGATTGCAAGTATGATTTGCATATTCAAAAATCAATCAACATCACATCAATAAGAGGAAGTATAAGAACAATAGGTTCACTTCAATAGATGCAGAAAAAGCATTTGACCAAGTAGAATGTCTGTTCATGATAAAAACCCTCAACAAACAATGTTTAGAGGGAACATACCTCATCATAATAAAGGCCTTATATGAAAAACCCACAGCTAATATCATCCTTAACAAGGAGAAACTGAGAGCCTTTCCCCTGAGGTCAGGAAAAAGACAACGAAGCCCAGTCTTACCATTTATTCAACATAGGACTGGAAGTCCTAGCCACAGCAATTAGGCAACAAAAAGAAATCAAAGGCATTCAAATTGGTAAGGTACAAGTAAAACTTTTACTATTTGCAGATGACAAGATACTATACAGAGAAAACCAAAAGACTCCACCAAGACGTGAGTTGTTAGACCTGATAAATGAATTCAGTAATGTTGCAGAATACAAAATCACTGCACAGAAATCTGTTGCATTTCTATACACCAATAATAAAGCAGCAGAAAGAGAAATTAAGGAATCAATTCTATTTACAATTGCACCAATAACAATAAGATACCAAGGTAAACCAAATCAAGGAGGTAAAAGACTTGTACTCTGAAAACCATAAAACAGTGATGAAAAAACTTGAAGATGACAGAAAGAAATGGAAAGACATTCCATGCTCATGGATTGGAAAAACAAATATCGTTAAAAGGTCTATATTACCCAAAACAATTTGTGCACTTAATGCAATCCCTATCAAAATACCAATAGCATTTGTCACAGAACAAGAACAGACAATCCTAAAATTTGTATGGAGCCACAAAAGATCCTGAATAGCCAAGGCAATTTTGAAGAACAGAAAAGCTGGAGGCATTATAATTCTGACTTCAAGTTATATTTCAAAGCTGTAATAATCAAAGTAATATGATACTGGCACAAAAATAGACACATAGGTCAATGGAATAGAATAGAAAACCCACAAATGGACCCCCAATTAAATGGTCAATTAATCTTTGAGAAAGAAGGAAAGAATATCCAGTGGGAAAAAGGTAGTGTCTTCAACAAATGGTGGTGGGGAAACCGGACAGCAACATGCAAAAGAATGGAACTGGACCACACTTTCTTTCTTTCTTTCTTTTTTTAGAGGTGGGGGGAGGAGAAGAGGAAGAGGGACAGAATCTTAAGAATCTCCACATGCAATGCAGAGCCCAATGTGGGGCTCAATCTCACCACGCTGAGATCATGACCTGAGCCAAAATCAAGAGTCAGATGCTTAACCAACTGAGCCACCCAGGAGCTCCTGGACCACCTTCTTACATTATACAAAAAGATAAACTCAAAATGTATTAAAGACCTAAATGTGAGACTTAAAGTCATAAAAACTCTGGAAAGAGCACGAGAAGTAATTTCTCTGACATGGCTGTAACAACTTTTTTCTACATAGGTCCCCTGAGGCAAGAGAAACAAAACCTAAAATAAACTATTAGGACTACATCAAAATAAAATTTTCTGGACAACAAAGGAAACAATCAACAAAACTAAAAGCCAACCTACAGAATGGAAGAAGATATCTGCAAATGACATATCTGATAAAGGGCTAGTATCCAAAATACGTAAAGAACTTACAAAACTCAACACCCAGAAAACAAATAATCCAATTTAAAATTGGGCAGAACATATGAGCAGACATTTCTCCAATGAGGACATCCAGATGGCCAACAGACCTATGAAAAGTTCATCATCACTTAACATCAGGGAAATGCAAATCAGAATTATAATGAGCTATCACCTCACACCTGTCAGAATGCCAGAATCAACAACACAAGAAACAACAGGTGTTGGGGAGGATGTGGAAAAAGGGGAATCCTCTTGTACTGTTGTGGGGAACACAAACTGGTGTAGCCACTGTGGAAAACAGAAAGGAGTTTCCTCAAAAAATTAAAAATAGAATTACCCTATGACCCAGCAATGATGCTACTAGATTTTTACCCAAAGAATACAAAAACATTAAGTCAAGGGGATACATGCACCCTTATGTTTATAGCAGTATTATTTACAATAGTCAATATATGGAAGCAGCCCAAGCATCCATCAATTGATGAACAAATAAAGAAGAAGTGATATATACATATAATAGAATAGAATATTATTCAGCCATCAAAAAGAATGGAATCTTGCCATTTACAACAATAGTTATGGCGCCAGAGAGCATAATGCTAAATAAAGTATATCAGTAAAAGAAAGACAAATACCATATGATTTCACTCATATGTGGAATTTAAGAAACAAAACAAATGAGCAAAAGGGAAAAAAAGAGAGACAAATCAAGAAACAGACTCTTAACTATAGAAAAGAAACTGATGGCTACTAGAGAGGAGGGGTTGGGGGCATGAGTGAAATGGGTGATGGGGATTAAGAAGTGCACTTGTATTGAGTACTGGGTAATATAAATAAAAACTTTTAAAAAAGAAATATATAGTATATTATCTCAAAAAATAAAGAAAAAGCAATGTAATTTTTGACAGTCAACTGTTACATCATTATTATCTTTCTTCTACCTTCTCTATTTACTTCCCAGCTGGAAAAAAAAAGGTGGGGGGAACAGCAATCAGAAATACAGTATGTTTCATGAAATGTTTGGCATTTAAATCTCTTTAAAAAATTAGAACTGAATGACCTATAGTATGCTTTTGATACATGTGCTGGTAGACTTTTTAAAATATATATTTTTTCACAATGGTAACATTTAACACATGAGAAGAAATTACTCTTAGACCCGAAACCAGAAAATTAATCTGATGTCTATCTAAAAATAGAGATGGTTTTTCTTGTCCTTTTCTCTATTTTTTAAAAGCCAACTGCTTATTCATTCACCTTTCCCAGATGTTGGCTGGGAAATCTGACTTTTTCTTTCTTTTTCTCTTTCTTTCTTTCTTTTCTTTTGTAGCCTTGCTGGAAGAACTCATAAATATGCAAAAGTGTTGGTAACACCAAAGGTGCAAATTACATCAAAATCTCATGGAATTAAAGAATTTAAGTATCTGTTGTTGCCACTTCATCTTCCATTATTAAATGCATAGAAATCACAAGGTTTGTACCTGTGAGAATTTCATAAATTAGCAAACATCCAAAATGTAGTACTAATGGAAATGACATTTAAGCTTTGAGGCAGAGCTAAATCAGGTTTCTGAAAGGTTGGTCAGCTGCTCTGTGCAGATGTTGTTTTTATCTAGTGTTATGATCATTTCATCATATAACCAGGTTTCTTGAAGTGGCAAGAAACTTGAGGCTTGAGACATTTTTAGAACAAGAAGTTCCTATGATCCTCCTAAATGCACATATGAATTATAGTCCCATGATCTAAAGCTGTGCTTTTCAAACTGGGCAATGATCCATTCATAGGCATGGAAATCACCTGATGAATCAATGCCAACATTTAAAAAGTAGAATAGAAAAACATCATATTATGATCATATTATGATTATATGTTGAAAGAGGAAGCTCTATGTGTGTGTGTGTTTGTGTGTGTGTGTGTGTGTGTGTGTGTGTTGGGTATGATACAAACTGTATTTTTGGGGGTGAGTCAACAAAATATATTTGAAAGCCATAGATATAATCTAATGCATATTTCCCAGATAACTACAGATAAGAGGAATTTAGTACAAACCTAATGGAAAATAATATTTCAGAAAGTCTCATAGACCTTGAAATTATCCACACCCTCTAAACCAGTTATTCCACTTTTGGCTATCCATTTTAAGGAAATAATCCAAATTTCAGACAAAGATTTATACATAAGAATATTCACCACACTATTATTCATTGTACTAGAAACCCCGAACAGTTGAAATGTTCAATAATGTAGCAACATTAGGTTCATTTTAGAACATGAAACTAATCAGATATTGCATCATCATTAAAAGCACTATTTTGACTAACATAACACAATAAAAAAATCAAAATCAATAAGTCTTTTTTAAAAAGCACTATTTTCGGAGGATTTATAATGATGTGGGAAATGCTCATGACATAATATTAACTAGAAAGGATTCAAAATTGCTTATACGCTATAACCTTAACAGATGCAAAAACTTGTTAGAAGAAAAAGGCTAAAGTAGTGGTGTTCTAAGTGATTATGATTTTCATTCTATTTTTCAAGTTTTGTTTTTTTTTTACAGTGTATATATGAAATATCTATTGTCTAGGGTAAAGATGTTTCTTTAAAACAACAACAACAACAAACCGGCCTCACCAGGATAGCCAAGTAATAATGTGGTGTTCATCACCGTTTGCTTTTGCAAAGATGCCACCTTGGCTGACTGCCCCTGTTGGGCCAGGAAGAACAAGAGTTCCCTTCTTTTAAATGCATTTTCATAACGTGGTGATTTTCAAGGATCTGTTTCACATCCTTCCTGAGTGATTCACACCAAAGCAATGCTTTGGGTTTCAGGGTCAGGGTTTCAGGCCTCCCAACAGAGTGTTCCAGAGGTGTCCTTTTCCTTTCCCCAAGACCAGTGTGTTAGTTTCTTACGGTTAAAACTATAACAAACCACCACTAACCAAGTGGCATAAAACAAGACAAACTTATCTTACAGTTCTTGAGGACAGGAATCCCAAGAGGATTTTCACTAGGCTAAAATTAAAGTGTCACCAGGCCTTGGGTCCTTCGGAAGATTCTAGGGGAGAATCTGTTTCCTTGCATCTTCCAGTCTCTAGAAGCTGTTTGCACCCATGGCCCTCCCTCCATCTTCAAAGCCAGCAGGTTAGCATCTTGAACTCTCTCTCTCTCTGTGTTTCCATTTCCACATTGCCTTCTCTGACTCTGACCCTCCTGTCTCCCTCTTAATAAGGACCCTTCAGATACAATGAGTCCACCTCGATAATCCAAGCCAACTCCCCATTTCAATATCCTTAAAATAATTAATAACATATGCAAAGTGCCTTTTGCGTTGTAGGTCACATATTCACAGGCTCTGGGGATTAGGACATGAACATCTTTAGGGGGACCATTACCCTGTCTACCACAACCAGGCTTGACAGAGCAGCTTGAAACTGGGAGTTCATTTCTCCTGCATTACAGTCTGAAAACACTACTGTGCCTAGTTAAGGGTCCCAAATGTGCAGGGCCCTATGATTTTCCACTAGGGGGCAACATCCCATAGGAACAGGATCTTCAGTGGGTCACTTGCAACTGCCAAAGGTTAACCGAAGAGATAGGTTCAGGGCTTCTTGTTATGATGCACGTCTACAGTATCACAAAAATGTAGTCAAGGTGTACCAGCACGCATAGATAGTTGCTTCTGGATTTGCACTCTGAGTCATAATCCCTTCCTACTACTGCATCTTAGGCTACAACTGGGTAGAAGGCAAATGAGCCAGAGTAGGGAGACTGAGGGCTCAAAAACTTCAGAGGTTATTCTCATTTGCTTTGTGTCTATTTTAGAACTTTCTAAGTTTCTTAGGTAATAGCACATTGTAAAAAAATGGAAAGTACGGTTAAGCAATAATGAAAATATTGTTTTTATGTTGCTTTTGGCTCTTCAAAGCTGGATACAAAACAACTAAGTGTCAGCGTTTTAATTTTCAAAGACCCTTTTACTGACTTGTGGATTTAGAAAGTTAAAGTTCATTTAAGCAACTAAATTAAACTTCAAAGCAATAAGAGTAGTTGGTTATTAACTACCTTCATACCTACTGTTTTCAGTTTGTCTTAAACCCAATAGCATGCTATTTTTTAAAAATTAACTTTACTGAAATTAATTTAGAATCATGGTATTCTCCAGGTTCAAGCAGACTCCTCTGTCTTGCAGCTTTTCTTTATAGATTCCAGTTTGTGTTTTTCCCTGCTTTTCTTTAAAGCTGATAAATGAAATAAAATGCCAGCATTCATAAGCCAATGAGACTTTCCTTTAATTCCTCACTGGGTTCAACAAAGTAAAGATTCTTTCCTGTCTGTACCTTCATTTCCTTTAAGCTTTTCCTCTCAAGATACTAACTTGCCTCAAAAATTCCAGCTTTCTCCCCACTTGTCTGATTTCCGCCCACCCCCTCAACGATCAGCTCCAGCACCACCTCTTCCATGGAGCCTGAGAGAACACAGGGGCCAACACTGATGTCTCCCCTCCCCTCTCCCTTCTAGAACCGGCACACTACCCTACGTCTGACACTTCATCACTCTTCTGTTTACCATGCATTTTCACCTAACCTGGCATCCGTTTCTTCACTTTTTTACAGCGAAGGGGACCTCGCCTCAGAGAAGTTGGGGGGCTGTCCCAGAATCTCACAGGACACTCAGAGACAGAGAGAGCACTGAAGTTCAGGGCTCCTGACCCTCTCTCCCAAGGTTTCAGTCACTGCCCCCTTGCCACCTTTTGGGCCCACTGTTTTGCCAAAAACCAGGTCTTTACATTTGACCATGGGATTAAACTTCCAAATATTTGCATCTTCTCACCTTAGACTCATCAAGAGCTGTTTGAAGGAGGAGATCACATTTATTCACACAAAATATTCACAGTGACCATAATGGAAGTCCTACTCTTTGCCAGGCACTGTTCCAAGTCCTAGAAATGTAAGGATAAAATCAGATAATCCTGACCTATAAAGTTCTTAAGAGTTTGGTACAGAACAGAGAATGACACGACAGTGTGAAAATTGTCCCAACCTAGGAAAATGCCAGGGGTGGCCCAGAGAGCCTAGAGGTCAGGAAAGCCCTTCCAGAGGAAAAGCCCTTGAACTGAGGCTCCAGAGTCAAGGAAAGCAGAAGGGAGTGGAATTCACATTTATTCAGCAGGCACTAGGTACTCAACATAGACCAGGTACCGCTCACGTATCACCTCATGTAATACTTACTGCAAGCCTGTGGGGAGGGCAGAGGAAACCAGACACGGATGATTCAGGTCTGCATTGTACTGTCCATTACTATACAAGCCAGTTCCTATGGAGGGTTCTGATGTGCCAGCTCTATTCCAAATACTTTGCATGCATTACTCCTTTCATCATTACCACAACCCTGCAAGGTCAATACTGTCGCTACCCTTATTTTACAAATCAGTAGAGTGGGTACAATTCTCATAGGCACCCAGCAAATAAGTGGTTGAGCTGGATTTAAACCAGGCACTCTGGCACCAGAGTCTGTGCTCATAACCACCATACTGTGTGACCTCTACAAGACTATTTTATCATCCCTTGAATATATATTTTTAAAGATTTTATTCATTTATTTGACAGAGAGAGAGAGAGAGAGCACACAAGGAGGGGTAGCTGCAGAGGGAGAGGGAGAAGCAGACTCCCGATGGAGCAAGGAGCCTGATGTGGGGCTCCATGCAAGGACCCTGAGCCGAAGGCAGATGTCTGCCTAACTGACTGTGCCACCAGGCACACCCACCCCTTGAATTTTTTTTTTTTAAAGATTTTATTTATTTATTTGACAGAGAGAAATCACAAGTAGATGGAGAGGCAGGCAGAGAGAGAGAAGCAGGCTTCCTGCTGAGCAGAGAGCCCGATGCGGGCCTCGATCCCAGGACCCTGAGATCATGACCTGAGCCGAAGGCAGCGGCTTAACCCACTGAGCCACCCAGGCGCCCCCCCTTGAATATTTTTATTAGTAAGTAATGAATATTCTTACTGAAAAAGCCAGCAACTCAAGATTGTGTAAACTATAAGTTTCCACACTTCTGATTCCATTTCCAGCACTACTGGTGAGTTTTGAAGTTAAATATTATTAACCTCATTTTACAGATAGAAAAAGTGAGTCTCAGACATATTAAGTGATTTGCCTGGAGTCACAGAGCTAGTAGGTGGAAAACTGGGATTTAGAACCAAATCTTTCTCACTCTAACAACTGTGAGAGAACTATCAAGCAAACTGGGGGGTCTGGAGAAGAGACCCCAAGTAACAGTTGGGACATGGTCTGTGGACAAAGTCAAGAAGGGCTGCACATGCCATGCTAATGAAACCGGGCTTTCGTTGTTGGTGAGCACAAGGTGGGGGATGTGAGCCTATTGATCTTTTAGGAAGGTCTTTCTGGTAACAGTGTGGAGGTAAAAGGTCAGAAACCAGAACCTGGAACAAGTCAGTCGGAAGGACTGACAAATACTCATGATATTGGTGGATACAGTGAGCAACTTGATGACAGATCTATTGTGGGGATTGAGGAAAAAGTTAAAGTTTAAAGTTAATTAAATTAAAGGAAATGTCCTTCGGGCAGGAAAGAAGATCAACTGGTCTAGGCCCTACCTTAAGGGCCTGGAGAGGACGAGTGGGAGCTCTGGGGGGAAGGCAGAACCTTCCACAGTGGGTTACTTGAGAGCACTGAGGTTCAGGATCTGAATCCACAAACTGAGCCCACCAGGGCAGCCCAAAGAGCATCTCTGCTGTCCCCTCCCATAGGCTGTACCATTTCCTGTGTTTTCCTGCCTCTCCAAGTCTCATTTAGTCCATTTCATTTGGATAAACAGAGCCCAGTCAATGGTTTCTCAGGCCTGCTCTTGACAGAAGATGTGCATTACCTTTGACAAACCACATTCAAAAGTTCCAGACTCCCATGCCTCACTGGTCAGGTACATACAGGAAATGCATGAAGCAGTCAGCTCTAAACTGGAAGTGGTAACGAACATGGCGAGCTCAAGGATACTTTTCTGCAAGCCTAATCATTCCAGATCAATTTCTTTTTTCCTTGAGCCACCAGGCTGGTCAAACAAAACACAGTCAAGCCTCATTATTTGGGGATTCTGAATCTGCAACTTTGCTTACTTATTGAAGGATATTTATAACCCTAAAACCAATACTTACAGCAATTGTTGTAGTCATCTGTGAACATGCACAGAGTGGTGAGAAATCCAAGTCTCCCAGCACACGTGTTTCCAGCTGACACAGAGCAAGCCATCGCTCTGCACCTTCTTGTCTCAACGTTCACACCGTTAAGAAGTGTTCATCTCCCTGGTCCATTTAGTGCTACATTTTTCTCATTTTTGTGCTTTTTTTTGGCTGGGTGTTTTGCTGTTTAAAATGGCCCCCAAGTGTGGTGTTGAAAAGCTGCCTACTGTTCCTAAGTGTAAGAAGGCTGTGATGTGTGGCGTAATGGAAAAAACACACGTGCTAGATAAGCTTCGTTCTGGCATGAGCTAAAGTGCTATTGGCCATGAGTTCAATGCTAATGAATCAACAATATATATTAAATAAGGGGTCTTTAAAGATTTTATTTATTTGTTTGAGAGAGAGAAAGAGAGAAGAGAGCATGAGTGGGGGTGGGGGAGCAGAGGGAGAAGTGGACTCTGCTGAGCAGGGAGCCTGACGTGGGGCTTGGGCCCAGGACCCTGAGACCACGACCTGAAACAAAGGCAGATGTTCAACCAACTGAGCCACCCAAGTGTCCCAGACAAGGGGTATTTAAGCAGAAACACACATTAAACAAGGTTATGTATTGACTGCTTGACCAAAATGGTGTGACCAGAGGCTCACAGAAATCTAAACCTGTATTTCTGGGAGCAGTGGTTCGGTTTCTGAGGCAACTTTATAGAATGGAGCTACCAATAATAATGAGTATCATCTGTATCTGAGAGCCCTTCATTCTGCTGTCAGTTTGGGAGCTCCTCTTCAATGGCCTTCTCCTAATGCTCAAAGTTCTCAGAGTTCTCAGTCATGGGATTTCTAGGTATGGTTGGTTGTCACCTGGGACTCATAATAAAGCACTAGAGCTTGTGTATCATTTTTAAACTATTTTTTAAAAAGATTTTATTTATTCATTTGATACAGAGAGAGAGAGAGAGAGCGCACAAGCAGTGGGAGCAGCAGGCAAAGGGAGAAGCAGGCTCCCTGCTGAGAAAGGAGCCCGATGTGGGAACCTATTCCTGGACCCTGGGAACATGACCTCAGCCGAAGGGAAACACTCAACTGACTGTGCCACCCAGGCGTCCCAATTTTTTTATTATTAAGCAAAATTTAAGGTTATCTCAATAATAGTATCACTTACATTCTGGAATGCTTTCCAGAATGGGAAGATGTACCAGTCACATGCCCCACCCTCTTAAAAAAAAACAAACAAACCTGTGGAAACAGCTTTCAGATCTCCTGTCAGTGCTTCCCATTGACCAAACCCAACTGGAAACCAGCTGATAAAAGAGCCTGGGGTCAAACACTAAAGCAAAGAGAAGGACAAAGAATCTGCCTGGGGAAGGGGTAAGTTTAGAATTAAACCAGCACGGGGATCCAAATATTAATCAGGCAATCCTATAATTAATGTATAGATACACACTAAATGCTCTGAACAAAAAGAACTTGGTGTTCTGACAGCTCAGGACACAGGAGCATGACCAAGACTGGAAGTGAGGGGAGGCTCCCCAAAATAAAGCTGAAGTGCAGCTTGAGCTGAGAT
This sequence comes from Neogale vison, assembly GCF_020171115.1. NCBI lineage: Eukaryota > Metazoa > Chordata > Mammalia > Carnivora > Mustelidae > Neogale > Neogale vison. The sequence continues at coordinate 96,507,528 of NC_058093.1, read as the reverse complement.
CTGAAAGATGAATAAGGGACAGGCATCCTAGTTAGAGGCAACAGTTGTGCAAAGGCCCTTAGAAAGCAGGGAGCAGAGTGCTCACAGGGTTGTTGGTAAGATGTAAAATCAGTAGAATTCTGAGAGGGAATTTGGCAGTTTCTATAAATTTTTTAAGGTGCATACTCTTCAACCCACAAATCTTGTTTAGGTTTCTATCGTAGAAGAACTACTTGCACATAGGCACAGAATAGCATTTAACCCAATGCTGAGGACAACAGTGTTTATTATAACCAGACTCTGGAAACAGCCTAAGTGCCCATGAACAAGTGAATGGTGCAGTAAACTATAGAACATCCATCTTATGAAATGCCAGACCACAATGAAAAGGTAGTTTGTAAATATCTAGAAGACTTCCTGGTTAAGAAAAAAAAGAAAATTGGAAAACAATATAAATAGCATGATCACATTTATGTTAAAAAAACCTAAATTTATAATACACATTCAAATATAACTGCAAATATCATAGCAAAGGGAAAGTTTGAATGGGTACACTCCATACCAACAAGAGGATTATCTCTGGAGTACGGGCAAGAAAGAACAATTTTTTCTTTTTCTTTTTTTTTTTTTTACATTTTATTTATTCATTTGAGAGAGAGAGAGAGAGAGAAAGCAGGGGCATGAGTAGAGGGAGAGGGAGAGGGAGAGAATCTCAAGCAGACTCAGCTCTGAGTGCAGAGCCCGACATATGGGACTAGATCTCATGACCCTGAGATCTTGCCCTGAACCAAAACCAAGAATGAGATGCTTAAATGTGAGTGAGACACTCAGGCACCCCTCTTTTCTTTTTTAATCTACCTATCAACTTCTCAATCATTTGAAACTTTATCGAGACAATCTGTGTATAATTAAAATAAGTATATATTATATTAGTATATATCCAAAAAAAAAGAGAGAGAGAAAAGGAGTTTTTGTTTTTCTTTTTCTTTTTCTTTTTACTCAAGCACTACTAGTATCTATCAGTTTCACTCTGGAAAAGAGAAGCTTTCATAGAATACTTCCTAAAGTTCATATTAGTCCCTGAAGATCCTTTAGGCCAGTCATTTTCAAGCTTGGATGCATGTAGGTTTAACCCAGTGAGCCTCTTAAAAACTCTGATGCTCAGGCCCCAGATTCAGAGATTCTGAGTTAATTGGCCATGGTGGAGTCTGGGCATGGGAATTTCTTAAAGCTCCTCAAGTGGTTCCAATGTGCGGCCAAGGCTGAGAAACACTGCTTCATGACATCTTTATCCTATGGGTTCTTAGAGTCAAGACCTACCTCAGAGGCTTAGTCACCTTGGAACTGGCACTCTCTGGCACAAACCAGCCGCTGTGAAGGGTACTGCTGAAGATATGATTACCCAACACTATGAGTTATTATCGAAGCCAGCAGGAACACACCTTGGCCTTGGAGTAGAGAAGCTATTACTGACCAACATAAGGCTGCGAAAGATGCACAGGCAAGTAAAGAACTTTGAAGACAAACAAAATTGCAGACACCTTTACTCATGTAGTTATTTACCGAGCGCCTACTATGTTCTTGGTCCTTTGGAACAAAGCACAGATTCCATGCTCAATGAGAGGTGAGAAGATCAAGAGATGTTTCTTAGAGCAAAGGAGGCTTCAGGTGGGTTTGAGGCTGTGTTTACAAAGTGGACAGGACATATATTTTACCTCTGATATTTTGTTCATTTCTCTCTCTCTTTTTTTTTGTATTTTAATTTATATATTTTACAGAGAGAGAGAGAGAGAGAAAGAGCACAAGCAGGGGAAGCAGCAGGCAGAGAGAGAAGGAGAAGTAGGCTCCCCACCGAGCAAGGAGCCCAATGCGGAACTTGATCCCAGGACCCTGGGATCATGACCTGAGCAGAAGGCAGACGCCTAACCGTCTGAGCCACCCAAGCACCCTCTTTTGTTAATTTCTTATTGCTGGGACTTCAAATGAATGGGCATCAAGGAAGAACTTAAGGTCTTTAACTCCAGTGATTTTTATTTTATATGCAAGCAGTTAACTGTCCCTTGAGGTTTAGTCAAAGTGGGCTGAGTCTGTGGGAAATTCAAAAGAGAAACTAACATCTATATATTCTCTATTCTAAGAAATCTGAAGATGGGGATGGTGGGTTACCCATGGGTGGCCAACTGTCCCTGTTTGCCTGGTGTTACGAATTGAATGTTTGTGTATCCCTGAAATGCTATGTTGAGGCCCTAACCCTGTGATAGGTAATTAGGTTTAGAAGAGGTCAGGGGAGTTTGGTCTTTGTGAAGGGACTAGTGCCCTTAGAAGAGATCAAAAATCTTTGCTCTCTTGTGCATGCACTTGCTTGTTCACTCTCTCTCTCCTCCCAGTGAGGACTCAGAAAGAAGGCAGCTGTCTAATAATCCAGGAAGAGGGTGCTCACTGCAACTCAACCCTGCTGGCAATTTGATCTTTGACTCCCCAGCCTCCAGAATTCTGAGAAATAAATGTGTATGGTTTAAGCCCATCAGTCTATGGCATTTTGCTACAGCACCCTGAGTTGCTTAAGACAGGCACCCAGTCAACCAGGAAATTAAGGAAGAAATGAAAAAATTCATGGAAACAAATGATAATGAAAACACAACGGTTCAAAATCTGTGGGACACAGCAAAGACAGTCCTGAGAGGAAAATATATAGTGGTTCAAGCCTTTCTCAAGAAACAAGAAAGTTCTCAAGTACACAACCTAACCCTACACCTAAAGAAGCTGGAGAAAGAACAAGAAAGAAACCCTAAACCCAGCAAGAGAAGAGAAATCATAAAGATCAGAGCATAAATCAATGAAATAGAAACAAAAAAAAAACAATAAAACAAATCAACAAAACCAGGAGCTTGTTCTTTGAAAGAATTAATAAGATTGATAAACCCCTGGCCAGACTTATCAAAAAGAAAAGAGAAAGGACCCAAATAAATAAAATCATGAATGAAAGAGGAGAGATCACAACTAACACCAAAGAAATACAAACAATTATAAGAACATACTATGAGCAACTGTACACCAACAAATTTGACAATCTGTAAGAAATGGATGCATTCCTAGAGACATATAAACTTCCATAATTGAACCAGGAAGAAACAGAAAACCTGAACAGACCCCTAACCAGTAAGGAGATTGAAACAGTCATAAAAAATCTCCAAACAAACAAAAGCCCAGGGCCAGATGGCTTCCCAGGGGAATTCTACCAAACGTTTAAAGAAGAACTAATTCCTATTGTCCTGAAACTCTTCCAAAAGATAGAAATGGAAGGAAAACTTCCAAACTCATTTTATGAGGCCAGCATCACCTTGATCCCAAAACCAGACAAGGATCCCATCAAAAAAGAGAACTACAGACCAATATCCTTGATGAACACAGATGCAAAAATTCTCACCAAAATACTAGCCAATAGGATTCAACAGTACATTAAAAGGATTATTCACCATGACCATGTGGGATTTATTCCTGGGCTGCAAGGTTGGTTCAACATCTGCAAATCGATCAATGTGATACAACACATTAATAAAAGAAAGAACAAGAACCATATGATACTCTCAATAGATGCTGAAAAAGCATTTGACAAAGTATAGCACCCCTTCCTGATCAAAACTCTTCAAAGTGTAGGGATGGGGGCACATACCTCAATATTATCAAAGCCATCTATGAAAAACCTACCGCAAATGTCATTCTCAATGGAGAAAAACTGAAAGCTTTTTTGCTAAGGTCAGGAACACGGCAGGGATGTCCATTATCACCACTGCTATTCAACATAGTACTAGAAGTCCTATCCTCAGCAATCTGACAACAAAAGGAAATTAAAGGCATCCAAATTGGCAAAGAAAAAGTTAAACTATCACTCTTCACAGATGATATGATACTATATGTGGAAAACCCAAAAGACTCCACTCCAAAACTGCTAGAACTTGTACAGGAATTCAGTAAAGTGTCAGGATATAAAATCAATGCACAGAAATCAGTTGCATTTCTCTACACCAACAAGAAGACAGAAGAAAGAGAAATTAAGGAGTCAATCCCATTACAATTGCACCCAAAACTATAAGATACCTAGGAATAAACCTAACCAAAGAGGCTAAGAATCTATACCCAGAAAACTATAAAGTGCTCATGAAAGAAATTGAGGAAGACACAAAGAAATGGAAAAATGTTCCATGCTCCTGGATTGGAAGAACAAATATTGTGAAAATTTCTATGCTACCTAAAGCAATCTACACATTTAATGCAATTCCTATCAAAGTACCATCCATTTTTTTTTCAAAGAAATAGAACAAATAATCCTAAAATTTATATGGAACCAGAAAAGACCTCGAATAGCCAAAGGAATATTGAAAAAGAAAGCCAAAGTTGGTGGCATCACAATCCCAGACTTCAAGCTCTATTACAAAGCTGTCATCATCAAGACAGCATGGTACTGGCACAAAAACAGACAAATAAATCAATGGAACAGAATAGAGAGCCCAGAAATAGACCCTCAACTCCATGGTCAACTAATCTTCGACAAAGCAGGGAAGAATGTCCAATGGAAAAAAGACAGCCTCTTCAATAAATGGTGTTGGGAAAATTGGACAGCCACATGCAGAAAAATGAAATTGAACCATTTCCTTACACCACACACGAAAATAGACTCAAAATGGATAAAGGACCTCAATGTGAGAAAGGAATCCATCAAAATCCTTGAGGAGAACACAGGCAGCAACCTCTTCGACCTCAGCCGCAGCAACATCTTCCTAGGAACATCGCCAAGGGTGAGGGAAGCAAGGACAAAAATGAACTATTGGGATTTCATCAAGATCAAAAGCTTTTGCACAGCAAAGGAAATAGTTAACAAAACCAAAAGACAACTGACAGAATGGGAGAAGATATTTGCAAACAACATATCAGATAAAGGGCTAGTGTCCAAAATCTATAAAGAACTTAGCAAACTCAACACCCAAAGAACAAACAATCCAATCAAGAAATGGGCGGAAGACATGAACAGACATTTCTGCAAAGAAGACATCCAGATGGCCAAAAGACACATGAAAAAGTGCTCCACAATACTCAGCATCAGGGAAATGCAAATCAAAATCACAATGGGATATCACTCACACCAGTCAGAATGGCTCTAATTAACAAGTCAGGAAATGACAGATGCTGGCGAGAATGCAGAGAAAAGGGAACCGTCCCACACTATTTGTGGGAATGCAAGCTGGTGCAACCACTCTGGAAAACAGCTTGGAGGTTCCTCAAAATATTGAAAATAGAACTATCCTACAACCCAGGAATTGCACTACTGGGTATTTACTCTAAAGATACAAACGTAGTGATCCTAAGGGGCACGTGCACCTGAATGTTTATAGCAGCAATGTCTACAATAGCCAAACTATGGAAAGAACCTAGATGACCATCAACAGATGAATGGATAAAGAAGATGTGGTATATATACACAATGGAATACTATGCAGCCATCAAAAGAAATGAAATCTTGCCATTTGCGACGATGTGGATGGAACTAGAGGGTATCATGCTTAGCGAAATAAGTCAATCGGAGAAAGACAACTATCATATGATCTCCCTGATATGAGGAAGTGGAGATGCAACATGGGGTTTAAGGGGGTAGGAGAAGAATGAATGAAACAAGATGGGATTGGGAGGGAGACAAGCCATAAGTGACTCAATCTCACAAAACAAACTGAGGGTTGCTGGGGGGAGGGGTTTGGGAGAGGGGGATGGGGTTATGGACATTGGGGAGGAATGTGGTATTGTGAGTGCTGTGAAGTGTGTAAACCTGGTGATTCACAGACCTGTACCCCTGGGGATAAAAATACATTATTTGTTTATTAAAAAAAAAAAGATGAAGAAGAAAAAAAAAAAAGAAAAAAAGACAGGCACCAGGATGCAGGACTTTCACTTTTAAAACACTCTTGGGGCACCTCGGTTGACTCAGTCAGGTATGTGTCTGCCTTCAGCTCAGGTCATGATCCCAGGGTCCTGGGATGGAGCCCTGCATCAGGCTCCCTGTTTAGCAAGGAGCCTGCTTCTCCTCTCCCTCTGCTTCTCCACCCTGCTTGTGCTCTCTCTCATGCTCTCTCTCTCTCTCTCTCTCTCTCTCTCTCTCAGATAAATAAAATCTTTTAAAAAAATAAAAATAAAACAAGGACAGTCCTGGCCAACCATTCCAGATTGGTTCAGACTAATGGGTTTCCTGGGACTGGCACTAATACCAGCAAAGTCCAAGTAAGCCAGGACAAGTTGGTAACCTCAGTCACCACAAACAACACTCCTCTTTCCAAATGAAGCTTTTCTCCTTTTATTGGACAAGGGCATAATTGTTGTCAACTCTGCTCCAGAAGGGATCCCAGATTCCATCACCCCCATGATTTGGCATCCAGGTGGAGGAATCTGCAAACAAAAATGAATCCTCCTAGACATGGGACATGCTGCTTTCAGAAAACTAAAGTGGAATGCTCTTTCCTGAGTAAAACCTCCATTATTTTCAGGACTAGTCTGACTGAGAAAATGGTCTTCTGAGATATATTTTAGGGGCGCCTGACATTATATTTGTTTTCTATTAATAAATTTGGGCTTCTCCCAGGGCACCAATGAGGGCTTGATTAAAGTTCCCTTTCAAGGGGTGCCTGGGTGGCACGGTTGGTTGGGCATCTGCCTTCAGCTCAGGTCATGATCCCAGGGTCCTGGAATTGAGTCCCGCATCAGGCTCCCTGCTCTGCGGGGAACCAGCTTCTCCCTCTGCCTGCTGCTCCTCCTGCTTGTGCTCTCTCTAACAAATAAATCTTTAAAAAAAAAAAAAAAGTCCCTTTCAAATGATCCTGGAGTGGTAGCTTCCTTGCCTGTTATTCAAAGTCAAGTGTGGCTCCTTGTCAAATGGTTGCCAGGAGATAGCTTAAGAGCCAACTCCCCACCTCCTCTGCCATGGCAACACGCCCTTATTTCCTAACCTGGCTTCTTTATGCTGGAGTCTAGATTTCTGAAGGTAGCGTGCTAGCCTTGATGATTTAGTTAGTCTTGCAGAGAAAAACCAGTCCTTCTAACCTTCCTTCCACACAGAGGCTTCCTCATGTGATAGCAGCCTACTACTGACTTTTCCTTTGTGATCCTGCACTGTAGCTGTCATCAGTCTCTTATTCTCTCCAGGCCTCCATGAGACACTCCTCCTGGAAGCAGAAATACAAACACACTTTGAAGCCTTAAAAATACAATAGTTAAAAAATATATACAGTAGTTCATTTAAATGGTGACCTCCCAAATAGGAGTCAAGGTCTTCATAATATTTTCTTAACCTAAGAGCAAGAATTGTGTTGAACACAAAGTGGATGGAAGTGTGGCTCATTAGATGCCTCAGTTTACCCATCTGTAAAATAGGGATATATTCCCTTATAAGTTACTGTGAGGATGAAACAAGCTGTTAGAACAGTGTCTGGCACACAGTAAGTGCTTGATGAATGTTAGCTATTGTATCATTGTAAGATTTGCTCCTGTCTGTTTTTACACGGAACTTTAACCAAATATATAGGTAAAAGAGCTAAATGTTAATTATTAGGACTGTTTTGTTTGTAAGTGATTACTCAAGTTAGCCTATGTAAAAAAGGCATCATACCGATGTGGTTTGAAGTGGTGGGGTTTGGAGCTGACAGCCAAGAAAGTATTCCTGAGATGTCTTTTGTGCAAAAATGTGGTTTTATTAAAGCCCAGGGACAGGACCTGTGGGCAGAAAGACTGGGATTCTGAGGAGTGACTGGTTATATAAGATTTTCTACCCTATGGTGATGAGGGTGCTGTTAGGGCTCCAGGAAATGGAGTCTAGGTTTATGGAAATTGCTTTATTTTTTGTAAATCATGAAGTCATGAAGACAATTGCACACTGATGGAGACTTATGTCCTGTGTGACTGTGATCTGTATCAGTTAACCATTTGTTTTTCCTCTTCCTTTTTACTAGGGCAGCCAGCAATTCCTGAGGAATGTCACCCAGATCCCACCCAGGGTGTCATCTTGTGCTTTGCCCTCAGCTTGCCTTCTGCTCCCTCATTAATACTGGTTCCAAGTGCTCGCATGCATGCATTCATTTACTCCTCTTACTCTCTGCTGGTGTGAGGGCTATAATGATCAAAGACACCACTTCCTGCCCCCAAGAAGTTCCTAGATTATTGGAGTGAGACAAAAAAGAACCCAGATATCGACAAGCCAATGCAATAAGGGCTATGATATATAATTCTTGCATGGGGTTATATGGGACCCATCAGAAAGTTGTCTGGGGACTGTGGGAGGAGGCCTGTCTATCTCCCCACTAGACTCTAAGTCCCTTGAGGTCAGGGATTGTGTGTTTTCATCTTTGATTTCCTCGGGTCCAAGGAAGGAGGCAGGGAGAGTAACACTGAAGCAAATCCAGGTTAAGTGGAACCTAAAGCTTACATCATTTGTGGGCTCTCTTTAAGAAAATACAAAATCACAAAGTGAAGGTTTTAGAGGGGAGGGGGAATGGGTGAGCCTGGTGATGGGTGTTAAAGAGGGCACATATTGCATGGAGCACTGGGTGTGGTACATAAACAATGAATCTTGGAACACTGAAAAAAAATTACATTGAAAAAAGAAAATATAGAATTACAAATGTATAATTAGATATAAGGATGAATATGTATTTACAATGAGAAAAGAAATCAGACCAAAGTATTTTCCCTTTAATATGAGGTCTCTTTAGACAATTTATCAAAAATGCTTATAGAGAAATACTTCCATTCGCTAACTAGTTTTGCTTCCCTACACTGCATACTTTACAACTCCTGGCAGCAATCGGTACCCAGGGGCCCTTGTGAATGAGGAGCCTTCAGGCTTTGATTTCAAGAGCTTCAGGATAAATCCATTTTCTTTCTTTTTAAGATTTTATTTATTTATTTGAGAGAGAGAGAGAGAGAGAGAGCGCATAAGCAGAGGGGAGGGACAGAGAAAGAGGGAGAAGCAGCCTCCCTGCTGAGCAGGGAGCCTGATGCCAGACTTGATCCCAGGACCCTGGGATCAAGACCTGAGCTGAAAGCAGACACTTAACCAACTAAACTACCCAGGTATCCCGATAAATCCATTTTCAATGGAACATTTCTTCCCCTGCTTCCTTCACTGAAAGTCACAGCTCCACACAGATCCTTTTTATCTCTGGGTTCTGGGAACTACTCTCCCCTCTATCTCTTCAGGCCTAAGAGAAGTAGCTACACCTCTCTGTTTCCAGCCTTGGGGTATTGCACTATCCCACTACCTTCCCTACTCCCTGGTCACTACTTTGTAAACAGTCCCTTAATTAAAGACTCTCAAGTTGTCTAATTTGAATGTGCCATCCGTTTCTGCCAGAACCCTTGATTGATACAGAAGATAAAATGTGGTTCATGTTGATGGCCCATGGGTAAATATTCTAGGTATTATTACAGTATGTGTGCACCACATATTGTGTTCTTTACACCCCATATTGTACATGATTATCATTATTATGGGTATATACATGATTCCTAGATCCTTCTAGTTCACCAGCATGAGAGCTTATCTTTTCTATTCCTTCATTGACAGGGATGCTAGTAATAATACAGACCTAAAACCTAAACCAGAAAAGAAGCAAGTCAGGCCTTCTCAATGGAGCAAATCTACTGAAGACCTGAGGAGTGAGCCACCCCTTTCCAGTCCCTATAGATGAGCCCCAAAGTCAAATAGAGACTCAAAGGCCATCAACATCATCTACAGTTCAGGGGCTTGGGATGCTTGGCAGGCAAGAGTAAGATCTTTGTTTCAGCAGACAAAATTCATCAACAAGTTCCATCAGGATGCCCCACAGACTAAATCATCCCAGCCAACTAGCACTTTTTAAATATTCCAAAGGAGAGTCATCCTGGAACTTCAAACTTTGGCCGGTAAGCAGGATTTTAGCATACCAAGGAAACCAAGTTTCAATAGCAAGTGATCCCTATCACTTAAAGTGCCTTGAGACAAGAAGCAATGTATTGGCTCTTAACCACATAAAAAGTCTAGGGATGGATTTTACTTCAAATACAGTGGGATTCAGGTGCTCAAAGGGTGTCACCAGAAATCTCAATCTCTTTCTCCCTTTCTCTCTCTTTTTCTCCCTTTTTTCCTATCACTTTTCCTCTTTTTCTCCTTTGCCTCTCTTCCTCTCCCTTCCTGCCTCTCTCAGTTTTTCTTTCATTCTCTTCCTCAGCTCTGCTTTCCTCAGACTTGGTTTGCTTTTTAGTCAGGCTTTTACCAAGTGGTAGCAAAAAGAACACAAATTCTTCCAATTTTACACCCTACCAAATAAACACCATCCGCCTTAGCAACAAGGACCTGAGACTGAATCTGACTGGTCTGATTCAGGTCACATGTTCATAGCTCTACCAATCATCTTGGCCACTACTGCCCAGGTTGGAACCAAAGGGTGTAGTTTGTCCACTGAAACCAGATGAACAGTGGGGAAAGAGGAGTAGATAATATTAGGTAGAGGAAAAAATCTGAAGGAGGAAAACACTACAAATGTCCATCACACCATGACTGCAGTGGTACCAGGCTGCAGCCAAAAGACCCAAGTCTAAGAGCTAGAGATATTTACCGAATCTAGGTATTTGAGGTTCCTGCAGTTGTAAGGTGGTAGAAAGAAAAGAGACTGAGAATCCCAGTTTGACCACTGTCTGATCCCAGGCTCTCAATTCCTCTTCCTTCCTTAGCTTCGATCTTCTCAGCAACAAGTGGTGGTGTGGGACCAGATCTCTGAGAGTCCACCTCGATCCAAAAAATTAATGCCTGTTTATATTCAAGAGATATTTTAAAATCCCCAGAGCTCAGAGGAGAACCAAGCAAAATCCACCACCAGAATAAAAGTCAGAAATATAAATTCTTTTTCACTTTGTTCTGTAGCTGTAGCAGCAGATTAGCCTCCTCAGCCAACCACCAAATCACCCCTCCTGAGGTCTCATCAAGGAAGCTTCTGGACAGGCATTACTGAGATCAATACCTATGTCTTTGTCACATGCTGACCTTAGAAAAGCAACCACAGACATTTTCAACGAAGAATCTGATTTGGGGTTGGCAAAACTGGATGCAAAACAAAATCATGCAGGAAAATCAAGGAGGCTTTGCAAAATACAAATGGGTGATAGCCTGATTTTCTTATTACATTTTGGTGGCATAAATTACAGACCAGATTTTCCATAGTTTGAAACCCATATTTGATACTAACTACCAAAAAGACACAGAAAAGTGACCAAATGAAGATTGTTTGCAAACAGTTTGTATAAATCTTGGCATGATGTTGACTTCAATTTTGCTGAGGCTGCCATCCTTGTATTACTCTCTTTGGTTCTGAGGACCAAATGCCTACCGACAGTGCCAAATCAAGTTTATAGCAGGAAGCTGCACACCAATATCAATGATGGGCAGAATTTGGAGTATCAGTCTGTCAAGAGTATGTAAAGACCTTGATACCCTGTTGAATGCTTTGGGCACCAATTGAATGCCATTTGCTACTGAAGCTACCTGTCAATTTTACTGCTTCCTTTTCTATAGACGTCAACACTATCCTTTAATTGGAACACCCTACTGAGACCCTGAGGTATTGCTGGATGATCTGGAGTTGGAGCCTAGGCAGGGACAGCAGAAGATTTGGCCTTATTATAATTCCATTTTGGTTCTTCCCAAGAGGGTAATATAATCAAGGGATGATCAGAACTGGAATATTTAGACAATTACTTGCTCACTGGTTTCTAGTTAAATTGATTATCTGCTTAGTTACCAATGCAGTTAACTACATGTTATTTAAATGTATTTATCGCTGAAATGCTGCCCACCAGTAAGGAAAATCATCTTTATTACAACCATTCTTCATTGCTTAATTCTGCTCTTTCTGGATAAGGTTATACTAACTGTCTTATATTTGAGAACAGTGGTTCTCAAACATTTTAGTCTCCAAAACTCTTTTCGTACTTAAAAATTGCTAAGGGCCCCCAAAGAGCTTTCGTTTATGTGCATTATATGTATGAATATTTACTATGTTAGAAATTGAAACTAAGATATTTAAATTTTAATTCCAGTATCATTAACATGCATCATTATATTAGTTTCAGATGTAGAAACTAAGATGTTATAATACATAATATTTTATTATTTTAACTTTTTTTTGAGAGAGAGAGAGAGTGTGCACACTTGAGCAGCAGGCAGGGGCAAAAGGGGAGAGAGAGAATCTTAAGCAGGCTCCATGCCCAGTATGGAGCCTGATGCAGGGCTCAATCTCAGGACCCTGAGATCATGACCTGAGCCAAAATCACAAGTTGGATGCTTAACCGAATGAGCCACCTAGGTGCCCCTAATTTAACTGATATTTTATGTATCTTATTATATATTATATGGTATACATTATTAATATATTATTAATTCAAATATTTAGCTCACATTTTAAAAATTCCATTTCACATTAACATAGCATTTTATAGAAATACTTTAAATTAAGTTTTAAATTAAAATTTTTAAATTTAAATAAAAGGGGGTGGGGAAAGAAGTGTGACAGTGTCTTTAATTTTTCAAATCTCTTTAATATGTGGCAGAGTAAAACACTGCTGGATTCTTACATCTGTTTGTACACACATTTTGTTGCGATATGTAGTTTTGGTTATAGGATATGAAGATTATCTGGGCTCCTATAGTGGGAAAAGAGAAGATTTTACAGTAGCCTTTTCAGATAATTTTAGATATTCTTCTTTAATAGCACATTGAAACTTGACAAGTGGTAGTTTCTTAAAAGTTAGTTGCAACATGTTGTTGATCCTCCAGTTCTTTAAGGTGTAGAGACAGCTGGTGTGTTCTGGATTTTTCAATTTTTTTGAGCGAGGCTTGGATGGCTACATATTTTCCCCTTAGGACCGCCTTTGCTGTATCCCATAGGTTTTGGACCGAAGTGTCTTCATTCTCATTGGTTTCCATGAATTGTTTCAGTTCTTCTTTGATCTCCTGGTTGATCCAAGCGTTCTTAAGCAAGGTGGTCTTTAGCTTCCAGGTGTTTGAGTTCCTTCTGAACTTTTCCTTGTGATTGAGCTCCAGTTTCAAAGCATTGTGATCTGAGAATATGCAGGGAATAATCTCAGTCTTTTGGTATCGGTTGAGTCCTGATTTGTGACCCAGTATGTGGTCTATTCTGGAGAAGGTTCCATGTGCACTTGAGAAGAATGAGTATTCTGTTGTTTTAGGGTGGAATGTTCTGTATATATCTATGAGGTCCATTTGGTCCAATGTGTCATTCAATGCTCTTGTTTCTTTATTGATTTTCTGCTTCGATGATCTAATTCTGAAAGAGGCGTGTTAAGATCTCCTACGCTTAGTGTATTCATATCAATATGACTCTTTATCTTGATTAACAGTTTTCTTAAGTAATTGGCTGCTCCCATATTGGGAGCATAGATATTTACAATTGTTAGATCATCTTGGTGGATAGTCCATTTAAGGATTATGTAGTGTCCTTCTGTATCTCTGACTATAGTCTTTAGTTTGAAGTCTAATTTATCTGATATGAGAATCGCTACTCCAGCCTTCTTTTGAGTCCCACTGGCATGAAAGATGCTTCTCCACCCCTTTACTTTCAGTCTGCGTGTATCTTTAGGTTCAAAATGGGTCTCTTGTAGACAGCATATGGATGGGTCCTGTTGTTTTATCCAATCTGCAACCCTGTGCCATTTTATGGGTGCATTTAGGCCATTCACATTGAGAGTGATTATTGATAAATACGTTTTTATTGACATCGAGTTACCTTTGAAGTCTTTCTTTCTGTAGACTGTCTCTATATTTCTGTTCAATGCTATTCTTGGGATTTTTCCTCTTTTATAGAAGCCCCCTTAATATTTCCTGCAGTGTCGGCTTGGTGGTTGCATAGTCTTTTAAGCCTTGCCGGTCTTGGAAACTCTTTATCTCTCCATCCATTTTGAATGTCAGTCTTGCTGGATAAAGTATTCTTGGCTACATGTTCTTCTCATTTAGTGCCCTGAATATATCTTGCCAGCCTCTTCTGGCTTGCCAGGTCTCTGTGGACAGGTCTGACGTTATTTTGATGGGCTTCCCTCTGTAAGTAAGGAGCCTCTTTGCCCTGGCGGCTTTCAAGAGATTATACCTACAATTATAATTCCTCAATTTGACTATCAGGTGTCGTGATGTTTTTTTGGAATGTATAATCTTGGGTGGAGACCGTTCAGCCTCTAGTACATCAACGCTGGTTTCATTCCCGAGATTCGGAAAATTTTCATGAAGGACTTGTTCCACTATATCTTCTAGACTTCTTTCTTTCTCCTCCCCTTCAGGGATTCCAATAATTCTGACGTTGGAACGCTTCATGGCATCATTTATTTCCCTGATTCTGCTTTCGTGGGATCTAAGCTGTTTGTTCCAGGCTTCCTCCTGATCCTTTCTCTCTATCTGTTTGTCTTCCAGATCACTAATTCTATCTTCTGTCTCAGTTACCCTAGCTTTGAGAGAGTTTAGATTAGATTGGAACTCATTGAGAGCATTGTGGACGTGAACAACAAATCAAACCAACTCCACAAATAAAGGGAAATCATCAAGATTAGAGCTGAGATCAATGAGGGAGAAACCAGAGATACAGTAGAACGTATCAATGAAACTAGAAGCTGGTTTTTTGAAAGAATCAATAAGATCGATAAGCCACTGGCTACACTAATCCAAAAGAAAAGGGAGAAAGCCCAAATTCATAAAATTATGAATGAAAAGGGAGAGATCACAACTAACACCAAGGAAGTAGAAACAATCATCAGAAGTTATTACGAACAGTTATATGCCAATAAGCTTAGCAACCTAGATGAAATGGATGCATTCTTGGAAAAATATAAACTACCAAAATTGAACCAGGAAGAAATCGACAACCTGAATAGACCGATATCTAATAACGAGATTGAATCAGTGATCAAAAACCTCCCCAAAAACAAGAGCCCAGGACCTGACGGATTCCCTGGGGAATTCTACCAAACCTTCCAAGAAGAAATAACACCTATTCTCCTGAAGCTGTTTCAAAAAATTGAAGCAGAAGGAAAACTTCCAGACTCTTTCTATGAAGCCAGCATTACCCTGATCCCCAAACCAGGCAAGGACCCTACCAAAAAGGAGAATTTCAGACCAATATCACTGATGAATATGGATGCTAAGATTCTCAACAAGATCCTAGCCAACAGGATCCAACAGCACATTAAAAAGATTACCCACCATGATCAGGTGGGATTCATCCCTGGGCTACAAGGATGGTTCAACATTCGCAAATCAACCAATGTGATACAACAAATTAATATGAGAAGAGAGAAGAACCACATGGTCCTCTCAATTGATGCAGAAAAAGCATTTGACAAAATCCAGCATCCGTTCCTGATTAAAACGCTTCAAAGTATAGGGATAGAGGGAACATTCCTGAAACTCATCAAATCTATCTATGAAAGACCCACAGCAAATATCATCCTCAATGGGAAAAAGCTTGCAGCCTTCCCATTGAGATCAGGAACAAGACAAGGATGCCCACTTTCACCACTCTTGTTCAACATAGTATTAGAAGTCCTAGCAACAGCAATCAGACAACAAAGAGAAATAAAAGGTATCCAAATTGGTAATGAAGAAGTCAAACTCTCTCTCTTTGCAGATGACATGATTCTTTATATGGAAAACCCAAAAGACTCCACCCCCAAACTAGTAGAACTCATACAGCAATTCAGCAACGTGGCAGGATACAAAGTCAATGTGCAGAAATCAGTGGCTTTCTTATACACTAATAATGAAAATACAGAAAGGGAAATTAGGGAATCGATTCCATTTACTATAGCACCAAGAACCATAAGATACCTGGGAATAAACCTAACCAAAGAGGTAAAGGATCTGTACTTGAGGAACTACAGAACACTCATGAAAGAAATTGAAGACGACACAAATAGATGGAAGACCATTCCATGCTCTTGGATCGGAAGAATAAACATTGTTAAAATGTCTATACTGCCTAGAGCAATCTATACTTTTAATGCCTTTCCGATCAAAATTCCACCGGCATTCTTCAAAGAGCTGGAGCAAATAATCCTAAAATTTGTATGGAATCAGAAGAGACCCTGAATCGCTAAGGAAATGTTGAAAAACAAAAATAAAGCTGGCGGCATCACCTTACCTGATTTCAAGCTTTATTACAAAGCTTCGATCACCAAGACAGCATGGTACTGGCATAAAAACAGACACATAGACCAGTGGAACAGAGTAGAGAGCCCAGATATGGACCCTCAACTCTATGGTCAATTAATCTTCGACAAAACAGGAAAAAATATACAGTGGAAAAAAGACAGTCTCTTCAATAAGTGGTGCTGGGAAAACTGGGCGGCTATATGTAGAAGAATGAAACTCGACCATTCTCTTACACCGTACACAAAGATCAACTCAAAATGGATAAGAGACCTCAACGTGAGACAGGAATCCATCAGAATCCTAGAGGAGAACATAGGCAGTAATCTCTTTGATATCAGCCACAGCAACTTCTTTCAAGATACGTCTCCAAAGGCAAAGGAAACAAAAGCGAAAATAAACTTCTGGGACTTCATCAAAATCAAAAGCTTCTGCACAGCAAAGGAAACAGTCAAAAAAACAAAGAGGCAACCCACGGAATGGGAGAAGATATTTGCAAATGACAGTACAGACAAAGGTTGATATCCAGGATCTATAATGAACTCCTCAAACTCAACCCACATGAAACAGGCAAACACATCAAAAAATGGGCAGAAGATATGAACAAACACTTCTCCAATCAAGACATACAAATGGCTATCAGACACATGAAAAAATGCTCATCATCATTAGCCCTCAGGGAGATTCAAATTAAAACCACATTGAGATATCACCTTACACCAGTTAGAATGGCCAAAATTAACAGAACAGGAAACAACATGTGTTGGAGAGGATGTGGAGAAAGGGGAACCCTCTTACACTGTTGGTGGGAATGCAAGTTGGTGCAGCCTCTTTGGAGAACAGTGTGGAGATTCCTCAAGAAATTAAAAATAGAGCTTCCCTATGACCCTGCAATTGCACTCCTGGGTATTTACCCCAAAGACACAGATGTCGTGAAAAGAAGGGCCATCTGTACCCCAATGTTTATAGCAGCAATGGCCACAGTCGCCAAACTATGGAAAGAACCAAGATGCCCTTCAACGGATGAATGGATAAGGAAGATGTGGTCCATATACACTATGGAGTATTATGCCTCCATCAGAAAAGATGAATACCCAACTTTTGTAGCAACATGGACAGGACTGGAAGAGATTATGCTGAGTGAAATAAGTCAAGCAGAGAGAGTCAATTATCATATGGTTTCACTTATTTGTGGAGCATAACAAATAGCATGGAGGACAAGGGGCGTTAGAGAGGAGTAGGGAATTTGGGTAAATTGGAAGGGGAGGTGAACCATGAGAGACTATGGACTCTGAAAAACAATCTGAGGAGTGTGAAGTGGAGGGGGGGGGTGGGAGGTTGGGGTACCAGGTGGTGGGTATTATAGAGGGCACGGCTTGCATGGAGCACTGGGTGTGGTGAAAAAATAATGAATAATGTTTTTCTGAAAATAAATAAATTGAAAAAAAAAGTTAGTTGCAACATGGAATCTGAAATCACGCCAAAGAATTTTTGTACTCTGTTACATTAAAATTCACTGGTCTATCTCGTTTTGGAATGATTTTATAATGCATGTATTCCAATACCTGGAAAATATTGTTTCTCTGAAGTATACAGATCTCCCAAATGCTAACACATTTCATTATATAATATTTTTAAAAAGATTTTTATTTATTTATTTAACTGACAGAGATCACAAGCAGGCAGAGAGGCAGGCAGAGAAAGGAAGGGAAGCAGGCTCCCCACTGAGTAGAGAGCCTGAATTGGGGCTCGATCTGAGGAGCCTGGGATCATGACCCAAGCCGAAGGCAGAGGCTTTAACCCATTGAGCTCCCTTATATAGGATTTTTTTAGGATTTTATTTATTTATTTGACAGACAGAGGTCACAAGTAGACAGAGAGGCAGGCAGAGAGAGAGGAGGAAGCAGGCTCCCACTGAGCAGAGAGCTTGAGGCAGAGCTCAATCCCAGGACCCTGGGATCATGATCTGAGCCAAAGGCAGAGGTTCTAACCCACTGAGCCACCCAGGTGCCCCCATTATATAGCACTTTAAAAATCACATTCATTTATATTATTACCAGTCTCATCAGAAAAGTCTGTTAAGTATTGGGAAGCTATTAAATTCATGGGTGTGGATGCAAATTTCCCAAAATTCTAATTTTGAAAAGCATGTTAGAATTCTATCATTGGTAAGAAACATTGCTGGTTGTTCTCTTTAAAACAACAGATTCATTTTAATTCTCAAGAAAATGTCAGCTATCCAATAGCTACAGTTTATCTGCTCAATAGACACAAGTCTCAATAGGTACAGTTTATCTGCTACTTACTTTTTTTTTTTAATAAACATATAATGTATTTTTATCCCCAGGGGTACAGGTCTGTGAATCGCCAGGTTTACACACTTCACAGCACTCACCATAGCACATACCCTCTCCAATGTCCATAACCCTATTCCCCTCTTCCAAACCCCCTCCCCCCAGCAACCCTCAGTTTGTTTTGTGAGATTAAGAGTCACTTACGGTTTGTCTCTCTCAAAAACTTATGGTTTTGTCTCTCTTATCTTGTTTCATTCATTCTTCTCCTACCCTCTTAAACCCTATGTTGCATCTCCACTTCCTCATATCAGGGAGATCATATGATAGTTCTCTTTCTCCAATTGACTTATTTCACTAAGCATGATACCCTCTAGTTCCATCCACGTCGTCGAAAATGGCAAGATTTCATTTCTTTTGATGGCTGCATAGTATTCCATTGTGTATATATACCACATCTTCTTTATCCATTCATCTGTTGATGGTCATCTAGATTCTTTCCATAGTTGGCTATTAGGACATTGCTGCTATAAACATTCAGGTGCATGTGCCCCTTCGGATCACTACATTTGTATCTTTAGGGTAAATACCCAGTAGTGCAATTGCTGGGTCATAGGGTAGTCCTATTTTCAACACTTTGAGGAACCTCCAAGCTGTTTTCCAGAGTGGTTGCACCAGCTTGCATTCCCACCAACAGTGTAGGAGGGTTCCCCTTTCTCCACATCCTTGCCAGCATCTGTCATTTCCTGACTTGTTAATTTTAGCCATTCTGACTAGTGTGAGGTGATATCCCATTGTGGTTTTGATTTGTATTTCTCTGATGCTGAGTATTGTGGAGCACTTTTTCATGTGTCTGTTGGCCATCTGGATGTCTTCTTTGCAGAAATGTCTGTTCATGTCTTCTGCCCATTTCGTGATTGGATTATTTGTTCTTTGGGTATTGAGTTTGCTAAGTTCTTTATAGATTTTGGACACTAGCCCTTTATCTGATATGTTGTTTGCAAATATCTTCTCCCATTCTGTCAGTTGTTTTTTGGTTTTGTTAACCGTTTCCTTTGCTGTGCAAAAGCTTTTGATCTTGATGAAATCCCAATAGTTCATTTTTGTCCTTGCTTCCCTCACCTTTGGCGATGTTCCTAGGAAGATGTTGCTGCGGCTGAGGTCGAAGAGGTTGCTGCCTGTGTTCTCCTCAAGGATTTTGATGGATTCCTTTCTCACATTGAGGTCCTTTATCCATTTTGAGTCTATTTTCGTGTGTGGTGTAAGGAAATGGTTCAATTTCATTTTTCTGCATGTGGCTGTCCAATTTTCCCAACACCATTTATTGAAGAGGCTGTCCTTTTTCCATTGGACATTCTTCCCTGCTTTGTCGAAGATTAGTTGACCATGGAGTTGAGGGTCTATTTCTGGGCTCTCTATTCTGTTCCATTGATTTATTTGTCTGTTTTTGTGCCAGTACCATGCTGTCTTGATGATGACAGCTTTGTAATAGAGCTTGAAGTCTGGGATTGTGATGCCACCAACTTTGGCTTTCTTTTTCAATATTCCTTTGGCTATTCGAGGTCTTTTCTGGTTCCATATAAATTTTAAAATTATTTGTTCCATTTCTTTGAAAAAGATGGATGGTACTTTGATAGGAATTGCATTAAATGTGTAGATTGCTTTAGGTAGCATAGACATTTTCACAATATTTGTTCTTCCAATCCATGAGCATGGAACATTTTTCCATTTCTTTGTGTCTTCCTCAATTTCTTTCATGAGTACTTTATAGTTTTCTGAGTATAGATTCTTAGCCTCTTTGGTTAGGTTTATTCCTAGGTATCTTATAGTTTTGGGTGCAATTGTAAATGGGATTGACTCCTTAATTTCTCTTTCTTCTGTCTTCTTGTTGGTGTAGAGAAATGCAACTGATTTCTGTGCATTGATTTTATATCCTGACACTTTACTGAATTCCTGTACAAGTTCTAGCAGTTTTGGAGTGGAGTCTTTTGGGTTTTCCACATATAGTATCATTTCATCTGGGAAGAGTGATAGTTTAACTTTTTCTTTGCCAATTTGGATGCCTTTAATTTCCTTTTGTTGTTTGATTGCTGAGGCTAGGACTTCTTGTACTATGTTGAATAGCAGTGGTAATAATGGACATCCCTGCCCTGTTCCCGATTTTAGCGGAAAAGCTTTCAGTTTTTTTCTCCATTGAGAATGATATTTGCAGTGTGTTTTTCATAGATGGCTTTGATAATATTGAGGTATGTGCTCCCTATCCCTACACTTTGAAGAGTTTTGATCAGGAAGGGGTGCTGTACTTTGTCAAATGTTTTTTCAGCATCTATTGAGAGTATCATATGGTTCTTGTTCTTTCTTTTATTAATGTGTTGTATCACATTGACTGATTTGCGGATGTTGAACCAAACTTGCAGCCCAGGAATAAATCCCACTTGGTCGTGGTGAATAATCCTTTTAATGTACTGTTGAATCCTATTGGCTAGTATTTTGGTGAGAATTTTTGCATCTGTGTTCATCAAGGATATTGGTCTGTAGTTCTCTTTTTTGATGGGATCCTTGTCTGGTTTGGGGATCAAGGTGATGCTGGCCTCATAAAATGAGTTTGGAAGTTTTCCTTCCATTTCTATCTTTTGGAACAGTTTCAGGACAATAGGAATTAGTTTTTCTTTAAACATTTGGAAGAATTCACCTGGGAAGCCATCTGGCCCTGGGTTTTTGTTTGTTTGGAGATTTTTTATGACTGTTTCAATCTCCTTACTGTTTATGGGTCTGTTCAGGTTTTCTATTTCTTCCTGGTTCAGTTGTGGCAGTTTATATGTCTCTAGGAATGCATCCATTTCTTACAGATTGTCAAATTTGTTTGTGTAGAGTTGCTCATAGTATGTTCTTATAATTGTTTGTATTTCATTGGTGTTAGTTGTGATCTCTCCTCTTTCATTCATGATTTTATTTATTTGGGTCCTTTCTCTTTTCCTTTTGATAAGTCTGGCCAGAGGTTTATCAATCTTATTAATTCTTTCAAAGAACCAGCTCCTAGTTTCATTGATTTGTTTTATTGTTTTTTTTTTGTTTCTATTTCATTGATTTATGCTCTGATCTTTATGATTTCTCTTCTCTTGCTGGGTTTAGGGTGTCTTTCTTGTTCTTTTCCAGCTCCTTTAGGTGTAGGGTTAGGTTGTGTACTTGAGACCTTTTTTGTTTCTTGAGAAAGGCTTGAACTGCTATATATTTTCCTCTCAGGACTGCCTTTGCTGTCTTCCAAAGATTTTGAACTGTTGTGTTTTCATTATCATTTGTTTCCATAAATTTTTTCAATTCTTCTTTAATTTCCTGGTTGACCCATTCATTTTTTAGAAGGATGCTGTTTAGTCTCCATGTATTTGGGTTCCTTCCAAATTTCCTTTTGTGATTGAGTTCTAGCTTCAGAGCATTGTGGTCTGAAAATATGCAGGCAATGATCCCAATCTTTTGATACTGGTTGAGACCTGATTTAGGACCCAGGATGTGATCTTTTCTGGAGAATTTTCCATGTGCACCAGATAAGAATGTTTTCTGTTGCTTTGGGATGAAATGTTCTGAATATATCTGAGATGACTGGTCCAGTGTGTCATTTAAGGCCTTTATTTCCTTGTTGATCTTTTGCTTGGGTGATCTGTCCATTTCAGTGAGGGGAGTGTTCAAGTCCCCTACTATTATTGTATTATTGTTGATGTGTTTCTTTGATTTTGTTATTAATTGGTTTATATAGTTGGCTGCTCCCATGTTAGGGGCATAGATATTTAAAATTGTTAGATCTTCTTGTTGGACAGACCCTTTGAGTTTGATATAGTGTCCTTCCTCATCTCTTATTATAGTCTTTGGCTTAAAATCTAATTGATCTGATATAAGAATTGCCACCCCTGCTTTCTTCTGATGTCCATTAGCATGGTAAATTGTTTTCCACCCCCTCACTTTAAATCTGGAGGTGTCTTCAGGTCTGAAATGAGTTTCTTGTAGGCAACATATAGATAGGTTTTGTTTTTTTATCCATTCTGATACCCTGTGTCTTTTGATTGGGGCATTTAGCCCATTAACATTCAGGGTAACTATTGAGAGATATGATTTTAGTGCCATTGTATTGCCTGTAAGGTGACTGTTACTTTATATTGTCTCTGTCCCTTTCTGATCTACTACTTTTAGGCTCTCTCTTTGCTTAAAGGAGCCCTTTCAATATTTCCTGTAGAGCTGGTTTGGTGTTTGCAAATTCCTTCAGTTTTTGTTTGTCCTGGAAGCTTTTAATCTCTCCTTCTATTTTCAATGATAGCCTAGCTGGATATAGTATTCTTGGCTGCATGTTTTTCTTGTTTAGTGCTCTGAATATATCATGCCAGTTTCTTCTGGCCTGCCAGGTCTCTGTGGATAAGTCTGCTGCCAATATAAAATTTTTACCATTGTATGTTACAGGCTTCTTTTCCCGGGCTGCTTTCAGGATTTTCTCTTTGTAACTAAGACTTGTAAATTTTACTATTAGGTGACGGGGTGTGGACCTATTCTTGTTGATTTTGAGGGGGGGTCCTCTGTACCTCCTGGATTTTGATGCTTATTCCCTTTGCCATATTAAGGAAATTCTCTCCAATAATTCTCTCCAATATACCTTCTACTCCCCTCTCTTTCTCTTCTTCTGGAATCCCAATTATTCTAATGTTGTTTTGTCTTATGGTGTCACTTATCTCTCGAATTCTCCCCTCGTGGTCCAGTAGCTGTTTGTCCCTCTTTTGCTCAGCTTCTTTATTCTCTGTCATTTGGTCTTCTAATTCACTAATTCTTTCTTCTGCCTCATTTATCCTAGCAGTGAGAGCCTCCATTTTTTTTTTAGTTTTTTTTTTAAATTTATTTATTTGACAGACAGATCACAAATGGGCAGAGAGGCAGGCAAAGACAGAGAGAGGGGGAAGCAGGCTCCCCGCTGAGCAGAGAGTCCGATGCAGGGCCCAATCCCAGAACCCTGGGATCGTGACCTGAGCTGAAGGCAGAGGTGTTAACCCACTGAGCCACCCAGGCACCCTGAGAGCCTCCATTTTTTATTGCACCTCACTAATAGCTTTTTTTAAATTTTAACTTGGTTAGATTTTAGTTCTTTTATGTCTCCAGAAAGGGCTTTTATATCTCCCGAGAGGGTTTCTCTAATATCTTCCATGCCCTTTTTGAGCCTGGCTAGAAGCTTGAGAATCGTCATTCTGAACTCTATATCTGACATATTACCAATGTCTGTATTGATTAGGTCCCTAGCCTTCAGTACTGCCTCTTGTTCTTTCTTTTGTGGTGAATTTTTCTGCCTTGTCATTATGTCCAGATAAGAGTATATGAAGGAGCAAGTAAAATACCAAAAGGGTGGCAAAGACCCCAGGAAAATACACTTTAACCAAATCAGAAGAGACCCCAAATTGGGGGCGGGGGTAGAAAGGGGATGAAAAGAGGTTCAGAGAGAAAAAAAAAAGAAACAATTAAAAAAAGAAAACGAATAAAGAAAAATATAAAAAAGAAAAAATATATATATTAGATAAACTAGTTAAAAAACATTAAAAAAGAAAATAGTATAAGTTAAAAAAAAATTAGCAGAAGAAGAAAAAAATTAAAAAAAAACAAATTAAATTAACTGCAAGACTAATGAATCATGGGGAGAACGCCATGAGTTCTGTGCTTTGATTTCTCCTCCTCTGGAATTCTGCTGCTCTCCTTGGTATTGAACCTGCACTCCTTGGTAGATGAACTTGGTCCTGGCTGGACTTCTTGTTGATCTTCTGCGGGAGGGGCCTGTTGTAGTGATTCTCAAGTGTCTTGCCCCAGGCGGAATTGCACCACCCTTACCAGGGGCCAGGCTGGGTAATCTGCTAGGGTTCGCTTTCGGAAGCTTTTGTTCCCTGGATGCTTTCCATAGAGTTCTAGAGGACGGGAATGAAAATGGTGTCCTCCCAGTGTCTAGCCCAGAGGAGCCAAGAGCTCAGGGCCCCACTCCTCAGTGGCCCCTCAGAGAATAGCGCCCAATAACTCCCGTCTCCCTGGCCTCTGGCCGCACTTCAAGCTCACCCAGGCTGCTACCGGTTCAAGGTAACCCTGAGCTGAGAGCTCACTGCCGGCTCTGTCTCTGTAGCCGGCTTCCCTGTTCTAATACCTGCAAGCTCTGCGACACTCAGACAGCCCCGATCCTTCTGTGACCCTGCGGGACCTGGGGCCACGCTGACCCCGCATGGGCTTCACCCCGGTTTAGCCTCTGGAGCGATGTCCCTCAGCGGAACAGACGTTTAAAAGTCCTTATTTTGTGCTCCATTGCTCCGCCACTTGCCGGGAGCCGGCCCTTCCCCCCGTGGTCTATCTTCCCATCGCTTTGGACTCACTTCTCCGCCAGTCCTACCTTTCAGAAAGTGGTTGATTTTCTGTTTCTAGAATTGCTGTTCCTCTTCTCTTCAATCTCCTGTTGGATTTGTAGGTGGTTTCAATGTTTAGATAAGCTATCTAGCTGATCTCTTGCTACCTGATGTAGCCTCAGCCTGCTACTTCTCCACCATCTTGACTCCTCCTGCTACTTACTCTTTTAAGCAAAAATAGTAACTCATGAAAAACATGGCTAACCCAGCTCATAACTCAAATAATCACTCAAGTAGTTTCCTTGAGTTATGAATTCTTCAGTATGAAGCATAAGTTCTTTATGCAAACATTCTATTTTACCACACAGGGCATAGAAAGACATATAATCAAGATTTGAAATTGAATGAAATCAATAATTTCTGCTGCCTCATCAAGGAAAGTTGAAATGGGGTTTAAAACCCAGGTCTGCTGATCCCAGAGCCCACCTTTTTCATCAGTATGCAAGTTTCCCATCCCCAGAAAAATTCATGCATTTGGAAGTCAGGCTGGTCAGTTTTTACCTTTATAATGAAAAAAAAAAGTTTGTATTTGTGAAGTGACGAGAAGCAAGAAAACACCATGGTGAAGATCTAGACAGACAAATAAGAAGTGGGCACACAGGGTATTTTTTCTAGAGAAATTTCTTCTGCAATAGTTACTTCTATTCAGTACAGAAACTGAATTATTCCCTGTTTGTATATTCTAAACTTTATTATAGTCTGTTCCTTAGTCCATGAACATGTGACTCAGAACATGAGTCTAGAAAAAGTGGGACAGAGTATTTGCATGTTAATTTGAAATTGAAAATCCTTTTTTAAATATGGGCAGATGCATTTTCTTCATTGAGATATACAACATATGTTTTGAATAAGAACAGATTATATTACTGATCTGCAAACGTTGACAAAATAATGGCTCAAGAGTTCACAGTTGTCTTTACCACAATTCCCTATCTAATGAGACAAGCTTTCTTTCCGACTGGGATATAGATCCCCTTTAAAAAATAATAATAATGTTTTTTTTGTATAAAGCTTTATGTCTTTTTCTAAAAAATTTATTCTTTCATATGCTAAAACTTAAATATAAAATACATAAAATATAAAATAATTATGTAGAAAGTCTACACTGTGACCAAATGATATCAGGCTTAAACAGAAACTAGAGAACTGAACCAAACATGCAACTCTATTCTTATACTTATAGTCTAGTTGGGAAGATGGTTAAGGAAACAGCAAACTATATAAGTTTCCACAGGTAATTTCTCTATCTTAACTCTCCCACATCCTGTGCAGGAGGTAGTTGTGATAGGCAGAATAACGGCTCTCCACAGAAGTCCACATCCTAATCCCCATAACCTGTGAATATGTTACTTTACATGGAAAAGCAGTTTTACAGATGTGATTAAGTTAGCAATCTGCAAATGGGGAAATCCTCTTGGATTACATGGATGAACCTAAAGTAACCACAAAAAGTCCATCTAAGAGGGAGAAAAGAGAGTCAGAAGGAGGAGATGTAATAATGGAAGCAGAGATTGGAGTGATGCAGGACCATGGACCACAAAATTTTGGAACCTCAAGATGCTGAAAAAGGCAGGGGAGAAAATTATGTCCCGTACTTCCAGAAGGAATACATGTAATTACTCCATTTTAGCCCATTGAGACCCACTTGGACTTCTTAACTCTGGATAATAAATGCGTGTTGTTTACAGTTGCCAGAGGGAAGGGGACAGTGGGGTAGGGCAAAGTGGGTAAAGGGGAATAGGAGGTATAGGCTTCCTTTTATGGAATGGATAAGTCACATGGGTGTAAGGTACAGTATAGGAAATATAGTCAATGGTACTATAAAAGCATTGCAAGGGCAAAGATGGTAGCCACACTTGTGGTGAGCATAGCAAAATGTGCAGACTTGTCAAATCACTATGCTGCACATCTGAAATTAATGGGTAACATTCTGTATCAATAATACTTCAATTTGAAAAAAAAAAGGAAGCTTGTGATAATTTATTATACCAGCAGCAGGGAACTAATAAAGCTGGTATCACTATTGGTCCTATTTAAAATGAACATATGAATGAAAAGTTCACATGACTTAAAACTCATACATTTTGGAGGGTGTGCAAAATGGTATAACAGCCATGGAGGATGCTTTGGCATTATGTATCAAAATTACCAATATATTTACTCCACTTACCCCAATGCTACAGATATACTTGCTTGCATGAAATGACACATGTTCAAGTTCATTCACAGCAGCATTGTTCATTGTAACAAAATACTATAAACAATCTGATTGTTTGTCCCCAGGAAAGTAATGAAATAAACTTCACAGTGGGATACTATGCAGCTGTGAAAAAGAATGAGGAAGCTCTCTATATACTGACATGGAAAGATCTCCAAAATTTATTGTTGAGTTAAAAAAGCATATAGTATGCTACCTTTTTTGTATGGAAATGGAGAAAATAAGAATATATATCCATATGTATCTACATTTGAATAAATATTGGAAGGATACACCAAAAGCTAACAAAAGTGGTTACTAGATGAGAGAACTGCGTGGGATGAGATGGAAGGAAATAGAGGAATGAGAAAGATTTTTCCAATATACATCTTTTCATGTCTGATTTTTTAAAAGATTTTACTTATTTATTTGAGAGAGAAAGAGAGAGAGCACATGCGCATACATCAGCAGGGAGGAGGGGCAGAGGGAGAAGGAAAAGCAGGCTCCCCAATGAGCAAAGAGCCAGATGCAGGGCTCAGTCCCAGGAGCCTGGGATCACGACCTGAGCTGAAGGCAGATGCTTAATTGAGCTACTCAGGCGCCAGTGCCCCCCTCCCCCGCCACCATGTCTGATTTTTTAACTATGTGAATGTACTACACTATTTTTTTCTAATTAATATTAAAATGAGCTTAAGTAACTTACTGGTCTTATGTTGCACAATCAATTATAACAGTAACAATAAAAGTAAAAAGACCAGTAATGGCAGCAGCTACTCCTTTTTGCATGTTGTGTGTCAGGCTCTTTCATGTCTTTCTCATTAAATCCTTATAATACCTTAGTAAGGCAGAAATCATAATCCTATTTATTACAAATGGAGAAACTGATGCTCAGAGTAGGTGACACTTGCCTGAGGTCTCCCAGCTTATGAGCAGAGGAGTTGACCACCTAGCTTAGGTCTCTCAACTCCAAAGCTTACGCTCCTGGCCACCAAGTTATAGAATCTAGAAACCACGTCTTTGACATTGAGTGTTAGTGCACTCAGTATCACAACTCAGCTTCTCATATACAAGTTTTTGATGAGTTAAAATGAGAAGCAAGTTGCCTAAGTGAAGCATGAGGGTTTTTTGGGGGGAGGGGAAGGGCTGGCTAAGCTCTCCTGTGAGGCTTTGGAGAGCTTGATTTGGGAACAATCCATTGTAAATCCATAAAATTAGATAGTCAAAGTGCCATCATTAGTGGTTACTTCATGAAATTAAATTGACAGGTTCTTCCAGGTCAATACCTGGTACCAGCCTTTTGAGTTCTCCACATGCCTCACCCACCCCAGGCCAGACTCTAATATTTATCAGGTCTGGGACAAGGATATAAATGGAGATCTGTGTGCCATAATTCTGACTATTATAAGCCAAGCTAAAAAATGGCCAAATAGAATAAGTTATAACCACCCACCTTAACAAACACACTTGCAGAACCGTATGAAAGGCCATGTTTGAGGTTAAATTTCTTGGGCTCCTAAAAGTTCTGTGCCCAAAAGTCTATTGCGGAGAGTTCTAATCCCTGGTCCATGAACTATGACCCCTTTCTTTCCACCCCTAGATCTCCCTCCATGCCACAGCCAACCTCAATATCCCAACCTACATGTCCAAACTCCATTTATACACCCACAAATAGCCACCCTTAGGCCATTCTTTGAGCCCAGTGGTATGTATTCAGTGGTACACTCTGGGTTGGGGGGAGTCAAGATGGCGGAGAAGTAGCAGGCTGAGACTACCTCAGCTAGCAGGAGATCAGCTAGAGAGCTTATCTAAAGATTGCAAACACCTGCAAATCCATCGGCAGATCGAGGAGAAGAAGAACAGCAATTCTAGAAACAGAAAAACAACCACTTTCTGAAAGGTAGGACTGGCGGAGAAGTGAATCCAAAGCGACGGGAAGATAGACCCCGGGGGGGAGGGGCCGGCTCCCGGCAAGCGGCGGAGCAACGGAGCACAAAATCAGGACTTTTAAAAGTCTGTTCCGCTGAGGGACATCGCTCCGGAGGCTAAACGGGGGTGAAGCCCACACAGGGTCGGCGTGACCTCAGGTCCTGCGGGGTCACAGAAGGATCGGGGGTGTCCGAGTGTCGCAGAGCTTGCGGATATTGGAACGGGAAAGCCGGCTGCAGAGACAGAGCCGACAGTAGCTCGCAGCTTGGAGTTGCCTTGAACCGGTCGCAAGCTCGGTGAGCTCGGAGTGCGGCCGGAGGTTGGGCAGACGCGAGTTACTGGGAGCTGTTCACTGAGGGCGCACAGGGAAGCGGGGCCCCGGGCTCTCGGCTCCTCCGGGCCGGAGACCAGGAGGCCGCCATTTGTATTCCCGTCCTCCGGAACTCTACGGAAAGCGCTCAGGGAACAAAAGCTCCTGAAAGCAAAACCGAGCAGATCACTCAGCCCGGCCCCTGGTAAGGGTGGTGTAATTCCGCCCGGGGCAAAGACACTTGAGAATCACTACACCAGGCCCCTCCCCCAGAAGATCAACAAGAAATCCAGGCAAGACCAAGTTCACCTACCAAGGAGTGCAGTTTCAATACCAAGGAGAGAGCAGCAGAATTCCAGAGGAGGAGAAAACAAACCACGGAACTCATGGCTTTCTGCCTGTGATTTTTCAGTCTTGCAGTTAATTTAATTTTTTTCTTTTTCATTTTTTTTCTCTTCTTCTGCTAAAATTTTTTATAACTTTTACCCTTTTCTCTTTTAACGTTTTATAACTAGATTATCTAATATATATATTTTTCTTTTTTATACTTTTGTTTATTCATTTTCTTTTTTTTAATTTTTTTTTCTTTTTTTCTTTCTTTCTTTTTGAACCTTTTTTTATCCCCAAATCAGAAGAGATCCTAATCTCTTCAATCTTTTTTTTCTTAATTCTTTTTTAAATTCTTGATTGAATTTTTAATTCAATCTCTTTTTTTTAATTCTTTTTTTCTTTCTTTCTTTTTGAACCTCTTTTTATGCCCAAATCAGAAGAGATCCCAATCAGAAGAGATTGGGAGATCCCAATCAAAGGAGATCCCAATCAGAGGAGATCCCTCACCCAATCGTGAGGGGGGAGAAATCCCCCCTCACGATTTGGGATCTCTTCTGATTTGGTTAAAGCATATTTTCCTGGGATTGTTGCCACCCTTTTAGTATTTTACTTGCTCCTTCATATACTCTTAGCTGGACAAAATGACAAGGCGGAAAAATTCACAACAAAAAAAAGAACAAGAGGCAGTACCGAAGGCTAGGGACCTAATCAATACAGACATTGGTAATATGTCAGATCTAGAGTTCAAAATGACTATTCTCAAGGTTATAGCCGGGCTTGAAAAAGGCATGGAAGATATTAGAGAAACCCTCTCCAGAGATATAAAAGCCCTTTCTGGAGAAATAAAAGAACTAAAATCTAACCAAGTTGAAATCAAAAAAGCTATTAATGAAGTTCAATCAAAAATGGAGGCTCTCACTGCTAGGATAAATGAGGCAGAAGAAAGAATTAGCGATATAGAAGACCAAATGACAGAGAATAAAGAAGCTGAGCAAAAGAGGGACAAACAGCTACTGGACCATGAGGGGAGAATTCGAGAGATAAGTGACACCATAAGACGAAACAACATTAGAATAATTGGGATTCCAGAAGAAGAAGAAAGAGAGAGGGGAGCAGAACGTATACTGGAGAGAATTATTGGGGAGAATTTCCCCAATATGGCAAAGGGAACGAGTATCAAAATTCAGGAGGTTCAGAGAATGCCCCTCAAAATCAATAAGAATAGGCCCACACCCCGTCACCTAATAGTAAAATTTACAAGCCTTAGTGACAAAGAGAAAATCCTGAAAGCAGCCCGGGAAAAGAAGTCTGTAACATACAATGGTAAAAGTATTAGATTGGCAGCTGACTTATCCACAGAGACCTGGCAGGCCAGAAAGAGCTGGCATGACATTTTCAGAGCACTAAACGAGAAAAACATGCAGCCAAGAATACTATATCCAGCTAGGCTATCATTGAAAATAGAAGGAGAGATTAAAAGCTTCCAGGACAAACAAAAACTGAAAGAATTTGCAAACACCAAACCAGCGCTACAGGAAATACTGAAAGGGGTCCTCTAAGCAAAGAGAGAGCCTACAAGTGGTAGATCAGAAAGTAACAGAGACAATATACAGTAACAGTCACCTTACAGGCAATACAATGGCACTAAAATCATATCTCTCAATAGTTACCCTGAATGTTAATGGGCTAAATGCCCCAATCAAAAGACACAGGGTATCAGAATGGATAAAAAAACAAAACCCATCTATATGTTGCCTCCAAGAAACTCATTTTAAACCCGAAGACACCTCCAGACTTAAAGTGAGGGGGTGGAAAAGAATTTACCATGCTAATGGACATCAGAAAAAAGCAGGAGTGGCAATTCTTATATCAGATCAATTAGATTTTAAGCCAAAGACTATAATAAGAGATGAGGAAGGACACTATATCATACTCAAAGGGTCTGTCCAACAAGAAGATCTAACAATTTTAAATATCTATGCCCCCAACGTGGGCGCAGCCAACTATATAAACCAATTAATAACAAAATCAAAGAAACACATCAACAATACAATAGTAGGGGACTTTAACACTCCCCTCACTGAAATGGACAGATCATCCAAGCAAAAGATCAACAGGGAAATAAAGGCCTTAAATGATACACTGGATGAGATGGACATCACAGATATATTCAGAACATTTCATCCCAAAGCAACAGAATACACATTCTTCTCTAGTGCACATGGAACATTCTCCAGAATAGATCACATCCTCGGTCCTAAATCAGGACTCAACCGGTATCAAAAGATTGGGATCATTCCCTGCATATTTTCAGACCACAATGCTCTGAAGCTAGAACTCAACCACAAGAGGAAGTTTGGAAAGAACACAAATACATGGAGACTAAACAGCATCCTTCTAAAGAATGAATGGGTCAACCGGGAAATTAAAGAAGAATTGAAAAAAATCATGGAAACAAATGATAATGAAAATACAATGGTTCAAAATCTGTGGGACACAACAAAGGCAGTCCTGAGAGGAAAATATATAGCGGTACAAGCTTTTCTCAAGAAACAAGAAAGGTCTCAGGTACACAACCTAACCCTACACCTAAAGGAGCTGGAGAAAGAACAAGAAAGAAACCCTAAGCCCAGCAGGAGAAGAGAAATCATAAAGATCAGAGCAGAAATCAATGAAATAGAAACCAAAAAAACAATAGAACAAATCAACCAAACTAGGAGCTGGTTCTTTGAAAGAATTAATAAAATTGATAAACCCTTGGCCAGACTTATCAAAAAGAAAAGAGAAAGGACCCAAATAAATAAAATCATGAATGAAAGAGGAGAGATCACAACTAACACCAAAGAAATACAAACTATTATAAGAACATACTATGAGCAACTCTACGCCAACAAATTTGACAATCTGGAAGAAATGGATGCATTCCTAGAAACATATAAACTACCAAAATTGAACCAGGAAGAAATAGAAAGCCTGAACAGACCCATAACCAGTAAGGAGATTGAAACAGTCATTAAAAATCTCCAAACAAACAAAAGCCCAGGGCCAGATGGCTTCCCGGGGGAATTCTACCAAACATTTAAAGAGGAACTAATTCCTATTCTCCTGAAACTGTTCCAAAAAATAGAAATGGAAGGAAAACTCCCAAACTCATTTTATGAGGCCAGCATCACCTTGATCCCAAAACCAGACAAGGATCCCATCAAAAAAGAGAGCTATAGACCAATATCCTTGATGAACACAGATGCAAAAATTCTCACCAAAATACTAGCCAATAGGATTCAACAGTACATTAAAAGGATTATTCACCACGACCAAGTGGGATTTATTCCAGGGCTGCAAGGTTGGTTCAACATCCGCAAATCAGTCAATGTGATACAACACATCAATAAAAGAAAGAACAAGAACCATATGATACTCTCAATAGATGCTGAAAAAGCATTTGACAAAGTACAGCATCCCTTCCTGATCAAAACCCTTCAAAGTGTAGGGATAGAGGGCACATACCTCAATATCATCAAAGCCATCTATGAAAAACCCACTGCAAATATCATTCTCAATGGAGAAAAACTGAAAGCTTTTCCACTAAGGTCAGGAACACGGCAGGGATGTCCATTATCACCACTGCTATTCAACATAGTACTAGAAGTCCTAGCCTCAGCAATCAGACAACAAAAGGAAATTAAAGGCATCCAAATCGGCAAAGAAGAAGTCAAATTATCACTCTTCGCAGATGATATGATACTCTATGTGGAAAACCCAAAAGACTCCACTCCAAAACTGCTAGAACTTATACAGGAATTCAGTAAAGTGTCAGGATATAAGATCAATGCACAGAAATCAGTTGCACTTCTCTACACCAACAACAAGACAGAAGAAAGAGAAATTAAGGAGTCAATCCCATTTACAATTGCACCACAAACCATAAGATACCTAGGAATAAACCTAACCAAAGAGGCTAAGAATCTATACTCAGAAAACTATAAAGTACTCATGAAAGAAATTGAGGAAGACACAAAGAAATGGAAAAATGTTCCATGCTCATGGATTGGAAGAACAAATATTGTGAAAATGTCTATGCTACCTAAAGCAATCTACACATTTAATGCAATTCCTATCAAAGTACCATCCATCTTTTTCAAAGAAATGGAACAAATAATTTTAAAATTTATATGGAACCAGAAAAGACCTCGAATAGCCAAAGGGATATTGAAAAACAAAGCCAAAGTTGGTGGCATCACAATTCCGGACTTCAAGCTTTATTACAAAGCTGTCATCATCAAGACAGCATGGTACTGGCACAAAAACAGACACATAGACCAATGGAACAGAATAGAGAGCCCAGAAATAGACCCTCAACTCTATGGTCAACTAATCTTCGACAAAGCAGGAAAGAATGTCCAATGGAAAAAAAGACAGCCTCTTCAATAAATGGTGTTGGGAAAATTGGACAGCCACGTGCAGAAAAATGAAATTGGACCATTTCCTTACACCACACACAAAAATAGACTCAAAATGGATTAAGGACCTCAATGTGAGAAAGGAATCCATCAAAATCCTTGAGGAGAACACAGGCAGCAACCTCTTCGACCTCAGCCGCACCAACATCTTCCTAGGAACATCGCCAAAGGCAAGGGAAGCAAGGGCAAAAATGAACTTTTGGGATTTCATCAAAATCAAAAGCTTTTGCACAGCAAAGGAAACAGTTAACAAAACCAAAAGACAACTGACAGAATGGGAGAAGATATTTGCAAACGACATATCAGATAAAGGACTAGTGTCCAAAATCTATAAAGAACTTAACAAACTCAACACCCAAAGAACAAATAATCCAATCAAGAAATGGGCAGAGGACATGAACAGACGTTTCTGCCAAGAAGACATCCAGATGGCCAACAGACACATGAAAAAGTGCTCCATATCACTCGGCATCAGGGAAATACAAATCAAAACCACAATGAGATATCACCTCACACCAGTCAGAATGGCTAAAATCAACAAGTCAGGAAATGACAGATGCTGGCGAAGATGCGGAGAAAGGGGAACCCTCCTACACTGTTGGTGGGAATGCAAGCTGGTGCAACCACTCTGGAAAACAGCATGGAGATTCCTCAAAATGTTGAAAATAGAACTGCCCTATGACCCAGCAATTGCACTACTGGGAATTTACCCTAAAGATACAAACATAGTGATCCGAAGGGGCACGTGCACCCGAATGTTTATAGCAGCAATGTCCACAATAGCCAAACTATGGAAAGAACCTAGATGTCCATCAACAGATGAATGGATCAAGAAGATGTGGTATATATACACAATGGAATACTATGCAGCCATCAAAAGAAACGAAATCTTGCCATTTGCGACAACATGGATGGCACTAGAGCGTATCATGCTTAGCGAAATAAGTCAAGCGGAGAAAGACAACTATCATAGATCTCCCTGATATGAGGGAGTGGTGATGCAACATGGGGGCTTAAGTGGGTAGGAGAAGAATCCATGAAACAAGATGGGATAGGGAGGGAGACAAACCATAAGTGACTCTTAATCTCACGAAACAAACTGTGGGTTGCTGGGGGGAGGGGGGTTGGGAGAAGGGGGGAAGGTTATGGACATTGGGGAGGGTATGTGCTTTTGGGTAAATTGGAAGGGGAGATGAACCATGAGAGACTATGGACTCTGAAAAACCGTCTGAGGGGTTTAAAGTGGCGGGGGGGTGGGAGGTTGGGGTACCAGGTGGTGGGTATTATAGAGGG
The DNA here is from genome assembly GCF_020171115.1 of Neogale vison. Classification (NCBI taxonomy): domain Eukaryota; kingdom Metazoa; phylum Chordata; class Mammalia; order Carnivora; family Mustelidae; genus Neogale; species Neogale vison. The sequence goes on along the minus strand of NC_058093.1, from coordinate 96,472,116 downwards.
CACAGCTTGCATGGAGCACTTGGTGTGGTGAAAAAATAATGAATACTGTTTTTCTGAAAATAAATAAATTGGAAAAAAAAAAAAAACAGTGGTACACTCTGTCTTTAGGAAAATGGACCCAGAGACAAAGCCAACACAGACCCTAGAAGCAGGCGTAGGACCACAGGGAATTTCAATTCCAGGACCGTGGTTTATATGGTTAGAGAGAAGGCTACATGTGGGCATGGGCTCTTGGTTTCTGGGACTTCTCACCCTATGGGGAGAGTGGGCAAGGGGAGAAGAAGCCAAAGTCCACTAGAACATGGGGCCCAGAGAAGGCAGCCATCTTTCTCAAGTCCAAAAGAAATACTGCCTGCTCCTAGAAGTGTTTGTAAAAGTGATACTACAAGATGGACAAAATTCAGGGCTCAAGGGGTGCCTGGGTGGCTCAGTGGGTTAAAGCCTCTGCCTTCAGCTCAGGTCATGATTCCAGGGTCCTGAGATCAAGTCCCACATCGGGCTCACTATTCAGCGGCAAGCCTGCTTCCTCCCTCTCACTCTACCTGCCTCTCTGCCTACTTGTGATCTCTCTCTGTCAAATAAATAAATAAATCTTTAAAAAAAAATTCAGGGCTCAAGCTCAATCACTCAGTGAACAGGAGAAAATAGTGAGGAGAAAAAAAAATCCCATGGTTCATGGTAAATTCATGTGTTACACAAGCAAATTTTAAAGAAAGAAAGAAAGAAAAGACCAATGAAACCAAGACTGGTTTTTGAAGAGATAAACAAAATTGATAAACCTTTAGCCAAACTCATTAAGAAAAAAAGAGAGAGGGCTCAAATAAATAAAATCAGAAATTAAAGAGAAGTGATAACCAACACCACAGAAACATAAAGGATTATAAGAGATTACTATGAAAAATTATATGCCAACAAAATGGACAATCTAGGAGAAATGGATAAATTCCTAGAAACACATAACTTTCCAAAACTGAATCAGGATGAAACAGAAAATCTGAACAGTCCAAATACTAGTAATAAAATCAAATCTGTAGTAAAAAAAAACCTCCAACAAACAAAAGTCCAGGACCAGATGGATTCACAGATGAATTGTACCAAGGATTTAAAGAAGAATTAGTACCTATTCTTAAACTATTCCAAAAAACAGAAAGGAGAGAAAAGCTTCCAAATACATTCTATGAAGCCAGAACACCCAGATAAAAAAGCCAGATAAAGACACTATAAAAAAAGAAAATTACAGGCCAATTTCCTTGAAAAAGATACATACAACTACTAGCAAATCACACTCAATAATACACCAAAAGATCATTCACCACAATCAAGTAAGATTTATTCCAGGGATGTACAGATAGTTCAATATTTACAAATCAATCACATGATAAATCACACTAACAAAACAAAGAATAAAAATCATATGATCACCTGAATTGATGCAGGAGAAGCATTTGAAAAATTCAACATCTAGTGATCATAAAAACTTTCAACAAAGTGGGGTTAGAGGAAACACATCTCAACATAATAAAGGCCATATATGAAAAACCCACAGCTTACATCATACTCAGTTGTGAAAAACGAAAAGCATTTCCTCTAAGATCAGGATTAAGACCAGAATGTCCACTCTCATCACTTTTATTCAAGATATTACTGGGAGTCCTAGCCACAGCAATCAGACAAGAAAAATAAATAAAACTCACCGAAATTGGTAAGAAAGTAATTTGTAGGTGACATGATATCATTCATAGAAAACCCTAAAGACTCCACCAAAAAACCATTAGAAGTAATGAATGCAACAAAGTTGTAAAATACAAAGTTAATACATGGATATCAGTTGTGGTTCATATACTAATAACAAGGCAGCAGAACAAGAAATTAAGAAAACAATTGCATTAACAATTACACCAAAAAGAATAAAATACCTAGGAATAAACTTAACCAAGGAGTTTGTACTCTAAAAACTATAAAATATTGATAAATAAAGATGACACTAAAAAAATGGAAAGATATTCCATGCTGATGGATTGGAAGAATCTATATTGTTAAAATATGAGCACTGGATGTTACAGGCAACTGATAAATTACTAAACTCTACATCTATGATTATCTACTGACCATCAACTATTAACAAACCCTGATTAGATTACTTAACACAGTGAGGGACATCCATTCCTTCATAATCAACAGAGTCCAAACTTGGTATAGACTTTCATAGCAAGAGTGAATGATTTCTATTAACCTACACATATCTTTAGACTTTCCTCCTCCCAGCACCTAAAAGAGCCTGTTGGAACTGCTTAGTCTGGTCCTAATCCTGTTTTGCTAAATCAGACCTTTGGGATTTTGTGATGCACAACCGGGAGTAAAGGGAAAGGAGATGACCTAGAAATTCAAAGGCCAGGGCTAGAGAAGAATTGGGATCATGGAGCTTTCTGTGGAAAATAACAATTTAAAGAAATTTTTAGATGTTTTATTTTTGTCTATGTATCCCCTTCATAATATTTGGAAAACACAAGTTGGAGACTTGAGCTACTTTGCAATTACATTTAATTTCTGGGATACATTCTGTTGGTGGTGACTTGGTAATGTGAAGAGATCCCATAGGTGAATGCTTTCAGAGCTTACAGGTGGATGTGGAAATAAGGATCTTGGGAATCTTACAGGGATGAGGGAACAGCCATATTAACACATTTCATGATGACGAGAACCTAATGAAACAACCTTAAATGCGGGTCAGGACCAAAAGCAGCTTTGGCCACTTACATTACTTACATTACATTACTCTGTTCATCTTTGCCTCTATCTCTAATTACTCCTACCACTACCAAACAACCAGCCAAGGTTTTCTTCATGTGATAGTCTCATGCCCTATGCATGCTGTTCTATTTCTGGGTGTCATTTTTAGTTACAGCCTCTATGTGGTCATTAGAAAGGAGTCTGCAAATCTTTTGGCTTTCTTTCCTCCTAAGCAAATGCTCAGATTGTATTTATCTGCTCTACTAGAAGTTATGTGTGGCCATATGATTGTATAAGCCAGTGAAACTGAGTAGAAGTGACATATGTCACTTCCAGGCAGAAACTTTAAGAGCTACCACATGTTTCACTATGGCCAGAACTGTCCAGGCAGTGGCTGTTCCATCAATCTAGGTCTCTGATGAGGAAGCTGTCATTGCAGAGCAGAGAACCCAGCAAACTCATGACAAACATGTGATCCAAACAAGAAATAAACCTTTGTTTCCTTCCTACACTGAGATTTGGAACTTGTTTTTTACTACCATACAAGCTAACCCAGTAATTCTCAAAATGTGGTCCCTGAATCTAAGGCAGCAGCCTCACCTAGAAATTCATTAGAAATGCAAATTTGGTGGCTAACATACACATGAAAAAATGTTCATCTTCATTAGCCATCAAGGAAATTCAAATCAAAACCACACTGAGTTACCACCTTACACCAGTTAGAATAGCCAAAATTAACAAGACAGTAAACAACATGTGTTGGAGAAGATGTGGAGAAAGGGAAACCCTCTTACACTGTTGGTGGGAATGCAAGTTGGTGCAGCCACTTTGGAAAACAGTATGGAGATTCCTTAAGAAGTTAAAAATAGAGCTTTCCTATGACCCTGCAATTGCACTATTGGGTATTTACCCCAAAGATACAGATGTAGTGAAAAGAAGGGCCATTGGTACCCCAATGTTCATAGCAGCAATGGCCACAGTTGCCAAACTGTGGGAAGAAACAAGATGCCCTTCAGTGGACAAATGGATGAAGAAGATATGGCCCATATATACTATCGAGTATCAGAAAGGATGAATACCCAACTTTTGTATCAACATGGACAGGACTGGAAGAGATTATGTTATGTGAAGTAAGTCAAGCAGAGAGAGCCAATTATTATATGGTTTTGCTTACTTGTGGAGCATAAGGAATAACATGGAGGACATGGGGAGATGGAGAGGAGAAGGGAGTTGGGGGAAATTGAAGGGGGAGATGAACCATGAAAGACTGTGGATTCTGGGAAACAAATTGAGGGTTTTGGAGGGTTCTGGAGGGCTTACGTGAGCCTGGTGGTGGATATTATGGAGGGCACATATTGCATGGAGCACTGGGTATGGTACATAAACAATGAATTCTGGAACATTGAAAAGAAAAAAAAAAGAAATGTAAATTTGGGGGCTGCAGCTCAGACCTACTGAGTCAGAAACACTGGGGGGGTGGGACCCAGAATTCTGTCTTTCAATAAGCCCTGCAGATTATTCTAATGCTCTTTAAAGTTTGAGAGCCACTAACCTGAACTATCCTGAATGACTCTGCCTCCATTACCAATAAACTGAGACTTTGTACCCCAAAATAAAATCTCTAAAGAAAGAATCTGGTCTAATTTAATCATCAACCTATTAGACAGAACTCTTGTACCATGCCACCTGATGGGCCATTGTCCAGACTATAAACTGGCAATCTTGGGCCATGTGCCTTCCTCAAGTTCAGTCAACCCTGGCCCCAGTAGTCAAAGTTTAGAAGGAGGCAGGAAGGGTCACTGATACAGAGCATGGCTACACACGCCTGCATAACTACCTACATACCCACTCAGCACCAGTGAAGGGTATAGTATAGTATAGTATGGTTCAGAAGGGGCTGTGGATGCAGCAGCACCATGACTGTTTTCTTTAATAAATTATAACAAATACAGAATAATATATGGAATATAGGAAGAAAAAAATAGAACACTCTAAAGGAGTAGCAACAGATTCTACTGATCTGTTAAGAATCATATCCATCCTGGGGCGCCTGGGTGGCTCAGTGGTTTAAGCCTCTGCCTTCAGCTCAGGTCATGATCTCAGGGTCCTGGGATCGAGCCCCACATCGGGCTCTCTGGTTAGCGGGGAGCCTGCTTCCCCCTCTCTCTCTGCCTGCCTCTCTGCCTACTTGTGATCTCTCTCTGTCAAATAAATAAATAAAAATCTTTAAAAAAAATTTCCTTAAAAAAAAAAAAGAATCATATCCATCCTTCTTTTCCCCCTGTTTTTGTCAACATTAGTCTACAGAGGGGTCTTTGAAGCTTTATCCAGTGTTTCTGAAACTTGATGTATACTAGAATCACCTGAGGAACTTTAAAAAATACCAGAACTGTTCACTCTGAATCTGGATGGGATGTAGTGGCAGGGAACTGCCAGAGTTAGCAACTAAAAATATGGAACACATGGTTGAATTTGAATTTTAGATAAATAATGATTTTTTTTAGTATAAAGGTGTCCTGTGCAATAGTTGGGATATACTAAAATATTATTCATTGCTTATAAGCTTAAATTTAATCAGGTCTCCCCAGACAGGGGAAGCAGGAGGAGGGGCTGGAGGAGGGGGCAGGTGGATCAGTCTTTTTAAAGTTCCTCAAGTGATTACCATTTGAGGTTTAAGACTGAGAATCTCTGGTTTTGCTCAACCCATCCTTAACCCTGCAGAATATCAGAACTTTAAGTAAGTGTAGAGTAGAACTCATTCTCTTCTAAACACACTTCAGGTGATGGATTTCACATTCATTTATTTCTGCTTCTCCCCTCCGTGTCACTGTAAAACTGTACAATGATTGACAACCCTATCATTGCCATTATGAGTGAACAGCACATAATCCCCCATTATGTAAATGCCTACCACCTCATTTCTGAATTAGGCATCAATTATGGCAACTTAATTGTGTTGTGAAGAGGCTTAGTCAGAGAGTAGAGCTTATCTCTGACTCAAAGGGGCAGGGAAAAAGAAAAAGAATAAAATTCAAGTGTACCATTAGCTTTTAGGTTGAGACTCACTGAGCAAGTCATTTTTCCTGAGTTCCAGTAGCCATAGTTCTTTCTATGAGTATAGAATTTTATTAGGTTATTCTGAGCTGGTGCAAGCTAATTTAATCAGAGAATATCCTGGATTGAATTATAATTCATGGTTCCTGAAGGATTAAAAAAAAACAGTTCAGGAGAAACTGGAGTAGAATGTATATTGCTGTGGGATTATTAATCATTGAAGCAAACAGGTAGGCCATATCATATCTAGGTTATCATAGTGAAACAAGAGTGTCAGATTAACCTGTGATAAAATAGGTGAAGGGGATTAAGAGATACAAACTTCCAGGTAGAAATAAGTCACAGGGATGAAAAGCACAACATAGTCAATAATATTGTATACTGACTTGTATATTATATAGTTAATATTACTGAATATAGTCAATAGCATTGTAATACTTTGTGTGAAGACCAACGGTAACTACATTTATTGTGGTGAGCATTGTGTAATGTATAGAATTGTCAAACCAAATTGTCAAATCATTATGCCTAAAAATAATATTGTATGTCAACCATACTTCATTAGAAAAGAAAATTGCTTCAAGAAGACAAACCATTATGATTCATAGCCAAAGATGACATTAGTCATGGTGATTTTTGAGAACACTGACAATGTGACACATCATACATTCTTTTTAAATATATTTTATACACATTTCCAATGATCAGAATATTATAACTTCACTATAAAATATTTGAAAATATAAATATGTCATTCAGAATATCACTACTCTAATAGAACTATAATGTGCATTGGGCTGTATTTTCTTCTAGACTAGAAATTCCTTTGTGTTTTCAAGTGGTTGTCCATTAGACATTTTTAAAGTCCAACTACACTGCAGATCCAATGCTGCTCTTAATCACCTAGGAAGCAACTCAAATGCCATTTTATGACTATTATTTTCTTTTCTTTCTTTTTAAGTCTCTAACCCTATCTTGGTGGATGACCTCACTTCCCACCTCAAAAAGACCATAGATACTAGCAACTCGTGGGTTGATTACCTTTGGTTCAACACACATAGTCCCTTCACATCTTTCCCTTCACTCTCAAAAGAGAGACAATCCCTCCTCTCCTAAGCTAATATTCAATCTGGTCCCCATCACTTCCTGTCCCATTGAGTTAACCCTCCACCTCTTCCCTCTTCCCCAATGCCCCATGCTCCCTTCCCCCCAGTAAGCTAAACCTCCATCTATACCCTGGTTCCTATTGCTGCATGTTTCCTCACGTGGCTCACATTCATTGATAATATGGCTTATATATCATGGGCTTATAAATCTCAACCTCTCTTCCAAATAATGACACCTGGAATTCCTAGTTGAACTTGCAAAAATTTCAGGTATGTCACTGTTTAAATGTATACAAAATTTAATTATCCCTACTTTTCTGTAACACATCTCAACTGTTAATAATACAAGCCCTTATGCCATCAGATGGCAGACACAATCTCAATTACATCAGGATTTCTCTTACACATTTTCTTTGAGGCTTTGTTTAAATTTTGGAAGGCCAGTCTGACAACAATAATATGAAAAACAACTAACACTTACATGCCACTTACTCTATGCTAGGCATTGTTTTACATGCCTTCCATGTCTTCACTCATTTGATTCTTTTTTAAAAAAATTTTATTTAAATTCTACTTGGTTAACATATTCTGCTTTATTAGTTTCAGAGGTAGAATTTAGTGATTCATCAGTTGTATAGAACATCCACTGCTCATTACTTCAAGTGTCCTCCTTAATGTCCATCACCCAATTACAGCTTCCTCCCACCCACCACCACTCCAGCAACCCTCGGTTTGTTTCTGAGAGTTCAGTGTCTCTTAGTTTGCCTCCCTCTCTATTTTCATCTTATTTCATTTTTCCTTCCTTTCCCCTATATTCACCTGTTTTGTTTCTTAAATTCCGCATATGAGTGAAATCATATGATTATTGTCTTTCTCCATCTGACTTATTTCACTTGGCATAATACCCTCTACTTCCATCCATGTCATTGCAAATGGCAAGATTTCATGTTTTTTGATGGCTGAGTAATATTCCATTGTGTATACATACCATATCTTCTTTATCCACTCATCTGTCAATGGAAATCTGGGCTCTTTCCATAGTTTGGCTATTGTGGACATTGCTGCTGTAAACATTGGAGTGCATGTGCCCTTTTGAATCACTATGTTTGTATCTTTTGGATAAATACCTAGTCGTTCAATTGTTTTGAAAGAATTAATAAGATCAATAAACACATAACCAGAATTGTGAAAAAGGGAAGAGAAAGGACCAAAATAAATAAAATCATGAATGAAAGAGGAGGGAGCACAACTAACACTGAAGAAATACAATTATAAGAGGATGTTATATGAGCAATTATATACCAACAGATCAGGCAATCTGGAATAAATGGATGCATTCCTAGAAACATATTAAACTATCAAAACTGAAACATGAGGAAGTAGAAAACCTGAACATACCCATAACCAGGAAAGAAATTAACTTATGTGATTCTTACAACAGCCCAATTTGAATCTATTATTGTCTCATTTTATATATAGGGAGATGAATATATAGAAAATTAGTTATCGGCTCAAGGAAATAAAGTTTTATAAGTCATGTTCTAGCCTGTGTTCTAAATCATTACCCTAGATCTCCCTTAATTTCTTTTGTAGCCCAAGGCATTAGCAGGCAGAGGTATTATGTGACTTGGACCATTGTCTATGTTGGCATCTGCTGAAACATCTTCCTTCCATCACAGACTCATGCAGATACCTGCTGATTTATCCTCATTCCTCATTACAAGGCTCCTTCATGACTGGCTTACTTTCAGCTATTTCTGTTTTCCCTTTGGGACCACTCTGTATAGCTCTCTTACCTTGCCAAGCTTCAGGCGCTCTACTTATCTACCTGAAGACCTCTCTGCCCAAATATAACATTCAACCACGTTTCCTTGCCACATTCCCAGGCACTGTTTGGGAATGAAGGGACAGGTCCCTTCTACCATCAGATCAGGACATTACCCATCTATAATTTCTTCTCCCACTCAAACCCCAGGCTTGGACATTAGGATGTCCTCCTCAGGGACCCACACTACCTAATACACTCACCTCTCCTTCTTTGACTCCTCTTTGCCTGGTCTGAGAAGTCTTTATTTAGTTAGGGTGGGTGAAAATTTTTATCTCAACCCTGTATTCTACAAAGTTAATGGCTCAGTCTTTCCGTCAATCACTCAGGCTAAGGTTTTTAAAAAACTCAAAATCCAGGGTGCCTGGTGGATCAGTCAATTGAGCATGCAATTTTTTATTTCAGCTCAGATCATGATCTCAGGGTCATGAGATCGAGCCCCTTGTCCATCTGGCTCCATACTCAGGGCAGAGTCTGCTTCTCTTTTTCTCTCTTCCTCTCTCTCTGCCCCTCTCCCCCTGCTCTCTCTCTATTTCTCTCAGATAAATAAATAAATCTTTTAAAAAAAGAAACCCTGAAAATCCAAAAGCTGGCTTCTGTTTTTACTCTTCAACACCTAGTCTTCCAAATACAAAAAGGGCTCACGGGGTTCACAGAAATACTAAGAATGACACCTGTTGCTGTATGATATTAAGTAAAGGCTTAATCTTTCACATAACAGTCCCACATGAGGCTTAAATAGAAATGTTCCTGAAAAAGATATTTTATCCACTTATTCATGTTTATTTACTTATTTATTCATTTGTTTAATATTTATGAAATATTTATAAAGCACTGCATTAGTCAAAGTTTCCAGAAAAATAGAACCAATAAGATGTGTGTATATATAGAGAGACTTATTTTAAGAAATTAGTTCATGCAATTGTAAAGGATGACAAGCCCAAAATCTGCCAGGCAGAATACTCTCTTCATGTGCAGAGGTCAGCTTTTTTATATTAAGGCCTCCAAATGAGTAAAGGAGCCCCACCCCTACTGTGGAGGATAATCTGCTTTTCTCAAAGTCCATTCATTCAAATATTAATCCCTTCTCCCTAAAAAACCTTCACAGAAACATCTACAATAGGGTTTAACCAAATATCTGGATACTGTGTCCTAGCCAAACTGAAAGATAAATTTAACCATCACAAGCACCTACTCAGTTGTTTTTCACTAGGGATGTAACAGACAAGAAAACAAACATGGTCCCTGGCCCCATGATGTTTCCTCAAAAATTCATTAATTCAACAGTCCCTGGATGTACAAATTCAAATTCAAGTGCAAAGAATTCAAACTAGCTCTTTTCCAATTAGCAAGAATTGATAAGAAAGAGAAAGAGATAAAGTGGTCTCTGGGTACCAAAAATCTAGAAGCCTGTGAAAAGGTAGTAGAAAGGGATTCTGGTGTCTTTGAAGATGAGCTTGAAATCATTCTCAGCTTTGTCAGGACCATTCTTACTCATTCCCCTAGCTAACTCTTGCAGGGAGAGGTAGTTGCCTTTTGCCTTTTGGAGATGGGTATTAGCAGAAGAGGCTTCATAGAGGAGGTGATGTTTTAGCTAAATGTTCAGTGATGGATAGATACACACTTGGCAGAAAGGACAGGTAAAAATTATTCCAAGCATTAGATGTCAACGAAGCCATATATAAAGCCCAAACGGGAAATATATCATATTTGAGGAAGCACAAATATCTCCTGTGACTAGGGCACAAGGCACAGTAGCAAAGCACAGAGACAAAGGAAGTGGAGAAGTACCCAAGAAGCCTTGTTTCCCACGCATGCTTGGACTTCGCAGTGAGAAACCATAAAAAGTGTTACATTGAAGGAGATGTGATTATTTTGTGTTCTAGAAATATTATGCTGGTCAAGAGTCCTAAGGATGGATTACAGAGGGCCAAGATGCTACCAGTGGGAAATTAAACAATCCTGAAGAAAGATCTTGAGGGCCTCAAAGAAAGACTGGAGGAAAGAGAACAAGGTTGAAAGATGCAATGAAATTAAAATAAAAAGACAGTGAGGGGCACCCAGATGGTGCAATAGACTCTTGGTTTTGGCTCAGGTCATGATCTTTATCTAAGGGTACTGGGAACAAGCTCCACATCAGGCTCTGCCCTCAGTGCAGAGTCTGTTTGAGATTCTCCCTCTCCCTCTGCTCCTCCTTCTCACGCTCTCTTTCTCTCTCTCTCTCTCTCTTTAAAATAAATGGATAAATCTTAAAAAAAAAAACTTGGCAATTTATTGATTGTGGGGATGGGGAAAAATTGAGGAAGAGGAGTGGTCCTTTCAACCAGTGGAGTTGCCCACCTTCAAGTGGAACACACAGGTCTGATCAAGGAGAAATATAGTTGTGGTCACCTTAACAGAAGCCACACCCCTATCCCATAGTCCTGGGTCACATAAACCCGGGTTCTTATATAATCCAAGAAAGGGGGAGCAAGTTCCCTCAAAATACTAATATTGGACTTCCTGCCATGCTTTGCATACGGCAGACTAAGAAGTAACTGGGTTAGGTGTCATGGTATAATTCATAGCTGATAGTTTTATATTACTAAAGTTAATACTTAAACAGTAACTCTCTATGAGATCAATTCTATTATCATCCCTATTTGACAGAGACCGTGTAACTTTCTCAAGACCATCCAACTAATAAGCAGTAGTCAGGATTCAAAGCCTGGTATTTAAGCTGACTCATAGCCATTAGATGAGGGCCAAGAGAAAGGAGCTACACAGACTTAGTCTAAACCATTTTTTTTATTTTTATACAATCCAATACTGAATAATTTAAGGATCTCTTGCCTTTTTCCACAAAGGAATGCCAGTGTAAGTGAGTATAAAGCTCATCTGATTTATAATTCATTTTCTTAAATGTGGAGATGAGATCTTATATAATTTTCCTTTTTTGTTGTCACTTCCCTTTGATAAATGAAAGGATCAAGGACCCTAAAACCTCCTGCCCATTCAGCTGAAAGATTTACTTGTTTTTATAAGCAAAAATAAAAGCATTGCTCTCTTCTTCTCTTATAGGTACACTGAATGCACAGAACTCATCAGATGTCGTTACATATGCATCATTTTAAATCTCCCACTTTCTCTTTAATACTGTTTGGTGAAAGCTGTCCTCCTCCTCCCTCTGGATTAAAACCTATATAGCCTCTGTGATATTTCTACTCACTTCTATATAATAAAAATTCCTAAGCTCATTTTAAAATTACAATCCCAATCTCAGTTGAAAAACTAAAACACCCACTTAAATATATTAATAATCTCTTCAATCCTCATTGAAAGATGAGGCTTCTCTCCACTGAAGGTGGGCACATGATTTTTTCTTCTCCTTTTCCAACTGGCGATTCTTCTCTTCCTTGAGCTTGATCTCCTTCTCTGGGAGGACCAAAGCAGGGAGAGAGAAGAAATCTTAGGATTTTAGGACAAATGCTAATGAAATGACCCCGTGGTAAAATAGCTTTGAGTTCCGTGGACAGGCTAGAGCTTAAAATGCTCTCTTTCTCTAGTGACATGCTTCTGAGGTTCTTTATGGCACCCCAGCATTGGGGCCTTCCTCTGCATCTTCCTGTAGGTAATTTTTATCTGACTTATCAGTAATTGAAGACATATGTTGGTAAAATTTTCAAATATATGTATTTGGAATATGCATTGTGTGCATTACATACTTTGAGACAATCTGGTATACCAAATTTAGAATTATTATGGCTTTGTACTTAGCTAAGCCTTTTTATTATTATAGTGATCCTCCTTTGCCTTAACAATGTTTTTTGTATTGTGGTCTCTTTCATTTGAACTAATGTGAAGTGCTTATGAAAGACAAGGCTATCATGGCTTTCTTTTGGTTAGAATTTGCTTCTTCTATTTTCTATTTCCTTTCTACTTTCAAACTGTCTCTATCCTTAGAGTTTAAACATGTTTCCAATAAACAACATTTAGCTGGATGTGGTTATTTCGGTCATTTTATTGTGCGCTATTTGCCCACTTTTTTCTATGTTTCTTTTTTCCTCTCTATTGCCTTCTTTTAGATTAATTTTTTTCCCTTATTCCAGTTTCCACTTAACGGGATTGAAAGTTATATACTCCGTGTATATTCTTTTAGTAGGTATTCTGAGAATTTTACCATGCCCAATTGTGGGCATGAATAATGCTGAATAAGGCTGAATAATGCTCCCCACTCAAGGATTTCCATGTCCTATTCCCAAAACTTGTGAAAATATTAATTTAAATTTTTAAAAGGACTTTGAAAATGTGATGTTATGGATTTTGAGATGGGTAAATTATCCTGGGTTATCTGGGTGGGTCCAATGTAGTTACACAAATCTTTACAAGAGGGAGATGGTAGGGTTAGAGTTTAAAAAAAGAAAAAAGGCTGTATGATGACAGAATGGAGAGAAAGACTGCAAGATACTATACGGCTGGCTTGGGGGACGGAGAATGGAGTCTATGCCAAGGATGCAGACAGACTCTAGAAGGCAGAAAAAGCAAGGAAACAGATTCTTCTCTAGAGCTTTCAGCCGGAACACAGACTGCTGACCCATTTAGACTTCTGACTGCTAAAACAGTAAGAGAATAAACTTGTATTGGTTTAAACCACAAAGGATGGAGTCTTTGTTATAGAAGCAATTGAAAACAAATGCAGACTTTGGCACCCAGAAGTAGGGTGCTGCTGTAACAAATACAAAAAAAAATATAAAAGTGGCTTTGTAATTGAGTAATGAGTAGAGGCTACAAGAACTTTGAGGTGTATGACGGAAAAAATCCTAGATTCCCTTGAACAGACTGTTAATAGACATGCGGATGCAAATGACTCTGCCAGCGAGGGCTCAGAAGGAAATGAAGAGAATGGTAGAGAAAGCTTACATTGTCTCAGAGAATACCTAAATCATCACGAATAAATCATTGATAGAAATATGGTGAGGGCTCTGATATGGACCCTCAACTCTATGGTCAAATCTTCGACAAAGCAGGAAAAAATATCCAGTGAAAAAAAGACAGTCTCTTCAATAAATGGTGTTGGGAAAATTGGACACCTATGTATAGAAGAGTGAAACTCAACCATTCTCTTACACCACACACAAACATAAACTCAAAATGGATGAAAGATCTCCATGCGAGACAAAAATCCATCAAAATCCTAGAGGAGAACACAGGCAGCAACCTCTTCGACCTCAGCCGCAGCAACTTCTTCCTAGGAACATAGCCAAAGGCAAAGGAAGCAAGGGCAAAAATGAACTATTGGGACTTCATCAAGATGAAAAGCCTTTGCACAGCAAAGGAAACAGTTAACAGAACCAAAAGACAACTGACAGAATGGGAGAAGATATTTGCAAATGACATATCAGATAAAGGGCTAGTATCCAAAATCTATAAAGAGCTTATCAAACTCAACACCCAAAAGAACAAATAATCCAATCCAGAAATGGGCAGAGGACATGAACAGACATTTCTGCAAAGAAGACATCCAGATAGCCAACAGACACATGAAAAAGTGCTTCACATCTCTTGGCATCAGGGAAATACAAATCAAAACCACAATGAGATACCACCTTACACCAGTCAGAATGGCTAAAATTAACAAGTCAGGAAATGTTAGATGCTGACGAGGATGCGGAGAAAGGGGAACCCTCCTACACTGTTGGTGGGAATGCAAGCTGGTGCAACCACTCTGGAAAACAGCATGGAGTTTCCTCAAAAAGTTGAAAATAGAGCTACCTTATGACCCAGCAGTTGCAATACTGGGTATTTAACCTAAAGCCAGGTGGTGGGTATTAAGGAGGGCACGTATTGCATGGAGCACTGGGTGCAAAAACAATGAATACTGTTACGCTGAAAAGAAATTTAAAAAATAAATAAATTTTTAAAAAAAAGTTACCTAACTTCTGTGTGCTTCAGTTTCCTCTTTTATGAAGTGGATATTAGTAATAATTCCTCTCCCATAGGATTGTTACAAGGAATAAATTAACTGATATGACTAAAATGCTTGGAACAGTGCCTGAGACACAGAAAGTGCTCCAAAAGTACTTACACTCACTTTGGATATTGGCATGTACCCTCATGTTGACTGAAGGGTCACATATTCCATTTTAGGTTGTTGAACTTTTTAAAAATGATCTTGAGGATTTGCTTTATTTTCTTTCAAGCTGAGCAGCATTTAAAAGAACATTTGTTATAATCTACCTGGAATCTAGTTGAAAAGAATGTTGGTTGCATTTTTCCAGAATCTAGTTGAATAGCCTAGTAGGAAGGCTTTTTTGATGACTTAGTCCCTAACCTATGGAGACTGAGATGAAGGGGTCATCCCAAATTAGTTTTAAGGCTGTGCCAGAGACCTCAGGTCCTTGAACTTTTTAAGCTTTCCAGGAATAGGAAAGAGTTAACATAGAATAACAAAGGGCTGTTTTTTTCTAGGCTTTCTTTAGAGACATGACCAATAGCCCCACTTTACATTCCAGTGGAAGACCTTCCCAAAGGGCTCTGAGAACTCTCAGTGTGGAATGGTTTCTTTCTTTTTATCCCTGCACTTAAGCTGTGTACAGTTATCTATTACAACATATGCATAATTTTACCTCATTCAGCCTTAATAAATATTAAATGCAAGAATAAATGAAAGAGTTAGAGAGGAGAAGGGAGTTGGGGAAAATTGGAAGGGGAGGTAAACCATGAGAGACTATGGACCCTGAAAAACAATCTAAGGGTTTTGAAGGGGCGGGGGGGGGTGGGAGGTCGGGGTACCAGGTGGTGGGTATTATAGAGGGCACGGATTGCATGGAGCACTGGGTGTGGTGCAAAAATAATGAATACTGTTATGCTGAAAATAAAAAATAAATTTAAAAAAAAGACTGAAAAAAAAGAATAAATGAAAGAAAAAGGCAATGGAAAAAATAACATGTATGAAAAATAGACTTTTTCTCTGACTTAAAAGTAAAGGTAAAACTTCCCCCACAACTTTTCAACATGCTAAATTTTCATGAACAAGCCAATCGATCAATACTGTTTAAAGACATCAAGGTAAATAACCTTGAAAGAAAAGCAAAAGTTTAAAAATTGGTTCCTTCTGGGGAAGTAATGATAAGGTGAGTCAGTGATTACTGTTCTTTAACAACACTTTGTACTATTTGATTTTTTACCATGTTCTACTTGATTTTTTACTGTATCATTTTAAAAAAAGATTTATTTATTTGAGAGAGAAAGAGAGTGTGTGCATGAACAGGAAGAGCAAAGGAAAAGGGAGAGAGAATTTCAAACATGCTGAGTGCAGAGCCCCATGCAGGGCTCAGTCCCATGACCATGAGATCACTACCTAAGCAAAATCCAAAAGTTGAACAATCAACCAACCACACCACCCAGGCACTCCAGTTTTTTCCTATGTATATCTTGAAAAAAAAAAAAAGAAATATTTAAAAGCAAAGATTAACCAATTTTGGACCTGCTGTAACTCAAAAGCACCCAGTAGTACATCTGACCTCGTGAGGTTTAGTACAGTCTTTTATTTTATTTTTTAATTTAGTGCCCAGAGTCCCGATTACCAAAGAGTTGTTGATCCAAAGCCAAGTTGACAAATAAACAGAATTCTGAACTTTAATAAGGCACTTTCAGTGGACTTAGATTGAGCCGAATAAGCTTACTGACTGGTGCCAGAAAGTAGCTGTAAAGAAACTCTGTAAATCAATTAACTCCATCATTTTTATGGAGATCGCTTGATACCAAAACTTCTTTCTTTGCATGCTTCTCTGATCCTGTGGAGATGAAAATTGACATCCATAGTCATATTCTACCAAAAGAATGGCCAGATCTAAAAAAGGTAATGGTGATTAATCTGATGAATTATTTCTGGATCTTCTCCAGGGTTTCTCATTGCTTCTACTACAGATCTGTTTATTCTTTGGGGAATTAGATGTTAAGTTTCTCTGCTCTAGGTGTGATTTAAAATTATTCCGTAGCTCTGATTTCCCAGTTTTTTAAAAATTAGCTTTATATTTATTTTCAAAGAACATTGTTCAAAGAAGTGTCTTCTCAAAATCCCCTTTTCTCCTCAAATGAAGCATTCTTTAAAATTTCTGGACAATTTAAGTCAGGCAGTTTTACTTCCATTTAAATCACATATTCAGCTGCTGGGAAGATACGTGCCAACTACAGAATTTAAAGTTACAGTTTCAAGCAAAAGACTATTAAAAAATGGAATATGATAGGCTTCCAAGACTTCTAAAACACATCTCCTTTCCAAAATGTTTAAAATAAGTTTTAGAAGCACTAAGAGATAGCTTTGTGGAATTTTTTTAAAGTCTATTTTAGGACACTGTCTGAAACCTTTCCTTTTGATGTTCTTTAAGCTGTAAATCCTTGTTATGAACTAGAGAGTAGGAACATCAAAAAGCCCTAGAGAAAATGACAAGAAGCCTTTGTACAATGAGAGTCTCTTTCTCTGTTTCTCAAAAGAGGGAAATTTCCTTTTGTCATTAAGAACTTTTGAATGAATACTAAAAGAAGGAGGTGGGGAACATGAAGAAATGTATAACTGGTTTGAGCTTTATTCAGGCTAAGTATCAGGTTTTACCTAATCTTCTTTCTAGTATTTTCATGCCACTAATAATGTTTCATCTTTTTTATCCCAAGTAAGGAAAAATGAATTAACACAAACTCTAATTAAAATACAGTTTATTATGCAAGTAAGTGAAACTGTTTTCTTTTCATAAATGTCTCCTAGAAGAACGTTAATCTTGTTTCTTTCTCCATTGGTACTTTAGGTAAGGTGAATGAATAGTAGACATTGTAGTTTGAAAACACACATATGATGCTGAACCATCTTAAAAGTGTTTCCTGGTGTAGCAGGTAGTAAAAACTAACTGCACTAGCTAACCCCTGCAGGAGTCTAAGGGCCTACATGGGACATTGCTGCTCTAAATGTTATTGTACTCATCATGTTTTATTAAAGTGTAAACCCCACTTTATAAGGTTAGTGATGAAGACCCAGAGCAGCCTAAAAATGTGCCTCCTTTTTGCTAAAGGGAGAAAACTTTCTACCTACTATCTACCTAGTGTCACAAATCCACCTCCCTTCGTCTGCCTCCCACCCAGAATCTTGCCTCCAGTTTGAGCAGAGAAGTTGTCGCCAAGAGCTGACAATTTCTAGGTGCCCCCACCCAATGCAGGGCTCTGAAGGCATTGTTGAAACTGGTTAAGAAGCCAAAAGATGCAGAGATTAAGGAGGCTATAACCATAAATATGTGCCCTGGAGACTTCCCAACCACATGCTCTGCTGGCTCTTTTTGCCCCATCTCCTTTTTTTTTTTTTTTTTTTTTTTTTAGATTTACTTATTTATTTGAGGCAGGGGAGGGGCAGCAGGAGATGAGAGAGAGTCTCAGGCTGATTCCACACCTAGTGTGGAGCCTGATGAGGGGCTTGATCTCACAACTCTGAGATCACGACCTGAGCTGAAACCAAGAATCAGACACTTAAGTGAATGAGTCATCCAGGCACCCACCTCCCTTCTCCTTCTTAACCTCTAGCTGTCACCTAAAAAGAGGGGAGGGGCATTCAGTTTATGTCCCAGTAAACCAGGGTTCTATCTAGTAGTCTCACTTGCTGCAGATGACTGATAAGCTTAATAATATTGATGATATAATGATAGTAATAATAACCATTATACTCTTAAACTGCCAGGGAGCAAGGTACATATATATTAGATTCACATAAAAATCATGTAAATTGCAGATAGGATTTATATTATTAACCTTGCTGGACAAATGAGTACCCAAGACACAGAAAGGAGCCTCTAATCCCAGAGCTATGTGGGACCATGGTGGCCCCTCTACAGCATTACCACTGCAACCACCTTGATAGAGCTTGTGCAGGAGACTATCACTTTTATGAGGGATGTCTCTGCTTCCCTCTGTCCCCCACTGTCTCCCTCCACACCAGCCTGTTCCCCAACTCCCCACATTCATGTAAACCCACTGAGAGCTTCATCACAGGGTCCCTGGAACCTAACTTCAACCCACAGGGCAAGTAAGTGGATTTGTTATGTGGTAAAGTCTTCATTTGATTGCAAGCAAACAGTGATGAAAAAAAAAAACAGCTGAAAAAGTTTGTTTTCAAACTGGGAGTGAGCTAAACATGGGACTCTTCTTCCTCTCACCCCATTACCAGTACATATAGCCAGAGTAATGTAAGCATTAAAGTGACCTGAGTCCTTGGTGTTCATATAGTTCAGTAATTACAGCAGATTTTCCTTTATTTTCAAATTGTTTCTCAAGGGATAAAATATTATTTCAAAAAATCAATCTCTGATCTTTTCTCACCATTTTTCCAAACTTTCCAACAAAAGAATGAGAAGGAGAAGCCAGTTTTGTCTCAGAAGATGAAGTCCCATTGGAAGAACTAACATGTTTTCCAACCTGCCTTTCCTTATTAAACATTAATGAACACACCTCAATAACCTTGACCTCCTAATGCAGTGAAGAAACAGATAAGTAGAATCAAAATGCCTGGGTTGATATTTAACTAATGATTATTAACAACTGGGATCTGAGAAATCTTTTCATTTTCACTTGCTAATAACGATTTTATTCAGACTTACAGTTAAGATCCTTAGGGGGAAAATCTATCTCAGGTGTAAAGAGCAGATGCAGGGAGCACTTGATTAAATTGTGTTTCTGATGCATCAGGACCCCTACTCTCTGCTCTCAGAAAGAGGAGGATGGTGGCCCAAGGAACCATGGTGAACATTGTTCACATATTATTCATAACAACAATGATGATAATAAGGTCTTGGCTCTTTCCTTCAGTAAGAATTTACAGACCACCTACTGTGTCCCCAATAGTAAGATTTGCAAAGATTCTTCCAGTTTTAAATGGGTTTGAAAAATTCTGACCAGTAATAAATATATATTTACATTTTTTTTCATTAGCAATGATTTAATTGTACTTGATTACTGTCAGATTTTAGGAAATAAAATTCCAGACATAATCTGACTTTTAAGCAACCCCTCTGAGGAAATAGATATTTGGTATCATCATACAGGAAGTTCCTTATTCACCTCATGAAGTGTGATGTCCCAAGACATTAAAAATGCCATTCAGTTCATCTATCTCTAATTGATATAAATCTATTTCAGAAACATATCTCTTGTATGTCGAACTGAATTCCCTTGATTTTTTTAGTTTGTTTTTTATTGTCATGACCTTAAATACCTATGGTCATTGTCAGTCAAATATTTTCAGACTGTAAATGCCTCTTGGCATATGCTCTCACCAAAACTATTTTCAAGGTCATAAATTTCAGACCCCAGGCTTGATTCAACCTAGGATGACAACTGCAGAACTATGTAGAACCCAGACTTGCAGCAGTTGCCCTAAATAGGTTAGGCCTTTCCAGGGGGGTTAGAAGAAACACAAAGTGGTCAAATTTTGTGCTTTCCAAGAAAAAGGAAGGAGGAACACAGGGTGACTAAAGCTCCTTCTTTCAGAGCACTCTTTAATGTCTGGAGCTAGAGTATGCCTTCTTCTACCACCTAAGGATAAAATAGGCTGCCACCACTATGCTACGTCTAATGCCACCCCTGGCTGCCGCCACCACCACCACCAAGCTTACTAACATTACTGCTACCACCTCACAACCTCTACCATTGCCACCACCACTGCCATCCCTACAAATACCACAGCCATCACTATCACCCCCACTACCTCCACCATTACCAATGCCACTGTCATCATCATCATAATCATTGTTAGCATTGATGAGGCCCTTTCTATAAGCCAGGTCTGGCATCAGTAGCTCTCTACGAATTTTATCTCAATTAAATTCCTATAAAATGCTATGTTACAGCTAAATATGAAGCAAAAAATGTAGCCTCACTTTACACATAAGGAAAGAGTGACTTTGAGATGCTAAGTTACTCCAACAAAATTCAGAATCTTTTAAGTGGTTGGTCATATATGACAAGATCCCTTTGTTCTGCCTCCCCCTGCCTCTCTGCCCCTCCTCCAAGAGAATACATCTTTAACCTGCTAACTTATGGGCTAAAGTTCCTTAGCAAATTAAGAATAAGTAAGAAAGACAGAGAGGAAAGAAAGAATAGAGAAGGAAACAGGGAAACAAAACTTTTTCTTCTACAGTAAAGTAAAATTTCATTGACAATTTTCCAATTCAAGAGAAAATTTATTGACTTTAAAATGTAACTGGTTGAGGCCATATGCCACCTCCTCCACCAATATAAATCTCTCATCAGCTTTATCCAGGAGAAGATGGTGGTGGAGAGCACGAGGGTATTAAATGCATGAAAGGAGAAGAGTGGGGTGTTGGGATACAAAAGAGAGACTTGGTACAAAGAAGAGAATCCAGGCCCCTGATGGACAGTTTCCTTTGCATGCCCAGGCTACTACTCCAGGTCCTATGATGTCATTTAGGAAGGGGGCAGGTTGATTTTTCAGAGCTAATATGATTATTTGGAAGTAGAACTCATGAACAGACCTTATGTCAAGGTAGAACAAGGCTGGTACAGAATTTACAAAATCTTAAATCTTTCTTGGGGTGGCCCCAGTCACAGACACAGAGACATACAAACAGCCCCGTGCTGCAGGCCCAGAGCTCCCCTCTCAGTCTGGAGGTGAGAGGGTAGCTAGGAAAAGAAACCTGCCAAGGACTGACTCCCTCAAGACAACTTCCCTATAACATGACATGAAAACGAATCACTGTTAGCTGGTTTCATCCAACTATAATAAGCAAGAAGTTGAGCTGATATTCAGCTTCTCTACCCAACACTACTGACAATTGCTGTTGATAAGCTCTTCACATCACTGTTCTGGCCCCCCCCATCTTCCCTTCTTCCATCATACGGTGGGAATCACTGTTCTGAAGCCAGGAAATGCTGAACATTGGAAGTTCTGACCCCAGACTATCTTTTCAATCTCCCTCCATAGATACCACCCGACTCAAGTTGGTGGCCAGTACCCTCCTACAGGCTCCCAGAGAACTTGTGTGTTACTCTGCCACAGCACGTCTCAGATACTATTACCCTTCAATACTTGACAGCCCACCCCCACATGTTCAAGACTGAAAGTGTCCTTCATTTTCTCTGCCCTAGTAAGGCCGGTCAGGGGTGGGTTTCTCTGAGAATTTGAAGAATTAATGAACAAAAGGAGATTTGAAAACCTCTAGTTATGTGAGTCATATATACCTATGTTCTCAGGCAGACTTTGAAAACTTCTTACTCATGATCTCAAGAAGAAATATATTTTATATTGTGACTCAGTTCATTCGTATATATAATGGAAAAGTCTAATGAAACTAATAACACATGGGAAACATTCTAATATATTTTCTATTCTATTCTATTCTATTCCACTCTGCTTCATTCCATTCCATTTCATTCCTATTTTAACATGGGTTTTCCAAGAAGCAGACCCTGAAACAAAGATTCAAATGCAAGTAGTTTACTTTGGAGGTGATCTCAGAAACACCAGGAGAGAAGAGAAACGAGACAGGGAAAGCAAGTCAGCCAATGAAAGTGTAGAATGTGTGCCTCATCTCAGACTTATCATGTCCAAGTGGTGGGGAAACCAGGGTATTCAATGTATATAAATACAGGCATCCTCAGTCACTGGTTGAGGGATTTGGAGGCAGGGGGTCAGGAATGGGGACATTAATCTCCTGAGATTTCTGACCTTCTAGAAGGACTGCATAAAAGCTGGCTTCAGTAGGAATAGGGAAGTCCTTGTCAAAGAAATGCAAAGGCTGGCAGGTGTAGGAGGGATGGTGTGTACAGGAGTGTAAAAAGGGGGAAGATAGGTAGAAAGCTGGCAAGATTCATTACTAAATTATTTTGGCTTTTAGGATGTCTGGGTCACCATCCACTAAACGGATTTCATGATCTACTAATGGGCACCTCATGGTTTGAAGAGCAGTGTTAGCATTCTAACATGGTATTTCCTAAAGAGCAGACTTTACAGTCCACATACTTCTGGTGGTCTGTGAAATGATTTTAGATAGTGCATGAACAAGTATTTTTTAATGTTAATCCTCATTTAAAAATTGCAAACTAGTGTCTGATATCTGGTGCGGAACACATAAACAACTCTCAAAACTTAGTAATAAGAAGACAAATAACCCAGTTAAGAAAAAAAAAAAAAACTAAACAAAAATGTTCACAGATATTTCACCAAAGAAAATATGGCAAATGAGTATTTGAAAAGCTGTTCTAGTTATTAGAGAAATACAAATAAGACCACAATGGTATAACACTACACACCTACTGAAGTGGCTTTATTAAGAAAACTGACAATACCACATGCAGGTGAGGGTGTGGAGCAACTGGAATTCTCATACTTTGTTACTGGGCATGCAGACTGCTACAGCCACTTTAGCCACAGTTTCTAAGTGGCAGTTTCTCATGAAGCAATTCTGCTCCTGGATATTTACCTAAGAAAAATTAAAACCTATTTCTACACAAAGAACTGTCTTCAAATGTTTATAGCAACTTATTCATAATAGCAGAAAAGTAGAAAAACAAAATGTCTACCAAGTGTCCCTAGAATGGGATACTAATCATCACTAAAAAAGGACTGAACTACTGACACATTCAACAACATGGATGGATCTCAACTATACTACTAAATGAAAAGAAATCCGCTCATAAAGGATGTATAATGTATGGTTTAACTTAAACAACGTTTTGGAAAAAAGTGAAACTTACAAACTGAGAAATCAAATCAGTGGCTGTAAGAGGCTGAGGACAAGAATGAGTCAAGTGTTGACTGTAAAAGAGCATTATATTATATTTCAGGGTGATGAAAGACTCTATTTTCATTTTGATTGCAATGTGGGATTGCATAGAACATACACTTACAAAGATCTAATTTTGCCATATGTAAATTATACCTCAACAAACCCAACTTAAAAAAAAATTGCAACCTAGGTAAAATGAGCACTTCTATGACATAGAATTTTCCTCTGGAATAAATATATTTGAGGAAAAAAAGTAAATTGATTTAACTATCAACAAAGTATGTGATACATAGGTGTGCAGGGAGAAAAAGGGAAAGTGATGCCTGGTAGGATGGAACTCAGGATCTTTTGCCCCAGAGATGCTCCTTTATTGAAGTCCTTCCTGTTTTGTCCTTCCAGTCTAACTGTGCTTCTCCCCCACAGAGATTTGGCTATGGAGGCTGGGTGCAGCTCCAACACCACAGCAAGGTGAGTTTTTCCCAAATTGTGAATGTGTTTTAGACAGGGACATCCTGAGCCTGAGATGTTCTTGCAGGTGGGCCTCCAGGGAGCTCAACTCATGTCCTCTTATTGACTTTGTAATAAGCAAGGAAGCAGTACTGAGTTTCTCAAACTTACTAGGAAAAATGAGGGTGACTTCAAAGAGCTGTATTTAAGAAGGTAAAATTGCAATTTGAGAAGCCATTAAGAAATCTTTTTTTTTTTTCTACCCTAGAACCAATTTTAGCATTTATTGTTCTGCCTCAAGAAAGTGACCTGGGCTCTTTCCACAGGTTATTACAGTATATTAATGCCAACCAAATAAATGGCACAGTTTAGGTTTGTGCACAAGCTGGAGAAATTAAACACTGGAGACAAAGAGGAGAAAAGCCACTTTTATTAAAGGTTGAGTCTGGTAAGAGAAAAAGCAAGAGGAGGAAAGCCTGGGGCAAAGCATTCTGTAAGTAATGAGGCCTGTGCGTGAGCTGAAGTCTAGAGCTACAGAGGCATCTCATGCTCTGTCAGAGGCATCTCATGGTCTCATGGAGTTAAGGTCACATTCCTGAGCTTCCAGCTAAATGTAGACAGACCATGGAAGCACACCCTAGAGGACTCATGGTCTGGGAAGGCACAGTTACCATGCGTAGGGGTGACTTGGAAGAAATGCAAATTTGGGGGTATCACCCCAGACCTGCCATCTCAGGAATTCTGAGGGTCAGGCCAGCAATCTATGTTTTGACAAGCCTCTGGTGATTCTGACACTCACTCAAATCTGAGAACCTTGGGGTCATACATTCATTTACTCACTTAATGATTTATATTGACACCTATTTTGTGTCAGGCCCACCAATCCTAGCACCAGGAATAGCCTGCTGACCCAGAAAGAAATACTTGATGCCCTAAAAAAATCATCACAACAGAGAATGGAATGAAAAACAATGCTGTAGTAGCAAGTGACTAGGGAAGATTCGCTGGGCTGGCTGCTCAGGGGGCCAGCTAAGACTCAGAGGATGGTAAGGAAATTCTGGACAAGTGTCCCTGGATGAGGAACAGCAGTTGCAAAGCCCACCAAGTGAGAAAGAGCTGTGTTTGAGGAACAGAAAGGAAAGGAATGTGACCAAGATGTAGTAAAAGGGGGAGATGGTAGGAAATAAGCCTGGTGAGGTATGCAAGGGAGAGATCATGGAGAGACTGTGGGGATACTTGAAATATCCCTAGCTGTGGAGTCCAGATTTTATTCTCAGTGAAACACAAATTCTCTGGAGGGTTTTAATGGCTTAAAAAGACCGCCTTGACTACTCTGTGGAATAAGATCAGAGACAGGTAGAGTTTAGGAAGCCAAGGAAAGAGGTTGGAGAGATGGGCAGAAGCCTCAATAGACAGGGTCATAGGGGATAGATTTAAGCCTTTGTACTTGATCCTGAAGGCAATGGAGAATAAATAGTTTTGAACATCAGCATCTCTGGGGCAGTTCGCTCTCACCTCCACTAGAGGGCCCACTAAGTGCTGCTATAGACACAGTGCTGCACTTTTCCCACTAAAAGTGCTAGTTCCTAGGGGAGCTGGTGATGTTAGTTGGCCTTAAATCTCCCCAAGGGAGAGTACATTCTGAGTAGAGCTGATTACAAGGCTATTAAGAAGTCCACAGGAATGGACAGACAGGTCTCATTTGTAACCTTGATACTGTATTTGAATGGCTTTCATTTCATTTTGTTTTCATGTCAAGAGATTGCATAAACACTAAATCTCCAAAAGAAAATAGGAATGAAAACATTTCATATCTACTACCTACATATTTCCAGCAAAACTGTACAGAATTTAATAGAACAAAACAGTGACAATCTATTTCTCTCTCTCTCAAAAACAAAACAAATGAACATGCAAAAGAACTGAATATGTATTTTTCATAATCACAATGGTCAGAGATTACAGCCACTGGAAAAACAACAGGCAAATATATATGAATATGGAAATTAGGCTAAGCAATGAGAAAATCCAGTATTGGGTTTTCTTTTTGTTCTCCTACATTCCTTTTTTTTTTTTTTTTTTTTTTTTTTCCCAATTTATTTATTTTCAGAAAAACAGTATTCATTATTTTTTCACCACACCCAGTGCTCCATGCAAGCTGTGCCCTCTATAATACCCACCACCTGGTACCCCAACCTCCCACCCCCCCCGCCACTTCAAACCCCTCAGACTGTTTTTCAGAGTCCATAGTCTCTCATGGTTCACCTCCCCTTCCAATTTACCCAAATTCCCTACTACTCTCTAACGCCCCTTGTCCTCCATGCTATTGGTTATGCTCCACAAATGAGTGAAACCATATGATAATTGACTCTCTCTGCTTGACTGATTTCACTCAGCATAATCTCTTCCAGTCCCGTCCATGTTGCTACAAAAGTTGGATATTCGTCCTTTCTGATGGAGGCATAATACTCCATAGTGTATATGGACCACATCTTCCTTATCCATTCATCCGTTGAAGGGCATCTTGGTTCTTTCCATAGTTTGGCGACTGTGGCCATTGCTGCTATAAACATTGGGGTACAGATGGGCCTTCTTTTCACGACATCTGTATCTTTGGGGTAAATACCCAGGAGTGCAATTGCAGGGTCGTAGGGAAGCTCTATTTTTAATTTCTTGAGGAATCTCCACACTGTTCTCCAAAGAGGCTGCACCAACTTGCATTCCCACCAACAGTGTAAGAGGGTTCCCCTTTCTCCACATCCTCTCCAACACATGTTGTTTTCTGTTTTGTTAATTTTGGCCATTCTAACTGGTGTAAGGTGATATCTCAATGTGGTTTTAATTTGAATCTCCCTGAGGGCTAATGATGATGAGCATTTTTTCATGTGTCTGATAGCCATTTGTATGTCTTGATTGGAGAAGTGTCTGTTCATATCTTCTGCCCATTTTTTGATGTGTTTGTCTGTTTCGTGTGGGTTGAGTTTGAGGAGTTCATTATAGATCCTGGATATTAACCTTTTGTCTGTACTGTCATTTGCAAATATCTTCTCCCATTCCGTGGGTTGCCTCTTTGTTTTTTTGACTGTTTCCTTTGCTGTGCAGAAGCTTTTGATTTTGATGAAGTCCCAGAAGTCTATTTTCGCTTTTGTTTCCTTTGCCTTTGGAGACGTATCTTGAAAGAAGTTGCTGTGGCTGATATCGAAGAGATTACTGCCTATGTTCTCTTCTAAGATTCTGATAGATTCCTGTCTCACGTTGAGGTCTTTTATCCATTTTGAGTTGATCTTTGTGTACGGTGTAAGAGAATGGTCGAGTTTCATTCTTCTACATATAGCTGTCCAGTTTTCCCAGCACCATTTATTGAAGAGACTGTCTTTTTTCCACTGTATATTTTTTCCTGTTTTGTCGAAGATTAATTGACCATAGAGTTGAGGGTCCATATCAGGGCTCTCTACTCTGTTCCACTGGTCTATGTGTCTGTTTTTATGCCAGTACCATGCTGTCTTGGTGATCACAGCTTTGTAATAAAGCTTGAAATCAGGTAAGGTGATGCCGCCAGCTTTATTTTTGTTTTTCAACGTTTCCTTAGCGATTCGGGGTCTCTTCTGATTCCATACAAATTTTTGGATTATTTGCTCCAGCTCTTTGAAGAATGCCGGTGGAATTTTGATCGGAATGGCATTAAAAGTATAGATTGCTCTAGGCAGTATAGACATTTTAACGATGTTTATTCTTCCGATCCAAGAGCATGGAATGGTCTTCCATCTTTTTGTGTCTTCTTCAATTTCTTTCATGAGTGTTCTATAGTTCCTCAAGTATAGATCCTTTACCTCTTTAGTTAGGTTTATTCCCAGGTATCTTATGGTTCTTGGTGCTATAGTAAATGGAATCGATTCTCTAATTTCCCTTTCTGTATTTTCCTTGTTAGTGTATAAGAAAGCCACTGATTTCTGCACATTGACTTTGTATCCTGCCACGCTGCTGAATTGCTGTATGAGTTCTAGTAGTTTGGGGGTGGAGTCTTTTGGGTTTTCCATATAAAGAATCATGTCATCTGCGAAGAGAGAGAGTTTGACTTCTTCATTACCAATTTGGATACCTTTTATTTCTCTCTGTTGTCTGATTGCTGTTGCTAGGACTTCTAATACTATGTTGAACAAGAGTGGTGAAAGTGGGCATCCTTGTCTTGTTCCTGATCTCAACGGGAAGGCTGCAAGCTTTTTCCCATTGAGGATGATATTTGCTGTGGGTCTTTCATAGATAGATTTGATGAGGTTCAGGAATGTTCCCTCTATCCCTATACTTTGAAGCGTTTTAATCAGGAACGGATGTTGGATTTTGTCAAATGCTTTTTCTGCATCAATTGAGAGGACCATGTGGTTCTTCTCTCTTCTCCTATTAATTTGTTGTATCACATTGATTGATTTACGAATGTTGAACCATCCTTGTAGCCCAGGGATGAATCCCACCTGATCATGGTGGATAATCTTTTTAATGTGTTGTTGGATCCTGTTGGCTAGGATCTTGTTGAGAATCTTAGCATCCATATTCATCAGTGATATTGGTCTGAAATTCTCCTTTTTGGTATGGTCCTTGCCTGGTTTGGGGATCAGGGTAATGCTGGCTTCATAGAAAGAGTCTGGAAGTTTTCCTTCTGCTTCAATTTTTTGAAACAGCTTCAGGAGAATAGGTGTTATTTCTTCTTGGAAGGTTTGGTAGAATTCCCCAGGGAATCCGTCAGGTCCTGGGCTCTTGTTTTTTGGGAGATTTTTGATCACTGCTTCAATCTCGTTATTAGATATCGGTCTATTCAGGTTGTCGATTTCTTCCTGGTTCAATTTTGGTAGTTTATATTTTTCCAGGAATGCATCCATTTCATCAAAGTTGCTAAGCTTATTGGCATATAACTGTTCGTAGTAACTTCTGATGATTGTTTCTACTTCCTTGGTGTTAGTTGTGATCTCTCCCCTTTCATTCATAATTTTATGAATTTGGGATTTCTCTCTTTTCTTTTGGATTAGTGTAGCCAGTGGCTTATCGATCTTATTGATTCTTTCAAAAAACCAGCTTCTAGTTTCATTGATACGTTCTACTGTATCTCTGGTTTCTCCCTCATTGATCTCAGCTCTAATCTTGATGATTTCCCTTCTTATGTGTGGAGTTGGTTTGATTTGTTGTTGATCCTCCAGTTCTTTAAGGTGTAGAGACAGCTGGTGTGTTCTGGATTTTTCAATTTTTTTGAGCAAGGCTTGGATGGCTATATATTTTCCCCTTAGGACCGCCTTTGCTGTATCCCATAGGTTTTGGACCGAAGTGTCTTCATTCTCATTGGTTTCCATGAATTGTTTCAGTTCTTCTTTGATCTCCTGGTTGATCCAAGCATTCTTAAGCAAGGTGGTCTTTAGCTTCCAGGTGTTTGAGTTCCTTCGGAACTTTTCCTTGTGATTGAGCTCCAGTTTCAAAGCATTGTGATCTGAGAATATGCAGGGAATAATCTCAGTCTTTTGGTATCGGCTGAGTCCTGATTTGTGACCCAGTATGTGGTCTATTCTGGAGAAGGTTCCGTGTGCACTTGAGAAGAATGAGTATTCTGCTGTTTTAGGGTGGAATGTTCTGTATATATCTATGAGGTCCATCTGGTCCAATGTGTCGTTCAATGCTCTTGTTTCTTTATTGATTTTCTGCTTCGATGATCTGTCTAATTCTGAAAGAGGCGTGTTAAGATCACCTACGATTAGTGTATTCATATCAATATGACTCTTTATCTTGATTAACAGTTTTCTTAAGTAATTGGCTGCTCCCATATTGGGAGCATAGATATTTACAATTGTTAGATCATCTTGGTGGATAGTCCCTTTAAGGATTATGTAGTGTCCTTCTGTATCTCTGACTACAGTCTTTAGTTTGAAGTCTAATTTATCTGATATGAGAATCGCTACCCCAGCCTTCTTTTGAGTCCCATTGGCATGAAAGATGCTTCTCCACCCCTTCACTTTCAGTCTGCGTGTATCTTTAGGTTCAAAATGGGTCTCTTGTAGACAGCATATGGATGGGTCCTGTCGTTTTATCCAATCTTCAACCCTGTGCCGTTTTATGGGTGCATTGAGGCCATTCACATTGAGAGTGATTATTGATAGATACGTTTTTATTGACATCGAGTTACCTTTGAAGTCTTTCTTTCTGTAGACTGTCTCTATATTTCTGTTCAATGCTATTCTTGGGATTTTTCCTCTTTTATAGAACCCCCCTTAATATTTCCTGCAGTATCGGCTTGGTGGTTGCATAGTCTTTTAAGTCTTGCCGGTCTTGGAAACTCTTTATCTCTCCATCCATTTTGAATGTCAGTCTTGCTGGATAAAGTATTCTTGGCTGCATGTTCTTCTCATTTAGTGCCCTGAATATATCTTGCCAGCCTCTTCTGGCTTGCCAGGTCTCTGTGGACAGGTCTGACGTTATTCTGATGGGCTTCCCTCTGTAAGTAAGGAGCCTCTTTGCCCTGGCAGCTTTCAAGAGATTATACCTACAATTATAATTTCTCAATTTGACTATCAGGTGTCGTGATGTTTTTTTGGAGTGTATAATCTTGGGTGGAGACCGTTCAGCCTCTAGTACATGAACGCTGGTTTCATTCGCGAGATTCGGAAAGTTTTCATGAAGGACTTGTTCCACGACATCTTCTAGACTTCTTTCTTTCTCCTCCCCTTCAGGAATTCCAATAATTCTGACGTTGGAACGCTTCATGGCATCGCTTATTTCCCTAATTCTGCTTTCGTGGGATCTAAGCTGTTTGTTCCAGGCTTCCTCCTGATCCTTTCTCTCTATCTGTTTGTCTTCCAGATCACTAATTCTATCTTCTGTCTCAGTTACCCTAGCTTTGAGAGAGTTTAGATTGGATTGGAACTCATTGAGAGCATTGTGGACCTCCTCCCTGGTAGCTTTAAGCTCCGCCCTAACATTGTGAACATCCTGTCTGGTCGCTTTCAGTTCGGCTCTAATCAATTCTGTTTGGTCATCCATGGCTTTCTCCAACCTAGCTATTGCCTGGATAATTGTTAGCCTGAATTCTCTTTCCGACATATTGTCTATGTTGATAGCCGTTAGCTCTGTTGCGGAAGGTCCATCCTCTGTATTTTTCTTCTGTTGGGCATTCCTCCTCCTAGTCATTTTGGTGGGAGAAGACTGAACAGATGTAGCTGGATGTATCAACTCTGGTGCAGTCAAGGTGCACCCTGGAACACTTCCTGATCTCCGTCTCAGAAGCCTCAGTCTGGGTGCAGAAGCTGAATAAATTCCCCCTTGGATGCTGGCAGTGCAGGTTCCAAGTTAAAGACCCTGGGGGCGCAGGATCTTTTGCTCGTCCCCAAAGCCAAGGCAGTGGCGGCTGTCTGGGAGCTCCTGACCGCCAGAGAGGTTCCAAGCAGCGATCGCACACTGAGATTTTGCCGCTGGCCGGGGCTGGGAGTGCCCGGCTTGCGCGCACCTCTTTTCAGAGGCGGCTGTGGGTCGGGCGCGCGTCTGGGGCACTGAGAACGGGGCGCTGGTCCGTAAGCCGCAGGCTGGGCTTTTGCGCGCCTCTGTCCGGGGAAGAGTTTCGCGGGACTTAGACTTTGAAACAATGGCCCGGGTCTAGAAGCGCCCCAGGGCCTTAGAAACCCAGGAGAGCTGGAGCAACGTGCACGCGCATCTCAAGCTTTGTGGTAGGGCTAGCCCGCGTTCTGCAGACCGGCTCCCATCCCCTCACAGGAGCCGGAACCCCGCGCTCTGGGGCACGCTGGCGGCTTAGGGACCAGGAGCCGGTTTCTCCGCCGCACTCTCTCTGCCTCCGCGCCGGGGAGGCCGTCTGGGACCGGGGACTCAAGCCCCTGTCCCTAGCCGCCCCGATTCCCACAGTTTGCCCCCGCGATCCTTTGCTCTTTTGGAGTGCTTTCAACCAGTCTCCGAGTTAATGCTGGTCCCCAGACGCAGGGCACTCTCGCTCGTATCGGGGTATTACTTTCCCACCGGTTGCCTCTGGTGGCTCCCTCCCCCTTTTGTTTATCTTCCGATCTCAGTCCGCTGTTCCCATTCCGCTTTACCTGCTCACTGGCGTCTTCTGCCCCTGTAGAGATCCAGACGTGTATAATTCTGATCTCAGGCTGATTTCATGGGTGATCAGAGTTCTTTGGTAGGTAATCAGCTCACTTTGGGGTACCAGCTGAAAAGACGCCTCTTCCTAGTACCCCGCCATCTTGTCCCCCCTCCTACATTCCTTTGAATAAATAGCTTGTGGCCCCCAAGACTGATTTGCCTCAGAGATTCCTGTCCTCAGAAAAATCTTTCCAAAACATTTCTTTGGTCTGCCATTTGTTTCTCTCTCTCTTTTTTTTTTTTTAGTTTTAATTTTTATTTTTATTATTTTTTATTTTTTTCAATTTATTTATTTTCAGAAAAACAGTATTCATTTTTTTTTCACCACACCCAGTGCTCCATGCAAGCCGTGCCCTCTATAATACCCACCACCTGGTACCCCAACCTCCCACACCCCCCGCCACTTCAAACCCCTCAGATTGTGTTTCTCTTTTTAACCTCTGGCTTTTCAGTGCCCTTGGAATGAACCAAGGAGTATTTGTTTGCCACAGGAAAGCTTTGTTCAGAACTAAAAAACACCATTTATCCTTGGTTGAGTGGTGATAAAAGTATAGGTAGCAAGCCAGGTTGTATAGCCTTTCGGGAGTTGCTTAGGGTGGTGAAAGAATACCTAGGAGCATTTCAGAGGGTAGACATAGGATCCTTTTCAAATCCATGGGTCAGATGAATCTAGAAACATGCTACTGAGTGGTTTCCAGGCCTTTGGGAACACAAATACAGACATGCACACATGTGCACATGAACACGTGCCTGTGCATGCATATACACAAACACATCATTTCCATCCAATTAGCATTTTTCACACACTAGTCTGTGTGATCTCATCAGGTTGCTGCTCTCAAAATGATTTCCCCCAGATATAACCTACCCAGATTTTCACCTGTGTCCCAAGCACAGGACCTTCCATCCCCACAGAGTTGGGGTGCATCCTCTTCCCAGTGTGGATGCGTTCTCCATCCTGGAAAA
Organism: Neogale vison; assembly: GCF_020171115.1. NCBI lineage: Eukaryota > Metazoa > Chordata > Mammalia > Carnivora > Mustelidae > Neogale > Neogale vison. The sequence continues at coordinate 96,439,099 of NC_058093.1, read as the reverse complement.
TACTAAAACTCCCATGCTATTGGGATTTTTATGGAGGTTTTCTCACGTAGGCATATTCAATTATTAACTCTATTTCTAGCCCTTCTTCCTTCCCTGGAGAAGTGGTGGGGGACTGAAAATGCCAAGCTTCTAATCATCGCTTGGTCTTTCTGATGACCCCATCCAGGAGCCATCCAGGGGTTTACTCAGAGTCAAATCAATAGAACAAAAGAGGGGTGCCTGGGTGGCTTACTGGGTTAAAGCCTCTGCCTTTGACTCAGGTCATGATCCCAGGGCCCTGGGATCGAGCCCCACATCGGTTCTCTGCTTGGCGGAGAGCCTGCTTCCTCCTCTTTCTGCCCACCTCTCTGCCTGCTTGTGATCTCTGTGTGTCAAATAAATAAATAAAATTTTTTAAAAAAATAGAACAAAAGATGCTACTAGTGCTCTTATCCACTTAGGAACTCACAAGGGTTTTAGCAATTCTATGTCAGAGGACTAAAGACCAAATATTAAAGTAAGAGATGCTCCTAGTAACCCTCAACAAAGTAGGCAGAAATGGAGCATACTTCAACATCATAATAGCCACATATGAAAGACCAACAGCTAATATCATCCTCAATGGGGAAAAACTGAGAGCTTGTCCTCTATGGTCAGGAACAAGACAGGGATATCCACTCTCACCATTACTCTCTAACATAGTACTAGAAGTCTTAGCCACAGCAATTAGATAACAAAAAGAAATAAAATGCTTCTAAATAGGCAAGGAAGAAGTCAAACTTTCACTATTTGCAGATGACATGATACTCTATGTAGAAAACCCAAAGACTCCACCAAAAAAAATTGCTAGAATACATGAATTCAGCAAAGTCCCAGGATATAAAATTGTTGTGCAGAAATCTGTTGCATTTCTACATACCAATAATGAAGCAGCAGAAAAAGAGATCAAGGAATTGATCCCATTTACAATTGTACCAATAACAATAAGATACCTAGGAAAAAACCTAGCCAAAGAAGAAAAAGATCCATATGCTGAAAACTATAGAACACTTATGAAAGAAATTGAAGAGGATATAAAGAAATGGGAAAAAATTCCATGCTCATGGGTAGGAATAACAAACACTGTTAAAATGTCCATACCACCTAAAACAATCTACACATTTAATGCAATCCTTATCAAAATACCACCAGCATTTTTCACAGAGCTAGGACAAACCAACCTCAAATTTGTATGGAACCACAAAAGACTCCAAATAGTCAAAGCAATCCTGAAAAAGAAAAGCAAAGCGGGAGGCATCACAATTCCAGACTTCAAGCTATAGTACAAAGGTGTAGTCATCAACACAGTATGATACTGGCACAAAAACAGACACATAGGTCAATAGAACAGAATAGAAAACCCAGAAATTGACCCACAATTGTATGGACAACTAATTTTTGATGAAGTAGGAAAGAATAGGCAATGGAAAAAAAAAAACAGTTTCTTCAACAAATGGTGTTGGAAAACGATTGCCACATGTAGAAAAGTGAAACTGGGCCATTTTTTTACATGATACACAAAAATAAATTCAAAATGGATGAAAGACCTAAATGTGAGACAGGAATCCATCAAAATCCTAGAAGGCAGCAACCTCTTTGACCTTAGCTATAGCAACTTCTTACTAGACACATTGCCAGAGGCAAGGGAAACAAAAGCAAAAATGAACTCTAGGAGCTTCATCAAGATAAAAGGCTTTTGCACAGTGAAGGAAACAACCAACAAAACTAAAATGCAGCCTACAAAATGGGAAGAGATATTTGCAAATGACATATCTGATAAAGGGTTAGTATCCAAAAGTTAGAAAGAGCTTATCAAACTCAACACCCAAAAAACTTCCCTAATAATCCAGTTAAGAAATTGGCAGAAGACATCAACATTTTTCCAAAGACATCAAGATAACTAACAGACACATGAAAAGATGTTCAACATCACTCATTACCAGGGAAATGCAGATCAAAACCACAGTGAGATACCACCTCACACCTGTCAGAATGGCTAAAATTAACAACACAGGAAACAACAGATGTTGGAGAGGATACAGAGAAAGGGGTCTTCTTTTGCACTGCTGGTGGGAATGCAGCCACTCTGAAAAACAGTACGGAGGTTCCTCAAAAAGTAAAAAATAGAACTATCCTACAATCCAGCAATTGCACTACTAGGTATTTATCCAAAGGATACAAAAATACAGATTTGAAGGGGTATATGCACCACCGTGTTTATAGCAGCATTACAACAATCGCCAAACTATGGAGAGAACCCAGATGTCCATCAACTGATAAATGGATAAAAAAAGATGTGGTATATATACACAATGGAATATGACTCAGCCATCAAAAATAATTAAATCTTGCCATTTGCAATGATGTGGATGGAGCTAGAGTATATTATGCTAAGAAAAATAAGCCAGTCAGAGAAAGAACAATACCCCATGGTTTCACTCATATGTGAAATTTAGGAAACAAAACAGATGAATATGTGGGAAGAGGAGAGAGAAGGATGAAGGGGGAGGCAAACCATAAGAGACTCTTAACAACAGAGAACAAACTGAAGGTTGATGGAGGGAGGTTGGTGGAGGATGGACTAAATGAGTGATAGGTATTACAAAGGGCACTTGTTATATTGAGCACTGAGTGTTGTATGTAAGTGATGAATCACTAAATTCTACTCCTGAAACCAATATTACACTATATGTTAATAAACTAGAATTTAAATAAAAATTTGGAAAAGAAAAAGAGAGAAACTCCTAGTGTTCTTATCACTTAGGAAATTACAAGGGTTTTAGGAGAAATGTGCCAGGAACCAGAGGCAGAGACCAATATATATATTATCTATTATTTCACACTCCATCACTAGGGAACCAGGGAGACACCCAAACGGGTAAAGAACACACAGATAGCAATAATTTTGTGCTAACAGAGCAAAAGAGACAAAAAATACTAAGGGACTTCAGGAGAGGTGGAAAGCCAATGCACAGGGCTATTTTCATGAAAGAATCTCAGAACTTTAGAAGTAGTGATTATCTAGCCAGTGTTTGAGAATATGGGCTGCAACAGAACAGTGAGTCATATCAATGCAGTGGGTTAGAGCAGCTTAAAAAATTAAATAGATTACAAAAGAGAATAGCAGAATGCATTCATGGTAAGAGTAAATATTGTTTCATGAAAATTTTGTCTCAGTTTGTATCTGTATAAATAGATACACAGGGGTGTAATGTATCACAATGCAAAATATCTTTCTTAATGTGGTATCATGGCCAATACTGATTAAAGTCCTCCTCCAATGCCCTCATTTCATGTTTTTATTTTTAAGGTTAATTTTTCATTACATAAGTAATATTTGAATAAACTTTACTTTTTAAATTTAGGCTTTTGGAGATAAAGCTATAGTTAATTCCCATGGATCAGCACTCCTTATACTCAAAAGTAATTCTTATCAGGGTGCCTGGCTGGCTTAGTTGGTAGAGCATTCAACTCTTGATCTCAGTTAATGAGTTTGATGACCCACATCAAGTATAGAGATTACTTAAAAATAAAATCTTTTAAAAAAATAATTTCTTTTTTTTATTGTGTTATGTTAGTCACTATAAAATACATCATTAGTTTCTGATACAATGAATTCCAAGATTCATTGTTTATTTACAACACCCAGTGCTCCATTTTATTAACAGTTTGGTGGGTATCTTTCCAGACCTTTTCCCATTATTTTATTTACATTACATGTACCTATAGAAACATATAGTATTATGTAACATAATGACAAACAAATGACACTAAAGACAAAGGGCTGATATCCAAGATCTATAAAAAACTTCCCTAACTCAATACTCAAAAAACAGATAAACAAGTCAAAAAATGGGTAGAAGACATGAACAGGCACTTCTGCAATGAAAACATACAAATGGCTAGCAGACACAAGAAAAAATGTTCATCATCATTAGCATCATGGAAATTCAAATCAAAACCACATTGAGATACCATCTTACACTAGTTAGAACAGCAAAGATTAACAGGCAAGAAACATCAAGTGTTGGAGAGAATGTGGAGAAAGGGGAATCTCTTACAGTTTTGGTGGTGGAATGCAAGTTGGTACAGCTACTTTGGAAAACAGTGTGGAGAATTCTCAAAAAGTTAAAAATAGAACTACCCTATGACTCTGCAATTGCACTACTGGGTATTTACCCCAAAGATACAGATGTAGAGAAAAGAAGGGCCATAAGTATCCCAATGTTCATAGCAGCAATGTCCACAATACCCAAACTGTGGAAAGAGCCAAGATGCCCTTCAGAAGATGAATGGAAGATGTGGTCCATATGTACAATGGAATATTACTCAGCCATCAGAAAGGATGAATACCCAAATTTTGCATCAACATGGATGGGACTGGAGGAGATTATGCTGAGTGAAATAAGTCAAGCAGAGAAAGTCAATTATCATATGGTTTTACTTACTTGTGGAACATAAGGAATAACACAGAGGACATTAGGAGAAGGAAAGGAAAAGTGAAGGGGGGGGTCAGAAGGGGAGACGAACCATGAGAGACTGTGGACTCCAAGAAACAAACTGAGGGTTTTAGAGGGGAGGTGAGGCTGGTGGTGGGTATGAAGGTGGGCACGTATTGCATGGAGCACAGGGTGTTATACATAAACAATGAATCATGGAACACTACATCTAAAACTAAGGATGTATTGTATGGTGACTAACATAAAATAAAAATTTAGGAAAAGTTAACAAAAAGTTAACAAAACAAGGAGGCAACCTTGTCACGTCAAAAAATAGGCAGAAGACATGAACAGATACTTCTCCAAAGAAGACATACAAATGGCTTACAAACACATGAAAAAAGGTGCATCAACACTAGCCATCAGGAAAATTCAAATTAAAACCACATTGAGATACCACCTTACACCAGTTAGAATGGTCAAAATCAACAATACAGTAAACAACAAGTGTTGGAGAGGATGTGGAGAAAGGGGAACCCTCTTAACACTGTTGGTGGGAATGAAAGTTGGCCCAGTCACTTTGGAAAACAATATGGAGATTTCTTAAGAAATTAAAAATAGAACTACCCTTTGACCCTGCAATTGCACTACGGGATATTTACCCCAAAGATACAAATATAGTGAAAAGAAGGGCCATGGTACACCAATGTTCAGAGCAGCAATGTCCACAATCGCCAAACTGTGGAAAGAACCAAGATGCCCTTCAGTGGACGAATGGATAAAGAAGATATTGTCCATATATACAATGGAATATTATGCCTCCATTAGAAAGGATGAATACCCAACTTTTGTATCAACATGGATAGGACTAGAGGAGATTAAGCTGAGTGAAATATGTCAAGCAGAGAGAGTCAATTACCATCTGGTTTCACTTACTTGTGGAGCACAAGAAATAACATGGAGGATATTAGAAGAAGGAAAAGAAAAGTGAATTGGGGGAAATCGGAGGGGGAGACGAACCACGAGACTGTGGACTCTGAGTTTTGGAGGGGAGAGGAGGGGGTTGGGTGAGGCTGGTGTTGGGTGTGGTGCATAAACAATGAATCTTGGAACACTGGAAAAAAATAAACAAACAAATAAATAAATAAAATTTAAAACAAAACAAAACATAAATAAATAAATAAAATCTTTTAAAAGGGGGAAAAAAAGAGTCACATGCTCTTCCGACTAAGCCAGCCAGGCACCCCGCTTGGGGGACACTCCTTAAAAAACAACAACTTGGTTTTCTTTTGAGAGTTTAGAAAAACAGGATTTGTTTGTGGGCTGGATAAATTAGAGCAGCTTACTCCAATTACTTGATTATTAGTTTAGTTTAATATCTTGGTTGATATCAAGGTCAATTTAAAAACAGAACCTAAGAAACCCTTCTGTCCCTCCCCTAGCAACAGGTGCTGCCTTCTGAGGCACATTAACAGCCCTGCAGGGATACTGAGTTCCCAAATGTGAAGTGAGATGGATCAGGAATGGATTCTCCCAAAATTCTGGCTTAGGAAACAATGCAGATTGGGAGCCTATTATAGGGCACAGCTGCTCTGTGGTACTTTTCACTCAGAAAAGGTTCTATTGACAGTTGCTGCCATTCATTAGCCTTACCATGGATTCAGCATTAAGGATGATGTAGAGAGAGTTTAGTGAATCCAATTCACCTCCCATGTAATGAGGGCCATCCTCTCAAAATATCAGACTCTGTAGGAAATGAAAGCAATTAACCTTTGCCTAAAATAGACAGCAATTACCAATATCAGCTTGGTGATGTGGAAAATGGATCTATAACCTTGGACAAGTCACCACGTTTTATGGACTTACTATTAAATGCAAGACTTGAACTAAATGATCCATTTCTGCTATAATGCATCCTGCTTTACCTAAAACCAAAACTTACTCATGCATCTCCCAGAGAAACCCATGTTCCTCCCTTGCCATTTATAACATATGGTAAAATCTGGACTGAAATATTGAAGCATGTTCTCTGACCTGGTTCTTTACAAATACTCTATTATTGAATCTTCTGTTTCACCCAGTTCTTAGTGGCAAACAACAGAACCCTTAAGAAGAAAGGCAGCTCACAAACCCCCTGGGAAGACAAGAGATCAAACCATGAGGCTGTGCTAACATGGGCAATGCCTAATCATGGGGGGCGGGGGGCCTGCACCACCAAAAAGGCAAGTGCCTGGCCACAGACAAGAAACTTATACTGACGCTGATGAGACTGGAAACAAGAGAATTCACATTTCTGCTCCAGCCACATCTGGCACCTCAGACAATACCCATACCAGAAGGTAGTTTCTGCAATTTGTTAGTACCCTCGCTACAAGGGAGGCTGGGAAAGTGAACTCTGGATTCTCCCTCATAAAATTTCTTCACACACAGAATGTTCCAGAGATGCTGGGTGGCCACAGCATGACAAATGTAATTGTCCACATTTTGCAGATAGAAAAAGTAAGGCTTCAACTGAGAAATCCCCTAACCAATCCTCTTCTACTGGTAGAAAGTAACTTCATGAGATTTTAAACCCAGGTCTGTTGGAATGCATGCTCTTTCTGCACTCTGCTATCCTGGGTACTTTATAGTGATTAAGCTTTTCTACTTAGGAGCAAAAGAAAAATAAAGCCTCTAATTTGCCAAATAAAAGTTTATTTCTTCACTTTTTCTTTTATTGTCATTCTCTCCCCTCCCTTCTTCACTTAATAGAAAGACACATGTTCCCATATTCTATTTGTGCAATCAGTATCATTCAGGAATCTTTTTTGTGAACAACAGAAACCAATAATGGCTAGTTTAAGCAAAAAAGGAATTGGTTGCAAGTGTCTCAAGCCCCTCCAGAACTGCAAATGCCTAGGGAACCACTCATAAGATATTCAGGTGATTGAAGCCACAGCCAAGGCCACATCACAGGACTTTCTAGCCTGGCTAGGGAGCTGCTGCCTCCCAGATGGACACTGAACGCTGCCACCAGCACTACTGCCGATGGACACAGCACAGGGCCACTGCTGAAATCACTGGCAGAATTCACCAATCCTGTCTTTTTGCATCACTTCCTCTTGATTAAAAACTAAGTATTGCTGGTCAAACTTGGGGCAAGGAGAGCAAGCACTGGGGCTCTGGGGCTTTATGAGACCTGCCTCCACCAAGACTCTCATAGGAGATTGCCCAATCTGGGAAGGTGGTTCAGATGCTGCCAGGTCAACAAAGGATGGGAACTGAGGCAAATAAATCATGATGTCCTAATGTCAAGAGACTCAGGTATGCCTAGGTATGGACATCTATCTCAAGTATACAAGTCATTGTTCACTGATCTTTTCCCCAGCTATGAGAAATGAATTAGATGTGAGGTCTTATGTATTCATGCCAGATATGAATGGGCTGCCACACTTGAAGGTGAAAAGTGGTCAAATTTCTCCATGGGTGGGATGGAGAAGGTCTTGTCCAAGGAATAAAAGGATGAAGAAAAAAGCTGTGGCAGGGCCTGTGTACCACTCACGATCAAGCCTAGAGGAAGAGGAGGAAGGTGAAAGACTCCACCAAGCAGAGCTCAAGGCCTTTGGTCACCACATGACCATTAAGCCATAACATAGGGCACAAGGGCAATCCTGAGGCCCTGAAGCACCACCAGGGGTGATGTGCCATCAAAGCAGGCAAATATCAGAAGATAGCATATTCCCTAATTAGCCATACATCATTAAAAACTAATACTTAGAATAACTAGCACTTAACTTGTGTCAGAAACTCCACCAAGTGTATTAAATGGATTATCCCATCCAAGTACTAACCAGGCCCGACCCTGCTTAGCTTCTGAGATCAGACGAGATCGGGCGCGTTCAGGGTGGTAAATGGATTATCCCATTTCATGCTTACAAGATCCTTTCAAGGTAAGTCACATTATTATTCCTATTTTAAAGATGAGCAAATTGAGGCTCAGAGATATTGTTTAACTTGCTCAAGTTTACACAGTAGGTGGTAGAATGGGGATTTGAACTTGATCACTATGATTTCAGGGACCTTGATCACACCTTTCCCTTTTCTTTATGGATTACAAATTGAAAGTACACTTTAGAGGACTGCTTGCACTGAGTATTAAATGTAACATACACAGGCAGGCATGATGTGGAAGCTAACAACTTAGCACCGAATTTCATACCTGCTACTAGACTGATTCACTTCATTGTCTGCCTTGTCCTGCAGGTGTTGACATCAGTGAGCCCTGCTCTGTTAGACAACTGTCTAACATTAGACATTAGACATTAGATAGTGATACTGTCACTATCCATCTGTTGCTTCTCTGTAAAACAAGAGGGTTGGACTAGACAGTCTATCTCAAAGGCCCTTTCCAAGTCTAAAATGTTGTGGGTCTGGAATTTTCCAGACACTGGGCCATCCTCTCAGGTCCTATAGCCAGCAGTTGAGATCAGCAAGATGACCAGCCATCCTCAGTATGCAGCTCCAAAAGACCATAACCATGACCTTGCTCTGTGTCCAGCCACTGACATGAAGAGAGCACACCTCTTCAATTCCAGGCCAACATTAAGGCATGAAGATGAAAAGCTGAGTCCCATTAAATGAACAGACTTCTACTTCTCTAAGGATTAAGTAAACCACTCCCTACCCCAAATTTTGGAACATGTGGAGAACCATGTTCCAAAGCATACAAGGAAGAATAAATCTAAGTAAGCTTACGTCAACCTTTTGGTAATGTGAGTTTTCTGCCCTAGGGAGAAGCAAAGATGCTGAAGGATGGGAAGGTCTTCAGAGTGATCCAAGAGAACTGCTGGGATCCAGAAGTCCGTATTAGAGAAATGGACCAAACAGGTAGTTGGGCGAGAAATGCTACCAATGTTTGCATCTGATATAAAAGCAACATCTGCCTCTAAAAGTCTGTTCACCACTTAATGTGATTAATGTGATGGCAGCTTCTGATTGACTTTTCTCTACAGGACAGGCTATCCAGCTTTGCTTCTAATAGAATGCTTTTAGAAAGTGTGGGTTTAAACTTTTATAATCAGGTATACACTGTTTTAAAGTAGAATGTTACATCATCAAAAAGATAAAAGTAGTATTTTATTATTTCAAACCTGTTAAGTTCAAATGTAGAGTACTTACTATGAAGTCAACTAAAACCATAAAAATGAGAATTCACAATTAAGGATTCCAACTGCTTGCTTATCAGATTCAGGATCCATATTCTTTCTATAGTTTGTCTCAATGCACAGTACACAGAACGTCCTTATTGATGTATAAGGGGTGGAAACGGGAGTAGTTAAAAAGAGAGTTAATTGCATAATAATCTCAGAATACTCTACAATGAAACCAACAATAATAATAAAAAACAATGACACTAACCCAAAAATTTGAAAGAGGAAAACTGGGAAATTCTTTTTTCAAAGCTGAATCACTAACAATTTCTAAGAACTGCTTGATTTTCCTTAGTTTACTTCTAAAAGGCAAACAAGTCTCTCCAATTCAAAAGAATTTTTAAGACTATCTAAAATATGGTATGATGGCCACGTTGTATTTCACTTATTACTACCTGATAGACTGTGTGACTTGAGGAGTATATCCTCCAAGAAGATGCACTGAACCTTCTAGACACATGTGAGCCTTGACCAGAGGCCATGACAGGGAACTCACTACTATAATACTGTCAGTCCTAAATTTCAACATGGGTAGTCTAGAGTTAAACAAGAAAACAAACAATGCATACACACAAATGAAAGAACAGCTTGGAATTATCACCTTCTTAATCAAAGACAAATTTGTAAGAACTTCAAACATATACAGAGATAGCAAAAGACATTTTATACCAAAATCTGCACAAAATGAGTTAACTTGCCAGTCCCAAATAAGGAGGTAGCCTTTGGCATGTTAGAACTTGGTCTAAGATACTTCCTTATAGTTTTTTTTAAACAATTATAAATATATTTAAATAGCATTCAAAATGATTTTTGAATCATTTAGACAGAAAGTCTAAAGTACCTCTGTGGACCCACAGAGTATATGCCCCTGTTCCAGAAGTATATGGGAGTGGGAGAGGAGTGAGAAACAAAAAACTTCCCAGGCTTAGAGAAAAGAGCAAGGTTTGATCTACATGTGAAGTTCAGAGTGAAGATGGTGGAGGCATAGGGGTCCTAATTTCATCTAGTCCCTGAAATTCAGCTAGATAGTTATGGAGACTATGAAGTACATCTATGGACAGCATGGAATTTGAAGAGGATTATATCATAGTTTATCTCTTAATTACATTTGCTGTATTTCCTCTCAAGGAAACATATGAACTTAGGAAGCAGTTTTCCACCTCAACTAAAGAAAATAATGATTTATTTTCCTTAAAATCTCAGAGGGAGAGGAAAAAAAAAAAACAGGGAGATAAGAGTGATCGACTGCTTTTCTGTAAGGACTCACTGAAGAGTGGGGTACACAAACTGTCAGCTCTGGAACTAGATAGATATTGGGGTGTTGCCACTTTCATACTCCCTCCTCTCCCCCAATGCAATCAGTGCTGAAAGCCTTCAGGGAGCAAAACAGCACTACTTAGTGCAATCTGGAACTGCTTACACTGAGCCTGGTCCCCTGGCAAGGGGGTGCAATTCTGTCCAGGCAAAGACACCTTGAGAATCAGCACAACAGGCCCCCTCCCCCAGAAGACCAGAGAAAACATCTGGCAATACCAAATTTACCAATCACAGAGAACTGCAAAACTTTAGCTCTTAGGGAAAACAGTATACAGCATTTGTCTTTTTTCTTATTATTCTTTAGTCTTTCCATTTTATATTTTTTCTTTTCAGCTAGTTTATTTTATCAGTTCTTTTTTTAAGTCTTTTTTATTTTTATTTTTACATTTACATTATATATTTATATTTTTTTTCATTTTTTGTTTCCTTGTATTCAATTTTATTTTTATATATAGTTTTTCTTTCTTTCCTATTTTAGGACCTAGTTTCTTCTAAAAAATGGACCAAAATACACCCAGGATCTAGTTTACTGTTGTGTTCTCTTCTACAGCTTGTTTGACCGTTCTCTCTCTCTTGCTCGCTCTTTTTTTTTTTTTTTCTGTTATCATCTGATTTGTTTAGTGCATATTTTTCTGGTATTGTTGTTGCTATTTTTTTCCCAATTTATTTATTTTCAGAAAAACAGTATTCATTATTTTTTCACCACACCCAGTGCTCCATGCAAGCCGTGCCCTCTATAATACCCACCACCTGGTACCCCAACCTCCCACCCCCCCGCCACTTCAAACCCCTCAGACTGTTTTTCAGAGTCCATAGTCTCTCATGCTCATGTTGTTGCTATTTTTGTATTTTCTTTCTTTCATCTATTCTTTTCTGGACATAAGGATGAGATTGAAAAACTCATCCCAAAAACAAAGAACAGGAGGCAGTACTCACTGCCAGAGATTTAATCAATATGTATATAAGTAAGATGTCAGAACTAGAATTCAAAACAGTGATCATAAAGGGCACTAGCTGGGCTTGAAAAAAGCATAGAAGACATTAGAGAATCTCTTACTGGAGAAATAAAAGAACTATAATCAGGCTGAAATCTAAACAATTATTACTAAGATGCAATAAAAAATGGAGACTCTAACTGCTAGGATAAATGAGGCCGAAGAGTCAGTGATATAGAAGATAAAATGATGGAGAATAAAAATGGTGAAAAAGAGAGATAAACAACCACTGGATTGCAAAGGGAGGATTTGAAAGACCAGTGATACCATAAAGCAAATGATATTAGAATAATTGGAGTCCCAGAGGGAGAGGAAAGAGAGAGGTCAGAAGGTTTATTTAAACCAATAATAGTTGATAACTTCCACAATCTGGGGAAGGAAACAGGCATTCAAGCCCAGAAGGTACAGAGAACCCCGCTCAAAATCAATAAAATTGGTCAACACCTCAAAATATAATAGTGAAGCCTGCAAATCTCAGAGATAAAGAGAAAATCCTGAAAGCAGCTCAGGACAAGAGGTCCTTAACCTACAAGGGTAGAAACATAAGTTTGGAAGCAGACCTGTCCACAGATACCTGGCAGGCCAGAAAGGACTGGCATGATATATTCATGGTGCTAAATGAGAAAAATATGCATCCAAGAATACTTTACCCAGCAAAGCTCTCATTCAGAATAGAAGGAGTGATAAAGAGCTTCCTGAACTAACAGAAACTGAAAGAATCTGTCATCACTAAACCAGCCCTGCAAGAAATACTAAAGGGGATCCTTTGAGTGAAGAGACAGCCCAAAGGTACCAAAGACCAGAAAGGAATAGACAATATACAGAAATGAGGACTTTACAGGTAATACAACAGTACTAAATTCATATCTTTCAATAATTACTCTTAATGCAAATGCTCCAATCAAAAGACATAGGATATCAGATTAGATTAAAAAACAAGACCCATTGATATGTTGTCTATAAGAGATTCATTTTAGACCCAAAGACACCTCCAGATTGAAAGTGAGGGGGTGCAGAACAACTTGCCATGCCAATGGGCATCAAAAGAAAGCTGGAGTAGCTTGCATCAGACAAACTAGATTTTAAAACCAAAGACTGTAATAAGAGATGGCAAAGGACACTATATCAGAATAGAAGGGTCTATCCAACAAGAAGATCTAACAATTATAAACACTTATTCCCCTAACTTGGGAGCAGCCAATTACATAAACCAACTAATAACCTAAATAAAGAAACACTTTGATAATACATTAATAGTAGAAAACATCAAAGCACAACTCACAGCAATGGGCAGATCATCTAAGCAAAAGATCAACAAGTAAACAAGGACTTTAAATGACACACTGGACCAGATGGACTTCAGAGATATATTCAGAGCATTTCATCCTAAAGCAGAATACACATTCTTCTTGAGTGCACATGGAACATTCTCCAGAATACTTCACATACTGGGCCACGAATCAGGTGTCATCCAGTACCAAAAGATTAGGATTATTCCCTGCATATTTTTTTTTACATTTTATCACATCAAATTTTATTATTTTTTTTTATTTTTTCAATTTATTTATTCCCAGAAAAACAGTATTCATTATTTTTTCACCACACCCAGTGCTCCATGCAATCCGTGCCCTCTATAATACCCACCACCTGGTACCCAAACCTCCCACACCCCCGCCACTTCAAACCCCTCAGATTGTTTTTCAGAGTCCATAGTCTCTCGTGATTCACCTCCCCTTCCAATTTACCCCAACTCCCTTCTCCTCTCTAACACCCCTTGTCCTCCATGATATTTGTTATGCTCCACAAATAAGTGAAACCAAAACAAGAGCCCAGGACCCGACGGATTCCCTGGGGAATTCTACCAAACCTTCAAACACCTATTCTCCTGAAGCTGTTTCAAAAAATTGAAGCAGAAGGAAAACTTCCAGACTCTTTCTATGAAGCCAGCATTACCCTGATCCCCAAACCAGGCAAAGACCCTACCAAAAAGGAGAATTTTAGACCAATATCACTGATGAATATGGATGCTAAGATTCTCAACAAGATCCTAGCCAACAGGATCCAACAGCACATTAAAAAGATTATCCACCATGATCAGGTGGGATTTATCCCTTGGCTACAAGGATGGTTCAACATTCACATATCAATCAATGTGATACAAATTAATATGAGAAGAGAGAAGAACCACATGGTCCTCTCAATTGATGCAGAAAAAGCATTTGACAAAATCCAGCATCCGTTCCTGATTAAAACGCTTCAAAGTATAGGGATAGATGGAACTTTCCTGAACCTCATCAAATCTATCTATGAAAGACCCACAGCAAATATCATCCTCAATGGGAAAAAACTTGCAGCCTTCCCGTTGAGATCAGGAACAAAACAAGGATGCCCACTTTCACCACTCTTGTTCAACATAGTATTAGAAGTCCTAGCAACAGCAATCAGACAACAAAGAGAAATAAAAGGTATCCAAATTGGTAATGAAGAAGTCAAACTCTCTCTCTTCGCAGATGACATGATTCTTTATATGGAAAACCCAAAAGACTCCACCCCCAAACTACTAGAACTCATACAGCAATTCAGCAACGTGACAGGATACAAAGTCAATGTGCAGAAATCAGTGGCTTTCTTATACACTAACAATGAAAATACAGAAAGGGAAATTAGAGAATCGATTCCATTTACTATAGCACCAAGAACCATAAGATACCTGGGAATAAACCTAACCAAAGAGATAAGGATCTGTAGTCGAGGAACTACAGGACACTCATGAAAGAAATTGAAGACGACACAAATAGATGGAAGACCATTCCATGCTCTTGGATCAGAAGAATAAACACTGTTAAAATGTCTATACTGCCTAGAGCAATCTATACTTTTAATGCCATTCCGATCAAAATTCCACTGGTATTCTTCAAAGAGCTGGAGCAAATAATCCTAAAATTTGTATGGAATCAGAAGAGACTCTGAATCGCTAAGGAAACGTTAAAAAACAAAAATAAAGCTGGCGGCATCACCTTACCTGATTTCAAGCTTTATTACAAAGCTGTGATCACCAAGACAGCATGGTACTGGCATAAAAACAGACACATAGACCAGTGGAACAGAGTAGAGAGCCCAGATATGGACCCTCAACTCTATGGTCAATTAATCTTCGACAAAACAGGAAAAAATATACAGTGGAAAAAAGACAGTCTCTTCAATAAATGGTGCTGGGAAAACTGGGCGGCTATATGTAGAAGAATGAAACTCGACCATTCTCTAACACCGTACACAAAGATAAACTCAAAATGGATAAAAGACCTCAATGTGAGACAGGAATCCATCAGAATCCCACAGGAGAACATAGGCAGTAATCTCTTCGATATCAGCCACAGCAACTTCTTTCAAGATATGTCTCCAAAGGCAAAGGAAACAAAAGCGAAAATAAACTTTTGGGACTTCATCAAAATCAAAAGCTTCTACACAGCAAAGGAAACAGTCAAAAAAACAAAGAGGCAACCCATGGAATGGGAGAAGGTATTTGCAAATGACAGTACAGACAAAAGTTTGATATCCAGGATCTATAATGAACTCCTCAAACTCAACACACACGAAACAGGCAAACATATCAAAAAATGGGCAGAAGATATGAACAGACACTTCTCCAATCAAGACATACAAATGGCTATTCCCTGCATATTATCAGACCACAATGCTTTAAAACTTGAACCCAATCAAGAGAAAATTTGGAAGGAATACAAATACATGGAGATTAAAGAGCATTCTACTAAAGAATGAATGGGTCAACCACAAAATTAAAAAAGAATTTTAAAAGTTCATGGAAACAAATGAAAATAAAAACACAACCTTTCAGGACCTTTGGGATGCAGCAAAGGTGGTCCTAAGAGGGAAGTATATAGCAATACAGGCCTTTATCAAGACACAAGAAACATCTCACATATACAACCTAACCTTACACCAAAAGAAGTTGGAGAAAGAGGAGCAAATAAAGCCTAATCCCAGAAGGAGAAGAGAATTAAGAAGGATTAGAGCAGAAATCAATGAACTAGAAATCAAAAGAACAGTAGAACAGATCGACGAAGCTAGGAGCTAGTTCTTTGAAAGAATTAACAAGATCAATAAACCCCTAGACAGACTCACAAGAATAAAAGAGAAAGGACCTAAATCAATAAAATCATAAATGAAAGAGGTGATTACAACCAACACTGAAGAAAAACAATTATAAGAGCATATTATGAGCAATTATATGCCAACAAATTAGGCAATCTGGAAGAAATGAATGCATTCCTAGAAACATACAAACTATCAAATAAAAACAGGAAGAAATAGAAAACCTGAACAGAGACATAACTAGCAAAGAAATTGAAGCAGTAATAAAAAAATCTTCCAAAAAACAAACTTCAGGGTTGGATGGCGTCCCAGTGGAATTCTACCAAACATTTTTTTTTCCACCCTCCCCCTCTACCAAACATTTAAAAAAGAATTAATACCTATTCTTCTGAATCTGTTTCAAAAACAGAAATGGAAGGAAAACTTCCAAATTCATCCTTGAGGCCAGCATTACCTTGATCCCAAGACCAAATATCCTGCCAAAAAGGAGAATCACAGACCAATATCCCTGAAGAATATGAATGTAAAAATTCTCACCAAGATAATAGTTAATAGTATCCAACAGTACATTAAAAGGATTATTCACCACAACCAAGTGGGATTTATTCCTGGGCTGCAAGGTTGATTCAACATCCACAAATCAATCAATGTGGTATAGTACATTAATTTTTTTAAAAAACGACAAAAACCATATGATCCTCTCAATAGACACAGAAAAAGCATTTCACAAAACACAGCATCCTTTCTTGATTAAAAACTCTCTTCAGTGTAGGGATAGAGAAAACATACCTCAATGTCATAAAAGCCATATATGAAAAATCCACAGAGAATATCATCCTCAATGGGGAAAAACTGAGAGTCCTAGGGTTAGGAACATGACAGGGATGTCTATTCTCACCACTGTTATTCAGTATAGTACTAGAAGACCTAGTGTCAACAATCAGAGAACAAAAAGAAATAAAATGCACCCAAACTGGCAAAGAAGTCAAGCTTTCACTCTTCATAGATGACATGATACTCTTATATTGAAAATCCAAAAGAGTCTACGAAAAAATTGCTAGAACTCATACAGAAATTCAGTAAAGGGGTGGGATATAAAATCAATGCACAGAAGTCAGCTACATTTCTATACAGTAACAATGAGACAGAAGAAACAGAAATTAAAGAATCAATCCCAATCAGTATTACAGCCAAACCATAAGATATCTAGAAATAAACCTAGTCAAAGAGGCAAAGGATCTGTACTCAGAAAACTATAGAACACTTATGAAAGAAATTGAGGAAGACACAAAGAAGTGGAAAAAATAATCCATGCTCATGGATTGGAAGAACAAATATTGTTCAAATGTTATGATACCCAAAGCAATCTACACACTTAACGCAATCCCTATCAAAATACCATCAATATTTTTCACAGGGCTGGAACAAACAATCCTCAAACTTGTATAGAACAAGAAAAGACCACAAATAGCCAAAGGAATGTTGAAAAAGAAAACCAAAACGGATGGTATCACAATTCTGGACTTCAAGCTCTATCACAAAGCTGCAATCACCAAGATGGTATGGTACTGGCAGAAAAAAAGATACAAATAAATGGAACAGAATGGAGAACCCAGAAATGGTCCCTAAACTCTATGGTTAATTAATATTCAACAAAGCAGGAAAGAATATCCAGTGTCAAACTGGATAGCATCTTGCAAAGAATGAAACTGGACCATTTTTTTACACCATATGCAAAAATAAACTCAAAATGGATGGAAGACCTAAATGTGAAATAGTAATCCATCAAAATCCTAGAGGAGAGCACGACAGTAAACTCTGAGACCTTTGCCACAGCAACTTCTTGCTAGACACGACTTCAAAGGCAAGGGAAACAAAAGCAAAAATAAACTATTGAGATTTCATCAAGATAAAAAGCTTTTGCACAGCAAAGAAACAGTTGACAAAACTAAAAGACAAACTATAGAATGGGAGAAGATATTTGCAAATGTCTTATCAAACTCAACTTATCAAACTCTACACCTCAAGAAAACAAAAAATCAGTCAAAATACGGGCAGAAGTCAGGGTGCCTGGGTGGCTCAGTTGGTTAAGTGTCTGCTTTTGGCTTGGGTCATTATCCCTGGGGTGCTGGGATTGAACCCCACATCAGGCTCCCTGCTCACCAGGGCCTCTATTTTTCCCTATGCCCCTCCCCACACTTGTGCACACACTCTCTCTCTCTCTCAAATAGATAAAATCTTTTTTAAAAATTAAGAAATAGGAAGAAGACATGAACAGACATTTTTCCAAAGAAGACATACAAATGGCTAACAGACACATGAAAAAATGCTAAATATCACTCAACATCAGGGAAATATAAATGAAAACCACAATGGGGTATCACTCTACACCAGTCAGAATGGCTAAAGTTAACAAATCAGGAAATAACAGATGTTGGTAGGATGTGCTGAAAGGGGAACCCTCTTATACTGTTGGTGGGAATGCAATCTGGTACAGCCACTCTGGAAAACAGTATGGAGGTTTCTCAAAAGGTTAAAAATAGAGCTACCCTATGACCCAGCAATTGCACTACTAGATATTTATCCAAAGGACACAAACATAATGATTTGAAGGGGTACCTGCACCTCAATGTTTATAGCAGCAATGTCCACAGCAGCCAAAATATAGAAAGAACCCAGATGTCTATCCACTGATGAATAAATAAAAAAGATGTGTTATGTGTATATATATATATATATACAATGGAATATTACTCAGCAATCAAAATATGAAATTTTACCATTTTCAGCAACATAGATGGAAATAGAGGATATTATCCCAACTGGAATAAGTCAATCAGAGAAAAACAATGATCATATGATTTCATTCACACGTGGAATTTAAGTAACAAAACAGAGGACCATAGGAGAAGGGAGGGAAAAATAAAATAAGATGAAATCAGAGAGGGAGACAAACCATAATCTAGGAAGCCGAGGGTTGCTGGAGGAGAGTTGGGTGGGAGATGGGGTAACTGGGTGATGGGCATTAAGGAGGGTACTTGATATAATGAGCACTGGGTGTTTTATGCAACTGATGAATCACTAAACTCTACCTCTGAAACTAATAATACATCATATGTTAATTAATTGAATTTGAGTGAAATAAAATTAAAATTTAAAAAAGAAAAAGCAAATAAATGTGAAGTTTGAGCAAGGACTCATTGTTTCAAGGAGAAAACTATAGAAATGAGATTCAGATGGCTGTTGTGAGAATCACAGCTTATGACTGCAGTTTAGATGGAGTATGTCTCCTTGGGGTTTTGTTTTGTGTTTCATTCCATGGCTATCCTTGAGAGAACTGTCATGACTAACGCCGGCTGAGCACTTACTTCGCACCAGGCACTGTTCTCAATACCTACCATGTATTAACTCACTTAATCCCCATAACAATCCTAGGAGATAGTATCTACTACTATGCCCATTTTATAGAAAAAGAAAGTGAGGGACAGAGGTTAAGCGAATTGCCCAAGATCACACAGCTTGCAGGGGGCAGAAACAGGATTCAAACCCAGGCAGTCTGACACCCCAGGGGCTTAACAACAATATTCTACCACCTCTGTGGAGGTAAGAAAATAAAATGATGAAAGGCCCAGCATAGAAGATTTCAGCAATCCATGCCATCTTCATGGGGAGGAAAATGTAACCAGCAGACCCTGGGTCATTTCACCACAAGATCCAACATGGAGCTGAGAAAGACCAAAATAGTAAGAGAACAAGATGATACATCTGTGTTCCCAAGTCCTCAACTAAGTTGGGTTCCTCTTGAAGCTGGTTCTGGGACCAACCCAGGAAGGTCAGAACTAGAGAGGGATCTAGGCCTGGTAAGGGCTGGAGTGGGAGCTCAGTCCTCTCTGCATGAAGAACGCTAAGAGGCCCCAGTGGAGGCTGAGGGATGTGAGCAAATAGCTGCTCTCACACTTCATCCTCTCTCAACATCTCTGGAGGCAGGTATTATTGTACCTACTGTACAACAGGAACTGTGGAAAGGGCCTGCAAAAGGACCCATTGTACCTACTAAGGGAGGCAAGGAGGTTAAGTGATTTGTTCAGGATCACACAGTTAGTAAATGGCAGATCTAGGATTCTACCTAGGGCTGTTTCTCTCATTCTACCACAAACCTCTCATTCTCCCCAAACCTCTCTCAGGATAAGGATCGCCTGGGATGCTTGTTAAAATTCTTTTTCAGGTCCACTCCACTGAATCAGAATGAGAATGTCCAAAGGAGGGCCTAAACATTCATGAGGGTTTTTCTGGGGGGGGGGGGTTGTGGTTTTTTTTTAATTTTTTAAATTTATTTTCAGCGTAACAGTATTCATTGTTTTTGCACCACACCCAGTGCTCTATGCAATCCGTGCCCTCTCCAATACCCACCACCTGGTTCCCCCAACCTCCCACCCCCCGCCCCTTCAAAACCCTCAGATTGTTTTTCAGAGTCCATAGTCTCTCATGGTTCACCTCCCCTTCCAATTTCCCTCAACTCCCTTCTCCTCTCTAACTCCCCTTGTCCTCCATGCTATTTGTTATGCTCCACAAATAAGTGAAACCATATGATAATTGACTCTCTCTGCTTGACTTATTTCACTCAACATAATCTCTTCCAGTCCCGTCCATGTTGCTACAAAAGTTAGGTATTCATCCATTCTGATGGAGGCATAATACTCCATTCCTTTTTATAACAATCCCCCTCACCATTTTAATCAAGAGGTAAGTCTGGGGAGTTATGCCATAGGGTTAAAACCCCCATTTTAAAAAAGAGAAGTTCCAAATGGATTAGGCTTCTTTTTTCCCTTTCAGTTCTCAGAGACCAAAGAATATGTATCCAAACCAAATGATGCATAAATAGTGCAATTTTAATCTGAACCATGTGACATGTAATGGCCCATGAGGTAGAGGGAAGGAAAAAAGGTTGGACAGGAGCCTCACCCCACCACTTTCAAACCAGTGACCTTACATCTAATCTGTAAAATGCAGAAATGAAATAGTGTAATATAGGCAAAAGTATTTAGGTAAAATGTAAAGATTTTATAATTGAAAGGAGCTCATCTGTTTTATCCTCTGTTTTATAACAGAGTTCATCTGTTAATCAATGAATATAAACATTACAGCAACAGTGTTTTAACAATGCTCTCTAATCAAACACTGCAGTCTCTAGTCCTCACTAAATAATGATTAATTCTTTCATTTACTGGGTCTGTTCAACATGCCAGTCATGGCTCTGGACACTAGAGATATGGCATGGACAGTCAGGCTTAAGTAGTGTCTACCTTCATAGTGGAATCCACAGAGTAAACAACTAAACACAGTAATGACAGATTACATAGAAAAGGGAAGAAACAGAACAATGGTGTAGTGAGTGGCTGGAGTTGGGGAAGGCCTCTCTGAGGAGGTGACATCCCAATTGACCTAAGGGAGAAAATGAACCCATCCTGTGATGAGCCCAAGAACATTCCACTCAGTGGAACAGCAGTGCAAAGTTCTCGGGCAGGAAAGCACTCCAAAGAACAGGCAGAGGGCCAACAAAGCACAAGGTGAGCCCTGGGAGAGACTGTGTGGGGCCTTACAGAGCACATTCAAGTCTAGATTTTATCCCAAGTGTGATGAAAAGTCCTTGGAAGTCTGAAGCAAGGAAGTGACTTAATCTGATTTTTAAGCCTTACTCTGACTTCTAAGGAAAAAACAAACTTTAAGAGGACAAGAATGATAGTAGGAGACCAGCTGAGGCTTTTGCAGTGATCCATGTATGCTGGTGGCTTGGACCAGGTAGTAAGAGGGGTGGGAGAGGTGGGCAATGAAAGGAATCAGAGTAACTAACCGGACTTGCCGGTGGGTTGGATGTGGCTACAAGAGAAAAAAGGGCCAGTTCAGTCTGGCAGCACCTCTCCTGATACCCCAGCTCCTGGAGCTTGAAGACAAGAGATTTTAGGCATCCTGGTTGCTGGATTCTGGAGCCTACCAAAGAGACTCATTCTGGGCATTCCAGACAGTGGGACTCCACCCAGGCTCACTAAGGAGATGAATTAAAAGGGAAGGTGGTTGAGAAGCACTCTCTGTCACACATGACCTAAGATGAAAAGCTTTGAAAGAATTGATGGAAAAATGTCTTGCTTAAATAAAACTTCACAGGGGGAGGAGGGTAGAAATATCCCTTTACAAATGGGGCCTCTTAGTTTTTTCTTGAATGAGCTTATATTTGCCCAGCATTTACTCTTCCCCCTAGACCTGGGACTGTGAGATAAGGGAGGCGTGGGACAGAGAGCCTTTCAGGGGGATAGGGAAGAGATGCAGGGGAGGGGAGGGTGGGATAGAGACATGCTGGGCCCTGGCAAATGCAGGAGGAATGCCTGGACTATTCTTCTCATCACCTTTGCCTTTCTTTGTGTCTGTGTCTAGGAGTGACTGTCCAAGCCCTTTCCACAGTTCCTGTCATGTTTAGTTACTGGGTAAGTGTGAAAACTCAAACCGTCTCATTGGTTGGTGAAGGCTCATGTTCAGCTCACTAGTGAGTGGACAGATGCCTCAAGTCTTGACAGTATCCGCCCCCCCACCCAGCTCTCCTCCCCTTTAGAGATCACCAGGGACCCCCAGTTTTGCATACTGCAGTGTCCCCTCCCAGGCATTCTTCCTAGTCATGTTCTTGCTCTAGACCCACACAGTCCAGAACAGTAGCCAGGAGCCACATGTCAACGTGTGACTCACATTACATTTCCACTGAACAGGGTACTTCTAGACTCAACCTGAATTCCTTCAGAACGTACCTGTCTCATGATTCATTCTTGCAGTGCCTTGCTCAGTCACTGACAAGCCAGTTTATTCTGAGATGATAATGACCAAAAGTGAGAACAATAATAATGGCCTGATATGCTGGCTCTCTGAGGGAAATACACAATTCAAAAGGGGATTGCTGCACTTGGATGCCTCTCCCCAACAGATTAAATCTCTAGCACTGAGCTTCAGGCATGATCACAGGCTGTGGGAGGTCACAGCTGGGGATGCACTAAGTATCTGCTCAAGCAAGTGAATATTCATTTGTGTGGTGATTTAAGGAGTAATGGAAATATCACCTGCTCACACGGACTTTCCCCATCCATGCTCATATTCCACTATTAATGCTTTAGTCTTTAGCTGTTCCTGCGATTAGACTCATTTTTTTAGTTTCTTTTATTTTTTATTTTTGAGAGAGAGAAAGAGAGAGAGAGTGCAAGGAATGGAAAGGAGCAGGGGGAAAGGGAGAAAGAATCCCAAGCAGACTCCCCACTGAGCACAGAGGCCAAGGATGGCTCCATCTCATGATGTTGAGATCATGACCAGAGCTGAAATCAAGACTTGGGAGCTTAACAAACTGAGTTACCCAGGTACCTCTAGACTCAATTGTTTTTTTAATAAAAAACACTAAGACTTCAATATGTGCAAATTTATCAAAGTGTCTATTATTTTGACTGAACAGCTGGAATTTCTGGAGAGTACCAAATGCCTGCCAGTAGAAGTGGGCTGAAGTTAAAAGGAAAGAAATAGTAAAGAAAGGAGAGTTAGGAGGGGCAAGATGGCAGGGAAGTAGGAGACCCTGTTTCAACCCATCCTGAAGTGAGCTAAATACCTACCAGAACACTCTGAACACCCAAGAAATCAGCCTGAGATGTAAGATTATACACTTCTGGATCTCTATGGGGGCAGGAAATCATCAGTGGAGAGGTAAAATGGAGGGGAATGCTCAGACTGATATCGAAGGATAAACAGAAAGGGGAATGAGCCACCAGAAGCGACTTACTGGAAAGTAATACCCCAGTATGAAATTACCCTGTGCTTGGGGACCAGCATTAACCTGGAGTCTGCTTAAAAGCACTCCTCTGCCTTCAGCCCAGGTCATGATCCCAGGGTCCTGGGATCGAGCCCCGCATCAGGCTCTCTGCTCGGCGGGGAGCCTGCTTCCTCCTTTCTCTCTGCCTGTCTCTCTGCCTGCTTGTGATCTCTGTCTGTCAAATAAATAAATAAATAAATAAAATTTTTAAAAAAATAAATAAATAAAATAAAAGCACTCAAAAAGAGCAAAATTTCTTAAAGGGCAACTGTGGAATTGGGTGGCCATGGGCACAGTCCTAACCCATGAACCCAGGATGGCCAGTGCCTGTGACCACCCATGCCAGAGAGAGTGCAGCACAGTCCCCAGTCCATGATCCCTGAGCCCCCAGCTTTCCGCTGCTTGTGCCACTGCTTGGCTGGGCGCACTCCCACCCGCACGTGAGAAAGCCTGGTGTGGGCACCAGCCAGCAGTCTCTAGGTCCGCAGCCTTCTGCCACCTGCCTTTGGGAAGTTGCAGTGTTCAGCGGAGTTTGCAGAGGGGGAGTCTGTGTATTCTGGACGATGCAGGGGGGAGCAGACTGAGGCTTCTCTCTGAGACCGAGGACTATGTGTGGACAGTTTACTTTTTGCATTAGCGCTCCTGAAAACCTGCAAAAAACTGCCCAAGAACAAAAACCTCAAGTACAAAAACCTGAAAAACCTAGTTTCCCCAGAGCCCAGCACCTTGATAGGGAGCAGGGTGACTCAGCCGAAGCAAGACCCACTGAAAAACAACACAGCACGCCCCTCCCCCAGAAGACAAGCTAAAAGAACAAGAGGACAATAACCAAAGGGTCCCCATAAAACTGTAAAACCCCAATATCAGGGGAAAACAGTATATTAAGCCCCCGGTATTGCCTTCAAACCTGTATATATTTCACAGATACAACTTTTCTTTTTAATTAGTTCTCATGGTTCATCTTATTTTTTTAACCTACTCACCATTACAACTAGATATTTAATACAACAGATTGCATAATAACTTTTTTTGTTTTTACATAGTAACTTTTTAACTTGAGCTTTTTTCATATATATACCTGGGGTTTTCTTTTTTTTTTTTTTCTACATATATATAGATATGAGCTTCAAGGTAATTCTTTTTCCCTATTCGATACTACCCCTATATATAAGACAGTTTTAATTTCCCTGTATCTCTGGGAAGTTGAGTCCTTTAACAAAGATAACAAGATACTCCCAGGAAGTACTGAAATAACTTTCCTCACCCACATCAAGGGTTTATAACCACCTTCCCATCTTATTCTTCTGTCAGTGTTTCTGTGCATTTGTTTTTTTGTTTTTGCACTGTATAAATTTATTCTTGGGGTTCATTTTGGGTGGGTTTTTCTTTTTTTTTTTTCTTTCTTGTCTCTTACTTTTGTCAGTCTTCTTGTTTCTTCGTTTTTGGTTTATGTACCTTATAAACCTTACTTTTAGAACTCATTTTGGCTGGATTTTTTTTTCCTTTTTCTCTTTCTTTTTTCCTTTTTTCTTTCTTTTTGGTGATGACTTCCCATTGTTCCAAAACTTTCCAAGGGACACCTTGACTGTATCATGGTTGATATATTCAGCTATACATCGCCTCAACCACCTCTCACAAAAATGACTAGGAAGAGGAACACCCAACAGAGGAAAAATTCAGAGACTTTGACCTCTGCCACAGAACTACTGGATATGGACATAAATAATACGTTGGAAATGGAATCCAGGGTAAAAATTGTCCAGGCAATGGCTAGGTTGGAGAAGACCATTAGTGGAACATAGAATCTCTAAGGGGGAAGTGAGAGCCAACCTAGCAGAAGTTTAAAATGCTATCAAAGAGATCCAATCTAATCTAAATACTTTAACAGCTAGGGTAACCAAGGCAGAAGATCAGATTAGTGATCTAGAAGACAGAAGATAGAAAAGCAGGATCAGGAGGAGGCCTGGAACAAACAACTTAAAAGCCATGAAAACAGAATTAGGGAAATAAGTAACACAACAAAACGTCCCAATGTCAGAATTATTGGGATCCCTGAGGGGATGGAGAAAGAGAAGACTAGAAGATATAGTTGAACAAATACTGGATGAAAATTTCCCTATTCTGGGGAATGGAACAAGTGTGTGTGTCCTAGAGATAGAGAGGACACCCCCCAAGATCAACGAGTCTAGAAAGACTCCAGACACTTAATTGTGAGATTCACAAATCATAAATTCTGACAGGAGGTCTTAAGGGCATCTGGGAGAAGAGATTCCTTTTGTACAGAGGAAGAACCATTAGAATAACGTCAGATCTGTCCACAGAAACCTGGCAAGCCAGAAAGGACTGGCAAGACATATTCAGGGCACTAAATGAGAAGAATATGCAGCCAAGAATACTTTATCCACCAAGGCTGACATTCAGAATGGAAGGAGAAATAAAGAGCTTCCACAACTGGCAAGGTCTAAAACATTATGTGACCACCAAGTCAGCAGTTTAAGAAATACTAAGGGGCGGTTCTATAAAAGAAGAAAGAACCCAAGAGTGACAGAACAGAAAGTTCCAGAAACAATGTATAGAAATAAGGACTTCACAGGCAACATGATGTCAATAAAAACTTATCTTTCAATAATCATTCTCAATGTGAACAGCATAAATGCTCCCATAAAAAGGCATAGGGTTGCAGACTGGATAAAACAACAGGACCCATCCATATGCTGTCTCCAAAAGACACATTTTTGAACCTAAAGATACATCCAGACTGAAAGTGAAAGGATGGAGAACCATCTTTCATGGCAATGGGCCACAAAAGAAAGCTGGGGTAGTGATTCTCATATCAGATAAATTAGATTTTTAGCTAAAGACTGTAGTCAGAGATACAGAAGGACATTACATCATTCTTTTATTTATTTATTTATTTGACAGAGACACAGCAAAAGAGGGAACACAAGCAGGAGGGGTGAGAGAGGGAGAAGCAGGCCTCTCACAGAGCAGGGAACCCAATGTGGGGCTCGATCCCAGGACCCTGGGACCATGCCCTGAGCCGAAGGCAGATGCCCAATGACTGAGCCACCAAGAAGATCTAACAATTGTAAATATTTATGCCCCCAATACGGGAGCAATCAACTACATAAGACAACTGTTAAACAAAATAAACAGTCATATTGATATGAATTCATTAATTGTAGGGGATCTTAACATGCCACTCTCAGCAACAGACAGATCATCTAAGCAGAAAATCAACAAAGAAACAAGAGCTTTGATTGATACATTGGACCAGATGGACCTCATAGATATATACAGAATATTCCACCCTAAAGCAACAGAATAGTCATTCTTCTCAAGCACACGTGGAACTTTTTCCAGAATAGACCACATACTGGGTCACAAATCAGGGCTCAACCAATACCAAAAGATTGAGATTATTCCCTGCATATTCTCAAACCACAATGCTTTGAAACTGGAACTCAACCACAAGAAGAAGTTTGGAAGAAATTCAAACACTTGGAAGCTAAGACCACCCTGCTTAAGAATGTTTGGATCAACCAGTAAATCAAAGAAGAACTTAAACAATTCATGGAAACCAACAAGAATGAAGACACTTATAACCTATGGTTATGGCAAAGTGGTCCTAAGGGGGAAATAAATAGCCATCCAAACCTCACTCAAAAAAACCCTGAAATATCCCGAATACACCAACTCTCTTTACACCTTAAAGATCTGGGAAATTAGCAACAAATTAAGCCAACCCCATGCACAAGAAGGGATTAGTTAAGATTAGAGCAGAGATCAATGAGTTAGAAACTAGAGATACAGTAGAACACATCAACAAAACTAGAAGCTGGTTCTTTGAAAGAATTAATAAGATCAATAAACCACTGGCCAAACTAATCCAAAAGAAAAGAGAGAGGACCTAAATTAATAAAATTATGAATGAAAGGGGAGGGATCACAACTAACACCGAGGAAATAGAAACAATCATCAGAAATTATTATCAACAATTATATGCCAATAAGTTAAGCAACCTAGAAGAAATGGATACATTTCTGGAAACCTATAAACTACCAAAACTGAAACAGGAAGAAATTGACAACCTGAATAGACCAATATCTAGTAACGAGGTTGAAGCAGTGATCAAAAACCTCCCAAAAAATAAGAGCCCAGGACCTGACGGATTCCCTGGGGAATTCTACCAAACATCCAAAGAAGAAATAATACCTATTCTCCTAAAGCTGTTTCAAAAAATAGAAACAGAGGGAAAATTTCCAGACTCTTTCTATGAAGCCAGCATTGCTTTGATCCCCAAACAAAAAGGAGAATTTCAGACCAATATCCCTGATGAATATGGATGCCAAGGATCAATAAGATCCTAGTGAACAGGATCCAAGAGTACATTAAAAAGCTTATCTACCATGACCAGGTGGGATTTATCCCTGGGATGCAACAATGGTTCAACATTCATAAATCAATCAATGTGGTAGAACAACTCAATAAGAGAAGAGAGAAGAACCACGTGGTCCTCTCAATTGATGCAGAGAAAGAATTTGACAATACACAGCATCCTGTTTCTGATTAAAATGTTTCAAGGTATAGGGATAGAGGGAACGTTCCTCAACTTCATCAACTCTATCTAAATATCAATCCTCAATGGGAAAAAGCTGACAGCCTTCCCTTTGAGATCAGGAACACAACAAGGATGCCCACTCTTAATACTCTTGTTCAACATAGTATTAGAAGTCCTAGCAACAGCAATCAGACAACAAAGAGAAACAAAAGGTATTCAAATTGGCAATTTGAATTCAAATTGGCAATGAAGAAATCAAACTCTCTCTCTTCGCAGATGACATGATACTTTATATGGAAAACCCAAAAGACTTCACCCCCAAACTACGAGAACTCATACAACAATTCAGTAATGTGACAGGATACCAAATCAATGCACAGAAATCAGTTGCTTTCTTATACACTAGAAATGAAAATAGAGAAATGGAAATAGAGAATGATTCCATTTACTATAGCACCAAGAACCATAAGATACCTTGGAATAAACCTAACCAAAGAGGTAAAGGATCTGTACCTGAGGAACTACAGAACACTCATGAAAAAAATTGAAGAAGACAGAAAAAGATGGAAAAGCAATCCATATTCACGGATTGGAAGAATAAACACTGTTAAAATGTCTATACTGCCCAGAGCAATGTATATTTTCAGTGCCATCCCGATCAAAATTCCACTGGCCTTCTTCAACGTGCTGGAACAACAATCCTAAAATTTATATGGAAACTGAAAAGACCCTGAATGGCTAAGAAAAAGTTGAAAAATAAAAACAAAGCTGGGGGCATCATGTTGCCTGATTTTAAGCTTTACTGCAAAGCTGTGATCACCGAGGCTCCTGGGTGGCTCAGTGGGTTAAAGCCTCTGCCTTCGGCTCGGGTCATGATCCCAGGGTCCTGGGATAGAGCCCTGCATCAGGCCCTCTGCTCAGCGGGGAGTCTGCTTCCTCCTCTCTCTCTCTGCCTGCCTCTCTGCCTACTTGTGATCTGTCTGTCAAATAAATAAATAAAATCTTAAAAAAAAAAAGCTGTGACCACCAAGACAGTATAGTACTGGCACAAAAACAGACACATAGACCAAAGGAACAGAATAGAAAGTCCATATATGGACCCTCAACTCTATGGTCAAATAATCTTTGACAAAGCAGAGAAAAATATCCAGTGGAAATAAGACAGTCTCTTCAATAAACGGGGCTAGGAAAATTGGACATCTATGCATAGAAGAATGAAACTTGGCCATTCTCTCACATTATACACAAAGATAAACTCGTAAGTGATGAAAGACCTCAACGTGAGGCAGGAATCTATTTATTTTTTTTTCCTTTTTTTTCCAATTTATTTATTTTCAGAAAATCATTATTCATTATTTTTTCACCACACCCAGTGCTCCATGCAAGCCGTGCCCTCTATAATACCCACCACCTGGTACCCCAACCTCCCACCCCCCGCCACTTCAAACCCCTCAGATTGTTTGTCAGAGTCCATAGTCTCTCATAGTTCACCTCCCCTTCCAATTTACCCAAATTCCCTTCTCCTCTCTAACGCCCCTTGTCCTCCATGCTATTTGTCATGCTCCACAAATAAGTGAAACCATATGATAATTGACTCTCTCTGCTTGACTTATTTCACTCAGCATAATCTCTTCCAGTGCCGTCCATGTTGCTACAAAAGTTGGGTATTCGTCCTTTCTGATGGAGGCATAATACTCCATAGTGTATATGGACCACATCTTCCTTATCCATTCATCTGTTGAAGGGCATCTTGGTTCTTTCCATAGTTTGGCGACAGTGGCCATTGCTGCTATAAACATTGGGGTACAGATGGCCCTTCTTTTCACGACATCTGTGTCTTTGGGGTAAATACCCAGGAGTGCAATTGCAGGGTCATAGGGAAGCTCTATTTTTAATTCCTTGAGGAATCTCCACACTGTTCTCCAAAGAGGCTGCACCAACTTGCATTCCCACCAACAGTGTAAGAGGCAGGAATCTATTTAAATCCTAGAGGAGAATATGGGCAGTAACCTCTTTGACATCGGTCACAGCAACTTCTTTCAAGACACGTCTCCAAAAACAAAGAAAACAAAAGCAAAAATGAACTTTTGGGACTTCATCAAGATAAAAAACTTCTGCACAACAAAGGAAACAGTCAACAAAACAAAAAGGCAACCCACAGAATGGGAGAAGATACTCACAAATGACACTACAAAGGGTTGATATCCAAGATCTATAAAGAACTCCTCAGGGACGCCTGGGTGGCTCAGTTGGTTAAGCAGCTGCCTTCGGCTCAGGTCAGGATCCCAGCGTCCTGGGATGGAGTCCCACATCGGGCTCCTTGCTCGACAGGGAGCCTGCTTCACCCTCTGCCTCTGCCTGCCACTCTTTCTGCCTGTGCTTGCTCTCTCTCTCTCTCTCTCTAGTAAATAAATAAAATCTTTAAAAAAAAAAAAAAAAAGAACTCCTCAAACCCAAGACACACAAAACAGATAATCATGTCAAATAATGGGCAGAAGACATGAACAGACACTTCTCCAAAGAAGACATACAAATGTTTACGACACATGAAAAAATGTTCATCATCACTAGCCATCAGGGAAATTCAAATCAAAACCACATTGACATACCAGTTAGAATGGCCAAAATCAACAGTGCAGGAAAGAAGTGTTGAAAAGGATGTGGAGAATGGGGAACCCTCTTACACTGTTGGTGGGAATGCAAGTTGGTACAGCCACTTTGGAGAACAGTGTGGTGATTTCTTAAGAAATTAAAAATAGAGCTAACCTATGACTCTGCGATGGCACTACCAGGTATTTACCCCAAAGATACAGATGTAGTGAAAAGAAGGGCCATATGTACCCCAATGTTCATAGCAGCAATGTCCACAATTGCCAAACTGTGGAAAGAGCCAAGATGCCCTTCAACAGATGAACTGATAAAGAAGATGTGGTCCATATAAACAATGGAATATTACTCAGTCATCAGAAAAGATGAATACCCGACTTTTGAATCAACATGGACAGGACTAAAGGAGATTATGCTGAGTGAAATAAGTCAAGCAGAGAAAGTCAATTATCATATGGTTTCATTTACTTGTGGAGCATAAGGAATAACATGGAGGACATTAGGAGAAGGAAAGGAAAAGAGAATTGGGGTAAACCAGAGGGGAAGGTGACAGATGAGAGAATGTGGATTATGAGAAACAAACTGAGGGTTATGGAGGGGAGGGAATTGGGGGGATGGATGAGCCTGGTGTTGGGCAATAAGGAGGGTACATATCGCATGGAGCACTAGGTGTGATGCATAAACAATGAATCTTGGAACATGTAAAAATAAAATAAAATTAAGATGTTAAAAAAATTAAAAAGAAGGGAGAGTTAGGGGAACAGAAAGAGAAGCTTTCTGTATCAATATTTTGCTAAGGTAACACTTGAGTGTCGCAGCCAGCAGAAAGGACAGGGAGGAACACAGGGACAGGAGGGGTCCATAAACAGTCTGGCATCCCATGATGAGGCATGAAAAGGAGGTGAGCTGCTGGTGATACCGGACACTCATTAGGCCCAGCCCCCTGTGTGCGGGAGCTGTTACACTCCACACCGCCTTGCTGGCCCCCTGTGTTTCCCTGGATGGGTGGGAGGGTGTGGTCCACCCTCCTTCCAACTCTTCTATAGGATGACCGGCCCAGTAATTGTGTCCATCCCTTCTGATTATAACTTCCATTTTTCTAATTAATCATCAATATACTAGCAGTTTTCTTTACTTTTGCAGTGATTGGCTTTTGGTCTTCTGCAGTCAGGGGCCATTTCAAACTGTGACCCCCAGCTTGCTGAGGAGTAAAAGCAATGGATAGTGACACATGATTCAGCCCAGCCCAGGTGGTGTTGTTAGAGTAAATATCTAAAGAAGTAGGTTATGAATGATATGATCTTCCCTTACCTGTCTCCGCCAGGCCAAACCTCAGGACACTCTAGATCTGTGCCAGCTTTTAAACAATGACTTGGCGGCCACTGTTGCGAACCACCCCAAGAGGTTTGTGGGCCTGGGCACATTGCCCATGCAGGCCCCCGAGCTTGCTGTTAAGGAGATGGAGCGCTGCGTAAAGGAGTTGGGCTTTCCCGGGGTCCAGATCGGCTCCCACATCAACGAGTGGGACCTTAACGCGCCGGAACTCTTCCCTGTCTATTCCGTGAGTACGCGGGGTTACCTCAGCCAGCATGCGTCGGGGCAAGGCACGGTGCTGGGTGCTGGAGGGCAGAATAGGAATATGTCACCTCCCTGGCAGGGGGGAATAAAGATGCCTGATGACATGCTGCATAGAGCAGGAAATATGGAAAGAGTTCTCCAAAAGGAGTGGGCCATACCACTAGAAGAGAGACAGGTGGAAATGCTTCACAGGCCAGCCCGGAGTTAGCAGGGAAATCTCTCTTCCTTTCTATCCCCCATGCTCTCTTTCTACCCTTTCATTTGGACACTGAAATATTACCCTCATCACAGCCATAGTACAAAAGGCCATATTAGTGACATGCAAAAAAAAAAAAAAAAATATATATATATATATATATATATATATATATATTGCTTTAGAAAAAAAATACTTATCTTTCAAAATCATGAAGTTGTTTTCCAGGTGCCTGAGTGGCTCAGTCAGTTAAACACTTGCCTTCAGCTCAGGGCATGATCCCAGAGTCCTGGAATCCATTCCCCAACAGGCTTAAGCGGGGAGTCTGCCTTTCCCTCTCTGTCTCCATCTGCTTCTCCCCCAGCTCATCCTCTCTCTTGTTCTCTCTCTCAAATGCATAAATAAAATCTTTTTTAAAAAATTATGAAGGGATTTTGAATAAATTCTGGAAAATACAGAAAAGCATAAAAAGGAAAACAAAAATAACTCATAATCCCACTACCCAAAGATAATCACTGTTATTATATATTCATTTTGTTTGCATGTTTCTGCATATATCTATATTTTAATGAAATCTGAATTCTATTATACATGTGATTTCACATCCTAATGAAGAATTTCTAATCTAAATGAAAATTCTCTTAATGCATGAATTTTAAATAACTGCCTAATGTTTCAATATATGGATATGTTTTGATTTATTTAACCAGTCCTCAATTAATATACTCTTTATGCCATATATTTTGAAAATGTGTAATTAATACATGTAACAAAAACAATGCCATCAAAATATTTGGTGAAACTAGCTGGTGAGTATATGGAAGTTCATGGTACCATTGTTTACAACTTTCTACATTTGAAATTTTGTGTTATAAAGTATATTTTCAGGAATTCAGTGCCATTTTCATCTTCCAAGTATCCAAATTAAGTATCCATAGTCCCATGGTCCTCTCCAGTCTTCCTCTGCCTTCTGTTCTTTCTGTAACTAAGCATGCTTTTCTTCATATCAGGAATCAGGATGCATAATTCTACATTCAATTGCATTTTTATTTCTTTATTTCTAGAATGATAATAGTATTGCTTTCTATTATTTTCATTGTAAATGCAAAATCTTCAATAGTGAATTAAATAGATGTTGGTGGGGATGCCTGGGTGGCTCAGTTAGTTAAGCGTCTGCCTTCAGATCATGATCCTGAGATCTTGGGATCAAGTCCCACATCGGGCTCTCTGCTTAGGGGGCACTGCGTCTCCCTTGGCCTGCCTTTCCGCCTGCTTGTGCTCTCTCTCTCTCTCACTGACAAATAATTAAACAAAATCTTTAAAAATAATTTTAGGGGCACCTGGGTGGCTCAGTGGGTTAAGCCTCTGCTTTCAGCTCAGGTCATGATCTCAGGGTCCTGGACTCGAGCCCCGTATTGGGCTCTTGGCTTGGCAGGGAGCCTGCTTCCCCTTTTCTCTCTGCCTGCCTCTCTGCCTACTTGTGATCTCTCTCTGTCAAATAAATAAATAAAATCTTAAAAGAAAAAAAATAACAATTTTAAAAAATAATAAATAAATAGATGTCAGTGTACTGCCCAGCACTATAACCACAGATCATTTATTTGTGTTTATTGAGCCCTGCCTACATGCAAAAATGTTTCCATGTTGGGCATCTGGGTGGTTCAGTTGGTTAAGCAACTGCCTTCGGCTCAGGTCACGATCCTGGCATCCCAGGACTGAGTCCCACATCGGACTCCCAGCTCAGCAGGGAGTCTACTTCTTCCTCTCCCCTTTCATGCTCTCTCTTACTCTCTCTCAAATAAATAGAATCTTTTAAAAACAATGTTTCCATGTTTATATCTATGGGCACTGCCCACCAGTTAGGGTGTTACCTGTTAAATTGCCTCCCAATAACCTGAAAGATTTAATGTTCCTCTAAATATTGAACTCCCTGAAGCTTATTGGCTGCAGGGACTGAGCTGAGGCAGTGAATGTTTTCTAGAAACTTTAATGGGCTTTGAAAGAGGATTTATTTACTTGTGCATCCAAGTTGTTTCAGCACAATGTGAGCAAGCCTTCAGCTGCAAATCATTTTATTATTCACTGGGATTGGGTTTATGAATTACTAAGGAGCTCAAAAAGCAAGAGCGGTCAGTTGTGGTCCAAATGGATATTTTCATTTGTATGACTCACTCAACAAATCACTCATTCTAAATAGGCTGTTTTGGGGGCTGCTGATCTCTCAGGGAATTCAGAAGAGTATCCTGACCCCAGCAGATCTGTGATATCCTGGGGCTGGCAGCACATTCATTCGACTAGCAAGACTTGACAGCCTCACTAGTCCCTAGCTTGCACCAATAACATGGCTAAAACAAATGACAGGAGTTACCATGAACCAAGTTGGCTTTGTCATTTCAAGGGAGCCTGGACCTCCAACGTGTCTAGCCATCTCCTTTATTTCCTAGACCTCCTCGTTAGTGAGTGAACCCAACCATACATG
The DNA here is from genome assembly GCF_020171115.1 of Neogale vison. NCBI lineage: Eukaryota > Metazoa > Chordata > Mammalia > Carnivora > Mustelidae > Neogale > Neogale vison. Next base: position 96,403,773 of record NC_058093.1, on the reverse strand, counting down.
CTCAGGTCAGTTTTCAAGCACAAAAATGTCCTTATTACAAGTATGAGGCAGACAGACTGGCAGTGGCAGACTGCCTGCCTCTCCCATGTATCAGACACAAGACCTGAGTAATTTACCTAGCCTCTAACTGCCTTAGTGTCTTTCTCTGTAAAATAAGAGTAATAAAAATGCTCATCTCAGAAAGTATTACGCTAAGTGAAACAAGTCAGAGACAAATAAATACCATATGATCTAAAAGAAAAATAAACAAAGACAGTGATATACCCAGTGGACACAGAGAGCAAACCAGTGACTGCCAAGGGGATGGGCAAAATGGGTAAAGCAGAGCAGGGGGGATACTTGGCTTCCAGTTATGAAATATGTAAGTCACAAAGATGAACGGTCCAGCATAGGGAATAAAATCAATACTGTAATGGTGCTGTATGGTGACAGAGGGCAGCTTCCCTTGTGTAAGCACAGCATAAGGTAGAGTTGTCAAATCACCATGCTGTACACCTGAAAGTAATGGAACATTGGGTGTCAACTATATTTCAGTTTTTAAAAATGCACATCTTATAAAGGATCAAACTAGTCAACAATTATAAAATCCTTATAACAGGGGCGCCTGGGTGGCTCAGTGGGTTAAGCCACTGCCTTCAGCTCAGGTCATGGTCTCAGGGTCCTGGGATCGAGTCCCGCATTGGACTCTCTCTCTGCAGGGAGCCTGCTTCCTCCTCTCTCTCTCTCTGCCTGCCTCTCTGCCTACTTGTGATCTCTCTCTGTCAAATAAATAAATAAAATCTTAAAAAAAAATCCTTATAACAGCTTTGGCATATGGTAAGTTTTCTGTTAATATGAGTTATCACAATTTTGAGAGTTTAGGTGACTTCTTTTTGTGTTGTCTACATACAGAAGGGATCGAGAGTAATTACTAATTTGAATTGAAGAGAAATGCACCATCACAGGTGCATAAATAACATTTTATCCTAATAAGGAGTCAAATCCCACTGAGATACCATGATTTTGTGCCTTTGTCAACCTCAACCCATCCCAAGAAGTTAACTCTGCCTGCATCCATTATCAGAAACTAATTACCTCCTTTCCCTTCTGTCCCCAGAACCTGATGAAATTAGAAGTCCATTCTCCAATCTACCCTTTGTCTGCCACTTCCAGAATCTCTTGTTCTCCAATAATTGCACCTCCATTTTTAAAATGCATATGTCCAGGGACAGCTGGATGCTTCAGTCTGTTAAGCACCAGGGTCTTGATTTTGGCTCAGGTCATGATCTTAGGGTTGTGAGATCAAGTCCTGCATTGGGCTCAATTGTCTCTCTCCTTCTGCCTTCCTCCACCCTCTCCACTGCTCCCCCACTCAGCCAACTAGTGCACCTCTCTCTCTTCTTTAAAAAAATAAATGAAATTTAAAGCTAAAAATAAATAAAAATGCTTATGTCCAGAACTCATATTGCATCACCCTATTTAGCCCACATATTTATATGTAAAGGTCCCTCCAGCACCTCAATATATTTAGGTAAGAAATTAGTTAAGGAAAATTGGTTTTGAATCTTGTTAAGCACTCATACTCAATGCCCATTGAGGGAACTTTTTCAAATTAAATATTTTGTTGAATAAAAGTCATTCCATCCAGATAGGATTTCCAGTTCCCAGAAGGACCTGGAATAGGGTTGCCCATGACATTCATCGCAGTACCTGTGGGGCTGGAACTGAGAGCTCTTGACTTTCTAGAGTCATCTCATTCGCAACAGACTGTTCAGGGAATCAGCTGGGCTCCTGAGGCTTTGTGAGTACCTGTCGACCCCCAGAAACTCCCAGCCAGTGTTGGGCTCTGTGTGACCAATGGCTTGGGTCAGGTCAGCCTGCTCCAGTTCAGTCATGGCCTCTGGCCCCCACCTATCGCTTCCTCACTTTCACATCCTCAGGTTTCCAAGTGGGAGAAACAAGGGAACACTCTAGCCCTGACTCTAAGTGTACAATCTGAAGAGTCCTCCTAAAAGAATGGATCAAGTAGGAACCAGCAGAGGAAGCTTGCCCTGCATTTGAGGCATGGGATCAGTCCTTGAGCATTTTGCTCTCAGCTACAACACTTGGGATACTGGATGTTTCCTGTGACTTGTTTTGCCAAAAATATATTAAACTCATTGATCTCCATGGTAAATCCACCAACCCCCTTGTTAATTCTAAGAGGCCTTCTTATTTTCTAAGCAGAAGCAGAATTTCTCAATGCTTCTTTTATATAGATTAAGAAACAATTTCAAAAATGTTTTAGCTTATTTATTCAAATCAATATAGACCCAGAGAAAAAGTCTCCCTAAAATAGTACCCTATATTTGCTGGTTCATCCAAATAACAGTCCTTCTCTCTCCCTCTCTCTCTCATTGCTTCTTTAAAGGTGGCTGAAAAGCTGAACTGTTCCCTATTTGTGCACCCCTGGGACATGCAGATGGATGGACGGATGGCCAAATACTGGCTCCCTTGGCTTGTAGGTTTGTATCAGCTTGGTTCTAAAAAAAGAGGATCAAGTTTTTGGTTTTCTCCAATTATTTCTGGAACCCTCCTATGTCAAAAAGAGAAAGAATGAATAATTAACAGGATTGCGAGTTACTGAGCTCTTGGATAAATGCTATATATATTACTTCAATATATACATATCCACATAAAACTCTATGAGGATGACATTATAATAACCGCTTTATAGGGAAGAAACCGAGTCTCTGAGTGGTTAAATAAGTTGTCCAAGTAACACAGTTAATAAGTGAAAATGGAATTTACACAAATCTGTCTGACTCCAAAGCTACCTCACTACACAGACTCCCAAAAAAGCTCCAAAAATAAGTAACCATGCCTGCGTAATAGAGTTTTTTTAAGAGCCAACAAGTTCTTGGGCACCTGGTTGGCTCAGTCAGCTAAGTGTCTGCCTTCAGTCCAGTTCATGATCCCAGGGTCCTGGCACTATGCCCAACACCGGGCTCTCTGCTCAGAAAGGAGGAGACTGCTTCTCCTCTCCTCCTGCTGCCACTCCCCCTGCTTGGGTGTTCTCTCTCTCTCTCTCTCTCTCTCTCTCTCAATCTCTGTCAAATAAAAAATAAAATCTTAAAAAAAAAGAAAAGAAAAGAAAAAGAGAATCTGCTCTTACAACGAGAACACTGGAGTTAACAAGTAGAAGGTCAACTCCCACCACCCTAGATTGTAGATGACCCAGGCTTTCAATTTTTCTGTTATCTGTTTCCTTCTGCTGCTCTTTGTTCCTGCTCTATTCATTCATGATTCCACATGAAGGTAAAGGAGAGGATAAGAGGAGAGACCTCTGCTTGGCCTATCCAATCTCCTTATTACCCCTGATAACAGGAAATGGAGACAGGTGGCAATTCTGTGGTCACAGGTAAAAAGTGCGGCTCATCTACAAATCCAGTAGTGGGTTTCCCAGTTGAAAAAGCAGTGGATTTTCTTTAGGGAGGCCATTATTCCATTCTCTCTGCAGCCCAGTTAGTATAAGTAATGATAAAGTAACCAACACGAAGAACTAATGGAGCAGTATATTGGAAGTAAGAAAACTGAATTTCAGTTCCAGCTAGGCTCTAGTTCTCTGTATAACCTGTGGCAAATCACTTCACATTTTCAGGCCCATTTCTCATGTGTAAAGTGGGAGAGCTGGTCTTCACTCTCTTTCTGCTCTGGCATTTTGTGTCTCTCTGATTGTTTTTGGAGACCAATGTACTTAGTAAGGCAGCTTCCTACCCATCCTCCACCAAAATTTTCAGCAAGAATTAGCAGGAAGAGACAACCTAAAAGGCACCAATGCTGTCCAGTTCCAAAGAAAATCCATCCTAATTCAGACAACACTTTGACTAGTCCCACAAACTTATTTGTATTACAACTTCCCACATGAAAAACAGAATAACATTTGCATAAAGAGACATTTCATCATTCATTTATGCAACACATATATATTGATCCTTTCCAGCATGCCAGGCCCTGTACCAGGCAATGAGGACATTGACATGGACAAAACCTCTGCCTTCCTAAAGCCAATGTTCTGGTTAGAAGAAAGAGATGACAAACAGAGACACAGTTTATAAACAAACAAACAAAGGCTAATTTTGGAATTCTATTCTGGATACAAAAGTAGTCATCAGCCGATTGGAGGACTCCCAGTAAGGGGGGAACATGATGCAACTGACACTGTAAATATTCCACTTTGGTTCCTGTAGAGAGAATGGATTATGTAACTGTGGTCCAAATAATTAATGGAGAGCAGAATCACAGGACCAAAAGGAAGTGATGCTGTCCATCCTCCTGCCTTCAGGAAGCTCTGCCCACAAACCACTCCCAGACAGATATGAATCTGTCATTCTTCCAGAATTCCTACAAGGCCAGAGAGTCAGACCATCTCTATCCATAGAGCGATGACAGGCTTGGGGAAGGATGAGCATCTCGTAAATCCCCATTTGGTAGTCAGAGAGTAAGTCTTCCCCTGAAGGTACAGGCTTACCTGTGGAGCCCCCAGAGATTTGTTGATCACAGTCTGAAACGCAGTTGCCTGGAAATGTAACCCAGACTAACTTTGTGGAGGTGAAGGCACCAGGCATGGAACAGATGCTTCTTCGAGGGGCACAAAGCACTTGAAACAACTCATCTATTTTTTTTAAAGATTTTATTTATTTATTTGCCAGAGAGAAAGAGAGCACAAGCAGGGGGGAGTGGCAAGCAGAGAGAGAAGCAGGTTCCTCAATGAGCAAGGAGCCTGATACAGGATTCGATCCCAGGACCCTGGGATCATGACCTGAGGCAAAGGCAGATGCTTAATTGACTGAGCCACCCAGTCCTCCCAAAACAACTCATTCTAATTCAGTTATTTTCGACCTCATCTCTAAGAAGCAGCAAAGATTTGGCAGGAATTATAATTTTAGTTAATATTTATTGAGAACTAAGTGGCAAGAACAAACACGTTCTACAGCTGAAGGACAGGGAAGCAACTAATACTTGAGTTGAGCACCTCCAATGTGAAGTTCTGGCTAGAACCTTTCCCAACATCATCATTTTCAAGGCTCCACAATAGTCTTGCAAGATGGGCAACAGGATCCCCATTTTATTTTTTAATTCTTTTTTCTTTTTAATTTTTTTTCCAATTTATTTATTTTCAGAAAAACAGTATAGGATCCCCATTTTAAAGGTGAAGAAGCACAGGCTCAGGAACATTAAATAATTTGCCAAAGGACAGGAAACGAGAAATTAGAAGAGTTAGGCTTCAACCAGACACACTGTACTCTTCTTGCTCCATCATATCCACACTGAAGTGGAAGAATCAGGACAAAAGCTAGGTCCTTTGACTCTCTTGTCCATTAGATGACTCTACAGGAATCTAAGTGGCAAATAGGAAGCTTCTAATGGTCTGTTTGCCAAAGTAATGGCTTCTAGACAACCAACCCAAGCTGGGACAGAGGGACCTCACATTTCTCGGCATTGGCAATCACAGCAAGCTGCCATTCCCCCAACCAAGAGAGCTTCTTCTTGCTTGAGAGGAAAAGCCTTGCACCCTGTGACTATTTCCTCTTTTAGGAATGCCAGCAGAGACCACCACTGCCATTTGCTCCATGATCATGGGAGGAGTGTTTGAGAAATTTCCTAAACTGAAAGTGTGTTTTGCACATGGAGGTAAGGCACTGTCTGTGTTACTCAGCTCAATCTACCATAACAAAATACCATAGATTCGGTGACTTAAACAACAGAACTTCATTTTTACACAGTTCTGGATGCTAGAAGTGCAAGAACAAAGTGCCTGCAGGATTAGTTTCTGGTGATTCCTGGATTGTAGAGGTTTACTTTCTTACTATGCACATGACGTGTCATTTTGGATGGGTAGAGAGATAATCCTAAGGAACAGGAGCTGATCTAAGGGAATCAGCCAGCCATGTGGAGTATCTGGGATTTCCTTGGTGTATATAATGGCTCTCTGGAGATACACACTCTGTGTTGAAGGCTGGGGAGGATCTCCTGTACAAGCAAATCTAATACCAAATCTCACTGTCCCTCTCCTTTCTCCTATCAGGTTAAAGTTCCACCTTATAATTTCATTTAACCTTAAATTACCTTCTTAATTACCCTTGTCTCCAAATACAGTTAGATTGGGGGTTAGAGCTTCAACATAAAAACTTTAGAGAGACCCCATAATTCAGTCCATAACATGCCTGCAGCCATCATTCTAGTCATAAAGTATATGATGGTTGGGAACTAAATTCCATTTTTGTGGACAAGGTTAGTTTGGTTGGCATAGTTTTTGTTTAATTTTGCTTTGTTTTGTTTTTGTTTAAATCCCTCTAGTCAGACTACAAGCTCTCCAGTTTGCAATAGTCCCTACCATTCTCTATTATTTACAAATAGGCTTATTTTATTCATTTATATTTCCTGCTTGGTCCCTGCGGGTAATTGAGTTTTTGACCCTTCGGCACACACACATACCACAACGACCACTACTTTTGATGGTTGCACGCATGGCAATACATTTTATGGATATGCCATCATTATGTAGCTATTTCCCAGCTCATAAGCTGTCTCTGTATTTTGGTATTATAAGCACACTACATTTGAAAACCTTGACCACATATCTTTCACACATGTATTCTTTCTTTAGGATAAATTCCTCAAACATGAATTTATAGATGAGTTCATATCATTAGTTCTGTCATCTCCCAGCATTTGGGACACAATAAATCCTTGGTAAATACTGGACTACAGTAACTCTTCTTTGTATATACCATGAGGATTGAAAAATAAACTTTTCAACTGACACTCGCCCTTCACTAATGGGTTTTACTTGCAGGAGGTGCCTTCCCTTTCACAGTCGGAAGAATTTCCCATGGATTCAACATGCGCCCAGATCTGTGTGCCCAGGACAATCCAACCAACCCAAAGAAATACCTTGGTTCCTTTTACACAGACTCCTTGGTTCATGATCCTCTGGCACTCAAGCTGTTAACAGATGTCATAGGAAAGGTAAGTTGAGTCTACCATGTGCATGGCATATGGGGAGCAAAGTGAAGGATCAGCAACCAGGTACATGGCCTCTCTCCAAAAAGGGGATGTAAGAAAAGGCATTAGAAGAAAGAAGAGAGACAGTGAGATTTAGGATTAGATTTGCTTGTACAAGAGATCCCTCTCCAGAGCCTTCTTCAACACAGTGTGTATTACCAGAGAACCATTATATATACCCAGGGAGATCCCAGATAATCCACATGGCTAGGTAATTCCCTTATGTCAGCTCTTTTCCTTAAGGTCATCTTTGTAGTCACCCAAAATGACAAGTTGTAATATGGTAAGCAGGAAAGGAGATACCAGTTTTGAAATCAAACTAACCTGTGTTAAAATCTTGGCTTTACCTCTTATTAATTGGGTAAATTATGAACCCAACTGTCTTCATCCACTAAATGAAAATTGGAACATTAAAGAAGGAGGAAATGACACTTGACAGGGAGGCAGGGGAAGATGATGAAGGGTCTGTATACCACCTGAAAGTTTTTTCTGGAATAATACGGTACAGCCTTCATTTTGAAAACAATTCCCTCATGTAGTCCAACATGGTATTACTTTAAACTTCACGAGTCTTTCCTTTGTTGTCATCTGCTCATAGATTTCCTTGTTGATGGCATTTCTACTTTTAAGTATTTTTTGAAAGTGCAGACTCTACAAGTTACACAATGTGGTGCTTAGATTGAGAGTAGACTCTAAGGCATTTAAAATTTGTCTAGCAGAAAAAGAAGTCCAGGGACGCCTGGGTGGCTCAGATGGTTAAGCAGCTGCCTTCGGCTCAGGTCATGATCCCAGCGTCCTGGGATCGAGTCCCACATCGGGCTCCTTGCTCAGCAGGGAGCCTGCTTCTCCCTCTGCCTGTGCCTGCCATTCTGTCTGTCTGTGCATGCTCTCTCTCCCTCTCTCTCTCTCTGATAAATAAATAAAATCTTTTAAAAAAAAAAAAAGAAAGAAAGAAAGAAAAAGAAGTCCATCATTGCAAAGCTGCAAGAATTTCTCCATCTCCAAAATGGAGACTTCATCTTACTTTAAAGCTGACTGTTTTTCTGGCTTAAGAAACTCACTAGAATATAAATGTTAAACATTCTGGTTTGGTAATAAATTATATAGTTGAGCTGTTCTAATGGGTCTTCTAGATTTTATGTTGTTCCTGCAAAAATGGGTGCTTAGCTGTGGGTTATGAATGTTGATGATTATTGGTTTGGACACTGGGGCGATGGGGAGGAAATCACAAAAAGAAAAAACTAGAAGAGAGACTGTGAGTTCTGGACTTTGAGCAATGGAGAAGGGGGTGTGAGGAAGTGGCGTGGAATTGGGGTAAGAGTCATTCTGATGACCTTCCATCAAACCTAGTACCCCTGGTATTCTTAGAAATGATAAAATCAGGAGATAATACCCCTGGCAAATATAACATCCATCTTATGAGGGATACCTACCATTAGCAGTGAGGGATACTACCAGCATCAAACAGAATTCAGGGAAATACATATTGCCAGGGATTCAGAGCAAAAGAGGAAGAACATGGCAAATGCTTTGTGGTAACTAGCAGATGGACTAGTTAGTGAGCTCCTGTGAGCACACCCCTTTTAGAAACCCTCAGAAACACTGAGAGGGCACTTTGCAAAGTTAGTGGTGCTCAGAATTTGCATTCAAACTATGAAGACTTGAGCTATTATAATTTGGGCATCAAAAGCAAATGCAACCTCATTTTATGTGACCTCACTGTCTGGTGAATCCAGGACACAGAAGTAATACATATATTAATAGTTTGGATTCTCTCTAAAATATTAATGCTTTTTCTTTCTTGTTATAGCCACATTAACAAATTCTCTCAAAAACAACCCCCAAGCTAAAATGGCTGAGGAAAGTCCCAGCATGACACTCAGACAAGAGAGAATCATTAGAGGTATAAAAGGAAGGTCTCCTGGAGGGGAAAAAAAAAGGAACTGATGTCTTATTTCATGGGTTTATGAGTTTGAAAGGATGACTACCAGGCATTCAAATTCAACAAATGCATTTATGCTATTAGGAACAAATCAGCAGTATATATATAGAAAATTAAGCAAATGAAAGAAAAGGAAATAATTAACTCCAAGAAAAGAAACATCCATACGAGGGCAGATAATCATTGTACATTACTTGACTCAGCAGTGAACAATATTTATAGTCATAATAGGATAAATACTAAGTACTAGTTTAAATGAAAATTCTAATTCAATTGGGAACCTGGAGGAGAGAAGTTGGGGTACCAAAGAAATTCTCAAAGACCATAATGAGAAGTCAGTAAATGCTCTCTAAAGCTAATAAATCAAGAATAGGAATAAGGTAATTATATAAAACAATAAAGGTAATTATCAGAAGATGCAAGTTAAAATGGTGAAAGTGACTGAGTTGAAGATAAGAGTTAGGAACATAGGCACAGGATTGTTTTTGTTTTGTGTTTTTTGTTTGTTTGTTTTTAAGATTTTATGTATTTATTTGACAGAGAGAGATCACAAGTAAGCAGAGAGGCAGGCAGAGAGAGGGGGGAAACAGGCTCCCTGCCGAGCAGAGAGCCCGATGCGGGACTCAATTCTAGGACCCTGAGATCATGACCTGAGCCAAAGGCAGCGGCGTAACCCACTGAGCCACCCAGGCGCCCCACAGGATTGTTTTTAATGAGAAAGACATTTTAGTGATATTTGATTATTTAACTATGTATAGGCATTACTTTGATAAATAAAAATTTATATAATACCTTAGGAGTAAATAAATTCAAAGAATATACAGAGAAAAATAAATAGAATAATAAACATTTAGAGAAGAAAATATATATTTATACCAAAACTATTTATTGAGCTCCTACTATTTCTAAAACACTGAGCTAAATGGAGGACTTAAATTACCAAGTCTCTGACAGGTGTGAGTTGATATCTCATTGTAGTTTTGATTTGAATTTCCCTGATGATCAGTGATATTAAGCATTTTTTCATGTGTCTGTTGGTCATCTGGATGTCTTCTTTGGAAAAATGTCTAATCATGCCCTTTGCCCATTTTTTAATTGGATTGTTCATTTTGGGGGTGTTGAGTTTTATAAGTTCTTTGTATATTTTGGATAATAACCGTTATCGGATATGTCATTTGCAAATACCTTCTCCCATTCCATAGGTTACCTTTTAGTTTTGTTGACTGTTTCCTTCGCTGTGCAGAAGCTTTTATTTTTTTTTAGAAGCTTATATTTTGATATAGTCCCAGCAGTTTATTTTTCTTTCCTTTCCCTTGCCTCAGGAGACATATCTAGAAAGAAGTTGCTATGGAGGGTGAGGACACCTGACTGGCTCAGTTGATAAAGCATGTGACTCTTGATCTTGGGGTCATAAGTCCAAGCCCCACACTGGGCATGGAACCAACTTTAAGAAGTTAACTTAATTTAATTTAATTTAAAAGTTGCTATAGCCAGTATCAAAGAAGTTACTACCTGTGTTCTCTAGGATTTATGTGGTTTCAGGTCTCACATTTAAGTCTTTAATCCATTTTGAGTTTATTTTTGTGTATAGTGTAAGAAAGTGGTCCAGTTTCATTCTTTTGCATCTTGCTGTCCAGTTTTTCCAACACCGTTTGTTGAGGACTGTCTTTTTCACATTGGATATTCTTTCTTACTTTTTAATCAGCCATATAGTTGTAAGTTCATTTCTGGGTTTTTCTATTCTGTTCCGTCGATCTATGTGTCTACTTTTATGCCAATACCATATTGTTCTGATCACTACACCTTTGCAGTATACCTTAAAGTCCAGAAATAGTGATGCCTCCAGCTTCGCTTCTCTTTTTCAAGGTGGCTTTGGCGATTCAGGATCTTTTGTGGTTCCATACAAATCTTAGGATTGTTCATTCTGGTTCTGTGGCAAATGCTATTGGTAATTTGATAGGGGTTGCATTAAATGTGTAGATTGCTTTGGGAAGTACAGACATTTTAATAATACTTTTTCTTCCAATCCACGAAAGTGGAAAGACATTGTTGTGTCATCTTCAGTTTCTTTCATCATTGTTCTATAGTTTTCAGAGGACCCATCTTTTACCTTTTTGGTTAGGTCTATTTCTAGGTATCTTATTGTTTGGGGTACAATTATAAAATAGATGGATTCCCTAATTTCTCTTTCCGCTGCTTCATTATTATTGCATAGAGACCCAAAAGATTTCTATACACTGATTTTGTAACCTGTGACTTTACTGAATTTGTGTATCAGTTCTAGAAATTTTTTGGTGGAGTCTCTCAGGTTCTCTATATACAGTATCGTGTCAATCTGCAAAAATTGAAAGTTTTACTTCTCCCTTGCTGATTTGGATGCCTTTTATTTCTTTGAGTTGTCCAATTGCTGTGACTAGGACTTCTAGTACTATGTTAAATAACTGTGTTGAAAGTAGACATCCCTGTCTTGTTTCTAATTATAAAGAAAAAGCTCTCGGTTTTTTGCAATGAGGATGATGTTAGCTGTAGGTTTTTCATATATAGCCTTTATTATGCTGAAGTATGTTTCCTCTAAATCTACTTTGTTGAGTGAGGGTTTTTATCATGAATGGATGTTGTACTTCATCAAATGCTTTTTCTACAGCTATTGAAATGATCATACAGTTCTTATCCTTCCTCTTATTGATGTGCTGTATCACACTGACTGATTTGTGAATATTGAACCACATTTGCATGCCAGGAATAAATCCGATTTGATCATGGTGAATGATATTTTTTTAATGTGTTGTTGGATTTAGTTTGCTAGTATTTCATTGAGAATTTGTGCATCTATGTTCATCAGGGATATTCGCTTGTAGTTCTCTTTTTCAGTGATGTCCTTTTCTGGTTTTGGTATCAGGATACTGTCGGCTTCATAAAATGAATTTGGAAATCTTCCTTACTTTTCTATTTTTTGGAATAGTTTGAGAAGAATAGGTATTAGCTCTTCTTTAGATTTTGGTAGAATTTACCTGTGAAGCCATCTGGCTCTGGACTTTCGTTTTTGGGGGAATTGTTTGATTATTGAGTTAATATTTTTGCTGGTTATCAGTCTGTTCAAGTTTTCTATTCCTTTCTGTTTCAGTTTTGATGGGTTTTATGTTTTTAGGAATTTATTCCTATCTTCTAGGTTGCCCAATTTGTTGGTAAATAGTTTTTCATAAAATTCTTATAATTATTTGTATTTCTGTGGTATTGATTGTTATTTCTCCTCTCATTCGTGATTTAATTTATTTCAGTCCTTTCTCTGTTCTTTTTAGTAAGTCTGGTTAAGGTTTATCAATTTTATTTATTTTTTTCAAAGAACCAGCTCCTTGTTTCACTGATCTGTTTTTTAGGTTTCTATTTCATTTATTTCTGCTCTAATCTTTATTATTTCCTTCCTTCTACTGGCTTTACGCTTCATTTATTTTTCCTTTTCTAGCCTTTCTAGGTGTAAGGTCAAGTAGTTTATTTGAGATTTTTCTTGCTTCTTGAGGTAGGGCTGTATTGCTATATACTGCCCTCTTAGGACAGTTTTTGTTGCATCCCAAAGGTTTTGGACTGTTGTGTTTTCATTTTCATGTGTTTCTGTGTATTTTTTAATGATATATTTTTTAAAGATTTTATTTACTTATTTGACAGAGAGAGACATAGCAAGAGAGGGAACACAAACAGATCAAGAATAGGAACACAAATAAGGGGAGTAGGCGAGGGAGAAGCAGGATCCCCACACACGGGGCTCAGTCTCAGGACTCTGGGCTCACAACTTGAGCCAAAGGCAGACATTCAACAACTGAGCCACCCAGGCGACCCTGTATTTTTTTTTTTTTTTACTTTTTTTTTTCTCCTCTTTGGCCCATTCATTCTTAGTAGCATGTTATTTAACCTCCATGTATTGATGATCTCTCCAGATTTCTTCTCATGGCTGACCTCTTGCTTCATGGCATTAAAGTCAGAAAAGGTGCACAGTATGACTTCAGTCTTTTTGTATTTGTTGAGGTCTAATTTGTGACCTAGTATGTGATCTACTCTGGAGAATGTTCCATGTGCACTTGAAAAGAATGTTTGTTCCACTATTTCAGGATGGAATGCTCTAAACATATAAGTTCATCTGATCCAGTGTGTCATTCAAAGCCATTGTTTACTTGGTGATTTTCTCTTTAAATGATCTGTCCAATGATATAAACGGAATGTTAAAATCCCCTATTATCATTGTTATTATCAGTTAGTTCCTTTATGTTTGTTATTAATAGTTTTTATTACTTGGGTAGTCCCATGTTAGGTGCATAAATATGTACAACTGTTAGATCTCTTTGTGGATTGTCCCCTATATTATCTTATAGCATCCTTGTCTCCTGTTACAGTCTTTATTTTGAAGTCCAGTTTCTCTGACATAGTATTACTACTTTGGCTTTCTTTTGACATCCATTTGCATGGTAAATGTTTCTCCATCCCCTCACTTTAGATCTGCAGATGTCTTAAGGACCAAAATGAGTCTTAGTCAGCTTATAGATGGGTCTGGTTTCTTTATTCATTCTGACACCCTGTGTGTTTTGATTGGAGCATTTAGTCCATTTCCATTCAGAGTAATTTTGATAGATACGTATTTATTGCCATTTTATTATGTGTTTTGTGGTAGTTGTTAAATATTTTCTCTGATCCTTTGTTGTCTTTCTTCCATGGCTTGCTGATTTTCTTCAGTGATATATTTGGATTTCTGTTTTTTCTTTCCATACTTATTAGTGGTTTCCATATATGGTTACCATTAGTGTGTATATAACCTCTTCAGCAAATAGCAGTCGACATTAAGTTAATGGTTGCTTAAATTTGAACCCATTCTCTTCTCCTCTCTACACCTGATTTTAGGTATATGTTATTATATTTTATATACTTTTCATGTGTGTGAGTTTTTTTATTTTTACATAAATATTCATTTTTACTGCTTTCATGTTTCCTGCCTTTATACTGTTACTGTTGGTATCTCTGTTCTACTCAAAAAGTCCCCTTTAATATTTCTTGCAGGGTTGGTTTTTGGTCAAGAAATCTTTTGGTTTCTGTGGGCACCTGGGTGGCTCAGTTGGTTAAGCAACTGCCTTTGGCTCAGGTCATGATCCTGCAGTCCCAGGATCGAGTCCCACACTGGGCCCCCAGCTCTGTGGGGTGTCTGCTTCTCCCTCTGAACTTCTCCCCTCTCATGATTTCTCTCACTCTCTCTCGCTCTCTCAAATAAATAAAATATTAAAAAAAAAAAAAGAAACTCTTTTGGTTTTTGTTTCTATGGGAAACTATTTTATCTCTCCTATTCTGAATGATAGGCTTGCTGGATAGAGTATCCTGGGCTGTGAATTTTTCCCATTCAGTACTTTGAACATATCATGCCATTCCCTTCTGTCTTACAAAGTTTCTCTTGAGAAATCTCCAACTAGCCTTAAGGGGGTTTCCATGTAAGTTAATGACTCCTTTTGTCTTGCTGCTTTTAAGAGTTTTGTCTTTATTATTATATTTTGCAAATTTAATTACAATATGTCTTAGTATTGGCCTCCTTTTGTTGATTTTGATGGGAGTTTTCTGAGCTTCCTGGATCTGGATGTCTCTTTCCTTTACCACGATAGGGAAGTTTTCAGCTACTATTTCTTCAAATAATTTTTCTGTCCCATTTTCTCTTCTTCTGGAACTCCTATAAAATAAATGTTGCTACATTGTAATAAGTCACTAAGTTTCCTAAATCTATTCTCATTTTGCATAGTTCTTCTTTCTCTCTTTTGTTCAGCTTCATTGCTTTCCATTACTTTGTCTTCTAGGTCATTAATTTGTTGTGCTGCTTCTTTCAGCTGGCTGTTCATTGCATCCAGCATGTTTCTAATCTCATTTATTGCACTCTTGATCTCTAATTCTTTTTTAACTCTCTTATCCCTGTGGCAAGGGTCTCACTAATGTCTTCTATTCTTTTCTCAAGTCTAGTGAGTATCCTTAAGATTGTTGCTTTAAATTCTAAATCAGGACTGTTAATATATATATACATATATATATCTAGATATATATAATATATCTGTTAATATATATATATACATATATCTGTTAATATATATAATATATCTGTTAATAATATATACTGTTTATATATATATACATATATCTAGATATATATTAACCTGATTTAGAATACATTTAGAATATCTATATGTATATAGATAGATATCTATATATCTAAGTGATTTTATATAGATATATAGATATATAGATATATAGATATATAGATATATAGATCTCTGGCTGTGGCCTTATCTTGTTCTTTCATTTGGGATAAATTTCTCTGCCTTTGCATTTTGTCTAAGTCTCTACCTTCTTCCCTGTATTAGAAAACCCAGTTATATCTCCTGCTCCGGAAAGTAATGGCTTTATGAAAAAGAGGCCATGCGGTGCCCAGGGTCTGGCACTTCAGGGAGTATCTCTGGTGTGTGCTGTGTATACTGTACTGTTATGTCCTGACTACTCTATCCTTCAGGCCAGTCTTCTACAAAGGTTCTCCTTGCCAGGTGTGAGCAATGTTTGGTCCCTCACCTGAATGTGGCAAGTTTTAGCTAGGTGTTCTCTGGTCTGCCTATGAAAAGAAACTTGTCAGTACCTCCACTAGAACTGAGGCCCTGCAGAGGTGCCTGGGTGACTCAGTTCACTGAGCATCCAACTCTTGATTTTGGCTCAGGTCATCATCTCAGGGTCTTGGGATCAAGCCCCATGTCAGTCTCCCCATCAGTGCGAGTCTGCTTCTCTCCTTTTCCCTCTCCCTTTGGCCCTCCCGCTGCTTACACTCTCATTCTCTCTAAAATAAATCTTTAAAAAAAGAAAGAAAGAAAGGAGGCCCTGCAAAACTCTCTGGCCATAAGATGTGGTATAAACTGGGGTTTGTGCTCCCTTCTGGAGAAGGGGCCTTGATGCTGGTACTAAGGCAAGCATAACTGAGGAGGGCAGTTCTTCCAGAGTGTGTGGGGCAGGGGTTTGGTATAAGCAAGTTAGGCATCCAGTGTCTGTGCTGTACTACTTCTCACAGGTGGCTCTGTGTTTATCCTCAGGGGTAGGGAAGGAAAATGGCATAGGCCAGGTCCTTTATTCCCAGAGAGGTATCCCATGAACACTACCTTTCAGGGATACACTCTAAGAAGACCAAATAACCTCCCCCACTGTGTGCCCCCAGAGCTCTTCAGATCACTATTTCCATGATGTCTGCCCCTGGTTTCCTGGAGTACAGTATTCCACAGTCCTCCACAGTCCTCCACAGTACTCCACAGGTTCCATCCCAGCTGAGTCTGCTGACCTTTAAAACTACAGGCTTAAAGCCACACTGGTTGCTAGAACTCACAAAATTCAGTCCCTTTCATTTTCCAAGGCAATGGCTTCAGGGAAACATTCTTCTACTAGTGCATTCCCCTGTGTGCTTCTTTCTCTCACCCTTCCCCATGGCCATGGCTCCCTCCCTTCCACAGAGCCATGAACCATTTCACCCCTAAATCACATCTCTGCACTTCCCACCTTCTTTGATGTGGTCTCTTCTCTCCCTTTAATTGTGGAGTTTGTTCTGTCAGCCTTCAGATCAATTTCTGGGGTATTTAGAATTATGTGATAGTTATCTAGTTGTGTTCATGGGATAAAGCAAAACTAGGCTCCTCCTACTCCACCACCATCTTCTCCTCTCCTGCTCAGGTGACTATTAATATTAAGTCACTTATCCCTCTCATCCTCAGGTTCCATAACTATAAATGGAAATGACACCATGCAGAATTGATATGAGGAGTTGGTATAATACTATGCCAAAAGACTATACAAATGTCAGCAATTTATATCACCTATTCTAGTGCTTTACAAATAGTAGGTATTGAGTTAATATTTGTTTAACTGAGTTTGTATAATGGTTTCATGGATATAAAGCTAATCTTACTGTGCATTGGTTGAATGAAGCCAGGCTCCTTCTCCAGGAAATTATGTCTCAGAGAACAAACTGAATCTTTGCTAAGTTAGAATTTTTATAGTAAGCTACATTATAATAGAGTTATGTTGTATTTACTGCATATGCTGCTGATGAAATAGGCTAATGAGAAGATAGCTAAATGTTCCTTTTCTAGAAGACAAATGAATTCTCTTCTATTATTTGAATTTAATAGTAAGCCACATCTTTCAGTATTCACAGCATTTCCTGAAAATGTGAAAAAGTTAATACATACAGCAGGTGAGCAGTTTATTTATTTTCCCTGGCAGGAATATTAATCACTATTATTATCATCTCAGTAAGTCTTTGACCTCATAGGGAATGTGTGTTGCCAGCATTGGGGAGGAAAACGTATGTCAGGGCAGAGTGCTGGTGCTGAGAAATCAATCAGGATTATCTACTGTCTCATAAAGAAAGCAAGTGTCTTGGTAGACAGTATAATTCAGAATCCCAGAAGAAGCAGCCATGGTAACTAAAAAGCCCACCATTATAATTATTCCTTTGGGTTTAGAGTCTTTAGAAAAGTCCTACTAAAATGTGGCTGTTGTCAAATGTTATATTAGCACATATATCCTTAAAATCCTTAGCACATATATCCTTAAAAAATCATGATTATGGTGGATCCCATGGGAATAGAATCCTAGATCGCAGGCAAGAAGACGACAAGAAGGAGAAAGTTCTAGCTTTTGGAAAACCAGAATCAGATATGTTATTTCGGAACCTGAGATGTCACAAGAGCTTAGGATTCCCTGAGAGCTTGAAAATAGGGCAACAGTCATCCAAGTCCATATCCTTTGCCTCCTTCACCAGGATTCGCTATGTAATCCCTTTAAAATACAATCAATTTGCAGTTATGAAACAAAAGATGATAAAAATAGCAATACAAAAAGTATTTTTAACTCAAGAAATATTTACTAAGCTTCTATCAAGTGAAGACTGGTATTAAGCAATGGAGAATGTAATCTTCATCATACAGGACCATATTTTGAGGAACTTCATCTTCTTCCTTCTTCCTAAGGAATCCCACCTCTTCCCTGCTACTATCTCTTCTCCCTCTGAACAAGAATTCTCTTTAACAAGAACTTCACTTCCATTTTTTTATGCCTACTTCATTATCTCTTACGGAATTCCTAACAAGTTAGAAATGGTCAGAAATTTACAAGAAAGTATCAATAAAACGTATACAGATAAATAAAGGGTATGAAAAATTAACATAACAGAAATTATCACAAGTGGATAATTAACCTCCTGTAGAGAGTAACTGTGAACAATAGCTACTAAATAATAATTGAATACTGCCAAATGATGAGTTTGGAGTTTGGCAAAAGTCATCCACAATCAAGTTAGCAAGGAGAGCAGGGAAGTATCTTAAGTAGAAAGGATAAAATGCAGAGGAGTGGTTTTCATTTCTGCTTTAAAATCCTTTGCTCTCGGGACGCCTGGGTGGCTCAGTTGGTTAGGCAGCTGCCTTCGGCTCGGGTCATGATCCCGGCATCCTAGGATCGAGTCCCGCGTCGGGCTCCTTGCTCGGCAGGGATCCTGCTTCTCCCTCTGCCTCTGCCTGCCTCTCTGTCTGCCTGTGCTCGCTCTCTCTCCCTCTCTCTGACAAATAAATAAATAAAATTTTAAAAAAAAATCCTTTGCTCTCTCCATATTAAAATGGAACAGATACATTCCCCCCTTAAAATGTATTTATATCCAACAAGGCCATAATACTGAAAATGGAAGAATTCCTGACTAGGAAGCAAAATACATTTCTAAATTTCAATTTCATGTTAACGTAGTTAACAAATGTAATATAGCAAGGGACTTTTCTAAAATTATGTTGTGTTTTAGAATTGTAAACAGCTTTAGCAAGAGAAGCAAAAATAAGAACAAATGAAGCTCCAATGAATACAAAGCAGGCATTCAGAACGAGATCAGCTGCTGGCACAGATGTGAGTAGATATAACTTTGGGCCTTTAGGGCTTCTATAAGCAGGTGTATTTCCTTGGCTAGTTACAGTAATGAATACAAGAATCTAGAAATAGAGTTGTTAGTCCATCATAGCCTTCCTCTAACTTTATTATATATTTTCCCATATCATTTCATGTAAACGTATTCATAAAAACCTAGAAAAATCTTTTTTTTCCTGGTATAAATCAAAATGTCATTTATTCTTACAGGAGCTAAAATTTAACATATTTAAAATATATATAGGCAGTAGCTCTTTCTCCTCACGGGTCCTGTCCCTGTACTTTAATAAACCACCATTTTGCATCAAAAAAATAAAATAAAATATGGGGCACCTGGGTGGCTCAGTGGGTTAAGCCACTGCCTTCGGCTCAGGTCATGATCCCAGGGTCATGGGATCAAGTCCCACATTGGGCTCTCTGCTCAGCAGGGAGCCTGCTTCCTCCTCTCTCTTTCTGCCTGCCTCTCTGCCTACTTGTGATCTCTCTCTGTCAAATAAATATATAAATTCTTTAATTAATAAATAAACAAATAAAATATATTTAATATTTCAGGGCTAGTAACAATCAGACTTCCCTCTTTCATATAATCAAACATTCATTCCTTCAACACACAAAGCCACTCTCAGATTTATTATAATCATATGTCAGACTTTTATTTCATACTTGTTTTTTTAAAAAAGAGGCTTTCTGAAAAGTCCCACTCAAAGAATCTATCTTGGCAGAGATATTTTATAGGGGAAAACATGGTTAAACAGTTACTATTGATTGAATTAAAAAAAAGAAGACAACTATCCAGTTAAGGACAATTAGCTTCTTTGTATTATTAATTAAAAGTCTTAGACTAGTTTGAAAACTAATAGTCAATGGAGGGGGTGTCCTAGAAACTCTTAAGATCATTAAAGTCTATGAGAAAATTGACCAAATATTTTATCAAGAATGCTATACTATGGGGTTGCCTGAGTGGCTCAGTCATTAAACATCTGCCTTTGGCTCAGGTCATGGTCCCAGGGTCCTGGGATCAAGCCTCGCATCAAGCTCCCTGCTCAGCAGGAAGCCTGCTTCTCCCTCTCCTACTCCTCCTGCTTGTGTTCCCTCTCTCACTGTGTCTCTCTCTGTCAAGTAAATAAACAAAATCTTAAAAAAAAAATCAAAAAAAAAGAAAAAGAATGCTACACTATCTTCGGTGATTAATGTTAACTAAATTTATCTTGGTGATCGTTTCATAATATATGCAAGTATCAAACCATTATGTCATACACCTGAAACTAACATAATGCTATATATCAATTATAGGTCAATTTAAAAAAAGAAAAAGAAAGAAAGAATGCTCATTATTTCCCAGGAAGAGCAGATAGTCATACCAGATCACAAAGTTCTACCTCAGTCCAGATTCAGGACAACTTTTTTTTCTCACACTTACTGGAGGCATTTTATTCCATGCTAAGAAAATTTGAGCTTTACCTTCTGGACAACAGAAAATTATTAATGGATTTTTAGGAGAAATGTGGCCGTGGTGCTAATAATACATTACATGTTAATAAAAAATTAAAAATTAGGGCGCCTGGGTGGCTCAGTGGGTTAAGCCGCTGCCTTCGGCTCAGGTCATGATCTCAGGGTCCTGGGATCGAGTCCCGCATCGGGCTCTCTGCTCAGCAGGGAGCCTGCTTCCCTCTCTCTCTCTGCCTGCCTCTCCGTCTACTTGTGATTTCTCTCTGTCAAATAAATACATAAAATCTTAAAAAAAAATTAAAAATTAAAAAAAATAAAATAAAACAGCCTTCTCAGTGTTAGATATTGATTAAAATGAATGAGAATGAAATCAGTTAGAAAACTATAGTAGCAGTTAATTTAATTCAATAAACATCCACTCTGTTCCAAGCCTTTTGCTCAGGGCTGGAGACAGTTTTTGCCCCACTTCTTAGCTGAAATGGAGACACTAACCTGGCTCCACCACATACTAGCTAGGAGCTCTAAGCAAGTTATCATCTTTGTTTCCTTGTCTGTTGAATGGGGATAATGATAGGATCCATGTCATAGAAAGGCTGTGAGAATGAGTTAATGAATGCAAATGGCTTAGAACAGCATCTCACACATAGTAATTAATTAATATATGTTAGATATTATTATTATTATTAAGGGATTATTTCACAGCAATTTAAGAAGTACTGTGAATCAAAGTATCTGCAGGATGCTTTAGGTGTACAGAAGTCATACTTGGCTGACTGAAGGGATGGTAAGAGCCTGAGTTGAGGGAGGAACTGGGGAAGTAGAGAGGAACTGATGGGTGCAAGAAATGATAGAGGTAGAATCCATGGCTCAGTGACCCATGAAATGCTGAGGTGACAGAGCAGGAGTCCAACGTGATTCCCAGGTTTCCAGCTTGGGCAACTGGGTGAAAAGTAATGCCATCAACCTAAAGGAAAAGCAGGTTTGCGTTCATGCTCTATCAAGTAATCATGCATGAGTCATTAGAATTTGTGAAATTACCCAATTAATGCCCAAGATACAATTCACAGTTAACAGTGGCAAAAAAATCTTATCAGAGTTGCTACTTAATATCTGCAACTGGAAATAGTCATTATTATGGAAGGCACATTAAAATCCTAAACTCGGGGGCGCCTGGGTGGCTCAGTGGGTTAAAGCCTCTGCCTTCAGCTCAGGTCATGATCCCAGGGTCCGGGGATCGAGCCCCACATGGGGCTCTCTGCTCAGCAGGGAGCCTGCTTCTCCCTCTCTCTGTCTGCCTGCCTCTCTGCCTACTTGTGATCTCTGTCTGTCAGATAAATAAATAAAATCTTTAAAAAAAATTTAAAAAAAAATAAAATCCTAAACTCAGTTACAGTATAAATCTAATTAATTGCTCAAGTTTAAGTATTTTCCAAATGTCCCTATACTGTTGGCCCAATAGCAGACTTATTAACTCAGATGAATATAATGTAGGTTAACTGAGGCCAAGAGCATGGGTTAGTTCAGTGGTTCTCAACTCTGCTTATGCATTAGAATCATCTGGGGAGATGTTTTTAAAAATGCTAATATTACTAGTTATTTTTAGGTCTCACCCCCAGATACGATGATTTAATTGATTTGGGGTAGGTTCTAAGGTGAACATTTTTTTAAAGCTCCCTAGGTGATATTAATGTACAAGTGGTGTAGAAAAACAATGGGTTAGCATCAGTAAGAATCCATAATTTATGGTCACAAGGAACCTTAGAAACACTCTAGTTTTGGAACTTTGCTTTTAACCTATGGAAACATATGGTCAACAAGGTCTTATAATATTGTGTAAACAAGTTAAACTGAGAAAAGCAGAGTTGTTCTAATTAGGCAGTAGAAGTCAGGAGGGAAGCTTTGTCTGGCAGGCCTCCCTCCTCACTCCTGTCCCATCTCTCTTATATAAACTTCATTGATGCTGCTTCCTGTCCTCCAGTCCCCAAGAATTCTCCATGTAATAGTTTAAAAAATTACTTCTGACTAAAAAAAAAAAAAGTCATTCTCACATTCATGAAACATTTTTAAGCTCTAACAACATGACTGGTGCTAATATATGGGAACACTTTATATTTTAGAGGGGAAAGCAGACAAATGACAAGTGTATATAGAAGAAAATATGAAGTAATTCATCTATATCTTGGAAGTAGGGAAACCTTTCCGAATGATGACTCAAAACTCTAGTAACTACATGGAAAAAGAGTAATAAACTTGGTTATTGTAAAAATATTTTGCAAGGCAATAAAATACTATAAACAAAGTTCTCATCACAAGAAAACAAAATTTTGTAACTAGAATTTGTATTTAGAATTTTGCAACTATAAATGACAGATGTTAACTATACGTGTGGTGATTATCATTTCACAATATATACAACAGTGAATCGTTATGTTGCACACCTGAAACTAACAGAGTTGACCCTTTAACTGTACAGGTCCACTTATACGTGCATTTTTTGCAGTATTGTAGCATAGTACTATAAATGTATTTTCTTCATGATTCTCTTAATAACATTTTTTCTAGCTTATTTTATTGTAAGAATATAGTATCTAATACATGTAACACACAAAATATGTGTTATTTCACTGTTTATGTTACTGGTAAGGCTTCCAGTCAACAGTAGGCTATTCATAGTTAAGTTCTGGGGGAGTCAGAAGTTATACTCAGATTCTTTTTTTTTTTTAAATAAACATATTACTAGTTTAGCTGTTAATTATGCTTGAATAAAGCTGGGAAGGAAAGAGGAAAAAAATACCATATATACCTTGATTCTCTTTATTGGTCAGGAATTCTCCAAAAAGTTTTACATTTATCATCTCATTTAATTTTCAAAATATTTATTTTCACAAAGGATATAAATACTAGAATATGGTAATTTTATGGATGGAGGAAGCACAGAAAGTATAAACAATTTTACCAAGGACATTTAGTTAAGTAAGGTTTGGAGCCAGAATTCAAACCCTAGCAGTAGGACTCCAGTTTTGGAATGCTTAACCACTAACTTATGCTTAGTTTTTCTTAATGTATTTTTTTACTTTTTTTATTATTATGTTCAGTTAGCCACTGTATAGTACATAATTAGTCCTTGATTTAGTGTTCAATGATTTGTTAGTTAAGTATAACACAACACATGCCCTCCTCAATACCCATCACCCTGTTACCCCCTCCCCACATCCACTTCCCCTCTGAAACCCCCAGATTGTTTCTTGGCGCCCAGAGTCTCTCATGGTTCATCTCCCTCTCTCATTTCCCCCTCTTTGGGTTCCCCTCCCTTCCCCTATGGTCCTCTGTGCTATTGCTTATGTTCCACATATGATCGAAAGCACATACTCAGATTTTCAACTGTCCTGCCCCCAATTCCAGTGTTATTCAAGGGTCAACTGTTTAATGTTGTATGTCAATTATACCTCATTTTTTTTAATGTATGGCTTTAAATATATCTATTAGAAAAAGAAGGTATAAAATCAATGATTTATGATTCCACTTTAAGAAACTAGAAGAGGTGGAACCCCTGGGTGGGTCAGTCAGGCATCTGCCTTTGGCTCAGGTCGTGATCTCAAGGTCACGCACTGGGCTCCTTGCCCTTC
The DNA here is from genome assembly GCF_020171115.1 of Neogale vison. Classification (NCBI taxonomy): domain Eukaryota; kingdom Metazoa; phylum Chordata; class Mammalia; order Carnivora; family Mustelidae; genus Neogale; species Neogale vison. The sequence goes on along the minus strand of NC_058093.1, from coordinate 96,379,773 downwards.
GGGGAGGCTGCTTCTCTCTCTGCCTGCTGCTCCTCTGGCTTGTGCTCTCTCTTTCCTTCTCTCTCTCTGACAAATAAATAAATAAAGTCTTAAAAAAAAAAAAAAGAAAGAAAAAGAAACTAGAAGAGGAGAAAATTAAACTCAAAGTAAGCAGAGGGGGCGCCTGGGTGGTTCAGTTGGTTAGGCAACTACCTTTGGCTCAGGTCATGATCCCAGGGTCCTGGGATCAAGTGTCACACTGGGCTCCCTGCCCATGGGGAGCCTGCTTCTGCTTCTCCCTCTCCCTCTGCCTGCTGCTCCCCCCTGCTTGTGCTTGTGCTCTCTCACTCTCAGGAAAATAAATAAAAATAAAATCTTAAAAAATAAAAAAGTAAGCGGTTAGGAAGAAATGATAAAGAGCCAAAATAAAAAATCAGAACCAGCATAAACAATAAAGAAAGTTTATAAATCAAAATTTGGGTGTTTGAGGATGCCTGGCTAACTTTGTTGGTAAAGCATGCGACTCTTTTAATTTTTTTTTAAAGATTTTATTTATTTATTTGACAGAGAGAGATCACAAGCAGATGGAGAGGCAGGCAGAGAGGGAGATACAGGGAAGCAGGCTCCCCGCTGAACAGAGAGCCTAATGCGGGACTCAATCCCAGGACCCCGAGATCATGACCCGAGCTGAAGGCAGCGGCCCAACCCACTGAGCCACCCAGGCACCCCAAGCATGCAACTCTTGATCTTGGTATCAGAAGTTCAAGCCCCACATTGGATATAGAGCTTACTTAACAAAAAAAAATAAAAACCTGCTTGTTGTTGTTTTTTAAAGATTAAAAGATTTTATTTCTTTGAGAGTAAGCGAGAAAGAGAGGGATAGAGTACAAGCAAAAGGAGGAGCAGAGGGAAAGGAAGAAGTAGACTCCCCACTGAGCAGGGAGCCCAACATGACCCTGGGATCATGACAGGAGGTGAAGGCAGATGCTTAACAGACTGAGCCAGCCAGTCTCCCCAGAAATTGGGATTCTTCTTAAGAGATCAGTAAACTCCTATAAAGATCGATCAAGTCAAAAAAAAAAGAGAGAGAGAGAGAGAGAGAAAGCACAGATTACTAACATCAGGACTAAAAGTGGTATAAAACCACAGATCATACAGACATTAAAAGGATATCAAAAGAATATTATGAAAAAATAAAATATTATGAGCAATCTTCTGCCACTAAATTTTACAAATTAAATGGACAAATTTTTTGAATTACATAATTTACTAAAACTTTAATATGTATTAAGGGAAACTGAATTTGTTTTCAAAAATCTTTCTACAAAGGAAACACTAAGCCCAAGTAGTTTTACTTGTAAATTCTATCAAACATTTAAGGAAAAAATAATGCTTATCCCATATAAACACTTCCAGAAAAACAAAGAAGGAAACAATTCCCAACTCATTTTATGGGGCTAGAATGAACCTAATACCAAACCCTAACAAAGACTACACAAGAAAATAAAATTACAGATCACTATCCCTCCAGAAAAAGATGCATAATCCTTAACAAATATTAGTAAATCAGGAGCACCTGGGTGGCTCAGTTGGTTAAGTGTCCAACTCTTGACTTCAGCTCAGGTCATGATCTCGGGGTCATGAGATCAAGCTCTGTGCCCAGCACGGAGCCTGCTTAAGATTCTCTCCTCCCTTCTTCCTCTAACCTCTTCTCCTCTCTAAAACATATATTTATATATACACACATACATATATATGTAAATCAAATTCAGCAATAATTTAAAATAATACATCATGAACAAGCAGGGTTTATTTTAAGAATGCAAGATTGCCTTAACTTCTTAAAATCAATATAATATACCATATTCATGGAATAAACACTATGATTATTTCATAGATGAAGAAAAGATATTTGACAAAATTAATTAGTCATTCCTGATTTTTTAAAAAAACCCTCACAAACTAAGGAATAGGAATGAATGCCCTCAATCTGATTAAGAGCATTATCAAAAAACTTAGAGCTATCACCCTATCTAGTGGTGAAATAAACACTTACTCCCTAAGATAGGGAATGAGACAAAGATGTTCACTCTCACCCCTTCTAATCAACATTGTACTAGAGATTCTAGCCAGTATAGAAAGATGAAAAAAGAAATAAAAGGCATACAAATTAGTTGAAGCAATAAATTGTCTTTGTTAGCAAATGACATTGTCTATGCAGAAATTTTTAAAACCCTACAAAGTAACTACTAAAACTAGTAACTGAATTTAGCAAGATTGCCGACATGAGGGCAATTTTTTTTTTTTTTTAAGTAGGCTCCATGCCCAGCATGGAGCCCAGCATGGGACTTGAACTCACAAGTCTCTGATCCAGAGTTCAAGACCTGAACGGATGAAGATTTGGATGCTTAACCAACTAAAATACCCAGGCACCCCCATTAGGGAATTTTTTTTTTAAATCAATTGTCTTTCCATATACTAAGAGCAAACAACTGTAAACTAAAACTTCAAGGGCACCTGGGTGGCTCAGTTGTTGGGCATCTACCTTCAGCTCAGGTCATGATCCCAGGGTCCTGGGATCAAGCCCCATGTCGGGTTCCCTGCTCTGTGAGCCTGCTTTTCCCTCTGTCTGCTGCTCCCCCTGCTTGTGCACTCTCTCTCTGTCAAATAAATAAATAAAATCTTTTAAAAAAATAATAAAAAATAAAACTTCAAAACAATTCAATTAGCAATTGTGTTAATAACCACAAAGTATGCAGAAATAAACTTAACAATTGATGTGCTATACCTCTACAATGAAAACTATAAAATATGACTGAGAACAATTGTTAAAAACCCAAATAAATGGGACGCCTGGGTGGCTCAGTTGGTTAAGTGGCTGCCTTTGGCTCAGGTCATGATCCCAGCATCCTGGGATCGAGTCCCACATCCGGCTCCTTGCTCAGCGGGGAGCCTGCTTCTCCCTCTACCTCTGCCTGCCGCTCTGTCTGCCTGTGCTCACTCTCTCTGACAATAAAATAAAATAAAATAAAATCTCTTTTTAAAAAAACCCAATAAATGGAAAGATAAACAGTGTTTAAGAATCCAAGAACTCGGGACGCCTGGGTGGCTCAGTTGGTTGAGCAGCTGCGTTCAGCTCAGATCAGGATACCAGCGTTCTGGGATCGAGTCCCACATCGGGCTCCTTGCTTGGCGGGGAGCCTGCTTCTCCCTCTGCCTCTGCCTGCCATTCTGTCTGCCTGTGCTCGCTCTAGCTCCTCTCTCTGACAAATAAATAAATAAAAATCTTAAAAAAAAAAAATCCAAGAACTCAATATTGTTAAGATGACAATTCTCTCGGGGCGCCTGGGTGGCTTAGTGGGTTAAAGCCTCTGCTTTTGGCTCAGATCATGATCCTAGGGTCCTGGGATCAAGCCCCGAATCTGGCTCTCTGCTCAGTGGGGAGCCTGCTTCCTCCTCTCTCTCTCTCTCTCTCTCTCTCTCTCTCTCTCTCTCTGCCTGCCTCTCTGCCTACTTGTGGTCTCTGTCAAATAAATAAATAAAATCTTAAAAAAAAAAGATGACAATTCTCTCAAAATTAATCTATACATTGAATGTAATCCAAGCTGAGTCCAAAATGTATAGGGATATACAAAGGACCAGAGAGCCAAAATAATCTAGAAAAAGAAAAGTAAAATTGGAGACCTGCATTAACTGACTTAAGAGCTATTATAAAGCTATAGCAGTCAAAACAATGTGGTATTGGCATAAGGACAGGCAAATAGGTGGATGGAATAGACTATAAGAGTGCAGAAATAGTCTCACTTTTATATGATCAGTTAATTTCTGACAAAGGTATAAAAACAACTAAATGGGAAAAGGAAAGTCCTCTCACAAATGGGGCTGGCACAAGTAGGTAGTCATATGGCGGGGGAGGGATGAAATTTGACTCTATCTCACACCATAAACAAACTATAATTTGAGAAGGATCATATACCTAAACATAAAGCTAAAACTATAAAGCTTCAAGAAACAAAAAATAGAAGAGTGTCTCTTTAACATCGTAGCCAATAGAAATTTGTTGGACAGGACACAGAAAACAGTAAACATTTTTAAAAAGACAAGTTAAACATCATCAAATTAAATTCTCTCTTTATAAGAAAAATTAAGTGAATAGGCAAGCCACAGAATGGCAGAAATATTCATAAAATATATGTATGACAGTGAACTTACATCTAAAATAAAGAACTACTACAACTCAGTAATAAAAAAAACAAATGACCCAACTTAAAAATAGACAAAAGACTTCAATAGCCATTCTGCAAAAGATGTACAACTAGCCAATAAACATGTTTAAAGATACCAAGGGAAACAAGTCAAAGTGGTCAAAAGATAACAAGCATCCAGTTGTAAGATAAATAAGTTCGGGAGATGTAATATACAGCATGGTGACTATAGCTAACAACATTGTACTGTGTATTTGAAAGTTGCTAAGAGAGTAGATCTTAAAAGTTCTCATCACAGGAAAAAATTTTTAACTCTGTGAGGTGATATATGTTAAACTTACAGAGGTAATCATTTTGCAATCTATACATATGTCAAATTATGATATTGAACACCTTAAACTAATAATGTTGTTCCATGTTAATTTATCTCAATAAGACTTGAAAAAAAAAAGAAAAAACTAAAAGGAAATATGCTCTTTAAAATGGTAAAAATAAGTAAATAGATAAAGATACTCCACATCAATTAGTTCACTGGGGAAATGTAATATGAGAAACCACACACATCACTAGAGTGCTAAAAACAAAGAGACTGAAAACTGCATTGCAAAGGATACGGCACAACAAAACTTCAGTATATTGCTATGGAACACACTCCTACATACTCCCAGATATTGACTCAAGATAAATGAATACATATATCCACAAAAAGACTTTACAAAAACATTCACTGCAGCTTTACTCAAAACAGCCAAAAACTAGAAACAATCTTAAGTGAAGGGACATGTGAGAACTTTCTGGGACGATGGAAATGTTCTGCAGCTTGATAGGGGTATGAGTAACACAGGTATATGCATTTGTCAAAACTTACCAAATTAAGAAAAAAACTTATCAAATTGAATACTTCAGAACTTTATATTTTAATCTATGTAATTATTACCTTAAAAATATACTGAATTCTAGGGGTGCCTGGGTGGCTCAGTTGGCTAAGCAACTGCTTCCGGCTCAGGTCATGATCCTGGAGTCCCAGGATCAAGTCCTGCATCGGGCTCCCTGCTCAGCAGGGAGTCTGCTTCTCCCTCTGACCCTCCCCCCTTCTCAAACTCTCTCTCTCTCAAATAAATAAATAAAATGTTTAATATATATATATATATATATATATATATATATATAGAATTCTAGCTAACTTTACTTTTTGCAGTACTATGTATCAGCAATTCTGAAAATAATTTCTGTACATTCTGCCCAGATCTTAGTTTATTGATACCATTTTTCACAATAGGGAAACTGCGCTGTTTGAAGAAATGGCTGATTTCAGAACAGAGAAAGTACAAAATTAGCTAGAAAAACAACTTGTGCTTGAGAGTACTTAAAAAATAGTGGGAAGGGGCACCTGGGTGGCTCAGTGAGTTAAGGCCTCTGCCTTCGGCTTGGGTCATGATCTCAGGGTCCTGGGATCCAGCCCCGCATCGGGCTCTGTTCAGCAGGGAGCCTGTTTCCCTTCCCCTCTCTCTCTCTGCCTGCCTCTCTGCCTACTTGTGATCTCTGTCAAATAAATAAGTAAAATCTTAAAAAAAAAAAAATAGTGGGGAAATAACAGGACACAGGGAACAACTTGAAGGTATTCACACTGATCAAATTTATGATCTGTTCATCAAAAATAAACAATGACAGGAATGGGTTATAACCCACTAAATAAAATAAAGTCCAGAATGATATAAATATATAAATGGGTGCAGAATATATGTGAAAAAATACATGAGCATATATATTTCAATAAATAAGCATGTATATATAATAAAATCTCTTCCTTAGAATTAAAGAGTGTAGAAAAAATTATAGAGCTAGAAAATCATTACTGATAAAATATGATAAAACCAGTGGGTAAAAGTTTGATGAGGAACAAGAGTTTATGTGATCCTAAAGTGTCTCCACACAAATTACTTATTAATCATGAAGGAAAAAAATTATAACTTTATAGTAGAGAAACTAGGTGGGCACCAACTGCACTAAATGATTAAACATCACCAATACTAGGACATACTAGTGTCATGCCCCCCTAATATGATGAAAAAGACAATATCATTTCTGTAAGATTCCTACCAAAAACAGATAATATATGTAATCATGAGGAACAATCAGACAAACACAAACTTAAGGACATTCTATAAAATAGCTAGACTGTACTCTTCAAAAAAAATCCAGGTCAAGAGTAAACAAACAAAAAAAAGTGTTCTAAATTAAGAGAAACTTCAGAGCAATTAAATTTAATGTGGTTATCAACTGGATCCTAAACTAGGTAAAAAGATTATTGGGACAGCTGACAAAATTGATTATGGACTAGGAATAATATAATAGCATTATATTAATTTTAACTGTTCTGATTTTGAGAACAACTGTGATTATATTTTTTAAATGTTCTTGTTTCTTAGGTAATAAACTAATTTGTTTAGATGTAAGGAGCCATGATTTTCCACCTTACATATAGTTCAGAAAAAAAGCATATATACACAGTTATCCATAAAAAAAATGATAAAGCAAAGGGGGCAAAATGTAAAAAATTGGTGAATCTGGGTGAAGGTTAAATAGCAGATCCCTAAATTACCCTGCAACATTCCTATCAGTTTGAAATTTTGGCAAAACAAAGAGGTATCCACCACATCAATCAATCAATCAGTCAATCAATCAAAAACAGTTGTTCAGGGCTGGATGCAATCAACCCAGTAAATTCAGGAAACTATAAAGTTTGGTATAACTAGTACACACTGTGACAACAAGGTTCCAGCAAAAAATAAGATGGTAAGCTTGAATTGAGAAAACTACAAGAAAATTAATAAATGCAGTACTTACAAAGGTATGGAAAGCTCCATTTCAATTCTAGGCCAAAACTTCAAGACAGGACTCTGTGAAAGGGTCTGCATAACAAGAGCAGAGACTTTTAGGTAGAGCTAAGCTGAATAACTCCACAGGAAGGGACCTGAAACATAAACAGTTTCCCTCTACTGTCCAGTCTGCCACCCATGTTACCTATTAGCCAAACTCAACTAGAAGCCTAAGATAAGGGAGTATTTGTATAGTTCACATTGGTCAGTCTCCAGGGGACAAATACTAAAGAAGAATGGAGAGTGGATCTGGAGAAGCAAACAGAAGATATCCAGGATACAAGTGGACAGGAATGGGAAAGAGAGTAAGAGTGTGGGAAAATGAGAACAAGAGAGAGAATGAGAATGAACACGATGCAGAATAAATATTAAGATCAGGACTTCAATATTAGGTAACATTGAGTTTTAATTGCCTTTGAGGTAGCTGAGGGGCGAAGTCCAGCAGGAAGACCTATACTCAAGACTCAAGTCTTAGGAGCTAGATCTTTGTTTACAGACAAGACTGCCTAAGCAGCACAAATAGAACAGCAATAAAAGAGAAGAGGGGCACCCAAGCTAAGAGACACTTGCCATTTTTTCACTATTCATTTATTTTTCATACAATTCATCTGTTTTTCTCCCTGTCGCTCCACTGGGTGTATACTTAATAAGGATGGCATAACCAATAGACACTCTTCAGTGCTTACCTTTTTTTTTTTTTAAAGATTTTTTATTTATTTATTTGACAGAGAGAGATTACAAGTAGGCAGAGAGGCAGGCAGAGAGAGAGAGGAGGAAGCAGGCTCCCTGGTGAGCAGAGAGCCCGATGCGGGACTCGATCCCAGGACCCTGAGATCATGACCTGAGCCGAAGGCAGCGGCTTAACCCACTGAGCCACCCAGGCGCCCCAGTGCTTACCTTTTTTTATGCTCTCTAAAACATTACTTAGTAAAAACTTTAAATATCTCTCTTTGTATTTTTCTTTTTTTTAAATATTTTATATATTTATTTGACAGAAAGAGAGACAGTGAGAGAGGGAACACAAACATGGGGAGTGGAAGAGGGAGAAGCAGGCTCTTTGCAGAGCGGGGAGCCTGATATAGGGCTTAATTCCAGGCCCCTGGGATCATGACCTGAGTTGAAGGCAGACGCTTAATGACTGAGTCATCCAGGCACCCCTGCATTTTTTTCTAATACCACTTTTTTCTGGCTTTCCTTCCACCTCAATCATTCTCTCTACCTCTTTTGGGGGGACTTCCCTCTATCCTCCATTTCTGCAACCATTCCACCTGCAATGTTGATGTTCTCTATGGCTCTATCCTTAGCTCTCATCAGAAACCATGAAGGCAGTGGAAAACATAGTTAGAGCACTGAAAGAAAAATAACTGTAAATCAGGAACTCTAGATCCAGCAAAAATATCCTCCAAGAATGAAGAGAGATGAAAACATTTCAAAATAAACAAAAACAAAGAGAATTCATCATTAATAGACATGCTATACAAGAAATGCTAAAGAGCAGCCCGCATCGGGCTCTCTGCTCAGCAGGGAGCCTGCTTCCTCCTCTCTCTGCCTGCCTCTCTGCCTGCTTGTGATCTCGCTCTGTCAAATAAATAAATAAAATCTTTAAAAAAAAAAAAAAAAAAGAAATGCTAAAGAGCATACCTGTAGGCTGAAATAAAAGGACACTAGAAAGAAAAGAAATCACAAGGAAAATTGAAAATATTTAAGACAAATACAATATAAAACATAATATTCCAAAATTCATGAAGTGCTGCTAAAGAAGTACTTAGTGGGGAATTTATAGCTGCAAAATGCCTATAGTAAACAGGAAGAAAAATCTCAACTCAATAGCCTAGGCTTGCACCTTAAGAAACTAGAAAAAGGAAAGCAAACTAAACCCAAAGTGAGCATGTGGAAGGAAATCATAAATATCAGAGCAGATATGAAAAAAATAGAGAATAGAAAAATAGAGAAAATCATAAAACCAAAATTTGGTTGAGATAAGCTCACATGGCAAACCTTTAGCTAAACTGACCAAGAAAGAGAGAAGATTCAAATTACTAAAACTGGAATTGAAAGAGGAGGACATTACTATAGACCTTAAAGAAATAAAAAGAATTATAAGAAGAAACAATGAGCAATTGTACACTAACAAATTAGATAAGCTAAATGAAATGAAATTCCTAGGAAGATGACAGAAACTGATTCAAGGGAAAAAGAATATCTGAATAGACCTCTAACAAGTAAAGAGGTTAAATTAGTAATTTTATTTTCTTTAAGGTTTCACTTATTTATTTATTTGGGAGAGAGAGCATGAGGCAGAGAAGCAGAAGGAGAAGCAGGCTCACCACTGAGCAGGGAGCCCAACTTAAGGCTCGATCCCAGGACCCCAAGATCATGATCTGAGCAAAAGGCAGACACTTGACCGAATGAGCCACGCAGGGGCTCTCCCCCAGTGATATTTATTAAACTCAATCCAGCAACATGTAAAAAGAAGTATATACCATGACCTACTGAGGTTTATCCCAGGAATGCAAGTTTTCAACACACACAAAAAAATTAATATAATATACCATATTAATAAAGGACAAAAACAACACCGTCATCTCAATAGGTGCAGGAAAAGTACTCAACAAAGTACTTCATAATAAAAAACACTCAGCAACGAGTAGGAGAGCTTCCTCAATCTGATATAGCGCATCTGTGGAAAATCCCCAACTAACATTAACAAACTTAATGGTGAACTGAAAGGTTCTGTTCTCACCACTTCCATTCAATATTGTACTGGAGATTCTAGCCAGGACAATTAAGGAAGAAAAATAAATAAAAGGCATCCAGATTAGAAAGGAAGAAGCAGAATTATTTCAGATGACATGAACTTATATATAGAAAATCCTAAAGAATCCACAAATAAATTATTACAGCTAATAAACAGATTCAGCAAGGTTGTAGGTAACAGATAAGTATATAAAAATTAATTGTATTTCAGGGGTGTATGAGTGGCACAGTTAAAGCTTTCAACTCATGGTTTTGGCTCAAATCTGATCTCAGAGTTGTGGGATCAGGCCCTACAATGGGCTCCGCACTCAACACAGAGTCTACTTGAGTTTCTCTCTCCCTCTCCCTCTGCCCCTTTCCCTACCTCTCTCAAATAAATAAATAAATCTTTTTAAAAAATAATTGTATTTCAATAAACTAGCAATGAATAATCCATACATGAAATTGAGGGGGAAATTCCATTTATAATAGTATCAAAAAGAATAAAATACTTAGGAATAAATCCAACTGAAGAAATGCCAGACTTGGACACTAAACTATAAAACATTGTTGAAGAAAACTACAGAAGACCTAAATAAATGAAAAGACATCCCATGTTCATTAAGGAGTGCACTTGTTAGGAGCACTAGGTGATGTATGGAAGTGCTGATTTGACCTAAAAGATTCAATGTAATCCCTATCAAAAAAACAAACAAACAAAAAAAAAAAAAACAGGTGCCTTTGGGGCCGGGGGGCAGGAACTGACAAGCCAATCTTAAAAGTCATATATAAAAGCAATGGACCCAGAATAACCAAAACAATGTGAAAAAGAGGGACAAATTTGAAGGATTCACACTTCCAATTTCAAAACATTCTATGCAGCTACCATAGTCAGAACTGTGTAGTACTAGCATAAGAGACATTTTGAAGACAAGTGCCAATCCAATTAAATGAGGAAAGAATAGTCTTTGACACAACCGGATATCCACATGCAAAAAATTTAAATTGTGCCCCTTATGTACATGCTACATAAAAATAAACTCCAGGGACGCCTGGGTGGCTCAGTCAGTTGAGCCGCTACCTTTGGCTCAGGTCATGATCCCAGGATCCTGGGATCGAGTCCTGCATCCGGCTCCTTCCTCAGCAGGGAGCCTGCTTCTCTCTGCCTCTGCCTGCCACTCTGCCTGCTCGTGCTCTCCCTCTCTCTCTCTCTGACAAATAAATAAATTTTTTTTAATAATAAATAAATAAATAAAAATAAAAAGAATAAACTCCAATAGGGGCCTCTGGGCGGCTTTGTCAGTCAGACGTCTGACTTCAGTTCAGGTCATCATATCAGGGCCCTGGGATCAAGTCCCGCATCAGGCTCCCTGCTCAGCAGAGAGTCTGCTTGTGCCTCTGACTCTGCTGTTCCCCCTACTTGTGCTCTCTTTGTCTCTCTCTCAAATAAATAAATAAATAAAAATCTTTAATCAAATAAAATAAACTCCAATAGAACAAAGACCTAAATGGAAGAGCTAAAACTACAAACGCTTCAAAGAAAATATAGTTGTAAATCTTTGTGACCTTGGTTTAGGAAATAATTTCTTAAATATGATGCCAAAAATATAAGCAACTAAAGGAAAAAATCAGATAAACTAGACTTCATCAAAATGAAACTTTTGTACTTCAAATATATGTCTAGTAAAGTGAAAAGACAACCCATACAGAAGAAAATATTTATAAATTTATGTCTAATAAATCTCTAATATTCAGAAAATATTTTAAAATTCTTACAATCTAACTATAAAAAGAAAATACAGGGGCTTTGGCCACCTGGGTGGCTCAGCAGTTAAGCATCTGCCTTCAGCTGAGGTTATGATCCCAGCATCCTGGGATCAAGCCAGGAATCAGACACCTTGCTCAGCCTGCTTCTCCCTCTCCAGCTCCCCTCTGCTTGTATTCCCTCTCTCACTGTCTCTCTGTGTCAAATAAATAAATAAATAAAATCTTAAAAAAAAAAAAAAAGTGGGCGCCTGGGTGGCTCAGTGGGTTAGGCCGCTGCCTTCGGCTCAGGTCATGATCTCAGGGTCCTGGGATCGAGGTCCACTTCGGGCTCTCTGCTCAGCAGGGAGCCTGCTTCTTCCTCTCTCTCTGCCTGCCTCTCTGCCTGCTTGTGATCTCTCTCTGTCAAATAAATAAATAAAATCTTAAAAAAAAAAAATTAAAAAATTAAAAAAAAAAAGTAAACACATGGGCTTGAATAGACACAAAGGATCAGAATAGGTATTTCTCCAAAGACAAAAATGGCCAATGAATGCATGAAAAGATGTTCAACGTAATTAGTCACTAGAAAAGTGCAGATCAAAACCACAGAGAAATACTCCTTTATACCTACTATGATGGCTCTAATCAAAAAGATGGATAATAACAAGAACTGATGAGGATTTGGAGAAACTGGAACCCTTATGCATTTCTGGTGGGAATGGACTTACCATATGACTCAGCAATTCCACTCCTAAGTGTATATCCAAGAGAAGTGAAAACATGCTCATGGTAAAAACTTGTATAAAAATGTTCAGAGTACTAGAGGGTATTATGCTAAGAGAAATAAGTCAACCAGAGAAAAACAATTATCATAATTTCACTCACATGTGGGATTTAAGAAATAAAAGAGGATTATAAGGAAGAGAGGGAAAAATAAAATAACCCGAAATCAGAGAGGGAAACAAACTGTAAGAGACTCTTACCTATAGGAAACAAACTGAGGGTTGCTGGAGGAGAGGTGGGTGGGGGAATGGGGTAAGTGGGTGACAGACATTAAGGAGCGCACATGGTGTAATGATATATATATATGATATATATATTATATATATATATATAAAACACTAGGTGTTATATACAACTGATGAATCACTGAAGTCTACCTCTGAAACTAATAATATACTATATGTTAATTTTAAAAGATGTTCAGAGCAACATTATCATAAAAGTCAGAAAGTAGAAACAACCCAAGTGTCCATCACCTGCTAAGGGATAAGCAAAATATGGTACATCTATACATTGGAATATTGGCAATTCCATAGACACAGAGGATAAATTAGTTTACACTAGGAAGGGAGGAAGGAGGGAATGGGGAGTGCCTGCTAATGGGTATGGGATCATCTTTGGTGTGATAAAAATGTTCTGGTGGGAATTATTACACAAATTCATAAATACACTAAAATGCACTGAATTATACATTCAAAAGGCTAAATTTTAAGTTACGTGAATTATTTTTTAAAGATTTTATTTATTTATTTGACAGAGAAAGAGAGAGCAGGGGAGGGGCAGAGAGAGAGGGAGAAGGAGACTCTACCTGCTGAGCAGGGACCCCGATGTGGGGCTCAATCCCAGGACCCTGGGATCACCAACTGAGCCAAAGGCAGACACGCGAACAACTGAGCCATCCAGGCGCCCCATGAATTACATTTCTTAAAGGCAGGCAGGGATCTCCTCCATCTCCTAATCTTCTTTTCAGAGGCAACTAATGTTATTTGTTTCATGAGTACCATTCCTGAAATAGACTGTATACATACAAAAGAGAAAGACAAAGAGAGCACAAGTAGGGGGAACAGCAGAGTCTTGGGATCAAGCCCCGCATCGGGCTCTCTGCTCAGCAGGGAGCCTGCTTCCCCCTCTCCCTCTGCCTATCTCTCTGCCTACTTGTGATCTCTCTCTCTCTCTCTGTGTCAAATAAATATCTTTTTTTTTAAAGATTTTATTTATTTATTTGACAGAGAGAGATCACAAGTAGGCAGAGAGACAGGCAGAGAGAGAGAGGAGGAAGCAGGCTCCCTGCTGAGCAGAGAGCTCAGGACCCTGAGATCACGACCCGAGCCGAAGGCAGCGGCTTAACCCACTGAGCCACCCAAGCGCCCCCAAATAAATATCTTTTAAAAAATGTTTTTATTTTATTTTGATAGATTGCCATTACTGATTTAATATCTCTCTTACTTATAACATTATGAGTTCTCTGAGGACAGGGACCATTTCTGTTTGGTTGACCAGGATAATTAGATTCTAATACACTGACTGACATACTGCTTTATATATTTGTTGATGGACAAGCCTGTACTGCTTTGTTATACAAAGCGTCAAACGGAGATTCAAAGTGACAACATTCAAAAAAAAAGACAACTATTCAGTTTGTAGAGATTAGAATTCTTTGGGGATTGGTTTTTGTTTATCTTTACTTTTCATCCAGTTGTGGGGTTTTTTTGTTTTGTTTTGTTTTGTTTCCCTTTTCAACTGCAGCATGTTTTCAAAAATTACGTGATCAGGGGCACCTGGTCGGCTCAGTCCATGGAGTGTGCAACTCTTGGTCTCAGTTTGAGCCCCACATTGAGTGTAGAGCCACACTGGGCTCTCTGCTCAGCAGGGAGTCAGCTTCTCCCTCTCCCTCTGCCCCTCCCCAAGGCTCATGAGTCCTCTCTCCTCCCCCCATCAAATAAATAAATAAAACCGAAAAAAAATTATGGGATCAATTGCAGTGTGTCATTCTAAGAAATATAGAATCCTTAATTTCATCTGCAGATATCAACATGTTTTATTAAATAGATGCTTACTTCTTATATATTTCAGTTACTCAAAAGAGGAAGGAAGGGGGCAGGTGGATTCGCAACTTTAAGAAACCCAATAGCGACACCTGCTGGAGAAAATGCCAAAATATGCTTTGAATCCATTAAATCAAACATTTTAGATCAGTTTCTTTCCCTTAACTGAAAGGATTTGTTATCTTATCATAGGAGTGCTTGTAATAAGTAAATATAATTATATTTAGGGAAGGTTCTTTGATCCTTCATCAAGTTACAGTTAAAATTTTTTTTTCAGGATAAAGTCATTTTGGGAACTGATTACCCCTTTCCACTAGGGGAGCTGGAACCTGGGAAATTGATAGAGTCCATAGAAGAATTTGATGCAGAAACAAAGGTATACGTCTTTTGCTTCATGGTTTTCTTCCTGAGTTTTTCCACTCAATTCTTTGATTTCAGAGTACTTTCAAATATGACAACAAAGAACAAGGGAAACATTATGCTTAATATTCCTAGAATTGTTACTAGAAATAGTGGAAATATTAAAGGGCAAAGGAAGATGTGGTGTATATATATACAATGGAATATTACTCAGCCATAAAAAAGAATGAAATCTTGCCATTTCCAGTGACACAGCTGCAGCTACGGAGTATAAAGTTAAGTGAAATAAGCTGGTCAGAGAAAGACAAATACCATATGATTTCACGCAAATGAGAAATTTAAGAAACAAAACAAACAAAAGAGAAAACATAAGATGAACCAAGAAAAAGACTCTTAACTATAGAGAATAGATGGTTCCCAGAGGGAAGATGGTTGGAGGGATGGGTGAAATAGGTGGTGGGGATTAAGAGTATATTTATCTTGAGAGCACTGAGTGGAACAACTGAATCACTACATTGTACCTGAAACTAACTTTATGTTAACTACACTGGAATTAAATTTTTTTAATTATTTTTTAAAAGCTGAAAGTCCTAGTACAACTAAATTCATAGAACCAAAAACAGAAACTATAGAGAAGCATATCATAGTATTTATGCTTGTATGTTAGATAAACAAGAAAGATGTCTAAGTTTTTCTTTAACATTTCTGTAACAAATCTACCAATTTCAAAAACTGTAATGATTCTGGTTATTTAGATATTGATATTAAAGTCTTGACTAACAAATACTCAAAGAACCAGAACTCTCAAGTAACGATTTTTTAATTTTGGCATTTGATTTTTAGTGTGGGTAAATGATACTAAAATGTACTATAATGCTGCCACTGCCTATTCTGCCCCTTCAGCTTATGAACCAAAATGAGTTTAAAATCAGAATCCATGTCCTCAGATCCCCTCTCCTTTGTCATTCCCTCTCCCATCCCACCCATACCCCACAATAAAACAAGTTCTTCCTAAGGGATTCACTGCAAATCACAACTGAGGTCAAGGGTGGCCAAAGATGAAGACACAGGGACATATAAACTCTTAATGAATCTTATAAAAGTCTCAGTCATAGGGCGCCTGGGTGGCTCAGTCAGTTAAGCGTCTGCCTTCAGCTCAGTGACTCAGAGGTCCTAAGATTGAGCTCTGCTCATGGGCTCCCCACTCAGCAAGGAGCATGTTTCTCCCTCTCCCTCTCCACTTCCCCTCTCCCTGCTCATGCTCCCTCTATCTTTCAAATAAATAACCTTTTTAAAAAAAAAAAAGTCTCAGTCATAATCCTTTTGCATAATTCCTGGCTTCCTTCTAAACTAGAATCCAAGTTCCCTTAACCAAAATTAAACTGAAACCAAATTACCTTAAGTCTCCTGATTTGATCTTTACCAGATAATTATTATTATTTTGTGCCTCTAGTTCTTTATTTTATGTGCTTATGACTTTTAAGGTCAAAATTAAAAAAAAAAAACTCTTACATGAAAACATTACGCTCACAAATTCATGATATTCTATATAAGGTTACTATAAAATTATTTATAATAAAATACTGAAACAATCTACAGGATAACAGTTAAATAAATAATATATCCATACAATGGAATGTATATACCCATAAAAAAATTAAAAATCAATTCTGAAAGTATCTTAAGTTTAAAAAGCAAGGTACAAAACAACGAATACAGTGTACTTCCATTTGTGTTTAATACACTGTCCACTTGTGAAAAAAAGTCCATATACCTAAATATAAGTATTTGCTTATATATGCATAAAATATCTCTGGGAAAGAAGACAAGAAACTGGTAACTCTGGAAGAAAAAGTACTGGTTGGATGGCAGTAGTGAAAGGAAGCATCTACAACCTTTGAATTTTGAGCCACATAATTTGTGGTCACCCATTTGATGACCACATCAGCACTGGGAGGTAGACAGGAAGATGCATTCCACCATGTAAATGCAGAGGAGGAAAACAAGATTTAGGTGCTGGGTGATTTGCCAAAGGCAATATTAACTGTTAGATTATAGCATATGGACCCAACACCAAATCCAACATGCAAAAATGTATCTTCTTCAAATGATAGTTGGTACCAACCTATTTTTAAAAGTAAACAGTTTTCTCTTCTAAATCTTCCCTTTAAGATGGGGATGGCACAAATGTGTATCAGGGAAGAACCCTGAGTATGAGGTCCCTGCCTCAAATCCCTCACTGTCCAAGGCTGTGTAAGAACCCTGAAGTGATCAAAATATATAGAGATGCATTAATATCCACAGATATTACACAACCCTATGCATGTTTGCTTTTACTCTCACCTACATGGGGCCCTTTGCAAGCTGGACATATATCTAGAAGTTATCCCTTTAACTCACAGTATTTTTTTTTTAAGGTTTTATTTCTTTCTTTCTTTGGGGGAAGGAAGCATGTGCACATGAGCAGGGGACAGGCAGAGGGAGCTGCAGAAACCCCCCCAGCAGGGGGGCTCAATGCGCAGCTCCATCTGGGGACTCCAGGATCATGACCTGAGGTGAAGGCACAGGCTTAACCAACCGAGCCACCCAGGTGCCCCAGCTCACAGGAGTTCTTTCTGTAGGATTGAGCTCGTCTATAACTGGAAAGAAACTGAAGAAAAATTTGGCAGGCCTTTTTTCATCTGAAATCTACAAATTTACATATTTGCATATTCTGAGGTGCTTCATCTACCACTTCTCTTGTGCCAAACTAAAATACCTTTTGTTCAGGCCATGTGAAGGGACAACACCTATGTCTAAAAACTGGAGGATGTCTAGATGACTTCTGGGCACTATTTCTAGCTCACCTGTCCCACAGATCTAACCTGTACCTTTTCTCTATTAAGTTGACCTTGAACAACACAGAGTTAGTAGTGTTGACCCTTTTATCAAAATCCACATATAACTTTTGGCTCCCCAAAAACTTAACTACTAATAGCTTGCCACTGACCAACCAAAAAGCCTTACTGATAACATAAATAATTAACACATATTTTGTATCTTACTTGTATCATATACTGTATTCTTTCAATACCTAACCTTTTACAATTTTTTCAGTAATTCTAGGCTACACAGTTTGTCTGTGAGTTTTTTCAAATTGTCACGAGTCTCTGAAGAATTTTCCAATATATTTATTGACAATATCCACATGTAAGTGGACCTGCACAGTTCAAACCTGTGTTGTTCAAGGGTCAACTGTATTTGTCTCTAAATAGTCCTTGAAACCCATTAGAGAGTCCTACAGAGGTTTCTAAAGAAGGGCATTTTTCCCTAAGGGGGCTTTCCCCCTTCTAATTGTCCTTTCTTCCCATGACCAAGTCTCAAGCTTAAATTTTAAACGGTGAGGCAGAACAGGGGTCAAGAGATTTGTTGTTCAGTGGTGCCTGGATGGCTCAGTGGATTAAACGCTCTGCCTTCAGCTCAGGTCATGATCTCAGGGTCCTGGGATCGAGCCCCACATTGGGCTCTCTACTAAGTAGGGATCTTGCTTCCCCCTCTCTCTCTCTGCCTGCCTCTCTGCCTACTCGTGATCTCTGTCAAATAAATAAATAAAAATCTTTTTTAAAAAAGAATATTTATTGTTTAACCTACTGATATTTTTCTCTCACATTGGGAAATTCATCTTTTAAAAATTCATCTTTTAAAGACATTCAGTAAAGTATTTTGAAATAACCATTAAGTAATACTTTAAAACCTCTCTTTTTTTTTTGCAGGATAAACTCAAAGCTGGCAATGCCCTAGCATTTTTGGGCCTTGAGAGAAAACAATTTGAGTGACTGAATTTACTACAAAGGCAAACATTCAAGAAGATATTTTTTGTTTTTAACTATATATCACACATGCATTACTAAAATCTTATTTTGTGCTATTTTACCCAGAAATAGAATATCCACAAATGTTCTAAATTATTCATAACAAAAATGACTCTCAGAATATGTTTTCATTCTGAAAAATAGCACATTATTTCATGTGCAAATCAAAAATTTCCCAGAACTTTTAAAATTAATGTCAGAAATAAAAAGCAAAAGGTCATTAATGATTTATATGTAGAAAGACCAGACTCATTCTGGAGGGCTGAAGTAGGTTCTCCACTTTGAGCGGGTATATGTGAAAAGGGAGGGCCCCCAAAAAACATTTTTTATTCATTTTTATTCCATTAGCCCACAACTGGGCCAGGAATGCTTTATAATCCAAAAAAATAAGTGATACATAACCTCTAGAGAGGTTATATTCCAATTAAAGAGGCAAGACACATGTTCATGGAATAATAACTAAGCAATACAATGGGAGGCGCAGAAGTTTCAGTAAGAAAAACTCATCTGGATTCAAACTTGGACAGATCTTCACAGAATTTGGGCTGAGTCTCTAAGGATGGACAAGCCTAACTGGAAGGTGGGAAATAGACAAAGAGGTCAAACTATTAAGAACAGGGCTTTCAGACTGAATGAAAACTTACTTATTCTGGAGAAAAGTTCAAGTCTGTAATTTACTTTTACCAGAAGCTCTTTTAGTTTAAAATACTGAGCAAAATGTATAAAGCTAGTTATGGAGATTGAGCAAGGAAATACCAGGTAGCTATGTTCTACTGAGTTCATTTATGGTTGTCCTACCCAGGCTGCTGAAAATGAAGTTGGTCCTGGGAGGGGTAATGAACATCTGTGGATCATATACCTCTGGCTGAATTCTAAAACCAAATACAATTTTTCAAAGTGATCCTCTGGCTTTAAACTCATTCATAGTTCTTTTCCATCTTATTAGTCCAGAAAACCAATGGTTGAGTATTGGCAAGGTGATCTAACTTGCTAAACTACACCTATCCCATTATTTTCGCTTTATTTAGTTCAGTATTCTCTCTCTTTCTGCTCCTCCTGTTGCTTTCTAGGACATTACCCACCCACCATTCTGCTTACTACTACAATCTGCTTCAAAAGAAAAACAAAGTTGAGCAAAATGGCAACATGAAGCATATGTTTTTACTTTTTCCTTCCCCATTCTTTGGGGGGAAATGTCTGTTCTTTTTCATATATTCTACATTTGAATACTTTTAATGTAGTGTTTAATCACTGTTTTATTATGAACAGTAACCTGATCACCTTACTCAATATCACAGACAAATAAAGACACATTAAATAGATACAAACAAGGATATTCATACACACAGACGGTTTATATGATCTGTTAGGGCTGTAGGAGTAGGGATACGAAAATAAACAAGAAGCACAAAAGTCCTTCTCTGATTACACTTCAAATCTGGAGAATAAGATGCACAAGTAAACAAAGGAGAGAGAACAGAAAAAGGAGGAATGGAGACAGAGAAGGAAGGAAGGAAAGCAGGAGGGAATGAAGGAAGGAAATTTTTTTCTTATGCTAACAAACACTATAACGAAATTAAAACAGGGAATTGTATAGGGTGACTAGAGGAAGGATGGGGGAGAAAACATTAAATTGTGGGCCCTCTTTAGAGAGGACTTTAAGACTTAAATGGTAGAACGCCAAGAGCCATGAGAAAGAGATTTCCAGGCAAAGTGAAAAACCTCTGAGGCAGGAAAGAGCTTATGGCAGTTTGTGAGCAAGAAGGAAAGAGGTAGGAAGTGAAGCTGAAAAGATAGCTAGATAACTAGGTCATAGGGAAGAGTTTAGATTTTATATTTAGTTTCCCAGGAAGCCATTGGAGTTATAGAAATAGGTCTGTGAAATGATCTGACTTATGTGTTAAAAAAGAAAAAAAAATTAGCAACTGTGACAATTATTTAAGGGGGTAAGAAAGGTAGCAGGGAGACAAAGCAAGAAATGGTGACTTGGGCAAACTAATAAAATGGGATGTGGTTGTAGATAGAACCAAGAGCACTTGGTAAATGTGAGGACGAGGGAAGAAAGAAAGGAAAGAAATCAAGGTTGATTCTCAGGTATCTGTATGTATGTGTGTATCACACTTTGTCCATCAATCTCCTATATTTGGACATTATATATAATTTCCAATATTTGCCATTAAAAATAATGCTACAAGATTAGAGCCATTTCCCACATCGAGCATAGGAAAAACTCCAACAGCAATTGGATAAAAGATTTATCTATAAGAAAAGGAAATTATGTCAACACATACACACACAAATTCAATCTGATACAGGCACATTTGGGTAGTTCAGTCAGTTAAGTGGCAGACCCTTGGTTTAGGCTCAGGTCATGATCTGAGGGTCCTGAGATTGAGCCACGTGACTGGCTCTGACCTCATCATGGAGTCTGCTTCTCCCTCTCCCTCTGCTCCTCCCCCAATTTGCTCACTCTCTCTGTCTCAAATAAATAATGTGTGTGTTTGTGTGCATGCATGTAGGAAGAAGACCTGAATAGACATTAAAAAAAAAAAAAAGACACACAGGTGGCCAATGACACACATGTTCAACATCACTAATTACCAGACAAATGAAAATCAAAACCAAAATGAAATATCACACTAGTCAGAATGGCTGAAGTAGAAAAGACAAAAAATAACAGGTGTTGGTGAGGGTGTAGAGGAAAGGGAACCCTCATGCACTGTTGGTAGGAATGTAAATTGGTGCAGGCACTCTGGAAAACAGTATGGAAGTTCCTTAAAATACTAAGAATAAAAATACCATATAATCCAGTAATCCCACTTTTGCATATTTACCGAAGAAAATGGAAACACTAATTCAAAAAGATTATGCACCTCTGTGCTGGGAAAACTGGACAGCTATATGCAGAAGAATGAAACTCAACCATTCTCTTACACCATACACAAAGATAAACTCAAAATGGATAAAAAACCTCAACGTGAGACAGGAATCCATCAGAATCCTAGAGGAGAATATAGGTATTAACCTCTTCGATATCAGCCACAGCAACTTCTTTCAAGATATGTCTCCAAAGGCAAAGAAAACAAAAGCGAAGATGAACTTTTGGGACTTCATGAAGATCAAAAGCTTCTGCACAGCAAAGGAAACAGTCAACAAAACAAAGAGGCAACCCACAGAATGGGAGCAGATATTTGCAAATGACAGTACAGACAAAAGGTTGATATCCAAGATCTATAAAGAACTCCTGAAACTCAACACACACAAAACAATCATATAAAAAAATGGGCAGAAGATATGAACAGACACTTCTCCAATCAAGACATACAAATGGCTAACAGACACATGAAAAAATATTCATCATCACTAGCCATCAGGGAGATTCAAATTAAAACCATATTGAGATACCACCTTACACCAGTTAGAATGGCCAAAATTAGCAAGACAGGAAACATGTGTTGGAGAGGATGTGGAGAAAGGGGAACCCTCTTACACTGTTGGTGGGAATGCAAGTTGGTGCAGCCACTTTGGAAAACAGTGTGGAGATTCCTCAAGAAATTAAAAATAGAGCCTTCCTATGACCCTGCAATTGCACTACTGGGTATATACCCCAAAGATACAGATGTAGGGAAAAGAAGGGCCATCTGTACCACAATGTTTATAGCAGCAATGGCCACAGTCGCCAAACTGTGGAAAGAACCAAGATGCCCTTCAACGGACTAATAGATAAGGAAGATATAGTCCATATACATATGGAGTATTATGCCTCCATCAGAAAGAATGAATACCCAACTTTTGTGGCAAAATGGACAGGACTGGAAGAGATTATGCTGAGTGAAATAAGTCAAGCAGAGACAGTCAATTATCATATGTTTTCACTTATTTGTGGAGCATAACAAATAGCATAGAGGACAAGGGGAGATGGAGAAGAGAAGGGAGTTGAGGGAAATTGGAAGGGGAGGTGAGCCATGAGAGACTATGGACTCTGAAAAAAAATCTGAGGGTTTTGAAGGGGCAGGGGGTGGGAAGTTGGGGGATCCAAGTGGTGGGTATTGAAGAGGGCACAGATTGCATGGAGCACTGGGTATGGTGCAAAAACAATGAATACTGTTACACTGAAAATAAATAAATTAAATAAATAAATAAATAAATGAATAAAGATTATGCACCTCTGCATTCACTGCACCATTATTTATAATGACCAAGATATGGAAGTAACCCAAGTGTCCACTGGTAAATAAATGGATAAAGATGTGGGATATGTTCTTCTCCTACCCCCTTAAAAACCATAAGTGACTCTTAATCTCACAAAACAAACTGAGGGTTGCTGGGGGGAGGGGGGTTGGGGGAAGGAGGATGGGGTTATGGACATTGGGGAGGGTATGTGCTATGGTGAGTGCTGTGAAGTGTGTAAACCTGGCGATTCACAGACCTGTACCCCGGGGGATAAAAATATATTATATGTTTATTAAAAAAATTAAAAATTAAAAGATGTGGGATGTGTACATACATATATATGTTACATACTATATATTTAATTACATGTGTAACATATATAATATTCCATTGTGTGTATATGCATAACATATATAACAGTAAATGTTATGTATATTACACACACACATGCAGGTGTGCACACACCATGAAATAGAACATTACTCAGCCATTAAAAAGAATGAAATGTTGCCACTCATGACAACATGGATGGACCTAGAGGGTGCTATGCAGTATTTATTGAGGGCCTATTTAGTGCCAAGAATCATTATAGGTGCTGGGATAATGTAAAAACAAAAAAGATTCTTGCCCTCAATTGTGCCTATAATCTAGTGAGGGAGACAGGTATCAGTTAAGCAACAAACAAATATAAAATTGCTGCCATAACAAGAGCTAGAAAGGAGAGACACATAGGAGGTAGAAAGTTTATAAAAAGAAATTTTAATTATTATAGAAATTTTAATTTTTATGTAAAAATAAAATTTAATTAATCATAACCGGGAAGAGACTTTTCAGAAGAAATGTTGTTTGAGCTGTGATTGGAAGCAAGAGGTGAGAGGTAAAGGGAAAGAGGTGAAGAGGAGAGCGGGAAGAATATTTGAGACAGAGGGAAAAGCATTAATGAAAATCTTATGGCAGGAGAGAAAAGACAGCAAGAAATAAGACCACTGAGACTGGTGGTGAGAAAACAAGACGTGGGGCGCCTGGGTGGCTCAGTGGGTTAAGCCTCTGCCTTCGGCTCAGGTCATGATCTCAGGACGCTGGGATCAAGCCCCGCATGGGGCTCTCTGCTCAGCAGGGAGCCTGCTTCCTCCTCTCTCTCTGCCTGCCTCTCTGCCTACTTGTGATTTCTCCCTCTCTCTGTCAAATAAGTAAATAAAATATTAAAAAAAAAAAAAAAGAAAGAAAGACGTTTTTGGTAAATGTGGTAAGTGGCAAAATCATGTGGGGTTACAGTTCAGCTAAAGAATTTTATCTGTCAAAAAGCAATGAAGTCTAAGTAGGGGAAGACATGCTGGAGTTAAATTTTGAAAAGATCCTTCTGGCTCTAAAACAATACTGCTCACATCCCGAATCTCAAAATTCTCTCGGGAAAATCACTCTTTCAGCCTTTTCGCTCTTTCGTCATCTAATATACAAACTTCCCCAAAATATATCCATGAAAAAAAAAAAAATCCAACACCACCATCAGATTCCAGAGGACATTGATTCACAGCCATCCAAGCATTTCTCTTCCTTATACGGTACCCTTCCCCATCATTTTGACCTCCCCTAAGAAAGAAATCAGATCTGACTCAATTTTTTTTTAAAAGATTTTATTTATTTATTTGACAGAGAGAAATCACAAGTAGGCAGAGAGGCAGGCAGAGAGAGAGAGAGGGAAGCAGGCTCCCTGCTGAGCAGAGAGCCCGATGCGGGACTCGATCCCAGGACTCTGAGATCATGACCTGAGCCGAAGGCAGCGGCTTAACCCACTGAGCCACCCAGGCGCCCTGACTCAATTTTTATTATCCAATCAAAAAACATCAACTTATATTCCAGGTAATTAAGATTAACTTAATGAAAATAAATACACACTTTGTATTTGCTTAAGAGAAGATTCTAAGGCTTTTTTCCAATCAAATTGAATAAAATTAAATGTTTTAAATATAAAACACTGCTCACTTTTATTAAGTACCTAAAATTTTTAGGTTTTTTTGAAAAGTCAATACATGATTATGTTAGAATAGTTCAAAAAGATCAGGGGCACCTGGGTGGCTCAGTGGGTTAAACCTCTGCCTTCGGCTCAGGTCATGATCTCAGGGGCCTGTGATCGAGCCCCGCATCGGGCTCTCTGCTCAGCGGGGAGCCTGCTTCCCCCTCTCTCTCTGCCTGCCTCGCTGCCTACTTGTGATCTCTCTGTGTCAAATAAATAAATAAAATCTTTAAAAAAAAAAAAAAAGATCAAATTCAGGGGCGCCTGGGTGGCTCAGTGGGTTAAAGCCTCTGCCTTCAGCTCCGGTCATGATCCCAGGATGCTGGGATCGAGCCCCGCCTCGGGCTCTCTGCTCAGCGGGGAGCCTGCTTCCCTCTCTCTGCCTGCCTCTGTGCCTACTTATGATCTCTATCTCTGTCAAATAAATAAATCTTTAAAAAAAAAAAAAAAAGATCAAATTCAACCTTTCCCAGAAGGAACCATTTTTACCTATTCTTTTGGATATTCTTGCAAAGATCATCGGTGATTATAGAAGCACTTAATTGAGCAGATTCCTTTGTTCACTTTACCCAGTGACATCTTGTTTTTTTGTTTCTACTTAATACCTTGGTGGTCATTCCACATATAAGCTGCCTTCTTTTTATAAGAGTCTATCTTAATTTGGTAACTTTAGTTTGGATGCATTCTAAAGCTCTACAATTTTAAATCTAGTTCACAAATTTTACATCTTTGATGTCCCAATTTATATCTTTTTATCTGATGTATCCATTAACAAATTATTATAGTTACTGTTAATACTGCTTTTGTCTTTTAACCTTTACACAAGCTTTATAAGTGATTAAATCAACACCTCTGCAACATTAGATTATTTTGTTAGTACATATTTACCTTTACCAGTGAGATTTACATTTTCCTAAGTTTTCCTGTTACTAATTAGTGCCCTTCTATTTTTAGCTTAAAGAAGTCCCTTTAACGTTCCTTGTAAGGCCAGTCTAGTGGTAGTGAACTCCTTTAGCTTTTCTTTATCTGGAAAACTCTGTATCTCCCTCAATTCTGAAGGAAACTGCCAGGTATTCTCGGTTGGCAGTTTTCTTTCTTTCAGCATTTTGATGCCTTCTTCTTTTTAATACCTGAACAGTGTTTTGTTGCAGAGAAGTACCAAATCATCCAAGCCTCAATTCAAGGTTCCCTTCCACTCTTCTGCAGTGATAAACTACAACGAAGAACATCCTCATGACATAAAATGTTGAATATCTTTTAATATGCTTTATTTCCATCTGCATATCTTCCTTGTGAGGTGTGGGTTCAGATCTTTTACCCAGTTTAAAATTCGGATGTTTTCCTCCCAACAAAGTGGTTTTAGAGGGAACATACCTCAACATAGTAAGAGCCATATAAGAAAAACCCACAGCTAACATACTCAATGGTGAAAAACTGAAAGGTTTTCCTCTAAGATCAGGAACAAGACAAGGACGTCCACCACTTCTATTCAACACAGTAGTGAAAGTCCTAGCCACAGCTCAGGCAACAAAAAGTAAAGGGCATGCAAACTGGTAAGGAAGAAGTAAAACTGTCACTATTTGTTGATATTATATATAGAAAATCCTGAAGAGTCCACCAAAGGATGCCTGGGTGGCTCAGTTGATCCTGATTTTGGCTTAGGTCATGATCTCAGGGTGGTGAGATTTGAGGCCCTAGTCTGACTCCAAGCTCAGTGGAGAGTAGGCTTCCTCCTTCTTCCTCTCCCTCTGCCCCCACCCTCTGTCTTAAGTAAATAAATAAACAAATCTTTTTTCCTTTAAAGATTTTATTTATTTGACAGAGAGAGAGAGAAATCACAAGTAGGCAGAGAGGCAAGCAGAGAGAGAGACGGGGGAGGAAGCAGGCTCCCTGCAGAGCAGAGAGCCCGATGCAGGGCTCGATCCCAGGACCCTGGGATCATGACCTGAGCCGAAGGCAGAGGCTTTAACCCACTGAGCTACCCAGGCGCCCCTAAATAAACAAATCTTTAAAAAAAAAAAAAAAAAAAAAGACTCTACCAAAAAACTGTTGGAACTGATAAATGAATTCAGTAAAGTTGCAGGATACAAAATTAACATATAGAAATCTGTTGCATTCTACACATTAATAATGAAGTAGCAGAAAGAGAAATTAAGATAATTCCATTTATAATTGCACCAGAAAGAATAAAATACCTAGGAATAAACTTTATCAAGAAGTGAAAGACCTGTACTCTGAAAGCTATAAAATATGACCCACACAAATGGAAATATAGTCCATGCTGATGGGCTAGAAGAATCAACATTGTTAAAATGTCCATAGTACCCAAAGCAATCTTCAGATGTAATGCAATTCCCATCAAACTGTAACAGCGCTTCAGCCGATCCTGAGGGCTAATTTGTTTCAAGTTGACACACTCCTTACTTGCTGACCTAAGACTCTTGATTTGTGACAGAACTAATTTATTTTTTTTGAGATATGCAGACCATTGGCCTTGAGGAGTGGAGGACCAGAACTCTACCAGGCTACAGAAGCCAGAAATTTGTTTGAAGCCAGCTCAGCTTTCTGATTAGCCTAAAATTTTTTTAGCAAAATGATTTCACTGACCTCCCTTTGTGTATCTGTAAACCTGGCCCTCTTCTGCAGAAGGAACAGAGTACTCCTACATATCATGAAACAAGAACCAGACCCCATCACACAGTCCCCAAACACTGAGATAACTTTTATAGCTGGCATCATCAAGTCTTCACGTAATCAAAAAATACTGCAGGCCCCTACACTCCCTTTGCTGATCAACCACTCTAAATCACTTTAAAAACCTCTGGGCCAGGCAGAAACCTTGGCATTGGCTTTTGGACAAGAGTCTGCTTTCTTCTCAGGTTGCTGGCCTTCTGAATAAAGCTCAAATTCCTTTACAATCAAAATTTTCTCTTCAGTAATGGCCTTTTAGGAATGGGCAGCCAAACTTGAATACAGTAACAAAAATACCAACTGTATTTTTCACAGAACTAGACCAAATAAATCTACAATTTGTATATAACAACAAAACACCTCAAATAATCAAAGCAAGCTTAAGAAAAGAACAAAGCTGGAGGTATCATGATCCCAGATTTCAAGATATACTATAAAGCTGTAATAATCAGAACAATATAAAAAAATAGACACATGGATCAATGAAAGAGAATACAGAGCCCAGAAATAAACCCATGCTTACATGGTCAATTAACATATAATAAAGGAGGCAAGAATATACAATGACAAAAAGACAGTCTCTTCACTAAATGATGGAGAAACTGAACAGCTACATGCTAAAGACTGAAAGTGCATCACTGGCTTACACCATACACAAAAGTAAATTCAAAATGGATTAAAGATCTTGGGATGCCTGGGTGGCTCAGTTGGTTGGACGAATGCCTTCGGCTCAGGTCATGATCCTGGAGTCCCAGGATCGAGTCCCGCATCGGGCTCCCAGCTCCATGGGTCGTCTGCTTCTCCCTCTGACCTTCTCCTTGCTCATGCTCTCTCTCTCACTGTCTCTCTCTCAAATAAATAAATAAAATCTTTAAAAAAATGGATTAAAGATCTGAAACCATAAAACTACTAGGAGAAAATATAAGCAGTAATTTCTTGGACATCGACCTTAGCAACATCTTTCTAGATATGTCTTCTCAGGCAGAAGAAACAAAAGCAAAAATAAATTATTGGGACTACGCCAAAATAAAAAGCTTTTGCATGGTGAAGGAAATCATCAACAAAACATAACGGCAACCTACTGAATGAGAGAAGATATGTGCAAACAATATATCCAATAAGTGATTAATATCCAAAATATATAAAGAACTTATACAAGTCAACACGAATAACAATAATAATCTTTCAATTAAAAATGGGCAGAGGACCTGAATAGACATTTTTTCCAAAGAAGACATACAGATGGCAAACAGACATGAAAAGATGCTCAACATCACTCATCATCAGCGAAATGCAAATCAAAACCACAAAGAGATGTCACCTCACACTTGTCAGAACAGCTAAAATCAAAAACACAAAAAATATCAAGTGTTGGTGAGGATATGGAGAAAAAGGAACCCTCACGCAGTACTGGTGGGAATAGAAACTGCTATAGCCACTATGGAAAATGGTATGGTGATTTCTCAAAAAGTCAAAAATAAAAAAACATTATCCAGTAACTCCACTACTGGGTATTTACCCAAAGAAAATGAAAACACTAAGTTGAAAAGATATGTGCACCCCTGTGTCAACTGCAACACTATTGACAATAGCCAAGATAAGTCTCCATTGATAGACAAATGGATAAAGAAGCTATTGCATACATGCGTGTGCATCCATGCATGCATGTGTGTGCACATAAACACACAAATATTACTTGTCCATAAAAAAAGAGTGAGAGCTTGCCATTTGTGACAACATAGATGAATATAAAGGGCATTATGCCAAGTGAAATACACTGAGAAATACAAATACAGTATGATTTCACTTATATGTGCAATCTAAAAACAAAATTAATAAAACAGACTCTTTTTTTTTTTTTTTAAAGATTTTATTTATTTATTTGACAGAGAGAGATCACAAGCAGGCAGAGAGGCAGGCAGAGAGAGAGGAGGAAGCAGGCTCCCTGCCGAGCAGAGAGCCCGATGTGGGCCTCGATCCCAGGACCCTGAGATCATGACCTGAGCCGAAGGCAGCGGCTTAACCCACTGAGCCACCCAGGCGCCCAATAAAACAGATTCTTAAATACAGAGAACAAACTTGGTTGCCAGAAGTGAGTTTGGTAGGAGGGATGAGTGAAATATATAAAGAGGATTAAGAGGTACAAACTTTGAGTTATAAAATAAGTCACTGAAATGAAAACTACAGCATAGGGAATATAGTGAATAACATTGTAATAATCTTGTATGGTAACAGATGATAACTACACTTATTGTGGTCAGCACTGAGTAATTCACAGAATTGTGAATGTACATGTTCCCACCTGAAAGTAATACAAGATTGTATGTCAATTTTGCTTCAATTTTTAAAAATTGGGATATTTTCTTCCTGTTGAATTCTAAAATTTCTTTTATATTTTGGATACAAGTCCTTTATCAGATATGTGTTTTGCAAAGATTTTCTCCCCGTACTTTCACTCTCTTCACAGCAGTCTTTCATAGAGCAAAGTTCCTTAATTCTAATGAAATCAACTTAATCTTTTCTTTCATGGATCATCCTTTTGGTGTTGTGTGTAAAAATAATTGCCAAACAAAAGGTCACCTAGATTTCCTCCTGTTCCATGTTACATGTACATTTAGGGACATGTACATTTACTTTACATTTAGGGACATGATCCATTTAGAGTTAATTTTTGTGAACAGTGCAAGGTCTGTATCTAAAAAAAATTTTTTTAACATATGGATATCCAGTCGTTCTAACATCACTTGTTGAAAAGACTTTCCTTTCTCCACTAAATTGCCTTTGCTTCTTTGTCAAAAATCACTTGATCATTTTTGTGGGTCTATTTCTGGGCTCTCTATTCTATCCCATTGATCTGTCCATTCTTTTGTCAATATATGCTCTCTTTATTACTGTAGCTTTGCAGTCAGGTAGTGTTAGTCCAACTTCTTTGGATTGTGTTGGCTATTTGGAGGTCTTTTGCCTTTCCACATAAGCTTTAGAATCAATCTGGTGATACCTACAAAATAACTTGCTAAAACTTTGGGATTGCATTGAATCTATAGATCAAGTTGGGAAGAAATGACCCAAATGATAATGTCTTCCAACCCATAAACCCACAATATTCTTCCATTTATATCTTTTCTGACTGCCTTAGAGTTTTGTAGTTTTCTACACGTAGATCCTGCACATGTTTTAGATTCATTCCTAAGTATGACTTTTTGTAAATGACACTATGCTATAAATTTTGAATTTCAATTGTACATTGCTGGTATATAGGAAAGCAAATGATTCCTGTGTATTAATCTTGTATCTTAAGATCTTGCCATAATCACCTGTTCTACATTTTAAGTACTCTCCATGTCCAGCCTGGAGCCCAATGTGGGCTCAAACCACTCCAAGATCAAACCTGAGCCAATATCAGGAGTTGGGAGACTTAACAGACTAAGCTACCCAGGTATGCCTCCACATTTTTAATACTTTGAGACTTTCTACAAAAACAATTATGTCGCCCCTGAACAAATTCATTTTTTGCCCTCCCCAATCTGTTTATTTTTCATTCACTTTTCTTACTGTATTAGCTAGGTAGGATTCCAGGATTCCAGCACAATGTCAAAAGATGTGGTGAAAGGGGATATTCTTGTTAGCAGGAAAGCTTCTAATTTCTCACCATTAAGTATGATACTAACTGGAGGGTTTTTATAAATTTTCTTTATCAAGCTAAGATCTCTTCTATTTCTAATTTGTTTAGAGTTTTTATCATAAGTGACTGTTAGGGTAAGCACCTTATAAATGCTGCTTTAAATAATTCTATCCTATTACTTCTCTAAGCAGGGACAAATGGGAAGCAAGCAAGGGAAATAAGAAATAAAGTTATGCAGACAGCAATTCCAAACTACCTTTTGCAACCAAATCAATAGGTCTATATCGAATATGCGAAAAGGGAAGGCAAAGCAAAGATACAGCAGTACACTGGGCACAGGAGCCCAAAAACAAGGACAAATGCCTGAATTATTAACCAGTAAAACTCACTTAAAAACATTATCAGTTACCTTTTACAAATATGTCTGCCTGGGGGCGCCTGGGTGGCGCAGTTTTTAAGTGTCTGCCTCCGGCTCAGATCCTGATCCCTGGGTTCTGGGATTGGGCCCTGCATGGGGTTCCCTGCTCCCGGGAAGCTTGTTCGTCCTTCTCCCACTCCCCCTGCCTGCGTTCTCTCTCTCACTGCATCCCTATCAAATAAATAAAATATTTTAAAAAGAAAGAAAAATATGTCTGCCTGTATTATGTCTTTGGCAAATAGTTAAAATTTTAAAAGGCAGATTTTATTCACACACAGTAGGCACCGGCTCAGAGCCGGAGACCTATCTACTCCGAGAACAGAGCTCTGCGGTACTCTCTTACAAGGACAGAAGAGGTTACGTGCGGTCTTACACTTTTAACTGCAACAAAACAAAGTAAATTCAGGTCCTCTTGTTTATCTGTTCCTCCCTAACCTTGTTTTAAATCATAGCTTGGGGGCGCCTGGGTGGCTCAGGTCATGATCCCGGATCGAGCCCCGCATTGGGCTCCCTGCTCCCGGGAAGCCTGCTTCTCCCTCTCCCACTCCCCCTCCCAGCTTGTGTTCCTCTCCAGCTGTGTCCGTCTGTCAAATAAATAAAATCTTTTAAAAATAAGTAAATAAATCATAGCTTTGTGTAAAAACGGTAACCAGGGGCTCCTGGGTGGCTCAGTGGGTTAAAGCCTCTGCCTTTGGCTCAAGTCATGATTCCAGAGTCCTGGAATCTAGCCCGGCATCCGAATCTCTGCTCGACAGGGAGCCTGCTTCCCTTCCTCTCTCTCTGCCTGCCTCTCTGCCTGCTTGTGATCTCTGTTAAATAAATAAAAATCTTAAAAAAAAAAAAAAAAAGGGCACGGTAACCATATGGACTCAAAATTTGGTTCTAAAAATTCACCTCCCCCGGACGCCTGGGTAGCTCAGTGGGTTAAAGCCTCTGCCTTCGGCTCCGGTCATGATCCCAGGGTCCTGGAATCGAGTCCCGCGTTGGGTTCTCTGCTCAGCGGGGAGCCTGCTTCCTCCACTCTCTCTCTCTGCCTGCCTCTCTGCCTACTTGTGATCTCTGTCTGTCAAATAAATAAATAAAAATCTTTTTAAATTAATTAATTAATTAATTATAAAAAAATTCACCTCCCTTTTTTTTTTAAAGATTTTATTTATTTATTTGACAGAGAGAAATCACAAGTAGACAGAGAGGCAGGCAGAGAGAGAGAGAGGGAAGCAGGCTCCCTGCTGAGCAGAGAGCCCGATGTGGGACTCGATCCCAGGACTCTGAGATCATGACCTGAGCCGAAGGCAGCGGCTTAACCCACTAAGCCACCCAGGCGCCCTCACCTCCCCTTTCTAACGTGATAACCTTTGGCCAGAAATCTCAAAAATAAGCCCCACAGCCTAAGTGGCTGCGGAATCCAAACAAGACTACGTTGGGGGCGGGGGAAGCATTCAAATCCACCACAAACGTGGAGTGCTGTTTCTCCTGCACTCCTCCAGACGCGTCCTTCCTTCCTAGAGCCGCCAGCAGACACAGGCTTTCCTCGCGGACAACTCCTAAGAATGCCAACGAGACTGCGCGGATTAAAACTGAAGGAAAATGGGGGCTGAACCGTGCCCGTGCAACAGGGGACAGCTTTTCTCTTCCTAAAGCGCCGCCAGCCTTCCGGCCCTAGAACCCGTCGGACTTTAAAGTCCACGCCCAGGTCCCACCACGCAGCAGCCCGCCTGCCTTCCCTCCGCACGCGACTCGGGGCCAGCCCCTTCGTTCTTCTGCCCAACCCTTCGCCCCGCCAGTCCTACACCCGGCATGCATCGCTCCGACCTTTTCCTTCCCAGCCGACCCCCACCTTCGGGCGCCTCTAAATGACAAGTGGCGCGGGGCATTGTGGTCCCGAGCGTGAGAGCGAGACCGGGGGCAGGAAAAAGAAAGCAAAAGACAGGGGCGAGCCGGTAGGGCGGCCCCTGCGCACGCGCACGGGCAGCGGCGAGGGTGAAAAGGGGCGGTGCGTGGTCTACGGCGAGCGGAGTGGGGCGGGGTCGCGCGGCCTTGGCCGGGAGTCCGCGAGCCGGGACGGGAGGGGGGTGGGTGAGGGAGCGGGCGCAGGAGGAAGTGTCATGGCGTCGGGCCGTGGAGGTTCTTCTCGCTGGTTCTTTACTCGGGAACAGCTGGAGAACACGCCAAGCCGCCGCTGCGGTATGGAGGCGGATAAAGAGCTCTCATACCGCCAGCAGGCGGCCAACCTCATCCAGGACATGGGACAACGTCTCAATGTGTATCCTTTCCTATTCTTGGCCCTCCGCCGCTCACGCCCTGTCCCTCCTCTTACTATTCGTCCAGTCGCCTGGTTGCCGGGCCTGCTGCCCCGCGAACATGGCGCCGCCGCCTCGGCCTTCGCTGGGATTCGGCTGCGCTGTAAGGGAAGGCAGGCTCGGGCTCGGGAGGCCGCAAGCGGCCAGTGAAGGAGAGGAGGAGAGGAGTCCGGGAATGCGGGCTGGGAGGCAGCGTTGTGTAATCTGTTTGGGGCCGCGCGTAGTGGCGGCGGGGGATGGGAGTGGCGCCGAGACCCGAAGGGAATCTTAGGGATTATCGCAGAAAAGAGGTGGCTACTTCGACTTTTAGTCGGAGAAAGGGTCGAATGGTAGGAGGGTTACCGATGCTGAAAGGCGTAAGTGTTCTCCGCGGCCTCTCCCCGCGCTCCTCGGTGGTTTGATGGCGGGTCTCGTACCTTGGGAGCTCACTGGAGGTCTTTATGTTCTTGGCGTGGTTTTGTATGGGTGTGCGCGCGCGCGTTTCAACTGTCTGATGCTGAGCTTAGTCAGTCCTAGCCATTGATAAATCCTTCCCGGCTTACTTAATAGCAATATTGGAGTGAGATGCTCAGCACTTATTATTACTGTTGGCGTCGAGCCTACCACCACCCTGCAAGGTTTTATTTTATTTATATATATATGTGTGTGTGTATATATATGTATGTATAGTTTTGGGATTGTTTTTTTGATTTTGAGTGAACGGTAAGCACTGGAAAAACACCGTAGATCGGGAATTTTCCATCAAAATTGTTCTGTAAATTAGATACTGTTTTTTCTCGGATATTTCCTAAATGTTACGTTCCAGCTCTCAGCTTACAATAAACACTGCGATTGTTTATATGCACAGGTTTTATATGCACCATTCTTTCACCAAATTCAGTAGAAATGTAAGTACTATTTTATTGTTTGTTTTTACCATAATCAAATTTTGAGGTAAATGGATACGCAGAAAAAAGTTGGTCGTTGACTTTACTTTTGGACTTAGTGTTGTAAATTAATACTGAAAGTAAACCGCGTGATAAACGTTTTTGCTTGAAATGCAAAAATGTTCCTGGTTTGTTTTTTAATTTGTGATGACAAGCTGCCGGGCACTGTGTTAGGCTCTGCCAAGGTTTTGAGCTAAAAAGTAATAAACGTTTATTTACTTAGTTATTATATCGGTATTCATTTAAATTTTATACTTTTGGATAATTTCAGATAGTAACGTACAGTGTAATTTGGCCTAGTCATTCTGATAGACATCTTAAATGTGTTGGACTCCTTGCGTTTGAAATACCGTGAACTGGGCTTAATTGTGACATTCTTTTTAAATGACCCTTTGAAAGTTAAATGGTTAGAAGTATTTTATTTGCTATTAAAATTTCTTAAGGTATCAGCGTTCCTCTTTATCACAGCATTAGTTGTCTACTTAAATCTTTGGTTACTTAGACATCAACTTTTCCTGAATTCACACATATATTATCAGAGGTGTGTATATGTATAATCAGTTTTGAAGTAAAATTTATCTTCCAGGACTAAAGAACATAACCTGTAAATCTTGAAGAATTAATAGTGTTGGATTGAAATTTTTATTTTACCTTGTGAAAGGTGTGAGTTTGATGTCTGTCCTTTTCAGAGTAATATGCATACTGTGTTGCATCTGTTAACAAAATTGCCTAATATTTAACTGTCTTAATTGTCACTATTTTTTTGCTCTTTTTATCACAGCTGTTTTTAGAATGCTATTCAGAAAGGTGTGTGTAGAAAAAAAGTGAATTGTGGAAGACTTTATGCTATTTGTAGTTTGTCATTAAGACCTTTTTGCTAAGAAAACAATCTTTGAAAAGGTCCTTGAAATACTTTTTTCTGATTGAAAGGAACAGCTTCATAGCTTAGATTGATTCGTGTTTTAATCTCTTCTGATCATAAGACGTTTTGGTCTCCTAAAGGCTCCTTTTCTTCTCTTTCTCTTTTAAATCTACATGATTCTTGTTCTATTTCTGTTTTCCTAGTTATTTCTTTCGCACAGAACTTGGGTCAGTGATAGTGTTATGGAAGAGAGAGGAAGCCTTTTTGGCAATAACATTCAGATTGAGAGAATGAAATTTAAATTGGCTCCAAAGGCAGTGGTAAACTAATGAATACTAATATAAATGTGACTTTCCTTAAGTACCCTGAAAAATGCTGGTAGAATTCAGAAGTCAAAATAGTCCTGGAAATTTTCTTGATGTGGCTATAGATGTCCCATTTGCTTAAACAGGCTTACTTTTCTACTTCCAGTAAATGATCTCACCACAAGACTATACTTCTTTTTGAACCCTCCCTCTTTCATAATTTGTCTCTGTGGCCTGGTTGGTGTGCTTTAAAACAGTTATCTTGCTTATAGCCAAAATTCACAGCTTTAACTTTAAATTGACTAGTGAAGCCCAGGTCCTTTGCATTCTTGAACTAATTTACTTAAATGCTATCATCAATAAAAAGCCAAAGTATTTTTATTACCCCACTTAGTGTCTTATATATGTACAAAGTTAAACTCAGCATTTTACATTAAAATGTTATTAGCAATTGAAATCTGATATTAATTTCTATTTGAAAAAGTGGCATTACACCCTTCATATCTAATTGTTGTCTTTTTTACCTTTGCTGTTATATCAAAAGTGGTTTTAATATTTGTATTGATGCACTTGCATCAGTTGCACAGCCTCACTCTTTTATCTTTTTTTTTTTTTCCTATTCTTTTAGGGTGAAGGGGGTGGTCTCAAATTGAATGTGAGTCACTTTTAAATTCATACTCCCCCACATCATTGGGAAAATTTTTCTCGTAGGGTTATAATGGAATGTCATAGTAAACTACAAAAAGCATGAATTTCACCAAAAAGTAAACTGAACACCATTCAGTAAATTCCTAAAAAGTTTAAATTTGAAGATGCTAGGGACAAACTATAGCTAGTTTTGTAATAACTACCATGCATTAGTTATATTAAAATGTTTAATGATTATGTGGATTCATTGTGTTTTCCCACATTGACTAATTTAAAAGTAAAATGTCCCCTAAATTTTAAATGCTATTGTTTAAGAATAAAATCAGTGTCAACATGTGTTGGTGACCCAGAAACTGTCTTTTATCATTGAGTGTTATTGTCAGTATCTCTTGGAGGGTTGGATCACTATCAGCAGTAAATGACTTTTATATGTAACCTAATTAGTTAAGTCCACCCTTTGCTCACTGGATGCAGTGAGGTTTATGTAATTCGGGTTAGTAATTAAAGAATGACCTTGCAGCATCAAGCTTGAGATAAATCTAGTAAAGTATAAAAGCCCTGGTGCCAAGAGTGCCTCCAAGTTATATACCGTGGGAGAATATCCTCTACAGTGTCAGTCTTGGAATAAATATTGACCCAACTTCTCCTAGAAACTCTGTTCATTAATTTGGTTAGTCAAGTTCATGATGCATTTGTTCTATTAATTCCAAGTTTAGTGAATTCTCTTAAGATCAGATTTTAACATACTGTTTTCTCAGTGTTTTTGGTGGTCACGGTCTATTCTCATAGCACCTCTCCAGATCACATGGCTATTTTAATCTTCTCTTAACTGTCCTTAGTTCCATTGCCTCTTTTTTTTTTTCTCTTTTTTTTTTTTTTTTTTTGAGCTGCAGCAGCATTCAGAACTATATATTATCCACCAGATTTAAATGTATTGACGTTCTCATTTAATGTACTGTATTTCTGCTAAGGTTCCAAGAGTACACAGTTAAGGACAGTATTCAGGACTGATGATATTAAGGAATGACTATATTGATTTCTAAGACTGCATCATCTAGGTCATGTCTACATTTTATACATCTGAGTTAGATGATCAGCTGCTACACATAAGCAAACTTGTATTTTTGCTTGTGCTAAAATTTGTTTACCACTGCTTGCTTAAAATCTTTATAATCTTTATCAGTTGACCTGACTTTTGACTATTAGATGTCCTTTGAAAATCTGCAGATGTTGTTTTTGCATTCCTTTCTCCCCCCCCATAAAGACTTAATGAGGAAAGCTATTCTTGTATCCATTTACAGAAATGACCATAGTCCCTGTTCTTTGATAATACAGCATTCTGCCATTATAATTTTTAAGAATAGTCTGCAATAGAAATTTATTCTAGACTTTTGAAGTAGTTTTTATCTTGTTTATACTGTGCATATTTATACTCAAATTAGTCATAAAATTGTCCTACATGATTGCCTTTTCTGAGAGAAAACCAGCATTTTGGGGAACTTGGTTAGCTAAAGGGTTTTGCTTATATTTTTAATTGTGAAAGCCCTTAATTTCTCTCAAATATAGTAACATAGATGAAGTTAAGTATAAAAATGTTTCCCGACACATACATTCAGATTAGAAGGTAAACAATGTAAGGGCAGGATTTTGTTTCCTTTCTTTTTTGGTTTTACTGATGGTTGTGTCACCAGTACTTCACATAAAGTAGATAATAGAGCAGCCATTTGTTAATAAGATGGATCCATTCATGTTTCTCAGGATCTGTTGAGTGAATTCTTACACATTTTCCTCTGTATGTGTCCTCTCTACAGAGACAAGCTTTAAATATTTTATTTTTGAAAACTAATATAGGCACATATTAAATGAAAATGGTAGAGAGAGGAATATGATAAACCATCCTCCAATTTGAGTGTGTAAGCCCACTGCCCCAGAGCATGTGCTGTTAACGGTTTTTGTGTGCCCTTTCAGAAATATTTTCTGCTTGTTCAAGCTTTTATGTATGTATAACTTTTTTAGCGCCCCCAGAAAGGGTTGAGTTGGGTTTGGTTTCATAGTTGTTAGAAGTCCTCCTTTGAATTAGGCCCCAGAGTCCCCTGTTAGCCATATATATGAGTCTTACCATTTATGCATTGTGCATCCCTCTTTTTCCAGATGGTGCATTCTCTTCTCATGTAACAATGGTCTCTCAGGTTTTAAGACAGGTGAAGTTTAACTCGTCTTGAAGCATTCCCAAGATAACTCCAAACTCCACTCTTTGACTTCTGAATTTCTCTCTTATTCTTTGAGTCCTGTTCACATCCTATTGTATTCCATCTATTTGGTGTCCTTTATTGCTACAGCGTAACTGCATTTATGAGGTGAAGTGGGTTTTTTATATAAAGATTTTTATTTACTTATTTGTGAGAGAGTACACAAGAGAGCACAAGCAGGAGGAGTGGCAGAGGGAGAGAGAGAGGGAGAATCAGGCTCCCCACCAAGCAGGGGGCCTGACACCTGGCTTGATCCCAGGACCCTGGGACCATGACCTGAGCCGAAGGCAGAAGCTTAACCAACTGAGTCACCCAGGTGCCCCAGGGTTTGTTTGTTTTTTTACTGTAAAATACGACACAAACATAAAACCACCAACCATGTATAGCTTAGTGAATTATAGTAAGGCAAACAACCTTGTAACCACCACTCAAGAAAGAGAACTTTGCTAACTATCCTGGAAATGTTTTCATGTGCCCCATCCTTATGTCAACCCCTTCCCTCCCTCCACAAAATAATTATTATAGTTATCAGTTATTACAGTTATCACTTCGGTTTCATATAGTTTTACCACCTAATCCTGCATTCCTAAATGCTTCAGTTTCATCTTGCCCATTATTAAAAATTTGACTACTTTTTTGAAACTCTGAATCTACAGTTTTCTCCTCCATCCCTTTTTTTCCCCTTAAATTTTTTTTTTTTTTAAAGATTTTATTTATTTATTTGACAGAGAGAGATCACAAGTAGGCAGAGAAGCAGGCAGAGAGAGAGAGAGGAGGAAGCAGGCTCCCTGCTGAGCAGAGAGCCCGATGCGGGACTCGATCCCAGGATCCCGAGATCATGACCTGAGCTGAAGGCAGCGGCTTAACCCACTGAGCCACCCAGGTGCCCCTTAAATTTTATCTCTTGAAGAACCTAAGGCAATAGACCTGTAGAGTCTGGCTTTTGCTGATTGTAAACTCATGGTGCAGTTTATCATGTTCTTTTATTCTTGAAGTCCCTGCAAATTGCCAGGTAGATCTAGAAATTTCATCAAAGTCAGGTTAGACGAGTAAGTTTAGTAAGACTACAGGTGTTGAGATGCCTAATTAGGAGCCATCTGATGTCTTTTTATCTTTGTGTTAGCAGCTTTTGATTGATAATCAACATCTAGACCTTTCGTTCATTGTGATACTCTCATTTCATTAGTAATTGGAATATTTTTGTAATGAAATGCTGTGATTCATCTACTACTTAGACTCCCAGTTGTGTAGTTCTTAAAGGAAAAGCAGGATAAATACATGATTCTTACCTACATGTACTACTTTTGTTGAAATGTAATTCATATACTGTATGTTTCATCAGTTGAAAGGGTAGTTTAGTGGAGTTTTTTAAGTGTATTCACAAAGTTGTATGTCAATTTTAGAAATTCTCATTACCCCAAGAAGAAACCCTACACCAGTTGGCCGTCTCATTACATTCTTCCCCCCACCCTATTCTGGACTTTTCCTATAAGTGGAAACATACAATACGTGGTATTTTCTGACTGGCCTCTTTCCCTTACTGCATAATGTTTTTAAATTTATCTGTATTATAGCTTATAAGCTTATTGTAGCTTATAAGTGAAGTGTAAGCTTCACTTAACTTTTCTTGCAAACTACCATTGTACTCCATTTTATATATCCATTTATCAGTTGATGGACATTTGAGTTGTTTCCACTTTTTGGCTATTATACTGCTCCTGTGAACATTTATGTATAAGTTTCTGGGTGGACATGTGCTTTGATTTCTCTCAGGTACAGAAGTAGAATTGCTAGACCATATGGTAACTCTATACTACAATAATCTTGTATAGCTTCCTCACTATCTGTTACAACAAGGTATTCCAGGCTTATCTTGTACATTTTCTTTTCCACAGCTGGAATAGCCATTTCTTTAAGTAATCCTTTGTTTTAGTAGGAAGTGGTATTTCAAAACTGTGAGCTGGACACTAGGGATACTCATTACTGTATTTGTCTTGTTTCTAGGCATCTACGGTGAACAGAGAGAGGAAATATATAGTATCATAAATATACATTTATTATACAAATTGGTATATTAAGTGTTTATTATTCATTTACACATTAAATATATGAACTATATTAACCAGATTTTTTTAATAGGTATTTCTTTTAAATGTATATTTTAAATACCTCAGGAGTTTTGATAATTCAAGATAGCAGCATTTTTTACTTAACCTTTCTTTGTGGTATATTTCTATGACCTTCCACACCAAATAGTTCTTAAGAATGTGGGATTTGTGGGTACCTGAGTGGCTCAGTTGGCTAACCATCTGCCTTTGGCCTAGGTCATGATTCCCGGGTCCTGGCCCCACTTCAGGCTCTCTCTCAGCCTGGAGCTGATTCTCCCTCCCCCTCTACCTGCCACTCCCCCTTGCTTGTGCTCTCTCAAGTAAATAAATAAAAAAAAATTTTAATGTAGAATTAGAGAATTTATCCCATCATCACTCATTAATTTACCCTCACATTACACAGATAAGTGTTGAAATAGCAGTACTGTCACCACCAGTATAATTACTAAGAACAATAAAGTGTTTTTGTTTGCTTTCCTTCTCAACCCTGCTGTTTAAAGTCCTGTTATGGCTACTACATTAGCTTAAATAGCCATTAACAAAACTCTCCCTTTTAATCCTTATTTAATCTTAGTTCTGCAAGTAACTATTTTTGTTCACTGCCAATGCTTTTGTTGATGTCTCTATAGTCATTTTGATTGAAGTTCTTTCAAACATCATGGAAACAAAATTCTCTGAATCTTTGCATATTGATAGTAGTTTATCTGTGATATTTATATTCAAGGTCAGTTTTGCTGTGTATAAAATTCTTGACTCGTGCTTTTTTTTCTGAGATATCTTAAATTTGTAACACCTTTTTTTCCTGGCATAAAGCACTACTACACGTGATGATCTAGTTTTCTTATGGCTATAGGACTTTTTTTTTCCTTTGTAATCCAGTAATTTTACTATGGATTATATTGATGTTGGTTGTTCTTGGTTTATATACTCAGGGGATCTTTGACTTCATTATTTTTTTTTTAATTTTTAATTTTTTTTTTTTTTGTGGGCAGCGGAACAAGGTTTATTGAGTGATATTGAAGCAAAACTTATTGATAGTACAAAGCTATCAAAGAGGGAGGAGACATGAGAGGGTTGCCCGTCTTTTTTACTTATGTTTTGTGTTTTGAATCCTTAGTGTTAGTTTGGAGGTATGTTACTCTTAATTTTTCTGGGTTTTTGTTGTGGTAAAATATACATAGCATGAAATTTATCATTTTAACCGTTTTTTAAAGATTTTTTTTAAATATTTTATTTATTTAACTGAGAGAGCAAGAGAGCATAAGCAAGGAGAGCAGTAAGAAGGAGAGGGAGAAGCAGGCTCCCCACCAACCAGGAACCCATTGCGGGGCTCAGTCCCAGGACTCTGGGATCATGACCTGAGCCAAAGGCAGATGCTTAACCATCTGAGCCACCCAGGCACCCCTAAAGGTTTTATTTGTCAGAGAGAGAGAGAGACTGAGCAAGCAGGGGGGGGTAGCAGTCAGAGGGAGAAGCGGGTTCCCTGCTGAGCAAGGAGCCTGATGTGTGACTTGATCCCTGGACTCTGGGATCATGACCTGAGCCAGAGGCAAATGCTTAACAGACTGAGCCACCCAGTTGTCCCTTTTGTTCTTTCTTTCTTTTTTTTTTTTTTCCTTTTTTTCTTTTTAAAGTTCATTTTAACCATTTTTAAGAGTACAGTTCAGTGACATAGTTGAGCAAACATCACCACTATCCAGTTATAGTACTTTTTTTAATCTTTTCAAATTTTAATCTTTCAAAATTCTGCTCATTGAGCAAATTCTTCATTCTCCTCTCCCCGCAGACCCTGGAAACCACCTTTCTATTTAGTCTATGAATTTCACAATTGTTTACCTCATCTAAGTGGAGTCATACAATATTTGTCCTTTTTTGTGTCTGTTTTATTTCACTTAGCATAGTGTTTTCAGGATTCATCCATGTTGTGGCATATGTCAGAACTTTCTTCCTTTTTAGGGCTGAATGTTATTCCTTTGCATGAATGAACCATCGGTGGATTCCTTTTACCTTTTGGTTATTGTGAATAATGCTGCTGTGAATTATTCACAATAATGCTATTGTGAATAATAATGCTGTGGGTTTATAAAAACCTACTTAGGTCCTTGCTTTCAACTCTTTTGAGCATATACCCAGAAGTGAAATTACTAGATCACATTGTGAGTCCATATTTAATTTTTGAGAAACTGCCATGTTTTCCACAGCAATAGCACTGTCTTAAATTCCCATTAACAATGAATAAGGGTTCCAAGTTCTCCATGTCCTCACCAGCATGAGCTCTTTTCTGATTTTCTGATAATAACCATCCTAATGAATGTGAAGTGGGTATCTCATTGTAGTTTCAGTTTGCATTTCTCTGGTGGCTACTGGTGTTTAGCATTTCTTCGAGTGGTTACTGGCCATTTGTGTATTTCTTTGGAGAAATATCTAACCAGTCTTTCATCCATTTTTTAATAGGATTTTTTTCTTAAGCTATAGGAGTTCCTTATATACCCTGGATATTATTCTCTTACCAGATACATGATTTGCAATTTTTTTTTTTCATTCTGTAAGCTCATTCACTTTTTTGATGAACAAAAATTTTTTATTTTGATGAACCCAGTCTACCTATTTTCTCTTGTGTTGCTTAAGCTTTTGGTGTCATTTCTAAGAAATCATTGCCCAACCTTTCATGGAGCTTTTCTCATTTTCTATTAAGAGTTTTACAGGTTTAGTTCTTATATTAGGTCACTGACCCATTGTGAGTTAATTTTTGTGTGTGGTGTGATGTGAGGGTTTAATTTCATTGTTTTGCATGTGTATATCCAGTTTTCCCAGTACCATTTTTTGTTTTTTGTTTTTTTGAGCAGTTCTTTCTAGTATGATTTTTGTTGCTTAGGGTTGACTCTTCTGGTTTTTTCTTACAGTGTCTTAGTATGGCCCAAATACTTTTCATTTACATATACAAAAATATAACAGTTTACTTTCTGAGGTTCCCTGGCTATGTTCCCCTCCCTCGTTTTTATTTTCTGTTTACCTTCTCCCTGTCCTGCCAGTTCTGCTTTGGATCTCAAAAGTTTCTTTCCATTGTGGAGTCCTGGAAAAGAGCCTTGGGAGATCTGTTTGAATAGTACATAAGAAGTTAACTTTAACCCTTTAAGCCCTTCTCTAGGCCTCTGGCATATACCCACTTAATTGATCTTGACAGAATTCCTCCCCAGTTCAGGTGCTGTTTCCTGATTGGTCCACCATGATTTCCAGTAAATGTCTGGGCTATTTTGAGGTTCTTTTATCAAGCCCAGCAAATGGCCCATTACTTTACTTTGCTTCTTATTGCATAGATGCTGATACTGGGTAGGGATTATGAGTAGATGCTGATACTGGGTAGGAATTATGGCTACATATTTGCCAGTTTTGTCCTTTATCCATTTGTTTTTGAATTTCCTAGGAATGCCTTGCCAGGTAGTTTGGTTATAAATATCCGTGGAGTTTTGCTTTTGTTCTCTTGTTACTCTGCTTTTCTGTGGGATTTGGTTACCACGTCTGCCCCTATCTTCTCAGAATTCTTCAGATAAGACATTAAAAGGTAATTGTCCGTCACTTTAAGAGATGATAGGCTAATTTCCAAACAAGGAAATAGACTATCATCTAAATGTACTGTTGACCCTTAGGTTTGAACTCTGTAGGTCCACTGAATACAGATTTTTTTCAGT
This sequence comes from Neogale vison, assembly GCF_020171115.1. Taxonomy (NCBI): domain Eukaryota; kingdom Metazoa; phylum Chordata; class Mammalia; order Carnivora; family Mustelidae; genus Neogale; species Neogale vison. Next base: position 96,335,184 of record NC_058093.1, on the reverse strand, counting down.
AAATATATTAGGAAATTTTTTAGAGATTTGCAATAATTTTGAAAAAACTCAATGACAAACTATATAGCCTAGAAAAACTGAAAATTTGAGGAAAATGTATTGGAAGAATATGGTATATAATACATATAACATACAAAATGTGTTAATTGACTATCTATAAGGCTTGCAGCCAACTGTAGGTTACTTACAGAGTTTTGGGAGAGTCAGAGTTACATGTGTATTGTGTGTGTAGTGGGGTAGCACTACTAACACCTACATTGTTCAGGGGACAACCTTAATAGTTCCCTTAATAGGTTTAAGAATGTCTAAGAAGATAAGGGTAATTTTTTAGGAATAATTAAGTCACTTGAACTTCTTTCTGTTAAAGAAGGAACATTATGATCCATCTGGAACAGTTTATCAATAGACATAAAAAGCATATGTGATATTATTGACTGATTTTTTTGCAAATGAATTCTGAAAAGAACTCTAGAATGTTCTCCCACAAAACTTCAATGTTATTTTGAAAGTGGAATTCTGCCTGCCTAATTAGAGGGTTGTTGACTGATGTAGTGTATTGGGCAGTGTATTATACAAGTCTTTATAAAGTCTTTGTGAAGCAGCTCTTTTTTCTCCCCCAAAAATCAGATGATTGTAAAAGGTTCAAATCAAATCTTTTTTACATGCGCGTGCGCATACACACACTTAATGTGTCTGTTAGTCCTGATAGTTCATGTTCTTATGGTAGCTTTAGCTCATTTGTTTCAAATAAGAAAGCATTTTATACAGTTTGGTAGTATAGCATTTCTAAACTAACTGATGTATAGAATAGAGCAGATTTTTACATTAACAAATGTGTGTCGAGTATTTTTATTACCCAAGACACACAAAGGTCTCTGTAAAGACTGTGTAATTTATAAATTGACTTTGAAGGCAATTGGAACAGAAATTCTGAAGATGTTTTTAGTGCATAAGATTGGGTAAAATAATTTTTTTAAGAGAAAATCAGATTGTTATATACTTTACAATGGGGGAGATGATGGAAATCTAAGATTTTATTCTAAACAAAGTTACTGTTCTAGATGTAAAGGTATTTAGTAAGTAGTCCTGATACCATATTTACAGAAAAACATGTAAAATGAAGGTTTTTTAAAGTTATTTGAGTCCGATACAGAAAAAGAAATGACTGTAGAAGTTCACCTACTTGTTCAGCACTGAAATTTTAAAATATTACAGCTTTAATGGTTTGTACTTTGTTACATGATGCTATGTGTTTATGTGACAGTAGTTAGTCCACATAGAGTACATGTTATGTGACAAGCAGTGTGCAAAGTAGGCATGATATTTTTTTTAATAAATAAGAAATAGTGTTTTTCCTAAGGGATTTACATTCTAGTGAGAGAGAGAAAAAAAATTTGTCTTTCTGCTCTGGGAATAACTAGGAAAAGTAATCAGTTTGAGCTATTTTGAGATGCCAGTGAACATTTGGTACATTTCAGTCTGTTTCATACCATTTTAATGTATTTTTTCTTTAGAATGTCAATTGTGGGTTTAAACCTGTGCTAATAATACAGCTACTAACTAGAAGTGAATTAATTTCACATTTCTTTACTATTTTAACATGGCTGCTTGGAAAATTACACTTGTGGCTCACATTACATTTCTATTTGATGGTGCTGGTTTGGGCTATAAACTCTTAAAAAGTAATACCAGTTAACTAATGAAAAGTATAGACATTTGTATCTGTCAACAAGATTACTGTTGGATCTCACTGTAGTAATTTGTTCTATAGAGAAGTTTGCACATTCAAGCTAATTTTAAATAGAGGGCTCATTCAGAAGTTTAAAAAGTAATGATAATGATTGTTTTCTGGCCAAAAATCTTGAGATCATGAAAATTATCACAGTTTCATGCTTAGAAAAAAAAAAAAAATAGCTTTCAGCAGAGAAAGGAAATTCTGAGGATTTGGGGAAAGTCTTTAAATGATGCATTGATTCAGAGAAGATAATCAAATTTTTACACACTCCCCACATTGTTAAATAGAAGTTTTAGTTTGTATTGCTCTAGCTCAGTGATTGCTGTTTAGAGTGACTAACAGGAGTACCTACTTGAATTAACAGTACGGTTCACTTTATGTAGACCTAAACATCTGTTCCAATTTTTTTTTTTTTTTTACTTTTTCTAAATTTTTTAAATATTTTTTTATAAATGTATAATGTATTATTAGCCCCAGGGGTCCAGGTTTGCAAATCACCAGGTTTACACACTTCACAGCACAAACCCTCCTCAGTGTCCATAATCCCACCACCTTCTCCCTAACACCACCCCACCCCACCCTCCCAACCCCCCCTTACCCCCCTACAACCCTCAGTTTGTTTTGTGAGATTAAGAGTTTCTTTTATGGTTTGTCTCCCTCCTGATCCCATCTTGTTTCATTTATTTTTTTCCTTCCCCCTCTCAGAAAGCTTTTTAAACGATTTATAAGAAATTGCCACAGTTTTGCAAATTAGCCATACCATTTTACCTTCCCACAAGCAATGTGTTAAGGGTTCCAATTTCTCCGCATCTTTGACAACATTCGTAACTGTTACTCTCTGTTTGTCTTTTTAAAATTATTATTGTTATTATTATACCCATCTTACAGGCATCCTAATGAGTATAAAAAGCATTATCTCTTTGTGGTTTCAATTTGCATTTCTGTAATGATTAGTGTTATTGAGCCTCTTTGCATGTGTTTATTGGCCATTTGTAGTATCTTTTGGGGGGAAATATCTACTTATCCCTCCCCTCCCCTTTTTTTAAGGTAGGCTTCATGCCTGTAGAGCCTGAACTCATGACCCTGAGATCAAGAGTCAGGTGCTTAATCCAGTGAGTCATCCAGGCACCCCTCATTCCCATTTTTTAAATTGCATCATCTATCAAATTGTGAGAGTTATACGTATATTCTAGATACCAATCCCTTACCAGATACAGGATTTGCAAATATTTTCTTTCATTCCGTTGTTACCTTTTTCACTTTGATGATATTTCATCCATAATACATGCATTTAATTTACTAGGATTTTTCTTTTGTCACTTGCGTTTTGATGTCATATCAAAGAGAACATTGCTTGATCCATGATCATGAAGATTTATTCCTCTTCTCAGAGTTTTATAATTTTAGCTCTTGTATCTAGGTCTGTGATCCATTTTTAGTAAGTTTTTGTTTATGGTGTAAAGAAGGGGACTAGTTTCTTTTTGGTTTTTGTTTGTTTGTTTGCATGTGGATATACAGATGACCCAACACTGTTTATTGAAAAGGCTAATTTTTTTCCATTGAATTAAATGATTATATCTCGAAACTCTATTCTATGATCTTTATGTCTTTCCTTAGACTATTATCACATGGTCTTAATTATTCTAGCTTTGTAGTAAGTTTTGAGCTCGGGAAGTATGAGTCTTCTGACTTTGTTCTTCATTTTCAAGATTATTTTTGTTGTTCTGGGTCCCTTGCATTTCTGTAGGAATTCTAGGATCAGCCGGTCAATTTCTGCAGAGAAATTGAGATTCTGACAAGGAATATGTGAATCTGTAGATCAGTTTGGGGAATACTATCCACAGTATTAAGTCTTCAGTAATATTAGTTCTTATTTGTTTAGCCATTTGAAGGAAAGTGGAGTTCTAAAGATTCATGTGAAATTTTTAATACCTATGCAACTTGTTTACTAATAATCTATGACAATTTATTGTTGGCTGGTAGGAGCTGGGTGTCTAAGGGAGAGTAGAGACTTACCTATGAGATACTACATGTACTTTGTAAGTTGAAAATTTTTTGTTTTTCTAACGGATTCGTAATGGTAACATAGGCTCCATAAATAAATTTTTAAATGCCAAGTTACATTAAGCATTTAAATTCTTTTAAATACCATGTATTTACTCTGTGGATATCAGGGTCTATTCTCTTAATTATTACTTCTTTTCAGCAATACTGAATACTAGTTAGTCTTTATTAGACCAGCTCTCTTTTAGATGTAATTAGAAATCCCAAATAACATCCAACTTGACGATTTTTTTATTTCTCAGTATAAATTTTGTTATGTTGGCAGTATTACACTCATGCATAATTATATGGGTAGAAAAACAACTAAAATACCAGACTGAGTTAATGACATTTTCTCTAATCCTGGGATGTCAGTCTTTTCAGTGCATCAAAATTAAGGATATGAACCACTTAAATTTGTACTGGAATTTTGATCTGATTGGTAAAGCTTAGTGATCTTTGTTTTGAACAAATCGACATTTTGACTTAATCTGTTTTCTTCTTTGTTGAGAGCTGTTACCCCCTTGTTACATCTAAGTTTCTACTTCCTTTTTCCTATTCTAAGACCTTTCTGGGAGTCTTATAAAGTTGTACCATTACCATTTTTCTTTAACTATAGCCTCAGGTGTGTCGTTTCCCAATTCTAAGCTGTGATACGTAGAACTGTGTATTCATTAATGAAGACTTTTTTTTTTTTTTTAAGATTTTTTAATTTATATATTTGACAGAGAGAGAGAGAGAGAGACAGTGAGAGAGGGAGCACAAGCAGGAGGTGTTGGAGAGGGAGAAGCAGACTTATTGCTGAGCAGGGAGCTGAATGCAGGGCTTGATCCCAGGACCCTGGGATTATGACCTGAGCTGAAGGCCAGATGCTTAATGACTGATTCACCCAGGTGCCCCATTAATGAAGCTTCCTGAAGGCACAGGAAAATTGTTATCCTAGTCATAGTGGAGGAGGTGGTTTGGGAGCAGTTGAGGAACAGGGCAGAAGTGGCTTCACCAGCCTATAGGGCCTAAAGATGAAACATAAGAAGAGATTAGAACAAGCCTACTGATGATATATTAGCCCAAAATAAAAGGCATTTTCTTTGCTTCTGTTAGGGAGTCTTTTGGATTAGGAAATTTTAAGTTGAAGAGTAATAAAACAGTTGTAGCTAGTTCTTCAATACAGATGTACACACAAGGTGTATGCACAAAATTAATTACTAAAAGAGTAAAGACCAGAATGATTCATTTGAAACTGACTGGCACACAGCCATCATCAGTGATTTAGGAGTTACCCAGGCTTCTGTTAATTCAAACTGACCTTTCCTTCAAATATCAAGGTTGAAGCCAGCAGTGGAGAGTGAAGAATGTCAGCAGTGAGGGCATCATGAGCAGAAAGGGGAGACAGGGGCCAGGAATGGGCAGGAGGAGAAAAGATGGAGAAGGAAGGGAGTCAGATCAAGAGGTAGGAATGGAAACATACAAAGGATTAGAAAAAGAGAAGGGGCTGAAAACAGCTGGAGGGAGAAGGGACAAAAGAAATACTGGTATATTGCAGTGACTGAAGAAATATGTGTTATCATTTTAGTGTCTGAATCTGCTTAGTTAGGGCTACCATGGAACCTTTAAAGAATTCAGTTTAACGGTTTAACTGTGAAAGAAAGGAAGAAGAGGAGCAAGAAAGAAGGGGATTTTTAAAAGCATGCAAAATCCTTTTTAAGATCAGCAGTAGCAATACACAGTTGTTTAACTTAACAACATAATAATGATATTTGAGTCCTGTTACTCTGGGGCACTATACTAAGTGCTTTACATATATTGATTCAATGAATCCTCACCACAATTTTATAAGCAGATACTATTTCTCCCATTTTACAGATGCGGAAACTGAGCCACAAAGAATAAGTAATTTGCCTAGGCTAGTCAGATAACAGAGCCAGGATTCCACTGAGGCAGCCTGACTACTGTGCTACAGCTGGCTTCATCACCTCTACCTCCCCCTCTCCATGATTTGTATGGTATATTTCTGTAGAAATTTGTCTTGTTTTGAGAATGTAATATCCCTTTGAAATAGTTATACATCTTCTAGGCTCACAAACTCTGGATACTATTTAAAAATCAGTTTTTATTTCCTGTAGTTAATAGTAATTCGAGAAGCTTTATTAGATAATGGAACACAAAGGTGGTAGTGCATGGTCCCTATCCCCAGTGAACTAAAATCTCAGTTCATAGTTGTTTGCTCACTCAAACTGAGTATCTACTCTAATATTAGTGTGAATTCTTTGACTTTGAACCAAGGTTATGTGCACTAATGAATGTTTATTGCCTTCAAAAGTATGCTCACCTTTAAAAGCCACAGACCAGTAATAATATAGCCATTACTTAAAACTTTTGGAATCCTTTTCCTTTCAGTAAGCCACACAATGAATCAGTCTTCTATTTAAAAAAAAAAAAAAAAGTACCTAACTTGATTGCCTTCTTTAGTCATCCTTAAAATTAAAGCCTTACATGGATATTCACAAAGTATTATCTAAAAAGGTGTTTTGTTTTGTTTTGTTTTGTTTTTACAGCCCTGATGGAGTAAAATGTTTGCAGGCTGTAGAGGAGGAAATGTGAATGGAGTTAGTGGATTTCACCAGGAACTTTGGAAGAGTGTTGGGTATTAGTGTTGCACTGGAAGGAGGATGAGAATTGAGCCCTATTTAGAGGGAACAGAAAGACTTCTGTGAGGAGTGTGGGTAAATAAACCAGGAATCTACCCTGAAGATCATTCATTAGCTCTCTGAACATTTAATTTTTTTAATTATTTGTAGAATTTTAGAACCGTTCTCTAGTACACATACTTTGTTTCCATTGAGACTATCTTGTAAGGAGAAAAGCTGTATGGTTTGAAAGTACTTCTTGATACTGAGGCTTACAAGAAGTCTGAAGAGAATGAAGCGGTGACTGGGAATCCTAAGAGATTTTACCAAGAAGAACTCATTGAAGACTTTAGAGGTACCTTTTAGGAGAGTAAGAGAAATCCTGGATCATCTGGCAGTTAGAAAGGAAGTTTATGTATTAAGTTCAGTCTAATTTGACATTGGACTTGTGTCTGTATTGCTTCACTCTTTGGTAAATAGTTCTGGCATGTGATGGCTGGCTTAGCCATTCCCCTTTTAGACATCACTTAGGTAAATTGTGACAGACCATGGGAAACAGAGTATCTTTATAGTTTGCTGCATTTCTTACCCTGTGGTATTGGCTCTTAGATTTTTACTGTGGGATTGGGAATACTTGGAATTTAACATCAGTGCCTTTACAATTATATGTGGATTATCCACATATCATTCATTTGGCAAGTATATTGAACAGCAGCTGCACAATGGGAGACAATGGGAACATCAATGAATAATTCAATCTCTATATTTAAGCTACTTCTAGACTAGTATAGCAGATAAAATTAATAAGCCAAAAGTTAGAATACAGTGAAAGTAAAATAATAGAGGTATGCAGCTTCCTACTGAATAAAGAAGGGCACTTCACTCTGACTCAGGAATTTTCCGTAGGATGAGGTAAGCCTTTAAATAGAAAAGGAATTAATCAAACGAAGTAGGTAGCAGGGTAGGAAATTTTCAGTATGTAGAAGAAATAACTGAGCTAGGAAATGATTCTCCAGTTGTCTTGTACTCTCTGCATTTCAGAAAACCCCCTGCCTGCATGACTGCTATTTAGCTGGTATTAACTAATTTTAGTGTTGCTTAATTAAATCTGTTATAAAGATAACATTAGTTTATTCTAAGTCTGTGAAAACTAAGAATAATTTGCTTTTTTGAGCATTCTCAATTTTTACATCTTTTCCTTGTTTTGTAACTTTAATTCTAAAGGATGGAAATAAGTTGAAAGCCCAAGTTGAATTACTCAGTCCTTTTACGGTAACATTACTGGTAGTTTGGAGCCAAATGCACTTAATTTTAGGTCTGTTTTAAACATGTATACATCAGGAATAGAATTTCTTGAAGTCATTTTTACTCCATTTACTCATCTGCAAATGCAGTTGGATTAGTGAACGTCCCTTTCAGATCCAAAATCCAGTGGTTAAATTTCATAGCTCAGCATTATTTATAAGTTGTTTTAAAAGCTCAGAGGAAAGAGTTGTCCTTCTTGTATCAGAAACTTTGTTCTCATGTTAACTACCCAAGTCATGTAGCATGATTCATGCTTTCTCTCCTCCCCTTCCTTTTTTGGCATTGATTGTATGTAGTGATTGATGACCCCCAAGATACAGGGAGACTCAGATGTTCGTTTCTTAAAAAATAATCTGAATCTTGACATTTAGAGATCATCTTCCCATGAGAAGTTTCTTCTGTATAATCTTAGATTACTTGAATTTTGGATGTGCCTATTTTCTGAATCAGCAATTAATTTGGTTTATTCCTAATTTCGGGGTAAATTTTGCTCAAAATTGATGTTTCTCTGTCTTAGTGTCTTTGTAGTGCTATGTTCTTGTACTTCAATCCAAGAGCATATAACTTACTAAAGCCAAAAAATATTGCTTATTTCTTGATCTCCGGTTGGCAGTGATTCTACTTTATTGATTTATTTTACATGTATATTCCCTGTTATTTTTAAAGCTGCTTTTAGTATTGCTGTAGTGAAGTAATACAGGTCCTAGGTAATAATATCACATTCAGCATCTTCTCATTTTGCCTTGTAGATCCTTTTTCTGTCCCAAAAGTAATACTGTGTAGTTCTTAGCCACACAATGAATTGTTGATTAATCTAAAAAAAAAACTGTAGAAAGTAGTGGCTGTACCTAAAAAGAAGGAAAATCTGGGTATGTTTTACTACTTTCCTTTTTTTTTTTTTTTTTTTTAAAGCTGTGGCTTTATTATTTTGCTTGAAGTTTTTTTTTTCCCCCTTTACATGCATTAATATGATTTAAAGTTTCTTTGAGTTAGCCCAAGTAAAAGTCTTTTTCCTTTTTCCCTTTGGTATTCTATTTGCAAAACAAGTAAAGCAGGTTTTATAGACTAGGGTAATGAGTTCTATTTAATTAAAACTCTTATATCAGTCTTGTTATAGCCCAACTCACAATTCATACTTTTAATACTACATTCCTTCTTTGCACGCCCCTCCCTTAGAAAATAGAAGGTTTTTCCAAAATTTTTTACTTCTAAATCACCAAATTTTTATCTTTTCTGCAGATAATATCACCTACTGCATTATTTTTGGCTGCAAAAGTGGAAGAACAGGCTCGAAAACTTGAACATGTTATCAAAGTAGCACATGCTTGTCTTCATCCCCTAGAGCCACTGCTGGATACTAAGTGTGATGTACGTAATAATAATTCAATTGGTGATGCCTTCCAACTGCTGCTTATTCCTTTTACCATTTAGGAATGTAATACTGGCGAGTGATCTAACAAACATATTTCATGTATGTACATGAGTTTCAGTGTTGTTCTGAATCCTGTCAAGGCTGATTGAAAGGTGGTTATAAGTGTTTCACATTTTGTTGTTTATCCTCACAGCCAACTCTGAGACCAGAGTTAAATAACTCTTAAATTGTCAACAGTGAAAAAGAAAATAGAAAAATCTCTGGACTTGCCTCTAGAGCAGTAAATAGTAATTTTACAGAATTGTTTCGTTGTTAATGCATATATACTAATAGTTATCTCTCTGATACTGATCCATAGAGACGCTGTTTTACCATGCTTTCATGAAAGTGTTTTTTTCATATTTTTAATTTTCCTCAAGAGTAATGCTGGCTTCTAAACAACTTTTTCATTATCAGCATTTTAATAGACCTTGTTTGTAAGTGCCAGTTTAAAATATTATGACATCTTAAAAACAGAAGGTGGAATTCTAGGCCTTTAAATTCACTTTCCCAGCTCTTGTATTATAGGTGTGTTCCTCTATCAGAAACTTTGTAACTACTGAATGACTGCCAGATTATATTAGTTTACTTTCATTTAGTTAATCTTAAAGTCCAGATTAAGTATATCTGATTTTTTTTAAGTATATCTGAGTTTATTAATGACAAGTTTTATCTTAAATGTTGACTTTAAGGGAGTGAGATACTAATGTTACCATTCAATTATAAAGAATGTGTGATTATTCAGAGATTGTTCTTAAAATTTCTATTAACTTTACAGATTCAGAGTTAATTTTGGTGAATACTTAGGGTATTGTTCAAATAATAGAAATCTGTGTTTTAAAAAATCATCTTGGTCATCTTTTCAAAATGGGACATAAATAAAGGTGCTTTTCACTGTGAGTTTAGCCACACGACCTTACGTGAATATTTATGATGTGTTTTTTTTTAATCACCTTACTCGGTTGTCATAATTTAAGAAATTTGATAATGGTAGAAATTTTTTATACTCTCTATTCCCAGAGTAATTACAATAGGGGGATGATTTTTTGAAGTAAAAGAGAAGACCCTCTGTTTCCCCATGGGTGTGTGATACATTCTTTTGGTATTTCATATCTAAAATGTTTTCTTTTAACCTAGAGATTTGAGGGTTTGCTTTGATTTTATTTTGTCTTTTTTGAGGAGAGGAAGTTCAAAAAAAATAACTCACTGACTTACTCTGACCATCAAGGAATTACCACACAAAATATCTTAGAATGAATTGTTATGTTTTTCCTTTACAGGCAGGTTTGGATTTGATGTTCTTACTTGAGTTGGTGCTTCCTGTCTTAATGTGTCTTGAAGCACAGTGCCTACATGAAGTTTTATAGTATAGACTGGAGGGTTTGTTGTTTTCAGTTAAGCTCTACCTCCTTTCATATTATTGTTGTCTTTTTAGGGGTTATTTAACTTGTTTTTTACCTTGTTTTCAAGGTAAAACATATTCTGTATTAGAAGTGAACAAGTTTAGATTGGTTGTAGAAAATGGGATTTCTCTGTCACCCTCAAATTATTTCCTTGTTTTCAAGGTAAAACATATTCTGTATTAGAAGTGAACAAGTTTAGATTGGTTGTAGAAAATGGGATTTCTCTGTCACCCTCAAATTATTTCCTTTGTGTTTCCAAACTACTCTGACTTCATGTATCTGTTAATTTTCATGAGATTTAACGGTCCCATGATCTAGTAGTGTTTATCTTAAGCATTTTAATGTTATTATTTTTACCTGGCAGGCTTACCTTCAACAGACTCAAGAACTGGTTTTACTTGAAACCATAATGCTACAAACCCTAGGTATGTATTTTCATCAGATATTATTTTTGTGTGTGTTCTTCAGTGTGGTGTCCTAAAAATGGAATAATTTTACCACTGAATAAAGTTTCATTTTAAAACAAGGTTTGGGGCCAGAATAGTATTACCTGGTTATAAGGAAACCATTTTTTAAAAAATTTCATTTATCATTAATTGAACAGTAAACATAGTTTTCATTGTGAAAGGCTGCATATGATTGTAATGTGTACAAATACTCTAAGTCAGTATTTAATGAATTTATCACATTTTTAATGTGACATGGTAGTTATTTAAACATTGGTCATTCTTTTCTGAAAATTACATTGCAAGTTTTTTGCAATTTAAGTGATCTCTAAAGATTATTTATTCAAATCTTTCACTTTTTAGTTGAGGAAATTGAGAGTTAGCATGGTTTTTCTTGTGTGAAGTCATGTATTACTTCTGGAAGAACCTGGCAGTGTATTATGGGAATAACACAGGCTTTATGGAGCTCTTGGTTTAAAATCCATATGCCTTTGACTTGCTTTTTAAGCTTGGGCAAAGTCATTTTACCTTTCATACCTCCATTCTGTTTACGCAGGATAGAGTAATAATGTCTGCTTTAACATTGTGAATTTGAAGATGAGAGATAGTGTATAAAAAACATGTACCACATAGTATGTGTGTGTCGGAAGTCGCTATATTATTCATTATGGTAGTTATTTATTACTCCATTCCCAAACAAAAAGAAGTTTAATAATCAGCCTCCTGTCATGACAGACTTTTTTTTTTTTTTTTAAAGAAAAGTAGCTTGTTTAAAATAGATGGAACTTGTTTGATATTTTTATAGCATAAAAAGATACAAAAATAAAAGTGAGAATCTTATATCCAAATCCAATAATTTAGCATGTTACTGCTTTATGAGATTATATAAATATGAAATTTACAAAGATTTGTGTAATGAAGGTTAAAAGAAAAATTATATTGGGGGAAGTTTGTGTAATAAAGGTTAAAAGGAAAATTATTTTAAGGGGAATTATTTTAAGTTAGAATTTATAAGCTATACTTCTGTGGCTTTGATTAAAGTATGATTTTGTGGGTTTAATTACAGTAGATATATAAATAGATCACACAACAATTTTAAAAATCTGGATTACCTGTTTGTCAGAATGTTATTTGTTTACTTCTCCTGAAGACACTAATGTGACCTCCACTTTTTCAAAAAAGGAAAAACCCAGCCCTCCCTAAGGGTTATGTAGACATGGAAAGCTCTTTCAGCATTTTATCTTCGGTTTTAGAACCTGATTTAAAGAATCTTGAGTCTACAAGTTTAACTTGTCTTAACTTTATCATAAATGTATGTAATTGATATGTATATACATACATAAATGAAATGTGATTGTAAACTAAGTGGTTGAAACCCTTTCATCTACGACATACTAAGAAAATAAGAGGACTCTAAATCATTTAAAAGATTTTTCTCCCACTCTGGGCCAGGGATTATATTTATGAAAAATACTCTTTACATCTTCTGAAAGAGTTGTAATACATTTTTTAAAAATATGTTATGTAGTTGAAGTCTTTGCTTTATAGTTGTATTTTCTGTAATTTTAGTTTGTTTTTAATGTGAGGGCAATCTCAAGGTAATCATAATTCAGGATTTTTAATAAATACCACCCCAATCTGCAAATAGCTTTGTTAACCAGTTTTCAGTAAGTGGAACATTGTTTTTAGAAGAAATTATTTCTTGTCATTGAAGGTGTGTAATGAGCATGTCAGTGATAGAAAATAACTTTGTCTTTGGATCTTTTTAATAATGAACAATATATTATACATTTATGGTTGTGCCGATGAATGGCATTTCTCAGGCAAGTATTGTAGTGTGGTAAGTGATTGGGAAAAAAGTGCTTTTCATTTCAGGTTTTGAGATCACCATTGAACATCCACACACAGATGTGGTGAAATGTACCCAGTTAGTAAGAGGTAAGTGATCTTTGAAACTTCTAAATTAAGTGTTAATGCTTTTTATTATTTGAATGAGTTTTATCAAAATGGGGAAATGTCATTTTGAAGCAACATCTTTTGGTGTGCTGCATCTGCCTATTGATTTACTTCTGCATGTGGTTCTACCTGGCAAATTAGCAGCCTTTAAACTTATAGGAGAATCTCCTTTCACTGAAAAATTAGAGGGCCTCCAAATATTAAGACTCTCTTCACCTCCCCATTAGGCTAAGCCAGTCCCATTTCATTTAATATTTAAGAAGTTGGCTATTGACACATACACACAGAAAATTTCTGGTCTGTCTGAAGCTTCCATTGACTTCTAGAAAAGTTATTACAGTTTAAGAATTTGGAGACCATCCTCAGATCTTTCAGATAAAAATTGTCTTAGCAGATTTGCCATTTTGGAAATACTTTCCCCATGTTCATTTGAGCAAAATTGACTTAATGCATTCTTCAAATTTCTTTAGTATTACTAAAGTGCTCGCTTCGGCAGCACATATACTAGTATTACTAAAAATAATTTCCTTTTTGTGTGTAATGGGGAAATACATAGTATGCTACAGACAGCATGTAATGTGCCTATTAAACCTTTTAAAACAGGAGTAGGAACTTTTTGTATTATTTGCTTTATGACTTATAAAGTGTGTGGTATACATTTTTCTGCTCTTGTTAATGAATCCTACATATCTGTTCTTGTATCCCTAGAAATACTCTTTACACAGTTGCATGTTGTTACACTATTTCTTACTTCTACTTTCCTGTTTCCCATTTGAAGTGTTAATGTACTAAGAGCAACCACTTGGAACTTTCATTGTACCTTTTTCTATTACTTTTGAAAGTGAAATTTTGCAGTTTCATTCTTTTACCCCCAGACTTCTTTCCTTAGGTTTATTCTAAACAAAATGGGTAAGACTTTTAAAGGCTTTTCTTTGTTTTTTAGTGTTTTACCTGAATATTCTCACATTTTATTCATTCTAAATTGAATTCCTATACCTGGTAGGATTTTATTATGTTAATGGCTACATTTAAAACAAACAAACCTGTTATTACAGTGGCATTGTTAAGAAATGGACTTCTGAAAATCCCATTAATATTTTATTATTCTAATAACTAGTACATGTCATGACTTGTAGAACATATTTAATTATGGTTCCTGTACTTCATGGTTATTGGAATATAATCTAGAGCACATTTTCATCCCAGAATTACAGTATAGTCTAGAATTTTATTAGATAACTAGTGTATGTGTTTGGATTAAGGGGAAAAAAGGCTTCAGAGTGGTTTTCCTGAAAACTTGAAAGAATAAGCTATTTTGTGAAAATAATGAGGAGCCATGTAACTTTGCTTCAAGCCTAATGAAAAAAGTTAATGAAGAAAGATATTAGGTTAAAATTCATAGAGGTGCCTAGTAGGAGATGAAACTAGATTTTCAGCTTAGCATCATTGTGAAATTTGAGTCCTGATCTTTAATCAGAGTTTAGTAGCTTTTGTACATGTTGCTCTATATCTAAAGCTAGAGACACCAAGTCCATTCATTTACAGAGTTGGTTAGTAAGTTTTTAAAAATTCAGAAAAACTACAAATTTGATGTTTTATTCAAAGCAGAATATTTAAATCTAATTTTTTGTTGTTAATGCTTAAAATGTGACCGATTCTTAAATTTTAATACAAATCTTACATATGTTTAACTTCCGTTTTGTCTGACTAACATTTCAGGTAACTGTAGTTTACATCTTACTCCATTTAAAAATATTCTTTTATGTTTGCTGTCTGTTTTTCTTTGCTCTGTTAAAATTTTCAGCTAACAAAAGAACATTTTTCCTACATACTTCCTCTATTGTACACTGTTAATAGGTTATTGAATTTTAGGTATATTCTGAGGTAAAAACTGCTATGGCAATTTAAAATTATTTTTACTTCCTTCTCTACATATTTTGATTCTTTGGGGGTATGAGGGGTGGTAAATGATTTGGTTTCTTTAAAGTTCTTCTCTCCCCCCCACCCCCTCTGGAGAGGAGAAAGTTGGTATTATGCTACTTTGCTGCAGAATTGGCTAATGTCATTTTACAGGGACCTTTCATTTCTGTGATTTCTCCTTCCCTCCCCACCAGGAAAGAATGCCATACATAAGTCACACTGCCTCCAAGACATCTGATGCTTTGACACTCTTCCTTAGCACAACTCTGCTAAGCCCAAATCCCTTTTGTATACCTTATGTTCGTGATCCACATGGGGCAGCAGGGATTACAGGTGCCATGAAAAAAATAGAGGGCAAATGTGAGGCCTCTTAGAGAGGGGTGAGTTGAGGTGAACTGATCAGATCCTAGGTGAGCAGAGGGGAAAGGTGCATCAATGATTATGAATGTAATTGGGGGAAACGGGAAACTAAAGCAAAGAGTCCCTGTTGGGAAGAATAAGAGAGCAGATAAAGTGAGCGGGGGACTGTTTTCAATTTCAATGTCTTAAAAGCTAGTTGTTAAAAATTGCTTTTCCTTTGGGGACCAGTGTTGGAGCATCCTGATTCCCTAGAGTACTTACATCTTTTTCTAAAGTTGACAATTGTATTCTGTAAGAAAAATACATGCGGTGGAGTTTTCTGTATCTATGCCCTTAAGATGTTTCTAGGTTGTTTATTCCTTGTTGATGCTTAGTAGCATTAAAAAGCTCTCTTGAATTTGGGGGGTGGAGGGTTTGTTTTCTTTTCTTTTCTTTGGATGGAAGTACTTAAGCCAACTTAAATATGATGACTGAGGATTAAGTCTGGCAGGCACCTCTTTGTATTTTGTATTAGACTTCAAAATCTTTTCTTCTTCTTCTTCTTCTTTTTTTTTTTTTTAAATCCAGGAGAATGCTTTATTGCAACTTTTAGCTGACTAGATGCTTAACTTAGTAACAAGTTTAGCCCTTGTAACTGGCTAGCTAAAAGCAAATCGGCTTGTTTCTCAGATCTTTGGGGGATAGCAAGAAACATTTGAGTGAATGTTGTTGAAGATTTTCAGTAGTATAGAAAATGATGGCGCTCTTGTGATATTTGTAAGTAGTAAGTAAAATTTACTTTTTGTGTACAAAACTTTGAAGTTTTTGTTGTGTT
Source organism: Neogale vison (assembly GCF_020171115.1). Taxonomy (NCBI): domain Eukaryota; kingdom Metazoa; phylum Chordata; class Mammalia; order Carnivora; family Mustelidae; genus Neogale; species Neogale vison. Next base: position 96,319,164 of record NC_058093.1, on the reverse strand, counting down.
GAGAACTTTTTGATGGTAGCACAATAAAGCTGATAGTATTGTCTTCGTTTTTTTTTTCTTTTCTTACAGCAAGCAAGGATTTGGCACAGACATCCTATTTCATGGCTACCAACAGGTTGTTATCCTGACCCTCTTTGTTGCACTGTTGTAGCACACTATAGCTTCCTTTAATGCAGGGCCCCCTCAATGTGTCTTTTACCCTTGTTGCAACAGGAGACTGGACCATCTACTGTGGTGGTACCTTCCTGTCTGCTTTGCGGTGTATTGTACAAGGGACTTTTGGCACAGAGGGGTTAAATGCACATTGTGAAGTGTAGTGGTGCTTTCTGATGACATATTCTCGATTTGTGAGTGCATAAGTCTAAAATTGGTAGCCTGAATAGCAGCTAAAGATTACAAAGAGCTAAACTTAACGTAGAAATTCGAGCAACTTGGTAAGTATAAAGCTATTTCTAGTTTACAATTATAGTTAAATGACAATTTTTTAAAATTTCACATTGATCCAGTCTTAACTTTAAAATAATCATTAAAGTTTTTTTAATAAATAAAATTTATATAACTTGGGTTTTTCTTCCAGATAATACCCACTAGTTGTAAATCAGAAGTAGCCAAGTCCTGTCAGTGCCTAGATTTGACTAAGTACAATTTTTACTTTTAAAAAATTTGCTTCCTTTTCAGTTTATATAAAAAATAGTGTGGGTTTGTGGTTGATAAACATTTTTCATCAATTCTGAACTGAACTGGAAGAATAATTTTTTAAAACCTTTAATACATAATTCTGTTCTAGGTTGATTATATTAATGCTTTCAGTTTGTTTTTAAATGGGTTGTTTGGGAGGAGGGGACCAAACTAGCACTGTGTGGTCCTAACTTTCTTGTGACATTGTTAAGTTTTATGTAAAGCTTTGGACTGGCAAATACCAATTTATTTTCTTAGGTATATGTTGTTGGGATTTAACCTCTATCCCTAGGAATTTTGAGCAACAAAAAGAAAGTACTAAATATACTTCAGTTAGAAAAGGCTAGCTGTAAATGTTATATGCCCAGTGTGGGGCATAGAGTAGAAGGAGAAAGGTAGCATTTTTCTAGTACTTAGCAACATTGGGCCTCGAAGCTGTTCACCAAAAGGTAAGTTTTCTCTCTAGCTTTGCTGAAAAGAAGACAGAGGTTTACATAGATGAAGTGTTAGATTCTCTTTGATTTACTTGAGAATTCTGTTTCTTAACTCATACCAAGTGGTAGAATTCCTGATTCTGTAATGTGATGTTGAAATTACTTTGTCAGTTTTACAGTCTATTGCTTTTTCTTTACTTTTTTGCCAAGACATTACAAAAGAAACAAAAATACTGCCAAAAAAATTAAAATGTTATACTTGTTTGTGCTGATTATTGGAAATACACTGTCTTCCCCTCTTATAAAGAAGTAAATATACTTCAAAATTTAGAAATCTTTATATATTAGTATTAAGAAATGCTCTGGGGAGTCAGAATGTGGAGAATGTTCATAATCTGTGTGGGTTTTTTAGTATTAGGATTTTATAACTATAGTGATAAATTTTAATTAAATAAGGTTTTGTACTGTAGACTTAAGAAAACCTTTATGTTTTTGCTCTAATCTTACTGGTAAATATTTTTCTTTGTTTTACATATTTGAATTACTGTGGTTCTTCGTTTTCACACCTGCTCTACAACAGTCTACACCTTACCACCTTCTGTCTTCAGTACAAACCAACAGTGATAGCATGTGTATGTATTCATTTGGCTTGCAAATGGTCCAATTGGGAGATTCCTGTGTCAACTGATGGAAAACATTGGTGGGAATATGTGGATCCTACAGTTACTCTAGAATTACTAGATGGTAAGTAGAGAAAAATAAATATTTTTTTAATGTGGAAAACATTTTTATATTATGGAAAAAGTCTGCCTGCTTTTGTCTAGATTTGAAAAAAAAGCAAATCCCTGTAGACTCATACTTATGTGAGTAGTTACCAGTTCTGGCTGCTCCACCATTTTCTCCTCCCTCTGTAGTTGTTTTTTTTTTGGTTTTTTTTTTTTTGTTTTTTTTTTTTTAAGATTTTATTTTATTTATTTGAGAGAGAGAGACAGTGAGAGAGAGCATGAGCGAGGAGAAGGTCAGAGGGAGAAGCAGACTCCCCATGGAGCTGGGAGCCTGATGTGGGACTCGATCCCGGGGGACTCCAGGATCACGCCCTGAGCCGGAGGCAGTCGTTTAACCAACTGCGCCACCCAGGCGTCCCTGTAGTTTTTTTTTTTATATTAATCCCAGCTATCTCTTCAACTATTAATATTTTAGTTTGTGTTTCAAGAGATAAGATACTCCTTAGAAACATAACTATAAATTCATTTTAACAATTTGGTAATAGAATTTTTAAAAGCGTAATTACACGGGCAAATGAACAGGATGAAAATAAGGATTCATTAGCCTAAAGGAAAAGCTAAAAACAAAAACAAAACAAAAAAAAAACTTGAACATGTTTTAACCACCAGTGAATATCTAAAGCCCTTTTAGGACTTTTCAAAAATATATATATGTATATATGATTTGTAACGCTATAGGTTGGTAGTTGGTTATAACTTACTGTAGAACTTGTGAAGCAGTGAGCTAAAGATATTTCAGGGTAACATTCCATGTTCTGTAGTTCCACTGACGTGTGTCATTATTGCCTTTCATTATTAAATATGAATTGACAAAATTAGGGTACAAATACTATAAATTGTGAACCTGGAACTGGATCTCTCTTAATAAGAAATTTCTCTGGTAACAGATAAGAGAAGCTGACCATAGGTAGGAGAGATTCTTGGGGATTAAGACATTTTAACCAGGGGTGCCTGGGTGGCTCCAGTGGGTTAAAGCCTCTGCCTTCAGCTCAGGTCATGATCCCAGGGTCCTGGGATCAAGCCCCACATCAGGCTCTCTGCTCAGCGGGAGGCCTGCTTCCTCCTCTCTCTCTGCCTGCCTCTCTGCCTACTTGTGGTCTGTCAAATAAATAAATAAAATCTTTTTTAAAAAAAAGGCATTTTAACCAAATACTGTAGATTTCAGAAAGGAAGTAGATTACACTTCTTACTGAAGATGTAAACTGTATGTTAGATTTTCAGCTTATTCTTCTGTGGGGTTTCCCTAACTTTTGTTGCAAAATTGAAGCTAATGGGAAAATAGGATTTGTATCTGTTGCTACTGAGGACATCTGTTACATAGAGACCTCTTTGGGTTTCACATGTGATCTTCCAGTAAAATCTCAGCATGTTTCTATAACCTAGATGTTTGTTTTCTGTGAAGGGCCAAAAGTAATTCTACGCAACCCTGTCCCTGTCCCTGTTGCTGGGAAGCCACGATAGGCAATCTGTAAATGAATGGGTATGGCTGTGTCGCAACAAAACTTTGTTTACAAACACAGGGTACAGGTCTATCTGCAATATTGCCTACCTTTCTGGTAAAAAAAAAAGCTTCCTTTTTAGATTTCTTGATTTGGGGGTTTTTTTCCCCCTCCCTGAAAATTTTCTCAAGAGTGTGTAGCTCATGCTATATTACTGCCACTTAATTATGCTCTTTTCCTCACATTGCCAGAGGCTTTTTTGTTTTGGGGTTTGGGGGGTGTTGTTGTTGTTGTTGTTGTTGTTGTTGTTGTTGTTTTAAGTTTAACGAGAGAGGGAGGGGCGCGGGTTGCTCAGGCAGTTAAACATCTGCCTTCAGCTCAGGTCATGATTTCAGGGTCTTGGGATGGAGCCCCACGTCAGGCTCCCTGCTAAGCCTCACACTCTCCCTCTGTGTTCTCTACACCCCTCCCCCAAATAAATACTTAAAATCTTTTTTAAAAAGAGAGAAGAAAATCTTCAGTGAGTGGAAATGGCATCTTCTAAAAGCCAGTGGGGGGTTTTTGTCATCTATGACTTGAAAATTAAGTTATCTGTGGCACCATCTTACTTCAGCAGGTAACAGATAAGATAAAGTAGGTATAATCGGAATAAAAATAATTTATATACAGGATCCTAAAACAAAGTTCGCAAAAAGCAGGTAATCTACCTCTTAACACTTCTCGTAAGTTATAGTTAAAGTTGTTTTTTTTTTTTTGACACAGCAGGGGCCACCTAAAAAATCTCTCTGTTTCCATTCTGAAAAGGCTCAGGTGTGTTACTCATTTGAAGAGCCACTGAGGAGGAATCTGGGACATTTAAGACATTGACAGTTTCAACATTTCGTATAGCATTCTTTCTTTGTGTTTTAATCACAAAAAAATGTAACAGTTTAAGATATTAAGATACATCTGAATTTTAGCCTGGTGTGTAAGAATCAGTATTCACTAAAATAATTCATTTATGAGGCACCTGGGTGACTCAGTGGGTTAAAGCCTCTGCCTTCAGTTCAGATCATGATCCCAGGATCCTGGGATTGAGCCCCGCATCTAGCTCTCTGTTCAGCAGGGAGCCTGCTTCCCTCTGCCCTCTTGCCTACTTGTGATCTCTGTCAAATAAATAAAATCTTAAAAATAATAATAATAATTCATTTAATGACTATTGCAAAAACAGCATTGGCTTGGACTTGGCCTACCTGTAACATTTGTTGTTGTTTTGCAGTTTGTTTTTATTCTATGATTAATAACAGACCTTCATGAGTTTCTTGCATTTTGAAATTTTTTTTTCTGTATACTAGTTTGGAAGGGAAAAATGGCTCTGTTTTAAGCATCATCTGATTGTTGTGCACTTAAGTAATATATTAGCAGTGATTATTTGACAGATTCTTAGTGTCCAAGTATAAAAATGTGGGGTTTTTTTCAAATTAAGAAGGATAGTAGTCCAGGCATTAGATTGTTTTCACTCAAATTGGATCAAAAAGTTCACAAGCAAGTTTAAGTTGTCACAGCTTATGAACATATAATAAGTGCTGAGTTTTTGCATATTTTTTCTTAAAGAAAAATTTTGTATTGTCTTCATTTTCATTATCAGTCTTGGCATGTTTGCCTAGAATCATTTATAGAGAAGCTTACTGTGCATACTAAAAAATAATGTATGAATCTATGTCTATTAAATTGGCATGGCTAATATTATGTGATACTGTAATTCATTTGACTGGTATGGATATTTGTCTTGAGTGGTCAATAGCTCTATTAATAGCACTGTTTTGGGCTAGTAAAGTAGAGTTCATCATAACCACACTGCCTTGGAAAAGTGAGTCATCTCACTGTAATCCCAAATTTAAGAAAAAAGTGAGGTAAAAATACATGACCAAGGTGGTTTTACTACTGTGTTAATAGTAATAATTACTGGGAGTCTATGAGTATAGATGGAGGAATTTTTTTAATTTAACTTTGAAATAATTCTAAACTTAAACTACATAGTAATACAATTTCTATATACTCTTTACCTGGTTTCTCTCATATTAACATCTTATATACATGGTTATCAAAACCAAGAAATTAACATTGTTACAATACTGTTACGTAACTGCAGGTTTTATTTTATGTCCTGAGTTTTTCTATTCTAAGATCCCATGTTCCATTTGCTTGAAATGCCCCTTAAATCTCTTCTAAATTAGTCAGTTTTTCTATTATTCATTTTCTTTTATGACCTTAACACTTCGAAAAATAATGATGAGGGGCACCTGGGTGGCTCTGTCAGTTAAGGGTCTGCCTTCTGCTCAGGTCATGATTCTCAGGGTCCTGGGATCAAGACCCACATCACACGCCCTGCTCAGCGGGGAGCCTGCTTTTCCTCCTCTCTCTGCCACTCCACCTATTTGTGCACATGTGCACAAACGCTCTCTGTCAAATAAATAAATAAAATCTTCTGGGGAAAAAAAAGGAAAAAGAATGGCCAGTTACATTATAGAATGTTCCTCAGTTGAGGTTTGATATTTCTCAATATTAGATTGAAATAATGCATTTTGGGTAGGAATACCACAGAAATGGAAAATGGGTTTACCTTGCCCTGTGCATCTTCTCAAGGGTTGTTTTTTGTTTTGTTTTGTTTTTCTCAAAGGATTTACCTTATTACTGGTAATAACCATGATCACATAGTTAAGGTGGTATCTGCTGGGTTTCTCCGTTTTAAAGTTACTGTTCTTCTCTTTGTAATTAAATATCTTGAAGAAGGTATTTTAGGATTATACATATGCCTTCTTTTTCCTCCAACTTTGTCCATTAATTTTAAAGAATCTATTGATAGATCTTGCCTGCAATAATTTCTATGGTGTTTGCTTAATGAAGATTTTCTGTTTGAGTGGAATTTTTTAATGCTACTAAATTTTCCAGAGATTCTAAGCATGGGGGTGTGGGGAGAGTGATTTTTTTTTAAGGGATTAATCTTTGAAAATAGCAGTTCAGATCTGTGTCTACTTCTATATTTGCTGAAGGTTGACTAGAAGGGTGACAGTGAAGTAGATGAACTCTTGAGGCCCTTTTTTAATATTGCCCACTTGAGAGAAATATGAATCCTAAAGACACCTTCTAAGTTTTAAATTTAAATTTTATTTTTAGAGCTAACACATGAGTTTCTACAAATATTGGAGAAAACACCTAGTAGGTTGAAGAGGATTCGAAACTGGAGGGTAAGAGAATTGGCAGGGTTTAATTAGAATATCAGTTTGTCGCTTATCTAATGATTACATAGCTAACCAGTTTGAATTTTTGGTTAAATATCCTTATTTCCAGTATTCCTAAATAATTACAGTGTATCGTAAACTGCATACCCTCATAGTTTATTCAACTGCTGTGTCCAATGGACTTTGTTAATTAAGTACTTTATAAATTTTGTGTTTAATTTCACGGTGATTATAATGGAAATATTCTCCTTATTTTTCAAATGGGCAAATAAAGCCTAGACAAGTTAAATTACTTTCGCAAATGCTGGGCCAGGATTTAACCTATATCTAACTCCAAAACCAGTGGTTTCCACTTTTTATAGCCTTCTATGCCTCTAAGTGAGACATTTATTTACTGGCAATGAAAAGCCTTAAAACCTCAGGTGATTTTGTTTGCGTATGTTTAACATAGATTTTTATAAAGTAAGGAAATTTGTATTAAATTCCTTTGCTGTCATTGCTTCTTTTGTGTTTTATTTAAATAGGCTAATCAGGCGGCTAAGAAACCAAAAGTAGATGGACAAGTTTCAGAAACTCCACTTCTTGGTTCATCTTTGGTCCAGAATTCCATTTTAGTAGATAGTGTTACTGGTGTGCCTACAAACCCAAGTTTTCAGAAACCATCTACATCAGCATTCCCTGCACCAGTACCTCTAAATTCAGGAAATATTTCTGTTCAGGACAGCCATACATCTGATAATTTGTCAATGCTAGCAACAGGAATGCCAAGTACCTCCTACAGTTTGTCGTCACACCAAGAATGGCCTCAACATCAAGAGTCAGCACGGACAGAACAGATGTATTCACAGAAACAAGAGACATCTTTGTCTGGTACTCAATACAACATCAACTTCCAGCAGGGACCTTCCATATCGCTGCATTCAGGATTACATCACAGACCTGACAAAATTTCCGATCATTCATCCATGAAGCAAGAATATACTCATAAAGCAGGGAGCAGTAAACACCATGGGCCAATTTCTGCTACTCCTGGAGTAATTCCTCAGAAAATGTCTTTAGATAAATATAGAGAAAAACGTAAGCTAGAAACCCTTGATTTGGATGTAAGAGATCATTATATAGCTGCCCAAGTAGAACAGCAACACAAACATGTGCAGTCACAGTCAGCCAGCAGCAGTTCTGTCACTTCTCCCATTAAAATGAAAATTCCTATCACAAGTACTGAAAAACCTGAAAAATACACGGCAGATAAGAAGGAAAAGAGTGGATCGCTGAAATTACGGATTCCAATACCACCCACTGATAAGAGTGCTAGTAAAGAAGAACTGAAAATGAAAATAAAAGTTTCTTCCTCAGAAAGACACAGCTCTTCTGATGAGGGCAGTGGGAAGAGCAAGCATTCGAGCCCACATATTAGCAGAGACCATAAGGAGAAGCACAAAGACCATCCCTCAAACCGCCACCACCTCAGCAGTCACAAGCATTCCCACTCACACAGTGGCAGCAGCAGCGGTGGCAGTAAACACAGTGCTGATGGAATACCGCCCACTGTTCTGAGGAGTCCTGTCGGCCTGAGCAGTGATGGCATTTCCTCTAGTTCCAGCTCTTCGAGGAAGAAGCTGCATGTCAATGATGCATCTCACAACCATCACTCCAAAATGAGCAAAAGTTCCAAAAGTTCAGGTAGTTCATCTAGTTCTTCCTCCTCTGTTAAGCAGTATATACCCTCTCACAACTCTGTTTTTAACCATCCCTTACCCCCTCCTCCCCCTGTCACATACCAGGTGGGCTACGGACATCTCAGCACCCTCGTGAAACTGGACAAGAAGCCAGTGGAGACCAACGGTCCTGATGTCAATCACGAGTACAGTACAAACAGCCAGCATATGGACTACAAAGACACATTCGACATGCTGGACTCGCTGTTAAGTGCCCAAGGAATGAACATGTAATCATTTGTTTAGGTCAATTTTTCCTTTACTTTTTTAATTTAAAAATTGTTAGAATGGAAAATTTCCTCCTGATCTAGCAGTGGTAACACCTGCTATTGCTGCCACTGCATCAATATTTGTAAGTGCTGCTTTATTCTTCATTCTGAAAAGAAGAGATGATAGTAAACAAGTCTTTATCTCCACATATGATAGTGTTATAAATACTGTAAAAGCATGGAAGGTGCAAAACTCAGTATTTCTACAATTGCAGCTAAGAACATTAGGATGAATGGCTGGCTGCTTCTAGGAATATAAGATGCCTCAAGCATTCATTATTTATAATTTGAATACTGTAGCTATTTTTTGTTTTTGCTTGGCTTTTGAATGAGTGTAAATTGTTTTCTTTTGTGTATTTATACTTGTATGTATGATTTGCATGTTTCAATGATAAAGGGATAAAACAGTATACTGACAACTGTTTACAAGAAAGTGGAGAAAAATGTACATACATTTTTGTATGTTTAGATATTACCATAAATACTCAGGATTGGAGCTGCTTGTAAGTATAACAATATAACTTTATTTTATCTTGTCAGAGTCCATCACTAATCTAAAACAAAGGTGGCACTTTTTCATGTTAACCTTAAACTCTAGGCCTTACTGGAAGCCACTGAAGGGGGGGACACTTCACTACCAGATGGATATGCAGTGCCACAGATGGTCATTTATTTATACTGTGAGGCACTGAACTTTTGCCTTCAGAGCTTCTGACCAGGTTGGCTGCTGAAATAGCCCCTAATTTTCTGAAGGCTTGAAGAGGAAAAAATAAAGTTTACATACTCTTGATGTGAAGTGCATTTGAAATGTTTGTTGGCTTGTTGCAGTACTATAAACACAGAGCTGTTAATAATGGTTATGTAGATTACTGTGATTTGAAAACTAAATCCACAAAACTTATATAGTGAAGAATTAGTAGGTTTTTTTCTTAATAAGGAACTTTAACACTACATATTTTAACAGTAAACAGGGATTGCTTTTCCTTTAGTGTTCAGAATGACACCATATTCTTAAACATACTCCTCCGATGAAGTGTGTTTGTGTGTGATGCCATATTTCTTTTTCAGGTAAATGCAGTCTTCCTTATAGAAATGAAATTAAACCTGTTGTCTCTCAGTTCTTTTATATTCTAAAAATAAATAAAAAGAAAAGATCACTGACTGTGCATTGTACCTGTATTTATAGCTTATGGTTGTTTTCAGGAAGCTCTGTGAGAAAAAGGGGTTAGCCTCCAAGTAAACTAGTGGAGGTTTTACATTTGTTTGCACATCTTAGAATATTCCTGTTGAGGTCAAGTTTGCACAGTCATCTAACTTCTGAACAAACAATAGACTTTAACTTGTTTAAAATCTGTCTTAAACACCAGTAACGTGGCTCCGGTTTATCAGCTAATCTTGAATTTATTCTGTGGTAAATCTTTGAGCTGTTGAGTGTCTTTAGATGGGGTGAATTCAACTTTCATTGAACTGAAAACTGTCTTAATTTTTTCTTCTATGTATATGAATTATTTTTGTTACAAAGCCACTGATATGTGCACAATTGTAATTTTACTCAAGTATGTTGCAGTTGTAAATATTAGAGAGTTTAATCTCGTGCTCTACCTTTATTTAGCGATTACCTAATTTGCCAGTAGCTTTATAATTTTTTTTTTAAGATAACTGTTCATTATTTTGTCAATGTTATTTGAACTTAGGATACTAGGAGCCTCTTTCTAGGGACTTTACCTAGGTAGCATGTCCTAACATTTGTTCTTTGTCTTGCATAACTTTAGTAATCTTTGTCATTACATGTAACTTTGTTGCTCTGTATGGCATATTATTGTATCCATAAACATGGTAATTTTGATACAGTTATACTTTTACAGTGGTACATAATCCGAGGACTAGTATAGAATTAAGCTGAGTGCAAGATGAGGGCGGGGAAGGGTTTTGTTCTTGGTAATTTAGATGTGAAACCTCTAAGGAGCTATCATGTGAAACGACATAGGGTGGTCGTGCTACTGTATAATTGGGGATGATAATACCAGGAATTTTAATAAGATTTTGTAAAGAATATCCAAAGTAGTGAACTTATTTTCAGTATGACATAGAAAACAATGTGAATATTTAAGGTCTGTGACTATACTTAAACTTCACTAAGAATTTGAAGAATTGTTTTGAGATGTGGGAATAAAGGTAATTTTGTTGAATCTTTATTGGTGCTAATGATGGACAGTTTAAAAGGTAGCTAGTATATATTGTTATGGGTCAGTACTTATTAGTACTTCCAAAATTGAATTTGAAATGCTATGTATTCACTTTTCACTCTGTAAATGTAATTCTTTACAATGACTTTATTTATTAAAGGGCAGCCAGTTGTAATTTGTACAGGATTGTGTGAGCTATTCAAACTCTTTAACCTCTGAACAGGATTATAGGTTCTAAAACCACCATGGGGATGAATATGAAAATCCTTTTACGTTTCATTTCCAGTAAGTGAAAAACCCCTATTACTCATACTACCATTAATTTGCTTTCCCCATCTCATTTGCATAAAATAGTTCATCGGCCTGTTCCCAATAGGCTCAACCAAAGAAAAAGACTCCAATGAATGGACATTATTTTTGAGTCTTCTTGTAAGTAGCCATAAATAAACCAAAATAGTACATCAAATTTAGATATGAAATTCCACATGTGCAAAGTACTGTTAAGGTGATTTACATTTTTGATGAGATTTTTTTTTAATATTTGAAATATTAAAAAGCATTATCTTTAAAAATCCTTTAAAAGAGTGATTCATTTTTCAGTTGTGTTTTCCCTAGATCATAGCTTTGTTACCTTTATGCAGAAGTACATTGCATAGAAAGGCTTTACTTCTACCTCTTTACATAGTTTTCCAATACTGAGCTGTGCCCCCTAAATATATGCCTTAGCTACTTAATAATACGTTTTCAGAACCAAAAAGCAGAAAGAGTGTTTTTTTCACTGAAACATTCTTGGAGGCCTGCTGTACCAAACTGGTACAAACCGGTGTACCAAACTGGAGATAGTATCCTTTAGTGATAAAAACCTTGCAAAATGTCCCAATTCCTTTTTGTTGTTGGACCTGAGGTTCATTTCTTAGGTTTGTCTTTGAAAGCAGTTACAGGTGCATCTTGATCTTTCTCTGTCTGTGCAGGTGCATTCTGGTTAGAGTTGTTGACTCCAGATTTCTACCATGATAACATCAGTGGTTTCATGTGGAATGTCATGAGAGGTGCTTGCATGACTTTGTACCAACAGATTATAATTAGGTAGACTACCTTATCTTTTTTTGGTCTGTCTTCCTTGACTTAAGGGAATGACTTCAGAGAACCAAATTTTGAATGTTTTTGTTGGTTACCAATTGCCTTTCCTAGCATTTTAAGCACATTTTTCAGTTATATTTGAGTATTTAAATTGATGGGTTTTATTCCTTAACCAGCCTTAGAAATAAACCACTGCATACTTATGCATGACTTGTGTACTGTAGAAGTATCTTGGGTGAATTAGATATGTTAGGGTATTTTGCATTCACTGTGGAAATGAGGGTTTTGTTTTGTTTTAACATGATAGTAGCTAAAGGAAGACAGTTATATTCTCAAAATACCACCATTTTCAAATTTTATCTAAACAGTAAGAAGTTGTTTCTTAGCTACTACTAGGCTTAAATTGCTGGGTGACTTAAGATCTCTGCTGAGAAAAATTTGAGAGCTCTTGTGAAGAATCTTTGATTTAGCAAGCTCTTGCTCAAGAGGCTTTCTTGGGAGCCAGTAGGGTTCACTAACTGTATTTACCCAGATGAAAGATCAGTGAATCTCCCATGAGGAAACTTGTGTTAACTGAGCTCACAGAATGATACTTGATACTCTTGTGTGCCCTTGTATTTATTTATGGTAGGCTGATTTAGATTGGGATCTTCGCATTGGAAAACAGCACATTCTGTCTTGTGCCCTCCCAAGTTACAATAGCAACTAATTTGAGAATTACAGTTACTCAAATATCTGAAATTTGATTGCTGTAAACCAGATTAGAAGTGAGCTTGTTTTATAAGGGAAGTTTGCCTTTGTAGTTGAGATGATCTTGCCAGTGGGTCTAGAATGCTCAGTGTTTTAGTCTGATTGACGATGCGTCCATTTTTTTTATTCCACAATGACAGTTTGGGCAAAGCCAGCTTTTGCTTCTGTGACTAACTCTTTTTCTATTCCATATAATTTTACTAGTATCTATTTTTGCCTGACAGGTTCTTTAGAATAGGCTGATAAGCAAGGTACATTGAAGGTTGTATGGCTGGGAGTAATATTGTTTTCATAAAGGTGAGTTTACCCATTCACTGTGATTCTTAAACCCCAAAGGAAATTCTGAGGGCTAATTTCCCTTATTTCCAACTTTTGGGAGGAAGCCGCACTTAAAACCTGTTTAGTAGTTGGTTTGATTTTCCTGTTGTTTAATAATGAGTACATTCTTACTTTTAAGGTGTGTTTTTCCAGCAGCTTCACTTGGTTTGACAAACTTCACCTGACTCATTTGTTGTCTGCAATGATTAGGATTTTGTTTTCTGAAGATACTCAGAACCCTCAAGGACTATTGAATAGGATGTTTGCTTATAGAAAATCCAAAATCGGAACGTGTGTGTGTGGCATGAATTTGATTAGTTACTGAATTTCAGTGCAGTATCTGTTACGAGGAATTATTAATAAAATTTGTTTATTGAAAATGTAAATCCAAGATTCTAATATGTGTTGTTAATGTGAATCAGAAGTAACTTTCAGGCCCTGGGAAATACAGGAAATAAGGTCTTAATGTGTTTCTCTTTATCTGAGTAATTTCATAAATCTTCATGGAGTGTGGCCTTTGAGTTCATTCAGATTGTCTGTATTCTACTCTCAAACCCACCACTTGGTAGCTGATGTTCTTGGGTGAATTACTTGACTTTGTGCCTTGATTATCTTTCCTACAAAATGTACATATTCATAGGGTTGTGAGGTTTAAGGTTTGAACGATGAGGGAAGGCTAAGTAGAATAGATGGCATTAACGAGATTCTTGATAGAGGTATACTCTAGCTATTAGAGGGAATGATGAAACCCAGTCCAGGTGCATTAAACTTGGGTGTGTATTAAACTGCATGCCTACTGTTTTCCAGAATTTAAGTTGTTCATTCTAATTCATACTTTGGGATTTTCTTGGTTAAACTGTTGCATCACCTCCCCCAAAAAGCAAAGAGAAATTGCGATTATCTGAGAGGGGAATTACTCATGAAAAAATATTTAATCATAAACTTCTTTATTATTGCTGCTCTCTCTAACCCCTTGCCTTCTCCACCGATTTGCCCGTACCTTCCACTTGAAAGAAAATTGAAGCCATGCAGTGGCTTAAATAAAATAAAATTAGGATAGAAAAGTTGCTTTCTCTAAAATGCATCTTAAGCCTAAATGTAAAATAAATGTTTTGAAATCAACTACAAGAGAGTTGTCTTCATCTTCTGTTGATAACACCAATAAGGGCATGTTGTGTTAGCAAATACACAAGTTTTATTTAGGAACATTACAAAGTCTGTCAGTTCCACTTAACCAAAGTTAGTAATTCTGTTTTGTAATCCATCCTACTCCCTTGTTTCTTCCCTCTTTTTTTGCCCTGCTGTTCTCAATATAATGAAAACAATTGTACATTTTGTTTTAGCTCTGCTGCATGAACTGCCTTGTTCCCTCTCCCCAATAGTACCTCCCAAAGCAGTGGAGACCCTCACTGATGAAAGGGTTTTTACTTTTATTACCATGGAAGTTAAGAACTTTTGGACCTTACAGGTGTCAGGGCATATACCCCAGATCAGTTTTTGGTTCTGGTTTTGTTTTAGGCTTTCAAGTCATAATCCTTAAAGAGCAATTACTCTACGGATGAATTCAGCCATAGTTTTGCACAGGTGTGAGAAGTGTTTGCAGTAGGACAAAGTATTTGATCTTTTCTTCAGAATTGTTTGCTAGTGGAAAGAGTTTTCCACTCTTTCTCTTGTTAATTGTATTGATCACCAGTGAAGGTAGGAACTGCCTACATTGGGTACTTCGGTGTTGACAATTTCCTGAAAAGCTCTTTTAAATGCAAGTTTCTACATAGTGGCTTCAAGCTGAATTAACAGTGGCAAGTGCAACACGGAGGAGAAATAAAGATGAACTGGTAGGTGATGGGGGGTTTTGACTGCTCATTGAGCAGATTTAGAGGTTTTTATCTTGGAGCTCTTCTTTCCAGTATAGAATGGACTGCTGTAGCACTTGTGCTGGAGGAGGTGGATGATGGAATCTTGTACACCCTAGTCCCATACTCCGGAGCTTGCTGGTTTCCACTCTGGCAGCTCTCTTCACCCAGCCACTGGGAAATGTCTGCCATACAAAGTCTAAAGTGGGTTCAAGTCAGGGAAGTGCTGTGGCATTGGAACTACTGTGGGGAGTTAGATTTCCTTTGGTGGAGCGTACAGGCAGATTCAGTACATAATGAAGTGTACCTTTGAATATAATTAAAAACAGGCATTGCGTGTGGTAAAAAGGGAGCTGTTGTTAAGTGAAAAAGGAAAAACTTCACACCATTCAAAGTCACTAACCGGACTGGTGGAATTTAATTTAATAAGCATCCCAGTGGGGTTTTTTTTGGGTAAAACCTAACAATGTAATTTTACTTAAAAAGCACACATCTGAGAGGCAGCAGGCTGTAAAGTCACACAAATTACTGAGTGACGGTCCCAACTTCCACCTACCAGTCAGATGGCCTTGAGAAAGTCACTTAGCTCTCAACCCTATCACTCATTAATACAATGCGAGTAATACTACCAACCTAAACAAGAGAATTAAATGAGGTGCTTTTTTATATTACGAGCTCAGTAAATGCTAGTACTTCCAGCCACCACTTACCTGCGTTCCCCATCCTGTCTCAGAAGCTCCTCCTCCCAAAGGAAGATAAAAAGGGAGCAAGCAGCTGGGCAGTGATAAGAGCAGAATGCCTGTCTTAAACACAATGAGTAACAAAACAACTGACCTCTGTTGTTTTGTCAAGGGTCACCTACTTAAAACACAAAATTTTTGAAGGTTCTGTTTAATGTTCCCAAGTAGTGTTCAGTATTCTATAGACAGAAGAGGGTTAGAGTTAACACCAACCTCATGTGTCCATTGCTGCGATACCCATGTGTAGAGTATGCTGTTTTCCCTAGTCTTTCCTTTAGGTAGTTTCTCTGCACCTAAATCAGATAAAACTACCAGGATTTTAGGGTCGCCTGGGTGGCTCAGTTGTTAAACATCTTCTTTCAGTTCAGGTAATGATCCCAGGGTCTCGAGCCCCACCTTGGGCTCCCTGCTTCTGGAGAGGTTTGCTTCCTCTCTCACTCCCCCTGAGTGTGTTCCCTCTCGCTGTATCTCTCTATCAAATAAACAAAATCTTAAAAAAAAAAAAAAAAAAAGAACGAAAACTACCCAGATTTTAAAGAATGCTTAAGAGCCCAACTAAAATTTTTTAAAAAGCACTTTAACAAAACAATACTTCATTTTGTCAGGTTATGCTGATACACAAGTAAGTGAGGGATGTATCTCTCAGATTACCATCAAATATGAGAAAAAGAACTGTACAAATTGGAGACAGGGAAGGTATATCCACAAAGATGTATCTAAACATGTTGGCTAAAGTAAAATCTCTTATCTCAGTTTGACTAGATTTCAGTTATTTCTCAAAAACTTAGGAAGAACCAGCTTGATTTTGACAAAGTCTGACAACCGGTGTTGGAATACACCTGAAGTTAATTTGTAATTGTGCCACTTTTGAAATGATAGTGGCCAATAAAAAGATTCTCTAGAACTAGCCCAAAACAATAAATGTCAGTGAAATTTAGATGAGTGGAGTCAGGGCAGTAGAAACCTTATCAACAATGCTTCTACCAACATAAAACAAGGCCTTGTAATAATTCTGACAATTTGTCCACTTTTTCTGGTGAGGTTATTCAATGTTCTAGAAATGGAAATGATGGTTGATTTCAGGGGTACCTCGGTGACTCAGTAAATTGGGCGACTGGCTTGATTTTGGTTCAGGTCATGATCTCAGAATCCTGGTATTGGGCTTCAGTTCCACTCCCCTTGATCAGATCTAGCTATTGTCATACTAGCAGGCTTAGGTTTACGTAGTTCTAGATGTGCCATGACCTAATTCACCCTACAAATAAGTGAAATCTTTAAGTCATACTGTAAATTACAGGGAAAGCAGCCTGAGGCCTATGGAGTCACCTTGAACGATACAGGTTCTTTTAGGTAGAAACTTTGGAGTTAGGGGACCCTCTGATAATGAAATGCCAAGGCCTTTAGCTCTTCCTGTTAGCTTTGAGGCTCCTATAGTCTGCCAGATTAAAATTGCTGCCAAAGTAAACAACCTAGCATCTCTCGTTTTTCATTTCTCACCTTCCTTTCCAAGAAATAAAAGTTTTTACCCACCAAGTCAAAACAATTTTCTTTTTGTTTTTACAATTTATTTTAAGTTAAGGACATTAAAGTTGACAAGCCAAAAATAAAAGGTAAAATCCTATATAGCAATAGAGGTGGTTATTCCTGGACAGTCAAGCTGTAAACACTGGAATAGGTTTTTTGTTGTTCCCGATGAAGAAAATTTTCCCATATACATGTGTAACCATGCCTGAAGCGTGAAGAGACTAATATGTAACAAACTTTTTAGTTAGCAACACTGCAGGATCTGGTTAAATTGGGTTGATGGGACTTAACAGTAAGAAAACAAAGGTCCCTTAACCATCATTCCCACAATGAAGCAATCACAGAGTGCCTATAAAGGAACTGGAGGGAGAAGTTGATGTACATTCAGTGATTTCTCATCAAGAAGGAGTGCTTCAGGAGCTGGGCAGCAGAAGGTCGCTCATGCTGGTCCCTAGGAAGGGAAAAACAATTTAGAAACAGCACCCCATGAGTGCCTCCCAATTGGATGTACTTGACTCAAAATGCAAACTTTTTTTTTTTTAAAGATTTTATTTATTTATTTGACAGACAGAAATCACAATAGGCAGAGAGGCAGGCAGAGAGAGAGGGAGGGAATGCTGAGCAGAGAGCCTGATGTGGGACTCAATCCTAGGACCCTGGGATCATGACCTGAGCGGAAAGCAGAGGCTTTAACCCACTGAGCCACCCAGGCGCCCCAAAATGCCAACTTTAAAAATGGAAGTAGAAGGGCACCTGGGTAGTTCAGTTGGTTAAATAACTAACTTGATTTTGGCTCAGGTCATGATCTCAGGGTCCTGGGACTGAGCCCTGGGTCAGACTCTGTGCTTAGTGGGGAGTTTGCTTGAGGATTCTCTCTCTCCCTTTCCCTCTGCCCTTCCCCACCCCCACCACTTGTGTGCACAATCCTTCTCTAAAATAAATGTTTTTAAAATTTTTTAAAAATAAAAATGGATGGGGCACCTGGGTGGCTCAGTGGGTTGAGCCGCTGCCTTCGGCTCAGGTCATGATCTCAGGATCCTGGGATCGAGTCCCGCATCGGGCTCTCTGCTCAGCAGGGAGCCTGCTTCCTCCTCTCTCTCTCTCTCTCTCTGCCTGCCTCTCTGCCTACTTGTGATCTCTCTCTGTCAAATAAATAAATAAAATCTTTAATAAATAAATAAATGAATAAATAAATAAAATAAAAATGGATGTACAATCTTGGCCAAACAGATTTGCGTCCACACAAGATTAGCTATGTGAGCTTAGGTCAGGGACACAAACTCATCATTAAAACAGGGATAACAGTAACACCTAACTCACTGGGAGAATTAAATAATGTGTAAACAGGTTTTAAACAGTGTCTGGCACATAGTGATAGTCTAAAAAGTAGTCGCTATTATGATTAAAAACTGGGCGTTGCTTTCTAGTTGTACTTCTTTGTTCAGTTTGAGGTGTAATTTATACACAGTAAAAGCCACACTTTCAGATGTACAGTTTAAAGCACTTTTAACTAGCATTAAATTTACTTCTAAAATTTAGAGGCATTGGAATCCAGAATTGAAAAGCCTGTAAGAGGGTGCCTGGCTCAGTTGGTTAAGCGTCCAACTCTTAATTTTGGCTCAGGTTATGTTCTCAGGGTCATGAGATGGAGCCCTGTGTTGGGCTCTGTGCTGAATGGGAAGTCTGGTTGAGATTCTCTCTCTCCTTCCGCCCCTCACCCCCCCCCCAAATAAATAAAATCTAAAATCTTTTTTTTTTAAGCCTTTAGGAAGTAGACATTTAGGGATGCCTCAGTAGTTCAGTCGGTTAAGCGTCCGCTTTCACTCAGGTCATGTTCTTGGGTCCTGGGACCAAGCCCGGAGCTGGGCTCCCTGCCTGCATTTCCCTTGTCCTCTGCCCCTCCCCCTGCTTGTGCTCATGCTCGCTCTCTCTTTCTCTCTCTCTCTCTCTCAAATAAGTAAATAAAAACTTAAAAAACAAGTAGACATTTAAATGTGTTTTGGTGATTAATTGAAATAATCCCATTTGGGGCACTCAGGTGAGCATAAAGCAACGGGAGACATATATTTAGTACTATTTTGGTTTAGGTTATTTTTCCTCAAATTAAACTTTTGCCAATAAATTAGTCAATGAAGCAGTGAACCAGTTGATAGTTACTTGCAATGACCTATTCCAGAGACAATCTCTTCATAGACTTGGAAGAAACTTTTCTTGGTTCTTTTCCCACCTTGGGACAACTCTCCTCCCTTCTTCCCTCCTTTCCTTTGCCATGTGCCAGACTTGATGCTATGTCTGTTATTACTTCTCCTCTGAGCATTTTCAAAAACATTTTCCTCAACCCTCTTAAGTTGTTCACAGCTATAGCCACCAAACTTCGGATTTCTTTTCTTTTTTTTTTTTTCTTTTTTTTTCCCCCAAACTTCGGATTTCTAAAGATGTTCCTCCAACCTCATTTGCTTTCCAGAGCTCCAATCCCATAGCTTTGAAAGTTTCCTTAAATAGTGGGCCCCCTCTGCTTGACTTATTTCACTCAGCATAATCTCCTCTAGTCCCATCCATGTTGATACAAAAAGTTGGGTATTCATCCTTTCTGATGGAGAGATAATAATCCATTATATATATGGACCATCTCTTCTTTATCCATTTGTCTGTTGAAGGACATCTTGGTTTCCACAATTTGGCAGCTGTGGCCATTGCTGCTATGAACACTGGGATACAGATGGCCCTTCTTTTCACTACATCTGTATCTTTGGGGTAAATACCCAGTAGTGCAATTGCAGGGTCATATGGTAGTTATATTTTTAGTTTCTTTTTTTTTAAGATTTTTATTTATTTATTTGACAGAGATCACAAGTAGGCAGAGAGGCAGGCAGAGAGAGAGAGAGGAGGAAGCAGGCACTCTGATGAGCAGAGAGCCCGATGTGGGACTCGATCCCAGGACCCCGAGATCATGACCTGAGCCGAAGGCAGCGGCTTAACCCACTGAGCCACCCAGGCGCCCCCTATTTTTAGTTTGTTAAGGAATCTCTACACTGCTTTCCAAAGTGGCTACATTCCCACCAACAGTGTAAGAAGGTTCCCCTTTCACCACTTCCTCTCCAACACTTGCTGTTTACTGTATTGTTGATTTTGGCCATTCTAACTGGTGCAAGGTGGTGTCTCAATGTGGTTTTGATTTGAATCTCCCTGATGGCTAATTATGATGAACATTTTTTCATGTGTCTGTTAGCCATTTGTATGTCTTCTTTGGAGAAATGTCTGTACATGTCTTCTGCCCATTTTTTGACGTGATTATCTGTTTTGTGTGTGTTGAGTTTGAGGAGTTCTTGGATATCAGCCCTTTGTCTGTTGTGTCATTTGTGAATATCTTCTCCCATTCCGTGGGTTTGCCTCTTTGTTTTGTTGACTGTTTCCTTTGCTGTGCAGAAACTTTTAATCTTGATGAAGTTCCGAAAGTTCATTTTCGCTTTTGTTTGCTTTGCTTTTTTTTGTTTGCTTTGGGGACATGTCTTGAAAGAAGCTTCTGTGGCCAGTGTCAAAGAGGTTACTGCCTATGCTCTCCTCTATGATTTTGATAGATTCCTGCCTCACGTTGAGGTCTTTGGAGTCAATTATCATATGGTTTCACTTACTTATGGAGCATAAATGATAACACAGAGGACATCGGGAGATGGAAAGGAGAAGTGACTTGGGGGAAACGGGAGGGGGAGACAAATCATGAGAGACTGTGGACTCTGAGAAACAAACTGAGGGTTTTGGAGGGGAAGGGGTGGGGGGTTGGGTGAGCCTGGTGGTGGGTATTAAGGAGGGCACGTATTGCATGGAGCACTGGGTGTGGTGCATAAACAATGAATTTTGAAACACACACAAAAAAAGATTTAAAAAGTAAATTTTAAAAAGAAAGTAAGGGAAAAATTTTTTTTTAATTTTTAAATGGTGGGCCCTCTTCAATTCCCTCCCTTGCTCCTCTTTCAAAACTTTCTATTATTTCTTCCATTATTCATACTCAAAACCATGCAGTCCTATCATGCCCCCATCACCAAATGCTGATTCACCTTCCCCTGGAATGTTTAGGAACCCTTCTCTTGACAGTCCCACTGCTTCCACCACCATCCAAGTCCAAGCTCTGGATTCTTGCTTGGCCTTCTAGTCCCAACAGCCTCCATTGGAAGCCCTTCAGTGCACTGCCATCCGACTTGCTTTCCTAAAGGCCAGTTTCTTTATGGTATGATCTACCCCAAATTCTTTGCGGTCCCCTGCTCTTCACTGCCTATTGCATAAAGCTAACTTCCTTTGGCCTGACTTCCCAGAATTATCTTTTTTTTTTTTTTTGTCTTTTTTGTTTTGTTTTTTTTTTAGATTTTATTTATTTATTCTCTCACTTATTTATTCATTTTCTCTTCAGAGAGAGAGAGAGAGCACAGGCAGGGGGACGGGAGAGGGAGAAGCAGGCTCCTCACTGATCAAGGAGCCCAATGCAGAACTCCATTCCAGGACCCTGAGATCATGACCTGAGCTGAAGGCAGATGCTTAACAGACTGAGCCACCCAGGTGCCCCTTCCCAGAATTTTCAAACTGCCCATAGCAGTACCCCCAATTCACACATCCTATTGCTCCCCAAAGTTCATTTCTGTTCTATTCAGTCCTTGTTCCTGGTCAATACCTAGTCATCTGTACTTCTGAATCTTTAGGAGTGCCTCCCACCCATCTTTACTTCTGACTATCCACACCTCCAGGGAATATTGTCATAAGGCAAGACTCTAGAGTTCTTAGAATCTTTGCCTTTGAATTTCAAGAGATAATCTTATGCTTGTATATGACACTAATTAGGTCATATAGTTTATGAAGCCATGTTTCAAAAGGAGAGCCATAAAAAAGATTTCACCCTTTCTCTTTAAAGCTGTGTGTGTGTGTGTGTGTGTGTGTGTTTGAGTAGTGACAACTTGAAAGAAAATGAAAATAGCATGTAGTTTTGGGGGATCAATAATAGATAACTGTTCAATTCAGAACAAGGCAACTATAGTAGTCTTGAGACTAGCACCCCACCCTACACTTTACCGCTCCCTCACCATACACATA
The DNA here is from genome assembly GCF_020171115.1 of Neogale vison. Taxonomy (NCBI): domain Eukaryota; kingdom Metazoa; phylum Chordata; class Mammalia; order Carnivora; family Mustelidae; genus Neogale; species Neogale vison. The sequence continues at coordinate 96,297,090 of NC_058093.1, read as the reverse complement.
CACACATTCTTTACTCAGAGCCATCTCTCTGCTCTTATGTTTTATTCTCTGAATTAAAACTTCATATGCAGGGCACCTGGGTGGCTCAGTTAGTGAAGCATCTGACTCCTGATCTCAGGCTTGTGAGTTCAAGCCCCACACTGGTCTCCACTCTGGGTGTGAATTCTACTTTAAAAAAAAAAAAAAAATTCGAATGAGCAGAAAGTGCTTGGCTAAGAGAAGTTTGAAAACCACACAAGTGGGAAATCTCTAAGGTCCCTTCTAACAATTTTCCCCCAACACTTTATTCCATAGATACTAGGGAGCATTGGAACAGGAAAAAATACGCAATCCTCACTACTTTTCTGCTTCCCCACTTATTCCCCACACTTGATGCATGAAATGCTTCAATTAGAGATTTGTATCTTTTGATCAAAAGCTCAAATGTTTCCCCTCACTTTAAATACAAGCATTTCTGGGAGGACCAATACGTTAGAGCTGTCGGTCATCAATCAGTCAATTCATAACAATCCCTCAACATGAATGAATTTCTCACATACTTTCCCTAGAGCCAGTTTTAGGAAGAAGGTAAGAACACTGGTTGCTTGAGAGGAAAGGCATCTCAGGAAAGGGGAACCTATGCACAGCTGATGTCATTGCACCATGACTAGTCCCTTGGAAGACATCCCACTCCTAAATAAGTAGACCTGTAGCAAAGTTTGCACACCCATTGATTTGCCTGTCCCTGATTAGACATTTAATTGAGACACTTGCTATTTGAACCATTACCCCCCTACCCTGACACAACAAGAAGCACAATCACCCAAGGTGGCTAATCATGATTCCTTTCAGTACAAAATCATTCTCTGCTTGATTTTTATTTTTGTGGGCTATAAACTATAGGGGAAATGTCAGCAATCTTGGACTCTGGGGATTTCTCCTCCTCCTGTGTTTAGTTTCTTACCTGGTCAGGCACACACGCACAAAGTCCGCTGCATTTTCCGAGAAGTGTTCTGGTAATGGAGGCATCAGCCCTCGGTGCGCTCCAATGTAAAACATGGCTGCCATCCTGTCCATGGAAGCTAATGGGGGCTTCCCTGTGGCCATCTCAAACACAGTACAGCCAATGCTCCAGATGTCCGACTTCCTTCCATAGCCAGACTCATTGATGACTTCTGGGGCCATCCAATATGGAGTCCCATGCATGGACTTCAGCATGTCACTGTGGGTGCCATTTAAGCCAGCCCACGCCAAACGCTTGGCACAGCCAAAGTCAATTAACTTTATTATTCCGGTTGGCATGAGCATGACATTATTTCCTTTGATATCTCGATGCACCACACAGTTCTCATGAAGATAAGCAACACCTTGCAGAATTTGTCTTGTATATTTACAGAACACCATCTCAGGCAATGGCCCAAAACGGTTTATAATACTAGAAATAGAGCCACCAGGGACAAACTCCATGAAAATGCTTACAATGTTCTCTTCCAAGCATGTCCCCAAATAGGCCACAATGTTGACATGCTTCAGTGCTTTGAGCAAATCTACTTCTTCCTGCAGTTTCCGGTATTCTTTTTCAGTAGCTAATTTATCAGAGGTATCCAAAGCCACCTGTTTTACAGCTATCAGCTGTCCTTGGCTAGTAAGACCACAATATACCTAGAAGCAAACCTTATTATTAAATATAAATGATATAACTTGTTCACAAAATGCCTCAGGTGACCATTGTCTTTCCCTTCTCCTCCCAAACCCTTCTCTTTTTCTAAGTCGATACATCCCTAAGTAAGAGCAAAGTACTTAAGCAAATTCAATGTTTCAGTGAGGCCAAAATGGGGAGGAGTAGCATGGTGAATGGATATTATACTGGGTTGGATTGGATAGAATCTTGGCTTCGCCATTCCCCAGCTATGTAACTTCGGGTAAGTTGCATAATCTTTTTGACTTAAGTTTTTCTCATCTATGACACTGAGATAAGAATTCTTACCTCATAGATATCTACATGACTACATTGGGAAAACTCCTCACCAAATAAGTGAAATGCCTATTTCAGTGCTAAAGCTCTAAGGAAAGAGGGGAACCCAGGTCCTTGGGTAATGCTGCAGTGACCCCTCATGCGTTTTCAGTGGTTTCATGTCTTTCCAGCTTCTCACTGATATGTTCCCAGCTAGAAAATAACCTCTCTCATTTTTGGATCAGTCTTCTTTTTACCAATCTATGTAAACACTATCTAATGTGCTAGGCTTTTAGATAGTCTTTCAAAAAATGTAAGGATTTTTTTTTTTTAATTTTTTTGCCACTCAACAATGATTCTCCCAACTTCTTGTAACATCTTGAGCTGTCAAACAATGAGACATCTCTCCCACTGGGCTTGGACCCAGGAGAATGAAAGGCTAGAAATACATTGGCCATCACCCCACTACATAGACCCTGAGAATGAGACCCATTAGGAGAGATACCAAGAGGCCAGACCCTAGTGACATTGTCTGACCCCTGAAATCAGCTATGCCCAGAGCCACACCTATTCCGCACCCTTCAGTTACATAAGACAGTGAACATCCTTTTCCCCAGGCCAGTTTGGGTTGGGTTTCCCATTACTTCCAACTGAAAAAGTTCCATGTAAGAGTTTACAGAGTGGGGAGGGCAGAAGAGGATTAGGGAGAAAAGGGTGGGTCAAGGAGGAGTGGGGATTTGGGGTTTCATCATGTTTCCCACTTAACTTACTGTGCCATAGGCTCCCTTCCCAAGGATCTCTCCCTTTGTCCACAGGATAGATTCTTCATACTTCAAACTATTTTCAGAAAATGTCTTCTTTTCATTTGAGTTGAGAAATTTCTCCTCCTTGTTGTATATCCTGAACCCATTACTATATCTCTGGGAAAATGAGACAAAAAGAAAAATCACCATTAATTTCTGAGTCATTGGGATAGAGGGAGGGCAGGAAAGTAGTCTTCCTTTCTTCTAACTTGGGACCAACTAGATAGGCCAAATATGCACGCCCTGACTAGTCACATAGGACGCTGCTTGTTAGCTCACCTGCAGTTTCCCCATCCCAAGAGCCTCCAATCAGGGCAACTGAAGCCTGCCCTTTTTCCCTCTAAGGTTTCCCACTCCTCTGCCTGTCTTTGAGTCTCTGCCAAACACAGTGTTAGTGGCTGACTCCATTGCTATAGCAAGCTATGAATAGCTTTTGTCTGTTCTTCAGTTATTTCTACAACATAAACATACACTCAAACACACACATATATGCATAAACCTATGTACATACACACATTTATACACAAATATACACAGAGACACTCTCTCTCCCTTGCGCACAGACACAATGCATAAATAGAGTGAAGGTCCATGGTCCTCTAGACCCTTGGTACTCAAAGAAGAATCTGTTAGGAGCTTGCTAGACATGCAGAATCTCGGGCCCCAAGCATACTGAATTAGTGCCTACATTTTAACATGATCTCCAAGTGATTTGCATTCACAATAAACTTGGAGAAGTCTTGCCCTAGAAGTCAGAGAACAAGAATCTCTGCAGAATGTAGACCATGTTTTCCAACTGGTTGATCAGGGCCAAAAATGCTTTGTTTTGATCTCCTCCACAAATTTTTAAAAACAAACGATAGTGATGCAGACACATGGTGAAGGCTATTAAGAGCAAGACTTTCTTGCAAGCTTACCTTCCTCAGGAATGAAAAGACCATTTGGGTTCCTCCTCCCCTATCCTTTCATGTTTCTACCCAAACTAAACTTGACTGCTTGGGAAGGAAAAGGTTGCAAATAGTCAGTTTTGACTCCATCACTACAAGATGGGGTTACAGGCTGATGATTTTACTAGCTTGATAGCTTTGCTTGAATTTAAAATGGTAGAGTTGTGCGGCACCATCATGGCTCAATCGGTGGAGGCATCGACTCTTGGTTTTGGCTCTTGGTTATGATCTCATGGGTCACGATCTCATCTGTCTTGACATCATGCCCCAAGTCAGACTCCAGGATCAGCAGGGAGTTTGCATGAAGATCTCTCCCTTTCCCCCTCCTCCTGCATGCACATGTGTGCACGTTCTCTCTCCCTCTCTCTCTCTGTCAGATAAATAAGTGTTAAAAAAACTAAAATGGCAGAGTTCTAGACTCATCTCAGACACACAGATGTGCACACTCATCCCCATTTCCTACCCCAGCCTGGAGGCCTTCCTGAACCACTCTCTACTCCCAACAGAAATTAAGTTCACCATGAGGACAGAGCTGGTATTTCGGGACAAGGAGTAATCTCACTGTGTAGTGATTAAAGGTATGGGCTGGAATCAGAATGCGTGGCTCCGCCACTCACTGACTGTCTTAACTTCCTAAGCTTCAGTATTCTCATCTGCCAAATGGGGACTTGTTATGTCAGAGACCCATTATGAAGCATATAAAGAAGACAACATAACATATCTCACTCCTACGTGGTAAGTTCTCAGTAAAACCAGCTATGATAAAACTATTTGCCTTGTGTATCCTTTGATCAGCTGATTACAATGATTGTTCCTAATCCGGAGATGGTGTGATATAACCCCAGTCAGTGCTCAATAAATACTTCAGGTAAACCTACAGTTTCTGCCTTTACAATCTGAGTAGAACAAGAGGCTCATGTAATTCAGTGAGAATTGAAACAGACAAAACAAAACCCAGTGATCTGTTGGTATTCCTCTTCCCCACCCGCACTCCAACACCAAACAAATTTTTTTTTTAATTTTTCAGGATTGTTACTTATTTTCTTTGAGAACAATGGCTAAGTCTTATATCCCAACATGTCTCTAGTTCTTAGCCGAGTGCCAAAAACACAGGAAGCACCAATAATATTTCTGTGTTAAAGTTTTCATATTTCATGTCTTCCTATCTGTTTTGGAATTAGCTGGTGAGCTACTTCAGGGGCTATGTGCATTTCTTTCTATTTCACATACCACCCAGAGCAATGTTTTACCCATAATTATCTCTCTGCTATTTGTTGATTGAAAACATCTTCACTGAATAAAATACTGACCTACTTTAAATAAATGGTTTTGCTATATTAATGTGCCCAAAGTGATGCCACAGCAGTGTTGGGCTGGCTGAATTCCAGAAGTAAGGCCGTATAACGAAAACATCTTAGCCTGGCAGTCAGGGGATCTGGGTGCCAAACTTGCAACCAAACAGGGAGACCTTGACAAACTGTTTAGTTGTTCCGGGTTTCTGATTCCTCAATTGAAAATAAGGAGTCTGAACCAGACTGTTTCTGAGGTCTCTTCCTGCCTCAAGGGATTACTGACTCTAATTATACCAACCTGTATTTTAACATTTGTTGTCTCTCTGCCCAAGTCTGCCGTGGTTTTTCCTCTTCTACCGAAGACAAGATTTAGGTTTTCAGGATCTGTTTCATTTGCCATTATCTGGCAAGAAGTGTTCTCTCTCTCATCCAGAGCTAAGAGTTCTGCAGCTAGGCACCCTAATAGTTCATCTGTCAATTCTTCGCTCTTCACAGAATCTAGAATTTCTTGTGAAATTGAATTTGCCTCCTTTAAAGTGTCTTCAAATGTGTGATATGTAACCGACTCATCAGCTAAACTATCCGGATCCAAAGAACGTACCCAGTGCTGATATGCTTGGGAAGATGCCCTCTGTTGTTTCTCTTGGAAAGAGAAACTCTTAAGTGTTTCAGACTTATCTAAAACCCTCTCGAACCCTATATCATTAGTTAAAATTTGGTTGGCATTTATTTTACCAAGAGAGGATGTATTCTGCTTTTCTTGTTGTACACGCTTGTTGGAACCCTTGTCACTGGGCACTGCCCAGCTATTTTTGGAAAGGACAAGTGGGGTCTGGTGATGTAGCTCTTCCAGTTCATGCAGATCTCTGAGGCTTGCGGCAAGTATTTGATTGTTAGAAGTGTCTCCTTCATCACCAGACTCTTCCATAGAGACTTCTTCAACAGTAGACAAATCTGTAACAGGAAGTTCATTCTGTTCAGGGGACCGCTTGTGCGGCAGAGCCAAGTTCATGGGCTGAACTTCATCCCTGGAAGAGAGAAAGTCACTTCCCGAAGACTTTACCTGCCACTCTGGATCTGAAATATCATCACCATTTCCAATGCCTTGTAAGTTGCTACCTACGGCCCTGTAACCCTTTTCTTTAGAAATTAAACTTTTGTTCTTTTGTTTAATGTCAAATGAAGCCTTTGAAGGCTTAATATGTGGTCTTTTCTGAGAAAATCTTGTTCTGCCACTGCTGCTCCTCTCACTGTGTGAAGATCGACACTTGCTGGTAATACTTTTCCCAGATGGAGCTGAGGATATCTCTCGGTAGTATTTGTTCTCATGACGTTCAGCCTCTCTCATGTGACAATAAACAGGAGTCCCAAACATTTCATAGATTCCAGGCCCATTAGCAGTTGAATTGATTTCTTTGAACATGTCACTATACTTAAGATCTAAGTAATTGAGTCTCGGCTCTGTTGGTTGAGCAGAAAGGGGAACAGAAGACTTTTTTATTCCTGGATTCTTACAGAGGCAAGGAGAAGACTGCTTTTTGGGTTTTAGAGCCCGGTGACTTGATTGCTTCTTTTCTACCTGTGGCATTTGCCTTTGAAACTTGGGTGACTGCCGAGGTCTGGGGTCAACAAGCCCCAAGGCAGGGAAAACTTGAGTTTTAATGCTGTTTTTATGCAAGGTAGGCTTGATGGAACCTTCAGTGGAAATCATGAAATTCTGGGGTGTCCTGTTACTGCTCTTGGTCTTTGATTCCAACTTATTTCTGTGGGTTTTCCTCTTATGCCCATCAGTTTCTGGGTGTGCGAGTATGTTGAAGCTATTGTTGTTTTGAGGAGTGCCTCTTCTTTTGGGGAGGCTCAGTTTGGCTCTTGCAGGTTCCCTGGGAGTTCCATGTCCAGGGAAAGTGATGTGGATAAGAGGCACTATTCCATTCATTTCTGGTTTGGTGGCCTCTGCTACTGATACTTTTATGTTTGTCTCCATGCCTCTATGACCTTGAGGGAGCTTCTCAGTGGGGCCATCAGGGACTGCACTGGACAAAGTTTTAAGTACAGTATACTCTTCTAAAATATGACTTGGCTCAAGTGCTTCACCTTTATGTACTGAAGCACTTTTGGAATCAGTCTGATCGTTTCTAGTTTCTTTTTCCTGGTTTAGAATTATTTCTGAATGCTGGGATTCTTGGAACTTGATTGGCATGGTACATCCAACTTCACAGCCTTGTTTACAGTTTCTGGCTACTAAACCCTCTTTCTTGCCTGACGAAAGATGTCGAGAATTCTCTTCTGCTTTTCTCATTTCATGACCAATGGAATCAATATCCACCTCCCTATCTGTCAGAAAACTGCTTTGCTTACAATTCTCAAAGGACACCAAAGATTGTCCTTTTCCGAAGTTAAAGGTTGTGATTTTGTCACTTCCTTCATTTTCCTTGGAAATCCTATTCTCCTCTGTCTCCATGTATTGTCTGTGATGGCTAGCCTTCCAAAAGGAGCACATGTTTCTGGACCAAATGGAGCTATCAGAGGACTTAAGAGTCTGATCCACAAACACCTTAAATGGAGTTTCCTGCTGCTTGTGCAATGGTCTAAACTCCTCAGATCGACTTCCAGGCTCTGAGAGCTTAGGTACGAAGGATATAAAGTTCAGAATATTTCTTTCTCTCTCTTTTTGATCCTTGTGACTTGGGGGGATTGTATGAAGACCAGGTTTCGTGGACAAAAGTGACAACTGTGGCAGAGGGAACTAAAAGGAAAGAGAAAAAGGTTAATGAACACAGAAATGTACATGATAGCATATTAAGTGGTTTAAAGTAATCTAGATGGATTCTCTTTTTTTTTAAATTCAATTAGCCAACACATAGTACATCATTAGTTTCAGATGCAATGTTCAGCAATTCATCAGTTGCGTAAAACACCCATTACTCATCACATCACGTGTCCTCCTCAATGTCCATCACCCAGTTACCCCATCTCCCCATCCATTCCAGATAGATTCTAAGATTCTCTTTAGGTATCCCTTTACAAGGCTATCTTAGAGATTCCAATTTTGTTTTTCTATTTTTTAAAGATGTTATTTATTTATTTATTTGTCAGAGACAGAGCACAAGCACGCAGAGTGACAGGCAGAGGGAAAAGCAGGCTCCCTGCTGAGTAAGGAGCCCAACGCGGGGCTTGATCCCAGAACCCCGGGATCATGACCTGAGCCAAAGGCAGACGCTTAACCAGCTGAGCCAGCCAGGTGTCCACTAGAGATCCCAATTTTAAAGACTAAAAGCTCACTTCTGGTATTTTGGGTAAAACAATACTTCTAAAAACCAAGATTGTTGGGGGTGCCTGGCTGCTTCAGTCAGTGGACTAGGTAACTCCTGATCTCGGGGCAGTGAGTTCAAACCCCATGTTGGGTGTACAGATTACTTAAAAGTAAAATCTTTTAAAATATAAATAAATAAAAAATAAAAACCAAGATTAGCATAGCTATAAAGATTCAAGTTTATGTATTTATAATAAAATAAAGGCCCTGTAATGTAAACATTAAAATTTTTAAAAAATATTTCTTTCTTTTAGGGTGAGAGAGAGTGTGTGTGAGGGTGGAAAGAGACAGAGAGAGAGAGGGAGAGAAATAGACTTCCACTGACTGTGGAGCCCGAGGTACAGCTTGAGCCCAGGAGCCTGAGATCATGACCTGAGCAGAAATCAAGAGTCCAACGCTTAACCAACTGAGTCACTCAGGTGCCCATGTTAATATTAAAATTTTAAGACGAGAAATTTTATTTCTCTTCTCTTTTCCTTTTCATTTCCATAGAATCGATCTCTAAGATTTTTTAAAATACCCACTTAGCTTAAAATTTCCTTTACAGAGGCACCTGGGTGTGGGCTCTACATTGGGCAAGGAGCCTGCTAGGGATTCTCTGTCTCCCTCTCTCTCTGCTCCTCCCTGCCTCTGCTTATGCTCTTTCTCTTAAAGAAAAAAAAAAAAAAAAATCTGTTACAGTTACTTTAACAATGATTATTAGGTTATAGACTAACTCAGAATTTGTATCTGGAGCACAACTACTCCTTAATATTTTGATGAATTGTTTTGTTGAGCAGGGCTTAGAAAGATGCCACACTATACACTTGAAATCTAGCAACCGTGAATGGTTTTTACTTCTTTGCCCTCTCAACGGTTTTCAAAAAAAGTTAGTTTTTATTATCGGCAACCTCTAGAGGTCAGTGTAACCCAATATATAAAATTAAGCTTTATGGTCATTAAGCTATAAAATGATTTTCCACCGTGATTCTTCCCAGATTTGGTACCTAATTATACTGGAATACTTATAGGCATGGATCATGCATGACAATCGAGAGCTATATGTTTAATTGTCATTGTATTGCTACTTGTCTGTAAGAAGAAAGGAAAAGAAAGCTGACACTAGAGACCTAGCCATTAGAAGTAGTGAAAAGCAGTGAGATTCCCCACTTCTATTGTCCAGATGATTTTCTTCAGTCGCTTAAACACAATGTCAGAAATAAAGACAGGGGTGTCTCAATGGCTCAGTGGGTTAAGCCTCTGCCTTCGGCTTGGGTCATGGTCCCAGTGTCCTGAGATCAAGCCCCAAATGAGGCTCTCTGCTCAGCAGGGGGCCTGATTTTCCCTCCCTCCCCCTCTGCCTGCCTCTCTGCCTACTTGTGATCTCTCTCTGTCAAATAAGTAAGTAAAATCTTTAAAAATAAATAAATTAATTAATTAAAGACAGATTCTGCAAGGGCTTAAACATCTCCCTAGTAGTAGCTTTTATTTGTTTTTAAGGCCAATAAATTTCTTTTTACAATACTGAGCAGGACCTATGCGCTTTCTTTTTTTCTTTCTTTCTTTTTTTTTTTTTTAAAGGATTTTTATTTATTTATTTGACAGAGAGAGAGAGAGAGAGCACAAGTAGGCAGAGAAGCAGGCAGAGAGAGAGCGGGAAGCAGGCTCCCTGCTAAACAGAGAGCCTGATGTGGGGGCTCGATCCCAGGACCCAGAGATCATGACCTGAGCAGAAGGCAAAAGCTTAACCCACTGAGCCACCCAGGTGCCCCACTGTGCGCTTTCTTATAGGCTCATGGGACAGAAAAGAGGCCGGCAGTTGAGAGGTTCTCAGGAATCTTTCCAAAAACTATACTTACAAACTAAATTGGGAAAATCTACCACTGGGGGGAAATTTTACCTAATTTCTAGACATGTTAAAAGAAGGAAAAATATGTCTAAAAGAGTTACTTACCACATTATAAAGTGAACAGAAGACACGCCAGAAAAGAAATGTACATGGCAAAGTATAACTGTCCTAGTAGCTATTTGCGACTTTTTAAACTGTCTGTGAGCTGTTGTTTTCCAAGCTATAGTTGCTGAGGATTTTAGTTCTGAGTTCTTTGATAGAGTTTGTCTCTAACAAGAGGTTCTTTGGTTTTAAATCTTAAGTCAGAAATGCTAGAACTAATCTTACCTCGATTCTTCTGTTACTGTACTTCATATCAGAAATAGAAAACTCTATAACAAGAAAAAAATAAAATAATTAGATATTCTTAGTAATAGAGCGAACACAGTAGGTTTTAAGCCAGAGTTGGAGATGGAGTGATCTTAGTGATAAGGTTTGAGGAAAAGATAAAATTAAGAACTTTTCAAGTTGTGGGGCACCTGGGTGGCTCAGTTTGTGGAGCAACTGCCTTCGGCTCAGGTCATGCTCCTGGAGTCCTGGGATCAAGTCCCACACAGGGCTCCCTGCTCGGCGGAGAGTCTGCTCTTCCTCTGACCTCTTCACTCTCACACTCTCTCTCTCAAATAAATAAATAAAAGAACTTTTCAAGTTGTAATCCGCACGGAGGTGGGTATAGAATGATTATAGAAAACTTAAGGCTTAGGGGCACGTGGGTGACTCAGTGGGTTAAGCCTCTGCCTTCGGCTCAGGTCATGATTTCAGGGTCCTGGGATCGAGCCCTGCATCGGGCTCTCTGCTCAGCGGGGAGCCTGTTTCCCCCTCTCCCTCTGCCTTCCTCTCTGCCTAATTGTGATCTCTGTCTGTCAAATAAATAAATAAAATCTTAAAAAAAAAAAAAAAAAAAAACCTTAAGGCTTAAAGAAAAAAAGGGGCCCCCTAGGTGGCTTAGTCGGTTAAGCGACAGCCATCAGCTCAGTTTATGATCCCAGAGTCCTGGAACTGAGCCCCGCATTGGGCCCCCTGCTCAATGGGAGGTGTGCTTCTCCCTCTACCCTTCCCTCATCAAATAAATAAATAAATAAATAAATATCTTTAAAACAAACAAACAAACTTCAGGATCCCACCGCTGAAGGGGGATGTTGTTTTATATATAAGGTTTTCTTATATACAGTTTACCCTTGAACAACATGGGTTTGAACTGCATGCGTCCACTTACATGTGAACTTTTTCAATAAATGCAATACAGTACTGTAAATATTTTCTTTATGATTTTTTAAAAAGATTTTATTTATTTATTTGTCAGAGAGAGAGAGTGAGCGCTGGCAGACGGAGGCAGAGGGAGAAGCAGGCTCCCTGCGGAGCAAGGAGCCCGATGTGGGACTCGATCCCAGCACACTGGGATCATCACCCAAGCTGAAGGCAGCTCTTAACCAACTGAGCCACCCAGGCGTCCCTCTTTATGATTTTTTAAAAAATATTTTATTTACTTATTTATTTGAGAGAGAGCAGAGGGAGGAGTGCAGGTGAAGGGAAAGGGAAAAAAATCTCAGGCAGACTCTGTGCTGAATGGAGCCCAACATGGGGCTCAGTCCCAAGACTCCGAGATCATGACCTGAGCTGAAACCAAGAGTCAGACCCTCAACTGACTGAGCACTCAGGTACACCTTTATGATTTTTCTCAATGATATTTTCTTTTTTCTAGCTCACTTTATTGTAAGAATATAGTATATAATACACATGCAAAATATGTGTTACTTGACTGTTTATGTTATTGATTAGGCTTCCAGTTAATAGTTGGCTATGAGTAGTGAAGTTTCTGGGGAGTCAAAAGTTATACATTGATTTTCTATGTCAGTTTCCCCAACTCTCACATTGTTCAAGGGTCAACTGTAAATGTATATCAAATATATATATAATATGCATATTATATACATACACATACATGTTTGTGTTCATATATCTACATTTACATTCATAATTATATTCATAATCATATTTATGTTTATGTTTATATTGTGATAGGAAATACAAGCTTTCTGGGTCAGAGAACGGAGCATTCATTACTCACAAAGCATCATAGCACCAGCTTCCCACACCTCAGTTCCCCACAGGGCAACACAGTGAGCACCAGATGTTTACCTGTGGGGAAGCACCACAAAAACGAACCCTGAAATTATGAGACTCAGAGTGATGGGTACTTCGACCCTTCTTTCTCTCCCAAGAAAGAGTGACCTTTACTATGAAATGTAAGCAAATGTCTCCAGGAGAAAGGGGGCATGTATCTCGGGGTTTGATGATCCTTGAATGTAAGCAAACAGCTCCTGAGGAAATAAATGTCTGAATCTCTCTGGACCAGTACACTAACTCTAATTTCCAGGACATGTTTATCATGCATTCATCTTTTAACCTCATTTCCAAGCGCTTTTTGTTCATAAAACCTGGGCCATACAGAAATGTGAAAACAAATATTCATGTATAATAGGGACAATTGTTTGAACTTAAACATGGGATAGATCATACACGGGATTTACTAGGTAGTGTCGACCTAGTGGTTGTCCTTTTACCAAAAAGTCAGAATGGTGCCTAAAGCCCCACTCACCACCACAGCTTGAAGTTAAAGCCAAATGTCCCATATGTCAAGTGTCTAGGCAGGTCCCATAAATGGATGAAATGAGACAGATAGGGACAGTAGTAAGCTGAAATTATGTGCCCCAACTAAAAAGACATCTACTGGGTGCCTGAGTGCCTCTGTTGGTTAAGCCAATGCCTTCGGCTCAGGTCATGATCCCAGTGTACCAGGATCAAGTCCCGCATCGGGCTCCCAGCTCCATGGGGAGTCTGCTTCTCCCTCTCACTTTCTCCCTTCTCACACACTCTCTCTCTCTCTCTTTCTCTCTCAAATAAATAAATAAAATCTTAAGAAAAATAAATAAAAATAAAAAAATAAAAAGACATCTACTACACAATTCCAAGTGATGTTTTCCATTCCAAATGGATAATTTAGTACTGCTAGTTTCTCCAGTCATCAAGAGAAGCCAGAGAGCTGGAGATTTTATGTGAAATTTCCCACCCATCCCCTTTTTTTAGTGTTTTGAAGGTCGAACATAATATAATCCAGGTCCGTTTTAGCCACAGGTTGCCTTTTTTTTTTTTAAGATTTTATTTATTTATTTGACAGACAGAGATCACAAGTAGGCAGAGAGGCAGGTAGAGAGAGAAGAAGGGAAGCAGGCTCCCTGCTGAGCAGAGAGCCTGATGTGGGGCTCGATCTCGACCCTGGGATCATTGATGAGGGAGCACGGGGCTGGCTGAAGACAAAACAAAACCTGGCGCCTTGCACCCCCCTCTCCATCCGCTCCCCCTCTGTCATATGTGTAGCATCCCTCAGGCAGCCCTGACTGCCATGAACAATAAGCAAATAGTTAACTTGCAGAGCTCACAATCCTGCTAGAGGGGAGTCTCCCTTGGCTTACAAATGTCCTAAATCTCACTAACAAAGGCGATTGATTGATAGCAGGATTGTGACATTCCCACCAAAAAGTCTCCCAACTATCTTAATGTTAATAGCTGGTCTAAAGACAACATTGATCAAGCCGCAAGGCAAGGGCATGGCCTCTGGTAGGCCTCTGACATCCTGGCACCTCGTAGACCCTCTTTAGCATATGAAAACTCCATTGAAACCCCCCTTCCCCTCACCTTCCCCCAACTGCAGGGTACATAACCTGCCATCCCTCACAACCCGGGGCAGCCGCATCTCTGCCTGCCCACGGGTCCTGTCCCCGTGCTCTAATAAACCACCTTTTTGCACCAGAGACGTCTTAAGAATTCTTTCTTTAGCTGTGGGATCCGAACTTCACCCCACCGAACCCGACCTAGGTTCTGGGACTTCATCATCATGACCTGAGCCGAAGGCAGAGGCTTTAACCCACTGAGCCACCCAGATGCCCCCACAGGTTGCCATTTTAAAATCTGACTTAGAAACAGACCTCTCTAAGATATAACACAGATAAAGAAGACATCGGTGGGTGAAAAATGGTACCTAAGAAGAGGATACAAATAGGAGGGGTTTGAGCATTCCTCATAGCCATAGCTAGCAAAACCACCTTCCAATTCTTTATGCATTTCTTCAAAAAATATTTATTGAGTGCTTGAGAAGTGACTGACAGATGGCAATAGAGTTATCAACAACAAGACAAAATCCTTGCCCTCTGAGAGGTCATATTCTGGAGGTTGAGGTTTCCCTGTTGAGAAGATGCTACAAGTTAATACCAGAAATACAACTGAATATAAAGTATAATTGGGTGCATGTGTATAACCTCCTGATTTAAAAAAGAAAAAACCTTTCTAACATTATTATAAATATTTGGATAAATGTTATTCAGTGTTGGGAAGGCACGACATGAGGTAGAAAAACACTCAAACATTTCTGGTGAGATTGTAGAGGTGAGATCTTGCTGGTAGGTACTTTGGCATTAAATGTTGAAGGCGTTTCTACAATGTCTATAGAATTCCAGTTAAAAGATCGAATGTGCCAGGTTTTCTCCATTCCACAAACCTCACCATAATGATAGTAAAGGAAATTAAAAAGGAGTAAACAAGAACAGCAACAATAACAAAAGTCCAGAGGACAAAACAACAGATGAGGAAAGTAACAAGACTTTACATAATGAAAACTTAATGAATGAATAAGAATTGATTGGCTGTCAGACTGCAGGGGAAGAACTCAGTAAGAAATAAGAACTCCAGACAGGAGCCGGAATTGAAGATGCTGGGTACCTCCGAAGGTGACAATGAAAAAAAGGGGTTGCTTGGGGGTGCCTGGGTGGCTCAGTGGGTTAATCCTCTGCCTTCGGCTCGGGTCATGATCTCAGGGTCCTGGGATTGAGCCCCACATCAGGCTCTCTGCTCAGCAGGGGGCCTGCTTCCTCCTCTCTGCCTGTGTCTCTGCCTACTTGTGATCCCTGTCTGTCAAATAAATAAATAAAATCTTTTTTAAAAAAAGGGGGGGGTTGCTTGTAAGTCTGGGGAAAAAGTGGTTTCCAGCTTCCCTGTCCTGCCCCACTCGACCAGAGCTGCTCTTCTCTGTTCCTGGCAATGGCTGGAAGTTTACGTTCTGGAGAGTTTGGGACAAAGATACTAAGGAGCTAGGGAGGTATAGCTGAGAGCAGAAGCAAGGTGCTGGAGTGAAAATAAAAGGATTAAGGGAAAGCCGGCAAACTGAGAGACTTTCTTTTTTTTTTTTTTTTTTTAAAGATTTTTTTTTAAAGATTTTCTTTATTTATTTGTCAGAGGGAGAGAGAGCGAGCACAGGCAGACAGAGAGGCAGGCAGAGGCAGAGGGAGAAGCAGGCTCCCTGCCGAGCAAGGAGCCGGATGTGGGACTCGATCCCAGGACGCTGGGATCATGACCTGAGCCGAAGGCAGCTGCTTAACCAACTGAGCCACCCAGGCGTCCCGAGACTTTCTTTTTTTTTTTTTTTTTTTTAAAGATTTTATTTATTTATTTGACAGAGAGAGATCACAAGTAGGCAGAGAGGCAGGCAGAGAGAGGAGGAAGCAGGCTCCCCGCTGAGCAGAGAGCCCGACGCGGGACTCGATCCCAGGACCCCGAGATCATGACCCGAGCCGAAGGCAGCGGCCCAACCCACTGAGCCACCTTCAATCCAGTCTGGGGCTTGGGTTTTCCGTATCTAGGAAAAAGTGGCCAAGAGAAAAGCCTATCTGTGCACACTGACACTTGGGGAATCCCTCACTCAACCATCTAGGTCTTTCTCTGCCCATTCAACTTGCTCCCTGGAGCACACAGCACTTTTTAGTCCCAAGAAACACAAATAGATAGCCAAGCCAAGGAACAATGGACGTGTGAGGAAAGCCTCTGATGTGAAAATACAGAGACCAAAACAAATGGAAAGAACAGAGTTCAAAAGAAACGGAGACAATGAAAAACCATCATGGTATACTTTATGCACCTCTTCTCAGGAAGCTACTGGAAATGCGCCCTACTGAAAATCCTGCCCTGACAGCTTCTCTGCTCTGCGATTTCTTTTATTGCAGTAAGCCAGTAAATGCACGTGTTGGACTATAGGTTTGTCCCCGGAGGTTTAAGCCAATTGGTTTACGACAGTGGTGAGCAAATACCAAAGACAGCATTGCCGTAAGGGAAAATGCTGGCACCAGGGCTGCTATCTGGTAAATAAGTCTTGGGCTAGAAAGAGTGGCAAACTCAAATCCCGGAGGAAGGTGTCTTCCGTGTAAGCCCCCAAATTCCCACAGGTAAACATCAACTAAATACGAGTTCACAGTAAAGATTTTTCAAACATTCAAGAAAAAGATGATAGATAGATAGATAGATAGATAGATAATTTATTGGCAGAAGAATAAGGGGGTCACTGTAATTAAATGAACTCACCTTCAGATTTTCTTTGCTGCCCCTTCAGAAAGTGAGGAACATCTTCTCTGACTACAGACATGGAGACATTTGGTTCTAAGCAAGGTCTTGGCAACAAAAGACCCACATTCTCATCACAGAGTTCCTTGGAACCTTCCTCTTTCTTCAAAAGTAAAGGTCCCATGGTCAGCGTCTTGTTCGGGAAGTCCACCATGTCATTTGGGAGAGAAACAGCATGTGCTCGTGCCCATTCTCCATGCACTGGGGCTATCTGACTAAAAGGGAGGAGGACAGAGTTTCATTCAAAACTTACTCCCTGTGTTTTCTGGATCTCCACTTCTCAGTCTAGCCTGATATCACCAGAAAGTTGGAGAACTATTTCCAAGTGGTGCTGCTGAATGTACTCTTGAAAGGACAAGACCTCTCCACCCTCTGACTCACGCCCCACATCATCTGCCTCCCTATTTCCCTGGGCAGAGAAATCAGAGGGGGCAAGTGCAGACATAAGGGATGCACTCTTTTCCTTCTCCCAAAGGCATTAGCTGGCTCAGGACTTCTCAAACTATCTTTGGGAAAGGAACAGTTTTTAAACTTTCCAAACCCTTGTGGAATGACACTTTTGTGTCATTTTATAATAAAAGTGAATTATTATAAGAATAAAACAAAAATCAAAACCATGAAAACAAAACCCAGTTTTTTCATTATCAGATCAGTGAACCTAAAATTACCTGGTCACATTGGAATACAACTTTTTAAGTGTTTACATTTTCACGTTCTGTCCTGACTTCATCACGGACTGGTAATAGAAGGACCACAGAATCACATATTAAGTAGCACTGCTGTAGGGTCAGCAAACTCTGCCCTAGGAGCCAACGTCAGCCTTCAGTCTGTTTTTGCAATTTTATCAGATCACAGCCATTCCCATTTGTTTTCATACTGTCTATGACTGCCTTGGAGCCACTACTGCAGAGCCGAATCATTGCAACAGAAGCCACATAACCCATAAAGCCTAAAATGTGTATTATCCAGCTCCTGCCACAATAATATTTACTACAACCCCTGCTTTAGAGTGTTTTTTGGAGGGTGAATTACTAAAAATGTAGGTTACCACACAAGTATCCCTTTGTACTTAAATTTCAGCCTAAACTTTCAAAGAAAATTCCTTACTTGTTTTCTTGAAAATCTTCTTTGCTCACTTCTTGGAGATAACTGATATCTCTTGGAAAAGTAACAATAATCTCAACACCTGTAGAAACACATGATGATGATAAAAAGAAGAAAGTAATGAATGCCAGTGACATCTGGGAACTGAGTATTTTATTTCTGGTTATTTAGCTAATGTTTTTAATAATTAAAGAATGTGGAATAGAATAGAAAGCCCAGAAATCAACCTACAACTCTATGGTCAATTAATCTATGACGAAGGAAGCAAGAATGTGCAATGTTGTCTCTTCAACAAATGGTGTTGGGAAAACTCGACAGCTATGTGCAAAAGAATGAAACAGGACAACTTTCTTACACCACACACAACAATAAACTCAAAATGGATGAAAGACCTAAATGTGAAACCTGAAACCATAAAAAATGTAGAAGGGAGCACAGTTGGTAATATCTCTGACATTAGCCATTGCAACATTTTTCTAGATATATCTCTTGAGGCAAAGAAACAGAAGCAAAAATAAACTATTGGGAGTACACCAAAACAAAAAGCCTGCACAGCAAAGGAAACAATCAGCAAAACTAAAAGACAACCTAGTGAATGAGAGAAGTCCTTTTCAAATGACATATCTGATAAAGTGTTAGTATCCAATATATAAAGAACTTATATAACTCAACTCCGAAAAGCAAATAATCCAATTCAAAAATGGGCAGAAGACATGAACAAATGTTTCTCCAAAGAAGACATCTAAATGACAGATACATGAACAACAAAAAAAAAAGTGCATAACAAAACTTTCCAGGTATGAAATAAAGATTTATGATGAGCAATGCTTTCTCCCTGGATGGAGCAAACAAGACCTCATTCTGTAATGTACAACTAATGACACCTACTTCACACAACCACTGGGAACTTTCAATGAGATCATTTACGTGGCCCCCTAGTAACTTGCTTTTATGTGAATTTTGATCAACTCCTATCTGATTCCATGGAATGATTTCCAGTATAACCCTTAAGACAGAAAGTTCCAACTTGTAGAATCAATGGTGCTTACAATATAACCTATTAAATTTACATTTAAAAACTAGTGTGAATCATGCTACTTTAAGGTTTGGTCAGGTATGCATATACTTTTATTAAGTATATGCCAAGCCTAACCCTTTGTGCTGAAGATACAGAAATAACAAGGTACAAGATATAGAAATAAACAAGGTATCACTGTGGCCTTAGTAAAGACAGCAAATAAAAAGAACAGAGTGTATCATGTTAAACACTGTGATAAAAGTATACAAATGTTGTTGCAGGAACATAGAGATGTATCCTTCTAGAACAACCCGGTGCTTGTCCCAGTCTTCAGTCCTATCTCTGTGTTTCTTAGAGCCGTTTAGTGAGTCTCCCTAGGCCTAGAAGAGCTATGGTTTTAATCAGCCCCACTGATAGAATGCTAGGAAGGAAGCAGAGGAGAGAAGATCAAAGAGGGGTATGAATCAGACAGATCTGGACCACCTCTGCTCTTTGTGGGTGACTTCGGGAATGTTCCTGAATAATCTACCTTTTGTTTTCCTGATGTTTTCCCAATATGACGACATGACTGCAGGTTTTCTAATAAATAGCAAGGAGCACATGTCTAAAAATGAGGCTTCCCTGGAATGGTCGATATATTCTTAAAATTTTTTCTTTTTTTTTTTTCTTTTAAAGTTTTTTTTTTTTTTAAGATTTTATTTATTTATTTGACAGAGAGAAATCACAAGTAGATGGAGAGGCAGGCAGAGAGAGAGAGAGGGAAGCAGGCTCCCTGCTGAGCAGAGAGCCCGATGCGGGACTCGATCCCACGACCCTGAGATCATGACCTGAGCCGAAGGCAGCGGCTTAACCCACTGAGCCACCCAGGTGCCCCTTAAAATTTTTTCAAAGAGCCTAACCACCACACTATATATCAGCACAAAATGAGAGGCTTGGAATTCAAATGTAAGGAATACCTGTGTGACTGTCTTTGTGGAAATTGTTAAAAACTAATGGCCCTATCCTAATTGTTGGTCCTAAATTGGGGCGGGGGGGATTATAGAACATGCTGACTCTGAAATCAGCTGGGAACATACAGATGTTCCCCCATTTTGTCTCTCTAATAGTGCGAATGGTTGTGGGAACCTCTGAACCTACCCAGTGGGCCAGAAAAGATGATGCAGTTTTACATGTAGAAGTAGAACCCTTGCTCCTGAGTGTGCCCTTCCACTTAAGAAGAGGTAAAGTAAGCCTACCAGAAAAAGGTTACAGTAGAGAGAAACTAAGGCAACGTTTAAATATAGCCAGAAACAATTTTGCAGAAGATGTGAAAATGATATTCAAAGTGGGAAAATGATCCTTAATTTGCTAAAGTTCAGCCATTATTAAAATGAAAACTGAAAAATGGCCCAGTCTAATTCACTCAGTGATGAAACATTATTGTCTCCAGAACTGTCTTCCTTTCCTGTGTTTTCTACTGGTTCTGTTTAAATTGATGGACATCAAAGTTCAAAATATTTTGACACCCTTTCCACACTTTTATAATTTCCTAAACCGTGAATCTCAACATGGATTTTTTTTTTTAAACTATATTTTCCAGTCTCCTTTGCCACTTGAGTTCAGAAAGCCAACCAGAGAGACAGAGTCTTTTCATGAGTTACATGAAAAAGGTCAGATGCAGTCATCGTTTTTGCTGGTGTTCTTGTCTGCAGGTGGATGAGTTTCCAAGCTTGATAAGTGAGCAACTTCCTTGTTAGGGCAGAGCAGCGTAATATGGGGGTGAGCAGCCGGCTTTGAGATGTGATTACCAGAATTCTTCCTGACAATCGAACCTAGAGTCTGTTCTTCTCCTTTGGCTTTTCAATGGTCTGTGAGTTTTCTAATTTTTTTTTTAACTTCCTTCATTTCTAACTCAATTAAATTTTGTTTTCTGTAACAAGAATCCTGATGGATACAGTGCATTAAAAATTTTCAAGCACAGTACTTTTAGGAAATAGATTCTTATTCCATTTATGAAGAGAGGAATTTTACATGTTCAAGGTAGTCTTTGAGGTTTGCATCTGATAATTGTTCTAGGAACATAGCTGATTGATGAATGCAAGAAGATTTTTTATACTAAGGAAAAAGATGAGGGTTTTTTTTTTTTAAGATTTTATTTATTTATTTGACAGAGAGAGAGCACAAGCAGGGGTTGTGGCAGGCAGAGGGAGAAGGAGAAGCAGGCTCCCCACAGAGCAGGGAAAGCCCAACGTGGGACTTGAACCCAGAATCCCGGGATCATGACCTGAGCCGAAGGCAGTTGCTCAACCAACTGAGCCACCCAGGTGCCCAAGATGAGGAATTTTTTAGGGGTGGCATAAATTGTACTTTATAAATTACCTTCTATAAAAGCCTATAATTAAGCTAATGCAAGCTGCAGGAATATTTAGCTGTTAAAGTCTATGGGTGTGATCTAAACATTATAGAGTTTATATATATTTTGGTCATACTCCCTTTTGAATAGAATACAGTGAACAAAAAGATAAACTAAATGATTAAATGTATGTATCTACAACAGGATAGAAACTCACATGGCATATACAAAAGTCTGTATAAAGTGTGCAAGCACTTAAACATCAACAACTTCAAGTATGTTAAAAATATGTCAATGGGAGTTAAAGAGATTTATTGATACTTAAGATGAATACAACGCACACTAGTGCTCCACACGTTTTTGTTTCACACTTGTGACTTGAAAGAGTAACTACTAAAGACTAATAACTATGAGAAGAAAATATACCAGAAACATAATCGCTTCTTTCAAATTTGAGAAATTTCAAGCAAAATTTTAAGCAAGAGCTTAGTGGAGGTGTTACATATGTGCTATGACTCCTCTACGAAAATTTTTCATATTTTAAATTTATAAAAAAATTATAAACTTTTAAAAGATTTTATTTATTTATTTGAGAAAGAGAAAGTGTGAGCAAAAGAGCGAGTACAAGGAGTGGGGGTCGAGGTGGAAGGCAGAAGGAGAAACAGGCTTCCTGCTGAGCAGGGAGCCCAATGCAGGGCTCCATCCCAGGACCCTGAGATCATGATCTGAGCTGAAGCCAGAAGCTTAACTAACCGAGCCATGCAGTTCCCCTGACATTATAAATTATTTTTTTTTAAAGATTTTATTTTATTTATTTGAGAGAGAGAGAGACAGTGAGAGAGAGAATGAGCGAGGAGAAGGTCAGAGAGCGAAGCAGACTCCCCATGGAGCTGGGAGCCTGATGTGGGACTCGATCCCGGGACTCCAGGATCACGCCCTGAGCCGGAGGCAGTTGTTCAACCAACTGCGCCACCCAGGCATCCCCATTATAAATTATTTTAAAAGAATTAATTGCACCTTAAATGGCAAGTCATCTCCAAATAGAGTAGAATAAACAAATTATTTAATTTCTTGGAGGGTATTTGGGATACAACTGTTCTGAGAACTCTGCTTTGGAGTGTTCAAAAGTCAAAGTCAGACCACAAGGGGTGTTTGGAAGGTTTTTAAAATTTTAATTATTTAGTTATTCTCCCCCCTAAGCCTGGACAAAGGAGATTCCAAGTGAGTTTGAGAGAGACAGGAGCTCGGCAGGAGAGGGCAGCATCGCATAAGGGGCCAAAGGAGAGAGTGGTTGGGCCCGGCACTGCGGTGTTTGAGGAGGTTCACCGGGTTGCAGAGAAAATAATCAAAGAGGACAGCTTCCCTGCAGAGTTAGAAATGGAAGCCAGAAAATTGCCGAAGAGAAACTGGAGCAGTGTGAATAAACATTTAATTTAAGAAATTTATAGGTGAGTAGATCATTGTGATCTTTGTGAAGACCATTTTCTGAAGTGAGAATCTGCAAATACCTTGTGGTCTGTTAAATGCAAAGGCATTCATGGATATGACAGGATAACATATTTGGAATGGGTGTTGTTCTGGAAAATTCCAGATGTATGTCCTCATGGAATAAAAGACTGAGACTTGGGGCTTTAGTGCCTTGTTCAGTTCCCCATCTTTTTCGGAAGAGAGAAGCCCTGGGATAACAGCTGATGGAGAAATGCTTGTTTCTGGAAGAGAACAGATCCCTGGAGCTGATGGAAGATTCTGAGAGGAAAGAAATGGGGAGAAAGATGTTATCGGACAAAAAGGAAAGCGGGGGAGGATGGCCAGCTGAGCTGGAGTGAGGTGAATCATGAGAGAGACATAAGAGAGATGGCCATTTTAGCTGGCAAGTGGCCAAGACTCTGATTGAGATAAAGATCAAAGGATAGGACTGTGAGTGGGTTTTCTTGACCTTTGAGATTTTCTGTGTTTTCAAAGTTCTCTACCAAGACTACTGAAATTGGGGTGGCGGGGTGGGAGGAGAGTGGAGTCCAAATAATCAGTGTATACAATAACACAAATAATAGCCCAGATACCTTCTGTCCCGGATTGCCAATCTTGTCCATCACCACTTGGATCTCCTCCTTCAGTAACCAATATGGAATGACTACAGTCCTCATCTTGGTCAAAATCCTGCAATATCATGAAATAGCAACTCAATTATTCAATGTACTACTTTGTTGACAGAATGAATAGTAATTTTTTGGGGTGCCTGGGTGGCTCAGTAGGTTAAAGCCTCTGCCTTTGGCTCAGGCAGTGGTCCCAGGATCCTGGGATCAAGCCCTGCATTGGGCTTTCTGCTCACAGGGAGCCTGCTTCCCCCATCTCTGCCTGCCTCTCTGCCTACTAGTGATCTCTGCCTGTCACATAAATAAATAAAATCTTTTTAAAAAAAAAAGAATTGTGATTTTTCTAATAGTGATTTTCTAAGACAAAATGAATAGTGATTTTCTAAGTTACACACGGTGGATTCCTTTTAAGTTGGAGAAAGTATTTAAGACTGAAATAATGGGAAAAGTATCTCCTCCTGAGCACCAAGCTCAGACAGTCCCATGGACAAGATTAAGTGCATAATCGAAAATGAAGATCAAAGCTGAAATCACATAGACACATAGAAATTCAATATCTTATACTTTTTATCATGTCAGCATCCAGGCTGCTAAGCTGCCACAAATTCTATCTGGGCGGGTAACTGGAAAGAATCCTTTGGCCACAGTAGTGAACAACCCCAAAGGAACATGATTTTTTTCCATAACGCCTCCCAGGGGCATCATTTACAGTTGGCAAGGATGGAAATCCCTGCCCCATATGGAAGCTGCAGATATAACTCTAGACTGAAAGGAGACAGCAAAGCTGATTAAAGTTTTCACTATGACAGCTTTCTGATCTAATCATGGCATGCAACCTCTCAAGGAAGGAAAAACTTCCTTTCTACCATGTAGAAAGCAATCATTATGCTAAGAACCATGGTTGAAAACCAACTTGATTTATGAAAAGTAATCCCTAACTCTCCAAATGAGAAGTGTTTTCTTATTAGAATTCATTGTTGTCGATAGGTTCCTTCCTTAGAAGTTGTTGCGTCCAGTGATTTTCCCCTATTTAAAGTCTGTAACAGTGATCGAGGCAAGAGGTTGTTAAAATACCCCTCATAACCCGGAAGTTACAATGAGCTCTCTGGCTTCTCTTATCTGCGTGAGCAACCTATTTAAGGGAACTGGTGGATATAAAGTCTTTGCCCTAAGCGCAGATGCCTGTCACACAGGTGGGCAAGCCTTTGTGGTCCATCACAAAGACTCTGATATGTCATTCATTCATAACCAGTTGAGTTTGGGAATCTTTTCCACTTTGTTCATTTTAATTATCACAGAAAATACTAAAAGTAAAATCCTTCATTTACACTGCATTAAAATGTTTTAGGTAGTCAATCATAATAACTTCATAGTCATACGTATTACGCAGCAGGACTTGCTTTTTAAAGCATTTCCTATCGCCTGGCAAGGGTTAGGTACCCTGTCTCAGACCACCCCGGTTGTCACTGGCAAATAGGAGACCTGGGCTGGGTCACCCTGATACTAGGCTGCTGTGAATTTCACGGCTTGCTCTTCTCTGCATTTCAAAAATTCTACCACTATGGGGCACATTTCTTCTCCATCCCATTAATTTACAAAGGGGGAGTGGGGAACTCTTTTTAGAATATATAGAAATACAAAAAAAAAAAAAAATTTTAATGCAGTAGAAAAAAAATCTCCTATTATCCTACAAATGAAATGCAAATTCTGTTAACATAGAAATTATATTTCCTTAGTCTTTATCCAAAGTATTTAAAAATATAGTTGCATCCAAAAAATATATATAGTTGCATCATACATGGTTTTATCCAGGTTTTTCACTGAAGACAAGTACAAATTACATAGCAATTTATTAAGTAAACATTATTTTAATGTAATTGTAAATTCTTTCCTTCAACAAATATCTATCATAACAATGTTTAGTTAAACCCGTGAGTCTTACAATAGAAGCCCATAATGTTTATTAGGCAGTTCTTAATTCTTCAGTATTACACATTATGCTGTGAACATCCTTGCAATGAATACCGCAATTTTGTATTCTTTCTTTTTTTTTTTTTTAAGATTTTATTTATTTGACAGACAGAGACCACAAGTAGGCAGAGAGGCAGGCAGAGAGAGAGGAAGGGAAGCAGGCTCCCTGCTGAGCAGAGATCCCAATGCAGGGCTCGATCCCAGGACCCTGAAATCATGACCTGAGCTGAAGGCAGAAGCTTAACCCACTGAGCCACCCAGGCACCTCTGTATTATTTCTTTAGAGTAAATTTCTAGATATGGAATTTTTTTAAAAAAAGATTTTATTTATTTATTTGACAGAGAGAAATCACAAGTAGATGGAGAGGCAGGCAGAGAGAGAGAGAGGGAAGCAGGCTCCCTGCTGAGCAGAGAGCCCGATGCGGGACTCGATCCCACGACCCTGAGATCATGACCTGAGCCGAAGGCAACGGCTTAACCCACTGAGCCACCCAGGCGCCCCTAGATATGGAATTATTGATCCAAAGAGTATGAGCATTTTTAAGTTGTTTTACACACATTACTTTATTTTTATTTAATTTTTTAAAAAGATTTTATTTATTTATTTGAAAGAAAGAGAGAGAAGCAGAAGCAGGTTCCCTGCTGAGCAAGGAACCCGATGTGGGACTCAATTCCAGGACCCTGGGATCGTGACCTGAGCCAAAGGCAGATGCTCAACCATCTGAGCCACCCACTGAGCCTCCTTACCCATTACTTTAGAAGTTTGCACTTACTACTTACACTCTACCAGCAATGCATGAGGGTGTTTTGCTACATCTGCTCCCTTAGCAAAATTATCACTTTTCATTTTTAGGGATATAATACATGAAATTGCTCATCTTATTGTTCTTTGAATGTGCACACTTTGATTAGTAAAAAAGTTTACAGGGGCGCCTGTAATTTTATATTATATATAAATTTATATTATATAAATAATATATAAATTTATATTATATATAATATAAAAATATATAAAAATACATATAAATATATATTTATTATATAAATATTACTAAATAAGAATATTATTTATTATTTAATAAATAAATAATAAATAAAATTTAGTATTATTAAATATTATTATATTAATATATACACATATAAAATATATATTATATATTATAATATTATATATTTTATAACATTAATATATAAATATATTATATATTTATAAAATAGATATATGTTTTTATATAATATATATTTTATTATATATAATATAATAAAATATATATTTTATATATATAATATATATAGTATATATAGAATATATATAATATATTTTATATATACTATATATATTATATATTATAATATTATATATTTTATAACATTAATATATAAATATATTATATATTTATAAAATAGATATATGTTTTTATATAATATATATTTTATATATTTATATATTTATTTTTATATTTATTTTATATATTTACTATAAATAAATAATATATTTATATATAATAATATAAATATAAATGTAAATATTCAATATATTTAACATAAATACAAATATATACACACCTATATAAATACATATATAAAAAATATATGTGTGTGTGTATATATATATATATATATAGTTTTTGTTTGGATCCTTAGTCTGGAACACTCTATGAGACCTCGAAATAGATTTCTATGATTTCATATAATTACAGTGACACAATGAAATTTTTATGTTAAGCTTTGGATAATAGCAGCCTTCATATGGAAGTCTTAATATACAATTGGTCTTCACATCAGCTGTCTGTTATTAATGAGCTGTGATCAGTCTCTACTGCTCAGTTCATTTATGAGCTGGTCCTTTTGGAAAATCTGAAAGATGCAGAGTGTGTGCACACCTACCTACAAAAACCCATGATGATGACTAGCATTTACATACATAGTGTCAGACACGCCTCTATGCAACTTAAACTTACACATATTAACCATTTAATTCTCACACTAATTCTAAAGGTAAGAACTGTTGTTTTCTTTTTACACACAGGCCCAGAGAGGTTAACCAAAGTTATGTAGCTAGCTAGTGGTAGAGCTGGAATCACACTAAGACTCTGAAGTCTGGTTCCAGAGCCCTTAACTAACTTCTGCTTTCATGCTATCATGAAACGCCTAAAATAAAGAATCTCAGGGCGCCTGGGTGGCTCAGTGGGTTAAGCCGCTGCCTTCGGCTCAGGTCATGATCTCAGGATCCTGGAATCGAGTCCTGCACCAGGCTCTCTGCTCAGCAGGGAGCCTGCTTCCTCCTCTCTCTCTCTCTCTGCCTGCCTCTCTGCCTACTTGTGATATCTCTCTGTCAAATAAATAAATAAAATATTAAAAAAAAGAAAAAAAAGAATCTCAAAAAGAACCAGAAGAGGGAGCGCCTGGGTGGCTCAGTGAGTTGAAGCCTCTGCCTTTGGCTCAGGTCATGATCCCAGGGTCCTGGGATTGAGCCCCGCACAGGGCTCTCTGCTCAGTGGGAAGCCTGCTTCCTCCTCTCTCTGTGCCTGCCTCTCTGCCTACTTGTGATCTCTGTCTGCCAAATAAATAAATAAAATCTTAAAAAAAAAAAAAAAAAGAACCAGAAGATGCCTGAGTGGCTCAGTAGGCCAAGTGTCTGCCTTTAGCTCAGGTCATGATCCCAGAGTCCTGGGATAGAGGACTGTCAGGCTCCCTGATAAGCAGGGAGTCTGCTTGTCCTTCTCCTCCTGCCCCTCCTCTCTGCTCATGCTCTTTCTCTCTCAAATAAATAAATAAAATCTTAAGGGGGGGGGGGAAAGGACCAGAAAGAAAAGAATCAATAACAGTAAGCAAAATTAAGAGACAAGAATACTAAAACCCAATTTGTAAGTTTTGCACGGGGAAAAAAAAAAGATATGTGACACCTGTAAGTATCTGATGACAATTTCTTCCATAGAATAAACTGAAAAACCATAAGCATCACACATACACAAAAAGGATGTAAAGAATAACATATACTTTGGGCGCCTGGGTGGCTCAGTGGGTTAAGCCGCTGCCTTCGGCTCGGGTCATGATCTCAGGGTCCTGGGATCGAGTCCCGCATCGGGCTCTCTGCTCAGCAGGGAGCCTGCTTCCTCCTACTTGTGATCTCTCTCTCTGTTGAATAAATAAATAAAATCTTTAAAAAAAAAAGAATAACATATACTTTGAAGGTCATCATGGAAATGAAGACTCTAAAACAGAAACAGCTCCAGATTTTCTAATTTCCTTTAGAATGATAAATATGAAAGACTTTAAGATGTACCTGGGTGCCCCAAGGAGGACAATTGAAATAATGACACTCAGTCATGAGTGAAGGAGAGAAAATATTAGAACCCCAGCATAAATGGATTTCATAAACCACTGACAATGGTGCAGGAGATAACAATAGACTAGAAAACAATAGACTAGTATAGCATTCGAATCTCAAACAACGGAATCCCAAACATACAGAAGAGAAAAGAGGCAGAAGAAACATATGTAATTAAGTTGGAAAGGAAGATTCTCCTTAGATGAAAGGGGATTGGGAGAGGCTGTAAAGTCTCACAGGGGGCAATCCTACAAGTAAGGCAGCTGCCTATTTTCGTAAATGAGAAAAACCTATTGCAGACAGCGAAAAAGAAAACCAAGCTTTCATTCAAAGAAAAGAAGTGAAGGATGACCTTGGGTTTTATGATTTAAACCCTAGAGAAAGCACAAGAGAAAAAGGCAAGTTCAATAGTCAGAGTCTGTTTCTCCCTCAGAAATGATTTCAAAGTTATTTCAAGCATAATAAGAAAAATATGGAGTGAAGGCTCAATAAGTGTTTTTAAGTTGCATGGAAAAAAATGTACTACTGTAAAGGGATGTTTAGTTCTTTTACAAAAGAAAATTGCTTAAACATACCATAAAAATTGAAAAGCAAATGTGTTTTTGTTTACCAATTTCTTTTTTTTTTTTTTTAATATTTTATTTATTTATTTGACAGAGAGAGATCACAAGCAGGCTGAGAGTCAGGCAGAGAGAGAGAGAAGCAGGCTCCCGCCAAGCAAAGAGCCCGATGCGGGGCTCGATCCCAGGACACTGAGATCATGACCTGAGCCGAAGGCAGCGGCTTAATCCACTGAGCCACCCAGGCGCCCCTGTTTACCAATTTCTAATGCATGACTGTTACTTTCAAGATTATTCTCTAGGTATTTTATTTCAATTACTATGTAATGTTAGTAACCAAAACCAAGACAACCTTCAACGTTGTGACAAAATGTGCTCCTTGCAGGGTTGCTCAGCCTCACCCCTACTGACATTGGGACTGGATAACTTGCCATTGTGGGCATGATTCTGTGCCCTCTAGGATGTTTAGCAGAATCCTTCAGCTCTACCCACACTAGATGCCAGTTGCCCCTCCACCCAGTTGTGACATAAAAAATGTCTCCAAATGCAGTCAGATGCCCCCTGGCAGGAGGGCAAGATCGCCCCCCTGTGGAGAACCAGTGTATCAGAGCAACTCTGGTTTGGTTTTTGTTTTTTAACCTGCTTTAAAAAATTATAAATTCACAAAGGAAAATACTCAAATAGTATTAAATAAGCTGGTTTTTTTTTTTTTTATTTTTTAAGGATTTTAAGTACATCCATTGTGGGACTTGAACTCACAACCCCAAGATCAGGTCACATGCTCTACCAACTGAGTCAGCCAGACACTCTTACACTGTTTTTTAATATTAAAAAATAGTAATAATAGTATTAAAATACACATTTCCATTCTACCTCATCCCATCCTATGCCCCAAAGGAGTCCTGATTTAACCATTTCTATACATATATTTTTAAATATTTTATTTTTTTAAGACTTTATTTGAGGGGCGCCTGGGTGGCTCAGTGGGTTAAGCCGCTGCCTTCGGCTCAGGTCATGATCTCAGGGTCCTGGGATGGAGCCCCACATCGGACTCTCTGCTCAGCAGGGAGCCTGCTTCTTCCTCTCTCTGCCTGCCTCTCTGCTTGCTTGTGATCTCTCTCTGTCAAATAAATAAATAAAATCTTAAAAAAAAAAAAAGACTTTATTTGAGTGACAGAGAGAGAGCACAAGCCGTGGAAGGAGCAAAGGGAGAGGGAGAAGCAGACTCCCTCCTGAGCAGGGAGCCCGATGTGGGGGTTGATTCCAGGACCATGACCTGAGCCAAAAGCAGATACTTAACCAACTGAGCCAGCCATGCACCCCTAAAGATTTTGTTTTTAAGTAATCTCTACAACTGATGTGGGGCTCGAACTCACAACTGGAGATCAAGAGTTGCATCCTCCAACCAACTGAGCCAGCCAGATGCCCCCAACCATCTCTATATTTTAATTTTAAATTAATTTCAATGTGTGTCCAACTTACATGTTTTTAAAAAGTCAAATAATGGTAAAAACTTTTATTTTTTTTTTTTAAGATTTTATTTTATTTATTTGAGAGAGAGAGACAGTGAGAGAGAGAATGAGCGAGGAGAAGGTCAGAGGGAGAAGCAGACTCCCCATGGAGCTGGGAGCCTGATGTGGGACTCGATCCCGGGACTCCAGGATCACGCCCTGAGCCGGAGGCAGTCGTTTAACCAACTGCGCCACCCAGGGGTCCCGGTAAAAACTTTTAAGTAAAGGTCATCAGTGTCCTTCCCCACCCTTTGCCTCTAAGGTAACCACTTCCAACCTTTTAATTGTTTCTTTTGATATTTTCTTCCATATCTCTAGGTGATACAATAGTCCTGCTATCTCCTGAGTCATCAAAATGAAATACTACCTACTGACTTTTTATTACGTAGACAGTATCATATTCTTATACCCCCATTTTTATTTGTTTTGTTTTACTCATTTTCTTATATTTTTTAATCCCTAAATCTTCCCAACCTCCAGTGATTTCTCCACTTGGTTAAATATAGGAGATAATATATTAGTTCCATTGCTTTCCTGGAAATCCCCATTATCCTGCTCTTCTCCCCTCCTCCACCCCAAATTATTTCAGCTCTTTGTTCCCTAGACTTGATACATGGCTGACACCTTGGAACTTGCCTTCTCCGTAATACCAATGATTCTCTATCTCTTGTGTTAGAGTCCAGATCCCCTGCATCATGGTCCAATTTTCCTTCTTTATTTTTATCTATTCCCTTAATTTTTTTTAAAGATTTTTAAAAAGATTTTATTTATTTATTTGACAGACAGAGATGACAAGTAGGCAGAGAGAGAGAGAGGAGGAAGCAGGCTTCCTGCCGAGCAGAGAGCCCGATGTGGGGCTGGATCCCAGGACCCTGGGAGCATGACCCGAGCGAAAGGCAGAGGTTTTAACCCACTGAGCCACGCAGGCACCGCTAAGATTTTTTTTTAGGTAATCTCTACACCCATCATGGAGCTCGAGCTTACAAACCCAAATTCAAGAGTCACATGCTCTACTGACTGAGCCAGCCAGCTGCCTCTCTATTCCCTTAATTTAATAGGGCACATAGTAGCTTCCTTAAAAGGTACTTGAGAAGTAAAATGCTTGAGTGTTAAGTATGTCTGAAAAATGTCTTTATTCAATTCTTGATTGATAGTTTGTCTGGATATAGAATCCGAGGCTGGGAACAATTCTTTTCTCAGGTATTTGAAAGCATATGCCTCCCCTTGCCATTACCTTCAATTTAAGTGTAGCAAACATTCAGAAACGTGTATAGATTCGTAAATTTTTATAAACTGAACACATTTGTGTAACCAGGACCCAGATCAAGTAAAATAATTCTTAGATATAACATGAGAATTAAGACCCATAAAAAATAGATGAATTGATTTTCATCAAAATGAGAAACTTTTCGGGGCGCCTGGGTGGCTCTGTTGTTAAGCGTCTGCCTTCAGCTCAGTTCATGATCCCAGGGTCCTGGGATTAAGCCCAGTGTCCAGCTCCCTGCTCAGTGGGAAACCTGCTTCCCCCCTGCTTCTCCCTCTCCCACCCCCCCTGCCTGTGTTCCCTCTCTTACTGTGTCTCTGTCACATAAATAAATAAAATCTTAAATAAATAAATACAAAAAAACTTCTGTTTGATGAAAGCCAAGTTACAGAGATGAAAATAACAATCCAGTTCTTCCTATTGACTAGTAGAAAATACTTGCAAATCACATATCCAGAATACATAAGGAATTCTCTAAACCCAACGGTAAGAAAACAAACCAATCAGAAAACTTAACAAAGTCTGAACAATTTATGCTAATGGGGAATAGTAAACCCATGAAAAAATGTTCAACGTCAGTCATTAGGGAAGTGCAAATTAAAACCACAATGAGAGACTACCATACATCTATTAAGACGGTTAAAATAAAAAATACTGATAGTGCTAAATGCTGGCCAGGGGACAGAAAATCTGGACGTCTTATTCATTGCTAGTGGGAATATAAAATGATAGAGGGGTGCCTGGGTGGCTCAGTGGAATAAACCTCTGCCTTTGGTTCAGGTCATGATCTCAGGGTCCTGGGATCAAGCCCTGCATTGGGCTCTCTTCTCAGCGGAGAGTCTGCTTCCCCCTCTCTCTTTGCCTGCCTTTTGGCCTATTTGTGATCTCTCTCTCTCTGTCAAATAAATAAATAAAATGATAGAGCCACCATGGAAAATTGACAGTTTTTTAAGAAGCTAGGGCACCTGGGTGGTTCAGTGGGTTAAGCCTCTGCCTTCAACTCAGGTCATGATTCCAGGATCCTGGGATCCAGCCCTGTATCAGGCTTTCTGCCTGCCTCGCTGCCTACTTGTGGTCTCTCTTTCTGTGTCAAATAAATAAATAAAATCTTAAAAATAAAAAAAGTTACACAGACATTTACCATATGACCCAGTAAATGGATTCTTGGACATGTATCCTAGAGAAATGAAATGTATATTTATATAGAAATCTATTCACAATTGCTCATAGTTGCTTTATATATAATAGCTCAAAACTGGAAACAACCTAAATGACTCTCAACAAGTGAATGGTTAAGTAAACTGTGAATATCTGTGCCATAGAATACTACTTAGCAATGTAAAGAAAACTTGATAGGACTTGGGTCTATCTCAAGAGCATTATGCTGAGTAGAAAAAGCCAATCTGAAAAGTTTTTATGTATGGTAATTCCATTTATATGACATTCTCAAAATGACAAAATTATGGAGATGGAGAACAGATCAGTGGCTGCCAAGGGTTAGGGAAGGGAAGAGGATATGGCTGTGAAGCCACCCTTGTGGTGGCAGTTTCGAATTTTTGTTTCTGGTGATTCAGGGGATGAACCGTCACAGAACCAGGGGTGCCTGGGTGATTCGGCTGGTTAGGTGACTTAGTCTTTGTTTTGTCTCCAGTCATGGTCTCGGGGTCATGGGATTAGCCCCCGTGGGGCTCCCCGTTCAGCATGGGGACTCACTCTCTAAAACAAATAAATAAATAAATAAAATCTTAGGAAAAAAAAAAAGAAATGTCACAGAATTGTATACTCAGACACACAAAACCAGAGAAAGAAAGAAAAAAGAATGTATGTAAATTCTAGTGAAATCCAAGCGAGGTCTGTAGTTTAGCTAATTGTAATGCATCGATGTCAACTTCCCAGTTTTGACAATCTGCTATAGTTATGATAATAGTTCCCATTGGGGGACACTGGTGAAGTTTACACAGGATGTCTTTGTACTATTTTTATAAGTTCCGATAAATCTATAATTATTTCAAAACAAGAAAGTTTGGTTTGTTTGGTTTTTTTTTTTTTTAAAGATTTTATTTATTTATTTGAGAGAGAATAAGTTGGGGGGAAGGGCAGAGGAAGAGGGGGAAGCAGACTCCCCGCTAAGCAGGGAGCCCTACATGGGGCTCAATCCCAGGACCCTGGGATCATGGACTAAACTGTAGGCAGAAACTTTACTGAGCAGAAACTGAGCACCCAGGCGCCCCAAGAAATTTTTTCAAATTAAATTTTTGGTTTTTGTTTTCTTTGTTGTTTTGGGATGATTTTTCAAAGGAGAAAGGGACTGAAAGGTCTTTACTCCACCATCTCCAAAAGTCCTTATTATTGTTTATTAATATTATACTCCATACCTCATTAACTTTTTTTTTAAATAAAGATTTTATCTATTTATTTGACAGAGAGAGAGAGAGAGAAAGAGCTCAAGCAGGGGGAGCAGCAGGGGTAGAAGGGAAGCAGGCTCCCTGATGAGCAGGGAACAGGACACTGGGCTCCAACTCAGTACCCTGGGATCATGACCTGAGCTAAAAGCAGAGGCTTAACCAACTGAGCCACCCAGACATCCCCCTCATCAACTTTTAAAAATAAACAATTTGTGGCCATATTTTTTCCTACCAACAAAATATAGGGTAGCAATATTTTTAACTGTCTGGGCTATGTTAATTTTCATAAAAACTGAAAAGGTACAAATGAGTACACAGTGCAAAGTTTGTCTCCAATTCTCTCCCTGTAGGCAACAACTGTTACCAGTTTATTGTATATATGGTGTATCAGTCCACAGTTTTCTATGGATTACACTGTTTGTTACTAGTACTGTTACTGAACGGTGAGGGACTTTTTGTGGAGTCATGGCAGGGGATTTTTGGGGTGTGGTGGTGACTGTGGCCAAGAGGAAGCACCTTCTTTGTGGTACCCTCTGATGGATTTGACATGATCAGATTAATGGTCTTCTCTTTTTCCACATTTACACATATAAACATAAGCTATATTTTATTATTTAATATGGGTCCAAAATTCTGTGGTATTAGGTATACACACACACACACACAATGCACAAGACTCCAAGCTGACTAGCTAATTAGTGCTCTGAGATTAAACTTGTGGAACACTGTCTTACTTTTTTTTTTAAATTTATGTATTTATTTATTTGACAGAGTGAGATCACAAGTAGGCAGAGAGGCAGGCAGAGAGAGAGAGGAGGAAGCAGGCTCTCTGCTGAGCCTGAGGCAGGGCTGGATCCTAGGATCCTGGGATTGTGACCAGAGCCGAAGGCAGAGGCTTTAACCCACTGAGCCACCCAGGCGCCCCGGAAACACTGTCTTATTAAATGTGCTTTCAAGTACTTTGTGATTACATTAAAAATATAATTGTAATGTGCGATTGTTACAAAATATTCAAGCAATACAAATGAAGCTGTCGATGGAGTAGGTTATTCATTTTTTGTTAGTTTCTTTAAAGAAAAAACATCTTACCTCGCTGCTGATGCTTTGCAAGATTATATTTCGGTTTGTAGTAACTGTCATTGTACTGGGTGGAGAAGAGTTTGTATCATGAGAAATGTCAAGCAATGATTCAGCATGTCTTTCTGCCAAAAGAAACAGGATAATGTGTTTTGATAAGACGCATCTCTCTCAATTTCATAGGAAGATCTAGCTCTTGGTTCTAAAACCAGTTCCATTTGTCAAAGATCTTCCTAAAATCATGATCTGGGATCCTGATGAGGCTTCAGGCAATAATTATCACAGGAAAGGGTGTGAGGACAAGAGTCCACAGAATGGATGGGTTTTTGTTTGCTTAAAAAACAAAAGTTAGGCAAAGTTGCTAAGTGAAACCCCTAGTAATGGGCTGGAAATTATATCTGTTCTGTAGTTGCCAAGACCAGGCACATTTTCTGTCTAACACTTGAAGCCAGATTCAATTGTCAGAGTTCTGAACACCGAACGGTGAACTCCCAGTTAGTTACTGAGGGACTGTGGTCTCCTATGCATCCCCTCCTGCTATCATGACTTTTTCAAATAAGGGCAGGCTCTTTGATAAAAACCTCTTCCTCTTCCAAGATCTCTTCCAGTTATTTTGTAACTGATACAAAATTGCACAAGGTTTATCTCTACTCAGACCCTCCATATTTTCCTTCCTTACTCCGTGCAGTCTTCTGCCTCTATCCTATCACTGAAACTTCACACTTCCTTACCACATCTGCTTTGCAACCTCTTTTCCAAGTTGGTATTTTCCTACACCTTGCTTCTTGCAACTCTCCCCAGTTCCTTCTTCTCTGTCTCACTGCCCTTGGGTCCCTAAGTGCGCACCACTCCCTAACTGTGGGAATACTTGCTCGGCTCAGCCCTTTGCAATCCTCCAGTGATCTTACCTGCTTGCAGATCCTCACAATTCCCTTTTTGTAGTGAACTCCCAAACAATACCAACTCATCCCCTCCCACGACCCTGTCCTACAGAACATTGCTACTTGAAAGGCAAGGTTCCAACAAACGCAGCGCTTTAGAACTCATTACCTTCAATATCCTCACCAAACAAGAGTGGTCTTCTCTTTTGTTGATTGTCTTTTCATCCCCCACCCCCTCTTCCCTGGGCTGAAACTTTGGAATCAAATTGAATTCTCCTGACTTTTGTCTCATCACTAAATGCTCACATCACTAAATGTTGTGAATTTTTCTTCCACAATAGCTCTTAGGGTCACTGCACCCAGCACCTGGCAGGCGCAGTCCCACACCAAACCCAGGACCCTTCTCTGGCCATTGTCACCACACACGCACTTCTGTACTCTCTTAATAGAGCTCCCTGCCATGAATTTCTTCCTTCAAGTCCATTCTACACAATAACAACAGCTTAATTTTCCTAAAACATGGCTTTCATCACTCACTGGCTTAAACTTCTTTAGCAACTCTTTTTATTGAAAAAAATCTGCATTCACTCGATCTTCAATGGACCCAGTTTCTTTAGGTATCTAATCTTACTATGTATTCCTGCTCCCCAACACGAACTTCCTAGTGTCTTGTTTGCCCCTGGGATAAATGAGGCTCACTTACATCATGATGCCTCTGCTCTACAAAATCAGATCCCGTCGCTTTTCAAGGACCAGATTGTGTTTCACTTCTATCGTGAAACCTTACTTGGAATGGCCTTGTTCCCAGCCCAAAAGCTTCAGTCAGACAAGAAAGTCAAGCAGCTTTTACAAGGTCACATGTTACTCAATGAAACTTCTTCCATTTTACTTTTTTCTCTGTGACTATTTCTATTTCTTTGTTCAGACTCTCTCTCCCTACCTATATCAAACCTTGTCTCTTTTTCTCTTCCTTCCAAATCTTTTTTTAAGGATTTATTTATTTATTTTGAGAGAGAGATAGAATGCAAACAAGCAGAGGAAAAGGGGAGAAAATCTTTCAAGCAGACTTCCCACCAAGATAGGATGCCGAGGTGGGGTTCGATCCCACAGCCCATGAGATCAGGACCTGAGTAGAAACAAAAAGTTGGATGCCCAACTGACTGAACTACCCAGGTGTCCCTCTCTTCCTTCCAAATCTTATCTAGCATTTAAGGACCATGGTATGTCCCTTCTCCTCTTTCAAGCTCATGAAAACCTCTTTCTCTCCTGACTTACGTGATGTGTCCCTGACCAAACTAAATACTTTCAGGAGTTTGGACTATGTCTTAGATTTCTTTGCGTCCCCCAGAATACTTAGTCATGGGCCTTGTATATAGTCACTGCTCAATAAATTGCTGCTGCCTTGATATTTTTATTTATTTTTTGATATCTTTATTTTTTTAAAGATTTTATTTATTTATTTGAGAGAGAGAGAGAGGGCATGAGAGGGGGGAGGGTCAGAGGGAGAAGCAGACTCCCTGCTGACCAGGGAGCCCAATAGGGGCCTCCATCCTAGGACTCCAGGATCATGACCTGAGCAGAAGGCAGTTGCTTAACCACCTGAGCCATCCAGGTGCCCTGCCTTGATATCTTTAAATGAATTCTTCAAATACACATTGAAAAAGAAAGATTTCTAATAAGGCTTTTCAATAAGGGGAATTTTGAAAGTAAAATAGAAGTACTTACCTGGTTTTGGCATAGAATTCATTAGAATGTCCAGTAATTGTTGTTTCCTAAAACTTTGTATTTGTGACACATAATGTATTGCTGATTTTCCACTAAAATCACAGAGTTTAGGATCTCTAGGAAGAATAAAATCACATCAAAAATAATTCAGTTAAATCTATTGAGGAAAGAACCAATATAAGAGGAAAAACATTGACATCGAATAAATAAGAACAATCATGTAGTTTGGAGCTGACAACAATAACTTCAAAATGTAAGAGAGAGTGACATTTTTAAGTAAAAGGATTATGTTGGATATCTTATTTCTACTCCCAACCTAAAAAATTCCAATATTTGTAAAAAATGTCCAACTTTGGGCAAAAAAATTCATAATTCTTTAATGATGAGCAAATTAAGTGAAGATTGAAACATCCTGATAAACTATTGTCTTATCATTCCAAATAGATGACTTGATTGCTTTTTTCCTTTTCAATGATTTAGCTAACTGCTTACTTTCTTCATAGTTCTTTTTTTTTCTAATGCTAACAGCTAGCTTTTACCATTCAAAATAGTAGAATGGCATAGAATTAAGTTGATATGTTTATTTCACAGGCTCTGGTTGAGTGGATCGGATCTTGGTCATAAAATCCCTCTGCATGATCTTTTCATTTCTCTTTGCCTTGCTCTGTGATCGTTAAGCCCACTGACTGATCTTAGCACTCCTTCAAAAGCACAACATCCTCTCTATGTCGTACTGAATCCTAGGATTAGACATCAGCTCA
The DNA here is from genome assembly GCF_020171115.1 of Neogale vison. Lineage (NCBI taxonomy): Eukaryota > Metazoa > Chordata > Mammalia > Carnivora > Mustelidae > Neogale > Neogale vison. Next base: position 96,258,455 of record NC_058093.1, on the reverse strand, counting down.
GAGAGATCCAGAAGGTAAATGATGAGAACCCTGTTGAAAGATTAGGGAGAGGGAAACAATGATTATTATACTTGCTTTGCTAGACACAGTTTGGGAAAAGGAACACATCAGTCGTGGTCTCCAATGTAACAGCTTTGAATTTGAATCTCCTTATTGCTACGGGACAGGTGTTTTTGTTTTTGTTTTTGTTTTTTCACGGGACAGGTTAATGTTTTATCATCTGCAACAATTAATCTCTTACAGCTTTTTTTATATCGAAGGTCCTGATTCAAAAAAATAGCATAGGGGGACGCCTGGGTGGCTCAGTTGGTTAAGCAGCTGCCTTCGGCTCAGGTCATGATCTCAGCGTCCTGGGATCGAGTCCCACATCGGGCTCCTTGCTCGGGAGGGAGCCTGCTTCTCCCTCTGCCTCTGCCTGCCTCTCTGCCTGTGCTCGCTCTCTCTCCCTCTCTTTCTGACAAATAAATAAATAAAATCTTTAAAAAAAAAATAGCATAGGACCCAGAATCAGGGGACAGCACTGCTTGATATGTGGCCATAAGTCATTTAACTCATTGGGACTTGAGTTTGCTCGTTTGCCTTGATTAGTGTTTCTCAATGTGGTGTTTTTTGATTTCCTGTATTCTGGACCCCACTCCAGGCCTACTCAACACCATCTTTGGAGTTGTGTCCGGTACTCTCCATGTTAAACAATCTCAGTGGTTTCTGAACACTAAAGTCTACAGTAGCTTCAAACTTCCATCTTCATCCTATTATACTAACTGATCCTTTGACAACAGCTTATGTTCTTAACTCTACTTTTGTTCTTGAAACTCCCTTTCCTCTTTTATTCCTAAAACAAAATTCATACGAAGTACTGAGAAAGAATTTTGTCCATCTGTTCTTATTTGATAACAAGATATCTAGTTGTTAGGAAACTACATATCTAACATGAAAAACTGTTTTTTAATCCTCTGATTAAAAAAAAAAAAAAAAAAAAGCTGGGCGCCTGGGTGGCTCAGTGGGTTAAGCCGCTGCCTTCGGCTCAGGTCATGATCTCAGGGTCCTGGGATCGAGTCCCGCATCGGGCTCTCTGCTCAGCAGGGAGCCTGCTTCCTCCTCTCTCTCTGCCTACTTGTAATCTCTCTCTGTCAAATAAATAAATAAAATCTTTAAAAAAAAAAAAAAAAAAAAGCTAATTGTTTACTTTCCCTCCTCCTAAAGAGCATTTTGGCATATAGCAATTTTTAGATAACTGGAAATCAAAATTGCTTTTGATAACTGACAATGCTTTCTGAAATAATTAGTAACATTTTGGGGGTAGAGAGCTGCCTACTCAAGAAGTATCTGACACTCCTCATAACTACCATAAGATTATTTAAACAAATGGCCAACATCATAAGAATAATAGATAGCAACATCTAACATCTATATATCACTTTGCAACTGCTAAGTCCCTTTTATGACCATATATGTGCATTCAATTCAATATAAATTTTTTTAAGATTTTATTTTTAAGCAATCTTTACACCCAACACGGGACTTGAACTTACAACTCCGAGATAAAGAATCACGGTCTACCTACTGAACCAGCCAGCTTCTCCAACGTGTAGAATTTTAAAAAGCAGTCTATATGTTCAGATTTACAAGTGACTTCTGAAAATAACAGTGACACAAGACGCCCTTCCACTGATGCTGACTGACCACTCATACTCACGCGTGATGCTGGAGGAGCTCAGAGAGAACCTCCACAGGTCTGTAGGCTGTTGACATATCAAGACTCTCGAACAGATCCACATCCCTCACAGCCAGCATCAGAGGGGTCAAGCCATGTTGGTTTGGGAAATTTATATCCAGGAGCTCTTCAGATGCCTTTAAAAACAAGAAGCTTTATTTCTGTTTTGTTTTTAGTGTGTGTCTATTTATACCAATCTTTGCATTTTCCTTGTTTAGCCAAATTTTCATTTTCACTTCAATACATTCTTTCTCAGCATCTATATTGAGGAGGAGCTGATGAAATTACACAGGCCTGAGAGCCAGACAGAATTGGGTTTGAATTTTACTTCCTTAAACTCATTCTTTAACTTTCCTGACAGGATTATATGAAGAACACTTGATAAAATCACCCGAATAAAATAAGGGACATCCAGTTAAGCAATGAATCATTTTCATGGAGGACATAATCATATTAAAAGATTTATTTGGAAAATATTTGTTTGGTATTTATCTGAAATTCAAATTTAATTGAAAGTCTTGTATTTTTTGTTTGCAAAATCCAGCAATCCTACTCTCTGACCTTCAGAATCCTCAGCTGTCAGTAGGAAAAACAATGTATTTTTTATGGATTTGTTTTTGTTAGTTTGTTTTTTAAGATTTTGTTTATTTGAGAGAGTGAGCAAGAGAGAGAGAGCATCAGCCGAGCCAGGGGACAGGCAGAGGGAGAAGGAAGGCAGACTCCCTGCCTCTGTGAGGTTGTTTTGATGGTTGGAGACAGAATATGAAAAGCACTGAGTAGAGTTTGACATGTGCTCAATAAACATTTGTGGAATGAATGAATGATCCACAATAAGAATGTAGCTCACGTAACCGTCTATGTGCAGTCAAATGGAGGTGGGTATATAGGTGATATTTGTTGTTTTAATGAAAATGGAACTTAATTTGGATAATTCACCACTGAAAAGCCACTGTAAGGCCAAAGTATCCAAATTGCTTATTTTATAAACCAAAGCAATTCACTAATTTCCACTCTATTTCACTTTATGCCATATCAGTATAGTCAACGTTTCTACCTCACTATCTCTAGAGACAAACTAGAGATAATGATATTACCTCAGAGGGGTGCTGTGGGAATTAATTAGTTAATATTTTTTTCAGTCTCTGAAAAGAAGCTACCTCTTATATCAATGTTTATTCTTAGTTAGAACCAACATGAAAGGTTTGAGCTGAGAATAGTCTTACAATAGCACTTTAATTCAGCATCTGCTTATTAAGTTCTGGATTCAGTGATAGGCACCAGTTTCTTAAAAAGTGGCTGCTAATATTTACAGTGAAAAAATGTGGTTATGAAAACATATTGTATTATAACAACTATTACAAATACCATTGAAATAAAATTATTGTCTTTCAAAAGTGTTCTAAACTTCGGTTATGACATATGGCAATTTTAGACTATGGTTTAATACAACAAAAGAATTTAAAGAGTCCTTTGGATTTTGTTGTAGATTTCCTTGAACTTTAGGCGACAGAATTCTGTTCACTTTCTCTTTATCTGTTTGTATCTCTACCATAAGGGACTGGAAGAAACTGTTTCCTAGCAGCAATTGATTTTCTTTCAGTTGGAAGGTCATGTGATCTGAAAGTGTCTCTGAAGGTAAATACCAAGAATAGACAGTTGCCGGTCACCAATAATTAAATTCCCTGGTTATGCATATGGTTTCGTTAAGTTACTCTGGGAAATCGTGTCTGTGGCTAGAAGATCTAAACAAGAAGATCAATACCCAGAGAAGAAAGCACTTAAAAAAACACACCCTCTTAACTCCTCTAGTTACAACTAAATATTATGCAAAGCAGAGGCTCTCTGATTCCCTTTTCAGGATAAAGATAATAAGTGCAGCTGGTCCAAAGGGATCTAAACAGCAATTGCACAAATGGCAATGATGTCAAGGGAGCTCCTCTGAGCAAGTTGACAGCCATTCTCTAGGGACATCCTGGGAGCATATCATTTCCCGTGGGTGCTGCGTGACTTCTAACATCCAGCTGGAGGAAGGTGGAAACAGGCTGCTGCTGTGTTCTCTTATTACCCTGTTTTCCACCCTACTATCCTCTTCGATCCTGTTTCTTTCCCCTATATTTTTCCTGAAGCTTTCTGGGACTGCATTTGAAAATAACTTATTTTTCTTTAAAAGGAGTCCTATATAGTCTAGGCTTTTCTTACCATTTACCCACCCAAAGGCAGAAGCAAACATCAATTTAACTGACCAGCAACTGCTGAAGTTGTTCAAGATCACCTTGCCATGAACTTTGTAGAAGTTGCATTTGGGGAGCCTGGATTCCACTGATGGCCAAGAGTAGTCTCCGCACATTGCAATTAGCCACGTGAACTGCAGTTTGATTGCTGTAATTACAAAGGGTGATATCTGCTCCCTTTTCCAGAAGAAATTCAACAACCTGCAACATCACAACATTCAATTCAACAACCTGCAACATCACAAAATTCTTATTTACATTTTTTTTTAATATTTTATTTTATTTATTTGAGAGAGAGAGACAGTGAGAGAGAGAATGAGCGAGGAGAAGGTCAGAGAGCGAAGCAGACTCCCCATGGAGCTGGGAGCCTGATGTGGGACTCGATCCCGGGACTCCAGGATCACGCCCTGAGCCGGAGGCAGTCGTTTAACCAACTGCGCCACCCAGGTGTCCCAAATTCTTATTTACATTTTTGAATGCAAACAGTATCTTCAGGGTTTCTCAGAAAACTTAGACATGGTTTTGATTCATGATGTATGAAAGGAGAATAAGAGGGGCATAAAAATGAAGAATTGATTTGAATGCCGATGGCTGCTATTTGCCTTTTTTAAATCAGGAAAACAAAAATCTCCATGACACAGATGGTTTGGGGATACTATTCTTTTCTTTTTTAAGGTTTTATTTTTAAGTAATCTCTATACCCAACACAGGGCTTGAACTCACAACCCTGAGATCAAGTGTCACATGCTTGTGGTGTCTGAGTCCTTCAGTTGGTTAAGCATCTAACTTTGGCTTGGGTCATGATCTCAGGGTCCTGGAACTGGGCACTGCATTGGTCTCCATGCTCAGCCTGGAGTCTGTCTACCCCACCAAATAAATAAAATCTTTAAAAAAAAAAAAAAAAAGAAAGTCACATGCATTACCACCCAGGCACTTTTTGGAGATACTATTCTTTTCTTAAAATTAGAAGTTTGTGATTATATTATGTTAAACCCACATAAAGCATCAAAGTCCTATTACTATGATCTGTAATTTAATATGCAAAACCTGGGGCTCCTAGGTGGCTCAGCCAATTAAATGTCTGCCTTTGGTTCAGGTCATGATCACAGCATCCTGGGATGAAGCCCTGTGATGGGCTCCCTGGTCAGCAGGTAGTCTGCTTCTCCCTCCCCTTGCTCTTGCACTCTTTCTCAAATAAATAAAATCTTCTAGAAAAAAATAGAATATAAACCCCAAACTTAGACAAACATTCTCGAAAGTTGCAAGTATTTCCATACGTATTTCTAGGAAACAAATAAATGCTATTCAAAATGTTGATGCATAATTTATTCAACAAATGGGATTGAGTGATTAGCATGAGTCAAGAACTGTCCTTGGTGCTGAGGCTCCAACCGTGAACAAGACAGGGACCAGCCTTTAAGGCATTTACAAACTAATGACGAACAGAGACAGATAAAAAAGCAATTGTGACATAGTGTGAGAAATAGAGTGATAGGGTAAATATAGAAGAAGGTGTCACTTAGAAGAAATGAATTTAAGCTGTCTCATTGGGTCGAGGAAGACTTTGTAGAGAAAATGTCTAAGCTGAGAACTGAGGGATCAGACTCAATTAACTAGGCGAAGACTAGGGGAAAGATTGTTTGAAGCAAAAGAGATAGTGTAAACAAAGTACTGTGGATGCTATGGACTGAATTCTTTCTCCTCAAAATTCATATGTTGAAGGCCTAGCCTCCAATGTGATTGTATTTGGAGAGGAGACCTCTAGGTAGTAATTAAGGTAAGATTAGGTTCTAGAAATGGGGCCCTGATCTGATAGGACTAGTGTCATTATAACAAGTTCTCTTTCTCTCTGCCAAGTGAGAACACAGAGAGAAGGTGGCCATCCATAAGACAGGAAAAAACCTCTTGCGAGAAACCAAATTGGCCAGAATCTTGATATTGGACTTTCCAGTTCCCAGAACTATGAAAAAATTAATTTCTACTATTTAAGCTACTCAGCCATGGTGTGTTTGCTACAGAAAGCCCAAGATGACTAATACAGAGGACAAAAGAACAAATAACACTCAAAGCTCTGGAAGACTAAATTAGACATGGCTCGAGCTCAAGATGGAGAATGAAGAGTAAAGAAATGTGATGGAGGGGCGCCTGGGTGGCTCGGTGGGTTAAGCCTCCGTCTTCCATTCGGGTCGTGATCTCAAGGTCCTAGAATTGAGTCCCGCATCGCGCTCTCTGCTCAGCGGGGAGCCTGCTTTCCCCTCTCTCTCTCTGCCTGCCTCTCTGCCTACTTGTGATCTCTCTCTCTGTCAAATAAATAAATAAAATATTAAAAAAAAAAAGAAATGTGATGGAGAAGTCAATAGTAGCGAAATCCTGAAAGGCTTTACCAACTCCCTTTAGGAATTAGAGTTGTATCTTCAAGACAATGGGAAGGCAGTGAGAAATTTTAAACAGAGGGTTGACATGATCAGGTCAGCACTTCACAGAAATCACTGTGGGAAGAACGAAAGTCAGGAGACCAATGAGACTACCCAGTGGCCTCATGGAGAGAAAATGGTACCAAATCAGGGAAGTGGTAGTAGAAATGGAGCAACTGAGGGCATAATCCAGGAACATTTAGGAGGTAGAACTCTTTAGATGTGGATGTTGATGATGAGCCAGAAATCAAGATAATTCCCAGGTTTTTCACTTCAGTCCATTTTTGTCTAGCTTCCCTACTACCACTGAGGACAAGGCCACAGTGATCTTTGGCCTGAAACAATGCAACAACCTTCTAATTGGTCTCTCCATTTCCAAATACCTTTGTCTGAAACCCATTACAGTGGTTACTTTCAAAAAGTCAGAAAGTAGTAAGTGTTGGCAAGGTTCTGAAGAAATCAAAACCCTTACACTCTGTTGTAAATGTTATAGTCACTTTAAAAACCATTCTGGCAGTTCCTCAAATGATTAAACATAGAGTTCCCATATGACCCAGTAATTCCACCCCTAGGAAGAGGAATGAAAGAGAATTTGAAAACATATGACCACATTAACACTTATACACAAATGTTTGTGGCAGCCTTTTTCATAGTAACCAAAACAGGGAAACAACTCAAGTTTCTGTCAATGGACAGATAAACAATGAAAATGTGATATACCCATATAACCCAATATTATTCATCTATGAAGAGGAAATAAGTGCTGATACATGCTGCAACATGAACCTTGAAAACAGTTTGCTAAGTAGAAGAAGCCAATCACAAAAGACCACATGCTGTATTATTTTATTTACATGAAAGTCCAGAATAGGAAGATCTATAGGGACAGAAAGTAGATTAGTGATTGCTTAGGGCTAGGGCAGGGAAAAGGAGGAACGATAGAAACTGATAGCTAATGGGTTCAGAGTTTCTTTTGTGGGAAGGGAGGTGAGTAGTTCTTTTTAAGATGACGAAAATGTTTTTAAAATTGACTGTGGTGATCTAAAACCCACCTTAAATGGGTGAATTGTATGATATGTGAGTTATATCCCACTAAAGCAGTTTTTAAAAATACCTTTTCATGCCTTGTGGTCTTGCAGGATTTGGGCCCTGCCATTTTCCAACCTCATCTTATGCTAATCTTCCTCTTCTGCAAGTTCTAGTCATCTTTTTACCTCAAATATGCAAGTTTTTTCCTAACCAAGAGGCTTTATCTCTGTTATCCCTACTTCCCCAATTGTTCTTCAAATGTCATCCTTTATCATTATTTTAGTTTTAATGTAAATGTAACCATATCAGTGAAGATTTTCCTGTCCACCTTATCAAACAAGGAATCACTCTATTGGTTACTTCAAAGCACTAACTAATTTGTAATGTAATTAAGCACTTTTTATTTCCTTATTTGTTGTGTTTCACCTTCATTAGAAGGTAAGTCCGCCTTGTGAGAGCTCTTACCACATGAATAAATGTTTTAGGAATGAGTGAGTGAATGATTTAAGATAAACAGATGCTATGCTACTTAACAAAATGGAAAGCACTGATGCTGGTGCTCCTCAGGAGAATTAGATTTGGAGAGAAAAACCATGAAGACAATGTGGATATGCTACGTTTGAGATCTGTGACATGTAAGCAGAGATATATGGTTGGAAGCTCAACATTATACACACACAGAGAGAAGAATTCAGGTGAGAGATGTGGGCTGAGATACAGAATTAGGAGCCATACCAGTATTAGTAAGGAATACCAATGTTAAGGACATGACAGGTCACATCACCAAGAGCGGTTTCAATGGACTGGTAGAGAACAGTGCCAGACGGCAGTAGTTTGAAGTGATGAGAAAGTGGAGGCAGTGAGGACTGACCAGAGGACCACTCTTTAGAGGGGCTGTTGGAAGACAATTCTCCAGAAACTCCAGGAACTTGTGTTTTTGTAGGTCTTGTGAGCAAAGGTGCTCACAGAGGTGAGATTTGTTCCAGACCATGTTTTCAAAGATGTTTATACAGTGAATGGCTTTGTAAGATAGAGACAGAGTCTCTTTCTGGAGCATTGGGAACATTGGGAAAACATGCTTACTGTCTACTGTGAAGGACTCTGGTTTCCCATCTTTTATTCAACCCACTGCATGTACAGTTATCACTTCCTTATGTTGGCTTGTGGAAACTGAAGGAAATGCTGATACTCTGACCATTACTGTTGTGAACAAGTAAACAGTTATTTTTCTCTGACCCAGGAGCCTCATGTCTTCTGCCAGACTCTGAAGCTATGGTAGGCTAACTTATTGGATGACAAGTAAGGAAAAATCCCAGATGCTTCGCAGTTACTAGTTTTTGCAAAAGATGAGATGATCAGAGAGACAGAAATGATAGAAGAACAATGAGGGCGTTATGGGGTTATTAATGAGATTTATAGAAAGTTCATGGGAAGTGGTAGCAAATAGGCTGACCAAATTGTATGGTCAGTTGGGCAATAAACGATCCCCCATATTAGTGACTAGCAAAGCCTCTTTAAGGAACTAGGAGGCAGTCAAAGTCAGGTGGCTCAGTTGTTAAGCGTCTGCCTTCAGATCAGGTTATGATCTTGGGGGCCTGGGACTGAGCCCCGCATTGGGCTCCCTGCTCAGCGGGAAGCCTGCTTCTCTCTTTTCCACTCCTTCTGCTTGTGTCCCCTTTCTCTGTCTCTCTTTTTCTCTCTCTCTCTGTCAAATGAATAAATAAAATCTTAAAAATAAAAAAGGCTGAGTAATAAGAAATAAGTTAAAAAAACAATTGCTCCCTGGTTTTTAATATTTTTTTTTAAGATTTTATTTGTTTATTTGACAGAGAGAGATCACAAGTAGGCAGAGAGGCAGGCAGAGAGAGAGGAAGGGAAGCAGGCTCCCTGCTGAGCAGAGAGCCCAATGCAGGGCTGGATCCCAGGACCCTGAGATCATGACCTGAGCCAAAGGCAGCGGCTTAACCCACTGAGCCACCCAGGAACCCATAATTTTTCTATCGTTGCTATCTTCCTCACCAAACTGGCAGTCGGCCCCAGGTCCATGCCACTATCATACAAGATTTGTCCTGGGTAGGCAGAAGATTCTACGCCCTTTCAGACAACAGTTACAGAGATGCATATCTCCACTGCAAAAAAGAAGGAAAATTCCTGACTGATATGGGCAAAAAAAACAGGCAAACTTTGGAAGGCAGCTATGCTCACCACTATACCACCAACGCAACAGGCAAACTTTGAACTTTGGCTCATTCATTTGGGATCTGGGTGGTGAGATGCATTTTATTTGTTAAGGAAGAGTGATAATAGCTATATTACAAGTCAGCCCTTCCTGCTGACAAACTTATGTCCATTTAATGATAAAAGTCTCAGAATTTTTTGCAGGGGGTTTTAGCTACTGTAAGGGAGTGTTGGACCTCCTGGGGAGATTTCCTGGAGATAGACAAATTCCCACGATAAAGCACAGAAGTGGATGTTCAGGTTCTTACTGGGCTGGATTGGGTTATAATACTAATGAAGATGACCCATTGGAGAGAGAGAAAATGACAAAGAAATCCAGTAGATTTTTGTGATTACCCCCACTACTCTGAAAACTCCCCTATCCCTATGTTAAAACCAGGTGAAAATGTAAGGATATTATCATGACAAAGGGTTAGCAAATAATTCAGATTAAGGTAGAATCCTTTAAAAAGTTAAAAAAAAAAATTTTTTTTAAAGCTCCTGCAAGGAAAAGCCAAACCTGAGTCAATCAAAGGGGGCAAAACCTGCAGTTCTAGTCAGAAAGCAATGTAGCTATGGCCACTAAGTCAAGGATCTCTGAGGCTGAAATAGATGGTGTCAGTAATAATGACCTTGCCACATGATTAAGAGCTTTGTATGGACCAAAAACATTGGAAATTCATTTTGTTGAAAAGCAAGAAACCTCAATGCTTCCGGAAACCGAAAATAAATATCCTCTGCTTATTGGTCTGGAGCAACTCTCTTCCACCATGCTCCTAATCCTTCCCTCCCCCTGTACCTTGACCTCAGCTGCTTTAAGGAGAAGGATCATTTTAAGTGGGACCAAGAACACTCAGTCTTCAAAAGGGCCTGAAAGTCATAGCCACTGACATGGCTATGTGACAAACACTGGGGAAGGAGAGACTCAAACTTTTACGGCTCTCTTAGATTCAGATTCCCAAGTCACCATTCTGTCTAGTCCCTTGGGAAAAGTGGGTGTCTGAATTCAGCTAATGGTGTTTGAGCAAAGTTTGCAATAGGGAAAGAAAGCTAACATGATTGTGTACGTGGGGCCCTTTGGGCCAACTCAGTGGATTACTGCTGTGGCTTGTATCTGAATGTAAAATAGGAATAAATGTATTATGTGTATTTCCCCCAACCAATTAAGTATCAAGAGGATTCTTCTGATTGTGACGAGCTAGTATGTAGAGAAATGCTAGTATCTTTAGAATTCCTGATCCTTTTGAGTCCCTGTAACTAATAATTTTGCCATTTGGGCAAAATTCTGGCAAAGGGAAATAGTCTCTATCTGGAGGCATTTCTTGGGGATTTGGACTTGTTGCCTCCTCAGCATGTCTATTAGGGATATCACTTTTATTTTTTATTTATTTAACAAAGAGAGACAGCAAGAGAGGGAACACAAGCAAGGGAGTGGGAGAGGGAGAAGTAGGCTTCCCACTGAGCAGGGAGCTCATGTGGGCTCAATCCCAGGACCCTGGGATCACGACCTCAGCTGAAGGCAGACGCCCAACAACTGAGCCACCCAGGCACCCTGGGATATCACTTAGAAAAAGCAGATATTAGGGGTGCCTGGCTGGCTTAGTTGGTAGAGTTTACAACTCTTTATCTTGGGGTTGTGAACTTAAGTCCCATGTTGGGTGTAGAAATTACTTAGTAACTAACTAACTAACTAACTAAATAAATAAAAGCAGATATTAGCTTGCTAGTGGGTTTTTGTCAAACCTGAATGCCTTATCCAAGGAGATCTTGTGGGTCTTGTGTCCAATATTTCCATTTGGGGGAACCAGAACTCAATGCCTAACAAGGACTCAAGGCCCAACAAGCATTCTTTGTCCAATGGATATGGTGTATTTCAGAATGTAACCAGCCTAGGCACATTGGCATCTTTGCTTTACATGAAAGAATGGTATCTTTTCTTTTGCTGGAAATTCTACCCTCCCATCCCCACCGCTACCACCTAAAGCAAAACTGCTGGTGAAGGGTACTATGCTTCTCAGGGATTACCCTAAGTGCCTGGGCCTGTGTCAATTATAGTTCAGTCAAGATGAAAGTTGATGTGTGCACTGGGCTATTGCAGCTGGTTGGCCTCGGTGCCAGCTATGCAGAACTGGTAATGGACATGGTTGTTCCACTCAGTGGGTAAAACTCAAGGCACTTCTCGTAGCCCTGGCCAATACTCCTCGTAATAAGCTTTGTTATATTTTTCCTGATTCTTGGGCTGCTGCCAGTGGTCTGGCTGTTGGGTCTGCCACTTAGAAAATTACAGACTGGAAGATTTAAAAAAGCACTTCTCTTTAAGGCCATGAACTGTGGAAGCAAACTATCTGGGTCAACTCATGCAGAAACCCATGGCAAGAGTCCATTCTCTGATGAGATAGACAAGAATAAAACTACTGATTGATACTGTACAACCCTGATTTTCTCCCCTGCTGCTTGAATCCATCATCATATTAGACATGACAATACAGCCACCAACACAGACCGGACACGAAGTAAAGAACTGTTATAGGGGTGAAGCTGCAGCCACTGAAATAGGATATGTAGACTTTGTGGTGTTTGAGGATACCTAAAGAGAGAGCATCTTCAACCTTATGGAGTACAGGAAAGGGAGAGACTTTGATGACCTTTGTTCTTTAGAACTACCCAGGACATTTTCTTCATGAAAAAAAATCTCTTGGAGAGTCTCTCCCAAACTCTTCAAAGCACCTTACATGTGACTGACTACTGGGTCTTCCATTCCTTGCCATACAGCCCTGATCATGACTCGATTGCCAATTCCTTTCTTTGCCTAGAAGTCTATTACTAACTGCAGTCAACAGCCCCACCTCTTGCACCTTCCATGTGAAACATTTGTCCACACCTCCAGATTTCTTCCCACTCCCATTCTCCTCAGCCATCACTCCTCATTCTGTAAGGATGAATGCTACTTGGCTGTTGGCAGGGACAAATAGGACTGATAACAGATTGAACTGGGAATCCTAAGACCAACCAGCCAGCTGAGCAATCACATGGAGACACTGTCAATCTGTGCCCCCTGACTAATGTAGGTCCCACTCAAAGAAACCCAACGATTGATAACACTACCTTTTTCTGCCCAAGGGGTACTCCGAGGATTATAGCTCTTATAGAGAAACCTGGCATTACTTTGTATGGTGCCTGAAAACATAATGACTTATGCTTTAGGGTGGTCATAAGAGACTTCCAATCTTTAAGTAAATACCATCTGTAGATATGTAGCCTCAGATGACTTCAGAGCTTTCCCAAAATGAAGCTACCATTGGTTACTTGAGGGAGTTTCCCCGAGGGATAGCTGACTTGTCATTTATGTGCCCCTTGTGGACAATTATCCCTAAGACAGATGTCCAATTAGAAAAAGTAGAATAAAATTTGCTTCTGCCTTTAGCTAAAGTTATCAATGATACCACCTCATCCCTGCAAGACATTCAGGTCAGCAGTCAAGTCACTGGCCAGGGTCGTTATGAATAGATAACGAATGATAGAACTGTTCTAGACTTCCTCCACCTTCACAGACTGCACAGGTGAAGTCTGTGCAATGGCTGATATAGACTGCAATACCTGGGTTGATGCCTTGGACCAAGTGAGAAGATCAACAGAGAAACTTAAGGAGAAAACCATCTGGTTGATGGCATTTGTTGAGTTGGAGGGGTTCAAGACCATGGATGGCATGATTGACAGTATGGCCTTGTTCCTCTGCTTGGAGTTCTCTTGATAGTAGCTTTAACTGAATATTGTATGAGACAAATTAATGGATGTGGTTTCTACCTCTGTTGGTCAGATTAATCAGAGTGGTACGCACATGGGAAAATTCACCAGGAGCCAAGACAGAGTAGAAATGAAAGGTAGACATTTTTAGAAAACAAGACTTTCTGGGTCTCTCACATTTCTATAAATTGTATGAGCAGAGGCACTGAATGCCTTTGCCCTAGACACTCTTTTCAAGCTTGTTTGTGTAGTGAACAGCCTTGGAAGCAAGGATTAGGTTTGCTTACTACCCATTATAAAAGATTTGGGCTCCCTAAATTTAGAGCTCCTGTCCTGCAATCCAACCTACTGTCTGAACAGGGGTCATCTGGTCCTCTTCCTACTATCATGTGGGAATTAGGATGAGTGAGATGATACAAAACTGATAATATCCTGGTAATCCTATTGTTATGAGTAATAAAGTGCTCTTTGTCTCTGACAAAGGGTTTTGATGTCTTATGCCAAGGATCTAAGAAATTGGGGCAGGCTAATTTGTTAGCTTATAAGCAGAGTAAAATCGTAGATCTTTCATATTTCTTGACATAGATCTGCAGATGAAAAAGTCTGAGAGAGGAGAGGATGTGGTTGGAGGAGGATGTGGGATCAGTGGAGGTGTTTGTTTATTTGTGTGTCATCAGAAAGGAGATACCTAAACATATTAAATTCTAATGGAAGGTAGCATTGTTGTCTGTAATAACATAAATATGGAAAGCACCCATGTGTCCTTCAAAGTAAGAAAGACAAATATGTTGTGGCATAAATGTATTACTAGACACCAGTAAAAACAAACAAACAAAAAAACCCACAGAGTTAGATGTCTCAAAATGGTTGAATATCAAAAACGCAATGATAAGAATGAGGAAGTTAGACAGGAACACATGTAGTATAAGTTTGTTTTTGTAAAACTCAAAAACAGGAAAAAGTAAATAATGCATTATTTAGGAATATAAGCAGAGAGGACAACACAAAGGAAATGATTAACTCAAAATTCAGGATAATGATTATGAAAGATGGGGGACACAATTCAGGAGGAGAATATAAAAGGCTTTTGAGGCATGGCAGCATCTAATTTTTGGTTTGGATGATAGGTACATGGGTGCTAGTGTCATTATTTTTCTTTAAGCTGTATATACATTTTTATATGCTACATTTAATAATTTGTTTAAAAAGTGTTACTAGAAAGGAGTCAAAAGAGAAAAAAAAAAAGGTAAGAATATCATCAAGAGAGGGGCGCCTGGGTGGCTCAGTGGGTTAAAGCCTCTGCCTTCGGCTCAGGTCATGATCCCAGGGTTCTGGGATCGAGCCCCACATCGGGCTCTCTGCTCAGTGGGGAGCCGGCTTCCCTTCCTCTCTCTCTGCCTGCCTCTTTGCCTACTTGTGATCTCTGTCTGTCAAATAAATAAATAAAATCTTAAAAAAAAAAAAAGAATATCATCAAGAGAGAGGATATTGAGATGGCTAAGCAGGGTTGAGGGTCCACTTGCATTTAGACTCTCAAGAATTTATAGAGGCATCAGCCTGCTCAGTTGAATGAAATTGTCTTTTTCATCTTCTTGTCCCCATCCTAAGCCATTTCACATTCCCTCTGAAGCCTACCTTCAGGCATTCTTTCATAGAGAGGTAAGTGTTTTGCTATTTGTAAGCACCTCATTCTTGGAATCTTTAGCTTAGAAGATTACCCATGGGACCCAGAACACAACACGGTACCTCTGTTAGATTTTCTTCTGCTGCAGTAATGAGAGGTGTATTCCCAGTCTCTGGATGCTGAAAGTCAAGGTTTCCAAGGATGGAATGGACTTTAGTAATATAGTCACAGATGAGTTCCACATCACCCCTTGAAACTACTTCCAGGAAATCATGAATCAGTTTATTTTTATTCATCTTGCTAATTCCATATAATCGCCTGACCCTGCCAAAGAAGAGAAACAATTTAATTAAACAAGAACCAACAAAGCATGGGTTGTTCAAATGTAACATATTCTATCTTTAGTGTCACCTCTTTCCCCTCTTTTATGTATGAAATAATGGTTTTAAAGACAATTTTGAAAAAAAGGAAACAGTAATTCTATTAGTGTTGGTTCTGTGCACATGTTTTAAATTATAAATAACAATTTTCACCACCACTTTGTGAGAAACGCTGTGGTACAGGAGAAGAAAGGATGGATCAACACTAGAATGGAAAGAACAGAGGCTCCGGAACCTTAAAGAACCTGGGTTTAAATCTCTCCTCCACAGATTCCCAACTGTGTAAACTTGAGCATGTCACTCAGCTTCTCCAAGATTAATTTCCTCATCACTAAAATGAAAATAACAATCCCCTCTTCAAATGGTGAAGATCTGAAGTACTATATCCAAAGCTTTGGCACTCCTTCAACAGGTGAATGGATAAAGAAGATGTGGTTCATATATGCAATGGACTATTACTCAGCCATCAGAAAGGGTTTACATGGACATGTTTGGAACTGGAGGATATAATGCTAAGTCCATCAAAGAAAGATAATTATCATATGGTTTCACGCATATGTGGAATATAAGAAAAAGTGTAGAGGATCATAGGGGAAGGGAGGGAAAACTGAGTGGGAAGAAGTCAGAGAGTCAAACCATGAGAGAGTCTTGACTCTGGAAAACAAACTGATGGTTGTAGCAGGGGAGATAGTAGGGAGGATGGGGTAAATGGGTGATGGGCATTAAGGAGGGCACCTGAGGTGATGAGCAGTGGGTATTACATGAAACTGATAAATCACCAAACACTATATCAGAAACTAGTGATGTACAACATGTTGGCTAGTCAAATTTAAATAAATAATAATAAATTTTAAATAAATATTAATTCAAAAAAATAAATAATGAATTTTAAATAAATAATACTTTAAAAAAAGCTTTGGCACATTTTATTGGTTAAAATTCTTGCAGGATTTTGTTTTCTTTCTTTCTTCCTTTTTTTTTTTTAAGATTTTATTTATTTATTTTACAAAGGGAGAGAGAGCACAGGTAGGCAGAGTGGCAGGCAGAGGGAGAAGGAGAAGCAGGCTCTCTGCTGAGCAGGGAGCCTGATGTGGTGGCTTGATCCCAGGACTTCAGGACCACAACTTGAGCCGAACGCAGCTGCCCAAAGACCCGAGCCACCCAGGTGCCCCAGGTTTTTACTTTCTTTAGTGTCATTTATTAAAATCCCTGTAACTATTTTCTTTATGGAAGTTTTATTTTCCTAACAATACCATAAACTCCTCAGTAGCAGGATCATTCTATGCCTTATGTTTTGTATCCTCAATAACTAGAGTACAATGTGAGTCATTGAAGAGCATGGTGGTCATCATTCCAGATTTTCCAGAAAAAACCTTATTTTAAATATGCCATCTCAGCTTTCCAAATCATTGAAATATCTCTTAGAGTGCAAATTTTTTTAAAAAAAGTATTTATTTATTTATTTATTGACAGAGAGAATAGAGATCACAAGTAGGCAGAGAGGCAGCCGGGGGTTGGGGGAGCAGGCTCCCTGCCGAGCAGAGAGCCCTATGTGGGGCTCAATCCCAGGTCTCTGAGATCATGACCTGAGCTGAAGGCAGAGGCTCAACCCACTGAGCCACCCAGGTGCCCCTTAGAGTGCAATTTTTGAAGTCACCAGACTATCTCCCCCATGAAGCCTCTTGCTGTTGGAAACAGCACAAAATCATTTGTCACACTCTATATTCCAACTTCAGCCTCTGATACCATAGTCACTGTAAGTAGGCACGTTATTTCTTTGAACTGGCAATTTACTTGCAATGAACTGGCATTTTGTTGGAAGCACAAAAACAAAAAGCCCATTTCATAGTACAATTTTGTGGATAAAAGTTGACAAAAATAAACAAGAAAATGTCTAGAATTGGTTTTTAATGTTCTATATACACAAATGCCTTAGAATTCATAGGCCACACTATATAGAGCCTTCTTTTTCAGAGAGAACATGTATTTCACCCCAGAAATAATACTATTTGATAAATTCATTCATTCATTTAAGAGGCTACTATATGTCTTTCAGTTGTTTCATTGACCTGTCACAGTGGAAAATATCATAAAATAGCTAAGACAGAAATGGAAGGAAAAAAATTGTGGTTAAATGTCAAATCAAGCAATGAATAATGAAACTTACAATGTCAGAGAAATGTGATGGTTATGTGACTGGAGCAAATCCGTTGAAAAAAGGGTATCAGTAATATTTGGAGGAGTGGAGTAAAGAGGAAATGACAGCTTTGACAGAGGGGAAGGGCATGAAAGAGACCCACAACCAGGGTCAATGAGGAGAGAGTGGACCAGAAGGGAATTTACACTTTACTTCTGAACAAGTTGGGAAGCCCAAGGAGAGTTTCGAGTAGTGTCTTTTAGGAACAGTGGTATTTTGAGAAGATTATTATGCTAGAGAATAGAAAGACAAAAATAGAAATTGAAAGTAAACTTAAAGGATTTGTGACTGATTGGCAATAGAAAATGTGAAATGGGTCCAAGAGGATGTGTTTGGGCAACTGGGGAAGACCTGATGCTGGGGTAGGAAACCATTTGCTTTTATAGAACGATAATCAACAAGGTCAGCAACAGAGCCAGCATGTAAGTAAGGTGTCTTATTTCCTTGGCTCTCCACAAAATGTGGCCTTAGGTGAGTGCAGTTTCCTAAACTAGCACGAGCATAAGAATTTTGCTGTTCTTAGTTATGAATAAAGATTCCCAGTTTCCCTTCAATTTAGCATGTATGGAATAAGGCTTGGATACGCCCTCCCATTTTTGTTTTAATTTGAAAATTTTTACACTTGATCTTAGCCAAAAGGCCAAGAAGCGATAATTTGAAAATTTTTAATAGACTCATTTTATTTAGTCATTTAAAAAAATATTTTATTTATTTGACAGACAGAGATCACAAGTAGGCAGAGAGGCAGGCAGAGAGAGAAGAGGAAGCAAGGTCCCCGCTGAGCAGAGAGCCCAATGTGAGGCTCAATCCCAGGACCCTGAGATCATGACCCGAGGCAAAGGCAGAGGCTTAAACTACTGAGCCACCCAAGCGCCCCTATTTAGTCATTTTTTTTAGTAGACTTGCTTTAAATAGACTTTATTTATTTTTAGAGTACTATAGGTTCACAACAAAATTGACAGGAAAGCACAGAGAGTTCCCATATACCCCTGACAACCCCCCCTAACCCCTGTCCACACAGCCTCCCCATTATCAAGACCCAGTACCACACTGGTACATTTGTTGCAGCTGATGAATCTACATACATCATTATCATCCAAAGTTCAGAATTTACTCTTAGGACTCACTTTTGGTGTTGTACACTCTAGGACTTTGGGAAAATGTATAATGATATATAACCACCTTTATACTATAAGAGTATTTTCCGCTAAAAATCCTTTGTGCTCCACCTATTCAACCCCCTGACCCTCATTCCTGGCAACCACCTATCTTTTTACTGTCTCTTGGACACACTTTTTTTTTGCTCAAGCATTCAGGTGATTTCTATCATTAGACAATTTCTGGAAATACTGACCTCGGTTAGAATCTAATCTTTCTTGCAATTTGTTTTCTTTTCTTTCCTTTCCCCTTTTAAAAAAACATTTATTTACTTAACGCATGGAGAGAGAGAAAGAGAAAAGTGTGAGCATGGGAGAAGGAGCAGAGGGAGAGAATCTCCAAGTAAACTCCCCACTGAATGCAGAGCCTGACACAGAGCCGATTCGGTGACCCATGAGATCACGACCTGAACCCTAACCAAGAGTCAGACACTTAACTGACACTTAATCTGAGCTCCTCGTTTTATCTTCTAATTGACATTTAGCATTACCACTTACTCCTTTTGATTCAAATTTCTTAGAAAAAATACTGTTTTTCCCTAAATTTCTAATAGAGAAAAAATTGAAATAGAGAATCAATTCTTCAAGTCTCTCCCTACTTTTGTTCAAAGTGCTGTTACATAATAATAATAATAATAATATAATGATAACAGCAATGTTGTCTAACATTTATTGAATGCTTACTACATGCCATATGCCATTCTAAATGCTTTACATATATCTTATCTATTTAATTCCAACAACACCATCAGGAGAGTAGTATTATTACCATATTTTACAGGTGAGGAGAATTAGGCACAGGTGTTAGCAAAATGGGCTCTCACCCAGGAGACATGTGGGTGCTAGCACCCAAAAAGACTTAATGCAATTGGTATTTAAAGGAACATTCGTAAAGTAGTCTTATTTTCACTTCTTTGGATCCTAGGTAGAGAGGAGTGGGTTAATCATTCCCACTAGCAGTACTAGGCTGGACCTAGTTTTCCTCTTGTTTTATTTTATTTTTTCTTTCTTCAACTCTGATCCCTCCCACTTCCCTCTGCCTCACGGGAGCCAATCTGATGTGCCCAAGAGCTATCCTCAGGTAGATTGCTTTAAAAGCATATAGTGCTATTACATATGAGGGCTTGTCTTAAATTTGAACAAATAGTATTGCTATTTACTTTTTATTTATTTATTTTAAAAGGTTTAGTTTATTTATTTGACAGACAGAGATCACAAGTAGGCAGAGAGGCAGGCAGAGAGAGAGATGGGGAAGCAGGCTCCTTGGTGAGCAGAGAGCCTGATGTGGGGCTCGATCCCAGGACCCTGAGATCATGACCTGAGCCGAAGGCAGAGGCTTTAACCCATTGAGCCACTCAGGCACCCTGTTAGTTACTTTTTAACTTAATACTTTTTTTTAAAGCTTTAATCTTGTACTTACGCAAACCTCTGGCTGTTTGCTTCTAATGACTGCATAGCAGGCCTCCACCACACTTTATTATTCCGTCACTTGGTTGCGGACATCTAAGTTGCCACCAACTTCCCACTCCATAAACAACGCTGCAAGAAATATCCCTGTTCAGGTTTTCTTAGGCCCTGTGCAAAAGTTTCTCTAAGGTGAATGAGTTGAATGTATTTAATTTCACGAAATACTACCAGATTATTCCCCAGGATGGCTGCACCAATTTACATTCCCACCAGTAGTGCCTGACTGTTTTCTTTAAGCTCTTCCGAAGGAAGCAGACATTTGGTTGATTGCTGTCACTTAATCATCATTATCATTATCATTAACATTGAAAAAGCATTGTACTTGGAACATTGCTAGGGGCTGAAGGATCAAATGACACACTTGAAATTAGGCCATAGAAAAATTTTAAAATCAGCATACATATCTATCCCGGTAAATGGCTTTGAAACTTGGATTTATATACTTCTTTTTGAAAATGTAACAGTATTTGCAATATCACAGGTAAAAGAAACAGCTTCAGAAACAACGTAAAGCTGAAAATCAGATATTCAAATAATGACTAGGCAAGAAATATATATTTATATCACCAGTTTATTCATAAAGTGGGAATAAAACCCCAAAGAGACTTCTTCGCAAGGTTATTCCCCCTAGCAATGAAATGACAATGCATGTTCAGGGGTTGTGGCTTAGTCCTTTAATGTTACCTTTAAGTGAGAGCATTTTGCAAGTAGTAGCTGCCATTCCAATAAAAAAAAAAAAAAATACACATTAAAATTTAAGCCAAACTGGAGAAGAATCCATGAAACAAGATGGGATAGGGAGGGAGACAAACCATAAGTGACTCTTAATCTCACGAAACAAACTGTGGGTTGCTGGGGGGAGGGGGGTTGGGAGAAGGGGGGAAGGTTATGGACATTGGGGAGAGTATGTGCTTTTGGGTAAATTGGAAGGGGAGATGAACCATGAGAGACTATGGACTCTGAAAAACAGTCTGAGGGGTTTGAAGTGGCGGGGGGGTGGGAGGTTGGGGTACCAGGTGGTGGGTATTATAGAGGGCACAGCTTGCATGGAGCACTGGGTGTGGTGAAAAAATAATGAATACTGTTTTTCTGAAAATAAATAAATTGGAAAAAAAAAATTTAAGCCAAACTATTATAAGGCTATAGCGTTCATTCTACTGGAGTTATTGTTTTGAAAGTAGGCTCTATGCCAACTGTAGGGTTTGAACTCATGACCCTGAGGTTCATGTTCTACCAACAGCCAGCCAGGCACCTCTGGAATCAAAAAAATTTTTTTAAAAAGAATTAAACTTGGCGCCTGGGTGGCTCAGTGGGTTAAGCTTCTGCCTTCAGCTCAGGTCATGATCTCAGGGTCCTGGGATTGAGCGCTGCATTGGGCTCTCTGCTCAGCAGGGAAAGTGCACCCCCCCCCACCCCCCCGCCTGGCTCTCTGCCTGCTTGTGATTTCTGCCTGTCAAATAAATAAATGAAATCTTAAAAAAAAAAAAAAGAGTTAAACCAAATTGCAACCTGAACGTTATCAAATCAAATCACTACCGTACTGGGCAATGTGGTCATTATTTGGTTGTTCATCATCTCACACACTCAGTTGTGGCTGGAGCAAGACTATGAAGATTAGATCAGCATATAACAGATTCCTATACATAGGTAAGTTCTTTCAATTAGCAGGGACAGACTCACATTGCTTTTTATTAGTGAGTTCCATTTACTCTTCTGATCTTCAATCTGCACATTTCCAAGTTTTTTTCTTTTAATAAGAAAATGTTTCTCAATTTTCCTTTTAGGATTGTTTTGAGTAATGGTTTTTAAGCAATAATATTTCTTTCCACAGGGATATCTGGTTTAGCAACTGGTAAAACCCAATGTCTTTTATCTCTGTGTGCATGGGTAGTCTCCGTGTAAAACAAAGCATTTTATTACACTGTACATTTCATTTGGAATCTTGTGTAATTAAGACTTAAAGTAATGAGAACCCCTTTTCATGTTGGGAAGATATGACCAGGTCACATATATACAGTACTGAGTGTTTATAAGAAGACTTACACCAATTAAAGTTAACATATACTTAAGTGACTAAACTAAAATGAAAGATGTCCCTGGGTATAATTAAATCGAAGGAAGTTTTCTCATATACTTTTCTAGCCTTTATCAGTTTAGCCTGTGATCTAGAGGCATTCACATAGGTATTAGAAAGGACTGTCTTGATATTTGAAAAATCAAAGATAGTTTACTACAACAACTCTAAGGATATAATTATTTGAGATTAGGATATAGTTTCCTCTATCAGTTTACCTGACGTTCCTCCTCTGGGACATCCTCTGGGGAGAAGAAAAAAAGTTGCAATACAGGGAAATACCTAAAATGTGCCGAAAAGTGGAGATTTTGGCTTACCTATGTTGTGTTTTGCCGAGGGAGCTGATACACAGTTGAAGAAAGACCAAGAAAAACAGCAGTCAACGTCATCCTATTTTACTGTGGCACTGATTTCTGGGACAGCTGTCAACCCACACTTCAGTAAAAGATCCATTGAAAAGCAGCATAGATACAGATTTTTTTCTTTGATTATTTTCCAATGTTGCACAGCTCAATTTACTTAAAAAAATAATTAAAACTGGTTCTGTGTGCACAAAGCCTCCAGTTAGCTGCAAAGAGACTGCTTCGTTTACGGGTTGTCACCCAGGCAACCATCCACTGTGCATTTAGCTTTGAGAATTGAAGGCAGGACAATATCATCCAGGAAGGAAAACAAGCATTGTGCTTGAAGGAGTTGGACCTTGGTGTACTTCCATGCTTGGCACAATTGCCGTTATCATCTTCCCTACCGAGAATTTCTCCAGGAAAGCCATACCTTTGTTATTGCCATAACGTGCCAGAAGGATCCCTTTCCAAATCTAAATCTAAGGTACAGAGCAGGAGACTCCAACAGGTTACCCCCAGACTGGCTGTACTCTTAGAGTCATGTTTGAGAAAGCACCAGGAATCAAAGTTCTTCCATCGGAACCTATTTCTTGCCTAGACTTGTGATATTCCCAAGCAAAGTCTTTAGGAAATGGACTGTATTTTTATTTGAGTCATAAATGCTAATAAACCCAGCTGAAAGAGACTTGAAGTTGTGGACTACAAAAACACTCATGAGGAAGTAGACTCAAGGTGCTCTAAAACATAGAGTCGTCTGCCATTTCTGTGCTCTTAGTTTTTTTTTATGCCAGTTACTGGAGGATGCAGGGGGTTTTCTTCTAAAAATGGCCTTGTTGTATATACTCAACCACAAAGGGTGCAAATATTTTATTGTAACAACAGAGGGCATTTATTTAATTCTTACTAGGTTAGTCCTTTGCGTTCATGATGTCATTTAACCCCCACAACAGCTCTAAGGAGTTGACTATGATCACCATCATTCCCCATGTTACAGATGAGAACACTGAGGCTTAGAAGAAATTTTAAGCTAATAAATGGTAGACCTAGGGATGGAACCAAAGCAGCCTGACTGCAATGTTGAAGCATTCATCACTTTTACGATGCTAACACCACACACACACACACACACACACACACGCACACAACACACACACACACACTCTCTCTCACACTCACACACTTCTCGAGTCAGTGAACCCTTCTGGGTAAAAGACCACTCAGCGATTGCTAGGTTTCTGTACAGTCTTTCATCACTTCATTCAGCCTGAAGGGCTTAATGCTAATCCAAGCACCTGCAGGCTGTTACTCTGTTTTACTTTCTATCTCCTTCCGTGTTTCTGCTGCCAGGAGGAACAGTACTCTTTCTTAGCTTTTATGTCAAGAGAAAGTTGTAAGTGCTGTGCTTTCTGATGTTTAGGATTTCTGCAGGGTTCCGCTTGGGCTCAGGCTGGTCTGCAATCCATGAATCTTTTCATTGCTTCCGCAAAGAGCAGTCCTCCCCTTGTCTCTCAGTTTGAGAAAGAGTCATTAATTCAAATCATGTTTCTTTCAAGAAATGTAAGTTTTCAGAAGGAGTGGCAAGAAAAGCATGCACAACAAGGAGAATCCGGTGTTGTCCCCCGCCCCCCCATCCTCAGGGGATATGCCTCAAGACCTGCAGTGAATGTCTGAAACCTCAGAGCGTAGCAAACCCTCTATATATTGGTTTTTCCTATACATACACACCTAGAATAAAGTTAAATTTATAAATTAGGCACAGTAAGAGATTAGCAACAATAATTACTAGCGGAATAGAACAATTATGACATTTTACTGTAATAAAAGTTACGTGAATGTGGTGTCTCTCTCAGAGTAACTTACTGTACTCTGTTCACCCTTCTTGGGATGCCTACGTGACCAGATAAGGTGAGGGGAATGGTGCAGGCATTGTAATGTAGAGTTGGGCTACTACTGACCTGAGGTTTGTCAGAAGGAGGATCACCTGCTTCCTGAGGGTGGTTGACCATGGGGAACTAAAACTACGGAAACCAAGGATATGGGGGTACTCCTGTGTTAGGTGATAAGGCCACCACAGAGCTATGTAGAACGCTCTAGTGAAACCTGGGACTTTCTCAGTTGGAAGGGCTGGGGTATATTAGTTTGCTAGGGCTCTTGTAACAAAATACCACAGACTGGGGGGGGGCGGGCTTAGGCAAAAAAATTTATTCCCTCACCATTCTGCAGGCTAAGAATCCAAGATCAAAGTGTTGGCAGGTTTGGTGTCTCCGGAGGCTCCTCTCCTCAGCTTGCAGGTAGCTGATTCTCACTGTTCTCACAGGGTCTTTTCTCTGTGCACAAGCCCTTTGATATCTCTCACTGTGGCCTAATCTCCTTTTTAAAAAATAAGGACACCAATATGATTGGATTAGGGACCACCCTAATGGCCTCTATTAACTTATTCACCCCTGTGAAAATCTTACCTCCAAATATAATCACATGTTGAGGTACTAGGGATTAGGGCTTCAACATACGAATTATGGGGGGAACACAGTTCAGGCCATAACAGCACAGGGAGTCTTCAGAGAAGAGACAATGATCTGAGCTGAAATTTGAAGGGCAAATAGTTCACCAGGTAAACGACAGGCAGATGGATGTTGCCGGTAAACTAAGCCACAGCATGTCCAGAGGAAAGATAAAAGAATGAAATGTCGAAAATATTGTGTTCGGGTTGTATATGTGTGGTTGGAAAACAGAATACATTGAGGGGGCAGGGAGACAAAGGGGAAGTGAGGCTATTTCCAGTTGAAATGAAATAATTTCCAGTTATTCATGGGGAGACATGATCAAATCTGTATTTTAGGAAGATCCTCCTGATAGCAGGAATGAAGATTTAATTGAAGGAAAGGGGTAGATAGGAATGTTAAAAGATTATTGTAATGAATCAGGAAACAAATGATGGAGATACAACCTGAATCAATGACAGAAAAGATCCATGACCACAGAAAAACAAATGAAAGATTTGAAATCACTCTTAATAAGAGAGGAATACAAATGGCCAGGAAACACATTAAAATCACATTAACTTCACTAAGGATCAGGAGAACGTAAATCAAATCATGTTTTGTTTAGTATATGGACAAAAATTTAAAAGACTTATAATATTAAATGTGTGGGAAAATGGCAACACTTACACACTATTAGAGTGTATATAAATTTGTAATGCTCTTTTTGGACATTGCAATCTGGTGCTATCTATTGCCTTTTAAAATGCACATATTCGGGGCACCTGGGTGGCTCAGTGGGTAAAAGCTTCTGCCTTCGGCTCAGGTCATGGTCTCAGGGTCCTAGGATGGAGCCCAGCATCAGGCTCTCTGCTCAGCAGGGAGCCTGCTTCTCCCTCTCTCTCATGCCTGCCTCTCTGCCTACTTGTGATCTCTGTCTGTCAAATAAATAAATAAATAAAATCTTTAAAAAAAAATAAAATAAAATGCGCACATTCGGGGCGTCTGGGTGGCTCAGGTCATGATTCCAGGATCCTGGGATCTGGGCCCACAGCAGGAAGCCTGCTTTTCCCTCTCCCTCTCTTGCTCCCCCTGCTTGTATTCCTTCTCTTTCTGTCTCTGTCAAATAAATAAACAAAATCTTTTTAAAAAAATGCACACATTCTTCAACTTGGTATTCCCATTTCTCAGTATTCACCCTAGAGTAATTCTGAGAGGTGATCACAAGCATGCAGGTATAACAAAATTTTTACCCTAGAATTTTTTTATTTTTTAAATTGTTTTATTTTTATTTTTAAATTAATTTTATTTATTTATTTATTTATTTAGAGAGTGGGGAAGGGTTAGAGGGAGAAGGAAGGAGAGAATCTCAAGCCGGCTCCACTCTCATCAAAAAGCCTGATGCTGGGCTCAACATGGGGCTTGACCTCTGAGTCAATAGCCCTCACATCAATAGCCCTGAGATTGTGACCTGAGGCGAAATCAAGAGCAAGACACTTAACCAACTGAGCCACCCAGGTGCCCCTTATTTTAGAGAGAGGGTAGAATTTTTTTTATGTAACTTTTTTAGAAAATTTATTTTGGAAAATTTAAAACAAGCCAAGTAAGCAGTATAGTACAACAAACTGCCATGTACTTGTCGCCCATCTAAGGATATTATTCATATCTTTAAATAGTAGATCAAGTATGTCAAGTCACAGAAGAGAATTAAATAAAAAGTAGTACATCTGTACTTTGAATTCTGGAATGCTGTGTAGCAGTATAAAAAAGGAGGAAAGAGCTTTATATCATGTCCTAAATGCGCTCCAACACATATAGTTCAGTTAAAAAAAACTGGGTTGCTGCATAATGCATACATGGTAGTGATACTGGTATGAGCAGGTTCAGAGTACATGCTCAGGAGCCAGCCTGACCACTTCGGTGTACAACCTGGGCAAGTTACCTATGGTCTTTCTGTTTTCACTTCATTACCTCAAGTAAGGGTGTATGATAGGAACAATATCTACTTCACAGGGCAATTATAAGAATTAAATGAGTTAATACCAATAAGACATTCAGAAGAATATTTGGTGCATATTAAATATGAAATGTTCTTATTTGTGCAAAAAAATTGATTAAAAAGAAGGTAAAACTATATATTTCATATATATAAATATGTATGGAAAATAGGTAGAGGTCTGAAAGGATTCATGCTTACCTAGTATTAGTGATTGTATCTTTTTTTTCAAGATTTTATTTATTTATTTGAAAGAAAGAGGGAGAGTGCAAGCACAAGCAGGGGGAGCAGCAGAGGGAAAGGAAGAAGGCTCCCCACTGAGCAAGGAGCCTGATGTGGGGCTCAATCCGAGGATCTGAGGATCATGAAAGGCAGATGCTTAACCAATTGAGCCACGCAGATGCCCCTAGAAGGATATGATTGCTCCATAAACTTGTACACAATTCTCATGACACTTCAGTTAATTTTTTGTTTCCTACGTTCTGAGTTCAAGACCCACTAAAATATTTTAAAAATGGAAACATGTAAACTTGGACAAAGTAAATCAACCTTTCAACAAGTACTGTTCTTTTTTTTTTTTTTTAAGATTTTATTTATTTATTTGACAGAGAGAGATCACAAGTAGGCAGAGAGGTAGGCAGAGAGAGAGGAAGGGAAGCAGGCTCCCTGCTGAGCAGAGAGCCCGATGCGGGACTCGATCCCAGGACCCTGAGATCATGACCTGAGCCGAAGGCAGCGGCTTAACACACTGAGCCACACAGGCGCCCCTTAACAAGTACTGTTCTTAATGGAGTCTACCAGACAGGTGACACACTTAAGAATTGGAACTGGCTGTTCTTGACTTCTTATCATCTTACTTGAAACATCCTGACCGCAGGCACCTTGTTTTTATGTTTTTGTTTCCCAGCTTCTATGAAGTACCAGGCACATAGCAGCTCTTTTAATAAATGTTTAGTGAATAAAGAAAGGACAGATTGAATGGTAAGTGACTGAAGACTGTGAAGGAGTGAATAAATCACTTCTCTTAAAATTTCCGGGAGATTCCTTGCCTTGGTGATTGTAGCTTTTTCTATTTCAAGAAATAGTGGAGTGCTTTTCTAAAAATTTATTTTTTTAATTTTTAAAAAAAGATTTTGTTTATTCTCTCTCAGAGAGAGAGCGAGCGAGCGAGCGAGAGAGAGTGCGAGCGAGCACAAGGTGGTGCTGAGGGGGGCAACAGGCAGAGGAAGAAGCAGGTTCCTGCTAAGCCCGGGATCATGACCTGAGCTGAAAGCAGAAGATTAACCAACTGAACCAACCAGGCATCCTGATAGTGGAGTACTTCTTTAGGATATAAAATATGGTGTGTGTGTGTTCTTGGGGCACCTGGATGGCTCAGTTGGTTAAGCATCCAACTCTTGATTTCTGCTCTGGTCAAGATCTTGGAGCTGTGAGATAGAGCCCTGTGTCCGGCTCCACGCTCAGTAGGGAGTCTGCTTGAACTTCTCTCTCTCTCCCTCTGCCTCTGCCCCTCCCCACAATAAACAAATTATCTTAAAAAAATATTGTGTGTGTGTTCTGAAAGATCACTTAGATATTTTCCTACCATTGATTCTGAAAAGAGTTTGAAGTTGGATTAACCATCCTGTGTCCCTTTGTAAACCATATCATACTTATGTCTTTTCTCAGACTGTGAGCACCTTGAGGGCAGGGATTATTTTTTACTCCCTCCATAGTACTGACCACAGTGCTGTGACTTGATGGCTATTACTGAGTGAAAAAAATGCTGTCTGAGAATTTGGCTTTAGAGATTTCTCTTTCAAGAGTTTCTAATGATCATAGCACATGTTTGCCTTACAGCTCTACCTTCTACTGTAGTTGTTCTCCCAGCACGGAGGCTTCCAGCTAAGTGGGGACGGCATAGTCCTATGCTGTTGCTCCTCTCGCAATGTTTGCTGTTTCACTAAGACCTAATTAAACTGTTATGCCCCCACATTCCTCTGAGGACTAAGCCAAGGGTGATTTTTTTTTTTTCCAGGCATCTAACCTCTTAAATTGCCTAAGCGTCAAAATTCTCCCCATGGCTATTATTGGTTAACACCTTGAAATAACTGAAAATTATGCCAGTGAGGAAACGTGCTTTCAACAGAAAATCCCTTGCCTTTGGATGTGTAGCCAAAGAGCTCTTAATACTGAAGAAACAAAATCTTTTCTGCCTTGTGAACCAGTGAAAATCTAATAAAAGTGTGTCTCCCTTGGGTACTTTACATCATTAGCATCCTGGCTTCACACTTCGCTTTAACAAATAACTTATTTTAAAAGTTTCTCCAGGGAGAAGACAAGAAGCCAAAAATATCCTGGAAGAAAACTTTACCTAGCAACCCAGGCTCTTTTGTCCAGTTTCTAAAATTTAACTTCAGGCAGCAAAGTCTTTGTGATTTTTTAGTTTCTCATTTTGGTACTGAAATTTCTTCATGGCTAAACAAGGGGGAAGAAAAAGTAATGCCTTACATGTGAGCAGCAATTTCTGGTTTCATAGTAAATTCACACGATAAATGCTCCTACCATTTAGGAGCATGATCACCTCTACATGCCAGGACATTGTGCTAACCATCTTACATTGGTTCATAGAACTTAATCTTTGCCACAACCCTTTGTAATATGAGGTCTTAGAAGTCCTATTTTACTAATAAAGACCCAGGGGTTTGGAAGAGTTAAGTAATCTGCTCCAAGTGATATATTGTAGTTAGTAAATGGCTGAATCTGAGTTTGTCTGACCTTAAGACCTACAGACTTGGGAAGCCGGGGTGGCTCAGTCAGTTAAGTGTCTGCCTTCAGCTCAGATCATGGTCTCAGGGTCCTGGGACTGAGTCCCACATCAGGCTCTCTGCTCACTCCAGGGACTGCTATTTGAAAAGTGATCTTGGTTGGGGCAGGGGTGGGGGTAGGGGTGTGGGGAAGGGCTGGGGGGATGGGGTGGGGTGGGATGAGGGGGTTGGTGAGAAGGGGAGAGGGGAAGAAGGGGCCTCTCCTGAAGCAAGATTTCTGAATGCAATGTGAATGGTGCCCCCTGGTGTTGGTGCCCCCCCCCAGCTCTGGATTTCCTTCTTTTTCCCCTTAATAGGAACTTCAACTTCCAGGTCCTCTTCATCATCAGTCGACTTCTCTCTCTTAGATTATCATTCATGTGCAAACATATCTGTTTTCCTCTGTCTTAAAGACAAACAAAGGAAAACCCCAGAAACAATAATAATCACCCTTGATCCCATTATATTCCTCTTTCACTCACTTTCCAGCAGCAGTCAATATTTATCATCGTGAAACATTTTCCTCTCTTGGGTTCTGTGCCATCACTCTTTCTTTGCTTTCCTATTTCTCAAGCCATTCCCCTTCTTTCACTGGATACTATTCCTTTATCCATTCTCTAAATATAAAATGTTTTTGGGTCTTTAGATGAGGCTCTTTTCTTCTCTTTCTACATTCTTCTCTTAAATTGCCTCATCTGTTCTTGTGATTTAAAAATCCACCCAAAATCTTCACCATTAGGTTTTGTCTCTGAGTCCTATTCTTATACCCATTTTTTCCCTTGGCACCTCTCCTTGAGTATCCTTGGTACAAACCTGTCGAACTTCATACTTCCCAAACCAAACACGAATTTCCTTGCTCCTTCCAGTCTTGCTCATCTCAGGAAATGGCATCATCTCCCACATATTTGCTTAGGCCAGAAACTTGAAAATTATCTTTGATTTCTTCCTTTCCCTTATCTCTATATTTAATCCAGCATCAAGTCCCACCTATCATTTCTTCAAAATGCATATCAAATAATTTCATCATGTCAGCTGACCACCCCAGTCCAAGACTCCACACCGTCATCTCTCACTGGATGCTTTAATAGTCACCACCTGTCCTTACTTCTTTTGCAACGCCCCCCCCCCCAGTCTGTTCATATAGTACCCGAACTTCTGCCAAATGTAAATTGGATCATATTGCTCTCTTGCTGAAAACATTTCTGTGACTTTTGTTGTGCTTCAAATAAAGTCCAACTCTGGTCAGAGGGCTCTATTTGGTCTGGCCTATTCTTACCTCTCCAATTCTAGCACAAACACTTTGCTCTAAAGTGCTCCCTTTTTGTTCATTGGATGGATCAGATTTTCCCATCTTTGAGCCTCTAGACGTGCTTAGAAGCTTTCCCCCCCTGGTTGGCCCATCTTATCCTTCAGCTCTCCTTCAAGATTCTTCTTGTCAAGATTACCATTGACCTCTATATTGTTAATATTAATGCTGATACATGCAGCACCTCTTCATTCTGTTGTGCAGTGAATTTCCAGTTTCCCTAATAGACCCTGAGTTCCTTAAAGTCAGGGACTATATCCATAATACATCTTAATATTCTAGCAGTGATTGACTTATAGTTAAACGCTTGTAAATGAATGGAATATGCAAGTTGAGACCTCTTGGGAAAGACTGCTTTAGTAGTAACTCACAATCCCCCAGGGGTATAGTAGATAGATACTAGAAGGAACATCAAAAGACAGGGGTTCAAGGTTTGGCACTAGCAATAACTATCGGTTGTCATAATTCTTCTGATCTTAGTTTCCTCATCTGCCCTATCTATATCACTCTATTTTTGGTATCTTTAACCTTTTAAGAATAAATTTTTAAAAAAGATTTTATTTACTTATTTACTGGAGAGAGAGAGAGAGAGCGAGAGCGAAAACACAGGGTTGGGGTGGAGGGAGGAGCAAAGGGGAAAGGAGAGGGAGAGGGAAAGAATCTCCAGCAGATTTCATGCTTGAGTGCAGAACCCCTAGCAGGGCTCAATCTCAAGACCTTGAGATCATGACCTACACCAAAACCAAGAGCTGGACACTTAACCAACTGAGTCACAAGGTTAATATTTTTTTCATCACTGAATTTCTTAGTTCTCTACCACCAAATTCTTCCTTGTGCGTTGCAAAACTCATTAAATGAGATTTAATCTTTTTCCACTTTTAATTATGAAAAATTTCAAACCTAACAGAAGTAGAGAGAACGGTATAAACACTCATGTACCCATCACTAGCTTAAACTATTACCTGCACATAGCTAATCTGGTTTTATTCCTAGGCCTACCCCTTATACCATTCTCCCTCCCATTATTTTCATGCAAATCCTGGACATGGTATCATTTCATGATATATACTTGAGCATGAATGAGGTATAATTATTAATTGCTAGGGGCTACTCCTTCTGTTCCTCAGTGGCTTAAAAAGTGAAGTATTGAAGAGTACATTGAACATACATTGAACAGTATGTTGCTTTTCCGAGAAACCAGAGAACTAGCAAAATGATTTTATTGCATGACTTAACCAAACTGTGTAAATTGTTTGAGGCGGGGCGGGGGGAGGCAAGTGTGGGTATTACTGGCATCTAGCTTTGTGCCTTGCAGTCAATAAATAGAGGTTGAATGAAAACAAATTCAATGTGGTTTTGGCTTTTTAATACCACTTTATCCACAGTAATTTAGGGCCTTGTCTTACCTCCTCCCTTCTGTTATCTTCCAGAATTCATTAATCTAAAGGAAAAATTCAAATTCAAAGCTTTTCTGTTTGTTTGTTCTAGTCAAAGATTTCAGCCTTGGAGGACTTTTCCAGGCAGGACTCAATACTAGGGGGAGGTGCCTCCGGGGGCTGGTCTGCCCTGAGGCCCCGCCCCCGTTCGCTCCCGGCAGTCCTTATCCTCCTTTCCTTGTCCTCCCGGCAGCCTTAGCGCTTTTCCCGGCGCTCCTCAAGATGGCGGCCGACAGTGAGGTGAGTTGTTTCCTCCCCACTTATCCCTGTCTGTAAGTTCGTTCCTCCGTGTCAGCGCCCGGGCGCTCAATCTCTTTTTCTTTTTTTTTCTTTTTCTTCCCTTTCCTTTACCTTTAGCCCGAGTCCGAGGTATTTGAGATCACTGACTTCACTACTGCCTCGGAATGGGAAAGGTGAGTGAGTCGTAGCATTGGTTATCGGTACCCTGGGCCTCTGCGTCCCCCTGCAGCTTCCACAACGTAGACCACATGTGTTGCAACTTCTGAGAAAAAAGACCGGCGAACCCCCGGCTCTGCATCTTCTCCTGCCCCCAGTGTGCTGCAAGCCTCTTCCGCGTCTCACGTCTGACAAGCCCCAGCCCGCCCCCGTCAGCCAAACCCTTGGGACGCGGCTCTCAGAAAAAGTTTTGTTTACTCTGAGACCACTTCCCTCAGACCTTGGCTGTTCCCACCAGTAGAAACAATTTCCGTAGCTACCACTTCCGTTCCTGGTTTCATTTCCGTTTAACTCATTTTATCATAAGCAGTAAACTTGGCAGTTGTTTTTTCCCTCTCGTGTGCATTGGTAGGGGGCATTTAGAGTACTGGTAGTTGTCCATCTGCCACACGCCCACCATCTCCATTCTGTCCTTTATAACCTTTTAAGATAGGCTACAGATGGTTTTGGAATTCTGTGATTCAAGTTGTTACATTTCATTGGCTAATGTGCCCAGGCTTCGTGTGACTATCAGACCTCACAGAACAGCTGAGTGAAATTGCTGTATCACTGAAATTAGTTGAAAGCCACCTTTGTGAAGGAGTGGTTGCTTAGACTGAAGTTTTCTGGTCGGTGTCACAGAGACCGTTCTGGGTGTGGAGGTCAGTAATTAGCTTGTTGCAATATTTTATAATCTTTCTGGTTGGGAGAGGAAATTTGTGCATGTTATGTCATTACATGACGGGAAGTTATAAAAGATCCCTACTGGAGGGGCGCCTGGGTGATCTAAATTGGTTAAGCAGCCAACTCTTGATCTCAGCTCAGGTGTTAATCTCAGTCAGGGTCATGAGTTCAAGCCCTGTGTTGGCTCCATGCTGGAGTAGGGTGTGAAGCCTACTTAAAAAAAAAAAAATTTCCTTGCTGGCATAACAATTTGACTTGTGGTATCCCCCAAAAAAAGACAAGTCAGTAAGACATAACCCCACGGGCAAGGCTTTGTTGAGCAGGTAGAACTCTGTATCCAGAGTTAAACTAATGGAAAAAAAGAATAAAACAAAACCTTTGATCCATGTGTTAAACAAAACAGCATATGGTTAAGTTTTAAGCAAACTGGTATTAACTAAAAATAGTACTTTGAAGAAGGATGATATTGTAGATTACAATGAAGGGAGATACTTTAGTAGAAAAGATACGAAATGAGCTGGGCCTTGAAAGTGGGAAGTGATTGCTTAGGCATGAGAAGGTATTAACATGCTCAGAAAGATGGGTGAAAATGAGCCTTTGGGACTTCATGAAGATGTCTCTACTGGAGTGAAGGCTATCTATTGAAGTAAATACATAGAATTAATAGAGGCAGATCGCGGACAGCCTCCAAAGCTGAGTAAAGGAATCTCTAGACTCGGTGCTTTAAGACTAGGGATTCTCAAACTTTAGTGTGCATTAGAATCATAGTTTCTGATCGTGCCTGACGTGGACTGAGAAATGTGCATTTCTTATCAGGTTCTGAAGTGAGACTGATGTTGCTGGTCGGGAGACCACACTTAGAGAAAAACCATCAAATCACAGTAGTGAGAGACCCTTGATTTTATTTATTTATTTATTTAAAATTTATTTATTTATTTATTTGACAGAGAGAGAGAGAGATGACAAGTAGGCAGAGAGGCAGGCAGAGAGAGAGAGAGAGAGAGGAGGAAGCAGGCTCCCTGCTGAGCAGAGAGCCCGATGCGGGACTCGATCCCAGGACCCTGAGATCATGACCTGAGCGAAGGCAGCGGCTTAACCCACTGAGCCACCCAGGCGTCCCGAGAGACCCTAGATTTTAGAGTGGCAAAGTGATAGGATGAGAGTTGTTGCAGGAGATTAGGTAAAAAGAAGCCAAGTGACTGACTTTGATCAGTAGTTAGGTCGGTGATTTGTAGATTGTAGAGAAAGGGAGGATAGGAAGAAGGATTGTAAGACGTTTCAAATAAGAGTTTTAGATAGATACACTAGATGAAATGTTAGAGTAGAAAGAAACATGCAACTGGCATTTCTTGCCTGAAAGAATGAAGATAAAGTGTCAAAGTGGGAAGAACGCAGTTTTAGACCTGTTGAATTTGAAATAATAACTTGATGTCTTTTTTTTTTTTTAATGTTTTATTTATTTATTTGACAGATGACAAGTAGGCAGAGAGGCAGGCAGAGGCGGGGGGCGGGGGGGGAGGAGGAAGTAGGCTCCCTGCTGAGCAGAGAGC
The DNA here is from genome assembly GCF_020171115.1 of Neogale vison. Classification (NCBI taxonomy): domain Eukaryota; kingdom Metazoa; phylum Chordata; class Mammalia; order Carnivora; family Mustelidae; genus Neogale; species Neogale vison. The sequence goes on along the minus strand of NC_058093.1, from coordinate 96,223,190 downwards.
CCAATGTGGGGCTCGAACCCAGGACCCTGTCATCATGACCCGAGCTGAAGGCAGAGGCTTAACCCGCTGAGCCACCCAGGCACCCAATAACTTGATGTCTTGAAGGTAGATAGAAAAATGTAACCTGAATCTTGGAGAGTGGAGGTGAGGAAGCAACAAGAGTATGGAATGGAAACATGATTTTTTTCCCCTCTTAGCTAAATATTTAAAATATCCTGAAGTGCATTATTAAGCCCTTTACTCCTGATACGGGAATAATTGTTAACCCAGTTATGAGAACTACCACAAAGTAGGAAATTTGGTTATTAGCTTTCATGCTCTTTCTAGAGCTAAAGTAGTGTTTTATAGCTCAAGGGAAAATGTTAAGGCTTTGGAGTCTCTTAAACCTTGAGTTTAATGTGTGAATGAAAGTTCTTGTTAATATGTTAGCAGCCATACAATTTATTGAGAGTACTGAATGGAACCCTCTCTTTTTAATCTTTTGTGCTTCGCAGAAATATTTATTGAGTGTGTGTGTGTGTCAAATATAGTGCAGGACCTAGGGGTATGGTCAATAAAAATAGACAATTCTTGCTCTTAACATATAGTGTAGTGGAAGAGACACATGAGTCAAATAACAATACAAATGAGTCTAATTACAGTTGAAATGAGAGCTGAGAAGGGGAAAGACACCTGGTCTTAAACTGGTGTATAACAAAGGAACTTAATATAGAGTGAGGATTCAGAGGAAATGATACTGTACTGTAATCTTGAGGTTTTTCAGGGATAGTTAATTAAATTTTCCTAGTCAAATCTCAATATTTTCAGTAGACTCCAATTTTACTCTTTTAGTAGAAACCATAAAATAAGTATTTTGGTATGTTCCTTTTATTGTGAAAGCAATATTATTTTAAATGATTTTTATTATAATACCTCCCAGTAGAATAAAAAAAAAAATCTAAGAAACCTATAATTGTACCATTAGGAGATAGCTACTATTAATATTTTGAGAAAATTTCTTCTAATCTGTGCGTTGTAAACATTTTGTATCAAAACATATTAACACTTCTATAACCTTCATTTTTTTCATTTCATATATGAAATGAGCATTTTCTTATTTCCTCAAATGGCCTTCAAACATGATCCATTCAGAGGATACCATTAATTTACAGCTGCTTGTTGCAGTTGGACAGTTAGGTGGCTTCCAGTTTTTTACTATTATAAATGCAGTGTACATTTCACATGCACATCTTTAAAAAGATTTATTTATTTATTTTAGAGAGCGTGGGGGTGGGGCAGAGGGAGATAGAGTCTTTTTTTTTTTTTAAAGATTTTATTTATTTATTTGACAGAGAGAAGGGAGACAGAGTCTTTTTTTTTTTTTTTAAAGATTTTATTTATTTATTTGACAGAGAGAAATCACAAGTAGGCAGAGAGGCAGGCAGAGAGAGAGGGGGAAGCAGGCTCCCTGCTGAGCAGGGAGCCCGATGCGGGACTCGATCCCAGGACTCTGAGATCATGACCTGAGCCGAAGGCAGCGGCTTAACCCACTGAGCCACCCAGGCGCCCCGGGAGACAGAGTCTTTTTTTTTTTTTTTTTTTTTAAAGATTTTTATTTATTTATTTGACAGAGAGAAATCACAAGTAGATGGAGAGGCAGGCAGAGAGAGAGAGGGAAGCAGGCTCCCCGCTGAGCAGAGAGCCCGATGCGGGACTCGATCCCAGGACCCTGAGTCTTAAACAGACTTCCCGCTGCCTGTTATAGGGCTTGATCTCAGGACACTGAGATCACAATCTGAGCCGAAATCAAGGGTCTCTAGTTTAACCAACTCTGCTACCCAGGGGCCCCTCACATGCACATTTTTGCTCACATTTGGGTACATTAAAAATTATTATTTACTTTTTTTGATAAACATGTTGACTTATTTCATAACCAGTAATTGCCTTTTGACTGAACTACCCAGAAGTGAATTAGTATATTTATTAATACTGCCTTTAATTTCAAAGAGGAATTAATTAGAAGTTTCATTTAAATCATAAAAACTCTGATTTATCATTACTATCATTACTGACTTACAACAGATGTAAATATTAACTAATAATGTCACTGAAGGAAAAAACCTGATGTCTGTGAATATATTTTGACTAGAATTAACACTGCTACTGTAGCAATATGATGTAGGTGTTTTAGGAGATCAATTTTGCTATTAAATTGCATCATGCTTATATGAGAAGTTACCTTCTTAGTGTAATAAAAGTCTTCTGAAAGTGTCTTTTAATGGTACTACTGAGATTTGACAGTTTTAATTTGCTGATATTGAGCATGTCATTAGTCACAATTCATTCTCTTTTTCAGAGATCTGTTTCATCAGTAGATCTAAAGATGAGATAGTGATTCGTTTTAAAATTCATCAGTTATTCTTTATTCCGTATGGCTGACAAATCTGCCTATAGTTTCTTGCCAGCTGTCCCTTAAAACATGGTTTATTTTATATTATTTTTATTTTTTATTTTGTGTATTTGAGAGAGACAGAGAGAGAGAGAGAGAGAACAAGCAGGGGAAAGGGCAGGCAGAGGGAGAGGGAGAAGCAGGCTTCCCAGGGAGCAGGGACTCAAATGCAGGGACTCAAATGCAGGTTTAGATCCCGGGACCCTGGGATCATGACCTGAGCCAAAGACAAACTGAAGAGCCACCCAGGTGCCCCAAACATGGTTTATTTTAATGAGCAAAGGTTCTGAATGTTAATTTTTGGGGGGAGAGGAAGATAAATCAATTCCTAAGTATCTTCAAAAGAGAAGTTAATTTAAATAGATTAGTTGTTTTGAGATTAGGGAATGATGATTGGTTTCATAGTTACCCTTTTTTTTTTTAAGATTTTGTTTTTTTATTTGTCAGAGAGAGAGCGCGTGTGAGAGAGAGCATGCACAAGCGAGCCCACAGGCAGGGGGAGCAGCAGGGAGAGAGAGAGAAGTAGGCTCCCTGCTGAGCAAGGAACCTGAAGAAGGACTGGATTCCCGACTATGGGATCATTATCTGAGCTGAAGGCAGACTGTTAACCCACTGAGCCACCCAGGCATCCGAGTTTCATAGTTATCTTTTTTTTTTTTTTTTTAAGTTTCATAGTTATCTTTAATAGTATCCTTTTAGTTTGTCAGCTTTTACTTCTGTTCCAAATTTATATTCATTTTAATATAGAAATGTATTCTTTTTTTCTTTTTTTAAAGATTTTATTTATTTATTTATTTATTTATTTAATTGACACACAGAGAGAGTGAGCACAAGCAGGGGGAGCAGCAGAGGGAGAGGGAGAAGCAGGCTCCCTGCTCAACAGGGAGCCTGATGAGGGAGGGACTCCATCCCTGGACCCTGGGATCATGCTGAGCCAAAGGCAGACGCTTAATCGACTAAGCCATCTAGGCGCCCCATGTTTGATTTTTTTTATTAATTATTTTTATTAACATATTATTTGCCCCAGGAGTACAGGTCTGTGAATCATCAGACTTACACAGTTCACAGCACTCATCATTTCACATACCCTCCCAATGTCCATAACCCAACCATTCTCTCCATATCCTGCCTCCCCACAGCAACCCTCAGTTTGTTTTGTGAGATTAAGAGGCTCTTATGGTTTGTTTCCCTCCCGATCCATCTTGTTTCATTTTAGAGATGTAGTCTTAATTTATATCTTACAGAAGCAGAATGCTTTGATAGGTAAGTAGTAGACTTTAAAAAAGTCAAAATTTGGGGTGCCTGACTTGCTCAGTCAATAGAGCCTAGAACTCTTGATTTGGGGTTGTGAGTTTGAGTCCTATGGTAAGGGTAGAGTTTGCTTAAAAAATGTTTATTTAAAAAAATAAGAATTTTTGGATTAGAGAAGATTATTTCCACATTTATTCCATATCCATAAATTAGACTAATAATACTAACCTTAGTGAGCCTTCTCTGATAAAATTGTTAAAATATAAAAAATACTTTTTGAAAGAAATTTTATGACAGTAGTAAAAAAAAAAAAAAAAAGCGCTGTTGCATGTACAGAAAGCCTTTTTGTTTTTGTTTTTTTATTCCTTTCTAGGTTTATTTCCAAAATTGAAGAAGTCTTAAATGACTGGAAACTGATTGGAAACTGTTTGGGAAAGCCACTTGAAAAGGTCAGATCTATTTGCTGGTGTCTCTAAATAAGTATTACTTTGAATTTACTTTGAATTTCTCCCTATTTTAAAGCCCTTTGCTGCTTATGGTACCTTTGAATTAAATGTTTTTTTAAAGTTATGTATGATCTATGAACATAAAGTGGCATCTGGAAGAACTTGGATTTGAATCTGGCAGAAAATATATGTAAGACATTTGTGAACTGTTTTTAAATAAAATTTTATATGTATAATGCCATTCTTTGTGAGTGATTTTGTTTCTTCTGATGTTTCTCTCTTGCTTTCCCCCTTAGAATATTAGAAAATCTTTTTACAAGTTTTTTAGTCAGCTTTCCCCCTTAGAATATTAGAAAATCTTTTTACAAGTTTTTTAGTCAGAGGAACGTTGTAATTACCAACTTCATGGTAGAGTATTTTACTTAACTAATGAGGAAAAATCTTGTTCTTAACTGACTTGCTGTTAGTTAGCAGCAATTTCACTCAAGTTTTGTACTTTACAATACCACTAACAGTATTTGTCTCCCTCCCCCCCTCCTCCTTTTTTTTAACTTCATGAAAGTTTTGAGGATATTTAAGAATGAAGAAATTAGGGCGCCTGGGTGGCTCAGTGGGTTAAGCCGCTGCCTTCGGCTCAGGTCATGATCTCAGGGTCCTGGGATCGAGTCCCGCATCGGGCTCTCTGCTCGGCAGGGAGCCTGCTTCCTCCTCTCTCTCTGTGCCTGCCTCTCTGCCTACTTGTGATCTCTATCTGTCAAATAAATAAATAAAATCTTAAAAAAAAAAAAAAAGAATGAAGAAATTATTCAAAAGTGAGGTAGAACTTTAATTCTAATCTAAGATATTGCTGGATACTTAATTAAGATACTTAATTCTAATCTAAGATAAACCATGCCCCAAATAATTACTAAAGAATGTACTCTGAGAACAAACTTAATTTCTGTTTTGCACTAATGGGAACTAATGATTTGATTTTAGGCTTATGTAGATGCTTTGTTTTGTTAGATAATTTTTTTGAAGTAAAATTGATCACTTTTATTATAAGTCTATTGTTAACTGCAGTTTATTCCTCTGTAAGGAACTCTCAATATTTGCGAGGATTTTTTGAGCTTTATGGTGATGTTAACAGAATTTGAGATTATCAAAGCATTAGTATTTTCTTTTTTATTCATATGAATATGAGCAGAGAAAGTAGCACTGCATATAGAAATCACACATCATTAAAGAATCATTTTAAAGATATGCTGAAATATAAATTGATTTATTAAAATATTAAAAATTTTTTTTTTTTTTTTAATTTATCTGACAGATCACAAGTAGGCAGAGAGGCAGGCAGAGAGAGAGAGGAAGGAAAGCAGGCTCCCTGCTGAGCAGAGAGCCCAGACGCGGGGCTCGATCCAAGAACCCTGGGATCATGACCTGAGCCGAAAGCAGAGGCTTTAACCCACTGAGCCACCCAGGCACCCCTAAAATATTTTTATGATTACATTTTTAAATAAAGAGAAAATGTAAGTTTGCAAACATAGATCATTCTATTCCACTTGAAACAAGTACATAACAACAATTGATACATGATAGTAAAATTAAGGGCAAAATAAGGTAGCTGTAACTGGAATGGGGAATGATTTGCAGCACCAAAAAGAGAGCCAAACTGAGTATTTGTGAGCTGTGATATTATTTATAATTGTTAATACTTTGATTTATGCATATTTACTGAATATCTACTGTGTGCCAGATCTGAAGAAATAATGAACAAGACGAGATCCATGTTGCCACTGAACACAAATTCTGATGAGGGAGAGAAGTAATAAATAAGATTAAAATTTAGATGCTAAATTCAATTTTAGGAATTAAGTTGGGTAATGTATTCAAAGTACATAGCATACTGCCTGGCAAGGGCTAAAGGAAGGTTAACTCTATCCAACCCCTCTCTCCCTATAGATAGTGGTAAATAAGTCAGTTAGGGAAAACATGAATGGATTGATAGCAAGGTGAGCTGTTAATTATGATGAATAAGATTAAAGAAAATGTAAAGGACAGGGATTATTGAGATTATAAAAGAAAGTTTAGATAGTGACTGAAGAGATTTAAATTGATATGAAGGATAGTGATTACCAGTTCTCTTCCTCCACTGAAGGGGGAGAGTTAAGAGGAATTAAAAAAAAAAAAAAACCCTTTGTGAAAAATGTCAAACATTTGTAGACAGTATAGTATGATTAACCCCCATGTGCCCATCACTCTGTTTCAACAATGTTCTGCTGTTTTTTTGTTTCAGTAGTACCTCTATCAACTCTCCACCCCCCACTAGATTTTTTTAAAATAGTTTTTTAAAATAAAATTTACATATATTGTAATGCACAAAACTGCTTAATTTTGACAAATGTTTATATCAGTGTAACAGCACTCCTCATTCATGATATTGAACATTGCTCTCACCCGAGAAAGGTCCCTAGCAACCCTTTCCAGTTAATCCCAGTGCTCCTTACTCATGTTCCCCAGGCATCTGCTGTTCTCATTTTTTTCTTTTGAACTGTAGATTACTTTTGCCTGGATCTTGAATTTCATGTATATGGCATCATATAGTATATACTCTTTGTGCTTGGCTTCTTTGTGCCTGCAAGAATCACTGTTTTTCTTGCAAAGTAGTACTCTGTTGTATGAATATACTGCAGTTTGTTTTCACTTGTTGACAGACATACTGGCTATGAATAAAGCAGAACGTTCTTGTATGAGCCCTTTGGAGATGTATGTTTTTATTTCTCTAAGATATATACCTAGGAGTGAAATTACTAGATCATAGGATAGGTATATGTTTAACTTGAAGGAACTGCTAAAGCTTTTTATACCATTTTATTCACCTACCAGCAATACATACATGAGAGTTTGGGTGGCTCTACATTCTCACCAGTTGCTGGTTTTCAGTTTTAAAAATTTTGATCATTCAATTGGGTATGTAGTTTGTGGAATTATTTGTATTTTTCATTCTAGTTTTCATTTGTATTTCTGTTATTAATATTGACCACTTTTAATATACTTACTATTAGCCATTTGTTTGTCTTTCTTTGTGGACTGTCTATTCAAATTTTTTGTCCATGTTTTAGATTGGTTTGAGTTTTTTTTGTTTTAGGAGTATTTTAGTTCTTTTATGTATTCTGCTTTTCAGTCTTTTCAGATAGTAGTATTGGAAGTCGTGAATATATTCTTTTTATGTTTTCTTCGACATGCTTTATCATTTCAGCCTTTAGGTCTGTGATCCATCTGGAACTAATATTTGTATATGGTTTGAAGTGCAGAGTCACGTTTCAGTGTTTATATATGGGTATCCTATTCTAGAGCCCTTTGTTGAAAACACTTTTCTCTGTTATGTTTTTCAGGCAGTTGATGTAGGGGATTACCTTCTGGAATCTGTTTCTGTTTCATTAAATCTGTTTGACTATACTGTGTCAGTACCACATTGTCTTAACTACTGGAGATTAGGGTTTCCCAGCCTTGGCATTATTAAAATTTTGGGCCAGATGGTTATGGGTCTGCCTCATGCAGTATAGATTATTTGGTAGTATCCCTGGCCTCTAACTACTAGATGCCAATAACACTGCCCCAGTGATGACAACCAGAAATGTATCTAGACATTGACACATGTCCTCTGAGAGGCAAAGTTGCCCTCAGTTGAGAATTACCAAATAGCTTTATACTAAGTCCTGAGGTTAATTTAAAGTTTTTAGGTTTTGTTGTTTTCCCAAGATTGTTTTGTCTATTCTAGATTCTTTGTTTCCATTATGAATTTTAGAGTGAGGTTCTCAGTTTCCATAGAAAGGATTATGATTTTGCTGGAACTGATTGGGTTTGTGTTCAATTTGTAGGATACTTTGGGGGAGAAGTGACATTTAGACAGTCTTGAAGCTTCCAGTCATGAAAATTCCACATCTCTCCATTTGTTTAAGTCTTTAATTTTTCTTGACAGTGCTTTAAAGTTTTTGGTGGAGGTCTGGCATATCTTTTGTTAAATTTATTACTAAGTATTTATGTTGTATGTGGTTGTGATGGAATTGTTTTTTAGTTTTGTTTTTTATTTGTTTATTGCTAGAACACAGACATACATTAGAATTTTGTATGTTGACTTTAAAAAAGTTCTTTTTATTTGAGTATAGTTGACACACAGTGTTATATTCATTTTAGGTGTACACCATAGTGATTCAATGAGTTTATACATTATACTATTCTCATGTGTAGTTTTTATCTGTCACCATACAGTCCATTTCAGCTTCGTTGACTTCATTCGTTATGCAGTGCCTTTTATTCCATATCTGGCAACCTGTGTCTCCCCTTCATCCATTTTGCCCATCCCCTCATCCACCTTCCCTCTGGCAACCATTAGTTTGTTTTCTGTATTTATAGATTGTATGTTGACTTTGTATCTTTAGACTTGGCTAAAGTAAAGAATCATGATCTTATTGTTAATTCTTTGCATTTTCTACATTCATAATCATGTTCCCTGCAAATAGGGACAGTTTTACTTTGTTTTCAGTTTTTGTCCTTTTTATTTCTTATCGTTACTGCACTAACCAGGACTTTTTTTTTCTTCACTAAAATAGCTAGTGACCCCTGTCAGTTATGCACAGTTATGCACAGTGTTGTCAGGGTGGTCTTTTTTGCTTGTTTCTTTAAGTAAACTCTGTGCCAAACATGGGCTTAAATTCATGACACTGAGATCAAGAGACACCGACTAAGCCAGCCAGTCACCCCTAACCAGCACTTTTAGTAACATTTTGAGAGCTGTTGAGAGCAGACATTCTTGCCTTCTTCCAGTTGTAAGAGAGGAGATGTTCAGTGCTTCAACATTAAGAATGTCATAGGTTCTTCATAGGTGTTATCAGCTGAACCATCCAGGCGCCCACCACTATTCTATTTCTGTTTCTATGGATTTGAGTAGTCTAGGCATCGCATATAAGTGGGATCATAGAGTATTTATCCTTTTGTATCTGGCTTGTTTCACTAAGTATAATGTCTTCAAGTTCAGCCATGTTGTAGAAAGTGTCAGAATTTTTTTCTTATGATAGAATAATATTCCATTGTATGTATATACCACATTTTGTTAATCCATTCGTTAATCTGTTGGTGAACACTTGGGTTGTTTCTACTTTTTGGCTATTATGAATATGAATAACATACCTACTTTTTGGCTATTATGAATTATATTATTATGAATTCTGCTGCTGTGAATGTGGTTGTATAAATATCTGTTTATGTCTCTGCTTTCATTTCTTTTGGATATATACCCAGAGGTGGAATCGATGGGTCACATGATAATTTAAAACATTTTTTGAGATATTGCTGTACTCTTGGCTGTGTGCAAATTCTGTTTTGTTTATTTGAAGATACCCTTATTTTGCATTTTTTCTGAAGGATAATTTTGCTGAAGAATTCTGGGTTGATGTTTACTTATTTATTATTTATTCATTCATTTGTTCATTCATTCCAGTTCTTTAAAGATGTAGTCCTATTTTTTTCTTCTCTCAATAGTTTCTGATTACAGGTTAGGTGTCATTCATATTTTTTTTCTATTTTGGTGCTTTTCTCACTGGCTGGCTTTAAGCTTTTTTCCTTCAGTTTTCTTTTTAAGCCATTTAACTGTTACGGTTTAGGTATATTTACTTGTCATTTTTCTGGCAAATATTGGATATATAAATTTTTGTTTTTCACCAAACTAGGGAAGTTTCGGCTATTATTTCTTCAAATACTTTTCTGCTGCATTCTCTATTCTTTATCTGTGACATAAGTTTTTTTTGAACTCTTAATACTTTTCCACAGGTCTCTCAGGTTCTGCTGTCCTCATTTTTTTCCTCTCTTTCTCTTGGTTTATTTTTTAGTTCATTTACTCTTTCTTCTGCTGTCTCTGATTTACTGTTAAGCCCATTTGATATATTTCTCAATTTAGTTATTGTGCTTTTTAGGTCTTTACATAATTTGGTTCTTTACATAATTTCCAATTCTCTGAGGTTCCTTATTTCTAAATTCTTTTTGAAAATATTTCTGTTTAGTCCTTGAGTGTATTATAGCTAGTTTAAAGTCAATTGCTATATCTAGGCCTTCTTGGGGTTGGTTTTTATTGACTATATTCTTTTGAGTATAGGTCACATTTTCCTGTTTTGTTTTGTTTGTCTTGGGCATATGGGTATCCAGTAATTTCTTAATTATATGCTTGAATTTTGAATGAAATGTAGATTCTGTTGTGTTCCTCTGAAGAGTATTTTTTTTTTTTTTGCAGGCAGTTCATTTGACTGTGCTAAACCTCCTCTCTTTCATTGGTGACAGCACTTAAGTTTTTCTTTTTTCTTTTAAATGGACTCAGTGCTTGGCTCAGGCCCAAACCCATGACCCTGAGATCAACACCTGAGCTGAACTGAGCCACCCAGGCACCCCTGAAATCTTTTCTTTTAGTTTCTTTGTCACTGTACTGTGGGGTTTCCACTGTTCGTGCTTGGTGTAATAGATAACAAAAATTTGGGGCACAGTTTATATACAAATTTCAGGGCTTTTACCGCCATTGGTTTCTTCCCTTTCAGAATTTATGTCTTAACTTTAGTACTTTCCTGTCATTTTTAAAGATTTTTTTTTTTTTTTTTTTGACAGAGAGAGATCACAAGTAGACAGAGAGGCAGGCAGAGAGAGAGGTAGAGGGAAGCAGGCTCCCTGCTGAGCAAAGAGCCCGATGGCGGGACTCGATCCCAGGACCCTGAGATCATGACCTGAGCCGAAGGCAGCGGCTTAACCCACTGAGCCACCCAAGCGCCCCTTTCCTGTCATTTTTGAAGTTTGTCCTCTGTTGCCTGAATCCAGTAAAGCTCCATCATTCTGCAACTCTGAGTTGTGCATAGGATAGAGTGCCCTTAGATCAGCAGTTCTTAAGGTATGGGGCCTGAGGACTCCTGTTCTCAGAGACCCCTTCATGGGTTGAGAAGGCCCTGCCTTTTCTAACTACATTATATATTTGAGGCCAGTTTTCTTCATATACTTCAGTCACAACAATGGATTGCAAAGATTGAATGAAAGTACAGATAACGAGAATCCAAATGTCTTTTTTAAATTATATATTAAAGAGATTTACAGAATGTGAAACAGTGCCCCCCCCTTCATATTTTTGTTTGTTCTGGAAAATAGTGGTAGAACATTAACATGTAATAAGTTCATTATAATTTTTAAATGAATTCAAAAATTTATAATTTTTTCCTTTTTAATTTCTAATATGGGTTCCTCGGTAATTTTAACATTTTTAAAATTTTTAAAAAAATTTTATTTATTTGACAGGCAGAGATCACAAGTAGGCAGAGAGGCAGGCAGAGAGAGAGGAAGAAGCGGGCTCCATGCTGAGCAGAGAGCTCAATGCAGGGCTCAATGCAGGGCTGGATGAGGGGCTCCATCCCAGGGCCCTGGGATCATGACCTGAGCCAGAGGCAGAGGCTTTAACCCACTGAGCCACCCAGGCGCCCCCTCAGTAATTTTTAAGAGTGAAGTTTAAAGGAGTCCTGAGGCAAAAAAATTTCGAGAACTGCTATTTTAGACAAAAAATAGAAACGCGCAAATATTATCAGATAACATTTATTTTTTTCATGGACTCCATGGTTTCTGCTTCCATTTGGTCACTCTTCAGAGCCTTGAAAAATTGAATTGTTTTTGTACAGATTTTATAATTTTTATCTGAAGGATGGTTAATCTGACTAAGCTCCTTTACCATAACAGACTCTGAGGTGCCGGGAAATGATTTTAAGAGAGGTGGAAATGGCAGTTACTTGAGCATGAGTTAGGGTGCCATGCAATATATTAGGGATTGTGTCTATTAATTTACTTAATCCTAATTCTTAGGCAGATTTTAATGGTTAAGTGTTATCCCATTTTGTGGACAGTAAATAAGACTTTGGATTCTTGTAGTAATTTTCTCAAGGTCTTTCTGCCTATAGTTTAAACAGGATTACACCTAGGTCATACTTGGCTTTAACACCCTTGATGTTTTTATTTTACTCTGCCTTTTTTGGTTTGAGAGATTTAAGTAAATGTAAACTTAGGTAGAGGAAGTATTAGAAAAAGTTTCTAAAGCATATTATGGAATTTTAGTGTCTAGGCTTTATAAAATAGTTAAAAGTCTTGGTTCAAAGTCTTGGTGGTATGAGTGTGATCTTCCTTGAAGGCAGGGGATTGAAAGAAATGACCTTTTAAATCCTTTTTAGCCTTGTAATTTTATGATTCTATGTAGCCAGCAAAAATTGTAAGTACTTATTGTGAGATGTTAAGTTTGGGTATAGCATGAGCTGGTAATTGAACTGTTTAGTCAGTGATTGACTCCTACCTCACTAAAAATTTATGGAAGAAGAATCATTACTTGAGAATATTAAAAGAAGAATAATGACTATAATAGTACTGAGTTCACATTTTTCATACCCACTTAGTAGATTGGAATGACACTTCAGTAGTTAAAGTTCATATAGCAAATGTAAAATAAATTTGAATTACACATTTTCTCTTTGTGAGAAACTTCCCAAACGAAGTTATAACAATATGTCAAACTTGAGACTGACAGAAACATTATAAACAATTTAGATTCCTTTATTTGCATTCTTTTAGAACATTTAAATGTGTAATGGATTAGAGAAGAGACTTATAAAGAAAAAGATTTTGGAAATTAGACAGTTGGGGATCAGTGATGAGAATAGTGTTTCAGGAATGCAGAAAATTAGGGGCACCTAGGTGGCTCAGTTGGTTAAGCGGCTGCTCAGGTCATGATTCGAAGGTCATGGGGTTGAGCCCCATATTGGGCTCCCTGCTCAGCAGAGAGCCTGCTTCTCTCTCCCACTCTACCTGCCGCTCTGCTTACTTGAGCTCTTTCTCTATCTCTCTATGAAATACATAAATAAAATCTTTAAAAAAAGAAATGCAGTAAATTAAAATGAAATCAACATTGAGCTGCCTATAGTGTTTTTAGGAATAGGATTATTTAAGATAATGTTTATAGCCTTTTTTCCCCTCCATTTTTGTTTTTCCTTTCAATAATAACCATAGTGTATGTAACTTTTCTGAATATTATACAGAAGGGAAAAATTAGCATTTTATCATGTTTCCTATTCTTTCAAATTGAAAGTTTTTTTAGTTCTCTGTTGTATTAAAGTTTTTAATTAATAATAGGAAATGTCAGGAGGTATCTTTAAAGAGATAGCTGAGTGATGAAGAGTCTGGGCTCTGTACTGCTTGTGTTGGAAATCTAGTTCTATTGCTTACCATAACCCCATGTGACACTGTGCCATCTCAGTTAGCAGCTGCTGCTGCTCGTGCTTTTGCTGCTGCATCTCTCTCAGAAGTATGCACCAGAGGCTTTAAAATGGTAGTTGCTTAAGCAGAGTAGAATATAAATACATAGAATTACTTAACACTTTTTGACAATAAAATCGATCCATTGATTCCTCGGAGCTCCTAGAAGTTAAACATTTAGCATCCACATGGGGAGAGATGGAGTTTTATGTAGTGTATTCTGGCTGAGAAAACTCGGGTTTCTTCTGAGATAGTTTAGAGGTGTCTTCAGATGTTTTTAGTTCTATTATTTCCTAATTCTTTCCTTTGTTTATTTTGAAAGGATTTTTTGCTTCCATTGAGTTATAGCACAACATTCTTTCAGAGTGAAGTAAAATTTTCAGTGTACATCATGAATTATATTTTGAACTTCAGTTTGGTGTAGGGCCTGTGCCATTGTACAAACAAATGCTGTATAAACAAATGAGAAAGGTCATCTCTACAGATGAAGAGGTCAGATAAAGAGATGAAATGCTTAGGCTTAAATTACAAGCCACTCTGACTCAGAAGAGTTTTAAGTTCTGGCTGTGGAGATAGGCCCAAACTTTTATTAGAGCCGAGTGCCTGAGGTGGCCGTAAAGAGTACTTGTTGCCTGTAAAGCAGACTTACTTGTGCCAACCAGTGTGTCTTGTGCATACTTAAATCTACTGGCTAGTTCTTTTCCCTGAGGATCAGCCTGTTGTATTTGTATATGTGCTGCCGAAGCGAGCACAGCCTGTTGTATTTGTTATGATTCACTTGTAGATGGCTGTGTCCCTGTTTCTTAGGATCTCTTACTGTTAGAGTTCTTGGGTAGTTGAATGTTCTCTGGATGAATTGTGGCTCTTTTTTGATTCGGGAGGGGCTAATATCAAGTTCCCCTTTGTTTCCAAATTTCCTTTGTTAGGGTTTTTAATAACCCTCTGGAACTAAAGTCAAAGTTCCATGTTGAAGAGCTTCCGGATTGAGCATTAATATCATTCCTATCTCTACTTCTTTGCTTTTAGTGGGATGATCCTAATCCAGGCTGAGGGCCAACCAGGCTGCCTGTGACGACTGTTTGTGTGTCTGTGTGAGATTAGATGTAATTTTTTATTAATTTCAAGTTGTCACGGCCAGTATCCATGACTGTATAATAAATATACTGAACTGGAAACTTTGCCATGAAACATTCATTACTGTTGGAAACCTTGTCACATACTTCTGTCCATTTCACAAGAAACAAGTTCCTTAAATGTAACAAATCTAATTTTTAAAAAATACATGGAGAATGCCATGTCAGCTTTCTACTTTCTGGATTAAATATGTTCTTTCACATTTTTTGCTGTCTTTTAGTTACTGTGTGAAATCATCAGATACCTGTTGGAATTGAGTTCTATAGTCTCTCTTATCCATGTTACAAAAATGCCTTGGATGCCTGAAACCATGGATAGTACTGCATCCTATAGATATTTTTGCCTCTCTGTACGTACATACGGTAAACTTTAATTTGTGAAGTAGGCACAGTAAGAGATTAACAACAACTGATAATAAAACATCATAATTATAACAATATGTCAGTAAGACAATATGTCTGTCTTACTGTACTGTGCTCACCTATTTTTTTCTCCTTGTGATGATGTGAGATGATAAAACACCTATATGATGAGATGCAGTGAAGTGAGTGACATAGGCACCGTGATACAGTGTTAGTCTACTACTGATTTTCTGACGATATGTCAGGAGGACGATCATCCACTTCTGGACTGACGTTTACTGTGGTTATCTGAAACTGTTGAAAGCAAAACTGCGAGTGAGGGGTGAATATTGTACTAGGTGTTTATTTGTATGCTACTTCTCCAGCATACTTGCATATTTGTTTTGTTTTAGGAAAACTACTTGAAAAGCACTTGAGTCACTCGTGACTAGAGAAACACTTGGTATGTTTTATTCCATAAATAGATGAAATGTTCAGTGAGTTTTATTTTAAAAAATCTTTATTTTTATTTATTTTTATTTTTTAAAGATTTATTTATTTGAGAGAGAGAGAGAGAGAGAGAGATCTTGTGCATGTGTGAGTGTGAGCAGGGGGAGGGGCAGGTAGAGAGGGAGAGAGAGAATCCTCAGGCAGACCCCCTCCCTACCCCCACCGCCAAGCATGGAGCTAGGTGCAGGGTTCCAACACAGGACCCCCAAGATTGTGACCTAAGTGGAAATCAAGAGCCGGCTGTTTAACCAACTGAGCCTCCCATGTGCTCCCTCTTTATTTTTAAAGAAGATTCTTGTGCATTCAGATTTGAAACTGTGGAATGTTTTTCAGGCTGAGTAGATAGTTGTAAGATGTTGTGATTAAAGGAAAATCTTCTCAGTCTAAATTTTTTTTGAGATAAAATTTATATACCATAGTTAACCAGTTTAAGGTGTATAATTCAATGGTTTTTAGTATATTGATCGAGCTGTACAACTATTACCACAATTTTAGAAGAGTTCCGTTACTCCCAAAAGATACCCTATACCTGTTAGCAGTCACTTACTGTTCTGTCCTCTCCTGAGGCAATAACTAACTTACTGTTTGTCTCTGTAGAATTGTCTGTTTTGAACATTTTGTATAAACGGAATCATACAATATGTAGCCTTTTTGCTTAGCGTAAAGTTTTCAAGATTGGCCTATATTGTAGCATTTATTAGTCTTTCATTTCTTTTTATTGCTATGTACTATTTCATTGTAAGGATGCAGCATATTTTATTTGTACATTTATCAGTTGATTGACATTTACATTGCTGCTTTTTTTATTTTTTTTAAAGATTTATTTATTTATTTATTTATTATTTGACAGAGAGAAATCACAAGTAGATGGAGAGGCAGGCAGAGAGAGAGAGGGAAGCAGGCTCCCCGCTGAGCAGAGAGCCCGATGCGGGACTCGATCCCAGGACCCTGAGATCATTACCTGAGCCGAAGGCAGCGGCTTAACCCACTGAGCCACCCAGGTGCCCCTTACATTGCTTCTAATTCTTAGCTAGTACAAGTAAAGCTGACCCTTCATATTTATGTTTTTTGCGTGGATGTATATTTTCATTTCTTTTGAGCATAATTGTTAGTTCATATGGTAACTTTATTTTTTAACCTTTTGAGGAACTGCCTGGCTGTTTTCCAAAGTGGCTACATCATTTTACATTTTTTTTTTAAACGATTTTATTTATTTATTTGACAGATCACAAGTAGGCAGAGAGGCAGGCAGAGAGAGAGGGGGAAGCAGGCTCCCCGCTGAGCAGAGAGCCCGATGCGGGACTCGATCCCAGGACCCTGAGATCATGACCTGAGCTGAAGGCAGAGGCTTAACCCACTGAGCCACCCAGGCGCCCTCATTTTACATTTTTATCAAAAATGTATTTGTCCTGATCGCTCCACATCCTCATCAACACTTTTTACCTTTTTGATTATAGCCATCTTAGTGGATGTGAAGTGATATCTCATTTTGATTTGCATTTGCCTAATGGCTGTTGATATTAAATATTTTTTCATATTCTTATTTGCCATTTGTATACCTCTTTAGGGAAATGTCTGTTCAGATCCTTTGCCCATTCTTAAATTGGGTTGTCTTTCTATTATTCAGTATAAGAGCTGCTTATACATTTTGGATACAAGTCCCTTAGCTGTATAATTTGCGAATACTTTCCTCCTGTTTTTCATGTTGTAACATTTATCATTGGGGGTTATCTTTTAACTTTCTTGATAGTATCTATAGTTTTTGCTCCTACATTTATATCTGTGATCCATTTCGAGTTAAGGAAAAGATCCCGTTTCATTTTTTTGCATGTGGATATTCAGTTATCTACAGATGATTTTTTAATGCTTATATTTTAATACTGTCTGTGGTCAAAAGGATTTCTTACTCCTGTGGTTGAAAACTAATTTTAGCTCCATACCAGGTGGTTGTCTACCTTGGGTGCACACTGGAATCACTTGAGGAACTTTTAAAAAATTACAGTGTTTTGGCTACAACCTCAGAGATTTTGTTTTAATTGGTCTGTTGTGGAACCTATTTATCAGTACATTTTTTAAGCTTCTTCAGTGATTTTAAACTCTAATCAGGTTGAGAACCATAGCTGTATCCTCCTCAAAAAAAGAAATGGAAAAAAATTCACTGTATTTTTAATGCTTTACTATATTTTTCTCCCTTTCAATGATGTGTTGCATTTGGCAGTAGAAGAAACAGTTTTTAGTTTGCTAAACAATTAATTTTTAAATTTATGTTTCTTTTTCTTTTTTTTTTTTTTAAAGATTTTATTTATTTATTTGGCAGACTGAGATTACAAGTAGGCAGACAGGCAGGGAGAGAGAGGAAGGGAAGCAGGCTCCCTGCTGAGCAGAGAGCGGATGTGGTCTGGATCCCAGGACCCTGCGATCATGACCTGAGCCGAAGGCAGAGACTTTAAACCACTGAGCCACCCAGGCACCCTAAATTTATTTATTTATATATATATATATATATATATATATATATATATGAAATTTTTTTTTTTTTAAAGATTTTATTTGTTTGACAAATCGCAAGTAGGCAGAGAGGCAGGCAGAGAGAGAGGGGGAACAGGCTCCCTACTGAGCAGAGAACTCGATGTGGGGCTTGATCCCAGGACCCTGAGACCATGACCCGTGCCAAAGGCAGAGGCTTTAACCCACTGAGCCACCCAGGCGCCCCTAAATTTATATTTCTTAAATGGAGGATTATATTTTACATCATAGGCCATTTAAGATGAAATTAGATTCTGGTAACAAGTAAATCCTAAAGATGACTTGTGTTTAGGTGTTAGAGAAAATCTCTTAATACAGAAAGGCAGTGAGTTTACTCCTCTGTTTTCCCATGCAATGAGAAGATAAATTTCCAAATAAACACAGCAGGAGGACTCTGATGTACATATGTCAGTTCAAGTCAGAGAGTATACCTTTCAGATAGAGTAGATCACAATGTATATATTATCCAAATATATTACATTTTTCTAATACATCCACAAATATTTGTAAGTATATTTAAATATTTTCACTTATTTAAAATGTATTATATATTTCCTAGCATCTTTGGGACATATGGGGGTTATCATAAATATTAAAAAAAGGTAATTCCTAAGATAATTATTAAATGTGTAGGTACTGTTGAGTTCTGTGATGTAAAGCAGAATAGAACATAGTCTTTGCTTTTTACAGTCTAGTGGAGAAATAAATATATTAAAAAAATGATTAGTAGGGCGCCTAGGTGCCTCAGTTGGTTACGTGTCTACCTTTGGCTCAGGTTATGATGTCAGCTCCCTGTCATCAGGCTCCCTACTTTGCTGGGAGTCTCCTTCTCTGTCTCCCTTCGGCTCCCCCATGTGTGCTCTCTTCCTCTCTTTATCAAATAAATAATCAAAATCTCAAGAAAAAAAAACAAAACAAAACTGCTAAACCGTTTTTCTAAACTGGTCGTGCCATTTTATGTTTTTAGCAAAGTATGTATGAGATTTGTTATTCCATTCTTTCTGACAGGTGGGATCGTCAGATTTCTGTTTTTAGTCATTCCATTGGGTCTGAGGTGGTATCTCAATGTGGTTTTTAAATTTGGATTTCATGAATGACTACTAATATGTGGTAGTATCCACTAATTCATCATAGTTAACTGTGTTCATTGGTCATTTTTTAAAATTTTAAATTATTTTACTTACTTATTTGAGAGAGAGAGAGAGAGAGATCATGAGCAGGGGGAGAGGCAGAAGGAGATGCATACTCCCTGCTGAGCAGGGAGCTGGATGTGGGACTTGATCCCAGGATTCTGGGATATGACCTGAGCCAAAGGCAGACACTTAACTGACCCAAGCCACCCAAGCACCCTCATTGGTCATTTATATCTTCTTTTGCTAAGTTTTTAGTCTTTTGCTCCTTTTTTTTTCTTAAATGAGATTGTTTAGTTTTTGTTTTTGTTTTTAAGATTTTATTTATTTACTTGACAGAGAGAGATCACAAGTAGGCAGAGAGGCTGGCAGAGAGAGAGGTGGAAGCAGGCTCCGCACTGAGCAGAGACCCAATGCAGGGCTGGATCCCAGGACCCCGAGATCATGACCTGGCTGAAGGCAGAGGCTTAACCCACTGAGCCACCCAGGTGCCCCTGAGATTGTTTCATTTTTTAAATTATCCTCATACTCGGGTTGTGAGTCCTTTGTCAAATACATGTATTCTGGGAAAAAAAAAATACATGTATTTGAATCTTTCCTTCAGTCATGGCTTCCTCAGTCATTTTCTTCTTGTCTTTCGATAAGTAGAAGTTTTTATTTTAGTGAAGTTCATTTTCTTAAACTTTTCTGAAGTTTTATTTTAATTCCAGTTAGTTAACATACAGTGTTAAGTTAGTTTTAGGTGTACACTTAGAGTGATTCAACAATTCCCTACATCACCTGATGCTCATCACAAGTGTACTCCTTAATCCCCATCACTTCTTTGAGCCATCCCTGCAAGGCTCTCTTCTTTGGTAACCATCAGTTTGTTCTCTATAATTAAGAGTCTGTTTCATTAATGAGGAGTACATCACTTAATTTTTCTTCATTCAGGTATTGATGGATGCACTTGAGCTTCTTTCATATCGGGGTTATTGTAAATAATGTTGCTATATAAACATAAGGGTGCATGTATCCCCATGAATTAGTGTTTTTGTATTTTTTGGGTAAACTCCTAGTAGTTTGATGACTGGATCATAGGGTAGATCTGTTTTTAACTTTCTGAGGAACCTCCATACTGTTTTCCCCAATGGCTGCACCAGTTTGCATTCCCACCAACAGTGCGAATAACTCCACATCCTCGTCAAAACTATTTTCTTGTGTTTTTGACATTCGCTATTCTGATAGATGTGAGATAGTATCTCACTGTGGTTTCGATTTGTATTTCCCTGATAATGAGCAATGCTGAGCATCTTTTCATGTGTCTTTTGGCCATCTGGATGTCTTTGTTTTGGAGAATTGTCTGTTCATGTCTGCCCAGTTTTAATTGGGTTACTTGTGTTTTGGGTGTTGAATTGTATCTGTTCTTTATGTATTTTGGATACTAACCCTTTATGGGGTATGTCATATGCAAATATCTTTTCCATACAGTTTGTTGCCTTTTAGTTTTGTTGACTGTTTCTTTCATTGTGCAGAAGTTTTTTATTTTGATATAATCCCAATAGTTTTGTTTTTTGTCTCCCTTGCCTGAGCAGACATACCTAGAAAAAAGTTGTTATGGCCAAGTTGCAGAGAAGTACTGCTTGTGTTCTCTTCTAGGAATTTTATGGTTTTAGGTCTCACATTTAGGTCTTTAATCTATTTTAAAGTTATTTTTGTATATGGTGTAAGAAAGTGGCCCAGTTTCATTCTTCTACATATTGCTATCTACTTTTCCCAAACACATTTGTTTTATTATTGGGTATTCTTTCCTGCTTTGTTGAAGATTAATTGGCCATATAGTTGTGGGTTAATTTCTGAGTTTTCTATTCAATTATGTTGATTTATGTGTATATTTTTGTGCTAGTACCATACTGTTTTGATCATTACAGCTTTGTAACATAACATGAAATCTGGAATCGTGATGTCTCCAGCTTTGTTTTTCTTTTTGAAAATTGCTTTGGCTGGGGACTCCTGGTTGGCTCAGTCAGTTAAGCTTCTGACTCTTGATTTTGGCTCAGGTCATGATCTCAGGGTTGTGGGGTTGTGCTCCATGTTGGGCTCTGCACTCAGTGGGGAGTCCACTTGAGATTGTCTCACTCTGCCCCCTCCCTTGCTTGCTTGTACACACTCTCTCTCTAAGATAAATAAATAATTTTTGTTGTTGTTGTTGTTAAGGATTTTTATTTATTTGACAGACAGAGATCACAAGCAGGCAGAGAGGCAAGCAGAGAGAGAGAGAGGAGGAAGCAGGCTCCCTGCTTGAGCAGAGAGCCCGATGCGGGGCTCGATCCCAGGACCCTGAAATCATGACCTGAGCCGAAGGCAGAGGCTTTAACCCACTGAGCCACCCAGGCGCCCCAATAAATCTTTTTTTAAAAAAGATCGTTTGCTTTGGCTAGTTGGGGTCTTTTGTGGTTCCATACAAATTTTAGGATTATTTGTTCTGGTTCTGTGAAGAATGCTGTTGGTAGTTTGGTAAGGATTGCATTAAATGAGTAGATTGCTTTGGGTAGTGTAGACATTTTAACAATATTTATTATTCTGATCCATGAACATAGAATGTTTTCCCATTTCTTTGTATCATCTTCATTTTTTTTCATCAGTGTTTTATATATAGTTTTAGAGTACACGTCTTTCACCTCTTTGGTTAAGTTTCTTCCTAGGTATCTTACTGTTTTTGGTGCACTTGAAAATGGGATTGTTTTCTTAATTTCTTTTTCTGCTGCTTTATTACTGGTATATAGAAATGCAACAGGGCGCCTGGGTGGCTCAGTTGTTAAACATCTGCCTTTGCCTCAGGTCCTGATCCCAGAGTCCTGGGATTGGCCAGCATACTGCTCCCTGTTCAGCTGGAAGCCCTGCTTCTCCCATGCTTTCCCTTTCCCACTCCCCCTGCTTGTGTTCTCTCTCTTGCTGTCTCTATCTCTGTCAAATTAATAAAATCTTTAAAAAAAAAAAAAAGGAATGCAACAGATTTCTGTACCTTGATTTTGTATCCTACAATTTACTGAATTCATTAATGAGTTCTAAGCAGTTTTTTGGTGGCATCTTTTGGGTTTCCTCTGTATAGTATCATATCATCTGCAAATACTGAAAGTTTGACTTGTTTCTCACTGATTTGGAAACCTTTGATTTTGTTGTTGTTGTTTGATTCCTGTGACTGGCACTTCCAGTACTATGTTGAGTGAAAGTGGTCAGAGTGGCCACCCTCGTCTTGTTCTTGACCCTAGGGGAGAAGCTCTGTTTTTCCCCATTTAGGCATGGTGGTTAGTTGTGAGTTTTTCCATATCAGGCCTTTATTATGTTGATGTAGTTTCCTCTAAACATACTTTATTGAGGGTTTGTAGCATAAGTTGATATTGTACTTTGTCAGATACTTTTTCTCCATTACTAATGGAGAAACCCATCATATGGGTTTTATACTTCCTCTTACTGGGGTGATGCATCACTTTGATTGATTTGCAAATATTTAGCCACCCGTGTATCCTGGGAATAAATCCCACTTGCTTGGGGTGAATGAATTTTTTTTTTAAATGGTTGTTGTATTCAGTTTTCTAGATTCTGTTTAGTATTTTTGCTTCTGTGTTCTTCAAGGAATATTTGTATTTCTCTTCTTTTGTGGTGTCTATCTGGTTTTGGTATATCTGGTTTTGGTATTAGGATAAGAGTGGCCTGTTGGAATGAATTTGGAAGTTTTCCTTTTCTGTATTTTGGAATAGTTTGAGAGGAATAGATTTTTTAAAAAAAATATTTAAAAAATATATTTATTTGGGAGGGAGTGCCTAGTGAGTGAGAGAACACAAGTGTGGAGGGAGGGGCAAAAGGAGAGGGAGAAGCAAACTCCCTGCTGAGCAGGGAGCCTGATACGGGACTTGATTCCAGGATCTTGGGATCATGACCTGAGCTGAAGGCAGACACTTAACTGACTTGAGCCACCCAGGCACCTGAGAAGAATAGATATTAACTCTTAATTTATTTATTTATTAAAGATTTTATGTATTGGGTGCCTGGGTGGCTCAGTGGGTTAAAGCCTCTGCCTTCGGCTCGGGTCATGATCCCAAAGTCCTGGGATCGAGTCCCTCATTGGGCTCTCTGCTCAGCAGGGAGCCTGCTTCTCTATCTCTCTCTGCCTGCCTCTCTGCCTACTTTTGATCTCTGTCTGTCAAATAAATAAATAAAATCTTAGGAAAAAAAAAAAGATTTTATGTATTTGTCAGAGAGGGAGAGAGCACAAGCAGAGGGAGAAGCAGGCTCCCTCAAGAAGCCCAAGTTAGGGGGCCCCTGGGTGGCTCAGTAGATTAAAGCCTCTGCCTTCGGCTCAGGTCATGATCTCAGGGTCCTGGGATCGAGCCCCGCATTGGGCTCTGTGCCTAGCAGGGAACCTGCTTCCTCTTCTCTCTCTGCCTGCTTCTCTGTCTACTTGTGATCGCCGTCTATCAAATAAATAAATAAAATCTTAAAAAAAAAAAAAAGAAGCCTAACTTAGGACTTAATCCCAGGACCCCGGGGATCATCACCTGAGCCAAACAAAGGCAGATGTTTTAACAACTGAGCCATCTAGGCATCCCCAGCTCTTCAGAGGTTTGGTAGAATTCGCCTGTGAAGCCCTCTGGTCCTGGACTTCGATTATGGATTTAATTCCTTTGCTGGTTATTAGTCTGTTCAAATTTACTATTTCTTCTTGTTTCAGTTTTGATAGTTTATATGTTTCTAGGAATTTTACTTTCTTCTAGGTTGTCCAATTTGTTGGCATATAGTTTTCCATAATACTCTCTTACAATTGTTTGTATTTCTTTGTATTTGTATTTTGTTTGTATTTCTTTGATATTTGATATTTTTATTTCTCTTCTCTCATTCGTGACTTTATTTGGGCCCTCTTTTTATATTGATCAGTCTGGCTAGAGATTTTTCAATTTTATTGATTTTTTTTTCCCCCCTAAAGAACCAGCTCCTGTTTCATTGGTATGTTCTAGTGTTTTTTCTTTGTTTGTTTTTGTTCTTGTTTTTTTTTTTTTTTTAAAGATTTTATTTATTTATTTGACAGAGAGAGATCACAAGTAGGCAGAGAGGCAGGCAGAGAGAGAGAGAGGAGGAAGCAGGCTCCCTGCTGAGTAGAGAGCCCGATGCAGGACTCGATCCCAGGACCCTGAGATCATGACCTGAGCCGAAGGCAGCGGCTTAACCCACTGAGCCACCCAGGCGCCCATTGTTCTTGTTTTTTCTTTTAACGTTTCTGTTTCATTTATTTCTGCTTTATTTATTTATTTATTTATCTTTATTATTTCCTGCCTTCTTTTGGTTTTAGGTTTTGTTAATTGTTCTTTTTACAAAAGCTCCCTTACATGTAAGGTTAGGTTATTTGAGATTTTTCTTGCTTCTTGAGGTAGACCTGTTCCTATAAACTTCCCTTTTAAAACAGATTTTCATATATCCCAAAGGTTTTGAACTGTTATTTCATTTTCTTTTCCCCCCATGTACGTTATTATTTCCTCTTTTATTTCCTGGCTGACTCATTTATTGCTTATTAGCATGTTACTTAACGTCCATGTATTTATGGTCTTTCCAGATTTTTTTCTTGTGGTTGACTTCTAGTTTCATAGTGTTGTCAGAAAAGATACATGGTATATCTTCAGTCTTTTTTGAATTTGTTGAGGCTTGTTTTGTGGCCTAATATGTGATCTGTTCTGGAAAACGTTGCATATACACTTAAAAAGAAGTGTATTCTACTTTCATATGATGGAATATCCTGCATAATAATTTGTTAAATATCTAATATCTGTTAGATCTGTTTGTACCAGTGTGTCATTCAAAGCCATTGTTTTGTTGATGATTTTCTGTTTAGGTAGATGATCTGTCCATTGATGTGAATGGGGTGTTAAAGCCCCATACTATTACTGTATTATTATTGATTAGTTCTTTTATGTTTGTTATTAGCTATTTTATGTATTTGGGTATTCCTCATTTTCTTAATTTTTTATTTTATTATTAGTGCCTTTTGAGCCCTGTCAAAGGAGTCTTTGCCAATCTCAAGTTTGTAAAGACAGTTCTCTGTTTTCCTCTATTTGAATATCTTATTATTCCAGGACCGTTTGTTGAAAAGACCATCCTTTCCCCTTTCCCTACTGAATTGCAGTAGCTCCTCTGTTGTAAAATGGATAAGTGTGAATGTATTTCTGGACTATTATGTCTAAATGATCTATTTGTCTTTATGCCACTACTATAGTGTCTTAATCACTATAGCAAAATAAGTCTTAAAATTAGGTAGTATATATTTTTTTCCTTTTATTTATTTATTTATTAAAAATTTTTTTTTTTGTTTTTTTATAAACATATTTTTATCCCCAGGGGTACAGGTCTGTGAATTGCCAGGTTTACACACTTCACAGCACTCACCAAAGCACATATCCTCTCCAGTGTCCATAACCCCACCCCCTTCTCCCAACCCCCCTTCCCCCAGCAACCCTCAGTTTGTTTTGTGAGATTAAGAGTCACTTATGGTTTGTCTCCCTCCCAATCCCATCTTGTTTCATTGATTCTTCTCCTAACCACTTAAGCCTCCATGTTGCATCACCACTTCCTCATATCAGGGAAATCATATGATAGTTGTCTTTCTCCGCTTGACTTATTTCGCTAAGCATGATACGCTCTAGTTCCATCCATGTCGCAAATGGCAAGATTTCCTTTTTTTTTGATGGATGCATAGTATTCCATTGTCTATATACCACATCTTCTTTATCTATTCATCTGTTGATGGACATCTAGGTTCTTTCCATAGTTTGGCTATTGTGGACATTGCTGCTATAAACATTCGAGTGCACGTGCCCCTTTGGATCACTACGTTTGTATCTTTAGAGTAAATAGCCAGTAGTGCAATTGCTGGGTCATAGGGCAGTTCTATTTTCAACATTTTGAGGAACCTCCATGCTGTTTTCCAGAGTGGTTGCACCAGCTTGCATTCCCACCAACAGTGTAGGAGGGTTCCTCTTTCTCCGCATCCTCGCCAGCATCTGTCATTTCCTGACTTGTTGATTTTAGCCATTCTGACTGGTGTGAGGTGATATCCCATTGTGGTTTTGATTTGTATTTCCCTGATGCCGAGTGATATGGAGCACTTTTTCATGTGTCTGTTGGCCATCTGGATGTCTTCTTTGCAGAAATGCCTGTTCATGTCCTCTGCCCATTTCTTTTTTTTTTTAATTTTTTAAAGATTTTATTTATCAGAGAGAGAGAGGGAGAGAGAGCGAGCACAGGCAGACAGAATGGCAGGCAGAGGCAGAGGGGGAAGCAGGCTCCCTGCTGAGCAAGGAGCCCGATGTGGGACTCGATCCCAGGATCCTGGGACCATGACCTGAGCCGAAGGCAGCTGCTTAACCAACTGAGCCACCCAGGCGTCCCTCCTCTGCCCATTTCTTGATTGGATTATTTGTTCTTTGGGTGTTGAGTTTGCTAAGTTCTTTATAGATTTTGGACACTAGTCCTTTATCTGATATGTCGTTTGCAAATATCTTCTCCCATTCTGTCTGTTGTCTTTTGATTTTGTTAACTGTTTCCTTTGCTGTGCAAAAGCTTTTGATCTTGATGAAATCCCAATAGTTCATTTTTGCCCTTGCCTCCCTTGCCTTTGGCGATGTTCCTAGGAAGATGTGGCTGCGGCTGAGGTCGAAGAGGTTGCTGCCTGTGTTCTCCTCAAGGATTTTGATGGATTCCTTTCTCACATTGAGATCCTTCATCCATTTTGAGTCTATTTTTGTGTGTGGTGTAAGGAAATGGTCCAATTTCGTTTTTCTGCATGTGGCTGTCCAATTTTCCCAGCACCGTTTATTGAAGAGGCTGTCTTTTTTCCATTGGACATTATTTCCTGCTTTGTCGAAGATTAGTTGACCATAGAGTTGAGGGTCTATTTCTGGGCTCTCTATTCTGTTCCATTGATCTATGTGTCTGTTTTTGTGCCAGTGCCATGCTGTCTTGATGATGACAGCTTTGTAATAGAGCTTGAAGTCTGGAATTGTGATGCCCCCAACTTTGGCTTTCTTTCTCAATATTCCTTTGGCTATTCGAGGTCTTTTCTGGTTCCATATAAATTTTAGGATTATTTGTTCCATTTCTTTGAGGTAGTATATTTTTCATCAGAATTATTTTAGGTATTTTAGGTCCTTTGGATTTCATTTTCGTTTTAGAATCAGCTTGTCAATTTCTACGAAATGCCTGCTGGGATTTTGATTAGGAGGAGAATGACATCTTAATGCTGTTGTGTCTTCCAATCCAAGTACATTGAGCTCTCTATAGGTCTTTAATAATCGCTTATCAATGTTTTGAAGCATTCTTAGGTAGAATTCTTGCTCATCTTTTGTTACATGTATTTCTAGTTAATTTATTTTTGATGTTGTAAGAGTGGTATTAAAGAAATAATTTTCCGATGGGTCCAGGGAGGGAGACAAACCATAAGAGACTCTTAATCTCAGGAAACAAACTGAGGGTTGCTGGGGTGTTTGGGGGGAAGGGATAGAGTGGCTGGGTTATGGACATTTGGGAGGGTATGTGCTATTGTGAGTGCTGTGGATTGTGTAAGACTGAGGATTCACAGACCTGTACAAATAATATATTATATGTTAATTAAAAAAATCATTTCCGGGGCACCTGGGTGGCTCAGTGGGTTAAGCCACTGCCTTCGGCTCAGGTCATGATCTCAGGGTCCTGGGATCGAGTCCCGCATCGGGCTCTCTGCTTAGCAGGGAGCCTGCTTCCCTCTCTCTCTCTGCCTGCTTCTCCATCTACTTGTGATTTCTCTCTGTCAAATAAATACATAAAATCTATAAAAAAAAATCATTTCCAAGTGTTTGCTGCCTGTATATAAAAATACAGATGGTTTTTGTATATTGATCTTGAATTCTTAACTTCCTAAGCTCATCAGTTAGTTTTAGTAGTTTGTACATTGCTTTGGATATTCTAGGTACATATCAGATCATTGTGAATGAAGACAGTTTTATTTCTTTGCATTATATATGCTTGTTTCTTTTTTATTGTCTGATCAGTGCCCTCAGAGGTTATTTTTGATGAATCACTAGATTAATTTTGAACCAGAGCTGTCATTTCTGATTCTAATCATAAATATATACCATACTAAAATTTGGTGTCAAAGGACTGTATCATAATGGAATTGAAGGAGGCAGATTAGAGTATTGTTTTTTGTTGAACTGATTATCTTAAAAAGTCTGTTTGGGAGCCAGAACCTGGATACCACTTGTTTATTGAATACAAGCAAATCCTCCTTGAGATGGCTGTTGGTAAGGTTGACAGTAGTTCTCAGAATCCCAAATTAGGATCAGGTAATGTTTCTTCGTATCATTTAAGTAGAGTATTTCAGCTTTTCTGTAAGCTTGAAGAATGTGCTTTTCTCTCATTTTCTGTACTTTGCTCTTGTCCTTAGTTTTAGCCTTGATTGCTTTATAGTGGGCATTCCTCGTAGCACACCAAGCTCTTAGTATACAATTTAAGAATTTTGGTATGGGCCATGTATATCTTAATTCAATACAGATTAACCTTACTTTAGAGAAACCCAATATATAAAATTAAAGGTTTTGATATGTATCATATGTGATGGTTCTTCTCTTAATAAAAAGATTGGTGTTTGATATATTAATATAATATACCCTTAAGACATTTAAAATATGATTTAACTTCATTCAGAATTACAAATACTTTTCCAGAAACACATATAAAAATTTTGAGTGTTCTACTTTAGATATGATCATGAAAACACTTTTTATAAAAAACCAACAACTCACAAACTCATTCCTTACATATTTTCTGTCTAGTTTGGAACTGTCTTTGCTTGGCAAGCTGCTGGGTTGGTATTTCCTGCCTCATAGTGGTGTTCTGCTGCAGTGACTGTATACCTCCTCTCCAGTGGTAGGAATAGCTATGGGAGATTAGAAAATGGGAAAAATCCTTTTTTATAATTATGTTGTGTAAGTCAGGGGGCTCTTTGGAACTTTAAATTAAAATGTTTTCCAGTCAAGGAGTTGCTATTTAAATGAAAATATTTAAATACCAAAGCTTGCTAAAGGAGGTTGCAGAAATATGTTAAGGAAGTAAGTCCGACAAATGTCATGTCACTCAAGTTGATTTTTGATTTTACAAACTGCTTTTTATTAAGCAATTCCTGATGTCCAGTAATGCTCTGTACTATATAATGATATCACATTTGAGATTTTTATGATAAAAATATATTTTGCTGCCATATTTTTTCCTAAATTTTAAAATTTATGAAATGTTATCATTCTCAGCTGAAAGTAACTCAGAGATTCTGCTAATGGTAGAAAGGGTTTTGTTTATTTATTTATTTATTTATTTATTTGACAGAGAGAAATCACAAGTAGATGGAGAGACAGGCAGAGAGAGAGAGAGGGAAGCAGGCTCCCTGCTGAGCAGAGAGCCCGATATGGGACTCGATCCCAGGATCCTGAGATCATGACCTGAGCCGAAGGCAGCGGCTTAACCCACTGAGCCACCCAGGCGCCCAAGGGTTTTTTTTTTTAAATGTAAGAGGCATGGGACTTACTGTATATTCTTGATTTTATATATATATCTTACAAAAATTATTCAAAAATTATAATTTTGTATGTCTCTGTATAGTTAATATTTTAAGGGAACTTCCTTGAGGATGTTTTTTCCATTTTATTGTTAAATATAGGGTATATTTACTTCTGGCACATGGGAAGAGAAATCAGATGAAATTTCCTTTGCTGACTTCAAGTTCTCAATCACTCATCATTATCTTGTACAAGATTCCACTGATAAAGAAGGAAAGGATGAAGTATTGGAAGGTAAGTTGTTAACTACATATTTTGAAACTCTTGACTGTAAGAGTGATTATAATTTTGAATTATGAATTTAGTTCTCTTAATTAAATAGTGTCCTCTGGAGATGTTTTACATTTGCAAAATTGTTTCACTACATCTGAAATAGAATATGATCTTTTTAGAGGAACAGTCATAGCAGCATTTCAAAATTAATTAGATTAGCAAAATATTTATTGTGTGCACTTTTAACCCCCAGTTAAAAGAAATTTATAGTCCAGTAAGGGATATATGGTTTATAAATAACTAATGGTCATAGGAGATAGAAAATGATAAGTGCCATCACAGAGCCCAGAAAAAGTGCTACTGAAATTCAGAGAAGAAACGATCAGTTCTAACTGAAGAGAGATCAGGGAAGATGTAATGAAGAATTAAGCAATAAGCTGGGATTTGAAGGATTTAAAAATAAGTTATTTTCTGATTTATCAGTGTAGTGCTTTGGTTATACCCCAAAGTTTGTAGTCAGATCAAATGGATTAGAATTCAGGAGCTGAGGGCAGACACTCAACTGACTGGGCCACCCAGGCACCCCCCAAAATCTCTTCCTTGAGGTAGAGTAGCATATAATAGTGAGAGACCAAGGTATTGGAAAAATATGAATCCTGGAGCTGTCAGTCAAATACCCTTCTTTACTCACTTAAACAATAAACATGCAGAATGTGTATTAGTTTTTCGGGCAATTGATGATATTATGCTAAATGAAATAAGAGAAAATGATATCTCTTACATGTAGAATCTAAAAAAAAAATGAAAACAAAACTTACCGGACTTATTATGAGAATAGACTGGTGGTTCCCAGAGGTGGTGGTTGAAGGGTGGGCAAATTGGATGAAAGAGGTCAAAGTACACATTTACAGTTATAAAATTAATAAGTCACGGGGATGTAATTAATGTCCAGCATGGTAACTATAGTTAATCATACTGTATCATATATATGAAAGTTGCTCAGAGAGTAAGTTGTAAAAGTTCTTATGACAAGGAAATTTTTGTTGTTAACTGGTGACAGATGTTGACTAGACTTAACGGTGATCATTTTGCAGTGTATACAATTAATGAGTTGTTATGATGTTGTATACCTGACAGTAATATAATGTTAAATGTCAGTTATATTTCAATTGAAAAAATAAATTAAGGAAAAAAGTTTTTCTGCTTAAAACAGATTATCATTTGCAAGTGTAGGCCTGAAATATTTGTACCTTTTCTTGTATAGGAATAAAATTATATAACCTTTTGTATTATATGCATTCTTTTTAGAAACAATAAGGTATATATTGTTTCTAAAGTATTTATTGTTTCTAACAATAGTTTATTAAAGTAGTTATTGTTTCTAACCTAGTTTATGTATTCAGATTCATAAACTAGGACAGATAACATTGACCATCTATACACATATATAAGACAATTATACACTAAATAAAATAATTACAACAAAATATGAATATGTGTACTTCAGGAGTAAGTGGATGAAGGAAATATATGCAACTGATGGGAAGTCTGATAATAGCTCAGAGATTGCCAGGTCCTACATTCTGCTGACTAACGAAGGAACTGTTAAAGGTAGAGAAATCTTGAGGGCTGTTAATTTGAGGGAAGATCGTACATCAAGGAAGAGCTGTTAAAATGATGAGGCTTAGAATCAGTTTTTCTTTTTCTTTTTTTATTTTAGACTTGTACTCATCTTTAATATCAATGAATTATATCTTCTACTAACTTAAATTTTTTTTTCCAATTTATTTATTTTCAGAATCAGTTTTTCTAAGGTAAACTCGTATGGGGGCTGTGGTACGAGAGAAGATGAATGGATTTGGGTTACTTAAGTCATTATTATGGCATGTGTATATGTATTGTGCAGTTTTAATTTGGTTGTGATTAAAGCTATATTTAATGATAGAAGTTACAAGTAAATCATCAATTCATTTAATTTGGAGATACATATTTAAAATTATACTATCAGATGTCAAAAGTTTTGAGCACTGATCTTTTATTTTGTTGGGTTTTCATTGCTTCAGTTAAAGCATCGTCATTAGTGTTGTTCTATTTATTTTTTTTGAAAATTAAGAAAATATATATTTCCTAAGGAATTATGGCTATACAATAAAAGGAAATATTTTTATGAACAAATATTCTTTATACTTTGAATTTATTATGAATTTATGCACAACTAAGAATCATTTATGTCACTGTCTTATTATAAATGATAATACAAGTGCTTAAAGATGCATGGGTAAAAAGTGGGAACCTGGTTAGTGTTTGTTTTTTTTTTAATTTTTGTTTTCTGTTTTTTAAGATTTTATTTATTTGATATTTGATAGAGAGAGACACAGTGAGAGAGGGAACACAAGCAGGGGGAGTGGGAGAGGGAGAAGCACGCTTCCAGCTGAGCAGGGAGCCCAGTATGGGGCTCCGTCCTAGGCTCTGTCCTAGGATCATGACGTGAGCCGAAGGCAGATACTTAACGACTGAGATATCCTTGTTTAGTGGTTATAAGAAGCCCTTACATAAATGGCCAGAGGCTAGCAAAGACTAGCCAGAGGAGATGATAAAGTGTTGACAGGATTCTAAGTAAAATTTTGAACAAAAGTAGGGACAAAGGCAGATCAAGAAGAACAGATAAAATGTGGCTTTGTAGGAAGGATGAGGAAAGGTTTGAGTCATGACTTAGAAGAAAGGAAAGTATACATGTAGGAATAATACTTTTTGTTTTAGGAGGCTGGCTTTTTTGAAATAAGGCAGTGGGAAAGAGACATCTCTCTCACCCCAAATCGTAGTCCTAAATATAAATCCTTGAGCAATTGCAAAACTACATGGACTAGCAAAATACGTTACATAATGTGATTTTTTTTCAGTCATGTTATAAAATTTTGTCTTAGAGTGAACATACTAATTTTTCATTATTAAATGTTTTTGTAGATGTTATTCCACAATCTATGCAAGATTTGTTGTGTATGAATAATGACTTTCCTCCAAGAGCACATTGCCTGGTAAGATGGTAGGTATACTTTTACTCAGGTAACTTTCAGTATGTGGTTTGGGGTGACCCCAACATCTCCCCCAGGCTCAGTGATTTGCTAGGAAGATGCACAAGACTCAGCATATGGGTATACTTACTATGATTTATTACAATGAAACCTGCAAATAGAATTAACACAGGGAAAAGGTGGCTGAGGCAAAGTTTGGAGGAATTCGTGTTTGAGTCCTTTCCTAATGGAGTCACACAGAACATACTTAATTTCCTTAGCAACAAGTTGTGACAGCACCTGTGAGATGTTTTCTATCAGGGAAGCTTGTTAGAGGCTCAGCTCTTAGGGTTGGGGGCTGGCACCCTTTGACTAGTACTTAACAAAATTTCAGACTCCCAGAAGGGCAGTAAGTGTTTGGCATAAACCACATTGTTTGTACAGATTAAGCACAGTAACTCTTATTGGACAGTTTTTGAGAACCCGCTCAAAATCCAAATTCCTAGAAGCCTGCCGAAGGTCAGCCTTGCATGCAGGCCATACTTTTTTTTTTTTTTTTTTTAAGATTTTATTTATTTATTTGACAGACAGAGATGACAAGTAGGCAGAGAGGCAGGCAGGGAGAGAGGGGGAAGCAGTTTTACCGCAGATTAGAGAGCCTGATGGGGGGCTCGATTCCAGGACCCTGGGATCATGACCTGAGCCAAAGTCAGAGGCTTTAACCCACTGAGCCACCCAGGCACCCCTGCCTGCAGGCCATTCTAAGGATAGTAATCACAGGCCTGCTGTTAACTCTTTTCTGTACAATATATTTCATAATCTAAGTTAGTTATAATTCTGATGACTAGCATGGAACATTTGCATATCACAGAAAACTTAATATGTATTTTTGGAAATTGAATAGAAGTAAAATGTTGATCTCAGTTACATGATAACATCATGACTCACTCATTTAAAAAAAAAAAAGATTTATTTATTTATTTATTTGACAGACAGAAATCACAAGTAGGTAGAGAGGCAGGCAGAGAGAGGGGGAAGCAGGCTCTCAGCCAAGCAGAGAGCCCAATGTGGGGCTCAATCCCAGGACCCTGGGATCAGGACCTGAGCCGAAGGCAGAGGCTTTAACTCACTGAGCCACCCAGGCACCCCTCACTTATATCTTAATTATAAATGTGATAAGTTAATATAAGAGGTACATCACACCTCATTATTTTATTTTGGTAGGGGTGGTGTTGAAGCATTCCACCACCAAAATGTCTCAAGTGTGAATGTGTGGTCAAGAAGGGAGACCTAGTTAAAATAGATTTATATACTGGTTTTACATTAGTGTGTTGGTGTGAGTTGGTCTTTTAATTTCTTTTTTTTTGTAAGATTTATTTATATATTTATTTGAGAGAGAGAGAGAATGGATATGCAAGTGGGGGGAGAGGCAGAGGCTGAGGGAGAATCCTCAAGCAGATTCCGTAGTAGGCAAGGAACCCGATGCCCCTGAGATCATGACCTGAGCTAAAATCAGGAGTTGGATGCTTAACCAACTGAGCCACCCAGGCACCCCTTGATTTTTTATTAAAGAATTTCTAAGAAAGGAAAAAATATCTTTGCTTCTTTTCTCTTCATGCTAGTGTGATTACTATAACAAGTAGACTGTAGCACACTAAAAAAACTAATGCAAATGCAGATAAACTGGATATTGTTTCATAAGTATGCCTGTCATTTTAGTGTGATCTTTTAGTAACTGTGAACTTAAACAACTTAAACAAATATAAGAGAATTTAGTACATTACCATTTAATTTAATCCATCCAGATTCTCTTCTGATCTTTTAAAATGTGAATGTATACATTTAAAATGACAGAATACATCAGAAGGCAGCACAATTCATAGAACATGACTTTGTATGTATTCATTCACTCAACATTAATTGAATACCTACTATTTGGCCAGACACTGAATTAAACACACTTAAGTTTAATCTCTAGCTCAATACTTATTGTCAACTTTGGGAAAATTACTTAATTTCTCTGAGTTGGTAAAGACAGAATAATAAATAATAGGTACCTTTCAGAGTAACTTTGTGGATTTAGTAAAATAATGGTACATAGTATGTTTACCAGACTCTGAGTGCTGTTACATAATTTCTGTTCAGCTGTATTTTTTAAAGTTTCTAAATAGACATGAATTTTGAGGGAACATTATGTAACCCATTACAGTCTTACATCTAGTCTCCCCCAATTCATGTCCATTCCACAGATAAAACATACTCATTCTTTTCAGCTTTTTGGTATTTATTTCCTAAAACTGGGTTTGATACATAGTCCATAGTTTAAAAATATTTGTTGAATAAACAAGCAAAACCTTTCTATGTATTAATGAAGTGCTTGTTAGTGATATATTTCTTCATATTAATGAAAATCACTTGTTAGTAGTTTTTTTTAACCTTTACATTTACTTAAAAAATTTTTTATTTTAAAAATTAGCATATAGTAAAATTGACTTTTTTTTTAAATGAATAGTTCATTAACCTTCAACACATATGTATAGATTTTTAAAAACTACTACTATAATCAGGATATACAACAAAGTGTAACCTCCTAAAAAAACTCTTCTTGTCCAGGGGCGCCTGGGTGGCTCAGTGGGTTAAGCCGCTGCCTTCGGCTCAGGTCATGATCTCAGGGTCCTGGGATCGAGTCCCGCATCGGGCTCTCTGCTCAGCAGGGAGCCTGCTTCCCTCTCTCTGCCTGCCTCTCCATCTACTTGTGATTTCTCTCTGTCAAATAAATACATAAAATCTTTAAAAAAAAAACCAAACTCTTCTTGTCCATTATTATTTCTGGCAATTAATGATATATTTTTGATAGCTTTGTCTTTTCAAGAATATCATAGAGATAGAATCATATAGTAACTGTTTGAGACTAGTTTCTTTCCATATAATGCTTTCAAGATCCTTTTAAGTAATTCTGTATCAGTAGCTTATTCCTTTTTATTGCTGAGTAGCATTCTCTTTTAAGGGTATACAACAGTTTGTTTATTCATTCACTTGTTGAAGGATATTAAGGCTGTTTCTAGGTTTGGGCATTTATGATTAGAGCTGTTACAAATATATGTACACAGATTTTTGTGTGAAAGTACATTTTTAGTTCACTGGGCTAAGATTGGGTTGAGATTGCTAGTTACATGGTAAGTGTTTATTTTTAACTATAAAAATTGGCCAAAACATATTATTGCGACTGCATCAAAATATAAAGCTTCTGCACAATGAAGGAAACGGTCAGCAAAACTAAAAGGCGACCTACTGATTGGGAAAGATATTTTCAAATGATCTATCCCATAAAGGATTAGTATCCAAAATATATTAAAGAACTGATACAACTGAACACCCAAAAATGAACCCAATTAAAAAATGGGCAAGCACGAACAGACATTTCTTCAAAAAAGACATCCAGATGGCCAAACAGACATATGAAAAGATGCTCAACATCGCTCATCATCAAGGAAATGAAGATCAAAACTACAATGAGATACCACCTCACAACTGTCAGAATGGCTGAAGTCAAAAACACAAGAAACCGTAAGTGTTGATGAGAATGTGGAGAAAAAGGACCCCTCTTGCACTGTTGTGGGAATGCAGACTGGTGTAGCCATTGGGGAGAAGAGTATGGAGGTCCTCAGAAAGTTGAAAATAGAACTACCCTATAATCCAGTCACCACACTACTGCATATTTACCCCCAAAATATGAAAACACTTACTCAGAGGAATACGTGGATCCCTATGTTTATATGGCAGCATTATTTACAAGAGCTAGGATAAGAAAGCAGTCTAAGTGTGTCCGAGGATAGATAAATGGATAAAGATGTGTGTGTGCACAAACATGCACACAGACACAGACACAGTGGAATATTACTCAACTGTAAAAAGAATGAAATCTTGCCATTTGCAACATCATGGATGGAGCTAGAGCTGGTGAAATAAGTCATAAAGACAAATATCACATGACTTCATTCATGTAGAATTTAAGAAACAAATGAACGAAAGGAAAAAAGAAGATAAACAAGAAACAAAATTATAGAGAACAAACTGATGGGAAGGTGGATGGGGTGATGGATGAAATAGGTGATGGGGATTCAGGAGTGCATGTGTCATAATGAGCCCTGGGTGATGTATGGAATTGTTGAGTCACTATATTGTACACCTGAAACTAGTGTAACACAGTATATTAACTATACTGGAATTAAAAACAATTAAAAAGAAAAAAAAAGAAATGACCAAACTGATTTCCTGAGTGACTGAACATTTTGCATTTCCACCAGCAATGTATGAAAGTTCCATTTGCTCTTTGTACTCATCAGCATTTGCTGCCAGTATTTTTTATTTTAGCCATTGTAATAGGTGTGTTGTCCTGTCAGTTTATTAATTTTTTACTTTATGGGTCATGTTTCAGTGCCTTCTCTAAGAACTCTTTGCACCATGTCCCAGAGATTTCTCCTATGTTTTAAAAATAAACTGAAAAATTTTTTTTTGTTTTATTTCACATTTATAGAAAGTTTCAAAGATAGTGCAGTGTGTTCTGGTATGTCCTCACCCAGCTCTTCCTACTGTTAGCAGCTTATATTACCATGATATATATGTCAATACTGAGAAACCAACATTGGTCCCTTGTTACTAGCTTAACTTTAACTAGTTTTTCCACTAAAGTCCATCTTCTGATTTAGGATCCAGGCATTTAGTCATCATGTCTTTTTAGTTTGTCTCAGATCTTTGAACGTGTCACAGTCTTTCCTTATTTTTCATCTCCTTAACAGTTTTGAGGAGGTTGAGTCAGGTATTTTGTAGAATGTCCTTTAATTTAGTTTGTCTCTCTTTTCCTTTTGATAACAGTTGGGGTTGTGGGATTTTGGAAAGAATACCATTGAGATGAATTGCCTTTTCATCACATATCAGAAGGTCATGTTATCAACATGACTTAATCAGTAGTGATGTTAACTTTGATCCTATGGCCAATTCTGTGTTTTATTCCAAAAGTTTTACGTTTTGTATGTAGATCTAGAATCTATTTCAAGTTAATTTTTTGTATAGGTAAGAATTTTGGGTCATGGTTCTTTTTTTGCAAACAAATGTTCATTTGTTCCACTATCATTTGTTGAAAAGATTTTCCTTTTAACATTGACTGACTTTTATGCCTTTGTCAAAAATCATTTGGTCATATTTGTGTGGGTATATATCTGCATGTTCTTGGTTTCTGTAGTTTTAAGTCTTTTTTTAATTTAGGTGGTGTGATTCGTCCAACTCTTATTTCTCCTTTTCTCACTTGTTTTGATTTTTCTAGCTCCTTTGTTTTTCCATTTACATTTTAGAATTGGTTTATTTATGTCTATAAAAAGTCCTGCTGGGGCGCCTGGGTGGCTCAATCGTTAAGCCTCTGCCTTTGGCCCAGGTCATGATCCCAGAGTCCTGGGATCTAGCCCCGCATTGGGTTCCCTGTTCAGCAGGGAGCCTGCTTCTCCCTCTCCCACTGTTCCTGCTTGTATTCCTTCTCTTGCTGTGTCTATGTCAAATAACTAAATAAAATCTTAAAAAAAAAAGTACTGCTGGAATTTTGATTGTAATTGCCTTATATCTCTAGACAGTTTTTTTTTTTTTTTTTAATCTCTAGACAGTTTAGGGAGAACTGATATCTTTGTTATGCAGTTTTTCATTTTATGAACATGGTCTCTCAAGTTAGTTACATCTTCTTTGATTTCTTTTATTAGTGTCTTACTGTTTTCAGCATGTAAATCCTGTATATGTTTTATCAGATTTTTTTCTCCAGTCAGTTGATATATAGTGTAATGTTAGTTTCAGGAGTAGAATTTAGTGATTCATCACTTACATATAACACCCATTGCTCATCACAACAAGTGCTCACCTTAATACCCATTATCCTCTTAACCCATACCCTTGCCCACTTCCTCTCCAGCAATCCTAAGTTTGTTCTCTATGGTTTAGTCTGTTCCGTGGTTTTCTTCTCTCCTTTTCTCCTCCCCCCCCATGTTCATCTTTTTCCTTTATTAATTTGGAATGTGGAAGTTATTAAATTCCACATATGAGTGAAATCATGTGGTATTTGCCTTTCTCTGACTGACTGTACTTAGTGAAATATACTCTAGCTCCATCTAAGTCATTGCAAATGTCAAGATTGCATTCCTTTTTATGGCTAATATTCCTGTGTGTGTGTTTATACCCTACAACTTCTTTTTTTAAAAAATATTTATTTATTTGGCAGGCAGGTAGAGGGAAAGGGAGAAGCAGGCTCCCTGCTGAGCGAGGAGCCTGATACAGGACTTGATCCCAGAACCCTGGGAACTTGACCTAAGCCGAAGGCAGATGCTTAACTGACTGAACCACCAGGTGTCCCTATACCACAATTTCTTTATCCATTCATCAGTCATTGGACATTTGGGCTCTGTCCATAATTTGCTTATTGTTGATAATGCTGCTATAAACACATAGGTGCATGTATCCCTTTGAATTGGGTAAATACCTAGTAGTGTAGTTGTTAGATTTTTTTTTTTTAAAGATTTTATTTATTTATTTGTCAGAGAGAGAGGGAGAGAGAGCGAGCACAGGCAGACAGAGAGGCAGGCAGAGGCAGAGGGAGAAGCAGGCTCCCTGCTGAGCAAGGAGCCCGATGTGGGACTCGATCCCAGGACGCTGGGATCATGACCTGAGCCGAAGGCAGCTGCTTAACCAACTGAGCCACCCAGGCGTCCCTAGTTGTTCGATTATAGTGTAGTTCTGTTTTTAACTTTTGAGGAACCTCCATACTGTTTTCCAGAGTGACTGTATCAGTTTGCATTCCTGCCAATAGCGTAAGTGAGTTCCTTTTTCTCTGTATCCTCACCAACATCTGTTCTTTTGTGTGCTGTTTTTTTTTTAGCTGTTTGGACAGGTATAAGGTTATATCTCATTGTAGTTTTGATTTGTATTTCCCTGATGATGAGTGATGTTGAGTATCTTTTCATGTATCTGTTAAGACAGTTGTATGCCTTCTTTGGGAAAATGTCTATTCATGTCCTCTGCCCATTTCTTTGGCTTTTTTTTTTTTTTTAATGTAGGAATTGGATGTCAGATTTTTTTTTTTTTTAAAGATTTTATTTATTTGAGAGAGAGAGCACAAGCAGGGGGAGCAGCAGAGGGGGAAGCAGGCTTCCTGCCAAGCAGGGTATCCAGATGTGGAGCTCTATCCCAGGACCCTGGGATCATGATTTGAGCCGAAGGCAGATGCATAACCAACTGAGCCACCCAGGCACCACTCTTCTGTCCATTTCTTAAATTATTTATTTTTGGGTGTTGAGTTTGAAAAGTTCTTTATAGATTATGAATACTAGCCCTTTATCACATGTCATTTGCAATTTCTTCTCTAATTCTGAAGGTTGCCTTTTAGTTTTGTTGATGGTTTCCTTCACTGTGCATAATCTTTCACTTGATGAAGTCCCTTTTTGCTTTTTGTTTCATTTTTGCTTTTCTTTCCTGTCCCTCAGGAGACATATCTAGGAAAATGTTGCTACTGCTGATGTCGAAGAGGTTGCTGCCTATTTCCTCTTGGATTTTGATGGTTTCCTATTTCATGTTAGGTCTTTGATCCATTTTGAATTTATCCT
The DNA here is from genome assembly GCF_020171115.1 of Neogale vison. Taxonomy (NCBI): domain Eukaryota; kingdom Metazoa; phylum Chordata; class Mammalia; order Carnivora; family Mustelidae; genus Neogale; species Neogale vison. The sequence goes on along the minus strand of NC_058093.1, from coordinate 96,182,653 downwards.
TATGTATGGTATATAATGTGGTCAGTTTCATTTTTCTGTGTATTGCTGACCAGTTTTTCCAACACCATTTGTGGTGGGAAGAGTCTGTCTTCTTTTCGTTGGATATCCTTTCTTCCTTTGTCGAAGATGAGTTGACTGTATAGTTATTGAGTCCGTTTTGGGGTTTTCTGTTCTATTCCATTGATCTGTGTGTCTATTTTTTTTTTTTTAAGATTTTATTTATTTATTTGACAGAGAGAGAGACAGAGACAGTGAGAGAGGGAACACAAGCAGGGGGAGTGGGAGAGGGAGAAGCAGGCTTCCCACTGAGCAGGGAACCTGATGGGGGCTTGATCCCAGGACACTGGGATCATGACCTGAGCCAAAGGTAGATGCTTAACAACTGAGCCACCCACACGCCCCCTTTGTGTCTATTTTTGTGCCAGTACCATACTCTCTTGATTACTACAACTTTGTAATATAACTTGAAGTCTGGAATTGTGATGCCACCAGCTTTGCTTTTCTTTTTCAAGATTGTTTTGGCTTTTTAGGGTCTGTTAGAATTTTTAGGATTCTTTGTTCTATGAAATAATGGACTGCTCTATGGAAAATGTTGGTGGTATTTTGATAGTGATTGCATCAACTCTGTAGATTGCATTTGGTGGTAATAGACACTTTAACAATTATTTTTCTTCCGATCTCCATGGGCATGAAAAGTTTTTCCATTTCTTTGTGTCCTCTGATTTCTGTCGTAAGTGTTTCCTTGTTGAATTTCTGCTTAGATGATCTGTCCGTTGATGTAAGTGAGGTATTAAAGTTCCCTCCTATATTATGGTATTATTATCAGTGAGTTCCTTTATGTTTACTAATGGTTATATGTATTTGGGTGTTCCAGCTTGGCATATGTACACTTGTTAGATCTTGTTGGATTGTCCCCTTTATTATTACATAGTCTTCATCTCTTGTTACAGTCTTTTATTTAAAATCTAGTTTGTCTGATATGACTACTCTGTCTTTGATGTCTGTTACCATGATAAATTGTTCTCTGTTCTCTCACTTTCAATTTACCAGTGTCATTAGGTCTATAAGGAATCTCTTATAGGCAGTGTGTAGATGGATCTTTTTTTTTTTTAATCCATTCTGATATCCTAAGTGTTTTGATTGGAGCATTTAGTCCATTTACCTTCAGAGTAATTATTGATAGATGTGAATTTAGTGCCATTTTATTGCTTGTTGTTTCTAGAGATTTTCTGTTCCTTTCTAGTGTTTGTTGCTTTTGGTCTTTCCCACTCAAAGAGTTCCCTTTAATATTTCTTTCTGGGCTGGTTTAGTGATCAAAAACTCCTTTAGTTTTTGTTTATTTTGGAAACTATCTTTTTTTCTGTTCTGAATGACAGCCTTGCTTGTATAGAGTATTCTTGGTTGAGTATTTTTCCCATTTAGCACATTGAGTATATCATGCCAGACCCTTCTGGACTGCCAGTGTCTCTGGAAAGATGTGCTGCTAACCTTACTTGTCTTCCCTTGTTTATATATATTTACAAATACATATAACCATTAGTAAACCATAAAACCATTGTTTTTGTCCTGCTGCTTTTAGGATTTTTTCTTTATATTTTGCAAATTTAGTTATGGTATTTCTTGGTGTTGGCCTGCCTTTGTTGATTTTGTTGGGAGTTCTCTGTGCCTCCTGGATTTGAACGTCTGTTTACTTCCTCAGATTAGGGAGGTTTTCAGCTATCATTTTTTCTAGTAAACCTTCTGATACCTTTTCCCTCTCTTCCCTTTCTTCTTTATCATACCTGTGATATGAATGTCATTATGCTTGATGGAGCCACTGAGTTCCCTAAGTCTACATTTGTGATCAATATTTGTCTTTCCCTCTTCTCACCTTCATTATTTTCCATAATTTTATCTACTATGTCACTTATTTGTTCCTCTGATTTTTCCATCCTTGTGTTCATTACATCCAGTTGATTTTGAACCTTGGTTTTTGCTTTTTTCATTTTAGCCTAACTAGTTTTTAGGTCTTTTATGTCTGTAATGAGGGACTCCTTGTTGTCTTCTGTGCTTTTCTCAAGCCCAGCTAGTATCCTTATGATTGTTTCTTTAAATTCTGGATGAGGCATATTACTTATATCTGTTTAGATCCTGATGATGACTTTTTCCTGTTCTTTCTTTTGGGCTGAATTCCTTTGTCTTGGCACTTTGTCTAGGTCTCTATCTTCTGTGTGTTAGGAAAGCCTGTTATGTTTCCTGCTTCTGAGAGTTAGGGTTTTATGAAGAAGAGGTCACATACTGTTTCGGGCCTGGTGGCTTCAGGAAGTGTCTCCATTGTATGCTATGTGCACATTGCCACTGTATTTTGACTGCTCTTTCCCTCAGGTCAGTCCTCTGCAGAGTTCTTGTTGCCTAAGGAGGAGTGTTTGGATCTTTGCCAGAGTATGGTGAATTTTAACTAGGTGTGCTCTTGTCTACTTGTTAAAAGAGACCTGATTTCCACTGAAGCCTTAGCTTTGCACAACTCTATGATCAGTAGACATGGTGCTTGTGGGGGGTTTGTGCTGGTCTCTTGGGGAGTTTATTTATTTGAGAGAGCAAACAAATGAGCAAGAAAGCACAAGCATGGGGAGCAGCAGAGGGAGCGGGAGAAGTTGGGCTCGATCCTGGGACCCCGAGATCCTGACCTGAGCTAACGGCAGATGCTTAACTGACTGAGCCACCCAGGGTCCCCTGTTTCTTGCCTTTTTAAACTGGCTAGGACTTTCATTAAAATATTGAATGGGGGGCAGTAAGAGTGGACATTTTTGCCTTGTTCTGATCTCAAAGGGAAAATATTCAGTCCTTTACCACTAGGTGTGCTGTTAGCTGCAGATTTATCATGGATGCTTTTTATCAGGTTGAGAAAATTCCCTTCTATTCCTAGTTTGTTGAGTTTTTATCATGAATGAATGCTCAATTTTGTCAAATGCCTTTTCTGTGTTAATTGATACGATTTTTGGATTTCTGAGTACCTTTGTCTTCCCAAGATAAACCCCACGTTTTGTGGTATAATTTGTATTTGTACATACATATATTGCCAGATTTGATAATGCTGTTATTTTGTTGAGGACTGTAGTACCTATATTCATGAGGAATATTGGTTCTAGTTCTTCTAAACAGTAGTTCCTGTTGTCGGCCCCCTTCTGCAGTTTCAATTTCCATGGTTTCAGTTCCAAGGTCAACTGCGGTCCAGAAACAAATGGTCTTGTGATGTATCAGAAGGTTAGTAGTAGCCTAGTGCTATACCACAGTGCCTGTGTCATTCACCTCTCTTACTCTAACCATGTAGGCTTTTTATCATCTCACATCACAAGAAGGATGATTACAATAAGATGTTTTGAGAGAACATTCATAGAACTTTTATTATAGTATATTATTTCTTCAGTATATTATAATTTCAGTATATTATAATTTCTTACTGTGCCTAGTGTATATCTTAAACTTCATCATATGTGTGTATAGGAAAAGCAGTGTATTTGAGGTTGGGTACTATCTGTGGTTTCAGGCACCCACTGGAAGTCTTGGCACATGTCCCCCACTAAGAAATGGAGTACTGTACTTTATCTTGATATCAGGGAAATACTGACCTTATAATGTGAATTGGGAAGTATTTTGTTCTGTTTTCTGGCAGAGATGATGTAAGATTGGTGTTATCTTTTTTAAATGTTTGGTGAAATTTGCCACTAAAATTATCAGGGTCTGGAGTTTTCATTTCATTGAAGTAGTAATCTCTTCTAGGTGGGCGTTAAGTAGAAGTCCTAGTTCCAGTTTCTTGCATGTACACCCATGTCCCTGAGGAGCCATTCAAAATAATACAACCTCTGTACTGATTTGGGTTGATGCAATGTCCGTGTGCAATGCTTGAATAAATCTAAAGGATATAGAAGAGAGCTGGTCTGTGGAGAGATTGGTGAAATTGTTGAAAGGATAGGCAGCTTCCTATTCCTGGTGCTTTGTTAGCAAGGACACAGTGGATGATAATAACCTGAGTGATAAGCTTATGGAATCATAGTTTCCAGATCTCACTACTGAGGCTGGGATAATTTTGGACATAGCCCATCTGGATACATGCCAGAGACCACCTCCCCTGGGCTGGGTATACCTTATCAATCTCAGAGTTACATAATTCACATTATCACTGCTGGGCTAAGGTACACAGTGTTTGCACACATAAACAGACTTTTCTTTTACAATTCATAGTTTTTTAAATCTATCAGAGCATGGTCAGTTTTGCACACCTTTCTGAGTCACATTTATAAGCTTTTAGCAGCTAAAAGGCTTATCCTATAAAATTGCAATCCTTAGTTCTTAGCTATTAGGGCCTATAACCTAGAGTTGATAATCTCCCTGGGTTTCTTCAGAGTCACCTTATGTACTCACTTCTGGCTTTCAGTTCCCTCTTTGTTTCTGTTACCCTTTTTATCTCCTTTTTTTCCTTTGAAGTTCACTTATGTATCTAAAAAAGTATTGTTACATTTTATAAAGTGTTTTGGTTTGTTTTGGTGGGGAGGTCTATGTCATGTCATTCAGCCATGTTGCTTCCCTTTTATAAAAAATTTGATCTTAAAGATTAGGAGGCCAGCAATCAGACTTTCAATACTTATTTGATAATTAACCGTATTAAAGGCATATGTGTTTTCTTTTATCCATCAAACATTATTTTTAAACATTTACTGGGAACGAGATACTGAGATACCAAGGATAAAATATGGTCCCTGGTTCAGTAAATTTTGGGATTAGTAGGGGGCTGGATAAGGGAACAGTGGCAGCAGTATTGATAAACGCTCTCATGGAAGACAGCATAAGGCTTGATACTCACAGGAGGTATCTTTTTCTTTTTTTTTAAGATTTTATTTATTTATTTGACAGAGAGATCACAAGTAGGCAGAGAGGCAGGCAGAGAGAAAGGGGGAAGCAGGCTCCCCGTTCAGCAGAGAACCTGATGTGGGGCTAGATCCAAGGACCCTGAGATCATGACCTGAGCTGAAGGCAGAGGCTTAACCCACTGAGCCACCCAGGCGCCCCATGAAGTGTCTCTTTATAATATGGGTTAAGTCAGGAAATTGTTTTTGGAGGAGGTATTACCTCACTTGAATCCTGAGAGACAAGTGAGAATAAGCGGGGTGAAGTTAGATAAAAAGATACTGAAGGCAGAACAAAAGCATTAGTGAAGATGTTAATGCTTAAATTAGGAATTTTAAACATGTAGGTAGTTTGTTTGTTAAGCCTGGAGTGTAGCAACAGAGGGTTGAGAATGACAAAAGATGAGAGGGTATCTGTGTATTTTGGGCCTAATATGAAGCGGCCATCTTAAAAAGATTTCATAATGTTCTTATTTTTTTTCCATAATGTTTTTTAAAAGATTTTATTTATATGGCAGAGCAAGAGAGTGAGGGAGAGCACACAAACAGGGGGAGTGGGTGAGGGAGAAGCAGGTTCCATCCAGGATCCTGGGATCATGACCTGAGCTGAAGGCAGACACTTAACTGACTGAGCCACCCAGGTGCCTCCATAATGTTCTTGTACTTGTTTTTTAAATAGAGTTTTGAGATTATAACTGTTGCAAACTAAAATTTCACAATTTTCAAGGTTATAAATTATCAGTCATGCTTCTTAGCACCTGAAGAATAACATACACAGAAGTGTTCATCTATAAGCATTTCCTTTTTTAAAAAAAACTGAAATTAATACTAAAACAATGACATTGAAAATTTGATAACTATTATGCAAAATATTCACTTATACCATACATATACAATAAGTATGGGTTGACTCTGTTGAAATGAGATAAAATTAATGTATGATTAACTTATATTTTGGGGGCATCTAGGTGGCTCCAGTTGGTTAAGTGATTGCCTTTGGCCCAGGTCATGGTCCTGGGATCTTGGGGTCAAGTCCCCCATTGGGCTTTCCTGCTCAGTGGGGAGACTGCTCCTCCTTCTTCCTCTAACCTTCCCCTCCCCACTCCCCCCCACCCCCGCTCGTGTTCTTGATTGCTCCTTCTCTCTCTCAAATGAATAAATTAAAAAATCTTTAAAAAAAAACCCCAAAACATATTTAAAATCAAACTTTAAAAAATAAAGTTTTGGCATTTATGGCAATACTCAGTTTTGATAGTTCATCTATCTGCATCTATTTTGAAATTTTGTAATGTCACTTTTTATATTATGCAACTGCCAGTAAGCTCTAAGCCTGTTTAAGTTTTTTAAGGGTATTTTATAAAACGAATCTTTAAAAGATACGTGGGAATGATCAGTTTTTATGGTATAGGCAAGATAATTGATGTTAATGATGTGATTGTTGGCTACTTTTCTGATGGTAGATTCTTGAAACCATAAGTAGAGAGAGATTTATTCCCTTGATTGTTACTCCTTATGAAATAAGTAGTCCTGGAAATGATATAGACATTAACCTAGGAGACATTTATGCCCAAATATAAATTTGTGAGATCTTTACTGAGCTGAGGTTTTAATAAGAAGGAATCGTAGGCGGGATAATGAACCTCTCTACAACCGACATATGTCCACATCCTAAAACCTGTGAATTTAGGTTATATGGCCAGAAGGGATCAAGGGAACAGATGGAATTAGGGTTGTTAATTAGCTGTGTTTAAGATTGGAAGATTTATTTTGGAATATCTGGGTGGGCCCAGTGTAATTACAAGAGTTCTTTTTTTTATTTTGTTTTAGAGAGAGAGAGAGTGTGTGTGCTGGGGGATTGGGGAGGATAGTGGCGGAGAGAGAGAGAGAATCTTAAGCAGGGTTCATGCCCAGTGTAGAGCCCAACACTGGGCTATCACAACCCTGAGCTCAAGACCTGAGCCAGAATCAAGAGTCTGACTCAAGAGTTGGACACTTAACTGACTGAGCCACCCAGGCTTTCCATAAGAGTATTTTAATGTGGAGAAAAGGCAGAAGAGAGTCAGTGTCTGAGTGATGTAATATGAGAACTTGACCTGCTATTGCTGGGTTTGAAGAAGGTAGCCAGGAACTAAGGAATGAGGGGAGCCTCTAGAAACAGGGAAAGGGAAGGCATGAATTCCGGCTTTTGAAACTTCCAAAAGGAACACAACCTTGCTGACCTGTTGATTTTAGCATGCTGAGACTTTTGTTGCCCTTCTGACCTATAGAATTATAGATAATAAATTTGTTTTAAGCCACCAATTTTGTGTTCATTTGTTACAGCAGCAGTATGAAAACAACACAAAAAGTGGGGCTATAGGTGCTATATATGTGGGAGATTGGAAAAATACACTGAAAGTATAGCTGGGTTTAACTCATGATGATTTTTGTGTCTGTGGTTTTGCCTTTGTCTAGCCTAGTCTTTGGACTTTCAGCTCAACCACACTTTAAGGGAATAGCAGCAACAATGTAAAAGAAATGGCCCACAATTTTATAAATTGTATAGTTGAATAATTATGATGGCTTTTAAAAAATATGTATTTTTATGATTTTAATGCATTTTTGGATGGCTTTAGAAAAAGATATGTGCAAAAGGACCTGATAGTTTTGAGAGAATGGTATTTTAGAGTAGCTCTAACAGCCTGTAAGATGTTCTTACTCTTTCAAAAGCAGAAATGTTCAGAAGACTTCTAGTGATGGTGACATAACATAGTTGGCAGTTCCTTTTCTGCAAAAAGAAAAAAAAGCATAAAACTGGAAAATATTGGCAAAACAACTATTTCAGGGTACTGAAAATTACCCAAAGGCAGACAACAAATTGAGAAGCATTTTTTTTTTTTTGAAAAATCCCTGGTGTTTCTTTTTTTTTTTTTTCTCCCAATTTATTTATTTTCAGAAAAACAGTATTCATTATTTTTTCACCACACCCAGTGCTCCATGCAAGCTGTGCCCTCTATAATACCCACCACCTGGTACCCCAACCTCCCACCCCCCCGCCACTTCAAACCCCTCAGACTGTTTTTCAGAGTCCATAGTCTCTCATGGTTCACCTCCCCTTCCAATTTACCCAAATTCCCTACTACTCTCTAACCCCCCTTGTCCTCCATGCTATTGGTTATGCTCCACAAATGAGTGAAACCATATGATAATTGACTCTCTCTGCTTGACTGATTTCACTCAGCATAATCTCTTCCAGTCCCGTCCATGTTGCTACAAAAGTTGGATATTCGTCCTTTCTGATGGAGGCATAATACTCCATAGTGTATATGGACCACATCTTCCTTATCCATTCATCCGTTGAAGGGCATCTTGGTTCTTTCCATAGTTTGGCGACTGTGGCCATTGCTGCTATAAACATTGGGGTACAGATGGCCCTTCTTTTCACGACATCTGTATCTTTAATCCCTGGTGTTTCTTATAAGATAGATGGATACTCTGGCCCTTTTGTCTGTGACTGTTTATACCACTGCCTGTCTTTTCCCCAGTCTGTGGTGAGAACTGTGGCTTTCCAGTCTAGACTGGTCATGAAAACCACTGTTCTGTTGGCAGATGAGCAGACTTGATCTGGGTAAAGGGCAAAAACCTGTAGCTCTGCCATCTAAGAGTAGTGGACTTGATTGAGCACGGATGAATGAGGAAAACCTGTATCTGAACTAAGCTGAGATTGTAGTTCTAGTTCAAGGCATTTGGTGGGTTAGTCAGAAATTTAATAGAGACATACTATATGTATGAGAGCCATAGGAAAGTTGAATATACTTTCTACACTTCCCTGTATCATAGGGAAACTATGTATGTGCAGGAGAGATGTAAAAAAACCCAAACTTAAGAACTGGTTGCAACATTAAATGTACCTACACCTCTTCCCAGCAGATCAGTCAGCAGAAAATGAAAGTCTCATAGTCTCAAGTGTTTGAGCATATTCTTTACCTCAGTTACTGTCTTACCACAAAGCAGTACTGACAGTGGGTAGCCCCAGGGAGCCAGGCTAAGAACAATAAAATAGTTAAATAGAGACACCAATAGTTGAATATCTTGGGAAAGACAGATTGTACAGTTTAAATCTTGACAAGTTACTAGATACAAGCAAAGAACCCTCAGAAAAGTTACACTTGGTTTTACTGTATTATTTTAACAGTAGTTTTCAACAACAAATTACTAGGTATACAGGGTCACACAGGAAAAATGTGACCCATATGTAAGTGGGAAAAAAGTTAGCAGAAACTGGACTCTTGATGGGATTGAGCCATAACTTCAAAGTGGTTATAAGTATGTTAAAAAAAATTGAAGGAAATATATTCATAGAATTAAAAATATGCTGCCAATGAGTCAAATTGGAAATCTCAGTAAACTATAATGAAGAGCCAGATGGAAATCTTAGAGTTTAAAAGTATAACTGAAATAAACTTTCACCAGATAAGCTCAAAAGCAGATCTGAGAAGTCAGAAGAAAGAGTTGGCTTTGAAAGATTAATAGACGTTTTCCAATCCAAAAAACAGAAAGAAGAAGAATAGATTAAAAATGAACAGGATATCTGTGGGTCAATATCAGGTGTTCCAAAGCATACAGGTAATAATGGGTGTTCCAGAAGAAGAAAGAGAAAGGGGAGGGGGAAATACTCAAAGAAATAATGACTGAAAACTTCTTAGATTTGATGAAAAAATACTTATTTATGGACCCAGGACTCTCAGTGAATCCCAGGTGGGATAAACACAGCAAACCAAATCTAGACATATTATTGTCAACTTGCTAAAACCCAAAGCTAAGAGAATCTTAAAAGCAGCAGGAGAAAAATGACTTGTCATATACAAGAGATAAATACTATCTGCTGACAAAAACATTGGAGGCTAGAGGGCAATGCAATGACATACTGAGTATTGAAAGAAAAAACTATATTGAAAGAAAAAATTGCTAGCCAAGAATTCTGTTTCCCACAAAACTGTCTTTCAAAATACAAAGATGAAATAACAACATTGTTATATAAACAAAGGCAGAGAATTTATTGCCAGGAGACCTACCTTATAGTCAATATTAAAGAGATGGTAACTTGGATATATAGGAAGGAATGAAGAGCATTGGAAAAACTCTAGTAAATACAAAAGGGATATTCTTTTAACTAACAAAGCTCTTGTAATTGTACTGTTGGGTTTATAACACGGGTAAGGGTAAGGTATATAGCAGTATCGCACAAAGGAAGAGGGGAGGAAATGGATCTATACTGTGTAAAATTGCTAGGTTTTACCAGAATTAATGTGAATAGATTATAAGTTAAAGGTACAGATTGCAATATCCAAGGATGTCTGGGAGGATGAAATTGAAAAAAGAAATTCTCTCTCGAACAACTCCATTTTCTCAGGTATATTGTACATGTTAGAAATAACTATGTCCCGGGCGCCTGGGTTGCTCAGTGGGTTAAGCCGCTGCCTTCGGCTCAGGTCATGATCTCAGGGATCTGGGATCGAGTCCCGCATCAGGTTCTCTGCTCAGCAGAGAGCCTGCTTCCCTCTCTCTCTCTGCCTGCCTCTCTGCCTCCTTGTGATCTCTGCCTGTCAAATAAATAAGTAAATCTTTAAAAAAGAAATCATTATGTCCCAAGAAATCTTTTTATTTATCATTACTGTTTTTGGTGCTCCAGTATTTTTTGCATATATTCTTTACACTATTTGAAGAAGCTCTGAATATATTTCTTTCTCTCTTTTTTTGTGGAGGAGGGACAGAAGGAGAGAGGGAGAGAATCTTAAGCAGGTGCCACACCTAGCACAGAACCTGACATGAGGCTCAGTCTTATAACCCTCATGACCTGAGCCCAAAGCAAGAGTTGGATACTTAACTGACAGAGCCACCCAGCTGTCCCTGAATATATTTCTTTCTAAAATAAGAAAGAAACTCTACATGTAACAGATGTAAAATGGTAGCAGTCAGAGTTGGTGGTGTGTTTTTATGATTTTCCTATGCAAAATAAGTAACAGGCACAACAAATATTGGTTATTTGTTGTTACTTTCAGTCTTTATTGGAGCAAAAAAGGAAAATGTATTTTAGAACAAAATAGATAAAAATGAATGATTGTCCTACCTTTCTCAGTTGGAGAATGTGATACGAAGGCACATATATATTTAAATTTAGTATTTAGCATGAACATGTGTAATCTGTTAGATAAAGCAGTTCTATTATTAAAAATCACCATAGTGGTGGGACGCCCGGGTGGCTCAGTTGGTTGGATGACTGCCTTCGGCTCAGGTCATGATCCCGGAGTTGGGGGATTGAGTCCCGCATCAGGCTCCCAGCTCCACGGGGAGTCTGCTTCTCCCTCTGACTTTCTCCTTGCTCATGCTCTCTCTCACTGTCTCTCTCTCAAATAAATAAATAAAGTCTTAAAAAAAAAATTACCATAGTGGAATTTTTACTTGTGTTGATATGTTTGAGTGCCTCATAAACTTAAATTATTAGAGTAGATATTGTAGGATACATAAAGATTTATTAATGAAACTTACCTTACTATTTCACTCCCTCTTCACTTTTCCCATTCTCTCCCCCCGATCCCTCCTTTTATACATACATAAAAAAGGGGGCTTAAACATCTCATACTTACTGGGGCGCCTGGGTGGCTCAGTGGGTTAAGCCTCTGCCTTCGGCTCAGGTCATGATCTCGGGGTCCTGGGATTGAGTCCCGCATCGGGCTCTCTGCTCGGCAGGGAGCCTGCTTCCTCCTCTCTCTCTCTGCCTGCCTCTCTGCCTACTTGTAATCTCTCTCTGTCAAATAAATAAATAAAATCTTTAAAAAAAAAAAAAAAACATCTCATACTTACTAATTTTGGGTAGCCAAGCAGGAAATTATGAGAAATATGGGATGTGTCCATCTGGCTATTTTATGAGTATGTGTTACATGTATATGTTTTTGTGCTTTTATGCGTTGTGACATTTTTTCATAGATTCTGCAGTGCATATTCTGATATACATTTGTCTTAGCATTTCATGATTGCTTTTATGTCAGTAAACTTTTTTTAATACCTTGTTATTTTTTTTGAAAAATATTTTATTTATTTGACACAGAAAGAGAGATCACAAGGAGGCAGAGAGGCAAGCAGAGATAGAGGGGAAAGCAGGCTCCCCACTGAGCCAAGAGCCCCATGTGGGGCTTGATCCCAGGACCCTGGGATCATGATCTGAGCCGAAGGTAGAGGCTTAACCCACTGAGCCACCCAGGCACCCCATACCCTGTTATTTTTAATGACTGTCAAGTATCATGTAGTATGAGAGTGTTCTGTAATTACCCATTTTTTTCCCACTGAAGGATATTTAGGTTGTTTTTAGTTTTTACAGTTAAACTGTTACAATGAGCATCATTACACATAAAGGTATACCTCATTTTTGTGCTTTGTTTTATTGTATTTTGTAGATACTGCCTCTTTTACAAATTGAAAGTTTGTAGAAACCCTGGGTTGAGCAAGTCTATTTCTGCAAGTCTTTTTTTCTGGTATTCACTTCTGGTCTCTGTGTCATATTTTGATAGTTCCTATAGTATTTCAAACTTTTTCATTATTCTCTGTTTTTGTAATCTGTGATTGCTGAAATCTCAGAAGATTGTTAGCATTTATTAGTAATGAAGTATTTTTTACTTAAGATATTTATACTTCTTTTAAAAAGATTATTTATTTGTCAGAGAGAGAGAGAGAGAGAGAGCGAGCGAGCGCGAGCACAGGCAGACAGAGTGGCAGAGGGAGAAGCAGGCTCCCTGTGGAGCGAGGAGCCCAGTGTGGGCCTCGATCCCAGGACGCTGGGATCATGACCTGAGCCGAAGGCAGTTGCTTAACCAACTGAGCCACCCAGGCATCCCAAGATATTTATACTTTTTTTGACATAATGCTGTTGGCATACTTAATAGACTACAGTATAGTATAGAAAAAATTTTTATATGTATTGGGAAACTGAAAAAGTCATTATACATGCTTGATTTTGATATTTGCTTTATTGTGGTAGTCTGGAACTGAACCTACAGTATATTCAAGGTATGCCTGTATAGCTTTGTGCATTTGTATGAATGTTTTTGTAAAATAGATACAAAGAAATATAATTAGTTCAAAGTTTATGAATTTTACATTTTGATATAGCCCGCCTTTTTGTTCTCCAAATGTTTTAAAGGTTTATACCACCATCTGTGTCATGTCCCAAACTCTTGTCAATACTGGATCTTAACCAATATTTTATATTTTTTTGCCAATTAAATTGGTAAACAGTGATTATCTCTTCTTTTAATTTTATTTTCCTAATCACCAATAAGTTGAACATCTTTGAATAGAATTCTTATCTGTTGATACTTCTTATTCTTTAAAATATGTATCAGTTTTGTTCTTTTTTGTTATGGTAGAACAACAAAATTAACTGTTTTAGCCATTTTTTAAGTGTATACTGGTATTGAGTACATTAATATTTTTGTGCAGCCATCACGAGTATTCATCTCCAGAGCTTTTCAAGCATCCCATACTGAAACTCTGTATCCATTAAATGATAGCTCAACCCTTCCTCTGCCAGGCCCTGTAACCACTGTTCTGTGTTTTGTCTCTGTAAGTTTGACTACTCTTTGTAACTCATGTGAGTGTAATCAAATGGTATTCAACCTTTTGTGATTGCCTTATTTCACTTAGCATCAAGTCTTCAAGGTTCATCTGTGTTGTAGCATGTTATCAGAAGTTCCTTCAATATTTCACTGTATACATATATCACATTTTGTGTATCCATTAGTCTATTGATAGACATTTGGATTGTTTTTTTGCCTTTTGGCTTTGTGGATAAGGTGCTGTGAGCAGGCATGTTCAAGTATCCCTTTGTGTCCCTGCTTTTAATTTTTCTGGGTCTATAACCAGATGTGAAATTACTGTTCATTCTGTGTTTCAGTTTTTGAAGAATCACTGTACAGTTTTTCCATAGTGGCTGTACTATTTTACATTTGTAGCATTCATGCTCAGTCGTTCTCATTTTCCCATATCCTTGCCAACATTTATGTGTTTTATTTTGCTTTACAGTAGCCATCTTAGTGGGTGTGAAGTCATATCTCGTGGGTTTTATTTACATTTTCCTAATTAGTGATGTTGACCACATCCTTTAATGTGCTTATTTTCCTGTTGTGTATGTTTTTTGGACTAGTGTCTATTCATGTTCTTTGTTCACTTTTTAGTCTGGTTGCTTGTTTTTTGTTACTGATTTTTCTCATCTTTTAAAGGCCTCCACTTAATGTTTGCTTAGTTGAAGTCATTCTCAAGCCTCAAGTAGGTCTAGTACAGATAGTAGATCAGTAATATATATTGATCCTTCAAAGATAATAATAGTATCTGGGGAAATACATTAGAATTCAGAGAAGAGAGCATATTTAACAGGAGCGATGGGGTAGTATTTGATGTAAATCTTCAAAGAAAGTATCAGATACTGATAGAATGAGGAAAGCATTAGAGGAAACAAAGATAGAGGACACAGTTAATTTTATTGCATATAAACAGAAAGTTCAGTTTGGCTTATTTGTTGTTATTGGGAGTATACACTGGCACAGTTTGTGTGTGTGTATAGAGGGAGAAGATGGTTTGGCAGCAGCTATAACAGATACAGATGTTCTTTTATCCAGCAACTTAAGGGAATTTATCCTATAGTTGTATTGTAGGAATAGATAGTAGTAGTATTGTTGGCAGTGGCATAAAACTGGAGAAAGAGTACTGATGAGTAGGGGATTACCCTATTATAATCTTATTTGAGGCTACGTTGAATACATGGATAGATAATTTCTGGAAGAATAACCAAGAACAGTTGACAGTGGTTTCACTCTAGTGTGGGTGATGGCATGGGAAAAAATGTTCACTTGTTTTGTTTTCTTTCTTCCAGGACATTAAAAAAAGAGCAAAGTATATTTTTAAAGACCTTTAGAGCTGAAAATTCATAGCTCTGGATTCTTTCCAGTATTTAATGCCATTTCTGTATAACTAATTTTTGATTTCAGGAGTAGGAGAACGGAGGCAAGATGAGAAGATGAACTAAATTTTTGTCATCTAAACAATAAATAGATTATGGGTTGGACTGTGTTTATTTATCTTTATCACTGTTTGTGGGATTTCTTTTTTTTTTTTTAAGATTTTATTCGGTTATTTGAGAGACAGAGACCACAAGTAGGCAGTGAGGGAGGCAGAGAGAGAGAGAGAGGGGAGGAAGCAGGCTCCCTGCTAAGCAAAGAGCCCAATGTGGGGCTCGATCCCAGGATACTGGGATCATGACCTGAGCCAAAGGCAGAGGTTTTAATTCACTGAGCCACCCAGGTGCCCCTGTTTGTGGGATTTCTTGAGAACGTTTGTAAAAATAAGCCTTCACAACTCTACATATCCAGCGTTAAAATAAATTAGGCAAATGGGTAATGCCTTTCATAATTTAATTTTAAAAATATTAGATAAAAATACATTTAGGAGTGACTAGAATAGGAATTTTCAAAAGGCAAAATCACTAACAAGACCTTATATATTTTTGTAAAGTTTGGCCACAAATTTGTGGTATTTAAAGGACTTGATAACTAAATGAGAGGTTTTCATTTTTGTAAGATACTGTACCAAAATAAGCCATTCTCTGATTATTTTGTGACTCCTATCAGCTGTTTTTGAGCAAAAGAATATAAGAATTTGTTGGAGCACCAGCGTGGCTCAGTCATTTAAGCATTGACTCTTGATTTTGGCTCAGGTCATGATCTCAGGGTTGGGAGATTGAACCCTGCTTCAGGCTCAGTGCTGGGGGTAGAGCCTGCTTAAAATTCTCTCCCCCTGTCTCTTCTGCTCCCCCACCCTTTCTTCCCTTCTGTTAAGAAACAAAACAAAACAAAAAACAACAATATAATAATAATCCCTTAATTGAGTAAACCATGTTTTCACATTTAGTTAGCACAAATACATGATGGCTGATAATTATCTTCTCCCATTTGGGGAATCTTTCCATGTCAGTGGACTTAATGCTATCAGCTAATTAAAGCAAGATTTCAGTCTTGGAAACTTAACTTTAAGGCAGAACTGTTAATGCTTTTTCTTTTGTGATTTCAGCAAATTGCTTTTAATTTTTCAGGAATTGAGAGGAGTTAGGTGACCAATGGAAGTCTTTTACTAAATGAAGGAAATTCATGTTATTTGTCAGTTCAGTTGCCATTGAAAAAAAAGAGAAACACCTGTATCTTAGACATGACTTGCTAAACTTCAGGGAGATTTTTTCAAGTTTTTCAAACAATGGTTTTGTATTCTGAAGTTTTCTGTTTAATGGCAGTAATTCTTTTTTTAAAGGTATGGACTACGGGAATTTGTGGTGATTGCCCCTGCTGCAAACCATGATGCAGTTCTCAGTGAATCTAAGTGCAATCTTCTTCTGAGTTCTGTGTCTATTGCTTTGGGAAACACTGGCTGGTAGGTGGACATTTTGAAAAACCTAGACAATGGATTAAAAACTTTTAAATTTTAATTTATGAAGGAAAATGGTTCCTAAGTTAGATTTTTTAAAAAATAAATTCTTATTGTTCCTACTTGTGCATTATTATATTAGAATATCATATAGAAGGGCAAACTCAAAACCTTTAGTGAGTGCATTTCTTTTTTTTTTAAAGATTTTATTTATTTATTTGTCATAGAGAGAGAAGCGAGAGCAAGCATAGTCAGACAGAGTGGCAGGCAGAGGCAGAGGCAGAGGCAGAGGGAGAAGCAGGCTCCCTGCCAAACAAGGAGCCCGATGTGGGACTCGATCCCAGGACGCTGGGATCATGACCTGAGCCGAAGGCAGCCGCTTAACCAACTGAACCACCCAGGTGTCCCTAGTGAGTGCATTTCTAAAGGGAAATTTACTGAAATAATCAATGAATATTTGAAATGAAGAGTAAATTGTGCTCTTTTTATGTTTTGCTTTCAAATGTTTAGTTTATTTAAATTTTACAAGATCTAATTTTCATTCTTAAAAATGGACCCTTGTCAGCCTCAACTGATATTGCCCATATCAGATGACTCAAACTTTTTGCTGCTTTGTGTATGTCGGCAAATGACTGAAAGTGCTTAGAGTATTGATTTTGGGCTTACAGATAAATTTTAGGAAGTAGGCTTATTTGCAAATATGCAAATCTGTGAATAATAAGGATTGGCTCTATCTTCAAATGATAAAGTAAAAAATACCACTAATGCTGGTTTGATTTGTATTGTTTCATATCTGTGAATCAAATTTTCTTTTGCCTTTGAAAGGCTAATATGATACTGATGCTGGCAGGCTTGATCTGGACCTCAGGACCATCCGAGGGGTTCCTTGGATGTGTGCAGCATAGAAATCAAATGTGAGCTAGCAGGAGATGAAAACAGTGTTTATTAAAGGCATAGAGAGGTGCAGGGAGAGTATCTGAGAGACTCAGGAAAGGAGGAAGTCTCATCTTTGCTGGGGTCTGGGGTTTCTGTTGAGGATCATGGTCTGGTGTATGTGCCAGAACAAATGTGAGGGCCCTGTGTTATTCCGTGGAGCCAGAGTGTCTTGGCATGGAGATGCCTAGTGCTAGTGGTCCAGAATGTGCATCTGATAGCTTTCTCTGGTCATTCTCACCTGGTCCTTCCTTAAATGTTATCTATTTTAGAGAAATCACTAACTCCCTGTCTCTTATAAGGAGGACATAAACTACTGAGGCATGTGTAAAGTAGGGGTTCAGCTCCTAGAAGAATAGAAGCAGGAAAAGGAGAAAAAAGATTTTTATGGAGTCCTTCAGTTTCCCTATCTCAGTATGATCGTTTTTATTCAAGAAAATTTTCATTGTGCCTTTATTTTGCTTTCAGCTATTATAAAACAATTTTCTGAATATAAAGTGCCATTAGATGATCATTTCTTAAGCTTATTAGTGTAAGGAGAAACAGTGTCTCTTATAAATATAAGTCTCATGACTGATCCTTGCTTAGTGTTTTTAAATATTTGAGATTAAAATAATAGGGAAATCTTTAGTTTTAGGAATTACTCAGTGTTTAAATGAACTTAAAGTCTATTCCTATTTAATTATGTCTTACAGCCAGGTGCCACTCTTTGTGCAAATTCATCACAAATGGCGAAGAATGTATGTGGGCGAATGTCAGGGTCATGGTGTCCGAACTGATTTTGAAATGGTTCATCTTCGGAAAGTGCCAAATCAGTACACTCATTTATCAGGTCTGCTGGATATCTTCAAATCAAAGATTGTGAGTTTGTATTGATATTGTCAGTCTTCTCTGGGATCCAGATGAAAGTGGTAGTTTGGTAATTTTATTGAGTATGTAGAAACATTGATGTAGTTATGTGAAAGAAAGATGTAATTGACTATGTTCAAAGAAACAGTATGCAGTTAGATTTTTAGTGTGCTAATGCTAAAGAACAACTAATTAAAAAAATTTTGTTCAGTTTGTTAACATTTATTTACTATGTTACCTCTTTCTACTCTTCTCTATAGTAAAACAGTTGGCCCTTGAACAATACAGGGGTTGGCGCCTTAACATTGCATCTCCCCTGCATCTCCCCTGTGTAGTAAAAAATATACTTTTAACGTCTCACTCCCCCAAAACTTGATTATCATTAGCCTGCTGTTGACTGGAAGCTACACCAGTAACATAAACACTTGATTAACATATATTTTGTGTGTTATATATCATATTCTTAAAGTAAGCTGGAGATAATAAGATGTTACTAAGAATATCGTAAGGAAGAGAAAACACATAACACTGTACTGTAAAAAGCTCATCTGTGAGTGGACCTGCATAGTTCAGACCCATGTTCAGGGGTCAGCTACTGCCACCCTACCCAGATGAGTGTGCTTCAGGTAACTGCCTATTCGGGATTTTGCCTTTGAGCTCTTTACGCCTCAACACTTTTGGTTCTGAATTGTCTCCTTTCCCACCCCAAATCTTCATCTTATTCAATTTTTAGAATTAACGTGGCTTATATTTTATGAATGAGAGCAATAAGGCCAAACGGAAGGTACTTAGAACATCCTTGGTGTTCCATAAAAACACTACCACAGAGATACGGAGGACTTACCTGTGTTACTCTGGAGGAAGAAAATTAGGGTTTAAGTTGAGGAGCTGTTAGAGAGCAAAGCCAGATGAGGATCCTCTACTTAGAGAAATATTCCTTATGGGCTTAAGTTGACACCCATCTCACTGAAGTGATCATACCAAACTGATGGTAGGTGTCTCCTGATATGATACATTGAACAGAATATATTATCACCTGCATTCCATTCCTATCTGAAGTGTTTAACATAAGTCAACACGTGCAGGAACAGTCTCATATTTCCAAACTGAGCCATATTTTGCAAAGTAACTGGCTTAGACCCAAAAAGTCAGTATCATGATTGGCAAAACAAAGATTGGTAGCTATTTAAATTAAGGAAGACTAAAGTGACATAACAGCTAAATGCAATGCAAAATCCTTGATTGGATCCCTGACCAAAACAAAATAGCCAAAAAGGATATGATTGGGACAATTTTAGTATGGACTATATCTTAAAAAATAGTGTCAGTATTAAAATTCTTGAGTATGACAGTTGTTTTATGGTAATTACATATATTTTACAGAGTTCCAGGTATGTATGTAAATTTTTTTCAAAAACTTTGACAAGCTTTAAGTACTGCTTCATTCTGTATGTGCTTTGAGAAATATTTGAAAAAGATAAGTATGTATATATTTCTGTCCCATTTGTTTCCCTTTGCTCTCTCACCAGAAGTTTTTTTTTTTTTTTTAAAGAATTTATTTATTTATTTGGTAGACAGAGATCACAAATAGGCAGAGAGGCAGGCAGAGAGGAGGAAGCAGGCTCTCTGCTGAGTAGAGAGCCCAACGAGGGGCTCGATCCCAGGACCTTGGGATCATGACCTGAGCCGAAGGCAGGGGCCTTAACCCACTGAGCCACCCAGGCGCCCTCACCAGAAGTTTTTAATTGTATATTTTTACGTCAGGTTTCTGGTCAGATCAGGTTCTGGTCAGATGCAAATATTAATACTTTATTCCTTCTTCAAAAACATTAGTGAACATTATTTCCTTGGATCTTTTATGTCCCTTATGTAGCTGAACTTCTCTTTACTGATACTAGGGATCACGTTGTTCTGTGAAGCCTAACTTAAATGATGACACTCTGCTAGTTGTACTTCCAATGAAAAGTGTTCTTAATCAGTTCATCACATCATCTGGCAGAACTTTCACAAAACTCACTCACCTAGGTATGAAATACCCCTCAAAATTATTATTATTTTTTTAAAGTAGGTTGCACGCACAAAGTGGAGCTTTAACTCATGACCCTGAAATCAAGAGTTGTGTTCTCTACTGACTGAACCAGCTAGGCACCCCTCAAAATTGATTTGATAAGAGTTGAACTTAAAATAATTAAGAATTGTTTGGGTACTTTAGGGGTTTTACATAGCTAAAGCTACCCAGTATGTAACTCTTCTGTTACATATCTCTAAAGCTATCTTTATAAAAATTACTGTTTAACACCTGCTTGCAATGTTCCATAATACTCATTGTTCACTGGAAGTTTATTTCATTTTTGCAAAGATCTAATTTATTAGAAAAGGTTTCCTTCTGGGGTGCCTGGGTGCCTCAGTTGGTTAAGAGTCTGCCTTCAGCTCAGGTCATGATCCCAGAGACCTGGGATCAAGTCCCGGATGGGGCTCCCTGCTCAGCAGGGAGTCTGCTGCTTTTTCTCCCACTCCCTCGCTCATGTTCTCTTTCTCTCTCTCACTCTCTCAAATAAATAAATAGAATCTTTAAAAAAATAAAAGGCTTCCCTCTGGTAGGGGTAGGAAGGTCAGTTTTGCCCTTTGGGGTACATTAAATTTAAATTCTGCCATAATCCTCTAAGTTTGTGAAAATTCATACTCTAGTCTTTTTTCACTTAGACATTCTTCTTTCTTTCAGATGTTCTTTAAATATCTTGGTTTTATACTCTTGAATGTTGATTTGGATATTTGTCTATTTTGGAACTATATTCCTTTATGTTTTGTGGAAATTTTGTTTGCAGGCTCTTTTAGAATGAATGTTTTATCTAAAATTTTTAACTTTTTCTCCCATCCTCCCTTGTGGCTCTATAATTGGGGTTGCTCCATATCTGCAGAAAATTTCAGAACTGGGTTTTAAAATGGTGTTTGGAGACTTTTGCTCTGTGGTGATATTAGGAGTGTTACGTATCTGGTTTTGGAATTACTGAATTGCTTGCTGAGATTATGAAAGTATTTCCCCTACCTCACTCAGTAACTTTCCCCACCCTTAGCTTCTAGCAAAGCTAACTGTACCAAGCAGGTGTGCCCTGCCCCAGTGTTTGCCTTAAGAGTCTTGCAGGGCGCCTGGGTAGCTTAGTCGGTTAAGCATCTGCCTTCGGCTCAGGTCATGATCTCTGGGTCCTGGGATTGAGTTCTGCATTGGGCTCTCTGCTCAGCAGGGAGTCTACTTCTACTTCTCCCTCCCTCTGCCTACTCATGATCCCTCTCTGTCTGTCTGTCTGTCTGTCTCTCTCTCTGTCAAATAAATAAATAAATAAATAAATAAATAAATAAAACCATTAAAAAAAAAGAAGAAGAGTCTTGCAGTGCAAGACTGGGCAGAGTTGAACTTGCAGTTCCACTTAATACAGTCTGTAATCCTAGGCTGTCATTGCCTTCTTCCACATCCAGAATTCAGCAGGCATGTGCCTTAAGCCCCACTTAAAACTTGGGATTTTGTGTACCTTTTCAAGGGCCCAGAAAGATGTATTTATGTCATGTTTGATCCTAGTTATTCCTTTCTGGTTATCTCTTCTATATTTATCTGTGTTGCTGTGTAACTGGAGCAGAGGTTATGTGTCAAAGCAACTTGGTTAAGGTTTTTAGACTATTTGTATCTTATGGGTGAACACTCATTTAATATCCTCACTTGACTGAGAAGTCTGTTATTCCTGACCAGCCAGAATCTTACCTTGCTTGTCTAGGACACAGCAACCCAAAACTGAATTATCTTTTTTTGGTGGCAGCCACCTTGTATTTTGACTTTAGATTGAGTTTGTATTTGGTTAAAACTACTAGTGAGGGGCGTCTGGGTGGCTCCGTGGGTTAAAGCCTCTGCCTTCAGCTCAGGTCATGATCCCAGGGTCCTGGGATTTAGCTCCGTATCGGGCTTTCTGCTCAGCAGGGAATCTGCTTCCTCCTCTCTCTCTGCCTGCTTCTCTGCCTACTTGTGATCTCCATATGTCAAATAAATAAATAAAATCTTAAAAATAAAAACCTCTAGTGACATTTATAGATGCTGCTACTGAGTAAATGTATCTTTCTCCTCTTGATCAGCAGCAACACCTGGGAACTGGTTGGATATGCAGAGTACTCTTGAATTTATAGTTTCCCATGATCTGTAGGTGATTCATTTCATATTTAAGTCCTATTCCACATTAATGTAGGTTAACTATTATTAAGACAAGCTGAGATCATAGGATGTTTAGATGATATTAATTTTCAAGATTTTTAATGAAGGTAAAGATGAATCTAAATTTTCTCTTAACTGATTCATTAATGTATTTTGACAGAGTGACCATTTGTCTTAGTCTAAAATTATGGTTAAATATTCAAGACTGGCTTTAATTTGAGTTTATTTTCATTTAAAAGGAGGAAAAGACATCATCTTCTACTTTATAATAGTTTCACTTATTTAAAAAATGAATCAGATTTTTTTCAGAATTTTTTTTCACATTCATTATGGCTGAGCAGAATAGTAAGAAATAATATATTATCTTTTTAAAAATTAATATATAATGTATTATTTGCTTCAGGGGTACAGGTCTGTCAATCATCAGTGTTACACAATTCACAGCATTTACCATAGCACACACCCTCCCCAGTGTCTATAACCCAGCTACCCTATCCCTATCCTGCAACCCTCCAGCAACCCTCAGTTTGTTTCATGATATTAAGAGTGTCTTACGGTTTGTCTCCCTCCCAATCCCATCTCGTTTCATTTTTTCCCTCCCTGTCCCCCACGGCCCCCTGCCCTGCCTCTCAAATTTCTCATATCAGAAGGAAATTATATTTGTAACCCACTGAGCCACCCAGGCACCCCAAAATTGTTAAAAATATTTTGAAGGAGCATTTATTTTGTTTCCAGGTAGCGGTTTATTTATTTATTTGTTTTGAAAAAGAGATTTATTTATTTTGGAGTGAGAGCAAGAGTGCCAGTGAGCATGAGCTTGGGGAGGGACAGAAGGGGAGAGAGAGGGACAGGCAGCCTCCATGCTAAGTGGGGAACCCAGGGATCTGACATGGGCTTAATGCAGAGCTGGGCCCGAGATACAAGGGTCTCAATCTCAGGATCCTGAGATCATGTTCTGAGCTGAAATCAAGAGTCAAGAGGCTTAACCCCTGACTCACCTATGCCGTCCTCCAGTTAGTAAT
This sequence comes from Neogale vison, assembly GCF_020171115.1. Classification (NCBI taxonomy): domain Eukaryota; kingdom Metazoa; phylum Chordata; class Mammalia; order Carnivora; family Mustelidae; genus Neogale; species Neogale vison. The sequence continues at coordinate 96,159,326 of NC_058093.1, read as the reverse complement.
TTAAACGGCTTCATGTTCTCTCTGGCATTATTTTTGCAACACTTTTTTTTTTTTTTTTTTAAGCTATATGATACTGTCTTTGCATTTATTTCCTAGGGATGTCCTTTAACTCCTTTGCCTCCAGTTAGTATTGCTATTCGCTTTACGTATGTACTTCAGGATTGGCAGCAGTATTTTTGGCCTCAGCAACCTCCAGGTGAGATAATTTAAGAGTATATTTAACTTACTGAATATAAATGGAAAAGAAAATATATTCAGAAACTAAACTTATTTAATAGTGTTTCAAGTATTTTAAATTTGAAATGTTTGTAATTTATTTTGAATGCAGTATTGCTGATTTCATTGCCTTTATCATTTTTTTTTTCTCTTGAAAAAAGCTCTGAAGTTTGTTCCAGAGACAGCATTACTCTATATGTGACAATCTGTCTTTGAAAGCTAACATTATTTATAAAGCATTCCCCTGCTGTGGAACATCATGTGTTGCAAATTAGTATGTAGTGAATGATTAAAATGTCTGTTTTTAGACTGTAATAACAGAAGCCACCCTCATAAGCTGAGAACCTTATGGAAAGTAGAGATTGAAGAAGAGTGCTAAATAAGGAAAGCAGAAAAGAGAGAAAAAATTTGTATATACACATATACTTATGATGGGTAGAGCTCTAGAATATTTTACTTTAACTTGCTTTTGATGTGATTAAAATCAATTTACCTGCTTAGCCATAAAGCGATATATACTAATATACGGATTCATTCAGTAATCATTATTAGCCTATAATGGGCTGATGTTTGTACTGTTGGTGTAAACAAGACATTACCTAAGTTGTAGAAAAGTTCACTCTATGAACATATAGCCTAATTAAGTGAGGGTTTGGTTCCTGGGTGTTTCTCTCACATAGAAGTATAATTATATTCAAGTATATCTAATAAGAAATGTAATACAAACTTATAAATAATTACACAGATTTTACTAGCCTGAAAACATTTTTCACTCTACCTCCCTCAGAGAAAAATAAATCAGAATAAAACAATATTCTTTACTGTTTTTGTTCCAAGTAGTTGGTTATTTATAGGATGGAAAATCGGTAGTTTTGGAATGATATTAGAATTAATGTAGTACATCCTTAGCCTTTGGTAGTTATATATGCTGTCAGTATTTTATTTATGTACCACGGAATAATTTGAAATTCTAATGTACAATACAAGAACTACAACTAAAGTATAGCAAAGGGAAATAAAAGCTAAGCTGAGAATTAAAGTAGAAGAAAGACTCAAATGTTCATTTTGGTAATTTTAGTTTCCAGACAGTGTCCTCTAGATAATTTGTAACCAGCTTCTCAGTGAAAGTTTCAATTCCTGCTCTCCTTTTCTTTTTTCAAAGACTGCTCTCTTATTAGTCAATTTAAAATATGTCCCAGGATGATACAGTCTATAGTGATCTAAGAGGAAGCCCAAGAGCCAGAATGTTAGCATTATAATTTTGATTCCTAGTAAGGCCTCTTGCCAATTCTTTTTTTTTTTTTCCAATTTATTTATTTTCAGAAAAACAGTATTCATTATTTTTTCACCACACCCAGTGCTCCATGCAAGCTGTGCCCTCTATAATATCCACCACCTGGTACCCCAACCTCCCACCCCCCCGCCACTTCAAACCCCTCAGATTGTTTTTTAGAGTCCATAGTCTCTCATGGTTTATCTCCCCTTCCAATTTACCCAAAAGCATATACCCTCCCCAATGTCCATAACCCTACCCCCCTTCTCCCAGCCCCCCTCCCCCCAGCAACACACAGTTTGTTTCGTGAGATTAGCCAATTCTTTTTAAAAGGTGAACAAGATATTAATCATCTTCTTCACTGATTTGAAGACTATACATTTTTACTATTTTCTCCTATAAAGGAAATAAAGGGATTTGAACATGTAATATGGGACACACACTGTGCTTGGCATTTTATATATTTTTTCATGTAATTATCACTTATCTGTGAGACAGGTGTTAATGTTTCTTAGAGAATATATGTGTCTTAGAGAACATAGGTAACTGGCCCAGGGTTACATGATCATCAAATGATAAAGTTTGCTTTCAAACACTGGTCAAACTCCAAATCCCATGATACTTTCATTCCACACTGTTGCTTCTGACCTTTGTGGGGGTGTGGTGTTTTGTTTTGTTTGTTTGTTTGAGAGGGAGAGAGAGAGAAAAGAGGGAAAGAGAATGGAGGGTCAGAAGGGAAGAAAGCGTCTTAAGCAGGCTCCGTTCCCAGCGTGGAGCTTGCCATGGGGCTCAGTCTCACAACCCTGAGATCATGACCTGAGCTAAAATCAAGAGTCGGATGCCTAACTGACTGAGCCACTCTTATGCCCCACTTCGGAACTTTTAATTGAATGAAAACTTTTGCACAGTTATGGTTTAGTAATAATTTTTAGCTTATTTATAAGATCTGCTTTTTTACACATTTTGAAGCTCTTAAAAATTCACATCTTATGATAAAGCTAGTCATTGCAATTTTTACTATTATAAGGATTCTTTAGTTGGAAAAGCAGAATGATACTGACTTGAGAAAATTTACTGAATCAAGTAATTGAGACATATTTAATGACTAATTTTAATTTAGTTAGGTTGTAGATAATTGTCAGACATGATTTAGCAAATCTGGGGAATATTCATAACTTAATAATAGACTTTAATTTGTAGAATTCCCATTATAGTGCAAATAATGACAAGCAACCATCTGAATTATTTCAAAGAGAAATCTTCTTGATGTCTTTTAGAAGTGTTTATTAATTCTTTAATGGGGGTGGAGGTAAGAGGGGTGGAGCTAAGGGGAGTGACTTACCTGCTACATTCTCCTCTAATCTCAGATATTATTCATAACAGAAAGGAAATTCTTTGTAGAACTTTAGATATTTCTGTGTATTACCAACTGAAATAAAAATTTATTAATGATAACTAATTTGCTATTCAAAAATTATTGACAGAAAAACTGATGAATGTAGGTTGGTGATTGAATTTTTTAATACTTGAATAATCCTTCTTTTAGATTATATTAATCACATTCTTAGAAAATGCAAAAAAATTACACGATTAATATTCTCTCAAGCGTTATTTAAGGAGTATTTCAAAAGGGTAAAATATAGAATGCTTGGCTTGAATGAAACACTGTACAAATAGGAATTAATTGTTCTTTTATTATAACATTCTGTTTATTGTAAATGCTTTTATTACAAGCAGTCTAGTTAAAGACTGTTTGCGCTCTAACTTTCTGTGTATTTTCTTGATAGAGGCACGTGTAAATATATGCTCTCTCAAAGAGCTAACCTAACTAAATTAAATTCTTATTTCTTCATTTTTTTGCTGAGTAATGGAAAATTACTTCTTTTGTTTAGATATAGATGCCCTTGTAGGAGGAGAAGTTGGAGGCCTGGAGTTTGGGAAGTTACCATTTGGTGCCTGTGAAGATCCTATAAGGTGGGAATTTCAATCTATCATTTGAATTGTGGGACTTTTTTTTTTTTTTTAAGATTTTATTTATTTGAGAGAGAGAGCACATGTGCAGGGGCAGAGAGGAGGGGCAGAGGGAGAAGTAAACTCCTTGCTGATCAGGGAGCCCGATATGGGGCTCCATCCCAGGACTCTGAAATCATGAGCCAAAGGCAGATGCTTAACTGACTGAGCCACTAAGGCGCCCAAGGACTGACTTTTTAAATTCTATTAATACTGATTTTACTGTGCTTTGTAGCCTTCTGGAATGAGTATAATACCAGAAGCAGACCTACACCTAACAATCTGTCCATTTGTTGTTTTTCCTCTGTAATTTAGAAATAAAAGATACTTTCAAATAATACATAAAATATGTATATACCACTTATTGATTATTCTTTACAGAAGTGATTCTTGGCCTGCTTTTTGGGAAACATTTTATATATTGAAAAGCACAGAGAATGTCATATATAACAAACTTTAATGTATTCATAACGGAGAATTAACAAATGTTTACATCTTTCCTGACCATTTTTTCCAAATGTACAAATTAAGGCATAAGTCAAACATCTTAGGTTACACAGCTGCTTTTCTTTTCTTTTCTTTTTTTTACCCAGCTGCTTTTCTAGAAGAGCTACTGAACTTGAAGAAAATTTTGCTTTATAAGAAAATGTAAGACTTGGAAAATTTAATCACTGAGAGCAAAATATTTGGAAAATATAAATAGTCCTGGTTCAGAAACTGTCTTATTTGTTTAAACTGTTTGGTTAATTAAAAAATATATACACACACATCCATACCTTCTTTTTTTTTCTCTTTCTTCCTTCCTTTCTTTCTTGGTATCAAAAATGTGATTATTGGTATGGTTTCCCACTCATCTTGATTCAGGGTGCTTTTAGTGCTGATTCTGTCTGAAGGAGCATCCTTCTGTAAGCCTTGCTTTTCCTCCTGTAGGTTGGCAAAGGACAAGCAGCAGCCAATGCACAAAACTGTGCTTGGCTAAAGATCTTGGTGGTTTGGTAGCCTCGTGGGCACTTGATGTTCATGAAGTAGGAATTTGGGCTCTGCACCAGGCACCACTTCTTGTGCTTCCGAATCTTCTCTTCCAGGAATGAATGAAGGAGGTTCTATGCCAGTGGCATGTTGTTGTGGGGAGATTAATCACGTCCACAAAGGGCATACATACTTAATACTCTTACATAGAGGTGGGAGACGAACCATGAGAGACTGTGGACTCTGAGAATCAAACTGAGAGTTTCGGAAGGGAGCGGGTTGTGGGGATGGGAGAGCCTGGTGGTGGGTATTAAGGAGGGCATGTATTGCATGGAGCACTGGGTGTGGTGCATAAACAGTGAATCTTGGAACACTGTAAAAAAGAAAATAAAATTAAAAAATACTTTAAACTTAAAATCACTCAAGGAAAAGATAAAATAAGTATCTTTTGTAATATTTATTATATGTGGTAGACACTCTGATGAATTAGGAAGATACAGAAGTAAATAAAACATTTTTCTGGCTTCTTGGCATTTATAGTCTGATTGAAGGAAATGGACAAAATAATCATCTAAATAAGTATACAGTTATAAGCTGTGGGTACTTTGAAGGAAATGTACAGGTTATAATAACATTAAAATGAGAAACTAATTTGGATTGGGATACCATCAGGAAAGTGTTCTGAAAGGAAGTGTCTCAGTTAGGGAGGATTTAGCCAGGCAGAAAGAGAGAGAATTACCATTGCAGGTGGAATGAAGAGCCTGTGTAATTGCAAGGAAGAGTCTGGCGAGTTTACCAGAGGATAAAGAAGGTGGCCATCATGGCATAGTAAACAAGGGAGAAATGGTGTATTTGTGGCCCTCCAGCTGGTTCATTCATTAGATCCTGCTTAGAGAAAATTTTAGGGGGAGAGAATAAAATTGACCCAAGTAATAGAAATGGGAAGGAATTAGTTACTAAATATTTCTTAATTTTAAATTGCAATGAGGAATCAGCAAGAGAAAAAGATGATCGAAGAAGAGTACAAAAATAATTTGGGGGTGAGATGGTATATTTGGTAGACCATTTAAATAATATGGTGGTTAGCAAATGCTCTGGGCATGCACAGTGCTTCTGAAAAGGAATCTTTGATGGTAGAAGAGGAAATGAGGCATTTTTCAGTGTCCTCTCCTTGTCAAATAAGTTGTTCTGTTGTTAGAAGGTGAGAAGAGAACATAGTTGTAAAAGTTTAGGAACTAAATCTGAGGTTAATACCTAAATTATTTCAGAGCTTAGAGTTTTAAACTTGTAATCATTTATGTCCTTTAGTATCACGTATTGTCTAGTCATTTTTTTACCTTAAAAATTTGTTTTATTATGAAAGTAATAAATTTATGCTAAGTAAGGGAAATTTAGAAAACGTGAAAAGAGGCAAAAATCATATATTTGCTAGTCATGTTTCTTAGTTGTAAACTATAGTAGTCAACTGTGACTAATTCAGGCAAAAAATCCTCTTACTGAAGAGGTACTTGGTAACACAGAGAGGTTTAATTGGGACCCTTGTAGGATCCAGCTCAGAAAATAGGCTTGAGTCAATGGTGGCTAGTTGTCCAGTTATTATTATTATTTTTTAGTTGTCCAGTTATTAACCAAGGTTATACTGTATTGTTATAAATTCTAGCCCTGTTATTACAGTGAATTCTAAAATGTGGAGTCCAGACTGGAGTTGCCAGTCAGTTGAACACCACTGAAGATCAGAGAAATAAGTAATTGGTTCTTTTGGCTTCTTTACTCTCCAAACTTTACTCTCCAAGCAGTGGGTTCAAAATCTCAACAGGGGAAAAAAAAAAACTCACTAAATTGATAATCCCACTACACATAGATGGTCACTGATGACAGCTTGCTGTCTGCAAGACTCTTGAGTTCAGTGATTTGCTAGAAGGACTCACAGCATTTAATTGTGCTCATGGCTATAGTGACTACATTGAAAGGATATAATGTAAAAATCGGCAAAGGGAAAATCCACATAGGGTGAGGTCCTGAGCCAACCAAGGACCAGCTTCCTTTCCCAGTGTAGTCGCTCAGGACCACTTAATTCTCTCAGCAGTGAATTTTGACAACATGTATGAAGGGCTTTCTACCAGGGAAACTCATTAGAGGCTCAGTGTGTGGTGTGTTTATCTGAGGCTGGTGACTTAGGCACTCTCTCCATGTACCAGAAGGAAGGCAGGTGTTCAGCATAAACCATATTGTTTGCAGCAGTAGTTGGAGGCACAGTGAGCTACTCTTGTCAATGAATGATAGGAACCCCCCGAAATCTAAGTTCCCAGAAGGCAATCCAAAGGTGAACCTTGTAGGTTGTCCTTTTTTAAGTATCAGGTCTGCTATGATAATTCTTCCCTCGGTATGTTTGTATATTTTATACATGTATGTCATCCTCTATATGTTTGGTGGCTTGTTTTCTTTATTTTACATGCAAACTTTTTGGAACTTAAAATTTATCTATATTAAAAAGTCAGAGAACTATGACCTGTGGACCAAATCTGGCCACTAGCTTATTTCTGTATCGCTTTTACATTTTGGGGGGTTTAGAAGAAAAAACCAAGAATGTAACAGAGACTACCTGGTCCCAGAAGCCTAGAATATTTGCTCTGTGTTTTTTCATAGAAAATGTTTATTAACCTCTGATCTATAACATGTTTTTTTCAAAATTGAGATATAATTCATGTACCATATTCACCATATAAAGTATACAATTCAGTGGTTTTGGTGTTTCCAAAGTTGAGCTATCATCATCCTTTTCTAATCCCACAGCACTTTCATCATCCCAAACAGAAACCCTTCACCTTTTAGCTGTCATCCCACTGATCTCCCTAGGATCTTGCCTAGGCCATCCAGCTCTAGGCAAATACTAATCTATCTTCTTTCCTTATGGATTTGCCTGTTCCGGACATTGCATATGAATTGTGTTATGCAGTATGTGGCCTTTTGTGTCCGACTTCTTTCACTTAGCAGAATGTTTTTCAGGTTCGTCTCTATTGTAGCATGGTCAGTATTTCATTACTTTCAATTGGCATGGAATATGCCATTATATGGCTAATACCACATTTTATTTCTCCATTGATCAGCTGATAGATATTGGGGTTATTTACACTTTTGGGCTATTATGTATAGTATGTGTTTTTAATGTCTGCAAGGCATTAACTTCATATGGGTGTGCTGCTGTTTGCTAATAAACTAGTCATCTCCTGCTTTACTGCATTATAAATAGCACCACTTTTAACATACTTGTATGTACATTTCTGGTATTAGAACACATTTCTAGAAGTAGAATTGCTGAGTCAGAGGATATACATATACTATTAAAACTTTTGGATCTATTTTATGTTTTATTTGTTTTAGTGAACTCCATTTAGCAACTACATGGCCTCACCTGACTGAAGGTATCATTGTGGATAATGATGTTTATTCGTAAGTATGTTAAGAAGAGTATACTGAGATTCAAACATTTCAGTAGAATAAATTAATCACCAAGTGGTTAGCAACTTTCCCTTTTTCTATCAGTTTCTAATTAGGTTGGTTGATTTTTTACTTTTAGAGGTCACTTTTTAGACTGATTAGACATGTATTAGAGATGTATTTTAAGCTGTTGACCCTGGGAATGTGATCTTTAGTTCAGGGATAATGTACAGTTTCTCATTTTTTAAGTTTTGTTTTAATTCCAGTTAGTTAATGCAGTGTTCTATTAGTTTTAAGTATACAACATAGTAATTCCACACTTCCATACACGAACCTGTGCTTATCACAAGTGCACTCCTTAATTGCCATCACCTATTGAACCATCCCTCCTACCCTGAACAATCTCAGTCTTACTTTGTTTTAGCAAAGGTATCTTTAAGCAGGGATACGTGCATAATTCTGTTGAACTTTTCTTAGCTAGTTAGAAGCATTTGGTAAAATATTTTGAAGAGGTGATGGTCATTAGAATATGTAGGAGTAATATTTGAACTTTAAATGTCATAAATAATGAAACATCCCAGTCATATACTCTTGTGCAATGGAAACAACTAAAAAATTATAGCAAACAATATCTAGGAAGAATGTGGAGAAAGAGGAACACGATTTTAGTACCTTATCACACATGATGCAGAACAGTGAGAAGTAAGACACTTTTTTTGTTGTAATTAAAATAAGTGGCTTGTATTTGTTGATGATAAAAGTAATATGAGCTTTCTTAATCAGAAAATAAATGGGTTGTATTTGTTGATAAAAGTAACATGAGCTTTCTTTCTTTCAGGATTTTCTCTTTGTCACTAAGGCTTGTAAATACATGAGCTTTCTTAATCAGATAATTTAGACAGATACAAAGAAGGAGATAAGGACTGCATGCAATCCTATTACTTAAGAAATGGCCAGTTAGCATTTTGGGATGTATACTTTTTTTTAATTGAGATGTAATAGGCATGTAACATTATATTAGTTTCACATGGACAACGTAATGATTCAGTATTTTTTATGGGAACACATTTTTTTTTAAGATTTTATTTATTTATTTGATAGTTAGAGATCACAAGTAGGCAGAGAGGCAGGCAGTGAGAGGAGGAAGCAGGCTCCCTGCTGAGTAGAGAGCCGGATGTGGGGCTCAATCCCAGGACCCTGGGATCATGACCTGAGCCAAAGGCAGAGGCTTAACCCACTGAGCCATGCAGGCGCCCCTGGGAACACATCTTTTTAAAATTTAAATTTATTGATTTGTTTTATTGGGTATGTATCTTTACATATTGTATGCTAATAAGTAAAGATCTGTGTTACCTTTTTTAAAATTGCTGCATAACCCATTAAGTGGATGTATAATCTATTTAATTGAGAAAATGGGGCACATTTGATCTTGTGCAAATTTTAGTAGTCTCTGTTTTTACTGTTAGTGCTATAAAAAACTGATTAAGATCATTGTGCATGCTTGCTTCTCATTTCTTTTTTACCGTTTTCTAAATTTAATTGTTTTATTAGATTATCAGTGTACATTGCCTGTTCAGAAAGTTTTTATATGTGGGTTTTGATTATTCTGTTGTTTTTTTTTTAAAGATTTTATTTATTTATTTGTCAGAGATCACAATCAGACAGAGAGAGAGGGGAAGCAGGCAGAGAGCCTGATGTGGGACTCAATCCCAGGACCCTGGGATCATGACCTGAGCCGAAAGCAGAGGTTTTAACCCACTGAGCCACCTAGGCACCCCTCTGTTTTGTTTTGATTGTGGCTTTTCTTTTTGTGTTTTTTTGTCTATAAACTTTGATTTCTTAAGATTCTGGGTTTTTTAAAACTTATCCAAATGGCCTGATCATCTGAATAACAGTAAGTTTAAGGGAGGCAAGATGGATTGCTTGTCCTTTTATATAATTAATTAGACTGAATTTTGATAAATTAATGAGTTGTACATTGTCATAATTAGGATCTTGTATTTGTTTTGTATTTTAGTGATTTGGATCCTATTCAGGCTCCCCATTGGTCTGTTAGAGTTCGAAAAGCTGAGAATCCTCAGTGTTTGCTGGGTAAGACATGCTTATGGTCCTTTCCTGAAATTATGTTCCTTCCCCACCAGTCTGCCCATCTTCCAAATTAGGAAGACTGAATGTATTCTTTATACTTTATTTCACCTATCAAAGGATACTTTTTTTTTTTTTTTTACATTTGTGATCTTCTTGGTAAATATCACTAAAAAAGAAAACTTTGCCAACAGCAGTGAATCCTAAGTCTTGAATAGCACTAGCAGGATTTCTTTCTTGTCTTTTAGTTTTAAGCAGTCTACAGCTCAGAATTCCCACATATTTTCTCATGATCTAAGTTTTATTCTTCTAAGGCTTTTACGTCACTCCCTTCTTTTCTTCTTGTGGCAGTTTGCATCTTCTATTCTTGTTAGTGTAGCACTTTGTGCCTTTTGCCATCCTCTGGAGCTGTGGTATATGAAGGGAAGAACACTGATTTTGACAGTCTAATTAGAGCCCTTCCATAGAGTTGTACCATATCTGGAAACCCATTTTCTGATAGAGGGAAAGAGGTATAGAGGATCAAGTGAAATACTATAAATAGAAATAACAAAAAATGTTGATTTGCCTTCGAGTTAATGTTATTATATCCCATGTCTGGCATTTCTTTCTTTTATTATTTTTGTAGATGTGTGTCTTTCATGAAGTCTTTTGAACTCATCTCCTCAATGAGTCTTTCCATCTTTTTCTCTCATATTTAGTACATGCGAAGATAGTTCATTTCTGTTTTCATATAAGCCACCTTCACTCCATATAACCTGATATATTACCATCCAACTAATGGAGTTACTAAATATTTATTGATGACAGTAATGATGCATTTCTCTAAAGTATTATTTTCTTGGGTTCTTTAAAATTCATCATATGTTATTCATTAAATGCTAATTAGCACTTGCCATTTTTGCTAACTACATAATGGTGAATACAAAATGTATAAGGTAAAATTCCTGCCATTGGTGAGTTTGTCTGGGGTATTTTTTAGGGAGACAGTGGAGGGTTAATATCAAGAGTTTAAGAATTGGTTAGACCTTATTCTAAATCCTAGGTCTGCCAGTTTGAACAAGTTTCATTAATTTCTTCAGTTCTCAGTACAACAGAGATAACAGCATATGCATAGAGTTATTGAGAGGATCAAATAAAATTATGTGTGTCTTTGTGTATCACATTTAATACAGTGCCTTTTGTATAGTAAATGCTCAACAAATAGTTTCTCTTGTTAAATCATTGGATTATGAAGTTACTAAATTTATTTACTAAATTGTTTCCTAGTTCTGTATTGTTTCTCATCCACTGACTTCTGTGATAATTGCAGAGGACCTTAGAATTTAAAGTATTCTTATTTTAATACTTTGTTCCATGATCCCACCCTATCTCTTTGATATGTTTATATGTTTATATGATGAGATTAAAGGATTATATAGTCATAAATAATTAACTAGAATCATATAGTTTATATGATTGACTTATAAGATTATCTTATTTTCTGAAGAGGTTCAGAAAGTGTTCTAGATTTATTCAGAACTGGTTGATGAATTCTAAAACTTAAGATATACTTGCGATCTTGTATTGTCTAATAGTTTTGGTACTGACAGTTCCTATTAAATTTTAATTTCTTGGTACAAACTGTCTCATTGCAACTCTTCAGAAGATAGCCAACCTTTCCCCCTTATAATAATGATTAGGAAGTATACCATTAACATGAAAGGAAGTGAAGTGTATGATTAACATGCAGCTGAAACTGAAATAACTATGCTACATGATTTCTTAATCCTCTAGAAACATATCTTCAGAATTTCTTTCTCTCTCTCTCGTGTGTGTCTCTCTGTCTCTCTTTTTATTGTGGCAAAAAAAAATTAGACTTAGCCAACTGGACTCAGGTTAGATGATCCCAGTGTTGTTGGCAACATCCAAAGCAATCATAGTCAGGAGCCAGTCACATATATGCCTTCTCTCCATCAGGCTTAATCAAGGTGTTGACTTTGCCCACATCAGTGTCATAGAGTTTCTTCACAGCCTTTTTGATTTGGTGCCTATTGTCCTTGACATCCACAATGACTACAAGTGTGTTGTTGTCTTCTAGTTTCTTCATGGCTGACTCAGTAGTTATGGGGACCTTAATGATGGCATAGGGAACCAGCTTGTTTCTCCTGAGGGCACTCTCTTGAGGATATTTGGGCTGCTTTCGGAGATGCAGTGTCTTGGATCATTGGAATGTACATGACTTGTGGATCCTTTTTTTTTGTGACTGTGGACGCCTTTCAGCACTGCTTTCTTGGCCTTCAAAGCTTTTACTTTGGCTTCTTTGGGAAGGGCAAGGGCTTTCTTCTTGGCCTTTGGCACCATCTTCGTGAAAGGACGAGAATTTCTTTTTAATTTTTTTTAATGGACCCAGAATTCTAGAAGGGTGGCAGTTAAGGTGATAATATGTGCATATAGTAATATTCTTGTTACTTCTACAACTCATTGAGAACAGATAATTATTTGTCTTTTTCAGGCACATAGTAAGTGCTTAATATTACTAGGTACTGTTACTTTTCCTTTCATTCTAGAAGGAATTCTAAGGAAAAACTTTTTTAATATCCTGGGACATGGAGAGAAGGGAAGAACAGGTTACTTTTGGAACGGGATTAATTTTTGTCTTGGGTGGAGAAACTGAATGGTTTCTTTTTCTACCATATCTTACTTAAAGCTTTTGTGAAAAGACGTGTATTTTAATTTGTAGTTCTGACTTCTTTTAGTTAAGTGTCAAAAATGAGTAATATTTTTTCTGTAGGTGATTTTGTCACTGAATTCTTTAAAATTTGCCGTCGAAAGGAGTCAACTGATGAGATTCTTGGACGATCCACATTTGAGGAAGAAGGGAGAGGTGACCTGTTTTCTTTCTTTCTTTTTTTTTAAAGTTATTTTCAAGCATCTAACCCTTTTTCTTAGGCATTTTTCCGGTAACTTTTCATCTATTTTCACATTTGAATTAAGTTGGAAAAAACAAGTTTTGTTTTTTTTTTTTTTTTAAGATTTTATTTATTAATTTGACAGAGAGAAATTACAAGTAGTTGGAGAAGCAGGCAGAGAGAGAGAGATAGGGAAGCAGGCTCCTTCTGAGCAGAGAGCCCAACGTGGGACTCGATCCCAGGACCCTGAGACCATGACCCAAGCCGAAGGCAGCGACCTAACCCACTGAGCCACCCAGGCGCCCGAAAAACAAGTTTTGATGGACTAGAGTGCTGCCATTTCTCTCCAGGCTATACTCTGAGCTTAAAAATTAAGCACATTTAATAAGGGCTTTCTACCAAAAATGTAAGATATTTTGAAACGCAGGGTTTTAGAGGTTTATTTTTAAACTTCTAGAGAGAAATAATTTGTGTTATACCTTTGTCATTATGGATGCATATAAAGCTGAATATGTGTCTTACAATTTTATAATTCTGAGGCCATATAATTCAGTGAAAAGAGTAACTAAAATATTTTATACAATCAACAGTTTACTCATCATTTTAACTTGCTAAGATTGTGATACAATTTCTCTTCGTTTCTATTCTTTTTATAGAAATTGCTGATATAACTCATGCTTTGTCAAAGTTGACAGAACCAGCACCAGTTCCAATTCATAAATTATCAGTTTCAAATATGGTGCACACTGCAAAGAAGAAAATACGAAAACACAGAGGTGTAGAAGAATCACCACTGAATAATGATGTCCTCAATACGATTCTCTTGGTAACTAAATGTAGTATCTTTCTATGTCTGTATGCATACTCATTTATTCATTATCTGTCTGGTCCCTTCTATGTGTCAGGCACTGGATTGGGAATATAAAATGAGTAAAACAAAGTCTCCACATTCAGAAAATTCCCACTAGTTTAATAGGAAGAAGGAAAGTAAACCCTAGTTAACAATACCATGTTGCATGGGAGTAGTCTGGCAAAATGGCCGTGAGAACACAGCAGAGGATGTGTCTGTCTCTGTCTGGGCAGTGGGAATTAGGTCGTAAAGGTGTCATAAAGAAGGACACTTGAGTTGCATCGTGAAGAGAAGGTTTTAGAAACAGAGGAACAGTGCTGAAATGCTGGGCTTCATCTTGCAGTTTAATATTATTTTAAGCAGAAGGTCAACATCAGAACTAGATTTTTGAAAGCTTCCTTTCACAAAAGTCTGGGGAAAGCTTTATGGTAAGTACTAGAAAGAGCTAAGGTGTCTCCTAGGTATAGAGTGGTGGAATAGGCCCAGCCTGGGAACCACACAGGTTAATCCTGACTTACTGTACCATTTTGAGTAGGTCATTTAATTTCAGTTTTGTCATCTATAAATGAAACTAATAAAACCCTCTTAGATCATTTGGAGGATGAAAGGACCATCTATTAAACTGCATGGTACATGATAGGCCTCTGGTAAATGATGGCTATTCTTACTGTATAATCATATTTCTGGCAATTTGTGCATTAAGACAGTCTTGGAAACAACCTTTTAGTAGTGCAATGAAAAAAATATTGGGCTTTGAAACTTGATGTTAATGTCATCCCAGCCATTAACTGAATAAGACCCCTAACCAGATTTTAAGCTTGTGTATTTGTAAGAAATGGGCAGTAATATTTACCTTACACAGTGGTTTTAGATTAAGATATTATTTGTAAGTGTATCTAGTAGTGGGGGTTGGTACAGAGTAGTTCCTCTAAATTTAAAAAAGTCTCCTGTAATATGTGGCATAGTATGTGTAGTAGAAGGAATCACAAGTCAGCAGTACAACAAAACACTTGGGACGAACAGTGATAAAAGGACTGAAAATAAATTTCTGCAGAGAAGGCCCCTTCTTTTTTTTTTTTTTTAAAAGGAGATTCCATGCTGGGAAGCCAAATGCAGGGCCTGAACCCACAACCCTGAGATCAAGACCAAGAGTCAGCTGCTTACCTGACTGAGCCTCCCGACCATCCTGGGAAGGCTCCTTCTTAAAAATATATCCTTAGAGAATTTATTCTAATTATTATAGACACTGGATTTTTTTTTTTTTTTTTTTTTTTTTTTTTTTTTGGTCATTCCTACACACACATAAACAGGAACCACGTGGAAAAGATGAACTGGTCATTACAGGTTTAGACTACTTTCCACTTTCTAGGGGTATCTCCTTAAGTTTTGGTCTTACATATCATATTCTTTTTTTTTTTTTTTTAACATATCATATTCTTTTTTTTTTTTTAAGAGTTTTTTTTTTTTTTTTTTAAAGATTTTTTATTTATTTATTTGAGAGAGAGAGAGCATGAGCGAGGAGAAGGTCAGAGAGCGAAGCAGACTTCCCATGGAGCTGGGAGCCCGATGTGGGACTCGATCCCGGGACTCCGGGATCACGCCCTGAGCCGAAGGCAGTCGTCCAACCAACTGAGCCACCCAGGCGTCCCAAACATATCATATTCTTAATATAATGAACTATATAACTTCATAGAGCCTCATGGATATATGCATATTTAAAATTGTTCTCTTAGGTTTTGTATAATATTTTTTCAGAAATTTAATGACCATGGATAGTAGTGAAGAGATTTTGGTTTTGCTTTGTTTAGTCTACAAAACTAGGTGGTTTTAAGAAAAATCTCTGATTTCTAAAATTGGCTTATCACTGAAACTCCATATTTCCAAAGAAAAGCAAAATGTTTGATAAAGTGTAGAACCCACTGGCCACTACTGTAAGCACATTGCCATTGTTTTAATAGCAAAACCATGAAAAAATAAAATGGTGTTTATATGGATTATGAATATTAACAAAGTAGGAACTTTGGTTGAAATGTGGTTTTTTTTTTTCTCCCTAAGTTCTTATTCCCTGATGCTGCTTCTGAGAAACCATTAGATGGAAGTTCTTCCACAGACAACAATAATCCTATATCAGGGAGTGAAGATTATGTAAGTTGGAGTTCAATATTAAAATATTTAAAATGCATTGAAGTTCTAAGGGGTTACTATATTGCTAGTTTAGTAGCATAAGGACTTTTTATTTTTTAAATTTAATTTAATTTTTTAAAATACTTATTTATTTATTTGAGAGAGAGAGCGTACTCATATGACCAGGTGACGGGGGCACAGAGGGCAGAGGGAGAGAGAAATCTTCAAGCAGACTCTGCTGAGCACAGAGCCCAATGCAGAGCTCCATCCCAGGGTCCTGAGGTCATGACCTCAGTGAAAATGAAGAGTTGGCTACTTTGGGATGCCTGGGTGGCTCAGTTGGTTAAGCATCTGCCTTTGTCTCAAGTCTTGATCCCAAAGTCCTGGGATCGAGCCCCACATCAGGCTCCCTGCTTAACAGGGAGTCTGCTTTTCCCTCTGCCCCTGTCTCTTCTGCTTGCTCATGCACTCTCTCTCTCTCTCTTTCCCTCTCTCAAATAAAAAAAAGGAATTGGCCACTTTACCTACTGAATCACCCCAGGCTCCTCAAGGATCTTTTTATTTTTAATTTTTAATTTTTTTAATTTTTATTTTTTTAAAATATTTTATTTATTTATTTGACAGAGAGAAATTACAAGTAGGCAGAGAGGCAGGCAGAGAGAGAGAGAGGGAAGCAGGCTCCCTGCTGAGCAGAGAGCCCGACGCGGGACTCGATCCCAGGACTCTGAGATCATGACCCGAGCCGAAGGCAGTGGCTTAACCCACTGAGCCACCCAGGTGCCCCAAGGATCTTTTTATTTTAACCCACTGAGCCACCCAGGTGCCCCCGGATCTTTTTATTTTAAAAACCACGTTGGAGGAGCACCTGGTTGGCTCAGTGGGTTAAAGCCTCTGCCTTTGGCTCGGGTCATGATCCCAGGGTCATGGGATTGAGCCCCGCATCGGGCTCTCTGCTCGGCGGGAGAATGCTTCCCTTCCTCTCTCTCTGCCTGACTCTCTGCCTACTTATGATCTCTCTCTGTCAAATAAATAAATAAAATCTGGGGGGAAAAAAAAGTTAAAAAAAAAACACCTTAGGAAAGCTTGAGTAGAGATCATGGCCTCCACTCAAATTATGATACATTGACCATACATATGTATTTTGAGTGGCAAAAACTTTTCTGGAAACAGTGGAAAAAATAAGTATATTGTGTATGATTGTAGGATTTCCCTCATTTTAGACTTTTTTTATACAATTATCAAATTGATGTTTTGCCATTGTTTCTTCTCTGTATTTCAAAATCAGACAGTGAGTGGAACACTAATGAAATAAAATGTGTAAAATGAAGCAAAATTTTCCTGTGTTCCTTATCTAGGTCTTTAATAAATTGAGAAATGAGATGTTTAAGAGACAGGCATAGAGATAAATCAAACTATTTTCAGTCGTTACTTTGGGAAGTAGATTTCATGAAATAAGGAAAAGCAGAGGCTTTATATTTTCAGTTTATATAGTTCTGATTTTATGTTTCTGATTTTGATAATAAGTGTATACTCATAATTAAAAGATTTTAAGGGGTGCCTGTGTGGATCAGTTGCATCTGCCTTCAGCTCAGGTCATGATCCTGGGGGTTCTGAGAAGGAGCCCCACGTCCTGTGTCCTGCTCAGTGGAGAGTTTGCTTCTCCCTCTCCTTCTTTCCCCCTTCCTCCACACTCATGTTCACACATGTATGTGCTCTCTCTTGTGTTCTCTCTCCCAAATAAATAAAACTTTTTAAAAAAAATTATAAAAACATATTTGGAATACATCTTGAAGCTCCTACAGAAGAAATTGAAAGTTGTGACTTTAGTTTTTCTAAACTGTAGCATCAGTCTTTTTTTTTTTTTTTTTTATTTGACAGATAGAGATCACAAGTAGGCAGAGTGGCAGGTAGAGAGAGTGAGAGGGAAGCAGGCTCCCCGCTGAGCAGAGAGCCCGATGCGGTTTGATCCTTGCAGAAATTTTGAAAACACAGTACTGCCTAAGAACAGTTTAGATAGTAATGTATTAAGCTTTTAATAAAAGGTAGTTTCGTAGACTAGGTTAATTTTGGTATTAATATCTCCCCCCACACAGTTTTTGATTATACCTGGAAATTTTTTTTTTAAAGATTTTATTTATTTATTTGACAGAGATACAGAGATCACAAGTAGGCAGAGAGGCAGGCAGAGAGAGAGGGGGAAGCAGGCTCCCTGCTGAGCAGAAAGCCTGATGCAGGGCTGGATCCCAGGACCCTGAGATCATAACCTGAGCTGAAGGCAGAGGCTTAATCCACTGAGCCACCCAGCTGCCCCTGCAAATACGTTGTTAACAAGTTTTGCTTTGTTTCTGTTTTGTTAAATCCAGAATCTCTACAATCAGTTCAAATCTGCACCATCTGACAGTTTAACATATAAATTGGCTTTGTGTCTTTGTATGATCAATTTCTACCATGGAGGATTAAAAGGAGTGGCACACCTCTGGCAGGAATTTGTTCTTGAAATGCGTTTCAGATGGGAAAACAATTTTCTGATTCCAGGGTAAAAATTTCAATTTTCTTTTGTATGTGTAGGTTTTTTGTTTGTTAGTGTAATTAGTCTTTTGACCCATTAATTTTCCTCTACTAGGAAATCCACCCTAAGAAAGTGTTAATAAACTTTGGACATGATTTATACTCAAAGGTGTTCATTGTAGCAAATTTATAATAAGGGAAAAAAGGTATTGCAGCCTAAGTACAAACATAAAAGAATGGTGTAAATCATGATTTATGTCTACAATGGAAAGTTAATGGCTCCATTACATGTTGTTGTTGTTTTCAAGAATCTCTAGTAACATAGAAAATGATCATAATATTTTAGTAAAGTAGAATATAGTATTTTGTATACCAAGTGCTTTCAGTTTTGCTGATCTATATTTATAGAAACATAATGGGGAAGAAATAAAGCCAAATGTTAACAGTTTTTCCCAGGTGTAAAATTATATTTCTTTTGTCCTTTATACATTTATATATTTTTCTAAGTCTTTTGTAGTGAACATAAATTCTTTTGTGTGTGTATGTGTGTGTGAACGTAAATTCTTGTAGTTGAAGAGAAAACTATTTTAGAGTTTGTAAGTTCAGATACTCAATATTATCTGTAATTTTTGGGGGGAATTTATGTTGACATTTCACTTAATGCAGTAGAAGAGTTTAGTTCCCATGTATTTAAATAATGCACGTTACTGCTCATCTACATATATGAAGGCAGAATTATGATGTTAGTAATATAAATTGGTGATTGAGCGAAAAATATTTACTTCTATTTCATTTGCCAGTCTCTGCTTAGCTGATTATCTCTTGGCCAGTTTTTGGGAATTTAGTGGTTTAGAACTAGAGGCTCCTCTTGGCAAAAGAGAGGTGAAAATGAATGTTTTTTAATATTGAGAACCCACTGTAATAATTGAGAACTGAATATGTAATCTAATCTGTTTTGTATGGTGTGAAATACTGTATGCTAGCTACTCCCTGGGGTGGATTTAGAGACATTTCTTCATTTTAAGTTTCCCTTAACTTGAGAGCTGTTACTACTTTGCTTTTATGATTTGAAAAATATATTTGCTGTCGGTGTAAAAGGAGGATAAAATAAGTTTTGATTTCTTATTCTTATTTGCCCCATCTTAATTATCCTACATATTGAAATCTAGTTTTGATTTCTTATCAAATGGCTGAAATTTGTAGTCATATAAGAAATTCTCATACTTGGAGCCATTTTACTAAAACTTTTCCCACTGCTTTATTTGATAGATTAGCAAGTGGACCCCCAGATCTAAGATGTTGTTTACTACATCAGAAACTACAGGTAAAGATTTCCCAATGACAGTATCTAAATATGGTCTTAATTTATTGGAGTTTATTCTAATACTAAATATAGTAATGAATTATAGGCTAGTCTTATCATGCTGTTGTAGGTTACTTGTAGTCACTGTCATTCACAACAGGGTCCAGGGAAGGGTTGGAGAAGGCAAATTAAATATTGAGGAAGTGGATAGATTTTTATTTTACTTAACTAATTTAAATATAAATGTTATTTCTGTTTTCTTAAGATGTTAAATTGTTGTATTGAAAGAAAGAAGGCCCGTGATGAGGGGAGAAAGACAAATACTTCAGATATGCATCCAGGGGATGCTGGAAAAGCTGGAGACCAGCTGGGGCCAGATAATCTAAAAGATGTGGATAAGGAAAAGGGAGAGGTAGGGAAATCTTGGGATTCTTGGAGTGACAGTGAAGAAGAATTTTTTGAATGCCTAAGTGATACTGAAGAACTTAAGGGAAACGGACAAGAGAGTGCCAAGAAAGGAGGGCCTAAGGAGATGACAAGCTTAAAACCAGAAGGACGACTATATCAGCATGGAAAGCTCACACTGCTACATAATGGAGAACCTCTCTATATTCCAGTGACCCAGGTAGGATATGGATTGGCTCTTTGAGTTTTAATTGTTTTTATTTTGTTGTTTTTATCTTCATCCTAGTAGGGAATGATTGCTTTGGGTAGGAGCAATTCTTTAAATAAGCTATGTTCAAAGATCTAAGATTTCAAATCTAAATAAACTATTGGGGCTTTCAGGTATTATCATTTCTGAAATTGAGAAATGTTTTAAAGTTAGAGTAGATAGTACTTCATCATGGTTAAGGTGATATGTTATTTCTTAAAATGAGTGGTAAATACAGAGGTGTTTAAGAAACAAAACCCCCAAATAGAGAAGGAACAAAAGTAAAAACTTTATAATTGCTTTGATTAGTTTTGTCTGTTCAAAAATACAGTTTGAAGCCACTTTACACCATTAGGAAGTAGAATAGCAACAGTTTAACACCTAAGCAAGAACAGTAGTTCCACTGGGTTATTTTTACATAAGTACGTGAATACATTTTATTGTGAATAACTCAATCTATAAAAAGTAAAAGCCACTACTCACTAGTAGCTCACATCTCTAGAAGTAGCCATTGTTACTGTTTTGGGTTATAATTCCTTATATCTGTTACTATATATTGCTATATATTGATGTATATATATGTGTATACATAAGATACATAGTTTGTGGATTTTTTTTGGTCTGGACTTTGTTTTTTTAAGATTTTATTTATTTTAGAGAGAGAAGGAGAGTAGTGGGGAGGGGCAGAGGAAGAGGGAGAAAGCAGACTCTCATCACTCAGCTCCATCGTAAAACCCTGAGATCATGACCAGAGCTGAAACCAAGAGTCAGAAGCTCAACCAACTGTGGCACCCAGGCGCCTCTTTTTTGTTTTTAATTGTATGCATTGTTGTACAACTTTTTGTTTAACCTAGTATGTCTTGGAGATCTTTCCATGTCATTACATGTAGGTCTAGTTTATTCCTTTTTAATTGCTGCATAATATTTCATGGGGGAAGAAGAGACATAGTTTATTTAACCATTCCCTTCTTAATGCACTGTATGTTATTTGCTAGTTTTTGCTATTATAGTGCTACAGTACAAACTCTTGCAGTTTTTCACATATTGTGTGTTCACACTGGAATAATTTTTCTTTAAAGACTTTATTTAGGGGCGCCTGGGTGGCTCAGTGGGTTAAAGCCTCTGCCTTTGGCTCAGGTCATGATCCCAAGGTCCTGGGATCAAGCCCCGCATCATGCTCTCTGCTCCGCAGGTTGCCTGCTTCCCTTCCTCTCTCTCTGCCTGCCTCTCTGCCTACTTGTGTCTACTACTACTGTCTGTCCAATGGATAAATAAAATCTTTTAAAAAAATAAAGACTTTATTTATTTGAGAGAGAGAAAGAGAGAGCACACAGAGGAAGAATGAGAGGGAGAGCAGACTCCCCGCTGAGCAGCGAGCCCGATATGGGCCTTGATCCAAGGACTCTGGGATCATGACCTGAGCCAAAGGCTAATGCTTAATTGGCTGAGCCACCCAAGCACTCCCACATATGAATGTTTCTTAAGGAAGAAGATAAGAATAGGATTTGCTAGATAAGCAGATACACAAATTACAAAATTCCTGTTCAAAAAGGCTGTGCCTTTTTAATACTCTGGTCACTGGTGCATATATAGAAGTGAGGGAATACAATTCTTTACTCAACTGCCCTTTCTCAGTTCCTTTCTCACACAAACCTGTAATGAGTGCCTAATATATGCCAACCACTCTTCTAGAACTTGGAGATTGAGCAGTAGACAGTAAGGTTCTTGTACTCATGGAACTTATATTCATGTTTTATTTAATTTTTTATAAGTAATTGATGTTACCAGTCATGTAAATTTTTACCAGTATAATGGACAAAAGTAGTATCTCTATGTTTTAGATTGTTTTCTCTGATTTTTTATGAACTTAAGCATCATTTAGTACGTTTATTGGCCATCTTTTTCTTTGACTTCCCTGTCATTTTTCCTTTAGGTTGCTGACCTGTTCTTGCTTATTTATATTAGTCCTTCATATTTTAAATATAGATTCTTTGTTATATATGTTGTACATGTTTTCTCCTGTCATTTAAAAGACATTTGCTTATTTATTGATTTATAAACTATTTATAAAGTGTACAAACCTTAGACCTACTGCTGGTGAGCTTTTTCATTTTTGAAAACTCAGGTAGCTGCCATCCAGATCATGATGTGGAAAATTCCCATCATCCTAGAACAATACTGATCAATAGAAGTTTCTGTGAAAACAGAAATGGACATTTCCTGTCTATGCTGTCCAGTACTATAGCTATTACCCATTTGTGGCCATTGAGTGCTGAAGGGTGGCTAATGCAACTGAGGAACTCATTTTTTTTTTAATTTACTAAATTTACTTAAATTTAAATAGCCTGGTGTATTGGATAGCATAACCCAGTACTCCCCTCCAGGTAAGTTTTTTTCTGCCTTTATCACCATAGGTTAATTTTGTCAGTTTTTGAATCTCATACATGCAATTATGTTCTGTTTACTCTTTTGTATATAAAGGCAGTCATGCATTTCTTACTCTTGCATTGAGCCTTTTTAAAACTACCATGTGTGAGATTCTTCCATGTTGTCACATAAGTCGTTATTTGTGTGTGTGTTTTATTACTTTATAGTATTCTGTTATGTGAACATGCCATAGTTTGCTTATCCATTCACCTGCTGATGGAATTTGAGTTGTTTATAGTTTGAGCTATTACAAATACATGAACATTCTTTTAAGTGTCTTTTGGTGAATGTAGGCACTCATTTTCTTTTAGATACATTTCTAAGAGTAGAATGGTTTTTGCCATATGGTAGAAATCTGTTCTTGTTTTAGTAGATATTGCCACATGGTCTCCCAGAGTGGTTGAATAGTTTGTATTCCCTCCAACAGTGTATAACAATTGTTGTTGATTCCACATAATCCCTAACATTTGGTGTGTCACCAGTCCCAGGTTTGATGATTTCCTAGGAGGACTCACAGGACTCAGCATATAGTTGTGCTCATAGCTATAATTTATTATAGTAAAAGGATACAAAGCAAAATCAGGAATAGGAAGTACCCCATGGGACAAAGTTTGGAAGATATCATACAGGCTTCTAAGAGTCCTCTCCTAGTTTGGTCACACAGGATATGCCTAATTCTCACTCCAGCAATAAATTATGATTGCATGTGAAATGTTGTCTACCAGAGGGAGTTTTTAGAGGGTCAGTGCTCCGAGGTTTTACTTGGGGGGCTGGTCACATTGGCACCCTTCACCTAGCATGTACCTTAATTCCAGATTACCGGAAGGAAAGCAGGTGTTCAGCATAAACCATATCGTTTGCACAAATAATTTAGGCACATTGTGCCATTTTTATCAGTTCTGAGTATGGTGGGGACCCTGTCAGAATCCAAGTTTCTACATGCCAACAGAGGGTCAACTTTGAAAACAGGCCTTTCAGAGGCTAGCAGTCTGAAGTCTGCTATGTTGAGTCTTCTCTGAATGTTTGACTATTTCAGTCATTTTAATTTTTGGCCTTTTGGTGGGTATGTAGTAGTATCTCATGTTTTTACATTTCCCTGGTGAGTGATGGTCCTGAATACATTTTCATTATTATATTTTATATATTGTCCATTTGGATATCTCCTTGGTAAAGTACTTATTCAGAATCTTAGCCTATTTTTTAAAAGTTGGGTTTTTTTTGTATTGTTTTGCTTTGTTTCTTCATATGTTTTGTATGAATTTTTAGCCAGATATATGTATTATAGATAACTTCTCCAATCTATGGCTTGTCTATTCATTTTTTTTTTGTCTATTCATTTTCTTAATGATGCCTTTTGTTGAATAGACATTCTTAATTTTAATAAAGTCTGAGTTGTCAGTGTTCTTCTTATATGCATAGTGCTTTGTCTCCCTATTAAGAAATATTTTTCTACCCTAGTGTCCTGGAGATAGTCTCTTATGTTTCCTTCTGGAAGCTTTATTGTTTTACTTATTACATTTATATTTGTGACCCACCTCAGATTGACTGTGTTTGGTATGAGGAAAAGGTTGATTGTCTTTTCTCTGTAAGGATATATAATTATGTTCCAACACCATTATTCAAAAGAACTGCTTTTTCCCACAGAATGGCAGTAGTGTCTTTGTTGTAAATCATATGATCTTATGTGTTTTGGTCTATGTCTGGACTATTTATTCTCTCCACTACTCTCTATCCTTGTACCAATAAGGTACTATATTACTGTAACTTAGTCTTTCTGTCTTGTGGTATAAATCTTTTAACTTTGTTCTTCAAGATTATCATGGCTGTCCATTGCATTTTTATGTAAATTTGGGAATCAGCTTGTCATTTTTCACAGTACAAAATAATCCTGCTGGGATTTTTATTCCATATTGCATTGAATTTACAAATTAATTTAGGGGGAATTGACCTCTTAACTATTTTGAGTCCCATGACCATGAAATACTTTTCATTTTATTTAAGGTTTCTTTTACTTTCCCTTATCAGTGATTTATAGTTTTCAATGTAGAGGTTTTGCACATCTTTTATTAGATTTAATTCATAGTCTTCATTATTTCTTAAATGTTATAAATGGCATTTAAAAAATTCCATTGAAATTTTCCCCCCCGAAATGTGAAACGGTTGATTTTTGCATACAGACTTTGGATGTAGCAATCTTAGCACATTTACATATTATTTCCAGCAGTTTGTAGATTATTTGGAGTTTTCTGTATATATACTCATGCTGTCTGTTAACATAGACAATTTGAATTTTGATTTTCCAGCCTTTATACTTCTTAATTCTTTTTCATACTTTATTGTACTGCACCACCAGTACTGTGTTGATTAATGTATGGATATCTGCTCTTGCTCTCAATTTCAGGAGGAAAACATATAATAATCATTGAGTGTATCTGATGTTGTTATCATTTATCATATTAAGGAAGTTCTTTTCTATTCCTAGTTTTTGAGGGTTTTTATCATGAACAGGTGTTATATTTTATCCAGTGCTTTTCTGCATATTGAGTTTATCATTAAGCTAATCGTGAATTTTAAGTGAAACAGCACATAATAAGTGAACATTGTTTAGTACACAGTAAGCACTCAGTTTTTAGCTTTTATTCTTCTGAGCACTTTTTCTTATAAGAAAAGTGGCTAGTATTGCTTCTCAGGGTGCAAGAATTTACTTAAAAGTTTGTAAGCAGTTTGTATATATTTTTTTAAGATTTTATTTATTTATTTGACAGAGATCACAAGTAACCAGAGAGGCAGGCAGAGAGAGAGAGAGCGGAGGTGGGGGAGGAATCAGGCTCCCCGCTGAGCAGAGAACCCAATGTGGGGCTTGATCCCAGGAACCTGGGATCATGACCCGAGCCAAAGGCAAAGGTTTTAACCCACTGAGCCACCCAGGCGCCCCAGCAGTTTATATATTTTAAAATGGGTTGATTAATTTCAATAATTATGCGGTTGGATATTGGAATGTTTGCTTGATAATAACTCTCTTATCCATGCTTACACAGTTTTATGCCAGGTGGCTATCATTTACAAGGTTAGTTTTTTTTTGTTTGACAGGCTGTATGCTTTTTGTTCATTATATTCTTTTAAAAGTAAATTATATTTCATAGGTATTTCATTATTAAATTTTAGTATCAGAGAAAGAATACTCTAATACTATAAAACAAGTGTATAGTTAATCTAATTTTGTATGGGAGCATGCAGTTGGCATTGAGGTCTTGTGTTATAGACATTGGTTTTGGAATCTACCAGAACTAGATTTATATTGTGGCACACCACTTAATAAACAGTATTGCTAGTACAAGCTCTGTTTTCTTTCTGAGATTTGTTTTGATCTCTAATAAAAATAATGGGTTGGTTTGCATTTTTTAGAATTTTGTGTAAGTTTTATTCATTTTTATTTTGTGTGTATAGGAATTCTATCGGCATAATTATTTTGAGATTCATACATATTGTTGTTTATATCAATGGTTCATTCATTTGTATTGCTTAGTAGTGTTCCATTGCATGGATACACCATAGTTTGTTAATCCATTCATTTTTCATAAGGAAACTTTGAGGAGTGATGGATATATTCATTATCTAGATTTTGGTGATTATTTCATGGGTGTATACTCATCAGATGTACCTTTTAAATTACTCTATGTCAATTATACTTCACAAAAGTGGTTAAAAAAGTTAAGTGGTTCTGTGATCAGTGGTTGACAGAAGAAAAGTCTTTCTCCTCTGTCATATCTCCAGTTCAAAACCCTGTTTATTTGTTTAATAATCAAATATTAAATATTTTAAAAGCCAGTAGTATTTTGTATTAGTCTGGGCTGTTAAGGATTAAACCACATGTGTTTAAAAGCATTTGGCATGTAAGTATCCAGCAAAGGTTAATTTATTTTATCTTTTCTCTTTCCAAGTTTTAATAACAGTATTCCTTATTTTTAATGATCTAGTTACATCTATATTGTCTTGGTTTGATTGGGTTAATGAAGATTCCAGGAAAGTTGTTCTGGAAGCTCAGGCATTATTTCTTTTCAAAAGGCTGTACCCTCCCCCCCATTCATTTTAGATGATTCATTTTCTATATTCAAATTTATTATATAAATCTGGAATAATTTAAACTTTTTTTCTCAACATACATCCTATGTGTTTAAAAATTCATTTTTATATTTTACGTTTAGGCAGATAAGGGCACATTTTTAGTCTATTTTACTTTCTTACTTTAAAGTTAATCTCACTTAAATTATAATCATTGTCTGTGTATTTTACATAAATGGTTGGAGTTCAAAATGATCTCAGTTGAAACAGTTAAAATTTCACAAAGTTATCTTAAAATGTGCCATTAATCAGTTGCCTATTTCACACACACACACACATAAAACTTTTTATAGATCCCTGCTTCATAGGAATTAAAGCACACTTTAATAGTTCTTTCTTATAGACATAGTTCAACCTAAAATTTATGGCTAGGAAAAGCTCAAAGACTTTACCTAATATTCTAGAGGCAGGGCTAGAAGAGAAACCTGTGGAGAATATCTCAGAGCAAGAGTCCTTAACTAGTGGATTGAACCAAATTAGTAGTTCTCAAAGTCAGCATCAGATGGATGTCTGAGATTCTGTGTTCAGTTTGACACTTGAGTTTTGCCACTTGATTTTGGCTAGGTCACTTATCTCTGTACCTGAGTTTCATCAGTTGTAGAATGCTCTGACCTCCTCTCCATGATCATTTGAGATCATGTATATTGAGAAAGCTTTGGGCATATTTAGAAGTGGTAGATATGAAAGTGTATAGTCCTCGGGCTACTTGCTGATTATATTCCTTGTAATCTGTTCTTTACTTACAGTTGGCTCGAGATTTCCAGGTGGGAGGGGTATCAGTATCTTTTCAATGTCTTATTCCTTTCTTGCCATCCTGAGATTTCAGGGCTGTGGGACAATGAAAAGTAGCTCCTTCCTAATGAAGAGACTGAAGGCCTCTGCTCTTGTTCATATAATTTTTTAATTTGTGGTATTTGATATCAGTGGGAGGTTATAATTAAAACCTAACTATTTTGTTTCCAATTGCTAGCTAACATTTATTGAATATGTGCCAGGATTTTTTCTTCACAAGAAAGAGTCACAGAGAGCTTGAGTGATTGTCTGGGATCCTAGAGCTGGGATTCAACATAGGCACGTTGTTTCTAGAGCCCAAGCTCTTAACCACTGTGTCATATTGCCTTACCTATGATTATTCAACCCTGAGTATCAGTGTGAGACTTTAAATGTGATGCATGTTCATTTTACATAAAACAAAAATTCGTAATTCTGTAATCCACAGATGATCACTGGTAGAGCAGTTTCTTTCCATTTTTCCTTTATCAAACAATTTTCCTATTATTGTACATTGAGGTTCTTTCCATTTATCGCACTATTATAAGTAATCCTGTGGTGCTGTTTCTAGAAGTGGATTATTGGGTCAGAGAGCATGATCATTAATGCTGTGTATTGATTCCCTGATTGTCATCTAGAAAAGTTTATACATTATGTTCTCTTCAGCAGTGTGTGAAAGTGCCCCATTTAGGTTTGTTTCAAAAATGAGGATAGTAGAAGAAAAGTTATTTTCTTTTGTTTTTTGTTTTGTGTTTTGAATGCCATAGCTTTACCATGCTCTTAATTTATTTTTGACAGATATTTGTGAAAATTATTTATCTTTGTGGCAGTGGTTCTCAACTGGGGAGTGATTTTTGCCCCCCAGGGATATTTGGTAATGTCAGGAAACACTTGTGATTGTCGTGAGGTGGAGTAGTGCTATAGCCCTCTAAAAGGTAGAGGCAGTAGATGCTGCTCAACATCCTACGCATAGGATAGGCTCACCACAAAGAATTATTCTGTCTAAAATGTCACTAGTGCTGGGGCTCTAAAACCCTGCTTTATAGTAAGCTCTTGAAATCTAGAAGGAATGTATTTATTGGGAAGATGCTCTGAATAGTTATTTCTGTTGGGCTTTATGTTACTATCTAGGAATAAAAAAGTTGATTTTTTTTTTTTTTTTGGCTTTAACAATAAAGCAGGCAAGTTTTGTTTGGTTAGTCTTTGGATTGTTGAGTGCTTCATATTTCAGATATAAAATCTAATGGAATCAGTTCTTAGAGAACTTTCCTAAGAGCCTTTGAACAGCTTGGAATGTTCAGAATGATTCAGAATGATTCTATAGTTGTGTCTTCCTTTAGGTTTGCCTTAGCTTCTTTTTTATTTGCGGTTATAATTAAAATCTATAATGTCTCTGATTCTCAAAATAAAAGTCCAAAAACTTCTTGTGGGAATTAGTAATTAGAATATTTTTGGAACCTATACTCAAAGCAGCTTTTCCAACATAAAACTTAGTTATTTGGGGTCTTTTAGTTGGGATTCAATTAATTTGCCTTTATTTTAATTGTTGTATTCATCAAATTTTTTTCTCTTATGAGTTTCAATAAAAGCCTGGTTGTAACTGCGATGGCATATATAAGCATATCATTAAGACTTCACTTCTTACAATTAAGAGGCAGGAAAATGTTCAGTGCACCCAGATTCCTCTCTCTTTATTAATCCTGTCAAGGGAGACATGATAATCTTATTTGTTGTTGGGGGGGGGATCCTGAAAGTCATATCTATTATTAATTTGTTAATTTTTTATGTGGGTTCCAAAAAACTTGGAATTTCTCTAAATTCTTTTAAATACAGATCTTGTGACTGTTAGAGCTGATATAATTGTTGTCTTTATTCTATTTTTATAGTTCTGCTTTTTCTTAAAAAAAAAAAAAAAAAAAAAAGCTATTCGTGAGGTTTGTCCTTTTGTGCTTCACAGGAACCAGCACCTATGACAGAAGATCTGCTAGAAGAGCAGTCAGAGGTTCTGGCTAAATTAGGTACATCAGCAGAAGGGGCTCACCTCCGAGCACGCATGCAGAGTGCCTGTCTGCTTTCAGATATGGAGTCTTTTAAGGTGGGTCACACTGTCAGAACTTGGGAGTCTATTTTGAGCTATTTTGGGATAAAGCTGTGAAAGTCACTCTCTAAAGTGGTGTGAAGGCCTGAATGTCCTTTTTATTAAACGTTTTGATTTCTTAGTAGTTACAACAACCTACATTTATCTCCTAAAGGTCGTAGCCAGACTTGCTTCTTAAATTTAAAAAAAGTAAAGAACAGTCTTTGAATCGTAGTCAAAACTTGAGAATTGAATCATTTCTTTATGTGCATTGGAATGTTTTTCTTCTTTGTGTGTGTTTAGCCAATTTAATGCTAAAACTTTAGGATTTAATGTAGGCTGCTTCATTCAACAGACCTTTTGCTTGCCTACTTTGTGACTTGTGTGATTAGATAAGTAGGAAATACAATGCTTATCCTCAGTTACAGTCTGTTGAAGCTATGGAGGGAGATATTTGTAAATAATAACGTGATATTCACTTATGAAGGCAATGTCAGAAAGGTGACTGACTTTATTGAGTGGGTTATGGAGGGTTTCTCAGAAGAGTCACCTTTTAGGATGAGTGGGCATTTTTACCTGGAGAAGATTATTTTAAGCTTAGATATAGGCCTGTATTAGAACATAGAGGATTCCGAGAATGGTGACATTTAGCTTATTAGCTTAAAACCCCAGGGAGGAAAAAAGGTCTTTTGTTTTTGAATTACTTAATCTTGAAAGCCGAGGTAAAACCATGTATATTAAAAACAACAACAACAAAACAACCGGTGGGTAATCTAGTGGGCCATAGGCTTTCCTTGTGCCTCCTGCTGATAACTCTGAACTGTCTCTCATACCCAGATTTTCCTCCTTGACCTGCTGCTATCTCTGATGGCCTCCATCTCCCCATTCTGTAGCTTCCAATCAGTCCTGCTTTCATACTGTATGCCACCCTGACTTTGATTTTTTTTTCCAATATAAATACCCTATGAAAACCAATGTCACTTTTATCTTTCCTGTTAGCAGATTTTAGTGAGAGTAAAAGGGAATGCTTTTATTCTCTGCTTAGTTTTCCCATCTTTACCAAAAGAAAAAAAAATCTTAAGGAAACCTCTTGAGAGGTACATGTTTTTCTTAGAGATAAAAAAGATGCAGAAAAGTCTGAGCATTTTGTTCTCCCATGAGGCAAGAAAGAGAGACTTAATTGTTTTAAAACAAATAGTTGGTATAATGGATAAAGAGGAGACAGCTGACTCTCAGGACATCTGATAAATCACAAAGGTAGAAAAGGGTGTATGTACATGGTAGGACCTCTTTAGCAGCTGTTTCCATACCTGACTTGTAGCTACCTTCATATTTATCTGCCCCTGTCCTGCTACAGCATCCTTGCAGAGGTACTTACAAGATGAAATTCCGAAGTGGAACTGTAAGTTTTCCTTATAGAAACATATTGGCTCCTCATGGGAACATTCTGTATAATGACAACACTGTACCTCACAAGATTGGGTTCATTAGACTGTTTTAGACTAACTTGAGTACCTACAAATTTCTTAAAACATGTTTTTTTGTTGTTGTTTTAAATTTTTTTTTATTATTTATTTTCAGCATAACAGTATTCATTATTTTTTCACCACACCCAGTGCTCCATGCAAGCCGTGCCCTCTATAATACGCACCACCTGGTACCCCAACCTCCCACCCGCCCGCCACTTCAAACCCCTCAGATTGTTTTTCAGAGTCCATAGTCTCCCATGATTCACCTCCCCTTCCAATTTCCCCCAGTTCCCTTCTCCTCTCTAACTCCTCCATGCTATTTGTTATGCTCCACAAATAAGTGAAACCATATGATAATTGACTCTCTCTGCTTGACTTATTTCACTCAGCATAATCTCTTCCAGTCCTGTCCATATTGCTACAAAAGTTGGGTATTCATCCTTTCTGATGGAGGCATAATACTCCATAGTGTATATGGACCACATTTTCCTTATCCATTCATCCGTTGAAGGGCATCTTGGTTCTTTCCACATTAAAACATGGTTTTAATTTCAAATAGCCAATGTACACATTTGCCTCTGTGTGGGAATCAGTTAATATATTTAAGGTTATAAATTCATTCTAAAATAGACATGGTTGCCTTTCCTTTTCTATATAGGGATGACTTGGTATTAGGGGCCCTTAGGAGAGTCTGCAGAGCTTTGGATGAATGCTGATATGTACCAGAGGTACCTACACCTTGTGGTAGGACAGGGCCTATTCTCACACATGTCCTTGGAGTACATACCTTAACAGTAGAAGAAAAGCCATAGCTGAAATGAGCCTTGACCCTCTCCTGGTAACTACGTTCAATCTGGTACAGTAAGGTCCAGGCAGACGGAAGAAATTTTGGGTGAAAAGTTGTTTTTTTTTTTAACTTCGTAGTACATTAATTCAATTATTATTTTCTCTAAGTTCTTAAGTTTTTGTGTGAGTATGATGTTGCCTCGTTAATAACCAGATTTTTGTACATGAATCCTGAGTCATGCAGCAATCTTGATCCATTGCAGTTCACAGCATTTTTTTTGTTGTTGTTGCCATGATGCCATAGTCCTTAGAAGTTTATGTTGTTGATTCTCAGTTAAGGACCTTCCTCTGAGCCCTCATCCCTCGGGGTTGGATTTCCTAAATTGATGGGGATGGTGAAGCTGAGAGATTGTGAACTCAATGAGGAGAAATGGGCAGTTTTGCTCTTCACATTTAAGACTGACTGTTCTTACCATGCCCATTTTCATTTTGGTTGGAGGTTAATTTAATTTAAAAAGGAAGAAAATGATCTGCTTATTAGCATATCCTTGTTAATGTTTATATCACTTAATTATTTCAGGAAAATAAAATAGTACTCTTGGCAGTAAGTATATGTTATGGTAGAGAATTTAACCAAAAAGGTATGTGTTTAATATAGGCACACATACCCTTTGAGTGTGTGTGTATCTCTGTGTATACACTTGGAAAAGAGACTTCCATGCCTTACCACTAACACTGTGAAGCTTCTTCTTTTTCTTAGTCTTAATTGTAGAGTTCCTTAAAGAATTTTGGTATGCATCATCATTAATTCTATAGACTTATCTACTAAATAAAAGTTTTTTTTTTTAAAGATTTTATTTATTTATTTGAGAGAGATTTATTGAGAGAGATCACAAGCAGGCAGAGAGGCAGGCAGAGAGAGAGGAGGAAGCAGGCTCCCTGCTGAGCAGAGAGCCCGATGTGGGGCTCGATCCCAGGATCCTGAGATCATGACCTGAGCCGAAGGCAGCGGCTTAACCTGCTGAGCCACCCAGGCGCCCTAAATAAAATTTTAATTAGTTGGTTTCAGAAACCTGAAAAGCGATAGTTTGAATTCCAGTTCCTTAACAGGACAAAAAAAATTTATGTGATAGTAATTTGTTATATAAAGCACAAGAATTTGATGACTGAATAGAACATTTCTGAGGTTAGCTGATACTTATTACAGTACCAGTATTGATTTGCTGAGGGGAAAAAAACAGAGCTTTTCTATTATTGTGTTATTATTCTGATCATATTGTATATTATTTAATTACTTGAGTTTTTTTGATATTTTCCAAGTATTGAGTAGTTATATTAAGTAGTTATATTATAATTTTAAACTAACTTATGTAACTTATAATACATTTAAGAGAATTATTTTCACATCAACTTTTTATTTCTAAATTCATCACATGTTTTCTTTTTCTGTAAAATGGAAATAACAAAAGAAAATGCTTTTGACACTTGAACATCTGACCTGTTTTAAAGGTTACACCCAGACTCATGTCACATACTAGGTTTTGTTAAGATGCGGTAAGCTTTTTGTGAAAGTATGATTTTTATAAATAGGTTTATCACTACCTGTTGATTTCTATTTGATTCTGCTGAATTTTTTTTGCATTATTTTAGGCAGCTAATCCAGGTTGTTTTCTGGAAGATTTTGTGAGGTGGTACTCACCCCGTGATTATATTGAAGAGGAGGTTATTGACGAAAAAGGCAACATGGTTCTGAAAGGAGAACTGAGTGCCCGAATGAAGATTCCAAGCAATATGTGGGTAGAAGCCTGGGAAACAGCTAAGCCAATTCCTGCTAGAAGGCAGAGGAGACTTTTTGATGACACACGGGAAGCTGAAAAGGTAACTGAGGTTTCAGTATCCAATACTAGAAAGCTAACAATTCTTCTAGCATTTTTAAAAACTCACTATAGTAGACATGAAAGCTTTGGACTTGAGAAGCAAAGCATTGAAATTTAATGAGTCTTTTATATATCTGCTATTCACATTTAAGATTTAAGAACTAGTTGCAACTAGGCCGGGAAATAAGACATGTATATTTTATATATAATGCTTACCATTGGACTTTCTAATAGTATATGTTAGAAGCTTTAAAGCTGGTCACATCCTTTGACCTAGCAGTTTGACTACCAAAATATTTAAGGAAATAATAAGAAATACAGAAATATTAATGTAGAAGAATGATGTTCAACAAAGTTTTCTAGTGAAAAGGTAGATAGAACAAAAGTTTCAGAAAGAAGGCTTGGTTCAGTAAGTATGGTATAAGCATTTGGTGGACTGCTTTGTAATTATTTTAAAAAATTGGAGTTTTGGAGAATTGTGAGAGCCTCCTGATAACAAATTGTCCTACACACTTTCCCACTTAGCTGCCCCAAAACCCCATGAAATTGGTAAAAAAAAAAATAAATCTTTGCCTTCAGCATTACTAATAGAGACTATAGTGACCTTTGAATTAACTTTACTTTTTTATTTATTTATTTTTTAAGATTTTATTTATTTATTTGACAGAGAGAGATCACAAGTAGGCAGAGAGGCAGGCAGAGACAGAGAGAGAGAGAGAGAGAGGACCCTGGGATCATGACCTGAGCCGAAGGCAGCGGCGTAACCCACTGAGCCACCCAGGCACCCCTTTGAATTAACTTTAAATAGAGAAGCCACATTTCAGTGGAGTTCCTAGTGCTGTAAGCCTGTATATAGAGAGTGGGGGCAGGGAATCTTAAAAAGAAGAGCCGAGGGATATAGGAGACTTGGATGGATCAGAGTCACCCTAGAGGGAGAGAACCTAACATTAATACTCAGTGCAGAATACGCAATGCAAGTATGGTTTGATAGTTCACAGCACTGGCCATAGAGAAGGGGCTTGAAGTGGGCAGGAATAGGAGTGGACACTCAGAGAGACACTGCCTTGGCAGAGCCAGATATATAGAGAAGAAATGATACCCCTTTGAGATAAAGCAGTGATGGCAAAAAAGAAAGAATGGGAAATTTAGGGATCCTGCAGAAATGCAAGAAAAATAGGACCTACCAACCTCTATCACCCTTACTCCATTCATTAAAGAAACGGTACAGAAGAGGCCACTTTTAAAGTGTGACATGACTAGGATTGGTAAAGAGCAGATCATATCCATACAAAACTATTATAAAAAGGCAGAAAATGCAGATATGATTGTTTGAATTAATAAAAACATCTCCCAGAAAATTGACCATGAAGCAGAAAAAAATTGTAATAGTCAGATGTTCTCAAACCAGCATGGCGGATATGAAAAAAATCATGTTTAATCAGAAGTAGTAAAGCCAACAGCAGAAATGGACCAAAAAACCCCACAGAGAAATGAAACTAGAGCTGGTTTAACTCAGGATAGTAGTAGAAGTATAAGACATTCATATCAAAAATAAAGACTAAATTACAGAGGGCCCAAAGGAGAACAGGTTTTCTTTTAAATTTAATAAAAGGTACCAAGAAAAAGCAGCAAGAATAGCCAAGAGAAAGAAAATGGATAATGAGTAAAAGGAATTGAGGAGAAACCAGTAGAAATGAAAGATAGGAAAAGTAGGAATAATATTCATATTCTCAGAGGAAGAACCAAAATATTGGAACAGAACTAATAGTTGAAACTGCAGTCCAAGAAAACTTTCAGGAAATAAAAGAAAACCCAAGTTTACGTATTGAAAGGGCTCTTTCACTAGATTCAGGGGAAAATACCATAAATAATGAACTCCAAAATACATCACTTTGAAACTACTGGAACTTAAATATTTAAAGAAAAAAAAGATTCTCAGGACTTCTAGTCAAAAAGATAAAAATAACTTGAAAGAGAATTAGACAGGTGTCATATTTCTCAAGACAACATAAACAGCATTTTCAAAAAATTTAAGCAAAAAGTACAAACCAAAGATTTATATCCTACCAAGATGTCCAAATAATCAAGGCTCTAAGAAAATTTTCTCTGAGGTTTTGCACATATAAATTTTTGTACACATGCACCCTTTCTGAGGAGTCCACCAGAATTGCCCTAATAGAACTTTCTACAGTGTTCGAAACATTCTGCAGCTGTGATGTTCAAAATTACAGGCACTGGCCACATAAGACTCTATAGCATAACATAGGAACGGAATTTTTAAATAGCTGCATGGGACTAGTTTCTGCCTTGTTCATATTGAACAACATAGTACAGGAGGATGAACTTGATCCAACCAAGAGATGACTGCAGAAACTTTCGCAAAGGGCCAGTGGTGAGCATTTTATTTCTTTAGTTTTAGAGCTAAGACTAAAACTAGGTGAGGTTGTGGGTAGAAGATGGTAATCAGATGTGATAGCATTTAAAATTGTCAGACCAGATTATAAAACACTTACAGCAAGGAAATTAAGGACAGTATAAAAAGTATTACTGCAAAGATCTCTACTAGAATAAAAATATAAACCACCTTTTTTTTTTAAAAAACGCAAAGAACACACCAAATAGAAAAACACACATAGTAACAAACAAACACAGTATAGTGAGTCATATAAAACCTAACTCTGCTACAAGGGTTTCAGTGAGTCAGAAAGGCTACAGAGTCATAATGGATAAAATAAAAAAGACAAGAAATAACAAGTGTTGACAAGGATGTGGAGGAAAAGAACCCTCATGCATGGTTGGTGGGAAGGCAAATTGGTATATCCACTGTTCCTCAATTAATACGTGATCCAGTAACTCCACTACTGGGTATTTACCCAAAGAAAATGACATCAGTAATTTGAAAAGATACATGCACCTCTGTGTTTATTGCAACATTATTTACAACAGCCAAGATATGGAAGCAACCAAAATGACTACTGAGAGATGAATGAATAAAGAAGATTTGATATATATCTACGGTAGAATATTACTCAGCCATGAAGAAAGAAACCTTGCCATTTGCAACAACATGAATGGATCTAGAGACTGTAATGCTTAGTGAAATAAGTTAAAGAAAGACAAATACCATGTAATTTCACACATAAGTGGAGTTTAAGAAGCAAAAGAAAGAAAAAGGAGGGGGAAAAAGGACTTGAATACAGAGAACAAACTAATGGCTACCAGAAGGAAGATGGATGTGAGTGGAATAGTTAAAGGGGATTAAGAGTACTTATCTTGATGATCACTGAGAAGTAGATAGAATTGTTGAATCACTATATCATACACCTGAAACTAATATAACATTGTATATTATGCTTCAAAAATTAATGAAATAAAAACCAAAATACATAGAGTAGATATATGATCCTAGTAAGGGTATAACCAAATTCTTCCCTTAGTTTTCTGCCAATGCTTAATTATATGATTAAATTTTATTTTATCACACACACAAAAAGATTACAAAGTAAACAGTAGACAAAGATTTACCAGGTACATGAAGACAATAAAGAAAGCAGAATTTATGATCCTGATGTGAAATAAAGTAGAAATAAAGCAAAAAAGCATTAAATGATGACACAGAGATGCTTTATAATCTAAAAGAGGTATTTTACAATGAGGATGTAACATTTGTTAATGTTTATACACTAGATATCGCTGTAGCCATCTATAAAAATAGGAAACCACAGGAGGTAAGGGGAGAAACAGATTGAAACACTACTAACAGAGGGTGTTGAACACATTACTCTTAATACAAGACAGTCAAGTAGACAAAACTAAAGAAAGATTGGAACAAGGTAATAAGGTTGATCTGTTAGATATATCCCAAACACTACACCTTGACAGTAGAAACTACCTTTTTTTCACATGCACATGGAAAAGTCAGAGAAACTGATAGAATATATTAGGTCTCATATCAGCAGGATTCATAATGGAAATATAACCAGTACTCTGATCTCTGCAGTAAAACCAGGAATTAGGAATGAAACAATAACAAAAAACTAGGACTTCTACCTGGAAATGTAAAAAGCTTTATATTAACTCTTGGGTAAAAGAGAAACACTGAACAAATTTCTGAAAAATAATGAAAACACTATATACCCGAACCTATATTTTAGGAGTGATCAAAGGAAGATCCATAGACCTAAATACCTGCATCAAGAAAAACCAGAAGAATGAAAATTACTGAATTAATAAATTTCTAACTTCTTCTAACTTAAGAAGTTAGAAATTTCTAACTTAAGAAGAACAAAGTAAAACAACAACAAAAACTAAAAGGAAGGCAGTGATAAAGATAAAAGCAAAGAGTGACGAAGTAGAGAACAGAAAAGCAGATCAAATTAATAAATCTGGTTTTATTAAAAAATAAATCAAAATAGACACATGGTTGACTGCTTTAATCACAAGAGAGAGAAGAGCATGCACATATAAAATAAGAAATGGCAAAAATTGCCAACAGCTTGATATGGAGGAAATAGAAGAAAAACAAAAACAAAAAAATCCCCAATACTTTGTATGATTCTGTATATAAATTTATATAAATTTGAAAATGAAATGGATGATTTCCTAGGAAAATACAGTATATCAAAAATGAATAAGGATAGAAAATGTAAGCAGACATTTCTTTTTTTTTTTTTTTTTTTCCAATTTATTTATTTTCAGAAAAACAGTATTCATTATTTTTTCACCACACCCAGTGCTCCATGCAAGCTGTGCCCTCTATAATACCCACCACCTGGTACCCCAACCTCCCACCCCCCCACCACTTCAAACCCCTCAGATTGTTTTTCAGAGTCCATAGTCTCCCATGGTTCATCTCCCCTTCCAATTTACCCCAAAGCACATACCCTCCCCAATGTCCATAACCCTACCCCCCATCTCCCAACCCCCCTCCCCCCAGCAACCCACAGTTTGTTTCGTGAGATTAAGAGTCACTTATGGTTTGTCTCCCTCCCTATCCCATCTTGTTTCATGGATTCTTCTCCTACCCACTTAAGCCCCCATGTTGCATCACCACTCCCTCATATTAGGGAGATCATATGATAGTTGTCTTTCTCCGCTTGACTTATTTCGCTAAGCATGATACGCTCTAGTTCCATCCATGTTGT
Organism: Neogale vison; assembly: GCF_020171115.1. Lineage (NCBI taxonomy): Eukaryota > Metazoa > Chordata > Mammalia > Carnivora > Mustelidae > Neogale > Neogale vison. Next base: position 96,120,334 of record NC_058093.1, on the reverse strand, counting down.
CGCAAATGGCAAGATTTCGTTTCTTTTGATGGCGTAAGCAGACATTTCCATAGAAGAAATGGACACAGTTACCAAGAAATGATCCCATAAAAAACTAACAGTCCTAGATGGTTTCACAGGTGAATTCATCTAAGTGTTGAGAGACCACGTAGTCCCTGTGTGCTACTTATTGTTTCCATGCATACCAGTTGGAGGAAATATCCCAAATTCTTTTATGGGAAACATTGACTATAACATTGGTCACTAACTCTGATAAAAGTAGTATATAAAAGAAAGTACAGACTAGGGTGCCTGGGTGGCTCAGTGGATTAAGCTGCTGCCTTTGGCTCAGGTCATGATCTCAGTCAGGGTCCTGGGATCGAGTTCCGCATCGGGCTCTCTGCTCAGCAGGGAGCCTGCTTCCTCCTCTCTCTCTCTCTCTCTGCCTGCCTCTCTGCCTACTTGTGATCTCTCTCTGTCAAATAAATAAATAAAATCTTTAAAAAAAAAAAAAGAAAGTACAGACTATAGTACTTAAGAAATTGAATGCAAAATCTTAAGTGAACAAGTCTCTCCCCACTTTAAGAAAATAATAAATGTTGACTGCAGCAATGATTATTTGGAAATCTACTTATTAACTTCATTAATAGGCTTAAGCAGAAAATATATCATTTCCATATATACTGAAAAAGTCTTTGATAAAATTTAATACTCCTAATAAAATTGAGAAATAAGAATGAGTAGATATGCTTAAAATGAAAAATATATATATACCTCAGTCCTAAACACAGCATCTTAACAGGGGGAACCCTAGAGTTATTCTCACTAAGGTCAGGAATGAGGCAATGGTGCCTACTGTCTCCACTTCCATTTAATGTTATTCTGAAGTTATTACCCACTACAATTAAAAAAGAGAAAGAAGACACGGATTGCATGGAGCACTGGGTGTGGTGAAAAAATAATGAATACTGTTTTTCTGAAAATAAATAAATTGAAAGAAAAAAAAAAAAAAGAAAGCAGGGGCGCCTGGGTGGTTCAGTGGGTTAAAGCCTCTGCCTTTGGCTCAGGTCATGATCCCAGCGTCCTGGGATCAGCCCGCATCGGGTTCTCTGCTCAGCAGGGAGCCTGCTTCCTTCCTCTCTCTGCCTGCCTCTCTGCCTGCTTGTGATTTCTCTCTCTGTCAAATAAATAAACAAAATGTTTAATAAATAAGTAAGTAAATAAAAACATAGAAATAAAAATTAAAAAAAAAAAAAAGAGAAAGCAGAAGCCTAAGACTTGAAAAGAAGAACTTTTTATTTGTAGATAAGGTAGCAGTATACCTGGAAAAATCTAAAGAATCAGTGATGAAAGTAATTCCTACAGAAGAAGTCAGCAAGGCAGCAGGATATAAAGTTAATATGTATCTAGCTGTAGTCATATACACAAATAATAATCACTCTGAAGATGTAAATGACATTTTCTTTTCATTATAAGAGGGAAAAAAATGGTGAAATATCTAGAAATAAACCTAACCAGAAATGTTAGAAATATGAATAAAGACAATAAAACTGTTGAACAATAGATATTGCTTGTTCTTGGTTAGAAAGTCTCAACATCATTAAAGTTAGTTCACTTTACATTAATTTATAAATTTAATGCAGTCCCAATAAAATACCAAAAGTCTTTTTTTTTTTTTTTTTTTTTAAATACCAAAAGTCTTTACCATGGAGCCAGACAAGTTGATACTTAAATTTATTTGGAAAAATAAACATGCAGGCTTAGGACTCAGGTTTAGAAAGTGACTGTTAATGGGTTTCTTTTTGGGTGATGGAAAGGTTCTAATATTAATTGTGGTTTTGGTTGTACGAAAATATATATATTGAATATACCTAAAACCATTGGATTGTACACTTTAAATGGGTAAATTGTTATTTTAAAAAAGCATGCAAGAGTAGCTAAGAGTAGATGGAAAAGAAAGAGCTAAGAGGTAGGTAAATGGGTGAGGGGTGGCAAGGGCAGATGGGGGCCAAATAACCTGACCAGATACTAAAGCATAGTACACAGCTTCATTGTTTATTTATTTATTTATTTAAAAATTTTTTAAAAAGATTTTATTTATTTATTTGACAGAGATCCCAGGTAGGCAGAGAGGCAGGCAGAGAGAGTGAGAGGGAAGCAGGCTCCCTGCCAAGCAGAGAGCCCGATGTGGGACTCAATCCCAGGACCCTGAGATCATGACCTGAACAGCGGCTTAAACCACTGAGCCACCCAGGCGCCCCACAGCCTCACTATTTAAATAATGGGATAATGGTGCATAACTAGACAGCCCAGTAAAACCGAATAGAAAGTTCATGGGTGCTTGTAGAAATTTAGTCTAGGATAAAAATGGCATCTCAAATCACTGGTATTTTTTAAAGGGGGCTTTTTAAAGGGGGTTGGAGAGGCCGAGGGAGAGGGATAGAGAGAATCTAAACATGCTGTGCATGGAACTGGACTCAGGCTTGACGAGGGGCTTGACCAGGGGCTTAATCTCACAACGCTGAGATCATGCATGACCTGAGCCCAAGTCAAGAATCTGGTGTTTAGGGGTGCCTGGGTGGCTCAGTGGGTTAAGCCGCTGCCTTCGGCTCAGGTCATGATCTCAGGGTCCTGGGATCGAGTCCCGCATCGGGCTCTCTGCTCAGCAGGGAGCCTGCTTCCCTCTCTCTCTCTCTCTGCCTGCCTCTCTGTCTACTTGTAATCTCTCTCTGTCAAAGAAATAAATAAAATCTTTAAAAAAAAAAAAAAAGAATCTGGTGTTTAACTGACTGAGCCACACAGGTTCCCCTAGATGGACCTTTTAATAAGTTGTTTTGGGGTAACTGAATAGCCATTTGGCAAAAGATAAAATTAGATCTGTTTCTCATACCACACACAAGAATGGACTGAGAAAGAAAAGTCAAAAGACAAATGATAGAAATATTTGTAAACTGGGAGAAATATATGTATTTACAGATAAAGGGCCAAAATACTCTAGAAATATGGGCAAGAGACACGAGGAGATAACTCATCCCCCCAAAAGATAATTACCCTTAAACTTTTCAAAAAGATGTTCAGCTTCATTCATAATAAGAGAAATGCAAATTAGAAAATTTCACTGAGGGGCGCCTGGGTGGCTCAGTGGGTTAAGCCGCTGCCTTCGGCTCAGGTCATGATCTCAGAGTCCTGGGATCGAGTCCCGCATCGGGCTCTCTGCTCAGCAGGGAGCCTGCTTCCCTCTCTCTCTCTCTCTGCCTGCCTCTCTGTCTACTTGTGATTTCTCTGTCAAATAAATAAATAAAATCTTTAAAAAAAAAAAAAAGAAAATTTCACTGAGATAACCATTTTTCACACATCACATTGGTAAAAATTTAACAGATTAATTAACACTCAGGCCCTGAGGCCACAACTCTCATACATTACTGGTGAGAGGCAGGATGATACAACCCCAGTATTTAATGAAATTTACATATGCATTTACCCTTCCACCCCCAAAGCAATCCCACTTCTAGGAATTTACATTAATATTTTCTACAACGAAAAATAAAGATGCACCAAGTTGTTCATTGCTGAATAAATTATAATTAGAAAATAGTGGAAACTCTTTATATGCCCCAACTTAGAAGCTTTATTGAATACTGTGATTCATCTTCATAACTGAGGACTATGTAGCTGTTAAAAATAATGAGGAAAATATCTATTAACTGATAGTGATTTCTAGGATATGTTTTTAAGAGAAAAGTAAAGTGCAAATGAATATATATTACACTTCATTTTGTGTAAAAAGGGGAGATTAAGAAAACGTGTCTGTTTATCTTCACAAAGAGAAATTTATCTTCACAAACAGAGAACACTGAAATTAGTTATCCAGAATGCTTGAAAGGGGAGGAAAAAATAGAGTAAAAGGAATATGGGAGGAAATAACATTTAGGAAAGAGTATACTTTCTATATACTTTTGACTTCTGGAAAAATGTTAACTGTCTGCATATTAAAAAATTAAAATAAACCAACAAGAATGGAAAGAGGAGAAATGACCAAAACTGAAAGCAAGCAGAGGTTGATCACATAAGATATGTTTGAATATATACCTCCAGGTATGGGGAGAGTTGGGAGAGAACTGCAGATAAATCCTAAACTCTTTTTTCTAGATTTTTTTTGTAGTGGTGTTGGGTAAGCAATTCTGAAACTTTTAGGTGGATCATTTTTTGAGCAAATGAGTTATTAAATGTTTTGGTGTTGTTGGAAGCCAGAATTCTCATTGTGGAAGTGAGATACAAACATGGAATTGAAGAAAGAAAGGAAGACCAGATGGCAGTGCATTGGAATTGGTGGTATTGGTGTAGACCCATGGGTTTTTAAAGTATGGATAGATATGTGGGTATGTCCATATGCATATATATATTTTGTAGCTTTTTTCTGAAAGAGTCTAGAAGAAGTGACATTCAGTAGCAGTGAACACACGCACACACATATATATGTATATTGATTTCTAGAATATTCCTCATTAAAAGCAACCAAGCTCTCCTCAGTGAAATAGCTGATTTCAGAGTTGGGACAAGGAAGGTATGAGCGTGGAACATTCTATGTTGCCAGGAGATAAGGAACTGCTTACAAAAAGATAGGGGCATAACATAAGGAGGTAGTTTGAAGGGATTCTTACTCACCAAATATGGACAGTTTGAATGGCAAATAACTAAGGAAGAAATGACCTATAAACGACTGGGAAAAAATTGGAACCCATGGGTCCACATTGACAATTTGCAGATTAAAAAAATGAGAGAGATTGGAGGCATTTCAGCTCAAAGATGACCGATAAATATGGAGGATATGCTGGAGTAGGAAACTCTTCATTTTATGACCATATTCATAGGAAAGATTGGTTCATGTGAAAATCATCAGAAGATGTCTAGGTGGAAGTTTGGGTGAAGGGTATCATAGTTGCATGGTTTTAAAGTGTCTCTTCAAGACAACTGGAAAATTGCAACGGAATAATAACTGTGTAGTAGAGAAATGGGGCAATACCTTGAGTGGATGTTCAAAGCTAATATTAATAAGGGGTAGATGCAGATTGTCTGCATCGAGATGTGATACTCTGAAGGATCCAAGAGTACTTATGCAGTGACCCATGAATGCATATTCTGCATCTAAACATGAGGAAGCATTAGGTAAACCCAAAATGAGAAACCTTCTGTTCTAAAAAAGAGCTGGAAAAATAAAATCCACAGCACACAACTCTTAAGAGTATATTAAAGGGACACAGGTACCAGTCGAAACATTACCCAGTGGCCAATATTAGAGCAATTGGAGCAGCAAAATAAAGTACTGTAACTCAAATAAAATAAACATCCTTGAGTCTGTAGTATTACAAATAAATGATTGAATAAATTGGCGAGAAGAGACAAATCTATGCAGAACTTCAAACCTGCTTTGCCCATGATATGGAACAGAACTCGCCATTGTGTAAGCATGTACCGTGCATAGTGACTTCCTTCCAAAGAGTGCAGTATGCAAATTGGAGAAAATGAGTAACTTCACAGTACAGAAACCTGACAAATACTGTCTTAGCCAGGTAAGCAAGTTTAGCAACATGGGTAAATCAATACTGATGAGTTTCATGTACCCTTGGTAAGAGGTGATGAAAAGAGTACAGCTCTCTCATTTTCTCCCAAAGTTCCCTAATCCTATTTTGATTGAGAAAGATATTACATAAGTTCCAGTGGAGGTACTTTTTAGAAAATACCTGACTAAAATTTCTTAAAACTGTCAAGGTCAGGGGCACCTGGGTGGCTTAGTTGGTTAAGCACTTGAATCTTGGTTTTAGCTCAGATCATGATCTCAGGGTCCCTGTGTTGAGCTCCACAGTCACTTTTTCTCTCTCTTAAATAAATGAATAAATCTTAAAAAAAAAAACTGTCAAGATCAGTAAACACAAGCAGAGTCTAAGAAAGTGTCACATAATGAGGGGAGCCTAGAAATATGACTACTAAACATAATGTGGTATCCTGGATGGGCTCCTGGAATAGGAAAAGGATGTTAAATAAAAACTGAGGAGATTGAATATACGGATATTGACAGGATGATTCATCACAGCAAAAAAGTGAAACTGGGGCACCTGGGTGGCTCAGTGGGTTAAGCCTTTGCTTTCGGCTCAGGTCATGATTCCAGAGTCTTGGGATTGAGCCCCACATCGGGCTCTCTGCTCAGCGGGGAGCCTACTTCCATATTCCTTTGGAATATGATTTCAGTGCAAAAAAAAATCATTTGGCATTATCTTGTATATATCCAGTTCTGTTTTTAGGTATATGCCCTCAAGAAATTCCTCTAAAGAAATTCCTCTACATGTACACTAAGGAACATACCCAATAATAGAATGGGAACCTTATTTGTAATAGCCAAAAATGGGAGGGGCTGACCATTAGTGGAGGAGCATTTTAATGAATGAAAATCAATAAACTACAGTATGTTTCAACATATTCATCTCAAAAACAATGCTCTATACAAGTTGCTGAGGATCAGAACCAGAAACATTCCGTTTATAACAAAGATTCGACCCAGACCAAACTAAGCAATACATTGTTTGGGGCTACACACATATGTGAGAAAACTATGTAGACAAGCAAAAGAATGATTAGTAGTTACTTATTGATGGTGGGGTGTATGCGGAGGGGAGACTTGATCAGAGAGGCACACAGGGATTTGGAAAGTCCTGGTGATATTCTTTTTCTTAAGCTGGCTGGTGGTGTGTAAACAAGTGTTCATGTTATCTTTTTATAGATTATTTATTTATTTATTTGACAGAGAGAGATCACAAGTAGGCAGAGAGGCAGGCAGAGAGAGAGAAGGGGGAAGCAGGCTCCCTGCTGAGCAGAGAGCCCGACGTGGGGCTCGATCCCAGGACCCCGAGATCATGACCTGAGCTGAAGGCAGAGGCTTAAACCACTGAGCCACCCAGGCGCCCCAACAAGTGTTCATGTTATCTTTAGGCTATGTATTAGTACTCCGGTATGTATATTTCTTAATTTTAAAAAATTTTCAAACCACACAGAATTCTCCAAGCCAAAAAGTAAAGGTTATAAGTCATTAAATGAAGAAAGCAAGTTATAAATAGTATGTATACTGTAGGGTTGTTTTTTTTTTTTTTTTTAAGATTTTATTTATTTATTTGACGGAGAGAGACACACCAAGAGAGGGAACACAATCAGAGGGAGTGGGAGAGGAAGAGGCAGACTTCCCGTTGAGCAGGGAGCCCGAAGTGGGTCTTGATCCTAGGACCCTGGGATCATGACCTGAGCTGAAGGCAGACACTTAACGACTGAGCCACCCAGGTGCCCCTATAGTATAGTTTTTTGTTAAGAAATTGAATATGCTTCTATCTTTGTGTTTAAATGGACATTGAAGTAAGTCTGAGAAGATAAACACAAAAATGTGTTGCTCCTTAGGAAGTAGGATTTCTGGAGATCTTTTGCATTATACTTCTGTGTATGTATGTATGTATGTATTCATTCATTCATTCTTGAAATCTGTGAGCATTTATCATCCGGGTTCGTGTTATGAGATTAGATTTCTTTTGTCTTTATTGCTGTTGAATAAGGAGCTTAAAGGTAGGTCCATGTATTATATACAACTTCTCTGTATTTTTTTTAATTAGAACAGTAATAAAACAATTTCCATTTTGGAAAAACAATAAACCAAAAAATTAGTCGAAGGTCTCAATGTTTAGAAATGTTAAGTGAGTAAAGCAGGTTACAAAACAGTATTTTACATACCTAATACTAGTTCACCTAGTCTGTGTATTCAGTGTCTTAAAAAATCCTGGAAGTAGAATGTTCCACCATCAACAATTGTTACTCTAGGTGGTATACTTTACAGAAGGTTTTTATTTTCTTTGTATTTTCCTAATTTCCATATATTACATTTTGGAAAGAAGAAAAAAATGGGGGCATATTCATCACTATAAAATACTGAAGTCCTTATTAATTTTCAGTAATGTTATTCTTAACCATTGTGGGTAGTAGCTACTTAACTAGATGAGTAGGGCAAGGTACTAAGAGAAGAGAGCTCTCCTCAACTCTTGTTACAGATGTGAGTTCAGAGATGCACAGGATTTTTTTCTTCTTTCATAAGTGGCTGTTTTATTCTTTGATAGCTACATTGATCATTCGTGTATCTTTATACCTCCTTCAGGTGCTGCACTATCTGGCAGTACAGAAACCTGCAGACCTTGCTCGGCACCTGTTACCTTGTGTAATTCATGCAGCTGTACTCAAGGTAAAGGAAGAAGGTAAATATCTTATTTGATTAGTCATTAGTTCGTTTCCAAAATGGAAGTATATTTTCCCTGGCTTAATAATGGTTTTGATCTTCTTAAAAATAGAAAATCTGGAAAACATTTCTTCAGTTAAGAAGATTATAAAGCAGATAATAACCCATTCCAGTAAAGTTTTGCACTTCCCCAATCCAGAAGACAAGAAATTGGAAGTAAGTTTGCTGTGGTATCAGTATCTTGCCAAGTGTTCTCCCTAGTTGGCAGTGATTATTTTGAAGATAAATTTTTAAAGGCTGCTTTTTTCCCTCTCCTGTTTTCCAATGTATGTCTCTCCCTTTCCCACTGTTAGGAAATCATCCATCAAATTACTAATGTAGAAGCTATAATTGCCAGAGCCCGCTCACTGAAAGCCAAGTTTGGAACTGAGAAATGTGAACAAGAGGAGGAAAAAGAAGATCTTGAAAGGTAATTGATAATTGAGTACCTTTTGTCTGTAGGAAAAGCCACCACTCTCTTTAGAACATTTTAATAGAATATTTCAATTCTTTTGTGGTACCCTGTATTATTTGTAACAAGCATCAGCTAGAGACAGAAAAATATTTAATTATCATAGACTGTGACCTCTCCTGTATTTCTGGGTATTTGTGAGACATTTCCATTCCTTCCACATTTAGAAACAAGTCTACCGGGTCTTTTTTTCTAGTATGTCCTTGTTTGCTCTTGGAGATGTCCCTGCAGTTTCCTGTGGAAAAGCTAGTCACTCTTTGTTACTTGAAATGCCCCAGAGCTTTGCTTTCTCTCTTTGCTTAGTTTTCACTGTTCCTTTACCACAGACTGAGGTGTTCTGAAATTGTATTTCTGCTCAGTATTCCTAGTTATTTATTTAACTTTAAACAAGATTTTTGAAAGCAAAGGTGCATATCCTGTGCACCTTGTGAACATGTTTTGAAAGGGTGACCAGATGGCCTCTCCAGGATGATACAGATGACCTGGTCAATCTTCTCCTCCTGAAAGAGACTTGGCACCATTACCTGTCAGTATGAGTCCCTTTCCATTTTTGCCTGTGGTACTTGAAAGAACAATATTATTTTAATTGCGATAAAGTGTTTCCAAATTTGTTATTTCAACAACTTGAATTTATCATAACTTTAAATTCTTCATCACCCTTTTCAGAAATGAAGTGGCATTATTGATGCTAACTAATGAAGATAATATGATCAAGGCATGTGTGATAGCTCTTAACAAGTTCTTATTAGAATTTTAATCTTGTGTTGAGAGTAATTTTTTCCTAGCCTTCTTTGCTCTTGAAAACTCCTTCCTTTTTAAATCAGAAGAATAAGCACTAATCAAGGGAATTGTTTCTAAAATAGCAGTATGAATTAGTGGTGCAGGAATGGTGCCTTCGATGCTGATAGCTCCACATACGTTCTCTGTGACTTGGAGGTGTAGTGTTTCCAGCACATAGTGGCACAGTTGAGGCTTTGCCAAGCAAAATGTGTATTCTAAGCACATATGCATGCAGGCACACATATACACCCACTTTAAAAGAACAAAAATGAGAGATATGGATGATTGCTTTGCTGTATATGTATGAATTGGTTTCTGTTGTCCAAAAATACTGTTTGTTTTGTTTTTAAGATTTATTCACTTACTTTAGAGAGAGCAAGTGTGAATGTGTATGAATTGGTTTCTGTTGTCCAAAAATACTGTTTGTTTTGTTTTTAAGATTTTATTTATTCACTTACTTTAGAGAGAGCAAGTGTGAATGGGGGGCGGGGCTGAGGCAAAGAATCTCAAGCAGTCTCCATACACAGGGTGGAGCCCAGTGTGGGGCTCGATCTCATGACCCTGAGATCATGACCTGAGCTGAAATCAAGAGGCAGATGCTTAACTGAGCCACTCAGGCACCCCCTCCAAAATACTGTTTTAATCTTTTATTTACTGTAGTATTTTCTAAGCTGCTATTCTCAAAGAAATAGACTATTTCTTTTTACCCTTCGACAGAGGTTTTGTTTAGCTTTTTTAGATTTATTTACTTATTTGAGAGAGAGAGGGGTGTGAGAGTAGTGTAGGGGCAGAGAGAGAGAATATCGAAGCAGATTCCCACTGAATGCAGACTCCGACAAAGAGCTTGATCTCACGACCCTAAAGTCATGACTTGAGCTGAAATCAGAAGTCTGACGCTTAATCAGCTGAGCCACCCAGCCACCCCCAGAGATGAGTTTTAAAAAATTTTATGAAAACAGTTGAAAGGCAGTAAGATTGTCACTTGAGTCTATTTTATTTCCAAATGTCCCTTATAAAAGTTCCACTTTAAAAAGTTCCGCTCTAGCCTTAGTAGGTTTAGCCAGTATCACTTTGAGAGTTTGTCTACAAAATTAATCTGGGAGGACTGACACAGTGTGAACTGAGCAGCAGCTTGCTTTCTGTGCTTTCACTACCTCTTTCCCCTAGGTTTGTGAGTTGCCTTTTGGAGCAGCCTGAAGTGTTAGTCGTGGGTGCAGGAAGAGGACATGCTGGCAAAATCATTCACAAGCTGTTTGTGAGTGCTCAGAGGGTATGTGAATTTCTTTATTGACTGATCATGATCTCTCCAGACCTCTATCAGTAAGATGCTGTTTTGATTCCCTCACTTGGCTGATTATGCAGCTGTTGAGTGTATGTCTAGGCATTGGGTTTGAACATCAAAAAAAAAAAAAAAAGACTCTCAACAGTGACTTTTGAGTCTTTGAAATCCATTTGCTTTCTTACATGTTTAAGTAATATAGTAAGTATATTTTAGGATATAAATTTCCAAAGTTATAAGGTTCTGAAATCCATTGTTACAGAATCTAATAGGGACTCAGTTAGCAGTGACCACTAGTGCTGTGTGGTAGGAAAAAATGTTGACTACTTTCAGTTTAGAATAGAGTTCAGTTTTACAAATTTTAAACTCCATGTACTGCAAATGGATTCATAATTTCACTTGTGAGGTTAGTATATCTGTTTTTGTCATGGTGAATTGATTTAAGGAAGAGCAAGATTTCAGATGTTTAGGACTATGGAAACAGGCTTTAGCAAAGAAAGCAAGCCCAGGTTGAAAAATTATCTTTGCTATTACCTCTACTACTGAAAGTAAAGGTTCAAAAGATGTGTAGTACTTTCTAACATTCTGAAATTCTTAAAATTTGAATTTCTATGAAGGTGATGCTCATCACACTTTGTATGGGTGCTCTCTGTACTGATCTTGTTTACTGGTTAAGAGGATTTTCATGTCAGGGCTCATTATTATGAAAGATTGTGATAAAAATATTATAGAGTATACTACACATAGTCTCTGACTTAAGATAATTTGACTTAGGATTTTCAACTTTATGATGGAGAAAAAAATAGGTACTCAGTAGAAATCATACTTTGAATTTGGGATTTTGTTCTTTTTCTGAGCTAGTGGTGTATGCAGCATAATCCTCTCATGATGCTGGGCAGGGACAGTGGCAGATCCCTGTCAGGTATGAGATCCCGAGGGCAGACAGCCAACATACTTTATGACTACTTGACCCAGACACTGTTCTGTTTCTCACTGTCAGCACAATATTAATAAATTGTATGAGATAGTCAATACTTGATTAGAAAATAAGCTTTATGTCAGATGATTTGGCCCAACTATAGGCTTCAGTGAGTGTTCTGAGCTCAGAAGTAAGTAAAAGTAAGTAAAGTAAGCTAGGCTGAGCTATGATGTTTGGTAGGTGAGGTGTAGTAAATATATTTTTTACTTAGGATATTTTCAACTTAGAATGGGTTTATTGGCATGTAACACAATTGTAAGTCAAGGAAGATATATAAGTACAAGGGTGCCGTTTACCTGGAACTGTGATGACTCTAGAATGACCCACTTTTGAAAGTATAATTCTCAGAATCAAATAAGAATTTTCATGGGTTTACATACAAAATAAAAACTGTATAATCTCCTTTGAATCTGTCTGGAGTGTATCTAGTTAATATATTCAGTTTCATAGTCAAATGTACTTACTTGAATTTTTAGCAAGAATTGAAACCTGCAATTGTTTATGGGATTGTTCCCCAACTTTAAGAATTTCAAGTTAAAAACCAAGTATTTTATTTCCTTATAAATTAGAGTTCTAGAAAACAGATGCTTACTTTGATTTGTTTTTGTCTTTGGCATGAAATCAGGAGCTAAGTTCGTTTTTTGCATCCTTTATCTTTCAGTAGCTTACTAACCGAAAGTTAACAACCCCATTTCCTTGTCACCACCAATATGAATTTTCCTCCTGTTGCCGATATTCTTTCCTCTGTCCTTACTTTAAGAAGCTTGTGTGTTAAGAGGACCTGAAATCTAAGGCATTTTTATTTTATTTTTTTAAAGATTTTAGGCATTTTTATTTTTAATGCTGAGACTATTACTTGCTGTAAATATTTAAGCAAAATTGTTTTTCCTAGAGTGGCAGTAACTTCCCCCTTTTACCCCCCTCCAGTAATCTCAGTAAAGGCTCATTGTAAAACATAGGATAATACAGAAAATTTTAAAGGAAAATTTAATCACATTAATCTCACTACCCTCTGATGATCACCGTCAGCATTTGACATGCAGTATATGTAAATATATGTATATTTTACAAAAATAGGATTATATTCTGTGATTTACTATGTTATTCTTGTTTTCCTCTTAGTTACCTTATTACATTAATAAATACAGGAGTGTATCATCTTTTCAGTGGCCTTGTATAGCTAATACCCATTAAGGGATGAAATTGCACATTTTTCCTGCATTATGTAATTATAAAAGATTTCAAACTTTCAAACCTTGTAGGGAATGTTTTTAGGGAATTGGTAGACTTTAATCCATGTAACAAGCACCTGGTTGGTACATTTTTAAACTCAGACCTTAAATATCTGCATGATGTAAACAATTACAGTTTATTTATGTAACTTTTCATAATTAACTGACACTTTATATCAATTTTACTGATTTTTTATTTTACTTATTTACTATTTTTTATTTACTTTATTTTATTTTATATCAATTTTCACTTTATTAGAAGGTAATGAAATTTTAGTGAGAATTTTGTATAGCATATAGCAGTTTTGCGTATTTAGAACTCTTTGCTTAAAATTACACATTTTAATAAACTTCATCATGATTACATGTGTCAGTGGTGTATTCCACTGGAATTCAGCAAATAAACCACAGATTGGATTTGCTTCAGTTTTATCAGTTTTGCCCATTAAATGACTGTACATTGCCTGTTGAACCATCAGATGCATGAGAAGTAGGGTATGTCTGCTCAATTTAACAGCTAGGTGTGTTTTATGTGGTGTGTGTTTGTCTTGATATTCTTTTGATAGGATCCTATTCCTTAATGTAGTGCATGCTGTCTTTGAAATGATCTTGAAATCTCGTCTAGCTCTTTTTAAACCATCTTGCTTGTTTCCTTTTCATCACTGTTTCTTTTCTCACCTTTTCTCAAGCTGACTGAATCTTCTGATGAGGTAACAAAATAGCCTTTGTCCCTCATAGTTCCTTGTTCCTTCCCATCCCTCTAACTTCATAAGGTCATTAAGACTAACCACCTCTTTAACAGTCTGGATTTGGCACACTTTTCATGCTGATGTTTAGTATAACATGATTTCATATTTCCATTGCCAAGACAGTACTTTATTTTTTTTTCAATCAATGGTATTTTGAAAGGAATCTAGTAATCAGAGAAATGAAAGAAGTATAGTGATCAACAGTAAAAGGAAAGCTCTAGTTGAATGTTTTTTATGGAGTTTTAATGCAAAAAATAGATGCCTTTAATATTGAAAACATGTCTTTTGTGGCCATTGCTACATTACATGGACTTCTGTCATTTCTGTATCACCTTACCCACTCAGCAAACAAAACCAGCGTCCCCAGTTTTAATATGGCAAATGAACTTTAAAAAGAAATGAAAGAGTGGAGATAAAAAACATCTCTCCAGACTCTGGAGGAGAAGCAGCTCCTTACTGGACTGAGGACATTAGACTTGAACTTGGGTTGTTGCTAGAAGAAATGTGTAGAAACCACTGCTACATTTTCCCTCTTCTTCAGATGTTGGAATATGGCCCTCACTTTTCAAAGCAGATTGCCTAGCAGTCATTATCTCTTTTGTCTCTGTCACCAATTTATGTGTAATCTCTGGCTGCTCATGCAGTTTTTCAAGCTTCTTGCTTTTTCTGTGTTGGTTTCTGAGTAATCATAACATGGCTGACTGCATTACCAAGTAATGTAGAACATTTAAAAATGTATTTGTCATGTTTATTTCATCTGTCCTTCAAAATGGTCTAAGTTTTAGCATTGGACTTGCTCTTGAATTTAGCATTTGATTCTGTTCAAGGCTGCAGCCGTGGCTCCACCAGAAGAGGAACTGAAGAGAATGGGCTCTCCAGAAGAGAGAAGGCAGAACTCGGTGTCAGACTTCCCACCTCCTGCTGGCCGGGAACTCATTTTGCGCACCACTGTGCCACGCCCTGCTCCGTACTCCCGAGCTCTGCCTCAGCGCATGTACAGTGTTCTCACCAAAGAGGATTTCAGACTTGCAGGTGCCTTTTCATCAGATACTTCCTTCTTCTAATTCTTCTAGAGCCACCTCATTTATGGCTTCAGAGACCATGCTGACCCCTTCTGAGGGAAGAAGGTTGTGCCAGTCAGAACTCAAGAGGCCATGAAGAGGACCTGTCTAGTCCAGTGATCAGGAATCATACCAGCATCTGAAAGACTTTCCAGCACCATGCTTGAGCTCTGTTGTATCTTGGTTGGGTCAGAGAGAATGGGCTTGAGCTGTTGAAAGATTTGTTCCCAAAAAGAAATGACCCTTGTTTGACCAGGGGTCAGGGGTAGGTTGTAGGGAGATGTGCAGGGACCAGAAAAACAGCAGGAGCTCTCTGTACTCACTCCAGTGGGATCTTGCTCATTTATTCTTTCCTGTGACTATCCCTTAGGCTATGGCCTTGCATTCATAGTCTGTGTAAACACATTTGTTGCATTTGTTAGTATCAGGTATACAAAACAGAGTATCTGTTAATTGAGATTTCTGGATATTTTGGTGGTATCTTCTCTTCCCAGAATCTGTGTTTTTGAAATACTAAATGACATTCTGTTTATTCAATCATCTAGTGGCCATCTTGGTTGTACTAATTAACTTTTGATTAGTATTTTGAATATTCTAGGAGAAAACTTGGAATTTCATATAGTTTATGTGTTTTCCCATGTAACTATAATCTAAGTGTAAACTATATATTAAATGTCACTGCAAATTAGTTTTGTATTTTATCTCGTAAGTTTTGTTTCTGTTGTTTGGTTTTTGGTTGCCTGTAAGATATCAACCTACAGACTTCTCTTCTGCTGTACAGCATGCATTTCCTTTTTTGTGATTGCTGGCTAGATACTATATTTAATGGAGTAGCGATGAGCACATGCTACAAATATAGCTTTTGGAACATAGAGATTATCATGCACTTAGTATAATTTGGTGTGTGTGTTAATGTAGTGAATACAAGATTATTTCAGTGAACTATTTTGCTTTGTGTCTTAGTTAAAACGAAAATAATTGATGTGGATATATAGCACCCAGCGTAAGGATAATAGCATATTTCTAGTTTTGTGGTGATCAAGATTATTAAGTCTGTGTTGCTGTATGGCCTCTGTTCAGTAATCTGAAATCTATTTTTAAGCCTAAAATTCTCATTTTAATCCAAAGCAAAAAATGGTTATACTGAAGCATAGACCTTGCTATGTAATTTAAAGAATTAATAGAGCTGTGTAAAACCCTATTATATTATTTTTGTAAAAAAAAATGTGTGTGTACATATATATGCATATATGTACATATATATGTATATAAGTATATATGAAGTAGGGGAGGCCCTGGTTGGTGACCTCTCAGCCTTCACAGTGCTTTTCTCTGAGATGCTGAACTTGATTGCTGCTGGCAAACCTTGCAGATGCAGGCTTGAGTACTGAGTGCTGTACCAGGTAGAAAATGTATCTTTCAAGGACAGGATTTGTTTGCTTTCCAATGAGGAAGTTAATAGCAAAGAAATGTTTTTCAAAGAGAAGTTGAACTTTAAAATGGCACTGTGAATCTAATAAAAAGGAAAGTCTTCTCTCTCCTCTGTCACTTTAGTCTTATTTCAGTTAGTTTAATGCTGTCTCACATCTTCTAAATGTTTGCAGCCTGCTGAGTCTGGCAGGGGTCTCAAGTACACTCTTGGTGCCTTCTTTCTTAGTGGCAGTTACCCAGTTTACTTTTATTATAGTTATGTGTTGGTTTATTTCATAGATATTTTTAAGTACCTATTTTATATCAGGTGCTGTGCTAGGCAGTAAAGATGAAATAGACACCAGAACACTCCTTCCTTTTCAGTGACCTTTCTGTCATGTAGGGAGGGTTCATGTTACATTGCAATAAAATGGAGAGTACAGTCAACTCATCTGAATGAATTGGAAGTCCAGCATTTATTGTATAAATGCATTCATTCATTCACCGGCAACAGAGAGTAATACATGCAATATTAGTGAAGAGAGTAATGTGTGTAATAATAAGGTGTGATGAGAGAGGTTTTTCACTCAGGCTTTAGGGATAAGGGAAATCTTTTTTAGAGGTAATTTCTAGATTGAGACCAGAAGATGAGTAGGAGCTGATAAAGAGTTGGGGAAGTATGGTAAGTTGCTGTTAAAGAACTACGTCCTGTACATTTGCTGATCATTTATTGTGCTTTTGCTGCTGCTCCCATGAAGTGGGGTTTACTTTGTATATTTGGACATTACTTGTCTTCCAGTCTGGACTTAACCATACCTCTTCAGTCACTGGAGTACTAGCAAGTGTGACACAGGCGGAGACTTGAAAAGTACTTGCAACTTGGGGCTTGCCTCTCTTCCTCTGGGAACTCTGAGATCTGTGGAGAAGCCTGATGGAGGAAGAGAGAGTTGGGTGGTTTGTTACATAGCAAAAGAGATTGGCTGCAGGGCATGGGAAGAGTGTTACAGGTAGAGAACAAATAGGCAGAAACTCAGAGACACAGGAAAACAGATCTTTGGAGATAGGCCAGCCTTTTAGTTTGCTGGGAGTGAAAAGAGACAAGAAATGGAGCTGGTTAGGTAACCTGACATGAGACCAAGAAATTCTGTGTTAAGTAGAACCACAAGTTTGGGTTTTATCTTCAGGGCAGTAGTGAGTCATTGAGGAGTTTTGTTTTTGTTTTTAAAGATTTATTTATTTTTAGGGAGAGCATATAAGAGAGTGGGGTGGGGGGGCAGGGTAAAGGGGAGAGTCTTAAGCAGACTCTGCTCTGAGCAGAGAGCCCAACCCAGGGCTCAGTCCCATGATCCTGAGATTACAACTGGAGCTGAAACCGAGACAGTTGCTTAACTGACCTTGCCACCCAGGTGCCCCAGTCATTGAAGAGTTTTAATCAAGGGAGTGACATGGTTGGTTTCAGACCACACTGTAGCAGGGCAAATGGATTGGAGAAGCTAAGAAAGTGTATACACATCCTGGATCTTGTACTAAATTGGAAAGTCACAGTTACATCCGTGGTTCTTTTTGTTGTTGTTGTTTTATTTTTTGTTTTTTTAAATCTTCCTCTGTGCTTTGTAATGTGCTATAAAGAGCCTGACAAATGCTTGTGGAACCAACTAAATGTCCTCACTCTGGGACCCTCCCACACCTATAAATTCCTATAGCACCATAGTAATTCAGATTTTCTAAGCATTTCTAACCATTTCTATTTGTATTTTATTCATTTGTCCAGCAGGTGTTTATTGAGTGCCAACTATATGCCAGGTACTTACTGTCCTGGCAATGGGGATACAGCAGTGAACCGGACAGATAAAAGACCCCATAAATACTGCTTTCAGAGACACCAAGTACAAATAAATTATCTAAAATGAGCCATTCAGTGTTCTTTTTAGACAGGTGATAAGGGAACATCTGTGAGATGGTGACATTTGAGCAGAGACCTGAAGGAAGTGGGCAAACCAATCTTGTGAGAGTCTGGGAAATGATTCCAGACAGGGAATAGCAAATGTAAAGCCCTGGATTGCGGAGTCTCAGAAATGGGGTGAGGTAATGTTTTTATTTTAAACTACATTTGTTTCACAGCAAAATAACAAAACACCCAAGTGATTAAGTGAGTTTGGGGTCTCAGGGAAAGGTTAGAACTTGTGCAGTAAATTGAGAAATTTAAATATAGATATGTACTTAAGCACAGACAGTAGGAAAGCCCTACGGAGTGAATGCAGCGGGAAGAGAAGGTCTGGAGATTGAACCAGAGATCAGGAAGAGGAGGAGGACTGCCACAGGAGGCTAAGGAGGAACAAGTGCTGAGGTGGAAAGAGAACGGTAAGTGTGATGATGTTTCAGAAGCTAGGAAGGAAAATATTTGAAGGAGGTGGGAGGTGATCAACTGTGTCAGATGCCATTGAGACGTCAAATAAGACAAGAACTCAGGATGGATTGTTGCATACCTGTGGGTGCAGAGTAGCAACTGCACACAGAAAGGTAATACAGTTCTTACTGGGAAAGAGAGAAGTATACTGTCCAGAGGGAGGATGGGTGCATTTAACACCTCTACTCAAGCCAGATGGGGTTGTGGTTGTTGTCATGCACTGTTCATTGCCGGGAACTTGAGGGCAGGGGCTTCTAGGTGGGGTGTAAGTAGGGTATGGTAGAGGCCAAGAGCATGAAGCCACTGTTTCAAGCCAACCGTACCCCTCTTCCCTGCCCCACTCCTGCTGCCTTCTCCCTTCTCCCTTCTGGACACAAAGGGTAATGGATAGGGCTTGGCACTCCACAAACAATGAATGGATGAAAGCCTCTTGATGATGAGAGAGGCCCCACTGTAGTGTTGGAATCTTCTGGACTCTAGTTTTTTGCATTGGGCACCATGAAGCCAGAATATTTCAGAACATGAGGTTCTGGAAGCCAGAGGCCTGTTGCCAGGGTTTCTCCAGCTCTTGAGAAGTGGGGCATGGCCTCAGCCTCTATAAAGGGCTTGACTAATTCTTAAAATATAGAATAAAGTTCGTTCATCTTAGCATGCCTTCTTTGCCAGAAGTTTCCCCCTGGCGGCTTGTGATGTCTGATGGGTGGTCGTGGGTAAATCTCCCTCAAATGAACAGCATCATCTGTTGTGGAGAGCCTTCCTGGGTGAGTTTACCAGGCAAGGAAGATGGCTGAACAGAAGGCCCCTACTTGGCCCCTAGTCGTGTGGGCCAGTCTCTGATTGGTCTGTGGGCATCACCCTCATGTCCCCTCTGTGTGGCCCTCCTTGGCTGTGGGGTCCTCTGACAGTTCTTGGCAGAGACCTCAATGTCACCACAAAGACACACATACCCCTGAGGCTTTCCAACTGGATGAGCCTTTCTTTTCTTTCTTTCTTTCTTTTTTTTAAAGATTTTATTTATTTGACAGAGATCGCAAGTAGGCAGAGAGGCAGGTAGAGGCGGGGTGGAAGCGGGCTCCCTGCTGAGCAGAGAGCCCGATGCAGAACTTGATCCCAAGACCCTGGGATTATGACTTGAGCTGAAGGCAGAGGCTTTATCCCACTGAACCACCCAGGAGTCCGTGGATGAGCCTTTCTAAGAAAACTACGTTTTTTCCCTCTCTGGTTGATAAACAGCTGGATTTTTTTCCCCAGGTAAAACCGTGATGGACTGTCCTTTGTTTAAGTTTGCAGATTTGTCTTCATCTTGTCCCAGAATAAGGCAGATGAATAGCCTGAGGGAGACCTGTGCACGCTGGGCTGGCTCATGCTGGAGAAGCTGCTGGTTGGGTTCAAAGCTGGTGAGATGGTGATCTACGGTCCCTAAGCTTGTGATAAAAAGTATTCCCCAGGGAAGAAAATGAGAACGAGTCACTGTATTTGTTTACTAAGACTTCTGTAACAGCGTACCACAGACTGGGCACTTAAAACAGCAGAAATTTATTCTTTCACAGTTCTGGAGGCTACAGGTGTGAAATCAAGGTGTTGGCAGGCCTTTGCTTCCTCTGAAACCTGTCGGGGAGAATCCTTCCCTGCCTTTTTCTGGCTTCAGTTGGCTGCCGGAAGTCCTTGCTATTCTTGGCTTGCAGGGACAGAACTAGAGTCTATACCTCTGTTGTCACGTGGCCTTCTCTCCTGTGTGTCTGTCTCTTTTTTGTTCCTGTGCCACTGGCATGACCTCATCTGAACTCTTGTATCCACAATGACTGTGCTTCAAACAGTGCTTTCTGAGGTACTAGGTGTTTAGGACATCAACGTGTCTTTCTTTTTTGAAAGGGAGCAGGGATCATAATTTAAGCCACATGATTGGACGGATGCCCATCTAGTTGGTGGCAGGCCACAGGGCATGATGTGTAAAAGCATGGGCCCACTTTTGGATAGAGAAGCTTCGTTCTCTGCCTTCCTTAATTAGGCACAAGATCCTGGGCTGGTACCTAATGCCTTCCTCAGCCAAAGTGGGGACAAAAATAAGTATCTGACACATTGTAACAAAATTAAATAAACAAGATACTAACTAACTAACTAAGATACTAACTGAAATGCCCAGCATAGTATAGGTAGTTGTTTAATAAAAACTGTTTATAGGAACTGTACTGGAAAGTGGTACAGCTGTGGGCAAATGAATGGTTAGCCATTGTTTAACTTGAGGAATACACCCACCCAGCCAGTGTTCCTAGAGATGGCGGCCCGGATAGCCCCATCAAGAGAAGAGTGACTGAAATTGCCCACCATCTCATCAAATGAACTGATTTCTTTTGATCCCTTTTCTGCTCCTTGGGTCACAGCCTCCCTGGAGGAAACCGTATTTAACAGCCAAATAGACTCTGTCAAGTAAGAGGACTGGGGTGGGAAGTCGGGAAGAGTCGAGGCACGTTCCAGACTGAGGGGCTTATCTGGAGAGTCCTGCAGACATGGTGTTGGTGTTGGTGTGGCCAGGGCAAATAGTGATAGGAAAGAGAGGCAAGGTAGTAGCAGAGGAAGTGGTGGTAGGTTCCAGAGCCTTCCTTCCCTCTGTAAGAACTTGGACCTTGTCAAGTGATAGTGGAGGAGCTGGAAAGGTTTTCAGTAGAGAGAGAAGAGCATTTGACTCAGACTCTTAGGAGCACAGTGATCCCTGCAAGGGATGGCCATGGCCTTGATAGTTGCAGTGGTGGTGATGGGATGAGACATTTAGCAGGTGACACTGGCAGGACTTGAAGTGCAGGAGGTGGTAAGTGAAGGCTGATGTGTTCTGTATGGCTCTGACCTGAGGGGCCAGCTGCTCTGTCATGAGAGGCAGTGCCTGGCTCGGATTTGTGGTATGTCACTAGCCTAAGCACAGCCACTTGCCACGTAAGCAGCCCCCGGCAAGAGGACTGCTCTGACCCCACTCTAGTGAGATCTGCACCCTTTTTGTTACAGGACCCATGGAAGAAGGATGTCTGTGGGGAAATGCCATTATATACAGCATCCAGGAATCCTCAGTCTTAACTCGCTTGCTAATGACAGGGAAGGAGAACAAGCGCCGGTGTTGCTCACCTTTCGTTAAGCAGCCTCTCTGCACACACGTTGGCTTCTGTTAAGCATTTGTCAGGAATGTGACATTGGCTCCCTCCAGGGACTAGTCAGACCTGACTAACAAGTGATGAGACACAGATCAAAACTTTTCTTAAGTTCTTCAGCCATTTGACAGTTTGAGTAAATAATGACTTCTTGGTGCTATTTATTCACATTCTTCTTTCTCAGCTCTATTTTTGGCCCAGAACACTCTTTA
Source organism: Neogale vison (assembly GCF_020171115.1). NCBI lineage: Eukaryota > Metazoa > Chordata > Mammalia > Carnivora > Mustelidae > Neogale > Neogale vison. Next base: position 96,098,335 of record NC_058093.1, on the reverse strand, counting down.
TTTTTGTCCCCGTTACATAATGAGGGAACTGCATTCTTAGTAACCCACTGTCACTCCTGTGTTATCTTGCCTACAGGAAAAAAGGAAATATTTTTGGAGTGTGAATTTCCCAAACGTTCTCAACTATTCTGGGCCTGAATGCATAACGTCATGGAGGGAGGACTACAGTGGGGGGAGGCCAGTCTTTCTTGGTTGAGGCCGAACCTGGTCCTTGCAAACTGGCGGGAAACTTCCTGGTGCCCTGCCCTCCCTGGCCAAATGGCAAGAGCTCCTCTCTGCACAGAGTTTTACATTTTCAGCAGCTGATACTCTTAAGGGCTGTTTTTCATTTCTGTTGCTTCAGAATATTCAAATGATTGGCCAGGGGAGATCACAAGCAAATGAAATGTTCTTTTTACGCAGTCCAGTGACAGGCTGAACCCCCTGTGGGGGTCAAACCAGGAGAGCAGAAGTACTTTGAATAAGTTTGAAAAGCTTGTTCCTGCTGGCTGTCGGGAGGCTTGTGTAGCTTAATTGGTTATGGCCTAAGAAGGCAGCTTTCCTGGAATGGGTCTGTGCAAAAGTTGCTCAGTCCCAACTGGATGCATCTCAGTTGAGCCATAGAAGGCCTATAAAAATGACTCTGTCCAAAGAGCCCAGGAGTTTTAGATCTTAACGCCATCTGGCTGGAGAGCCAGACAGGTTTCCTTCCTGGGTTTTGGAGATTCCCCAAGGGTATCCTGGTTGGTTGGAAACTGCTTCTGGAAGCTGTTGTAGGACTAACCTGTGGGGAAAGCTGACCCACCTCCAAACATAGGGGTGCTGCTGGGTGCAGCCCAAGAAGGACTGCTTAGGTCCTAATGGGGACAGTTCAACTCAGCAAGTCCTGTGAGAAAGTCAGGGTATAGGTGACCCTCATCACTGAAGATTTGATCTGAAACTGTTGCAAATCATCTAAATATATATGCTCTTAGAGCAGGTAATTGTCCCACAATTAAATAAACTAATCCAGAGTTTCTCAAGCACAGATAATGTATGGTGTATCTTAAAGGCACCGCTTCTTACAGACCCTGGCATTTGTCTTCAGATCACTTAGCAGCATTGTGAGGGGAATTTCACCTGTAAATGTGGGCACCCCAGTCTTCATGTGAGTTAGAATAGCGAGTAATCATTGCTCAGCCTACCACTGAAATGAAAACAAAACAGTAACACTTTAAGAAGCATCACAGAACTCAAAAAGACCCTGGGGACTGTATCCTTAGACCCTGAGATGGGAGAAAGGTGTATGGAACCTGTCAGATGTGGTAGAGAATTATTTCCAGATAGAAACACAGTACATTAGCTTGTTTAGTAATCACAATCCTGGATTAAATGGACAACACCGAGCTGAAATTTTATACATCCATTGTAACGGTTTACTGTATGTAAATGCTCCCTGCCTGTGAAGAAATGTTCATGGGTGCATGGGTGTAAGTTCTGCTAGCCCTCCTCCCAGCTCTGTGCATAGGACAGTTCTAAGTTTGCAACTACCCGATGTGCTCTCCAGAGTTAGTGATGGGAGGAGCCGAGGAGGTGGAAGCCCAACCCGGCTGCAAGAGCCACTTATAGAAGGGTGGCCAGATGCACGGAAGGTCAGAGGTTCAATTCACTCGTGTGTCTCGGATGTAGCATGTGGTAACCATGATATCTGGTTAACTTGTCCTTTGGCTGGTGCAGGGGTTTGAATCCTGCCTAGAGGCAAGAAGGCTAGTGAATAACTGGCTGGCTACCCAGTGTCTGCCTTACTGTCTGTGTTCACATAGGTTCTATGTGGAATATTGGCTCTGTAAAGGAAGACGGCCAGAGAGGAAAAAGGAGAAAGTTAAAAAAACGGGGGGGGGGGGGTAATTGAATGTTTGTGTCCTCCCCAAATTCATGTTGAAGTCCTAAACCCCAGTGTGATGATTTTAGGAGGTGAGGCCTTTTGGGACATGATTAGATCATGAGGATAGAGCTCTCAAGAATGGGATTAGTGTCCTTACAAAAGAGACCCCAGAGAGCTTTCTCATTCTTATAAACAGCAGTCTGCAACCCAGAAGAGGGCCTTCACTAAAACCTAACCATGGTGGCTCCTCCATGATCTGAGGCTTCTAGCTTTCAGAACCATGAGATGCAGATTTCTTTTGTTGGGAAAACTTTCTGTTTATGGTATTTTGTCATAACAGTCTAGCTGACCAAGGGAGAATGGCTTTGGTTATTGATGTAGTTATATACAATGAATATAATATAGCATTTAGTGGCAGAACTTTGTATATGACTTTGGACTTCTATTTACAAAATCATTAAAGATTGTACATTTTCAGTTTCACAGGGAAACTTACTGGTTAGTGGAATTTACTTCGGTTCGTTTGATTATAACAAATAAAGACCCAAAGTAAGGGTTCATGGCGAGCAGTGAAGGCCGTGAAATGAAACCGAACCATCATAGGACTTAACCTCATGGAGTCTAGAGTCTGGAGTAGGTTTTAAAATTGGGGTTGGCTCTAGAGAAGCTTAGCTGCAGGAATTCACAGCATCCCCCCTGCTAGTGTGTGACCATGAATGTGATCTGGCTCCAAGTGACCATCCTTCTGTCCTGGTGCTAGCTACCTTCCACGTCTTGTTCATAGTTTGGTTCCCGTGGACGTTGAGCTTGCTTAGAATCCAAGACAGCTTCTCCTCCCTTCCACATCACCACCTTTCAGTACCAGCTTCTCTTGCTTCCTAGCTTACTCATATACTTTTCCAATTCTGTAAAGTACCTGATCAGCCCAGTTCATCTTTTCATCCAGTGCATTAGGCATAATTTGTGGGTCATGGGCCAGCCAACAGATTAATTTCCTCAGATGATCCCTTCAACTACAGCTGAGAAATGTTCATGAATGTCCACGGATTGCCCTCTTAGGAGAGAGTCTTGATCAGGAACGACTCCTTCTGCAGGAGGTGTGGCAATAACTCTAGTATGGGCATGTTCATGATTTTTGTTATTCCTTACATTTTCTATTTAATATTTTATTTAGAAATTATTTCAAACTTAGAAAGTTGCAAGAACAGTACAAATAAATCTTGTAAATCCATTATGCAGGTTCATCCCTTGTCAATATTTTGCCATTTTAGTCTCCTAGCCTAGTTTTTTTAAAATTATTATTTTTTAAGATTTTATTTATTTAACAGAGAGAGAGAGAGAGAGAGAGAGATCACAAGTAGGCAGAGAGGCAGGCGGAGAGAGGGGGGGAAGCAGGTTCTCACTGAGCAGAGAGCCTGATGTGGGCTCGATCCCAGGACCCTGAGGTCATGACCCGAGCTGAAGGCAGAAGCTTAACCCACTGAGCCACTCAGGCGCGCCTTTTAAAAAAATACTTTTTTTAAAGATTTTATTTTCTTAGCCTAGTTTTTAATAAATCTATGTTAAATAGAGATGATGAATGTCTCTATCTCCCCTCTGCTCACTTAACTCTTTTTCCCCCTGTGTTGTGATGGAGAGAAGTGACAAAAGCTGTGTTGGGCTGATTCTCAGAAAAGAAATTGTGAGTAGAAATTGGTTGAGTGTTGATTTAGGAGATAATGTTTTCAAATTTGAATCCTATCAGACATGGTAGAGACCTTTTGTTACTTTCATTGCATGTGACAAAATCATTTAGATGAAATAAAGCTTAAGAAAATGACATACTAGATTCTCTGAAAAACCATAGCCAAAGCAACTGAAATCCTAAATACCAATTTACAATAACAACAAAAAATTTACCTAGCCTTGAGTTTGGCAAAATATATGCATATATTTAGAGTGTTGAGTTTTTTTTTTTAAGTTTCTAAATATTACTTCCAGTTCATTAACATACGATGCATTATTAGTTTCAGGTGTACGATACACTGATTCAGTACTTCCATACAGCACCTGGTGCTCACCAGGATAAGTGCACTCCTTCGTCCCCTTCACCTATTTCACCCAACCCCCCACCCACCTTCTCTCTGGTAACTACCAGTGTGTTCTCTGTAGTTAAGACTTTTTCATAATTGTTTCCTCTCTCTCTCTTTTTTTTTACTCTTTGCTTATTTGTTTTATTTCTTAAATTCTACAGATGAATGAAATCATATACTAGTCTTTCTCTGACATTTCATGTAGCATTAAACTCTATAGATCCATTCATGTTGTTGTAAATGGCAAGACTCATTCTTTTTTATGGCTGAGTAATGCTCTATTACATATATATATATACACACACCACATCTTTATCCATTTATTAATTGATGGACATTTGGGTTGCTTCCATAATGCTGGCTATAAACATAGGGATGCATGTATCTCTTTGAATTAGTGTTTTTGTATGCTTTTGGTGAATACCCAGTAGTGCAATTTGTGGACATAGTGTAGTTCTATTTTTAACTTTTTGAGGAAACTCCATACTGTTTTCTGGAGTAACTGTACCAGCTTGCATGCTACCAGCAGTGTACAAGTGTTTGTTTTTCTCTACATCCTCACTGACACTTGGTGTTTCTTATGATTTTGTTGTTAGCCATTCTGACAGGTGAGGGAAGAGATCTTGATAGTTTTGATTTGCATTTCCCTGATGATGAGTGATACTAGGCATCTTTTCTTGTGTCTATTGGCCATCTGGATGTCTTCTTTGGACAAATGTCTGTTCAGGCAAGATATGCAAACTTCTTAAAGGAGAAAATATTAAAACTTTATTGAAACAAAAGGCATAAATTGAGAGAAATGCCAGTGTCTTGCATATAAGGAATTGGTATCACAAAGATGTCGGTTCCCCCACAATGTCCTACCTATACTATTCCTAATACAATCCCAAATGGGTTTTTTTTTTTTCCTTTTCCTTTCTTTCTTTCTTTCTTTTTTTTTTTTTTTTGAGTTTTGGTGGAACTAGAATTGTTGAATCTGAAATGTATATGGAAGATAAATGGCCACAAACAACCAAACTATTCTTGAAAAAGAACAATAAATTAGGAGGGTTTGCTTTATGAGATATTAAGACTTATTATAATGCTATAATAATTAAGAGTATGGTAGTTTAAAAAAACAGAGAGAGCCCAAGACATGTAAGGAAACTTAGATTCTGGTAGAGACGGGCAGATCAGTGGGGAAATGATGGGATATTCAATAAATAGTGCTTGGACAAAATGTTTTCCCTATATCCCAAGAGGGAAGAGAAATGAAATTGGATGCTTATTATATCACTCCCTACTCAAAAATTAATTCTTAGCAGATGAAAGACTTACGTAAGTACAAAGAACAGGAAACAAAAAACCCCACATAAAATGTTTAGGCTACTATGTGGGGAAGTAGCTTTACAATTTTAGTGTAAGGAGATCTTCTTAATAAGACAAAGGGGGTACCTGGGGGGGATCAGTTGGTTGAGTGTCTGCCTTTGGTTCAGCTCATGATCCCAGGACCCTGATATCAAAGCCCCCATGTCAGGCTCCTTGTTCAGTGGGGAGTCTGCTTCTCCTTCTCTTAGCTTATGTTATCTCACTATCTCTGTCTTTCCAAATAAATAAATAAAATCTTAAAAAAAAAAAAGACACAATACAAACCATAAAGGAAAAGATTGATTAATTTGGCTACATTAATATTAAGAACTTCTTTTCAACATACAGCATAAAGACTATGAGGAGAGAACCCATGGCCTGGAAAATGGTATTTACACACAGACGGCCAACATGAATTAGTGTCCAGAACAGTTTTAAAAATCCACCCCTCCCCACCATGAATTAGTTAAAAAGGGTTGAAAACCTATTAGCAAAATAGAAAAAGACATTAATAAGGTCATAGAAGGAGGAAAAATGAATGAGCAAAACATTTATGAGCTATTTATCCTCTTTAGTAATTTGAGAAATGCAGATTAAAATTGTAGTGAGGTACCATTTTACACATAACCAATGGGCACAAATTTCGAAGTTAGACCGTATTCGAGTGTCGACAAGAATTTGGAGCAACCAGGCCTCATCCATTGCTAGCAACAGTGTAAATTGGTGCAACTTTGGAAATATAATTTGTGTTTTTTGATAAAATGTGAACACATACATAACCTACAATATAGTAACTTGTCCATGGGCGTGTGCTTTAGGGAGAGGTTCTTACAGACCTGCATCCCTGTGATCCCGCATCAGCATCTCCTGGGAGCTTGTTAAAGATGCACCTTCTCGGGCGCCTGGGTGCTCAGTGGGTTAAGCCGCTGCCTTCGGCTCAGGTCATGATCTCAGGGTCCTGGGATTGAGTCCCGCATTGGGCTCTCTGCTCAGCAGGGAGCCTGCTTCCTCCTCTCTCTCTCTGCCTGCCTCTCTGCCTACTTGTGATCTGTCTCTGTCAAATAAATAAATAAAATCTTTAAAAAAAAAAAAAAAAGATGCACCTTCTCGGGCGCCTGGGTGGCTCAGTGGGTTAAGCCGCTGCCTTCGGCTCGGGTCATGATCTCAGGATCCTGGGATCGAGTCCCGCATCGGGCTCTCTGCTCAGCAGGGAGCCTGCTTCCTCCTCTCTCTCTCTCTGCCTGCTTCTGCCTACTTGTGATCTCTCTCTGTCAAATAAATAAATAAAATCTTAAAAAAAAAAAAAAAAGATGTACCTTCTCTAGCCACCCAGACCTGCCGAACCAGAGAGTGGTCTGGGGCCAGCAATATGTGCTTGAGCAAACTTTGCCTGTGATTCTGATACACGTCCAAGTTTGGAACTACTGCTTTTAAGAAGTATTTATGTGTGTGTGTGTACCCGGAGACTTGAGCAGGAGTGTTCACAGCAGCACTTTGTAAAATCCGCAGACTAGAAGCCCTGACACCCTTCAGCAGGAGAAAGGATAATCCTATTTCGGTGTGTCCGTAGAGCAGTGAAAATGAACAATCCACTGTGACACTTACTAGAATGGATGGCACAAAACTCAGGATAAAAAGCTTATCACAGAGGCATCTCTGCAGTATGATTTCATTTGTTTAAAATCAAAAACTCCGAACAAGAAGCTGTTCAGGAATATGTACATATGTAGTATTCCTATAAAGAAAAGCAAGGAAATGATTTATACACAATTCAGAACAGTAGTTCTGTTTATGGGGAAGGCAATAGGATGTAATTGGGGAGCAGCATACAAACATTAAAAGTACTGCAGAGATCCTATTTTTTTAAAAACTAGGTGGTGGGTATATTGCTGTTCATTTTACTATTTTTGTTTTTCTTATTTTTAAAAGATTTTATTTATTTATTTGACAGAGATCTTAAGTAGGCAGAGAGGCAGGCAGAGAGAGAGAGAGAAGCAGGCTCCCCTGCTGAGGAGAGAGCCCACCACAGGGCTCGATCCCAGGCCCCCGAGATCATGACCCGAGCCGAAGGCAGAGACTTTAACCCACTGAGCCACCCAGGCACCCCTCATTTTACTATTTTTAAAAATTAGATACTGAGTGGGAACTGAACATTCAATTTTGTAAGGTGTAGGATTGCAAAATTGAGAGGCAGTATTTTCCTGATACCAGGAAAGACTTTCATATGGAAATGAATGTGGGTGGTGTAACAAGGAGCAGGGTGCAAATATGCATGTTTTTTTTTTTTTTAGATTTTATTTGTTTATTTGACAGAGATCACAAGCAGAGAGAGAGGCAGAGAGAGAGAGAGAGAGGGAAGCAGGCTCCCTGCTGAGCAGAGAGCCCAATGTGGGACTCGATCCCAGGACCCTGAGATCATGACCTGAGCCGAAGGCAGAGGCTTAACCCACTGAGCCACCCAGGCGCCCCTGCATGTTGTTTTAAAATACTTTAAGGAAAGTGTGCACTGGTTGGGACTCCCTTAAGGCTGTACCCCCTCAGATTTCCTGACAATAATTGTCACTTTGCTCTGCCTTTATAGGTACTATACTAGAGTAGAAAATTGATAAGATACTCCATAAGCAAGGCAGGGAGTTAGAGCTCATGAAAATTCCCCTAGTGATGAGGGTGTTGAGGCTAGTGATCTGTGAGCTGAGGAGGTGGTCAAGGTCCCCAGGGCTCCTCTATCCCTTTCCCCTGCATGACAGCCCAGGAGGATCCCATTCTATTTGGTGTAGGTTGGTGTAAGTGGAAGAGGGTTGCTTGGCCCACTTTGGGCTTTCCACATGGTAAGGGATAAACCTTAGCAAAAACCATTTGTGAACTGCTTTTTCTATATCTCTTGAGATGCTGGTATGATTTTTATCCTTCATTTTGTTAGTGGGGTATATCATTGATTAATTTATGTATATTGAACCATCCTTGTTTCCCTGGATTAGGTCCCATTTGGTCATGGTGAATGATCATTTTAATATATTTTTGAACTCTGTTTGCTAAAATTTTGAGGAATTTTGCACCAATGTTCATCAGGGATATTAGTCTGTAATTTTTTTTTTTATAGTGTCCTTGTCTAGTTTTCCTATCTAGGTAATGCTGGCCTCATAGAATGATTTTGGAAGCATTCCTTCCTTTTCTGTCTTTTAGAATAGTTTGAGAAAAGTAAGTATTAACTCTTTAAATGTTTGCGAGAATTTACCTTGAAACCATCTGGTCATAGACTGGTTTGTTGGGAGTTTTAATTTTTAAATTTTTATTATTTATTTATTTATTTTAAAGATGTTATTTATTTATTTGAAAGAGAGGCAGTGAGAGAGAGCATGAGCAAGGAGAAGGTCAGAGGGAGAAGTAGACTCCCCGTGGAGCGGGAGCCTGATGCGGGACTCGATCCCGGGACTCCAGGATCGTGACTTGAGCCGAAAGCAGTCATCCAACCAACTAAGCCACCCACGCGTCCCTGTTGGGAGTTTTTAGATTATAGATTCAATTTTATTACTAGTAATCAGTCTTTTCCGGTTTCTGTTTTTTCCTGATTCAGTCTCAAAAGACTGTATGTTTCTACACTTGATCTCTTCTCGGTTGTCCAATTTGATGGCATATAATTGTTCATGGTGTTTTATTTCTGTGGTATCATTTGTAACTTCTTTACATTTGTAACTTTATTTCTGTGGTATCATTTGTAACTTCTCTTTCATAATGGATTTCATTTATTTAACTACTCTCTTTTTTTTTTTCTTGATTAGTCTGGCTAAATACCACCATGTACTTCTGAACAGGATAAGCAGGAAAATGTCAGTTGTTCCAGTGGCAAAATGAGAAGATATCTTCCATATACTTGACATATAATTCCTAAGATTTAGAGCTGATTTTCAGCAAAACTATATAATGGGTGAAGCATATATTTGAAATCCTGCTCTTTGAGAATTGTACCCTCTCCTCTCTAAACTAGTCATCCAGTTTGCCACCTGGTTGGTCCCACTCTTCATATATCCACCTCTGTAAGCTATCCATCAATGCATTTACCCAACCCTTCTTGCTAATCTAATGAAGTACTTCATGCTAGCATAAAAGAGGCCAGTTGTGATTGTCAGGATACTTTAGCAGCAGGCATGTAAGGCATGAATCTGCTAGATCATGCAGTCTTCAAAGGTGGGGACCATTGCGTCTTTCTCTAATCCATCAAGTTCCTGCACTACATATGCTGTTAAGTGAACAAGCAGAAGAGTTGGTACAAAAGTGCATTTATTATTACATCACCTCACATCATCTCCTCTTATCCATGGTCTCAGTTACCCGTGGTCAGCTGTGGTCCAGAAGCCGATGATCCTCCTGGTATATCTTCAGAATGTCAGTAGTAGCCGAACACTACACCACAGCACCCACGTCATTCCCTTCACTTCATCTCCTCACCTAGGCATTTTACACCTTAGCATCACAAGGGGAAGGGTGAGTACAGTATAATAAGAAATATTGTGAGAGAGAAAGACCACATTCACTGAACTTTTAGTACAGTGTATTATTATAAATGTTCTGTTTTATTACTAGTTACTGTTAATCTCTTACTAATCTGCCTAATTTATAAATTAAAGTTGATCATAGACATGTGTGCATTGGAGGAAAACAGTATGAGAGAGAGACTGTATTCACATCTTCTATTACAGTATATTGTTATAATTGTTCTCTTCTATTGTTGCTCATCTGCTGTGCCTAATTTTAAACTTTATATGGGTATGCATGTGTAGGAAAAAACGTAGTATATATAGGGTTTAGTACTGTCCACAGTTTCAGGCATCCAGTAGGGGTCTTGAAAAATATCCCCCATGGATAAGTGGGGACTTCTGCACATACTGGTGAGGGATCTGTGCCTTCAGCTTGATCAGATAATGGCACGTTTTTCCAAAGTGGCTGAAATAACTTACATTCCCGCTAATTCTGGATGAGAGTTCATTTTACTTTCTATTCTTGCCAGCTCTTGACATTGACAGAGATAATTTTTTTTAACCAATTTGATGTGTGTGAAATGGTATCTTCTTATGGTTTTAACCCACATTTGCTGACATTCACCATCCCGTGTTAGTTATCTGAAAATTTTTTTAAAAAAACCCCAAAATTGAAAAATGCTGAAGTTCTTTTTTGTCACACTCATTCAGCGATATTAAGAACAGTTTTCCCTGAAGCAGCTGGTATCCAACACATGGATGTTCACAGCGTGATTCGCATACATAGAGCGGAACTTCCTCGGGCTTGTAAAATGAAGCCAAAGCTGCTGCCAGCCCTGTGATTCTCTTCAGAACTGCTGGGTTTTTCCTGGATTGAGTGTGAATGTGCTGCTGCTTCTAGAATGGAAGACAAGTACCAAATGACTCGCATATTTCATGCCTTCTGGAAACTCATGCCTGGAAGATACGGCCACTCATTCCTATGCTGTGTGGTGGCCTTTAAGAGGGAGACAGCAACCTGCCAGCCTTCTGCAGATGACTTGACTGCCGGCCAGGGTGAGTGTCTAACCAAATCCAGTGGGCATTCTGGGAAAGCAAGGAATAGAAGGGCCTTCAGTAAAGGACAGAAGGTAAACCAAACCAAACTTCATCTTATAAATCTCGGTTTTTTGGAGATGGGAGTCTAGAGCTGCCACTGCCACGTGGGGCTACTGAGCAAGTGAAATGTGGCTACCACAACTTGGGAAATGGGACTTTATGTTTTGTTTAATTATGACTAAGGTTAAACTGTAAAACAAAAGCAATGTGAACTATTGTTTTCTTAAGCATGTTATTGTTTCAGCAGTACAACACTTCACTTTAACCACTGGAAATTACCATCTGAGTTGATATTTCCAAAACGCACACTTTTGAAGATAGTAAAAAAAAATTTTATGTTAATTAAATTGAATGATCGTAGTTTTGATACACTGGGTTAAATATTGTTAAAGATTTTATATGTTTCTTCTTGCTTTTAAAAGTGATTACTAGGGGCACCTGGGTGGCTCAGTGGGTTAAGCCGCTGCCTTCAGCTCGGGTCATGATCTCAGGGTCCTGGGATCGAGTCCCGCATCGGGCTCTCTGCTCAGCAGGGAGCCTGCTTCCTCCTCTCTCTCTGCCTGCCTCTCTGCCTACTTGTGATCTCTCTCTGTCAAATAAATAAATAAAATCTTTAAAAAAAAATAAATAAAATAAAAGTGATTACTATACAATTTAAGAGTACAAATGTGGCATGACATCCTGGAAGTTGGTGAAATAGGAAGAACCAGGAATCCATCTCTCTACCTAGATAATTATACCAGCACAGTCTGCCTGATGTAGCTGCTTTAGAGCTCTGCACACTATTCAAAGACTTAAAACTTCCAGGGTAAGTCTTAGACAGTAAATTGTGGTTAATTTGGGTCAATTTCAGCTTTTAGCACATTAGTGGCTATGTATTCCCCATTCTCACTGCCGAGGTAGGCAACCATGCATATGTACCTGGAGCAGCTTGTGAATACAGAGGTGTAGACACAGAGATGAGCACTCATTGTCCCAACCCCACCATCTAAAGTGGGTTCCAGGGGATTTAAAGACTCAGAGTTATTTTTCTTTACCCATTCACTTTCCCCTTTCTCCTTTTTTGGCAGCTAGACATTTTAAGGACTAGGTCATTAAAAAGCAGTTGCAGAAACAGGGAATTTAGAAAGTCACAGTGTATACCTAGGGAAAGTGCAGACTTAGAAAAGATCTGGGAAGGTCTTAATAAGTTTAGGTTTCTCTGGTCCTAGGCACAGGGATACTATACAGTAACAACCAGAAAATCAGCAAACCCTGCGGCAGGTGGCAAAGCTGATTTCCAGGTTTATCACAATATAAGCTTTAAATGTTCAGTTTTGGGGCACTTGGCTTGCTCAGTCAGTAGAACATGTGACTCTCAGTCTCAGGGTTGTGAGTTTGAGCCCCTTACTGGATGTAGAGCTTACTTAAAAATAAAATATTAAATAAATAAATAAATAAGTGTCAGGTTTTTAACAAAAAATCCCAAGATTAAAAAAAAAAAAAAAGAACTATGACCAATTCAAAGTAATGAAATTTAACAACAGAAACCATCCTTGAGAAAGCCCAGAGGTGGACATACTACACAGAGACCACAACTGTCTTACAGATGCTCAAAGAACTATAGGAAGATGAGGACATAGTCAAGAAAATGATGTATTAATAATATGGGAATTCGATAAAGAGATAGGTAACAAGGAAGTGAAAAGAAACTCTGGGGCTGAGAAGTATAACTGAAAGGAAAAATTTGCTAGAAGGATTCAAAAGTAGATATGAGCTAGAAAAGTCCACAAACTTGAAAATAGGAGTGAAATGACTGAGTTAAGGAAAAGGAAGAAAAAAGATGGAAGAAAAGCAAATAGAGCCTATGGACATGTGGGGTACCATAAAGCAGACCAACATATATATTGTGGTCTCATGAGAACGGGGAAAAGGGCAGGGAGATTATCTGAAGAAATAATGGCCCTAAACCTCAAATTTGTTGAAAGACATAAATATTAATACCCAAGAAGCTCAGTGAACTTTATATATAACTCAAAAGAGACCCATATTCAGACACATTCAATCAAACCGTCAAAACCAAAGATGAGGGAAAAGAAGATTTGTAAACTAAAAAATTTAAACATGGCTGAAAGAAATTAAAGAAGGCATACAAAATGGAAAGACATCTTGTGTTCAGGAGCTAGTAAACTTAGTTGTTAACGCTGTCACTAGTACTTAAAGTGAGTCATACTTACCTAGAAGCTGCTCTAGGCATGGGAGAACAAAATGGTTCTCAGAGATGCACATAAGGGCAAGAATCAATTTCAGGGTGGCAGATGGCTTCCAGAGCCCAAGGGGAATTCAGGAACTAGTGAATACATTTCCAGGGTTCAGGGACAGGATAACATTCATTAGGAGCTAATTTTGTCATTGTGCTATATAAGGCAGTACACAGTGCTGAGAAATGACACACTGATGCTTCACACCTCAGATTCTGCTAAAAGGGAAAATGTTTGGCCTCTCTGCTCCCTTAGTCCTTCTTCCTCCCTGATGGAGACAGAGTGACTTAGACCTTTGGAGAATTTAGGAGAAGGTATAGAGCATTAAAGTGCCTGCCTCTTCTCCTCTCTCTGGTAGACTTTCTGCTCTACCACTTTTTTTTTTTTAAGATTTTATTTATTTATTTATTTGAAGGAGAGAAAGCACAAGCAGGGGGAGTGGTAGACAGAGGGAGAGGGAGAAGCAAGCCCCCCACTGAGCAGGGATCCTGATGACATGGGATCATGACCTGAGTCAAAGGCAGACAACTGACTGAGCCACCCAGGCGCCCTCTGCTCTACCACTCTGATGTGCTGAGGACATAGGCCCTGCAGATATGCCTAGTGATGCTTCTGTTGTCCCCAAGATGAGGCCAAGTGGCTGTGGGGCAGGGCTTTAGTGAGTTGTGCTTGCTCTCCAAAATATATTAGGGTCCTACACCATCTACACATCTACAACATCTTCTTTATCCATCAGTTGGTGGGCACTTTGGTTGCTTCCATAAGATGGCTGTTGTAAATAATGCTGCAATAAACATAGGGGCACATGTATCCCTTTGAATTAATGTTTTTATATTCTTTAGGTAAATACCCAGTAGTGTGATTAGTGGATCATAGGGTAGTTCTATTTTTAATGTTTTCAGGAATCTCCATACTGTTCTTCACAGTGGCTACAACAATTTGCATTCCCACCAACAGTGCAAGGGGTTCCTTTTTCTTCACATCGTTGTTAAAACTTGTTTCTTGTGTTTTTGATTTCAGCCATTCAGACAGGTATGAGGTGAAATCTCATTGTGGTTTTGATTTGCATTTCCCTGATCACGAGTGATGCTGAGCATCTTTTCATGTTTCTGTTGGCCATCTGGATATCTGTTCATATGTCCTACTCATTTGTTAATTGGGTTGTTTTTTGGTATAGAGTTGTGTAAGTTCTTGATGTATTTTGGATACTAACCCTTTATCAGAGATGGGATTTGCTAGTATCTTCTCCCATTTAGTAGGTCATCTTTTAGTTTTGTTGACAGTTTCCTTTGTTGTGCAGAAGCTTTTATTTTGATGGAGTCCTAGTGATTTCATGCCTTTTAAAAATATTCATTTGTTGGGGTGCCTGGGTGGCTCAGTCATTAAGCATCTGCCTTCGTTTGGCTCAAGTCATGATCCCAGGGTCCTGGGATTGAACCCTGTGTTGGGTTCCCTGCTCAGTGGGAAGCCTGCTTTCCCTCTCCTACTCTCCCTGCTTGTGTTCCTGCTCTCACTGTCTCTCTCTCTCTGTCTGTGTCAAATAAATAAATAAAATCTTAAAAAAAAAATCCATTTGTTGAAGTCTGAGGCTAGAGTTAAGACATGGTTCTTCAAGGGAGTATTCTGTGAAAAACAGGTAAAACATTTTACAGGATTGAACAGGTGGCTCCACCGTGGACTGTAGTAGTCTGGCTTTACAGCCAAGAGGATTGGGCTTTATGTGTCGGATCTGTGTGTAAACTATGCTTGTTGAGAAGTTGCTAGGGTCAGGTACTGGGATAGTGGTTCTTTAACGCTCATTTTGTAGAGTAAGTCAAAATCTTGTTGGGATCCTTCTTCAACAGACCTTAGCTGTCACACAGATACAGATGTTTGGGGTTTCTGTAAGATGATGAAGAATTCTGATTACAGACAAGTCAGATCTATAAAAGCAGAGAGACTATAAATATGAACATTTTAGGACATGCAGAACAATTAACAATATTTTTTAGGTGTTCCATATGCCAGTTGGTATTTTAAAAAGCTGGTATTACTAATGAGACAGAGCAAGTCAGTAATTTCAAAGAGCCAGGAGAGAAGCTGTTGAAACAGAGAGGTGGTACAGAGCTCGGAATCAGCTCAGTACCCGTAGCGTTTCTCAGCAGTACATATAAACACAAGCACAGCGGCAAAGCACTCGCAGTGCTATAAAGCCAGTGACAAATGGGAGAGGCGATGGGACATTTTTCTGGTGGTTGGATAATTCAGATAGATTTGTGCAACGACGAGGAGCTCACATTTTCCAGTTTCAAAGAATAAAAGGTGGAATGAGAGGTTAATTCCATGGAACAGAAAATGAGATTTTATTTCCACAACCTATTTCTGATGTTCAATCTCCATGATTCTGTATCCTTGAAGTAAACACAGTTTTTCCATTTTACTCCAAAGAGCTCAAGAATATTGACTTCTTAGACATATAATTTAAAGTGCTTCATACTTTTACTTACAAAGAAACCGTATTTTTAAATGTTTCACTCAAGCACCTGAAGATTTATTAGTAAGGCATGTGGACAGCAAATCCTTTTTCCATGAACAGTTAAGGAAATACAGAAAGGTATTCATTTGTCATAGGAAAATCTCCCCAAGAAATGTACATTAGGCTGTGATTAATGCTGAGAAAAGATTTCTTTAGAGATTCCAAGCAAGATCTCTTCTCTGGGTCTGGGACTACCAAAAGCAACTCTGTCCATCATTGGAGTGTCTGGACATTGAGGTCACTCAGCCTGACACCAGCTGTATGTAGTTTGAGTGTGTGAACCACCCTGACCAGGAGGTCCTCACCCCCTGCCTCCGGCAGCCTGGAATCCAGTCAGCTGTACTTTCCAGATGGGGCGAGGGCACAGCCTCACTGACGGGCACACCACATTTCTCCATGCAGGCATATTTTCTCAGCCCCCATATTGTAAATTGGTTCATTCTTCAGCTATTAATTCCCATTATTGTTCCATAGATCCAGGGCCTTCTCTTTTCTAAGCCTAAACTGTGCCCTATACCTTCTGAGACTTTTCAGAGCTGGGCCCTACCTTCTTCATATCCTCCCTGCCCCAGTGTATTCCATTTAGTTACCATCTTCTGTATGGGAGCTGCTGTCCTCTTCCTCAGACACCCCTCAGCACTTCTTTCCACACATGGGGGACACCCTTGCCCTGACACTTTCCTTCCATTTGCACAACAGAGGGCAGCTTCTTTTTCTGATCTTGAGGGTGAAAGATGGCCCTACAGGACTTACCTTCTCAGGTTGTTGCTTTTCAATGGATTTCTACTGTTATATTCAGTCCCAGAATGCTTCCCCTCAGTGTGCCTGACAGCAGGAAGGGAGGGGACAGACCACTGTGTGGCAAATGCTTATTGTTCCTTACAGCATTTTTGTTTTTGTTTTCTGTATTGATATATAATTTTTTTTAAAAGATTTTATTTATTTACTTGACAGAGATCACAGGTAGGCAGAGAGGCAGGCAGAGATAGAGGAGGAAGCAGGCTCCCCGCTGAGCAGAGAGCTCGATGCGGGGCTCGATCCCAGGACCCTGAGATCATGACCTGAGCTGAAGGCAGAGGCTTAACCCACTAAGCCACCCAAGCACCCCTGTATTGATATATAATTGACAAAATTGTGAGATATTCAAAGTGCACAACATGGTGATTTGATGGCCGTATACATTGTGAAAGGATGACCATCTAGTTAACACATCTGTCATCTCATGTATTTATCTTCTTTTTTTGGTGATCATGTTGAAGTTCTACTGTCAGCAAAATTCCTTTACATAGTTCAGTGTTACCAGTTATAGTCACCATGTTATAGATTACATGCTTGGATTTTCTTTATCTTAAAGCTGAAGGTTTGCACCCTTTTAGGAAACTCTCTATTTCCTCCATATCCCTGTTTGTGGTAATTATTTTTCAATGCTCTGTTTATAAGGGTTAGACATACATTCATTCATGTATGTACGTATGTATCACACACACACACATATATGAATGTATATATATATATAATGTTATGTGATTTATTCATTTATATATCTATATCTGTATATTACGTTATGTGAGTTGCCATACAGTATGTTCTTAGTTTTTGATGTAGCATTCCAGGATTCATTATTTACTTATAATACCCAGTGCTCCATGCAATATGTGCCCTCCTTAATACTCATCACCGGGCCATCCCCTCACTCCCCTTCCCTCTAAAACCTTCAGTTTGTTTCTCAGAGTCCAGTCTCTAATGGTTTGTCTCCCCCTCCAATTTCCCCCCTTTCGTCTTTCCCATCCTTCTCTTTATGTCCTCCATGCTATTCCTTATGTCCCACAAGTAAGTGAAACCATATGATAATTGACTTTCTCTATTTGACTTATTGCACTCAGCATAATCTCCTCCAGTCCCATCCATGTCGATGCAGAAGTTGGGTATTCATCCTTTCTGATGGCTGAGTAATATTCCATTGTATATATGGACCACATCTTCTTATCCATTCATCTGTTGAAGGGCATCTCAGCTCTTTCCACATTGTGGACATTGCTGCTATGCTATGAACATTGGGGGGCATATGGCCCTTCTTTTCACTACATCTGTATCTTGGGGGTAAATACCCAGTAGTGCAGTTGCCTTTTAAAAATTATTTTTTCTTGGTTGATATCCAGGATCTATAATGAACTCCTCAAACTCAACACACACGAAACAGGCAAACACATCAAAAAATGGGCAGAAGATATGAACAGACACTTCTCCAATCAAGACATACAAATGGCTATCAGACACATGAAAAAATGTTCATCATCATTAGCCCTCAGGGAGATTCAAATTAAAACCACATTGAGATATCACCTTACACCAGTTAGAATGGCCAAAATTAACAAAACAGGAAACAACATGTGTTGGAGAGGATGTGGAGAAAGGGGAACCCTCTTACACTGTTGGTGGGAATGCAAGTTGGTGCAGCCTCTTTGGAGAACAGTGTGGAGATTCCTTAAGAAATTAAAAATAGAGCTTCCCTATGACCCTGCAATTGCACTCCTGGGTATTTACCCCAAAGACACAGATGTCGTGAAAAGAAGGGCCATCTGTACCCCAATGTTTATAGCAGCAATGGCCACGGTCGCCAAACTATGGAAAGAACCAAGATGCCCTTCAACGGATGAATGGATAAGGAAGATGTGGTCCATATACACTATGGAGTATTATGCCTCCATCAGAAAGGATGAATACCCAACTTTTATAGCAACATGGATGGGACTGGAAGAGATTATGCTGAGTGAAATAATTCAAGCAGAGAGAATCAATTATCATATGGTTTCACTTATTTGTGGAGCATAACAAATAGCATGGAGGACAAGGGGCGTTAGAGAAAAGAAGGGAATTTGGGTAAATTGGAAGGGGAGGTGAACCATGAGAGACTATGGACTCTGAAAAACAATCTGAGGGGTTTGAAGTGGTGGGGGGGGTGGGAGATTGGGGTACCAGGTGGTGGGTATTATAGGGGGCACGGCTTGCATGGAGCACTGGGTGTGGTGAAAAAATAATGAATAATGTTTTTCTGAAAATAAATAAATTGGAAAAAAAATTACTTCTTCTTTTTCTTTTTTGCATTCCCCATACAGGGCACTATCCAGTGTCTGTCTTTGACTTATTTCACTTAGCACAGTGTCCTCCAAGTTCA
Source organism: Neogale vison (assembly GCF_020171115.1). NCBI lineage: Eukaryota > Metazoa > Chordata > Mammalia > Carnivora > Mustelidae > Neogale > Neogale vison. The sequence continues at coordinate 96,079,570 of NC_058093.1, read as the reverse complement.
TGTTGTTACAAATGTCAGGATTTCTTTTTTCTTCATTGAGATAAAATTGGAATGCAACATTATATAAGTTTAAGGTATACATTATAATTTGACCTCTGATCATCCATCATGATTCATCTGACCCCTTTGTCCATTTCTCCACCCTCCGATTACCTCTGGTAATCAGCAGTCTGTTCTGTGTCTGTCTGGTTTCTTTATCTGTTTTGTGTTGAGATTCCACATATGAGTGACCCTGTACTGTTTTTTTCTTTCCCCTTCTGACTTATTTCATTTAACTTAATACTCTCAAGGCCTATCCGTGTCGTTGCAAATGGTCAGATAGCACTCTTTTTATGGCTGAGTAGTATTCCTTTGTGTATATATACACCATATCTTCTTTATACATTTATCCATCAGTGAACAGTTTAGGTTGTTTCCATATCTTGGCTGTTGTAAATAATGCTGCTCTGAATATCAAATACATCTTTGTGAATTAATGTTTTCGTATTCTTTGGATAAATACCCAGAATTGGACAGCTGGATCATATGGTAGTTCCATTGTTAATGTTTAGCAGAATCTCCATATTGTTTCCCATACTGGTATACTGATTTATAATCCTGTCAACAAAGTATGAGGGTTCTCTTCTTACATAGCCTCAACGACATTTGTCATTTCTTGTCTTTTTGATGTTAGCCAGTCTTCTCCTTGTGAAGTAATTGTGGTTTTAATTTGCATTTCCCTAAAAGTTAGTGATGTTGAACATCTTTCATGTGTCTGTTGGCCCCTGAATGTCTTCTTTGGGAAAATGTGTATACAGGTCCTCTGTCCATTTTTGTAAATAGGCTGTTTAGGTTTTTGTTGTTGTTGTTGTTATTAAGCTGAATGAGTTCTTTTTATAGTTTGGATATTAACCCCTTTTTGAATATTTGATTTGCAAATAACATCTTCCATTTTACAGGTTGTCTTTTCACTTTGATGATGGTTTCCTTTGCTGCACAGAAACATTTTACTTTAATGTGGTCCCATTTATTTATTTTTGCTTTTGTTTCCCTTGCCTTTGGAGTCAGACCCAGAAAGACACCATTAGAGGTTAAGGAACTAACTGCCTATGTTTTCTTCTAGGAATTTTCTAGTTTCAGGTCTTAGATTCAAGTCTTTAGTCCATTTTGAGTTAATTTTTGTGTATGGTAGAAGATGGCGGTTCAGTTCTCCTCTTTTACGTGTGGCTGTCAGGTTTCCCCAGCACCATTTATTGAAGAGACTGTCCTTTCTACATTGTATATTCTTGGCACCTTTGTCATAAATTAATTATGTGTGTTTGTGTTTATTTATTTATGGGGTATCACTTCTGTTCAGCTGACCTGTCTTTTTTATGCTAATACCATATTGTTTTGATTATTATATCTTTGTAATATAGTTTCAAGTTAGGGTGTGTGATACTTCCATATTTGTCCTTGTTTCTCAAGGTTGCTTTGGCTATTAGGGATCTTTTGTGGTTCCCCACAGATTTGCTCTGTGAAAAATACCACTGGAATTTTTACAGGGATTGCATTGAACCTGTAGATTGCTTTGGGTAGTACAGACATTTTAACAATATTGATTCTTCCAATCAGTGAGCACAGAATATCTTTCCTCCTTGCTCAGCAGGGAGCCTGCTTCTCCCCTGCTTGCCCCTCCTCCTCTTATGCTTGCTTTCTCACTCTCTCTGTGTCAAATAAATAAATAAATAAAAACAATCTTTAAAGAACCACCACTGATTTCTGTATAATGATTTTGTATCCTGCAACTTTACCGAATTCATTCATAGTTATGACAGTACTTTTTTGGAGTCTTTAGGGTTTTCTATTTATCGTGTCATGTCATCTATAAATACTGACAGTCTTACTTCTTCCTAATCTGGATGACTTTTATTTCTTTTTCTTTCTAATTACTGTGGCTAGGAATTAAAATATCTTGAATAAAAGTGGCAAGAGTAAGCATTCTTTTCTGGTTCCTGATTTTAAAGGAAAATTTTTCAGTTTTGACCAATGAGTATAAAGTTAGCTGTGGTTTTGTCTCATATAGCCTTTCTTACATTGAGGTGTATTTCCTCCATCCTGATATTGTTGAGAGTTTTTATCATAAATTAATGTTGAATTTTGTTAAATTCTGCATCTATTGAAATGATCATATGATTTTTTCCCCCTTCATTTGGTTAATGTGGTGTGTAATGTCGGAAAATTGGCAGATGTTGAACCAACCTTGCATCCTTGGAGTAAATTCCACTGGATCATGGTATATAATCCTTTTAATGTACTGTTCAATTCTTTTTGCTAAAATTTTTGAGTATTTTTGCATCAGTGTAAGAATATTGGCCTGTAATTTTCTTTTTTTGGTGTTGTTTTGTCTGATTTTTATTTTGTGTGGTTTAATTTAATTTTTGGCTGGTTTATCACAGTAAGGCTTGCCTCATAAAATGAGTTGGGAAGCATTCCCCCCTCTCCTCTTTATTGTTTGGATAACATTGAGAAGGACAAGTATTGTATCTTCTTTGCATGTTTGGTAGAATTCACCAGTGAAACCATGTGGTCCTGGACTTTTGTTTTTGGGAGAGGTCTTGATTACTTAATTTCATTAAGTAATCAGTCTATTTCATTAGTAATCAGTCTATTCAAATTTTCCATTTCTTCATGATTCAGTCTTAGAGTAGACTGCATGTTTAAAAAAAAAAAGAAAAGAAGACTGCATGTTTCTGGGAATTTTTCACTTCCGTTTAGGTTGTCCAGTTTGATGGTATGTAATTGGTCATAGTAGTCTTTTATGATCCTTTGTATTTCTGTGATATCAGCTGTAACTTCTTAATTTCTGATTTTATTTAACCCTTCCTTTTTTGTGTTGGTTACTCTATGTAAAGATTTGTGAATTTTATTTATCTTTACAAAGAACCAACTCTTAGTTTCATTGATGCTTTCTTTTTTAAAAAGATTTATATTTATTTTAGAGAGAGAGACAGAGCAAGTGCGCAGTTAGGAGGGGCAGAGAGAGAAGGAGAAAGTGCAGACGCATCACTCAGCATGGAACCCAAAGCAAGGATTGACCCCAAGACCTCGATCATGACCTGAGCTGAAATCAAAGGTCAGATGCACAACTGACTGAGCCACCCAGTTGCCCCTTCATTGATATTTTCTATTGTTTTTTGAAGTTTCTAGTTCATTTATTTCCACTCTGATCTGTATTTCCTTCCTTCTACTGACTTTAAGTTTTATTTGTTCTTATTTTTCAAGTTCCCTTTGGTGTATAGTTAATTTTTTTTGAGATTTTCCTTGCTTCTTGAGGTAAGACTGTATTGCTATGAACCTCCCTCTTAAGAGATCTGCTTTTGCAACATCCGATAGATTTTGGCATGTACTGTTTCTGTTTTAAATTGTCATTATTTAATCTTCTTTGATTTTTCTTGGTGACCCACTGGTTGTTCAATCTCCACATTTTGGTGTTTTCTCCAGTTTTATTTTTGTACTTCTAGTTTCATATCACTATGGTCAGAGAAGATGATGTTTATGCTTTAAATCTTAAATTTATTGGAATGTTTCTTTATGGCCTGATATATGATCTGTCCTGGAGAATGTTCCATGTGCCTTGAGAAGAATGTGTATTCTGCTGCTTTTGGATGGACTGTTCTATATATATCTGTTAAGTACATTTGGTCTAATACTCAATTTATGATTGATGTTTCCTTATTGATTTTCTATCTTGTTAATTTATTCACTGATAGAAGTCTAACATCCCTTACTATTATTGCATTGTTGTCAGTTTTTCCTTTTGATTATGTTAATTTTTGCTTGATATATTTTGGTAATCCTATGGAGTGTGTATGTGTGAACACTGTTTTTTCCTGATGGATTGACCCCTTTATCATTACACAATGACCTTCTTTGTCTTTATTACAGTCTTTGTTTTAAAGTCTATTTTGTCTGATATGAGTATAGCTGCATGAGCTTTCTTTTCATTTCCATTTGCATGGAGCATCTTTCTCTATCTCTTCACTTCCAGCCTTAGTGTGTCTCTCTTCTGAAGTCTTTTAGGCAGCATATTGATAGGTCTTGTATTTTCATGCACTGAGCCACTCTGTGTCTTTTGATTGGAGAAGTTAGTCCATTTACATTAAAAAGAAATATTGGTAAGTATGTACCTATTGCCATTTTTTGAAGTGCCATTTTGTTAATCATTTTCTGGCTTTTTAATAGTTTTTCTTTCTTGCCTTGTGGTTTGATGACTTTCTGTAGTGTGATGTGATGTTTAGAATCCTCTCATTTTCTTTTGTGCATTTACCCATGAGTTTTTGCCTTATGGTTACCATGAGTCTCACACAGGATCCTATGTATATAACAGTTGGTTTTATTCTAGCAACTTAAGTTTGAATACATTCCAAACCCTTATATTTTTACTAAGTCAGTCCCAATGATTCATATTTTTTTAAAGATTTTATTTATTTATTTGACAGACAGAGATCACAAGTAGGCAGAGAGGCGGGCAGAGAGAGGAGGAAGCAGGCTCCCCACTGAGCAGAGAGTCCGACATGGGGCTCAATCCCAGGCCCCTGGGATCATGACCCAAGCTGAAGGCAGAGGCTTTAACCCACTGAGCCACCCAGGTGCCCCTCAGTGATTCATATTTTGATGTCACATTTTACATCTTTTTATTTTATGTATCCCTTACCTAATTATTATAGTTTAAATTTACTACTCTTGGTTTTTGACATTCACACTTGCTTTATAAATGACCCATTACCTTTACTATGTGTTTTTTTCCAGTGAGAGGTTTACTTTTGTATGGGTTTTTGTTGTTGTTGTTATTAATACCATTTCTTTTCAGCTCAAAAAATTCCCTGTAACATTTCTTGTAAGGTCAGTTTAGTGGTAAAAAATTCCTTCAGCTTTTGCTTTTCTGGAAAACTTTTTTTTTTTTTTTTCCTCCGAATTTATTTATTTTCAGAAAAACAGTATTCATTATTTTTTCACCACACCCAGTGCTCCATGCAAGCTGTGCCCTTTATAATACCCACCACCTGGTACCCCAACCTCCCACCCCCCCCCCGCCACTTCAAACCCCTCAGACTGTTTTTCAGAGTCCAGAGTCTCTCATGGTTCACCTCCCCTTCCAATTTACCCAAATTCCCTACTACTCTCTAACGCCCCTTGTCCTCCATGCTATTGGTTATGCTCCACAAATGAGTGAAACCATATGATAATTGACTCTCTCTGCTTGACTGATTTCACTCAGCATAATCTCTTCCAGTCCCGTCCATGTTGCTACAAAAGTTGGATATTCGTCCTTTCTGATGGAGGCATAATACTCCATAGTGTATATGGACCACATCTTCCTTATCCATTCATCCGTTGAAGGGCATCTTGGTTCTTTCCATAGTTTGGCGACTGTGGCCATTGCTGCTATAAACATTGGGGTACAGATGGCCCTTCTTTTCACGACATCTGTATCTTTGGGGTAAATACCCAGGAGTGCAATTGCAGGGTCGTAGGGAAGCTCTATTTTTAATTTCTTGAGGAATCTCCACACTGTTCTCCAAAAAGGCTGCACCAACTTGCATTCCCACCAACAGTGTAAGAGGGTTCCCCTTTCTCCACATCCTCTCCAACACATGTTGTTTCCTGTTTTGTTAATTTTGGCCATTCTAACTGGTGTAAGGTGATATCTCAATGTGGTTTTAATTTGAATCTCCCTGAGGGCTAATGATGATGAGCATTTTTTCATGTGTCTGATAGCCATTTGTATGTCTTGATTGGAGAAGTGTCTGTTCATATCTTCTGCCCATTTTTTGATGTGTTTGTCTGTTTCGTGTGGGTTGAGTTTGAGGAGTTCATTATAGATCCTGGATATCAACCTTTTGTCTGTACTGTCATTTGCAAATATCTTCTCCCATTCCGTGGGTTGCCTCTTTGTTTTTTTGACTGTTTCCTTTGCTGTGCAGAAGCTTTTGATTTTGATGAAGTCCCAGAAGTTTATTTTCGCTTTTGTTTCCTTTGCCTTTGGAGACGTATCTTGAAAGAAGTTGCTGTGGCTGATATCGAAGAGATTACTGCCTATGTTCTCCTCTAAGATTCTGATTGATTCCTGTCTCACGTTGAGGTCTTTTATCCATTTTGAGTTGATCTTTGTGTACGGTGTAAGAGAATGGTCGAGTTTCATTCTTCTACATATAGCTGTCCAGTTTTCCCAGCACCATTTATTGAAGAGACTCTCTTTTTTCCACTGTATATTTTTTCCTGTTTTGTCGAAGATTAATTGACCATAGATTTGAGGGTCCATATCTGGGCTCTCTACTCTGTTCCACTGGTCTATGTGTCTGTTTTTATGCCAGTACCATGCTGTCTTGGTGATCACAGCTTTATAATAAAGCTTGAAATCAGGTAAGGTGATGCCGCCAGCTTTATTTTTGTTTTTCAACATTTCCTTAGCGATTCGGGGTCTCTTCTGATTCCATACAAATTTTAGGATTATTTGCTCCAGCTCTTTGAAGAATGCCGGTGGAATTTTGATCGGAATGGCATTAAAGGTATAGATTGCTCTAGGCAGTATAGACATTTTAACAATGTTTATTCTTCCGATCCAAGAGCATGGAATGGTCTTCCATCTTTTTGTGTCTTCTTCAATTTCTTTCATGAGTGTTCTATAGTTCCTCAAGTATAGATCCTTTACCTCTTTAGTTAGGTTTATTCCCAGGTATCTTATGGTTCTTGGTGCTATAGTAAATGGAATCGATTCTCTAATTTCCCTTTCTGTATTTTCATTGTTAGTGTATAAGAAAGCCACTGATTTCTGCACATTGACTTTGTATCCTGCCACGCTGCTGAATTGCTGTATGAGTTCTAGTAGTTTGGGGGTGGAGTCTTTTGGGTTTTCCATATAAAGAATCATGTCATCTGCGAAGAGAGAGAGTTTGACTTCTTCATTACCAATTTGGACACCTTTTATTTCTCTCTGTTGTCTGATTGCTGTTGCTAGGACTTCTAATACTATGTTGAATAAGAGTGGTGAAAGTGGGCATCCTTGTTTTGTTCCTGATCTCAACGGGAAGGCTGCAAGTTTTTTCCCATTGAGGATGATATTTGCTGTGGGTCTTTCATAGATAGATTTGATGAGGTTCAGGAATGTTCCCTCTATCCCTATACTTTGAAGCGTTTTAATCAGGAACGGATGTTGGATTTTGTCAAATGCTTTTTCTGCATCAATTGAGAGGACCATGTGGTTCTTCTCTCTTCTCCTATTAATTTGTTGTATCACATTGATTGATTTACGAATGTTGAACCATCCTTGTAGCCCAGGGATGAATCCCACCTGATCATGGTGGATAATCTTTTTAATGTGTTGTTGGATCCTGTTGGCTAGGATCTTGTTGAGAATCTTAGCATCCATATTCATCAGTGATATTGGTCTGAAATTCTCCTTTTTGGTATGGTCCTTGCCTGGTTTGGGGATCAGGGTAATGCTGGCTTCATAGAAAGAGTCTGGAAGTTTTCCTTCTGCTTCAATTTTTTGAAACAGCTTCAGGAGAATAGGTGTTATTTCTTCTTGGAAGGTTTGGTAGAATTCCCCAGGGAATCCGTCAGGTCCTGGGCTCTTGTTTTTTGGGAGATTTTTGATCACTGCTTCAATCTCGTTATTAGATATCGGTCTATTCAGGTTGTCGATTTCTTCCTGGTTCAATTTTGGTAGTTTATATTTTTCCAGGAATGCATCCATTTCATCTAGGTTGCTAAGCTTATTGGCATATAACTGTTCGTAATAACTTCTGATGATTGTTTCTACTTCCTTGGTGTTAGTTGTGATCTCTCCCTTTTCATTCATAATTTTATGAATTTGGCCTTTCTCTCTTTTCTTTTGGATTAGTGTAGCCAGTGGCTTATCGATCTTATTGATTCTTTCAAAAAACCAGCTTCTAGTTTCATTGATACGTTCTACTGTATCTCTGGTTTCTCCCTCATTGATCTCAGCTCTAATCTTGATGATTTCCCTTCTTATGTGTGGAGTTGGTTTGATTTGTTGTTGATCCTCCAGTTCTTTAAGGTGTAGAGACAGCTGGTGTGTTCTGGATTTTTCAATTTTTTTGAGCAAGGCTTGGATGGCTATATATTTTCCCCTTAGGACCGCCTTTGCTGTATCCCATAGGTTTTGGACCGAAGTGTCTTCATTCTCATTGGTTTCCATGAATTGTTTCAGTTCTTCTTTGATCTCCTGGTTGATCCAAGCATTCTTAAGCAAGGTGGTCTTTAGCTTCCAGGTGTTTGAGTTCCTTCGGAACTTTTCCTTGTGATTGAGCTCCAGTTTCAAAGCATTGTGATCTGATAATATGCAGGGAATAATCTCAGTCTTTTGGTATCGGCTGAGTCCTGATTTGTGACCCAGTATGTCGTCTATTCTGGAGAAGGTTCCGTGTGCACTTGAGAAGAATGAGTATTCTGCTGTTTTAGGGTGGAATGTTCTGTATATATCTATGAGGTCCATCTGGTCCAATGTGTCATTCAATGCTCTTGTTTCTTTATTGATTTTCTGCTTCAATGATCTAATTCTGAAAGAGGCGTGTTAAGATCACCTACGATTAGTGTATTCATATCAATATGACTCTTTATCTTGATTAACAGTTTTCTTAAGTAATTGGCTGCTCCCATATTGGGAGCATAGATATTTACAATTGTTAGATCATCTTGGTGGATAGTCCCTTTAAGGATTATGTAGTGTCCTTCTGTATCTCTGAGTACAGTCTTTAGTTTGAAGTCTAATTTATCTGATATGAGAATCGCTACCCCAGCCTTCTTTTGAGTCCCATTGGCATGAAAGATGCTTCTCCACCCCTTCACTTTCAGTCTGCGTGTATCTTTAGGTTCAAAATGGGTCTCTTGTAGACAGCATATGGATGGGTCCTGTCGTTTTATCCAATCTGCAACCCTGTGCCGTTTTATGGGTGCATTTAGGCCATTCACATTGAGAGTGATTATTGATAGATACGTTTTTATTGACATCGAGTTACCTTTGAAGTCTTTCTTTCTGTAGACTGTCTCTATATTTCTGTTCAATGCTATTCTTTGGATTTTTCCTCTTTTATAGCACCCCCCTTAATATTTCCTGCAGTATCGGCTTGGTGGTTGCATAGTCTTTTAAGCCTTGCCGGTCTTGGAAACTCTTTATCTCTCCATCCATTTTGAATGTCAGTCTTGCTGGATAAAGTATTCTTGGCTGCATGTTCTTCTCATTTAGTGCCCTGAATATATCTTGCCAGCCTCTTCTGGCTTGCCAGGTCTCTGTGGACAGGTCTGACGTTATTCTGATGGGCTTCCCTCTGTAAGTAAGGAGCCTCTTTGCCCTGGCAGCTTTCAAGAGATTATACCTACAATTATAATTTCTCAATTTGACTATCAGGTGTCTTGATGTTTTTTTGGAGTGTATAATCTTGGGTGGAGACCGTTCAGCCTCTAGTACATGAACGCTGGTTTCATTCGCGAGATTCGGAAAGTTTTCATGAAGGACTTGTTCCACGACATCTTCTAGACTTCTTTCTTTCTCCTCCCCTTCAGGAATTCCAATAATTCTGACGTTGGAACGCTTCATGGCATCACTTATTTCCCTAATTCTGCTTTCGTGGGATCTAAGCTGTTTGTTCCAGGCTTCCTCCTGATCCTTTCTCTCTATCTGTTTGTCTTCCAGATCACTAATTCTATCTTCTGTCTCAGTTACCCTAGCTTTGAGAGAGTTTAGATTGGATTGGAACTCATTGAGAGCATTGTGGACCTCCTCCCTGGTAGCTTTAAGCTCTGCCCTAACATTGTGAACATCCTGTCTGGTCGCTTTCAGTTCGGCCCTAATCAATTCTGTTTGGTCATCCATGGCTTTCTCCAACCTAGCTATTGCCTGGATAATTGTTAGCCTGAATTCTCTTTCCGACATATTGTCTATGTTGATAGCCGTTAGCTCTATTGCAGAAGGTCCATCCTCTGTATTTTTCTTCTGTTGGGCATTCCTCCTCCTAGTCATTTTGGTGGGAGAAGACTGAACAGATGTAGCTGGATGTATCAACTCTGGTGCAGTCAAGGTGCACCCTGGAACACTTCCTGATCTCCGTCTCAGAGAGAAGCCTCAGTCTGGGTGCAGAAGCTGAATAAATTCCCCCTTGGACGCTGGCAGTGCAGGTTCCAAGTTAAAGACCCTGGGGGCGCAGGATCTTTTGTTCGTCCCCAAAGCCAAGGCAGTGGCGGCTGTCTGGGAGCTCCTGACCGCCAGAGAGGTTCCAAGCAGCGATCGTACACTGAGATTTTGCCGCCGGCGGGGGCTGGGAGTGCCCGGCTTGCGCGCACCTCTTTTCAGAGGCAGCTGTGGGTCGGGCGCGCGTCTGGGGCACTGAGAACGGGGCGCTGGTCCGGAAGCCGCAGGCTGGGCTTTTGCGCGCCTCTGTCCGGGGAAGAGTTTCGCGCGCCTGCAGCTTAGACTTTGAAACAATGGCCCGGATCAAGAAGCGCCCCCGGGCCTTAGAAACCCAGGAGAGCTGGAGGGACGTGCGCGGGCATCTCCAGCTTTGTGGTAGGGCGAGCGAGCGTTCTGCAGACCGGCGCGGCTCCCATCCCCTCACAGGAGCTGGAACCCCCGCGCTCTGGGGCGCACTGGCGGCTTAGGGACCAGGAGCCGGTTTCCCCGCCGCACTCTCTCTGCCTCCGCGCCGGGGAGGCCGTCTGGGACCGGGGACTTAAGCCCCTGTCCCTAGCCGCCCCGATTCCCACAATTTGACCCCGCGATCCTTTGCTCTTTTGGAGTGCTTTCAACCAGTCTCCAAGTTAATGCTGGTCCCCAGACGCAGGGCACTCTCGCTCGTATCGGGGTATTACTTTTGCACCGGTCGCCTCTGGTGGCTCCCTCCCCCTTTTGTTTATCTTCCGATATCAGTCCACTGTTCCATTCCGCTTTACCTGCTCACTGGCGTCTTCTGCCCCTGTAGAGATCCAGACGTGTATAATTCTGATCTCAGGCTGATTTCATGGGTGATCAGAGTTCTTTGGTAGGTAATCAGCTCACTTTGGGGTACCAGCTGAAAAGACGCCTCTTCCTAGTACCCCGCCATCTTGTCCCCCCTGGAAAACATTTTTTAAGTAGGCTCCATACCTCACATGGAGCCCAACATAAGGCTTGAACTCAACCCTGAGATCAAGACCTGAGCTGAGATCAAGAGTTGGGTGCTCTATTGACTGAGCCACCCAGGTGCCTCTGGAAAGCTCTTGATCTCTCCTTCAATTCTGAATAACCCTGCCGGATAGAGAGTTCTTGATTGGAAATTTTTTCCTTTTAGCACTTTGAATATGTCATACCACTCTCTTCTGCCCTCCCAAGTTTTTGCTGAGAAATATGCTGAAAGCTTTATATGTGATAAGTTGTTTTCCTTTTGCTGCTTTTCAGATTCTCTTTAACTTTTGACATTGCAATTATGTGTACTGGTGTGGATCTCTTGAAGTTCATTTTATTTGGGAGTCTTTTGACTTCTTGGACCTGGATGCCTGTTTCCTTCCCCAAATTAGGAAAGTTTTCAGCTAGTATTTCTTCAAAAAAGTTTTTGGTCCAATTGCTCTTCTTTTGGGAACTCTATAATGTGAATGTGTATTTCACTTGATGTTGTCCTAATGTTCCCATTAAGGAATCATCCTTTTTAAAAAATATTACTTTTCTTTTTGCTGCTCTGTCCAATGTTTCACTGCTTTTTCTTCCAGTTTGCTGATCAGTTCTTCTGCTTCATCCAGTATGTTATTGAACTCCTCTAGTTTGGGTATTATATTTTTCAGCTCTTTAACTTCTGTGGGTAGGTTTCTTGTATTTCTTCTTCTTTGTTGAAGATCTCATGGTATTCATTCATTTTTCTCCTGAGTTTAGTGAACAACTTTTATGCCCATTCCTTTGAAGTCTTAGTAAGTAGAATGGTTATCTCCATTTCATTAAAATATTTTTCTGAAGTTTTGTCTTCTTTCATTTGGATAATCTTCCCCTGCCTCCTAATTGTGTGTGGCTCTCTGTGTTTATTTCTGTATATTCTGGGAAGCAATACTCTCTCCCAGACTTGAAGGGTTACTCATGCCCTGGGGTGGAAGCCTGGCAAGCTCTGTCTCTCTTGAATGTTTCAGTCCTATGGAGCCCAGAAATACAACCGTACCCCATAGCAAGCCAGTGCCAATGTTCAGGGAGTACTGCCTGTGCAGAGTGCGTTCACTTTTGGGGTCTGGCAAGCTGTAGGCCATGGTGGATAAGCACCAGACTGGGGAGCACCTTATCCATTGGCTGTGGCAAGGCAGGGGCCACCATGGAGTTGTGTGGGGCTTGGATAAGCCTTCTACTGGATCTGGTGGGCTGGGGGCCCTAGTGGAGGAGCACTGTGGGGGTTGAGTCCACATGTCAGATCTCACAGGGTGGAGGCATGGTGGATATACACTGGGCTGGATCCGGTAGGGTAGGGCTTCAAGACGTTGGGGGGACAACATTAATGAGGAAGTGGGACTAAAGAGGAAGATTATGAGCACCACAAATGGCACTGGCCAGCACAGGGCTAGCAAGGAAGGAGAGAAAATTAAAAAGTCACCTGCCAGCATCTTTCTCTGCAGAAAACTATACTCAATCCCTGACATTCTTATGTACTCCCTAAGACTGGTAAATGAACCTCCCTCACACAGAGCTCAGTTCCACAAACTACTGCCTCTGCATTGGGACTTATAGCAAGTGAGTCTATGTGTCAGCCCTTGAAGAGTAGAATCTGTTTCCTACAGTCCTCTGGCTCTCTTGGACGTTAGCTCTGCTGATTTCAGTGGCAGTTGTTTTGGAGGCCTTTCTTTTCAGTGCAGGACCTTTGGGTAGAGTGCCTGATGGAGCTAAGACCTCTTGTTCCTCAGAGAGGGGCTATGAGTTTGTGATATTCCTCCTTTTTGTGGGTTGATGCACTGGTTGTGGGAGTCTCTCTTTTTTCTGCCCTGTGTTGTGGAGGAGCTGTTCTGAAAAAATGAGTCTGTATGTACTAGAACTTTGGTGTGTCCATGGCAGGAGGTAAGCCCAGGATCTTTCTATGCTGCCATCTTGGGAACCCCACTAGGATTTCTGTCTTTTTAAAAACTGAATATTTATTGTAGACACCTACTACAATTTATCCATTCATCTGTCAGTAGACAGGTTGTTTCCATACCTTGACTACTTTGAATGAAGATGCATGGAAGGTGTACAGATACCTCTTTGAGATAGTGGTTTTATTCACTTTGGATATACATGGAGCAATGCAATAGTAGTCTCATATGGTAGTTCTATTTTTAATTGCTTAAGGCAATTAAAATCCATTCCCATAGTGAAAATCCATTTCCCATAGTGGAAATGTACCAGTTTACATCCCCACCAATAGTGCATAAGGGTTCCTTTTTCTCCACATCATCACCAGCATTTATTATCTCTTGTCTTAATAGTAGTCAGTCTGAACAGTGCAAGGTGATATCTCATTGTGGTCTTGATTTGCATTTTCTTGATGATTAGAGATATTAGCCATTTTATGTGTTCTTTAGAAAAATGTCTATTCAGGTCCTTTGCCCATTTTTAAATTGGGTTTTTCTTTTTTCTTTTTATTTTTTTTACTGTTGAGTTGTATAAGTTCCTTATATATTTTGGATATTAACCTCTTAATGAGTGTGTTTGCAAATATTTTTTCTTTCTGGAGGTTGTCTTTTCTTTTTTTAAAAGATTTTATTTATTTATTTGACAGAGAGAGATCACAAGTAGGCAGAGAGGCAGGCGGGGGGATGGGGCAGGGAGCAGGCTCCCTGCTGAGCAGAGAGCCCAATGCGAGGCTTGATCCCAGGACCCTGGGATCATGACCTGAGTTGAAGGCAGAGGCTTTAACCCACTGAGCCACCCAGGCGCCCTTGGAGGTTGTCTCTCATTTTGCATATAGTTTCTTTACTTTATAGAAGCTTTTAGGTTTATATAGTCCGACTTGTTTATTTTTGCTTTTGTTGCTATTGATGTTAAATTCAAAATACTATAGCTAAGACTGCTATCAAGGAGCTCACCCTCTATTTTTTTGGAAGTATAGTTGACATACTAACTGGAACTGTACAATGTAGTGATTCATCATTATGCCGTGTTCACCACAGTAAGTGTTGTCACCATCTTTCACTATACAGAATCACTACATTATTGATAATATTCCCTGTGCTTTATTTTCCATCCCCGATAACTACTATTTTGTAAATTAAGTTTATACTACTTAACCCCCTCACCTGTTTTGCCTCTCTTCCCTTTAGGCAGCCATCAGTTTGTTCTCTGTATTTGAGAGTCTGTTTCTGGGTTGTTGTTGGTTTTTTTTTTTTTTTTAAGATTTCACAGATAAGTGAAAATACATGGTATTTGTCTTTTTTCTGTCTGACTTATTTCATGTAGCATAATGCCTTCTAGGTCCATCCATATTGTCAGGAATGGTAGTTTCATCCTTTTTTCTGAGTAATATTCCACTGTATATATATATCTTCTTTATCCATTCATTCATTTACTGGTGGCTACTTGGGTTGCTTCCAGATCTTGGCTATAGTAAAGAATGCTGCAGTAAACATAGGGGCACATATATCTTTTCAAATTTGTGTTTTCATTTTCTTTTTTTTTTTAAAGATTTTATTTATTTATTTGACAGAGACAGATCACAAGCAGGCAGAGAGGCAGGCAGAGAGAGAGAGGGGGAAGCAGACTCCCCGCTGAGCAGAGAGCCCGATGCGGAACTCGAACCCAGGACCCTGAGATCATGACCCGAGCCAAAGGCAGCGGCTTAACCCACTGAGCCACCCAGGCGCCCCTGTGTTTTCATTTTCTTTGGGTAAACACCCAGCACTGGAATCACTGAATTATAGGTTATTTCCATTTTTAATTTTCAAAAAAACCCCCATACTATTTCCATAGTGAATGTACCAATATGCCTTCCTACCAACAGTGCATGAGGTTCCTTTTTCTTTTCTTTTTTTTTTTTTTTAAAGATTTTATTTATTTATTTGACAGAGATCACAAGTAGGCAGAGAGGCAGGCAGAGAGAGAGAGAGGAGGAAGCAGGCTCCCTGCTGAGCAGAGAGCCCGATGCGGGACTCAATCCCAGGACCCTGAGATCATGACCTGAGCCGAAGGCAGCGGCTTAACCCACTGAGCCACCCAGGCGCCCGAGGTTCCTTTTTCTCCACATCTTTGTCAACACTTGTTATTTTGTGTCTTTTTGATATTACCCATTCTGATTGATGTGACGTATTACCTTATTGTGGCTTTGATTTGCATTTCCCTGATGATTAGTCATGAGCATCTTTTCATATATCTGCCATCTGTATATCTTTTTTTGGAAAAATGCCTATTCACGTTATTTCTCTTTTTGTTGGCTTTTTTGGGGGGGGAGTATTGAGTTGTAGGAGTTGTTTATATATTTTGGATATTAACCCCTATAGGACAGATTATCTGCAAATATATTCTCCCATTCTATACTTTGCCCTTTAGTTTTATTGATGGTTTACTTCACAGTGCAGAAGCTTTTTATTTTGTTGTAGTCCCACCCATTTACTTTTGCTTTTGTTTCTCTTGCTTTAGGAGACAGATCTAGAAAAATGTTGCCATGGCTAATATCAGAGCAATAACAACTTATGTTCTCTTCTAGGATTTTGATGGTTTCAGGTCTCTCATTTTGGTCTTTAATCCATTCTGAGCTTATTTTTGTGTATGGTGTAGGAAACTGGTCCAGTTTCTCCAACACCATTTACTAAACAGGCTGCCTTTTCCTCATTGCCCATTCCTGCCTCCTTCGTAATTGATTAATTGACCCTATATGTATCTGTTTATTTCTGGGCTCTCTATTCTGTTGCCTTGATTTGTCTATTTCTATGTCAGTACCGTACTTTTTTAGTTATTAGAGCTTTGTAGTATATCTTGAAATGTAGAATTGTGATACTTCCATCTTTCATCTACTCTTCTCTCAAGTCTGACAATCATCTTTTTGACCATTACTTTTAACTCCTTATAATATAGACTGATGATCAACATTTCATTTAGTTTTTTCCCTTAAGTTTTGTCTCATTTTTTAAAAAGTTTTATTTATTTATTTATTTGACACATAGATAGAGAAAGCACCAGTTGGCAGAGCGGCAGGCAGAGGGAGAGGGAGAAGCAGGCTCTCTACTGAGCAGGGAGCCCAATGCAGGGCTCAATCCCAGGACTCTGGGATCACGACTTGAGCTGAAGGCAGCTGCTCAACCCATTGAGCCACCCCGGCGTCCCTTTTCTCATATTTTTTTGTTTGGAGGATATTCCTCTGTTTTCATTTTGTTTTACTTTCTGGGTTTGTTTGAAAGAATTAGGCAAAGCAGCTACCTCTCCCATTCTGGATGATAGGACATGTACAGGAATATCCCTGATGTAGACTGTGTATGTCTGATGGTTTGGGCTGGCTGGTTAGAGCAGTGAGGAGTGTGGTCTGAAAATTCCCTGGGCAGTCTACCCTGGGTCACTCTGATAAGATGGCTGGGGCTGAAGCAGGCAGAGAGCAGAGGTCCCTGGGTGCTTCACAAAGGGGTGCCCTGGTGGGATAGTTGGAACTGAAGTGGGCATGGGCTGGATGGTCCCCCGGCATTCTGTGCTTGGAGAATCCTGGAGGGATGGTTCCAGCTATGGTCAGTGTGGCATAGGGGACCTCAGGGCACTGAGGTGAGTTGGCTGGAGCTAAAACAGGTGGAGGCATAGGGTGTCCTAGAGTGCTTTGTGCCTTTATTATCTGGGAAAATTGGCTGCAGCTGTAATGGGCACAACTAGAGGAGGGATCTGGTGTGCACTGTGTTGGGCTCACCTTGGGGGGACAGCTGGAGCTGGCAGGCATGCGTGTAGGGGCCGTGTTGGGAAGATGTCAGCCTGGTGTGGGCTAGGGACCTGGTGTTTGCTAATGCAGCAGGCTGGCTAGAGTGCTGGGACCTTGAGCCCATCTGTGCCGTCAAGGTAAGGCTGAATGTAAACAGTGGTAATCACTAGCACATGAGTCCGGGGAAAGTTCTAGCAGTTCCTTCACTGTTGAATGGCCTAGGGTTAGTTCAGTTGCCTAGTTAGTTAGTTCTTAGTCAAGTTAGTCTAGTTGCCTTTTGAACTGCTGCTCCTTTTCCATGCTACAGCATGGGTGAATCTGTGCATGGGTACCTCTGTGCTATGTCTTCCTGCTGCAGTTTACATCAGGGCTGGGTTTCCTGTTGTAACTGTGTCTCTGTTTCTCCTGCTGTTCTCTGTGTGGCCTCTCTATCTTGTTGTACACAAGCTGTTCAATCAATCCTCAGTTCTTCTTGAGGGGAAGCTGCTCTAGATGTTGGTATAGATTTGGTATGTCTGTGGAAGGAGGTAAGCTAAAGGTCTTCCTAGCCACCATCTCAGACCTAAATCTTCCCTTTTTCCTTTGAGGAGTTTTATTGTTTCAGGTCTTATATTCAAGTCTTTAATCAATTTTGAATTGATTTGTGTACATGGTATAAAGTAGGGGGTCCAGTTTTCCCATCATCATTTATTGAGGAGACTATCCTTTCTCAATTTTATATTCTTGGCTCATTTGTGAAAATCAGTTGACTCTCTCTAAAATAAATTTAGTAAGGTGGGGGAGGGACACACCTGGGTGCTTCAGTTGGTTAAGTGGCCGGCTCTTGTTTTTTTCAGGTTTGTGAGATCCAGCCTGGTACTGGGCTTCACGATCAGCAGGGAGTCTGCTTGAGGATTCTGTCTCTCTGCCCTTCCCCTTACTCTGTCTCTAAAATAAAATAAATCTTTAAAAAAAAAAAAAAGACAATCAGTTGACATAGTTTTATTTTTGGGCCCTCTATGCTCTTCTGTTGATCTATGGATTTGTTTTTATAGCAATACCATAATGTTTTGATTACTACAGCTTTGTAATATAGTTGGAATCTGGAAGCCTGATTCCTCCAACTTTGTTCTTTTTTCTCAAGATTGCTTTGCTATTTTTAGTTTTGTGGTTCCAAACAAATTTTAAAGAAAAAATTTTTTTTCTATTTCTATGAAAGATGCTACTGGAATATTAATAGGGATTACACTACATCTATATATTTCTTTGGGTAGTATGGACTTTCTCATAATATAAATTTTTCCCACCCATGAATATGGAGTATCTTTCCATTTGTGTCTTTTTCTTTTCTTTTTTTCATTAAAGTCTGATAGTTTCAGTGTACATATCTTTTACTTCCTTAGTTAAATGTATTCCTATGTATTTTATTCTTTTTGATGTTTTTATGGCATTTTTATTTGGTTAGTATTTTAAAATTGGCACATGGGTCATTTCATCTTAAACCATCATTCATTTATTACATCTGAGAACATTGTTCCTAGAACTGCCACCTTAGTTTAATCTAAAGAGGTAACTTCTTGGGGCACCTGGGTGGTTCGGTGGGTTAAACCTCAGCCTTCAGCTCAGGTCATGGTCTCAGGGTTGTGGGATCAAGCCCCGCATCGGGCTGTCTGCTTGGCAGGGAGCCTGCTTCCCCCTCTCTCTGACTGCCTCTCTGCCTACTTGTGATCTATGTCAAATAAATAAAATCTTAAAAAAAAAAAATAAAGAGTAACTTCCACTGATACCTGACCTACTTAGACCTAAGTCTCACTGCAAGCGCCCCATGCTGGAGGAAAAACAGCCTGCCAGTTTCTCAGCTCTCAGATGGTTTCTCAGCTCTCAGCCGTGAGGAATCCTAGGTTACCCTGGCAATGAGGCAGAAAACTGCAAAGAGCCTGACCAGCAAAGCAGAAAGGAGAAGAAAGCAAGCCCGACCTAATTTATAAAATAAACACCACTATTTGCTCTCATACAATAAAAGTTATAAACCTTAAGAACTCTAAAAGGATAATTCATGATTGGATAATCTTTCTTTAAAAACAAGTCCTCTACATCGTAAAACATCAGCTACTAATGAAGACTGTAAAGTGCTCAAATAAATAAATGAAATTTACATCCAAACAGTATTTACAAACAGGACTTTCATGAATGTAATTCTTCCTTGGGCCTGTATTTTGTGTAGTTCTAACTCTTACCTCGCATGACTTTGACATTTTGGAGGACTGTACCCTGGTTTTGTTTTATTTTCATGCTTTTATTTTTGAATATCAATGATACATTAGTATTACCACTGTCTTTTTGAAACCTATATCTTCATCTGCTCATGCTTTAGTATAAAGTGTTTTATTGTCCTCACTCTTTTTAAAAGAGGTACTAGTAAAATACACTTTTAATAAGACTGGGATTTTAAAAACAAAGTAATAGCCAGGAGATAAAGGGCACTTGGACATTGAATGTAGTTTTATGCATTAAAATTAACTAACTGATGAATGAAGTTCAAGTGACATTCTATGTTTTCAGTTTTTAAACAGTTTTAACAATCACTAGGTTTAACAAATCTAGAACCCCGAATTGTCTACCAACACTGTAGGTCCAATTAGCTTATTTTCAGAAGCATCTTTTCAATAAAGATAATCTGTTAAGAAATAAAACAAATAGGGCAACACTCAAAATGTGTGCCCAAAGCCCATTTTGGAGGCAGTCAGTGAGTAAGAGTCTCTCTCGCATACAAACCAGGGTGCTCATGCTTGCCCCCGAATTCCTGGATGATTTGCCTCCGAAATTTCCCTTGCAGTTTTCCAGTATTCTGAATCTCCACGCAGCAGTTCATAACCAATACTAATACAGCAGCAATTTCCAAGTAATTGAGAGTATATTTTTCAAATACAATCTATGCATAATACCATGATTAAGGTACTGCAGGGGGAAATGAAAGCTCAACGAAACCTTACTGAAACATAATTGAGAGCCTGCCTGAAATCATGAAGATCACAGAAATATTTAGTATTGTATCTCAGTTTGTGTTAAGAACTTTCCAAAGGTATTGGACACTAAAAGCATATAATATGAAAGGGAAAGTTGAATTCTTGATTTTTTGCTCTAAAAATGTTCACTCTTCATATGAGAAACATGAAAAAAATGTGTTCGGTTCCTACACATGTAAATCATTTGTCATCCATTCAACAATTTTTATACTTCACTTCTTCACCAAAAATCTTGTGATGTCTGATCCATGCTTTGATGCTAGAGATTGTCTTCTCCCCTGGCTTCTTTCCTTAGCTTGTCTGGCAGTTCTCTAAAAGTTAAAAAATATAAATGGTACACCTGTTAGGAAGAGAGTACTAGTTTCAGAATCTCAAAAACTTTATTTCATTAGTCTGGAAAAATCTACATTATCACCATGCCCCGTTCCAGTGCTTTGCCCTCAGATGGCACACCACACCACAAGAAGAGGACCCCAATAGCTCTAGTAAATGCCCCAAGGTCCTAGGTTCACTTAGGACCAGATGCTTTGGAGAATGACTTACTCCCCATTGAGACTGTGACTCCCTCCTTTGAGGACTACAGAAGGCCCCAATTCTCCTCATCCAAGTAAGGGCGTACATAAGGCGACTTGTGATTTCTCCCAGTGTGGTGCATGTAAGGCCTACTGGCTTCCCATTCTGGGGGCTCAGAAGCCACTCCCAAGCCAATGCAGAAAAAACAAAATGAGGTAGATCAAAACCGGATTCTTCTGCTATTTCCACAAATAAAATTTCTCATGAGAATCTAAAAATGATTACAGAAGGGGTGGATTTTCTTTTTGCTACATAGTAATTCTCTTAATAGGTCTTGCATGTGCCAATAATTTTCATGGCTGAGAAATCGGAGGACTTTTTTCCCAGTTCAGGTGTGTGAAGTTATCCAGGTGGCAGGTGTGGGGAGAGAAAAGAGGGTTAAAACTAAAAGCAAAAAACCCTACTTACAAGATCCATTTTATGTAAGAATTGTATTTGTGAAGAAACTGAGGAACCTAAAATATTAAAATAAGGCTAAAAGTGCTTATACAGTATGAACAATGGCAAAGGATCTGAACAGTTTTCGAAAGTGTCAATACCACTGATTAGCATTTTTAGAACCCTCAGTATCTTTGGTAAACAAAATCGTGGCAGGCCCTTCTTCCGCCCTTGCATGAGCACTGATGAGCTCGCTCAGTTCAACGGGCACTCTCGTCCCCCAACAGGGCTGGGAGACAGGAGGAGAACACAGTCCTTTGGGAAACTGCTTGGAGTTAAATTCCTACAGTCAAACCCTTCACTCCATGGCTTTACATTTGAGGATCTAAAGGAACAACCTCAAAACAGAACAGTGTGTAAACAGGAAATATAAACCACTTCAATGTTCATCAGTCTGGGAATGGCTAAATAAATTATAGCAGACATATACTCAATATAATGTGTAGCCATTTTGGATGATAAACATAAATGCTTATTATGGGAACATGGGAAAATGCTTAAATCCTGCCACAATTAGAAAAACAGATAGAGCATATTGAATGTGTGCTTCTTTCTAAGAAAACTTTAATCAGCAGATCCTTTTGCTAGATGGCCTGTTAAAAATCCATGCTACTTGGTAAATAATAGTTGGTAAATAATACTGTTGGTAAATATTTTCCCCTGCGGTTTTAAGCAACAGGTAATAGCTCAAAAAGGTGCCAAGGTTAAAAAGTTTTGCACTTTGGCCAAGAGTGTAATGTCTGCATGTTGAACTGAGGGGGAGTGGAATCCTGGAAAGAATTTATTAATGTTCTCTGACATGTCAGGATAGCCTTAGCTGCAAGCGTCAACACACATCACTGCCTCAGTTCACCAGTCTGCTGGGTTGATGGTCTGGGCCACTTCCACACCATGTAAGTTACATTCATTTTCTTCTAGGTGGTGGTGACAATTTCCTCTCCTAGAATGAACTCAAAGGAAAGCAGCTTCTCTTCTGTTTGGGACTCGTATCAGCCTTGAGAGGAAGCTCAGGTGATGAAGGGAATAAAGCCTTCTCGGAACCCAGACAAGGGATACGGTTTCATCCCCTCAGCCTCCTATGCCTGTGTACACTTTTCTTTGCTGTCCCAGGATGAAGCCACATGGGTCTGCATAGTGTCACTCACCTCCCTGTGACACACTGTGCACAGCGTCTGCAGGTTGTCCAGGGAGCACTGTCCTCCTCCACCAGACACGGGCTTGATGTGGTCCACCTGCCAGAAATGCCCTTCTCCTGGGCTTTTTATCATTTCATTAAGCTGCAGTAAGAACACAAGATCAGCACTTTTCAACATACGCTGTGGGAACTGGTGGTTTTGCCTTGTGCAATCATGTTTATACAGCAAAATCACAGCAAAAAATACATTAGGATGGCTTTTTATAGCTTTTATTGTGAATAGGAAAAAGCCTCTAGGTTAGCAATTTGAAAGCAATAAAATATGTTTCTGGAAAAAGTTCTTTTTCCCTTACCTAACCCATTTTGAAAAAATTACAAGCAAGTATAAAGTACCAAGACTCCTGACAGATGGGGAAAAATTACTTGCTTCTGCACCTTTGAGCTAGTTTAGATAGTCAGTAAAGAAAACTGTGACAAGAATGAGATCAGATTAGAAACTTAAAAAACTTCTGAATATTACTGAGTCAAATAATCTTTAATTATTGACCTAAAGTCATTTGTTACTATAAACAGTGAAAGTGTAACAGCTGTCAGCCGGAACCTTTATGCCATTCATCTGGGAACCTCCCCAGTTCCATGGACTGGAATGAAGTTTCCACAACAGATCTCTCTCACTGGCCTATCTAGAATAAACAAAGTTGTCCACGTAAAGCAGCACTATTTAGGCCAGCTCACATGTATGCACTTTATATTTTATCTGTGATGACCTATATAAAAATGGGATGTATTTTAACATCCTGCTCGAGGCAGTAAATCCAGCCCAGCATTGTAGTTTTTTCAATATGATAAAGATGAGCATGAAGCTTGTTTGTATTTGCATGGTCTTGGACAAGGCCGAAATTAAGATCGCTGCATGCTGCTGGCCAGGGGAACCTGTGTCATAGTTCTAACACACTTTGTCAGACATGTGGAGGCAGAGGGACCTAACCAGCAGTGCCCAGCCCTAGAGGAGCCCCAAGAGGCAGCAGGCTGGAGCAGTGAACTCTGTCCAGCTGAGGCCAGCCTTGTTAGAAGCAGTTACAGATGGCCGTCTTGTGCGTCAAGCAAATGATGCGTTCTTAGGAAAGAATATCCATTTTGTCTGCTTTTTGTAATCATTTTTTTTTGCACACGACAGGCTCGGGTGGACTCTCTAATCCAGAGGTGCTTCTCTATTCCTTCTAGTAGTTCCCAGTCACATGGAGTCAGTCTTCAGCATCCTAAATTTAACTCTTAAAACAACCACTCCCTCTCCGGACTGGTCCTCCCCAGTTGAGCCCTATGGTACTCTCTAGCCTTGGAACACTTTTAATAGTATACTATGTAATAACTTCTGTTCCTGGAGAGGAATGTCCTTGTGTCCTTTCATTGTGTGTCTTCTGGAAGACTGCTCTGAGGCAGCAGACAAGTTACTGCCGTCTGGCTGACACCCCTGGGATGGGTGCGTGTGTCCCTCACCAATTAGACTAAAGGATATTTCGGGAACTCTGGGTATCATGAAAGAAATATTGTATTTCCCTAGCTCTCAAAGTCATGCTAATTCATCTTTGTAGAGATGTTTAATTAACTAATTCTGTCATAATTTGGTGATACTAGGCAAATAAAAATCTGATTTGACCAACTGGCAGAAATTTATCCATTACTTGAGTGGGGAGAGAATGGCTCAGGAGTGACTTTTAAAATTAAACATTTTTCTCTAGTTTGAAACTTAGAACCGATTAGATCACAACATTAGAAACCAGTTGAATTTTGGAAATAAAAGTGAAAACTGGTTATTGTTTTCTAAGAGTAATATTTTTTTCCATAAATTGCTCTGCCAGAATTACATTTTACAGTGGGATGAACATAAATATTTTCTTCTCATTGTAATGAACTATATTTTGGGGGTTATCTTCCTCTTGTCATTCAATACTAACATCATGAAAAGTGGAACAACCAGACCACAGGTACTTTTTTTTTTTTTAAAGATTTTATTTATTTATTTGACAGAGAGAGATCACCAGTAGTCAGAGAGGCAGGCAGAGAGAGAGAGGAAGAAGCAGGCTCCCTGCTGAGCAGAGAGCCCGGTGCGGGACTCGATCCCAGGACCCTGAGATCATGACCTGAGTGGAAGGCAGCGGCTTAACCCACTGAGCCACCCAGGCACCCCCACAGGTACTTCTTGATGGAATGAATGTATCATCTGTTAAGCTCTCTTCCCAAAATAATTTAATCAGAATCTAATTAAGCCACTATATCTTATAACTATTATTCTGGAATCAGGGGGATAGGGAAACATGTCAAATAATACCATGAGGATAGAGGAAGACAAATCCATAATGTAGGAAATCCTACAGGCAAATGATTCAGTTTCTTGAATAGTCAATGGTATTAAAAAAGGAATGGGGTGATATTATAGATTAATTGGAACATAAGAAATATAATGAAGAAATGCAGTGTGTGAATCATATTGTGATCCTAATTTGAAAAAAGTAACTGCAAAAAGATATTTTGAGAATCTGGGAAACCAAACCTGGAGTTACTAAGTAATCATAATTGTTTTGGTATGATAATGGGTCCTGGGGTATAGGATTATATTTTAAAAAGAGACAAAAAGAAGGAGGGTGAAGAGACAAAAAGAAGTCTCTGTGAGAGGTACATAATGGAAGTATTTAAAGAGGAAATGAGGGACACCTGGATGGCTCAGTTGGTAGAGTATACAACTCGATCTCAGGGTCTTGAGTTCAAGTGCCACAATGGATGTAGAGATTATTTAAAAAAAAAAAAGAAAGAAAGAAAGAAAGAAAGAAATGTCTGGAATTTGCTTTAAAATAATCCCAGGAGAAAAAACGACTGAGGTGAGGGACAAATGAAAATGAAGGCAAAATGCTGATAACTGTTCAAGTTCAGTGATGGTTCTGTGGGTTGATTTTTCTATTTTTGTATGTATATTTCAAAAACTGCCATATTAAAAAGTTAAAAAAGTTGAGTCAATATTCATCACTCAGTACAATGCAGACTTCTGTCACATAATTATAATTTACCTGTTCCAGTGGGAGCTTTGAGATCCAGGTAATATCCAGAAGATTCTTTCTCTGGCTTTTGGGGGCATCTCTCAGACGTAAAAAGAGTTCTTGTGCATTCAGATTACATAGCTGACACACACCATGTTCAATTTCAAATACTTTGGCTCGCAGGTAATTGTTATTAGATCGAATCCAAAACTCTTCCTGACATTTCAGAGAGCAAAACCGTGAATCCCAAGCGTTCACTTTACACTCTTGCTTAGTTTGGCAAGTGGGTTGCTGACAGCGAAGGCAAAGTGGATTTCCTTCATTATCCACAGCTTGCACATAGCCTTTGGATATAGAAGGCTTCCCAGTGAGAACAGCTTGGGCTTCACAGGGGTTTAGAAATGGGACACATACTCCATCATCAAGGAACTTTCTAGAATTGAGCAAAACATGCAATAAGTAACTAATGAGCACTTAATACCAAAGGGTCACTACTTCAAATAATGAACGGTCTTCAGAGATTCTATACTGATAAACAGTAAATGCAGGACCCACAGATTCTGCGATTTCAGTGTGGAAACAACAGAGACTCCGCACTTGATGCTCCGGAAACAAGAGAGAGTCAGCACTCCATGCTCCATGCCAAATGAAGGAAAGAATGGGGGTGTTACAAAATTCATTTGAATACAAATATGCTGCCTCTTTTGGGAATTTAGATATCTTCAAGTTAAACAATCAGACTTGGAAATACCTGGGGAAGCTGGCAAATGAGAAGTTAGAAAATTCTTTTTCAGGCTGAGAAAGGACTGACTAATGTGAAACCCCACCCGAAGCTGGGGCTCCTATGCTCTGCATGTGTTGGGACCACACACCGCAGCAGGACAGAGAGGTCATTTACTAAGGCTTCCATGACACCCTGTGGCAGCCCCTGCTGGCCTACAGCAGACAGGCACACCCACAGAATGACAGAGCCAAGGTGCTAACAGTTTTTAGGAACTGGAATGGAAGACTTGGCTAAGTATGTGCCTCTACAGGTAAATCCAGATTTGACTGAATTAAAATGAGAAATGAAACACGACAGAACATGCACTCAATTTGTTAAAAGGAAAAGGCACATTCCTCAATTATGTTGAAAGGTACTACACGGAATTACCACAACTGCTTGCCTATTTTCCATGGCTGTTTGTTAGAAGCGTTAAAAAGAAAAAGCTTCTTGGGATAGAAAGAGCTCATGCCTGGGAACATCTAGTGTCTTTGGGTGGGTCACTTGGTCTGCCTGGTCTCAGGGTCCTTCTGATGTCTATGGTGAGGACATTCTACTCCTCACAGGGTTACTAGGAGGATGGAGGAGCTACCATACCGTGAAAGCTCTTTCTAACCTGTTAAGTGGCCACATCAAGGTCAAGCATGATCACAAACATGAATACAGAACTCTAAAGGAGGACACATAGTACTGTGGTCCTCCTCATAAATGAAACCTTACTGTGTAGGAAGTTTCTGTGGCCCGGACTCCTTTGTGATGAGACGGACATGGCCCCCATCCTTCTTCACCTTGTCCAATGATGCTACAGCAACATCTTCTTTGGTGATGTATCTAAAACAATTACATGTTAAGTAGATTTCCTCTCTTCTAAGTTTTTCTATTTCATGCTTCTATTCCTCCTTGTAAAAGCAAGAGGAAAAAAGGTAAGACAGGAACCTTCGTGGTGCTAATTACCAATATTAGGGAATATTTCCTACCTTTCCATTGGCCTCCATGTGTGGGAAACACATTTCTGCTCCAAAGTGGTTTTTTCAAGATTTATTTTTCTAAGTCTTTCAAGAGTCATTCATTATCCTCTGGACCAGTTTTCACTTAGGGGGCAAGAGGAGTGGGTGTAGGGATAAGAACCAAATCCATGCACAACTAACTGACAGCTGTGAGTAAATAGCTTGCCACGCTGTGTGGAGGATCTCTTACTGCATGTGTACCTCCCTCTTGGCCTTTTCGTCCAAGTTCCTTCAGCCACCTTGATCAATTACAACAGGGTATCAGCGTACTGGGGAAAAGTGATTCTCTTTTTAGTTAACCAGGTTTCATCACATCTTCTATATTCCTAAGGCTGTTTCCATTATTATCAGCCATACAGGGTTTATGGAATCTTCCACTGAAATAAAGCCACTCTTGATGTGGGATTCAGAACTTATTACACAACACTATTGATACCACACAATGGTTTAGGGACTGGAAGTAAAGAGGAAAGTTATTCCAATTAAAGGTGACGGGGGAATTTAAGTAGGTAAAATGCAATTACCCAATTAATTTCTTCTAATTAGCATGGCCCACTTTCTCTGGTAGTTTACTCTTATTGTAATTTTTTTTCCTTTTTAATTAGTTTAAACATGAATTTCTTCATATTTCCAAGTACTTCTTAATTTGGTATCTTGACAATAAAATTAAAGTTAAATCACAATGGAATTGTGTAATTGTAGGTAAGATCTTAGAAATTTGCTTCTCTGTTAAAGGATTTAATAACAGATTTGGTTTTTATAAACTATTAATTTTTTGACTAGCTGATACATGCTCATATTTCAAAATTCAAAAGGTAGGCAGTGGTGTATATGGTGAAGAGCAAGTTTACTATCCATTCCCATCCCTCCTCCAAAGTTACCTCTATGATCAGTTTTTAACACATCCTCTTAGAATGTTTTTCTGTGTATAGGTTTATACCTTTTATTTTCTTGGTATTTTTACTGACATAACCATAAAATTTCCCATTTTAAAGTTTACATTTCAGGGCATTCAGGGCATTCATTCACAAGGGTGTCCAGCCATCACCACTAATTCCAGAACATTTTTATCACCCCGGAAAGAAACCTGTATTCATTAGCAGTCACTCCTCATTATACTTTTTTTTCTTTTTAAAAAAGCAAATGGTAGCATAATAAACACACTAATCTCCACCTTGTTCTTTTTTACCTACACATCCATCTGAGAGGTCTTTCCAGATTAGTACATACGGGTTGCCCTGTTTTTTAATGATGACATGTTATTCCATTATTTCAATAAACCATATAATATGTTTAACCAGTTTCCGATTAATGGCTGTTAGTTCGCTGTTCTAGTCTCTGCTATCTCAAATAGTGCTGTAATATCCCCACACTTATTTCTACACATTAAATCCTTGTAGAATAAATTTTCTGGAAGCAGAATTGCTGGGTCAAAGGTCTTGGGTGCTTTAAATTTGGACAGATTTTGACACATCGCTCTCTCCTTTGGGTTTATACCAACCAATAGAGGGGCCTACTGGCAATGTGGGAGAGGACCTGTTTCCTCACACTAAAACTAGCACAAGATATGTCAGTTAAAAACATCTTTGCTAATGGTGATACATATCTCCTTATAGCTTTAAATCTGCATTTCTCCTGGGAGGAGTGACCCTCTTTTCATATATTTGCATTTCTCCTGGTGTGTTATTCTGAAAGCAGAAGAAAAAAAGAATCACAGTGAATTCTTCCAGAATTCTCTAACTTGCCCTTTTGGTTCCCAAATTTCCCATATCCCCTCATCCCCCAATTCTTCAACCATTTCATTCCCTCGACAAAAGCACTTCACTAAAGTATTTCAGTGGATTCTAATGAACTCAAACACTTCCTGGCTTTGAGGGGCAAGGGGATATTAAGCCTTGCCTCAGGTATTATTCAGTGTTTAAAAGCTTCGAGACCTAATTCAGTAACTTTAAAAGATGCTGAGAAATCTATTCAGAGATTTAAGAGCTAAAAATAACCTTTCCTACAAGAGATTTAAGCACAAAATTCTGGAAACCACAAGAAAGAGATCAATCAACCCCAAAGCGGGAGGTTGGCATCTTCTCAAACATGGCTGTGTTACCACCATTTAATTTTCCATTGAGGTTTGCTGGGAAGCTGATGTAAATGTACCACCTCTCAAAAGGATTAGGGTAAGAATAGGGAAGGGAGAACATTGCCTACTGAAGTAATTCCTGGGTGGGCATGGCAGTATTAGATGGCAAATTTTAGAGAAGAGAGGAGTATGTTGGAAAGTGGCCACAACAGTGAAAACAGTGCTGGGCTCTAGGATGCTGACCTGCTTTGGGGGTCAAAAGAAATCGCTGGCATCCTAAACCTAACAGGGCTCCAAGGAAAGCAGGCCTGCCTTTGACAAATGGGAACTATGCAACTGGAACAAGAGCTGTGACCTTGGCTTCCATTCACATTTAAGACAGAGCTACTCAAAGCTAACTGCAAAATCTGAGCTTGGAAGGGTTCCGTGCATGAAATGGTGTGTATCACTGCAGGATAGTCTGGCTGGAGATCTAGCCACTGCTTAAAATTAGTGTCTGTGTGTCTTTATTCTAAGGCCATTCCATTTTTTTAGAGAGGAATCCTCTAATTTTCTGCTCAGAAGTAAAATGTGTGTAGTACCCCGGAAGTGAAGAAAGGGGCCTGGAAACCAATAGAACGTCTCTTCCTTTATCTCTACTAAGCCTGGTGTTTCCTAGGCTGGTGCCTCCCTGGTTCAGTTTCAACAGAAAGTAAACTGGTAGGACAATGGGAGGGCAAGGCATCCAGTGTCTACCTGCTCCTCATACAGACTTCCAATCAGGGCTGTTGCGCAGCCCAATCTCTCACACCTGCTTTAAGAGAGACACAGTTACGCCAAGTCACGGGACCTGCTGGGGTTGTCCAGCAAGAACAAGCACGCTTCCCCAAAGCACACCCCTCTGCGGGCACACAGTTTTGTTTTCATTGCTCTGCTAAGTCCACTTCCCTAGAGCCTTCCCTCTCTCCCTCTTTCTCATCAGTCACTGAGGTCTCTAGATCTACCTCTCGGCACCACTCCCCATCCTCTTTCCTCCATTCCCATCGCTCCTAATGTCTCTTAACTTATGTGGGAGGCAGTATCTTAACCATCTCTCCCTAGGACTCCTCCTGTCTCCCATATTCAGGCAAGCACTCCTCTAGGTCCTGTGGTAAAGGGACTTTGTAGATGTAATTTGGGTTATTAATCAGCTGACCTTAAGAAAGGGAGCAATTCCAAGAATGAGAAGGATTTGACACACCATTGCTGGCCCAGGGATGTAGGAACTCCTCTGTTAGATCTAGAAAAAAGCCTCTAGAAGCTAAGGGCAAGCCCCACTCTGACAGCCAGCAAGAAAACCCAAGTCCTGCAATCACAAGGAACTGAATTCTGTCAATGACCTCACTGAGTGTGGAAATGGGACTCCGGACTCTCAGGGAGAGTCCAACCTGCTGACACCTTGAATTCAACCTTAGAAAATCCAGAGCAGAGAAACCAGTAGAGCCAGCTCAGGCCTCTGACGTACAGAACTGTGAAAGAATACATTTCTGTTGCTTTGAGCTGCTAAGTTTGTGGTGATGTGTTACGTAAGGCAGTAAAAGAAAGCCAATGCAACCTGCTTCCTTATTTCAGGTCCTCCCTTTTGATCTCATTTCGCAACTGCTGGCAGGGCGAGCTCTGGAAAACACAAGTCCGACTGATAACTCTGCTGCTTGACACAGGTCTTAGCTTTCATATAGCATCTCCATAAAATCTGATAGGTAACGCCGTGTGCCTGACTTGGGTTTGTATTGGTTTCATAACTTCTGCTTTTACACCTGCTCAGCCAGCTTTCTTGGGTGGTTCTCTAAGTGGTCCTCCATGTCTGATGGGGAGGCAACAAGTCTAGAAATGGCTGGAGTGGGCTGTAAATTTAGTTAAGAAGGAAATTAAGGTCATGCATAG
The DNA here is from genome assembly GCF_020171115.1 of Neogale vison. Taxonomy (NCBI): domain Eukaryota; kingdom Metazoa; phylum Chordata; class Mammalia; order Carnivora; family Mustelidae; genus Neogale; species Neogale vison. Next base: position 96,048,791 of record NC_058093.1, on the reverse strand, counting down.
AGAAGACCAATACTGCAACTAAGATGGTGGTGATGACAATGAGAAAATATAGGGAACAGGATTGAGAGGAACAGCATAGGCAGGCATCATGCTTTCTGTTACACACGGGTGGGTATCTGTATGTGTAGGGGTGTGTGTGCATGTGTGTATATATACATGTATCAACATACACGTATATTTTAAATGTCTTTTTTACATAAAGTAATAAGCATTCATGGGAAATATTTAAGCACTATGGAAGAGTTTAGATGAGTCCCAAACTGGCAGCTTGTAGACAAATCCAACCAGTCAAAGGGCTTTAACTGATTCATATAGTATTTTACCTTTAACCTGAATTTGAATGACTTTAGATGGTTTAGGCATTTCCCAATTTGTCATACTTTCCCCCCTACCTCAACCTTTTCTGGTTTTACACTTGATCTCATGTGTTCATTTATGGTTCCTGCTTTGCTTTTAGTCAAAGGAGTTTGCGATCCAGGCCTAAAGTATACAGTCCCTACTATCTCCACGACTCCTCTATTATATGGTCTATAGCAAGACCCCTCATCAGGGGCACTGTCGACATTCTGAAACAGATAATTGCTTGGGAGTGCAGTTCTGTTCACTGTGGGATTTTCAGCAGTATCCCAGACCTCTAGCCACTACATGTTCCCCAGTTGTAGCCCCTAATTATAAGAAACTAAAATGTCTCCTAACATTGCCATCCTGGGGAAGTCAAAGTGCCCTCAGCTGAGAACTACTGTCTTAAAGAAACCTCTAGTAAGAGTTTCTAGGGTACCCTTCTAGATACTTTCTGTGTCATAACAGCAATTACATATATCTGTATCTCCATCCTTTTTTTTAACACTTATTTTTACTCTTAATAATGTGTCACAAGTATCATTCCTTCTTCTCACATATGACTATACCATATGCCACATTTTGCAACAGCTGACGGGATCTGTCACTGTACAGGGATACAAGCTGGATGATCAGCTGCATCTTCTCACGTATCATTGATGGATGTTTTTTACCTGTGCGCATGGACAAGGCTAGAGACCGTAAACTGGTGGGGTGAAGACACATGACTGGTGTGTGGAGACAGCAAGAGTGACAGAAGCTTGTTCTGCCACGTGGCTGTTCAGTTTGGTGCTTTGGGATCTCTTCCCATGCAGGAGCTGGGCAACAGAACAGTGGACTGTGCATCGCTGCTTCCTGCTGAGGGGACAGTCTACAGAGAAGGGGGCCTGAGGTCCCGCAGGGTATGCCTGAGCAGGGCAGAGATGACTATGTAGCCAAGAAAGGAAAAGTACATGTACAGGGATTAGGAAAAAACCTGTAATGATTAAGGTAAAACATAGACAGGACACACTTGATCTTTTGCTTCTGGCCATGGGCAAGAGACTAGTTCCAGGCCACCCTCTGGGTGCTGATGTGACAAGAACTGGTCCCCTGCTGCATGGCACCCAGATTCATGCTACAGGAGCACAGGGCAGTGGCTCTTCTAACAGGGATGTGTCTTCCTGTCGGTAAACTGTGTCCTGGCTTTGGCAGGTCACAGGTCACACCGTCTGTCACTCTGGCGTCTCTTCTGATAAGTGGGGACTCATGGGAACCAAGGACCAGAAAACCTGATCTTTCCAGCAGATCTGATCAAATTCACAAAATATCTAATTATGGTGCTATAAAACAAGCTGTTATTTTATGCATGATTTTCTCTTAACTCATCAGGATTTATTTCATTAGCGATGACATAAAACGTCTCAGAACCCCGCCCCCCAACCCTGTGCCATGCCCGCAGCAGAAATAACCATGACAAATAATGAACTACAAAATAAAAAAGAAAGACAATGCATACCTTTTCGTACTATTTTGTTTGGTTTGTTGCTTTGTGATCTCTTCCAAAGCAAGAAGTGGGCTACAGAAGAGCTGCCCGCTTTTCCTGATAATCTTTTGCTTCATGGCCGTTAGACTACTCCATTCTCGAACAAACCTCAAAATCTGCCAGAACATGAGATAATGAAAAGAGTTTCCAGCTCACCAGGCATCTTCCTTTGAAAGTAAAGCCCCTTATCCCATCAGAAAACTGCTATTTTATTATATCCCCAAATAGGTTTCCAAATGCCACAATTTCAGGCTTTCTTCAGTTTGATGCATCTTCACATCTATTGTGAAATATCTGTGGCCAGTTCTGCAGAGGTCTCTTTCAACGCAAAGACTCTCAAAAGGTGCATTTCAGGACACCCAGCATATGTCCTTAACACACACGGGGACCAATGGCAACAATGTGCTCAGCGAGACGGAAAGAGGTCCGGCTGTCAGAAACACAAAGCCAGCAGGACCCCGGCAAAAGTGGTCTTGGGGAGAGCGGGTCTTAGAGCAGCAGCGGGCTTCAGTGCCACATCTGAGAACTGCTTTATCTGACTACCTGACTTCTCACAGGAAGACAGCAATAAATCTGGGACATTTTTACCAGCATTGCTCTTATTATTAGTCAATTGTACGTAACTGGCTATTTTCTAGGAATCTGAGAATCAGGATTCAATGATATCAGAGAAAGTAGCTCACTGCTACCTCTTCCTTGATGGGTGCAACTGAGCCATGGGCAATGTTTGCTTTCCACTCCAAGGGCAGAAACGTAACCGCTATTTTCTCGTAACAAGTGGTACTCTGCATGCTGCCAGCCCCACATGCACTGGCCCTTCTTAGCAGTGAGGATCAATCCGCCACAGATGAGGCTTAAGGCCTCCCAAGCAGATCGTTGGCCTACGGCTGTGGGCTGGTGCTTCTGAGGGTGCCAGGGTCCCCCCACACGGCATCGTCCCTGCTTTCAGAATTTGTTATTGATAGAACTTAACCGTCAGAGATAAAATGAGATTGTGTCAGATACGAATATCACAGTTGCTAATCCTGTGAAAGAGAAATTAAACGATGTGAGGATAATTCTATCCACAGAAACAGCAACCCTAGGTGTGATCACTCACCAAGGAAACAGATCTCACATTTATTCTCAGCACCAAGGTAAATCACAGGCAGCACCCGCACTGACGAAAATGCGACCAGTGATTTGACTCTGTACCAGGCCAGGAGGTAACTTTGCTTTTCTTAAACTCAAAATGGTCTTAAAGTACTCAACAGATTTTTAACTTAAAACAAATGCATAGGACTAGTCTTACCAAGGAGCGATTCTGTTTCAGCTGAAAGGTTGCTGGCAAGTCTTCCCAAAGGTCTAATTTTATATCCAAAGGAATGAAGTTACAGTTCATTTGGTTTCCATCCTGATTATAGATTAGGAAGGCATTATTAATCCAACTGGTCTTTAGGCCCTACTAATTATTTTAAAAGTAAAGAATTATATTCCTGCACAACATTCCCAGTCTCCTAACAGATAAATGAAGGCAGCACATTGTAACAAGGTTTTACCCACACAGCTGCCCTGCATAGATGCCGGGCGACGGGAGGGGACAGGCTCCCCAGACCCTCTGAATGCCCCACTGCTCTCCCTCTTAAGGGTAACAATACCACGTAGAGGGCTGTAGTTAAACATGAGGTTTAAATATGGGTATTTCTTTCATAAAGGGGAAGAAAAACCTCTGCATATGAAAATCCATTGCATCAACAAAAGCTGAATCCATACTGGAATTCCCTCAGCTCAAAAGAAAGAGCTTCCACAATCGCTTTGGAAAAAACACACAAAAAGCGCTTAACATATTGATTCAAAGATTAGACATGTAATGGTTACTCTAAACTCTGAATGAGAGTTGGGATTCTGGCTAACATGAATAGCTCTTTGGAGGGATACTGTTACTATAACATAGGATGCTAAACAGCTGTTACTGATCTTCCTTTTACGGGTTTTTATCCAAATTCCTACTTCCGGATTTACCTCAGCTCAGTTTATAGCTGTGAATGGACCCGTTCGTGTGTCCTTTGCTTAGTGTCTCATGTTTAGAAGATTGAATAACATTTTACGGTAAAGGACACGCAAGTATTTAGCTCATTCATAAAAATGCACCTGAGACTGTTAAAAGAGAGATGTCAAGAAGGTGAGGGGGCCCACGTGACACAGGCTGGATGCTGGAACTAGAAGAAGGGCCAGCAAAGCTGTCACACCAGGACTTTGTGGTTTCTCTCCTCCCTCCACCCGAAGGGTAGAACTTTGATTGAATGTAGAAACATTGATCAGATGACCCAGGATGCAGAGCTTTCACTGTACAGAATAGAAAGTGTAAGAAGTTTAAGGGCTTCTGAATTCTGTGTTGTACTCTGCCTGGTGTCTCCTTTTGGCTTCTTGACCTCAGTCCCCTTTGGGGACCAGTTCTGTTATTCTCACATGGCGGTCTGAGAAGGCCTTGGGGACGGGGGTCCAAGCCTTAAAGAGAAGCATCATTCACTGCCTGGCTTCATTCCTGGTGTCTCTCTCTTGGCTGTGGTCCCATGAGAGAAGCAGCGTGGGGCTTCTGGAATTCACGATCATAGTCATTTCCTAATCTTCTAGCAATCCCTTCTAATTATTAATTGGCAATGGAGATTATAACATAACCTGCCATCTATCTATATTTCTATTTGGTTTAGTGTAAAACCTGTAATCTAAGTTATCTTGAAAAAAGGCATTCTTTCAGTAGGCTGGCTCATGAGGGTATGAAGTTATAAATATTATATTATTAGTACCTATAAAGATTAGGAATTGGGATACTGTAGACCAAACAGAAGTACTCATCATCTCAGCAAGTTTTTCCTCAAATACTCACACTAGGTTGCCTAGGCCAAAGATTCTCACAGGGCCCTGAGAACACCTCAGGGGATCCACAAAGGCAAAAGTGTTTTCATAATAACAGTAAGACAACATTGCCCTTTCACCCTCATCCTCTCACAGATGCACAGTGATTTTCCAGGGACAGATAGATATGAGAATCCCAAAGTCTTCTAATAAAACTCGAGAGAAATTGCTAACAGTGTAAAACAGTGCAGGGGTGTCTGGTTGGCTCAGTTGGTTAACACCCAACTCTTGATTTCGGCTCAGGTCATGGTCTCAGGGTCCTGGGATCCAGCCCAGGTCAAGCTCCTGCTGAGTGTGGAGCATGCTTGTCCCTTTCCCTCTGCTCCTCCCCATGTTCTCTTTCTGTCTTTAAATCTTTAAAAAAATGTAAAACAATGCCAACTCTCCTCACAGATATAACTCAGAGGAACAAAAGCTCCTTGGGGTTCTCAATAAATTTTGAAAGTACAAAGAGCTCCTGAGACTAAAAAGTTTGAGCACCACTAACCTAGGCTATGGCATGCAACTGAGCAATCAAATTTTTAGAGCTTCCTAGAATGTATTCGACGTGAATGGGCAGAGTCAGGCTTCTGCAATGGTGCTGTGGCTGCTACAAATGATCCGAGAAGGATCTAACTTTTTTTTGGAAGTACAGTTGACATGATGTTACATAAGTTTCAGGTATACGACACAGTGATTTGACAAGTCTATACATTACGCTGTGCTCACACAAGTGTAGCTGCCATCTGTCACCATACAACACTATCACAGTATCATTGACTGTACTTCCTGTGCTGTCGCTTTCATCCTTGTGACTTACTCCATAATCGGAAGCCTGTAACTTTCACTCCTCTTCACCCATTTTGCCCGCCTCCCCATCCTGTCCCCTCTGGTAACCACCAGTTAGTTCTCTGATTTGGGGTCTTTTTCTGCTTTGTTTGTTCATTTGTTTTGCTTTCTTAGATTCTACACAAAAGGGAAATCATGAGGTATTTGTCTTTCTCTGTCTGACTTATTTCACTTACCATCACACCCTCCCTGTCCATCCATGTTGTTGCAAGTGGAAAGATCTTGTTCTTTTTTTATGGCTGCATAATATGCCATTGTGTGGCTGTGTAGCTGTGTGTGTGTGTGTGTGTGTGTGTGTGTGTGTGACAACTAGAGCTCTTACTGAGAGTTCCTTATGGCTAGCCATAGTGCTAAGCGATTTACAGGAATTTGTTCATGTTACCCTTGCCTTGTAACAACTTCTCTTCACATTTTCCAGTTGAGGAAACCGAGGCACAAAGGAGTTAAGGAATAGGTTCAAGATTCCACACTCGGTAACAGATATGAATTGAGGCAGTTTGGCCCTGAAGTCTGTGCTCTTAACTACTATATGCTGTTTTTCCTCTCATTGTCTTTAGATTTAACAAAGGAATTTTAGAATTAGCTTAAGAAGAAAAAGAACCAGATACCTATCTCATTGTTAATGAAATTAAATATTTCCAATGAAACATGAAAAAAAGGAAGTCTTTTGTATGTTTCAAGTACAGAATCTGCATAATGCTTACCTTAGTATAGAGGTGAATCCGGTCCGTATTCCTACTTGCACAGAACATTAAGGTTTCATACACTGGCAAGTTGTCTGAACTCTTCAACTGTTCTAATTAAGAAGATAAAAAAAGGACCAAAATAGCTTATTTCAATCTTCTATGGGTTAGAATGATGAAAAAGCTATATAAAATGTATCACCATATTTGACAAAGAACACGTGTCTGCACTTAAAATAAAACTGTGATGGCAAGCCACCTAAGACCATACTGGCTTATATAGAAACCAGTTGCTTTGCACTTTTGCTAATGACCCTACAAGAGAGAAATAAATTCAGAATTAGCTGAAAAGATATAAGTTAGGTATGAGAGAGAATTTCCTGCCACTAAGAGTTGTTACTGGTCTTAAAGGAGTCTAGAATCTGGGCTTCTCCGAGAGTGCTTTTAAGTTGGGACTGCAGGAGCACCATTTTGGTTACTGGCAGCAATCCAGCCTGTGAAATCCCACTTAAATGCCAGATTCCCTATAACCCCGTGCTTCATATTCACCAAAGGGGATATGTGGACAAGCTTTTTTTCTGATAATCTTATTTACCACTTCTCAGTCTCACTGACCAGTATATATGGAGAGAGAGAGGGTCATCACAGTGGATCTAAATAATAATTAACGGTTCTTATCAAGTACTTACAGTGTGCCAGGCACTTTTCTCAGTACATACATTAACAGCTTTCAGAAATAAGTTGTGCATTTTAGGGAGGAGAAAACTGAGGCACATTAACTTGCCCAAAGTCACACCACCAGTAAGAGGGCTTCAGACCAGTAATGTGGCTACAGAGCTTGTGCCCTTAACCTCTGCCACAGTTCCTAAATGACTTTCATCATCATCATTATTTTTTATTTTTTCTTCAGTGACCTTTTAATGTGTTCCCCCAGATCTAAGAAGTCTATGATTTTTCACTCTACTTGGCAACCTTATCATATTTTATTTTTTCTAGTCAAGCCACTGGTCATTTTACAAACTTGGGACTATTCCCATATTTCCTAAGTTCAAAAATGTCATTTTTTCCCATGCTTTAACATCTCGAAAATTGGCACGTTATACAGCCAATAATCGTGCCGTTTTATAATCACTGTTGGCCAGGTGGCAGTTGTGAAGTGGTTGTCGTTGCCTGAGCACACATGAGCTTAATCATAACTACAATACACTTGAGTCAAATGTGTTGTTTGTTACTACATGAGTTGAATTTAATTACCTCTAAAATGTCTTCAAAATGTTTCACTATGATTTGGTATTGAAATAAAAAGTCAACATGCATACCAAAAAATTTTGCACATAAAGCAGGAGAGCATAAAGTTGATATTAAAGAAGTAAATACCTATCATTGGAGGAATAATCAAAATTTTTTTATATTCTTGCAAAGGAATAGACAAGTGCTTCGTGGAACCCAAGGAAAGGAGATCCCTGCAGACAGAGAAAGCTCTCTCACATCTGGATCCTGAGATGTGCAGAAGGGCTGCCTAGTACATGCCAAACACAACAAGTGAGGGCAGAAGGACTGCCGAATCCCCCAGGACAATGAAAGAACTATCAAAGCAACAGAGGGTAAGACCTGGTCTGGGATCTCATTCGGGAATTAAGTCATGATTTTATTTTTAGAGTTTCTTTCTTAATGTACATACAATAAGTGCATCATACAATCAGTCCATCTTCAGATCTTTTGAAGAACCACAATTAATGCATTAATATTTGAAGATTAGAAGTCATTCTCTGATAAAAAGGCATTATAGGATTGATTCCAAATCAATTGATATTCTTGGTAGTTAGCAGCTACATTGGGGAACATATTTCTCTTTCCGTTGTTTTTATGAAGTATAATTTAATGGCTTGAGACTAGAGATGATGCATCTTGTGAAGACACAGCCATCCTTCCAGACCCTTAGAATTCCAGTTAGAACAAAACCAGAGTCCCTGCAAAGCACATGCCACTGCAGTTCTAGAAGGGTTTATGTGCACAGAATAAGCATTTTCATATAGTTTGCCCCCTCTGTCATCCTTCTGGTTTTTTTTTTCCCATGGAAATACATGTTAGTGGGGACAGGTGAACATATCGCTTGTATGGAATTCTCAGCCCAGTGATCTCAGAAGTCAAAGAAAGGAAGAGAGGGAGGGTATGGGGGAAAAGATGGCGTTGTCTGGAGTGGATGAGACCAATGCAAATTTCACTGGCAGAACAGAATTTCTAAAGGTCTAGAGATTTTTGAAAAGTATGTTTAAGTAAACCTAGCATCTGCCTTCATCAAGGAACCAATTCCCAACTACCAAACCAGAATTTCTCTGCCATATATGAGGAGACTCATGGCCCATAAGTTGTTTGTTCTTAGTCAGATGTTCAGTACAGTAAGCTACATGTTGTCCTACAACAAGGGCTTCATCAGCACTTGAAGGATTGTCAGAGCAGGAGGAAGGAAAGCCCCACCTGAGACTACACCATATACCCAACGACTGTTAAAATTAACACATCTAAAAGAGGGTCCATTCCAAGATATTATTTGAGAAGACCTTGAGGCATTAGAGGGAAGGAAGGCTGAGGGAAAAAGAAAGGAGGATGCCCCGAGCTCAGAAATTCTTAAATGAACATTTTCATTTTAAAACTATGAATCTGACTCTGAGTTATATCTGTGTTTAATAGCAACTAATTTAGAAGAAAAACTTTAACTGTCCCATCTCAACAGTTTTGGTGTTGTTATAATGAGAACATCAGTCTGTAGGTTACTATGGTCACTAACCGATAAACAAAGAAAATAACCCCAAAGTCCTCATGAACTCCAGCTCTGGCCACACATAACAACAGTGATGTGTGACCTATGGGCGGGTATACACCAACCATCACAGCTTGAAGTAATGGATGAAATCAACCAAAGAATAAATAAATCCAAACACTACATGGTTGGCTCTGAGTGCAGTCATGATTCCTATAGTCTTAAAATTATGTACCTTAAGAACGTTTTCTTAAAAAAAAAACACCCCAAATCCTAAATTTAGGTCAATTAGTTGTAACCATTTAAAAGAAGTTCGTGGGCAAACAATTAATGATCTGTTAAGTAGCTGTTAACAAGCCATTCTTACTATTTTGTCCTAATGAACCTCCCAAGTGTCAAAACCACACCCTCACTCGTGGATGGGCCAGACCCACATGCAGCCTGGGGGCAGCACAGGCAGAGCTACGTGTCAGTTCTGCTGCGTTATGTCTGAATGCCCACAGCTCTGCTCTTCCAGCCATCTGGTATTTCAGTGTGTGCTTCCAATTGTTGGTATGTTTAATATAAATCAGAATACAAGGAACCTGGAATGGGGTACTAGTTGCAAGTCTATCCACAGTATTATCTATCTACATGCATACTTAGTATCTGAACCGTGGAAGTGGAAACCAGACTTACCATCGCCTGGCTGGGTTGTGAGTGTGTCTTCTCTCTTGATTTCTGATATTGCTTCCTTGCTCTCAGCCAACGGGTTAGGATCTGAGGGTGCAAGGACTTGTTTTTCACGGTCAGAACTAGTCCAAACATTTTTGGAGGTGTCTTTCCCAGGATCACCTTTCTTGTTTTCATTTTTATTTTGGGTAGAGCTGTCTATTTGTAGAATTACGAAAATCAAACAAACAATTTACACACAAATTTAGATAAAAGCATTACTTACTCTAAGGCCAGTTTTTAAAAAGTTACAGCTAGGTCTTATAAAAAGAAACATGGTTGGGGCGCCTGAGTGGCTCAGTCGGTTAAGTGGCTGCCTTCGGCTCAGGTCATGATCCAGGGTCTTGGAATGGAGTCCTACACTGGGCTCCTTGCTCAGCAAGGAGCCTGCTTCTCCCTTTCCCTCTGCCTGCTCCTCTCTCTGCTTGTGCTCTCTCTGTCAAATAAATAAAAGTCTTAAAAAAAAAAAAAAAGGAAACATGGTCAACAGTGTTTATTCATTCTCTGCAAACACCTGTTGGGAGTCACTAAATGCCCCATGTGCAAATGATGGGGTGCCGAACAGACAGTGAGGAGTGAGATAGACAAATCCCTGCTTCCTAGAGTTTCCATTTTAAGTATCAGAAACAAGTACATCAGAGAAAGAGAATAAAGGCCAATGAATAAAGAAAAGTAAAGAGAAGTAAAACAAGAAAATAAAACAAGGTTTCATAATCAGGGGTTGGTGGGGAACAAAGGTCCACAGGGCCAAGCTCTGGGTTGAGTTCCATTTGAGCTGAGGGCTGTTTGGGAATCTAGAAGGCCCAGCCCGAGGGTCTGTATTCTCAAACTGAATTGTAAATGTAAACGAAGCCACTGAGGGTTGTAGGAAAAGGAATGGAATCATCTGAGTTTTTAAAAGCTCACCCTAGCTGCTTGTACTGAAGGGCCACAGGGAGGCTAGCTGCAAGGCCACTGAGGTCTGGGGGAGAAAATGGTAACTCCAGTAGGATGATAGCAACAAAGATGACATGGCCAGAATTGAGATAGACTTTGGAAGTTATGCTGGCAGAACCTGACAAATCAAGTGTGGGAGAAGAGAAAGGAATGAAGGACGTTGCCTGGGTTTCTAGTATCATGGACACATGATGAGAGAAGAGAAGATTTGGTGTTAGATGTGGTGGTGAATCAAGAACTCCACCGCGGGCCATGGTTACCTTGAGGCACCCATCACATGAGCAGGGCAGATGAGGCAGAGGCATATGCACGAACTGCGGTTCAAGCCAGCGACAGAAATATGGGCCTATGAGCTGTAAGATGGCAAGTATGAGCTATGTGCATGTTAGGAACAAAGCACAAGAAGGGCACCTGGGTGCTCAGTAGAGCAAGCAACTCGACATCTCAGAGTCATGAGTTCAAGCCCCATGTTGGGCACAGAGATTACTTAAAACAAAAACAAAAACAAAACAACAACAAAAAAACAAAGCACAAGGTAAGGGTTACCTATTGACAAATATTAGTGTTCAATATATACTATACCAAATTGTACCGAATGTACTAAACATCCTGGAGACTGTATTAGCAAACTTTATAGGAGTGTAATTTCCCAATATTGCTCCATTTTCTTTGTTTGTTTTTAAAGATTTTATTTATTTATTTGAGAGAGCGAGTGAGAGCGCGTGAGCACACGGGCATGGGGAGTGGCAGGCAGAGGAAGAAGGAGAAGCAGACTCCCTGCTGAGCAGAAAGCCCCATGCGGGGTTTGATCCCAGGACCCTGGGATCATGACCTGAGCCACAGGCAGCCGCTTAACTGACTGAGCCACCCAGGCGCCCTTCTCCTTTAGTTTTCTGGATTCCATTTCCTCAAAGTACTGTATGGCAAACACTGATTAAAAATTTTGGATGAATTAGAATTAATTCTGCTTTTCAATACTTTTGGGGGTACATCCTAAATCAGGGTTGGAAATCATTATGCCAAGTACAACAATATTAACCTAATAAATATAACCTTTTGCATATAGTAGTATCACTATTACATATATGTATTTCTGTTAAATCAGACTTTCAAAGTCACAAAAAAAGTTTCATTTTTCTTTAGGTGGCTTGAGAGTTTGCTTATTAAATCAGGGGTCTAGAAATTTTTGCTGCTGCTCTTGGTATCACAAAGAAAAATCAGAACTATAAAACCCTATTAAACTATGATTTTCATTGCTAAATCACTCAACTTATACTTCTATGGGAACTGGCATTATCCTGTAGTCATGAGATACTTTATTTTTATGACCTGGAGTAGTTGGAAATTGAATGAGATAATGCAAATTCTGAGAGATATTATATGGGATAAGCTTGTGGTTCCAATTTAGTTCACAGACAACAGGTGTCCACGTTACAAATATAACCACCCAGATGGCAGACTTGTCATTTTTGTAGGAACACCCAGAATTGAAAGAGGAAAGACTCAGCTACTGATTACATTTTCTTTCAGATTAAAACTAAGGCACAGGAGAACAAGAAAGACAGGAAGGAACCGCAAGCAGAGCCTTTATCTTAGCGGACTCTGTTAATGCCACTTCTCTAATGACGGGAAAGGAGATGTGTACAATTATTACAACTGATAAAATAAAGTGATTTCTTCCAGCTTCCCAAACTGTCAACTTGGCCTTCTAAGTTGCCATGAAAATAGTCTCTAAAACTGGAAACAAAAGAAATACTAATGATCTTTTTTCTTAAGACAACCTCATTATTAATAATCATTTCAAATACAAATCATCAGAATAATACCATGCTCTAAAAACATACTCTGAGGTATGTTTATAATTTTTACTTTTAAAATAGCAAGTTTTGGTAAAGAATAAACTCAGAAAACAGATACCAATTTGGTTCTTCAAAGATCTACAGAGGAATTTTTATGATTTGTCATGCAAGAAACAGGACACAATGTATATTTTACTAGGCAAAGAAGCTACACTGGATTATTTTGCTATTTAAACAAAAATAATCTAAAATTTCTTTAAAAACAAGTATTATCTACAGGAGAAAGAAAACAGCAGGTCTATGACTATAAGGCATATTTGCTGCCATAGCAACAGAGCTTCTATTCCTGCCCACTGAATTCACATCCTGCTGGCATTAATGAGAAATGTCCATTTGTGCCAAATTAATGCCATGTCACAGACGCTCAGGGATATACATTCTTGACAGAACTGGGAGCTTTCCACATTCCACTGGGGGATAAATTCAGTCTTCACTATGTAAAGTTCTTACTCTAGCTTAACAGCTAAAGTCAGTGTTGAGTCCCACTAACCTGTGCTAACAGCAGTTGCCTCTAAAAACACAGACCATGTGAAGATGACACTGCCAGCCCCCTCCCAGGGGCCCCACTCCATGTACTCACCAGTTCTGCCTGGAGGGTTCTCACACATTTCACAATAAGGTAACACCGAGTTATTGATATAGGTGCAGAAACCACACTGCCAGCCTTTTCCAGGAGAGGGTGGGCTGGCTGCCTGGGCTAGGGCCGTGGTTTGTCTGAGCCAGGACAGTTTCTCCTCTGGGGCACTGCAGTGGTTACTGCTGGTGACCGACTTCAATCTTTTAGCTTCAGGTTCAACATTGCTTTCATAATCAGTGATACGTCTTGTTGCTCTTTCTCCAGGGTCTGCTGGCACGACAGTATTTTTCTCTTGGAATATTCCTGATTCATCACAGGTCACCAACTGTCTTTTCTTAGGTTTTAGTAAAAAGAATGATCGAATATCATGCTGCTTTTCTTTTTCAAACTAGGAAAAACAAACAGTTATCAAATTAAAAAGCCATCTAATATGTTCTTCGTAAATGAAACAGATTAACCAACTATTTTCAGTAACCATATTCTTTCATTTTTTGAATACCTTGTTGGAAATGAATTCAATTATGTTATGACTCTTCATATATACATATATGCAGAATATCATTAACACATCTATATACTTCCTGTGTCTTTTTTTTTTTTTTAGCACTTACAGTGTGCCAAGCACTTTACATATATTAACTCATTTAATCTTCATGCCAGCTCTGTGAGACAGGTACTAGTTTTCTTCCTGTATTTTACATGAGGACACTAAAGCTTTAGAGATGTTAGGTAACGTGGCTACAGAATTTATGTAATAAAATTATATTTCATCAACTATCTGCTCTAGAGGTATGTCAGGGAAAGGAAAATTGTGTATTTAAATATTTAAATATTCCAAGAACCTACCAAAATGGTTTCATGCCCAAACTATAAATACAGCGTTCATAAACAACGTTTTTCATATTAAATGTTTTCTTGACTAGGGAACATTTTTTCAAATAGCATTAAAGCGATTAATTAGAGCTGCTTCTTTAACAGACACATCTTAATAATTATCTTGCTTTCAAGAAATATATTTTCCTTTTCTAAGAAAATCTTTGTTTTCAATGTATAAATCTCAACTTCCTTATTAGAGAAAGTGGGATACATAGCTCCACAAGTGATTAGTAAACAGTGAAGGAAGATAAGGAATCAATTTTAGAGAATTCCTGTTAGGGGTACCATGGTGGATACACACTGCATTTCCAAAGATGGTCACACCAGTTCTTATCCTATTTGACATGCTCTTCTCACAATGTGACACCGACACGCTACATTTAGAGGTGGGGTCTGTGTTCTTCTCCTCTGAATCTGGGTGAATCTTTCTAACTGTCTCAATCAATAGAATGCAGTGAAAACGACACTGTGTGACTCCTGAGGCTAGGTTATTGACGATTACATGGCTTTCACTTGGATGCGGGCATTCTGAATCTTTTCCTCTTTTTGTCTTGGGTTGTTTGCCTTTGGAGCTTCACCACCATGTTGTGGGGAAGCCTAAGTCACAGGGAGAAACGATGTGTGGTTGTTTGAGCTGACAACTCCCGGTAGGCCCCTAGGTTACAGGACAGCATCAATTGCCAGACACATCACTGAATGAGCCTTGAGATGTTTCCAGATCTCAGAGTTGGGGTCGTCTACCAAAGGCCCCAGTCATTGTGGAGCAGAGACACATCATCTCCATTACACCCTGGTTGAATTCCTCACCCACAGAAACCATAAGAAATAATATATGAGTATTGTTGTGTGAAGACACTAAATTTTGGGGTAATTTGTTATGTAGCGATAGATAACACTGACAGACTCTACAGATAATGATAGCAAAGTATATTGTAAAGAAATATTTTACGTAACATATCTTACCTGCACTTCTTAGCAGTGGTGCATAATAAAGCAAGATATAGCAAATCCATAGAGAGAGAAGGATTAGTGGTTACCAGGGGCTGAGGGAAAGGGAGATGGGTAGTTACTGCTAAATGGTCAGAGTCCGTCCAAGGTGATGAAAGTTTTGAAAATAGTGGAGACAACTGCACAAAATTGTGAATGTGATATTAAGTAGTATTACCACTGAACTGTACACTTAACAATGGTTAAAACGGCAAGCTTTATGATTATATGTTTACAAATATAATCATAAATTTTTAAATTAAAAAAAAAACGAAGGGAGGAAAGCAGGAAGATTTAGGCTGTTTCCATATTGGTAAAATTGAAACATAACAGGAAAAAAAATCATCCCCCCAAAATGTACAGCTTCTGTTTTCTGTGGCTGTTATTTATACAACCTCATGTATTATAAAAAGTTATCTTAATTATGGAAGTAACAGAATTTAGATAAAAATATAAAGAAGGAGATTATTAACCATGAGACAAGATTTTTAAAACAAGGCACAAGGGAAATTCTAAGAAAAGGGTGAAGAAAAGCAGAGAGATTAGCAGACTAACAGAGTTTGGTGTTTAAAAAAGTAACAAAGCAAAAAAATAGTTAAATATTTAAAGAAAATGTTCTATTCCATATAATAGGATGGCCAAGAGGGCTTTCAGGATTTTGAAAATAGTAGCAAATGTTCAGAAAACGTGAACAAATCCCATCAGCTATTTCTAATTAAAGCATGACCTTCTGAGTCCTTGCATGTCTAGAAATGAACTGATTTTGTTTCTAACCCTTAGTAGTTTCGCTGGGCATGCAATTCTTTTCAAGTCCTTAAAGACATTGCTCTGCTTCTTCCAACACCGGACGATGCTGATGATGTTCCCTCATAGGTTGCACTTTCCTTTTAGAGGCTTTTAAGACCTTGTCTTTATCCCTGGTGCTCTACAATTTCACAATAATCTAAATTTCTATATCTGTGTCATTTATATCTATCTGCCTTCTGCTCAGCACCCAGGATACCTTAATTTTGAACGGCACTCAGTAGCTTTGGCTCTTGGAAATTTCCACTATTCTTTGACAGCTTCTTCCTCTTTATTTTCTTTTTTTGTGGAATTATTGTTAGCAGAATGTTGAACTAGATGTAATGTCCTATCTCTTATTGTCATATTTTCCTTCTTTTTGTCTTTTGACTCTCTAAATTCTTAAGAGTTTTTCTCTAATTTATCTCGCAACCCTGACTACAGAATTATTTTGATAGCCATATTTTCAACATCTAAAATTTCCTTTTTTGTTTCTTGTTCCTTTGTCATAGTAGACTGATTTTATTTATATTTGCAGTAGCATCTTAAATGTGAGGCTACTACTTTGAGTTTTAAAAATGTTATCTTTAGGGTTAATGCTTCTATCAGATTATTTTTGTTCTCCTTTTTCATGCTATAGATTTCCTCCCCAACTACTCAATGACCCTGCTTGTCCCTGCATACATGTGAATGAAAGAACAGAAGGATTTCCTGGGAATGCGGGACACACAGGGCTTATCACCACAAAGATCTAAAAAGACATACTGGGTGTTATATGCAACTAATGAATCACTGAGCACTACATCAAAAACTAATGATGTACTACTATATGTTGGCTTGTTGAACTTAATAAAAAATAAAAACATAGAAAAATAAAAAAACATAGAAAAATAAAATCCCCTCTTGATTGACTACAAGAGGGGAGGAAAATGGAGGGGCTCCTATATTTCTGACTTGCAACACTGTAGAAATGATATTTTCCTGTGATAGGGAATACAGGAAAATACTGGGCTCATGAAAAGACAAAAAGAGAAAAGGTAAGGAAAAAAGCTCACTTTTACATCCTTGTGAGGACTGTTGGGTACCAGGGTAGAGAGTCCAGGAAGCAGGTCTGGAGTTCAAGAGAAAGAAACAACTAGATTCACACGTCTGGGAACCACTAACATAGAGACGTGGTTAAAGATATCAGACTTGATGTCATGATACATGAAGGGAGAAGGTAGTGAGAAAAGGTCAAAGTCAAAGACAGAAAGTACAGAAACAGCATTAAGGGTGTAATGAGGAAGCGATACTAAGGAAAGATACACAAAAACAACAGTAAGAAAGGGAGAAAAATCAGGAGAGTGGTAGCTTTATTGGGTGTGTGCATGTGTTTTGGTTTTCCACTCATTTATTAGGTGTTCGGTGGGCACTTTAAAACAGAAAAACCCACGTCCTTCAGTTCTAGGAAGTTTTCTTATATTATGTTTTCTACCTCTATTTTCTCTGTCTTCTCTTTGTGGAATTCCTATTAGACAAAAGCTTCTGGATTAATCATTTGATTTTCTTCAACTTTTCTCACACTTTCTGATTGCTATTTGTCCTTCTTTCTTTGTGAGTGCCTCATTACCTTCTTTCCTAGCCTTTTTGAATTACTATTTTCTAATATGACAGGTTCAATTCCTAAGAGCTTTCACTTGTCTAATTACCTCTCCTTGTTTTGGTTTCATGGGCACAGTATTTTCTTTCACTTCTCTATGGACATTAGTAATAGTTTTGGGGTTTCCTTTTAAAGTCTTCTTCAGTTTGTTCGATTGTCTCTGCTTTTTCTGATCTCTTTATTGGCTTACATGATTGTTTTGGTCTCTGCTTTTCAAGTGAAAAGCTTTCCCCCGGGCCTGGAGGCCTTTACTGTCCATTCATATTTAAGAATGAGACTTAATAAGCATTAAGAATAAAATGTGATGGCAAGTTTCATGTGGGGGACTTCACTGAGATCACCAGTGACTGTCAGGGGAACCGACCCTGTCAGTCTCCATAGTCTTCTCATGGTCCAGTCTGGTTCTCCAAAAAGGAGTCCTTCAATTTCCTGCCTGAAGGGTACAGTGCTGGCTACCAGTAAACCAGGAGCTGATTAGGAGAAGGGTGCTAAGAATTCTATCATTAATTAAGGAGGCTTTGACTTAATATGATTCTTTCCAATTTATTGCCTTACCCCCTCTCTCAACTGGCTCTCTTCCTGGTCATATCTTGAAATACATTTTTTTAAAGATTTTATTTCTAAGCAATCTCTACACCTGACATGGGGCTGGAACCCCCAACCCTGCAATCAAGGGTTGCCAGCTCCACCGACTAGGCCAGCCAGGCACCATTTAAAAAGAGCAAATAAAACATTTAAATAAATAAATAAAATATAAAAAATAGGAAACAGAAAACACAAAAAATAAAATGAATAAAATGTATAATAACAGGCCACTGTCACTTACATGAAATAATGTTTAGATAGTATCAGACTCTTCTATCCCATTCTACTGGCAAGGAATTTATTTCTGTAAAAACATTTTAATCTCTCTATCTTCCCACCAAAAAAACAAAACAAAATACTTTTAGATTTGTTTGTAAAAAAGCAGCCCTCCCAACACAAAACAAAAACCTAAGTCTTCAAAAAAAAGAGAATTCTCAGGGCCTTAAAGTATCAGCTTTTACAGTTGATCTCTTTAATTAAGATATTTAATTAAGCTGTTTTTAAAAGAACATCTTTCACTATTTAAGTAATGACTAATTTTAGAAATTAACATGTGAGAAATTCTCGTTTTGTGCCAGAGGCAAGTCACAGAAAGGTTAGCAGGGACTGACAGTAATCAGAAACTGATGGCTACCTCTGCCACTATGAGGGCTAACTTCTACTTGGGAGTAAGCAGTATAGGTGTTATTTTGAAACCTCAGCTTCTTGAGTTATAATAAATTGAGACTTGAGTGCGTAAAACCCAGAAAAGGAGTGTATGGGTGTAAAGGGAATCATTTTATATAATTTTGGGAACCAAAGGATCCACTTAGAGTATAATTTTAGAAAAATGAGAGGGCAAGATTAATTAGTAGCAATGACTTTAGTTAATGTTATGATGGCTACAATGGACAATGGTGAATGTGGCTATAGGTAGTGAACTTAGCACTGTGGCCACGAGGCTGCCAGAAGCGGTAAGGCCCAACAGAAATGAAGGCTTCCTCTGGGGTAATCACTTACAAGCCTTATCTATGTTAACAGTTATGTTTTCTGAGTGTAGCCTCTGAGCAATCAGGCAGGAGGGTGGTTGATGGGGTTTCTTTGGTACTTGGCAGCTAGGAGTGATAAACACAGGTGGGAAAATCTCTCTGACACAACCTCACGATAATCACACATGTTGGCTGGAACAGAGAAGGGCTGCAGGTTTACTAAACTGCAGGTGTTCTTAACGTAGGAACCGTTAGAACGGTCACAAGACCTAGGATGGCCTGATTAACTGTGGGCCTGAGAAACTTCTGAGATGGTCTATAAAATATTGTCTGTATAGTATGTACATTTTTGGAGAGCTTTACCCTCTCTGTGGTCTCAGAGGGATTCAGGACCAACAAAGGTTAAGAGCCACTGGACTAAAATAAATTAGCTGAACGTGAGCCTGTGGTCTGAGGAGTTCTGTTTCTTTCCTTCACTGCCTGTAAGACAGGTTGAAAGTTCCTATGTGAGCGTACATAGGGGCGGTGAACGAACTCTTTAAGGAGATAAGAAAGAAAGAAATTCCCTAAACACTTAAGGAGAATCCCTCTAGCTGTTCTCAAATAGTAGTTTTTCAAAAAATGGAGTATTACCCAAACTAAGTAACTTCTGTGCAGGTACAAAACAGGCTCACCCAGCTCCTCTGTCCATCATGGTAACTGAAATGACATGGGAGTGCCCGGCTGGCTGGAGGGAAGAAAGCTACTGAGGAGGTGAGTGAGCAGAGGCGAGCGCAGGAGGTGAGAGGGGGGCAAGTTAGAGCAGAGAAGGCTGTGCTGACAGGACTCACTGCTGTACCGTCATGCTGGTCAGCTGGAAACAATACACACTATCCTTGATGTTTTGAGACGGGGACATATGACCATCAGCTCCTCATGGAGACCCAGCAGGTTCTTGGGCTATGGCTGATTAATGAAAGAAGGAAGTGATTTTTAACAAGACACAGACACTAAAAGTGAATGCAAAACTTCTATATCTGTAAGATGCTTCTAATTACTTTTGTTTTGTCCTTTTAAAATTAATCTTTTATAAAGTAAATGTGGGCCTACTGATTAAAGCACCCAAGAAAGGCAGTAAGAAATAACTAAACAAAAATGCTTCCTAAAAAAACACATTTTTAAAAAGATTAGGTTTATTAATAACAAGACCCCCTATAGGAGCAAGCTTTATTGGTCTTACCAGAATGGACCAGAATCCTCAGGTTACAATAGCCACACTGATAAATACTCAGTACCCAACCTGTTCTGGCAGGTCTGTATTAGGAAAATTACCGACCTTATTAATGTTATCAGCATTTCTCAGAGGTAAAGATAAGCAGGAACACAGGAAGACAAAATATTTTTTATGGCCTAGGAAAGCTTTGTTCCTTAAATAGCACAATTAAGCTAAAAAAGGTTTTTTTAATTCTTTCATGGCTACATTCTTGCATTTAGAAGAGATTTACTAGCAAATTATTGACAAAGATCCTAACTCATCCTGACTATCCTTGTAAAGAAAGAACTATATTAAGTGACCCCTTTAATATGTGATAAATAAAGAACTTAAATGTAGGTGTTGGTAAGTAGGAGGAATGATCTAAGCTTATAGCAATTTTTATCACAAGGCTTTGGGAAAAATATAGTTAAGTCAACATGCCCATGTCATAAGATGTGGAAAATAGAAGATACTCCTTTCTTCAGTTATTTAGCTGACACTCAGTTATTGTGTTCCTGACTTTTGTTCAATATTGCTTTTGAAAAACAGAAGAAAAAAATACTGCTTTCAGTGAGAAGTGCAGGAAATAAAAACTACAAAATGCTTAAGGTGGCAAAACGTGTGTTTTTATCTTTAAGGTTCAGGGACCTAATATAGTTGCTGTTTTGCACCATGGTAAATTACTGTTCTTTAGAGACAAATTTCTTGGTCATGATGACAGGATTAAAAGTCAGTTATTAGAACTGAAGGAGAGGAAAAGGAAATCTCGTAAAACTCATGAAAAACAAGAAAGCACTTCAAAGCCTGGTGCTATTCCTGCGCAGCACACACCACCACCAAAAGCACCGATGTCGGGTCTCATAGACTTTGATCAAAGGGCAGCTTTGGTAGGAATCATTACTGTCTCATGTCATCTGTCTCCAGTTCTTAAAAGAGTGAACAAAACTGCTGTGATACAAATGGGTGAACGGCAGATGAATGATGCCCAGAACTGGAACTAAAGAGCTTTCACTAACATTTGTAAACAAGCCAGAGGATACAAAATGACTAAAGTACCATCTTAATCATCTAAGTAAAATGAATTTCGGTTCTCCTAAAAGGGGACTTTTTCAGACTATCAAATGGTCCATTCTCATGTAGTTAAATAAAATTTTGACAGTGATCCTCTCTTAGGCACAATATGTTTTCCTCTGTGGCCATAAAGAAAACAAAGCACACAATACAAAGCAACACTGGTTTTTAAAAAACACAGCAGTAAAAAGAAAAGCTATTATTTATTTTTAAAGATGACATCAGGGATGCCTGGGTGGCTCGGTCAGTTAGATGTCTGCCTTCGTCTCAGGTCATGATCCCAGGGTCCTGGGATCAAGCTCTGCATCAAGCTCCCTGCCCAGCAGGAAGCTCGCTTCTCCCTCTGCCTACCTCTCCCCCTGCCTGTGATTGCTCGCTCTTTCTGACAAATAAGTACAATCTTAAAAAAAAAATAAAGATGACATCAAAAGTAGTGAAAGCAAATAAACATCTTTGGGAAGAGCCATCTCTTCTAATAAGGTCAGTAGGAATGTATAGGAAAGCTCTAGAATGTGACTAGAATGTGACTCGGAAGAATGTGACTGGAATGTCACCTACTCACATGCCTCTGGTTATGGCATCTCCCCTCTCCTCCTCCTGCACAGGGCACTATTAGACAGAATCCTCCCAGGCCCTACTATGTTGATACTACCTCTGCAATGTCTGGAATTTTTCTGTTCCTATTACCACTACCACTGTCAGGAGCTCAGGGGGGCGTTAAGTGCCCCAAATTCCATCTGGGAATCCCTTGACAAAGCAGCTTTCTATATAGTAATAGCCCTAAGAATAAAAACAAACTGACTTTACTAATAGACCTGTACATGTCAAATATTACAAGTAAAATTTTGGTAAAAGGTGTATTACAAAAACCAGCTAAAATCCAAGGCCATAATAGGACTTCCTACTTCTCAGCCCAAATGCTGACTGTAGGGCCTGCCAGGGAGACACAAGTGCAGGACAGATACGCCTCTGGGGAGCTCAGTAACCCATCAGCCCTCAACTGTGGCCCAGCCAAGTGCTCAGGCTCTGAAAAATCATCCCTCAGGGATAAGG
Organism: Neogale vison; assembly: GCF_020171115.1. Taxonomy (NCBI): domain Eukaryota; kingdom Metazoa; phylum Chordata; class Mammalia; order Carnivora; family Mustelidae; genus Neogale; species Neogale vison. The sequence continues at coordinate 96,026,481 of NC_058093.1, read as the reverse complement.
GGAGAAAGACCTTAGACTGAGTAGAGACCGAGTATCTCTTTACCATAGTTTAAAATGAGATGGGAGGGACGGGAGACATAATCCCTTCCCCAAATACCACTGCCTCCAAGGACCTCTGTCCCTTCTCCCTCCGATTCATTTCCCACACTGCTTCTAGGATCATCTTTTGAAAACAGAAATCTGATCATGTCATTCATCTGCTTAAAAGCCTCTGATGATACTACATTATTTTCAGGATAAATCCAACTTCTTGGCATTACACGCGTGGCCTCCTCTCCATCTGATCAGGGCCAAAGTTTTGGGATTCTTCCCGTTTGAACTGCGTCTTATGTGCCCTATGCTCTCCCATTTTCAGAACAAGTGATAACTGCTCTCACTGTGCTTTGAGAAATGCTTTTAGTGTTCCTGAGGGCTGGCTGAACTAGGACCCACTCCTTCTGAACTCATCCTTCATAATCCAGCTCCGGTGTTTCCAAAGGGAAACTTTCCCATAAGCCCATGTAGTTTATTTATTCTGTTCTGTGATCCCACAACCTGGTTTACATATCTCTATTTTGACATGCATTCTATCTCATTAAAATGATTTAATTATAGTCGTCTCTCCCAATTAAAGAGTAAGTTCCAAAGGAATGTTAGCTGTTTTCTTTATCTTTGCACCTAGCACATAGTCTTTTAAAATTAGTTGCTTTATTGGGATATAATCTGTTTATGTACCATAAAATTCACTCTTTTAAAGTGTCTGATTCAGTGACTTCTAGTGTATTCAGAATTATGCACCCATCACCACTATTTAATTATAAAACATTTTCATCACCTTTGAAAAGAAATCCCATACCAATTAAGCAGTCACTCCCTATCTCTCCCTCTTCCCAGCCTCTTACAGCTACAATTCTACTTTATTTCTTTATGGATTTGCCCATTTTAGCTAATTCTTATAAATGGAACCAGACAATATGTGGCCTTTTGTGTCTGGCTTCTTTAACTTAGCATAAGGATTTCAGGATTCGTCTATGTTGTAACATGTATCAGAACTTCATTCCTTTTTATGGCTAAATAATATTTTGTTGTGTGAATATACATCTGGTTTATCCATTCATCAACTGATGGATGTTTGACTGTGACATTCATGCACAAGTTTTTATGTGGACATATATTTTGAATTCCCTTGAAACTGAATCTGCAGGATCATATGGTAATTCTATGTTTAACATTGTAAGGAACCGCCAGACTATTTTTCAAAATGGCTGTACCATTTTATATGCCTACCAGCAATGTATGAGTGTTTCAATTTTGCTGTATCTTTGCCAATACATGTTGTCTATCTTTTTACTTTTAGACATCTCAGTAGGTGTGAAGTGGAATCTAACTGTGGTTTTAATATAACCTTAATAAATGTTTATATAATAAATGATCTTTATTTTTCTTTTTTAAGATTTTATTTATTTGACAAAGAGAGAGAGATCACAAGTAGGCAGAGCAATAGGCACGGGGAGGTAGGGGAAGCAGGCTCCCCGCTGAGCAGAGAGAGAGCCTGATGCAGGGATCAATCCCAGGACCCTGAGATCATGACCTGAGCCAAAGGCAGAGGCTTAACCACTGAGCCACCCAAAAACCCCAATGAATGATCTTTAAATGCCCTCTACATAATATACATCACATAAACACTAACTAAATCAAATTGAAGTGTTTCAATGTTCTATTCATTCCACAAATAAGTAAGGTTCCTCATTGTGCTAACTCTCATGCATCTGGTTTAGTCTGGCAAGGTCACGAAGGCAGACTGTGAGGGGAAAAAAAGGCCTGAGTTTAACCCCAGCTTATTGGCCGCATAAACTTAGGCAGATCATTTAACCTTTCTGAGCTTTAGTGGGGCATGGTTATAGCATCTGCCTCTTGCTAGCTATGAAGGTTAAATAAAATTACGTGTTTTAAGGGTTTAGCACAGTGGTTGCATGGAATAGCCACTCAGTACATGTTGATTATTACTACTGAGTGAATTATTATTACTGAGTGAAGTGAAGTGATGAAGACAAATAAAGACAAAAGCCTCATAATAGCACTATGTGATATAAGCCATGACAGAGAAATTTATATGTCTCTGTGCGTAACAATGAGGTTATCCTCTTAAAATGTTTACAGAGTGGTTTGAATTCTAAAATATAGATATATAAATATTCTAATTTGAGATGTGTTAGCGTCAAGAAAGCAGTATATTCACATATTCAAAAACAAAAGATTTTGGGTAAGAAAAATTTAGACTTTATGAATGCCACAGCTCCTATGGTCAACTTTCTTTTGTTATTACCATTTTTACCAACTAGACACTATGTGGAAAAGAAGGTTATTTTTCATTTGCATGAGATAATTTCTTATTGCCCTCCTTAGCCCACAAGACAAACATTTCATACAATGTTGGTATTTAATAAAAAATGCAAGGTTTGTTTTTAAATTTTGAAGGCATATTTTTTTTAAATTTCATAGTTGTACTAAACAGCTTTCCTTCCCAACTATACACAATATTTTTTGCAGCAGACCAGCAATCATCCTACACATTTTTAATGCAAGTGTGAGTGTTTAAAATACAAATAAAAAAAAATACAAACCTGCTTTGGGTAAAGGATGTTTGAGGCTTTGAGGACAGCAGACCAGGAGACTTGAGGATGGGATGGTTATGCTAAAGAAAAGCAGTGGTATGAGCCAGGTCAAAGATGCAAGTACGAAGGCAGGATAAGAAAGGTAGGCAACCAGTTAGAGTCTAATGAGGAGAGTAAAACTGTGAGATACTGAACTATGAGCCCACAAAATGAAAACAACTGGTAACGTAAAACAGATCTCAAAATCAGAGACTGAGTTGGGATCTGGAGATCTGTTCCAAAATGGAAAGAGAACTACTGTTTGAAGTAACGAAATGGAAGCAGCTCTGGCTTACTGAGACTTGAAGAAGAGAAACCAAACAGAAAAACCTGCCCTAGGCAGGAGTTGGACTTGTTACCATACCAAATTAGAGTTTCTTCTTTTGCTCACTGATCATTACGGATCACTGATGCACTAAGTTTCTCCTTGGATACTTTACAGTGTATATATAATAGATGAAAGGGACCTCAGATGTCATCCAGTGACCTAGGGACTCAAATGGCTGGGTAATGATGCTACTGTTCATCCATTAAAGGCCGAAAGAGAGAAAAGGCTCCGTAGAATTTAAGGGAAGGGCCCAATTCCCATAGGTATTGCTCAAGAAAGGGATATCCCTCAGATGATGGAGTATAAATGAATATCAGAGAGAGTGGGAAGGCTTCCTATTAGACTACTCTATTCAGTGTATTTTATTCAGAAACAGCCTTTAATCACTTGGAAATGACAATACAGAATGATAAACTCCATATCTTTCTCTCCTTTCACCTATAAATGACCAACCTTATCACTCAACATAAGCCACTGTAGGAAAATCAAAACACCTCAAAACCAAAACAGTACTTAGATGTCATATATAGGAGAGGTAGGAAAAAAAGGAAGAATCCTGAGAAACAGGACTGCATTTGAGGCAGTGACGCTGGTGACAGACTCTCGGGCAGTACTGGTTACTTAAGGGACAGTTAATTTGGCTGTACAGAGCCGTCTTTCCTCATCGATTTCCTCATCCCTCATGGGATGTTTTCACGGAGTTGGACTTCAATTTGAGTTACGTTTCGATTAATAATTTCTTTAAAAAATGTAAATGTATTTAGGATGGGTAAAGAATTGTTACTCATTCAGTTGTGGGGATTAATTCCACGCAGGTATTAGTCAACTATTTCCCAATAGCTATAGCAGAAGCATTAACCAGTGTTGCACTGAGGCAGAGTCCAGAGGCCCCCATGCTACGCCACATCACAAGCATGGACAGATGTTCCTGTGGAGGTGAGGGAGTACAATGAAGTGACGGAAGAAGTGGCTATTTACCAAACATTACCAAAATCCTGAATATTGCAAACAACCAGGACACTTACACCCATATATACTGGTACAGTACCAGCTCTGCTACCATTTTTTAAAAAATCCCAATAGTTAGCTGAATTATATGACAGAAAGAGAATTCTGATTAAGAGAAGAAGGAGATATGGATAATGCCATTCTGAAAGGCAATGAACACCAGGTGAGAGAGATGGAAAGAGATACCAAAACCAAGATAAAAACTTTGTCCAGGAACATTGCTCTCATTCTTCCCCGCCTCTTCTTCACAATCACAGGGCTTTTTGTCCCCCAAACACATAATCATATTAATATTAGGTTCTAGTTCAATTCATAGAAAATCAATTTTCCAAAAGTCCATATGCTAAAAGACAAATGACCTGAAGCCCAATTCCCTGAAGACCAACTTGCCAAAATGACCAAATTTATTGGTTTTCTAAAACTCATTTCGAGAGTTCACAACATTTTGAACATGATAGATTTGCCAGGTTAAGAAGATTGAGGAGCTTGGGAGTTGGGCCTCCTGACTCTCTCCCGGCCCTGAGTTTATCCTTTCCTTGACCTTCAAACTCATTCTCTGCTCCTTGGTCTCCTTCTCTTTGAGACTCTCAGTCTCCCATTCACCAGGGCTGATGGGCCAGGCTGAGTTACGTGCTAACATACAACTTTTGTTTCTCCCTGCAATGGAAGGTCCCTTTTCCATATGCAGCTCAAACCTCCAGCTACAGCCGCAGGGCACTGGGAGAGGTAGAAAATGAACATCTCTAAAAATGCTAACACTCCAGAAATATTCACAAACTGTTAAAAACCATCCAATTAGAACTGTTATAAACTTTTCAGATAAATAAGCTTTTGATGACAATGGGCAAATCTGGCAAAGATTAATTGAGAAAATTGGAAATATTCAAAAAAATGTTAAATGTAAGAAATTTTATTTTTAAAAAGAAGCTTTAAAAAAGGATCAAAAAGAAATTATAGAAAGAAAGTATAAATAGAAATAGTCCCATAGGAAATGCTAAAATTTTGGCAAAATTCATAAGAAAAATATGTTCATCAGACTAAATATCTTAGGACCTTTCAACAAATGGAGTATTTCTTAAAATGCATGAAGCTGGAGGGTATAAAGACAAAGTGTTAAGTAGCATGCACACCTAAACTCATTTAAAACACATTTTACATCCTGGCCGGGATCCAACCAAATATAAACAAAGCAAAACCGAATCAAAACAAATGGTCTCTACATTACAGAACTCCAATTTGCAGAAAACCATGCATGCATAGAGACATGTAGTGAGGCCAGAGTGGTTCAAGATGGTAGAGTAGAAGGATCCCGAACTTACCTCTTCCCAAGTATACAAATATGTAGCTATGTATAGATTCATTTCCTCTCAAAAAGACTAGAAAACTAAGAGGTTATCTACAACAAAGGATATGAAGGCTACATTGAGATGGGTAGGAGAGGCAGAGACATGGTTTTGCCAAAAACCCTACCTTGGCCAGAGGGAGGGATATCAGCAGGTTAGTGCTTCTCCCAGGGGAGCAAAGCTTGTGTCCCATATCAGACACCCCAACCCTTGGGATTTACACTGTAAAGATAAACCTCAAAAAGTTTTGCTCTAAAAATCAACGGGCTTACATCTAGGAGACCCAAAAGGCAATAGATGATTAAAAGTCTTCAGATTCACTCATCTTGGGACCCAAGGCAAAAGCAGAAGTTTGCAAAGTGTGCCAAGATTATGCAAAGGAGATTCATTAGCTATTCTTTAAGCATCTGCTGTTGACAAGCATCTGCTGGGGAAGGAGGTACTGGTGAGTGTCATTTTTGAGTGCTCTCTCCACCTTGCCATGCTGGCAGGCACCTCTTTGGTACTCCCCCACCCTTGTTAGCACCAGTGAGCTTGCCCTGCCCCAATGTTCTCTCATGGTCATGCAGAGGCTGGCAGGCCTGCCCTGGCCCTGGGGTCCCCTGCAGTTTCCTGAAGCCAGTGGGCTTGCCCTGACCCTGAATATTCCTGCTCTGCTACTGTAACCAGTGGGCTAGTCCAGCCGATGTGCTCTCCTGTTGCCCGCTATGGCTAACAAGATTCCCACAGCTCTGCTGAAGCTGGCAGGCAGGTATAATCAACATAGGGTAAACCCCTATGACAGCTGGCTTTGGTGGCCAGGGTGGCCTGTATTGCTGGGCCCCAAGAGACTAAAACAATCAGAGAGAAAGTTCTTGGCAGATGATTAACACCAGGGCATAGCTCAAAAAGCACACTGAAGCCAAGCCCAGTCTTCCTATGAAAAAGGCTTTGTTACATGCCCTAGAGGGTCAGCCTGAGGGACAGACTACAGATTTACCACACAACTACAGGCAACAGAGGAATTCTCTGGGAATGGGAATGTAGGCTGAGAGACACCAGCTCTACTCTTCCCTGGCCTCACTACTACTTGCTCGTAACCCCCAGCAAGGAGCTTATCTACTTGTCTGGAGCCCTAGTGTGCAAATGCCACCAGGACACACCTGGGGTTATGAGTACTCAGGGGTTATGAGTACCATCCCATAGGACCGAATATATTTGCAAACTTGAAAAAAAATCAGCTGTCAGGGTCTGGTTTCTGCTCAGCTTGAAATTGAGCCCTGCATTGGGCTCCTTGGTCACTGGGGAGCCTGCTTCTCCCTCTGCCCCTCATGCCACTTGCATGCTCTCTCTCTCTCAAATAAATAAATAAAATCATTAAAAAAAAAAGGACAAACCTCAAGCTAGACTCAAGAAAAGAGAGGGCTTAATGAAATAAAAAATGAAAGAGGAGGAGCCACAACTGTTACCAGAGAAATACAAATGATCATATGAGACTATAATGAATAATTATAGGCCAACAACTTGTACAACCTATAAGAAGTAGATAAATTCCTAGAAACACATAATCTTCTAAGAGTGAGCCATGAAGAAACAGAAAATGTGAGTAGACAGATGACTAATAACGCAGTGACTGAATCAGAAATTACAAAATTCCCAACAAACAAAAGTCTAGGAAGAGATGGCTTCACTGGTGAATTCTACCAAACATTCAAGAAGATTTAAAAACATACTTGTCAAACTCTTCAAAAACTAAAGAGAAGAAAATGCTCCTAAATTCATTTTAAGTGGCCAGCATTACCCTGATACTAAAACTAGACAAGTATACCACAGAAAAAGAAAACAACAGGCTAATATTAGCAAAGATATTAGCAAAAAGAATTCAATAATAAATAAAAAGGAAGATACATGATGATCAAGTGGGAATTATTCCAGGGATGCAGGAATGGTTCAATATCCACAAATTAATAATTATACTACATTAATAAAATCTAATATTCATTTATGATAAAATCTCTCATCAAAGGGAAAATACCTCAGTATAATAAAGGCCATATATGACAAACCCACAATGAGCATCATACTCAATGTGGAAAAGTTGAAAAAGCTCTTCCTCTTCAGAGTAGGGAAAAGACAAGAATGCCCACTCTCACCGCTTTTAGTCAACATAGAATTATAATTCCCAGCTGCAGCCATCAGACAAAAAAAAGAAATAAGTCATTTAAGTCACAAAGGAAGAAGTAAAATTGTCACTATTTGTAGATGACATGATTTTACACATGTAAAACCCCTAGACTCTATCAAAAAATGGTTAGAACTAATAAGTGAATTCAGTGAAGTAGGAGAATATGAAATTAATATACATAAACATTACATTTCTGTCCATTACTAATGAACTATCAGAAAGAGAAAATAAGAAAAGAAATCCTATTTACAATTGCATCAGAAGAATAAAATACCTATGAATTAATTTATCCATAGACAGGAAAAGGCTTGTACACTGAAAACTAATAAGATACCGATGAAAGAAACTGAAGAAGACACAAACAAATTGGAATATATTCTGTGCTCATAAAAATACAGTCTAGATGTTTAATACATCCATATCAAATCCCACTGGCATTTTTCACAGAACCAGAACAAATAATCCTAAAATTTGTGTGGAACCACAAAAGACCTCAAATAACTAAAGCAATCTTGAGATAGAAGAACAAAGGTGGAGGTAATAGGGTGGAGGTAACAGGCACCCTAATTTCAAACTATAGTATAAAGTTATAGTAATCAAGACAGTCATGGTATTGGCATAAAAAGAGACACATAGATCAATGGAATGGAGAGCACAGATAAAAACCCACATATCTACAGTCAACTAATTTATGACAAAGAAGCTAAGTCCATACTGTGGGGAGAGAACAGTATCTTCAATAAATGGTATTAGGAAAACTGTACAATCACATATGAAAGAATGAAACTAGATTACTGTCTTATACTGTACATAAATAATAACTTGAAATTGATTAAGACTTGAATATAAGACCTGAAACCATAAAAGTATAAGAAAACATAAGCAGTAAGCTCCTTGACATTGGTCATGGAGTTAAATTTTTGGATCTGACCGTGAAGCAAAGGCAACAAAAGCAAAAATAAGTGAAAGCTTTTACAAAGTGAAGGAAACCATCAACAAAATGAAAAGGCAGGGGCATCTGGGTGGCTCAGTCATTAAGCATCTGCCTGCCACTCAGGTCATGATCCCAGGGTCCTGGGATCGAGCCCTGCTTTGTGGTCCCTGCTCAGTGAGGAGCCTGTGTCCCCCTCTCCCACTCCTCCTGCTTGTGTTCCCTCTCTTGTGTTTGTCAAATAAATAAAAATATAATCTTAAAAAAAAAAAAAAGAAAAGGCAACCTACTAAATAGGAGAATATATCTGTAAATCATATATCTGATAAGGGTTAATAGAAAAAATATATAAAGAACTCAATCAATAGCAGAAAACAAAGAATATAATTTTAAAATGGGTAGAAAATTTAGAGGTATTTTTCCAAAGACATACAAATGAATTAAAAAAAAAAAAAAGAAGAAGACATATAGATGGCCAAGAGGCACATAACAAGATGTTCAGTATCACTAATTATCAGGGAAATACAAATAAAATCACAATAAGATATCATCTCACACCAGTTAAATGGCTATTATCAAAAAGATAAGAAACAGTAAGTGTTGGTGAGGATGTGGAAAAAGGGAACAATGTGTATGCTGATGGGAATGTAAATTGGTGGAGCCACTATGGAAAAGAGTATGTTGAGTACTAAACACACTAAAAATAGAACTACCATATGATTCAACTATTCCACTTCTGGGCATTTATCCAAAGAAACAAAAACACTAATTTGAGAAGACACATGCACCCCTATATTCATTACAACATTATTTACAATAGCCATGATATGGAAGCAACCCAAGTAGTCACTGATGAATGAATGTATAAGGAAAATGTATTGTCTATATATATTCACTGACTACTATTCAGCTATAAAAAAGGAACTCTTGCCATTTGCAACATGAATGGACCTTGAGGGTATTATGCTAAGTGAAATAATTTGGACAAAGAAAGACAAATACCATACGATTTCACTTATGTGCGGAGTCTAAAAAACCAAATCAAACTAAACTAAACCAAGTTCATAGATACAGAGAACACACTAGTGGTTATTAGAGGCGAAGGGAGTTGGGGCATGGCTGAAAAGGGTAAGGGAGGTTAATTGTATGGTGACTGCGGGTAATGAGACTTACTGTGGAAATCATTTTGTGGTGTATACAAAAATTGAACTATTATGTTGTATACCTGAAACAATGTTATATACCAACATTACCGCAGTAAAAAATTTTTTTAAATATTTGCTGTTAAAAAAATGACATGCATTGAAAAATCTGTGCAAGGTAATAAATACTAAAGTGTGAAAGAAAAATACTTGACTCATGAAAGAAAGGTAATTGGGTGGTTTTTTTAAAAAAAAAAAAAACTTTGTACATAGATACATGTTTTTCTTCAGCTACACTTAAAAACAATAAACATGTATATTTGTAGGAAGATATAGTTCAAATTCTTAATACTATCTTAAAAATGAACCCTTAAACATAATTCAATAGTTTGGAAGTTTTAGAGAACAGCTACAAATTATAATTTTAGTTATATATTTTTAAAATATCTAGGACTTTAAATACATATTGATTTTTTCAATAGACCAAAACACAGAAACACTACCAAAAGGAAAGTAGTTTTTAAACAAAAGAAAAAAGTCTTAGAACTAAACCCTCTCTCTCTTTTTTTTTTTTTTTAAAGATTTTATTTATTTATTTGACAGAGAGAAATCACAAGTAGATGGAGAGGCAGGCAGAGAGAGAGGGAAGCAGGCTCCCTACTGAGCAGAGAGCCCGATGCGGGACTCGATCCCAGGACCCTGAGATCATGACCTGAGCCGAAGGCAGCGGCTTAACCCACTGAGCCACCCAGGCGCCCAACCCTCTCTCTTTTTTAAGTAGTATTTGACAGAAAACATTCTAGTATCCTTAAAAAAAAAAAAAAAAAGTACTAACTCTAAATAAGATACAGAAAAAGATTTAGTAAGATTTCACATAAAAAACATTATTTCTTCCTATGGAACTAAACTTTCCAGACTTTACTTTTATTTCTATAATATATGATCAATTCTTTAAAAAATTAAAACTAAACTCCCCATACGGAATGAATAAGTCACAAGAATAAAAGGCACAGCATAAAGAATAGTCAATGATACTATAATAGAAATGCCTGGGGACATCTAGTAGCTACACTTGTGGAGAACATAGCATAATACATAAACTTTTCAAATCACTGTTTTGTATACCTAAAACTGTATTTTGTACACATGTAACACTGTGTGTCAACTATACTTAAATTAAAAAAAAAATTTTAAACTCCTCCTAACTTTCACACCATATTGCACCAAAAGGATTAGGAAAAAACCCAGACATTCTGAATGACTAAGGTTTTCTAATGTACAATTTCTTATTCAGTTATATATGGACTTTGACATACCACCATTCAAGATTTACAAATACTAATATTGTAAGGTTTACTTCCTACTTTTTTAAAATAAAATATTTCTGTTGAAGTTGCCATTACATTTTTTACTCTTCCCCAGAACCATTCTCCTCCTTCCAGATAAAATCAATATTACAAGTATACGAGATTTTCCAATCTAGGTTTATATATTTGATTAAATATATATATATAAATACCTAATATTATTTGTGTGTGTATGTTTGTGTACTGTGCATTTCAAAAATAACATTATGCTTTCAAAGTCTGGTCGTGTTAAAATATATAAATCTAATTCATTCATGTTAACTTCTAAATGGTATCTTAAGAATATTTAAAAATTTTTTTTAGTTTTTAAGATTTTACTTATTTATTTGAATGAGAGCACAAGCATGAGCAGAGGGGAGAGGGAGAGGGAGAAGCAGGCTCCTCACTGAACAGGGAGCCTGATGTGAGGCTCGATCCCAGGACTCCAGAATCATTACCTGAGCTGAAGGCAGATGCTTAACCAACCGAGCCCCCTCGGCTCCCTTCTTAAGACAATTTTAAGTAGTCATTCACCTATTGATGAGTATTTTGGTTGTTTCTAATCTTTGGCATTCCAAAAACAGATTCAATAAACATCCTTGTACATGTATCCTTATACCCACAGGTAAAAATATATTACTAGAAATGGAATAGTTGGTTGGAGGGCGTTTCCAACTTTATAAAATATTGTCTAATTGCTCTTCAAAGGAGTTATGACAACTTATCCGCCTACCTAGCAGTATATGAGAGTTTGGCATATGAAATGTTGCTGACATTTTTGACATGTCAAGTATTTTCATTGTTGCCAATCTAGTAGGTGTAAAGTATGCTTTTAGTGTAGTTATTTTAAAAGTATTTTGCATGTATAGAAGGACAGAGCCTCTGAGCAAATACAATGATGAAGTCAGGAACAAGAGTTCTTGCTTATTGGATAAGGGAAACATAAATACTTATGTCTTCATAGATATATGGCAAAGGTGAAAAAGAACCTGGTGGTGTTGGATTTGAACTGGAGTATTAGAGTGAACATATGAACTAAAAATGCACACATATACATACAAATACATATTAACCTATCCATGCAAAAATGTGTATATGTGTATAAATCGCTCTATACACTGAAAATAGCTCAGAAGTGATGATATCCCGAGGAATTAAAAAAAAAAAAATCCTGATTGCTAAGTATCATTCCCCAGTTAAATGAATCAGGACTCGTTAAAGAAATGTCCCGCTCCAGGACTGGGGCGAAGAAAATACAAGGTCAATCTCAAATTGTTTGTTGAAAAGCTAGAAAGCACTCAGAATAATGTAGGGACTTGCATAAAAAGAAAATGAAAATGACAGTACAGACAAAAGGTTGATATCCAGGATCTATAAAGAACTTCTCAAACTCAACACACACAAAACAGATAATCATATCAAAAAATGGGCAGAAAAACTGTGGAAAGAACCAAGATGCGCTTCAATGGACGAATGGATAAGAAAGATGTGGTCCACATACACTATGGAGTATTATGCCTCCATCAGAAAGGATGAATACCCAACTTTTGTAGCAACATGGACGGGACTGGAGGAGATTATGCTGAGTGAAATAAGTCAAGCAGAGAGAGTCAATTATCATATGGTTTCACTTATTTGTGGAGCATAACAAAGAGCATGGTGGACATGGGGAGTTAGGAGAAGGGGGTTGGGGGAAATTGGAAGGGGAGGTGAATCATGAGAGACTATGACTCTGAAAAAACAATCTGAGGGGTTTTAAGTGGTGGTGGGGGGTGGGAGGTTGGGGGAAGCAGGGAGTGGGTATTAGAGAGGGCACGTATTGCATGGAACACTGGGTGTGGTACAAAAACAATGAATACTGTTATGCTGAAAATAAATAAAAAATAAATTTAAAAAAATTTTTTAAATGGGCAGAAGAAATGAATAGACACTTCTCCAATGAAGACATACAAATGGCTATCAGACACATGAAAAAATGTTCATCATCACTAGCCATCAGGGAGATTCAAATTAAAGCCACATTGACAAACTGTGGGTTGCTGGGGGGAGGGGGGTTGGGAGAAGGGGGGTAGGGTTATGGACATTGGGGAGGGTATGTGCTTTTGGGTAAATTGGAAGGGGAGATGAACCATGAGAGACTATGGACTCTGAAAAACAATCTGAGGGGTTTGAAGTGGCGGGGGGGTGGGAGGTTGGGGTACCAGGTGGTGGGTATTATAGAGGGCACAGCTTGCATGGAGCACTGGGTGTGGTGAAAAAATAATGAATACTGTTTTTCTGAAAATAAATAAATTGGAAAAAAAAAAAAAACAAATTAAAGCCACATTGAGATACCACCTTATACCAGTTAGAATGGCCAAAATTAGCAAGACAGGAAGCAACATGTATTGGAGAGGATGTGGAGAAAGGGGAACCCTTTTACACTGTTGGTAGGAATGCAAGTTGGTGCAGCTACTTTGGAGAACAGTGTGGAGATTCCTTAAGAAATTAAAAATAGAGCTTCCCTATGACCCTGCAATTGCACTACTGGGTATTTACCCCAAAGATAAAGATGTAGTGAAAAGAAGGGCCATCTGTACCCCAATGTTTATAGCAGCAATGACCACGGTCGCCAGACTGTGGAAAGAACCAAGATGCCCTTCAACAGACGAATGGATAAGGAAGATGTGGCCCATATACACTATGGAGTATTATGCCTCCATCAGAAAGGACGAATACCCAACTTTTGTATCAACATGAAGAGATTATGATGAGTGAAATAAGTCAAGCAGAGAAAGTCAATTTTCATATGGTTTCACTTATTTGTGGAGCATAACAAATAACATGGAGGACATAGGAAGATGGAGAGGAGAAGGGAGATGGAGAGGAGAAGGGAGTTGAGGGAAATTGGAAGGGGTGGTGAACCATGAGAGACCATGGACTCTGAAAAACAACCTGAGGGTTTTGAAGGGGTGGGGGATGGGAGGTTGGGAGAGCCAGATGATGGGTATTAAGGAGGGCACGTATTGCATGGAGTACTGGGTGTGGTGCAAAAACAATGAATTCTGTTACGCTGAAAAGAAATAAAATTTAAAAAAAAAAAGAAAAGAAAAGGGAAAAAAGGAAAAAGAAAAAAGAAAAGAAAGGTGCTTCCATAAGCCAGATATTACGAAAAACAAAGAATAAAAGTAAAGAATTATAACACAGTAATAGTAACAATTCTGTTACTATTATCCCAAGTTCTAGTGATATATTTTTTAAATGAGGAAAAATAAAGTTCATCTTTACAGAAAAACGTCAACTAATAAATATAGAAGCAAAGATAGAAATAGAAAAACCACTATTTCAAAATGACCCAGACAAAGATCACAGTGAATGCTAAGACCATTGGATGAAAGGTTTTGGACACAGGACAGCCACATAATCTCAGAACACCACACCACAAATTATTTAGTAATTGTCAAGGGAAGATGTGCCTTTATAGTTCGCCTTAATTTGGTGCAAAGTTTCTTTCCATGCTTATTGGTTATTCAGGTGTCCTCTAATGCTCACATTCTCGGTCTATTTTTCTGTTGCCTTGTTTGTATTTTACTAATTACATTGTATAAATTCTTATATACTTTGGACATTGTAATACAAATGTCTTTACAGAGTCTGTGACCTGCTTGTGTTCCACTTTTGGCAAATTTATACATTCTCCCCTGTCCTCTTGATTGTACATATAGCCACCTACGTTTTCTTCTGAAGGCTGGATTCTATTGAGCCTGCTTTTCTAAGGATAACAGTGAGCATTGGCATTAACTGTTGGAAGATACAAGCCACTGGTGCAGCCTCCTTTCAATGTCATCTTGTGGCTCTAGGTTTTCCAGCTTTACATGGAACCTCCTTTCAACAGCACAATCAAAATTTGCTATAAAAAATATGATAAAGTTATAGTTTTAGGACATTAAAACTTAAAAAAAGAAAAGAATTTGTCATATGATCTTACGTGAGTGAACAAAATTTCATTCCTGAGCTCTTCAAAGCTTTCATTTGGAGTCCAAGCTTCAGCAAACTGCAGGAAGTCCCATTTTTCCTTATCACCTTCCTCAGCCTGAAGTTTTTCCTTCCTACCATTCAATGTGCTCCCTGTAACTTGTGTCTGTAAAGTGAAGAAGCATATGAATTTTACAAAATTTCTCTCACAGCTGATACTTACTAAGCAGTGACCTGATTTTGCAATTAAACCACAAGCAATTCACCAAAGACACTTAGTGTTTCAACCTATCATGGACTTCAGTAATAAAACTTTTCAAAATTACAAACAAATTGCCAAGTAGATGATTCCCATACTTAATGAGGAAAATGTCTCACCAGAGAAGTTATACTATTTGCTTTTCTCATAAAAACTTTATTCTAATATTTATAAACTTTGAAATTAAACCCACATAATTGGCCATTTTAAATACATATATACTCAGTGCTTGAAAAACATCCTCTAATAATTAGTCAAATCTTTTCTATGAATACCTCTCCGGGCTGGGGAGGAGAAGAGACAGTTGAGTGGACAGAACTAGTGACATGCCTCCTACCCTTTCTGGGGTCCAGGTACAGGCTGTCCTCTGCTCAAAATTAGCCAGGAACTCAATCCTTCCTGGTAAGGGTTTATTTTTAGCTTACAAAAAGGACTTGGGGTTTGACACTGTTATTATTCCTTGCTAGCCCATCCTTTTCTGATCTCTAAAATAGTAGATGAAGGCCATGGAAGACAGAACACATGTAAGTGCACATCTCTCCCTTAATGGAGAGGATATGTAAGGTACTACCAACTGAAGACTTCTCTAACCTTGGTTCCTATCAACATCACTATCTTAGTGTACTTGAATATCCTTTGCCTGAAAACACTATAACTCAGTCTCTTAACTTACGTAGGGGCCACATAATGAATAAAATGGTAACCTGGAGATTGGGGAGGGTATGTGCTATGGTGAGTGCTGGAGTGTGTAAGCCTGACGATTCATAGACCTGTACCCCTGGGGTTAATAATACATTATATGTTAATTTAAAAAAAGTAATAAAAAATTTTTGAAAAAAAGGTAACCTGGTTTGAATTCAAGCTTTACCTTTCGATTCAACATTCCCCACATAAGAGTGTCTAGAGTCCCATTTGCAACAAGGTAGTGAATATTCACAGAACTGCACTGTCCAATTCGGTGAGCCCGGTCTTCTGCTTGTTTTATATGTCCAGGGTCCCAGTACAACTCAGCAAATACAACATGAGTTGCAGCAGTAAATGTCAAACCCTAAGCAAAATAAAGTGAAGAAACTGAGATGCAAATAAACTGAAAATGTAACACAGAGCCAGATATAATAAAGTCTTTCTGAACATGTTAAATGAACAAGAGAAAGCTAAAGGACTTAAAAATAAATCAGTCTTTCGTTTTAAGCCAAATTAAGAAAATTTAATTCATGAAAGGCAAATGAAGACTGCTTACTGCAAATGTCCAGGTGAACTACAAAAAACACATTTAAAAGGTATTTCAATATTTCAAAAGTTAGTTTGATGGATATATATATAAACAAAATCACTTTATCCTCTGATGAGGACTGGATTCACATTACCACTGGAAAATCTAATAAAATACATTATAAATGAGAATATAATTTCTAACACATGGTATCCATAGCAACTAGGCAGAGAGCAATGACTTCCTCTATTCATTTAATTCATAGTGTTGTTCTATAAAGCAGGAAAATTATGTCTTCAGTCACACTGTTCTCTTCCTATGAAATTTCTCATGTTACATCTCAAACACCCTTAAGTTTACAAGCTTCTATCTCAATATATATAACACAATTGGATTTTTTGTGCAATTGCATTTTACATCAGTTTGAAATAGTGTGACATTATTAAGTATTAACTAGGTCTTCTTGTATAATCATTATATGAAAAATAATGCAAATCTCCTCGAATTAAGAGTATTTTAAAAAATGCATGATTTTAAAGTTGAAAGGCTGGTGAAACGTGAAGCATACTTAAGCTATTGTCACACATTAGTCAGTGATTTTATGTGGTTGAAAGAAATACCTACTATTCTTTGAAAGAAATCATCTAATCCATGCTGCTGTTCATATGCCCTGGAACTTCCATCAGAGAATGACTTTTGTGACTGCTGTGCTGTTATTTTTACATAGCTTTAACTTAAAATATTTTTATATCATATAACAACATTATTATTAGCATTCATGAAATGGTGGCATGAGTTCTCAAGCTGAAAAATTCACTAAAGACCCATCACTTTGGAACAGAAGTTAGAAGTGATAAAAACATGGAAAGCCAACAACCATCAAGCTAAACTGTGCTGATATTTAGGACAGGAAACACCACAAAACATTAGAGATGATGCTAGAAAATAACAAATAGTATTTAAAGAAGGAAGAACACCTTTAAGTGTGTTAGAGGTATCATATAACCATACAAGAATAAAGGGGAAATAAGCTGGCAAGACCCAAACTCCTCTAACACACCACTAAACTACAATGGAAGATTCACAGGCCCCAAGAACAAAGCCCTTTCTAGTTTCCTTTATTCCTATGAACATACTAGTGTTCAAGTGTATGAGTTTTGAATTATACCAGGTTCTCAGGAATACAGCCTTGAATAAAATATGGGTGTCCTAAACAATCTTAATTTCAGAAGGTCTTTTATCAAGCCACCCCCAAATCCTCCTGCCTGGCTTCCTTCTACTTTTCTTCTCCCATGCTATGAGTACTCCATTTCCTTTTTTTTTTTTTTTAAAGTTTAACAGAAGTTATTTATTTGACAGATAGAGATCACAAGTAGGCAGAGAGGCCGTCAGAGAGGCAGGCAGAGAGAGGAGGAAGCAGGCTCCCTGCTGAGCAGAGAGCCCGACGTGGGGCTTGATCCCAGAACCCTGAGATCATGACCCGAGCCAAAGGCAGAGGCCTAACCCACTGAGCCACCCAGGTGCCCCGAGTACTCCATTTCTAATTTTAAGCTCTTTTTGATGACATTCTCTTTGGCTGGAATATTCTAACAGATATAAAACTTAGACTCATAGAGATTTAATCCAACATGAGTGTAATGTTGAGACAACCCTCCTTTTGGTAAGAACTCCTGGTGAGTTCTAGAACTTCCAAATCCTTATGGAGCTTCTCTCTATATACAATTTTATAGACAACAGTTACCTGGCTAAAAGCAGATCTTTGGCCCTGGTTTAGATTCCAGAGTTGACAGATCTACTATATATCAGGCTGGATGCACAGAAAATATGTTCAATCACTTTTCCCTATGTTAAATATCCTGGCTTGGGAATTTACATCAAAATATTGTAGAATGTTAGCAGGAAAAAAGTCCAGAAGGATCCCCCTTACATAGTGTGACAGAGACTGTCACTATCTTCCATAATAGCTATTTGGTTCTTATTTCTTTGTAACGTAACACCTGATTTTCAATGTGATTTTAGACGAAATAAAGGCTACTTTTCCCAGCTTCCCTTGAAGTTAGCTATAACCAAGGTGCTAACTGCAGGTGAATGAAATGAAGCAATGATGCATGCCTTTCTCCAGTCAGTGCCCTGGATCACAGATATGATGGAGGAACTAGAGTAGCTCTCTTAAATAAGAGGTATCTGCTAGGAGTGGTAAAGCAGAAAGCTGGAGAGGCTTAAGCCTTAAGGACTTTGTGGAACTACCATGCTAACCTTGGACTGTCTGCATGAGAGAATTAAACTTTGTGTATTTGAGTCATTCTTAATTTGGGTTTTCATTTACTTGCACCCAAACCCAATCCTAAGGGTCAAACCAGAGGTGCTCCATAAAAAGTCCTCAGACAGAAGAGTTCTTTTCTCTCAGGTCACCTTGCCTCACAGGCTCTGGTGAAACCAATCAAGTAAGATAAGTGCTATAAGAAATGAAAGCTGTCCAGAGCAATCTATACTTTCAACACCATCCCGATTAAAATATCAATGGCACTTTTCATAGTGCTGGAACAAACAATCCTAAAATTTGTATGGAACCAGAAAAGATGCCAAATTGCCAAGGAAATGTTGAAAAAGAAAGAAAAATTCTATGCAAATTCAAAGTTAGGAAAAAAGAAAAAAGGTAATGGAAAAGTATTAGGATTAAATTAACTACACTCATCTAGGAAATTCTTTCCTTGAAAATTTAAGAAGATTTGAGTCAGAGGTGTTGAGGTCTCCTTCTATTATACTTTCTATCTCTCCAAAGCAGAATATTTATTATACTTTTGTCTTGATATAAAGTTATAATTATGGCTAATGACCTTTTTATTATCTTAATGACATTATCAAATTTATGCCTGGAATTTCTTTTTTTTTCTTTTGATAAACTTTATTGAGGTATAATTTCCATAAAATAGAAAGCACCAATTTTAAATTTAGCATCTTGTGAATTTTAACAAATATATACATCTATGTTCTTTCAAATTTTAAAACATAGGAATGAGGTCACAGTGTATGTACAATTCTGCAACTGGTTTAGGGATTCAATAATATCATGGACATTTTTTTTTTTTCATGACACTGACCTCTTTTTTTTTTTATTATATTTTGTTAGTCACCATACAGTACATCATTAGTTTTTAATGTTGTGTTCCATGATTCATTGTTTGCGTATAACACCCAGTACTCCATGCAATACATGCCCTCCTTAATACCCATCACTGGGGTAAACCCTCTCCCCTCTAAAACCCTCAGTTTATTTCTTGGCATCCATAGTCTCTCATGGTTCATCTCCTCCTCCAGTGCACTCCCCCTTCATTCTTCCCTTCCTTCTCCTAATGTCCTCATGCTATTCTTTGTGTTCCACAAATAAGTGAAACCATATGATAATTGACTTTTCTCTGCTTGACTTATTCTACTTATCATAATCTCCTCCTGGAATTTCTTACCTGGCCAGCAGCCTGAATGCTTAGGATAGCCACACGAGTATCAGGATCCTTTTGAAACTGATTAACTAGATGTATTCTTTCTGATGATGGAACGCTTCCATCTATCCTAATGTACCGAGCCTAGTATCAACAAAGGAAATGGCAAAATTAGCACAAAACCCTATGCACCCATCTCATTTAATATGTTTTATACCGTATTTTTATGCTCCAATAATAAAATAGAAATGGGGTAAGATGAAATTTTAGTAAATGTTAAATAAGAAGAATTTTAATCAAGTTTCTTAATAGCTTCTTATAACAATTCCGTATTTTTAAATCTTTTCACCTACTTGACAGTAGGCTCCATGTCTAATTCATCCTCACACCATATACAAGTGCAACGCCTTGTATATAACAGGAGCTCCATAAATCATCACTGAATTAAGCTAATGCCTTTAGTAAAATTCTGTGTGAATTCATATGCAAACTTTAAATGATGGATCAAATTAACTTGAAAGTTACAGGTTCACTGATTCCAAAGTAAAAATAAAGCCAGACAGGTGAAAAGAGAGAAAGAGGTTTTTACCCATATTATTATGGATTCATGAAGAACAGTGCATTTACTTCTGAAATATCCTAATATTAACTGGGAAAATATATTTTTTAGTATACCATTTGAACTCATTTTTTTTTTTTTTTGCATTCCTAAGCTTAACAGAAATATGTGAAACGGTCACCTCCATTGAATTTGGGAACCAAGACAGTCACACACATTTTTAAAAGGTAGGGAAACAGTAAGTGCTAAACTCAACAGTGGTGTCTTCTAGGAATGATCTGGGTTAGGAAAAGGGAGAAATGAGTGTGTGTTAAAGTAGCTAAAAAGCACTCACTACTCAACTTTCTAAAATTCAGTATAAAGTCGTGAATTTCAAATAGTCTCATTTACATATGCACTTCTATGGAAAACATAACCTTATATAGTTGAGACATACAAATACTTTCATAAGGAAATGGTTAATCATTAAATAGAATGCCCCATATTAACTTTCTATGTCTTCACAAACAGATACACATTGACCAGTGATCCATTAAAATCCCATAAGGGAGATTATAAAATCTTCCAACAGTCTTTCTAAAGAAAACACACATAGTCAGGCTAGGGAGACTTTGGGCGAGATTCACCTCCAACCGATGACTACCTATTGTTTTTAATGGATAGTGATACTAAATGGGATTCTAAACATATCAGTAAAGGAGAAGTGGGGAGAATAGACTGCTATACTTAGAATAGATGCCAGTAATTTTAGTTTTAAGCTTAATGGAATCAGAATAGAAAATATTATGAATTTAATTTTATTGCCTAATCACTAAAAAAAATATTTCAAAGGCTAATTAACTCTTCCCTCAAAAGGCATTTTAAAGATATGATATTATAAACAGTGTGAGAGCACCTTTTCACAGATAGCATTTTATTATATTGTCATCAATCCTCCTATGAAGGAAACACTAGGATTACTTCTTTGGTAATATTAATAAACATACTAGCAAATGTTCAAAAAATGTATATGAAGTTTTAAAAAACATGGCTTAGGGGGCACCTGGGTGGCTCAGTGGGTTAAGCCACTGCCTTCGGCTCAGGTCATGATCTCAGGGTCCTGGGATCGAGCCCCACATCGGGCTCTCTGCTCTGCGGGGAGCCTGCTTCCTCCTCTCTGCCTGCCTCTCTGCCTACTTGTGATCTCTGTCTGTCAAATAAATAAATAAAATCTTAACAACAACAACAAAAAAAACATGGCTTAGGGGCGCCTGGGTGGCTCAGTGGGTTAAAGCCTCTGACTTCGGCTCAGGTCATGATCGCGGGGTCCTGGGATCGGGCCCCACATTGGGCTCTCTGCTCAGCAGGGAGCCTGCTTCCCCACCCTCTCTCTCTGCCTGCCTCTCTGACTACTTGTGATCTCTGTCTGTCAATAAATAAATAAAGTCTTTAAAAAAAAAAAAACAAAAACATG
This sequence comes from Neogale vison, assembly GCF_020171115.1. Classification (NCBI taxonomy): domain Eukaryota; kingdom Metazoa; phylum Chordata; class Mammalia; order Carnivora; family Mustelidae; genus Neogale; species Neogale vison. The sequence continues at coordinate 96,004,708 of NC_058093.1, read as the reverse complement.
GCTTAATTCTTCACTTAAAAACTCTACCTACATAGGCACATGGTTCTGCTGCGACAGGTATATTAAGCTCACACGATTTGTCAGGAAATTTCTTCTGGCTGTTTCTGAGCATCTCTAAAAGCCCTCAGCATATAAAGAGAAATACCAGATTTAAACTCTGAAAGAAAACATGGCAGATGCTGTCATTGATAGAAAAGACTGCTGGGGGGACGCCTGGGTGGCGCAGTTGGTTGGACGACTGCCTCCGGCTCAGGGCGTGATCCTGGAGTCCCGGGATCGAGTCCCACATCAGGCTCCCAGCTCCATGGGGAGTCTGCTTCGCTCTCTGACCTTCTCCTCGCTCATGCTCTCTCTCACTGTCTCTCTCTCTCTCTCAAATAAATAAAATCTTTAAAAAAAAAAAAAAAACTTTAAAAAAAAAAAAAAAAAAAAAAAGACTGCTGGGGAATTAGGTGAACCTAAGAAAATGCAGCAAGGCCAGCAGGTTTGGGGAGCTTACTGGAGAGGGTACTTGGCCCATCTGTTTCAAACTCACCTGTACTAAATCTTACTCTACATCATACTCTACAGAGTATGTTCCCTGGAAATTTAAAAGGTGTGACTGCAGATGGACTAAAATTGGCTAAATTCATTCTGTTTCCCCTTGACATCACCTATATTTTAAGGCTGACTTGCAGGTAAATTAAAAATTTTAATTTTTAACTCTCTACACCAGTCTCAAATGGTATATCTGGTAAGAATAACAGAATTCACAATGTATCCTATCAAGTCAGCATATTTTTAATCAATCCAGATAATTAGTTCAGTGAAAATTATAATCCTGGAATAAAAGAAAAAGTTTAATAGTTTAACATCAACATAATAATAATATGATATTAGTATAATTAGCAAGAAAACAATCTAATCATAATGAAAATATCATCATTTAAAGAAGGCCAAAAGAACCCTCAAATTACAAGACTACAATTAATGTTTAGTATATTAAAAACCTGCATCCTAAAAAGTATTTTATAGAAAAATGATAACATACCTTGTTTTCTATGACTGCTTCTGTGCAAGCTTGGAGCATGCTTAAATGATGAGCAAAAACCAGAAACTTCAGTGAATCATTCTGAAGCATCATCTTAATATAGTCCTTTACAGCACCTGCCTAAATATTAAAAGTTAAACCTTATTAATGGTATATAAATATTTATTAAAAAAATCACATCACTTGGAACTAGAGGGTATTATGTTGAGTGAAATAAGTCAGTCAGAGAAAGACAATTATCATATGATCTCTCATATGATATGAGGAATTTGAGAGGCAGGGTGGGGAGTTTGGGGATAGGGAAGGAAAAAATGAAAAAAAAAATGCGATCAGGAGGGAGACAAACCATCAGAGACTCTTAATCTCACAAAACAAACTGAGGGTTGCTGGGGGGGGTGGTAGGGAGAGGGTGGTTGGGTTATGGACATTGGGGAAGGTATGTGATATGGTGAGTGCTGTGAAATGTGTAAGCCTGATGATTCACAGACCTATACCCCTGGGGTAAAGAATGCATTATATGTTAATAAAAATACTTTTTTAAAAATCACATCACTTCCAAAGGGGCGCATGCACCCGAATGTTTATAGCAGCAATTTCCACAATAGCCAAAGTATGGAAAGAACTTAGATGCCCCTCAATAGATGAATACATAAAGAACATATGATATATATATATATACATATATGTATATATATATATGAATATATATGAGATGGAATATATTTTTTAAAAGATTTTATTTATTTATTTGACAGAGAGAGATCACAAGTATGCAGAGAAAGAAAGGAGGAAGCAGGATCCCTGATGAGCAGAGAGCCCGATGCGGGACTTGATCCCAGAACCCTGAGATCATGACCTGAGCCAAAGGCAGCGGCTTAACCCACTGAACCACGCAGGTGCCCTATATGATGGAATATTATGCAGCCATCAAAAAATGAAATATTGGAGGAGTCAAGATGGCAGAGAAGTAGCAGGCTGAGACTACTTCAGGTAGCAGGAGATCAGCTAGATAGCTTATCTAAAGATTGCAAACACCTACAAATCCATTGGCAGATCGAAGAGAAGAAGAAGAGCAATTCTAGAAACAGAAAATCAACCACTTTCTGAAAGGTAGGACTGGTGGAGAAGTGAATCCAAAGTGACGGGAAGATAGACCCCGGGGGGGAGGGGCCAGCTCCCGCAAGCAGCGGAGCAACGGAGCCCAAAATCAGGACTTTTAAAAGTCTGTTCTGCTGAGGGACATCGCTTGAGGCTAAACCGGGGCGAAGCCCACGCGGGGTCAGCATGGCCTCAGGTCCCGCAGGGTCACAGAAGGATCGGGTGTGTCTGAGTGTCGCATACCTTACAGGTATTAGAACATGGAAGCCGGCTACAGAGACAGAGCCGACAGTGAGCTCACAGCTCGGGGTTACCTTGAACCAGTCGCAGGCTTGGTGAGCTCGGAGGGCGGCCGGAGGTCAGGCAGACAGGAGTTACTGGGCACTGTTCTCCGAGGGCGCACTGAGGAGTGGGGCCCCGGGCTCTCGGCTCCTCCGGGCCGGAGACTAGGAGGCCACCATTTTTTGTCCCGTCCTCCGGAACTCTACAGAAAGCATTCAGGGAACAAACGCTCCGGAAAGCAAACCCAAGCGGATTACTCAGCCCGGCCCCTGGTAAGGGCGGTGCAATTCCGCCTGGGGCAAAGACACTTGAGAATCACTACAACAGGCCCCTCCTCCAGAAGATCAACAAGAAATCCAGCCAAGACCAAGTTCACCTAACAAGGAGTGCGGTTTCAATACCAAGGAGAATTCCAGAGGAGGAGAAAGCAAAGCACGGAACTCATGGCTGCCTCCCCATGATTCTTTAGTCTTGCACTTAATTTAATTTTGTTTTCTTTTTCAATTTTTTTTCTCTTCTAAAATTTTTTTAACTTTTACCCTTTTCTTTTTTAACGTTTTTTAACTAGTTTATCTAATATATATATATTTTTTCTTTTTTATACTTTTTCTTTATTCATTTTCTTTTCTTAATTTTTTCTTTTTCTTTTTCTTTTTTCTTTCTGAACCTCTTTTTATCCCCTTTCTCCCCCCTCACGATTTGGGATCTCTTCTGATTTGGCTAAAGCATATTTTCCTGGGGTTGTTGCCACCCTTTTAGTATTTTACTTGGCTCCTTCATATACTCTTATCTGGATAAAATGACAAGGTGAAAAAATTCACCACAAAAAAAAGAACAAGAGGCAGTACCGAAGGCTAGGGACCTAATCAATACAGACATTGGTAATATGTCAGATCTAGAGTTCAGAATGACAATTCTCAAGGTTCTAGCCAGGCTCGAAAAAGGCATGGAAGATATTAGAGAAACCCTCTCGGGAGATATAAAAGCCCTTTCTGGAGAAATAAAAGAACCAAAATCTAATCAAGTTGAAATAAAAAAAGCTATTAATGAGGTTCAATCAAAAATGGAGGCTCTCACTGCTAGGATAAATGAGGCAGAAGAAAGAATTAGCAATATAGAAGATCAAAAGAAAGAGAATAATGAAGCTGAGCAAAAGAGGGACAAACAGCTACTGGACCACGAGGGGAGAATTCGAGATATAAGTGACACCATCAGACGAAACATTAGAATAATTGGGATTCCAGAAGAAGAAGAAAGAGAGAGGGGAGGAGAACGTATACTGGAGAGAATTATTGGAGAGAATTTCCCTAATATGGCAAAGGGAACAAGCATCAAAATTCAGGAGGTGCAGAGAACACCCCTCAAAATCAATAAGAAGAGGTCCACACCCCGTCACCTAATAGTAAAATTTACAAGTCTTAGTTACAAAGAGAAAATCCTGAAAGCAGCCCGGGAAAAGAAGTCTGTAACATACAATGGCAAAAATATTAGATTAGCAGCAGACTTATCCACAGAGACCTGGCAGGCCAGAAAGAGCTGGCATGATATATTCAGAGTACTAAATGAGAAAAACATGCAGCCAAGAATACTATATCCAGCTAGGCTATCATTGAAAATAGAAGGAGATATAAAAAGCTTCCAGGACAAACAAAAACTGAAAGAATTTGCAAACACCAAACCAGTTCTACAGGAAATATTGAAAGGGGTCCTCTAAGCAAAGAGAGAGCCTACAAGTGGTAGATGAGAAAGGCACAAAGACAATATACAGTAACAGTCCCCTTACAGGCAATACAATAGCACTAAATTCATATCTCTCAATAGTTACCCTGAATGTTAATGGGCTAAATGCCCCAATCAATAGACACAGGATGTCAGAATGGATAAAAAAACAAAACCCATCTATATGTTGCCTATAAGAAACTCATTTTAAGCCCGAAGACACCTCCAGATTTAAAGTGAGGGGGTGGAAAACAATTTACCATGCTAATGGACATCAGAAGAAAGCAGGAGTGGCAATCCTTATATCAGATCAATTAGATTTTAAGACAAAGACTATAATAAGAGATGAGGAAGGACACTATATCATACTCAAAGGGTTTGTCCAACAAGAAGACCTAACAATTTTAAATATCTATGCCCCCAACATGGGAGCAGCCAACTATATAAACCAATTAATAACAAAATCAAAGAAACACATCAACAATAATACAATAATAGTAGGGGACTTTAACACTCCCCTCACTGAAATGTACAGATCATCCAAGCAAAAGATCAACAAGGAAATAAAGGCCTTAAATGACACACTGGACCAGATGGACATCACAGATATATTCAGAACATTTCATTCCAAAGCAACAGAATACACATTCTTCTCTAGTGCACATGGAACATTCTCCAGAATACATCGTCCTGGGTCACAAATCAGGTCTCAACTGGTATCAAAAGATTGGGATCATTCCCTGCATATTTTCAGACCACAATGCTCTGAAGCTAGAACTCAACCACAAGAGGAAGTTTGGAAAGAACCCAAATACATGGAGACTAAACAGCATCCTTCTAAAGAATGAATGGGTCAACCGGGAAATTAAAGAAGAATTGAAGAAATTCATGGAAACAAATGATAATGAAAACACAATGGTTCAAAATTTGTGGGACACAACAAAGGCAGTCCTGAGAGGAAAATATATAGCGGTACAAGCCTTTCTCAAGAAACAAGGAAGGTCTCAGGTACACAACCTAACATTACACCTAAAGGAGCTGGAGAAAGAACAAGAAAGAAACCCTAAACCCAGCAGAAGAAGAGAAATCATAAAGATCAGAGCAGAAATCAATGAAATAGAAACCAAAAAAACAATAGAACAAATCAACGAAACTAGGAGCTGGTTCTTTGAAAGAATCAATAAGATTGATAACCCCCTAACCAGACTTATCAAAAAGAAAAAAGAAAGGACCCAAATAAATAAAATCATGAATGAAAGAGGAAAGATCACAACTAACACCAAAGAAATACAAACAATTATAAGAACATACTATGAGCAACTCTAGCCAACAAATTTGACAATTTGGAAGAAATGGATGAATTCCTAAAACATATACACTACTGCAACTAAACCACGAAGAAATAGAAAGCCTGAACAAACCCATAACCAGTAAGGAGATTGAAACAGTCATTAAAAATCTCCAAACAAACAAAAGCCAAGGGCCAGATGGCTTCCCGGGGGAATTCTATGAAACATTTAAAGAAGAACTAATTACTATTCTACTGAAACTGTTCCAAAAAACAGAAATGGAAGGAAAACTTCCAAACTCATTTTATGAGGCCAGCATCACCTTGATCCCAAAACCAGACAAGAATCCCATCAAAAAAGAGAGCTATAGACAAATATCTTTGATGAACACAGATGCGAAAATTCTCACCAAAATACTAGCCAATAGGATTCAACAGTACATTGAAAGGATTATTCACCACGACCAAGTAGGATTTTTTCCAGGGCTGCAAGGTTGGTTCAACATCCACAAATCAATGTGATACAACGCATCAATAAAATAAAGAACAAGAACCATATGATACTCTCAATAGATGCTGAAAAAGCATTTGACAAAGTACAGCATCCCCTCCTGATCAAAACTCTTCAAAGTGTAGGGATAGAGGGTACATACCTCAATATTATCAAAGCCATCTATGAAAAACCCACCGCAAATATCATTCTCAATGGAGAAAAACTGAAAGCTTTTCCGCTAAGGTCAGGAACACGGCAGGGATGTCCATTATCACCACTGCTATTCAACATAGTACTAGAAGTCCTAGTCTCAGCAGTCAGACAACAAAAGGAAATTAAAGGCATCGAAATCGGCAAAAAAGAAGTCAAACTATCACTCTTCGCATGTGATATGATATGATACTATATGTGGAAAACCCAAAAGACTCCACTCCAAAACTGCTAGAACTTGTACAGGAATTCAGTAAAGTGTCAGGACATAAAATCAATGCACAGAAATCAGTTGCATTTCTCTACACCAACAACAAGACAGAAGAAAGAGAAATTAAGGAGTCCATCCCATTTACAATTGCACCCAAAACCATAAGATACCTAGGAATAAACCTAAGCAAAGAGGCACAGAATCTATACTCAGAAACTATAAAGTACTCATGAAAGAATTTGAGGAAGACACAAAGAAATGGAAAAATGTTCCATGCTCCTGGATTGGAAGAATAAATATTGTGAAAATGTCTATGCTACCTAAAGCAATCTACACATTTAATGCAATTCCTATCAAAATAACATCCATTTTTTTCAAAGAAATGGAACAAACAATCCTAAAATTTACATGGAACCAGAAAAGACCTCGAATAGCCAAAGGAATATTGAAAAAGAAAGCCAAAGTTGGTGGCATCACAATTTTGGACTTCAAGCTCTATTACAAAGCTGTCATCATCAAGACAGCATGGTACTGGCACAAAAACAGACACATAGATCAGTGAAACAGAATAGAGAGCCCAGAAATAGACCCTCAACTCTATGGCCAACTAATCTTCGACAAAGCAGGAAAGAATGTCCAGTGGAATAAACACAGTCTCTTCAACAAATGGTGTTGGGAAAATTGGACAGCCACATGCAAAAAAAATAAAATTGGACCATTTCCTTACACCACACATGAAAATAGACTTAAAACGGATGAAAGACCTCAATGTGAGAAAGGAATCCATCAAAATCCTTGAGGAGAACACAGGCAGCAATCTCTTCGACCTCAGCCGCAGCAACATCTTCCTAGGAACATCACCAAAGGCAAAGGAAGCAAGGGCAAAAATGAACTATTGGGATTTTATCACAATCAAAAGCTTTTGCACAGCAAAGGAAACAGTTAACAAAACCAAAAGACAACTGACAGAATGGGAGAAGATATTTGCAAACAACATATCAGATAAAGGACTAGTGTCCAAAATCTATAAAGAACTTAGCAAACTCAACACCCAAAGAACAAATAATCCAATCAAGAAATGGGCAGAGGACATGAACAGACATTTCTGCAAAGAAGACATCCAGATGGCCAAAAGACACATGAAAAAGTGCTCCATATCACTTGGCATCAGGGAAATACAAATCAAAACCACAATGAGATACCACCTCACACCAGTCAGAATGGCTAAAATTAACAAGTCAGGAAATGACAGATGCTGGCGAGAATGCGGAGAAAGGGGAACCCTCCTACACTGTTGGTGGGAATGCTAGCTGGTGCAACCACTCTGGAAAACAGCATGGAGGTTCCTCAAAATGTTGAAAATAGAACTGCCCTATGACCCAGCAATTGCACTACTGGGTGTTTACCCTAAAGACACAAACGTAGTGATCCGAAGGGGCACGTGCACCCGAATGTTTATAGCAGCAATGTCCACAGTAGCCAAACTATGGAAAGAACCTAGATGTCCATCAACAGATGAATGGATAAAGACGATATGGTATATATACACAATGGAATACTATGCAGCCATCAAAAAAAGGAAATCTTGCCATTTGCGACAACATGGATGGAACTAGAGCGTATCATGCTTAGTGAAATAAGTCAAGTGGAGAAAGACAACTATCATATGATTTCCCTAATATGAGGAAGTGGTGATGCAACATGGGGGCTTAAGTGGGTAGGAGAAGAATAAATGAAACAAGATGGGATTGGGAGGGAGACAAACCATAAGTGACTTTTAATCTCACAAAACAAACTGAGGGTTGCTGGGGGGAGTGGGGTTGAGAGAAGGGGGGGTGGGGTTATGGACATTGGGGAGGGTATGTGCTATGGTGAGTGCTGTGAAGTGTGTAAACCTGGCGATTCACAGACCTGTACCCCTGGGGATAAAAATATATGTTTATAAAAAATAAAAAATTTAAAAAAAAATGAAATCTTGCCATTTGCAATGACGTGAATGGAACTAGAGAGGTGGCTGGGTGATAGACATTGGGGAGGGTATGTGCTATGGTGAGAAAAAATAATTAAAAATAAAAATAAAAAAAATCACATCACTTTATTTTAACAAAGCAAAAAAAAAAACTTTTCAAAAGTCAAAAAATTTCTATGAACTTTCAACTGCTTTGTTCTCTAGGTAACCTAGGGAAAGAGAGGCTCACGTCTAAGGGAAAAAGAGAAAAAGGACAAAAGGACACAAAAGAGGGGAAAAAAACAACCAACAATTCTGAGAAGTAAAACAAGAATAAGACAATAAAGAGAAGAAAAAATTTTGATGGAAAATAGTCAATTAGGATGTGGCCAAAAAGGGGTTGGTGGTTTTGTTTAGCAAGTAATTTTCGAAAAAAGCTCATATAAACGACTAAGTGGAATAGGGTTAGCTAACTAAAAACTAAAAAATAAGAAAGCTTGGACTGGAGCTTAAGGGTTAAGGAAAGTTGAATCATTCATTTTCTTAACTAAGAAACTTTGATAGGTTTAAGAACAGGCCATTTAAGGTGTAGACAGGCAAAGAGAATTGGAAAATAAAGGGATTTAGCTTGTCTCCAGGACGGAGAACTTGTAGAAGAGTTTGGAGTGATAGGATGAAGAGAACAGAGGGAGGTCTGAGAGCACAGGGGGACAAATGAAGAAACTTGCAAGGTAGAAAGGAGAAAATCAAGAAAGCTCAGACTAAAAAGACTTTTCTTAGTTAACTTCAGGACAAGTTACCTATTAAGAATGAGAATATGAGGGGTGCCTGGGTGGCTCAGTGGTTTAAAGCCTCTGCCTTCGGCTCAGGTCATGATCCCAGGGTCCTGGGATTGAGCCCCACATCGGGCTCTCTGCTAGGCAGGGAGCCTGCTTCCCTTCCTCTCTGTCTCCCTCTCTGCCTACTTGTGATCTCTGTCTCTCTGTGTCAAATAAATAAATAAAATCTTACAAAAAAAAAGAATGAGAATATGAGATGAATTAAATAGGAATTAAATTTAGAGCATCAATTAAATCTAAAACATGAATATAGTCTTTTAACTGTTAAAAATTAATTATTTAGAAATTTAGGGAAAAGAAAGCAGGCTGAACACACTTGACCTAGACTCCCCCTCAATGCTGTATAGCAAGGTGTACAGACAGAATCGGAAAGGGTTAACTTTGGAAATCAGGGGTGCCTGGGTGGCTCAGGTGGCTTTGAGATCTTGAGATCGAGATTCGCATAGGGCTCTATTCTCAGCGAGAAATCTGCTTAGGATTCTTTCCCACTATTCCACCCCCTCACCCCAACTTGTGCATGTGTGTTCTCCCTCTCCCAAATAAATTAATTTCTAAAAAGCAGCAGAAAGAAAACCCTGGAAACAAAATTTTTTTGGTAATTATTAGCCAACCTGACAGCTCCTAAGGTAGCAATATGGCAAGTTGAGAAGCATGTGAGTTAGAATATGGTAATGAAAAAAGGCTTAGGAAACTGTTCCAGGGGAGTGAGAGGTTGGGGGTGTGGCTACAACAGGAAGATTGGTCAAAGAATATTTAAGTAGTTGATTATGTGCAACACTGGTCTATATTCTCTCTGTACCCATTCCAGATGATAGAGTATTTCTCCAACCTACTCTGGCAGAAGGTAGAAATTTATTTTCTAGAGAGGGTAAAAGAGAAGGTATCTGGATAAAGGAATCCCACAGTGATGGTAGATTATTCTACAGTATCATAGGGATTAAATAAAAATAACATAATAAATGCTGACATCTGCCTTCTCCCTCAGCCTTCTTATTCTCCCATGTCCCCCAAAAGATAAAGAAGCTTATGCCTTCTACACAGGAGAGCAGAATCATATAAAATGATTGTTTTCTAGAGAATCAGACAAGCCACAGAGAAAAGACTAAAAATTCTGATAGAGAGGTCCCTTCATAAGGCATCCAACCAGATTGCCCTTTACTGAAGACTATAGTATCTATGCCGTATCCATGTACCGAATTTCCCATCAGCATAACCAGAAGATACTACATTTATAAAACAAAAGGATGCTCCAAAAAAGGAATGATTAAGGGAGAAAGGAAGGGAAGTACTCTTGGAAATTAAAAGTATAATAGCAGAAATTAAAAATTCACTGGTTGTGAGGTTGAAATCTTCCAGGAAGTACATGAAAAATAATAGAGTAAATTTTAATGTATAAGACAGAGGATCAAGACAAGTAGGCAATGCATAATTAATAAAATTTATAGAAACGACAGAGAAAACAGAGGCAAGAAAATAATCAGAGAAATAATAAAAGTTTTACAGAACTTAAAGGCATAAGTTTCCAAAATGGAAAATGGAATAGGTCCTCTGAGGATCCTTCACAATGGATGAAAATGGACCTAGTGCAAGGTCCATCATCATGAAATTTTAGAACACTGGGGACAAAGAAATAATTCTATAAGTTTCCAGGGAGTGGAGGAAAAGAATTGAAATAGAATAAAAGCTTTGAAGTGCATTGGATTTCTCAACATCAGTACTAGTAATTCTGAGAGAAAATTATTTCTAAGAATTTATACCCAGCCAAATTAAAAATCAATTATAAAAGTAGAATAAAGCCATTTTCGAATATGTTGAGACTCAAATATTTGATGACAGCTAAAATTACAAAGCAAGCAGTAATACAAACCAAGAAGCAATATAAACATGTTGCTGAGGGATTTGAAGTAAATACTGAAAACAAAACAAAACAAAACAGCTAAAAGAACAGAAAATGGTTGCCTCCGGGGAATAACTTTAGAAGACTTATTTTTTTCAAATAGCTGTTTTCCTCATTAAACTATGATCATATGTAGTTTTGGTAATAAAAAAAAAAATTTAAAGAGGGGCGTTTCCAAATGGAAAAATACCTATTTAAAATTAATACACATCACCATGAAGTCACAGAACTGATTTTGCAAGTTATATTTTATATGTACAAATTTTCCAAACAATAGAAATTCATGATCCAATGAGACTGGAGGCCATTAAGAACTTTAGCCTTGGATTTCAGTGCCTCAGAGAGTGAAATGAAGTCCTCTCAAAATAAGCAGCTATAAATTCCAGATACGTTGCTATGGGAACTGAACCACTTTAATAAACTGCTTGTTTGACTAAAGTGCTGTATTTACTGTGATAAGTCTTTCAAAAAACACATGTCAAGTTGGAGTATTTTTAAGGTACATCCATTTACCACCCATTACAGACTTAAAATTATACAACCACTATACTGCCAGTCTCAGATGCATTCCCTGCCTGAAGAGCAAACTATTTTTGCCAGAGTCCCCTCCACCCCTTCCTCATTACAACAGAAAACTGCTGATGTCAAAGCCCAAGCCTCCTGTTCCCCACTCTTCTAATCACTGGTTTAGAAAGGCTTATGGTTAATATAAACATTACAAATTTCAATTATATAATGGGCTAAACAGTCTCATGGGACTAGCCTGGTAACTTCATCACTGAGACCTTGCTTCTTACAAGAAAGAGAACCAAAATGTCTATGTAACAAATAAACTCTAGTATTTTTTTTTTAGGTTCTTAATATGGGACTGCAAAGGAGTACATCTTAAAATGTTCTATACAAGGGATTGTTCTGATTTTATTCTAATTAAAACTGTCACACAGAAAAAGGCTGATATCCAAGATCTATAAAGAACCCCTGAAATTCGGGGCACCTGGGTGACTCAGTGGGTTAAAGCCTCTGCCTTTAGCTCAGGTCATGATCTCAGGGTCCTGGGATCGAGCCCCGCGTTGGGTTCTCTGCTCAGCCGGAAGCCTGCTTCTTCCTCTCTCTCTCTGCCTGCCTCTCTGCCTACTTGTGATCTCTGTCTGTCAAATAAATAAATAAATAAAATCTTAAAAAAAAAAAAAAAAAAAAGAACCCCTCAAATTCAACACAGATAGTCATGTCAAAAAACAGGCAGAAGGGGGCACCTGAGTGGCTCAGTGGGTTAGGGCCTCTGCCTTTGGCTCAGGTCATGATCCCAGGTCCTGGGATGGAGCCCACATTGGGCTCTCTGCTCAGCCGGAGGCCTGCTTCCTCCTCTCTCTTTGCCTGCCTCTCTGCCTATTTGTGATCTCTGTCTGTCAAATAAACAAATAAAATCTTAAAAAAAAAACAAAAACAAAACAAAAAACGGGCAGAAGACATGAAGAGACACTTGTCCAAAGAAGACATACACATAAATGGCTAACAGACACATGAAAAAATGTTCATCATCATTAGCCATCAGGGAGATTCAAATCAAAACCACACTGAGATACCACCTTACACCAGTTAGAATGGCCTAAATCAACAAGATAGTAAACAACAAGTGTTGGAGAGGATGTGGAGAAAGGAGAACCCTCTTACACTGTTGGTGGGAATGCAAGTTGGTGCAGCCACTTTGGAGAACAGTGTGGAGATTCCTTAAGAAATTAAAAATAGGGCTTCCCTATGACCCTGCCATTGCACTACTGGGTATTTACCCCAAAGATACAGATGTAGTGAAAAGAAGGGCCATATGTACCCCAATGTTTATAGCAGCAATGCCCACAGTCGCCAAACTGTGGAAAGAACCAAGATGCCCTTCAACAGACGAATGGATAAAGAAGTTATGGTTCGTATATACAAAGGAGTATTATGCCTCCAATTCAACTTTTGTATCAACATGGACTGGACTGGGAAGAGATTATGCTGAGTGAAGTAAGTCAAGCAGAGAGTCAATTATCATATGGTTTCACTTACTTGTGGAGAATAAAGAATAACATGGAGGACATTGGGAGATAGAGAAGAGAAGTGAGTTGGGGGAAATCGGAGGGGGAGACAAACCATGAGACTGTGGACTCTGAGAAACAAACTGAGGGCTTTGGAGGGGACAGGGGTGGGGGGTTGGATGAGCTTGGTGGTGGGTATTAAGGAGGGCAGGTATTGCATGGAGTACTGGGTGTGGTGCATAAACAATGAATTGTGCAACACTGAAAAAAATAAAATTAAATTAAAAAAAACCCTGTTATTGCATTGTCATATTTTAAGCTGAGCAGGATTTGCTTTCAAACTATCTCAAATACAAATTATGTGGAATGGCAGGTCCTGAGCGGCATTTTGGTTATGCCAGAACAGGTTTTGTAGAAGTTGAAAAAAATGTTTGTGTTCACAATCTTATCTTACTAAAACTGTCTGTTAGTCCAAGCTCTAAATTACATAACAAATACTACACACTACATCTCATTTAAAGAAATGCAGAAATGAGGATAATATGTGCTAAATTTATTTCCTAAATTTCTTTTTTAGTGAGTAGGTGTACATTGTACTTTTTGAAGTGAAAGTAGTTAGAGAAAAATCTAAACTACATTAAGACCTGATGAAACTTACTTGATATTAAATTGTCAGCTTTTACTCAAAAGATAAAAGGGAGAAATAAAGAAAGAAAAAAACATCAAATGTGCACTATGACACAGAGTCTCTTTTTGACCGAACTTTTGTTGGGTTTCCCCAGGCCCTCTTGACTAGGCCTCAGCCTATCCTGGACAGGCCTACACAGCCCCATCTCAGCAAGAATCCTGATGAGTCAGTTTGCTAAGAAAGCCCCTACCCTTGCTACCTGATCAATCTTTGATATCTGATTAAGTTCCTCATCCCCCACTTAAGATGTCTAAGTCTTCGGTCTACCCTGAGCAAGAATCCCCCTGCTTCTAATGTCTCCTCTTAGTAATTTTGCATTCATTGATCCCCTCCCCTATCTAGCTCAGTGGCTATAAATCCCCACTGGTTCTTGTTGTATTCAGAGTTGAACTATCTCTTTCCACAACTGTAAAAAAGATTGATTCCTTTGCAAGGATCTTGAATGAAGTCTTCCATACCATTTTAATAAATAACAGAACTATTGTTTTGTGTAGCTGCTATGAATTCCAATTGAGGGAGTGTGAGCACAAAAGAAGCTCCTCCTTAAATCCTGAAGTCCTTAGGCTCCAGAGAAAATGCAGTTTTATATACATATGGGGTGGTCATATGCTTTAAGAAAATGTCTTCTGGACCATAACCTTCTTAATCAACAAGTCTAGTACTTCTATTCTTCCTCTAAGTGATTTTTGACTAATAAATAAATGGAAAAAGTCTGCAGGGACCTTCCAAAAATATCCTCATGACAAAGGGACCCTTAGGAAGGCTTTTTCTTGCTTTGGATATTATGGTTTGTACTTGTATAAGGAATTGCAGCAGCCATCTTGGGGTACTACTGAAACCAGTAAGGACAAGCAGCAAACTACCATACCCAAAGCAAAAGCCAGAAGAAGCTGGGTTCTTTACAGAAACAAAAACCCCCAAAACACAACACCTTTATTGGGATGTAATTCATATACCATTAAATTCACCCATTTACAGTATACAGTTCAGTTGCTTTTAGGGTATTCACAGAGTGGTGTATTTCATCACCACAGTTTTAGAACAGTTTCATTATCCTAAGAAGAAACCCTTCACCTCTCAGCCATCATGCCCTAGAGCTTGAGACAAACACTAATTGACTTTCTGTCCTTATGAATTGGACACTTTTGGACATTTCATGTAAAATGATTAATACACTGTAATCTTAAATGTTTTCAATCCATGTTGTAGTATGTATCAGTATTTAATTTCATTTTATTGCCAAATAATAATCCATTGTATGGATAGATCACATTTTATTTGGCCATTCTCCAATTAGTACCTTCTCTGCTTCTCTTGTTTTTAATGCATTTATCTCGTTCACCTTACATTGTTTCTTACTAATATATCTGTGATTAATTTAACTGTGACTTCTCTTTTATCCTTTAAAATGATCTTATAAGAGGAAAGGAAAGTATAAAAGTAAAAGAGAATATGCGTTGTTTATTCACCTCCCACCCACCCTCACAAAAGAAAGGCTAAAAATCTATCTTCTGCTACCCCTTCCCCCTTGCCCATGGCTCTTCATTCAGAAACCATTTTGTCAGTCTGAAAAAATATTTTCAAATCTGGTAGTAAATATTTTCAAATCCAGGAGGAGACAGCCTTCAGAGGAAGAATGGTAGTCCCATTCTTGAAGTGATGAAAGTATATTGGACATTTTAACTCAGCCCCACACCAAAATTTTTCCATAGAAATTAATAGTTTTACTTCCAAAGAAGGTTTAGGTGAACTACTAGAAGTATTACTTTCTTATTTCTAGGGATGTTTCTTTTCTTTTCTCATTTCATTAAATTTTTGTTTTCATCATGGTAAGTTGGGGGTATATCCCCCATACCCACAACCTACCTCCACTCTGGTAACCATCAGTTTGCTTTGGCTATTTGAGGTCTTTTGTGGTTCCAAACAAATTTTAGGACTGTTTGTTCTAGCTCTGTGCAAAATGCTGTTGGTATTTTGATAGGGATTGCATTAAATCTGTGGATTCCTTTGGGTAGTTAGACATTTTAACAATATTTGTTCTTCCAACCCATGAGTATGGAATGTCCATTTCTTCCCATCATCTTGAATCTTTTTTTATCAGTGTTTAACAGTTTTCAGAATATAAGTCTTTTACCTTTGTGATTACATTTATTCCTAGATATTTTATTGTTTTTGGTGCAATTATAAATAAGATTTTTTAAAATTTCACTTTCTGCTGTTTCATTATTAGTGTATAGGAGTGCAACAGATTTCCATATAGTGATTTTACAACTTTTATTCTCTTATAAATTATCTGTAGATAGAAAATCTAGCACTTCTAATACGTCTAATCTTTTAACACTGAGTTTTACAAGCAGCCCATTTCACAGTAAATCAGATGGGCTACAGAACCAGAAGAGAGGGCAACCCTAATTTAATACTTAAACCAGTACAATTTACAAAAGAAACTGGGATCTTAAACCTTCCATAAAACTTTTTGGAACAAAATATAATAATCATTCTATCCAATTCATTCTTTGTTCCTGTTTATCTATCTATCATCTACCTAAGATTACCATAAAAGATGTATTTTGTAACTGAACTGTGTGACTCTGTTCGTTGGTGAGTCACAGACAGAAACTATACCAGTAGGACTTGTCACGCAAAAGAAGGAAATCACAGGGAATAATTTCCAAAGCCATGACTCCCAGAGCAAGGGTGAATTAGTTCCTTTTATTTAGGGTTAGGTTGATTATTTAGAAAGGGGAGCCTTGTCATTACATATAGACGTAAGCGTAAGGTCATGCATGCACCGTAAGGAAATATGCCTATATATACATTGTATATTATGTAAATGAGGTTTGCACTCCTCCTTGGACAGAAATTTTAGTATTATAAAGACATAAAGGTAATAACTATTGGTCATTTCATGGATCACTCCATGGTCCACCTAGGTGGTCTGGGCAGGCATTATTGCTTGAGGGGTAGTTTTGGTTTCCACCACCAAACGCTATGCCCATTGGGTCTTTTGCCTTAGTTAAGAGATAAGCTGGAAAAAAAGGAAAAATGTGGGATAAAGTTTGGTGGGTGTAAGCGTGTTAGCAGTAATGATCAGTAATGATCAGGTCTTAGGGTCTACCTGGTGACAATTTTACTGGGTTTACCCACAATTAAACATTAAACATTAAACAATTAAAAGTTAGGAAGTAAAGCTAATAATAATATTACAGACTTCTAAAAAGTTGTTTTCATGAAAGTTGATTTCATGTAAGTTTGATCATAAAAGTCATTGATCAACACAGCTAATCTAATTCTTTTAAAATTAAATTCAATTTTCAAAATATTTTCAATTTCTTTCTCAACTCTGTCTACTGGTCCTGTCAATAAAGTAATCAAATTTGTACTACCACAGCATAAGCATGAACAAACCTTATTTGGGTGATAAATATTATAACACAGAATATATATAATTTTAACCAGCTGAACCATATATATAAATCATAGAATTTTAAATTCTAAATCTTCTCCATACTTGCACAGGGATGCTTAAAAATCACTAATAGGAAAAAGATACTACCTTAAGCCATGAACAAATATTAAATTTATTCAGCTATCCTACTGCAGTGATGGTCAAGTGTATGTACTCTGGAGCCAGACTGTCTGGGTTCAGATCTGGCCTCCTATCATTACAACCTGAGCCCTTGAGCAAGTCACTTAAACTGTGCTTTAGTTTCTCCGTCTAAAAAAGGGGGAAAAGGTACCTAACTCCTCATGGACTGGTAGTGAGAGTTAAATGACTTAGTCCATAAAATAGGTAAGGAGTAGTGCTTGGCCCATGGTATGCACTTGAAAAGTGTTAGCTTGGGATGCCTGGGTGGCTCAGTGGGTTAAGCCTCTGCCTTTGGCTCAGGTCATGATCTCAAGGTCCTGGGATCCAGTCCCACACTGGGCTCTCTGCTTGACGGGGAGCCTGCTTCCCCTTTCTGCTTGCCTCTCTGCCTACTTGTGATCTCTCTCTCTCTCGCTCTCTGTCAAACAAATAAATAAAATCTTTTAAAAAAATAACAAAAAATAAAAGTGTTAGCTCTTATTATTGCTGTATTTCCCCAGCAAACTACAAAAACAACTTCAGCCTTTACTATTTTCTTCAAAATCAGAACCCATGCCTTTTGGCCTTCAAATGTCCCATTGCCACAGAGAAAAGATAATTCATCACACGAAAATTTTTACCTTTTGTTACTTTCACTCATTTCCATTTCTGTTCCTTTTATAACAGGAGAACTATTTCTTCTTTTCTCTAGGCAAATCTCTCCATCTGTGATTCCAAACTGAACCATTCCTGTCACCTCAAAAACCTTACACTGCTCTTTCTTCTCAAATGGATATTGCTCCATCTTTATTAAACACTTCCTTCACCCTACACCGCCTTACAGCTAACATACTATCTCTCTCTTCATCTAAAATGATAGCCTTATTGTTTTATTTGTACTTTACTTTTAGTGACCATCTCCTTATCAATGAACAGGAGGCAGAATGTGTCTGGTTTAGAGTCAGAGTACCTTTGCTATACAAAAGAACCAGCACGGGACAAGGTAACAACATTCCAATCCCTCTGCAGCAAGGAATATTACAGTGGCCTCATACATCAGTGATGCATACATCATGCATATTATAAATAGGATTCTACCGGTGTCAAGCTGCTGAGGTAAGCCAGCAAAGAGGAAATGCACCCTGTGCGTAATGGAAATGTGTTTAGAGCAGTTTGCCTTTTAAAAAGTTTTTAAGGCATTAAAGAATGCTGTCATCCCCAAAGTGACAGGAAATTTAAAATTATGGGCTACTTTAATCATTTTCATAGAAAAGGTACTGACATTTCGACTTTTTACCGGAAACACTGATAATTTTACCTTCATTTCCTTGGTTTAGTGTCACCACTGTTCCTTGAGAGGGAAACACTGTACCTTGTTCACCATGCCTTCCTATCACCAAGCATGATCCTTGCTAAACAAAAGGCACTCAATAAATATCTCTTGAATAAGTCAAGAAGATACATAACCAAAGAAAGGACGTCTCAAGGCTACTATGCAACAACATAGTAGCCAATTTATTAACTGTGGTATTTCAAAAGTCCATTTATAAATTGGTTTGGGAGTACTCTGAAACACATTTTCTCATAGAAACAATATTACATGCAGTCTATAACTAGCTACTTCCTCCAGAGTCTATTTCATCTATAATGTAGATAAATTATATAATCTACAGTTACAATAGAACCAGACTATGGGATATTATCACTAATGTTTCTGGGGGAAATGTATTAAGAATTCCAACTTGGAATGAAGTTGGAATCATGAACTAATGATTTCTTGCTGCAGCCCAGAAATAGAAATATACAGTTCCAGCTTATATAGGTGGTTGAAAACAGAGGTTCTATTAGGAAGGTAATGAAAAATGACTAAAATAGGAATTGGGGTAGCAAGAATTGGTCTTCTGCTGTTATTAATCTTTGGGCTCATGTTCCAATTTCGAGACATACATTTCCTTTCCTTTCTTTTCTTTCAAGGATCCTAGGAATTTGGTGCCAAATTTGTTGATGATTGACATTTCTCTGACATCCAACTAGGGTTTCTCATCACCGACAAGAAATTATCTAAAAGGCTCTCATAATATACTCTTTATCCTTAAGCAAGCTTCTGTACTCAATAAGTATTAAGTACTAAGAAAGCTAAGTTAAGCAAGCAAGCAAACAAACAAACAAAACCCCAGCTATTAAATCTAGGAAAAACAACAGTTGTCAAATAAAAGAAATGTAATTATAGCTCAACTGTGAAATGTTTAACAAAGTCATTATATTGTAAACAATGAGCACTGATCAAACCAAAAATTTTAACATGGGAAAATGGAGCAGGGAGAAATGTATTGCAAATATTTTCTTCCAATCTGTGTTTTACATTTTCATTTTCAAAACAATGTGTTGTGTATACTATACCTTTTAAAAAACACCATAAGTTTTAACATTTTCAGTCCCATTTTTTCCCTTTAAAGTGTTTTTTTCATCCTATCTAAAAAAATGTCTACCCAAAGGTTGGTAATATTTTTGTTTATGTATACTATTAAAAGTTTGAAAATTAGCCAGTGCCTGGATGGCTCAGTTAGTAGAACATGTGACTCTTTTTTTTTTTTTTTTTTAAGGTCTTAAGTTAGAGCTCCATGTTGGGCATATAGTTTACTTTAAAAAAAGAAATAGAAAAAAATCTTTAAAAAATAGTTTTATGGATCAGTTTTTAAAAAAGGTTTTATTTACTCCTTTATTTGAAGAAGAGAGAGACAGAGAAAGAAGGAGCATGAGTGGAGGAAGAGGCAGAGGGAGAGGGTGAAGTAGGCTCCCCACTGAGCAGGGAACCTGATGCAGGGCTCGATCCCAGGACCTGGGATCATGACATGGGTTGAAGGCAGACACTTAACTTTCTGAGCCAAGCAGACACCCTATATAAATCAGTTTTTACATTTAATTCTATAAGCCACTTCAAGTTAATTTTTACGAATGGGGCAAAATAATGGTCCAAGACTTTCCCTCCTCCTCCCACGGCTATCTAAATTGTCCAAATATTATTCTTTGAAAAGACTATGATTTCCCCATTGAGTTATCTCATCCCCTTCCCTAACATCAATTGATAGGTCTATTTCTGGACTCTCTTCTCTGGTTCACTAATCTAAATGGCTATCCTAATGCCAATATCACAAAGTCTTAATTACTGTAACTTTATAGGAAGTACTTATATCATGCAGTGTGAATCTTTCAACTTTGTTCAAGATTAATTTGGCTGTAAGTCCTTCGTGCTGCTTCATGAATTTTACTGTCAGCTGGTTAGTTAATTTCTACCAAAGGCCACAGATTTTGATTAGCATTGCATTGAAAATTTACAAACACATGGCACCTTAACAACACTAAATCTTCCAATTCATTAACATGATCCATCTTGTCATTTATTTAAGTTTGCTTTATATTCTCTAGATGACGTTTTGTAGTTTTTGGTGCATACACTTTGTTGAATTTATCCCAAAGAAGGTCATGTTTATTGATGTTCTTGTAAATTGTATTTTTTAAATTTCAACTTCCAATTTTTTATTGCTAGTATATAGAACTACAAATGATTTTTGTATATTGAATATGAATCCTGAGACCTTGATAAATTCACTTAATTCTAGTGGCTTGAAGTGTTCCTGGATTTTCCATGTGGACAATCATGTTGTCTCTAAATATAGACAACTGTACTTATTCCTCTTCAATCTGTGTACATCTTATTTGTTTTTCTAGCCTTATTACACAGTTATAAGAACAATACTGAACCAAATAGTGTTGAATAGAAGCGGTGAGAACAGACTCTTGTATTGTTCCTGATTTTAAGGGAACAGCCTTCCATCTTTGAGCACAGAGTATGATGTTAATTAAATTTTTCATAAATGCCTTTTATTTGGATGATAAAGTCCCTTTCTATTCCTAGTATGCTGAGAGGTTTTATCATAAATGAATGTGGCAAGGAAACTGAGCTCTGAGGTTGAGGATAAGGGACTGCGCTACTGGCTGAGAATAGGTGGAATGGACTGCTGGCTTGATTCTCTAACCAAGTGAGGCTAGAATGGGCTCCACAATTGTCTGGATTCTCTGGTTAGGCTGACTAGATGATCAGGTTTGGTTCAGTAACAGATGGGGTTACGAATTAATTTCCTTGCCCTGCAAGGCAGAAGGATGGGAGTCGAAGTCTCATTGGGGACCCAAATCAGGCAAGAGTATATACTAGTCAGGTGAGGCCATCGGTTTTACTGTGGAGATGAGGAAAGCCATAGGCTGACTTCTCTGATCGAATGCGACTGTAAGCAGAGTTGTTGGATGGGCTGTGCAGATACTGTATGTTCTTGTAAGGTTTCCTGGTCCAGTAGGCTGGAGGCTATACTCTATAATGGGTGGGGCTACAAATTAGTTTCCCTGCCTAAGTGCAATGGAGAAGCAGCTATAATCGTAGTAAAGCTCTTTGTTGTCTTAAACTCAAATTGACCCATGCCCCAAATTCGCTGGCTGAACAGGTCCCTGGCTTTGCCCTGCAAACTGTCAACTCTGCTTTCCCTACCCTCGGCTAGGGTGCTTCAGGGCTACATAGCTTCTAGGTGTTTTCAGCAGTCCTTGTGGTCAGATGAGGCCAGGAATAAGAGTGGGTAGGGGTAGTTAAGTCTCACCCTTGCCTCATCTGGAAGGAGCGGGGCTGTTCCGGGCAACTCTCAATTTCCCAGAAAGTTTCTCTGGGAGGGTCTGGGAACTACTGTGAGCCTGGGATATGAATTAAGACCCCTGCCTGTGTTTAGCACAGGAAACTTCATGCCTAGAACTGCCTTTGCTCTGGGGACAATCAGCTTGGCTCATTTACCTTTTGGCTTGAGAACTGCTGTGCTGCATTGCTTCCAGATGTTTTCACCAGTTCCTCTGGTCAAATGTGGCCAGAACACTTTCTCTACAGCAAATGGGACTATGACTCACTTCCTTGCCTGGGCATGGGGAAACTGAGCTATAGGGCTGGCAAAAACCCTCATATGAGGCTCTGAATCAAGCAGATCTGCACCCTGCCAAGCTCCCGGGTCAGAGTATGCTACCAATGTGGTTCTGTACTCGAGAAAAGTCACCCCATGACAATAATTTGGGTGCTGCAGGTGCAAACTTGGTCTGCCAAGAGTGAAGTGCTGGTTATTACAAGAGCCTTTTCGCTTTCTGTCACTGTCAGTTTCCCAGTGGTTGAGCCTCACAAACTCTCCTGCAATCCCCATGGGTAAAGATCAGAGTAGTGGCTCTGGCAAAGCAACCCACAATCCCAGGTGATGGGGAGGGGTGGGATGGGATGGTGGTGCTGGTGTTTCCCCATCGATTTTCTTTTCCTGCTGGAAGAGCCAGAGGCTCAGGGTGGAATCTCCCTGAGTGGTGTTACATTGGTCTGGGGGCATGGTAATGAGGTCAACATGTAGCCACTGCTCTTATCCTAGTAATGTAGTCTGTCTTGGTCTTTAGGATACAGGGACATGTCTCAATTTCACCCCTGTGTTCTAGGATTCTCCTAGGAGTACCTTCTTCCTGAACAGTCGTTATTGTTCTTATGAGGGGAACCAAAGTCAGGAACAACCTATGCTGTCATCTGAGAGCTCTATAAATTTCCTATAATCATGGTAATAATCTACATTATCTGATATTACAGTTCTACTTCAGCTTTCATTTGATTATTGTTTGCATGCTTTATCTTTGTTCATCCATTTACTTTCAACTTTCAGCCTTCATACTTAAAAAGAACTTTTTGCAGATATCATATAATTTATGCAATATGATAACTTCCTACCATAATTATTGATTGAACTAGCTTAAAACTTAATATCTTGTTGTCTTCTGATTGACCCATCTGTTCTTTGTTCCTTTCCTTTCTATTCTGCATTCTTCTGGATTAATGTAGAATGTTTTCTGCTTTGGGTTACTATATTGAGTTCCCTATATGTACATTTTAAAACTTTTTATTGTGAAATACTTTTAGATATACCAGAGGTTGCAAAAATAATAGAGTTCATGCATAACCTTAACATGGCTTCCCTAATGATAATTTCCTATATAATATTGTGACCAGGAAAGTGACATTTGTATAATAATATTTTCTACCACTAAAATTCCATTGTTTTGAAAATGTTACAAATATGGTGTCATGATATATGAAAACTTTTTGAGACTGGCTTCTTTCAATCAGAATAATGCCTTTAGATTCTTTCAATTTACTGGGTTTATAAATAGTTCATTCCTTTTAATTTAGTATTCTATTGTATGCATATACTACAATTTAAGAACATATGGGTTATATCCCAGTTTTTGGCTATTATAAATAAATTTCCATAAAGAAGTCTGCGTAAACCCAAGTTTTCATTTCTCTAGGATAAATATCCAGGACATTTAGATTTTTTATGATTACATTTTATCTTCTCTATTGGCTTATAAGCTGATTGAAATAATTTTTTTTATTCTTTTTTAAAAAATTTCTAGCATTTCCATTTTACTGTCTTTAAAATACCCATATTTCTTCTGAAATTCCCACCTTTTTATGCATATTGTTTATCTTTGTTACCAGATCAGATAACATTACTCATAGCTTCCTAAAAGCCCTTGTCTAATAGTTCTACAGTCTAGGTCACTTATCAATTTAGTTTTATTGATTGCTTTATCTTTTGAGAATATATTAGTTTCTTAAAGTTGCTTTTTTGTTTATTTCATAATTTCTATTATGTGCTAGAAATTATGTGTAGAAGAACAGGACAGTCTGAAATAATTGGTATTTATACACTCAGGTATTTTGTGGGGGGATCAGGGTGATAGTGTGGGTAGAAGAGAATCTAGTCAGTACTGAGTTTTATTTAGGTTCCCTTGTATTTAGACTCTCTTTTTGTTACATTTACTCTTAGTACACTAAAAACTTTGGACTCCCCCAGCAACAGGATGCTTCTACCTTGTGATAATGTATGTCATGCATTCTTCTACTGCATTCTCAGCTTCCAGTAGTTCCTATATGCCTGCACTATGCACAGGTGTTTCTCTCCCCCAGGGGTAGGCATAATTGGGTGATTTCTCAGTGCTAAGTTCTTGGTAGGGGGCAGGGGACATCTTTGGTCTACAACCAATTCAATGTAAGGCAGTCTCCTTGATCCAGCTGAGACTTAAAGGTGGCACTTTTGGGGAGTTTCTCTCTCTTTCCCTGACACCACACTATGTCTATGGACAGTACTGGGCAGGACCAAAAGAACTCACAGAATGTAAGAAGACATTTGCAAATGTCTTACCAGATAAAGGGTTTATATCCAAAATCTCTAAAGAACTTATCAAACTCACCCAAAGAACAAATAATCCAATCAAGAAACTGGCAGAAGATATAAAAAGGCATTTCTGCAAAGAAGACATCCAAATGGCCAATAGACAAATGAAAAAGTGCTCCATATCACTCAGCATCAGGGAAATACAAATCAAAACCACAATGAGATACCACATCACACCAGTCAGATTGGCTAAAACTAACACGTCAGGAAACGAAAGATGTTAGCGAGGATGTGCAGAAAGAGGAACCCTCCTACACTGTTGGTGGGAATGCAAGCTGGTGCAACCACTCTGGAAAACAGTATAGAGGTTCCTCAAAAAGTGGAAACAGAGCTACCCTATAATCCAGCAATGCCCTACCAGGAATTTACACCAAACATACAAATGTAGTGATCTGAAGGGGCACCTGCACTCCAGTGTTCATAGCAGCAAGGTCCACAATAGCCAAACTATGGAAAGATCACAGATGTCCATCGACAGATGACTGGATAAAGAAGATGTGGTATATGTATACAACAAAATACTACTCAGCGAGTAAAAAAAAAAAAAAAAGAAATCTTGTCATTTGTAATGACGTGAATGTAACTAGAGGATACTATTCTAAGTGAAATAATTCAACCAGAGAAAATCAATTATCATATGCTCTCACTCATATGTAGAATTTAAGAAATAAAACAGAGGGGACGCCTGGGTGGCGCAGTTGGTTGGACGACTGCCTTCGGCTCAGGGCGTGATCCTGGAGTCCCGGGATCGAGTCCCACATCAGGCTCCCAGCTCCATGGGGAGTCTGCTTTGCTCTCTGACCTTCTCCTCGCTCATGCTCTCTCTCACACTCTCTCTCTCTCAAATAAATAAATAAAAAATCTTAAAAAAAAAAAAAAGAAATAAAACAGAGGATCATAGGGGAAGGTAGGAGAAAATAAAACAAGATGAAATCAGAAAGGAAGACAAACCATAAGAGACTCTCAATCACAGGAAATAAACTGAGGGTTCCTGGAGAGGAGGGTGGTGAGGTGATGGGGTAACTGAGTGATAGACATTAAGAAGGGCATTTGATGTAATGAGAACTGGGTATTATATAAGACTGATGAATCAGTGAACTCTACCTCTGAAACTAATAATACAGTATATGTTAATTAACTGAATTTAAATAGAAAAAATAGTTATAAGTACATAAAAATACATGAAAAAACTAGAGTAAATCTAGCAAAATGTATTCAATGAAATTAGAAAATAAAGCTGGGAGAAATGAGAGTAGATATTCTTTCCATGGATCAGGAAATTCAATACTATTAAGAAGTCAATTCTTGAGGCACCTGGGTGGCTCAGTGGGTTAAAGCCTCTGCCTTCAGCTCAGGTCATGATCCCAGGGTCCTGGGATCAAGCCCCACATCAGGCTCTCTGCTCAGCAGGGAGCCTGCTTCCTCCTCTCTCTGACTGCCTCTCTGCCTACTTGTAATCTCTGTCTGTCAAATAAATAAAATCTTAAAAAAAAAAGAAGTCAATTCTTCCAAATGAATTTATAGATTCAATGCAATTCCAATCAAAAGTCTGCATACTTAACAAGCTAATTCTAAACAATGTAAGGAAAAGCAAAGGACTTACAACAGACAAAATAATTTTGAATAAAGTAGGAGTGAACATCATGTGATTTCAAGCTTTATTAGAAAGGTAGTTTAAACAGATGCTTTAGTGTTGTCAGATGAGATGTATAGGTCAATGGAACAGACAAGAGTTCGGAAACAGATCAACACATAGATAACCAAATGATTTTTTTTATGAAGGTGTTAAGGTGAGTCAATGAGAGAAAACTGGTTTCCATAATGAGTATCAAATGAAAATTGAAAATCCATAAACAAACAAACAAAAAAACATCAAAACCCACTGGAACCAAAACAAAATAACTAAATCTCTATCTTTAACTTTGTACCACATTAAAAAAATTAACTCAAAATAGTTCTAGACTTACTTATATAACCCAAAGATATAGCACTTTTAGAAGAAAACACAGAGAAGATCTTTGTGAACTTGGAATAAGCAAAAGTTAATTAGGACTGAAATTGCGGAGAACATGAAAAAGAAAATAATAAACTGGACTGTTTCAAAATTTAACTTCTGTTCTTTTAAAGACAATTTCAAGAAAATAAAGTGGAATATACAGACTTGGAAGCAATATTTGGAAAGACCTATATGTTAGAGTACTTGCTTCTAAAATATATAAAGAGCTCTGGGGCACTCAAGTGCCTTGACCTGTTGAGCCTCTCACTCTTGATTTCAGCTCAGGTCATGATCTCAGAGTCATGGGATCGAGCTTCCTGTTGGGCTCCATATTCAGTGGGGAGTCTGCTTGAGATTCTCTCTCCTACTCCCTCTCTCACCGACCCCCACTCTCCTTCTTGCTAAAATAAATAAATAAATCTTTTTAAAAATGAACTCTTATAATGCAATATAAATATGGGCTTGCTATGCACAGACTATATGATATATAACAGATATATGATGTCTATTATAGATAAAAACACATGAAAATATGCTATCACTAGACATTAGGAGAAGGCAAATTAAAACGACAATGAAATACCAGTAAATACCGTGTAAAATTGCTAACACTAAGAAGACTGTCAATACCAAGTGCTGACAAAGATGCAGAACCACTGGGACACTCATATGTTGCTACTAGGAATGGACAATGATAACCTGAAAAACAATTTGGCAGCTTTTTATAAAATTTAACCTGTTTCTTCCATATGACCCAACATTCCCACTCCCAGTTATTTACTCAAAGGAAATGAAAATCTGTCCATACAAAGACCTGTACATGAATGATTCCTATAGTTACTCATAATGGCCCAAACTGGTAAGATGCCATTACCATTAACTGGTGGAGGGGAAAAAAATTGTTATATATCCAAAGACTGGAACATTATTCAGAAATAAAAATGAAGAAACTAACGACATATGCAAAACATGGATCAATATTCAAAAACTTTATGCTTTAAGCACAAGGCTATATACTCTGTGACTCCATTTTTGGAACATTCGGGAAAATGCAGAACTACAGTTGTAAAAATTAGATCTGTGACTGCTGAGGTGCAGAAGGCAGGGTGTGAGGGAGATAACTGCAAAGGTGCATCAGGGAAGTTTTGGGCAAATGGAAATATTCTTTATCTTGATTGTACTGGTGATTTACCCTATGTATTTGTCAAGCCTCATTAAGCTATGTATTTCAAAAGGACAAGTTTCACTGAATGTGAATTACACATCAACATACCTCACTTAAAAAAATTATCTTATATAAAAAATTTCAGAATTGGAAAAGAGTAACACTCATTAGCATGTCTAAGTTCTATCATGCTAGTAAAAACAAGAACGTGTGATGAATCTACTTTATATGCACACTGAGATTTAAAAACTCTAACACCTCTAATTTGCACTTTTAGATAGAATATGAGCACATCTATCTCTGTAGGGAACTAGAATCATAATACCAATTAAAAATGATTGACTTAAATAAAAACATTATTTGTAGCAATTATGTATCAAAAACCACAGAAAAATCTGATGACAAAGATGAATATACGTATGTCCTTTAAATGAGAACATGTAAAGCATATTATATTCCCTCATCAAAGTGTACCAATATATGGACAGATATAATGGTGTCCATTATAACATTGTTTACTTTGAATATGCCTGAGTTTTCCATATCAGATTGAAAAAATTAAATGGATGAGGTGCCTCGGTGGCTCAGTGGGTTAAAGGCTCTGCCTTCAGCTCAGGTCTTGATCCTGGGGTCCTGGGATCGAGCCCCGCATTGGGTTCTCTCCTCGGAAGGGAGCCTGCTTCACCCTCTCTCTCTGCCTGCCTCTCTGCCTACTTGTGATCTCTGTCAAATAAATAAATAAATAAAAAGTCTTACAAAAATTAAATGGCAAAGACATGTTACAGTACGCAAATAAGCTGCTTAAATAAAAGCATTAAAATACATTAAATAATTTTTATCAAGAGAAACACATGTCTCAGCAATAAGTACCTTGGCAATAGCAGTTTGTTTAAACATGCGAGTAATCAACCCCATGACAGTCTCAGTAGCACCTGAATTTGGAGCTCTCATTAATTTTTCCCACTCTTCAAAGCTGGCATTCAATTCCTATGTGGGAGAAAATAACAATGCTTAGAAATATGGCATAAAGGACAGAAGAACAGGGGCCGTGGGTGGCTTAGTCCATTAAGCATCTGACTCTTGATTTTGGCTCAGGTCATGATCTCAGGGTTATGAGATCCAGCTCCAACTTGGGGTCGGCACTCAGGAGGAAGTCTGCTTGGGATTCTTTGCCCCTCCTTTTCCCTTCCCCTCTGATCCTCCCCCACTTTGTGCTCTTTCTTTCTCTCAACTAACTAACTAAATAAAATCTTAAAAAAAAAAGAACAATTAATGCAATAATGAATTTTGTCCTTTTTTTTTTCTTTGTAAAGATATGAGAACAAATTCCCAAAGATATCAATGTATTCACTTAAAAACATCAATATGGAGAAAGGTGAGTCACATGTTCACACCAAAGGCAGAAACCAATGAAAAGCTGTGGGTGAAAGCCAAGCTCTTTGCTAACATCATAAATCAAGCAATTAGAGCTTTTTCTTAAGGTAAAACATTTTGAAAAGTAAAAATAAAAGTTTATATACATAAAAAAGGAAACAGTGAAAATGTATATGGTAGCAAAGTATTTTCATAACAAGATACGCTTTCATGTAAATATGCATGGAGCACTAAGTGTTATACACAAACAATGAACCATGAAACACTACATCAAAAACTAATGATGTACTGTATGGTGACTAATGACATAATAAAAAAAATTAGGGCGCCTGGGTGGCTCAGTGGGTTAAGCCGCTGCCTTCGGCTCAAGTCATGATCTCAGGGTCCAGGGATCGAGGCCCGCATGGGGCTCTCTGCTCAGCAGGGAGCCTGCTTCCTCCTCTCTCTCTCTGCCTGCCTCTCTGCCTGCTTGTGATCTCTCCCTGTCAAATAAATAAATAAAATCTTAAAAAAAAAAAATTATAAGGTTAAAAAAAAAGAAAGAAAATTGGGGTGCCTGGGTAGCTCAGTGGGTTAAAGTCTCTGCCTTTGGCTCGAGTCATGATCCTGGGGTCCTGGGATCACCCCGCATTGGGCTCCCTGCTGAGCCTGTTTCCTCCTCTCTCTCTCTCTGCCTGCCTGTGGTCTCTGTCAAATAAATAAATAATATCTTTAAAATAAACAAATAAATAAATAAATAAATAAGCATGAGGAATATCAGCTAAATAAAAATGTAATGTAATCATACACTGACTCTTTCACTTTTCTTCCTAATGCTAGAATGGTGGATAAAGAAAATCAGATTATTCCTATTTTATCGATAACATATTGCTCAATGGTTATAAAATGTCTACCTTAAACGTTCAAGATAAAACAATGCATTAATAAATAGTCTTTGTCAACAAAGTCCTGTCCAGATTTAAAGAAATTTCAGAAAATATATAAGCATGTACATGCTAAAAGTAAATGTAGATAAGGATTAGGTAAAATACAATTTGACTTTCTAATATATAGACCTTCACATTTTTCAATATGATTAGAGTTTTCAGATCTTCAAGAAGAAGGCTACATCCAAGTTATTCTAGAAGACAGCTCATACTTGAAAAAAAAAATCCTAGAGCAAGAAACATAACTTTGCTTCCTAATTATTGAGCTTTACACCCTATAGGTACTTAGAATTCTTAATACTAAATCTTCATTGCAGTTGAAGTACTTTTATTTTATATTGAGCAGAAGTATTTTTTTAAATCAATAGGATACTGAATCTTTTCACATTATTTGATGACTTAAAGTTAAAATTTTCATGTTCTCTTCTTGAAATGAAGTTGATATGTTCTATTAATTAATCCTATTTTAAGAAAACAGACTTTTCCTTCTATGAAATACGAATATGTACAATGTTTCATGAAAATGACTTAAAGTAAGACTTTGAATCAAATAAGCATTCTCACCTTGGCAGCTGCTGATGGAAGATCAAAGGGAATACGCTGTCTGACTTTGGGGGGCAGCTGGGTTAAAACATCAGTCTTCAATCTTCTGATCATTATGTTACTTAATAGCTGATGAAGTTCATTCAGATTTGATGCCCCTCTACAATCCCACTGAGGCCTTCTACCAAAAAATCTGTTAATATGAAGAAAAACTATATGTAGCAAAGCTGAACGTTAGGAATAGGAAAACAATTTATCCAGTGTTTTCCTTTTAATGACAAGGAGCCGTCACACTGTTTCTACTGTTACTTCTGAATGCAAATCAGTTTCCAAAAGCTCAGCCTGAGAAAGAGTAATGAGTAAGATTACACATTACTCTCAGTCATAGAAAATGTTAATTGTCTAAAATACTGTTCACGGTGAGTTAATGCAAGGCTAGAATGAACTGATAACTTTAAGTATGACTGGAATGTTAGGTGAGCTCAGAAATGGCAATGTGCTTAACAGATCTAGCCCCAACTAGGCACTAACTACCAAGACACCAACTAGTCTACACCATAGCCAAACTACCTAAAATGTCTGCCATATCCTCTAAGACGAGCTATCTCCCACTGAGCTGTTAAGCACAGCAGATTCATCACTTGGTGATCACTTGGCCTTTGAAAACAATGGACAGAGAGTAGGAAGATATGGTCCATATATACAATGGAGTATTACTCAGCCATCAGAAAGGATGGATACCCAACTGTTTGTATCAACATGGATGGGACTCAAGGAGATTATGTTCAGTGAAATAAGTCAAGCAGAGAAAGTCAATTATCATATAGTTTCACTTACTTGTGGAACATGTAAGGAATAGCATGGAGGACATTAGGAGAAGGAAAGGAAAGGTGAATTGGGGGATATCAGAGGGGGAGGCAAACCATGAAAGACTGTGGACTCTGAGACAGAAACTGGGTTTTAGAGGTGAAGGGGTGAGGGGATGGGTGAGCCTGGTGGTGGGTATTAAGGAGGACACGTATTGCATGGAGCACGGAGTGTTATATGTAAACAATGTATCTTGGAACACTGAAAAAATAAAATTAAATTAAAAAAAAGAATTAAGGGGCACCTGGGTGGCTCAGTGGGTTAAATCCTCTGCCTTTGGCTCAGGTCATGATCCCAGGGTCCTGGGATTGAGCCCCGCATGTGGCTCTCTGCTCAGTGGGGAGTCTGCTACCCTTCCTCTCTCTCTGCCTGCCTCTCTGCTTATTTGTGATCTCTGTCTGTCAAATAAATAAATAATATCTTTAAAATAAATAAATAATTAAAAAAGGAATTAAAGAAAAAAAAAAGGACAGAAACCCACTATGTAAGAGAGAATGGGAAAGAAAACATGGTAAAAAATTTCAACAGATGTTTAGAAGTCAATGCTGACAGATAAGTGGTGACTGATTTGGCAAAAGAAAAGAAGCCATAATGTAAAATGCTTGCAAAAGTGAACACGTCCCAATCTAGAAGATTGGGAATTGGAAGCAGCAAGCACTGAGAGCAGGTATAAAGACAAGGGTTGGAATCTAATGGGTCTATTGAACTTAGGCATCAAGATAGCTGGCCTCCTAACATCCCCCTATCATTGTGACAACCGAAAAACTACCCACAAAATTCCAAGTCATCTTCTAGGGGCCCGTATGATTAAAGAGCAGTGATAGAAGACAATTAAGAACAGAAAAACTCCTCGTAGGTTGTAACATGATTACTGATATTAATAAATAAACTATCCATTTTAATGGAATTTGTGTGGTATTTTAGCATAACAGTGTCAATTTGAGATATTTGAAACTTGCTAGCAATTTTTTAAATTAAACATATTTGATAACAAATACACAAGAATAGTACAGACAACATTAAAAACATGCACTTAGGGGAGGCTGGGTGGCTCAGTCAGTTAAGGGTCTGCTTTCAGCTCAGTTCATGATTCTAGGACTCTAGGACTGACCCACACGTTACGTTTCCTGCTCAGTGAGGAGTCTGCTTCTCTCTCACCCTCTTTCTCTCTCTCCTCTTTTCCTTCAGCTTGTTCTCTCTCTCTGTCAGTCTCAAATAAATTTAAAAAAATTAAGTAAATAAATAAAATCTTTAAGAAAAACCATGCACTTGCATGTAGAATTAATGAGAAAAGTTGAGTGAATAGATGATAAAATGATAGCTACTGCTCGGTTGTGATAAAAAATTATTTCTTGTTTAAAAAAAGCTAAGTGGTGGCATTGTAAAAAAAGATTTACTAGATTTATTTATATTTGCCATAAATTATATTACTTCAGTTGATTTCCTTTAATGTTTTATGTCTCCATATTAATATTAAAAATTCACACAGTAATAAAAATGGAAAAATAACTTGCCAATACCCAATTATGTCACCATTTTGTCCATTCACAATCATATATGTAGGTTCATTTTGACCTTCTGGTAAAAAAAAATTCTAGTGTTCAGAACTACCAATGATGGGAAAAAGAGTTTGAATCTTTAGGTTTTTTGCAAATGAAATGTTTACAATTAAAATGAATTATTTCACTTATTCTCCACCTATGCAATATATTCTATAGGACTACAACATGCTAGGTGGAAGTCTTCTGACACAATTGCTCCCCACTGGCATGGACAGCACACAGATGTCTTCAAACAAGCCAACCACACAGGCTGCACTTGCCTCCTTCAGAACACCAATATTTGTGTTCTGAAAGGGCATGTCTGTTTAGAAGTCAAAAGCAATCTAATTTCAGATGCCACTGTACTTGTAACAGGCTTGTGATAAAAAGGTTATTTCACTTCTTACCCAGGAGAGGATGAACTACTGAGAGAAGCTTTTGTAGCCAGTTACCTCCTGGATGCTTTATCACTAATTGATTGCAAGCCCTATGCTTGGTATGAGCCATGGTTTAGAGAAATCCTTTCTCCCAACACCCTTCTCCTTAGGCCGGAGTCAGACTGCAGGTTGCAATGACTTTTCTAAAGAGCACTGGCAGGGGACACCTGGGTGGCCTCAGTTGGTTGGGCAGCTTGGGTCATGATCCCAAGGTCCTGGGATCACACATTGGGCCCTTGCTCAGTAGGGAGCCTGGTTTTCCCTCTGCCTGCCACTCCTCCTGCTTCTGCGCCCTCTCTCTCAAATAAATAAAATCTTAAAAATTAAAAAAAAAAAAAAACCACACCAAAACCTACTACTGACAGGATGGTATGCTGAACCTCCTACTTCAAGTTTGGGGTACAAAAGGGAAATGAGATGGGGAAGAAGGCTGAAAGAAATGCCACCTATAAATGTCTGGTCTTCTCCTGCTAAATTTGATGGTAACTATACATATTTTTGGAGCAGCCTATTCTTTTATTTAAGCAGCTTTATTGAGATGTAATTCATAATGCCATATATAATTCATCCATTTAAAGTATATAACTCAATGGTTTCTCATATACTCTCAGATATGTGCAACCATCACCACAATCTATGTTAGAACATTTTCAACATCTCAGGAAGGAATCCCATAATCTTTAGCTATCACTCCCTTAATCACTGTCCTGCCTCCCAGTCCCAAGCAACCATTAATCTATTTCCTCTCCCAAAAGATTTCCCTAAACTTCCAAATATACAGACTCATATAGTAGATACTCTTTTGTGATTACCTCCTTCCATTTTTCTTCTTTCAGTGTTTTCAAGGTTCATCCATGCTGTAGCATGTATTCATTCTTTTTTAAGGCCAAATAATACTCCATTGTATGGAGAATTCACTATTATTTATCCATTTACCTGTTGATAGACATTTTGGTTGTTTCCAACTTTTGGCTTTTATAAAAACATTCTGAAAACATTCATGAACAAGTATTTGTTTGGACATATATTTTTTCATTTCTTTTGGGTATACACCTACGTACTGAATAGCTGAATTATATGGTAATACTATGTTTAATTATTTGAGGAAGGGCGCCTGAGTGGTTCAGTTGTTATGTGTCTGCCTTTGGCTCAGGTCATGTTCCCAGGATCCTGGGATTGAGCCCTTCCTGCTGAGCAGGAAGCCTGCTTCTCCCTCTCCTCTTGCTTGTATTCCCTCTCTCGCTGTCGCTGTCAAATAAATAAATAAAATCTTTAAAAAAAATTATTTGAGGAAGTGCCAGATTGTTTTCCAAAGCAGCTTTACCAATTTACATTCCCACCAGCAGAATTCAAGGATTTCAGTTTTGCCAAAGCCTCACCAACACTTGTTATTTGACTTTTTGCTTCTAGCCATACTGTTTGATTTACATTTTTCTGATGATTAATGATGACAAACATTCTTTTCATGTGCTTGTCGGCCATTTGCATACTTTTTTTGGAGAAATGTCTACACAAATCCTTTGCCCATTTTTGAATTGGATTGTTTATCTTTTTATTATTGAATTGTATGAGTTCTTTACACATTCTACACCTGAGTCACTTATCAAATATATGCTTTGCCTATATCTTCTACCATTCTGTGGGTTGTCTTCATTTTCTCTGGTTGGGTTGTGTCCTTTGAAGTATAGAAGTTATTAGTTTTCATAAGGTTCAATTTGTCTAGTTGGTATTTTGTTGCTTGTGGTTTCAATGTCATATTTAAGAATTTCTTGTCAAAACCAAGGAATAAATTTACCTCTATACTTTCTTCTAATAGTTTTATAGTTTGTTTTTACAGAACCATTTTAAGTTGATTTTTGTATACAGGGTGAGTTCAAAGTCCAATTTCATTCTTTTGTATATGGCTATCCCAGCACCATTTATTGAAAAGACTATTCTTTCCCCCATTCAAAGGTCTTAGTCTCGTCTTTAAAAATCAATGAACTGTAAATGTATGAGTTTATTTCTGATTCTCTTGTTGATCTAGATATTTATCCTTGTAACAATGTCTTGATTACATTGTTGTGATTACCCTTCTAATCAGCAGAGATACTGATAGACTCTTGAGTCTATGGACAAGTTTAAGGAGTATAGCCATCTTAACAGTACTGGGTCTTTTTGATACATTAACACGAGATGTTTAATTTAGATCTTCTTAAATTTCTTTCAACGTTTTGTAGCTTTCAGAATATTAGTTTTACACATCTTTTGTATTCCTAAGTATTTTATTCTTTTTGATGCTATTGTCAACAGAATTAATGTAATTTCTGGATTGTTCACTGCAAGTGTATAGAAATACAAGTAATTTTTATACAATGATATTATATCCTGCAAAAACGCAGAAATCATTTATTAGTTCTAACGGTTTTTTAGTGGAGTTCTTAGGATTTTC
Source organism: Neogale vison (assembly GCF_020171115.1). NCBI lineage: Eukaryota > Metazoa > Chordata > Mammalia > Carnivora > Mustelidae > Neogale > Neogale vison. The sequence goes on along the minus strand of NC_058093.1, from coordinate 95,968,844 downwards.
TATATACAAGATCAAGGCATCTGAAAATATAGACATAGCTTATTAATATATGCTCTTTTATTATCTGTTTCTATTAATTCTTTTGTTTGCTTATTCATTTCAGATGTTAAGTCCTAATATTATTTAACTTGATTTAAATACTATTAGAAGTAGACCCTAACAGCATGTGATTTCATGTTGGCAAGAGTGATGCATGTGGTTAAAAAAAAAAAAAAAAGCTAACCAATCTTCCCCTACTAGGATCTGTCTACCATCTACTTTCATTGTAGCCATATGAACTTACTTTTGACTAGAAGGCTGTCTATAGCATTAAGCTGCTGTTTTTCAAATTTTAAAACTATATTTTTAAATAATGACAGAGAATTTTTCTAATTAATGTTAAGACACCAAATTACAGAACCAAGAAGTTCAGGGACATCTAGCAGGATAAATGCCCCAAACAACATACCTAGGCATGTTGTATCCAAACTTCAGAAAATTACAGATAAAAATCTTGGAAGTCAAAGGAAAAAAAATATTATGCCTATATAGGAGCAAAAGTAAGAATTACATACAGCTTCATCTCAGGAGCCATTAAAACAAGAGAGTGAAGAGAAATATTTAAAGTGTTGAAAGTAAAAACTTACCAATCTCAAATTCTGTACTCTGTGAAATTAGGTTTTTTTTTTTTCTTTTTCTTTTCTCTTCTTTTGTCAGAGAGAGACAGAGAAGCAGGTTCGCTGTACAAGGAGTCTGATGCAACACTGGATCCCAGGACCCTGAGATCATGACCTGAGCCTAAGGCAGACGCTTAACTGACTGAGCCACCGAGTCATCCCTCTGTGAAATTAGCTTTCAAAAGTCAAGGGGAAATAAAGACTTCTCAAACAAAAATTAAAGAAATTTTTTGCTAAGAGACTGGCTTTGCAAGGAATACTAAAAGAAGTTCTTTAGAGAGAAGGAATATGATATAGACTAGAAAATCAGTTGTATATAAGAAGAGAAGAACACTAGAGAACAAGTGAAGGTAAAATAAAAACTTTTTTCTTGTTCTGAATTATCTAACAAGTAACAATTTGCTCAAAATAATAATAGCAACAATGTATTCCATTACATTCTTTCTATCTATGCTTATACATAAGTAAAATGAATAAATAAAATGAATGACAGCAATGACACAAGGGATTGCAGGAGGAATCAGGATTATTTTGATAGTATAAAGTACCAGCACTACCACTGAAAATAGTATAGTGTTATTGACCATGGTATGGCGATGACATTTGAGATACAATACCAAAGGTGCACTCTTCAACAGATGAATGGATAAAGAAGATGTGGTCCATATATACAATGGAATATTACACAGCCATCAGAAATGATGAATACCTACCATTTGCATGGATGGAATTCAATGATGGATGGAATTAGAGGGGATTATGTTTAGTGAAATAAGTAAAGCAGAGAAAGACAGTATCATATGGTTTCACTCATATGTAGAATATAAGGAATAGCACACAGGACTATAAGGGAGGGAAAACTAAATGGGAAGAAATCAGAGAGGAAGGCAAACCATGAGACTCTGGAGTCCAGGAAACAAACTGATGGTTACAGAAGGGAAGGGGGTGGGGGGATGGGATAACCAGGTGATGGATATTAAGGAGGGCACATGTTGTGATGAGCACTGGGTGTTATACATAACTAATGAATCACTGAACACTACATCAAAAAATACAACCTTGATGTTAAAAAATAAATAAAATAAAAATTGCTGATCATTTTTAAAAAAGAAAAAAAGAAGTACAACATGAACTTGAGAATAAAAAAGAAATAATTGATGACTGGGACTTCATTAAAATAAAAACATTCTGCTCTATGAAAGACAATATCGAGAGAATGAAAAGATAAGCCACACTCTGGGCAAAATATGGGAGACAAACCATAAGAGACTCTTAATCTCAGGAAATAAACTGAGGGTTGCTGGGAGTGAAGGGGAAAGGACAGGGTGGCTGGGTTATGGACATTGGGGAGGGTATGTGCTAAGGTGAGTGCTGTGAATTGTGTAAGACTAATGATTCACAGACCTGTACCCCCAAAGCAAATAATACACTTTATGTTAATTAAAAAAAAATGTATCTATGAAGGACCATTTTCCAAAATATAAAAAGATGCATAAAACAATAAAAAAAGAACAACCTGATTTTTAAATGGCAAAAGAGGAGATATAAATAGGCATCTCATCTAAGAAGATAGAGATTCCAAGAAAGCATATGAAATGATATACAATATCATAAATCATTAGGGAATTGCAACATAAAACAATGAGATACCCATATATACCTATTAGAATGGCAAAGTCTTTTTTTTTTTTTTATATATTTTTTTTAATTTATTTTTTTTTCCAATTTATTTATTTTCAGAAAAACAGTATTCATTATTTTTTCACCACACCCAGTGCTCCATGCAAGCTGTGCCCTCTATAATACCCACCACCTGGTACCCCAACCTCCCACCCCCCCGCCACTTCAAACCCCCCAGATTGTTTTTCAGAGTCCATAGTCTCTCATGGTTCACCTCCCCTTCCAATTTACCCAAAAGCACATACCCTCCCCAATGTCCATAACCCTACCCCCCTTCTCCCAACCCCCTCCCCCCAGCAACCCACAGTTTGTTTCGTGAGATTAAGAGTCACTTATGGTTTGTCTCCCTCCCTATCCCATCTTGTTTCATGGATTCTTCTCCTACCCACTTAAGCCCCCATGTTGCATCACCACTCCCTCATATCAGGGAGATCATATGATAGTTGTCTTTCTCCGCTTGACTTATTTCGCTAAGCATGATACGCTCTAGTTCCATCCATGTTGTCGCAAATGGCAAGATTTCGTTTCTTTTGATGGCTGCATAGTATTCCATTGTGTATATATACCACATCTTCTTGATCCATTCATCTGTTGATGGACATCTAGGTTCTTTCCATAGTTTGGCTATTGTGGACATTGCTGCTATAAACATTCGGGTGCACGTGCCCCTTTGGATCACTACGTTTGTATCTTTAGGGTAAATTCCCAGTAGTGCAATTGCTGGGTCATAGGGCAGTTCTATTTTCAACATTTTGAGGAACCTCCATGCTGTTTTCCAGAGTGGTTGCACCAGCTTGCATTCCCACCAACAGCGTAGGAGGGTTCCCCTTTCTCCGCATCCTCGCCAGCATCTGTCATTTCCTGACTTGTTGATTTTAGCCATTCTGACTGGTGTGAGGTGATATCTCATTGTGGTTTTGATTTGTATTTCCCTGATGCCGAGTGATATGGAGCACTTTTTCATGTGTCTGTTGGCCATCTGGATGTCTTCTTTGCAGAAACATCTGTTCATGTCCTCTGCCCAGAATGGCAAAGTCTTAAGCACTAACAATACCAAATGCTAACAAGGATGTGGAACAAGAAAAAATCTCATTTATTATTAGGGGAAATGTAAAATGGTAAAGTCACTTTGGAAGACTATTTGGCAGTTTTTTACAAAACTAAATATAATCTTATACACACAGCAGTCATGCTCCTTGGTATTTACAGAAAGGATTTGAGAAATTATGTCTAAACATAAAAACTGCACATGAATGCTTATAGTCAAACTGCCAAAATCTGGAAGGAACCAAGATACTTCAGTACATCCCAGCAATGGAATATTATCAGGCACTAAACAAGAATGAGCTATCAAACCATGAAAAGACATGGAGGAAACTTAAATGCATATTACTAAGTCAAAGAAGCCAATCTGAAAAAACTGTATACTATGTGATTCCAACTACTAAATAATCTCAAAAAGGCAAAACTATGGAAACAATGAAAAGATAAATGGTTGCCAGAAATTACAGAGGAAGGAGGGATGAACAGGCAAAGCAAAGAAAAATTTTAAGGTAATAGAACTATTCCATATGATACTACAATAGTAGATACATGCTTTATGCCTTTGTCAATACCCACAGAATCTATAATATCAAGAGTGAACCAAAATGTAAATGGACACAGAATGTAAATGGACACAAAGTAATAATGATGTGCCAGTGCAGGTTCACGGACTATAACAAATGTACCAATGTGGTGCAGAATTTCATAGAAAGAGAGGTTTTACATTTGTGAGGACAGAGGTATGTGGAAACTTCCTGTACTTTCCACTCATTTTGCTGTGAACCCACATGTGCTCTTAAAAAATAGTTTATTAATTAAAACTAAAGTGGTGGGGGTGGGTTGTATATATCCACCTCTGCCCTCCATATTCCTCAATTTCTATTACCAAAAGCCCACTAAGTCTATGGATCTTCTTAGCCAAGAGTGCCCAAGATGTCAAATTGTTTAGAATCTTGAACTAAAGGCCTTTTAAGTGCACATGGACCAAGAATTTTCAAAGGCACAGGAGGATTTTAAAAATAAGAGAAATAGGGGCATGTGGGTGGCTCAGTCGGTTAAGCATCTGCCTTCAGCTCAGGTCATGATCCTGGGTTCTGGGGATCAAACCCCACTTTGGACTCCCTGCTCAGTGGGGAGGCTGCTTCTCTCCTCACCCTTTGCCCTTCCCTCACTCATGCTCTCTCTCTCAAATAAATTTAAAAAAAAAACTTAAAAAATATAAAAATAGTAGAAATAAAGCAAAAAAGCTCAAAACCTAAAAAAAAACCCCAAAGTATTAGCTCCAAATGTCAATACATCAATTCCAATGATAACAGTATAATCAAGTGCACTCTATGAAGTGATTCATTAAACCCTTACAACTCTGTAAGACAGGTAAAGTACGAGTATCACCTTTATTTTATGAAGGAAACAGAAGTATAGAAAGGTTGAAGAATTTGTCCAGGCTCTCAAAAATGGTGACAACAGCACTAGGATTCAAACTTGGAAGACAGAACCTAAAGTCCTACTTGAATAAAACCCATCTTGGGTATAATAATTTCATATTTAATATGGAACTTGGTATTATTTTGTTATGTCTGAGTTTATTTGTGTATGTGTGTTTTGGAAGGGAAAGTATATAAAAGTCAGGAGATTCCGAGACTAGGAAGCATTCCTGACTTTAGGTCTTGCCCTTTTCTTTCCTAATTCTCAATTTCCAAAATGTATTAAACAGGAAGCTCCTCTATTTCAGACAAATGATTGAATACAATGTAGGTTGTGCCAAATATGGACTATAAAGCAACTATTCATAAGAACCAAGCATGGGTTGGAGAAAATGGGAGATTTTTACAAATCATATTTCCAACATGGGATTAATATCCAAAATATATAAAGAACTCATACAACTTAACAACAAAACAACCCAGTTAAAAATGGGCAGAGGATCTAGGTAGACATTCTTCCAAAGAAGAAATACAGGTGACCAAAAGGCACATGAAATGATGTTCACCATCACTAATTAGTAGGGAAATGAAAATCAAAACCATGATGAGAGAGCATCTCATACCTTTGGTATGGCTATTATCAAAAAGATCAGAAATAGTAAGTGTTAAAGAGGATATAGAAAAAAGAGAACCCTCATACTCTGTTGGTGGGAATGTACATTGGTATAGCTACTATGGGATACAGTATGGAGGTTCCTCAAAAAATTAAGACTAGAACCACCATATTATCTATCTATTATACTTCTGGGTATTTATGCAAAAAATACAAATATGCGGATTCAAAAAGATACATATATATACATATATATAGTATATATATACTATGTATATATATATATGTATCTTTTTGAATCAGCATAGTATATATATATATATACTATGTATATATACATTGTGTGTGTATACACACACACACACTGCAGCATTATTCAAAGCAGCTAAAAAATGGATATGTCCACTGATGGAAGAATGGATAAAGATGTGGTATATACATATACACACAGACACACACAAACATACACACACAATGAAGTGCTACTCAGCCACAAAAAAAATATTATGAAATCTTGCTGCTTGTGACAACATGGATTGATCTTCAAGGTGAAACAAGTCACAAAGGGAAGGGCCGTGGTGGGTGGGAAAAATGGGTGAAGGGGATCAAGTGTATGGTGATGGATAGTAATTAGACTTTTAGTGGTGATCCTTGCATAAAGATGTCTAACATATTGCTCTACACTTGAAACTTATATAATGTTATACACCAATTTCAACTCAATTAAAAAAATTTATAAATATTTCCACATCTCTAAGTTGAGGAGAACAAGACATTTTTATTAATTAACCATTGGACACATATTTAGAGTGCCTTTTCAATATTTTCTATGGCTTATGCTTTGATTGCCTCTTCCTAGGACAACTTTGTATTATTTTCTACAATGAAATAAGATAATTCAGACTTGAATCAAGCATGGATGATCAAATTTTGCTTTTTATTTTTGTTACTTTCTAAAAGTTTCTTTCAGGTTTGTAACTTATCAGCATGTTGTATAAAATTACTTTTGAATTGTCAAATTTGAAAAATTTATCAAGTTTCTGTCATATATCAGCTCTATGAGTCAAAGAATTATTCACAGATTAATCCTTTGGCTCTGTACATCTCAACCTTGTTTCTCCATGATTCATATCCTTCCAGCACCAGGTACCAAGGACAAGTTCACAAAGCAGTACATTTGCCGTCTCTGTTCTAGAGTATTCCTGGAAGCTGTTCTCTCATTAAGGTGACTACCAAAATTCTAACTATACATGGAAATTACTGAGTGTTGGGCTGGCAGAAAGAAAGAGCAACTTAAGATGGCAAAAGTCCCTGCCACAAAACCTGAGCTCGGACAGGAGAACAAAGACCCAAGCAGGAATCTGAAAACCCTCCTGCCCCGGGCTCCCGTGGACCAATGGGACCCCAACGAGCAGGCGAAATATCCAAATAAAGGAAACTTGCCAAAAAGCCCCCTGAACTCCCCTGGAGGCCCCTTAAAAGCCCCCTTCTCCCTGCCTTGCACGTGACTTCCACCACTCTGCTTTCCAGAGTTGCGGAACCTCGCCCGAGGGTGCCTACCTTCTCCCGGTGCAACTTTCCTGGCTCCCCTTCTCCTGAGCCCTGAAACTTCGCTGGAGAGTGTTTTTAATAAATCTTGCCTTGCACCCACTTTGCCTGGTGTTGTGTTTATCTCGCTGGAAAAACTTTACATTTGGTGCCGAAACCGGGAAGGAGATTGAGCCCCCACCCCAGTGGGGAGGCTCCCTCCTTTCCTTAGCCTGACCCAGACTCGCCTTTCTGAACGCCATTTCTGAAGCCGTGGTGAGTTTCCCCTGATTCAACGCCTTCTTCCCGATAGCCCTGCCCTAATCACGGCCGCGTCAGGGCGGACCCCGCCAGTCACCAGGTGACCACCGTGACTCCGAGAGGCTGGGAGATGTCCTAACCTCTATGGCAGTCCACACAGTTTTTCCGCAACTCAGTGGTGGAAGAGGGGACGCCTTCCTCCAGCCCTTGGGTTGCCCGGCAACAAATCATGGGGATCTCCCAATCCAAATTCGACTCTAAAACACCCCTGGGGTGCCTGCTGGCCAATCTTAAAACCCTGGAACTGGACCAGGACCTGTGAAAACGACGTTACTGTACTGTTGCTTGGCCACAATACCGATTAGACAATCAGTCCCAATGGCCTCTGGAAGGCACGTTTAATTATCAGATTTTCATGGACCTAAATAACCTCGGCAGACACCAAGGCAGATGGGCCAAGGTCCCTTATGTTCAGGATTTCTGAACTGGCGCCCTTGACTCCTCCAACCTCCCCTCCCATCTCCACCCACACTAGAGCTCGAAAACCTCCCCTGAAAAAATCTTCCCCCTAAGGGAGATTGCTGGAGTTGAGGGAGTTGTTCGAGTTCATGCGCCCTTCTCTCTACAAGGCCTTTCCCAAATTGAGAAACATTTGGGTTCCTTTTCGAACAATCCTGATAACTATATCAAAGAATTCCAATGTCTGGCCCAAGCCTATGACCTTACCTGGCATGATTTACATGTGGTCCAGACCACCACCCTCACCACAGAGGAGAGGGAACACATCCAGGCTGCTGCCCAGAATCACACAGATCAGGTCCATTTCACTGATGCTGCCATGCCAGTTGGAGCCCAGGCGGTCCCAGCTGTAGAACCAGGTTGGGATTATCAGGATGGCCAAGATGGCCGCCAGCGCCACGACCGCATGGTCCAATGTCTCATAGCCGGCATGCGGGCAGCCTCTAATAAGGCCATTAATTACGACAAGATTAGGGATTGTCTAGGCCCCTGACGAAAACCCCACCATGTTTCTTAACCGATTGACTGAGAGGCTTTAACCCAGTACACTCGCTTGGACTGCCATGTTTCTTAACCGATTGACTGAGGCTTTAACCCAGTACACTCGCTTGGACCCCGCCTCTCCTGCAGGGGCCACGGTACTGGCTACTCATTTTATCTCTCAATTGGCACCGGATATACAGAGAAAGTTTAAAAAGGCTGAAGAGGGCCCTCAGACCCTCAGTTCTGACTGGGTGAAAATGGCATTTAAGGTCTTTAATTCCTGTGAGGAGGCAGCTGAGCTTAAACGATAAGCCAGACTCCAGCAAAAGGTTCAGTTGCAGACCCAAGCCTTGGTAGCAGCCCTGCGGCCGGCCGGCTCCAGGAGCCAACAGAGAGGGGCAACCAATCGCATCCCCCCTGCGGGGCCTGTTTCAAATGCGGGGCCGAGGGACATTGGGCTCCCCAGTGCCCCAATCCAAAGCCGCCAACTCAGCCTTGCCCTCAATGCCATTTAATGGGCCACTGGAAATCCAACTGCCCTAACCTCGGGGTATCTTCGGTGCCTCAACGTGGGGGAGCCCCCGAGACAGTAAGTCCAGCTTTTCAACTGCTTGGATTGGGGGATGACTGACGAAGCCCAGACTTGGCCACCCCTCTCACCCAGGCCGAGCCCAGGGTCACGCTCCAGGTAGCAGGTAAGTCCATCTCCTTTCTGCTGGACATGGGGGCTACCTACTCTGTTCTGCCTTCCTATTCGTGACTTACTCGAACCTCACCAATTACTGTTATGGGAATCGATGGGACCTCTTCCAATCCTAGGGTGTAGCCTGGATGGGTTCCCCTTCTCCCACTCATTCCTAGTGATTCCTTCCTGCCCGGTCTGTCTACTGGGGAGGGACATTCTCTAGAAACTGAGGGCAACTATCTGCCTCTCCCCTTCCTCCCCTCCCTCCACCTCCACCCGTCTCATCCTACACCTCTCCACTCCCTTGACCCCTGCTCCAGATGACCTACTCACTGTAGATCCTCGGTTGTGGGACACCTCGGAGCCCATCATCGCTTCCCACCTTACCCAGGTTAAAGTACAGCTTAAGGATAACTCCAAGTTTCCCTCTCGAGCTCAGTTTCCTATTTCCTTAGCCCACCGCCAGGGCCTGAAACCTATCATAAAACGGCTTAAACGTCAGGGACTCCTGATCCCCGTCAGTTCTCCCTGTAACACCCCTATCCTCCCAGAATGCAAGCCCTTAGGGGCTTATCAACTGGTACAAGACCTTAAACTTATCAATGAGGCCATGGTCCCCCTCCACCCAGTCGTTCCTAACCCCTACACCCTATTGTCTCGCGTTCCCCCAAACACCTCTCACTTTACAGTACTGGACCTAAAGGATACCTTTTTCACTGACCCCTTGCACCCTGATTCCTATTTTCTTTTTGCCTTCACCTGGGATGATCCCAACACGCATGCTTCTGGACAACTAATTTGGACTGTCCTACCCCAGGGGTTCAGGAACAGCCCCCACATTTTCAGCCAGGCCTTGACTACAGACTTACAGCAGTGCGTCCTTAAGGTCAGTACTCTACTACAATATGTGGATGACCTCCTCTGTAGCCCCTCCCCCTCGGTCTCCCAGGACGACACCTCTGCCCTACTTAATTAACTTCCTGGGGGCCAAGGGATATCGAGTCACCCCCTCTAAGGCCCAATTGTGTGCCCTTTCGTTTACCTATTTGGGCATACTTCTGACTCCCACTTCTAGGTCTCTTACCAGGGACTGCATACGACTCCTCCAAGAACTCCAGCCTCCCCAAACGGCAGATGAAATACTCTCTTTTCTTGGATTGGTTGGGTTTTTCAGACACTGGATTCCAAATTTCTCTATCCTGGCCCATCCTCTGTACCAGGCGGCTAAAGAGACCCCCCCAGGGTCCCCTAACTGATCCCACTTCGATCCGCCACTCATTCTCTAACTAAGGGACTGCCTTATCACCAGGCCAGTCTTAGCCCTACCCAATCTCTCTAAACCATTCCATCTCTACATTGATGAGCGCTCCAGCTTGGCCACCGGCCTCCTAACACAACTGGTGGGGCCTACGCATAGGGCTATAGCCTACCTGTCCAAGCAACTGGATGTCACCGCCCACGGATGGCAGCCCTGCCTCAGGGCCCTAGCGGCAGCTGCTTCTCTTACAAAGGAGGCCCTCAAACTGACCGTAGGGCAGCCCATCATGGTCTACTCTCCCCACCAACTCACGGACCTTCTTAGCCACTGACCCCTGGCCCATCTGACTCCTTCTCGTCTCCAGGTATTCCATCTGCTATTCCTAGAAAACCCGCATATTTCTCTCTCTACCTCCCCCCGCTTAAACCCCGCAACTTTACTCCTATACCCTTGCCCACCCCAGAACCCGTTCATTCCTGCCTACAACTTATAGAGGACCTCACTATTCTCCATCCCAGTCTCACTGATCACTATCCAACCCTGACCGCATACTCTTCGTGGAGGGCAGTTCCCTCCTGGCCTCAGATGGCCAAAGGCACGCTGCTTACGCTGTTGTCACCACGGATGTGGTATTAGAGATGGCTCCCCTCCCAATCGGAACCACCTCCCAGAAGGCTGAACTCGTAGCTCTCACCAGGGCATTACACTTGTCGATGGGACGAGTCACCATTTACACTGACTCAAAATATGCCTACCTCATAACTCACACACACTCTACTCTTTGGCAAGAATAGGGGTTCCTAACGACCAAGGGCACCCCTATAGCTAATGGACCCCTCATCGCCAAGTTGCTTGAGGCCCTTAGTCTGCCTGCTGAGGTAGCAGTTGTTCACTGTTGAGGCCACCAAACAGCCAAGGATCTGGTCTCCCTAGGTAACAACAGGGCAAACTCAGTGGCCAAAAGGCCCTAAATACCCCTGCGTCTCCTATCCTCTTTCTTAACACCCCTCACCAGCTTTCCTACTCTACAAAGGAAACACAAGCCCTCCAGGCACGGGGAGGAAAGATTGGAGATAAGGGGTGGATCTACATTCAGGACAGGATTGCCCTGCCAGGCAATCTGGCGCACACCTTAATTACTGACATCCACCAATCCCTCCATATTGGCCCAAAGGCTCTCCACCAATTTCTTCAGCCATTGTTCTATCATCCTTCCTTATCTAAGATAATCGAAATTGTCCACAGGGCTTGTAAAACCTGTTCGGTGGTGATTTCACAAGGAGGAGTCCGCAGACTAGGGCCTAACCATCAGCTCCGAGGTCATCAGCTGGGGGAAGACTGGCAACTGGACTTCACTCACATGCCTGGTCATAAAGCCTTTTGCTACCTATTAACCTTGATTGATATATTCACAGGCTGGATCGAGGCATATCCCACGGCCCGGGAATTAGCGGACGTGGTGGCTACAATACTCATCGAGCACATCATCCTGAGGTTTGGGTTGCCCCCGACCCTCCAGTCGGACAACGGACCCGCCTTCATCTCCAGTGTAACCCAACAGGTTGCTGAGAGCCTCAACATAACCTGGAAACTTCACATCCCATACCACCCACAGTCATCAGGTAAGGTAGAAAAGGCCAACGGGCTGCTCAAAACCCAACTCACCAAACTTACCCTAGAGACCCACCTTTCCCGGCCCACACTTCTGCCCCCGGCTCTCACCAGATTCCGGGCTATGCCCCGCTGGCCTTCCGGCTTAAGCCATTCGAATTACTATACGGTCAGTCCTTTCTTATAAATCATAGCCTTCCGGTCATTTCTCCGCCTCTTTTATCCTATCTGCCTTACCTCACTCTCCTCCAAGCTCCCTTAAGGGACCACACCGACACAGTCATCCCAGCCCCAAGCGACCATGCTTCCGAAGGGGATATATATATATCCCCTTCATATATATATATATATATATATATTGAAAGATCCCCCGGGGCTCCAAGCACCCCGGAATGGACCCCTTCTCAGGAGGAGACCCCCGGACCCAAAAACCAAGCCGAGTCCACTGATCAGATGCAAACAGCACGAGGTTTATTGAGTTGACACAGGTACCTGCGGGCGGTCAAGTCTTAGGAAGACTCGCGCGCCAGCCCTTTGTTCAGGGCCTTTTTATGGGGTTTGGGGAAGCAAAAGCATACGTACAGAAGCAGAAACATAGTTACAAGGTTCTTATTGGCTGGTTTGAATGTAAGGCATACTCGGTGTTTGTAGATTGGCTTTGAAGGACCCCGGCGCGCGAAGAGAAAGGTGGGGAGGGGGAGTGAGGAGGGGGAGTTGGACCTTATTACTCAGCAGAGAAACATCCTGCCTACGTGACTAGGCCCACGTACCTAGGCGACCCCCTTGCCTATGTGACTATGCGCATAAAGTATCCTGTTGAAACAGGAGACCAGTATCACCCCCTAAAAGCCAAGTGGTTACAGAAAGGCAAGGGAGTGGTTAAACAATTAACTGGGGGAGGGGTCTAACAGGGGAAGGGCGAGCGATTACAGAAAAGCCAAGAAGCAGTTAGTTAATCAATGGCTGGAGGGGGTGTCTATATGCGGAGTCTTTCAATATATGTATACATATATATATATATATATATATATATATATATTCACGAGATCTCTCTCCTGGGGACCAGGTCCTTCTCAAAAGCTTGTGGCCAGGCTACTTACAAACCTGGTGGACTGGGCTTCATACGGTCGTCCTTACCACCCCAACTGCTGCGAAACTGTTGGGGCACTCTGCATGGGTACATATCAACCATCTCAAACGGGCACCCACAGATACTGATTGGACTTCCCAGATGGCAGGCCCCACCAAACTCCACTTGGTTAGGGCCCCTTCTCATATTCCTTCTAATCCAGACAAACCAGGCGGATACATGTGAGTCTAGCTGCATGAGGGGTTCAGGTACCTCTCACTAATTTTCAGCCTTTACTTATATGCCTGCAACCTGCTACCGGGGAAAGAAACCAACAACCTGTACGTATGACCAGAAAACCTATTGGGTCTCTGACCTCATGACAGCCAAACGCGGTATTGCCCCCTGCAACATCTACCCCAGGTCTGGAAAAGTTTGCTGGACCTATCTGGGTCATGTCGGTCTCTCTGACGGGGTGGGGGTGGGGGGTCCAGGACCAGGCTAGCCGCAAACGCATTAAAACAGCGGTCACGGACCTGACTAAATGACTCCAAACCCCCAGCGACCCGGTCTATAAGGGCATCAATCTTGGTAGCATCCAAAAATTCCCTACCACCGAACAACTGACAGTGGCCCTCCTGAACTCCAGTTACAACCTACGGCGAAATGTGTCGAAGAACGGTGACAGTGACTGCTGGATCTGTTTCCCTTTTCAACATGTTTCAACATTGTAGGGATACCCTTCCCTGGCCACTCCCCAACTCCACAGCCATAAGTAATATGGTCCATATCGGCCCCATTGGGGGAAACAAACCTATTATTAATGTGTCCTCCCCCCTTACCACCGCAGCTGCCAACATCACTAACTCCTCCCTCCCGTACTGTACTCCCCCCGGGACTATTTCTCTTGTGCCCTCAGGGAACCTATCGCTGCCTGACCACTAATGACTCCCTAGGCTGTATATTCATTCTATTATCTCCTTCTACCACCATCTACTCTGAATCCCAGCTGCAATCCATCATATTCCCCCAACACCGTGGAGGAAGGGCTGCCTTCCTCCCATTCATAATTCATAACAGGAATAGCCACAGGGGTGGCAACTGGAACAGCGGGGATAGGAACTTCCATAGACTTTTATTACAGATTCTCCCAAGCCCTGAATGATGACATGGAACGGATTGCTGACTCCTTCACAGGCCTACAGACACAAGTTACCAGCTTGGCGGCCTTAGCCCTGCAGAACTGGCTGGCCTTAGATCTTCTGACTACCGAAAAAGGGGGGAACTACCTATACTTAAATGAAGAATGTTGTTACTTTGTTAACCAATCAGGTATAGTTACCTCCAGGATTAAAGAACTCAGGGATCGGATTCAAGCACGGCAGCAAGACACGTCTTTCTGGGGCCTGGACCCCTACACCTGGGTAACCTGGCTGCTCCCTTTGGCGGGACCTGTATGCATAATCCTCCTTCTAGTCTCAGTTGCTCCCTGTCTTTTCCTATGTCTTCAGGGTCCCCTAAAAGAACTTGCCCGAGTGTCCGTCAATCAACCCCTCCTTCAGCCCTAGTCTTACCTGCCTACTTCCGATTACCCCTATGACGACGCCCCCCCATCAGCAGGAAGTAGCCAGAACTGAGTCAACGCCCCTACCAACATTATATAAAGCAAAAGGTCAGAATGTTGGGCTGGCAGAAAGAAAGGGCTACTTAAGATGGCGAAAGTCCCTGCCACAAAACCTGAGCTTGGAGAGGAGAACAAACACCCAAGCAGGAATCTGAAAACCCTCCCACCCCGGGCTCCCGTGGACCAATGGGACCCTGACAAGCGGGAATCTGAGATCCCCACCCAGGGCTCCAGTGGACCAATGGGACCCCAATGAGCAGGCGAAATATCCAAATAAGGGAAACTTGCCAAAAAGACCCCTGAACTCCCCTGGAGGCCCCTTAAAAGCCCCCTTCTCCCTGCCTTGCACGTGACTTCCGCCACTGCTTTCCAGAGTTGCGGAACCTTGCCCGAGGGTGCCCACCTCCTCCCGGCACAACTTTCCTGGCTCCCCTTCTCCTGAGCCCTGAAACTTCGCCGGAGAGTGTTTTTAATAAATCTTGCCTTGCACTCACTTTGCCTGGTGTTGTGTTTATGTCGCCGGAAAAACTTTACCCGGAGAACTACAAAAATATAGCCCACTAAATTCAAACTAAATATACCTTCAATAAACTTTCCTCTTACCCTGATCCCCCAAAATGCTTAATGATTCTCTAATGATACTCTAATATGAGCACAAAATACAAATACCCATATAATATATAGATATTACATTACACACACACACACACACACCAAAACTGAACCAGAGATTTTTCAGTGTATTAATATTAAAATGATTTATTTCTATAAAAACAGACACATAGAGCAATGGAAAAGAATAGAGAGCCCAGAAATGGACCCTCAACTCCATGGTCAACTAATCTTCAACAAAGTAGGAAAGAATAACCAATGGGAAAAAGACAGTCTCTTCAACAAATGGTGTTGGGAAAATTGGATAGCCACATGCAGAAGAAAGAAACTGGACCATTTCCTTATACCACATACAAAAATAGACTCAAAATGGATGGAAGACCTCCATGTCTTTGTGATGAATGATTGTGATGGAGACAGGAATCCATCACAATCCTTGAGGAAAGAACAGGCAGCAACCTCTTCTACCTCAGCCAAAGCAACTTCTTCCTAGAAACATCACCAAAGGCAAGGGAAGCAAGGGCAAAAATGCACTATTTGGACTTCATCAATCTAGATAAAAAGCTTTGCACAGTAAAGGAAACAGTCAACAAAACCAAAAGACAACTGACAGACTGGGAGAAGATATTTGCAAATGACATGTCAGATAAAGGCCTAATATCCAAAATCTCTAAAGAACTTATCAAACTCAACACTCAAAGAACAAATAATCCAATCAAGAAATGGGCAGAAGACATGAACAGACATTTCTGCAAAGAAGACATCCAAATGGCCAACAGACACATGAAAAAGTGCTCAACGTCACTCGGCATTAGGGAAATACAAATTAAATCCACAGTGAGATACCATTTCACACCAGTCAGAATGGCTAAAATTAACAAGTCAGTTAAGGACAGATGTTGGGGAGGATGTTGGCTCTCTGCTCAGCAGGGGGCCTGCTTCCTCCCCAACCCCCCCACCCCCGCCTACCTCTCTGCCTACTTTTGATCTTTTTCTCTCCGTCAAATAAATAAATAAAATCTTAAAAAAAAAAGAAAACTCAATTCCTATAACATAAAATTAACAACAAAATTTCTAATGTCTCTACGTAAGCTATGAAACATGAATGAGATTAATACAGCCATTTTCTCATTCAGATTTACAAAGCAAAATTTCATTTTTCCTTTTCTAAGTAAGAATAAACACAAAGAAACACAAGAAATTGGCATGATGTTTTCCAACGTTCCTATACGATTTTGCATTCCCACCAGCAATATATGCAAGTTCCACTGTTCAGCACTGTTGCCAACATTTCATATTATCAGCACATGAAATATTACCTATTCTAATGCATGTGGATTGGTATCTCACTGCGGTTTCAGCTACCATCTCTCCAATATCTACTTTTTTTTTTTAAAGATTTTATTTATTTATTTGACAGAGAGAAATCACAAGTAGATGGAGAGGCAGGCAGAGAGAGAGAAGGAAGCAGGCTCCCTGCTGAGCAGAGAGCCCGATGCGGGACTCCATCCCAGGACCCTGAGATCATGACCTGAGCTGAAGGCAGCGGCTTAACCCACTGAGCCACCCAGGTGCCCCCAATATCTACTTTTGAAGTGCTTATATGAATTCCCTATATCTTCTTAGCTGAAGTCCCTAACTTAATGATGTAACATTTTTTGTTCTATTATTGAGTTTTGAGAGATCTGATATACTTTTATAAATTCTTTTGTATATTTTAAAATGTATATATATACATAAACATAGATTGTTTATCAAATATGTGCTTTACAAATATATAAAATTCATCATGTTTGTCTTTTATAGTTCATGTTTTTTATACCCTAAATAATGAAAAATACTTCCATAACCCAAGGCCACAAAGATTTTCTCTTTTATATCTTTTGAGTAATTTTAAGTTTAGAATTCATTTTTAATTGATTTTTTTCAATTTTTCAACTGTGGTAAACACATGTAACATAAAATTCATCACCTTAATTATTTCTAAGTGTACAGTTCAGCAATATCAAATAATTCATAAAGTATATAGCCCTACCACCATTAATCTCCATAACTCTTTTTATCTTATAAAATGGAAACTCTGTATCCATTAAATAATAACTCCTCATTCACCAGTACCTTCAGGTCCTGGCCATCTCCATTCTACCTTACTTACTTATGATTTGACTACTCTAAGGACCTTATAGAATAGGAATCCTATGGTATTTGTCTTTTGGAAAATGGCTTATCACATTCAACATAATGTACTCAAGGTTCATCCATGCTGAAACTCAAGTCAGAATTTCCTTTCTTCTTAAGGCTAAACACTATTTCAAAATCTGTATAAACCACATTTTGCTTATCTAGTCATCCATTAATGGACAGAGGGGTTGATTCCACATTTTCATTACTGTGAATAATGCTGCTATGAATCTGGTGTACAAATATCTCATTAAGACCCTGTTTTCAATTCTTTGGAATATATCCCAGAAGTAAAATTACTGGACCATATGATAATTCAACCCAATGCCTTTTGCCTCCAAAGTTTCTGATGAGGTATCTGCAGAAAATCTTTTTGAGGATTTCTTGTAAGTGAGGAGTTGTTCATGCTGCTTTCAAGATTTTCTCTGTCTTTAGAAAGTTTGATTATACTGTATTTCTGAGTTGGTTTCTATGAGTTCATTTTTCATGGAGTTCATTAAGCTTTTGCATGTATATAATCATGTCTCATCAAATTTGGAACATCTTCAGTCACCTTCTTTCTTCAAATATTCTCTTAGCCCCTTTCTTTATCTCTTCTTCTGGAACTTCCACAGTGTACATGTTTATCTATTTGATGGTTCATACAACCTTAGATTCTGTTCACTTTTCTTCATGCTTTTTTATTCCTCGGACTCACAAATTTCCATTGTTCTATCTTCAAGGTCTTTCTCACTTCTGCCTGCTCAGATCTGTGTCTGAAACCCATTAAGTTTCCATTTCAGGTTTTTAGACGTTTTAGCTCCAGAATTTCTTTTTGGTTTCTTTCTAGGTTTTCTACCTCTTTATTTTTTGTTCAAACATCATTTTCTTGACTTTATCCACATCTTCTTTAGTTCTTTGAGTTTCTTTACTAAAGTTGTTTTACTCTTTGTCCAGATGTGTCATTAGGTCTTTTTCAGAGACTGTTTCTGTTGACTTATTTTTGTCCTTTCAATGGGTCACACTTTACTCTTGCTTTATATCCATTATGATTTTTGCTGAAAACTAAATGTTCAAATCTAATAATGTGGTAATTATATAAATCAGATTCTCCCCCTCCTCCATGTTCTACTATGGTTTTGTTGTTGTTGTTGTTGTTGTTATTCCTTTTGATAAATTATGCGTTTATTTTTTAACTTTTGTAAGCTGTCTCTGTGCCAAGGATAAACCTGAGGTAAAAACTCGAGGTATTCTCAGTTCTCTTCTGAGCCTGTTCCTTTCTCTGGGCATGCAAAGTCACTTTCAAATTTAACCCACATACACAGTTGTGCTTGGATGTCTTAGTCTTTATTGACTGGGTCCCAAAAAGGGGGGGGGGAGAAAAACTAGGGGAATAGCACCAGCCCCTTAAATCCTCCATAGTTACTTGAGCCAAAATTTGGGCTGGGGGGCTTGCAATGGGGATAGGTCCAACAACAATGGATGCTCCCACCTCATTTAAACCTCTATGATGAGAAGCAGCAGTCAGTTATCAGAGAAGGGAACTTTGATATTTGGAGAATATGGTCATTTTTGCACATCATGGCTCCCACAAATTGTGTGCAACTTGCTCTAGAAGATCAATGAAGCTATGTGTCATGGGGGAGGATGCTAACTATTCTTTGGTAACAGATGGGATTAACAGAAATTAACCACAATTTACTGTCCAGGCCTTCCCCTGGAAGTTGCAAGTCTTCAAAATACTCCAGAGTTCCAAAAGTGTGGTATCAAAGATTCCACAAGTGCCAATTGCTGTCTAGATGGGAAGATAGATTCCTGATGATTCCTATTCTAGCATCTTCCCAGCATCCCCTATCATACATTTC
Source organism: Neogale vison (assembly GCF_020171115.1). NCBI lineage: Eukaryota > Metazoa > Chordata > Mammalia > Carnivora > Mustelidae > Neogale > Neogale vison. Next base: position 95,949,753 of record NC_058093.1, on the reverse strand, counting down.
AGTTAAATTTTATATATGGTGTGAGATATAAATTGAGCTGCTGTTTCTGCTTTTCTTCTCTCTCTCTCTTTGTTACTGCTTATGGATTATCTCATTATTCCAGGAACATTTGGTGAAAAGAAGATACCTTTCCACATGGAACTGCCTTGCATCTTTCTAAAAAATCAGTTGACCACAGAGTTTCCTAATTGGTGAACATATGTGAGATGTGGGGGAAAGTGGAATGACCAGAGAGGGGATGGAATCTCCATATCTCTTCCCCATATCTTGCCCTATGCATCTCTTACCTGGCTGTTCCTGAGCATTGAGGACAAAACTGGAATTTCTGGCAAGATTAAGGACAAACAGGAAAGAAAATTAATTACATAGCGGTTAGAGGTCCAGAGCTAAGTATGACCCCTTAAGACTCCATGCCTCTGGACCATACCCTGACATCTGCCCTGAAGGTGTTAAGCCAACCTCACAACATCAACCCTGACGTGGATGACCAATCCTAGAAAATATATTTAAAAGGTCTAGAAGAAAACAGTTAGTGGGAAGAAACAAATTTAACAAAATCTGGCAGTAGAAAGTAAGATGAGCAAAAACTAAGATTTAATGTGCAACCTTCAGTTCACCATCTTTTTTTCACATGTTCCACGAAGAAGCTCCATTAAAAAAAAAACAACCCACAAAAACAAACACGCACACACACGTGCACGTGCACACACGCACACACACACACACACACACACACACACACCACCACCACCAACAACAACAACTGACTCTTAATCTCATAAAACAAACTGAGGGTTGCTGGGGGGAGGGGGGTTGGAGAAGGGGGGTAGGGTTATGGACATTGGGGAGGGTATGTGCTTTGGTGAGTGCTGTGAAGTGTGTAAACCTGGCGATTCACAGACCTGTACCCCTGGGGATAAAAATATATGTTTATAAAAAATAAAAAATTAAAAAAAAAAAAAAAAAAGAAAGAAATAGCCCAAGACATGTTAATGAGAAAATCCCTTCTCTCCAGAGCTTACTTTCAGGACAGGTTTATTAATTCTGAATAAACAGAACTATAAAAGCAAATCAGGATCCATATTAGCACACAAAGGACAATCTGAGATAATTCAGATTCTCATGCAACAGCAAATCATTTTCAATATCTAGAAAAAAATGTTCTTTCTTGCAAACAGGGCTCAACAGACACAGTACAGAAGAGTTCAAATTATCAGCTAAGGGAAGGCCTAAGGTTGTAAAAAGAAGTGACAGTGGGGAAAAAAGAGAAAAATAGGAAAACAGAAAAAAGGAGATGAAGTAGAGGCACAAAAACTGAAATCAAAATCTTGGTTGAAAGTAGGATGCGTGGTGAAGTAACAAGATCCTAGGACTGTAAGTCAGAGTATCAATGTTTGAATTTTGAGTTCTGTACTTCTTAGTTACATAATATTGAACCCATCACTTAATCTTCTAATCCTCACTATTCCCATCTGTAAAATGGGAAAATAATACCTTTTTCAAAGGATTATGGAAAGAATTTGAACATATATGAATAAAACATACAAACAGATAATTAAAATCAATTTGCAATATATATATATATATATATATATATGAGTCTATTTCTAGATTCTCTGTCCTTTCCCACTGATCTGCATATCTCCACTTTGTTGATGAATATACACAAAAATAATTTGTCTCCAACTTTGTTCTTTTTCAAAGTTATGCCTATCTTTGGCCTTTGCATGTAAATTTAAGATTTAAAATGTAAATTTCTAAAAAAAAACCTTCTGAAAATTTGGTTATTACTGCATTGAATCAATAGAACAATTTGAGAATGGTCATTTCAAAAATTGTGGCTCTTCTATGTCTTCTAGTCCATGAACATGGTATTTTACTTCATTTATTTGGATCTTCTCTTATTTTTTCTTCAATGTTTTGTAGTTTCTATAGTTCAACTCTACAAAAAAGCAACCAAACTGGTTTTTTTTTTTTATAAAGATGGCTATAGCATTTTGCTTTTCCACTACACTATATGAAAATTTAACACTAAAAACTTTGACAAATAATAGAAATGGGAGAAATTTAGAAAATTCTATTCTTACATTAAATAATGATACACCACAAGTGTAATCCAATGTGTAATTTTGCCTGTATCAATAAAGGAGAATATACAGATTAGAGAGGGGAACCAATCTAATACAAACACACCAGGAAAAGAACATAAGAGTGGGGAAGATCTATTACAGAAATATAGATTGAAAAATTGGAAATATTCAGAATAAAAAGACAATGGTTAGGAGAGATTATAGAGTTGATAAAAAATAACAGACTGGATAAGTAGAACACAAACTTATTCCACAAATCTTGAAATATTAAGTTGCTCTGAAATTCAAACAAGGCCTCATCATGAAATGAGCAAAAGGTACATAAGAAAGTAAGTAATCAAGCTGCAGATAAAAGGAATCATCAAATTGTAATTTTTTTCCCACCCTAACCATAGTCAGTTGATGGAATGAAAGATACGGAAAATGCTTGAAGAAGGTAAGAAGAATATATTTCTTTAATCCAGTCAGACACTTGGTTATAAAAATGTTTACCATTCCATGAACTGACTTTTGAGATAAAAAATCTTTGGGAAGTCCAATGTTCTGAGACACAATACACTGCCCAGAAGACCTTATGTTTGTCAGTATAAGTGGACACCTGAGTGCTCTAAACTTTAAAATGTGGGAAAAAGTAAGAAACTGGTATTTCATTTAAAGGACTGTAAAAATTCAGATGCAGCTGAGCCATGTGTATGGGACAGATGGCTTCTCAGCAGTACATTCATCTCCTGTTAGTAAAGTTCTTTTAGCTCCGTTAAATAGCGTATTTTGAAGCACTAGGAACCAGTTCAGTAAAAAGAAACTCAAATGTGTATAAGAAATTCACACAGATGGAAATAATGTTTTATGTTTCTTTAACAGAGCAAATATTAAGATGTATCTGAATTATCAAATAGTGATCAGGACCCAAAGAAGCTGATTTAACTGAAGCAAACTATGCATCTAAACAAAGTACACCTTTATGTCAATTACAGAGATAAGCAAACAGGAATCCAAGAACTATTTTTCTAGCTATTTAGATACATTTGGGAGCAAGTTAAAAATTTACTCAGGCCTATGAAAACACATTATTCCATGAAATATCTCAAAGTTATACTGTGACTTTGCAGCTCTTACGTAAACCTAAGTTAGAACTGCGAATATCCTAAGTATAAGTTTCTTAATGGCAAAGACCATGTCTTTGTATTCCTGGCACCTAGTATGATGCCTGACATATAATAAGTAGTTTATGAATAAATAAACAAATGAATGAGGTGACTAATGAATACAACCCACAGTTCTTGAGAAAAGAAATACCTGAGAAAGCAAAAAGTGAAACAATACCTGGACTATGCAGAAGGACATATAATTAAGCATAGCAACCTAATCATAGTTGTCAAATATTTCTATGGAAACCTAACATGAGAAGAAATGAATTTAAAAGCTATTAAATAATAAGACCAAAGAGAACAAGAAAAGAAAGGGTAGATAAGCAATTTCAAAAAACGTATGGAAAAGAGAAGGTATGTAGAGGTGATATTCTGGTTAAAACTCTTAACTATAAGGAACAAACTGAGGGTTGCTAGAGGGGAAGTGGGTGGGGGGATGGGATAATTGGGTGATGGGCATTAGTGAGGGCACTTGATGTAATGAGCACTGGGTGTTATATACAAATTCTACCCCTGAAACTAATAATACAGTATATTTTAATTAACTTGAATTTAAGTAAAACCTTAAAAAAAAAACAAAAACCATGGTGAGTAAATACATACATTTATCCTCAATCGAAATGAATACAAATTAATATGAATGTGTTAACTTACCAGGACAAAGATAACAGAAAAGCATAAACAGAAATAAACACCAAAAACCACAACAGCCAACAATATGAACATATTCTAGAAGCAAAATAACCAAAACAAAACAAAATAAAAACAACCCCCCCCCAAATCGAAGAAGCTAACAAAACCACAAAAGCTAAATACGGACACTTAAAAGGCTGTTGTCCACAAACTGGAATAACTGGAATGTCTCAGAAACAAAAAGCATCAGGTAACTTAGAAGGTGGAAGTATGATATGGTAGCTAAAACCAGGGACACTGGTTTAAAGTTTTTGTAAGAAATGGTTAAATGCCGATTCTCTAGTCATTCCCATGTCATTGTGTTATAATCCCCACCCCCATAAGACTATGGTTTTATTCTATAAAGAAAGTGAACTAGTGTTCAAACCTAAAAGACTAAGAATAGTCTTTGGGTTGGGGGAGGGTGCCATATGGAACCAAGACAGATTGAGATTAAGTCTACATACTGAGGATTGACAAAGTTATTCTGCTTCCCTTGTTTATGCCACAAAGATGGTAGCTATTTTTAAACTTCCACACACAACACAAGAGCACAGAAGACCTTTTTCTCTTAAAAATTTTAAGAGGTCACAAAGAAGACATACAAATGGCTAACAGACACATGAAAAAATGCTCAACATCACTCAGGATCAGGGAAATACAAATCAAAACCACGAGATACTGCCTCACACCAGTCAGAATGACTAAAACTAACAACACAGGAAACAACTGATGTTGGTGAGGATGCAGAGAAAGGGGAACCCTCTTAACACTGCTGGTGGGAATGCAAACTGGTGCAGCCACCCTGGAAAACAGTATGGAGGTTCCTCAAGAAGTTAAAAACAGAACTATCCTATGATCCAGCAATTATACTACTATGTATTTACCAAAAGATACAAAAATAGTGATTCAAATGGGCACGTTCATGTCAATGTTTATAGCAGCAATGTCCAAACATGGAAATAGCCAAAACACGGAAAGAACCCACATGTCCATTGACAGATGAGTGGATAAAGAATATGTGGTATACACATACAACGGAATATTACTCAAACACCAAAGAAATGAAATCTTCCCATTCACAGTGATGTGGTATTACACTAAGCAAAATAAGTTAGTCAAAGACAAACCATATGATTTCACTCATATGTGGAATTTAAAAAACAAAACCTATAAGAATAGGGGAAGGGAAGGAAGCATAAAATAAGATAAAAACAGAGAGGGAGGAAAACCATAGGAGACTCTAAGAAAAAAACGGAGGGCTGCTGGAGGGGAGGTAGACAGGGGTATGGGGTAATCGGGTAATGGGCATTAAGGAAGGTACTTAATGTAATAAGCACTGGGTGTTTTATGCAACTGGTGAATCACTAAATTCTACCCCTGAAACTAATAATACCCTATATATTAACTAAATTGAAATTAAATAAAAAATTTAAAAAAATGTTTAAGAGGTCACAAAAAGACAACCTCCGTATATTAACATTTAGGGATTTCTCAGGGAAAAGCCCATACTTTTCTAGTCAAAGTTTTTCTAATCAACTTTTAAAATTTTTGATCTTAAAATATGAGTGGATATTCATGGACCAACAGGTATTGAAAAAAGTATCTAATATAAACAACAGACATGAAAACAAAAAAACTTAGAGTAAACATATAATGCAGCAAACAGAAGAAAATTAAGAACTAAAAATAAAACAAAATAACAAAAACCTGAGCAGCAACAAGTATCCCAAAACAAAAAGCATTCCAAAACATAAGAGGCCATGAAAGAAAGAAAGAAAAGTGAATAAGGGTATAAAGAGAGAGAGAGAGAGAGAGAGAGAGAGATATTAAAAATTTACAACATTTTAGCAGTTTTCTTTAGTTCAAACAAAAAATGCATCAGAATACCTGGGTGATAAAGGAAGAAATGTCTCAAAAAGTAAAACAAAAACATTAGAAAGTTAATACATAAATTGAAGGGTATATTGAAGGAATGGAGGGGAAAAAGTTAAAAATGAGTAATTTCACAGAAAATCGACCACTTTCTGCAAGGTAGGATTAGTGCAGAAGTGAATGCGAAGCAATGATGGGAAGATAGACGGGGGTGGGAGGATGGGGGAAAGGGGGATGGGGAGGCCAGCTCCCAGCAAGCTGTAGAGCAGCAGAGCACAAAATCAGAACTTTTATAAGTCTGCTCCACTAAGGAGACACTGATGTGTCAGAACCTGCGAGGTCACAGAAAGAACAGGGGTGTCTTGAGTGTGGCAGAGCTGCCAGGTATCGGACAGGGGAAGCTGGATACAGCCATGGAGCCAAGGAGTGAGCTCTCAGCTCGGAGCTATCTTAAACTGTGATCCAAGGCACAGTTGGGCCACTGTTATTTGAGCAGGGACCCCACAAGTGGCAGATTCGGACAAACCCCCTTATTCCTCCTCCGGGAGGAGCAGCACATGGCAGGGATCTGCTGGGTTTGGAGACTCGAAACAGGGCTGTGTGCCAGAGATGGAGGCAATCAGTCACAGGCTGGGTGAGCTTGGATTGCTGCCAGAGACCAGGGAGATGGGAGGGATTGACTGCTTTTCTCTGAAGCCCCACTGAGGAGTGGGGTGCTGATTGGGGCTGGAGACTGGGAGGCCACCATCTTCATTTCTGTCCTCCAAAGCTCTATGGAAAGTGTTCAGGGAATAAAAGCTACAGAGAGTGAACTCGACCAGATTACTTACCGTGGCCCCTGGCAAAGGTGGTGTAATTCTGCCTCAGGCAGACATTGGAGAATCACTACAATGGGCCCCTCCCCCAGAAGACCAGCAAGAACATCCAACCAAGACCTATCAATCAACAAGTACTGCAGAATTCCAGAGCGAGGGGAAAGCAAGGCATAGAATTCATGGCTTTTTTCCCATAATGCTTTAGTCTTGGAAAGTTAAAATTTTTTTAAATTTATTTTTTCTTACATTAGTTTTTTAAACTTTCTTCTTCCTCTTTTCATGTTTTTAACTATTTTATCTTAACAATAACATTAAAATTTTTTTAAATTTATTTTCAGCATAACAGTATTCATTATTTTTGCACCACACCCAGTACTCCATGCAATCTGTGCCCTCTATAATACCCACCACCTGGTACCCCGACCTCCCACTCCCCCGCCCCTTCAAAACCCTCAGATTGTTTTTCAGAGTCCATAGTCTCTCATGGTTCACCTCTCCTTCCAATTTCTCACAACTCCCTTCTCCTCTCTAACTCCCCATGTCCTCCATGCTATTTGTTATGCTCCACAAATAAGTGAAACCATATGATAATTGACTCTCTCTGCTTGACTTATTTCACTCAGCATAATCTCTTCCAGTCCCGTCCATGTTGCTACAAAAGTTGGGTATTCGTCATTTCTGATGGAGGCATAATACTCCATAGTGTATATGGACCACATCTTCCTGATCCATTCGTCCACTGAAGGGCATCTTGGTTCTTTCCACAGTTTGGCGACTGTGACCATTGCTGCTATAAACAATGGGGTACAGATGGCCCTTCTTTTCACGACATCTGTATCTTTGGGGTAAATACCCAGGACTGCAATTGCAGTGTCATAGGGAAGTTCTATTTTTAGTTTCTTGAGGAATCTCCACACTGTTCTCCAAAGAGGCTGCACCAACTTGCATTCCCACCAACAGTGTAAGAGGGTTCCCCTTTCTCCACATCCCCTCCAACACATGTTGTTTCCTGTCTTGCTAATTTTGGCCATTCTAACTGGTGTTAAAGTGATATCTCAATGTGGTTTTAATTTGAATCTCCCTGATGGCTAGTGATGATGAACATTTTTTCATGTGTCTGATAGCCATTTGTATGTCTTGATTGGAGAAGTGTCTGTTCATATCTTCTGCCCATTTTTTGATATGATTGTCTGTTTTGTGTGTGTTGAGTTTGAGGAGTTCTTTATAGATCCTGGATATCAACCTTTTGTCTGTACTGTCATTTGCAAATATCTTCTCCCATTCCGTGGGTTGCTTCTTTGTTTTTTTTGACTGTTTCCTTTGCTGTGCAGAAGCTTTTGATTTTGATGAAGTCCCAAAAGTTTATTTTTGCTTTTGTTTCCTTTGCCTTTGGAGACATATCTTTTTTTTTTTTTTTTTAAGATTTTATTTATCTATTTGACAGAGAAAGAGAGATCACAAGTAGGAAGAGAGGCAGGCAGAGAGAGAGGAGGAAGCAGGTTCCCTGCTGACCAGAGAGCCCGATGTGGGGCTTGATCCCAGGACCCTGGGATCATGACCTGAGCTGAAGGCAGCGGCTCAATCCACTGAGCCACCCAGGCGCCCCTGGAGACATATCTTGAAAGAAGTTGCAGTGGCTGATATCGAATAGATTATTGCCTATGTTCTCCTCTAGGATTCTGATGGATTCCTGTCTCATGTTGAGGTCTTTTATCCATTTTGAGTTTATCTTTGTGTATGGTGTAAGAGAATGGTCCAGTTTCATTCTTCTATATATAGCTGCCCAGCTTTCCCAGCACCATTTATTGAAGAGACTATCTTTTTTTCCACTGTATATTTTTTCCTGTTTTGTCGAAGATTATTTGCCCATAGAATTGAGGGTCCATATCTGGGCTCTCTACTCTGTTCCACTGGTCTATGTGTCCGTTTTTATGCCAGTACCATGCTGTCTTGGTAATCACAGCTTTGTAGTAAAGCTTGAAATCAGGTAGTGTGATGCCCCCAGTTTTATTTTTGTTTTTCAACATTTCCTTAGCGATTCGGGGTCTCTTCTGATTCCATACAAATTTTTGGATTATTTGCTCCAGCTCTTGGAACAATACCAGTGGAATTTTGATCGGAATGGCATTAAAAGTATAGATTGCTCTAGGCAGTATAGACATTTTAACAATGTTTATTCTTCCGATCCAAGAGCATGGAATGGTCTTCTCTCTTTTTGTGTCTTCTTCAATTTCTTTCATGAGTAACAATAACATTTTTTTAAAAAAAATCTTTTAAAATTTTCATTGTTATGTCATATTTTGTTCCTTCACTGTATTTAACCTTATTTTTTATGTACATATAGGTTTTTTTTCTTTAAAATTGTGGAATACAATTTCTTCTAATAGATCAAAATATACCCTAAATCTAGCACATGGCTTTGTTCTAGTTTCCAGCCTGATCACATTCTCTCCTCTTTTCTTTTTTTCCTTTTTCCAACCAACCTATCTTATCAATTCCTTTTTTAGAATATTTTTAAAATTTTCATCTTTACAGTCATATTCCATCCCTTCATCATGTTTACCTTACGTGTGTGTGTGTGTGTGTGTGTGTGTGTGTTGTATAAGTTTTTGTTTCTTTAAAATTCTGGTAGGTAGTTCCTTCTAAGACAGAATAAAACCCAAAATCAAGTGGGTGACTCTGTTCTATTCACCAGTCAAATATATATTTATTTTTTATTTATTCTTTTTCTTTCCCTTATCTTCTCCCCTGGTTTTGAGTCTCTTCTGATTTGTTTAGTGTATATTTTTCTGGGGGCTGTGCCACCCTTTTGGTATGCTATTCTCTTGTTCATATATTCTTATCTGAATGAAATGACAAGGCGGAAAAACTCACCACAAATAAAAAGAACAAGGTGTCGGCAATACCGACAGCTAGGGACCTAATCAATACAGACACTGGTAATAAGTCAGATCTGCAGTTCAGAATGACAGTTCTCAAGGTGCTAGCTCGGCTCAGAAAAGGCATGGAAGATGTTAGAAAAACCCTGTCTGAAGAAATAAAATCCCTTTCTAGAGAAATAAAAGAATAAAATCCAACCAAGCTGAAATCAAAAAAGCTATTAATGAGGTGCAATCAAGAATGAAGGCCCTTACTGCTAGGATAAATGAGGCTGAAGAGAGAATTAGTGATATAGAAGATCAAATGACGGGGAATAAAGAAGCTGAGCAAAAGAGAGACAAACAACTATTGGACAACGAGGGGATAATTCAAGAGATGAGATACCATAAGATGAACAGTATTAGAATAAATATGATACTAAAAGAAGAAGAAAGAGAGAGGGGGGCAGAAGGTATATTGGAGAGAATTATAGTAAACAATTTCCCTAATATGGCAAAGGGAACAAGCATCAAAATCTAGGAGGCACAGAGAACCCCCCTCAAAATCAATAAAAATAGGTCCACACCCCGTCATCTAATAGTAAACCTTACTAGTCTTACTGACAAAGAGAAAATCCTGAATGTAGCTCAGGACAAGAAGTCTGTAACATATAATGGTAAAAATATTAGATTGGCAGCAGACTTATCCACAGAGACCTGGTAGGCCAGAAAGAACTGGCATAATATATTCAGAGCACTAAACAAGAAAAACATGCAGCCAAGAATACTATATCCAGCTAGGCTGTCACTGAAAATAGGAGAGATAAAAAGCTCCCAGGACAAACAAAAATTAAACGAACTTGTAAACACCAAACCAGCCCTATAGGAGATATTGAAAGAGGTTCTCTAAGCAAAGAGAGAGGCTAAAAGTAGTAGACCAGAAAGGAACAGAGACAGTATACAGTAACAGCTGCCTTACAGGCAATACAATGGCATATCATATTTTTCAATAGCTACCCTGAATGTAAATGGGCTAAATGTCCCAATCATAAGACACAGGGTATCAGAATGGATAAAAAAACAAAACATTAATACGTTCTCTACAAGAAACTCACTTTTGACCCAAAGATACCTTCATATTTAAAGTGAGGGGGTGGAAAACAATTTACCATGCTAACGGACATAAAAAGAAAGCTGGGGTTGCAATCCTTATGTCAGATCAATTAGATTTTAAGCCAAAGACTATAATAAGAGAAGAAGAAGGACACTATATTATACTCAAAGGGTCTGTCTGATAAGATCGAACAATTTTAAATATCTATGCCCCTAACATGGGAGCAGCCAACTATATAAACCAATTAAAAACAAAATCAAAGAAATACATCAACAATAATACAATAATAATAGGGGACTTTAATACCCTCCTCACTGAAATGGACAGATCACCAATCAAAGAAGCAACAAGGAAATAAAGGCCTTAAATGACATACTAGTCAGATGGACATCAAAGATATATTCTGAACATTGCATCCCAAAGCAACAGAATACACATTCTTCTCTAGTGCACAAGGAACATTTTCCAGAATAGATCACATCCAGTCACAAATCAGATCTCAGCTGGTACCAAAAGATGGGGATCATTCCCTGCATATTTTCAGACCACAATGCTCTGATGCTAGAATTCAACCACAAGTGGAAAGTTGGAAAGAACTCCAATACATGGAGGCTAAAGAGCATCTACTAAAGAATGAATGGGTCAACCAGGAAATTAAAGAAGCATTAAAAAAATTCATAGAAACAAATGAAAATGAAAACACAACTCTTCAAAATCTTTGAATCAGAACAACAGGTCCCTCCCCAAGAAGATCAATAAGAATATCCAGCCAAGACCAGGTTCACTGATCAGTGAGAACTGCAAAACGTCAGAGCTACAGGAATACAACACAAAGAATTCATGGCTTTTTCCCCATGATTCTTTAGTCTTTAAATGTTAATTTTTAAAAAACTGTTCAAAATCTTTGGGACACAACAAAGGCAGTCCTGAGAGGAAAATACATAATGATACAAGCCTTTATCAAGAAACAAGGTCTCAAGTACACAACCTACGAATACACCTAAAGGAGCTGGAGAAAGAACATGCAAAGAAAGCCTCAACCCAGCCAGAGAAGAGAAATAATAAAGAGCAGAGCAGAAATCAATGAAATAGAAACCAAAAGAACAAATCAATGAAACTAGGAGCTGGTTCTTTGAAAGAATTAATAAGATTGATAAATCCCTGGCCATAATTATTAAAAAGAGAGAGAGAGAAAGAGAGAAAGGACCCAAATTAATAAAATCATGAATGAAAGAGGAGAGATCATGACCAACACCAAAGAATTACAAAGAAATATAAGAACATATTATAAGCAACTATATGCCAGCAAATGTTACAATCTGCAAGACATGGGTGCATTCCTAGAGATGTATAAGCTACCAAAACTGAACCAGGAAGAAACAGAAAACCCAAACAGACCCATAACCCGTAAGGAGATTGAAGCAGTCATCAAAAATCTCCCAAGAAACAAGAGCCCAGGGCCAGACGGCTTCCCAGGGGAATTCTACCAAACATTTAAAGAAGAATTAATACCTATTTTCCTGAAACTGTTTCAAAAAAATAGAAATAGAAGGGAAGCTTCCAAACTCATTTTTAGGCCAGTATCACCTTGATTCCCAAAACAGACAAAGGCTCCATCAAAAAGGACAATTACAGACCAATATTCTTGATGAACATGGATGCAAAAATTCTCACAAACATACTAGCCAATAGGATCCAACAGTACATTTAAAGGACTATTCACCACGACCAAGTGGGATTAATCCCTGGGCTGAAAGGTTGGTTCAACATCCACAAATCAATCAATGTGATACAACACATTAATAAAAGAACAAGAACCACATGATCCTCTTAACAGATACTGAGTGTAGGGATAGAGGGTACATACCCCAATATCATCAAAGCCATCTATGAAAAACCCACAGTGAATATCATTCTCAATAGAGAAAAACAGAGCTTTCCCCATAAGTTCAGGAACACAGCAGGGCTGTCCACTATCACCACTGCTATTCAACATAGTACTAGAAGTCCTAGCCTCAAAAATCAGACAACAACAACAACAAAAAGGCATCTGAATCAGCAAAGAAGAAGTCAAACTATCACTCTTTGCAGATGATATGATACTTTATGTGGAAAACCCAAAAGACTCCACTCCAAATCTGCTAGAACTCATACAAGAATTCAGTAAAGTGTCAGGATATAAAAATCAATGCTCAGAAATCAGTTACAAATGGTGTTGGGAAAATTGGACAGCCACATGCAGACAAATGAAACTGGACCATTTCCTTACACCACACACAAAAATATACTCAAAATGGATGAAGGACCTCAATGTGAGACAGGAATCCATCAAAAGCCTTGAGGAGAAGACAGGTCACAATGGCAGCAATTTCTTCCTAGAAACATCGCCAAAGGTATGGGAAACACAGGCAAAAATGATCTATTGGGACTTCCTCAAGATCAAAAGCTTTGGCACATCAAAGGAAACAGTCAGCAAAATCAAAAGACAACTGACAGAATGGGAGAAGGATCTGCAAATGATGTATCAGATAAAGCTCTAGTATCCATAATCTATAAAGAACTTATCAAACTCAACACCCAAACAACAAATAATCCAATTAAGAAATGGACAGAAGGTATGAACAGATATTTCTGCAAAGAAGACATCCAGATGGCCAATAGACAACTGAGAAAGTTCTCAACATCACTCAGCATCAGGGAAATACAAATCAATATCACAATGAGATACTACCTCACACCAGTTAGAATGGCTAAAATTAAGAAGTCAGGAAACCAAAGATGTTAGCGAGGCTGCGGAGAAAGGTGAACTCTCCTACACTTTTGGAGGGGATGCAAGCTAGTGCAGCCCCTCTGCAAAACAGCATGGAGGTTCCTCAAAATGTTGAAAATAGAGCTACCCTACAACCCAGCAATTGTACTACTTTTTACCCTAAAGATACAAATGTAGTGATCTGAAGGGGCACGTGCATCTGAATGTTTATAGTAGCAATGTCCACAATAGCCAAACTATAGAAAAAACCTAGATGTATTTTCTATTCATCATCAAAACATCAAACCTAGATGTTTTTTCCATTCATCAATAGATGAATGGATCAGGAAGACGTGGTGTGTATATATATATACCACGGAATGCTACGCAGTCATCAAAAGAAATTTTGCCATTTGCAATGACCTGGATGGAATTAGAGAGTATTATGCTGAGCAAAACAAGTCAATCAGAGAAATCCAATTATCATATGGTTTCTCTGATACGAAGAATTTGAGAGGAAGGTAGGGGGCTTGGTGGGTAGGGAAGGAAAAAATGAAACAAGATGGGATTGGGAGGGAAATAAACCACCAGAGACTCTTAATCTCACAAAATAAACTGAGGGTTGCTGGGGGGATAGGGTGGTTGGGTTATGGACACTGAGGGGAGGGTACGGGCTATGGTGAGTGCTTGATATGTGTAAATCCAATGATTCACAAACCTGTACCCCCGAGGCAAATAATACATTATATGTTAATAAAAATAATTTAAGGAAAAAAAAGAGTAATGTCCAGACATAAGCACTTATGTTACTAGGTTGAAAGAGAATACTTACTATCACTAGAATTAAAAAAACCTAAACAAAGGCATATTTTTATAAAATTAAAGATTAACCATAATAAAGGACAATCTATGAAGCTTCCAGAATGGGGAGGCATATTCATATACATGAGACATAGAAAGGATCAAAAATGAGAATGGTGTTGTGATTTTTTTTTTTTAATTTAAGATCTATTCATTTATTTGAGAGAAAGAGAGAGCACATGAGCAGGGAGAGAGGCAGAGGGAGAGAAAGACAAGGAGAGTGCCCAGTTAGCAGGAAGCCAGAGCGAGTGATCAATCCCAACACTCTGAGATCATGACTGAGCTGAAATCAAGAGTCAGATGCTTACCCAACTGAGCCACCCAGGTGCAGCAAGCATTGCGATTCCTTTTTTTTTTTTTTTTAAATGATTTTATTTATTTATTTGAGAGAGAGACAGAGAAATCAACAGGGAGTATGAGCAGGGAGCCCCACATGGGACTTGATCCCAGGACCCTGGGATCATGACCTGGGCTGAAGGCAGACAACTTAACCAACGGAGCCACCCAGGATAAAACCACCTCTATGGCTAAAACCATAACTGAGCCACCCAGGCATTCATGCATTGCGATACTTGATAGCAACCTTAGTAACAGAGGCAATGAAGAACAAACCTCAAAGTCTAAGGAACAATGATTTTCAACACAGAAATCTAAAATTATCTATTTAGAGATTATCTAGAAGCAGTCATACAAGAATTCAAAAAGTTTGCTTTCTATGCACTATTCTTAGGAAGGTGTTGAGGGTTATCTTTCCAGAAAACCAAGAAATATTCCAAAAGGAACCAAAGAAAAAAATGTACAAAATGATCCTGGAACACCTTCTCACATCAGATACTAAGAAAGCAATCAAAGCCTACTAGCATTGTTTCAAAAGCATCCTGCTGAAAATGGTCCCATTTATTAAAGGTGGAACAATTTAATCATCAATAAATATAACAGATGAAGTGAATTGAAAAAAAATGAGTTATAAATAAAATTCTCAAACACTCAACAGACTAAGATTACAAAGTAAATTCCTTACACTGATAAACAGCATCTATAAAAAATTGTGAGAACTATACACTGGAAACTACACAGCACTGTAGAAACAAATTAAATAAATAGAAAGACATTTCTCTATATTAACTGGGAAGAGGTCATATTATTAAAATGGCCCAAGTCCCTCAAATAATGTGAACTTAAGCTGAACTCTTTGCAAAAATTAACAAGCTAATCCAAATATTCAGATTAAAAATGCAAGGGTTAGAGAACGGCCAAAAACTCCTGAAAAATAAAAAAGTTAGAAGGCTTACACTTACCAATTTAAAAAATGAAAATCCTCATTGGAAATCATTAGAGAACGTTCGTCAAACAACTTGCTCTTTCGAAAACTAATAAATAAGAGAAAGTAAGCATTTTCCCTGCTTTTTCTAATTAAACTGAATGAATGAGTTTCCAAATAGTACATAAAGGGAGGTTTTTCTCTATAGACCTATGTCAGCTAATAAATAAAGGAAGAGTAATAGGTTACAGATCTTTTGTAATGCCTAAAGAGTTAATAGATCAAGTACTGAATGTTGACAGCTACTAACATCACAAAAAAAGAGGTCTTAGATATCATGACCCTCTAATGGAAGAACACAACATTCCTATAAAAAAAGAACTTCCAAAAAACTGAAGTCCCTAAATCTAAATACTAATATAGAAATAAGAGGATAGAGGAATATATTAAATAACATCATAGGGATGGAAGCAGCAAAATCCAGGTTATAGTAATAAATTATTTTATTCAACAAATTGAAAATAAAGAAATAAGACAACAGAAGGAAACCCTAGAGATTAAGAGAGACTTAACTAGAGGGATTAAGGGAAATTCTTAACATTTCTAAGTTCTGAGCTGATCCAAACTGATCCAAACTGTAGGGGTGAAGACAATTTAAAAAACTTGCAAAAGACAATTAAAATTTGAACATCTACTGGATTTTTTTGACATTAAAGACTGAGTATTGTTTAATTTTTATGTATGATAATGAGATTCTAATTACTTGGTTTTTTTGGGAGTCCTTACTCTTTACATATATATTGTGAAATATTTTATAGGTAAAAGGGGATGTGTAGGTTTTCCTTCAACACAACATGGTGAACGTACATGGGAATACAGGCATACACTGCAGATCCTGAGGGTCTGGTTCCAGACCACCGAAATTAAAGGAAATTGCAATAAAGCAATAAAGAGAGACAAATTTTGGTTTCCACTGCACATATAGGTGATATTAACAGTATTCTGTAGTTTATTAAATGTGCAAAAGCAATGTGCCTAAAAAACAACATACATAGTTTAATTTTAAAATACTTTATTATTAAAAATTACTAACTGTCATCTGAGTTTTTAGCGAGTCATAATCTTTTTGCTGGTGAAGGATCATCCTTCAATGATTATGGCCGCTGACTGACCAGGATGGTGGTTGTGGATGGCCTGGTGGCTGTGGCAATTTCTTAAAATAAGACAACAGTAATGTCTGCCATATCAATTCACTCTCCCTTTCACAAATCATTTCTCTATAGCATGTGACACTGTCTGATAGCATTTTACCCAAAGAACTTTCAAAATTGGAGTTAATCCTTTCAAAGTAAGCTCCTGCTTTACCAACTAAATCTAGTTAATATTCTAAATCTTTTCTTGTCATTTTAAAAATCTTCACAGCAACTTCACTAGGAGTAGATATCATCTCAAGAAACCATTTTCTTCATTCATACATAAGAAGAAAGTCCTCATCCATTAAAATTCTATGTGATTGTAGCAAAATTCATTACATCTTCTGGCTCCACTTCTAATTCTAGTTCCCTTGCTGTTTCTACCACATCTGCAGTTACTTCCGCCAATGAAGTTTGAACCCTTCAAAGACATTCATAGGGTTGGAATCAATTTCTTACAAATTCCTGTTCATATGGATATTGTAAACTCTTCCAGTGAATCATGACTGCTCTTAATGTCATCTAGAATGGTAAATACTCTCCAGAATGTTTTCAGTTGACTGCTTGGATCCATCAGGGAAATTACTGTCCATGACAGTAATACCCTTAAAAAATGTATTCCCTAAACAATTCCTTAAATAAAAAGACTTCAGTGTCAAAATTATTCCTTGATCCATGGGCTGCAGGACGGATGTTGTATTAGCAGGCAAGAAAACAACATTCATCTCATTGTACATTTCTTTCCATCAGAGCTCTGGGGGGGCCAGGTGCATGGTCAATGAGCAGTGATATTTTGAGCTGCATCTCTTTCTCTGAGCAGTAGGTCTCAAGAGTGGGCTTAAAATAGTCAGCTAACTATGTGGTAATCAGATGTGCTATCATCCAGGTTTTTCTGTTCCATTTGCAGAACACAGGCAGAGTAGATTAAGCATAATTCTTAAAGGCGCTAGGATTTTTGAAATGTAAATGAGCACTGGATTCAACTTAAAGTCACCAGCCATATTTGCCCCTACCCAGAGAGTCAGCCTATCCTTTGAAGCTTTCAAGCCAGGCATAGACTTCTCCTCTTTAGCTATAAAGTCCTAGATGGCATCTTCTTCAATAGAAGTCTGTTTTGTTTACACTGAAAATCTGTTTTTTAATGTAGGCCCCTTCAATAATGCTCTTAGCTAGATCTTCTGGAGAACTTGTTGTAGGTTCTACATCAGCACTAGTGGTTACCCTTGCACTTTTATGTCCTCGAGACAGCTTTTGAACCAGCATCTGCTAGCTTCAGACTTTCCTGCAGCTTCCTCATCTCTCAGACTTCACAGAATTGAAGAGAGTTAAGGCCTTGCTCTGAATTAGGCTTGGTTAAGGGAATGGTGTGGCTGGCTTGCCCTTCAGTCCAGACCACTGAAACCTTCTGCACACCAGTAACAAGTCTATACTGGGACATGTGGGTGGCTCAGTCCGTTAAGCGTCAGGCTCAAGTCATGATCCCAGTGTCCTGGGATGGAGCCCCAGGTGGGTCTCCCCACGCGGCGGGGAGTCTTCTACTCCCCCTCCCTCTCCCTCCTGTTTGTGTTCGCTCTCTCTCAAATAAATAGATAAAACCTTAAGAAAAAAGTAATACGGTAATTCTGCTTTCTTATCACTCCTCTGTTCCCTGGAGTTTCACTTTTAATTTCTTTCAGGAATATTTCCTTTGCATTCACAACTTGGCCAACTGTGTGGTGCAAGAGGTCCAGTTTTTAGCCTTCTCAGCTTTTGACATATCTTCCTCACTAAGCTAAATCATTTCTAGCTTTTTATTTTTATTTATTTTTTTAAAAAGATTTTATTTATTGTATTTGACAGACAGAGAGCACAAGTAGATAGGGAGGCAGGCAGAGAGAGAGAGGAAGGAAAGCAGGTTCCCTGCTGAGCAGAGAGCCCGATGCGGGGCTCGATCCCAAGACCCTGGGATCATGACCCGAGCCGAAGGCAGAGGCTTTAACCCACTGAGCCACCCAGGCACCCCTCTAGCTTTTGATTTAACGTGAGAGACATGCAACCCTTCCTTTCACATGAACACTTAGAAGTAAGGTTGCTAATTGGCCTAGTTTCAATATTATTGTGTCTCAGGGAGTAGAGAGGCCCAAGGAAAGGGAGAGAGTTGGAGGAATAGCTTGTCAGTGGAACAGTCAAAACACACACAATATTTATCAATTGCTTGTCATCTTACAAGGGCTTGTTTTATGATGCTTCAAAATAATTACAATAGTAATATGAAAGATTCCTCATCATAGATCACCACAACCAAGTATAATTATAATGAAAAAGTTTGAAATATTAAGAGAGTTACCAAAATGTGACACAAACACATGATGTGAGCAAACGCTATTTAAAAAATGGCACTGATAGACTTGTTTGGGACAGGGTTGTCAAAAACCTTCAATTTGTAAAAAATGCACTATCCATGAAGCAAAATAAAGCAAAGCACAATAAAATGAGGTATGCCTATATAGCTAAAGCAAGACTAGCTATGAATTAATAAATATTCAAGCTGATGAAGAGCACATGTGGAGTTCATTATACTATTCTGTCTACTTTTGTATATACTGAATTTTTTCCATAAAAAATATTAAAAAGAGGACTAGAAAATAAAGGAAAAAACAAAAGTCATAGAGTCCAGAAATTTTGGAATGCAATATAGCAGAATGGCAAAAGAAAATTCAGGATGACACATGTGCACCTATGTCCATAGAAAAAGCAGTTGGAATTAGAGCAGAACAGAAGGTTGTAAGAAAGTGGTCTCCAGGCATATGAAAAATAATTATTTTATGTGCTCATCTGACATCTTGGAAGTTGACAGATTTGCTGAAGTCTTTGAATAAAAAAAATTGTGATTGCTTTATTGAAAACCAGAGATGGAAAAAAGGAAATAATTAATTATAAGATTAAAAGTTGATTGGGAAAGAAACAGTCAAGTACTTAATCTTTTACAGAACAATATTTAATTTATTTAGCCCATTTTTTCTATTTATTTAGTGAATCACATACACATGGACACCGTTATCAAATAATTCAAACACCAGAAAGAGAATGGAAGAAAAATAGTGACAAAGGGTGTTTCAATTACTACTCTTTCATTTTTTTAGTTTTGTGATTTGGACAAGGGACTTAACCTTCCCAAAATTTCAGTTTACTCATCTATAAAGAGGATGTACCATCATCATCCATGTAGAATTGTTGAAAGAATTAAAAATAATATATCTAAAATATACAGCTAATAAAAAGATATATTTTAGTTACTGATATAGAAAGCTATTCTAAAAATAGTGTTCAATGAAAAAGCACAGTACCAAAGGGTATGTATAACATGGCTCTATTTATTTAAAATTGCCTACCTATCTCCCTCTTTTTGTCTCTGTCCTTGCTGACCTAAGCAGAGAAATTACCTAACGGGAAAGTTATCAAAACACACTTAGTAATGGTTATTTCCACATAGTGAGAATTCAGTTACTTATTACTTACTTAAAAAACCTTTTCTTGTTTGATCTGTTAAAATAATCATTTTTCCAAAGCAATATACTATCTTTAAATTAGTAAAAGTAAAGGACAATAAAACAACTGAGAAAGACAATGTTAAAGCATGATCGGGTATGTTAAGTGAAATTAGCAGATGAAAGGGGCGCCTGGGTGGCTCAGTGGGTTAAGCCTCTGCCTTCAGCTCAGGTCATGATCTCTGGGTCCTGGGATCAAGCCCCACATTGGGTTCTCTGCTTGGTGTGGAGCCTGCTTCCCCCTCTCTCTCTGCCTGCCTCTCTGCTTATTTGTGATCTCTCTCTCTCTCTCAAATAAATAAAATCTTTTTAAAAAAATTAGCAGATGACAGCATTACATACAGGCTATAAAGAAAAAAAGAAAACAATTTACTTGTAGTATATTTGATTATTTTTTTGTTCCAGTTTTATTATATAGTATTATACGATTTTTTGTCGTATTTTATCATGTGTAAGTTCTTACTCATATTAAGCCAAAATCTACCACCCCATTAACTTTCATTCACTGATAACAGTTTTGCCCCTGAGGCCACAGAGACAAAAGTCTAATTCCTTTAAAAGATGACAGATCTTTAAATATTTAACGACTTGCTCCTCCAAGCCCTCTCCTTTTCAAATCCCTATAGGCTTCATAAGATCAAGCACTATGTCTTACTCATCTTTATATTGCCAGCAAGTCTGAAATAATGTCTTAAATATAGTAGGCAATCAATAATAAAGGCATTTGTAGAGATGAATATGAAATACTCTCACTATTCTTGTCACCTCTTCCCAGATATGTTTTCATTTGTTAACATGATTCCTACGATATGACTTTTAGGTTTCTTCTCAGTTCCTCACATTCCTTATCTTCAATGACCTTCTAAAACTCTCTTCCAACTGTTCCATTCCCAGGACTGTAAAAGTCCTGAAAACCAGCTCTACATGGTAAATTCAGCCATTGCACTCTGTACTGTCCCACTCTTCTTGCCCTCTTGTTCATTTGTACCCACTGTAACTTCACTACCACATCAGGACCTTTCCGTCATGACCATACCCACAACATCCTTCCTGTCTTTATGTCCTTCCTCACCTTGTTTGGATTTCCCTGCTCATACATTACATTTCCTTTTATTAATATCACATAATTTCCTTGTCCATCAGCCCATGCATCACAAGTTGGTAGCAAAAGTCTTGAACAGACCCAACCAAAAGCCTTTCCTAAGACTATACCCACACTGCTGGGTGTTGCTGGGAAAATCATACCTTTGAGAGCACTGGTTAAATCTAAAATTTCTGTTCTCAAATGGTTACTTGGTACTGCTGCCAATTCTATCACACTCACCTCATGATCTCATTCTCTCTTTCAGCAATATTTCACACTGTCAATGCTCCTCAAACATTCAATTCTCTACTTTTCCATTTCTCTAAATACATAATTGTCTTTTCCATTCCCCGAAAAAAACAAGTCATCATATGCAAACTCCCTCAACTTCCTGTCGCCCCAGAAACTATGGATATTCTCCATAATACCATGCTGCCATAAGAAATTATTTATGTAAAAAACAATGTGTATGTTTATACTATCCAGTATCTGGGTAAAAAATATGAATTCCTTGAAATTGCACACAATTTCTGTGGAAAAATTAAAAAACTACCTATAGTTTTTAGAAAAAAGTGAGTGAAAGGGAGATTTTTAAGCATATACTCAGATAGATTTAGAAGGCTGAACAATGTGAAAATGTTCTTAAAAAATAACAAACCAGGGGCGCCTGGGTGGTTCAGTGGGTTAAGCCTCTACCTTCAGCTCAGGTCATGATCTCAAGGTCCTGGAATCGAGCCTTGGGCTCTCTGCTCAGCGGTGAGCCTGCTTCCTCCTCTCTCCCTCTCTGCCTGCCTCTTTGCCTAGTAATGATCTCTGTCTGTCAAATAAATAAATAAAATCTTAAAAAATAAAAATAAAATAATTTAAAAAAAACCCAAATTTGTACATCTAGTCATGTTTGTGCCTTTCATGTTTTAAAATCCCACGATGAGAGGCTAGGGGGCAGGAGTTACTGTTAATTGTCTGGGATGATGAATAAGTTCTGGAGGTGGATGGCAGTGATGTTTGTATGACAATGTGAATATACTTATAACACCTTCCAGTGCCTTCTTACTGCTATTCTGATGAAGAAAAAGACCCCATATAACATGACGCAGGCCTAACACCATTTTGTCCTAAGACTCTCTTCTATTAGTTCAAGAATATTCATATGACCTAGACAACTTTTAGTTTCTCAAAGGCCTAGCAGACTCTGGTTCTCAGGCTGAGCATACAAATTCCTCTTTCTGGAATGCAAATAGCTATCACTTACTCACAGGATGCCCCTTCTGTCCCCTGTGACTTGATAGTTCACTCTTTTAAACCCTGCTGTAACACCCTTGACACTTCTGCATTTACCACACTCATCACAACCATTATTATCTAGTTAGTGTTTGACTTGAGAACACAGTGAAGGTTGGAACTATGTAGGTCTTATTCTCTAGTGCATATCTGATGCTTAAATAACACATGGCATGGAAAATAACAGATACCCTTTAAATATTTTTTGAATGAATGGATTAATCAAAATTAAACCATATTCCAGATGTAGGTTAAACAATGAGTGGAACAGAACCATCCCTTACTCTGAATGTTAACCTGAATAATACATCCCAATATTACTTTATTTTTATTAGTTTTCACAGTTGACTTCAATTTAGCCTAGGGTTATTCAAAACCAGAAGTCTTTTTTAACTAAATTAGTGATAAAAGGTGAGGATTTCTTAAATCCCTTCCACACAAGGCAGACTTTCCAAGTGCAATATTTGTCCTATTAATTTTTATCTAATTATTTTTCAAACTTATCTCTGCCATCCAGTATACTAACTATTTCTCTCAGATTTGAGCCATTTGCAAATGGAATAGACCTGCCCTCTATTTAGCCCATGGATAAGACCATTATATGTGACAGTGCTGAGGACAAAGTAGTGCAATTCCATAAGAGACATTTCTTGAAGCTGACATGACCTATTAATTAACACTTTTGGAAAATGGCTATAAATACCTTTAATATGTATTATCATTCAGCATTTCCCCCTCTCATAAAAATTTAGACAACTATTTCTCCTAAGAGGTGGAAATGGCACAAAATAGCAGCAGTAAAGAAATTTTAATTTTCATAAAAATCTGCTGAGATATTCTTAACCTTTAAGCATGACATCAGGGAGGACAAATTTGTCTTCCCATCGCATGCCTTTTGAAGGTGGATGCTGATAACAGAATGCCTCACTGGATTAGCTATGTATCCTCTTTTTCTGTGTAAAAGAACATTTATTAAAGTTGCCATTCCTGAGGTCTTTCCTATTGTCAGGAAACGTGAGAAAAAAATGCAAGATGAAGTCAAATATTAGGCAAATCATTTAATGTTACCAGGTAATAATCATGTTGCCAGGTAATAAAGTGGGGGTGAGGAGGATTGGGTGATCTGTAAAGTCTTTCTTAGCTCTGATGTGCTAATGGTTGACAACTGAATGTGCTGCTTTATCCAAATAATATTTGCATTTATAGCATCCTCTAAATATAATGCAGTAGAGTGAATGATGTAAATAATTATGGACATGGGATGTTCTGGTTGAATAATATTTTCTTTGTGTCTCTCAAATCAAACCAGATAAATAGTTACCTATAACCTAGACTTCTCATCTCTAAGTCACATTTGTATTAGTATACTTCTGTTTGATCATGTATGTATGAAATAAACCTTATAAAGTTGTACTTTTGCTTAAGCTTCATTTAACTTCATTTGGATACAGTCATGATATTTCAAATATAAAATATGGGTCTAGAACTGAATAACTAACCATAATTTGCTTTCTACAAAATTATAGTGTGAAAATGACATCTTGAAAGGAAAACATTATGGAAAAAATTTAACATTTCAAAGCAACTTAAAATGCCAGGAAGTGCCTTGATCTGAATCAGAGTCTATGATACCATACTGGTTTGAAGGTAATGAAGAAAAGGAGTAACGTAAAAATTTTTTAAATGGAATCTGGAAGAAAATATCTTTTGAGAAGCATAATAATAATCTTGAAATGGTTTCCTCTCGTAAACAGAAAAAAGAACACAATCTCCCCCATCATAAATCATTTCCAAAATATAAATTATTCTTTGAAACAGGATGTGTGTTGATAATCAAGAAAGGGACAATCATACACTTCTATTGTCATATGAAAGTAAATCAGAAAAGATGGAATGCTTTCTGATCATTTAGGATTTCCTACTCTCCAAGGATAAATTCAACTAATATGTTTGTTTTATATAAGCAAACTTTTGGCATTTATAGTCTGCAAAAATTGTAACAAAAAGCTTCCTAACAATATGTAGGATCATGTCTTTTTGGCATTATATCTTAAAACTATTTATTATTATTTGTGTATAGAAAGACAATTTATTCTTTAATAGTAACTTTGTTCTAGGACATCTTAATAAATTCTCTTTTGTGCAAAAGAGAATCCCCTCAGGTCTTCCAAATAAACAATATTAGCTGAAAATAATGATAATTTTGCCTTTTTCTTCCTAATTTTTACCTTTTTTGGAGGTAACTGAACTGATTAGTGCTACCTGAATAAAATAAACTGTGATGCCAATGAACATCCTTGCTCCGGATTTAAAGTTTCATATGATACAGTGACTTTGAGTATGGAACACATAAACACATATACCTTAAGATGACTAAAAACCACATATTCATGGATTGGAAGAATTGATCTTGTTTTAATGTCCACACTAAACAAAGCAATCTATGGAATCAATATAATCCCTACTACAAACTAATGATATTTTTCGCAGGACTAGGATAATCCTTTTTTTAAAAAAAATATTTTATTTATTTATTTCACAGAGATCACAATGGGCAGAGAGGCAGGCAGAGAGAGAGGAAGGGAAGCAGGCTCCCTGCTGAGCAGAGAGCCTGACTCAGGGATGGATCCCAGGACCCTGGGATCATGACCTGAGCCAAAGGCAGAGGCTTTAACCTACTAAGCCACCCAGGTGCCTCAGGGCTAGAATAATCCTAAAATTCATATGGAATCACAAAAGACCTGGAATAGCTAAAGCAACCTTGGAAAAAAAAAAAAAGAATAAAGCCAGAGGTATCACAATAATACCTGATTTCATGATATAATACAAAGATACAGGATTCAGAGAATATGTCACTGGCACAAAAACAAACACATAGATTAATGGAATGGGATAGAGAACCCAGAAATAAACCCATACTTACATGGTCAACTAATTTATAACAAAGGGGACAAGAATATATGATGAGGCTAAAGACAGTTTTTTCAATAAATGGTGTTATGAAAACTGGACAGCCACATGCAAAAAAAATGAAAATGGACTACTTTCTGAAACCATACACAAAAATAAAATTAAAATGGATTAAAGACCTAATTGTGAGACCTTAAACCATAAAATTCCTACAAGAAAACAGAAGCAGTAATCTTTCAGACATCACTCTTAGCAACACATTTATGGACTGTCTCTTTAGGCAAGGGAATAAAAGCGAAAATAAACTATTGGGACTATACTAAACTAAAAAACTTTTGCAAAGCAAGCTATCAACAAATAAAAAGGCAACTTGGAGAATGGGGAAAGATATTTGCCAGTGATATAGCCAATAAGGGTTAATATCTACAATATATTAGGACTTACAAAACTCAATACCAAAAAAGCAAACAACGTGATTAAAAAACGGCCAGAGGATCTGAACAGACATTTTCCCAAAGAAATACATATAGCCAATAGACACATGGAAAGATGCTCAATCAACATTACTAATTATCAAGGAAATGCAAATCTGAATGTGCTGCCTTCTCCAAATTATATTTGTATTTACAGCTTCCTCTACATATAACTCAGTCAGAATGGCTAGTATGAAAAGAAATAACAAGTGTTGTCAAGGATGTGGAGAAAAGGAATCCCGTGCGCACTGTTACTGGGAATGTAAATTAATGCAACTGCTGTGGAAAACAATATGGAAGTTCCTTATAAAATTTAAAAAGAGAAATAACATTTGATCCACCAATTTCATTAGTGGGTATTTACCCAAAGAAAACAAAAACACTAATTCAAAATATACATGAACCCCTTTGTTTACACTAGCATCATTTACAATAGCCAAATTACGGAAGCAGCCCAAGTGTGCACTGATAGATAAACGGATAAAAAAGATGTGGTATATAAATATAAGAAATAACCATCATCCATAAAAAGGAATGGTATCTTGGCATTTAAGACAAAATGGATGGACCTAGAGGGTATTATGGTAAGTGAAATAAGACAGAGAAAGAAAAACACCATATGATTTAACTTATATGTGGAATCTAAAAAAAAAAAATAAATGAACAAACAAACAAACAAACTAAACACAATCTTAAACACAGGGAATAAACTGGTAGTTTCCAGGGTGGAGTCGAGGTGGGGAAGTTGAGTAAAATAGGTAAAGGGGATTAAGAAGTAGAATTTTTCAGTTATAGAATAAATAAGACATGGAGATGAAAAGCACAGTATATGGAATAAAATCAATAACATTGTAATAACGTTGAATGGTGACAGATGGTCACTACACTTACTGTGGTAAGCACTGAGAAATGTACAGAATTGTCAAATAACTATGTTGTAGACCTGAAATTAATTTATCATTGTATGTCAACTATACTTCAATAATTTAAAAATTATAAATATTATAAAAGGATGGATGTTGAATTTGATCAAATTACATCTCAGCATATATGAAGATGATATAATTAAGTTTTTTCCTTTTCATTAGTAACGACTATATTAATACATTTTCTAATATTAAACTGTACTTGCTGATATGACTTACATTTGCATCTGGTTAACATTAGGTCTTTCACGAGTTTCCAGTCTATATTACGGATTTCTACGTTTATAATTTTAAGTAAAAAGGCCCCTTTTTTTGGTATGATATCTGATTTTGCTATCAGTGTTAAATGCCTTCATACAAACAATATGGAAGGACTCTTTCTATCTCTTGTGTTCTAAAGCCCTTAAAAAGCATCAAAACATACTAGGGTTACTTTAAAAAGTTGTAGAAAGGGGGGCGCCTGAGTGGCTCAGTTGGTTGAATGACTGCCTTCAGCTCAGGTCATGATCCCAGACTTCCAGGATCGAGTCCTGCATTGGGCTCCTAGCTCCTTGGGGAGTCTGCTTCTCCCTCTGACCCTCTCCTCTCTCATGCTCTCTCTCACTCATTCTCACTCAAATAAATAAATAAAATCTTAAAAAAAAAAAAGTTGTAGAAATGATAAAGGAAAACACACACACACACACACACACACACTCTGGGAAAAATGTGAGGGACTTTTATCATAGACAGAGAGCTGATTTCTATATTATATAATATATAGCTGTCCTAAGGGCAGCTACGGGGAAGAGATTCCTTATGTACAAAGGAGGTTCCATCAGAATAACATCAGACCTGTCCACAGACCTAGCAAGCTAGAAAGGGCTGCAAGACATATTCAGGGCACTAAATGAGAAGAATATGCAGCCAAGAATACTATCCAGCAAAGCTGACATTCAAAATGGATGGAGAGATAAAGAGCTTCCAAGACCGGCAAGGTTTAAAAGGGTATGTGACCACCAAGCCGGCAATACAAGAAATATTAAGGGGGCTTCTATAAAAGAAGAAAGAACCCAAGAATGGACATAGAACAAAAACTTACAGAGACAATCTATAGAAACAAGGACTTCACAGGCAACACGACGTCAATAAAAACTAACCTTTCAATAATCACCCTCAATGTGGATGGCCTAAATGCTCCCATAAATCAGCATAGGGTTGCAGACAGGACCCGTCCATATGCTGTCTACAAGAGACACATCTGGAACCTAGAAATACAACCAGACTGAAAATGAAGGGATGGAGAACCATTTTTCATGCCAACAGGCCTCAAAAGAAAGCTGGGGTAGCGATTCTCATATCAGATAAATTAGATTTTAAGCTAAAGACTGTATGTAGTCAGAGATACAGAAGGACACTACATCATTCTTAAAGGGTCTATCCACCAAGAAGATCTAACAATTGTAAATTGTAAATTGTAAATATTTAGGCCCCCAATATGGCAGCAGCCAACTACATAAGACAACTGTTAATCAAAATAAAGATTTATATTGATATGCATACATTAATCATAAGGGATCTTAACATGCTACTCTCAGAAATAGATCATCCAAGCAGAAAATCGATAAAGAAACAAGAGCTTTGAATGACACATTGGACCAGATAGACTTCACCGATATACACAGAATATTCCACCCTGAAACAACAGAATACTTACTCTTCTCGAGTGCACATGGAACTTTCTCAACAACAGACCACATACTGGTTCACAAATCAGGGCTCAACTGATATCAAAAGACTGAGATTATTACCTGCATACTCAGACTACAATGCTTTGAAACTGCAACTCAATCACAAGTAAAAGTTTGGAAGGAATTCAAACACTTGAAAGCTAAAGACCATCCTGCTCAAGAATGTTTGGATCAACAGGAAATCAAAGAAGAACTTAAACAATTCATGGAAACCAATAAGAATGAACACACATTGGTCCTAAACCTGTGGCATATGGAAAAGGCAGTCCTAAGGGGGAAATACATAGACATACATCCAAGCCTCCCTCAAAAAAACTGAAAAATCCTGAATACACCAGCTCTCTTTACACCTTAAGGAACTGGAAAATCAACAACAAATTAAGCCAACCCCACAAACAAGAAGGGAAATAATCAAGATTAGAACAGACACCAATGAGTTAGAAACTAGAGATATGGTAGAACACATCAATAAAACTAGAAGCTGGTTCTTTGAAATAATTAATAAGATCAATAAGCCACTGGCCAAACTAATCCAAAAGTAAAGATAGAGGACCCAAATTAATAAAATTATGAATGAAAGGGGAGAGATCACAACTAACACCAAAAAAATAGAAACAATCATCAGAAATTATTATTAACATTGATATGCCAATTAGTTAAGCAACCAAGAAAAAAATGGATACATTTATGGAAACCTATAAACTACCAAGACTGAAATGGAAGAAATTGACAACTGAATAGACCAATATCTACTAAAGATTGAAGCAGTGATCAAAACCTCCCCAAAAACAAGAGCCCAGGACCTGACAGATTCCCTGGGGAATTCTACCAAACATTCAAAGAAGAAATAATACCTATTCTTTTGAAGCTGTTTCAAAAAATAGAAACAGAGGGAAAACTTCCAGATCCTTTCTATGAAGCCAGCATTACCCTGATCCCCAAACCAGGCAAAGACCCCATCAAAAAGAATAATTTTAGACCAATATCCCTGATGAATATGGATGCCAATATTCTCAACAAGATCCTAGTTAATAGGACAGAACAGTACATTAAAAAGATTATCCACCATGACCAGGTGGGATTTATCCCTGGGATGCAAGGGTGGTTCAAGATTCACAAATCAATAAGTGTGATAAAACAAATTAATAACAGAAGAGAGAAGAACCACATGGTCCTCTCAATTGAGGCAGAAGAAGCATTTGACAAAATCCAGCATCCATTTCTGATTTAAACTCTTCAAAGTATAGGGGTAGAGGGAACATTCCTCAATTTTATAAAATCTATCTATGAAAAACCCACAGTGAATATCATTCTCTATGGGGAAAAGCTGACAGCCTTCCCTTTGAGATCAGGAACACGACAAGGATGCCCACTCTCACCACTCTTGTTCAACATAGTACTAGAAGTCCTAGCAACAACGATCAGATAACAAAAAGAAATAAAAGGTATTCAAATTGGCAAAGAAGAAGTCAAACTGTCTTTGCAGATGACATGATATTTTATATGGAAAACCCAAAAGACTCCACCCCTAAACTACTAGAACTCATACAGCAATTCAGTAATATGGCAGGATACAAAATCAATGCACAGGAATCAGTTGCTTTCTTATTCACTAACAATGAAAATACAGAAAGAAATATTATAGTACTATAATACTATAGCTATAATGCTATATAATATAATGCTATAATACTATAGCACCAAGAACCATAAGATACCTGGGAATAAACCTAACCAAAGAGATAAAGGATCTGTACTCAAGGAACTACAGAACACTCATGAAAGAAACTGAAGAAGACACAAAAAGATGGAAAAACATTCCATGCTCTGGATCGGAAGAATAAACATTGTTAAAATGTCTATACTGCCCAGAGCAATCTATACGCTCAATGCCACCCCGAATAAAATTCCACCAGAATTTTTCAAAGTGCTGGAACAAACAATCCTAGAATTTGTATGGAACCAGAAAAGTATCCGAATTGCCAAGGAAATGTTGAAAAAGAAAAAACTGGGGCCATCACATTGGCTGATTTCAAGCTTTACTACAAAGCTGTGATCACCAAGACAGTATGGTACTGGTAAAAAATAGACAAACAAGTGGAACAGAGTTGAGAGTCCAGATATGGACCTGCAAGTCTTTGATCAAATAATCTTCGACAAAGCAGGAAAAAATATCCAGTGGAAAAAAGACAGTCTCTTCAATAAATGGTGCTGGGAAAATTGGACAGCTATGAATAGAAGAATGAAACTTGACCATTTTCTTACACCATACACAAAGATAAACTCAAAATGTATACAAGACCTCAGCGTGAGGCAGGAATCTATCAAAATCCTGGAGAACATAGGCAGTAACCTCTTTGACCCTGGCCACAGCAACTTCTTTCAAGACATGCCTCCAAATGCAAAAGAAACAAAAGCGAAAATGAACTTTTAGGACTTCATCAAGATCAAAATCTTCTGCACAGCAAAGGAAACAGTCAACAAAACAAAGAGGCAACCCAGGAATGGGAGAAGACATTCATAAATGACACTATAGACAAAGGGCTGATAGTCAAGATCTATAAAGAACTCCTCAAACTCAACACTCAAAAAACAGATAATTGCCTCAAAAAATGGGCAGAAGACATGAACAGACACTGCTCCAAAGAAGACATAAAAATGGAAAGCAGACACATGAAAAAATGTTCATCATCATTAGCCATCAGGGAGATTCAAATCAAAACCACAGTGAGATACCACCATACACCAGTGAGAACGGCCAAAATTAAACAGACAGTAAACAACAAGGGTTGGAGAGGATGCAGAGAAAGGGGAACCCTCCTACATTGTTGGTGGGAATACAAGCTGGTGCAGCCACTCTGGAAAACAGCATGGAGGTTCCTCAGAAAGTTGAAAATAGAGCTACCCTATGTCCCAGCAATCGCACTACATCTTTACCCTGAAGATACAAATGTGATCCAAAGGGGCACGTGCACCTGAATGTTTATAGCAGCAATGTCCACAATAGCCAAACTATGGAAAGAACCTAGATGTCCATCAACAGATGAATGGATAAAGAAGATGTGAGATACACACACACGCGTGCACACACACACACACACACACACACACACACACACAATGGAATACTATGCAGCCATCAAAAGAAACGAAATCTTGCCATTTGCAATAACCTGGATGGAACTAGAGGGTATTATGCTGAGTGAAATAAGTCAATCAGAGAAAGACAATTATCAATATTATCTCTCTGATACGAGGAATTTGAAAGACAGGGCAGGGGGCTTGGGGATAGGGAAGGAAAAAATGAAACAAGATGGGATTGAGAGGGAGACAAACCATCAGAGACCCTTAATCTCACAAAACAAACTGAGGGTTTGCTAGGGGGTAGGGGGTAGGGATAGTGTTGTTGGGTTATGGACATTGGGGAGGGTATGGGCTATGTTGAGTGCTGTGAAATGTGTAAGCCTGATGATTCATAAACCTGTACCCCTGGGGAAAATAATACATTATATGTTAATAAAAATAATTTTAAAAAAATTAAAAATAAAGCTACCCTATGACCCTGCAATTGCACTACTGGGTATTTACCCCAAGGATACAGATGTAGTGAAAAGAAGGCCATAAGTACCCCAATGTTCATAGCAGCAATGGCCACAAACATCGAACTGTGGAAAGAACCAAGATACCCTTCAACAGATGAATGGATAAAGAAGATATGGTCCATATATACAATGGAGTATTATGCCTCCATCAGAAAGGATAAATACTCAACTTTTGTATCAACATGGAGGGGACTGGAGGAGATTATGTTCAGTGAAATAAGTCAAGCAGGAAAAGTCAATTATCGTATGGTTTCACTTACTTGTGGAGCATAAGGAATAAGGAGCATAAAGAATAGAAGGAAAGGAAAAGTGAATTGGGGGAAATTGGAAGGAGAGATGAAGCATGAGAGACTGTGGACTCTGAAAAACAATACTGAGGGTTTTGGGGGATTGGGGAGATGGGGTGAGCCTGGTGGTTGGTATTAAGGAGGGCACGTATTGCATGGAGCACTGGGTGTGGTACATAAACAATGAATCTTGGAATACTGAAAAAAATTTTTTTAAAGATTTATTTATTTATTTGAGAGGGAGAGCGCACAAGCCCAAGGGGTTGGGGTAGAGGGAGAATAAGTTCCCCCTGCTGAGCAGGGAGCCTCATGTGGGGCTCGATCCCAGGACCCTGGGATCATGATCTGAGCCCAAGGCAGACACTTAGCCGACTGAACCACCCAGGAGCCCCACAAGATTTTACTTGAAGAAATTATTCCATAGCTACAAGTTTGAAAAGCACTGGAGCCAAGAATGACTAATAAAACCCTTATGTTCACAGTAAATATGTAAGAATTAAAATTTATAGAAAGTATTTTGTCATACCTGATATGTGCATTACAGTATCTTTTGGCATACTCAGTCCACGTTCCAAATTTTTGAGGAAAGAGAGCTTCAATCTGCATGAAAAGCTGTAACAATACAAGTGTTCTCAATATGTAGCAATATTTTCAAGTAAATATTATCACTATGATAAAATCTAGTTAAAAAAATAGCAAATAGTAAAGTCTCCTCCTTTTCCTCCATCCACCCATCTCTGCCATCCCATTCTTCAAGGGTAACTGCTATCTATACTTTTCTCTAGTATACATTTATATATTTTGCATGCCTACATAGGGATATGTATATATTCTCTTTTATTCACATGAGGATGATATTATACATATAAAACTATGATTCTGTCCCCTAAAATATGTCTTAAACATCATTAGAGTACATCTATTTTTACTTAGTTTTGAAAAGTACCTAAGCAATGGTATTAGTATAATAAAGCACCATTTAAAGACTCATGGCAACCATTATTACACAGAAGTACTATAAGATATTTAAACAGTCTCTTGATCATGGACATATAGGGTATTTCTAGCTTTTATTCAATTATAAAAGTTAATAACTTCAGGTAAGTCTATGCGTGTGTATGTGTGCATTCATATATATGTAGGTATACGTATATGTATCTACATCTCATTTATCAATCATTTATCTATTTATCCATCCATCCATTCACCCACTCACCCACCCACCAATCTATATTTCCATAAGAGGAGTCCATAGGATATATTTTCAGAAATGAAATAGGAGGTTTAAAATACATGCTTTTTGAAATTTGATGGATGCTACTGTGCTATATACTGTAAAAAGCAGGTCCCACCAATAGCATCATGAAATCTTTTCATTTTTATAACTTGAGCGGTTGCACATAGTAGTGTCTCACTGTTATTTTAGTATACCTTTTTTGAAAGAGCTGCTTTAGTGAGAAACAATTCATATACCACTTTCATTATTCACCTTTGTAAAGTGTACAATTCAATGACTGTTAGTATATTCACAAAATGCCTCAATCACCACTAATTATTTTTATAAATTTATTTATTTGACAGAGAGATCACAAGTAAGCAGACAGAAAGAGAGAGAGAGGAGGAACAGAATCCCTGCCGAGCAGAGAGCCCAATGCGGGACTTGATCCCAGGACCCTGAGATCATGACCCCAGCTGAAGGCAGAGGCTTAACCCACCCAGCCACACAGGCGCCCCACCACTATCTAATTCTTAAATATTTTTATCACAACAGGAACTCCATACCCATTACTAGTCATTTCCTATTCTCCCTCTCCATCACTCCTGGCAATCACTAATCTAATTCCTATTTCCATTACTTTGCCTTTCTGAATATTTCACATAAACAGAATCCTGTAATATGTAGCTTCTCTGTCTGACTTCATCACTTAACATAATGCTTTCAAGATTCACCCATGCTGTAGAATGTATCAGTATTTCATTCCTTTTTATAGCTGCATTTTCATTATCTATTCATTAGTTATGGACACTAGCTTCTTTCTACTTTTTGGATATTATAAATAATGCTACTATGAACATCCGTATATAGTATTTTTGTGAATGTATGTTTTCAGTTCTTTGTGTATAAACTTAAAAATGGAATTTTACATCTTCTGGTAACTCTATTTTTAACTTTCTAAGTAATTGCCAGTATGTTTTCCAAGGAGTGAAATTTATAGCTATATATGTCTCTAATAAAAAAGAAAAAAAGATGTCAAAACAATTATCTAACTTTCTACCTACGACACTGGGAACGAAAGAGTACACAAAACTCAAAACAGACAAAAGGTATAACATAATAAAGACTAGAATGGAAATAAACAATACAGAAAATGGAAAAACAACAGAAAAAATAATCAATGAAATCAAATAATTGGTTTTGGAAAGAACAAGAAAATTGACAAAATTTTAGCTTAGACTAACCAAATTAAAAAAGAAACAGAGAAGAGACTCAAGTTACCAAAGTCAGAAATAAAAGAGGGGACATTACTACTAACCTCACAGAAATACCAAGGATTATAAGGGAATATTATGACCAACTGTATGCTAATAACTTAGATACCTTAGATAAAGTGGAAAAAAACATAAAGTGTCAAAATGACTCAACAAGAAATATACAATCTGAATAGACATATATTCAGTGAAGAGACTGAATGATTAATTTTAAAACTATCCACAAAGAAAAACTCAGGCCCAGATGGCTTATCCACTAAATTCTACCAAACACTTAAAAAAGAAGTAATACCAATGTTTCATAAACTCCTTTTAGAAAAGGAAAGAATACTTCCCACCTCATTCTGTGAAACCAGTATTGCCTTGTTACCAAAAACAAAGATAAAACAATAAAACTACAGATCACTCTTGTGAATATACACACAAAAATCATCAACAAAATGAAGCAAAGTGAATTCAGAAAAAAATAAAAAGAATGACATACAGTCAAGAGAGATTGATCATGGAATGTAAGGCTGGTTTAACATGTGAAAATGAATGAACAAAATATACCCTATCAATAGCTATCTTCCATGGTTTGTTTACTAATCAGTAATAAAAATGGCTATTGTATGTTGAGTGCTTACCATGTGCCAGGGCACAGAGAAAGATACTTTCAAATCAGTATATCCTTTAACTCTTAAAACCCTACAAGACAAAAAGTACGTTTTTTTCTATGACTCAGTGTCCATTAACAAAAAGGGCTTCTCTAAGGTTACAGCGACCCTTACAGACTCATAAGAATTTCATCCACCATTTCTTCTTTCCAACCCTTTAACTACTCCATACTCTACATAGCTCTTAGAGTGAGACTTTGTGCTCAGTGTGGACCCCTAAGCAGGGCTCATCCCACAACCCTGAAATCATGACCTGAGTCAATACCAAGAGTCCAATGCTTAACTGACTGAGCCACCCAGGCACCCCTCAAACATGTACCTTAAAGTAAACGGGAAACAGAAGGAAGTTCTCTAATGCAATGCTAAGATACAAAATGGATTAAATTCCAATCCTAAGGAGCTTATAATGTCAAAGAAACTGGATAAATGAAGACTAAAAGCATATGAGAATCCACAAGAAAGCAAATGTGATTATTACACATGTATACTAAATATGAAAACCTTATACTGAAAGTAAAAACTTTTTTTATACATGCACAAGCACAGGTAAGGTTCACATGTAAACAGAAAAAACAATCATAGTAAAAGATGTATTTTATCATTAATAACCATCTAGAAATTCCCAGTGATTTTTTTTTTTTTTTTTTTGGGTGGGGCGAGAGATTCTTTCTTTAAGCCAAAATTTAAGGATTTTAATACCTCTTCAGGTCGTCCCAAAGCTGGAGTTCCCGTAAGAAGAATGGCTCGTTTGGCTTTCTGTATTATTGGCAATAGAATCTTGCTGCGGGCTGCATTCCTGGACTTCATGTAGTGTGATTCATCCACTATAACTACTTCGAACTTCTGAGTATTCAATGCATCTATCAGAGTCTCTGCATCTGTGGTTACAAGACCATAACCCAGAACTGTCACTTTGCCAGTCGATATTCTCCTAGAAAGAAAAAGTATCTATGTAATTTAAAAATATTAATCAAGTAATCAAGTTATCATAAAGCAACTCTTTGGGAGAAAGAAAATAAGGGGAAACGTAAAAGAGATGGTATTATACCGCTAAAATTAAAATTCTCTTAAGATTTGACAGTTTTCAGGTTTGATTAACCAGAATCTAAAATTTAAAGTTTTGGTTAACCAAAACTAAATTTTGGTTAAATGCTCTTTGGAAGAGTTTGACATCCACAAAGCCACATTTTACTAGGATAAGGACATTATTCTCTAAGAATATTTATTTCTAGAATCATGGATAAAAGGGATACTTAAATATTAGCTGACTATTCATTGAAGCCTTCCCACAAAGAAGATAGCAGTATTTTTCAAGTCTGGTGCCACTGGAATTTTGAAGACAATACTTAGTATTGCAGGGCTGTCCAGTGCACTGCAAGGCATTTCATATTCCTGGACTGTCACATTAAAGGCCAGCAGAGTGCGTGAAATTGTGACAACAAAAATTCACTCGCTGAAGGGTGATCCAAAGCATGGGAATGAGGAGTGGAGGATACAACTTTATGCGATCATTGGCCTAAAGAGATTGCTCATATTTTGAACTACTTAATTACTCCTATATCTATAGTATTTTATCCCAGACTGTAATGAAATTATTCAGGTACATATATATCTCCTTTGCTACCTCATAAAACTGATGAGGACAAAGAATGTGTCTTACTCGTCTTTGTATATATAGTGCTAGGCTCCTAATCAGTTTGTGGAATGAAATAACTAGATAAATAAATGCATTAATAATAAAACACATTACTGTTGCATTTTCTGTATCACAAGTAAAAATATAAAGGCTAGAGCCTTCTTCTGCAGCTCTGTACCCCTTAAGAGAAATGGCAGAGCTCCTAAATAGTACGACATAACAATTGCATTCAAAAATTTTTAAATTTATTTATTTTTAAAGTTTTAATTCCAGTGTAGTTAACATACAGTGTTATATTAGTTTCAGGTATACAATACAGTGATTCAACAAGTAATTATCAAGGTACGAGTTCTCTTTTTTTTTTTTTTTAAGATTTTATTTATTTATTTGACAGAGAGAGATCACAAGTAGGCAGAGAGGCAGGCAGAGAGAGAAAGGGAGAAGCAGGCTCTCTGCGGAGCAGAGAGCCCGATGCGGGGCTCGATCCCAGAACTCTGGGATCATGACCTGAGCCGAAGGCAGAGGATTAACCCACTGAGCCACCCAGGCGCCCCAAGGTATGAGTACTCTTAATCACCTCACTTATTTCATTCATCCACTTAAACCTACCTCCCCTCTGATAAGCTTCTGTTTTTTCTTTACAGGCAAGAGACCATTTCTTGGTTTGTCTCTTTTTTCTCTCCTTATTCACTTGTTTTGTTTCTTAAATATCACATACAAGTGAGATCATTGATACTTGTCTTTCTCCGATTGGCTTATTTCACTTAGTATTATAATCTATAACATTGCAGGTTGGTATAAATGCAAGATTTCATTCATTTTTATAACAGAACAGTATCCCATTGTATGTGCACATATATACACACACCACACCCTCTTCATTCATTCATCCATCAGTTGGCACTTGGGCTGATTCCATAATTTGGGTATTGTAAATAATCCTGCAATAAACTAGGAGTGCATATATCCTTTGGAATTAGTGGTTTCATATTCTTAGGGGAAATACCCAGTAGTGCGATCATATGGTAGTTCTATTATTTTATTTATTTAAATTCAACTTAGTTAACATAAAGTATAGTATTGGTTTTAGGCATAGAATTTATTGATTCATCATTTATATATAACACCCAGGGCTCCTCCAAAAAGTGTCCTCTTTAATGCCCATTACCTATTTATCACATCCTCCCAGTCATCTCCCATCCCTCAAGCCTCAGTTTCTTCTCTTTATTTAAGACTCTTTTATGGTTTGCTCCCTATCTGTTATCTTATTTTGTTTTTCCTTCCCTTCCTCTATATGTGCTGTTCCTTAAGTTCCACATATGAGTGAAATCATACAGTATTTTTTCCTCTGACTCATTTTGCTTGCCATAATACACTCTAGTTCTAGCTACGTTGTTGCGAATGGCAACATTTCATTGTTTTAGATTGCTGAGTAATATTCCATTGTTTATACATATCACATCCTCTTTATCCATTCATCAGTCAGTGGACATTTGGGCTCTTTCCATAATTTGGAAATTTTTGATAGTGCTATTGTAAAGTTAGGGTGCATGTGCTCCTTTCAATTAGCATTTTCATATCCTTGGATAAATACCTTGTAGTGCAATTGCTGGGTTGTAGGGTAATTCTGTTTTTAACCTTTTGAGGAACCTCCATATTGCTTTCCAGAATGGTTACACCAGTTTTCATTCCCACCAACAGTACAAAGGGGTTCCCCTTTCTCTGCATCCTCAACATCTGTTATTTCCTGAGTTTTTTATTTTAGCCATTCTGACAGGTGTCAGGGTGGTATCTCATTGTGGTTTTGATTTGTATTTTCCTGATGGCAAATGATGTTAAACATTTTTTCATGTGTCTATTAGCCATCTGGATGTTTTCTTTGGAAAAGTGTCTATTCATGTCTTCCACCCAATTCTTTTTTTTTTTTAATCTTTTCAATTTATTTATTTTAAGAAAAACAGTATTCATTATTTTTTCACCACACCCAGTGCTCCATGCAATCCGTGCCCTCTATAATACCCACCACCTGGTACCCTGACCTCCCACACTCACGCCACTTCAATCCCCTCAGATTGTTATTCAGAGTCCATAGTCTCTGATGATTCACCTCCCCTTCCAATTTACCCCAACTCCCTTCTCCTCTCTAACACCCCTTGTCCTCCATGATATTTGTTATGCTCCACAAATAAGTGAAACCATATGACAACTGACTCTCTCTGCTTGACTGATTTCACTCAGCATAATCTCTTCCAGTCCCGTCCATGTTGCTACAAAAGTTGGGTATTCGTCATTTCTGATGGAGGCATAATACTCCATAGTGTATATGGACCACATCTTCCTGATCCATTCGTCCGTTGAAGGGCATCTTGGTTCTTTCCATAGTTTGGCGATCGTGGCCATTGCTGCTATAAACATTGGGGTACAGATGGCCCTTCTTTTCACAACATCTGTATCTTTGGGGTAAATACCCAGGAGTGCAATTGCAGGGTCATAGGGAAGCTCTATTTTTAATTTCTTGAGGAATCTCCACACTGTTCTCCAAAGAGGCTGCACCAACTTGCATTCCCACCAACAGTGTAAGAGGGTTCCCCTTTCTCCACATCCCCTCCAACACATGTTGTTTCCTGTCTTGCTAATTTTGGTCATTCTAACTGGTGTTAAGGTGATATCTCAATGTGGTTTTAATTTGAATCTCCCTGATGGCTAGTGATGATGAACATTTTTTCATGTGTCTGATAGCCATTTGTATGTCTTCATTGGAGAAGTGTCTGTTCATATCTTCTGCCCATTTTTTGATATGATTGTCTGTTTTGTGTGTGTTGAGTTTGAGGAGTTCTTTATAGATCCTGGATATCAACCTTTTGTCTGTACTGTCATTTGCAAATATCTTCTCCCATTCCGTGGGTTGCCTCTTTGTTTTTTTTGACTGTTTCCTTTGCTGTGCAGAGGCTTTTGATTTTGATGAAGTCCCAAAAGTTTATTTTCGCTTTTGTTTCCTTTGCCTTTGGAGACATATCTTGAAAGAAGTTGCTGTGGCTGATATCGAAGAGATTACTGCCTATGTTCTCCTCTAGGATTCTGATGGATTCCTGTCTCATGTTAAGGTCTTTTATCCATTTTGAGTTTATCTTTGTGTACGGTGTAAGAGAATGGTTGAGTTTTATTCTTCTACATATAGCTGTCCAGTTTTCCCAGCACCATTTATTGAAGAGACTGTCTTTTTTCCACTGTATATTTTTTCCTGTTTTGTCGAAGATTAATTGACCATAGAGTTGAGGGTCCATATCTGGGCTCTCTACTCTGTTCCACTGGTCCATGTGTCTGTTTTTATGCCAGTACCATGCTGTCTTGGTGATCACAGCTTTGTAATAAAGCTTGAAATCAGGTAACGTGATGTCCCCAGCTTTATTTTTGTTTTTCAACATGTCCTTAGCAATTCGGGGTCTCTTCTGATTCCATACAAATTTTAGGATTATTTGCTCCAGCTCTTTGAACAATACCAGTTCCACCCAATTCTTAACTGCCAATTATTTGTTTTTTTGGGTACTGAGCTTGGTAAGTTCTTTAGAGATTTTAGATACTAGCCCTTTATCAGATACATCATTTGCAAATATCTTTTTCCATTCCATCAGTTGCCTTTTAGTTTTGTTAATTGTTTCCTTTGCTCTACAAAAGTTTTTATTCCTTTGCTGTGCAGAAGCTATTTATAAAACCAGCTGAACCTGTACTATACTCAACAACAGTGGTGAGAGTGTACATCCCTGCTGTATTCCTGACCTTAGGGGGAAAGCTCTCAGTTTTTTCCCACTGAGGATGATATTACCTGTGGGTCTTTTGTATATGGCCTTTATGATCCTGAGGTATGTTCCTTCTATCCCTACTCTCGAGGATTTTTATTAAGAAAGGATGCTATATTTTTCGAGTACTTTTTCTGCACCTACTGAGAAGACATATGGTTCTTATTCTTTATTAATATAATGCCGTTGATTGATTTGCAGATATTGAACCACCTCTGCAGCCCAGAAATAAATCACCCTTGATTATGGTGAATATGTACTGTTGCATTCAGTTAGCTAGTATCTTGTTGAGAATTTTTGCATCCATGCTCATCAGGGATACTGGTCTGTAATTCTCCTTTTTAGTGGGGTCTTTGTCTTGTTTTGAGATCAAGGTGACGCTGGCCTCATTTAACGGGTTTAGAGGTTTCCCCTCCATTTCTAATTTTTGGAACAGCTTCAGAAGAATTGGAATGAATTCTTTAAATGTTTGGTAGAATTCCCCAGGGAAGCCATCCAGCCCTGGACTCTAATTTGTTGGGAGATTTTTGATTACTGATTCAATTTCTTTTCTGGTTAAGAGTCTATTCAAATTTTCTATTTCTTCCTGTTTCAGTTTTGTTTTTTTTTATGTTTCTCGGAATGTGTCCATATCTTGCAGATTACTCAATTTTTTGGCATATAATTTCTCACAATAGTCTCTTATAATTATTTGTATTTCTGAGCTTTGCTTGTGATCTCTCTTCTTTCATTCATGTTTTTTTTTTAATTTGGTCCATTCTCTTTTCTTTTTGATAAAACTGGGTAGGTGTTTCTCAATTTTGTTAATTCTTTCAAAGAACCAGCTTCTAGTTTCATTGATCTGTTCTACTTTTTTTTTTAATTTCTATATCATTTATTTATGTTCTAATCTTTATTATTTCCCTTAATTGTTTCCCCCAGCATTATTTGCTGTTCTTTTTCCATATCCTTTAAATGTAAGGTGTTAGGTTGTGTATTTGAGACTTTTCTTGCGTCTTGAGGAAGACATGTATTGCTATATACTTCCCTCTTAGGACTGCCGTTGCTGATCCCAAAGGTTTTGGACTGTCATGTTTTCATTTTATTTTTTTCCATGTATTTTTAAATTTTTCCTTTAATTTCCTGGTTAACCCATTTAACCTCCATGTATATGTGGTCTTTGCAAATTTTTTCTTGTGGTCAAAAAGTTTCACAGCATTGTCGACTGAAATATCTGTTTATGATCTCAATTTTTTCACACCCATTAAGGCCCGAGTTGTGACCCAATATGTGATCTGTTCTGGAGAATGTTCATGTGCACTCAAAAAGAATGTGTATTCTGCTGCGTTAGGATGAATGCTCTGAATATGCCTGTTAAGTCCATCTGGTCCAGTGTGTCATTCAAAGCTCCTGTTTACTTGTTGATTTTCTGCTTAGATGATCTATCTGTTGCTTTGAGTGGGGTGTTAAAGTCCTCTACTATTATTGTATTATCAATGAGTTTAAATTTGTTATGAACTGATTTTATAATTGGCTGCAACCAAGTTGGGGGCAAAAATATTTACAATTGTTAGATCTTCTTGTGGGATAGACCCCTGTATTATGATACAGCGTCCTTCTTCATCTCTTATTACAGTAATTGGTTTAAAATCTAGTTTGTCTGATATAAGAGTGGCTACTCCTGCTTTCTTTTGATGTCCATTAGCATGGTACATGGTTCTCCATCCCCTCACTTTCCATCTAGAGGTGGTTTTGGGTCTAAAATGAGTGTCTTGTAAGGAGCATATCAATGGGTCATTTTTTTTAAATCACTCTGATACCTTATGTGCTCTTATTGGAGCATTAAGTCCATTTACATTCAGAGTTGTTATTAGAGATATGAATTTAGTGCCACCATATTATAAATAATGATGAGTTACATATAAAACTTGCCTATTAACCAACAACTTGGAAGGCAAAATCTGCCATTGCTACAGATAATAAAAACTCACAAGCTTCATATTAATTTTCAACCCCCAAATCACCAGTTTTAAGTATATTTCAAGTACATATGAAAGATATATTACATAAATCTTCAAAAGTATATATATTTCTGTTTACTTTTAAATTATATCCTAAAGGAATTTAACATCAAATATACTGTTGGGTTTTGGATAAATAATTCATTTAAAAATGTTTAATAATTTAATAATAATCA
This sequence comes from Neogale vison, assembly GCF_020171115.1. Taxonomy (NCBI): domain Eukaryota; kingdom Metazoa; phylum Chordata; class Mammalia; order Carnivora; family Mustelidae; genus Neogale; species Neogale vison. The sequence goes on along the minus strand of NC_058093.1, from coordinate 95,906,542 downwards.
TTATTAAATTACATTTAAAAATGTAAAATAAAATTCTCCACACTATTCTCTTATTTCTAAATTATGACTTACATGTTATACTTTATTCCAAACATCAGTATATAATAAATACACGCAAGGCTTTTTTCACCCGCTTAATGATCAAAAAGTTGTTCTTACCCCACATCAGTTTTATTCTGAATAACATTCACACCTTCTGGACCCAGCTCTGGGATCCATTTCTCTATTTCTTCTGCCCAAGGATATCTCAGAGATGAAGGGACCACTATTAAAAGAGGCCATTCCTCCTTATAGAAGTAAGCAATTGCTATTGCCTGGATTGTCTTTCCTAGACCCATCTAAAATAAAAAAAAAATAAATTTAAAAATACATAAATACTTAAGTAAATAAATAAATGTTGAAATATTTTAATGGAAATATTAATCAAAGGTTTACTTAAGAGTATTACCATCAAAATAATTTTCCAATGTAAAATTAATTGAATCACATAGTTAATAAAAAGCACAAGATTATGATGACCTTTAAAATTCATGAAGCAAACTATGTTATTTTCTAACCATTTATGACTGGACTTAGAGACAAAATAACCTGTTATTTAAAATATTAGTTATACTGAATTTATATAACTTAATTTTATAAAGATGTATATGACCATTTATAAGTTCATCTCTTACAGAGTACAAGGATAAATACCTTACCTATACATCACAATATCAAGTTACTTTAAAGCTAGAGTAAGCCCTACATCATGCACATTTTACAAAAGAAAAAAGCATAGAGTAGTTAAATTCTCTATTCAATCTAACAGTTAACTGAATGCAAAACTATTTTGAGAGCTGAGGTCTCTGGTGTCTTCCCACTTAATTGTTTTCACACTTATATCATAATGTCCCATTTCTAAGCATTACCCATTTAAAAAGTAGTTACTAAATCAATGTTTTTAGTGGTTTTGTTCTTCACAGCCAGAATCTGAAGACAACCCAAACATTCTTCAACTGGTACATGGATAAAAACTGGGGTATATCCATGTATTAGAATACTATTTATCAACGAAAAGGGAGCAAACTATTGCTATATACAACAACACGAGTGAAACCCAAATCATTTTGCTAAAAGAACGAAGTCAAACTCAAAAGCCACATATCATATGATTCCATGTTTATGTTATACAGAAAACACATCAGAGTAAAGGACTGGGAGGAGAGCAGCAAGAGGGAACTTTTGGGATGATGGGGCTGCTTTGTATTTTGATTGTGATGACAGTTACATGTCTGTACGGATTTGTCAAATTATAGAATTGCTCTTTTTTTAAAAGATTTTATTTATTTATTTGACAGACAGAGATTACAAGAAGGCAGAGAGGCAGGCAGAGAGGCAGGCAGAGAGAGAGGGGGAGGCAGGCTCCCTGCCAAGCAGAGAGCCTGATGCAGGGCTCAATCCCAGGACCCTGGGATCATGACCTGAGCCAAAGGCAGAGGCTTAACCCACTGAGCCACCCAAGTGCCCTGAGAATTGCTCATTTTTAAAATAAATTAACCTAAGAGAGTGAACCGCACCCCAAAACACAGACTTTAAAAAAAAAAAAGTAGTTATTATTGTGGACATAAGAGAAAGAGAGACTAAAAAATGTAAGTACTCCTAACTTGATGTTTCAAAGAGAAAAAAGATATAAATACCTAAAACAGTTAATTTAAAATGAGTTTTAAATGCTGAGCAAAATTAAAGAAAAGACAAATAGGAAGTTTGGGGGTTTTACAAGTCTCCACTAAGAAAATCTTGTTTTATGTATTTTTTGTTGAACCACTACTTTGTTAAACTACATTGTTAATAAACAATGACAAAAGAAATCCTAGAATATTCAAGCAAGTTAACATTTATTTCAGTCACACTCAGAAAGAGAAAACTAGTGTGACTTACTTAGGAAGATATTCTTTTTTTTTTTTTTTTCTTTGAAGATTTTATTTATTTATCAGAGAGAGCGAGGGAGAGAGAGCGAGCACAGGCAGACAGAATGGCAGGCAAAGGCAGAGGGAGAAGCAGGCTCCCTGCCGAGCAAGGAGCCCGATGTGGGACTCGATCCCAGGACGCTGGGATCATGACCTGAGCCGAAGGCAGCTGCTTAACCAACTGAGCCACCCAGGCGTCCCGGAAGATATTCTTTTGATTGGAATAAAGACCATCAAATGGGAGACAAGGTAAATGAAATGTAGGAAGTGACTTTATTTCTGACTTGGTATTCAGTAAGTACTCAGATATTTGAATCCATGAGTGAATTAATAAGTAAATAAAGATCAAGGTCATTAAATTCTGTGGGACAGGCAAAAACCAGGCAGAGAAAAAATAGGAAGGAATACTGAAAAGATTTTAGTGCAAAAGCAGTATTATTAACCAAAATTTCAAAGCTCTGAGGCAAATCACATTCAAAAATAGAATCAAAGCAGGGGCGTTTGGGTAGCTGGGTGGTTTAGTCAGTTTAACATCTGACTGTTGATTTTACCTCAGGTCATGATCTCAGGGTTGTGAGAGTGAGCCCCGAGTTGGGCTTTGTGCTGGGTGTGGAGCCTGCTTAAGATCCTCTCTCCCTCTAAACATCCCCTTCCCCAAAACAGCCAATGCTAAATCTAAAACCTTTAATGTATACAAATAATCTAAGTGTCCATCAGAGGTTGAACTGATAAAGAAGTCACCATATTTATATACAGTGGAATATTATTTGACAAAAAAGGAAATCCTGCCATTTGCCACAACCTGAATGGAATGTGAAGACATTATGCTAAGTGAAATAAGCCTGACAGAGAACAACAGATACTGACTGCATGGTATCATGTATACATAGAATCTTTGGACAAAAAAGAAAAAAAGTACCAAACTCACAGTAACAGGGAGTAAAAAAAGTGGTTACGGGGGCTAAGGGATAGGGAGAATAGGGAGAGGCTGGTAAAAGGGTACAAACTTTCAGCTACAAGATGAATAAGGTCTGAGGACCTGACGCAAAGCACTGTGACTACTGTTGATAATACAGTGTTGCATGATTGATATTTGGTGGGATGGTGGTACTAGGATGTTCTCAACAAAATTAAACAAAATAAAATGAAAAACCCATAAACGTATGTGAGATGATATGCGAGAAGACTGGTGTGTTAAATATAGAGAGGAAATCCCTTCACACTGTACACATGTGTCAGGTCATCATGATGTATACTTTCTAGGTCTTGAAATTTGTTTTTCTGCTATACCTAAAATTATAAAAAAATACTGGATATGTAAGTTTTTAATATTGAAACAAGATCCATTTGCAGATAAAAATTGTCTCCTATCTAGGACTGAAGAATAGAATGGTTAAATTAGGCAGGGCTTGGTAACCAGCGAAGGTAACTTAGGAATATAGACACACACACACACACACACACACAGCCTACATACTTTATTACAAAATTAAATCATTTTACTGCCCAATATTCTGTATCTCTTTCTAAGGAATAGCATATAACATCAAACTTATAGGCTGACACAGCCAAATTAAAGATTTATCTGATGATAATAGACCTAACCCCTAAGAGAAATAAATAACTTATACATAACTTAGTTCTATAAAACCAAACCTAAGAGCAATTATGTACCAACAACTGATACAATGACTGGTATATTTTCTTGTCCTCAAAAGCCCACCAATCCTCATAGCTGAACCCATTTAAACATCACTAGATCTGGGACTAATATGATTCCAAGGCAGCTGGAATTTATAAATTACAGATGTTTCCTAGCTTGCTTATACCCAACAGCTATGATAAAGGAACACAATTCCAGGAACCGAGCCACAGTCAATTCTGTGTCTGTAGACTATACCACCAAGTAACTCTCTGCCATACCTATAATTACCTGGCTTTTCTTCCTGCAATAGGTTCATAGATCATTTTCTTAACTTCTGTTTCTCTGGAAATAGGGATGTGTTTGATACCCTGATTTTCTGGAAAGTAGAAGCCTTTGCACCTCAGATTCTATCACCAGATCCTCATCTTTTGCTTGTTGCTAAGTTTACTTGGTGCCTGTATACCTAGAGTTTTGTGTACTTCATGTAGTAGAACTAACAGTGTTCTCTGTGTTAACCTGCCAGTCACCTTAATTAAATTTCCTACTATTGTTTGCTACTGATATCAGGGACACAGGTCTTCAAAAGGGATGAATGGAAGTAAGAACTGAAATAACAGGTAGGAAAAAAGTTGGGGAAAGAGAAGTTATGGATTGAGAAAAGAAGATAGAGGGAACTGGCATAAATATAGGAAAGAATAAGAATAATCAAGATCTGCTGGGGGTGCCTGGGTGGCTCAGTGGATTAAAGCCTCTGCCTTCAGCTTAGGTCATGATCCAAGGGTCCTGGGATCAAGCCCCGCATCAGGCTCTCTGCTCAGCAGGAAGCCTGCTTCTCTTCCTCTCTTTCTCTGCCTATTTGTGATCTCTGTCTGTCAAATAAATAAATAAAATCTTTTAAAAAAAAACAAGATCTGCTGAAAAGCTACTCTTATTAGAAGTTTGAATTTATTTTTATCTTCTAGTTCCCTAAACCTGCTTCCTTGTATATTTGATATATTACGCCAAATGAGTAAGTATTTAATTCCAGATATGTCATTTTTCAGCTCTAAAATAAGTACTAGAATCTTTTGAAATATATTCTAAGATTCTTTTTAGTAGATTAAATTCTCTATGAAATTTTTTTATCTGTTTACTTCTGTTGTTCACTCCTTGATTCTCTTGAATAAAAAAATCATTGTTTTTGAAATCTCTTTCTGATAACACCAAAATCTGACCAACTATGAACTCTATTACCTAATTTTTCTTTTGGTACTGTTTCTCAGCATCCCTTACATTATACTTTTAATTGGATTCCAGAAAATGATTGGTGAAGAAATTATAGAAGCTTTGGATGATATCTTCCTCCGTATGGAAATTAGGTTAAGTTTTATTTTAGCATGCAAACTGAGTAATAGCAGATACCTCATTCTCTTGAAGTGTTGGTTTTAGGCTTTTTATGAGCAAGTTTATTTCAGATTTGCCCTTATTACTAGAATATGGTGTTTGCTATTAGAGGGTGTAATTCTGGAGGTCACTACAAGCCTAGGCAGGGTATTTACCAAGATTCTTCTCCCTCAACAAAACACAATTCTGATCTGTGTCCTTGGCACCACAATAATGCTAAAATCTCTGCCTTGTTCTTTCTCCTCTAACTACAAATTTCTGCTGGGCTTTTTGGAGCTGCATCCTGTGCATGAACACTTTAAGAGATAGCCAATGATGTGAGGGTAATATCTATGCAGATTTCATTGGTCTTTCTTTCAAATTACCTTCTCTCTGGGATTTTTCTCTTCATTTCCCAATGGTACAATGCAGATTTGATAGCAAGACAGAGTATTCTCTGATACAAACAGGTTTAAGCAGCCTGTTTCAAATATGTGGCCCATGGCTTTAAGAAGAGAAAGAACTGAAGATACAGTGATGAATCTAGGCAGCTGAAGAACAAGAAGTCAATTTGGGGAGCTATCAATGTACTATTTCACTAAGTTTAGGAAATTCTAAATATTTTTTATTGTTCCCAGCAATGTTATTACATGATTTTTTTAATAACATAAAATATTATGACTGCCTTTTAAGAACTAAACTATTAAATTTTTTAAAAGTAAGTATCAATTAAGAAATAAGGAACTATTTTAAAAAGAAAGAAAGGTTCCCAAGCCAACGAGTCTTAAGTATAAGAAATGGAAGGATTAATTTAGCTAAGAAAGTAATGTGTTGAATACAAGAATAAACAATGGGAGCAAAGCAAAGGGTGCGGTAAAGAGTCTGATTCCATGTTTTAATGTTTGAATGTTGACAGCTTTTAAGTCCCATTAGTCCCCCTTACCCTCTTGTCCTAAATCCAGGCAAGCTGATAAGTAAATATGGGCATTACTTTCTTTAGCATCAGAGGGAAATTCAAAACCACAAAACCACAGCCCTCGTGGTGAAAACCAAGATCTTAGGCCAACTCCATGAACCCAACAAAAAACCCAGTCAGTCTCCTTTCCTCGTTCACAGAACATCCTCAAATAAAACATGATTCAATCTAAAAGTATATGGCTAAAATCTCACACTCCCATTAAAGAAAGAGGGGATCACATAATACAGGAAAACTGAGTTCTAGATAAAATTTGTAAATAGGAAAATAGTTGCTAGGACAATATTTTTTACTATGTATATATTATATGTATTTATATATGTATATATAAGTATTTTTTAAATATATACATATAAATTTTTAAAAATACACTTGAATTTCAAGTATTTTTCCAAAAAATTAGAATAGCATGAATTAGAAAACCAAAACACACTCAAATAATGTAGGTATATAGAAGTAACTATACTCAATAGATGGTTCAAAGCCTTTGGCTCTCACTATAAAAGAATTTGTTAAAGTAAAATGGTCTAGTGTTTCAAGATGATTAAGTCTAAGTCAATTATTAAGAACTAAAAGCACTACGCAATAATGGTACCTCCATCTAGGTATTACGTAAGAAGAATTAAATAGAATACTTTAACTTCAAAAGTTTATTTTATCAATGTACTCAAAATGATAAATCACTTTTATTTAGGAGAATAATTTTGGATTTTCTAAATGTCTTATTCCACAAAATTACTAAACAATGATCTTAACTGACACAGAGAATTCCATTTTCAATTTTTTTTGCAATTTACACAACAAATGCATAAATCAGAAAATGCCTTCTGACTGAGAATTTCATTTGACTAGATATTTCCAATGAAAATAATTTTTTTGAAGTTTCCAAAAACTTTTTTAAAGTTATAAGCAATTTGTATTTTTAGGATAAGGATGTAGGTTTATCTTTAGAGTAGATGATCAATTTGTTCTAGATGAGATTCCATTAAAGAAGACTTTCAGATATACAGACTTTAAATCTTAATGACAGACTGAATTGAGTAAAGAAACCCACATATAGAAATGTCAGGCTGAAATCCTATATTTGATTATTAAATCACTGTAGGTATGGTTTAGGAGAACTATTCCCATATCCTTGTAGATTAAATTATATAAGCATATGTCATATTACTACACTTCATTTTTACAATTTGCAAATAGTGTGTGTTTTTTTAAAATAGGAAGTTTCTGGAAACTCTAATTAAGCAAATCTGTTGGTGCCATTTTTCAAACTTCATGTATCTGTGTCAAGCTTTGGTAATTCCTGCAATATTTCAAACTTTTTAATTATAAGTAAATTTGAATTTGGTTATGTGATCTATGATCAGGGATCTTTCACATTACTATTTTAATTGTTTTGAGGCACCACAAACTGCATTGATATAATATGGCAAACTTAAATAAATAAATATTGTGTGTGTCCTGACTACTCCATTGACAAGCTGTTCCCTCATCTATCTCCCTCTCCTTAGGCCTCTTTATTTCCTGAGACACAACAATATTGAAATTAGGCCAGTTAACCTACCATGGCCTCTAAGTGTTCATGTGAAAGGAAGAGTTGCAAGTCTCTCGCTTTAACTCAAAAGCTAGAAATGACTAAGCTTAGTGAGGAAGGTATGTCAAAAGCTGAAAAAGGCCAAAAAAAAAGCTGGGCCTCTTGTACCAAACAGTTGGCCAAGTTGTGAAACATTCTTGAAAGAAATTAAAAATGCTCTTTCAGGGAATACACGAATAATAAAAGAGCAGAAGAGCCTTATTACTGATGTGGAGAAGGTTTCAATGGTCTGGATTGAAGAGCAAGCCAGCCACAACATTCCCTTAACCAAAGCCTAATTCAGAGCAAGACCCTAACTCTCTTCAATTCTGTGAAGGCTGAGAGATGAGGAAGCTGCAGGCAAGTCTGAAGCTAGCAGATGCTGGTTCAAAAACTGTCTTCAGAACATAAAAGTGCAAGGGGAAGCCACAAGTGCTTAACAACAAGTTCTGTAGAAGAACTAGCTAAGAGCATTATTGAAGGGGCCTACATTAAACAACATATTTTCAGTGTAAACAAAACAGCCTTCTGTTGAAGAAGATGCCACCTAAGACTTCATAGCTAGAGAGGAGAAGTCTATGCCTGGCTTGAAAGGATAGGCTTTAAAGGATAGGCTGACTCTCTGGGTAGGGGCTAATATGGCTGGTGACTTTAAATTGAATCCAGTGCTCATTTACATTTCAAAAATCCTAGGGCCTTTAAGAATTATGCTTAATCGGGGCGCCTGAGTGGCTCAGTGGGTTGAAGCCTCTGCCTTCGAGGCTCAGGTCATGATCCCAGGGTTCTGGGATTGAGCCTTGCATCGGGCTCTCTGCTCGGTGGGGAGCCTGCTTCCTCCTCTCCCTCTGCCTGCCTCTCTGCCTACTTGTGATCTCTGTCTGTCAAATAAATAAATAAAATCTTTAAAAAGAAAAAAGAATTATGCTTAATCTACTCTGCCTGTGTTCTGCAAATGGAACAGAAAAGCCTGGATGATAGCACATCTGATTACCACATGGTTAGCTGGCTATTTTAAGCCCACTCTTGAGACCTACTGCTCAGAGAAAGAGATGCAGCTCAAAATATCACTGCTCATTGACCATGCACCTGGCCCCCCCAGAGCTCTGATGGAAAGAAATGTACAATGAGATGAAAGTTGTTTTCTTGCCTGCAAATACAACATCTGTCCTGCAGCCTAAGGGTCAAGGAGCAATTCTGACACTGACGTCTTATTATTTAAAAAATACATTTTTTGGGCCACCTGAGTGGCTCAGTTGGTTAAGCAATTGCCTTCGGCTCAGGTCATGATCCTGGAGTCGCACATCAGGCTCCCTGCTCAATGGGGAGTCTATTTATCCCTCTGACCTCTCCCCTCTCATGCTCTCTCTCTCTCAAGTGAATAAATAAATAATCTTAAAAGAATATATTTTGTAAGGATAAAACTGTCGTAGTGATTCCTCTGATGAATCTGAGCAGTCAGCTGAAAACATTCTGGAGCGTATTCACCATTCTAGATGACATTAAAAACATTCATCATGATTCATGGGAAGTGGTAAAAATATCAACATGAATAGGAGTTTGGAAAAAGTTGATTCGAACCCTCTTAGATGACTTTGAAAGGTTCAAGATGTTAGTGGAAGTAACTACAGATGTGGTAGAAACAACAAGAGAACCAGAATTAGAAGTGGAGCCTGAAGATGTGATGAATTGGTATAATTTCCTATAACACTTTAACAGATGAGGACATTCTTGTCATGGATGTGGAAAGATAGTGGCTTCTTGACATGGAATGTACTTCTGGTGAAGATGCTGTGAAGACTGTCTAAGTGGCAACAAAGGATTTAGAATATTACATAAACTTGGTTGATAAAGCAGTGGTCAAATTTGAGAGGACTAACTCCTATTTTGAAAAAAGTTCTACTTTTTACTCTATGTGGGTAAAATGCTATCTCAAATGGCATCACATGCTACAAAGAATTGTTTGTGTATTTTTAAGTTTTCAATTGAATTCCAGTTAGTTAATATACAGGGTAATATAAGTTTTGGGTGTATAATATAGTGATTCAACAATTCCTTAAGCCACCTGGGTCTTATTTTTAAGAAAATGCCACAGATGCCCAATCTGTAGCAATTACCAACCTGATCAGTGAGCAGCCATCAACATCAAGGCAAGACCATCCAGCAGCAAGAAAGTTATGACTCATGACTTGCTGAAAGCTCAGATGTTGGTTGGTAAAGTGGTTTGTGACAGGTCTCCCCAAAATATGGCAATTTGTCACTAAGATTATTTTGAATTAGTAACACTCAAACCCCACAGATTTAGGAAAAGCTCTTTACCTCCCCCATGACTGCCAAAAAGAATTTAGATGGAGGATCTGCTCCAGGAGGAGACCTATCACTATAGATAACTGCACTGTAGTATATATTAGGTATGGAAGGCAGGCAGGAAAGTCCTTTATGTCCCACTGTTTCTAAATGGCCCAGCTAATATTTATTTACCAGTTACTCTTTTCATCATCTTGTGAACTGCATTCCTTCCCTTTTAAGTCCAACATAACTTCCCTTTCTCTTTAGTTCAAAATGATATATAAACCCTTTTTAACTGTCTTTGCAATTGTATTTTTGTGTGAATTCCCAACATCTATGAAATTAAATTGGATTTTCTCCTGCTAATCTGTATTTCATGTCAATTTGACCCTCTGGTTAGCCAGAAGTACTTCCAAGGGCAGAGGAAATGTCTTCCCTCCCAAGAAGTGTTAGCATTTTGTAGCAGTGTTTTTTTTTAAAAGATTTTATTTATTTATTTGACAGACAGAGATCACAAGTAGGCAGAGAAGCAAGCAGAGAGAGGGGGGAAGCAGGCTCCCTGCTGGGCTGAGAGCCTGCGGGGCTCGATCCCAGGACCCTGGGATCATGACCTGAGCCTCAAAGGCAGAGGCTTTAACCCACTGAGCCACCAGGTGCCCCTTGTAGCTGTATTTTAAGTTAAGGTATGAAAACATTATTTTTTCCCCCAACATAACCCAACATAATGCTACTACACATTTAATAGACTACAGCATAGTGGAAACACAACTTTTACGTGCACTAGGAAACCAAAGAGTTCATTTGACTCACTTTATTGTGGGGGTCTGGAATTGCACCTGCAATATCTCCAAGGTACATTTATAATTCCCTTTCCTTTAGGTAGTTTAGATGGTATGTTGCAAAATTATTGTTTGTTCTTAGATGTGTATGTGCATGTGTGGGTTCATTCGTCTTACAGAAAACTCAGAGAGAGAACGGACCACAGGGATACAGACATACAGGCCTGATATTTTCTTCACTGAAGAAGGAACAGGTGACATTTTCAGAAATGTGTTGTCACACTTCTCTGATTGTCTAGCTTTTACTCATAGATGGGAGGAGGCTTTCTCCTGAAGGGAAAACACTGAGACCAATTGAGGCTGGGAAGGAGGTGGTCTTAGGGGGCAACATCATGTGATAAAACACTTCTCTATCTAAAAATAAGACACTGAGTTGACAGTAAAACTCAAGTATGTCAGTACTCCAAAGCACAGCTTATGATTCCATGTGGAGGAGAGCAAAAAGAATACAGTGATGAGGTTCTGCAACGAACAGAGAGGCTAGATCTGAGCAAATGTACTTCAAAAATAACCATTTCTACTATTAGCAGTTAACTTTTATGCTTTCAATAATGAAGTTTAACCCTTGCCAAATTTCTAGGAAAATTTCATTAGGAGTCATTAGAATCCTTACAAATAGGATAAAATATTATCAATAGGTAAATTTGAGTAAAGGGTATATGGAAATTCTCTGTACTATTCATATTCTTGCAGCTTTTCTATATGAATGAAATACTTTTCAAATAAAAATATGAGGCATTGAGAGGCAACGTGGGGAGGTTGAGGGATAAGAAGGGACTAAATGAAACAAGATGGGATCGGGAGGGAGATAAACCATAAGAGACTCTTAATCTCACAAAACAAACTGAAGACTGCTGGAGGGGAGAGGGGTAGGGGGAAGGTAGTCAGGTTATGGACATTGGGGAAGGTAAGTGCTATGGTGAGTGCTGTGAAGTGTGTAAACCTGGTGATTCACAGACCTGTATCCCTGGGGCTAATAATACATTATATGTTAATAAAAAAATTAAAAAATTAAAAAAAAAATCCGAGACAAAAAAGTTACAGCTCTACAACCTAGAATCCCTCTGTTGGAAGGAGGAATGAGAAGCCTGTCCTATATTTCAAATGAAGTGGCCAAGAGGAAATGATACTGAACTATTCCAGACAGTGCTGAAAGAAGAAAAGCTTCCCAATTCTTTAAAAATTACTTTTAAAAGTCAACATACCACTCATATGAAAACCTGAAGTATGATAATAAAAGATCAATCTCACCTGTGAGTACTGGCATAATCATTTTAAGTAGATTATTACAATTTGGTAGACCATTGAAAGTGTAACAAATGACCAAGAGGAGATCAGGTCCAGGAAGAAAAAGACTGTTCAACATAAATAAGTGTGCTACAATAATTCACAATGGTAAAAGGTCAACAAAAAAATGTTTTATGGTAATCATTATGTTATGGTAATCAAATGTTCTATGGTAATCATTATATTCTAAAAAGGCTAAAAAAATCAATATTTATTCTTGATAAAAGCTCTTTGTTTACTGACTATTACATCAAGAGGATCATCTCTTCACAGGAGAAAAAGTATGGTCACAAACAAAAAGGCTGTCCAGTTTTTAATAGATAAAACATTCCCATTAATATCAGAAACAGTAGAAAGAAATGAGATGTATAAATATTATTAGGATTGACAAATAAAAAGTACATTAGTTGCAGGTAATATTACCAAATACTTGGGAAACCAGAAAAATCAATAGGAAAATAATTATCATTATTGGTAGTAATACCTAAGTATCACATACAGAATTCAGGTAAGTAACTAGTTCCAAATTATGATGAAAAAGTTTGGTACTTTGGTATTTTGAAAGGAATAATCACAACAGAACAATGAAACAGAAGAGAATATAACAACACAAAATACCTATGGGAACTGAGAACATGATCAAAGTGGCATTTTAAGTTATCGAAAACAATGGTTGATTCAGCTAAAGCTATTAGGAAAATTGGCTAATGAAGGAAATCAGAAATAAGCCTCAATGGAGTAAGGATTACTCTGAGGTGACTATTTTTGAGAAACAGCAAATATAGAAGAAGTTATGAAGGTGGAGTAGTTGTTATAATTTTGTAGGTAAAATTTACATTTAAAAAGAAATCTCTATTTCTGTGTCTCCCTCTCTGTATCTGCAAGGGAGTGATGCCTGAAAACTACAAGAACTCTGGTGACTGGAGAAGGACCTGACCGAAATCTGCATAACTAATCTAATCCTTGTTTACCATGCTTTTCCTGATAACCTCCCATACCTCCTTGAACCATCTTTCTTTTGTGTTTAGCTAAAAATGGTATTTAACATGGTGGCTTGGGCCACCTCAGGGAGTTTAATCATTTTTCCTGGGTATTTCCACTGTGTATATGAAGTATTCATTTTAATAAACTTCTATTTATATATTTATTGTCTTTTTTAAAAAAGATTTTATTTATTTGACAGAGAGAGACAGAAAGCAAGAGAGGGAATACAAGCAGGGCGAGTGGGAGAGGGAGAAGCGGGCTTCCTGCTGATCAGGGAGCCCAATGCAGGGCTTGATCCCAGGACCCTGGGATCATGACCAGAGCCAAAGATAGATGCTTAATGACTAAGCCACCCAAGCACCCGTATTTTTTGTCTTTTATACCAGATTACTCAGCCAAGAGCTCAGAAGGGTAGAGGGAAAATAATATTTCCTCCCTTACAATCATATTTAGCTTTAAAGAGTCATAAGACATAGTAAAACACGAGATATGTAAGTATAATATGAAATATATATGTATTATGTATTCAAACATTTCCACTCTTGAGATAAAATAAATAAAATATCATGACAGAAAAATATTGATTGGTGGTAAAGCTCATAGTTCAGGAGATTTTCCATATTTTTTTTGTATCTTTTTTGAAACCTGCTTTGTAAAATTAAAATCAGATGAACAAACTGTCATAAGATTCTATTCATTTTCTCCATATGTATTATGGGATTAGTGCCTGGAGGCTTTTTTGAAAGCAAAATTCCAACAGAACACAAACAGCATAATTATAGATGCTGAGGAAATTAAGAAAGAAAAGGGAATAGGAAAAAAAAGGAGCCTAAACTTTTGGTTTTAATCAAGGTTTTTTTTTGTTTTGTTTTGTTTTTTTTGAGCAGGGAAGAGCAGAGGGAGGAGAGAGAGAATCTTAAGCAGGCTTCATGCCCAGAGGGTAAGCCCAACATGGGGCTCAATATCACAACCCTGAGATCATGACCTGAGCCAAAATCAAGAGTCAGATGCTTAACCCACTGAGCCACCCAGGCACCCCCTGACCGAGGTTCTTAAAATCTAACATACTTATGAATAACTCACTAGTTCAAAATTCAGACTGTAAGGCACCAACTTCCCAAATTGTAATTTAAAGAAATGAGACATTTTTATTTTTGGTCTACATATTTTTAAAAATTTTTACATTTATTTATATTTCTTTTTTAAACTGGGCTTTTAAAATAATGACTCCTAAAGTGATTCTCAGTAGATGGCTCTCAGGATGTATTCTGAGAGTAACTACTCTAAAGAGTAAACTTCAGGGGGCGCCTGGGTGTCTCAGTGGGTTGAGCTTCTGCCTTCGGCTTGGGTTTTGATCCTGGGGTCTTGGGATCAAGCCCCGCATTGGGCTCTCTGCTCAGTGGGGAGCCTGCTCCCCGCCTACCCCGCCTCCTGCTCTGCCTACTTGTGATCTCTCTCTCTGTCAAATAAATAAATAAAATCTTTAAAAAAAAAAAAAAAAGAGTAAACTTCAGGGTAAAAACTCCTAAAGAGCATTTTGCTTAAATTTGGCCATTTTATTCTCGAATAGAAGAAAAAAAAAAGGTGAAACCAGAATTGACACTTAATAGGATTTTGTTTTTGAACATATTAATTTCTATATAACCTTGTTCCATAAGTGATCTTAAATTACAATTCCAAGGCAGTACCATAAATAGTGCTTTCTACTGCTAAAAAGAAAACAATAGGCCCAAAATGATGTCTGTCAGAGTAAGACCCCTAGTTAGTAAAACGAGACTTAGTACCTCATCTAACAGCAGTTACAACTTCCCCCCAAAATGCAGTCTTAACAGGTCAGTGAGAATTTTATGATGGACACCAATGAGTCTTCACATACACTCACCATTTGCCAAAAGATGAGGTAATCTACATGATAAGATCCTCTCCTCTTCTGCCTAAGGAAAAGAGACTTTGCTATTCTTTCCTTTTGCTTTAACTTTCTACCATCTGCCTTATAAAAACCTTTCATTTTACAACCCTTTGGAGCTTCCCTCTACTTCTAGATAGAATGCTGTCTGATTCATGAATTGTTTAATAAAGCCAATTAGATCTTTAAATTTACTCAGTTGAATTTTGTCTTTCTAACACTACTTTGCTATTTAGTATATAGAATAACTTAAACAAAAATAGAATTCTGCTTCTATCTTCAAAATCTACTTAGATGAAATAATAATTTAACAGAAAAAGACATTTCAGAAATTTAATAAAAGCTCAAAAAGGGGATCTAATTTACATGTTGCTTTACTTGTTATTTCATATAGTCAATTAAAGGGTTATATTAAAGAGGTTATCATCAAAACGTAACTATTTAAAAACTGGAAGAATAAATAACTTACATCACTAAAATATCTAGTTATGATGAACACAAAGAAATCAAACATAAAGGATTCATAAATGGAAGCAAAATGTTTGGGAAAATACAAAATTATCCATGTGTTATAATAACACTGTAAATATGTTGTTCAGAAATGGAAACAAAAGAGTCTCTCAAAGGCATATGAAAACAAGGACTAAGAACAAAGGACAGGAGCTTGGGAAGATGGTAAAAGGGAAGCAAAATGTGTGGAAAAATACAAAATTACCCATGTGTTATAGTAACACTGTAAATACGCTGTTCAGAAATGGAAACAAAAGAGTCTCTCAAAGGCATATGAAAATAAGTATTAAGAAACAAAAGACAGGAGTTTGGGAAGTTGGTGGAGTAGGAGGACCCGAAGATCACCGTGTGCCATGTTTACAACTAGATATGATCCACTTCTGAGACAATAAACTGGAGAGCCATCTTAATACTGGCAAAGTGCACAACCAAATATAGAGAAGAAGTTTTATCTGAAAGGTTAAAAAGGGCAGAAAGGTGGAGGGAGGCTGCCCACTGGAAGGACTAAGCTTCAAGCGCAGAGAGGGCAGAAAAAAGGGCCCCCGAGGGAGCGCACATATGGAAGACTAATCCCCATAACATTTGCCTTCAAAGGACAGACGGTTTGAATTCCATAAGTGTGGGGTTTTATTTATTTATTTATTTATTTAGTGACAGAGAGCCTGTAAGCGAGAGGGTGGGAGCTGCGGAGGGAGAGAAGAGAGAGAATCCTAAGCAGGCTCCACACCCAGTACAGAGCCCGGATCAAATTTCACAACTCTGAGACCATGACCTGAGCCAAAATCAGGTGTTGTACAATTAAGTGACTCAGCCATGTAGGTGTCCCTGAATTCTAAGTTTGTAAAACCAATGTGACTTGGAGCCTGTAGCTTAAAAGTTAGCTGACAGCACTGGGAGAGCACTGGGAGGGCAGGTCGATGCCCTTAAGGAGACAACAGTCTACACTGAGAGGTAACATAAAAACTGCGTTCATTGTACGCAGTTCATTGTATGAACTGCAGTTCATACAATGCCAGGGGCCAATGGGAGACAGATCTGTTCTTTCTGATTTCAGAGCATGTTGGGAGACTTCAAAAAAACAAAGGAGCTGGCAAGTGCCATTTTCCTCTCATGCCCGCCAGCATAAACACAGAGCCACCTGTGAAATGTGGGGCTGCACAGACACTTGATACTTAACCTGCTAGCAGTGCCCCACATCCATGAGTTGTCCTGAGGATTTGCCCTCCCCATGTCTGCTAACCTCAGCCCTGGGCTCAGGGCAAATTTGTTAAAGCTATGCATTTGTCCAGCAAGTCACTAGGTGCACAGCAACTGCCTGGCTCCACATTCACTTGCCAGGCTGGGTGCTCCAGCCATCATAACACACAGTGCTGAGCCACTCCCAGCTTTGAACCTGGCCATTTTGGCCCCCAGCCCCCACCTTCCACAATGCTTTGGGGGATCCAAAGGTCTAGTGGCCCAGTGAAAATTATGCTAACACTGAAGCTCTGTTCTCAAGTTGCCTGGTGGGCACATACCCTAACAGCTTGCCTACCTGGGTCTCACTAATACACAGTGACCAAAAGCAGCCCAAAAGAGGAAGAGACCCAGTACAGATAACTACACTGAAAGGAAAAATGACTCAGACACAACAGCAGGGTATAAGTGACACACATAGGATACTGTGCTGAACTGCCAGATTATCCTATACAGGGAACACTTCACTGAAGAGCAATCCAGGAGCTTTTCTTCATAAAGTCCTTACTCTCAAGAGCAGAAGATATACCAAACTTCCTTAACACATAGAAACAAACACAGGCAGACAAAATGAGGAGACAGAGAAATTCACCCCAAATAAAAGAAAAGGACAAGGCCATTGTCAGACATCTAAGCAAAACAGATATAAGTAACATGACTGATAGAGAATTTAAAGCAATGATAATAAGGATACTCACTGGCCTTGAGAAAAGACTGGAAGACATGAGTGAGACCCTTAATGCAGAGATAAGGAATAGCACAGCAGAGATGAAGGGCATAATCAACAAAATGAGAAACAGGTGTGATGGAATGAACAGCAGGATGGAAGAAGCAGGGGAACAAATTAGTGATCTAGAGGACAGAATAATGGAAAGTAAGCAAGCTAAATAAAACATAGAGAAAAGAATGAGGCAAAACAAAAACACACTTAGGGAACTTAATGACTCCATCAAATGTAGTAACATTCATATTACAGGAGTCCCAGAAGAAGAGGAGAGAGAAAAGGGGGCAAGAAACTTTTTTGAAGAATGAATAGCTGAACATTTACCTAATCTGGGGAAGGGAATACATGTCCAGACCTAGGAAGCACAGAAAACGCCCATCAAAATCAACCAGAGCAGACCCACACCAAGACATATTGAATTATATTGCTGAGATAACTGATAAAGAAAAACTGTTAAAAACAGCAAGACAACTTACAAGGGAAAACCCAGAAGCCAATCAGGAGATTTTTCAAAAGAAACTTTGAAAGTCAGAAGGGAGTGGCATGATATATTCAAAGAGCTGAGTGAGAAGAATCTACAACCAAGAATATTCTATCCAGCAAGGCTATTATTCAAAATAGAAAAAGTGATTAAAAGTTTCACAGACAAACAAAGACTAAAGATCACTAAACCAGTTCTTTAAAAAATACTACAGAGGACTGACTGGTATCTCCTGGAAAGGAAAGACCAAAACTGAGAGTATATAGGTAGAAGACAAAAAACCAACAACAAAAAATATTTCTGTTTAAAAAAAAAGTCGAGGACTCACACACAAACACACAGAAGGATATAAAATAGAAATGAAACTAAAATGTGGAGAGGAGAGGAGAAAAGAATGGGTTGAAACTTAAACAGCTATCATCTTAATATAGACTTCTATATGCACAAGAAGTTACATACAAACTTATTGGTAACAGTATGTCAAAGCCACTAAAAATATGCAAAGAATCAAGAGGAAGAAATCAAATAAATCACTAGGGAAAGACAGCAAAATATGAAAGATAGAAGAGAAAATCTTCAGAAACAATCAGAAAATAAGTAATAAAACTGACAATAAATACAAAGCTATCAATAATTACTTTGATTGCAAATGGACTAAACCGTCCAATCAAAAGAGACAGGGAGAGAGAATTGATGGGAAAAAAAAAAAAAAGACCCATTTATATGCTGCCCACAAGAGACTCATTTTAGACCAAAGAGACCTGCAGACTGAAAGTGAGGGTAAGGACAAACCTGTATGTTTCTTTCTTTCTTTCTTTTTTTTTTTTTTTTTAAGATTTTTATTTATTTATTTGAGAGAGAGACATCACAAGTACACAGAGAGGCAGGCAGAGAGAGAGAGGGAAGCAGGCTGCCTGCCAAGCAGAGAGCCCAATGCAGGGCTCGATCCCAGGACCCTGGGATCATGACCTGAACCAAAGGCAGAGGCTTAACCCACTTAGCCACCCAGGTGCCACGAAACCTGTATGTTTTAAATGGGTGTCAAAAGAAAGCCAGATTAGCATGCTTTACAGGGACAAAGGACTTTAAGACAAAGGAAATATACAATAATAAAGAGGACCCCCCAAATATATACATACAAGCAAAAATTCTCAACAAAACATTAGCAAATTGAGGGACACCTGGGTGGCTCAGTGGGTTAAGCCTCTGCCTTCGGCTCCGGTCATTATCCCAGGGTCCTGGGATAGAGCCCCGAATCTGGCTCTCTGCTCAGCAGGGAGCCAGCTTTCCCCCTCTCTCTGCCTGCCTCTCTGCCTGCTTGTGATTTCTCTGTCAAATAAATAAATAAAATCTTAAAAAACAAAAAACAAAAAACATTAGCAAACCGAATTCAACAATACATTAAACACACACACACACACACACACGCAACACTCACCACAATCAAGTGGGATTTATTCCCAGGATGCAAGGCCGTTCAATATTTGCAAAACAATCTGTGATACATCATATCAGTAAGAGAAAGGGCAAGAACCATATGATCCTTTAAATGGATGCAGAAAAACCATTTGAGACAGTACAACATCCATTCATGATAAAACACAAAACAAACAAACAAACAAACAAAAACCTCCACGAAGAAAGGTTAGACAGAACACACTTCAAAATAATAAAAGCCATATATGAAAAACCCAGAGCTAACGTCATCCTCAATGGCGAAAAACTGAGAGCTTTTCCCATACAGTCAAGAAAAAGACAAGGATGTCCACTCTTACCACTTTTATTCAACATAGTATTGGAAGTCCTAGCCACAGAAATTAGACAACAAAAAGAAATCAAAGCCACCGAAACCAGTTAAGGAAGAAGTAAAACTGTCACTATTTGCAGACGACATGATACTATATAGAAAAAACCCAAAGACTCCACCAAAAAACTGGTAGAACTGATAAACGAATTCAGTTAAGTCACAGGATACAAAATCAACGTTCAGATATCTGTTGCATTTTTTTTCATTATTTTTTGTTAAGATATCTCTACACTCAATGTAGAGCTCAAACCCAGAATGCCAAGATCAAAAGTTCTTCTGAGCCAGCCATTGGTTGCCTTTCTATACAACACTGATGAGGCAGCAGAAAGAAAAATTAAGGAAACAATTCTATTTACAATTGCACCCCAAATAAAAAGATACCTAGAAATAAATGTAACCAAAGATTTTAAAGACCTGTACTCTGAAAACTATAAAAACACTGATGAAAGATACTGAGAAAGACCAAGAGAAATGTTAAGACATTCCATGTTCATGGATTGGAAGAACAAAGATTTTTAAAATCTCTATATGATGCAAAGCCATCTATGTATTTAAAGCAATGCCTATCAAAATACCAAGAGCAAAAAGAAAAGAAAGAAAATATCAACAGCAATTGTCACAGAACTAGAACAAACAATCCTAAAATTTTGTGAAAATACAGAAGATCCTTAAAAGTGAAAGCATTCTTTAAAAAGACTTCTGGGCAGGCACCATAATTCTGGATTTCAAATTACCTTACAAAGCTGTAGTAAGCAAGAGTATGGTACTGGCACAAAAATAGACACATAGATCAATGGAACAGAATAGAAAACCCAGAAATAAACCCATCATCCTATGGTTAATTAATCTTCAACAAAGAAGGAAAGAATATCCAATGGGAAAAAGAAAGTCACTTTGACAAATGGGGTTGGGAAATCTAAACAGTAACAAGCAAAAGAATGGAAGTAAACCACTTTCTTACACCATACACAAATATAAACTCAAATGGATTAAGGACCTAATTGTGAGACCTGAAACCACAAAAATCCTAGAAAAGAACACAGGCAATAACTTCTTTAACATCATTCATAGCAATTTCTTTGTAGATCTGTCTCCTGAAGTAGGGAAAACAAAAGCAAAAATAAACTACTGTGACTACATCAAAATAAAAAGCTTTTGCACAGCAAAGGAAAAACAATCAGCAAACTAAAATGCATCCTATGGAATGGGAGAAGATATTTACAAATGACATACTGGATAACAGGTTAGTGTCTAAAGTATATAAAGAACTTATAGAATTCAACACCTAAAAACCAAATAATCCAATTAAAAACTGGACAGAAGACATGAACAGACATTTTTCCAAAGAAGACAAATAGATAGCCAACAGACACATGAAAAGATATGTGGGGTGCTTGGATCGCTTAGTCAGTTAAAGGTCTGACTCTTGATTTCGGCAAAGGGCATGATCTCAAGGTCATGAGATGAAGCCCCACACGGGGCTCCATGGTGGGTATGGAGTCTGCTAAAGATTCACTCTCTCCCTTTCTCTCTACTCCCTCACCTCCCTCTCTAAAAAATAAAATAAAAAACCTAAAATGGATGCTTGGTATCACTCATCATCAGGGAAATGCTAAATCAAACTGCAATGAGATGCTACCTCATACTTGTCAGAAGGGCTGAAATAAAAAAGACAAAAAACAAGTGTTGCCTAGGATGTGGAGAAAAAGGTACCCTCTTACATTGCTGTTGAGAATGAAAACTGGTATAGTCACTGTATAAAACAGTATAGAGGTTCCTCAAAAATTTTAAAATGGAATTACCCCATGATCTAGCAATCATACTTTGGGTATTCATCTAAAAAATATAAGAACACTTATTCAAAGGGACACATGCACCTCTATGTTTATTGCAGTTTTATTTACAACAGCCAAATTATGTAAGTAGCCCAAGGATCCATAGATAGATGAATGGGTAGAAGATGTGTACATCTTCCCATGTGTACACACATGGGAATATTATTCAGCCATAAAAAAATGAAATCCTGAGGTGCCTCAGTGGACAGTAAATATCTGCCCTTCTCACGCCTTATTATTGCCACTGATGATCATAGTTAAAATCACTGTAAGATTTTATAAAAGGTAAGATGAATAAATCCCTTGCTTAGCACAGTAAATGACTACAGTGGGAAGCTCTGTATCCTTTTTTATACAGCAACACTGTAATTTTAAGACATCATGAGAATTAAGAATAAAGGATCTCATTTTGAAATTTAGACTAGAATATTAAAATAATGTTTTCTTCAGTTATATAATGACACATAAAAATTGTGGTAGAAGTAAATAAATAAGTCTACCACTTATTTGAGACATGAAGAAAATTCTTCCAAAATAAGGAATCAAATGTATATGAATGAAAAGCAAACCAATCACAGATTCAGAGATAACATTTTTACAAGTTTATTACAATGCCCTCAGTTTATAAAGCACTTGAATTAATCTGTCAGTTCATGGGTTGACATATAGCAATCACTTAAGAACCCTGAGAAAGCAATCCAGTAATTTTTGAAGACGTTAATTAAGTAATGTCAGAGATTCAGTACTCAGATTCTGAACTGAGACCCTTTCAAGATGAGTCTTACATATATAACAAAGAAGTAAAAAAGAAGCCCTCTTAAGAAAAGTTTTTTTTTAAGAGAAAAGTAAGAACTCACTTAAATGGTCATATAAAATGAAAAGGAAACATGCAAAAAGAAACAAAATGCTAATCACATCTTCTACCAGTTGCCAAAATGCCACTATTGACTAAAAATGGATCCTTAATGAGTTGGGTAGATAAGCTCTCATCAGTTAAAAAGTAAAAGACGGCCAACAAAGACTCAGATTGGGCTAGAATATTATAGCTGGGATGGAAACAAGAATGTGAATCAAATAAGGCTCCAAAATGAATTTGTCATTTTAGAAAAGGACATGGAATCTTACCAAAAATTAAAATTGCTGTTTAAATTTGCTTAAGCTATAAAGAAAAATCCTGGGCTACTAAGGAATAAAAAAGAGAAAACCATCAATATTTTATTACTTAAAAGTAAATTTTTCTATGTTTAGAGAATATTTAGAGAGGGGTGTGTGTGTGTGTGTGTGTGTGTGTGTCCCAAAGAAACCACCCCATATCAAGATAGATATCCCTGGGTTCAAACTATGTAATTTTCTTCCCTATGGCAGAATCTGTATAGACTGCTTCCATATTAGATAAAGTTACAGATAATTTCTCCTACAATGAAATGTCACATGAACCCCAGAGAAAAGGTGAAATATATTCAGTTCCTGAAATGTTTATTGGGTAGGGATGCCCCCTGCTTTCCCAATATTGGTAAATATCTTATTGGATATCTTGTATGTTCTCTTTTTCTTTTTCTTCTACTAGAACTAATGATGGCTCCAAATTTCTTAAATCAATCTATGTATAAAAAAGGCACAAAAGTGTATAGCTGTCAATTATTAGTTACAAAATTCAATTTTAATCCATGAAAAGAAATGAGATATGTCAAAATTATGATAATGGCATCCTATGCTAGCCCTCATTTATTAAGTATTATCCATGTCAAAAAAAATTGACTCTGCTTTTGTAGAACCAGTTGAGTAAAGAAAAGGTAATATATTGGAACAGCAGAAAACTTAATGAAAATGTTATCTCAAAAAACTTGCTAAAAAATAAATTCAAATTGGGTTTAGAATCAAAATAAATGTCACTTGCAAAATATTAATGACTATAACAATAAGCACAAATAATAAAAGTCCATTTATGTGAGGATGATGCATATGTTAAGATCTAACCAGAGTTGATTTTAAATTACTGAAGTACTAGCGATATTAAAGATAAAGAAAAGAGGAGGAGAGTCTAGATGGCAGAGGAGTAGCAGACTGAGATAACATCAGGTTGCAGGAGTTAAGCTAGATAGTTATTAAACCATTCCAAACACCTACAAACCGAACAGGAGATAGAAGAGCAGCAATTCTAGTAACAGAAAATTGACCACTTTCTGAAAGGTAGGATGTGTGGAGAAGCGAATCCAAAGCATGGGAAGATAGAACATAGGGGCAGAGGCTGGCTCCTGACAAGCAGTGGAGCAACGGAGCACAAAATCTGAACTTTTAGAAGTCTGCTTAACTGAGAGACATCACTACAGAGGCTAAGCGGGGGTGGAGCTCTCGCAGGGACAGTGTGGTCTCAGGTCCCGCGGGGTAAGAGAAGGATCGGGGATGTCTAAGTAAGTGTAGCAGACCTCGCAGATATCAGAGCAGGGAAGCCAACTACAGAGACGGAGCAGAGGAGTAAGCTCTGAGCTTGGGGTTAACTTAAATCGTGATCTGTGGCACAGCTGGACCATGCCTCTTTGAGCAGGGACCCCACAAGTGAGAGATTTGGGGAGACCCACCCTTCTCTGCCAGAAGAGCAGTGCAGCAGGAATCTGCTGGGTTTGGAGACTTCAAACAGGACTATGTGCCAGAGACAGAAATGCTCAGTCACAAGCTGGGTGAGCTTGGAGCGTGGCCAGAGATCAGGGAGATGGGAGTGATTGATTGATTTCCTCTAAGGGTGCACTGAGGAGTGGGGTCCCGAGGTCTTGGCTCCTCTGGGCCAGAGATTGGGAACCCGCCATTTTCATCCCCTTCTCCAGAGATCTACAGAAAGCATTCAGGGAAGGAACCACTCCCAAGAGCAAACCCGAGCAGATTACTTAGCCTTGCCCCCGGCAAGGGCAGCACAATTCCGCCTCAGGGAAACACATTTGAGAATCATTACAATAGGCCCCTCCCCAAGATCAGCATGAACATCCAGCCAAGATCAAGCTCACTGATCAAGAAGAACAGCGGAATTCCAGAGGAGGGGAAAGCAAAGCATGGAATTTATGGCTTTCTCCTCATGATTCTATAGTTTTCCAAAGTTAATTAAATTTTGTTTTATTTTTTTCTTATTATAATTTTTTAACATTTCCACTTTCCTCTTTTAACGTTTTTAACTAGTTCTTCTTAACAATACCTTTCTAAAAAAACTTTAAACCTTCATTATTATACTCATATTGTATCCTTCATTGTACCTAAATTTATTTTTTGTATATATATAAGGTTTTTTCTTCTAAAAAATTTTGGGATACAATTTCTTCTAATAGATCAAAATACACCCTAAATTAAGACCAGGGCTTTGCTCCAGTCTCCAGCCTGAGAAAATTGTCTCCATGTCCATATTCTTTCTTTTTAGAACCAACTTATCTTATCAATTCCTTTTTTAGAATTTTTTTAAAGTTTCATCTTTACAGTCATAGTCCATCCCTTCATCATGCTTATCCTTATTTTTGTATATATATAAGTTTTTCTTTCTTTAAAATTTTGGTAGGCAGTTTCTTCTAAGAGACCAAAATATACACAAAATCAAGTGGGTGGCTCTGTTCTATTCAACAGTCTACTAAATTTTTAAAATTTCTTTTTGCCCCCTTTCTTCTCCCCCCAATTTGCGGTCTCTTCTGATTTTGTTAACGTACATTTTTCTGGGGTCTTGCCACCCTTTTACTATTTTATTCTCCATTCATATATTCATATCTGGATAAAATGACAAAGCAGAAAAACTCACCACACACACAAAAAAAGAATAAAAGGAAGTACTGATGGCTAGTCACCTAATCAATATGGACATTGGTAATATGTCAGATCTAGAATTCAGAATGACAACTCTCAAGGTGCAAGCTGGGCTCAAAAAAGGCATGGAAGATATTAGAGAAACCCTGCCTGGAGAAATAAAAGCCCTTCCTGGAGGAAAAAAAAAGAACTAAAATCTAACCAAGCTGAAATCAAGAAAGCTATTAATGAAGTGCAATCAAGAATGGAGGCTCTTACGGCTAGGATAAATGAGGCTGAAGAAAGAATTAGTGATATAGAAGATCAAATGATGGGGAATAAAGAAGCTGCACAAAAGAGAGACAATGAC
The DNA here is from genome assembly GCF_020171115.1 of Neogale vison. NCBI lineage: Eukaryota > Metazoa > Chordata > Mammalia > Carnivora > Mustelidae > Neogale > Neogale vison. Next base: position 95,881,019 of record NC_058093.1, on the reverse strand, counting down.
TGGACCATGAAGGGAGAATTCGAGTGATAAGTGACACCATAAGATGAAACAATATTAGAGTAATTGGGATTCCAAAAGAAGAAGAAAGAGAGAGGGGAACAGAAGGTACATTGGAGAGAACTATAGTAGAATTTCCCTAATATGGCAAAGGGAACAAGCATCGAAATCCAGGAGGCATAGCGAACCCCCCTCAAAATCAATAAAAATAGGTCCACACCCCGTCATCTAATAGTAAACTTTAAGTCTTAGTGACAAAGAGAAAATCCTGAAAGCAGCTTGGAACAAGAAGTCTGTAACGTATAATCGTAAAAATATTAGATTGGCAGCAAACTTATCAAAGACCTGAGAGGCCAGAAAGAACTGGCATAATATATTCAGAGCACTAAACAAGATAAATATGCAGCCAAGAATACTATATCCACCTAGGCTTCCAGGACAAACAAAAATTAAAAGAATTTGTAAACACCAAACCAGCCCTAAGAAAACATTGAAAGGGTCCTCTAAGCAAAGAGAGAGCCTAAAAGTAGTAGACCAAATAGGAACAGAGACGATATATAGTAACAGTTGCCTTACAGGCAATACAATGGCAATAAATTCTTATCTCTCAATAGTTACCCTGAATGTAAATGGGCTAAATGCCCCAATCAAAAGACATGGGGTATCAGAATGGATTAAAAAAACAAAACCCATGGGGCACCTGGGTGGCTCAGTGGGTTGGGCCGCTACCTTCGGCTCAGGTCATGATCTCCGGGTTCTGGGATCGAGTCCTGCGTCGGGGCTCTCTGTTCAGCAGGGAGCATGCTACCCTCCCTCTCTCTGCCTGTCTCTCTATCTACCTGTGATCTCTCTCTGTCAAATAAATAAATAAAATCTTTTAAAAAAAGGGGGGGGGAAGGGGGGGAAAAAACCTATCAATATGCTCTCTACAAGAAACTCATTTTAGACCGAAAGTCACCTCCAGATTTAAAGTGAGGGGGTGTAAAGCAATTTACCATGCTAATGGACATTCAAAAGAAAGCTGGGGTGGCAATCCTTATATCAGATCAACTAGATTTTTAAGCCAAAGACTATAATAAGAGAAGAAGAAGGACACTATATCATACTCAAAGGGTCAGTCTGATAAAATCGAACAATTTTAAATATCTATGCCCCTAACATGAGAGCAGCCAATTATATAAACCAATTAATAACAAAATCAAAGAAACACATCAACAATAATACAATAATAGTAGGGGACTTTAACACCCCTCTCACTGAAATGGACAGATCATCCAAGCAAAAGATCAACAAGGGAAAAAAGGCCATAAGTGACATACTGGGCCAGATGGACATCACAGATATATTCTGAACATTCCATCCCAAAGCAACAGAATACACATTCTTCTCTAGTGCACAAGGAACATTCTCCAGAATAGATAACATCCTTGGTCACAAATCAGGTCTCAACCAGTATCAAAAGATTGGGATCATTCCCTGCATATTTTCAGACCACAATGCTGTGAAACTAGAACTCAATCACAAGAGGAAATTTGGAAAGAACCCAAATACATGGAGAATAAACAGCATCCTTCTAAAGAATGAATGGGTCAACCAGGAAATTAAAGAAGAATTGAAAAAATTCATGGAAACAAATGATAATGAAAACACAACGGTTCAAAATCTGTGGGACACAACAAAGGCAGTCCTGAGAGGAAAATATATAGCAGTACAAGCCTTTCTCAAAAACAAGAAAGGTCTCAAGTACACAACCTAACCCTACACCTAAAGGAGATGGAGAAAGAACAGCAAAGAAAGCCTAAACCCAGCAGAAGAAGAGAAATAGTAAAGATCAGAGGAGAAATCAATGAAACAGAAACCAAAAGAACTGCAGAACAAATCAATGAAACCAGGAGCTGGTTGTTTTGAAAGAATTAATAAGATTGATAAACCCCTGGCCAGACTTATCAGAAAGAAAAGAGAAAGGACCCAAATAAATAAAATCATGAATGAAATAGGAGAGATCAGGGGCGCCTGGGTGGCTCAGTGGGTTAAAGCCCTGCCTTCGGCTCAGGTCATGATCCCAGGGTCCTGGGAACGAGCCCTGCATCGGGCTCTCTGCTCAGCAGGGAGCCTGCTTCCTCCTCTCTCTGACTGCCTCTCTGCCTACTTGTAATCTCTGTCTGCCAAATAAATAAATAAAAATTAAAAAAAGAAGAAGAAATAGGAGAGATCACAACCTACAGCAAAGAAATACAAAAAAGTATAAGAACATATTATGAGCAACTATTTGCCAGCAAATTTGACAATATGGAAGAATTGGATGCATTCCTAGAGATGTATAAACTACCACGACTGAACCAGGAAGACATAGAAAACCTGAATAGACACATATCCAGAAAGGAGATTGAAGCAGTCATCAAAAATCTCCCAACAAACAAGAGCCCAGGGCCAGACAGCTTCCCAGGGGAATTCTACCAAACATTTAAAGAATTAATACCTATTCTCCTGAAACTGTGTCAAAAAACAGAGATGGAAGGAAAACTTCCAAACTCATTTTATGAGGCTAGTATCACCTTGATCCCAAAACCAGACAAGGATCCCATCAAAAAAGAGAACTACAGACCAATATTTTTGATGAACACAAATGCAAAAATTCTCACCAAAATAACTAGCCAATAGATCCAACAGTACATTAAAAGGATTATTCACCACAACCATGTGGGAATTATTCCAGGGCTGCAAGGTTGGTTCAACATCTGCAAACCAATCAATGTGATATAATACATTAATAAAAGAGGGGCACCTGGGTGGCTGTCGGTTAAGCCGCTGCCTTCGGCACAGGTCATGATCCCAGGGTCCTGGGATCAAGTCCCACATGAGGCTCCTTGCTCAGCAGGGAGTCTGCTTCTCATTCCGCCTCTGCCTGCCACTCTGCCTGCTTGTGTGTAGTCTCTCTCTCTCTCTCTCAGACAAATAAATAAATAAATAAAATCTTTTTAAAAAAATAAAAAGAACCATATGATACCCTCAATACATGCTGAACATGCATTTGACAAAGTACAGCATCCTTTCTTGATCAAAACTCTGCAAAGTATAGGGATAGATGGTACATACCTCAATATCATCAAAGCCATCTATGAAAAACCCACAGTGAATATCATTCTCAATGGAGAAAAACTGAGAGCTTTTCCTCTAAGGTCAGGAACATGGCAGGGATGTCCATTATCACTACTGCTATTCAACACAATGCTAGAAGTCCTACCCTCAGCAATCAGACAGCAAAAAGAAATTAAAAAGGCATCCAAATTGGCAAAGAAGAGGTCAAACTATCACTCTTTGCCAATGATATAATACTTTATGTGGAAAACCCAAAAAATTCCACTCCAAATCTGCTAGAACTTGTATAGGAATTCAATAAAGTAGCAGGATATAAGATCAATGATCAATGCACAGAAATCAGTTGCATTCTGTACACTAATAGCAAGACAGAAGAAAGACAAATTAAGGAGTCAATCCCATTTACAATTGCACCCAAACCATAAGATACCTAGGAATAAATCTAACCAAAGAGGCAAAGAATCTGTAGTCAGAAAACTATAAAGTACCCATGAATGAAACTGAGGAAGACACAAAGAAATGGCAAAATGTTCCATGCTCATGGATTGGAAGAATAAATATTGTGAAAATGTCTATGCTACCTAAAGCAATCTACATGTTCAATGCAATCCTTATCAAAATGCCATCAATTTTTTTCAAAGCAGTGGAACAAATAATCCTAAAATTTATATGGAATTTATGTGAAAAGACCTTGAATAGCCAGAGGAATGTTGAAAAAGAAAGCCAAAGTTGGTGGCATCACAATTCGAGACTACAAGCTCTATTACAAAGCTGTCATCATCAAGACAGTATAGTACTAGCACAAAAACAGACACATAGATCAATGGAAGAGTAATACAGAGCCCAAAAACAGACCTTCAACTCTATGGTCAACTAATCTTTGACAAAGCAGGAAAGAATGTCCAATGGAAAAAAGACAGTCTCTTCAACAAATGGTGTTGGGAAAATTGGACATCCACATGCAGAAGAATGAAACTGAGACCATTTCCTTACACCATGCACAAAAATAGACTCAAAATGGATGAAAGACCTCAATGTGAGACAGGAATCCATCAAAATCCTTTAGGATGACACCGGCAGCAACCTCTTCAACCTCAGCCACAACAACTTCTTCCTAGAAACATCACCAAAGTCAAGGGAAGCAAGGGCAAAAATGACCTATTGGGACTTCATCAAAATAAAAAGCTTTTGCATAGAAAAGGAAATCGTTAACAAAATCAAAAGACAACTGACAGAATGGGAGAAGATATTTGCAAATGACATATCAGATAAAGGCCTAGTATCCAAAATCTATAAAGAACTTACCAAACTCAACGCCCAAAGAACAAATAATCCAATCCAGAAATGGGCAGAAGGGGCACCTCAGTGACTCAGAGGGTTAATAAGACTCTGCCTTCAGCTCAGGTCATGATTCCAGGGTCCTGGGATCAAGCCTGCTTCGGGCTCTCTGATCAGCAGGGAGCCTGCTTCCCTCTCTGTCTCTGCCTGCCTCTCTGCCTACTTGTGATCTCTGTCAAATAAATAAATAAAATCTTAAAAAAAATAAACAAAGAAATGGGCAGAAGACATGAACAGACATTTTTGTAAAGAAGACATCCAAATGGCCAACAGACACATGAAAATTACTCCTCATCACTCAGCATCAAGAAGTACAAATCAAAACCACAGTGAGATATCACCTCACACCAGTCAAAATGCCTAAAATTAACAAGTCAGGAAATGACAGATGTTGGCAAGGGTGTGGAGAAAGCGGAACCCTCCTACACTGTTGGTGGGAGTGCAAGCTGGTGCAGCCACTGTGGAAAACAGCATGGAGGTTCCTCAAAAAGTTGAAAATAGAGCTACCCTACAACCCTGCAATCACACTACTGGGTATTTACCCGGAAGATACAAATGTAGTGACCCAAAGGGGCATGTGCACCTGAATGTTTATAGCAGCAATGCCCACAATAGCCAAACTATGTAAAGAACCCAGACGTCCATCAACAGATGAATGGACCAAGAAGATGTGGTATATATATACAATGGAATACTATGCAGCCATCAAAGGAAATGAAATCTTGCCATTTGTAACAACATGGATGGAACTAGAGCATATTACACTAAGCAAAATAAGTCAAACAGAGAAAGACAATTACCATACGATATCCCTGATATGAGGAATTTGAGAGGCAAAGTGGGGGGCTTGGGGGTAGGAAAGGAAAAAATAAAACAAGATGGGATTGGGAGGGAGACAAACCATCAGAGACTCTTAATCTCACAAAACAAACTGAGGGTTGCTGCGGATTGGGGGCGTAGGGATAGTGTGATTGGGTGATGGACATTGGGGAGGGTATGAGCTATGGGAAGTGTTACAAAATGTGTAAGCCTGACAATTCATAGACCTGTAATTCTGGGGCAAATAATACATTATAAGTTCATCAAAAAGTTTTTTTTAATCTTTTAAAAATATTTATTTATTTAAGATTTTATTTATTTATTTATTTATTTGACAGAGAGAGAGAGAGATCACAAGCAGGCAAAGAGACAGAAGGAAGCAGGCTCCCCACTGAGCAGAGAGCCTGATGCGGGGCTTGATCCCAAGACCCTGAGATCATGACCTGAGCCGAAGGCAGCGGCTTAAACCACTGAGCAACCCAGACGCCCCTAAAGGTTTTTTTTTTTAATGAAAAAAATATATAAAAATAAATAAGAATTTTTCAATATAAAAAAGATAAAGAGTTCATTAAATTCATTAATACAATGTAATAACTAATAAGTTAAAGAAAATAACAAAATATCAAAATGTTGGAATAAAAATGTAGTACGTTTTAGTAATGAATGTTAGAATAAAAACAGTGAGATAGCCAATACAATCAATGAATTAATGATATATTTTGAAATAAACCAAAATATGGATTTTACATAAAAATATATTAAAAGGTGACAAGAATATATGCTAATCATATTTGTTGATTTATGCTTTTTAATATTATTTATAGTATAAATAATACTGTTTATCATTAATAGCCTCAGTACTAATATTAATAAAACGAAGACTCATTTCATTTTATGTCGTATTAAAAGGAAAACCACAAACCACAAATGGCTTCATTAGGTTATGGCCCCAAGTCAGTAAACCAAGATTTACTACAAAATCAAGATTTACTACCTAATAGCATCAATACCCCATTAAATGTCACCTTTAACCAGTCAACATGGGAATTTACTGGTCAGCACTAACAAATTTATGCACAAATCCCTTTTATTTCCCATAGGAGGGTGACTTTTTCCTAAAAAAATAAATTCTTTACTAATAATTTCCTTCTCTCCACTCCTTTTCTACCTTTAAACACCCTTCTTTTTCTGTAGCCCTTTGGAGCTCTCTTCTACTTGCTAGATGGGATGCTAACTGATTCCACAATCAATTAACAAAGCCAATTAGATCTTTTTTTTTTCCCAATTTATTTATTTTCAGAAAAACAGTATTCATTATTTTTTCACCACACCCAGTGCTCCATGCAAGCTGTGCCCTCTATAATACCCACCACCTGGTACCCCAACCTCCCACCACCCCCCGCCACTTCAAACCCCTCAGACTGTTTTTCAGAGTCCATAGTCTCTCATGGTTCACCTCCCCTTCCAATTTACCCAAATTAGATCTTTTTAAAATTTACTCAGTTGAATTTTTGTCATTTAACACACTTGGTAGCAGCAGTCGGATCTGAAGTGAATTATGGAACATTTCAAGACAACGAGAAACACAGGCATTGTACTCTGCAAAGCCTCTGAGTACACTGCCTACATTATCTTTGTTGCCATTTGCAGGGGCTGTGGGTAAATTCTCTTGGATCTGAGCTTTGCTTTTTTTGCATTCAAGCACCTGATCGAATTGGATTCCTTTGGAGGATATCTTTGCTTGAGCTGGCGAAAGTTTTGCCTAGAGCCCAAATGAACTGGCATAATTGCCCATATCCAAGCCCCTACCTTTTCAGACAATAGTTCCCCAGGCAGAAAACCCTTGGAAGTGCCAGATGAATTTCTGTGGTGTGCATAGGGTTCTTGTGCCAGGACGTAGTAATTTCTCTTGGTTACTACCAATACATTAAGGTGTGCAAGCTCATTTGTCTTGCTTTGTGTGTATAAAGGCTATTGCTAACAGGGATCTCAAAGACCTACAAACTGCAAAAACTGATGAGCCTGGGCTGAGCATTTAAAGGCTGTTAGAGTGCATGACACCTCAAGAAGACTCCCATGATAAAATAAGTTGGTCACAGAACAGGTTAAATTAACACTAGTCTACCCACCAACCAAAAGAAAACTTCTGTGCAACAAGGTACATTGTAAAATATGCACAATCCCCAACCCAGCATCACATCCGTTTTAGGTCTTAGTTCAATACAAAAAATCCAAAGCCTTAGTGAATGGCATCCTTAAATTCCAAAGAGTCAAGTAGTTGGTAACCTTGTGGCACGTCTACTTATTTTATGTCTAAGAACTATAGTCTCGGAAGTTACAGATATTGAGGAGAAACAGTAAAATTTTACTAAGCTGGTCTTCTGCCCTAAGGAACTTGGATTGGTAACTGTCAGGTTGGGGGACCCCAAAATAAGGCCAGACAGATATGTGGGTTAACTCCATTTGCAGCCAGGTCCTACCAAATGATGCCAACCCTCAGGAAAATTACAACTTAGAAATACTATGGCCATAATGGGGAGCATCCCAATTGTATAAGATCATTTAAGCATTTAAGAGTAACCCAATCCAGAAATGGGCAGAAGACATGAACAGACATTTTTGCAAAGAAGACATCCAAATGGCCAACAGACACATGAAAATTACTCCTCATCACTCAGCATCAAGAAGTACAAATCAAAACCACAGTGAGATATCACCTCACACCAGTCAAAATGCCTAAAATTAACAAGTCAGGAAATGACAGATGTTGGCAAGGGTTAGGAGAAAGTGGAACCCTCCTACATTGTTGGTGGGAATGCAAGCTGGTGTAGCCACTGTGGAAAACAGCATGGAGGTTCCTCAAAAAGTTGAAAATAGAGCTACCCTACAACCCTGCAATCACACTACTGGGTATTTACCCGGAAGATACAGATGTAGTGACCTGAAGGGGCATGTGCACCTGAATGTTTATAGCAGCAATGCCCACGATAGCCAAACTACGTAAAGAACCTAGACGTCCATCAACAGATGAATGGATCAAGAAGATGTGGTATACATACATACAATGGAATACTATGCAGCCATCAAAGGAAATGAAATTTTGCCATTTGCAACGACCTGGATCAAACTAGAGGGTATTATGCTGAGCGACATAAGTCAATCAGAGAAATCAATTATCATATGATCTCTCTGATATGAAGAATTGATATGAAGAATCTGACATGAAGAAACTCTTAATATCAGAGAGATCATATGATAATCTCTCTGGAAGGGAGGGGGGTTTGGGGGATAGGGAAGGAAAAGTGAAACAAGATGGGATCAGGAGGGAAACAAATCATCAGAGACTCTTAATCTCAGGAAACAAACTAAGGGTTGCTGGGGGTGGTGAGGGAGGGATAGGGTGGCTGTGTTATGGACATAGGGGAGGGTATGTGCTATGGTGAGTGCTATGAACTGTTTAAGACTGTTGATTCAGAGACCTATACCTCTGAAGCAAATAATACATTATATGTTAATTTAAAAAAATGAAAAAATTTTTTAAAAATCAAGTGAAAAAAAAAAAAAAGAAGTAGCACTAAGAGGCATCTGGGTGGCTCAATCTGTTAAGCCTCTGCCTTCAGTTCATGTCATGATCCCGGAGTCCTGGGATGAGCCTCATGTCGGACTCCTTGCTCAGAGGGGAGTCTGTTTCTCCCTCTACCCCTCCCTCAGCTTGTGTTTCCCCTCTCTCGCTTACTTGCTTTCAAACAAATAAACTCTTAAAAAAAAAAAAAGGTGGTACTAAATTTACTTTACATTGTATTGTTAAAACTGTTGGCACATGGTGAAAAAGTCCATTCTGCTTCTGCAAATGGACTTTTTACGCCTCATTATCAGGTTTTAACCATCCTGATGTCTTTGTCACATGGCTGTAATCTGTCCCCGAATCAGAGAAATTAAAGTGGGTGAACAATGGCTGTAAATTAAATAAACAGGGTTATAGGAAAACCAAGACAGCCACATGGCTCCTTGGCAAGCCCGACTTACTGGTTTTTACATTCCTTCACCCACCATAGTGCATTTAAGGTGACTCAAATTATAAAGAGACACTGGTGGGGAATCTTCTGTAATAATGCAACAAAAGCCTACCAACAAGATCTGATTTGTCAGATCAGATAACTAGAAAAACTATTTTTGTTTCTAGAGGCCTCAGACTCTTCCTCTGGACTCTCTGAACACATGTAGTGTGACTTCATTCATCTGCCACTTAGTATGGGCTATCAATTATGTTCTTATTATTGTATACATATTTTCTAGATGGATTGAAGCCTTTTCCTGTGGCTAGGCTGATGCCCTCATATTGGCAAAGAAACTAAATGAAAATGTGTTTCCCACTTGGGGATATAATTTTGTAAACTCGCCAGTGACTGAGGCACCTATTTCACTGGGCAAAACATATGAGCCTTAATGAAAACCTTATACACTTCTTGGAATCTGTGAGTATATAACTGTCTGCTTATCCCTTGTCTAATGCTAGTAAGACAACCTACGATTAGTCTCTAATGTCTTAAACTTAAGCCTGCCAATAACAATTTTTAAAAAAACCTTTCTGGATCCCAACTGAAAGGAATGTGTTGGCTACAGTCTAGAGATCAGTGACTGGGTATTCTAGAAACAACCTAAGAGGAAGACAGCACGCAGTCCTTTTGGAAGGGAACTTACCAAGTGCTTCTGACCACTAACAATGTTGTAAAACAAAAGGTACTGATCCTTGGATACACATCACACATCTATCTACCTGATACCTGGTCCTTTATAGATGCTGGACAACTCCAAAACAAACTGATGAGGAAGAGAAATAGCTGACATCAAGGAAGACTGCTTCTGCCCAAGAGGAAAGATTAAGGCTTCATACTTTAACTAAACATGGTACCTTTTCTCCTTCTTTTCCTTTCCTTTATTCTGACTCTGTCCTAGAAAGATAACCTTAACTACATCTCCCAGGCCACTGCTAAGGGGGCAACAATTAGAATTTAGAGCATACTTTTATTTCAGGCTAGGAAAAAAGCAAACTGAAATCTTATTGGTTGACTCCCCTGGATTTTCATCATGAGTCGGAAAGGACGTACCAGTGAACTGAGGATTCACTCCTTTTGGCAGGTCCCCACTCCCCTGGTTAAGGATAAATGTAAAGGAGGTTATGATCAGGAACTTGTCTTTAATTTTTGAAATTATTGCAGAAACTGATGTTAAGGCAGTAGGTGCCAACAAAGATTCTTAGACCCTTCGGCTAAAAGAGTTCTGGATAATACTATAGCTCTTGATTATATTTTACCTGAGTGAGGAGGTGTGTTCTGGGGCCAACACCATGTGCCAGTTGAAACTCACTTACATAAAATCACCAAGCAAGTCATTTGGCTTAAAGAATGACTCCTTCAGGAGGGTCTTATTTCACTTGTTTGATTTTGATTGGTTTGGGTCTTGGGAACCAGGGCTTCAAAATACACTCAGAAGTAGGAATACCCTGTTTATAGTAATCATAATAATGTCCCTGGTATGTTATATTCTCTCAAAAGTTTTAAACACATGTTTGTAGCCATGAACCACCAAATAAATGATCTCCCTAAGACCGAAATGGCAAAAGAACTACGAGAATGACCAACTTACAAATTGTGAATGTGTGAGTATCACAGAGGTCAAGTAAAAACATCATGACCTGTGAACACCACACAAAGGAACAGCAACTGTGAGAACTTCAGAGGAGTAGCTGAGAGTGGAACTAATGCCTTAAATTCTGGTCACATCTCAGCTAAGCTCAAGGTATGATCAAAGGGGCTAAGTGTTCAAAAGAAAACCACAGGCCCCAAAATGGCATCACTTAGCATAAAGTCCCAAGTCAATAAACCAAGACTTAATATCTAACCTAACTGCAGTTTAAAACCCCTTTAAAGGTCACTTTTAACCAGTCAACATAAAGGAGTTTCCTGGTCGGCACTAGGAAATTTATTGGTAGACCCCTTCTGATCCTCTTAGGAGGGAGACCTTGCCTAAAATAATGAATTCTTTATTAATAATTTCTTTCCATTCCTTTCCTGCCTTTTAACACTTTTTTCTGTAGCCCTTTAGAGCTCTCCTCTACTTCTAGATGGTATGCTGTCTCATTAATCAATCAATTAATAAAGCCAATTAGATCTTTAAATTTTACTCAGTTGAATTTTTAATAACAAATAACATTTGAAACTTAAGACATGGAAGAAAAAGGCCCTGGAGTAGCAAAAATAAAGAATTATAAGCAGACACATAACAAAATAGCCTAAGATTTAAGTAAACGGCCTAACTTTTCTCTTGATAACCTTGAGTAAATAAAAAAAGGTTAAATTAACCTTAGTAAACAATGTTTAAAGACACAGAAACATAGAAATCATATGGAAAAAAAATCTTCCTTTCAAAATTGTTAGATTTTAAAAAAACTGGATGCTTGGCTCTCCTAAAAACTTTGACTCTCAAGAAACATTTCATTTCCAACAGGCTTAGATGCATAATATTTCACAACATGAAAATATCATCATCAAAATATATATTCTAGTTTACCATTCTGAATTAGCTTTAGAGGTTGAGAGGAGAATGAGATTAGAACTTGGAAAAAATAACAAAGATTGAATCATTCTCCTATAACTTTTTGGATCACTTATGAGTAAAATTAGGTAAAGGTTAAGAAAGATACATACTTCATATCAGTGTAATGTACAAGAACAGGACACTAAAAATCTATAAAAACATTTCTTAAACTTTTTAAAAGCAACATAAGCCATTTCAAATAAAACATCACAGAGAAACTCAACATTTGTAAAAGAACCTAGATGTCCATCAACAGATGAATGGATAAAGAAGATGTGGGGTGTGTGTGTGTGTATAAAATGGAATACTATGCACCCATTAAAAATTGAAATCTTGCCATTTGCAATGACATGGATGGAACTAGAGCATATTACGCTAAGTGAAATAAGTTAATCAAAGAAAGACAATTATCATATGATCTCTCTAATATGAGGCATTTGAGAGGCAGGGCAGGGGGTTCTGGGGGTAGGGAGGGAAAAAACGAAACAAGATGGAACCAGGGAGCGAGACAAACCATAAGAGACTTTTAATCTCAGGAAACAAACAGTTGTTGCGGGGTGGCAGGGGAGGGATAGGGTGGCTGGGTTATGGACATTGGGGTGAGTATGTGCTAAGATGTGTGCTGTGAATTGTGTAAATCTGATGATTCACAGACCTGTCTCCCTGAAGCAAATAATACATTGTATGTTAATTTTAAAATAGAGAAAGAGAAAAAAAAAAACCAAAAAACTGGTGATGGGGCACCTGGGTGGCTCAGTGGGTTAAGCCACTGCCTTCGGCTCAGGTCATGGTCTCGGGGTCCTGGGATCGAGCCCCACATCGGGCTCTCTGCTCAGCAGGGAGCCTGCTTCCCCCTCTCTCTCTGCCTGCTGCTCTGCCTGCTGCTCTGCCTGCTTGTGGTCTCCTCTCTCTCTGTCAAATAAATAAATAAAATCTTAAAAAAAAACCCACAAAACTGGTGAGGTAGGAATGTTTGTAACATCCACCTTATAATATACTTGGAAATGTTAATGTATAATAAAGTTGCTTTAAGGTTCAGTAATAGAAGCAGAGCCTTTCAAATGCATTTGTGGACTGTAAATATTAAATTCCAGAAAGATGTTTTGCATCTGATTGTATCTGGATAGGGTTTAACTTCCCAGTGCAGACACCTCTGCTTTTCAGTTTGGATTTTTTCCAATATTATTGAGAGAACATTGTAATAACCCAGCTGTATGAAATAGCAGGAGCCCTCAACAAAATTACATCAGCTTCCAAAGAAATCAGGGTAAACTTCTTTAAAATTGAAAAATGCAATCAATTGCATTTGTACAATTTACCTAGTATTCTAGGTAAAAAAAAAAATTCACACTAAAAGATAACTTAAAGGAAAGCAAAAAGAGTGTACCTAAATTTTTTAATAAAGTGTATTAGAAGATCCCCTAATTCCATCTTTTCTCCTTTACCCCTGTGCCTAGAATAAGTGAAGGTGGATAACAGGCTGTGGACCTGATTTAAAGTACTGGTGCCAGGCAGACAAGATATCCCTCTTGTCCAAATAAAAAGATGTTACTAGATGCATTCCAATGGTTTCACGTCAATGACAACAGAAACATTAATAAGAGAAAAGAAGTTCTCTCTCTCTCTCTCTCTCTCTCATTCATTCACTCATTCATCCATTCATTCATAAAGCATTAACAGGAAATGTATTCCCCAGATACTATTAGATAGATATGGCTTGAGTCCTAGGAGTTCCCGTCTGTGGGAGAGAAGCAGATGAGTACAGAATATAATTTAAACTACAGTAGAAATGGAAGTTCAGAGGAACTAAGAGGCAACAAGGATGGTGATCTAGAGTAAGAGGTATCTGAAGACTATTTTGAATGGTGATTTTGTTGATGGACTTGGGAAAGAATGGGATACAGAAGGAAAGGCATTCATCACAAAAAGAACAATGTAATAGAGATATCACAGCATAAAAAGATAAAAGACCAAAAAGGAGAATCAATGAGAAAACATTGGTAAGTTAGACTTAAAATTACAAACTTATGCTCTATGAAAGACACCTTTAAGAATATAAAAAGACAAGCCACAAACTGGGAGAAAATACATGCAAAACATGTAACTGATAAAGGACTTGGAGCTAAGAGACAAGGAACTCTTAAATCTTAATAACAAAAAAAGAAACAATCCAGCTTTAAAAAATGAGGAAAAGAACTGAACAGAGACCACACCAAAAATATATAGAGAGATGGCATATAAATATACAAATGGATGCTCAACATCATGTCATTAGAGAATTGTAAATTAACATAAAAAGGAGACACTAGGGACGCCTGGGTGGCTCAGTTGGTTCAGCCACTGCCTTCGGCTCAGGTCATGATCCCGGTGTCCTGGGATCGAGTCCCACATCGGGCTCCTTGCTCAGCGGGAGCCTGCTTCTCCATCTGCCTCTGCCTGCCACTCTGTCTGCCTGTGCTCACTCTGACAAATAACTAAATAAAATCTTAAAAAAAAAAAAAAAAAAGGAGACACTACTGCACAGAGTAGAATGACTAAAATTAAAAAAAAATTAATTTGACTATACCAACTATTAGTAATGTTGCTGAGGAAGAGCATTCATTTATTGGTAGTAGAAATTTAAAATGGTATAGCCACTTTAGAAGACAGTTTGACAGCCTCTGACAAAAGTGAATGCAGTCTTATCATATATTATGGGTTTGTGTCCCCCCAAAAAGATATACTTAAATCTTAACATCCCAGTACTTCAGTTTGTAACCTTATAGGGTCATTGCACATGCAGTTAGTTAAGATGATATGTCATATTGGTGCAGGGTGAGCCCTTAATCCAATCTGACTGGTATCCTTATAAAAGAAGAAGAGACATAAACAAACAGAACAGCCTGTGAAGATGGGGGTGGCAATTAAGTGATGCATCTATAAACCCTGAAACACCAAAGATTGCTGGCCATCACCTGAAGCTAGAAGGGAGGCATCACACGTATTCTACCACAGAGCCCTTAGAAGGAACCAAACCTCCTGACACACTGAGTTCAGATTTCTAGCCTCCAGAATGTGAGAGGATTAAATTTATGTTCTTTTAAGCCACCGAGCTTGTGAAACTTCCTTAAGGCAGTTCTAGGAGCCTAATCAAATATACAATCCAGCAACTGCAGTTCTAGATAATTACCCAACTGATTTAAAAACTTACCCAAACAAAAACTTACATGTGAACAGTAACAGTAGCCTTAATAACTGTCAAAGACTGGAAGCAACTATGCTATCACTTTATCTTAGTGACTGGAAAAACAAACTGTGCACATCCATAAAATGGATTATTCAATTCATAAAAAGGAAAAGTTTCCAAGCCACAAAAGGACACAGATGAATCTTAAAAGCATACGGCTAACTGAAGAAACCCAGTCTGAAAAATCAGTGAACTGTGTCCTTCCAATTACATGACATTCTAAAAAAGGCAAAATAATAGTCATTAAACACATGAGTGGTTATCTGGGGGTATTGGCTTGGGAAGAATTAAATAAGTGAAACAAAGGGAATTGTTTAAGGCAGTAAAATTATTCTGTATGATACTGTAATGGTGAATACAAGACATCAAACATTTATGAAAAGCCATAGAATTTTACATTACAGACAGTAAACTTTAATGTCCACAAAGAATTTTTTAAAAAGTTAGATAGTCAGGGGATCCCATGATGGAATGCAGAATGTGATAAAAGAATTTAAATGTATCATTAAATATGAAACACTTTCACTGAAGGAAGTAGAGGAATAAGATGCTGAGCTAAGTAATTTTAGAATTGAGTGGAATCTGTAAGAATAATGGCAAAAGGAACTGTACATAAGCACTATATTCTAGTTGACAATTTTCTTTCCCCTGGGTGTACAGGTTAACACTACTGAAATCACCATGCATGTATACTGGAATTGAACAATTAAGTAAATGCATGACAGATGGTGGAAGCCAGGATTCTTACTGTCAGAATGGGAGGTTATAGATAAGCAAGGGGAAGAGGCTACAATTAACTATGTGGTAATAATTAGAGTTGGAGACATAAGTAGGAACAGATGGTTACATATAAAAATATTTGTACGTATCTGTATGTATGTGTGTATACAGACACACACATTTTTCCTTGCTCTATCAGCTGAAAGGATCTAGAAGAAATGACAACCCCGCAGATACGAATACACACCTAATTTGTAGATTCTGGTTCTAATACCATTCTCCTATAAAGAGAAGCCAGGATTTCTTAGAGAAATGGCTGATTCTAGGACCAGGGCAAGAAATATATAAGATGAGCCTGGATCATCCCATAGTACTAAGAAGTAAGAAAATGCTCAAAATATAAATGAAAACCCTTCAAAAAAACCAACGCAGACAAACATAACAGTTAAAATGAAGGGGGGTTTGTCAAAAGGACACTGGAGTGAATTGAAAGAGCTCCCCCTGGCCAAAGCTAGAACAATTTGAGCAACAACAACAACAACAACAACAAAAAGTAGCAGTGGATAATAATCCAAAACATAAAAATAAATATCCAGGAGTCCATACAATATAAACAAATAATAAAGTGAATGCATGAATGAATTCCAAATAATTTATGGATTTACTCTGCTTTTAAGGAAATGGAGTATAACTTCGCTACTTTCTTTCAAATAAAATACAGTATGGAAAGGAAGGAAAAAATAGTAACTTTACAGTGGAGAAATCTGACAAACACTGTATCAAAAAAAAAAACAACACTGTATCAAGACATGTGAATTACACCTATGGCAATAAGTCACATTGATAGTAAGTCTTGATCTGGCATAATGACAAAAGCACTTTACCCCTATGCCCTTCCTCCCCAAAATGCATTATCCTAGTGTGATCATAAGAAAAACAGCAGACAGGGACGCCTGGGTGGCTCAGTTGGTTGGACGACTGCCTTCGGCTCAGGGCGTGATCCTGGAGTCCCGGGATCGAGTCCCACATCGGGCTCCCGGCTCCATGGGGAGTCTGCTTCGCTCTCTGACCTTCTCCTCGCTCATGCTCTCTCTCACTGTCTCTCTCTCTCAAATAAAATAAATAAAATCTTTAAAAAAAAAAAAAAAAAAAAAAAAAGAAAAACAGCAGACAAATACCAATTAAGGGTCATAACATAAAATACTAAACCTTTAGTTCTGAAACTATAAAGGTTTTCCAAAACAAGGCAAGTCTGAGAAACTCTCACAAGCCCCAGATGCCTCCAGAGACATGACTACTAAATGCAATGGGTATCTGATGGGATCTCGAACAGAAAAAAACATTAGCAAAAAACTGAGCAAACCTAAATAGAGTCTGATCTTTAGCTAATCATAACACATGAATATTGGTTCATTAATTAAGATACATATGCTATATTAATCTATGACAATAATAGGGGACTGGGTACTCAAGAACTCTATACTATATAATAATGCTACAAATGTAAAACCTAAACAATTCTAAAAATCTAAAATAAAGATTATTTTTTAAAGAGGATATTAAAGAAAAATAAGGCCAGCCTTAGAAATAAGGAAAAGAAGGAAACAGGCAAATGATACTGATTTAAAGGAATACAGATACTCTCACCAGCACAAAATTTTTATGCCATTACCCTTATTCTAACAGTCAGCTTCATTAATTTGAGTACCGTCCTACAGATTATTCTGTCCTAATGACTCTCGTTGCTAAATATAGAAAGTCTGGCACCTGGAGACTTCATGTAGAATAGTAATTGATAAAAGAGACTTGGGAGCTGGATTACTTCAGGTCAAATATTTCCGTTCCTAGCACATACTATCTGTACATTCTTGGACAATTTGCTTAACCTCTCTGTACCTCAGCTATCTTACTTATAAAATGAGAATAATAATAATAATAATAATAATACCATCTCATAGGAATTGTTGTGAGGATGAAGTAAATTAATACATGAAAAGCATTACAGCAGAACCTGGCACACAGGTGTTACATATTAACTATTTAACTAGCTCAACCACTCAACAAAATGATCTATAGACACAGGAGGGTTATAAATCCAAAACTGTGAAGAGCTCAAGGAGCGAGTGTAATTCAGCTTGGGCCTGGTAAAGGAAATCTAAGATCTGTAGATACCAATGGAATAAAAATTGCTATCTCAGCTCACTTTGTCAAATGTGGGTAGGCTTATAAAAAAGAAAAGCTAAAATTCTTCATGTCTATTTTAATTTCTTAGTCCTCAAATCTATAAAGTTAATATTGGCAGAGTCTATATCTCAGTACCAATTTTAAGATCTTCTGAGCAAAAATAACCTTCAAAAAGAGTCCTTCTCTTTCCACACACCTACACATTTCTGCCTGCAGAGAAACTGACAACAGTTTTCAAACTTGACTTTTGCCTGTAGAAATACTTCTACCAACATGGAACAAGTCCCACAGCCTCTCCCCTCCAAAGTGCTCTTCCAGAGAAGCACCTTGACCAAAAGAAAAGCATTGATAATGATAACTATAGAGCCTTTGTTCCAAATATTTATCTATTAATGTGTCCCAAAATAGCCACAAAGGGAAACCAAGTAGGTCAGCTTAACAAATGGTTTCCTTTTCTTTTGAAAAAGGAAGGAAGCAATGCTTTATTAGGTATACCTCCCACCCCCCAGCCCCACCCACCACAAATGTTTTCTTAAGTAACAGGAAGGAGGAAACCTTAAAAAAAGAGAGAGAGTATGTGTGTGTGTGTGTGCGTGTGTGTGTGTGTGTGTGTGTGTGTGTGTGTGTGTTAGGGATGGGGACTAAAATAGAGTACTAACAAAAAAATGTTATGTAAGATGAAAGTAGGAATTTTCTGGCTTTGATAATAGATACTGTAGACAAGTGAAGACAGAATCCACATACTGAAACTTTTGTCCATTATGACACAACATTAGGCCATTATGTAAATCCAGGATATTAATCCCATCTTAAGTAAAAATGAACATTGTAAAATTTTCTAAATACTATACTTCTACAGAAAACAACAGTTTTTTTTTAAAAGATTTTATTTATTTTTTTGACACACACACAGAGAAAGAGAGAGAGAGCACAAGCAGGAGGAGGAGCAGAGGGAGCAGCAGGCTCCCCACTAAGCAGAGATTCCAGTGCGGACCTGAGCTGAAGGCAAACACTTAACCAACTGTGCCATACAGATGCTCTGAGAACAATAGTTTTTAAATACTTGACAAATAAGTTAGGAAATGTGTGGTTTTAATATTTTCCTTCAAGGATATCTTATTAAAATACCTGGTTTGTATTAATGTGAAACTATTTTTCACATTTACAATTACTTTTTTTATTTCTTTTTTTTTTCCCAATTTATTTATTTTCAGAAAAACAGTATTCATTATTTTTTCACCACACCCAGTGCTCCATGCAAGCCGTGCCCTCTATAATACCCACCACCTGGTACCCCAACCTCCCACCCTCCCGCCACTTCAAATTACTTTTTAAAGTAGGCTCCATGCCCAGTGTAGAGCCCAATGGAGAGCTTGAACTCACAACCTGGATAGCAAGACCCAAGCCAAAAGAAGAGTTGGACCCTTAACTGACTGAGCTACCAGGTGCCCCTGCAGTTACAACTTTTTTTTTTTTAAGATTTATTTATTTATTTTGACAGACAGAAATCACAAGGAGGCAGAGAGGCAGGCAGAGAGAGATGAGGAAGCAGGCTCCCCGCTGAGCAGAGAGCCCGATGTGGAGCTCGATCCCAGGACCCTGGGATCATGACCTGAGCCGAAGGCAGAAGTTTTAACCCACTGAGCCACCCAGGTGCCCCCATTTACAACATTTTAATGAATAAACACTTGTAATAATTTTCAACTGAAGAACAAGGACAAAGTGGTTTACAAGTAATTATTAAAAAAAAAGATAACAGTGCAACAGCCTGATTATAGACTGTGGTCTGAATCCAGTATTTACAGAACACAAATTCATAAGAGTTTCTGTATATTCATTACCCAGTTCTTGAAACAACATTTAATTCATTAAACCAAGATGGGGGAGAAGGGTGAATAGGAAGTATTTCAAAACAGTTTGTAAAGTTAATTTTATTAAATGTTGCAGCTTTGGTGTTCTCTGAAATTTAATTTTACAACTGAAACACACAATGATCACATAATTAAAATTAAACAAATTTAAATCATTCCAATTTAAAGTTAATAATTACCTTAAATACTATAGATAGATTATATAAGTTCACAGGGAACGAATACATCAGAAGAAAGATAATAGTGGAAAATACTGGAAGGGGGAGTAATGCCACTTGAATCATTTGTTTCTAAAGCTAGGGAAGAAAAATCACAGTAGACAGCTAAATTACACAATATTCCAAGTGGGTATTCAAGCATTTTAAAAAAGGAGGTTTGATAACAGAGACGTAAAATTGCCCTTCTAAGGCTTTCAGCTATTTGATAAGTCAAATATTCATCATATCAAAACACACTTTTTAATTTAAAAATCAGAAAAAGGTGGTTGACCTCTAAATTATAAACTGCATTTCCTTCTCTGACTTGACTACCACTTTGTGATAAGAACAAGAAAAGGAGAACAGTATTAAGAAACCGAATAAAGGTCAAAACCAGAGTTCATACAATTTACATATATACAAGTTCTTTCTACTTCAACACTTTTAATTTACTTTCATCCACATTAGTTTAGTAAGATTCCATAAAAATGGCATTTCAAATCTACTGCTAACAGAAGTTATTAGAGGTTGTGAGCTATGATCTTGCATTCGTGTATCACACCATTGAGGATTCTTTTTTCATAATTAACATCATTGATAGGATTTAACATAATAACCCTGTAAAGTCAAATAGGTGCAAAAGACTGAATCTTTAAAATGTGGGTGAAAAGAGAGAAGTAATTATGATGGACACAAAGTGGAGGGTTTTTTTTTTTTTTTAAGTGCTGAGGAGATATTAAATAGTTCTTTTAAATCTATTAAATTAAGAAATAAGAATGTTGTAAGAATGGTGTTAAAATCACTCAACATGTGACAAGTGCTGTGAAACTGTAAATAGTAAGAGATGAGGAAAAGCAGTTGGTATAATGAAAAACTTACTGTCTAAAGCTTCATCATGAGGTCCACACAATCCTTAGTCTAACATTAATTGAGGAGAAGCAGGAGTTGGTTGAAGAAAAGTTAAGGAGGCTTAAGGAGTCAATCAAATGTTTATTTCAATCCATGGACACTTCCATAGATTTAAGGCCCATTCAAATGTGTCTATGATGTCTCCATGACATCAAAGTGAAGAACAAGGTAGGAATGATGTAACACAGCTGTTAAGATTTTCCTTCTCAATCACTTGTAGAGAGATTATCAAGATGGCTGTTAGCTGACACAGTATCATCTCTATAGACATAAAATTGATTTGTTCAAAAACTGATATAGAGGCACCTGGCTGGCTCAGTTGAGTGCTAGACTCTGGTTTTGGCTCAGGTGCTGATCTCAGGGTTGTGGAATCAAGCCCCATGTTGGGCTCTGTGCTCAGCACAGAGTCGGCTTCAGATTCCTTCTCCTTCTCTCTCTCCCTCCCCCACTGCTACTCCCCCTGCTCACTTATACACACTCTGTCTCTAGAATAAACAAATAAATAAAACCTTTAAATGGACTACCTTAAAAAAACTGATATAAATACACACATGCATCATATATGTATCACAGATATATTTTATACATATTATACAAAATGGTTATGCCTAGTTTTGAGGTTTTGAAGGTTGAAGGGTAAGTTTACGTTCCTATTTATGAAAAACAATCAGGGACAAAAAACGTGAACCTCTTTCAGTCATTTTGGACTAACAAGTTTATTAATTTATGAAGAGGCTTTTGGAATTCATCCTGTTCCAAAACAGAAATTGCTATTGTTTCCCAAATGTCTATGTCCTGTCTCTTCAATTACATTGTTGAAGTCCTTCATAGGCAATGACTATGTTTCTAACTCCTAACATCAAATCTAAACAAATGCCTATAGAATAAAGATTTCAAACTAAAAACTTCAGTAATTATAAATCAGCATAAACCAAGTAACCCTGTATTAACCTTTCTGCACACCATTCTTGTTTGTGTTACACTGTAATTCATTTTTTCCCTAAAGAAGAGACTGTGGAGATAAGCCACTGGTGAGTCTTTATGTAATTAAAGCTAAGACAGTCAATCAAGAGAATCTCTTTGGTTCCGCTTTTATTTTTTAAAAAATTCAGTATGTGGGGTGCCTGGGTGGCTCAGTTGTTAAGCAGCTGCCATGGGCTCAGGTCATGATCCCAGCGTCCTGGGATCAAGCCCTGCATCAGGCTCCCCGCTGGGTGGGAAGCCTGCTTCTCCCTCTCCCACCCCTCTGCTTGTGTTCCCTCTCTTGCTGTGTCTCTGTCAAATAAATAAAATCTTTTTTTAAAAAAAATTCAGTATGCTTCGTCATTTCTAGTTTTTAAACATTTGCTGTTACTTTTAAAGGCATCATGAAAACAGCAACACATTTCTCAAACTGAATAAAAATTCGAACTTATTGATTCACATTACTGAGAATGTATGTAAAGAATATCATGGTTTATATAACAAGAACATCCATTTCAGCAAGAAAACAATATTATATATAAGTACATGGTACTTAAATGCATCAAACTATTTTGTTTAGTGATAATAAAATAGTACTTTAATATTATGTTTCACACTCATATGGAACAATTAACAATAACTTTTAGAGCAATTTTTTAAAAATTCAACTTTTAAGCAAGCAGTACTATGACCAAAAGAAAGAGTTCAGTTTCATCTGAGGCTGAATTTTAAAGCACATTCATGCTTTCTCTGCCAACAACATAAAATTTTGTATCACTAATGTTAATAATAATATGTTTCAAGTACACGCCTGCATGTGCATAATATGTGCATGCACAAACACAGACACATTCATTTTCATTCTCTTTGTCCCCTCTCCTTCTCTCTCCGTATATAGACATACAGTCATATGGAATGACAAAGAATACATGCTAAATAGCAGACACTAAAAATTGGTTGTGGAATTTTATAAAAGACATAAAAATCATGAAAACACTTACTTCATCAGCCACCATACACCTGGAAAAAAATAAAAATAAAACCAAGTTAATATTTTAATGATCAAAGTGAATCACTTTAAAAATTCTAAGTAGCTTGCCAGAAAACAGTTTACAAATGTTAAAGCACTAATCCAGAGAGAGGTGTCTACAAATGTGCTTGAGAACACGGGCCAGAGATGATTTTATAAGACTCTCCATAGGCACATGGGTATGCAGGAGGGTTAGAGTTTCAGAAATGTTCCCCACATCCACCCATGGAGATAGTTAGAATAACCATTCAAAAATGAGGGCAAAATGGCAAATGACTTACCAATGACTTCCCTCCTTACTAATGAATCTTAAAATTGGCCTTTAGAGATTAGAAGAATAATATGTTAAAGCACAAGAAAATAAATCTTAGCCACATATTAGCATGTTATATCTACAATTTTCTACACTGCATTATATATGCTAAGCCTACTTTCAAGATGAATTTTGGTTTCTATCATTTGGCTAAATTTTCTCTTCTCTATTCTTTCTTATTCACCTATAGAAGTAAATTCTATCCACTGAAATTTGAAGATAGGGGTCATAAACTGAAAATCCAAAGAGCAAAAAGAAAGAATAGCAGGTGTGGTCAGGATCATGAGCAGTCCCTTCCCTTTCCCTATGCTCATATGTTTTGTTTCTTAAATTCCACATATGAGTGAAATCATAAGGTATTTGCCCTTCTCTGACTGACTTATTTCATTTAGCATAAAACATTCTAATTCCATCCCTGTCATTGCAAATGGCAAGATTTCATTCTTTTTGATGGCTGAGCAATATATACACCACATTTTCTTCATCCATTCATCTGTCAATAGACATCTGGGCTCTTTCCAGACTTTGGCTATTGCAAGCATTGTTGCTATAAAGACTGTGGTGCATGTACCCCCATTGAATCACTATGTTTGTATCCCTTAGAAAAATACCTAGTAGTGCAATTGTGGGGTCATAGAGTAGTTCTCCTTCTTAACTTTTGGAGGACCCTGCATGCTGTTTTCCAGAGTGGCTGCTCCAGTTTGCATTCCTACCAACAGTGTAAGGAGGTTCCTCTTTCTCCGCATCCTCGCCAACATCTGTTGTTTCCTGAGTTATTCATTTTAGCCATTCTAACCAGTGTGAAGCAGTATCTCATTGCGGTTTTGATTTCTATTTCCCCGATGCCAAATGATGTTGAGTATTTTTTTCATGTGTTTCTTGGCCATTTGCATGTCTTCTTTGGAGAAATGTCTATTCATGTGAGCAAGGCACAAATTTATTAAAGATTTTATTTATTTATTTGACAGATCACAAGTACGCAGAGAGGCAGGGTGGGTGGTGGGGGGAGCAGGCTTCCTGCTAAGCAGAGAGCCTGATGTGGGGCTCAATCCCAGGACCCAGAGATCATGACCTGAGCCTTAACCCAGTGAGCCACCCAGGCGACCCCAAGACACAAATTTAATGAGGAAGGGAATTGTTAGAAAATATGAAAGAAGAGTATTTTTAAACAAAGTGATCCATAAGAGCAAGGGCCCTGAGATAAGGAACAAGTAATTAAGAAGGAGCAAGGAAGCTAATGACACTAACATGCACTAAGTGAGGAAAATGGTAGAAAATAAGGTTGGAAGGCAGCTGGGAGAGCCTCATGGCATGGAGAGCCTTGTAAGCAACTGCACAGAGTTTGGATTTTCTTAGAATCCTTTGGAGGGAAGCAACATTTTACCTTTTAAAAAAAGATTACTCTGATTCATAGGGGATAAACTGTAGAGGGCAAGAGCAGAAGCAGGAAGAATATCGAGGAGGCACCTGCAGTAGACTAAGAGGAAAACAATGATGTACAGATGAGTGGTACAGGTGGAGATGTAAGAAGAGATCAATTTAGGTACATTTTGAAAGAAAAGCCAATAGAATTTGTGAATTAATTGGAATGTGGATGTAAAAATAAAAGACAGAAGTCAAGAATGAGCCTGGTGGTGGGTATTATGGAGGACACATATTGCATGGAGCACTGGGTGTGGTGCATAAACAATGAATTCTGGAACACTGAAAGGAAATAAAATAAAATAAAATAAAATAAAATAAAAGAATGAATCTTAAGATACTGGCTTATGCAATTAACCATAAAAAATGGCAGAGATGCCATTCACTGAGATAAGAAAAACTTAGGAGAAGTGGGTTTGGTGATGACAATCAAGCATTGAACATACAACCTTTGCTGGATACAAATGGATACAAAGTTTGTATCCATTAGATTACGAAGATGAACTGTTGAGTAGACAATAGGATATGTACGTCAAAGGAATGGTAAGGACTAGAGATATAATAAAGTTGAAAGTTATCAGAATCTAAATGGCACAGGAATGAGTGAGGGTTGAAAGTATTCTGTAACATGACAACTTGACTGTGGCTTTTTCCTTTCTATGCCAACTCCCAAGTTCTTGAACTTTCTAATGATAAGCAGCTGCTGAGACCTGCACACTATTATACATCTTAAGGCTCTAGTGAGGTAACATCAGAGCAAACTGGTGTACGGTTACATTGTCCCATGAGTGGCTAACTTACTGAAAAGTAGCATCACTGTAATAACTTGGCTTCCAGGTATCTAAAGACCCCCATAGTAAAATTACCTCTAATCTCTTGGAATATGCTGTATTTTCCTATCATAAAACAGATGAGTATTCCTTACTTTAGAATGAGAGTAGTTCAAGTAGATTAGAAAGCATTATACTTCCTTTAGGGATCTCTAGTGGGCTAACTGTCCTTACACTTCAGGCGCTGTACCTATTATGACTTCCAGGATTCCTGCAGTTAAGAACAGTTCAACAACCAGACATGATTTTCAGTGAGCCATCATAAAAAAAAAAAAAACAAAGGACCATGTAAGAGGCTCCAACATATGAAAGAACAAAGTAAGACTGAATAATCAGAACATGTACCTATTGAAAAAGGAAGTGCTAGAAAAGACTTGCACTAAAATTATTAGAGCATTTACATAATTTCTAATACAACACACATACACACTAAAGCTTAAAACCATGATTTTCAAGCTATTAAAATAAGTACATGAATTTTAAAAAAAGATCATTATTGACACTTAATTAAGTAGATGGGAAGATGAAAGAATTAAGTAGATGGGAAGAAGTGCAAGGGTTATCTCAAAATACAGAGCACAGACTTAAGTAAATGATAGTAGTAATAGAAAAGAAAAATTACTTGGATAGACTCAAAAAATTAATATGTGAAAAATATGTATTCAAATAGAGAAAAGACACCATGTGAAAAAGAGGGAACAATTAAGTAAGTAATAAAAGAAAAGTTCTCCAGGCTGAAAAAATATCTAATTGGAAAGGGTAACTAAGTTTCAAGTTGGAAAAGAAAAAAACAAATATCTACTCATATCCTTATAAAATTATTGATTTAAGAATAAGAAAAAACCTTGTAAATGTTCAGACAGAAAGAACAACTATCCATAAATGGAAAAACCAAGATGGCATTCTTATCATCATCAACACTGGAAGCTAAAAAACCATGAAGGAGGATCTGGACTACCTGAAAAGAAAGCAGAACTCATGAATCTTTTATCTAGCCAAGATTCCCATTATTTGTAAGCAACAGCAAAAAGATACTTGAGACCAACCAATATCTCCAAGATTATAAAACACAAGTAAACCAGAGAAGGAAAAATGCTTACAAAAATAACCATACAAAAAACACACCTTAACACAGATTCAAAAAAGGAGAAGATAAAAAGGAAATCCTGTCAACAATGAAGGTTCATATCCATGAATATAATGGGTGTTGTGTATTCTACCTAAGGACTCTAGAAGCAAAAGGGACATACTCTGAAAATCTGTAAGTGAAAAATTAAAGAGAGGTAATAAAAGGAGAGGGGGTACTAACACTATCCTAAAGCAGAACACCAAACATAATTTTTAAAGTCAGGAGACTAATTGAAATTACCTAAGAAGTAAGAGTATAGGGAGAAGAGAAGAGAGCTATGGCTGACCCCTGCAGGACTCCCACAAACAGGGGTACAAAGTGGAGAAGGACCCAGCAAAAAGGACTGAGAAGGAGTGCCCAATAATAAAGATATAAGAGGAATGTGATGCCCTAGAAGCCAAATAAAGACATTCTTTTGAGAAGGGGAGAATGAACAACTATAGTAAAGGCTTCTTAAAAAAAATCTAGTTAAATGAGGTCTGAGAATTGACCCTTTGATTTGGGAAGAGAGCATTCATAACTCTATAAAAGCAAGGCTGATAAAATGGTAGGAGACAAAAGCCTCCTGTGAGTGGGTTCAAGAGAGAATGGGAAGATAGAAAAGGGAAACAGTAAATAGAGATTACTGGTGCAAGGAATTATCCTGTAAAAGGAAGCAGAGAAACATAGTAGTAGTTGACAGGAAAACTAGGGTCCAGAGAAGACTTTTTTAAAAAACACAGAATAGTATAAATAGCCCAGGTTAAGTATCTTATTGATCCTATGAGTGAAATATCTAGTAGGCAGATAGAAGTGTGAATCAGGGGCGCCTGGGTGGCTCAGCGGGTTAAGGCCTCTGCCTTTGGCTCAGATCATGATCTCAGGGTCCTGGGATCGAGCCCCCCCATCGGGCTTTCCACTTCTCGGGGAGCCTGCTTCCTCCTCTCTTTCTGCCTTCCTCTCTCTCTGCCTACTTGTGATCTCTGTCAAATGAATAGATAAAAATCTTTAAAAAAAAAAAAGAAGAAGATGGTGGGCAGCAAAAAATGGAGTCAACAGTTACAGAGTAATTAAAAAGAAGTTTTGGTAGCAAAAAAAAAAAAAAAGGTTAAAAATAGAGCAATAGGGCGCCTGGGTGGCTCAGTGGGTTAAGCCGCTGCCTTCGGCTCAGGTCATGATCTCAGGGTCCTGGGATCGAGTCCCGCATCGGGCTCTCTGCTCAGCAGGGAGCCTGCTTCCTTCTCTCTCTCTGCCTGACTCTCTGCCTACTTGTAATCTCTCTCTGTCAAATAATAAATAAATAAAATCTTAAAAAAAAAATAGAGCAATAGCATAGAACATGTTGGAAACGTTAAGAGTGGGCAAGAGGTCGAAACTTTGAAAGAAAACAAGGAAGCTGACTGATGAAGGCCTAACTGTGCTACCATAATTTAAAAAGGGAAAATATGGCCAATACAATTTCTCACTTCAGAGAAATTTTACACCACATTTGATTGAAACTAAATTTTACTTTGTAATCAAAAGACTATAACCATAACCGTAATAATCCACAGAAATAAAAATAGCTTTTTCTCTCATTGGGAAATGGTAAGAACAATATGAATTACATGTACTTTAACCTATAGCTAAAAAGAAAACTTCCTTCTTTAAAGGAGTATCTATTGTATTTGCCAAGCCTTTAAAGGAGTATCTATTGTATTTGGTGTGATGTGCCAACAGCCATATAATTCTATCTGAATTTTACAAGCAGTTCAGTTTTCCAGTGTTACAAAAAATAAACAATATTCTTTGTTCCAAAATCCATGTTGACTGCTTGAATTATAATTTATCCAGCTTGGCTACAGACATCAAAAAGCAACTTTTCATTTCTCTGAGTTGTTTCCAAAAGCTTGAGGCTCCTTACATTAATCATCCACTTACAGTATCAAGACATATATATTCCAGTGTTTGCAGCAGCCATATCTTTGGATGCACATGCTCAGTGTTTGCTATTTTTAGCTCAAATTTTCATACAGCTAGAAGAGAGAAAGCTAAACAGCATTATAGTTTTCCGAGAATCATTTTACCCACCAGCTAAATTTCTAATCTAAGACTCACAGAACTGAACAATTTGTGTTTAACTCAAAGCTTTTCTCCAATTTTTTATATTAAAAAACCCCACCTTTTTAATAACTACCACCCATATTTCTTGAACATATCATGTCTGTAAAAAGAAAGCAGCAAAAGAGTGTTTTGGTAACACTGCAGCAAGAGAACAGCCAGAGAATATTTTGGCAACACTGACAACTCAGTGAGGTGAACACATGTAAGATGAACATATGTAAGATGTTTGGAATCCTAAGTGCAGAAACCAGGACTTGGTACCTGAACACAAGGTCTGCTTAGTCAATTACCATGCATGCTTTGGCCTCAGAAGTGGGCTATTTCCTCTGGGAAAATATTAACCTTCTAGATATTTATACACAGTTTGTCCTTGAGGAACAATCAACTATCTATATACTAAACTATATTAAACCATACTATGCTTTAGTATATATACCTGACCAGTGCTAACTTAATGCAACTTTAACAAACCCCACGCACTCTCCCCAGAGATAAAACTACAGGGACCATGGTGTCAGAGGATCAAATTATAATATTTTCTGCAGCCAGGGCAAAGTCTCAAAATACTTTCCCCTCATAACTACAAAAGTTCAACATAATAAAATGGCCTTTATTTTGTTCAGCTATTATTTTTTGAACAAGGGATATATCCACATGTACACAATTCAAGAGGTACAAATGTGGAAAGTCCTTCTCCAATCTCTATTCGTCAAGTGTGTCCCAGATATTAGCTGCTCTGAAAATGACAAAGTTACCAATTGCTTGTGTAGTCTTTTAGAAATAATTTGTTTAAGCATGGGTGTGTGTGTGTGTGTGTGTGTACACACACATATCAAATAACATTAGATTTAACCTTTCTTGATCTTGTGTAAAATCCCAAAAGTGCACAATATAGCATGTAACAGGATGAAAAAGAAAAGGAAAAAAACTGAGGTGGAAATATTTTTTTAGGGGTGCCCGGGTGGCTCAGATAGTTAAGTGTCTGCCTTCAGCTCAGGTCATGATCTCCAGGTTTGGGGATTGAGCCCCATGTCTGGCAACCAGCTCAGCAGGGAGTCTGCTTCTCCCTTTCCCTCTGCCTCTCCCCCTAATTCTCCTGTCTCTCTCTCAAATAAATAAAATCTCTAAAACTATATATATTTTTAAATTCTTGTTTCCATTGCTTTGGCAAATGACAAGTATATATACACATAATACATATATATACATACATACACACACACACATATAGTCAGGAAACCTTAAAGTTCAGCTCTTCTCTAGTTTGGCCTCTTCATAGACCCCTGGGATAGAACCACTTTCTGGAAAAGCTCTCCTGGGCTTCCCAGATGTTCCTGATTCTCCTCCTAACTCTTATCTCTATCTCTTTCCTCTATGCCTCCACCTCCACCCACCTTGTTTGGTGTTCAACCTTTATAATCCTCTCCTTTTTGTGTTCTACCTCTATTCCTAAGGCTCTATCCATTCTCTTAGTTTGAAGCGATACCCATATTAAGTCCTAAATCAGTACCTAAGGTTTTTAGCATATGTTCCAGATTCACATTTAAAACCACTATTTGGGGTGCCTGGGTGGCTCAGTGGG
Organism: Neogale vison; assembly: GCF_020171115.1. Classification (NCBI taxonomy): domain Eukaryota; kingdom Metazoa; phylum Chordata; class Mammalia; order Carnivora; family Mustelidae; genus Neogale; species Neogale vison. Next base: position 95,850,711 of record NC_058093.1, on the reverse strand, counting down.
TTAAGCCTTTGCCTTTGGCTCAGGTCATGGTCTCGGGGTCCTGGGATCGAGCCCCGCATCAGGCTCTCTGCTCAGCAGGGAACCTGCTTCCTTTCCTCTCTCTCTCTGCCTGCCTCTCTGCCTGCTTATGCTCTCTGTCTGTCAAATAAATAAACAAAATCTTTAAAAAACACAAAAATAAAACCACTATTTGGACATCTTTTTTTCCCTTCATACCCTGAAGTTATTATCAAATGTTATGCATGTTGATATCTGAAACTAAAGCTAAGTAAACCATAGACATAAACAAAATAAAATAAAATAAAGATTTCTAAAGGAATTATTCAAACAATTGATCTGAGTCTGTGATTCTTGTCGTTGGGCCAGAAATATCTGTTTAAAATTAAAATTACAAAACAACAGTATTTATTTTGGTTGCATATCAAAGCAGTCTGCTGGATTTCTGTAAAACCTTAAAGCAGTGCTTTTATTTGCAAGTATATGATTAAATATATCCTAGACCTCTATATCCAGCTTCCTCATCTCATCTATTTTATGAGATGACTAAGGCCAGTAGGCTGAGCTGTGATTAAATGAAGTAAAAGAGTGCTTTGTAAATGGAAAGATACCATAAAAACTTTATTGTTGTTTTGCTGATGATAAGTTCTGTTCAACAAATAACGATGCTCAGTGTCAGTAACTAAATACTGGCAATAGATATAGGGGAGTTACAGAGAACAGGAGCTTCAAATTTAGGCATTAAAAACAAAAGGATATGAAATTGACTTTAAAAACTGGTGTTATAAACAATGTTTCCTTTAGGATGCAAGCAAGAATAGAAACTCAATTCAAAATGGCTTAATCATGAAAAATAATTAATATATCACATAATTCATTACAAGAAATTCTGGAGTGGGATGGTTCCAGGGTGGTTAATTCCACAGCCCATTCATATCATCTTTCTATTCTGTCATCCTAAGTAAGCTCCAGACAATTCATCCTTACCCACCAATGTTCAGAAGCACAGGGAAAAGAGTCCTTAAAGAATTCTAGAGTCTGTTAATAGGAAAGTAAGAGAAGAAAGACTTTAGGTAAAGCAACTCACATGTGCTACACCTGTTACGACTTTGAAATATCACCTGGGTGGCTCAGTCAGTTAAGTGTCTGCCTTCAGTCCAGGTCATGATTCTAACATCTAGGATCCAACCCTGCACTGGGCTCCCTGCTCAGCAGGGAGTCTGCTTGTCCCTCTCCCTTTGCTCTTCCCCCTGCTTGTGCATGCATGCTTTCTCTCTCTCTCTCAAATAAATAAATAAAATCTCAATAAAATAAAAAAGAAAAACCAACCAAGTTAGAATGATATTCAGTGCTTTGTTTTCTTTTAGCTCTTTTTACCCATTATGAAACACGAGTCATACAGAAAGGGCATAAAAGGTACCTAAAAGATGTGAGGTAATGTGAACAAATCCTATGTGTATACCAAAAACCAAGTAAGTTTTTTAAAAAGAATTGCTGTTTCTGTTCATGAGCATTAAAAAAATTAAACTAGTCCCTAATGCTTGATAATACCTTGAAAATACTGTGCTTCATTAGTTTGACTTCATTAGCACAAAATTGCCCCATAACTTTTACTAGTAAGAGCAAAATAGGAAAAAAATCTCTGTATTTGCCTAGATGGCTTTTTAAAAAAGGTGTGTATCAGCTGTTTTGAGAGAATTATTATTGTTTTCAGGATGTATAATAATTCCCACTGTGCCATTATATCACATATTAGCTTTTACACAATTATTTATTCTTGTCTATAAAGCTTCAGGTCAAAAGAGTTGATTATTCCTACAGCAATTAGTGGAAGATTTTTTAAGGCTTAATTAGACAATAACAAACAGTAACATTCATTAGAATATACTAGAGTTACGAAGAAAATACAGTTTATATAAAAAGAAACTAAGAAGTAAGTTAGGTCTGCTTAATCTATCCTAAAGTGATTTTAAAGGTAGAAAAAATGATTCAATAGTACCAAAATTGCTTTGTTAATAAAGACATGTACATCAGTGATACTTAAATGTAGACAGGTAGATGGAGAAATAAGTTAAATAATTTATTACAAATTGAGAGCCTCTCTCAGAATATAATAGGAATTCTTTATGAATTCCTTTTTTGCCTGGCTTTCGATTTATTGAATTATATGTAAATAACTCCAGAAAATATTTCAAAAATGAGAATACATTTACAAACTTAAGAATAAAGCACAAAATAAAAACTCAACTTACTATCATATTGTTTCAATATTCAATATTACTTCTTTAACGATAGAGACTTGAGCCACTTGCACATAATAAAAAGCCAAATTAGTAATGGTTAAAACAGATAGGATTGTTTTCTACCTCACCCACCACCACACCCTCTTCTTCAACCAGAAGTTTGGAGTTAGGTAAGTCCACGCTGGAGCAGCAGACAAGTACCAGAGGACTCTACAGTCTTCTTGACCTTTCCTTCCAGGTAGGTCAAAAGATACCTGGCACAGTTCCAGGTTTGGCATCAATATTTGATGAGGGAGAAAAGAAGAGGATAAAAGTGTACTTGTCAAACAAGCTGACTCTATTTTAACAAGTTTTTCCAGAATCACCATCCAGTGACTTCTACTGGTGTCTCACTGGCACACAGTTTCACATAAGCACTCCTAATCAAAATGGAGTTTGGAAAAAAGTGTTTCAGCTGGCCACATATACTCCCATGCCCAGGGTTATATTTGTGAAGGAAAAGGTAACAAGGGATTTGGGAAAGCAACCACAGGCTCTGCCACAAATTCCAAGGTCAATTTTAAATAAGAGTGATTTGGAAACACTATAGCCTTTGTCACATTCAGATCAAGTCAGCTCTGGGGTTTTACTGAAATCTGTATCAAATAGGTATATGGCCATGGCTATACTCAAGAAGAAAAGAAGTACTTCATTTCATATTGACTATCACAGTTACTGATAATTAAAGTTAAAGTCTGGAAGCTAGAAAAGTCAGTTCTCTTATTACTATGATGCTCTGCATGCTTGTACTCCTATGTTTCAGGTAATACCTCAATTATTTCACTTTTCTCTATTCCAACTATTGTAAAAGCCTCTACTCATTCAGTGTTCCATAGTAACAAGTATTTAGCCTGAGTATATGCAAGAGGAAAGATGCCTCACTCAATCTGAAATGTAAAACAGTACCATATTCACATAACTAAATAAAGCAGTTATTCAGATAATCCAGAAACTTTTAGAGTACTATTTTTTGGATTATAATCCACATGAAAACTCAGCACTAAACAATTAAAAACAAGAATTCTTTTTTTTTTTTAAAGATTTTATTTATTTATCTGAGAGAGAGAAATCACAAGCAGATGGAGAGGCAGGCAGAGAGAGAGGGAAGCAGGCTCCCTGCTGAGCAGAGAGCCCGATGTGGGACTCGATCCCAGGACCCTGAGATCACGACCTGAGCCGAAGGCTTAACCCACTGAGCCACCCAGGCGCCCTAAAAACAAGAATTCTGACTGCTTTAAAACAAGAGTTTGCAAATTACTGTCCATGGGCCAAATCTGGCCTACCAACTAATTTTGTAAATAAAGTTTTAGAGGAATACAGTTCAGCTTGTTCATTTACATATTATTAATGGCTACTTTTGTGTGACTAAGACAGAACTGAATAGTAGTAACAGGGATTGTATGGCATGGAAAGTCGAAAATATTTACTATCTGGCCCTTAATAGAAAAAATCTGCCAACCTCTATCTTAGAATATATTCATGAACTACCTTTAATGACCTAGAGGAAGCTTCTGGTACAGTGCCAAAGTGTTGTGAATTTGGCATCATAAATAAAACCTTTCTATTAACACTGTATGAAGAAACAAAATCTGGATTTATCAGAAGAATGAGCAAAGCCCATACAAACAGATGTAATTTTATGGGACTAAGTTCAAAGAACTGTGCTTTTAATTTAATATAACTGTGCTTTTAATTACAGAATTGTTATAAATTCAGAATTGAGGAAATACAAGATAATAATTGAGAAAGAAATCGGATGACATAGATTGAAAGAGTTACAATGTCACAAAGACAGCCAATTAGAGAAAAAGTAGCCTCAAATTGTTAAAATTTTGTGCTTTACTTCCTTTGGCCAAATCCTGAAATCTTTCTCTTTCAAAAGCATGTTATCAGCATTCTTTACAAATAGCACTCAAAGTACAACTCATTTATAAGAACAGCAGAAAATATTAAGCAATATAACATTTCTTACAACATTCTGACATCATTATCTTGTGACTTAATGTGCCTGGGAAGAAATGTGTTGCCTAATCTTATATGCTTCTTTTTCAAGAATATATACTGAGCGTCTATAAAAAGCCAATCTAGGAATTGAGGTGACTACAGTTTATATGTCCTCATCCCCATTACTTCCTAGGTGTAACTTAGTAAGTGCTACTCTAAACTTTGAGTCTGTGGTCTTTGTTCCCATAGCCTTGCACATATTTTAAAAATCTGTGAATTTTAGTTTATGGCATATATAACACATCACCTATTGAATGTACCCTTAAGAACCTAATGGTATCTGAGGTTGTAGTTTAAAAACACTGTATTTCGGAACGCCTGGGTGGCTCAGTTGGTTAAGCAGCTTCCTTCGGCTCAGGTCATGATCCCAGCGTCCTGGGATCGAGTCCCACATCGGGTTCATTGCTCAGCAGGGAGCCTGCTTCTCCCTCTGCCTGCCATTCTGTCTGCCTGTGCTCGCTCTCTCCCCCTCTCTCTCTGATAAATAAATAAAAAAAAAATCTTAAAACAAAACAAAACAAAAAAAAACCACTGTATTTCTTTCTTCCAGCTTTACTGAGGTATGACTGACAAGCAAAAATCAAATATATTTCAGGTATACAATGAGATGTTTTAATATATATATATACCACAATCAAGTTAATTAACATACCCAGCTCTTCACAGTTACCATTTTTGTGCATATGTGGTGAGAACACTTGAAATCTACTCTCTTAATGTTTCAAGTATATAAGATATGATTATTAACTATAGTCACCATGCCATGTTTTAGGTCTTCAGAATTCATTCATCTTACAACTGGAAGTTTGTACCCCCCTCTTTTTTTAAAAAGATTTTATTTATTTATTTGACAGACAGAGATCACAAGTAGGCAGAGAGGCAGGCAGAGGAGGAAGCAGGCTTCCTGCTGAGCAGAGAGCGGGAAGCGGGGCTCGATCCTAGGACACTGGGATCATGACCTAAGCCAAAGGCAGAGGCTTTAATCCACTGAGCCACCCAGGCGCCCCAAGTTTGTACCCTTTGACCAATATCTCTTTCCCTATACCCCAGTAACCACCATTCTACTCTACTACATTGAATTTGACCTTTTTTTAGATTTCCCATATAAGTGAGACTGAGCATTATTTTCTCTTTTTATGTCTGGCTTATTTCACTCAGCATAATGTCCTCATTTAATCAGTGTTGTCGAAAATAACAGAACAACTTTTTTAAGGTTGAATAATATATTCCTGCGTGTGTGTGTCTGTATGTATATAAACCACCACAATTTTTTCTATCCAGTCCACTAAGAACAGCTATCTTATATTGGCTACTGTGAATAATGCTGCAATGAATATGGGAGTGCAAATATCTCTTCCAGATACTGATTCCATTTCCTTTGGATATATATCCAGAACTGTGATTGCTGGGTATTGTGGTAGTTTTATGTTTAATATTTTGAGGAACCCCATACTATTTTCCATAATACCTGCACCAATTTACAGTGTTACCAAAGGTTTCCATTTCTCCACATACTGACAAACACTTCTTTAATCTTTTAACTTTTTATAAACAAGTGTTGGAGAGTATGTAGAGAAAAGGGAACCCTCTTATACTGTTGGTGGGAATGCAAGTTGGTGCAGCCACTTTGGAAAACAGTGTGGAGATTCCCAAGAAATTAAAAATAGAGCTACCCTATGCCCTACAATTGCTCTACTGGGTATTTACCCCAGAGATACAAATGTAGTGAAAAGAAGGCCCATATGTACCCCAATGTTCATAGCAGCAATGGCCACAGTCACCAGCTGTGGAAAGAACCAAGATGTCCTTCAACAGACGAATGGATAAAGAATATATGGTCCATATATACAATGGAACATTATGCTTCCATCAGAAAGGATGAATACTCAACTTTTGTATCAACATGTATGGGATTGGAGGAAATTATGCTGAGTGAAATAAGCAGAGAAAGTCAATTATCATATGGTTTCACTTACTTGTGGAACATAAGGAATAACATGGAGAACATTAGGAGAAAGAAAGGAAAAGTGAATTGGGGGAAATCAGAGGGGGAGACAAGTTATGAGAGACTGTGGACTCTGAAAAACAAACTGAGTGTTCTGGAAGAGGGGGTGAATGGATGACCATGGTGGTGGGTATTAAGGAGGGTACCTATTGCATGGAACACTGGGTGTGGTGCATAAACAATGATTCTTGGAACACTAAGAAAATAAAATTAAATTAAAAAAATAATAATAACAATAGCTCTCCTAGCAGGTATGAGGTGATATCTCATTGTGATTTTGATTCATATGTATTTCCCTGAAAATGAGTGATATAGAGAACATTTTCATGTACCTACTGGCTATTTGCATATCTCTTAAAAAAAATGTCTATTCAAGTCCTCAGCCCATTTATCAGGTTATTTGTTTTTTGCTATTGAGTTGTAGGAGTTTCTTAAATATTTTAGATATAAACGCTTTAACAGATATACAGTATGCAAATATTTTCTCCCATTCCATAGGCTGCCTTTTCATTTTGTTTCCTTTGCTGTGCAGAAAATTTTTAGTTTCATATAGTCCCTCTCCATCCACCTCTCCCCCCCAGCTCATGCGCTCTCTCACTCTCTCAAATAAAATAAATAAAATCTTAAAAAGAAAAAAAAGAAAAGGATTCGATTTCATTCTTTTGCATGTGGATAACTACTATCCCTAATACCATTTATTGAAGAGATTATCTTTTCCTGATTGTGTATTCTTGGAGACTTTGTTGAAGATTAGTTGACTATATATACAGGACTTTATTTTTAGGCTCTCTATTCTGTTACATTGGTTTACTATGTCTGTTTTTATGTCTGTTTTGATAACAATAGCTTTGTTATATAATTAAAAATAAAGATGTGTGATGATGCCAGTTTTGTTCTTTCTCAAGATTGCTTTGGCTACTCAAGGTCTTCTATGGTTCCATTTGAATTTTAGGAGCGTTTTGTCTATTTCTGTGAAAAATGCCATTGGATTTTTGACAGACTGCAATGAATCTGCAGATTGCTTGGGTAGTATGGACATTTTAACAATATTAATTTTTCTAATCTATGAACACAGATATATTTTCTTTTATTTGTATCTTCTTCAATTTCTTTCATCAATGTATTATAGTTCTGTGTACTGATCTTTCACATTCTTAAATTTATTCTTATCTTACTCTTTTTGACACTATTATAAGTGGGATTGTTTACTTAGTTTCTCTTTCTGATAGTTCACTGTATAGAATTACAACTGATTTTTGTATATTGATTTTGTATCATACAACCTAACTGACTTTTTTAGCTTTAATAGTTTTGCTGTGGAATCTTTAGGAGTTTTTTTGTTTTGTTTTGTTTAAGATTTTATTTATTTGGGGCGCCTGGGTGGCTCAGTGGGTTAAGCCTCTGCCTTCAGCTCAGGTCATGATCTCAGGGTCCTGGGATCAAGCCCCACATCAGGCTCTCTGCCCAGGATGGAGCCTGCTTACTCCTCTCTCTCTGCCTGCCTGTATGCCTACTTGCGATTTCTCTCTGTCAAATAAATAAATAAAATCTTTTTTAAAAAATTATTTATTTATTTGAAGGAAAGCATGAGAGAGGGAGAGAGAGAGCATGAACAGGGGGAGGGGTAGAGGGAAAGGGAGAAGCAGACTCCCTGCTGAGCAGGGAACCTGATGTGGGACTCAATTCCAGGACCCTGGGATCATGACTTGAGCCAAAGGCAAACACTGAACTGACTGAGCTACCAAGGCACCCTAGGGTTTTTATATGTAAAATAGAGACCATTTTACTTTTTCCTTCTGAATTTCAATGCCTTTTATCTTTTTTTTTTTTTTCCCTAATTGTTCTGGCTGGGAAATCCAGTACTACGCTGAATAGAAGAGGCAAGAGTAAATGCCTCTTTTAAATGTAGTAAACTACATTTCTGTCTATATGCATGTAAATGCTGTAAATTCAGAGATCTCTAAAGAGCTGGAGAAAAATGTGGTTCTAGCGGTTACTTCTAGAAAGGGAAATTGAGGGACTGGGGGACTTAGAGAGCAGGTGAAAGGAAAAGGAAAACTTTTCACTGTAAAATCTTTCATGCCTTGTTAGTATTATTCCTTACACATATATTAAGATTAAAGAACATAAATGGATTATTTTTTAAAACCCTTATCTTACCTAGACACAAGTAAGATATCTTTATCAAACCTAGGCATAGATCCCTCTCAAATCATGTCATCAACAAAGACGTCTCCTTTGGAAATGAAACCAAGAACCAATGCAACAGTGACAACTAAAGATTAAATATATAGGCCTAATGCAGCCATGGTTCATGGTTCCAAGAAGCATCTGAAGCATGCAGCAGCTCCAAAGCATTGGATGGGGATAAAGTGACCAGTGTGTTTGCCTCTCATCCATTCGCTGGTCCCCTTAGGATGACAGAATGTCTCCCTCTCATCATTTTCCTAAGGAACAGACTTAAGTATGCTTTAACGGGAGATAAGGTAAAGAATATCTGTATGCAGCATTTTATTAAGACTGAAGGCAAGATCCAAACTGATATAACCTACCCTTCTGGCTTTATGGCTGTCATCAGCATTGACAAGACTGAGAAGAATTTCTATTTCTGATCTATGGCACCAAGGGTCACTTTGCTTTTCACTGGATTACACCTGAGTAGGCCAAGTATAATTTGCGCAAAGTGAGAAAGATCTTTGTGGGGACAAAAGGAATCCCTCATCTGGTAACCCATGATGCTTGCACCATCCACTATCCTGATCCCCTAATCAAGGTGAATGACACCATTCAGACTGATTTGGAGACTGGAAAAATGACTGATTTTATCAAGCTTGATAGTGGTAATCTGTGTATGGTAACTGGAGGTACTAACTTGGGAAGAATTGGTGTGACACCCATAGACAGAAACACCTTGGTTCTTTTGATGTTCCTGTGAAAGATGCCAATAGCAACAGCTATGCCACCACCTCCCCAACATTTTTGTTATTGGAAAAGGCAACAAACCATGGGTTTATATTCTCTATGGAAAGGGTATCTGCCTCAACATTGCTAAAGAGAAAGATAAGAGACTTGCAGCCAATCAGAGCACTGGGTAAAATGGTCCCTAGATGATCTGATTGGAAGTCTTTATACTTAACTAAGGATAATACTTCATGAAAATAAATAAATAAATAAATAAATATTCAATTAGCATTCCCAATGCATTAGCTGGCTTTCAGCACTTTAGGGGAAATACTTTAATTGGTTCATTAGATCCATGGGAGCCAGCTATTTTACATTAAAAAAAAAATCAAGGAGAAATGATCACTAAAGGAAGCAACAAACTCAGAATTTTCTTTTTGAAAGGAAGAGAAAGGTAAAAGAAAGCAATAAAATGTGTACCACAGAACTTGATACCCTTAACAGTGGAAAACAAGAATTAGAAACCAAGAGATGAAATTAAGAATAAGCACATAAAATGGTCATGACACTTAATGGTGCCACTCTCAAAAGATATCAACAGTATACATGTGCAAGAAACAGAGAAACAGCTACTTCATTTTTTTTTTAATTTAAATTAATTTTTGTGTGTGTTCTAAAATTCAATGTTTATGCACCACACCCAGTGTTCCATGCAATACATGCCCTCCTTAATACCCACCACCAGGCTCACCCAACTCCCAACCCCCACTCCTCCAAACCCTCAGAAACAGCTACTTCTGCTCAGAGGAAAACAATGACTCTGTGTAAGTCTTCTCCTGTATATTTGTGATGGGGGGTGGGGGCAGGAGGAGGTAGGAAAAAGAGTGAATGGTAGCTTCAGCTTCACTCTTATTCTAGGTCTTCAAAGCAGCAGAGTATTATATTGAAGGTATAACTACCAGCACATTGCAGGAGTGCAACAGGGGACAGGCATGGGAAGTTTACTATATTCCACATATGTAATCACATATGTAATCAAAGTTACTAATGAAAACATTGATATACAGCATAAAAACAACCCCTCAGATTAGAATTAGGTTTTGGGGGGTGCCTGCATGGCTCACTCAGTTAAGCATCCAACTCTTAATTTTGGCTCAGGTCATGATCTCAGGGTTGTGAGATCTAGCCCTGCATCAAGCTCTGCGCTGGGCATGGAGCCTGCTTGGGATTCTGTTCCTTCTCCACCCTTTGCCCCTTCTCCCACCTCTCTCCCTCTCTTAAAAAAAAAAAAAAAAAAAGAACCAGATTTTTGGCTAAGAAAATGGAAGAAGGGTTTCTGATTAAAGAGAAGTTTTAAGAAGATACATAGTATGTTCAAATGCTATCTTTAACTAGAAATCTTATTTCTTCATCACAGTGAATCCATCTTATTGTTATAATAAATGAACTTTCTTTAAAAACATAAACCCATACGACAGAAGGAGAAAACAGCAAGCAAATATCAGAAGATGAAACCAGATGAACAACTGAAAAGCACTTTAGGAGACCTAAGTGAAACCCTACTTCAGCAGAAAATAAAGTTGAAATGCAACTTGAGTGGCACTGAGTAACCCCCAAAGAGCTCAGAAAGTGGCAGAATAAGGTACTTTTCCAAGTTGGGTAAAAATAGGGAAGAAAACAATATGATTAGTTAAAAGCTTATGAAACAGTTAAACTCCCAGATTCTCTACTTGATACAATGCCCTCCCACACCCTATCAAATGTCTGAGTTTATCTTCTAAAGAGAGTGAAACAGAGTTTATCATTAGACAGAGAAAGATCACTAGACATTTAAGCACAGCTAATAATATTAAAGATAGATAATATTCAAAACATACTGAAAGAAAGCAAGTTGAAGGAAATCGTGACTATTTAAAGAGAAAATAACTCAAGAAAAATTGTCATTAATATTCTCAGAAAGGAGATATCACCCATGAAGTAAGAACAGAATGTAATACGAAATACTCAGAGAACAAAAAATAGCGCTTGAAAATTAAAAAACAAAACCAGAGATCAAAAGCTTAACAGAATAGAAAGATACAGTTGAGGAGAATTCTCACAAAGAAGCACAAAAAGAGTGAAACCATATGATAATTGACTCTCTCTGCTTGACTGATTTCACTCAGCATAATCTCTTCCAGTCCCGTCCATGTTGCTACAAAAGTTGGATATTCGTCCTTTCTGATGGAGGCATAATACTCCATAGTGTATACGGACCACATCTTCCTTATCCATTCATCCGTTGAAGGGCATCTTGGTTCTTTCCATAGTTTGGCGATCGTGGCCATTGCTGCTATAAACATTGGGGTACAGATGGCCCTTCTTTTCACAACATCTGTATCTTTGGGGTAAATACCCAGGAGTGCAATTGCAGGGTCGTAGGGAAGCTCTATTTTTAATTTCTTGAGGAATCTCCACACTGTTCTCCAAAGAGGCTGCACCGACTTGCATTCCCACCAACAGTGTAAGAGGGTTCCCCTTTCTCCACATCCTCTCCAACACATGTTGTTTCCTGTTTTGTTAATTTTGGCCATTCTAACTGGTGTAAGGTGATATCTCAATGTGGTTTTAATTTGAATCTCCCTGAGGGCTAATGATGATGAGCATTTTTTCATGTGTCTGATAGCCATTTGTATTTCTTGATTGGAGAAGTGTCTGTTCATATCTTCTGCGTTAGAGAGGAGTAGGGAATTTGGGTAAATTGGAAGGGGAGGTGAACCATGAGAGACTATGGACTCTGAAAAACAGTCTGAGGGGTTTGAAGTGGCGGGGGGGTGGGAGGTTGGGGTACCAGGTGGTGGGTATTATAGAGGGCACAGCTTGCATGGGGCACTGGGTGTGGTGAAAAAATAATGAATACTGTTTTTCTGAAAATAAATAAATTGGGAAAAAAAAAAAAGAAGCACAAAAAGATAATGAGATGAAAACAGGAAAAAAGAGAAAAGAACATTAGAGGACCAACTCAAAACATACAATATCTGAATAATGTGTAAAGAATAAAAAGAGAAAACAAGGAGGATATCAACTATACTGATATTAACAATTTTTAAAGTTCTCCAACTAAAGGAAGTTGAGTTTTCATACTGAAATAGCCCAAGCAGTGTCTAGGACATAATATGAAAATAACCTAATAAGCATGTCTAAAACTGGAAAATAAAAAGGGTACAAACAATTAATTGTTCAGAAAGATTTATTTCCTGATTAAGAGAACCATAGCTTCCTAATGAAATTAAAGTCACAGGAGCTATGCTTTCTTTGCTATGTTGAATTCAAGTAACCTGCTTTAAGGATACTAACAAATAATTATTCCATAGAGAGTTCAATTCATTTCCAAATAATATTTACTGAACTCCTAAATTGTGGTAAGCTCTTTTGACTAAAAAAAAAAAAAAAAAGTCCTAAATTTAAAAGATCTTGAGCCTATGGAGGCTTAGTACAAATTAAATTGTGTAAACATTTATTTATACTAATAGGCAAAAGACTGTCATATAAAATAGGAGGTAATCTTACTCTAAAGGACATTCTAGAATAATAGAACCAACAGGATCATAGGACCAAAGGGAAAAAAGTATAGATGGAAAAATTTCAATTCAGTACTAGTTTTTCCATGGTAAGAATAAACCAATTTTAAGTCTAATTACAGAACTACAATAATCAAAGCAATGTGGTATTTGTCCAAAGTTGGTATATGAATCAAAAGAACAGAACAGAGTTGAGAAATACACCCACACATACATAGTCAATTGATTATCAGCAAACATACCAGGATAATTTGATGGAGAAAGGACAGACTTCTCTACAAATGGTACTAGAGTAACTGGGCATGGAAAACAGAACAAAACAAAGCCTCAAATCTACCTCACACCATACATAAAACTGTACAAAATTTAAGTTGAAATGTATTATAGAAGTAGATGTAAGAGATAAAAATACAAATTTGTGGGGACATCTAGGTGGCTCAGTCAGTTAAGTGTCCAACTCTAGGTTTCAGCTCAGGTAATGATCTTGGAGTCATGAAATCAAGCCCTGTGTCAGGCTCTGTGCTTAGTGTAGAGACTGCTTGAGATTCTCTCTCCCTCTCCTTTTGCCTCTCCCCCTGCACATGCTCTCCCTAAATAAATAAAATATTTTTAAAAATATACAAATCTGTGGAAGAAAACAAAAAATCTGTGATATTGATTTACTCTTTTTCTTAGATAAGACACAAAAAGCACAAACTACTGAAAAGCTGAGAAATTGGACTTCATCAAAATTAACATCTGCTTTTCAAAAGATACTGCTAAAATAAGTCACAGCCTAGGAGAACAAGTATGTACTAGCCCCCAAAAGACTTGTATTCAGAATATATAAACAACACTTAAATTCAATAAGAAGAGGGGCGCCTGGGTGGCTCAGTGGGTTAAAGCCTCTGCCTTCGGCTCGGGTCATGGTCTCAGGGTCCTGGGATCGAGCCCCGCATCGGGCTCTCTGCTCGGCGGGGAGTCTGCTTCCTCCTCTCTCTCTGCCTGCCTCTCTGCCTACTTGTGATCTCTGTCAAATAAAATGAATAAAATCTTTAAAAAAAAATTCAATAAGAAGATAATGCAATTTATTAAAATGGACAAGAGATCTGAATAGATATTTCACCAAAAAGATGTACAGATGGCCAAGAGTCACACAAAAAATGTGCTCAACATCATTAGTCATCTGAGAACTGAAAATTAAAACCACAATAAGATACCATTACACAACTAGTAGAATGACTATAATTAAAAAGATTTAGAAGGCCAAATCTTGGCAAGGATGCAGGGTGACTAGAACCCTCATATATTTGCTGGGGCAAATAAAAAATATAAACTCACTTTAAAAAACAGCACAGTAGTCTCTTACAAAGTTAAGAATAAATTTGCCATATGTCATAAAAATCCAACCCACCCCTGAGTATTTACACAAGAGAAATAAAAACATGCCCACACAAAGACCTGCATGTAAATAATTATAGTAGCTTTACTCATAGCAATGAAAAATTGTAAATAATCCAAAGTGTCCATCAAATGGCTAGATAAATTTTGGTACACCCATACAATAGACTACTACTCAGTAATAAGAAGGAATGATACATTCAACAAACAGATCTCAGAAGTATTATGTTAATAAAAGTAGCCAGGCACAAAACGCTATAAATTGTATGACTCCATTTACATGGCAGTTTAGAATAAACAAAATTATAGGGACACAAATCAGTTGTTGTGAAAAGTTAGATTTACAAGAGGTGACTGTTCACAAAAGGGTACAAGGGAGCTCCCTAGAATAAAGGAAGCCTTCTCTATCTTGACTTTGGTAGCGGTTACAAAATTGTGTAAACTTATCCAAACACACTGAACTGCACACTTTAAAAGGGTGAGTTCTAGTATATGTAAATCATACTTGAATAAACTGTCCTTAAAACATTTTTAATAAACCATTATGATACTAGAAATAAAGATGTCAATATGATTCCAACTACTGAGATTATAATCTTGGAAAAGACAATATTCAACTAATTTTAAAGATCAGAGAGTCTTCTTAAGAGTTAAAAAAATAACAAGAGATTATCAGAATAAGAAAAATGAAGCTAGCAGGAAATCAAAAATACAAAAATAATACATACAAGCACCTCCCAATTACACAACTGGGATCTTAACTGTCAAAATAATCCCAAATAGACCATAATAAAAAATAAGAATTCAAATATTTCTAAAGGAATTTAAACATAAATAGTCATTCAAATATATAAAAATGGGGTCTTTTAAGTCTCTTAAAAGGTTATAAAAATGGAAATGCTTTTTTTACTCTAAAATTTCAAGTTGAATGATCAGGAACCAAACCCCCTGCACAGTGACCCCTAAGTATGAAAGATATCATAAGCTTCTTGAGCAGCAGAAGCATTAAGCACCACATCAGGCACCCTCCCTTCCTGGCCTGGAAATCTGCACCAGAAAGAGGAGCCCCCACAACATCTGGTTGTGAAAGTCAGAAAGGAAAGCCAGATGGCTATTGGAAACTGACTCCATTTTAAAGGTCACTGCACAATATCACTCATTCTGAGACAAAGCAGCGAAGGAGTGACTTGAAAAGTGCCTGGGCCACATGTGAGAGAGATTTATTAAGTAATTTTAGGTGTATGCAAGAGGGGCAGGGATCTGTAGGAACCTTCTCCAAAAATGGAAGAGGTGGTAAGTACCATTTTTCTTCCCTCGTTCAACCTACCTAGCCCAACCCAGAAGGGTGCCAGTTGTGGCACCCACTATCTACCCTGTTGACACCACTTGTCCCCATTCTCACCAGCCCTCCAAAGTTCTTGGCACCCCTCCAAAGAACTTCTGCGTCAGTAAACCTGGCAGGCAATATAAGTGGACCACCAAACCCCAAAACAACAATGTTCAAAGTGACTACCACCCTGCCACACCCACAGGGCAGCCCTGGCCAAGACTTGTGCACCCTCCAAAGCAACTCCTTGGGGGAGGGGAATGGGGCCACACCCATCAGCATATTAACAGCAGCTGCAGCAAGGCATCTCAGCCAGCTGTACAGCAAGTCACGGTAGCCAGCCCCACCTATCAATGCAATGACAGCAGTCAGCAGCTACTCTGGAGTGCTTGGTTCTGGTGACCAGGGGGATTGAGCTCCTAGGGCCCATGGGGCACTCCTACTTGAGGCTATGGTAGCTGAGCTAATATATACTAACAAACACAGAGAGACAAAAAAGAAAAGACAGAGCAACATGTTGCAAATGAAAGAATAAAACCAAACCTCAGAAAATAACTAAACAAAATGGAGACAAGCAATCTACCTCATCAAGAATTCAAAGTAATGATCAGGAAGATGTTCAGTAGACTTGAAAGAGGAGGGATTGAATTCACCAAGGACTTCAACAAAAAGACCAAAAACATAAAAAAGATCCAATTTGAGCTGAAGAGCTCGATAACTGAAATGAAAAATACACTAGAGGGACTCAACAGGAGATTAGATGATATAGAACAGATTAGCAATCTGGAAAACAGGTTAGTGGAGGTCATCCAAGCTGAACAGCAATAAGAAAAAAATGTATTAAAAAATAGTAAGAAGGGGTGCCTGGGTGGCTCAGTGGGTTAAAGCCTCTGCCTTCGGCTCAGGTCATGATCCCGAGGTCCTGGGATCGAGCCCCGAATTGGACTCTCTGCTCAGTGGAGAGCCTGCTTCCCTCTCTCTCTCTGCCTGCCTCTCTGTCTACTTGTGATCTCTGTCAAATAAATAAAATAATAATAAGGATTGGATAAGGGACCACAGAAACAACATCAAGTATACTAACATTCATATTATAGGGCTCCCAGAAGGAGAAGAGAGAGAAAGACACAAAAAACTTACTTGAAAAAATATTGTTAATCTAAAGAAGGAAATACACAATCAGGTAGCTTCAGGAAGCATGGACAGTCCCAAACAAGATGAACTCAAAGAGATCACCACCAAGACAACTAATAATTAAAATAGAGAGTCATAAGAGCAGCAAGAGAAAAGCAACAAGTTATGCACGAACGACCTCCTCCCCACCATAAGGCTATCACCAGATTTTCAGAGAAACTTGGCAAGCTACATCTCACAACCAAGAATAATTTACCTGGTAAAGTTATCATTCAGAAGTAAAGGACAGATAAAGAGTTTTCCAGAAAAAGAAAAGTGAAAGGAGTTTATCAACCTAACTCAGCCTTAATATAAATGTTAAAGGGACTTCTTTAAGCAGAAAAGAAAAAGCCACAACTACGTGTACCTGAGTGGCTCAGTGGGTTAAGTGTCCAATTCTTGATTTCGTCTCATGTAGTAAGATCGAGCTCAAAGTTCAGGGCTGTGCCCAGTGGGGAGTCTTCTTGAGATTCTCTCTTTCCCTCTCCTGCCCACCCCTCCATACACTCACATGTACACTCTCACTCTCTCTCAAATAAATAAATACATCTTAAAAAAAAAAAGAATAAGTCACAACCAGAAGAAAATTACAAAAGAAATAACTTCAATGGTAAAGGAAACATATACTAAAGGTAATTGATCAATTATTTATAAAGCTAGTATGAATATAAATAGACAAAAGTAGTCATTTTAATTACATCTATACTAATTGCTTTGCCTACAACAATTAATTAGGAGATACACAAAATAAAAAGATGTAAATTATGACATCAAATACATATAGTGAGGAAGGGGGAAATAAAAATGTATTACTTTCAGAATGGGTTCAAACTAGCATCCATGAACTTAAAACAGATAGCTATGTGTTTCTAAGATGTCATTATACATGAACATCAAAGTAATCACAAATCAAAAATCTATCACACACACACACACACACACAAGTACTCCAAGCATAGCACTAAAGAAAGTCATCAAATCACAAAAGAAGAGTACAAGAGAAAAAGAAACAGAGAACTAGAAAAAGAACCAGGAAGCAATAAACAAAATAGCAGTAAGTACATATCTATCAATAATTACTTAAAATGTAAATGGACTAAATGATCTAACCAGAAGACAAAGATTGAACAAACAGATTTAAGAAAAACAAAAGGACCCATCTCTATATGCTCCTATGAGAGACTCACTTTAGACCTAAACACAGATAAAGACTCTAAGTGAAAGGAACAAAAATGATATTCCATGAATGGCAACAAAAGAAAAACTGGGGTAGCAATATATAGATATGAGACAAAACAGACTTTAAAAGAAAGACTATGAGAGACAAAGAAGGACATTTCATAATGATAAAGGGATAACCCAACAAGAAGATGTAACAATTGTAAAATCTATGACCCCAACATAAAAGCACCTAAATATATAATGCACATATTAATAGACATAAAGGGAGAAACTGACAACAATATAGTAGTATTAAAAAACTTAAACCCCTTACATCAAAGGACAGATCATCCAGACAGAAAATAAAGGCAATAACAGCTTTGAATGTCACATTAGACCAGATGAATTTAACAGATTTATACAGAACATCTGATCCAAAACAGCAGAATACACATTCTTTTCAAGGGAGCATGCAGCATTCTCCAGGACAGATCACATGTTGGGCAACAAGACAAGTCTCAATAAATTTAAGATGATGGAATCATATTAAGCATCTTTTCTGACCACCATGGTATGAAAGTAGAAATCAGTTACCAGAAGAAAACAAAACAGAGCAAAACAAAAAAGATAGAAACACACAGAAGCTAAACAACATGCTACTAAACAGACAATGAGTCAACAATGAAATCGAAGAGGAAATCAAATGATAACTGGAGACAAATGAAAATAGAAACAAAATTTTCTGAAATTTTGTTTGTAGCAAAAGCAGTTCTCAGAAGTTTATAGTGATGCAGGTCTACAGTGATGCAGGTCAAGAAACAACTAAAATCTCAAACAATCTAATTTAGACCTAAAGGAAGTTAAAAAAAAAAAAAAATCAAAGCCCGAAGTTAGTAGAAGGTAGGAAATAATAAAGATCAGAGTGAAAATAAATGAAAGAGAGACTAAAAAATAAGAAAAGATGAATAAATGTAGAGCTGGTTCTTTGAAAAGATAAAACTGATAAACATTAAGCCTGATGAGTCTGGCTTTAAAAAAAGAAAAAGAAAAAGAGAAAAGAGAGGCACCTGGGTGGCTAGGTCGTTAAGTGCTTGCCTTCAGCTCAGGTCATGATCCCAGAGTCCTGGGATCAAGCCCCACAATGAGTCCCTCATTGGGCTCCCTGCTCCATGGGAAGCCTGCTTCTCCCTCTCCCTCACCTCCTGCTTGTGTTCCCTCTCTCACTGTGTCTCCCTCTGTCAAATAAATAAATAAAATATTTTTTAAAAGACAGAAAAGAAGGAAAACTCGTAAGTGAAAAAGGAGAAGGTGTAATCAAAACTACTGAAACAAAAAAATTACAATATTTCTACAAAAAATTACATGCCAATAAGTTAAACAAGAAGAAATGGATAAATTCCTAGAAACATACAATCTTCTAAAACCAAATCAGGATGAATCAGAGAATCTTGAATAGACCAATTACTAGTAATGAAATTACATTAATTATAAAAAAGCTCCCAAGCAACAAAAGTCCAGGACCAAAGGCTTTCAGGACCGGGTGAATTCCACCAAAAACCTACAGAAGAGTTAGTAACTATTTCTGTCAAACTATTCCCCCAAAAATAGAAAAGGAATGACTTCTAAATTCATTCTACAAAGTCAGCATTACTATGTTGCCAAAACTAGAGAAAATATTACCCCCCTCCAAAATAAAAAGGAAGAAAGAAAGAAAATAACAAGCCAAATCCCTAATGAGAATGGATGTGAAATTCTACAACAAAATATTATCAAACTGAATTCAACAATACAGTAAAAGGATCATGCATTACAATCAAGTGGGATATATTCAGGTGTGTAAGGACCGTTCAATGTCCATAAATCAATCAATGAGATACACCACATTAATGAAATGAAGCTGAAAATCATATGATCATTTCAATAGATGGAGAAAAAGCATATAAAATTTAACAATGAGTCATGATAAAACTCAAAAAAGTAGGGATTGAGGAATATACCACAACATAAAGGCCATATATGACAGGCCCACAGCAAATATACTCAGTGGTAAAAAGCTGAAAGCCTTTCCTCTAAGATTAGGAAGGAGACAAGAATGCCCACTCTTGCCACTTCTATTCAACAAAATATTGGAAGTCCTAGCCAGAGCTAATATCATACTCAAAGATGAAAAGCTAAAAGATTTTCCTCTAGGATTAAGAACAAGACAAGATGTCAAATCTTACTACTTCTATGAACATAGTACTCAAACTCCTAAACACAGAAATCACTTAAGAAATAGAAATAAAAGACATCCAAATTGGTAAGAAACAAAATTGTCATTCTCTGAAGTCACCATTAGAATAATTAAATAAATTCCACAGGGCACCTAAGTGGCTCAGTTGGTTAGGCATCTGCTTTCAGCTCAGGTTCTGATCCCAGGATCCTGGGATCAAGTCCTTCTCCCTCTACCTCTCTCTCTTGAGTAAATAAAAATAAAATCTTTTTAAAAAATAAACTCAATAAGGCTCCAGAATACCAAATTAATATACAGAAATATGTGGCATTTCTTTATACTGATAACAAACTAGCAGAAAAAAGTTAAAACAATCCAAATTACAACTGCACCAAAAAAACCTAAGTTAATTTAACCAAGGTGAAAGATTTATACTCTAAAAATTATATAACTGTAATAAAAGAAATAGAAGATGACATATAAATGAAAATATATACCATGCTCATAAATTAGAATATTGTTAAAATGTACATAACTACCCAAATAATTATAGATTCAATGCAATTTTCTATCAAAATACCATCACCATTTTTCATAGAATTACAACAAATAATCCTAAAATTGAATGGACCCACAAAAGACCTCAAATAGCCAAAGTAATCTTGAGAAATAAGAACAAAGCTAGAGGTATCACAATCTCTGATTTCAAACTATACTTTTAGCACAAAAATAGAAACACAGAACAATGTAATATAATAACAGAGTCCAGAAATAAACTCACTTATTTGGTCAATTAATGTACAACGAAAGAGTAAAGAATATACAACGCAGGGTTGGGGGGGTTGCTGGAGGGCTTAGTCCATTAAGCATCCAACTTGATTTCAGCTCGGGTCATGACCTTAGGTTTATGAGACTGAACCCTGAGTGGGCTTCACACTCAGTGGGAGTCTGCTTCTCTCCCTCTCCCTCTACCCCTCCCCTTGCACACACATGTGCCCTTTTTCTCTCTCTCAGAAAAATAAATAATTTTTTAAAAATAATTTTTTAAAAATTTATTGAAGAGAGACTCTTCAATAAATGATATTGGGAAAAGTGGACAGCTATATTTAAAAAATTAAAATTGGACCACTTTCTTATACTACATACAAAAATAAACTCAAAATGAATTTAAAATCTAAATGTAAGACCTGGATCCATAAAACTCCCAGGGCAATAATATCTTAGGCATGAGTCTTAGCAGTATTTTTTTGGATCTATATCCTCAGGTAAAGGCAAAAAAAGCAAAACACAAGTGAGACTATATAAAACTACGAAGTTTCTGTACAGCAACAACAACAAAATGAAAACAAAATGAAATCAACAAAATGAAAGCTTACAGAATAGGAAAAAATATTTGCAAATTATATATCTGATACAAGACTAACATCTATAGATATGAAATTTGAAGACTTTATTTATTCATTTACTTAGAGAACAAGTGCTTGTGCACAGGCTGGGGGAGGGGCAGAAAGAGAGGGAGAGATCTCAAGCAGACTCTGTGCTAAGCATGGAGACAGACCTTGAGTTCAACCTCATGACCCTGAGATCATGACCTGAGCCAAAACCAAGAGTAACAAGCTACCCAGGAACCACCAAAATATATTCTAAAAAACAACACCTGGGGCGCCTGGGTGGCTCAGTGGGTTAAAGCCTCTGCCTTCGGCTCAGGTCATGATCCCAGGATCCTGAGATCAAGCCCTGCATCGGGCTCCCTTCTCAGTGGGGATTCCCCCACCTCTCTCTCTGCCTACCTCTCTGCCTACTTGTGATCTGTCTGTCAAATAAATAAATAAAATGTTAAAAAAAAAAAAAAACCCACACACAACTCCATACCAAAAATAAAACAATCAAATTAAAAATGGGTAGACATTGTTCCAAATGAATAGACATTTTTCCAAAGTAGGCATACAGATGGCTAAGAGACACATAAAAAGACACTTAACATCACTACTCATTAGGGAAATACAAATTAAAACTGCAACAAAATGTCAACTCACACCAGTCAGAACGGGTAGTGTCAATAAGACAAGATATATAAGTATAGGAAAAGATGTGGAGAAAGGGAACCCTTGTGCACTACCGGTGGGTAAGTAAATTGGTTTAGCTACTAGGGAAAACCATATGGAGGTTACTCATTAATTAAAAGTAAAAATACGTATATATGAACCAATAATTCCACTACTGGGTATTTACCTAAAAAAACACTAATTTGTAAACATATATGCACCCCTAAGTTTATGATAGCATTAGGTACCATAGCCAAGATATGAAAGCAATCTAAGTGTCCATTAATAGATGAGTGTATAAAGAAGATGTGGTACAGTGGAGTATTAATCAGTCATAAAAAAAAAGAATGAAAAAAAAAAAAGAATGAGATCTTGCCATTTACAACAACGTGGATAGACCTAGAGACAACTATGCTAAGAGAAGTAAGTCAATAAATAAGGAATGAAAAGTACAACATAGGGCATATAGTCAATAACACTGTAATAATGTTATGTGATGACAGATGAGAGCCACACTTATCATGGTGAGCACAGTGTATAGCACCTAGATGAATCACTATGTTGTAAAACTGAAATTACTATAACACTGTATGTCAACTATCAAGAAAAATGGAAAAAATAAGTAAATAAAGATTAAGTATCATTCTATGATATAATCAGTAAAAAACAAAAATAAAAACAAAAAAATGAAATCTTGCCACTTGCAATATGGGTGAACCTAGAAAGTATCATGCTAAGTGCAAGAAGTCAGAAAAAACACAAATACCATATGATTTCACCTATATGTAGGAAATTTTTAAAAAATAAAACAAACAAACAAAAAACCCCAAGAAACCAGAATCATAAACACAGGGAAAAAACTGGTGGTTGCCAAAGGGGAGCACATGAGGGAATGTGCAAAATCAAACATCAAGTTATACAATAAATAAATCATGGGGGTGTAGGGGCGCCTGGGTGGCTCAGTGGGTTGGGCCGCTGCCTTCGGCTCAGGTCATGATCTCAGAGTCCTGGGATCGAGTCCCGCATCGGGCTCTCTGCTCAGCGGGGAGCCTGCTTCCCTCTCTCTCTCTCTCTCTCTGCCTCTCTGTCTACTTGTGATTTCTCTCTGTCAAATAAATAAATAAATAAATCATGGGGGTGTAAAGTAAAGCATAGGGAATATAGTCAATAATATTGTAATAATTTTGTATGGTGATAGATGGTAACTACATTTAGCATAGTGAGTACTTTGTTGTGTATATGAACATGGAATCCCAATGTTATATACCTGGAACTAATAGAATATTGCATGTCAACTATACATCCATTAAAAATACTTTTTTAAATAAAAAGTTAAAATTTAAAAAAAAAATCCTAAGTCAAGATAAGCAATCAAAGTGAAACCTAAACCTATAAGCTACAGGAAAAGGAGATTGTGTAAGAAAGATTTTCTGACTATTTTCTGAAAGATTGATGTAAAGTTTGCTAAAGTCAGTATTTTTAAGAGAGAACAGTACCTGACAAACAGGACTGACAATATTTATGAATTCCAGGTATTTTCATAAGTGGTAAAACTGGGGACTGAAGTACATTTTAACCTTTAAATCAACTATTCTGGGGCACCTGGGTGGCTCAGATGGTTAAGCAGCTGCCTTCAGCTCAGGTCATTATCCCAGGGTTCTGGGATGGAGCCCTACATTGGGCTCCCTGCTCAGCAGTCTTGCTTTTCCCTCTCCCTCTGCCTACCGGTCTGCCTACTTGCACTTTTTCTCTGTCAAATAAATACAAATCTTTTTAAATGAATAAATAAATAATAAATAAACTATTCTCCATCCCTTCTCCTCTTCCAGGCTTTAGTTAGCCCAAAGAGGAGCATTTGAAAAGGAGGAAAGTCTTACCTGAAATGTTTTAACTAAGGTCTTCTAGGAGGAAATGAAAAAGTATGGAGTGGGGAGTTGATTGGCTATGCCTTTAATAGGAGGTCAAGTTCCTGTCCCAGAGTCTAGCAAGAATATTCTATGTCAATGTCTCAATGCACCAGGAAAAATGCTCTCTGATTCCAAATAGCCATGGCTATTTGGCATTAGGAGTTTGTGCCCCTGGAAAATTAAGGCCAAGCTAGATTGAAGTGCTTATTTCTCTCCTCTCCAAGGAAAAATTCTTGGGTAAAACAGCAGACTGCATATTTCACTCCTGGAAAGACCATATGAAGTGCCAAGGCTAGTGGTCTATCCTGTGTACCCTGAGCTGGGACTCTAATGGGTCTAGGTAAAGAGGCAAATCACAGGGAATTCTATGTAGATAAGGAGGAATTAATCCTCTGAGATTGAGTTAATCAACAGCTGCTCTGAGCTGTAAGGCAAACTCTGTCCCTTCAAATGGTCACTGCTAGCCCTATCTTCTCAGATGTTCCCTGACACCATTTTCAAGGATGCTTTACTAACATCAATCCTGTTTCACCATTTCCTATCAGGAGTACTTCATAGATCAAACTGTGAATTTGTTCAAAAGGTAAAATATGAATTAGTCCAGGTCTTACCACCCATAAAGGAGCTAAACAATAGAAGTGCACACTGCATATGCACTCTTAAAACCACACACAGGTTTAGAGGAGCCTGCCTGACTCAGTGGAGTGTGCAACTCTTGATCACGAGGTTGTGAGTTTGAGTGCCATGTTAGAGGTAGGTATTATTTTAAAAAAATTAAATCTTAAAAATAAATAAATAAATACATAAATAAAATCTTAGCATAAAAAAAGCCACACACAAGTCTTTTGTGAATGAAAAGTAAACTTCATGCTTATTTTCATAATCATTTAATATCTCACTGCAATTTCCTTGGCAATAGCTCCTAAACTTAAATTTTATAAAGATCTACTACAAGAAAAGCTATACAAAAGAATGTTTATAACAGTACTGTTCATGCAAACTAAAACTGGAAACATAAATGTTTATCAATACTACGATGGATAATTAAATTGTAGCATATCTTTAAAACAGAATTCTATAGAAGGCAATGAGAAGGACAGTTACCCAACATGACAAAATACATTTCACAATCATAATGTTCAATGAAGGAAGACAAAGGCAAATGTGTGCATAATATACTATTCCACTTACATAATGTTCAGAAACTAAAAAAGCTATCCAATGGTGTCCAAAGTTAGAATTTTGGCTGGTGGGGACAGTGGAGGAAGAAGGAACAGTGGTTGGAAGACAGCACACTCTGGATTTCTTGGGCTCAGGCGATATGTAATTTTTGACCTGAACACTGGTTATATAGGAGTGTTCTCTTTGTGAAAAACAGCTGTTCACTTATGATGAGGGCAATTATCAAACATAAGATATATTTAGTAAAAAGTTTATTCTAAAAAATCAATTCGAAACTTTCTAAAAATTATTCTTTAGAATTATTTTTAAAGATTTTATTTATTTATTTGACAGACAGAGATCACAAGCAGGCAGACAGGCAGGCAGAGAGAGGGAGAGGAGGAAGCAGGCTCCCCGCAGAGCAGAGAGCCCGATGCGGGACTCGATCCCAGGACTCTGAGATTATGACCCGAGCCGAAGGCAGCGGTTCAACCCACTGAGCCACCCAGGCGCCCTAGAATTATTTTTAATATAAAATAATGACATTTATTGATTTTATGTATTCTGAGTCACATAAAGAACACTATATTATTGGGGCATCTGGATGGCTCCATTAGTTAAGTGTTGAGCCCTGCTCAGCAGGGAGTCTGTTTCTCTCTCTCCCTCTCCCCATTCTTCATTCTCTCTCTCTCTCTCAAATAAATAATTTTAAAAAATCATTCTATTATTTTAAAATATAGGGGAGTAATATTTTACAACTATTAATTTCTTAAATTAATGTAGTTCATAAGCATAGTTCTTATTTTTAAAAAGTGCATAGTAAAAGGAGCTTATATGGAAGAGCAATTGTCCCCACCTTTATCTATCTTCACCCCCAGTCCTAATTCCACTCGTGAAAGGCAATATTTTAATTTTAATATCATTATTTTGCAGTTTCATTATTCATCAAATTCAGATATTATTTGCTGACTTCTGTGAAACCAGAAAATCACAAATTCAAAATCCTGAATTCTAGCCTGACTAGAAAAGTATCTCTAAGGTTATGAGCATTAAGTTCCAGTTCACAATTTCGATGAATAACTTTTAAAAAGAGGAGGCTTATTTTTTACAGACTCCTCCAGGAATTCCAATGCATGACAAGGATGATGCAATGTTGAGACAATTAGAGAAGAAAAAGAATGGAATATATTTACATTCCTATTACCATAGAGTTTAAAACAAAACCAGAATTATTTTCTGCCTCATGTTCAAAAAAAGTTGGTTTCTGTCCATGTTGTTTGCTAAGAAAGATAAATGACTTCAATAATCTAAAGAGGATTAACATGTAATCGTGTTTCTAAAATGAATGTCAGAGGAAATTACATTTGTTAAAATATTTTTTATACAAAATTTTATCTATTCAGTAAAAAATGTAAATTATAGTTGCCAGAAGAAGTTGATTTTGATTTTCAAATAATTTATTCATAATGACTTCATTGTTCTAGTTCTAATTAACTCAATCTATATAAAAAGATGGTATAGATTTTCATAAAATTACAAACATGACTAAAGGGGCATTTCCCTTTTGAAGGTAAAATAAAACACCTAACAAATGAACCCTGAATCAAAATGTAGACTCTTGGCTGGTTACCACATCCCACTATGAAAGAAGATGTGGCCTCCCATTAAGGAAAATTTGAGTCACTTCTAACATCTTCCTACCTCACCAACTCTTTTTTTAACCAATGATAACAATTATTAGAAGGATTCTACTATTAGTCACATTTGTAACTTTCAAGCATATCTTTCGGATTCTACTTCCAGTTCATGAATTTGACCACCAGTTCTCAAATTTGACTATACACTGGAATCACCTGGAAAATGTAAAACAACAAACAAGGTTCTACCCTGGGGTTTTAGTTGTTAAGATGAGGTCTGATGTAGTTCGGGCATCAAGATTTTGAAGCTCCCAGGCAATTTTAAAGTGCATCAAAGTTTGAGAACTGCCATATGGAATAAATATTTTCATAGTAGCAATCACGCCTGTCATTCCCAACTTCTGTCACAGATACTGTAAAAAAAAAAATATATATATATATGTGTGTGTGTGTGTGTGTGTTTATTTAGAGGGGGACAGGGAGCGCGCAGAGGGAAAGAATCTCATGCTGAATGAGGAGGCTGACACAGGGCTTGATCCCATAACCCTCAGCCAAAACCAAGAGTCAGCACTTAAATTGACTGAGCCACCCAAATGCCCATGTCACATCTACTTTTTTTTTTTTTTAGGATTTTTATTAATTTTATCTAGTTGAGAGGGCGTGAGAGAGGAAGAGAGCAGAGCAGAGGGGAGCGGCAGGCAGAGGGAGAGGGAGAAGTAGGCTCCCTGCTGAGAAGGGAGCCCGATGTAGGACTCAATCCCAGGATCCTGGGATCATGACCTGAGCTGAAGGCAGACACTTAACTAACCGAGCCACACAGGTGCCCCACATCTACTTTTTTAAAAAAAAATTTTAGATTAGTAAAATGTAGGTTATTTTCTATAACCATTATTGAGACACATACTTTAGACTTAAAACTAATTCTTTAAAAATTTTAATCTTAGAGGAACCATGAGAGACTATGGACTCTGAAAAACAATCTGAGGGGTTTGAAGTGGCGGGGGGTTGGGAGGTTGGGGTACTAGGTGGTGGGTATTGTGGAGGGCACGGCTTGCATTGAGCACTGGGTGTGGTGAAAAAATAATGAATACTGTTTTTCTGAAAATAAATAAATTGGAAAAAAAAGTAAAAAAAAAATAAAAATAAATTTTAATCTTTATGTTCAGTTAAAAAAATTAAAATAAATACACAGCATGCACAACATCGGAGTTTATATAAAACCATGTAGAACAGAACCAAGAAGTACTATGCTACCTCAAGGTCAGGAGTCTCTTTTCTTATACTCTGCTAAATCTATCAAAATGAGTGGCATCTGGGTGGTTCAGTTGGTTAAGCATCTGCTTTCGCTCAGGTCATGATCTCAGGGTTCTGGGATCAAGTTCCATGTGGGTCTCCCCACTCAGCAGGGAGCCTGCTTCTCTGTCTCCCTTTCCCCCTCCACTGTTTGTTCTCTCTCTTGCTATCTCTCTCAAATAAATAAAATCTTTAAAAAATTATCAAAATCATATTACTTTGAGTCTATCTAATAGATGGACACTAATTTATTTACATTTTTCTATCTCCTGAACTTTCGGACCATCACTATTGATAAGAAAAATGTATATTTAACCACAGTCTAATATTATCATGCCTGTTAATTCTAATTTACCAACTTTTATTCCAATCTTCTTGGACATAACAATTCTTACTTTAATATAGTATCATTGCTTTTATTGCTTGCTGCACAAATGTCTTCAGGAACTTGTACTCATTGGACTTTGGGTAAGTTTCATGAGTTGCTGTACACTTTCTTGGTTTCCACACTTGTTTTGACAAACAAAATCCTTAGCTATTTGAGAGATAAATGTCACTATCTCTTCATTTATCTTAACATTTTGTGTGAAAAAAAAACTTTATTTTGACCTCGCATTTTTGACAGTTTGCTTGGGTATAGAATTCTAAGTTTAATTCATTTTTCTTCAAAGCTTTGATGAAACTGTCCTACTGCTTTGTAGTATCCATGTTCTACTGCCTTACATCATCCACATTTCCTAATTTGTAGACTTTTGTTTCTTTTCTCCAGAATCTGGTTGGCAGATACTTTCTTTATAATCTTGATATTTTTTTTTAAAGATTTTATTTATTTATTTGACAGAGAGAGATCACAAGTAGGCAGAGAGGCAGGCAGAGAGAGAGAGAGGGAAGCAGGCTCCCCGCCGAGCAGAGAGCCCGATGCGGGACTCGATCCCAGGACTCTGAGATCATGACCTGAGCCGAAGGCAGCGGCTTAACCCACTGAGCCACCCTATAATCTTGATATTTTGAAATGTCACAAGAATGTCTTCTTCATTCTACTTGGTTCTTAGAGAAACTACTTAATCTAAAAACTGGTGCCTTTTATCACCTTTCATTATAAACATCCTACATTTACTGCAAACATAAATGCCAGTCACAGTGCTAGGGAGTACTAACAAAAATTCTGTCTCATGGGGTTAAAACGGTAGTGAAGGAAACAAAGGTAAATGTTGGTAAATGTGAAGCTTAAAAAAAAAATGTAGGAAAGTGGAACTGAAATATTGGGAAAGAAGGCATAGAAATTTGGATGGGATGACCAAAAAAGTAAGTAAGGAAGCAAAAGCATGAGGATAAGTGTGGCTGGGGCGATCCAGAGGCATTCCAGTCAAGGGCAATAAGTGAAAAGGTTTTGAGATGGGTATATGCCTAGAGTTTTGGAGGAGCAAAGTGAGCTGAGTGAGGGAGACTAGGAGGTTATGAGGTTGGGAAAGTAATGGGGAGCAAGATTCTGTAGGATCTAGTGAGCCTTGGTAAGGACTTTGACTTTTATTCAGAGTGCAGTGAGAAACCATCCATTGGGAGAATCTGAGCACAGGAATAAACAGGATCCCACTTATGTTAAACTGGATCATTCTGACTGTTTTACTCAGAACATACTGAAGGAGAAAAGTACAGTAAGAATGAAACAGTTGGAAGCCTATTAATTATAGGTAGAGTGGTTTGAAAGTGGTTGCAGTAGTGAGGATACTGAAAAGAGAACAGAATTCCACGTATATTTTTAAGATAAAATTGACAGGGTATTCTAACGTGGTAGACTTAAGGTTATGAAAGAAAAGAGTCAAGAACCAACCCTAAGTTATTGGCCTAAAAAAGTAGAATGAAAACATCATGGAGCACCTGGGTGGCTCAGTGGGTTAAGCCTCTGCCTTTGGCTCAGGTCAAATCAGCCGCATCAGGCTCTCTGCTTAGTGGGGAGCCTGCTTCCCCCTCTCTCTCTCTGCCTGCCTTACTGCCTACTTGTGATCTCTGTCAAAGAAACAAATAAAATCTTTAAAAAAAAAAAAAAGAAAGAAAAGAAAGAAATCATCAATAACTGAGATAAAGTAGGCTGAGAAAAAAAAATCCATTTTCTGGCAGCACATATCAGGAATTTGGTTTTAGCCTTATTAAATTTCATATCTGTCAAACATGTAAGTAGAATGTCAAACAGGCAGATAGATAAAAAGATCTGGAGAGTAGGGTAGAAGTCGGGTCAACACTTGGAAAACTGGAAGACATGAGCATACATACAATATTTTAAATGTTGAGATTTGATGAGATCTCCAAGGGAAGACATAGAAGAAAAAGAGAAACGGTCCAAGGACTATGCTCTAGGACCTTCTATCATTTATAAGAAAGGAACCATAAGTAAGACCTGCACAAAACACCAAGAAGGAGTAGCCACGGAAGTGACATCCAGTAATAAATGGAAGAATGAAGAGTTCATGATTCCCCTTCACAAAAACCAGTCTTTAAACTGTATAGAATAATAAAAACAACAATTTTAGGTCATTAAATTGAGGCAGAAAACAAACTGAAAACATTTATTCTTAAAGTCACACTAAAGCTTCAGGTAATAACAGCAGACATTCGTGGACTTTTTGCCTATGGCTGTTCTCATCTATACCACTCCCACTCCCCCAGTTCTGCTGGCAAAAACCATAGGTTTTGTTGTTGTTGTTGTTGTTGTTGTTGTTGTTTTTTAAGGTAAAATACACAAACATAAAATTTTTCAATGCAAGTGTACCACTTTAAGTTTATAGTTCAGTAGTATGAAGTATATTCTTACTGTAGTGTAACCAACCTCTAGAACTTTTCATCTGGCAAAACTGAAACTCGAGACCCAATAAACAGTAATTCTCCATTACCCTCTTGGTCGCATAGCCCCTGCCAACCAACATTTTATTTTCTGTTGCTATGAACTTGACTACTCTAACAACTGAACAGTAGTTGTAACATTATAGAGCTGGCCCTAAAACCAGTAGCACTGCAGTCCCAGGACTAGACTTAATTAGATGTGGAGGAAAAAATCTAGGGCTTTGCCCTTTAAAATCAATGGTCTTATATAATTTTTAAAGTGTGACAAGTAACAGAGGGAAATACAAAATAATACCAGAATAACATTTGGAAGTTATCATTGTGTAAGAAATGCACTGGAATTAACATTAGATGTCAACCTTGGTAATACTTATGTAAGAATGTGTTGACATTCTGCCTTAAAAGTATATTAGCCCAGGGGGAGGAGTCAAGATGGCAGAGAAGTATCAGGCTGAGGCTACTTCAGGTAGCAGGAGATCAGCTAGATAGCTTATCTAAACATTGCAAACACCTACAAATCCAACAGGAGACTGAAGAGAAAAAGAATAGCAATTCCAGAAAGAGAAAATCAACCACTTTTTGAAAGGCAGTACTGGCGGAGAAGTGAATCCAAAGCGACAGGAAGACACAATGGGTGGGGAGGGGCTGGCTCCCAGCAAGTGGCGGAGAAACTGAGCACAAAATCAGGACTTTTAAAAGTCTGTTCCACTGAGGGACATCACTCCAGAGGCTAAATCGGGGTGAAGCCCATGCGGAGTCAGCATGGCCTCAGGTCACGCAGGGTCACGGAAGGATCGGGGGTGTCTGAGTGTCGCAGAGCTTGCAGATCTTAGAACAGGGAAGCCGGCTACAGAGACAGAGCCAAGGAGTGAGCTCTCAGCTCGGGGTTACCTTGAACGGGTCGCAGGCTTGGTGAGTTCAGAATGTGGCCGGAGGCCAGGGAGAAGGGAGTTATTGGGCACTATTCTCTGAGGGTGCACTGAGGAGGGGGGCCGCGAGCTCTCAGCTCCTACGGGCCAGAGACTGGGAGGCCGCCATTTTCATTCCCATCCTCCGGAACTCTACGGAAAGCACTCAGGAAACAAAAGTTCCCGAAAGCAAACCCAAGTGGATTACTCAGCCCAGCCCCTGGCAAGGGCAGTGCAATTCCGCCTGGGGCAAAGACACTTGAGAATCACTACAACAGGCCTCTCCTCCAGAAGTTCAACAAGAAACCCAGCCAGGACCAAGTTCACCTACCAAGGAGTGCAGTTTCAATACCAAGGAAAGCAGCGGAAATCCAAAGGAGGAGAAAGCAAAGCACGGAACTCAAGGCTTTCTCCCCATGATTCTTTAGTCTTGCAGTTAATTTAATCTTTTTTTTTCTATTTGAATTTTTTTTTCTTTCTTCTTCTGCTAAATTTTTTTTAACCTTTACCCTTTTCTTTTTTAACGTCTTTTAAATAGTTTATCTAATATATATATATATATATGTTTTTCTTTTTTGTATTTTTTTATTCATTTTCTTTTTTAAATTGTTTCTTTTTTTGCTTTGTTTTGTTTTGTTTTTTGTGAAACTCTTTTTATCCCCTTTCTCCCCCCATGATTTGGGATCTCTTCTGATTTGGTTAAAGCATATTTTCCTGGGGTCTTTGCCACCTTTCAGTATTTTACTTGCTCCTTCATATACTCTTATCTGGACAAAATGACAAGACGGAAAAATTCACCACAAAAAAAAAGAACAAGAGAGGGTGCCGAAGGCTAGGGACCTAATCAATAAAGACATTGGTAATATGTCAGATCTAGAGTTCAGAATAACGATTCTCAAGGTTCTAGCCGGGCTCAAAAAAGGCATGGAAGATATTAGAGAAATGCTCTCGGGAGATATAAAAGCCCTTTCTGGAGAAATAAAAGACCTAAAATCTAACCAAGTTGAAATCAAAAAGCTACTAATGAGGTCCAATCGAAAATGGAGGCTCTCACTGCTAGGATAAATGAGGCAATAGAAAGAATTAGCAATAAAGAAGACCAAGACAGAAAATAAAGAAGCTGAGCAAAAGAGGGACAAACAGCTACTAGACAACGAGGGGAGAATTGGAGAGATAAGTGACACCATAAGACGAAACAACATTAAAATAATTGGGATTCCAGAAGAAGAAAGAGAGAGGGGAACAGAAGGTATATTAGAGAGAATTATTGGAGAGAATTTCCCTGATACGGCAAAGGGATCAAGCATCAAAATTCAGGATGTGCAGAGGACCCCCCTCAAATCAATAAGAATAGGTCCATACTCCGTCACCTAATAGTAAAATTTACAAGTCTTAGTGACAAAGAGAAAATCCTGAAGGCAGCCCGGGAAAGAAGTCTGTAATATACAATGGTAAAAATATTAGATTGGCAGCAGACTTATCCACAGACCTGGCAGACCAGAAAGCGCTGGCATGATATATTTAGAGCACTAAATGAGAAAAACATGTAGCCAAGAATACAATATCCAGCTAGGCTATCATTGAAAATAGAAGGAGAGATTAAAAGCTTCCAGGACAAACAAAAACTGTAAGAATTTGCAAACACCAAACCGGCTCTATAGAAAATATTGAAAGGGGTCCTCTAAGCAAAGAGAGAGCCTAAAAGTAGTAGATGAGAAAGGAACAGAGACAATATACAGTAACAGTCATCTTACAGGCAATACAATGGCACTAAATTCATATCTCTCAATAGTTACCCTGAATGTTAATGGGCTAAATGCCCCAATCAAAAGACACAGGGTATCAGAATGGATAAAAAAAACAAAACCCATCTATATGTTGCCTACAAGAAACTCATTTTAGATAGGAAGATACCTCCAGATTTAAAGTGAGGGGGTGGAAAACAATTTACCTTGCAGAAGAAAGAAAGAGTGTCAATCCTTTAAAAGCCTTAAATGACACACTGGACCAGATGGACAACACAGATATATTCAGAACATTTCATCCCAAAGCAACAGAATACCCATTATTCTCTAGTGCACATGGAACATTCTCCAGAATACATCACGTACTGGGTCACAAATCAGGTCTCAACCGTTATCAAAAGATTGGGATCATTCCCTGAATATTTTCAGACCACAATGCTGTGAAACTAGAACTCAATCACAAGAGGAAATTTGGAAAGAACCCAAATACATGGAGACTAAACAGCATCCTTCTAAAGAATGAATGGGTCAACCGGGAAATTAAGGAAGAATTGAAGAAATTCATGGAAACAAATGATAATGAAAACACAATGGTTCAAAATTTGTGGGACACAACAAAGGCAGTCCCGAGAGGAAAATATATAGCGGTACAAGCCTTTCTCAAGAAACAAGGAAGGTCTCAGGTACACAACCTAACCCTACACCTAAAGGAGCTGGAGAAAGAACAAGAAAAAAACCGTAAACCCAGCAGGAGAAGAGAAATCATAAATATCAGAGCAGAAATCAATGAAATAGAAACAAACAAACAAAAAAAAAACAAAAAAAAAACAAAACAATAGAACAGATCATGAAAATAGGAGCTAGTTATTTGAAAGAATTGATAAGATTGATAAAATCCTGGCCAGACTTATCAAAAAGAAAAGAGAAAGGACCCAAATAAATAAAATCATGAATGAAAGAGGAGAGATCACAACTAACACCAAAGAAATACAGACAATTATAAGAACATACTATGAGCAACTCTACGCCAAAAATTTGACAATCTGGAAGAAATGGATGCATTCCTAGAGATATGTAAACTACCACAACTGAACCAGGAAGAAATAGAAAGCCTGAACAGACCCATAACCAGTAAGGAGATTGAAATAGTGATCAAAAATCTCCAAACAAACAAAAGCCCAGGGCCAGACGGCTTCCCGGGGGAATTCAACCAAACATTTAAAGAAGAACTAGTTCCTATTCTCCTGAAACTGTTCTAAAAAAAAGAAATGGAAGGAAAACTTCCAAACTCATTTTATGAGGGCAACATCACCTTGATCCCAAAACCAGACAAGATCCCATCAAAAAAGAGAACTACAAACCAATATCCTTGATGAACCAGATGCGAAAATTCTCACCAAAATACTAGCCAATAGGATTCAACAGTACATTGAAAGGATTATTCACCACGACCAAGTGGGATTTATTCCAGGGCTGCAAGGTTGGTTCAACATCCGCAAATCAATCAATGTGATACAACACATTAAAAAAGAAAGGACAAGTACCATATGATACTCTCAATAGATGCTGAAAAAGCATTTGACAAAGTACAGCATCCCTTCCTGATCAAAACTCTTCAAAGTGTAGGGATAGAGGGCACATACTTCAATATTATCAAAGCCATCTATTAAAAACCCACCGCAAATGTCATTCTCAATGGAGAAAAACTGAAAGCTTTTCCGCTAAGGTCAGGAACACGGCAGGGATGTCCATTATCACCACTGCTATTCAACATAGTACTAGAAGTCCTAGCCTCAGCAATCAGACAACAAAAGGAAATTAATGGCATCCAAATCGGCAAAGAAGAAGTCAAATTATCACTCTTCACAGATGATATGATACTATATGTGGAAAAACCAAAAGACTCCACTTCAAAACTGCTAGAACTTGTTCAGGAATTCAGTAAAGTGTCAGGATATAAAATCAATGCACAGAAATCAGTTGCATTTCTCTACACCAACAACAAGACAGAAGAAAGAGAAATTAAGGAGTCCATCCCATTTACAATTGCACCCAAAACCATAAGATACCTAGGAATAAACCTAACCAAAGAGGCACAGAATCTATACTCAGAAAACTATAAAGTACTCATGAAAGAAAATGAGGAGGACACAAAAAATGGAAAAATGATCCATGCTCCTGGATTGGAAGAATAAATATTGTGAAAATGTCTACGCTACCTAAAGCATCTACACATTTAATGCAGTTCCTATCAAAATACCATCCATTTTCTTCAAAGAAATAGAACAAATAATCCTAAAATCTATATGGAACCAGAAAAGACCTCGAATAGCCAAAGGAATATTGAAAAAGAAAGCCAAAGTTGGTGGCATCACAATTCCGGACTTCATGCTCTATTACGAAGCTGTCATCATCAAGCCAGCATGGTACTGACACAAAAACAGACATATAGATCAATGGAACAGAATAGAGAGCCCAGAAATAGACCCTCAGCTCTAACGTCAACTAATCTTCGACAAAGCAGGAAAGAATGTCCAATGGAAAAAAGACAGCCTCTTCAATAAATGGTGTTGGGAAAACTGGACAGACACATGCAGAAAAATGGAATTTAACCATTTCCTTACACCACACACGAAAATAGACTGAAAATGGATTACGGACCTCAATGTGAGAAAGGAATCCATCAAAATCCTTGAGAAGAACACAGGCAGCAACCTCTTCGACCTCAGCCGCAGCAACATCTTCCTAGGAATATCGCCAAAGGCGAGGGAAGCAAGGGCAAAAATGAACTATTGGGATTTTATCAAGATCAAGAGCTTTTGCACAACAAAGGAAACAGTCAAGAAAACCAAAAGACAACTGACAGAATGGGAGAAGATATCTGCAAACGACATATCAGATAAAGGGCTAATGTCCAAAATCTATAAAGAACTTAGCAAACTCAGCACCAAAAGAACAAATAATCCAATCAAGAAATGGGCAGAAGACATGAACAGACATTTCTGCAAAGAAGACATCCAGATGGCCAACAGACACATGAAAAAGTGCTCCGTATCACTTGGCATCAGGGAAATACAAATCAAAACCACAATGAGATATCACCTCACACCAGTCAGAATGGCTAAAAATTAACAAGTCAGGAAATGACAGATGCTGGTGAGGATGCAGAGAAAGGGGAACCCTCCTACACTGTTGGTGGGAATGCAAGCTGGTACAACCACTCTGGAAAACAGCGTGGAAGTTCCTCAAAATGGTGAAAATAGAACTACCCTATGACCCAGCAATTGCACTACTGGGTATTTACCCTAAAGATACAAACGTAGTGATCTAAAAGGGCATGTGTACCTGAATGTTTATAGCAGCAATGTCTACAATAGCCAAACTATGGAAAGAACCTAGATGTCCATCAACAGATGAATGGATCAAGAAGATGTGCTATATATATATATATATATATATATATATATATACATACACACACACACTATGGAATACTACACAGCCATCAAAAGAAATGAACTCTTTCCATTTGCAACAACGTGGATGGAACTAGAGGGTATCATGCTTAGCGAAATAAGTCAATCGGAGAAAGACAACTATCATATGAGCTCCCTGATATGAGGAAGTGGAGATGCAACATGGGGGTTGAGGGGGTAAAAGAAGAAGAAATGAAACAAGATGGGATTGGGAGGGAGACAAACTACCTTTTTTTTTTTAAGATTTTATGTATTTGTTTGACAGAGAGAGATCACAAGTAGGCAGAGAAGCAGGCGGAAAGAGAGAGGAGGAAGCAGGCTCCCTGTTGAGCAGAGAGCCCAATACAGGATTCGATCCCAGGACCCTGAGATCATGACCTGAGCCGAAGGCAGCAGCTTAACCCACTGAGCCACCCAGGCGCCCCAACCATAAGTGACTCTTAATCTCACAAAACAAATGGAGGGTTGCTGGGGGGAGGGGGGTTGGGAGAAGGGGGATGGGGTTATGGACATTGGGGAGGGTATGTGCTATGGTGAGTGCTGTTAAGTGGGTAAACCTGGTGATTCACAGACCTGTATCCCTGGGGATAAAAAGATATGTTTATAAAAAATAAAGGCCATTACCCTCAAGAACAGGAGAGGTAGCTGACTTTTCTAACCCACAAAACAAAGCAAAGAGACTTAGACAAAATGATAAAACAGAGGAAATTGTCCCAAATGAAAGAAAGGACATGGCCACAACCAGATTTAAGTGAGACAAATATACGTAACACACCTAATAGAGAATTTAAAGTGATGATCATTAAGATACTCACTGGACTAGAGGAAAGAGTGGAAGACATGAGTGAGACTCTAAACAGAGATAAAAGGCACAATAAACAAAATGAGATACACACTTGATGGAATGAACAACAGGATAGAAGATGCAGAAAAATGAATTAATTACCTAGAAAACAGAAGAATGGAAAGTAATCAAACTAAACAAGACAGAGAAGAAAAGAATTATGCAAAACGAGAATAAACTTAGGGAACTTAGTGACTTCATCAAACATAAAAATATTCATATTATAGGGCTCCCAGAAGAAGAGATAAAATAGGGTGGAAAATTTATTTGAAGTACTAACAGTTGAAAATTTCCCTAATTTAGGGAATGAAACATACCTAGATTCAGGGAGCAAGGAGGACCCCCAAGGAGAGTCAACAAAAGTAAACCCACACCAGATGTTTTATAATTAAATTTGCAAAATTTAGTGATAAAGAAAAAAATTTTAAAGCAGCAAGACAAAAGAAGACAATAACATACAAGAGAAATCCCATAAGACTATCAGGATCTTTTTAAGCAGTCACTTTTCAAGCCAGAAGGGAGAGGCATGATGCATTCAAAGTTCTGAGTGGGAAAAATCTGCAGCCAAGAACAATCTACCCAGCAAGATGTCATTCAGAAGAGAAAGAGAGATAGTTTCCCAGACAAACAAAAATTAAAACAGTTCATGACCACTAAACCAGCTCTGCAAGAAATATTAAAGTGGACTCCTTGGGGCGCCTGGGTGGCTCAGTGGGTTAAAGCCTCTGCCTTCGGTTCAGGTCATGATCCCAGGGTCCTGGGATCAAGCCCCACATCAGGCTCTCTGCTCTGCAGGGAGCCTGCTTCCTCCTCTCTCTCTGTCTCTCTCTGCCTACTTGTGATCTCTCTCTGTCAAATAAATAAATAAAATCTTAAAGTGGACTCTTTAAGTGGAAAGACCAAAAGTGACAATATGAATGTAGGAAACACAAAAGCAATGAAAATCAATATTCTTGTGAAAAATGAGTCAAGGAGCTCACAAAATAAAAGGATGTAAAATATATTTTACACTATATACTATATACCTAAAAATGTGGAGGAAGGGAGTAAACAATGGGTTCAAAACTAAATGACCGTCAACTTAGTGTAGGTTGCTATATGAAGAAGAGGTTATAAACAAACCTAATGGTAACCACAAACCTAAAACCTATAATAGATATGCAAAGAATAAAGAGAAAGAAATCCAAATATATCACTTAAAAACAACAACAACAAAAAACAACAAGGAAACCATGAGAGAAAGCAAAGAAGGATCAAGAAAATTTTCAGAAACAACCACAAAGTAATAAAATGGCAATAAATACATATCTATCAATAATTACTCTGACTGTAAATGGACTACATGCTACAATCAAAAGACACAGGGTGGGTGGCCTGGGTGGCTCTGTGGGTTAAAGCCTCTGCCTTCGGCTCAGGTCATGATCTCAGGGTCCTGGGATCGAGCCCCGCATCGGGCTCTCTGCTCCTCGGAGAGACTGCTTCCTCTTCTCTCTCTGCCTGCCTCTCTGCCTAGTTGTAGTCTCTGTCTGTCAAATAAATAAATAAAATCTTAAAAAAAAAAAAAGACACAGGGTAACAAAATGGATGAAAAACAATATGTATCTATATGGTGCCTATAAGCTACTCATTTAAACCTAAAGATACCTGCAGATTGAAAGTGTGGGGATGGAGAAACATCTTTCGTACAAATGGGTGTCAAAAGAAAGCTGGGTATCAGACAAAATACATTTTAAACCAAAGACAGGGGCTGCCTGGGTGGTTATGGGTGGCTAGGCGTCTGCCTTCAGTTCGGGATGATCTTGGCGTCCTGGGATCAAGTACCATATCAAGCTCCCTGCTCAGTAGGGAGTCTGCTTCTCCTCCCCTGGCCCCCAACTCATGCTCTCTCTAGTTCTCTTGTTCTCTCTTTCTCAAATAGATAAATAAAATCTTTAAAAATAAATAAATAAAATAAAACAAAGATGATATCAAGAGACAAAGAAAGGCAGTATAATAATAAAGGGAACAATCTTAAAAGAAGATATAACAACTATAAAAATTTACGCACTCCACATGGGTTGCATTTCTATAATTTGTTGTATTTCTATACACCAATAATTAAGCAGCAAGAAAAAAAATTTAAAACACAATCCCACTTACAATCACAACAAAAATAAGATACTGAGGAATAAACCTACCCAAAGAAGTAAAAGACTGTTACTCTGAAATTATAAAACACTGATGAAAAAAACTAAAGATGACACAAAGAAATAGAAAGACATTTCGTGTTCGTGCACTGCAAAAACAAATACTGTTAAAGTATCTATAGTACCCAAACAATCTACACATTTAATAAAATCAAAACACCAACAGCATTTTTCATAGAACTAGAACAAACAATCCTAAAATTTATATGGAAGCACAAAACAAAAGCAAAAACAAAACCCAGAAAAAACTTGAATAGCCAAAGCAATCTTGGAAAAGAAAAACAAAGCTGGAGATATCACAATTCCATACTTCAATTTATATTATAAAGCTGTGGTAATCAAAACAGTATGGTGCTGGCACAAATAAAGAGACACAAGAGACACAAAGATCAATGGAATAGAATAGAAAACCCAGAAACAAACCCACAATTTTATGGTCAATTAATCTTCGACAAAGGAGGCAAGAATATCCGATGGGAAAAAGACTCTTCAACAAATGGTGTTTCAGAAAACTGGACAGTAGTATGCAAAGAATGAAAATCAACCACTTTCTTATACCACATACAAAAATAAATTCAAAATGGATTAAAGGCCTAAAAGAGAGCCCTGAAATCATAAAAATCCTGGAAGACAGCACAGGCAGTAACATTTCTAACATTGGCTGTAGCAACTGTTTTTTAGATATGTCCACTGAGAAAACGGAAAACAAAAGCAAAAGGAAACAACGGGGGCTACATCAAAATAAAAAGCTTCTGTACAGCAAAGGAAAACAATCAACAAAACTAAAAGATAATCTACAAAATGGAAGAAGATATTTTCAAAACATATCCAATAAGGGATTAGAATCCAAAATATATAAAGAACTTTAAAACCTCAATAGCCAAATAATAATCAAATTAAAAAATGGAAAAATATCAAGCGCCTGGGTGGCTCAGTGGGTTAAAGCCTCTGCCTTTGGCTCAGGTCATGATTCCAGGGTCCTGGGATCAAGCCCCGCATCGGGCCCTCTGCGAAGCAGGGAGTCTGCTTCCCTTCCTCTCTCTCTGCCTGCCTCTTTGCCTACTTGTGATCTCCATCAAATAAATAAATAAAATCTTTAAAAAAAAAAAATGGGAAGACGTGAATGTATTTCTCCGAAGAAGACATGCAGATGGCAAAGAAGACACACAGACACATGAAAAGATGTTCAGTGTCACTGATGATTGGGGAAATGCAAATCAAAATTACAGAAAGGATCACCTCACACCTTTCAAAACAGCTTAAATCACAACCAAAAAAACCCCAAAACGTGTTAGCAAGGATGTAGAGAAAAAGGAACATTTCCGCACTCACGTTAGGAATGAGAACTGCTGCAAGCACTGTGGAAAACCATTAAGTTTTCTCAAAACTTTCAAAATAGAATTAAACCTAAAATTCAGCAATTGCAACACTGGGTATATACACAAACAATATAAAAACATTAATGCGAGAGATGTATGTACCCCAATGTTCAGAGCAGCATAATTTACAACACTCAAGGTATGGAAGCAGCCCACAACTGATGAATGGATAAATACGACGTGATCTATATCTCCAATAGAATATTACTCAGACATAAGAAAAAATGAAATCTTGCCATATGCAACAACATGGATGGACCTAGACAATGTAACGCTGGGTTGCCTGGGTGGCTGAGATGGTTAGGCATCTGCCTTCAGCTCAGGTCACGATCCTAGAGTCCCAGGATTGAACCCCTGCACTGGGCTCCCTGCTCAGCGAGGAGTCTGCTTTGCCTTCTGCCCCTTACCTCACTCACTCACTGCCTCTCTCTCTCACTCTCTCGGTCTCTCAAATAAATAAATAAAATATAAAAACATAAAGTTTAAAAAATAAAAGTTTAAACAATAAAATGCTAAGCAAAATAAGGCACTCAGAGAAAGACAAATACCTTATGATTTCATTCCTATGTGGAATTTAAGAAAGCAAAGGGGGAAAAGAGAGAGAGAGAGAGACAAACAAAGACAGAGACTCTTAACTCTAAAGAACAAAATGATGGTCCACAGAGGGGAGGGAGGTGAGAGGGATGGGTGAAATAGGTGATGGGGAATAAGGAGGGCACTTGTGATGAGCACCATGTGATGTATGGAATTGTTGAATCACTATATTGTACACCTGAAACTAATATAATACCGTATGCTAAGTATAATTAAAATAAAAAATTTTTAAAAAAGCTTTAAAAAGTACACAGAAAACTTTATGAAGTGCGGTGTTAGGGGGAGATGAAAACTTTATGCAAAATATATGTAGCTAATTGTGGCAGACTGTACTGTCTCAAAACGATGCACCAATATCTCCCATTACACACATTTTTCTTGCAAGGTGATGTTGACTCTCCTCCTTAAATTAGGTGGGCCTGTAACTACAACCAAAATAACACTAGGTGGGGGCGCCTGGGTGGCTCAGTGGATTAAGCCGCTGCCTTCGGCTCAGGTCATGATCTCAGGGTCCTGGGATCGAGTCCCGCATCGGGCTCTCTGCTCAGCAGGGAGTTTGCTTCCCTCTCTCTCTCTCTGCCTGCCTCTCCATCTACTTGTGATTTCTCTCTGTCAAATAAATAAATAAAATCTTAAAAAAAAAATAACACTAGGTGGTTTTTGATGAGGGAGCAGGAGGCTGGCTGAGGACAGAGCAAAAGCTGGCGCCTTGCACCCCCTCTCCACCTGCTCCCTTCCATATGTGTAGCATTCCTCAGGCACCCCTGACTGCCATAAAATGATAAATAGTTAACTTGCAGGGATCACAATCCTGCAGAACAGGAATCTCCCTTGCTCTACAGATGTCCTAGAGATCTAAACAGGGAGGTTACCTTATCAATATCACAAATTTCCAGAGGCAAATAACTCTCAGTTCCTGAAGCCCTGATGTCTCCCTCCCCACCATAAACTGGAGGAGGCTGAGGTAGAAGGGAATGTAAATGATAGCAGAATCGTAATACCCCACCAAGAATCTCCCAACTATCTTGATGTTAATGCCTGACCTAAAGACGACATTGATCAAGCCATACGGGCAAGCCCCCCCCCCCACTCCCTGGCACCTTGTAGGCCCTCCTTAACATGTGAAAACTCTGTTGAAACCTCCCATCCCTTCTCCTCACCTTCCCCCAACCGCAAGGTATATAACATGCCTACCCTCACAACCCAGGGCAGCAGCTCTTCCTGCCCACGGGCACTGTCCCCTGCTTTAATAAACCACCATTTTGCACCAAAGATATCTCAAGAATTCTTTCTTGGTCATCGGCTCCGGACCTCAGCCCACCGAACCTCATCTAGGTTCTAGAACTTCATCAGTTTTGACTTTGGAGACTATTATATAAAGGTATGCAGCTTCTGCCTAATCCTGTTAAAATGCTTGTTCTTAGAATTCGTCACCATGATGTGAGGGTTTGAAGAGATCCCAGCCAAGAGTCAGAACCAACTACAAGAGAGATGACTAAGAAAACCTTCAAGATGACTGCAGGCCCACTGCTATCTGACTACAACTGCAGGAGAGAACTTGAATGGGAACTGATTCTCTGAGCTTAGCTACCTCTCCGAACCAGTAGATATAATAAAACAGTAATAAAACAGTAACTCCTGTTTTAAGGTACTAAGCTTCGTGGCAATTTATTATGCAGCAAAAGATAATCCAAATAATAACAATCACTTAGTACCAATCTGTGTTGGGCACCATGCCAAATGCTGTACTATTATCATTTTATTTCACCCACACAACTGTTTAACGAGTAGGTGTTATTATTACCCACTTTTTGTAATAAGCAAAATGAGATTAACAGAGGCTAAATATAAGGCCATAGTAAGTGGTAGAGCTGGTTACTAAAACAAAGAACTCCCTTCCTTCAAAGTTTTTTTGCATTAGATATTTTTTATGATTATAATAACAACTGTAATAACTCATTTACCGAGAGCTTATATGCTAGTCACTTTTTGAAGTATTTCACATGTACTAATAACATCCTATAGAATGGAGGTATTATCATTATTTTCCTTTTATAGATTAGAAAGTTGAAACAGAGAACTTAATTTGCCCAAAGTCAAATAGCTAATTAGTCTATGGGCCACCATTTTAATTGAAGCAATAAAGCTTCAGACCCTTTTCATTTCACTTTTATATTATTCTTACAATTATACAAAAGGTTTCAGCTAGAGACAACATTTATCCTCCACCTAAAACAACCAAAAAAACCATGCAAAAAAAAATACATAAGTATATATTTTTAAAGATTTATTTATTTATTTTAGAGAGAGAGCGCAGCAGGGAGGGGTAAGGGGAGAGGGAGAGTCTTAAGCAGACTCTGCACTGAGCACAGTGCTCAATCCCATAACCCTGAGGTAACGACCTGAGCTGAAACCACGTGCCAGACCCTTAACTGACTGATCCACCCAGGCGACCTGCAAACAAAACAATGGATTTTAAGACACTGCACATGAGACAAAAAAGGATAGTGATTTCTGAAGGACAAGTCAAATGACATCAGCCCTACAAGTGCTAAAGGTTATTACACGGACAGAACTTCCAAGAGCAGCACTCTGGTAGTCTTCACAGTCTCCTTGAGCTGAGATGGTACTAGGAATGTGGGGAGACCAAGATCAAATTTCATAGGGCTGAA
Source organism: Neogale vison (assembly GCF_020171115.1). Lineage (NCBI taxonomy): Eukaryota > Metazoa > Chordata > Mammalia > Carnivora > Mustelidae > Neogale > Neogale vison. The sequence goes on along the minus strand of NC_058093.1, from coordinate 95,806,027 downwards.
CAAAGAAGAGGAAAGAGCTGCCGAAAGAGAGAGCTTCAGAGATCTGTAGAGGATCCTCTCTTTGTCCAAGTACTGATCAGGGAATGTCCGAATCCAAGGAAACACTCACTTGAAATATCAGAGAGAAAAACCTCCAGATCAGGAATGCTTTCTGCCATAATTCATGAATGCTGGGAACTCAGAATGGTCTTGCTTCATAGCAAGGCAAAATTAGCTCTAGAATCAACACTGCTTTGGTCCTACTTGACAAACTTTTTAAAAAGACCCAAAAGAATCAAACCACTTCTAGATAAATTAGCTGGGTCCTAGAACAAAGCTCAAAAATATTTGTAAGAATACAAAAATATCTAGGGGCACCTGGGTGGCTCAGTGTGTTAGAGCCTCTGCCTTCGGCTCAGGTCATGATCCCAGGGTCCTAGGACTGAGCCCTGCATCGGGCTCTCTGCTCAGCAGGAAGCCTGCTTCCTCCACTCTCTCTCTGCCTGCCTCTCTGCCTACTTGTGATCTCTGGTTGTCAAAAAAATAAATATTTATTTGACATTTATTTATTTATAAATTTATAAATATTTATAAATAAAATAACATTTATTTATAAATATTTATTTATTAAAATATTTATTTATAAATAAAATATTTGTTTATAAAAATAAATTTGACATTTATTTATTTATAAATAAAATCTTTTTTAAAAAGAATATAAAAATATCTAATAGAACATGCCTCTGCTGTTAAAATACTTTGATTTTTCTTTGTCATTATTTTTGTTAGAACTGCAGTCACCCATATGTTAATTAGGGTGGGCATGGCTGTAATAGCAAATAGACCCCAAAGTGTCTAAGTATTCAACTAAGAAAGAAATCTATTTCCCAATTACATAGTAATACAACAGGGTTGTCTCTGAATGGTAAGCACCTCTTGTCCATCTAATTTAAGCACACAGAGGATCTGCCATTATCTAGCTTTTCCATCTTGCTGGCAGAAGGGGAAAGTGAAGGAATACATTCAGAAAGTCTCTTTTGCTATTATTTCATTGCTTAGACTTCAGTCAAATGACTTGACTTTTACCTAGAAGAAAAGTGAGGAAATGCATCCAGCTGTATACCCAAGAAGAAAAGGAAATGGAATTGGGGTGAATAGCTATCAGTCTTGTCAGAGCCATTCTGTTAAAGCACTATTTATAACAATCTGTTTCTAAAGGAAAGATGGGAGGGAGTTGCTTTGAGGCAGACTATGTCAATCTAGTTAATCTTATAGGTGAGGGAATTCTCATTCATCCTGGAAGTTTCCAGCTACCTAAAATTCAGGTGATTTTTCCAAGAAATCTAGAAAGCCACACTTAGACCACTGCATTATGTGATGCCTGGCAAAGATTTTCAGGTAGGTGGGATGTACAAGAGTGAGGTAAAAAGTCTATTCCTAGAGATCTCAAGCTACCACTCCATTAATTATCTCTGAGTCTCTTTCTGATTCAATAATCTGTCACCTCGAACATTAGAACACCTTTCAAATGGTCCCTACCTTTTGAAACAGATGACTGGAAGGGGCAAGTATGGGGGAAAAAATCAGTAAATCCAGTATTTTTTTTTTATTTATTTATTTGACAGAGAGAGATCACAAGTAGGCAGAGAGGCAGGCAGAGAGAGAGAGAGGAGGAAGCAGGCTCCCTGCTGAGCAGAGAGCCTGATGCGGGACTTGATCCCAGGATCCTGAGATCATGACCTGAGCCGAAGGCAGCGGCTTAACCCACTGAGCCACCCAGGCGCCCCTAAATCCAGTATTTTTAAATTGAGATACAATCCACACACTACAAAACGAACTCTTTTAAACTGCACAATTCAGTGATATTTAGTATATTTACAAGGTTGTACAACAATCAATGAATTTATATATAACTATATATATAATTTATATATAATTATATAATTTCACAGGAATTTATATATAATTATATATTAAATATATATTTAATATATGATTATATAATTTCACAAGAAATTATATATATATGCAATCATATATGTGGTCTTTTTTGCCGGCTCCATTAATTCATTATATTTTCGAGATTCATCCATGTTGCAGAGTATACAGTACTTCATTCCATTTGAAGATGAATAATATTCCATTGTATGGATATACAACTTCATTCATGAATTTATCAGTTAACAGGCATTTCTCTTGTTGCAAAAAATGGGAGTCCATATATCTTTTCAAGTCAGTGTTTTCATTTTCATTGGATAAATACTCAGAAGTGGAATTGTCTGAATATACAGTAGTTCTATTTTTAATTTTTTGAGGAACCTCCATACTGTCTTCCATGGTGGTGGTACCAATTTACACTCCTACCAATAGTGCCCATGGTTCCCTTTTCTTCACAACCTCACCAATACTAGTTTTGTTAGATTGTTTTTTTAAATCATTTTGAAATATCCATTCCAAATGTGAGGTGGTACCTCATTGTGGTTTTGATTTGCATTCCTCTGATAATCAGTGATTTTGGACATCTTTTCATGTTCCTTTTGGCCATCTGTATGTCTTTGTTGAAAAAATATCTATTCAAATATTCTGACCACTAGCTTTGTGCAGTGGCAGTATCATAGCCAATGAGGTTTATCCGAGGCGTGATTATTGCTAATTGAAAACTTTTCCCAAATATTCTGACCATTTTTTAATCAGGATGTATGTTTGTTTTTCATATTGAGTTTTAGGAGTTCTTTATATATTTTGGATATTAACTCCTCATCAGATATATAATGTGATATATGATGTGAAAATATTTTCTTCCATTTGAAAAATTACCTTTTCATTTTGTTGATGTTTTTCTTTGCTGTGCAGAAAGTTTTAAATTTTATATAGTCCTACTTATTTATTTTTTGCTTCTGTTGCTTATATTTTTGGTGCCAAAAAAATCAATGCCAAGATCAATGTAATGGAGCTTACTGCCTATGCTTTCTTCTAGGAGTTTTATGGTTTCAGGTCTTACATTCAAGTCTTTAATCCATTTTATGATTTTTTTTCTTTAATCTACTTTAGGTTAATTTTTGTATATGGTATAATAGAGTGCTCCAGTTTTCTCAATACCAATAGAGACTGTGATTTTCCCATTGTATATTCTTATATCTTTTACAGGAGATTAATTGATCATATAGGTTCATGTGTTTATTTCTGTACTGCATTCTGTTCCATTGATCTATGTGGCTCTTCCTTATGACAGTACTATACTGTTTTGATTTCTGCAGCTTTGAAATACAGTTTGAAAAAAAAAAAAAAGAAATACAGTTTGAAATCAAGGAGTGTGAAGCTTCCAGCTTTGTCCTTCTTTCTCAAGACTGCTTTGGCTACTCAGGATCTTTTGTGGTTTCAGACAAATTTTAGGATTGTTTATTTCAGTGAAAAATGCCACTGGAATTTTGATAGGGAATGCACTGAATCTGTAGATTGCTTTGGAAAGTGGACATTTTAACAATATGGATTCTACTAACACAAGTGGATGAAATATCTTTCCGCTGGTTTGTGTTTTCTGCAATTTCTTTCTTTCTTAAAAAATTTTTATTCATTTATTTGACACAGACAACGAGAGCACAGCAGGGGGAATGGCAGGCAGAGGGAAAGGGAGAAGCAGGCTTCCTGCAGAGCAAGGAGCCCAAAGCAGGACTTGATCCCAGGACCTTGGGTTCATGACCTGAGGTGAAGGCAGACATTTAACCAACTGAGCCACCCAGGCGCCCCTTCAATTTCTTTCATTAACACCTTATCATGTTAATAAGATCACAGTTGAGCTGAAACCAGTGTAAAGGTCTTCCACCTCCTTGGCTAAAGTTATTCCTGGGTATTTTTACTCTTTTTGATGCAATTGTAAAAAGTGTTGTTTTCTTAACTTCTCTGAGACTTCACTATTAGTATATAGAAATGCAGTAGATTTTCATATACTGATTTTGAATACTGTAGCTTTACTGAATTTATTGACTGGTTCTAACAGTTTCTTGGTCTAGTCTTTAGCAGTTTCTATATAAAATGTGATTTCATCTGTAAATGTGACAATTTTATTTCTTCCTCTCCTATTTGCATGATTTTATTTCTTTTTCTTGTCTAATTGCTCTGGCTAGGACTTCGAAAACTATGTTGAATAAAGTGGAAAAGTAGACTTCCTTCTATTGTTCTTGATCTTAGAAATCTTTCACCTTTTGACACTGAGAAAGATTTTGGCTCTTGGCTTGTCATATATGGCTTTTATTACATTGATGTACATTCCCTCTATACTCACTTTGTTTAGAGTTTTTATCATGAACTAATGCTGAATTTTATCAAATGTTTTTTTCAGCATATACTAAGATGCTCATATGATTTTTATCCTTCAGTTTGTTAATGTGGTGTATGACACTGATTGATCTTCAGATGTTGAAATATCCTTGCATTTCTAGAATAAATCCCACTTGACCATGGTGTATGATCCTTTTTTTTTTTTTTTTTAAGATTTTATTTATTTGAGTGAGAGAGAGAACACACATGAGTGAACATAAGTGTGGTGAGGGGCAGAGAGAGAGGGAGAAAGAAAATCTTAAGCAGAATCCCCATCAAGCAAGGAGCCCAATGTGGGGCTTGATCCATGACCCTGAGATCATGACCTGAGTGGAAATCAAGAGTTGGCCAATTAACCAACTGAGCCACTCAGGTGCCCCAATCTTTTTTCTTCAAAGATTTATTTATTTATTTATTTATTTATTTATGAGAGAGCACAGTGGGGAGGGCAGAGGGAGAGGGAGAGAAAATCTCAAGCTGTGCTAAGTGTGGAGCCCAACACAGGGCTCAATCTCACAACTCTGAGATCACAACCAGAGCTGAAATCAGGAGCTGAATGCTTAACTGACTGTGCCACCCAGGCTCCCCAGTATATGATCCTTTAGTGCTCAATGTGGCTTTCTAATATTTTATTGGATTTCTACATCTGTGTTAGTCAGGAATATTGGCCTTTAATTTTGTTTCCTTATAGCATCCTTGCGTGGTTTTAGAATCAGGGTAACGTTTGTATTATAAAATAAGTTTGGAACCATTCTCTCCTCTGTTGTTTGAAGAGTTTGAGAATAATTGGTATTAACTCTTCTCTGCAGACTTGGTAGAATTCAACAGTGAAGCCATCTGGTCATGGACTTTTATTTGGAGGTTTTTGATTACCTATGCAATCTCCTTACTAGTAATCCATCTGTTCAGATTTTCTACTTCATAATTCATTCTTTATCCATTTAATCTAGGTTGTCCAACTTCTTGGCATACAATTGTTCATAGTAATCTATTATGATCCTTTGAATTTCCATACCTTTCATTTCTGATTTCATTTGTAGGAATTTTGAAACAGGGAAATAAGAGTTTTTCCTTTTCAAAATTGTTTTGGTTATTCTGGGCACCTTATTCTATACGAATTTTAGGACCAGCTTGTCAATTCTAAAAAAAAAAAAAAAGAGGTAGCCAGAATCTTGACAGAGATTGCACTGAATCTGAAATATAGATTGGTTTTGGATGTACTGTTCTGAAATATCTATCAGATGTGCAAATGGAGATGTTACAAAGTCTAGAGTTCACAGAAGACTTTTATTTTATACTATGTTAATTCCTCAATAACATATGATAGGTACTACAGGGATACTGACCACTACTGAAAAACAGTGATGCAAATTTCAATCAACATGACTTGGAATCTGAAAAATTTATGATAAAAAATAGAAATCTATTGTAACACTTTAATATTAAAAAAAATAAAAACATCTTGTATTAAATTCAATAGTATCACTTGATGTGAAGTTGGGGTCTGGGAGCAAACAAGCAAGACAGAATTCTTGAGATGTTTTCAATGCAAAAAGGTGGTTTTATGGGGCACTGGTGGCTCAGTTGGTTAAGCATCTGCCTTTGGCTCACGTCATGATCTCAGAGTCCTGGGATCAAGCCCTATATCAGGCTCCCTGCTCAATGGGAAGCCTGCTTCTCCCCCTCCTTTCCACTGCCCCTGTTTGTGCTCATGCATGCTCTCTCTCTCTTTCTCAGTCAAATAAATAAATAAATAAATCTTATTTTTTTAAAGGTGGTTTTATTAAAGCATGGAGACAGGACCTGTGTGCTGGAAAAGCTGCACTGGGATAATGAGTAACTGGTTATATACTTCTTAGTTTGTAGGGGTTAGGGATAGCTTAAATCTCTAAGGAATTTGGAAGCAAGACTTCATTGACCTTGAGGGGCTAGCTGCTATTAAGATAAGGTTATTTGCCACAGTCTAGTTAAACATAAGTCATGAGACCCTTCAGATACAGATCACTGGGCCATATGTTTGAAGGATGACTACTAACATATATCCTGGGTGGGGGCAGGGTAGAGATAAAGGACGTTTCCAAAGGAACTTCAGTAGTTTAAAGAAGACTTACAGGATCCTGGAAGTCCGGTTAATGAGAAGCTAAGGTGGTTTTTTGCCTTTAGTAAAGTATTAACATTAAGGCAGCTATAAGTTTCTTGAGGAATGTCATTATACCTGTTTTAAGTATTTGTCAGTGGGCTGCAAGCTGTAAGGAGATTTAATTTTACCAACATTTCTTTTGCCCTTGTTCTCCACATCATCACTAATATTCTATTTTTTAATTTGGGTTGTAGGTTGACAATGCTAATTTTATTACTTTGCTTTATTAGAAACACCTTACATATGCTATTTTGAATGTACTGAAGTGTTTGAATATAGCCTGGAAATGGCAGAGTTGGTGGGGGGGGAGGTGGGAAGCAACAGTATGATGGTTAACTTTATAGCTCAACTTCACTGAGTCATGGGTTGCCCAGAAATTTGGGCAAAAGTTCAGGGTGTGTCTATGAGGGTATTTCTGAATGAGAGCAACATTAGAATCAGTTGACAAAGTAAAGCATATTGTTCTCCCTAATCAGAGTAGGCCCTATTAAGTCACTTAAAAGCCTGAATAAAACAAGGGGCCCCTGGTGGTACAGTAGGTTGAGCATCTTGATTTCAGCTTAGATCTTCATGTCAGGGTCATGGGTTCAGGTCCCATGTTAGAACCCACAGTGGGCCCCACAGTGGGCATGGAATCTACTTTTAAAAAAAAAAAAAAAGTGCCTGAACAAAACAAAAAGGTTAACCTTTCTACAAGAAAACAGATCACCTACTGCCTATCTTCAAGCAAAGACGATAGTTTTTTTGTTTTGTTTTGTTTTGTTTTGTTTTGTTTTGTTTCATAATTGGACTTGAATTGAAACATCAGCTCTTCTTAGGTCTCAAGCCTGTATCTTAGGGACCACAACTTATAGCTTTGGCTCTCCTGGTTCTCTCACCTTCAGATGTGGACTAACTACGTGATCAACTCTCCGGTCTCCAGCTTGTCAACTGCAGATCTCAGGACTTTTTGGCCTCCATAACATTTGTAAGCCAATCCCTCATAATAACTACTGACCAAAATATAGATATGCTCTTGGTTCTGTTTCTCTTGAAAACCCAAATACAGATTTGAAGGGAAAAATAAAACTGATCAAGAGAAGTTAAGTAAGGGGCGCCTGAGTGGCTCAGTGGGTTGAGACCTCTGCCTTCGGCTCATGTCATGATCCCAGAGTCAGCAGGGAGCCTGCTTCCTCCTCTCTCTCTGCCTGCCTCTCTGCCTGCTTATGATCTGCCTGTCAAATAAATAAATAAAATCTTTAAAAAAAAAAAAAAAAGAGATAAGTTAAGTAAATTGCTCAAGGTTAAATACATAATTAACATTAGAACAAAACTGGAACCCAGGTCTCTTAGCTCCTAATCCAGCAGACAGACATTGTGGTTAAGAAATTCTAATTTTAGGTTTATTGAAACCTTTTTTCCCCAACCATATTACTCCTCTTGAATAACTGAAAAGGAAAAAAAAAGTTAGTGTTCATGACTTTTTCTTACTATATGACAGATTCTCAGATTCCCAGAATTAACAAAATCTTAATAATCTAACAATGGAATTGGTAATTACATAAGAAATATAAGCATTCTACTTTGTTAACTCCTTCTACCTCATTCTTCTCTCAGGTAAAACACAAGATTATTCTCATACACATGATATATTTTGGGCTGCAGTGCAATCAACATGCTAATAGAACTCATCTCTTCATCTCTTTTAATACATTTTCAGCTTATTCTGACAGTATTAGTACCCCACTCTGTCCAGAGTTAAGTCTAAGGTTTAAATAAAAGGGAAAAGAAAGAAGCATGCCCTGGACACAGAAGAATGAATATTACTACAAATACCTACCAAAAATGTCCTATTATCATTCTGTTGAAGAGAGCCCCTGAGAGAAAAAAACCAGAGTCCTTTGCTCCAAGGAAAAATTGTGATTCTCTGATTTAAAAAAAAAAAAAAAAAGTTATTTAACTTTCTTTTAAAATCAGAAAAGAAAAAAAAAAAGGTCCAAAAAAGTACTGAACAAAGGACTTTAAGAACTGAACAAAGAAAAAAGTTTTCCTCCAGTTCTCAGGCCAAAACCTCTTTAGAAATTCTCCTTATGAAGAAAACTGTTTAACAGTGTAGTCATCTTTAGCAGACTCTATTCAAAATTTCAACATAATCTGCTGGAATATGGACAAGGAAAAGAAAAGAGAAAAAGAAATCAGCGGGTTGAATTATTTCCAATAATCTGACAGTGGTAATAAAACTTTTTAAATTAAAAGAAGAATTTAAAGTATCAAATCTTTAGTTGATTTATCCCAAACAATAAAGTTTAAAAACTTGGGTCTCAAGTCTTTTTCCCCCATTATCTTCACCATGTTGTTATATACATACAACCAACATCAGTAACATTTCTCACTTTACAAAATCACTTGAAACAGAAAGGGAGATACATCAGAATATTCAGAGGGTGGGAAGGTGATCAATGTGGGGTGGGAGAAGCAACATAGGTAAGATTTTAAGACTTCTCTTCCTGACCTGGCTAAGATTTATTTCAAATTTTTTATAAATGCAGCCACAAAAACTCCTTACTGCAATTATTATTTTTATTTTCCTGTCTACTGCTTAAACAGCAAATTGACCAAATGGCTAGCAACTTATGAACTTAAAATTTTCCACCCAGCCAAAAGCATTATTATTATTTTAAACTTCCTATTTAATGATTTTTGCATAAAATAAACCGAAGTAAGTTTAGTTTTATAAGGTCTCTGCTATCCGAGTAAGGCAATTTCTTATTTCCTTTACAAATAGCCAAGTGTTTAATTTAATAAATTGTACTCCTTGCTCCAATAAGGCTTCTCAGGACCAAACTGAATGAAGTACCTTATTTTTGACTTAAAATAAACATCTAACATGTATGATTTGTATCTAACACAAACTATTAGCCTAAAGGGTTATTATAGAGCTATGCTGTCCATTATGGTAGCCATTAGATAAAACCTAAATTAATTAAAATTAAATTAAATTAAAAATTCAGCCCCCGATGAGGGCAGCACCAATGCTTACTACATAACTTGCTAACAGCACACCCCACCCATGTTTTATGCTGTGAACATGCCCCCTCTAGCCAAGCCTCGGTTCCAGGTCTCCTCCCAAAGCAGATCTGGGCAAACTTTGCACACATCACATGCCTCCACATGGACTTCTATATAAATCCACTGCCTCAAATTGTCCTGGCAGCTGCAGATCCCCTTATTCAGCAATCTGGTGCAAAGCTTGCTGGCACTGGGCAATTCACCGCCACATTATCCTATAGACCTTCCCCTTCCACAAGCCCTTGGCTGGAATCTATTCAAAGTGGTGTCACAAACCTGGCAATGTGCAAGCAGCCCTGATGGCAGCCAGTACCATTCCAAAGTGACTCCTGCCCCAGGGGCAAGGGAAATATAATCACAGTCTAACTGAGGCCCCAGCAGACATGAGGTCTGATGGTAGGCCCTGCCCACCAACAAAAGCTTCTCAGGGGATAACACAAGGAAAGTGCCCTGTAGTTTGGAGCTCTGCATTTCTGGCAAATGCCTGTTTAGACTCAACTTTAGCCCAGGGAGGACCCATACTTGCCCACCAACAACATGAGGACCAATCCCTGTCCACAACAGGAAAAGAGAGCCATGGTAGACAACTGGTCTGAAGGGAAAAGCAATTGAGCCACAACAGCAGGGTACACACAACACATAGAGGAAATATCCCTAAAGTGTCAGGTCCTGGTAAAGAGGGGACACTACACAGAATCCACTACAAGATTCTACCTTCATAAAGGTCACTACTTTCAAGAGCAAGAGACACAGATGACTTTCTTAACACATAGAAAAAGACAATATAAAGCAAGAGAAGAAAGGAACAGAGAAGTACATAAACAACCATCGAAAAGCAACAAAATGGCAATAAGTAGACACTTATTACTAATCACTGTGAATGAGGACACCTGGATGACTCAGTTGGTTAAGCATCTGCCTTTGGCTCAGGTTATGATACCAGGTCCTGGGATACAGTCCTGCATTGGGCTCCATGTCTGACTCTTCCTCTCCCCACTCCCCATTCATGCTCTTTCTAACTCTCTCTTTCTCTCTCAAATAAATAAAATCTTTTGAAAAAATAATTACTGTGAATGTAAATGGACTAAATGCTATAATCAAAAGACACAGGGTGAATGAATGGATAAGGAAGCAAGACTATCTATAGCCTACCTACAAGACACTCATTTGAGATCTAAAGACATATGTAGATTCAAAGTGAAGGGATACATTTTTCATGCAAGTGTAAGTGAAAAGCCAGGGCAGCAATACTTAACATGGGACAAACAGACTTTTCAAAAAGTATACAAGAGACAGAGAGACACTATATAATCATAAAGGGAACAATCCAACAAGAAGATAAAACAATTGTAAATATTTATGTACCCAATATGAGAATACCCAAATACATAAAACAGTTAATAACAAACATAAAGCATCCGAGAGACAGATCATTCAAACAGAAAATCAACAAGGAAATAGTGGCTTTGAGTGACACACTGGACTTGATGGATTTAACAGATATACTCAGAACATTCCATCCATAAACAGCAGAATACACATTCCTTTCAACTGCACATGGAACACTCTCCAGAACTGATCACATATTAGACCACAAAACAAGCTTCAACAAATTCAAAAAGATCAAAATCATACCATGCACCTTTTCTGACCACACAGTATGAAATGAGAAATCAACTGCAACAATCTGGAAAGAGCATAAATACTTGGAGGTTAATAAACAATTAATGGCTCAACCAAGAAATCAAAGAAATAAAAAATCACATGGAGACAAATGAAAAAGAAAACATTGTTCCAAAATCTTTGGGATGTTGTTAACAACTGTTCTGAGAGGGAAGTTTATCACAATACAGGCCAATCTCAAGAAGCCAGAAAAATAAAAAACACAACCTAATCTTACACCTGAAGGAGTTACAATTAGAGCAAAGAAAACCCAAAACCACTAGAAGGCAGGAAATAATAAAGATTAGAACAGAAATAAATGAAATAGAAACTAAAAAACAGTAGAACAAATCAACAAAACCAGGAGCTGGTTCTTTGAAAAGATCAAAAAAATTGAAAAACCTTTAACCAAACTTAAATAAAAAAAAAAAAAAAAGAAAGAAAGAAAGAAAGAAAAAGAAATAAGACCCAAGTAAATAAAATCAGAAACGAAAGAAGAGAAATAACCAACACCATAGAAATACAAGAGATTATAAGAAAATATTATGAAAAATTATATGACAACAAATTGGACCACCTAGAAGAAATGGGTAAGTTCCTACAAACCTCCCAAACTGAATCAAGAAGAAACAAAATATAGATAGACTAATCAATTACCAGAAACGGAAGTGAATCGGTATTCAAAAAAACTCCCAAAAAACAAAAGCCCAGGACAAAATGGCTTCACAGGTAAATTCAACCAAACATTTTAAAAGAGTTAATTAATACCTATGTTTTCTCAAAATATACCAAAAAGCAGAAGATGAAGGAAAGCTTCCAAATTCATTCTATGAGGCCAGTGTTAACCTGATAACAAAACCAGGTAAAACACTACAAAAAAGGGAGAACTATAGGCCAGTATCTCTCATAAACATAGATGCAAAAAACTTCAAAAAATATTGGCAGTATGAATCCAACAATGCATTAAAAAAATCATTCACCATAATCAAGTGGTATCAAGTGTCATATTCCTAAAATGCAAGGGTGGTTCAATATTTGCAAATCATCAATAAGATAAAGGATAAAAACCATATGATCACTTTAGTAGATTCAAAAAAAGCATTAAACATAAAGTACAACATGTATTCATGATAAAAACCCTCAACAAAGCCGATCTAGAGGAAACATCCCACAATATAATAAAAACCATATAGGAAAATCCCATAGTTAACATCATGCTCAATGGGGAAAAACTGAGAGCTTTTCCTCTTAGATCTGGAACAAGCTGAGGATGTCTACTTTCCTATTATTCAACATACTACTGGAGGTCCTAATCACACCAATCAGACAAGAAAAAGGAATAAAAGGCATCCAAATTGATAAGGAAAAAGTAAAACGTTCACTACTTGCAGACGACTTTGCATCTACTTGCAGATGAAATAAAATTATAAATAGAAAATCCTAAATATTCTATGAAAATACTACTAGAATTGATAAATGAATTCAGTAAGGTCACAGGATACAAAATCAATATACAGAAATCTGTTGCATCCCTATACATTAATAATGAAGCAGCGGAAAGAAAAATTAAGAAAATCCCATTTACAATTGAACGAAAAATAACAAAATACATGGGAATAAGCTTAGCCAAGAAGGTGAAAGACCTGTACTCTAATCACTATAAAATCTTCATAAAAAAAACTGAGGATGACACAAACAAATGGAAAAATATTCCATGCGCATGCATTGGAAGCACGAGTATCGTTAAAACGTATGTATTACCCAAAGCAATCTACATATTTAATTCAATGCCTATCAAAATAACAACAATATTTTCCCAGAACTAGAACAAATAATGGTAAAATTTACATGGAACCACAGAAGTCCTGAATAGCCAAAGCAATCTTGAAAAATAAAAACAAAACTAGAAGTATCATAATCCCAAATTTCAAGACATACTACAAAGCTATAGTAATGGCACAAAAATAGACACATAGATCAACAGAACAGAATAGAGAGTCCAGAAATAAATCCACAGTTATATGGTCAATCAACCTTAGACAATGGAGGCAAGAATATGCAAAAGGAAAAAGATAGTGTCTTCAACAAATGATCCTGGGAATACTGGACAGCTACATGCAAAAAAGAATTTGAAAGTCAGCCATTTTCTTACAACATACACAAAAACTCAAAATGGTTTAAGGACCTAATTGTGAGACTTAAAACCATAAAAATCCTGTAGGATAGCATAGGCAGTAATTTCTCTGACATTGGCTATAGCAACATTTTTCTAGCTAGGACTTCAAAAGGAAAGTGAATCAGTATTCAAAAAACAATGCAAAGGAAAACAAAAGAAAAAATAAAGTATTGGGACTACATCAAAATAAAAAGTTTCTGTACAGCAATGGAAACAATCAGCAAAAGTAAAAGACAACCCACCAAAGGGTTAGTATCCAAAATATATAAAGAATTTATAGAACTCAACAAAAAATGAAATAATGCAATTTAAAAATGGGTACAAGATATGAATAGACATTTTTCCAAAGATGACAAATGAATGGCCGCAACATGAAAAGACAGCCAACATCACTATCATAGGGAAATGTATATCAAAACCACAATGAGATTACTTCACTCCATCAGAACGGCTAAAATCAACAACACAAGAAACAACAATTTTGGAGAGGATGTGGAGAAAAAGGAACCCTTGTGTGCTGTTAGTGGGAATGCAAATCGGTGCAGTTACTGTGGAAAACAGTATGAAGGTTCCTCAAGATATCAAAAATAGAATTAGTCTATGATCCAGTTATTCTACTATGGGGTATTTACCCAAAGAATACGAAGAGACAATTTAAAAAGATGTATACAGCATCTTTTTATGTATGTTTATGGTAGCATTATTTACAATAGCCAAGTTAAAGAAGACAACCTAAGTGTCTATTAATAGAAGAACAGACCTGTGTGTGTGTGTGTGTGTGTGTGTGTGTACATATACAGTGGAAGAATTTATCCACTGATATTCATTGTATCCATGTATATATATGGATATGTATATATTCGTATACACATACACAACGGAGTATTACTCAGTCATAAAAAAGAAGGAAATCCTGCCATTTGCAGCAACATGTATGGATCTATAGAGTATAATGCTAAGCAAAATAAGTCAGTCAGAAAAAGAGAAATACCATATGATTTCACACATATGGAATTTAAAAAACAACACAAACGAACAAGGAAAAAAGGGACCTGGAAATAAATTCTTAGCTACTGAGAATAAATGGATGATTACCAGAAGGAGGTGGGTAGGGGGATGGGGGAAATAGGTGAAGGGGTTTAAGACTGCAATGATGAGTAATAAGCAGTGTATAGGATTGCTGAATTACTATATTGTAATCCCTGGAACTACCATTGTATGTTAACTATATTGGAATTAAAAGAAAAATAAACAAAACAAAAAACAACAAATAACCTTTTAAGTTCTCAACTCAATATTAATAAGTCATGTGCATTTCTAGAAATGTTACCTAATTTGGGAAAACCTCTACAAAATGTCTTTCATACAGAGTTAATATATCACTGGCTGTACACCTGAAACTAATGTAACACTGTGTTTCAACTATACTTCAATAAAATGTAATGAAACAAATAAACAAAATTCAGCCCCTCAGTCACACTAGCCACATTTAAGTTCTCAAAAGCCATAGTAGCTAGTAGGTGTTATAAGGGACAGCCACAAAGAACATTTCCTTCGTTAAAGAAAGTTCTACTAAACAGTGACAGAGAAAAGGCCTGAAAATTATCATTGAGCTTGATATTCCCATTGAAGATAAACGTGAAAAATTTATACGCTCACCTTCTTCACTCCTGGATAGTTGATGCATACATTATTCATAAATTACACTATGAGTAAGAATGTCAGGTTTGATCTTCACAGCCAAGTAAATGGTAAACAAAAGGCCTGTAAATTAGGTCTGGTCATAGTTCATGAAGCAGGTTTTTGCTATAGATAAATATAATCAACATTAATATTACAGTAGATTATGGTATTATAGTTTAGTAGTACAGGTATGGGACTAACATTGTGAGCTGATAAACTCAAAATCCTGCACTTACACTGACCAGACAGCTCTGAATAGGCCCTTTGGCATTAGGGTATGATGAAAAGACAGTAGTTCATTAATCAAACAAACTATTCAAATAAGGATTCTACCCTTTTCTGGCTGAGAAACATTAAATGCATTGGAGTCTGGTTTATTCATTAGCAAAACCTAGACAATAGTATATGTCTCAAAAGACTGTTACAAGGATTAAATAATTTAAAACATGTAAATCATTTAGCAGAGTCTCTAGGCAAGTTAAGAATTCAATAAACATTCTTAGCCTGAAAAAGACTAAATTGGATGTGCATTCAAATTAGAAGACAAATGTAACTTAAAGTAAAATAAACATTTATTACCTTAGTTTATTCAATCTTCAGATATATATACTTATACACACATTTGAATAAACTGTTGTGCCACTAGTAAATGCTTTATGGACTGAATAATAACATAAAAGCACCAAGAGCCACTTCGTTTGACAAATCTAGTAAGTGTAGGAGTCGTCTTTACTTCAGTTGAATCACAAGTACTACAAAGCCTTTACTTCCCTGCAACTGAGCCCCCAATGGTAAACTTAAAACTTATTCCCAATGGCTGCATCCAGTTATACAAGAAATCTATGGGGACAATTCCATATAACTGAGTATACACACAGGAGCCTAATACTTAAAAGCTTGTGATTTTGCTTTAAAAAAAAAAAATCCAGTAGGATGATAAAGCTTGGGGGAATCTATGTAGGTTCGTAACTTGTTGAAGCTGATCAGTACACGAGAGTTTATTATATTACTTTTTTTCTGTTACATATATGTTCGAAAGGATCTATACTAAACATTTAAAAATTTTATGGAAGGATGACATAAGTAAGTAGAAATCTTTAAATACTCTTGCCTTTTCAATAAATGGCATGTAGTCTTGCTTACAAATGCCAATTGCCCCTTGGTTTCCTTCCGTTTTCCCCAAAAAATGTATCAGAAACTTTCACCTAACTAACATAAACATTGGCCACAGAAATTAGCTTTAGAATTATAAGCTTGAGAATTGTTTGGGGGTGCCTGGGTGGCTCAGTCAGTTGAGCATCTGCCTTATGTTCAGGTCATGATCTCAGGATCTTGGGATAAAGCCCTGCATCAGGCTCCCTGCTCAGCAGGGAGTCTGCTTGTCCCTCTCCCTCTATCCCTCACACCTACTTATGATCTCTCTCTCTCTCAAATAAATAAATAAAGCCTTAAAAAAAAGAAAAAAAGCTTGGGAAAAATCAAGTACTTTAAGTTCCAAATCCACTCTTCTATAAACCATAAGCTTCTACCTATAAATGTTTGCAAATATCCAAAATTCTCATAATTTTAGAAAGCAAAAAGGGCAGGAAAAGGCTGAATTTTAAAATCTCAATGGACAGGTAAGGTCAATTCTTGAAATGAAACTGAGCAGTAATCATTCTGTCATAAACTTACCCAAAAAAGGTTCTCAGAGGAAAATGGGCTTAATGCTTTAATGTTTAATGCTTTTCCTTTTCAAAAAGGAATAAGTAATACAACTTACCCAAGTAAGTTTCCACTTGCTTTTGTTATTCTTCCTCTTTACCAGTCTCAGAGACAGAGTAAAAATGGCAGTGGTATCAAGTGGGGTTATGGAGAGGTCCAGGGATCTATGTCATACTGTTCTCCCAGAATAAATGCTGCAAACTAGCAGTCTGGCTCACAGGAGGACTTGTTTTGGACCCAGGGAGTTTTTTGGAAATTCATTACTTGTTGCTAACATTTAAAAATCCTAGTACTTCATTTAAAAAAACCCTTGAAGGGGCACTTGAGTGGTTCAGTCAACCGTCTGCCTGCAGCGCAGCTCAGGATCCCAGGGTCCTGGGATCAAGCCCCACAACAAGGTCCCTGCTCAGTGGGGAGCCTGTTTCTCCCTCTCCCTATGCTGTGCCCCCCACCCTGGCTTGTGCTTGCTCTTTCTGTCAAATAAATAAATAATCCTTTAAAAAAATTGAAAAATGGAGAAATCTGGCAGTACTGGATGGGTCCTCTGGCATGACAATAATTGAATGGACCCAAGGAGCAGCGATCGCCTGAGAAATGAGGTAAGTGCTACTTTGCAATCAGCCTGCCACACTGGTATGTGTTACCTACTTGGCCCCTGCAAGTTAGTTTCAGGAAGAGTTGAAGTGTGGTTCTGAAGAGGATCTACAGTAAAATGTTAACTAATATGTGTGCTTCTTTCATAGCATGCATAGGCCACTCATCTAACTCCTACGGTTTAAGGATCTATCACTTAATGTTGTAAAAGATGACACGAGTTACCCAAATGGGAGTCTGTTTAGATGTGTTAGGACTCAGCTCTGCTTCAAAAGAAAACTATACGAACTACTCCAGACCCATTTATTTAGAAGCTTCTGTACTGTGGGCAAACAGAATGAACTAAGAAACAGGTCCAGCTTGATTGCACAGCAAAAGAAAGTGGTGGAAGAAGGCATTTCTGTCTGCAGGAAAGCAGAAGGAGAACAGAATGGAAGGTTAGAATTGGAATGGTATCCCTCAGTTCCTGGTGGGAGTAGGTATGATGCAAACAGTTCCTACATGCATGGGTAAGTTTCTTCATCCTATCGATGAAGAGAATAAATCCTCAGCCGACTTATCAAAGGACACTCATGCAAAATATCTTAGATTTGGAAATTCTTAGTTCTTGCTGTGTTTCAAGTTTCAGGTAAACATTTCTCCCTTAACTGGCAGTTACCTAATTCTGTCATCACCCTACCCATCTGTCCCTATAAAAACTTAATGAAATCTATATCCAGGGGGCGCCTGGGTGGCTCAGTGGGTTAAAGCCTCTGCCTTCGGCTCAGGTCATGATCTCAGGGTCCTGGGATCGAGCCCCACATCGGGCTCTCTGCTCAGCGGGGAGCCTGCTTCCTCCTCTCTCTCTGCCTGCCTCTCTGCCTGCTTGTGATCTCTGTCTGTCAAATAAATTAAAAAAAAAAATCTATATCCAGGAGTACAAGTCTGAGTGATTAAACATTTATTTTCAACTTCACATACATATTCAGTTTCATGTTCTGCAAATTAATTTAATCCAGCAAAAGAAAAATAAAGAATTCAGAAAAATATAAAATGTCATTGCTTCATTTGTTTGCCAAATTCCTTCTGGAATAGTCGGTCTGATTACATCCTGAGAATGATAATGAACTGTCACTTGACCTGAATTTTAAACTTCCAAAGATTTTCATAAAAAGATTAGGTAACTGCCAATTAAAGGGGAGAAAAAAAAGTTGAAATTTAAACTTAGAAAGGATGCTCTGATACAGTTTTTAAATAAGGTAATTAAAATATAAGTTAATAAGGAAGTGGCATATTCACTCTGAGAGTATTTAGCCTACCACATCATAAATGTTTAATGAGTAGCAAAATAAATTTCATGTTTTCATCTAACAGGTATTATGGAGACCAAGCAGCTGACAATCTAAATTAGATACTTGAAGAGAAGTATTGATTAAATGCTAGCAACTCACCAGGACAGTGAAGAATCTGAAAAGCACAACATAAGAAGAATGAATGAATAAATTACAGTAAGAGAAAAAATGTTTAGCGAGGATGAGGCATTATGGCAATCTTCAAATACATAGAAGGGCCTTGCAAAAGCAGTTTTAGGTAAGTTGCTGAAATGGGAGGCAGCACTGTGCGGGGGGAAGAACAGTAAACTATGATTTAAGAACCTGCAGTATGAGTTTGGACCTTGCCACCAATGACTGTGTTTCAGATCTTGGATGAATCACTTCACTTCTATGGGTCTCAGTTCTCTCTTCTATTAAATGAACAATAATAGTACATAAGTACCCTTCAGCTTTAGAATTCTAGGATTCATTGATCTGAAAAGTTATCACAAACAAAGGCTCTTAAAGCAAGTTTAGATTCTTAAAGGCATGATGCTATCACTATTACTGTGGGCAGCATGTCTTCATTTTCTTTAAGGTAGAGCTATTTTCTCTCAATCCAGTACTTCTTCCTATAATTTAGTTGTATTTCTTGCTACAGCTTCTCCTAGACCCAAGCTTAATTAAGACTAGCTAAGTGGCAGGCTAACAGGGTGGCTCAGTGGGTTAAGCCTCTGCCTTCAGCTCAGGTAATAATCTCAGGGTCCTGGGATCGAGCCCCACATCGGGCTCTCTGCTCAGGAGGGAGCCTGCTTCTCTCCTCTCTCTGTCTGCCTCTCTGCCTACTTGTGATTTCTCTCTCTGTCAAAATAAATAAATAAAATCTTAAAAAAAAAAAAAAAGACTAGCTAAGTGGCTTTCATTCTCTGCTTCCATTTAAACTAAGTAGACTATGACTTCATTCTCCCCCTTGTACCGTGCAGTCACAGGTTTCTCCCTGAAGACTTCCAAATACCAAGTCTCTTACTCTTGTCCTCCTCAGTTATTATACTCCCAAAAGAATTCCATGAACACTTCTAAACTGTGTATGGTTGTTCTTGCAGGTATACCACAGAGATCGATTAAAGATGATGTACACAAATGAAGCAGCCTAATGGGCTGGTGCAGGTGATATATCAACTAACTCTAACTTCCTAACACCAGCCTTAACTCACTTGCTCAGTACCATGCTCATCCCCTTCCATCTTTGCTGGATCATTTTTATTAGCATTTCCATAGGCTAAGTATTGCTCAAGTTAAAAATAAACAAGAATGCCTCCCTTTCCTTACTTTGCCTCTCTAGCTTGACTCTCTCCCACCTCAGCACAGCCAAGCCTCCAGCCTCATTTGGTGACCTGTCTCACCCTCACCACTCCTGTCTACTGACCTTTTTTATAAAAAGGCTCTGGAATCAAAATGCATGTTAGCTCCTCCATTTATACCAGTATGTGTAGGAAAATTACTTCACCTCTGTACCTTAGTTTTCTGGCTTATAAAGTGGGGGTACCAATTCAACACATGTATGCTAAATAAATAAACCAGGCACAGAATTATGTAACTTTAAGTAACATACAGTTTAACTGTAAGTAACATACAGTTTAAGTAACATACAGTTACATTTTCAGTTAGCCATAATAGAGTTATATATAAAAGTTGGCAGAAAATCCAGATATCTTATTCATTTCCATTATCTGCTATTTGGGACCACCATTAATGCTCACCAATGATCCAAGATGGCTGACTACGGAGATCACTGCTAGTGTTCTTGATGAATGCTCTAATTACTGTAATATTTTATTTAAAAACAAGGAGAAATGTATTAAAAATAATCTTTTGAAATAAATATGTATTTTTTTCTATATATTTCCCTAAACAGTGTTCACGTTACCTGAAGTGCCCATGAAAATTCTCTAACTACATTCCAGCCTCTTAGTAAATGCATATTTGTCCCTCAAAATCAGCTTAGGTTTAGTCCCCTGAGAAGCATTCTCATACAATCCTTTGTTCCATGCCCCCATTTTCAATCAGTATGCATTCTGTACCTCAAATACCCTTCTACAGTAACATCCATCACATTACAATAAAATTTCTTTATGTATATTCTATTAGGCAATGTATTTCTTGAAAACAAGACAATATCTTATTCACTTCCGCACTCCAAGGGCTTCTCTATTTGTCCAGTACATAACCATTCAATGAATATTTATCGAAATGACCTCAGAAAACAAACAAGTTATTTGGACTCTAATGTGAGGAACACTGGCTTAAGAAAAACAAAGTCTAATTCTGTGAAAATGTTATTGCAATTGGGAATTATTCCTGGAAACAGTTTTTACCTATAGAACTTTTATCCCTAAGATAAAAAGGCAAAATAAAAAATTCCCATAGATATGACAGACATATTTGCAAACAATGATTTAAGTGGAAAGAACTAAGTAAGAATCAGTTGTCACAAACAGTTTAAATCCTACTTCTACATGACACTATGCAGCACTGTGAAAAGCATCAAAAATTATTCACCTCAACAAACTATCTGCATACAGTAGGAATAATATCTAAGATAAGATGAGATCATAGAAATTAAAGTGTAAATGATAAAAAATAAAGATCCCCTATGAATCCAAGCAATGATAATGTTAGATACAAGTATGAAAGATCCTAACTTAAAATTATCCTGAGGTTCCAGCTGATCAAATTAACTTTTCATTAACCAACAAAACTCTCAAAAAAATGACAAATCAATAGTTTTCCACATGTGCAACATACCCTACTTAAAATTTTATGATACATACGTACACAATATAAAAAGATAAATACATACCTATGAATACATTATATATATATATATATATATATATATCACAGAAATTAGGATTTAGTAATATGCTTTCACTTAAGTGCCTCCTCTTTACTAAAGCAAATAAGCAGTTTGTAAAAATAATAATGGTAATTTGATCACAGCTTTAGTTACATGATGGGGTATGACAATTATAACAGGAATAACTATTGGGTCATAAGGGGAGTTATTTTAATAATCATATTAAATTCATTTTTAAAAATATATTCACAATAATCATAAAGAAATCAGTTTGAATAGAATCTCATTTTTAGAAGATTAAGGGGACAAATTGCTCTTTAGATTTCTATTTTTTAACAGAGTTCAAGATAGGCATGCAATGCAACAGAAATTATACCTATATATGCTACCTCTGTAAACAGTAACAAAACACCCCTCAAAAGAAGATTTATGTACAAATGCAGACATACTGTGGTTTACAACACAATAAAAATAAAAGAACAGGGGCTTTGTATAGGGTGAAATCCCAACTCTGCTATTAGATGAGCAAGTTACTTTACCTCTCAAAGCTTTAGCTTTCATTTCAAAAAAGTTGGGATAACAGCATCACCATCAAAGATGTCTTATGATAATTAAATAACATAAATGAAAGTGTTTTTTGGAAAGCATGTTTCAAAGCAAGATGCCCTTTTACTGTTTTTCATATGAAGGTTACATTCTTCTCAACCAATAGGAACTTTTTTTTTTTAGTACAGTTGAGAGTCTCAGTTTGGACAAAGAATGGTAAAAAGAGGAATGAGAATTTGAATAAAACAGTAAGGCTTAGCTAGCACATGTGATGCAAGAACCAAGGAAGTGTTCTTTAAAAATCAAACAACAAAAATCTCCATAGAAACAAAACCTAATTTGTGAAATCCAACCAAAAAATTTTGGATAACATAACAAATATATTTAAGAATATCTAATGTAAATAAATAAATAAATAAATAAAAAGAATATCTAATGTTACAATGCAAAGGAATACCTTGATTAAACTTGAATTATTTAATGGGCTGAATCTGTGATAACATTCCCATAAAATATACGGTTTTTAATCAGTAAAACAGGATGAGCTATTTATCAAGACCTAGACTACTTCTTGCTAAAAGATAATTTAATCATATTTATATATGATTAAACAAATATTCTAAGATACTCCAAAAGTAGGTTTGTTTGATTCTCTTGATTTTAACTAATTAAAAAAAAAAAAGCTGAAGCACGGAGAAGTGGATTACTTCAAATACTGAATCAAACTTTTTGTCCTGTGAACAATGATTTTTTTTAAATGACAAAAAATGTTATTTCACTTTTTTTTTAACAGGAAGATATTCATGAAGTCAATGAAAGAACTTAAAGAGATTTCTTTAATGAATGCAGCTCCATTAAGCAGCCTGCAGGAACACGGTGTAAAGAGAATAACGACACATACTGGCTTTTTCAAGTGTGGGTGTCTGGTATTCTTGGGATTTTTCACCCACTCATATGAGTCAGTTTTATATAACACTGTAACATATAATTTCCCTCCTACTCACAAGCCAACACTTCACAGATAACATCTCACCCTAAGTTATTCAAGGGCTATGGTAACTCAGAACATTTTAATATTTTATAAAATGTGCAAACAACGAAATTATTACTATGTCAGCAACAAGCTCCCTGGCCTCCAAAGAAGCATTCCACTATGGCTCAGTACTCTTGAGTTTGGGGAACATGTTAACAAAATATGTGAATTGTTTCACTGTAATCAAATATCCTAACTTTATTTAAAAAAACTTGGTGTTTTACGTATACTAGTTATTTTGTATGTAGACAAAATCAAGTAATTAGGCAGTGATTTAACAATTACATTCTTATTGGGGAATTATTCTCAGGAATACTAAAGATGGTTAAATACTAAGTTTCAAGAAAAGTGAGATTGATTTCGTTTTCTGCACAGTATATGAAATATTCTAAATATCCAATTCCTAGAGCGTTGGTGGTGTAATGGTTAGCATAGCTGCCTTCCAATTCCAAGGTAATTGGAAGGTTATAAACGTAAAATCAGCTTACCACAAATATAAAGGGAACGTCCAGATCTTATTTGTTGTTTATGCTAAAATTCTTTTGCTTAAAGCATTACTGAAAGAGAGTAGTTTCATGCCGAGAATTTAAAAATCATTATACTGAGACTTTTTTATTAAATTTTTTATTATGATGAGATAACTTCAGTTTTCTTTCACTAGAAGGAAGGAGTCTCCCCAAGGAAGAAAGAAAAGCAGATAGGAATGAAGAATGCAATTTAAGATAACAGATACAAGAATGAACCTCTTCCCTTAGAGACCTGTGGTATTATGAAAAGAAGCAACATATGTCTGATGGAAAACTAATTTAAAATAAAAAATACTATATTAGATGACCTCTCGGCACATGAGTCATTTCTACCTTATATAGTCTACTCAAATTAGACATGGCCTATTTAAAGCCCTCAGATGTTACACATAGCTTGGGTTATCTCAGGGTGTTACCACTGCTGTTATAGGACTTTTTTCTAGTCTTAAATGATGACACGTCAGAATCTACAGTATAACAGGATGCCACGTCAGCATTTCACTGAAACATTAACCTGCAATATTCTTATGGAAGGTAGGGTGGTGGAAGAGAAAGAACACATGCTAGAGTCAAGCAGAATAGGTCCACATCTCCGCAACAACTTTCATTAGCTTATTAATCATGTGACAAATTATCCTGAGAGCTGAGCAAACAGTTAAGCTGTCAGTGAATTTGTTATAAAAGACCTTCTTTGAGCTTTAGTTTCTTAACGGTAAAAAAAAATCTAAGTATATACCACATCGAGTTATAGCCTTATACATGTGAAGTTTCTAGCACATAGTATCTGCTTTATAAAATGAAATACACATACCTACTCATTCCTATGCCCTAAGAAAGTATGCCACCCACTAATACCTAAAGTAACACCTTTTCTATTGTGGTAAAATATATATAACATAAAATTTACCATTTTCACCATGTTTAAGTGTCTAATTCCACGGTATCAAGTACACCCACATTGCCATGTTTCTATCACCACTGTCCATCTCCTGTACTTTTTATCATCCCAAACTGAAACTGTACCCATAAACAATAACCCCCCATTAACCCCTCCTATTTCTAGCCTTTGGCCATTACTACTCTACTTTCTATCTCTATGAATTCAACTGTTCTAGGTACTTCATTTAAGTGAAATCACACAATTTCTGTTCTTCAGTTATACATTCTAAAGCATCAGGACTATATAGTAACAAAAATCATCTTTCATCCAAAAAAAATAAAGAAACGCATACAAATCAATAGTACAAAAATGTTTATATATGTTCAAAATATTTCTGCTAGAAAGACATTCATATACTAACCAATTTTATGGTATAAATGGTAAACCATTACCAGAACTCACATACTACTCTCTGTAAGTACAAAGCAGCAGTATACATATAAAAGGACCCAGGAAATGTATGTTAACTTTATCTCAAGATAGTTGGTCATACCCTAAAATACAGGGGAAAAGTGAAAGACAGCAAAAAAATATGGAAGAACCACATTATATTTTTAAATATGTCTTTATAATATTGTGTACCATACCACCAGTAAGCCAACTGCATTATTTTGGTACCTACCAATAGATAATGGTGTCTGGGTATTTGTCTTAATAAAATCAAGGTCAATGTCAAAGATTTCTGGCACTGGCTAGGACAACACCAGAACAGTCTTTCCTGTTGGCCCCCAGGTGGCAGTGTGGCCCAGAGCAGTAGAAATCACTCTCAGCTCCAGAGCTCCCAATCAAAAAGAAAGAAAGAAAGAAAGAATCCCCTCTAATAAGGGAAACTTACCTTGCTTAATAGACAAATGTACCTACAGAAATCTATGACAATAAAATCAAGAAGAATGGGCGCCTGGGTGGCTCAGTGGGTTAAGCCGCTGCCTTCGGCTCAGGTCATGATCTCAGGGTCCTGGGATCGAGTCCCGCATCGGGCTCTCTGCTCAGCAGGGAGCCTGCTTCCTCCTCTCTCTCTCTGCCTGCCTCTCTGCCTACTTGTGATCTGTCTCTGTCAAATAAATAAATAAATAAATAAAATCTTTAAAAAAAAAAAAATAGTGCAGCTCAACCAAGGAAAAAAGTTGAAAAGTTAATAAGGCAAATGTATAAATAAAAATATAATATTCCATTAATTTGTTGATCTGTAAGTTAAAGAGCCCATCAAATGCAACGTGTGGACCCTGTTTTTATCTGATATGAAAAACGAATAGTACAAAAGACACTTTGAGATAGTGGGGAAAATTTTGAAATGAGCTATATAATCGATATAATGAGGAATTAATTACCATGAATTTATTAGCTGAGATAATTATAGCAATTATTTTTTACATCCCTATTTTAGAGATTAAAACTGAACTGTTTATGAATAAATATAATTTCTTGAATTTACTTGAAAATATAGCTGCTAAACAAAAGTATGCTTGTATGGAGGAAATACAGAATAGAACAAATAACTAGAAATGTTCGTAATTATTAAAGCTGGGTAATAACTACATGAAGTTCCTGTATACTATTCCATTTTCAAATGTACTTGAAAATTTCCATAATAAAAATGCTTGGATAAAACAAATGGCAGTATTGTGCTTTTTAAGATTTCTTTCTAGTATAAAACTTTGGGGTAACTGTGTTGCAAAATTTGGTAGAGGGATAACCTGAAAATTCAACCTGTATTCAGTTCTCCACATTTCTAATGACACAAATTTCTTCAACCGTTTTAAACTCTTACATTCATATTGGTTCACAAATCATCACTGTTTTTACTTAAGGATTTTAATTAAGTTCAGTGTTAATTTTAACTTAGTCGTTGTGAGGTGTGTGTGTAAATATACATACACGTACGTATATGCACCTATATATAAAGAGAATCCCTATGTTTACTGCATTATTTACAATAACCAAGATATGGAAACCACCTAAGTATCCACTGAAAGATGAATAGATAAAGAAGATGGGGCATATATACACAATGGAATATTACTTAACCATAAAAGAGAATGAGACCTTGCTATTTGTGACAGCATGGATGGACCTAGAGAATATTACACTAAATAAGTTAAGTCAGAAAAAGACAAATACCATGTGAGTTCACTTATATGTGATATCTAAAAGACAAAAGAACAAACAAACAAGAAGAAATAAACCCATAAATACAGAGAACAAACCAATAGTTGCCAAAGGGAAGAGAGTAGGGAATGGGCAAAATGGATGAAGGGGAGTGGGAGATATAGGCTGCCAGTTATGGAATGAATAACTCGTGGCAATGAAAGGTACAACACAGGGAATACAGTCAATAGTATTGTAATAATGTTGTATGGTGATAGATGATAGCTACACTTGTGGTAAGAACAGTGTAACATATATTGTTAAATCACTATGTTGTACCCCTGAAACCAACGTAAGAAGTGTCAACTATATTTCAATAAAAACAAGAGAGAGAGAGGGAGAGAAAGAGAGAGAAATGTGTGGATGGATAGATGGTACATTTAACGTCACAATCACCAAAACTGGTACATCAGAGGCAAAAGGTGATTAGAGGGCAAAACAACACATTCCATATGAATTATCTAGAAGGAGTTTTTCAAAGTCCAAGTAATTTCACTGATTATTCTCCGTTCGCTTCTTCCTACAGATTACTCCCATGCCAGGTGGCTTCAAACTCAGTTTAAGAAATGAAGTTACCAGCTGGAGATTAGGTAGTGGGAGGTAATAAGGGAATGGGAAGAAGGAGGTCTGGGAGTGGCTGGGTCCCACCAGAACCATAGGTGCTGCTTGTGGCCCCTAGCTATATGTTGGCTCCCAAAACTTCACCCATACCTGCTAAAAGTCCCTCATTAGAATGTCTTAAATTTAACCACTTAAGTATATTTATTGAATATTTAAATAGTATAAGAAAACAGAGTATTAACAAGTTCAGGTAACATATATAGAAATCATATGTGTGTATTATATTAAAATTTGTTGAGAATTATTAGCAATTATTATCAAAAATCTACACAAAAATATAAAGAAATTGAAGGTAAAAGAATAAGGAAAGATATAGCTAGAAATTACTAACAGAAAGCAAGCTGGTGTTACTCTATCAATATTAAACAAATTAGACTTAAGGTCAGAAAACATTACCAAGAATCATAATGAGAAAGGAACATGGAAAAATTCCTCAGGAAGGGCGCCTGGGTGGCTCAGTGGGTTAAGCCGCTGCCTTCAGCTCGTGTCATGATCTCAGGGTCCTGGGATCGAGCCCCGCATCTGGCTCTCTACTCTGCTGGGAGCCTGCTTCCTCCTTTCTGCCTGCCTCTCTGCCTACTTGTGATCTCTGTCTGTCAAATAAATAAATAAAATCTTAAAAAAAAAATTCTTCAGGAAGATGAAGTAATTATAAACTTGTTTGTAATTAATAACATAACCTCAAAATATGTAAAGCAAAAATCAGCAGAAGTACAAGAGTTAAACTGACAAAGAAGGGCATTTTAACAAATGTCTCTCTGTAATTTGTGGATTAAGAGACAATAAAATTCAAAAGGGTAGAGAACAAAAAAATTAACAAATTTAATATAACATAAATAAATTATATATCCAACAATTAGAGGATACATATTCTCTTAAAGCACTCACAGAGCACTTACAAAAATGAATGAGGCTATATTCAATAACTTATCTGACTGTCTCTAGAGATTAATTTGCATTTCCCAGAGTTTTATACAAACGGAATCATACAGTACATAGTCATTTTGGGTGTGGGGAGCTAGCTTCCCTTACTCAGTCTAATTATTTTGAAATTCATCCATGTTGATCCATGTATCAATAGTTCACTGTCTTTTATTGAACAGTAGTGTGTTGTAATTTGTTTATTCATTCATCAGCTAATGGACACTGAATTTATCCGGTTTTTGCCCATGATTAATCAAGCTACTATGAACATTTATCTCCCCCCCAAAAAAGAAACTGCATTTTAAAAAAAGATTATTTATCTATTTATTTGAGAGAGGGAGAGACAGAGCACAAGTGTTGAGGGGGCAAAAGGGAGACAGAGCAGGCTCCCCACTGAGCAGGCAGCCCAACACGGGCTGATCTCAGTATCTGAGCCAAAGACAGATGCTTAACCAACAGAGCCACCCAGGAGTCCCTGCATTCTATTTGATAAAGTAGTGAAACACAAATATTTCAGTAGTGGTCTATGCTTAAAAAATTTATGTGCACACATATGTACAGATATATACATATACATATGTACATGTATATGTATTTGAAAGCAAAGCACATTTAATATTTTTTGAAAGATTTATTCACTTTAGAGAGTGAGCAAGCGATAGAGCGAGACAGCTCAACAGCAAGTGAGGGAGGGTTAGAGGAAGAGAATCTCAAGCAGACTCCCTGACAAGCAAAAAGTCTGATGGGAGGCTCAAACCCATGACTCTGAGATCATGATCTGAGCTGAAATCAAGAGTCTGATGCCCAGGGTGCCTGGGTGTCTCACTGGATTATGCCTCTGCCTTCAGTTCAAGTCATGATCTCAGGGTCCTGGGATCGAGGCCCACATTGGGCTCTCTGCTTAGCAAAGAGCCTGCTTCCCCCTCTCTCTCTCTCTGCCTACTTGTGATCTCTCTCTCTCTCTATCAAATAAATAAATAAAATATTTAAAAAAAAGAGTCTGAGGCCCAACCTCATTAAGCAGGTGTCCCCACGTTTAATATTTTTAGTAAATTTGTTATTCAAGTATTAAAAATATAGGAAATAAAACAAATCTTAAGACTACAACTTGATGAATTTTCATAAAATGAATATGCCATGTAATAGCACCAAGATCAAGAAACAGAATATTATC
This sequence comes from Neogale vison, assembly GCF_020171115.1. Lineage (NCBI taxonomy): Eukaryota > Metazoa > Chordata > Mammalia > Carnivora > Mustelidae > Neogale > Neogale vison. The sequence goes on along the minus strand of NC_058093.1, from coordinate 95,776,665 downwards.
AACACCCCTAGAAATCTCCCTTGTGACTAATACTCTTCCTTTCATAATGCTCTCTCATCTAAGGGTCATCACTTCCTGAGTTCTAACACCATAAATTAGTATGTTATATTTATTTTACACAAGTGATCATAAATAAATATCTTACATATATTTTATATAAATGGATATAGACAGTTAATATATGTATTCTTTTATATCTGGCTTCTTTCACTCACCACTGTGTTTGTAAGATTCATCCTAATTTTTCTCATTATTTTAAGTTTTCTGTTGTGTGAATATACTACAATTATTTCCCATTCTACTGTTGATGGACAATTGAGTTTTAGTTTTACCGATAATGCCGTAAAGAGCATTCTTAGAGTGAACATATATATGTACCTATACACCTGAGCATAGTAATACTAGGTCTCAGAATATGTATATGTTCACCTACAGTAGATACGCCAAAGAGTTTTCCAAAGTAGATGTGCCTATTTTCTTTTCTAACAGTAGTGTAAGATAATTATAGATGTTTCAAATCCCTGACTTCTTTTTTAAATTATGCCATTCTAGTGGGTGAGTAGGGGTATTGCAATTTTGCTTTTATATACATCTCCAACAGAAATTAGTATATACGTAGATCAAAGCACATTTAACTTTTATTCCTCAAATCCACAGAATACTTCCAAATAAAAAAGTCTGATTTTAAATCAGTTTACCTAAAGTGAAAGCAGCAACTAAGCTCATCTATTAAAATGGATACCTATTTCTTCCAGCTTTATCAAGATATAATCAGCTTACAACATTGTGTTTAATGTGTGCCATGTGATGATTTGATGTATGTATATATTTTTATACATATATTTTGAAATGATTACCACAATAAGGTTAATTAACATATCCTTCACCATACAAAATTACCAATTTTTGTGTGCTGAGAACATTTAAGATCTACTCTCTTAGTAACATTCAAGTAAACAGTTAAGTGTATTCATATAGTATATTACGGATATAATCAAATATACTATGGTCATCACGCTATACAATAGATCCTTATAACACTCATCTTACAATTGAAAATTTGTACCCTTTTACCAACATCTCCCAAAGCCCCCACACTCCATCCCCTAGCAACCACTAATATGCTCTTTGTTTCTATGAGTTCAGTGTTTTTATATTCCACATCTAAGTGAGATCATACAGCATTTGTCTTTCTCTGACATGTCATTTAGCATAATGCCAACAACGTTCACCCATGTTGTCACAAATGATAGAATTTCCTTGTTTTATGGCTCAATAATAATCCATTGTGAAGAATACATATATTTATACACACATACATATATATACACACATACCACATTTTCTTTACCCATTCGTCCATAAATGAACGCTTAACACTGTTTCCATGTCTTGGCTACTGTGATTAACACTACAATGAATGTGAGGTTGCAGATATCTCTTCAAGATACTGATTTCACCCCCTCTGAAGTGAGGATAGGTGGTGGGAGAACTCACATTGCCCATTGTCCTCGTTTCATATTTCAGAGGAAGATTATTTGGCTCCATCAGGAATTAAATAAGGGACACCTGAGTGGCTCAGTTGGTTAAGCATCTGCCTTCCGCTCAGGTCATGATCTCAGAGTTCTGGGATCAATCCCCACGTCAAGCTCCCTGCTCAGTGGGGAGTCTGCTTCTCCCTCTCCCTCTGCTGCTCCTCCTGCTTGTGCTGTCTGTTGCTCTGTCAAATAAAATCTTTCAAAAAGGAATTAAGCGGCAGCCTACATTTTACAGTCATGAAGAAAATTTATTTTTGAAGGCAACAGCTGGTAGTCTTCACTAGCTGATACCTCATCTATCCCAATCATTTTTTCCCTTCCTGTTCTCATTATAAACGAAGAGATTTGGTGCATGTTAGGTAATTAATAAAATCTTCTTTAAAAAAAAAGAAAAAGGTTTTAAAAAAAAAAGATACTGATTTCAAAACAAAAAAAAGATACTGATTTCATTTCCTTCAGATATATACCCATTAAGCGGGATTGCTGGAGCTCACCGTACATTACTTCTCATTTGCTGAAGAAACTCCATTCAGTTTTCCATAATGGCTTTACCAATTTACATTCCCACCAACAGTGTGCAAGGGATCCTGTTACTCCACATCCTCACCAGCATTTGCTATCCTTTCTCTTTTTGATAAGAGCCTTTCTAATAAACAGTATGAGTTTGTATCTCATTATGATTTTGATTTGCAATTCCCTGATCATTAGTAATGTTGACTACCTTTTCATTGTACCTGTTGGCTATTTGTATGTCTTCTTTGGAAAATATCTATTCATGTCCTTTGCTCATTTTTGATTGAATTATTTGTGGGGTTTTTGCTATTGAATTGTATGGGTTTATTATATATCTTGGATATTAACCCTTAATGGATATATGGTTTGTACATATTTTCTCCCAATCAATAGGTTGCCTTTTCATTTTGTTGACTGTATCTTCTGCTGTGCAGAAGAAACTTTTTATTTTGATGTAGCCCCATTTATTTATTTCTGCTTTTTTTTTTTGCTTGTGCAAAATGCATACCTATGGATCAGTAAAACTTTTCAACATAGCCCAGTCTCTCTCTACACACCCTTATAGGGTCCTTCACTGCTTAGGGAGGAGGCAAAACAATGACTTTATTCTGAAACTCAAATTAACTCTATTTATAATAGCAAGATTTTGTGTTTCATAAATCAGATTATTGAAAATGTATAAAATAAGTAAAATTATATAACTTAATTCTTCTGGTTTTTTTATATCCATACTTCAAGGTTCATTCATACTTTCACTTAATTATCCTTATCTTAAACTGAAATGATAAGCATGGAGATTTATACCCTAATATTAAAATAGTCTAACAAAGAATTTTCTCATAGCAAAACCACCAGGTGTTTCAATATATTTGTTCACTGATGCAATACTTTAATCTACATTCAGCCAAACAAGTAAGGACTGTAACACTACAAAAGCAGTATATCTAAATGGGTAATATAACAGAAAACTACTCAATTTTAGGAGAGAAAAGAAAACAATGAAAGCAATTAGGCTGTCATCAAGTGATACCTTTAAAGAATACAAATTACTACAAAATCACCTCATACTTTTTGTAAAAGCTTTAAATACCACAAAGTCCTCTCTTCCTCCATGCAGACACATAATTAAAACAAAATTGTTCTGCCAGCATTTTCAGAAGAAAAGAAATAGTTTATTTCAGAACACCATCTATACAAAGAGTATTAACTAATGATAAAGGTAACAATGACAAGTCTAATAATTCATTCAAACAGGTTTCTCACATCTCACCAGATTCAATAAACAAACAACAGATAGCAAAATGACTTGTTCAACTGTATACCGAAAATTTCATATAGTAAAAAGTCTGTCAATTATTTTTAACCATGTAAATCCACAGGTACATATATATAGACATAAATGCATGTATATAAATAATCATTTAATAAATAGCTAAGTAATGGATATAATACACAGCTTAGTGGAGCACAGATTCAAAAATTTAATGCATGGTTACTTACCATCTTTGAAAAGTAGACAAAAAAGAGCATGGGCTACCAGAAATATTAAGTATGAAAAAAAAGAACAACAACAACTGAAGTCAAATATCTAGAAAGAACACCTGGCTAAACATCTCAGGTAACTGAAACAAAACAAAACAAAACAGCAAGACATAGTTCCAAAGTGAGGAGGACATTTGTATCATAATCAAGAACCTTTTCCTGGGGTGCCTGGGTGGCTCAGTCAGTTAAGTGTCTGCCTTCAGCTCAGGTCATGATCCTGGAGTTCCAGGCTCCAGTGCCATGTTGGGTTCCCTGCTCAGCAGGGAGTCTGCTTCTCCCTCTGCCCCTCACCCTGCTCCTGCTCTCTCTCTTCCCTCTCTCTCTCTCAAATAAATAAATAAAATCTAAAAAAAAAAAAAAAAAAAAAAAAGGATCCTTTCTTTGCATTACCACAAGAAGAAAAATAGACAGGTGTCCAGAATACCCCCAGCTCCAGCCAGGCTACAAGGAGAAGCAGAGAAGGCAAGGCCTTCAAAGAAAACTCCCAGATGGGAGGAAGCAGAGTAAGGGCAGGAGTGACAGATTTATAACATTAGCACTCTGCTATGTTGACTTCTTTTGGCATGGGAAATATAATGAAAAAATAAATAAATACATAGAAAAATAATGTTGTGGAGAGACTAGGTGTTAATTTAGAACATTATTAGAACATTATTCTGGCCCTCTCTCAGGTGATCTTTTGCAAATAGCAGGCTCAGGAAAAAAAAAGTTCCTCAACGAATACAGAAGAGTAACAACAACAAAAAGATCAATTCTATAAATATTTTAAAAAGGGGGAAAAGGGAAGTCAAATGGAAAAACACACAGGAAAAAAAGTACTTATGAAGAGATGAAAATCACAATCAAACATTTTGCCACAAATTTGAACTTAAAGAAGCAGGGGTGCCTGAGCGGCACAGTCAGATAAGTGTATGCCTTTTGGTTTCTGCTCAGGTCAAGAATGCAGGGTCCTGAGACTGAGCCCCAGTCCAGTGCTGCACTCAGCAAGGAGTCTGCTTATGACTCTTTCTCCCTCTGCCCCTCTCCCTTGTGCTCTCCTTCTCTCTCTCTTTAATAAATAAATCTAAAAAAATAAAAATAAAAAATAAATTAACTTACAGAAGCAATCACGTTTATAACACAAGAAACACAAAGCAGAGGTACAAGACTCATGGAAGCCATGGGAAGAAATATGAAGAACCTAAATGTGAGCTTAAGGTCAGAGAAGTAAACAAAAAATAAACATCACTGAAAAATGAAGACCAAATGGAAGCAGGAAAGAATAGGTACTGCTTAAAAAAAAAAAAAAGAAAGAAAGAAAGAAAGAGGAGGAGTACACGTGAGACAGGATTGAAAGGAAATTTTCAACGGGAACAAAGAAACCAAAGGAATTTTTGAGAAAAAATAAATTAAGAAAGAAAATGACAGAAAATACAAATGATATAGATGATAGGTCAAGACAAATCAACATAGGCATACTTGAGGTCTTCAAAGACCTCAAAATAAAAGAACTGAAAACTGTTCTTAAGATAATTCAAGAAAAGTTTCAGAAATTAAAGAAAAAGATAAACTAGAGATTAAAATAATATAGCACAACAAAAAAAGAGACACATAACTGTCAACAACAAGCTACACCCTAGTATTGGATTGCCAAAATAAGTAGTGAGACAAAAAAAAAAAAAAAAAAAAAAAAAAAATCAACCATCTCCGAGGGGAAAAAAAAACAGGCAGCCCTCAAGTTTGTCTACAACAAACAGTGGAACAATAACAATAACATCAGCCAGAAAAGAAACTGGGACTGAGAAATTTCTTACTCAGCCAATTGGTCATTTAGTATAAACTCAGTGAAAAGACATTTTTAAATGCAAGAAATTGGGTAACTAACTTCTTTGTAGCCCTTCTAAAAGATTTTGAGAAGATAACCCCAACAAAAGAATACTACAAAAACAAAATAGGAGGAAAGCAAGGAAACTTCTTAGCTGTTTGAAAAATCTGGGTATAAAAGAAGATGCAACAGTTACAGACAATGACTGCATAGAAATTACATATCTATCAAGAGGCATAAGAGGAGAAAAAGGCAAAGATCATCTAAAGTTGGCAAAAAATATATAATACATATTTCATAGGAACAAACTGTAAATATTTTTAAAGATACAAAGGTGAATATCAAGAAATATAATTTAACCAATTAATATGATGTAGTGAGAAAGAAGGAAAAGGTAATACACCAAATGCCACTGTACATAATTGGGAATAAGGAAACACTGCTTAATAAAATGGAGAATCAACTATATTACGCAAAGCTGTAGTTATAAAGATTACTAATGAATTCAAGCACCAAACCTTGCAGATTACTGAAAGTGTATACTAAACATGAAGAAAACTTTGACATAGTAATATACTTAATGAATCACATAGTGATTATATAGTGACACATTTTTAGGGACAAAAACCTTAACAAATGCTACAATGGCAGAATTAACACCAAATACAGCTCTAATGTCAATGAATGAAAGTGAGCGTAATATTACTTAAAAGAACAGACAAACTGAATCACAAAGTGAAATACAAATCTGGAACTTATAAACTCATTTAAAAGAACTGTCTCAAAAATGTGGAAATAGGAAGATGGTTAAAGGAATGCAAGGAAAATATGGCCAGAAAGAAATTGGTTTTGGGAAATTAATTATATAACATTAAATTTGGAATGTAATTCCAAATTTAAGTAATTCTGTAATAAGGTATTTTACAATGATAGCAAGTATAATCGTTAATGAATGAAGACTTCACAGTAAGATTTCAGCTCCCACTGCTATGGCGGTTTAGAAAGTCTCAGATCCTTCTCTTTGCAAATACCTATAAATGCTAACTTAGGTAAAATACCATCTTTTAAAATGCAGATCTGGCCTGAAGAAAACTTTAAAAATCCACAAATGCCAGAAACAAAAGAGAGTATCAAAACCTGAGTCAAGGGGCGCCTGGGTGGCTCAGTGGGTTAAGCCGTTGCCTCCGGCTCAGGTCATGATCTCAGGGTCCTGGGATCAAGTCCCGCATCGGGCTCTCTGCTCAGCAGGGAGCCTGCTTCCCTCTCTCTCTCTCTGCCTGCCTCTCTGTCTACTTGTGATCTCTGTCTGTCAAATAAACAAATAAAAATCTTTAAAAAAACAAAACAAAACAAAAAAACCTGAGTCAAAGGTGAGTGATGAAGCTACAGGCCACAATGAAGATGTCTGCAAACACCATTAACAGGGAATCTTAAGACTTAATAGCCAAACAGAGCAATGGTAGTAAGGTCTTAAACCTACACAAAGCAGAGATTGGAAATGAGCCTACTAAACAAAACTGAGCCTAAGAAAGCTACAACTTAAGAAAAAATGGAAAAGGTGTGACAATTAAAAAAAAAAAAAGACAAACATGGGGTGGGGACTGAAAACAGATTGTTTTTTAAAGATTTTGTTTATTTGATCTACAGAGATCACAAGTAGGCAGAGAGAGAAAGGGAAGCAGGTTCCCTGCTGAGCAGAGAGCCTGATGTGGGGCTCCATCCCAGGTCCCTGGAATCATGATCTGAGCTGAAGGCAGAGGCTTTAACCCACTGAGCCACCCAGGCACTCCGTGAAAACAGATTTATATACATATGGTCAAGCACTTTTTCAGAAGGATGTCAGGGTAATTTATGGGAGAGAGAGACCTTACTAGAAATGGTGCCAGAGTAACTGAATATCAATATGAAAGAAAACTGAACCTAAAACTTTTACCCATCCCACACACAAAAATTAATTTGAGATGAATCATATATCAAAACATAAAAGCTAAAACTAGAAAGCTTCCAATACAAAACACAGGGACATTGTGATCCTGGGGTAGGAAAAGATTTTTTTGTGACAATATAAAAAGTTTAACTACATAAGAACTTGATAAATTAGATTTCATGAAAATTAAAAAATTTCTGGGGGCGCCTGGGTCACTCATCAGTTAAGTGTCTGCCTTCAGCTTGGGTCTTGATATCAGGGTCCTGGGATGGAGTCCCATGTTGGGCTCCCTGCTCAGTGGGGAGTCTGCTTCTCCCTCCCTCTCTGCCTCTTCCACCTTCAGGTTTGTGTTCTTTCTCTCTCTCTCAAATGAATAGAATTAAAAAAAAAATGTTTAAGTTCTGTTCATCAAAATGCAAAATATTTATTCCATATGAAGAAAAACCAGAGTATTAAAAATTTCTGTTCATCAAGGAATACTACAAAGAAAATTTTAAAAGCAAACTTCAGACCAGGACAAATTAAAATGCATATATCTGACAAAGGGTCTTCTATGCAGAATAAAATAACTCTTTCAAATCAATAATAGACAACATTAAAACATATATAAGACATTAACATATGTTGAAAGATGCCAACTGTAAGGACCTATTTTATATTTTTATATTTTAGCCAGAGGCTTCTATTGAGGTTAAACAATAACATTGTTGTTTAACCCTTAAACTGTCCCTGCTTCCCTTTCCCCAGGGGACTTAAAAACTAAGTCCCGGAAACCAGCTCCAGGTAACAAAGCCCAGATACAAGGGTGGGTCAGGCCAGGTGGAAACAACCAACCAGTGGGGGGATGCAAACTGTCTCCCTAGTTACCAAAGAGTATGGGCCCTGCCCTTTGGGAGGCTTTTGGGCACCAATCCCAACCAAGGGGATAGGCTGGGTCAAATGTCTATAGGGTAAATTGTAACTCAATTGGTCACCTAGCATCACTGTGGAGTTTCCTGTGTGCGTTTCAATCTCACAGTCGGCCAGGCCCAACCACATGGCCTTTGCCCTTAAAAGCTAGACTGTGAAACAGAGAAGGATTGTCCTCTCTTGTAAGAGGTACGCCCCTGAACGTTCAGTTAGATTCTTTTTTTTTTTTTAAAGATTTTTTTCTTTATTTATCTGGCAGAGATCACAAGTAGGCAGAGAGAGAGGAGGAAGCAGGCTCCCCGCAGAGCAGAGAGCCCGATGTGGGGCTTGATCCCAGGACCCTGGGATCATGACCCTAGCCGAAGGCAGAGGCTTAACCCACTGAGCCACCCAGGCACCCCCGTTCAGTTAGATTCTTGATGCTTGGCACAAAATAAAGCTTTGCTTGATCTTTGCTTTATACCAGTCTTGCTCCTTTAATCACGGACCCATTATTGGGGCATACCAATAATATAAATAAATATTTATATTTATATATATAAATATTTATAAATAAATATATATATAACCAACATTATTAGTCTTCAGGAAAATACAAATTAAAAATCTGTGAGCTACCAGGGTGCCTGGGTGGCTCAGTTGGTTGAGCATCAGACTCTTTATTTCAGCTCAGGTTATGATCTCAGGGTCCTGGGATCCAGCACTGGGCTCCCTGCTCAGTGGGGAGTCGGCTTCTCCCTCTCCCTCGGCCTCTCCCTCCACTCATGCTCACTCTTTCTCTCTCTCACGAATAGATAAAATCTTAAAAAAAAAAAAAAGCAATAGAATTGAAAATATGTCCACAAAGGACTTCTCCATTAATGTTAATACCATCTTTATTCATAAGACTCCCCAAAAGAAATCAAACAAATGTCCATCAGTAAGTGAATGAACAAAATAACTGTCTTATATTCAGAGATCAAAACAATATATATGAATCTCAAAAACATGATGAGAAAAGAAGTCAGACAGAGACACATATAACCTGCATGATTCCATTCGTAACAAGTTCCGAAACAAACTAAAGTAAGCTATGGTACAGTAAGGGATTATAACCCACTGATTATACTAGGAATCCACGAGAATAGATGAATGGATGGATAGATGAATGGGTAGAAAGAGAGAAAAAGAGAAAGAGATATTGTTGCAACAGAAGGGAGGACTCTTCCTTACAGTAAAATGCCAATTAACAAATCATTTCATAAATAATTTCAAAAAATTATTTTGAGCAAGAACATGTATAGAAGCTAAATCGAAGAGAAAAAACTAGTTAAGAGGAAGCATATTTACATGGTCTGAACATCTCATGTTAGTTTTTGTTAAACAGGCAACAACTGTGAGAAGGAAATATAGTAACTACATGGTAGAGAATGTTGTAGTTATAACCTTTGACTAACAATCAAAATTAACACTACCATCTTGAAAAAAAAAAAAAAGCAACAACCTGCCAGTTGAGGGGCTGATAGATGCTGTGTGCCTTCAAAAGCAATTTCTTGAGAAGGGTAAGACTTCTTTCTCCCTTGTGTAATAATCCAGAATGGACTATACAAGCTAAATCCTATAAAGAGAAAATGTTTAAAAGAATTGCAACACATTATATAAAATACACTGGCCTATATTCAGTGACATGACCTGAGCCGAAGGCAGTGGCTTAAACCACTGAGCCACCCAGGCGCCCCTATATTCAGTGACATGAAAATCTGAAAAAGTATTCAACATTCAAGGAAATAGAGGTATCATTAAATGCAATAAGCAATCCTACATTGGATCCTGCACTAAAAGAAAAAAAATTCCATAAAAGACTGACGATTAAAAACATATATAGAGATAAAAGATTAAACTTCATGAATTTGATGACTGTACTGTGGCTATGTTAGAGAATATTTTTGTTCTTAAAATATGAACTATTCTTAAATACTGTAGGTTAAAGGAGCAAGACATATGTAACCTAACCTCAGATGGCCTTGAAAAAAAATAAATACTACTGTGTGTGCAAATGCACACATGTGTCTGTTATGTGTAGAAAGACTCAAGAGGGAGAGAATAATAAAATAATAAAGGAAACGTGCTAAAATGTTAGAAATTAGTGAATCAAAGTAAAGGGTATAGAAAAGTTATTTCTGTACTTTTTTAAAATCAAGGTTGAAATTATTACAAAATTAAAAGTTAAAAAAGTAAATAGCATCAAGTAACCATAAAAAACATATTCTGTTGACAAAAGTCAGCTCACTAGTTTCCTTTCAATGGGGATGAGGTTGATTACTACTTAACTTTGCAAATCCTCCCCCCCCAAAATTTGCCCATTACTTAAGTCTCTCAAGATTCACAGAGATTAAGATTACCTAATTATAAAAACAAAAATTTTTTTAAAATTAGCAAATATATCGGGAAATAAACCATCATGAATAACAAGAACAAAAGCAAAATTAGCCTCCAAAGGACTTCAGATATGTAAAGTAAGTATTTTCTAAATATTTATAGAAAGAAAAGATGGAATTAAAACAGGGCAAGAAGCAAGATACTATGAACATAACCAGCAAATATAAAATGGATATTCTAGGAATTAAAAATACACTATCTCACATGAAGAACAGAAAATAAAATGTTTCTATTCTCCAATTTCAAGACAGGGAAGGACTGACTGCTCTTTGACATCACTCAGCTAATCTCTAAAGTATACTCTGATACTGAGCAAATACCTAAACACTCCTACTTTTTAAAGCCTCCAAACGTTCCTAAAGTCTGATTCAATACCAACTCCTTGCTTTGTTTGCCATGTTTAAGAAGCACAGTTTCTCCCTTGATTAGCAAGTAATATATTTAGCCTTTTTTTTTAAGCCATAATGAATGGGTTTTGGTTTCAAGTATTTTGAGTGATGGACTTTTCCTTCAGAAAATCCAATAAATTAATAGGAAAATTTTCAGATTAGTAAACCAAAAATATAAGTAAACAACAAATATCCAAATAAAGCATAGACAATTTTTTTTAAAAAGAAGAAAACAGTAAGTGATATATAGAACACAAAGAAAAGGTCTAATATAGATATAATGGGAGACCAAGGAGAAAAGAAAAGAGCAAAATAGTATCCAAAGAGATTTCAAGAGACTGAGTATTCTCCTAGAACTACTAAACAACATCAACCCAGAGATTAAAAAAACTTTAAATACAAATCTAGGCACATCATACTGAGCAAAACTTTTGGATAACCAAACAAGGAGAAAATCTTATAAACAGCTGGAGGGACGAAATGACATTTTATAGAAACATCAAAAATACTAAACACCTAGGAATAAATATAATGATATATATGAAAGTTATATACTGAAAACTATAAAACCTTATTAAAAAGAAATTAATTAATGGAAAAACAACTGAGATGAAAATAAATGAAGGGCATTAAATAAATGGAAGAATATTCACATTAATGGAATACTTTATACTGTAAAGTATAAAGTAATACTTAAATACTTAAAATGCTTTAAGTAAAGTATTTTATTTAATAAATACTTTATTTATTTAAATACTTAAAGTATTTAAAAATAAGTATTTAAAAATAAGTCCTTTATTTAAATACTTAAAATACTTTACACTGTAAAGATATCAATTCTCCCCAAACTGATCTACAGATGCAAAATTCCATTCACAAGTCCAGCAACTTTTTTGGTGAAAAATGATCAATGATTTTTATAACTTATAGGCAGTGCAAAGGCTCAACAATAGCTAAAGCAATTTTGAAAAAATAACAAAGTTGTAAGACTTATACTATCTTAGACCAAAATATGGATTATTAAATTATAATAATTAAGAAGTACGGTGCTGACACAAAAATTGGCAATCAGAAAAATAAAACAAAGAATCTATACCTGTACTGTCCCATATGGTAGCCACCAGACATGTGGCTAAATTTAAATCAATTAAAATTTGTTAAAATATGAAATTCATTCCTTAGTTACACTTGCTCTATTCCAAGAACTCAGCAGTCACATGTGGCTAATAACTACTAAATTAAACAGCATATACATGAACATTTCCATAATGGCAGAAAATTCCACTAGAAAGCACTTATCTAGAAAGGCACACATAAAATTATAAGATTTATGGCGAAGGTCTAATGTTGTAGGGAAAATTTAGTCTTTCCAATAAATTATGATGGGTCAATCAGACACTGATAGACAAAAGTAAATAATACAATAATAAATATATAATCAACTCTGATCCCCACCTTATACCACATACAAAAATCAATTTTAAGTGGAATGTAGATCTGAATGTAAAAAATAAAACAGGGATGACTGGGTGGCTCAGATGGTTAAACGTCTGCCTTTGGTTCAGGTCATGATCTGGGATCGACTTCCACATTGCGATCCTTGCTTAGCAGGGAGCCTCATTTTCCCTGTGCCTGCCCCTTCCCCTGCTTATGCCCTCTTTCTCTGACAAATAAACTCTTCAAAAAAAACCCTTAAAATTAAAAAATTGAAAATAAAATAGTTTTTAGAAGTTTATTTTATAGGAAATAAACTTTACAACCTTGTTTAGACCTTTGTTTAGACAAAGGTTTGTGAAATAAGATGCAAAAAGTGCTAGCCATAAAATACACTACCAATAAAGATCATTAAACTGAGATCTTGTGCTTATCAAAAGTGATCAGTAAGAGAGAATAAGAAAACCTTAGCCTGATCAATTAAAACTGAGATTAAACATTAAACTGAGATCTTGTGCTTATCAAAAGTAATCAGTAAGAGAGAGAATAAGAAAACCTTAGCCTGATCAATTTTACTTGCAACATATACATATAACAAAAAATTTGTATCCAGAATATGAATATGACAAAACACTCCAAGAAAACAACTAGGCAAACAACCTGGTAGAAAATGGATAAAAGATGAACAGGAACTTACTAATAAATGACAACAGAATGGCCCCTGCATTGGGCTTTCTGCTCAGCAGGGAGCCTACTTCTCCCTCTCTCTGCCTACTTGTGATTTCAGTCAAATAAATAAATAAAATCTTTAAAAAAAAAAAAAGTGATCAAGAAGGGGCAAGAGAAAGATTTCTGGCATGTGGGTAAGGTACTATTTCTTGATCTTGGTGATGGCAATACTGTAAAAATGCTACAAGTTCTACACTTGTACTCAAGCATAAAATGTAGATCATTTCAAAAAATTCTTTGAGGGGCACCTGAGTGTGTCAGTGGGTTAAGCCTCTGCCTTCAGCTCAGGTCATGATCTCAGGGTCCTGGGATCAAGCCCCGCATTGGGCTCTCTGCTCGGCAGGGAACCTGCTTCCTCCTCTCTCTCTCTCTGCCTGCCTCTGCCTACTTGCGATCTCTGTCTGTCAAATAAATAAATAAAATCTTTAAAAAAAAAATTCTTTGAACACTGAATAGGTAGGTTAAACATATTAGAATAACTGAATTATAATCTTTTATTTTTAAAAAGAGATATTTAAAGCCATATTGTAGCACAGGTAGATGCAAAAAATATAAGACACATTAATGGAAGCATGGGATAGAGTGAAAAGGTAGTTTAAGTCTCATCAACATTGCAGAAGAAAATAAACAAAATGAATGGTTATGAATCAATATTTAAATATATTTTTTAAGATCTTATTTATTTATTTATTTGACGGATATCACAAGTAGGCAGAGAGGTAGACAGAGAGAGAGGGGAAGCAGGCTTCTTGCTGAGCAGAGCACCCAATGTGGGACTTGATCTCAGGACCATGGGATTGTGACCTCTGAGCAGAAGCTTTAACCCACTGAGCCACCCAGGAGTCCCATGAATCAATATTTAAAGAGATATGGGTGCCTGGGTGGCTCAGTTGATTGAGCATCTGCAACTCAGGTCATGATCCTGGGATCCTGGGATGGAACCCTGCTTTGGGCTCCCTGCTCAGCAGGGAGTCTGCCTGTCCTTGCCCCTCACGACAGCTCATGCTCTTGCTCTCAAATAAATAAAATCTTAAAAATAATTTTTAAATATCGATAATAGCTGAGATTTTTCCAGAATCAACATGGCACAAATCCCAGATTAAAAAACGCACAATAATCTCAAGGAGAATAAACAAAAAGAAAACCAGACTGAGGTGCCTGGGTGGCTCAGTGGGTTAAGTCGCTGCCTTCGGCTCAGGTCATGATCTCAGGGTCCTGGGATCGAGTCCCGCATCAGGCTCTCTGCTCAGCAGGGAGCCTGCTTCCTCCTCTCTCTCTCTCTGCCTGCCTCTCTGCCTACTTGTGATCTCTCTCTGTCAAATAATAAATAAAATATTAAAAAAAAAAAGAAAACCAGACTGAATAAATTGTTGTTACACTGCCGAACTCCAAAATCCAAGAGAAAGTCTTAAAATCAGATGCAGAAAAAGATCAGATCCAAACAGAAAAGACAGATGACCACAAAGGAATGAAAATCAGACTGATCTTTTTTTTTTTTTTTAATTTTCAAACTGACAGAAAATCCAAAGAGAATACTATAGTGAACAATCTTAACTCACCAAATTCAATGTTAACACTGTGACTGACTCACTCAAAGTCTATCTGAACATATATATGGCCTCTCCTTTTGGGAAAATATAGAAAGTAGGCTGCTATCACAGTTCTTCATCCCAAATTCTTTATCATGCATTTTCCAAGAACAAGAACATTCAACCAAAACATCATTACCTCAACCCATGATAACTGACATTAATTCCATAACATCACTCTAAGAGAGCTCAGATGCAATTTTCCCAGTTATCCTCATATGTCCTCTAAAGCTTTTCTTTTTACTTATCAAGAATCTAATCAAGATTTATGTATTACTTTCAGATGTTTTAACTTTTAGGTCTCTCAATTTAGGACATTCTCATCACTTCCCTTGGTTTTTCAGACACTGTGTCCTATAAAATATCCTATAAAAATATCCCGTATTCTAATCTGGTTTGATTGTTTCCCCATTATCGAAAGAACAAGTATTTCCAGAAAGAAATGTTGTACAACTCCAATGCAGCACATTGTGCCTATAGCTGCCCCACTACTGGCTATACTAAATGAACATTTTGTAATTTTTCTCTTTGTAATCTGTAAGTCACCTGTAAAGTAAGTTTTTGAGACTCAAGAGCACACTTTTTAATGGCAACTATGAAAGACATAAGTCAATAGAATACAACCTTCCAAGTGCTAGGAAAAAAGGGCTATTAAGTAGAACTATATTGTCAACTAAAATACCATTCAAAAATGAAGGCAAAATGGTATATCTTAAAATTATCTCAAGATACAATAAAAAATGGGAAGACAATTACACACACACAAAACTGG
This sequence comes from Neogale vison, assembly GCF_020171115.1. Taxonomy (NCBI): domain Eukaryota; kingdom Metazoa; phylum Chordata; class Mammalia; order Carnivora; family Mustelidae; genus Neogale; species Neogale vison. Next base: position 95,761,101 of record NC_058093.1, on the reverse strand, counting down.
TTTGCACAAACCTTTGTTGTTTTCTTTTATATATATATATATACACACACTCTAGAATTAAATATTTTTAGCATGTCTTGAAGAAAGTACTTTACCTGCCATCTCTTCTGAGGGCAAAAGCAATGCCATCTTTCTGGAAAGGAAGTAGCTTTGCTCTTAGTTTTTCAGGCAAAAAATCCAAGTGTTTATAAGATTCATTTGTCAAACAAGACATCTGAGGTGTAAGAGACTTTTTTATCACATGAACTTTAGGCATCCTGGTCCTAAAAAAAAAGAAACCACAAAATGGAGGGGTAGGGAAATAGCTATTACTGAATGTATTAGAGAATTAAACATAAATAATAATATTAAAGTACTTATCTGTGGCCTGATATACTAGCTACATAGATATAAAGTGGCTAAATCATAATCCAAAATGATCTACTAAGAAATTCAAAGCACTAAGTCCAAAATCAGTTATTCACTGCACAGTGTGGGAACTCAGCATCCTTTATTTCATTTGTATTTCAAACTGAACCATAACATAATAATTATTCTGTTTTAAGCAACAAATGTTTTACTGAAAATTTACAAACCAGCCAGATTTTTAAAACTAAATAATTTTTAAAATAAGGAATGATTAGCTACAGAAACAGGAATTCTTTTATAATTAAACCTTTTATAGATCCACATTTTCCTATCACACCAAATTTTCTAAGAACAGGATAAAACTGCATTTTTAAAATTACAAAATATGAAGATATTAACTCCAAATTTATAATTAAATTAAACCAATATTAAATGAGATTCATTTAAAAAAATTAGAATGAATTCTTTTAAATCAAATGAATATACAATATAAACTCTGCCTGACTGGTACCTTCCTCTACACTGGGTTTCCACAAATGTCATTTTAAGTTTCTCTATGAAAATTTCGTATGTCTATAAATTCTCAGAGCTCTGCAAGAAAGAGTCCTATTAAATCACTGAACTATAAAACTTCTTTAATAACATTTTATATTTAGATTGCAATTTTTCATTTGTTTATATGTAATCTCACTTCATCTTTAAAAAAAATTTGCTCTTTTCTCAATTGCTTGCAGACTTATAAAATTTTACTCCACCCAAAAAAAAGTAATCAATCTCTGTATCCAATATCTAAGAATCTCAAGAATTCAGTGTGTATTTGTTAATAAGAAATACATATTATATTCCAGGATCTGAAGAAGCAAGGACCATGCCTTCAGGGGTCTTACATTCTTAAGGGGGAAACTAAAAATAATGAAGAAATGATTAATTACAGTCAAGTGTAAATATTAGGAAGGAACAAGAGAGTAATTGCCAATTTAGGTAGGCTGACCAGATAAGGACTCTCCTAGGTGATGCTTACTTAGTTCATAAACTGAAGCATGAAAGAGTCAACCAAGTTCAAAACTGAGAGGAGAGCACTCCCAAACAGACAGCATCAGAGGAAAGGTTCCAAGCTGAGAAAGGGTTGAGTGATTTTTAGAAACACAATGGAGGCCAATGTGGCTGAACCAAGGGAGAGAATAGTATGAGATGAAGCTACTGAGATAAGCAAGAGTAAAATTAAAGAAAGCCTTGATAAGGGTTTTGGATTCTATTTTCAGAATGAAGAACCAGTGCAGCTCTGCCATCCAAAACACTATTAGCTAGAAGTGGCTCTTTGGGTTAAAAATTAAAACTTCAGGCATGATGTAAAGAAGAGACAAGAATGACCCTTGCAAAGAAGGGAGAGAAGGTACCCAAAGGAAAAGGGGGCGGGGGGGACTGTTGTTGGCAAATAGTGGGAATAACCCTATAAAAAGAGAGATGCCAAAACAGACCAGGCACAGAAGGCTGAAGGTGCTGGAGATGCCAGGTGAAGTGTATGCATTTTTTTTTTTTAAAGATTTTATTTATTTGACAGAGAGAAATCACAAGTAGGCAGAGAGGCAGGCAGAGAGAGAGAGGGGAGAAAGCAGGTTCCCTGCAGAGCAGAGAGCCCGATGTGGGGCTCGATCCCAGAACCCTGGGATCATGGCCTGAGCCGAAGGCAGAGGCTTTAACCCACTGAGCCACCCAGGCGCCCAAGTGTATGCATTTTTGATAGCTGTGTACTTCTTGTGACTGTACAGTTTGATATATCATTTTTTATCAAGTTTTATAAAAATGCAGAATTTTGTTTTACCTTTTTCTTTTTAAGCTATGTTAGCACACAAAACATTTCATTGTTGTTTGTGGGGGGAAGGGCTTTTATCACTAACAGAGTATCTCTGAAGCTAAACAGATACAAATGTAACACCACCACTCCCTTTCAGTTTTGAAAATCTTCCTTTTGGTTCCCAGGAGGAGGGATTCCTTGATGTTGAAACACATTAGCCATCCTGGCACAAATGCTTTGTGGTATGGAAAAATTCAAATTTCTGTTTATGTCCTCTTATCCCTGTCTGCTTTCAACATAGACTTAACTCTCTTAAGCCCTGATCTGTGGGAACTTGACCCCAAGACATAGTTCTCAGTGTATGTCAGGCAATCTGGACTTTACAGTGTCACCATGGAGATGGCACCCCTCTAAGACCTCCTTTTTTAGCTTGTGGATCTTCAAGATTGATAATTATGCTATCTTCATTTCATTTCCTGAAAGTCAGCATCTGCTTGTGAAAAGTTGTTGAACAATATGCTAAATGTGAAATGTCAACCCTCACTCTAAACTTTCCCTGTTCAGGCAATCAGATGAAGACTGCATTCAGTTTTATAGTGGCTTTCTGATTTTAGTAATCCATGGAAGAAGGGAGTATAAAAGTTGTAAATATTGTTAATGACTATCTTCCCATGTCCTGCCTGAAATACCATCATTGTTTATGAAAAGTATCTTTAAAAAAAGGTGGATACAGGGGACACCTGGGTGGCTCAGTTGGTTGGTGACTGCCTTCGGCTCAGGTCATGATCCCGGAATCCTGGAATCGAGTCCCGCATCAGGCTCCCAGCTCCACGGGGAGTCTGCTTCTCTCTCTCTGACCTTCTCGTTCATGTTCTCTCTCACTGTCTCTCTCTCAAATAAATAAATTAAATCTTAAAAAAAAAAAAAAAAGGTGGATACAGTTTGGCTTGGAAAAAAATAATAAAAATAAGTAAAATTAAAACTTCAGTTCCTCAGTCACATCAGCCATGTTCCAAGTCCTCAGTGGCCAAATGTGGATAATGGCTATCATACTGAACAGTGAAGATGTAGACCACTTCCATCTTCACTGAAAGCTATATTAGATAGCACTTACCGGAGAGTTTTAAGCAGGAGAGGGACACAATCTTATATTTTAAAAACTACTGGTAGAGGACAAAGTTATTAATAAAAAAAATAGGAGATAAATGTCCCTAGAGGACTTGGCTAGTCCATAAAGGCCCCACTGCATCTGTTGGCTACTGGATTTAGATATGACTTATGAAAGATTAAGACCTGTCTCATAAGATCCTCCTAAACACCATCACATGGGCCCCTCTTCTCAACACCACCACCAAAACACTGAATAAATAACAGAGAAATGATTCAAAAAAGGTAAAGCATTAAAGCAAGAAATTTCTTACCAGGATGTAAGAAATAAGGAAAGCATCATCTTTGGCAGTAGAACTGGAGAGATTCAGGAAATGAAACAGAGGTAAAGCAAACAGAACTTGCTATTGGAGGATATGAGGAGAACGAGGGACATGTGAACTCAACATACGTTTAGAGTGATGGAACTGATGCAAATTTACTGAGATGGTAAAGACTAAGGAAGAAATGGATTGGGGAGAAACAACCAGTATATCTTTCAGAAATACATAAACTTTGAGATGTTTGTAAATTATGAAGTAGAAATGTCTAATAGCTTTGAAAATACATGAGTCTGGAACTTAGGGAGAAAATAAGGCTGTATACATGTATTTGGGAGTTGACGCAGTACAGTCCACCTACATCATTATTTGAGGCCACCCAACACCTGGGAACCCTGCAATGTTTAGGAATTTCCTCACATTACAAATCTGAGTAGGAGTCAAATATCACGTCCTAATAGAAAAGCTGGAAAGGGCAAATTCTTGCTTTCTCAGCCTGCCTTACAAAAATGGGATTCGCTATTCAGACATACCCATTCCAGACTTTAATCCAGAGAGTCAAAACTCAAAGAAGCAGAGAATAAGTGACACCCATTTGGCAAGGGTAGCAGCAGCAGAAAGTGCCATGTCCACTTTCCAAAAGCAATAGGGATTCCAGAAGCACTATTGAGGGTCACTGGTATAAGGAGTACTTCATACTATTAGTTTAGGGTGGAATATTGGCAAGAAGCTCAGAAAAAAATACAAAAACCATTTTACTGTCTATTATCTTTGCTTTTTTTTTTTTTTTACATTATAAAAGATTTTAACCAACACCAAGAAAAAAATATCTGCTAAACTGAGGTCATACTGTAACTTATCTGATTTATTTTAGTAAGACCAAATCAGGCATTATATTTGTAAAAATAAACAATGAAACTAAAGCCATATTAATTTAAAAAACAGTTTTAAGAGAGTCACCAATAAGAGAAAAAATAAAGATGAAGATAAAATAAGTCTACAATAGTAAAAAAATGTGTAGAAAATTTTCCACTGAACTAAAATTATGGTATGTCTGCTTCCCTGGTGCTTTAAATTGGTATCTGGATACATAAAGGATTTAAAAATAAGTAGTGGTACAATTAATTAATAACACAGGGGTATTTCAGTTAATATTCAAAGTAAAATAATTTTAAAATTCCCTTTCCCCCTTATATTATAGAAAGTCTAAAAATTACATTACAATAAAAAATACCTCATTTAGGTCAGCCACATAGGTTCATCTACTACAAAAGATCAGTTGTAACCAACACTGTGTTAATAACAAAAGACTCAGGCTTCATCTTCTAACTTATCAAAAAACCAATACTAATAATAAATGTGCATGTCCATCTAATCATGAAAACTATAGAGAATTTAAATCAGAAATTAAGGAAACAGTTTTAATCATTGTATACACACAAGTTTATTTTTTAGTAAGGTTGGGGGAGCTGGTAAGATGGAACTAGCAATATTTGCCTTTTAATACCACGTCATTTAAATTATCAAAATTAAAACATTGGCTAGGAAAAGTTAGTGAAAGCAAAACCTAGCAGAACTCACTTTCTAAGCAATTCTCTTGATAAACAACACTTGAGAAGTGAATAAAGGGAAATTTTCTTTTTCAGTATTGTATTTAGATCAAGATGGCATTTTTATAATCAACTGGAAACAAGACAAACTCAAATGGCATTTACTGATACATTCCTAAATAAATATTAGATTTGTGTTGAGGAGACTCAACTATTGTTGAAATACAGTACTAATAAATTTATTTGGGAATAAAAACCAAATGGCTACTCAGAGAAATTATGGACTTTGAGGAGATAATTTTGTTGCTTTTATTTTTTTAATTAAGAATTTGTTTAATGAGAGATGCCTGGCTAGCTCAGTAAGTACAGCAAGCAATTCTTGGTCTGAGGGTTGTAATCTCAAGCCCCACACTGGCTTTAAAGATTACTTAAAAATAAAATTAAATTAAAAAAGAAAAAAAAAGGGGCGCCTGGGTGGCTCAGTGGGTTAAAGCCTCTGCCTTCGGCTCAGGTCATGATCTCAAGGTCCTGGGATCGGGCCGCATCAGGCTCTCTGCTCAGCGGGGAGCCTGCTTTCCTTTCCTCTCTCTCTCTCTGCCTCTCTGCCTGCTTGTGATTCCTGTCTGTCAAATAAATAAATAAAATCTTTAAAAAAAAAAAAAAGAGGGGCACCTGGGTGGCTCAGTTGTTAAGCATCTGCCTTTGGCTCAGGTCATGATCCCAGGATCCTGGGATCAAGCCCCACATCAGGCTCCCTCCTCAGTGAGAAGCCTGCTCCATCTTCTCCCTCTGCCTCTCCTCCTGGCTTGTGCTCTCTCACTCTCTCAACTAAATAAGTAAAATCTTAAAAAAAAAAAAAAAAGAATTTGTTGGATGAAATAAGCAGTAGATATAGACTAGACAAAGAGAGAATTTGTGAATAGAAGAGACATTAAATAGAAATGGAGTAAAATGCCAATTAAAAAGATTATCACACTGGATTTAAAAATCCGTATGTATATGCCGCTTTCAAAAGACACAACTTAAACCGAATGATGTAGAAACACTGAGTGGAAAAGGATGAAAAAAGACATATTATGCCTATCAAAATAGAGCTGGTATAGTTTTATTAACATAAAGCAACAGGGACGCCTGGGTGGCTCAGTTGGTTAAGCCGCTGCCTTTGGCTCAGACCATGATGCCAGGATCCTAGGACCGAGTCCCGCATCAGGCTCCTTCTCGGCAAGGAGCCTGCTTCTCTCGTTGCCTCTACCTGCCACTCTGCCTGCTTGCATGTACTCTCTCTCTCACAGACAAATAAATGAATAATAAATAAATAAATAAAGCAACTAATATTGGCTAAAAGGCATTATTAGAAAAAAAAGGTATTTTATAATGGTAAAAGGTTTAATTTACTAGAAACATAAACATTGCCTTAAAATATAAGGCAAATACATAAAAACAAAAGGAAAAAATTGAGAAAAGAGAATAGCCAAATCTATAATTATAGTTCCTTTCAGTAACTGATTATAGAAGCAGATTAAAAATATAAAAGGATATGGAAGATCTGAAGAACAGAATAAACAAACGTGAGCCACTTAGTAAATGACAGATACATTCTTTTCAAGCTCATTTTATAGCCTAAACTTGATTGTAGAGGCTGGGTTTTTTTTTTTAAGATTTTATTTATTTATTTGTCAGAGTGAGTGAGAAAGAGAGAGAGCACACAAGCAGGGCCCCAGCAGGAAGAGAAGCAAGTTCCCCGATGAGCAAGGAGCCCAGTGTGGGACTCCACCCCATGACCCTGGGATCAGGACCTGAGCCAAAGACAGACATTTAACTGAATAAGCCAACCACACATCCTGTAGAGGCTGCTTTTAGACAACAGGCTTGAGCAATGGAATGCAGAACAAGGCAAAAGGGTCCACAGGGACTACCTAGCTAATTACAGACATGCCCATCAGGCAAACCACCTCAAAATATCCATGAGCCCAACTGACCTAACTGACCAACGGACTACTGACAAACATGCACAGTTACCAAAAAAGGGAAAATTCCAAAGATTCCCAATACCTCCTTGCTTCCTCCCTTAAAAACAGCCCCCAACCACCACCTCATTGCAGATAGTCTCTCCTCTGCTGTCCTGCCCCCTGCTCCCTTGTGGTGTGTTCAATAAACTTCTATCTCCTTTGTCTGCCTCTGGTGAATTCTTTCACCACCCATACCAAGAGCTCCCACCCAACTGTCACCCCACATTTGAGGGCCCCCATCAGATCAGGAGAAACACATTGATCTGACAAACACAATACAAACATGCGCACACACACACACACAAGCCATTTTCTCACATTCATGGGTAAACTAAATATTAGCAAACCAAAGACAACAAAAATTAAAAGCCTAAAATATCAGCACATGCAAAATGGCTTATTTTAGAGAAAATAAGCAAAATAAAATAAAATGAGCTTACTTTAAGAACACAAGCCTAGTTAAACTTTCGAAAATCAAACCCAAAATAATCTTGAAAATGAACAAACTTGGTGAGCCTATACTTCCTGATTGTAAAACTTAGCACAAAGCTACCTAAGACAGTGTAGTACTAGCAGGATGATACACAAATAGATCAATGGAATAGATCTTAGAGTCCAGAAATAAACTCTTACATTTATAGTTACTTCATTTTTCACAGGGGTGCCAAAACAATTCAACAGGAAAATAACAGTCTTTCCAAGAAATAGCACTAGAACAACCAGATATCCAGATAGTAAAGAATGAACTTGGGCCCATAACTCACACCATACATAAAAATTAACTCACAATAGATCAAAGACTAAAATGTAGTAGCCAAAATGGTAAAACTCTTAAAAGAAAGTAAAAGAGCAAATCTTTATGACCTTGGGTTATGCAATGCTTTCTTAGATACAAAGCCAAAACTAAAAGCAACAACAAAATAGATAAACTGGATTTTACCAAAATTAAAAACTTTACAGCTACGAATAACACCATCAAGAAAATGAAGACAACCCAAAAAAGTGGGAGTCAATATTTGTAAATTATGTCTGACAAAAATATATGAAGAATTACAACTGAATAATAAAAAGACAATCCAATTTAAAAATGGGCAAAAGATCTGAATACACTTCTCCAAAGAAGTTATATGCACGGCCAATAAGCACACAAAAGATGTTCAACACCATTAGTAGTAAGGAAACTGTAAATCAAAACCAAAATAAGACACTTCACAATCATTAGGATGGCTAAAAGAAAAAGGATAGACAGTTACAAGTGTTGACAAGAGTGTAGAGAAATTAGAACCCTCAAACACTGCTTGTGGAAATGTATAAAAGCATAGCACGTGGAAAACAGTGTAGCAGTTCATCATTATTACCATAAGACCTGGAAATTCTATCTCTAGGTATACACCCAAAAGAAATGAAAACACACATGCACACAAAGAGTTTGCAAACAAATTTTCATAGTAGTATTATTCATGAAAGTTAAGATGGGAAACAAACAAAATGTCCATCAACTGATTAACTGGTAAAGAACATGTAGTGTATATATACAATGGAGTATTATTTGACAATAAAAAGCAATGAAATAGTGATACATGCTATAACATGGATGAACACTGAAAACATTACACTCAGTGATAGAAGCCAGTCACAATGAACCACATATTGTCTAATTCCATTTATATGAAAGGTGCAGTATAGGCAAATTCATACAGACACACAGTAAATGAGCAGTTGCCTAGGGCCAGAGTCTGGACAGGGTGTGGGAAGAGTAGGATGGCAGAGAACAGAGAGCAACTGCTAAGGAGTACTGGGCTTCTTTTTAAAGTGATGAAAATGTTCTAAAATTAAATTGTGATGATGGTTCCAAAACCTATGAATATACTGAAACTCACAGAATTGCAAAATAAGTGAATTTTACGGTATGCGCATTACATCTCAATTAAGCTGTTAAAAAATGCACTGTGAAAAAAGCTCAATCAGTAATTCTCAAAAATAATGAAATAAAGAAGTTGTACAGTCATCTCAACAATGGCCCCCCAAAAAAAAGCATTTGATAAAATTTGAAATTCACTTACAACAAAAGTTACCTGACATAGAAAAAATAGGAGAACATCCTTCATATGATAAAAGTTTTTACCAAAAACCTTCAACAAATATCATACTTCAGGTTAAATGTTGAAAGCGTTCCCATCAAGATCATAAAAAACACAAATATGTCTATTATTGCCAATTTTATTTAACAGTGCCATCACCTCAGTTGAATAAGACAAAAGGAAAAGGACGAAGAAGAGAAAAAAAGTTAAAATTTGGTTCCAGTCCAAGACAGCAACGGAGAAGAGGCTGAACTCCCCTCCTTCATACCAATTCTCTACCTATTTACTACAGAATAATTCCTCCTGAAGAACTGAGGGCTGACTGAACAATTTCTATACAACAAAAGAAGACCAGTTGAAGACAGGATATAACAAAAGAAACCTCACTTCTGATGCTGCAATCTGCAGTGTGAAGGGATAAGACGGAGAGACACAGAGCAGAGTCTTCTACCCTGGGGCAGAGGGGGGGAAAAAAGCCACAGTTTAAAAGGGCAAATACAACATAAAAGAACCAGCTCTAAAACCCTGCTGAATGGTGGGAGGAGCTGCTGGAACTCTCTCCAACCATGAGAGGCTGGCAAACCCCACTTTTCCGTACATCCTCTACCCTGAGAGTACAGGGTCCAGGTGTTAATAGCCAGCCTACCACATTAATGACCACTGGGTCTCTGGCCCATACCAGCTCTGGATGCCCTGGGTACAGAAGAAAATGTCAGGGTTTGAAAGAGAAGCTAGTCTGTCAAATATCCAGTATCCAGCCATAGATCTCCATCTGTTTGATGGAGCTGCTGGAACTCTCTGCAGGGTGGAAGAGCTAGAGAGCATCACAGTTTACGTTCTGTATCCACTTCAATAGTGTACACAGGAGCTACATAGGGTCTGGGTGCCCTATGTAGCTTATTCCTTCAGTAAGCCATGGGCCCGAAGCCCAGACCAGGCCCAACCATCCCACAGAAACAGCACCAGAGCGGCACACACAAGGACACTCCTGGACAGCACTAGCTTACAACTCCAGCCATACTGCCATGTTGATACAGGACCAAAGCACCCCAGAATACACCAGGCCCACACCACTCTAGCTCCAGACAGCTTGCTAAGGCAGCCCTGGTACAGAATGCTCCAGGACCTCCCGGTTCACCCCTACTTAGGCTCCAGCTGCCCATGCAAGGCAACCCCTCCACAGAGCGCCCCAGGAATCCCCAGCCCATGTCCACATCAGTTTCAGCTACCTGCCAAGGGCACCCTTTATATGGAATGCTGCAAGACACCACTGTCCCTGCCCCACAAAGTTTCCAGCCACCTTGCCAGGGCACCCCCTGCGTGAGCACACCAGAACATTCCAGCCTCCACCTGTCTCAGTTCCAGTCACCCCAGCAGGGAATCCCCTGTGCTGCACATCCCAAGACATCCTTGCTCATACCCACTTCTTGTACCCACAGTTTCAACTGTCCTCCCAGGGCACCCTCTACATGGAGAGCCCTGGGAAATGCCCCAGCCCATGCACACTTCAGCTATAGCTATCTGGCCAAGATGCCTCTGCATGTAGCACAAGGGACACCCTGGCCAGCACCCTGCCTCAGCTCCAGCTCCAGCTGCCCCATCAGGGCACTCTCTATGCAGCAAGCCCTGGGACATCCTGGTTTCCAACCCTTTCAACTTCAGCTACCCTGCCAGGGTGCCGTTTGTGCAGAGAACCCAGTGATTGCACTGGCTCACACCCACTTCAGCTTTAGCTGCTCTACCAAGGCACCCTCTGCACAGAGTTCCAGGACACACTGGATAGCATGCATTTCAACTTTAGCTGTTCTGCCAGAGTGCCCCCTGCACAAAGAGCCCTAAGACCACCCCAGCATATGCCCACTTTAGCTCAGGTCATCATATAGGGTCAGCACGAGTACAGAGTGTCCCAGGAGCCCCCAGCCCACCCCAGACACACCTCCAGCCAGCCAGCCAAAGTCACCAGGCAACAACCATATATTGGACCATTCCTTCAAATTTCAGAGAATCAGCTGTCCCATCTCATTCACGAAACAAACAAGCAAAAGTCAAACAAAATGAGGAGGGAGAGGAATATGCTCCAAATGAAACAAGACAAAACCTCAGAAAAAGAACTAAATGAAACAAAGATAAGCAATATGGGCGCCTGGGTGGCTCAGTGGGTTAAGCCACTGCCTTTGGCTCAGGTCGTGGTCTCAGGGTCCTGGGATCGAGTCCCGCATCGGGCTCTCTGCTCAGCAGGGAGCCTGCTTCTCTCTCTCTCTCTCTGCCTGCCTCTCCATCTACTTGTGATTTCTCTCTGTCAAATAAATAAATAAAATCTTTAAAAAAAAAAAAAAGATAAGCAATATGCTTGATAAAAGTTTAAAGTAATGATCACAAAAATGTTTACCTCATAGAAGAGTGGAAATACTTAATGAGAATTTCAACAAAGAGAAAACATTAAAAAAAAAAAGAGTTGAGGAATACAATTAAGTGAAATAAAAATTACACTAGAGGGAATCAACAATACACTAGAGGATGCAGAAGAACAGATCAATGACCTGAAAGACAGGGTTTAAAAAATACCTGAGATTAAGCAAACCCAAAAAAAACCCACAATAATTTTAATAAATGAGGATAAGCTAAAGGTGCTCTTAGATAAGACCAAATGAACAATCACATTATAGGGGTCTCAGAAGAAGAAAGAAAAAGGCAGAAAACTTATTTAAAAAAAATAATAGACATAAACTTCCCTAAACTGGGAAGGAACAGACAACCAGTTTCGCTAAGCATAGAGAGTTCCAGAAAAGATAGCCCAAGAAGGTGTACACTAGAACATATAATAATTAAAATGTCAAAGTTGAAAGATAAAGAGAGAATTTTAAAATCCGTAAGAAGTAAGTTACATACAGGGGAAACACTATAAGGCTGTCAGCTGATTTCTCAGCAGAACCTTTAAAGACCAGAAATGAGTAGCATGATATATTCAGAATAGTCAAAGGAAAAAAACCTACAACCAAAAATAGTCTATCCGGGAGAATTATCATTCAGAATTGAGGTAGAGATAGAATCCCCTGATAAACAAAAGTTGGGAATACATCACCACTAAACCATCCTTAAAAGAATTCTTTTTTTTTTTTTAAAGATTTTATTTATTTATTTGACAGAGCGAGATCACAAGCAGGCAGAGAGGCAGGCAGAGAGAGAGGAGGAAGCAGGCTCCCTGCTGAGCAGAGAGCCCGATGTGGGCCTCGATCCCAGGACCCTGAGATCATGATCTGAGCCGAAGGCAGCGGCTTAACCCACTAAGCCACCCAGGCGCCCTCCTTAAAAGAATTCTTAAAGGAAATTCTTTAAGTGGAAAAGAAAAGTTCATAATTAAAAGAAAATTACAAATAAAAATATAAAAAATAAATGGCACCTGGGTGGTTCAGTCTGTTAAGCATCCAACTCTTGATTTTGGCCCAGGTTATGATTTCCAGCTTGTGACATCAAGCCCCACAACAGGCCAAGATGGTTGTGCAGCCCACTTAAAATTTTCTTTTCCCTTCTCCCTCTGTCCTTTCCCGCCACTTGTGCACACACACGTTCCATCGCTCTCCTTCTCAAAAAAAAAAAAAGAAAAAGTAAAATATGAGATCATATAAATAAGGCAAGGAAAGGATGAGTAAAAAGTTCTTTTAGAACTTCCAATGCATTCAAGCCTAAGTGACCATCAACTTAATACAGACCGCTATATAATAACAATACTATATATGAACCTCATGGTAACCACAAACACAACACCTATAATAAATACACAAAAAATTAAGAGAAAGAAAACCAAGAATAATACTACAGAAAATAATCACTAGGAAAGAGAGCAAGAGAAGAAAAAAGGACAGAGAAGACCTACAAAAACAACTAAAAACAATTAACAAAATAGCAATAGACACATGTCTATCAATAATTACTTAAAATGGGGGTGCCTGGATAGCTAAGTGGGTTAATGCCTCTGCCTTCAGCTCAGGTCCTGATCCCAGAGTCCTGGGATCAAGCCCCCTGTTGGGCTCTCTGCGTGGCAGGGAGCCTACTTCCCTTCTTCTCTCTATGCCTGCCTTTCTGCCTACTTGTGATCTCTGTCAAATGAATAAATAAAATCTTTTAAAAAAATTACTTTAAATGTAAATAGACTAAATGATATAATCAAAAGACAAGAGGAGGGTGGAACATTAAAAAAAAAAAAGAGAGAGAGAGAGAGACCCATCCATATACTGCTTATAAGAGACTCCCTTGAGGGGCACCTGGGTGGCTCAGCTGGTTAAACATCTGCCTTCCACTCAGATGAAGATCCCAGAATCCTAGGATAGAGCCCCACATCAGGCTCCCTGCAGTGAGCCTACTTCTCCCTCTCCCATTCCCCCTGCTTGAGCTGTCAAATGAATAAATAAAAATCTTGAGAGAGAGAGACTCCTTTCAGACCTAAAAATACACAGAAAATGAAAGTTAAAGGAAGGAAAAAGATATTCCATGCAAACAAAGTGAGAAAAAAGCCAGGGAACAATACTTATATCAGACAAAACAGACTTTAAAATTAAGAATATAACGAGAGACAAAAAAGGACACTACATAATGATAAAGGGGACAATTCAAAAGGGGATATTACAATTATAAATATCTATATACCCATGATGGAGCATCAAAACACATCATGTAAAGTTAATACAGATAAAGGGAGAATGGACAGTAATACCATAATAGTAGGATACCTTAACACCTCAGTTACCTATCAATGAATAGTTCATCCAAGCAGAAAACCAATAAGGAAACACCCATCTTTGAATGACATATTAGACCAGAAGGACTTAACAGCTATATATAGAACACGTGATCCCCAAACAGCAAAATACACATTGTTTTCAAGTGAACAGGGATCATTTTCCAGGACAGATCACATCTCAGGCCACAAAACAAGTCTCAATAAATTTAAGAAGACTGAAATCATATCATGCACCTTTTCTGACCACAACAGTATGAAACTAGAAATTAATCACAAGAAAAATTGGAAAAAAACACAAATAGGCAGAAGCTCAGGCACGCCAATGGTCACCAAAGAAACCAAAGAGGAAATTAAAAAATACATGGAGACAAATGAAAATAAAAACACAATGGTTCAAAGTCTTTGGGACACAGAAAAAACAGTTCTAAGGGGGAAATTTTTAGTGATATAGGCCTACCTCAAGAAACAATATAAATCTCAAAGAAAAAATCTAACCTGACAACTAAAGGAACTAGAACAAGAAGAACTAACAAAGTTTACAGTTAGTAGAAGAAAGGAATTAAGATCAGAATAGACCAAAATCAAAATAAACAAACAAAAAACCCAGAAAATACCAAAGAAACTAAGAACTGGTTCTTAGAAAAGGTAAACAAAATTGGAAAACCTTTGGCTAGACTTACCAAAAAATAAAATCAAACACAGATGCAAAAGTCTTCAACAAAATATTAGCAAGCCACATTCAAAACAATACATTAAAAGGGTACGTCATCACAATCAAGTGGGTTTATTCCAGGGACATAATAATCATTCAATATTAGCAAAACAATTAACATGATATGCCACAATCAACAAAATTAAGGATAAAAATCATTTGATCATCTCAATAGATGCAGAAAAAGCATTTGACACAATTCACCATCTGTTCATGACAAAAACTATCAAATTAGGTTTATACACTAAACATAATAAACATATATGAAAAATCCACAGCTAACATCATACTCCGCAATGAAAAACAAAGAGCTTTACCTTCAAGATCAGAAACAAGACAAGCATGTCTACTCTCACCACTTTTATTCAACATAATACTGGAAATTCTAGCCAGAGCAATCACACAAGAAAAAGAAATAAAAAGTATCCTGATTACTAAGGAAGAAATTAATCTGTCACTCTTTGTAGATGACCTGATAGAAAATTCTAAAGACTCCAGGGGCACCTGCGTGGCTCAGTCGGTTAAGCGTTTGACTTCAGCTCAAGTCATCATCTCAGGTCCTGGGACTGAGGATTGCAATGTGGAGGGTCAGATCTCAGCAGGGAGTCTGCTTGTCCTTCTCCCTTTCCCTCTGCTCTTCCCCAAGCTCATGCGCACACGCTCTCTCTCTCTCTAATAAATAAAATCTTTCAAGTAAAAAGAAAACTTTAAAGACTCCACATTAAACTATTAATAGTAATACATGAATTCCGTAAAGTTGAAGGATACAAAATTAATACACATACATCAGTTGCACTTCTATACACTAATAACAAAGGAGGAGAAAAAAAAATTAAAAAACAAATCCATTTACAATCCCAGTAAAAAGAATAAAATACATAGAAACAAACTTAACCACAAAGATCAAAGACTTACTCTGAAAACTCTAAGATATTGATGTAGAAATTAAAGATGACACAAACAAACAGAAAGACACTCCATGCTCACGGACTGGAAGAATATTGTTAAAATGTGCTAACTATCCCAAGCAATCTACAGATTCAATGCAATCCCTAATGCAATGGCATTTTTCACAGAACTATAACAAATAACCTTTGTATGGAACCACAAAGACCCTGAAGAGCCACAGCAATCATGAGAAAGAAAAAGGTATGACTGTCCCAGATTTCAAGATATACTACAAAGCTACAGTAATCCAAACAGTACAGTACTGGCAAAAAAAAAAAAAAAAAAAAAAAACAAGACATATAGATCATCAGAACAGAAAAGAGAGTCCAGAAATAAACCCATGCTTATATGGTAGACTAATGTATGACAAAAGAGGCGACAATATATAATAAGGAAAAGACAGACTCTTCAATAAATGGTGCTGGGACTACTAGACAGCTACATGCAAAATAATGAAACTGGATCCCTTTCTCACATCATACACAGAAATAAAGTCAAAATGAATTAAAGACCTAAATGTGAGACATGAAACCATAACACTCCTAGAAGAAAACATGGGCAGTAATTTCTTGGACTTTGCTTTTGCAACATTTTTCTAGATACATCTCCTCAGGCCAGAGAAACAAAAGCAAAAATAAACTATTGGGACTGTAACAAAATAAAAAGGGAAGGAAACCTTCCACAAAATGAAAAGGCAACCTAGCGAATGGGAAAAGATATCTGCAAATGATATACATGGTAAGGCATTAATAACCAAAATATATAAAGAACGTATACAACACCGTAAAAAACAAATAAATCCAATTAAAAATGGGCAGAGAATCTAAATAGATATTTTTCTAAAGAAAACATACAGATGGGCAACAGACGCATGAAAAGATGTCCAACATTACTAATCATCAGGGAAACGCAGATCAAAACTACAATGAGTTATCATCACCTTAACCTTGTCGGAATACCTAGAATTAAAAAAATAAGAAATAACAATCAGTGGCAAGGATGTGGAGAAAAAGGAACCCTCACACACTATTGCAACTGCTGCAGCCACTGTGAGAAACAGTATGAAGTTTCCTCAAAAAATTAAAAATGATCCAGCAATTCCTCTAGTGGGTATTTTCCCAAAGAAAACAAAAACACTAACTCAAAAAGATATATGCACCCTATGTTTACAACACTATATGAATTCACAATGATCTCAAAATAAAAATTTTAATTTAAAAAAATGGGAAAACACATAGCAATGGATCTCAAAGTGCGGAAGAATGAAGTCCACAAAGATAATATTCTAAGATCATGTAGCCAGTGACAGGTAAATTATATATCTGGGTCTTTGCTTCCTTTTCAACACAGGAATGAGCCACCCCTGCTTCAGAGCTAAATCACAGTTAAAATATCCATTTTAAACAGTCAAAATATTTGTTCTGAAAAGAATTCCAATTAAAAAATAAGTAATTATCTAATGAATTTTATTCCTGAATTTCATTCTTTCATGCATTCAACAAAAATATATTTGGGGGTGCCTGGGTGGCTCAGTGGGTTAAGCCGCTGCCTTCGGCTCAGGTCATGATCTCAGGGTCCTGGGATCGAGTCCCGCATCGGGCTCTCTGCTCAGCAGGGAGCCTGCTTCCTCCTCTCTCTCTCTGCCTGCCTCTCTGCCTACTTGTAATCTCTCTCTGTCAAATAAATAAATAAAATCTTTTATTTTTTTTTAAAGATTTTTTTTTTAAAGATTTTATTTTATTTATTTGAGAGAGAGAGACAGTGAGAGAGAGAATGAGCGAGGAGAAGGTCAGAGAGCGAAGCAGACTCCCCATGGAGCTGGGAGCCTGATGTGGGACTCGATCCCGGGACTCCAGGATCACGCCCTGAGCCTGAGGCAGTCGTTTAACCAACTGCGCCACCCAGGCGTCCCAATAAATAAAATCTTTTAAAAAAAAATATTTGGGTATTGATATGGAGCAGACACTGCACTAGCCTCTGCAAACATAATAATTTTAAAAAAATAGATGTAGTTTTGAAGAAATACTACAGAAAAAGTACCAACTGTTAAGGAAGCATGTAACAAAAATTCAGTTTCCAAATCTGAATCTGGAGATTTGGAAAGCTTTCTAAGAGATATATACATCAAAGCTGAGACATACAGAGTATACAATAACCAGATGAAAAGGATATACAAAGTGCCTAATTTGGAATAAAAGGCAGAGAGCAGGTAGAAATTCTTAGTCTTCATTTTACTGGACCTATCAGTAAATCATTACTTCATTGAACCATGTGTTTCATTTAGATTCTAGAACACCACATCCCCACAGTTTCTATCCTACTTCAACAGTCATTCCTGCTCAGTCTACACTTGTGCTGGTTCTTCCTCATCTCCCTGCCCACTTAAGATTAGAGTGTACCAGGGCTCAGTTCTTAGTAACTTTTGTTCTATCCTTTAGAGATATCATTATTATCATGGCTTTAAATATTACCTCTGTGCCAATGACTCCCACATTTATAGAGAGAGATCAGCCTCTCCTGAACTTCCGACTCAAATACCTAACCAAACATCTCTACCTTGCAGTCTAATGGGCATCTCAAACTTAACACAACGAAAACTGAACGCTAGATCTTTCTCTCAAACCCTATTCCATCCACAATCTTCCCCATCTCATCCTTCCAGTTGTCCATACCAATTCCTTCACTCCCCTCAGTTCTTTCATCCCTGCATATCCGATACATTAGCAACTCCTGTTACATTCAAAATATACCCAGAATCCCACCATTTCCTACTACTTCTAAATCCATTCACCCGATCTGAGCCACTATCTGAAATTCTGCAAGTCTGAAATTCTGCAAGAATCTGGTATCTCAGCCTTTACTTCCCTTCCTACATTCTCCTCTCAATGTAGCAGTCACTGAGATATTTTGAAAAGGTAAGTCTGATCCTAACATTCCCCAGAACTCCTCAGCAGTTTCCATGTTTACTCAGATAAAAGCTCTATTAATGGTTTATAAGCCCTTCTACAATCTGCTCCCACTTCTATTACCATCCCTTCTCACTCTTTCTTCTCTGTCACAATGATGTCCTTATGTGTTCCTGCTTTGGACTCTGCACTAGCTGGTCCACCTGCTTGTACCACTCTTCCCCCAATTATCTGCATGGCTACTTCTCTTGATTCCTTCAAAAGTCTTTTCTGAAATGTCAAATTTTCAATGAAAACTTGACTATCTTGTTTAAAATTTCAACTTTTGTGCTTGCTTCAGCAGCACATATACTAAAATTGGGACGATACAGAGATTAGCATGGCCTATGCACAACGATGACACACAAATTCAGCAAGTCTTACATATTTTTCAGAGAAAGAATTGTAAAGTAAATGTGGCAACAATATGGGATTCTGGGTCAAGGGCATATGGAAGTTCTTGGCACTATTCTTGTGACTTTTCGTATGTCTTAAACTACTTCAGAATAAAAGTTTAAAATTTTAGGGGCACCTGGGTGGCTCAATGGGTTAAAACCTCTGCCTTCTGCTCAGGTCATGATCCCAGGATCCTGAGATCCAGACCCGCATGCCGCTCTCTGCTCAGCAGGGAGCCTGCTTCCCCTCCTCTCTCTCTCTGCCTGCCTCTCTGCCTACTTGTGATCTGTCTGTCAAATAAGTAAATAAAATCTTTAAAAAAAAAAAAGTTTAAAATTTTAAAAACAAAAAACCAACAAGAATTGCAACTCATTATTTCTTCCTTACCCTACGTTTTCTTTGACAGCACTTATCACTTTGTGAGACACTATATGATTTAGTTTCCTCCTGTAGAATTTTAGTTGGTCTTTCACCACTAGTGTATAAACTCCAAAAGGACAGAAATTCTTATCTCTTTTGTTTCCTGGTGTATTCCATGCACCTAGAGCAGTGCCTGGCACCAAGCACTCAGAATTCTTTGTTACTTTGAAGTTTCAAAGGACAGGGGTACCATGATTAGAGAGTCTGGAGGTAGAGTAGTTCATAGAGATGTGTAAGTATAAAGTAGGACCATAGGAGTGCCTGGCTAAACTAATGTGGAAATCAAATTCACAGGAGACCCAGCAGTCTAGGAACTAAGAAACTAGCATGTTATGTCAATTGGGCTATACATTCAAATGCAGAAATCACCCTAAGTAGATAAAAAGACAGTAAATCAAATTCAAGTTATAGCAGGGAAATTGGGAATGCAGTTTATAAAATGATTAAGATTAGAGGGAGGGTTGTATATTGAATACAAATTAAGGCTCCCTATTAGGATATTAGGTTATTAGAACACCCTAGAGAGTTCAAAGATAGAAAGGATGTCTACATATGGAAAATTCTTCCTACTACAGAATATCAATCAAATCTTCTGTTGAATTTAAGATCAAATTCAGTTGGTCCAGATAACTAAATTCTTAAATTCATCCTAGTCAAACAAACTGACCAGTGAAAATGGTTCTAAGTAGGATAGCAATTTGGCTACTTAGATACAACGAGTAAATGCTGCGACAATGAAATGCCTTAACAAATCTTGGAGGAGCTATGATAAAACATATGAGGGCGCCTGGGTGGCTCAGTGGGTTAAGTCGCTGCCTTCGGCTCGGGTCATGATCTCAGGGTCCTGGGATCAAGTCCCGCATCAGGCTCTCTGCTCAGCAGGGAGCCTGCTTCCTCCTCTCTCTCTGCCTGCCTCTCTGCCTACTTGTGATCTCTCTCTGTCAAATAAATAAATAAAATCTTTAAGAAAAAAAAAAAACATATGATTACTCACTTCTCCTCTCCTCCCATCACACTAATAATAGCAGGCAGGTGGACAGAGGCAAGGGAAAAGGACTAGAAGCCAGGAACCTCAGTAAATACCTCTACCAACTAGCTAAGTAACCACGTAATAACATAAATAATTCCATTTATGGAGTTATTGGAGATAAAAATTGGCTTGAAAAAGTGCCAGTTCATGCAAGTGGTTAATATGGAGGTCTACTGGACAGCTCTGCTTTAAAGTACATGGATTCCAGAAACCACAAATTCACACACATACACACAAAAACAAAGTTTATCATTATAAGTTTCAAAAGGTAGTCAATGAAGAGGTCTACTTATCCACTCAAGTATTTTCAAAGTGATTATGTACAAAGTCAGATATTCAATCACAGGAACGCTTCAGATCTGACCAAGGCTTGAAAATGTACCTATGTCACATTTTAACACACTCAATGCTTTGATAATATCATACATTCTCTTTATGTTTATTTAATGTAGCTTTATTTAAAAGTTTATTTTAAATAAACTTTAAGCTTTTTTTTAAAAGCTTAAAAATTTAAGCTACAACCTAAATTAAGTAAATGGAAATCACATTTTTTGTCAATAAAACTGAATTTCCTAAAATGATAATGGGTTAATTTCAGTAAATTACAGAATTATTTAAAAAAATCATTTATGAGACTTTAAGAACCACCATATCTAATATCTAACTACTCTAAAAGCAAGGACACTAGAACCTTTCATTCTATAAGCAACAATTTTCAAAATAATGATAAAATACCGCCCACTTATTAAGTGACCTCTCTGTGGGGACATTTTTAAAAATCTCTTGTAATTCTCAAAACAACTCACAAAGTATTATTATCCTCACATTAAGGTCAAGAAAATTGAGGTTCAGGAAAATTGATGTGAAATAATTTCTTACCAGTTAGCAACTGGTTATATTAAACCTGGAACTGTGATTGTTCTAATTTTAAGTCTGAATTTTTGCCATTACACAACACTGCCTCTTAAAATCACTCATTCTACAAATACTTTTTGAGCACTCATTATATACCAGGCATTGCAGAAAATACCATGTATACGTTGATGAATTTGCACCATTGCAGCCTCATATCTTAGCCCAATCTAGGGCAGAAATAAGAGTTATAAACAAATAATTGGAACACAATGTAATAAGCGCTATGAAAGAAGTATATATAGGAATACTATATAATATTGGAAGTGTTTGCTCTGTATAAGGTAGCAAGCAATCAAAGAAGGCTTCACTTATGAGAAAAAAAATGCTTGGTATATAAGAGACCTCATATTAAATTATTTTTTTATTTGAGAGCGAGTGGGCACGGGCATATAGGGGAGGGGCAGAAGAAGAGGGAAAGAGAATCCCAAGCAGAATGGGTGCAGAGCCCCACATGGGGCTCCATCCCAGGACACAGATAATGACCTGAGTTGAAATAAAGTATCAGACAACTAACCAACTGAGCCATCCAGGCACCCCTATTTAAATTAAATACTGATGCCACTCATCAGTGAAACTTAAAGGAAGAGCAGGGTTTGCAGATGAACAATCAAGATAAGGGTATTCCAGAGAGAAAGAAGCCTTATTTGCAAAAGCACTAAGTTTCAAAAAATCCTAAGCAGTTTAGTATAGCTAAAAAATAAAATTCTTGTGACCAGTGGTAAAGAAGTAATAATAGGCTAGGTCAGGGAGGTTCTCATTTGCCATGTGAAAACGGGACTTTATCCTGTAAGAAACCTGGGGCCTTTCTTGGACTTTAAAGAGGCCATTAGTTTACAAAAATTACCTTGTCAAATATGGAAAAACAGATGTGAGGGTGGGGACAATCTTTTAGAAGTATACCACAAATAGCCAAGGTAATACAATTTATAATTTCTTCACTTAAGACACCTAAACATGCCGTTTCCAGTAGAAGCTAGTAACTTCAAATGACTGATGAAGTCATCCTGATGACTTCAGGAAAAATCCTAAAGAAAAAAATACGAGAAAATATGGGAATAACAAGAAAATACCTACCTGACATTTTGGATGTCTCACAGACATTTCTAGCCTAAATGTCCAAAACCAAAGTCTTATTTCTCTACCAAACCTGTGCGCTCCCTGTGCAATCTCTCAGTAATAGTACAATCATGCAAGTTACTCAAACCAGCAACGTGGGTGCACTCTTGATTTCTCCCTCTCCTTTAGCCACCAAATTAAATCCATTCATTACTAATTATTCCTAAGGCATATCTCAAATGCATCCATTTCTTTCCAGGTCCATTGTCATCCCAAGCTATCACTGCTCTACTGGAATACTGCAATAGCTCCCAAATGGACTCCCTGACATTATCCTTAATATCAGTTGGTTTCCTTAAAGCACTTTATATAATTAGCAATTCCTTTTATTTATTTACTTGAATTTTGTCTTTCCCTCCTATTCAAATGTCTTCATAAAATCAAGGACCACTAACTGTCTTGTTTTCCATTTTACTTCAGCATAACAGCATCAGCCAGGTCAATAAACAATATTTACAGAACTACTACACATTTACTATAGGCCAGGCACTACTTTGTGTTTTATGTGTATGAAGCCATTTAATCTTCACAATAACCTGTGAGGTAGGTGTTCTCTTATCTCAATTTTATAGATAAGAAAACTAAAGGGACAGATTGTTAACTAATCTGCACAAGGTCACCCAACAAGTACTTGGTAAAACCCACAATCAAACCTAGGCAGCCTGGAGCCCATTTTCCTGATTATTAGCCAGTACTTCTCTTAGTAGGTGCTCAACAAATATTTCTTGACCAAATAAACAAATGAGAATAACAGGCTTAGGGGACATGTTAAATTTGAAGTACTCAGAGGAGGCTATGACGTACAGAGGGATAGTTATTATAACAAGCATGCAGAAGGGGCATCTCGGTGGCTAAGTGTCTTCCTTTGGCTCAGTTTATGATCCTGGAGTCCTAGGATCAAGCCCTGAATGAGGCTAACTGTTCAGGAAGGAGTCTGCGTCTCCCTCTTCCCACCCCCCACCCCCACCCCTGGCCCTATCTCATGTTTTCTCCCTCTCTCTCTTTCAAATAAATACATAAATAAAATCTTTTTTAAAAAAAAAAGCATGCAGAAGTCATCAGCTTCTACTGGAAACAACATGTAAAATGCAAGCCCCTTTGTAATAAAAAGTGATCATATAATTTTTTAAAAATTGGAAATGCTCTTAAACTATAAACTTTTTGATCTAATTCTGCAATATAAGCATGTTTTCACAAAGCAGAGAGCCCCACTGAGTCTTGACTGTATCTGAAAAGTTCTGTGTTACTAATATGAAATTAAATGTTTGTCACTAAGCAGCATTCAGTATCTATATAAATATTAAACTTATACTTTATTAAAATATAGATGTACCAAGATGTACTTTTAATTTGGCAGAATGGTACCAAAATCCACCAAAAAAATACAAGAAAATAAGGGAACAATAAGAAAATACCTAAAAAGAAGAGTGGAACCACACTTTACCAACTTTATATCAAAACATAGTTTAAAGTTAGAGAAATTAAGATAATGTGTAGAGTTCCAGTCAAAGACAGAACGGAAAAAAAAAGGAAAAACAAAACAAAACAAAAAAAACAGAGTCCAAGCAAAATCAAGTATGTATAAATTGTAAAATTAAATGTAAGAACAAATTTTAAATTATATATACATATTTTTATTATCTAATTTATAAGCATCACAAATGTTTTTCTAAGTATCACAAATAAACTACAAACTATAAAAGAAAAAGATTTCAAAAGTATAATAATTAGAATTATTTTATGGAAAAACAGCATTAAAAGTTAAAAAGACAAATTTCAAAATGAGAGTCAAGGCTTACAAAATACATGAGTTAAAAAACCTAAGAAGTAATTCCTTTAAAATTATTAAGAGATTATCATAACCAATAACAAGCTACTTAAAAGAGATTAAACAATGGACACTACACATATAAAAAATCCTTAACATCAACAGAATTCAATTACAAACAAAATAATGAAGAATCACTTTTGCAATCAGATTGGATGGAATAAAAGACGGGAAGTGGGTGCTCGCAAACACTTTTAGTAAGAAAGAAAATGGGCACAACCTTTCTGAAGAGCAATTCAGGAATTATAAAGTAATTGTGGTTAAATAACCTAATTCTAAAAAGTCAAGATTTACAGGATAATCAAACAAGCATATAAAGATTTGTTCACAAGAGCATTCTTTTAAAAATTAATAATTGACCCAACAATCCCACTTCTGGGCATATATCCAAAAGAAATGAAAACAGGATCTTGAAGACTTAAGTGCACACCCATGTTGAGTGCAGCATTATTTACAATAGCTAAGAGGTAGAAGCAATCTAAATGTCTATTGGCAGAGTAATGGATAAATAAAATATAATACACACACACACACAGGAATATTATTTAGCTTTGAAAAAGGAAATCCAGTCATATGCTACAACACTGTCGAACCTTGAGGATACAATGGTAAGTCAAATAAGCCAGTCAAAGAAGGACCAATACTGCATGAGTCCACCAATACAAGATACCTCAAGAAGGTGAACTCAAAAAAAAGTAGAATGGTGATGCCAAGGGCTGTGGGAGGGGAAAAAGAGGAGTTGTACAAAAAGTACAGTTTCAGTTTTACAAGATGAAAAAGTCCCATGTATCTGTTTAATGACAAGGTACATACACTTGACACTACTGTACTATATGCTTAAAAATGGTTAAGATTGTAAATTTTATGTTTTTTACCACAATCAAATAAAGTTCATAAAAAAATAATGTAAATATCCATCAAGTAGGACTTGATTATGTTAGAGCAATACAACGAATACCAGACAGCAATCAAAAATGTTAATTTTAAAATGATATTAACATATATCCAGTCATATCCACAGCCCATTGTTGCATTAAAAAAAAAAAAGTTCACAAAAAAGGTAGTATGATAGCATTCATGCAAATGTCTATACCTGTAATAGGTCTGTAAGGATATTCACCCAAATTTAATGGTATTATCTCTGGATAACGGTATTACAGATGACCTCCTTTTTCATAGTTTTCTTGTTTTTAAATACAATGAGTACATACTATTCAAATGACAGAGGATACATCAGAATTAGTGACTGCCACCATTTGTTCCAGATTTCTAGAATGGAATTTTACATTTTACAGGCAAGATGAGTAGTGATTAAGAGATCAGAAATAAGACAGATTTGGACATGAATCTCAGCTCCCAAATTTACCGATCAAGGCCTTAAAGTCTTCACGAACGTCACTTGAACACCAATTTCTTCAACTAAATGTCACATAACAATACTTGCAGATCCCCCCCCCCAAAACAATGTACTTAAAGCACTTAATATCATTCCTGGCTGAGGAAACGCTCAATAAAATGATGGTCATATTTACTATTCCTTAACTTGAAGAATTCAGGACACAACAAAAACAAAAAAATAAACATCTATAGAAAACTACACTGCAAAATTATACTGAAAATCCCAACTGCATTAAGAAGAGAGCTATATCGTATACCTGAAACTAATACTGTATGTTGAAAAACTTCAGTTAAAATAAAAAATTACTAAAAAAGATAATTCTTTGACTGTTAGTCCCACAACACTGATGCTTTTTACGCCGCGGGGGTGGGGGGATGGTTGTGGGCCATTTTTGAATACTAATCCTGTACCCTTCTGGCTTATCTTCTTCCAACCAGTCTTTAATAGTGTGTTTGTATACGAGGGAGTTGTTATTTCAGAACTTCTAAGCCTATTTTTAGTCAAACAGATAACCTGAAGCCATACTCCAAGGACCAAAGCGGCTAAAAACATTAAAGGCAGCTTCCATGAATACATGGGTGCAATCTAATAGTGAGCAAGTCAAACGATAAAAATGCGACTCTCGGGTTGAAGACTAGGGGTGGAGAATGGCATTCTGGACTTAGGAACTACCGCCATCCCATTTCACCCACTCTTTCTTAAAACACAATTACATGCCGTTCGTCTCTCTCTCTTTCTCTTTCTCTCTCCAGAAACTGACTTGCCCGCCACGCCACTCCAAAAGCCACACCTGGTGTATTCGCTGCCGAATCTCCAACTCCCGCCACAGATTTGGCTTGCGTCCGCCCCAAGGCGGAAGTGACTTCAACGGGACACTGAAAGTAACAGAGTTCAAATAACAGCAATCTAAAACCCCTGTGGCGTTCTGAGGAAACTCTTCTCTGACTACCCCTCTCTTTTATGCCTCCGTCTTCTGTTAGGGTGGCGAAAAGGATTCGCCACTCACTTGCAACCGGTTCTCCGCCCCAAACTCCAAATCATTTAAGTCTGTTCCCTCTCATTGGCCAACGAAGAGACCTGGATATCTCCCAGGAACTACAATTCCCGTCAGGCCCCACAGGAAGAAAAAGCAGGCAAGGACAGAGGCTGGGGCAAAGCAGATTGGGAAATGTAGTCCCCCTGCAGGCCGAACCGCGCAATAACCCCGCCTCCCCCGCCACTGAAGCAGGAGAAACCAGGTGTTCGGCTTAGAACCCGTTACCGCTAAAGGGAGGAGCTAAGCCCTTAAGCAGCATTCCTCACTTCCCCCCACATGTTGAATAAAAATGTTAACTCCAAGAAAGCTCTATAAGTAATCCCTGAAGAAGTATGGCTGTCTTTCCAATATTTCCAGGTCATTAAAAACTCCACAGAACTCCTCCACCTCAGGATCCCAACTCGTGGGAAAAGGTGCCTTTTTTACAAGTGGGCAAAATGGCTGTCTTGTTAGTTTTGCCATTGGTTGTCCTTTGCGTCGTTCAAGGGCGGTTACTTATCACCGATTGGTTCTTTTTCCCTTGAGGGTGGAGGAAGACTTGGCACGGCTCTGCCGCGGCCCAGGAGGAGATAAAGGGGTGGAGAGAAAGCAGTTTGTTCAGGTCTGATTGGATGATCCTCATGTCACTCGGAGGATGTATAATCTATGATTTGTGGACTGTCCCTCAAAGAGAACGAAGAGGCGGGGCTAGTGCGTGGTGGGAAGGGGCGGGATTCTGCCAGCCGCGGCTGCCGCTGGAGCCGGTGTCCGGGCTGGTGATGGGGTTAATTCCCTTTCGTAAGACTCTTACTTGCACCCACCCAGCCCCGCCGTCGCCCCGCCGCGCCGCGCTCCAGCCGCCTCCTCCTCCTCCTCCTCCTCAGTAACGCGGGTAAGAGATGCCCTCCCCTCCCCCCTCCAGCTCCCCGGGAATAACGCGCCTCGCTCCCCTCCCCCGCCCGCCAACCGGTAGCGCTAACGGAGAAGGAGGCAGGCAGGGGAAAGATGTGTATGAGAAGGTGGCCTTCCCCGCCGAACCATCGGCGATCCAGCCAGGCCCCCGCCGAGGTGCTGCTGCTGCCAGCCCGCCGGGAGGTCGGCTTCCGAGGGAGCCCTGCTCGCCTGGCCCGCCGCAGCGGCTGCAGCTGCATCCACTACCTTGTGCCCACCGCCCCCACCCGGGGGCCATGTGAAAAGCAAACCCCTCGAGGCCTAGCGGAGGAGGCAGGGGAAAGGTTCCCGAGTCCCTGCCATGGCTGCTGCTTGCTGCCTTTGCAGCCCCAGGGACTCGGGAACCAGCCACAGCAGGCCTGCCAGGAGCGGGTGCCGTGCGTGGTTCTCCTCTCTCCGGTGGCTGGCGCCGGTGCTTCGGGCTCCCTGGCCCACCCCACGCCTCGGCCCCCCGCCTTGCACCGGGAGAATTTTTAGAAAGGAAATAAGGCGTTCCGACCGGTTGGTGAAATGTAGGCATATCTTGCCTGTTGTACCAGAAAAAGCACAATGGGATTATTGAAAAGAAAGTTGAATGACTGTCAGTGCCACGGACCCCAGGGGTCAGATTTACACATTTTATGGTTGAGCCTTAGGCTCAAACCTGTGTTTTTGAAGTTGTTTTTTTTTTTTTTTGTTCTCTTTTTTGTTACTAGGTGCAGAGGAGAGTGCTTCTCTTTTTGAACTTGCTTTTATGTAGGAACAAATTATTGAGGCTATCTTTGTCCCGTGTGCAATTGTCCTGGATAGCAAGTTAAGTAAAAGTACGGCTTAGTAAATAGCAGATGATTTTTCTAATATGAGGTCCCAGGAAATAGATGTGTATAGATCTAAGTATCCATGGTTGTAGTTTGCAAAATTGTAATTCTGAAGAAACCCTTTGCTATTAGCTTAGATGTCATTGATTAGAAGAACTTTTGAGTAATTAAAAGGTGGTTAAAGTCTTAACTGGAAGCTAAGCGAGTTGTAATATTTGAAAGAGTAAGATCTATGTAATATTTAATTTAGCCAGTTATCAGTGTACCTAGAGTAGCTGGACATACCTCAACCTAATAAAATTTGGCATATTTGAGAACGAATGTTTTTTCCTCACACAGTGATTAGGTGCTCATTTTTTCACACCTTGTGGTGTTGGTTTGGGGGGGGTTGTATTTGTTTTGTTTTGTTTTGGATGAGTATGTCATCCAAAGGTAAAATCAAAGGTAAAATTTTAGGCCCACTTCTGAGGCTTAACTTGTTAAGTGTAAACTTGGGTTCTGAAGAAATAATCAATTTGCCTGTGTGTTAGACCATTTCTTCAGGGTCTAAGGAGACCTCGTTGCCTTAATGATCTTACATATTTCCATAACTCATACACTTGCATACAAAATTACATAGATCCTAGATTCAGGATCTGGAAGAAATGTCAATGTGTGCTAAAAAAAAGAAACATAACCCTGAAAGGTAAATTTGCTCAGCTCCCTACAAAGCACTGGTATATATATATATGTATACATATATATATTTTTTCATGTATCAGCATTTTCTAAAACTTGTTGGTTAATTGATATAGAATTGATACTCTCAGATCTGATATACTTTATATACAGAAAAGGCTGATGAACAGGAGGCTTTTACATTGTCTTATTAGCTATGGACCTTCTGTGAGCCCCAGTCTCAGGTATAAAATTGGGATGATAGCACTTAACACTTGGAGTTGTGAGGATTAGAGATGAAATGTATAAAGCTCCTACTATTGTGTTTAATGCATAGTATGCGTTATTAAATATTAACTTAATGCATCTTAAGAGAATGAGTTTATTTACATGCACATGTTGCAGCCTCAGAACTTGCTCTTTTATGGTAGAGGAGTACTATGGGAGTTTTCATTTATATAGGGACTTAAATTCTTGCCGTTTGCCGCTAGCCATTTTCAAAGTAAAAGATACGTGACAAACTGGAAATCAGATACTGAAGAGTTGCTGATTTTATAGAAGGTTTTTAAATTTTTGCGTCAAAATCCCTATGTTTAGAATATATTTCAGATGAATTATTTGGAATAAAAGGATGTAATAAATTGTTGTAATGATAAATTATCGTAAAATCTTTTGAATTTTACTTAGCTGATAGGTGTTTCAAGGTTTATATTGTTTGCAATCCATATTCACTGTGCTATCAGGCTACTGACAGGCAACTCTTTAATACAGAGTTAAGATTAAGTGAGTCATTTGAATTCATTATGGCCATAGGCCGACTGCAGTTTTGTTGCTGTTTTTAATTCTCAGTATATATCAGTACTTGAGTTTTTCTTTTCTATGAAACAACAGACACACTGTTCCTTTCTCTTTTCAGGCACTTTGGAAAATGTATTAGTCTTCACACAAAATAGTGTCTTTTGAGTTTGTCCTGGTAGACAAATTAAAGTTTAACATGAAAAGTTTATTACAAAGTCTCCTGACAGTAAGGCCTGGCCAGGGTTCAAGGCAGCTGTACCTTATGTTGAATGGTGAATGAACCCAGTACAATTGGATGCTCTTTGGGGGAGCGTTAAGTGGCAGCAGCAGAATATTTTATAAAATTGAAACAAACTTTTTAAAAAATTATGCAGAAAAAATGCAGTGCCGGGCCTTTCCAAATAATAAAAGAGATTTTCTAGTACTAGCACTTTAGCATACTTAATTATACACATTTAAATTAATGTTAATTTTTAATTCTGCAGAAACAGAGAAATACTGAGAGTTGATAAAGGTTTTATTTTCTCCCTTATTGAGAATGTTACAATAATAAGCACTTAAGACTTGATGGGTTTATAATACATTGTTGCTATTTGAATTAGAAAACTTCACTATTAACACTTCCATGATCTATTGTAAATACTCTGACAGTCTGTGTGTCAAAGAGTTGTGG
This sequence comes from Neogale vison, assembly GCF_020171115.1. NCBI lineage: Eukaryota > Metazoa > Chordata > Mammalia > Carnivora > Mustelidae > Neogale > Neogale vison. The sequence continues at coordinate 95,730,553 of NC_058093.1, read as the reverse complement.
CTACAAGTAGCCGTCAGTTTTTCAAATGGCTCTTGTAGCTCCAAATCATAGACTCTATTTCTTTGTAGTTACACCTCAGTGCATTGATGATAACTTATTATTTATAATTTAAGATAACTAAGATACGTAAGGAGCCTGTCAGTTTTGTCTTACCATAATAGAATATTTTCTTAGAAAGGTAAAATAGTCTTGCATCTGATCCTGTGAAGTCTCATAATGTTTATTAGTAATATAGACATGTGCAAAGAATCAAATCATAAAATCAAACAAAATTTTATTAAGTTAACTTTGCTTTCCAAATAAGGATACATTATATAAATTAAGCAAATTTGTTAAGATGTAAGCATGTGTATCTTCTCCGGAATTTAATTCAGTTAGTCATTGGGTGATGGTTGAAACAAGAGATGAGTTATTTAATCCTGGCACGAATCTAGTTCTGTGTCTTATTTTCCAAAAGTTTGGTTTTTTCTCAGATTTTATCCTTGAAAATTTTACCTCTTCTTACCTTCTTAGTCTCTACATGTGTCCATTAACTTATATTTTCCCCATTGTTTTGAAAGCTGGTAATTAAGGCCTTTGTTTTTCTCTTTGTCTTCTGAATTGTAGATTTGTAACTTAAAAAAACAAACAAACAAACAAACAAAAACTCCTACATGTAAGCCCACTTCTCTTGTGCCTTCTTATTTCATATATACTAAACCATATAGCATGTTTAAATGATTATTCTTATTGCCTGCTTGACTAGTGTTTTCATCTATAACTCCTTAAAAGTACTTTCTCTCAAAAAGAAATTAAGTATGGGAAGTAAGTTACATTATGTTCTTATTTTTGACCTTTCTTCTTGAAGGGCGTAATTTGCCAAAGAGTTTGTTTAAAGTACTATAATTTTACTTCTCCCAACTTTATATTTATCAATGACATAAAAATTAGTTTTATGAGCTAGTTGTACAGTTAACTTCACTAACCTTTCTTCTGCTTGAAAGAAATTCCATAACCGGTATATCACCTTAAAGTCTGAGTTGGAAGTTTAACTACAGATTTACCTTGATGCCTTGTTTCTCAGTAGAGAAGCTATGGAATTACAAAAGAGAGGTCTAATGTTGTGGGGATAAAATTAAATGTATGCAAAGCAAGGACTTAAATGAACACAAGGCCCTCATTTTTAAAGTGCTTTTCGGACAGATCCTTATTACAGAATTGCTGTGTTTAAAAATAGTGTCTTTTTGCTGGAAACATCCCAAATCCCTTCCTTGAGCAAATGGTTAAACCATTCTATATCCATACCATGGACTACTATGCAGCAATAAAAAGGAAGAAAACATTGATAAAGCAACTTATGTGGATCTTTAAGTAATACACCAAATGAAAAAAAGTTTTAAAATGGGAGAACCACGTGGTCTCATTTATATAACATTCTCAAAATGGCAAATTATGAGCTAGAGCGCAGATTAGTGGTTTCCAGGCATTAGAGATGGGGTTTGAGGAAGCAGGATGGTTGTAACTAGAGAGGGGTAGTATGAGGGATCTTTGTAGTACTGGAACGTTTATGCATCTTGATTGTATGCTGGTTCCCTAAATCTACATTGCATAGAAACACAGACAAATGGGGCTCTTAGGTGGCTCTTTTGATTAAGTGTCTGACTCTAGATTTTGGCTCAGGTCATGAACTCAGGGTGGTAAGATGGAGCCTTGAGTCAGGCTCTGCACTGGGCATGGAACCTGCTTAAGATTCTCCCTACTTTCCACTCCATTCACGCATGAGCACTTGTGCATGTGCACTCTCTCTTGCCCTCTAAGAAAGAGGAAAAGAAAAGAAACAGACAAATGAATGTGTGTAAAACTGGCAAACTCTGAATAAGGTTGTATATCAATGCCAATCCCTGCTTCTGATGCTGAACTAGATTTACATTGTCATTGGGGGAAATTGAGTGACGAGTATGGGATCTTTCTATACTATTTTTGCAACTGCCTATGAATGTGTAATTGTTTGAAAAATAGAAAGTTAAGCAAAAAACTCTGATATATATATGTTCCTGTATAGTATTGAAAAAAGTATGATTTTAAGCAAATACCTTCAATATACCGTTCATACATTTTATATTGTTCATTTGTGTTAGTTTTACCAAGTTCACATGCATCTGAAACACAACAGAAATACCTCTACATCAAACATATCCAAGGTGCAATTTCTGTTTTCATTTTATAAGCCTTGTTTCCCCAAATGCCAATTCTTTCATCATTCTCCTTTTGTAAAGGCTTGCTGCCCTTTCACTTTTCAACCCTTTCTTGTATAAACTAAAAAGAATCTGACTTTAGTTATCTATATTGTTCATTTTCCAGTTGCAATAGAAGGATTTTTATCAAGAGGTGATACATTCATTATTTAACCAGATATGTATATCTTAAACCTATTGATTATCTGTAAGATAAAATAAAAGATGTTATCTTCTTGTAAAGACATACAGAACCAGCAAATAAGAAATCATTTGGGGAAAGAAAGTAATATAAGTGCTTGTTAAGTTACTCTAATTACTGTATGACCCTACACTTTTTAATACAAAAGTACTAAATGTTCTAAAGCAATTGGAGAGTAACGTAAGGAGGTCAAAAATAAAAGTGTAGACCACCAACTTGGGGAGGATACTTTTTTGTGATACAGATGACCTTGATCCATTTGGAGTTAATTTTTGTGTATGGTATGAGGTAGGAGGTCCCAATTCATTTTTTTACATGTGGATATCATTCTTTTTTTTTTTTTTTTTTTTTGAAGATTTTATTTATTTATTTCTTAGAGTGAGCACAGGCAGACAGAGTGGCGGGCAGAGGCAGAGGGAGAAGCAGGCTCCCCACTGAGCAAGGAGCCCGATGCGGGACTCGATCCCAAGACGCCGGGATCATGACCTGAGACGAAGGCAGCCGCTTGACCAACTGAGCCACCCAGGTGTCCCTGTGGATATCATTTTTATCTCCACGCCATTTGTTGAAAACACTGTTCTTTCCCTATTGAATTGTCTTGGCTCTTGTGGACCATAAATGTAAGAGAGTATTTCTCAACTCTAAATTCTATTACATTGATTTATAGGTCTATCACTAGACCGGTAGTACCACACTGTTTGATTATGTAACTTTGTAACAAGTTTTGAAATTGGGACTTGTGAGACCTCCAACTTTGCTCTTTTTCAGGATTGTTTTGGCTATTCTGAGTCCCTTTGATTTCTTTATATAGTTTAAGATCAGCTTGCCAGAAAGCCAGCTTGAATTTTTGATAAAGATTGTGTCAAACGTAGGTCAGTTTTGCAATTTGGGAAGTATTACCATATTCAACAGTATTATATGAGAGAATTTCTTTAACGTGTAATGATTCATTTTAAAAGAATAATAAAGTCATTGCATGTTAATATAAATACTACATTTATATGATAAATGACTTTGCAGAATTAAAAAATAGCAAGAATGGGATTGTTTTATGTTTACATTTCTTCTTAATATCTGACTTATCAGAAGATAGCTGGTTTTTATGCATTCACTCTGCTTTTGCATTCACTCTGATAGGACATTTGATTTTGGTTGAAATAATAAGAAGGCAATTTGGCCACATACAAATATTCAGAAGAAAAGTAAGCACATGTCCTCATGGACCCTTTGAAAGGATCTTGATCGGCAGTGGTCCTTGAACCACACTTTGAAAACAGCTTCTCCAGTGGAAAGCAATATGTTTGGAAACTCAAAGATTTAATTAAATACCACAAGTCTGCCACTCCACAACTGATGTGACTTTTGAGCCAGTAACTTAGCCTTTCAATCTGTTTCTTCATCTGTATAATGGGGATAATGACACCATACTTTGAAGGGAGGGAGCAAGATCATGTATGTAAAGTTTGGGATATACAGAAACCACCAAAGAATTGATTCTTATTCTGTTTCATTTATACTTGTCCACCTCTGTCTATTGTATGGGATTAGCTAATTTTTTCCCACTGAATGTTTACATACCACAGCATGGTTGTAGCCTTTATATAAATTTGGTTCACTGTAGTGGTGTTTACTTAAGAGTGGAGCTTTATTCATATAGTCTTTTATTATTCCTTTTAGCTACAAATCATGTTAAGAAGGAAAGAGAAGGGTCCACAAAGAAAGTAAAAAAACATCAGAAATGAGCGAGTAAAACTGATGCCTCCTTTAAGACCATTTGTCACTCATTCCAGTCCTGCTACTAATTTGGTAGAATGAAGGAAACTGCAAAAAAAAAAAAAAAAACAACCCTCTGCCTTAAAGAGTGGTTCTTTAGCATGTATTTTCCCTGTTATAATTAATAAATTTGAAGTATTAATGACTCCAAATCTTTAATGATTCTATAATACTGAACCAAATCATACATGATGTTCTAAAAAAAAAAAAACCACAAAACTCTTGCCACTTAAACTCTATATCATTAGAGTAGTAGGTATAACTTTGCATTTATCTGAAAAGCTAAATAAAGTGAATTGATTTTTTATAGGACATGGAAAGTGTAGATTCATTCAACAAGTATTTTTTGAAAACTTACTTTGTACCCTCTACTGGTATTGTGAAACAGATAATAGCCTTGCCCTCTTAGATCTCATTTTCTTGTGGGTGAGACAAAGAAATGAAATATATATAAAATATAATGTCAGAAATATAGAAATTATTGCAGTGAAAACAAAAGCAGTTTGAGAGCTTAAAGATTGACGGAATGAGATAATAGGGTCTATTTAAGACAGGGTGACCAGGGAAGACCTCTTGATATTTGAGCAAACTCTTGAATGAAGGGAACAAGCTATGAGATTCATAAGGGAAGGACATTCCATGTAGAAGGTACAAAGTACAAAGGCCATGAAATGGAGGAGATGGAGATGGAACTTATACTTGTTACTGATGTTCAGCAGTGTTGTCCTGAAGACAGAGTTTAAAGGAAGAAGTACATTTTTTTAAAAAGATTTTATTTATTTATTTGACAGACAGAGATCACAGAGAAGCAGGCAGAGAGAGGAGGAAGCAGGTTCCCTGCTGAGCAGAGAGCCCAATGCAGGGCTTGATCCCAGGACCCTGAGATCATGACCAGAGCCGAAGGCAGAGGCTTTAACCCACTGAGCCACCCAGGAGCCTCAAGGAAGAAGTACATTAAGAGCACTTTGAGCTCTGCAACTGTTAGCTATACATATTTTGAGCCAAACAAATCATTTCCGCTGTAGAGCTTCTTAATCCCAAATGTACTGGATCTTAAGGGACATTTTACAATAAGCCCAAATGTTTCATCTTCACTTATCAAGGATTTCTTGTCTTTTCAGTGCTAAACCAAAAAAATCCAATAGTTTTTCTTAAAATTACCTGCATTTACATAGAGCAGTAGGGCCATCTTTGTGTTGAAATGTTGAGAATTCATCTGGTCCAACCTCAGTAGTTCTCAAGGATCAGTCCAGTGGCAGTCACCTGGGCAGCTTTTCCTGAAGTTGTCTGCTTTTCATTTCCTTTCTTCTTCCAGCGGGTATTAGAATGAGGACAAGGGAAGAGAGCTGCCTGGCTTCTGCCTTCCAAGTGAGCTGTGGTGGAAATCTGATAGGACAGAGAAATCAGGCAGTCATTTAGCCTTTGCTTGAACTATTCTTGTGGCGGGAGTACATTTCTAAGGGACTTCTTGACTATACTTTATATTTCTTTGTTTCAGCATCTTCAGGTATATAGTCATAGAGATATATACATATATACAGATGTGTACCTATCAGTGTAGATTTGTATGTTATATTTTCTGGTTGCCATATTACATTACATACACACATTTTATATATATATATATATCCATACATCCAAAAAAAATTATATATATATATATATATATATATATATAATTTTTTTTGGATGTATGGAGGAAGGGTATAGGAGGAAAGGAGATCCAGTTGAAGGAGACCGTAATTGAAATATTAATCATAATCATAAAGGTGCATCAATATCCATGTCAAAAAAAAACTCTGGTAAAAGAGTAGTGCCCCAGATAGTAGAAACTAAGGTGTGGGTAAGGATGGGAGACTTCACCTGGCCAGGTAAAAGACCCTCCTGTTTGGCCTAGTTGTCCTAATAAGGGAGGGAAAGGTAAAGTAACCCCATAAATGTCTCCAGTAGGTATGTGTCTCCCCATTTCACTTGCCCCTGGGTATTTAGCACCCTCCTTATACTGACCCAGGTTAAATTCCATATTATTACTGACTGAGGGACTCCATCTAGTCCTCAAAGTGCATTAGAGCTTGTCATAGAACCAGGAAGCTAGACCATAATGATATCACTTCTGGTTTTAGGTTTTTATATTACACAAGATGGTATAATCACAGGAAAGGAATGTTTTGAAGGACAGTTTTAAAAACAAATTTTAAATCATTTTGATAAGTTAACTTGAAAAATATGTTCAGAATTGTTTTGTTTTGGTTTTAAACTCAGGTAATTTTGCAAACCTGTGTGTCTTTTAAAGTCAGAAATATTTCATTTAAAAAGGAAAAAATAAATTAAAAATTTTAAAGATATTTTGTATTATTTAATAAACTCAACAGATTGTTTTACTTTTTGACTGGGATAAAAACTGAATCAGTTTAAAGCGCCCTTTAAGTGAGCTTTAAAATGAACTTTTTGGAAAGTTTGTACTTTTTTTTAAATTAACATATCATGTGTTTTTTGCTTCAGGGGTACGGGTCTGTGAATCATCAGTCTTACACAATTCACAGCACTCGCCATAGCATATACCCTCCCCGATGTCTATAACCCAGCCACCCTATCCCAGCACCCCCACCCCCCAGCAACCCTCAGTTTGTTTCCTGAGATTGAGTCTCTTATGGTTTGTCTCCCCACCAAAAGTTTGTGCTTTTTGAAAGCCTTCTAAAAAATCAAAACAGTACACTGCACATAAAAACCAAATAGTACAGTGGATCTGTAATTGATTATCATTCCCTTATCCACTTTTACTATATGGATTCAGGAGTTTCTTGAAGAGAGCTAGAATGTTCTTAGCACCAAAAAGCAAATGCATTCTTCTTTATGCTCCCATTAGTTTATCAAAATCATGTCACATTGTTTTCTTACACTTCATTGTTTCATACATCTGTAATTTTTAAAAAATTATCCTGGAGTTTCTAATTGTCTTTTTTTTCTTTCTTTCTTTCTTTTTTTTTTTTAAGATTTTATTTATTTACTTGACAGAGAGAGATCACAAGTAGGCAGAGAGGCAGGCAGAGAGAGAGAGAGAGGAGGAAGCAGGCTCCCTGCTGAGCAGAGAGCCTGACACGGGGCTCCATCCCAGGACCCTGAGATCATGACCCGAGCTGAAGGCAGTGGCTTAACCCACTGAGCCACCCAGACACCCCCTGTCTTTTTTTTTTGATTGACAAGCAATAATGTACCATCAGCATATCATCAAAGTTTTTCAGTCTCTGTTTCATGGAGACCTCTTTATCTAAGGGATTTTCTCTTGGATTTTTTTTTTGTCCTCATCCTGGGACTTCCCTTCTGCCGTTTGAGGTTGAGTCAACTGTTTGCTGGCTTCTGTGGATCCGTCCTCTCTTGGTTTTTATACTTATTTTGCTAAATTATAGCCTAAGATATTTTTCTTAAAAAGGTTCCTTGAAAAGTAGATCTTTTCAGACTTGAGACACCTGAAGTCTTTATTCTGCTGTCACACCTCCCGGAGGGCATAGAGTGCTAACTTCAGTCATTTGCCCATTGTACTAGTATGTCACTGTTGTCTTCTAGCAACTGTGTTACTTTTGAGAAATATGCTGCTGAAATTTTCCAAGCACATACAAAATTTGATAGATGACTGATTTTTACACTTGTTAACATTTTGCTCTGTTTGCTTTACTTTATATCAATCCATCTCATTTTTTTGACACGTTTCAAAATAAATTCAGGAATCAGTATACTTCAGTCCTGAACACTTTGGCATGCATGTAATTAATTAGAGTTCAGTATTTGTTTATGTTTTTATGGGTAAATATACATTCAGAAAATGCGTAAATCAGGAACCATTCAGTGAATTTTGTATACATAGACTCGTGTCATGGTATAAAACATTACCATCATGCTAATAAACAACAACCAAAAGTTTTGATTCTTTTTCATCATATATTTTCCTGTGCTAGGAACTTTCATAAATGTAATCATACAATATGTGCTTTTTTGTGTAAGGCTTCTTTTTTTAACTTAGCATATTTTTCACATTTATCCATGTTGTTGCATGTATGAATAGTTGCTCTTTTACTACAGAATAGTATTTTCGTTGTATAAATATGCAATTCGTTTTTCTATTCTGTTGGTTGCCACCTATGCTCTTTCTGCTTTTTATCATAAATAAAAAGCTCTCTTTGACTTGCAAGAGTATTGGAGAATAAGTTTTAAATATTCAAATGAGAAACACCTGCTAACATGCAACATACAGCACAAAAACCCATTTGTTTATTTCTTTCTTCCTTTCTTTTCCTAGATCTTGAGTTTTTGTTAATACAAAATGAAGGCACAACTTAGATGAGAATGTTGGCATGGTTTTTTTTGTTTCTTGCTGTACAAAGAGAAAGTAAGAAGATTATTTAAAATCATCCCACTTTTTGGGACGCCTGGGTAGCTCAGTTGGTTAAGCAGCTGCCTTCTGCTCAGGTCATGATCCTGGCGTCCTGGGATCAAGTCCCACGTCGGGCTCCTTGCTCAGCAGGGAGCCTGCTTCTCCCTCTGCCTCTGCCTGCCATTCTGTCTGCCTGTGCTCTCTCTCTGTCTCTCTGACAAATAAATAAAATATTTAAAAAAAAAAAAAGATAATAAAATCATCCCACTTTTAAAAAAATATAATCTCTATACCCGGCATGGGGCTTAAATTCACAACCCCAAGATGAAGAGTCACATGCTCTACTGATTGAGCCGGCCAGGAACCCCATAAGGTCACCCAATTTTTTAAAAGTTTTGAATATTTTTATTGAAATTTTAGGATTAACCTGTGTTTCCTAGTCCATTGACTGATTTTAGGTAATTGCACCCAATTAAATTAAATTAAATTGTCTTTCCTAGAAGTTAGCATTTCAGCACAAAGTCATTGAATTTTAGAAGTAGATGTTTTTAAAGAATATATTAATTTGACATTAACTTTTTTTTTTAAAGATTTTATTTATTTGACAGAGATCACAAGCAGGCAGAGAGGGAGAGAGAGAGAGGAGGAAGCAGGCTCCCTGGTAAGCAGAGAGCCCGATGTGGAGCTCGATCCCAGGACCCTAGGATCATGACCTGAGCCAAAGGCAGAGGCTTTAACCTACTCAGCCACCCAGGAGCCCCTTATTTGACATTAACTTTTATATGAATCACCCTTAATCTAGAGAGGCATGACCCTTTTGAGTTATGTTTTGTGTCTACCATGCAGGAGTACTGTGTATTTTGCTTATTTTTAATAAAGATTGTCAATTCTACTAGTAATTGTAGATTTTAAGATCATGATCTAGAGGGTCCTTTCTACCTTTAAAGTTTTGTTAAATTTCTATGTTAAATTAAAAATGAAAATTTCTGGTTGCCATATTACATTACACAAAAGGGTTATTCTGGTGTAATGTTCCAGTGTACACATTCCATGGCTTTTTGTGAGTGTTAGTGTTATGGCTAATGACTGTTAATTTTGAAATTAAATTAAAACAAAAAGAGAGTAGTGTCTTTTGTAGTCTAGTTTTCAGGCTGTGTTTGTGGTGTATGAAATTTATTTTATGGCTTTTCTGAAAACTACATGCAAATGCTACACAGCATTTCAGTAGCATTTACCTTACTACTGAAATGGAATACCCAATAATAAAATAGGCAAAAGTTTTAAGAGGATTGATTTACAAATGTTAAATACTGCTTATGTGTACTTGGGACTTTATTGGCATTTAACACCTATACTTTGATTTTAGAAAGGACTTATTCATCTTTTCTCATGTCATTTTCTCTTGGTTTATGTGCCATTTGTGAAAATGCTTAAAGAAATGCTGGTACTAAGATAAAGGATAATTGATGTTCTTGTTTGAAAGTTCCACTAAGATCACAGAAATGACTACTAAATAAATTGCTTCTGTCTTTGAAGATATAACCTCTGCTTTCAAGAAGCTCATGACTTGTGGAAATCCATTAGAGTCAAAATTTCCATATTATAAATGTCTTCCATATTATAAATGTAGCTTCCATTTCCTTTTCTTGATTTCTCCTCCACTTATTTGTTCTCTTCTTTCCCCTTGTCTTTGGTCACATTTACTTAAAGATAGGACAGAATGAAAAAAAAAAAAAAAAAGATAGGACAGAATGAATGAGCTGTGAAAAAGGAGGAGCAAGGGACACCTGGCCAGCTCAGTTACTGGAGCATGCCATTCTTGATCTTGGGGTTGTAAGTTTGAACGCCACAGTTGATGTAGAGATTACTTACAAATGAAATCTTTTAAAAAAAAAAAAAGGGCAAGAGTCTCAATCAGTGTTATTTTTAATTAAATATATGCAGTATCAAGGATTACATAGACTTTAACCTTCTAAATGCACAGCAGAAAACCAAGTGAAAGTTGGTGGGTAGGTAATTGAATTGCTTTTACGTATCCTATCATAAAATCCTGTCATAAAGAATATAGGCATTCTAGGGGCACCTGGGTGGCTCAGTCAAGTAAGTGTCTGCCTTAGTCTCAGATCATGGTCCTAGGGTCCTGTGATTGAGCCCTGTGATTGTGTTTAGGGGCTTTCTGCTCAGCATGGAGTCTGCTTCTTCCTCTCCCTCTGCCCTTCCCCATACTTGTGCTCTCTCTTGCTCTCTCTCAAATAAATTAAATCTTTAATTAAAAAAAAAGAATACAAACATTCTTGTCTTAATCTCATTTCTCTCACAGCTCTTCACTTGGCATCCTATGCTTGAAAGACACTAAATTAACAGCCCAGCCAAGACTTCATCCCACTTCTCTAAACTATAAGTCAAACTTTATATTGTACCAAGTATAAAGAAATTAATCAGGTCAATTAATTTGCTTTTTTGTAGCCCCAGAACTTAATGGAGGCAAATTTATTGGAGAATATTTAAAGATAGTTAGCTTGTCATACTACAATCAAACTCCATACTTTATTCATCTGTAAGTTATAGTGTTACTTGCTTAAAACAAATTACTTATTGTACTTAGAGGACCTTCCCTCTTGACTCAAGTGCTAGCATTTATGACTACTTTATAACAGAACCTGAGCTACTCAGAGTGGGATAATTAAGAAATTTCACAGTTAGTGTACATTGTACATTATAGCCCATACAAGAGTTGGCTTGAGTTTCTAGCTAAAGGAAATGTGATGAGGCAAGAGTTATGTTGGGATGCAGATGAATTCCTAACTTTCTGGCCATTTCTTAACTAATTTCTTAATTATATGTGATTGGTGGTATAGGGTGATCAACCGAATGTGAATGGCCCAGTATAAGACCCTCCACAAATAATTAGTGCATATTACTTGCTTTATACTGAGTCAAATGTGTTTGCTTTTGTCTTAAAAACAGACCTAGAGAACCACTAACCTACTTTTAGTCACTATAGATTTGCCTCTTCCAGACATCTTATATACATGAAATCATACAATATGTCGTTTTTTGTGGCTATTTTTCACTTAAGCATAGTCTTTAAGAATCATCTATATTGTAGCATGAATCAATGCTTCTTTCCTTTTTTGTGTTTGAATAATACACCACTGTATGGATATACCACAATTTTTTAATCCATCAGTTGAGGACCATTTGAGTTGTTTCTATTTCTTGGCAATTATGAATAACACTGCTGTGAAAATTCTTGTGTAAGTTGTGTGTGGATGTATGTTTTCATTTCCCTTTCATATATACCTAGGAGTAAAATTGCTGAGTCATGTGATAACTCCATGTTTAGCCACTTGAAGAACAGATAAACCGTTTTCCAGAGTAGCTGTATTCCCAGCTGCATTCCCAGCAGCAGTATAAAGGGCTTGCATTCTCCCCATACTCCCCCAGTGCTGTCATTGTCAGTCTTTAATTATAACGATTTTCTTAGGTGTGCAGTTAGATCTTGTTGTGGTTCTGATCTCCATTTCACTAATGATTAAAGATGCTGAACATCTTTTCATGTACTTATTATTGGCTAATGTTGATTTAATGTAGACCTTGATATCTAAATGTTTTTGTAGCTTTTATGCACTCTACAATTACTCAGTATTTAGGCTCTGTGTTCCACATAAAATGCCAGTGTATATATGAACACATTTAAGGTCCTAGTTAGTTGTATGTCCTGTTGGAGAATTGGAGAGATACTGTTTCATCTGTTTTTCCAAACTTACCTGTTACATACGGATAGTCACCAGTTTGCCTAGGAGGACAGTCCCAGTTAACCATTAATTGAATTGCTTTGTTGTGGCATAATTATAAAAGTGCCCTCTTTCACTTTGAAGTGCCCTGATTTGGACAATAAATTATATGGCCATCCTACTGACAATTAACCTGGAGTATTTAAATACACATTTGCTACCTACTAGATCAGAATCTCTAAGAAAAGTGCCTGGAAATAATGTTTTTAGCAACTTCAAGGTCAAGCGCATTTATATTATTCAAGCAGAATGCTGGTGTTGCTCTGTGACCCAAAACCCATTATCATTGTTTTAGTGGGACAATGAGTTCCAAGTTAAAATTGGAGAGAAATAATTTTATTTGATAAGCTAGCACTATCCATCTCCTTAAAGTAATGATAGAGGAGGAATATTTCATAATACATATGTTGGACAGGCTCTTAGGAACAAAAGAGTATGGGGAAGTAAAGGGAAATAAATTTCTAGAAGTAGGGTTGTCTCAGGATGGAGACAGTGAGCAAAACTGAGCCTCTTGGTAATAGCTCCCTTGAAGCTGGGTGAGAGTAGAGGAGAGATTCATGAAGATGTTCTTCATACCTGAGAACTGGGATCAAGAACTAATGGCAGGGGTGTGGAAAAAGTTCTTTCATATCCTGAGGCTAGATAACAGAAGAAAGCATATGGTACTATTTTATATATTTGGGGGTCAGTAAGATTTGAGAATATCTGTATATATAGTCCTTTGTAAGTCAGGCACTTGTAAAAGATCTGTATTTTTACACAAGTGTCAGAGATGCCCATCCATGTTTGTAAAGATTTTTTTATTTGCTAATTGTATAAATGTCTTTAAGATGAAGGCAAACACATTTGACTCAATATAAAGCAAGTGATATACACTAATTATTCTTGTAGGGTCTTAATTCTGGGCCATTCATGTCTGGTCATTTGGTTTATCACCCTTTACCACCAATGGCATATAATTAAGAAATTAGTTAAGAAATGGCTGGAATGTTAGGAATGTATCTGTATCCCAACATAACTGTTGCCTCTTATATTTCCATTAGCCAGAAACTCAAGCCAACTTTTTTTTTTTAAGAGTTTATATATTTATTTGACACAGAGAGAGAGATCACAATGAGGCAGAGAAGCAGACAGAGAGAGGGGTGGAAGCAGGTTCTGTGCTGAGCAGAGAGCCCAATGGGGGGCTCGATCCCAGGAACCTGAGATCATGACCTGAGCCAAAGGCAGAGGCTTAACCCACTGAGCCACCCAGGCACCCCTCTTGTATGGGTTATAATACCAAGTAACACAGTCTTCAATATAATTAGCCGCAACACAGTATTTGATCCAAAAACTGTTGGGTGGGACTTTTATTTTTTTATTTTTAATTTTTTTTAGTTTTATTGAGGTATAATGGATGTACAAAGAACTGCATATATTCAAAGTGTATTTGGAAGAGATTCTGTTTTTTTTAATTGATACTATGGCAAGTCTGCCATTGTAATTTGTCTTTGAAGCATACAGTAACTGAGTGGAGAAATGAAACAGCTTGTTAATTTAACTTGGGGAAACTGTCATGAATTATTTATAGTAAGATGATTTACACTGGTTATTACTAAAACTTGTCCATATTTATGGAATGAGTACTTTTGTCTCCAAAAGCTAGTGACTTTTCATTTGTATATATTTATTTGAGAGAACAAGAGCAAATAATGACGTGCCAAATGAGAAACACAATAATAAATGCTTGAGAAGTTCAAAAGAATAAAAAATGGCTGGACAGGAGAAGTTAGGGCAAGTTGTGAGGAAGAAAGTAGGTCATGAAACAGGTAAAGACAACACAAGAAAGGGTCCAGTGGAGTCTGAGCTAGAGCCTAGAGAATAGATTTGATTCATTAACTAGGTAGACATGGATGAAAGAACATTCTAGAGAAGAAGAAAGAACCAGTGAGTATAGGTTATAGAAGGTGAATGGTCTGCCTTGGCTGCAGTCCGGGATGGTTGAGGGGAAATAAAAATGAAAAGTTAAGTTTGGGCAAGATTGGGGAAGATATTAAATGCCAAACTGACGGATTTAAATTGTGTCCTCTGAGTAAAGGGGAACTACTGAAGTTTTTCTTGAGCAGGATAGTTGATTTCAGGTTTCCTTGCCTTATTGTTACTTGAGCTCTGTTTTTCTTGAGGTATTTGTAATGCTGTTTCTGCCTCTTTATGTTGTTAACCTTTTTTCCTTTAATACTTTAGTTGTGGTTATCAGGAAATTGATTTTTAAATTTGTTTTTAATTGACTTACAGACAACCTGTCACCTTATTTTTCTTGGTATTATCAAATCTCTTTACCTACGGTAAAGTAATAATACTAGATCTGGAAGAGAGGGACAAAATAATTACCATTACTATTGTAGTATTAGTGTATGGCTTAATTCAGTAAATACTACGATTTTTCAAGAACATGAATTTTAGGAAACATAACTGAGTCCAGAAAAATTGAAAGATAATGGGCCCTCCTTGTATGTGAAGATCCAAAATTATACTGTCTCATTATTTTTTTGAATTTTATTTAAAAATATGTATTTAGAGAAGCAAAGCAAGTTCAGCTTAAGAAAATTATCTTTTTTTTTCTGGAATGTCATAAAGGATCCATGGACATTATAAATGTAGATTTTAGGAAAAAGTGAGAAGATCCCAAGAGTATTTTTCTATTCTTATCTCATTTATTTATTTCTTAACTTCAAATATTCAGGTAAAAACTGTGTATAAAATGTGAAGTACAGGTAAAGCAGTTCAACTATTTTGTGTTAAAGCCATATTCATAACCCTAAATGGTGGAAATTCTCTACTTTTAATGGGTTGTGAGAATTTTAATACAGTTTCCTTAAGCTCATGTTGGATTATGTATTCTTTAAATACTTTTATGGCTTTTAGAGTAATTTCCTGTTGTTATTTTCTAGTATTTGACTATTATTTCCTAGGAATTAACTGTCCCTTAAATATGATACTACATAAAGTATTATCATTTAATCTCCCACAGAAGACAGTAGTAAGTATTTAAGATTCTCTGATCTGGTTCTCCTATACCGTTTGTTCAGTCAGCAATTACTTCAAAAAAACATTCAGTGAGTATCTGCCATGTGCCAAGCAAGCCCTGGCTTTGAGAATTCAAAAATCAATGATTTGGACTTTTGCCCTGGAGGAGCCCAGTCTAATAGGAGAGGCAATCTAAATAAGTAATTAGAAATGCACTTGATATAATTTGTTTTGTTTGTTTAAAAAAAAAAGGTGTGTTGAGGTACATACAGGGTACAGTTCAGTGGAGCAGCATCCTGCTTTAATTCTTACTTTACCATTTCTCTTTTGTTTTTAACAGATATAACCTCATAGCAATGTAGCTTCTAAAGCAAAAAAGCATTACTAATCCAAAAAACAGCACTTTATAAGAGTAGAACGTTCCATTCAAAAGGAAAATAGCCATTTTAAATTATATGTACCTAATAATTGACAGAATCATAAGAAAATAGATAAGTAACAGTAAACGGGGATGCCATAAACACTAATGGGCACAGGAATAATGAAATAATAAATAATAAAATTTCACTAATCTGCATATTTAATCTCCTATGTGTGTCAAAAAAACATTTAAAGATGAAATGGATAAAGCTTTTCCTGTTTAACCGTACCATTTCTTAACACACAGGGTTAACCCTACTTAGATAGAATAACTGAGTGAACCCTAAAATCATCATGCAGTTTCTCACTTCCAGTCTTTGCTTGTATTTCTTCGAACTGAATTTACCATTTACTAATCTTTCCCTCCCCCACTATGTATGTCACATGTTTCTGTAACCTGTTCTTAAATGCCAATTTTGAAACATGCCAGAACTGCTCGCTCACATTTATTCTTCTGAGGTACTATATCTGTGTCATTTTTAACTTTTTATTACTCTGAACCTTGTGTTTTATGTAATTCATCATGTACACAACCTCTCCTCCATTAACTACCTGCCTTCCCCCCTATATCCAAAGAACCACTGCTCCATTTTAAAATTACCTGAGGTAAAGGACTTTTATCAGCTTGATAGAATACCTTGTATACCACTGTACTTAATAAATCTGGATTTAAATGTAACTAGATATCCTGTATTGATTTGGGAGAATGGTACAGCTGAACCATCCAGCTCTAGAATATTTTAGTAAGATTTAGAAAAAGAAACTTTTTCAGAAATTCTGAGATACTGTACTTCAGGGTAAAATTTTGTCAAAACTTTATCTTAAGTAAAATTTCTCCCCCTTGGTTTAAGTGACTCTGTAAGAAATGCTTACAGTCTGATAACTGGCCGATACCCTTTTTTTAATGAACTCATGACTCATATCCTGTTCATTAGCCTGATGCCTGTATCCCAGTTAATGCCATATCCGAGTCTTTTTTTTTTTTTAAGATTTTATTTATTTATTTGACAGAGAGAAATCACAAGTAGACGGAGAGGCAGGCAGAGAGAGAGAGAGGGAAGCAGGATCCCTGCTGAGCAGAGAGCTCGATGCGGGACTCGATCCCAGGACCCTGAGATCATGACCTGAGCCGAAGACAGAGGCTTAACCCACTGAGCCACCCAGGCGCCCCATATCCTAGTCTTAACACTGCGTTTGGTTGATTTGGCCATCAACACTGAACTGTCTATCCTTCCTGATATTCTCATGTTTCCTCTCTGGACTAGAGCATGTCTTCATGGCTGTTTGAGGAACTAGTGTTTCTGTCCAGTTGAGAAAATTGATTTTCAAACTGCTAATTGACGTTGTCTTGTTTTGAACACTGCCATATAAGAAACTGATAGTGTAATTGCTAAGGATAAATACTAACCTGAAAAAAAAAAATCTTTTGTACTAGGCTGTTGTTCTGTTAAGCCATATGAAAATTACGTTTTGTAGAAACTTTTTCACAGAGATGCTAGCCATGTGTTCACCCATTTTGTTTCACAGTAAATTCTCATTGGTGTCTTACTTCACTGAGGCTAGTGCCCTGACCTTCATTTCTAGATCACCCACGTGGTCTCCTTTCTGTGCTTTTTCTGATATGTGGGTGGTGTTAAAAGAAGATACAGAAGTAAGTGTATTTAACCTTTTCTTTGATCAAGGTCTGCTTGGACTTGGATCATAACACTTTTAATTACCTCTTTTGTATTTCCATAGACTACATTTATGGTTTTTTTTTCCTCTGTCTTTAAGCTGTCTTGCCTCCTCTTATTTTCATAAATGGATTTCTCTCCTTTTTTACTCAAGACATTGCGGTTATTTATTATGTATTATGTATAGGATCACTGAATTAGGTGTGGGTCTTCAAAAGTGCTGTCTCAATACCTATACTTTTTTCTTCTGACTCCCAAGTGAAGAGACTTCCCTCTCCTTCAAACCTACTCCTCACGTTTTTTTAGAATGTGTTGGTCCCTAACTATATGCCAGGGATTGTGACAGGATTTCTAGGAAACACAGTAATGAATAAGGTTTTATTTTATTTTATTTTATTTTATTTTATGAGAGTACACAACAGATTGGGGCTGGGGGACAGAGAGAGAACCTTAAGCAGGCTCCATTACCCTGAGATCATGACCTGAGCCACCCAGGTGCCCCAATATAATTTTTTTTTTTTTTAAGATTATTTATTTATTTATTTGTCATAGAGAGAGAAGCGAGAGCAAGCACAGGCAGACAGAGTGGCAGGCAGAGGCAGAGGCAGAGGGAGAAGCAGGCTCCCCGCCAAGCAAGGAGCCCGATGTGGGACTCGATCCCAGGACGCCGGGATCATGACCTGAGCCGAAGGCAGCCGCTTAACCAACTGAGCCACCCAGGCATCCCCCCAATATAATTCTTAAAAGAAGCTTACTGGTATGTGTTTGTGCTGTTTGCAGTGTTCTTGTCCTTGTCATTTGTTTTTTTTGTTTTTTGTTTTTTGGGGTTTTTTTTGTATTCCTAGAAGTAGAAAAATTTTTAATGGAAAGGAGAAAGATTGTTTTCCCCCAAAGAGATAAGAAGTGGGAACCTCTGTTACATGATTCCTTTTCCTTCCCATTTGAGATTTCTGGAAGGAATATATTATGTCTCTGAAGCCTGTAGTAGCAAAAAAGAAAAAGCTGAAGATCTCTGCTGTGGTAAAGATTCCTTTATTTTACTAATCCCAACCCTTTGAACAGCTTAAATCCAGTAATTTCTTATTTTATATGTATAATTTATGCATATGAAATGTGTGTGATATGTACAAAATTATATATACAATTGACCCTTGAGCAGCATGGGTGTGAACTGCGTGGATTTACTTCTGGGTGTGAACTGCGTGGATTTATTTCTGGGTGGATTGTTTTCAATACACTATAGTACTACAAATGTATTTTCTCACAATTTTCTTAACATTAACATTTCTTAAAATTTACTTTATTATAAGAATATAGTACATAAGGGCACCTGGGTGGCTCAGTGGGTTAAGCTTCTGCCTTCAGCTCAGGTGCTTCTCCTCATCTCTCTCTGTCTCTCTGCCTACTTGTGATCTCTCTTTCTCTGTCAAATAAATAAATAAAATCTTTTTTAAAAAAAGAATATAGTACATGATACATATAATGTAAAAAATATTTGTTAATTGACTACTTATGTTACTGGTTAAGACTTCTAGTCAGCAGTAGGTTTTTAGTAGTTCAGTTCTGAGGGAGTTAAAAGTTATGCATGGATTTTCAACTATGCAAGGGTCAGTACCCCAGCCCCTGCGTTTTCAAGGGTCAGTGTGTGTGCATGTGTGTGTGTGCACGTGCATTTGTGTGTGTGTAAAATTTTATTTTCTAATTATACACCAATACAGTAGCTCACTGGATTGTAGTACTTTTTTGTATAGGTAATATGTGCTCTCTTTATGAATTTATGTATGCACGACTCTAAACCTAGGGCAGAAAAATCTTGAAAATGTGGGTGATTGGCAGGTTTGGTTTGGTTTGGTTTTAATTGTGATAAAAATACATATAACACAAAATTTACCATCTTAACCATTTTTTTTTTAAAGATTTTATTTATTTGACAGAGAGAAATCACAAGTAGGCAGAGAGGCAGGCAGAGAGAGAGGGGAGAAAGCAGGTTCCCTGCGGAGCAGAGAGCCCAACGTGGGGCTTGATCCCAGAACCCTGGGATCATGACCTGAGCCGAAGGCAGAGGCTTTAACCCACTGAGCCACCCAAGCGCCCCCCATCTTAACCATTTTTAAGTGTATAGTTCAGTAATGTTAACTATATTCATGTTGTGCAAGCAATCTCCAGAACTCTTCATCTTGCAAAACTGAATACCATGCCTACTAACAGTTATTCCCCGTCCCCTTTTCCCCAACTCCTGGCAGCCAGTATTGTACTTTGGATCTCTATGAATTTGACTACTCTAGGTGCCTCAAGTGGAATCATAGCAGTATTTGTCCTTTTGTGATTGGCTTATTTTATTGAGCATAATGTCCTCAAAGTTTATCCATGTGTCGGAGTTTCCTTTCTTTTTTTTTTTTAAATTAAGTTTTTTATTTTAATTCCAGTATAGTTAACAAAGTGTTACATTAGCTTCAGGTGTATAATTTAATGATTCAACACTTCTATACGTTACTCAAGGCTCATCATGATAAGTGTATTCTTTAATCCCCATCACCTATTTCACTCACCTCCCCTCTGGTAATCATCAGTTCTTTATCATTAAGAGTCTTCTTTTCTTTTCTTTTCCCTTTTCTCTTCTTTCTGCCTCCCTACCTTCCTTCCTTCCCTTCTTTCTTTGCTTTTTGTATATTTATTTGAGAGAGGGAGAGAGCAAGTGTGCATGCCCTTGCAGGGTTGGGGGAGGGGCACAGGGAGAGAGGCTGAAGTAGACTCCCCACCATTGTGCAGAGCCCACCATGCTCAATCCCACGAACCATGAGATCATGACCTGAGCTGAAGCCAAAAGTTAGATGCTCAATCAACTGAGCCACCCAGGTACCCCACTGTTTCTTTTTTTTGAGACTTTATTTTTGGGGTGCCTGGCTGGCTCAGTAGGTTAAAGCCTCTGCCTTCTGCTCAGGTCATGATCCCAGGGTCCTCTCTGCTTGGCAGGGAGCCTCCTTCCCCCTGTCTCTCTGCCTGCCTCTCTGCATACTTGTGATCTCTCTGTCAAATAAATAAATAAAATCTTTTTTTAAAAAAAAAGAAAGGCTTTATTTTTAAGTAATCTCTACACCTAGTGTGGGGCTCGAACTCACAATCCCAAGATCAGGAGCTGCATGTCTGTCTTCTCTTTTTTTCCCTTTGTTCATTTGTTTTTGTTTTTTAAGTTCCACATGGGAGTGAAATCATATGGTATTTCTTTTTCTCTGACTTATTTCAATTAGCATTATATGCTCTAGCTCCATCCGTGTCATTGCAGATGGCACAATTTCATTCTTTTCTATGGCTGAATAATATTCTGCATCTTCTTTTCCCATTCATCTTTATCTATGGACACTTGGGCTGCTTCCATAATTTGCCTATCATAAATATTGCTGCAATAAACATAGGAGTGCATGTATATCTTTGAATTAATGTTTTTATATTCTTTAAATAAATACCCAGTAGTTTGATTATTGGATTATAGGATAGTTCTATTTTTAACTTTTTTAGAGCCTCCATACTGTTCTCCCCAGTGGCGGTACCAGTTTGCGTTCCCACCAAGATGCAAGAGGGATCCTTTTTCTGCATATCCTCATCAATACTTATTGTTTCTTGTGTTTTCAATTTTAGCCATTCTGACAGGTGTGAGATGATATCCCATTGTAGTTTTAATTTGCATTTCCCTTATGATGAGTGATGTTAACCATCTTTTCATGGGTCTGTTGACTATCTGTATGTCTTCTTTGGAAAAATGTCCATTCATGTCATCAGATTTGTCTTTTCAAATATTGTCTCCCATTCCATAGATTGCCTTTTAGTTTTATTGTTTCCTTCACTGTGCAGAAGCTTTTTGTTTTGATGTAGTCAAAAGTAGTTTATTTTTGCTTTTGCTTCCTTGCCTCAGGAGACATATCTACAAAAATGTTGCTGCAGCCAATGTCAGAGTAATTACTACCTGTGCGCGCTCTCTCTCTCTCTCTCCTAGGATTTTTATGATTTCAAATCTCACATTTAGGTCTTTAATCGATCTTGAATTTATTTTTGGTGTCGATCTTGAATATATATATGGTGTAAGAAAATGATCCAGTTTCTTTCTTTTCTATGTAGATCTCCAGCACCATTTGTTGAAGATACTGTCTTTTTCCCATTGCATATTCTTGCCTCCTTTGTCCAAGACTGACCGTGTAACTGTGGGTTTTACTTCTGAGTTTTCTATTCAGTTCTATTATCTTTGTGTCTATTTTTGTACCAATACCTTACTGTGTTTGATTCCTGCGTTTTGTATTATAACTTGAAGTCTGGCATTGATGAAACAAATTGAAGATGATGCAAAGAAATGGAAAGACATTTGTGTTCATGGATTGGAAGAACAAATGTTAAATTATCTATGCCACCCAAAGTAATTTGCACATTTAATGTAATTCCTGTCAAAATACCAACAGCATTTTTCACAGAACTAGCACAAACAATCCTAAAATTTTTATGGAACCACAAAAGATCCTGAATAGCTAAAGCAGTCTTGAAAAAGAAAAACAAAACTGTAGGTAATTTCCTTCTTTTTTAAGTCTGAGTAATATTCTTTGGTTGGTCTGTATGACATTTTGTGTATCTATTCATCTGTTGGTGGACATTTGGGGTGTTTTCAGCTTTTGGATACTGTGAATAGTGCTGCAGTGAACAGAAGTATACAAATATCCCTTTGAGACCCCACTTTTAGGTTTTTTGGGTATATCGCCAGAAGTAGAATTACAGGATCATGTAGTAATTCTGTTTTTAAGTTTTTGTGGATTCACCATGATATTTTTCACATTGCCTGCACCATTTCAGATTTCTACTAACATTGTACAAGAGTTCTAGTTTTTCCACATTCTCACCAAAACTTGTTATTTTCTTTTAGTAGTAGGTGTGAGGCGGCCTTTATTTGTATTTCTCTATTTATATGTACTTCTCTAATTATTTATGACAGTGAGCATCTTTTCATGTGGTGTTTGCCATTTGTATATCTTTTTTGGAGAAATTTCTGTTCAAGTCCTTTGCCCATTTTTATAAATGTGATTATTTCTTCTCTTGTTGTTGAGTTGGAGGTGTTTTTTGTTTATATTATGATTTGTTGGACTTTGTTCTTTGTGGGTTTTTTTTAAAGATTTCATTTATTTAGTTGACAGCGAGAGAGGAAACACAAGCAGGGGGAGTGGGAGATGGAGAAGCAGGCCTCCTACTGAACAGGGAGCCCAATGCAGAGCTCTATCCCAGGACCCTGGGACCATGACCTGATCCTACAGCTGTAGGCAGATGTTTAAGGACTGACCCACCCAGGCGCCCCTGTTGGACTTTAGTTATAAACAGTACTTTTGAAAAAACAGATTCCATTGTTATTTAATGACACATGTGGTAAAATGTCCTGTACATGTAACTAGAAGCCTAAATATTGGATGCTTCACAAAGTATTGATATAATGAGTACTGGTATTTTTTCTTAGCAACAATTAAAGCTATTTATCAGGAATATAGTTAGACACTGTACAGTTTCAAGTTGTTTTCAGAGGACTAAGTTAGACATGGGAAATATACACTATATGTGGTTTTTTAGAAATTAACTTTACTCTTCAGTCAGTTCTCAATAAATCAACTAGGAGTATAGTATAATTATGCATTTCAATGGTAAATTAGAATTCTGTCTTAATTGATGAAGTTGTTTTTAAAATGCATTATAAACTTTTTAGGATTTCCCAAGTTTACAACTTATATTATTGTTGAAAATATCAGTCATCTAAGGAATGCTGTTACTAAAATTCTGATATCTGTACCACTTGGCTGTTTCATAAATATCTTAGACTACACATCTGGGGTTAGTTCAGTAACCTGAACTTTTTCATTTTTATTTCTAGTCTTCAAAACTTTAACTGTGTTGTATAAAAGATATTTGTATTTGAAAAGAAATTAACATTCACCGAGGTACAATGATAAATAAATCAGTATTACACATATTGTATATCAGGTTCTTTGTTAAATACTAGGTATGAAAGACAAGAGACTTAAGTTCCTTCTTAGTTGTAGAGACAGAATCATTAACAACTAACTTCAATAAAACAAAAATCAAAATTGTCATTTTGGATCAGTACTAGATTTCAGAGGGGGAAAAACTTAAAATTCTTCTAGATCTTATGATTTTATCATTTTCCTATATAGCTAGATCATTCCGCTATAGCTTCCTATAGAAATATATATTTTACCCTTGTAGGAAAGGTACCATAGGTTAAAGATTGGATAACATAAAACACAGACTAAAGTCTAGGCTTAGACAGCCTTTTTTCTTTCTTAATCAGTGAAGTTTTTTTTTAAGATTTTGTGTATTTATTTGATAGAGGGAACACAGGCAGGGAGAGCAGGGAGAGGGAGAAGCAGGCTTTTCGCTGAGCAGGGAGCGATTCGGTGGCTCAGTCTCAGGACTCTGGGATCATGACCTGAGCTGAAGGCAGATGCTTAACAACTGAGCCACCCAGGTGCCCTATTAATCAGTGAATTTAACCCCCAACTTGACTCTAGCTTAGAGACCTAGAACTGGTAGTCTAGGACAAGTGCCCTTCTTGTCCTACTTGTTCAGCAGTGGCAGTTAGCAATATAGTTACTGTAAGTTGGTATTCTTTTGTTGGTTTACTCCTGGTTATCTGGCAGGGATGGGGAGCTGCCTTTTATTTTGCTTTTGCTTTACTAATTTGGAATTTCTTTTATTTCTTTTAGTGGTTACCCTTTTTTTTCCCCCCTAAGATTTTATTTATTTGACAGAGAGCACAAGCATGGGGAGCAGCAGGCAGAGGGAGATAGAAAAGCAGGCTTCCTGATGATCAGGGAGGACAAAGGCAGACACTTAACTGATTGAGCCACCGAGGCACCCTGTGATTACCCTTTTTTACTATGCATATTTAATATAAATATATCATTAGTGTCTTATCTACTTCCCAAACAATACCAAGGGTGTTTGAACTCTTTATCTCTGATTAGTGTTGTGCTCCTTCAATTTTAAGCAGTAGAAATCCAAACTCAACAAAAGGGGAGTTCTGTGAAGTGTCTTTTTAAAAAACATTAATCCCATTCATGAGGGTTCCATGAATTATGACTTCATGACCTCAGCTCCTTCCAAAGGGCCTACCTACCTCCTAACACCTTCACACTGGGCATTCGTATTTCAACATGAATTTTAGGGGAACCATTCAGACCATGTACCTGGTAGACAGCACTCAAGTGTTAGTCATTATCATCTTTGTTGTCATCATTTCATCACCTTGGAATTGGAGCTAAAGAAATGGGGGGCCAGTAGTCCATTAAGATCTTTGGAGCTGTAGCGTTTGGGCCACTTACTGTAATGTATACCTTATTGGCTGAATTATTGAGTTTAGAAAATGGGGTTAAATGTAGCTTGGAGAGATTTAGGAAAGAATATTTCAGTACTAAGTATTGTCAACTCTTGGAATTGTCATATAAGAGATTGGGAAACTATCAAACCAAGAGTCCATGAACACAATTTATGGTAATGTGATCAGTATTTTCCATTTTGTATTTTGACATTCTATATGTACTTGGAATGCTTTCCAAATGCATTTTGAAACCCTTAAAATGACAGTCATATTTTTAAAAATCCTTGGAAACCTTTTTAAATTATTTGTTAGTAATAGCTATGGCCTTACTGATTAGTATCTTTAGCAGAACTTTTCTTTAAGAATTTCCTCCTTTGGGGCGCCTGGGTGGCTCAGTGGGTTAAAGCCTCTGCCTTCGGCTCAGGTCATGATCCCAGGGTCCTGGGATGGAGCCCCCCATCGGGCTCTCTGCTCAGCAGGGAGCCTGCTTCCTTCTCTCTCTCTGCCTGCTTCTCTTTCTACTTGTGATCTCTGTCAAATAAATAAATAAAATCTTTTTTTTTCAATTTATTTATTTGCAGAAAAACATTATTCATTATTTTTTCACCACACCCAGTGCTCCATGCAAGCCATGCCCTCTATAATACCCACCACCTGGTACCCCAACCTCCCACCCCCCCAACTTCAAACCCCTCAGATTGTTTTTCAGAGTCCATAGTCTCTCATGGTTCCCCTCCCCTTCCAATTTACCCAAATTCCCTACTCCTCTCTAACGCCCCTTGTCCTCCATGCTATTTGTTATGCTCCACAAATAAGTGAAACCATATGATAAAATCTTTAAAAAAAAATTTCCTTCTTTGAAAGTCAGAATACAACTAAACAAAATTTAGAGATTACTACATTTTAATCTACTATTAAATCTATTTTTAAATTGTTTGCCTAATGAGATCTTAAAACTGACCTTTATTAATGGTTAATGGCGTTCATTATTTCACAGCATATGTTACTTGTCATCCTTTTTTTTTTCATCCTTTAATACCTGTGTGATATTTTATTTCCTGAAATGTTTTGAAATGTTTAGAAAAAAATCACTTGGTTCTTCATGCATTTCTTCTATTTTTGTAATTTTATCCATAAGTCCTTGACTATCTTAATTGATCCATTATCATTAGATACTTAAGTGATGCTGAGTCCCTTGGGCCTTTTACAATCTGCCTGTTTATTATCTGCAATTGAATAGTTTAGACAGTTGTTTAGTAGTTGGTTGGTTCTTATCCATGGTTCTTCGAAAGATCTATCCCAGTGAATGTTCAAAGTATGCCTGACACAGCATTTTGTCTTTTTGAAATGTGGAACTAAAATTAATTACAAGTTTTTGGTGTTCTCATAGTAATACTGGTGGTGAGCTTTGTTTAAAAATTATATGTTGCACTTCATCTTATTTCTCTTATCTCCTCCCTCATTTTCTATATTGATAATTGATTAACATCATAAAAAGGCAATCTTAGTTTTTGTAATTTCCTTGTGAGATGTAGACTGTTAGAGTTATTTTTCAGTCTTCCTCATGTGATAACGTATTCTGGAATGATTAGTTTTCTTTTTTTTTTCTGTCATTTGATCTTTAGTGTGAGTTTTAAAATATTTTTCATCACATTTATGTAATTTTCCTATTATGCTCAACAGATGAGTATAGGGCAGGTATGCTGACTTACCTGGGTTTTTTAAAACCCATTTGGAATTGTGTAGTAAGTTTTTAAAGCTTGATATGTTTGTGTAAAGGAAAGTTTTTTTTTTAACCAAGTAATGAGATACTCACTTGCTAAATTAAAGGAAAAAGAGATACTCCAATTTATGTCTTTTAGTATGCCCAGTAGATCTGGCTGAACAATCTATAAAATATTTTGCTATCATCATGTATAATTCAGCTTGCAGCTGTTCCATAACTTACTAAATCACTTCAGTGGAAAGTGTTGAGATTTTGAAATGACCAAATTACCAAGTTTTCCCTGAAGTGATGGCATAGGACTTGCTTTATTTTTATTTACGAAGTTAGTACATGTACATATTTTTTTGCAAGACCTATGAATTATTCTGTTCTAAATCATTTAATGTTTAAAATTTCAGGTTTTTATGATTCATTAGGAACATTATGGGCATACTAAAAATTGGAGGCTGTGTAATCTAAAGAATTGAATCCAGACATCCTGCAGATGATATTTAGGTTCCTTTGTCTTAGTTCTAACTCAAACATAAAGCATTTTTACCTTATCACCAGCTGCAATATTATGATACATTTCTTTCTAAGTCAGTTATAAAACTCTTTCATTAAGATTTATACTAAAAATGAAAATTATAGCTGAAGTATTTAGAACCATGGAATCTTTGAGTTAAAATGAAATATGCAAGTTGTGGTGGAGACTTGGCAGTGCTTTCCCATACCACTATTCTATTTTTTTTTTAATATTTTATTTATTTATTTGACAGGCAGAGATCACAAGTAGGCAGAGAGACAGGCAGAGAGGGAGAGGGGGAAGCCAAGCAGAGAGCCTGATGCGGGGCTCGATCCCAGGACCCTGGGATCATGACCTGAGCTGAAGGCAGCGGCTTAACCCACTGAGCCACCCAGGTGCCCCCCCATACCACTATTCTTCTGCTTCCTTGGACATCAGGCACAATACATTTCCCAGCCCCGTTGTAGTTAAGTGGTGCCACCTGAGTCCTGAAGGGTGAGCAGAATAGATTGTCTTGGAGGGTAGGTGTTGTCATGGCAGAGACACTTAGAGAAGGAGCTAAGAAATCACAGGTGGAAGGAGCATGAATCTTCGAATCACCACATGAAGGGCAGATAGTGAATATTTTAGGTTTTGCAGACTTTGTGTCATTCCTGTCACACATTGTTTTTTGTCTTTAGTTCTGTATTGTTTTCACAAATCTTTAAAAATGAAGGAAACCATGTTAGTTCAAGGGACATACGAAATGGGCAGCAGGCCCTGACGTCTATACTAGAGAGTCACCTGACTGGTATCATATGGTGCAAATGAAACAGAAGTTTTTGTGTTAATCTTATGAGTTGTGGGTGTTAATTATTATAACATAATCTGACTAAGATACAGGTGATCTCATCTGAATCCCTACCAGATTCCTCAAGAATGCTTCTGACATCAGGAATCTCCATATTATACATTCTGTGAAAAGGCCTGTTCCATGTAATTCAACTCCAGATGTTAGAAGCTTTTCTCTTTTTAGTAAGCCAACTCCTTGATTCCATTTTATCTGTTGGTTCCACTTGTGCCTCTGGTTTAAGTTTATACTTTATAGCAGCTTCTTATTATCATATGATAGTTTTCAGATCTTTCCTGTAGTGATAATTCTGAAAACAGAATAAAAAATTATTTTTAAAAATTAAACTCAGAATAAAATTATATAAACTAGAGAGTGATAAGTTGCACTTGGGAGATCACTTACCAATATCTTCTGAAAAATTTCGTCTCCTTAGTTTTAAAAAACTTACCAGTTCAGGTTTATTTACACTGTCAGGTTCATGAGATGACCTTAACAGATGATCAGTTGAGATTTTAAGTTGGCTATGTGTTTTCACCTTGTTATCCCTACCTTACTCCTTATAGCAAGTATCTTTTTAAAGCCAAGTGTGTATAGTAAACTAAACTTGTCTGGCTGGGATAAATTCAGCTTTAAGAAAGGTAAACTTCTTGTTTCAAGTGCAGTAAGTGTTTACTATTCATTTCATTTAATTTTTTGTGGAAATAAAATAGCTCTTCCTTTTACTTCCTACCTTACCATTTGCTCTTAGTGATAACTATGGGACCACAAGTACCAGTTTACACCTGTTGCCCTGTGAAAAATAATGTACCCCCTTTCTCTCTCCCTAGTTTGGACAAAAAATTACATGGTCATTCTTTCTGTCATTCACTTATGGCAATGATGGGCAGAAATGTTTTTGATTTTTTGGCTGGTTACTTGATTGCTTC
Source organism: Neogale vison (assembly GCF_020171115.1). Classification (NCBI taxonomy): domain Eukaryota; kingdom Metazoa; phylum Chordata; class Mammalia; order Carnivora; family Mustelidae; genus Neogale; species Neogale vison. The sequence goes on along the minus strand of NC_058093.1, from coordinate 95,701,751 downwards.
ATTTATCCCTTACACAATAAGTAGTCTACAGGATGATATTTGGGTACCCTGAAATCCTTAGCACAGAAAATAATTCAGGCATGTATGTGTCATCATTGTGCAGGGGTCATATAACCTAATTTTTGTCTGTGCACCACCAAAGGAAGTATTAGAATTGCCATTTTTTTCTTAAAGATTTTATTTATTTATTTGACAGACAGAGATCACAGATAGGCAGAGAGGCAGGCAGAGAGGAGGAAGCAGGCTCCCCGCAGAGCAGAGAGTCCGATGTGGGGCTCGATCCCAGGACCCTGAGATCATGACCTGAGCCGAAGGCAGCGGCTTAACCCACTGAGCCACCCAGGCGCCCCTAGAATTGCCTTTTTTTTTTTTTTTAAAGATTTTATTTATTTATTTGACAGAGATCGATCACGAGTAGGCAGAGAGGCAGACAGAGAGAGAGAGGAGGAAGCAGGCTCCCTGCCGAGCAGAGAGCCCGATGCGGGGCTCGATCCCAGGATCCTGAGATCATGACCTGAGCCGAAGGCAGCAGCTTAACCCACTGAGCCACCCAGGCGCCCCTAGAATTGCCATTTAAAGAAAGAAAAATTCTCTCTGTTCTGAAGGATTTGGTACATTTTCTCATTTTCTGAGAATGAAAACTGCATGTCTTTCTTGTTTCCCTTTTGCCCTTTCTGCTGTAATACTCAGATCCAAATTAATCCTCAATCAGGTATTTGTAGATTTGTAGCTGTTTTGATAGTTAATACATGTCTTCCTTTCCGTGAGAGTGATTTTATGGAATACTCTTTGGCACTTTGGAAGCCATCTTAAATTTGGGGCAAGGTATTTGATATAAAATCATAACTTTTTCAGCACTCAATAAATGTTAGTCATGACTATTTTTGGAAATAAACTGAGGCTAGGTGGAGAGAGTACCCAAAGCTGAATATACTATTTTTGTAACACAGGTACAGAGAACAATAACCAACAACTAAAAATAAGCTAGCTACATAGTACTAGCTTTAAAGTAAGTTTTAATGTTTTACAGTTTGGCTCTGTGTTATATGTCCTGTATATTTTGTATCTCTACCTCAGCAATAAGGTAGTCATGGACAGTTGCTTACTTAACTCTTTGTGTCTATTTTTGAGACTTAAGTCTGAAAGAGTCACATTTCCCACAAGTATAGATAGTAGCATGTAGATTTTTACTGATATTTTTATAAACAAATAGCTAATATAAATTTTAGAAGACAATTAGGAAAAATACAAATCAACCAAAATAATGAAAACTAGCCACTAGTAAATTATTATTACACACAGAAAAACCAGTGTTAACATTTGGTATATATCCTTTCAGACTTTAAAAAACATATTTTTTTGCATTTCCTGGACAAATAGTTACCACTAATTAAGAAGTAATTCCTTTTTTTTTTCTTTAACAAAAAATCAGATCACTTTCTACATACTGTTTTGTGGCACAATTTTATTTTTTCTTTCACCTAAGTATCATCATCTTCAATGCCAATAAAGGAATTTCTGCATCTTGTTGAGTGTACTTCCATTTACTCAGCCAGTCCTGTAGTGTTTACACTTTTTCAGTTTTTCTAACTGTACTATGATATATGTTGTAATTTTTTCTTTTGGATGAAATTCCTCTGAGTAGTCTTCCTGGATCAAAGGATATGTTCAGTGTAAGGCTTTTGGTATATACTGCTAAATTTTACCTCCAAAGCTTTTGGACCATTTTTCACTTCCACCAATAGTGTATGAAAATGTCTATTTTTCCGGGCCCTCCATGCAGTTGTCAGAGTTCTTTTCTGTCCTTGCCAGTGAAAAATGCTATTCTCCAAAATTGTGCTTTTCTTTAACCAAAAACCTTTCATTTCTTTTCTGTGGAATACCTATTTATTTATTTGCCTACTTTCACAGGTATGTTCATCTTCTTTATTTAGAAATTAAAAGTATCCTTTGACAGTAATTATTAAATTTTTGCTGCTGGAAATTATTGCACAGAGCTAACTGAAGATACTTTGCAATTTCAACAATAAGAATAAATTACTGCCTTGTGCAATGAGAAGATATGTTTGAAATTTAAATGTAGATATACATATAGTGAATTGAAAACTTCCTAAATAATTTATAATTCACATATCACTCTTAAATTTTATTTCAACTGACAGGTTCTCAACAACCACTATCTCTGAGCTAGAAACACTAAGTAAGTGGAATACTAGATTTCTTTTTTTCTGTTTTCATAAACTTGGCAGTTGCTTTGAAATACTGATCTAGGATACATATAGAATGTTTGGTATTATTACACCTGTTCCATCTATAGAAAGGGCATGAGTTAGGGGTAAGAGTGGCACTCCCAACAGACCTCACAAGATATCATTTATGCTGGTGGATTTACATAGCTCTCGTGTTTGGAGCCTCAGCTTTGAAGTTTTGTTTTTGTTTTACTTCACTCCTATGAATTATAGCAAGTACAGAGATCACATATGTTAATAAAGTTTACAGAGAATGAATAAATCCAGATGTCAAATTACTAATTCATTGTGAGAATTGAGTTTTGTTTCAGTTGGCATTACCAGTGCCTTCTCTCCAGGGTAACCTGCATGGGCTAGCCGGTTATAATTAGGTTGTTTGGTAACCAGGATTCAGATTAAAGTGAATTGGTTGGTTGGATGGTCGCAGAGGAATATACCTGTTCTAGCAAAGGTAACAATCAAATCTATAGGCCTGGGCAAAATGGCTTCTCCCTTGCTGATGTTGGCACTCCTGACTCTCATACTTGTCTTCAAGATCAGGTTCTCAAATTTTTCAAGTATGAAAGAATTTAATTTCTAAAAGATCAGTAGTAAAATGCCTGGAATATAGATCTTTCTTTTGCTCAGCAGTCTGCAGTTTGTAGTCTGGTAATCCCTGCTGTAGCCTAACAATCTTGCTTCTCTTTATAGACTTGGTCCAATTAAGGCCCAATATAATTAATTAGTACTCACTCCTTGAGATTGTATACCCAGGTACTTTAGGTCTATTAAACTCTGAAGTCACATTTACAGTGACTTGATTTATTCCCAAAGAGAGACAGTTATATAGTATGTTTGCATGCACATATACACATAAGCTTTACTTTTGACCCATATAGTGTAATCTTATTATTACTGCAGAGAGAGGGTTGGGGGCGCACTACTTGCCTAAAGTACTGCCAAGAATGGTAAAGCTGATAATTCCAGCAAAGCAGAGTATGTCAAGATAAGCTATCATATCTTATCTTTAAAAAAATTAAGTTAGCTCTTCCTATTTTTAGTTAAATGTCTAAAATGACGTGGTACTCATAACAGCTCCTTTTTATTGAAGGGCTAAACCATGCCTGAGAATCACCTACTGATCTGGTCTCATTTCAGGGTTTATTTCCATATGTAGGGTTTTAGGGGTTTGGGGTTTTTTTTGTTTGTTTGTTTTGGTCTTTTTATTATTCTTCTCTACAATTTTTCACTAAAAGAATCCCTATTCCAAGGGTGGATATTGGGTAACCTGTTAGGGGGATTCGGATTTATCACTTTGCTGCTAACGGAACAATTTCCACATAGGTAACCACCTCAGGTAGATGAGAGGACTAACAGTTCTGTTCTGGGATTTCTCTGATGTGAAAGCCAAAGAATGTGCAAAGAGACAGCAAAGGGAAGACTTCTTCCTCCCCTGCTTCTGCCCCAGAGAATCATGATCTTAACAAACCTCAACTCTGTAAAACCAGTTACTCAAGCCAGAAACTTTAGCATCACATTTATTTTCTCTGTCTCCCCCCAGTTTAGTAATTCACCATGTCCTGCAAATTTTACCATGGATGCTGTTTTGTTTTGTTTTCACTGGCTTTTTATTCTGGAGTATATGGACCAGACTTGCCCTACTTTGTACCACAAAAAGGAAACAAATAAGAATAGATGATAATGTTTGCCATTTAAACCAATTAAGAATGTAGAAGACATTGGGTGCCTGGGTGACTAAGTCAGTTAAACATCTGCCTTTGGCACAGATCATGATCCTGGAGTCCTGGGACCAAGCAGGGAATCGGGCTCCCTGCCCAGCGGGGAGTCTGCTGCTCCTCCTCCCTCTGCCTCTCCTCTTTGTGCTCACTCACTCTCTCAAATTAATTAATTAATTAATTAAAGGATCCTTCCATTTAAAAAAAAAAAAGTAGAAGACATTTTAAAAATTATACAGTCACAAATAAGTGATATATCAAAGTGATTAAGCATATGGACTCTGCAGCTAGACTACTCATTTCAAATCCTTGCTTTACCATTAGCTAGTTGTGTGACCTTGGGCAAAGCTAAAACCTACTTACCTATACCTGCACCTGTGTTTCACTTTTCTTACAAGGATACTTGTACTATTTACCTCATAGGGAATGCTTAGAACATACCTGTTACATAGTAAACCCTTTTTAAGTGTTAACTCATGGTCCTTTTCCTTTTTCTGTCCAAGGTTTAAAAGAACCTGTTCTTCAGCTAATAAATTTGCATCCATTAATTATCAATAGCCCTTTTATTTAGATAGAGTATTCGAGGTGAGTCATTTTAAAATTTAAACAACTAAGTCATCCTTATTCTCTCCCACTTAAGTTTGTGTTCCACCAATTGATCTCTGGATTAATTCTTTGTTATTTGATATACAAGTTAAGTGATCTGGATGTTGATTGTCGTGTCCAGTTGTAATGCATTTTCTTACATGTTTCTGTAATTTAGGAATGCATAAGCAAATACTGTCTTAGCCCATATGCTTGACCAAAAAAAAAAGATCTTTCATTTGTTTGTGATTAAGGGCTTAGCTGGTTACCTTCAGCCTCTTGGAAATTTATTTTGTATAACTTAATTTTGTCAGCAGAGAAGGGGAAGATCAACACCAGAAAAACTGGTTCATGTACCCAAATAGACAGAAAACCTCTTTGAAAAAAACAAAATGGTATCCCCCACCTCATGCAAGAATCAGAAATTATTTCCCCTGGAGAGCCTGGGTGGCTTAGTTGGTTAAGCATATAACTCTTGATTTGAACTCAGGTCATGATCTCAAGAGCTGTGAGTTCCAGCCCCGCATCAGGCTCCTTTCTGTGTGGAGCATGCTGAAGGTTTCACTCTCTCCCTCTGCCTTGCCCCCCATCTCAGTCTCTCCCTCTTTTTCTTTCTCTCCCTCCCTCCCTTTCTAAAAACAAAAGAAAAAAAAATCACTTTCCACTTACAGCTATCCAGTTCTCCCAAAGTTGTAGAAATGAGCATGAAAAGAATGAAATTAAGTAATTCATAGATATTGCTATTGAGAGGTACAGTAAAGCTTTTCACCAGTATTACCAGAAGCCTTGTTACTCTTGCATGACATCAGGTACACATTTTCATTACTCTCGGTCATTTGATCTTTGATTAGGCTTTGCTATCCCATTTTCAAAATTGTTATTTTTAATTATTTATTTATTTTAAGAGAGAGAAAGCATGGGGAGGAGGGGCAGAGGAAGAGGCAGAATCTCAGAGACTCCCTGCTGAGCACAGAGCCATCTCACAACCCTGAGGTCATGACCTAAGATGAAATCAAGAGACACACTTAACCATCTGAGCCACCTAGTCTGTGTTTTTTGTGACAAAATTTCCTTCAGGAAGACTCATTTAAGCAATGACTTTATTAAAAAAACTGCTTTTCTATTCCTTAGAAAACTCAGTACACACATTATTAACATTCTTTGACTCATTCCTCTTGAACCCAAAGATGACTTGATACATGTTCTACTACCAGAATCAGTATGTATTTTTAGTTGATGAGGAGTATGAAATGTTTGTTGGTAATTGTTTTTAAATATATCACATATAGATAAATTGGATTTTTGTCAAATTAACAGGTTTTTATTTCAGTGGACATCATTAAGAAAGTGAAAAGACAACCCATTTGAAAAGGATAAACTGTTTGAAAATATTTACTTAATTAAGGGACTTTTATGTGGAAAATGCATAAAGAACTCTTAAAACTCTATAGTGAAGACAAATAATCTAATTTTTAAATGGGCAAATGATCTGTATAGACATTTCTCCAAAGATGATAAACCTATGGCCAAAAAGCACATGCAGGGTAACCAACATCATTAGCTATCAGGGGAAATGCACATTACAGTCATACCACTTTATACCTACTGAGATGGCTACAATCAAAAAGACAGATAATATGGTGCGCCTGGGTGGCTCAGTGGGTTAAAGCCTCTGCCTTCAGCTCAGGTCATGGTCTCAGGGTCCTGGGATCAAGCCCTGCATTGGGCTCTCTGCTCAGTGGGGATCCTGCTTCCTCCTCTCTCTCTGCCTGCCTTTCTTCTTACTTGTGATCTCTCTCTGTCAAATAAATAAATAAAATCTTAAAAAAAAAAGACATAATAAATGTTAGTGATGGTAGAGAGAAATTGGAACCCTCTTACACTGCTATTGGGAATGCAGAATTGTATAGCCATTTGGAAAAGTGGAGTTGCCATTTGACTCAGCAATCTGATTCATAGATATATCGTTTATAGAAATAAAAACATATGTCCACTCAAAAACTTGTACATGAATTTTCATAGTAGCATATTCATGATAACCAAAAGATGGAAACAACCCCCAAATATCTATCATTTTTGTTTGAAATATCTAGAGTAGGGAAATCTGTAGAAACAATAAATTAATGATTCTCTAGGGTTAATGGGAGTTGTAGGGATTAGGAGATACTAGTTAAAACCATACAGGGTTTCTTTATGGGGTGACAAAATGTTTTAAAATTGATTGTGGTGATAGTTACACTATTCTGTGAATATACTAAAAATTATTGAATTATACACTTTAAATGGGCAAATAAATAATCGGTATGTGAATTCTACCTCAGTAAACTGTTATAAAAAAATAAATGTCAGGAGAGCTTCCACTGAATACAGTGGTGGCCATCTAGCTACTGTCTCTCAGTTTTCCTTGGAAAAAATACGGAATGAGAAGAAAAAATCTATATAAAACTTGAGGACATAGCATAAATTTGAAAGAATTTAAAACCTCAAAATAACTTTAAGTAAAAAGAAAAAATATCAAATTTAGCGTATGAACTCACACATTCCCTCTATCCTGCCTACCACACATTTTGTGGCAAGCAAAGACCAAAAAGGGGCGGTGGGGGCAGAATGAAGAGGGAAACTAAGCTTGATCTAAACACTCAGCCAGAAAGACTAAATGCACCCTAAAAATTCTAAAAGAGAATGATTGAAATTGGGTAGGGGAGGAGTGTAAAGATACAGTTTGAGGAGGCAGCTTTCAGAATGTCTAGCTTCAAGAAAGGGAAGAAGGCACATAAAGAAGGGAGATGCTTTCTTTCGTGGTTGGGTGGTGAAGAAAGAATAAAGCAAAAGCAGAAAATTCAAAATCCGGCAAGACAAAGGGAACCACAAAGCTGCAGGATTCATAACCAACTTCTCCCGCCAGAACAAAACAAACAGTTGGCTGAAATATCTGGAATTTGCAATATTGACAGAAGAGGGCATCATTAAAACAGGTATCTGTGTATCATCCCAATAAAATAGTATTCAGATGAAAATTCATAGCAGTAAACAGATTTATCTGTAAAGTGAAAATTAGTGAATTCCTTTTCCAGCTCAAACCAAAATCTAGAACAACAACAGCAGAGTAAACATGAGGAGAGCACAGGAAGGAAATAACAAAGATAAAGTAGAAATTAATGAGGTAGAGAATAGAAAAATAGTAGACCTAATTAAACTATAATTTCTTTTGAATTACCAAAATAGACATTACTAGCTAACTTGATCATTGTAAATATGCAAAATAAGGGTGAAAATAACCAGTGAAAACAATTCTTTTTGTTTTAAAATTCATAAGAGACTATTTAGCAGACCTCACAGCAATTAATTGAAAAACCTAGATGAGTAATTTCCTAGGGAAATACAGATTACCAAACTTGAGCGAGAAATTTTAAACAGACCACTTTCCACAGAATAATGTCATTAAGAAATTACCCCCACTAAAAAGCATCAGCTAAAAAGCTAGATGGTTTCATAGAGGATTTCTACTGAACCTCCAAAGACCATTTTATTTCCACTGCTATATAAATTGTTCCAGAGCATTGAAAATTATAGAAAAATCCTAATTCCTTTTATGGAATAAATGTAGTGATATTTAACTGATGACAACAGTACAAAATAAAAAGAGAAGTACTATAAACCAATATCCCTTATGAATATTGATAAGAAAATACTAAATAATGTTATTAAGTACTATGAGATTATCATATATGAGATTTATTCATTCCAAGAATGCAGGGATGGCTCAGTATTAGAATATCTATTAATATGATGCTCCATATTAATAGATTTGGTAAGAAAAATCATTTATCTCCATAGATACTGAAACAGCTTCAAAAAAAATTCACCCATTCGTGATAAAAATAAAACACACATATCCATTCAAGTAAATAGAAATTGAAGGATACTTTTAAAAATAATATTTAAAAATCCTTAGTTCTAAACCCAGAAAGCTTATACAATGAGAAAGCTTATACAATGAAAAATACTAGTGGTATTTCCACATTATGTGAAAACAAGGTTAAATAAAAATCTTTAAAAGGGGGGGGCACCTGGGTGGCTCAGTGGGTTTAAAGCCTCTGCCTTTGGCTCAGGTCATGATCCCAGGGTCCTGGGATCGAGCCCCGCATCAGACTCTCTGCTCAGCAGGGAGCCTGCCTCCCTTACTCTCTCTCTCTGCCTACTTGTTTCTCTGTCAAATAAATAAAAATCTTTAAAAAAAAAAAAAAAAAGGAAAAGAAGACAAGGTGATGCCTGCTATCTCTACTAATATTCAACATTGTAATGAAAGTATTAGGAAATATAATTAGATAAGGAATTAATCAAGACATGAGAAAATGGGTAAAGGATGTAAAATTATCTCTGTTGGAATATTTCATGGTAGTATAGCTAGAAAACATGAGAGGATCACTGATAAGACTAAATCAAAACAAAAGAATTGAGTAATGTAGCAGTATATAAATTAACTTGGCCTCATATACACAATTACTAATTAACACTTCTAATAATGGTGAAAGCCCCAATTATAATAGCAACAAAGAGGGTTAAATACTTAAGTATAAACTTAAAAAGAATTGTGCAAAACCTGTAGAAGAATAATTTCCTAACATTTTTGAAGGTCAGTGGTAGACTTGAATAGGACGACTGCATTATAATTCCTAAATTTAATGCAATCTTCGGGAATGTAACAAGAAACTTCTTATTAATGAAGATAGACTCATTTGTACTCAGTTATATGGAAAAACAAACATACAAGAATAACCGGGAAGAGACTAAAGAAGGAAAAACTGCTAGGAAATACTTCCCATACCAGACTTTAAAACATCTACTGTACAACTTCTACAATTAAAAAGTGTCCTACGCCCACACAAGTAAAATAGAGTTATGGGATAGAAAGCCCAGAAACAAACCAAGGTACCAGTGGAAATAATAAAGGTGGTATTTCATAACACTGAGGTAGAGAAGAACTTTTTAATAAAGGTATCAGAATATCTGGGTAGCCATTTGGAAAGATACGCATTTTGCACAAGAGTAGTCTCAACGTGAAAGTGTATATACACATGTTCATAGCATTATTCATAATATCCAAAATGTGGAAACAACACAAATGTCTATCACTTGACATGGATAAACAAAATGTGTAATAATCATACAATGAGCAATAATCATATGGCAAGAGCAAGTGCTGATACATACATACTACAACATGGAAGAAACTTGAAAGCATGCAAAGTGAAAGAAGGTAGTCAGGAAAGGCCATAGATTGTATTAATTACTTACATATCCATTACAGGCAAATGATAATAGAGTAGGTGAGTGGGTGCCAGGAGTTAAGGGAATTTGGAGTAAAGGGGAGTGACTGCTAAATGGTACGGTGTTTCTAGGCAGCAACCTCTTTGACCTCAGATGTAGCAGCTTCTTCCTAGAAACATCCCCAAAGGCAGGGGAAGCAAGGGCAAAAATGAACTATTGGGACTTCATCGAGATCAAAAGCTTTTGCCCAGCAAAGGAACCAGTCAACAAAACCAAAAGCAACTGACAAAATGGAAGAAGATACTCACAAATGACATATCCGATAAAGGGCTAGTATCCAAAATCTATAAAGAATTTATCGAATTCAACACCTAAAGAACAAATAATCCAATCAAGAAATGGGCACAAGACGCGAACAGACATATCTGCAAAGAAGACATCCAAATGGCCAACAGACACATGAAAAAGTGCTCCATATCACTTGGCATCAAGGAAATACAAATCAAAACCACAATGAGACACTGTCTCACTCCAGTCAGAATGGCTAAAATTAACAAGTCAGGAAATGACTGGTGTTGGCAAGGATGCAGAGAAAGGGGAACCCTCCTACACTGTTGGTGGAAATGCAAGCTGGTGCAGCCACTCTGGAAAACATTATGGAGATTCCTCAAAAAGTTGAAAATTGAGCTACCTTATGACCCTGCAGTTGCACTACTGGGTATTTACCCTAAGGGTACAAGTGTAGGGATCCAAGGGGCATGGGCACCCGAATGTTTATAGCAGCAATGTCCACAATAGCCAGTCTGTGGAAAGAGCCCGGATGACTGTCAACAGATGAATGGATAAAGATGTGGTATATACACATACAATGGAGTATTATGCAGCCTTCAAAAAAAATGAAATCTTGCCATTTGCAACAACATGGATTGAACTTATAGGGTATTATGCTGAGCAAAATAAGTCAATCAGAGAAAGACAATTATCATATGCTCACACTGATGTGAGGAATTTGAGAAACAAGACAGAGAGGATCATAGGGAAGGGAGGGAAAAATGAAACAAGACGAAACCAGAGAGGGAGATAAACCATAAGAGACCTCAGTCTCAGGAAACAAACTAATGGTTGCTGGAGGGGAAAAGGGTGGGAGAGGAATGGGATGGCTAGGTGATGGACATTGGGGAAGGCATGTTCTGTGGTGTGTGCTGTGAATTGTGTAAGACTGATGAATCACATACCTGTATTCCTGAAACAATACATTATGTGTTAATTTTTAAAAAAGTTAATCTCTTTGCAGTGATGAAAATGTTCTAAAGTTGGTAGTACTGGTGGTCGAACAACTGAATATACTGAAAACCATTGAATTAAGATACTTTTAATGGGTGAATTGTATGGCATATGAATTATATATCAATAAAGTTTTTACCAAAATAATAATAATAATCTGCAAATGGATAAAATTTTCAAAAGAGGGAAAGACTAAGACAGATCATATAAGAAGAAAATGGATTTTTCTTGTTTAACCATGGTGTATGGAAATATTGTGCTGCTATGGCTCAAAAGCCCAGAAGTAAAAGATTGATAAAGTGGACTTCATAAAAATAAGAAAATTTTGCATGGCAAAAACCACTATGAGGAAAGTTGAGACAGCTGACAAACTAGGAAAAACTATTGTCAATATATACCACAGACAAAAGGCTAGTAAAGAGCCCTCTTTTTTTTTTTCTTCTTTTATAAGATTTATTTATTTGAGAGAGAGTGCACAGGTGTGTATGGGGTTGACAGGAGTGGGGTTGGGGGCGGACAGAGGGAGAGAGAGTCTCAGGTAGGCTGAGCACTGAGTCTGATGTGGAGCTCAAACTCATGACCCTGAGATCATAACCTGAGTGAAAACCAGAGTCTGACACAACTGACTACACCACCCAGGTTCCCCATGAACTCTTAGTAATTAAAGGGCATAAAATACAGATATATTGAGAAACAAAGGACCAAAAACATGATGGAAAAATGTCTAAAAGACATAGACAACTCAAAATGTAAATATGACCCTTAAATCCTTTTTTAAAAGTTTAATCTCCCTTCAAATTAGAGAAATACAGATTAAAACAGCATTGAGATAACATTTCTTACTGGTCAGATTGATGAAAATTAAAAAGAACGATAGCACATTCTCTTGTGAGGCTATTGGGAAGTAGGCACTCTCATTACACACTGGTGGAAATGCAAGCTGGCATAGCTCTTCTGGATGGCAATTGGCAATCCCAATAAATACACATGCATTTTTTTTAAAAGAATTTATTAATCGGAATGAGACCCCACAAGCAGGAGAGCAGTTGGGGGTGACGGAGAAGCAGACTACTGCTGAGCAAGGAGCCCAACATGGGGCTCAATCCCAGGACCCTGAGGTCATGACCTGAGCTGAAGGCAGATGCTTAACTAACTTAGCCATCCAGGTGCCCCAAAACATATGCACTTTGAAAAATTCTTATTTAATCTTTACACTACACGTGGGGCTTGAATTTACAACTCCAAGATCAAGAGCCGCATGCTCCTCCTAATGAGCCAGCCAGGCACCCCTTACACATGCACTTTTGACACTGCAGTCCCACTTGTAGAAATCTTCTGTAAAGATAACACTTACATATGGACAAGTTTGTTCATTTTAGAAGAGCCTTTGTAGTTGCAAAATATTGAAATGCCCATACAGGAGAATGGCTGAATCAATTATAATAAACCCACACAATAGAGTACTGTATTGCTGTAAGAAAGAATGAGGAGGCTCAGTGGGTTAAGCCTCTGCCTTTGGCTCAGGTCATGGTCTCAGGGTCCTGGGATCGAGCCCCATATCGGGCTCTCTGCTCAGAGGGAAGCCTGCTCCCCCACCCCCCTGGCCTACCTCTCTGCCTACTTGTGATCTCTGTCAAGTGAATAAAAAAAAAAACTTAAAAAAAAAAAGAATGAGGAGTATCTCTGAACTGTTGCAGTGCAATTAGGTGAAAAGAATAAAGTTTAAAAGTATCTATGTACTTTGCTACTCTTTGTGTAAAAAGAGAGATGTATATACATGTATCTACTCATCTGCGCAAAAAATACAGGAATGATAAACCAAAAACTAATGAAATTTGTTTCCTCTAGAGAAGGAGTGGGAATGTGGTAGAAAGGTTGGGGTTAGTGGGAATAAGATTCTTGGGATGAGGAGGAAGTGACATGTCTCCAACTATACTTTTCTTTATAACTCTGACTCTTAGAACTCCGAAAATAAATAAAAACCAACCCAGTATATGTGTTTGGGCAGGCAGAGGGGTGGGAGTAGGGATTCCAAAATGGAGTATAAATGCTAGCAAATGAACCTGATCATATTACAAATGAATAACATAAGTACAGTTATTGAGTGGGGAAGAAAAGAACTAAGTAACCTTGGGAAACTTTGATTATGTAAAGGCAAAAAGAACAAATATTGTGTTCTGGGTACTAATTGTGTTCTCCCAGAGGTATTGGTTGGGAGTTCTGAGACTAACCTTTTTGTATACTAAGTTTCAACAACTAAGTGATTATATCATAGATAACAAAAGTATGATTTCTCGCTGTTGGATAAAGCACTTAAAGATAGTGAAAAGAATAGTCTAGAGTAGTCTTTCACTGGAGTTGGACATATCATTAAATCAGGAAGCCAGGATTGAATGCATATACAAATGCAGAAATAAATATAGAGGTATGAATGTATATGTCTATCTCTCTCTCTTGAGAGGGACAAAGAGCACTGAGACCCTAGTCAGAATGAGCATATCAGTGCCCAGATCCTCTGGAAATACTATTTCCAGAAATTGGAAACATGGATCCTTGGAGAAATGTTTTTTTTCTGAGTCTGGGGCCCAGAAAATACAAATGAACCTGGAATATCATGTAGTACCAGAAAGTAATTTTTTTAAATAATGGCATTAGGTTATAATATTATATAATAGTATTAGGTTATAATACGTATTCAAATGTTCATACATATAAAATATGTTGAGCGAGAAGGGATAGTGCTTTCTTACAGTGGTCCAATAACTATATACTTCCAATAAGTACAGAAGAGAAGAAGGAAATCAAAATCATCCTTAGGCAAACAGCATTGTAGTAATTATTGCATGCAGAAGTATCAGTGGATGCTAAAATGAGCAAAATTATGAGGAGAAACAAAATGTTTTCAAAGTTACTGAATGCCTCTCCACAAGATACTTACTAATTACAAAGGGGAAAATAGCAACTGTATAGGAAAAACAGGGCAGACACCACCATAAGTAATCCAAGTAAAAATCACCAGTTATAAGACAATATGGCAACATCATGTATGCCCAGATATAGTGCACTAAGAAGGGTATAATTTCACTTCTGTGGTATTCTTGTCAAAAATGCATTATCTTGGGTGCCTGGGTGGTTCAGTCCTTGGGTGTCTGCCTTTGGCTCCGGTCATGATCCCAGGGCTCTGGGATCGAGCCTCGCAGTGGGCTCCCTGCTCCGCAGGAAGCCTGCTTCTCCTTCTCACACTCCCACTGCTTATGTTCCCTCTCTTGCTGTCTTTCTCTATATATCAAATAAATAAGTGAATAATCTTTAAAAAAAAAAAAAAGTGAACTTCATGGTTCTCAAGATGAAAGGAATCCATCCTATGAAGAACATAATCCCTTCGCATTTATATTATTCACCTTTGCAATTTATCAAATCCACTGAGAGCAAACAAGCCAGCAGATTAAGCCAGATTAATTTGGGGCCACTTGTAAGTAGTGTGCCATAGAAACTTGTTATAGAATCTAATCAGTGGGGCACCTGTGTGGCTCAATCATCTAAGCATCTGACTCATGCTTTCGGCTTAAGTCATTTTGGGTTCCTGGAATGGAGCCCCAAGTTGGGCTCTGCAGGGAGTCTGCTTGGGGAGTTCTTTCTCTCTCTCCCTCTGCCCCTCCCCCACAAATAAATAAGTCTTTGAAAAATCCAATTAGCTAGTTTATGCTACTATCTAGTTCACATTAAGACAGGCAGTTATCATGTCACTTTACTTCTGAGCTTTAGTTTCCAAACTATAAAATAAGGTGGGAAATAGATAAGAGTGTTTCTGAGGTCCATTGCAAATGTATAAAATTCTATTAGTTATTTCAGAAAGCATTGAACTAAAGATGTGTAATCTGTATCAAAGTGCCTTGACCAAGCCAAGACTCAAGATTTTAGTACTTTTATTGTTTATTGACAATTATTGGAAATGAGTGTTTCTATTGAGGGGGCTATTCAGGCTGAAAAAAGACAGGCTACAGGAAATGAATTTCTTCTTTTTATGTTGCTGTGATTTCATTTTCAGTAAAAGTAGCAGAATCTTAAGGAAATGAGGAAATTGCCAGGGTTCAAATGTGTCTCTAGCACAGAATACTACTTGGAGAGATAACTTACTAAGTAACACAAGGAGTGTGTTAGGGGGTGGAGGGAGGTGTAAAAACCCTTTGGCATAGAATAGTGGAAAGAACCCTCCCTTAGCAGGATAATGTCTTCTGCATCTTATTTTTTAATATTTCAAAGTCAAGTATTTTTACTTCAAATTACAGAGTTTTCAAAAAGAAAATATATTTGCTAATAGATTAATGCTTTATGACAGTCACTCTGCCCCCCTTTTAAAACGTTATTAAAAAAATAATAATCCTAATAAAAGTACTCTCACAGTTTAAAAGATATGTCAAATTCCGTGCATTAAAAAAGCTACGGCAAATTAAGACTTTATCTCAAAACAAAAAAAGAAAGGAAAACCGCTAGAAAAGGTTTTACAGAAAAGTTTAAAGATAGTAGTATAATGAGTGTCCAAATACCTTCTGGTTTTACCAGTTCTTAATATTTTGCCATATTCACTTGTTCTGTCTCTTTGGCTAATGTGTTTTTATCATACCCCAAATTTTAATATTGATGAAATTTCATCTCATGTACTAATCATATGATTGACATCCCCCAGTTGTTTGTAAATACCCTTCATAGTTTTTTTAAAAAATCAGAATCCAGTCAAACATAACACTTTATATTTATTGTCATCTCTCTCTAGTCTTTCATAAGTTTGCATATTTTTTCACAATACTGATATATGAAGAGTTTAAGCTGGCTGTCTTGTAGAATGGTCCACAGTATAAATTTGTCAGATTGTTTGCTCATGACTGGGTTCAGATTATGTATTTTCAGAGTAATATTACATAGGTGGTTATTTTTGTCCCCTACTACATTACATCAGGAGGCCTATAATGTTTGTCTGTCCTGTTATGGGTGATGTTAAGTTTGATCACTTGGTTAAGGTAGAGTCTACAGGTTGTAAACATACCTTTTACTCTTTGTAATTAAAAGTTATCATAAACTGAAGAATATCTTGTCTAGTAACTATCTTTCACCCAGTAGGTTGTGTCATATATTTCTGACACTTGCCAGAATCTTACTGCATTACTAATTGCAAAATACTGATTTTCTTCTTATAAGAAAATGTTAACTTTCTAAAAAAAAAAAATAGTTTAGACATAAGATGTCCCTTATGGTAATTATTTGCTCTTTTTATTAACAATGTTGGGAAATACGTGAGAGAACTAGATTCAAATGTTGTTTTTGACTTAAAAAGTCAGGTGAGAGCTAAGGCACTAAAAAGTTAAGAAAGTTTATCGGGAATGTCAGTAATTAGATTTAGACAATTAAATTTCTGTTATTAGTCCCATAGTTGCCCTAGTTCCTATAATTCGGTTGGGAATTAAGTTTTCACCTCATAACTACAGTTAAACACTATGTTAATAGAGGCAGTGTGCTTCAGTTTTTACAGAGGACATTACTGAGCATTCTGAGAAGTACAGTATGAAATTTGAGATTAAGCAAAAAATGAAATTTTTTAATTCATTCTCTTTTACTGAGGATTTATTCTTGAAAGTTTTCTTTTGTTACCTGACCTTGTTGGCATGTTTTAAGCACATTTCCAAGACATTATAAGAAACCTTTCCAAATCTGTTTCACTGTTTATTTGTATGGAACACTTAAAGGGTGCAGACAAAGCGACCTACTAATTAATTCTAATAGCATCCATTAATGGTTATTAATGGTATAGTATCCAAAAGGAATATTGAAGGCTCTGTGTCTTATTGGCTAGGTGTAGATTGTTCCTAAATGAAATGTTCATTATCCATGGAGTTCACTGTTAACATCTAAGTCCTTTCCCTTCAGAATCTACTTGACAGTAGTATAACTACATTTTAAAATTTTTTAGTTACGATTTTTCACTAATTCAAAATTCCTTGAATTTAGAAGGCCTAAAAACGTCCAAAGTTCAAAGAGAACATAGAATCATGTGAAACATTATCATCCCGATATACAAGTGGATTTATCCTGACCCATCTGACTAGTAGGGATACTCTTTTTAATTTTTGCTACAATAACAGTAGGTTCCTTCATCATTATTCATTTTAGTGTATCCATCTCTTTCATAACAAAAGCCTTTATTATGGTTTTTAAGAAAAGCTGCCTTGAATTTATGTTTCTCATATGTAACAGATTCTGAGAAAAAAATCATTTGTACCCTTTGATAAAAGCAGTAACCATATAAGGAAAAGTCAGAAACTTGGATATTTGTTTTGGGATATTCAGGCTTGATTTTTACCTCTGAACACATCTAAATACTGAAAAGTACAGGGCATGGTAAGGATTGTAATCTAGGGAGGTAGGTATTTTGAGGAACTTTAAATTAACGTGAAACCTCTCAGTCAAAAATCACTGATAATAGCTGCTGTTACCACCTTTGTTGTTTGTATAGTTAGAAAGGGTTTTGTGGATTTAAATCTATATTAAGTTACTTATAGGGCTGAAATAGAGCCTATTTTTGAGAGAGGAATAATATTTCCAAGTTAAAAAGTCAGTGTCTTTATTTTGCTGTTTGCTAGTTAATATATTATGCACTGATGATCTGTTAGGCTGTAAGGGTTTATCAATTCTTTAAGACTTAATCTTTTAGTGGCAGAAAAAGCAGTATGTCTGCTTGGTGGGATACATTTTTCTTCCAATAGTACAAGTAATGTATAAGCTTTGTCTGATTAGGATCCATACAAGATTCCTGTGTGCTTTCAGAAAGTATGATCTTTGTTTCGCCGAATGGGAAACAAGCATGTGCATTACCCAGCTATCAGAGAAATCAATGGTTAGAATTTAAAAAACACACTTGTCTGCTTATTTGGTGTTTTACCCAACAGACACAGTTGGTTGTCTGTTTTCTTCATTTTGTGTGTCTGCTCCTAGTTGTTGAATGTTTAATAAGTTGTGTATTTTTTGTTGTTTTTTGTTTTTGTTTTTAACTTGGTTTCGGTTCATTCCTTTTCTTATAAGACGACCACTTGAGCTCATCCAGACAACAAGCATCTGACACAAGGCAGAATTGTCCTCTGATCTCAGTTCTTTTGCTGTCTCCATCTGTTGGTGTGAAGAAGTAATGCTCTTGCCAGAATAAGCGAGCTCATTTTAATTTTAGCAAAAACAAGTTAACAAATAAGGAATTATGCTCTTAATTGCATTTTCTTCCTTTGTGACAATTAAGTCAGTATGAAGATGCAAAATAATCATGGGATGTCAGCTTTCGTAGGCAGATTGTCTTTGTTTTTTTTTTTTTATAGACTTTTTGCTAATAATACTAAAAGTGTCAAAGAGAGTTATTAAAAACCTGATGTATTAACCACGCCTAGATTCTATACATTTTGTTTTAGGGAATTTGAGAAGAAGATAATTATCTTAACTTTTTTCACCAGTGTGAGGTCAGGAATCAGTGTGCAAAAAATTTTAAGAGCGAGAAATCTCAAATATCCTGACAGCCTTTGCACATTCACAGTTTCATGGGCTTTTGCATCATTGCTCCTGAATTGCTAATGAAGAGCTCAATATAGCTTCTGATGCATTTCAGATATTCTTGGTGGTGACTGGCTAGAGTGTTACTGACATCACAACATACAGCTGTTGACTTTCTATTGTCTCTGAGTCCTCGGCAAGTGCTTTAGACTGCTCTAAAGCAGCGCTTTCCCAATGCCTGACTAATCAGCTGTCTGTGTGTGCGGTGAGCTCTGTAGAGGAGCAATGCAGAGCATCAGTTTACAGATACTATGGAAAATACATCTTCATTCACTCTCTATGATGAAGCGAATGCCAGTACAATGAAGGTATGTATGTGACTCTTTGTTTATTTGCTAAATGTGTACAAAAGGTAATCAAATCTGTGAAGTTATTCTTCATGTCACTTAGAGCCATAATTTTGCTAAGGGGCATGTGTGGTAAAATCCTTACCATGTCCAAAATGACAGCATGTTTTAAAAATGGTTTTTGCTTATTTTTGCAAAGGTGGATTTGTTTAGGTTGATAGAATGAGTAGTAGGATTCATTTACTTCTTAGCTGAGGACAAGTTTTTCCTTCCCTACCCCAAATTGTGATAACTCTTTGTGCTGTATTGATTGAACAGTTTACCTGTATGCTCCTTATTATTTGTGTATAGCAGTTGGAGAAATGATTTCTCTTTCAAGTTCTTCATGAATAGATATGCTTATGGCTTGTTGAATCTTAAAAATTTATTTGTGGAATAAATGCAGTGTAGATGAGACTCCTCTTTTGAAAATTAAGAAACTAAGAACCTTAACTTTCAAAGCTAATGTTAATTTTTTATATCCTTCTTGGGGGAAGAGGTAGAATAATTTTTAAAGCGCTTATAACAGGGCACTACCTAGATACATAGCAATGTCATTGCTATGATTAGCATGATCATACCACATTGCAAAAGAGCTAATAAAACTCTGTAATTTTTAAGAACTATCTTATTTCTAGTCATACTGTCTAAAAATTTTGACATTTACCTTCAAATTTTGTAATTCTTCAAAACAGGACTCTTACCATATAGGTAAGATACAGTGACATGACTACAATATGTCTATTAGTGTGTAACTGGCTCGTTTGAAAGGTTTTTGAGAGTTTGCTCCCTTTTCACCTAGAATTAGCCAAAATTTTACCAGCATATGAAATTGCTGTGCTATTTTCAAACCCCCTCCCCATATGAAAGTAATTTTGATCCTGAGAAATAACTCATCTCTTTTAGAGGAAACAGGAAGAAAATCACTAAATTGCCTGTTATCAGTGCTGAATATCATTACTTCTTTCTTTTGTTTCTTTCTCATTCCTAACTGTGTAAGTAATTAGGATCATGAATATATTAATAGCTATTAATAAAATTAGGGTCTTTTATCTGATACATTATTTCAACCTAATGCCAGGAGGATTTCATCATTTCTCTTTTAAGCTTCAGGGTTTCTTTGAAGTTCTATGTTGAGAAATAGAAAAGAAAAAAATTACACAGCAGGTACTCTGAATCTTGTCTACAACTGTTTTCACCCATCTTTTTCACATTCTACATTTTTTTATACCTTTCCTCTTTTTTATTTTTTTTTCCCCCTTAGGTTTCTGGTTGCATCTCTCTCTGCCTTCCCCTGCCCCACCCGTGTGTGTGTGTGTGTGTGTGTGTGTGTGTGTGTGAGAGAGAGAGAGAGAGACTGACTTTCTGAGTGTCTCTTCCTCTCTCTCCCTTCTCTCTCCCTCTTTTCTTCCCCTAGCCCACTGGTCTTTTCCAGTTTGTCTCAGTCTCTGTCCCTTTCTCTCCATCTATCTTGTATCTCAGGGTCTCTCTCCCTGTTTTTCTTTCCTTTTCTGCTCCTCTGACTCTCCCTCTTCCTTATCTCCCTCTCTGTTTTTGCCTCCATGTCCCTGTCTAGCTATCTCTGTAGCTCCCTCTTTTTCTCTGTCTATCCCTTTTCTCCCTTTATGTTTGTTTCTGTCTCTCCCTCTGCCTTTGTCTCTGGTTCTGAGTGTGCCCCTTCCCCCCTCCATCTTTCTGTCTGCCCTCTCCTCTACCCCTTCCTTCTTCCTCGCTTACCATCTTCTTACTCTTACGTGCCTCACCTTCTCCCTGCCTGGCTCTCTGACCCTATTTCTGTCTCTCCCGGTCTTCCTGACTGACCTTCTCTTTCTGTGTCCCTCCCTCCCTCTCTTGGCATTTTGCTCACTTTTCCACCCTACCGTCAAGATCTTTTTCTATCTTTCCTGTCCAAGCTT
Organism: Neogale vison; assembly: GCF_020171115.1. Classification (NCBI taxonomy): domain Eukaryota; kingdom Metazoa; phylum Chordata; class Mammalia; order Carnivora; family Mustelidae; genus Neogale; species Neogale vison. Next base: position 95,680,818 of record NC_058093.1, on the reverse strand, counting down.
TACTCACACACATGTACTTTGTAAATTTCATTGTCATACAGTTTTTCCTTTTCATTAGAACCAGATCTGCACTTGACTTTAAATTTTTTTGGTTAATTAATAAGTTACTAGTTGCATTTTAATTTATGTTAATTAAACTCTGCTTTCTAAAAGATATTAATGGGTAAATAATCAAATATATTTTAAATAAACAGATATTTACCCTTTGTCTCAATTTCTGTATTTTTAGAAACTTATGTTTCAGGCCTTACAAGTGGATTGAAAAGATCACATATTGAAATTATCATTAAAATGTTTTGCCTTCCAAAGATACATGTTTACACTGTTAAAGGGAAAGCTTTTTCTCTTAATTTTTGTATTTTTCAAGATTTTTGGAAAGCAGTTTTAAAATTACTTTTCAAGATAATTAAGACAATATCCCATCTCATAATGGTGTTCCAGGTTATGATAAACTTATTTTTTTATACCTGTATGGCTTTTTTTATACCATCCTATATTTTCCAAAACTGTTACTTGGACATATGTTGGGATTTTTTTCTTTCATTTTTAACTTTTTACTTTGAAATAATTATAGATTTATAGGAAACAGCAAAAATCGTACACAGAGTTCCCTTGTGTGTTTTTAAAATTTTCAGGATTTTTTTAAATGTTTTCCTCAAGATTTTGTTTTTAGTGTCTCAGTTTTTAAAAATATTCTGAAGAACAAAAATTCACTTATCATTTACCTGTTTACATAATCACAAACCTAGCAACTGCCATTATACTGTGTTTGCTTAGTTTTGTAAAAGCAGATTGAGACAGCAGTTTGATGAAGGCATAGTATATCTCAAATAGCATCATGGTTTCATGATAACTAGTATAGAACTATCAGGGAAGAAAAATTCACAGTTAACAAACTATATATGTTTAAAAAGCAAAGAAAGCTGTGAATCTTTTCAGAACAGAGTTAAATGTCATTTTCATATGTATCCCTCCTCTAAAATTTATGTAGTACTTGCCATTGCTACCTTCTTTTGATTCCTGCCCTGCTTCTTATAGTTTGCTTCTATGCTGTTAAATCAGACTCCTGGTCCTGTGGGGTGGGAGTGAAATAGGACAGAAAAGTCATTGTCTTTGTAAACCCTCTCATCACACCTCTCTGGCTGACCAACGCTTATTCTAATTGATATAGGTTATCTTTAATAAAGTTAATACAGTGATTTTTATTTTTTTAGACTGAGATCCTCTAAGCCATAGAGTTGTACAGATGTGCTTTGGTGACCAGAGGGAAGCCTGAAGCCCAGTTAATGTCTCTTGATCCAGCCCCACCTTCTCGTTTGACCAGAGCAAGGTTTGGGGGAGCGGAAGGGCAAATGAAGGGAGGGGAAATGTGTGTATGCAATTATATATATATATAAATTCATATTCTATATTTTAGAATATATGTACTTATTTATAGATAGAATATTTTAGAATATGTATTTACATAGAATATATATTCTATATTTTATGTATAACACGCATATAAAAATATTACATGTAAAATATAAGAATTGCTAGCTAGGATTCATGTATATGCTTCTGGAGAGCTAAGAAACCCTGAGAAGCACATGCAAAAATGTCTCTGAACATACACGAGTATGAGTGCTACATTTCTACAGAGAGGGTTGTTGGATTTAATAGGACTCTCAAGAGGATCCTTTCATGGTCTAAAAATAATTAAGAATTACTGCTTTATGGTGTCTATAAATCACTACTCAATCTGTGTGGATTTAACATTTTCTCTTTATCTTCAAATGCTTAGAAGGGTGTAATGATTTCCTCCAGCAGCAGGCACTTCCACAAAAATCATTTGTAGTTTTTTTTCAAGTAGTTTGAACATATGCAATGACTTATTACCATATACATCTGATGTCAGACTACAATACGGGATCACCAGAGAGATACAGCAGAATGTTTTCTTTCATCAGTACTTTCAAAGTGCTTCTTAAACCACAACTTTTTTAATATATCTAAAATAAATGCCAAAATAATTGAAGACTGCATGCCTCCATTGAGCTCCAATGAGACAGTTGTAAAGAGAGCAAGAAATTTATTATATATTAATAACTACTAAAACAATTTGATGTGGTGGACATGGCTAGGCAATAATGAACGAAAGTCCTTAAAAAATTAGATCTGAAATGTATTAGACTCTGAATTTATTCATTGTGTGCAAAGCCATAGGCAGTTGAACCAATTAAATTGGACAGAACCTTGGGTATTTTAAAGAGAAATTTTATCTGCTCATTGTGCAAGTTAGGTGTATAGTATGAATGCTAGAGACCATGAAGGTCTCAGCAGTGTTCACTCATGCCTAGTAGCAGCATCCTCAAACTATAAAAATATTTGCACTTTGTTGTACACAGCCTTTTGTAGAGTCTAAAGGTAGATGAGGGCAACTGAAAGACAACACCTGTTCTACCTCAAGCTGTTTTTAAGCTATTTTTACTGACCATGAAATGTTCTTTGACCAAAAGAAGAAATAAAACATTTTTGAGCTCTTTTTTTTCCCTCCGAACATAATCCCTAGGTGCTTTCTTGAAAGAGGGATGTGATCCTTTGTTAGAAAGAATGTAGTTGGCAGTTGAAGAAGTGAAGGGTGACATATTAGTAGTTATAAAACAGAATTCTGCCAAGTGTAACCTAAATTAAAATCCTATAAAGGAAACAGATTTTGTGTAAGAAAGAAATGGGTTGTTAGGTCTACTGATTCAAATGCTAGAGAGAATATGAAGTTTCACATGTTGATGAAATATATTAAGCCATCAAAGAAACTTTGGGTGGATTAGATACATGTTCCAGAAGCCCAGCATGAGTTTTACTAAGACTCTTTGATGACAGAGCTTAATACTTCTAAGGCCTTCAAAGAATTTTCATTGTGATCTTTTGATAAAAGTGAAATGCTAGTCATGGCTAAAAAGTACATGGAGGTAAATTCATTTAGTTATATTAGTTCTACAGAGAAAAAAAATACCAAGTGAAATAGAATTTTGAATGAATAGAGGGAACATCATATCACAGTCTAGCTAAAATACCACAAAGACTATAAAGGTTTCTTATGGGATAGCCTAGCACTTGGCACAGTCTGTGGAGAGTCTATACCTTCTCATTGATGGCATTACAAATGGTTGAGTAAAGAAACTGGGATTATGTTCATGATGATGCTCACTTTTATTCATGAGCTATATACTACAGATACGCTGTGAAACCATCACAAAAAAATTTAGTAAGGAATGTAATGTGTGAGACTAGACAATGCAAAAGATTGATAATTGCAATGACTTCTTATACCAGCTAACCCAGAGTTGCACTTAACTTCACCTACAAATCTCCGCTTCAGACACAAGCCATCCTCATTTCTGACCGGTTCGCTGTGAAGTTTCCTGTTACCCTCTCAGAACTGATAATTTACTAGAACAACTTAAAGAACTCAGGAAGGTGCTGTACTTAAAATTGTAGTTCTATTATAAAGGATGGAATCAGCACCAAAGGAAAGACACAAAGGGCCAGATTAGGAGGATCCCAAATGCAGAGTTTCCCTTGTCCTCTTTCTGTGGAGTTAGGATGCATTATCTTCGCATTCAGTGGTATGTGCTGATATGTAGAATATTGCAGTCCAGGGACTCTCGCCCAGGCTTCAGGATTCATAGTTTTTATTGGAGCTCTGTTAAATGAAAGATGAACCATTGGCCATGTAGTTGAACTCAAAACTCCCACCCCACCCTTGTCTTCTAAGCAGTCATGCAGATATCGCATGGCTCAAAACCCCAACTTGCTAATTACCTAGTTAGTCTTCCCGGTGTGACTGTCCCCATCCTAGATCATTCATTAGCATAAACCCACTTTGGGGCCTACCATGAGCAGCTCATTAGGGTGAACTATCAAGACACACCATCAGTAACAGATACTCCCATAGCAAGGATTTAGAAGCTACCTCCCAGGAACCAAGGACAAAGGCCAGCCAAATTCTCCATTATACAATATTTTACTCTCTAGCAATATTGCTTGATGTTCTGTACTAGGTAAATAACTTACTTAGGTGGTTTTCTCATTATTTAGAAGAAAAAACTTGAGGTCAAGTCTGAATACATTGATATTTCTCCCTCCAGCCAGTTCCCTCTAACCAGTTCCATTGCTTAGAAGCATCTCTGAGTAGATAATATACTATTTAAAGAATGAACTATAATCATTTAAACTCAATATGAAATAAAAATCTATGTTCTCTCTCCTTACATGCCCATTATCTTAAGTTCTTCTCTCATCCTCATTATCTGTGCTCAGTTTCCAGGAGTCTATACCTTTAAATATTCGTGGTTAATTTCCCAAAGCATGATCAGATGGTAAGACCAGTCTTTCTTTCTCTTTGTAGTCTTTAAAAGAGTTTTTGTTAGGTGTCAAAAGAGCTTATTAGAACTTGATCTATTGCAATCCTACATTTAACACAAAAGTAGGGAGCTCCCAGTCTAATTCAGGACTGTGATGGGTTTAGAATTAAGGCAAAAGACATTTTATCCTCACTAGCACTGTATTAAGAGGTAGTTAATAAACACTTCAAGAATGGAGTGACATTGATGGCCCTCATTTTATTGCATTGTCTCTTGCCTTCATCTCCCAATATCTCAGTGCCTTTAGAATCTTGCCAGGTTACCCTGGGATTCTCCAAGTTACCTCCTGGGAACTCCTGAACAGCTCTTGTATACTATTCTGATTTTGTCTTTCTCTGCCACACTACCAGTTTTGATAGTACTTGTCATAAATTTGCTCATGTCCCTGCCCAAGGTTGCATCTCCTAGAGCATCCAGCATTAGTTTTCAGGGTACCATAGCCCCTAGAGTCTTCTGTTCTGGGCTCCATCACCTGAGTATCATAAAGGTTTTGGGGGGCACCTGGGTGGCTCAGTGGGTTAAGCCTCTACCTTTGGCTCAAGTCATGATCTCAGGGTTCTAGGATTGAGCCCCACATCAGGCCCCCTCTGCTCAGCGGGAAGCCTGCTTCCCCCTCTCTCTCTGCCTGCCTCTCTGCCTACTTGTGATCTCTCTCTTTCTGTATCTAATAAAATCTTTTTAAAAAATAAGCTTTTTATCTCCTATTTCTCTGCTCCTTTGGTTCACAAATGAAAACATTCCCTTTAGCTTCTGCTTTGGCTCAAACTAGGACCACTGCTACCTAAAGATACATGTAGAATTCTTTTAGTACTCTAGCTCTCCTAATTTCTAACTTTTTACCTTTTGACTTGGTTTTGTTTTGATTTGATTTCTTTTTAAGATTTTATTTATTTTTTAGAGAGAGAGGGAGCATGCATGGGCTTGGGGAGGGGCAGAGGAAGACAGAGAAAAAAGCAGGGTCCCCCCTCTAAGCCATACAACCCTTATTAGATCATGACCTGAGCCAAAATTAAGAGTCAGACACTTCTCCAACTAAGCCACCCAAGCACCCCTGGCATTATTAGGTTTCTTAAGCACTGTACTACACAGTGATAAAAAGTCAGATATGGAATGGTTGTGAAAGGCATTTGACCTATTCTATAGCCGAACTGCACCTGAACTATCTCATTTAAATCACTCCCATTACACTGACCTCAGTTACAGAATTATAGAACCCTAATTCTTATAGTCTACAGACTTCTGAAGAACTGTGCCTAAATGGTCCTGGATGTAAGTGTCAGCTGTAATGAACGTCTCCTTAGAGACTCATTCCAAGATTTATCTGCACCCCCGGTTCTCCCCAACCCCTACAGCCATCTCAACTTCCTGACTTCCATCAAGTAGTGTTCTGGGTAAAATAGAAAAGGTATTTATTCGATATGAATTCCCTCAGTTTCCTGCCATATTCCGTTCAGTTTCTCAAGACAATGAATACTTTTATTTATTTATTTACTTATTTATTTACTTGACAGATGGAGATCATAAGTAGGCAGAGAAGCAGGTGAAGAGAGAGAAGGAAGCAGGCTCCCTGCCAGGCAGAGAGCCCAATGCAGGGCTCGATCCCAGGACCCTGGGATCATGACCTGAGCCAAAGGCAGAGGCTTTAACCCACTGAGCCACCCAGGCACCCCGACAATGAATACTTTTAAGGTCTATGTCTTCTATTTGTGCTTCTGACCCCACTTTTTTTTTTTTCTTTCTTTCCACTTCAGATTTTCTTTCTCATTCTTACTCTTTTTTCCTCTTAAACCTCTCACCTCTATCTCTCTCCTTTCTTTTCTGGCTTCTCTTTGGCCTACACACTTTCCATGCTGACAGTCTTGCATTAGCTTTGCATCTTGTGCCAACTTCGTTGACAAATCTGGTAGACTTTTTGTTCCTCCACCTCCCTACTTATCTCTTTAAGGGTTTGTTGTGCCCTGGGGATTCTATGCTAAGCCTACTTCTTGTCTGTCTTGGTGACTCCTTCTCAGTTTCTTCTATGTTGATAATTCAGGGCTTCCATCTATACAATTATTCTACCCAAATAAGTAACACCAGCCCTGCCTTTTCTCCTTAGCTCCAGGTCATTCGATATCCTGTTAGATCTCTCTACCTGAATGTCCCGAAGTTACCTTAAACTTACTTTGTTCATTACTGAAATCATTGTTCTGCACTAAATCTTTTTTTTCTCCCCTCAGATATTTCCTATGTCGTAGGTAGCAAGCACCACCTACACCTTCATTGTGTTGTGTCATAACTATTTCAGTTATCACAACCCTAACCTTTTCCCTGACCGCTCCTATAACTAGTTGGCTTCCCCCAAGTAGTTACTTTCTGTCATATCTCTTCATTTCTAGAAGCAGTATATATAGGGAGTGGCTAATAGTATGGGCCCTAGAACCAGAGTATCTGAATTCAGATTCTAACTCTACCACTCAGTCGTCTTAACAACCTTGGGCAAGCTGATTAGTCTTTCTCTGCCTCACTTTCCTCATTTGTAGAATTGGGATAATAAGAGTACCAACCTGATAGGGTTATTATGAGGATTAAATTAATTAATTCAGGGAAAGCTTTGAGAATAGTGCTTTGTGAATAATAATAGGTATATCAGAGTTTCCTGTTAATATTACTGATTTCAAAGTACATATCACTGTCTGTAATTGTCTTGTTGGTTTTTTCCCTGCTGTGGAATGCAAGCGTCCTAAGTAAAGGGGTCCTGTCTGCCTGGTTCACTGCTATATCCTTAGTAGTTAGAGCAGTGCTATTAGCACATAGTAACCAAAAGATTAGAATGAATGAATGAAATCTCTTTTTTCCCTTTCAGCTCAGTCCTTTGCTGTGCTCTAGTCACTTTACACCACAGTTTTGTTTTTTTTTTTTTTTTAAAGATTTTATGTATTGATTTGACAGAGAGAAATCACAAGTAGATGGAGAGGCAGGCAGAGAGAGAGAGAGGGAAGCAGGCTCCCTGCTGAGCAGAGAGCCCGATGCGGGACTCGATCCCAGGACCTGAGATCATGACCTGAGCCGAAGGCAGCGGCTTAACCCACTGAGCCACCCAGGCGCCCTACACCACAGTTTTTAAAACAGTTTACCTGTTAGAACAGAGTCCATCTACAATTGTAACAATTCTCCATGGCTTTTCTTAAAATTCCCGTTATTCAGGCTCTCTATCCCTCATGAGATCAAGAGTAAACTTCTAATCTTAACTTCAAATATATCCACCCTTTGATGCCATTTTCCTGTTGTTTGTTTTTAGAACATGTTTTAATGAAAAATGTCAGTACCAAAAAAAGGAGCATTCTAGCAAACATTTAGTACTTACTACTCAGAATTAGCAATGCTGACCTTTTGTTTTATTTGCTACAGGTCTTTTTTTTTTTTTTTTTAAGAAATAGAATAATAATAAAGACATTGATTAAAGTCCCTTTTCTGTCTCATCTGAAACCTTTTCCTTTCCCTTCCCAGAGAGAATTGTGTGAAATAGATTTGTACCTTTACCGTCAATGCTTGTGTGGTTTTTAAATATTTGTGTAAGTTGCTTTGTATTGTAGTCATAGTTCTGCTTTTCCATTAAACATTCTAACATTCTTTTGGAGACTTGTACTGATACAGCTTTAGGTCATTCATTTTAATTGTTTATCATACTGTGCAGTAGGAGTTTACTACTGTTCTCATACTTAAAAAAAAAAAAAATTAGTGCCGGTGTTGGTAAACATTTGGTCTTTCCCATTCTTTGCTTTTAAATAAAACAATTCAGCGGATATTTTTGTACGTGTTTCCTCATGCACGTATATGTGTCTATTTAGTGTGTAGGTGGAGATGTAGAAGTGCTGGGCTGTAGCATAAGAGGAATTTAAATCTCTTTCGAGATCACAGATTATTTACTAAAGTGAACTCATAGCGGCTGAGAGTTCCCATTCCCTATGCCATCACCACTTCTGGGTATCATCAGATTTGTTTGTTTGTTTTCTTCAACCCCAGCATATGTACTCTCTTTCCTTTAAATGGGCTTCTTTTTCCTATCTTCCCCATTTCTCCATTGAGAAAGCAACATGTTCTTGTAAGATCTTACCTCTGTGTATCATTTCTTCTCTAAATGTAATTTGTTTCATATTCTTGTGGAACTCAACTAATAAGTTATTTGTGCCTATTCTTCAACTTACCAAGTTTTTTACCCTCTCTATATATCATATTTAAATTATTTTATGTATTTGTTGATAGATGTCATTGCTAACCATCTCTCTCGAGTTTCACCAACTCGCATTAGGTCAAGGTAATTCTTTCTCTTTTACTCTTGTAAAACATAGCTAATACTGCAGCTTCTTGCTTTCTGTGGTTCCTTGTTAGATTTCTGGTTGATAGTAACTGTTTATAAATCACATAGACATTTAGCATTTTGAAATACTGATGCCTATGTTCTTCTTCAAGTAACTGACGCTGAGAATGTGAATTTTCATTCTTTCTAAATACAGGATAAACCATTTTCCTTGTCTTTCTCACCAAAGGCCCATGACCAATAGGTTGTGTTGATTGCTAACCCTTAAGAGAAGAATCTGGTGTGGGTTAGTCTTCTGCAACTTGGTTTATGTTATAAATGCCAGTACCTGATTACATGTTTTGCTGTGAGGGAAGAAGTAAGCACTGTGTTCATCTAATGAAATTACATTGAATAACCAGGTAGTCATAAGGGGGAAAAAATGCAGTGTGCTTTGCCAAATTCTGTTTCAGATAACTTCAGTAATATAATTCTTTTTTTCTCAATATCCATGTGCAGAGTACTTAGTTTTTACCTGTAGGAGCCAGAGTTTTTCCTCATAACAAAATTGAGTTTTTGATGTTTTGTTAACCTAGAGTAAATTGATTTTCTTCTTGTGGAAGTAGACTATTTATTTTTGTAAATGCCTAACTGTAGAACCAAACATTAGACCCCAGGCATAATAAAGTGATCCTTTGAATTAGCAGTATTGTGTTTTTGTTACTGAAAATACTGTCTGAAATTTTCACGAAAGAAACTACACATTCATGTATTGCATATACTAGTCTGTCTTTTCAAATATTGATCCCAATTCTGTCTTGCTTTGTTTCTTTGAGGAAGGTACTTAAGTATTCATAGTCATCATTTGTAAACTACGAGGTTTCACAATGCTCCTTAGCCACTAACTGAATCCTTACTACCAACCAGGTTTACTTTGTTTGATACTGATGATTACAAGAGATAGGGAGGTTAAGAGAAACTCGATGGTATGCAGCAGTTCTGATATTTCAGTAGTGATTAGCTTTATTGACAACTAATAAGTTAACAGTGCTGTCTTCCTGTGCAGCAGAGAACAATACATAGCTCCTATCCCTGTGAAAAGGTGAAGTTTGCTTTTTGTAATGAATATGATGCTAACGGAGTTAGTACATGTTAAAAAAAACTCTTTAGGGGCACCTGGGTGGCTCAGTTGATTAAGCGTCTGCCTTCGGCTCAGGTCATCATCACAGGGTCCTGGGATTCAGCCCCACGCTGGGCTCTCTGCTCAGCAGGGAGCCGGCTTCTTTCTCTCTCCCTCTCTGCCTGCCACTCCCTCTGCTTGTGTGAGCACACTCTCTCCTCTCTCTCTCTCTCTCTGTCAAATGAATCATTTTAAAACGAAGAAAGAAGTCTTGAAATAAAGGTGTTCTCTAAATACATATTGCCCCTCCTCTTTGTATGTAGGAATGATAGAGCATTATGGGTGAGAGCCTGGAGTGGGACACCTGTGTGCCCTGTTTCATGTCCTTGTCCCCACACTGAGTAGCTGTGTGACCTTGGACAAAATCACTTAATTTCTCTGTGCCTTAATTTCCTAATCTGTAAAACAGGGGTGATAACAGGACCTACTTAGAATTGTTGTAAGTTCTAAATTTATTAATTATGAAAGGTAGTACAATACCTGGCATGTGGTAAGCTATACACCAGTTAGTAATTTTTGGTGGTAATTATTTGTGTTTCTTTTGTAGATTGCCTATTCCCCATTTCTCTCTTTTTTCCTCTTGACTTATAAAAGCTTTTTTACTTTAGATACTTTGACCCTTTCAGTTGGAAATAGATTTTATTTTATCATTTGCCTTTTAATCTCTGTTTTTCCACACAGAAATATTAAAAATTTATTGTAAGCTTTATTAATATTTCTTTGGTAGCTTCTAGATTTTTATGTCATGCTTGGTAAGGGCTCTCCCTCCAAGTAATTATAAAGATATTTTTTATAGGGGCACCTGAGTGGCTCAGTGGGTTAAAGCCTCTGCCTTTGGCTTACGTCATGGTCCCAGGGTCCTGGAATCGAATCCTGAATCAGACTCTCTGCTCAGCGGGGAGCCTGCTTCCCCCTCTCTCTCTCTGCCTGCCTGTCTGCCTGCTTGTGATCTCTCTCTCTGTCAAATAAATAAATTTAAAAATCTAAAAAAATATATATTTTTTATATTTCCTTGTACTTTTAGAGTTTTTTCTTTTAGGTTATGATCTTTAATTTTACCTTTGATTCCCTTTTGCTTGTAGTGCCAGGTGGGTGCCAACCTTTTTGTGCATGTGGTTCTGAAGATTTTATTATATATACAGGCATTTATCTTTTGTTGGCTACCTGGTGGCACAGAAATTATATATAATCAGATCTCTGACTTGTTCCTAGTAACATGTTAGCAGTTGCAAGAATGTTTATTCAAAGTTGAATGTGAATTTTGAGCACATATATCCATCTCTTTTATGTTGAAATAGAATAGATTGAGACAGTTTTTTTAAAGATTTCATTTGTTTATTTGAGAGAGGGGCAGAGGGAGAGGGAGAAGCAAACTCCCCACTAAGCAGGGAGCCTGGCATGGGGCTTAATCCCAGGACCCTGAGATGATGACCTGAGCCAAAAGCAGACGCTTATCTGACTGAGCCACCCAGGTGCCCTGAGACAATTTTTAAATATCACCAACTCACATGTATGCACTTAATAAATATCAACATTTTGCTGACTTTCTCTAAGTTGCCTTTCTGCTGTAGTAACTTACCAAATTTATATACGTTTTTAAATCACTTTCACTTACTGTATAACAATTTGTGACATTAGGGTGGTGCATGTAATTGACTCCTAATTGTTATGGCAGCAACACCATATGCCATCCCTATTTTGTAGCTTCCCATACTTGACCCCCACATGCCCATACAGCCTTAAGTAACTCCAGATGTATAGGCATTATGCCAAGATAAAGTTTTTGTTTTAGTGAGTACCCAAAAAGCTAAATAATCTCCTTTATTCGAAGATGTGGAGAGGAAAACATTTTTATTTAAAATATTCAGGGGCGCCTGGTAGGCCTCATTAAACATCTGCCTCCAGCTCAGGTCGTGATCCCAGGGTCCTGGGGTCAAACCCTGCATCAGGCTCCCTACTTGGTAGGGAGCCTGCTTCTCCCTCTGCCACTCTTCCTACTATGTTCCCTCTATTACTGTGTCTCTGTCCAAAAAGGGGGGGGGGATCTTTATAAATAAATAAATAAAGTGAGCAGGGATCCAGTCTTGGGCCATCTCAGTGCCTCAGTTGGTTAAGCATTAGACTCTTGGTTTCAGCTCAGGTTGTGATCTCATGGCTCAAAGGATCAAGCCCTGCGTGGGGCACCTTGCTCAGCACAGAGTCTGCTTGAAGATTCTCTCCCCTTGCCTCTACCCCCACTCACTCTCTCTCCTTCTCAAATGAATAAATAAATCTTTTTAAAAAACTGTCTTCCCAATAAGTTTATGAGTGAAATATTCCTTTTCCTCCTTCATTATGGCTCATAAGTGATTTCCTAAGTCATAACTGGTAGAGCTGTGTTTTAAACTTTGATAAAATGGCAATGCACTTGATCCTTATCTCTTTCCCAGGAAATAATAACTGGTCATTTTGGTTCAGAAACATTTATTTCTTTAGTTTGTCAAGTGGTGTGGAATATTGACAAGTATTGGTTATCACATTGGTTGTGTGACTTTGGGCAGGTCATTGGACTTCTGAGTGCTGATAGCTTGCATGGTAAATTGTAAGATTCAACTAGGTGGTTCCAAAGGTTCAGTGGGGGTTCCTCAAAACTGAGTGTTTGCCTCTTTACATTGTGCCTCATCTTCATTACCCCTTGCAGCTATCGCCTTTTTTAGCTCTTTATTATTATTTATTTAAAGATTTACTTTAGAGAGAGAGTGTGTGCAGGGGAAGGGGCAGAGAGAGAGGGAGAGAGAATCTCAAGCAGGCTCCATTCAGCATGGAGCCTGACACAGGGCTCCATCTCACAAGCTGGAGATCATGGCCCCAGCCAAAACTAAGGGTCAGACACTTAACTGACTGAGCCATATAGGCACCCCCTTTTATTTTCTTATATAGATTATAGCCTTGCTTCACAATTTCAAAGGATTTATGATTGAATCACAGGTCACTTTACTAAAAACAAACAAAACCACAATAATTTGGGTGCTTAGTGGGTGCTGCCATCTTGTGTCTACCATTTTACGAGAGAAAAAGTTAAAAATTAGAAAAATTATATTGAATTATTTTTTGGTTTTGGTTTTGGTTTTGGTTTTGTTTTTTTTTTGTTTTTGTAAAAATTTAAAAAAAAGAACAGTTATTTGATTTAGTGGCCTAGCAACCTCGGTAAAACAGAGAAGACAATGTCAGAAAACAACTTGGGCATTCCTTGATTCCTCCTTTCTGTTATCTCTTAGTGAAATTGAGACATGAAATCTGATGTGAATTTATATCAGGGTTCTAAATTAATTATATTTTAAAATAGTTTTTGAAGAGCTAGTGTAAGATGTGAATGGCTCTGTGATGCGTGGTTGGCAATATTATTATCTCTTTGTGCTTACACCATACTATTTTCAATTGTTTCACCTTTAAACTGTACTGTTCTGTTTATTGACAAGAGCACTGTCAAAGGAAAATGGGAAAGCTATGTAGGATTTTTAGAGCTGTTTATTTGCTGTAATAAATTTCTTTGCACCAGAGAAACATAAAATGAAAGTGACTTTAAAAACAGATGACACTGGGGGCACCTGGGTGGTTCAGTGGGTTAAAGCCTCTGCCTTCGGCTCAGTTGTGATCCCGGGATCCTAGGATCGAGCCCCACATCAGGCTCTCTGCTCAAGGGGGAGCCTGCTTCCTCCTCTCTCTCTCTCTCTCTGCCTGCCTCTCTGCCTACTTATGATCTGTCTGTCATATAAATAAATAATAATCTTTAAAAAAAAAAAAAAGATGACACTGAAAGAATTTTAGCACTTCAGATGTCTTTTAAAAATAGCGATTCTACCCTTTATAGACATTTGCTTTTTAACAGACCAATGTGGGTTTCTTTGAAAATGTTAAATGAGGGCGCCTGGGTGGCTCAGTGGGTTAAGCCGCTGCCTTCGGCTCAGGTCATGATCTCAGGGTCCTGGGATCGAGTCCCGCATCGGGCTCTCTGCTCAGCAGGGAGCCTGCTTCCCTCTCTCTCTCTCTCTGCCTGCCTCTCCATCTACTTGTGATTTCTCTCTGTCAAATAAATAAATAAAATCTTTAAAAAAAATTAAAAAAAAGAAAATGCTAAATGATTTATTACAACCTTTTCTTCTTTGTACTCTTAAAAATCTAGAGTGTGATCATTACTGAAAATTACAGTCTTCCCATAAGTCCATAGAGTTGTAGCTCTGGAAGAAAACTCTTCTGGAGTTAAGCATTCTTGGTCACAATCTTAGGCAAACCTTCTTTCCTTTATCTATAAAATAAACAGTTACCTCCCTTACAACATTGACTACATGCTAAATTCTTATTATATATTATATATTAGTTCCCTTGCTTTCTTCTCGTCTCTGCTTTTACTGCTAAATTCTCTAGGTGCCCTGAGTGATTTCAGGCTCACAAAACCAATACATGTCATAACTATTTTCTTGTTAGGACAAGAAAATAATAAATTCACCAATAGTAGCATTTTTAATTTCTAAATTACTATATAGTGTTCTACTTCTCTTGGCTATTTTGTTAAAAGGTTTCCTTTTGTTTTAATTTTAGGCCACTGAAAGGTATGATATATTTGATCCACAACGGTCCATTTCAGCCCAGGAATCTACAGTGGTGACAAGGACATGGGACTCCTCCTGCCAGATTCCAGATGGTTCAATATACTTGACATCCTGGCTGACAACTGTGAAAAAGAACCTTGGATTACTTTATTTTATTTTTGTGGGACACCGCAATCCCAGTTCCATAGGATACTTCAGGTAATCTGTCTTAACACTTGAGAGAAAAACATATCCCTTTTTCTTTCAAAATCTTAATAGAAAAAGCAAAGAGCCAGAGTATTTTAAGAAATGCCCTACCTCTTAGTAACCTTATTGTGTTGAGAATAAGCCAATTAACTCTGGTATAGAATATAATTAATGAAGATTTAAATTCCGTTTAGTCCGTCTGTGACTTTAGAATCTACTTCTCCCTCTTTTTTTTTTGTTTTTTACCCTTTTCAGGTTGTCAAAAATCCATTTTATGGATTTCTGAAATTTAGATTTTTAGATATTTTTTAGATATTATTTAGATGTTTAGATTTTTTTTTCATTTATTTAGATATTTAATTGTAATTATGTTAAGTGATACATTGTGGCAATCATTTCACAGTATATGCATCTATCAAATCATTAGGTCCTGCACCTTAAACTTACTAGAAAAAATTAAAGTTGTTGACATCAAGTTCTCCTTTTAAACATCACATTTCTTACAGGATATAAAGTGACACCTGTCCCTCATACATTCTTATCTGATATATCCAGTATAAGGTCCCCAGTGTTTTCTTAACCTCACTAAAGATGGGAAATATATTGGCATCCTATGGATTTGATTTCCTGAGTGTCTGGTAATACTGTGTTGTTAGGCACTGAATCACATTAGTCAGGAGAGTTTTCAGTGCTTGATTTCCTAAAGCGGACTGATAATGCACAACCCAGCTATGTTTTGTATACCATGTTTCTGTTTATTTTTTTTTTAATTATTTCCTTTTGGAATTGAAGGAAAATTCAAGAAATTTAGAACTTTAGAAACCTAAATGAAAGCTATAATAGGAACACATTTTTCTTACAGGATGATACTCCTGACATCCTTTTAGAAAAAAAGATTTCTCATGTTATCTAAGTATGTATTTTTTGTAACTCTACAACATTACGTTTCACTTTGATATGGCTCACTCCTTTAATGTTTCTTAAGACCCTTTAAAAGTGGTAATGTGCAGGTGCCTACGTGGCTAAATTAGTTAAGTGTCTGCCTTTTTCATGATCCCAGGATCCTGAGATCAAACCTGGCATTGGGCTTCCTGCTAAGTGGGGTATTCTGCTTCTCCCTCTCCCTCTGCCTGCTGCTTCCCCTGCTTGTGCTCTCTCTCTCTCTGTCAAATAAATAAATAAAAATCTTAAAAAAGAAAAAGGGTGATATGTGCACCAGAATTACCTCGTATCCTTTTTATAGCTCTTAGCTTGTTGTATTAGGCTTTTTTTAGATTTGTGTATTTCTGCCACTAAGCTCTATACTCTTTGAAAGCAGGAAACTTGCTTCTACCTATGTAAATTCAACATTGTTCCTGGACCGTAGAGGGCACTTAGTCAATATTGTATAGTAGGTGAATTTAAGACATGTTTCAAACTGAATTTAATTTTTTTTTCCCTTTCTTGCTAAGGCTTCAAGTTCCCTGTAGAATTCTAAAATAACCTTTGCTGATGAGGATGTCTGATACTGTTACTGTAAAAAATGAAACTGAAACAATGAAGGATTTGGAGGCAGAAGTGAAAGATACAACCAGAGTTGAAAATCTTATCAAATCAGAAAACTATGGGAAGATTTTGGCAGAGAAGAATGAACGTTGTATTGACAACAATATTGATTTGCAGGTAAATAGGATTTTCTCTTTGGCTACAAATACTAAATACTCAAGATGTAGTTATACTCTTCATACCAAACACACTTTCAGAATTGTAAAAGGGTAACTTGACCCTTTGGGACATGTTGACCAGCTGGTTTTCAGTGTTCTGGAATAGCTTGTTGAGTGTAGCTCTTTGAATTGCTTATATCTTTAATTTGTTTTGTATTTACTTGTAATGTAATTGTTTTTATTCGTATGTGGCCAATATGTTTTTTATTGGCTTTCTACTTTTTCATACCACTCTGCAACTGTTAGTGTCGTGAGAGTACAGAATCTAACCTAAGAGCCCTTAAAGAAGAGCAGAATAAGCAAGGTTGAAAAAACTGTAGTTCTCTCGGTAAAAACAATCCTCCAAGGAAGCAGTCATCCATGACTAAGAAAAGTGGTTGGTGGGGAGAAAAAAAGTCACTTGAGGCTTTTGTCACTACACATATATGATGACAGAATTAACTGTGGAGAAGGCTTTTAATTCCAGGCATAGATGGAAATTAATGAGTTAGTCAACAGATTCAAGATAGGTAAAAAATTATTTCAAGTAGTACATACATTCACTTCTAAGTGTTCCAGTTATCTTCTTGCTTTAAAAGACATTACTGCAAAACAAAGGACTAACAATTTTTAAACACCATTTAATTTTTTAATACTATATGATTCGTAAGCCAGGAAGACAGAATAAGGGCTTGGCTTACTGAATTTTCTACTGCACAAGGTATCAAAAATGTTTTTTGCTGGTATTTAACTGACAGATGGGCTGTCATAGAAGGTCCAGACTGTTTCACCCACATATCTGACACCTTGGTGGGAATGGCAGAAATGTATTCTCAGCTGGAACTGGGAGCACCTACTTGTGGCCCCTATAGCATGGGAGACCCAGGGTAGTTAGACTTACTGTGTGACAACTCAGGAGTCACAAAAACCATGTTCCAAAAGCCAAGCACAGCTACAAGGGTTCTTTTGACCTAGGCTCAGAAGTCTCAGAAAGTCTCTTCCTCTTTCTTCTTTCAGTGACATATGTCAATAAAGGTAACCCAGATTCAAGGGAAAGGGAATTACAGCCTGCCTCTTAGTAGGAAAGACCTTTAATCTGCCACAAAAACGTACCTTAAAATACTATTTCTAACCCATTTGTTTTAGTTTAGTCCTGTGGATAAAGAATTCTACTTTGGGAGAAAGTATTTTATCGTTACTCTTATCACTCTTAATATATTCTGAAGATCTTGAGTGCTATATGAGGGCTATTTTTTTTTTTTAATAAGAAGGTTCTTCTAAAGGTTATATCATTCCTTCATTCAGTCAAAAATTTGTCTTATTCTCCAGTATGTGCCAGAAATATGTTAGAAAATGAAAGCAACTCACACAGCTATCAAAAAAAAAAAAAAGCATTTAGGCCCCACTGATTAAGTATAGTCAAGTGGTAATTATCTAAGAAATTGGGAGAAATAACATACTTTTTCTAGTCACTTTTAGTAATAGCACTTTTTAAAACAAAAAATTGCTAAGCCTGCAATCACTATACTAGGTGATGGCAGTATGCCAGTATCCTGATTGAATCAGAGAAAATCTGCTAAAATTCTGTTGCATTCATGATTGAAATAGTAGAAGATTTCCTTTTAGTCCCTTTTTTATACCTAATGTTCACTCATCTAGGTCATGCTAATAAACAAGTGATTAATTTGGATTATTACATTTCCTGGTATGTCTGTTGTGTTACCCTTGGTAATAGGCACAAGAGCATTTTGATCACCACAATTGAATCAAGGCCCCGTTGTTGATATTATAGGAAAATTTCACTCATTCACCAGACGCTTATTGAAAGCCTGTTCTATGCCAAGGACCTACTATAGTAAGCAAAAATGGACATGGTCTTTGATATCATATTCCATATAGAATTATGACTGTAAAGATTGGAAAGAGGAATAAAGAGAACACGAGAATTCATTTTATGTTAATCCATTGAATACTATTTTCATAGTTTATTCAAATGTTTATTAAGAATTTACTATGGGTGAGAATATTTACTCTGCTTGGAACTTTTTGAGATCCAAGGTGCCTCCATACAAGGTGTCTGGCAAGAAGAGGCTTACAGTCAAAATAACTTGTATGGGAGAGATTTAAGTAATGGGAATTAGGAATGAAAATAGATTAATAAGTAGAAAAGGTTTTCCTGTATGTTCACCTAATATAAAGTCAACTGTGTTAGACATGAACAGAGAATAGAGTCTTGTTAAGAATACGGCTTAAAAAAAAAAGAATACGGCTAATACAAAGTTACCTTTTAAGTTAATACAGAGTTACTCTTTATGAAATGCCTTTCTTCTGACATAGTAGGAGACATTTCATCTTTCTTTGGTATCTCTAACATCCTGGCTAAAGATTTAATTTTAATAGCAACTATTATTAGGGGAACCTTGGTGGCTCATTTGGTTAAGTGTGCAACTCCTGATCTCAGTTTAGGATTATGAGTTTGAGCCTTGAAAATAGCAACTGTTTTTTTAACTCAAATTTAGATGTATTTGCCAACTAACATAGGTTTCCCCTTAAGAATTTTGAATAAACGAGTAATTTCCTCCTTTCTTCTATATCATTCTTAAAGTGAACTACCATGAATAAACTTATGTCCATTGTCTTGCTTCAGCACAGTAACACTTGAAGTGACCTAGGAAAATGAAAATGTTTTCCTCAACAATCATACATTTTATACATCTCCAAGTCTTAATTTCCTTACCATCCCCTTAGTGTTTTATTTAGAAAAAGTCTTTTTTTTTTTTTTAAGATATGTATTTATTTGAGAGAGAGAAAGCAAGAAACAAGCACAAGCGGAAGGGGAGGGACAGACGGAGAGGAGCCCAACGCAGCCCAACACAGGGCTCCATCCCAGGACCCTGGGATCATGACTTGAGCTGAAGGCAGACGCTTAACCAACTGAGCTACCCAGGCGCCCCTAGAAAAATTCATTTTTAAATGAAGGGATATATTAGCTTCTTTAATACTATGAAGAAATCTTTAAATTTTTTACTATTTGTTAAAGATAGCATTTACATTAAAATTTTCATCAAACTAGGGAGAGGCCAGCAGACATTGGAAGTATGTAATTACTTTATCACCACGTTGGATTGTTTTAAGTAGAGGCTGTCTCATAGAGCTTAACCTTTGCTTTGGGAAGTAATTCTCCTTACATGACTCTACTTTTTAAAAATGTTAGTTGGGTTTTTCATTCAGAGTTTTGTTTCAGGTTATAATCTTTTACAGAATTTTAAGGATTACTTCCTTAAGAATACTTCAGTGCTAATTCAAGCAATCTGTGTACATTAATATCCAGAAGTTAACTTACCCATGTAATTGCCGTGGAGTTGTTCTGAACTATTGATTATGGTTCCAAATAATGGTACAGAGTTTTTGCTTAGTAACTTTTCTACTGCCATACCTATTCCTGTTTCAAATCTTACAAGTTGCATATTGGACTTTCTGTAATTATGAAGTATGTAGAAGATTGGAGTGGTGAGGAGCCAAGTTTCTAAATTTTGTTTGACTACAACTAATCCTTAATATGGGGCAAATGGTGAGGCCAGGGGAGGAAGTGTTTGCTTTGGTCTTCTTTGTATAACTAATTTATATGATGTCTGGCACTTGCTTTTTCTCAGCAATAGAATTTTCAGATTAAAGTTAGGGTAAATTACTTATCTTGACTTTTTGCAATAATTTATTTGAAATGTAAAATTAGGAATCTTGTATTCTGCTTACTTATTAATGGTTTATACTCAGCTTTCCCATTTTTATACAGTTGTATCTGTACTTGACAAATGTTTTGTCTAGGTGTGTTCATCTGTGTACATGTGTATGTAAACACAATCCAAAACCTATTTTAGAGCAGTTTAAACAATGGTCTCTCTTCCAACAAACTATTTATTGAACAATAGGATGGCCAGTTCAGTTTGTATTGGTTACATTTTTTTGTTTCAGTTTTTATTTTTTTGCATTAAGTTCTAGATCTGTATACTGTACTTGTGTTGTCTTTTATTGGTATTTAATGAGTTCAACTTTTAAAACTAAAATTCACTTCCCATAGTATACTTTAATTTTAAAATTATTTATATTTAAATTATAAAAATATTTAAATTATAAGGATTCAGTAATCTTTCTGTTGAACCTGGGTTATATGTGCATAAGATAGCTAGCACTTAAAAACATATTAGCTTTTCACGGTGCTCCCATTATACATGTATAAAGTAGTTCATTTCTTACAAATAAAGAAATCTTTTTACATAATATTTTACTTTCTTCAGTAATTTATGTGTGTATCACCAATGGGATGCTGAGATCCTTAATCTTTAATATGAGGGGTAACTGTACACCAGATAAGTCTGAGTTTCTCCATGGACTTTTCCTTAGAGTCTAAGATTTAGGTTTTTGGATATTTAATCTTGTGTTCTTTTGCCCAGAGTATTAAATGATGTATTAAATTACTTGGCAGTTTATTGATTTAAAAGTCCTATCTTCCAACTCATTATTCCAGTAGAAATGATCAGCCCAACTCCATGGTTTTTATTGCTGCTGACTGTTAGCTAGACATTTGACACTTTAATTTATTATCTCCTCCAGCATAATTACCATAAATTCTTATTATTACCTTGGAAAGTACTGAGCATTAGTAAACTCTTCAGGATGTATTAGGAGTCTTAGTTGAAGCATTTTAACCATTATAATTTATTTTGTTCATAGTAATTACATATGAAAAGTGATCCCCTTTTTGAAATAGAGTTCCTCTTAATTGAGGGTCTTTAAGGTGGCTGTTTTTATACGAACACACAATATAACTCATAAAGATTATTCTTTCTTAGCGTACTTAATTGTTATGGTGGTTCATCCTTTCTGTATTCCCACATTTTGTTTTTTATGGGTTTTTTTTTTTTTTCAGTTTTCTTTTGTAATAAAGAGCCTTCAAACAGACTTAAACTGTTCTTAGTAGTATAGGGAAAGGTAAAGAAAACTACTGAAACTATTAGACCAAAAGAGACATTTATGGTTAAGGGAAAAAAAAAAAAAAAACAACCCTATGTAACATTACTTTATATTAAGTTGACTGCTTAGATTTAAGTTTCTGTTTCTTTTGTTGTTAGTTGTAAAACACTCTGGTGTGGCTTAACAATTAAGGTACAAGTAATGTTTTGAGAATCCTTCCACATTCATATTCTGAAACAAATTTTAGATCTGTTTAAAGTTCCTTTATTGTAAACAAAAGACCAAAGTACTAAAATCATCAATGATGTTTACTTTTCTTTGCCCTCAAAATTTATCTACAGGGCAGTAAATTTAAGAATAGTCAACATTTATTGTGATTTACACCTTAACTACTTGTTACTAAATCTCGGTTTTTCTTCAGGCTAGGAGCTTGTAGTTCTGACCCATGTCAAACTGAAGTTCTTTAAGCATATTTCATATTCTGCATGCATTTATTGGCCTAATACATGTTTTGTATCAAATAATGCTAATTATAAATTGGGGACCTTGTCCCTTAGCATCTTTCTAGAGATGTTAAGGTTTGTTAAACAACCTACTAAATTTTTACTGTGGCAATAAAATGCTGGTAAAAATGAAAAATAAAACAATGGAGAAAAATCAGTGAAACCAGAAGTTGCTTCTTCGAAAAGATCAACCAAATTGGCAAAACTTTAGCTAGATGGACTAAGGAAGAAAAGTCTCAAATTACTAAAATCAGAAATTAAAGTGGGGACATTACTACCAATTCTATAAAATTAAAGGATTATAAGAGGGTACTGTGAATGACTGTGCACCAACAAATTGGATATTGTAGATGAAATGAACAAATTTCTAGAAACATAAAACCTGACAAGGCTAAATCTTGAAGAAACAAAATCTGAAAAGACCTGTAGCTAGTAAGGCAGTTGATTCAGTAATCAAAATTCTTCCAGCAGAGAAAAGCCCCAGACCTAATGGCTTTACTGGTGAATTTTACCAACCAAAATCACAGGGGTTCCTGGGTGGCTCAGTTGGTTAAGTGTCCGACTCTTGATTTTGGTTCAGGTTGTGATCTCAGGGTCATGCCATCAAGCCCCACATTGGATTCTTTGCTCATGGGGAGTCTGCTTGATATTCTCTCCTCTGTCCTTCCACCTGCTCTCTTTCTGTCTCTAAGATAAGTAAATACATCTTTAAAAAGTAGTGCCAATCCCTCTCCAGCTTTTCCAAAAAATTTCAGAGAAGGATACTCTTCCTAACTCATTCTTTTTCCAGTATTACCATGATACCAAAGCCAGACAAAGATGCTACAAGAAAACTAAAGACCAGTGTCCCTTGTGAACATTGATGCAAAAATCTTTAGCAGAATACTAATAAATTGAATTCAGCAGCATATGAAAAGATTACATGCCCTGACCAAGTGGGATTTATTACTGAAATTCAAGGATGGTTCAACAGATGAAAATCCATCAGTGCAAACATACTATGTTAACAGAATGAAGGGAATAAAACATTTGACCTTCTTAATTGATGCAGAAAAGGCATTTCACAAAAATCAACATCCTTTTCTGATAAAATATTCAAAAAAGCTTCTAATGGAAGAAAACTACATCAACATAATAAAAGCCATATATAAAAAACCAATGTTGATCATGTCATTGGTAAAAGATTTAATTAAAGCTTTTCCTCCAAGTTCAGGAACAAGACAAAGATGCTGTTTTCACCACTTCTCTTCAACATAATACTTGTAAATTCTAGCCAGAGCAGTTAGATAAGAAAAAGAAATAAAAGACATCTAAAGAAAGGAAGAAACAAAATTGTTGTAGATGATACGACCTCTTATGTAGAAAACTATAGAGATTCCCCAGAAATCCGTTAAAACTAATAAATGAATTTAATAAAGTAAGAGGAGACAAAATCAACACACATACACATGGGTTGTGCTTCCATAAACTAACAATGAACAGTCTGAAAAGGACATAGTAAAAGCAATTTGATTTGTAATAGCATCAAAAGAATAAAATACTGGGGCATCTGGGTGGCTCAGTTGGTTAAGTGTCCAGTTTTTGATTTTGGCTTGGGTCATTATCTCAGGGTGGTGAGATGGAGCTCTGCATTGGGCTCTGCACTGGACATGGAACCTGCTTAATTCTCTCTCTCACTCACCCTCTGCTCCCCCTTAAAAAAAAAAATCAAGAGAATAAAATACTTAGGAATTAACTTCATCAAGGAGGTAAAAGATTTGTACAATGAAAACTGTATAACATTGCTTAAAATGACATAACTAAATGGAAACATCGCATGTTTATGAACAGATTTGATGTTAAAATGTCAGTACTACCCAAAGTCATCTGTAGATTTAATGCAATCCTATCAAAACCCAAATGACATTTTTTGCTGAAATAGAAAAACCCATTCTAAAATTCATAGGGAATCTGACAGGACCAAGAATACCAACGTATTTTTTTTTAATTGTGGATTAGTTGACATACAGTATATTAGCTTGAAGTATACAACAGTGATTCAGCCTTTGTATACACTGTAAAATGTATACCTCAATAAATCTAGTTATCATCTGTCAGCATACAAAATTAATATAATATTATTGGCTATATTCCCCATGTGGCGCATAATATCCCCTGTAACTTATTTTGTAACTGGATGTTTGTACTCCTTGATTCCCTTTGTTCATTTTGCTCCATCCTGCACCCACCAAAACAATCTTAAAAAAGAACAAAATTAGAGCACTCACACATCCCATTTTCAAAACTTTTGTGAAAGCTACAGTAATCAAAACCGTGGTACTGGCATAAAGACAGACTTACAGACCAATGTAAGAAAATAGCCCAGAATAAACCCTTGCATTGCATATATGATCAAATGATTTTTGAAACGGTACCAACACCATGGAGAAAGGACAGTCTTTTTAACAGATGGTGACTGGGACAGCTTGATAGCCAAAGAAGGAAGTTGGAGCTTTACCTAATGCTGAATATAAAAATTAACACAAAATGAATGAAAGACTTGAATATAACAGCTAAAGTATGAAACTCTTAGAAGAAACAGGGCGAACGCATCATAACTTTGGATTTGGCAATGATTTCTTAAATATTGTCACCAAAGGGGCCAGCCAAGAGAGCTTTTTCAGTCCCTAACTAACCCCAGCTCCAAGACACCCCAGTTCCCAGGGATACCTGCTACAATCTGCATATCTGAGAGAGAAGAGGCTGTGGAGCTGGGGCTGCCAGACCTATTAAGAGTTGACTGCTTTAAGGAAGTCAAAGGGTGAATACCACAAAACATAATGAGGAAGGTATGGATGATATCCCCAAGATTCTGCATCTCAACAACCTCCCAGCTGGTGTCTGTATTTCCTATCCCCAGGCCACTGGGCTTTACTTTGAACAATGAGGACATAAGATGCCTAAGGGAAAAGCACAACACTAATAAAGGAAAACAACCATTAAGCTATGGAAGCCACCCAACCAAATGATTAGTCACACCAGATTCCCTGACCCTTGGATGATTCCAGGAAAACACACACAGCCCAGAGCACTGATACACTGATCATGACCCCACAGACAACAGGAGGAAAGACAGTAGGCTGGTTCAGCATTATGAGAGAGGGACTCTGGCATTTTCAAGAAAAGAGTCAATACTGAGATCTGAGACAAGACTGTATTAGTCTTCTGGTGCCAGACCCAATGCCTGGGAACTGAGAGTATGTGTTCGGGTTCAGGGTGGAATATGGGTTTCCTTTTGAAAACCATGGACATCTGTGGAGGTTATCATCACCACCATTACTCGTTAAGAACCTGAGGAAGAAATGCCTTGGAGGTGAGGTGCCCTCTGTTAATCCCATTGACATTTCTTCCCAAAAAAAGATTCTGAGTTGACAAGAGAAGCTCAAAGTAATGATTGAGCATTTTTATTTAAATTCATTAAACTCAGAAATTCAGAGCTAAAGTTTCCAAAGTTCACCTGAGCACTCCTTCCATTTTCCAGATAAATGGAAGTGAATTACCCAGGGTCACCTGGAGAGCCAGTGGTATAATTGAGACTCAACTCTAGCCTTCTACCTCCATTTGATTTTTCCAGAGCAGTGATATTCATTTTTGCTCAGCTACTCTAAAAGCCCCTTCTGTGTTTCAGTGCATTTTCTTGTAGCTGTTACAACTTAGCAAAAACTGAGGACACTTCAGGGGGCATCCCTGTCCAAGGCTTGGACTTGCTTACTAATTTGTGTGACTTGGCTGATTAGAGTCAGATAAAATAGGCACGGTGTTCTTAAGATGGATGGATTTTAGAAGGGAAAATAAAATGCTAAGCTCACATGCATACATGCCACCAATTGGCTCAGGAAAAGCTAATCAAGGCTAATCAAGGTTTGTTAGGCAATGTTGGCTGTTGAGTTGAAAGTGGTTTGAAAACCACCTTGCTTTCTTTACTGAGAGCTTCTACTAGTCCATGAAAGGTGTCAACACAGATGACTCCACCCTAATCAGGATCATGGTCACGGAAGTTTGATCTTGTACAAACAAAAGTTCAGTCAGGGGTATCAGAAGACTGTAGGCACAATGATTGCAATTGACAACAGTGGAGATTAGCAAAGGCTCCCTCTGGCCTTTATGGGCCAGTAGGAGGTATTTTTTTAAATGAGTGAAGCCTTCAAAGCTTATGCTTCAAAACAATGACTGACCCCCATGCACCAGCATCAATTATCACCTAACTGAAAGAGTTTTTTACTAAGGGCTGTGTCAGAGTAACGTGCTTGATTTGCACGTGTAGTTATTGCCTTAATTCCAGTGTTAATTTTTCTCCATATACAATGTAAAGCCATATCTTGTAGTATTTATAAAGCATAATTCTCACTGGTCTTACTCTAATCAGAATACCAAAGAGAACATAAATCAAAATCTCTAAAAGGGGGAGGAGAATTAACTTGGAACAAAACTTTGGATTTAGCAATGATTTCTTGGATCTGACACTGAAAAAGTACAGGTAACAAAAGAAAAAAAGACAAATTGGACTTCATAGAAATGTTTTTTAAATTGTGCCCTAAAAGCCACTGTCAACAGAGTGTAAAGGCAACCCATAAGAGAAAACGTTTGTAAATTGTGTATCCAACAAGTAATTAATAACCAGAATATGTAGAAAATTACTAAAAATACAACTATGAAACAAACAACTCTATTCAAAAATGGGCAAAGGACTTGAACAGACATTTCTGTAAAGAAGTTCTGTGAATGGCCAATAAGTACATGAAAAGATACACATCATCATTAATTATTAGGAAAAAGCAAATTAAAACTGCAGTGAGTACTATCTCATACCCATTAGGATGCATATCAAAAACCAGAAAACAAGTGTTGGCAGGAATGTGGAGGAATTGAAACCTTGTACAGTCTTGGCGGGAATTTAAAATGGGACAGCCACTTTGGAAAACAGTATAGCAGTTTTTCAAAAAATTAAAAATTGCATAACCATATGGTCCAGCAATTCCACTTTTAAGTATATAACCCTCAAAAAACTGAAAGCAGGATTTTGAATATATATTTGTATGCCGGTGTTGCTGAAGCATTGAATCAATCCAAATGCATCCATCAACATACGAATAGATAAGTACATTCTGGTATCTGCATACAATAGAATATTACTAAGCCTTAGGAAGGAAATTCTGCAATATGCAATAACACGGATAAACCTTGAGGTCATATGCTAAGTGAAATAATCTGGTCACAAAAAGCAAATACCATATGATTCCATTTAACATGAAATACTTCAAAGCGAACTTAAGACAGAAAGAATGGTGGTTGCCAGGGACTGTGGGGAGAGGAGAATGGGAGTTATAGTTAATAGGTATAGAGTTTTAGTTTCACAAGATGAAAAGAGTTGTTATGGATGTGGATGGTAGTGATAGTTGAACAAAGTTATGAATGTATTTAATACTACTGAACTGTATACTTAATTGTTAAGATGGTAAATTTTGTGTATTTATTTTTCTG
This sequence comes from Neogale vison, assembly GCF_020171115.1. Classification (NCBI taxonomy): domain Eukaryota; kingdom Metazoa; phylum Chordata; class Mammalia; order Carnivora; family Mustelidae; genus Neogale; species Neogale vison. The sequence goes on along the minus strand of NC_058093.1, from coordinate 95,653,502 downwards.
GTTTAAAAAATGGCAAAAAGTTAAACAGTGCTTTAAATAATAAGGTACATTTTTCTAAAAATTGTTTTCCTATTAAAGTCAAATCTGGCTGCCAAATTGATACCAAAATATAAAACAAAGGTTATTTAATCTAATAAACAGAACTGATTTTCTCTGCTTTGTTCTTTTGTATGTATTATGTAATTTCAGTTCTTTGCTATTTGAAGTGAAATTATAACTGATTTTTATTGAATAATGCTACTTTGGCAGGTAATAGTAATCTACTTATGTAGTAGTGTATTAGTTTCCTGTTGCAACATAGAGTATTACCATAAACTTAGATCCTTAAAAGAACATCCTCTTTTCAACTCACAGTTCTGTAGATTAGAAGCTAAATTGCGCTCAGCCAAGTTCTTTGTCTAGAGTTTCACAATGCCAAAAGGTGTTGGCCAGCCTGGGCCCTCATCTGAAGGCTTGGGAGAATAATTTACCTCCACGCTCATTCTAGTTGCTGGCATAGTTCCTTACAGCTAGCTCTAAGTCTGAGATCCACATTTCCTGACTGACTTCTCAGCCAAGGGCCACTCTGCTCCTAGAGCCTACCTACAGTCCTCCCCTGGCCTTTGCATCTTGGAAGCCAGCAATAATAATGTGTCATGTCCTTCTCACCTTTGTTTCTGACTTGCCTTTCTGCTATCAACCAAAGTAAACTTTCAGTCTTTAAAGGGCTCTCCTGATTGTATCCGACCCAACTGAGCTATCTGTATCTTAACATCCATTTACTTGGGACTTTAATGACATCTATAAAACCTCCCTCACAGCCTGACTTAGTTTGGAGTTTGATTAAATAATGGGGGATGGGAATTTGGGGAGGCCATCTTTAGTATTCTGTCACAAGGAATATTTGATCCACAAAACGTTTTTATAGGGCTGATGTAAAGTGCACTCGACTTAGATTCTGAAGGTCTTGGGTTCTGCTTGACTCTTTAGGAATTCCGAACTTGGGCTGTTATGTTCTTGAGACTGGAAACTGTCTTTCTCATCTGTGTAGCCCCATTGCCTTGGCAGTGTCTTGTATGTAAGCAGGAACTCAGAATATATCAATTAAATGAAGTCATACTAAGATAATTCTACATCTCTCTTTTCATCTTCATTGTCATCAGAGGTTCCTTCTGAATTAAAACTGAGCTGATGAATGCATATATAAGTCTATGAAAACTATAAGTCATTACTATAGGAATGACATACAGTATCCTCACTTAATTTTTTTTAAGTTAAATCTTATGACTAGTGAGCAGAAGTAGGACATTGATCTTCTGACACACTAGATTCCTAACCTTTAATAACTATATATCTCTCGATATATATAGAGAGAGATATAAATATATCTCTATATATATAAATATAAATATATATCTATATATATAGAGATATATTTATATCTATATATAGAGAGAGATAAATATATCTCTATATATCTATATATTTATCTATATGTCTATCTATATGTATTTATAAATATATAGATATATATTATAGATTTATATAATATAAATACATCTCTATATATATATGTATATATATATAAAGCATATATCTATATTGCTTTAGGTTTTAAAAAACCCCTTTTTAAAATCTGCCTTTTAATGAACTTATTCAAGAGCCTTTAAAACTAAGTACAAATAGTATGACCTTTTATACAGATGAGAATAAACTAAAAAATTTGACCAGGGTCATCTACTAATAAGCAAAGCTAGAGATAAATGCAGTCTTCCTGCATAGGAAATATAGCTTGTACTTGCAAGTTCCCCATCTCTTTTATTTTAAATAAAATATTTTTATTTTTATATCTTTATTTTAAAGTGTTTTGTCTTAGTCACTTTGCCAGCTCAAAAGAAAACAAGATCCTATCTGTACTTGTGGAAGTTTATGTTAATATTGTGTAACTGAGGGTGCCTGGGTGGCTCAGTGGGTTAAGCCGCTGCCTTCGGCTCAGGTCATGATCTCAGGGTCCTGGGATCGTGTCCCGCATTGGGCTCTCTGCTCAGCAGAAAGCCTGCTTCCCTCTCTCTCTCTCTCTCTCTGCCTGCCTCTCTGTCTACTTGTGATCTCTCTCTGTCAAATAAATAAATAAAATCTTTAAAAAAAAATATTAAGTAACTGATATTAAACCTAAATGATCTGTCCACCCTGTTGGTATAAAGATATTTTGAGCAGATTGTGAACAAGAAAAAAAAATTGTGCTTTATTAGCAAAATTGCCTAGTATGTTAATTTGCTCAAAATTTGATGTTTGGTTTTATGCATTTTGTCGCTATTAACATCCTTCTGTTTTCATACAGATTTCAATAAATGAGTAATTTTAGAAGCATTATTTTAGAGATATATAGTTGTCACAGTAAACATCTTGTTCTTCTAAAAAGAAGATTTTAAGATATCTTAAAAAAATTTTTTTAAGATTTTAAGATATTTTAATATCTTTATTTTAAAGTGTTTTAATAGGAGTTTTGTACCCTTTATACTTAGAATTTTAAGGTATGTCTGAGGATGAGAGTAAGTTACAAATTCTTTTTTCTTCTAATGCCTTGGAACTCAATTCAGTTTTCTGCATTTTCTAGTATTAATTTATTGATTTTTCTCCCACTTTTTTGCCTGTAAGCCCTCATTCCATTATGTAGCATAACTCTTTTAATTCTATTTTTAGACTATTAGAAATCCTCTCAATCAAATTAAAGGAAGTAAATGGGAACAAAGGTCAGTCCCGACATGTAGAAGCTCTCATAGGGAGCACCGATGTATGCATCTGCATGCACTTATGTGCTGTTTTCTTCTCTGTAAGACATGAAAAATCACTTTCCTTTATTTTTTCCATTTTCCTTTTATTGTCGCTATTAAATTTGTAGTATGCATAATCCAGGGACAAAATCCCCCAAAATACAGTGCTGCTTATCTTTCAAGAACTTTCGGCACAAAATGGGGGACAGGACACATTGGTTCTGCAGATTCTCATTTCTGTTGGTTTTACAGAAGGCTTTCTTGGATATTAGGATGAGGTGGTGGCTTTTTTTCATATGTGAAGCGTAGTAATCTAGGTATTAAGGACTTTTTTTTATCTGTTTCATGTTTGGTACCAAACTAGCTTCTTGGTTTTAATATGTGTGGATGATGGATACCTGTTTGGTATAGGGGCTTGAGAGGTAGATTGGAGGAGGTGGGAGGAAGTACAGGGTGTTTAAAACCTATCTGGCTGTATTTCACAGGCACTTCAACTGCTTTCCCGAACCAAAGCCCAGTATCACAAACTAGAGCTGGTTGCCTCAGCAGGTGTCCCCCTCATGTGATTGATGATCTTACAGTCCTGCTGAATGAACCTGCACATTGTAACTCTGCCCTCTTTTCTTTGATTCTGCTTCATTGCCTTACCCTAGACCAGGCAAATAGGATTCCGTCACTAAAACTGGTGAGGTACTTCTTACAGTGTTGAAAAGATGCCGCAGATAGGTGGTTGTACTCTGACTCAATGTGCATTTGAAATGTTCTTCTTAGTAAGTTTGGAACTTTTCTAAGCACAGCTACATAAAATGCCTCAGGGTTGTGTGTGTATGTGTGTGTTTTTCCTAATCTTAGTTAAAGTGTAATGTGTTATAAAATAACTTACGAAGTGTATTTTATTTTGGTACTACCTAAGAAGTCACCTTGCAAGTTCCATTTAGTTCAGTTAACATGGAAATTCTGGCCATTTGCTGACTTAAAGAAAATACCAACCCACAGAATGATTTTAGAGAATCTTCCTCAAGTGTGCTTCTGGGAGGAATCAGTATTTTTTTTTACTTAAAACCAGCTTTGATTTCCTCATTTCCAATACTTTGTGCAGGTAGTTTCTCTGTGGTTTAGGATTATGAATTAAGCAACAATCTCTCTGTTTCAGTATGAAATTTAATACAAATCTTTCTTGTGTGTTCAGCGGCCATTGCAGTCATTTGGACAGACAGGAAAAAGGTCTAAGGTATAGTAAATATTTTGTGCTGGCATGCCAAGGGCCTTCCTTCATGCTTGATGAATCCTTGTTTTCATACAGCGCTGCATTCAGTTTAGTTTTGTCATATTTTGTTTGGGGCAGAAAGCTTATTTTGTTTTATTTGGGGTTTTTGCCTTGCCTAGTCGCTTTTGTGCATTGCTTATATATCTTTAATGGTTCTCTATAGAGAAAATGGCTTTCTTACCATTCTTTGGGTTTTGAAATTGAAATTAGTCCCATCCTTGCTATTGCTACAGTTTTTGAAACTGCAGTTATTTGTTTTCACTCTTAACAGCGTTTTGTGATATTTAATGATATATTTAACTTGCACATTTCACCTACTTTTATACATGGCCGAAACTATAAAGAAACTTAAGAAACTCTAGGGGGCTTTTGGATATGCCCTAGATTTGTGAAATGTAGTGTTAATTTTAAATACTTTTCTTTAGTCAAGCTCAAAGTTAAAGCTAGTTCGGAGCCTTGCAGTGTGTGAAGAATCTCCACCACCCCCTACAGCAGAGATATCACAGGAGAACCAGGTAAAACAAAAACAAAACACAAAAACAAAAAACAAAACAAGAAAATTGTTATTTAAAGACATGGTGCAGTAAACTGCTTCCTGGAGAATATTTTTTCATTAGGTTAACTAAAAGTTCTATATGCATGTGTGTGCATTATGTATGTGTTTTCATTTGTTTGTTTTATTTTTAATGAGTGAAACTGAATTCATAATCGGTGCCACTGAAGATACAGATGAAAAGGTGGAAAAACCTTGTTATTTCAATCTGAGGCTTAGTGTAGTAGCTTCCTTCTGGAAAAATGTAGGAACCACATACCTAACTGGGATTATTGCTGTAAAGGATTATATATTATTGAAAAGTTATAAAATATTAATGTAATACTTAGAGTGATTGTAATTGTGGTGAAATTTGCACTTTTGATTTTGGCTTTTATGAATTTGTTAAACACTTACTGCTTGTGTGTGATGAGGAGACTACCCAGACTTTGGCTTGATGTATTATTTTACTTATTAACCTGAATGCATGGTGAAGCCAGTTTTCTAGTTAGGTTGGCTGTAACAGTTTAATACTTCTAATATCTCTTCTGTCTGTGCTTGTAAAATATTGAACAAGTGAGGTTTAAGCAAATGGTTCAGTTTGCCTTTTGTATTTTCTTTAATGCTATAACTTCACTTTTCTCATCATCTCAGCTATGCACTGATCTTCGTCTCATGTTACCTTTGGATATTTATACATAAATGTTTTAGGACCCTCTTACCAGTGATAACATCAAGTGTGATAACTTTGCCTGTTGGTGGTGTGTTCTACTTCTTAAGGGTTTGAGCACTGAAATCCCTTTATATCCCAATAATCCACTTTCAAAGAATTAAAGCAACTTCTTGGCTATTTAAGAAACTGTGACTAAAAAGAGGAAGGAAAAAATGGTTATGGCAGGTTGTACTTTTTTTTTTTTTAAATAAGTGCCAGTTGTACATTTATTAATTCAAAAGACTTATACTTTACCTTGATTTAGAAGCTGATACCTCAAAACCCTCCTATAGATATTGAAGATAGTTGTCACATATTTAGAACGTGTTGAGTTCTTTAAAAACACTTCACTTCTTTGTTTCCAAAATACAAGAAAAGGAAGTTTTTGAAAATAAATTATTTATTGTCAGTGAATATATAGATTCATTTCCTTTGAAATTTGTTCAAGTGTCAGGAACATGGGGTTCAAAATTTGTGATTTTTATTTAAAATTAAACTACATGGTTAGAAGACAGTTATATATTCTATAAAGTAGATACACTTCAGTAATAAAATAATGAATGAACTTTCTAACAAGAAGCTAAAATATAATCAAAATATTTTATTAAGAATTTTTGCCTGGAGAACATTTTTAAATGTTAACCTTTGGCTTTTACATGGTTGTTGACAAGGCTGAAGAGTTATGATACACTTTGGAAGAAATCAATGAAATTTTTTTGAAATAGCAATTTTAAAAGTTATATTGTAAAAGTCAGAGTAAACACCTTGTACAAGGTGAAACAATGGATATTATAAGGTTTTTTGAAAATTCATTTCTTCATTCCGTGTTCCAATATGTTGCGTCATCTTAGCCTCGTGGAATTAATCCAAGGATATTGAGAAAATGAGAAGGGTTGGGCAATCATAAGTCTGTTAATATGGAAAACGTATATACTTTTTGAGAAAAAGTGTGATGTGATCTTAGGTTTTATTCAGTATATTTTAACCTGATCTGAAAAATATTAGAGGGAAAATTCTCACAGTACTACACAAATATGTCTAGTGAAAATTTATAGGAGAAAAAATTAATATCAAGAGTGTATGTTGTATATTAATGTATATATTATTGATCAGAGATAATAACTTTTGTGTTTATATAAAGTTCAAGGAGCTGAGTTTATAGCATGTGAATAATGAATAAGGTGTTCATGCCAGAGTTCAGTATTCCACTTAATAGATTCTTTCTCAATTTCTCTTGAATACAATAATTCTTTTCTTTTCAGATAATAACCCATTATTATTCTCTTAATAAAAGATACTGCTTTTAGTAGAAATTTATCTTCTTCTAAGCCTTGAGTTAACTAAAGTGCACCTAAATGGGTATTAGAAAATGAACTATTTCTCATAAAATGTGGTAGTATCTAATTCTTGGCAGTAGAGACACTTTCCAACTGATAATGCCTGCTTCAGAATGAGATTTTTGAGGAATTAATCGGGAGTAAAACTCATTATTCAAAAGGTTGAGAGGCAATTAAAAGAGAGATGTCACTTGTGTCTGATGAGAGCTTATGAGAGGGAAGTGACCTCAATAACAGATGTCAATGACACTGAAGAGTAAAGGAATTACAGCTTCCTCTGGAGATGTTGCTATCCTTCCAGTTATTTATAGTGAGAAGAGTTCATTTAAAAGGACTACTGAGTTTAAAATATGTCTCATTTATTTGCTACTAGAAACAAGGCCTCAGTACTAATGGAAAGCAAGGCCTCAGTGTATGAAGCCTACTGGATTTTTAAATACAGTTCATCTTGATAAAATAATTTAATATCTGTAATTAAAACGTAGGGCTTTGGGAAGGGAATTTAGAAATGAAATCCGATCGTGGAAGTTCTTTTAGTGAAGGTCTAAATGTGAAATCTTTTCTTCCAACATGGATTTCATAGATTATTCTTGAGTTGGCGTAGAATGTGTAAATCAGGAAAACTTCTGTAATGTTCTACTTCTGAAACATAGTTTCATTTTTAAATATCTGTTTTACATTTAGGAACAGAATAAGGAAAGTAGATTAGAAAATGAGTCATTATGAGAAAAATGACTTACCAGTTGATAAATGTATGAAGTTGATTAATGTATAAAGTTTGGTAAGCAAGACAAAGGAGGGCATAAAGCCAAGTATTCATCATTCTAATAAAAATTGCCCATGCAGAGCTTTTGCCCTATATTCTAAGCACAAATTTGAACTGTGGTAGGATGAGAAGCAGAAGTAAAAGAAGGTAAACATAGCAGTCAGCAAATCTATAGGAAAAAATGGATACGTATATATATGAGATCTGGAATTCTGCCAAATACTATTTGAAAAAAAAATATGTGCTGGGGCAGGGGCAGGTTAATAAAATTCTTGTGGCTACAAGTTCAACTACTGAAATTTATATCCCCTTTGATGTTGACTTATTAGACCTATTTCCACCACAGCTATCACCCAAAAAAGTGAAGTAATTGTCTGATCAATGTTTTTCATCACTAAAGAATAGTATTATGTAGTCAACATATAGATCATACTTCTGTCATTAGTAGAAATGATCTGGAAGTTATTCTGCCTTTATAACTTCACCTGAATAAACAGAGCTGTGTGACTTTTCTTTTCTTTTCCTTTTTTTTTTTTTGCCCTTTTAGGCTATGTGAATTCATTTACAATTACTTCTTTGGTTTCTGAAATTACATGTAATGACACTATTTTTGAAATGAAATGTAGAATTCCTTCTTCTTTTCAGTTTTATAGGATATGATTACTTCCCAATTAAATATTACATATCCAGAAGGAAAACAGTCTTATTTGAAACCTGTCTCAAACTTTGTGGTGATTGAAGGAAGAACAGTAATGTGTAAATCATAAATTAAAAATAATCAGTTGTGTGGATTTGGTTTTGGAAAGCTTTACTTATATATTTATATGGCAAGAGAAGGGAGGAATATGAGATTATAATGGATACTGAAAAAAATATTTTTTAGGTATTGGCTTGTCAATTGTTACTGTCGTCATGATTGATGATAATTATTCTTTTGTTTGGCCAATGATAATTATTATTCTTTTGTTTGGCCGTGGCTTCTCCAGTACAAAAATAGGTTAAGAAGACCTTGCTTCTGATCCTCTAGAGGTTTCACAAGTAGCTCTTTTCTGAGTAATATGGAAAACTCTCTGAAGTAATTTAGAGGATATGTTTCAATGATATATTCAATTCAAACATTAATTTTAACATATTCTATCAAGTCTTAGATAAAAGTGATAAAAATATTAAGTTGTATTCCATTTTGAAAAATCTAGTTGAATAGCATAAAAATCTTTGTCCCTTTCCTCCTCTGTACAGTTTTGTGTTACTCAAAAAATAAAAATATGTGGTATTAACTAAATTGCTTTATATTTTCATTTATAACCGATTTTGCCTTCCAACAGGAGAAAATTCAGATCCAGTTAACACAATCATTTGAAAAAGAGGAGAAGCCCTCAAAAGATGAAGCAGAGAAAGAAAAAGCCAGTGATAAGTTGCCCAGAAAAATGTTATCAAGAGGTTTGCGATTTATTTCTGTGTTTTCAAACAAAATTTTAATTTTAACATCAATAATGCCATCCTTTACCCCCAGAAAAACTAAAAATAGTATATCTGCAGTAAAAATGCTAACAGAACAGACCGAAGGGATGATAGAATATTTGCTAATCTGGGCAAAATGACAGAACACAAATCTGGACATTAGTAAGATGCTTCAGCCAAAAAACTGCAACATAGGCCAGAATCACTGAGGCAGGTAACTGTTCTTGACCTTTTATTGGTCTCTCATAATGAAATACTGGAATCACTGTAATTTGCATACTTGATTCCACTAAAAATAATATTGCCCTTTAATTCTTTATGATACAACGAGCTGATGCCAAAATATTCAGTGTCCAGTAAGAATATTCTTGGAAACCCAGAATGTTTATCTTTCATAATCAGTTTCAAGGAACTCCACCATCATCTGGCATTGCAAGTCAGTAAAAATTTCTTTGATTTATAAACTCAGTTACATTGGCCAGTGTTATAAATAACATAAGTATATTACATTTAGGGGGAAGAATGTAAATGTGCAAAACTATGCATGCATAGTCTGGAAAACTATTTTGAAAGCAAGCCTTTGGTGATAGACCTGACCAAATCTAATTGAATATTCTTTCAGAAGTAGAATTTCTACCTACCTCCAAATTATTGTCTCTACTTATATTCGTAACTGAACTAAGCTGTCTTAATTTGCACTAAATGTCGATGATTATTTAACTCATTCTGATTTTTCACTCAAGGAGTCATTTTTAGTCATGAGAATTGTGTGTATATAAAAGTCTTAAAAAGAATTTAGAGTAAACTGACACGTGTGAGAAAAAATTTTAAGAACATGCTTGTACATGCAGTTATATAAATCGATGTTATGTTTATTTTATGGGAGTAGAAAGCTTGTGGTCATCAGAGTTCACCATAAATTCCCTTTTCCTAATTTGTCGATTTTTTTCCCGTGTGGGGCATCTCATTTTATTTAAGATATGCATCATGTGTGAAAGAGAAAGGGATTTGTTTTCAAACAGCTTTATACTGGGTTTTTGTGTTGTTGTTTTTTAGATTCCAGTCAAGAATACACTGATTCAACTGGCATAGATCTACATGAATTTTTAGTAAATACATTAAAAAACAATCCCAGGTAAAAATTAAATTTATAAGGTTTACATTGCTTAGAGTACCATAATTTTGCTATGTTTGTTTTCATTACAGAGTTAGAATGTTAGAATAAGATTGCAGTGTTTGAAGTACACCAGAAACATTTTAGTTCCTTAGGACTAAGATGTTGGTCTAGTATATGCACATGTATAAATAGTTCTTTGCATTATTTATGTCCCATGATATAAAAACAATTCATCCTTTTTATAGGAATTTTTGGAAATACAGAATCACCAAGATATTTTGGCTCTTAATTGAGGTAGAGAGGTAATCATGAATCATGGAAAAGAAGAAGAAAAAACTTCCTTCATAATAATACTCTCAACCACATAAGAGCTTGGTGTATCCATTTATAGTGAGTTTTTGAATATAGCTAAAGGCAGAATTTTTGTTCCTTCTTACATATTAACTTTCAACTCATAGATTTTTAAGGTACTTATGTGGGTCACTGTGAAATCATTTGTGTTGCCAGGGTACTAATGAATAGACTCTAACTTTCTGGTGGGTCATTGACCTCTTTGTGGCATTCTCCCCACAAAAAGGCTTATCTACAAAAAAATCTAACAAACACATTCATGGGGTAGAAGATTCCAAGGTTGAGAACCCCTCCTCCGGATGTTAGCTTCCCAAAGTGATAGTTCTTTAACATACACTAAAATGAAAATGAAACAGTTTCTTTGGGTATATGCACAAGGAAGAGAACAGGAATAACTCTCTTTATTCTCCCTGAGACTTATGTCATGATTTAACATAAGCTTTATTTTCATTCAAGATTTATTGTAGTCAGTATCATCTTGGTTTTCTATTTTACATTTAACATAAATGCCAAAAAGAGAACCACCAAAATGAAAAGTGGTCTCCTTGTAAAAAGGGCTGAAGGAGTACATAGTATGGAGTGAGGAAGAAGACAAGTCTACATGACTTTTTTTTTTTTCTTCAGTTCAAGTTTATTTCTCAGTGGTCACAATAGAAGAATTAATTCCTTAGTTCATTGAACAGGCATTTACTGAGCATCTGTCATGTTCTAAACATTGTGCTAAAAACATTGTAGATAAAAAGAAGATACAGTCTCTACCCTAAAGAATTCACCATCTCTGAGCTGGAAAAAGACACATGATATATAATTAAAATAGAATTGATATGTGGGGAGCCTGCTTCTGCCTGTCCCTCTGCCGGCTGCTCTGAATGCTTGTGCCCTTGCTCTCTCTCTCTCTCTGTCTCTCTCTCTCATCTTTGTCAAATAAATACATAAAATCTTTTTTTAAAAATTAAATAGAATTGATGTTGTAAAAGAGGTTTTTTGAGTTTTGTAAAAATCCAAGGAGGAGGCCCCAACCTCTTTTTGAAAGGTTATGGGAAGGCTTCACTGAAAATATATGCCTGAGCTGAGTCTTGAATTCACAGTGCTTTAAGTAGAAGCTATCCATATGGAGAAATGAGAAAAGCATTTTAGATAGATTGCATTGACAAGACACGGTGGTATACTTCCTCTCTCACACTACTGTGTGAGGTTGTACATTCTGGCTCTAGCATGGAGGCATGTGGCAAGTAATTTTAGAAAGTGATGGGGAAGGTGTTGGTTGGGTATGAAAAAAACCATTTCTATGAATGGTTGGGTATGAAAACAACCCATTTCTATTTGTCCTTGACCTAAGATTGTACCAGCATTCTGGGGTGGTGAGTGTGGAGTGCTACTAGGAAGCCAGGGATGCCAAAAAGATCTTTAAGACAGTAATGAACAGTGAAAAACAGTCTTCCTTGAAACGCCAATAGTGTACCATTTAAGAAGTATTGAATATGACATGATAAGTTGAGAAATAATTAATGGATTTTGAATAGAGTAATGACATAATCAGTCGTGCATTTTAGAAAGATTACTTTGGCACTGAGGGGCCAATACTATAAACAAGGATTGTGGCTAGGAGATTATAGGGAAGACTAGAGAGGGAAGGACATGTTTGAAAATATTTAGGAAGTACCATAGTGATGGTGTGATACAGTAGAACAGAATAGATTCTTGGTTTCTGGCTAGGCTGATAGTCGCATTAACTGAGAAAGTGAGTAAGGAACAGACTTGAATGGAATAGGGCATGTTCTGTTATAAATAAGTATAGTTTGAGGTGCCTGTTGGAAAACTCAGGAGATAAGATCTGTCCAAAATTAAAGAGCTCTGGTTTTCAAGTAAATGAGTAGTAACAAAGCTTGAGGATGATGTGTTTGCTCTGAGAGATGGAGTAAATGACAAGGACAAAATTCTGTGGAAAGACAGCATAGAAAATGTAGATAGACTAAGTCTTAAAAGTGGAACAATTATGAGACCATTTGTCAGGTTAGCTGGGGCAGGGGGTGGTGGCCTAGATGGCTCAGTCAGTTTAGCATCTGACTCTTGAATTCTGTTCTGGTCATGATCTCAAGGTCATGAGATTGAGCACCTCATAGGGCTCCACACTGGGTATGGAGCCTGCTTGAGATGCCCTCTCTCTCATTCTTTCTCCCTCTCCTGTCATTCCCTCTCCCTGGCTCCACCTTACCTTCTCTCTTTCTCAAAACAAAACAAAAAAACGGGGTAGCCCCAGGGATCAGAAGCCAGGAGCTGTTTCATGAAAGATAAAATAACACAGGGATCTGCTCATTAGGTTGAGAAATTGGGAAATTGCTGATTCTTTTAATAAATTGTTTCATTTGGGGTGGAATGGTAGAAACCTGAACTCAGTGCATTGAGGAATAAGGGGGAAGGTAGAAAACACATAGCTCATTTCCATAAAACAAAATAGGATGCTAGAAAGGCAGAATTTTTCTTTCCTTTTAACCTGTAGGAGAGACCTCAGTAAGGACAACAATTAGAGATCTATTTTTATCCATTCCCAAATATTTTTCTATTTACAATTCTCTGATATCTTTTGCAAATGCGAAAGTTTTAAAGTTATCTGCGTATGTATTTTTAAATGTACAATTTAATGGCTTTATTATACCCACAGATAGGTTACAGTCATCACTACAGTCAATCTTAGAATTTTTTCATCATTCCAGAAAGAAACCCTCTATTCTTTAGCTCTCACCTTCCTATGCTCTGAGCTCTAATCTACTTTATATCTCTATAGATTTTCCTCTTTTGAATATCTTATATGAATGAAATTATGTGTATGTGGCCTTCATGGACTGGCTTCATTCACTCAACATAATATTTTCAAGTTTCATCCATGTTGTAGCATGTATCAGTACTTTTTTTTCTGTGTATGCATTTATATTTAAATAAACATATAAGTGAATAATTCATGTAAAGGCTGGTGTATAAGTTATTACTAATGTCGATGTGATTTAGATAGTTGGAGCGAATGTTAAATTTTGTGAGAAATAAGATTTACTTAATTAATGACTCAGTGTTCTGTCAGTGAAACACACAATTGCCAGATATAATGGTACAGAAGTAGTAGTAAATATTGCAAGTTTCCACTAAAACTTTGAAGATTCAGTATTGCTCAGAGTTCTAGATTTTAAGCAGTTTTATTCTTAGTAATATAAAAATTCAGTCAACATTTCATTTCAAAATTTTTCTTCTGATTATTAAATCTTTAGCTTATTCTCAACCAAATAAATAAATTTAGCTCCCAATGTAAACGAATTTATCTGGAATTCTTATTGCAAAAAATATTTGCAGAGGCTACACTAGTCATTGCTGAATTAGAACCTAAGAACCTAAAGTTGATTTTGATAGAAATTATATTCGGTGACATAATCTTCTACCTATTTTTGTATTTATTTTATACCCATTTTGTGTAAATTCCACATGTAGTGAAGAAATAGGTATAATACAGGCAACTGTGTTACATAACTGATAAAGGGGAGAAACTTTTGGATTAATCCTGAGAAGGGATATTTTAAAAGTAATGTGATTTGCTCTGGAGAATATCATATAATAGTTCTATTTTAATTTCTAAAATTGCTTTTATTGGAAGTAATGTTTGTTTTATTTCTTACCTGTTGCAAATGTTTGGCCAGGCTCGTATGGAATATTGGGAAAGGAGTGGTCATATAGAAGCATTATTGTTTTCTAGTTTTTTTATTTGCCACTAGTATACCAGCTATGTACAGTTTCTCTAAAGTTATTTCTGATAAAATGGCTAGAATACTTAATAAGTAAAAAACTGATGCCCCTTCATTTTAGCTTTAGGTAATAGCTTATTGATTGGTTTGATTGAGATCCCTATTCTTACTATTTTTTAAATAATAGACAGCATACATTGGTTCCCTTTAAAAGACTATACAATAATTTCAATAACTATGCCTACTTTGAGGTTCATGTGCTAAACCTTATGGCTTAGAATGAGTAATTTGTGGACCTATTAGTTTGAGTCCTATATGCACTGCTTCTCTAAAGGTTATTAATTTTTAACTTAAAATCATTACAAAAATATCTGACTTTGATTATATATTACAGGAAGCATGTACTAAGCTATAGTGGATAAAAGGCTGGAGATGTAAATCTTAAGAACTTAGGAAGATTACCAGCCTTATTTTTCTAAAAAGTTATACTTCTTAGTAACTAAAAGTTTAGTACACTAAACAGGGAGGCTTGGTTTAAATAGTACATGGTCCAGATAAGGTAAAAAATCCTCTGCAGCCCATAGAGCTATCTGTGAAAGAAAAAAAAAAAAAAAGCCTGAATTTTTATTAGTGGCTAGTATAATTGTTAGAAGATTTTCTTTCCTGGAGACAACAGAAATTTCTTTTCAGTGGCAATGTATTCCCTGCAGAAGATTTCACAGATCTTTTGCCCACTGTTCAAAAACAGGAAACCATTTTTTTTCCTATCTTGTCTGGTGCAAGTATTCCTGACTTGGCTTCCCCTCCCCCTTCCTCCCACTCCCAACACCTTCCCCCTCCTCACTTCCATTTGCATAGTAAATGTTTTTACATCCCTTCACTTTCAATCCGCTTGTGTCTTTATGTCTGAAATTAGTCTCTTAAAGATAGCATATACATGGATCATGTTTTTTTAATCCATTCATTCACCCTATGTTTTTTGATTGAAGCATTTAGTCCATTTACATTACATTTAAAGTAATTATTGGTAAGGATGTAGTTTTAGCCATTTTGTTACTTGTTTTCTGGTTGTTTTATAGTTCTCTGTTCTTTTCTTCTTCTCTTGGCACTCTTCCATTGTGGGTTGATGAGTTTCTTCAGTGTTATACTTAGAGTCCTTTCTCTTTTTTTGTATGCATCTATTGTAGGTTTTTGATTTGTGGTTACTATTCTATTCATATATAACATCTTACAGCAGTCTGTATGAAGTTGTTGGTCGCTTAAGTTTGAACACGTTAAAAGCACTAAATTTTTACTTCCTTCCCCCATGTTTTATGTATATGATACCACATTTTACATCCTTTCATTTGTGTATCCCTTGCCTGATTTTTATAGGTATAATTTATTTTACCAGTTCTGTGTTTTCACCTCTATATTAGCTTTATTAGTGATTAATCTACTATCTTTATTACATGTTCGCATTTACCTGTGAAACAGAAGATCAACTTGAAAGTATTACTTCATGAATGCTTAATAAACTGCCTGTCTCCGATTCCTTTCTTTTTTAAAAAAATAACTATATAAACTTTATATATATATAGCTATATATATAAAGTACATCAGAAAAGTTAGAATTATTTCATCTCCATACACATTGTACTCAAAAGGTTAGATGAAAAGTGGGTCTTACAGTTACATAAATAAGTCCTTTTGTGGGGGGAGCCTTCTGAATTAAAAACTTCCTAACCTCCCTAAAAAATTTTAGGTAAAATACATTAAAAGTTTTTAGGAATCTTTTGTATCAAAAGACTTTATAATTTGATTAACAGATTCCATGCAGATACATTTGTTGAGCTCCTCTATATAGTCCAAATAAGTATACAATGATAATTCTGTTAAATGCTTTTAAAGAAAAGTGTGAAAGAAACAGTTTCTAAGAAGGACTATAGGAAGTTGTTCAAGGCAAAGGAAACAGCATGTTTAGGTAACCAGAGACAGGAAGGAGCTTGGCAAGTACAGAGATAAGCCAAATGATAACTTTTGTGATTAAGAGACAGAAGATGAGGCTGAAGATGAATGTTGGCCCCATTACAGATGCTTATTTCTTTTTCTTTTTCTTTTTTTTTTTTAAGATTTTATTTATTCATTTGACAGAGATCACAAGTAGGCAGAGAGAGAGAGAGGAGGAAGCAGGCTTCCTGCTGAGCAGAGAGCCCAATGCGGGACTCGATCCCAGAACCCTGAGATCATGACCCGAGCCGAAGGCAGTGGCTTAACCCACTGAGCCACCCAGGCGCCCCCAGATGCTTATTTCTAACCAAAGTGCAGTGGGAAGCCTATCATAAATATTTAACCAAGGCAGTAACATGTGGTCACACGTGTGTTTTTGGAAGATGTTATGGATGTTCAGGTAGAAAAGATAAGGCGGGAATGAGGGAAGACAGAAACAATAGACTATGGTTCTAGTAGTCAAGCCAGAGATCCTGCTTGCTTGGATCCAGGTTAGCAGCAGTGAGAAACAGAAGAAAAAATAGAAGGTTGATAAAATTTGCAATACTAATTAACTGCATAGGAGGGTTAGGAAAAGGATTATAGCAGACCACAGATGCTTCTAGTACAGTATACTGGGTGAAAGATAGTGCCACTTACTGAAATGAGGAATACTAAAGGTGAACCAGGCTTGGGGCAGAATTGAATGTTGCTAGAATTCGTGTTAAGATGTAATCATGTTTTCAGCTTTGGATTTAAAGTCACCAGGTGGGCATATTTTCCCTTCAGTTTTCAACTAATGTTAAATATTTATTATATATGTGTGTGTGTCAAATATTACTTGGTTTTATGAGACTTCTTTGCAATCTAGAGAGAAGGTCAAACTCAGTGCTGACGTATAGTATAGACTTTCAAGCAGCTTGAGCAAAAGCACCACATCCTCTGTCCTATTAGAGGATTCTACTATGTATTGTTTATTTGAGAGGCAAACATTAACCTTTGGCCTAGTTTTCTTGATCTCTAAAAATTGAGGGATAGAACTGAATGATCTGTAAAGCTACTTCTAGTTTGAAAATTCTCAGAGTGTTTGTTTGTTTCACATGCACATGAAATTTCCAGTGAGCCCAAGAATACTTCTTTGAGCCATGTCCTTAGTATGTGAGCAAGGAGGTCCTTCGGGGAGTAGTGATACTGTTAATATTTGTTACAGCATATGCACATTAAATAGGACCCTAGTGGTCTAAAGGAGCACATGCCAGTTTTCCCTAGAGTCCTTATTTATTTTTCATATTGAAAGCCTTGGGTTCATTTTTATTTTTGTGGCAAAAATTTCCAAAGTCTCAAAAATGTGTAGTACAAGCTATCTGATGATTTGAAAAGGCTTCTCCTTCTGAGTTAGAATTAGTAATGTAATTCATACTTCTCTGCCATAATTCCATCTGTATACTAGCATTCAATTCCCATAGGAGTATTCCTGTTGTTACTGGCATTGCATTTTCTTTAGAGTACTGTTTCTATAGAGTTGAGGATAACAAAGTCATGAGCGTAACTAAAGATGCCTGTGTTCCTGCTATTTCTTAGCTTTATTAAGGAAGTAAAGATTAATATGCTCTTATTATCCATGTATCTACAGAACAGACTCTAATGTAGTGATAGTTAGATCAAAATATATGTTTTAAGTATGATCACATGTTTGGTAATTGTTGGTGTTGGGTAAAAGCTACATTGAGATTCATTACACAATTCTCCCTACAGTTGTGTATGTATGAAATTTTCCATTAAAAAAAATTAAACTAAAAAAAAGTCATCTTTTATTTTTCCTAAACATTACTTTTTTAGAAGTCACGTGTATATTCTGGCGTCAAGTTTGTGATAGTTCAAAGTGCAGTTTTTAGGGAAAAATTTAGTCATAATAATTCAGTGTTTATGATTATTTCAATGTTAAGTTTTATATTTAAGAGTCTTCATATTTTTGTTTCAGGGACAGAATGATGCTGTTGAAATTGGAACAAGAAATATTAGATTTCATTGGTAATAATGAGTAAGTCCTGACATTTAACAAGAAAACAAATTGTCACCATGGTGCTCCTTGATTTACTAAATTAGTTTTTCTTCTACTTCTAGGTCTCCACGTAAAAAATTTCCCCCAATGACATCTTACCATAGGATGCTATTACACAGAGTAGCTGCTTACTTTGGATTAGACCACAATGTTGATCAGAGTGGAAAGTCTGTCATAGTAAACAAAACTAGTAATACAAGAATGTAAGTATCAACAATGTAGGCATTTGTTAAGTATTTATGTGACCATACTTTATCTTTCAGCAGCACCTTTCATCTGAGGTTTTCCACGTTTTAGCAGCCTAATTAAATGTTATAGTAACCTTATGTGATAGGGCCAAAAAATATATAAAATTTCTTTTAGTGTACGAGATAAAAAATGAACCAGTCTAGACTAAAATAAAGCAGGTCAATGAGGACTGGTTTAAAAAGCAAAAACAAAACTTCAGAAGTCATATCACTGATACTTGAAAACCATTCACTTGGATTTTTTAGTTAATGTATTTTAGATAGCTGTGGCCAGTCTTAGGCAAATTTGAGGGGGTTTTGCTTGTTTTGTTTTGTTTTGTTTTAATTCAAGTCAGTTAACATAGTGTAAAAAAATTTATTTAAGGCAGATTTTGACACCCTCCCATTCAATTAATCTCCCATCATTTTATCATCTTTTCAACCTTTGATTTTGCTTCTTTAATCCTACAAATCTCAAGAAACTGGGAATGTTGGTTAATATAGTATTATCCATAATGTTGTATCCCCCTTCTGAGCTATGTTTAATTGACTGAGGAAAAGTTAAGAGCACCCACTTGTTTTAAAAAGTGATAGTTTTATCAATCTACACATTTAATGCAATCCCTATCAAAATACCATTCATTTTTTTTTTCAAAGAAATGGAACAAATAATCCTAAAATTTATATGGAACCAGAAAATACTCTGAATAGCTAGAGGAATTTTGAAAAAGAAAGCCAGAGTTGGTGGCATCACAATTCCAGACTTCAAGCTCTATTACAAAGCTGTAATTATCAAGATAGTATGGTACTGGCACAAAAACAGACACATAGATCAATGGAACAAGATAGCCCAGAAATAGACCCTCAACTCTATGGTCAACTAATCTTCGACAAAGTTGGAAAGAATGTCCAGTGGAAAAAAGACAGTCTTTTCATCAAATAGTGTTGGGAAAATTGGACGGCCACATGCAGAAGAATGAAACCATTTCCTTACACCACACACAAAAATAGACTCAAAATGGATGAAAGACCTCAGTGTGAGGCAGGAATCCATCAAAATCCTTGAGGGAAACATTGGATGGCCACATGCAAAAGAATGAAACTGGACAATTTCCTTACACCACACACAAAAATAGACTCAAAATGGATGAAAAACCTTAATGTGAGACAGGAATCCATCAAAATCCTTGAGGAAAACAGAGACAGCAATCTCTTTGACCTCATCTGCAGCAATATCTTCGTAGAAAGATCTCCAAAGGCAAGGGAAGCAAGGGCAAAAATGAACTATTGGGACTGCATCAAAATCAAAAGCTTTGGCGCAGCAAAGGAGACAGTCAACAAGACAACTGACAGAATGGGAGAAGATATTTGCAAATGACATATCAGATAAAGGGCTAGTATCCAAAATCTATAAAGAACTTATCAAACTCATTGGGGAAGGTATGTACTATGGTGAGTGCTGTGAAGTGTATAAACCTGGCGATTCACAAACCTGTACCCCTGGGTTAATAATTATATGTTAATAAAAAAATTAAAAATTAAAAAGAAAAACCTCAATACCCAAAGAACAAGTAATCCAATCAAGAAATGGGCAGAAGAGGGTGCCTGGGTGGCTCAGTCATTAAGCATCTGCCTTTGTCTCAGGTCATGATCCCAGGGTTCTGGGATTGATTCCCCCATCAGGCTCCCTGCTCAGTGGGGAGCCTACTTCTCCCACTCCTACTCCCCCCCTCCTTGTGCTTCCACTCTATCCTTCTGTCTCTGTCAAATAAACAAAAAATATCTTTTAAAAAAAAAAATGGGTGGAAGACGTGAGCAATCATTTATGCAAAGAAGACATCCAGATGGCCAACAGACACATGTGGCCAACAGACACATGAAAAAGTGCTCAACATCATTCAGGATTAGGGGAATACAAATCAAAACCACAATGAGGTACCACCTCACATCAGTCAGAATGGCTAAAATTAACAAATCAGGAAACGACAGATGTTGGCGAGGATGTGGAGAAAGGGGAACCCTCCTACGCTATTGGTGGGAATGCAAGCTGGAGCAGACACTGTGAAAAACAGTGTGGAGGTTCCTCAAAAAGTTGAAAATAGGGTTCTCTACGACCCAGCAGTCGCACTACTGGGTATTTACCCTAAAGATACAAATGTAGTGGTCCGAAGGGGCACATGCGCCCAAATGTTTATAGCAGCAATGTCCACAATAACGAAACTATGGAAAGAACCTAGAAGCCTGTCAACAGCCAGAGTTGGTGGCATCACAATTCCAGACTGTGGAATAAAGATAAAGAAGAGGTGGTATATGCATACACAATGGAATACAAATGGATACAGCTGTCAGAAGAAATTAAATCTTGCCAAGATTTAATTAAATTAAATCTTGCCAAATGCAACAACATGGATAGAACTAGAGGGTATTATGCTGAGCGAAATAAGTCAATCAGAGAAAGACAATTATCATATGATCTCCCCAATATGAGGAATTTGAGAGGCAGGGCAGGAGGTTGTAGGGGGTAGGGAAGGAAAAAATGAAACAAGATGGGATTAGGAGGGAGACAAACCATAAGAGAATCTTAATCTCACAAAACAAACAGAGGGTTCCTGGGAGGACCGGGGGTAGGGATAGGGTGTTGGGTTATGGACTCTGGGGCGGGTATGGGCTCGGTGAGTGCTGTGAAATGTGTAAGCCTGATGATTCACAGTCCTGTGCCCCTCAGGCAAATAATACATTACACGTTAAAGAGAGGAAGGAAGGAAGGAAAAGAGAGACAAGCTCAGAAAGAAGAAAAAAAAAGTTTTATAGTATTACTGAATTATATCATCAGTGCAACTATTTGGAAGTAAAAGGCCCAATCAAAGGCACCTAAAATTTTGTACAAGCACCTTTTTTTGCCTGTTTGTAAAACTAATCCTAAAGCAGCTAGTTCAGCTAATATTTATACTTTGGTGGTAATCTGCCCATCTGAAGCATTTTCTTCATCAATTTTATATGTGGCAGCATTGGGTCTTTGGGAATGAGCAGCAGTAAGCTTCTGACAACATAGATAATGCTAAAAATTAATTATTTTTATGCTTTTCTTGAAGCTATATTTGTTTTAGGGTCTTATCTATGAACCATTCTGTTGGCATGGTGGTATTTAATTCACTCATATCCCTTCTGTTATAATAGCCTTTACTCTTATAGCTGCCATATTGTTTACTGGAACAAACTTGGTTTTCTGCCTTTTCATATAGTATTGTGTCAACTAAATAGATAACGATGGTGGAGGCTAGTAGTTTTAAATGTTTGTTCCTACAATTAAATTAATGAAGATAGATGTCTTTGAAAAGGATCTTGTCTTTCTTTAGAGATTATATTTTACCTACTGCAAATGTGAATCTGATTGTTTTCCTCTACTTGTCCCTTATTCTTTTAAAAATATCCTCAATTAGTCTGTTCCCAATTCATTATATCATAGATCAAGTAACCATAAGATATGACCTGAAATGAAGGTGAATAGAAGTCTAATTCATTTAACCAGTACCTTTCAACAATACTCAGAGCTGCTGGATACCCAACCACATGTACATTAGCAGGCATTTTGTCTAACATTTCGACTGATGATTCTCTAAGGTTTTCGATACAGTGTAACCTCGGTTATTTGAATGCTACGAATGATGTCAGAAAGCTCTAGGATTCTCTTCATCAGAGTCATCAAAAGCTAAGCTAAACACAGATGATCATGATATACTTAAAGAAAAATGGATCAGTAGTATAATTATAACTGGACATTCAGATCATTGAAGTTACACTGTATTCTTATTTTATATCTTCTGGAATATGAAGAAGGTTGTAAATCAGAAAACCTTAGAGATCTGCTCCACATTGAATAAATGCAAACTTACCTTTTCCTCATAGGCAAATTACCCGCTCCAGCCTTGAACCAGTGGTGTTGTGGATGTCAACAACCCGGTGTCCACTGGGGTGTCTCAATGGAGCGGGAAGTTGGCGATTGCAGGGCAGTAATTTCAGGCATCAATAAAAGAGAGGTAAGACAGTCTTAAGGTTAGCTGAAATGCCTGCCAATGCTATTTGGTGTGGGAATCCAGCTGCTCTTAGAAAAGTTGCCAGGCCCTAGGTTAAACATTATAGTTGACTTTGGAATGAGAATCTCTAATCCAAGTACAGACTCCTTCAATAAGAAATGACTTCGAACAGCTACAGAAATAGTTGATAAACTTAAGCAGGGCAGTCATGGCAGAAGTAACAACATACTGCCATCTTAAGAACTAATAGATAATAAACTTTCACACTCCTACTAAAGAAAGCAATCTTTTTCTCGTCATTTTGGTCATGAAATTGTTTTTACTCTTTTTATTGTTCTTCCTAGTTATGTCTATAGTTCTGTGTGGATATCTCTTCGTTTCACTTATCTGAGTATATTTTAAAATACAGATTTCTTCAGCTTACTTAGATAATTCTTATTTTTAAATCTCCTTTTGCATAATTTGATAGAATGTAGAAACTGTGCTTTATTAAAAATTCACTACGTTAAATATTCAACAGAGTTACTTGACTATTATATATAATGACATATATATGATCACATTTGCTGAAGATGTCATTACTTAGGTTTATTTGGTTTAGAAATTTACTTAGGGTGTTCACAATATATTATGCCACTATATAATATATATTTAAACTATATGTAAAAATCTACTCGAGTTCAATTAGACTTTGTGCCTCCAAATGTATTTTTATATATCATGTATTTCAAAAGACTAATTCCAATTTTAAATAGGATGTTATTAAGTCACAAGAATATTAAATAAATTTGTTGAAGTTGATAGTATATTTTAGAAAGTGAAGTTTTACATAGTTTTAATTTTCCACAGACCATAACCTTATGTCTGTCTTCTGGATCTCATTGGAACTTACAACATTTCTATAGAGAAAAGACCGATCAGCTGTTTAATATATTTATATGATTTCATAATTATTCTTTCAGGTTATAACTTTAACTTCCCCAAAAAAAGAAATGTTTCTTTTTTAACCTGTTTCCAGTAGTGTAAAACAAAGATGTACCCTGTTATAATTCTTGGTAATTTGGTAGCATTTTGAATGAGCCTATTAGGTTTTAGGTAATTAAACTTCAGAATATTTTATTACTTTCAATTATGTCACACCAAACCAGGTAGTAAGAGTGTAACAGAAGATGAAGTACCATATACTTTTTCTTTTTCCTTGATTTTTTTTTTAGATTTAGAGGAGGCAATGCAAAAGGATAAATAGACCTTGAGTCTGACGTACCAGCACTCCAACTGTGGCTCTGTCATACACTTGCTCTTGATCCTAGACAGTTCCTTAAGCCATTGGAACCTTGGTTTTGTTTTGTTTTGTCTTTTTTCAGTAATATTTATAATAACAAACTTCTGTTGAGTGTTTACTGTTTTAAGTGCTGTTCATGTATTTATTCATTTCCTTTTCAGAGCAAGTCTGTGAAGTAGGTATACTATAATTCAATTTATAAATGAGGAAACAGGGAACAGAAAGTTTAAGTAACTTGTGCACATCCTGAAGCAACTAAAGGGGTAAAACTGAATGTTTGAACCCAGGCAGTCTGATTCCAGAGCCCACAGTGTATTATTCATAACGGCCTTTAAATCACAACATAAAGTAGTTAATATTTTCTCATAAGATTGTTATGAAGAGTAAATGAGGTAACACAAGTATTAATTATTAGTGGCACTAGTGAGTGGTAATTTTTTATTGCTTTGATTACTTTACATAAAATGTTGTATTTAACTTTTCTCTAAGTAATGTGTACTATCTCTTCTGTTCCTTTGGGGTTTTTTTTAGACCTGATCAGAAATTCAATGAACATATTAAGGATGATAAAGGTGAAGATTTTCAGAAACGATATATCCTCAAGAGAGATAACTCCAGCTTTGACAAAGATGATAACCAGGTAATCTGCGACAATTGCAGCTTTTTTCTGGGTGCAAGAATTAATACCACTAGGTCATTTTCCCAAGAATTAATTGTCCTTGTTTCTTTAGATGAGAATACGTTTGAAAGATGACAGAAGAAGTAAATCTATAGAAGAAAGGGAAGAGGAATACCAGAGAGCTAGAGACCGAATATTTTCCCAAGATGTATGTACTGACTTAGATTTAGATCTCACTGTTAGGTATATATTAATTTGGATTATAGGAACTCATTCCTCCTATCATCTATTGATCATTTATTTGTAACCATATTTGTTATGTATAAAGTCACTTGTTAGGAATATTGAGGTCTGTCTTGTTCGTATCAATAATTTAATAATTTATAAAATGCTACGTTGCAGCAGTTACATAAATATTTCAAAAGTTGCATGCAGGTAGACTATAGGAGCAGTATATCAGACTGAGTATAAAGTTCGTGTAATTTTTTTTCTTCCAGACTTCTCACAGACTTGAGATTTTAAGAACTTTGGTCATAGTCTACAAAATCATGTACTCTAAATTCTTCTCTGTAGTAGACTTTCCTCAATAAGTAACTTGTTTCTTCTTCAAAAATAAAACTAATTAGGAGCACCTGGATAGTTTCGTCAGTTAAGAGTCAATCTCTTGATCTAGGCTCAGGTCTTGATCTCAGGGTTCTGAGTTCAAGCTCCACATTGGGCTCTACACTGGGTGTGACACCCACTTTTTATTTATTTATTTTTTTTTAAAGATTTTATTTATTAATTTATTTGACAGAGAGAGAGAGATCACAAGTAGGCAGAGAGGCAGGCAGAGACAGAGGGGGAAGCAGGCTCCCCGCTGAGCAGAGAGCCCGATGCGGGGCTCGATCCCAGGACCCTGAGATCATGACCTGAGCCGAAGGCAGCGGCTTAACCCACTGAGCCACCCAGGCGCCCCGACACCTACTTTTTAAAAAAAAACAAATTAAACCAATTAATTTTTGTATTCTGTTTTCTATTTTGAAGTGATTATATGAAAGAAATCTTTCAAGTGGCTAATTATTTTGTATATGTATTTGAGAAGAGATTCAGTTTGGTTTTACCAGTGTCTATTAAGTGTCCATTCTGTACAGTACTAGGTATTATTCAAGGATATATGAATGCAGGTAATCTGTGTTAACACTGCCAGAGATAAAAATTTCCTCAATATTAAAAAAATAAAAAGTAACATTAAAATTAAACTATCAGTTAATATTCATGCAAACCTTATTGAGCACCAATAGTATGTGCTATATTAGGCCCTGGAGGACATATCCATGAACAGCTAAAATGATTTATTCCCCCACACAATCCTATATATGGTAGATACTATCACTGTTTAGTTTTTACAGATAAGGAAACTGAGGTTCTAAGGGGCTAAGTAAAATAGCAAAAGGTTGTGTAGATAGACAATGACACAGTTGAGATTTTAGCCCAGGTCTGCTGTACTCAGAGCCTAAACTATATGTATTTCTCTCTCTAGTTTATGAAGTCTTAGCCCCAATAAATAGCCAAGTAATGACAATACGGTATATGATATGTGCAGAGACATGAAGGTAAAATAAAGGACACAGCTTAGAAGCAACACAAACCAGAACTGAGGGGTGAGGGAGAGAGTTGGGTTCCAAGAGGAGACCTAAAGGAACCCTCCAAGCAGAGGCTCAGAGATAAAGGAGAACTTGACAGATAAGGAATTAAAAGATTCAGAGAAGCTGGACTATAGTATAGGTGACAAGAAGTGAGGAAAATTTAGAGAAGTAAGCAGGAAGCAGACGACGTGACCATGAAAGCTGGTTAAGGTTGTTGGGCTTTTAGTTAGAGCAGGAGTCAGCAAACTTTTTCTGTAAACAGCCAAATAATTAGTTTTTTAGGTTTTTAGAGCCATCGAGTCTTTATTGCAACAACTCACATCTGCCTTTCTAATGTGAAAGTAGACCTAGAAAATATGTAACTGAATGGGCATAGCTGTGTACCATTACAACTTTATTTGCAAAAACAGGTGGCTGACCATAGTTTGCCATCCCCTGTGCTAGAACGTCAGGGAGCTATTAAGAAGAGAAGATGCGTGATCAGATTGACATATTAGAGAGACTTCTGTGGCTTCTGTTGTTTAAACTGGATGAAAGGGGCAAAAGTTGGTAGCTGGAAAACTAGTTGAAAGAATGTCATCATAATACAAGGAAGAATGGTGGTTGCCTGACCTAAGTTAATAGCATTAGAAGAGTTTGGCTATGAGCTACATTGACGTATAGCTCCTTACTCACTGCTACAGCCACAGCCAAACCACAGCTAAGCGAAGTATTAGTCGAGTGAATAAGGTAGAACCTACAGATTTGTGTATACCTTTAATATATAATCATGAAAATGGGTTCACTTGTTTAGAAGAGAATATTTGAATTTCCATTTAATCTGTACCACAAAAATGAATGACTTCAAGATCTGTTGAAAGATCTTTATCTGTTAAAAGAATGCATAGTACCTCCAAGCCAGAAATAATTTCATTATTACTTATTGTGTATCCTTGTCACCATTTTGGATTTTGTGGGCAGGGTGTGTAATGCTTTTTAAATATTATTACATACAATTTTGATTGTCATCATTGGTTTACAGATGTATGATGTATTTGACAAAAGCTCAACTTCTTATATCTATTCTTTCTTTCTAGTCCCTGTGTTCCCAAGAGAATTACATTATTGACAAAAGGTGAGGGAATTTTTAACATTCATTTGTTAACTATCTGACTGATGCTAATAAAAATAAAAATAAAAATGTCTTATTAAAATGCCAACAGAATCCAAGACGAGGATGCTAGTAGTACCCAGCAGAGGCGTCAGATATTTAGGTACTGGAAGCATGTTTTCATGCTGTATTGAAAAATCAAAGCATTATCTTCTCTATTTTTTCCCCTTTTGTTCCTACTAGCTTCTCAAAGTTGTATTTCTAAATTGCAGAGTTAATAAAGATGCTTCGGGGAGATCAACAAATAGCCATCAAAGCAGCACTGAGAACGAGCTGAAGTATTCTGAACCACGACCCTGGAGCAGCACGGATTCTGACAGTTCTCTCCGAAACTTCAAGCCTGCTGTAACCAAAGCCAGCAGCTTCAGTGGAATCTCAGTCCTGACAAGAGGTGATAGTTCTGGGAGCAGCAAAAGCATAGGCAGGCTTTCAAAAACAGGTATAAATATTTGTCTAGAACTGTGCAATCAAACCATTAGTTTCCCTGTTGTGGTCTTACCTCTTTATTTATCCTGTGGCTTCTGCAATTATCCTAACATAAAATTCTTACCAGCAGTGCATTGAGCACCTCCGCAGTACTTAAGAGGTAATATATGTATCAACATTAGGATTCATTCTCTGTTGGAGAGAGATTTACAAAAATCAGTTAAAGTAAAAATTCTCTGTTGTGACATAAACTTAAATCAAGTTAGTTCAGTGAAATGTCACATCTTGTTTGAGTCCCCAGAGGTAGCTGGAAATTCTTCATTGCTTCTTTATAATAGGAAGGCCTCGTTTCTCACCCGAGATTATTTAACATTGATTGCATTTTCAGCTAATGCTATGAAATATTCATTGCATTTTTCATGATAAAGTCCTTCCTTGCTATTCAAAAAATCAATAAAATTATCAAGAAGTTTCTGAGGAATTTTAAAACTGAGGAAAAATAATGTGATGTAATTATAGTAAATGAGTAAAAATTTTAGTAGCATCCTCATTTTCTTAGTTTCTTTGCTTTTATAATGCCTTACATTTAGGCTCATACCTTTTCTCTTCACCTTCACCAACTGCATTCAGTACTATAAAAGCTCACATCTCTCTTAGAATCCTAATAGATCTTTATTTTTATCCCTAAATAAGCATTGAAAGTTAGCAAAAATGGCTCTCTATCTTTAGCCTATTTGGGTTAACCTAGACATATGGTATTGTACAGATAACAATCAAAAGGAGAGATTTGAAGGTAGCCAAGTATTTTTTTTTAAACCTTATCTGTAGTCAGTTCTTTAAATTATTGAGGCTTATGAATTGCCCTTGTCACCCTTTCAGCTCATAATACGGATATTAAAAATATCTTAGTGTCTATGATAGAATATTGCTAGAGATAGGTAAATTTTATTAATATAAATTATGCATATGCAAGATGCACAGTTATTTACAAAAATGGCCACTCCGTCATCACAACAGAAAAAAATTACTGTATTTTTGAGTATGTCACTTAGGCATACACTGCTGAATTTAAACATTTAAGATCATGTACTATTTGTAATTTATATTATCTTCAGAGATGAAAAGAAACATCACCTCTTTTAATAGGGAAAAATTTTTTTTAAAAAAACTTCATTTATTTATTTGACAGAGAAACAGAGATTACAAGTAGGCAGAGAGGCAGAGGGAGAGGGGAAAGCAAGCTCCCTGCGGAGCAAGGAGCACAATGTGGGGCTCGATCCCAGGACCCTGAGACCGTGACCCGAGCTAAAGGCAGAGGCTAACCCACGAGCCACCCAGGCACCCCAGGGGAAAAAAAAAAAATTTTTTTTAATATTTTATTTATTTATTTGACAGAGATCACAAGTAGGCAGAGAGGCAGTCAGAGAGAGGGGGAGGGAAGCAGGCTCCCTGCCAAAGCAGAGAGCCTGATATGGGGCTCGATCCCAGGACACTGGGATCATGACCTGAGCCGAAGGAAGAGGCTTTAACCCACTGAGCCACCCAGGTGCCCCGGGAAAAATTATTTTTGATAGAGTTTGTATCAGTATTCATTTGGCACAACTTAAAATAGAAGTTATCCTTCAGAAGGCAGTGTATCACACATAAACATATTTGTTTATTTCATTCATTAAAGATTAATTCTCCATTCCCGAGTCAACTTTTTTTTTTTTTTAAGATTTTATTTATTTATTTGACAGACAGAGATCACAAGCATGCAGAGAGGCAGGCAGAGAGAGAGAGAGAGAGAGAGAGAGGCTCCCTGCTGAGCAGAGAGCCTGATGCGGGACTCGATCCCAGGACCCTGAGATCATGACCTGAGCCGAAGGCAGGGGCTTACCCACTGAGCCACCCAGGCACCCTCCCGAGTCAACTCTTACTCAAAACATAATTAACTATATACATTTTCAAAATCTTTTCTTTTATTTGATTGTTTTATCCACTTTTTGCTGTTATTCTGAAAGTCAGTGACATTTTCAGTCTCTGGGTAATAGAAAAGGAAATAAGATTACAGGAATGAAAACAGCTAAAAATTATCAAATTTAGTGAGTTAAAAATAAATTTTAAACTGATGCTAATTTTAGTACTTGGATTATTTTTCATGCTGTCTTTGTCCCTTGATATAATAAAAAACAGAAAGTTGACTTTACATTATAGGAAAATATTATGATTATGAGCTTAAAATGGAATTCTGCAGTGAAACTTCACAGTTATTTCGCTTGATAGAGAACTTATCATTTTTGTTATCTCCTACACTATTAATCTTTCTGTGTTCTTATAGATAAGGGGTTTCTGATATAAGAGGTTTTGGGCATTTGGCTGTGCTATGTTCTTTTTCCTGGGAGAAAATTATAATCTGTATATTAATCTAAAGTGGTAAAATGTACATAACCTTGTGCTTTGGGGAATGTGGGTAGTGTGCTTTTTGTGGCTGTCTGTGGCTGATGGGATTATAAACTTGCTTAAGTTGCATGCTTGGGCTATGACTTCTCTGACAACTTATGTGATCATTTTGCTGTATTAAACTTGTTCATGATGGGGAGGGGAAACAAAATTATACAGTAAACCCAATGCTTTTATGTGGTAACCGCATGTTATGCAATGTGAATTTTATTGTTACATATTTAAAACCTGCACTTTTATATGAGGTTTAAAAAATCCATATTTTTCATTACTCCTCCCCTAGGTTCTGAGTCTTCTGGTAGTGTAGGGTCATCTACGGGCTCTCTTTCTCACATCCAGCAGCCTCTTCCAGGTACAGCTCTCAGCCAGTCTTCTCATGGCGCACCTGTCGTCTATCCAACTGTCAGCACTCATAGCTCTCTTTCCTTTGATGGTGGCCTAAATGGGCAAGTCGCATCTCCTAGCACTAGCTTCTTTTTGCTTCCCTTGGAAGCGGCAGGCATACCACCTGGCAGTATTCTGATCAACCCACAAACAGGTTGGTATCCAGAAAAAGGTGTTTATTTCAGTTGAGATAGCAGGAGTTATTGAAAATTAAAGAATGTGTGTTATTAAATGTATTTTTTGTATATGTATTATCAGCTTTTTATTTTTCATGAGTAATTAGCATTTTCCCTAGAACTTTAATAAAAGGTTTCTGCTAGAAAATGTTCAAAGACATATTTATATCAGAAAGCATTTTTCTCTTTGTAGCATCCAGATGTCATCTTTTAGGCCAAATAATGGCCTAACCATAACTTTAAAAAACAAAACAAAACAAAAAAAAAACAGTTCATTTCCTAGAAATGAGATAACCACCATTGAAAGATCTTTACCTGATTTAAAATAAAAATTATCCTGGGGAAAATATTATGCATTTCATGAAGAAGGAGAAAGAAAGAAAGCAGCACTTATTCATTATGTAATGAAGTAGGAAGAACCTATAAGTAACTGTTCTTCTGAATATGGTAATTGTTTTCTCCTGAGGAAAAGGTAAGGGGATTATTACTATTATTACTATTAGAAAAAAGAATTAGGTAGTCTTTATGAATTAATATTGAACACACCTATTCTTGCAGTTAGGTAATAATTCTCATTTATTCAGCATTTACTGTGTGCTATGTAATGTGTTAGGGGCTTTAAATACATTATTTATAATCATTATAACCTATTAGGTAAGTGAAATCCTCATACAGAGAATGAAATTGACCCTCAGAGACTCAAACTACAGTCATGATATGTTTTGTTATGCATACAACATGAGCAAATATAGAAAATATGATCTTTTGAAAGTTCACATGAAGTCTTGGTCTCTATTCACACTATTATAGCCCAATAATTTTGTGAGATAATGAAAACAATCTTATAAATCATTTGATAACCTTCCTTAGAAATTCTCACACCTAACTGTTGTGGTCATATCAGTATGGTAGTAGTTGGACAAGGTAGGTACAGGTGAGAGTATCAGGGTCTCAGTGTGCTCCTGAACCTTTCCTTTTGTTCGTTGTAGAGAAGACCATGGCTTGGAACTCATTACCTTCAGATTTTTTGGTATCTCTTTTTTAAGATCAAAAGTTAGAACTATTATTATTTCTATTATAAGAATTGAATAACTGACTATTCAGAAATTCAGTTTTTCCTTAATAACCATTATCTTCTTATCCTTCAGATTTATTATATTACTAAACTTCTTGTTTTCCTGAAGCAGGAAAGATGACTTAATGTACTGTTTACTATTATTTTTCATTCAATACATCTTAGTTAATGAGTTTTTGATAATATGAATGGTTCAACTGAATAGGAAATCAGAGTGAGCAGCTAACTGATCAACCTGAAATTGAATTGTAGTCTTAATTTTAAATGTGTCCAAAAGTGATCTCTGCTTTTTGAGAACAGCATTACAACATATCCAACTTTTCAGGCAGTCCTTAAGTTACTTTTTTTTTTAAAAGATTTTATTTATTTATTTGACAGAGATCACAAGTAGAGAGAGAGGAAGGGAAGCAGGCTCCCTGCTGAGCAGAGAGTCCAATGGGGGTGGGGTGGGGGGCTCAATCCCAGGACCTTGGGATCCTGACCTGAGCTGAAGGCAGAGGCTTTAACCCACTGAGCCACCCAGGCACCCACTTAAGTTACTTTTAAAACACGCTTCCACCCACATCTTCTCTACCATTTTTTTCATAATTATTTAACTAGCAATAAATACCCAGCATGACTTGTTTTCATATAACTAAATCATCAAGAGACTGATGAAAAATTACTTGAATATGAAGGCCCTTTTCCTCTGGTTATCAGTGGAGCAGTATATTCTTCTCTCCCCACAGTTATTTTATTGTATGTCATAAGTTTCAAAAAAAAAAAAATGGGGAGAGGGATTTACCATGGAAGAAAGGATATTATGAAAACAATTTTTAAAACTATTATTCAGTCAAATATCTCTTACTTTCTTCTATATTCCTCCCATTCTAAATGGATATAGCATAGTGTATTTCACACAGTCCTCTTCTTTTGTTTTCTTTTTTTTTTAAGTAATATAATGTATAGGATAAGGAAAAATACTAATTTTTGTGAATTTATTTACATGTGCATTGAAAAAAGTATGGAAGAAGGTATCTAAATTGATAACTATAAGATTATTTTCTTTTGATCTCTATTTTTTGGTTATTTTCCCACAATAAAAATACTACTTTCAATAATTTAAAAAAAAGTTGTTTAGAACATATGTATAGAAAAGAGAATAGACTTTATTTTCTTGGGCACTTAGGATATCCCCCCAGTAATTAGTAAGCAATAACAACAAGCCTCAAAATCAATATTTAAGTTTTCTCTCTTAACCTAAGAATCAAGCTCACTGGAATTAAGAAGAAATTATTTTAGAAAATTCTTTAGAATTCAAAACTTATTTACAACTTTAGAAGTTTTTAAAATAGGGACTCTGGCATAGATCGAGTCCATGATTTGAAATTTGAAGCTGTCAACC
Source organism: Neogale vison (assembly GCF_020171115.1). Classification (NCBI taxonomy): domain Eukaryota; kingdom Metazoa; phylum Chordata; class Mammalia; order Carnivora; family Mustelidae; genus Neogale; species Neogale vison. The sequence continues at coordinate 95,620,621 of NC_058093.1, read as the reverse complement.
ATTTTTAATTTTTTTTTTTTTAAGATTTTATTTATTTATTTGAGCGAGAGACAGTGAGAGAGAGCATGAGCGAGGAGAAGGCCAGAGAGCGAAGCAGACTCCCCATGGAGCTGGGAGCCTGATGCGGGACTCGATCCCGGGACTCCGGGATCATGACCCAAGCCGAAGGCAGTCGTCCAACCAACTGAGCCACCCAGGCGTCCCCAACCATTTTTAATTTTCATCCAGTGTTAATTTCACTAATCAAGTATATGCAGTGCAGTCTATAAATTAGCTCTTTCTCACCACCTACTACAGGCTAGTTAATAATATTCCAGTATCCCAAAGTCAAGAATTTCTTCTTAAAACTAAAATGTGCAACAGCACTGCAGGACCACAATCCTGTACCTGAGTCCCATGAGCAAGATTTCAGGATTCAGAGTTTTTCAAAAACTACTATGTATTATGAGTAACTTCAGTAGGTTTTGGAGCAGCACCCCTATAGTAAAATGCTGCAGCATAATTTTTACATATTTACACTAAGTGACAAAAATAAAGAGTATTAAAATAACCTAATGTAAGGTCAGACTTCTCTCCCCTGATGAGAAAATCTTTTGATTTTCAGAAACTTGGGTCTCTAGGATTGTGAATAAGGATTATAGACATTTGTTGTAAATTGTGCATGGAATGACCTATGTTCAGTCTCTATTGTAAGTGTTTTTTTCCTTCCTCTTTTAATTTTTCAGGTCAGCCCTTCATAAACCCAGATGGAAGTCCAGTTGTGTATAATCCTCCTATGACTCAACAACCAGTTAGAACCCAAGTGCCTGGACCTCCACAGCCACCTCTGCCACCCCCACCAACTCAACAACAAGCAGCTAATCACATTTTCTCACAGGTGCACATATCCATGATTATATAGTGCTAAGTTCATCTGCTTTTGCATATTTAAGACTTAACTCACTAATTATAATTGGGGTAGCCCAACTATGTTTTAGAACTCTAATATTCTGTACCAGTGATGTCCTGTTCCCTGCTTGAAGGAAGAGAGGTTAACTTCACAGGATTTTTCAGCTAATAAATACAGAATATATGTATTGGAAAGAAATAAATTTTGTGTCTTATGAGCCTGTGTGGTGAGTATGTTCTCCCATTCTACAATAGCAAGAAATGAATAAAAACAAAACTAAGATTATCCCAGTGAGCAAAGTAAGTTGTGCTAAGTTTCAACAGATTAAGAAGATAGAAAAGACTGAGTTGAGTTGCTCAAGTTCTACAAGGTACCCTTCCCACCTACCCTATGAAAGAGAGAGGCAAAAACATTCCAAATTAGAATTCGCAGAAGCACTCTTAGTAATGTTTTGAATTCGTATACATGTTTAGAGTTGACACATACGCTTTCCTGTTCTGGCTTTTCCCTTATAGGTGTGTTATTCATCCTTGGGGAACTTGATTATACCAGTGTAAACTCTTTTACTTTTATCCTATATTTTAAAGGTTGTGTAACATCTCAAAGACAGTTTGTACAGTTAGTTGTACCTCTTTTTCCCCATTAGACTATCTTAATATTCCACTGGTGAGAACTTGCAGAATACTTTCTGATGATGTATGGAAGAAGTATGATGAGAAACTTGAACTGGAGAGATTTCATTAGTTTTGCTCACAAGTCATATTGTTTGTATTCCAAGAGTGAAGAATGTATGAACAGTTTGATAAGATTATCAAATATTTTGATACTTGTGTAGGTAATTGTACCTCTGGCAATGAAGACTCCTAATAGGCAAGGCAATTGATATAAAGTAGAAGGATTTCTAGGTTTTTGCTGTGCTTCTAAGGCAGTACAAATATGTGTAGAGGAAGTTGCCTAAAACTGTTTCCAGACAGTTCCATATCTGCTTCCTACCCCCATTTGATTACAAATGCTCAGGTACACATTATACTGCGTAAAACTCCCTCCCTGGCCTTCTGTGCCTTGCCTTGTTTGGTCCTGAAGTGTTTTTCCTTCATCATGCTGTCATGTAGTTGTCTTTGTAGTCCTGTGTATTTCACCAGGAGCTTTATAGGCGTGATTTTCATTTTATTCAGTAGAAATAATGTTTGGCAGACTCAAAAAAGTCTCAGGGATTATCTATGGTTATATATTTCCGACTATTATCTCTTAGAAATAATTTTGTCTGATTCAAAGATGAGATGATCCTAAATGAAGGTGTAGACAGGTTACTTTAGGAATAGAGCCTTAATGGACTGTGATTTGAATCTCAGGATATGTGTCAAACTTCATGGCTGATTTTCCTGGCATTGCCTCAGGTATTTCAGGTAACACATCATCAGATACCAGGAGAGAGAATTGATGAACAAATGATACTCAGTAACCATTTTTTTCACTGAGATAATCCACCCATGAAATTTCACATAACCAAACAAATTAATGCTGTGATTTCCAAAGCATTCAGATTGGCTACATGTCTTAAAACCAGTCACTTCAAGTGGATGTTGTTTTGCAGCCAATTGCAATTTAAGTAGGGAAAGAAGTGCTAAGGCTTTTTCTTTTCTAAGTGGTGTCAGAATTTCACTTTGATCTACAGGTGTTCTCACCCATGTTTGTCTCATGACTACTTGACACCTTGGGAGACGTTAATTCATACCATTGGTGCTCATAGGACTCCCCTTTCTTTTATCCCCCAGCAGTCTAAAGCTTTTGTTTCATCTGACGCTTACATAGTAGGTCAAGATGTCTGGAAGAAAGTTATGTCTTAATAGTTGTCTGACTTAATAACAGATTGACTAGCCAGTACTTTGGGAGTTCTAGAGTTACTGAACCTCATTGAGTGTGATTTGTGCTGTCATCCATTAGGAAGCTTGCTAATTTCTGATTAAGAGGTTAGTGAGGGACCAGTGGCTCTATAGATCTTTCAGCTTTTACCTTTTGTAGTACTTTTACTTTAATTTTAGAGATTTTTTAGGATTCTGATATAAGCCTTACATTGATTTTGTGGTAGAAGTACAACTCATCATTACACATCTTAGTTGTCAGAACAATTTCTTCTTACTTAGGTTATTTCCTGGGCAGTCTTATTCAGTTCATTTATTTTGCATTTATAAAGTATTCTTTTGGAAAATACTGTCCAGAGGGAGAATCATGTATGTACATTTTAACCGAAAGTAAGAGTTTTCACTGGATAAAATTACCTGGGTTCCTCTCGTGGTGGCTTTACATGACTATCTACAGGTCACTTAGCCTGATTGCCACCTATAACATGGATGACGAGAGTCTTCAAGCCAGTATGCCTCTTACCCCTTTGGAATAAACTAGGGATTATAAATCCAAGACTGGGAAACTAAATCAGCTGCCAGTGTTAGCATAGATGGCCAGCTGTACTCCTTAAGGTTTAGAAATGATTAAAACATTTTTCATTTTTTTATAACACCTGTTTTTGAGTGTCCCTGGGAAACATAAAACTTATTTTTCTGAAATGCAGGAGTGTTTCATTACTGAAAGAAATTTCAAGTAACTACTTTTTCAGCTCCTAGCATCCACTCTCTCAATAAAAATTTTTAGTTGTAAGAAAGATATATTTATCTTCCTTGTGTAGAAGAGATATGCTTGTGTGTATGCATGTGCCTGTATGTGTGTGTATGTATGTGTTACTCTTTAGGCTGTTATTCTTAATGGTACCCACAGTGTATTTTTCTTTAAAAATTACTAAAAATTCAGGCAGTTTGGTCCCAAAGAGTACTTAATCATGCCTTATCAAAAAGGCCAATTGGTATATGTAGTATATAAATTTTTATTATCTGATAATCGGTGAAGTTTTACTTTTATTTTTACTGTCATAATGCTAACTATAGCAACTCTTCCATCAAATAAGGAAGTAAGAATGAGTGATTTTGTTTTTACTGACTTAACCTGGGGGTTATAATAGTATAATAGTATAGTATAGTAGTATAATAGTATATATAGTATATATATATATATATATATATAGTATAATAGTAGGATTTAAAATATCTAAATTACCTGTTTCTGTGAATCTAATGAAGAAATATTTTTATGAAAACATTACTCAATTGTATATTAAAGCATAGGGATTTTTAAAAAATTTTTACTATGCAGTTTCTTCATTTAGCATCGTTTTTGTTGTTCCCTATATTGTTTTATAAGATGACTTTGTAAATGTTTAACTTACTGCCAGAAAAGTGTAACTTTCCATTTTATGCAATTCTTGTAACATTTTATTCTGACATTAACATTGTTTGCCAACCTGTTATTCCTTAGCCTGTTCGTCCTCTGCAGTCCTCTTCACAGCCTGTTCAGTACTCTACAGCCCCTTACCCATCCCCGCTCCTGCCAGTCTCACCCACCCAGCAATACTCCGTGGTACTATATCTCTATTCACCTCCTGCTTTGTTTCTGTGGGCTGATGTGTGGTGGATGCTCATGAATGTAATTAATGTGATACGATCTTCTGTGATTATTTAAAGTCATGGACACAAATATACCGAAAAAGTGTTTCTGACCTATATTAGAAATAATTTAATCTCTACTATATAATATTTGTTATATTGGCATATTACAGTGATGGTATAAATCCTAATCTTTTCCTGCCTTTTCATAATGAAGTGATTTTCAGATTGACTATTCTAGTCCTAAGATGGTTAGCTACTTTTCTCATTGAGATCAGTGGTATCTTTGCAATCCTGGAATGGTAGTTTTCATCTGGGTTTGAGACTTTCTATTCTTTCCCCAATACATAGGTCCAGTAGACTTCATACCAGTTATTAAGGTGAATTGGATCTTACGGTTACATAAGACATAATGTATATTTCTAAAGAAGATCCCTAGATATTTAATCTATGACTGTAAAGAAACTGTACCTCCTTCAATCCAAAGTATGCTCCAAGTTATACCTCTCAGTAAGAGCTTAGAAGCACCAGTACCATGTGTTCTCTCTATGACCTTCTGTAGTTACTAAGAAGAGGAAACAACCGTGTACAGTACTTCCTGCCAGTGACTAACATGAAATCAGTATTCAATAAGTGTTACTTTCCTTCCCTTAAAATGAGTCTCAGCCCAATATACTTTTCCTAGTGATGATGCTGTTACTTTTCTAGACTATATGGCATCACATTTTAACATTACTTTTCAAGTTAAATTGTAAGCTATATCTTAAAATCACTTGACACTTTTTAGAAACATTTTCTTTTATTTAGGAGTGTTTTTGTTTTGAGCTGGTGGCAACCTTATGTAACAGCATCAGCTCTGAATGATTTTCGAAATGACTTCCAATCTGAAAGAATAAAATTTTTCCAGCATTGAAAAGATCAAAAGCATCATCAAGAATAGCATAAAAGTCTCAAATGTTTTGAAAGATAGTGGATTATTGGAATAAGAAAATGACCTTTTTTTTTTTTTTTTTTTTTTTTGAGATGACACTGACAGTAGTGTATAGTTAAAATGTTTGGCCAGATTACTGTGTAATTACAGCTACTAAGTATATTTTGGTGCATTTTTCCCTTTTGAAAGTATTCGTTGAATTAGGCTAATAATGCTAGAATATGTCAGAGCAGCATTGGGAAGAGTAAACCACATATTTTCAGTCACTGAATCAGGTTCCCCTTTTCAATCCCTTGTCTTCTCCAGAGCCATAGTGTACTTTGCAAAAAAACAACAGACTGTAGAAATTGCAGACATGTCAACTTTGATCTGACAACTCAGTGACCACAATTTTTTAAGTAACTTTTTCAAAAATTCTCCTCTTAACAAATTGTGGCATATATTTTTGCCAATCTGTGGCTCTTTGGGAGCCAAGGGGATGCCATTTTGGTCATTTCAGTGATATTATCTAGACCAGTCAGAACTGGTCTTTAGGCTGTTGAGTCAGAGAAAACATATGTCAGATGGCATGTTAAATCATAACTGTCTCTTGGCTAGACACCACTGCCTGCTCACTAAGTAGCAAAAGCAGTAGGAAACTGTTGTTTGGATTAAATTTGTATTAACATCTGACTTTAGGAAGAGACTGAAAAACATTAGGGAAGAATAAGGTTTATGGCCAAATTATTTTTGAGAGATAAGAAGACTGGGGTAGGTAGATTTTATGTATTTTATTTCCTTTCATTTTATTTCATTCTGCATAGAAACAGAATCTTGTTTTTTAGGAAGAGAGGTAAAGAGTGTAATTAGTACCATGCCTTGCTAGTTACCTGGTCCTTGAAGTCCCTTCAGAAAATGTTAACCGTATAATATAAATATGTCCAGTTTCATTTCCACATCATAATGTGCCTTTAATCATCATTTAAGTAAGTGTCTCCATTTTTTTATTGTGAAGTGTTGCTACACCCTACTCTTCTGCATGCTATGCACTCCACTAGATACACTTTATAAGTAATTTGTAATGACAGCATTGTAATATTCCTACCTCCCTGCCTTAGAGTTCTAATTTTATTGGAACTGTTCTATTAAATCATACCTGTTACAGATGTATGATATCCCTAATGCATACACTGCAAATTATCTTAAAATATATGAAGCAGGGTTTTTTTTGTTAAGCTTGGTAAGCTTTTTGGTAGGTGTGTATGGAAGGCATACTCATTTCTTACTTTTCCCTTTTTTAGCAGGACAACCTTGGGTCTCAGTTTAGCCACATGAGTCTTACCCGCCAGCCATCTGCAGATGGTTCTGACCCTCACGCCACCATGTTCCAGTCCACTGTTGTTCTTCAGTCCCCACAGCAGCAGTCTGGTTATATCATGACAGCAGCCCCTCCACCACCGCCGCCGCCGCCACCACCACCTCCCCCACCTCCCCTGCCACCTGGGCAGCCAGTCCCTACTGCTGGCTATTCTGCCTCTGGCCATCCTGTCAGCCAGCCTGTGCTTCAGCAGCAGGGATATATTCAGCAGCCCTCACCACAGGTACGTCGCTTTTTCATCTTTTTTCTCCCATGGAAACTTTTTCTTTTCAGATCACCTTAACCCTAATTAGAAAGCTTACTTTTAATTTCACATAGAGAGAATTTATGACAGTGTATAAACAAAGCAGGTCATCTTCTTTCATTCTCTGGAGATTCTCAAATCACACTAGACAACCACATGACTAGTAGACATGTCAGTTGGATGGTTAAAAGTATGCAGCCTTTGAGTTTCCTCTTGATTTATTTGTTTTGTTTTAATTAGCTTAAGAGAAGCACAAGGTAAACACACTATAAAAATAAAATGATGCATTTTAGGAAGAAGTAGGTTAGTTTAGAGAGAATTAACATCACAATACTAATAAAGCTTTATTGTTATTTCTTTATATTTACTTAAATATTTTTTTATTTTTCTCAACAGTATTTTTTAGTTTTCATTATATAAGTATTGCATATAGTTTATTAAATATATCTCTAAGTATGTAATGTTTTTAAATGCTTCATGGGGCACCTGAGTGGCTCAGTCAGTTGAGCATCTGCCTTCAGCTCAGGGTCCTGGGATTGGGCCGCACATCAGGCTCTCTGCTCAGTGAAGAATCTGCGTCTCCCTCTCTCTCTAACCCTTCTCCCCTCCCCCTGTTCTCCCCCACCCCTATTCTCCCCCCACCCCTGTGCATGCTCTCGCTCTCTCAAGTAGATAAGATCTTTAAAAAAAAAAATTCTTGGTGCTCTAAAGGAAATTATATTAAAATTTCATTTTCTGTTCATCATTTGCTCATATGTCGAAATAAGGTTGATTTTTGTGTTTTGATCTTGATCTTGTATCCTAAATTTAGAATTAAATTTCTAAATTTAATTATTCTGGTACTTTTCTCATAGACTGCTTAGGATTTTTCAAATTGAAGATCATTTCTACATACATTATCCTTTCCAGTGTATATGCCTTTTATTCCTTTTTCTTGCCTTATTGAATTGCCTACAGGCTCTAATGTTGAATATACACACAACAGGTGGGCAATAAAATCCCTAGAATTCATTTATTAACTTAAAGCAAAGTTTTTAAAAGTTCATATCCTTCCTTCTTTCCGGTCTTAGGAAAAGTATTTCGTCTTCCATTATTAACTATGTTATTATCTGAGTTTTTTGCCCTCTGTCATGCCCTCCATCAGGCTGAGAAAATTTTCTTAGTTTGGTGAAAATTTTCTTGTAGAACTGAGTATTAAATCTTATAAAATCTCCTTTTCTACATCTATTGAGATGATCATGTGGTTTTTCTCTTTTATTCTATCTCTGTACAGTGAATTATTGTGACTGACTTTTGAACGTTAAGTTAATACTTTTAGGGGCTCCTGGGTGGCTCATTGGGTTAAAGCCTCTGATTTCAGCTTGGATCATCATCTCAGGGTCCTGGGATTGAGCCCTGCATCGGGCTTTCTGCTCAGCGGGGAGCCTGCTTCCCCCTCTCTGTCTGCCTGCTTCTCTGCCTACTTGTGATCTCTGTCTGTCAAATAAATAAAACCTTTAAAATAAAAAGTTAATACTTTCATTTGAGAGCACACTCCCACTTAGTCATGATAGAATATCTTTTTATATATCACTGGATGCATTTTGCTTATATTTTCTTACAGATTTTTGCATGCATGTTCTTAATGGATATTGGTCTATTGTTTGTAATGTCTTTTTTCAGGTTGTAGCATCAAGATGGCAGTGATACTGGCTTCCAAATGAATTGGATATGGTTGCCTCCTTCATTTCCTAAAACAGTTGGTATAGGATTCTTCTAAACATACTTCTTAAATATTTGCTAGAATTCACTAATGCATCCCTCTGGACTTGGAGTTTCTTTTGTGGGGACGATTTTAAAATTACAAATTCAGTTTTTTAATAGATATAGAGCTAATCCAATTTCCTGTTCCTTTTTGGATTGAATTTTGTAGTTTGTATCAGTTTGTCAAATTATTGGCAAATGCCCAGTCATGATATCCCCTTATTATAATTTTAGTATCTTAAGGATCGATAGTGGTATTTATTGCCTCTGTAATTCTTAATGTTGGTAATTTCACTCCTATCTTCTTTTTGCTTTATTTACTTAAGAGATTTATCAATTGCATTGGTGTTTTTTAAAAACCAACTTAGGATTTCATTAATTTTGTATTCATTTTCTATTTGAATGATTTCTACTTTTACCATTATTTTCTTCCTTTTGTTTATTTTATTTGTTTATTTTGTTATTATTTTGTTTATATTCATTTGCTCCTTTGTGTCTGACTTCTTAAAGTGGAAGCATAGATCATTGATTTTTTTAGATTGTTCTTCCTTTCTAACATAAATTTTTAATGCTATAGATTTCCTTCTAAGCACCATTTCAGCTGCAGACCACAAAACTGAATGTGTTTTGTTTTTGTTATCATTTCATTCATAATGTTTTGTCTCTTTTTTGTATGTGTTTGACTTTTTTGACAGATGATTTATTTAGAAGTATTATTTAATTTCCAAATATTTCAGGCTTTCTAAATACCTTATTATTATTGATTCTGTTTTAGTTTCATGTGGTCAGAGAATCTACTCTTTAAGATTTCATTGTTTTGGGGGTGCCTGGGTGGCTCAGTCATTAAGTGTCTGCCTTCGGCTTGGGTCATGGTCCCAGGATCCTGGGATCGACCCCCGCATCAGGATCCCTGCTCAGTGGAGAGCCTGCTTCTCCCTCTCCCACTCCCCCTGCTTCTTTTTTATTTTCTACATTTTAAAAATTTTTAAAATATTTTTTCCATTTTATTTTATTTTGTTTATTTTCAGTGTTCCAAAATTAATTGTTTATGCACCACACCCAGTGCTCCATGCAATACGTGCCCTCCATAATACCAACCACCACTCCCCCTACTTCTGTTCCCTTCTCTCCCTGTGCCTAACCCCACCCCCGCCTCCGGTCACTTAAATAAATAAATAAATAGAATCTTTTTTAAGATTCCTTTGTTTCGGAATCTCAAGTCTTATTTTATGTCCCATTATGTACTCTTTTGGGGGAAGATTCATGTGCACTTGAAAAGAATTTGTATTCTATCATTTTAGTGTTTTGTGCTTTCTTTTGGTTTTTGTTTTGAGATAAAGGTCACATAATGTAAAATTAACAATTTCAAAGTGAGCATTTCAGTGACATTTAGTACATACACAGTGTTTTGCAACCATCACCTCTCTCTAGTTCCAAAACATTTTATTTTTATCACCGCAGAAGAGAACTGTACTGATTAAGCAGTTACTACCTATTCACCCCATCCCCCAGCTCCTGGCAACCACCAGTGTCCTCCATTCTGTCTCTAAAGATTTGCCTGTTTTGGGTACTTCATATTAATGGACTCATGCAATATTACCTTTGTGTCTGGCCTCTTTAGCTTAACATGTTTGATGGTTAATCCACATTGTAGCATTTAGCAGTACCTCATTTCTTCTTTTGTCTGAATAATATGTCATTATATGAATATACCACCATTTGTTCGTCTTTTCAACAGTTGATAGATTTGAGATGTTTCCACCTTTTGCCCATTGTAAATAGTGCTGTTATGAACATGTAGGTACATGAACATGTAGGTACATGTTTTTATTCAAATGTCCACTCATTTATTTGAATTTATACCTAGGAATAAAATTGCTGAATTATATGGTAATTCTATTTAACTTTTTGAGAAATCGCCAGCCTGTTTTTCACGGTGTCACTTTATATTCCCATCTATAATGTATAAAGGTGCCAATTTTTCCATATTTTGATAATAACACTATTTACTTTTTTTTTTTAAGATTTTATTTATTTATTTGACAGAGACCGCAAGTAGGCAGAGAGGCAGGCAGAGAGAGAGAGGGAGAAGCAGGCTCCCTGCTGAGCAGAAAGCCCGATGTGGGGCTCGATCCCAGGACCCTGAGATCATGACCTGAGCCGAAGGCAGAGGCTTAACCCACTGAGCCACCCAGGAGCCCCGACTATTTACTTTTTAAAAATTGTTATTATCCTAGCCATCCTGGTGATGTGAAATGGGTACTTCGTTGTGTTTTTTTTAATAATTTTATTTATTTTTTATTTTTTTTATTAACATATAATATATTATTTGCTTCAGGGGTCTGTGAGTACAGGTCTTACACAATTCACAGCACTCTCCATAGCCCATACCCTCCCCAATGTCCATAACTCAGCTACCCTATCCCTCACCTCTCCCAGCAACCCTCAGTTTCTTTCCTGAGATTAAGAGTCTCTTACGGTTTGTGTTGTTTTGACTTGTATTTCCCTAATGATGTGTGATGTTGATCATCTGTTCGTATACTAGACCCTTGTCAGGTATGTGATTTGCAAATATGTTCATCTATTCTATCACTTGTCTTTTGACCTTTTGATAATGTCCTTAATGTATAAAAATTTAACCTTGATGAAATCCATCTTACCCATCTTTTCATTTTACTGCTCTTTGCTTTTCTATCATATCTAAGAATCCATTGCCAAATCCAAGGTCATGAAGATTTTAACCTTATGTTCTCTTTTAAGAGTTTTATGGTCTTTAGCTTCAATAATTAAGTCTTTTATCCATTTTGAGTTAATTTTTGCATATAATAATGGGGTATAAGGGTCTAACATCATTCTTTTGCATGTGTGTAGCTATCTGCTCTGGCATCACTTGTTGAAGCCACTGTTCTTTTCCCATTGAAGGGTTTTGGTACCCTTATCAAATATCAGTTGGCCTTAAAAGTAAGAGTTTATTTCTGGACTCTTAACATTTATGCTATTCTCCATTTCCACCTTTGTGCTCATACTACACTATTTTATTACTGTATCTTTGTGGTAAGTTTTAAAATCAAGAATTGTGAGTCTTCCAACTATTCTTTTCAACACTGCTTTGAATATTTGCCTATATGGCTTGTGATTGCATGTAAATCTGATGATTGGCGTTTCCATTTCTGCAAATGAGGCCACTGAAATTTTGATAGGGATTGCATTGAATCTGTGGGTTTCTTTGGATATCACTGCATCTTAATATTAAATCTTCCAGTCTAATAAACATGGGATGCCTTTCCATTTACTTAGGTCATCTTTGATTTCTTTCATATTTTACTGTTTCTTGCATTTAGTATTCTCTAAGTAAGTATCAGCTGAGCCAATGTGGTTGATTCATGTCTTTCAAATCTTTTATCCAGTTCTATCAATAAGTGATAGTGGATTTGTCTATTTCTCTCTTAAATTCTGCCAGTTTTTTAAATAACACTGAAACCTATATTGAGCAATTTATATTTATCATTTCTTTCTGATAATATTGACTTGTCTCATTATGAAATGTTTTTCTCTCTCTAGTATTGTTTCTTATCTTAAAATATTTTATCTGACTTTTATAGTGACTTCAGCACTCTTGATGAGCGTTTCAAGGGTATGCCTTTTCCACCCTCTAATTTGTGGCCTTAGTATTCATTTTTTTTTTAAGATTTTATTTATTCATTTTGAGAGACAGAGAGCAAGAGAGCACAAGCCAGAGAGATAGGGAGAAGCAGACTCCTGGCTGAGCAGTGAGCCTGATGTGTGGGAGTTGATCCCAGCACCCTGGGATCATGACCTAAACCGAAGGCAGACACTTAACTGACTGAGTCACCCAGGCACCCCTGTGACCTTAATATTTAAAGTCTGTCTTTTGCATATAGTTATATAGTTCATCTCTGCTGTTCTATCTTGTCTCATTGGAATGTGTAGTCCTCTTAGCTTTAATATGTCTGTTGACATGGTTAGAGATAGGTATGCCACATTTCCATTTGTTTTCTCTTTGTTCTATCTCTGTTTTATTCCTGTATGCCTCCTTTCCTGCCTTTTGTATTACTTGAACTCCTTCAGTGTCTTAATTTAGTTTTTCTTTGGCCTTTTTACTACCACAGTCCTTTAAATCTTATGTTTGTATGGTTTCTTTAGGGATATGATATGTATCTTCAGGTTATTGCTATCTATTTCAAGTTCAAATGAAACTGCAAGTAAAATACAGTAGTCACATTAACAGTATAATTTTATTTACCTTCAGTTGTTTGTGCTGTTGTTGTCCTATACATTATGTGTGTATACTTTTTAAATAAAATACATCATGGTACAATTTTTGCATTAAACAATAATTTTTCTTTTTTTTATTTAAAGGTTTTATTTATTTATTTGACAGAGATCACAAGTAGGCAGAGAAAGGGGGGAAGCATGCTCCCTGATGAGCCTAGAGTCCAATGCGGGGCTCAATCCCAGGACCCCGAGATTATGACCTGGGCGGAAGGCATAGGCTTAACCCACTGAGCTACCCTGGGTCTCCATTGATGTCGTTTTTTAAGTAAGGGGGAGTAAAGTATATACCCATGTATATATACACATATGAAAAGCATAATAATGATTATGATCTGAAATTAAGACATACCTATTGTTTGCTGATACCTCCAGGAACAATTAGGAATCACGTATGTATTGTATCTAATGGTTCAAAAACAGAAGAATGTTACGGTAAATTTAGGAGATTCCTGGCTTATAAGTGATTTAGAAATTCTCTATTCAACTGCTTTCCAGACGAAATAGGCAGTCTTTAAGATGTTTACAGATGTCTCTTCTTTTAGAAGTAACCTGATTAGAAGAGCAGAACCTGAAAGAGCTTATGAAGCTAATAAAGTTAATTTACCACAAATTTCTACATCACTGAATTAATTGTTTATTCCTTATTCCAAACTAGGTCAGATTACCTTAAGAGAAATGCACAATTAATATAAATAGCTCCAGAAGGAAATAGAATCAAGCTAGTCTTACTGGTTTCTTCCCCAGCTTTGTTAAGATGCAACTGACAAATAAGATTTGTATTGGCATTTTAATTTACATCAGCGATACGAGAAAAAGAATGGGACCAGTGCAATAGATTATAGATAGACTGGCTAATTTGTACAGTGATTGCAGTTCAGCATTCAGATTGAATGAGCTAGGATTGTACATGTTTCAACCAAGATAAATCTCGGAAAAAATATTAATTGCAAAATAAGTAGCATGGAGTTTTATATAGTAGAGCACCATAAATGTAAATTTTTTAAATCCTCAACAATTTTCTTTACAGATAACATATATATATATAGTAGCAGTTTAAAAACATTTATAGGAATCATATATACCAACTATAGGATAATGGTTTTTCTGTTGAACATAGGGCAAAAGAATGTTAGAGTGAGGCCTTAGCTATTTTAATAGTGTTTGGTTTTATAAAAGAAGGAGAAAAATCTGAAAGAAAAAATGCCCAAAAACTTTAAACCTATTAAATCTAATTGCTAGGCATATTTGTAAGTGTCTTTTGCTATGTATACTGCATGCTTGAAATTTTAAAAAAAATTTTCAGTTAAATTTAAAGCTAAGAAAATCTGGTTTTGAATGATATTAAAAAGAAGTATTATTCATTACACTCTTTTGTTCCTCAGAGAAGACATTTCTACTGCAAATGAAATTGATTTTTTTTCTCTCGATACTTATCCTAGATGCCAGCCTGTTTCTGTGCTCCAGGCCACTATCACTCCAGTCAACCTCAGTATCGCCCAATCCCTTCTGTCCATTACAATTCACATCTAAACCAACCACTGCCACAGCCTGCACAGCAGACAGGTGAGTAATATTTCTGAGGCTATACTCTCTTAGCTGTGGTTATTGCTCTTTTCATTCTGCTTTATTTCAGTCTAACTATTAAGATATTGCCCCAGTCTGACTGACAGGGGTCTCAGGTATGGCCCATATGAATATACAAACCACTGAGACTGAAAGAGTGAGCAAATCTTAGCACCTGCCAGAAAGTAACTCTGCCAGGTTTATATGGTAAAGTGTTTAGAGCCATAAGGAGAAGACTGTATTAGGCCATGCAAAGTGATGATTGGCTTTCTGTTACTCACTGCCATTGTGGTAAAGCCTCCTTTGGGACCCGATAATCCACCTCTGTTAACAACAAAAGAGAGACAGTGCAAGCTAAGATGTCTCATGAGCAGCTAACTAGAAGCAAGGACCCAAATGACCCAACTCTGAGAATCTAGCCTGGTGGAGATATTCTGATGTCTTAGTCTCAGTATGCTTTTTAAAGGAATAATGGTCAAACTTTTTTGTGTTTAATTTTTCGGTTTGCTGGCTGTATAGTGAAAGGTATTTTTAAACCAAATGCAGTCTAATACTAGGCATATCACATATATTAAAATTCAAAAGATCCTTTTCCTTATGCTCCTCTTAAATTTTCTTTAAGCTTTCAGTGAAAACTATTGTGACCTCAGTGTAAAAACCTGTCTTAACTGAATTCATTTCTTTCTGTGCTTCCCACCTCAATTTGTTCTTCTGCCCTAGATGTGTAATAAGATACTTTTCAGTCTTTCATAACTCTAGCAGTTGAAGTGTGATGTTTATTGTTATCTTGGAGGCCTTTTTAGCTGGTTGTCACTGTTGGAGACTCTCACACTATATCACCGTGACTCACTAAGGCCACATAACCCTCCACGAAGGCAGTTTCTTGCTCTTGATACTATGTGCAAGTCTTAAGGGGAGCCGCAGTTTTAGGAGAAAGACATCTGCACAGGGCAGTCTGGTGAGAAGTATTTTCATTTCTCCCCACTCATGCAGTTTTCAATGATCATTGTGACTCACCAACTTCCTTAACCAGAGAGGATTCTTACCTTAACCAGAGAGGATTCTTACTTATCACCCCTATAGGGGTTAATTCAGGTTCTTAATCCATTGTTCCTAGGAGTAATCTTATACTTTATAGAAGGTCTTCCCTTTTTTGTGTTACTAGCCCTGTATTGTATGTGTGAGAAATGTTCTTCCAAAGGATATTGAGTCCAAACATTGTTCATTTTAGCCAACTTAGAATTAATTGGTCTTCTGTCTTAATTATGACTCCCTTTAGTTCAGGTTTTCCTGAAGTTTGATAAGACAGTGTGCTTCAAATACAGATTAGTACATGCTCAAATTTTGAAAGTCATTAGAAGTTCTTTATATGGGAGCATTCATTGTGACACTGCTCATTCATTAGCTTTAGTTAGTTAGTTATTTTATTCTAATCGAAATTATTTTCTGAGTTTTCCTGGGCCACAGTGACTGACTTTTCATATTGTTTTTGTTTTGATTTTCTTCTTTCAAAATTAAAATACAGACTATAGTTAATGTCATGATAACAAAAAAGAAATTTACCTTCATTCTCCCCGTTCAAATATCTTCTGTGTGGCTGATTAACTTAGTTTATTAGTATAGCCTATTAATGAGGCACGCAGATATCCTTTGCTCTGTAATTGTGAGAGTTTATTAGTTTTGTTCTTTTCCATCACTAGATTTTTATTCCCCTGCATTGTCAAACTCCCTACAGAATTAAACTTTCAATCACAGGTCGAACCAGTGTGCTTTTACAAATGCATCTCAGCAAAAATATTCCCACTTAATGGGAAACAACTGAATACGCCACTCCTCCCAATTGAGGGCCAGAATATCTATGTTACAGATAGTAGGTGTTTTTTATCATCAGTGATACTTTAATTGTGTATTTTTTTCTAATGCCAATTATGGTGAGAAAGAAGGAAACAAAATAAGTTAGATTGCATCCGTATAATACAGGCACAGAAGAAAGAGTATGTCTGAATAGTTTTTGACATTGTGTTTGACTCTTAAAGTCTTCATAGTGTAACATGTTATATAGAATTTGTCCTTCCAGTTATTTTATGTATTGTCCTCTCAGTTTACAGACTAAAATTAGTGGAGTATCATTCAGTGTGAAGAAAAAAAAGAGAAATAAATCCTCAAAGCATCCTTCTTATCTGAAAGCGAAAGAAATGTTAATAAGTACAATAGCAAATTTCTCTTTAAAGAAGAGTTCAGTAGTGCCAGTGGCAAGTATTGTGTTGGTAATTTTAACAGACCTTGTAATGGAATTAGTAGGATTTGAACTACTAAAAAAGTTACAATCTAAACACTTGTTTGTAGTTAGCTAATGGTTATTTTTTATGTTAAAGCATACAGAAAAGTGTGCATTTATGTTTGTGTATATCCGAATGGAAAAGTAAAATGCAGTGAGAAATGGACAAGGCAACTTTTTCTGATTTTTTAAACAAATTTATAGCAATTTCTGTCTCCATAATTTACATTTTGATATGTATACATCATACTTTCTGGATTTCTTTTTTTTAATTCTTTTCCTTATATTTCCCTACATTCCACCATCCTGGTTTGATTAAAATTGGAAATAATTTGTTAATGTCTCTTACGTTTCTGTTTCTTACCAAACATTTAGTGAAGAAGCATATTTTCTTTTATCACGTTAAAGGGTAAAACTAATTGTTGAACCAAATAATGAAAACAATAGATTTGGAACAGTTCTTCACTGGGGCACAAATAAATAATTTTTAAATGTTTGCATATGAATTTAAAGAAATTGTCCCCTAACTTAACAAATTCAGTGGAATTAAATGGTTGTTTTGAGAGTTTTGTTTTGTTTTTTGTTCTTTACCTATTGAATTAAGTAGTCTTAAACCGGGGGATATGGCAAGAGAAATAAAAAATTATCTGTTATTTTCCCTTTTGAGGGCAGGAAGGTTGGGGAGATAACTCAAGGATAAAATGCTTTGGTCTTCTATCCCACATGTGTGCCAGAGGTCCACAGTAGTTATTGATCCTCTTGACAGTAAACCTCTCATCTATTACGGGAATTGAATTGAAAACAGCACACTATTGCTGAGGAATGAATATACGTATCTTGTATTATGTATGTGAAGCTGTCATGGTCATTAAAAACAAGGTTAAGTCAACCCCACTCAACAGAAACAGAAAAAATTCTGGCTACATGAGGCTTTTCAGACAATGGATTGTATAGTGTGAAATAAAATAGGAATAAAATCCTGATGGCCCTTATTCATTTTTAACTGGTACTAGATCTATCACTTAAAGCTTCTGGGTTTGTTTACTTACTTGTTAAGGGAGGTTTACTGTATTGACTGTTGAAACCTCTGTGTACTCTAAAATTCCATGATTCTGTGTTTTCTATCATATATGAGTCCTTTTTAGTTCAGAAAGGTAGAATACTGGAAGACTGGTTTGCAATAGTTTAGTGACTTACTGTCAGTAACTGGAGTCACACAAGCAACTGTTTCAATAGATATGGTTATTTGCCATTACAGTAGTAAGAATTTATTATCTTAACCCTTTATCATAAAATTTACAGCTTAAATACTAGAAAGTATACTACATGTAAGGAGATTGATATAAAGAAACTGTTCCTGCATATCACTTATAGCAAAGATTTTGGGTTTATGAGGCCCTGGCTGTTTTCTGTGTAGCCACTTTCATTCTTATGACTCTTTTTTGAAAGGTTTGCAGCTTTACCATATATGTTTAATATTTTGCAATAATTGGCCTTGTTCCTGAGCTGTTGGATTCGGGGCCGTAGCACTGTCTGAGAGGTTTACATTTCTCACAGTGAACCGGTCTCTTTTTCAGCTGCTTCCTGGCTTCTTTTTACTCAGGTTTCCACTGCTTTTTTTCTTTCTTTCTTTCTTTTTTTAATGCTGTATTAAAGTATTAATATTTGCTTATATTTTCCATTATAATGCCTTTTAATCATGCATCATACTCAGAAAGAGGGATTTGAATTTAAATCTTAATTTAAACCTTGTCTTAATATAATTTACCTTTTAAAATTTTGTGAAAGCTATTGCTTTAATTTCTTTTAAAGCAGATTTAAATGGCAGTTTCAGTTTGGTTTATAGCTTTTCTTAAAAGTCTAATGTCTTAAGCATGCCAAACTCATTAGCAAAAGTCAAGTACATCTCTTTCTATATTGCTGCATAACTTTTAAAGAATATTAGTGTGCATTAATGCATGCTATCTAATGGACCTATGACATCTAAAACCATCTGAAACTAATTGGGCTCTGACTGGGGATATAATTCAATTTTTTTCCCCCAAACTGTGATATTATATGCATGTGGGGAGCAAAATGACTCTGTAAAATGAAATGTCATTTTAGTTTTGCAGCCAGTTGATAAATTCAGAGAATATCAATGCATTATATCATCCGTGTTAGCTTTTCAAGTAACTCAGAACTATGTGGTTCCAGTTAAGCTTTGTTATCAGCAGACTATAGTAGGTTCCAGATGAACCACACATAGAAGGAATATTTTAGGATAAACAGTCTGTAACATGTGGAGAACATTGGCAGCATTGCGGAACACAGATTTAAAGCTGAGTTGGTGTAAAGGGCGAACAAGGAAGAAATGGACACATTGAATAAGCACCTAAGGGATGATATTAACGGGGACTTAGCTCTCTTAAATAGGGACTTTGGTATAAAGTTAGTTTCTTTGCTGGCATCTTTTGACTCAAGTGATAGGAATTTTGTAATGATGCTACTTTTGATGGCCCTGGTTATCGTTTTTTCATTGATTCTATGAGCTTTGCTGAGTATTGTGTGACCAGCACAGATTCAGACATTGTGTAATACCTACAAATCCACCTATTTCCCTTTTCCCTTCTCCATTAACCTGCTGCCACTGAAACCTGGAGCCAAAAGTATCTGGTAAGTACCCACAGATTTCCTTGAGCTGTACAGACTTTTCCATAGGGTCATCATTTAAATAGCTGTGAGTTCAAACTTCTACGTGGCTGTTTTTATTAGATTCGTTTTTTGTGTGTTTGTGTTCATGATTTTTTCAGGCACAGAAATAGTGGAGCAGATGGTGATACAGGAGAAAGAATAGTGAAGGTGTGTTGGTCTGGTGCCTATGTCTTCTTCTAAATTCACCTAAGAGGCTATCCTTAGTTGAACTTGCCTGCTCACTAAAAATGTACTGCAGGTGTATAAGATAGACCCGGATTACAAACTGGAGGTTTTGATGATTTGGAAATAGTTCATCTAAACTAGATACAGATAAACTTAGAATTGGCAAAAATTGCTTATCAAAAAACAACAACAACAACACAGATCTACACTCATACTTCTCCTGTACAAATTTTGTCTTGAAAAACTTAAATGAAATCACCTTAGATTTAGGGCTGTTCTGACAAAGCAGTTCTTCGGTTCTTTTTATTATCTTTCTCATTATATCTAATTCGTATTACTAAGAATGCTTTCCTTTAACAAAAATGCTGTTCAGGTCACCTGCCCAAAGTAAAACTAGCCTGTTAAAGCCTGTGCAACACTTTTCTGCTGAGCACTGTTTTCTTCTTGCTCTCTTCTATGTTGAAGTGAAAGAGAGTTAAAAATAGAATATTCTTTGGAGCCCTCCAGGGAAGTGCCTAAGCCATCAATTTATATTGTCCTAGTTCTCTTTGCTTGCAGAATTGATTGTGCTCTCCTCTGAAAGTGCTAGAAGAAATGGGGTAATATTGCAGCAGTGCAGTCCTTTAACAAAGGAGAATGACAGTGTTAAATAACACCTATGTTGAGGTCTGGATATTTTTATTCTGTTGTTTCGTATCACTTATATGGTATGCTTACTTTACAAAATGCATGTTTTCCCACAATATTGACACAAATTTCTAGGATGATATAGATCCTATTTTCCTCTGACTCCCAGGTTAAAACCTAGACAGATCACAGGAAGGATTTGTGTTGTTGTTGTTTTAATTTCTGATATACTGAAACACTTATTATTAAAGAAAGAATAATTTAGGTGTAGCCAAGTTGGTGGTATGTGTTAGATTACTGGAAATACTCTTCTCTTAGAATTTTTTTTTCTTCTTCTCCCAAGTTTTTATTTACATTCCAGCTAGTTAACATAGAGTGCAATATTAGCTTCAGGGGTAGAATTTAGTCATTCTTATCAGTTACATACAACACCTGGTCCTCACCACTACAAGTATCCTCCTTAATATCCATCACCTATTTTTTTTAAAAGTTTATTTATCTAAGTCATCTCTATACCCAGCATGGGGCTGGATCTCACAACCTTGGGACCAAGAGTCACATGTTCTTCTGACTGAGCCAGCCAGGCAGGTGTCTCTACCCATCACCTATTTAACCCATTCCCCTGCCCACCTCCCTTCCAGCAACCTAATGGTACTTTTCCTTCTCTAGGAATCTACTTCCTTTTTCTAGTCTTCAGCTTTCTCCCTCTTTTCTAGATCACTGTTTTTTTCCCTCATACTTGTTGATCTTCAAACTATACCTTCTAAACTATCAGAACTATCCTTTAGACTGAATTTACATAATGAACTTGGACCACAGTGCCACTTCTCTACTAAATACTATGCTGTAACAGTTGATGCTCTGCAGCCTGAGATTCCTTTGCTTAAACACAGGTTCAGAGGAATTTGTGAGCAACTTGAATAGTTATTTTAAATGTAAATTTTATTTACCAAGTGTGCATAAAGTGAGGCATACTTGTGATTATATTATGTTGCTAATAAATTAATATCTTGGTCTTGAATGAACAGTGGTATGGTTCTTATCTTTGATTAGTAGAATGATGTGGTGAATTTTTCTGTTTTAGTGCTTTCTAACTGAATATTTCTAGTTTTCCTGCGGTTATAGTAACTTTAACCAACATAGTTCCCGTGGTCTTACATCACCCAAAAAAGTCAATTAATCTTTTTTTCAAATCTTTTTTTTTTTTTTAAGTAATCTCTACACCCAACATGGGGCTTGAACTCACGACCCCGAAATCAAATGTCACACATTCTTCTGACTGAGCCAGCCAGACACCCCAGTCTTTTTGCAACTTTTAATATCCTGCTCTTTAGAGAATATACTCTAAAATTATATACTTTTGGGGTGCCTGAGTGGCTCAGTCAGTTAAGCATCTGCCTTAGGCCCAGGTTATGATCCCAGGTTCCTGGGATCTAGCTCCATGGCTGGCTCCCTGCTTAGCAAGGAGCCCACTTCTCCCTCTGCCTGCCACTCCCCCAGCTTGTGCGCGCTCTCTCTCTCTGACAAATAAAATCTTAAAAAAAAAAAAAAAAATTATATACTTTTCAACTAGTTACTAGGTTGTAGGTTTTTTGTTTTCATTATTGAAATGAATGGTCAAACATCTCATTGTGACGCCTAAAAAAACGTTCAGGAACCTCTCCAAATTACCAGTAGAATTTCCCTGCTGGGGAGCTAGTCATACAGAGTATCAAATGTTAAATGATACCTTTTTTCAGCCATGACAGGCCTAGAAAGAGTCCTTAGGTCCTGGCAGCTTCCTGCCCAGTGTGGTTCATACCTGGTGAGTTTTCTTGCCTCGAACATAAATGTTAATGTAAAGCTACTCTGTATAAAAAAGAATCATTGCTTCACAAGAACTTAAGGCTTAGCCTACAGAACATTGCCCTTTGTACACAGGCATCCAGGTTAAATCTAGCTTTAACACCTGGGTGGTTCAGTGGGTTAAAGTCTCAGCATCGTGGGATCAAGCCCCACATCAAGCTCTCTGCTCATCAGGGAGCCTGTTTCCTCCTCTCTCTGCCTGCCTCTCTGCCTACTTGTGATCTCTATCTGTCAGATAAATAAATGAAATCTTTAAAAAAAAAAAAAAGTGAAAATTGTTACAGTTTGGCATTTTAAAAAAAACTTTACCTACCCCACTAGGTAAAGTCTGATTTCTTAGCAAGACAAGTCAACTTTGCAGAGAAGAGAACCAGGTTATGAAAGTTCTGTTAAATCTTGTGTGCACTCATATGGGATATAGCAACAGAATATACATTTTGAGCAAAGTCAGCCTTTGAAACAAAATAGCAAAGCTAAACACCAACAAGAAACATTGAAGATTGGCATGAAAGTACACAGATCAAGGGACACGAACCAGAAACAGGTCACCATTTGAGCCTCCTTTTCCTCTTCCCAACTGTTTCATATACATGTGAGATCTAATTATAATAAGGCAAGGAAGTGTAACCTTGAAATACAGAAGTCACAAACTACGCATCTTGAGAGTAATAGGCAAAACAACTAAAGGAGAATACCTTCCAAGGGGAGGGCATTATGGGCTGATTGTTTAAACTCTTTGATATATAGTCTTTTTTTAGCTCCAAGTTTATCTAACTACCATCTGCACTAACTCTTCAACAACTTTCACTCTGATTCTTATTTTGGATAATCACATTTATATATACAAATAATCTTAAATTCAAGTGAGTTTCCCTGGTTGATTGACTATTTGCAATATTTTTTTCCTATAATTATCATGAGACTTAAGTATCTTAAACTACAGTAAAAACCTTCATTAACCAAAATACTGAAAAAATGGAAGGAGACCAAGTGTATAGTGTTCCACTTATTTAAGCAGTATTACCCTAATACTCTTCCTACTTCAACATTTGTACCTAAGAAAAGTAAATTTTAGAATCAGACTAACTATGAGCAAATCCCACTTTTAACTTACCAGGAGGTAACCTTGGGCAAGGTGTGAACCTCTTTGTTTTGTTTCTTCATCTCACTTCATATACAAAGTACTTAGAACAGTACCCAAAACCTAATAAATGTCATGTAAGTGTTAGCTACTAATGTTACTTTGTGGTGCTATTTAAAAAAAAAAAAAAAAAAAAAAAAGAACATTATGTAGTATTCTAAATGAAAAGGCATAGGAATTTGGGGCTAAATTTGTGTTTGGTCTGAATTCCAGAGTGGCCGGAGGATACTGACATAGTTGGTTCTAAAATATTTAGTCCTTTTGTCTTGTTAGCTTCTTAACACATGCCTTTTCCTTAAAATACAACAGAGTTCACATCAGATGACTCCTTTTCTCATCCTTGGATTGTTAACTTGAAGTCTAAATATATTCTAAAAAATTTCCTTTTCCTTCCCATCTTTTTTTGTTAGTTTTTATTTAAATTAAATTAACATATAGTATATTATTAGTTTCAGAAGGAGAGTTAAATGGTTCATCAAGCTTATATAATACCCAGTGCTCCCAGTTACCTAGTCCCCCTGCCCCCTCCCCTCCAGCAACCCTCAGTTTATTTCCTTTTTTTTTTTTCTTAAAGATTTTACTTATTTATTTGACAGAGAAATACAGCAAGACAGGGAACACAGGCAGAGGGAGTGGGAGAAGGAGAAGCAGTCTCCCCACTGAGCAAGGAGCTTGATGCGAGGCTCAGTCATAGGACCCTAGGATCAGGACCTGAGCTGAAGGCAGACACTTAACAACTAAGCCATCCAGGCGCCCCTCAGTTTATTTCCTATGATTAAGAGTCTCTTATGGTTTGTCTTCCTCTCTGATTTCATTTTATTTTTCCCTCCCTTCCCCCTATGATCTTCTGTTTTGTTTCTTAAACTCCACATGTGAATGAGATCATATGATAGTTGTCTTTCTCTGATTGACTTCCCATCATTTTTTTTTTTTTACTTCCCATCACTTTTATAAATTTGTTAATCTTATCCATAGCTATGGAAACATTACATGGAAAAGGTTTTAAAACAGTTTGTATGCCATTTCTGTAAATAATGTAAGTGGATATTTATATCTGCATGGAAATAAGGCTAACTATATATACATGTAAATGGTGATTTTCTGTGAGTAATTGTCTTACAAAAATGGTTTTTTCCATAGTAGCTTTTTCCTTTTTTTTTATTTTCCAAATGTTCTACTGTAAAAACCTATAGTATAATCATGTAAGCCTTTTTTAAGAGATGTTTAAAATGTCCAGACTTACTCAGAAATATTGAAATAAAACCTTTTTGTTTCAAGCTTTATATATTAAATGTAAACCAGAACAGTTTTGTGTTATTCCTTATCAAGTAAACAGTTTGGGGTTAATGACATGAAATCTGCATTTCAGCTGCAGTGCAGTTTCTAAGGAGAGGATTTGTGAGCGACCCAAAATTCATGAATTCACTGAGGTGATTCGTAATCATGCAGTCAAGTTTCATTTTAATGAAATGGCAATTAAATGTGTTTAACCTTATTTTAAACGCTACCTTAAAACTTTAAGTTCAGCTTTTGCTTACAGAGCCATTTGCTGAACATGGAGAATGAAAAACACCATTCTCAGTCTGTCTGTCAGCATGCGTAGTAAGCTTCTGGTTTCATTTAGAAACATATATTATTTTTATTCTATTCTGCTAAGAATATGTTTTCCTCTATTATCTATTCACTGAGTGTAAATATTGAGTGCACACTTACTGGCTTAGCTCCACAATAGCTGATATGGGTTTCTTTGTTTTTAATGGAAGTGGGGAAGGGAGATGTTAAAGTTTCTAACTTACTTTTAAAAAGCCCATCATTTCATTTTTTGTTTATTAAGGCATACACATGAGAAAACAATTAAAGAGATGAATTTTATATAATTAACATACAGTGTCATTAGTTTCATGCGTGCAATATAATAATTCAACAGTTCTGTACATTACTCAGTGTTCATCAAGATACCTTTACTCCTGATCCTGTACTCCTTCACCTATTTCACCCATCCTGCCAACCACCTCCCCTCTCATAACCACCTGTTTATTCTCTTTATTTAAGAGTCTGGTTTTTTGTTTCAATCTTTCAGTTCGTTCCTTTGTTTTGTTTTCCAGATTCCACATAGGAGTGAAATTGTATGATATCCATCTTTTTCTCACTGACTTATTTCACCTAACATTGCACTCTCTAGGTGTACCCGTGTTGTAGCAAATAGCAGATTTCATTTGTTTTTACGGCTGAGTAATAGTCCATGGTATACATATTTCATACCACATCTTCTTTATCCACTCATCTATCAATGGACATTTGGGTTACCTTCTTATCTGGGCTATTGTGAGCAATGCTGCAGTCTACATAGGGGTGTGTATGTCTTTTTGAATTACTGTTTTCATTTTCTTCGGGAAAATACCCAGTAGTGGAATTACTGGATCATATAGTAATTTTATTTTTATCAAGAAGAACCTCCATACTATTTTCCACAATGGCTGCACCGTTAACATTCCTCCCAACAGTGTACAAAGGTTCCTTTTTCTCTACATTCTCTCCAACCCTTATTTCCTGTGTTTTTGATTTTAGCCATTCTGACAAGTGTAAGGTGATATCTCAGTGTTGTTTTGATTTGCATTTCCCTGATGATGAGTGATGTTGAGCATCTTTTCATGTATCTGTTGGCCATCTGGATGTCTTCTTTAGAGAAATGCCTGTCATGTCCTCTGCCATTTTGTAATTGGACTTTTTGAGGGTTTTGTTGTTAACTTGTATAAGTTTTTTATATATTTTAGGTATTAACCCCTTACCAGATAGATCATTTGCAAATATCTTTTCTTGTTCAGTAGGTTACTTTTTTGTTTTGTTGATGGTTTCCTTTGCTGTGCAGAAGCTTTTTAGTTTGGTATAGTCCCAGTCATTTAATTTTGCTGTTTCTCTTGCCCAGGGAGACCTATCTAGAGAAATGTTTTTAAGGCCAATGTCAAAGAAGAAATTACTGCCTGTGGGGCGCCTGGCTGGCTTAGTCAGTAGAGCATGTGACTTTTAATCTCAGGGTCATGAATTTGGGCCCCACATTGGCTGTAGAAATTACTTTTTAAAAATGAGTTAAGTAAACTCTTAAAAAAAAGAAAAGAAAAAAAATTACTGCATTTTTTTTCTACGATTTTAATGGTTTTAGGTCTCATACTTCTCTAATTCATTTTAAGCTTATTTGTGTTTGGGATAAGAAAATGGTCCTGTTTCATTCTTTTGCATGTAGTTTTCCAGTTTTCCCAGGATCATTTGTTGAAGAGACTTTTTCCCATTGTATGTTCTTGTCTCCTTTGTCATACATAAATTGAGCATGTAAGTATAATATATTTCTGGGATTTCTGTTCTGTTTCTGTCTGTGTCCCAGTACCATACTATTTTGATTACTAGAGATTTGTACTATAGTTTGAAATCTAGGAATGTGATACCTCCAGCTTTGTTCTTTTTCAAGATTGTTTTGGCTATTCACGGTCTTCTCTGGTTATATACAGATTTTCAGATTATTTATTCTACCTTTGTAAAAAATGTTTTTGGTATCTTGATATAGGTTGTTTTAGGTAGTGTGGACATTTTAACAGTATTGATTCTTCTAATCCATGAGCATGGAATATCTTTCCATTTGTGTCATTGTTTATTTCTTTAACAACGTTCGATAGTTTCAAAGTATAAGTCTTTGACCTTCTCAATTAAGTTTATTTACTCTTTTTAAAGCAATTATAAGTGAGATTGTTTTCTTAATTTCTCTTTCTGCTACTTCATTATTAGTGTATAGTAATACAACAGATTTCTGTAAGTTGCTTTTATATCCTGTGTCCTTACTAAGCTCATTTATCAGTTCTAGTAGTTTTTTGGTGGGATTTTCAGGGTATTCTCTGTATAATATTATGTCATCTCCAAGACTGAAAATTTTACTTCATCCTTTCCAGTTTGGGTGCCTTTTACTTCTTTTCTAACTGCTGGGGCTAGAGCTTCCATTACTTTGTTGATTAAGAGTAGTGGGAGTGAACATCCTTGTCTTGTTCCTGATCTTAGAGGAAAAGCTCCATTTTTCACCACTAAATATGTGAGATGTTAGTTGTGGGGTTTTCATATGTGGGCTTTATTATGTATGTATGTTCCCGCTAAACCTACTTTGTTGAGAGTTTTTATCATGAATGGAAGTTGTCCTTTATCAAATGCTTTTCCTGCATCTACTGAGATGAATAATGTGGTTTTATCCTCTCTCTCTTTTTTTTTTTAAGATTTTATTTATTGATTTGACAGACAGAGATCACAAATAACACAGAGGGAGAGAGGAGGAAGCAGGCTCCCCGCTGAGCAGAGAGACCGATGAGGGCCTCGATCCCAGGACCCTGGGATCATGACCTGAGCCAAAGCCAGAGGCTTTAACCCACTGAGCTACCCAGGCGCCCCATCCTTTGTCTTAATACGATGTATCACATTGATCGATTCACAAATATTGAACCACCCTTGCATCCCTGTAATAAATTCCACTCTACACTGGTGAATGATTTTTTTTTTAATGTATTGTTGGATTTGGTTTGCTAATATTTTGTTGAAATTTTTATATCTGTGTTCATCAGAGATACTGGCCAGTATTTTTCTTTTTTCTTTTCTTTCTTTCTTTTTTTTTTTTTTTCTTTTTTGTAGTGTATCTAGTTTTTGTATCAGAGTAGTTCTGGCCTCATACAATGAACTTAGTAACTTTCCTTCCTCTTCTTTTTTTTGGAGTAATTTGAGAAGAACAAGTATTAATTTTTCTTTAAATGTTTGGTAGACGGCACCCAGGTGGCTCAGTGGATTAAGCTTCTGACTTCAGCTCAGGTCATGATGCCAGGGTTCTAGAATTGAGTCCTGCTTCAGGCTCCCTGCCCAGCAGGGGGTCTTCTCCCTTTACACCTACCCTCTGCCTGTGATCCCTCTCTCTCACATCCCTTTTTTATCTTTCTCTCAAATAAATAAAATCTTTTTAAATAAATAATAAATGTTTTATAGAATTCCCCTGTGAAGCCATCTGGTCCTGGAGTTCTGTTTTGGGGCAGTTTTTTGATTACTGATTCAATTTTCATTACTAGTAATTGAGAAGTTCAAATTTTCTATTTCTTCCTAATTTCATTTTAGAAGGTTATGTGTTTCTAGGAATGTATCCATTCTTTCCAGACTGTGCAATTTGTGGCATGTAATTTTTTATAATATTCTTTTATAATCCTATGTATTTCTGTAGCTGTCAGTTATTTCTCCTCCTTCATTTCTGGATTTTATTTAAGTCCTTTCTCTCTCTCTCTGTCTCTCTCTCGTTCTTTATGAATCTGGGTATCTGTTCAGAGAATCAGCTTCCGGTTTCACTGACCTGTTCTGTTGTGTTTTTAGTTTCTATTTCATTTCTATTCAACTCGATTAATCTCTAATCCTTATTATTTCCTTCCTTCTGCTAGCTTTGGGCTGTGTTTATTCTTTTCCTAGCTCTTTTAGGCCTAAGATTAGGTTTTTTACTTGAAATTTTTCTTGCCTCTTGAAGTAGGCTTGTACTGTGGTAAACTTCCCTCTTAGAACAGTTTTTGCTGCATCCCAAAGATTTTGGACCATTGTGTTTTCATTTTTATTTGTCTCTATGTATTTTTTTATTTCCTCTTTGATTTCTTGGTTGAGCCATCTGTTGTTTAATAGGATGTTATTTAGCCTCCATGTATTCATGTTCTTTTTAGACCTTTTCTTATAATTGATTTCTAGTTTCATACCATTGTAGTCAGAAAAGATGCATGATGTGTTTTCTGTTTTTCTCAATTTACCGAAACTTGTTTTGTGGCATAACAAAGTGATCTGTTGTAGAGACTGTTTCATGTGCACTTCAATGTATGTTACACTGTTTGTTTGTTTTTTTAAGATTATTTATTTATTTATTTGACGGAGAGAAATCACAAGTAGACTGAGAGGCAGGCAGAGAGAGAGAGAGGGAAGCAGGCTCCCTGCTGAGCAGATAGCCCGATGCAGGACTCGATCCCAGGACCCTAAGATCATGACCTGAGCCGAAGGCAGCGGCTTAACCCACTGAGCCACCCAGGCGCCCCTGTTACACTGTTTTTTGAAAAAATGTTCTGAATATATCTGATAGGTCCAACTGATCCAATGTGTCATTCAGAGCCACCTCTTCTTTGTTTTCTGTCTGGATGATCTGTCCATTGATGTACGTGGTGTGTTATAGTCCCCCACTATTATTGTATTACTGTCAGTTTCTTCTTTGCTGTCTCTTAATAGTTACTTTATGTACTTAGATATTCCCATCTTGGGTGCATAAATATTTACAATTGTTATATTCTCTTGTGGGATTGTTCCCTTTATCATGATGTAGTGTATTTCTTTGTCTCATGTTACAGTCTTTGTTTTAAAGACTATTTTGTCCTATGTAAGTATTGCTACCCCAGCTTTTTTTTCACTTCTTTTGCATGGTAACTATTTTTGTATCCCTTAACTTTAAATCTGCATGATTATTTAGATCTGAAGTGAGTCTCTTGTAGACATCATATACATGGGTCTTGCTTTTTTTTTTTTTTTTTTTTTTTTAAAGATTTTATTTAGTCGTTTGTCAGCGCAAGCAGGGAGTGCCACAGGTCAAGGGAGAAGCGGGCTCCCTGCTGAGCAAGGAGCCCAGTGCGGGACTTGATGCCAGGAAATTGGGATCATGACCTGATGATCGCAGATGCTTAACCAGATCAGCCACCCAGGCATCCCAGAGTCTTGCTTTTTTTTTTTTTTTTTTTTTTTTTTTAAGATTTTTCTTTATTTGTTCAACAGATAGAGATCACAAGTAGTCAGCGGGGGGGGGGGGGGGGGAGCAGTCTCCCCGTGTGCAGAAAGCCCAATGTGGTGCTCGATCCCAGGACCCTGAGATCATGACCTGAGCCGAAGGTGGAAGCTTAACCCACTGAGCCACCCAGGAGCCCCAAGGGTCTTGCTTTTTTATCCACTCATTCACCCTATGTCCATTGATTGATTGGTACATTTAGTCTATTTACATTGAAAGTAGTTATTGATGGGTATATACTTCCAGTTATTTTGTTACTTGTTTTATGGTTGTTTTTGTAGTTCTTCTCTTTTCCTTTCTTTTGCTCTCTTCCCTTGTGGTTTGCTGGCTTTCTTCAGTGAAATGCTTAGATTCCTTTCCCTTTATTTTGTTTATCTATTGCAGGTTTTTGCTTTGTGGTTACCATTAGGTTCTTATTTACATCATATGCATGTAGCAGTCTGTATTACATTGATGTCAATTTAACTTTGAACCCGTTGTAAGAGAACCAATTTATAATCCCCTCCCACCTACATTCTATGTATATGATGTCATATTTTACATCCTTTTATTTTGTGGATCCCTTGAATGCTTTTTATAGATATAATTTAATGTAATTTTTTTTGCACATTAACCTCTGTAATGATTTTATAAGTGATTAATCTACCACTTTTATTGTGCTTATATTTACTGATGATATTTTATTCTTTCATAATGTTGTTACTACTGATTATGGCTTTCTTTCCACTGAAAGAATCCCCTTTAACTTCTCTTGTAAGTCTGGTTTAATGGTGATGAAGAATTCCTTTAACATTTATTTGCCTGTAAAACTCTCTCTCTTTTTATTCTGAGTGATAATCTTGCCTAGGCAAAGTGTTCTTGGTGGTTTTTTTCCTTTCAGTACTTTGATGTGTATCATGTCACTTTGGCTTGCAAAGTTTCTGCTGAAAAATCAGCTTATTGGTCTTCTGGGATTTCCCTCCTAAGAAACTATTTTATTTTCTGTTGCTGCTTTTAAAATTCTCTCATTATCACTGCTTTTAACTACTAAGTATCTTGGTGTGAACCTCCTTGGGTTGATATTGTTGGGGGCCCTCTGCCTTCTGGATTTAAATATATATTTCTTGCCTCAGATTTGGGGAGTTTTCAGCTATTTTTTTCTTCAGATAAATTTTCTGCCTCCTTTCCTCTCTCATTTCTTTCTGGGATCCCAAAAATGCAACTATTATTACACTTGATGATGTTGCTGAGCTCCCTTAACCTATTCTCATTTTTAATTGTTATTTTTTCTTTTTGATTTTCATTACCCTGCCTTCTAGATTAATGATCTGTTTTTCCTGCATCCTCTAATCTGTTGATTCCTTCTAGTATATTTTTCATTTCAGTTATTGAATTCTTCATCTCTGACCGGGTTTTTTGGGTTTTTTTTTTTATTATTATTATTTTCTCTTCGTTAAAGTTCTCACTGAGTTTGTCCCTTTTTTTTTCTCCAAGTCCAGTTAGTATCTTTGTATTATTACAAAGTACATTACTTTGAATTCTTTATTCAGGAATGTAGCTGATCTCACTTTCATTTATCTCTTTTTTTGCGATTTTGTCCTGTTCTTTAATTTGGGACATATTTTATTCTCCTCGTTTTGTATAACTCTGTGTTTGTTTATATGTATTAGGAAGGTGAGCTATGTCTACTGATCTTGAAAGTAGTAGCCTTATGAAGAAGGGCAGTGCCCTGTTGCACAGTGTCTCCTGTTTCCCTGAACCAGGTTCTTCAGGGTGTCTCCTCCATGGGTTGCATGTTCTCTGCTGTTGTATCTGAGCCACATTTATCTTCACTTCTCTTAGCTACAATGGCCCACCTTGCATGCTGTGGGCAGGATTTAGTCCCTGTGCTATTTAGGGCCACTGTGGGCTTGTAGTTGGGCATTCTCACCAATCAGACCAGATGCCTGCCCTCATCCAGTTCACTGTGGCTACAATAGCACCAACCTGCAGGGTCCCCTGAGAGGCTTTTGTAGGTAGGTGGGGCCAGCAGTCAGACTAGATCCCTGCCTCCAATTTGCCTGGCATGGCTGCAGTGATCCCAAACTGCAGGGCTCTCTTCTTGTGCTGCCCCTGAGAGTTTTTTGTTGGTGGGTGTGACTGGCAGATCAGATGTCTGCCCCCATTCCATCTGCTGGGGCTGCAGTGGAGCTAGTTTGTTTGGTTATCTTCCCCTCTCCCCAAGGCAGGAGTCACTTTGGAGTGCCTCCCATCCCTGTCCAGCTGCTTGGAGGGTATAATGCAGCAAAAATCACTTAGGAGGGTTACCTATAGCTTTTAAAATGTCTGGAAATAAGGAAATGAACAAAATTATGTGAAGATTAATATGAGCTTCTTAGGAAATATATTTTCTTTTAAAGTGTTTGACATTCTTGTTTTTAATAGCTCCACTATTGTTTTAGGAATATGCTACCAGTGTGTTTATGCTACTTTTGAATGAAGTACTAATATTTAGACATTGTTCTGGTTTCCAAGTCTTTCATATCTAGAACTTTGTGTTCTCACAACTCTTCTACTCTTCCCCACAGATATTATTCATTTTATACTTTTCTATCATTTTTTTTTAAGTCCAAGCTCAAATGTCTACCTCTGTCAGGGTTAATTTCTCCCTCTTGTTTTCCTAAGTCCTATTTATACTGCTGTTCTAGTAGCAGTGTCAGGGCTAAGCATACCTAATTCAAAGATAGGGACATTACTTATCTTTATTATCACCCACCAGTCACACCCCGGGTTCATAACATACTACAATCTGTTACAAATGGTGAGGTTCTAGCGTCAGATATTTTAGATTTCATGTTATGTTGTCATGTTTTGAAAATGTGCCTGATGTTTGTGTGGAGATAATACTGTGACATCGATATTGATTGGGATTTGGTTGCATTAGGAAATCTAAAATACCACTGGAAACTTACTGGTGCAAATTCCATAATGTAGTATCCTGTGACATGGAATCTATAACTATTTATTAAAAGTTTTCTGTCAAACTTTTTTTCATAAGAGAGAATTTTTATGAAAAATTCTCCAACGCTCCAAGGCTCCAATGTGAATCTCTAAAAATTAGTAAATTTAAGTAAAGGAGATCAGAGCCACATTTGCCCATGCATTGACATTTTTTTTTCAAAGTTATATTGCAAAGGTAAGCTATAACTTTAAAAGTACTTTGAATAAACTACAAGGGTAGTATGAGAAATAGTTGAAGTTCCTTGGGGGGTTGTGACTGTATAAGTCAAGGTATTTTAAGTCAGGTTATGTTACAGTGAATTCTGCCAGGTTTCTACATTTTTCTTTTCAATTGTAGTGAACTGTATTCTCACAAGACCATTGTAATTTACTTTTCCAATCTATAAAGAGCTGAGCCCAAATTCTGACACTACAGTTTATGCTTCTCTATGTGTATGTTCTGAGGTAGTATTTCCAACACAAGGAAAGGTTGTATCTTCACATCCCATTTTCATTCCTGCTCTTTATGTTCCTAGGAGTGGAAATGTGTCAATGTATGTTTTCATGGTGTTTGGAAGTTAGAACATGAATTTGAAGTACATGTGATTTGATAAACTGAAAAGAGGGCTGACTGTTAATTGTTAAGACTAAAGGGCAAGAAATGAGCTTCCCCTGGTCCTTTCTCTGCCTACAAGTTTAAGTATTACAGAAAATTCATTCACAGAAAAGTTGAGGAAATATAGCATATTATCAATCACTTCATTACTGACTAGGATTAGAATTTAAATTTTTTGTACTAAGTTCGATTTGTCATTTGTAACATGGCCATAATGCACTATTGCCATAGAGATAGCATAATTTTACAAAACCCTTCACTGTAAATAATAGTTCACTATAACTGCATTTTTATTTTGTTGGTGTTAATATGTTCTTTAGTTAACAAATATGCTTTGTATTTCTATCTTTAGAGAAGGTTGATCCTAGACTTTATTAAATTATTTAGTCATTGAGCAGAATCATTGAGACTTCAAGGCAGCTACAGTGATGCTGTTGTCTATAGTTAAATACCTGAGATGCGATCTTTGCCATTTCTGTTGCTTTGGGGATTAATAAACATAGAAATGAACTGATATTTATAAGATAGTGAGATATATTTATGGTATTACCAGAGAAATCATTTAACTGACATCTAGTTGTGAAAGTTTGTATAGACAATACTATAGTTTTGTTCATCTTTTGTAGAAACTTTTTTAAATACCCTGAAGCTGGATGGTTAGTTATTTTTATCTGGTTTCTTTTAAGAAAGAAAAAAATGATTTCTGATAACGTCTAGTAATTTACATAAGTTTTGAGATAATTGGTTTACCTAAAAGGAATCCTCTTGGGGTCAAGAAACAAAATACAATTCCTCTTTTCTTTCTTTTTTTAAATACAATTCTTAATTCACTACTCAAAGCTTA
This sequence comes from Neogale vison, assembly GCF_020171115.1. NCBI lineage: Eukaryota > Metazoa > Chordata > Mammalia > Carnivora > Mustelidae > Neogale > Neogale vison. Next base: position 95,586,122 of record NC_058093.1, on the reverse strand, counting down.
TCATTGTGGGTTTTTATTTAAATAAATAATTGCTTTTTATTTTAAAAAGTAAATTTATACTCTCAATTTACTACTTAAGTAACTCTTAAGTAGTAAATACTTAAGTAGTAAATTACTATCAGTGCCTTTAGTTTAGAGAAGAGTTGTCCCTTAGGTGTCTGATTTGTGACTTCAGTCAAATTACTTAATCTCTTTAATGATCTGTTTCTCTGCCAAGTGACCTTAGTAATATAATAAGGAAATAATCTAAAAATTTGCTAAATGACTCCATTTTCCTTGTGCTCTTGACACATTCCTAATATAAAGATTCCTATTTTAGTGTGACAACCATTCTATAAAAGTGGTTCTCTTCTTTCCTGCTTTTGGTATTCAGAAGGGCCAGCTTCCTGGGCATGCACCCTCTGATGTAACACAGGGAGGGCCCTGTGTTTGGTTTAATGTTCTGCTCTTACCAACTCAAAATTCTCGGTAATTTTTAACAAGCAGTCCTGCATTTTCCTCTTGCCTAGGTACTAGAAATTATGTAGCCAGTACTGGTCCTCAGAAACTAATTGTCTATAAACCAAGTCTGTGACCATATAAATTTCCTCAACTATAAAGGAAATCTTTGTACACAAAATTTACTTGAATGTATTTTAAGTGGGGAAAAATATAGCTGGGAGTTACCTATACAGTAAACCCTTTAAAAGTTAGCTCTCATGATAGAGGGTTTTTAAGATTTGTTATTTTAACAGAATTTTGTCATTTCAGAACACAAAAATATTTGCTTAAAACACAAAAACATTCTATTAGATAAAAAAATAAATAAATTCAAAGCAGGGCTTAACTCATTGTGCCATTACAGGTTATCAAGTTATACCCAACCACCAGCAAAACTACCAAGGACTAGTTGGAGTTCAGCAACCCCAGAGTCAGAGCCTAGTTGGTGGCCAGCCCAGCAGCATTGGAAATCAGATCCAAGGAGTAGTCATCCCATATCCTTCAGTGCCATCATACCAGGTATGTTGTCACTATTGCCATCTTTGGGTGGAGGAGATTTTGAATAAATAAAATGTATAGCCACAGTTTATCTGCTCTTGTGTTAATATAGAGAAAATGCTTTTGTGATACATAACTTTATGGTCTCAAGAGTTTTATTAGTATAGCAGCTTTGTTTTACCCTCATGTACTGCTTTATTCATTCACTTCTGTAATTTTTATTAAAAATTATATGTGAACTACAATATTAACCACATTGATAGTAGCAAGTAAATTTTATTTGGCATTGTCTGTGTTTCCAATGGTATAAATGTATAATAAGAAAGTATCTTATTCTATTCTTCAGCTTCTTATAAAGTCTCTTTTGAGGGAAGAGTGGAATGAGAGGGAAAATAATGGTAGAGATAGGTATCTAAAAGAGTAAGGTAGAGTACAAAATATAAATGAGTGTTTATAGAGAAGAATGTTGTTTTCCATGCTGGAACTGGTCTTTTTCCTCACCTCAGTCCCAAAAAAGAATGGCATATCATGTATATGATATCATGTATTAAAAATGTGGCGCAGTGGGTTGAGCCGCTGCCTTCGGCTCGGGTCATGATCTCAGGGTCCTGGGATCGAGTCCCATATCGGGCTCTCTGCTCAGCGGGGAGCCTGCTTCCTCTCTCTCTCTGCCTGCCTCTCATTCTACTTGTGATTTCTCTCTGTCAAATAAATAAATAAATTTAAAAAAATAAATAAATAAAAAATAAAAATAAAAATGTGGATTTTAATTTATAGTTCTAAAGTGGAAATATCTATTGTTCCATGAATAAGTGAAATATATCTAGTATAATATGGCATATTTTCAGAAATTTATTCTTCCTTCATCTTTCTGGAATTACTTGCAAATGAGTTTTTATTTTTTTAATTACTTGCAAATTAGCCTCATGGTTTTCCATAGCTGAACCCAATGTTAAGAAATCAGAGACCGTTTTCATTCATCTCAACAAGGTAAAGACAGTCTAGTTAGGAAGATAAATGTACATGTAAACAAGTTGATGATAGTGCACGGACCCATAACTAAAGGGATTATGAAGTAGAGCCATGAATAGATTAGGAACCTAAATGTAGAAGTTTTCTAGAAAAATAAAAACCTTTAACTGTCTCTTAAAAGAAAATTATGGGCATAAATTCGTTAAGAAGAAATCCTGGGGATGGGAAGGGATATGAGTAAAGATGCTAGCATATTTCGTATAATTCCAGAAATTTTAAATTGGAATTAAATGTAAACTATGGAACTGTCAGGGACTAGTGAGCTCTAAGGGTATGTCTAGTAAAAAAAAAATATATATATATATATATATATATATATATATAATATATATATCTGTTTGTCTAGTTTTCTAGTTTCTTACTAATAGAAAGCAGCTAAGGAAAAAAGAAAAGATGGAGCATAAAACCAGATTTTGCATCTTTGTTTTCTCTCCCATCTCCATGCTTCCTTATCCTCTGTGCTTGAGCCCAGGCACATGAGACTGCCCATTCCCTTCTTCTCCATAGCTAGACATTAGAGAGGATCAGTACCAGGCCAGGAAATCTCTTCTGTCAAGGACCTTGGTTGTGCTACCTAGCCCAGTACATTGAGCACCGGTTAGATGTCCAGGTACTGTGAAACTAAGATCTGCCCTTTACTTCTAGGGACTCACGGTCTAGTGCAAGTAATACAATTTTTAAATAAATTATAGACTTGTTAATGTATGGTTTTGGGTTTTTTTTTTTTTTTAAGCTAGATACTGGAAATGTATCAGAACTAAGACAATAATTAAAATTTCTAAAGTTATAAATCATTTCTCAAAGTATTTTATATAATCGTCATAATGGGTAAAAGACTATGAGAAGGGTGGCCCTGTAGAGCAATTAGAGCCTGCTTTATGATTCCTGCTACCTCTGGTAGAGAGGCTGAGTGAGGGATAAAATGCTGTCTAAAAACTAAGAAAAATCATCTGTCCTCAGTAAACTGTATTTGGTGGCCATATGTCTCACACACTGTTCCCTCTCTTTTTTAGTTTTTCTTTACCACTAGTTACAGATTTGTTCTATACATTAATTGTCTGGATTGAACTGTGTCATTGTCCTTGGATCTGCATTGAGTATATATTGACTTAGATACAATCAGAAATAATAATCTTAGAATGTTACACTCCCACAGTAGGCACAAAAGACTGATATATATTATGTTATACAGAGTTGGATACATCAAATGAATAACTTCCTCTTTGCAATAACTGAGCCAAATTGAAAGTAACTAAGGGATTACTGTGTGTTTTGAAAAGACTAGTTTGCATTTCAGAAACAAGACTTATTAGAAGTTAATCACCTTCTAAATCATGGAAGCCAGGTATAGAGAATAATGAAATGGTTAAAGAGCTGAAGCTCTGGAGCCAGAAGGTATAGTTTCAAATCTTAACTTCCCTGCTTACCAGCTATACAACCTTGGACAAGTTACTTAACCTCAATTTTCCCCATCTATAAAATAGGGATGATAAAAGTACCTTCTTATAGTTATTAGGAAGACTTAATATTATAACATGCATAAAGTTATTAGAACAGAACCTGATGCATGGTGATAAATAAATACTTAGTAATGTTAATTTGCATTATCATCAGTATCGTCTGTTATTGCTACTACAGTTGCTAACATCATCATCATCATAACCATCAGAAGTTTTTGTATTGGCCTTACTTACCAAAATCAGTATAATCCACCTGTAATGTTGTGACCCATTTATAAATTAAGAACCCATTGCAATAGAAAAAACAACAACAGAAGAGTCCATTGTGTCTGTGATTTCTATTTTAGAAACCAGAGACCTCAAAAGTCCATTCTGTTCATGTGGGTTCTATGTAGATAATATAGAAAACAGAACTGAAAGATCCTCTGTTCACCAGATGTCTACTCTGCAAGATCCTACAAGCAGAGATTACAGTGGAGATAATGCCTCCCATGAGATGGGGATAGCATCTCATTTTTTCACATAAGGAGCTGTTGGACCTCAAAATAGTTAAATCATTTGCCTAACGTTTCATAGATAGCTAAAGGATAAAGCCAATATCACATCTAGATATCTTAAGCTCCAAAACTCGGTCTTTCTGATCCAGTGTATCTCACTGCTGCCCTACCTGAGTTTTATTTAGCTCTGTCTGAGATGTACTGTATTATCTACTCTTCCACGTCAAATGATCATGCTTATTTGGAAACCACTTATTTTTTAAAACAACTTTTACTTAAATATGTAAGTCACATTTTATTTTTATAATCTAATGCATCTTGCCTACTGTTCAGTTGCTAAATGCTAGCCAAAAGCTAAAGCTGGCTGAAAAGAACATAAATAAAGTGGTGGTACTGTGGCTAACTTCTCATGACTCTTGGCACTTTAGCTTATTTCTAAATGTTGATACTAGAAGTGTTTGTGGAGGCAAGAGACATTATCATTTGCAAGGTTTTGAAGAACCTTTTTCCCTTTAAATTGTCTTTCAAATTTTAGGTTTCACTGCCTCAAACTTCTCAAGGAATTGCCCATCAGACTTATCAACAGCCTGTTATGTTCCCTAATCAGTCTAATCAAGGATCTATGCCCACAACAGGAATGCCAGTTTACTATAGTGTCATTCCACCTGGCCAACAAAATAATTTAAGGTGAGTACAACTAAGAAACCTAATCCTATAGCTGCTAACTGTTTATCAGGATTATGATCTGTTACTAATTTTAAAATTGACTAAGGAGCATGACCTGAAATCATTATCTAGTATAATATAGAATTGAGAAGGTGGGATACAGTCTCCTTTTCTCATAGTTTTTCTAACAAAATCAAGATAAGCCAAACATTTCATATGTAACCTAAAGGAGGGTCACATCTTCTCTCAGGTGCCTAAAAGTAGGCCATTCTTCTCTTAGCCAGATGGAATAGTAGTTGGCCATAGACCCTGGAGTTGGAGCATTTACTATTTAAGACTTTTGTAGGAGTTGGGGAAGAAGGTACTTCTTGTATATAACCTCAGCAACAGAATTTCTTTCTGAAAATCTTCAGGCTCTAGAGAGCTCATTTTCCATCATTAAGAGGAAGCCTCGGGGGTGGGGGGGGGCATTTAGGAGAAGCAAAGATAGTAGTGGCTCTATATAAAAACAAGTCATGAAGCTACTACGTTAGCTACTTCAAACTGGAGGAGCAGAAGCTCTTCTGATAAGCTGAATGTGATACAGAGTAATCGTCCTTTGAATTGGATAACTTTAGTCAGTTATTCAGAAAGTATTACAGGGGCTCAGTCAGTTGAGCATCTGCCTTCAGCTCAGGTCATGATCTCAGTGTTCTGGGATCCAGCCCCACCTTGGGCTCTCTGCTCAGCAGGGAGTCTGCTCCCTCTCACTTTCCCTCTGTTCTCTCTCTCTCTGTCAAATAAATAAAATCTTTAAAAAAAAAAAAAAAAAGAGGAAGGGAAGGAGAAAGAAAGAAAAGTACTGTAGTCTTTTATTTATTTCATGACATCCTTGTGAGGTCGCCAGAGGGACAGCAGTGCTCTTTTTAAGAAGGAGAACCTGTGTTCTAATTGCTGATAAGAGGTTGTCACTGGTTATGGTTACAGATAATGGTATTTAGAGGTGAGAAAGGGATTGACAGACGTGCTTCATTGAATCTACTTGGGAGAATGGAAACTTGGCTCTTGTTTGTTATCAGACACACACACACACACACACACAAGAACTCACATATTTCCTCAGTCTTGGTTCTCATCTTATTTGTTGTCACACGCACACATGATTCACATACTTCCTTGTCATTTCCACCTCTGTGGCTGTCACAGATTGAAATGTGCAGGCTTTTTAAACAGTGAGTTAGTTGTGAATCATAGGCAACTTTGGAGTTTTATATTCTAATGAGCCCCAGCTTTAGCGGTAGAGGAAATACACAATGAAAATAGAAATGTGTATTGTGTCAAATTTCCCATTTGTTGTTGAAGTTTAAAATTTCTAAATAAGAAGATACTCCCAATCTGAGCCTCTTTTCCCAATTTCTGTAAATGTGGGATTTGTATTGCCAATTCAGGTTCAGAGCTATCAAAAGCAGAATTCTGTGCTAAAGCAGGTGAAATGGACAGTTTGAAAATGGATGGGTTATCTACTTTTTGAACCAAAGTATAACCTTTTACCTGAGAGAAAATTACCAAAGAAATCATTCCAGTGTAGAATGGAGGCTAAGGGAAGTTGGTATTAATACAGTGACTTGTTTGAGATAAAAAAAAAAAAAAAACCTGTTTTTATAAGTTAACTTGTGTAGACCTACATGCTGGGTAGACATTCAATAAGCTTGAATTCTTGAAGGAAGATCAAGCCTTAAAGGACCTATATAAAATGACTTAGACTTTAAATTTCCCTGTGTTTGTTATATTTATCAATACCTTGAAACAGAAGCAATCTTGTCTCCTTGATTTGCAAGAGAGGTGACCCCAGGAGTATGTGTAGAGATGAGAGCACAGCTTTGTACTGTCCCCCACGTTCAACTTTAAATATGACAGCAGGCACTAAAAACTGTCAAGTGTGGACACATGGGTGGCTCATTTGGTTAAAGTGTCTGCCTTCGGCTCAGGTCATCATCCTAGGGTCCTGGGATTGAGTCCTACATCGGGCTCCTTGCTCAGCAGGGAGCTCCTTCTGCCTCTGCCAGCTGTTCCTCTGCCTTTGCTCTCTCTTTCTCTGACAAATAAAGAAGATCTTTTTAAAAAACTAAATAAAAATTAAAAAAATAAAAGCTGTCAAGTAGATGCTAATAACTACACTTTGAAAAGAACCATACCAACTTTTAGTTCCTGGGACTGCTTCTACAAGAAAACAAAAACTTGCTGAGCTAGCCTTGGCCAGAGGAATAGCTTGGAAGCCCAGCAATTAAAAGAGAAGTGAAGTTCTTCTCCAGCTTGAATCTTGAGAAAAAGTTTTGGGAATTATTCACAGGTTAGGGCTATAACCTAAGAGAATAAAAGAAAATTGAAATAAGCTAGCTGTTACTTGATGGTAGTGACTATTACTGTGTAACAAACTAGCATTAATCTCTTCTAACTAGGGATTACCAATGTGAGAAATGGAATGAGTTGCACATAAATCAAAAATGTGTATCCTGTCAGTCTTGTATTCTGGTACCTTTTATGTTAGTTACTAGATAGGAATACAAGTCATACAGAATTAATTAAGGATACCTTTGGGTGAAAAACATTTGTAACTAATGTTATTTTTCAAAATATAACAGCATTCTTCCCAGAAAATTTTGTTTCTGATTCTGGGCAATATTTAATAAGCAAATTGCCATAATATTTCAGATTTCCGACTTAAAAATTAACTCTTGGCACTTGTTAACCAGATCATTACTGTGTAAGGGCCAATACTGTGGAGACCATTCCTTTATAAATCTAGATTTACTAGCTTATATAAATTATATTTAATCATACATATTCCACTGTGTTTACATGCAGAGCAGAGATTTGTCTGAATATTCCAGCATCTAGAGCAGGGCCCAGCCCAGGATAGAAGCTTGGTAAATGCATACTGAATGAACATACTTCCTTAATGGTAAAGGCCAATTTACAAATATGGATTGATACAGATATGTTCTTCATTCTTGTTTATGTGTAATTACTGGCCTTAATAATATTTTGTTTCGGTAACCTTTATGTACTTGTAAAATTTTTCATTAATTTTTTTACTACAAAATAAATTATGCTGTTGACACAAATTAAACAGTCAGTACAAAGATGTGTAAAAACAAAGTTAATCATCATGCCCCATTCTGTGCTTACCTCCAGTGAACAGTGTTCCCATGCTAGTGTGTGCATTCTGTCACATTAGTCTCCTGACCAAACAAACATATACACATATAAAATACATGTATATTGAAATTAAGTGGTAGATTCTAATGAAATAGACATTATCTTGCAATTTTTCTTCAATAGTGTATTGTGAATATCAGATTAGTAAAATTTAGTCTAAGACATTCTTGTCTTATGTGTGGCTTTTTTCCTCATTTCTTCACAAACATAATTTTGTGTAAATGAAATCATGTCACACAAGCAGTTTTCTGTTGTTATAACGTCCTTCTCTCCCCCAACCCTTTAATGAAATTATTCCCCATATACACACATCCTGGGTAACCCATGTTTCTCTCCTGGTTTATATCCTTCCTCACTTTCCTCCTTGTACCTAATCATATGCTAACATGGATAATGGGTATAGAGACACAATTAAGATTGATTAACACAGACACAAAATGGAATTTATAAATAATTTGAAATATGAAATGTCTATAGCTTGGGTTTTTTAAATACACAACCATATCACATTTGAAATATGATGAAAGAATTTAATTTGTATCTACAAATGATACAGATTTTTTTCCTGTAACTTCATTTGTTTGTTTATTTTATGACACTGTGCTTGTAACCTCTGCCATTTTCTCAAGAGCCCAAATGTGTGCGTTATTCCTTGAGGCTCTTCATCATGGAATCTAACCGCTTTGATATCAGGATATGAGATGGTCTAACTTAGCTGCTTTTTTAAAAAACTGAATCTTGTGCCTTTAGTCATTGATGCGGGGACATGATATGGTTAGAAAGAAGATGAGATTTGGAATCAAACAAAACCTGACTTCAAGAAGCCTTTGTTACTTTAGGCAAGTTAGTCTTTTTGCGCTTTGGTTTTCTCCTTTGTAAAATATGAGCACCTCATAGGACTGATGTGAGGAATTCCATGTGTAGGACTTTGTGTGTGGAAATTATTCTAGTATATATACTTGCCTGTGTTCTTAAGTAGAGGACAATAAAAATAGTTAAACTTTTTATTGCTGATTCAGAGCCATAATCCTGAGCTTTGGTAATTACATTGCGCCCCCACAGAAATTTGAAGCATGTTGGAGATATCTTCATTTACTTTCTAAACTCAGGATCTTTCATTGTCATTATTGTCAGTATAAGTGCTTTAAATCTGCAGTGCAGTTACCAGAACTAAGTTTTGTTTGTTTGTTTGTTTTTAAGATTTTATTTATTTATTTGACAGAGAGAGATCACAAGTAGGCAGAGAGGCAGGCAGAGAGAGAGAGAGGAGGAACCAGGCTCCCCACTGAGCAGAGAGCCCTATGCGGGACTTGATCCCAGGACCCTGAGATCATGACCTAAGCCGAAGGCAGAGGCCTAACCCACTGAGCCACCCAGGCTCCCCCAGAACTAAGTTTTTAAAAGGAACACTGTGAGTCAGATGTTGGAGGGCTCTACTTTGAAAAAAGATTGAGGAATTTGTGATTTTTTTTTTCTATGAATTATTTTAATAGTTCCATGCCTTTACTGCTTACCTGGTTCCAGGCTTTCTTCCCCATCATCGTGGTGGCTGTGCACTTTCCCGAAAAGCAGTAAGAAAGCTGGAAGAAACCATAGAATATCATTAGTCTGTCCTTAAAACAGAAAGTATTTTTACGTGTTATTCCCATGTAGACTAAATATAGTAAAATGTTCATTTGTTTTGTGTATTGTGTTTTCTGTGTGAACAGAATTTACATATTTTTTCTTTTCTAGTATGCCAAGCCAAGACTTCTTAAAGGACACTACATTTTGTAGATTTTAAAAAATTTGTCTCTATTTACTTCACTGAATTTGAAACCTGTATTTTTGTCAAAACATTAAGCTGAGGAAAGAAAAAAATATATTCTCTCTTCAGAGTAACTCACATAAAGAGAAATATGTGAAGTTGATAACACTGCGGATTTGTATTTGCAAATTTTCATGTTCCCTATAATTTATTTGTAATTTCAAAGTGGATATTTACAGGCTTTTTCAATCATTGTGGATATACACAGAACAGTGAAAAATTTCAGTCACTCAATGAACACATTCTCAGCTGAGGTCAAACAGGTTGACCCTCTTCCTCCTTACTTTAGTTCTCATACTATGAATATTCTTTTCAGCCTAGAGTCACAGTTTTGGCATTTTTGTGCTATTATTTGGTGATTTTGCTGCTTAAAATTGCCTCCAAGCATAGTACTGAAGTTCTAGTCTTCCTAATCAGAAGAAGGCTATGTGATCTGCCTGATGGAGGAAATATGTATGTTCTGGCATTAATTATATTGTTGGCCATCAGATCAATGTTAAGGAATCAACAATGTGGCATATTCAGAAAAAGGAAAAAGAAATTCACCAATCTATAGGTGAGATCACTCCAGAAAATGCTAAAGTAACATCTAAAGTGTGTGATCAAGCTATGGAAAGGATGGAAAAGCAGAAAAATTTTTGGATTTCTAGGATGACAACCAATTAAAAAAAGCATAGTGACAGCATTGTTCTGAGGCCAAAAGCCAAAGAGATTTATGGTCACAGATAACTCTGGGTCAGGAAAATGTTAAAGCCTTCTCAAATAATGCTTCATTAATAAAAATATTACATGTAATTAGTTATTGTAAGAAAGCTATTTTAAGTAAAATGTCTTTAAACAGAAACAACACAAAAACAGGTTATGTATTGAACAGTTGATAAGGATATTGTGACCAGAGTCTCTCAGTAACCTAACCCTGTATTTCCTTCAGGGACAATGGCCCAGTATTTGCTAATTCAGTGTTCATATGACTTTCACAACGTAATTGTCTGGAGTAACAAGAACCAACTGAGTCTTAAGCCTAATACAATGTTAGACACCATAAGGCATGCAGAATGCAATAGTAATATAGAATTCGTATTGTTACTGAGTTTTAATCATTACTACTGCTAAAGCCTACTTAATCTTAGTAAAGCATGATGGTCAAGTAAAGACTATAAAATATATTTAGATAATGGAAGAAAGATAGGACATAATCCTTGTCCTTAGGGAGCTGTAGTTTTTTATGGAAAGTTAAATTTATACATAAGGAAAAAGAAATTCATACAAAATGCATATAAGGAAGAGATCATTTGGGGCACTTGGGTGGCTCAGTCGATTAGTTTCTGCCTGGGGTTCACGTCATGATTCCAGAATCCTGGGATGGAGCCCCACATCAGAGTCTGCTTCTCCCTCTCTCTCTGCCCCTCCCCACTGCTCATGCGTGCTCTCTGTCTCTCAAATAAATAAATAAAATTTTTATTTTATTTTATTTTATTTTTTTAAGATTTTATTTATTTATGAGAGAGCGAGCACAGGCAGACAGAACGGCAGGCAGAGGCAGAGGGAGAAGCAGGCTCCCTGCTGAGCAAGGAGCCCGATGTGGGACTCCATCCCAGGACGCTGGGATCATGACCTGAGCCGAAGGCAGCTGCTTAACCAACTGAGCCACCCAGGCATCCCAATAAATAAAATCTTTAAAAGAAAAAAAAAGGAAGAGAGAATTTGAGAGTATTAACAAAGTATATATAGATATTAAGCATTTTGCTAACCAAATGGTATATAACCATATTATCATTTGAGCCCTACGTGGTCAACATTTCTTCACCTTCAGTTTCATTTCCTCTAAAATGGTGTTTCTATTACAAAAAACTTATAAATGCAGATAAAACCTTTCTTCCAAAGTTTTTTCTTGTGTAAACGTTTTACTTGCCTTGAAGCTTGTCCTCAGAGTGTTCTCTGAGAAGAATGTGTGTTTGTTTTTATTTTACATATAGACTATGAAACATGGAAAAGGTTAACCATAGAATTTAACCTGAAGGCATAAACTCTTTGACCCTGATTTTTAGCACCCTACCTTGTTAACATATCTACCAATGATTCCTAATCTTATCACGTCCTAGAATCACTTATAGGGCTCTTTAAAAATACTGGTCATAACCCCTAGTTCTCCACATTACCCTTTCCCTGGCATGGGCCTGATGATCTTAAGCCTGAACATAATTATTTTTTGAAGCCCTCTGGGTGATTCTTCAGGCAACAAGAGTTAAGACCCATTCACCTGCACCTAACCAGCCCTTCTCCTCTCTATCCATAGACTTGAGCAGTGTGTAGCCACAACTCAGTAATATTTTACACATTTGCAAGAAAGTTATGTCTGTCACTGTTTATTTGCAAACTTTTATCCAAGACCCAATATTTGAAGATTAAAACTGTGTAAATTACCCCATACCAACAAGTATGCTCAGTTTTAGATGCAAAGTGATATTAAACTCTGAGCTCACAGGGTCCTCATCCGAACATTCTTTATGTTTTTACTAAATGGACTGTAATGAGCTTCATTCCATTACCAGATGATAAGAAGAGATAAGATTTCTGCAAAAACATTGAGACTTTGTTTTGACTAATGTCTTCCTTAGCTTGAGTTGCTTAGCAACCTCCCTCTCTCTCTCTCTCTCTCTCTCTTTTTTTTTTTTTTTTTTTGCAGCTTCTTATGCAGAAAAATAGAATTTGAATTACTATTTTTGCAAGCCATATAGTGGTCAGAGAAACTAGTTTTACAACTAATCGTGGGATTTCTCTTCAGTTTTTGGTATAGAGAGAAAATTAACTCCATTCCTACAGTGTCTTCAAAAGTGGCAAGCTAGTTAGATAAATCTTCAGAATGCCCTCATTTTTGGTGGGTTTTTTCCTCCTGCTTTACCTTTCATTTCTCATTTTTATCTTGAAACTCAAAAGGAGAATATATACCTTTGTTTTTGATCTGTCATCTCAAAGGGCTAGCATACACGAAAAGAAACTTTGAAGAGACTATAACCTCTATTTTTCAGTACTTGCTAAAAAATGCTTCACAGTATCTTTATGAAATGATGAAAAAGAAAACCTACTTTTAAGTCTTTTCCCTTTTTCCTCCCCAGAGTATGTTTTTCCCCATTTTTATATTCTACTATTCGTATGGTATCCCCTTTGTCCTACTTCTGGAACCTGTCTTGAACTCATTTTATTTCTTCTAAACTTCTGGTTTTGCATTTTAATTTCTTCATTTGCCTCAGCCATCCTTTAAAATAATTGTCAATAACAAAGATTCAGTCTGACCCATATCTTTTGGTGAAGTTTTGCTTTTGTTGTTATTAATAAGGAAGTTAACACCTAGCCTAGAGAAATAAAATGTAATAAGAAAATGACTTTTAGGGGCTCCTGTGTAGCTCAGTGGGTTAAGCCTCTACCTTTGGCTCAAGTCATGATCTCAGGGTCCTGGGATGGAGCTCCGCATCAGGCTCTCTGCTCAGCAGTGAGCCTGCTTCCCCCTCTCTCTCTCTGCCTGCCTCTCTGCCTACTTGTCATCTCTATCAAATAAATAAATAAAATCTTTTTAAAAAATCAAAAAAGAAAATGACTTTTGGAGCTAAAACATTGCCTTTCCATAACAATTCATTTTCTCTTCACTGAATATAAAATCTTACTATTTTTGTAGGCATGAATTTATCAGCAAATTCATTAGTAAATTTTTACTGGCGAAAATGATGTTAAATAGGAAGGAAAAAGGGTGCTATAGCTATTTCATTTTTTATGCATTCACCAAGATGACTGATAGTCGTAATATTTTAGACTATTTAATAGGTATTTAAAGAATTGTGGGGAGTAGTGACCTTTCATGTAAAAATTTCATCATTTTATACATAAGTAAACTGACCATACTTTTGGCCCTCCCTCATTCACTCAGTAGGTATCTGTCAACAAGAGAAGATATTTCTCCTACATCTGTATTTTGTCTTTAAAACAGTCTTTTCCCTATTTCTCATGATATATGATAAGTAGTCATTGTAGAGAATTTGAAAATACAGAATTACAAAGTGTAAAAAAGGAAATCGACTACAGCCTCACTACACAGAAATAATTACTGTTAAATTTTAATGTAGGAGCACCTGCGTGGCTCAGTTTGTTGAGTGTCCGCCTTCAGCTTGGGTCAGGACATCTGGGTCCTAGGATGGAGCCCTGCATTGGGCTCCCTGCTTGGTGGGGAGACTGCTTTTCTCCTTCTGCCCACCTCACGCCTTCATGTGCTTGCTCTCTCAAATAAATAAATAAAATCTTTTAAAAAAAATTTTTGGTGCACTTCTCAAGTCCTTTCTCAGTGCACACATAATAATGTAAACTTTATTAGGAATTAAATGTTTTAAACATTGTATTTTCTGTATTTTTAATGTATTATTCATCAGCTCTGGTTTAAAAATTAAACCACATAAAAATACATGGAGTAGAATTTTTAAAATTCTGCCTTATCCATTGCCCTTTGTGCAAAGCAATTACTGTTCACCAAAATAATCACAATTTAGACTTTGGTATGTACCTTTCTAATACTTTTACTACTTTTAAGTAGATATGTAAAATAGCTGTGGTTTGGAAAAAGAGCATCACTGTTTTTGTTTTTAAGGTAGAGAGATTAGGAATATTTTTGTTGCTACTGTGAAATTTTTTGCATATGTATATTTATAGAAATGATTTATTCTGCAGCTTGCTTTTTTCATTAAATGTTACTTTTGAACATCTTTCCACAGAATATTTTAATTTTTCCTTTTAGGTTAGGATGGGGAGAAACCAGCTTGTAAGAGGTTAGGCCAAGGAATTTGTTTTAGACATCTAATAATAGCAAAAAAATGTGGTTTCTGAAGCATGGAATTGATGTGATAACGTGTTTTTGTTTGTTTGGGTTTTTTTTTATTGGTTCAGTAGCAATCACGGAGACACATTTGAATTGAGCAGAGACCACAAGCATCAAGTAGCAAGATCCGTGCTTGTGGTGGTCGCAGTAGGAAGGGGATACATTTAGGTGAGCCTTTGAAAGAAGATACAAATATTTGGTGATATTATAAGTGAGGATAGGGGCGCCTGGGTGGCTCAATGGGTTAAAGCCTCTGCCTTCGGCTAGGTCATGATCCCAGGGTCCTGGGATCAAGCCCCACATAGGACTCTGCTCAGCAGGGAGCCTGCTTCCCTTCCTCTCTCTCTGCCTACTTGTGATCTCTGTCTGTCAAATAAATAAATAAAAATCTTTTTTAAAAAAAGGATTAAAGAAAAAATTCAAATATCTTGGTGGAAAATGTTTCACTAGCAACAATAGAATGCTAGGGTTGGAGGGGCACCTGGGTGGCTCAGTTGGTTGGACGACTGCCTTCGGCTCAGGTCATGATCCTGGAGTCCCGGGATCGAGTCCCACATCAGGCTCCCAGCTCCGTGGGGAGTCTGCTTCTCCCTCTGACCTTCTCCTCACTCATGTTCTCTCTCACTGTCTCTCTCTCAAATAAATAAATAAAATCTTTAAAAAAAAAAAAAGAATGCTAGGGTTGGAGATAAGTGTAAGTATTATTTGGATATTGTTTACTTAAAAATACCTACTATATGTAAGGTCAACAGACTTTCTGTAACAGGCCAGAAAGGAAATACTTCAGGTTTTAAAGGCAAGAATATGAAATTGTGGATACTATTTTAGAAATTTATGTAATAAAAGGGAAAGTAGATTTCCAGGGGCACCTGGGTAGTTCAGTAGGTTGAGCATCCTACATTTGATTTTGGCTCAGGTCATGATCTCAAGGTCCTGAGATCAAGCCCTATGTCAGGCTCCCCACTTAGCAGGAGTCTGCCTGTCTCCTTCTCCCTGTTCACATGTTTGTATGCTCTCTCTCTCTTTCTAATAAATAAATATTTTAAATCAATAAATATATTTCTAAAAAAATTTATTGACAAAATTCAAAATATAGCAATAATTGAGCACAGTTTTTTTTTTAATACAGACCTACTAATGAAAATAGAATTACTTAAGGTAGGGAGATAACATTCCATTTAATTGGTGCTCAAAGTGAGTGTTCTCTGTCATCAAATTATTTGCAGGTGTTTATCAGTAAAAACCATTCTTGGCATGTGGGCTAGTCAGAAGCAGACATTGGGTCATAATTGGCCCAGTGGTAATAGTTGGCCAGTACCTATAGTAGATGATTAGTAGCCAGCAGAAAAGATCAATAAGAAATGGTCTGAAATGAAGGCTGATCACAAAGGAAAAGAGGAAAGGAGAAGCCAACATACAAGGAGATTTCAAAGATTAACAGTCAGGTGTTGCTGGGGAGCATGAAAACCATTAAGAGGAAAAGACACTGGATGTAAGAAGAAGAGGACATTTGCAACCCTCCAGACAGTGTGTAGTGGCTTGGAGACCCACTTGTTTATGAAGGATCCAGGGTATTTATTCAAAAATAGATACTAGTTTTTTGAAAGATATAAAGGAAAAATGCAGATTAAAAAGTATATTTTTTAAACATTAGGGGAAAAGAAAATCTCTTAGTCTTCCCTGCCTACTTTTTGAATCATTAGATTTTTACCACTTTCTTCACCATGTACATTTTAAGTTTTTCCAAATTCTAAATATCCACAGTGACATTCTGCACAGCCAAAGATTTTGAATGGCTTTCCATTTTATTTGGTATTTCTCCAAGGCATAGGTAACCTAGATAACATGCAGTCCCCTGAGATAAGCCAAGTTTAGGAGGCAGAAGAGGTTTGTTTTGGAATGCCCCTCTGACATATCCCATGTATTTTTATTTTTTGAATAATTCCTTTGGCTTGGGAATATGCTAACTTTGTATTTTACTTACTGGTGTTGGGAATAGTATTTGGCAAGGTGCTGAAAGGATCTTAAAAATCTACATCCTCGGGGCGCCTGGGTGGCTCAGGGGGTTAAGCCGCTGCCTTTGGCTCGGTCATGATCTCAGGGGCCTGGGATCGAGTCCCGCATCGGGCTCTCTGCTCAGCAGGGAGCCTGCTTCCTCCTCTCCCTTTCTCTGCCTGCCTCTCTGCCTACTTGTGATCTCTCTCTGTCAAATAAATAAATAAAATCTTTAAAAAAAAAAATCTACATCCTCTTGTCTTCCGTTTCTAGCCCAGATGGAGTGTAGGGGCTAGATTTATCCTCTTCCCTTAACTTAAAAGCCAGAGAAATATATGAAACAAGTTTTTTTTAGACAGCGAAGGAGTATAAATCCTGAGAGAACAACATAAAATGAGTCTTCAGTATCCCCAACTTGCTGCCTTGATAGAGTTTCCCGGCCACCACTCAGGGAGAGATCCCCAAGAAGAGCCTCTCTCTAAATTAAGGAGATGAGGATAGGAATGTAAGGAAGCCAAGATAGCTGGACCTTACAGAGCAG
This sequence comes from Neogale vison, assembly GCF_020171115.1. Classification (NCBI taxonomy): domain Eukaryota; kingdom Metazoa; phylum Chordata; class Mammalia; order Carnivora; family Mustelidae; genus Neogale; species Neogale vison. The sequence goes on along the minus strand of NC_058093.1, from coordinate 95,569,087 downwards.
AGTGCTGAGGAGAAGAAGCTGCCAAGAAAAAGCTGTAACTTTTTTAAGTCTAGTTGATTTCTGCCTGGTGCTTGTATGTGCAAAAACCATACAGGACCAGGAACAGGTTAATCCCTGGAACTCACCGAAGGACAGGACTGGTTAATAGTCCTAACAGCCAGAGTGTCAAAACCTCATAATATCTGAGGAATCGAGTAGGGGGCGTAAAAAGACATGATCTCAGTAGTGGGGGAACATTAGCCCTGGATTAAAGGCTGTTCTCGTCATGCCTAAAGAAAAGAACTCAAAAGGATTAATTAGTTTCTAGATAACTTAACTGTGACCCAGAACAAAGCTCAAAAGTACTGTTAAAAAATACAAGAATATCCAACACTCAACAAAATTTAAATTTATAATATCTGCCATCCAATCAGAAATTACCAAGTATGGCAAGAAATAGGAAACTAACGCAATAATGAGGAAAAAAACAGTTAATTGAAATTGATTGTGAAACAATATAAATATAAAATTCAGAGAGAGAAAAAAGACAGGAGAAAAAATTATTAGAGCATCAGTGCTCTTCAAGGGACCTAATAAATACATATGTAATTGGCATCCTCAGAAGAGAGAAGGGATGAAAAAATATTTGAATAAGTAATGAAGATTTTTTTAATTTGATGAAAATTATAAACCCAGAGTTCAGCAGTCTCCAAGCAAAAGAAGCCTGAAGGAAAAAACTTCTAGAGAAGTGGTAAAGAGAAAATCATAAAAGCAGTGAGAGAAAAAAAAGACATTATATATTGAGGAACAAACAAAACTGTCTGGAAGACAGTGCCACAACATCTTTATTTCAAGCAGTGAAAGAAAAAAATCTGGGATTTTGTACAGTAAATGTTTTTCAGAAACAAAGGTGAAATGAAGTCTATTCCAAATGTACAAAAACAGAATTAATAACCAGCTGACCTGCACTGCAAGAAATGTTAAAAGTTTTTCAGATAGAAAGAAAACTATATCTGATGGAAACTGGCCTTGTACAAAAGAATAAAAATTAAAAGTCAAGCAGTATACTGGCTCAAAAAATCAAATTTAAAACTTCTGGAGAATATATCAAGAATTCTCAAACCTCAGTCAAAACAAAAACACACCTTGGCAAACAGTTGTTTAAAATCTTAAACTTATACCTGCTCTGTGACCCAGCTATTCCACTTTCTAGGTATTTAACCAAGGGAAACGAAAACTAGAACCAACCCAAATGTCCAGCAACACCTGAATGGATAAGCAGTTTGTGTTATATTTATCAGTGGCATATTACTTAGCAAATAAAAGAATGAACTATTGATATATAGAACAACATGATGAATGAATCTCATAATTATCCTGAATGAAGAAAAGCCAGACAAAGGTATATATATGATTCCATTTATATAAAACTCTAGAAAATGCAACCTAATTTCTTTGGTGACAGAAAGCAGATCAATGTTTGGTCAGGGTATGGTTAAGGGGGAGTTGTGGGGGAGGAAAGAGGGAGATACTGCAATGAGGCAGAAGGCAGTTTTGGGGGTTAGCGACGGTTTTATGGTATATATGTATGCCAGAACTCATCAAATAATACACATTGTGCAGAATTTATTTTCTATAATTTATACCTCCATAAAGCTGTAAAAAAAAAATGATCTTGGTCTCCTTTTCTTAAAGTTTGAGCAAAGACTAGTTTTATTTAAAACCAGCACTCAGTTGAGTGTTCAGTTTTTGATTTCAGCTCAGGTCATGATCTCAGAGCTGTGAGATCGAGCCCCAATTGGGGCCCTGCACTCAGCAAGCAGTCTGCTGGAGATTCTCTTTCTCCCTCTCCCTCTGCCTGCCTCCCCCCCCGCCCAGTTCACATACTTTTCTCTCTCAAATAAATAAATCTTTAACAAAAAATATAAAAAGAAAAGAAAATGGAGGGAAAAGCTGCAAAACTAAGAAATCTTTAAAATTGAATATTTTTAAGGAACCATAAATAAATACTGCAGAGCATTTAACAGAGACATAGAAGTAGACCCACAATAATTGATTTTAAAACCTTCTACAGAATCATTTTGAAGATGAACTTTTTTAAAGATATTATTTATTTGAGGGGCGCCTGGGTGGCTCAGTGGGTTAAAGTCTCTGCCTTCGGCTCAGGTCATGATCCCAGGGTCCTGGGATCGAGCCCCGCATTGGGCTCTCTGCTCAGTGGGGAGCCTGCTTCCTCCCACCCCCACCTGCTGCTCTGCCTACTTGTGATTTCTGTCTGTCAAATAAATTTATTTATTTGACAGACAGAAATCACAAGTAGGCAGAGAGGCAGGCAGAGTGGGGCGTGGGGAGAGAAATGTGTGTGAGAGAGAAAAAGGGAGATAGCACAAGCGGGGTGAGGGGCAGAGGGAGAAATAGACTGAGCAGAGAGCCCGACGTGGGGCCTGAGGCTGGGATTCCTGGACTCCAGGATCATGACCTGGCCAAAGGCAGAAGCTTAACCAGCTGAGCCACCCAGATGCCCCTGAATAGTTTGGGTTGTTTGGTTTTGTTTTGTTTTGTTTTTTTATTTTTAGAGAGAAAGAGCATGAGTGGGAGGGCCAGAGAGGGATGGAGAGAGAATCTCAAGCAGACTCCACAGTGAGCATCGAGCCTGACACAGGCTCTATCTCAGGACCCTAAGTTCATGACTTAAGCCAAAACCAAGAGCCAGACCAACTGTACCACCCAGGCACCCTGGCTTTTGAATAAACTATTAATTTTCTATTTTTCTGCTAGACTGATGAATTTCAGCTTAAATTTATAGGGGCACACCAGGGTGGCTCAGTCACTAGAGTGCACAACTCTTAATCTCAGGGTTGTAAGTTTAAGCGCCATGTTGGGCATTAAGCCTACTTTAAAAAAAAACAAAAAAACAACCTGTAATAAAACTTGCTTCGTTGCCACACATGGTAAGTGAGACATTGGGACCAGTGGGTTCAAAGGGTCTGTTCTCTGTTAACTGCTTTAGTCTTTTTTTTTTTTCTTTTAAGATTTTATTTCTTTATTTGTCAGAGGGATAGAGAGAGCACAAGCAGGGGGAACAACAGGCAGAGGGAGAAACAGGGTCCCTGCTGAGGAAGGACCCTGATACAGGACTTGATTCCAGAATCCTGGGATCCTGACCTGAGCTGAAGACCGATGCTTAACCATCTGAGTCACCCAGGTGCCCCTGCTTTAGTCTTTTTAATTCAGAAGAATTAAATATGTGATACCCAGACTACTGCAGTCCCCAAGTGGATTATGTTGATTAATTACATCTTGAGGGAACATGGCTATGGGTACTAAGTAATGTTATAGGTTCATGAAGCTTTCAGACATCAGGTAGTTTAAAAAGGCAGAAAACCAAATGATTTCTAGCACATCTTGCCAACTGTTCATAATTTTTTAAAGATATCCTTAGTAGCTACTAAAAACTGTAGCAGTTATGGAGTTTGCTTTTCAAATGAATTAATTACTGCTTGAGAAGAATACACTCAGTCCTTGTCTCCCATCCAAAAAAATAATAATTTGAAATAACAGACATATTTACAAAACCATAAAGGAAAGGTGATGGCAATAATGTTTTTAAAATCTATTTATTTATTTGAGAGAGAGATCACAAGTAGGCAGAGAGGAGCAAACAGGCTCCCTGCTGAGCAGAGAGCCTGACACAGGACTCGATCCCAGGACTCTGAGATCATGACCTGAGCCAAAGGCAGAGGCTTAACCTACTGAGCCACCCAGGCTCTCCATCATTTTTGTTTTGAATTTCCTATACTGCTTTCTTTTTTTTTTTTTAAGATTTTATTTATTTATTTGACAGAGGGAGAGAGATCACAAGTAGGCAGAGCAGCACGCAGAGAGGGGGGAAGCAGGCTTCCTGCTGAGCAGAGAGCCCGATGTGGGGCTTGATCGATCCCTGCACCCTGAGATCATGACCTGGGTTGAAGGCAGAGGCTTAACCCACTGAGCCACCCAGGCGCCCCATCCTACACTGCTTTCTTAAGTCATCAGCCTTTTGGTGGGCAACTTCATGTGATAGAACTCCTTTGTGAATACCTTATATATATATATATATATATATATATATATACACCATTTTTGCCCATTCTCCCATTTCCTTATTTGTTTGCACAGTATTATTGAGATAAAAATCACATACTATACAGTTTACCTCCTCAAAGTGTAGTTTTTAGTATATTCACTGATGTGCAACTGTCACCACAGTAAATTTCAGAATATTTTCATCTCTTCAAAAAGAAACCCTGTGGTGGGGGAAAATAAAAGCAAGTGTCCGTCAGCAGATTAATGGATAAACAAAATGTGAGGTGCACATACTATGGAATATTATTCAGTCTTAAAAGGAAGTAAATTCAGACATGCTACATCATGGATGAATCTTAAAGACATTATGGTATATGAAATAAGCCAGTTACAAAAATACAAGTATTATGTGATTCCACTTATATGAGGTACCCAGTAGTCATATTCATAGATACAAAGTAGAATGGTGGTTGCCGTGAGCTGGGGAAAGAAGGAGTGGCGAACTGGTATTTACTGGGTACAGTTTCAGTTTGGCAAGATGAAAAAGTTCTGGAGATGGGTGGTGGTAATGATTGTACAAGAATGTGGATATACTTAAAAAAAAAAAAAAAAGAATGTGGATATACTTAATGGCACTGACCTATACACTTAAAAATGGTAAATTGAAAGTTATGTGTGTTTCACCACCATTAAATGTTTTAATGTGAATATACTGATGAAAATAAAAAGGAAAGAAACTGTACTCTTTAGCTTTCACCATCTGATACTATCACTGCCATCATTTCCCAATCACTAATCTTTCTTTCTCCATGGATTTCCATTATAGACGTTTCATATGAATGGAATCATAGGTAGTCCTTTATGATAAGCTACGTTCACACAGCATAATGTTTTCAAGGTTCTTCTATGTTATCAGAATAAGTAGTTCACTACTTTTATATATTCCATTGTATGGATCTACCACATTGTGCTTAACCGTTTGTTAACCGAAGGACATTTGGTTTGGTTCCACACCAGCTGCTATAAACATTAGTTTGTAAGTTTTTGTGTGGGCGTATGTTTTCATATCTCTTGGGTATATACCTAGGAGTGGAATCACTGAATCTCATGGTGACTCTGTTTAATCATTAGAGGAACTGCCAGACTTTTCCAAAGCAGCCACACCATTTTAAATTCCCTTAAATAATGCATGAGTGATTTAATTTCTCCACATCCTTGCCAATACTTGTTAATTATTGGACTTGTTTATGATAGCCATTCTAGTAATGTCTCATTGTGCTTTTGATATTGATTCCCCTGATGACTAAGATATTGAATATCTCTTCATGCGCTCATTAGCCATTTGTATATCTTCCTTGGGAAATGTCTGTTCAGTTCCTTTGCCCAATATAATTGGGTTATGTGTCTTTTTATTATTGAATTGTTTAAGTTCTCCCTATATTCTGATAAAAGTCCCTTAGCAGATATATTACTTACAAATATTTTCTCCCATTTTGTGGGTTGTCTTTTCACTATATTGATGTAGTCCTTCCAAGTACAAAGTATTTAACTTTGATGAAGTTACCTATTTTTCTACTGTTGCTCATTCTTTTGGTGTCATATCAAATAATTACCAACTCTAAGACCACAGATTCATAGTCTATATTTCTAAAAATTTTATAGTTTTAGCTCGGACATTTAAATCTTTGATCCATTTTTAGTTAATTTTTTTATATGGTATGGGACTAGATCTAACTACAGTCTTTTGCACATGGCTGTCTAGTTGCCCCAGCACCATTTGTTGAAAAGACTGTTCTCCCATTGAATGGGAGCACTCTTACCAAAAGTCAGATGATCAGAGTGCCTGGGTGGCTCAGTCAGTCACACATCTGCCTTTGGTTCAGGTCATGATCCTGGGTTCCTGGGAGCTAGCCCAACGCTGGACTTTGTGTTCAGCAGGAAATCCTCTTGTCCTTCTCTCTTGACACCTACCCCCCATTTTGTGCTGTCTTGCACGAATGCTCTCTCTCTTAAATAAAAAACGCTTAAAAAAAAAAAGTCAGATGTTGATAGATGTCTGAGTTTATTTCTGAATACTCTTCTCTTGCTCAGTATGTCTGTCCTGTGCCAGGGCCACACTATATTGATGAAGTTTGAAAGTGGGATATGTGAGTCCTCCCAACTTTGATTTTTATCAAGGTTGTTTTGGCTATCATGTGTCTTTTGCAATTTTATATGAATTTTATAATCAGCTTGTCAATTTTCACAAAGAAGTCAGCTGGGATTCTGGTGGGGATTGCATTGAATCTGTAGATTAATTTGGAATATTGGAATCTTAGTTAAGTCTTACATTCCGTGAAGATGAGATGTTTTCCAGTTATTTAGATCTTTTATTTCACCAGTGTTCCTGAGTTTTCAGAGTTAATTTTGTGTTTCTTTTCTTAAATTTATACCTAAAGTACTTCATTTTTTAATGATACTATAATGGAATTGCTTTAATTTTATTTTGATAAGTCATTGGAAATGTATAGAAATACAATTTATTTTTAGGGTTTTAGGATTTTTTAGGTTTTTCCATATATAAAATCATGTCATCTGGGAACATAATAGTTTTGCTTCTTTTTCAGTCTGGATGCCTTTTATTTTCTTGCCTAATTTCTCTGTCTAGAACTTCAATACAGTGTTGAGTACAGTAATGAAAGCAGACGTCCTTGTTTATGATTTTAGCAGGAGAGCACACATTCTTTCACCTTAAGTATGATATTAGCTGTGGATTTTTTATAGAAACTCTTAAGTCATATTGAGAAAATTCTATTCTGTTCCTAGTTTGTTGAATATTTATTATGGAAGAGTATTAAATTTTGTCAAATATATTTTCAGCACCTATTGAGATGATAATGTGATTTTTGTATTTTAGTCTGTTGATAGGATATATTACATTAATAGATTTTCAGATACTAAATGGCCCAGGCATTCCTGGGATAAATCCTACTCTGTCTTGGTATATAATTATTTTCATGTGTTGCTGGGTTGACATGCTAGTTTAGTTTACTAAGAATTTTTTCATCTATATTCACAGGAAATATCGGTCTGTTGTTTTCTTGTGATACTTTTGTTTAATTTTAGTATAGGGGTATTACTAGCCTCATAGAAGGAGTTGGGAAATGTTCTCCTATTTTTAGAAGATTTTATGAGGAAGTATTAATTCTTTAAATGTTCAATAGAATTCACTGTTGAAGGCTTCTGTGTGAGAGCTTTTGTGTTTATAATTTGGTTTTTGATTACTACTTCAGTCTCTTGGTTTGTTTTAGGTCTGTTCAGATTATATCTCCTTGATTCCATTTTGGTAGTTATATATTTCTAGGAATTTGATCTAATCTATTGGTGTACAGTTTTTCATAGTGTTCCTTTATTATGCTTTTTATTTCTATATAGTCAGTAGAAATCTCCCCTCTTTGTTTCTGATTCTAATAGTTTGAGTTTTCTTTTTTTTTTTCCCTTGGTCAGTGTTACAAAAAGTTTGTCAGTTTTGTTGGTCTTTTCAATGAACCATATTTGGGATTTGGGGGTTTTTTCCTGTTTTTCTTTTCTGCATTTTATTTCCATTGCAATCTTTATTATTTACGTTCTTTCACTTGCTTTAGGTTTGGTTTGCTCTTCCCCTTTCCCCTCATGTCTTAAGATGAAAATGTAGGTTATTGCTTTGAGATCATTCTTCTTCCTTCAAATAGGGATTTACAGCCATGGGTTTCCCTCTATCTTCAATGTCATACATCTCAAAGTATTTTCTAGTTACCCTTTTGATTTCTTCTTTGATCCATTGGTTATGTAGGGTTGTGTTGTTTAATTTTTACTTATTTATGTCCCCAGTCTTTTCCTATTGATTTCTAACCTCATTCTATTGTGGTTGGAGAACATACTTTGTATTTTTTCTCTCTTTTTTAATTTATTGAGGTTTGTTTTGTTGCCTAGCATATGGTGTGTCCTGCAGAATGTGCCATGTGCACTTAAAATTATTTTGTATTCTGTTGTCCTTGGATAGAGGGTTCTGTAGATGTCTTCTAAGTCTAGTTGGTTTAGTGTTGTCCAAGTCTTTATTTCTTTATTAATTTTCTGTGTTACTATTTTATCCATTACTGAAAGTGGACCATTGCATTCTTCACCTGGATTGTCTATTTCTTCCTTCATTTCTGTCAATGTTTGCTTCATATATTTTGGTGCTCTTTATTAGGGGCTGATATGTTTATAACTGTTCCATTTATGACTTCTACTTTTTCATTACGAAATGCTTTATCTCTCAAGCTGTCTTTTGTTTTAAAGTCTATCTTGGGGCACCTGGGTGGCTCAGTGAGTTAAAGCCTCTGCCTTCAGCTCAGGTCATGATCCCAGGGTCCTGGGATCAAGCCCCACATCAGGCTCTCTGCTCAGCGGGGAGCCTGCTTCCTCCTCTCTCTGCCTGCCTCTCTGCCTGCTTGTGATCTCTCTCTGTCAAATACATAAATAAAATCTTAAAAAAAAAAAAACGATTTAAAAAAATATAAAAGTCTATCTTATCTGAGCCTGGGTGGCTCAGACGGTTGGGCATCTGCCTTCAGCTCAGGTTATGGTATCAGGTTCCTGGGATCAAGCCCCATGTCAGCCTCCCTGCTCAGCCGGGAGTCTACTTCTCTCTCCCAACTCCTGCTCTCTCTCTTTCACTCACTCTCTCAAATAATTAAGTATAATCTTTTAAAAAGATGATAAAGTCTATCTTATCTGATATTAATATATAATCACTTAAGCTTTCTCATGATCATTGTTTGTGTGATACATCTTTTTCCATCCTTTTATTCCTGTGTGTCTCCTAGAGTATAAAATCATTTTTTTCTTACGACAGTCTCTGTATTTTGACCAAATTGCTTAATCCATTTATATTTAATGTTATTGATGTAGTTAGCTCATGTCTACCATTTTGCTTTCTCTTTCTCATGCGTTTGTTTCTTCATTTCTACTTTTTCTGCTTTCATTTGCATTAAATGAATATTTTATAATGTAACATTTTCTTTACTGTTTCTTTTTTTTACTTTTTTGAATATTTTTAGTGATTTTTCTAGATTTACCATATACATCTTAACATATCCACATCAACTTCTTATTTATACTAGTTTAATTGTAGTGTCATACAGAAAAAAGTGCCTGTTATCATTATCACCTTAACATCTATAGGCATTTCTTTATCCCACTATAGCTTTCCTCCACCTATTTTCATTGTGTTATTATTGACAAATATATTACATTTCTATATACTGTGGGTCCAACATTACATTATATACATATTCTTTTCTACAGTTTCTTTATAAATCAATTAGAAGAAAGGAAGTAGGGGTGCCTGGGTGGCTGAGTGGGTTAAAGCCTCTGCCTTCACCTCAGGTCATGATCCCAGGGTCCTGGGATTGAGCCCTGCATCAGGCTCTGCTCGGTGGGGAGCCTGCTGCTTCCCCCTCTCTCTCTGCCTGCCTCTGCCTACTTGTGATCTCTGCCAAATAAATAAATAAACTCTTTTTAAAAGTAAATAAATTATAAAATTTTTTTAAAAAGAAAGAAGTAAAATATGCATTTCTACTATCATGTACAATCACATAATTTCCTATATTGGTTGTGTCCATCCTTGTAGGCTGCCATAACAAAATACCATAGACTACTTGGCTTAAAAACAAAAACATATTTTTTCACTGTTCTCGAGACTAGAAGTCCAAGATTGAATAAAGTATCAATAGGGTTGGTGTCTGACAAGGACTCTCCCCATGGACTGTCAGCAGCTACCTTCTTGCTCTGTGCTCACATAACCTTTCCTCGGTATGTACAAGCAGAGAGAGTGAAAAATTCACTAATGTCTCTTGAAAGAGTACTAAGTCCATTGGACCAGGGCCACATGACCTCATCTAACTCTAATTACTTCTCAAAGGCCCCACCTCCCAATACCATCACATTAGAATTAGGGCTTCAACATATGAATGTGGGAAAAGCAAACATTCAGTCCATGATCCCAATACTACTTATCATTTTATGTATATTCTAATTAGTATTTACTGTAAGGTAAATATTTTTATTTACTTGGGAAAGTTTATTTTACCTCTCATTTTTGAAAGAATAGCTTTGCTGGATATAGGAATCTTGGTTGACAGTTTTTTCTCTTTGACCACTCTGAATGTGTTATTCTACTGTCTTCTTATCTTCTGGGATCCCATCTGCTGTAAAGTCAGCTATTAATCTTAGTGGGATTCCATTCTAAGTAACCAGTAATTTTTTTTCCTTGCTATTTGTCTTTGATTTTCAGCATTTTTATTATGGTGTCTCTTCAGATCTTTTTGCATTTATCCTGTTTAGATTTCATTGAGGTACCTAATGAGTATGTCATTGTTTTTTAATAAATTTTGGATGTTTCCAGCCATTATTTCTTGGAATTTTTTTTCTCTTTCTCTTCTCTCTGATAATCCCATTATACATGTGTTGGTATACTTAATGATGTCCCACATTTCTTTGAGGCTCCTTTTTCTCTGTGTTCTTTCTTCTCTTGGTTCTTCAGCTTGCATGATCTATCTGTCTCCAAGTTCATTTATTCTTTCTCTTGCCAGTTCATATCTATCGTTGAGCCCATCTAATGAATTTTTTATTTTATCTGTTTTTCAATGCCATAATTTCCATTTGGTTCTTTTTTATAATATCTGTGTCTTTATTAGTATTCTCTGTTTTTTTAATGTGATATTGTCACCATTTTTTCTTCCTTAAACATGGTTTCCTTGGTTCTGTGAGCTGCTTTTCTAATGATTACTTGATGGTCTTTTTCTGATGAATGTGAAAAATCTGTTCTTTTTCACAGAACCTGTCTGTTCCCTGCTTTTATCTAATGTATAAGTCATACTTTGCTATTTCTTTGCATGTCCCATGTTTTTTTTCAGTTACACATTTTAGATTATATATTGTAACAGCTTTGGGTGCCTGATGTTGTTTACATTTTTCATCTTTTCTTTTTCTTTTTTAATCTAAAGTAGGCTCCATGCCCAGCATAGACCCCAGCACAGGACTTGAGCTCACAATCCTAAGATCATGAGTTGGACATTTAACCAACTGAGCCACCTTTGCACCCCTGTTTTTTACTTTATTTGTTTAGTGACTTACTGGATCTGGATCATTTTAGTGAAGTCTCCTTAAACTTCCTCCCCATTCCCCCACCTCCAAAGTTCTACCTCTGATGTTCCTCAAGGAAGGAAAGCTTTGGGTATTCTCATAGTTGTTCTAGGATGACAGTTGTTTTAGTAGGACTCTTCCTCTCTCCCTTAGAACACCCAGCTGTTGAGGTGCCTGTGTGGCTCAGGGGGTTAGAACCTCTGTCTTCAGCTCAGGTCATGATCCCACGATTCTGGGATCGAGCCCCGCATCGGGCTCTCTGCTCAGCAGGGAGCCTGCTTGCCCCTCTCTCTCTCTGTCTGCCTCTCTGCCTACTTGTGATCTGTCTGTCAAATAAATAAATAAAATCTTTAAAAAAAAAAAAGAACACCCAACTGTTAAACTCTACTACCTGTTAGCCAGTTGCTCTATTGTTTTTAGAAATGCCCTGGTGCATAAATTGCTCTACAAAGTAATCCTTTCAAAATCTGGCTCCTTTGAAGGTCAAGTTTCTGGGGTCAGTGTTTGATTTTTATTCTGACCTCAAGAAGACTCCTTCCAGCTGTTTTTTTCACCTGATGCCCTCCTGCAAACTAGCAGGCCTACAGTTTAGCCTGACTCTCCCAGTTGTCTTTACACAACCTCTGCTGTTCTTGACCACACATGTAGACTTTAATTTTTTCCCTTTCTGTTGCAACTGAAGATAGTTCTCTTGGGAGGAAATTAGGTCCTATCTGTTTTATGAGGTTTACTGCTCAGAAGAATCTCCGAGTGAGAGCTCTGGAGATGGAGATATGGACATTGTAGGCTTCTCTAAAAATCACACCCTATTTCCCCTATGAGCTGAATATTTGGTGGAGAGTGAGGGGTCCTCACGTTACCTCTTCTGGCATGGAATCCTCATTTAAGGAGCTGGGACAAGAGTGATCATGCCAGGGCCCAGAACTTGCTCAGCATGTCAAACCTGAAGTAGACCCTCAGTTCCACAAATGGAGGTTGAGGGAATAGGAGTTTCCACCTCTCAACCTCACTCACTTTGGACTTAGCTTCAGCACAGGTACTTGAGGGCAGGATGAGAAAGGTGACATACCACTCCTCCTTGGAAGAAAGCCCTCCATCTGGGTGCTGCAAGGAGAGAAAGCTCCATGTTTTGGAGGCTGCAGCTCTCTGGAGTAGTCTATCCCTCACTAAACTGGGGGGTCAAGGGGGAGCAGTCTTGGTTCAAATACCAGACTAACCTTTCCTGCCAGATTTTTATAGATGTTCTTAAGATGTTTCTTATATACTGGTCAGCCTTAGAACCATTTCCAGAGGCTTTAAGTGGTTGCTTTTTTATAGTTTCACCAGTTCCTCTAGGGAGCAGTTTAACAGAAATGTTGTCATGCTAGAAGTCAATTTCTAATAGGTGAAATATTGATTTAAATAATATGAAACAATTCTATTCTGGCATCTCATCTTTTGAAATTATATTTAAAAGATTTGATGAAACTATTGGAGGAACAGGATTGTGTTCCTTAGCTTACCCATTGGTGTATAAGAATTATCCTCAATGTCAATGGCAATATTATGGTGTCACTCTAAGAGCAGACCTAATAAGTAGCTAAATTACTGCCAGAAAGAGCAGCTTAAGATCAACTATAATAAAGCTAAAACTATTGTTTGGCTGATGCTTTCTACCACTTCACGGAGTTACTAAAGTGATGTATAAAACGGGTCTAATAATGCCTCTGCTTAATGATATCAAGTTCATCCTAATGGGTTGGTCAGAATATGGTCCTTCTCAAAATCATTCTCCCAACAGTACCAGAGATATATTTATGGTTGATTGTGTTTGATTATAGCTACTCTTAACAGTGCTCAAGCCGAAGACACCTTTTATATGAAATATTATAGTGGACTTTTGGCTCTCATACCTGTAACTGAAGTATTCAAAGTTCATTTGTAAGGAAAATATTAGCCCTTATTGCAGAGGCTTTTGCAGCCTGCCTGTTTATTTAATGGGAAATAATCTTATCATAGGGCCAGTTTTCCACCGCAGTCCCTCAGTTTCCTAGTAAAATATGAACTGTCTCTCCTATAAGAAGACTGGATTCTTCTGTAATTAACTACATGCTTTAAATTCATCAAAGAATGTAGTTACGATATGTCTGTAATACAGTACCTACCAGATGCTTAAATGCTTGCTTCTCTTACCATCCTGGCAGAGTTTTATCCTCTGGATTCACCATTTTGTCTTAGCTGCCAAAAAACACAAATTCAGTGTTCAATGAAAGCAACAATGCTGTCTCAGGTGACCTTGTCCCATCTTTGTTTTATTTGTCTTTTAAGTATTTTCTATTCTCTACTTTTAAGTCTATTGAGTTTTTAGAAATATGAGGAAAGACTTGGTCAAATAATTCAAAATACAGGTATAGGGAATAGGTAAGATGTAAATGAGTATTTGTATAAATGTGAACATTTAACCAGAAAGCTAAGGAAAGTTGGCCTTTTGCATTTAAGGGAAAATCTGAAATACTGTACAGTAAAATTTTTACCTGATACTATTTTTATTCATTGAGCATATAGTTTGGCCAATTTCTAATTAGTTGAGAGTTTTATTTATGTTGTCCTAAATAGATACCATCACCACAAAAATAGATAGGCTAGAAATCACCTTGACTTGCAGAAAGGTTATAAGGTAGAAAACTCGTATTTTCTTCTAGAGATAGCAAGCTCAGCTGCGCACTGACCCTCAGATGAATTGAAGGTTTATGTTGCATAGAATCAGTGTAACTGTCTCCAGATGGCCTTGCTCTGACATCTGCTGAGGAGTTCTGAAGGAGATTCAGATCATTCACTGGAATTAAATCCCTAAAGCAACATTTAAAAGTCAAACTTTCCAGGCAGTTTTCATTGGATATTTTTAGTGTTTATTTTTTATACTTATAAAATGTACGCATGCTTTTTTGGAAAATAACAAACAGTATAAATTGTCAAGAATCAGCTGTATTGGGACGCCTGGGTGGCTCAGTTGGTTAAGCGGTTGCCTTCGGCTCAGGTCATGATCCCAGCGTTCTGGGATCGGGTCCCACATCGGGCTCCTTGCTCGGCAGGGAGCCTGCTTCTCCCTCTGCCTCTGCCTGCCTCTCTGTCTGCCTGTGCTCGCTCGCTCTCTCTCCCTCTATCCCTGACAAATAAATAAATAAAATTTTTAAAAAGAAAGAAAAAAAAAAAGAATCAGCTGTATTCCTACAACCCTAAGCTAACTGTTGTTGTCACATTCATATTTTTCTCTTTTTTCTTTTCATACAGTTTCATGTAGCTTTTTCTTTTCATATAGGTTGAGCACCTGGGTGGCTCAGTCCATTGAGCATCGACAATTGATTTTGCCTCAGGTCATTAACTTGGGGTCATGGGATCGAGCCCCATGTTGGGCTCTGCGCTCAGCACAAAGTTTGCTTATTCTCCCTCCCCAACTGTTCATCCCCCTGCTCACACTCTCCCTCTCTCTCTCACTCTCTCTCAAATAAGTAAATTTGCAAATAAATACATCTCAAATAAATAAATATATTTTTTTAAAAAAACAAGGAAGAAGGAGAACATGCAGGTCTTTTTCATCTTTTTCACTTAATTGAACCATTTAGTAAGCAATCTGAATTTCTTTCTTGGCATAAAGTCCTTAGAGGGAATTAATAAGTTAAAAAATAGGTCTGTTTTTAAGGTTCTTCATGTATTTTGACAAAATCTTCCTTTGACTTACAATCCTTTTAGGTACTGACTTGTTCTCATGCTTCATAATAGAAACATAACTCATTTTAATTCAGTTCTTTCATCATTAATGAAGATGTACATTTTGCATTTGACTTTTTGTATTTTGAATTATTTGGCCAGGTCTTTCCTCATAGTTTAGTAAGGTAAGGATTAATGGCGCATTGATTGATGAGAGAGCTGAAGTTCAAAGACATACTGCAAGTAAGTGGACTTTGAACTCAAGCCCATGCTGCCTCCTGACACCAAAATCCATGGTGCTTTCCACTGTATCAAGTATTAAATGTCAAAGCCATTAAAATAGATAGCAATGTAACATCACTTGAATTTGCAAGAATACCCAGATAGTATATCTTAATAAGAATTAATTTCCACTCATAGTGTATCAAATAGATTACCATGATCTAATCAAAGAGACATTGGGAGTACTACTTAAAAAGACTGTTTTAAGCATTCATAAATGGTTATAGGACATTTTTAACATTCTTCAGACTTTGGTAGACTTCAGTGGTTTTCTGATTTTAAAAATACATATTGTGTTTATCATTTCTTCCATCATAGGTTTGATTCCAGAATACAGTAAGAATGCAAAAAACAAATGGCTAGAGGAAAGAGGAATTTTTACCTATGAATTATCATAGAACATTGTAGGAATAAGATGAACGTCACAGAAAACCCAGAAGAAGAAACCTTTTGGATATTTACGTCATTTATCCATTCTGCTGATCCTGGAGAGGCAGTTTTGCAGCAATTTAACTTGGCTGTACTATAGAATGGGAAGGGACAGCTCCTAAAAAATAGAGCAAAACAACTGATGTAAATGTCAAGGCCACTTTTTGTTGCAATGAACTCAAATCCTTTGAAAGTTGATATTATTAGTTTTAATTTACACTCATGGTTTTTAGGAAGCTTGGGACCAAATGGATTAATGGAATTGATGTTTTATTTTCCTGTTCAGTGGAAGTGTATGAACTTCTTTAAGAACTAGGCCTGGTGTTTTGCTTTAAAAAGCCCCCTTTCTGCTTATACCGTCTCCCAAAGGAAAAATTTTTGAAACTACTACAAAACGGTTTTTCCTTTTTCATGTATTATAAATATCTGCATTTTTAAAGTGAGAGTGGTATTTAAAAAGCTGATCCTTTTGCATTTCTTTTTTTTTTTTTTCTAACCTATTCTAGTTCTGCCTTTGTAAAAGACAAATTTGATGGTAATTGAAAATAGGGCATTTAAGAAATTTAAGAGAGCTACTTATTGCCTGGTCCATATCCCTTAAAGTGTCTTCATGTCTTTTGAAGGAGATCACTTGGTCTTGGAACTCAGTTTTGTAATTCATTTACTTAAGGGGTAATCTGAGACTAGCAAGCCAGTTTATACTAACAATATAAAACTAAAACCCACTAAAGTGGTGAAGTAGAATGTCAATTTGTAGTTTAGTAGTATGGGATATCTCACTCATCTCAGTAACCTGAATATTCTTATTCCTATTCTGGGTGGCTTCCTGTCATTCATGTGCCTCAGAACTTGGATAAGCCATTAGAAGGTGCTTAGTGACCAAGATGAGGGTGAGGGGTACTGCATGGCACAAGGGGGCATGTATCCCATTTAGAACCTAAAAATCCTTCTACCTTATAGAGAAACTTTCTCTTCTCCTAGTAGCAGCATGTTTACAAACCAAGTCTTGAGCTGTGTTATTTCCACTGCTTAGCTGAGACTCATAATGCATCCCAATCGTAATTTACATCAGGAAGTACTATTTTTACATTTTGTCTTGTAGTCCAGAATCACCTTTTGTGGCATACTCTCTTTACATCCCTTTTTTTTTTCCTTTTATTGAACCACAATGAGTTACTGCCACTAAGAAGCCATAAAACTTAATGAATTTTTAGTAATTGGAGAATTATCAGCCTGATTTAAAGAAACATTTCTAACTTTTTATTATAGAAATTCTTCAATGTACATAAACATAA
The DNA here is from genome assembly GCF_020171115.1 of Neogale vison. Lineage (NCBI taxonomy): Eukaryota > Metazoa > Chordata > Mammalia > Carnivora > Mustelidae > Neogale > Neogale vison. Next base: position 95,552,204 of record NC_058093.1, on the reverse strand, counting down.
AGTGCACTGAACCACCATGTACCCGTAACTTCTACTGTTATTAACTAATGACCCATCTGTTTTCCTCTACAGCTCTACCTCATCCTCTTCCCATATGATTTTTAAATTCAGATATTGTGGCGTTTCATTCATGAGTATTTCTGTATAGAAATCCCTAAAAAAATGTTTTAACCCACAAAACTGTAACACTTTCACATGTTAAAAATTGTAGTAGTTAACTTCTTAGTTATATCAAATATCTAGTTGGCATTTTTATTTCCAGCTGCCCTACAAATATTGCTTATGTTATTATACATTTGTCTTTTTAAGTGTCCTGTAGTCTGGATTTTTTTTTTTAAGATTTTATTGATATATTTATTTACTTATTTGTCAAAGAGAGAGAGACACACACACACACAGGAGCGGGAGGAGCAGTAGGCAGAGGGAGAAGTAGGCTCCCTGTTTAGGAAGGAGCCCCATGTGGCATTCAGTCCCAGGAACCTGGGATCATGATCTGAGCCAAAGTCAGACGCTTAACAACTGAGCCACCTAGGCACCCCTAAAATCTTTTTTTTAAAAGCTGGTTAAACATTATCCTCTGAGTCTCATTGTTGTCAAACTGCATATTCTCTTTTCTAAAATATAGCTAAGTGAGATCCAAATAAATTACTTTTCCATTTTGTAAAGTTATTTTTCTTCTTTTCTGAATAATTATTTGAATAATAAAAAAGTCATATTTAGAGTAATTTGTAAAGAACTAAGAGCAATGAAATTAGGAGTGGTGTTTCCTGATTTAAAAAAGAATCAGTATTATTGTCATAAACATAAGGAGATTTTTATCCAAAAAGTAAGTGTTTATAACTCATAGAGAATAGTGGTAGATTTTATTTTTACTCCTAACCACTTTGAAAAATAATTTCATTTAAATAAATTTGTAAGATTGTTCATTCAGAGTCTTTACAGTCATCTCCATCTCACTGTGCTGTTTTTGTGTTTGTCTCATTTTTTCCCCTCTAGCTCATCAGTAGGTTACTTGCCACATCCAGGATCAGAACAAGTACAGTTTCCTCGAACTACTTCACCATGCAATTCCCAGCAGCTTCAAAGCCACCAGTGTGCAGGTATGAATATAACTGGAAAATAGGTAATGGTTTGTCCATTTGAGAAATTAAGTTCCTTAGGCATGTCTAGAACACGATTTTCAGCTTCTTATATGCTGAGATACACCCAAGGTATTTAGGGTACCTTGCAAATTCAGAGCTAATAGTTCCCATCCGCTCCTTCCTTTTCAACTGCTGTAACTCCCACACTGCTATCCTGTTTCTCTTCTCAGATTCTCCTTCTTTCCCCACCTCATAAGCATTGATGTTCTCCGGGATCATCTCCTTATTTTTCATGCTCTTCCTAGCAGATGCATCTACCTTCTACGCTTCAACAACTGTTTTTTGCCAATGCCTCTCAAATCTTCTTTTGGCTGAGAAGAGGCCGAATAGCCAACTGCCATCTGGGCATCCCTACCTGGTATTGTCAGAGGCACTTTAGATTTAATACTCCTCTCTCTACCTGCATCCCTCACCTCACCCTCTCTCTAGGGACCAAAAAGTTTGCAGTCATAATCACCTCTCTTCGGGTCTCTTTCACATTCATGCTGCCACCATTCCTTCAGATCTCATGCCTTCCTTCTTTCCCCACTGCCGCCATTCTTGGTCACTCTTTTCACATCTTATTTGCAGCAGTCTCCTGAGTATTATGCTCATTCCACGTTTCCCTAGTACTTAAAATAGAGTTGGTTGCTTCTTTTTTTTTTTGTTTCCATGCTATCTTAAATAATCCTTTATCATGATACCATATTTTATGATAATGATTTCTTGACATATGTAAATCTCTGAGAAACAAAGAAACAGTAAATGATTATGAAATAAATGACTAATAGTGTACATTCAACATGGGCTTCTATAATTGAGGTGTCCCTAAGCAGTCAGCCCTCTGTGGTTTACCTAGCCAATCAGGCTGGATCTCTTTCTAGGGAACTGGAAACTACCATTTTGGTTACTGCAGTACAAACTATGGCCCTCAAGGCATAAAAATCCTACCTTACCTTACGCTGAAGGGGTGGGTGGCAGACAGCATACATTCCTAATACTAATGGTACTGTAGACTAGTACACGAGAGAAATAAGTCAGATAAGGAGTCAGATATAATAGTCTACTTACCTCTGCCATACAATTAACAAGTGTTTGTGCATGCATATGATCATAACAACTTTTTAAAGTTAGCCAAGGAGGTCTTTGCTGCCTTTTTCAGATGAGAACATGTAATAAAAGAGGTTAAATGATTTTCCCAGAGTTACAAGACATTTCAGAGTACTAAAATTGTGCTTTCTGATTCCCACATCCCAAACTTTTCCTTCTTTGTGGATTTAATACCAGTTTTTAAATTAATTTATTTTTTAAACTAATTGCTTTTATAAATAACTATGGACCTGTTGTTTTTAGAATAAGATGTTTAGGCCTACAGAGTCCCATTTTAATGCCTTTTTAAACACACACTTGTAGCATAAAGCTCTAGGGCTTAAATCTGGCTCGCATATATGATAGTAAAGTTTTGTTCAGAAGTGTAAAATTAATTGCCATTTTCTTAGTATTTAAAGATCTACCATTTAGTTGGTAAAGTATACTGATACCGTTGTCCCAACTCTGCTTTCCAGCTGTGCCACCTCCGCCCCCTGGTGGAGGGATGGTGATGATGCAGCTCAATGTACCAAACAATCCACAATCTCGCGCCCACTCACCCCCACAGTGGAAACAAAACAAGTATTACTGTGATCACCAGAGAGGGCAGAAGTGTGTGGAATTTAGCAATGTAGACAATATTGTTCAGGTAAGATGCTTCTTTTGTTTAATACAATTTTAACACTTTCAACATTTTAGTCACATATGATAGATCTTAGTAAAGAAGTTTGAACATTCTCTGTATCCACACTATTTCTTTCAGTATGTAAATATTATCTTTCAACTTTTGCATATTCAAAATATTTTTAATATAAAAAAATCAGAAGATGTACTAGATCTCTAATGTGATAAAGAAAATTAAGTAGTTTTCCTACATTTCCCATATGAACTATTAGTGCAACCAGAAGGTTGATTGCAAGAACACTCTTTATTGTAGAAGAAATACAGTCAATAAATATAAAAGTAATGGTGGAATTTTAAAATTACCATTTTGGAATCTCAATAAAATAATGGATCAAAGAAAATCATCAGCACATGTCAGGAACATAAGGAAAAGTTTTATGGGAGAATTTAAAATGGATAAATTAAGCAGAACACTTAAAAAAGTGGGTCAACCAAATATTATTTGCCTCCTAATGTAGTGTAGAAGGAAGTACATAGCATCACCTGTAAATGTACTCATAAAAAACACAGAGCCTGAATCTAACCAAGTCCCTAAATCTAGCTATTAATTACAAAAAATACGGGGGTGGGGGAGAACAGCTTATACCATGGACTATTTTTCTGAACAAATTGACCTCATTTCTCTAAAAAAAAAAAAACAGCATTTTGAAATGAAGGCTGAGGCACCTGCACCCAATGTTTATAGCAGCAATGTCCACAATAGCCAGACTATGGTAAGAGCCCAAATGTCCATCTGGGTAAATGCATAAAGAAGATGTGGTATATATATACACACACACACACACACAATGGAATACAATGCAGCCATCAAAAAGTGATATCTTGCCATTTGCAACAACATGGATGGAACTAGAGGGTATTATGCTAGGAGAAATAGATCAGAGAAAGACAGTTATCATACGATCTTACTGATATGCAGAATTTAAGAAACAAGAAAGAGGATCATAGGGGAAGAGAGACAAAAATGAAACAAGACCAAACCGTTTACAAGAGACCCTTATCTCAGGAAACAAACAGTGTTGCCGGAAGGGAGCGGGGAAACGGGATAAGGTGGCTGGGTGATGAATATTGGGGAGTGTGTATGTTATGGTTAACACTGTATTGTGTAAGACTGATGAATCACAGACCTGTACCCCTAAAACAAATAATACATTATGTGTTAGTAATTTTTTAAAATCTCATAAAAAATTAATGCTGAGTCTTTCATAGATTAAAATATACTCAGGAGTTATCAGATACAACCTGTGGATCTTCCTTTGAAACTGAACACTCAAAAGACATTTTTCAGCATAAAGGGAATATTTAAATATGTTAATTTTGTTAGTATGAGAATCTTTTTTTTTTTTTTTCCCTTTTCTTTTTAGAAAATAATTCCTGGGGTACCTGGGTGTCTCAGTAGGCTAGACATCTGACTCTTGATCTCAGCTCAGGTCTTGTTCTCAGGGTCATAGTTCAAGCCCCACATTGGGCTCTATACTGGGTGTGGAGCCTACTTTTAAAAAAAGTTCCATTAGATAAAAATATTTTTTAAATATTTGTATATTAAACTATTTGCAAATGAAATGCTATAATACCTGAGATTTGCTCAGAACTCTTTCGGGGAACAAAGCAGGGGAAAACACAATCAAAGCTGTGTAATGGGTTCATGGAAGTTCATTATGTTCATGTACATTGGGTGTAGAGATTACTGAGAACAACTAAAAATCCTGAAAGAAAAAATTAATAAATAAATATTTTTAAAGATGAACTGAATAAAATCCACATGACAAAATTATAGCAGAATAAAAAGGGCAAAGATCATTTATAGGCTACTAGCTGTACTCAAAAACTAAATGATCAGTGGCCATTAATCAGATGAAAATATAAAAATATTTTTATCTATATTGGGAAAACTGAAGAAGACTAAAATTTGCATTGTTGGCAGAGATGTCCAATTACAAACCCTCCTGTACATTCTTGATGGTACTGCAGATTGATAGAACTCTTCTTGGAGGCAGTTTAGTGACATTTTTGAAAATGTAGAATGCACATAGCAGTTCAACACCAAAACCACAAACAATCCAATTAAAAATTGGGCAGAAGACTTCAGTAGACATTTCTCCCAAGAAGACCTACAGATGGCCAACAGATGCATGAAAGATGTTCAGTATCACTCATCAGGGAAGTGTAGATCAGAAACACAATGAGATACCACCTTACACCTGTCAGGTGGCTACAATCAAAAAGACAAGAAATAGCAAGTATTGGCGAGGATGTGAAGGAAAAGGTAGTGTGCTGGTGGTGGGATTGCAAACTGGTGCAGCCACTGAGGAAAACAGTATGGACTTTCCTCAAAAAATTAAAAATAGAAATACCATGAAATTTAATAATTCTACTGAGTATTTACCCAAAGAAAATGGGAACACTAATTCAAAAAAATTTAAGTAGCCTTAAGTTTATTTCAACATTGTTTACAGTAGCCAGGATATGGAAGCAACCTAAGCATACATTGACATACTAATGGATAAGGAAGATATGATATATAAACAATGGAATATTACTCAACCATAAAAAAGAGAGCTTGCCATTTGCAACAACGTGGATGGACCTAGAGAGTATTATACTAAGTGAAATAAGACTGAGAAAGACAAATACCATATGATTTCACTCATATGTGCAATCTAAAAAACAAAACTAATGCATAAACATTAAAACAAAATAAATAGAATTTTTAAAAAAGCAGAGTCAGGCCTGTAAATACATAGAACAAACTGATGGTTGCCAGAGGGATGGGAGATGGGAAGGTGGAGAGGTGAATATAGTCAATGAGGGGGAGTGGGAGATGCAGGAGATACATGCACGTGGAATGCGTATGTCATGGGGATGAAGCATTCAGCATAAGGAAGGTAGTCAGTGATAATTGTGATAGTACTGTATTATGACAGACGGTAGCTATATTTGTGAGTATAGAGTAATGTATATAGAAGTTGAATCACTGTGTTGTATACCTGAAACTAGTGTAACGGTCAGCTGTACTCAAAGAAAAAATTTATGTAGAAGGTACATAAGTCTTTGATCCACAAATTTACTTTTAGAACTTTGTCCAGTAAAAATTGTGGAACAAGCACACAGGAATATGTGTACTTGGATATTTCTTTCTTACCTGTTGTTGACCTTGAAAAACTAAAAATATCTTGATATACAACAGTGAGATAAGTGATTAAATAAATTACTATACCATTTAGGAAAATATCTTAAGTGTATATACTAAAAAGAATGAGATACACCTACTACCCAAGTGGTATTTCTTTTTTTTTTTTTAAAGATTTTATTTATTTATTTGACAGAGAGAAATCACAAGTAGATGGAGAGGCAGGCAGAGAGAGAGAGAGAGGGAAGCAGGCTCCCTGCTGAGCAGAGAGCCCGATGCGGGACTTGATCCCAGGACCCTGAGATCATGACCTGAGCCGAAGGCAGCGGCTTAACCCACTGAGCCACCCAGGCACCCCCAAGTGGTATTTCTAAATATCATTCTCCACTTAAAGCAACGAGGACTCCTTAGTGAAATGACTGTCACCAGGATTCATTCAGGATAAAATACAAGGTTATTTTGGAACGTGTTGCTGTGCCAGAAAGTAATAAAATACTTAAAGGGTGATGGAGATGTATCAAGAGACACAGGACCAGGCTCAAATACTTTGGAAATAAAATAAGAAATGAATGATCACCCTTAAAATAAAATAAAATCCATGAGTCCATCCTGATATAAATGAATGAATGGAGAAAGAGTGAAGCTCTTCTTTACAATAAAATATGAACTGTAAATAATAGAAAGAATGCTAGAATTAGAAAATCACCAACTGCAAACCACCAGGCAAGAATCATCACTGGACAAGAGAGGATTCTAGGAAAATGGCAGAGTAGAAGCATCAGGAGTCTCTCTCTCCATCTGGAAATAATTGTGCTGGCAGAATCTGTCTGATATAACAGTTTTGGAGCACTACAATCTATTGAAGGCTTGCAATTGCCAGGGAAAAGCTTGGGTGATAAATTATAATTAAATTCAGTCAAATTCAGCTTTTAGCCCAGTAATAGGTGCTTATCCTTACCTTCACCCCCTGACAGGCAACTGTGCACATTGTTACTAGAGCAGCCTACAGAAGCCAGGGTGGGCAATAAAGGACCCTGTCCTCCAAATACAAAGGCTTTGTGTTCTCATGATGGGTCTCAGCTTCTGATCACAGAGCTATAGACAAAGGGGCAATACCATTGTTGTTGCACCTCCCCACATTGTTGCACATCTCTCCCATGACACTTCTAGGGGACTTAAAGGACCAGAATCCTGTTTTCCTTCCCTTTATTTTTCTCTTTGAGTCCATTTTGGGAGCCACACAGTAAGGGCTGGGACATTCAAAAGCAAATCAATATAAAGGGCACTTGCCCAGGAAAAGGCATAGGCCAAACCCTGAAAAGACCTCAACGTTATACCTCAGGCCAATCTTTGGCACAGGGACAGCCTGCAACAGTCAGTAAACAAAAATCATAACAGCAACAAAACAGAACAAACCCTGGGAAGGGGAGAGAATCTGATTTCCACTTACCAACATGGTTAGATCCAAATGTCCAATTTTCAACAGAGAGTCAAGGCATGCAAAGAAACGGGACAGGATGGCCCATTCAAGGGAAAAAAAAAATAAGTCAACATAAAATTGTCCCTGAAAAAGATCTGATGACAGATCTCCTGGACAAAGACCTTAAAATTGCTGTCTTCAGACTGCTCAAAGAACTACAGGAAGATACAGGGAAAAATAAGAAAATAATGTATGAACAAAATGGAAATATCAATAAAGTGATAGAAAACCTAAAAAGAAGCCAGAATGAAATTCTGGAGCTAAAAATATAATAACTGCAATGAAAAGTTCACTGGAGGAATTCAGCAGCAGATGCGAGCAGGCTGAAGAGAGAGAATCAGAGAACTTGAAGACAGGACAGTGGAAATGAATGAGTCTGAGGAACAGACAGAAAAAAGAATGAATAAAATTGAACAGAGCCCAAGGGACCTGTAGGACACCATCAAAATGACCAACACATTGCAGTTGTCCCAAAAGGAGAAGAGAAAATATTTGCAGAAATAATGGTTGAAACTTACTAAATTTGATAAACAGCATGAATATAAATGTAAAATAGCTTGACATACTCCAAGTAAGAACTCCCAAAATACCCACACTGAAACACAATATAATCAGTCTCAAAAAATAAAGACAGAATACTAAAAGCAGCAGGAAAGAAACAACTTGACACATAGAAAAGATCCTCAGAAAAGATTATCAGCAAATTTCTCATCAGAAACTGGAGGCCAAAGGCAGCAGGCCAGTATATTCAAAGTGTTAAAAGAAAAAAGTGTTAACCAAGAATCCTGTATTTGACAAAACTACCCTTCAAGAGTGAGATAGAAATTAAAATCCTCAGATAAAAGCCGAGACCTTTGTGCAAGAAATTCTCGAAGGGATCCTGCAGAGTGAAGTAGAACAATAGACAGTAAGACAAAGCTATATGTAGAAATAAGGTTCTCAATTATTAAGTTAAACACATGGGCAATTATATAAAAGCTAGTTGTATTGTACCAATGGTCCATAACTGTACTTTTTGCTTTCTACATAATTTAATAAGAGACTAATACCCTTAAAGGAATTATTAGTTTATGTTCCTGGGCACACAGTGTATAAAGATGTAATTTTATGACATCAGCAACCAAAAGAGATGGGGACGAGCCATAAAGAAGCAGAGTTTTTGTATGTTATTGAAGTTAGGCTGGTATAAATTCAAATTAGGGTGTTAAAACTTTAGGATGTTAGGTGTAATATCCAAGCCAAACCATCCCCCACCTCAAAAAAAACCATGGGAACATATACAAAAGGAAATGAGAAGGGAATTTAAATATCTTACTACAAAAAATGGAGTAAACACAAAAGACTAATGCAGGAAGTGAAGGGTGGGGAGGAAGTTAAAAGGCATATAGAAAACAGTGAAGTAACAAAGGTAAGTCCCTCTTTATCAGTGGTTATTTTAACTGTAAAGACAGAGATTGGCAGAATGGGTTAAAAACACCTGATCTAATTATATGCTATCTATGAAACTCACTTTATGTCCAAAGACACAAATGAATTGCAAATGAAGGGATGCAAAAAGATAATTCACGAAAATAGTAACCGAAAGAGAATAGGGGTTGTTATTGCTAATATCAAACAAAGTAAGACTCTAGATCCAAAAAATTTTCAAGATAGAAAAGTTCGGGGGCACCTGGATGGCTTAATGTGTTAAAGCCTCTGCCTTCAGCTCAGGTCATGATCCCAGAGTCCTGGGATCGAGCCCCACATCAGGCTCTCTGCTCAGCGGGGAGCCTGCTTCCCTCTCACTGCTTGCCTCTCTACCTACTTGTGATCTCTGTCTGTCAAATAAAAAATTAAAAATCTTAAAAAAAAAAAAGATACAAAAGTTCAGTACAGCAAGAAGGTGTAATAGTTAAAAGAACAAACCATCATGTAACAGTTGGAAACTTTAATGCCCTACTCTCAATAAGGGATATAACAACGAGGCAAGAGTTAAGGAAATGGAGAGCTTAAACACAACAAATCGAATAGATGCAACAGAGGTATAGAGAACACTCTCCCTGACAAGAACAGCATTTACATCCTTCTTGTGTACCTGGGACATTTTCTTAGATAGACCATCTGTATGTTAGGCCACAAGTTAAATCTCAGTAGATTTTAAAAGGTACACATCAGCCAGCATTGTAACTGGCAGTCCTACTTAGAGCAGTTAGGCAAGAAAAAGAAATAAAAGGCATCCAAGTTGGAAAGGAAGAAGTAATATTCTGTTTATAGGTAATATGATCTCCCACTAAGACACTTATAATGAGAAAAGAAAAAATAGTTAACAACAAAGAAACCTTGCAGACACCACCTTAACCAAATGATTGAAGTAAATGTCACCAAGACTGTGTTGACACATGGATGTCAAGTTCCCTCTCATGATGCATTGAGAAGCACACATATCCCTTCTCTAGTAGTCCTCACTCAAATGTACTTTGTCAGTTTGGGCATGAGGAAGCAGCCAGCAAACCAAAGGGACATTCTGCAAAATAACTCATCTTCAAAATGACCTTCAAAAAAGTCAAAGTCAAGAGAGAAAAAAGACTAAGTCTCTGTTCCCAATTTAAAAGAAAAAGGAGACCTGAGTGATTCAGTCAGTTAAGCATCGAACTCTTGATTTGAGCTCAGGTCTTGATCTCTGGATTGTGAGTTCAAGCCCCATGCTACTTTAAAAAGAAAAAAAGATGAAAGAGACGTGACAACTAAATGCCCCGTTTTTTTGTTTTTTTGTTTTTTTTTAAATGCCCCGTTTGATTCTGGACTAGAAGCGGAGATTTTTTCCTTTTTGTTGTAAAGTATGTTAGTGGGACAATTGGTGAAATTTGAATAAACTCTATAGATTACATAATATTGCTGTGTTGTTAATTGCCTGATTTTGATAATAGTTTTTCTTCCAAGGACTTTTTTAGAAACATCTTTATTTCAAAGTGTTCTCAAACACTCTATTACGTAGAGAGTAGAATCACTTTTATATAGATTTTGATCAGCCTATGCTGGTTAATTATATAGAAAATGTCCTTGTTTTTAGGAAAAAGACACTAAGTTATTTTGGGATGGGGTATTGTAACCAACTCATTCTCAAATATTTTGGAAAATAAATAACAGTGTATACAGAGAGAGATAATAAAGATTTAAAAATATGCAGAGAGATATAAAAATATAGGAAAATCACATTTGGGAAATCTGAGAGTTCTTTGTACTATTTTTGGTAATTGTTCTTTAGGGATGAATTGTTTAAAAACAAAATATTAAAGAAACTGTTAACATGGCCAAAAAAATAAGATAAATGTATATTTTTTTTGTCATGGAAAAGTATCTACAATATTAATGTCCAGGTACAAAAGCAAGATTCAAAAGTTGGATTATAGTCAGTCTACTTCTGTTTTTGTAAAATGTAGATGTGTGGCTGCATATGTTTAGAAATAGTCTGTTCCAGTGTTTATCTTTGGGAGCTGAAAATTATAAATTTCTGTGTTTAAATTTTTTAATGATAAAGACATATTTGTAATCCAAAAAAAATAAGAAATTTGTTCAAAAGTTAATCTGCAAAGAACATCACTAAAATGCTAACCTGTTTTTTTGTTGTGATTACAGCACAGCCCTCAACTCAGTAGTCCCATTATTTCACCAGCTCAGTCGCCAGCACCAGCTCAGCTGACCACCCTGAAAACTGTCCGTCCCTCTGGACCACCCCTTTCCATCATACCTCAGTTTTCTAGACCTTTTGTTCCAGGGCAAGGTAAGTGCACGAAACTAGTCACAGCCTCAGAGGATTGGAAGGTATCCCCTCCCCTGGGTGTTGAGTGGAACTGTTGAATCACTGTATTGTACACCTGAAACTCTTACAACACTGTATCTTAACTACACTGAAGTTAATTTTTTTTTTTTTGAATTGAAGATAAAAGACATTCCTTCCCAATCACTTTGTGATTTCCCTTGGTGCTACTTTCACTTGTCCACAGAACTGCATTTTCACCTCCACCCAGGCATATGCGTTTATTACCATATACTCTCCTAACCTTAATGTTTCATCACTAATTAATAATTACTATCTTAGTAACTACTTCCATTCAATAATTACTTATGTAATAGAGTTCAAATGACCATAACTACTATCCTTAGACTCCATTTCTCTACAGTAGTAATATGCAATGCTATAAATTTGGCTTTTTTGTTGGAGTCTTCAGATTAATTCTTTTTTTTTTTTTTAAAGATTTTATTTATTTATTTGACAGAGATCACAAGTAGGCAGAGGCAGGCAGAGAGAGAGGAGGAAGCAGGCTCCCCGCTGAGCAGAGAGCCCAATGTGGGGCTCGATCCCAGGACCCTGAGATCATGACCTGAGCCGAAGGCAGTGGCTTAACCCACTGAGCCACCCAGGCGCCCCTATAAATTTGTTTTTTTTTTTTCTAATTTCTGTATCAGAGTAGTATATATTAAAAGGTTATTCAAAAGTGTATTCAACAGTTACTGTGTCCTCATTGTGCTCCTGATATACAAAGATGAATAAGGAGAAGTCCTTACCTGACCTCAGTCTAATTGGAGGAACAGCAAATGGATAATTCTAAAATAATATGGAAAACATTAATTTTAATTTCTGGAATTTATCCTAAGGATAATGCACACAATGATCTATCCACAGAAGAGTTTGGTCTGTAGCAGAAAAATGCAAAACAATCTAAATGTCCATCAGTAAGGATTAGATTTGGTATATCTGTATAAGGAATACTATACAGTTATCCACAAATCATGTTTTAAAGAATTGTTAGAAGAAATATTCATAGTACAGTGAGTGATTTTAAAAAACAGGATACAAAAAATAATAATAATAAAAAAAATAAAAAACAGGATACATAAAGAGGAGTTGGGAGATACGAACTTGCAGTTATGGAATGAGTAAGTCAAAGGGATGGGGAGTCCAGCATATGAGAATATACTCAGTAGTATTATAATGGCATTTTATGGTGACAGATGGTAGCTGTGCATGTGGTGAGCATAGCATAGCATATAAGTTGTAGAGTCACTATGTTGTATACCTGAAACTAATGTAACATTGTGTGTCAACTATACTTCAATGTAAAAAAGCAGCACTTGGCTGGCTCAGACTGTAGAGCATGTGCTCTTGACTTGATCTTAGGGTCATGAGTTTGAGCCCCATGTGGGGCATAGAGATTACTTAATTTAAATTTTCTTTTTAATTAAAAATAAAAGTTACCTGGGCATTTCAAAAAAGAAGATCTATAAATGCCCAGTAAGCCTTTGAACAGGTGCTCAACATCATTCATTGTTGATTAGGGAAAGGAATATTAAAATCCGAATGAAATATCACTTCGCCCCCACTAGAATGGCTGTAACAAAAAGATTAACACAACTGAATGTAGGTGAAATTACAGAGCATCTAAAATTCTTGCACATTGGTGTAGAGGTATAAAATTTTAAAACCACTTGGAAAAAGATTTGAGTTTCTTCAGAGTTAATCACTTACTTTGCAATGCAGCAATTCCACTCCTAGGTATTTACCTAAGAAAAATGAAAATATGTCTATGCACATTTGTACAACATATATAAAAACCTTATTATAATTGCCCAAACTGGACACGACCCCATGTCCACCAGCCAAAGACTATTAAACAGATTGTAAGGCATCCTTAAAATGAAATACTGATCAACAGTTTGAATGAACAAAGCAAACTGACCTGCAACAGCATCGGTGAAGTGCAGAGTCATGTTAAGCAAAAAACAAGTCAGACACAAAAAGAAGATCTAATATGCGATTCTAATTAAATGAAATCCAGTAATAGGCAAACTAAGCCATGATGTTAGAAATCAGGTAGTGATGTGGATGGGATATGGAATTGACTAGTAAGGAGTTGAGGGAACATTTTTTCAAGGAATGGAAACATTCATTGTCTTTTTGGGGTTGTGATTACATGGACTTCTACAATTGTTAGAATTCATCAGACCCAACACTAAAGATGTGCATTTTATTTAATGTAAATTATGTCTCAATTTTTAAAAGACTCATAGAGCCACCTGGGTGGCTCAGTTGGTTAAGCATCTGCCTTTAGCTCAGGTCATGATTTCAGGGAGATCATACTTCTCCCTCTCCCTCTGTTCTCCCCACCCCTGATCACACACTCTTTCTCAAATAAGTAAAATCTTTAAAAAAAAAAAAAAAAATATATATATATATATATATATACATATACATATACCCATGTGTGCATAAGTAGAACAAACACTGAAAAAATACACGCCAAAATGTTAAAGTGATGGAATTACCAGAGAGGTTTTTATTTTCTTCTTTGTAATTCTGTTTCCAAATTTTCTACAAAGCCACATACTTTAATAATTTAGAAAAATAGAACATTATAAATAATAAATTTAAACAGTATATGGCAATATGGTAATACCAGATACATGGTCAAGTACGAATGCCCCAAGAGGAGCACAGCATGGCCTATAGGGAGGAGTCTTTGATTATTGCTATCTACAGCTCAACTCCATATTTCAAAAGTATACTGCTCCATGGGTCTAAACATAATTCTGACTATTTTGCACTGTTTTATATGTATCTTCATGCATCTCTGATCTCAACATCAAGCCACCATGGCATATCTGCCCTTCAGATAGTGCTTGGGAAGGAGCAAGTGTGTCATGGGTGTGTCCTGACAGCGAGCTGCCCTGGCACCTTCACACTGTCCATCTGAAAAGAGCTCCATAGAGTAGAGAGAAGTCTATACCTTCCTTTTCTCTGTTAGGAAGCTTATAGGAGAAGGGATGTATGATTCCCTGAAGTGCTTTTCTAGCACCTATGCATAATCCCCTTCCAAATACAGAATGTAGTGAATTGGGAAACTTACGGTTAAAATAAAATGAGAAATTTTTTTTTAAGATTTATTTATTTTAGAGAGAGAGTACACATGTGAGAGTGGGGAGCGGGGGTGGTATGGATGGAAGAAGAATCCTCAAGCAGACTCCCCGCTGAGCGTGGAGCCTGAGGTAGAGCTCTACCTCTGGCTGAGGTGATGACCAAATCAAGAGTCAGACACTTAACCGACTGAGCCACCCAGTTGCCCGTAAAAATGAGAATATTAACAAATGAAAACATTCTCCAGGACAAGGTTTTTGCGATCAGCATTTATTAATCCCTTTAAAGAGTGTTTAAGACTAGACCCAAGACCTAAAGTGTAAATATACCCATTGGTTAAGACTATAAAAATCTTTGTAATGGGTACCTGGCTGGCTCAGCTGAAAGAGCTTAACTCTCGATCTCAGTCACGAGTTCAAGCCCCACAATGGGTGTAGAGATTATTTTTTTTAAAAGATTTTATTTATTTATTTGACAGACAGATCACAAGTAGGCAAAGAAACAGGCAGAGAGAGAGGGGTAAGCAGGCTCCCTGCCAAGCAGAGAGCCCGGTGTGGGGCTCGATCCCAGGACCCTCAATCCCAGGATCATGACCTGGGCCGAAGGCAGAGGCTTTAACGCACTGACACTGAGCCACCCAGGCGCCCTTAGAGATTTTTTTTTTTTTAATTGAGAACTTTTGTTCTCTTTCTCTCTCTCTCTCTCTCTTGCTTTTTTTTTTTTTTTTTTGAGAGGGAGATAGAGGTGATGAGGAGTGACAGAGGGAGAGGGAGAAAAATATTTTCCCTCCAATGGCGTTATCTTTGTTTTATTTAACTTTTTTATTTAAATTCAATTAATTAACATATAATGTATTACTGGTTTCAGAGGTACAGGCCTGTGATTTGTCAGTCTTATATAATACCCAGTGTTCATTACATCACATGCCCTCCTTAATGTCTGTCACCCAGTTACCCCATCCCTCCACTATGCCCCCAACAACCCTCAGTTTCTTTCCTGTGATTAAGAATGTCTTATGGTTAGTCTCCCTCTTTCATTTCATCTTGTTTTATTTTTTCCTCTCTTGAGGGAAAGAGAATCTTAAACAGGCTCCACACACAGTGTGGAGCCCAACACAGGGCTTGATATTACAACCCTGAGATCAAGACCTGAGCTGAAATCAAAAGTCATGTGTTTAACCAACTGAGCCACCCAGGCATCCCAAAATAAATTAACTTTAAAAGAAATGTTTGTAAGGAGTATATATAAATGTATAAGTGCACATATTTGTAGTAATTAATAGCTACTTTGGGGAGGAGCTGGCTCATTCAGTAGAACATGCAACTCTTGATGTCGGGGTTATGGGTTTGAGCCCCACATTGGGTGTAGAGATTACGGGGGAAAATTTTTTGTCTTTTTTTAAAAAGCAGTGTGACTTTGGGTAGATAGAGAGCTTAATGTTTTTCTAGGGCTTTTTCCTTCTTCTGAAATGTAAGTTATATCAATTTTTTTTAAAGATTTTATTTATTTATTTGACAGAGAGAGAGAGAGAGATCACAAGGAGGCAGAGAGGCAGTCAGAGAGAAAGGAGAAAGCAGGCTCCCCGCTGAGCAGAGAGCCCTATGCGGGCCTCAATCCCAGGACCCTGAGATCATGACCTGAGCCAAAGGCAGAGGCTTAACCCACTGAGCCACCCAGGCGCCCAGTTATATCAATTTTTAATTATCATAGAAAATGTGAATTTTAGCATTTCAAGTGGGTGGAATGGGTATTAGACTTATTTTGGAGGGTTTTGTATCAAATGTTAAGGTAAATTAGGGAAGTTTCTCTCCATCCTATCCCCTTTACACCCAGTTCCCACCACTTAACTTCCTCTATAGCCACTGTTACTAGTCTTCATTCCTCTCAGAAGTTTACCCCAGCTCTTTAAAGGGAAAATGGAAACTTTTCATCCTTTTTAAAAATATGTCAGTACCGGGCACCTGGGTGGCTCAGTGGCTTAAGCCTCTGCCTCCGGCTCAGATCATGATCTCAGGGTCCTGGGATCGAGGCCCGCATCGGGCTCTCTGCTCACCGGGGAGCCTGCTTTTCTCCTCTCTTTCTCTATGCCTGCCTCTCTGCATACTTGTGATCTCTCTCTCTCTCTCTGTTTCAAATAAATAAAAATTAAAAATCTAAAAAAATAAAAAATATATATATATGTCAGTTCCTACACTTTTTTTATTCTAACAAATGTGTTAGCCCTAGTCATCTGAACTATTTTGGACAATTTAGAAAACTTTGGGATGTACTTTTATAACTGAGCAGAGAACAACTTAGAAATGTTTTGTTACTGACTTTCAGGAGATGCCAGATATCCGTTACTTGGCCAGCCTCTGCAGTACAACCCTCCTGCTGTTCTGCATGGACACATTCCAGCCCAACAGGTGTGAAAGCTAGCTGTCTGACGACCTAGGCTTGGTTGGCAGAACAGCATACTTGGGTGGTGGAGAGTGTAGGCGGCCCTGGGCCCACCTGTTGGCAGTACACAAGGGAGACCCGTGTGCCTCAGCCAGCTGAGTTATCAGTGTCGTCTGGCTGCATTGAGTCGGGTCTGGCCCGGCTGAGAGCAGGCAGGGGAGAAGGTGGTGTGCTGTTTGCACGAGCAGTCACACACTCGTGCACTCCAAAAAGGGCAGTGGACAGTGGCTGGGGCGTCAGGGCACCCTTGCTTATGAAAGATGACAAGTGACTGGTCATAGTGAGGGACAGAAATGCCATTGCCACAGGGGCATGTGTTTGGATTTTTTCTGCTGAAGTATAAAATCCAGACTGAGTATGTTTAGGTGTTAAGTGTTTAAACATTACAGTTATATTTTTCAGCACTATGAATTTTATTTCTCACCTGATTGTGGGTTTTCAGGGTCAGTCTGGCAACAGGCATGGAAACCGAGGAAGGAAACAAGCTAAAAAGGCTGCATCCACTGATCTTGGTGCCGGAGAAGCAGGTATGTCCCTGAGATGCAACTGGATGTGGTTCTACAAACTGCTGACCAGTTCAACAGTCTTTAAACAGAAAGGGGCTTTCTGCTTCCTAAAGTCCTGCCCTATATGTTACAGGAAATGGTGCTGTCTGTTATATAGGGCTCTTAAAATACATTCTTTTAATTGTCTTATTTCAGATTTCAGAGTGCAGTTAGGTGCAGGAGGATTTAGGAAGGATGAAGGGACCAAAAGGAAAAGTTATGTGTGAAAGGAACAAGTAGAATGACACTCTTTGCCTCTGTGTCTTTGGAGAAAGGAAGTAGTCCTTCCACCCACGCAGAGACAGTCTGATGGACAGATAAATGCCTTTCTGTGGCAGAGGGCTTTCAGAGGGCACTCAGCAGCTTTTGGGGTTACGGCAAGTGCTATTTTGTTCAGGAAACAGCCCAAGAACACACACCTAACTTAGAGAATCCACTATACAATGCTGTGTTTTCTATGTACAGCTATCAGCCAGGACTGAGATGGGTAGTTTAATACTATTAGCTCTACACCCCCTGCCTTAGGGCTAAGTAGGAGTGATTTAAAAGACGTTTGTGGGCTTTGTGGGGTTTAAAAGTTTTGTGGGGTTTGAAGGGTTTCACAAAATCCCGTTCATTTCTTATGTGATATCTGGGTCTTCAGTACTTTTTGCCCACATCTCAGTTACAGGGATTATTAATTCTACACCTTTTCCATTCTAGTTGGGAAGGTCTTGGAAATTACTGAACTACCAGATGGAATAACTCGCATGGAAGCTGAGAAGCTTTTTGGGGAACTCTTTAAAATTGGCGCCAAGATCCGGTGGCTCCGGGACCCTCAATCCCAGCCCCAGCTGCGTCGTCACCCCCTCTGCTGTGGCAGCGGGGACAGCACTGTCAACCCTGAACGCTCTAAACCCAGTGACTTGGCCTCCACATACACCGTCTTAGCCACATTCCCCTCCATTTCAGCTGCACAGAATGCACTGAAGAAACAAATTAATTCGGTTAACAAGTTTAAGCTGAGAACAAGCAAGAAGCACTATGACTTTCACATTCTGGAAAGGGCAAGTTCTCAGTAACAGAGCCACCTTGGACCCTTGGCCTTTGTGATACCCCTGTCCTCACCCATCTTTAATTGGCTTGGTATTTGGAGCTTCTGTTAACATGATAGAGACTCCTAGGACGTGTGGTCATGGCGTTATAGCTTTTGAAGACAGGCCAGTGATCCAGCAAAGGGGGAGAATTACACATTTCACCCCAAATGACTGTAGGAATCCACATCGGAATGATACAGAGTTAGCAGCTTTTTCTGAGGAAATGCTGTTCAAATGCCTCCTAACTTTTATAGTTATTTTGTTTTATATTTCTGAATTCTTGTATCAGATCCAAAGCTCTATTGTACAGCAAATTATTCTTCAAAATGATTACAACCAGTTGCAACCTGTATTTCTTTTTTGCAGCCAGCACAGTGTGACCCAACGTAGAATTTGGGGGGAAAAGAATGCAGGAGTGGAATAACCAAGTCAAAACCATGTACTGTCTTTCTTGGGGACTGGAGGGTGCCTAAGGAGAGCCCATAAATAGAAGATTACTCTTCCCCTGTATCTCTAAACACAGAAAAAATTTTCAGAAAATACAGAGCTCCCTCATAGGGTCCTTTCCTTATTCATTTAGGTAGTATGAATATTGAGTGTAAAGTAAATTATGTTCTTAACACTTCGTAATCAAACCACTTAGATTCAAAGGGGAATAGGAATCATTTTAGGCAGGAAAATACTTCCACTTTTTTTTTTAAGTGTCCCTCTGATAACTAAATGCCACTTATTTGCATTCCCCTCCTTGTGGATTTTTTGTCACCTAAGGAAATGGATTTGATGAGTGCTGGAAACTTCTTAAGTGGTTTAAGATTTGTTTTCATTGTTTGCAGCGGATCACTGGACATCAAAGATTCATTGCACTTATGAACAAGGAACCTTTTTTTCAATTTCTGTGTAATTTGCAAGGCTGTACAATGTGTGCTGATGCAAGCCTTTTTCAGTTCAAGAGAATAAATGTTTACAAATATAGACCACTTTGTCTTTTGTAAATTAAAAACACCTTTATTTTTTAAGATTTTATTTACTTATTTGACAGAGAGCTATCACAAGTAGGCAGAGAGGCAGGCAGAGAAAGAGGGGGAAGCAGGTTCCCTGCTGAGCAGAGAGCCCAACGCAGGGCTCAATCCCAGGACCCTGAGATCATGACCTGAGCAGAAGGCAGAGGCTTAACCCACTGAGCTACCCAGGTGCCCCCAAAACACCTTTTTAAATGAGTGAGTATCAGTATTGAAGACTTAACCCATCTTGGAGATTTCAATTTTAAATTTATAAAACATGGTAGACAGTAAACCCATTCATTTTTCAAAAGTTCTACAAAGTATCACTTTATTGGTGGGAGGATTTTGTTCTATCATAAGGTTAATACCAATCAATTAAAGACAGTTTTGAGTATGAATATACTTACAGTCAGACAACTGAAAATAGAACATGTGTTTGTTTGGATAAAGAATCCGTGATTTTAGCTGATATATTGAGTACCCCATTATCCAGTTTAGCTCAACTGCTTTATAGAAAGCTTTTTCCATTTGCTAGCCAAGCACAGTCAGACTGCTTGTAACACCCAAAAAGTAGGAGCGTCTGCCATCTGCCACTTGCCTGGAGCCTGGTTTGCTTCCAGCCCAGACTAAAGGTTGACTTTGTGACTTAAGAGCAGCAGGTGTTCCCAGATTCTGGCACAGATGCTCACTCACTCTAAAGCTTTTGTGAAGCCCTACTTGGTCTCAGGGAATCCCAGGCCTCCTCGAGAGCTGGTACATTCTTTTATTTTTTTTTTATTTTTTATAAACATATATTTTTATCCCCAGGGGTACAGGTCTGTGAATCGCCAGGTTTACACACTTCACAGCACTCACCAAAGCACATACCCTCCCCAATGTCCATAACCCCACCCCCCTTCTCCCAACCCCCCTCCCCCCAGCAACCCTCAGTTTGTTTTGTGAGATTAAGAGTCACTTATGGTTTGTCTCCCTCCCAGTCCCATCTTGTTTCATTTATTCTTCTCCTACCCACTTAAGCCCCCATGTTGCATCACCACTTCCTCATATCAGGGAGATCATATGGTAGTTGTCTTTCTCTGCTTGACTTATTTCGCTAAGCATGATACGAGAGCTGGTATATTCTGATGTTGAATACTTTACTCCTGGGAGAAATTGGAGCTGCCTTTGAACCATGTCAGATTAAGGAGCCATGCACAGAGGAAGTAAGAATGAGCACTGTGAATGTGCCTCACTGCCAAGACCAGTTGAATTTTTATTGTTTTTGACTGGAGAGAGTCAAAGGAGAGGATACACAGGGCCAGCACTGCAGCAAGAATTTATTACTTAGTCATCATACATGGGGGATGGAGACCAAAGACCACCACCTTCTAGTTTATTTCAGTTCTCTGAATATTTGACTCCTGCAATAGGATTCCTGGTAAACTGAAGTGGTTTGGGTTTTTTTGTTGTTGTTGTTATTTTTTAACATATATGTATTTTTGTTTCAGGGGTACAGGTCTGAGATTCATCATTAAGTGTTTTTTTAATTGATATATAATTGACATGCAACATTAGATTAGTTCAGGTGTACAACATAATGATTTGATATTTGTACGTATTGCAAAATGATCACCACAATATCTAGGTAACATCTGTCACCTCGTGTAGTTAATCAGTTTTGTGTGTGTGATGAGAACTTTTTTTGAGAGGGAGAGAGCCCGCACAGGCAGCGGGGATGGAGGGGGCGGCCAGAGGGAGAAGGAGAATCTTAATAAGCAGGCTCCACGCCCAGAACAGAACCTGTCACAGGCTCAATCTCACAAGGTGAGATCATAACCTGAGCCCAAATCAAGAGCCACTTAACTGGGTGCCCTTTATGTGGGATGGGAACTTTTAAAACATATTCTCTTAGCAACTTTCAAATATACAATATATATTGAGCCTGGGTGGCTCAGTTGGTTGGGCAGCTGCCTTCGGCTCAGGTCATGATCCCAGCGTCCTGGGATCGAGTCCCACATCGGGCTCCTTGCTCAGCAGGGAGCCTGCTTCTCCCTCTGCCTCTGCCTGCCATTCTGTCTGCCTGTGCTTGCTCTCTCCCCCTCTCTCTCTCTCTGATAAATAAATAAAATCTTAAAAAAAAAAATTTATACTGACCATGCTATACATTAAAACCTTTTTTTTTTTTTTAAACCCTTGGTTTAACCCTGCTCAGAGAAAATGGGTCAGAAACCAGAGCAAAGCTATTGTGAAGTCAGTTCTTAGCCACCCCACCACCACCCCTGCAGTTCCCTGACAATCACATGGGAATATTGGCAAACCCCCATTATTATAAAAATATGCACACCTCCCATAGACTATATTCCCCTGTTCTTTTGGATCCTCTAGAATCTGATTTCACCTACAGAAAAATGATGGGAGGAAGAAGCACACGCAGGAAGCTTTTAAGATGTGATTTGGCCCAGACTTTAAGCCTTCCTAAAGATAGCTTCAAATGTCCCACAGCCTTGGCTGTGGATTTTCCCAGAGCACTGACTGTATTTCGGGACAGATAGTACTTTTGCCAATAAAACAGGCCATTCTTGCCTATGCCAATAATAGTGCCAGCAGCCTCTTTTTTTGGAATGATAGAGGTCACTTTACAAATTTTGGTCTACTTCTACTTTATGTATTAGAAAGCTGAGGATGTAGCTTAATGTTTTGAGCCCTTGATCCATGAAGAACATGAATATATTGGGTATGTGTTTGTGAGTCTAGAGCACAAAGTCTGTTTGCCATGGTGCCAGCAGTAATTAATCAACAGCTTGTCCTCTGAGCTAACAAAATAGGTGTCTGAACCCTCACCCAAGCTAGCCATTGTTCTGATCCACGGGAGGAGACCGCAGCCTGGGAATAGTAGGCAAACACTGGTCTCAGTAGAACCTACATTGCCAGTACATCCACAGCTACCTCAGTTAGCTGCAGAAGCTGGGTTCTCCACGTGTCATCAGCAACAGAAAAAATGCAAGTGTAAGACTTTAACAGAGGCCAGCCACAGGGCCTTTGTGAAGGCAGCCAGTTCCCCTATCCCAGTATACTACCTGCCTACATAATGAAATACGGTATATCTAGTCCTCAAAAGCAGAAAGCACACACTCCATCTCCTACTAGGGTCCAGTATGGGGGCAGCACCAAAGTGCTCTATACATGCTGGTGTGATTCAAATCTAACCCCATGTTGCTTGGAATTCTAGAAGACTTATGAGTTGATGCTAAAAGAAAACCAGAAGCTCACATGAAACCATGCAGCCTAGATGTAGCCCTTTACCAGTCTAGAAACAGGGAGGTATGGTTGCCCTTTAATTTACCCCATGCCTACATATGCTCAGGCTACATATTACATTTCAGTTATTTTCCCCTTTCGTGTCTATACTTGGGATCATTTTGGTGTGATTTCACCAGCATAAGAATATTGGAAATGTATAATGAAAAGACAGTAGGAACTTCTGTAAGAATAGAAGTTGGTTCTTAGCAAAGGGAGGTGAAAGTATTGAAATAGATAAATTAGCTACATGATCTCCCCAATACCCCTTGAAAAATCCCAGACTGTTTCAGTTATCCCTTGCTGTTTAACAAACCACCCAGAATTGAATGCTTTACAGCAACAATCCTATGGGTCAGGAATTTGGGTGGACCTCAAAAAGGATGGCTCAGCTCCTCTCTACTTGAGATTAGCTGCCCTCAGCTCAAGATGGGCTGGACGGGAAGTTCCAGAATGATCTCGTTCACATCTGTGATACAGGGGCTGATTCCCCACTATGATGGGGAGTCTCTCTCTCCTTGAGGAAGCTGTGTCCATGTGGCTTCTCCAACAGCAGAGCCTGGACTTGTAGTCACCACGCTGTACATTCGATCACCTTTATCTACAGCCCCCCACCCCAGGATGCCTGGTTTCTGTAAGGGGTTTTTTAAGTGAGATCATAGAGTATTTGTCCTTCTCTGACTCATTTTATTTAGCGTAATACCCTCAAGGTTCATCCATGTTTTGAAAATGGCAGGATTTCCTTCCTTTTTTTTTTTTATATAGTTGTATAATTAAAGTCCTCTTAAAACCCGGTCTTGGAGTCCCAGAATGTCATTTCTTTTGCATTCTACTACTAAAACAAAGTCTTGGAGCCAGCCCACAGCAGAGGCATGTAGGGTGAAAGACATGGCAGCAACCATCTTTGGAAACAATTTACCACAAACAAATAGACCAAAAAAGTCTCATTGACTCTGCCTCCCAACCCAGTTCTGAAGCTGACCTCTCTTCATCTCCATTACCCCCATCCAATCCAAGCTATCAACATCTAGTGTTTGAACCACTGGAATGGCCTCTCTACCCAGCCTCCCAGCTTCCACTCTTGCTCCCATGTCCTCACATCGCCAGAATGACCTAAATGATAATTCCCCTGCCAAAAAACCTCAATGGCTTTCTATTACCAAATAGCAAATATTTATCTTGGCTTACAGAACTCTACGCGATCTAGCCCTGCCGAGTCTCTGATCTTATACCATCCGGAGTATCTGTACTTGCTGTTCCCTCTACCTGGAATGCTCCTCCTGTGAACTCTGCCAAGCCTATTCCTTTATCTCTCATGTAAGTGTCCCCAGAAGAGAGCTCTTTACTAGCCACCCAATCACCTTATATATGTATCATTTTATATCAATTTTTTGCGTGTCATTTATCACTATTAGGTCTTTTCTTTGTTTTCTGTCTACGACTAGAGTATAAATTTAATGAGATCAGAGATCTCGCCTATCTTGCTTGTGGCTGTATTCCCAAGCACCTGTTAGTTGTTCAACAAATATTTAATGACAAAGAGGATCAGAAGAATCCTAACTTCCAGCTGTGGTCACTTTGAGCTCTCCTACTAAGTGATGTCGGAGATGGCTGGGAGCTGGAATAGAAGGATGACTCACATGCTGTGCTCTGGATCTCTTGGCACTTAGTTTGATTCCTTAATGACCGGGACCACGGCAATGCTGCTTGGTCACAAGAGAAAATGGGATAAAGGGTGCATATAAATCCTCTGGGTAATCTTTTAGAATGCAAACCTTCATTCAGTAGGTCTGGGATAGGGCTCAAGAACCCCACATTTCAGGTGCACCTGGGTGGCTCAGTGGGTTAAGCCGCTGCCTTCGGCTCAGGTCATGATCTCAGAGTCCTGGGATCGAGCCCCCCCCCCCGCTCTGCTCAGCGGGGAGCCTGCTTCCTCCTCTCTCTCTGCCTGCCTCTCTGCCTGCTTGTGATCTCCGTCTGTCAAATAAATAAAATCTTTAAAAAAAAAAGAACCCCACATTTCAGGGCACCTGGGTAGCTCCATCTTAAGCATCTGCCCTGGGCCCGGGGCATGATCCCATTGTCCTGGGATAGAGCCCTGCCTCCCTGCTCAGCAGGGAGCCTGCTTCTCTCCCACTCCTCCTGCTTATGTTCCCTCTCTCACTGTGTCTCTCTCTGTCAAATAAATAAATAAAAGCTTTTAAAAAAAAAAAAAAAGAAAAGTAACCAAATAAAAAATGCAAATTAAAGGTAAAAAAAAAAAAAAAGAATCCCATGTTTCTACCAAATTTCCAAGTCAATGATGCTGCTGGTACTCAGACCACACCTGGAGTAGCAAAGCACTAAGGCATCCCTATTTTTGGAGAAGTCACTCTAAGCACAGGGCTAAACTAGGACTTTCCTGGATGTCCTGAGAGGAAGAGGCTATTATTATTCCAGGTGTTGAGAAGACTCAACAACCCAATTCTGAAGCTGACCTCTCTCGAGTCCTACGAGAAGACTCCTACAAGTAGTTGAAAATCACAGAGCTCTAACACATCATTAGTGTCCTTAACCCCACATGTAAACAGAAGAAACAAGCATCTTCAACTAATATGGACAAAAGCCAATAAAGTACTCATTTTGTACTTTGGCCCCCACAGTATCACATCAGTACAAATATCTTTTTTTTTTTTAAAGAGTTTATTTATTTATTTGACAGAGATCACAAGTAGGCAGAGAGGCAGGTAGAGAGAGGAGGAGGAGGAAGCAGGCTCCCTGCTGAGCAGATAGCCCGATGGGGGACTCGATCCCAGGACCCCGAGATCATGCCCTGAGCCGAAGGCAGCGGCTTAACCCACTGAGCCACCCAGGCGCCCAATACAAATATCTTTGAGTTATTCCTCTTTAATTATGGTCTACATTATCCTATATTCCACTGTCACCAAAACATCACTCTTGAGGGCATTTGTCAAATTTGGACACCTTTTGAATACCCTTTCTATTCTTTTTTTTTTTCTTTAAGATTTTATTTATTTATTTGACAGAGAGAGATCACAAGTAGGCAGAGAGGCAGGCAGAGAGAGAGAGGAGGAAGCAGGCTCCCTGCTGAGCAGGGAGCCCGATGCGGGACTCGATCCCAGGACCCTGAGATCATGACCTGAGCCGAAGGCAGCGGCTTAACCCACTGAGCCACCCAGGCGTCCCACCCTTTCTATTCTTATATTTGGGAAAATTCTCACATTACAAGTCCTTCATCCCCCAAAAGAGTGGCCAGGATGACTCAATTCCCAGCTTCCCTTTTGCTCAGGAGACCGAGGCTGTGATAGGACTTGTGATAGGACTTGTGGCTCCACCAGCCATGTTCCCATCCAGGAGAATGGGATTAAGAAGAGAACAAGGACAGGAGGCAGGCACTGCACAGAATTCCCTATAGTTGTATTGTTTTTGTCTGTACTGCATATATGATCTCATTTCATTCTGAAAATAACCCATGGAGGTCAGTATGACTAGCTACATTTTAGTGAAGCTTAGAGAGATTAAACAGCAAATTAAGTCTTTTCATCACTTCTACAACTCTGAAGACTGTGCCTTAAACTCTGTATCCCTATCTTAATTGTATGTAACAGAGTTTATTCTTTTTTTAAGATTTCATTTATTTATTAGAGAGAGAGAGAGAGAACGTGCGCATGCAAGCAGGGATGGGGCAGAGGGAGAGGGAGAAGCAGACTCTCCTGCAGAGCAGGGAGCCCGACATAGGGCTTGATCCCATGACCTAGGGATCATGACCTGAGCTAAAGTCAGACTCTCAACTGACTTGAGCTATCCAGGCGCCCCCAACACAGTTTATTCTATTTTATGTGACTTATTTTGTTTTAATGATGTACTATAAAGAATTGCTAGTTATCCTCTCATTTTATTCCAACTCCTGAAGCTCTATTATCCAAAATGGTAACTACTAGACACATGTAGCTAGTAAATGAATTACATTTAAATCAAATTAAATATAAATTCAGTTTCACAGTTGCACTAGCCACATTTCAGATGCTCAATAGCCACCTGTGATTAGTGGCTACCGCACTGAATTGAGCAGCTACAAAACATTCCCTCCATTGCAGAAAATCCTATGAGACAACACTGTCCTAAAAAAACTGCAATAATGTCTCATACATCCTCAATGTCCAGTAGAGTTTTATATACAGTAGACTCAATAAATGTTGACTAGACAAAGACTGCAAATACAGTGAAAATCAAGTACGACTGTACAGTGGTGCCTAGCTGGCTGAGTCAGGAGAGCATGTGACTCTTGATCTTGGGGTTGTGAGCCCCACATTGGGTATAGAGTTAACTTTTTTTAAAAAGTGTGAGTTGTATGATTTGAGAGTAGAAGCTCAAAAACATGCAGAGATATGGGGTAGAATAGTCAACATGTCTTCTATCTTTGGTAGCATAGGAGAGCAACATCGTGTCTGAAGATCCCTGCCATTTCGTACCTGGCCATCTGTGACAGGTTCTGGGTGCTCTTTCCTCTGCAGTCAGGGTGAATTTTTAATTATTTTTTAAAATATTGTTTATTTGAGAGAGAGAGAGACACGGAGAGAGACACAGACTATCCTTATGTGAGCAGGAGAAGGGCAAAAGGAGAGGGAGAGAGAATCTCAACAGACTCTCGCTCAGCGCAAGAGCCTGACATTGGGCTGGATCCCACAACTCTGAGATCACTATCTGAGCTGAAACCAAGAGTCAGACACTTAACCCAATGGACCACCCAGGTGCCCCAGGGTGAACTTTTTTTTTTTTTTTAAAGATTTTATGTATTTATTTGACAGAGAGAAATCACAAGTAGATGGAGAGGCAGGCAGAGAGAGAGAGAGGGAAGCAGGCTCCCTGCTGAGCAAGAGCCCGATGCGGGACTCGATGCCAGGACCCTGAGATCATGACCTGAGCCGAAGGCAGCGGCTTAACCCACTGAGCCACCCAGGCGCCCCCCAGGGTGAACTTTTTAACACAGATCCTATTCATATCCCTTTCCTGTTTAATACCCTCCTGTTTAATACTTTCTACTGTCTAAAGTCCTTAACATCACCTCCTAAGTCTTGCATGCTGTGACCCTTGCCTAGGCGTACCTGGCACTTGCCCTCTCTCTTCCTATGTTCTGGTCACACTGGACCTCCCTAAGCTTCACAAACATGCCAAATTGTCCTCTCCAGAGTTCTGTACAAAAGTAATCTTCTGCCAGAAACTGGGTTTTTTCCCCTTTTATGGCAGAGATCAGTTTGTTTTTCCGCAAACTATGGGAGGTGGAGTTGTGTCTCTTCCCTGGCACATTGCCAGATTAGGTTTCCTGTCCTCTGCTCCTAGGTGGCCACGTGTCTGTTTTGGCCAACAACATGAGCAGAAGAATATGCCCGGTTCCTAAACCTTCTGAGACATTCCTTCTGTCTTTGTTAATCAGAGTGGGGGCTAGAAACTAGCTGTTAATCAGTATCACCAGAGGGCTTAATGTAAATTCACAGTCTCAGGTCCAACTCCAGACCTGCTTGATTCAGAATCTACTTTTTTTTTTTTTTTTAGATTTTATTTACCTACTTGACAGAGAGAGATCACAAGTAGGCAGAGAGGCAGGCAGAGAGGAGGAAGAAGACTCCCCACCAGGCAGAGAGCCTGATGTGGGGCTCGGTCCCAGGACCCTGAGATCATGACCTGAGTCGAAGGCAGAGGCTTTAACCCACTGAGCCACCCGGGTGCCCCCGGAATCTACCTTTTTAACAAAGATTTCAGGTGATATGCAGACACTGAAATTTGCTTGTTGGCCGCATGTGGAGGAGCTAACGGCAGTCTCCAGGGTGTCAAGAAAAGGAGCAGCTACTGGATGGGAAGATTCAAGAGTTCTTGACTATATGGAGCAGAGCCCCATGTGCCGACTCCGCTTTACATCTCTGATTGGCATCGTCTGTGAAATGAATGAGAAATAAGCCTTTCTTGTGTTAAGCCACTGAAATTTGAGGATTTTTTCCACATGTAACTTACCCTCTGCCTGGAACATTTATTCTTGCCACCTTTCCTCCAACTTCTGGTTAATCTGTGCTCACTCTTCAGCTCTTACCTCAAATCCACTTCCTTTGGGTAACTCGCTCTTCCCCCAGAGCTCCCCATTTTAGTCCTCCAGACTAAGTCATTCCTGCCAGTATTAACCTTAACGTACTTTATCTTTGAAGCATTAATCGCAATGGTAATTGTATGAGTAATTGGCCAATTAGTTGCTAATGCTTTCCTATCCATCAGCATGCAATTTTCAGAGCAGGAAAAATGACTACTGCTTTTGTTTACTAATACATTCTCAGATCTTACCAGGCCTTTCTCAATAAATATTAGTCCGGTAATTAAATGAAGAAATGATCTGGCTGAATCAAACACTTCAGATCCTGAAAGGCACATATTTATTTTTCTGAAGCATGGTTTCGGCAGGCAGGCAGGCAGAAATAATAGCTAGCATGTATAAAGCAGATAATTACTATGTGCCTAGCACTTGCTCAACACTTACAAAGGTCCCTATTTTATGACAATAGCTGTAAAAGGAGAGCTTCTATATTTATCCCAATTTATCAGTGAGGGAACTGAA
This sequence comes from Neogale vison, assembly GCF_020171115.1. Taxonomy (NCBI): domain Eukaryota; kingdom Metazoa; phylum Chordata; class Mammalia; order Carnivora; family Mustelidae; genus Neogale; species Neogale vison. The sequence continues at coordinate 95,522,870 of NC_058093.1, read as the reverse complement.
GTGTGAGAGGGGTGAAGAAATTTCCCAAGGTCACACAGTAAGTGTTGGCTGTATAAATGAACCAGGAAAACCTAACTCCAGAGTCCATGGGCTTACCTACTTCAATTACTGCCTTATGCCTTGCTAATAGAGTCACTGCCACTTTTTATTGGTCTTACTCACCTGGATCTCTACAAGAAGCCAGGAAAGAATCCATTCCATCTTTACTCATGAAAATGTGATTGTTGTGAGGTTTGGAATATATTCAAATGTTCCTTCTCTCCTTTTTATTTTTTATTTTTTTATTTTTTTTAAGATTTTTTTTTAAATTTTATTTATTTATTTGAGAGAGAGAGAGACAGTGAGAGAGAGCATGAGCGAGGAGAAGGTCAGAGAGCGAAGCAGACTCCCCATGGAGCTGGGAGCCCGATGTGGGACTCGATCCCGGGACTCCAGGATCACGCCCTGAGCCGAAGGCAGTCGTCCAACCAACTGAGCCACCCAGGCGTCCCGCTTCTCTCCTTTTTAAATGTACATGAGTCCATAAGCCTTACATTATAACTAAACTATTCTCTCACTGGTCTATAGGCAAGTGATTATCCTTTGTATTATCATTTTAATATCTTTACACTTTTCCCTCTTTCACTTAAGAAAAAACAAAACCAGAGAATATAATTTTCCCTTTAGTTGTTTTTTATATAAATGGCTTCTCAATATACAAGTCATATAGCCTCCTCTGGTGGTAAACAGGTGCAAGCTTCTGTGGATTTAAAAAAAGGGGGGAGGGGCAGGGGTTAAAAAGCAGGTGTAGAACTTTATATTTCAAGGTGATATTACCAACCCATCTTTGACTTCTTTTTCAAGCAATGGTAAAGGGCTGGCACTGAATCATTCACCTTCTTGTGAATATTGCATGTCTCAAAACTTACAAATGGATTTATGTCTAATGTTATTTTTTTCTCTTCTTCTGGTTAAAATGGAAAGTGTATCTCATCTGCCTGAGCTCTGGGTCCCATTCCAGCTTGTCTAGAATGGTGGTGAGTACAATAAGCAACATTTGACTTACAGTAACTGTCCTAGTTATCTCACAGGATAAGACTTGTGTCATCATACATACAAATGCTTTCCATATTCCATTTTGTCATTCTCAGAGTGTTGGCGATGTCTTTCCTCGTGGCCACAAGATAGCTGCAGCAGTACCAGGCATCGTGTGCCCACAACCACTTACAGCAAGACGGGTTGTGCTTTCTTCCATGTGTCTCCTTTTACTAGGAAAACTCCTCCTAGAAGTGCCCCCTCCCTTCCCATGAAGCCCTGAAAGGAAGAGGAGGTTGAAAAAATAAGTGTCTGGCAGTTTCCCTTCTTATTGGGGAAACTCCTCGGGGATGTGGGAAAAGAATGATTGTCCGGTGGGCTATTAGCAGAATTTGCCATATACCTCATATTCCTTCCAGTCTTCATAGAGCCCTCCTGCTTTCCTGTGTTCCCATAGCTCTTTTCTATCAGTATCTAACTGTGTACATGTTTCTTTAATCATTTAAATGGGTTGTTCTTTTCCACTCCAAATCCCTTTCTTCCTTCCCTTCACACTTACTGATACCTCTTCCTTACCTCCCCCTTCTCTCTTCAACCCACCCAACTGCCATCTAACTTACTCAGAGAAGAATCCAAAGTCGTCCTTGCTAAGTTGATAATCACCTCTGTGTTGCTAAAAACAATGGACTTTTAAAAATCTTCTCTAAATTGACCCAATAGCAGGATTCAACATAGCTGCTTCTCACTCCCTTCTCAAAACTCTCTCTACCCTCTCACTTTCCTCCACACAGTCCCTCCAACTCACCATTTTTCCTGAGTTTGCTTTATTCATTTACACTTTTCCATACAACCCTGTAGATGTTAGAGTTTGAAACTTCAGTCAGATCCCCTTGTCCTCACCTCACTTTGCATACTCCATAAATGATAGCATCCTCCAGAGCATCATTTATCTGCTGTATGTAGAAATTCCTACCTCTAGGTTTAAGAACCGTTTTCTGAGCTCCAATCCTGGCATATGCCTACTTAACATCTCCATTCTGTGTCTCCAGCACTCCAAAAACATGTCAAGTTTTGAACTCACATATTCATGCACTCCTCCCCCTCAACTTTCTCTTCCTTCAATGTTTTCCCTCTCAGTAACACCTTCTATATAATTTCTTAAGAGAGAAACCCAAGATTTCTTCTTGACTCCTCCTTCCTCAAATTCTGTATCTAATAAATCTACAAAACTATTGGGTCTGCTTTGAAAACATCAAAAGTATCCACCTCTCCATCTCCCTTACACATGGACAGTTACCTCTTAAACCAGCCTCTTCACATTCACCCATCCCACTCCCAATCCAGTCCATTTAAACTGTAGCATAGTTGCATATTAAAAACACAAGTCTTCTATGTAACTTCTCTGTTTAAAATTCTTCAGTGGCTTTCTGCAACTTTGAGAATAATGTCTGTAATCTTTAACATGATTTCCAAGGCCTTGTATGATATTCTTGCCTATCTTTCCAGCCTCATCTGCACCACACTCCCCTTTCTATGTTTTAGCCATTCTGGACATTTCAGTTCAAGTGCACTGTTCTCAAATTAATGCTTCTTCTACCCTGATTAGTCTTCTCCTTCACCTGGTTAGATTTTCCCTGACATGTCATTTCCTCAGAAAGGACTTTTCTTAACCCTGCTATCCATATTTGGCCATCACATAATTTTAGTCGTCATCACACATTTCTGAAGCCCTTAGAATCTCCCATTTTGTGACATTCATCCTCACTTACAATCACTAGCTCAGTGTCTGCCTTCCTCTTTAGATTGTGCAGTCACAATGGCAGGGCCCTTGTCTGATTGCCTCACTGCCAGTATGCATGTCTAGTTCAGAGTAGATGAGCAATAAATATTTGATAAATGAATTAAAGGCTATGAATGATTCTTTTTTTTTTTAAGATTTTTTTCACTTATTTGACAGAGAGTGAGAGCCCAAGCAGACAGAGCGAGAGGGAGAAGCAGGCTCCCCACTCAGCTGGGAACCCAACAGGGGGCTTGATCCCAGGAGCCTGGGATCATAACCTGAGCTGAAGGCAGCAGACTTAAATGGCTGAGCCTCTTAGGCGCTCTGGCTATGAATGATTCTTACATTGTTTAATTCTAACATTAGAAATAAAGACATCGTTCTACTGAAAGAATTTATAGGTTAATTGAGTTTTTAGAAACCCATTTAAAGTTAATATGGAAGATCAACTCTTAATTCTTCTTGAGAAATTATGTCCTATATAAGCAACAATGGTCTGTAATCAGCATTATGTTTCAGTGTATAATAACACTATATAAGAGGCCTTATTGGAAAAAAGTAAATACAAATCAGAGTGCAATCTGTTAGCTATTTTTAGGTGTTTATATGGAATCTTTATAGGAAATGTTTATAGGAATGTTTATAGGAAAGAGGTGTTTTCAGATGTAGCCCCTTAATCCTGCAAAGATTGCCAAATGCTTGTACTGCCGAGGGGACAATTCAATTGATGTAAAATGTATAATATAACATATGCAACTTAAAAAAATATATAAACCTTAGCTAATAGTTATTCGAGACTCTGTAATTCCAGAAAGTATTAAGTATGGGCCAGTTTTCATTTTATTAAAAAAAGTTTGGTTTTTTTTTTTAAAGATTTCATTTTTAAGTAATCTCTACATACAAGGTGGGTCTGGACCTCACGACCCCAAGATCAAGAGTCACCTATTCCACCGACTGAGTGGGCCAGGAGCCCTGGGATCTGTTTTTATTTTAATGGCAACCAACCACAACATGCCATTGTCTTGATTATGGAACATTCTCACATAAAATTGTAGACAAAAGCATTACCTGTCCTCCTCTTTTGTATTACCACGGAGAACGAATGCTTATTCTCTGCTTTTCAGTCACTTTAGAAAGCCGCTGTGGCAATAGCATAGCCAGTGTTTTGAGGTTTTGGATTGATGTCTGGCCAAAGACTAGGAAACTTGCATTCTACCAACACCTCCCTGCAGATCACAGGCTCTATGGTATTACAGAGGTTGACGTTGCGGTTTTTAACCTTTCTCTTCTTCAGGGTTGGGCTAAGTTGAACTAAGCTCTTTTTCAGGTTTGGGCTAAGGTTGAACTAAGTTCAGCAGGAGACAAAGCCCACTTAGTTCCACACAGAGAAACACCTACCCTATCACCCAATGGCCATTAATCATCATAAAGAATTACATCGTCCACAATTAAGGTTTCAAACCGGGGCGGGGACGACTTCTTCCATACTTAACGTCTCAATGAGACGGCGGAGAACACCTCCTAGACAGTGGACACCGTGTCCTCTCCTCCCCTTTACAGATTGGAAAAAGGCTCTCTCACTGCTGCCCCCTTCAGTTGTGCCCCGGAAACCACAGTTATGTTTTCCACATAGGAGGAAAAGAAGCCTAAGAAGACTACAATTCCCGTCATGCCTTATGAAGGCGTCGCCGTCGCACCGTAGCGGTTAGTCATCTTTCTCACTGGCTCTTTCCATTTCCGGAACTGCGGAGTCTGAGGCCTAGCGGCCGCGCGCCCACACCAACTTGCCAACGAGACAAGGCACTGGGGCGCGGTGCCCACGGCGACGTGCGGCGTCACGGGGCGCAGAGCGCGCCTGGTCCGCGCGCTTGCGCGCGTCCCAGGGGACTGCTGACGGGATTGCGTGCTTGCGCGGAGGCGGGGGCCAGATCAGCTTGGGCTGCGGGGGCCGCGGGGCCAGACGAAGGAGAGGGCGGGGTCAGCTTCGGGACCGCGGCAACAACACTCCGAGCGAGCGCCTGGGCCAGAGGAGAGCGATGTTGTGGTTCCAGGGCGCCATTCCGGCCGCCATCGCGTCGGCCAAGAGGAGCGGCGCGGTCTTCGTGGTATTCGTGGCAGGTGAAGGGGGCGGGGGCCCGAGTTGTGGCCGGACACTCCTTCGGCCTACCTCCAGTTCTAGCCTTTCCTCCGAACTCCGACAGGCCCAGGCTGCCGTTCCTGGTTTCCCAGCGCTTCCCCCTTCCGTTTGGGGCATGCCGGGCCTGGCTAGGCCCCCAGCTCCCGCTTCTTCAGCACCCCGGCGGGAGGCACGGTCCCCGCCTCGCCCCCACAGCTCTCAGAGCCCCGCCTACAGCTCTGGCAGGGCACGGGGCCGCGTCCCGAAGGCCCTAGCCGCGTACCCCCGCTGCGCCCCCTGAGGAGTTGGCGCACTTAGACCCCAACAGCCCTCTCTCGGGCACCCCGGTAGATGTCTCTGCCCCCGAGGACCCACTTCGGGATGCTTAACGTTTGTGTAGCACAAGTGTTTAGGTGGTGATAGAGACAGGCCATTAGGCAGGCAGTTGGGTTCGTAATTAGTTGTGGACTGTCAGGAAGAAAGCTGTGTCATCGGTTAGCAACAAAGAGAAACCACCTGATGTTCACGGCTACTGGCGATCGTACGTTCCTGCAACGCAAACTTTTGAGCTTTATATAGGTTGGATTTTTTTTTTTTTTTTAATTCTAACAGGGGGAGAGAGTCTAATGTGGAGTATTTGCTTTGTTGCAACTTGGTTTTTGTACCGTTTGTTGAGAAGAAGTAGCCTTTCAGTCTTTAGTTCGTTTTGCTGTCTACCTAGTCTAATATCTGTAGTTTCGAGAACGTGAGCTAACTCATTTATCCTGTCTTACTCTGGTTTATTTTGCTCCGTCTTTTATTACTACCCTATTTTATTACAAAAATCTTCTAGATTTACAGTAGACCTAAGCCTCTATGGTTTTGCTATTCTCACCACATGAGCCAAATTAGTGTTTGTGATTTCTATTAATTTGAGGTGTATTATTTCAGCAATTTATGCTTAATAACGGTGTACTCATTAACTTAATGACCCTTGGGAGACTAGATAGCAGCTCTATAACTTTATGCAACGCCGTGAACAGAGGCTAAAATATGAGCTTCACTTCAAATCAAGTTTGAAATTTATAATTGTTTTAAGTTATGCCAAATTTTTAGTTAATTGTTCATTAGAAGAGCAGTTTGATCCTCTTATGTGTCTTTAGAGTTATATTTTAGATGCATAACTGCTATAATCCTGTAAGAAGAAAAAGTGGGATAAAAAGGGATTAAAAAGGAAAGGAAAATTAAATTATCTATACTTATTAAGAGCATAGTAGTAGTTTTATGACATTTTAAGTTGTTTTTCACATAAAATCTCCTTGATTCTTTATAAGTAGAACAGATATTATTGTACCCATTTCTTAGTTGAGGAAATTTATGTCCACAATGGTTAAGTGACGTGCACCAGGATCACAAAATATTTCCATCTTGTCCTGACAAATTTTTTTTTTAGCAGCTTCCAAAAGCTGTGTTTTTTGTTTTGCTTTTTGTTTCTTGAGAAAAACCGAGCAACTGGAGACCTCATGGATTAATGAAATTGATGTAGAAGTCAGGAAATCTAGGATTATGGTAGTCAATTTTTAATTTTTTAATTTGTTTTAATTTATTTTTAATTTTTTAAAAAAAGATATTTATTTATTTGACAGACAGAGATCACAAGTAGGCAGAGAGGCAGGCAGAGAGAGAGAGAGGAGGAAGCAGGCTCCCTGCTGAGCAGAGAGCTCACTCAATATGGGGCTCTATCCCAGGTCATGACCTGAGCCGAAGGCAGAGGCTTTAACCCACTGAGCCATCCAGGCGCCCCTTTATTTTTAATTTAAAAAAAAAAAAAAAAAAGATTATTTATTTATTTCATGGAGAGAGAGACACACACACACACACATAGAGTGAGAGAGGGAGTACAAGCAGGGAGAGTGGGAGAGGGAGAAGCAGGCTTCCTGCCCAGCAGGGAGTCCAGTGTGGGGCTTGATCCCAGGACCCTGGGATCATGACCTGAGCCAAAGGCAGATGCTTTTTTTTTTTAAAGATTTTATTTATTTATTTGACAGACAGAGATCACAAGTAGGCAGAGAGGCAGGCACAGAGAGAGGAGGAAGCAGGCTCTCCGCTGAGTAGAGAGCCCGACGTGGGGCTCGATCCCAGGACCCTGGGACCATGACCTGAGCTGAAGGCAGAGGCCTAACCCACTGAGCCACCCAGGCGCCCCAGGCAGATGCTTTTTGACTGAGCCACCCAGGGTGCCCCAGTAGTCATAAAAATATATATATATATATATATTTTTTTTTATTTTATGGGGGAGGGGCAGAATGAGAGAGAGAGAATCCTCAGGCAGACTCCCAGCTGGGTGGGGAGCCCAATTCCAGCTTTGATCCCAGGACCCTGAGATAATGACCTGAGTTGAAATCAGGAGTCAGACACTTAACCGACTGAACCACTCAGGCTCCCTGATGGTAGTCATTTTTAAAACAAAAAACACAACTGATGGTGTCTAAATGTTCCTAGAAGATACTTTTGGGCTAAATAGTTAATTTGAAATAAGAAATGCTAGATTTAATTAACGAACATTAGGAAACAGTGCTAGTTATTACTGTAGCAAAATAAAGTTAGAGGTCTTTGGGATTCTCTGTGTATGTGTGTGTATTCCATTAACAGCTTACTGATGAGCACATATTACATGTTTGCGGAATATCACTGACTCTGTTGAATGTTTGTAGGAACTCCGTTAGCATCTGTCAAAGGCGTTTGTCTTTTGACCTGTTTAAAATACTGTTGGCTTTTCTAGAGTTTTCGTACATTAATCCCGAACACTAGGTGGGATTAGTTTCACTCTAGGAGTATGTAGTTAGTGGGGTCTTGAAACTGCAGCCCTTACATATTGCCTGGACCTTTGTTATAGCCAGAACTCATGATTTTTTTAGATGGGATACCCTAACAAAAGTAAAGCAATTCAGTAGAAAATTAGAAAGAAATAGTAAATCTTGAAACACTGAGAAAAATAAAATTAAGGTTTAAAAAAAAAAAAAAAAGAAAAAGAAAATTAAGGGTGCCTGGCTGGCTCAGTTAGTTAAGCGACTGCCTTTGGCTCAGGTCGTGATCCTGGAGTCCTGGGATCAGTCTCGCATTGGGCTCCCAGCACCATGGGGAGTCTGCTTCTCCCTCTGACCTTCTCCCCTCTCATGCTCGCTTTCTTTCTCTCTCTCAAATAAATAAATAAAAATTTTAAAAAAAGAAAATTAAAAAGATATCTGAAAGGCTGGAAGAATGGTCTTGAGGGCATACTTTGTTTCATATAACCCCTCAGTTGGGAAGCACTTTAGGCAGGTTTATATTTAGTGAAATTTTCGTGGATGAATTAAAGAAAATTATAGAATTAAAACTGGAGAGATTACTACTAGTTCAGACAAGAACTTAGCAAGTATTTTTAAAGTGTTATATCTTTGTAACTTGAAAGAAATAAAACTGAAGATTGTGATTCTGTTTTGGGGAAGGTAGAATATTCTGACAAGGATCCTGAAGCAAAGTGTCAGTTCACAGACTAGTGTTGCTAGTGGGCTAAACTTTTCATGACAGACACTATTTACTGCCTTTTTTGATTCAAAAAGACCACAAAAGCTTTTAGATTTTGACTAGTTGACATTTTCTGGGTTGGAATTCCTGGCTGTACTAAGCTCTGCAACTCTTTGCTTCTGAGTTTGTATTCTTTTGGTTTTTTGTTTTTAAGATTTTATTTTATTCTTTTAAAAATTTCTACACCCAGTGTGAGGCTTGGAACTCACAACCCTGAGATCAAGAGTCACATGCTCTACCTACTGACCTAGCTAGATGCCCCTGTATTGTTCTTTTTAAGTGTCTTTACTTTGGATGCTGCTGATACTACCAAAGATACAACATTTCCTACTAAAATTTTAGGCTGGCCTAACTCCATAGCATAGTTCATGTACTGATTAATAAGTAAGTAAAGATACTAAAGTTGGTTAATAATTTTACTCTGTAGAATTAAGGTGGGTCTCAGTGAGTTAAGGAATTCCATTCAGCCTTACATCTCTGTTGGTCAAGCAGCTGTTGCTGCTGCCACTAAGCTGAGTTATGGACAGACACTGCTAGTGGGGATGTGATATTTGGGACCGTCCCCATGTGGTACAACATACTGAAAAGTACCAACTTCAGAGGCAGGACATTCATACTTCTAGCTATCCCCTTGTCATCCCCACTTAGATGCCTCACAAGATCCTCAAGTATAAAAGTATATTTACTGCTTGTAAAAACTTGTTTTTCTCCCCACCAGTGTTGTACATTTAGTAAATGGCACGACTTTTACATCCAGATTGATAAACCGTACTGTGGGAGTTATCTTTGAATCTCAACTCTTTAGTCATCTCTTATCTCCCGTTCCGTGTTGTTTATGACACACAGTCACACAGTCACACAGGCCTTTTCCTACGCATAAAATCCTGCTTAGTGAACTGTTCAGGCTCTTGGCCCAGCTCAGTTTTTTCATCCTTTAGGTCTTACCTTAAATGTCACCCCAGAGAAGGCTTCCCTATCTGATCTCAAAAGGTCTCATTATTTTCTTAGATCTGTTCTTTTTTTCATAGTATTTATTCGTATAATTATTTATAATTGTTTACCAAAAAAGTACATTTTTTGTAGCATTAGATTTTTAAACTCCACTGAGAGCAGACAGTGTCTCATTTGTTTCCACATTTAGCTTATATATTAAGCTAATATATAATATATTATATATACTTTTGCCTCGGACAAAGTAAATGTAGAATAAAATCATGAATGTATGAAAAAAGAATGAAAAAAAAGGGTCCTTCTTGCCTCACATTCTTCTCTAAGAATGTTTGTAGTAAGAATGTTCCCATGTAGCTATTTTCTAGGTTGATAATTTTGTCATTCACTTGGAATTTTACGTGCCACCCCACAGTGTTGGAAGATGTGCTCAGAATGATGTCGCTGCAAATGATAATTTTCCCCATTTGCTTTCTCAACATCTGGGAATCTGCTAATGGGCATTCTTTTTGGTCCTGGTCTGCGGGTGTGTTCTGCTCCCTCTTTACTTCTCCATGGCCAGATTTGTCAAGCTCCTCTTCCTGGATCATCTCACATAGAAAATACTCAAATATGCAGCATTAGTCAATTATTATAGGTATGCCAGGATACTTACTTTACAAGAAATTCAGCTATTCGTTCCACAGAATACTTATTGAGAGCTTGCTATATGTCAGGTACTTAACATATGCCAGGTTGTGTTGTAGGCATTTGAGTTATATTAAAAAATTATATTTAAAAAGATATAATAAAAATTATATTAAAAAAGAAAACAATCCTTGCTCTCATGGAGCCTGCATTCTAGTTTGTGGGGGACAGTAAATATAATAAGTAAACACATGGTCTATTGGAAGGTCAAAAGTATTACAGGGGGAAAAAAGACCAGGAAATTAGGGAACTTTGGGAATGTCTGAAGGCTGTCATTTTATTTTTTATTTGTATTTGTATATGGGACTTGTGGGCCTTGAGCTCATGACCCTGAGATCAAGAGTTGCATGCTCTACTAACTAGGCCAGCTAGCTGCCCCTAAAGGCTGTCATTTTAAAGTAGTGTATAGTCTACTGGGTATTTACCCCAAAGATACAGATGTAGTGAAAAGAAGGGCCATATGTACCCCAATGCTTATAGCAGCAATGTCCACAATAGCCAAACTGGAAAGAGCCGAGATGCCCTTCAACAGACAAATGGATAAAGATGATGAGGTCCATATATAAATGGAATATTACTCAGGCATCAGAAAGGATGAATACCCAACTTCTGCATCTACATGGAGGGGACTGGAAGGAGATTATGTTCAGTGAAATAAGTCAAGCAGAAAAAGTCAATTATCATATGGTTTCACTTACTTGTAGAACATAAGGAATAACATGGAGGACATTAGGAGAAGGAAAGGAAAAGTGAAGAGGGGGAAATCAGAGTAGGAGACGAACCACGAGAGACTGTGGACTCTGAGAAACTGAGGGTTTTCGGGAGGAACCACGAGAGACTGTGGACTGAGAAACTGAGGGTTTTTGAGAGGAGAAGGGTGGAGGGGATGGGTGATCCTGGTGGTGGGTAATTAAGGAGGACATGTATTGCATGGTACTGGGTGTTATATGTAAGCAATGAATCTTGGAACAGTACATCAAAAACTAATGATGTGTTGTATGGTGACTAACATAACGCAATAAAAAAAAAAAAGTAGCGTATAGTAGGGAAGCCTTTATTGAGAAGGTAATATTTGACCAAGAACTTAAGGGAGTTGAGTGTTGACCATGTAAATATCTGTGGGGAGAATATTCAAGGCAGAGGAAGCAACTAGTACAAAGACCTTAAAGTAAGAGTCTTTTTATATTAGCAGAATAGGAAAAAGGTAAAGAGATATGAGGTCAGAGAGGTAACTGGAGGCATGAGGCCATTTGTAGGGACTTTGACTTATAATGTAAGGGAAATTGGAAGCCATTGTAGATTTTGAGCGATGTGGTAAGACTCTTAACAAAAGTTGCCATGCTAATAATCGACTGAACAGCTTTGCCACATCTACTGCAGTCAGCAGTCAGACTTGGCATTCCAGAAAATGTTGACATCACTGTGAAGGGATGCACAGTTATTGTGAAAGGCCCCAGAGGAACCCTGCAAAGGGACTTTAGTCATGTCAGTATGGGACTCCATCTCCTCGGAAGGAGAAAGAGGAGGCTCTGAGTTGACAAATGGTGGGGAAATAGGAAAGAACTGGCTACTATTCATATAACCTGTAGTCATGTACAGTATATAATCTGGGGGACAGGGTGCTCCTGGCTTGCTCAGTCAGTAGAACATGTGATTCTTGACCTGGGGTGGTGAGTTTGAGCCCAAAATGGGTTGTAGAGATTACTTTAAAAAACAAAACGAAACAACATGATCAAGGGGGCTACGCTAGGCTTCCCTTACAAGATGAGGTCTTTGTATAATCACTTCCCCATCAATATTGTATTGAATATCAGGAGAATGGTTCTCTTGTTAAAATCTAGAATTTCTTGGATGGAAAACACATCTGTGGGTTTGAATGAGGCCACGTATTGTTTGTTCAGTATCTCAAGTCCAGAAAGATGAGTTAATTCTTGAAGGAAATGACATTGGACTTGTTTCAAACTCAGCTGCTTTGATTTAGCAAGCCACAACAGTTAAAAACAAAGATATCAGAAAATTTTTGGACAGTATCTATGTTTCTGAGAAAGGAAGAGTTCAAGAGACTGATGAATAAGATCTAAGTTGTCCAGCTACCTCAACAGCAAGATGCTGGATGATTTTTCAGACTTATTTGTGGTATTTTTTTTAAAGATTTTATTTATTTATTTGACACACACGCAGAGAGAGCGATCACAAGTAGGCAGAGGCAGGCAGAGAGAGAGGGGGAAGCAGGCTCCCTGCTGAGCAGAGAGCCCAACCACGTGGGGCTCCATCCCAGAACAAAGACCATGACCTGAGCCAAAGGCAGAGGCTTTAACCCACTGAGCCACCCAGGTGCCCCCATTTGTAGTATTTTAAAGATGCAATAAAAACTATATTGATTGGCATTGATGGGGCTGCTAGAATGAGCAGGGAAAACAGTTAGGAGGCTATTGTAATCATCTAGGTGAGATGTGGTAGCTTAAATCAGGGTGGTAGCAGTGAAAGTGGTAAGAAATAGTTACATTCTGCATAAATCTTGGAGAGAGAGCTGAAGTCAGGGATAACTAGTTTCTGGCCTAAAATCTGAAGGGTTGGAATTAAACAGGTAACTGAGATGAGGAAGGCTGAGGGTGGATTGGGAAAATGGCTACACATGAGAAGAAAACAACTTACGGAAGAACAGATACAGAATTTTTTTTTGTATTTGTAATTCATTTTTGGTAAACAAAAAATGTGACCTGAGAACTTTTTTAATCTGTAAATTGGCAGAGGTTGTTCACCTTTGAGAAAGCACTTAACCTCTGCTAAATGTCAGAAGTATTTTTCTTGACTTACTTGGGTAAGTTTCCTTCTGTCCATCAGTAAGTGGTTACATCAAAGTCTAGGCATTACAAGTCTAAAAAGGAAGTAATATGTTGATAGATAGAACTTTTAAAACATTTTGTCATTGAAGTATGACATATACAGTATACTAAGTGAAGTATATTAAGTGAGCAGCTAAGTGAATTTTTTATTTCTTTATTTGACAGACAGAAATCACAAGTAGGCAGAGAGGCAGGCAGAGAAAGAGAGAGGGGGAAGCAGGCTCCCTGCTGAGCAGAGAGCCTGACTCGGGGCTCTTCCCAGGACCCTGAGATCGTGACCTGAGCCAAAGGCAGAGGCTTAACCCACTGAGACACCCAGGCGCCCCTCAGTGAATTTTTATGTATTAACACACTCATGTAACTCTCATCCAGATAAGATATAAATATTTCCAGCACCCCCAGAAGGCTCCTTCATGCTCTTTCCCAATCAGTAGCACCTCTACCCAGGTAACTAATATGCTGAGTTGAGTTCTATCACCATAGATAACTTTTGGATCAGCATGCCTTTTTTTTTTTTTCTTTTGAGAATTATTTACCTTAGAGAGAGAGCATGCCTGCATGCTTGCAAGCAGGGGGAGGAGCAGAGAGAAAGGAAGAGAGAGAGGAGCAGACTCCTGCTGAGTGCAGAGCCCATCTCAGGTCTCTGTCTCAGGATGCTGAGATCATGACCTGAGCCGAAGTCAGGAGTGGACACTTAACCTACTGAGCCACTCAGGTGCCCCTGGATAAGTATATCTTCTAAAATTAGCGTACCTGTGATAAAAAGCAAGTCCAAAACTGCAATCACAACTGTACCTGCTTCTGTCTACCTTGGAGGAATTCTGGGGAGTGATGCCCTGGTGTGGGGACATTGAGCTTGACAGAAAAGTACTACATAAAGGAAGGCTATTGCATATTTATTTTCTAAAATCACGTGTACAAAAGCCAGAATAGCTGCTGTACATTTCCACAATGACTTGTAATTACTGTGGTACTATTTGCTTCATAATTTGGATGTCTTTTTTTAGAAAATATTTTGTAAAACCTAGATAGCTTCATTCTTTTTCATTACATCTTCATTTTTTTTTTTTTTTGGCAGCCTAAGCTGTTTTTTGTTACTTTTTATAAAGTTAACAGTGCATATAATCATGCTTTTCACTTTATTGGAAAATTTTAGTTTTCACACTTGGTAGAAAATACCAATTTATTTGTAGTATTTATGGAATTATATATTTTATTTGAAATTCCATATTCCAAGGGGAAAGAATCAGCAGATATTGGCCTTATAAGTATCCTTGAAATGTTTTACAGGTGATGATGAGCAGTCTACACAGATGGCTGCAAGTTGGGAAGATGAGAAAGTGACAGAAGCATCTTCAGACAGTTTTGTTGCTATTAAAATCGATACCAAAAGGTTTGCTTATAAAAGTATTAATTTTTTAAGTATAATAATTGTCTTTTGTGATTTATGGTGATACTCTTAGACTTTAAGAATGTTGATTTTTCTGTAAGGCATATTGGGGACTTAAATTCTGATTGCCATTTTCCAAATACATCATGGTATCTTGCTGAAAAACTTTTAAGTTCTGCTGGTCCACCAAACAACAATGTGACGTGTACTAGGAATGCAAAAGAACTGTGATCCTCAGCTTCTAAGAACTTAGAAGTAACTGTAAATTATATATCAGTTATCTCTGAAAGGTTGACCACTCTTTTGGATCCTATTTTTAGGAATGAAGCTGTTTACTTCAGTGGGAGTAAGGACTTTTTTAGGTCCCTCACAGTACTTGTTATCTGCAAGTCTCTTATTTGTCAATCCATTCCTTCTATCCCCACCCCTACTTAAAAATGTCTTTTTTTTTTTTTATTGTAGAAAATTTCAAACATATACAAAAGTAAGTGAATAGTATAATGAACTCCCATGTACTTGTCAACTACTTTGGTAATTATCAATTTTTAGTCAGTCTTGTTTCATCAGTACCATGACCCATTTCCACCCATCCCATATAATTTTGAGGCAAATAGTCTTTGTGTCACTTCATTGATAAATATTTTAGTATGTCTCTGGAAGATATATTTTTTTAACATTAATTAATCTAAATTTAGTATGTGAAAAACTAAATTTCTTAACATAGCTATAATACTAAAAAAAAAATAACTGTTTCTTAATAGCAGATATCCAGCTACTGTTCACATTTTCTGTTGTCTTATCTATGTCACAGTTGTATTCTTAGTTTATTATAGTTTGTTTGACACAGGATCCATCAAGGTCTACACATTGTGATGTGTTGACCTCTCAAGTCTCTTTTAGTCTGTAGACTCCCCCCCCCCTTCCTTTTCTTTGCAGTTAATATTTTGGGGAAACTAGGAGATTCATTCTTTAGTTTCCTGCAGTATGAATTTTGTTGACTGCATCCCTGTTAGTGTTATCTAGTTTGTTCCTCTATCCTCTGTTTCCTGTAAATTGACAGTTGGATTCAGGTTAGATTTTTTTTTTTCCCATTATGACTGCTTCATAAATGGTGGTATGTCTTTCATTCTTCCATTAGAAGACATATAATGACTTGTTGTCTTTATGATGTTAGCAGCAGGCATCAATGATCAGTACCTAGAAACAATAATTCATTAGCAGCTATAAAATGGTATTCCTGTCCTTTGGATACTGATAATATCAGAATGAATGAGTGATGGTTAAAAATTACTGTCAAGATCAAAATAATTTGCAATTTACCTGTAAGTTAGTAGGGTTTTTAAAAAAAAATTTATTTATTTAAGTAATTTGTACATCCATGGTGAGACTCAGAACTCATGACCCTGAGATTAGGAGTCACATGCTCTTCCGACTGAGCCAACCAGGTGCCTCAGTTTGCAAATTTTTCATTAAAATTTTTTCAATATAAAAATGTCATAAAACAAACATAGTGGTTTGCCTCACAGTAGGAGTTGTTGAACTATATATTTATTGAGCTGTAATACTTTAAAAAAAAGAATCTTACCATTTTAATGTATATCCTATCATTTATATTATCCATTATTTCCAGAAGCACCAGTAACAGCAGGAGGAATATAGGGGTATATTGGAAACATGGAAGAAATGAGAATATCAGGATTTTTATACAAATTTTTATACAGGTTATACACAGACTGATGTAACTACCAATTTTTCTTTTGAGAAGAAGGAAGGGGGATAGAGGAGGGACAAGAGGGAGAGGGAAAGAGAATCATAAGTAGGTTCCGTGGCCTGTGAGGAGCCCATTGCAGGACTTGATCTCACATCCCCGAGATCATGCCCTGAGCCAAAACTAAGAGTCGACGCTTAACCAACTGAGCAACCCAGGAGCCCTGTCTCTAACATTTTAAAAAATAAATTTTATTTTTTTCTTTCTTTTCTAAAAACAAATTTCTAAAATCATTTGCAGGAATACCTGTGTGTAGTGATGGTTGCTGTTTCTTTATGGACTGCCTGCTAATAGAATCTAATGGAATGAAAAGTTAATTTTATTTACTATATAAAAATTATGAAATTAATGTTCTTATAGTATTCTAGTGTGTATTTATTTATGGAGATAGCCCATGTTGAAAATAAACTGTTACGGAATGCATCAGAAGTTTACATTGGCGGGGCACCTGCCTGGGTAGCTCAGGGATTTTAGGGTTCCACTCTTGATTTCTGCTCAGGTCATGATGTCAGGGTCCTGGGATAGAGCCCTGCATTGGGCTCTGTACTCAACAGGGAGTCTATTTGAAGATTTTTTTTTCTCCTCTCCCTTTGCCCCTGCCTCCCCTTAAAATAAATAAATCTTTTTTTTAAAGTTCACTTTGGTTATTTTTGGGAAGATAGAATTCTTGGTACTTCTTTTCTTTAAACTTTTCCCATTCAGTTTTCAGATGATTTTATGGTAATTGTGGTTTATATTCAGAAAATGAAACAATTTTCTAATTCCTGGAAATACTAATTTGATTCTTGGTATTACTACTCTACATTGATTAGTATGTCTTACTTGTATCAGAATGTAACGTCTCACTTTATCCCTGTCCCTAACCACCTAGTTCCCCTTCTCTGGAGTGACCAAATCAAGAAAATTTATTTCCCTCCCCTCTCTTACATTCTTGTTTATTATCCTCTCTTTTTTACAGAAGTGGTAGCATTTTGATATACCTTTTTTCTGTCTTTTTTTATGACTGCTTAGTTAGTTTTTACTAGTGGATACTTAGGTTGTTTTGAAATATTAATACAAAGTACTGTATTATCATTTGCACAGGTAAATCATAAGCATTAATATTCTGTTGTTACAATTTAAGATATTATATTCAGGAATACTTGATGCTTAGGAAGCAACGTGGCAGAGACCTACTTGATTTTAGTCATCAGATCTGGCCACCAGTGTGGGTTGCAGGAATGAATGTAATCTGAAAATTATAAAACCAGAAAAGGTCTGTAAAATAAGAATTGTACTTTTCTCCTTCCAACTGATGAATATGAAAGAAAACAGTGCTTCAAAAAATCATTTTAATGATACCAGTAAATTTTTATGAAACAACTGAGTATTGGGGAAACTCATATATCTAGTGATTTTCTGTTTGATTTTGTTTTACAGTGAAGCCTGCCTACAATTTTCACAAATCTGTATCCTTTCAATAAAGAATTGGTTTGACAGATATTTGCATGAGGAATTGCCTTTCTTTTGGTTAATTCATGACATTTTGAAATTAATCATTTTTATTTAGGAACTCTTACATTCTTGTTTATGGGAAATTTATACTACTAAGTGTTCTTTGAGATAATACATTGTAGCAAAGGGGATCATAGGGATCCCTATTGTAGCAATGGGGATCATATTTATTATCAATATCTGGAAAGCAATATGGGACAGTTTGGTTGGAATGTTAGAAGAAGCTGTCAAGCTGCAAGATAGATGTAGAAGTTACAAAAGAGGAGAATGTAGTGGATGATCCCCACTCAGTTATACAATACAGATAAATTAGTTTATCACATGTATGACAAGCATAATGATAAGGTAGTTGAAATTAATTGGTAAACATGTTAGCTGGTAACATTGTGAAATTCACAAAGACTTGTTTTGCTTTGTTGTCAGTAGTATTTCATAAAATTATCCCCTTGTTTTTCATGAATTGTTAGACTTAATTAAATTGTACAGATCCCGTAGTGTGTGTTCCATCCAGTTTCTTTATTGGAGACAGTGGAATTCCCTTGGAAGTAATAGCAGGAAGTGTTTCTGCAGATGAACTTGTTACCAGAATTCACAAAGTCCGGCAGGTGAGAAAGAACAGAATTTCTTTTTTACAAACATGGGAAAATGGTGTGTCAGAAACTTGACATTGGAGTATTTTTGGAGCTGTCTGTATAACCAGGAACCTGCCATGCCATTAAACTTTAAAGGTAGTAAATATTTTCCCGGATTGATTTCGAATATAGCATTGTGAAGTTATAAGTACCTGAACCTAATGAGTGACTTCTTACTCTCCCTTCTTTCTTCCTCCCTCAGTCAACTACTAATAAGCATCACTATTACTTTGTTCCAAGAGAGAGGTTTCACATTAAGGTCCCAAACTGTATTGCTTGACACATTTTAAGGAATTTAGTCAATTTCTCATTAGTATCCCCTTTGGGCAAATGGCTAATATAGCTTGAAACTTTTTTCCTTGAACTAATTTGAAGGAAAATCCGTATGCTTTGAAAATCTTTTTATGCTCTTGTCACATTGTAGTTGAATTCTACAGTGTGATTATGCCATGTTTAGGATTATACAGTTTATATTAATCTATTTAGAAGGTTTAGTACTTTTCCCTCTTATGGAGACAGTTGACTTTTATTTTGGCATCATCTGCCAGGTAGGTTTAGATTCTTACCTATTTATTAAATTCCAGTGTATTTTTGCCCTAGATGCACTCATTAAAAGGTGAAGCATCGGTGGCAAATGGCAGCCAGTCAGAAAGTTCAGTCTCTACTCCACCAACCTCGTGTGAACCTAACAACACTTCTGAAAACTCTCAGTCCAGAAATGCGGAGCTTTGTGAGACACCACCCACTTCTGATAGAAAGTCAGATTCTGCAACAGGTAATTTTTAGTGTACCCTTTTGGGTATAGGTAGAAGTACTCCATCATTTTGTTTTAAAGGTCAGGGATTAATATCCTTAAAAAGAAAAATAACTGTTTCTCCTCTGTCATATTCATTTAACTTAAGATTTAAGGGTTGTCTTAAATACATGTGTTGGTCTGATAGTCGCAGAAAAGAATGAAGTCCGTGAATATGCCTTTCAAATCCAAATAGGCAACAGTTCAGAATAGTTGATTTGTAATTTCTTTTACTGTGCCATATTCAGGGACTGTTATTATGACACTTAACAATTTTATAAATATCTTTCCAGCCAGAGGATTTTGAAAGGTTGAAATGAACTAATGTATTTGGAATTGTTTTTATGACCTGTAATATGCTATACACATTTAAAAAATAGTATTTGCATTTTTAGAGATTAGAATTAAAGGTAACTGTAAAATTGTGGAAATAAGAGATGTGATTGCAGAGGGGTTGATAGAAAAAGGCAAAAGAGAAAATTTATACCATACATTAGGGATTTGTGTTCAAAGTTGCTTGGTGTAAAATATCTTTGTATTGGGCAACACAGAGTTATATAAAAAGTTAGAAGTTAGTAGATGAGTATCCTAAAAGATAATTCTACTCTAGCTGAAGTTATACGTAACAGGTTTTGAATATTTGAAGAATAGCTGCCAGGTCCCCTCTCAGTAGTCTCATTTTGAGGTTTTCATCTACAGATCGCTTAGGTTCTGGATGCACACAAAACTAGGGAATGCTATAATGAATGTAGCCCATATAGCTGTATAGCAGGATACTTAACTTTTACATTTACTTGGATACTTATCATTGCCAAATTCTTTGTTCCCTTTTGAATATATTTTCCTCTGGTATCGTTCTCTTCACCTGAAATACTTCCCTTAGCATTTCTTTTCTTTTTTTTTTTTTTTAAGATTTTTTTATTTATTTGATACAAAGAGAGACAGTGAGAGAGGGAACAAGCAGGGGGAGTAGGAGAGGGAGAAGCAGGCTTCCTGCTGAGCAGGGAGCCCAAAGCGAGGCTTGATCGCTGGACTCTGGGATCATGACCTGAGCTGAAGGCAGATGTTTATCGACTGAGCCACCAGGCACCCCCACCTTTTTTTTTTTAAGATGTATTTATTTATTTATTAGAGAGGGCACTCAAGTGGAAGGAGGGTTGGGGTGGGGGAGAATTTTCAAGCAGACTCCCTGCTGAGCGTGGAACCCAGTGCAAGGCTCTGTCTTACCACACATGAGAATATGACCTGAGCTGAAATCAAGAGTCAGACATTCAGTGACTTAGCCACCCAAGTGCTCCTTGCTTAGCATTTCTGATTACTCAGGTCTTTTGGCAAAATAATTCCTTTGTCTCTGAAAAATGAAAGTGTCCGTTTTATCTTCACTCTAGAAAGATATTTTTACTAGACACAAAATTTGGGGTTTACAGTTATTTTTTTCAACCCTTTAAGGATCTTTTGGGCTCCATAGTTTTCTGATGAGAAGTTTCTGTTGATAGCAGTGTTTCCCATATATGGAATATATTGCTTTTCTCTCTGCTTTCAGGATTTTCTCTTTCTTTGGCTTTTAGCAGTTTGACCGTATTATGCCTAGATATGCTTTTTCTTTGTGTTTATTCTGCTTGGGGTTTGCTGAGCTTCTTAAATCTGTAAATACATGATTTTTTGCTAAATTTGGGGAATTTGGAGCCATTATTTATTGAAATATTTTTCTCTTACTTTGCTGGAAATAATTGCATATATGTTAGGCTTCTTGATATTATCCCACAGATTCACATTTTTCTTTTTTTTCCCTCTTATTTAGATTGGATAATCTTACTGATCTATAAGTTCACTGACTTTTATCATCTTTCTACTCTTAAGCCCATCTAATGAATTTTTTTTTTTTAATTTTTGTTTTAAGATTTTTATTTTAAGTAATCTCTGTGTCCTGTGGAGCCCAGATTTAAAACCCTGAGATTAGGAGTCATATTCTCTACTGAGTTAGCCAGGTACCCCTACTGAATTTTTATTTGATTTTTTTTTTTTTTTTTTGACAGACAGAGATCACAAGTAGACAGAGAGGCAGGCAGAGAGAGAGGAGGAAGCAGGCTCCCTGCTGAGCAGAGATCCTGATTCGGAGCTCGATCCCAGGACCCTGGGATCATGACCTGAGCTAAAGGCGGAGGCTTTAACCCACTGAGCCACCCAGGCACCCCTTGGTAATAATTTTTAAGTTGACTTTTTTTAATAGACTTTCAAAATACTTTTTATGGTTTTATTTTTAGAGAGAGAGAACTCACACAAGTCAGGAAGGGGAAGAGAGAGAGAGAGTATTAAGCAGGCTCCATGCTCAGTACAGAGCCCCCTGTGGGGCTCGATCTCATGACCCTGAGATCATGACCTGAGTCAAAATCAAGAATCAGATGCTTAACCAACTGAGCTACCCAATAGACTTTTTTTTAGAGCAGTTCTATGTTTATAGCAAAATTAAGAGGATGGAACAGATTTCCTGTATACCTTCTGCCCCACTATCTACATCCTCCACCACAGTGATACATTTTATTAAAACTAATGAGTCCACATTTGACACATTATAATCAGGCAAAATCCATACTTTACATTAGAGTTTTCTCTTGATGTTAATACACTCTGTGAGTTTGGACAAATGTATTATGACATGTATCCATTGTTATGGCATCAGTATAGAACAAAGTATTTTTACTGCCCTAAAGGTCCTTTGTGCTCAGCCTATTCATTCTTACTGATTTTTTTTAGTCTTCATAGTTTTTGCCTTTTCCAGAGTGTCGTACAGTAGTCTTTTCAGATTGGCTTCTTTCACTTAGTAATAGGCATTTAAGCTTCCCTCGTGTCTTTTCATCACTTGATAGCTCATTTCTTATAGAGCTGAATGATATTCCATTGTCTAGATGTACCACAGTTTATGAATCTGTTCACCTACTGAAGAGTCATCTTGGTTTCTTCCAAGTTAGCAGTTATGAATAAAACTGCTGTAAGCATCTGTGTGCAGGTTTCTGTGTTTACATAAGTTTTTTTTTTACTTTCCTTGGGTAAATACCAAGCTCGTGATAGCTGGATTGTGCTCTCAGGAAATGTTTAGTTTTGTAAGAAGCCAGCAAGCTGTCTTCCAAATTGGCTGTACCATTTGCCGGTAAAATTATTTTGGATTTTCTTATTCTTCCCTCTATCTCCTCCTCCTCTTCTAACTTTCTATTTTGAAATAGTGTGACTCATAGAAACTTAAAGTAGTTATACTCAGTCCCAGTGTACCCTTTACCAACATTTTATTCAATTTATCTTTTAATTTATTTGATTTTCCTTTACCTCATTAAGTTATAATAGCTCTGTCTCATCTCAGGATTGCCGTTTTTTTGTCTTTTCTCCTGAGAATGGGTCACATTTTCCTTTTGGGTTGTGTGTCAGGAAATTTTTGTGTCTTGTACATTGTTACAGACACTCTGGATTCTGTTAGTGTTGATGCTTTTGTTTCAGTAGACACTTACCTTACTTCAACTCAAACTCTGTCTTTTTGAAGTGTGAGGTGTGAGTAGAAGCTCTAATCTCAGTTCTTTGTGGGTTTTTTTTTTTTTCACTTTGTTATGGAAAATTTCAGACCTCTAGAAAAGTAGAGAAAATAGTATAAGAAATCCCATGAACTCACTGCCTTTAAGAGTCTTCAGTTCTTACCAACTCATGGCTGATACTGTTTCATTGGTGCCCCCTATTCCTCATCTCCTTGTCACTTATTATTTAAAACAAATTTTGGGCATCATATAATTTTATTTTAAAATATTAGTATGTAAAAGATGAGAAATTTATCTACCTGTCTATAGTAGGGTCCATGCCCAGTGTGGAGCCCAACTTGGGGCTTGAACTCGTGATGCTGAGACCAAGAGTGAGTCACTTAGCCATGCAGGTGCCTGTAAAAGATAAGAACTTTAAAAAATAACCGCAAATTGGTATCCCTTATGAAACATAGAAAGTTGAACAGTAATTCCTTTTTATCATTATTTATCTAGACAATATTTACATTATACTAAATTTTTATTTGTTTGGAGTCCAGTATATTGTTGCTGCTTGATGAGTCTCCTTTTTTCTTTTTCTTTTTTTTGAGTGTTTTTTTTTCTTTAAGATTTTACTTATTTATTTGACAGAGAGATAGCGAGAGCAGGAACACAAGCAGGGGGAGTGGGAGAGGGAGAAGCAAGCCTCCTGCCGAGCAGGGAGCCTGATGTGGGGCAGACGCTTAACCGACGGAGCCACCCAGGTGCCCCTTGAATCTTAGTTTTCATTTCATAAATAGATTCCCATTCTCACTGATTTTTTTTCTGTAGCTGCCCAGAGTCTGGATTTTGCTGCATTCTTTTTTTTAAGTTTGTATTTTAATCACCCAGTGCTCATCACAAGTGAATTTCTTAATTCCCATCACCTATTTCATCCATCCCCCCAGCCATCCACCTCCCCTCTGGTACCCATCAATTTTCTATAGTTAGAGTCTGATTCGTGGTTTGTGTCTGTCTTTTTTCTCCCTTTGCTTATTTGTTTCGTTTCTTAAATTCCCCATATGAGTGAATTCATTGGTTTTTTTCTTTGTCTGACTGACTTATTTCATTTAGCATTATACTCTCTAGCTCCATCCATGCAGCTGCAAATAGCAAGATCCCATTCTTTTTTATGGCTGAATAATATTCCTGTGTGTGTGTGTTTGTGTGTGTGTGTGTGTGTAAACATATCATATCATCTTTAACAGTGCATCAGTCAGTGGACGATGGGCTGCTTCCATAATTTGTCTGTTGTAAATAATGCTGCTATAGATACTGGGTTGCATGTATGCCTTTGAATGAGTGTTTTTATGCTCTTTGAGTAAATACCCAGTGGTGCAGTTGCTGGGTCAGTAGGATAGTTCTGTTTTTAACTTTTTGAGAAACCTTCGTACTGTTTTCCAGAGAGGCTGCACCAGTTTGTATTCCCATCAACCATACAAAAGGGTTTTCCTTTCTCCACATTCTCTGCAATACTTCTGTTTGATTTTAACCATTCTGGCAGGTGTGAGGTGATACCACACTGTAGTTTTGAGTGACATTTCCCTGATAAGTGATGATGAGCATCTTTTCATGTATGTGTTAACCATTTGGATGTCATCTTTGGGGAAATGTCTGTTCATGTCTTCTGCCCATTTTTAAGTTGGATTATTCATTTTTGGGGTGTTGAGGTTTTGTATTAAGATTTGTTTTTTAAAGATTTCTATATATTTTAGAGAGAGCACATATGAGTGGGGAAAGGGCGGAGGGGGAGGAGAAGGAGATGCAGGAGAGGGACAAGCAGACTCCCTGCTGGACACAGAGCCCTGTGCAGGGCTGTACCCCTGAGATCGTGAGTGCTGAGACCCCATCCACCCTGAGACCATGACCCAAGCCAAAATCAAGAGCTGGACACCCAACTGACTGAGCCACCTAGGCACCCCTAAGGTTTTATTTTTAAATAATCTCCATACCCAGTGTGGGCACAAACTCAAAACCACAAGATTATAAAGTCCCATGCTTCACTGAGTGAGCCAGCCAGTTGCCCCATGGATGTTGAATTTTTGTTAAGTTCTTTATATATTTTAATTACTAATCCTTTGTCGGATATATCATTTGCAGATACCTTCTTCCATTCTAGAGGTTGCCTTTTAGTTTTGTTGATTATTTACTTTGCTATGCAAAGTAGTCCCAATAGTTTTTGCTTTTGTTTCCCTTGCCTCAGGACACATATCTAGAAAGATGTTGTTATAGTTGATGTCAGAGAACCTACTGCCTGTGCTCTCTTCTAGGGTTTTTATTGTTTCAGATCTCACATTTGGGTCTTTAATCCATTTTGAGTTTATTTTTGTGTATAGTATGAGAAACTGGCCCAGTTTCATTCTTTACATGTAGCTCTCCAGTTTTCCCAGTACCTTTTGTTGAAGATTCTTTTTCCCATTACATATTCTTTCCTGCTTTTTCAAAGATTAATTGACCATATAAGTTGTAGCTTTATTTTTGGTTTTCTGTTCTATTGATATATGTGTCTATTTTTGTGCCATACTGTACTGTTTTGTTTACTACTACTTTGTGATATAACTTCAAGTTTATAATTGTGATGCCTCCAGCTTTGCTTTTCAAGATTGCTTTGGCTGTTTGAGACTTTTTTGTGGTTCACAAATTTTAGGATTGTTTGTTCTAGTTCTTTGAAAAATGTTGTTGGTATATTGATAGAGAGTGTATTAAATGTGTAGATTACTTTGGGTAGTATAGACTTTTTTTAAAAAAAAATTTTTTTTTAAAGATTTTATTTACTTATTTGCCAGAGAGAGATCACAAGTAGGTAGAAAGAGAGGGAGAAACAGGCTTCCTGCTGAACAGAGAGCCCGATGTGGGGCTCGATCCCAGGACCCTGAGATCATGACCTGAGCCGAAGGCAGAGGCTTTAACCCACTGAGCCACCCAGGCACCCTTAGTATAGACATTTTAAAATTACTCGTTCTTCCAGTCCATGGATGTAGCATGTCTTTCCATTTCTTTGTGTCCTCTTTACTTTCTTTCATCAGTGTTTTATAGTTTTCAGAGTACTGGTCTTTGACCTCTGTGGGTAGATTTATACCTTTGGGTAGGTATCTTATTATTTTTGGTCTAGTTGTATGTGGGAATGTTTTCTAATTTCTCTTTTTGCTGCTTCATTGGTGTGTAGAAATGTAACATTACTGTGCAATGATTTTGTTACCTGCGACTTTACTGAATTCATTTATCAGTTCTAGCTGTTTTTTGGTGGAGTCTTTTGGGTTTTCTTACTATAATATCTTTCATCTGTAAATAGTGAAAGTCTTACTTCTTCATTGTCAATTTAGATGCCTTTTATTTCTTTTTGTTGTCTCATTGTTGTGGCTAGGACTTCCAATACTGTGTTGAATAAAGTGGTGAGAGTGGCCATCCTTGTTTCGTTCTTTAGCTTAGGGAAACAGCTTTTTGTTTGTTTGGGTACATGAATATTTACAATTATTATATTTTCTTGTTGGATTGTCCCCTTTATTATTATATAGTATCCTTCTTTGTGTCATTATAGTCTTTGTTTTAAATCTGTTTTGTCCAATGTAAGTATTGCTACTCTAGCTTTCTTTTGACATTCATTTGCATGGTAAATGTTTCTTCATCCCCTCACTTACTTTTTTTTTAAAAGATTTTATTTATTTATTTGAAACAGAAAAACAGAAAAAGTATGAGCAGGGGGAGGGGCAGAGGGAGAGGGAGAAGCAAACTCCCTGTTGAGCAGAGAGCCCCACATGGGGCCAGATCCTAGGACTCTGGGATCATGACCTGAGCTGAAGGCAGATGCTTAACTGACTGAGCTACCCACGCACCCCATCCTCTCACTTTCAGTGCAGGTGTATTTAGGTCTAAATTGAATCTCTTATAGGCAATGTATAGATGGGTCTTGTTTTTTTATTCATTCTGTCACCCTGTATCTCTTGTTTGGGACTTTAGTTCATGTACATTTGAAGTAATTATTGATAGATATGTATTTATTGACATTTTATTACTTGTTTTGTGTTTGTTTCTGAGATTTTCTCTGATCCTTTCTTTCTCTCTTTCATGGTTTGCTGATTTTCTTCAGTGATATATTTGGATTTTTAAATTCTTATTCTTTGCATATTTATTAGTGTGTTTTGATTTGTGGTCTCCATTAGATTTGTATGTAACATATTCTCTATATAGCACTCTGTTTTAACTTGATGGTTGTTTAAATTTGAACCAGTTTTCCTCCCCATGTTTTAGGTATATGGTGTCATATTTTACATCATTTTACTTTGTGAGCTCCTTGACTGGTTTTTTTACATAAATACTCATTTTTACTATTTTTTTGTGTTTCCTGCCTTCATACTGTCATTTTTGGTCTTTCCTTTACACTAAGAGTCCCCTTTAATGTTACTTGCAGGACTGGTGTAATAGTCATGAGATCCTTTAGTTTTTGTCTGAGAAACTGTTAATCTCTCCTCCTATTCTGAATGATGGCCTTGCTGGATAGAGTATTCCTGGCTACAGATTTTTTCCTTTCGGCACTTTAATATCATGCAGCTCCTTTGTGGCTTGGAAAGTTTCTGGGGAAGAAATCCCCTGATTACTTTATGGTATTTCCTTTGTATATAACTGTCTTCTTTTGTCTTGCTGCTTAATATTTTTTCTTTTTTTTTTTTTTTTTTAAAGATTTTATTTTTGAATAATTTCTGTACCCAATGTGGGGCTCAGACCTACAACCCTGAGATCAAGAGTCACACACCACTGATTGAGCCAGACAGGAACTCCTTAATATTTTTTCTCTCTTACTATATTTTACTATTTTAATCGCAGTATTTCTTGTGTGAATCTGCTTTTACTGATTTTGTTGGGGATCGTCTGTGCATTCTGGATCTGGACATTTGTTTCCTTCCCCAGATTTGGGAAGTTTTCAGCTATTAATTTCTTCACATAAATTCTCTGTTCCCTTTTCTCTCTCTCCTTCTGGGACCCATGTAATACGAATTTTATGTTTGATATTGTTATTGAGTTCCCAGTCACTTCTTGTTTTGCATAATATTTTTTCTTTTTTGCTCTTGTTCAGTTTGATTACTTTCCATTACTCTTGTCTCCTAAGTCATTAATTCATTCCTCTGCTTCTTTCAGTGTGCTATTCATTCCATCAGTTGTGTTTCTCATTTCGTTTATTGAGCCATTTATCTCTGCTATGTTCTTTCTTTCTTTTTTTTTTTTTAAGATTTTATTTATTTGAGAGCATGCGTGTGCACATGAGTTGGGGGAAGGGGTAGAAGGAGAAGCAGACTCCTTGCTGTGCAGCAAGCTCAGTGTAGGGCTTGATCCCAGAACTCTGAGATCATTACCTGAGCTGATGGTAGCTGCCTAACTGACTGCGCCACCCAGTTGTCCCTCTGCTATGTTATTTCTTACCTCTATGTTCATTTTCAGTGAAGTCCTCTACTCTTTCCTCAAGTCCAGTAAGTATCCTTATGATCATTGCTTTAAATTTTCCATCAGGCATATTGCTTATATCTGTTTGCTTGGATCTCCGGCTGTGGTCTTGTCCTGTTTTCCATTTGTGACAAATTCCTCTGTCTTCACTTTTTGCCTAAGTCTCTTTGCCTGTTTCTCTGTGTTAGGAAAGTCTGCTACATCTCCTGTTCTTGAGTGTAATGGTTTAACGAAGTTGAGGTCCTATAGTGCCCTGCAGTGTAGCGTCCTTTGTTCCCCAGGGCCTGCGCTTCTGGGACTGTGTCCAGTGTGTGCTTCGTGCACTCTGCTGTTGTCTCCTGGTTGCTTTATGCTTCAGGCTAGTTGTCTGCAGATGCTCTCTTTGTCTCTCTGTCTTTTGCAGATAATGTTTGGTTCCTGGCCAGAAAGTGATGCGTTTTAACTAGGTGTGCCCTGGTCTGCTTCTGAAATGAGACCTGTTACCACCGCTGCCAGAATAGAGGCCTCACTATCCTCTGGGGTTAGGGATTATGCTCTGTGAGCAGGGATTTGGCCTGGTCTTTTGGGGAGGAGGGCTCATCATGCCCAGACTGAGGCAAATGTGACTGGGAAGAGTAGTTTTTCCAGAGTGTGACATGGCAGGGCTTGTTGAAAGCAAGTTAGGTAGCCAGTCTGGGTGCTGTGCTGCTTCCCGCTTATGGCTCTGTTTATGCTGAGGGGGGAAGGAGAGAAATGGCACTGGCCAATTTGTTTGTTTCTGGAGGGATGTTTCTGTCAGTACTGTTTCTCTGGGATATAATCTGAGATGAGCACCTAACCTCCCTACTGTAACTCCAGGTACTATTTAGATCACTGTTTCCATGCTGAGTATCTGTGGGCTCTTGGCCCTGCCTTTTCTCCAAGAGCAGCCCCAGTGTCCTCTGAACTCTCCCAGAGCCAAACACACTGACCTTTAAAAACTCCAGGCTTTAAGCCCTGCTGGTTAGAAGAATTCATAAAATTTGGACCCTTTTGCTTTCCAGGCCAGTTGCTGTGTGGGTTCGTTTTCCCTCTGCACTCTCTTGTCTTGTTTGTTTCTCACCCTTTCTCTGCCACCACAGTCCTCTCTCCACCTCAACTTCCATGATTTGTTTCTCTTCCGAGTGTGTGTCTGCATTTACTGCCTTCTTCGATGTGACTTCTTTTCTGCCTTTTGTTGTGGTGTATGTTCTGCCAGTCTTCAGGTCAATTACTGGTGTATTTAGGATAAGTTGATAGTTATGTATTTGTATTTGTGGGATGAGACCAGCCTAAGGTCCTACTTCACCTCCATCTTCCTCTCCACGTGGACTTTTCTGCATTCTTAGGGTATTATGTAAATATTCTTCTAAGTTGGTAGTTAACATTACAGGCTTGATCAGATTTAGGTTCATTATATATTATTTTTTGGCAAGACTGCTTTGTAAGTGGGAGATACATTATGCCTAATTATCCAGTTATGTTTTTAAACCTGAAGTTAGAACTTCTAATAAATTTTCATTATGTTTGGGTGTTTATCGTTGTTTTAACTTAAAAGTTTTTTGAAAATCTGGAACATTTCATTCATTGATTACCTGTTAAATATAAGCTCATTTAAGCTGTTTCATGCATAAAGTTATAAATGTATATTCCATACTCATTAGTCATTTACACAATGCCAAAGACAACTCTGCCATGCCATTGGAAATCTTACTGTATATGACATCTATCCATTTTTCTTTGTTTTTAGTCATAGATCTAACTGTATTGTTGTTCAGCACCTTTTTTTTTTCCAACTACCTGCAAGTTATCTTCCAAAGTTCTGTTAAGTTTTTTGCTGTATTAAGGTATGAATGTCCTTGGCATTAATTTAATTTACTAATGAAATTGATTTATTTCCAATTGAACACACACTGGATGCTAGTGGTTACCACTTCTTATTCAAGGGTTGCATTTAGTGATGTGCCAGTAAATATTAAAGAAGAGGCCCTGGCGGGGGGTGGGGGGGAGGTGTAGGGTGGTGGGGAGCCCTTGCTGGGAGTATTTGCTAATTTCCAAGGTGTACTACTCCTACTATGGCTGATTTCACACTACCTAGGTGATGCCACTGAATGTAGAGATAGGGATAGATGTGCATCATCAGCTCTGCTTAGTTATTCTCGTTTTCCCACCACCACTGTAATAGCTGAAGCACTTAGTTTGTGCTATCTTTGTAGAAGTCTAAGCTTTTTATGTGAATTAACATACATTAACATAACAATTCTATGAGGTTATTGTTCTCATTATACAGATAATAGCCAGGTTAAGTAATTTACTAAAGTAATAGGACAGGATTTGAATCCAGATTTTGTTGCTTCAAGGTCCTTACTCTTTCAGAGATCAGAAATGTCAAGAATCAAGTAAGTTCCAACTGGTAAGGAAGACAATGACAGAGGTTCTAAAGGGAAGTACCAGAAAATAGCTGTTCTCTACAAGCCAAGTAGGAAATTCTGGCCTTAAGGAATTTTTTTTTCTTTTTTAAGATTTTATTTACTTTTTTTTTTTTTTTTTTTTTTTTTTTGAGAGAGGGAGTGAACAGAAACTGGGGAAGAGCAGAGGGAAAGGGACAAGCATTTGTTATGCTGAGTGCTGAGCCCACATAGGGCTCCATCTCATGACCCGGAGATCATGATCTCCGGGTCATGAGAGTCAGATCAAGAGTCAGATGCTTAACTGACTGAGCTACCCAGATGCCCCAGGAAATTTTTTGAAGTATGTGGATCTTCCTTGAGTTATGATTGGGTTACAGCCTGATACATCCATTCTAAGTTGAAAATATTGTAAGTTAGAAACGCATTTAATACACCTAAATTATTGAATATCATAGCTTAGTCTAGCCTACCTTAAACATCCTCAGAACACTTACAGTAGCCTACAGTTGGGCGAAGTCATCTAACACAGAGCTTGTTTTATAATGAAGTGTTGACTCTGATGTACCTTACCGACTACTGTAGTGAAAGTGAGAACAGAATGGTTGTATGGGTACAGAATGATGTAAATGTGTTCTTTGTCCTTGTGATTTTGTGGTTGACTGAGAGTTGCCATGGTCTATCAGAGGCAGTAGCTTAGTGTATATCTGTAGCCTAGGAAAAGATTAAAATTGGAAGTATGGTTTCTAGAATGTGTATCACTTATATACCATCATGAAGTCAAAAAACTATAAGGCAAACCATAGTTAAATTGGGGGCCATCTAGTACTAGTGTAGATACAGATAGCTTCGTTAAGGAATTACTCTGGTTTGCAAAAGCAGATCACTTGGACCTGCGTTAATTCTAGAGTGATACCCAGGATCAGACTTTGCCTCTAGAGCTTTACATGTGACAGTGGCTACTGTAGTGGACAGCATAGATACTGGACAGCAATGCTCTAGAGTAAAGCCTACCCATGGTCAGTCATGCTTAACTCTACTTTTGTTATAGTCCCCTCCTGCCAGATTAATACTTTTTCGTGTTTTCTCTTTGACCCTGACTTTGGTGGCCCTCACAGGGTAACTGCCTTATTTCCCACTTATATATTGTTGTATCCAGATCCAAATGCCAGAATTAGGAATTGCTCACTCCTTCCTTCCTTCCTTCCTCTTTTTTTCTTTCTTTTTTCTTTTCCCTCCCTCCCTCCTTCCTTCCTTCCCTTTTTCTTTCCTTCCTTCCTTTCTCTATGTCCGGTGTGGGGCTCAAACTCACAACATGGAATCGCATAACTGAGCCAGCCAGGTGTCCCAGTAATCACTCATTTCTTATCTTCTCCATTATTAGGAAAAATTTGTAACATTTAAGAAGATTAACAAATGTAACCCAAAATATTTATACATTTTAAAAATTGGCATTAAATACAATATTATTATTCTTTCTTTTTATTAAATAATTAAGGAGGAGAAGGTTCAGGCCATGCCAGTCCATCTCAGGATCCTGGTGGATGTTCAAATCAGAAATCTCCGGAGGACCTCACTGTCAGAGTGGAAAGGTTTGCTCTTATTTTTGCAAGTAATATTTTTAAGAGAGAGTGGTTCTCAGTTATTTCATTAATTTGAGTAAAAGTTAAAATTACACAAATGAAGTTTCAGAATCTTGGGTTGAAATTTTTTATTACCTGGCCAACTTATATTCATAAAAACTATATTCTACAAGTAAAGTTAGGTATCTCTGAAGTCATCAGTCACCTTTAGGTTTGATCAGCCCAACAGTCTCTTTTTCACTGGTTTTTGATACATGTGTTTTTCTGTCCATCACTTCTGCTTTTAACTCTCTGTGCCATAGGATAGTAAGTTCCCAATGGGACGAACTTCAGCTACTTTTATGATTGTACTGAGCCTTGGTTTTGCACAAGTGGGTGTCTGTTAAGTGTCATATGTTACTGGTCTAATAATCAGGTACAGATTTCTGACTTTTTGTGGTTTGTACTTTAGTATTTTTAATAATACAGAAATTTCCAAACTATACTATAAAGTATGATTCTTAAGTTATATGAATTGTATATGGATAAAGCAGGAATATTTTTTAATCTTGACCTAAAACAACTTAGCGAGGTTTTTTTGTTTTTTGAAGATTTTATTTATTTATTTGACCGAGAGAGAGCGAGTGAGAGAGGGAACACAGGCAGGGGGAGTAGGAGAGGGAGAAGCAGGCTTCCTGCTGAGCAGGGAGCCTGTTGGGGCTTGATCCCAGGACCCTGGGATCAAGACCTGAGCCAAAGGCAGATACTTAACGACTGAGCCATCCAGGCACCCCACAACTTAGGGTTATATGGAAGTTAAGAAAATTTCTTAGACTTGAGTTTCTTGTTCATATAGATGCCATGGGGGAATAAGTTTCAAAATGATTACTAACATTGGGTATTTGGTTTTGCTCATGACTAAGAATCAGCTTCATTTCAGCAAAACCTGGATTCTGATGGTTCTTTGTAGGTGTCTGGGCAGGGCCAAGATCTTGAGTTAAAAGGATAGATTTGCTCACAGCAGTAAGAAGTGGTGTAGCAGAGAACCAGAGTTCCCAATGATTCATCCTCTTTGTTTCATTCTGTTTTGCTAACACCAAGTCCACCACTGGGTATCTTTATTTGCACCACCTTTGGGAAGTGACAGTAAAAGATCAGAAAAGGATTGGGAGACTTGGAGGGAATGAGAAGACACACAGTGGGTAGCCTTGTAGGGTGGCTTACGTGCTATTTAATCGCAATGTGAAAGGGAAGTTGCTGTTGCTGTTGTTTCATAATAGCTTCCATTCTTAAGAGAGTGTCTGCCCCTTTCTGCCTGCATGGTACTACAAACAAAATAATATACCATCTTTTTTTTTTTTTTTTTTTTAAGATTTTATTTATTTATTTGACAGAGAGAAATCACAAGTAGATGGAGAGGCAGGCAGAGAGAGAGAGAGAGAGGGAAGCAGGCTCCCTGCTGAGCAGAGAGCCCGATGCGGGACTCGATCCCAGGACTCCGAGATCATGACCTGAGCCGAAGGCAGCGGCTTAACCCACTGAGCCACCCAGGCGCCCCAATAATATACCATCTTTAATTAAAAGAGTTACATATAGTGACGACACTGGTGTATATGTGTTAAATATAGTATATTGAGTCAGATAAAGACAGTTTAAGACATAGAAGAAAATGTTGATATTAATATTATGGAAGGGAAATTAGGGACTTTTTTTTCTTTGCTTTGTTTTGAAGTTGCCAAACTGTCTTCATTGAGCATTATTACTTTTATAATTAGCATATGAGGACAGAGTAGGTCTACAGGTTGTTTGAGATCCTTAAACTGAAAAAAACTTTTAAAGCACTCTTAGAGATACATACATGTGTATTTTTTAAAACCATATACCGTTAGAACCCATTACATGAAATGCATGTGGGCTAGGGCCTTTTAAAAGGGTACTAGTATTAAAATTGGATGAAATGTTGGCATACTTGCTAATGAAACAGTTTTCATTGGAAAGTAACTGTTCTCTGTTTAAACAACTTTTGAAAAATCCACGTCATATAATTAAAACCATAAAAGCATTTCAAATTGGTGCTGAGATTAACTTATCAGACTCAGCTACCCAGTAGGGCCTAGGTCCTAATAGATTAGTTTCCTATTCTGTGGTCATATATTTTATTCATCTGAGTTGTACCTAATTAGGAATTTTGTTTTTTTGTGGAATTGGTTTCATTGACAGTGACAACTAAAAACAACATCCTGTATAGTATTCTTATCCCAAATGACATCTTAGCTCCTCATTTATACCCTTCAGGTGGCCTTCATCTCCACCATCCCTTGTCATAGACTCTGTAGTGCTTTTATGCCTTTGACTTACCCATCAGCTGCAGGTTATTCTACACTGAAACCCTAATGTGCTGTTAGTTTCCCGGTCTCATAGAACTGACCTGCGGTGCTTTTTCACAGCCCAGATAAATTTGACACATCAAATACCTGTGTGTATAATCTGATATACATAGAATTTTGTAATACCAAGTTCTATAAAGCAAAATATATACATTTTTTTCCTCTAACTTTGATGGCATTTTAAAATTTCTGTCCTACAGATTAAAAAACTCAGCCTTAAAATTTGGAAGGTCGGGTTATAAAATATTAGGATTCTTGTCATCCTCTCAAGGTATAACATTTGTTTCCAGAGATCAAGTTTCTGTACCTGGAAAGACTAAGTACTTCTACTAGATCTTAGGCTTTTCCTCATCTGGCTTCAAGGATTTTGTTAGGGGAAATGTCACTAAATCAAATTGATGTCACCTCAGAAACTCATCCTATCCCATACATATTAAGAAAAAAAATCTATCTTAAATAGTCTTTTCAAGGAAGTAAACTTGATTTTTTTTTTTTAAGAAACAGATTGATGATTAGTAATTGTGAGATCTTACGTAATCTGTGAGAAATTAAGTTTTGCTTAATATTAAAATATATACAGTTTTATTTTCAAAGCTAAAATTTGTGAAATTTGAAACTTCGTTTCTTTTAAATAATCTCTATGTCCAATGTGGGGCTTGAACTCAATGACCCTGAGATCAGGAGTTGTATGCTCTACCGACCAATCCAGCCAGGTGCCCCTGGAAGTTGAATCTTTTAGCGACTCACACGAAAATATACATCTTTTAGTTAAATTTTGCTTATGTTTTTATGTCATTATGTTTAAAAATTGGTAGAATCTTTGGGAAAGATAATAAAGATATTATCAAATAATTACTGTCAAGGAGTGCCTGGGTGGCTCACTGTCTGCCTTCAGCTCAGGTCATGATCCTAGGGTCCTGGGATTGAGCCCCATATTGGGCTCCCTACTCAGCAGGGTGCCTGCTTCTCCCTTTCCTTCCCACTCATGTTCTCTGTTGCTATTTCTGTCTCTGTCTCTCAAATAAATAAATAAAATCTTTAAAAAAAACTTGTACCAATCAATATCAACCTTTACTTGGGAAAAATTACAAACCTCAAAAGTTGAAAGAATAGTATAATGACTTTTTTTCTTCTTTTTTGCCAGCTTATTTGAAAGTTGCAGACATCATTTCATTTTACCCTAAATACTTCAGTGTGTATCTCCTAAGAATAAAAACATTGAGATTTTATCAGCTCTGAGTTGGGGACTGCAGTCTAGGAAGGGGCCTGGGAGTCTCTGGCTACTGATTCATGCCCTACCTTTTCCTTCAGACCAATGAACACAATTTAGCAGTAGATTCCTGGATGCAGCAGTCATGAAACAGTTGGTCATTACGTCATTGAGTAAGATGCAATGGGCTTTTCAACTAGATTAGAACAAAATAGCATCTGTTTTTCTCAGAAGAGAATTCTGCAATTCACCAATTCTGGTGGGGTGTAATTAAAGACATTCAGATATTAATATGATCCCATTGTCACACTCAAATTATAAATACATGATACACTAAGATTATCTGATAAGCAGTCATTCAGATTTGCCCGGTTACTTCAGTAATGTCCTTTATAACTTTTTTCCCCTGATTCAGGATCCATTCGAGGATCATTCATTGAATTTAGTGTAGTCTCTCTTTTTTTTTTTTTTTTTTTTTTTTTTTAGTGTAGTCTCTTTTAATTCAAAACATTTCCTTTGTTTTGTTTTGGTTTTTATTTCTCATGACTTGGACATTCTTTAAGTGTCTAGGCTAATTGTTTCTAGGATATCTTTTTTTTTTTCTTTTGAGATTTTATTTATTTGTTAGAGAGCGCGGGAGTGGCAGGCTCTGCACTGAGCAGGTTGCTCAGTGCCTTATGGATCCCAGGGCTCTGGGATCATGACCTAAGTAAGCGGAAGGAAGATGCCTAACCCACCAAGCCATCCAGGTGCCCAAGTTTCTAAAATGTCCTTTGATTGTCCCTTTGATTGGTCCCTATTTTTCATTCTAGGTTCAGGTTAAAGTTTGAGAGCCTTACCTAGGTAATGTTTGTCTTTTTTTTTTTTTTTTAAAGATTTTATTTATTTATTTGACAGAGAGAGAGCACAAGTAGACAGAGAGGCAGGCAGAGAGAGAGAGAGGGAAGCAGGCTCCTTGCTGAGCAGAGAGCCCGATGCGGGCCTCGATCCCAGGACCCTGAGATCATGACCTGAGCCGAAGGCAGAGGCTTTAACCTACTGAGCCACCCAGGCGCCTGTAATGTTTGTCTTATTACTCACATGAGGAGGCATCTGATACCAGATGTTTGCTTATTGGTGATGTCAAGTTTAATTGTTAATTAAGATGGTGTCTGTTGGATTTCTTGATTATAAAGATACCTTTTCCCTAATTAATAAGTATTTATAGGGTGATTCTTTGAAACCATGAATATGCTGTTCCTCAAAAGCTTTTACCCAGTGGTTTGGCATCTGTTGATTTTTGGTTGGATCAGTTATTTCATTTGTAGTTGAAAATGGTGGGGTTTTTTTCCTAGTTTTTTTTTTTTTTAAGATTTTATTTATTTATTTGACAGAGACAGACAATGAGAGAGCAGGAACATAAGCAGGGGGAGAGGGAAAAGTAGGCTTCCCGCTAAGCAGAGAGCCTGATGCAATGCGGGGGCTCAGTTCCAGGACACTGAGATCATGACCCCAGCTGAAGGCAAATGCATAACGACCCAGGCGCCTGTTTTTTCTAGTTTGTACCTTCTAATTTTATGCCTTATGTATTTCTTAGCTGGCATTCTTCTGTAGAAAACTGCTTTTATCCACCTCTTCTGCTTTCTTTCCCCAACTTTTTTTTTCAGTAAACTTAAGATACCAGCACCCAGATCAAGAAATAGAAAATTACCAGTGTAGTCCATACATTAGGGGCCTGATAACCCTTTCACAGTGACTACTTTCCTCCCCAAAATAACCACTGTTCTGCATCAGCACCATAGATGAGTTCTGCCTGCTTACAAACTTCACGCATGTTCTCTCTCTGCTCTCCTTTGCTTCAGCTTTTTTGTGCTGCTGCATGTGACAGGAATTGGTACACTCTTGTTGCTGTATAGTATTCTTTTATTTGACTAATTCATTCTGTTGATGGATTTTTTTTTTAAAGATTTTATTTATTTGACAGAGAGAGATCACAAGTAGATGGAGAGGCAGACAGAGAGAGAAAGAGGGAAGCAGGCTACCTGCTGAGCAGAGAGCCTGATGCGGGACTCGATCCCAGGACCCTGAGATCATGACCCGAGCCGAAGGCAGCGGCTTAACCCACTGAGCCATCCCGGAGCCCCTGTTAATGGATTTTTGAATTGTTCTCATTTTGGGGGCTATTATGAATAGATAGGGTTGCTATATGAGCATTCTTGTACATGTCTTGGTGGACATATCTTTTGGGTGTATTTGCAAGAGCAGAAAAGGGTCATAAATACTTGCTAAACAGTTTTTCCACAGTGGTAGATAACAGTTTATAACTCCCCTCAGCAGTAAGACATTTTATGGATCCCTTTTTTCCACTGTGTTACGGTTCATTTCTCTTACCATTCTTTTTGGTGCACTCGTTGCCATTGATTTGACTAGTGACATCCTCTTCATTTTTGATTTTCTGTTCTTTGATGTATGTCCCCATCATTCTTTGAGCATTCCCTTGATTTCTGGCTCAGGTTGTTTCAAGTGAGCTTTAGCAAACACTTAGGCCTGTGTAACTGAAATCCCTCTGAGAAAGTACCATTAATTTTTTAAAAATTGAGGTAATTACATATCACAAAATTCATGGTCAATTTTAATGTATTCACTAAATTGCGCAACCATTACTACTCTTTGCTTTCATAATTTTTTTTTAAGATTTTATTTATTTATTTGACAGAGATCACAAGTAGGCAGAGAGGCAGGCAGAGAGAGAGGAAGGGAAGCAGGCTCCCCGCTGAGCAGAGAGCCCGACGCGGGACTCAATTCCAGGACCCCGAGACCACGACTCGAGCCGAAGGCAGCGGCTTAACCCACTGAGCCACCCAAGCGCCCCATAATTATTTTTAATTGATGAACTTTTTAGAGTTGGGAATCAGTTTTGGTATTAGTTTTTATAAATGTTAGCCTTCAGCATTTTAGAATTTGTGCTATATTGCTGTTTACTTCTATGTAGGGGGAAAGCATTTGTAACTTACTAATTTATGTACTCATTTAAAGATGTGTGTATATTTTTAAATCAGTATCAGATATGATGGGGGGGAGAAAAACTAATGGTTAAGTAGGAGGTGGAATTAAGGTTCTAAAAGGCTCCCACTAAAATAAATAAATAAGAATAAATAAGTAAATAAAACTAAATAAATGAAAGGCTCCCACTGACTGATTATGGATTTCTTTTGGGGCTGGGGGCCAGGCAGATGAGTTGTTGCTTTGTCTGCATGAGCTTTTTTTGTTTGTTATTTCGTTTCCCAGTTGATTTTAGCAAAGGGAGTCTCCCATATGTTTTCATTATATTAATAAGATAAGTCTCCATTAATGTATTTTTTAAAAACTTTTTATATACAGACTCACTAAAAAACTCGAAGAAAGAAGAGAAGAGAAAAGGAAAGAGGAGGAACAGGTAAAGTTCATGTACATCATCATTTTGCCCTTCCAGTAAGGAAATGTTTGACTCCCTGCTGAATTTGGCAGACCTTAGATGACTTTCTGGTTACAGTTGAGTGTTGAAGCACAGTGAAGGTAATTAACCTGAATTCCTTAGTAGGATCATAGTGTATACTTATTGTGGGTTTTTTGTAAATTGCTAGGAATAAGTTTAATCTTCTCTCTGCAGTGAGTCTTTTACACTAAGAATAAAGAGAATTGAAGTAAAATTGTATTATATTGATGCAGATGAAATTCTTAGCTCCTTTCTATGCAAAAGAAATTTGTAGGTGTTTTTCTGTATTTTCCCTCTGGTGTTGCCAAATTCTGGTTCACCATTCATTTTTCTCATCGTGTGCTCCTAAACTACGTCATCTCTTTTGAGATTATAATATCAGAAAGTTATTAATTCTTTATGCCAAATAAATGACTACTTTGTGTCCTTAGAGGGTAACATTTACTTTACAAACCAAAGACCTGTAATCCTTTTTTTCAAATTACATCACAACCTTAATAGAAATGCTGAGATTTGTAAATTGATAGACATTTGACCTTTAACCCATGCTATTAATAAATCCTTTTAGACCCTTACATTTTATTAAATTACTTTGTCCCTTTAGCTGTGCCCTACAACCAGCTCATATAAAATAATACCTAAGCAGATTAGTAAGTTGTCTTTTGGGCTCATAATACTTCCTTTCTCTTTAATTTAGAGAGAAATTAAGAAAGAAATTGAGAGGAGAAAAACTGGAAAAGAAATGTTGGATTATAAAAGAAAGCAAGAAGAAGAACTAACAAAAAGAATGTTAGAGGAAAGAAACAGAGAAAAGGCAGAAGATAGAGCAGCTCGAGAGCGCATAAAACAGCAGATTGCATTGGTGAGTAATAAGTTTATTTTTAATGCTTCACTCTCATGCAATTGTGTTTCCATGCACAGTGGTTTTGGTTTACTACCAGGCCATGTACACAAAAATAGTAGACTTTAGTGACTCAAAGAGTACAATTTTCAGGTTCCTTTTAGTAGAAATTGTATATTGGATTAAAATATAGTTAAGGGATACATGTATGGCTTAGTCAGTTAAGTGTCTAACTCTTGATTTCTGCTCAGGTTGTGATCTTATGGTTGTGAGTTTGAGCCTTGTGTTGGACTCCGAGCTGGGCGTGGAACCTGCTTAAGATTCCTCCTCTTGGGCACCAGGGTGGCTCAGTTGGTTAAGTGACTGCCTTTGGCTCAGGTCATGATCCTTAGAGTCCCAGGATTGAGTCCCACATCAGGCTTCCTGTTCAGCCTTGAGTCTGCTTCTCCCTCTGACCCTCCCCCTGCTTTGGCTCGCTCTCTCTCACTCACTCTCTTGCAAATAAATAAAACTTTAAAAAAAATTCCCCCCTCCCTCTACCGCTTCTCCCTTCCAAAACAACATAACATATTAAGATTAAACTTGGGGGGCACACCTGGGTGCTTAGTCGTTAAGTGGCCAACTCTTGATTTCAGCTCAGGTCCTTATCTCAGGATTGTGAGATTGAGCTACACATGCCCAGCATGGAGCCTGCTTAAGACTCTCTCTCTACTTTTTCCTCTTCCCTCACCCCATTTGGAAAAAAAGATTAAAAATTGGGATTGGATAAAGAAGTTGTGGTATATATATACAAAGAATATTATTCACCCATAAAATGAATGAAATCTTGCCTTTTGCAACAACTTGGATGGACGTAGAGAGTATTATGCTAAGTGAAATAAGTCAGAGAAAGACAAATACCATAAGATTTCTCTCATGTGAAATTAAAGAAATAAAACAACTGAGGTGAACCATGAGAGACTATGGACTCTGAAAAACAATCTGAGGGGTTTGAAGTGGCGGGGGGGGGGGGGGGGGGAGGTTGGGGTACCAGGTGGTGGGTTTTATAGAGGGCACGGCTTGCATGGAGCACTGCGTGTGGTGAAAAAATAATGAATACTGTTTTTCTGAAAATAAATAAATTGGAAAAAAAAAAGAATGCAAAAAAAAAAAAAAAAGAAACAAAACAAATGAGCAAAGGAAAAAGAGAGGGAAACCAAGAAACAGACACTTAACTGTAAAGAACAAACTGATGGTTACAGAGAGGAGGAAGGTCAGGCAATGGGTGAAGTAGGTGAAAGGTATTAAGGAGGGTACTTGTCTGATGAGCACCAGGTGATGTATGGAATTGTTGGGTTACTATATGTTGTATACCTGAAACTAAAAGAACAATGTAGGTTCATTATACTGAAAACAAAAACTTGATAAAAGATTAAAATTGAGATGCTTTTTTTCAAAGTAATTTTTTTGTGTGTTATGAGACAGTAGTCAATAGGTAGCTTTCAAAAATTCCCTAGGGATGTGAGAGCGATCTGGCTGCCACACCTGTCATACCATTGATCACCAAGTGATCTGGCTGGCTAGGTGGGTGTCCCCTTCCTCCCTCACTGCTCCATGTGTGTTCTTTCTGAAGCTGAGCTACCTTACTAGAACCTCCAAAGAAGTTTTCAAGGTCCATTTGTAGGAGAACATAGAGTAATTAGGCTTCCAAGACTCAGACACATCCAAATGAAGTGCTACATATGGCAGTCTGCCTTTCTTTCAAAAAAAAAAAAAAAAATCCCTAGAAAAGAAGCTTAGAACTGGTTATGTGGCATTCTCCTCTAGTCACAACTCTTCTTTTGTGGGACATTCAGAAGATTTACATACATCAAGTAGGAGGTTAAGATGGTTTTGAAACAGCTGCCTTTAGAATTAAGCAGTGGTAGTGCATATGAAAGCCGTTTCTACCTTAATATTGTTCATTTGTTTATGCAACAAATATTTGTTGATTATCTACTGTTTGCCAGACCTTTTCCCAGGCTCTGGTGATACAGTAGTAACCAAAATTAAGTCCTTGTTTGTTAAATAAGCAACTTGCTGGTCTCTGATCATTCATAAAACTAAAAAATACCAGCTCCAGAGTGATAAAGTTTACAGATGGCTTTAAGGAATCTTACATACATTTGTGTTTGTTCCTTGTGTTCGTTCCTTGTGTTTGTTCCATTCTAGCAATGAAAGCTAATTAGTATCTAATACCTGTTTTAAAGGACCGTGCAGAGAGAGCTGCTCGTTTTGCAAAGACAAAAGAAGAAGTAGAAGCTGCTAAAGCTGCTGCTTTGCTGGCCAAACAGGCAGAAATGGAAGT
The DNA here is from genome assembly GCF_020171115.1 of Neogale vison. NCBI lineage: Eukaryota > Metazoa > Chordata > Mammalia > Carnivora > Mustelidae > Neogale > Neogale vison. The sequence continues at coordinate 95,480,696 of NC_058093.1, read as the reverse complement.
CAAAAGGGAGTCTTCTGCAAGAGAAAGAAGGTACTTTATTTCCCACTCAATTCCCTGTGTGTGCATAGCCACTGAGGAGAACAGCAGTTGTAAGCTGCTTTTTAATACTGTTGTGCGCTGTGGCTGTAATAAGTAGTTCCAGGAGGACATAATGACCAGTGTGGCAGTTGCCAGTGGTATTTGTCACTGAATGTTTTCAAAAGACAGAAAACACATATATTGAAATGATTACAGTGGTTATCTTACATGTATTGTGATTTTTTTTTTTAAAGATTTTATTTATTTGACAGACGCAGCAAGAGAGGGAACACAAGCAGGTAGAGTAGGAGAGGGGGAAGCAGGCTTCCTGCTGAGCAGAGAGCCCCGTGCCAGGTTCAGTCCCAGGACCCTGGGATCATGTTTTGATCTGAAGACAGATGCTTGAGGACTGAGCCACTCAGGTGCCCTATATCAGGATTCTTGAGGTTGTGATTATCTCAGGTCAAATAGGATTAAGCAAAAAGCGAATCCGTTGGCTCTGCAGTTGGAATTTCCACTGATGGATTTGGTAGGTATAGCTAGGTTCAGGGATTTAAAAGAACATTTTCTCTCTTTTTAATCTCTTGGGCTTTTTTTCTGTTTTAGCTTCATTCTTAGAGAAACTTTTATGATGATGTCAGGTGAACCCAGGGCCTCTTGGCATATTCAGAATCTTGATCTCCTTATCCCAGAGAGGAAAAACTCTTTCTCAGATCCTATATCATTATTTGGCCTTATTTGGCGGATGCGGCCACTTTCAGATCAATCCCTATGTCTACTTAAATTGGCTCCCTGGTTGGGGGAGTTCACATGCCTACTTTGGTGGCGAGGAGGTTAGGGAAATGTTACTGATAATCATACCAGAATGAATGACAGGTGGCAGGGATAAGGCATTTCCCAAAACAAAAATATATTGTAAAGAGAAAAATACAGATTTCCAGTACATCCTAGTTGGATTATGGTTAATATTTTCTTTCTTACTTTTCTGTCTTGTCTTTTTTTTAATGATTTTATTTATTTGAGAGAGAGGGAGCATGAGTGTGCAGGCATGAGTGGGGGGTAGGTATGGGCAGAGGAAGGAGAAACAGACCCCTACTGAGCACAGAGACCAGTGCAGGCTTCAATCCCAGGACTCTAGGTATGACTTGAGCTAAAGGCAGATGCTTAATCGACCAAGCCACCTAGGCACTCCTTTACTTTTCTGTATTTTCTATATTGGAAAATTAATGAGCATTACTTTTGTTATTCAGAAAAACTTTATTTTTTTTATAATTTTATTTTTAAGTAATCTCCATGCCCAGTTTGGGGCTCCAACTCATGCTTCACCAATTGAGCCAGCCAGGCACCCCAGAAAAACTACTTTTTGTTTGTTTGATTTTTCAGTTTTTACCATGCTTATTTTATAATCATGATTTCTACGTCCTTATTAAGTTGATACAGTTTGAGGAAATAAATACTTCCTTCCCTTTTTGTTGCATAGGTACTAGTGGAGGAAGGGGGAACAGAGTATGAGAGAATAAGCAAAGGATGTAGGCAGCAGAAAGATGAAGTCAAAGAGAGACAGTGAGTGTTTATGTGAACCTTTCTGTAAGCATTACCAACCAAAAAAGTACAAAGCTCATAACTTGAGTAAAAACTACTTTTTAAAAACTATTTTCTGAAAGTAATAAAATACTTAAGAATGTATTTAATGAAGGTGTAAGACTCTTAAAATGAAAACTAGAAAACATTTTTGAAAGAATTAAATGAGACATAAATATACGGGAAGACATTCTGTGTTCATAGATCAGAGGACTAAATATTGTTGAGATGGCAGTACAAAAGGGGCTTGAGAGATGAAAAGGGGGGGAAAAATGGCAGTACTCCCCAAACTGATCAGTAGAGTCAACACAATCCCCATTAAAACCCCAAGTGATTTTTTTTTTGCCAAAATTTTTGCATAAAAATTCATGTAGAAATGCAAGGGACCTAGAATAGTCAAAATTACCTGGAAAAAGAACAAACTTGGGAGAATCAGATTTTTTAAATTTTAAAGCAAAGCTATAGTAACCCAGACAATGTGGTATTGGCATAAGGATGAATATATGGATCACTGTAGTAGAACTGAGTCTTCAGAACTATACCTATGCATTTCCCCAATGTTTATAACAGCAATGTCCACAATAGCCAAACTGTGGAATGAGCCCAGATATCCATCAACAGGTGAATGGATAAAGAAGCTGTGGTGTATATATGCAACGGAATATTACTCAGTCATCAAAAAAAGAATGAAATCTTGCCATTTGCAACAACGCGAATGGAACTAGAGGGTATTATCCTAAATGAAATCAGTCAGTCAGAGAAAGACAAATACCATAGGATTTCACTTGTGTGGAATTTAAGAAACAAAGCAGATAAACAGAGAAGAAGGGAAAGAAAAATAAGATAAAAAGAGGGAGGGAAACAAACCATAGGAGACTCTTTTTTTTTTTTTTTTTAAGATTTTATTTATTTATTTGACAGAAATCACAAGTAGATGGAGAGGCAGGCAGAGAGAGAGAGAGAGAGGGAAGCAGGCTCCCTGCTGAGCAGAGAGCCCGATGCGGGACTCGATCCCAGGACCTGAGATCATGACCTGAGCCGAAGGCAGCGGCTTAACCCACTGAGCCACCCAGGCGCCCCCCATAGGAGACTCTTAACTATGGGGAGCAAACTGAGGGTTGCTGGAGGGGAGGTGGGTGGGGATGGTGTAATTGGGTGATGGGCATTAAGAAGGTCACTTGATGTAATGAACACTGGGTGTTTTATGCAACTGATAAATCACTAAATTCTACCCCCGAAACTAATAATATACTATATGCTAACTAAATTGGATTTATTTATTTATTTATTTTAAAGATTTTATTTATTTATTTGGCAGAGAGAGATCACAAGTAGGCAGAGAGGCAGGCAGAGAGAGAGAGAGGGAAGCAGGCTCCCTGCTGAGCAGAGAGCCTGATATGGGACTCGATCCCAGGACCCTGAGGTCACGACCCGAGCCGAAGGCAGCGGCTTAACCCACTGAGCCACCCAGGCGCCCACTAAATTGAATTTAAATGAAAAAATTGAGATAACTAAATCTTTAGGGAAAAAAAACCCATGCGTTTATGATTGATTATGATTGAAAATGTGACCAGGGTCATTCATGGGGAAAGAATAGCTCTTCAACAGATGGTTCTTGGACACATCCAAAAGAATGAATTTGAACCCTTTCCTCAAGTATAAACTCTTAGAAAAAATGAGAAATTCCTGTGATCTTGGAAAAGGCAGTGATTCTTAGACATGACACCAAAAGTACAAGCAACAAAAGAAAGCAATAGATAAGTTGGACTTCATCAAAATTAAAAGCTTTGTGTTTCAAGAGACATCATTAAGAATGTGAAAAGATAGCCCCCAGAATTGGAGAAAATATTTGCAAACCATATATCTGATGAAAGACTTGTATCTAGAGTACAAAAAAGAGTCTTTAATAACTTAACAATAAAAAGCAAACAACCCAGTTTTTAATATGTGAAAAGGATTTAAATAGCCATTTCTCCAGAGAAGATCTCCAAGTGGTCAGTTAGCCATATAAAAAGCTACTCAACATTATTAATAATTAGGAAAATTAAATCAAAACCACAATGAGATACTGTTTAATGCCCTCCAGGATTCCTAAACTTAAAAGCAGTAACTAATCTTGGTGAGGATGTGGACACTTTGGAACTCTCCTATACTGGTGATGGGATTATAAATACCATTTAGCAATTAAAAAGAATGAAATGTTGACCCATGCTACAACATGGGTGAACTTTGAGAACATTATGTTACATGAAAGTGAGTTACCAGAAAGTCAAACATTCCTATGTTCCATTATATGAAATGCCTGAACTGGGCAAATTCTTAGAAGCAGAAAGTAGATTAGTGCTTGCCAAGGGGCTAGATGAGGGAGGAGTAGGAAGCAATTGCTGTTGGGTTCAGGGTTTCTTTTTGGATTGATGAGAATGTTTTGGAATTAAAATATGGTTGCACAACTATGACCATAATAGAAACCACTAAATTAATTGTATGCTTTATCTTTTTTAGAAGATGTTATTTATTTGAGAGAAAGAGAGATAGCGAGAGGGAGAGGGAGAAGCTGGCCCTGGCCAAGTAGGGAGCCCAACGTGGGGCTCACGTCAGGACCCCAGGATCATGATCTGAGCCAAAGGAAGACACCTAACCAACTGAGTCACCCAAGCACCCCTAATTGTATGCTTTAAAAGAGTGAAATAAAATTTAGTCATTGGAGCGTGCAACTCTTGATCTTGGTTGGGGTTGTGAGTTTGAGCCCCACCTTGAATGTAGAGATTACTTAAAAATCTTTAAAAAGTAAATAAAAGGGTGAATTTTATGTTATGTGAATTATATCTTGATAAAGCTGTTACTGAAAAATAATAAATGAAGAGGTCTGACATGGGAAAAACCTGTTTTTTCACCTGTTTTGCACATTTCCACTTCCATTTTCTCTTTTAATGATACTGTTTGAGAATATGTAAAGATGCTGGTTTTAATTTTCTATTTTCATAGCACTGTTGCCAGAATTCAATTTCGTCTTCCTGATGGTTCTTCCTTTACAAATCAGTTCCCTTCTGATGCTCCTCTAGAAGAAGCAAGACAGTTTGCTGCACAGGTAAATTTATGTCTTGTCTTGACTTACAGTAAAGATAGATGAATAGGTTATTAAAATGTAGGAGGAGAAAGTTTCCAAGCCTGGTTTGTAGAGTATAAGTCGTGACTTATCCCCAGGAGGGAAGCATCAGATCCCTTTGGGGTGTTGTGGAGCTTCCATCATGCATTAGTGCCACAGAGAGAAAGCACATCTGTTTGTTGTGTAGAAATAGGGATTTGCTAATAGCATACAATAGGTTTTGGAAACTTTTCTCACTGCTTTTGCAAATGATTCTTCAGAGGTCTAATCTGAGGGAGTTGTTGCCTGTAAAGGGATACAGTTTTTTCTTCCTCTCTCTTCACATTTTCTGCAGGTCACCTTGGGCTGGCCATTTTCCCGCCATCTGCCAGGTGGCCAAACCTAATGATCAGTAATCTTTCTTTGGTCACAAGTATCTTATTCAGGAATTTACTTCCAGAATGTGGCCTTACTCAAGATCTGAGTTGGTGTGAAATTTTTATATCTTAGAAAATAAGATATGAGTACTTTCCCAATTACAGTTGACCCTTGAACAGTGTGGGTATTAAGGGTTGCCAACCCACTGCACAGTTGAAAATCCATGTATACTTTTCAGTTCTGCATAAACTGAACTACTACTAGCTTACTATTGATCAGAAGCCTTAACAATAACAGTTAACACATATTTTGTATATTATATATACTATATATTATATTCTTAAAGTTAGCTAGATAAAAGAATATTAAGAAAATCATAAGGAAGAGAACATACACTTATAGTGCTGCACTGTAAAAAATCCATGTCTGGGTGGGCCCACACAGTTCACATCCATGTTATTCAAAAGTCAGCTGTAAGCTGTTTTTATTCTCTGAATGAGCCTTTTTCAAAAAGGATTCTAGGCAGTAGATGTCCTTTAGGATCTGGGCTCATCATATGTCCCACTCTTTGTCTCATGTGACTTTTCAAGGTTAAAATTAGGGTTCAGATCTTTCTCCTAGACCTCATCTCCCCATTTAGTCTGCTGTTTCACTTATGGATCCCAAGAGGGTACCTAAAAAGCTGTTTGCCATTGCTGGGCTTTGCAATGTAAAACACTTCTAATAATTCTTTTTTTCCCTAGGGGTGCCTGGGTGGCTCAATGGGTTAAGCCGCTGCCTTCCGCTCATGTCATGATCTCAGGGTTCTGGGATCGAGCCCCACATCGGGCTCTTTGCTCAGTGGGGAGCCTGCTTCTCTCTCTCTCTCTCTGACTGCCTCTCTGACTGTTTATGATCTTTCTCTGTCAAATCAATAAATAAAATCTTAAAAAAAAAAAAAGTTCTTTTTCCCTAAGCTTATAGTGGAACAATCCCAGTAGCTCTGTTCTTCTTTTGCCTTGGAGCCCCACTTGGGGCCTCCCAAAAGGGAATAATTGGTCCTGGCCTGAGTTGTACAATTTCTACCATAGGTAAGTGAAGGAGGAAGCCACATGAGAAAACAGAGCTTTGCATCAGTCCTATTAGAACTTTATTTTAGGGGTGCCTGGGTGGCACAGTCATTAGGCATCTATCTTCAGCTCAGGTCAGGATCCCAGGGTCTGGGGATCGAGCCCTGCATCGGGCTCCCTGTTTGGCCGGAAGCCTGCTTTTCCCTCTCCCTCTGCCCTGCTTGTGTTCTCTCTCTCACTGTGTCTCTGTCAAATAAATAAATAAAATCTTTTTTAAAAAAAATTAAAAAAAAACTTTTGTTTCAGCGCAAACAAAATTGTTCATTTTTGTTCAATTTGTTTAGATGGTTTTAGGAACTATAGTCTTGCTATGTTGTCATTTTGGGATTGTAAAAGCTTAGGTACTATTTGGATTTGGTAGCTTTGAGCTATCCTTTTTTTTTTTTTTTTTTTAAGATTTTATTTATTTATTTGAGAGACAGAGATCACAAATAGGTAGAGAGGCAGGCAGAGAGAGAGGAGGAAGCAGGCTCCCTGCTGAGCAGAGAGCTGGATATGGGGCTCGATCCCAGGACCCTAGGATCATGACCTGAGCCAAAGGCAGAAGCTTTAACCCACTGAGCCACCCAGGCACCCCATGAGCTACTTTTTGAAGCACAGAGTTTTTATAAAGGTTTTTGTGAGTTTACATTTGAATGAACTTTTAAAAATTTACTATATTTTTTTAAGGTTTTCTTTTTGTCAGACAGCAGAAGCAGAGGGAGAGGCAGACAGAGGGAAAAGCAGGCTCCCCACTGAGCAAGGAGCTGGATGAGGGATTCAATCCGAGAACTCTAGGATTGGGATCATGACCTGAGTTGAAGGCAGCCGCTTAATCCACTGAGCCACCCAAGTGTCCCAATTTTTTTTCTAAAATTTTATGTATTTTTAAAATTAATTACTTTTATTAATATGATGTATTATTTGCCCCAGGGGTACAGGTCTATGAATCATCAGGCTTACACATTTCACAGCACTCACCATAGCACATACCCTCCCCAGTGTCCATCACCCAGCCACCCAACCCTTCCCCCTGCCCCGCAGCAACCCTCAGTTTGTTTAAAGTCTCTTATGTATGGTTTGTCTCCCTCCCAGTCCCATCTTGTTTAATTTTTTCCTTCCCTACCCTCCCAGACTCCCCACTCTGCCTCTCAAATTCCTCATATCAGGGAGATCATAGAATAATTCTCTTTCTCTGATTAACTTATTTCACTCAGCATAATACTCTCTAGTTCCATCCATGTCATTGCAAATGGCAAGATTCATTTCTTTTTTTTTTTTTAGATTCATTTCTTTTGATGGATGCATAGTATTCCATTGTAGACATAGAGAGATATCTATTTATCTATCTATATATATATATCTTACACATCTTTATCCATTCATCTGTTGATGCACATGTGGTTTCTTTCCATAGTTTGGCTCTTGTGAGCATTGCTGCTATAAACATTCAATGGGTGCACGTGCCCCTTTGGATCACTACATTTGTATCTTTAGGGTACATAGCCAGTAGTGCTATTGCTGGGTCATAGGATAGCTCTCTTTTCAACTTTTTGAGGAAGGATTTTACATATTTTTTTTGAGAGAGAGAGAGAGAGAGAGAGCATGTGCAGGGTGGGGCACAGGAGGAGGGAAGGGGAAAGAGGATCTGGACCAGAGTCTGCTCTGAGCAGGGCCTGATACAAGGCTGAATCTCACAAAACTCAGATCATGACTTGACCCAAAACCAAGAGTTAGACACTTAACCGACTGAGCCCCTGAATGAACTTTAAAATTAAGGCAGTTTGAATTAAAGCAGTTGTTTTGGGGGTGCCTGGGTGGCTCAGTGGGTTAAAGCCTCTGCTTTCAGCTTAGGTCATGGTCCCAGGGTCCTGGGATCGAGCCCTGCATTGGGCTTTCTGCTCAGCAGGGAGCCTGCTTCCTTTCTCTCTCTTTGCCTGCCTCTCTGCCTGCTTGTGATCTCTGTCAAATAAATAAAATCTTAAAAAAAAAACCAGTTATTTTGGATGCATTTGGTGTGTATTATCTTACTTTAAAAAGGCACCTTTGTAAGGTTTTAAAACTTAACTGTTATGTTACAGACTGTTGGCAACACTTACGGTAATTTTTCACTAGCAACCATGTTTCCCCGGAGGGAATTTACCAAAGAAGATTATAAAAAGAAATTGTTGGATTTGGAACTTGCCCCAAGTGCTTCAGTGGTACTGTTGCCAGTACGTATATATGTATATATATTTTTTTCTATCTCTACAATCCTGTTTGTTCTATTCTTGATCATTTCTTAAAATCAATGGAAGGGATGGTAAAACATGTACTGGGGGTAATTAAATTCAGATTGTCCAAAAAATGTTAGATTAATTTATTGTTCCATTATCCTGTGCATTTTATATTTGTGTTGCTAATGAGGCACTAAATAAATACTTTAGTTTTCACCTTTTTTCCTCACCTATTTTCATGTACAAAAAGGACCAGTACGAGAAGAAAATAAGAAATACATAGTATTGGTCTAATGTATATTTTAGTGTCTTTCATATATGTATGACCTTACTGGTTTACCAAGTTTTTTAAAAAAAAATTTAACATAAAAGTAACTTTGATTTTTAAACTTATTCATGACATTTGATCCTCACAACAATATTTTAATCTTTGATAAAGAGGCTCGGAAAGTTTAAATGACTTTAGTAAGGCATCCCCTAAATTCCAGAGATGGAGAGCCTGGTCTTCTATATTTTGATTAGAATAGTTTTCCTGGTTCTGAACTAGAGCCCCACACCTAAAACAATTAGCCTTCCAGTAATCAGGATTAATTTGTATTCACTAAGGTTTTGAAACCTTTGCCTATTTTTTAATAAGCAAGGAAGACTTTTCTTACCAAAGTTGTTAATTTCATTACAAAAAGGTTAGTTTTCTTCAAACTGATTGGTTCATTTTACCAAGAACTATTTTCTAGTTTCATTGTTGTGATTACTCCTTTAAAAAACAGAGCTCCTGGAGTTCCCAGAAGTTTGTATAAAATATACACCTGAAAAGGAGCAGAAGATGGTAATTTTACCTTCTTGCAGTAAACTAAAGTCAATAAGACTTTGTTTTCTAGATAAAAGGTTCATCTAGAACCTTGAGTGTGATGTGATTTGGCTCACGTAGCTTTTATTGAGGTTTATTTCTTAATTTTTAGGCCGGAAGACCAAATACATCCATGGTACATTCTTCCAGTGGAGACTTTTGGACATTGTTGGGGACAGTCCTTTACCCATTCCTCGCCATCTGGAGATTGATTAGCAACTTCCTATTTAGTAATCCTCCTGCACAGACCTCTGTGAGAGCAGCAACATCAGAGTCCTCAAACCTTGCATCAACTAGCAACTCAGAAAAAAGGTATCTGTGTTTTTCCCATTTGCAGAATGTATTAGTAATGCCCAGTACCTTATTCAAAATGAACATTTTTGTTATGGGTACTATGCCATCTTTCTACATAAGGGAAAAAATTTAAATGTTCTGAAGTTTTACTGTATCATCTCTCCTGGGAAGCTCACTACCTGAGTTTTCTCAACCACCTTTCTAGAACCTACTCCTACTACTTTGTTTATTGACTTCTCCTTATCCCGTAACTGTAAGGGCACATTTTTTTTTTTTTTTGGTAGGACTAATTAGTAGTATCTTTTTTTTTTTTTTTAAAGATTTTATTTATTTATTTGACAGAGAGAGATTACAAGTGGGCAGAGAGGCAGGCAGAGAGAGAGAGGAGGAAGCAGGCTCCCTGCTGAGCAGAGAGCCCGATGCGGGACTCGATCCCAGGACCCTGAGATCATGACCTGAGCCAAAGGCAGCGGCTTAACCCACTGAGCCACCCAGGCGCCCAGTAGTATCTTTCTTGTTGACCATGTTTTGTCCAACAAGATATTTCATTTAATTAATTTCTCACAGTTAATCTTGCATACATTTTTTTGGAGGTGTCACTGTGCTTTAGATAATTTTAATCCTTTTTAGCAGCGCTTTGGGCTGCTTCTTGTCTTCTACTTGTCTTCATTCAGAGAAAGACCAGGCTGTGAAAACTGGATATGCATTTGAAAATGGTGCCTTCTTCAGAGTGTTATTTTACACTGGTCCCTTAAACAAGAGACCTTCTTTTTTTTTTTTTTTTTTTTCAAGAGGCCTTCTTTTTATTGCAGATGGCCAAGGTTAGCATAGTAATTCTAAATAATACCAGTGATGTTAGCTTATACCTCTGTTAAGATTCTGCGTATTTGAAACAGGTGAATGGGAAGTATTTTCCTGGAAGGTAGGATTGTAGTTTTTCTGATTAAATAATAGCATGGTTTATTATAATATATACCTTTTGCTGTTAAATACTGTTGAGGGGCTCCTGGGTGGCTCAGGCTCAGTGGTTTAAAGCCTCTACTTTCTTTCGGCTTAGGTCATGGTCCTAGGGTCCTGGGGTCGAGCCCTGCATTGGGCTCTCTGCTCAACAGGGAGCCTGCTTCCTCCTCTCTCTCCCTGCCTGCCTCTCTGCCTACTTGTAATCTCCGTCTGTCAAATAAATAAATAAAATCTTTTAAAAAAAAACAAAAAACACTTTAAACACTGTTGAGCCCATTAATAGGCGTTATAGCACATACACCAATTCTATGTGATAAGTAATGAAAATCCTTGCCTCTGCCATCAGTAAGTAAAGTCCTTGATTTTATATCCTTTTGACTTTCTAGATGAAGATTTAGTGAGTATTGTGATTGGGCTGATTTAGCCTTTATCTTTATTTCTTTTGTAACTATTAGGAAAACCAGTCATATTCTTAGTACTTTACTTAAGCAGGGATACAGGGAAATTCTTCTCTAGCCTGGGAACGGCATTCAGACTAGGTCTTATTAGTGCTGAATTTTACTGAGTAGTGGGTAGAAGCATTTAATTCTGAATTACTATTACACAGCATAGCTTGCTGTGTGGGTTTTTGTGTGTGTGTGTTCGTGTTTTTAAAGTATTGCTTTCACGCTCATGACCCTGAAACCAAGAGTCACAAGCTCTTCTGACTAAGCCAGCCAGGTGCCTTGCTGTGTGGGTTTTTAAAACTTAATTTGAATATGGGAAGAGATACTGGGATGGGGCAAAGGATGGGTGAATGCATATCTGGAGAGCAAAGCTTTGTGTCCCACTGTTTGTTGGTTGCCACCCACCCCCATTCAAAGGAGAATGCCTTAGCTTAAATTTTACCCGTTTTCCTTTCCATTTTCAGATGCTGAAAGCCTTTTTATTGTGTTTTTTTTTTCAGTTGTCATTTATGAAATACATTTATTCATTGGACAATAAAACATTTTCCCACCAACCTTTTCTTTTCTATTCTAAATCTATTCATTTAGTCACTCAAGATATACAATTCACAGTCAACTTCTTTCCCTCCCTTTTCCCTTACTCTTCTATATCTGATCTGTCAAAATAAATATATTTTGTTTCATTCCTTTCCACTGCCTTAGTCAAAGATCTCATAATTTCTCACCAGAATCAATGGAGTAATCCAGTTGATCTTCCTACTGCTAAATTTGCGTCTGTCCCTTGGTTCAACCAGATTATTGCATGAGTTAACTTTCTTTTCTTTTTTCTGCTCTCCTTTCTTTTCCTCTCTCCCTGCCTCCTCTTTTTCTTTCTTGCTTTCTTTCTTTCATTATTAACATATAACATATAATTTGTTTCAGGGATACAAGTCTGCGATTCATCAGTCTAACACTATATACAGTACTCACCACATCACATACCCTCCCCTATCTCCATCACCCAACCACTCCAATTCCCTCACCCCCTTTCCCTCCAGCAACTCTCAGTTTGTTTCCTGAGATTTAGAGTCTCTTATGGTCTGTCTCCCTCTCTGCTTTTGTCTTGTTTCACTTTTCTCTTTCCCATTAAGTTCTGCTTATCAGTGAGATCATAGAATAATTATCTTTCTCTGATTGACTTATTTTGCTTAGTATAATATTCTCTAGTACCATCTACATCATTGCAAATGTCAAGATTTCATTTTTTGATGGCTGTGTAATATACCTGTGTGTGTGTGTGTGTGTGTGTGCGCGCACTCGCGCGCACATGCATGTGTGCACGCGCATACTGTATCTTCTTTATCCATTCATCTGTTGATAGACATCTGGACTCTTGCTATAGTTTGGCTGTTGTGGATGTTGTTACTGTAAACATTGGGGTGCATGTGTCCCTTCGGGTCAGTATATTTGTATCTTTGGGGTAAATCCCCAGTAGAGCAATGGCAGGGTTGTAGGGTAGCTCTATTTTCAGCTTTTTGACGAACTTCCATACTGTTTTCCAGAGTGACTGTACCAGCTTGCATTTCCACCAACAGTGAAGGAGGGCTCCCCCTTCTCTGCATCCTCCTCAACACCTGTCATTTCCTGATTGGTTAATTTTAGCCATTTGGACTCGTGTGAGGTGGTATCTCATTATGGTTTTGATTTGTATGTCCCTGATGCCGAGTGATGTGGAGCACTTTTTCATGTGTCTGTTGGCCATTTGGATGTTTTCTTTAAAGAAATATCTGTTTATGTCTTCTGCCCATTTCTTGATTGGATTATTAGTTCTTTGGCTGTTGAATTTGGTAAGTTCTTTACAAGCCCTTTATCTGCTATGTCATTTGCAGATATCTTCTCCTATTCTGTCATTGTCTTTTGGTTTTGTTGACTTTCCTTTGCAGTTCAGAAGCTTTTGATCTTGGTGAAGTCCCTATAATTCACTTTTGTCCTTTCTTCCCTTGCCTTTGGCAACATATCTAGCAAGATGTTGCTGCAGCTGAGGGTGAAGAGGTTGCTGCCTGTGTTCTCCTCAAGGATTTTGATGGACTCCTGTCTCATATTGAGGTCTTTCATCCATTTTGAGTCTATTTTTGTGTGTGGTATAAGGAAATGGTCCAGTTTCATTCTCCCACATGTGGCCATCCAGTTTTCCCAATACAATTTTTTGAAGAGACTGTCTTTTTTCCATTGGATATTCTTTCCTGCTTTGTCAGAGATTAGTTGGCTGTTGAGTCAGGGATCCATTTTTAAGTTCTCTTTTCTGTTCCATTAATCTGTGTGTCTGTTTTCTTGCCAGTACCTACTATCTTGATGATTACAGTTTTGTAACAGAGCTTGAATTCCGGAATTGTGATGACACCAGCTTTGGTTTTCTTTTTCAACATTCCTCTATTTGGGGTCTATTCTGGTTCCATACAAATTCAAGATTATTTGTTCAAGGTCTGTGAAAAAAGTTGATGGTATTGTATTAAATGGGATCAACTCCTTAATTTCTCTTTTTTTTTTTTTTTGTCTCCTTGTTGGTATATAGAAATGCAACTGATATCTGTGCATTGATTTTATGTCCTACCACTTTACTGAATTCCTGTATGATTTCTAGCAGTTTTAGGGTTTTCCACATAAAGTATCATATCATCTGCAAAGAATGAGAGTTTGACGACTTCTTTGCCTATTTGGATGCCTTTTATTTTTTTATTTTTTTAAAGATTTTTAAAATTTATTTGTTTGACAGAGATCACAGGTAGGCAGAGAGAGAGAGAGGAGGAAGCAAGTTCCCTGCTGAGCAGAGAGCCCGATGTGGGGCTCGATCCCAGGACCCTGGGACCATGACCTGAGTCGAAGGCAGAGGCTTTAACCCACTGAGCCACCCAGGTGCCCCTGGATGCCTTTTATTTTTGTTGTCTGATTGCTGAGGTTGGGACTTGTAGTTCTATGTTGAACAGCAGTGGCGATAGTGGATATCCTTGCCTTATTCCTGACCTTAGGGGAAAAGCTCTCAGTTTTTCTCCATTGGGGATGATGTTTGCTGTGGGATTTTCATGGACGGCTTTGATGATGTGGTATGTACTCTCTATCCCTACACTGTGAAGAGTTATAATCAAGAAAGGATGCTGTACTTTATCAGATGCTTTTTCTGCATCTATTGAGAGGATCATATGATTCTTGTCCTTTCTTTTATTAATGTATTATATCATATTGATAGATTTTCAGATGTTGAACCAACCTTGCAGCCCAGGAATAAATTCCACTTGGTCATAGTGAATAATCCTTTTAATGTACTGTTGGATCCTATTGGCTAGTATTTTAGCGAGAATTTTTACATCAATGTTCATCAGGGATATTGGTCTGTAATTCTCCTTTTTGACGGGGTCTTTGGTTTTGGGATCAGGATAATGCTGGTCTCAAAAAGAGTTTGGACGTTTTCCTTCCATTCCTATTTTTTGCAATAGTTTGAGAAGAATAAGTACTAATTTTTCTTTAAATGTTTGGTAGAATTTCCCTGGGAAGCCATCTGGCTCTGGGCTCTAGTTTGTTGGGAGATTTTTTTATTACTGCTTCAGTTTCCCTGCTGGTTATGGGTTTGTTCAGGTATACTCTTCCTGTTTGAGTTTTGGTAGTTTATACATCTTTAGGAATGCATCTGTTCCTTTTGTGTTGTCTAATTTGTTGGCATATAGTTGCTCATAATATGTTCTTATACTTGTTTGTATTTGTTTGGTATTGGTTGTGATCTCTCCTCTTTAATGATTTTATTTTTTTTTTAAAGATTTTTTCTTTATTTATCTGACAGAGATCACAAGTAGGCAGAGAGGCAGGCAGAGAGAGAGGAGGAAGCAGGCTCCCTACAGAGCAGAGAGCCCGATGCGGGGCTCGATCCTAGGACCCTGGGATCATGACCTGAGCCGAAGGCAGAGGCTTAACCCACTTAGCCACCCAGGCGCCCCTTTAATGATTTTATTTATTTGGGTCCTTTCTCTTTTCTTTTTGATAAGTCTGGCCAGGGGTTTATTAATCTTATTAATTCTTTGAAAGACCAGCTCCTAGTTTCGTGATCTGCTCTTCTGGTTTCTATTTCATTGATTTCTGCTCTTATCTTTATTATTTCTCTTCTGCTGGGTTTAGGCTTTATTTGCTGTTTTTCCTCCAGCTCCTTTAGGTGTAGGATTAGGTTGTATATTTGAGACCTTTCTTGTTTCTTGAGAAAGGCTTGTGGTGCCGTATACTTCCTTCTTAGGACCACGTTTGCTATACCCCAACGATTTTGAACAGTTGCGTTTTCATTTTCATTTGTTTCCATGATTTTTTAAAATAATTCTTTAATTTTCTGGTTGACTAACTCATTCTTTAGTGTAGGATGCTCTTTAGCCTCCATGTATTTGAGTTCTTTCCAACTTTCTTTTGGTGATTGAGTCTCTAAGCATTGTAGTCCAAAAGTACACAGGAAATGATCCCAATCTTTTGGTACTGCTTGATACCTGATTTGTAACCCAGGTTCTGATCTATTCTGGAGAATGTTCCATGTGCACTAGAGAAGAATGTGTATTCTCTTGCTTTGGGATGGAATGTTCTGAATGTATCTGTGAAGTCCATCTGGTCCAGTGTGTCATTCAAGGCCCTTATTTCCTTGTTGATCTTCTTAGACGATTGGTCCATTGCAGTGAGGGAGGGGGTGTTAAAGTCCCCTATATTACTGTATTATTGTCATTGTGTTTCTTCGATTTTGTTATTAACTGGTTGCTTCCATGTTAGGGATATAAATATTTACAGTTGTTAGATCTTCTTATTGGATAGACCCTTTAATTATGATATAGTGTACTTCTTCATCTCTTATTATAGTCCTTGGTTTAAAATCTTATTTGTTTGATACAAGGATTGCTATGCCAGCTTTCTTTTGATGTCCATTAGCATGATAAATGGTTTTCCACCCCCTCACTTTCAATCTAGAGGTGTCTGCGGGTCTAAAATGAGTCTCTTGCAGACAGCATATTGATGGGTCTTGCTTTTTTGTCCAATATGATACCCTCTGTCTTTTGATTGGGGCATTTAGCCATTTACATTCAGGGTAACTATTGAAAGATACGAATTTAGTGCCAGTGTATTGCCTGTAAGGTGACTGTTATTGTGTATTGTCTCTGTTCCTTTCTGTTCTATGTTACTTTTTGGCTTTCTCTTTGCTTAGAGGACCCCTTTCAATATTTCTTTCTTTTTTACTTTTTTTTTATTTTATTTTATTTATTTATTTGACAGAGAGAGGGAGATCACAAGTAGGCAGAGAAGCAGGCAGAGAGAGGGGGGAAGCAGGCTCCCCACTGAGCAGAGAGCCCGATGTGGGGCTCAATCCCAGGACGCTGAGATCATAACCTGAGCTGAAGGCAGAGGCCTAACCCACTGAGCCACCCAGGCGCCCCCTTTTCAATATTTCTTGTAGGGCTGGTTTGGTGATCACAAATTGTTTTAGTTTCTGTTTATCCTGAGAGCTTTTTATCACTTCTGTTTTTAATGACAGCCTAGCTGGATAAAGTATTCTTGACTGTGTATTTTTCTTGTTTAGTACATGAATGTATCATGCTAATCCTTTGTAGCCTGCCAGGTCTCTGTGGATAGCTCTGCTGCCAATCTAATGTTTCTACTGTTACTGTTACAGACCTCTTGTCCTGAGCTGCTTTCAGGATTTTCTCTTCGTCTCGGAGATTTTTAAGTTTTATTTTTAGATACTGGGGTGTTGACCTATTTTTCTTGATTTTGACAGGCATTCTCTGTGCCTCCTGGATTTTGATGTTGGTTTCCCTCCCCAAATTAGGGAAGTTCTCCACTATAATTTGCTCCAGTATACCTTCTGCCCCTCCCTTATTTTCTTCTGGGATTCTGATTATTTTTAATATTATTTTGCTTTATTTTATCACTTATCTCTTGAATTCTTCCCTCATGATCCAGTAATTGTTTATTTCTCTTTTTCTCAGCCTCTTTATTCTCCATCATTTGGTCTTACATATCACTAATTCTCTCTCCTTCCTCACTTATCCTATCAGTTAAAGCCTCCATTTTTTTATTGCACCTCATCAATAACCTTTTTGATTTCGACTAACAGGTTTTAATTTTTAGATTTTTTGGATTTTAGTTCTTTCATTTCTCCAGGAAGGGATTCGCTAGTGTCATTATAATCATTATTCTGAACTTTAGTTCCAACATTATACTAACGTCCATATTGATTAAGTCCTTGGCAGTCAGTACTGCCTCTTCTCTTTTTTGAGGTGATTTTTCCGTTTTGTAATTTTGTTGAGAATAGATGAATAAGAAAACAAAATAGTTAGAGGGCAACCATGACCCCAGAGAAATGTACCCTAAACAAATCAGAAGAGACCTGAAGTGGTTGGGGGGTGGGTAGAATATGATCAGGCTGGTGAATAGAACAGAGCCATACACTAGATTTTGTGTATATTTTGGTCTGTTAGAAGACGCTGCATCCTAAAATTTTAAAGAAAGAAAAACTTAACATATATATGTGCAAAAATAAGGTTAAATACAATATGGCTGTAAAATGCAAAATTAAAAAAAGGATTTTAAGAAAGGAATTCACAAGTTGGTTGAAAAAGGAAAGAAGAACAATTTTTTAAGAAAAGAAAAAAATTCAAAGACCGTTTTTCAAAAGGTTCAAAGACTAAAGAATCATGGGGAAAAAGCCATGAATTCTATGTGCTGTATTCTCTTAGCACTGGAATTTTGCAGTTCTCATTGATCGGAAACTTGGTCTTGGCTGGCTATTCTTGCTGATCTTCCAGGGGAGGGGCCTGTTGCAGTGATTCTCAAATGTCTTTGCCCAAGACTGAACTGTACTGCCCTTGCCAGGTGCCAGGCTAAGTAATCTGCTTGGGTTACAGTAGTTTTTATTCCCTGAAGCCTTTCCTCTTGGCTTTAGAGGCTGAGAATGAACATATTGGCATCCCACTCTCTGGGCCCAGAGGAACCGAGCTTGGGCTCCCCTCCTCAGTGCACTGCTTTTCTCCTCAGAGAAAAGCAGTCCATCACTCCTTCTCCCTGGTCTCTGTCCACACGCCGTGCTCACCCAGTGTATGACCGAGTGTTTCTGTCTCTGCACTTGGCCCTGTTTGGACTCCCCAAACCCAGCAGATTCCTGGGGTGCACTCCCATTCTGCTTCTGCCAAGGGAGGAAGGGGAATCTCCTTGGATCTGCCACTTGTGGGTCCCTACTTGAAGAGCAGTGGCCCAACTGTGCAGCATATCATGGTTTGTGGCAACCCTGAGCAGAAAGCCCACTCCTGGGCTCAGTGTTGGCAGCCGGATTCCCTGCTCTGGTACTTGGGAGCTCTGCCACACTCAGGCACCCCCGGTCTTTCTGTGACCCCAAGGGTCCTGAGACTGTACTGTTCCAACAAGGGTTCCACCCCTCACTTAGCCACCAGGGTGATGTCCCTCAGTGGAGCAGACTTCTGAAAGTCCAATTTCATGCTCTGCTGCTCTCTTGCTGGTAGCTGGCTGACCAAGGCTCCCGCCCTACGCGGTCTTTCCAATATGTCATCGGAGATGCATTTCTCCGCACCTCCTACCTTCCAGAAAGTGGTCACTTTTCTGTTCATAGAGTTGTAGCTAGTCTTTTCTTCGATCTCTGGTTGAGTTTGCAGGTGTTGAGAATGGTTTGATAGCTATCTAGCTGAGTTCCTGGGACCAGACAAAATTTAGGTCTCCTAAACCTCCTCTGGAGCTATTTTGCTCCAGAACTCTTAAGTCCACACGAAGTAACTGGTATGTCACTGAGTGATTTGACTCTGAGTCAGAGCATTTTTAACTAGCCAATCAGATGATAACTTATGTTTAACTTTTCTCTTTTTGCTCATCACCATCTTGGACACGGTCAGTCTGTTTATTCTTAATAGATTTT
Source organism: Neogale vison (assembly GCF_020171115.1). NCBI lineage: Eukaryota > Metazoa > Chordata > Mammalia > Carnivora > Mustelidae > Neogale > Neogale vison. The sequence continues at coordinate 95,461,865 of NC_058093.1, read as the reverse complement.
ATGTAAATCAGTCTTTACAGATTATGAAAGGATTAAAAACTGATAATTGATTGTTTCTGTAAATTAGGCTAGGAATGGAGCTTGGATAAGCTCTAGGGTGTCATTTAAGTTATTCACATTTTAGTTTGCATAAATAATAAAGCAAAGGTTATTTAGCAGGTGGCCCCTTTCTCCTAAGACTTAGAAAGTCATCAAGAGAAACATGGAAATGGAGCAGTGACTGGGCTGGTTTGGCTTGGAGAACAGTTGAAGTTAAACTGCCAAAAACGTGTATAGTCTTGTGCCATGTTAGGAGATGCCATTATCTCCCCTGGACTCTCCATAAAGTACAGCTTCCTGTCCTGACAGAAGTGTAAAGGAGATAGCTTTGTGCGACTGCTGTTTTCCCTTTTTGTCACCTTCTGTTCTCTCCCTCTCTTCTTACGTCAGGGACCCAGTCAGGAAAAGAGTGCTGGAGAAACGAGGGGAAGACTTTAAAAAGGAGGGGAAGATCTACAGATTGAGGACTCAAGATGATGGTGAAGATGAAAACAACACCTGGAATGGAAATTCTACTCAACAGATGTAGTGTGACAAGTACAGTATGTGCAGTAATCATTGTTTTCCCTTATGATTTAATGCAACTAAAATTCTACTGGAGAAGTGGGGCTGCTTTTTTTGTTTTCTAGCTGGTCTGTAAAGTGTCTCTGTATTCTTGCTTAGTGGGTTAAAGTTGTTTAACTCCTCAGACAGCTCAAGAGATGATATAACTGGCTGCTAGGTCCTTGCATATGGTAACCAACTGCTAGAAGCCTAAAAGAATCAAAACGTCTGCCACAGCCCCGTTATCCGCTTTCTTACTCAGTATCTCATATACCTGTTAGCCCCTTGCTCTCAGATGACAGGTTTTGTTTAGAGCTATTTTGCTCCAGAACTCTTAAGTCCACACGAAGTAACTGGTATGTCACTGAGTGATTTGACTCTGAGTCAGAGCATTTTTAACTAGCCAATCAGATGATAACTTATGTTTAACTTTTCTCTTCTGCTCATCAGCTGCAAGCAAAATCTTGTAGTTTTTAATCTTAAACACTGAATAAAAAATCTTTTCCAAAAACCGAAATGATCTTAGTTTTGCTTTAAGTTTTGTTATCCTAGCATGTTTTTGTTGCACAGGGCTCTATTGAAGTCATGTGTTTGATTTTTTGCCCCCTTCCCACTACTTCCCTGGAGCTATCTCAGAAAAGTAGCTGTGAGCACCCTGCTTGACATATAACTGGAGGAAGACGTTTTCTGACACACATGGCTGCTATGGTACTGTATGTCCTAAGTCACTGAGGCATCACTTTGTTGGTGTCATATTATATGCAGTCTTTGTTCTTCTCAGATGCAAAATAGCTGCTGAGTTACAGGTAGTTCTCTTCTGCCTTTTTCCTGAAGTTTTGCTCTGGACAGTCACCTTTCAAAGACCTAAAGTACCCATAGGTAGGACAGGAAGTATGGAATAAAGATAGGACTTTTGCTCATTTGGTTATTCTTAAGAATTTTAAAGAGATTTTTAAAAAAATTTTTAAAAATTTTTATTTATTTGACAGAGAGAGATCACAAGTAGGCAGAGAGAGAGAGAGGGAAGCAGGCTCCCCCCGCTGAGCAGAGAGCCCGATGCAGGGCTCAATCCCAAGACCCTGAGATCATGACCTGAGCCAAAGGCAGAAGCTTAACCCACTGAGCCACCCAGGCGCCCCAGAATTTTAAAGAGATTCTTAACCTGACTTACATGATACTTCATCCCTTTGTTTTTGGTAATGGAGACCACTAACTCCTAATGTTTGAAAAAGAGAGTAAGCTTGACAGTTCCTCTTTTAACCATCCATTTTTAGATTGGAAGATAGCACTTTTGAGTGTACTTACAGACTGACTTAATTTTGTGACAGGAGGAAGAAGTTTTCTGAGAGCAAACTGTTTTTCACGTATGAAGTAACAATTTTTAAAAACGGTAATAGTGTTGACAAGGAAACAGCCAGGCTATGATGTTGGTAAGAATAAAGACTGGTATACTCTTTCCGGAAAACAACAACAACCTTAAATGTTTCAAACTCCTTGATCAATTTTTCTGAGGAATGATCATTAACCCACTGAGCCACCCAGGCGCCCAAGGAATGATCATTAATGTAGACAAAGTTTAGGCACAAACATACTCATTAAGTCTTCAACTGACCAAATGCCTTCTGCAGAAATAGTCAGCTTTTGATGAGGAGAAATGGTACAGTACTAATTTATAATTCAGTTTAACATATATTCATTGACTACCTGTTTTGTGTCGGGGGGAGAAAAGCAGAATACAGAGTTGTAGGTAGTCTGAGCTCATCTTTGTACACACGTTTTATATATAGATAGTACCTGTATTGATAAAATGTATAGAAAACAACCAATCATTAGCAATGGTGAGATGGTTATATGTTCTTTTAATTCTTTTTGTACCCTATTAGGTTTTCCCAATTTTCTGCAGTGATCATATTATTTAGATAGCTTAAAAAGTGAGTTTGGAAAAGAAAAATTTCCACCAAGCATCCTGTTTAAGTTAAGATTATAATCTTAAAAAATACAGCAATATGTGATTTAAAAAAAAAAAAAAAACCCAAACCTTTCAAATGGGTGTGACCCTGCTAATAGCTATTAGAAATATGCTTGCAGAAATCTGGAGTACCTAAAGTCTGTTTGCTTGAAAAAAATTAAATTTCAGAGAAACATATGTAAAAGAGTCATTCACAGTCATTGAGTAGGAGGATCTCTCTCTGCAGCTTTATAATTTAAAAAGTATACTTGGTAAAAAATTCCAAACAATATAGAAGGCTGTAAAATAAAAGTCTCTTTCCTTACATCTTACCCCAGTTCTAGTCCCCAGGGGTAACCTTTAATAAGAGTTTCTTTTGTAATCTTCAGAAAAATGTTAAGCATTTATAAGCCAATATGTGGTAATTTTAAAATAGGATCATATTATATACACTTGCATCTTGTTTACTTACACAGTGTAGCTCTTTCCCTGTCAACACATAGCTACCTCATTATCAATGGCTATGTAATATTTTACTTGATAAATATACCCCAACTTATCTGTTCTCTGGTGGCATCCATTAATTATTACAGGTTGTTTTTTTTTCCACTTGTTTTTGTTTTTCTATTAGAAATACTGTTATACCGAACATCTTTGGGACAGTATCTTCTTAGCTGTGAAAATATACCAGTGGAATATGTTTGTATAACTGAGTCATGGAGTGTTTGCAGTTTGGATTATAAATGAAACTGCCAGAATGCCGCCTCTAAATGCTCTGTGAATATACCCTCCCATTGACAGTGTGTGAGAATGTTGATTTCCCCACCTTCTTACCAACACTTACACTTTTTCATCTTTGTCAGTGGTAAATGGAAAAGTGTTTGCATTTTATATGCATTATATTGATCACAAATGTAGTTGAGCATCTTTTAATATTATTGGTCATTTCAGTTTGAGAACTGCCTGTATTTGCCAGTTTTTTTCATCTTTATTGATTTATAAGAATTCCATGTGCATAAAGAAATTTAGCCCTTTGTCTAGAATATGCTATAAGTATTTTCTCATTGTTTATCTTTTGTGAGTATGTTGACAGTAATCTTTTGCCACAGTATTTGTATGATCAGATTAACCATGTTTTTCTTTATGGCTTCTGGGTCCTAAGTCTTGCTTATAAATACCTCTCTTCGAGAGTTAATTTTTAGAAATTCACCCATCTGTCCTAGTTTTCTCATGTTTTCTTTTTATATATATATATATATATTTTTTTTTTCAATTTATTTATTTTCAGAAAAACAGTATTCATTATTTTTTCACCACACCCAGTGCTCCATGCAAGCTGTGCCCTCTATAATACCCACCACCTGGTACCCCAACCTCCCACCCCCCCCGCCACTTCAAACCCCTCAGATTGTTTTTCAGAGTCCATAGTCTCTCATGGTTCATTATATATATATATTTTTAAATCTAGTATCCTGGGATGGGATCTGGCTCCCTTCCCTGTGGCTAACATCTTCAGGAGCTAACCTCTTCACCACCACCATTTATGGACTACTCTGTCTGTCCCCGTAATGTGGTATGCCACCTTTGTCCTGTCCTTTATGCCCATATATAGTTTTGTGTACAGTCTTGTCTTTTGTTGATCTCTTTTGTTTCTGCTACCGCACTATTTTTTTTTTATAACTAGCTCTGTAATGTTTTGTGTTTTTGTTTTTTTTTTAAGATTTTATTTATTTATTTGACAGACAGCGAGAGAGGGAAAACAAGCAGGGAGAGAGGGAGAGGGGAGGCAAGCTTCCCACCAAGCAGAGAGCCTGATGAGAGGCTCGACCTTAGGACCCTGGGATCATGACCTGAGCTGAAGGCAAATGCTTAACAAGTGAGCCACACCGGTGCCCCTCTATAATGTTTTAATGTTCTTTTTTTGCCCAGATTGTTCTGGCTCATCCTACAAGTTTATTTAATGTGAAACTTTCTATCAGTCTGTGTCCCCCTCCTCAAAAAAGTTACATTGATTTTGAGATTTAGAGGTAATTGACAACTTAAAATACTGAGTCTTTCTCTCAGAACCACCCTTACCCCCTTCTGACAAAACTTTCCCAATCTACTGATGGAGGAAAATGCTTCCTAGCAGTGAAACTTTTTTTTTTTTTTTAAGATTTTATTTATTTGAGAGAGAGCATGAGAGAGGAGAAGGTCAGAGTGGGAAGAAGCAGACTCCCTGTGGAGCTGGGAGCCCATGCGGGACTTGATCCCGGTACTCCAGGATCATGACCTGAGCCGAAGGCAGTTGCTTTAACCAACTAAGCCACCCAGGCGCCCAGCATTGAAACATTTGATAGGAATTTTCTACAGATACAACAGGTTCAGGTAAGGAATGCCTAAAAGGAACAAAATTTCAAGCATAATCAGTCATTTATTTTAAGTAAACTCCATGCCACACGTGGGACTCATGGTCAGGAGTCGTAAGCTCCACTGACTGAGCCAGCCGGGCACCCCATGATCACTCTTAAATCTAGCTGAAAACTACTTTTTATTTTTAAATAACATTTTCCCTGGTATCTAGAAAGAATATATAGACCAAATAAGTTTTTAAGTGCTCTACACTGGGATTGTCTTACTATTATTAGCACCTTGAGGGGAATTGATAAAGACCACATCATTTTTCTGTGCTCCCACCAGCACTCTGGATGTGTTTTGTGAATAAACACAGAAAAGGAGCAGATGTGCTTTCTGTGCCCTGTCTCCAGAATGTGCTTGGTAGAGACATGGTCCTTTATCCTCAAGAGGCTGATAGTAGAGAAATACACACTCCCAGTATAATATGGACAAGCTGTCCATATTATAGTCCCTTCCATTTAGGCAGAAGGGACAGGGAGGAGACATGTTTTGGGGAATTTAGGGGAAGCTATGCTGGGGGAAAAGTGCATTATGTGAGCTGAGATGTGAGGCAATTTCAGAGGAAGGTGCATGCTAGGAAGAAGAATATTTGCAAAGAAAGGAAGAGGGCATAGTCAAGGGCTTACACAAGGTTCAGAATTACCACAAACAGAGAGAAAGAAGAGAAACAGGTTAAGTGAACCATGGTCAGATTACAAGGCCTTTGAAGGCTATACTTGGGTTCCTTAGAAGTCATCCTGGGCAGGGGAAAGGAAGGAAGGACGTAAAAGTGGCTAAGAAAGGATCATTCAGAGGCCCTCTCTTTTTGGATGTCAGGGTATCTCTGCCCAAGGAATATATAATGTAAGCAGAAAGCATGTGTCTGTTGGAAAAGCTTAGAAACCAGAGAGGGCTTGTGTGACTGCATGAATTCTGTGGAACCTGCCTTCTCAAGGAGAAGCAGCTACAGGATATAGGGCATAGCTTATAGTACCATTTTTTTCTGAGCAACACAAGGTCTGAGACTGGGAGGCAGTTTGAAGGGGGGCAGGAGATGACAATGTAGTCCATCTGCACAGTGTCTTATTAAAAGGATTGCTATGGTTTTTGCTCATATTTCTACCTTTGAAGCTGCTGAACCTTAAAACGACCCGGTTAAGTGGCTTACAGAACCAACAGATGAGGTCCGTACTTGTATCTTTCCACAAGAGCCAGGTGCAGGGTCTTCCAGTGCTCTGATGAATTCCTGATACTGGGACAAGATGCATGTATTTCCATCTTAATTAGAGAGTTGTAAGATTCATGTACTCTCTATCAGTGCAGAGGCCTGGTGAAGAAATCCCGCCTGGGCAGAATAGAAGATCTTGAGGAATTTTGTGGGCAGTGAAAGGTATACAGGCAAACTAGGCTTGTTTTGCAGAAGTGGAGCAAGTGGTAACTTGTAGATCAGAATGCAGAAATAGTACTCAATTCCTGTTGGCCTGGTTGTGTTTTCCCTTGCTTGGAATGCTTACAGTACTTGTATGACAGAAATGTCACACAACAGACGCCAAGAATTGCAAGAGAAAAGAGTACATACAAAGCTGTCTGGGCTTCTGTCGCTCTTAGTGTTAACCCCAGGAACTGCACTTCCTCCTCTCTCATAGGGCTGACGGTAGGTCCAGCATCTAGGAGAGGAAGACAAAGGACAATTTATGCACCCTACAGATCTGGTTATCAGATCAATGTTAACTGATGTTAAGCCCAAGCTAGGTCCTTAGAATAGAGTCACACAGGTATCCAGAGCGAGCTCATTGCTGAGGTGACGACAGGATGTAGCCCTTTTACTGAGTTACTGAACCAGTGAATGAAGGAACGTAGTTCTATTTTTTTTTTTAAATCTGTCCACAGTTGGAGTAAAGTGGATAATTACTTCTTTTCTGTAGTAGTAATTTATGCTTTTTCAGTCATTCAAATATTGGGCCCCTTACATCAGGCCAATTACTGTTTGCAGTCAGTATTGTATGTTAGACCTTCATGTCCCTCTGGAGGTGTGTGCCTAGTTTCTTGCCTCAGATTACACAGTTAGTGGCAGGGCTGGGACAAGAATCTAGACTTGCTCTTCCCAGACTAGGGCCTAGTTTTTAGTTGTAACATTAATCCTCGGTTCCTTTGTTTCATCCTAACAATGGCTGGAGCATTCAAAGAAAATACTGGTTGAATGAATGAATGAAAGTAAATATTGGACAGGCACCTGGGTGGCTCAGTGGGTTAAGCCTCTGCCTTTGGCTCAGGTCATGATGCCATGGTCCTGGGATCGAGCCCTGCATCAGGCTCTCTGCTTGGCAGGGAGCCTGCTTCCCCCCCTCTCTCTGTGCCTGCCTGTCTACTTGTGATCTCTGTCTGTTAAATAAAAAAATCTTAAAAAAAAAAAAAAAAAGTAAATATTGGAAAGGCAGAGAGGAGGGGAATAAACGAGAATAAACTGAAAATGTCCCCCTCACCCTCTGGTTTTAGTCCCTCCCAGAGCCATATCTCACCTTCTTCACCTTCTGGCTGGAGACAAGGGTGTGGCCCTGCAGCAGGGTCAGGGAAGCCGTTGCACCGGGCTACAGAGGCAAAGAACTTGGCTGATGCTTTTGGGATTCTTGGGAGAGAAGGGTCCGTGTAGTTCACAAAATGCAGACCAAACCTCTCTGCGAAGCCTGTGGCCCACTCAAAATTGTCCATCACACTCCAAACCGTGTATCCTCGGAGGTCCACCTTATCCTGCACAGCTGCCCAAATGCAGAGGCCACAGCATGAGTTTCCTTTGTCTTACAAGAGCCCATTCTACCGGGCCTACAGAAGCCACACCTGCCCACGGCTGTCCCACAGTCCCCGCCTGCAGGTGAAGAGTTGGCTGTGGATGGACTTAGAGCCATCAGCATTTTCCCAGAAAGGCTCATTCCTGAATGGAAGTGCACGGGTAGACTACATTAATCCTGCTCAGTCACCTGCCATCCTCTCAGTCTCCACATGTTGGGATACCAGTCTTGGGGAGTGCCTTAAGTGTTCATGCTTTTTCCAAAAGTAAGTAAGTGGCCCTTGGAAAAGATTTCCACTGGACTAGGACTTTCTAACCATTTCTTTCCACTGCTACAGCACTCACTCTTTGACTCCGCGTTACTTACAGTCCCTTGTCCTAATCCCATCTTATCCCACCCCATCCTGCTGAGCTGAGGGTCTCAAACTTTCACTTGAGGAACAGAAGACCCTACAGACTGCCCCCGCATCTTAACCCTCCTCCTCCCAGCGCCTGCTTTTAGCAGGCCACTGCTGTTCAGGGACATCAGACATCAGGGATGATCTGGCAGAGCTGATGACTGCCAGGAATTCAAGTCTCACTGTATCAGGCAACTGGGTTCGCTTGCTGAACTTACATCTAAGAAGGAGAAGACTCAAGAGTGCAGCCTCAAAGAAAAGCTTAAGCCTAACAGGAGGGAGAAGCTGCCTCTTTCTCATGATGGGGTCTCGTGGTTGCAGTATTCCCCCAACTGGAGACGTTAGCGGGTGTTTCCAGTGGTAAAAGGTGCACAGGGAGGAGGGGATAGGCCTGTCCTACCTTTGAGGGCTTCGTTGATGTAACTGCGGAGGTAGTAGATTCTTAGGGTGTCATTGAGGTCCGTTTCTCCCCGTTGGGACACTCCATTCTCTGTTACATAAATTGGCGGGTTGTTGTACTCCTCCTTTAACCAGTTCAGTATCCTCCTGAAGCCAAAAGGTGTCATCTTCAGCCAAAAGGAGCCAGAGTCAGGCCAAGAGCGATCTGTGATGGAGGCCACTCCCCTACAGGTTCAAACAAAAGAGATAGGTCTTAATGTGTAAATCCCAAGAGGCCCTTTGCATAAACACAAAGCAGGGTTTATACTAGGAAAAGCATTAGGTTTAGTCTAGACTTAACAGTCATAGCTAACTGCAGATGAGTCAGGTTGCCTCACATTCTTCTCTTTTCATTAGTTCTTACTGCTTGTTGCTGGCCTAGCTGTGACAGGCCACCTGAGCTGTTTGCACATCTACAGATGAATGGTTTCACTCATGGACTATACCCTCCAAAGGGTTGAAAGGCTCTGGGATTCCCTGATCACAGTGTCCACTATGATTTGAATGCTGTGTCGGGAGAGAATGGGCTTCCCTGCATAAAGGACATCTAGTCAGCACCACAGGTGTGTTGTGGCCGCAGGCACCCATGGTTGGGACCCCCATTTGTGTGAGTACAGGGAACACATAGGCTGAGACCTGCTTTAGGTGTCCAAGCCCCTGCCTCTGTCCAATGATGGACCTGGAGAGGGCAATAGTTATGCCAAAGTAGCAGCTGCTGGGGAAGGCACAGAAACTTGAATGTTTCCAGAATCACACTTGTTGTTGCTGTTTAATTTTGCTTAACCTACAGTGCAATATTGGTTTCCACAAGAGAATTCAGTGATTCATCACTTGAACACCCAGTGCTCATCACTACAAGTGCCCTCCATAATCACTCATGCAGCCCATCTCCCACCCATGTACCTCTACCACCCTTCAGTTCTCCTTCGTTAAGAGTCTTCTATGGTTTGTTTCCCTCTCTCCTTTCCTTTTCTCCCCTTCCCATATGTTCATCTTTTTTCCTTCTTGAATTTCTCATATGAATGGGATCATATGTTATTTGTCTTTCTCTGCAGTCATACGTTTCAAATAAGGACCAATTATTTAGATCTTAACGTCCAAATTCTTCAGAAAAAAAAAAAAGTCTTATCAGTAACAATTTTTCGTGCTCAGCTGAACTGGATTCAGAACTTTTTTTTTTTTTAAAGATTTTATTTATTTATTTGACAGAGATCACAAGCAGGCAGAGAGAGAGAGGGGGAAGCAGGCTCCCCGCCGAGCAGAGAGCCCAACACGGGGCTCGATCCCAGGACCCTGGGATCATGACCCGAGCAGAAGGCAGAGGCCTCAACTCACTGAGCCACCCAGGCGCCCCGGATCCAGAACATTTTTAATGTGTGAACACAGGTCACAAGGAGACAGTGCCAGGAATCATGAGGCAGCAAGAGTCCCATGGGTGCTCAGCCAGGGACCAGCAGGGAGGTGTTTTCTCAGCCCCGTCAGAGTCCCAGCTCTGGGGGTTGCAGAATGCAGTGGATGGGTAGGTGTTTGTTTTAAAAGAACCTAGACAGTTTCACAGCTGATGTGGAAACGTACTTGTTACAAAAGGAGCAAGACAGTGTATATATATACATATAATCTCGGTTTTGGGTAATATATTTTTATGTATAAATTCATAACTGAATATATATATATATATATATATATATATTTTTTTTTTTGGACAGGGATCACAAGTAGGCAGAGAGGCAGACAGAGAGAGAGGGGAAAGCAGGCTTCCCGCCAAGCAGAGAGCCCAATGCGGGGCTTGATCCCAGGACCCGGAGATCTTGACCTGAGCTGAAGGCAGAGGCTTAACCCACTGAGCCACCCAGGTGCCCCTGAATATATATATCTTATATATACTATACTATATATCTTATATAGTTTATACTATATATCTTATATAGTTTATATAATGTATGTATTTACATGTTCTATTTATGAGGAGAAGGAGAGGTAGCTTACCCTTTACACATATGCATAAACTTCTGGAATGACACCTACAAGAATTTCCTATTCTTGCTTTCTGATGTTTCCACTATGACTGCATTTGTGTAATGCAGAAATAATAGTTTATAGTTTATAGTTTCACCTTTACCCCAAAGCCGGGGGAAAACCCAACCTTACTGTTTGACTGAAATACATCTGATAATTGAAACCAATTCGACCAAAGAAGAAAAACAAGGGAAGAAAAATATTTAAAGTCTTGGAAATGCTAGCTGGTGTTATTAGCAGACTGACAGAGGTTTGATTAGGTGTCTCAGGAGGGGTCTCATCATCAACTTCCAGGATGTATGGCATCAGGAGGCAGCTTTCTAGGCTGTGCAGTAAGAGTTGGGCAAAGGGGCTCCTTGCTGTCTTCTCCAGAGACTGCTCCAGATGCCCTGTGGGCCGACTTACCTGTCTGCATCGAAGGAAGAGATCCAGGAGGCATAGTCAAGGTTGTAGGCCAGGATGGTGGTGTAGTGATTAAACCCAAAAAAGTCATAGGTACCACTGATCCTCTTCTTCTCACTCTCCGTGAACTCTGGGAGCCTGGATGGAAGGAGCCATGACAAATGTGGGGCTTGAGCATCATGCTTCGGGGAGAGAATGTCCTGGGGCAGGATTTAGGAGCGCTCTAACTACCCTGCCTGGGCACCTGGCACTTTCATCTTGACTGAAATTTTTGCTGCCAGTAACCTAGTGGATCAAAACCTTCCCCCACTGGGGTTTCTGAAATGTTGGAAGAAAACTAAAGCCTAAACCCCTCATGCCCCTCACTCTGCCACCCAGGAGCTAGCAGTAGCTCCTTAGGGCTTGTGGCATCAAGGCTGAGGCCCTGTGCCTGGCCTCCAGGCTCTCTGCCCTGTGGCCTTGCCACTGCCCCCTGCCCCAGCCACTGAGCCAATCCCCCCAGCTCTCAATTGCAGGTGTCCCACTCATTCCCACCAGGCCAGCGCTAACACACTTCCCCTCAGTTGGAATGCCCTCTGCTCTCCCACACACTATTCATGGTTAAGACCCAGCTTAACTGGTGTCCCACCTTGTCCATGAAGTCTCCTTGTTCTGTCCACCCTCATCTCATTGTTTTGAGTTTTCTTTATATGGAGAAATTCGGGCAGAGAACTGTAGTGGTGAGCTTACTCTCTTCCCAGCTGGCATGTCAGCAGCTTGAGGACCCAGACTCGGAAGCCTCTCCTTATACACGCCTTACTGACTTGGCCCTGATCTGGGGACACGGTAGGTGCTTAGCAGAGTTGTATCAGTGCCAGAATGCTTAGTGGGAGACCAGAGTTAGCACATCAGACCCCGAGGCACAGCCTGCTCCACAGGACTTACCCCAACCGGGGCAGGAATGCATTGTAAGGATGGGGACTGGATTATTGAGACTGCACAGCTGGGCTACATAAGGGAAAGACTGGCCAGCTAGGTTAAGAATTTATACCTCTGAATTCCTTTTACCTTCCCTGCTCATGGTCCCATGGTCTCATGGTCCCATGAGTCCCCTTGGAGCTTGTGGGTGTATTCCCATAAGACCAGGTCACTCCCCTTCTGCACAAAACATCTCTAATCCTAGCCAGATGATTCTCAGACTCAGCGTGTGGGCCCTGGAGTCAGCTTGGTTTCAAATCCCGGCTCTACTTCAGTAGCTGGATAATCTTGCCATAATCTTTTTTTTTTTTTTTTTAAGATTTTATTTATTTGACAGAGATCACAAGTAGGCAGAGAGGTAGGCGCAGACAGAGAGAGAGGAGGAAGCAGGCTCCCCACTGAGAAGAGAGCCCGATGTGGGGCTCGATCGCAGGACCCTGAGATCATGACCTGAGTGGAAGGCAGAGGCTTTAACCCACTGAGCCACCCAAGCGCCCAGTCTTGCCGTAATCTTTGTGCCTCCTTAAATATAACTCAAGAGTGCCAATAGAAGATGTATAAATGCTAGGTGTCCCTGTTGCTATTACTCCCTTGACAGGAAGAGGAGTGGCCTCGAACTAGGACTACTTTGGTGCAACCATCGCCCCCTACTGGCCAAGTGACAGAACGCACATGCTGGCAGTCACCCACTGCTACCCACATTCACTTGTAAGGTGGTGATACGTAAGTAGGATGAGCTGGAGAGTTTGTCCTTGCATAAAGTTGTGGGTTGCTAAGAAGTCGGTGCCTTTGAGACAAATTTCTTGTCTGTTCTACCTTTTGTTAAACACATAGCAAGGCTCTGCCCTGGGCTGAGAGCTTCACATGCACAATCATGTTCAGTCTTCCCAGCAGCCTAAGACCGGCCTCTCTGACCCAACGGCCACACACTCACCACTGAGCTGTCCACCAGAAGCCACAGTTTGGTATCACAGACCAGACTTTCTCCTGACCTTTTCCTGGCTGAGTGTTTAGATACCAGGACCTACCGAGACTTGCTGAGGCCTGCGGCCAAGCTTCTGTCACGGATCCGTGTCTTCATCACCTCGTTGTAATCGCCATTCTTGAAAATAGGATGAGCGAACCAGCCTCCCATAAACTGCAGGTGGGGTGGGGGTGAGAGCCTGGGCATTACCGGGGGGTCACACTAGGAGACAGCAGCTGTCCTGCTCACAAGTCACGGACCTCAGAACCCTCCCCTTCCTCTGAACCACCCCCCCCCCGGCTTAAACTCACATCCCCTCTGCAGCTAATTTGCATGTTGCAGAGATTATCAACCACTGCACCCCAAAAGGAGATGAACTGCACTGAGCACTGCCTCAGGACTCAGCAGACTGTCCTTGGCAGGGTCTCGCAGAAGACCAGAAGAGACTAGAAGCCTCCAGGCTGTGGATTTCCTCTCACGGCAGTGCAAGCCCCTTCCCCATCATCTGCCTAAGGATCAACTAGAACTCTCTGAGGAGGGCGGAGCTTCGAGGCTTTCCTGGCTGCTCAAGACCAAAAGTTCTCTGCGGAATTTTCCAGCCCATTTTCTGGAATGGGGTCCAGACCACCTTAACCTTAGAGTGGATATGTGCCACCCAAATGTGCTATGATGCTGGGGTCCTGAGACTGCACAGCTGGGCTACATACATGTAGCCCTCTCCTCATCACTGCCCCCCCCACCTGCTGGCTAATGCCTAAAATGTCGGGGAGGGCAACCCTCCATTCTCAGGTGGCTTTGGAATACACATACCCTGATGAAAGAGGCTTTGTGCACTCGAGGCAACAGTGTTCCTTTCCGTGGAAGCTGATTTTAGGGTCCGTGTATATCATCCTGGGCCTCAGTATCACAGTTCAGCAAGTGGCTCAGTCTGATGAAGTTAAAGCCTAACCTTTTCCTGAGGGTTTGGGGGTTTTGATTTCAGGATAATTATTGCTCTAATTTACCAGTTCTGTGAGTCTAAAAGGAGAGATGCATTATTTTTGTCCCAAGGGCTTTTCCCCACCTGGCTAACAAATGGGAAAATTAAGCTCTTTTTGCATTCATTAATTTGATTGCTATTACCAAGTTCTCTTGTGAGAAGTCTGGCAAGCAAAGACCCATGTTCTCCCTTCAGAATACTGCTCCTTTGAGCTCCTCCACAGAGCCAAAAGTGGGGGCTGGTGTGGAGAAGAGACACTTGCCTTTTCTGATGCTAAGACATGGGAAAGGGTGCTTTCTAACCCCATCAGGGACACGAGCAAGAGCCAGGGAAAAGCTGTGCCCTGAAAAAGACCATTCTTTTCTCTCCTCACGTCAGGGGCTCACACTGAAGGAAGGATGGGCTAGTTTGTTGGTGTCTGCTTACTAGTGATTCTACTTTATTATTTTTTTAAAGATTTATTTATTTAGAGTGTGAGCAGGGGGAGGGACATAAAGAGAGGGGGAGAATCTTAAGCAGACTCTGTGCTGAGCACAGAACCCCATACAGGGCTCCATCTCACCACCCTGAGGTCATGACTTGAACCAGAATCAAGAACCTGACACTTAACCAACTGAGCCAGCCAGGCACCCTGTGACTACTTTCTAGGAGCACAGTTCCATGACCTTATGTCCTTATGTATGTGCATGTCCTTATGTTAAACTCACAGAAGTGGAAAATTACGGGCACTAATGAGCTTCACAGAATCCAAAGGCCCCCAACCCAAGTAATTCTTAGGCCAAATAAATAAAATTAGATGGTGACACCTACAGGTGAAGTGTGACATTGCAGCCCAGCTCTATCAGCTACTATAGTCAAACCAGAAATTGAAGAGATGGAATTTCTGTTAGTTACTTTCAGACCGTGTTGCATGCAGTAAGGACTACAGGTACAAATCATTTTTAAGACTTAAAAACTCAACCTCAAAGAACTCTGATCACAGCAAACCTATGATATAGTTAGGTCATCTCCACTTCATAGATGAGAAAACTAAGGTATGAGAAATGTTTAGGTGATTTTTCCAAAGCTCACAAAATCGGGTAATAGCAAAACGGGGTCTTAAACCTAAATCTTTGTTTTGCCATGTAATTCCATTTCCATTCACTCAAGAATGGAGGGAAGGTCATGCAAGAGTATTAACAATGCCCAGAGGGAAAACAGACCTGAACGTATCTCCTGGCTGCCTCCACATCCTCCTGGTTGGAGGGATCTCTGGGCTCAGCCCAGTCGCTGCTGATGGTGATGGAAATCACGCCACCTTGACTGGCACGGTATGTGCTGTTGTACAGATGCCAGGCCTCAGCATGAGCCTTTATTAGGTTGTGGCCAACAATGTAGGGGGCAGTGCCAGGCCTGAAGGAGATTCCTGGAAACACACACACAGATGTCAACGAAGAGTGAACATGACCAAGAATATCACTTTCTCCCTACAGATGGTTTCTATGTTGGGGAGAAAGAGTTGTAGATTTTGGTGTTATGAAGAAGCAAATTCAAGTCTTAGCTGTGTAACTTTGGTTTCTAGCTGGCTGTGTAACTTTGGATAATTCAGTCTGTCAGCTTCCTCCTTGGCCAAGTGAGCAATAAAGTTCTTGTGAGAAGGAAATGAGAGCATGTATGTGAAAACCTGAGCAGCACTGTGTCTGGTAAGAAGATACTTGGTAAAGGTATCAGGCCAGGTACCCAGCAGAGTATGTGCCTTGGGAGCTGACATCCTAGCACTGTCTGGGGACCCACAGTGGAAGTGAGGGTTGGAGAATTCAGCTGATGGAAGCAGGTTCCTTGAGAGAAACGTCATGAGAAAGGCCAACTCACATGTTGCAGGAAGTTGAAGGAATGGTAAACAAAGCACCAAGGGCCAACAGAAGATAAATGTGGTAACAATTTGTGGCTCTTTCCAGCTTTTTTTTTTTTTCTTAATACTTTATTTATTTATTTATTTGTTTTACAGAGATCACAAGTAGGCAGAGAGGCAGGCGGAGAGAAAGGAGGAAACAGGCTCTCTGAGGAGAGCCTGATGTGGGGCTTGATCCCAGGAGCCAGGGATCATGACCTGAGCCAAAGGCAGAGGCCTTAACCCACCGAGCCACCCAGGCACACCTCTTCCAGCTTTTACACGTGATCCCAAGGAGTCACCTGAACACAAATTCACTCTCTCGGGCTCAAAATTTGAGAAAGGGTTAATTGGATGGTTCTAATGGGACAAGGACAAGTCCACAATCCCTTATTCAAAATCCTTAGGGATTATGTGGTCCAGACGTACAAGGGTTTTGTGTCTTAGAGAAGTACCACCTGGCAGATAGTATGTTTTCACAGCACCCCAACCAGACCCAGGAGAGCTCTCCATAATTAACATATCTGTAGCAGAAATGCCCACACTAAGTGAGATCATGTCCATGAGCAGTCCCCCCATTGGTTCAAGTCAGGATGAGCTCAGGTCAGCCAAATTGATTCTGGGAAACTTGGGTTTTGCAACTGCAGAAAAGACACTGTGGACCTGTATAGTCCGACAGCTCATCCTTTCCTACAACCATTAGTCCCTGTCCCTGATCTCAGGAAGCTTTCCATTTGAGGCAGGGCAAAAAAAAAAGCACAAAGAAATGGAGCCATTTGGAGGTACTGACACGTAAAATCCGTATTTCACCAAAAGTTGCGTCAGAAGGGGAAATCTGCTGCATGTCAGGCAGCCTTGAACAAGAGGCAGGGACTCTGAGGCAGTGCTACCAAGCTTTCTTGGCCTTCTCTTCCAGGGCCACCTGGATTTCAAGTCTTGGTGGGGCTCAGAATACCATCTCCAAAGAGCTGGTGAGTTGAGACTGGGACCCTCACCTGGAGCTGATGTCCCGTAGCCATAGCCCTGGTTAGCGATGACAAAAGGCTCATTCAGGGTGATCCAAAACTTCACCTTGTCCCCGAGCCTCTGGAAGAGCACATCTGCATACTCTTTAAACCGCTGCACAATGGTCTCATTCTCCCAGCCTCCGACATCCTGGAGTGCCTGGGGCAGATCCCAATGGTAAATGGTCACCTGTGGAGAAAGCAAGGCCAGCAGCTCCATCCATCTGCTGTCAAGGGAAATCACTGCTGCTGCACACATGAGCACAAACGAGGAGACCAAGCAGTTCAAAGGTTCTTTGGTGGGAGGGGGAGGGCAGCAGTCCTGAAGTGAGTCAACATCCCGGTCGGAGAAGACCCGGTTTGAGTGCCGACTCTGCCACCTACCAGCTGTGTGACCCTGGCCTGGGCACGACGACCTGCACATCACATACCAGTATGAGGGAAGAAGTCCAGAGAGCACTTTATTAGCCGGGGGTGGGGGGGAGATTGTAACCCTGGCTGCAGTATGTAATCTCAACAGAGGAAATGCAGAGGTGTCCTTAGGCTCACAAAATTTTGGTGAGAGCCAAGTAAGCTCACAAGTGAGCTTCTGTATCGTTATTCATAATAACTCCCAGCTGAAAAACATGTGCCCTTTTGCCCCAGTAACTCTGCTCCTAGAACCAAAACCTACAGATCAATTTATAACAAGGCAAAATTAGGAATGTCTGTGACGACTCACTGCACTAGAGGTTAAAATGGCAAAAGACTGGAATCACAGGGAAGAGTGTTGCTAAACAGGAAAGTAATTCTAGAGGTAAGATACAAACAGAACTGCATGTAACTTTAAAAAAGAATCAGTGAGGAAACTAGATATGGATACAAAAATATGGGTCAGAAATACCGTTAAATAAAAGCAAGTACCAAGCTACATGTATGTGACCAGTATGAAAAAAGGCAGGAAAGGAACAAACATGCACACATGTGTACATCTTCTAGTTAATCAATGCAAAAGAAGGACATGAGAACCTAGCAAACTGGACTGTCTTCTTTAAGCAGGGTAACTGGATGGCTGGGGGTCAGAGATCAAAGGAAAGTCTTCACTGTGGACTCTTTTACGTTTCAAATTCTGCACCTTGTGAATTTTTGACAGTTCAAAAACTGAATCTGAAAACAGCATTTTGTTCATGGAATAAAGAGCCCCCAGTCCAGCTAGCTCCCGCACAGGGACTTGACCAGAACCTGGCTGGGGCCCGACCTTACCTGGGGCTTGATGTTGGCAGCCAGCAGCGCGTCAATGAGCCGCTCGTAGTAGTTGATGCCCGCTTCATTGATGAACTTGGTGGTTCCATCCGGGAGGATTCGAGACCAGGCGATAGAGAAGCGATAGTGGGATACCCCCAGGTTCTGCAGGGCGACCACGTCCTCCGCAATCTTGTGGTAACTGTCACAGGCCACATCGCCGGTGTCATCATTCCCAACCCTCAGTGGTGTGTGAGAAAACGTGTCCCAAATACTGAGTCCTTTGCCATCTGCTCTCCACGCACCTTCAATCTCAAGGTGACAAAGACATGGTCTAGTTAAGTTCTGTAGTCGAACCCCCACAAGTTCCTTTCTGTCAATGAGGGTGTCACAAGTCAGAGTCACCTCCTCTGAGAAAATTCTCTGGCCACCCTCTGATTTCTGAGCTTCTACAGTCTTCTGTACACACTGTCTGTCCATGCCAGCACTGCCACACTGCATCACGCAGTTGTGGGCGTGCAGATGGACCTCCCTTGGCATGGGGTCTTTTGGTCTTGGTGTCCCAGCGCTTAACAGGGCAGTGTCTGGTGTATGGCACGGGCTCACTACAAGTCTGAATGAACAATGCCCCATGCCTCCAACCCCAGCCATGGTCAAACAAATACCACTGATGCCAGCTGTGGAGACAGAATTAATTTCTTTTTCTTCCTTTCTCTTCCTTCCTTTCCTTTCTTCCTCTTTTTTTCTTTCCTTCTTTCCTTCCTTCAATATTTTATTTGTCAGAGAGAGAGAGAGCACAAGCAAGGGGAGTGGCAGGCAGAGCAGAAGGAGAAGCAGACTCCCACTGAGTTGGGAGCCCGATGCAGGACTCGATCCCAGGACCCTGGGATCATGACCTGAGCCGAAGGCAGCCGCTTAACCCACTGAGCCACCCAGGCGCCCCTGGAGGCAGAATTCCTAATTAGGACGCGTGTTGTGTCTCCTGTGCCTCCTTTCTCTCTTACCTACCTATCTTACAGGAAAATTGACCATAAGCCACTAGACAAATGCCTACTTACAGACTTAGGTAATGGAACAGGTACAAGTTCTATAATTTACTTTAAAAAAAAAATACTGATTTATTTTGGAGACAAAGCAAGCATGCATGAGCCGGGTTGGGAGGCAGGAGCAGAGAGAGAGAAAAAGAATCCCAAACAGACTCCCTGCCAAGTGAGGAGCCCGAGCCCACAACCCTGAGATCATGACCAGAGCTGAAATCAGGGGTCGGACGCTTAACCGAGTCAGCCAGGAGCCCCTACTGGACTTTAAAGCACTACGGCACAGATGATGTGATGTTATATGACTGGAGGCCGCTAAGGTAGTGCTGGTATCCCAGCCAAGAACACACGCCCAGGGGTGGCCTGCACAGCCCTCAGAAGAGCGGCGGGCCCAGGGCCAGCAGGCACACACCAGTTCAGGAGATGGCCTTGGTGGCTGGGAGATTAGTTAATGCAGGGAAATGGAGAAAGTAAGTGACAGCATTGACGCTCTTAGGAGCTAGATTTTTCATCACTAGAGAAAGAGATACAAATATGGGTGATGGAAAGGCTAGCATTTAGCCTGTGGAGTTGGATTGGAATCGGAGGTATCAGTATGAACTCACTATTTTTCAGTCTACTTAGAGATGGGATGGATGTAGAAATACATACAAGTGTGTGTGTGTGTGTGCACGCATGTGCGTGCACATGTTCACACTTGTATTTCCTGGCTCTGTCTGCTGCAAGGGCTGAAGAATGCTGACCCCTGAGTGGCAGTGAGCACACCCAGCACCTAGACCTCGGGTTCTAAATGCCCACATCCAGTCTAAGAGGCTGGGGCTCATTTGGGAAAGGGATGGTTACAGGACTGGGGCAGAAAAGGCCCAAGTTGAGCCAGGAGCATCTTGTACCACGAAGAACTAAGGAAGTGCTCAAGGAATGACGGACCATGTAGAAAGGACACGGGATCTGGCTAAAAGGCACTCCCCATAGTAAAATGTGGGAAAATGTGAGCATTAAAATAAATAATACTTAAAAAAAAACGCATAGTACTAGCAAAACTATAACTCATTGAATAAAACAGGACTCCACGAGGCCATGCTGCTGATGCATATTTATAGAGCATAAATAATTAGGGGAAAAGTCAAAGCTTGACCCTTCTGTTGGATGCCACTTCATAAATATGAGCGGAATGATATAACGAGAAAACTGTTGGCTCTCACTGAATAATCATTCAGTGAGATTTGAATAATAATTCAGGCAGAAATTATTAACAGTTGCTAGAGTAGTGGGTAAAATTTGATGAGGAACGGGTTACTTACAAGGTCTCCAAGTAGCTCCCCACAAAATACTTACTATATATAACTACAGAATACTTACTAATTTTATAGTAGAGAAACCAGGCAAACACCTTCTCATTCAAGTGATAGAATCAGTTTCATATACATATATCTGTGTGTATGTATACACATGCACAGAAAATAAAGCAAATGGTAAAATTTTAAACAGTTGAGTAATATGGGGAAAAGGTTTATAGGAGTCCTCTACTATTTTTGCAACTTTTCTCTGTTCAAAAAGATTTCCAAATAAAAGGTTTTAAAAAGAATGCATGTGTAATCAGGGGTATGGGGTTGCTGGTGCAGGCAGTTGAGAGTGTTTGACTCTTGGTTTCCGCTCAGGTCCTCATCTCTGGGTTGTGAGATCAAGCCTGGCGTTGGACTCCGCACTCAGTGCAAAGCCTATTTAAGACTGTCTCTCCCTCCCCTCTGCTCTTCCCCCCCTAAGTGCTCTCTCTTGCTTGCTCTCTCAAATAAATCTTTAAGGAAAAAAAAATGTACAACCAGGTGATATCTAGCCAGATAGCTATAGCCCGCACTCTAAGCACTTCTCATCAATTTTTTAAAAATTTATTTTCAGCATAACAGTATTCATTGTTTTTGCACCACACCCAGTGCTCCATGCAATCTGTGCCCGCGCTAATACCCACCACCTGGTTCCCCCAACCTCCCACCCACCGCCACTTCAAACCCCTCAGATTGTTTTTCAGAGTCCATAGTATCTCATGATTCACCTCCCCTTCCAATCTCCCCCAACTCCCTTCTCCTCTCTAACGCCCCTTGTCCTCCATGCTATTTGTTATGCTCCACAAATAAGTAAAACCATATGATAATTGACTCTTTCTGCTTGACTTATTTCACTCAGCATAATCTCTTCCAGTCCCGTCTATGTTGCTACAAAAGTTGGGTATTCATCCTTTCTGATGGAGGCATAATACTCCATAGTATATATGGACCACATCTTCCTTATCCATTCATCCATTGAAGGGTATCTTGGTTCCTTCCACAGTTTGGCGACCGTGGCTATTGCTGCTATAAACATTGGGGTACAGATGGCCCTTCTTTTCACGACATCTGTATCTTTGGGGTAAATACCCAGGAGTGCAATTGCAGGGTCGTAGGGAAGCTCTATTTTTAATTTCTTGAGGAATCTCCACACTGTTCTCCAAAGAGGCTGCACCAAGTTGCATTCCCACCAACAGTGGAAGAGGGTTCCCCTTTCTCCACATCCCCTCCAACACATGTTGTTTCCTGTCTTGCTAATTTTGGCCATTCTAACTGGTGTATGATGATATCTCAATGTGGTTTTAATTTGAATCTCCCTCTTCCCATCAATTTTTATATGTGACACTTTGCTAATTAGACGATTTAAGGTCACAAATGGAGAGAACTGTGCCTGCTGACCACCTGATGAATAGAAACGGGGGCTTGCAGATGCTGATTTAATTATTCAAGATGTGGACTGGCTAAAAGCTTTTTAAGACACTCCTATCCCTTGTACAGACCGGGCTTAAGAAT
The DNA here is from genome assembly GCF_020171115.1 of Neogale vison. Taxonomy (NCBI): domain Eukaryota; kingdom Metazoa; phylum Chordata; class Mammalia; order Carnivora; family Mustelidae; genus Neogale; species Neogale vison. The sequence continues at coordinate 95,440,054 of NC_058093.1, read as the reverse complement.
CCTGTAGGGTCTATACCCTGTGCCCTAGAATCAATTCCTAACCCTTCCTGTGTCCAGCTGTAAACCTGTGGGGTAGTGGTTTTCTTCCAGGGGCTATTTTTCCTCTGAAGAGACATTTAGCAACCTCCAGAAACATATTTAGTTGTTACAAGTTGGGGAGGAATGTCCTACAATCTAGTGGCTACACCACTAAGGCTTCTAAACACCCAGTAGGGTAGAGGAAAGCCCCACAACATGGAATCATCCATGCCAGTGTCCATCAGGCTGAACTGGGGAAACCCTGGACAGCGGGTTCTGTTGGCCTGAAGTGAGAGTAACAGAATATGAAATCTTGATAGATCTTCCAATGATTCTTTCATGCAAGGTGTTGGCCAGAGCGCTGAAGAGGACCAAGAACTGGGGTTGCCACCATCCCACGGAACAGGCTCCATGAACGGTTTCTGTGTTTGTACATTTACTTAATCATGTCTCAACACGGCAGAATTTGGTCTGAGACTCCACTGTAAACTAGCAGGGCGGTCATCTGGAGTACCTAACCCTCACCTCCCTCAAAAACATTTTCAGCAGCTCTATCTAGAACACAGCTAAGGGCTAAGTACACCCAGGGTCACATCAGCTCACCACGCTGATCCTGAGCACGTCCCACAGGGAGCACACAGATCCTCCCCCACTCCTGCCTCAAAGACAATCAACGGAGGCAGAAGATAGAAAGCAGGGACTCCCCACTAACTGCCTGGGCAAGTCACTCTTTGCTTTTTATCTTTCATTTTTCTGGGGGAAAAGTAAACCCTTATGTTTTCTGTATTGGTGAGCTTCATTTGGCGCGAATAAGCTGACACTGGGATGTCGTCAGGACATCAGGACAGGCTCAGGCCCCTGTGACAGCCACTCTGAGTCAACTGCCTGCTTGGAAGAGACTGGGTGATAAGAGACACATTCTAGCAGAGAAGCTTCCTGTTTGCATGTCTCTGCCTAAGTGTTGGTGCTTAACTTCACCTGCTCCATTTTGCCTCTGAACACCCATCTCAGCACAGCCCTAGAAGCCACGCTGGTCTGCCTGAATGCGGGAATGTGAAGAAGCCAGGCTGCCCAGGGAAAGGACCTCTGTGACTCCCCACATGGCACCTAGTACTTCCCTCCCACAGGTCTATGAGAACCCTGTGCTCTTATCTGACCCTCCCCATCCTGCCCTTGGCACTGAGCCCACAGCCTGGCACTTAGGAGGTATGCAACAGATGCTGAATGATCCCGGGCTTCTCACCTGATAAGCAGCAGAAGCCGCACTCCAGATGAAGCCCTCAGGAAAATGTCCATAGAGAAACTCGTCTTCCTTGGGCAGCGGCATGCCGTTGTTGGTGATGACCTCTGTGTAGTACCTGGCTGAGGCTCTTGCTGTGCGAGGCCTGTTTGTGTGGTTGAAATCAACATGGTACAGTCCAAACTTGACTGTGTAGCCATTCAGCCATTCAAAGTTGTCCATCAGAGACCATGCAGAATAGCCTCTAAGGTCTACACCATCGAGTCTGTAGGCTGGGAACATCCCAAAGGGAGAAGAGAAGAACTTTACACCAGGAGGGTGAGGTTCCCCAAGAAGCCCAGCCAAGACTGGCACCTCATTCAAGACAGTAGTCCTAAGCTGTTACCTTCTACACACAAATAATGTGTGCCCAGATAGACGAATCACCTTGTCTTTTTTGCCAGCACTGATGCCCTCAAAACAATGACTAATGGCCAATCTTTGCAAAATCAAATTCTTTTGTTGGGGTAAAGGAATGTGCCTCAAATCAAGAGTCTCAGCCCACTTGGGAAGTTAATCATACAAATGTGAATTAGAGAAGAGTTTCTTGTTCTGGGGTGCCTGGAACTCACCAGAATATAAGCTCCATGTTATCTTTTTGTTCACTGAACTTAGAATAGAACTTGTCACACAGCAGTTGCTCAATAAGGAATGGATGGACCCATGAAAATACTCTGTATGTGTGGGAAGATGACCATAGCTTTTTTTCAGATTTCCCAGAAGGGAAAAGAATTATGGAGTTAGGCCCTAAGAGAGACTTGTTGATAGTCTGTAATCCACTCTGCCAAACCATTTCAGGCATGTGACATATGGATGCTGGAAGATTGTAAGGGGGGTATCAATGCTCACCTACCTTTCAGAGCTTCATTGATGTAGGTTTTGTGGTAAAATATCCTGTCGGTATCTTCCACTTTTGGATTGGTCAGCGCCACTCCATTTTCAGTGATGTAAATGGGGATGTCGCCATACTCTTCCTTGATCCAGTTGAGCAGTCTTCGCGTCCCCCAGGGCGCAGCTCTGTCCATTGCTGTGGCAGGCCATGAAGAGTCCTCCGTCTCGGTTGTCTCCCGGTCATCTTCATAGGAGGGTGGGTTTAACCTGGGAGTTCTGTGCTGCACAATTCTGGAGGAGTAGGTGTTAAGGCAGAACACGTCGGCTGTGCCCCTGATGTACCTCTTCTCTTCCTCAGTGAAGCTCGGCAGGCGGGAAGTGGCTAAGTGTTGAAGTTCACTCCTATTCCCCACTTTCCACTTCATGGCATCAGGATAGTCTCCATTTCGGAAAATGGGGTGGGCAAACCAGCCCAGTGAGAACTGCAGCGTTCGGTCAGCTGCCTCCACCTCCCTCGGGATCTCTGGTGACTTGGGCTCTGCCCAGTGTGTACTGAGACTCAAAGAGATTACCCCCTTCTGTTCCTGCCTATATTTCTCATTGTAAGTGTGATAGACTCTGGCATGAGCTTTGATAATTGCATGGCCTATCCTGTAAGGCGCCCAGCCTGGGTCCTTCACCTGTGGAGGAAACTCCCCTGAGCCATAACCTAACCATGCCTGGTATGTGGGCTCATTAAAGGTCATCCATAACTTGACTCTGTCCCCAAAGGTCTGGAAACAAAAGTCTGCATAGCTGTTAAACAACTCAATCAAGGAAGAATTTTCCCAGCCTCCAATATCCTGGAGAGCCTGGGGCAGGTCCCAGTGGTACAGTGTCACCATGGGTGAGATGTTGCTTGCCACCAAGCCATTGATCAGCCTGTTGTAATAATCAACACCGTGTCTGTTGACAGAATTGTTTCTTCCCGTTGGGAAAATCCTAGACCAGGAGAGAGAGAAACGATAGGCCTTCACCTTCAAAGCTCGAAGCATATTCAGATCTGCATCCAATTGGTTATAGCTGTCACAGGCGATATCTCCAGTGGCACCTCCTTTCACATTGCTCCCTGGTGTGTGGGTGAAGTTATCCCAGATGCTGGGGCCTTTGCCATCCGCATCCCAAGCTCCTTCAATCTGATAGGCTGATGAAGACACACCCCACAGAAAGTCATCCCGGAAAGTGCCATGGTAGAACAGATCTCTTTCAAACTTGGGTTGGTTGGAGAACTTTTCCCAAACAACTTTAGCTTTGGAGGGCACATCAGATGGAAAAGTGAAGGCTCTCATTTTAGGTGGAAAGTTTGATGTACTGGGTGATGGCAGTCTCTTTACTACCTTAGGAAGAAAACCATTCTTTTCAATGATGCTGGTGAAAAAGTAGGCAGACTTCCTGGGAGTCCTCGGCTTGCTGCTGTCGTTGAAGTTGACGTGGTGCAGCCCAAACCTCTGGCTGTAACCAGAGGGGCCTTCGAAGCCATCCATGAGGGCACGAGCAATGTAAGATCGAACATCCACCAAGTCGTCCTTGATAGCTACAGAGAGAAACAAAACTCAGGATTATTTTAAAGTCTCCATTACTGATGTTGCTATTTAAAGGTTTTCCTTTTGGGGCACGTGGGTGGCTCAGTGGGTTAAGGCCTCTGCCTTCAGCTCAGGTCATGGTCCCAGAGTCCTGGGATAGAGCCCTGCATTGGGCTCTTTGCTCAGCAGGGAGCCTGCTTCTTCCTCTCTCTCTGCCTGCCTCTCTGCCTACTTGTGATCTCTGTCAAATAAATAAAATCTTTAAAAAAATAAATAAAGGTTTTCCTTTTGATAAACACAGTTTGGAGGGGACTTGGGTTACCCCAAAAATGCTAACCCTTTTTCCTTAGAATGAATAAAAGAAAAATCCACAAGGCCCTACAAATCATCAGGCCACATCTGTGGCCATAAATCTCAATCCAGAGGAGCATTCCTGCCTTAAAATGAATACGAGAATGTGTTCCATCTGCTTTTATCAGGACTCCTTGGTTTTTTATAGAATGAAAAATATCTCAAATGTACTTTTGCTTTTATGTTTAGCAATACTGACATAAAATGATCACACATCCCATCTTAGAAAAGAGAAATAAAGCCTACAGTAAGGTGTTCCCTGGTAAGTGCGTTGAATAGAAGTCCTCAAAAAGATATGTTCAAATCTTAACTTCCCATACCAGTGAATGTAATCTTATTTGGAAAAAGGTTCTTTGTAGATGTAATTAAGTTAGGGGTCTTAAGACGTGATCATCCTGCAAAACTGGATGAGTCAGAAATCCAATGACAAGAATCCTTAAAAGAGAAACAGAGAAGGTCCACATGAAGATGGAGGCAGAGATCAGGGTGACGCAGCCACTAGCCAGGGAATGCTTAGAGCTACCAGAAGCTGGAAGAAGCAAGGAAGGAGTCTACTTTGGAGACTTCGGAGGGAGAGTAGCCTTACTGACATCTCCATTTTGGACTTCTGGCTTCCAGAACTATGAGAAAAATGAAAGAGAGAGAGAAAGAAAGGAAAATAAAAGGAAGGAAGGAAGGAAAGAGAGAGGAAGAGAGAGAGGAAGAGAGGAAGAGAGGAAGGGAGGAAGAAGGAAGAAGGAAGAAGGAAGAAGAAGAAGAAAAAGTCTGGTGAGTCAAGGAAAAACCAGCCTCAGAGTAAAGCAACAGCTTTGGGCTCAAACTGGGAACCAGCCTCAGAGTAAAGCAACAGCGTTGGGCTCAAACTGGGAACCAGCAACGTATTAGGCCCTATTTTTATCAGATTACACAGACTCTCAACAAACACTAACTGTATAAGAGGCATAATTCATATGCTATGTATAGTTTACTTAATCATTCAATAAATAATTTAATAAGCACCTACACTGTCCCAGGCTGTAAAAGGCTCTGGAAACAAAGATGAATAGAAGCCTCATAGGTTTGTCATAAGGTATTGCTGAGACAGAAGTAAAAAGGCCTCTCACTGGCTGATCAGGCACATCATGTAATCTCTCTGAGCATTAGTTTTCACAATTGTCCCATCAAGATAATATCTGCCCCTACTGTACCTAGGTGCCTCAGTCAGTTAAGCGGCTGCCTTCAGCTCAGGTCATGATCCCAGGATCCCTTGGTCTCCCTGCTCCCTGGGGAGCTAGCTTCTCCCTCTTCCTCGGTCTCTCCCCCAACTCCCAGCTTGTGTACATGCTCTCTCTCAAATAAATAAAATCTTTTTTAAAAATATGCCCCTATTTTCTGCACAAGGCTGTTTCAAAGATCACTTGAGATAATCTCTTAAAGGGATTCCAGGATTGTGAAGATTACAGAATTGTAATCTTGATGCTAAGGGTACAAGAAAAGTATAAGAGAGTGGCCTCAGGAACAGTGACTGTGTTTCTCCATTCCTTACTGAAGGGCCTAGGGCAGGTATTACTAATCAACTCTTTCAGTGAATCTAGACAAGGCCTTGAAATCTTCTCAACATAGCCCCCTTAACATAGGCAGGTGACTCGCCACTTATCGCCATAATCAGTTGATTAGCACTGACATATGAGATGAAAACTATTTGCCATTCCTTTTTACTTAGAATAAAAAGGCATATGGGGAAAAGTCTCTTCAAAAAATAGCACAGGGAAAGTTAGCTACATGTAAAAAAATGAAACTGGACCAGTTTTCTATACCATACACAAAAATAAACTCAAATGTATTAAAAATGTAAATATGAGACCTGAAACCATAACAATCATAGAAAAGAGAGAGCATAAGCAGTAATTTCTCTAACATTGGCCATATCGACATCTTTCTAGATGTGTCCTGAGGCAAACAAAACAAAACCAGAAATAAAGTATTGGGCCTACCTCAAAATAAAAAGCTTCTGCACAGCCAAGGAAACAAAACTAAAAGACAACCTCTGGAATAGAAAAAGATATTTGAAAACTACATATCCAATAAAGGGTTAGTATTCAAAATAATGAACTGATACAACTCAATACCCCCCAAATAATCCAATTTTTAAAATGGGCAGAACACACAAGCAGACATTTCTCCAAAGAAGACATACAGATGGCCAACAGACCCATGAAAAGATGTTCAACAACACTCATCGTCAGGAAAATGTAAATCAAAACTACAATGAAATATCACTTCAGACCCATCAGAATGCTAAAATAAAAAACACAAGAAACAGCAAATGCTGGTGAGGATGTGGAGAAAAAGGAACTCTCATGCACTGTTGGTGGGAATGTAAATTACTATAGCCACTGGGGAAAACAGCATGGAGGTTCCTCAAAAAATTAAAAATAGAATTACCCTATGATCCAGTAATTCTACTACTGGGTATTTACCCAAAGAATATAAAAACACTAATTCAAAAAGATGTATGTACCCTGTTCATTGCAGCATTAATTACAACAGCCAAATTATGGAGGCAGACCAAGTCTCTATCAAAAAATGATGTGGTATTTATATATACAACACAATATTACCCAACTATAAAAAAGAATGAAATCTTACCAACTGCAACAACATGGATAGATGGAGGGGGTATAAAGCCAAATGAAACAGGTCAATCAGATAAATACAAATACCATATGATTTCATTCATATGTGGAATTTAAGAAACAAAACAAACAAAGAATACAAGAGACAAACCAAGACTCTTAGTCACATAGAACAAGCTGATGGGGGTGCCTGGGTGGCTCAGTGGATTAAAGCCTCTGCCTTCAGCTCAGGTCATGATCCCAGGGTTCTGGGATTGAGCCCCACATCGGGCTCTCTGCTCAGCAGGGAGCCTGCTTCCTCCTTTCTCTGCCTGCCTCTCTGCCTTCTTGTGATCTCTGTCTGTCAAATAAATAAAATCTTTAAACAAAAATTTAAAAAATTTAAAAAAAAGAACAAGCTGATGGTTACCAAAGAGGAGGGGGGTGTGGAGATGAGTGAAATAGGTGAAGGAGATTATGAGTACATTTATCATGATAAGCACTAAGTAATGTATAGAATTGTCATCACTATATTGTATACCTAAAACCGATATAACACTGTATGTTAACTATACTGGAATTAAAAATTTTAAAAAAAAATTTTAAATACATTTGAAGCTTGCTTAGGCAAGAATGATTCTGTAAGTATGAATTAACTGGGTCAAAGTTAATGGTGTGGAATGTAGATGTTATAGCTGGTTAAAGAAGATGGAGATTAATGTGGCCAGAACAATGATGGAAGATTTAATGGGTTGGAGTTCCATCTTATAATGCCATTGTCATCCTATATTGTAACTTTCTGGGTTCCTCTGTAGACTTTGAGTGTCCGCTGGGAAAAAGTGATATTTGTTCAATGTTTTACCCCTACACTCTTATGCAATGTGTGGCACATAATAGGCACTGAATACATTTTTGTTAAATGAATGCATTAAAAGAAGATGATTCCTGATCAGTGGCTAAGACTCAGATGGGCAGAATGGAGAAGGAGACATTATAGGAAATAAGAACACAGAAGCAAAAACTTGAGGCTTCTGGGGGAGAGTAATGTGAAGGATTCATGCTATTACTACTACTACTACTACTTTTTGGCTTCATTTTCTTGGAGGACTATCTTTGTCTCATTAAAAAAACTCTGAAGACTTGGAGAAGTACCACCCACTTTCCAATCACCAACATCATTCTTACCCTTGAGCACCTCGTTGATATATTTATTGAAGTAGTCCACTCTCAAGGAATCCTCAAAGAGATCTTCGGTCTCCCCTATGGGCATGCCATTCCCAGCCAGGTAGATTGGAACTTTTCCTCTTGTATATTCCAAATATACAAACTGCAACAGTCTTCTTATACCCCAGGGTACTACATAAATCCAAGGGGATGAGGTCTGAGGCCACATAGGGTCCACATGTTGGGAGAAGCCCCCAATGGTATCATAGCTGGAGATGCAGGAATCTTCTTGGGTCTTGCTGATGAGGCGGGAGGTATAATGAGACAGACCCAGAAAATCAGCAGAGCCTTTCAGAAGCTGCTTCTCTGCTTCGGTGAACTCAGGGAGCTGGGCCACAGGACTGGGGCACCGTTGGTTCATCTGTTGGATCTGGGCCTTCAGGGCAGCAGGGTAGTCTCCATCCACAAAGATGGGGTGTGCAAACCAGCCCAGCATGAAATGCAAGAAGCGTTCAGAGGCTGTGAGGTCCTCGGGCCTCTCTGGAGACAGAGGTTCTGCCCAGTCTGAGTTCAACACAATGCCCACACGTCCCTGCTGCTGTAGACGATAGTGACTATTATAGTGGTGCCAAACTCTGGCATGAGCCTTGAGGACCAAGTGAGCCACCTTGTGAGGAAGAAAGAAGGGAATACAGTGCTTCATAACAACCAACAGCAAAGCCAACAATCATAAGCCAATAACAAGTCTACAACATCAACAAGTTAACACCAATGTCAAGGTTACCAATGTTAATGACAACATTAACAGTGAAAATGTCCACATCAATAAAAAAAGTAACATAAACAACAATAGCAAGTCATCAGCAAGTTAATGCCAATGTCAACAAGTCAACAATATCAATAAGAAGTTAAGACAGATGCTAATAATGTCAATAAATCAAGGACATGGACATTGTTGACACTGACAACACCATCAACACCAGTGCTGGCAAGATCAACAATGCAGACAACAGAGACAGTAAGTCAATGACAATGTTAATGAGTCACCACCACCACAGGCAGGTCAATAGCAGCAGCATCAGCACCATATTTCATAGTAAACATTGTCAATGAATTCTCTCATGTATTTCTTACAACAACCTTATATGGCAAGTATAATTATTATTACCACTGTACAATGAGGGAAACAAGATCCAGAGAGGGTAGAATGCAGGAAGTCTGACTCTAGGCCTGTATTGTCCCAAATAATGCTATTCTGCCTTTGCCCTCAATAATCCTTATTGACTAATTCATCAACAATGAATTTGGGGGGATCATTTTAGTCGCCATACAAGGAATGGGATAATTCTAACCTACCTGTCCTCCTTTCTATAGTGAAATCTAGGAAGAAAACCCTTTCCCAAGAACCTCTTTGTAGACTTAACTCAAGGTCTTACAAAAGTCAACAGCTTCCCTTGGCAGAGCACCATGGGAAAACAGGCAAAAGTGGTGTGCCTGGAGTATAATACACATAGATTTTAATCTTGACTTTGTCACTAACTTGCTCAGGAAACTCAATCTTCTCATTCAGTTTCCTTTTCTGCAAGAAGCAGTAATTATGGATTCATTTAGAAGCACTAAAGAAGATTGTGGATACATGGGTGCCTGGGTGGTTTAGTCATTGGGCATCTGCCTTCAGCTCAGGTCATGATCCCAGGGATCAAGCCCCACATTGGGTTCCCTGCTCAGCTGGGAGCCTGCTTCTCTCTCTCCCACTCAACCTGCTTGTGTTCCCCCTCTCTGTCAAATAAATAAATAAAATCTTTTAAAAAGGTGTATACAAGCACCAAGCAGAAACCTGGAGTGCAGGCAGGAGCTTGTGGCTGCATAGCTTCCTTTCCTTTTTCATTTTTACCTTCTGAAGATGATGACACTTATTATTGAAGAATTTCATATCAAAATAGGCCCTAGAAATGACATTCCTCACTGCTTCTCATGTTCCAAATGTTAGTCTTTAACTGGGTCCTAAACTCCATGGCAAACTGCACTCCTTTCCAAAAGGTAGGACTGCTTGCCTCCTAAATGAGTCCGTGTAAGGCAGGGGGCTTGGTGGGCTATCAGGACACTAGCAGAACCAGCCACTGTGGCTGCGGAACACGGAAAAGTGTTAATGACAAGTCAGGTGAAAAATGGGCACTGGGTAATAGTGATGTGTCAGTGTAGGGTCATCAATTATAAAAAATGTACCATGCTGGTAATGGGGGGTGTTGATAATGGGGGAAGCTGTGGCGGGGGGCAGACAGTATATGGGAAATCAAAGTAACTTCTGTTCAATTTTGCTATGAACTTAAAACTACTATAAAAAATAAAGTCAACTCGGGGCGCCTGGGTGGCTCAGTGGGTTAAAGCCTCTGCCCTTGGCTCAGGTCATGATCCCAGGGTCCTGGGATCGAGCCCCACATCGGGCTCTCTGCTCAGCAGAGAGCCTACATCCTCCTCTCTCTGCCTGCTTCTCTGCCTACTTGTGATCTCCGTCTATCAAATAAATAAATAAAATCTTTAAAAAAAAAAGTCAACTTAAAAAATGCACTAAATCAAGTGCACTGTGGGTACACTGTGAATGCAAGGGAGCCAGGACTGGAAGGAAACATGGGCAGAATCAGGAGAGAAACTTTTTCTATGAAATTTTCCCTTAAAGGCATTATACTGTTTTAATTAATACATAAGAGCAAGATGTGAAGGACCAAAGTGAGGTAGGCTTTCCAGGAGCCACACTTGTAGGGATAAGAAGCCTAAGGAGAAGAGGTTAGTATGAGTTTTACAATGAAGAGATGAATAGAAAGGTTCCAACCTTCCATTTTCAGAAGTGTTCTCTTTCAGTGTGTATGGTCACTTGCTGAACGAGAACAGAGTAGAAGCCTTGACTTCAGTGCTATGATTTTTTTGGCATTTCATCAAGTCACCGATTCCAATTTTTCTCTCTCATTGTGGACATTTGAGACTGTTCTCTAATTTTCTTTTTTAAGATTTTATTTATTTGTTTGACAGAGAGTAATCACAAGTAGGCAGAGAGGCAGGCAGAGAGAGAGAGGAGGAAGCAGGCTCGCCACTGAGCAGAGAGCTCAGTGTGGGGCTCGATCCCCGGACCTTGGGATCATGACCTGAGCTGAAGGCAGAAGCTTTAACCCACTGAGCAAGCCAGGTGCCCTGTTCTCTAATTTTCTTATGTGTATTTGTATCATCTCCAAAAAGCTTTAAATCTCAAGGACATGAGCCATGGCGTCCTCTTTAACAAGTATGGGGCAAAGACTCCTATTTCAGAAGAGAACCCCAAGTGTGGTGGGAGAAAGCCAGACTAACCAGTTCATCCTGAAGCAGGCTGCCAGGGAAGGCTGAGATTTTGAAGAAATATGGAAAGGACGGAAAGGGCCTATATTAAGCCATTTAAATTATTGTCTCCAGTATATACATCCCCTTCTTATGGGAATGCTACACTGACTAGCCTCTGGAAAGCTGAACCCTTTCTCCCTCCCTTCCTCTCAGCCAGTGTGTGAAGGGTAGAAGGGGCCTCGGGACCCAGACCAGCCAGGGCATTCCAGTCCCCTAGCCTAGACCCAGTGACTGGCTCGGGGGTGGGCATGCAACCCAGGCAGCAGCCACAAGACACAGGAAGGCATTTGCTGGGAATGCCAGAAGAGAGGCAAGCTTGCTTTCCGGCTGGTCTTGGAGGAGAGCGGGGCTGCTGCCCTCTGGTTAGCAGGCAGTTCAAGTAGAAAGCCAGTAGGGGGGGCAAGAGAAGAAGAAAAATTGAGTACTAGTGGCACCGTTCTAGGTCTGATCAAACTCCACTGTGACCAGCTAAAACCCAGCTTTTCAGTTTCCTACGGAGACAGATTCCCTCTTTGCTTAGGTTAGTCTGGGTTCGGCTTTCTGTCACTTTCCACTCTCCACAGGGAGAATGTGCTGGCCCCAATTCTGGCCCCAAACGCCGGCCCTCTACCGACACCATTGGAAGCAGTTTCTGTTCTCCCACCCCCAATTCCCCCCTCAGCCAGCTGCGCTGTGCCAAGGACATAATGACTGTTTTCCAAGCGCCAGCACAGCGTCTGGAAAAATAAGGTGATTAACAATTTCCAGTGCCTTCCCTCCCACTTCTGGCTTCTTTTAAAGGACAAAAAGGAAAGTCCTGCTGAAGGGAAGAGAAAATGACTAACTCCCAGAGAAATGTCTCCCCCAGTGAGGTGGGCCCAGACATACCTTGAAAGAGGCCACCCCTGGGTCTGAGAGGCCTGGCGCATGGCGGCCAGTGCCATAGCCTGCGTAGCTCATCACCCACGGCTCGTGGAAGGTCACCCACAGCTTCACGAGGTCCCCGAAGGTGGCGAAGCAGAAAGCCGCATAGTCCAGGAACGCGTCCACCACGCTGTCGTTCTGCCACCCGCCATGCTCCTGCAGCGCCCGGGGCAGGTCCCAGTGGAAGAGCGTGGCCATGGGCTGGATGCCCGCGGCCAACAAGCTGTCCACGAGCCTGCTGTAGTACGCGACGCCCTGGGGGCTGGGCCGGTGCCCGCGGCCGCTGGGGAAGATGCGGGACCAGGAGATGGAAAACTTATACACCTGGGCTCGGAGGCCCCGGAGCAGGGCCACATCGATGTCCACTTTGTGGTAACTGTCACTGGCCACCTCCGGCGTCACTGCGCCCCGGGCGGCATTCAGGTGCCCCATCGGGTCCCAGACGCTCGGCCCCCTTCCGCCCTCGGCCCAGCCGCCTTCCACGTTGAAGGCTCCGGTGGAGACACCCCAGAGGAAGTCTTCAGGGAAAACATCCCGCAGGAAAGCGTCTCTCTCAGCCCTGGACTGGTTGGCAAAGGTTGCCCAGACTCTCCGGTAGGCCGAGTCTTGAGGCGAGGAGCTGGCTGCGCGCCCCACATCCCGCGGCGCGGAGGCCTGAAGGGACCGGCTGCCTGTCGGAGAGCAGGGCCCGCTGCAGGGTTGGGAAGACAAAGGGACACAGGGATGACTCTGCGGCTTACCTCCGCCCTGAGACAGATGGAAAGCGACGTGGGTCATCAGGGGAGGTTCCAGAAACACGGAGGGAAAAAACCATACCCACAAAGTTGTCGACAGGAAGTGACTGATGGGTGGGGAAATTACTATTATTGCCTGTTCTTGGGTCAGTTATTATTGCTCCTGCAGGAGTCAAACACTGTGCCAAGCCCACTGTTCCCTGTATTAGCGTGTCCTTGAGTACTGTCTTTGGTTCTATGCCATTTTTTTCCTTATTATTATTTATAAACAACATAGCTAATTGGGGTGCCTCTGTGGCTTCCTGGGCTAAGCATTGGACTCTTTTTTCTGCTTAGGGCATGATCTCAGGGTCCTGATATCAAGCCCTGTGCTGGGCTCCTGCCTAAGATTTACTCTCTTGGGTACCTGGATGGCTCAGTCGTTAAGCCTCTGCCTTCTGCCCAGGTCCTGATCCCAGGGTCCTGGAATTGAGCCCTGCATCTGGCTCCCTGCTCCATGGGAAGCCTGCTTCTCCCTCTCCCACCCCACCTGCTTGTGCTCCCTCTCTTGCTGTGTCTCTCTGAGTCAAATAAGTAAATAAAATCTTGAAAAAAAAAAAAAAGATTTACTCTCTCCCCCTGCCCCTCCCCGACCTCACTCTCAATAACTTAATTAACTAAATAAAAACAACATAGCTAATAATGATGGCTTTAATTCATTATGCCTTAATTCTGTACTGGCCACTATGATAAGAATGTTGGTCTCTTATTTAATATTTACAGATTTATGAGATAAGTACTACAATTATGTATCCTTATCCTGCAGAAAAGGAAACTGAGACTTTAAGAAATGAGTAAGTTCTGGGCATCAGCTGACCAGCACCTAGTTACCAGCTGGTACAGAAGCAGTTCAATAACTGAGCTACTGGTATAGCTCTACTGATAATGCAGTGGCTCAATATTAACTCTAGCTCTTCCACTGGGACCTGCCCTGGGGAACTGAAGGAGCATGGTGAGTGGCAGTCCTTTCTCCATGATGCCTGGACTGTGGATATAATAGGAGCTCAAGCATCCATCCTGGGCCATAAGGTAGAAGCCTTACTAAGGATGATAAAACGAGATAGGAGCCTGGATTCGCAATAATTATACCTTCTCTAGATTATCCATCTCCAGCCTTTTTAATGTAAGTGAACTCATATCTCATTTTCTTTTAAATGAGAACTCCTTGATCACACAGTTTGCAAGTTGTAGAGCAAAGTCTGTGCTTTTAGGGGCACCTGGATGTCTCAGATGGTTAACTGTCTGCCTTTGGCTTGGGTCGTGGTCCCAAGGTCCTAGGATCAAGCCTCCTGTTGGGTTCCTTAATCAACAGGGAGTCTGCTTCTCCCTCTCCCTCTAATTGCCCTCTCCCTCAAATAAATAAAATCTTTTTTTTTAAGATTTTATTTATTTATTTGACAGAGAGAGATCACAAGTAGGAAAAGAGGCAGGCAGAGAGAGAGGAGGAAGCAGGCTCCCTGCTGAGCAGAGAGCTCATTGCGGGGCTCAATCCCAGGACCCTGAGATCATGACCCAAGCCAAAGGCAGAAGCTCAACTCACTGAGAGCCCCTCAAATAAATAAAATATTTATAAACAAGTGTGCTTTTAATCATACATCACTCTATTTGTGTGTAGATATTTATATATTTTAATATTTCATATAATAAAATTCAGATAGAGATTTTGAAATACAACAGAACATAAAAATGCTATCCTTACATGAATAGTCTATTTTCTATTTTGTTTTATTTTTAGTCCATTTCTCTCCTTCTGCCTTTCCATCCTTCATTTTTTTAAATAAAATATTTTTTTCTAATATTTCAAAACAAACCCTGAATTGATTTCCCAATCTCCAAGTACTGCCCTGCGGGATGGAAAGCACAGTTCAAAAGCATGTGGCAGTAATGGGCAGAAGACATGAACAGACATTTCTGCAAAGAAGACATCCAGATGGCCAACAGACACATGAAAAAGTGTTCCACATCACTCAGCCTCACAGAAATTCAAATCAAAACCACAGTGAGATACCACTTGACACCAGTCAGAATGGCTAAAATTAACAAGTCAGGAAACGACAGATGTTGGCAAGGATGTGAAGAAAGGGGAACCCTCCTTCACTGTTAATGAGAATGCAAGCTGGTATAGACACTCTGGAAAACAGCATGGAGGTTCCTCAAAAAGTTGAAAATAGAGGGCGCCTGGGTGGCTCAGTGGGTTAAGCTGCTGCCTTCGGCTCAGGTCATGATCTCAGGGTCCTGGGATTGAGGCCCGCATTGGGCTCTCTGCTCAGCAGGGAGCCTGCTTCCTCCTCTCTCTCTGCCTGCCTCTCTGCCTGCTTGTGATCTCTCTCTGTCAAATAAATAAATAAAATCTTAAAAAAAAAAAGTTGAAAATAGAGCTACCCTACGGCCCAGCAATCGCACTACTGGGTATTTACCCTAAAGATGCAAATGTAGTGATCTGAAGGGTCACGTGCACCCAAATGTTATAGCAGCAATGTCCACAATAGCCAAACTGTGGAAAGAGCATAGACGTACATCAACAGATGAATGGATAAAGATGTGGTGTATGTGTATATATGTATGTGTGTGTGTGTGTGTGTAATGGAATACTATGCAGCCATCAAAAGAAATGAAATCTTGCCATTTGCGACAACGTGGATGGAACTAGAAGGTATTATGCTGAGCGAAATAAGTTAATCAGAGAAAGACAATTATCATATGATCTCCCTGATATGAGGAATTTGAGAGGCAAAGTGGGGAATTTGAAGGGTAGGAAAGGAAAAATGAAACAAGATGGGATTGGGAGGGAGACAAACCATAAGAGACTCTTAATCTCATGTAACAAACTGAAGATTGTTGGTATAGAGAAGGTGGTTGGGTTATGGACAGAGGGGAGGGTATGTGCTATGGTGAGTGCTGTGAAATGTGTAAGCCTGACGATTCACAGACTTGTACCCCTGGGGCAAATAACACATTATACGTTAATAAAAATAATTATAAATAAATAAATAAATAGAAATTTTAAAAAAGTTGTGGCAGTTATACCACCAGAGGGCAACCTTGAGAAAGGTCCGTGGAGGTGGGTGTGTTCGGTCCAGGGAAGAAAATATATGGGGTGGGGGTGGGGGAGGCCCAAGGACGTGCAGTCCAAGAGCATCTCCTGTCCAAGAGCCATCTTGTGGAGAGAGGATAACATTAGTACTAGGTTGGCACAGAGCACAGAACTGGTAGAAGCAACAGGGACACTGCAGAGGGACCTCCATCCCATGGAGCAAAGCTGGGTCTTCCAAACCTAAACACCTCCTGTTTTATGAAGCATTAGCTAATACATTTGCTAAAACAGCAGTAGGGGGGGAATGGTCTATAGTTATGGATTATCCATAATATATGCAGGTCTCTGGAGCACAATCAGGACACAAGTGACACCCACTCAGTGAACAGCCTCAGCTGCTCTGACCCAGCCCTCCTGATCCTGGCTGTCCTCCTAGCTTGGAAGAAATTAGGTCTTGAAGAAATAAACAAATAGCCCCTGGACAAAATACAGTGTGCTCTAAAGGCTTTTCTTTTCTTTTTTTTTTTTTTAATTTAAAAATTATTTCAGTAATCTCTATACCCAAAGTGGGGCTAAAACTCACAACCCTGAGATCAAGAGTCATAGGTTCTTCTGACTGACGTAGCCAGGTGCCCCTCATTTACTCTATAGTTTTTTTTTTTTTAAGATTTTATTCTTATTTATTTATTTGACAGAGAGAGACACAGTGATAGAGGAAACACAATCAGGGGAGTGGGAGAGGGAGAAGCAGGTTTCCCACCAAGCTGGGAGCCCAGTGCGAGGCTTGATCCCAGGACCTGGGGGATCATGACCTGAGCTGATGACAGGCGCTCAATGACTGAGCCACCCAGGAGCCCCTCTAAAGGTTTAATGCGGGGAGTCTAGGGTTTGCCTAACTTGGGAAGAGATTTAGCACACGAAGCCTCGATCCCTATGCCCAGGCCTTTCAGGTAGCCCTCCTTCAGCTGTCCCTCCCCTGCCCCCAACCACCTCGGATCATCCCAGATAATGCTCTTTCTCCCTCATCTGGGGAGCAGTGCTCCTCTCACAGTCTGGCTTTAGAGTCATTTGTGGGCCTGTCTCCCCTCTGCGGTCTAAGATTCTCAAAGAGAAAATAATGTTAGTCCTGTTGGAAACCCACCGCCCCCACTTGTTCCGGCCCCCAGTGGGCTGCCCACCGATGTCCACCTGAGTGAGGACCCCTGGATGTCAGGTTACTGTTAGCCAGCATTGGACTTTTGCTTCAGGCCAAGGTTTAGAGGGAGAGCCTTGGAACAGGTGTTACATGACATCTTGTGGTTTTGCAGGCACTGAGCTTTCAGGGTAGCCCTCCTTTTTATGGCCTCTTGAGTACTATTTTCTGAAAAGATGTGGCCAGCATGCCTCCACTGACTCCAAGCGTGGTCAGGGAGCGGTTCTGGCCTGTCTCCTCTTTCCACCATTCATACTCCCAGGACAAAATCTTACATGCAGCAGCTGCTTTGGGCTTGTTGGTGTGACCTGCTGGCTTAAAGTAAGTTGAGAGGACTGAACAACAGAATATACAAGTGTTGGGAGAGGAAAAGGACAAAGAGGTGGTAGCAGCTAAAGTGTATGACCTTGGACTGAGCTGTCCTAGTGAAGTCTAAGGTGAAGGACAAGGAGAGCTCTACCTGAAAGTCTGGGAAGCCAAATGCTTCTTTCCAGTCTTTGTCCTTTGTCAACAAATGCTGCGTGAACTTGTGCATTTAACACACCCATAGAAAGCTGAGGGATCTAGGGAACGACCTGTGGTGTTGCTCACCACACCATCTTTTTCTTGTTCACTTGAGAAGCATATCAGACTCTGAGTGTGTGAGGGTGTCATTATGGGGGTAACCTCATATCCACTCTAATTTTTTTAATATGTCATTTACAAATTTTGGTACTTCAATCATTCAGTAAGAAATTATCTGCAACCACACCATAGATTAAAACCTTTCAGAGGCACCTGTGTGGCACAGTCTGTTAAACATCTGACTCTTGGGTTTGGCTCAAGTTGTGATCCCATGGGTCGTGGGATCAAGCCCGGCATCAGGTTTTGTGCTCAGTGTGGAGTCTGCTTGAATTTCTCTCTCTTTCTCCATCTGCTCCCCCCACCATTCACTCCCTCTCTCTAAAACACATAAGTAAATCTTTAAAAAAATAAAACCTCTCAGAAAATCCCTGAATTAGGCTTCTGCCTCACGGCAACAGCTGAATCTCCAACCTACACTACTGTCTCCTTGTGGGAAAGAGGTTTCACAGTTCACAGGAGGAAACGGGTGCAGAGAACTCCCCTCACTTGCTCAGGTCAACTTCAATGGGGCAGTCAGATCTATCTCTAACCCAGCCTTCCACAAACACACACTACCTCCAGCAAGCTCTTCAACTAGAAGGCAAGGGTTCAAAATCCCAGCTCTGCTTGCTGTGTGGACTTGGGCAAACCGCTAGGTTCACAAGGGCAGAATGACAAGGGAGGATGCAAAAACACGTGAGCCCAGAGTCATACGCAGTGGGAGACTGGCTTTCTTGCTGCTGTCCCCTTGGAGCCTTCATTTCTCATCCAGATAAAAATCACTGGCCAAGAGGCAGATGACAACAGTCCCCCGTGAGTACACATGTGAAAGAGCATTCTGCAAGTATCACGTATTGATAGTTCAATAGGAAATCTAACATTACCTTTTCTTGGGACTTGGTGAACAGCTTAGCAGAGTATTAACATCAGATCCAATGGTGAGAACCTGGTGTTCACTTACGGCTGTAAAACAAGAAGTTTAAATAAGGCTCCTGGAGGCCCAACCAACAGTGTTTATGGCTGCAATCAATTATTTTCTTATTTATTCCACACCCAAGCTCCAAGCAATCATTCTAAGCTCCCTGGAAAATACCATGTGAGGTCAGAACTGACTTCCATGTAGCTAGAACAGTGGTTCTCAAACTTCCCTGTGCATCTGAATCGCCTGCAGACCTTGTTAAACACAGATTGCTGGGCCCACCCCAGAGTTTCTGAGCCAGTTCATTTGATGTGGGGCTCAAGGATATGAATATCTAGCAAGTTCTCAGGGGATGCTGACCCTGCTGGTCTGAAGAACACACATGGAGAACAACTGATTTAGAAGAACTCAAACATCAGAACGAGATGGAATTTTTAAAATTGTTGTGAACTATGCAGAAACAATAAATCGACTATTTTAGCCATTTAGAAAGGGATGGAACTTAAGAACAGAAATCATTATGCCATCAAATGTGAGTTAGGGTGAGGGTTATTAAATTGTATCTATGGGTGAGTGTCGTGAGGTCTATGAAGCTGGCTCAGCACTGGCTACAAGTAGTAGAAAGGGCACTACTGACCTCTACTCTACTCTACCTTATAGGGTGACTGGAATGAATACCAGGACACCCAGGAACCTGCCCCTCTCTAGTAGACCTCAGCCCCTGATGCCTTAACACAATCCACCTTTCCCTTGATGTGACTGGACCCTGAGTGATCTCTTGATCCATGGTCCACCAATCAGGTTCACTCTCATGAATTTGAATTAAGAGACACGGAGAAGATGATCCATGAGCTGCAGGTCTTAGATCTGAAGGCTTCAGTAAGGTGCTCACCAGGGCCATGTGCAAGCTGAGGTAATGGGGAAAAGAGCAAGGATAAGTGGAGGGGGGCAAAGGTGAGAGATCTTGGAGGGAGCAGTAATGAAAAGGGACACTTAGGCACAGAGCAGTTCCCATACTTACACCTGAACCTGGAAGCCTAATGGTCTTTATTTCCAAAAGACCAAAGCATCTTTGTCATCTTTGTACAAAACCTCTCTTCTTTCTCAAGTCAGTGGGAGCTAAGGGACCAAGAATACAAAGGCAAGGGACACTACGCCCAACTGGGGAGATCTCTCAGACCAGCCCTCTTCTGGTCCCTCCTCTTACTGGAACCGCAGACTTTTAAAACTGCTACTCCCCAAGCCAGTGCACCAAATAGCACTCAAAACCTCACCAGCAAAAGCAGAACCCTCTTACATTGTTGGTGGGAATGCAAACTGGCATAGGCACTCTGGAAAACAGCATGGAGTTTCCTCAAAAACTTAAAAATAGAGCTACCCTACAATTTAGAATTGGCACTATAGGTATTTACACGAAGGATACAAAAGCAGTGATTTGAAGGGACACATGCACCCCAATGTTTATAGCAGCATTATGAACAACAGCCAAATTATGGAAAGAGCCCAAATATCCATCAACTGATGAATGCATAAAGAAGATGTGGTGTATATACAATAGAGTATTATTAAGCCATCAAAAAAAAATGAAATCTTGGGACGCCTGGGTGGCTCAGTTGGTTAAGCCACTGCCTTCGGCTCAGGTCATGATCCCAGCGTCCTGGGATGGAGTCCCACATCGGGCTCCTTGCTTGGCGGGAGACTGCTTCTCCATCTGCCTCTGCCTGCCACTCTGTCTGCCTGTGCTCACTCTGACAAATAAATAAACAAAATCTTAAAAAAAAAAAGAATGAAATCTTGTCATTGGCAACAACATGGCTAGAACTAGAGTATATTATGCTAAACAAAATAGGTCAGAGAAAGACAAATACCATAGGATTTCACTCGGGCAGAACTTAAGAAACAAAACTGATGAACATAGCAGAAGGGAAGGAAAAATAAAATAAGATAAAAACAGAGAGAGAGGCAAACCATGAGACTCTTACCTACAGAGAACAAACTGAGGGTTGATGGAGGGAGGTGGGTGGAGGATGGACTAAATGGGTGATGGGCATTAGGGAGGGCAGTAGTTGTGATGAGCTCTGGATGTTCTAGGTAAGTGATGAATCACTCGATTCTACTCCTGAAACCAATACTGCACTGTATGTTAACTATCTTGAATTGAAATAAAAACTTGTTAGGACAAAAACAAACCTCTCCAGCAATGGTCCACTCACCCTTGAGAAGGCTAAAGAGCAGCCCGGTTGAGTTCTTCCTGGTGGAAGGACAGTCTTGGAATCTCAGATTGAAGATAAAAATTTTCACTTTTGGCTCAATAGTCTGAAAAAGATCAAAGCCAGAAAGTGAACGGGAGCTGTCTAGAGTAAGTCTTTTGATAACAGGGATAGAGCTTCAAGATGAGAAGCTATAAATACCCTGGTTTGAGAAATGTTCTCCAGCCAGGTCAATTAGTGATGGGAGCAGACCCTAGACCCTGAGGGGGAACAGTAGACACTTTTCAGTAACATCAGCCACTCTCCCCATTGACCCCTGGCCAAGAGACAGGTTCAACATGCTTACAAGTCTCCTCCTAGAACCCGGCCCTGTGTTGGGACCAGGAACAAGGCCATCCACTCACGTTAGGGGCCTTTGTTATGACAAGAAGCTTAATCAGGTGCCACCATAACAGTATTTATGAATGTCTGGGGTTTGTGTCAGAGGAATCTGGCTTGATGGGTGCCTGGGTGGCTCAGTCAGTTAAGTGTCCCACTCTTGATCTCAGCTCAGGTCTTGATCTTAGAGTCTTGAGTTAAAAACAACAACAGCAACAACAAAGAAACGCCTAATCTGGCTTGATAAGGGGAAGGTAGGTGATAGATGGAACACGATTAGCCATAAGTCAATAGATTTTGAAGGTGGGGATGGATTCATGACACTCTCCTGTCTATGTTTAGATATATTTGACATTTCCCATGATAAAAAGCTAAAAGAAGAGGTCTTCATTCAAAAGGAGCAGATGTGACTTTTCTCTCATCTTCTTCTCCACAGTGAAGGAAACATTTGAAGGTTGGTGTAAGGGCCTACTTAGCCAAAGGGAGCCATTTTGTTGTTTATGCAGTAAACTTAGATTGACCCTGCCCCTCCCAGAGGAACTTACTTAAAAGCAAGTCCAGGAAACCAATCCCAGGTAGCAAAGCCCAGATACAAGGGCAGGTCAGGCCAGGTGGAGACATCCAATCAGTGGGGTGCACGTACTGTCTCCCTAGCTATGAAGGAGAGTGGGCCCCACCTTTTGGGTGCCAATTCTGACCAAGGTGATAGGCTAGTTCAAATATCTACTAGGGTAAATTGAAATTCAATTGGCTACCCATGTGTGACCTAGCATGACTGTGCAGTTTTCTCTGTGTGTTACAATCTCATTGGCCACCTGTGTGTGGCCAGGCTCAACCACATGGCCTTTGCTCTATAAAAGTTAGTCTATGAGGCTGAGAATCATCGCCTCTTTGTAAGAGACGGCCCCAACCAGTCGGTTTGATTCTTGATGCTTGGCGCAAAATAAAGCTTTGCTTGACCTTCGCTTTGTATCACTCTCGCTCCTTTGATCACGGACCCGTTATTGGGGGACCTATCTGTTGGCATACAGCTTGACTTCACCTTAAATAACCTTTTTTGGGAAGCCTGGCTTTGGTCATTTTCCCCACACCAAGTTTTCCCTCCTCGGAGGAGTTAAATGTCACTGAGAGATACCAACACAACCACTTCCAAAGAAGGTGGGCATGTTATTTTCCGAGTCACCTGCAACAGTGTCCCTTCCTCATAGATAAGGGGTCTTCAGATTGGCGAAGCTAAGTGGCCCAGGACCACCATTAGTGGAGCTGCAGCTCACACAGCCCTTGTCCTTTCCATGTGCTGGGAAACAGAGGATTTTCTCTATCCTTAAAGGTCAATACACAGTGGGGGCGGCTTGTGCTATCACAGGATGGGAGAGCTGGAGGAGTCTTCTGATGAGCAGAGAATTCCCTGGGAGAGCAGAGCCTCTCCTACTAATAAGATGTGAGAGGCTGCTCATGCACCTCCCGCAGATTTCAGAATTCAGACGTGCTGTGGCTCTTTATCGAGATGCTGACCCTGAGGATGGTCTCTAGCCCAGAGCACCTGTGTGCTGGTGGGAGGAGCAGTGGCTGCTGGACCCTGAGGCTCAGAGAGGGATGTTCACGTACTCTGGCGAGAGTGGAGGGAAACGGGAAGGGAGAGGGCACCTGCTCCCCGCTGCTCTGCATTCAACCCAGAAGGAGGCAGGGGACCTGCGCTAAGGAGGGATGGTAGGCACGCGGGGCACGCGGGGAAGAAAGCTGTGGGTGGTGTGATTTGGGTTCCTGGGTGAGAATTCAGCTGTTCTTCCTGTGCTGGGGGGCTAAGTGTGTGGAACACTACAGGCTTGTAACCAAGGACCATGGAGAGGGCCGGTCTCCTCTCCAGCTCAGTTCTGTCCTCATAGCTGGAAATCCGAGTAGCCTTCCGGAATCTCTGGGCTGCATCTGAGCTGTCAAGGGCAACACGTGAAATTTAATTCCTACCTAAGGAAATAAAAGGAACAAAGAATCACCGCAGGGCAAAACCAAGGGCAGCCTGAGTTTGTCCAAGGCAGGTTTTACTGTTGGGCTGGCCGGCTGTTGACTCAGCGTTAAGGCTCTCGCCAGGCACTGGTGAGGGCAGGTCTTCTTGAAAATGTTTTGATATAAAGAGGGAAACCCTGTAAACCACATTCTGAAGCAGAAATGAAGCCCAAGCAATGCTGATGGGCTCTCTAAAGAACGCTACGTCTGCATAAGCCAGACAGTTTTAAAACGTCAGCGTGGTCTGAATCCATTCACTGAGCAACAAGCTCTGGTGGAACTCCTTAAGGAAGACAAAGGACAGGTTTAGTTATCACAGGCATCGAAAGGCTTCGAAAATGCTACGTAAGCGGCCCTGAAGGACCAGAAATCAGGCACACAAGCCCACCAGGGCACAGTCGGGTCAAGGCAATTCGGGTTCAGGAGGGAAGACAGTTACAAAAATAACTAAAATTACACGTGATTTTCAAAAACGCCATTATAGTTCCCAACAACATTATATAACATTATAGTTCCCAATAACCTAGAATTATTTTTGTTTTGGAGAGGCAGTGTGGTGTCATGAGAATGCTTGCTTCCAGTCCCAGCTCTGCTCCCTACCTCGTGTCTGACCTTGGTTAGGTTTCTTACGGTCTGGGGTTGGCTGTGGCGGGGGCGGGGTGTGTGTGTGTGTGTGTGTGTGGATATTGTGAGCATCAAGTATCCCACCCTCAGCTGGGCATACAGCAGGCACGAAAACCACAGCAGCTATTACTCAAATGTCTTGCAAATGCATCTGCTGTCTTGGATTATGAGATCATATTCCTTGTAGATAATCAAAGCAGTGGTGCCTGCAAGGGGTGGCAGGAAAATCCAGAGACAAGAGGTGGGAAGGATGCTAATTCATCCATTTCCAGCTTCCAGCCTCAGGTCAAATGGAGGTCCCACCCAGCTGCTGCACTGAGGGTTTGACACTGATGAGCTTGGCCTCGCAACAGATAATTCCTCTAACGATCCACCTGGCTTGACGGTGGGATGTTGGGTTTCAAAACTAGGAGACACAGGGCAGAAAGCAGAGGGGAGCGGCTCTGTGCCCACCCCAGCAGGAGCAAGAGGAAGGCACGGGTGAGTGCTGGTGGCCAGACATCCCCAGAGAGGCCTCTGAGAAGGTAGCTCTTCAGGGCGAAGTATGGAAATACTGCTAGAACTCAGAAGGTAAAATCCCTTCTACCCTATCAGGAGGTACGGGGGGGACAATCAGGACTCCTGGGAATTTGGAACTTGTCTTCCACAAGAAGTTGCTCAGCAGGGACCAATCATAGGGGAGAAAGCTAACACTTAGGTAGGTGGTAATCAACACACTTTCTCTAACTAGTCATAATCCTTATACTCAAGGAAAACAATCCTGGGAACAGGAAGAAAGGGCCTGAGGTTACAGGAAGGTTCTTATGGCTGGCATCTGATTTAGCAGACCTGGGTGTGAAAGGTCTTTTCTTTTTTCTTTTCAGTTGTGAAATACATATACAATTTACCATCGTAACCGTTTTCACATGTATAGTTCAATGGCATTAAGTCCACTCACGCTGTTGGGTAACCATGGCCACCATCCATGAAATGCCTTTTTAAATCTTAGAAAGAATACTGGAATTTTAATTCTTAGATTTCAACACAAGAGATCATGTAAATATTTACCTTAACAAGATAAGTCCCCTTATCCTTTACAGAGAAGATTGCCGACCTTCTCCCCCCACCGACCCCTCGTTCTCCAGCAATGCGGCAAGGGAGATCTATCTCCCCGGTGCAGCTCGGCCTCTCTGGCAGCTGTGGGGGCAAGCTCAGTTTGCCCATCAGCTGGGCATTAATGTCTAATATGCTGCTGGGAACTGTATCCATTCATCATCAATGTGAGAAATGGCTCAAATTACCTGCAGTTTACTCAGCGTCTGAGACAAACTCGCCTCACTTTGGCATTCATTAGACAAATCAAGGGAGAGGAAATCGACAGCACCCTAGAAATAAGTAAATAGGGTCATTAGAATGTAAGCAATTTCAAGGCAAACTGCTGTTCAGAAATATCCCTTTTTCTTGCTCCTATTCCTAAATGGATACTCTCTGAAGGGAGATTTTCCAAGGAACAAGCAGGCAGAGGACAAGTGGGGACAGAATGGGAGTGTGCGTGTGGGATGTGCCTGCCTGTTTTGGGGAATATGTCACCAGGTGCTCAGCAAAGTGCTTGGAGCACAGTAAGTGCTCGATCAATGTATATGATTAAATGGGTGGATGAATGAAATGCGTTGTGCCAGAAATGGTGGCTTCCCACCAAACAGGTGAGCACTAAGGGAGTCAGGCCAGAGCGGCCCTGGTCAGCACCCTCCTCCGAGCCCTCCCATTTTGCTGAGATGGAGAGAGTGGAGCCCTCAGACACCAACAGAACCCTCAGGGATCTCTCCAGACCCTACTGGGATTTGGGGTTTCATTTTAATTGTAGGCTATAAACACTGGCTACCGTCAGGCCACAGTCTCAAGTCCGCCCCAGTGGACCCTAGCTGGGCCCAGAGTCTTATCAGAGAATATAGCTCTCACAGTCCTGGCCATACCCTCCAGAACAGTCTCTGGCCTCCATATGTTCTAAGAACTTCAGATTCGCAGAGTCTAAGCCCATCAAGATACCACTGCGCTTCCCTCTCTGCCCTTCTCCTAAGCCATTCTATCCTTATCAGGACTAGATATCACCCTGCAGAGATGATATGTTCCCTCAGGACAAAGACCCTGATAATGACAATGGCTTCGGATGACAACCAAGTGCCCTGTGGACCTTCGGTAACTGACTCACCAGGGTTTCCCCATGGCTTTCTTAATCAAGTCATCATCAGTTTTCACCAAACAGCCCACACCTTGCTCTGCTTTGCTTAGTACCACTCCAACCCTTCTCTCCCCACCTCCAGCTTTGACTTTCCTCTGTCGATTGTGTGCGACACCCGGTCATTGAGTTCCTCCTCTGAAATCACTGTGCTCAGTGCAGTGGTTGAGGACTCACATTTAAAGAGGCATAAGAACCACAAAAGCTTACAAATTAATATAGAGTGTTAGCAAGTACGCCAAGGACATGAAAAAACACAAATAGTTAGAAACAGGATAAGCAAAGTCCACCTCAGAGGTCGTCAAACTCACTTGGGAAC
Source organism: Neogale vison (assembly GCF_020171115.1). Taxonomy (NCBI): domain Eukaryota; kingdom Metazoa; phylum Chordata; class Mammalia; order Carnivora; family Mustelidae; genus Neogale; species Neogale vison. The sequence goes on along the minus strand of NC_058093.1, from coordinate 95,413,712 downwards.
TGGGGAAGCCTATGAAGACACAGGACCGTCCCTCCACATTCAGCTGGGGCCCTTATGTGCTTTACTAGCTCTCCAGGTGATTCTGATACACAAGGCTTGGGAAGTGCTGGTCTAAACAAAAGGCTAAGTGTTCCAAGTGGAGAGAGAGCACATCAGGTGGAGCAAGGGAGTAGGACTAAATGAGGCCTCCTGATGGAGAGCATATGCACATGTACATTGTAAACGGGTAGAATTTTGCTGGAAGAGATTTGAGCAAGGCTGGGATAGGAAGGTCACATGAGCGCACATGCAAGAGGACAGGAAGAAAGCCTAGCATACACGCTGGGGAAAACAGGAGGGGAGACCTGAGAGAGAGAGCAAGACAGCCTGAGCGAGCCACACTCTGGAAGACCCTGAGCAATTTGTACCAATTCCTGCAACCTGGTCAAAATGCACATAACATAAAATTTAGCAAGTTCAGGGGTATTAGTGCATTCCCATTGTTGAGACACCGTCACCACCATCCATGAAGCACTTTTTAAAATCTCAGAGTGAACCCTGAGTGTAGCTTCCCAGGAGAAAACTGATAAAAACCGATTTAAAAACTGTGCACTCAGAAATTCCAGAAGCCCTGGGTGTCACCGATTGGAGCAAAGAGACCAGTTCAAAGAGACCAGTTCATAGGCTATTGCTCAACAAGCACTTTTCTGATCAGCACTTTGGTCTTCTGAGTTCATAACTGATAGCGATTATTACCCCGTGTAAATTAATTTAGACAGCATTCTGGCCATCCAGTCAGTCTCGGAGTTGGTTATTCAGAATCTTATCACATCTGGATTTTAAGTTCCTGAGCTGGTAAATCTGAGGACCGGACCCTGACCCACGGAGCCTGCATCATCACACAGACACTGGTGTCTGTCATAGGGCCCCGTGCTATCTACATGACATCCTGTCAAATGCCACAGAACTACAGAAATCAGCTATTTTTTCTGGTGACTTTCTGTACTGCCCAGCTGCCAAGCTTACAGAAGCCAAGGCTGTTTAATTCTCAGATTTTTTTTAAAAACTTTTTTAAAAACTGTAGTTAAAATGGTATGTTTAGAGGAGGCAGGAACCAACATGGGATTCCAGGGAGCACATTATTTAAAAAACAAAACAAAACCCTTTACTCTTCCTTGTATCTTCCTAGCAATCTGTTTGCTACAAACTGGCCTCTCCTCTAAGAAGCTATTTTGGACTCTTAATTTAAAAAAAAAAAAAATCAGAGCAGGGCGCCTGGGTGGCTCAGTGGGTTAAGCCTCTGCCTTCAGCTCAGGTCATGATCCCAGGATCATGGGATGGAGCCCCACATTGGCCTCTCTGCTCAGCGGGAAACCTGCTTCCCTTTCTCTCTCTGCCTGCCTCTCTGCCTACTTGTGATCTCTGTGAAATAAATAAATAAAATCTTAAAAAAAAATAAGCAAACAGAGGTGTTGGACTTTTTTTGCATAGGCAAGAGCTGGGACTGCAACAAATGAGATTTTGTTTGTAAACATGAATCTAGAGAATGGACCACACTCAGAAGAGGCACTTTTAAAAATGTCAAGCCAACAGACGAAAACTTCTCTTGCACTCTCAAATAAAAATCCCAACTTTCCTCAGAGGTTACAAATGCTCTTTTGAGGGGCTGTCATCACCTTGGCAAGCGAAGATGTGGACGGTTCCAGCAGGAGCTCTGAGAGGGTGTCAGCTTGCAGGACCACAGAGAGCTTTCCACCTAAAAGCAACCAGAGGAATCCGCTGCAGGTGAGTGAGGTCGGACGCTGGGACCATGGAAGCTGCGACCGTGGAAGCTGCATGGGGACTCTTTTCCTGTTCTTTAAAAAGAACCTGGCACCTGGGTGGCTCAGTCAGTGAAACGTCTGTCTTCTGCTCAGGTCATGATCCTGGGGTCTCAGGACTGAGCCCCGTGTGGGACTCCCTGCTCAGTGGGGAGCCTGCTTCTCCGTCTCCCTCTGCTGCTACTCCTGCTTGGGCTCTCTCTGTGTCAAGTAAAATAAGTAAAACCTTTAAAAAAGGATGAGGCGAGATTTCTGAAGAAAATCACTTACATGACTTACACTTGCTGAAAGATTTTGGATAACAAGGTGGCTTTAAAAACAGCAAAGTCCCCTTAAAGAATGTCTCTTCTAAAACGGACCCTGGGGACACCTGGGTGGCTCAGTTGGTTGGGCCGCTGCCTTTGGCTCAGGTCATGATTCCAAGGTTCTGGGATCAAGTCCCGCATCGGGCTCCTTGCTCAGCAGGGAGCCTGCTTCTCCCGCTGCCTTTGCCTGCCTCTCTGCCTGCTTGTGTGTACTCTCTCTCTCTACCTCTGGCAAATAAATAAAATCTTTAAAAAATAAAAATAAAACGGGGCCCTGAAACGCAAGACACCTCTACGTCTTTTAGAAAAATAATATCAATGACCACGCCCTGCCCCTTCACAGTGTAGAAGCCTTCGTTTGAAGGCTGGGTGCTCCCTGCAAGCGGCTGTTCCCGGGTCCTCATTCCCTGTACACCGGCCATTCAGCCCCCACTGCGCATGCACGGAAGGGTTAAAAAAAAAGCGGGGGAACCGTAAACCCCTGAAGCGGGTACCTACGTGCTTTGATAGTTGATGACCTACAGTGATGCTGGTACACGAGTGCATCTCAATCCTCTGCGTGCTTGTGGGCAGACTGAGCCCCACAGCGAGTGCGCTTTAACGGGCCTCCCAGGTGCTCCCGACAGTGTGTTTCCCCTCACACTGTGTTTCCAGAAACACGCCACCGCGGAGGCGGGCGTCTTCAGCCGTGCACCTTGCGCGCTAGCAGTCCGGCATGCGCCTGAGTCTTTCCCACTGCACTGTGTGCTCGCTGAGGAGCGAAATGTAAAACCTTTCCTCAATCCCTCCAGATACCGCCTTCAACGCTGGGTGCATAGCAGACGTGGGGGTTTGGAACCACTAAGCAAAAACGGAATGGTACTGGAGTTTGGGAGTTAAACTGTTAGGCTGTCTTCGTGACTTCACTTTTATCCAGATTCTCTACAGGAGGAAGCTGTCCTGAGACAGTGAACCACCGCTAACAACTACAAGAGTGCTTGGCTTTGTTTTGTTTTAGTAATCTCTATGCCCAAGATCAAGAGTCCCTCGCTGTTCAAACTGAGCCACCCACGTGCCCCCAAATGGGCTTGACTTTGATAAACATGATAGAACTTTGAAATCTTCTGCGTAGGGAATATCACTTAGAGACATTCAGTCCTCGTTCTGATAAGATAGAATTATTATCTAGTTACTTAGTGGTTGTGCCTGATGGGTCCCTTTCCTTTGCACAGATATCCGTGCTTTCATTCTTCATCACGTCAGCGATGTGCTGAACATTTTAAAATGTACAGCTTAGTGTCATCTCTAGACCAATAAATGAAACAAGAGTAGTACAGTTAATCATTTTATTTGACTCTGCAAGCCGCTTTTAGAATTAGAGTGAACAAATGTACTTGACGTTCCAGAAATTGTTACATCATACAAAATAATCAAATTTCCCAACCATGGTTGCCAAGCTATTCCCAGTGCGAGCAGTTATACCTTCTAAAATACTGCAAAATGCAGATTGCTCAAAACCAGATTCTCACTCTGAGCTTGCAGTTTATGTTTTGTATGGGACTGAGAAGGGGGTAATTACTCTGCTTTAGAATAATTTATCCTGCAATTTTTTTTAAATTTTAAGATTATTTATTTATTTATTTGAGAGAGAGAGACAGTGAGAGAGAGCATGAGCGAGGAGAAGGTCAGAGAGCGAAGCAGACTCCCCATGGAGCTGGGAGCCTGATGTGGGACTCGATCCCGGGACTCCAGGATCACGCCCTGAGCCGAAGGCAGTCGTCCAACCAACTGAGCCACCCAGGCGTCCCTATCCTGCAATTTTTGTTGGATGTAATTAAAGATAGGTGTTCATGTATATAGAGCTCAAAATTGGTGTGGGTTGAGAATTGTTTAAACCTGTGTATAAAATCACTGCATAGCATGGTGTAAATTCATGTTCCTTCTAGGTATTGCTAGACCTCACTAAAGGATAAGCTCACCTGTTTCCACCACAAAGGGAAGTCATTCCACTAAAAACCATTATAGTCTTTTACAGAAAATAACCCCTTTCCTTTTGCTCCTTCCACCCTTGCCTCAAATGAGCCAATAAAAGGAATCTGGCCAATATTGAACTGCCAATATCAATGCTTCAAGTTACTACTGCTGTGTTGGGAGGCTGGTATTACTAGTGTTATCCAGGGTTGTGTCCTACTGTTGTACAAGTAGGGGATGCTGTGTGCAATTCTACTCTTCCCAAGAAATGCAAGTTCCCACTCTCCCCAACCTCCATTTCTGCCAAGAATCTTCTCTTCTATTGAATCCTCCCCAGTGGCAGCACAGTGAACACATAAATGTGAGGTTTATAATAATGAATATAGAAAGATTAGAAAATAATTTTTTAAAAATTGGTAAACCATATATAACATAAAATTTACCATTAAGTTTTTTTTTTAAGATTTTGTTTATTTATTTGACAGAGATCACAAGCAGGCTGAGAGAGAGGAAGGGAAGCAGGCTCCCCGCTGAGCAGATAGCCTGACACGGAGCTCAATCCCAGGACCCCAGGATTATGACCTGAGTCACCCAGGCACCCGAAAAATAACTTTGTTCTTTAAAAATTTTATTTATTTGAGAGCAAGAGAGAGAGGGAGAGAGAGATCAGGAGCTGGGGCAGAGGAGAGGGAGATGCAGACTCCCTGTTGAGCAAGGAGAGACTGATCCAGGGCTTGATTCCAGGACACTGGGATCATGACCTCAGCTGAGGACAGACGCTTAGCCAACAGAACTAGCCAGGTGCCCCTAGAAAAGATCTTACAAAAACTACTTATTAGAGAGAGCATAACTTGGGCACCTGGTTGGCTGAGTTGGTAGAGCATCCAGCTCTTTTTTTTTTTTTAACTGTTTTTAAAAAAAGATTTTATTTATTCATTTGAGAGAGTGAGTGAGAGAGCACAAGCAGGACCGGCAGAGGGAGAGGGAGAAGCGGACTCCCCACTGAGCTGGGAGCCCAATGTGGGGCTCAATCTCAGGACCCCGAGATCATGACCCTATTAGAAAGCAGACGTTTAACCATCTGAGCAATCCAAGTACTCAGAGCATCCAACTCTTGGTCTCAGAGTAGTGAGTTTAAGCCCCACATTGGGCATGGAGCCTACTTAAAAAAATAGAAAAAAAAAAAAAAGATGGAGCACAACTTCCCAATCGTTAAGTGTGAGTTCTTTATGGTGACTCCTTTCCAAAGAATGCAGTATGGAAAGGAGGAAAAAAGAGTAACCTTACCCTAGAGACACCTGACAAATACAATCTCAATTAGGTGATCAGGGTCAACATCAACAGTATAAATCATGTTGATAGTATGTACCCTTGATATGATATGATGAAAATAGCACTTTATTCTGTAATCTTCCTTCCTAAAACTCATAATCTCAGCCTTATCCATGATAGAAACATTCAACAAATCCCAACAGAGGTAGTCCCAAAAGACCACATTTTGTATTATTCCATTCATATGAAATGTTCAGAACAAGGAAATCTATAGAGACAGCATGTTAATTAGTGGTTGTTTAGGGCTGAGATGATAGTTGGAACCCCATACTGGGTACAGAAACTACTTAAAAATAAAACCTTTAAAGTATACAGTTCGGGGCGCCTGGGTGGCTCAGTGGGTTAAGCCTCTGCCTTCGGTTCGGGTCATAATCTCGGGGTCCTGGGATTGAGCCCCACATCCGGCTCTCTGCTCAGCGGGGAGCCTGCTTCCCCCTCTCTCTTAAAAAAAAAGTATACAGTTCAATGGTTTTTAGTATAGTCACAAAGTTGTACAGTTATAGCCACTATTTCTTTTTTTAAAAGATTTTATTAATTTATTTGCAAGAAAGAGAATGAGACTGAGCGAGCACTAGAGGGGGAAGGGTCAGAGGGAGAAGCAGACTCCGTGCTGAGCAGGGAGTCCGATGCAGGGCTTGATTCTGGGACTCCAAGGTCATGACCAGAGCTGAAGGCAGTCACTTAACCAGCTGAGTCACCCAGGTGCCTCTAATCTAAAGCAGTTTCATCACCAAAAAAGAAATTTCTTATCCATTAGCAGTCACTTTCTATTCTCTCTTCTAGCCCTAGACATTGCTATACTACTGTAGCCTCTCTATGCCTAGTCTGGAGATTGAATATAAATGAAATCATATCAGTATGTGGTCTTCTCTGACTAGCTGCTTTCACTTAGCTTCATGTCTTCAAGGTACACCTGTGTTGTGCCACATATCATTCCTTTTTGGGTATGTATACACCACATGTTGTTTATCCATCAGTTGAGGGACAGTAGGGTTGTTTCCACTTTGGGTTATTATGAAAAATGCTGCTATGAATGTTTGTGGTAAGTTTTCTCCCAGGCATTTGTTTTCATTGCTCTTGGACATATACCTAGGACACAAATCGTTGAGTCATAGGGTAACTCTGAAGTTTATCTGTTCAAGAAACTGCCATACTGTTTTCCAAAGCAGCTGCTCCACCATTCATTCCCACCATTCATTCCCATTCAGTGGTGTGGGTTCCAATTTCTCTACATCATCACCAACACTTCTTTTTGTATGTTTTGTTTTCATTACAGTCCTCCTAGTTGATCTAAGGTGGTATTCAATCTTAATACTATTATATTAATACTACATATTAATACTACTATATTAATACTAGTATTAAATACTACCATTTAATACTATTTTAATTCTATTGAGAGGTCACTCCATGAGTATTTTTTTTTATTAAAGATTTTTATTTATTTATTTAACAGACAGAGATCACAAGTAGGCAGAGAAGCAGGCAGAGAGGAGGAAGCAGGCTCCCAGCTGAGCAGAGAGCCCGATGCGGGCCTCGATCCCAGGACCCTGGGATCATGACCTGAGCCGAAGGCAGAGGCTTTAACCCACTGAGCCACCCAGGTGCCCTCCATGAGTATTTTTTATAGTATTTTGCTTTTTTTAAAAAAAAAGCCTTCAGTAATCTTTTTATATTATTTTGCTTTTAACCAACATATTTTATACAATTTTTTGTGTATATTAGGTGATATATTTTACAAAGAACAAAAGGATTGGACTAAAAAGGGAGAGGAGAATAAGAGAGAGAAAGAAGAAAAACCACCTTTCTTAATAGGAAGGAGACTGGAAAGAGAATTTATTTTATGTCCTGCATTATAATGGGGTAGAAATCTAGTGATATTGATGAAACACAAAATGAAGGATGGGAGGAATGAGCATCAGAAGAAAAGGAAAATATGAGCTTATGAAACAGTCTTTAGTAACCTGATTAAGATTTAAAATGGGCTCTGCAAACATTTTAATAACATGTTTATATAGTTTTATAATCAAAATAAGTCTATGGAGTTTGTCTTCAAAACAAGATAGATTTTCTTCTGTTTGAGATGAACCAAGTTCAGTCTTGCCTTCTTTCGAAGTTCATTTACCCAATGCTTCTTCAATAGAATTACAGCCAACAAACATTTACTTGCTCACCCTCTCCGAGGAAGGTTCCTTCTTCTTTCCAAAGACTCCAGTTTCAAGTTCAGCCTCTCCCCATCTCTCATCCACTACTCCTAGCTCACTAAACTGACTGCTGGGCTCATCACTGTCCCCCTGCAGGGGCTCTTCTCTCTGCCTGGAATCCTCTTCTCCTATCCATTTGCTGCTGCCTCCCTTGATGTCCTCTCTGAGGACAACCCTCCTGACACCCCTATCTGAAATGGCCCTGTTCACGCTCATACTCTTTCTTCTCTTGCCCTGCTTTCATTCTTAACATAGAAAAAAAGAGTTTGATCTCTTTATAATCAAATACATGCAAATGAAGCATATAAGGAGATAGTAATTTTCAGCTGTCAAATTACCAATAACAGAAATGATTATGTCATCGAAGACAGGCTGAATAGGGTCAGAGCAGTTTTATAGCTATTGGTATCTACTATTAAAACTTTTCTGGGGGCGCCTGGGTGGCTCAGTGGGTTAAGCCTCTGCCTTCAGCTCAGGTCATGATCCCAGGGTCCTGGGATCGAGCCCCACATCAGGCTCTCTGCTCAGCAGGGAGCCTGCTTCCCTTCTTCTCTCTCTGCCTGCCTCTCTGCCTGCTTGTGATTGCTGTCTGTCAAATAAATTAAAAAAAAAAATCTTAAAAAAAAAAACTTTTCTGGAATTTAGCAACATGCTTTAAAGTTCTTAAAGAATCCACGTTTTTTGACCTAGTAATTTCAATTCTAAGAATCAGAAAGAATTAATTGGAAGGTAAAAAAGGTTTATATATAAGAACATTCATTGTGATGTAATTCATAATGGTGAAAATTAAATAAACTTATGTATAAATAATATATATGGGGCACCTGGGTGGCTCGGTTGGTTAAGCCTCTGCCTTCAGCTCTGGTCATGATTCTGGAGTCCCAGGGTTGAGTTCCCCATCAGTCTTCCCGTGAGCAGAGAGTCTGATTTTCCAAACTCTGACCCTCTTCCCTTTTGTTCTCCTTTGTATAAATAAATAAAATCTTTAAAGAAATAATTATTTCTCTCATTTATATTTATATATTATTTAATTTATTTTTAAAAAGATTTTATTTATTTATTTGAGAGAGAGCGAGAGAAAGAGAGAGCACAAGCTGGGAGGAGAGGAAGAAGAAGGCTCCCTGTTGAATAGGGAGGCCTACTGGGGGCTTGATCCCAGGACTCTGGGATCATGACCTGAGTTTAACTGACTGAGCCACCCAGGTGCCCCACGAGAGAAATAGTTAAAACTCTGATCCATTCATATGATGAGAATCTATAAGAACACTGAAAATCATGCTCTTAGGGTGCCTCAGTGACTCAGTCAATTAAGTGTCTGCCCTCAGCTCAGGCCATGATCCCAGCGTACTGGGATCAGGTCCTGCATCAGGCTCTTTGCTCCTCGGGGAATCTGCTTCTCCCTCTCCCTCCCACTGCCCCTGCTAGTGCTCTCTCTGAGAGATAAAATAAAATCTTTTAAAAAACTCATTCTCTCTTTCACTGAATTTTTAGTAAAATAAGAACATACTCATAAAATACCTTAAGTTTAGAAAGTAGGATATACAAATACGCATATATGTTATTTACTACGTATACAAACATACATATAGTACATAATAAAAACCAGAAAGCATATATAATCCAAAACTTGTTCTTAAAATTAGTGAACCTCAGATTCACCTAGGAATTTATTAAAATCACACAGGTACTGGCCCTGTCCAAACCTACTGAATCAGAACTTGAATCAGAATTAGCTCTGAAGCAGGAATATGGACACTTGCTATTACATTCTTCTCACCACCTATCAGCATATTTTATCTGTCCTCTTTGCTGGAATGAAAACTTCAGCTAGAATGCATAACTTGCTTTGCATGAGAAAAAGGGGAGACTGAGGGAGGACAGACAATCTTTTTTTTTTTTTTTTAAAGATTTTATTTATTTATTTGACAGAGAGAAATCACAAGTAGACGGAGAGGCAGGCAGAGAGAGAGAGAGAGGGAAGCAGGCTCCCTGCTGAGCAGAGAGCCCGATGCAGGACTCGATCCCAGGACCCCGAGATCATGACCTGAGCCGAAGGCAGCGGCTCAACCCACTGAGCCACCCAGGCGCCCCGAGGACAGACAATCTTAAAGCCTTGGAGAGTCAGGAAGGGAGGACTGGAGAAGGAAGGGCAAAAATATACTCTGTGATGGCACGGACTCAAGACTGGGGAAGGAGGGCTTAAAAGATATTTTCAAAGGAAACGCTGGGCACTATCCCATCTAAGCCACCTCTGCCTCTCTTCATCGGGAAGTTTTCAGTACCATGTTATTTTCTCACTAATAAATACGTATGACAAGATTACTGAAGGGGAGTGGGAAGAAATGTCAAGTCCTACTGTGAGGAGGGTGGGAGAAGGTGGGTGATGAAGACTGCCAGTGGGTCAGCCATCAGATCAGGGTTGTGTGGACTTACCTTTAGAAGCATATTTTTCACGGTAGATATCATAGGCTCTTCTGTGGGCATCAGCGAGGGTCTGGAGACGTGAAGGTCTTGATTCCTGTTGGGGAAGCTCTTTCATCACCTCTTCCAAGTCACTAAACGTGAACCAGATCTGAACCAGGTCCCCAAAGGAGTGGAAGGCGAATGAGGCATAGTCCACAAAGAGATCAGCAAAGACTTCACTTCTCTGGACAGTGCTGGGAGGGAGCGTCTGGTGATGCAGAACGACCAGGGGCTGAAGCTGTGCAGTCTTGAGGGTCTCAAGGAACCGCTGGTAGCACTGCACTGCTTTGTTGTCTGGATTCTCAGAGCTTACTGCTGGGAGAAGTTGTGCCCATGGCAGAAATACTTTATAATGGGTGATCCCACTGGCATGAACACGCCTGAAGTACTCTGGCAGGAAAGCAGGCAGTGGTTGTTGACAAACATAAATGCTTTCATCCTCTGCTGCAAATTTAGAACCCTGGGATCCCAGTGGACTACTCTGGTACAGCAAGGCATTGGTGAGAGGACCAGCAGCTGAAATGAAGTTTCTGTCGGATTCCCAATCTAATCCCTGGCATGAAAAGCATAGGAGGACAATAAAGACTGAATTCCAAGCCAGCTCCATTTTCAAGTACCTGTTAGGAAGCATATGAAATCCTCACTTTTATAACAACAGCTAGGTTGTAAAATGCTGAGTGACTGTTGACATTTAATATTTAACTGGGTTATCTATGGTAATGAAATCAGGGTGCAGCTTACCAGTGAAATATCAAAAATTTAAAGACCACAGAGATAACACAAAAACCTCAGACATCTCACGTAATTTGTGCAGATGAGCCTGGAAAATGTCTGAAGGGAAAATTTCTCCACGTCTTTTTCTTAATTATGAATTAGTTTAAAATTCACTTACATAATAAAACAAAGGTGAGTCCCTTGCAAGCCTTTCCCCCCTTAAAATTACATAAGTAGGGGCACCTGGGCAACTCGGTTGATCAAGTGTTGGACTCTTGGTTTTGGCCCAGGTCATGATCTTGGGTCCTGGGACTGAGCCCCACATCGGACTCTGCACTCAGCAGGGAGTCTGCCTGAGATTCTCTCCCTCTCCCTCTGCTGTTCCCCCTGCTCTAAGTCAAAGAGAGAAAATCTTTTAAAAAATTATAAAACTTAAAAGAAATATTTATAATTAAATGATGAACACATTGTGTAAAAAATTCAGTTACAGAAACATGTATGAAAAACCTGCAAATTCCCCTTCCCCAAGCCCCCTTACCTTCCTTAGGTAAGTACTCTCAACACTATGCTGCCTTCCAGGTTTCTTTCTTTCTGGAGTTTAATGGTTGGTTATTCAGGAGTCAGAATTCCTGAGTTTAAATCTTATCTGGTGAAAGTTACTTAGTTTTTCCATGCCTCTGTTTCCTCATTGGTAACAATGGTGAACAGGTAAGCTGTGAAATTAGATCATTCTTTAGCATCTTTAGAACAATGCAACTCAACTATTACTAAATATATACAAATGCAAATATATGTAAATGTATAACATTTTATTTTATTTTATTTTATTTTTTTATGTATAACATTTTAAACATATAACTTAACATATATGCAATTATGCCTTATGTATTGTTCCTCTGATTTCTTCTTTTCCACTTAACAGCTCTTAGAACACTGTCTATATCAGAATATATAGAAACACTTCTTTTTTTTTTTTTAAGATTTTTATTTATTTATTTTGAGAGAGAGAGAGACAGAGTGAGAGAGAGCATGAGAGGGGAGGTCTGAAGGAGAAGCAGACTCCACATGGAGCTGGGAGCCCAATGTGGAACTTGATCCCAGGACTCTGGGACCATGACCCGAGCCGGAGGCAGGCGCTTAACCAACTGAGCCACCCAGATGCCAGAAACACTTCTTTTTAACAGATGCATAGCATTCCACATAAGGATGTACCCTAACTGAACCTCTAGCATACAGAACGCTGGTTGATTCCTAATTTTATTTTATTTTTATGTTTTAAAAGATTTTCTTTATTTATTTGAGAGAGAGCATGAGTTGGGGAACGGAGGAGCCTACCTGGACAGAGGGAGAGAGAGAAGCAGACTCCCCACTGAGCAGGAAGCCTGATATGGGGCTCTATCCCAGAACCCTGAGATCATGACCTGAGCTGAAGGCAGATGCTTAAACAACTGGACCACCCAGGTGCTCCTGATTCCCAATTTTAATGTGTTGCAAATGAATATCTATATCTGTACATCTTTGTCTATATTCATTTCTATAAGACAGAGTCTTAGAAATTAAGTTCTGGACTCGATGTTAATTATACACATTAGAATTTTGACTGAGGTCCAAATAGTTTTCCAAACAGACTTATTCAATTTAAATCCTACCTAATGTTAAAAGGATGCCTAAATCTCTGCTTTGGTATCACCAGTTATAAAACTTCATATTTTTGATACTTTGAAACATGAAAATATTATCTCCTTGTTGATTTATCATTTTTCTGCTTAGAGGAGATAGCTAGCTGTTCATGTTATACCGTATACGTGTGGGTTTATTTCTGGGCTATTTTGTTCCATTGACATATGTGTTTTTAGGCCAATACAATAATATTTTGATTAATGTAGCTATGTAATAGAGTGAAATCAGGGAGTGTGATCCCTCTAGCTTTGTTTTTCTTTCTCAAGATTGCTTTGGCTAGTCAGGGACTTTTTGGTTTCCATATATATTTTAGAATTGTTTGCTCTATTTCTATGAAAAATGCCATTAGAATTTTGATAGGGATTACATTCAATCCATAGATTAGGTGGTATGGACATTTAACAATGTCAGTTCTTCCAATTCATGAGCATGGAGTATCTTCCCATTTATTTGTGTCTTCTTTAGTTTACTTCATCAATGTCTTACAGTTTTCCATGTACAAGTCTTTCACATCTTTGGTTAAATTTATCCCTACGTGTTTTATTCTTGATGCAATTGTGAGATTGTTAATTTCTCTTTCTGGAAAAAAAAATTTCTCTTTCTGATAGTTCATTGTTACCATATAGAAATTCAACACATTTTTTTAATTTTTAATTTTTCATAAACATATAATTTTATCCCCAGGTCTGTGAATCACAAGGTTTACACACTTCACAGCACTCACCATAGCACATACCCTCCCCAATGTCCATAACACCACCACCCTCTCCCCAACCCCCTCCCCCCAGCAACCCTCAGTTTGTTTTGTGAGATTAAAAGTCACTTATGGTTTATCTCCCTCCCAATCCCATCTTGTTTCATTTATTCTTCTCCTACCCCCTTAAGCCCCCATGTTGCATCTCCACTTCCTCATATCAGGGAGAGCATATGATAGTTTTTTTTTTTCTGATTGACTTATTTCGTTAAGCATGATACCCTCTAGTTCCATCCATGTTGTTGCAAATGGCAAGGTTTCATTTCTTTTGATAACTGCATGATATTCCATTGTGTGTATATATACCACATCTTATTTATCCATTCACATTGTGGTCCTTCATCCATTTTTGAGTCTATTTTCGTGTGTGGTATGAGGAAATGGTCCAATTTCATTTTTCTGCGTGTGACTGTCCAATTTTGTGAACACCATTTATTGAAGAGGCTGTCTTTTTTCCATTGGACATTCTTTCCTGCTTTGTTGAAGATTAGTTGACCATAGAGTTGAGGGTCTATTTCTGGGCTCTCTATTCTGTTCCATTGATATATGTGTCTGTTTGTTTTTGTGCCAATACCATGCTGTCTTGATGATGACAGCTTTGTAATAGAGCTTGAAGTCCGGAATTGTGATGCCACCAATGTTGGCTTTCTTTTTCAATATTCCTTTGGCTATTCGAGGTCTTTTCTGATTCCATATAAATTTTAGGATTATTTGTTCCATTCCTTTGAAAAAAATGGATGGTATTTTGATAGGAATTGCATTAAATGTGTAGATTGCTTTAGGTAGCATAGACATTTTCACAATATTTATTCTTCCAGTCCAGGAGCATGGAACATTTTCCCATTTCTTTGTGTCTTCCTCAATTTCTTTCATGAGTACTTTATAGTTTTCTGAGTATAGATTTTTAGCCTCTTCGGTTAGGTTTATTCCTAGTATCTTGTGGTTTGGGGTGCAATTGTAAATGGGATTGACTCCTTAATTTCTCTTTCTTCTGTCTTGTTGTTGGTGTAGAGAAATGCAACTGATTTCTGTGCATTGATTTTATATCCTGACACTTTACTGAATTCCTGTACAAGTTCTAGCAGTTTTGGAGTGGAGTCTTTTGGGTTTTCCACATATAGTATCATATCATCTGCGAAGAGTGATAGTTTGACTACTTCTTTGCTGATTTGGATGCCTTTAATTTCCTTTTGTTGTCTGACTGCTGAGGCTAGGACTTCTAGTACTATGTTGAATAGCAGTGGTGATAATGGACATCCCTGCCGTGTTCTTGACCTTAGCGGAAAAGCTTTCAGTTTTTCTCCATTGAGAATGATATTTGCGGTGGGTTTTTCATAAATGGCTTTGATAATACCTACACTTTGAAGAGTTTTGATCAGGAAGGGATGCTGTACTTTGTCAAATGCTTTTTCAGCATCTATTGAGAGTATCATATGGTTCTTGTTCTTTATTTTATTGATGTGTTGTATCACATTGATTGATTTGTGGATGTTGAACCAACCTTGCAGCCCTGGAATAAATCCCACTTGGTCGTGGTGAATAATCCTTTTAATGTACTGTTGAATCCTATTGGCTAGTATTTTGGTGAGAATTTTTGCATCTGTGTTCATCAAGGATATTGGTCTGTAGTTTTCTTTTTTGATGGGATCCTTGTCTGGTTTTGGGATCAAGGTGATGCTGGCCTCATAAAATGAGTTTGGAAGTTTTCCTTCCATTTCTATCTTTTGGAACAATTTCAGGAGAATAGGAATTAGTTCTTCTTTAAATATTTGGTAGAATTCCCCTGGGAAGCCGTCTGGCCCTGGGCTTTTGTTTGTTTGGAGATTTTTGATGACTGTTTCAATCTCCTTACTGGTTATGGGTCTCTTCAGGTTTTCTATTTCTTCCTGGTTCAGTTGTGGTAGTTTAGATGTCTCTAGGAATGCATCTATTTCTTCCAGATTGTCAAATTTGTTGGCATAGAGTTGCTCATAGTACGTTCTTATAATTGTCTGTGTTTCTTTGGTGTTAGTTGTGATCTCTCCTCTTTCATTCATGATTTTATTTATTTGGGTCCTTTCTCTTTTCTTTTAGGGGTTTATCAATCTTATTAATTCTTTCAAAGAACCAGCTCCTAGTTTCGTTGATTTGTTCTATTGATTTTTGGCTTCTATTTCATTGATTTCTGCTCTGATCTTTATGATTTCTCTTCTTCTGCTGGGTTTAGGGTTTCTTTCTTGTTCTTTCTCCAGCTCCTTTAGGTGTAGGGTTAGATTGTGTACCTGAGACCTTTCTTGTTCCTTGAGAAAGGCTTGTACTGCTATGTATTTTCCTCTCAGGACTGCCTTTGTTGTATCCCACAGATTTTGAACTGTTGTGTTGTCATTATCATTTGCTTCCATGAATTTTTTCAATTCTTCTTTAATTTCCTGGTTGACCTGTTCATTCTTTAAAAGGATGCTGTTTAGTCTCCATGTATTTGGGTTCTTTCCAAATTTCCTTTTGTGATTGAGTTCTAGCTTCAGAGCATTGTGGTCTGAAAATATGCAGGCAATGATCCCAATCTTTTGATACTGGTTGAGACCTGATTTAGGACCGAGAATGTGATGTATTCTGGAGAATGTTCCATGTGCACTAGAGAAGAATGTGTATTCTGTTGCTTTGGGATGAAATGTTCTGAATATATCTGTGATGTCCATCTGGTCCAGTGTGTCATTTAAGGCCTTTATTTCCTTGTTGATCTTTTGCTTGGATGATCTGTCCATTTCAGTGAGGGGAGTGTTAAAGTCCCCTACTATTATTGTATTATTGTTGATGTGTTTCTTTGATTTTGTTATTAATTGGTTTATATAGTTGGCTGCTCCCACGTTGGGGGCATAGATATTTAAAATTGTCAGATCTTCTTGTTGGACAGATCCTTTGAGTATGATATAGTGTCCTTCCTCATCTCTTATTAGTCTTTGGCTTAAAATCTAATTGATATGATATAAGGATTGCCACCCCTGCTTTCTTCTGATGTCCATTAGCATGGTAAATTGTTTTCCACCCCCTCACTTTAAATCTGGAGGTGTCTTTGGGTCTAAAATGAGTTTCTTGTAGGCAACATATAGAAGGGTTTTGTTTTTTTACCCATTCTGATACTCTGTGTCTTTTGATTTGGGCATTTAGCCCATTAACATTCAGGGTAACTATTGAGAGATATGAATTTAGTGCCATTGTATTGCCTGTAAGGTGACTATTACTATAAATTGTCTCTGTTCCTTTCTCATCTACTACATTTAGGCTCTCTCTTTGCTTAGAGGACTCCTTTCAATATTTCCTGTAGAGCTGGTTTGGTGTTTGCAAATTCTTTCAGTTTTTGTTTGTCCTGGAAGCATTTTTATCTTTCCTTCCATTTTCAATGATAGCCTAGCTGGATATAGTATTCTTGGCTGCATGTTTTTCTCGTTTAGTGCTCTGAATATATCATGCCAGCTCTTTCTGGCCTGCCAGGTCTCTGTGGATAAGTCTGCTGCCAATCTAGTATTTTTACCATTGTATGTTACAGAGTTCTTTTCCCAGGCTGCTTTCAGGATTTTCTCTTTTTTACTATTAGGTTTTACTATTAGGTGACGGGGTGTGGACCTATTCTTGTTGATTTTGAGGGGGATTCTCTGAACCTCCTGGATTTTTTTTAAAGATTTATTTATTTATTTATTTGAGAGAGAGGCAGTGAGAGAGAGCATGAGTGAGGAGAAGGTCAGAGGGAGAAGCAGACTCCCTGTGGAGCTGGAGCCCGATGCAGGACTTGATCCCGGGACTCCGGGATCATGACCTGAGCTGAAAGCAGTCGTCCAACCAACTGAGCCACCCAGGCGTCCCCACCTCCTGGATTTGATGCTTGTTCCCTTTGCCATATTAGGGAAATTCTCTCCAATAATTCTCTCCAATATACCTTCTGCTCCCCTCTCTCTTTCTTCTTCTTCTGGAATCCCAATTATTCTAATGTTGTTTTGTCTTATGGTGTCACTTATCTCTCGAATTCTCCCCTCATGGTCCAGTAGCTGTTTGTCCCTCTTTTGCTCAGCTTCTTTATTCTCTGTCATTTGGTCTTCCATATCGCTAATTCTTTCTTCTGCCTCATTTATCCGAGCAGTGAGAACCTCCATTTTTGAGGTGGACCTCATTAATAGCTTTTTTTATTTCAACTTGGTTAGATTTTAGTTCTTTTATTTCTCCAGAAAGGGCTTTTATATCTCCTGAGAGGGTTTCTCTAATATCTTCCATGCCTTTTGCTGCTGCCCCTCCGAACAATTTGTTACTTAAACTGTAAACCCTGGAGGATTTTACTAGTTGCCAAGCACATTTAGATATGGCCTTAAGAAATACATATACTGGCAACAGGTCTTTGGGGAGAAGGACGATATATGACCGTGAAGCTGGGCAGCTGGGGATGCCAGGCTCGCTCAGGGCGGAAGGCCTCCCCTTCACCGAAGCCGGGCAGCCGGGAACGCCCGGTCCACCCAGGGCCAAACGCTACCGGCTTCAGGGAAGCTGAGCACCTGGGAACGCCCGGTCAGCTCAGGGTGGAACAAAAACCGCTTGCTTCCCTTTTCCATTATCGCTCCTTTCTCTTCCCAGAAGCGCCCATTGTTAGTTAGATGAGTCCTTTGAATGTGCTTGTTTAACTATAAACTTTATCCTCCTTCTTGCTTGTCTGCAAGACGGGATTAATGTTTGACCTTCATCAGTCCTTCTGTTGGCTATTGTTTTCTATCTAATAAAAGTGAGACTGGGGCGCCTGGGTGGCTCGGTGGGTTGGGCCGCTGCCTTCGGCTCGGGTCATGATCTCGGGATCCTGGGATCGAGTCCCGCATCGGGCTCTCTGCTTGGCAGGGAGCCTGCTTCCCTCTCTCTCTCTCTGCCTGCCTCTCCATCTACTTGTGATTTCTCTCTGTCAAATAAATAAATAAAATCTTAAAAAAAAAAATTTAAATTTAATAAAAGTGAGACTGGAGTTGCTCGTGGCAGCAGTCCTTTTCGACTGTTGTCCCCTGCTCCCAGTCTCTTGCAGCTGACTTGTTTGTGCCTAATTCTTCTCTCTTCGCCGACTGGAAGCGGCACCTCTTTCGAGTCTGGCTAGAACCTTGAGAATTGTCATTCTGAACTCTAGATCTGACATCTTACCAATGTCTGTATTGATTAGGTCCCTAGCCTTTGGTACTGCCTCTTGTTCTTTTTTTGTGGCGAATTTTTCCGCCTTGTCATTTTGTCCAGGTAAGAGTATATGAAGGAGCAAGTAAAATACTAAAAGGGTGGCAAAGACGCCAGGAAAGTACGCTTTAAACAAATCATAAGAGATCCCAAATCGTGGGGCTGGGGGAGAAAGGGGATAAAAAGAGGTTCAGGAAAAAAAAAAAAAAAAAGAAACTATTATTAAAAAAAGAAAATGAATAAAGAAAAAATATAAAAAAGGAAAAAAATATATATATATTAGATAAACTAGTTTAAAAACGTTAATATATGTGCTGCCGAAGCGAGCACTAGTTTAAAAATGTTAAAAAAGAAAAGGGTAAACGTTAAAAAAAATTTAGCAGAAGAAGAAAAAAAATTAAATTAACTGCAAGACTAAAGAATCATGGGGAGAAAGCCAGGAGTTCCGTGCTTTGCTTTCTCCTACTCTGGAATTCCGCCGTTCTCCTTGGTATTGAACTTGGTCCTGGCTGGATTTCTTGTTGATCTTCTGGGGGAGGGGTCTATTGTAGTGATTCTCAAGTGTCTTTGCCCCAGGCGGAATTGCACCACCCTTACCAGGGGCCGTGCTGAGTAATCAGCTCGGGTTTGCTTTTGGGAGCTTTTGTTCCCTGAACACTTTCTGTAGAGTTCTGGAGGACAGGAATGAAAATGGGGGCCTCCCAGTCTCCGGCCTGGAGGAGCTGAGAGCTCGGGGGCCCCACTCTTCAGTGCACCCTCAGAGAATAGCGCCCAATTACTCCCATCTCCCTGGCCTCCTCCTGCGCTCCGAGCTCACTGAGCCTGTGACCAGTTCAATGTAACCCCAAGCTGAGAGCTCACTTCTCGCCTGTGTCTCTGTAGCCGACTTCCCCATTTTAATACCTGCAAGCTCTGCGACACTCAGACACCCTCAATCCTTCCGTGACCCCACGGGACCTGGGGCCATGCTGACCCCACGTGGGCTTCACCCCAGTTTAGCCTCTGGAGTGATGTCCCTCAGTGGAACAGACTTTTAAAAGTCCTGATTTTGTGCTCCATTGCTCCGCTGCTTGCCGGGAGCCAGCCCCTCCCCCCAGGGTCTATCTTTCCGTCGCTTTGGATTCACTTCTCCGCCAGTCCTACCTTTCAGAAAGTGGTTGATTTTCTAGAATTGCTGTTCTTCTTTTCTTTGATCTCCCATTGGATTTGTAAGTGTTTGCAATCTTTAGATAAGCTATCTAGCTGATCTCCTGCTACTTAAAGTAGTCTCAGCCTGCTCCTTCTCCGCCATCTTGACCTCCACACTCAACACATTTTTGCATATTGATTTTGTATGCTACAACTTCACTGGATTTGTTGATTCCTTCCAACAATTTTTTTGGTGGAGTCTCTAGAGTTTTCTATATGTAGTATCATATGTGAAAATGGTGACAGTTTTACATCCTCCTTTTTGATTTGGATTCCTTTTATTTCATTTCCTTGCCTAATTGCTCTGGCTTGGACTTCCAATACTATATTGAATACAAGTGGTGAGAGTGGGCATTCTTATCTCCTTTCTGACCTTAGGTGAAAAGTTTTCAGCTTTTCACCATTTGAGTATGATGTTAGCTATGGCCTTATTATAGATGGTATTTATTATGTTGAGATACATTCCCTCTAACACCCACTTTGTTGAGTTTTTATCACAAATGGATGTTGAATTTTGTCAAGTGCTTTTTTTTTTCATCTACTGAGGTGGTCATATTTTTGTCCTTCATTTTATTAATGTGGAGTATCACATTGATTGATTTGCAGATGTTGAACCATCCTTGGAACAAATCCCACTTGATCATGGTGTATGATCCTTTTAATGTATTTTTTAATTGGGTGTACTAATATTATGGTAAGGACTTTTGTATCAGTGTTCATCAGAGACATTGCCTGTAATTTTCTTTTCATTTGGTGATCTTGTCTGATTTGGGTATTATGGTAATGCTGGCCTTATAAAACAAGTTTATGTGTTCCCTCCTCTTCTATTTTTTGGAAGAGTTAGAGGGCCGGCATTAATTTTCTTTAAATATTTGGTAGAACTCACTATTGAATCCATATAATCCTGGACATTATTGATTCAAACTCCTTACTAGTAATTGGTCTGTTCAGATTTCTATTTATGTCTCAGTCTTGGTAGGTTGTGTATTTCTAAGGAATTTCTTCTAGGTTGTTCTATTTGTTGGTGTACAATTGCTCACAGTAGTCTCTTACAATCTTTGTATTTTTTTTCTTTCGTTCTTTTTTATTTTCTTTGTCAGAGAGCGAGCGAGCAAGAGCGAGGGTGAGCGCACAAGCAGGGTGAGCAGTAGGCAGAGGGAAAAGCAGGCTCCCTGCCAACCAGGGAGCCTGATGCAGGGCTCGATCCCAGGACTCCGGAATCATGACCTGACCTGAAGGCAGAAGCTTAACTGGCTGAATCACCCAGGCATCACACGATCCTTTGTATTTCTGTGCTATCAGTTTTAATGTCCCCCATTTCCTTTGGATTTTTTTTTAAAGATTTTATTTATTTATTTGACAGACAGAGATTACAAGTAGGCAGAGAGGCAGGCAGAGAGAGAGGAGCAGAGAACCTGATGCAGGACTCGATCCCAGGACTCTGGAATCACGACCCGAGCTGAAGGCAGAGGCTTTAACCCTCTGAGCCACCCAGGCACCCCTTTCCTTTGGATTTTGAGTCCTATTTTCTTGGTGAGTCTGAGGATTTGCCTTTTGTTTTCTCTTTTCAAAATCCAGCTGTTTCACTGAGGTTTTCTATTGTCATTTTAGTCTTTATTTCCTTCCTTCTACTAAAATTGTTTTCTAGTTCTTTGAAATGTGAAGTTAGGTTGTTTATTTGAGATCTTTATTTCTAGATGTAGCTATTTATTCCTATAAAGTTCCCTCTTAGAAGCGCCTGGCCGGCTCAGTTTGAAGAGTGTGTGACTCTTGATCTCCGGGTCATGAATTTGAGCCCCATGTTAGGTGTAGAGATTACTTAAATCAATAAAACAACAAAAAGGGGCCCCTGGGTGGCTCAGTGGGTTAAGCCTCTGCCTTTGGCTCAGGTCATGATCCCAGGGTCCTAGGATCGAGCCCCGTATCAGACTCTGCTCAGCAGGGAGCCTGCTTCCCCCTCTCTCTCTGCCTGCATCTCTGCCTACTTGTCTGTCAAATAAATAGATAAAATCTTAAAAAAAAAAAAGTTCCTTCTTTGAACTGCTTTTGCTGTATTCCATAAGTTTTTGTATGTTGTATTTCCATTTTCATTTCTCTCAAAGTATTTTAGATTTTTTTTTACTTCTTCTTTGTAATTGGTTGTTTGGTAGCATGTTTAATCTCCACATATTTCTTGATTTCCTAGTTTTTCTTTTTTAAAGTTTTACTTGAGAGAGAAAGAGATTGAGGGAGTGAGCAGGGGTTGGGGTTAGGGAGAGAGGGAAAGCAGACTCCTTGTGGAGCAGGGAGCCCATCATGGGACTCAATCCCAGGACCCTGGGATCACAACCTGAGCCAAAGGCAGAGGTTTATCTGACTGAGCCACCCTGGCGTCCCCATTTTCTTCTGTAATTGATTTCTAGTTTCACACTGTATTATGGTCAGAAAAGATGCTCAATGATTTTAATCTTCTTAAATGTACTGACTTATTTTGTTGCATAACATGATCTACCCTGGAGAATGTTCCCTTTGTGCTTAAGAAGAATGTATGTTATTACTTTTGGATGGACTATCCTGTGTATGCCTGTTAAGTCCATCTGGTCTAATAGGTCTTTTAAAGTCAATGTTTCTTCACAGGTATTTTGTCTGGATTATCTATTCACTGATCAAAATGGGTACTGAAGCCTCCTTACTATTATATATTGCTACCTATTTTTCCCTTTAGGTGTGTTAATACTTGGATTTATATATTTAGCTATATATTCATATATATATTCTTATAAAGGTACTCCTTTATATATTTAGGCACTCCTATATTTGCATATTTTTCCCCATGTTTCCTGGAGTTATTTCCATTTCAAACATATAGGTTTAACCCATTTTTGTTTGAATATCCTACAGTACAGCTGTATCACAATTTATGTAGTCATTTCTGCATTGATGGTATCTGTGGGGATTTCAAGGGAAATACATTATAGATCAGTTACCTTATAACATTCAAGTCTTCCAATTCAGAAATATGTTACAGGGATGCCTGGGTGGCTCAGTCAGTTAAGCTGCTGCCTTCAGCTCAGGTCATGATCCCAGGGTCCTGGGATTGAATCCCATATCGGTCTCCTTGCTCAGGAAGAAGTGTTTCTCTCTGCCACTGCCAGCCACTCTGCCTGCTTGTGCTCTGACAAGTAAATAAAATCTTAAAAACAAAACAAAACAAAAACCGAACCACACACATCTATCCATTTACTTAACATGTGTCTAATTTCTTCATAAGGATCTCAATACATGCTCCATCATCCATTAGCCACTTTACCTCCTTGACAAGTAACACGCAAAAACTGAGGCTTTATTTATAGTAATGACATCACTTTGCTCTGGAAGCCCCTACCCAAATGGTGAATTTGGGAAGAGAATTCACCAAAAAACTCATCTTTCCTATGCTTCAAATTCCCTTTTAGGTAAATATTTGATCAAATTAAAGTTCAAATTTCTGTCAGTCAGTTTTTTTTTCAGGACCTCCCCATCTCATTTTATCATGTTGGGAGTCAGGGCAGAGAGGGCTTCTTGCTGTCCCAAGTTTCCACTAGCTGTTACTCAATGTCCTGCCTGTTATTTGTCTGTGCCTTATGCTAGCATCTCCTAACTGCCTCAATAGGAAGCTTGATATCCTATACCCTGGTTTCCTCTTCCCCACAGCTTCTTCCTTCATTAATTAGGAACGTATCTTTGGCAGAGAAGTTTATAGTCTGCATCTGCTAACTGTGCAATTTCTCCATCCATTCCCAGTTCTCCTCACTCTATTGTTTTCAAGCCACTGGAGAGTGAAGTTATTATTAGTGAACTCACATACAACATGTAAACATTCCCCAACTGGTCCTGCAGGCCCCCAAATGCCATCTGTTGTTAAAAGGTGCAACAGTGTGAACTGCTACACCAGGAACATTCTAATGATGAGAAAAGTAGAATAAAGTTTTAATTTTTATAGACTGTGCTAAAAAAACAAAACGCAGAACTGGACTTCATTTTGGAAAGTAATCCCTAAAGCCCCTTATCCAGTCATACTAATTCTAATAAGGACTCCTCACAGGAACCTTATCTTAGAGGCTTACAATGCTATACACTTCTACCCACCTGCCTCATGTTAAACAAAAGGGAAAGACTCGTGTTTGTGAGTACAGCTGTGCCCCCCTCCACCAATAATTCAAGTTTGAACTGTGTGGGTCCATTTATACATAAAATTTTTTCCAATAAGTATATTGGAAAATTTTTTAGAGATCTACAACAATTTGAAAAAATTTGTAGACAAACTTTGTAGCCTGGAAATACTGAAAAAATTTAAGAAAAAAAAAAGTATTACTTTAAGAATACAATATATAATACATATAACATAAAAAAATGCATGTTAGTCACCTATATAAATTATTAGTAAGAATTCCAGTCAACAGTAGGCCATTAGTAGTTAAGTGTTTGGGAAGTCAAAAGTTATACACAGAGTTTTGACTGTCTGGGAGATCTGGTGCTCCTAACCTCCATGTTATTCAAGGGTCAACTGCAGATGAAAGCAGTAATTAGAGAAGGGAGGAAATAAATCCAACAGACAACGGCAGGACACAATGTTTTATTCTCATACAAAAAAACAGTAGCTGGCAAGTTATTCACATACCATAGAAGTACTGGACCTTTACCTATACATGTGAAAATAAGGTGTTGCTTACAGAAAGCACACACTGGGATCCAACTTCATTTAGACAAGAAACATAGTTTATGTTAATATAAAAGCATATTATAGGAATATGACACTCATGACACCAACTAGGCTCTTATTCCTCCAAATAAACCTTCCTGAACCCTTGCTCCCAGAAACATTTCTCTTGCTAGTAGAGCTACATCCGGACTCCAGGCCAAGAAGTAGGGGCCACAATCTCTTGGTTAATTACTTTCAATATTTCAATCTTCAAGCAAGTAATTAGGATTAACTACCAAGTAGGGATCTTCTTCATAGCTCTCACTTCCTTCTGTGGAGCCTTTTAATCCAGCTTGGGTGAGCTCAATTAGAACATGGTCCTGTGAACACAAACATTTGTCTTCAGCTTTCCAGCAATATTGTAAAAATGCCCCCATCCATAGAACTTGACCCTCCTGAGTGTTTGGTATTAGCATTTTCTTCCATTTCCCCTTCAGAAGAACTTAGAAGAAAAAGGACTATCCCTGAAAATCTTTACCAAGATTCTGTTACAACTCCTTTCCCACTAGGATACAGACCTTTTCATACCATAAACCTCTTCTGAAAAATTACAAAATACACAGATAAGCTCATCAGACATTGTGATTTTAGTAAGGCTTCCTGGCACACTACAGCTTGTAAATATAATTTCAAAAAAGGTAAGACAGGGGCACCGTGTGGTTTAGTCATTTAAGCATCTGCCTTTGGCTCAGGTCTTGATCCCAGTCGTGGGATCAAGCCCGCATCAGGCTCACTGCTCAGCAGGAAGCCTGCTTCTCCCTCTCCCTCTGCTTGCTACTACCCCTATTATTCACTCTCAGTCTCTCCCTGTCAAATAAATAAATACAATCTTAAAAAAAAAAAAAGATATAATGCATGAATTTTAAAATTATGCACCTGCAAAATCCTCTTGATAAATATGCTTATCATTATTTATCACTAAGTGTTTTAATTTCACTTATGTTAATTTAATCACTGGCCACTGAACTCTTTCATATACCGTCCATTCATAATTCAGTTAGAAGTAGACTCAAAAGATAATTAACATGGAAAAATTTTCACTCTGAGCTAATAAAAGGTAGAATATGCCACATGTACCTATAAGTCACTCTAGAATACCCAAACAAATGAGGGGCACATGGGTGGCTCAGTTGCTTAGGCACCCAAAGACTTTTGATTTCAGCTCAGATCATGATGTCAGAGTTGGGACATTAAACCCCACATCAGGCATGGAGGATGTTTAAGATTCTCTCTCCTTCTCCCTTTGCCCTTCTCCACCCCCTCTCCCCCCAGAGCACATGTGTGTTTGTGTTCTCTTTCTCAAAAACCGAAACAAGACAAACCCACAAAGGAGAGGGACTGCCTGCCAAGCCTATAGAGAACTCAGGAAATAGTGATTTGATCCAAAGAAGGCAGAAATGCTCCACAGTATGAGCACTATTGTCACTAAGGGGGACTTTCAAGAGCTCACTTTATGTACTAACACACCCTCACGGTGGGGAACACTTCATCAGCACAGTATAATTTCTCTAGTCTTTGTAGTGAGCTAGCTCAGGTGGTGTAAACTTAAAAATGTAGCCCCAATTTAGATCAGCTAATTTCACCAGGTGTCCCAATGTGGATTTCTTGTGTGGGTCGTTTTATCTTACACTGATCCCAGGAGACACTAGGGAGGGAAGGACTGGCCTGGTGCAAACATACTGCCCAGCAGAGAAAGACCTCTGAATGCACACCACCCCAATTTAGCTTTATTTTCATAGATATTATTAAATTCTGATTTGAGTAGCTGTTTTCAACAGGCCTTCTCAAATACACAACCACCTGTAATCATACACTCATATCTACTTCCACAAGTAAGTGACTTTGCAGATGTCACAACCCTGATATGTGACATCCATAATATTTATACAGTGGACACTAAAGCAAACTGTAGGATAGCTGAATCTGCCATTTATTTTTTTTTAATTTTTTTTTTTTTAAAGATTTTATTTATTTATTTGAGAGAGAGATACAGTGAGAGAGAGCATGAGCGAGGAGAAGGTCAGAGAGCGAAGCAGACTCCCCGTGGAGCTGGGAGCCTGATGTGGGACTCGATCCCGGGACTCCAGGATCACGCCCTGAGCCGGAGGCAGTCGTCCAACCAACTGCGCCACCCAGGCGTCCCTGAATCTGCCATTTAAACACAGAAATTCAGTCATTCAACAAATATTTGAGGGGCGCCTGGGTGGCTCAGTGGGTTAAGCCTCTGCCTTCGGCTCAGGTCATGATCTCAGGGTCCTGGGATCGAGCCCCGCATCGGGCTCTCTGCTCAGCGGGGAGCCTGCTTCCTCCTCTCTCTCTGCCTGCCTCTCTGCCTACTTGTGATCTCTGCCTGTCAAATAAATAAATAAAATCTTAAAAAAAACAAAAACAAAAACAAATATTTGATCTCTCCACATACCAGGCATCACGACAGATCTTGGGGATATAGTAGTTAACAAAACAAAGTTCCTGCCCTCTTGGTGCTTGCATTCTAATGAGAAAAACTGAACACCTACCACCAGACAATGATAAGCACTATCAAGTAACAGGAAGCAAGATTAGAGATTGCTACCAAGGAGGCTCTTATTCTGACAGCCCAGGCAAGAATCACCTCTTTGAGGAGATAACATATGAGCAGACATCAGAATGGAAGAGGGGATCTGGGTAAAGAGACAAAGGACAAGTGAAATGTCTTCATGTTTGGTGTGTCTTAAGAATAGCGACAAGGCCACCACCCCTGAGTAGCAACAGGAAGAGTCCTATGCAATGAGGTGAACAAGGGATTTGATTGTGTAAGCTTTGCAGGCCATGGTATGGAGACTAGATTTTATTGTAAACATGAGGGAAGGACTGGAAGGTAGGGCCCTAAAACATTTTGATTTGTTAAAAGATCTGTCTGGCTGCTGGACACGGAGCCACTAAACAGGAGGGCAGTTAAGATGCTCCTGTCAAAGTCCAGGCAAAGTAGCTAAAGATGTAAAGGTGG
Source organism: Neogale vison (assembly GCF_020171115.1). Classification (NCBI taxonomy): domain Eukaryota; kingdom Metazoa; phylum Chordata; class Mammalia; order Carnivora; family Mustelidae; genus Neogale; species Neogale vison. Next base: position 95,386,445 of record NC_058093.1, on the reverse strand, counting down.
GGAGAACAGAACACAGAATACACATACTGAAGGCAGGGCTCACACAGTTTGCTGCTAAAAGGAGAAGCTATGAGGGGAAATTGGAATCACGGATGATTCTAAGGTAGAAGGCTTAGAACAAGTAAGTAAATGGGAATCCTGCGGGGGTGGGGGGGAAGAACTGTTTTGAACACACTGAGTGTGAGATGCCTACAGTTCACAAGTAGGCAGCTGGCTAGACACCTGGAGTTTAAAGAAGAGGTTTAAGAGCTAAATCTGGGAGTCATTAGTGGATGGGTTTAAACTCAAAGAACCAAATGAAATCACTCAGGTAATCAATGTAAATAGAGAAGAGGTCTGAGGACTGAAATAGCACTCCATTTAAAAAGTTAGAAGATTTGAGAAAAGAGACTAAGTGGAAATAACTAGCAAGATAGGAGAAGAACCAGGAGAATATGATGACTTAGAAGGAGCAATCAAAAGTGACAAGTGCTACTGACAGGCTGAATACAGAGAATGACCAGCTGATGTGAGTAGGGAGGAGGTATGCCTGTAATGGTCCCATATGAGAGTGGGAGAAGTCACAGCACTGGGCAGTGCCAGTGTGAGGTTGTAAGATGCAGTAAACAACGGTCCGTTTGAGATTAGTGGTCATGAATTTAAAGTAAGACATGGCCCGTGATTTGTCTGTCTTTCTCCAGATACTTTTAACTGCTCGGATGCAGTATAGTAGAAGAATTATATTTAACCAATGCAGGGTTTTCACCAATCAAGTAAAACAGAGATTACAGCTTAAAGTTTGAGAAAAGAGTGATCATTGGGACAGACCACATGTAAGCTGAGTGATGTAGGAGGATATGGGGAAGAAGAAACAGTAAAGAAGAGATGGGGGTCAGAATGCTTGTAGGTTTATGGCTAAGGGAGTAGAAAACATTAGTTAAAAATGCTCAGTAAGATCTTAATTCCACCTTCCCAGATTTAACTTAAGTTCTGCTGTTTCAGCAGAGGAAAGAAGTCAATTAACTGCTGTAAATTCTCTTTTTTAACAACTCATAATTTTGACTAGATCCCAAGAACACACAAAAAATGAACATTTATGAACCAGAGGTATAAGGCATGGACTCCCACCCTCATTAATAATCATGGAAGAGTAGTTCTGTACATACATAGTGGGTGAGTCGATGAATGACTTTCTCTATGATTCTCTTTTTATTTATAAGTTCCTCTTCAGAATCTATTTCTGATTCGATTTCCTTCAAGTACCAGTTAACAAGCTCACTCCTCTTTAATGCCGACTCATCCTCTTCTGCAACAAAAAATACATTTCAAAAGGATTAAATTTTCCTTCTAGCAAACTATATTGCCAATCTGTAGGGTTTGCATATACAAGATAATGTACAGATTAGATAACCATCAACCTGTCAGGAAGTATATCTGCTAAAGTAAGATTTGCAATGTTTCAGCATAAGCTTGAAATAACCTGTCATATTACTTGTATTAAATTATGCTTCACTTTATCCTGAGGAAAAAAAATCTAATAAAATAGAGATTATAAGAAACAAGTTTCTAAAAGCTATTAGGATTTCACACTATGAACGTGTTTCCTTCACCTTCTATGCTTCATCACCCATGCGAACGTTTGCCAATAGCAGCTGAAAGCATAAATTAGCCAACAGCAACAAAACTTCTTAAACATACTTTATGCAGCTGGGATCAACCAAGAAATGTACTCAAAATAAAAAACTACCAATTTATTTCAGCAAGGTCTATCTACATTGGATAACCGTCTACTTAAGAGTTCAAAGCAGAACTTAAACGTCATAAGAAAAGCTGGAACTTGGATAATATAACTACTATAGAAACAAAGTATAATAAAACTACTTAGTCTTGACTCTAGTGATTGCTAATAAAATATAAAATCAAGACAAGAAAATTCCGGCTTTACTGACAATGCCTTTGAAAAGTTTTATTATGCATGTACTGAAATTTCATTATCTAAATGTTCTTGGTAAGTGACCTTCTTGGTTTAAAGTTGTGTTCCCTGTACAGGGTGGCTTAGATCAGTCCCACATCCCCACATTGGGCTTCCTGCTCAGTGGGGAGTCTGCATCTACCTCTGCCTCTTCCCCCAGCTTGTGCTTGTGTTCTCTCTTGCAAAGATAAGTTAATAAAATCTTAAAAAAAAAAAAAAAAGTTGTGCTCCCTGTGCTAGACTAGAAAAGAGCTGCCCACCTGAAACTGAGAATTCATAACTTACTTGACTGGGTGAACAGTATCTTTTTTTTTAAAGGAAGACCTAGCAGAATTTGTCTGTGGAATGCATATAGTGTCCGGGTGCTAACCATATCTCTGTTTGATTAATGGTTTGCCATGTTTAAAATTCAGTTGCATGGTAAAGAGAAAAATGAAATACAATGTGAACACCAGAAGATGTGAACTCCCAAATGTTTTCATGTGAGAAGAGGGTGGGGCTAACACCTGTCTGCCCTAGTGGCTCTTCACTGCCTTCTCTCTTTCCTCCAACTGGCCTACAATTCTAAGGAAACAAGGGCAAAAACTACAGGGCTCAAACCTTTAGTAAGACAATCTCTACTGTTCTCTTCTTCCATCACAGACAGGATACTGAGGAGTGTATACGTAGGGAAGATAGCATTTTAAGTAAGAACTACCTGATGGCTAATCACCAAATGAAAAGTTTAAGTTCAGCCTCTTGATTTCATCATTTTCCCTTCTGCCTGGGGATTAATGATAGGCATGTTAAAAAGCATAGTAAAGCAGTCAGGGTAGGAAGTGTACTAGGGCGCCTGGTTGGCTCAGTGGGTTAAGCCTCTGCTTCGGCTTGGTCATGATCTTGGGGTCCTGGGATCGAGCCCCGCATCGGGCTCTCTGCTCAGTGGGGAGCCTGCTTTCCCCCCTTCCCCCTCCTTCCTCCCTGCCTACTTATGATCTCTTTCTCTGTCAAATAAATAAAATCTTAAAAAAAAAAAAAAAAAAAAAAAAAAAAAAAAAAAAGGAAGCGTACTAGTTTCAGATATCACACTTTACCTATGGAGAATCAAGGATTTTACTTCATTTTTAGTAGAAAACTGGCTAATATGGTCCTTTCAGTTCAATTACTTGCCTATGAAATATAAATAACCTAGAGTCCATCCATTTGAAGTAAAGTTATTCTAAGGAACATTGATTTTGCATCTGTATAAACATCTGCTAAGTGCTTCTTTACATATTATCAGATCCCAACTTCTGCTTCCCAAAAATATTAAAATGGGCCAAGAACATTAAACAAATGACCTTTATCTGACAATGAACCTATGGGTAAATGTTCAGACTGTCAGATATAATAATATCCTAAAGATTTTCTTTGCCAAAATGAGCTTGTATAACAATTTATTATCTGACAAAACAAATCTTTAGCAAGAGAATTGGTTTATACAAATAAAACTTACATAATGACTGAGCATGTGCACACACTAGGTAGAACCTTACCTTCCTCCATCTTTCTGAGGTGAAGCACAATTAGGTTAGAGATTCGGCAGTACTCAGGGAAGCTCAGCCTTAAGGATGCTTTAGGAACCAAATCCTGGTTTATGTCTTCACTGTGGCCATTGATTCCATTCACAGGAGCAGGGCTGTCAACATGACCTAAGTGAAATTATCAACCATCTGAATCTTGTTTTTGTGCCTCCAACACTCCCCTCTCAAATGTTTATAAGTATATTACATCTGTTTTAATAATAACTTCTAAACAAGCATATAGTTATACTTAGTATTTAGTAATTCTACAAATAAATTAGAAGCAAATTTGTAAATGTTACTAGCAAAGACAAAACTAATTTGGAAGGGGTTGCTTGGGTGGCTCAGTCGGTTAAACGTCTGACTCTTAATTTTAGCTCAGGTCATGATCTCAGGGTGGTGAGATTGAGACCCCATGAAGGACTCCATGTGTGCAGTCTCCTTAAGATTCTCACTGTCCCTTCTTCCTCCTTGTGTGGGTGCACGCTCTCCAAACAAAAACAAAAACAAAACAAAACAAAACAAAACAAAGAACAAACAAAATAAACTAAATGGGAAGGATGGCAGATATAAAGATTTCATGATCTAAAAGTTCATTTGCAATATTATACACAAAATTTAAAAACCTGGTATTTGTCTGGTCCTGTGTACTCAAGAACAAGTGTTTAATTCAAAATCAAAATAACAATAAATAAGGCTGGGGAATTAGGTCCACTCTCACCATTTTAGTGTATTTTCTTTCAGTCTTTCAAGCATATATATTTTATATTAACTATTTAATTGTATTTTATTTTGTAAGCAGTATAATTCAATATCCATTTCCCCCCTTTTGCTATACAACAAGTATACTTTTACCATAACATCTCAGAGAACACTTCGGTCCCTAACTCCGGAATAGTAAATAAGAATCTCACCATTGATGCCATCTGGGCTCTCATCTACCTCCATCTGGGCCTCTTCTTCTTGATCTAAATTAACATCAGGTGTTTCTACTCGGATGATTGACTTATTCAGTAACCTGAAAGCTTCCTTCACATGTTTTGGCTGGACCTAAACCAATCAAGAGGAGGTAAATGAAGAAAGTCAGTGTTCTTCATATACTACACAGATTTTCTCCATACCAAATCACAGTAGCATTTTAGTTTTCTCACACACACATAAAACATGAGTTAACACCATAAATTCACCAGATTGGCTTAAAAAGACTAGTAATATACAGTATTGAAAAGAATGTAGAGGGGCGCCTGGGTGGCTCAGTGGGTTAGGCCTCTGCCTTCGGCTCGGGTCATGATCTCAGGGTCCTGGGATCGAGTGCCGCATCGGGCTCTCTGCTCAGCAGGGAGCCTGCTTCCTCCTCTCTCTCTCTCTGCCTGCCTCTCTGCCTACTTGTGATCTCTCTGTCAAATAAATAAATAAAATCTTTAAAAAAAAAAAAAGAAAAGAATGTAGAATAACTTTCATTCACTGTTGGTGGGAACGCAAATTGATACAACCACTATGGAAGCATTTTGGCAGTCTTTACTGAACTGAACACACGTACGGACCTAGAACAATTCTACTTCTAGATGTATACCCAACAGAAATGTACACACACCTGTATACCATATAGACCCAAAGACATGTATATCCCACTAGAACCCAAATCGGAAACTATCCAAACATCCATTAACAGAAGAACAGGTGAATCATTGTGACATACTGACAGAATATTACACAGCAATGAAAATGGGCAAACTACTTCTACACAAAACCTGGATGACATCTTACAGTGTTAATGCTGTAAGGGGGGACATATTCTATGACTGCGCTTAAATAAAGTAATGGTTATCCTTAAATCCTCACATATATGGTCAAATTATTATTTTTTTTATTTAAAGATTTTTATTTATTTATTTGACAGACAGAGATCACAAGTAGGCAGAGAGGCGGGCAGAGAGAGAGGAGGAAGGAGGCTCCCTGCTGAGCAGAGAGCCCGATGCGGGACTCGATCCCAGGACCCTGAGATCATGACCTGAGCCGAAGGCAGCGGCTTAACCCACTGAGCCACCCAGGCGCCCCTACTTTCCTCCCATTATTAAAGTGACTTTGATACCTCGTCACAGCAGTGCATTCGAGCCATTGCTTCAGAGAGACGGATCATGCTCTCAAGCTGTCGCACTGTAATCCTCCATGAAGACTTGGTTACTCCAGAGCCATCCCTCTGGCGGAGACGTTTATATTGTTCCACAATGAAATCCTCTGACTCTTTAGAAATCTGTTTTAGAACATCCCCAAAGTCAGAGCTTTTCTACTTAATGGGAGCTGCATTAAACATAAGTTTAAGAGCCTTACAGGTTAAGACACTCTGGGGAACTGAAAGGGTCAAAACTTTGAAGTTAACAAAGAATTAACACTGAAATGCATTTTATAAGAAACTAAACTAAGGACACCCGTGAATTTCATACACTAATTTTATAAACAGAAATACAACAGGGTATTTAAGCAAATGCCATTTCTAAAAGACATAAAACAAGCTGAAGCAGTGGAACAGGATGTAATACCTTTTAAGCCCAAGATGCCAAAGCTCATTAAACAAATTAGTGCTCAAACTATTCTTGAAACTCAGTTAATTAACTTATGCTGTCTTTGGGAAAAAGAGGTCTATACACACGCATGTACACACCAGCTGTTTCAGTAAACCTTATTATTTGTTGAATAACAACAACAAAGTGAGAATACTAAAAGAATACTCAGTTTTTCAGAGTGAGGAACTCAGCCTAATTAAAGAAGCCTGCTAAGGTCACAGGACCGGTTACCACACAGTCATAGAGAACAAAAGCCGCCTTCAACAGACATGACCAATACCCTTAGTTTTAAATGTCTCATTAAGTTTCTTTCAGGACAGTGAGAATCAATCCCATATTATGGAAAATCAGTGAAGGTGACAGATAATTAAAATCTAAAAGGAACTCCCAAAAGTTGAAGCAGACAATTGTGTAAAAACTTCAAAAATTTTTTTTTGGTATTCTGTTTTAGGAAAATGTTGAAAAACACAAATAGATTACGAAGTTTACTTTTAAAATAAATGTCCTGGATCCAGTACAGATTCAATTAAATGAACTACATCAATTACTGTAAAATATTAAGCCACGTTCATCACAATGACCTAAAGGAACCCAAATTTCTCCTTAGAAAAAGATTCAAGAACATTCAGTAGACTATTGAATTGAGCTCATGTAATTTTAAGATTCTTAGGAATAACGGCTGAAATAAAAGTATGTTCTACTTTATTTGGTTATCCAAAATTCTTCACCCATTAAAAATTTTTTATTAGCACCTAACAAGAAAAAGAAAATTATTCACATTTTTAGAAAATTTCCTCTTCTCAGCTCTCTGAAGAAACATTGTTCTCAAAACAGAAAATCTCAAAAAGAAAAAAATAAGTACAGGTTCAGTTAATTTCCACAGAACCCTTTTTAATGCCCTCTTAAATACCCTATTCCAGTACAAAAGGCCAGTTACCTTGGGTTTAAACTGTCTTGCAAAGAGAAGATACCTCCTGATATCATCAAGAGAATAGACACGATCAATCGAATCCTCAATTCTTGAATGCAAGTCTACTATCCGTCTCGCAATAGCATAATCTGTAACCTAATTCAGAAGAAGAAAATCACTTTGGTCAGTCACAACAATATCCACTCCAGATGATCCCTGGCATTAATAAATTACTTATAGCTAAAAACAAGCTCTAATGTGCCACTAAAAGCTATATTGATGGGTACCAAGTTTCTGAGCAAAGTCTGGTACCAGTTTCATTTAAAATCAAAAAGTTTAATACATACATTTGCCCCACTCTAAGAATATTCTTGAAGGAATTAATGGACTTTAAGATTTCTTGGATGCTCCGTATATCCACACTGTTGCCTTAAGTGTATCAAGAAGCATTTTTTTAAGAAAAGATTTTATTTATTTATTTGACAGAGATCACAAGAACGCAGAGAGGCAGGCAGAAAGAGAGAGGGGGAGGCAGGCTCTCTGCTCAGCAGAGAGCCGGATGCGGGGCTCGATCCCAGGACCCTGAGATACCTGAGCCAAAGGCAGAGGTTTAACCCACTGAGTGATCCAGGCGCCCCTGTCAAGAAGCATTTACTCATGTAACCCTCACAAAAATCTTATTAGGTAGGTAATATTGTCCTTATTTTACAGATAAGTAAGTTGAGGCCCAGAGAGGTAAAATAGCTTGTCTGACATCACAATACATAATGGAGCCAGGATTTGAACAGTCTAGGTTCAGAGTTCATGCTCTTAGCCACAACATTATACAGCCACTTGTGACTATATGAAGATAATCAGAGAATTGTTATTAACCTAAAAAAAAGGGGCACCTAGGTGGCCCAGTTGGCTAAGCGTCTGCCTCTAGCTGAGGTCATGATCCCAGGGTCCTTGGATCAAGTCCCACATCTGGTTCCTTGCTCAGCGGAGAGACTGCTTCTCCCTCTGCTTGCTGCTCCCCCTGCTTGTGCTCTCTCTTACAAATAAGTGAATAAAATCTTAAAAATACACAAACAGACACACTAAAAATAAGCAACTTTCTCTCCGACAGTACAAAAAGAGCACCAAATAGACATGTTAATATGTGAAATAATGGGCACATCGGTCCTACATGCACTATTCTATTTCTTGCAACTGTTTTGTAAGTTTGAAATTATTTTCCATTAAAAAGTTTAAAAGCAGGGCGCCTGGGTGGCTCAGTGGGTTAAAGCCTCTGCCTTCGGCTCAGGTCATGATCTCAGGGTCCTAGGATCTAGTCCCACATAGGGCTCTCTGCTCTGCTGGGACCCTGCTTCTCTCTGCCTGCCTCTCTGCCTGCTTGTGATCTCTGTCAAATAAATAAATAAGTAAAATCTTAAAAAAAAAAAAAAAAGTTTAAAAACTTAAAGAATCACATATAAACAAAAATATATGAAAATCAGACAACGCCCAGCTATAAGGGTAGAGATGGGGAAGGAGGAGGACTGGGTTAAATATTTACATGGATTTGTAAAGGGAAAAAACCAAAACATAAAAAACTAAAGATCCCCAAACGTTCAGATAATGGAATACAGCTTTTGTTTAGATAATAAAGTTTTGCTTTAAGCAAGAGGTAATCATTTTATCTAATCTAATGTAGGACTTTCGTGCTCAGCGAATAACAGTATAGCCCATAATGTTAGCTTCCATATAATGTCATTTTGTACTTCTGTGCACATCTGAGCTGTGCAATGTGGCTAAATATTTAAGTCTAGGTGTAAGTAACTTTAATAACTACCCAAGTAAATCCACAAGTTTATAGCTAACCTTAATACATTCAAGAACTGGATGGGAAGATATAGGAAGATAAATGACTCATTTGTCATTTTTTTGTCATTTGTCATTGATTTGGTGGAAAAAATTTCTTTGGTATCCCAATTTTTTCTAAGCTTACTTAAAAACAAACAAAAAACCAGAAAAAACCAACACCCAACCAAAAAAATCCCTCTAAAAATCTTTAAGAGTATAGCTGCGAGTTAACTGTAATATGTTTCCTTTCATCTCTTGAGAATTAAAAAAAAAAACAGAGGTGCCTGGGTGGTTCAGTCAGTTGAATGTCTGCCTTTAGCTCAGGTCATGATCCCAGGGTCCTGGGATTGAGCCCTGCATTGGGCTCCCTGCTTCTCCCTCCCCTGCTCCCCCTACTTGTGGTCTCTCTGTCAAATAAATAAACAAAATCGTTAAAAAAAAATAAAAAAATAATAAACAGTAGCAAAAACAACAAAAAACTCCATATTCCTTAACACAATTAAGTGGAGCCAGCAATTAAAGTGACCTTATTTTGATGTGCTTAATAAACATTTTGCCCAATCTTGTGCCAATCTGAGAGAAATGAAAGTCAGTGCGAACATATGCACCAGCTGTTTGAGAGTACGTCCTACAGTCTTGTCTCCTTCAATTAATCAAACTGGAAATAACAAAGGAAGCCAACATTGACAGTTCACACAGTTACCTCATTGCATTCATCCACAAGTATAAAGAAGAGATCAAATCGGGACATGATGGGAGCTGACAAATTTATATTTTGTTTCAAAGATTTTGATCTGTCATAATGCCCACCAATTGGGTTTGCTGCTGCCAAAATGGATGTCCTGGCATTCAGAGTAGCCTGACCACAAAAAAAATCATTGTTAAAGGTTTAAAAAGACATCTGGAATGGCCAATAAACACAAGACAAAATGCTCAATCTTACTCATAATTAATTAAATGCAAACCAAAATATTAAGGCATCATTTTTCACTTACTGAATCATCAAAACTAAAGTCTGATTATGTATAGCAAACAGGTACTCCCATATTAATGGCGGTGATACCACACACACACACACACTCGTTAAGCCAGCAATCTGTTAGGAATTTATCTTGCAGCTAAGTACAGGAAAATGCATGTTCAAGGATGTTTACTACAATATGGCTTATAATAAAAGGCTGAAAATGACCAGGAATCTAGTAAGCCTAATGAACCAAACTGGGGTACAGAGACTTGAAAACCATGTGGTAACATAAATACTAAAATGGATCTAATATGTACTGGTATAGAAAGGTCACCAAAATAAAACTATGAACCTAAATGAGCAAAGAACTAATTTACATGTATTATGCCTACTTATGTAGGAAAAATTTCTGCAAGTGCCGTAACTTCTGAACATTTATTGGTGACAGGAGTTGTAGGGGAAGATTTCACCCTTTAATTTATATTTTATTCCACTGCTTAAATTTTCCTTACCTATTTGAATGTATTACTTTTATTTAAGAAGTTTGGTTTCTAAGTTGGTTAAAATACTGTACTTATTATTTTCATTTAAATAATCTACTGACTTTGATTATTTTTTGTTGCAATTGGAAGCATACATTATCAAAGAATACAGAAGCTTGATGGAAATTCTGAGAAGTGAAGTGCTAAAAATTTCACCAATACTTTCTCTGCTTTCTGTCATAGCAATACATTTTCAAAGTACCCAAAAAGTGCCTATAATTTGGATTAATAATGCTCAGGGCTATGTTTCCCATTTCAATGATCAACATTTCATGTTGAAATAATGCATTTTATCCAAGTGAATGTCTCTAGAACAACACTAGTCTTTAAGCCTAAGGCATGATGCAGAACAGAAGTGAACACACATACCTTCACTCCTGCTTTAGTGATGGAGATGGTCTGCTGTTCCATAGCTTCATGAATAGCAACTTGATCCCGCACATCCATCTTATCAAATTCATCAATACAACATACACCCTTGTAACCAAACAAATTAGCATAAGAAACTGCCTCTGAGATGCCAAATGGCAAACATAAACTCAAGTTTGCTATCACAGAGACCTTTTCATTCTCTAAACAACTCTAAGGTAAGAAAGTAAGCAATCTTAATTTCCTCTACTAGAGTAGGATAGTACGACAGATTCCAGAGCTAGAAGAAACTATATATGTTGACTCATTTTAACCAAGAGCAAGATTACTTATATTCAGTTATAGTTATATATGGTTACTTATTACATTCTTATTCAACATCAAAACCTTGTGTAAATCTCCAGGTCAAATATTTTGGGTCACCTGAGCATTGATTTTAGACTGGGGTAGTGAAGGGTAAAGTTGGAACATAAAGTCTATAAACGTATAGGTATAGCCTATATGTCTTTACAGATCTAACCGATCTATGTCAAATACATGTAAAATGCAAGAAACACACCCATAAAGGTGTCATGGTCTGGAAAGGAACAAATGCTGGGAACTATTAGTCACAGCAAACACAGGCTCAGGGCAGGTGATACATTTCAGGGCTCAGGAAGTAATTAATGATGACAATCTCAATTAAATTCAAGATTAATGAAATTATGAATCATTTACTAAAATGTTTTTTTTTTTAAGGGTATCTCTTTAATAGAAAGTTATAGCCCTTTTTGATAGCATAGGGGCTATTCTGATTTCTTTATAACCCCAAGTATAAAAGGTTCTTACATTATCAGCCAACATCAAAGCTCCAGCTTCAATAACAAATTCATGAGATTCTTCATCTCTTACAACAGCTGCTGTTAAGCCAGCAGCACTGGATGCTTTGCCACTGGTGTAGACAGCTCTGGGACTGAACTCCTCCACATGCCTGTTCAAAGTTATCATATTCATTAACACATGATTATAAGTATCCTTTCTAGAAATGTCAGCCAGCAAGCTTATGTCAATCAAAAATTTAAATTTCCTAAAGAACATCTGAGAGAGGTATTAAACATAATCAATTCATAAAGATATATATATCACAGACTAAACAGAAAGCCTTATATCTCCTTTGGTCTTTTCCATCAACTTAAATATATTCCTGTCAAATGGAAGATGAAGTTCATACACAACAAGAACATCATTTTAAAAGAAGTCTTTAATAATAAAGTTTGGCAGGGTGCTTGGGTGGCTCAGTGGGTTAAAGCCTCTGCCTTCAGCTCAGGTCATGATCCCAGGGTCCTGGGATCGAGCCCCACATCGGGCTCTCTGCTTAGCAAGTAGCTTGCTTCCTCCTCTCTCTCTGCCTGCCTCTCTGCCTACTTGTGATCTGTCAAATAAATAAATAAAATCTTCAAAAAAAAAAAAAAAGTTTGACAACAATAATCTTTTTGAAGGCCTTCCACTTAAAAAACAAGAGGGCGCCTGGGTGGCTCAGTGGGTTAAGCCTCTGCCTTTGCCTCAGGTCATGATCTCAGGGTCCTGGGATCAAGGCCCGTATTGGGCTCTCTGCTCAGCGAGGAGCCTGCTTCCCCCCAACTTTCTCTCTGCCCGCCTCTCTGCCTAACTGTGATCTCTCTCTCTGTCAAATAAATAAATAAATATATAAAATCTTAAAAAAAAAAAAAAAAGAGATATTTAAAAAACAAAACAAGGGCGCCTGGGTGGCTCAGTGGGTTAAGGCCTCTGCCTTTGGCTCAGGTCATGATCCCAGTTCCTGGGCTCTAGCCCCACATCAGGCTCTCTGCTCAGCAGGGAGCTTGCTTCCCTTCCTCTCTCTCTGCCTACTTGTGATCTCTATCTGTCAAATAAATAAACAAATAAACAAAAAAATCTAAAAAACAAAACAAGATAAAACTGTACCTGAAATTTATTCCAAAGTAATGGGTTGGTTTAAGATCTAAAAATCAACATTATGCTGTATCAACAGAATAAAGGATAAGAAGGATCTCAACAGAAGCAGAAAAAGCATGTGACAAAATCCAACACCTTTTATAATAAAAAGTCAACGAACTATAAACAGAAGAGTATTTCCCACAACTTAATAAGGGCATCTTTGAAAACCCACAGCTAACAACATACTTAATGGTAACAGGATGAATTCTTTCTCCCTAAGTTAAGGAACAAGATACAGATGTTCACTTTTGTGATTTCTGCAACATTATACTGAAAAGTCTAGCCGGGGCAATGAGGGAAAAAAAACAAAAGGCACCTATATTTGAAAGGAAGAATAACTATCACTATTCCCAGATAACATGACCTTGTAGATAAAAAAAAAAAACCCTATGGGATCCACTAAAACAGAATAAATAAGTGCTTGCGCAAGGTTGCAAGATAAAGATCCACAATCTATTGTATTTCTATACACCTGCAATGAATAAGCCAAAAATGAAAATAAGAAAATGATTCTATTTACAATAGCATGAAAAAGAATACTTGTGAACAGATTTAAAGAAGCACTAGCTTATACTGTGAACACTACAAAACACTGTTGACAAAAATTAAAAACCTAAATAAATGGAAAGATATCACATGTTCATGGATCAAAAGACTTAAAATTGTTAAAAAGACAATATACCTCAAATTGATTTACAGATTAATGCAATCACTTAATATCACAACTGGCTTCTTTGTAGAAACGGACAAAGCGGATCCTAAAATTCATGTAGGGAGCACCTGAGTGGCTCAGCTGGTTGGGTGTCTGGTTCTTGATTTCAGCTTGGGTCAAGATCTCAGGGTTGTGAGATCGAGCCCCACACTGGGCTCCAATCTGGGTGTGAAGCCGTCTTAGGATTCTCTTTCTCTCTCTCCCTCTGTTCCTCCCCCTGCCACTCTTGTGCGTTCCCTCTAAAACAAACTAAAAAATAAATAAAACGGAATTCATGTGAAAACTCAAGGTACCCAAAATAGCCAAAACAACCTGGAAAAAGAAGAGTTGGATGACTCACAGTTCTGATTTTAAAACTTACTACAAAACTATAGTAATCAAGACAGTGCGGTATTGGCCTAAGGACAGACATAGAGATTATGAAATATATGAGAGTCTAGAAATAAACCCTGATACTAATAGTCAACTGATTTTCAACAAAGGTGCCAAAAACAATTCAACAGGGTAAAAGAATAGCCTTGGCATTCAACAACTGGATATCCACATGTAAAAGAACAAAGTCCCCTACCTCATACGATGTAAAAAATTAACTCAAAATGGATCAAGGACCTAATTTATTTGTTTGTTTATTTATCTGAGAGAGAGTGAGATAGAGAGAACAGTAGTGGGGGCAGGAGCAGAGGGAGAGGGAGAAGCAGACTACCCATGGAGCACAGAGCCTGATGTGGTGCTGAACCCAAGACTTCAGGATCATAACCTGAGACGAATGTAGTTGCTTAACCAACTGAGCCACCCAGGCACCTACAGGACCTAAATTTTAAGAGCTAAAATTATCCCCAAAACCTGCAAACAGACACTTCAACAGATACATGCACATCAATGTTCACAGCAGTCTTATTCACAAATGTCCATCAATGGATGAAGAGATAAAACAAAAGGTGGTAAATCCATACAAGCAATTATTATTCACTTTTGTAAAAGAAAGGAATTCTAAGACATTCTACAACATGGATGGCCCCTGAATATTATGCTAAGTGAAATAAACCAGTCACAAAAGGACAAATAGTATATGATTCCATGTATACGAGGGATCTAGAACAATCAAATTTAGAGACAGAAAGGATGGTGGTTGCTAGGGGCTGGGACTGGGATGAATGTGAAGTTACTGTTTATTTATTTAAAATGTTACCACAATGATCTGGGATCTCATCCTTTTTCCTATTTTTAAAGATTTTTATTTATTTGACAGAGAGGGATCATAAGTAGGCAGAAAGGCAGGCAGAGGCGGGGTGGGGGAGTGGAGTAGGTTCTGTGCTGAGCAGAGAGCCAGATGCGGGGCTCAATCCCAGGACCCTGGGCTTGATCCCAGGACCCTGAGATCATGACCTGGGCTGAAGGTATAGGTTTAATCCAATGAACCACCCAGGTGCCCGAAGCTACTTGTTTTTGTTTTTGTTTTTTTTTCCGAAGTTACTTTTTTAATGCAGACTTTCAGCTTGGGAGATGAAGGAGTTCTGAAGATGAATGGTGGTGATGACTGCACCATCTGAATGTACTTAATGCCACTGAAATGTACATGTAAAAATACTTGAAATGGTAAATGTGATGTATATTTTACAATTAAAAAAAGGTGAAAACTTATATACTAATAATGTTCATAGCAGCATTGCTTATAAAAGCCAAAGTAAAAATAATCCAAATGCCCATTAACTAATAAATAGATTAAGTGTGGTACATACATATGAATATTAGGTAATAAGAGGACATGAAATACCAGCATGCTCCAACATGGCTGAACCTTGAATACATTATGCTAAGTAGAAGCAGCCAGTCACAATGAATCACAAAGTACATGATTACATCTACAGGAAATGTCCAGATAGATGCAAACATAGATTGGTGGTTGCCTATAGCCAGCAGGGAGAATGAAGGCTGCTAGAGGGTACAGATTTCTTTTTGGGTAATGAATATGTTGTACACTTAGTTTGGTGATGGTCGTACAACTCTGTGAATATACTAAAACCACTGAATTGTATAATTTGAAGTGGTGAATTTTATGATATGGAAATTATTACAATAAAAATGCAAAAAACCCGCACTAGATATAAAAGGCTATTTCTTTTTTTAAATTAAAAAATTTTTTTTTTTTGACAGACAATGATCACAAGTAGGCAGAGAGCTGGCAGAAAGAGAGGGAAACAGGCTCCCCACTGAGCAGAGAGCCCAATTTGGGGCTAGATCCCAGGCCCCTGAGATCATGACCTGAGCCGAAGGCAGAGGCTTAACCCACTGAACCCCTAAAAGTCTATTTCTTTCTTTCTTTTTTTTTTTTAATTTTATTTATTTATTTATTTATTTATTTATTTGACAGAGAGAGAGAGAGATCACAAGTAGGCAGAGAGGCAGGCAGAGAGAGAGAGAGAGAGGAGGAAGCAGGCTCCCTGCTGAGCAGAGAGCCCGATGTGGGACTCGATCCCAGGACCCTGAGATCATGACCTGAGCCGAAGGCAGCGGCTTAATCCACTGAGCCACCCAGGCGCCCTTTTTTTTTAATATTTTATTTATTTATTTGACAGAGAGAGAGAGGATCACAAGTAGACAGAGAAGCAGGCAGAGAGAGGGGGGAAGCAGGCTCCCTGCTGAGCAGAGATCCTGATGCGGGGCTCGATCCCAGGACCCTGAGATCATGACCTGAGCCGAAGGCAGAGGCTTAACCACTGAGCCACCCAGGCGCCCCCAGGACTATTATTTTCAAATCTAAAGCCTATTCCTTGATACATGTGAAGGAAATAATATTTACTTATAAAATTCCAAACCAACTAAAAATGTTCTCAGTTAGGGGCACCTGGGTGGCTCAGTGGGTTAAAGCCTCTGCCTTCGGCTCAGGTCATGATCCCAGGGTCCTGGGATCAAGTCCCGCATCGGGCTCTCTGCTCAGCAGGGAGCCTGCTTCCCTTCCTCTCTCTCTGCCTGTCTCTCTGCCTACTTGTGATCTCTGTCAAATAAATAAATAAAATCTTAAAAAAAAAATGTTCTCAGTTCTAGAACAGTGCCACGTTACAAATTTCTGAAACAAATAAAAGAAAAGCAGCTTGATAAAGTGTGAAGAACACAAGCTTTGCATTCAGATACATCCGCGTACAAATATTTATGGCTCAGCAGTCACGTGTTAGCCTTGAAAAGTTGGGTAATTTATTAAGTTTCAGATAAGTTTTGTTTGCCTCCCCCCGCAAAGATGATTATTTTACAACCCTGTGTGGGTGCTGCGAGGATAAGATGGATATACGTACACAGCACCAACACAGCAGGTGTTTCAAAACTAGTTGCTATTACTTTGACCTCTAAGTTTCTTAAAAGTTTGAAAGTAAGCAAGTATTTGCTACAGCTTCTTAAAAATAAGCAAATAATTGCTAAAACAGTACACATGCTGGGTTTTTTTTTTTTGTTTTTAAAGATTTTATTTATTCATTTGACAGACAAAGCTCACAAGTAAGCAGAGAGGCAGGCAGAGAGAGAGGAGGAAGCAGGTTCCCAGCAGAGCAGAGAGCCTGATATGTGGCTCGATCCCAGGATCCTGGGATCATGACCTTAGCCGAAGGCAGCGGCTTAACCCACTGAGCCACCCAGGCGCCCCATTAGTACACATGCTGTTAAGGTTACCACAACGTGTCTCATCCTTACTGCACTGCAACTGGAAAGCATGTCCTATTTAAAAACCTTAAAAATGTTTGTATCCTTAGCCTCGGGAATCCCATCCTTAGGGATCTTCCCAAGGGAAACAAACAAAAAAAAATCTATACAAAACATGATGTTCACTGTATAGCTATCCATAATCATTAAAATAAATGAAGACAGACGAGGAAAATAATTTTGTAAGTTATAGTACACCAACAAAAAAACAGTGAAAATAAACATGGAAAATTATTTAGGGCAAATTAAAATTAAAAATATCTATGCTCTGATTTAGAACCATGAAAATGCATATTCATGTATTCAAAGACTTATACAAAGATTATACAAAGACATTATACAAGGATTAAAAGAATTCTAAATGGGATTGGGATTATAGGCAATTTTTTCCTGTTCTAAAAAATTGTAAAATGTTGTCATATTCTGTTAAACAAATTAAGGTGACTTAATCTAAGCAAGAGATATTTTCAGCAGTCTTAATTTATACTCCCATTTTAGTAAAGGCACACTGACTGTATTCTTGGTAGCAGAGAAAGCCTGAAACTATACACACAGTTTTATCCAATGTACCACCTCAGGCAAACACTTACTTGAGAAACTGGCTCTTAGCTGTACTTGGGTCACCAACAATGCAAACATTTATGTCCCCTCGAAGAGAGGTTCCTTCCCCTGTTGTTTTTGGAACACCACCAAAGAGCATCAGCAAGACACCCCGTTTTACTTCATCATTGCCTAAAAAGGGTTTCAATATGAGGTTAAATAATTTCACAAGAACCTACAAGGCATGTTTACCAATCAAGAGCTGAGAGAGCTGATGTGAAGTCTAAGACTGAATAAAAATATCTGGTGTCTAATCTTGGTTCTTGCTTTGTGAATTTAAAGCCACCTAACCACTGTCCCAATGTTCTCACCTATACCACAGATGTCACAAATGCTGATGCTCACCATTGTGGGAGCCTTTTCTTCTTTTTAAGTCCTACTTCCTCACAAAGCCTTTTATGATGTAGTACCTCTCAAATAACTCCATAAATAAACTATGTCCACCACAGCACACTGCACTTGCTAGTTCTTTCTAACAGCAGATCTTGCTGTTGTTATCAAGAGTTTGAGGAAACAGCCCATGTTTTACGTCTTTTGCATCACCAACAGTGAATAGTGTTGAATATAAAAACATGACAAATGAACTGCTATGGATTAGATAAGATGCTGACTGTAATTTATGGCTGCTTCTACAAGCTGTTTATGAATCCAATATAAGAAAGAAATGTACAGTAAAAAAAAACTGGATCTTTAAAAATGTGCTGTTGAAAAACCATTTTTTCTATGCTAATTATTATGGCTTTTTGTGAATTCTATTAACTAAGCACTGGGCACATTTATAAAAACCACCCCTTAAAAGCAGGAAAAAAAAATCCATTCCACAAACAAAACTTCTCTGACTTATGATCTTTGAAACAAGTGTGTTGGGAGGCATCATGGTTTTTAAATAGTATACTTCTTTCATGTTTTTCACTTGAAAATAGAGCTTGAGTTTCCTCTTCTTAGGAGTGGCTGGACTTCATAACTTGCTTCTAAAAAACACAGCACACTGATGAAATGAGGGTGTGTAAATTCTGACTAGGTCCTAAGCATTTTATTTCCTCCCTGCTTTGCTCTCCTGGATGCATGATCTAGAGGAAGCCAGCTGCTCTGTTGTGAGAACACTAAAACAGCCCTATGGAAGAGATTTATGTGGCAAGGAACTGAGCTTCCAACTAACAACTAACACTAACAGGTTAAGTCCTTCAGCCTCGTAAAACGTTCAGATGACTGCGCCTCCAGCTGATGTCTTAGATGCATCCTCACAGAAGACTGAGTAAGAAACCCCTCAGCCAGAACCACTCAACTAAGCTTCTCTCAAATTTTGACCCAGACTGTATGAGACTCTATTTGTTGTTTGAAGCCACTAAGTTTTGGGGGTAATTTGTTATATACCAATAGATTAATTTCTGGGGGAGCTGGAAGTAGAGGCAGATCAAAATCTGGACACCTACTCAATTAAGAGAGGACACTCTAAAATCCAAAGGATTATTAACATAAAGGATTTCAGTTCAATTTCATTGGCCAAATATCTAAATAGAAAAAGTTACATTTAAATAGTTAAATATACTGGGGCGCCTGGGTGGCTCAGTGGGTTAAGCCTCTGCCTTCAGCTCAGGTCATGACCCTAGAGTCCTGGGATCGAGCCCCACATCGGGCTCTCTGCTCAGCAGGGGGCCCGCTCCCCTCCTCTCTCTCTGCCTGCCTCTCTGCCTATTTGTGATTTCTGTCTGTCAAATAAATAAAATCTTTAAAAAGATAATAATAATAAATAAATAAATAGTTAAATATACCTAAGACAAACACCCATAACCCTATGAGTTCCTGCCGTAACTCCAATTCAGTATGAAAGATGGAAAAATTTGGTCATATCCTTCAACACACAAAGGAGATTAAGTGATGGTGAGTAACTAGCAGCCAAGAGCCAAGGAAACATAAAGGAAGATACCCGTGAAGGTACAGACACAGTACATATAACCAAAAAAATCACTAAATCTTCCTGGGGAAAAAAAAAATCAGCATATTAATCTAACATATTAAAATATACTGAAGTACAGTTCTACCCTAAAGCCAGAAAAAGAAGCCTAAGGGAACTTTTCTCTTTTTAAAAAATCATGGTAAAATATACATAAAATTTACTATGATTTTTAAGTGTACAATTTAGCAGAATTAAATACACTATGTTTTATAACCACCACCCTTATCCATCTCCAGAACTTTTCATTATCTTCAAGAGAAACTTTATCCATGAAACCCTAACTCCCCATTTCCCTCAGGTAACCTTTTCCCCCACAGGCAACCTCTTTCTACTTTGCATCCTTATGAACTTGCCTATTCTTGGTACATTTTAAGTGGAATCATGTAATATCTGTCCTTTCGTAAATGACTTTAATACCCCTTGTAAGTCCACTAAAAAATCTTTTCATCTGATTTATGTGCTGTAAGAAGTCACTTATTGCTGTTTTAAAAAAAATTTAAGTTCTAGTATAGTTAATATAATATTCCTTGCTGTTTCTTAATCATCATTTTGATTTCAAGTTTATGTCACAAATGGAAGGAACTCTTACCATGTATGGTAGGGAACAGGCTGGTACAGAGATTGTGGTACAGATTTTTATCCTGACTCATTTCAAACACTTTCTCCCACTCCTTCACAGTCATTTGGTTCTTAATGCTCTCAGCGGTCTGTTCCTCATCTCGGAGCTCTTTCCCTCCAAACTGAGGGGTGGAGAAGAAAGGAAAACATACTTGCATGGGAACAGTCAAAGTAAAGTGAAACATAAAGAGCTTCACTACAAACAAAAAAATAGCCTGGGAGGTTATTCAGAGTCTGTTGATTACAAAGGTTTAAAAAAAAAAAATCCCCAAACTAGTAAGGCCTAAGTTAATCAAGATACTGAAGAGTTTGTCACTTGTCCAGTGAACTGAAAACGAAAAAGCTAACACGGTTTTAAACTGCTATCTAAATGAATCTGAATGTTCAAGAGATGAGCCATAATAAAATGTTAATCACCGATATGAACATAAAGTAACACAGTATTATATTCACCCTTCTTCTTCCAATACTGGACTAATTTCCAAACCTTTTCTCACTGCTTTACCACTGAGGACACAGAATCAAGTTCTATACAACTACAATACCAGGAATCCATCACTCACAGAAAGTCACTTTACTTTTCAGATCACTAAATTTTTCTATTTATACTTTCTCCAGAAGCTTGATAAGCAACCGTGATAATCAAAAAACAATAAAATTATACCATGAATATAATCTCTTATCAATGTTCTTAAGGCATTGAGCTCTTAAACATGAAAACAAACAGGTTTTTCCTCAAGGTCAGAAAGACATGGAAAGATCTGGTTTTAAAACTAAAGAATCAGGGGTACCTGGGTTGCTCAATTGGTTAAGCAACTGCCTTCAGCTCAGGTCATGATCTCAGGATCCTGGGATTGAGCAGGTGCTCAGTGGGAGTCCACTTCCCCTCTCCTACTGCTCCCCCATGCTTATGCTCATTCACACTCGCACACGCACTTTCTCTCTCATGTGTGCTCTCTCTCTTGCAAATAAATAAAATCTTAAAAAAAAAAAACCACAACAACACAAAAACTAAAGAATCACCCCTCAAGCCAACCAATAACACTGACTAGATAAAACTCAGTAGTTTCAGAAGCCTATATTGTGGCAGCCTCAAGGGAGGTCTTTCTCAACCTTTGCTATTCTATTAAGACTCACCCTTGGGTTGGTGGGTGCAACACAGCAGGCAAGAAAGACCAGCCTGTATGAGAGATCCCTAACACCAAGAGCCCGCAGTCCTCGAATGCCTTCTGTCTCATATCCATCAACACCACTTACACGGGAATTAGTTTCTGCACGTGCTCCTGAAAGAACAAACACCGAGTTTGTTTCACAGCTCAAATATCAAAGGTGCTGAAATCAAAATTCCTTAAAGAAACAAAACCTATAAATCCAAAGATTTCATTTAGGCATTGAAATTTTTCAGAATAGTACTTTTTGAGGCAAAATCAGTTTGTCTCTATTCTTATCATACTTCCTTGCTCATCCTGATGGGTAGCCAAAAATAAGACAAGATTCAAGAAGCTGAATGTTCTGTAGTTTTAGGGAATGAGAATTTGTTAGATTTGAGCCGGAGATTACTGACCCGGTGTGCTAAGCTTAGAGACATCAGGCACAACAATGAGAGTCCCTGTAAAGTCACACTTGTCACCAGCTTGAGCTGACTCCACAGCTTCAGCTCTCAAGATCACTTCTAAACTTCGGGGGATACTCCCTCGAGGAAGCTCTGCTTGAGTCTCTTGAATACGAACCTATAACAATGGCCAAGAAGAGATTATTTTTCAAATATCATATAATCTAAATTAATGCCACAAATATCAACATATTCCATACTCTTAATGATATGCAGACTTCTGACATTAGCCAAAATTCATCTTAAAAATTCTCTATCCTAATACTCCTTCCAGTTTGGTAAGAGATAACACCTGTTTAAAAACTTCACCTTTGGAGGCACCTGGGTGGCTCAGTCGGTTAAGCATCATCTGCTTTCAGCTCAGGATCCCAGGACCCTGGGAACAAGTCCCACATTGGGCTCCCTGCTCAGCAGGGAGTCTGCTTCTCCCTCTCCCTCTGTGTGCACGCTCGTGCTCTCTCTCAAATAAATAAATATATCTTTAAAAACAAAAACAGGGGCGCCTGGGTGGCTCAGTGGGTTAAAGGCTCTGCCTTCGGCTCAGGTCACGATCCCAGGGTCCTGGGATCGAGCCCCACATCGGGCTCTCTGCTCAGCATGGAGCCCTTGCTTCCCCATCTCTCTCTTTCTGCCTGCCTCTCTGCCTACTTGTGATCTCTGTCAAATAAATAAAATCTTAACAACAACAACAACAAAAAAACAAAAAACAACAACAACAAAAAAACCATAAACAAAAAAAACTTAACCTTTAGGAGTGCCTGGGTGGTTCAGTTGGTTAAGTGTCCGACTCTTGATTTGAGCTCAGGTCCTGAGCTCAGGGTCACAAGATTGAGCCCCGCATTGGGCTCTGCACTCAGCACTGCTCAGCATGGAGCCTGTTTGTTTTTCACCCTCTGTTCCTCCCCTCACTTTCACCCTCTCTCAAATAAGTAAATAAAATCTTTTTTTGGGTTTTTTAAAAAAAGGTTTTGTTTATTTATTTGACAGAGAGCAAGAGAGGGAATACAAGCAGGGGAGTGGGAGAGGGAGAAGCAGGCTTCCCGCAGAGCAGGGAGCCCATGTGGGGCTCAATCCCAGGACCCTGGGATCATGATCTGAGCCGAAGGCAGACCCTTAATGACTGAGCCACCCAGGTGCCCTGTAAATAGAATCTTTAAAACAACCAAAAAAAATCCTTCACCTTCAGTAGATTTATCATGATGAGCATGATGATATGCAGAACTGTTGGATCACTATATTGCACACCTGAAACTAATTAAATACTATGTTAACTACACAGGAATTAAAATAATAAAAAATAAAAACTTCACTTTTACTCTCATTAAAAAATGTTTCCTGCAGGGCATCTGGGTGACTCAGTTGTTAGGCCTCTGCCTTCGGCTCAGGTCATGATCCCAGGGTCCTGGGATCAAGCACTGCCTTGATTTCCCTATTTGGTAGGAGGCCTGTTTCTCCCCCTCCCCCTGCTTGTGTTCCCTCTCTCGCTGTCTCTCTGTCAAATAATTAAATAAAAATCTAAGATTTAAAAAAAAGGTTTTCTGGGACGCTTGGGTGGCTCAGTTAAACATATGCCTTTAGCTCAGGTCATGATCCCAGCGTCCTGGGATCAAGTCCCACAGTGGGCTCCTTGCTCAGCAAGGAGCCTGCTTTTCCTTCTGCCTTCCATTCCCTTTGCTTGTGCTGTCTCAAGTAAAAATGAAATCTTAAAACAAAACAAAAAACGTTTTCCTCCTTGCTCAAACTGACTATGTAAATTTCTGCTCTGTTCAATTTTCCTCCAAATTTTGGGGGGAAACTTCATGAAAAATTTCACATACTTTATACATGCCACCTCAACACTACTGTTGGTATTACTTAGACACATATATCTTTCTATTGTATTTGAAAGATGTTATGGGGCGCCTGGATGGCTCAGTGGGTTAAGCCCTCTGCCTTCGGCTCAGGTCATGATCTCAGGGTCCTGGGATCGAGCCCCGCATCGGGCTCTCTGCTCAACAGGGAGCTTGCTTCCTCCTCTCTCTCTGCCTGCCTCTGTGCCTACCTATGAGCTCTCTCTCTCTCTGTCAAATAAATAAAAAATTTAAAAAAATTTTTTTTAAAAAAGAAAGGTGTTATAACAATCAAGATACTTTGCCCCTAACTACTTTAGCACTCATCCCCTAGGAATAAGACCATCTCTTCTGTAACCATGACATTACCACACCAAGACAATTAATATTTAATTCCATAAGGTCTGTTATTATCTAGTCCATCCTTAAATTTCCTCAATTGTGAATAATGTCCTTTATTACAACTGTTTTTTTCCAAACCAAGACCCAATACAGATTTACACTTGTATTTGGTTGTTATATCATGTTCTTTTTCAAATATTAAATACCTCTTATCCAGAGTTGTTGGTAGGGTATATGCTTTATATAAACTAAATCCCAGATTGATATTAAAACAGTAAGTAAGGACTAAAAACTGAAGCTAATATTAATTATTTTAGTCTGGTACTCATTCCCCCATGTTTAAATGCTTGAGGTGCTGCAACTTTTCTTTCCCTATGTCCATCACAGTTATGGAATCCTATGGGGACCTGAGAGGCCCTCCACCCACAACCTTCATCCTTTTGCTACTATCCAACTCTTGCCCATGTAACTACAACTGCCTAAGTATTAGTCTCTTGTTAATACTACACACCAATGTCCTATTAATCTTCCTTTAAAAAAGAAAAGTTTGTATCTCCTGAAAATATATTCCCCTTGTTTATCAAAATAGGTCCAAATATCCCAACCCGAGATTTTAAGGCCCTGATAACCTCCATGCCTCACACCAAATCATCCCTCAGATGATCTCCAATTTGGCTCCTCTACTTCAATCATGATAATCTTCACAGCTATCAAGAAACATGTCCATTTCTGCCTGTCCTTTTATTCATGCACTCCTCCCTAACCATCAACATGAGGTCTTAAACCAACAAGTTTCTACTTTTTCAAAGTTTTATTAACATTAGTTCTCATTCTTCTTCTTCATCATCATCATCACGTTTACTATTTATTATCATGTTTACTATTTATTCTCTGACAAATACATTTTGTCACAGTCTGAAGGTGCTTCCAATCCAACTTATTAAAGGTTGAAACACATTTATATACTGGTAATTAGAATTTGCAACAAGAGTTTTGGGTTTAAAAAAAAAAGAGTTTTGGGCTTAAATCTGTAGTCACATATAATGATCCTTCACTTACATAAAAACCAAGACTAACATCACCTAAATAAGCTTATGATAACTGCAAGTTCCTAGAGATGAATTATTACCATAAACTGAATCTGAACTACACAGAAGTTAATAAATACCTTTTGAAAATCGACAAATCTTGATTTATTTGTATCCAACAAGAATCTTCTTCTGTTGGCACAAACTGGATTTCGGCAGATGTTTGGCTGTGTGTATTTGAACTGCTGTTCTACATCCTTGATCACTGTCTGACAGTCCAAGCACAGGAATGTTCCACTCACAAGCTCTGGGTGAACGGGATGAGTCCGTACCACCTGCCCACTGATGCGAGTGAGCAAACCAATTCTGGATGAGGTGAGTTCTCGAATTCTGTTTAAAGATAGATAATAAATATTCATTTCCAACCCAAGAAATGTTTCCATTTTAATGAGAGGGTATTCAAAGATAAATTTATGTTAAAACAAACAAAAACAACAAAAAACAAGAAGGAATTATTTGGACTCTTCTCCAAAAATGATTTAGTCAATGTGCCCAACCCTAAATTAGAAAGTATATGCATTCACAGTAAAAAACATTAATATGAAAACTAAATAAAGATGCCAAAGAAACGAAATTGCAATTATAAAACAGATGATCCCATTTTATTTTATATGCAAATGTTCTCTGCTTACCTACAATTTCTAAACAATCATGTGTTAGTTTCACAGTAAAGTTATCATAGGAAAGAAATGGTATACTGAGAAATTCAGAAACACTTCCTTTATATCACAAACTCATTTTACATTAAATAACTTATTAATTTCAAATAATTTCATTAGTGTAAGTTTTCAAAATATCACTTCAATTTCTCCCAGCAAATTTATTCTTTAAATAATAATTGCTAATGAGAAAAAATGTTTTAAAGTTATGCCATTTAAGCTGACAAAAATTTCCAGAGATTCATGTATTTCTGTAACTGTTCAGTTTTCCTATTTTCTCACTTGATTGATTTTTCCCCAGATGTCCCCTGAAAGGTGTCCTGAAATATGATATTCCCCAGAAATGTCTTTATTTAACTTACTTCCCATTCCATCTCTCTAGAAAAATGTATTTCTCCAAAACCAAACTTTCTAGATAACTAAGCCTAACTCTTTACACATGTAAGACAAAACCTGTGGGAACCTGTGCCGCTTAGTCGATTAAGTGTCTGCCTTTGGCTCAGGTTATAATCCTGGGGTCCTGGGATTGAGCCATGCTGGGTCCCTGCTCAGCTGGGAGTTGGCTTCTTCCTATCCCTCTGCCCCACCTCCCTGTTCATGCTCTCGGCTCACTCAATTGCTCTCTCTCAAGTAAATAAATAAAATATATATATATTTTTTAATAAATAAAATATTAAAAAACAAACAAACAAACAAGCAAAAGCACCCAACAACTAAACCTCCTGAGTTTTTTAATCATTAAGTGATGCCGATACTGTTTGGTGAATTCCTGTTCTTCCAGAGAAGAGTTTCTTACTTGTGTCTTGTAGGTAGGTCTTGGAATGCAACATAAAAATCCTTGGCAAGAGGAATCTCTTTTCGGTCTTTGACGAAGTTTTTCAAGGCCCGACATAAGTAAGGGTAAACTCTGAAAAGCAAACAAATGAACAAAAAACACATGTCATCTTCAAGAGGGATACCGAGGCCCAGGCCCCCTTTACCTTCCATGTTTACAAACAGCTGAGACTAAGCAATTTCATCTAGCTACAACCAAGCCTTAAAATTTAACTATGCAGAACACTTCTATTGTCTAGTCTAGGTTTATGAGCCTCTTCCAATCCTCTCCTATCCCACCACAAATAGATCTAAGACAAGAAACACAGAAGATAAAATGTTATACCCAAATATCCACTATCTTTAAATTAACATTTAGCACCGACACTGTAGGTCACCCCAAGATGAATCTACCTGAACAATCTAGGTGGCTTACAATCCAGAAAGACAGTCTCTCATTTGATGCAAGGCCTGGTACATTTTTCTAGGTATAATTCTTGATGGATAAGAAATGGATGAAGGGAGAAATCTGTGTACTGACATGAGAGGAAACTGGCAGAAAAATACCACTTGACTGATTAGACTTAAGTGTCTTGATATACATTCCCAGTAGCTGTTGCAGCTTGGTTTGCAGTGGGATCTGAATGTCTTCTGAACAACGAGCTACAGTTAGGAGACACAACTGCTACATGCCTGTGCATGAGGTATGAGTACAGGTGTTTCTACAACCAGCCTGGATTTTCTAGCTCCCTCTCACTTGTCAATACAACTTTTCCTGCTGTGCATGCTCACAAAACTCGGCTGCTTATCCCTGCAACCATTCCTGATGATCAGATATAACTAGAAACACTGAAGTTATCCATCTCCCAGCCCACCAAGTAAAGAAGTAGGGCTGTCTCTCATTACTTCTGGGTCTTCATTTTTCTTTCACAACTGTCCACAATGTTTATTTTAACCTGGTTTTATTTATACAGATTGTCACATTTATTTAATCCAAATGCTGACAAAGTTTTGTTTGAAGAGAAGGTTCTTATTCTATACAGCAATTAAAAATAAAATGAAAGCCTAAATTATTGTCTAGTTTCTGTCCAAAAGAAATACCATTCAGCTATTAAAATGTTTTCAAGGGACTTTATATGATATGGAAAATTATGTTATACTATTAAGTGAAAGGGCAGGAGACTATATCTACAGTATGATCTCAATTGTTACATATACCAAAAATAAAACAAAATGTGCCAGAAGATCCTTGGGAAACTCCCGATTTGCAGATCTGCTAATGATGGTTATCTATGGATAATGAGAATATATATGTAATCCCACTATCTGTAAATATGTATGTATTCCTTCTATTTAACTCTACTTTCTAAACTTCCTACAACATACACATTACTTTTATAATCAGAAAAAAATTAAGCTTTAAGAACAATGTCATTACTTTAAAAAGACACCCCGGATCAAGAATAGGATCCACACACTTTCTCAAACACCTATTCCTGGGGGCAAGAAAAAGAATCAAATGAACACAGTAATAGCACTGAATGTCTGATAGAAAGTAAGTGGTCCTCTGAAAACTTGGGAAAACTACATAGAAAGCATAGGTTTTCAACATTTGCATGTGAAAAATATTCAGCTCCACAAAGGCCTAAATTAGTTCAGCTAAAATGACCACTGGCTGTATCAAAGCACCTCTGTTGACAGCTGGCTTCTGCCTCACAAATGAACACTTGCAGTCCCAGAAGAGCTGGATTCACAGGCTCCATGCCTATTTAGAGTAAAGAAGATTAATACCCCATACCTATAGAACTCTTCTTGAATGGTGGTAGAAAGTTGTTGGTTAAATTGCTCCAGGTCCACAAAACTCACAACCAATGTGTTCCTCTCAGGACGAATGAGCTCTTCTGCTAACTGCAAGTACTTAATTTCTCCATCACTGTTCTGGAACCTGCAGGTACATGCAAGTCAGATTAAATTTAAGAATTAGGAGGTTAAGGTGGTGGGCATTATAGAGGGCACAGCTTGCATGGAGCACTGGGTGTGGTGAAAAAATAATGAATACTGTTTTTCTGAAAATAAATAAATTGGAAAAAAAAAAACCAAAATACAAAAAAAAAAAAAAGGAATTAGGAGGTTAAAAAAAAAGGAATTAGGAGGTAAAAAGAACAATCTAAATGTCTGATAATCCAGTGTATTGGTTAAAATTCATCAGCTTTAGGGTCAGACAGTTTCACCTTACAAATTGTGAAACTTGGGGCAAGTTACTTATACCCCTTTTTTGAGAAAAAAAAAAAAAAAGAAAAGAAATTAGGACATTGCTTTATCTCATAAGATTATTGTGAATTTTAAACAAGGATGCCTGTAAAATGCTTTGCCCAGAACACAGAAAAACTAGGCCTTCAGATTTTAATCTGCATTTCCTAATTTAATATTTTCTAATAAAATATGCTATTTTTTTTATTATTGTCACATATAATTAAGATTGGAAAATATTAAACCAAGAAATGCAAGTTGAAATCCAAAGATTCTGTTTCTATAAGGAAAACTACAGACTAGCTGTTAATTTAAAAACATGAATAAAAATACAGAGATGAGGTGCTTCACTGCCCAAGTTCTCAGGAAAACAGAAACATCTATACATGCAACATAAAGGATTATCACAAACATTTTTGCTTTTTGTTCTTTTAACATAAAATGCAGATTCATTTTGAGGCAAAAGTCAATTCCTTCTTCAAATATAGCATGTTCTGTTAGATACATACTAGACATCCACCTGCAAAGCATTCTGCCAGATACTTTAAGCTAAAAATGACAGTGTTGTTCCTGCCCTAGAATTGACACTCACAGGAGACACTCCTATTAAAGAAGAGAGAACAAGACAACCTAAATGTCCACAACAAATGAGTAAAGAAAATGTATACACACATAAAAGAAAATTGCTCAGCCTTTAAAAGTCTGCTATATGTGTCAACAAAAATGAGCTCTGAGGACATCACACTAAATGAAATAAGCCAATCACAGAAAGACAAATACTGTATGATTTACTCATATGAGGTATCTAAAATAGTCAAATCAATAGAGTCAAGTGGAATGAGGGTGGCAGGCTGGCTAGCTGAGTTGGTAGAGCATGTGACTCATGATTTCAGGGTTAGAGTTCAAGCCCCAGGTTGGGTGCTGAGCTTACATTAAGTAGATAGCAGAATGGTGGTTGCCAGAGGCGGGAAATGGGGAGGTACTAATCAACAGGCGTAAGGTTTCAGCCAAGTGAGACTGAATAGTTAAGCTTTAAGAGATTTATTGTGTAACACTGTACTTACAGTCAATGGTAATATATTAAAATTTGTTAAGAGGGTAGATCTCATGTTAATTGTTCCTTCCACAATAAAATCAGGGAAAAAATGGAGGTATAAGAACTGTGCTGTGGGACTATAAACTAATTCTGCCCAACAAGAACATCTAGAAAGACTTCCAAGCATTTATTTTTTTTTTAATTTTTAAAAAAGAATTTATTTATTTATTTGACAGATCACAAGTAGGCAGAGAGCCCGATATGGGGCTTGATTCCAGGACTGTGAGATCATGACCTGAGCGGAAGGCAGAGGCCCCAACCCTCTGAGCCACCCAGGCGCCCCAAGACTTCAAGAATTTAAAAGGTGACATTGGAATTCAGCCCTGAAAGACCTTGAGAATTTGAAAGAAAACAAACATTAACTGAGGACCTTTGCAATATGGTGTGGTGGTCAGGTGGGGTTAAGAAAGGGATTTACGGGGCGCCTGGGTGGCTCAGTGGGTTAAGCCGCTGCCTTCGGCTCAGGTAATGATCTCAGGGTCCTGGGATCAAGCCTTGCATCGGGCTCTCTGCTCAGCAGGGAGCCTGCTTCCTCCTCTCTCTCTGCCTGCCTCTGCCTGCTTGTGATCTCTGTCTGTCAAATAAATAAATAAAATCTTTAAAAAAAAAAAAAGGGGGATTTACATGCAAGATGAAGTGACTGACAGGTAGATGTAAGTTACTCTACAGAGATAAGGGAAAGTGGTACCTTAGGAGCATAAGGGAAAAACTGATTGGTGCTGACTGAAAGGCTTATAGGGTTTCACAACGGAGTTGAGTCTTTAGCTGGGCTTTGAAAAATGAGCTGTCAGGCAGAGGTAGGGAATGTAAATTAAACTATGGTTTTAAATACATCAGAATTTCATAAGACAGCAGAATTATTCACAGTAGTAAAAGTGTGGAAACAATCCTAAAGTCCATGGATGAAAGGACAAAAAGTGGTATGTGCATACAGTGAAATATTTAGCCTTAAGAAGAAATTGACACACACACAAAGAAAAGAAACTGACACATCCTGTTTACATGGATGAACCTTGAAGATAACATTATGGTGGAATAAGCAGGTCACAAAAGGACAAAAACTGACTCCAAGTATATGAATGAGGTTCCTAGAATAGTGACATTCATAGTAGGGAGAAGGGTGGTTCCCAGGTGCTGGGGCTGGGAAGGGTTTGGGGTTACGGTTTAGTGGTTGCAGAGTGTCAGTCTGGGAATACCAAAAAGAGTTATGGAGATGGATGGTGGTGACAGTTGCTTAATAAAATGCATGTATGTACTTCACGCCACTCAACTCTACACTTAAAAACGTTAAGTGGCAACTTTTATGTTATGCATATTTTACAATTAAAAAAAAAAAAATTTCAAGAAACAGTCCAAAGTCCATACGCTTAGGGAAAGAGGTGATACATCTGCACTATCTAAGAAAAGTAACGGGTGGTAGTGGCAAAAGCCAGGCAGGGGAGGTTATGAGAGGCCAAGAGCTTGGAAGGTTAGAAGGCAACTCAAAAAAAAAAAAAAACAAAACCCAAAACAAAAAGTGTTCGTGGGGAAGCGGACGGCGGAAGGAAAGGGAGGGAGGGAGTGTGCTCACTTTCAAGCAGGTTGGAACTCCCCCCCACCCCAGCATCTGTGTACGTGCAGGGTTCACTCCAGTAGTTTATCTCCATAGGCTCCAGGGGTTGCCCGGGCCCTCGGTGCCCCCAACACGAAGGGGCCTGGCTGTCTGGTCCAATCAGGACTCTGCAGGGATCCCTTCTCGGTAGTGCCTATCCTCCCCGAGCCTCAGTTTCCGCACCGGTAACCAGGGCCGACGGGACCACCAGCCTTACAGGCGGCGAAGACGGAATGATGGGACCAAAGCGCTGCTTTCAGAATCTGAAAAATGGCTCCTGGGGAATTTCAGTGCTCCGGGACAGCCCGGCTAAGCCCCAAGTAGGGCGTGGGGCACTCTGCGAGGCGCGTGGCCCCTCGGGTCCCCAACGCACTGCTGCTCCACCGCCCCGGGAGCCGCGAGTCGGCAGGCCCTGGGCGCCGGGGCTCCGGAAGCGGGGAGGGGAAGCTCCGGGAAGTTCCGTGAGGAAGGGGAGCCCGCCGACTTACTCCTCCAAGAAATCCAGGAACAGTTTCTGACACTTCTCGGCCACCTCGTCGCGGACTTCCAGGTGCTGGCTGCCGGCGACCGGCTCCGCTGCCGCCGCAAGGTCCATGGCTGCCGGGTGGCGAGGAGCAGCTGCTGATAAGCTCAGCAGCCACGAGCCGCTCCACCACTTACGCGATCCCTTTGCGCGCGCCGCCGCCGCCGCCGCCGCCCGCCCCCTCGGCCCACCGGGATGGCCAGAACCAATCGTGGCGCAAGAGCTCGCGGATTTCGCGCCAAACCTGCCCAATGAGTGCAACTTCTCCCTCAGCCCCGCCCACGGAGCCGGGATTTCGCGCCAAATGCAAAGACCTGGAGGAAGCGCGCGGGTTTTGCCTTTGCGCCTGCGTAGTGTGGCGGTGTCGCGAGAAGTTTGGTTTCTGGAGCAGGTTAAAAGGTTGCATCTCGGCTCGGGTTGTTTTTCAATGTTCCTCAAATCATTTCTCTGATATTAGCTGAGCAGTAGTTTCTCTTCTATGGAAGAGAAAAATGAGTAAGATTCAGACCTGCCTGAGCCGTGTAATTGGAGGAAATAAACTGTAAATCCCCAGGTGAAGCTCTGTACCAGAGTCCAAAGAAATGTATACACAGTACTAGGGAGGGGTCGTTGGCAGAGTCGTGGTAGTTGGTGCTGAGTAGGGAAAATCGGCGAAATGTTTGACTTTTTTTAAAAAAAATATTTTATTTATTTATTAGAGAGAGAGAGGGAGAGAGAGCAAGCACAGGCAGATAGAATGGCAGGCAAAGGCAGAGGGAGAAGCAGGCTCCCTGCCAAGCAAGGAGCCCGATGTGGGACTTGATCCCAGGACGCCGGGATCATGACCTGAGCCGAAGGTAGCTGCGTAACCAACTGAGCCACCCAGGCGTTCCATGTTTGACATTTTTGATGAACTCCTCTCCTAAACACAAGTGTTGGCTTGCATCTGTTCTCTTGATTTTCTTCACTCCCTGGGAATCTTTACCCAACTTTGTTCCACTTGCTTTTTCTCCTGTTTGGCCGTTCTTGGTTATCCTTTGTGGCCGCCTCATCTTCGGTGAGTCCCTTAAGTGGTCTGGCCCCAGGGCCCTTCTTTCTCCTAAAGAAGGTCTGTTGGGTGACCCTCTTCATTCCAGTTGTTGCGGGATTGTTGAGCAAGCCTGGTTTGGAAGGAATTTTTGAGAGGTTTTTATCGTGCAATTTAGCAAGTTTATTTAAGTAGCATGGGGGTAGGACCCATAAGCAGAAAGAGCTGGACCTTTGCTGTATGAAACTGGTAGTTATATATGTAGTGTTCAAGGGGGTGGGGACATGCAGGAAGTATTAGATCACAAATATTTTCTTGGAATTTCTACTCAAAACTGCTTTCACAGGAGTTCTCTGGTGCTTATTCAACTTGATATTAGCTATTGGCGAGATGTACAGGCAGTTATGAGATCCTTTAAGAATGTAGCAACCAGCACCTATTTGATCCTTATCAGAATTAGGCAGGAGATAAATGGCCCAGGAGAAAAATGGTAAACATTTTTCTGCTTGCTTATTTTTTTTTTTAAGATTTTATTTATGTATTTGACACAGAGAGAGATCACAAGTAGGCATAGAGGCGGGCAGATAAAGAGGGGGAAGCAGGCTCCCTGCTGAGCAGAAAGCCTGAGACCGGTCTCTAACCCAGGACCCTGAGACCATGACCTGAGCCAAAGACAGAGGCTTAACCCACTGAGCCACCCAGGTGCCCCCATTTTTCTTCTATTTCTCATCACCATCACTTATGGGTGCTGATGACTTCTACCTTGTGTATCATCAACCAGTACTCTTTCTTGGGCCTCCAAGAGATTAAGGGAAGCCTGGACCACTTCCATTTTCTGAGTTTTCCATACATGAAAAATTTTTTCCTTAATTTGAAACAGGGTGACAGAAGTT
The DNA here is from genome assembly GCF_020171115.1 of Neogale vison. Classification (NCBI taxonomy): domain Eukaryota; kingdom Metazoa; phylum Chordata; class Mammalia; order Carnivora; family Mustelidae; genus Neogale; species Neogale vison. Next base: position 95,352,524 of record NC_058093.1, on the reverse strand, counting down.
ACTGTAATTCCTTTAAAACCCCCATGCATGTACAAATACACTCTTCACAAAAGACAAGGTTTAACAAAAGTGCTCACTGCTGATGTACTGTAGCGTATCTGAGACTGTATGTCTTACCTCATTGGAAAGGAATGGGAACACTTGTGGCCCTGTACCCCTCAGCTTTTCACAAGCTCTGGACCACTTGTATGGTTTTTAGAAACTTCAAACTCCATGTGCTACAGAACAGCCATAACCCTCATACTAATAACAATGGATCTAGGAGATAGCTAGGAGCAGTTTGCCAACCCGATTTGGGTTCTTCCTCTCCAAAGGTCTTATCTTTCTTATTTTTCCTTTTTGCTGTCCTCTTTCTCTTCTATCCTCAATGTTGATTTCTCAAAACTTTGTTTCTGACATGAGGTCTCCAAATGACGGCTGTGGGGATACTTTCCATAGCAAGAGGAGGGTGTGAGTTATGTAATATCTCTCTGCTATGTCCCAGAAAGTAAAATGTCTCTCTGTGTGTGTGTGTGTGTGTGTGTGTGTGTGTAGGCCAGAGACTGCCATTCCTAGAAAGTCCTGCTTGCAAGGTTGGCCTTTTGCTAGCATTTGGGAGCTTGATGGGTAAAAGTTCCCTACACTGATAAGACACTTTCCCTAAATGACAAGGATAGCCTACTGTGCCTAAAATGTTTGTGCGCACAATATAGTTTAGGCTGAATTTGTTCTAGGAGTTTAGAATCTTGATATTGCTATTTAGAGGGTGCCTATGTGACCAGACCCCAGTAAAAACTCTGGGCTTCTCTAATGAGCTTCCCTGGTAGATAGTGTGACATTTGTTGTCAAGTTGAATGCTGGGGTGGAATTAAATGCACTCCATATGACTCCATAGGAAGAGAACTCTGGGATGCTTGTGTTTAGTCTCCTTTGGATTGCTCCATGTGCCTTTTCTCTTTGCTGATTTTATTTTCTATACTTTTGCTGTAATAAATTGTAGCTGTGAGTACAATTATATGGTGAGGCCTGTGAGCCCTCCTAGGAAATGATAAAAACTGAGGACCCCCAAACTGTATATGTATACATATATAAATACACACACACACACACACACACACACACATTACCCTCTTATAAAGAGAATTTTAAACATACACAAATGTAGACAGAATAGTATAAAGAACTTCCATTATACAGTATATATAGAATAGTATAAAGAACTTCCAGTAACCGTCAACATGTGGCCATTCCTGGTCCAACAACACACATCTCTTCTTCTCCTTCTCCTTCTCCACCATTACTACTGTCTTTAAAAAAATCTATTTTAGGGACGCCTGGGTGGCTCAGTGGGTTAGGCCGCTGCCTTCAGCTCAAGTCATGATCTCAGGGCCCTGGGATCGAGTCCCGCATCGGGCTCTCTGCTCGGCGGGGAGCCTGCTTCCCTTCCTCTCTCTCTCTGCCTGCCTCTCCATCTACTTGTGATGTCTCTCTGTCAAATAAATAAATAAAATCTTTAAAAAAATCTATTTTAAAATGGTTTAAGACTTACTAAAAGTTATGCAAGATAGTATATCAATTGTCATATATTCTGTGCTTTGTTTTTCCCTGTTGGTAACATCTTACTATAATACGTTTGTCACAGCTAAAGAATCAACTTTGGTGTAGTACTATTAGCTAAACTCCATACTTGATTTAAATTTTGCTAGTTTCCTCCTAATGTCCTTCTTCTTTTCTGGGATTCCATCCAGGACACCATATTACATCACACTGTCATATCTCCTTGGTCTCTCGGGTCTGTGACAGTTACTTAGATTTTCCTTGGTTTTGATGACATTGATAGTTTTGAGGTATACTGCTCAAATATTTTGCAAAACATCTGGCATTTGGGATTTGTCTGATGTTTTTCTCATGATTAAACTGTACTTAATGGGTTTTGGAAGGAAGACCACCGAGGTTAAATATATTTCTTAGCACTCCCTTACAAATTTGAAGCAAATCCTAGATACATCATTTTATATGTAAACATTTCAAAATGAATCTCTAGTAGATACAAGGTATTGGAATGTTACTCAGTCATTAAAAAAAGAATGAGATCTTGCCATTTGTGACAACATGAATGAACCCAAAGAGTATTTATGCTAGGTGAAATAAGTCAAGCAAAGACATACTGTATGGTTTCACTTATATGTGGGATCTAAAAAACAAAACAAATGAACAAACAGAAACAGAATTATAAATACAGAGAACTTATTGGGAAGGGGATGGGAATGGGTGAAATCAGTGAAGGGGATCAAGAGGTACAAACTCCCAGTTATAAATAAATCATGGAATGAAAGTATAGCACAGGGAATATAGTTAGTGGGATTATAATAACATATGATGACAGATGGTGACTGCGCTTATCATGGTGAGCACTGAGTAATGTACAGAATTGTTGAGACACTATGTTGTACACTTGAAACTAATACAACATTGCACATCGACTATATTAAAATAAAAAAGGGCTATTTTTCCAGAGATGTATCTTGGGCTGGGAAGGAACCTTCCTTCAACAGATGTAGCAGTACAGATTAATGTACTTTTAAATCAAACTGTAATACCTTCCTGGGTTACCAACACTTTATCTCACTTTGAATAAAACTAGCAGGCTAAATTTTGATGATTTATTTTACCTGGTGTGCAAAATCTGTAAGATATTTATCAAACATACTATGAGGTATTTTCTTCCAAATATAGTCAATCCCTACCTTGTAAAATGTTTAACCTATCGTACCAATTATTAACAAAATAAAATTTTATGCTAGCTATGAGAAGTTTGATCATTATATGTATCAAAAGTAGTGGTGGGGCGCCTGGGTGGCTCAGTGGGTTAAGCCGCTGCCTTTGGCTCAGGTCATGATCTCAGGGTCCTGGGATCGAGTCCCGTATCGGGCTCTCTGCTCAGCAGGGAGCCTGCTTCCTCCTCTCTCTCTCTCTGCCTGCCTCTCTGCCTACTTGTGATGTCTCTCTGTCAAATAAAGAAATAAAATCTTTAAAAAAAAATTAAAAAAAAAAGTAGTGGTAAGGGCAGTGGGAATGATGGCAGTGTTTACCTATTTTTATATGATACTTATTTCATTTTTCCCAAAAGCTAAATATTAGAATTATACACACACACAGTTACTGAAAAAATATTTAAAAATTTCATCATACTTCTTATTTCACAATTTATTTAAACCATACCTTACATTATATTATTATAAATTAAAAGAATGAGACACTGTATTTAAATTTACTCTTGTTTTTATAGCTATTATAAAAATGGATACATTAATCACATTGTATCTATGTTATTTTATAAAGATTTTATTTATTCGTTTGACAGAAACAGAGGTCACAAATAGGCAGAGAGGCAGGCAGAGAGAGGGGGAAGCAGGCTCCCTGCTGAGCAGAGCCCATGCAGGGCTAGATTCCAGGACCCTGTGATCATGACCTGAGCCAAAGGTGGAGGATTAACCCACTGAGCCACCCAGGTGCCCTATGTATCTGTGTTATTTTGATGTTAATTTGACGGCTTTTAATCATGGCCTTTACAAATTGTGTCCCATACTTTGTCTCCTAGTGGTTATTAGACTATTTCTTTTGTTTTTAAAAAAGATTTTATTTATTTATTTGAGTGAGAGAGAGATAGTGATTGAGCGTGCAAGAGAGAGCACAAATGGGAGGAGGACAGAGGGAGAGGGACAAGCAGGCTCCCTGCTGAGCTGGGACCCTGACACAGGGCTAGATCCCAGGACCCTGGGATCATGACCTGAGCCAAAGTCAGATTCTTTTTTTTTTTAAATTTATTTATTTTTATTTTTTATTTATTTTTCAAAGTCAGATTCTTAACCAACTGAGCCAACCAGGCACCTCTAGACTATTTTTTGAAACAAGTATTAACACATTTGTTTGAACTGAAAAACAAAGTTGGATTCTGACAAACAGTAAGTATGATTAAGCTGATTTACAATGAGGATGATCTTTGCTTAGTGGGTTAAATGGTGGGCGTTTTCCAGAAACGTATTTTGAAAAGATTGTAAAATGAAAACACCTTGTTAAAAAAATGTATAAATAAAGATGTGTTGAAGCTAACTTTTTTTTTTCCTTCTCATTTTAGAAGAGAGAGATTTGGGCAGCAGAAATAGACTGAGAAATCCTCAGAAGAGATGATGGAGAAACTTTGGAAGTAGATGTAGTCACCCAGGGAGCATCTGATGAAAGAGAAAAGACACATCCAGGCACGAAGCCTGAAGACCAGCAGTGAAGGAGAGGCTGAGGAGGAAATGCCATGGGAGAGACTAAGAAATAGCCAGAGAAATAAGAGGGGAATCTCAAAAGTCAAAAGAGGAGATTCCAGAAGCAATCCTTGTCGATAGACAATGCTGCGGAGCAGTCCCAGCTGGTAGCAACTGAACATGGTGTGCAAAATCTTTAACTCCTGAACATGGAGTTTCAGGGACATTAAAGGGATGGAAGTCAGATTGCAGGGGGTGGGGAGGCAAAGGGAGGCCAGGAAGCAGACTGATAGGCAGCCTGTTTATCAAGTGCAATGACAGAGGGACCTGTTCTGCCCTTTCTGTGCAAGAGGGTTTTATCTGTGGGATAATAATAGTACCTGCTAACCAGGCCATTGCCATAAAAATTAAGTGAGGGCTCCTGGGTGGCTGTGGGTTAAGCCACTGCCTTCGGCTCAGGTCATGATCTCTGGGATCGAGTCCCGCATCGGGCTCCCTGCTCAGCGGGGAGCTTGCTTCCCTTCCTGCCTCTCTGCCTGCCTCTCTGTCTACTTGTGATCTCTCTCTGTCAAATAAATAAATAAAATCTTAAAAAAAAATTAAGTGAGAGAATATGTGTAAAGTGCTTCATAAGATGTGTGAATATGCCTAGCACAGATATATTCTATTATTTAACCCCATTCAGAATTGATTAATTAAAGTATATTTCTATACTATAAATTATGGTTTACTATATGTATGATGTGTGTGTGTGTATGTGAAACCTTGCTTTGAGTGCGCTTATGCGTGCTCAGCCAGAGCCACTACAGCCCTCTGTACCAGGAAAGGCTCATTAGCCCACCACACTGCAAAACCGCACACTGCCATCTGCTGACGTGGGTATATTCTGCATCTCAGCTGTTTTTAGGACGAGCAGTTGGAGGCTGGTGGAAGATGACGTTAGGAAGGGCATCATAAGCATCACTGCCACCTGGGAGCAGAGACCAAGAATGTGTATGATGTATGCCTGGGAAAAACGATTGGAGTTTTGAAGAGGCCAAGATCAAATGCCAGTATTCCAGGAGTGTGTCCCCCTGAGGACTGTGCTTTGAGGACCCATGTGGGACCGATCTGGGGGGCACTCCCATTTGTAGGGATCCATAGTCCCCTTATAAACATGGGATATGCACTCGTAACTATTAGACCTGTGTCCTTACTGTCCCACCTGCTTTGTGAAGCTTTCTGACCTCCCCGCCTGTGATTCTCCCTCTTTTCTCTGAACTCTGCAAACATTACATCACCCAGTTGGCACAAGCAGTTTTCTGCCTTGATCTGGTTGGTTTTCTTTTCAGGTTTTTGGCTTGATGCCAGACATTTTCTTTGAGTGATTAAAACTGGGAACTTGGAAGACTTAAAATCATTTAAGAAACGAAAGAGCACATTTTCTTACATTTTTTTGGTGTGCATAATGGAAAATTTTCAAATATATAAAAGATCAGAAAGGATAGAATTATGCACCCCTATGTTTCCATCATCTAGTCCAAACTTGTTGGATCTATAAGCCCGCCATCTTCTCTTGATGCCAAATTCTTTGGGGACAAATTTCTGACATATACTTTCTTTTATAAATATTCTTGTGTATAATGTATCTTTAAAAGATGAGCATTCTTGGGGCGCCTGGGTGACTCAGTGGGTTAAGCCTCTGCCTTCAGCTCAGGTCATGATCCCAGCGTCCTGGGATCGAGCCCCACATCGGGCTCTCTGTTGAGCAGGAAGCCTGCTTCCCTTCCTCTCTCTCTGCCTGCCTCTCTGCCTGCTTGTGATTGCTGTCTGTCAAATAAATTAAAAAAAAAATCTTTATAAAAAAAAAAAGATGAGAGGCGCCTGGGTGGCTCAGTGAGTTAAAACTTCTGCCTTTGGCTCAGGTCATGATCCCAGGGTCCTGGGATCGAGCCCCGCATCGGGCTCTCTGCTCAGCAGGGAGCCTGCTTCCTCCTCTCTCTCTGCCTGCCTCTCTGCCTACTTGTGATCTCTGTCTGTCAAATAAATAAATAAACAAAATCTTAAAAAAAAAAAGATGAGCATTCTTTAAAAATACATATATGTGTGTGTGTATGAATATATAGTATGTATATATGTATGTATGTGTTTGTGTGTGTGTTTATGTAAAACACACCTCTATCACTATATCAGATGCTTTTATGCATCAGGTCAGATCTTCCCAGGCTCACCCGTTTCTCCTTCCAGCTCCTCATGGGCTTTGAGCCACTTGAGTGCATCTCCTGCCCTCTGTGCCTGTCAAGTGTCCCTGTTGTCAGCAATGAGGAACTGGCTCATGCCTCTCAGAACTACCGTGGAGGAGAAATGAAGGTCCTAAGAGAATCTTTGATCAATGGAAGGAGAGTCAGTGGTTAAGTTTTTTAACTTATTTAACTTTTAACTTTTAACCAATTTACCTTTTTAAAATTTATTTAATTTTATTTAACTTTTAACCAATCCCTTACCAATGGCTATTAGATTAGGTTAGGTTTTACCCCTCTTTTCCTTCCTGTGTTCTCCACCAGAAACAACAGTGCATTAAACATCTTTGTATGTGCGTGTATTTCTCGATGATAAATTCTTGGAAGGGCTGGCCCTAGGTGAAAGGGAATGGACATTCTACATTTTCATAAACCGTCAAGTTAATTTTCAATAAAGTTGGGCATTTTCATTTTTTTTTAAAGATTATTTGAGACAGTGTGTGCACAAGTGGGGGGAGGGGCAGAGGGAAAGGGAGAGAGAGAATCTCAAGCAGACTTCCCGCTGAGTGGGGAACTCATGCCCCATGAGATCACCACCTAAGCCAAAATCATGTGTTCGATGCTTAACTGATTGAACCGCCCTCGTGCCCAAAGAGCATTTTCATTTTAAGTGAAATAAGAACCTTAAGGTAAATGGGTTCAGTTCCGACCATAGAATTACAGGCTGTAGTCTTCTGATGGAGAAGGATAATTTGAACAATAGCCCCTACCTGTTGCCCCTAAAATTTCAGCAATCCTTTTACTTTGTTCCACTCATTCAATCATGCAACAAATATTTAGTGAGTACCTGCTATACATTAGTACTGAGATAGAAAATATACCTTCTACACGATAGTACTAAGATACTATAGTGAGCAGACAAAAGTCCCTGCGGGTCATGGAGCTTACATTCTAGGGATCCAGGCACACTTCAGCATACTGAAGACTGATATAATTTATTCCTTTTGCTACTAAGTCTCAACCAGTTAAATTGTTTCTGTTACAGGTTGGGGCCCAATAATTACCCAGTGTTTCACAAGATAAAACCCATCTTCTTGGCTTGAAACTGAAAAAGGAAATTTCACACCCCATTCTTCAAAGACAGAGAGATTCATACACTTTGTGTGCAGCCGTGGCAGGCTGTGCCAGTGTCATGGGTTAATCGTCCATCTTTTATCAGTCCCAGGAGACTCAAACTGGGCATAGTGGACTGGTGGTTGACAGGCAGCTCAGAAAAAGATGCACTACAAGCAGTTCAGATGGAACCAAATGAAACATTTTTCTGATCTGAGCTGCAAGCCTGACAAGTTACTCTGAAGTAACTAAACGAAACAAAACACAAACACAAAACCAAAAAAAAGCCCATGCTCCTTTTAGCAGTTAAAAGAGAGGATTGTTTGCCTCATAGCAGGTTTTTAGAAAGCATTTGGTGGCACAGTACGTGGGAGGCAACAGGATGAAGAATCTGATTCCCAGTATGACTTCAACGGAAATATCCAAGGGCATGGTCTATATGGGTTTTGTGTTGTATTTTAATTAACAGGAACAAACGGCTCTAGTGTTTTGTGCTGCTACTTCCTTCTGTGCTACCGCTCAGTGCACTCCTCTTCACTCATCAAAGTGTTGAAGTATCTTGGAGTGGGCAGCTGTTTTTTGTAGATAGGGCCTTGGAGAGGCATCTGGGTGGCTCAGTTATTTAAGTGTCTGCCTTCAGCTTGGGTTGTGATCTTGGGTTCCTGGGGTTGAGCCCTGAGGAGGGGTCCCTGCTCAGCAGGGACCTGCTTCTCCCTCTGCCTCTGTCCTTCCCTACCACCCTGCTCGTTCTCTCTCTCTTTCCCAAATAAATAAAATCTTAAAAAAAAAAAAAAAAAGGTAGGTCCTTAGAAACTTACCTAAAGATGGAGGCAGGATACAAATACAAATTGCAGAAATATGCCAGTATACCATAATACTTAAAGTATAAATTGATACAAAAGAGGAAAGTAGAAGTGGGAGATTCTTTTTTTTTTTTAAGATTTTATTTATTTATTTGAGAAATCACAAGTAGATGGAGAGGCAGGCAGAGAGAGAGGAGGAAGCAGGCTCCCTGCCGAGCAGAGAGCCCGATGCGGGACTCGATCCCAGGACCCTGAGATCATGACTGAGCCGAAGGCAGCGGCTTAACCCACTGAGCCACCCAGGCGCCCCAGAAGTGGGAGATTCTTATTAGTGTTGTTAGGTCTGTAATCAAAGGATCGAGACTGATACAAAGCGAAGGTCAAGCAAAACTTTATTTCATGCCAAGCATTGAGAATCAAACCGACTGTTCAGGGCCACCTCTTACAGAGAGGGTGACCACCCCCAGCCTCACAGACTAACTTTTATAGAGCAAAGGCCTTGTGGTTGAGCCTGGCCACACACAGGTGGCCAATGAGATTGCAACACACAGAGAAAGCTGCACAGTCATGCTGGGTCACACGCGGGTGGCCAATTGAATTACAATTCACCCCATAGCCTATCACCTTGGTGAGAATTGGCGCCCAAAAGGCAAGGCCCACACTCCTTGGTAGCTAGGAGACAGTATGCGCGCTTTACTGATTGGATGTCTCCATGTGACCCCACTCATCCCTGCATTCAGGGCGTTTATCTCTACATGACCCACATTTTTATTTGGGCTTTGTTACCTGGGACTGGTTTCCTGGACTTGCTTTTAAATAAGTTCCCCTGGCGGGGACAGGATCAATTTAACTTTTACTGCATAAACAACAAAATGGCTGTTCAACCGAGGTCAGGCCGCTCTGGCTAAATAGGCCCTTACATTGTGTTTTCCATAAAATTAGATAATCATTGATTCCTTATTTTATAGTAAATTATAATTTTAACAACTGCAGGTAATACACATTCACAGAAGAAGAGCAAAAACACAGATAAACAAAAAGATTAAAAAAACTATATCAAGCTGTATCGCACAGAAATATTACTTGTTAACATTTTGGTGATGTACCTCCCTCCATGTGAAACACACTATTATCTAAGCTGTTGTTGTTTTTTTTCTTTTCTTTTACAATTCAACAGTATATAATGAACATCTTTTCAGTTGGTAAATATATTTCATTTTTTTTTAAGATTTTATTTATTTGACAGAGAGAGATCACAAGTAGGCAGAGAGGCAGGCAGAGAGAGAGAGAGGGGAAAGCAGGCTCCCCGCTGAGCAGAGAACCCAATGCGGGACTTGATCCCAGGACCCTGAGATCATGACCAGAGCCGAAGGCAGTGGCTTAACCCACTGAGCCACCCAGGCACCCTCATTATTATTTTAATGGCTGTCTAGATTATTATGAAGTCCATCTGTGTAGTATATTTTTACAAATTTAATTTAAATCTTTATTTTTTGAAAGATTTTATTTATTTGAGAGAGAGAGCATGAGCAGGGTGAAGGGGGTAGAGTGCGAGGGAGAAGCAGGCTCCCCACTGAGCAGGGAGCCTGACATGGGGCTTGATTTCAGGACCCTGGGATCATGACGTGAGCTGAAGGCAGACACTTAATCGACTGAGCCACCCAGGTGCCCCAATGCCCCAGTTTAAATCTTCAGATAATTTTTTGATGAGGAATTAATGAGTCAAAGGGGAAAACATTTTAGTACTCTTGATATATGTTACTACATTGACCTCCAGAAAACTTGTGTACTCCGTACAGCATTATAGTCCTACCACTGCAATTTTGTTCTTCCTTGCCAATTTAAGATGGAAAAATGAGACCACATTCAGTTTTTACACATATTCTAAAGCTTTTATTTTTATTTATTTATTTTTATTTGACAGAGTGAGACACAGTGAGAGAGAGAACACAAGTAGGGGGAGTGGGAGAGGGAGAAGCAGGCTTCCCGCTCAGCAGGGAGCCCAATATGGGGTTTGACCCCAGGACCCTGGGATCATGACCTGAGCTGAAGGCAGACGCTTAACGACTGAGCCACCCAGATGCCTCGGTTTTAAATATATTCTAATCATTTCCTAAGGTACCTTACCAGCTTTCAATAAACACAGTTCAGTGTATTGCACTAAGCCCGGATCTCTTTGTTGCACTTATCCAAGGGTGCTCTCTCCTGTTGCATTCTATGGGTGCTGGCCTGTGATTGCTTATCCCTTATTGTGTGACTCCTCAGAAAAGGACTCTGAGACAGGGATTGTCTGCAGGAGACTTGGGGGGCGTGCGCTCAGGATCAAGACCTAGTGGAGACAAAGAAAGCACAACGGGGTAGAAGGAGAATTTGAACGTGATGTGGTTGCAACCAAGACCTCAGCCTGTCCCACAAGGAGCTCTGGAGTTCAGACAGCTCCTCAGAGAGGTCCCAGATCAAGCCAAAGGAACAGGTCTTTAGACTCCAACATCAACCAGTCATTGCATGCAAGTTTCCTTTGTGGAGAAGATGTAACTTGAGGTGAAGCAGCTTCTTTGGGTCAAGGTCAATTCCCAGAAAGGGATCTGGCTGGGAGCCTTCAACAGTCAACACTCCCAGCAGCTATGGGGGATGAGGTCCTAGAGTGGGTATCTGGATGACATATAATAAAGTGCACTAACACTGACCCTTGCGCCTCTCAGAACTACTTGCTTTATATAGTAACTGCATTGCACCCAGGAACAGACCTTCCAGGATCCGGGTTAGCTCTTTTCCTGGCAACCTACAAGGGGAAGGTTTGTAGGATGAACTGCAGTGCTTGCAGCTGCAGCTGATCTTGAAGCTACAACTGATACTCATCAGTACTCCTGCCACAGCAAGAGTCTCCTCATTCTCAGAAACCAGCACTGTTTACTGGGTGTGGCTTATAGAACTTTATTCCAAAGGGGCCTGAGCCTTTGGTCACCACAGTACCCTTCTCAGGCCATGGCTGAATCTGGTGAGTGGTCATATGAAGAGAAGCCCCACTGGATATCCTCCCCACAGTGCGTAACAGCTACTGCCAATGAGGTCAGTTAAACCTGCCATATTGTAACTCTTCCTTGCCTCCTACCTATTGGCATGAGGAGCCCCAAACGGCAGAGCAGCAGCTGTGGTTTCATGTTTATGGGGGTCTGCTGTGTCTCTTGGTGAAAGTGTTACTCTCCTGAAGCCAGGGCCTCTGGATCCAGGGTCTCAAGCTGTGGAGAAGGGAGCACAAATTTTCCAAGGGGATCACTGGAAGAGATGGTGAGCAGGGACACTTCTTCCAACTCTTATATCCTGGACACTTGTATTCCACCTGATGGGCACTGTGCATCTTATGGTGGTTGTTGACTCATGGCATATACATACCACGTCCTGGAGGTGGTGCCCCCTCTGTACACAGTATCTCCATGCTGACATGTTGGTCAAGCCTTCAGAAGGCCCCTCTATCATTCTGAAGGTTTCAAGCTTCTGGGTGGTGCAGAGTGTAATAGAATCAGTGTTGGAAACTCAGGTGAGTTGAGAAAGAGCTGAGCTGCCAAATGTCTGAATAGCTGATTCAAGCAAGAAGCCTTAAATGAAAGACTTAAATCCTTACTACAGTGGTATTAAGCAAGATGCTAAAAGTGGAGAAAGCAAAGACTTCTTTGTTGCACTTTCCCCCATGGACTGATGGGTGCTGGAGGGTCAGGTGGATCAGTGCAGTTGCGGGGTTCATCTCATTATTAAGGTAGCTTTGAACAAAAGGCAATGGTGGGGCACCTGGGTGGTTAAGTGTCTGCCTTCTGCTCATGTCATGATCCCAGGGTCCAGGGATCGAGTCCTGCATTGGGCTTCCTGCACTATGGGCAGTCTGTTTCTCCAACTCCCTCTGCCCACCACTCCCCCTGCTTGTTCTCTCTCTGTCTCTCTCTCTCTCTATGTCAAATAAATAAATAGATAACCTTAAAAAAAAAAAGGCAATGGTAAGGGTGCCCAGGTGGCTCAGTTGATTGGGCAGCTGATTCTGGATTTCAGTTCAGGTCATGGTCTCAGGGTTCTGGGATCCAGCCCCCAGTTGGGCTCTGTACTAGGCGGGAAGTCTGCCTGAGGATTCTCTCTCTTCCACTCCCTTTGCCCCTCCCCTCACTCATGAGCTCTCTTGCTCATGCTCTCTCTCAAATAAATAAATAAATCTTTAAAAAAGCTACGGTAGTTTTATGGACATTGAGGTGGAAGATAGAATGAGGGGGAGAGTACTGAGTTGGGGTAGGAAAAAGTGTCTTCAAGGTTTCCCCCTTCTCTCTTCCATTTTTTTTCTCCCCAAATTTTTATTTACATTCTAGTTAGTTAACATATGGTGCAATATTGGTTTTGGGAGTAGAATTCAGTGGTTCATTAATTACATACAACACCCAGTGTTCATCATAGCAAGTACCCTCCTTAATGCCCATCACCTATCACCCATCACTCATATAACCCATCCCCCACCTACTCCCTCCATCATCCCTCAGTTTGTTCTCTATTGTTGAATCTATTATTGTTTGGTTTGTTTCCCCCCTCCATTCTCTCTCTCCCATATGTTTACCCATTTTGTTTCTTAAATTCCACATATGACTGGTGGTATCTGTCTTTTCTGACTTCTTTCTCTTAACATAATACACCCTAGATCCATCCTTGTCATTGCAAATGGCAAGATTTCATTCTTTTTGAAGGTTGAGTAATATTCTACTGTATCTATATACCACATCTTCTTTATCCGGTTATCAGTCAGTAAACATTTGGGATCTTTCAATAGTTTGGCTATTGTTGATAATGCTGCTATAAATATTGGGGTGCATGTACCCTTCAAATCTGTATTTTTGTATTTGTTGGGTAAATACTTAGTGGTGCAGTTGTTGGGTCCTAGAGTAGTTCTATTTTTAACTTTTTGAGGAACCCATACTGTTTTCCAGAGTGGCTGCATCAGTTTGCTTTCCCACCAACAGTGCAAGAGGATTCCCCTTTCTCTGCATCCTTGCCAACACCTATTGTTCCCTATGGTTTAATTTTAGCTATTCTGACAAGTGTGAGGTGGTTACTCATAGTGATTTTGATTTGTATTTCCCTAATGATGAATGGTGTTGAGAATCTTTTCATGTGTCTGTTAGCCATCTGGATGTCTTCTTTGCAAAAGTGCCTATTCATGGTTTTTGCCCATTTCTTAAGTGGATTATTTGTTTTTTGGGGGTAAGTTCTGTATATATTTTGGATACTAACCCTTTATTGGATATGTCATTTGCAAATATATTCTCCCATTCTAGAGGCTGCTTTAATTTTGTTGATTGTTTCCTTGATGGGCTGTTGATGAAGCCCCAACAGTTCATTTTTGTTTTTGTTTACCTTGCCTCCAGAGTAACAAGAAGTTGCTAAGGCTGAGGCTGCTTGTGTTCTCTAGGGTTTTGATTCTTTCCTGTCTCACATTTACATCTTTTATCCATTTTGAATTTATTTTTGTGTATGGTATAAGAAAGTGGTCCAATTTCATTCTTCTGTAGGTTGCTGTCCAGTTTTCCCAACACCATTTGTTGAAGAGACTTTTTTCTAAAAGATTTTATTTACTTATTTGACAGGGAGAGAGAGAGAGAGAGACCACAAGTAGGGGGGACAGCAGACAGAGGGAGAGGGAGAAGCAGGCTCCCCACCAAGCAGAAAACCCCAAGTGGGTCTCAACCCCAAGACCCTGGGGTCATGACCTGAGCTGAAGGCAGCTGCTTAACTGACAGAGACATCCAGGTGCCCTGAGACTGTCTTTTTGACATTAGATATTCCTTCCTGCTTTGTTGAGGATTAGTTGACCATAGAGTTGTGGGTCCATTTCTGGGTTCTCTGTTCTCTTCCATTGATCTATGTGTCTGTTTTTGTGTCAGTACTATACTGTCTTGATGACTACAGTTTTTACAATACAGCTTGAAGTCTGGAATTGTGATGCCTCCAGCTTTGCTTTTCTTTTTCAAGATTGCTTTGGCTATTCAGGGTCTTTTGTGGTTCCATACAAATATTAGGAGTGTTCCATACAAATTTCTAGCACTGTGAAAAATGCTGGTGATACTTGATAGGGATTGTGTTAAATGTATAGGTTGCTTTAGGTAATATAGACATTTTAACAATGTTTGTTCTTCCAGCCCATGAGCATGGAATGTTTTCTCACTTCTTTGTGTCCTCTTCAATTTCTTTCATAAGTGTTTTATAGTTTTCAGAGTATAGATCTTTCACCTCTTTGATTTGGTTTATTCCTAGGTATTTTACTGTTTTTGGCATGATTGTAAATGGCATCAATTCCTTGATTTCTTTCTCTGCTGCTTTGTCATTGGTGTATAGAAATGCAATAGATTTCTGTATATTGATTTTATATCCAGGGACTGCTGAATTCATGTATTAGTTCTAGCAAATTTTTTGGTGGAGTCCTTTGGGTTTTCTATATAGAGTATCATGTTGTCAGCAAATAGTTAAAGTTTGACTTCTTCCTTGGTGATTTGGATGCCTTTTCTTTTTGTTGTCTGACTGCTGAAGCTAAGACTTCCAGTACTATGTTAAATGGTAATGATGAGAGTAGACAGGTCTTGTTCCTGACCATAGAGGAAAACTCAGTTTTTCCCCATTGAGGATGGTAGTAACCTTTATGATGTTGAAGTATGTTCTACCTATACCTACTTTGCTGAGGGTTTTTATCAAGAATGGTTGCTTTTGGTTAAATGATTTTTCTACATCTATTGAGAAGATCATATTGTTCTTATCCTTTCATTAATGCTGTGTATCATGTTGATGGATTGAATATTGAAACATCTCTGCAGCCCAGGAATAAATCCCACTTGATCATGGTAATCACTTTTTAAAAAAAGATTTTATTTATTTATTTGATACAGAGAGAGCACAAACAAGGGGAGTGGGGGCAGAGGGAAAGGGAGAAGCATGCCCCCACTGCTGAGCAGGGAGCCCGAGGTGGAGCTTGATCCCAGGACCCAAGGATCATGATCTGAGCTGAAGGCAGATGTTTAACCTACTGAGCCACACAGGTACCCCCGTTCTTCTTCTTCTTCTTTTTTTTTGATTTTATTGATTTACTCATTTTAGTGAGAGAGGGAGAGAGAAAATCTCAAACAGAGAAAGAGAGAGTGAACAAGTGCACCAGTGTGAGAGGCAGAAGGAGAGGGAGAGATAGAATCTCAAGCAGACTCCATGCAGAGCTCAGAACTAACAGGGGGTTGGATGCCATAACTCCAAGACCATGATGTGAACCAAAATCAAAAGATGGATGCTCAGCTGAGTCCCCAGGCGCCCTGGTGAACAATTCTTTCCATGTACTATTGGAGTTGATTTGCTAAAAGCTTGTTGAGAATTTTTGCATTCATGTTCATGTTCATGTTGGCTTATAATTCTCCTTTAGTGGGGTCTTTGGTTTTAAGAATCAGGGTAATGCTGGTCTCATAAAAGGAGTTTGGTAGTTTTCCTTCCATTTCTACTTTTTGAAACAATTTGAGAATGGGTGCCTGGGTGGCTCATTTGGTTAAACATCTGACTTTGGCTCGGGTCATGATCATAGGGTCCTGGGATTGAGCCCAGTTTTGGGCTCCCTGTTCATCAGGTGAGTCTTCGGCTCCCTCTCCCTCTGCTCCTGTGCTCTCTCTTGCTCACTTTCTCTCTCAAATAAGTAAATAAAATCTTAAAAAAATAAAAAAGAGGGGCGCCTGGGAGGTTCAGTTGGTTAGGTGTCTGCCTTCAGCTCAGGTCATGATCCCAGAGTCCTAGGATCAAGCCCCACTTCGGGCTCTCTGCTCAGCTGGGAGCTTTCTTCTCCCTGTCCCTCTACCTGTCACTCCCACTGCTTGTGCGCTCTCTCCATCTGTCAAATAAATAAATAAAATCTTAAAAAAAAAAAAGGAGAGACAATTGGAGAAGAATAGGTATTAATTTTTTAAATGTTTGGTAGAATTTCCCTAAGAAGCTGGACTTTTATTTATTGGGATATAGACTTTTGTTTATTGAGAGATTTTTGATTACTGATTCAATTTCTTGGCTGATTATGGGTCTGTTCAAATTTCCTATTTCTTCCATTCAGCTTCAGTAGTTTGTGTGTTTCTAGGAATTTGTCTATTTATTTCAGATTGCCCAGTTTTTGGCATATAATTTCTTATAATATTCTCTTATAATTGTTTGTTCAGTGGTGGTTGTGATCTCTTCTCTTTTATTCATGATTTTATTTATTGGGGTCCTTTCTCTTTCTTTTTTGATAAATCTGGCTAGGGGTTTATCAATTTTATTAATTCTTTCAAAGAACCAACTCTTGTTTTTTTTTAAAAAATTATTTTTTATATTTTATTATTTTTTTAAATTTACTTATTTGACAGAGAGAGATCACAAGTAGGCAGAGAGGCAGGCAGAGAGAGAGGAAGGGAAGCGGGCTCCCCGCTGAACAGAGACCACAATGCGGGCTCAATCCCAAGACCCTGAGATCATGACCTGAGCCGAAGGCAGAGGCTTAACCCACTGAGCCACGCAGATGCCCCCCAACTCTTGGTTTTATTTGTTCTATTTCTGTTGCTTCTGAGTCATTTATTTGTGTTCTAATCTTTATTATTTTCCTTTTTCTACTGACTTTAGGTTTTATTTGCTGTTAGTTTTCTAGCTCTTTTTGGTGTAGGGTGAGGTTATATATTTGAGACTTTTCTTGCTTCTTGAGGTAGGCCTGTATTGCAATATACTTCCCTCTTAGGACTGCCCTTTCTGCATCCCAAAGGTCTTGGACTGTTGTGTTTTCATTTTCATTTGGTTCCATGGATTTTTAATTTCTTTTTAATTTTACTGGTTAACCTATTTATTCTTCAGTAGGATGCCTTTTAAACTCCATGTATTTGTGGTCTTACCAAATTTTCTGTTGTGGTTGACTTCAAGTTTCATAGCACTGAGGTCTGAAAATATGCACAGTGTGATCTCAATCTTTTTGCACTTGTAAGGGCTGATTTGTGACCTAGTATGTGATGAATTCGGGAGAATGTTCCATGAGCACTCAAAGAGAATGTGTATTCTGCTGCTTTAGGATAAAATGTCCTGAATATATCTGTTAAGTCCATCTCATGCAATGTGTCATTCAAAGCCATTGTTTCCTTGTTGATTTTCTGCTTCGATGATCTGTTCAATGCTATAAGTGGGGTGTTAAAGCCCCCTGCTATTATTGTATTATCAATGAGTTTATGTTTATTAATTGATTTATATATCTATCTATCTATATTTGGTGCTCCCAGGTTGGGGGGTATAAATATTTACAATTGTTTGAGCTTCTTGATAGGTAGACCCCTTAATTATGATAAAATGTAACTCGTTAGTTTTTTGCTTAAAATTTAGTTTGTCTGATGTACGTATGGTTATCCCAGCTTTCTTTTGATATCCATTGATTGATAGATGGTTCTCCACCCCCTCACTTTCCAATCTGCAGCTGTCTTTAGTTCTAAAATAAGTCTCTTGTTGGCAGCATGTAGATGGTTTTTTTTTTTTTTTAATTCATTCCAACATCCCGTGTCTTTTGATTGGGGCATTTAATACATTTATATACAGGATGATTTTTAATGGATATAAATTTAGTACCACTGTGCTATCTGTAAAGTTGGTGTTTCTGGTGATGTTCTCTGATCCTTTCTAGTCTTTGCTGCTTTTGGTCTTTTTTCCCCAAAGAATCCCCTTTAATATTTTCTGCAAGGTTGGTATAGTGGTCATGAACTTTAGTTTTTATTTGTCTGGGAAGCTCCTTATTTTTTCTTTTATTCTGAATGACAGCCTTGCTGGATAAAGTATTCCAGGCTGTGTATTTTTCCCATTCAGCACATTGAGTATATTCTGCCACTTTCTTCTGGACTGCCACACTTCTGTGGACAGATCTGCTGTCCCTTGTAGATTAAGGACTACTGTCCCTTGTAGATTAAGGACTTTTCTTCCCTTGCTGCTTTTAGGATTCTTTTCTTGCCTGTGTATTTTGTGAAATTGACTATCATATGTCTTGGTGATGGCTGGGTTTTGTTGAGTTTAGTGGGAGTTCTCTGTGTTTCTTGGATTTCAATGTGTTTCCTTACCCAGATTAGGGGAGGTTGTAAGCTATAATTTTCTCAACTAAACCTTCTGCCCCTTTATTTCTTTCTTCATCTTCTGGGACTCTTATGATACAAATGTTATTTCATCTTAAGGAGTTGCTGAGTTCCTCTACTTTCATGACCCAATACCCTTCTTTCCCTTTTTTCTTCAGCTTCATTATTTTCCATAATTGTATCTTTTAAAAATTATTTGTTTTATTTATTTTTAAAAAGATTTTATTTATTTGACAGAGATCACAAGTAGGCAGAGAGGCAGGCAGAAAGAGAGAGGAGGAAGCAGGCTTCCTGCTGAGCAGACAGCCCAAGCGTGGCCTGATTCCGGGAGCCTGGGATCATGACCTGAGCCAAAGGCAGAGGCCTTAACCCACTGAGCCACCCAGGTGCCCCTGTATCTTTTTTTTTTTTTTAAAGAATTTATTTATTTATTTATTTGGGAGAGAGAGAATGAAAGAGATCACAAGCAGTGGGTAGGGGTACAGGGAGAAGCAGACTCCCTGCTGAGCAGAGCGCCCAATGCAGGAGTCGATCCCAGACTTCTTTGGCTCATGACCTGAGCCAAAGCCAGATGCTTAACCAACTGAGCCACCCAGGTGTAATTGAATCTTCTGTATCAGTGATTTCTTCTTCTGCTTTGTTCATCTTCATTTTTACGGCATCCATTTGGGTTCACATCTCAGTTCTAGTATTTTTAATTCCAGCCTGACTAGATTTTAGTTCTTTTATCTCTGTAGTTAGGGATTCTCAAGTGTCATCTATGCTTTTTTCAAGCCCAGCCAGTATGTTTATAATTGTTGTTTTAAATTCTAGTTCAGACATCTTACTATATCTGTATTGATTAGATCCCTGATCGTTACTTCTTCCTGTTCTTTCTTTTGGGGGTGAATGCTTCTGTCTTGTCATTTTGTCCATTGGGAAAAGGGGATGTTAGATCCTAGGTGTGTTTTGGTCTGCTTGTTAAAAGAAGCTAAATCCAGGGCGCCCAGTTGGCTTAGTCAGGTAAGTGTCTGCCTTTGGCTCATGTCATGATTCCAGCGTCCTGGGATTGAGCCTCACATTGGGGTCCCTGCTCAGCAGAGAACCCCTTCTCCCCCTCCCTCTGCTTCTCCAGCTTGTGCTCTGTCAAATAAATAAAACCTTTTAAAAAATAAAAGGCAGATCCAAAAATAAAAATAAAATAATAAATAAAACAGAGGTTAGATCCTATTTCCCCTAGAGCTGAAGTCACGCAGCACTTTATGATCAGTAGACTTGTGCATTCGAGGGGTTGGTGCTGGTCTTCTGGGGGAGAGGCCTGTTGTGTTGATTCTCAGGCAAACTTGTGCTAGTGGAGATGAACCTGCAGGGTGCACCCCCCTCCTCTCTAAGGAGGTCTGAGCAGACCTGTAGAACAATTCTGCTCAAGTCTTCAGATAGAAAAAACCTAAGAATTAAAGTTATGACTACAAATATGTGAAGAGTATGATCAGCCAAAGGGGTCTGAATCCTTTAGAGATTCATCTCCCTTCAGAGATTGTGATGCACTGGCAATGCACCAGTCTGGTGTGGGGAGGGCAACTTTCCCCTATGAGGCAAGCCAGGTAAGGCCTTTGTAATTACCTATGGCCAGGCCTGAAAAATCACGCATAGATTTTAGCCAGGTGCTAGACTCCTCAATCAGTAGTAGACCCCATGGTATTGTGTCTATTGTTTTTTAAATTTTTAATTTTTAATTTATTTTCAGCATAGCAGTATTCATTATTTTTGCACCACACCCAGTGCTCCATGAAATCCGTGCCCTCTATAATACCCACCACCTGGTACCCCGACCTCCCACCCCCTGCCCCTTCAAAACCCTCAGATTGTTTTTCAGAGTCCTTAGTCTCTCATGGTTCACCTCCCCTTCCAATTTCCCCCAACTCCCTTCTCCTCTCTCTCTCTCCATGTCCTCCATGCTATTTGTTATGCTCCACAAATAAGTGAAACCATATGATAATTGGCTCTCTCTGCTTGACTTACTACACTCAGCATAATCTCTTCCAGTCCCGTCCATGTTGCTACAAAAGTTGGGTATTCGTCCTTTCAGGTGGAGGCATAATACTCCATAGTGTATATGCACCACATCTTCCTTATCCATTCGTCCATTGAAGGGCATCTTGGTTCTTTCCACAGTTTGGCGACCGTGGCCATTGCTGCTATAAACATTGGGGTACAGATGGCCCTTCTTTTCACTACATCTGTATCTTTGGGGTAAATACCCAGTAGTGCAATGGCAGGGTCATAGGGAAGCTCTATTTTTAATTTCTTGAGGAATCTCCACACTGTTCTCCAAAGAGGCTGCACCAACTTGCATTCCCACCAACAGTGTAAGAGGGTTCCCCTTTCTCCACATCCCCTCCAACACATGTTGTTTCCTGTCTTGCTAATTTTGGCCATCTAACTATTGTTTTGATATAAAGTAGGACTCATAGTATGGGTTGTAGTGTGGGATTCCATGTTGGTAGCAGTTTCCAAGATTTGTAAACTGCTGGATACTGTTACTATGAGGCTTTGTGGAAAGGAAAGAAAAAACAATACCTTAAGTATGTGTTGAGTCAAGTCAAGGGTAATTGCTTCTCTTTCTAAGTAGAAGGGTCCTATGTAATCAACTTGTTAATAGGTGAAGGGTTGATTTCCTCAAGAGATGGTGCCATACTGGGACTCAGTACTGATTTCTGTCACTAACAGATAGGCCATTTGACCCTTTCCCATGAATAAATTCTGAATATCCTAGAGCCCTACAAATTCTCTCAAACTACTCTGTGGTCTATAAACAACAAAACTGGAAGAGAGCACATTTATTTACAACATGTTTTACTGACTATTTTAAGCCCACTGTTCAGGCCATCTGCTCAGAACAAAAGATTCCTATAAAAATATTACTGCTTATTGACAATGCTGCTTGTCGACCAAGAGCTATGATGAAGATGTGTAATGAGATGAATGTTTTCATGCCTGCTAACACAACATCCATTCCATAGCCTATGGATTGAAAACCTTCTAAAAAGGAGTCACCATTCCTGATGCCATTAGTGTAAGGGCCTACTTAGTCAGAGGGAGCCTTTTTGTTGTTTATGCAGTAAACTTAGATTGACCCTAACCCTCCCAGAGGAACTTACTTGCAAAACCCAGATACAAGGGCAGGTAAGGCCAGGTAGAGACATCCAATCAGTGGGGCACGCATGTATCTACTAGGGTGAATTGTAATTCAATTGGCCGCCTGTGTGTGACCTAACATGACTGTGCAGTTTTCTCTGTGTATTGCAATCTCATTGGCCACCTGTGTACAGCCTGGCTAAACTACCTCTATAAAAGTTAGTCTGTGAGGCTGGGAGGGGTCGCCTCTTTGCAAGAGACAGCACTGACCAGTCAGGTTGATTCTTGATGCTTGGCGGGAAATAAAGTTTTGCTTGACCTTCGCTTTCTATCAGTCTCGCTCCAGTGAATGGTGACTCCTTTTTAGGTTTTCAATTGTCTTTGCCCAGATCCATTAGGGGAATCTATGGCAGCTGCAGCCTTATGAACATATTTCTTAAACAATGAGACTTCTCATTTTTAAGTCAAAATTACTCCTTGATCCATAGGCTATGGAATGGATGTTGTGTTAGCAGGCATGAAAGCATTTATCTCATTACACATCTTCATCCTTCGCACTGTTCAAATTACTCTTGCTAAGTTTTCTTGCAAAGGAATAAAACAACTGAGTTCTCAATATTGTAATGTTTTAAACTAAAACATACTAAATAAACATTAGTTTCTTATTTTTTGTTTGACAAATTTGAAAGGTCATAGAATAATCCTAATTTCCCCCTTTTTTAACATTACCTTGCAATTTAGTTTGCAATTTAATTTTTAGGGTCCTATACAACTGTGCAAAGAAAGGACTGCCTGTATTGTGTTTTCCAATGACTGATTAACATTCTATAACATAGACAATAGCATTATTTAATGGAAATTTTTTTTTTTTGCATTTTTTCTATTGGTATAAACAATACTGCAATAAATATCCTTATAACATCTTTTTCTGTGCACCTGTATTCTTAGGAAAAATTCTATAACAGGTCAGAGACTATGCACCTTCACATTTTAATATGTGCTGCTAAACTGTCTTCCAGACATGCTGGCTGAGTGCCAGTTTACACTTCATCAACAGTGACTCCAAGTTTCCAATTCTCTGTCCGTGTCTTATCATCGCCAGTTTGATATCTTGCTGGTGTTTTAATCTGATTGCCAGAGAAGTTGAAAATCTTGAAGAGATAAGGTTTTAAAAAGTTACTTGGAAAAAGAGTTCCCTAAAGATTACTCATGTTGTAAGTAGACAGAAAGTTTACTTGCTCTAGGGACATAATGACATCTTGATCTATTAAGAACAACAGCAGCCGGGACACCTGGGTGGCTCAGTTGGTTGAGCGGCTGCCTTCAGCTCAGGTCATGATCCCAGTGTCCTGGGATCGAGTCCCACATGGGGCTCCTTGCTCAGCGGGGAGCCTGCTTCTCCCTCTGCCTCTGCCTGCCATTCTGTCTGCCTGTGCTCGCTCTCTCTCTCTGATAAATAAATAAACTCTTTAAAAAAAAAAAAAAAGAACAACAGCAGCCACCAGTCCATCTCTCTGAGCAGCAATCAAGGGGCTGGTGGTTCATTTTAATTAAGCAAAACAAACAAAAAATGATTTGAAGAACGAGTATACAAAAAAACCAGTAAGACTTTACAAACTTCTGGGTATCACTCTTAGCCAGATGGCTTGTTTAGATCTAAAGTTCTCTGGGTCACACTTTGGTCTTTCAACTAAATAGATACACACATAGTCAGATTTAGATGAACACAATATACTGCCAGATGTGAACGTAAAAATAAATTCTTGTATAGAAACATTTTATCCTGGGCTAATTATTAAGTTTTACCCTTGAACTACCAAAATTAGCCAGTTAATTTGTAAATAGTATCAGGCACAAGCCATGTATTCATCATTTTGCTATGAATATGGGGCTACAAAAAGTTTAAGATGTGGTCCTTGCCCTTAGCATTAAAAATACCTGTTCAGAGAATATATTTTATATGCAAGGAACTACAAAGGAGCTTTTACCAGTGTCTCTTATTTGGTCCCCACAATCCTGCAAGGTAGAAATTAACTACTATACAGATGAAGAGATCTGAGACTCAATTACACACCATTTCCTGTCAGGAATGAACTCAAGGTTTTTAAATTCCCCATTCCTACACCAAATTGATTAAAAAATCCATTTGGAAAAACAACAGGAATGAAGTGTAACAAGTATTTTAGACAAAAATTAGGTGCAAAACCATGTGGTTTTAATAGTAAAGCAGTATATAGTTTTCTATGGGTTGAATAGCCTGGGGTATAGTCAATTGGATAGATCAATATTTAGACAATCCTGAGCCATCGTGGGTGAGGGATTCACACGTGCCTGGATAGACAATATCTGACTTGTATATGCCTCCTGGGATGGGACTAATTGAAAAGGAAAGGAGGAGTGCCTGGAATGCTGGGCCTCCTTTGAAGTTTCTTGTCTGAAGGCAGCCAGATTCCTTTTTTTTTTTTTTTAAAGACCCTATTTATTTATTTGACAGAGACAAGTAGGCAGGGAGGCAGGCAGAGAGAGAGAGAGAGAGGGGAGGAAGCAGGCTCCCTGCCAAGCAGAGAGCCCCATGTGGGGCCCGATCCCAGGACCCTGGGATCATGACTTGAGCTGAAGGCAGAGGCTTTAACCCTCTGAGCCACCCAGGTGCCCCTGAAAGCAGCCAGATTCTTACTGTGGCTCAAGGTTCTGCTCTAGGGAGTAAATGTTTAAATTTAGAAGAAGAACAAGCACCTGTGGTGGTCACGTACTTTACAAACTCCTTGCCTTGCACACACACCACAAGCACTGCTTGCCCTTATCACACACAGCCTGATAATCATTGTCCTGACCTTTAAACTATACTTTCCTTCTTGTTTTGCACTTGCACTTGGTGTATTGATAAGACCCCAATAAAAGTGGAGGCAAAGCTTGGCTCAAGGCCTTTTGCCACTAGAGCATCCAGTCCCCAAACCTCTCCTTTCTCCTCCTAAGGTATCTGGAGTAATCTTTTCATTTGCCACCTCAGGGTTTCCTGTCCAACCCTGACACTTGGGAGCAGAAGAACCATTCTTCTAAGTGTGCAGGATCTTGGAAGACAGATGCAAGTGTAGGAAAGGAAGGGTTGAAGGAGCTTTTCCAGGGTCCCATGAGATAAAAAGAAAATATTTTACGGCTGAGCAAAGGGAAGGAATGACAAATGCAGCTTGTCTGAAGGGTCAGAACATGAAGGGGAAGATGGTGGGGGCTCTGCTGTGCTGGGGAGGTAATATATCACACAGTTGAACAAAGGGCTACTCTGACTAGTGAGTTAACCATAGTCCTTTGTGGTTGGTGTTGACATTTGGAACAAAGTGGCAAAATGAAAATGTTTGTTTTAAACAGGGTCTATTGGACTTTTGAGAAACTGAAGCCACCAGATAAAAAATACAACTCAAAATCTAGATTAATCTTCAAATACCAGCAGGGTGAATTAAAACAGAAATTAGGGGAATGTTCTATTTTCTCTACAATTAGTGCTAAAGCCAGTATCACTGAGTCTGTAACTGCAGCCTTAAAAAGAAGACCAGGCTGATCCATGCAAAAGAATATTTTAATGTTCCAAATACTTCCAGATATGTCAATTATATTTCAATAAAACTGGAAGAATAAAGAACGCCCTCCCCCTTAAAAACCACCTTCCAGTGCTTGTAAGAGCTTGTTTGCTGAAAAATATATTCTTATGTAACTCAAGTGTATAATAATGTACTATATAGAAACATTTACTTCAAGGAAAAAGAAATTTAGAAGTCTTGTACTCATGTTTCAGCCCAAGTTAACTACGAAGTTTTATTTCATAAAGTGCTCTTAACTATAAGTTACAGAGAAAAAAAGAAATCTGAAATACGTAATACAAGAGACTGTCCCTGGCAAAAGCCTCATAACAAATCTGATTCTACCCTAGAATCCTATGTTGCTCCATTCAACAGCCAAAGAAAGAAACTCCTGTGGAGCCTGCTACCCTCAGCCACTGCAAAAGCCAATTGGGCAACAATTCAGTATGAAAGTTACTGTGCTAGGAGAGAACATTTAATTATTGTTCATATATTATTTTCTTCTTTTGTATTATAATCCTCCTCCTCAAGATAGTCCATAGGATTTACATACAATGAGTCCTTCTTTTTTTTTTAGATTTTGTTTATTTATTTAACAGACAGAGATCACAAGTAGGCAGAGAGGCAGGCAGAGAGAGAGGAGGAAGCAGGCTCCCTGCCGAGCAGAGAGACCGATGCAGGGCTCGATCCCAGAACCTGGGATTATGACCTGAGCCGAGGGCAGAGGCTTTAACCCACTGAGCCACCCAGGTGCCCTGTGATGAGTCCTTCTATGTGGACATGTCAAGAACAAAAAATAAAACCAGGTAAAATATTTTGTAGGACAGTATGATAAAACATTTATTGAAAGCATAAATGATGGCATAACTCCCACCAAAGAATATATGAACAAAAATAGTCATAAATGAAGTAATTATAGAAATAAAAAATATAGTCACTGAAAAAATGCAATAAATGGGGTTAATTGTAGACTAGGCATATTTGAAGAGTAAATAAATTAGAAGACAGCACTGAAGAACTCAATCAGAACACAGAACAGAGACAAAGATGAAAAATATGAGAATAGTTAGAGACCTAACAGAATAGTTAGAGGCCCAAATTCAGCCAACCGGAGTTTAATAAAAAATGGAGGAAACGGTAAAGAAGCACTATTGAAGAGATACTAGCTGAGAAGTTTTCTTAATTGAAAAATAGATGTGGGGGGTGCCTGGGTGGCTCAGTGGGTTAAAGCCTCTGCCTTGGGCTTGGGTCATGATTCCAGGGTCCTGGGATTGAGCCCCACACCGGGCTCTCTCTGCTCAGCAGGGAGCCTGCTTCCTCCTCTCTCTCTGCCTGCCTCTCTGCCTACTTGTGATCTCTGTCTGTTAAATAAATAAAAATCTTAAAAAAAAAAGAAAAGAAAAATAGATGTGGGTCTTAGACAAAAAGCACATTCATTACATTCATTACTAAGCAAAGTGAGTAACTGTTAAACAGATCACAAATTGGTAGAATATCAAAAATAAAGAGGCAACTTAAAACCTTCCAAGGAAAGAGGCCGGATTACAAAGGAAAAACAAGTATACTGACAGTAAACCGTTCACAGACAAAAAGAGTTTAATAGTATAATATTTTAAAGATCTAAGGGAAAAATAACTGCCAACCTAGAATTTTATACTGAGCCAAACTATCATTCAAGAGGACAGGACTTTTTAGCATTTATAATCAACAGGCTCTAACTTAAAGAAATATTAAAGGGAGGAATACTAAATAATACTAAGTACTCCAAAGAAGAAAAGTGAACCCACCTGAAATATACAGGTATAAAAAATGGCACAAAACTTGACAAAAATAAGTCAATATATTAACTACAGAATATAAAAACAGAAAGTTTAAACTTAGCAAACTAGGGGGGAAAAAAACCTTAAAGAAAGCAGAGGGAAATGACAGAAGAGCCGAAATTAATGAACAACAACAACAAAAGCCCAGAGAGGATTGATAGGATCAAAAGCTGAAGATATTAGGTGAAGAGATTTAAAAAAATAGACAAATGTCTAATAAGACGTTATAGATTAAAGAAAGAGGAAAAAAGATACAAGAAGATGAAGTTAAAATATTTTAAAACCCTAGGAGAATACAGTGAAACTTATCCCATTAAATATAAAACTTTCTATCTCAAATAAACCTTTTTTTTTTTTTTTAAAGATTTTATTTGTGTATTTACTTATTTATTTAGAGAGAGCAGAGCAGGGGGAGGGGTAGAAAGATAGGGAAAAAGAATGTCAAACAGACTCCACAGTGAGTGCAGTGCCCAACACAGGGCTTGACCTCATGACCTGGAGATCATGACCTGAGCCAAAATCAAGAGTCAGATGCTTAACTGATGGAGCCATCCAGGCGCCCCCTCAAACAAACCTTTTCAAAAATCAGAGGCTGATATGCCATAGATATCCAAACTGGAGAAAAAATATAGAAAAGAAAACAATGGCTATAAACAGAGACATAAAATCCTTAAATATAAAATTAGTAAATATTAAGTGGACTATAAAAGTTAAGAATGTACATTATAGTCTCTAGAGCAACCACTAAAAAACAATACAAAGAAGTTCAATTAAAATACCAATAGGAAAGTAAAATACTAAAAAAATATTTAAAGTCATTAAAAAAAAGGCAGGAAAAACAGGAACAAAAACAGAGGAGGCAAGTAGGAAACATTAAATGGTAGATACAAATCTAACCATATAAACAACTACATTAAATCTTTTCAGACAAACTTTCCAATTAAAATATAGAGATTGTCATGGGCCGTTAAAGCCTCACCTTCGACTTGGGTCATGATTCTGGGGTCGTGGGATCAAGCCCTGCATTGGGCTCTCTGCTCAGCAGGAAGCCTGCTTCCCCCCCTCTCTCTGCCTGCCTCTCTGCCTACTTGTGATCTCTGTCTGTCAAATAAATAAATAAAATCTTAAAAAAAAAAAAACTTTATTAAAAAATGTAGAGATTGTCAGAATGTGTAAACAAGACCCAACTATATGCTGTCTGTAAGAAACCCACTAAACACAAATACAGGTGGGCTGAAGGTAAATGATAAGGAAAGATCTGTGCAAACAATAAGCACGGGGCGCCTGGGTGGCTCAGTCATTGAGTGTCTGCCTTTGGCTCAGGTCATGATCCCAGGGTACTGAGGTTGAGGCCCACACTATGCTCCCTGCTAAGTGGGAAGCCTGCTTCTCCTTCTCCCAGTCTCCTTGCTTGTGTTCCCTCTCTTGTTATCTCCCTGTCAAATAAATAAATAAATACATAAAATAAAATCTTAAAAAAAAAAAAAAAAGCACAAGAAGATGTTAACAGCGATAAGATCAGATAAAACAGAATACCACAGTTGTAAAGTGACATTTTGTCAGCTAAAAGGGTAAATTCATCAGAAATATATAAAAATTGTAATTGTATTATATGCCTAATAACAGATACAAAGAGCTTCTAAATGCTCAAATCAAAATTTTACATAATTAAAAAGAGAAACAGAAAATTCCAAAATCTTCTGTTCAATTTCTGCAATGGATGGGACTAGACAAAAAAACCCAGCAAAGATGGACATTCTGAACACCACCATTCATTTCTATCAGTATACTCAACAAGGACAGAATATACATCTTTTCCAGAAACACACGGTTAGATTTACAGGTATGTGATGAACTAGTACATGGAACACCAAAAACTACAATAAAAGCTGCAAGGGGAAATTGAAGACCTAAAAATAAATGGGATGATATTTCATATTCATAGATTAGAAGACTCAAACTGGTAAGATAGCAATTCCCCTCAAATTGATCTATAGAATCAATACAATCCAAATCAAAATCTTAGCAGGCTTTTTGAAAAGAAATTGACATGATAGAAAAATTTAAATGAAAAGTCACAGGACTTAGAATAGTTAATCCTGAAAAAGAGGAACAAGACTGGAGGACTTAAACTCCCTGATTCAAGGTTTACTTAAAACTATAAAAAGTAAGACACTATAGTAGTTGTGCAAGAATGGAATAGAACAGAGTTTAGAAATAGACCCACACCTATAGGGTCAACTCTTTTCTACAAAGGTGATAAGGTCATTCTACAGGGAAAGGACAGTCTTCTCAATAAACAGTGCTGAATTAACTAAACATCAGTATGGGGGGTTGGAGTGGGGGAAGAAACTTGACCCTGACAAATACCATATACAAAAATTAACTCAAAATGGATCATAGACCTAAATGTAAGAGCTCAAATTACTAAAATGATAGAAGAAAACATAAAACACTTGTGACATTGGCTGAGGCCAATTTTTTAAAGATTTTATTTATTTATTTGACAGACAGACAGATCACAAGTAGGCAGAGAGGCAGGCAGAGAGAGAGAGGGGAAGCAGGCTCCCTGCTTAGCAGAGAGCCTGGGCTTGAACCCAGGACCCTGGGATCATGACTTGAGCAGAAGGCAGAGCCTTCTCTCCCTGAGGCAGAGATTTCTTAAACAGATTACAAGCACAACCATAAAATTAAAAACTTTTGCTCTCTGAAAGGTAGTTAAGAAAAAAAAGGCAAGCCACAGACTGGAAGAAACTAGCTGCCAAACATATATCTGATCTGTCAGAGGACTCATATTTAGAATATATAGAGTTCTTATAACTCAAGTAGAAGAAAGTCAACCCAATAAAACAAACGGGCAATAAGCACATGAAAAGATGCTTAACATCATTAACCAGTAGGGAAATGCAAATTAGAGCCACAATAAGATACCACTATACAATAACTATAACAGCTAAAATTAAAAAGCCTGATACTTCTAAGTGTTGGTGATAATGTGGAGCCACTTAAGTTTTCATTCCCTGCTAGTAGAAATGCAAAATGGCACAGCTACTTTGGAAAACAGACTGGTAGTATTTTACAAAATTAAACCTACACTTCCTGTATTACTCAGAAATTTCACTCCTAAGTATGTACAAAAAAAGAAAAAAAAAACATGTCCACACAGACTTCCAATGTTCATAGGGGCATTATTTATTATATATTAAAATCTGGATACCACTTACATGTCTATCAACTGAATGGGTAAGTAAATTATGGCATATCTATTCTATGGAACACTATTGATCAATATAAAGAAACATATTGGGGCACCTGGGTGACTCAGTCGGTTGAGCGTCAGACTCTTGATTTCAGCTTAGGTCATGATCTCAGGGTCCTAAGATTGAGCCCTGACTTTTTGCTGCACACTGGGTGTGGAGCCTGCTTAAGATTCTCTCCTCTTCTCCCCTTCTCCAAAACAAAACCAAAAACTATTAGAAGATGTAACATGGATGTATCTCAGAAACATAATGCTTAAAGAAAGAAATCAATCACAAAAGACTATTATATTGCTCCATTTACATGGAATTCTAGAAAAGGCAAAACAATTGTAATTAAAGTAGATCTTTAGTTGCCAGAGGTGGAGACTGACTAGAAAGATGTATTATGGAACTTGCTATGGCAATGAAATGTTCTGCAGTTTGATTATGGTACAGCTTACTTCACTGTATAAAATTACCCAAATTAATAAAAATAACATATTTAAGGTAAGTGAATTTTTGTGTATATATTAGCATGTTGAATTCAGTAGTACATATATACATAAAGTAGCATGTAGTCATCAAATACTACTTGTTCTAAAAAATACCAGGAATTTCTATTACTGTAATCTACCATATTCAAACTAAAAGAAAAAAACTGCAAATACAGAAAAAGTATTTGACAAATTCAACATTTATAACAGAAACTCTTAGCAAGTGGAATCTTCACTAACCTGACAAAAGACATCTATTAAAAATCTACAGAAAATATCACACTTAATCTTGAGACTTTACAAGTATTTAAATTAAGTAACAACCAAGAAAAGCATGGCCCCATCACTGCTTTTACTCAACCTTCTACTTGAGGGCATAACTAATGTAATAAGTAAGTGTAAGAATTAGACAGAAGAGATGAAACTCCTTATCTGCCAGACATTAGGTACCAAGCACTGTTATAAGGGTTTTAGGTATCTTAAAACCCATAACAGACCCATGAGATAGGATTATGCAAATGAGGAAAGTTGAGTATAAGCAAATTACCCAAAGTTATACAGCTAGTGAACAGCAAAATCAGGACGTGAATCTAGGCAGTAGAGCCACAGAATATATACCTTCTATTCCTGTGCCACCCTTCTTCATATCTGTCTACTTTGAAAATACAAGACAGTCAATACAAATATAGATTCAGGTATGTCGCTGCACACACAAAAAAACGTATTAAAAACTGGTAACTGGTAGTTTTCTTATGCCTTAGTAACACACAATTAAAATTTTGGAAAAAATATACCATTCCCAATAGAAAAAAAGTAGTAAGGTACTCCAGCATAAATTAAAAATCAAAGAACAATTTTCAAAGATAGTAAAGAGTACCAATATATTTAATAATTAAAAAAATACAAAAAATGAAGGGTTATACAATGTTCATTCACTGGAAGACTATACAATGTTCATTCACTGGACTTTTTTTTTTTTTTAAAGATTTTATTTATTTATTTGACAGAGAGAAATCACAAGTAGATGGAGAGGCAGGCAGAGAGAGAGAGAGAGAAGCAGGCTCCCCGCTGAGCAGAGAGCCCGATGCGGGACTCGATCCCAGGACCCTGAGATCATGACCTGAGCTGAAGGCAGCGGCCCAACCCACTGAGCCACCCAGGCACCCCTCACTGGACTTTTTGATGCCAATCAAAATCCCAGAATAATAGCAAATAAATCTGCAAACAATACTAGGTAATATTAATAGAAAGGTAAGTATTTAGTTAAAATGTAAGAACATGAAAAAATAAAAAAAAAACACTGAATTCATATAACAGTCATGACTAAGGTAGGAAAGAATAGGATCAGAGTGGGTACAAAGGCTACTTTGTTTCCACAATATCTTTTCGCCTAAAAAAAGAAAATAAAGTACTTGAAAGCAAATATGACCATGTTAAGATTTGATATAGCGGGGCGCCTGGGTGGCTCAGTGGGTTGAGGCTTCTGCCTTCGGCTCGGGTCGTGGTCCCGGGGTCCTGGGATCGAGCCCCGCATCGGGCTCTCTGCTCAGCGGGGAGACTGCTTCCTCCTCCCTCTCTCTCTGCCTGCCTCTCTGCCTGCTTGTGATCTCTATGTGTCAAGTAAAATAAATAAAATCTTTAAAAAAAAAAAAAGATTTGATATAGCTTGGTGGCAAGTTCAGGGATGACCTTTTCATCATGATCTAATCTGGCTGGCATGTTTGGAACACTTCCTAATAAAAAATTTAGATAAAAAAGATCATGATCAGGGGTGTCTGGTGGATCAATTCATTAAGTGTAGGTCTTTGACTCAGGTCATGATCCCAGAGTCCTGGGATCAAGTCCCACGCTGGGCTCCCTGCTTGGTGGGGAGTCTGCTTCTCCCTTCTGCAATTGCCAGCTCCACATCCGCACCACCTCCTCCTCCTGCCCATGCTTGTGCTCTCTGGTTCTCTTTTCCCTGTCAAACAAACAAAATTAAAAAAAAAAAAAAATCATATAATTCTAAGACTTTACAGGCTTTATTTTGAAAGAAGCTATGTTTCTATGAATCTGAGAACAGCTTTAGGCTATTTTATTTTAGGGCCTGGCAATTAATACAGAAAAAGATGGTTAGTAGTCTACTTATTCTTGGTGTAGCTTAAATTTATTAAAGAGTTTTGGAGTGCTTACTATACTCCAGGTAGTTTGCAGGATATGAAGGAAAGATATAAAATTACCAGTAGCGGGGCGCCTGGGTGGCTCAGTGGGTTAAGCCTCTGCCTTTGGCTCAGGTCATGATCCCAGGGTCCTGGAATGGAGACCTGTGTTGGGTTCTCTGCTCAGCAGGGAGCCTGCTTCCTCCTCTCTGCCAAACTGTGATCTCTGTCAAATAAATAAATAAAGTCTTTAAAAAAAAAAAAAAATTACCAGTAGCATCAAGTATAGAGAGAAAGTGTTCCTGATTGTAATTCTCACACAAAAGTTTCTTTTTGGTAGAGAAAATGAGAGTGCATTTCAGTGACATTCACTAAGTATTAGTACTAGTTAAAAATCAAACAAAATTCTGCAATATTTTTAAATCTATGTGAAATAAACTATTAAGCAACCCAAGCTTTCAGTTTTAAGAATTTCTATCCTCTTATATCCATTTGAACTTATAGCTTGATATGAATACATATTATGACTATATCAGCTTTCATTTGTTTTTAGGCATTTAGATAAACTAGTTGTGTACTTTTTCTTTTCCCAAATTATAAATGCCAAAAACCAGTTACAAAATCAGACTGCAATGAAGTTATACAAAGACAATGATGACTAGCTTTAAAATTTTATTGAAATTCAAGTTAGAATTTACAATTTAATATAGCATTACATTGAATATCTTCTAACCAGTATTCCCACCTGCTTTACATGATTTCTGGGCACAAATCTAAAGAACTGATACTTTCTGCCTAACTTTCCAAGATATGCCAGTTACACATTCATTAAAATCTCAGATACTTCCCTAAAATTGTCCTTATTTCAATGTCAGAATTTAAAAAAATAAGCTCAAATATTCAAGATTTAAGACATTAATATCATAGCCACTATAATATAGAAAAGAAAAAAACCTTACACAATCTGAACTGTTTAAAATTGTTAATTTATTGTAGTAATACAATTTGAATTTTTAACATAACCATATGAATTTTTAATTAAAATGTTCAACCATTTCCTACTGAAGCATGTCCAAAGTTATAAAAATCTTCTCTTTTAAAGTAACCTAAGTGAATTAATCTGAAGTAATTGTGGCACTTTGTTTAAGACATTTACTCCACTGCATGTTTCAAGTAGCTACTTAAAATCAGGGATAGCCTGATCAATAGCAGGTTACTGGAAAGAATAAAAAAAGCACGGCTTTCTTTAAGGAGTGAGTCGTTTGGGATCACGGGGGAACATTGAGGTCTGACGAACATTGTGCAGTCCCAAAAAAAGCATCGTCACTCGTTCCAACCCTGGGGGAAACAAAATAATCATTAATTCCTTTTCTGAAAACCTTTCAGGGTCTACATTGAAATTACCAACAAAGTATCACTGATCAATAAAATACTTTCATTATTTTGAGTTTATTTAAGACGAACTGTTTTGGAACACCTCAGTGGCTTAGTTGATTGAGCATCAGATTCTTGATTTCTGCTCAGGTCATGATCTCAGGGTTGTAGGATCCAACTCTGCATCAGGCTCTGGGCTGGGCATGGAGCCTGCTTAGGATTTTTCTCCCTCTCCTTTTGCTCCCCCATCCCACCCTTGTACACCTATGTAGACTCCCCCTATAAGATAAGATAACATAAATAAAATAAAATAAAATAGACTGTTTTGGATCTGATTCAGAAACAAAAATAGAAATGATGCTATATGTGGAAAGGACTAAGTGAGGTATCCTTAGGTTGTCTGGATTCTCTGAACTACAAAAATCTTGTAACTGTCCCAAACTTAAAATTTAAACAAACACAAAAAAGCCATTTTAGAAGTCTATATGTGGGATGGGGCGCCTGGGTGGCTCAGTGGGTTAAAGCCTCTGTCTTTGGCTCAGGTCATGATCCCAGAGTCCTGGGATCGAGCCCCACATCAGGCTCTCTGCTCAGCAGGGAGCCTGCCTCCCTCTCTCTCTGCCTGCCTCTGCCCACTTATGATCTCTGTCAAATAAATAAATAAAACCTTAAAAAAAATTCATAAGCTATATGTGGGGTGTCTGGGTGGCTCAGTAGGTTAAATGTCCAACTTTTGATGTCGGCTCAGATTGTGATCTCAGCGTTGTGAAATCAAGCCTCACATCTGGCTCAGGTGCTGGGCATGGAGCCTGCTTAAGATTCTCTCTCTTCCTCTCTCCCTCCCCTCAAGCTCTCTCTTAAGGGGGGTGGGGATTAATAAATACATAAATACATACACCTATATGTCTTTGAATAGGGCCAGAATCTTAATTATGTAGTCTAGGCCATTAATATGAGAGCCATAAACCTGTTCAAGGAAGTTTACTAATAGAAATAACAGAAATTTACTGTAATTCAATAGATATGTAACATGGTGGTTCCTAGTATAAAAGACTCTAGGATACATTATTGTAAATGTTCTAAGTGGAAAAGAGATTGATTTTGACATGTGACTTAAATATCGTATTACTGGTAAGAATTAAGACCAAGTGTCACCTAAGAAACAGAGCAGAACTAGCAAATGAAACTTTGTGTGTTCAATTTATCTCTTTTACCTAAGTTGTATAAGACATGTATTACAGAAAAAAGGCAAGGTCAAAGAATATTTTTATATAGCAATGACTGAATTTTAAAGGAATGTATTTAACTTCTAAAACAGAAATATAAATAAGAGAATTAACATTTTATTGCTATTCCTTACCAAAAAACATGCACATATTTGAACCTTGTATTACAGTAACCTAATACTAATCTTAAAATAAAAAGACCATATCCCATCTTCTCTTCAATCATTAATTACCAAAACACGAGTGGTATTTGATAACCATTCAAATGTCTTCACAAAAATTTACAAAATATATAAAATGTACATTAAAGAATACTTTAAGAGAAAAATAGTTGTGACTCTCCCATTAAAAATTATAAACTATAGGGCGCCTGGGTGGCTCAGTGGGTTAAGCCGCTGCCTTCGGCTCAGGTCATGATCTCAGGGTCCTGGGATCGAGTCCCACATCGGGCTCTCTGCTCAGCAGGGAGCCTGCTTCCTCCTCTCTCTCTCTGCCTGCCTCTCTGCCTACTTGTGATCTCTCTCTGTCAAATAAATAAATAAAATCTTTAAAAATAAATAAATAAATTAAAAAAAAATTATAAACTATATATCCAAAGTAGCACTGTTTGTAATAACAAAACAATCCACATGTCCATCAGTAAGCTGGTTAACAAGATTATGGTACACCAGTTCAATGGATCGATTTTATAAAGTGTTAAAAAAACCAAACAAACCGAAAACGTCTTTAATAATTGATAAGGAACAAGATAAAAAATATAGTAAGTGACAAATGCAAGGTACTGAATGATTTATATAGTAGAGTATGCTATAATTTGTGTAAAAATATATTTTAAAAGTGTGTATTTTTGCATATGCAAAGATTATTTTTGCAAAGTTTAAAAAAAACTAGAAACAATAGTTTCCTAAAGAGAGGTAAATACATATTCTTCCATACTCTTTTAATTTGATAAATTTTAAAGTTTATTAACTATTCACCAACTACTCCCTCAAACAACAGACAAATATTTTAAAACTATAAATTCAGAATTATTTTATTTTTTTTAAAAATATTTTATTTGACAGAGGTTACAAGTAGGCAGAGTGGCAGGCAGAGAAGAGAGGGGGAAGCAGGCTCCCTGTTGAGCAGAAAGCCCGATGCGGGGCTCGATCCCAGGACCCTGAGATCATGACCCGAACCAAAGGCAGAGGCTTAACCCAATGAGCCACCCAGGCGCCTCCAGAATTCTTTTAAGAGACTCTGACAGAAATTGAACTAAACATTTACCCTTTTATTATTTATTTTTTAAAAGATTTATTTTTTAAAGTAATCTCTATACCTATTATGGGACTTGAACTCAACCTGAGGTCAAGAGCTGCATGCTGCACTGACTGAGCCAGCAAGGCACTCCTTACCCTTTTTCAATCACAGGGTGGTATCTTATATATATATTCTAGAAGTAGTCCTGAAAGTCAATAAAATGTTACATTGCAACAAAAAATTTAGCAGCAATCTGAGCTAACCTGAGGGAAAGCTTTAATTTGGGCTAATCAGAATGAACTCATGGATGCAGAGAGAAAACAGGATAGTTAATTTGTAAGATATTTTGCTTCTAAACTCTTTAGGGGAAAAAATGGCTAGAAATGTATTACAATGTTTTAGAACACACAAATTAGCTCTTCATTTTGGTCCTTTGAAATCAAATTTTCATTTAGCTACAACTCACTAAATATTTGTTATAATTCGAATTTGTACTATACTTAGCATGGACTTATTTCTAAGCAGTAACAATATACAAAACTTAGTTTTTGGAATCTAATGAAGAAATTTAGTTAGAACTGAATGAACACTTTGCCAAATGAAATCTGGATTGGAAATATATTGTCATAATATTAAAATAATATTACCAATGCCTCCGCCAGCATGGGGAGGGGCTCCAAAGCGGAAGGAATCAATGTATGCCTTAATTTTCTCCAAATCTAGAAAAAACAAAAACAAACTCAAAAACCAAACACAATGTATCATTTTACTCAGTAATTTATAAAGATTAAAACAAATGATGTTTCTGAGAAGTCTTTAAAAGGTTTAAAATTGCTTTCACAATATACATTACTTTCCCAAATATGTTTTTATTTGTTTTTACAACATACATTACTCTCCCAAATGTGTTTTTATTTACCAATTCCATGATGTAAGGCTCGTTCTGTTAGCAGCTGAGGATCATGTATTCTTTGAGCTCCTGAGAGTATTTCTTCTCCTCTCATGAACATATCGTAAGAATTGGACTGTTTCTTCAAGAAAAACCAAACACACAAGAAAAGGCCACTCTTGAAGTGACTGTCATTCTATTTCCATTACTCATATGAGAAAAAAAAACAACAACAAATTCTTCTGCACAAAGAACAAGTCCATTTTTTTCCTACAATTAATGATGCAATCTGCTCCAATGAACACAACTGTTTCTCTAAAACAAGGTTAAACTAGTGAGAGCTCAATAACAACTTCTTCCCTCTATCATATTTTATGCTCTCCTTCTCCTACATCTTCTGATAACAAATCAGAGTACCATATCTAAACTTGCAAGAAGTAGTGCTGATTCTCATTTCACTTTATCATCTGAAATGTTTTTAGGTGTGATATGATTTTGGGTCATTTTTGGAACCTCAAATTATCAACAGGTGTTAGTCTTTTTAATTAAAAAAAATTTTTTTAAACAAAAGTAAATAGAACATCAATTTACCATAGCTTAACCTATTCTCATATAAGATTTTAAAGTTATTTTTCCTGTCTTTGGATAAACCAATGGTTCTCAAAGTATGATTCCTGGATCAGTAGCCTCAGTATTACCCAGAACTTATTAGAAATATAAATTATCAAGCTCCCCCAAGACCAGCTAATCAGAAAGTCTGGTAATGGGGCCCAGTCATCTGTGTTTTAAAAAGCATCCCAAGTGATTCTGATGCACACTGAAGTTTGGAAACCACTGTAATGGAAAAACAGTAAAAGGCCACAAAACACAAATTAGATGAACTCCCAGGTCATAATGTTGTTTCTTAGTTCAAAGTCAATGATAATATGACGTGTTAAAGTCTATATTTATTATTTATATGGCATTTCTTCTTCATAAATCTTCAAAAAATGACCCTTGAAAATGATTTTTAATGTAGGTTTTGACACTAGTTTTTTTAGAACACTCACATTTCACAGTATCATTTTTACCTGAATTGACAGAAACTAGTAGTAATACGTACAATGATGTCCCATTAAAATCACAAGTTACTGATGAAAACCATTCCCATGGTACAATCTAACATAGTCACGATAAAGTTTTCCTTCTTCCCCAAAACAAAATATTTAAAATAAATTTACTTACAGGATTTCTTGGGTCAGGCATGGTATAGAAAGGTCTGACAGCCAATGGATATTTATCAAGAATATAAAAGTCTGTATCATACTATAAAAAAAGATTAAATTTTTAAAAATTTTTACAAAAGTTAAAAGAAAGCTAACATTTTGACAATTAACTAACTGTCCTTTCAAAAATAAGTTTGTTCTTCAAAATTACTGTAATTACATGGTATATACAATAAGTACTCTGCTTCTTTCAAGTAACATCTGTATCCTATAGTATTTTGCCATCACGTTATAAATTTCTCTAATACTTAAACCGTGGGAGCTACTGACAATTCAATCATACTTCAAATATTTGTTTTCTTCTTTTTATTCTGGACACGTAATCTCTTTCCAATTTCTTCCCAACTGACAACTATGCTGCAATAAACTTTGAATTTCGTTTTTTTTCTTTGCTAATCTAATTCATTTACTCTTTCAGATGCAGTTTGTTAACTTTCTGTTAAATTATCCTAAATCTCCTTGGGTTTCATAAAAACTACATTAGATCTATAAATTATTTTAGGAAAAATTGACACCTTTTCCAATATTCATCTTTCCCAAAACCTTGATTATTTTCCCAGTAACTTAAATTTTCATGCAGGCACCTAAAAGAAATTTGGTAGTTTTCTTCATATGAGAACTGTATCTGAGATAAATAACATTTACATGAAATTATGACATTTTTTTTACAAAGAATAGTTACTATATGATGCTGATTTAATGACAAAGAAACCAATCAAATTTCAACTGTTTTGATGTTAAACATTTTTGCTAAAACTCAAGCACAAAGGGAATGTCAACAGAGATGACAAACTGGACTCTGCTCTGCTGAAACAGCATTTTAAAGGTATAAACTCTGCACTGCAGTTTCAGAAATACATTAGCTCCCCAGTCAATTTTAAGTGCAGCCATTAGGAGGAGCTCAAGGACTGTTTTCATTTACACATCTCTAATTTCCTGGAAGACCACACTAAATTCAACTTTTATATTTTTTGGAGTTTTAGAAAATGAGACAGGAAAGCAGCTTTCAAAAAAGAGGGCAAAAAGAAACCCATTCACTTTCAAGTCCCATGAGTTCTCAGGGGGTACTCAGGGAAGGCCATTTCTAAAAAATTTCAAATCATCTTGAGATTGTTTCGGACTAATCTGACAGTCTGGTACAGATACCACTTTAATTTTTTATTTATTTATGTTTTTAAAAGATTTTATTTATTTTTGATAGAGAGACAGCGAAAGAGGGAACACAAGCAAGCGGAGTGGGAGAGCAGGGAGCCCGATGTCGGGCTGGATCCCAGGACCCTGGGAAGATGACCAGAGCCAAAGGCAGACGCCTAAGGGCTGAGCCACCCAGGCGCCGCCAGGTATCACTTCTAGAGGGACTTTAGTACAACTCAGTGCAAAAAAAAGATACTAAGCTAATCAAACTGACTGAGCAAAACCGGTCTGAACATTCTTTATTTTTCCAAGAATTAAAAAAAAAGTCTTCCCTGCATTTTTTTATTCAGGAAGACTGTTCCTCCTGTAACTGTTCTTTAGTACCAGAATATGTTTCAGATTTAGAAAAAGAAATCCAGCATGCATAAGAGTCCTACCTTTTCCTTTACCAAACGACCCAACAGTTTTTCATTTGGTGTACTGAAAAATAAAAATAAAAACCCTCATGAAATTAGGTGTTTTAAGATCATATAGCAACTTAAGAAGTTTTAAGTGAATAAGGCCCCTCTCATTTGAGGTTCTCAAAGGGTAAACATTTGGCCAATACATTGTTGTCTATCCTCCTTTTATAAAAGGCAAGTACAGTGACAACATTTAGTAGGTGCTGCTCAAAAACACTTAAATAATAAACAGATGTAGCAATTCATAGATTCAGAAATAACACAAATGATATAATCTCCTACAATTATATATAAAGTTCACTATAGCAAATAGGCTATTTTTGCCATTAAGCAGCTCTACTTCAAGATGGTCTCTCCTTTTGTTACTACTTATCAAAGGTTTATAAAATAAAAATCAGTATTTCCAAG
Organism: Neogale vison; assembly: GCF_020171115.1. Taxonomy (NCBI): domain Eukaryota; kingdom Metazoa; phylum Chordata; class Mammalia; order Carnivora; family Mustelidae; genus Neogale; species Neogale vison. The sequence continues at coordinate 95,311,657 of NC_058093.1, read as the reverse complement.
TCTTTAAAATGTAATAGTGTTTTTAGGGCGGAGAGGCTGTTACTTTAGCTTTTATCTTAGGTAAGAACAACTGCCAAAATACTTTAGAAAATACTGTTCAGCTTAAAATAATTATAGAATGTATAGTTTGCCTTAAAAATGTAATCTAACAATGAAGGAGATGCTTAAAACCATAAATGTATGTTTCTGTTAAACAAAAATAAGGGTTTTGAACAAAATATGCTTAAAAAGAGCCTTAAGAAAGACAATAACCACTCCTTTCAATCTTATTTCCATATAAATTATTGCAAGTACTTAAATATTTTAAAATGTTAAATATTTTAAGAACCTTGGAGAAAAATATAAGTACCGTAGATAGTAGTTTATTAAACCACATAGTTTATTCAAAATTATAAGTTATTTTTATGATCTGACTTTAGATAACATAATACTATATAACAAATAAAGAACAGATATTTTTATAACTTTGGAGACATCAATTTTATGACCCAATCCTGTGTGGGAATGGATTAAGACTGCTTTCCACCCTCTCAAACACCACTGATTTAGAAAGAGAGGTAACATACTAGATGATAAAAATCACAGGCCAAAGTCCCTATATATTCTTTAGAGTGTTACAAATATGGGGGTGTGATAGGGTAAAAAATGGTGTTTATAGACAAAATTATCAAAGCTCAGGCAAACCACATTAAACATAGAATTTTATTTCAGACCACACATTAAACAAAACAGCATCATATACCAAAGTTAATGAAACTGAAGCTTATCATCTGGGTGGAAAAAAATCATCATTCATTAATATACTCATTCATTCATACCTTAAATCTAATTACTAAAGTTTAAAAAATCACAAAGTCAAACCTCAGATCTTCTTCATCTCCCATTTCGATTCCAGCTTCCCTAAGCATAGCCAATGCTTCACAGTACTCGAGTCTTAAAGTTGGTTCCAAAAATTTGAATGGTTCACATGGGAATTGTTTATTCACTGTCTGAATTTCAGTTTGAAACCTATTTGTACAATGATAGAGTTAAAAAAAAAAAAAGTGTCGTGTTTTCCCCACAGGAGGTCACTGTGGCAATATATAAACAATTTTTAAGAAAAATTTTACTAATACAAGTGAAGTAATGAGCAGATAGCTTTACTCTTCTACAAGTTGATATCCTTTTTTTTCAAACAAAGAAATAACAATTTTAACATTTCATAGGATCACTATATTCCTGTGCAGTGATGAGGAAAGGGCAATCTGAGTTAGCTTCAGGAGTGGCAGCAGCTCCATGATCAACCAAGTGCCTTTTTCAGCTGAGCCACTCAGCCCCACAGACCCTCCTAGGTGTCTGGGGAACCCATTCTCTAATGGGGCTACCATGGACCCAAGAGTCTACTTTACATTCTATTAGTTCTATGTGTTCTCCTGAAAACAATTTTGAAATTCAGAAGTAACTCAAAAGGAAATGCTTTTATTTTATTTAATATTTATTTAAGTTTTTAGAGGGAGGAGGAGCAGAGGGAAAGAGAGAAGGAGGATCTTAAGCAAGCTCCGTGCTCACTGCCGAGCCCGATGCAGGGCTCAACCTCACAACCCTGAGATTATGACCAGACCCAAAATCAAAAGCTGGATGCTTAACAAACTGAGCAACCCAGGTGCCCCTAAAAGGAAATGCTTTTAGAGAGAGTTGTTTTGTGTAAAATCAGCCTCAATACAAAAATCCCCTTAGAGACTTTCAGGCTCTTCCGTAGTAGTAGAAACAGCTAAGAAAAAATATCTGGTAGGCATTGAGTACCTATCCATGTCACATAAAATCATTCTTTGAATCAGTGTATGCACTAGGAAAAAGTGTTATCAAGAAATTATTTACATTAGAAATGAAATTTAAATGCTCAAAGTATTTAACACATTTCTTAGTCTCCTCTTGTTTTGTCACCACAGTGTCATTAAAGTATTAAAAACTTTGTAACTCCTATCAGCTAACACTGTTAGTAATGTATAATGTAAAATACCCATTTGAAGAAGTATTAAAAAGAACTTTTTAGTCCTTTAACACTTGTTATCCTCAATGTAGACCAAATTAATGAATATGTTTTCTTTTCCCCCATTCCCATTATATTCTTTAAAAAATTTTTTTAATTTTTATTTATTTATTTGACAGAGAGAGAGAGATCACAAGTAGACAGAGAGGCAGGCAGAGAGAAGGGAGAAGCAGGCCCCCTGCCGAGCAGAGAGCCCGATGTGGGCCTCGATCCCAGGACCCTGAGATCATGACCTGAGCTGAAGGCAGAGGCTTAACCCACTGAGCCACCCAGGCGCCCCTCCCATTATATTCTAAGCCTGTGAGTGCCAATCTCCCATTTTAATAACCACTATAGTACAGTGTCTAGCCTTCAAACAGCAGGCACATGATACATGTTTACTGTATTGAATTGTGGAAGATTATTTTTTTAGTAATATTTAAAAAGAATTACTTTTGCCATTTATGGATGAAATGATAGCTGGGATCTGCTTCAGAATAACAGGGGGTGGCAGAAATGTGTCAACAAAATTGGCCATGAGTTCAAAATGGTTTTGAAAGTGGTTTTGAAGTGGTTTGTTCAAAGTGAACAATGGTTCAAAGTGGGTGAGGAGTACCTGGGGTTCATTAGGCTAGTCTCTTTTTTGTATAAAGTGTCTTGAAATTTTACTTAATAGAATTGAAAAGGTATGTTTATATTCCATGAAAACAGTAGAAATTAAAACATTATAATTTCCTGATTAGTCTTAAACACTTTCATGGGAGCAATAAAGCTTAGCCATTGGTTTATTCAAATCTTGATGTAAGAAGCATTAAGAAGATCCCAATAACTGGGGCGCCTGGGTGGCTCAGTGGGTTAAGCCGCTGCCTTCGGCTCAGGTCATGATCTCAGGGTCCTGGGATGGAGTCCCGCATCGGGTTCTCTGCTCAGCAGGGAGCCTGCTTCCCTCTTTCTCTCTCTGCCTGCCTCTCCATCCACTTGTGATTTCTCTCTGTCAAATAAATACATAAAATCTTAAAAAAAAAAAAAATCCTTAAAAAAAAAAAAAAAAGAAGATCCCAATAACTGATTTCTAAATTGCCTTTCTTTGCTTTGGATAGTAATCTAATCATGTCTGTCAATATTTTAAAATACATCTGTCTATTATTCTTCTATGAGAGATAAGTACTAAGGAAAAACTTCAGAGGTATCATGACACACGCCAGATAACCCAACTTACAACTGAGAGAAACTTAAAATTCCTAAATGACTTATAGAATATAAAAAGAAGGTTTTTGGGGCACCTGGGTGGCACAGTAGGTTAGGCCTCTGCCTTCAGCTTAGGTCATGATCTCAGGGTCCTGGGATCCAGCCCCACATCAGGCTCTCTGCTTGGCAGGGAGTCTGCTTCCCACCCCCCATCTGCATACTTGTGATCTCTTTGTCAAATAAATAAAATCTTAAAAAAAAAAAGAAGGTTTTTATTTCTAGGTTGCCACCTTAAATCTACTTGAAAAAGTCCAGTGATGATGGTGTTTGAATCTCTAATTTGTAAACAAAGATTTGATTAATCCCAAGAGTCCAATTAATGCTTGATCTGTTATTATAAAAACCAAATTAGAAATTTCATATCCCAATATAGAGAGAAGATATCAATACGCAAAATAAATGGGCTTTAGAAACTTTTTTGAATTATAAATGTGAAAAGAAAATGAGAAAAGCTCTGCTCCTTCACTGTAGTTTCAAAGGGTATTTGATTTTATAAGGAAACATTAGTTGTTCTATAGACTATCTGAATGAAAGTTGCTTAAAATAAATGGTACTGAAATGTTTCAGAGAACAAAAGTTTAAAAAAAGGCTGTCTACAATTAGCTAGTCATCAATGTACCAATGCAATGCAGAGAATGCTTGGAAAATATCAGTCCTTATGCTATAAGATCTTTGTAAGATCAAAGATTAATTTCCTTGAAATTACTCATTAGACTTGCAATGCAGTAAATAAGATTCACAGTATTTCTGAACTCTTTTTAAGTATCACTGAAGCATATCCAAATACATCAACAATTTAAGAGTTAAATCAGTGGTCTTTAAATAAAAATTTCAAATATAGCCCTCTGTCAGTTATCAAAGTGCTAGACAAATCTACTACAGCTTATTTAATATTTAAGTACTGTCTCAAGTATGGGGAAAGGAAAAAAAGACTCTCTTGATCCTACTTATCTTCTTCCATTTTCTTTTCCTATTTTCTCTGTGTTAAGCATCATCACAAGTAAACAACTTTCAAAGACCTTTAAGGGAGAAACTATTTGCCAGTTTAGAGGTTGTACCTAACGTGAACATTTTACATAATTCAATTTTCTGCACATCCTGAACATGTCTAATAATTTTCTGAAAAATTCTTATCACCACATTATTACCACTACCAGTTTAATAATAAACTGCTATAAAAGTAACATAGGCTCTATTTCTTTCAGACATTCAGGATGTAACATAAAGGAAAAAAATATAGATAGTTCGGTTGGTTCACAATCTGGTAAACCTCCCCACCAAAATAAGGTTAACTAGCTGAAGTCCCAACTGATTTGGATCCAGAAGTACTATTTTTGGTGTTCATTTTTTCACTAATTAACTATTGATCATCTAAGTGGCAAGTCCTCTATCCCATACATATATGTATGTTCAATATAAACTTAGTTTTACATGTTTCAATTCAAGAATTATTTTGAAGAACCCAAACTGATTAGACATTAAGTCCATCTAGGGATATATATTATTTGTTTTTACCTTTTTTGGAGTCCTTTGAATATTTGTACTAAGGTGTCAGCAATTTCTTCCACAACTTCATGGTAATGGTAATTAAAAGCCATTTCAATGTCCAAACCAACAAATTCAGTTAGATGTCTGTGGGTATTTGAGTCTTCAGCTCTGAATACTGTAACATTATTAAAAGAAACAAATACTAAATGGTGCTTTAAAGTTTTGGAAAAATTGGGACTTAAGTACAAAATTTTATTTACTAGTACTCAAATGGTATTATTTTCTTTATTATAGGGTTCTTGAAAGACTTGATAAGCCATATATTTCAGCATTTTCTTGGGACAGCAAGCTCATTGCCAACTCCTACAGCCGCAGTTAAAGCTGTAACAAATGTGTATTAATAAGTAAGGCTTTGAAGAATCCTACGGGAATGCAAGATCCTGAAGTGTCTTCTCAATAATTAAAAATAGGTTCAATATAGTGAGTTCTTCTCAATTTTATTATAACTTAAGCTAAATGAAATCTGTACCAGTGAAGTAACATTATATATATTCCAGCCATTACCTCTGTCCAGCTCTTACTGTCCTTACTGCACTTTCCACTTTTTCCAGTCTTCCTGATTCTAGCTCTGCTCCATCTTTCACATCACTTTAAGATCAAGATTCCTACAACACATCCTTGCTCAGTAATTAACTAATTAACTACTGATCATCAGTGGTTCCCAAATGGCACTGCAACAGATATAAAATGACAAAAAATCTAAAGCCTTTATGCTTTCATATTTAATCTTACCCTTTATTTTCCATTTCTTCTTAACACTATGTAGTCTTACTTTTATCTTCTCACATGATCTTCAGTTATTCTGTTTCTGCGGACTAGAGTGCCATTTTTTTTGTAGTCTGTATCTCCTACTCTGTTCTTAAACCCACTTCAGTTTGCGTTTATGGTAACTCTAGCAAATTCCATCTTCTCCCTCTTTTTACACTATCTATACTACATAATTAACACCAATCTGCTGATTGAATAACACAATCTGATTATTTGCTGTGACAATCGGTTGATTATTACTTGCAACTACTATATATATGCATGTCTTATTCTGTCTTGGAAGAAGGGACAATGTTTATTACCTTGTCACTCAAAACATGGTCTACAAATTGGCAGCATCAGCAGTACCTGGGAGCTTGTGAGAACTGCAGAATCTCAAGCCTCCCTTCAGACCTACTGGTCAGAATCTGCATTTCAACAAGATCCTCAAGTGATTCAAGCACACATTAACATTTGAGAAGTGCTGGCTGATTTTTCTTTTATGTACATGTTATCTAGCACAAGGCTATGTATGCAGTAGGCATTCAACAAATTAGTTAATAAATTCAGAAAATTAACCAATTAATGCTCTCCTCAGTTTCTCTAACAGCAGGCATTTAATTCTTTTTCAGCTACAAAAAGTTTACATATATAAAATAACTTGGTAAGTTTTACAGAATGAAGCAAAGCTAGTTTTTGCTTAGTCAGTTTCATTAAAGAATTTACCACATGATTATGTGTCCATGCTTAATTTTTAATTTCTAATGGACTTTAGCATATTCTCAATACTAAGAACAGTACAAACAGTAATAGTAAAACAAAGCAGCTTCAAAATAAAATTAGAAGCAAAGTACACAGAGGTACATTTGTAAACTTATAAGAGTAGTAAGGGGCTATCAAGGACAACAAAAAACATCATTTGTAAGATTGCAACTACTTGTTCTTTCCTGTTCATGGAGAGTTAAAAGGCAAGTCCAAACAGAAGCTAAGTCTGTTCTTTTTTTTTTTAAGATTTTATTTATTTGACAGACAGATCACAAGTAGGCAGAAAGTTGGGTGGTGGCGGGGGCGGGGGGGGGGAAGCAGGTTCCCTGCTGAACAGAGAGCCCGATACAGGGCCCGATCCCAGAACCCTGAGCTAAAGGCAGAGGCTTTAACCCACTGAGCCACCCACGTGCCCCAGCTAATTCTGTTCTAATTATACTAAAATAATAATAAATAATATACTCAGGTATATTTCAGAGGGTATACATATTCAAAGCATGCATTTTTAAAAAATGAGTTATTCCCAAGGTAAACATTTTCTTCAGCAATCTTCTGTAGGAATATAAAATGCTTAAGAATCTATCCACATAGGGGCACCTGGGTGGCTCAGTGGGTTAAGCCGCTGCCTTCGGCTCAGGTCATGATCTCAGGGTCCTGGGATCGAGTCCCACATCGGGCTCTCTGCTCAGCAGGGAGCCTGCTTCCTCCTCTCTCTCTGCCTGCCTCTCTGCCTACTTGTGATCTCTCTCTGTCAAATAAATAAATAAAATCTTTAAAAAAAAAAAAGAATCTATCCACATAAATGATATTCAACTACTTCTTACCTACTGAGCATGCATTTTTTTAATTTTTATTTTAGGAAATGTCTACCCAACCACATTGTCATTTTTACCTAAAAGTGTTTATATAGCCAACATATGAAAGGATTTAAGCTTCCAGAATGTGTGAATGTAAAATGTGTTCTTAAAACCGTAACTACGGGGACGCCTGGGTGGCTCAGTTGGTTGAGCAGCTGCCTTTGGCTCAGGTCATGGTCCCAGGGTCCTGGGATCGAGTCCCACATTGGGCTCCTTGCTCGGCAGGGAGCCTGCTTCTCTCTCTGCCTCTGCCTGCCATTCTGTCTGCCTGTGCTCGCTCTCTCTTCCACTCTCTCTCTGACAAATAAATAAAATCTTTAAAAAAAAAAAACCCCAAACCATAACTATGGTACAATCAATAAAATTTCGAGAAAATCATAACCACCAAAACCTTACCTGGTCCAATACAGAAAACCTTCTCAAAATCAGCACAAATACACATTTGCTTGTATAGCTGTGGGGACTGTGCCAGATACGCATTGTTTTTAAAATATGACACAGTAAATACATTGGCTCCTCCTTCACTGGCAGCTGAAATGTAAACATTTATGCTATTATAACCAACTGCAAGATTATCAATGCAAATTTCTAATAAAAACAGTTCATACTTTTAAGTATTTCATGTAAAAAATTTTTTTTCAGAGAACGACAGTCTATATATGCCTTATACCTGATTTTAAACTGTTTATATTTAGGACAGATTTACTTCTTTGGCTGTACCTTCACTTTACATCATCAGATATATACACACCTTTTCTGCATCAATTTCGAATCTATTAAAGCTACTTTGGAGTTATAAACTTTTTTTTCAAAAAGGAAATGATATTATTGATCTTTCTAAGTATCAAGAATGCAATGTTCAATTCTTGATTTATAATTAAATGCCATTTGTAACACATTTTTTAGTGTTATTTAAGCAACTCCAAAAAGGATAAAATGATTAAAATAAGGTTCTCATATGAGAATGAGAATTAATGAGATTTTCCCACTTGTTACTTGTAGTTAGTAATATTACAATGCAGTATATACAAAACAAAATTGCAATAGCAATTTAGAAAGAAATCTATATAATGAAAGTAGTTTCTGGTGCAACTTACATAATAATAATTTTGCTTCATGTGTTACTGCCTAATTTTATAATCACTATCACATAGTGACTTCTGAAACAAGGAGATGCTGTATTATTGATGTCAGTGATATGTGCTGCACAGTCTTCAAAATAAAAAGTCTCATGGATAAACCTTAAGGGACAGTTGGGATTCTCAAATTTAAAAAAAATTAATGAGGAAATTGAGAGGCAGTGCAGGGGGCTGTTGGGGGGTAGGGAAAGAAAAAATGAAACAAGATGGGAGCGGGAGGGAGACAAACCATAAGAGACTCACAAAACAGAGGGTTGCTGGGGGGTTGGGGGTAAGATAGGGTGGCTGGGATAAACCAGGGCACTGGGGAGGGTATGTGCTATGGTGAGTGCTGTGAAATGTGTAAGCCTAATGATTCACAGACCTGTACCCCTGGGGCAAATAATACATTATATGTTAATTAAAAAATATTAAACAATTTGGGAGAAAGCAAATTTACTTTTAAAAATTAAGAGAAATGTCTTACAGCATACCTGAGATAATTTTAGGAGTTTGGATTTCCACAAAACCCTTGTTAATTAAAGTTTCACGGAAAAGATGGCAGATGCCAGACTGGAGACGGAAGACTGCCTGACTTGTTGATGTCTAAAAGACAATAATAAAATCTAATGAAATCAATTTGTCACATTAACTGAGATGGAGTATTTTCTAATCAGGCCACCTGCCTGGAAGGTTCACAAAGAAAACAGTTCATTATATGAAAGAAAAGTTAGGTTATATGACAATTAGTATAAGGATATATCTTGGAATTTTTCCTATTATAGGAGAATGGCAATTTTACTCTTTAAAACCTCCGACATCTCCAACTCGACTCTGCTGAGCCTATAAAAGATTAGACAATAGTTTAGATATAAACTAAGATGCTTAAAAGATTTTAAGAACACAATAGTTTCCAAAATGTACAAAGCAGGGGTTAAAAATGTGAATACTTAGGGGTATCTGAGGGGCTCAGCCTATTAAGTGTCAGACTATTGATTTCCACTGGTCATGATCTCAGCATCATGAGATCAAGCCTTGCATCATGCTCCCAGCTCAGTGCTCGGTGGGGAGTCTGCTTGACATTCTCTCCCTCTCCTTTTGTCACCCCTCCCCCAGCTTGTGTGTATGTGTGTGCATGTGAGCTCTCTCCCTCTCTCTCAATAAATAAATAAAGATTAAAAAAATGTGAATGCTTACAAGGACCAGACAAATAACATAAATGGAATGATACTTGCTGGGTGGCGCAGGGAGGGCATAGCAGAGGACATAATGGTCCCTCTAGAGTGCTAGCTAATGTTGCCATGCTACAGGATTGCCAATTCACCTGCAACTTTTTAAGAAAAGCCATCTAGATTCAATGGATAAATCCCCACTTTTCAACAGTGGCAATGAATTTAAATTAAAAAAAAAAAAAAAAAAAAGATGCCAAAGAAAAATACATTGGTACCAAACTCTACAGGCACAACCAATAACTTGTGTGAATAAATAGCACGGGCAAAAAGAGTATGGTGTCTATCTACTGTGGCCCAAATTATGAAAACTCTGAGGTTTCTAGGCAGTATCAAGAGGACTTTTGATTATTGTTATAGCTCTTCCTATAGACTATAGATTAAAACAGAAAAGGAAAAGGGACAAAAAGGCAAAAAATCAGGGGTGACATATGAGTGTATAAAAAAGGTAAACCCATACGATTGCAGAAAAGTTGAAAAGAACTTTTAAGGTGCAAAGGATTTAAGCTTTAGGTAGAGTATTTAAGGAGGAAGATGTGGTCAAACATTAAGATGACATTGGTTTTACTACAATGATGAAACCACTGAACTCTTTCACTTGCAACCAAACCAGAAAGGGAAACAGAATACCTATGAGATTACTAAATAAATCACCAGGGCCAACTACCTCTTTATTATTAATTTTGTGCTCAGATCAAATTCAAAGGATTAAGGCATTAATTACTAATACCCACCTGGTCTGCATTCTAAAATGTGCATATAGTTTCTTTCATAATTTTATAGTGATATTAATGGTTGTGTTTTTAATTACTAATTTGTCTAAAACAGGTATCACCTGGCAGTAAGCCCCCTTATTAGCTTCATGTTCCTTTGTCATTTTAAAATAAAGCAGGTCAATATCCTGTAAATTATTATTTGACTATCCTTGTTGCCTGCAATTATATTTAGGGGAAAGGTCAGTCAGAAAGGTAAATTGTTTCTTGTATTGTCACATGTACAGGCAAATGTCAATTAGTTCTCTAAGTCTGAGAAAGGTGTGGTATTACTCCTACCCACCTTGATTTCGGCAAAGTCATGTCACTTAATAAATAAATGAGGCATACCCTAAGATCAATGACTCTGTTGTCTAATCTTGTATCCTGATTAACAGTAGCTCTTCCTTCCTAAAAAAAGAGGAAAAAACAGATTTTACTAATTTTAAGAACACACAGTTTTAAGAAGCCATGTTTACTTTTAAGTGAGAAGAGGTGTGCTTATGTGGTTAATATTATACCCCCAAATTAGGGATCCAAGAAATAAGTAGTAGGGCTACAGAGAAACTATTGTTAAAAGAGAGACAGAAAAAAGAGAAATGCAAATGAACAGAAGTTAATGCTCTCTTTCCCTCTCCCACCCCACCAAAGCTTTGCCTCATTACTGGAACATCAGAAGAATTTAACCACTTGTACCTTCATTGATTCCTCGATTTTACCTGCTAGTTAAAGACTGAAGGAACAGATAAAAGTTGACAGAGTAGTGATTCTCAGAGTATGTTCTGGGCACCACTGAAGGTCCCAAAGACACTTTCAGGGAGTCCATGAGGTCAAACCTATTTTTCACAATGACAGATTTCATTCTGTACTGAGTGTTCCCAAGGCTTCGTGATGTGTGCTATCACAACAGAATGAATGCAGAGGCAGGTACAAGGCCCAATTGTTGTCTACTAAGGCAGACATTACAAAGATCTGTAGATATGTAAAACAATGTCACTCTTGACACTAAACTATTTTTTGTTTTTGAAAATATTTTTCATAAAAAATATTTTCAAAAATGTGATTTTTATCATTCATATATGATTAGTATATATAAACATATATTACTGTTACTTATATTAATATATACTAAAAATTTCCTATTTTAATTTCTAATATTATAAATATTGATAAAGATATATAAAAACATAAGTTTATGGGGAAGTTATTTTTAAGAGTGTAAAGGGATCCTAAGAACAAGAAGTTTGAGAATTGTTGATAGAAGAGTAAATTTAGATAAAAAATGAAGCTCAAATCACTTCACAGGTATGCTTCATACAAAAGTAGGACATCGAGTTTTCAATGATCTATAAATTAAACATACAGAGGAAGCAAAATATTTCAATTAGCAATAATCGCGCCTCGGATAAACCTCATTGGCTACGATACTGCCACTGCGCAAAGCTAAATTTTCAAAAATGTAATTTTAACCTCTTCTCCTTCCACCTCAGGCCGAACAGCATCATCCAGCTGCAGGGGCAGGCGGGGTTCAGCCAAACTGATCACATAAATCTGAAAGTGAGAGATTACCAAAAATATCATGAAGCACACAAAACCTGTTATCTTTTACTTAAAAAAAATCTAAAGCTGACATAAATATGAAGCTATGTTTGCATATATCTTAACTGAAACTACCTACTAAAATCAAACAAAGATATACATGTTTTTTCACTTATAAAATGGGAACCATAGTATTTTTTGCTAACCTTCCTAGGTTGCTGGAAGTCAAATGAGAGAACATATATACAAATACTTTGTAAAATCTAATGTGCATACCAGTGTGACAAATAAGTACTAACTGGGGCCAAGAGGTCTGAGCTTAAGGCCTTGCTTTGTCATGTAAAAGTTGTTGTTAGGTGAATCATTTAATCTCAGAGTTTCAATATTCTGTTCTGTAAAAGAAGGTCTGAGGTAAGAATCAAATGGAATAAAGAAAATGAAAACACTCTGCTCTTTTGAAGGGGCCACTAAACAAATGTGTTATTATCACTGTTCACAGCACTTGGCCATTTCTACTGCTAGGACCGAAGTCAGCCCAACTCTGCTGTCTGTCAACTTCTTTTCCTCATTCTTTTTCCAAATATCCTGTCCTTTCCACCTTTCATCAAACATGTTATATCTCATTTCCTGCTGCTCTCCTGGTTTGGAGCTACCACAGAACGTATTCCTCTATGCTGTTAAAATACCTTTATATTTGTTAAATTCACTCGTATTAATTGCACATTTCAGAGCTAAAACACAGTTAGGTCATAAAAAATGAGCTAGGGTTTTTGGCTGCTCTTAAAAATAGGTTACCTAATTAGTTACTCCCAACTATGCCTGGAAAACCTGTTAAAGCATGAAAGGGAAACAGACCTAATTTAGTTAATTCAGGAAAGGAAATGATATTCTTCCAGTTGGTAGACCACATTTAGCATTCAGCTCAGACTCTTTAAGAAAGTGTCAGGATACTCCCGTCCTCCTTATAATAAAATAGTTTGTCACCATTTCCTATTCTCAAGTACAGGGTTTCCCTTTGGTGAGTTAACAGAAACTTGATTTCCAATGCAAAATTGTAGACTGGAACAGTTATCTCTGCTATTTTTATAACTAGCAGACATTCACTTCATTAGGTTGTAAGCACCCTAACTTCATGCAGTGCTGGCTCAAAGTATGTACTCAGTAACTGCTGGCTGAATAAACAAGTAACTGATAAGTGCCAGTGCTTACTGTGAAACTCTTTTTAAGATATACTACTTCATACTTTGTGAGATACTTTATAGTTATTTCCGTTAAGGCAAAATTTATAAGTTCTTTAGGCTTTATATTTATCATCTGCATTTATTAAGTTTGTATTGAATGCTAGAGAATTAGAATATTTCAGAAGTATGCTTACTTGCTCTACTCACTAAAATTTTATTTATTTAAGTATTGAAAAAGATATGTTACTTGGAAGATCGGGGGTTATTTTACTTGGTCAGCATACCCTTATGTTGGTTTGCCTTTACTAGGTTACACACTTCTTGATGTTGGTTTGAAATGAAGCTTACACAAAGAAAAAAAAGTAACAGGTCAGTAAAAAACACAAGATTTTCTAAGTCTTGAAGAGTTCCCATGACAATTCCAGTTAAATACAACCTTACTCTCAGATGACTGTGTATGAGACTAACTTTCTGCATCTGTTAATCTGCCTGACTGCTCTATTTTATATATGCTCACACACAAGCAAATATACATACAGGGATGAGGGCAGGAAGTGAGTACTCCTTAAAAGAAATTTAATGATGCATCTGTAGACACAAACTAGGGCCGGATCTGAGAACTGCAGGCTCAAAACTGCAGGGTTATTTCAAAAGTACTAAATATGTGTAAGTTTACTTACAGTGTTTTAAAAGTCAATGTTAAGGAGCACTTAAAGTTTTTATGCCTGAGAAGAAAATAGATGTGGGATAAATCTTATATGAAAGGAAGTTATTGCTGGAATGTAAGACCCAACTGAGTTTTGTCTCTTGATTTCTCTATAAAGTATCAGAAATATAAGGAAATATAATTTCCTTATAATTCCAAGGAAATATAATTATTAAGAATTAGTATAATTAATCAGTCTTTAGAGATATATTATCAGAGAAAGTTCATAGCAAAATATATTCATAACAGTGAACAGAGCTTTTTAGATGTGTTTTATATTTTTCCCTATGTGACTATGGTAGATTGTTGGCAAAAAATGGCTCTAATAATTCCTCAGTCTCCTGTATACATGTTTTTTTTTTTTCAATGACCTTGCTTCTCTTCGCATCAAGAGGTGGAATCTTTTTCTCCATCCCTTAAATCTAAGTTATTTCATGTGACTTGCTTTGACAAATGACATATTTAGCAATCATGACTCAAAGAGAAGCTTGAAAGGTGCTCGCCCGCTAGGGCTTCCCTCTCTTGCTGCTGGGAATCCTTCTGGTACATGTCAACAAGCTGGGCTAGCCCACTGGATGAACAGAGGCCACAGGGAGAAATGTCCCAGAACTAGCAGTAGGTCCAGTTGATGTCATGCAGAGTAGATGAGCCATCCCAGACAGCCTGCCTCTAACTGCCCCATGCACAGAATCATGAGCAAATAAATGTTGTAAGTATTAGGGTAGTTTGTTATAGAACAAAAGCTAATTGATTCAGTAATCACTTTCTAAATCTCAATATTTTACATCAATTCTAAGAACACATAGGTTTGATATGAATGGTTATAAGAACCATTCAAATCTATTTCTGTACCCAATTTTATATTTTGAAAAAAGTTACCTTTTGAACATGTAACTCCACATCTTGCTGTGTACAGCTTCCAATTTTCTGATTCACTTTCCTCACTACACCTTCTACATCTACGATGCTCTCTTTGTTAATGCTGTCAAAAGAAAAAATTACCAATTTTAATCATCTCATCAGAGGTGTCAGAATTCATTTGGTGTTTCAACAGTAAAGCCGAAATATTAAACTCTTTTTTAATACAGTAAGCCACTTGAGATAAAGCCAGTCTATTTAACCTACTTACAATAAGCTACTATGCAGCACGCCTTGTGAGATTTTTTGAAGAGATGATTTTCTAGATGCCATAATTTAGTTACCATTCATAAAATACTCTGAGCCTAAATGGCAAGGACCAGCACTGAACTGTGAAAAGTAGAAAATTCTTTCAATTATTTATTAAAGAACATTTTCCTTCCTATAGTTGAAACTTACAAAGATCAGCATTTCCTGTAAGGAGAAGCATGGGCTTTAATAAATGCAATTACTGGTATGTAATGGAATTGAATAATAGAAGAAGGTCAAGTGAAAAGATTTCAAGGTAATAAAAGGGCATTAGCTTGCTGTAATTAAGCCCTCCATGCCTGTAGTTTCTGAGTATACACTGTCATTGGATTATGCGATCCCACTTAAGAATGTCTACATGAAGCTCAATATACATTAAATCGGTCACCTGGGCAGTTGAATTCTATAACAAACTTGAATTTTGAACACAGGATACTCAAATTCTGAAATATAAAATTATGAAGTAGCTTATTAAGCTCACCAATTGATTATTTTTTTAATCTCTCGTACATAACCAAGGGATAAAGGGTATAATCCAAAATGGTGGTTCTCATACAAAATGTACCAGTTTTACTTTTGTATTATTGTACAGCCAGAATGTATCGTAATGTATTTGTGGAAAAGCTTAAGATTAAACTTTCAGTTCTTGGGCAGTGATGTCAGCATCATAGCAGCTCAACTGGCCCAAACTATCAATGTAAAACTACCAATTAAAACTCTCAGGTGGTAACTGGAGCTGCAGAAGTGAGGTGTGGTGAAAAGAGAAGAAGGAACTAAAATGCAAAAGTAGTTAACTGGGAGAGTGGAGTTCCTGACACAGCTGGCACAACAGAAAGGGCAAACATGCATCAAGAAAATCTGTTCTGGGGGAGCCTGGGTAGCTCAGTGGGTTAGAGCCTCTGCCTTTGGCTCAGGTCATGATCTCAGGGTCCTGGGATGGAGCCCCACATCGGGCTCTCTGCGCAGCATGGAGCCTGCTTCCCTTCCTCTCTCTGCCTGCCTCTCTGCCTACTTGTGATCTGTCAAATAAATAAAATCTTAAATTCCTAAAAATCTGTTCTGGCCTCCCTGTTTATCTGCTATGTCATATGTCACTTAACTTTTATATTAGCCTTTCATGGCTAAAGTGCCAACCCAGAATCCTGCAAAATGAATGACAAGAATCTAAACAAAATGAAACAAAAGCAAAAAAGCAAAGCAAAACAAAACAACAAAAAGGAAAGAAAAAGAAAATTTAACTTTCATAGGAAAAGTTCTATTTATTCTGATAAGGAATTGGGTCTTTAGTAGTTGCAGTGTCACTTGACGAGATTTCAGAAATGCAACAATGCTTATTTTACCCAAGAGACCACCACTGTCCATTTCCTTTCTTTCTTTCTTTTTTTTTTTAAAAGATTTTATTTATTTGACAGAGATCACAAGCAGGCAGAGAGAGGGAGAAGCAGGCTCCCTGCTGAGCCAAGAGCCCCACGGGGGCCTCGATCCCAAGACCCTGAGATCATGATCTGAGGCAAAGGCAGAGCTTAACCCACCGAGCCATGCAGATGCCCCCACAGTCCATTTCAATTAACATTTGCTCAGGGTTGGAAAAGGATCAAAATGAGGGTAAGAGGGTAAAAAGTGGTGAAGAAAGGAAGAAAAAATTTCATTTCACTTTACTACACTGTCTAGAACTCTGTATGGCTGATACTAACTTAAAAAAAAACCCCAACATTGTACATATTTCTTACAAGTTTTACGAGTCTCCTGTGCACTGAAGAAACTCGGAATTTATTGTGGTCTATTTTTAAATGCCTTTCTAACATTGGCTATCTAGTGTTAGAATGCAGTCATTGAATCTCTCTTCAGTATGATTTCCATTTACCAGTTGCTTCTTTTGATTGAATGAGTACACTTGATACCTGAGTATATGATTTAGGCTATGTGAGGATACTGTTGCTTAGTTTACACATTTCTCTTAGGAAGGCCTTCTCTTCCTTACTGATCAGTGTGCATCATCGATAACCTTGCTTCATCGATAACCTGTTCTGACCCAATCAGACCTCCACTCTGATACATTCCTGCTATGACCCTGGCCTTCAAGGGTCATCCCCTTAGTAAGAGGCCTTCCATTATCAGAAAGTCTTCTTTAAGCCAACTCAAGTTATCTACTCTCAAAGACTGAGCATTAAGCTGATATCCTTCTAGAAAAATTTGGGATGTGATCTGACACTCTGTCCTAAAGGGCCAGTTAAAGAAAATAATAGTTTCATTTTTCCTCAAAAGTACCAGATGACTTCTTTTATCTAGGACCTGAAACTTGTAACTAGGTCTATGTTTAGTACTTTTATTTAATTAGGTAATATTATGGAATAAAATACTTGAGCAGCTAAACAAAAAATAACCACTATTTTAAACATTGTTTCTAGCACCAAAAAAGTCATAAAAGGAAGTTCTGAAAACCCAACCTGTTTTTTAAACTGGGCCACAGATAGACTTCTATCACAGATTAGTCTACTGAATCAATTAGAAAGAAGGTAAAATTAACCAGATACAGAGGATGCTTAAAATTAATTTTTTGCCCTTCCAATCTCAGTATTATCTCCTTACTATACCTAGCAGCTATATGCTGTTAACAGAATAGTCTCTTCAGATATAAGTAACCCCATTCCATGATTTTTTTAAACCCTGGATAATTTAGCTCTAATATCTCTATAACTCCATCCACATCTATATCCAGCTATTATTATTTATCTGTAGACTTGAATGAATTCAGTAGAAATAGTATTATAATCAAAGAGATTTGTAAAAAAGGGTCACACTAGAACTTACTAGTTAGCTTTAGCAAAGCATTAATGAGGGTTTTATCTATGTGTGTATATAATTAGAGTCAATGCAAGAGAGGGATAGGAATACTTGAATAAGCTACTGCTAGTAGAAGGATGAAATTCTACTTTTTAGAAAAAGCCTAATTAATATGATTTTAACTGATATTGCATGTTAAGATGGCTTAAAACTTTGAAGCATGTATACGATAGTTTGCTGCCATAAAGAGATTCTGTTAAAGTTTCAGGTTTATATTTTGAAACTAATACGGCTCTATACCCCTATATTGAAGGAGGGTTATGTCAAACAGACAATTAAAAAGCCTTGGGGTTTTTGAGGATACCGCAGGAAAAAAATCCACAGCAGAAAGCAGAGAACTTCTGGGAACTATCTGACCGTAAAAGAAATGGGTGAAGTAAATTAGACACATCCTTCCAACAGCTAAGTCGGCTATCTATTATTACCACCACCTCCCAAAACACACTACTACTTCATTGTTTCACGCCTCTTCCACTTTCCAACCACCCTTCTCAGCTGCAGATAACTAATCACTCTACAAATAAATTGGTTATAGCCTTGATTTAAAAAAATACCTTAATAGGCTATCCTACTCATGTCATCCACTAGGAACTGTCAACAATCAGTCTAATAGTTTACTTCCAACTTATGCTGTCCCTAGAAAATAAAATTGCTGGGCGCCTGTGTGGCTCAGTGGCGTCCAACTCTTGATTTCAGCTCAGGTCATGATCTCAGGATTGGAAGATCTGGCCCCACAGTGGGCTCTGCACTCAGTCTGCTTGAGAGTCTTTTTCTACGTCTCCCTTTGCTCCTCCCCTCATTCATGCTTGCTCTCTTGCTCTCTAAAATAAATAAATAAAATCTTAAAAAAGATAAAATCGTAAAAAGCATCCTTTCTTAAAGTATTTTATAAAAATATTTTGAGTTTGCTATCAAGTTTTTTTTTTAAAGAAATGGTATAATGTATGAATAATGCAATTATAAAGCATGCAACTTGGGAGAAAAACAAACAGTACTCTATTATCTGAAGGAATAAAATCCCATCTTTCCAACCTGAATGCCATATAGTTTACTACTCAGGGCCTCCCAATTACCTCAGGGACACTTTTAGCAACTGTAGTTTTATCTATCTTTTTTTTTTTTTTAGTTTTATCTATCTTGATTATAAATTTTCGTACCTACATACATTACCTAAGAAGCAACAAAATAACAAAGAAGTCTAACAGAACTATTAAAAGTAGGCACAACCATTGTATATAGCTGACTGCTGAAGAATAGATATTAAAAAATAAACAGGAAAGTAACAAAGAACCACTTCGCATAGTCACAGATGGTCATTGTAATGGTCCTCTGTCGTTAAAAAAAAAAAAAATTCTTAGTTTATCTCTGTGGTGTCCTGAATTCTTGCTCTCAAGTCTTTGCTCCCCTATGCTAGTAGTATTCACCCACACCTTTGCTATAGATTCGAGGTGGACAGAAGGTAATTTTTTGCCTCTTGGTTTTGGGTTTGGCCATATGACTTGCTTTATCAATGACATATCAGTGGATATGATGCCAACAAAGGCTTGAAATGTGCTTGTGCAGCAGAACTTGCCCTTCAGCATTCCTGCTTTCTACATAAGATGATATCTCAAGTAGCTGTTGGTCCAAGGAAGCTCAGAAGCAGAAGGGGCAGACCAGGACACAAACCATAGCTTCAAAATGAGCCTAGATGAGCTGAAATCTTGCGCACCCACAGATGTGTGAGCAAGAGTTCAAGGTTTATTATTAACGCTGCTGAATTTTTACTATTGGTCAAGTATACAATACATACAACTTCACCATTTTGACCACTGTTAGGTGTATAATTCAGTGGCATTCACAACATTGTGCAGCTACCACCACTACCCTTTTCTATAACTTTTTCATTATCCCAGAAACAATGTACTAATTAAACAATTAACTCTACACTAATTCCAACTACCACCCACGCCAACCTCACCTCCTTGTAACTTCTATTCTACTGTCTCTATCAACTTAATTACTCTAGGTACCTCAGGTATGTGAAACAATAATATTTGTCCTTTTGTGTCTGACTTACTTCACGTGACATAAAGTTTTCAAGGTTCGTTTGTATTATTGCTTGTATCAGAACTTCATTCCTTTTTAAGTCTGAATAATATTTTGTTATATGTACATAATATATTTTGTTTATCCATTCATCTGTTGCTGGACATTTGGGTTGTTTTCTATTTAGGTTATGGTGAATCATGCTGCTATGATCAACAGCATAAAAGTATCTTCTTTTTTAAGATTTTATTTATTTGACAGAGAGAGACACAGTGAGAGAGGGAACACAAGCAGGGGAAGTAGGAGAGGGAGAAGCAGGATTCCTAAGCAGAGAGCCTGATGCGGGGCTCGATTCCAGGACCCTGGGATCATGACCTGAGCTGGAGGCAGCTGCTCGATGACTGAGCCACTTGCATGTCCCAGCATATAAGTATCTGTTTGAGTCCCCACTTTCAATTTTTTTGGGTATCTATCTAGAAGTGGAATTGCTGGATCATATGATAATTTTATGTTTAACTTTCTGAGGAGCAGGTATATTGTCTTCCACAGCAACAGTACCATCTTACATTCCCATCAGCAATGCACAAGGGTTCCAATTTCTCTACATTACTAACATTCATTATTTTTCCTTCTGTGGGGGGTAGGGTAACAGTTATCCTAATGGATATGAAGTGATATCTCATTGTAGTTTTGGTTTGCATTTCCCAGATGACTAGTGATGTTGAGCATATTTTCATGTGCTTATTGGCTATCTGTGTATCTTCTTTGGATAAAATGTTGTTTAAGTCTTTTGCCCCATTCTGGAATTGGGTTGTTGTTCTTATAAGTTTTCAGAGTTTTTATATATTCTGGATATTAATCCTTTATCAGGTATTTGACTTGCAAATATTTTCTTCCATTCTGTGGGCTGTCTTTTCACTCTCTTGATAGTGCCCTTTGATGCATAAAATGTTGTAGTTTCAATGAAGTCAAATTAATCTCGATTTGTTTTGTTACTTCTACTTTTGGTGTTACACCTAAGAAATCACTGCTAAATCCAATGTCATAAAGTTTCTGGCCTATGTTTTCTTCTTACAGTTTTACAGTTTCAGCTCTTATATTTAGGTAATTGATCTTTTTATTTTATTTTTTAATTTTTTTTTAAGATTTTATTTATTTATTTGACAGAGAGAGATCACAAGTAGGCAGAGAGGCAGGCACAGAGAGAGGAGGAAGCAGGCTCCATGCTGAGCAGAGAGCCCGATGCGGGCCTCAATCCCAGGACCCTGAGATCATGACCTGAGCCGAAGGCAGCGGCTTAACCCACTGAGCCACCCAGGCGCCCCAATCTTTTTTTTTTTTTTTTTAAAGATTTTATTTATTTTTTTGAGTGAGAGAGAGAGAATGAGAAAGAAAGGGAGAGCATGAGAAGGGGGAGGGTCAGAGGGAGAAGCAGACTCCCTGCAGAGCAGGGATACCAATGCTGGGCTCGATCCCAGGACTTCAGGATCATGACCTGGGCTGAAGGCAGTCATTTAACCAACTAGGCTACCCAGGCGCCCCTTGATCCTTTTTTAAAAAAAGATTTTATTTATTTATTTGCCAGAGAAAGAGAGCACAAGCAGGGGGAGGGAGAGGCAGGCTCCCTGCTGAGCAAAGAGCCTGATGCAGGACTCAATCCCAGGACCTGAGCTCAAAGCAGATGATTAACCAACTGAGCCACCCAGGTGTCCTGGTAATTGATCCATTTTCAGTTAATTTTTATATATGGAGTATGGTAAGGTCTTTGGCATACAGATACCTAGTTTTCCTAGCACCATTTGTTGAAAAGACCACCCTTTCCCTATTAAAAGGTCTTGGTACCCTTGTCAAAATCCCGTTGGCCATTTAAGCCAGGGTTTGTTTATGGGCTCTTTCTTCTATTCCATTGATTTATATGTCTATCCTTATGTTAGTACCACACACTTCTGATTACTGTAGTTTTGTAGAAGTTCTGAAATCAGGGAGTGCAAATCCTCCAAATTTGTTCTTTTTTTTTTTTTCAAAACTGTTTTGGCTGTTCTGGGCCCCTTGAGAGTACACATGAATTTTAATATGGTTTTTTTTTATTTCTGCAAAAAATGCCACGGGGATTTTTGAAAGGGATTGCACTGAATCTGAGATCATGACCTGAGCGAATGGAAGCTGCTTAACTGAGCCACCCAGGTACCCCTATTTTATTTATTTTAAAATTATATATATGTAATCCTAAACATAAGTATTATCCTTAGATAAACATAAACTCAGGGTAAGGTTTATAATTAACAACAGTGAATGCAGATTCATACTTTACAGTCTTCCTGGTAATTCCTTATTTGGGAATAATTCATCTTGTCCAATCTCATTAGATTCTCCTCTCCCCCACTCTAATTCTCTCTCTCTTTCTCTCTCTCTCTCACACACACACACACACACAAGCAGTGCAGAATGTGGTTGAAACAAAGATCTATAAGAGTAGAAGTGTCAGCATTAACATTTTCTCATATGTGCTTATATTTTAAATTTTATCTTCCATCTGTGGTCTCTTGGTAGAAAGTTAAAAAGCCACTAGTCCCTTTTCAGTTTATTATTTTAATATGTATAAATAAATATAATCTCCCAAAAGCAAAGTGAAGCAAAATAAACTGCAATTAGTTATAATATGCCAAAGGGAATTGGTTAGGGTACAAGTGTTAATTCCTTTTTGTTACTGGAATCCTGCAGTCTTGCTTAGAGACCTTGCACACTATACATGACATGTGGCATTCTGAGATACAATCCAAGTAACAGTCCCAGTGTTCATCTATAAATGAACTAGTAAAAACCTCAAATTCTTTCCTACTTTTTATTTTTTAATTATTTTTTTTCTTTCCTACTTTTTAAGTAACAGAAGGAAGTAAGGAAGGGAAATAAATAGTAGATTAGTTATCTTCTTCCCCTTAATGGTCAATCTTGAGCAAAATGCACTGTGAAGATGACTGGGATAGAGAACAAGAATCAAAGCACCGAGAAAAGGTTGTTGGAATAGGTGATTTATAGGGCACCAGTGAAGTTTCATTTCTATATAGCACAGAAGTGAAAAAATATTTAACAGCACATAACCCTAGTCAAAGAGATCACCATCTTGCATATAAATGGTAGAGAAATGGATCTGCGAAAGAAGTACTTCATCCACCTCTTGTTGCTGGGTCCCAGTATGGGGTGCTGACTCTGGCAAGTTCTCCTGGAGAACAAGGAAGAATTACCTCCAATTTATACTCATGAACTTCCCCTCATTGGTGAGGGATGGGAAATGGCAGGGTTTGTGTCTATGTTTCAAAGATTTTATTTATTTTTCAGAGAGAGAGAAAGAGGAAAAAAAAAGAGAGAGCGAGCAAGCGAGCGAGCGAGCACACGCAGGACAGTGGCAGGCAGCCAGAGAAGCAGGGAGCCTGAAGCAGGCCTTGATCCTAGGACCCCGGGATCATGACCTGAGCTGGAGGCAGATGCTTAACTGACTGAGCCACCCAGGTGTCCCTGCTCTTATGTTTTAAAGTTATTTTTGAAACACTGTTTTTTATATATTGTCTCAAGAACTTATTATTATAAAAAAAATAAACTTATTTATTATTATAAATTCTAATGTTAAATAATCATTTAAATTTAAAAGTTTAATTCTCCCATCATATACCCAATCTCATCTTCCTTTAATCACTGTTTACTATTTGGTCTATACTCCTCCAAATTTTTTCTCCTTTGCAAAAAATATGGAATGCTTCATAAATTTTGTGTTGTTCTTCTACAGTAGTTTTGCTCATTCTCCTATTTTTTTTTTTAATGTTAAAGAAGTAGGAGTTTTATTTTTTACAGAACAAAACTGATCTTTATATATATATATAAATGCCTAAAATATAAATATATATAAACATATATAAATGCTATAAATTTATATATTATGCATATATATATATATATATATATATAAAATATGCCTGTATTTATTCTTGTATCGCTTACCAATTTTCTTTTATGTTCCAGTTCCTGTGTAAGGTGCTTTACACATATACTACTTTACTTAAGCTTCTCAAAGGCCTATGAGATAAATATGGCCACCATTTTATAGCTGAGAAAACTGAGACTCTACAAGAGGTCAAGTAAGTAGGCTAAGATTATACAGTAGTAAGATCATGTACTGGCTGCTACACTAGATGGTTCTGTTCTGTTACAGACTCAAGATAGAGCACCGCATTTTATTTTATTTTATTGTATGTATGTATGTATGTATTTAATTATTTATCTATCTATCTATCTATTTATCTATCTATCTATCTATCTATCTATTTATTTATTTATTTAGAGCACCGCATTTTAAATACTCCAGAATGCATCATGAGCTCACTCTGAAATAATACATTCTCATTCTTAGGTGCTCACGACCTGCCACATTCCTTTATAATTTATGAGAAAGCAATTGGAAGTAACAGGCCCTTCACAAATGGTTTTCAAAATGCTCAAGAATCATACTATCTTAAGACTGATGCATCTTGATGTCCTCTTATTGCCAGCTTCTACAGAAGTTCATCAAATCTTTGTATAAAGCAATATAATGTTACTAATGTTATATAACTTAGCAGTTAATCCCAGGGTGCCTGGGTAGCTCAGCTGGTTAAGCGTCTGATTCTTGATTTCAGCTCAGGTCATGATCTCAGGGTCATGAGATCACACCTGGCATTGGCCTCTGTGCTCAGTGGGAAGTCTGCTTGAGACTGTCCCTTTTCCTCCCCCTACCCTACATACTCTTTTCTCTCTCTCTCTCTAATAATAAAAAAGTAAATCTTAAAAGAAAAAAAAAAAGAAATCCCATAAATTGAGAATTTCTGACAGCAGATTTTAGATCTACCTTTGAAAGCACATCTTTATCAAAGTTTTCAATACAAATGTTGAACTCGACAGGACCAAATATAAAAGTTCTGTTTCTCCTCCAATCAGTAAGTATCTCACTCCAACAAAGAGGTATATACCATCTATGTACAGTTTTTCAAAGAGCTACAATCCACAGCAGTATAATGATCTAGCCTATATTCACCAATTTATTATCCACACGATGCTCAAGGAATACCCACATGCCCATTCCCTCTGGGCCTCGAGTGTATATGATATACACATACACTTCCACCACAGTCCCTGTAGCTTGTCTTTGCACGTGGCTGTTAATCTATTTTGCCTTCTTCTCAAATTAAGTTCCTTATGTCATACATGTGTCATGGTATTCCCAAGCTCAGCAGAGTGCCTGGACCAGAGGAGGTGCTATACAAGTTTTCTAAATCTGTGAGATTTCTTCTGAGCATTATTTTGATATTCTACAATTCTAAAAGTTAATGCAGCAAACTGAAATTTCAACGTTCCAACTAAGTAAAATACCTATTTTTAGATGAAAGATCTAGAAAGGAAAGAAAACGTACAAACCTGTATGCAGCTAGGTGACTCACAGAATGAAAAATACACTTGTGACTCACCAGCTACCAGTAAATCACTTAACCACAATGACTAATATGAAGAAAAAGAAAACAAAACACGTGTGTACACAACTAACAGTCCAAAAAAGCCTTCCTTCCCACTGCCCCCAAATCCAAACATTTCTATGCTGGGTGGGAAGAAGGGTGCTACAAAAGTACAAACAGCAAAATATAATTTTTAACTTTAACAAGTGGTACTCAAATTAACTGTACCCCTTTATAGTAGTCACAACAACTTTGGCTTGAAATTTTTTTCTCCCCCAAAATTTTAAATTAGAAAAAATGGAACTAAGACCATTGAAGGAAATATTACAGATCACTTAGCCAGTTGGACCTTAAACTTGCTGTTCCTTTTTTTTCTTTTTAGCTTGAAACTTTAGGCACTGTATTTACATTCACTGTGTTGCTTAATAGCAGTCAATACAAAAAGGCCTGTAGGGTTGCCTTTAAAAAAAAAATTTGTCTTTACAAAACTCAACCATAACTAACATAACACTACTGTCTTCATTACAGTAAAATGTCCCTAAATAAAAAATAATTTTAAAAAGAAAAAAAGAATGACTTCTCATCTCAACTCAAACACAAGCTATTAACTATTGGAAAATTAATGTCAACATAAGATGGAGATCCAGAAACACAGGCCTGGATAGGTATCCTATCTTCCTGCTTCCAGACAAATTTCATTTAATGACCACAAAGCATTTTGGATATACAATCAAGAACCTTCTTCTTAAAGATCTCTAGGGAATGAGATGTGCCAACCTTCCTATGTAACTCATTTAGTTGTTTCATTTTTATATGCATTCAACCATGAGAAAATTGATCTTTCCAACAAATTGATTAAAATAATGTGTTGAAGAGTCCTGTGGCACTTAAAGCCAATTAGTGAGTCAACTTTTCAGATTAGTATATTGATGAATTGGATACTCCTAGGAAAGATAAGCGGGGAAAACAACTGACCCCATATTAAGTGCTAATGTTGCTCTTAAGGAATACACTCAAAAGCTAGAAACTGCTAGTGGTACAATCTAGTTAGTAAGGCAAAGATAAGCACCTCAGATTTAATATCTAAAGTAAATGCTAAGATAGTCATCCACTTAAGATATTAAAAGTGACCTCATATTTTGCCTTTTAAATGATTGGGAAACCCCAGCTGGAACTATCTGATTTGATATTTTTAATAGTGGAGTCTTTGCTTTTTTCCACCTGGTATATGACCAGAGGGAATAGAGTTAAATGTTGGGCCTAATGGAATTAACATATAAATACCATTATTTCTGCCACTCTGTTGTGTAGGAGTTCACATGTTTTAAATGTCCAGTCTCTTAGGGTAGCACTATTCAAAATGGAAACACCTTGAGAATAAACAAACAGTCCTTAGCACTCCTCTGAAGACAATCGCAAGCATTTCACAGATAAGAACCAAGACAAAATGAGTATTAACTGAATATTAGAAATGGCCTTTTTCTCATGGACATATTTCTAAGCACACTATTTTCCAAATCGAAGACTCTAGCAGAAAGTGTGGTTAGCTGATTCCCTAACTAAGCTGCTCTCTTTCCAATGTGAATGTATTAGTAAATATTCATTTGAATTACCTCATGCTTTGCTGGTCCTCAAATTTCTAAAGCTAAAAACATCTAAAAGTAAGGAGTTTTGTTTCATTTAAATAAGTAACAGAATCCACCAGAATTTTTATGTTGTTGTTCATGTGCTGTTTTTAATCATAATACAAGGCTGATGATATATTAAGCAACAGAAGTCATAGTGTTTTCCAAACTTTTCTTTTCTAATTATAATCTTAGTTAGAAACCAAGGGATCAAGAGGAATGAGATACTGAGAGTTCAGTGAAACAATAAAAACAGGGGCAGCCTATAAATCTCTATTTTCATTATAAAGGAGGATACATTCCACTAGGCCCGGCTTAGGAATAAAAATCAACTGTTGTGCCACAAATACACAATATACTCCTTAATGTCGATGTTATATTATGGGATTAGGAGTCCATGGGGCTGGGTAGTTTGTAGAGCATTCATAGGGTGAAAGAAAGGTAGGCAGGTAAGGATGCAGTGGGGGTAGTTCTGGGAATGGGACTGGGTTGCACGAGGTCAGAAGAGGGTAGAAATAGTAGGACAAAAGGAGAAGACTGGTAAAAAGACCAGAAGTCTTGATGAGGTCCAGTAGAAGATTAGTAGGCATGGGATAGGTACAAAGTTGGAAATTATGGTTAGAGAGAATTGCCATTGAGTTTAAAATTAAATTCTAAGGAGCAAAATCCAAGTGGTGGCCATAGGAGTGAGTTATTAAAATGAATAATGAATAATGAAGGGGTGAGTTATTAAAATGAATAATGAAGGGCACCTGGGTGACTCAGTCGTTAAGTGTCTGCCTTCAGCTCAGGTCATGATCCCAGGGTCCTGGGATTGAGCCCTGCATTGGACTCCCTGCTCGGTGGGGAGCCTGCTTCTCCCGCACTCCCTCTGCTTGTATTCCCTTTCTCACAATGTCTCTAACAAATAAATAAATAAAATCTTTTTTAAAAACTAAAATGAATAGTGAAGCTAGTGGAGAAGTAAGGAATTTTAAGTCCACACTATTTATTCCAAATGAATACCTAAAGACATTTACAATGAGATGATTTGAACTGAGAGGAATACACTACTATCAGCCAGGAATATAAAATGGCTTTGAGTAAAACATCCTATTTCATTCAGTCTTTGGAACTCCATGAACTCAAAAGGCTAGAACTTCTCTCCAGTTTACTCAGCATAGATAAACTTAGGTAATACTGCTAGCTGTCTATTCAAACACACTCCCCTTGTCTTCATGGCTAACAGAGTCCCATTCCCATTCAGGATCCACTTCTATTGGTAAAGCATTCTAAGAGAAGGGGAGCCCATCACAGGTCCAGAGTAGGTCGTGTTTAGCCCCAGTCCATCCGGGGAATTTAGTCCAGACTGAAGGTGACATTTTCCATTTTCCACACAGTATTTCACACTGGAAACTCTGAACTAATTTTCCATTTCTTTCTTTTCCTCACCCCCATGCATCAGCAGTCAGTAAACAGATAAGACTCATGTTTTTACCCACTCACCGGGCAAACAAGGTTCTCTCTTTTAAGAGTACTATCAGTTTTGCTATTAATACTTGTTTTGAAAATGTTAAATCCAACACAATCGATATAATCGGTATTAGTTTGAGCATAAGTTTGAGCTTTCCTTTGCCAGATTTCATCAGTGAGAAACACAGTAGAGACAACTGTACTCAGGTGAACTCAAAACACACACCTCAAACATCTATGTTACATGCCACACCTGTCCACATCTGGCAGTACAATTTGCTTTCAGGTTTCAAACAGCCTTCCTTCTACCACTTCACAACAATTTACAAGCTGCAACTCTCTGCCACCCATTTACACAAGGATACAGCATTTTTTCTTAAAGCCTTTTATTTATTTGAGAGAGACAGAGTGAGAGCATGAGCAGGGGGTGGGGGACGGGCAGAATTGGTGGACTTATTTTTCACCTCGGTTGCAAACACTATATGGTTGCTTTGTTGACTGACTCTTACTTCTCACAAGAGTGCTAATGTGTAAGATGCACTGTGTGGCAGTGCTGATGATAAGAAAAAAGACAAAAGGTGAAGCAAGAGTAGATGCATCTACTGAATCTGCCTAATGAATTTTAGGTTTCATGTTTATAATTACAGCTATCAAATATTTTTCATATTGAAATTATTCAAGAAAAATAACTATCTTTGCAAACAAACTCTTTAGTTTCTAACCCCCCAACCCTTCCCCACCCCAAACTGTCTCTGTTTTAACAGCATGCTTTTTAAAAATGGGATGACTTCTCAGGAAGGCAGCTACTGCTTCATGGTAGAGACAAGTTCACTAGTATTAATGATGGCTAGTAAAAAAAAATTAATTTCTCCTTTGGAACTGTTTTTAGCATGAACTTATGACTCAACATAAAATATTTTTTATTACTTTATAATCAGTTATACTTTTAAAACAAAAGTTACTATAGTATTATTTTTCATGAGTTTTGGTTCTCAACTCAGGCAGTACCTAAAAGTCATTATCACCATGAGGAATCAAAATAGGTATCTACTTATCTATCTATCTATCTATCTATCTATCATCAATCAACTATATATCAGAAAAAACTAGACACTGTAGAAAAATATACTGTTGAGGCAAAAACCATTACTTTGAGACCTAAAGCATTTCCCAGGCATTAATATATTTCAATGACAGTAAGGTTGTATTCTAAGTAAGCTATATTAAGGAGGGCTCTGAACTACTATTATTAGACTATCTCAGAGAAGCAGGATGACCTAGGAGGAATGTGAGCCCTAGAATCAGAGACCTTACACTTAGTATTTAAATTTCAATTTCCTCAGCTATAAAAAGAAGACATTAAAAAAAGTGTCTATACCTCATAGTGCTGCTGTGAGGATCAAGGGCAAAGTGCAAGTATGGCATTTTGCAGCTTCATACTTAGTATATAGGAATATTTAATTATTACTGCTGCTATTGTTATAAGCAATAATATTAATAATATTGCTGTAATTTGCCTGTACATCAGACTCTGATGCACTGGATCCCAGTATGTATAAAATTCATGTTAGGCACTGGAAAGGCTTGGCAAGATAAAGGAAGGGCAGTTACTATAATGAATTTTAATTATAGATTATTTCTTAAACATTTTTTTGTTTCTTAAACATTAAAAATGATATTTCATGGGGAGGAGCCAAGATGGCAGGAGTAGGAGACTTCAATTTCATCTGGTCCCAGGAATTCAGCTAGATAGTTATCAAACCATTCTGAACACCTACAAACTCAACTGGAGAATGAAAAAAAAAATAGGAGCAACTTAATGAACAGAAAAGCAACCACTTCTAGAAGGTAGGAGGTGTGGAGAAGTGAATCTGAGGCAACATATGGGAACGATAGACTGGGAGGAGGGGAAGGGAGCCTTCGTCAGCCAGCTCCCAGCAAGTGAGAGAGCAGAGGAGCACAAAATCAACTTTCAGAAGTCTGCTCCACAGAGGGCATCGCTTCAGTGGCTAAGATGGGAATGGAACCCTTGCTGGGACGGTGTGGTCTCAGGATCATTGGGATCACAGGAAGACTGGGGGTGCCTGAGTGTGACAGAGCGCCCAGGTATCACAAGGAAGCCAGCTTCAACAGTGCGTCCAGGAGTGGGATCACAGCTCAGGGTTGCCATAAACCATGATCTGCAGCACAGTTGGTCTGCTGCTCTTCAAGCCAGGGACCAACAAGCAGCAGAACCCAGGAGATTCCCCTTCCTTCCTTGGGAAGAACAGCACGGGAGTGCAGCCCAGGAATCTGCTGGGCTTGGAGATTCTGAACAGGACCATGTGCCAGAGACAGAAATGGAAGGTCATAGGCTGGATGGGCACAGAGTACGGACACAGACCAGGGAGACAGGAGTGATGGACTGGTTTTCTCTGAGAGTGCACTGAGAAGTGGGGCCCTGAGCTCTTGGCTCCTCTGGGGCCAGAGACTGGGAGGCCACCATTTTCATTCATATCCTCTAAAGCTGTGCTAAAACTTTCAAGGAACAAAAGCTACAGAGAGCAAACTGGAGCAGATAACTTAGCCTCACCCCTAGCAAGGGTGGTACAACTCTGCCCAGGGCAAAGACATTTGAGAATCACTGCAACAGGCTCCTCCCACAGAAGATCAGCAAGAACATTCAGCCAAGACCAAGTTTAACAATAAATGAGAACTGCATAATTCCAGAGCTAGGGGAATACAGCTCATAATATTCATGGCTTTATTCTCATGATTCTTTAGTCTTTCAAATTTAATTTTTAAAATTTTCTTCCTTTTCTCTTTCTCTCTTTTTTGAATTCTTCTTCTTTCTTTCCAACCAACTTCTTATCAATTCCTTTTTAAAAATCTTTTTAAATTTTCACAGTTATGGTCATAGTCTATCCATTCATTATATTTAACCTTATTTTTGCATATATATATATTCTTCTTTCCTTAAAATTTTGGGATACAATTTCTTTGAACAGACCAAAATACACCCAAAATCCAGTGTATTGCTCTGTTCTATTCACCAGCCTGATCATATATATATATATAGATTTTTTTCTTTTTTCTTTCTTTTCCCCTCAGTTTCAGATCTGGTTTGTTTAGTGTACACTTTTCCGGGGTCGTTATTACACTTTCAGCATTTTCTTCTCTCTCTCTCTTTTTTTAAAGATTATTTATTTATTTATTTGACAGACAGAGATCACAAGTAGGCAGAGAGGCAGCCAGAGAGAGAAAGGAGGAAGCAGGCTCCCTGCTGAGCAGAGAGCCCAATGTGGAGCTTGATCCCAGGACCCTGAGATTATGACCTGAGCCGAAGGCAGAGGCTTTAACCCACTGAGCCACCCAGGTGCCCCCAGCATTTTCTTCTCTTGTTCATCTATTCTTCTCTCAACAAAAGGACAAAACAGAAAAACTCACCTCAAAAAAGAGAATGAGAGGCAGTACTGACTGCCAGGGACCTAATCAATGTGGACATTAGTAGACATGGGGGTGCTGGGTGGCTCAGTGGGTTAAAGCCTCTGCCTTCAGCCCAGATCATGATCCCAGGGTCCTGGGACTGAGCCCTGCATTAGGCTCTCTGCTTGGCAGGGAGCCTGCTTCCTCTTCTCTCTTTCTGCCTGCTTCTCTGCCTACTTGTGATCTCTGTCAAATTAAAAAAAAAAAAAAAGAAACTTATGGGGTGCCTGGGTGGCTCAGTGGGTTAAAGGCTCTGCCTTCAGCTCAGGTTATGATCCCAGAGTTCTGGGATAGAGCCCCTCGTTGGGCTCACTGCTCAGCAAAGAGCCTGCTTCTTCCTCTCTCTCTGCTTGCTTCTGTGCGTATTAGTGATCTCTGTCAAATAAATAAATAAAATCTTTTTTTTTTTTTAAAGATTTTATTTATTTATTTGAGAGAGAGACAGTGAGAGAGAGCATGAGCGAGGAGAAGGTCAGAGAGCGAAGCAGACTCCCCATGTAGCTGGGAGCCCGATGTGGGACTCGATCCCGGGACTCCAGGATCACGCCCTGAGCCGAAGGCAGTCGTCCAACCAACTGCACCACCCAGGCGTCCCAATAAATAAAATCTTTAAAAAAAAATAAGACATCAGAACAAGAGTTCAGAATAACAATTATAAAGATACTAGCTGGGCTTGAAGAAAGCAAAGAAGACACTAGAGAATCCCTTTCTGGAGAAACAAAATCTAACCAAGTCAAAATCAAAAGGCAATTAATGAGGTACAATAAAAATTTTTTTAAAAAGCAAATAAATGAGGTACAATAAAAAATGAAGGCTCTAGCTGCTACGATAACTGAGGCAGAAGAGAGAATTAGTAATAGAGAATACAAAATGAAGGAGAATTAAGAAGCTGAGAAAAAGAGAGATAAACAACTATGGGATCTTGAGGGGAGAATTTGAAAGGTAAGTGATACCCTAAAGTGAAACAGTATTAGAATAATTGGGATCCCAGAAGAAGAAAGAGAGAGAGGGGCAGAAGGTATATTAGAAGAAATTATAGCAGAGAACTTCCCTAATTTGGGGAAGAAACAGGCATCAAAATCCAGGAGGCACAGAAAACCCCCCTCAAAATCAATAAAAGTAGGTCAACACTCGGATATCTAATAGAAAAACTTACAAATCTCAGAGACAGAGAAAATCCTGACAGCAGCTTGGGACCTACTGTCTGTAGGTTCTACTGTAACCTACAACAGTAGAAACATTAGATAGGCAGCAGACCTATCCACAGAGACCTGGCATGATATATTCAGGGTACTAAATGAGAATATGCAGCCAACAATATTTTATCCAGCTAGACTGTCATTGAAAACAGAAGGAGAGATAAAAAACCTCTAGGACATACAAAACTAAAAGAAACTGCAATCACCAAACTAGACGTACAAGAAATATTGAAAGGGGTCCTGTCCTCTAAGCAGAGTCCAAAGTAACATAGACCAGAAAGGAGCAGAGACTATATACACAGTAACAGTCACCTTACAGATAATACAATGACACAAAATTCATATCTTTCAATAATTAGCCTGAATGTAAATGGGCTAAGTACCCCAATCAAAAGAAACAAGTGTCAGGTTGGATAAAAAAGCAAGACCCATCAATACGCTGTCTGCAAGAGACTCATTTTTAACCCAAAGATACCTCCAGATTTAAAGTGAGCGGATGGAAAACCATTTATTATGCTAATGGACATCAAAAGAAAGCCAGGTGGCAATCCTTTGATCATACAAATTTGATTTTAAACCAAAGACTATAATAAGAGATGAGGAAGAATACTACATCATACTTAGAGTCTATCCAACAACAAATCTAACAGTTGTAAAGATTTATGCCCCTAACATGGGAGCAGCCAATTATGTAAGCCAATTAATAACAAAATCAAAGAAACACATCAATAATAATAAAATAACAGTCAGGGACTTTAACACTCCCCTCACTGAAATGGATAGATTAAGCAAAAGATCAACAAGGAAATATGGGCTATAAATGACATACTGGACCAGGTGGACTTCACATATCTCCTCAGAACTTTCCATCCCAAAGAAACAATAAACATTCTTCTCTATTGCTATGGAACATTCTCCAGAATACATCACATCCTGGGTCACAAATCAGGTCTCAACCAGCACCAAAAGACTGGATCATTCCCTGCATATTTTCAGACCATGATGCTTTGAAACTTGAACTCAATCACAAGAGGGAAGTTGGAAAGATCTCAAATACATGAAGGCTAAAGAGCATCCTACTAAAGAATGAATGGGCCAATGAGGAAATTAAATAAGAATTTTAAAAAAATTCATGGAAACAAATGAAAATTAAAACACAACTGTTCAAAATCTTCGGGATGCAGCAAAGGTGGTCCTAAGAGGGAGGTATATAGAAAGACAAGCCTTTCTCAAGAAACAAAGAAGGTCTCAAGTACACGACCTAACTTTATACCTTACAGAGCTGGAAAAAGAACAGCAAATAAAGCCTAAACCCAGCAAGAGAAGAGAAATAATAAAGATCAGAGTAGAAATCAATGAAATAGAAACCAGAAGAACAAAGGAACAGATCAACGAAACTAAGAGCTGGTTCTTTGAAAGAATTAGTAAGACTAATAACCCTCTGGCCAGATTTATTTCAAAAAGAAAAGAGAAAGGACCCAAATAAATAAAATCATGAATGAAAAGAGGAGATATCAAACCAACAGCAAAGAAATAAAAATAATTGTAAGAACATATTATGAGTAACTATATGTCAACAAATTAGACAATCTGAAAGAAATGGATGCATTCCTAGAGATGTATAAACTATCACAACTGAACCAGGAAGAAACAGGAAAGTTAAACAGACCTATAATGAACAAAGAAATTAAAGCAGTAATCAAAAATCACCCAACAAACAAGTGCCCAGGGCCAGATGGCTTCCCAGGGTAATTCTACTAAACATTTAAGAAGAATTAATACCTATTCTTCTGAAACTGTTCCAAAAAATAGAAATGGAAGGAAAACTTCCAAACTCATTTGATGAGGCCAGCATTACCTTGATCCCCAAACCAGACAAAGACCCCATCAAAAAGGAGGATTATAGACCAATATCCCTGATGAACATGGATGTAAAAATTCTTACCAAAATACTAGCCAATAGGATCCAACAGTACATTACAAGGATTATTAACCATGACCTAGTGGGATTTGCTCCTGGGTTGCAAGGTTGGTTCAACATCTGCAAATCAATCAATGTGATAGCTACATTAATAAAAGAAAAGGACAAAACCATATGATACTCTTAACAGAAGCAGAAAAAGCATGTGACAAAGTACAGAATCCTTTCTTGATTAAAACTCTTCACAGTGTAGGGATGGAGGGTACATACCTCAATATCATTAAAGCCATCTATGAAAAACCCACAGTGAATATCATTCCCAATGGGGAAAAACTGACAGCTTTTCCCCTAAGGTCAGGAACATGGCAGGGATGTCCACTATCACCACTGCTGTTCAACACAGTACTAGAAGTCCTAGCCTTAGCAATCAGACAACAAAAAGAAATAAAAGGCATCTGAATTGGCAAAGAAGTCAAACTATCACTCTTTGCAGATGATATAATACTTTATGTGGAAAACCCGAAAGACTCTATCCCGAACTGCTAGAACTCATAGAGCAATTCAGTAAAGTAGAAGAATATAAAATCAATGCACAGAAATCAGTAGCATTTCTATGCACCAACAATGAGACAGAAGAAAAAGAAATTAAGGAGTCTATCCCATTTACAATTGTTAAAAAAAAAACAACAAACAAAAAACCATAAGATACCTAGGAATAAATCTAACCAAAGAAGAAAAGAATCTGTACTCAGAAAACTATAGAATACTCATGAAAGAAATTGAGAAAGACACAAAGAAATGGAAAAAATGTTCCATGCTCATGGACTAGAAGAACAAATATTGCAAAAACATCTATGCTACCTAGAGCAATCTACATATTTAACACAATCCCTATTAAAATATTATCAACTTTTTTCAAAGAAATGGAACAAATAATCTTAAAATTTGTATGGAATCGGAATAGACCCCAAATAGCCAGAAGAATGTTGAAAAAAGAAAACCAAAGCTGGTGGCATCACAATTCTGGACTTCAAGCTCTATCATAAAGCTGTAATCAACAAGACAGCATGGTACTGGCACAAAAACAGACACAAAGATCAATGGAACAGAACAGAAAACTCAAGAAATGGACTCTCAACTCTATGGTCAACTAATCTTTGACAAAGCAGGAAAGAATATCCAATGGAAAAAAGACAGTGTCTTCAACAAATGGTGTTGGGAAAATTGGACAGCTACACGCAAAAGAATGAAACTGGACCATTTCCTTATACCACATACAAAAATTTACTCAAAAATGGATGAAACACCTCAATGTGAGAGAGGAATCCATCAATTCCTTGAGAACACAGGCGGCAACTTCTTCATCCTCAGCTGCAGCAACTTCTTGCTAGACATGTTGCCAAAGGCAAGGGAAGCAAGGGCAAAAATGAACTACGGGACTTCATCAAGATCAAAAGCTTTTGCACAGCAAAGGAAACAGTCAACAAAACCAAAAGACAACGGACAGAATGGAAGAAGGTATTTGTAAATGACATATCGGATAAAGGACTAGTACCAAAATCTATAAAGAACTTATTAAACTCAACACCCAAAGAATAAATAATCTAATCAAGAAATGGGCATAAATAGAAATTCTGTACCCTTTAGCTATCACTCTCTTACACCCTCATTCTTCCCCTGGTCCTAAGCGACTATTAATATACTTTCTGTCTATATTAGCCCTTAACTTTAAATCAAAATGAATTTTAAAGGGAAATGAAAGCAGTATTAAAGATAACAAAATTCAAATAACAATATTAAAGTTTGCTAAAACTAAACTGCTGACATTTGGTTTACTGTTAAAGTTATAGTCTCATATCCAGTTGCAAATTACCAGTAATGTGAAGAATATCGGTCGGTTCAGAATTATATAAAACATTAAGTCTGGAGGTTGATTTAGTAGAGTTAGGTCCCATAACTAACCCAAATACAGCAAACAGCAATCCAAGAATGACAATGTAAATAAAGTATCAGTTGATAGTTATATAAAACTGCCTTGTCCATATGAAAGTAGCATTGTTAATTGATATTTGAATCAATCTGATAACTATCTAATCTGAGAACTACTAGAACTAGAAATAGAAACATTTTTCTTTGCATGGGAACTATTATATTATTAGTGATCTGCTGCCCCTACATAGACAAAGATAGGATTCAGTAAATATGCTGGAATAGCATAGGCTTTTAAAAGTTCAGGGTGCCTCTATCGCTTCTCAGCCTTTTGGCTAAGATCAAGTGTAGTATCTGTTCTTATCAGTTTAATATCTGCTACGTCCTCTATCCGAGGACAATATATTAAATGGATTTTTGGAGCAGGGAGATGGAATAGGAGCTTGCTCCGTCCACTCCACGCATCGAACTGGTATTCTGCAGTACTTCCAGGAACGGTGCACCAAAAAAAAAAAAAAAAAAAAAAAAAGTTCAGGGTGCTTCTTAACTATTAAGTACTACCTAGTAATCCAACTTGTTCTCCGCATCTGGTGCTATTCAAACCACAGTGAAATATCATTAGTACAGAACACGGATATTGTCTGGCTTCAGCTGGCATGAACAAAACTGTAAATATGACAGTAAATGCTATATGAAAAGTAATGAATTCACACAGCAGGTTTCTCTTATAAGTTAGCCTCTAAAATGACATGGAAAAATACTCTTACATAATAACCTTAAGGTAATTGTTGAAATGTACACTGAATTTTAAAAAACATAAAAAACTTCCAGTATCCTAAGATCCCAAAAAAATGAAAAGAGAAACCAAGACTGAGGATCATCAAATACATGGGCTTAAGCTAAGTGACAAAGAATGAGGATTCAATGAATAAAAGCAAAACCTCTAAAATAAAAGGAAGAGAGGTCATCACAGACACAGAGAATCTGTCCAATATGAAGACATACATGGCAAAGTAGTAGGAAATAACACTGTGATGAGCGAATTCATAGGAAGAATATTGCACATGGTTGGAAATAGAAAGCAATTAGAGATTTTAGATAAAAATACCACTTGAAAATAAACTTCTGGGAAGTACAGACTTAAGGAAGAGCAAAAAGCTTGTATCTCTCAACAAATACTAAGTTTATCTAAACGGACTATTTTGTTCCAACCCAACTGACATGTGGCAGAAATTAAAAAGAACAACACTAAAAAGAGAATAAAAAAAGCAGCCAATGCCTTAGAAAACTCATTTGGAAAGAGAAAAATATTTTACTAACAAAAAAATTTTAGAAACTAACTATATGATTACTTTCATTCTAGTGTCATATCTGAAAATTATTCTTCATGCTTAGAATATAGAAAGTCCATGTGAGCTTAAGGTAAGGATTTTGCAGTATGGTATAACAATGATATGTGGGTATAACAGACTACAGCAAGTTATAAAAATTCTTTTCATCTGTTAATGTCAAGTAAAGTAATTTCTTTCTAATGTTATTTATGATTTAACAATAACCTCACAACTTAGGTTCTTGTTTTACAGAAATGCCAGCACTGACAGAGCAAATAACTTCAAAGATAAATGTATGACAGCTACTTTAATCTTTGTTTTCACAATGGAGTCAATGAACACCTATTTTATTTTATTTTTTAAAGATTTTACTTCTTATCTTTGTGAGAGAGATAGAGCACAAGCAGGGGAGGGT
Source organism: Neogale vison (assembly GCF_020171115.1). Lineage (NCBI taxonomy): Eukaryota > Metazoa > Chordata > Mammalia > Carnivora > Mustelidae > Neogale > Neogale vison. The sequence continues at coordinate 95,273,106 of NC_058093.1, read as the reverse complement.
GGGAAGCAGAGGGAGAAGCAGGCTCCCTTCTGAGCAAGGAACCCAATGTGGGGCTCCATCCCAGGACTCTGGGATCATGACCTGAGCTGAACACAGACGCTTAACCGACTAAGCCACCCAGGTGTCCCTGAACGCCCATTTTAAATAAAACAGTTTATGTAAAGCCTAGTCAGTAAAGATAATTTTTAGGCAAAGGGATTTTGAAAGATGAAGAAAAAAGCAAACACAATTTCCCACCTAAAACAGTTCTGAAAGTTCTTTAAAATTCATATTATAACCTCACTTGATTTATTATTATTCATGAAAAGAACAGGTAATTTTTAAGGTAAAATTTTTCTATTCTTGATTTTCTTCTTTAAAACTTGGCACTTTGAGGGGCGCCTGGGTGGCTCAGTGGGTTAAGCCGCTGCCTTCGGCTCAGGTCATGATCTCAGGGTCCTGGGATCGAGTCCCGCATCGGGCTCTCTGCTCGGCAGGGAGCCTGCTTCCTCCTCTCTCTCTCTGCCTGCCTCTCTGCCTACTTGTAATCTTTCTCTGTCAAATAAATAAATAAATAAAATCTTTAAAAAAAAAATTGGCACTTTGAACATAAGATCATTCTACTGGCTTTCTGTCAGAAACAACATGTGCCTCAGACTTCTGTTACCAAGAGAGATCAGGATTTCAGTACTACTTGAGAAGTACAGTCTAAAGTCATGTAAAAAAGACAAGCTGACCTATCAGGGGCATGAAATCGTGTTTCTAAGAAAATTATCAAATAACTACAAAAATTAAAAACTCATCATTTTTACATGGAGGGACCTGGAGGGGTATTATGCTAAGTGAAATAAGTCCGACAAAGACAAACACCATGTGATTTCACTTTCATGTGGAATCTAAAAAACGAAACAAATAACAAAGAAAGAAATGAAGCAGAAATAGAACCATAAATACAAAGAACAAACTGGTAGTTGTGGGGCGAGGGGGCAGGGAATGTGAGGATTAGCAAAAAAAAGGTGAAGGGGAGTAAGAGATACAGGCTGCCAGTGATGGATCGAGGAAGTCACAGAGTCAATGGTATTGTAATAACGTATGGTGACATTGTATGGTGACAGATGGTAGCTACACTTGGTGGTTAGCATAGTATAATACACAGAGTTCCTGAATCACCACACTGTACACCTGAACTAATGTAACATAGTGTGTCAAACATTATTTCAACTTAAAAAATATATGTATTTTTTGCCACAGTCTTAGTCATGAGAATTTTCCTCTTTCACTAGGTAGCAAAGTTATTAACACACTTACTCTTAATTACTCAGGCTAGATACTTTAACATATGAGTAGTGCCAAAAGTTAAATAATTAATGTAAGTACCACATGTTAAGTCTATTCTGTAAAATTGGCTTCATTCATTTGTATATAACCAAAGGCTTTAAAATTTGCAACAGCTCTATTATGAAAACATCTTTTCCCACACATTACTAGTTATATAAAGTCCACTTTGGGGGTGGGGGGACAGAGACTAAAATAGATACATGTTCTTTGCTTAAAAAAAAAAAAATCTGGGTCACAATTTAATTGTTAAATTGAATTACATCTAGATCTTGAGTTTTACTTCAGGATTATGAAATCCAGGCTAACTTATCTAAATTCTTGCCTTGCCTAAGAGAAAGTTCACACTTACACTTTATCATTTATATGAAAATCCTTCTTTAATTTATGTATTATGAGGACATTAGTGAACTAAATTCTATTTGGGAGAACATTTGCAAGTAGCTTTGCCAGCTAGAAAGCGTTGGCTGATCTCTGATAATGGCCAATTGCTGTTGGTCAAGTTGCAGGAGTTTGAGAAGATCCAAAATAATAAGAAATAACTATTTTGTGGATTACTTTACTTCTAAAGATATCACATGAATTCACTGTCCTTTTGTCAGTAGGATATCTCATTAAAAATTAAGGGTAAGTGGAAATTTCAAAAGATTTTTAGACTAGAATATTTTCTTTAGGAATGTAACACTTTAAGGTTATAATGCAATTTAATGGAAACACACACTCTATTTAAAACTGTCAGCTTTATTTATTGGTTTTCAGAGCCAATTTAACACATAAAAGACAAAAGCCGTAATGATTATTGTTGATTTGAAATTGGCTTTTTCCCAGTATTTTTCAGTATATTAAATATAATTCAGCATATATGTCTATGGTTACCAGAGGCTCTATTTATAGAAGGCTCTGTGTGGAAAGTTTATTTCTAGGGACCAAGCTTATTTATGTCCCACTTGACAGGACTGACCTTAGAAGGCTAGCTGACAATGTACCCCATAAGCACACACCCTTATAGACCATGAGATGAAAACAGTAAACCTACTCACCAAAAGATACAGACAAAGAGATAGAAGTCTCTGGGTAGCAGGACTGGGAGATAGGGTGAGATGGGACTACTGTATCAGTAATACAAATACTACTGAATTCATCAGTGAACTGATGTCATTAGTGGCACTGGAGTTTTTAAACCAGAGTACAGATACTGCTGTGATACAATAAAACTAAATCTGATAAATAAATCTCTAAACCCATACCAGTTACATCCACTACATGTAAAACACTAAGGGAGTCAGGGAGGGCCCAAATGTAAGTTAGGATGTTAAATTAGATCATTTTTTAGTTCCTTTCTAGTTGTAAAATTGATGATTCTATGTATATAGATATACATATTCATCTTTGAAAGCATACAACTAAAGAACAGAGATAAAAATCAATAGGAAAATTTAACAATTATACCAGATTTAATTTCTTTGAAAAAAAATTATGCCTATGAAGTATGCTATTATTTAAAATATAAAGATCAGCCATTTTTCCAAATCATCTTTGATCATTATCATGGAAATAAAATTCTGAGTAAATTGAGAAAAACACAAACAAAACTATCCACATTACCAATTATTACTACCTCAGAACTACAGCATAAACAAGCACTACACTACATCCTGCCTCTTGCAAACGTAACAAAACAATGCATTTCTACAGGAACTCTGAGCCAGACAGCAAAACTTGTGGGGAGGGGGGGCGGCAAGTGGGTTGATTTTACTTTTCTTTAACCCTTTTGATGTCAAAGTTAAAAGCTGTAAAATGTTATGACCTTTGTTTTACTTCCTTTAGGAGGGAATCATTTGCAAAACTACACTCTTATTTTATATGCTTTTAGTTTTCTGTTAGAAAACTTGTTGCTTAATATGCAAATCTCAAACTGGGGGAGGGAGGTAGGAACTGAAGCTCAACAAACACAACAAAAAAAAGTTGCTTTGCTATGTTGAGGCTGCCAGGCTTTTTGTTACTCTACTTGAAAGTAAATGTGACTTGTCTGTACAGAGTGCTGCTTCAGCAGTTCCAAATGAATTTCAAGCCTGTGCTCCATATTTTCTCTTTTGTAAGTTTAATGTATTCAGCAATACTGAACTGACAATTTAAATAACTACATTTTTAAACAAACGAAGCATTGATGTTAATGTATGAAAATGGTCCAAACCCCTGGGAGTCTTGGTTCCCACCATTGTTTATTCTGACAACAGGATATAATTGCTTACTTACTTGGCAGCAAATTTAACCATCTGCTTGCTTGCATGGTCTCCCACAGCCACGAGCGCCTGGACATTAAACTGCTGCTGACGTAGGACCAAGAAACACTGCTTTCCTGAATAAGACAGAAAGAACCCAAGTGTATTAAGGACATGCTACTTCAAGTTTTTACAAAGAAGAAAAATGTTTCTCTACTTTAAAACTGAGCCACAATTTACTATGCTCATCAGGCACGTACATATGTGTATCCAGCTTCCATATACTCATACTGTTGACAAGCTTTAAAGAAACCCAAGTTCCCTCTGAGGTAATGAGATTACCATAATTCCTTCTATGGTAATGAAAATGTTTTTAACATGTTATGAGAACACAGGCAAATCACCAATTTCAAAAAAATATTATAAATCAGAAAATTATTTTGTCATTGCATTGATTAAACAATTTCAAGTAACTTCAGATCACTTTAAACATTCATTCAGTATCAAGTGTACACAGGCAAAGGCACTGTGCTAACCACTATGGGATCTTCAATGATGAAGCCATAGATGTGCTAATAAAGTGCTTAGTACTGAGAACACAAGCATTCTGTGCAGGTGGTCCATTTTACTTCTCACCAAAGTATATTTTAAAGGCACCTAGAAAGGTTAATTTCGTCCATGTTCTATTTTCCTCTGTTTTCTCTTATCATCTTCCTTATCCTTTTTCTAAGAGTTCCACATTTTCCTCTTTAAAATTTTTTTTTTTTTTTAGGATTTTATTTGAGAGTGAGAGAGAGCGAGAGCGCAAGAGAGCAGGCTGGGAAAGCTGCAGAGGGAGAGGGAGAAGCAGGCTCCACGCTGAGCAGGGAGCCCAACACAGGGCTCAAAGCAAGGCTCTAACTCAGTAGCCTAGGATCATGGCCTGAGCCAAAGGCAGATGTTTAACCAACTGAGCCACCCAGATGCTTCTCCAAATAACTTACTTTGCATATAAAAGATCATTCCACTTATCCTCTATAATCAGTTTTATTTTTACATATTGCGGGTCTCCCCTCTTTTCATAAGGAACTGCCATTCCCTATTCTTAATAGGGAAATACTAAAAATATCAAAATATCAAAAAATATTATTCATAATATTCAGTGACTATTTTCCTTGTGACATCCTTTTCCTCTAAAGCAGACTCTTTTTAAGTCTCTGATCAAGTTTTGGGAAATTACTTCCTCATAAAATGAGTTAAATCTTTACAAGACCACTTTTCTTATCAGATTGTTTTATAGAACATCAAAAAAAGATTTCAGTTTTTAAAATCCTTGCAACCCTGCCCCCAAATGCAAGCAGATTTATAATCATTACTTTCAACATACAATATTTTGAAACACAAATCAGACCACAATCATGAGTCTAAAAAAAAAAAAGAAAAAAGGTTGTAAACAAAGTGCCAACAGAAACACAATCTATGGATTTCAGAGTAATATATGACTGACATATTTTTAAGCACCAAATATACACTTATTTTCCCTTTCCTTTGAAGTATGATTCAGTCATAAAGTAAAATCTTAAAAAAGAAAGTTACACGTTCTAAACACATTCAAGGGGATTTAAAGATACTGAATGGATAAAGATTGTTACCAGGGAGAAATCTGCAGGTGGATCAAAATGACATTATCCTCGGAACTACGAAAACCAGATAATGTTTGATAAACTTTTAACAGAATGTTTTTGTGAAATGGAAGGGAATGTGATTTAGTAAGTATATTAGCTGCTCTACTAGTGCAGATAGGCAGCAATGACCTAGCTGCACTACAAAGCCATGCTGTGATGAACTCCAATGCTATAGGAAAGACCTTAAGAGAATGGAGCTCTACAGGACTTACACAAACAGCACATGAAAATGTCTCTTGGTCAGCACTAGGGAGTAATACTTTGTGTAAGGGTTGGTAAAGAGTAAAAGCTTTGAAATCAAAAGACCTAGGATCCTATCCTGTCACTTCCTAGGAAGGGGCCTGAGAGAAAATTAATGAACTACTTTATGCCTTAGTTCTTCGTCTGCAAAATGGAGAAAATAATAGTACGCTTTTCATGTTTTTTTTTCCCCTATAATCTTGAGGATTATACAGGTAATATATTTAGAGTTGTGACACACCCAATTAACATTATTAATTAATGTTAATTATTATTAATAGCACCACTGCCACTGGCTCTTTATTTGATTGATTACCACTCCAATTTCACATTTGGATTACAGTGTGCAACAATCATGCCAGGTGTTGGGAACACAAAGTAAATATTTGATAGATAATCATGATAGACTATTTTGTAAAGAAAGTGATAAAGCCATATAAAGCATAATCCCAATTTTGTCTAAGTATATTAAAATTGACTGTGTAGAGAGAAACAAACACCAAAAGGTGAATTTGATTGGCTAGGTAAAAACCACCACAATGTGGCCACTAACAGATGTGAAATTATAGGAAATCATGCTGTTCTTTGTATTTTTGGGTTTTTTCCCCTGAACTTTCTACAATAAGCATGTACTATTTTTCTTATCAGAAAAAATACTTTTTAAGAGAATAATACAATCGGGGAGGTAGATATAGAAGAATGTAAGGGCTGAAAGGAAATCTTGGCCATCTTCAAGATTTAACACAAATAGTATGTAGAACCTGAGGGTGTTGTAGGACGCTAAATATAGAAGAAAATATACTCTCAAAGATTCGACCTCACTGCTAGGGAAAACAAATCAAGAAATCATTGGTAATGGGTGGAGTAAAGATTGTTCACTGTTCTCTTTCAATGTTTAATGTGCTTATTGTATATAATTCTAAATATTAGACCTCTTATTTTTTGAAAAAGGAAACAGATGGAAGGGAGGGGATTAAGTGGTAAAACCAGCACCATGAGGTATTATATAAACCTACAAGTAAGAATGTATCAGCACAAAAACACCCAAATCAGTGGAACAGAAAAATAAACTCAAAATAGACCTTATTAGAGAAAAGAAATTCTAATTCTAGATAGAATTCAGGAAATTAAAAAAACCCAACAAGTAAAAAAACTGAGTGATAAATGAAATTGAATATTAAACTGTACAAAAGAGAAGGGGAGACCTTTCTAAGTATAAAAGTTACAGAATATCTATACACAAAAAGCTGAAAGTTTCCGTAGTGCAGTGGTTATCACGTTCGCCTCACACAAAAAACTGAAACACTGGGAAAAACCATTTGCTAAATGACTTACAACATATATGAGTTAACATCTTTAACATATAGAGATCACAAAGATTTATTAGTAAAGGACATTGAGATTCCAACAGGTAAATGGCAATAAACTGTAACAAACCATTTGAAAGAAAAAGAGAAAGCCTGAGTAGGTAAATATAAGGGAAAAAATGAAGGTAATGCAAGTTGAAGCAAACAATGATGACACATAATTTACCTCTCAAATTAGCAGAGATTTTAAAAATATATAATGTTATTTAATGCTTGGGAGAATTAAGTGAAAACTGTTCCTCCATAAGTTGCTGATGTCAAGGTAAACTTGCATTTTCTTTTGGAGAATCACTTGGCAATGAGCATTAAAAGCTTAAAATCGTTCTCTTTGTTTCAAGAAGTGTATTTCTTAGAAAGTATGTTAAGGGGGCACCTGGGTGGCTCGGCTGGTTAAGTTATTGTGTCAGCTCACGTCATGATCCTGGGGGTCTGGCTTGCGGCTCAGCAGGGAGTCTGCTTCTCCTGACCCTTCTGCCCCTTCCACTCCCCCGTTCATGCTGTCTTAAATAAAATCTTTAAAAAAAAAAATGTTAAGGAAATGGAGTATGGAAAGAGTCACAGTGATAAAGATGTTCACAGCAATATTATTCATATAAAAGCACTGAAGCTCTATTATTATTTATTTAAGCAGTCTTTATTAGTGCAATGATCTACATGTGACTTCAATGCTATGGTTCCCAGGTTTCTGGTGTTCAAAGCACTTCAAATACTAGAGCTTTGATGGTCCACTCAAAAAGATTTTTAAAAGACTTAAAAATCCCACAAAAATCCAGTACTGGTTTCCTGGTAAGTAGACCTGTCCACTCTGACTTCTATCAAGTTCTTTTGATACCAAGTTCTTGGCTGTTGGCAAACAAAGTTGTTCCTTCCTTGGTTCTGTTTGGTGATACACAGCACTGCATGACCTGTTTGTTCCACGTTTTGCAAGGCACTATCTCATAGACACTGGTGAGTGATAACAGGGAGCAGCATGCAATCTGCCATCGCTTTTATGTAAATTTAAAAAACAAAGAATATACTCATGCTTGTAAATCCATTTTTTTTTCCTGGAAGGATACACAAGAAACAACAGTGATTATTTTGGGGGGGAAGAGAGTGAGATAAGATGGAGAAGCTAGAATTGTGAGACTTCCGGTTTTTCCTTTTGTATCACTTTTTTTTTTTTTTTAAGATTTTAAAATTTACCTATGTGAGAGAAAGAGAAAGAGTGAGAAAGCAAGTATGAGCAGGGGGAGGGGCAGAGGGAGAAGCAAACTCTAGGCTGAGCAGGGAGGGAGCCCGATGTGGGACTCAATCCCAGGACCCTGGAACCACCACCTGAGCTGAAGGTAAACGCTTAATTGACTGAGCCACCCAGGTGCCCTTTCCTTTTGTATCTTTTTTGAACCTTTAGAATTTTAATTTTTACTATATCCACACATTACCTTTTATTCTAAGAAGTAAATATGTAATTTCTCACTTTAGCAAAAAAGTCCTTTTTGTGTAAGTTAGTATTGGAATTTTAAAAGACAGACTAATCAACTGCTAAATATTACTCATCTTTCTTCTTGGAACCTGCCAACCAGGAGACAGTTTATAGAAAGGAAGATAAAGTCAATGTTCAAAATAGCTGAATGAATTTGCTATTTTTAGGTATTTTAAATTTGGCTCCTTAACAATTAAGAATTTGTCTTGCATTTTGATTCTCAAGTTTTTAGAAGAGGTAGTTTATTTTTTAAGTTTACACAAGAGTTCTGTTTCAGAAAAACGTAAAGTTTGATAACTTTTATAGCACCTGGTGCATTCTTTATTTCTAAGCTGAAGAACATGATCACAGTCAGGACAAAAAAGCTCACCCCCATCTCCATTATGGTGATAGCTCAGTAATAAAGCAGACTTTTGTGGGAGAACTACATTATCCAAGATGTGAGGCAATCTTATGTTTTCATCTCTTCCTACTGTCTTTTAGCTTGCCAAGTTCCTGAATTCATTATTTAGATAATGTATCTTAACTTCCTAATATCCAACATTAACATTTTTCCTCATCATTTATGTTAATTCATTACTGAACAGAACGGCAAAGACCCAAATGTTTTGAAGTTACTTTCCGTTTGTTATTTCCCCTGAAATATTCTTGTATGTACATAAATTTAGGTTCTAAACTATCTGATAACCAAAATAAACTAGCTATTTTGGAAGAACAAGTAAGATTTCAGAAAGGATGGTACTGAAGGAGAAGTATTTTGTGTCAATGACTTCAATGTAGTATACATAAAATTTGAAAGGGGCCACAGATATTTCAATTATTCTTTCAATATGCAGGGTTAAGCTCATAAGCTTTCACAGTCTAAATAAATGAATTTTCAGTGTATCACCAAGAGTTAAAAATTTCTCCTTGCTCCTGTATAAACCACCTGATTTGAGGGACAGGATCCATAAACCTAGTAAGAAATCTGATTTAATGTTTAAAAATGTATGAAATACTACCATTAAGAATATGTTCTTTAGATCATCTATTTTTTTTTAAAGATTTTATTTAGTTGAGAGAAAGATAGAGAAAGCAAGCAAGTGGGCAGAAGCAGGGGGAGTGGCAGACAGAGCGAGAAGCAGGCTTCCCGCAAAGCAGAAAGCCTGATTCGGAACTCGATACCAGGACCCCAGGATCATGACCTGAGCCCAAGGCAGCCACACAGGCGCCCCTAGATAATCTACTCTGGCAGAAATAAGAAATGTTGATGATCGTTATTGGTAACAACATAGGGAAAGTGGTACTGTCACATACTTTTGGGAGTATTAACTGAGCAGTTTTTTGGGAGGATAATCTGGTGTAAGAAATTTTAAATATGCATACATATGCCCTTCAACCCAACAGTTTCACTTCTAGTGATCTACCTTGGAGCAATACTGCCTTATGTAGACCTGTAACTAGAATTATGGAAAGATCTCCAAGAAACAGTGTTAACTGAAAATTTAGAAAGTTGCAAAATAACAAATAAAATAGATCAATTACACAAAATAAGACAAGTTAAAAGTCACACGAACAAAACAAAAACCTTTTTATATATGAATATGTGCAGATGAGCATTAAAAAGAAAGATTTTTAGAGACACTGAGCAAATCATTAAGAATTAACAGAAAGGCTGAGGCAGAGGACAGGGTGTAGAGAAGAAAAAAAGGAGTATCACTTCTGTATTTTCCAAAAAATTTATGTAAAGATATTAATGTATGACTTGGGTAACTTACAGCTTAAACACAGATACACACATATATATACACACTTAAAATAGTAAGATTTTTCCAATAAAAAATGATGAAAAGCAGATTAATGTAAAATTCCAAGGGAAAAAACACTGAAAACTAACCTCGTACTATACTAAAAGAATACTACCCACACCTTTGCCAAATTGTTTATTCCAAGAATCCAAAAATGATTCAATATTAAGAAATCCAACTACTATAAATCATTACAATTACAAAGAGTTAATTTGTTATTTGTGATGGTTACGTTCTATAAAGTCAGCAGGAACAAATTGCAAACATCAAGCCATTGCTCCTAAGGGAAATACAAGGTTAGGTTCCTGTGAGCCTTTGGTCACAATATTTTCACCAGTCCATCAACACATAACCTTGTTTTGTGGATATTTCTATTTAAAGTCACACTGTTTAATATATATTGTTGATTCATTAACATTGAACTCAATGGCCAACGGTACTGTAACTCATGCTTGAATGAAACTTATCTAATACATGTACTTTCTCTGCAAGGCATAAGCCTTCCTGCACTTAGGAACACTGGAAAGTACTTTAACATTACCCTTGGTGCCTACTGTAAACAGCCATATCACCAACAAAAAGTACAAAACTATGAAGAATCTGGCATTAAATAGATTGTAAAAGAAAATTTGTTCATGAGAGCTGATAAAAGAAGGAAGAGCTTCACTGTTTGACCTCAGTTGGGAACAAATGCATTGGGCAAACTCAAGTTTTTGGTCTCTCTGCACATTCCATGTCTGGCATTTCTGTGAATGACAGTGAAAAGTGCTACAGGTATTGATTTTGGGGTTACAACTACATTTTAGCAAGCAAGACTATTTGCAAATACACAATACATGAATAGAGAGGATCAACTACATTTTAATTTTTTATTATATGGAAAATTTCAAAAAATACAAAAGCAGAGAGAATAGTATATGAAGCTCTATATAAATACACTCAACACAATTAAATTTCAAGGGAAAAAATCTGATGAAAAAAGTCTAGTAAAATTTAACATCTATTTCTGATAACAGAAAATTTGGACTAGAAGAAAACTTCTTTGAATCTAGTCTTTAAACTCTGGCATTGTTTTCTAATGAAATTTTATGCAGAACATCCAAAGTCATGAAATAACTCATCAGGAGTTTAAATCTCTGCTGTTTGAAAAATTCTTCATTGAGGGAATCCCCGTAGGACTGGAGAATCTACTAATCATTGCAAAGAGAAACAAAAAATAAGATAAACATTTGAAAGAAAAGGACAAAAAGATCATTATTTGTAAATGATAACAATATCTGCCTATAATCCCCATGTACTTCAATAATTATCAACTCATGGCTACTCTAGTTTCAGCTTTATCCCAATCCTCATATCCCTCGATTCCTGTACTACTGTGAAGCAAATTTCAACCACATTATTTCATCGATACATAATTCATATGGATACCTAAGAGATAAGATCTTTTTAAAAATAACATTATCACAGTACTATTATCTCAATTTCAAAAGATAAATTTTTTAACATCAAACATCCAGCCAATGTTCAAATTTCTGAGAGTCTCAAGTATCTTTCCTTCCTTCATTTAACTATATATTTAATTTCTGATTCAAGCAAGTGACCGTTGAGAGATAAAGTTCTTAAGTCCATCCCTTCCTTTTCAATTTATTTGTCTAAGAGATGAGGTCATTTTTGCCTAGTAGTTTCCTATAGTCTAGATTTTGCTGATTGCATCCTCACTGCTACTTAACATATTCCTTTGTCCTGTGTTTTTCCTTTAAGTTGGTTGTTAGATCTAAATGCTGCATGAGATTCAGGTATAATTTTTTGGGCAAGACTAGTGCATTGGTGGTGATGTGTTCTTTCATGAATAGACATACAATATTTCTGGTTGTCTATTGTGTTATTAGCAGTCACTGGTGATAAATGCCTGGGTAATTTACTAGGGGCAAAATGAGAAGTTCTAACATGCTTTTTTCCCATTTTATTAGCTGGAATACTACTCCAGCAACTTCCCCCTAAGTACCATTTGGTTAGCCAGTGATATACAATTCATACAGAAATTGTATGAATTTCTTTTTATTTACTTTCTCTTTATTTACCAGTTTTCAAAATAATAACTTTGTTTCACTGGTGACCAACCAGGTTTTCTGCCTGTCTTAGCATCATTATAAATTTATGGATTTAAAAATAGCTGATGTGGTTCAATTCACTACAGTTATCCTTATTGATTCTCAAATTGGTCCATCTAGGGGATGCAAGCAAACAGAAATATTCTTGGTTCAGGCATAAATGTAGCATGCATGGTATTTTTTCATTTGCTAAATCACTATATTTAAGAAACATACAAAGGCTTCCAGTCTAATGGGAAAAAGACAACAAAATGAAGGCTTAAAATACAATATGATTATCTTTTGGTAGAATAAATGGCTCAAACTTTCAGAAACGTAAATCAACATTTTTGAAAAAAAAAACCCACCAGTTTTCTCAAAGTCCATCAGTACTCAGCTATTTGGGGGGAGTACATTGGAAGAGCAGACAAACTTTTAGTTGTAGTAATCCTGAGAGTAAGATATATGCATATGTACATGAGATACATGTATAAAATGGTATATATTAATTCCATAATAAACATTTCAAAACAAGAAATGTAACATAGAATGAATTAGATAGCATAGAAGTAATAAGCTCTGCTTGGGAGACTAAGTCTCTTAGAAAACTACCACATTCTGTTCATATTCTACCAATTACTATGAGTTCTTGGGTGAGTAGCTTTATTATTTGAAGCATCAGTATATTCATTTACAAAGTGGAATAAAAAAGCCTGTTCTACCTACTTCACAAATTTGTAGGAATGATCAAATGTGAAAAAGTATGTGAAAAAGCATAAACATTATAAACTAATGTTAAGTGTCAATATTTTTAGACAATTTTGAACACTAGGCTAGGGCAATTTTATGTAAGGAACAGGCCTGTCTAAACAACCCTAATCTTTCTTCTTGGTTGTTAAGGCTAAATTCTTAGTAGTGACAGAACTTTCTAGTGACAAAAATATTCTGTATTTGTGCTGTATTTGGGAGCCACTAGCCATTGTGGCAATAATAGATTCAAATTACAGCTAGTGACTTGAACTTAAATTTAAATTTAAATAGTTATATGTAGCCAGTGGTCACTGTATTGGACAGCCTAAACTTAGCCTTATTTCTTTGTTACCTATCTTGCTATCTAAATATTACAAACATAAGAATGTTAACATACGAAAAGCTTCTCAAACATATTCTTCACTTAAAAAAATTTAAACTTTTAGGGTACTTGGGTGGTTCGGTTGGTTAAGTGTCCCATATTTTATTTTAGCTTGAGTCTTCATCTCTGGGTTGTGAGAGAGAAGCCTGTGTTGGGCTCCGAACTCAGTGTGGAGCCTACTTGGGATTCTCTCTCTCTCCCCCTCTCACACAACTCCCACCCAAAAAACCACAAAAAACAAAACTTTAAACTTTTGAGTGATGCTAGAAAAGTACCTTAAAGTCTTAGATTTAATCTGAGTCTTTAAGGTCAACTTATTTATTTATTTTTTTTAAAGATTTTATTTATTTATTTGACAGAGAGAAATCACAAGTAGATGGAGAGGCAGGCAGAGAGAGAGAGAGAGGGAAGCAGGCTCCCTGCCGAGCAGAGAGCCCGACGCGGGACTCGATCCCAGGACCCCGAGATCATGACCTGAGCCGAAGGCAGCGGCTTAACCCACTGAGCCACTCAGGCGCCCTTAAGGTCAACTTATTTTTAAGGATGTCATTTATTAATCTTTTTTTTAAAAGTAGGCTCTACGCCCACAGGTGAGCCCAACACGAGGCTTGAACTCACAACCTGGAGATCAAGACTAAGGCTGAGATTAAGAGTCAGTGTTTAACCAACTGAGGCATCAAGACATCCCAAGGATGTCTTGTAAGAACCTACACATGGATTAATGCTTCACAGTGATTTAAGAAAAGAAAACAGATGTTTATGTTTTGTTTTTAAAGATTTATTTTGGTCTATGAGGAAGTTGCAAAACAAAAAATTCAGAGTCCTTACCAAAAGGACTTGAAATCAATCTTACCTTTAGCTCTACTTGTATGAACCCTTGCACGCACCCAAACAACTTCATCAGCTTTGAGTACTGTCAAGTCACTAACCCGAACCAAAACTCGATCTGTAGCAAATAAATAAAACAATTTTGCATTCAGAATTTACAAAGTTGTAACTATTTTGGTTTAGCAGCTAACATAAGTACTTGGTATTATCTTAAGTAATTTTCAATCTCCGACAACACCTTCACCTTCTTTTCTTTTTTCTTTAAAATATTTTATTTATTTATTTGACAGAGACCACAAGTAGGCAGAGAGGCAGGCAGAGAGAGAGAGAGAGAGGATGAAGCCGGCTCCCTGTGGGGCAGAGAGCCCGATGCAGGCTCGATCCCAGGACCCTGAGATCATGACCTGAGCTGAAGGCAGAGGCTTAACCCACTGAGCCACCCAGGCGCCCAACACCTTTTCTATCATTCTCCATATGTAATTTGCTTCAAGCTTTATGAATTGTACTATGTACGTCTCTAAAATCTATCCAATTCTTTCATCTTCATTGCTATCATCTCAAACCAAAGTACTGTTTGGTTTACCTAAAACACAGCAACAACCTTATAATTGGCATTCCCCTGACCCCCTAACTCAGGCTACACTGGAGTCAGAGAGATAGTTTCAAAATGCAATCTCTTGAATACTTCAGTGACTTATAGGGCCAAATACAGACTGTCTTCACCTGCCTTTGTCTAAATGGACATGATATTTTCCCTTGTCTGCCATAGTATGTAAGTCAATCATACACAGGAGGATCTTCTGCCAGGCCTGGATAGTCATGGTACCAGGACGTAGAGAATGATCCAGGGAAGGCACGTTTCTCAAAATGAACTAATCAAAGTCCTTCTGTGGGACTTAGTATAGAGACATGGGAATGAAGCTCTCTTCCCTGGGGTTTCCGAGCTGAGATGGTATAGGCCTGGGCTGCAGCCACTATCTTTCCCAGTACCAGAGATGGCAGAACAAGAGAATAAGCCAACAACCTCAAGGAGACAGAGTCAAAAAGTAAAGAGGAAGTATAGATGCTCTAGATTCAATTATGCTGCATGCTATCTCTTACTTTGTTTCCTATAATTATGTGAGCCAATAAATTCTCTTTTCGGCTGTGAGCCCCCAATGCTAATAACAAAATACTGTATTTATGCAGAAATCCCAGGAAAAGGAAAACTGACAAAATTTACAGAAACAGGAAAACTATGACAAAATAACTACTATGTCTAGATAGTGATATAAGGCAATCGTGATCCAGAAGTGATCCAGAAATCATTTAATTTTAAATAGGCAATAATGAATATCAAATAAATATTTAAGTATTAATTAAAAACAGTAACAGACATGACATCAAAACATCAAGAGTAATAAAAGATATCTATTCTCAAGAGTTACATTACCTAATTATAACCAAATTTGTCAATATATCATGCAGCAAAACCTAATTACTATATTACAAAAAATACCTTTGGGAAGATATTATAATGAAATCAAATTATAAATCTAGTTTATGCACTTTGCTAAATGTATTTATAGCTTCTCTCTTGAAGCAAAGATGCAGCTTAGAGAGTATCTGATTTATAGAATACCATGGTTCTCATTGCCAGAAACAAAGAGAAAGAACGAGGAATTTCTTTTTTTTTTTTTTTTAAAGATTTTATTTATTTATTTGACAGAGAGAGATTACAAGTAGGCAGAGAGGCAGGCAGAGAGAGAGAGGAGGAAGCAGGCTCCCTGCCGAGCAGAGAGCCCGATGCGGGACTCGATCCCAGGACCCTGAGATCATGACCCGAGCCGAAGGCAGCGGCTTAACCCACTGAGCCACCCAGGCGCCCAGAACGAGGAATTTCTAAGCCATGAGGTATCACGGGAAAATTTCTGCAGAACACTGCCAACAGACTTTATAAATTAAGCCAACTTCCAAATCTATTGTGTAAACTCAGTCAAAAGAAAGTGTGAAAGAGAAAAGAGAAAAGACAGACAAAGCACCATAAAATTTTAAAACACAAATCTGAAGATGTCAAGACTGAAAAAGCAAATGACTTACTAATCAGTCAAAACTCAAAACCAAAAGAAACAAGAGTAACATAAATCTAAAAGAAGGAGTTTATAAATAAGTGGCACAATTAGAGTAATTTTTAAAGTACTTTTTAAAAAAAGATTTTATTTATTTATTTAAGAGAATGAGAGAGATCACAGAGGGAGAGGGAGAGGAAGAGGGAGAAGGAGAAGCAGACTCCCTACTGAGCAGAAAGCCTGATGAGGTATGGGGTATGGGGCTCGGGCCTCCCTCAGATCTCTCCGGATCTCAGGACCCGGAGATTACGACTTGAGCCCAAGACAGACGCTTAAATGACTGAGCCACCCAGATGCCCCTTAATACAACTTTTGAAAACGAAGAGTACCATTCCTTCTTTTCTGTAGCATTCCAACTAATTAGCACAGCGGTTCTCAACATTCAGCATATCCACAAATACTTAAGACACATGTTACACTCTCACCAGTATGACTGGCCGAGACAATGATCAGAGGCAGCAGGATTTCAGTTTGAAAATCTGCCGCCTCTTCCACACTTTTAAGTTACTAGCATTAGAACAAAGGAATTTGGAGAAATGGAAGCACATGCAAAGGAAACTGCATGTTGAACCAAGTATTAGGATTTTAGCAGAGATAAACCAAAGGCAGAATTTTCCTCTTATAGTACTGTAACCAGGAGACACACACAGTTTATTACTACCCCTCCCCTGCTCTGGCCCACCCCATGAGAAGAAATTTTAAGTGGAAGACAGCATTGTGGCTTTGCCCCCCAAATGGGAATTGTACCACAATAGGTGATTGGGGCTCATGCAAAAGACTGAAGCTCCAGTGAGCTTCTTTGTTATAGTTCAAGGAAGTCCAATTCAGGAAGATGTTGACGCTGAAAAAAGTCTCTAATCACCCCTCCTGCTTGTCCTGGCAGGGGAATGTCATCTTCTATACTGTCTGTATTCCATTTTATACTAAATTATTTTACTCCACCATCTTTGCTTTTGGAAACTGTTTATTCTTAGCAAACCATATCTTATATTGTACATTTTCCCAAGAAAGTTGAGAAGTAAAAGTTATTTTCTGGCAGTGGAATAAATCGAATCCCAAAGTACAATTGAATTGACCTGGAGGCTTACTTCCAAAACATAAAATTCATAGGCAGGCTTCTAAATCAGAAGTACATAAAGAAAGAAAGAGAAAGAGAGAGAGAGAGAGAGAGAGAGAAGAGAAGAGAGAAAGAAGTACTTAGTACTTCCAATGGGCCAGAACTTAAAGGTTTGCAGTTGTACCAAAGTTTGAATGATTTGGGGTGTCTACCAAAAGAAAAGTGATTGTTAAATAGTTGAGGGTAAGATAAGTCTGCTGAAATTCCACACAAAATATATAAAAATACAAACAAAAGGAGGAAATAAATTGAAACAAAAAACCTACAGGTTTGAGAGAAACAGGATGTGACAAGTCAATTTCAAGGAAATATAATAAAGTGAAGGGGAAAAAGGAAAGGAGGTCGCTCCGTAAAATATACGAAAAGGCTGCATATAATGAAGGAGTTAATATTAACCATTCTTCTTTATCTCCTAGGCTAGAGGTAAATTTTAGTTAAATTTTGTACCTTACCCTTTTACTATAATCTACCACTTAAAGTAAACGTTTACTGTATTTTTCTTCCCTTTCTAGAGTAGTAACCCTAGACTGAAAATGATTATGCAGGTTATCATTTAACCTTTTCAGAGTTATGCCAAACTTACTTAACTTCATGAAGAGCTTTCCTGGAATTGGGGCGGGGGGGAGAGGCTTAATTATCAAATAGCTACTGACCTGGTTTTTCTTGTGATTGTATCATTGAAGATATTCCATATCTTTCTTTAGCATAATCCTACAAAAAATGGTTTTGGATTATGACTTTTTATTTAGACACGAATAACACAGTATACACATACATACAAATAACAGAATATAAAAATGAATTCATTTTAACCTTCAGGACCATTTTATTAATTTAGGGAATTAGTAGTTTTAAAGTGTGGAAATCTGCCGTATCATTTACCCGTATGCAGAAAAAGTTTCTTTTAATTTGTTTTGAAGATCATGAGTCCTGGATGGATATATCATACACAACAAGCACTCAAAGATAAAATTTTCACACATAAACAACACATCTTAACTACCTTCTTCAAAAAGAACATTAAATGACTTCAAAGCAGGGATATAAATTTCCTCTGTGAAGGGAGTAGGATGAAGTAACAGTTTTATTAACTTCCTATTACAGGAAGAGATGTTCAAAGAGAATGAACATTTTTGGTTAAGCTTTCTGAGCATCAGATGTCCTCAGTTTTTAGAAATTGAGATGTTGAGTATAAACCACTACAACTTTGTAAAATGGCAAAAATATTCACCAGCTTTCTGTTTCAAAAACTACCTTCAGCATACAGGGTTGCAAGGGGTTAAAAATGGACACTATCTAATTTCTTATTACATTTTAAAGAGCAGGAATAGGGTATCTATGGTACAGACTATAAACAACAAACTATACTAAATAGAGGCCTTTTATTTTAATCTCACTACACTTTTAAAATGTTATCTTAAGATCCTTCTAGCTAGAAAATGACATAATTCCACCACGATCTCTACCTTATTATCTAGACCTATGCTATCTGCAAGGGAGCGTAGTTTATATAATTAGATCAAGAATAAGCAAAAATAATTTCCTTAGCTTTTATAAGGTATTTTAAGACATACAGGAAGCAATTAGTTTCTGTCACTCTATAGCTATCTGCTGGATTACTCTCCTTTAGATCTGGCAGACACTGGAGTTTGTGTTTATATCAAAATAAACCAAACATGTTAAGGTGAGTACTGAACAATTTTTTTTTTCAAATTAAAAAAAAAAAAATACACTAAAGACAAAAATAACCCAGCCCTAATAGAGAGATAGTCACAGCATAAGTAGATGTTACAGAGTGTGAATACAAGATCACTTATTAGTACTGTTCATATTTCAGCTTTTGTTCCATCTGATATTATTAAGATGACCCATTCCTTATGTAGCTTATCACAAATTCATAGCTCCTCAACAGAAAAATTAGGAGCTGGGTAGGGATTAGGACCTGGTTATCCTACAGCACACTAAGCTGTAGGACGACTTTTAAACTTTCATTTCTGAAAAGCACTGTAGGACCACTGGGTATTATGAATTACCCACATGATCTTGAATCAGTTTATCTCAAATACTTGCTTTGCAAACTTCCCTGCCTACCTCACCGGGTCACTAGAAGGGACAAAGTAAATAAAAATGGCAAGCGCTCCAGAAAGCTGCCACATAGCAAATGGTCATTAAACATACTGGCAGATCGTTTTACTGGCATTACTTGCAAAAACATTAGGAACACGAGAGCTGAGGAAAAAATCGATTACTAGTGGACACTAAAATTTTACGGGGCGAGGAGTAGGGGCGGATTACATGAAGGACGTGCCTAACCCACTGTGATCCGGCCGCTCCTACTTCCGGGACAGTGGGAGCTCCAAGTCCACCCCACCCCGGACACGCTTCTGTTCCGCTAGGCCTCCCAAGCGCCCCTGTGAGAAATCAGATCCGGTGTGGGTCTGGCCACGCTGCTCGCGCAAAGGCCCAGTGAGGGCTCCGGGCATCCCCGGCCCCAGGCCTGGGGCCTGCCAGCCAAGTGCCAATAGGGAGTCAGAGGCAGAGCCCTGCTCACCCTACTCCCTCCCTCAGACGATGCGGCCCTGGGGGTCTGTTCTCCTAGGCCCGGGAAAGGAGGACACCCACTTCCGCCGCGTCCATGATCTCCCGCGGCTTCTCCTGACTCTTGCGGCTTGCACTGGCGCTGGGCATCGGGACAATGGGACGGGGCAGCGGTCACCACCCTTCCTCGCAGGCTTCCGTAGGGCAGGCAAAAGGGCTACTCTAAGCCACACAGTCTCCGCCTTCCCGGCCCTTCAGCCACCACGCGCTCTCGGACTCCCCGTGGAGGGTCGGCCCCGGAAAGATCGCGAGAACTGAGATTCCTGAGCGCCGTAAGGCGAGCTGCCGGGCGCCGCCGTCCCTTCTGGCCCCGCCCCTACCAGAGTTGAGTGTTTCAGGGAATCCCTGGGAATTCGTTGGAGTGGCGCGGCACTGGTTCTGAGGAGTTGGGTACCTGAATTCCATTAGGCGTGACTCGGACCTCTGGCGTTTTTCACTCTTATTCTCGTTGCGACTTTTGCTCGGTTCTCTTCAGACTTATATACCCCTCCTGGCCTTAAATGTAGACTGTTCACTAAAACATTCACCCAAGCCAAGGCTTCGACTTTCCTCCCTCAGACTTTCCCTGCCTTCACACTCCCCAGCGGCATTGTAGCTGCCTGCGGGTGCAGGAGACCTCTTCCTCAAACCGCTCCCTGTGTATTGAGGTCACAGGAGTGCTGGGTCAAAAGCAGTTGGCTTGCTTTTGATAGGTAGGATAGGTAGGATTTGATAGGTAGGATTGGGTACCACTACCCAAGGGATAGGTGAGCTGTAAACACAATGGTGGAAACCCCTCACAATTACACTGATTACCTGGACCCGTTGCATCGTTTCAGGAGGTGCATAGTGTTGATTGTTTAAGGGACACATCTCCTTGTTAGGCTTTAAAAAAGATTGTGATCCATGAGCCTTTTATCGCAACTGAAAGTAATTTGGTGACTAGATTACTCTCTCCCGCTAGACTAATTGCACTCTGTCAAGTTCTAACTATCTTAGTCATGTCTTAGCCTGGCACGAAGTGGCACAGTTGATATCCGTTAAAGAGTGCAAAGAGACCCCAGTGCAAATAAAAGGGCTCTGGAGGCTTCCTCATAGAGGTCCTGGGTGGGATACAATCGCAAGAAGACAGACACCCCTGCCCTTGTGTAGCTTGCGTCTTTCTGATTGTAGCTGAGAAGAAGAGAGATGCTATGAAAGTTTCTTTGAGGGCATTCACCTCAGGGTTTCCCGAGGAAGTGATTCTTCAGCTAAAATCTAAAGTAGGTGTAGGGGCAACCAGGTGAAAAGGGACTGAAAAAATAGAATATTCAAGATGAGAGGGTACAGAGAAAAAGATCATGGTCAGGTTGAGGTAGTACGCATAAGATGCTTTTGAGACATCCCAAGGGAGGTGTCCAGGTAATCACTGGCCTTGTAAGGTCTGGAGCATAGAATAAAGGTCTGGACTATGGATAAAGATGGGTAAGACAGGAGAGCTATGTGGTTATTGACGTTCCGGACCAAAAAGAGAATATTACAAGAAGAGAGTATTAACATTGATCGTCAGTTTCTGTATAGACCTCAAGTAAGATGATGACTGAAAAATATTTGTTAGATTTAGCAACATAGAGGCTATTGGTATTCTTAATAAACACTGTTTATGGTAAAGTGATGGGGTAAGAATTGGCTGAGAAGTGAGTGACAGTGAAGAAATCAAAGTACTGTGAAAATGATTCTAAAAATCTTTATATGGTGCCTACTATGTGCCAAGCATTGTCAGTATTTTAGGTATACTAACTCACTTAATTCTTAAATTTTTAAAAATTCAATATACAGATGAAACAATATTAAGTGTACAATATAGTGATTCAACTTTTATTTATGTTATGAAATGCTTACCACATTAAGTGGTTACCATCTATTTTCCCTATGCTGTACTTAATATCCCCATAATTATTTAAGTTTTTTTATTTTTTAAAGATTTTATTTATTTGAGAGAGAGCAGGGATGAAAGAGATCAGAGAAAGGGGGAGAAGCAGACCCCCCACTGAGCAGATAGCCCAACTAGGGGCTAGATCCCATGATCCTGGTATCATGACCTGAGCTGAAGGTAGACACTTAACCAGCTAAGCCACCCAGGTGCACCCCCCCCATGCCATGACTTATTTTATAAGTGGAAATTTGTACCTCTTAATCCCCTTTACCTGTTTTGCCCATCCTTTACCCTCTCTCCTCTGGCAAGCACCACTTTGTTCTGTGTATTTAGGACTCTATATTTTGTTCTTTTTTAGATTCTATATATATAAGTAAAATCATATAATATTTGTCTTCCTCTGTCTGACTTATTTCACTCAGCATAATGCCCTTTAGGTCTACCCATGTTGCCCTAGATGGCAAAATTTCATTCTTTTTATGGCTGAGAAATATTCCATTGTTTATATACCACACTGTCTTTATCCACTTACCTATCAGTGGACACTTAGGTTGCTTCCATGTCTTGGCTATTGTAAATAATGCTGCAGTGAACACAAATGTGCATATATCTTTTTAAATTAGGGTTTTCAGGGGTGCCTGTGTGGCTCAGTGGTTAAAGCCTCTGCCTTCAGTTTGGGTTGTGATCTCAGGGCGCTGGTATTGAGCCCCGCATCGGGCTCTCTGCTCAGTGGGGGGCCTGCTTCCCCCTCTCTCTCTGCCTGCTTCTCTGCCCACTTGTGATCTCTGTCTGCCAAATAAGTAAACAAATAAATCTTAAAAAAAAAATTAGGGTTTTCATTTTCTTTGGGTCAATACCCAGAGGTGGAATTACTGACTCATCTGGTAGTTCTATTTTTTTTATTTTTTGAGGAACCTCTGTACTGTTTTCCATAAATTGCACCCATTTACATTCCCATCCACAATGCCCAAGGGTTCCTTTTTTCCCCACATCCTTGCTAACACTTGTTATTTCTTGTCTTTTTGATACTAGCCATTCTGACAGGTATGAGATGATATCTTACTATGGTTTTGATTTGCATTTTCCTGATGATTAGTGATATTGAGCATCTTTTCATGTATCTGTTGGCCATTTGTATGTCTTTGGAAAAATATCTGTTCAGGTCTTCTGCCCCTTTTAATCAGATTTTTGGGGGGTGTTGGGTTGTATAAATTCTTTATATATTTTGAATTGTAGCCTCTTATCAGATACATCATTTGCAAATATCTTCTATTCAGTAGGCTGCCTTTTTGTTTTGTTGATGGTCTCCTTTGCTGTGTATAGTCCATATACACAGGGGAGAAGGGTATAGTCCTGGTAGTTTATTTTAACTTTGGTTTCCCTTGTCTGAGGAAAATTCTCTGGAAAAATGTTGGTAAGGCTGATGTTAAAGAGATTACCGCCTATGTTTTCTTCTAGGATTTTTATAGTTTCAGGTCCCACGTTTAGGTCTTTAATTTATTTTGAGTTTATTTTTGCCTGTGGTGGAAAAAAGCTGTCCATTTTTATTCTTTTTCAAGTAGCTATCCTGTTTGCCTAGCACCATTTATTGAAGAGGCTGTCTTTTTCCCATTGTGTATTATTGTCTCCTTTGTTGTAGGTTATTTGGCCATATAAGCTTGCGTTTATTCCTGGGATCTCTTTTCTATTCCATTGATATAGGTGTCTGTTTTTGTGCCAGTGCCATACTCTTTGATTGCTATAGTTTTGTACTGTAGTTTGAAATCTAGGAATGTGATACCTCCAGCTTTGTTTTTCTCAAGATTGCTTTGGCTATTTGGCATATTTTTTGGTACCATACAAATTTTAGGATTATTCATTCATTTTATGAAAAGTGCTGCTGGTATATTTATAGGGTTTGCACTGAATCTGTAGATTGTTTTGGGTAGTATAGATATTTTAACTCTCAATTCTTCTAATCTGTGAGCATCTTTCCATTTATTTATGTTATCTTCCATTTCTTTTATCAATGTCTTATAGTTTTCAGAGTACAGTTCTTTCACCTCCTTGGTTAAATTTATTCCTAGGTATTTTGTTCTTTTTGCTGTAATTATAATGGGATTGTTTTCTTTATTTCTTTTTCTGCTAGTTTGTTTTTGTGTCTACAAGTGCAACATACTTCTGTATATTAATTTTGTATCTTGCAACTTTACTGATTCCCTTTATCAGTTTTGATAGTATCATGTCATCTGCAATAGTGAAAAATTTACTTCCTTCTTACCAGTTTGGATGGCTTTCGTTTCTTTTTGTTGTGTGGGTGCTGTGGGTAAGACTTCCAGTTGAATAAAAGTGGTGGCAGTGGACATCCTTGTCTTGTTGCCGATCTTAGAGGAAAAATGTTTAGCTTTTCACCATTGAGTATGATGTTACCCATGGGTTCATCATAAATACCTTTATTAGGTTGAGGTATAGTCCCTCTATACCCACTTTGCTGAAAGTTTTTTTTTTTTTTTTATCATGAATGGATGCTGAATTTTGTCAAATGCCTTTTTCTGTATCTATTGAGATGATCATATGCTTTTTTTAAAAGAATTTTTTTAAAGAATTTATTTATTTGTCAGAGAGAGGGCACAAGCAGGCAGTGTGGCAGGCAGAGGTAGAGAGAGAGGCAGGCTCCCCACTGAGCAAGGAGCCCCAAGTGGGATTGATCCCATGATCCTAGGATCGTGACCTGAGCTGAAGGCAGCGGCTTAACTGACTGAGCCACCCAGGCGTCCTGAGATGATCATATGATTTTTATCCTTCGTTTTATCGATGTGGTATATCACATTGATTGATTCATGAATGTTGAACTATCCCTTGCATCTCTAGAATAAATCCCACTTGATTATTGTATATTGTATCCTTTTAATGTATTGTTGAATTAGATTTGCTAATAATTGTTGAGGATTTTTGCATTTATGTTCATCAGGGATATTGGCCTATAATTTTCTTTCTTTCTTTTTTTTTTTGGTGTCTTTGTTTGATTTTAGTATGAGGTAATGTTGGCCTTATAGAATGAATTTGAAAGTATTCTTTCCTCTTCTATATTTTGGAATAGTTTGAGAGGATAGATATTAACTTTTAAAATATTTTTTTTTCTTTTAAAATATTTGATGGAATTCACTTGTTAAGCCATCTGGTCCTGTACTTCTCTTTGTTGGGAGTTTTTGTATTGATTCAATTTCATTACTAGTAATCAGCCTGTTCAGATTTTTTATTTCTTCATAATCCAGTCTTGGTAGATTATGTGTTTCTAGGAATTTATCTATTTCTTTTTTGTTGCCTATTTTGTTGGCATAATTTTCTAGTGGTCTCTATAATTGTATTTCTGTGGTGTCAGTTGTAAGTTGTCTTTCATTTGATTTCTTTTATTTATTTGAGTTTTTCCTTTTATTTCTTGAGAGTATGGCTAAAGGTTTATCAATTTTGTTTATCTTTTCAAAGAACAGCTCTTAATTTTTTTCATCTTTTATATTATTTGTTTGTTTTGTTTATTTTCACTCTCATCTTTATTATTTAATTTCTTTTACTAACTTTGGGCTTTGGTTATTCTCACTCTTTCTAGTTCCTTTAGTTATAAGGTTAGATTGTTTATTTGAGATTTTTCTTGAGGTGGGCCTTTCTTTTTAGAATCGCTTGCTGTATCTCAAAGATTTTGGACCATTTTGTTTCCATTTTCATTTGTCTCAAAGTATTTTTAAAATTTTCTCTTCAATTTCTTTGTCACCCATGATTGTTTAGTAGTTTGTTGTTTATTTTCCATGTTTGTGGGTTTTATTCTAACTTTTTTCTTTTTTTTTTAAGATTTTATTTATTTATTTGACCGAGAGAGATCACAAGTAGGCAGAGAGACAGGCAGGGAGAAAGGGGGAAGCTGGCTTCCTGCTGAGAAGAGAGCCTGATGGGGGGCTTGATCCCAGGACCCAGAGATCATGACCAGAGCCGAAAGCAGAGGCCTTAACCCACTGAGCCACCCAGGCATCCTGGAAAGGATGTTTGATATGACTGTAGACTTCTTAAATTGACTAAGACTTGTTTTGTGGCGTAACATGTGATCTGTCCTGGAGAATGTTCCATGTGCATTTGAAAAGAACGTGTCTTTTCCTGTTTTTGGATGAAGTGTTCTCTAAATATCTGTTAAGGGCATCTGGTCAAATGTGTCATTTAAAGCCACTGTTTCCAGGGTGCCTGGGTGGCTCAGTGGGTTAAAGCCTCTGCCTTCAGCTCAGGTCATGATCCCAGGGTGTGGGATTGAGCCCCGCATTGGGCTCTCTGCTCAGCAGG
Source organism: Neogale vison (assembly GCF_020171115.1). NCBI lineage: Eukaryota > Metazoa > Chordata > Mammalia > Carnivora > Mustelidae > Neogale > Neogale vison. The sequence goes on along the minus strand of NC_058093.1, from coordinate 95,246,975 downwards.
GAGCCTGCTTCCCTTCCCCTCTCTCTGCCTGCCTCTCTGCCTACTTGTGATCTCTGTCTGTCAAGTAAATAGATAAAATCTTAAAAAAAAAAATAAAGCCACTGTTTCCTTGTTGATTTTCTGTTTGAATGGCTATTCATTGGTGTAAGTGGGGTGTTAAAGTCTCTTACTATTATTGTACTGCTTGTCAATTTCTCCCTTTAAAGTCTTTCAACATTTGCTTTACATATTTAGGTGCTCCTTTTTGGGTTCATAAATATTCACAAATTTTATATCCTCTTGTTGGATTGATCCCTTTATTATGTGATACCCTTCTTTGTGTCTTTTTATAGTCTTTGTTTTAAAGTCTATTTTGGGGGTGCCTGGGTATCTCAGTGGGTTAAAGCCTTTGCCTTCAGCTCAGGTCATGATCCCAGGATCCTGGGATCGAGCCCCGCATCGGGCTATCTGCTCAGCTGGGAGTCTGCTTCCCTTCCTCTCTCTCTGCCTGCCTCTCTGCCTACTTGTGATCTCTGTCTGTCATATAAATAAATAAAATCTTCTAAAAAAAATAAAGTCTATTTTGTCTGGGGTGTCTGGGTGTCTCAGTTGGTTAAGCATCTGCCTTTGGCTCAGGTTAGTATTTCATGTGCTCTCCTTACCTGAGAATCAAAGAACCTTAGACTTGGAAGTACTCATATGCATTTAGTTGACTGTTACTCTTACCCATCACAAGAGTTCCTCACAGAAACACACTGCAAGGTACATTCTATAGCTGGCCAGCCTATACTGCTTCCTTTCTTTGAGAAAAAACCTTTCCACATATTTCATCCATCAGTACTAGTTCTTTCTTACAAAGCATAACAAACAAATCTGTTCTTTTTTTAGAAGATAGGTAAAACCATCTGGACCTTCAAAGTCAGGATTCCTCTTTAGGCAAGGCAGGGTTTCTTTTCTTTCTTTCTTCTCTCTTTTTTTTTTTTTAAGATTTTATTTATTTATTTAACAGATGGAGATCACAATTAGGCAGAGACGCAGGCAGAGAGAGAGAGGAAGGGAAGCAGGCACCCCGCTGGGCACAGAGCCCGATGCGGGGCTTGATTCCAGAACCCTGAGACTATGACCTGAGCAGAAGGCAGAGGCTTTAACCCACTGAGCCACTCAGGTGCCCCTAAATACATTATTAAAATATGGCATCCAGGCCTCAAACAATAGTTCAAATACAATCACCAGTGCAGAAAATGAGCAAAATACCTGTTGCCTTCAGCATGCAGACACAAGTGTTCTGATACAGCCCAGGCCTGTATGCCAGATAGCTGCCATATTTACATATTCTGGTTTATGTAAAGCTGAGGTCACATTGCGAATCCTCGCCTCTAAGTTAATTCTCATCTAACTGCTACCAAATGAGATCTTTCCAGAATTAAATGAGACTTTACATACCTTCATAAAATTTTACCTATTTAGTTTTGGTTAAATAAAGTATTTTCCAGCTTAGAGAGATTATTTTGAATCTTGATCCTGTTATCAGTGGTCAAAATGATAATGAGAATTACTGAAGTCGTCAGTACTAGCAAAAAACCCCAAACTTTAGACCTAATTAAATGTATTATTTAGCTTGTTTGTGGGTTTAGTTTAAATTTATCTCTAACTAAAAGATTCTTCATTAGAAGATTGCTTTGGCAAATACTAGGCTGGGAAAGCTGCCCAACTTATGAATCCTGATGTCCAGATTGGGGGTGAGGAGGGCGAGGCAGAGGGACAGTGGCTACAGGAAGGGGGAGTTTAAGAGTTTTTTTTTTTTTTTAAAGATTTTTTATTTATTTGACAGAGAGAGAGAAATCACAAGTAGGCAGAGAGGCAGGCAGAGAGAGAGAGGGGAGGAAGCAGGCTCCCTGTGGAGCAGAGAGCCCGATGCGGGGCTCGATGCGGGGCTCGATGCGGGGCTCGATCCCAGGACCCTAGGATCATGACCTGAGCTGAAGGCAGAGGCTTTAACCCACTAAGCCACCCAGGCGCCCAGGAGTTTAAGAGTTTTAATTCAAGTGTTTAATTTAAGAGTTCACATCTGGGAAACCATTTACAAAACTCAACCTAATTAATGAATATAGGTTATTAATATGAACATTTGGAACTAAGGAGGAGTAGCTTTGGTTCAAGGACATTTCAAGCAAAAATTTTTAAAAAAAGGACTTTTCTCAATGATCTTCCCTTATGAGATAATGAGGGCAGTTTACAGAGCTAAAACAATGATCAAAATATCCCATGAACTCAACTATACAAAGGAGAAGGGTCTGCTTGGAAGTGAATGTTCAGATTTGACAACCAGTCAGAAATGGGATAGAAAGGGTTTCATGATAACTGACAAGAAAGGGACATAAATCATGCTTAAATTGAGGGTAAGAGGTAGTATGAGAGACTGTGGACTCTGAGAAACAAACTGAGGGTTTTGGAGGGAAGGGAGTAGGGGGATGGGTGAGCCTGGTAGTGCGTATTAAGGAGGGCATGTATTGCATGGAGCACTGGTGTGGTGCATAAACAATGAATTTTGGAACACTGAAAAAATAAAATTAATTAAAAGAAAAAAGAAAGAAAAAGATGTCAGATTATTCAGGCAAAGTAATCATTAACTGGGGTATCCTGGGAGCATATAAGAAATACAAGGTTTCTAATTCAATCAGGTTATAGAGGTGAAGAAATTGACAATTATTTTGCCAAGATAAGACAATTATTTTGCCAATGCCAGAAACCTGCTGTTTAGAGAAACAAAGTAGGAGTGCTGGCAACACAGTTTTAATCCTTGATATGGTTTAGGAGTATTTTCTCTAGTGATAAGGCTGAATCAGAAAACAAGCTGGATAGAGGAAGGAAAGTAGGAAGGTGAGGGGAGGAAAAAAATGAGAGAAGCAAAAAAAAAAAAAAAAGAGGATGAGTATCAGGAAGTTCAACAAGATAGGAACTAATGGAATTTGTTTTTCAGTGTCTCCAACTCCAACTTGCACACCAAGTGAGAAAAGATACACACACATATGCACTTGTATCTATAACTTCTGGCAGGCACTGGCCAGCACAAGTACCTGCTGCAGGTCTCAAGGGCCCTGCTAATTTCATTTCAATATATTCGATCATTTCTTTGTCTCTACAGAAAGTGCATACATCTCTAATTTACGGTGCACTTCAATCCAGAGTTACTGTTTGCCTAGTACAAAGATGATGGGGAAAGGAAATGAAGGAGTTGGAAATTAAAAATGTACAATCAGCTATTCCCACGCACAGCAGTGTGTTAAAAGTTTTCTGAGTGATTGGTAGTTTGTGATGATCTTTCACTATTTAAACAAATGGATAGCCATTTTCAGATAGGGCACCAGTGCTTCTAGATAGTCTTTGTGGCTGGAGAAAATACTGAGCACCAAGAAGTCAGAAAATAGTTCCTGGAGACAGGAAGGCTCTGTTCCTCTACACAATACAAGGCTCACTTGTTCACAAAGAAAAAATTCATTTTAAGTGATTTTTATTTTTTAGGAAGAGATTTATTTTTATTATTATTTTAAAGATTTTATTTATTTATTTCACAGAGAGACAGCTAGAGAGGGAACACAAGCAGGGGGAGTGGGAGAGGCAGAAGCAGGCTCCTCACCACTGAGCAGGGAGCCTAACGTGGGGCTCCATCCTAGGACCCCGGGATCATGACCTGAATGGAAGGCAGAAGCTTAATGACTAGCCCACCCAGGCATCCATTATTTTTTTACATTCATATTTATATATTTTTTGTTTATTTAGCATAATCTAGATTTTAATGATTATTTTCAGATCAAGAACTCCCTGGGAAATCTGATGCAAGTGTTGGACTTACATATCCATACATATATGTACATATACCCACAAATTCTGTATGCAATTTAGGGGATTTAACAACCCACTATAATGAGTGTACCCTGACAATGAGTGTGCCCAAGGAGCTCTCCTATACTGATGCATAATAATTACATCACTTTATACATATTATCACTTTATAGTTTCATATACTTCTGGAATTTCTAAAGTAAATGATTTAATCGCTATGTCTGGACTTTAAAGACATCAAACAATCTGATTTCTACAAGGCATTTTCTAAAGATCTTTAAGATAAAAGACATAAAACCCAGCAGAAGACATAAAATTTAGTAGGCATTAAGTGCCAAAGGTAGATCATGGAAACTATGATCAGCCCTTAAACCTTGGTAGTGATCATTACTGATGTGAGCTGACTCAGTGTGTAACTATGAGAGACCAAATGATTCATACATATAATATTCAATTTTGAATTAGACAATTCTGTTGACAGCAGCATCTGCTGAGGTTAGGGACGGTACTGGGGAGGGGGTGATTATAACTGGGGGAAATGCTTGTCGTGAAGGTATGGTTCTGTAATTAACTGAAATAGTGGTTACAGGATCCACAAATGTCATAAAGTGGCAAAGAACTACACACATGGATTGTTACCAATGTCATTTTCCTGGCTTTCATCTTGTGTGATAGTTATGTCAGATGTAACCACTGGGATAATTGGGTGACAGGTACAAGGCACCCCTCTGAACTATTTTGCAACTCTTTATGCATCTGTAATTACTTCAGAATAAAAAGTTTTAAAGAAAATAAAGGCCAAAAATATGTTATTAATCAAGGGCTGCAGCTGTTTCTTGGATATAAACTGTATTCAGATTCTTCAAATCATATGAAACCAGAAAATGTACACATAACACACCATCTATGCTTCAGAAACTCAAGCTAAATCTTCCTTAATTCAGTTCCAACAGCAAAATAAAATTATTCCCAAAGCTGGCCCAGGCATTTGTAATATGCTTCCTGAACCCATCAGAATTCAGTTCTGCCTGAAGGCAAGGTAGTGATATTTTGAAAGTTGAACCACTATTTTCAGCAAAATGAGAATATAAAAGTCAACCAGTTTCCCACAAAGTGATGATAAAATATTAACTACTTATGCCTTTGACAAAATCTCAAAGAAAACTTATAAGGCATAACTAAAATCTAAATGTAGATTTAGATTTTTAGATGTACTAAAATTTAAATGTAGATATCTATCTATCATCTATCATCTATCTATCTATCTATCTATCTATTTGCAAACAAGTTGACATTGTGGTACAAGGGGAAAGGACAATGACTCTGGAGTCAGAGTGACCTGGATTTAAATCCCATTTGTGCTGCTTTGGATCTTCGTAACAAATCCTTCTGAGAGTTAGTTCCCTCACTGCTAAAAAGGTTATGATAAAACCTCCTTCACAGAACTGTTTTGGGTACAAATGAAATACTATATGAAGTGGCCAGCACTGTGTCTGGCACACAGATACTTCATAAGGTTGTAATTTCTTTCCTATTAGTACAACAGTCAGGGGCTGTAGAAATTAGTAAGTTTGGCTTTAACTCAAGAGGTAGGATATCGCCCAAGCTAGATGTGGTCAATGCCCAAGGTTCTTTAAATCTGGATGCAAAGACAAGTTCAACATCAGGAACTTATCCAGAGCACCCACAGAGGATTACTACATTAACATTCAATACTGCCATAATGTCTAAGATTCTTCAGGTATTTGACCTCCAGCAGCACCTTTACCTTGGTGATGCCAAATATAAATTCAGGCCAGTGTTGCTATGGTCAAGGGAATAAAAACAAACTGATATTCCTTCCAAATGCAAACAGGAGCCAAAAGAGGTTATATATATTTTTAAAAATTTTTTAAATCTTTTTATAAACATATAATGTATTATTAGCCCCAGGGCTACAGGTCTGTGAATCGTCAGGCTTACACAATTCACAGCATTCACCATAGCACATACCCTCCCCAATGTCCATAACCCCACCACCCTCTCCTTAACCCCCTCCCCCCAGCAACCCTCAGTTTGTTTTGTGAGATAGTCTCTCGTGGTTTGTCTCCCTGCCAATCCCATCTTGTTTCATTTATTCTTTTCTACCCCCAAACCCCCCACGTTGCATCTCCACTTCCTCATATCAGGGAAATCATATGATAGTTGTCTTTCTCTGACTGACTGATTTTGCTCAGCATAATACCCTCTAGTTCTGTCCACATCATTGCAAATGGCAAGATTTCATTTCTTTTGATGGCTGCGTAGTATTCCTATAGACACACACACACACACACACACACGTATATATATATATACATACACCACATATTCCATTGTGTATATATACCATATCTTCTTTATCCATTCATCAGTTGATGGACATCTAGGTTCTTTCCATAGTTTGGACATTGCCTCTATAAACATTTGGGTGCATGTGCCCCTTTGGATCACTACATTTGTATCTTTAGGGTAAATACCCAGTAGTGCAATTGCTGGGTCGTAGGGTAGCCTCTATTTTCAACTTTTTGAGGGACCTCCATGCTGTTTTCCAGAATGATTGCCCAGCTTGCATTCCCATCAACAGTGTAGGAGGGTTCCCCTTTCTCCGCATCCTTTCCAACATCCGTCGTTTCCTGACTTGTTAATTTTAGCCATTCTAACTGGTGTGAAGTGGTGTCTCACTGTGGTTTTAATTTGTATTTCCCTGATGCCACGTGATGTGGAGCACTTTTTCATGTGTCTGTTGGCCATCTGGATGGCTTCTTTGCAGAAATATCTGTTCGTGTCCTATGCCCATTTCTTGATTGGATTATTTGTTCTTTGGCTGTTGACTTTGGTAAGCTCTTTTATAGATTTTGGATACTAGCCCTTTATCTGATATGTCGGTTGCAAGTATCTTCTCCCATTCTGTGAGTTGTCTTTTGGTTTTGTTGACTGTTTCCTCTGCTGTGCAAAAGCTTTTGATCTTGAAGTCCCAATGGTTCATTTTTGTCCTTGCTTCCCTTGCCGTGGCTGAGGTCGAAGAGGTCGCTGCCTGTGTTCTCCTCAAGGATTTTGATAGATTCCTTTTTCACATTGAGGTCCTTCATCCATTTTGAGCCTATTTTTGTGCGTGGTGTAAGGAAATGGTCCAGTTTCATTTTTCTGCATGTGGCTGTCCAATTTTCCCAACACCATTTGTTGAAGAGACTGTCTTTTTTCTTTCTTTTTTTTTAAAAAAAGGTTTTGTTTATTTATTAGATAGAGAGAGAGTGAGATCACAAGTAGGCCAAGAGGCAGGCAGAGAGATGGGGAAGCATGCTCCCTGCTGAACAGAGAGCCCCATGCGGGGCTCCATCCCAGGACCATGAGACCCTGGGACCATGACCTGAGCTGAAGACAGAGGCTTAACCCACTGAGCCACCCAGGCGCCCCGAGACTGTCTTTTTTCTATTGGACATTCTTTCCTGCTTTGTGGAAGATTAGTTGACCATAGAGTTGAGGGTCTATTTCTGGACTCTCTATTCTGTTCCATTGATCTATGTGTCTGTTTTTGTGCCAGTACCAAATTGTCTTGACGATGACAGCTTTGTAATAGAGCTTGAAGTCTGGAATTGTGATGCCACCAACTTTGGCTTTCTTTTTCAATATTCCTTTGGCTATTCGAGGTCTTTTCTGGTTCCATATAAATTTTAGGATTATTTGTTCCATTTCTTTGAAAAAAATGGATGGGATCTTGATAGGAATTGCATTAAATGTGTAGATTGCTTTAGGTTGCATAGACATTTTCACAATATTTGTTCTTCCAATCCATGAGCATGGAACATTTTTCCATTTCTTTGTGTCTTCCTCAATGTCTTTCATGAGTACTTTATAGTGGAAAGAATTTGTTCAGGCTGGAGACTAGAACAAGGCCCTGTGCTAGATTTAGGGTGTGTTTTGATCTATTAGAAGAAGTTGTACCCCAATTTTTTTAGAAGAAAAAACCCTATGTGTATACAAAAAATAAAGTTAGATACAAAGAAGGATAAAATATGACTATAATAATGAAGTTTCAAAAAAGATTTTTTTATGAAAAGTATTGCTAAGATAAACTAGTTAAAAAACGTTAAAAGAGGGTAGGGTAAAGGTTTAAAAAATTAGCAGAAGAAATAAAATAAAATTTAAAAATAATAAATAGCTTTGCAAGACTAAAGAATCATGGAGAGAAAACCAAGAATTCTATATTTTGCTTTCTCCTCCTCCGGTATTCCGCTGTTCTCCTTGGTAAGTGAACTTGGTCTTGACTGGATTTCTTGTTGATCTTTTGGGGGAGGGGCCAGTTGTAGTGATTCTCAAGTGTCTTTGCCTGAGGTGGAATTGCACTGCCCTTAACAGGTGCCAGGATAAGTAATCTGCTTGGGTTTGCTTTTGGGAGCTTTTGTTCCCTGAATGCTTTCCATAGAGTTCCAGAGGACAGGAATGAAAATGGCAGCCCCCCAATATCTGACCCAGAGGAGCCGAGAGCTTGGGGCCCCACTCCTCAGTGCGCCCTCAGAGAAAGGAACTCCATCACTCTAGTCTCCCTGGCCTCCAGCCATGCTCCAAACTCATCCAGCCTGTGACCAAGCATCTCTGTCTCTGGCACACAGCCCCGCCTGGAGTCTCTGAACCCTGCAAACCCCTGAGCTCTTCCAGGGGGGGTCTCCCCAGATCTTGTGGGGTCCCTGCTCACAGAGCAGTTGCCTGTGCCTGTAACCCCAAGTTGAGAGCTCTCTCCTCAGCTCTGTCTCTGTAGCTGGCTTTCCTGCTCCAATACCTGTGAGCTCTGCGACACTCAGACAGTCCTGATCCTTCTGTGACCCTGCGGGACCTAAGGCCATACTGTCCCCGCTTGGGATTCACCCCAGCTTAGCCTCTGGAATGATGTCCCTTAGTGGAGCAGACTTTTAAAAGTTCTGATTTTGTGCTCCATTGCTCTACCGCTTTCCGGGAGCCTGCCCCTGCCCCCATGGTCTATCTTCCTGTCGCTTTGGATTCACTTCTCCGTGGGTCCTACCTTTTAGAAAGTGGTCAATTTTCTGTTTCTAGAATTGCTGCTCTTCTTCTCTTTGATCTCCTGTTGGATTTGTAGGTGTTCAGAATAGTTTGATAAGCTATCTAGCGATCTCCTCAAGAGGTTGTATTTTCAAACAAAACTTATTAAGGCTATCTGCCCTTAGCTATAAGGACTGTTGAACTAAAACAGTAAGGTTTCATAGCAACAATTTATTCAGGGAAGGTACAGGTGTGCCTCAATGAGAGCTAACTCTGTATGTGAAAGCCCACACATATCTAAAACTTAAATTTAAAAGTTATTGCTTTACAGAGATAAGCAAAATAAGAAACAGCCTCTCAACTATAGAGAACGAACTGTACCAGGGCAGGGGGTGAGGGTGGATGGGTGAAATAGGTGATGGGAATCAAGGACTGCCTTTGTGATAAGCACCAGCTATTGTACGGAAGTGTTAAATCACTATATTGTACACCTGAAACTATTACACTGTATGCTAACTGGAATTTAAATAAAACACAGAACTATTAGTTCAAAGACATGGCCAGTGATTATGCTTTTTATGACATTAAGATTTATTTTAAAAATTATATGGAAATGAAAAATAAAGACAATCAAGACAGTTTTAAAATTACCTAAGAAGGCATGTATTTGATTTCTTTAATTCCTCTTGAGTTTCCTAGACTCAGTTACCAGTCTACAGATTTGCTTCTTTGGGGACCTCACATATTCTTGTGTATTCTGTTGAATTGTACTGCTATAAGTATCTGCTTTTATACATTTTGTATTTCATATGTTAAACCAAGCATTTGTTGTCACCCTCCTCCTCCTGAGGTCACATAGTTACAGGTAATCTATTTTACAACATCCATTCTCTTTTTTTTACATAATGCCTGGTAAAAGTTCACTCCACATTCAGAGCAACTTTCTTCATCCTTCACTTTTAAAAAATACCTTCTGGAAGAAAAGTGTCTTGAGGCAGTTAATGGCTTAGAACTAACCATGAGTTAGATTTGAACTGGACCTCTGATTTTCTAGATTCAGATTCTTTTTAATAGCCCAAGGAAATTCAATTAAACCAACCTTCAGAATCTAATTATATTCATTGTTTCAAATTAAAACTCACTTTTATCCTTTCATTCATTAGACACTTGCTAAATTTCTATAATTGAATGTTTTCACAAGTCCAAAGAAACATGCTGTCAGAAATATGCTGTCTTCCATATAAATCTCAAGTTTATACAACTCATTATTTTTTTCAATAAGCTTTTGTTGTCCTATTGTCTTTCCTTTAGTTGATTTACACTGATGGGTAATCAGTCTATCACTCTAGACCACATTTCAAACTGTTATACACCACAGCTCCTCTATTAAAGCTTATTAACCCTCTATTTGTAGTTAATTAGATAACACCTCTCCCCTAAATGCAGATGTACAGATGGTAAAGTCAACATGTTAGAAAGAAGTGCCGAAGCTAAGCCAGTCATCTCAGATAAGAAAAAGGGAAATGACATAAAAATGATTAAAATTTAAAAAAAGAAAAAAAGAAAAACACTGTCCAAGAGTACAGCAATACTTCTTGATAGCAGAGTAGACTAGGACAGTGCTCCAATATTCTCAGTATCTAAACCATGCTTTTGGTTCTATGGTCACTCTTGCCACTTCTGCTACACTTGCTACTTTTACTACTATCAACATTGTAATTTATAACAAAGTTTTAATTTTTTTTAAAGATTTTTATTTATTTATCAGAGAGAGAGAGAGGGGGAGAGAGCGAGCACAGGCAGACAGAATGGCAGGCAGAGGCAGAGGGAGAAGCAGGCTCCCCGCTGAGCAAGGAGCCCCATGTGGGACTCGATCCCAGGACGCTGGGATCATGACCTGAGCTGAAGGCAGCTGTTTAACCAACTGAGCCACCCAGGCGTCCCACAAAGTTTTAATTTTAAAAGAAATCATTTATTATGTTTTTGTTTTCCTCTAAGTATACCAAGTCACCATTCTATCTGTCTACATATTTACACATAAGTTCCAAGTATAAGCAACCATGATTTTTAAAAATTTGTTTCATAACAAAGTAACTGTACATTAATTAAAAATTTAAAAATGCTAGAAGAAAATTTTCAGCAACAAATAGAAATAAGTGCTAAAAATGGAAAATGACTTTGTGTGGCTTTGAGATAGATTGAAACACAGAAAAGGGGGTATATAAAAGACTAAAAATTTTGAAAGCTTCTTTAAGTTTCTGCCACAAACAGAAGGCAGTATAGCAGTTAAGAATATTCATTTAGGGACACCTGGGTGGCTCAGTCATTAAGTGTCTGCCTTAGGCTCAGGTCATAGTCCCAGGGTCCTGGGATCAAGCCTTGCATTGAGCTCCCTGCTCAGCGGGGAGGCTGCTTCTCCCCTTCAACTCCCCCTGCTTGTGTTCCTTCTCTAGCTGTGTATCTCTCTGTTAAATAAATTAATAAAATCTTTTTAAAAAAAGTATTCACATAAGCATCACTGACATTTAGGTACTTTGGAATCTGTCAAATGACATTCAGAGTGACCAAGAAGAGACCGTTATTCAACAATTTAATATATATTCAAGTAAACATTATAGTAGGAGATAAATTAATGAAAGGGGATATATAATAATTCAAGAAATGTTAGCAGATGATTAGGACAATTTTAATTGTGTCATCATAAAGAAACTAATAGAGTCTTCTAGGTGAGTTCTGATTATACTCTTTTACTTTAAAGAAATTTCCTGTGATGCCAAAGAAACTTGATGAGGCTAACATTTTCCGAGTTAGAGAATTCAGAGAATTCTGATTTGCCCTGAACTGCTCATTTTAACCATTTTTCTAGGGAATAATGAGGTTTTCTGTAATTTTCCAATACATATGTATATGTCACCTACACAGGACCTGGTATATTTTAACTTTTCTCCACCCAAGTCATAAAAAAAGTTTTTTTTTTGTTGTTGTTGGTTTTCATTTGCTTGTATTTGTGTTGTGTGTCTTAGTGCTGCATATTAAAATTAAAATCACCAGGATGTGGTATATTGAAATGACCATGTTCTAGTTTTTTAAAATTTTGTCCCCTCTCCTCTTCTGCCATCTTATAATAGAAACATATATTTTTTTAAAAGATTATTTATTTATTTATTTATTTGACAGAGAGAAATCACAAGTAGACGGAGAGGCAGGCAGAGAGAGAGAGAGGGGGAAGCAGGCTCCCTGCTGAGCAGAGACCCCGATGCGGGACTCTATCCTAGGACCCTGAGATCATGACCTGAGCCGAAGGCAGCGGCTTAACCCACTGAGCCACCCAGACGCCCCTAATAGAAACATATTTTATGGCCTGTTAGATTTGAAACAGATTTGTTAAATCTTCAAACTATAATACGTCTTCCTTCTATAGAATATATGTATATTCATATATATATATACATATGCACACGTATACATATCGATAGCTATATATATATACCTACATACATATATTCATATATATAACATATACATACACATATATATATATAAAAGTTCAATTGCTTGGCTATTATTAAATAATTTGACTTAATTGACATTTATGAAATACTCCATTCTTCAGTGGCAAAATAAACATTATTCTCAAAGACAAAACATTCATGAAGATATGACACACTTTGGGTCAAGAAGTAAACTTTAAGATCTTTAAAATGATAGATATAAAATAAAATATGTTCAAAACCAAAACGGATTTAAATAAGAAGTAGATAATGGAAATAAAGCAGGATAATCCTTATATATTTAGAATTTAAATAGCACACTTCTAAATAATGCATAGGTTTAAAGAAGACTCTCAAGAAGAATTAAGGATGAGTGAAGATAGAGTCTTTGTTCATGGGCTGAAAGATTCACTATGATTAAGATGTTAATTCTTTCAACTTTATATAATCTATAAATTTATTTCAATCCTAATCTACATATAGAGAGTAATTCTAATATATTGATAAACTGAATGTAAAGTTTATATGAATGAAAATTTTATATGAAAAGATAAAAAATAGCCTGCATGATACTGAAGAAGAACAAAGTTATAAAACACACCTAACTTCAATATTTACTATAAGGCTACAGTAACTAAGACAGTGTCGTAGTAGAAGAACAGGCCACTGTAGATCAACAGAACTGGCTCTACATAATTCAAAATTTGTTATAAAGCTGCAGTAAACAAGACAGTGTGGTTTTGTGAAAATATAGGCATACAGATAAATAGAACAGAAGAGAAAGCCCAGAAATAGACTCATACAAATATAGACAACTGAATTTCAGCAAAGAAACAAAGATAGTTCCCTGGAGAAATAATAGTGCTTCCAATAAATGGAGCTATAACAAATGGATATCCATAACAGACAGTGTTAAGAGAATGACAAGCCATGACTTGGAAAAAATATCTGCATAACACATATCTGATTGAGGATGCAATGAGATCTTAAACTCAACAATAAGAAATCAAGCAACCCACTGAAAAAATGGGCAAAATATCTGAAAAGACAACTCACTAAGGAAGATACATAGCTGACAGCCAACAATATAGAAGATGTTCCACCTCATTTATTATTAGGAAATATCATATTAAAAAAATCAGAAACCACTACATTATCTATTAGAATAACAAAGACAGCATTTAAACAACAACAACCATGGCAAAACCAACAAAACCTGACAAAATCTCATGCTGCTGAGGATACACATAAACTCTCATTCATTTTTGGTGAGAATATATGGTCACTTTGGAAAGACAGTTTGGCAGTATTGTACAAAACTAAACATGATCTCACCATGCAATCCAAAAATCACATTCCTACATATTTATCCAACTAGTCTGAAAGCTTGAGCCCACACTAAAACCCACACACAGATATTTATAGAAGCTCTATTCATAATTTTCCAAAAAACTAGAAGCAAACAAGATGTCCTTCAGGTAAATGAATGACCTAATTAGAGAAATATGTATAATGGGATACTATTCGGAAGTAAGAAGGAAATTAGCTATCAAACAATGGAAAGATCTGGAGGAATTTTAATACATATTGTTAAGGAAAAGAATCCAATCTGAAAAGGCTGCATGGCATATTATCCCAGTTATATGACATTGTAGAAAAAGCAAAACTGTGGAGACGAAAGAGATCAGTCATTGCCAGGGACTAAGGATAGAAAATGGTGTGGGGGTTGTATACATAAAGCACAGATAATTTTTAGCATGGCAAAAGTTATTTTGTATGACAGTGTAATGGTGGCTACATGATTAATATGCATTTGTCAAAACCCACAGAACTTTAAAGCACAGAAGGGAAACATTCATTTATGCAAATTAAAAAAAATATTTAGGAGGTTGAGATATCCCAGTAAGGCATCCAGACAATGAAAGCAGACTCTAACAGTATTAAAAATGTATGAAACACTTTTATTTAAGTTAGGGGGAAGCAGCACCAGTACAGATCTGTAAGATTAAAGAGAAAAGGAGTTTTGGGATGCCTGGGTGGCTCAGTGGGTTAAAGCCTCTGCATTCCACTTGGGTCATGATTTCAGTGTCCTGGAATCGAGCCCCACATCTGGCTCTCTGCTCAGCAGGGAGCCTGCTTCCTCCTCTCTCTCTCTCTCTGCCTACTTGTGATGTCTATCTGTCAAATAAAAAAAAAATCTTTAAAGAGAAAAGTATTTTCATGTGTTCTAGTTTAGGACATATTTCCATAGCCTATGTGGATATGAGTAATTGTGATACTACTATACACATACAGTGGAATTAAATTAAATAAATGGGTTGTGGATTGTGTGAACTAGTTCTTTTTGTTTTGAAATTAGAGGTTACAGGTAAGCAAGGGGATGAAAATAGAATGATCTAGCTGGTCATGGATAAGAAGTGGAAACATCATATGTACTCATAATTTCACTTCAAATAGATATAGATGATATTGCATATACAAATATTTATAAATATGTATGTATATGTTCATTAATATATGCACTTATTTCCTTGATATGTCGGATGAGATGACCGAAGGTAACCACATCCCAGTAGCAACAAGACATAACACCTAGACTACCTTTTCAAATAATACTCTCCAATAAAAATAGTAATAATAAAAAAAAAACAAGTCTCCTTGGAGAATTATACTAGAAAAACGAGCAGAAAGCAAAGAAATGCTAAGAAGAACAAAAACAAACAGAAACTAACAAGCAAACAGAAAACAAAAGCAGAATCATCACATTGTTGAGGCTGTGTTGAAGACAAGCAGGAGTCAATTGAAAGAACTTCTAAATGCCAAAGCTGGAACAGTTTGAATAGTGTGAAAGGCAGAAAAACAAAACAAAACAGTAATTTACAATGAAAAAGCTTGACAGACACTACTTCCACCAGGTGTTCAAGATCAACAACAGCGATGAACCATGTTAGAATTTACCCTTGATATAATGGGGAAAATGATTTTTAAAAAAAATTAACATATAATGTATTATTAGTTCCAGAGATACAGGTCTGTATCATCAGGCTTACACACTTCACAGCACTCACCATAGCACATACCCTCCCCAATGTCCATAACCCAACCACCCTCTCCCTAACCACCACCCCCCCCCCACAAACCCTCAGTTTGTTTTGGGAGATTAAGAGTCTCTCATGGTTTGTCTCCCTTCTGCTCCCATCTTGTTTCATTTTTTCCTTCTCTACCCCGCAATCCTCCCACTTTGCCTCTCAAATTCCTCATATCAGGGAGATCATATGATAGTTGTCTTTCTCCGATTGACTTATTTTGCTCAGCATAATACCCTCTAGTTCCATCCACATTGTCACAAATGGCAAGATTTCATTTCTTTTGATAGATGCATAGTATTCCATTGTGTATATATACCACATCTTCTTTATCCATTCATCTGTTGATGGACATCTAGGTTCTTTCCATAGTTTGGCTATTATGGACATTGCTGCTATAAACATTCGGGTGCACGTGCCCCTTTGGATCACTACATTTGTATCTTTAGGGTAAATACCCATAGTGCAATTGCTGGGTCGTAGAGTAGCTCTATTTTCAACTTTTTGAGGGACCTCCATGCTGTTTTCCAGAGTGATTGCTCAGCTTGCATTCCCATCAACAGTGTAAGAGGGTTCCCCTTTCTCTGCATCCTCTCCAGCATCCGTCGTTTCCTGACTTGTTAATTTTAGCCATTCTAACTGGTGTGAAGTGGTGTCTCACTGTGGTTTTAATTTGTATTTCCCTGATGCCACGTGATGTGGAGCACTTTTTCATGTGTCTGTTGGCCATCTGGATGGCTTCTTTGCAGAAATATCTGTTCGTGTCCTATGCCCATTTCTTGATTGGATTATTTGTTCTTTGGCTGTTGACTTTGGTAAGCTCTTTTATAGATTTTGGATACTAGCCCTTTATCTGATATGTCGGTTGCAAGTATCTTCTCCCATTCTGTGAGTTGTCTTTTGGTTTTGTTGACTGTTTCCTCTGCTGTGCAAAAGCTTTTGATCTTGAAGTCCCAATGGTTCATTTTTGTCCTTGCTTCCCTTGCCGTGGCTGAGGTCGAAGAGGTCGCTGCCTGTGTTCTCCTCAAGGATTTTGATAGATTCCTTTTTCACATTGAGGTCCTTCATCCATTTTGAGCCTATTTTTGTGCATGGTGTAAGGAAATGGTCCAGTTTCATTTTTCTGCATGTGGCTGTCCAATTTTCCCAACACCATTTGTTGAAGAGACTGTCTTTTTTCTATTGGATGTTCTTTCCTGCTTTGTGGAAGATTAGTTGACCATAGAGTTGAGGGTCTATTTCTGGGCTCTCTATTCTGTTCCATTGATCTATGTGTCTGTTTTTGTGCCAGTACCAAATTGTCTTGACGATGACAGCTTTGTAATAGAGCTTGAAGTCTGGAATTGTGATGCCACCAACTTTGGCTTTCTTTTTCAATATTCCTTTGGCTATTCGAGGTCTTTTCTGGTTCCATATAAATTTTAGGATTATTTGTTCCATTTCTTTGAAAAAAATGGATGGGATCCTGATAAGAATTGCATTAAATGTGTAGATTGCTTTAGGTAGCATAGACATTTTCACAATATTTGTTCTTCCAATCCATGAGCATGGAACATTTTTCCATTTCTTTGTGTCTTCCTCAATGTCTTTCATGAGTACTTTATAGTTTTCTGAGTATAGATTCTTGGCCTCTTTGGTTAAGTTTATTCCTAGGTATCTTGTGGTTTGGGGTGCAATTGTAAATGGGATTGACTCCTTAATTTCTCTTTCTTCTGTCTTCTTGTAGGTGTAAAGAAATGCAACTGATTTCTGTGCATTGATTTTATATCCTGTAACTTTACTGAATTCCTTTACAAGTTCTAGCAGATTTGGAGTGGAGTCTTTTGGGTTTTCCACATATAGTATCATATCATCTGCAGAGTGATAGTTTGACTTCTTCTTTGCCAATTCAGATGCCTTTAATTTCTTTTTGTTGTCTGATTGCTGAGGCTAGGACTTCTAGTACTATGGTGAATAGCAGTGATGGTAATGGACATCCTTGTCGTGTTCCTGACCTTACTGAAAAGCTCTCTGTTTTTCTCCATTGAGAATGATATTTGCGGTGGGTTTTTCATAGATGGCTTTGATGATATTGAGGTATGTGCCTTCTATCTCTACACTTTGAAGAGTTCTGATCAGGAAGGGATGCTGTACTTTGTCAAATGCTTTTTCAGCATCTATTGAGAGTATCACGTGGTTCTTGTTCTTTCTTTTATTAATGTATTGTATCACATTGACTGATTTGTGGATGTTGAACCAACCTTGCAACCCTGGAATAAATCCCACTTGGTCGTGGTGAATAGTCCTTTTAATGTACTATTGAATCCTATTGACTATGAATTCTCACTATTTTGGTGAGAATTTTCACATCTATGTTCATCAAGAATATTGGTCTATAATTCTCTTTTTTGATGGGATCCTTGTCTGGTTTCAGGATCAAGGTGATGCTGGCCTCATAAAATGAGTTTGGAAGTTTTCCTTCCATTTCTATTTTTTGGAACAGTTTCAGGAGAATAGGTATTAATTCTTCTTTAAAATGTTTGATAGAATTCCCCTGGGAAGCTGTCTGGCCCTGGGCTCTTGTTTGCTGGGAGATTTTTGATTTTTGATGACTGTTTCAATCTCCTTAGTGGTTATGGGTCTGTTCAGGTTTTCTATTTCTTGCTGGTTCAGCTGGCCGTTTATATGTCTCTAGGAATGCATCTGGAAGAATGCATCTATTTCTTCCAGATTGTCAAATTTGCTGGCATAGAGTTGCTCATAATATGTTCTTATAATTGTTTGTATTTCTTTGGTGTTGGTTATGGTCTCTCCTCTTTCA
Source organism: Neogale vison (assembly GCF_020171115.1). Lineage (NCBI taxonomy): Eukaryota > Metazoa > Chordata > Mammalia > Carnivora > Mustelidae > Neogale > Neogale vison. The sequence continues at coordinate 95,228,760 of NC_058093.1, read as the reverse complement.
TTCAATATTTTATTTATTTGGGTCTTTTCTTTCTTTTTTTTTTTTTTGGTAAGTCTGGCCAGGGGTTTATCAATCTTATTAATTCTTTCAAGGAACAAGCTCCTAGTTTCATTGATTTGTTCTACTGTTTTTTGTTTCTATTTCATTGATTTCTGCTCTGATCTTTATTATTTCTCTTCTCCTGCTGGGTTTAGGCTTTCTTTGCTCTTCTTTCTTCAGCTCCTTTAGGTGTAGGGTTAGGTTGTGTATTTGGGACCTCTCTTGTTTCTTGAGAAAGGCTTGTACTGCTATATATTTTCCTCTCAGGACGGCCTTTTCTGTGTCCCAGAGATTTTGAACAGTTGTGTTTTCATTATCATTGGTTTCCATGATTTTTTTCAATTCTTCTTTATTTCCTGGTTGACCCATTCATTCTTTAGTAGGAGGCTCTTTAGCCTCCATGTTTCTGGGTTCTTTCCAAATTTCCTCTTGTGATTGAGTTCTAGCTTCAGAGCATTGTGGTCTGAAAATATGCAGGGAAAGATCCCAATCTTTGGTACTGGTTGAGTCCTGATTTGTGACCCAGGATGTGATCTATTCTAGAGAATGTTCCATGTGCACTAGAGAAGAATGTGTATTCTGTTGCTTTGGGATGGAATGTTCTGAATATATCTGTGATGTCCATCTGTTTCAGTGTGTCATTTAAGGCCTTTATTTCCTTGTTGATCTTTTGCTTGGATATCTGTCCATTTCAGAGAGGGGGGTGTTAAAGTCCCGTGCTATTATTGTATTATTGTCAATGTGTTTCTTTGATTTTGTTATTAATTGGTTTATATAGTTGGCTGCTCTCATGTTAGGGGCATAGATATTTAAAATTGTTAGATCTTCTTGTTGGAAAGACCCTTTGAGTATGATATTGTGTCCTTCCTCATCTCTTATTATATTCTTTTGCTTAAAATCTAATTGATCTGATATAAGGATTGCCACCCCAACTTTCCTTTGATGTCCATTAGCATGGTAAATTGTTTTCCATCCCCTCACTTTAAATCTGGAGGTGTCTCTGGGTCTAAAATGAGTTTCTTGTAGACAACATATTGATGGGTTTTGTTTTTTTATCCATTCTGATACCTTGTGTCTTTTGATTGGGGCATTTAGCTCATTTACATTCAGGGTAACTATTTAGAGATATGAATTTAGTGCCATTGTATTGCCTGTAAGGTGACTATTACTGTATATTGTTCTCTGTTCCTTTCTAATCTACTACTTTTAGGCTCTCTCTTTGCTTAGAAGACCCCTTTCAATATTTCCTGTGGGGCTGGTTTGGTATTTACAATTTTTTTTAGTTTTTGTTTTTCCTGGAAGGTTTTTATCTCCCCTTACTCTTTTTTTTTTTTTTTTAAGATTTTATTTATTTATTTGACAGACAGAAATCACAAGTAGGCAGAGAGGTAGGCTGGTGGGAGGGGAGCAGGCTCCCCACTGAGCAGAGAGCCCAATGTGGGGCTTGATCCCAGGATCCTGGTATCATGACCTGAGCCAAAGGCAGAGGCTTTAACCCACTGAGCCACCCAGGCGCCCCTCTCCTTACTCTTTTCAATGATAGCCTAGCTGGGTCTGTGGACAAGTTAGTTGCCAATCTAACTTTTTTACCATTGTATGTTACAGACTTTTTAGCCCGTGCTGTTTTCACTATTTTCTCTTTGTCACTAGGACTTGTAAGTTTTACTCTTAGATGATGGAGTGTGGACATATTTTTATTGATTTTGAGGGGGGTTCTCTGTGCCTCCTGGATTTTGATGTTTGTTCCCTTTACCATTATAGGGAAATTCTCTACAATAATTTGATCCAATATACCTTCTGCCCTTCTCTCTCTTCTTCTCCTGGAATCCCAATTATTCTAATATTGTTTCATCTTGTGGTATCACTTATCTCTCGAATTCTCTCCTCGTGGTCCAGTAGTTGTTTGTCTCTCTTTTGCTCAGCTTCTTTATTTGTGCTACTTGGTCTTCTATATCACTAATTCTCTCTTCTGCCTCATTTATCCTAGAAGTAAGAGTCTCCATTTTTTATTGTACCTCATTAATAGCTTTTTGAAATTTCAACTTGGTTAGATTTTTGTTCTTTAATTTCTCCAGAAAGGACTTTTATTTCTCCAGACAAGGATTCTCTAATATCTTCCATGCTGTTTTGAGCCCAAGTAGCACCTTAAGAATCATCATTCTGAACTCTAGATCTGACATATTATCAATGTCAGTATTGATTATGTCCCTAGCCTTCTGTACCTCCTCTGGTTCTTTTTCTTTTTTTGTGGTGAGTTTTTCCACCTTGTCATTTTATCCAGATAAGAATATATGAATGAGAGAATAAAATACTAAAAGGGTGACAAAGACCCCAGAAAAATGTTCACTAACAAAATCAGAAGAGACCCCAAATTTGGGGGAGATGAAAGGGTGTAAAAAGAAGCCTAAAAGTTTTTTTAAAAAATTAAAAAAATATATATATTAGACCGATGAATAGAACAGAGCCACCCATTTCATTTTGGGTGTATTTTTGGTCTCTTAGAAGAAACTGCCTCCCAAAATTTTAAAGAAAGAAAAACATATATATACAAAAATAAGGGTAAACATGATGAAGATACAGAATATGACTAAAGTTGGAAATTTAAAAAAATTCTAAGAAAGGAATTGATAAGATAAGTTGGTTAGAAAAAGAAAGAAAAATAAAATGGAGAGTATTAGCTCAGGCTGGAGACTAGAACAAAGTCGTGTGCTAGATTTAGGGTATAATTTGATCTATTAGAAGAAATTGTATCCCAAAATTTTTTAGAAGAAAAAACCCTGTATGTATTATAATGAAGGTTTAAAAAGATTTTTTTAAAAAAAGGTATTGTTAAGATAAACCAGTTAAAAAACGTTAAGAGAAAAAAGAGGAAAAGTTAAAAAAAAATTAGAATTAAATTGAATTAGAAAAAAATAAAATTAAGAAAAATTCAACAAAGAATTATGGGGAGAAAGCCATCAATTCCATGCTTTGCTTTCCCCTCCTCTGGAATTCATTCCACTGTTCTCCTTGATCAGTGAGCTTGGTCTTGGCTGGATGTTCTTGCTTAACTTCTGGGGGAGGGGCCTGTTGTAGTGATTCTCAAATGTCTTTGGCTGAGGCAGAATTGTGTAGCCCTTGCCAGGGGCCAGGCTAAGTAATCTGCTCAGGTTTGCTCTCGGGAGCTTTTGTTCCCTGAATGCTTTCCAAAGAGCTCTGCAGGATGGGAATGAAAATGGCAGCCTCCCAATCTCTGCCCTGGAGAACTCAGGGTCCCACACCTCAGTGTACCCTCAGAGACAAGTGCTCAATCACTCCCATCTCCCTGGTCTCCGGTCGTGCTCTGAGCTCATCTGGCCTGTGACCAAGCGTTTCTGTCTCCTGCACGTAGCCCCATTTGTAGTCTCTAAACCCAGCAGATTCCTGCCACTCTGCTCTTCCAGTGGATAAAGGTGGGTCTTCCAGGATCTGCCACTTGTAGGGTTCCTGATCAAAGAGCAGTGGTATGACTGTGCCATGGGTCACAGTTTAAGGTAACCCTAAGCTGAGAGCTCACTCCTTGGCTCTGTCTCTGTAGCCAGATTCCCTGCTCTGATACCTGCGAGCTCTGCTACACTCAGTCACCCTGGATTCCTCTGTGGCCCCGGAACCTGAGACCACACTGTCCCCGCGATGGCTCCACCCACCCCCCTTAGCCTCTGGAGTGATGTCCCTTAGTGGACAGACTTTTAAAAGTTCAAATTTTATGCTCCATTGCTCCACCACTTACTGGGAGCTGGCCCATCCACCTGCGGTTTATCTTCCCATTGCTTCAGATTCACTTCTCCGCACATCCAACCTTTGAGAAAGTGGTCAATTTTCTGTTTCTAAAATTGCTACTCTTCTTCTCTTTGATCTCCTGTTGGGTTTTTAGGTGTTTGGAATAGTTTGATAACTATCTAGCTGAACTCCTGTAACCTGATGTCATCTCAGTCTGCTACTCCTCTGCCATCTTGACTTCTCAAGGGAAAATGATTTTTTACTTCTGTGGTCTTCTTCCCAAAAGCCCTAACTCCAGTTTAATTATTAAAAAAAAATCAAACATATTACAATAGAGGAGTATCCCACAAAATACATGATAATTATTTTTCAGTACTATCAAGGTCATCAGAAACCAAGGAAGTCTAAGAAATTGTCACAAGCAAGAAGAGCCCAAGGAGACAGGACAGTTAAACATAAAGTGGTGATGTAAAATGGTGTACTGTATGCAATACTGGAACAGGAAATGGACATTACATTAAAACTAAGGAAATCTAAGAATAATCTAAATAAATATTATCACTAGTGAATGTATATACAAATTTGTTTTTAGTTTTCTTTTTTAACACTTTGATTTATATTCCAGTTTGTTAACATACTGTGTACTATTAGTTTCAGGTAGATAATATAATGATTTAACTCTTCCATACAACATCTGGAACTCATTACAGCCAAGTGTGTCCCTTAGTCCCCATCACCTCTTTTACCCATTCTCCTACCCACCTCTCTCTAGTAACTAACCATCAGTTTGTTCTCTATAGTTAAGAGTGTTTCTTAGTTTGGCTTTTCCCCCCTTTGCTCATTTGTTTTGTTTCTTAAATTCCATATGTGAGTGAAATCACATGGTATTTGTCTCTTACTGACTTATTTCACTTAGCATAATACTCTCTAGCTCCATCTATATCCTTGCAAATGGCAAGATTTCATTTTTTTAATAGCTAATTAATATTCCATTATATATGTACACACACACACACACACACAACTTCTTCTTTATCCATTCATCAGTTGATGGACACTTGGGCTATTTCCATAATTCATCTATTACAGATAATGCTCCTATAAATTTCAGGTGCATGTATTCCTTTGAATTGGTGTTTTTGTATTCTTTGGGTCAATACGTAATAGTGCAATTGCTGGACCGTGGGGTAATTCTATTTTTAACTTTTTGAGGAAACTCCACACTGTTTTCCATTGTGGCCGCAGCAGTTTGCATTCTCAGCAACAGTGCAAGAGGTTTGTCCTTTCTCCATGTCCTCGCCAACACCAGCTGTTCTTTGTGTTGTTAATTTTAGCCCTTGTGACAGGTATGAGGTGATAGCTCATTGCAGATTTGATTCGCATTTCCCTGATGATAATTGATATTGAGCATCTTTTCATGGATCTATTAACTATCTGTATTTTTTTCTTTCGAAAAATGTCTTTGTGTCTTCTGCCTATTTTTTAATTGGATTATTCTTTTTTTGGTGTTAAGTTTTATAAATGCTTTATATATTTTGGATACTAACCCTTTATCAGCTATGTCATTGCAAATATCTTCTCCCATTCCATAGGCTGCCTTTTAGTTTGTTGTTTCATTCACTGTACAGAAGCTTTTAATTTTGATGTAATCCCTATAGTTTATTTTTCCTTTTGTTTGCTTTGCCTCAGGAAACATAACTACAAGTTGCTACAGCCTGTAGTCAAAGAAGATACTGCCTGTGTTCTCTTCTAAGACTTTATGGATTCAGGTCCTACATTTATCAAATTAATTTTGTATTTATTTTTGTGTCTGATGCAAGAAAGTGGTCCAGTTCCATTCTTTTCCATGTAGCTGTCCAGTTTTCCCAATACATTTTGTTGAAGAAAGAGTTTTTTTTTTCCCCTTGGATATTCTTTCCTGCTTTGTCAAAGGTTAATTGACCATATCATTGTGGGCTCATTTCTGGGGTTTCTAGTCTGTTCCCTTGATCTATGTATCAATTTTTGTACTGGTACCATACTGTTTTGATTACTAAAGCTTTATCATATAACTTGAAGTCAGATGTATTATGCCTCGGGGCACCTGAGTGGCTCAGTGGGTTAAGCTTCTGCCTTTGGGCAGGTCATAATCTCGGGATCCTGGGATTGAGTCCGTATCAGGCTCTCTGCTCAGCGGGGAGCCTTCTTTACCCCCCTCCCCCGCCTACTCATGATCTTTCTCTCTCTGTCAAATAAATAAATAAAATCTTAAAATAAAAAAGAACTGTGATGCCTCCAGCTTTGCTTTTCTTTTTCAAGGTTGTTTGGTGACTTGGTGTTTTTTGTGCTTCCATACAAATTTTAGGATTGTTTATACTAGCTCTGTGAAAATGCTGTTGGTGCTTTGATACAGAATTTGCATTTAAAATATGTAGATTGCTTTGTGTAGTATAGACATTTTACTTATTTTTTAAAAAGATTTTATTTATTTGAGGGAGGGAGAGAGAAGCTCAAGCAGACTCCATGCTGAACCCTGAGACCAATGTGAGACTCAATCTCATGACCCTGATGTCATGAACTGAGCTAAAACCAAGAGTCAGACACTTAATCAACTGAGCCACCCAGGCAGCCCTGTATAGACATTTAAAAAATATTTGTTCTTCTAATCCAAGAGCAAAGAATATCTTTCCATGTCTTTGTGTCATCTTCAATTTCTTTCATAAGTGTTCTATGGTTTTCAGAGTATAGGTCTTTCATCTCTGTGGTTAGATTTATTCCTAGTTTTTTTGTGCAGTTGTTTTTCCTTATTTTTTTGTGCAGTTGCAAATGGGATCACTCCTTAATTTGTTCTTTTTGCTTCTTCACTATTGGTGTATAGAATGCAAAAGATTTCTGTGTGTTGACTTTGTATCCTGTGATCTTAATGAATTTGTTTACCAGTTTCAGCAGTTTTTGGGGGGAGTCTTTTGGGATTTTCTATATCGAGTGTCATGTCATCTGCAAATAGTGACGGTTTGACTTCTTTCTTGCCAACTTGGATGCTTTTTATTTCTTTCTGTTGTCGATTTCTGTAGTTAGGATTTCCAGTACTGTGTTAAATAACTGGGTGGAGTTGACATCACTATCTTGTTCCTACTGTGAGGAAAAGCTCTGTTTTTCCCCCATTGGGGAAGATATTAGCTGTGGATTTTTCATAGATGATTTTTATTATGTTGAGATATGTTCCCTGTAAACCTCCTTTGTTGGGGGGGTTTTATCCTGAATGGATTTTGTACTTCGTCAAATTTTTTCTGCATCTATTGAAATGATCACGTGGTTCTTATCCATTCTTTTATTTATGTAATGTATTATATTGATTCAGTTGTGACTATTGTGAATAGACATTCACAATCCAGGAATAAACCCCGTTTGATTGTGGTGATTTTTTGAATGTATTATTGTATTCTGTTGGCTAGTATTTTGTTGAAGATTTCTGCATCTATGTTCATCAGAGATAATGGCCTGTAGCTCTCTCAGGTATTTTTGTTGTTGTTGTTGTTTTTGTTATTGTGTGTGTGTGTGAGAGAGAGAGAGAGAGAGAAAGAGAGAGAGAGAGAGAGAGAGAGTGTGTGTGTGTGTGTGGTTATCTGTATCTGGTTGTGGTAGTCAGGGTACTGCTGTCCTCACAGAATGAATTTGGAAGTTTTTCTTCCTTTTCTATTTTTTTGGAAGAGTTTGAGAAGAATGGATATTAACTTTTTAAAAAAGTGTTTGGGAGAATTTGTTTGTGAAGCCATATTTGTCCTGGACTTTTGTTTATTGAGAGTTTTTTTTCATTACCAATTCAATTTCCTTGCTAGCAATCTATTCAGATTCTGCATTTTTTTCCTGCTCCAGTTTTGGTATGTTATATGTTTCTAGGAATTTATCCATTTCTTCTAGGTTGTCCAATTTGTTGTCATATAATTTTTCATAATATTCTCTTATAATTTTTTTGTATTTCTGTGGTTTGGTTGTTATTTCTCCTCTCAAATTTATAATTTTGTTTGAGTACTTTCTCTCTCTGTCCTTCTCTCTTTTTGATTAGTCTTGTTAGAAGTTAATAATTTTTCCCCCCATTTTTTCAAAGACCAGCTCCTGGTTTCATTGACCTATTTTTTAAAAATTTTTATTATTTTTTTTTTAGTTTCCATATCATTTATTTTTACTCTAATCTTTTTTATTTCTTTCCTTCTGTTGTCTTAAGGCCTTGTTTGTTGTTTTTTTTCCCTTAGCTCTTTCACATGTAATGTTATGTTGTTTTTTTGAGATTTTTTTCTTGCTTCTTGTAGTTGGCCTGTATTACTATACACTTCCATCTAGGATGGATCACTTTGGCTGCACCCAAAGGATGCAGTCGTGTTTTCATTTTCATTTGTTTCCATGTACTTTTTTTATTTCTTCTTTTATTTCCTGGTTGACCCATTCATTGTTTTATAGCAGGTTATTTAACCTCCATGTATTTGTGGTCTAACTAGATTTTCTTCTTGTGGCTGACTTCTAGATTCATAGTGTTGTGGTCAAAACAGCTTCATGGTATGACTTCAGTCTTCTTATATTTGTTGAGGCCTGTTTTGTGGCCTAAGATATGATCTATTCTGGAGAACATTCCATGTGCACTTCAAAAGAATGTGTATTCTGCGTTTTAGGATGGAATGTTCTGAATATTATCTGTTAAGGCCATCTGGTTCCAGTGTGTCATTCACAACTATTGTTTCCTTATTGATTTTTGTTTAGATGATCTGTTCATTGATGTAAGGGGACTGTTAAATTTCCCTAGTATTATTGTATCATTATAATGGGTTCCTTTACATTTGTTATTGTTTTATATGTCTGGGTACTCCCATATTGGGGGCATAAGTATTTACAATTGTTGTATCTTTTTGTTGGATTATCCTCTTTACTATTATATAGTGTCCTTTGTCTCTTATTACAGTCTTTGTTTTAAAGTCTACTTTGTCTTATATAAATATTGCTACTCTGGTTTCTTTTGACATCATTTGCATGATAAATGTTTCTTCATCCTCTCATTTTCAATCTGCAGTTTTCTTTATGGATAAAGTGAGATTTTTGTAGGGGACATATAGATGGGTCTTGTTTTTTTATCCATTCTGTCACCCTATTCCTCTTGATTGGAGTGTTTACTCTACTCACATTCACAGAAGTTATTGATATATATGTACTCATTACCATTTCAATACTAGATTTCTGGATATTTTCATTGACCTTTTCTTGTCTTTCTCTCTTTTATGTTTTGCTGATTATCTTTAGTGATATATTTGGATTTCTTTCTCTTTATTACTTGTATGTTTATTAGTGGTTTTTCATATTCAACTGCCTTTAGGTTTGTATATAACATCTTCTGCAAATGGCAGTTTATATTAGTTGATGAGCATTAGGCTTGAACACATTCTTTTCTCCTCTTCTCCCCACATTTTAAGTATATGTTATTATATTTTACAACCTGTTTTGTGAGCTCCTTGACTTATTTTTCTACAGAAATATTCATCTTTTACTGCTTTTGTGATTCCTGCTTTATACTGCCACATTGGCTCTCTCGTTTCCCCTCAGAGAGTCACATTTAATATTTCTTACAGGGCTGGTTTAGTGGTCATGAACTCCTCAGGTTTTGTTTGTCTGGGAAACTCTTTACATCTTCTTCTATTCTGAGTGATAGCCTTGCTGGATAGAGTATTCTTGGCTGAAGATTTTTCCCATTCAGCACATTGAACATATCATGTCTCTACTTTCTGGCTTGCCAAATTTCATTTGAAAATCTCTTGCTAGCCTAATGGGTTTTCCACTGTAAGTTAAGGATATCTTTTGTCTTGCTGCTTTTAGGATTTTTTTCTTTATCACTATATTTTGCAAATTTAATGATCATTTTCTTGGTGTAGGCTGCTTTTGTTGATTTTGATTGGAGTTCTTTGTGTCTCCTGGATCTGGACATCTATTTCCTTCACCAGATTAGGAAAGTTTTCAGCTATTATTTCTTCAAACATACTTTCTGCACTCTTTTTTTCTCTCTTTGTCTTCTGGGACTCCTATAATATAAGAGTTATTATGTTTTATGGAGTCACTGAGTTCCCTAGGTCTGTTCTCATTTTGCATAATTCTTTCTTTTGTTCAGCTTTATTACTTTCCATTACCTTGTCTTCTAGGTCATTAAATCATCCTTCTGCTTCTTTCAGCCTCCCATTCATTACATCAAGAGTTTTTCTAATCTCATTTATTGCATTCTTAATCTCTGATTGATTCTTTTAAATTCTTTTATCTCTGTGGTAAGGACCTCACTAATGTCTTCTATTCTTTTCTCAAGCCCAGTGATATCCTTATCATTGCTGCTTTAAATCCTGCATCAGGCCCGTTACTTATATCTGTTTACTTGGTTAGATATCTGGCCATGGCCTTATCTTGTTCTTTCATTTGGGATAAATTCCTTCTTCTTAGCATTTTGTCTAAGTCTCTGCCTTCTTCTCTGTGTTAGAAAAGCCAGATATCTGCCCTCCTCAAAGTAATGGCCTTATGAAGAAGATGCCATGTAGTGCCCAGGGCCTGGTGCTCCAGGGAGGGCCTCCAATGTGTGCTGCCTGCTCTCTGCTCTTGTATTTTGACTGCTGTGTCTTTCAGATCAGTCATCTGCAGAGGCTTTTCTTGTATATTGTAGGTAATGTTTCACTCTCAGCCTGAATGAGACAACTTTTAACTAGCACTTTGCTCTGCTTATGAAATGAGACCTGTCACCCTGCAAGGCTAGAACCCACACCCTGCAAAACCAGTTGGGAGAAATGGTATGGGCAGGGGTCTGAGCTGATTTTCTAGTGGAGGGGTCTGCCACACTGGGACTGAGGCAAGCAAGACTGAGAAAGGCAGTTCCAGCAGAGTTTAGGCATGCGGGTCTTAGTGCAAGCAAATTACGCAGCCAGTGTCCACACTGTGCTGCTTCCTACAGGTGGTGCTGTGTTTATGCTGAGAGGTGGGGAAAGGAAATGGAGCATCTTTGTTCCTAGAAAGGTGTCTTCATGAATGCTGTGTCTCAGGAACATGCTCCGTCTCAGGAACATGCTCCAAGAAGAGCAAGTAATCTCCCCACTGTGTGCTCTAGGTGCTCTTTGGATCATTGTTTCCATGCTGCACTCCCCGTGTTGTTTGTATTCTTCCTTTCCAAGAGCAACACTGTGCCCTCCTGAGTCTACCCCAGCTAAGCCCACTGACCTTTAAAACTCCAGGCTTTTAAGTGTTTTTAAGTCTTAAGAGGAATTTTTAAGTGTCTTTAAGAATTAAGGAAATTCAGCCCCTCCCATTCTCCAAGCCAATGGTTAAGGGCATCTCCTGTTCCCCAAGTTCCTCTCCCCAAGTTCTCTCTTGCTTTCCCTTTTCCACCACCATGGCCCCTTCCCCTCTGTAGCAGGCAGGATCTGCTTCTCCTCTACACCATGTGTCTACCCTTCCCACATTCTTCAGTGTGGCCCATTCTCTTCCATTAGTTTTGGATATTGTTCTCTTAGTCATCAGGTCAATTTCTGGGGTATTTAGGCTGACTCAATAGTTATTTAGTTGTATTCATGGGATACACCCTAGGTGAGCCTAGGGTCCTCCTACTCCACTGCCATCTGCTTATCTCTCCAAATCTATTTTTAGTTTTCTGATAGAGTAGGATGACCAATAACAAAAAGTTCCATTTAAGTTATGATTTCTGAGGAATTTTAAGAAAGGCTATTCCCCCATGATCAAGTAAAGTGATTCATATTAACAGGGGGATGCTAAAATCGAAAAAAGAACTGAAATTATTGTTACTTTGAAGGATTAAATTATATCTTCAAATACACAAATTATATCTTCAAATACACAAAATAGTTGGCTAAGATGCAAATTCATTCAGATCTACACAGAATATAGTTAAATTTGAATATGTTTCTACAACTTTAATGCTATCTGTAAAATTTTACTTTATCCTAACGTTAAGAACTATATAGGAAACTGACTAGTTTGCTTAGGCTTATTACATTGTATTCCTTTTTTTTAAAAAAAGATTTATCTATTTATCTGAAATAGAGGTAGGGGGAAGGGCAGAAGGAGAGGGAGAGAGTAAATCTTCAAGCAGACTCTCCCACTGAGTACAGAGCTGAATGCAGGGCTCACTATCACAACCCTGAGATCATGACCTGAGCAGAAATCAAGAGTTGGATGGTTAACCAATTGAACAACCTAGGATCCCCACATTGTACTTCATGGTAAAGAGTTAGTACTTTATTTTCACTTCACCACATTTTCATAATATCACTTGCAAAAGTATTCTTTTAGTGTTTTTTACTAAATGTCATTTGCCAAATAAAAATTTAACACCTAGCTATTCTATCCAACCTATATAGATAAATCCATCCCTCATGATTCAGTCTACTAGCCAACAAATGTATGCATCATTATGGTTAAGGATTTAAGAAGAGACTATGACTGAAGATTATTCCCTTATGTAGGAATTTGTTCTGTGTGAAATGGAAAATAATATTGGCCAAATAGTTCATGAAATTATGTAGATTCAGTTTTAGACAACCAGTCTTGGCACTTGAACTAAGGCTGTAAAATATCCTCTTATCTCCCTCCAGGTACAAGGGTTGATTAAGAGAAACTGTTGTCTCAATTTTAGTATATGTGCTGCCGAAGCGAGCACGAGAAACTGTTGTCTCAAAGCAACCAGAGTGATTAGAAAACCTAAACACAACTCAGGTATACTTGATTAATTTAGTGTTCCATATATGTTTGCCACATAGGTTTTCTAGAATGAAAGGTTATCAATGAAAAAGGACACAATGCCAAGAGAAGGAGAAGAAAACAAAGAAGCAAACAAACAAACAATAACAACAACAGTTTTTCAAGAGACAAGGCAGTCAACACAACAAGAAGCTAAGGGGGGCACCTGGGTGGCTCAGTGGGTTAAAGCCTCTGCTTTCGACTCAGGTCATGATCCCAGGGTCCTGGGTTTGAGCCCCATATCGGGCTTTCTGCTCAGCAGGAAGCCTGCTTCCCCCTCTCTCTGCCTGCCTCTCTGCTTACTTGTGATGTCTGTCAAATAAATAAATAAAATCTTAAAAAAACACACACACAAAACAAACAAACAAAAAACCCAAGAAGCTAAGGAAAACATAATGTTTAAAATCTAATTGGAATCCCAGGAAGAAAGGAAAAGAGTAAATTTTTCAAGAAAATTTCTAGAAATTTTCAAAAAGAAAATTAAAGATATTAAACAATATATCCTAGAAACATAGTGAATCCAACATAAACACACATATGCAAGCTCACAAATTCAAATGATACCTCCAGACACAGCAAAGACAAGCTTTTGAAAGCAAACAAAGAAATTTTAAAGGTAATCATTGAAAAAAAAAACCCACGTTATGTACGTTGGCATAAAATTATAAAATACATTAAGAGTCACCAGTAGAGACAGTGTAAGCTAGAGGACGTTGGAGAGTCATCCTTTAAGTAATGAAATAGAAAGAAAAATTCAACTTAGAATATTATACCCAGAGAGAATATCTTTCAGAACTGAAGGTGAAATTCAGAATTAGTTAAACAAATGAAAGCTGAGAGACTATATTACCTGCACACTTTAACTAAAATAAATGTTAAAGAAGTTTTATGGAAAAAAGGAGTATGATACCAGACAAAATTTGGATTTAGACAAAGATATGTGGAGCTCTGATAATGCTAAAAATAAAGTTAAAGTTAAAATATATATTTTTTACTTATATTAATAACTTTTAAAATATAATTAACTTTCTAAAACAAAATGAAGCATATTATATGCAAAATACATCAGAATATATTACTTTGCATTTTTTAGTTTATGTTTTATATAAATAAAATTAAGTATATACTATTTTTTAGAAATCTTATTTATTTATTTATTTAAGAGAGAGAGAGAGAGAGAGAGAGAACATGAGTGGAGTAGGGAGGAACAGAGGGAGAGGGAGAAGCAGACTCCCAGTTGAGCAAGGAGGCCAACTCCGCCCATCTCAGTCCCATGACCCCCAGATTTTGACCCAAGTGGAGCATCTGGGTGGCTCAGTGGGTTAAATAAGCCTCTGCCTTTGGCTCAGATCAGGATCCCAGGGTCCTGGGATCGAGGCCCACATTGGGCTCTTTGCTCAGCTGGGAGCTTGCTTCCCTCCTCTCTCTGCCTACTTGTGATTTCTCTCTCTGTCAAATAAATGAATAAAAGCTTAAAAAAAATTATGACCCAAGTGGAAGGCAGACACTTAACCCCTGAGCTACCCTGGTGCCCCAAATATACCCTCTTCTATGGTGGTTTCTTTCATTCAACATAATAAAGAAGGGATTATGTTACATATGTATCTTATTTATGTTTTTGTTGCTGGGTAACATTCAGTTGTATGACTGCACTATAATTTTTTTATCTACTTACCTATTATTAGAGCGTTCTTTATTTATGACTATTACAAATAAAGTTGCTAAGAACATTTCTGTACTTGTCTTTATATACACAGATAAGCTTTTATTTCTCCTGGAAAAATACCTAGTAGTGGAATGGCTGTATTAAATGGTAAACACAAAAACAATCAATTTTCCGAAGTGGATGTGCCATTTACATTTTCTTTCTTTTTGGGGGAAGTGTGTGCTATTTATTCTTGACAAATATCTCACATCCATGATCCTTTCCAGTCAGAAGTTCTTTGAAATGCTTCCTATGACTTTTGCTAGTCAGAGGATGGAGTCATTTGACTCTCCCATCCAGCAAATGGCCTCAAAGATAGTATTGGTTTTAACCTGGCTATTAAAACTGCCTGTCACCTTGTCAGACTCAGCCACATTCATCTGGATGGACATGTGGTCCTTGGTGACCATGATGTGTTTGTTGGCAGTACATTTCCAGGCAGGTACTGGTCCACGAACTCACAGGCAATGTTCTGCATGTAAAGGGTGCATCTACTGCCACCACCACCACTGGAAGCACAAAAAAGCCATTTTACGTTTTCACCAACAGTGTATAAGTCTTTCAGTCCCTCCATATCCTTGCCAACACTTGATATAATCAGTTCTTTTTCTTCTTTCTTCTTCTTCTTCTTTTTTTTTCCCCAAATTAAGCCATTACAATAGGGATCCAGTGACATCATGGTTTTGCTTTATGTTTCCTTACTGATCAATGATTTTGAACATCTTTTCATATATTTATTGGATATCTATACCTTCTTTGAAGAAGCTATTTAAGTGTTTTTAGTTTTTTTTTCTTATTATTGACTTTTGAGACCTCTCTGTGGATTCTATCTACAAGTCTTTCATCAGATACAGGATTTTCAAAAATATTATCTGAGTCTGTAGTATGTGTTTCTACTCTCCTAACAGTGACTTTTGGGAAGCAGCAGCTTTTACTTTTCACAAAGTCTGATTTATCAAATTCTCTTCTATGGAATATGCTTTTGTCCCTATATCTAAGAAATATTTGTCTAACCAAGTGTCGTGAAGATTTTCTCTTAAGATTTCTTTAGGAAATTTCATAGTTTTAGGATTTCAATTTTTATGTATGATCCAACCTGAATTAATTTTTGCATGTGGCAGAAAACGTTTATCAAAGTTTTTTTTTTTTCTTTGACATTGGTCTTAGCAATGTGTTTTTTTTTCCAATTTATTTATTTTCAGAAAAACAGTATTCATTATTTTTTCACCACACCCAGTGCTCCATGCAAGCTGTGCCCTCTATAATACCCACCACCTGGTACCCCAACCTCCCAGCCCCCCGCCACTTCAAACCCCTCAGATTGTTTTTCAGAGTCCATAGTCTCTCATGGTTCATCTCCCCTTCCAATTTACCCAAAAGCACATACCCTCCCCAATGTCCATAACCCTACCTCCCCTTCTCCCAACCCCCCTCCCCCCAGCAACTCACAGTTTGTTTCGTGAGATTAAGAGTCACTTATGGTTTGTCTCCCTCCCTATCAAAGTTTTTTTAAACATAAGGATACCATAATCTCAGTAACATCTGTCAAAAAGACTATTCATTCTCTCCTGAGTATACTTTGCATATTTGTAAGATCAGTTGTCAGGGTACATGGAAGTCTAATCCTGCACTCTCTACTTTATTGTATAATTTTTTTCATTCACCTTGACTCCAATTCCATACTTTATTGATAATTCTAGCTTTATAATGAGTATTTAGAGGAGGTTGTGTTTATTCTTGTTGTTTGGACCTTTGGTTAATCCAGTTCTTTGCATTTCTATTTGACTTTTATAACCACCTTGTTAATTACGGAGGGGGGGGTCCTGTTTGATCTTTGTTTGGGAATGCATTATGTCTACAGTTTGAGAAATTTTCATCTTAAATATATTGATAGTCAATACAGAAAATTACACTGTACCTTCTTCAATGTTAAACCAACATGCCTTTGAATAATTTTTTCTTAATAAAAATAACAAAAGTAATGTAGCTTCCTTGCTGATAAATATGATTCCCTCTACATAACATTGGGAGTTAAGGTTTTAGTGTTAGAAGATTAATAGGACCCAAAATGTCAATGCTCACTAATCTATGGTTTATTTTAGGAAAAAGATACAAGACAGAGATAGCATAAAGAATATACATCTTGACCAATGAGATAACATGTATATTCTGTCATGTATTCTTTAGAATGTACATCTTGACCAATGACTATATCACATATGCAAGTTTTCATTTTTCTTGCTTTCTAAGAACCATAATTGTCATGCTTTCTCTCTCTGGTCTGATCAGAAAACACAAGGTAGTTTTGTTTTGTTTTGTTTTTTTAAATGTTATGTTAGTTGCCATACAGTACATCATTAGTTTTTGAGGTAGTGTTTGTGTATGGTTCATTGTTTGTGAATAACACAATGCTCCATGCACTATGTGTCCTCCTTAATACTCATCACTGGGCTTATTCATCCTTCCACCCCTCTCACCTCTAAAACCCTCAGTTTGATTCCTGGAGTCCATAATCTCTCATGGTTCATCCCAGCTCTGATTTCTCCCTGCCTTTCATTTTTCCCTTCCTTCTCCTAATGTCCTCCATGCTATTCCTTATGTTTCACAAATAAGTGAAACCGCATGATAATTATATTTCTTCATTTGACTTATTTCACTTAGCATAATCTCCTCCAGCTCCATCTATGTTGATGTAAATATTGGGTATTCATCCTTTCTGATGGCTGAATAATATTCCATTGTATATGGACTACATATATATTTTTAATTCATTCATCTGCTACAAGGTAGTCTTAAAACAACAGTAGAGCCAGGAAGCTCAAAATAGAATTTTAGCTGGAGTTTCATATCCCTTTCTAGCAACATAGGAAAATTTCATGCTATGTAAAAAGTGCCATAGCAGAACCTTCCAGGATTTTCAGAAAGTATAAAATTATCAGTCTAACTGCTATTAATAATCACTACTGCCAAGCTTAAACAACCCATCCCAAACCCATTGTAATAATCAGTGCATTTCATAATTTAAGCAGGTGCCAGTGCCCTTTACATACTTTAGAAAAGCTGCTCAGGTCAATTTTCAGGAGAATTAACTTGTCATGAGCCTCCCAACTCCCAGAAAAATCCACAAACATTTCTCTGTTGTACAACCTTTTTCTTTCTTAATCATCAAAAACTATTGTAATTTATAATTATATATTTAATGAATTTGAAGGTTTTTCTTTTAAAAATTTGAATCCCTAAAAGCAGAACTTGAGACAAGGACTTGAGTGCAGATTTTTTTGGGGAGAGAAGGGAGTGCAGAATGGAGATATGATAGATAAAGTGAGCAATTCGTAGGATAAAGAAAATTCTGTATCAAGATACATTATGTATTTCACATTAATAAACTATAGATACTCAATTCTACTAGCAGCCCTTGTTAATTATTCAAAATGCATGATAGAATTGACTTCCTAATAGAGAGAAAGGCTAGAGCATTTATCTATCAGCTGCTTTCTTCCACCCATAGGGGATTGCCTCCAGGGGCTTCAACCCCCTACCCCAACCTTTTTAACAGCATGTGCTCAGAGGCTAGTATAATTATAGTGGTATTGGAGAAGACACTGAGGAAGAAATGTGGCAAGATGCTAAGTGTAGAGATTGGGAGTATTGGCACCAGGTAAGTCGGGTCTCACCAGGACTGTCTACCACAACCTACATTAACTGACGCTACTATCAGGCAAGCTAAGGAGATGCATCATAAACTACAAGAGATGTGTGTATACTTGTTTATTTGTTTAATGTCTTTTTATCTGCTAGACAGTAAGCCACACAGTTTGTGTGTGATTAGGAGCTGTGACTGTTTTCTATACAATGTTCTCTTAACCTAGAGCCTAGTGTGTAATCAACACTTCATAGATATTTTTCAGAAGGAAGGAGGAGAGGAAGAAAAGGAAAGAAGGAATGGTGATACAAGTCCAGTTTCCACACAAATGTATACAGGAGTATTGGAGGGTGCTGGGGTTGCACTAGTAGGTACAAAGATTGCAGAGTTAGAAGTCACAGTAGAATGAAAAAACAGTGTACAATAATCTCCATTAAGATTCCCAAGTTTAGGGGTCCCTGGGTGGCTCAATCAGTTAAGCCTCTGCTTTTTGCTCAGGTCATGATCCCATAGTCCTGGGATCCAGTCCAGCATCCGGCTCCCTGCTTAGCGAGGAGTATGCTTCTTTCTCTCCCTCTCCTTCTGTGTGTGTTCACTCTCTCTCTCTCTCATTCTCATTCTCTCTCAAATAAATAAATAAAATCTTAAAAAAAAACAATTCCCAAGTTTAAGTCATTAACTTTACAGTTTTGGTTCAAGTTTACTCCAAAGACTTAAATATTATAATTTTAATATCAGTTAGCAGTGTATTTCAAAATGAAACTATCACTTCTATTCATTCTCCTGGCACTTTCTAGAGCTGAGATCACTTGAATGAAGATCAAGAGTCCACTCTTTCCTTTTATTTTTAGGACACTCACTGAAATCTTTTCTGGCAACTGTCAGATTTCCTACTGCTTTGTCAAGGAGAGTGACAGGTAGGCTTACAACCCTTGGGAATGTATACATTAAGTCAGAAGTCAATCCGTATATTGA
This sequence comes from Neogale vison, assembly GCF_020171115.1. NCBI lineage: Eukaryota > Metazoa > Chordata > Mammalia > Carnivora > Mustelidae > Neogale > Neogale vison. Next base: position 95,209,912 of record NC_058093.1, on the reverse strand, counting down.
CTCAAAGTACACAATATAAATAGTTGGTTCTGTGTTCCCACAGAAATGTTTTCATATATTCATTTATTTTGGTGTTTAAACACACTTCATGTATGATAGACTAGTGACTGAAAGCTTTTCGAATATTGGAATCATTCACAATGATTTGAATGAAAAGATGATGCTATGCTTGCATTACATCTGTTTTTGTTTGCTTAGAGGATAAGTAAGAGTAGATTTTTTTCTTTTAATAGTCTCATTGTAGATTTTGAGCTTGCATTTAGAACCTTTTGGAAATGGTTGCAACTAAACAAACAGAAGAGCAAAGAAAACACTATCTTTAGATTGCTCTATTGTTCCTCAGATTTCATTTCTTTTTTTTTTTTAAGATTTTATTTATTTATTTGACAGAGAGAGATCACAAGCAGACAGAGAGGCAGACAGAGAGGGAGATAGAGGGAAGCAGGCTCCCTGCTGAGCAGAGAGCCCGATGCGGGACTCGATCCCAGGACCCTGAGATCACAACCTGAGCCGAAGGCAGCGGCTTAACCCACTGAGCCACCCAGGCGCCCTCAGATTTCATTTCTATTTGCTGAGCATTTTATGAAAAATAAGAAGTGTAAATGATGACAATTTAATAATAGCTTGTAAAGGTTGATAGGATATTAAAATTAAATTAGTCACAATAGCAGTTACGATAAGAATTAGACTTTTAACAAACTAATGTTAATGTGAATTTTCTGGGTAGTCTTATTTATTTACTTATTTTTTAATATTTTTATTAACATATAATGTATTATTTGCCCCAGGGGTGCAGTAGTCCTTATTTAAAGGAGAAAATGTTATACTATATGTAAAATTTAAGCATATAAGATCCTAACATGAGAAACCATGTTAAGTAGTATATTAAAGTACCATTTAAGAATATATATACACGTTGCAAGACCTAAGTAATTCAGTAAAAATTGAATCTTGGAATACTCTTAAGTGAGTGAATGAATGGATGGTTGGATGGATGAAGGAATGAATGAAGAATTAATGAATATATACTCAAGTAAATAGATACTGTTTTGTTACTTTCAATTATCTAAAATAATTACTCTCCCCCCCAAACAGAGAAATGATTGGCCAAAAGTCCTATCTTAATGAGTGGGTAAAATTCATTTTTTAAAACCTATTTTGAAATAAATGTAGACAAACAGAATAGCTGCAAAAATGGTGTACGGCCCTAATTTTAACATTTTACATTCCCATTATTGAAACTAAGAAATTAGTTATTAACTGAACTATATAACTTATTGATATTTCACCATTATTATCACTAATATCTTTTTTCCACTCTGAGATCCACGTCAGTAATAACATTTAATTTGTCATTGGCTTTTTCATCCTCTAATCTGTGACAGATCTTCAGTCTTCCCTTGTTTTCTTTATCTTGACAGTTTTGAAAATATGGATTTAGAATTTTATAGACTCCCTTAATTTGTAGAATTTGTTTTGTTCTGATTTATTTTATTTTTTACAATATAGCTGAAGTTATGAATTTTGGAGAAGAATATCACAGATGTGATATGCCATTCTCAGCGAATGACATCAAATGGAACATTATATCTATATGTATTAAAAAAGGGAATAAAAAAGGAAAAAAATAGTAACTCTACAGCATCTGCTGTATTTCTTCTATATAACGTTATTCTATTTCCATTGTAATAAAACATATATTGAGGAATGTATCTTTTAAGAATATAGAAATATTGTTTCTTCTTAAACTTCCACTCTCAAGGTTAGTATGGTTTGATGGATCTTGCCTTCAGTGATAATTATTGTGGTATTTTTTAAAAAGGATTTTGTTTTGACGAGATCACGAGTAGGCAGAGATGCAGGCAGAGAGAGAAGGGGAAGCAGGCTCCCACTGAGCAGAGAGCCCAATGCGGGGATCAAGCCCAGAAACCTGAGATCATGACCTGAGCTGAAGGCAGAGTCTTTAATCCACTGAGCCACCCAGGCGCCCCTGTGGTATTTTTCTATTTCATTATTATGATGTTTACTAATTGAGGTTTTCTTCAAAGAAGTATTATCTCCTTCCTCCCATTTTATCCATTTATTTAATCCTTTATATCAGTGTGTATTCATGCATGTTTATTTTATTATTTGGGTTATAATCAAATATTGTTGTTCACATATTGCTCAAATTGTTCCAACTTCAGCTATTGGGAGTGGGGGATGTTTTCAGCCCAGTTTCTCTATCTTTTTGACATTGTACTTTCCTTATTTTTTTTTAAAGCATTTTGTTACTTTCTAACAGGATAAGATGCTCTGATTTCTTCCTATATTTTCCTAATATCAGCTGTAGAAACAATCACTTGTCAATGGGCTTGACACACTTGAATTGTCTTTGTTTTATTATGGTAAGACATATAAAAACTAAGACCCAGCATTTTAATCCCTTTCAGCATACATTTCAGTGGCAAGTACATTGTACTGTTGAGCAATCATCACCACCATCCATTTTCAGAATTTTTCATCTTAAACTGAAACTCTGTAACCAATTACATAATAGCTCTACCCTGGCAATCCTCTTTCCATTTGTTGTCTCTATGAATTTGATCCTCTAGGCACCTTGTTTAAGTGGAATTACACTATGTTTTTTCTTTTGTGTCTGGTTTATTTCACTTAGCACAATGTCTTCAAGTTTTAACCATGTTGTATTATGTGTCAGAATCTTGCTCAGGAGTCATTTTTCATGTTTTAAGTGATTAATATTTTTATAAAATTTTGTTTTCTTATGATATTGGAATATCACTTATTATCTTACTTGTGAGATCATCTTATCTTTAATATTAAAACATATATTCTCTTAAGCATTTTAGTATAAGAAATATTCTGATATTAATGTTTATAAATATTGAAATTTATAATTTGAAACTGGCATAACTGTTTAAGAAAGCATAACTGGAAACTTCTGCTTCTGTTAGAATACAGAAATATGCAGGGCAATGTCACTCCAACACTAAAAATGAGAACAATAAAGGTAACCTACAAACCAAAAAATTTAAAGTCCAACTGAGATCTCTGGATGACCTAATTACCTGAAATCTGAAATATGATAAATTCTTTCTGGAAAAGATGTAACACATCACTGTTTCAACTTTGTCAGTACAGTGGATGGGGAGGGAAGTCCCCATACACAGGACAGAAAGAAGCAAATCAACATTTAACAATTTTTTTCAATTTTGAAGTATAGGGTTGAATTGCAGTTTAGATTCTCTAGGAGTCCCAGAAATATAGTGAATCTGCATCCAATTACTCTATTCCCAAGGTCATTTTAAATGGTCATAAAGGAGATTAGGAATTGGGTATAAAACCCCACAAACTGAGAAAGTACTCTTTTGAAACACAAGCACTCCTTCTATCATCTTACCCTGCAGCTCAGCACTGACTCCAGTGGAGACAAGTTGCACAGCCAGACCATCCATGGCCTCCCACTTCTTCTAGTGGTGGTAAGCAGCACTGCAAAGCCTTCAGGCATCCCTTGCACTGCAGCTGACCACCCCCTCCACTGGCGGGACTGTCACTGCATATCTTCCATGGTCTAGAACTGCAGCGCCACACTGCCTCCGCTAGCCACATTCTGCACAGGCACACCATTAATTGTCTCGCACTGCAGATCATCACCACCTCTAGTGGCCTTAATGAACACTGCAAATTGACCTTCTGGAATCCCTCCCATTGCAGCTGATGACTGCCTCCAGTGGTGGGCACTGACATTTCCATTTCTTCCAGGGTCTTGCAATGCAGATAACCACTGCCTCCAGTGGCTGCAAGCTGCACTGGCACGTCTCCCAGAAGCTCTCACAATTCTCATCACTTCCTCCAGTGACAGAATTCTGCACTGCCATGCCATCAAGCAGCTTTCATATTTCAGCTTTCCACCACTGGAGGTAGTGCTGAGGACCAGTGCTACAGATGCTGAAAGATGGGGCAGTTCAGCTTCCGACCAAGGGAGGCAGTGCTGAGCTTCAGTGGGTGAGACTCTGGAAGATGTGCCGCTGGAGCTTCCCGACAAGGCATGCAGTGAACAGATACAGTCCAAAGTATGGGAAAGAGAGACAGTGCAGATTTCTGCCCCTGGAGGCAGTGCTGAGTTGCAGTCTGAGTGATAGTGGAAGATGTGCCAGTGCAGCTTGAGACCAGTGGTTGTGAGCTGTATTGCAAGACACTGGAAGGCCTGGCAGTGTAGTTTCATGCCACTGGAGGGAGAGGTGATCTGCAGTGTGAGAGTCACTGGAAGGCATGGCAATGCTGCTTGTCACCACTGGAGGTAGTGGCAAACTGCAGTGCAAAAGATGGAAGATAAGTGCTTGCATCTTGTTGGCACTGAAGGCAGTGGTGAGGTGCTGGGTGAGAGACCCTGAGAGGCAATGCACTACAGCTTGTTTCTATAGGAGGCAGAGGTGAGCTGTATACCCTCTGTTTCCCCAGGCTCAAGAGTGGTGGTAACAACACCTAGAGCCATTCACCAACTCATCATTGTGCCCTGTGTCCCTGGCTTGGGTTGTAATGAGCTGTCAGGATGGGGCAGGAGGGGCCTCCCTTGGGGGTCTGGAGCCTAGAGGAAACCAGACGTGACTCATGTTGCATTTGGAACCGATGAGTTGAGCGTATTTTTGGGAGAGTAACTTTGCTTCACCAAAAAGTACAATGGCATTGGTCAACTTAGAATGAAGCTAATCACTACTTAAGAAACAAGCATGTGTCACCCCTTCTCCCAGGAACTGGAGCAGATGTGCAGGCCTTAGATCAGAGGTGCCTTCTTATCCCCACCTGACAACACTTCTCCACTCTGCCTCCATGAGATCCCAAGTTTTGAACATCAGCATCTGAGTCAGTCATGCCACTTGTCACAGGACGTCAGCATTCAGAGAAAGCAGCAGGTACATTAGGCATAATGTCACATCCATGTCAGGACGGGAGGTAAAACTTCTCTTTAACCCCAAACCTCCTGGTATCTCTAGTGGAGCCACACAGTCAAACTGAAGCAGCTGTTAGCAATCTAGGGTGGGTGCAAGAGTTCTTTAGTTTCCCTGCAGGTAGAACATGGCAGGGGATCCCATTTTCTCCATTCATTTCTGGCTTAGAAAGGTGTTTGGAACATCTCTTTCCCAGACAGTCACTTTGATAAGAAAGGGAAGATGAGATGTGCTCTGTGTTTTTAACATATAATGTGTTTCTTCATCTAACAGTGCTTATTCCATTGCGCCTAGGTTGTGGTGGAATGGCCAGCACCTAGAGTTAGGTGGCTTTTTGTGGTCAAATAGAGATTTGGATGATGTCTTGTCATTTGTCAAAGGTGATGTTTCCTAATAAATTAGTCTTTTCATCCAAAGAGTTACAATAAGGGCAGAGGGAAATTCAAAATGATTCCAAGGAGCCTTTTATGATTTAAAAGTTAATCTTGACTTTCTAGTTTCATTAAATGGTGAAAGACATTGGTGGTGAAGTCAGAAGGAGAGTCTTTGTGAATTCTCTGGGATAGAGGCATGCTAGTGGCTTCAAGGGACTTGGTGTCAGGAACCCTGGGGTGAATTTCTAGAACTTCTTGGTTGACACTGAGTGAGTCAGGTTATCCCACAGGTTTTCCATTCGTCCTTAGGAAATTGCTGGCAGGTAATCTTGTGCTTAAAATGGAGTCCTCCCTCACTGTTGGTGCACATGGGGGCTGCTGCAGCCACTCTGCAACAGAGTATGGTGGTTCCTCCAAAAGCTAAGAATTGAACAACACTTGGATCCAGCAATTGCACTTCTAGGTATTTACCCAAAGGACACAAAAGTGCACATTCAATGGGGTACTAACACTGTGATGTCTATAGCAGCATTATCAACAATAGCAAAATTATGGAGGGACGCCCAATGTCCATTCACTGATGAATGGAGAAAGAAGATGTGGGAGATCGATACACAATGGAATAGGACCCAGCTTCACAAAGAATGAAATCTTACCATCTGCAAGAATGCGGATGGATCTAAGCACGATCTGAAAGGAAAGAGAAATGCCTACTGACTTTATTCCTGTGGAATTTCAGAATGAACACGGATGAACATAGTGGCGGGGGGGAGAAGACAGGCAAATGAGGAAACAGACTCAATCTTAGAGCACAAACTGAGGGTTGCTGTTGGGCAGGTGGAAGGGGTAAATGGATGACGGCTGTTAGGGAGGGCACTTGTGATGAGCACAGGCTGTTCTATGCAGGTGAGGAATCACTAAATCCTACCCCTGAAGCAAAGGAATTAACACTGCATTGAAATTAATTGGAATTTAGTTAGAAAAGAAAAAGACCATGTTCTGCTTCATGAAGAGTGAGATAAAATTGGAGTGATTTTTGCTCTCCTGTTCCGTAGATGATAGTTTTCAAACACACTGTGGTAAGATATGCTAGTGTCTTTTTTTTTTTTAAGATTTTATATTTGACAGAAAGAGATCACAAGTAGGCAGAGCAGCAGGCAGAGAGACAGGGGGAAGCAGGCTCCCTGCTGAGCAGAAAGCCCGATGCGGGGCTCGATCCCAGGACCCTGAGACCATGACCCGAGCTGAAGGCAGAGGCTTAACCCACTGAGCCACCCAGGTGCCCCACGCTAGTGTCTTATTGCATAAGGAGTCCTTGGAAAGCCACAATGAAAGATTCAGATCTCAGAGCATGTTCACATTCCATTGATATGTTACTTAGAGTTTGCCCAGGTAGAAAGGTAAGTGCAGAGAAATAGGACAGAAGAGGAAAGTAGGTGTTAACCATTCAGGAGGTAGCCTTCTGCCTTTCTCATAAGAGCCTTGGGTCAATATAATTTTGGAAGGGCACGGGGTCTTGGAGCTTTGCAGCAGACGGGGGAGTTCCAGGTCTGGGCAGAGCTGACAGGGGTCCGAGAGGAGAGCAGAGTGCATTCTGCAGTAGGGTGTGGGCAGGGCTGGCTCCAGGGTGGCTGTGTGTCTCCCTTGTGACAGATGTGATAGGTCAGGGCTGTGAGCAGGTTCCTGGCTGAGGACAGGGAAGGCCCAGGTGGGAAGCTGGCAGAGCCCCTTCTTCTGTGCCACCGACCTCAGCCAACACACATGAGCTCTTCGTCTGTTCTTGTCCCTCCAATTCAGACTTCTCTACGTTGCCAGGCCGAGACGTTGCTTTGGGCTTCATTCTTTGCATGTGGGTGAACTTTCAAAAGTTTGATGGTGGAAATGACGGGTCATCAGAACATCTGTTACTCTTTTACTTCCTGCTCTTCTTTCAATCACTGAAGTGAATCAGACCTGCTAGTGGAAAGGGGCAATCTGTGTTTTTTTTTTTTTTTTTCCTGTTTTAATTAAACAATGAGAAAACAGGCTTCTGAAATATTCAAGGAATCCTTTGGGGGGCTCATGTTTTTCTCTTCGGTGAACCACTTTCTGATATTCGAAATTATTTTTGAGGGGCGCCTGGGTGGCTTAGTCATTCAGCATCTGCCTTCGGCATAGGTCATGATCGCAGGATCCTGGGATGGAGCCAAGCATTGGGCTCCCTGCTGGCGGGAAGCCTGGTACTCCCTCTCCCACTTCCCCTGCTTGTGTCCCCTCTCTTGCTGTGTCTCTCTGAGTCCAACAAATAAATAAAACCTTAAAAAAAAGAAATTATTTTTTAAAGTAAAGCACAGCCTCGGAGGTGTAAACTGGGTGCGATGCCCTTTGTGAGAGGAGAAATGGAGGAGGAGTGTAGGTTGTTTAGGAGCCCAGGGAGTGCCTCATTGTGTTCCCAGTGGAACACAAGCCCCTGTTAGCCTTCCTTGGCAGTGGCGTGGGTGTGCTGCTCACCTGGTGGCCCATCCTGGGCTCTGAAACCTGACCCAGTGAGTCCCTTGAGACTAGAACTGGGGAATCGATGAGGAAAACACAATGAACCCTGGAGGGTGCCTGCATCCTTTGTACTCCAAGAACTCCATGGAGCAAAGGATCTCATCACCCATGAGGCATGTCAGGATCCCTGAGGGTGTGGGCTTTGCTTCATGGGAAGAGGTTCTGTCTTCATCTTTAGCTGAACCAGAACCATGTTTTCTGGTTTTGAAGACCCAGACCTTTACGTGACCATGCCATTATTATTCTTGTTATTTTAAGAAAGCCATGTAGACATTGACTTCGAGATGTAAATATCAAAAGGAAAACCACAAGGACAAATATGTATAGGATGACTGCACTCGTGGTGCTTCTCATTAATATGGGTGACGTTGGGCTGCCCGTATGAGAAGGAACATGAATTCTATTTGGATAGAAGTGTGCTGTGCCCACATAGTGTTTTATTCTATCCTTTTCCTTACTTCTCTGAAGGGAAAATGGAGTGGTGACTGGAGCTTGGTTTCTGAGTTGAAGGAATGGGAGACAAGAGATTTGAAAGAGCAGTGTTCATGCTGATGTGGTGCCCTGTGCCCAGTGATGAGGGTTCACAGCTTGGACTTGGAAGCACTGGCGTTCAGGGAGGATGTGGTCCAAGTTTCCCGCACACAGAGTCGCTCCGCTGGTCTGCCTAAATGGACCTGTTCTGTGTTTTGAAGGGCAGCTTGAAGGTGGCTTGAAAACCTAGGGCACTGGAGGAATGATCTGGAAGGGACACCTGGGTGGGCCAGTGTAGACAAATCCAGGGAATTCCAGAGCTAATGTTGAACATGTTTCTGAGCCTGGAGTTTGCTTCTCTGTGAGCAGCAGTGAGCTGGGGTGGAAAGCAGTCTCTGGGTTAGGAGTCACCATGTCAGCAGGTGTGAGCCTGGCAGGCAGTCAGATCAGAGCTGGGGGACTGTGAGGCCATGGTGGTGGGCCTTCACTCTTGATGCACAGGCCTGCTTGTTGCAGGGACAGGGCTCTGCTCCCTGGCCAGCCCTCCTGCTGCAGACGTGATAGGAAACTTGCTTCCTGTTTGGTTCTCCAGTCCTCATTTTATCAGAGACCTTAGTCGGAAGCAGCCCACAGGCAACATTATGGATTCTTGCCCAGTGTGTCCCTTGCTTCCTTGGACGAGGCACTGCAGGGTTCCTCTGCCTGGGTGTCTGTGAATTCAGCCAGCAGAAGCACTTCTTCCGGAGCCACACCCCTGAGAATCCTCCTCTTTCCTGTGCTGTGTGGAAGAGGTCAGTTTTCATTCAGAACTGAAATCTCAGCTCCTGCCATTAGGTTCCAAGACCACACAGCACACCAGTCTCCTCGAAGCTCTAGTTCCGCATGGGGCCTGATGTGCAACCCTGAGACTGAACTTCTGCAGCCTGCTGCTGTTGTTGCTGCTGCTGCTGCTGCTGCAGCTTCCTTCCTGAAAAGTGTGCAGCAAACCTGGTTTGTGGGACAGGTGCACCATTCTGCCCAGCACAGGAGGATGCCGGACGTGAATCACAGGTGGCTGGTGCAGGGAGGAGTGATGTTTGTTTCCCAGGACCTTGACCAGAGGGAGATTTGGACCCTGGGATGCTTCTCTGCTCAGCTTTCTCAGATGAGCACTTCAGGCAAGGGGAGGAATTGTGTGTGCTCACCTGTAATCAAGGAAGGTGTCTTGTTTCAGATTTCATGTGCAAGTGGATTCCTCCTATGCCTCATTTTCCTGATGGTCTTCAGGGTGCTTAGGTGGACCCCTTGTTCCTGGCATCCTGGCTGTGCAAGAGCTCAGGTCACCCTTTCCCCCAGGGCTCTGGACTAGGAAATCAGAGTGAGTCAATGGTGTAACTATCTGTGTAGGCCTCCATTTCTCCCTTGCTGAGATGGACTGGTGACTGTGATAACTGCTCTGGGAATACAAATCAGGAGACAGGGCTGGGTCCTGAAGGGGAGGTGGCGGTGGTGCTTGCTGTTCACGTAGGGGCCAGGTGGGACTTCACTAGGAAGGTGATGCTTGAGTCAAGTTCTAAAGAAGGTGAGTGATATCACACCAAGAGCCTTCTAAATGGAAGGGAAAGCATATGCAAAAGCCCTTGGGCAGGAGCATACCAGGTATGTCCAGGAGCAGCAAGAAGGCCCTGTGGCCACAGGGGACAGCTTAGGACATGACCATAGGGAGGTGATAGTAGGGTGACAGAAAGCCATTGCAGGCTGTGACCCCATGGTACTCTGTTTCACTGGGCCTACCTGGCTACAGTGTTGAGAATAGATATCACAGTTTTGAGGATGGGCAAGGAAGGTCAATGATGAAGCTTTTCCAGGGACTCAGGCAAGAGATAGCCTCCAGTGTGGACCGGACAGGTGGCCTTGGAAGGAGGGGTTAGTCCTTACCTGGGTACCTATCAAAGATGGAGTTCATAAGATTTGGCAATGGGTTTGGTATTGGGAATGGGAGAAAAGAGAAATTGAGGTAACTCCCAGCCCTTGTTTGTCCTGTGTGAGGCAAAAGAGGATGTTTCTGGGGATCGGAGCTAGTCCATGTTCTACCTGCTGAGGAAGGTGCCTTTCACTGTGGGTCTGCTGATGTTTGTGTCCGAGAGACCTTTGAACTTCTACCCCCTTAGCAACTTTCAAGTACAAGTCTCCCGCACTTTTATCAAAGTTCATGGTAAGACACTTGGCTTTGTGGAAAGATCTATGTTATTACCCAGTTCTAGTAGCAGGAAGAAACCTGAAGAGCATTTCCCTCACATGAAAAAAATAAAAAATTTGGCATTGTATTCAGCATCTGTTTTGTGGGAAACGACTACAGAGCTCCTCCCTGGGCACTGCTATCTGTGTCCAGCCACCAGTTCTTTGAGTTGTTTCTGTGAGCATCTGCTGTGCTTTATCTCCATTTATTTTGGGCATCTGTAAGGATGTTGTTTGAGGCCTAAGAAGGGCCAAAGACAAGGAAGTTTTCATGTCTGACCATGCTCACGATTTTTCTGTAGAAATGAATGGTAATTCATTTCTCAGTTTACACCATTTATGCAATGAAAGGTTTCCTAGGAACACTGTACTTTCAAATATGGGGGAGTCTGTACCCCATCCTGCAAGGTTAGCTTTAGTCTCCATGCTGCATAGAACATTCCATGACTTGTGGATTTTATCACTCAAAGATGGCACCTTTGACTTCCTTCTCCCCTTTCTCCCCTTCCCTGAATCTGGAAACCACAAATCTGTTCTGGGTATGCATGTGTTCAGTACTTTTTGGATTCCATGTGGAATGTCCCTGAGAGCCTCTGGTGTTTGTCTTTCTGTATCTGAGTTACTTAACATAATGCTCCCAAGGTTGATGTTTCTATGTCTGGTTATTGTGAATAATGCTGCCATGAACATGGGAGTGCATGTCTCTTTTTTTTTTTTTTTTTATACTTTTGCATGTCTCTTTTCGAGGGAGTGTTTCTGTGTTCTCCAAAGAAATACTCAGTAGAGCAATTACTGGGTCATGTGATAGTTTTATTAATTTTTTTTCCTGGAACCTCCACAGCATTTGTCACAGTGGCTGCACCAATTTCCATTCCCACCATCAGTGCACAGGGTCCCCTTGTGTACACACCCTTGACCACACCTGGTGTCTGTCTCTGGGACCATTGTCTTTCCAACAGTTGTGAGGTGATAGCTGATTGTGGTTTTGACTTCTGTTTCCCTGACGACAGTTAGTGATGTTGAACAATTTTCTCTGTGTGTGTTGGTCACCTGTACGCCATCTTTGGAAAGTACCTATTCACATATTCTCCCCAGTTTTTATTCAGTTTTTGTTTGGATTTGAAGGAGTGTTTTGTGTATTTTGGATATTAGTCTCTTCTCACACACAGGATTTGCAGACATTTTTCTCATTGGGTAGGTTGCCTTTCAAGGGTTTGATGGTTTCTTTGGTCATGCAGAAATTTCAGTTTGATGTCGTTCCACTTGTTTATTTTTGCTTTTGTTGCCTTTGCTTTTGGTATCTGATGTAAAAGACTCTTCACCAAAACCAACTGCGAGAAACTTACTACCTGTGTTTTCTTCTTGGAGGTTTATGGATTCACTTTTTATGTTCAAGTCATTCAAGTCATTTTATGTTCAAGTCATTCATCCATTCATAATTTTTATGTGTGATATAAGAAAGTGATCCAGTCACATTCTTCTGCATTTGGTGTCCAGTTTTCCCAGTACTGTTCACTAAGACTGTCCTTTTCTCATTGTATATTTTCTGCTGCTGTGTCATAAGTTAAGACCATACATGTGTGGGTTATTTAGTTTCTGAGGCTTCCTTTCTTCTTTTTCTTTCTTTGTTTCTTCTTTCTTTCTTTCCTTCTTCTTTCCTTTCCTGCCTTCCTCCTTTCCTTCCTTCCTTTCTTTCTCTCTCTCTCACTCTCTCTCTCTCTTTCTTTCTTTCTTACAGCTTATTTGTTGGGAAAATACTTTTCCTGTCAGAATATATGCAGTGTGGACTTCCTTGGTGACATCTTCATACTCTTTGGTAAGACTTTTCTGTGACATCTATGTTTTTATAAATGAACAGCTGTCTCTGTAGCTTTCAACAGGTTGAACATTTGGGGAGAACTACTTAAGTAGTATTATATTCTTCCATCCAATACCAGATTCTGTCTTTTGTGATGTTCTCAGTTGTGATGATGGATATCTATGTTTCCTTTTCCATTTATTAAAGTGAATTTTTAAGATTTTATTTATTTATTTGACAGAGAGAGATCACAAGTAGGCAGAGAGGCAGGCAGAGTGAATTTAATTTCTCTTAAGAAGGCAGATTTTAAGTCATCCTTATTTTATCATATGTATTTATATAAAACAGCATGTTTAAAGAAATACAGTTATTGGAAGCAATGGTTGGAATAGGACACAAGTATTATGACTTCCCATTCAGAGTTAATAATTCTATTAGAGCTAAGTTTAAATATACCTTTAATATACTAATGAATAAACTTTACCAAAAGTATTATGATTATCAGTTTCTGAGGTTTCTACCATGTTCCATTGATTGGTGTGTCTGTTTTTATGCCAGTACCACACTTTTTGATGACAACGGCTCTGTAAGCTAGCTTGAAATTGGAGTGTGGTGACTCCAGGTCACTTAATCACTTGTTTGCTTTCTTTCTATTACTGAGGTTATTTATTTATTTATTTTTACCTAGTTTACATTTGTATTCTAAATGTTTTCATATTTTTGTGGTATTCATTGTAATAGCTCACCTTTCTTTCTTTTTTAAAAAGTTTTCCACATTTTAAAATTTAAATTCAATTAGCCAAGGTATAGTTTTTGATGTAATGGTCAATGATTCATTACTTGCATGTAACACCCAGGGCTCATCACCACATGTCTCCTCCTTAATACCCATCACCCACTTACCCCACCCCCCAATGTACCTCTTCTCCAGTTTGTTTCCTATGATTAAGAGTCTCTCATGGTTTGTCTTCCTCTCTGATTTCTTCCAATTCAGTTTTCCCTCCCTTTGCCTGTGGTCCTCCACACTCCTTGTGTTCCACACACGAGTGAAACCATATGATAATTGTTCTCTGCTTGACTAATTTCACTTTGTATAAGACCCTCCAGTTCCATCCATGTCGATGCAAATGGTGATTCATCCCTTCTGATGACTGAGTACTATTCTATGGTATGTATGTATCACATCTTCTTCTTTCTTTTTAAGATTTTATTTATTTATTTGACAGACAGAGATCACAAGTAGTCAGAGAGGCAGGCGGGGGTGGGTGGGTGGTGGAAGCAAGCTCCCTGCTGAGCAGAGAGCCCAATGCGGGGCTTGATCCCATGACATTGGGATCATGACCTGAGCCGAAGGGAGAGGCTTTAACCCACTAAGCCACCCAGGCACCCCATATCACATCTTCTTTATCCATTCCTCTGTTGAAGGACAGCTCAGTTCCTTCCACAGTTTGGCTATTGTGGACATTGCTGCTATGAACATTGGGGAGGATGTGCCCCTTATTTTCACTGCATCTGTATCTTTGGGATAAATACCCATTAGTGCAATTGCTGGATCATAGGGCAGTGCCTTTTTTTTTTTTTTTTTTTTAACTTTTTGAGGAACCTCCATGCTGTTTTCGAGAGTGGCTACACCAGCTTGCATTCCCACCAACAGTGTTAGAGGTTCCTCTTTCTCCATATCCTTGCCAACACTTGTTGCTTCCTCTCTTTTTCATTTTAGCCATTCTAACTGCTGGAAAGTGGTATCTCATTGTGATTTTGAATTCCCCAATGGCAAGTGATGTGGGGCATTTTTTCATGGTCTGTTGACCATTTGTGTATCTTCTTTGGAGAAGTGTCTCTTCCTGTCTTCTGCCCATTTCTTGAGTGGATTCTTTGTTCCTTGGGTGTTGAGTTTGAGAAGTTCTTTGTAGATCTTGGATACCAGACCTTTATCTCTCATGCCATTTGGAAATATCTTCTTCTATTCTGTAGGTTGCCTTTTAGTTTTGTTAATAGTTTCCTTTGCTGTGCAGAAGCTTTCTATTTTGATGAAGTCCCAACAGTTCATTTTGCTCTTGTTTCCCTGGGCTTTAGAGACATGTCTTGCAAGAAATTGTAGTGTCCAAGGTCCAAGAGGTTGCCGCCTGTTTTCTCCTCTAGGATCTTAATGTGAGACAGGAATCTCTTATCTTTCTTTCCCAATGTGTTTGAGTCCTCTCTCTTTCTTGGTGAGTCTAGCTAAAAGTTCATCAGTTTTGTTTATCTTTCAAAAAAAGGCAGCTCGTATTTTCATTGATTTTTTGGGTCTCCCTTGGATTTATTTCCATATTCTTTTTTTTGTTTTTTCCTTATTTGTACTGTTATGGGGCTTTGCTCCTTTTTTTTTTTTTTTTCCTTCCTACTTCTTTCCCATGTAAGATTAGGTTGGTTATTAGAGAGCTTTCAGGTGGCTTGACAAAGACTGGAATTTCTATGAAATTCTCCCTTGGAACTACTTTTGCTGTAATCCCTAAGTTTTCATACATTCTCTTTTTCATTAGGCTCAAGGTACTTTTAAATTTGCTTTTGACTTCTTCTTTGACCATTGGTTGTTTAGTGGCATGTTGTTAAATCTCCACATAATTCTGACTGTCCTGTTTTCTTCTTATGACTGATTTCTACTGTCATACTATTGTGGTTGGACAAGATTTGAAACAGAGGGTAAAGGGAGCATTCAGTTTAATGATTAGTTTCCTAGGTATTTTTTCTGAGGAAAGACCCCATATTCTGTGGAGTGGGAGCAACGTTTTATGGGACTGGAGCAGGGGGTGAGGTCAACCCTTGTTAGAATTACTGATCACTACCACGCATGCTGTGTACCACTGTTTGCACTGTAGCCCTGATGGACTTGTACTTCCTTAGAAACATTTTGTAGGAGGTGCAGGGGTGGCCTTCTCTAACACAAAGGTGCCATGTGGGTTCATGGCATGGTCCAGCAACCAGGATGTATGGTAAATTGGGGGATCGGAATTCAACTTTCTGTGGGAAGTGACAGAAATGGGGCATGGTGTGCTTCAGGACAATAGCTGAGATTCCAAGTGACCCTTGGGTGTTGGTGGTGGGTTGGGCAATGGGGCCTATGGATCTGTCTCATCAGAGCCTGTGGAATTCAGGGAAAGCCTCCTGTTGAGTTGTGTGGAGACATGTAAACAGCAGTCTCTGGCCAGGCACAAGGGTCACACTGGACCACGACCAGAGGGGCAGTGTGTGCTGGGAGTCACTTCTTGGTTTCCATGAAAACCGATCAGGATCTGGTAACTGTGATTCCTAGTGGCCGCATGGGGAGAGGAGGGCAGTGGTGGTGCCCACTTCCTAGGGTTGTGGTCAGGACTATTCTGGAGCTCACTGAAGTGAACCGTGCCTGGCACAGAAGACACTGAGTCACTGTAGCTGTGGGCTTAGTGCCTGTGGCACTTTTGTGCCAGCCAGTTCATGCTGCTGCCTCCTACTTTTCATCATCTTCATGGTCATGAGCCTCTGCTCTTCCCCATGGCCCCTGGGTTGTTGCCTTCCATCATCTGGCCCTCCACCCTGGGGTCCTGTGCAATCCAATGCCAGGGTAGCCTTCTCAAGAGACAGCTCTGTCAGTCCCCTGATGGAACACTTCCATGGATCCCCTGTGAGGTGAGGGTGATGCCCTGCCCTGTAAGGGGGCTACAGGTCCCCAATCAGGAGAGCCATATCTTCCTTTTTAGCCTAGCCTGCCCTCCTTTCAGTCCTCCTCAGGGAAACTGTCCCCAGTTCCTGAGCTGACAGCTCTGACCTTAAAAACCAATATTGTTTTCTATTTCTCCATGCCTTAGTTCATCCATGCCATGTCTTTCAAACCTGTTAGTGGGTTTTTCAGTAGTCCTGCAGGGCTGTCTGCTCAAAGAGGGGATGACCTCGGAGGGCCAACCTTCCCTCCGACCTCCATCAGCATGTGCCTGAGCCCTGGGGCCATTCATCCCAATGAGGGTTGAGGGACCCGAGCCAGCCCTCCTGAGCCCAGGCTGTGTCAGTTGTGTAGACTGATGTGTGCCAGGAGCCATGGGCAGCTGGCATGGGCCAGGTGCAGGCAGTTTCTATTTCTCATTCCTTCTTCCTTCTCCTTCCCAGAGGTAACTCAGGGCAGCCTCCATGTCCCACATCATGAGATTCCTTGACCTGTGCCTCCTGCATTCAGCTGGTGAGCTTGGTGGTTTCCCGTTGCTTCTGTCTCCCATAACTGTCTCCCATAACTCCCATAACCCCTGGATCAGGGGAGGGATCATACCCTTGTCTGTACTTGACCCTCTTCCTACCCTGTACTGAGCCCACCCACCTTTGTGTCTTCCATGGATGTGCTTGGAAGAAGCTTATCCACAGGGAACCTATCGGCCAAATGGACCCAGGTAACAACCAAAGATAAGTGAACTAGGATATAGAACAAGCCTGCTCTGAAACCTGTCCGACACTCTGTGAGCATCTCATGCTAAAACAGAAACAATAATTGCTATCTGGATTATGAAGTGGCACCTATCTCTACTTACACTCTCTTGAATGCGTAGGTGCTGATTCTAGACAGAAAGGGACCATGGCTCCTGTGGGCTAGATTAGCAGGTAAATATAAGAATTCAGTAAAATTTGAATTCGAGGCATAGAGCGAATAAATATTGTCAAGGAAATACTCCCAAGTAGGACATATGAACATTGTGTACCAAAGCTTTTTCAAAAAGGTTACAGAAAGAAAAAATCTTTTTTATTATTTATTTTAATTCCAATAAAGTTAGCATACAATGTTATATTAGTTTTAGGTGTACAATAGCGTGAGTCAGTAATTGTATATATTACTCAGTGCTCATCAAGAAAAGTGTACTCTTAGTCCCCTTCATCTGTTTCACTCATCCCTCCATCCACCTCCGCTCTGGTAACCATGAGTTTTTTCTCTATTGTTAAGAATCTGTGTTTTGCTTTGTCTCCTTTTTCTCCTTTATTCATGTATGTTTGTTTCTTCAATTCTACATTAGAGTGACATCATATGGTATTGTCTTTCTCTGGCTGACTGATTTCACTTAGGATAATCCTCTCTAGATCCATCCATGTGGCTGCAAATGCCAAGATTTCATTCTTTTTATTGCTGAGTAATATTCCACTGTGTGTGTGTGTGTATGTGTGTGTGCATATCTCTCATCTCATTTATCACTTTATCAACAGATGCTTGGGTTGCTTCCATATTGTGATCTTGTAAGTAATGCCGCAAGAAACATAGAGGTGCATGTACCCTTTTGACTTATTGTTTTCATATGTTTTGGGTGAATACCCAGTGGTGTGGTTGCTAGATCCTAGGGTAGCTCTATTTTTAACATCTTGAGGACCCTCCATACTGTTTTCCAGAGTGGCTGCACCAGGTTGCTTTTCCACCAACAGTGCATGAGGGTTCCCCTTTTTCCACATCTTCCCAACACCTGTTGTTCCTTGTGCTATTGATGGGAGCCATTCTCACAGTATGTGGTAATATCTCGTTTTACTTTTGCTTTGCATTTTCCTGATGTTGGGTGATGCTAAACATCCTTTCATGGGTCCATTGGCCATCTGCATTTCTTCTTTGGAGAAATGTCTGTTCATGTCTTCTGACTACTTTTTAACTGAATTATTTGCTTTTTGAGTGTTGGGTTTGTATCCATTCTACATGTTTTGGACACTATCCCTTTATTGTAGAGGATATTTGCAAATATCTTCTCCCTTTCAGTAGGTTATCTTTATATTATTGCTTTTTCAAAGTACTTCTGCTGTGCAGAAACTTTGTATTTTGATATTGTCCTAGTAGTTTATTTTGCTTTTATTTCCTTTGCCTCAGGACACCGTCTAGAAAAATGTTGCTTTAGTCCATGTCAAGAAGTTACTGTCTATGCCCTCTTGTAGGATTTTTATGGTTTCAGGTCTTCCATTGAGGTCTTGAAACTGTTTTGCGTTTATTTGTCTGTATGGTGTAAGGAAGCATAGTATTTCATTCTTATGTGTATAGCTGTCCAGTTTTTCCAACACTGTTTGCTGTAGAGACTGTCCAGAGACTGTCCTTTTCCTTTTCAATATTCTTGCCTGCTTTGTGGGAGACTAATTGGCCACAAAACTGAGGGTTTATATCTGAGCTTCTATCCTGTTCCCTGGTCGCTTTGTGTATTTTTGTGCCAGTACTGTTAGGATGACTACAGCTTTGTAGTATAACTTGAAATCTGGAATTGTGACTCCTCCAGCTTTGTTTCCCTTTCTCAGCATTGCATTGGCTGTTCAGTATCTTTGGTGGTTCCATACAAATTTTAAGAGTGTTTGCTTGAGTTCTTTTTGTTTAACTTAAACTCAATGAGCCAACTTAGAGTACATCATTAGTTTCAGATGTAGTGTTCAATAATAGATCAGGTGTGTATATAACCCCCTGTGCTCATTGCATTATATGCCCTCCTTAATGCCCATCACCCGGTTACCCCATCACCCATCCACCTCCCCTCTAGCAGCCCTCAGTTTGTTTCTGTCAAGCAGAGTCTCTTGTGGTTTTTCTCCCTCTTTGATGACTTCCCATTCAGTTTTCCCTCCCTTCCCCTCTGATCCTCTGTGGTGTTTCTTCTGTTTCACATATGAGTGAACCCATGTGCCAGTTGTCTTTCTCTGATAGACTTCTTTCGCTCAGCGTAATACCCTGATGGTAAGTCTTCATCCTCTCTGATGGCTGAATAATATTATGTTGTAGGTATGAACCACATCTTCTTTATCCATTCATCTGTCCGTGGACATCTAGGCTCTTTCCATAGTTTGGCTAGCATGGATTTTGCTGCAGTGAATATTTGGGGGCAGGTGTCATTACTTTTCACTTAATGTGTATTTTGGGGGTAAATACCTAGTAGTGCAATTGCTGGATTGTGGGGTAGCTCTATTTTTATGTTCTTGAAGAAACTTGATAACATTTGGCAGAGTGGCTGTACAAGCTTGCATTCCCACCAGAAGTGTAAGAGTGTTCCTCTTTCACCACATCCTCTTCAACATTTGTTGTTCCCTGCTTTGATAATTTTCATCATGCCAACTGTTGTAAGGTGGTATCTCATTGTGGTTTTGATTTGTATTTCCTTGATGGATTTTGATGTGGAACACTTTTTTTGTGTGTGTCTTGGTCGTTTGTATGCCCTTTTGGTAGAAAGTTGTATTCACCTATGTCTTAAGCTAGGATAGGGGTAGTCCCAGGAGCATGGAAGGTGTGATCTGCTTAGGTGTGGAGACCTTCACAGACATCTGAATTGAGGGTTAGAGTTAAGGAGAGTATCAGGCTCAGGCTTTGCATTCAATATGGTATGAAAGTATAAATAAGCAGGGATTGGTTCAAGATTTCATTCAGATTTCTCCTGCACTAAATGCTTTCTGGAGTTCTAAAAGGCATGATTCCTTGATTCCTGACTTTGTTGTAGGATGAGCCCTCTGCTTCATTCAGGTGTCCCCATTCCCTGGGGATCTGGAGCCAGGTCTCTGGTCTTTTAAAAAGTCAATCTAGGGTTAGGGTTAGGGCCTAGGATCATGGCAAGTTCAATCTGCCAGCTGTGTGGCAAGAGTCCCAGATGGCTGAGTTGAGGGTGTTTGTCAGGGTGCATGTCAGTCTCCAGGTTTGTGTCCAGTGGGCCACTGAATGTGGGGGGTGGCCTCAGGTGGGCATGCAGATTTCTCCTGCTCTGAATCATTTATGGAGTTCCAAATGGCATAATTTCCTTCTGGATGGCAGGCGGAGTCCTCTGGAATTTTTGGGTGCCCTGAGTCCCTGGGGCTGTGGCATCAGGTCTCTGGGGACAGACCCCTCCAAGCCCAACCTAAGGTCAAGGTTGGGGTCAGGTGTAGGGTCAGAGTTTAGGGTTATGGGTTAGGGTTAGGGGTTAGGTTTAAGGGTTAGGGGTAGGTGTAGGGGTAGGTTTAGGGGTTTGTTAGGGTTAACTTATTTGCCTTTTTTTTTTTTTAACTTATTTGCCTTTTAATACAAGATGTCCATGATTAAATAAGACATTTTCTTAGAGTATTTTACAGTGAGTAAAGGTTAGCATATAACCCAAATAGTTACAGAGAAATGTTCCAAAGCAACACATAAGATAATATTTTATGACATTTATGTTTTATGGTCAAAATAATTAAAAATCAAGTTGCTCTGTCACTATTCTCCCAGGTGGATTAGATGGCCCTGTCTTTCTGGTCATGGCTGAAAAGCATCTTCTCAGTGGGCTTCCTTAATGGGCCTCTCTGAATAGGATGGGTCTCTTAGCCCTTAGCCTGCATTCCTTCCTATTGCTGATCCATTGATTATATTCCATGCTCTTTGTAAGCTCCCGAGTAGGACTAGAGCTGTACATTTGCACTAAGCAAATACTCCATAAATATTTATTAATTGAATGAGTATGGCTTTCTTTTTAATAAAAAAATCTGTTTTATCAGTGAATTTTTTACCATTTCAGAATATATTTGGGGGACTGGACAAGATGGCGGGGTACTAGGAAGAGGCGTCTTTTCAGCTGGTACCCCAAAGTGAGCTGATTACCTACCAAAGAACTCTGATCACCCATGAAATCAGCCTGAGATCAGAATTATACACGTCTGGATCTCTACAGGGGCAGAAGACGCCAGTGAGCAGGTAAAGCGGAATGGGAACAGCGGACTGATATCGGAAGATAAACAAAAGGGGGAGGGAGCCACCAGAGGCGACCGGTGCAAAAGTAATACCCAGATACGAGCGAGAGTGCCCTGCGTCTGGGGACCAGCATTAACTCGGAGACTGGTTGAAAGCACTCCAAAAGAGCAAAGGATCGCGGGGGCAAATTGTGGGAATCGGGGTGGCTAGGGACAGGGGCTTGAGTCCCCAGTCCCAGACGGCCTCCCCGGCGCGGAGGCAGAGAGAGTGCGGCGGAGAAACCGGCTCCTGGTCCCTAAGCCGCCAGCACGCCCCAGAGCGCGGGGGTTCCGGCTCCTGTGAGGGGATGGGAGCCGGTCTGCAGAACGCGCGCTAGCCCTACCACAAAGCTTGAGATGCGCGTGCACGTCGCTCCAGCTCTCCTGGGTTTCTAAGGCCCTGGGGCGCTTCTTGACCCGGGCCATTGTTTCAAAGTCTAAGCCGCGCGCACGAAACTCTTCCCCGGACAGAGGCGCGCAAAAGCCCAGCCTGCGGCTTACGGACCAGCGCCCCCGTTCTCAGTGCCCCAGACGCGCGCCCGACCCACAGCCGCCTCTGAAAAGAGGTGCGCGCAAGCCGGGCACTCCCAGCCCCGGCCGGCGGCAAAATCTCAGTGTGTGATCCTGCTTGGAACCTCTCTGGCGGTCAGGAGCTCCCAGACAGCCGCCACTGCCTTGGCTTTGGGGACGAGCAAAAGATCCTGCGCCCCCAGGGTCTTTAACTTGGAACCTGCGCTGCCAGCGTCCAAGGGGGAATTTATTCAGCTTCTGCACCCAGACTGAGGCTTCTGAGACGGAGATCAGGAAGTGTTCCAGGGTGCACCTTGACTGCACCAGAGTTGATACATCCAGCTACATCTGTTCAGTCTTCTCCCACCAAAATGACTAGGAGGAGGAATGCCCAACAGAAGAAAAATACAGAGGATGGACCTTCCGCAACAGAGCTAACGGCTATCAACATAGACAATATGTTGGAAAGAGAATTCAGGCTAACAATTATCCAGGCAATAGCTAGGTTGGAGAAAGCCATGGATGACCAAACAGAATTGATTAGAGCCGAACTGAAAGCGACCAGACAGGATGTTCACAATGTTAGGGAGGAGCTTAAAGCTACCAGGGAGGAGGTCCACAATGCTCTCAATGAGTTCCAATCCAATCTAAACTCTCTCAAAGCTAGGGTAACTGAGACAGAGGATAGAATTAGTGATCTGGAAGACAAACAGATAGAGAGAAAGGATCAGGAGGAAGCCTGGAACAAACAGCTTAGATCCCACGAAAGCAGAATTAGGGAAATAAGTGATGCCATGAAGCGTTCCAACGTCAGAATTATTGGAATTCCTGAAGGGGAGGAGAAAGAAAGAAGTCTAGAAGATGTCGTGGAACAAGTCCTTCATGAAAACTTTCCGAATCTCGCGAATGAAACCAGCGTCCAGGTACTAGAGGCTGAACGGTCTCCACCCAAGATTATACACTCCAAAAAAACATCACGACACCTGATAGTCAAATTGAGAAATTATAATTGTAGGTATAATCTCTTGAAAGCTGCCAGGGCAAAGAGGCTCCTTACTTACAGAGGGAAGCCCATCAGAATAACGTCAGACCTGTCCACAGAGACCTGGCAAGCCAGAAGAGGCTGGCAAGATATATTCAGGGCACTAAATGAGAAGAACATGCAGCCAAGAATACTTTATCCAGCAAGACTGACATTCAAAATGGATGGAGAGATAAAGAGTTTCCAAGACCGGCAAGACTTAAAAGACTATGCAACCACCAAGCCGATACTGCAGGAAATATTAAGGGGGGTGCTATAAAAGAGGAAAAATCCCAAGAATAGCATTGAACAGAAATATAGAGACAGTCTACAGAAAGAAAGACTTCAAAGGTAACTCGATGTCAATAAAAACGTATCTATCAATAATCACTCTCAATGTGAATGGCCTCAATGCACCCATAAAACGGCACAGGGTTGCAGATTGGATAAAACGACAGGACCCATCCATATGCTGTCTACAAGAGACCCATTTTGAACCTAAAGATACACGCAGACTGAAAGTGAAGGGGTGGAGAAGCATCTTTCATGCCAATGGGACTCAAAAGAAGGCTGGGGTAGCGATTCTCATATCAGATAAATTAGACTTCAAACTAAAGACTGTAGTCAGAGATACAGAAGGACACTACATAATCCTTAAAGGGACTATCCACCAAGATGATCTAACAATTGTAAATATCTATGCTCCCAATATGGGAGCAGCCAATTACTTAAGAAAACTGTTAATCAAGATAAAGAGTCATATTGATATGAATACACTAATCGTAGGTGATCTTAACACGCCTCTTTCAGAATTAGACAGATCATCGAAGCAGAAAATCAATAAAGAAACAAGAGCATTGAACGACACATTGGACCAGATGGACCTCATAGATATATACAGAACATTCCACCCTAAAACAGCAGAATACTCATTCTTCTCAAGTGCACACGGAACCTTCTCCAGAATAGACCACATACTGGGTCACAAATCAGGACTCAGCCGATACGAAAAGACTGAGATTATTCCCTGCATATTCTCAGATCACAATGCTTTGAAACTGGAGCTCAATCACAAGGAAAAGTTCCGAAGGAACTCAAACACCTGGAAGCTAAAGACCACCTTGCTTAAGAATGCTTGGATCAACCAGGAGATCAAAGAAGAACTGAAACAATTCATGGAAACCAATGAGAATGAAGACACTTCGGTCCAAAACCTATGGGATACAGCAAAGGCGGTCCTAAGGGGAAAATATATAGCCATCCAAGCCTTGCTCAAAAAAATTGAAAAATCCAGAACACACCAGCTGTCTCTACACCTTAAAGAACTGGAGGATCAACAACAAATCAAACCAACTCCACACATAAGAAGGGAAATCATCAAGATTAGAGCTGAGATCAATGAGGGAGAAACCAGAGATACAGTAGAACGTATCAATGAAACTAGAAGCTGGTTTTTTGAAAGAATCAATAAGATCGATAAGCCACTGGCTACACTAATCCAAAAGAAAAGAGAGAAATCCCAAATTCATAAAATTATGAATGAAAAGGGAGAGATCACAACTAACACCAAGGAAGTAGAAACAATCATCAGAAGTTACTACGAACAGTTATATGCCAATAAGCTTAGCAACCTAGATGAAATGGATGCATTCCTGGAAAAATATAAACTACCAAAATTGAACCAGGAAGAAATCGACAACCTGAATAGACCAATATCTAATAACGAGATTGAAGCAGTGATCAAAAATCTCCCAAAAAACAAGAGCCCAGGACCTGACGGATTCCCTGGGGAATTCTACCAAACCTTCCAAGAAGAAATAACCCCTATTCTCCTGAAGCTGTTTCAAAAAATTGAAGCAGAAGGAAAACTTCCAGACTCTTTCTATGAAGCCAGCATTACCCTGATCCCCAAACCAGGCAAGGACCATACCAAAAAGGAGAATTTCAGACCAATATCACTGATGAATATGGATGCTAAGATTCTCAACAAGATCCTAGCCAACAGGATCCAACAACACATTAAAAAGATTATCCACCATGATCAGGTGGGATTCATCCCTGGGCTACAAGGATGGTTCAACATTCGTAAATCAATCAATGTGATACAACAAATTAATATGAGAAGAGAGAAGAACCACATGGTCCTCTCAATTGATGCAGAAAAAGCATTTGACAAAATCCAACATCCGTTCCTGATTAAAACGCTTCAAAGTATAGGGATAGAGGGAACATTCCTGAACCTCATCAAATCTATCTATGAAAGACCCACAGCAAATATCATCCTCAATGGGAAAAAGCTTGCAGCCTTCCCGTTGAGATCAGGAACAAGACAAGGATGCCCACTTTCACCACTCTTGTTCAACATAGTATTAGAAGTCCTAGCAACAGCAATCAGACAACAGAGAGAAATAAAAGGTATCCAAATTGGTAATGAAGAAGTCAAACTCTCTCTCTTCGCAGATGACATGATTCTTTATATGGAAAACCCAAAAGACTCCACCCCCAAACTACTAGAACTCATACAGCAATTCAGCAGCGTGGCAGGATACAAAATCAATGTGCAGAAATCAGTGGCTTTCTTATACACTAACAATGAAAATACAGAAAGGGAAATTAGAGAATCGATTCCATTTACTATAGCACCAAGAACCATAAGATACCTGGGAATAAACCTAACTAAAGAGGTAAAGGATCTATACTTGAGGAACTATAGAACACTCATGAAAGAAATTGAAGAAGACACAAAAAGATGGAAGACCATTCCATGCTCTTGGATCGGAAGAATAAACATCGTTAAAATGTCTATACTGCCTAGAGCAATCTATACTTTTAATGCCATTCCGATCAAAATTCCACCGGCATTCTTCAAAGAGCTGGAGCAAATAATCCTAAAATTTGTATGGAATCAGAAGAGACCCCGAATCGCTAAGGAAACGTTGAAAAACAAAAATAAAGCTGGCGGCATCACCTTACCTGATTTCAAGCTTTATTACAAAGCTGTGATCACCAAGACAGCATGGTACTGGCATAAAAACAGACACATAGACCAGTGGAACAGAGTAGAGAGCCCAGATATGGACCCTCAACTCTATGGTCAATTAATCTTCGACAAAACAGGAAAAAATATACAGTGGAAAAAAGACAGTCTCTTCAATAAATGGTGCTGGGAAAACTGGACAGCTATATGTAGAAGAATGAAACTCGACCATTCTCTTACACCGTACACAAAGATCAACTCAAAATGGATAAAAGACCTCAACGTGAGACAGGAATCTATCAGAATCTTAGAGGAGAATATAGGCAGTAATCTCTTCGATATCGGCCACAGCAACTTCTTTCAAGATACGTCTCCAAAGGCAAAGGAAACAAAACCGAAAATAAACTTCTGGCACTTCATCAAAATCAAAAGCTTCTGCACAGCAAAGGAAACAGTCAAAAAAACAAAGAGGCAACCCACGGAATGGGAGAAGATATTTACAAATGACAGTACAGACAAAAGGTTGATATCCAGGATCTATAATGAACTCCTCAAACTCAACCCACACGAAACAGACAAACACATCAAAAAATGGGCAGAAGATATGAACAGACACTTCTCCAATCAAGAAATACAAATGGCTATCAGACACATGAAAAAATGCTCATCATCATTAGCCCTCAGGGAGATTCAAATTAAAACCACATTGAGATATCACCTTACACCAGTTAGAATGGCCAAAATTAACAAAACAGGAAACAACATGTGTTGGAGAGGATGTGGAGAAAGGGGAACCCTCTTACACTGTTGGTGGGAATGCAAGTTGGTGCAGCCTCTTTGGAGAACAGTGTGGAGATTCCTCAAGAAATTAAAAATAGAGCTTCCCTATGACCCTGCAATTGCACTCCTGGGTATTTACCCCAAAGATACAGATGTCGTGAAAAGAAGGGCCATCTGTACCCCAATGTTTATAGCAGCAATGGCCACAGTCGCCAAACTATGGAAAGAACCAAGATGCCCTTCAACGGATGAATGGATAAGGAAGATGTGGTCCATATACACTATGGAGTATTATGCCTCCATCAGAAAGGACGAATATCCAACTTTTGTAGCAACATGGACGGGACTGGAAGAGATTATGCTGAGTGAAATCAGTCAAGCAGAGAGAGTCAATTATCATATGGTTTCACTCATTTGTGGAGCATAACCAATAGCATGGAGGACAAGGGGCGTTAGAGAGTAGTAGGGAATTTGGGTAAATTGGAAGGGGAGGTGAACCATGAGAGACTATGGACTCTGAAAAACAGTCTGAGGGGTTTGAAGTGGCGGGGGGGTGGGAGGTTGGGGTACCAGGTGGTGGGTATTATAGAGGGCACAGCTTGCATGGAGCACTGGGTGTGGTGAAAAAATAATGAATACTGTTTTTCTGAAAATAAATAAATTGGGGGAAAAAAAAAAAAGAATATATTTGGAAAAATACATTGCTCCATGAATATACATCTGTCAAGACTGTGGCTTTATTATGTCCTTTGTCATGCTTCCTTGAGCTAGCCAGAGTGCTCATGACCCATGTATGAAGCTCAGCTTAAAACCTTAGGGGAGAGTTCTGTGAAGGCACTGGGGGACTTTTAGGGGGCTTGTCCTGCTGGACCCCACCATGTCATCTGGGGCCAGATATGATGTGAGGACTCCCTCTTTCCCTAGCTTTTTCCATCTTCCTCTACCCTCTGTCAGCATGTGAATTTCTCACCAACCATATCTTTGCAGACAAACTCTGAGATGGCATATGGCTTGGGACTCCATTGACATCACAAAGTCTCATTAAAACCAGTGTCAGAGGTTTCTGTGGCACTGGCATGACCTTTGTTCCCAGAATATGCCCCAAGAAGAGTCCCATGAGAGTCTGGGAGTCCAGGAAAGATAAATGGGTGATTGTGTCTCTAGCAAAAGACACTCCGGGGGATTATAATTTCTAAACTTATGAAATGTTTTTAGATTTATTTATTCATTCAAGACTATGGAATGAACTCCTAGGAAGTTCTGGGCAGTCTCCAAGATGGATTCTACCTCAGGAGTTCTTTTTCTTCTTTTTTTAAAAGATTTTATTTATTATTTATTTGACAGACTGAGATCACAAGTAGGCAGAGAGGCAGGCAGAGAGAGAGGAGGAAGCAGGGTCCCCACTGAGCAGAGAGCCCAATGCAGGGCTCAATCCCAGGACCCTGGGATCATGACCTAAGCTGAAGGCAGAGGCTTTAACCCACTGAGCCACCCAGGCACCCTACCTCAGGAGTTCTGACTCCCATCCTCCCTACTCCTGTTGAGTTCCCCCATTGGACACAATGGCTGTTTCATGGAAATTCCCCAGGGCAACACTGGACCAGCAAGTATCTTCAGGATGTGCCCCCAGGCCATCTGATGTGGCTGAGGGGCCATGAACAATTCTGAGCCCAAACCAAGGTTTTGGTTATACTGTCTTATTTGCATAAAAATAGTAGTGCCTGGATCAGGCCTTCACTGTAACAACTGAGCTGGCTTAGTGAGGACCTTGCCGAGGACAGTAGGCCCATGACACTGTGAGGGTACTTGGAGTCCACAGTTAAGTCATGCAATGCAACAAGTGATTCTACATCAGGATAGATGATGCAAGGTATAGCTTCAGAGCAAACATGACAAAAAACATTTAAAGGACAGAACAGTATATAGTTAAATGTACTATATACTATGGCAGTGATGGGAAAAGTGAATGATGGGGTCATCCAGGGGAATAGGAGTTCCAAGAAGCAGGCTGGTGTTGTCATGGGGTGGGGGTGGGGTGTTTTGTGAAGGAAGGGACCAGGAGACTTGTCAAGGGTTGTAACAGTGCAGCATCAGGCTGTGTGCTCAGCCTGACCCACGACCCCCAGGGACACTGGGGGCATTCTAGCTCCAGAGGATCTACAGAAATGCAAATTGGCCTGAGAAGTGCCTTTGTGGTATGCCTTCTTGGTTCCTGGGTATAGCCCTTTTTCTGCTTCTAGAGGCTGTTGATTCTCCTTTTGTTTTCCTCTGAGCTGCACTATTTTGTGTGGATTCAGCATTGCTAGTTGACACAATTTTTTCCTGAAAAGAAGTGGAATAGAAGTCATCCTTGTTTCCCAAGTAGACCTGAATATATTCAATACTAATAGCCTTTTCCCAGCCCCTTGGGCCTTCATCTGCTCGCCAACTCTGAGATTTTTGGAAAATATCTTCTATTTTTTACAGGTTGAAAGAATTAGTTTGTTTTTTAAAAAATTCAACAAAGTCACACTTTTCATAAGCTATAAAATGATCTGTAAACATTGAATGAACAAGATTTGACAAGATGAAGGAAGAATTGGCTTTGTAGTGGGGTTTGCACCAATGTTTACTCACTGTTGCCCCCGTGTGGCCACTTTCTACATAGCATGTGGCCCAAAGTGTGTGAACTTAACCAGATTCAAGGGAGAATAGGACAGAAGAAGGTTGATCCCTGATTTCCTTAGCTCCTAAAAACCATCCTCTAATTTATAAGCAATATTCTAAATCGAGCATGTCTTAACTAGATATTAGGGTTACGTTCGGAGTCAAGTTGCATACATTAACTATGGACAGCTTTTTGTATGTCAATCTTACCTGCCTCAAGTGTTTATAAAAAGTAAAATGCGAGAGGATATAGTCACCAAAGCACTGAGCACATTACCTGTCCCAGGAAATAGGTAACTAAACATAATTATTGTTTCATCTTAGCTGAGGACCAGCAGCTGGTCCTACAGGTACTTGGCAGGTAGCATTGGTGGCCAGCTGCCCATCTCCCCCTTGCCCCATCCCCAACACCCACACCCAGTTCAGTACATCCTCTGCTATGCTCAAGGACAGCAAACAGATGGACTAGGTACAAGTGTGATCCCTCCTGTCAGGCTTGGCTTGCTTTTGACAGGTAGAGAAGTGGGCCAGCTCATATACACATGCCTTGTTCTTTTTGTTCCTTTCTATCTTCCTCCCCATTCTGTCACCCTGGTCCTGAATCTTTAGCTCCTGTGAGAACATGAGTTTGCAGATTTCTGCTGACATTTTGAAGTGTAGATCTGTGTTGCCTTTGTTCCCTGTCCTTGGGTCAGAGATGAAGGTGGGAAAAGTCATTATACTCTGAAAGCAATAAAAAGAAATATCAAGTGTGCTCTGCCCTTGGCACCTCAGACTTGAAAGCAATGGGAAACTATGTACTTCATAGTACGTAGTACATAGGCCTCAGGAATCCCCCTGCATTTCTCTGTAGGCCTTGAGCTTCCCATGAGATGTTTGTCTGTGGTTGAATTCCATGTAGGTATTGTTTGGCTCAGTATGTCCCCATTCCCTGGTAGACATATCTTGTGGGTTATATTCCACACAGATGATCATCTTGTTCAGGCCAAGACCACGAGCACATTCGGGGTTCTCCTGAGTTAGTGGAGGATCTAGCATGTGTGGGCTTCAGGATGAGTTCAATTCAGCCCTCAGCAATGTTATGGAACGCGTGTACTACTGTCTGGAGTGCACAAGGGAAGGGTGTGTGTGTGTTGGCGGGGGTTGGGGATAATAGCTCTGGCCAAGCTGCATCTCCAACTTATCTAGGTTCAAGAAGGTGCGGGGAACCCGTGGTGTTTGACCATCCATCATTTTGCAGATGAAGAATATGCCTTTTGCATGGAGCAAGGCAAGTTTTGTTCCAAGTGTTCTCTAGTTGGTATGGAAGTCGGAGAAAGCAGCACCCTCTATCTGCTAGGAGAGGCATGAGAGGCTGAGTGCTCTCAAGAAGGTGTCTGGCTTTCACAGGGCTCACTGTGAGCCTGCACACAGAACTGAAAAGGACAGTTCTGAGGATCAAGTTTTGGAAGAATGCAGTGTCCTGCCATATCCGCTTCATGAAATGTCTGTCCTTTATTGAGTTCTAGGTGTGGTTTCTGTGACTTTGTTCTAATGACTGGGATTTCCAAGGAGTGGGATTTTTCTGGCTTCACTGTAAAAGATGATCCACTGGGAGTGGGCAAGTCCTGTTCTGCTGCTGAGAAGTATGTCTTTAGTGGTCGGAGTGTGTATTACAAGCCTAGAGGTCAATGGTGAGGTGGTTACAGTGGTCAGCAGGCTATTGCTATTGGTGATTTTTATAGGTGAATTCCATAGGATGAGGTGTTAGATCTTATGGTTAAGGATCCTTATTAAGTGCCCATAAAGAAAAAAGGTGATTTTTCTGAGTTTCATATTTGCTATCTTTTTATTACTTCTCATAGCCCTCCTTGTATCTGGTATTCCAATGCGCAGTGCATAACAACATTGCCTGCATTTACCTGTGTGCTGATGAGGATTTGAGAAAGGAAAATATTGGCAGTGCTTCCACAAATTGTACACTGGAATAGCCAAATAATAAAATTTTATTTTTGACACAAAGTAGGAAGTATCCTGCTGTGATTCTTAGGTTAAAGCAGGGGAGGAGGCCCTCTTTCAGTACTGGTGATGAGTACCATAGGCCTTCCTAGGGAACATTATTAGATTCTATTGGAAACTTGGTCTTTGTTATTGTGGAGGAATCAGGAGTCAGCCGATTATTTATCTCCTGTTTCATTTTCCATGAACATTTCCATTATATTTGGTTTCACACCTCTACCATTGTGAAATCATCCCAACTTTGGCACCAGCTCACCCTTCTCTGCCACCCCTTCTGGGTGACTGGGAGACTCCAGGACCAGAATGCTGTCAGTAAGGAGTTACTGGGATCCTACATTCCAAACCAGCTCCTGACACCCAGACAAAATACATTTCAGATTTAGAAACTTCAGATAGAAATTTTGTGTCCATGATGGAAACTGAAGAAAATGTGTCATCTCTGAACCTAACCCTAGCCCCTAACTTTAACAGAAACCTAACCTGATTTTTTTTTTTTTAAAGATTTTTATTTATTTGACAGAGAGAGATCACAAGTAGGCAGAGAGGCAGGCAGAGAGAGAGAGAGAGGGAAGCAGGCTCCTCTGCTGAGCAGAGAGCCTGATGCAGGGCTTGATCCCAGGATCCTGAGATCATGACCTGAGCTGAAGGCAGAGGCCTAACCCACTGAGCCACCCAGGCGCCCCCTAACCTGACCTTAAAGCCCAAACTGGAACCCTGAATCCCAAACCTGAAATTGAACCCAAAGCCTGGAGTCTGAACCTGAACCCTGGATCTGGGCCCTGAACCATGAACCCAACCCCTAAACCAGAACTCTGAGTCATTAATGCTGAACCCAAATCCCATCATGAACCAAAACCCCAAGTTTGACCTTGAACTTTATCCCATAAGCCCTGAGTCTTAAACCCTAAATTATAAACCTAAAGCCCTAACTCTGTTCTCTTGTCCCTCAGTCTAAATCCTCACCTTCACCCTAAACCCAAAGAACTCTGATCTGAACTCTGATCTAGATCTAGAACTCTGACTGAAACCTGAACCTGAACCCAAATTCAAATGCTTCACCACATTTTGTTTATGCTTTCATCATTGATGGATATTTGCAGTTTCTACCTTTTGGTTCTTGTGAACATTGTTTAGGTTGGGGGATAGGGTTAGGGTCTTGGATTGGGGTCAGCGCCAGGCTTGAGAACAAGGTGAGGTCAGAGTGTGGGTCTACGTCAGGACCAGGGTCATATTCGGTGCCACCATTTGGGTCAGGGCCTGTTTTCCTTCCAAATTGTTTCCAGTTCATTTTCCTTAGCTATTTTTGGAGAAGTTGGGGGGTATTGGGATCCATGCAGCTTGAATTTCCAGAATGAAATGACTTCAGCTGGACCCCAGGAGGGAACAGGTGCTTCCATGGAAGGGTGAGCTCACCTAGTGCTGCACTGGCTCCACTGCCTGCAGAAGGTGCAGGACCCCAGCTCCTGCCCTGAGCCTGGTCTGCGTAGGCACAGCTGGGACAGGAGCCTGGCCTCCTCAGGACCCGCTATGTAGACTTCTGGAGATCGTGGGGCCACTCCCACGCTGATTGGACAAGCTGGGGAGGATGTGGGTCCACATCCACACCCGCAAGACCCGCTGTGGAGGACGTGGGGTTGTGTCCACACTGATAGCAATCTACCCCCCTCAGGACTGGCTGCTGGAGAAGAAGGTGAGGAGAAGCCACCTGAGCCAGGAGTGGCAAGGGAGTACGTGGTCCAGGAAGGGCACACCGTGTAGACACTGGGGCTTCCGTGGTTTTGTGTGTGGTGACATGGCCTCCTGCAGTGCTGTGTGCGGGACTGTGTGGTCTCCCCTTTCTGGGCTCTGGTGCACTTCCAGGGTCCCGTATCTGTGTTTGTGCCCATGTAGATTTGGTTCTTGGGGCTCCTCAGACAGTCTGCAGTCAGGGAGCAGCCACCAGCCTTGGTGCTTGTGCTCTTCCTGCCTTGGCCCTGTAGGGTCCTTCCCGTGTCCACACCCACTTCAGGGTTGGTCCGGAGTCTAGAGGTTTGGTAACGACAACGTGGACTCTGTAGATGGTATTTTCCCAGTGTTGGTTCTTCACTGAGAACAGAGTGTCTTCCCGTCTCCGTGTGTCTCCCTCCCTATCTGTCATCAATGTCTCATGGCTGTCAGAGGACAGGTCTGTCACCTCCCTGGTTCAGGGGACTCGTAGGTATCTTGTTCTTTTGGATACAGTAGTAAATGAGATTGTTCTCTGTAGTTCTCTTTCTGATGGTTCCTTCCGAGCATGTGGAAATGCAATTGGTTTGTGTATATTGATTTTGTTCCTTGCACGTTTCTTGAATTTATTAGTTTTGTTCACCTTAAACTCAGATGGCCAGTTATTTGACCCCCAAAATGGGTTTATTTGGGAAGAGCAGAGAATGGCAATCTGGGATGAGCAAGCTATGGGCACATCACAGGCAAGTGCAAGAAACAAAGGAGAGAAACATTATTTCATGGAGAAGGAGGAAGCTGTTGGGAGGGTTGCTTGGAAGGAATGTCCACTGGATAAAGGCAGGGGTTTGGAGTGATGGAGGATTCTCAATGGCTGAGCTGCAGGGATGGTGGATTTCTTGTAGGAGATGAACTCTCCAACTTCCTGTGGGGCATGGAATGGATGAGTCTTCCCCATGGGGAATTGTAATGTGGGGTCTGTAATGGGTACTGAGCGGCAGTGCCCCCTTCCAGCCTCCCCTTCTGGTGTCCCCAGTCCACTTTACTGAGGCTTCACTTCATGCTTTTTCACAATTCTAACCAAGTTGTGCTGGAGCATTGTGGAGAATTAGAATTCCAAATCCCACTGCTTCTACTGCACTCAAGACTCGGGCCCCCGATTTAAACCTCCCACCAGTCTCTTGCTAACATGTGGCCTTCTCCAAGGGCGAGTGGCCTCTCCACAGTAGGTGAACTGGATCTGGGGAGGGGGGCTTGTCCTCTGTCCCAAAGTCTGATGTCCTCTCTACTTCTGTGACATGGTGCTAATGTGGATGTTTGGAAATGTCATTTACTCTGCAGTGATTTCAAATCTTCAGTAAGTTGTCACTGCAGCACAAATACACTTCATCTCCACACTCAGTCTCCCCAGCTGTCATTTCTTTTCCATGTTTGCCACTTTGATGCATTTTACCCCATACTGGGACACTGTCCTGTGGAACCACCATGTAACCCCAAGTGAGGAAATCATGACGGTTTCCACATGTGAACCCAGACCACAGGCCCACTTCAGCTGTCACCACCTGCCTGATGGTCTGAAATGTCTTCTCTATTTGGATCCAGTTTTCTTCTTCTGGAACTTCTAGGACTTTCCCTTATTTGTGTAACCTTGACGGATTTAAGGAGCACAGACAGCTCTAGTCTGAGTGGTATTTCTTTTCTTTTCTTTCTTTTTTTCCTGGGTGGTATTTCTGTATGGCTAATGTCACCGGGGCTGTTTTCAGTGTTCTTCCATGTTGTGACATGCATCAGTCCTTCATTCACTTTTTCATGGTGACTTAACATAAGAACATTGCCCCTTAAAACATTTCAGTAACCCAGTTCCCTGACCTTAGCTGAGTTCCCACAGTTGTACACCACTCTCCAGAAATTTTTCATTCTCCCCAAGGGAGACCATATGCTTGAAACACCAACTCCCCTTTGCCCTTTCCCCTTGGCTCCTGCAGCCACATACAAAGTTGTGTGTCTGGACACTTCATATAAGTGGGATCATACAGTATCTGTCCTTCCATGACTGACTGATTTCACTCAGCATGGTAACTTTCAGGTTCAATCCGTGTTGTAGCCTGTGTCAGAACTCCCTTCATTTTTAAGGCTGAATCATGTTCCATCGTGTGTATACCACATTTTCTTTATCCATTTATCTGTCAGTGGACACTTGGGTGGCTTCCACCTTTTGGCTGATGTGAGAAATGCTGCTCTGAATAAGGGAACTTCTACTTTCAATTTTTGGGGCATATAGGCTGCAGGAAATTCTGTTTTTAATATTTTGAGGATCCACCATATTTTTTTTTTCCACAAATGAACCATTTTACTTCATTCCTTCATAGGGCAGATTAGGATTGCCATTTATGGATCTCATTTTGTTTATCTTTTTTTTTTTGGTTTGTTTATCCTTTTCCTCATTTTGTTTATCCTTTTTCCCATGGATGGACATTTGCATAGTTTCTGGGTTTTGCCTATTGTGAACACTGCTGCTTTGAATATTCTGTACATTTTTGTTTGTTTGAACCAGTGTTTTCAATTTGGGGGATATATATCTAGGAGTACAGTTGTTGAACCGTATGGTAATTCTACTTTGACCTATTTGAGTAAATGCTTAACTATTTTATACGTAGACTGCACCATTTTTCACAAGCGAGGTTTAAGGGTTTCAGTTTCTCAACATCCTTTTTTATTTTTATTTTTCTTGATCAGAGTGATTCTACTTGTGTAATAGGACATCTAACTGGTTTAAATCTTCATTTCCATAAAGACTAATGATGTTTAATATCTATTCATTATGCTATTCACCATTTGTATGATTTCTCTGGAGAAGGGTCTAACCAAGTCCTTCATCCATTTTAAAAATGAGGTTGTCTTTTTGTTGAGGAGTTGTAAAAGGTCTTTACATATTCTAGACAACAGACTCTTATTAGATAAATAATGTACAAATATTTTCTTCCATTCTGAAGGCTGTCTTTTCACTTTCTGGATAGTATCTTCTGATGTACAAAGATGTTTAGTTTTTTTTTTTTTATTTTTTGCATTTCTTTTTTAAGAGTCAGTGAGAGAGAGTGTGTGAGTGGACAGGGGCAAAGGGAAAAGGAAAGAGAATCTTAAGCAGGCCCCAAAATAAGTGTGGAACCTGGGGTGGGGCGCAATCTCATGACCCTGAGATCATGATCTGAGCCAAAATGAAGAGTCAGATGGTTAACCAACGGAGCCAACCAGGCGCCCAGGACAGATTTTTAATTTTGAGATATTATTTTATCTATTTTTTTCTTTCCCTTATGTGTTGGTGTCAGATCTAAAAGCTTTGCTACATCCAAGTTTATGAAGATTTATCCCCATTTGTTTCTCTTAGAGTTTATAATTTTACCTCTTACATTTAAGCCTTTAACTTATTTTGAGTTAATATGGTGTGACCTAAGGGTCCAGTTCTATTCCTCTGTAAATGGATAACCAATTGTCCAGCACCCTTTGTTGAAAAGACCATTCTGACCCCCTAGTGTAATGTTGACCACCCTTGTCAAAATTCAGAGGACCATAGACAAAGGGGTTCTGGGCTCTCAGTTAAATCCCACTGATCTGTATGCATACTTAAAAAATTTTATTTTGTTTATTTAAAATTTTTAAAAAATTTAAATCCAATTAATTAACATATAATATATTATTTGTTTCATGGTGTATGCATATTTTTATGACTGTATCACAATGTTTTATTTACTGTTGCTTTGTATTAATATTTAAACTTTGGAAGTATAATCTTTCACCTTTGATTTTCTTTTTCAAGATGGAGTTGGCTATCTTGTGGTCCCTTAAAATTCCATATGACTGTTAAGATTAGCTTGTGCATTTCTTTCCAAAGGCCTTTGTGAAATTTCTTGGGAACACATTGAATTTCCACATTGCATTGTGTACTGTTGCCAGTTTATCAATAGTATGTCTTTCCATCACCATGGGGTAGCCTCAGATTTATTTACATTTCCCTTACTTTCAGCAATGTTTTGTAATTTTCAGTGTAGAAGACTTAACACCGTGGTTACATCTATTCCTAAGTATTTTGCCAATGTTGATATTCCCTAAAATGGAATTATTTTCTTAAATTCCTTTTTGGATGATTCATTACTAGTGTATACAAATAAGAGATATTTTTGTGTATTGATATTTTGTCCTATAAGTTTGAGGATTTAGGGACCTGGCTGTATCATTTTTTTGTTGATTCTTTAGGAAGCTCTCTATATAAGATGATGCCATCTCTGGTCTCTGAATAGACCTAGTTCTACTGTTTCCTTTCACATGAGGATTCCTTATTTCTTACCTCATTGTTCTGGGTAGAACTTTCACTACAATACTTAGCAAGGAGTGAAAGCCAGCATCATGGACTTGGTTGTGATTTCAGAGGAGAGCTGTCAGTCCTCAAAATTGAGCATAGTGTTTGATTAGGGTTAGGGTGGGGTTCAGGTTAGGGATTAGGGTTAGGGTCTCCCTGTCCTATGCTGTACAGAGCCCATTCTTCTCTGGTAACCAGAGTGATCTTTCCAGAGCATAGCCTTTGAGACTCTCTGTGATCCCCTCCCTAGCTGCCTGTCCTCTCCAGCCTCACCTCTCCCACCATAACCCCCCCAACCCTGTAGGCCTCCCAGGTGTATGGTTGTCCCCCATGAACCTCAGGCCTGATGCCAAGCCTTTACATTTTCTCTGCCCTCTGCCAGGGGCACTTTTCTCTCCCCCTGTTTCATGTCTGGCTTGTTCCCCTGTTGGCTGGACCTGAACTTGCCCCTGGTGACATGACTCATGTCTGCTGGGTGTGTGGTCTTGTTCCCTATTTAAATGTAGTGCCCACCTTCCTTGTGTGAGTGATTTACTAACCTGCTAGGTGTAGTACAGGCAGAGGGAAGTAGCTTTAGTGTCTGTGTGAAGAAATCAGTCTCAGGGTGCCTGGGTGGTTCAGTCATTAATCATCTGGCTTTGGCTTAGGTCGTGATCCCAGGGACCTGGGATCAAACCCTGCCATGTCCTGCTCCCTCCTCGGTGGGGAGCATGCTTCTCCCTCTCCCACTCCCCCTCCTTGCGTTCCCTCTCTAGCTGTCTCTTTCTCTCTGTCAAATAAGTAAATAAATAAAACCTAAAAAAAAAGTCTCAGAGGGGCTCATCACCCTTGCTGATGGGGGGGACCTGCTGTCACCATAGGTAGTCCCCTCAAAGAGACAAGACTTCCAACTTCTTGGGCCCGGGGAGATGTTGAGACCTAGACCTGGAAGCTTACACTCCTGGATTCATGGCTGGGGCCTAAGCAAGCCCCCTCTTCTTCCAGTGGTCCTCTTTGTCCTTCCCTGCCCATGAGCTGGACCTGATTCCTGATCTGGAGAAGGTCAAGGGTGACCTTGGAATAGTAGTGGTTGACTGATGGACCTTGTCAGCAAGAGGCCCAGTAGCCTTCAAGGGAGGACCCTATAGGGGGTGTGGACAGCTCTATGGGGGCCAATGATAGCTCACTCAAAGAAAAGTGGGGCAGGAGGCCAGCCCTGCTGATTCCCATCTGTAGGCCATAGAAAAGAGGGCTGTGCCCAAAGGTGCTCCACTCCTGGCAGGTGGGGACAGGACTTGCAGAGGGTTAGCCAGGTTAGGGCACCTGCAGGGTTTGCCTGGGAGCTCAGCACAGAGGGAGTGTTCCTGGCTCCAGCATGTTGACCGTGGTGTTTGTTTTCCACCTCAGACTCCCCTTTGTTTGATAGAGTGCTAATGGCCCCCATTTCTGGGAGCAGAAGCTAGGGTGGCCCCATAAGCAGACTTGCTTGTGACAGGCTGGGAGAGTGGCTATTGCTTAAAGCAGCCCAGGGCCTGCCCCCTTGAAGAAGGTGTACACATTCATGGCCCCCAGCTCTGGGATTCTGTTGCCATCCTCTGATGTCACCCTTCTCCCACCTTGTCCCTTGTCCCTGTAGATAGGTTGTCTTCCTGGAGCTGTTTCTGTAGAGGGCAGAGAGGCCCATCATAGTGGGACAGAGGGTCACCTACTAGGTCATCACCAACAAGTGGGCTGCTGGGCCCATGTGCCCACCTTGGAGAGAGCTGGAGGGTGGTGGTCCTTGAGGTCCCCAGCACCTGCACTTGCAAGATATGTGTATGGAGTGCATGGTGATGGTCAGCCACTTCTGTGAACCATCCTTTTTCTGTGAGGTGGATGACCTGGTGTGTGTGGATGTGGACATAAAGTTCTGCGATCATGTGGGCATGGAGATCCTGTCTCCCTTCTTTGGCACCCCGCACCCCAGTTTCTACCGGGTGGCCCATGAAGACCTCAGCTACCAGCACCAGCCACAGTCCCAGGTTCACATCCCTAGCGACAAGGGCAATGTTTAATACATGGGGACTTTTTTTGGGGGGTTTGGTGGTGAAGGTTCACTGATTGGCCTTGGCCTGTCACTAGGTGATGGGGTTTAACCTACACAATGGGACCACAGTTGTGTAGCACTTGAACAAAAGCCACTTGAACAGACACCTGCTGGACCACAAGCCCACCAAGGTGTTATCCCCAGAGGACCTGTGGGACCCGTGGCTGCTGGGCTGCCCTCCTCTCCCTTCACGAAGAAGCTGAGATTCATGGCTATGCCCAAGAATCACCAGGATAACTGGGACTCATGAGGGGTTGTCCCAGGAGGACCTGTGGGACCCATGGCTGCTGGGCTGTCCCCTGGAGGACCTGTGGGACCCATAGTGGCTGGGCTCCCCTCCCCCACCCCTTCACGAGGAGGCTGAGATTTGGGTCATGCCCAAGAATCAGCAGAACATCTGGGACTCATGAGGGGCTGTCCCAAGAGGACTTGTGGGACCTGCAGCTCCTGGGCTGACCCTGGAGGACCTGTGGGACCCACGGTGTCTGGGATACCCATCCCCCACCCCCATGAAAAGGCTGAGATTCAGGCCATGTCCAAGAATCACCAGGGTATCCAGGACTCATGAGGGACTGGCCCCATTTCCATCAGGGTATGCTGTCCTGAGGAGAGCTGTCAGAGCAGATTCCTACTTCTGTCCCCTCAAGGGAGACTGTGAGCCCAGCACTACCCAAATGGGTATGTCCAGGGCCTCCAACTGCACCTGCACACAGGAGGCCTGCCTGGGGACACAAGGTCCTCTCTTTGTGGTCATTACATTTTGGTAACTTCTGGGTCATTTGCAGCTGTGAACAGCTCCAGTTTTATGTTGGATGTTTTTCTGTGTTAATGCTGAGCAGCCATCTTTAAAAAGAACACTCGAGGGAAAAAGTTTTCTTCCTGGTTCTAGACAGACACTGCCTAGTGGGACTGGGAGTGGCCCTGCAGCAACCGTGGAGCCAGGATGGCCTCTGGTTGCGTCTTCCCTCCCAGTCACTGCACCTTGCCATGGCCATGAGGCTTCAAGTTCAAGGGTGCACCAAGCCACCTCTCAGACCTCCAGTCCCCTGACTGCCAGAGGCCATGGCTGCGGCCACTAGCTCAGCCTCCAAGGAGCACAGAGCCCTTTGGGTTGTTGGTTTCTGTTTTGGTTTTATTTTTTATTTTTAAATTTAATTTAATTTTTAAAATTTAAATTCATTTGCCAACTGGTACATCAGTAGATTTTAAATGTAGTGTTCGGTGATTCATTAGTTGCCTGAAGCACCCAGTGCTCATCACAACATGTGCCCTCCTTAATACCTGTCACCCAGCTACCCCATCCCGCCACCCCCCTCCCTCTGTAACCTTCAGTTTAGTTCCTGGAGTCCAGCATTTTTCATCATTTATCTCCCTCTCTGATTTCTTCCCATTCAGTTTTCCCTCCCTTCCCCTGTGGTCCTCCACTCTATTCCTTATGTTCCATGTATGAGTGAAACCATATGGTAATTGTTTTTATCTGCTTGACTTATTTCATTCAGCATAATCCCCTCCAGTTCCATTCATGTCATTCATGTCATTGCAATGCATTGCATTGCATTCATGTCAACGCAAATGGTGGCTATTCATCCTTTCTGTTGGCTGAGTAACATTCCATTGTATATATGGACCACATCTTCTTTATCCATTCCTCAGCTGAAGGACATCTAGGCTCCTTCCACAATTTGGCTATTGTGGACGTTGCTGCTATGAGCATTGGGGTGCAGGTGGCCATTTTTTTCCGCTACATCTATATCATTGGGGTAAATATGCAAGAATGCAATTGCTGGGTTGTAGGGCAGCTCTATTTTCAACTTCTTGAGGAATCTCCTCAGTGTTTTCCAGGGTGGCTTCACCTGGTTGGATTCCCACAAACAGTGTAAAAGGGTTCCCCTCTCTCCACATCCTCACCAACACCTGTCATTTCCTGACTTGTTCATTTTGGTCATTCTGATTGGTGTAAGTTCGTATTTCATTATGGATTTGATTTGTATTTCCTTAATGTTGAGGGATGTTGAGCACTTTTTTATGTGTCTGTTGGCCATTTGGATGTCTTCTTTGGAGAAATGTCTGTTCATGTCTTTAGCCTATTTCTTGATTGAATTATTTGTTCTATGGTTGTTGAGTTTGGTAAGTTCTTTCTAGAGTTTGGATACTAGTCTTTTATCTGATATGTCACTTGAAAATATCCTCTCTTATTTTGTTTGTTGTCTTTTGGTTTTGTTGACTATTTCCTTTGCTATGCAAAAGCTTTCCATCTTGATGAAATCCCAACAGTTCATTTTTGCTTTTGTTTCCCTTGCCGTTGGAGACATGTCTAGCAAGAAGTTGCTGTGGCTGAGGTCAAAGAGGTTGCTGTCTATGTTTGGATGAATTACTCTCTCATACTGAGGACTTTCATCCATTTGGAGTTTATTTTTTGTGTATGGTATAAAGAACTTGTCCAGTTTCATTCTTCTGCACGTGGCTGTCCCATGTTCCCAGCACCAATTAAAATAGAAGAGACTGTCTTTTTTCCATTGGATATTCCTTCCTGCTTTGTCAAAGATTAGTTGACCATAAAGTTGAGGGTTTATTTCTGGTTTCTCTATTCTGTTCCATTGATCTATGTGTCTGTTTTTGTGTCAAAACCATACTGCCTTGATGATTAGGGTTTTGTAAGAGAGCTTGAAGTCTGCAGTTGGGCTGCCACCAGTTTTAGTTTTCTTCTTCAACATCCCTTTGGCTACGTGGGATCTTTTCTGCTTCCATACAAATTTTGGGATTATTTGTTCTAGTTCTGTGAAAAATGTGGATGTATTTTGATAGGGATTGCATTGAATCTGTGGATTGTTCTATGTAGCATAGACATTTTCACAATATTTGTTCTTCCAATCCCTTAGCGTGGAACATTTTTCCATTTGTTTGTGTCTTCCTCCATTTCTTTCATGACTATTGTATAGTTTTTTGAATACAGATCCTTTGCCTCTTTGGTTAGATGGATTCCTAAGTATCTTATGGTTTTGGGTGCAGTTATACATGGGATGAACTCCTTATTTTCTCCTGCCACTTTATGGAATTCCTGGAAAAGTTCTAGCAGTTTTGGGGCGGAGTCTTTTGGGTTTTCTGCAGGAAGTATCCTTTTGTCTGCAAAGGGTGAGAGTTTGACTTCTTGTTTCCCAATTTGGATGCATTTTGTCTCTTTTTGTTGTCTGATTGGACAAGGAATATCCAATAGGCTGGATGTCTGATAGGCTAGGAATGCTAGTACTATGTTGAACAACAGTGATGAGAATGGGCATCCATGTCGTGTTCCTGACCTGTAGGGAAGAGTTCTCAGTTTTTCCCCATTGGGAATGGTACTCACTGTGGGTTTCCCATAGATGGCCTTTATGATGTAGAGGCACATACCCTCTATCCCTCCATGGTGAAGTTTTGATCAAGAAAGGATGCTTTAATTTGTCAAATGTTTTTCTGCATCTACTGACAGGATCCTATGGTTCTTGTTCTTTCTTCTATTAAGGTAGTGTATTCTATTGATTGCTTTGCGGTTGTTGAACCACCCTTGCAGCCCAGGAATAAATTTTGATTTGGTTGTGGTGAGTCATCCCTTTTTTTTTTTTTAAAGATTTTATTTATTTATTTGACAGAGAGAAAGAAATCACAAGTAGACAGAGAGACAGGCAGAGGCAGAGGGGGGAAGCAGGCCCCTGCTGAGCAGAGAGCCCAATGGGGGCTCAATCCCAGGACCCTGAGATCATGACCTGAGCTGAAGGAAGAGGCTTAACCCACTGAGCCACCCATGCACCCTATAAATCATCCTTTTAATGTACTCTTGGATCCGATTGGTTAGTATGTTGGTGAGAATTTTTGCATCCTTATTCATCAGGGATAGTGGTCTGTAATTCTCCTTTTGGGTGGGGTCTTTGTCTGGTTTTGGGATCAAGGTAATTCTGGCCTCATCAAAAGGGTATGGATGTTTTCCTTCCAGTTCTATTTATTTGGGAAAAGTTTCAGAAGAGGAAGTATTAAATCTTCTTTAAATGTTTGTAGAATTCCCCTGGGAAAACATCTGGCACTGGGATCTTGTTTCCTGGGAGATTTTTGATGACTGCTTCAATTTCCTTGCTGATTATGGGTCTCTTCAGGTTTCCTTTTCTACCCAGTTCAGTTTTGGTCATGTTTCTGGGAATGCATCCATTTCTTCAAGACTGCCTGATTTATTGACGCAGAGTTGCCATCCTCTGTTCTTATAATTGTTTGTATTTCTTTAGTGTGGGGTATGATCTCTCCTTGATTCATGATTTTATTAATTTGGGTCCTTTCTCTTTTCCTTTGGAGAAGTCTGGCCAGGATATATCAATCTAGTAATTCTTTCAAAGAACAGCTCCTAGTTTCGTTGATCTGTTCTTCTATTCTTTTGGTTTCTACTTCATTGATTTCTGCTCTCATCTTTATTATTTCTCTTCTCCTCTGGGTTTAGGCTTTCTATGCTGCTCTTTCTCCAGCTCCCTTAGCTGTAGGGTTAAGTTATGTATTTGAGACCTTCCTTGGTTCTTGAGAAAAGCATGTAGTGCTATATACTTCCCTCTTAGAACTTCCTTTGCTATGTCCCAAAGATATTGAATAGTTGTGTTTTCATTCTCATAGGCTTCCATGAATTTTTAAAATTGATCTTGAATTGACTGGTTGACCCATTCATTCTTTAGTAGGATGCTCTCTAGCCTCCATGTATTTGAGTTCTTTCTAGCTTCGTCTTGTGATTGAGTTCCATTTCAAAGCACTGTGGTCTGAAAATATGCAGGGAATGATCCCATTCTTTTAGGATGAAAATGAACATGGCAGCCTCCCAATCTCTGTCCCTAAACCCGAGAGCTCAGGGCCTACTCCTCAGGAAAGCAGTCAATCCTTCGTGTCTCCCCGGTCTCTGTCTGCACTTCATGCTAACCGGACTTGTGACTGAGCAGTTCTGTCTCTAGCACATGATGCTGTTTGGAGTCTCCAAACCCAGCAGACTCCTCCTGCAGCATGCTCAGGCACCATTCCTCTTGGGGGAAGAATGGGGCTTTCCCCTGTTGTGCTGCTTCTTGGGCCCCTTCTCAAAAAGCAGTGTCCAGAATGTGCCTTGGATCACAGTTTATGGCACCCTACAGCTTACAGGCCAATCCTGGGCTCACTTTTTACAGCTGGCTTCCCTGCTCT
Organism: Neogale vison; assembly: GCF_020171115.1. Classification (NCBI taxonomy): domain Eukaryota; kingdom Metazoa; phylum Chordata; class Mammalia; order Carnivora; family Mustelidae; genus Neogale; species Neogale vison. The sequence goes on along the minus strand of NC_058093.1, from coordinate 95,165,668 downwards.
GATACCTGGGAGCTCTGTTCCCCTCAAGTGCCCCTGGTCTTCCTGGGTCCCCGAGGATCCTGAGACCACACTATCCCATCGAGAGTTCCAACGCCTGCTTAGCCACCAGAGTGACATCCCTCACCAGAGCAGACTTCTAAAAGTTTCAATTTTGTGCTCTGCTGCCCCTAGCACTTGGCAGTAGCCAGCTGACTGGGGCTCCTTCCCCCAACGGTTTATCTTCCTGCCTAGCGACTTAGACTCACTTTTCTGTATCTCCTACCTTGTTGAAAGTGGTTGCTTTTCTGTTTGTAGAGTTGCAGCTGTTCTTTTCTTGGACTTTTGCTTGAATTTGCAGGTGTTCAGAATGGTTTGATAGCTATTGAGCTAAATTCCTTGAACCAGATGAAATTAAGGTTTCCTACTCCTCCACCACCTTGGACTCTATCTGTCTTCTTTGTCTTCTTTCTCCAGATTGCTTCAGTTATTTGGGGACTTTTGTGATTCCATACAAATTTTAGGACTGTCTTCTATTTCTTTGAATAATGCATTGGAATTCAGATAGGGACTTCATCACATCTGTAGATTGCATTGGATACGGTGGACATGTTAACAATATTAACCTCCCAGTTAATGAGTATGGTGTATACTTCTGTTTATTTGTGTTGTCTTCCACATTCACCCACCAACACACACATGCTTTTCTTTCCTTTTCTGCCATGTGTTCAGTATACCAGGTCTTTCTCATTCTTGGTTACTTTAATTCCTAGAGTCTTTTTTGTTTTTGTTTTTGTTTTTTGCTTGATGCAATTGTCAGTGGCATTGCTTTCTCAATTTCTCTTTGTGACTGTTTGTCATCAGTATATAGAAATACAAGTTGGGGCACTTGGGTGGCTCAGTCACTTAAGTGTCTGCCTTCAGATCAGGTCATGATCCTGGAGTTCTGGGAATAAGCTGGCATTGGGTTCCATGCTCAGCAGGGAGTCTGCTTTTCCCTGCTGCTCTGCCTCCCCCTGCTTGTGCTCTCTCTCTGTGTGTCAAATAAATACATTCTTTAAAAAAAAGAAATGCAATGGGTCTCTGTATATTGACTTTGTATCCTGCAGCTTTACTGAATTTGTTTATTCTGACAGGTGTTATTTATTTATTTATTTTTGTGGACTCTTTAGGGATTTCTACATATAGTATCATGTCATCTGCAAATAGTGACCATTTTCTTTTTTATTTAGATTTCATATTTTGTGTTGTTTTTGTCTAAATGGTTTGGTGAAGGCTTTAATTATGATGAGGAATGAAAGTGGTAAGAGTGGCCATCTTTATCTTGTTCTTGCTGGTAGTGGAAAGTTTTCGGCATTTCACCCTTGAGTATAACGTCAGCTATGGACTTTTCATGTAGGGCCTTTGTTTGGTTGAGGTACATTCCCTCAATACCCAGATGGTTTAGAGTCTTTATCACAAATGCATATTGAATCTTGTCAAGTGTTCTTTCTGCATCTATTGTAGCAATCCAGGACTTTTATCTTTTATTTTCTTAAGGTGGGGTATCCCACTCGTGGATGTGCAGATGTGGAATCATCCTTGCATCCCTGGAATAAATCCCGCTGGACCATGTTATGTGATTCTCCTGATGTATTGTTGAATTACTTTTGCCGATAATTTGTTGAGGATTTTTACATCCCTGTTCATGAGGAATATTAGCCTTTCCTTTTCTTGTAGTGTCTCTGTCTTGTTTTGGTAGCAGGATTATGCTGCCTTCATAAAATGAGTTTGGATGTATGCCCTTCTCTCCTATTTTTTAAACAGTTTGACAAGGGTTAGTATTAATTCTTCTACCATCCTGTTGAACTCCTCAGTGAAACTGTCTGGTCTTTGGCATTTGTTTGTTAGGAGGATTTGATTATCAAATAATGTTTTTACTAATGATCAGTCTGTTTAGATTTTTTTTCTTCAGTTCAGTCTTTCTATGTTGTTGTTAGGAACTTATCCATTTCTCCTAGGTTGTCCAAGGTGTTGGCCTCTACTTGCTCATAGTACTCTCTTACTATCCTTTGTATTTTGTGGTATTCATGGTAATAGGTCATATTTCTTTTTTTCCCCACATTTTAAAATTCAAATTCAATTAGCCACAGTGTAGTTTTTGATGTAATGGTCAATGATTCATTAGTTGCATGCAACACCCAGGGCTCATCACCACATATCCCCTCCTTAATACCCATCACCCAACTATCTTGCCCCACAATGTACCTCTTCTCCAGTTTGTTTCCTATGATTAAGAGTCTCTCATGGTTTGTCTCCCTCCCTGATTTCTTCATATTCAGCTTTCTCTCCCTTCCCCTGTGATCTCCACACTATTCCTTGTGTTCCACATGTGAGTGATACCATATGATAATTGTCATTCTCTGCTTGACTGATTTCACTTTGTATAAGCCCTTCCAGTTCCATCCATGTCAATGCAAATGGTGGGTTTTCATCTCTTCTGATGACTGAGTACTATCCTATGGTATGTATGTATCACATCTTCTTTATCCATTCCTCTGTTGAAGGACAGCTCAGTTCCTTCCACAGTTTGGCTATTGTGGACATTGCTGCTATGAACATTGGGGAGGATGTGCCCCTTATTTTCACTGCATCTGTTATCTTTGGGATAAATACCCATTAGCGCAATTGCTGGATCATAAGGCAGCTCTATTTTACTTTTTGAGGAAACTCCATGCCATTTTCGGGAGTGGCTACACCAGCTTGCATTCCTACCAACAGTGTTAGAGGTTCCCCTTTCTCCACATCCTTGCCAACACTTGTTTCTTTGTCTCTTGGTTATTTTAGCCATTCTAACTGCTGGAAGGTGATATCTTTTTTTTTTTTTTTTAAAGATTTTATTTATTTATTTGAAAGAGAGAGATTACAAGTAGGCAGAGAGGCAGGCAGAGAGAGAGAGGAGGAAGCAGGCTCCCTGCCGAGCAGAGAGCCCGATGCGGGACTCGATCCTAGGACCCTGAGATCAAGACCTGAGCTGAAGGCAGCGGCTTAACCCACTGAGCCACCCAGGCGCCCTGGAAGGTGATATCTTATTGTGGTTTTGAATTCCCCGATGGCAAGTGATGTGGGACATTTTTTCATGGTCTGTTGACCATTTGTGTATCTTCTTTGGAGAAGTGTCTCTTCCTGTCTTCTGCCCTTTTTTGAGTGGATTCTTTGTTTCTTAGGTGTTGAGTTTGAGAAGTTCTTTGTAGATCTTGGATACCAGACCTTTATCTCTCATGCCATTTGGAAATATCTTCTATTCTGTAGGTTGCCTTTTAGTTTTGTTAATTGTTTCCTTTGCTGTGCAGAAGCTTTTATTTTATTTTATTTTATTTTTTTTTTTTTTAAAAAAAAAGAAGCTTTTATTTTAATGAAGTCCCAATAGTTCATTTTGCTCTTGTTTCCCTGGACTTTAGAGACATGTCTTGCAAGAAGTTGCAGTGTCCAAGGTCCAAGAGGTTACTGCCTGTGTTCTCCTCCAGGGCTTTGATGTGAGACAGGAATTAATTATCTTTCTTTCCCCATGTGTTTGAGTCGTCTCTCTTTCTTGGTGAGTCTAGCTAAAAGTACTCCAGTTTTATCTTTCCAAAAAAGGTAGCTCATGTTTTCATTTCCTTTTTTTTTCCTCCATTAGATTTATTTCTATATTCTTTTTTGTTATTTCCTTATTTGTACTGGTGTGGGGCTTTGCTCCTTTTTTTTTTTTTCCTTCCCACTTCTTTCCCATGTAAAATTAGGTTGGTTATTAGAGAGCTTTCAGGTGGCTTGACAAAGACTGGAATTTCTATGAAATTCCCCCTTGGAACTACTTTTGCTGCATCCCCTAGGTTTTTGTATATTCTCCTTTTCCTTAGGCTCAGGGTACTTTTAAAATGTCTTTTGACTTCTTCTTTGACCATTGGTTGTTTAGTGGCATGTTGTTAAATCTCCACATAATTCTGACTGTCCTGTTTTCTTCTTGTGACTGATTTCTACTGCCATACTATTGTGGTTGGACAAGATTTGAAACAGAGGGTGAAGGGAGCATTCAGTTTAATGTTTAGCTTCCTGGGTATTTTTTCTGAGGAAAGACCACATATTCTGTGGAGTGGGAGCAACGTTTTATGGGACTGGAACAGGGAGTGAGGTCAACCCTTGTTAGAATTACTGATCACTACCATGCATGCTGTGTACCACTGTTCACACTGTAGCCCTGATGGACTTGTACTTCCTTAGAAACATTTTGTAGGACGTGCAGGGGTGGACTTCTGTAACAGAAAGGTGCCAGGTTCCAGGTCCACAACCAGGATGTATGGTCCCAGGTCAGCAACCAGAATGTGTCGTAAGTTGGGGGATCAGAATTCAACTTTCTGTGGGAAGTGACAGAAATGGGGCATGGTGTGCTTCGTAACAATACTGAGATCCCAAGTGACCCTTGGATGTTGGTGGTGGGTTGGGCAATGGGGCCTATGGGTCTGTCTCATCAGAGCCTGTGGAATTCAGGGAAAGCCTCCTGTTGAGTTGTGTGGAGACATGTAGACAGCAATCTCTGGCAGGCACAAGGGTCACACTGGACCATGACCAGAGGGCAGTGTATGGTGGGAGCCATTGCTTGGTTTCTATGAAAACTGATCAGGATCTGGTAACTGTGATTCCTAGTAGCAGCATGGGGAGAGGAGGGCAGTGGTGGTGCACACTTCCTTGGGTTGTGAGCTGCTATTCTGGAGCTCACTAAAGTGAACCATGCCTAGCACAGGAGGCACCGAGTCACTGTAGCTGTGGGCACAGTGCTCATGTCACTTTTGTGCCATCCAGTTCATGCTGCTGCCTCCTACTTTTCATCATCTTCATGGTCATGAGCCTCTGCTCTTCCCCATGGCTCCTGGGGTATTGCTCTCCATCATCTGGCCCTCCTCCCTGGGGTCCTGTGCAACACAATGCCAGGGTAGCCTTCTCAAGAGATAGCTCTGTCAGTCCCCTGATGGAACACTTTTATGGATCCCCTGTGAGATGAGGACAATGCCCTTACCTGGAAGGGGGCTACAGGCCCCCAATCAGGAGAGCCATATCTTCCTTTTTAGCCTGGCCTGCCCTCCTCTCAGTCTTCCTTAGGGAAGCTATCTATCCCCAGTTCCTGAGCTGACAGCTCTGACCTTAAAAACCAATATTGTTTTCTATTTCTCCATGCCTTAGTTCATCCATGCCATGTCTTTCAAACCTATTAGTGGTTTTTTAGCAGTCCTGCAGGACTGTCTGCTCAATGAGGAGATGACCTGGGAGGGCCAACCTTCCCTCCCACCTCCCTCAGCACATCCCTGATTCCTGAGGGCAGCTGAGGGTTGAGGGACCTGAGCCAGCCCATCCTGAGCCCATGCTCTGTGGCAACTATGTAGACAGATATATGCCATGAACAGTGGACAACTAGCATGGGCCAGAGGCAGGCAGTTCATCTTTCTCATTCTTTCACCCCCCTCCCTCCCAGAGGTAGCTCAGAGCAGCATCCAAGCCCTGCATTTTGAGATTCTGTGACCTGTGCCTCCTGTTTTTATTAGGTGACCTCAGTGGTTTCCTGTTGCTTCTACCTCCCATACCCGTTCCCATGGAAGTTCCTGGATCAGGGAAGGGATTGTACCCTTGTCTATACTTCCACCTCTTACTGCCCAGCACCCAGCCCATCCACCTTTGCATCTTCCATGGATGTGCTTGGAAGGAAAACCATCAACAGGGATTTGCTAAATGGATCTGGGGAGTGATCATCGAGTTAGAGATTCAGGATAGAGAAACAACCTGCTCTAAAACCTGTCCCACAATCTCTATCTCACACTAAAACAGAGACAAAAATAGCTTTCTGGACTGTGAAGTGGCATCTGTCTCTATTTACACTGTTGAATGACTATGTGCTGAGCCTGAACAGAAAGGGACCATGGCTTCTGTGGGCTAGGATTAACAGTTAAAGTATAAGAACTCAGTGAAATTTGAATTTGAGGCATAGAGTGAATAAATATTGTTGAGGAAATACTCCCAAGTAGGGCTTATGAACATTGCACAGCAAAAGCTTTTTCAAATAGTTTACTGAAAGAAAAAAAAAATCTTTTTTTTTCATGTTTTGTTTTAATTCCAGTTGATTTAACATACAGTTGTATATTAGTTTCAGATGTACAGTAGAGTGATTCAATAATTTGATATATTACTCCATACTCATCATGAAAATCATACCCTTAATCCCCTTCACCTATTCCAGTCATCTTCCAGATGCACTTCCATGAGTGCATCTTCCATGGATGTGCTTGGAAGGAAGCAGAGAGCCTTCTTCTCCCTCTCCCTCTGCCTGTTGTTCTGTCTACTTGTGTGCTTTCTCTAGCTCTCTGTTAAATAAATAAATAAAATCTTTTGGGAAAAAAGTCTGTATTTTGGTTTATCTCTTTTTCTCCTTTATTTTTTTCTTTCTTAATTTCCACCTAAGAGTGACATCCTATGATATTGTCTCTCTAACTGACTGATTTCACTTAGGATCACATTCTCTAGTTCCATCCATGTGTCTGCAAATGGCAAGACTTCATTTTTTTAATGACTGAGTAGTATCCTATTGTGTGTGTATGTGTATACATATCTATCATCTCATTTATCAATTTATAAATAGACACTTGGGTTTCTTCCCCATTGTTATATTGTAAATAATGTTTCAAGAAACAGGGCTGCATATATCCTTTTCAGTTATTGTTCTCCTATTCTTTGGGTAAATACCAGTTGTGTGACTGCTTGATTGTTAGAGTAGTTCTCTATTTAATTTTTTGAGAAACATTCATACTGTTTTCCATGGAGGTTGCAACATGTTGCATTCCCATCAAGAGTGCACGAGGGTTGGGGTGCCTGGGTGGCTCAGTGGGTTGGAGCCTCAGCCTTTGGCTCAGGTCATGATCTCAGGGTCCTGGGATTGAGCCCCACATTGAGCTCTCTGCTCAGCGGGAAGGCTACTCCCCCCCCCCACTTACTTGTGATCTCTGTCAAATAAGTAAATAAAATCTTTTTTTGTTTTTTTAAAGAGTGCACGAGGTGCTTTCTCTATATCCTCCCAACACCTGTTGTTTCTTATGCTGTTGATGTGAGCCATTCTGATAGGTGTGAGGTAATATTGCAATGTACTTTGGATTTGCATTTTCCTGATGATAGGTGATGGTGAACATATTTTCATGGGACATTTGGTCACCTGTATTCCTTCTTTGGAGAAATGTCTGTTCATATCTTCTGCTTATTTTTTTTAAACTGGATTCCGTTTTTCAGGTGGTGAGTTTTATCAGTTCTATATTTTTTGGACACTATCCCTTCATTCCATAGTTTATTTGCAAATATCTTCTCCCTTTCAGTAGGTTGTCTTATGATGATTACTTTTTCATTGTTCTTCTGCTGTGTGGAAACTTTTTATTTTGATTAGTCCCAGTAGTTTATTTTTGCTTTTGTTTTTTTTGCCTCAGGGAACATGTCTAGAAAAATTTTGGCATGGTTCATGTTAGAAAAGTGACTGTGCCCTCTTGTAGGATTTTTATGGTTTTTAAGTCTTCCACTGAGGTCTTGAAACTGTTTTGGGTTTATTTGTGGTAACTGGCACTCCAACTTGAGTCATCATGAGATTTGGATTGAGATCTCAAGAGATATGGACCAAGGTCACGTGATTTCCCTGAGTTCTCACGATACTTGAAATGAGTTCTGATGGGGTTTGGGTAGCAATCTCATGAGAAATGCCCAGCTTCTCAGGAGATTTGGACTGAGATCTCTCAAGATTTGGAATAAGTTATCACTATATTTGGACTGAGATCACAAATTTCCCTGAGTTCACACAATATTTGCAATGAGTTCTCATGTGATTTCTACCCAATTCTTATAAGATTTCTATCAATAGATTAGGTAGAAATCTCTTGAGAATTGCCCAAGTTCTTAGGAGATTTGGCCTGAAATCTCTCAAGATTTGGAATAAGTTCTCACGAGATTTGGACTGAGGTCTCATACCTCCAGTGGCAGGAAACAACACTGCCATTCCTTCCAGTGTCTTGCACTACATCTTACCACTGCCTCCAGTGGTGACAAGATGCACAGCCACACAATCCCTGGTCCCTCACTGCCTCTCAACACTGCCTCTAGTGACGGTAAAGAGCACTGCAAAACCTTTTGGCTCTCCTCTCCCTGAAGCTGATCACTGCCTTCAGTAGTGGAAACTGACACCACCTCTTCTTCCAGTGTCTCGCACTGGCACACACCACTGCCTCCAGTGACAGCAAGCTGCAGTGTCCTGTCTCCAGTACCGCACACTGTGCAGCTCACCACTGCCTCCAGTGGCAGTAAATGGCCCTTCAATTTCTTTCACCATCTCCCACTACAGCACTTCACTGCCTCCAGTGGCAGGAACAGAAAGTGTAACTTCCTCCAATGTTTCACACTGCAGCTTTTGACTACCTCCAGTGGTACGAAACTGCATTGAGCTTCTTTCAGGGTCTCACGCTGCAGCTCAACAATGCCTCCAATGCTGGGTAACTACATTGCCACTCCTTGCAGTGTCTTGAACTGCAACTCACCACTACCTCTGGTGGAGGGATACTTCACTGGCATTCCATCCAGCACCTCAAACTGCAGCTCAGCCCTGCCTTCAGTAGTGACAAGCTACACAGCTACACCTTCCATGGTCTCACATTGTTTCTAGTGGCTGTAAGAAGCCCTGTAAAGTCTTCAGGCATCCCTTTCAATGCAGCTGACTACTGCCTCCAGTGGCGGGAACTGACACTGCCACTCCTTGCAGCATGTCCCTGTGCAGCTTACCAATACTCCAATCTAGAAAAGTTGCACATCCATGCCATTCACCATCTCGCACTGCATCTCAACACTGCCTCTAGTGGCCATATGCAGTACTGCAAATCCTTTAGGCATCCAAGGCACTGCAGCTCACCACTGCCTCCAATGGTGGAATTATTCACTGGCAGTCCTTCTCACCCTGCAGCGCAGCACTGTCTCCAGTGTTAACAAGCTGCACAGCCATGCCATCCATAGCCTCGCACTGCCTCTAGTGGCTGTAAGCAGTGCTGCAAAGCCTTCAGGGATCCTTTGCACTGCAGCTGAACACCCCTTCCAGAGGCGGGACTGTCACTGCACATCTTCCAAGGTCTATCACTGCAGCTCCATACTGCCTCCAGTGGCCACATTCTGTACAGGCACGCCATTAATTGTCTTGCATGCAGATCATCGCCACCTCTAGTGGCATTAATGAACACTACAAAACCTTCTGGCATCCTTCACGATGCACTTCACGACTGCTCTAGTGGCAGGCACCAACATTTTCATTTCTTCCAGGGTCTTGCAATGCAGATCACCATTGCCTCCAGTGGCTGCAAGCTGCACTGGCATGTCTCCCAGAAGCTCTCACAATGCAGGTCACCACTTCCTCCAGTGACAGAATTCTGCACTGCCATGCCATCAAGCAGCTCTCATATTTCAGCTTTCCACTACTAGAGACAGTGCTGAGATCAAGTGCAACAGATGCTGAAAGATGGGGCAGTTTAGCTTGCCACCAAGAGAGGCAGTGCTGAGCTGCAGTGGGCAAGATGCTGGAGGATGTGCCACTGGCACTTCCCAACAATGCATGCAGTGGACAGATATAGTGCAAGGCATGGGAAGGAGAGGCAGGACTGATTTCTGCCACTGGAGGCAGTGTTGAGTACAGTCTGAGTGAGGTGGAAGACGTGCCAGTGTGCCTTGAGACCAGTGGAGGCAACTGTGAGCTGTATTGCGAGACACTGGAAGGCCTGGCAGTGCAGGTTCATGCCACTGGAGGGAGTGGTGATCTGCAGTGAGAGTCACTGGAAGGCATGGCAATGCTGCTTGCCACCACTGGAGGCAGTGGCGAGCTGCAGTGCAAAAGATTTTATTTATTTATTTGAGAGACAGAGATCACAAGTAGGCAGAGAGGCAGGCAGAGAGAGAGGAGGAAGCAGGCTCCCTGCTGAGCAGAGAGCCCGATGCGGGGCTCAATCCCAGGACCCTGGGATCATGACCCAAGCCGAAGGCAGGGGCTTAGCCCACTGAGCCACCCAGGCGCCCCTCAACTTGTTTCTATAGAAGGCAGAGGCGAGCTGTATAGCTTCTGTTTCCCCAGGCTCAAGAGTTGTGGTAACAACCCCTAGAGCCATCCACCAACTCAGCATTGTGCCCCATGTCCCTGGGTGTGGTTGTAATGGGCTGTTATGATGGGGCAGGAGGAGCCTGCTGGTGGGGGGGTCTGGAGGAGCCTAGAGGAAACCAGACCTAACTCATGTTGCATTTGGAACCAATGAGTTGAGCGTATTTTGGGGAGAGTAACTTCGCTTCACTAAAAAGTACAATGGCATTGGTCAACATAGAATGAAGCTAATCACTACTTAAGAAACAAGCATGTGTCACCCCTTCTCCCAGGAACTGGAGCAGATGTGCAGGCCTTAGATCAGAGTTGCCTTCTTATCCCCACCTGACAACACTTCTCCACTCTGCCTCCATGAGACCCCAAGTTTTGAACATCAGCATCTGAGTCAGTCATGCCACTTGTCACAGGACGTCAGCATTCAGAGAAAGCAGCAGGTACATTAGGCATAATGTCACATCCATGTCAGGACGGGAGGTAAAACTTCTCTTTAACCCCAAACCTCCTGGACTTTTATCTCTAGTGGAGCCACAAAGTCAAAATGAAGCAGCAGTCAGCAATCTAGGGTGGGTGCAAGAGTTCTTTAGTTTCCCTGCAGGTAGAACATGGCAGGGGATCCCATTTTCTCCATTCATTTCTGGCTTAGAAAGGTGTTTGGAACATCTCTTTCCCAGGCAATCACTTTGATAAGAAAGGGAAGATGAGATGTACTCTGTGTTTTTAACATATAATGTGTTTCTTCATCTAACAGTGCTTATTTCATTGGGGCTAGGTTGTGGTGGAATGGCCAGCACCTAGAATTAGGTGGCTTTTTGTGGTCAGACAGAGATTTGGATGATGTCTTGTCATTTGTCAAAGGTGATGTTTCCTAATAGTCTTTTCATCCAAAGAGTTACAATGAGGGCAGAGGGAAATTCAAAATGATTCCAATGAGTCTTTTACAATTTAAAAGTTAATCTTGACTTTCTAGTTTCACTAAACAGATCATCTAGATATTGGGACATGCCATATTTTCTCTGTAGTTTCATTGGTGGTCAGAAGGAAAGCCTTTGGTATTTCTCCTAGATACAGGCACACTGGTGGCTTCAAGGGACTTGGCATCAGGACCCCTGGGGTGAATTTCTGGAAGTGCTTGCATGACACTGAGTGAGTCAGGTTATCCCACAGGTTTTCCATTCGTCCTTAGGAAATTGCTGGCAGGTAATCTTGTGCTTAAAATGGAATCCTCCCTCACTGTTGGTGCACATGGGGGCTGCTGCAGCCACTCTGCAACAGAGTATGGTGGTTCCTCCAAAAGCTAAGAACTGAGCAACCCTGGGATTCAGCAATTGTACTTCTAGGTATTTACCCAAAGGACACAAAAATGCACATTCAATGGGGTACAAACACTGTGATGTTTATAGCAGCATTATCAACAATAGCAAAATTATGGAGGGACGCCCAATGTCCATTCACTGATGAATGGAGAAAGAAGATGTGGGAGATCGATACACAATGGAATAGGACCCAGCTTCACAAAGAATGAAATCTTACCATCTGCAAGAATGTGGATGGATCTAAGTATGATCTGTAAGGAAAGAGAAATGCCCACTGACTTCACTCCTGTGGAATTTCAGAATGAACACGGATGAACATAGTGGCGGGGGGGAGAAGACAGGCAAATGAGGAAACAGACTCAATCTTAGAGCACAAACTGAGCGTTGCTGTTGGGCAGGTGGAAGGAGTAAATGGGTGACCGCTATTAGGGAGGGCACTTGTGATGAGCACAGGCTGTTCTATGCAGGTGAGGAATCACTAAATCCTACCCCTGAAGCAAAGGAATTAACACTGCATTGAAATTAATTGGAATTTAGTTAGAAAAGAAAAAGACCATGTTCTGCTTCATGAAGAGTGAGATAAAATTGGAGTGATTTTTGCTCTCCTGTTCCGTAGATGATAGTTTTCAAACACACTGTGGTAAGATATGCTAGTGTCTTTTTTTTTTTTTAAAGATTTTATATATTTATTTGACAGAAAGAGATCACAAGTAGGCAGAGCAGCAGGCAGAGAGACAGGGGGAAGCAGGCTCCCTGCTGAGCAGAGAGCCCGATGCGGGGCTCGATCCCAGGACCCTGAGACCATGACCCGAGCTGAAGGCAGAGGCTTAACCAACTGAGCCACCCAGGTGCCCCACACTAGTGTCTTATTGCATAAGGAGACCTTGGAAAGCCACAATGAAAGATTCAGATCTCAGAGCATGTTCACATTCCATTGATATGTTACTTAGAGTTAGCCCAGGTAGAAAGGTAAGTGCAGAGAAATAGGACAGATGAGGAAAGAAGGTGTTAAACATTCGGGAAGTAGCCTTCTGCCTTTCTTATGAGAGCCTTGGACCAGTGTATTTTTGAGAGGGCAGGGAATCCTGGAGCTTCGCAGCAGACGGGGAGTTCCAGGTCTGGGTAGAGCTGACAGGGGTCCTGGAGGAGAGCAGAGTGCATTCTGCAGGAGGGTGTGGGCAGGGTTGGCTCCAGGGGTGGCTGTGTGTCTGCCGTGTGACAGTTGTGAGAGGTCAGGGCTGTGAGCATGTTGCTGGCTGAGGACAGAGGAGACCCGGGTGGAGAGCTGGCAGAGCCCCTTCTCTGCCACCAGCCTCAGCCAACGATACATGAGCTCTTCCTCTGTCCCTGTCCCTCCAATTCATACTTCTCTGCATTGCCAAGCTGAGACGTTGCTTTGAGCTTCATTCTTGCATGTGGGTGAAGTTTCAAAAGTTCGATGGTGGAAATGACAGGTCATCAGAACATCTGTTACTCTTTTATTTCCTGCTCTTCTTTCAATCACTGAAGTGAATCAGACCTGCTACTGGAAAGGGACAATCTGTGTGTGTGTGTGTGTGTGTGTGTGTTTTTCCGGTTTGAATTAAACAATGGGAAAACAGGCTTCTGAAATATTCAAGGAATCCTTTGTGGGGCTCATGTTTTTCTCTTCGGTGAACCACTTTCTGATATTCGAAATTATTTTTGAAGGGCGCCTGGGTGGCTCAGTCATTCAGCATCTGCCTTCGGCTCAGGTCATGATCGCAGGTTCCTGGGATGGAGCCAAGCATTGGGCTCCCTGCTGGCGGGAAGCCTGGTACTCCCTCTCCCACTTCCCCTGCTTGTGTTCCCTCTCTTGCTGTGTCTCTCTGAGTCCAACAAATAAATAAAACCTTAAAAAAAAGAAATTATTTTTTAAAGTAAAGCACAGCCTCAGAGATGTAAACTGGGTGCGATGCCCTTTGTGAGAGGAGAAATGGAGGAGGAGTGTAGGTTGTTTAGGAGCCCAGGGAGTGGCTCATTGTGTTCCCAGTGGAACACAAGCCCCTGTTAGCCTTCCTTGGCAGTGGCGTGGGTGTGCTGCTCACCTGGTGGCCCATCCTGGGCTCTGAAACCTGACCCAGTGAGTCCCTTGCGACTAGAACTGGGGAATCGATGAGGAAAACACAATGAACCCTGGAGGGTGCCTGCATCCTTTGTACTCCAAGAACTCCATGGAGCAAAGGATCTCATCACCCATGAGGCGTGTCAGGATCCCTGAGGATGTGGGCTTTGCTTCATAGGAAGAGGTTCTGTCTTCATCTTTAGCTGAACCAGAGCCATGTTTTCTGATTTTGAAGACCCAGACCTTTACGTGACCATGCCGTTATTATACTTGTTATTTTAAGAAAGCCATCTAGACATTGACTTCGAGATGCAAATATCAAAAGGAAAACCACAAGGACAAATATGTATAGGATGACTGCACTCGTGGTGCTTCTCATTAATATGGGTGACGTTGGGCTGCCCGTATGAGAAGGAACATGGAATTCTATTTGGATAGAAGTGTGCTGTGCCCACATAGTGTTTTATTCTATCCTTTTCCTTACTTCTCTGAAGGGAAAACGGAGTGGTGACTGGAGCTTGGTTTCTGAGTTGAAAGAATGGGAGACAAGAGATTTGAAAGAGCAGTGTTCATGCTGATGTAGTGCTCTGTGCCCAGTGATGAGGGTTCACAGCTTGGACTTGGAAGCACTGGCGTTCAGGGAGGATGTGGTCCAAGTTTCCCACACACAGCGTCGCTCGGCTGGTCTGCCTAAATGGACCTGTTCCTGTGTTTTGAAGGGCAGCTTGAAGGTGGCTTGAAAACCTAGGGCACTGGAGGAATGATCTGGAAGGGACACCTGGGTGGGCCAGTGTAGACAATCCAGGGAATTCCAGAGCTAACGCTGAACATCTTTCAGAGCCTGGAGTTTTCTTCTCTGTGAGCAGCAGTGAGCTGGGGTGGAAAGCAGTCTCTGGGTTAGGAGTCACCGTGTCAGCAGGTGTGAGCCTGGCAGGGCAGTCAGATCAGAGCTGGGGGACTGTGAGGCCATGGTGGTGGGCCTTCACTCTTGATGCACAGGCCTGCTTGTTGCAGGGACAGGGCTCTGCTCCCTGGCCAGCCCTCCTGCTGCAGACGTGATAGGAAACTTGCTTCCTGTTTGGTTCTCCAGTCCTCATCTCATCAGAGACCTTAGTCGGAAGCAGCCCACAGGCAGCATTATGGATTCTTGCCCAGTGTGTCCCTTGCTTCCTCGGACGAGGCATTGCAGGGTTCCTCTGCCTGGGTGTCTGTGAATTTAGTCAGCAGAAGCACTTCTTCCAGAGCCACACCCCTGAGAAATCCTCCACTTTTCTGTGCTGTGTGGAAGAGGCCAGTTTTCATTCGGAACTGAAATCTCAGCTCCTGCCATTAGGTTCCAAGACCACACAGCACACCAGTCTCCTTGAAGCTCTAGTTCCACATGGAGCCTGATGTGCGAGACTCAGGCTGAACCTAGGTGGCCTCCTTCTGTTCTGCTGCTGCTGCAGGTTCCTTCCTGAAAGGTGTGCACCGAAGCCTGGTTTGTGATTACATCCCAGGAAAAAGGGACAGGTGCATTATTCTGCTCCAGCACAGGAGGATGCAGGACATTAGTCACAGGTGGCTGGTGCAGGGAGCTGTGATGTTTGTTTCCCAGGACCTTGACCAGAGGGAGATTTGGATTCTTCTCTGCTCAGCTTTCTTATATGAGCACATCAAGCACATCAGGAGGAAGTGTGTGTGCTCACCTGTAATCAAGGAAGGTTCTGGTTTCAGATTTCATGTGCAAGTGAATTCCTCCTATGCCTCATTTTCCTGATGGTCTTCAGGGTGCTTAGGTGGACCCCTTGTTCCTGGCATCCTGGCTGTGCAAGAGCTCTGGTCACCTTTTCCCCAGGGCTCTGGACTAGGAAATCAGAGGGAGTCAATGGTGTAACTATCTGTGTAGGCCTCCATTTCTCTCTTGCTGAGATGGACTGGTGACTGTGATAACTGCTCTGGGAATACAAATCAGGGGACAGGGCTGGGTCCTGAAGGGGAGGTGGCGGTGATGCTTGCTGTTCACGTAGGGGCCAGGTGGGACTTCACTAGGAAGGTGATGCTTGAGTCAAGTTCTAAAGAAGGTGAGTGATATCACATCAAGAGCCTTCTAAATGGAAGGGAAAGCATATGCAAAGCCCCTTGGGCAGGAGCATACCAGGTATGTCCAGGAGCAGCAAGAAGGCCATATAGCCACAGGAAACAGCTTAGGACATGACCTTAGGGAGGTGACAGTAGGGTGACAGAAAGCCATTGCAGGGCCATGTGGGCCCTGTGGGACTCTGTTTCACTGGGTCCACCTGGCTATAGTGTTGAAAACAGATGACACAGGTTTGGGATGGGCAATGGAGGTTAATAATGAGGCTTTCCAGCAACTCGGGGAAGAGATGGGCTCCAGTTTGGACTAGACAGGTGGCCTTGGATGGAAGGGTTAGTCCTTTCCTGGGTACCTACTGAAGATGGAGCTCACAGGATTTGCCAGTGGGTTTGATATTGGGAATGCATGATCCCAGGGTCTTGGGATTGAGCACCTTGTCAGGCTCTCTGCTTGGCAGGGAGCCTCCTTCTTCCTCTCCTTCTGCCTGCTGCTCTCCCTGCTTGTGCTCTCTCTCTGTCAAATAAATAAATAAAATCTTTAAGAAATAATAAAGTATATTTTGTCCGATAAAAGTATTACTACCCCAGTTTTTTCTTCACTTCCATTTTCATTGAGTATCTTTTTCCATCCCTTTGCTTTAGTCTGTATGTGACTTGAGATATGAAATGAGTCTCTTATAATAGGCAGCCTATAGATGGGTCTTGTTCTTTACCCATTTAGCTATGCTTTGTGTTTCAATTGGAGTATTTAGTCCACTTACCTTTAAAGTTATTATAGTTAGGAGTGTACTTATTGTCATTTTGTTAAGTGTCTGGTTGTTTTTGTAGTTCTTCTCTGTTTTTTCTTCTTATCTTACTCTCTTCCCTGGTGAATTAATGATTTTTTTGGTGTGTGTGTTATGCTTGGATTACTTTATATTTATTTTTTGTGTACCTATTACAGAATTTTGGTTTGTGGTTACCACGTGGTTCATGTATAAGACCCTATGTACATAGCAGTCTATTTTAAGTTGATGGTCACATAAGTTCAAACTCATTCTAAAAGCACTAAATTTTTACACCCCCTTCCACACTTTTTGTTTTTGATGTTATAATTTATATCTTTTCATTTTGTGTATCCCTTAACTAATTACTATAGATGTAGTTGATTTTTACTGCTTTTGTCTTTTTAACCTTCATATTAGTTGTATAAATGATTGATCTATTACCCCTACTATATGTTTGTTTTTATCATGAAATTTTTCTTTCATAATTTTTAAAAAGATTTTATTTATTTGACAGAGAGAGAGAGATCACAAGTAGTCAGAGAGGCAGGCAGAGAGTGAGGGGGAAGCAGGCTTTCAGCTGAGCAGAGAGCCTGATGTGAGGCTTGATCCCAGGACCCTCAGATCATGACTTGAGCTGAAGGCAGAGGCTTAACCCACTGAGCCACCCAGGTGCCCCCTTTCATAATTTTTTAAAATTTCCAGTTCTGATTTTTTCTTTTCCACATAAATAAGTTCCTTTAACATTTCTTCTAAGTGTGGTTTAGTAGTGATGAGCTCCTTTGGAAATTTTTGTCTCTCCTTGAATTCTGAATGATAATTTTGCAGGTACAGTATGCTTGACTGTTTCAGCACTTAAAACATATCCTGCCCCTCTCTTCTGGCCTAGAAAAAGCAGGTGATAGCTGTATGGGGTTTCTCTTATAGGTAACTAGTTGCTTCTTTCTTGCTGCTTTTAAGGTTCTTTCTTTATCTTTAATTTTTAACATTTTAGTTTTTATGTGTCCTGATGTGGTCTTTTTGGGTTCATCTTGTCTGGGAATTTCTGTGCTTTCTGGATTTGGGTGTCTGTTTTCTTCCATAGGCTAGGGAAGTTTTCAGCTATTATTTCTTCAAATAACTTTTCTGTCTCTTTCTGTTCTCTTTATTGGAGTTCTATAACATGAATGTTATTATGCTTGATGTCTTTCCAGAGGTCCCTTAAAATTCGTCATTTTTAAAAATTCTTTTTGCTGTGCAGCTTGGGTAATTTTCATCACCCCATCTTCCAGATTCCCAATCTGTTCTTCTGCATCTTCTAATCTGCTGTTGATTCCCTCTAGTGCATTTTTCATCTCAGTTATTTTATTTTTTTAGATCTGATTGGTACTTTTTTATATCTTTGTTGAAGTTTTCATTGAAGTCATTCACTGTTCTCCCAACTTTGTTGAGCATCCTTATGATCATTACTTTTACTTCTTCTTCAGGTAGATTGCTTATCTCTGTTTCATTTAGTTCTTCTTCTTCTTCTTCCTCTTCTTCTTTTTTTTTTTTTTAGGTTTATTTTAAGTAATTTCTATACTCTACATTGGGCTCAAACTCATAACCCTGAGATCAAGATCGCAGAGATGATATGCTCTTCTGACTGAGCCAGCCAGGCACTCCTCACTTAGTTCTCTTTCTGAGGTTTTTTCTTTTCTTTCTTTCTTTCTTTCTTTTTTTTTTTTTTGTTCATTTGGCATGTTGTTTTTGTGTGTCAGGACAGTCAGCTATGTCTCCGTGTCTTGAAAGTAGTGGCCATATAAAGAAGGTGTCTTAGGGGGCCCAGAAGCATAATCCACCCTAGTTACCAGAACCAGGCATGCCAAGGATATTCCCTGTGTGGGCTGTGTGCACCTACTGTGACTGGGCTATAACTATTGAAGATGTGTCTGGTGGATGGGGCTGGCCTTCCTCCTTTCCCCTAAGTGGAAATCATTGTGGAGCACTGGCGCTGGTGAAGACTGTTTGTTGGGTGTGGCAGGGTGGCAGCCACTTTGCGGAAGTGGTGCCTGCTGGAACATGTGGATTGGGTAGGGTAGGTCTGCAGAGGAACATCAGGGTAGGTTGAGTGGTCCTGGCAGGGTGGATGGAGAGTGTCAGAATTGGCACCCGCCACTGTTAGGTCAGGTAAGGTAAAGGAGGGGAAGAGAAATTGTGCATACGAGCACTTCTGTTCCTGTGTAAAGTTCTTACAGATCCCTGCTTCTCTACACACGCCCTAAAATTATTTTGGTGTTTGGTTCCTGACTAGAAAGCATCTCTCTCCCTCCTACCCTCTGGGTGTGGCTTTTCCTTTGTATGTTCAGCTGTGGAAAACCTGTTATGTTAGTCTTCTGGTCATTTTCAGAAAGTTGCGCTTTATTTAGTTGTATCCTTTGGGTGTTCATGGGAGGAGGTGAACTCAATGCTTCCTACTCAGCCATTTCCCCTTGCCTCTGTAACTCACTTAATTGTTATACTAGTGTTATCAGAGAGTTAATGTTACAATCTTTTTACATATGGGGAAATTGAGGCAAAAAGATGTGAAGTTACTTGCCTGTGGTTTCAGAGCCATTAAATAATGTATTTCAACTGAGGGAGTGTGGTGCCAGAATCCATGTTCTTAACCAATGTATCTCACTACCTTTCTTGTCTTTGGAAGACAATGAGAAGATTGGATGTGAAGGGAAGGAAAAATATAGGTGATAACTAATGGGGAATAAGTTAGGTGAAACTTTTTTTTTTCTTTTTAAAGATTTATTTGTTTTAGAAAGAAAGAATGAGCAGGAGGGGGCAGAATGAGAGGGATAGAGAATCTCAAGCAGACACTGAGCTGAGTGTGAAGCCCAATGTCCAGTTCAATATCATGACCCTGAGATCATAACCTGAGCTGAAACCAAGAGTCAGGATGCTCAACTGGCTGCACCATCCAGGTGCCCTGAAACTTTTTTTTTTTTTTTTTAAAGAAAGAGAGACATGAGTACATTGTAAAAATTAATGGGAAGGATTCCTGAAAAAGATGAATATGCAAGACAAAGAAGGATTAAGAGACAGTATACAATTCTCTTTAAAAGGGAGAAAAGAGGGACATCTTGGTGACTCAGTTGTTAAATGTCTGCCTTCTGCTCAGGTCATGATCTCAAGGTCCTGGGATCGAGCCCCACATTGGGCTCCCTGCTCAGTGGAGAGCCTGCTTCTCCTTCTCCCTCTGCTCTTCCACCTGCTGTGCTCTCTCTTTCTCTCTCTGTCAAATAAATAATTAAAAAAATAAATATATAAATACAATCTTTAAAAAATATAAAGGATTGATAAGAATAAAAACACAGGAGATGGGACAAACAAAAGTATGACAGTTCCTCTATCATAACTGAAGGCGAGGAGGCTAGGATAGCTATAGATGTTTGGTTTCAGGAAAATCAAAGAACTTCCGTTTGATGAGTTCTGTTTTCTCTAAGAAGAGGCTAAGTCATGAATGGTGGGTGCAGTTGTATGGGTGGGGCCAAAGAGAGATTGATGACTAAGGAGAACAGGAAAGATTAAGTAGTCCTGGAAGTTATTTGGTATTATTTCTGGGGATTATAAGGACTCATTTGGTAAGGAATCATAAATTTCATGGAAGTGAGCCTCCTCCAGACCATGGCTGATTGGTGCTTTTATTCTCTCAGTTAATTGTAGTCTTAATACATGAACTGATGGTCAGAAATCTGAACACATTATTGTCCCTTTGCTAAAGTACAGATCTTATTTTTTAATCTTTCTGTTGCTTGTGAGGCCTCTATATGTACTTTTCCTTGCTTTGATCCTCTTGTCTCAAAATATTAATCTTGTTTAGAACAGAGTCCTGGGGGAAGATTGTAAATATAAATTCTTGCTTCTGGCTTCCTTAATAGTGACGGAAAATAAGAATTTGCCAGATCAGTGACCATATATACAATATGCCTGAGGTCTTGTGAAGGTACTCTAGTAAAAATACCATAGCTGCAACTACTTTCTTGAATTTGCAGTAGTCTACCATCAACTTCCTGGATATGTCTGCTTTTTGCAGGAGCCAGATTAGTGAAAATAGAAATACGATAGGGATGGTCAACTATGAGGTCTCTAAGGGTTACACTAATCTCTGCCATTTCCCCTGGAGGTATGATATTGTTTATGATTTACTCTCATAGTTGAGGACGGGGGAAGCAAATTTAGAGGCTTCTTGTTAGCTTTCTGCAATATGATAGCCCTATTCCACAGGCTAAGGGACTATCGGGGAACAAGTCCAGCATGTAACATTGCAGGTATCCAAATAAACCATATAAGCAAGGGCCGGCTGGAACTGCAGCTAATCTAAGTCTTGGAAAAATGCCATGTGATCATCCTAAAACAGAAGGGGCTGTGAGACCATCTCCCACTTGCTTCCCTATCTCCCCTAGAATGCTGTTTAATGAGGTATGGGACTCTGCCATGCACTTCCCACCAGTGGAACCACACCATGTGAACTGCATTAATGGAATCCACAACAACAGGATGTCTGTAACTCATAGTGCAGTCATCTGGTCCCTTTTGTTTCAGTGTCATCCTTTTTGGTGTGTAGGACAAGGATCACTGGGAGCTGGCATCTTTGGCTTATTCTTCTTTACACTACTTAACTAACAAACTGTCTAAATCTAAAAGTGGTTTGTTTTATCTTTACCGATCAAATCAGTCAGGGCTTGACCTTGGCTTTGCCTGTCTTGTATGTTTCTGTCTTGACAGGAGCCAATAATGGGTTCTACCAATTACCAAATGTGTCCATTCCAAACTATACATTTAGGGATCAGGAAAACGACCTTGGGTCGGTGCCCATAGACCCATTCTAGGTATTGCTGTTAAGAGGTTTGAAGCACCATTAGGATTCCCAATCCTTTGTATGTGATTCTGTTTCCACCGAGAAAAAGAAGTTTGCAAGTAGAAGTTTACTGGTAGGTTCCCACTCATCCTTCTCTTTGTTCCTAATGCTCTGGAATTTCACAATGTGTGTCTCCTCTGGGTCTAAATTTATGCTTGTGCTGGACCCTCAGTAGACCTCTCAATGTGGAAACTCATGTAACTTAGTGCATGGGGCATTTTCTTGAAAACTTTCTCTGATGATTCTCTTCTTTTCATTTTCTTTCTGCTTTCTTTCTTGAATTCTTATTTTTCAAATATTAGCCTTTCTGAGTTGGTTTTCTAATTTTTTAATCATTTTTTCCACGTTGCATCTCCTTGCCTTTTTGAACTGTTTTTGGGAGATTTCTTCTACTTTATCTTCTAATCTTTCAATTGAAATTCTCATTTCTGCCATCCTGTTTATTATTTTCCAAAGCACTTTTTTGTTCTCTGAATAATCTTTTAAAAGAATAGCATCCTGATTTGTTTACATGAAGGCATCTTATCTTTCTGAGCATAGTAATAAGGTGATTTTTGGAGGGTAATTTTTATAGCCTCTATTCTCCATGTTAGAGACCTACCCCAGCTGTCTGGTGAATATTTATTTAATTTTCTGTATATTGTGATATTTGAGAATCTTTTTTTTTTGTGAATACTTGATTGTCTGCTTATTTTAAAAATGGGGACTAAAAATATAATTAGAAGCTCTGAGCACTTGGATGGGGTTGTCTGTTTTAAATTTTACTGTACAGTGATCTCATTGGGCCATCTGATAGGCAACCCCAGATGTTAGGGTCTTTAGATATTTCCATGTTGGCTGGTCAGATTGTTCACGAAAAAACTCTTCTAGTCTCCTGCCTAAAGAGTAAAAGTCTGCCAGTGTTCTGGGAATATTCAGCATTCAGCATGTCTTTGGTCATTGAATCCGCATATTTTTGGTACAGTACCCATTTCCCAAAGTCCAAGAATTCACTCTTTTACCTTCTCCAGAGACTATGCCATGACAAGGTAGGAGAGGACTCTTGCCAAGACAGTGGAGTCAGGAGGGATGCAGGGATCAGACTTCTCAGGTAGTTTTCTCCAAATATTCCTTTTTATAACTCCCGGTCTCTACTTCCATTTTCAGAGGTATTTGGTGCTGCTTGTTTTGAGTCTTTTGAGGTTTCTATGACATAAATTAGGTTGATTCTCAGTGGTACCTTAGGATTCAACTTTTCACATCTGTAAAGTTGGTTACCATTGGTCTGTCTGCTCTCTAGTTTCCCACATTTGGGGACTATTGTCTCCTATTTTATTTTCACACCCTCTTGGTTGCAGTCTTTGTAGGACTAGGGCAGAAGCAGAACTGGATCTGCCATCTTAGCACAGAAGTCACTTTTCATGTTTTATTTTATAATGTCACTGTATACAAAATTTTTAGCAGATAACTTGTAATTACTGTGCTAAAAACCAATGTTCATTTATTTGTTCAACAAATATTTATTGAGTGCCAACAATGTGCTAGGCATTAGTCTAGGTATTTGGGACACATTAAGGAACAAAGAAGATAAAGGTCCTAGCTTTTTGTTTTGTTTTGTTTAAAGATTTTATTTATTTAATTGAC
Organism: Neogale vison; assembly: GCF_020171115.1. Lineage (NCBI taxonomy): Eukaryota > Metazoa > Chordata > Mammalia > Carnivora > Mustelidae > Neogale > Neogale vison. The sequence continues at coordinate 95,142,798 of NC_058093.1, read as the reverse complement.
AGAGAGAGAGCACAGGCAGGGGGAGTGGTAGGCAGAGGGAGAGGGAGAAGCCAACTTACTGCTTAGCAGAGATCCCAAAGCAAGGCTCCATCCCAGGATCCTGGGATCATGACCTGATGCTTTACCAACTGAGCCACCCAGGTGCCCCAAAGATCCTAGCTCTTGTGGATCTTATCTTTTTGAGGGAGGAGGCAGATAATAAATAATAAACAAAGTAAATAAATTATATAACATGTTAGAAAGTGATAATAAGAAAGAAAAAATAGAGCATGGTAAAGGGAATGAGGAGTGCTGAGTGACAGGAGGGCAGGGAGGTTGCTATATTCAATATGGTGTTCAGAGTAGGTTTTGTTGAGAAAGTGACATTTGAAGATTTGAAAGCAGTGAGAGATGTGGCAATATACAGATGTGGGGGAAGAGCATTCCAGGCAGGGGAGCAGTCAGTGCAAAGGCTTTAAGATGGGAGGAATAAGGGCAGTGTTCTATATAACAATGTCTTTAGGGCCTCTGAAGTGTGAGCATAAATGACTCCAGTTTGTCAAGCTATTTTTTTAATTGCATAAAAAATCCATATAATAGGGGCACCTGGGTGGCTCAGTGGGTTAAAGCCTCTGCCTTCCACTCAGGTCATGATCCCAGGGTCCTGGGATCGAGCCCCACATCGGGCTCTCTGCTGAGCAGGGAACCTGCTTCCCTTCCTCTCTCTCTGCCTGCCTCTCTGCCTAATTGTGATCTCTGTCTGTCAAATAAATAAATAAAATCTTAAAAAAAAATCCATATAATATAAAATTTACTCCCCTAACCTTTTTAAAGTATATTGTTTCGTGATGTTTGTTCACATTGTTGCACAACAGATAAGTAGAATTTTTCACCTTGCAAAACTGAAACTCTCTGCTCATCAAACAACTCCCCAGGTCTCCTTCACCCAGCCCTTGGCAAATACCATTCTTGCTTTCATTTTGACTACTCTAGATATCTCATATAAGTGGAATCATACAGCATCTGTCCTTTTGTGAAAGCATCTCCCAAGCTTTTTGAGTTCCTGTATTGCAAATTTATGCTGGCTCCAGCCTTGCTCTTCTTCTTTCAGCTGTTCTTTCCTGCATGCATGTAAGTCAAATCTGAACGCCCCTGTTTACCAGCTAAATCAGATAGGATGTCTTTGGCTGCAAGGAAGAGAAACCCTGACTCAGACTGTTTCAAAGAGTAAAGGAAGGAATCGTGCACGTAGTATAGTTTAGAAAAAGGGAGTTGAAATTTGTTCTATACAGCCCTTCAGCAACGTCATCAAGGAGTGAGGAGTTCTTTTTTTTTTTTCCCCCCTCAATTCTACAGGTTTCAGCTAGCAAGAGGATTGCAGCTAATTCAGACATCTTATCCAGTCTCGACATCAGAGAAGGAAAGAGACATTCTTCTTTTTCGTTCCTGTCTCTTAGACATAGAAACCTTTCCTCGAAGTCTTTTCACAAGGCTTTCCTTCACATCTCTTTGGCCGGAATTCTATCACATGCCTGTGTCTGAACAAGTTGCTGGGATGGGCTGGGTCTGTTGCCCCCATAGAAGCACATGAATGCATGGGAGAGAGGTGGATACCCATATAAAATCAGATTCTCTTAGAAAAATGGAAGGGGAGAAGTATGCTGAGTACACAGCTGAGGTTTGTGATATAATAAGAAATATATATTTGGTATTTGTCTCTGGTTCCTAGAACAGGACTTCTAAACCCTTGGAATTTTCTGAGTGATAGAGGTGATAGGAATGCTTTTTGTTATTCTTTTAACCACACTTGAATTTATGTTAATGAAATAATTGGTGGCTGAAAGCTCCTAGATAGCTCTAGGATCAGGGTTGTTTACCAGAAGAAGCAACCATGTGATTAGAGGGTTGAAATTTTCAGCCCAACTCCCATTCCTAACCTCTGGCGGGGGCAAGGACAGGGGGAGACTAAGGCATTGAGTTAATCACCAACGGTCAATGATTTAGTCACTCATACCTACTTAATGGAACCTCCATAAAATACCTAAATGAAAAGGTCAGGACAGCTTCTGGGTTGGTGAACACATCCATGTGCCAGGAGGGTAGCGCATTGCAGATTCCTTAGGAACAGAAACTCTTGTGCTTAGGATTCTTGTGGAAACTTGCCCTATGTACCTCTTCCTCTAGATACTCAATTGTATTCTTTATAATATCCTTTATAATAAAATGGTAATAGTAAGTAAAATGCTTTCCAGAGTTCTGTAATCTATTCTAGCAATTATCAAAACTGAGGAAGGGGTCATGGGAACTTCTGACTTGTAGCCTAGTCAGACAGAAGTGTTGATAACCTAAGCACCCACTACTTTTAACTGGTGTCTGAAGTGGGGCAGTCTTGTGGGATTGAGCCCTTAACTTTTGGGGTCTTTGCCAGCTCCAGAATTGAATTAGATTCCAGGACACCCAGTTGGTTCTGTAGGGAATTAGAGGATTGCTTGGTGTGGAAAATCCATACATTAATGGTCAGAAGTGTTGGGAGTAGAAACTGGTGATACGTAGTAGTAGTATACCAACAGTGTCTGGAACACCAACTGTGTATGATTTGAGGAAAGTGATTTAACATCTCAATTTTCTGAGACAATAAGAATAATGCTATTTTTCTCATGTGAGGATTAAATGTTATAATAATTGAAGTGAGAAAACATATGTAAAACCACGCAGGACAGGCCATGGCATGTGGTATTGTCTGGTTCAGTAGTTCTGCAACTATGGTCCCTGGACCAACGGCATTAACAGCAAATCATCTGGTGTTACAGGTTGAATCATGTTCCCTGCTTCTCCTCATTCATAGGTTGAAGTCCTAACTTCAGGTACCTCAGAATGTGATTGCATTTGGAGATAGGGTTTATAAGACATGATTAAATTAAAATGAGGTCGATAGCATGAGCCCTACTCCGTTATGACTGGTGTACTTGGAATAAGAATTAGGACGCAGACACACACAGACGGATGACCATGTGCAGACACAGGGAGAAGACAGCCATCTATAAACCAAGGAGAGATACCTCAAAATAAACCAACACCTCCTACATCATGATTTCAGACTTTAAGGTTCCAGAACCATGAGAAAATAAATTTCTGTTATTTAAGCCACCCAGTCTGTGGTACTTTGTTATGGCAGCTCTAGCAAACTAACATTATCAGGGAACATGTTAGAAATACAAAGTCTCTGGCCCCACCCCAGACATACTGAATCAGAAACTGTGAGGGTGGAACTCAGCATTCTGCGTTTTAAAAGTCCTTTAGAGGCACCTGGCTGGCTCAGATGGTGGAGCATGGGACTCTTAATCTCAGGGTTGTGAATTCAAGCCCTGCACTGGGTATGGAGCCTACTTAAAAAAAAAAAAAAAAAGGAAAGAAAAATCCTTTAGATTACTTTAATGCACACTTAAGTTTGAGAAAGGCTGGCCTAGCTGTTAAAGGATGGAGGAATTTGACGAGCTTGGGTTCATATCTCAACTCTACCACTTAGCAGCTGTGTGATTTGGGGTACTTTCATGAGCCTCTCTGTGTTCCAATCTCCTCATCTGTAAAATGAGGCTAATCCTAGTCCTTATCCATTAGGTTGCTCTGGTGATAAATGAGTTGATCCATATAGAATTCAGAACAGTGCTTGGTGCGTAGTTAATGCTCAACAAGTGTGAACTATGATTATAGTAGACAACATGTAGATGTTGAATCTGGATCTCATTTTAAATGGGTGGGCTTGGAAAAAGAGATAGTAGCCGAGCTTATTGGAATTACTTGTAGAATGAGGTCATGGGGACTCTCTTAAATAAAGTTGAATACTCTAGCCCCTACTTTGGCTGCTTAAAACCCTTTTTTTTCTTACTTCCTGGTTTATGATTGTGATGTGGAAAATGCAGACGGTGCCAAGTTCTTCGGAGTTTATGCAAATAATACATTGAACACATTGTTGTGTTGCTCTTCATTTTCTACGAAGGCCCCATTGTCACCAATTTTATATCCTGTTCCCATGAGAACTTTACCTTTTGCTTCTCTACATTCCATTCTTGATGGATTGTCTAGTTTCTCATCTAGACAACTTACCGTCTTTTCCCGATGGCCCATTTAAAACCACCTCCTATTAAAAAACAAGTTTTCCATCGAGGCATCTGTATACTCATTTCCTTTGTTTTTCATTTACTTTCTATCCAAGGTGATTCCAATTGTTTTACAGTGTGCAGCTGCTACTAGATACTATTGCCATTTTCACTGGGGGAGTTGCATTTCCCAGCCTTGTTTCGTATATTTGATTGTCTTCAGTATTTTATGTGAGTTGTAAACACACTGGGTAGAAACAACTCAATAAATGACAAACAGTAAAATGAATAATAAAAAGTTATAGTCTCATAAAAGGAGAGTGAGTGGGGCCCCTCTCCCAAATAAAAGGAAGTCAGGGATATCAGTATGTTCAGGAAACTACCAGCTAGCTACTACTTTGCTTTAAAATATTCTTTTAGTCACAAACTTATTTTCCCTTGCAATACACAATTCACTTTCCCCTCTACTAAGCTTCTTAATCACTCCAGGAAACATAACCATTCATTTATCATCTAGGCTCCAAACCTTGGTGTCATTTCTTATTGCTTTCTTTTCTCCCCAACATTGAGATATCTACCAAAATCTTTCTACTATTGCATTTCTAACGTTATCCATCTCTAACTTATCTAAAAGACCAGGCTTTCTACAGTTGTGGGACACTGCAGAGTCAGGGTAAATAATAACTCATTTGGGTGGATTATCTCCAATCTTATTTTGTAATTCCATGCATTACTACAGCCATATCCAGAAGTTCAATAAAGACTTTTAGGCCCCTTCCCCCCCAATAAATTGAAATGTAAAATACAAAGTAAGCATAAAATATACCACACTTTCAAAAGAATTTTATATGAAACAGGAGGTGGGGAAAAATTAAAATGGCAATAATGGCAATTACATGACTCTTTTAGACCTCTTGTCTGACTTTTACTATTTATTATTCAGATGCTCTTTCTTGTCTTCTACTTTGTTCACCTCAACATAATACCTTTCAGTTTTTCACAGAAGTTCACCTATGTCTCCATTCAGGGAGAATGTGGTTTTACCATCTACCATTTCTTTAAAAAAATGCTTTTATCTTAAAAATGCTCTTTATGGGGCACCTGGGTGGCTCAGTGGGTTGAAGCCTCTGCCTTTGGCTCAGGTCATGGTCCCAGGGTCCTGGGATCGAGCCTCGAGATGGGCTCTCTGCTCAGCAAAGAGCCTGCTTCCTCCTCTCTCTCTCTGCTTGCCTCTCTGCCTACTTGTGATCTCTGTCTGTCAAATAAATAAATAAATGAAATCTTTTTTTAAAAAGTGCTCTTTACTGGGATCCTGGGTGGCTCAGGTGGTTAAGCAAGTGCCTTCAGCTCAGGTCATGATCCTGGAGTCCTGCATTCGACTGCCTGCTTAGAAGGAAGTCTGCTTCTCCATCTGATGCTCTCCCCATTCATGCTCTCTCTCTCACTCTCATTCTCTCTCAAATAAATAAATAAAATCTTAAAAATATACTCTTTATTGAAAATTATTTTCTCCAACCTAAAGTCCTTTATATATCTTCATTTATGCTTCTGAATATGACTTTAAGCCAAAGGAACCGTTTTCTGTATTCTGAAGGATAACACTATGTAATTCATATATAAACAAGTTAAGTTAAGTTAAAACATTTAAATTTTTAAATATTTGATCCGGGCTCAGATCAGTTTTCCTCATTGAGTCACTCAATCCAAACTCTGTTAAGGAAATCTAGTTTCTTACTATTCCCTGTGTTGTGGTAGATCATGTTTCTAAAGATGGCTGCCATAATATCTCCCATCCCACATGTTCTTTTGCAATGTGCTGGTTAATCCCTGACCAAGAAGTAGAGTTCTTTTGTCACTTCCTTTGTTTTGTTTTGTTTGTTTGCTTTTGTTTTTTTTTGTTTGTTTGTTTCAAAGTAGACTCTATGCCCAGTGTAAAGCCCAGCGTAGGGATTGAACTCATGACTCTGAGATGACGACCTAAACTGAGATTGAGAGTCATATGCAACCAACTGAGCCAACCAGGTCCCTACTATCTCTCCCTTTGAATCTAGACTGGTCAGTAACCTATTTTGACCAATAGGATGCATCAAAAATCCGTATCTTCTGCCTTAATGTCTTGGAATGTTCTTTTTTGGAACCAACTGCCATACTGGGAGGGAGCCTTAGAAACCATGTGAACAGATCTCATCAAGGAAAACCAAAGACTTTGGCCAACAATCCCAGCTGAGTTTCCAGCTGGGATGTGAATCAGGCCTTTTTGGTTATTTCAGATAGCTCAGAACCCTAGCCAATACTCTATAAACTAGAATTGCCTGAGCAACCTATAGAAACATAGGAAATAAGAAATTGCTTCTGTTTCAAGCCACTATATTTGGAAATAGTTTATAATGTATCAATGCCTACCTGGACAAACTGGGACTCCACTAATCTTTTTTTTTTTTTTTAAAGATTTATTCATTCATGTATTTAAGAGAGAGAGAGAGAGAGAGAGAATGCAGTAGTGGGAGGGGCAGAAGGAGAGGGAGAGAGAGTCTCCAGCAGACTCTGTGCGGAGCACAGAGCCTGACATGGGGCTTAATCTGATGACCTGAGATCACAACCTGAGCCAAAACCAAGAGTCAGACACTTAACTGACTGTGCCACCCAGGTGCCCCTCCACTAGTCTTGTTTTTGAGGCCTTGTGCCAAGTTTACCGGCTTATCTCAACACCCTGAGAGCTCTGCAAGGAAATAGATACAACTTAATTTGTGGGTCTTCACAATCTCCTTTTAGCTCTATGCTTCAGTGAAAATGGCCAAATGATAGCCGTAGTATTAATGAACACTTTTGAATGCTTATGATGTGCCAGGCACTGTTTTAACTATATTTACTAATATATCTAGTCTTTAGAACAATTTTTGAGCTAGGTACTATTATTTCCATTTTACAGGTAAGAAAACCAAGGAACAGAGAGATGAAGCCACTGGTACAAAGTCCAACAGCAAGTGGAAAAAATCCCCATCAGAACCCAAGCCTTAGGAGCCACACACCTAGCCGCTATGATGAGATGATGATAACCTCAAGTTCCTCAGGTTAATCCTCAAATGACTGAGGAAAGTGAAGTTTCTTTGGCTATGTTACTTGATCCTCCTACTTTGGTTAAGAAAGTCCTTTAAAGGCTTTGATTGCTTCATTCATGTGTACTAGATTCTGTGGCCCATGCTCCCACTTATATTTAGAAAAGCCTAGCGTTAGAAAACTCTGAATGCTTGACTGTTTTTACATTCACAGCTGAGGGTAGGATAGAACCCAGGTTCCTCTTCCCCACTTAGCCTCCTCCGCAGAGGGCAGCAGAGTGACAGGCAGGCAGCACCTAGAGGAGGAAGCCCAGGAGTAGTGTGGTCCGGGCAGAACTCTTTACTCATCCTCCAGACCGCAAGCGCCAGGCGGGAGCCCTGCACAAATCCTCTTGGCACCTGTCAGACGAAGGGAAGGCATGACTGCTGACTGCTGCTTCTAATGACAGGGGCAGGGGTGGGGTGGGGGGCGTGCAGCCAAAGCTGCACCAGTCAGATCTGGAGTGGAGGGAAGCCTCCACAGTCGCCACCTAAGACGGGCTCCCAGTGCCCCTGTCCAGCTGGCTTGCTGCCTTCCAGTCTTTTCTTGGCAGCCTTTCTAGAGCCCTCACTGCAAGGGCGTGGGGTTTTGCCTCCCATAGTCTTAAAGTCCTCCTGGCTTCCTGATATCCTCCCTGATAACCGCCTCAAATACTCTAAGGGAAGTAAAAAAGCTAACTACAAAATTCAGTAGATCTGCATTCTCATGCTGTATTCAGAACAGGGCCTCTGGAGACAGACAGTTTTGGGATCAGAGCCCCATTTTTGCTGCTTAATCGCTGTGTGATTTTGGGAAAGTTGCTTTCTTCTTTCTGCCTCAATGTCCCTTAGCTGTAGATCAGGTTAGTGATATTTACCTCGTGTGGCTGTTGGGAGGAATAAATAAGTATTATGGGCAGAGTTCTTGGTCTCATATATACCCAGCAACCATCCGGGTACCTATTATTACCTAGATAGTGTGTACTGGGCATCTCTATAGCCACTAGATGCCATTCGGTCTTAGAGTGTAAACTGATGTTTCGGGCTCTACTATGTATTGGCTGCTCAGGAAGAAGGGAGCTGCCATGGTCTGTTTTAGAAAAGTACTATCTTTTAGTCCCTTCCCTTTTACTTCCATCCCCTAAATGCTTTGGAGGTGTGTGGTATGAAACTGACTTCTCTAGTTTTAAAAGTTACCTAAGTCTTGATCGCATGTTCTTAATCTGAAGTTTACTGGTCTCCAGGAGTCCATGATCCCTTGAAACAGTATGCAACATTTTGTGTGTCTACATGTAAGTACGTTTGGAGGGAAGAGATGATTCATAATTATCAACAGACTCTCAAAGGGGTCCATGTTTGGACAAAAGACTAAAAACCACTAATACAGAAACAGTCTTTTAAATCTTCTTCTACTGAAAGTAACTTGGAGGCCTTCCCTGACTTAAGACAAAGCAGGCACAATTTTGGACAACACTGGAAATGGATCCTGTCTTTCAGCCAAGGCCCAGTCTCTTTTCCCCAGTTGTCTCTAACAGAGTGGGGGGCTGGCTATTTCCATTGGCAAAGGTAGATGCCAGAAAGACAGAACTCTGTGGATGAAGAGGTGTTGCCTTTTCTAACAGCTCACAAAGACCAGAGCCTAACCTCAGCTGTACCTTCTATCTCTGGGAAGTCACTTATGGAGGATCATTCTCAGAATGATGAGTATCTAAATTATGTCCCCAGACACACGCCTTAGGCAAAGCCCTAAGGGCTGATGGCCATGGGGGTGAGGGTGGGATGGTGTGTGGTATTCTTCATTCAATGGGGATTAATAAATGAAAATGATATCACTCTGAATCTCTGAAGGGGCAGGTGTCCAGGAGGCCCTTTTGGCTTCTGCAATGGGGCCTAACAGCCTGTGCACTGGGCTCCATAATTTAGGCCTCCGGCACAGAATTTGCACAAAGCAGGTGTGGCTACATCAGCATTTTGGGATTTAAGGCCAGCTTCTCTTTTCCACAGATCCTTTCCCCCAAATTGTAAGGATGATTTGGCTAGTTAATTCTGCTTTATGTTTAAAGAAAATGATTGTTGGTTTATCAAGCAAATGAAAATATAGTTCTTGGTGAGGGGATTTAAAGTAATTTAAAAGTTCAATGGCTGATGACTAATTTTGCAATTGTTATCCTTACATCTCTTTAATGGATAGATAATTTGTGAATTATGGCATATACAATGTAAGATGTATGGACTATAATTGGGAAACATTTTTGATCCATGTAAACAAACTGAGATAAACGGTGGGTGCACCTGTTCTTAGCCGGTCCCAGGAATATACGAAACTCTGGCACAGGATTAACGTCTGTTGGTGTCAGTGTGACAATAACAAAACAAAGCTGGCACTGGGGTCAGGAAGTCTTTGGTGGGCGGGGAGCCACCGTCTGCAGCCAGAGCCCGGCACGCTGTGTGTTCTGATGTCCATCAACCAGGAAAGGGAATCTAAGGTTTTCAAACGATTTTCCCCCTTCACAAAGCTGCTGTGTAAAATAAAATACAAATCCTTCCTGATTGTTCCTAGCTTTCCTTCCTTTAGGAAGTTTTCAGTCAATGGGAAACAAAGTCTTATTCAAAGGATTAAAGCTATAGTCATTCTATTGTTTACAGTTTCAATAATGTGGCTTTCCTTCCACAGACAAAATTTCCAATTCACAAATCATCTAAAAAACAGGAAATTTGGGGGAAACACGTGCTAATGATAACAAACAGGGGATCTAGCGTGTGGTATAAAAGTTTATGCAAGGAGGCATCCGATTGTAAGGTTTTTTTGGACTGCCGTACTTCTGGATGCATTCTAGGAAGATTATTCCTTAAAAGAAAAAGCCATATGGCCTGTAACATAAAACTACTCAGTTCCCACCCCTCGCCTCCAGAGAGGAGAGGGGCAGGGAAGAGGGGAGGCAGATTCAAGCTCTATTTTGAAGGCTGTGCTGCAGAGGTTGCGGGCTTCTACCCCCTTCTCCCTGCCTTTTCCCTGCCCTTGTTAGTCCTCGGTTTCTCTTCTCTCTCCAACCAAGGCCAGGGGCCTTACCAGGGGGATGGAGGGAGAAGGGCCAGCCGCATTGGTTAGCAGGGCTGGAGAGAATGCGTAAGAGAGGGAGAGCCAGGCAGCTTTGAGCTGTGGCTTGTGGGCAGTAGCCACAGGGAGCCATAGCAGGTTAAAGAGGTTGTGGAAGCAGTTGTTACTTTTGCAAGCAGGGAGAAAGCAGGGCTGGTGGGGCCGAGGAGGAGGCAGCAGTACTAAACTATGAATAGACAAACTCATGCTGGAAATCTATTCCAGCTGCTTTAAAATAAACTACCAAGAGAATTCTTTTTTATTCAGAATCTTTATTTTGGTGACAATGTTTTAGTCTTTTTTAATCTGTATCCTAGAAGGAACAACCATAGTTCGTCCTGAATAATAATTTTAGTGTCTGAAATTCCCCAACATCATGATTTTTCCCCAGTCCCCATCTTTAACCATTCCCTTTAACCTTTATCCTCACTTCAGGGAAAATAGCACTTTTCCATGACTGGGGGATGACAGAACTTATTTACTTCTGTGCTCTTGCTACTCAAGGTGTGGTCTGGTTCCCAGCAGCAGCAGAAGCATTTAGCTTGGTAAAAATTCAGACTGTCAATCCCTGCCCTATACTTACTGGGAACTGCCTTGAAGGGAATCTTTGGTGGTTTGTATGCACATTAAATTTTGGTTTATTCCCTACTACAGAGATCATAATCTACACAACCAAGGCTTGCAGGATCCTACATTCTCTGGCCCTGCCCACTTCGGTCTTATCCTGTAACACTCTACTGCTCATTCACTAATTCCAGCATCTGAGCTTTTGCATTCCCCATTCCTTCTACGTGGGGTGTTCTTGTTCCCTCTTAGTATGGCAAACTCCTTTATATCATTAAGGTGTCAACTTATTTTTTTCACAGATTTTATTTTATTTATTTGACACAGAGAAAATGTGAGAGAGGGAACACAAGCAGGAGAGTGGGAGAGGGAACTCAGTGCTCTCACTGAGCAAGGAGCCTGATTCCGGGCTCAATCCCAGGAACCTGGGATCATGACCTGAGCGAAGGCAGATGCTTAATGACTGAGCCGACCATGTGCCCTAGTGCATCTGTTTAGATGTTACTTCCTTAGAGTAGACTTCCCTGACCACGCTATATGAAGAACCACTCTCCCAGCCCAGCCATCATCTATCCCATTACTCTGTTCCATATTTTTTATGGCACTTCTTATCTTGCATCATTTTATTAATTTCAGTTTTGGGTCTGTTTTATGGAGGGTTGTATTTGCAGTGCCAAAAGCAATGCCTGGTATATTGAAGGTGCTCAGAAAATATTTATTGGATCAATGAATAAAGGTTTGGGGATCACAAACAGTGAAAACCTATGCCCAGAGAATTACATGGTAAGATCAGGAACCCTCAGAACCAACTCAACAGCTTTCAATGAATTGGCCTGGGACTAATGCTTTTGAGTCCCACATAAGTGGTTCATACCTAGTCTCTGGATCAGCAGGATTAGCCTCCACTGGGAGCTTGGTAGAAAGGCAAATTCTTGGGCATCACCCTAGACACCTAGACACACTGACTCACAAACTCTGATTCAGAAATTTAATAATTACCTTACATTTAAAAAATATATGTTATTTATTTAACCTTACATTTAAAAAAAAGATTTTATTTGTTTATTTGACAGAGATCACAAGTAGGCAGAGAGGCGGGCAGAGAGAGAGGAAGGGAAGCAGACTCCCTGCTGAGCAGAGAGCCTGATGCCGGACTCAATCCCAGGACCCTGGGATCATGACCTGAGCTGAAGGCAAAGGCTTTAACCCACTGAGCCACCCAGGCTCCCCTTATGTTACATTTTTAAGTCCAGCAACATGTGTCTTAACAAAGCCTTTAGGTGATTGATACCTTGCCCCAGACAATATTGACATCTTACCAGTGTTGAGAAGCCATAGTGTTCAAAGTCCTTTCCCATATATCACTGTAGTTCTGGACCTCAAAAAAGCCCTGAAAGGTATGCAAGGCAGGTGTCATTCTCATTTTACAGATGAAGAAACTGAGCCCTAAGAAATGATTCAGTTTGCTTATGGGCATATAGTTTTATCAGAATCACCTGGGATACCTGCTAAAACTGTGGATACCTGGGCAGGAGACCTACTGAATGAGAATGAGTGAGGATGGGTCTCCAAAATCTGGATTAAAAAAAAAAAAAAGTAAGTTTTCTAGTAGATTCAGAAGCTCCCAAAAGTTTGAGAATAGAGAGAATGCTAGAGAATAGAGGAATGAGAATTAGAACTCAGAGCCCCTTGTGGCTAATGGGGTCTTACGGGGTCTTGAGAAGAGTAAGCACAAATGATACTGACCTTTGTGAAAATAGTTAAAGCAAAGTCTCAGTAATTCCATCACATTTATGAGACCCTGACTCTATTCGATACTCTTAAAAGTGAGGCAGAAACAAACTCCCTGACAAAGGACTGTGTTGGTAATACAAGTTTGTTGTGATTATTATGGAATTAACTAAATGGACCATCACCTAAGGTTTAGTAGGTATTGCTACTTAATGATGCATGAGTTAAAAAAATGTTTTCCTACTGCGAGAATTGTTGTAAGGTACTTCCCTTGTTTGGTACACTCCCCAAATCCTTTACCCACTGCTGTACTTATTTTCCTTTGCTACGTCTTCTAGTTAAGATGAAAATTTTAGGAAAAAAAAAAAGTCAAGCTAAAAGCTACGGCTGTTTAAGCAATCATTACAGCCTCAGACATCATTTATTTACCTGGCTAGCCTGGAAAAGATTAACTTTTATAAGGACTTCTCCAAATTGTCAGGTAACTCCCAGTCTCTCTCTCCTGCCCAAGCAACTCCCACAAACTCCAGACTCATAAATTGAGCTGTACGTGGAACAGCTCTTTTCTGAAAGTCCTGCAGATATCTTAAGTGTACTACCCCACGCATTCTTCCTCCTGGAGACACTCTATAAGCGGATAACTATACCATCCACTGCATCATCCTGGCCAGGAATCTCGGCATGGTCTCTGGATTCCTTCCTTCCTCCCTCTGGATGGCCAGCCACTCCTTTCATTTTATCCTTAGGTCTTTCTCTAATCCCTCTCTTTCTCTTCGTCTCCACTACAGGGCTACCTCAGGCCTTCCTCATCCCTTGCTTTGGCCCCGTTGGTTATGCTTTCTATCTGACCTCATGCCCCACTATTCCTTTCTTCAGCGCTGCTGAGCTGAGTTCACTACTTAATGGGGTTTTGTGCTTCTGTGCCTTTGCTCCTGCAGCTTCACCGAGTTCTTTCCCCACCTCCTGGGTATGGCAAACTCCTACCCGTTTTTCATGATACTGCTCAGTACTCTCTTCTCCGTTAAGCCTTCCCTGATGACTTCTCTATAGTGTGGACCATTCCCTCCTTCATGCTGCCAAGCTAACATTTAATCTGCCTTGATTAGAGTACCTAGTCCACAAGGTTGCATGTGTGTTTATGCTTTTCTTCTCCCTCAACAGAGCATGAGCTCCTTAAAGGAAAGGAATGTGTCTTACTCATGTTTGAATTCCCACGTCCTAACATAGAACCGGGTCCATCAGACACACTCGAACATGCATTAAGTGAATAACTGACTAGATTTCTGGATTCCAGAGGTGGTTGGGGGTAAGAGGAACTGAAATGTATTGAGCATGTATTAGGTGTAAAGAGCATTATCTATCTATCCCATTACCTATCTGACTTTTACCTGTAATACCTTGAAGTAAATATTATTCTAATTATATGCATGTTGAAACTTAGACTCGAAGTGATTAAATTGCTCATTTGAGGTCTCACAGTTCATAAGTGATAGTGCTTGGAATTTAATTCAGGTTTTCTAACTTCAAATTCCATGTCCCTCCATCCATCCTTCATGGCCCTAGTGTTACCCTAGCATAAGCCATAGGTTTTTAAGATGCCTTTGTACTCTGTTTGCAAAATATTGAAACATATTATCTTTAAAGAGTAGTGGTGTTATCATGTGTAGTAGGTAGTCTCCAAAGATGGTCCCTAATGAGCCCTGCCCCCTGGTATTCATGCCCTATTATAGTTCTCCTCCCATGTATCTAGGCCTATTCTGTGTAGGCCACAGCGGGTAGCAGGAGTTGGATCATAAGAAGCCTCATGATGTCCACTGAAATGCTTGTTCTGGGGAGAGCCAGCTGCCATATAAGAGATCTGACTCCCTGGGACCAGCATGTCGTGAGAAGTCCACCTTGTCCACGAGGAGAGAAAGGGACCTTTGGCCTGCCCCCGGCTTTGCCAGCCATCCCAGCTCAGGTACCAAACAGGTGACTAGAAAATCCTTCTCAGCTGTGCAGCCCCAGGCACCGTCTGCATCTGCATGAAATATTCTGGGAGAGAGCTGCCTAGAAAAGCCAGATATTATTCTCTCTCACAGAACCATGATAAATAATAATAATTTGTTCTCTGAAACCACTCTGTTTTATGGTGGTTTGGTAGGCATCAAAAGGAAACAAAAAGATCATGACTTTTTTTTTTTTTTTAGAAAATTAATGTAAGATTTATAAACACAGCTTTTTCAGTTTCTTTTTGTTGTTTTCCCTTTATACAAGCACATTATACGATAAAAATGGGTTTCTTGCTCAGTCCTTAACAAAGTTTATGACCTTGAGCGAGTCTACATAATGTCACTGAGCTTCCCTTGCTTCAGTTCTGAAATGAAGGGCTGTGAATCACTAAAGTCCATTCTAGTACCCAAATTGTATCATTCCCTTCAGACTATCAGAGAAAAACTGAATCTCTGTCCAACAAGTTTTAACTTGCAATAAAATTTTACAGGCGCAAGAATTTTCAGCGAAACAACCAATGCCTGGGAAGTGCTGACTCAGCACAATGCCGTCTGTTAGCAGAAGGAAAACTGACCCAAGAGCAACTATAAATCTGATCCTTTTGCTCCTTCTCCCTGAAGCAAAATTCAAAGAGATGATTATCTGTAACCAAACACTTGAAAGAGGATTCTTACTTCTCCCTCTTAAAAAAATCTGTTACTGAAGTCTGTGGGTGACTTCAGATCTTTTTGGCTGACTATTCAGGGCTGCATGGTTGAATCAGTCTCCGGAAGATCCCTACACACGAATGCTAAGTTTAGGGTAAGTGGACTGGATGATTCCTAGAGGAAATAAACTCTCGCCTGAGAACAACAGCTGAAGTCAAATCCCATAAGCCAGGAAAACAGCCACACAATCACAGTAACAGGTGGTCGGTTTCAAAACAAATTTCAAGGTCTGACTTGCATGGCACCTGCTCTAGAACCACAGACGGCAGTGTAACTCTGTCCGGGTCCGAGTTAGGTCACCCCTGCCACGCTATGAGGAAGATTAACTACCTTTATTAGCTGAGCTAAGTCATGGTAGGTTAGTTGACCGCCTCTATTTGGTAGTAACCCTTGGGTTCCTTGTCAGAAAGGAAGAGGGAATGAGAGAATTTGGGAACCAGAAGGGAACTTGGGAGACTGACTAGTTCAATGACCTTGGTAGCTGAGCACAGCGAAGCCAAGACAAGTCCAGCAGAAATTGGCTCAAGGTCACATGACCTATGGAAGCAGACCCCACCCCTCTAATTTTAGTAGGAATAATTTCAAATACACAGCAAAGTTGAAAGAATTTTTGCAGGGAACACCATTACCTAGATTCTGCTGTTACCATTTCACTGAGCTTATTTATCACATATCTATCCACCTTGCCATCCCTTAGTCCTTCTACCTTAGTTTTTGGACTGCAGTTCAAAGTGAACTGCAGACATCTATACTTTTTCCTTTAAAGCAACACTATGTTTTATCATTATTTGTCTAATTACTTGATATTTCAATTTTTTAATATTTATTTTTTTAAATAAACATATAATGTATTTTTATCCCCAGGGGTACAGGTCTGTGAATCGTCAGGTTTACACACTTCACAGCACTCACCATAGCACATACCCTCCCCATTGTCCATAATCCCATCCCCCTTCGCCCAACCCCCCTCCCCCCAGTAACCCTCAGTTTGTTTTGTGAGATTAAGAGTCACTTATGGTTTGTCTCCCTCCCAATCCCATCTTGTTTCATTTATTCTTCTCCCACCCCCTTAACCCCCCCATGTTGCATCTCCACTTCCTCATATCAGGGAGATCATATGATAGTTGTCTTTCTCCAATTGACTTATTTCACTAAGCATGATACCCTCTAGTTCCATCCTCGTCGTCGCAAATGGCAAGATTTCATTTCTTTTGATGGCTGCATAGTATTCCATTGTGTATATATACCACATCTTCTTTATCCATTCATCTATTGATGGACATCTAGGTTCTTTCCATAGTTTGGCTATTGTAAACATTGCTGCTATAAACATTCAGGTGCACATGCCCCTTCGGATCACTACGTTTGTGATACTTCAATTTTATATAAGTTATGGAACCTGACAAAATTACCAAAAAAAAAATCACTGGATACAACAAATGTAATTTAGCATCTGCTAGCCTGAAAGGCAACCCAGCTTGCTAACTCCAGGGCCCTTGAGGAGTCTTACCAAGAGCAAACTCCAGGGGAGGCAGAGATACTGGTCAGTATACAGCCCTGCCTGTGCTGCTCTCCTTACCCGGAATCCTGCTCTTGCCCATTCCTGCAAGAATGGTCTCAGATGTCTACAAGTAATAGAGACCACTGTTATATATGTATTCCTGCTTTAGGAAGGAAAAACTATTTAAAATAGCCTCTGAAATGCCACCTCCATCCTGATGCCTTTCCTGAACCCTGAGTTTTAATCTTTCTCATTTGAATGCTCACAAACCCCAAGTTTGCCTTCATTCTACCTTGTTACAATTTAATATGTATTTGTTTATCTATCTCTGCTGCTACTACTACTATTACTACTATTGTTGTGGGTTAATTCCTCTTTGTGAGGGACCATATCTTACGACTTATTTCTGTATCTCCTGTCGTTACTGACATAGGGTCAATGTTGAACATTAAATAACTTTAGACTTCAAATAAGGGTTGGGGCAGTTTTGTGAAAGTCGGACCTTAAGGACCTGAGGAATTTGTTTAATATGCAGATTTCTGGATCTCCTGCTCTCAGAAATGCTGACTCAGTGGGTTTAGGGAGGGGTCCAGAAAGCTGCAGCTTTAGCAAGTGCCCTGGTCATTTCAGTGCAGGCAGCACAGAGATGGCACTTGGACAAATCTGCTCACAGGTCCGCATTACCAGCCTGGCTTTAATCACTTTTAAACGAGCAGCCCCGATCTGCCTGCTCCTTTGATGGATCCCGGATAAAGGTGTGGCAGACAAGGCGCCTGTTTGGTGGGGTGTGACAGTCACGGCATCATCCCTCACCACATCATGTGCTGCCAGTCACCACTTCTGCTCTTGCCACCAAACCCCAAGTTTCCCTTTGTCACTTCCCCCTTGCCACCACCAACTGCCACTACCTCTCTTGCCCCTCACCCTCCAAGTCTGAGTCAGATCCACTGTGGAGCTTGAGGAAGCACATTTTGGAAGACAGGATGATGGTGTTCTCATTCTACCTTCACATGCTCCCCCGCCCCCAACCCACCATGCTGGGGACCAAAGGGAGACTTGCTTCTGGCCCCGGTTTTTTAAGAAGTTCTGCAAACCTGGTTAGATAGCTGGGCCCATGGTTTGGAGTTCCTGCCGCCTTTGATTTTACAACAAGTGGGAAACAATGTTGAGTAACAGACCTCTTGCCCAAGCAGTAAGCCTAAGGGCAATATTATAGAGCAGTGGGACAGGAGCTCATAAGATGTGTTTGCTCCCTCCTCCAGGCCCCGTATTTCTGTGTAGGGAATGTTGACTCTACTCTCCAGTGTCTGATCTTAACAGTATTTCTTATATATGCTGAAATTTACTTTCTTTTTGGTGCCCAAAAGATAAGCCTAAGAAAAACTATGGACCAAAGAGTTGTTTCATAAGTATAACCTGAAATGTGTTTTGAGTTGAATATACTTGAAATAATTTTCTCTAAAACGTTCACAGCATTGTCATTTTTAGTTCAACGTATTTCTTTACTGTGGTGGTTCCCAAACTTCAACAGGCATCAGATTCATCTGAAGGGCTGGGTCTCACAGAGTTTCTGATTCTCTAGGTTTGGGGAGGGGCTGAGAATTTGCATTTCTGACAACTTGCTAGATGCTGCTGGGGATGCTGATCTGAAGGTCGTGCTTTGAGAACCACTGCTCTAAGGGAAGGCAAAATGGTACTACTTAGGCCATTTGTTGATCTGCCTGCCTGTCTTCTTATATCATAATGGCTCGTAGCTGTGACTCTGAGCCCTCACTGTCCATAAGAATTATCTGTGAAGCCTTTTAAACACAGGGTCTGGGTTGGAAGTTCAGACCCTACCTTAGAGCCAATTAAGTGCAGCTCTGGGATGGGGCCTGGGTATTTTTGAGAAAAGATCCCCAGGTTATTCTAAGGGGCATCCAGGATTGAGAACCACAGGCATATAGCAGATTCTGGTCCTGTTCTGTGTTCACATATGATTCTCACTTGACAACTATTTATTGACCACTCAATATATACGATAGAAAATGACAAAGTGTCTAAGAAATGGTCCTTGACCTCAAGCAGAGATAGATCATATACCCAAACATTTAAACAAAAAGCTGGTGTGTGGCGATTGCCAATTAGAGGAATAAACCATTACTGAAAACAGAAGGCTGGATGATCCAAGGTAAATCATTGCTGTACTAGAGCCTGAAATTGTTTGTGATAAGTTATGTATGCCTTTGCCACACAGGAAACATATCCCTTTGGTGGGGGAAATTGCTCATTTATTGGTTCATTGAGATTGCTCCAACTGATTCACCATGGTAGGCGTGATTGAACCGTGGAAATGATAGAACATTAAATCAATAGCTAGTCAGCTGGTAACTATTCCTTTGCTAAGTATGCTATTAAGGTTCCATTTCACAAACCCTGTGCTCAACAGAGGTGAAGCTTTTCAGTGGAGAAATAAAACACGAATTATGTTTAGAAACCACTTCATTCTGGAGTTTTAAATAAACAGTCCATTAATATATAAAAAATTGAATTTATTTGGGAATCAAGAGATAAGGATCTTTAAAAACGTGTGCCTATTTACATCCACAGGAATACAAAATAATTTAGTGATTTAATGCCAGCTGGCTCATGAAGGGGAGAGTTTCTGGAAATGAAAAATGTATCCTCTTTAGATATTACTTGTGTATTAATGACATTATTTATTTCATTGCATTATTTAATTTGGTTACTTCTTTTGAGATTTTCTTTTCATGTGAGGGATTTTTGCCAAGAATAAAAGATCCCAAAGACAACAAAAAGATAACTGTTTTCAAGAAAAAAAAATAAATACTTTTTTAAACCGTTACATTTATTTCCATTCAAAAACACTGGAGGCAGAATTTTAGGCATCATGGGAGAGAACATGAATATGACAAAATTACTGGCTCCCAAGGAAACTTATAACCTAGTAGAAAGGGAAGATAAGTACCTATTTGAAGCAAAATATGATACATGCCTTCAGAGAAGAATAAATTTTAATGAGGCTTCAAAGAGCTGGAAGAAAAAGAGGTCAAGGTTCAAAGAGCCTAAGATGAGGCATAGAACTGGGCTTCTTGTGCAATGCATTACTGCATGGCCAATTTTCAAAGGCCAGCTGTTCCCAGTCAAACGAAGACAGAAGATGAGGATGGATGCAATCAATGGGAAAATCAGGACACTCTCCCTTATTTTCCTGGCAACATAGTTTCAAGATCAATAGTTTTACAATCTCATATCAGGAAGCAAAATGAAAATGAATCTGATGCATTGTTTTAGTTCACTTTTCACTAACAACATCTAATTTACTATTTTGCTATATGGTCACTAATATTTAATAAAAATATTTAACCTCATTAGTAATCAAAGAAATGAAAAATCAGAATAGCAATACAATCAATGTTTTGGGCCTATTAAATTGATAAAGATTTCAGGTAAGTACCAAAAGTTAGGATCTCCTCCTCTTGCTTGTAGGGCACACTTGGTTCTGCCTTGGCTCGCCATAGCTGGAGGACATTCATCTTCTATAGCCTGTCAATTCTTCTAAGGAATATATTCTAAGGAAATAGTATGGGTTTGTGCAAATACTCACGTATAAAAATATTCCTCAGTGCCTTGTTGTTATTGAGAAGAACCAGTAAGGAAATAAATGCCCAACAATAGGTTAATAAATATAAAAGGTATTAGGCTAGGAAAGGAACAGTAGTGGTCCACTCACCTGGAAACCTGGAAATTGTGGTCTGTAACAAATCTTCCTGAGAGTTTTAGGTAAATCAGTCCCTTCTACTACCCAAGGTCGATTCCCTTTCCCTTCATCATCCCTTCTACAGATATTCTGTAATCCTCCAAAGAGGACTACTTGTTCTTTGGTCCCTGAACTGATTCTCTACATTTTCCCTGACTCCTTACCATTGCTCATGGCTTTCCCAGTGTCTGAAGGCCTTTCCTTAACGTCTGAGGTCTCACCTCTTCAAGACCCGGTTTTGTAAGCCACCCAGCATAATGTGATAATGATGTTCTCCTACAGCACCCAGACAGAAGGGTTTAGGCTCTTCTTGAACCCTCCTAGCAATTTGGTTATCTTCTATGGCCCTTTTCACCCTCTGTACTGTATTTGAATGATCTGAATACATCCATTTTACTTTATTAGATTTTGACTCAATTGAAGACAGGTGCTAATCTTGTTCAGTTTTATAACTCCTCATAGTTATAAAGCATGTTGGATTTGGTTGTTGAATGAGTGAATGAGTAGGTGAATAATACAGAAGTGCACTTGAAGCCAAATTCTAAAGTTCTCCACCCACATGGGATGAACTGGACAAGTACCACAGATGCTCTTTGGTGCCTCCCTTTTACATGATGTGGGGGCTGAAACCTTCCATCTGAGGCATGAGGATGAGAATAGTGAAGACCGGGACCGAGAAGGAGTGGTCTGAGCAGGGAGACCAGGATGATAAACCAAAACTGCAATCATCCCCTACACTCATTTCCCCCACAATTGTTAGAAGAACAGTAGATAAGAATTTTAACCAAGAGGGAAAACTGATGAAGACCTTTGCAAAGGAAAGTAAGCACTTCTGATTTGTAATCAGTTCTCTGACCATCCCAATGACATCTGCTTTAATCAGTAGGTCTTAAAAATAGCACATTTGTCAACAAAATGAAGAGATGAGATTACCGGATAATTGAGAGGCAAAATAAAAATGAAATGTCTTCAGTGGGAAGAAAAGATTTTGAAAGAGTTTTAATGATGCCCATTGATTTATACGTTCCCAGATTCAATAGGCAGCAGAAATGCCATTCATGTTAATGGTGAAAATGCCTTGATGCTATCAGAGAGGAAGTTAATAAGCTGAGCAGCTGAACTACTATTCAAAATAGTCAAGCTTAAGTCTTGCTAAGGCATTTTCTGTCCCCACCTGGTATAACCTACATATCCTATTATACTGAGCAATACACCTGCTGGATTTTGTGGGCTTTCAGGAAATGCCTTTACTTCCTGAAGAATGCAACAAACTACAACACAAAACACCGTGGCCAGCTGACACTAGGCAGTAAACGGTAGTGACCTCTCTGACAGGGTTAGGTACTTGGGTGATTAGTATTTGCAGGTTTTGCTGTGGCAAAGTTCACAAAACAAGTTCCTATATTAAAAAAAAAAAGAAATACATACATATGCATATATATGTATATATACATATATATAAACACACATATGCTAATATATACATGCAAGTCCAAATAGTATGGATTCTATATATGTATGTATAAATCCATGTGCGTGCATATGTCTGCATTTATAATTTTTTTAGGGGGGATCATTACTTTTTTTCTTATAAAGCTCCCTAGTGTGACAAAAGTAAGCCTCACTAGAATAGATTATTTTTATCAGTAAACAACAACAAAAACTGCTTTTCACCAGACGAAAGTCTGCTCCTTCTGCCAAGTAGCAGTGATTTACAGACCTAACATGTGAGCAAATGGGAAACACTCTATTTCCAGACTTGGGTAATGAATAACCTCTGAGGGCTTGAACTTTTCTCCGTTCCCACAGACTACATCCACAGAGCGGTGCTCTTGCCCTGAAAGGAAGGATTTACTCCGGTTTGGAAGGAAGTGGAATAAATAGAACTGGAAGTGGCAAGGTCACCTTTAATAGCGTATGAACTGCCTCTTAACAAGCTTCACAATTGCTTTGTTTCTTCCTCCCTCAGTTCTATAAACAGGCAGAGTCAAAGCAACACTTAGAGCACACACAGTGGGTGAAGGAAGCTCCCAGAGCTGTGAGGAAGGGGAGGCTGCAGGCCCCGTGGGGCCCATCCCGCACGCCAGGGTTACAATTGTATTATGGTGTGGTGGCCAGAAGGGAAAACTGCTTGTTTTTAAAGGAAGGAGTTATATTGTCCTAAATTCCTGTGTATAAAATATAGGACAAACAAGTTACAGTGGGAATCTTTAATTTGAGTGTGTGGAATATATGGCATATTTGCCTTTCACTTGTCTTTTCCCTACTAACTTTAAGTATTATATGGCGATTGCATAAATACAAAAAGGTAATTTTAAAAACGCCTTTCCCCAGAACCCTGTTCAGTTGGTATTCTTAACACAGTGCAAGCTCTTTACTGGTATTCCGCTTGACAGAAAGAATTTTCTTCTTTTCCAAGGTCCTTTAGGCACGTTTCTACCTCTCTGTTGTTTCTCAGCCTGTCTTTTTGAATGTCTCTTTACATTCAAGGGGACGAAAGAGTATCTAGGAAGTATAGAAAAGGCACTAACAATTCTGGGATGCCAGAGTGTTGGGCAACAGACAGGACTGGGATTTTAGTGTCCTGGCTTTCAGTAATTCTTTGGTAGTCCAATGTAGAACTCATCTTGGAAGACCATGTGGGTGGGTAGTACTGTCATCATCAAAGCAAAACAACAATTTGCATTAGGCTTGAGTCTAAGGTAACCTCACATGGCTTAAAAACAGATCATCAGAGAGAGCATGAGCCAAACAAAACTGAAATGTTACTTTGTAAATTGTTACCCCCTGTATAGATTCTCCACATTTGGCAAAGGCAACTAGGAAAACCTTCCTTATATTTCTGACAGTGCAATAGAACTCTGGAGTATTGTAAGTAGAAAAAAGTATGATTAAGGGGATATAAAAAAGATACAATAGAAGTGTCTAAGGGGTAGAAAGAGAAACTTAGAGGGCTGTTTCTGTCTAATCTATATTTTGGCCATTTCTTTACAAATTCAAGATGAGATGAATTCTTGGCATTGCAGATAATGGGTCAGAGCTAACCTATCGTGGAAACTGCTAGATGGAGCTAGAGTTATGATGTGGCCAAATATTTTGATGTGTGGATAACATGTAATATCAAGAGATTTTGATCTCTGGTAGGTGTGTTAAATTGTCTGGGGAGCAGACATTGAGGCATCAGTCTAGAAATTCTAACGGATGTGCTCTACTAAAATGCTATGCTAGAATGGACCTGACCAGGCTAATCAACTTCTAAAGTGCTTCCTGTGCTATAATAGCCAGAAGACATTTTCTCCCCAACCCGTGTAAAGGGTGGGGTGGGGAAAGGGTGAGCTCTTCCCTTTGTCCTCCGGCCACCTAGAACAGCATGGCTAATTTGCTTTGTCTACCAGCAAGAATCTCCAATATATATATTTAGCTATCAGGTAGGAAATGTGCACTTGGACACACCCCTGCCCCTGCTCACTTCATATCTTCACGTTTTCACATTTTCTTAAAATATAAAAGCAGTGAATCCAGACTAAACTTGCCACACTTTACAAGCAGACGACCCTTTTCTCCGAGGACAGCAGGACATCCTCCAAATGTGTCAGCTGGGCAGTTGTGCTGTTATTTCTTTCCCGATGACAAAAGAGCAACAAACTTTGTGATGATGAAACCCAGTTTTATTTTTTCTTTTCCCCTGTAGTTGTGTTTGTAGCAGGAATCTGACACTGTTTACTCTTTGGGCAGAAAGTCCCCCAAGTCTGCACTACGCTATTGCTTGAGCGCTGCACCCTGTTCATTAAGCCTGCCCCCTTTGAAACGGAATTGATGAGTCTTCAGCGGCCATTCGTAGCGTTTGAGACCCATGGGCATCAAAGCTTGATGCATGGCCCTCATCTCCGTGAGCTCCTGTGCAATGATTCTCATCTGTCTTGGTTAGAAAGTGAATTAATCTTGACCTTGGCCTCTGGGGTGTGGTTCTCTGTCCTCTCACACATCTTCAACTCACTTCTTTATCAGAAGCACTTCTTGTTTCAGGTCCAGGCTCCCCCAATTTCAGTTTTAGCCGTTGGTCTTTAAATTACATGGCTTTGATTTAACCCCAAATTCTATATTTCAGGTATTGTAGATTATATTTCTAGTAAGTTCTCATTTTGAGTTATAACTTAATTATAAGGATCATTAAAGCTTTGAAGGATGCTAAAGGGCAGAAAGGGATTGACAAAATGAAAGTTATTATTAGGAATTACAAATCACTTAGCATTTCAACATCACTCATCGGATGTGGGCATTTTGTTGAAACAAACTGTTTTGAACAGTGACAGTGCAGAAGATCTTTGGAAGAAACAAACGTCCAACTTGATTTCTCTTTGTTACAGCATGCATAGGAAATTGTGAATTATATTTTATATCACTAAGGTAATAGATCTAGAAAAACTACTAGCAGAAAACTTGATATATTAGTGCTACGATACCTCAGTCTAATCACTCAGTTGTACTTATTTCATCCATACTTTCTTTGGATGTAAATGATGTCAATATTTCACAGTGAAAGTAACATTGCCAGATACTCTTGTTTATGCCTTCAGTGGACTGAAGAGTTGAACGATGGTGACACCACTGTTGGTTAGGAAGATAATGAAAACTTAAGATAGTTTTTCAATTTTTTTTTTCTTAAGTAGATTTAATTATTTATTTTTAGTCTTTTAAAATTTTGATTGAAGTATAGTGGTCACAGGGTTATTCGTATTAGCAAGCATCAGTTAAAAGTTAAATTTAGGAAGCCATCGCTCCAGTATTTAAAGTCCTTGGGCCAAACCATGTGCACAAGTTTAATAATGAAACATTGTATGGCTGCATTTATATTTCTACCAAATTTCATTGAGTTTTCATATTCAATTTTTGTGCCGTAGGCAGTGACACATTGCAAGTAATTCTTGTATGAAATGAGGAGCAGAACGATAATATTTCAGGTACACAGACACTAGATATGGTTGGAAAATCACAAATAAGTTGTTAGTTATTCATGTTGAGTTTAAAGCTCTCAGGTTCTGCTGATAAGCCATGCAGTGCAGATGAGAGAAACAGAATGTTTTCTAATAAGAACATTTACTATCATTGTGTCCCCTGCCCATTCCCACTCAGGGTGCCCTAACTTAATTGGCTCGCTTCATTCCGTGCAGGGAAGGATGCTGAACTCACAGCTATCTGACCTTCACTCTGGTTGTCAATTCCATTTGATATGGCTACAATTTGATATGCTCTGTTTTGAAAATAATGAGGATCATGGAGATTGTTCGTACTGAGCTGTAAGCCAATGGTTGTGTTTTCTAAGGAATGACCAAATTCCCTGACAACATATCCACAGAGCAGAATGAATAGAGATAGATGTAATGGCACATAGAAAAATACTCTTACCTTGTACTATTGGTTTTTTTTTACCATCCAGGTACACAGGAGAGGGAGAAACAAGACAAACTGTGGTAGGAAAAGAATGCAAATGAAGGAAATAGAGGAAAGAATTTGGGAGGGCCTGGTATAAAAAAAGGGAAGAGAGAATGCTATCAAATCCCATGGGGTAAGTGGAGTCGCTATTAGAGGAGATTTTCTTTTGAATAAAAACTCAGGTACTTTCTAAGCATGAGAGGAATAAGAAAAGAGAAACCAAAGAAGACGTGGAAAGGGAGTTATCCAGAAGGGGAGGCAGAAAGTAGGAAGAGGTAAAGTGTACCAAGATTATACCAGGTAATGTTTAATGTAGTAGAGGGTTTCTTTTATTTATTATGACTTATCCCTTAGAAAAAGGTCCCTGTTTTATTGAGTCAGTGCCCAAGGAACTAATTATAGATAGCTGCCTCACAGAAGACTTGACTTGAATGGTATTTTCCCTTTTAGAACTTAACTGGTCTAATCAAGTTATTTAAAAATTGCGCCAAAGTGCATTATTTCCCCTAAATCCCAATTTCTGTTGAACTACTTCGAGGAACTGAGAGTTATATTTTTATGTAATCCATACAACAGAGTAATTTGTGAAGCCCTGGAAGGGAAATGTGAGTTGTGATGGTATCTCAGCTTGAAACACATGAAGCGGAACCTGAGGTCACACTCACAACCTATCAGGAATTAAAGGAAGTGATTCCACTTGAAAGACCCTAATTGTGTGTCAGGCCTGGAGAAGATAGGTCCCTCCCCAGAGTGGAGCGAAAGGGAGAATGAAGGTGGAGAGGTGGTCAGGAGGGAAAACAGTTGCAGATTTTTATTGTCCCTGGGTGAGTAAGTGTCTGTCCTGCTATGTTCTGAATCTCCATGTCATTCATCTCCCATTCCCACTTCCTCTGAATTCATTAAACCACTGAAGCCACCACTAGATACCTTCACCAAGTTCACAGTCTAGGTTAATGGGTGTTTTTATTGGACTAAAATCTCTGTTGCTACCGAGGCGAAAAAGAGCAAGCTGAGGGGAGATGGGTCTGACTCCAGGCTGATTCCAACCCCTGGCTGTACTGTGTACCCACCACACAGACCTTCCTCGGGAATCCTTCACCAGGCATTGAATGCTTGCTCTCATAACCAGAAAAGCATGAAAGAGCTTGTCTGAAGAGCATAGGTTGGGTTTGGAACTAGTTGGCCCTCCTCTGCTTCCATAGATTCTGTACATACCTCTCTGATCACTTATCATTGTTTAGTAAAAGGCAGGTTTCCAAATGGCTTATTAAGAATGTGGCTAAGAGCTAGACTGCCTGTGTTCACTTAGAGGTGTACCTTGTACTGGATGTGTGACCTTGGGCAAGTTACTTAACCTCTCTAAGCCTCAGTTTCCACATCTGCAAAATGGAGATAATCATAGAGTTATCTTCTTAAAGTTGTTGGGGTCAGTGTGCTAGTATGTGTGACATGCTTGGAAGACTGACTGAAATGTTAGCCATTCATGTTATTATAAATCTATCTTTTCCACTAGAATGTAAGGTTCTAACAGTGAGGGAAAATTTGTATATTCAATCCTTAGCACAATATTCAGCAATTATTGAATGTTATAAGGTAGTTTAGGTAGGCTTGGTTTTAGAAGATGATTCACATTCAGTATTCATTTACTTAGTCACTCAACAAATGTTTCTTGAATCTTCCAGTAGGTGCCAGGGATCTTGCCAAATATTGGGTGAACCAAAGGAAGAAGGTTTCTACTCTTAGGGAATTTAGTGATAGAACTATTATAAAAGAATAAACAGAAAATAAATTTGTAATTATAATTTGTCTTAAGTGCTTTGAAGAGAAAGACTAGAGAGCTACGAGAGAAAAGAACCTTTGCATATTTATATATTTGCCAAGATCAACTGAATTTCCTTTGTATATGTACTTCTCATATTACATTAAAAATCTGGGTGATCATGGTAGCAACATCTCAATAACTGATCTTTTCCTGGTTTTTCTTATACTTTGGCTTAATCAACATATAATGCTCTCTGATGTCAATGGCTGGTTGGCTCATTTGGTTAGCTAATGAGGTCAAGGTCAGAGGCCAGCATGGGTCAGCGAGCTTTTCTCCTTTCTGTGGCCAGATTGCACTCTTAACCTCAGCCATCTTTCAGAAGTGCATGTTTGGTCACAGGAAGGCTATGTCAAGAGAATGTGGATAGAGGAGCCCCAAAATTACCCTCACTGATAGTTGGTCTCTGCTGACATTTTCATATATTAATAATGGTGTGCTATAATTTGTTATTCTGTGTCACTCAATAGGGTCCAGTCCCATTTTTGACCGAGTTTTTTTTCCCAGAAAGGAAAACTACCATTCAAAATATTCAAGCCATTTTTAAACATTATGTCTACTGGATGGAAGCACTTCTCTAGGCCAGCGCTTCTCCATTGGTAATGTGTGTAAAAATCACCTGGGGTATTGTTAAAATGTAAAGTCAGGCATAGTAGGTCTGGGTGGGATTTACAATTCTGCTCTTCTACTCCCAGGTGACGCTGTTGCAGCTGATCCATGGAATATACTCTGAAGAGCATGGAATTAAGCGGACAGAATGAATCAAAGCTAAGTCTAGATTTTAGAAATACAGCAAATACTAAGCCCAAGTATGATGAGTTTGACCAATGGTACAACTTGCTGGAACTGTTCACTGTTTAAGGCACTTCATTGTTTATAGACAAGCTCTCTCCAAGTGTTTCCTTTCAGCTTTTTTTCAATGGTGTTCTATTTTCTGAGGAGGGTGAATATGAGAAAGAATTCAATAAACTTTCATTTTAGACAATATATTTATTATATACAGTGTACGCGAACCTCAAAGGTCTGGAGCTAGAGCTAATTCCATGTTATGCAACATCAAGTGCCTTTGAAACACACACAAAGCCTTTTGTTTTATGGAGGAGATTTTAGTTTCATCTTCGACTTACTTCACCATATGTGACAAGTATAGTAAAAATCTTTTGTGTCTTCTGTATTTATTTTTGGTAATAAAAGGAGACAGCTCCTTTTTCCCACTGCCCAGAAGAGGCCTATTCCCCTGCTGACATGTCTGCGGAACTCCTATTGATACTAAGATGATTGTGAGCATGAAGTTGCCAAAGAAACTGCTTCTCTGAGGAAATTTCCATGAGTGTGAAATCATGGGAATCAAAACTGATGGGAAAGCCCCTTTGAACTTGTAAAAATTGCCAGGACTCTTATAGGCAAAAAAGCCTAGAAACGCCATGATTATCTTCTCTACTACTTAGTGAAATGACTTTCTCTTGGCTTTGGAGAAAATGGTCAAGCTCTGCTCAGTGTAAAATTCCTCATTAACTTTTCTTCCAATGTTTTAAGTGGATATATATATTTGTGAAATTTGGCTTTTCATCTTTAGATTATTTGGTCTGATCTCAGCATTTAACAGGCAAGGACACCCAAGTGCAGGGGATCTAAATGACCTTTTAAGGTGTCATACCAAGCTAGAAGCAGAGCCTTAAGTTTCTGGTCTTTCTACTGCATCTCTGCGTTGGGTGCCTCCAGATAGTCAGAAAGGCAGAAACTTATAAACACATTGATTTGAAGAAAAGTTTAGGATTTATATACATTTTGGTTCTCAATTTATTTAAACAGTCAATCAATAAATATTCAGTTAGTTTCTGCTGTGTGCCTAGCATTGTTTTATATAATGTAAAGTAATTTCATATTTATTTATTGGTTCAGATTATCTGACAATAAACTACTTTGGAATGAGTTAGTCTTTGGATTGCTGAGTTAATTCTTGGAGTCCACTTGGGAGCTGTTTATTATAACAAACTTCTGAAATTTGAAACCTCCATCACTTTTTACTCCTTTGTCTCATATCCCCCACATAAATCAGTGGCTAAGGTTCTTTCCCAAGTGCCTCTTACATCACTTCTTTTCTTTCTTCATCTGCTTGTCTTGAAGGCCCTGTTACACAATTGCCATCTCTGGCCTATGGTTGAGGCTTGGGGCCCTTTTTTCAAGAGATCCTCTGTCCCCCTGAATTGCCTATTCTCTTTTCCTTCAAAACATACTTATCCTTATTTTCTTTCCTGAATTTTCTAGTTAACTGAAGTTAGTTTACTACCATCACCCTAGCTTCTTTCCTGCAATCTTTGAAATAGACTCTTCCAAACTTCTAATCAGAGTCCTTGATTGCAGCTTTTTCTCCTTCTTATTTGTCTTCCACATATAGCTACTAAATCACGGTTTCTAAAGTGTGGTCATCTGTATGCATGACCTAGCTTGCCTGGAACCATACCTGAAATACTCAGGCAATTAGTAAGTGTCTCCCTTCTTTTTCTGTCTATCTTACATATATAAAAGCTGGAGGAAGAAGTCCCCAATGATTCTTTGTTTCCACATATGTAAAGTGGGGATAATAATAGTACTAATTAATTTCATAGAGTTGTTGTGAAAGTTTAGTTATTACTATTGCTGAGGAAAATTCCAGGCTATGAATAGTTAATCTTACTGTCCTCTATCACTTGGTATCATTTCATGTATGCTAGTTTTTTTCTTTTAAAAAAACCAAATAAGGGGTGCCTGGGTGACTCAGTCAATTAAGCGTTGGGTTTTCAATTTTGGCTCAGGTCATGATCGCCGCATGGTCAGATTGAGCCCCAAATAGGGCTCTGTGCTCAGTGCAGAGTCTGCTTGAGACTCTCTCCCTCTCTCTTTCTGTACCTCCCCACTGCTCTCTCTCTCTCTCTAAAATAAATAAAAATAAATCCATAAAAAAACCCCACCAAACCCAATTAACAAATACCTCAAGGAAAAGATAATGTTTTGCTTTTTAGAATTCTCTTTGTCCTCTACTTTGCTGCCTAGCACAGAGCTGTGATCCCAGGGGGTGTCAGCAGTAGTGTTCCACTGGCTTACACCCACACAGACTTCCCACACAGAGTCTGTGCTCACTGCTAGATGTCTGTTCTGATGGGTCAGTGCTTGTGCCACATCAGTTGACAAATATTTGCACATCACCCCCTGTTTGACTGATTTAAAGTAACTGCAGTTTGACATTGGTCAACTGAAAAAACTGAAATAAATTCAAGGCATAGAGGCTTTTACTCTCCATTCTACCCCCATAATATGAGTGCTATATTAAACATAAGTTATTACTGTATATTTGGATCCCTGTCATGGCCCACTGTGTTTCACTGTGCCTGGGCTTTAACAGCATATTATGGGGGAAGGGAACAGTTAGTAGCGAGAGAAACACAAAAGAGTGGCAGGGGGCTGCATGTGCAAGGTCCACCTCCATTCCCAATGGGCAGTAGCCAGTGTGCTGAGATATGGGACTAGTGCCTGTGCCTCTAGCCCTGGCCTGTGGATGGCGCTGTGGGTGGAGCCCACACTTGGCAACCCTGCTGAACAACAGGCATTTCACACAGATAGCAATATTAAAAACAACAACAACAACAACAACAAAAGCCAAGGCCCGAGAGCATAGCGTTGCCTTCACACACTTCTCCCTCATCAAGTAAGAACTGGTATCAAAGACCTGATGAAACGCTTTCTGCCTATGCTACACTGTGGTAGAATAGACTCATAAATTGGCATTGCTTTTCCTTTGGAGAGAGACCCCTTCCAGCTTTTGTACACAATTGCTCCTGAGGACAGAACATTTCTCTTCCGAGTGCACCACCGAATTTCCCTGAATCCAAGCGCAGTGCTGACCACTGGGTCGCGGTACAGAGGGTGGTGAATTCAATGTAACTCTCTTCAGACTGGAGGGAGGGAGCGCTGGAAAATCCCAAGGACTCTGAGCTGACTTCAGTCTCTGAAGTTTGGGGAGTTTGGCAGACACCATAGAAAAGCTCCCTTCATCTCTTAAATGGTTTGAGTTCCATGGCAACAGCAGCCTTAGAAACTCGAGAGACGGGGATGGGGGAGCGGGGGACGATTGAGAAAGAGATAAGAAAAGATGACCGAATAGGCCTGGGATTTTATATGCGGCGCTTAGCTTGAGAGAGAAGGAAGCGAGTGGGGAGGAATGCCCGAGACCGCCGCCGGAGTGATCTCATACCAGCCAAAAGGCAAACGAGGGCCTGGCCGCCAGCTGAAAGGAACAAAGGCGGTAGGTGGGTGGATGCGGCAGAGGGAGGGAGAGGGACGACTCGCCCACGCTCGTGAAGCGCTTCAGCCAGCGTGTGACAGGCCCGGAGTTCTGGCACCGGGAGGGAGCAGCCCAGCCTACAAAGGCTCTGGCCCGAAGAATGGCCCGGCGCGTAATTCAATGCAGGCCCGTGACCACACTGGAGTTGTAGCCTTTGTGCGAGCTCCAACAATGGAGGGGAAGAAATCAGGCCACAGGCTCGCGGCGCAGACGGGCTGGTGCGGATGTGGCCCGGCCCTGGCGGCAACGTGCGCCGCCTTTTAGGCCGTTGCCGGGCAACCGGACGCCGCCCGCCTGGGCCTGCGGAGCCCATTGAAAGGCGCCGCGGCCGGGTGAAAGGGAGAGCCGCGCTGTTCACAGGCCGGGCTGGGGGAAGAGGAAACAAAGGACAGGGAGCTGGGGCAGGGATTGCGTGGGACCCGGGGAAGGCCTCAGTCCGTACGAGGGGGAACCCTGGAAGCCCTTCCTCCTGGAGGGCTTGCGCTGAAGCCCTGCCCTGGCCTAGCCTGCGGACTGTGAGCAAACCTAGCTCTTCCTCCATCTTCAAGCTCACGGCTTTCCTGCCCCAGATGTCTTAAATTGTTTGGCTATTGTGTAAAACATGTAAATAACAGAAACAAACCCTGTTCAAGCGGCCAGCAGAAATCCATCTGTGAGGCAGGAATATTTTCCAAAGGACGGCCATGCACCTGGTGGGTGAATAGAAAGGTTCATGGCCTGAATGTTCCACTAACTGCACTACGGGGCAAACGGCACGGTGAGACATTAGTGGAAAAACTGGTAATATAAAGCCTATAGTTAATAGTAGTACAACAGTGTTAATTTCTTAGCTTAGATAAGTAGTCAGCAAACTTTTTCTGTAAATGACCAGAAAGTAAAGACTTAAGAATGTGTGGCTTTATGGTCTCTGCTGCAGCTACAAACCCGTGCTGTAATAGTGATCAAGCCCTGACAGACAGTAGGTAAAGGAATAGGATGGCTGTGTTCCAATAAGATTTTATTTATGGACACTGAATTTTGAATTTCATATTCTTTTCACACATCATGAAATGTTTAGTTGTTTTTTCAACAATTTAAAAACATAAAAACTCTTCTTCGCTTGCAGGCTCTAGGAAAACAGGCAGTAGGCAGGATTTGGCCGGCAAACAGCTACCCTTTGTCATCCCCTGGTTTAGACAAATGGACCAAGGTTATGTAAGATGTTAACATTAGGAGAAATTGATAAAGAGTATATGAGAGCTCTCTGTGCTTCCTTTGCAACTTTTCTGTAAATCTAAGATTATTCCAAAATAAAATGTTTATTAAAAATACTGAAGTGGAAAGCTTTTTAGATAAAATGTTCTTATAGAGTGTAGTGTTTGTGTGTGTGTGTGTGTGTGTATGCGTGTGTGTGCTAGAGACATAAAGGAATGTTTTTCTACGTATTTATTGACATATGGTACTAAGACCTCCCAAAATGAAACTCTTTGCTACATTGCTATATGTTGTAATCAAGCCATTAACATCAAAGAGCCTGAAAACAAATTAACATTCCAATAATACAGAACTTTTTAACCCTGAGGGTTGGGTGAAGAACATTTTCAGTTCCCACTGAACCAGGATGAGGGACACCAGAACAAGGAATAAAACCCATTTTGCTTTAATGGGAAACTAGAAAATTCTCAGCAAGCTCATTTTTAACCATACACTCAACATATGTGCACACACACTCCTTTTTTCTTTCCCAGTCTGGGTAACATCTATACCAAATAAAGAACATACAAGACTTTTCCTTACAAACCAGAATCTGTATTCCTTCTTGATATTATTAGTTGTACAAATACAGACTCTTTTAGTTGCCTGAAAATGGTATGATATTATGAGACTCTCTTTGCCTTCTTTCAAATCGAGTTCTAAAACATTTGATCTCAGGTTGGGCACTAGCAATTAAGAACGGGTGATGAGAACGTACAGGAGGGCATTTAACAAAAAACCACTCCTTTCTGACTGCAATGCTAGAAGAGTGTGGGATGCAGTATAAAGATAATATAAAAGTCCACAAATAATAGACTGGTGTAACACTAGGCATGTGGCAGAGGAGAACCTCAATACTGAGAGCTGATGCTGAGAGTGAGGGAGAGACTTGCAATAGTGTTTCTTGGCAAAATGTGAAACAACTGGAAATTTGATGACAGGGATTTTCTACCCTTCTTTTCTTTTGGTTTCTTTTCCTGGCCTCACACTCTCAACTACTCTACATTAAGACTTGATTTGACGTCTGTTTTTTCAACCAGAGGTGTTTCAGGACTCCTTTATTCAATAACTTTTTTCAAGCCTGGACTTTCCCTGTGCCATAGATTGGTCCTGGATTGGGGGTGGGTGGGGTATAAAGATGAATTAGAGATGGCTTCTAGCCTCCAGTGTCAAGAGGCTCAGGGTGCAGATAAGGCTGTGTTCTCCAGTGTTGTTGGTGAGCACCATCATCAGAATCGCTAGGGAGGGTATTATTTACAAATGCCATATCCTGGGCCTGTTCCACATTCATTGACTTGAAATCTCCATACAAAGCAAAGGGAATCTGTATTTTTAGCAAATTCCTCAAGTGAATATTTTGTTCACCAAGCATTTGAGATGTTTAGAGTTTAGAGATGAAAATGTGAATAGAAATGAAAATGCCTTAAGTATGCTGCTGCTGCTATGAGCTGGCTATCATAGAAGCACAGAAAAGAGATTGAAGGGGAGGCACCTGGCTGGCTCTGTTGGTAGAGCATGCAACTCTTGATCTCAGGGTCCTGAGTTCCAGCCCCACGTTAGGCATGGAGACAACTTAAATAAAAACATAAAACAAAAAAAGGAAATGGGTGAGGGTGAAGTTGAAAGGGAAGTTCCCTAAAAATGACATCTAAGCAGAACCTTGAAGAAAGGGAAGAGAAGAGTGGGGATGAAGGTGATGGATATCATATTAAAGGGAATGAGAGCAGGAAATGAAATCCCAAAGGGGGAAAAACTACATCACCTTGTGTATCTAGAGTGTAAGAAGCAAGGAGGAATGAATGTTTAATGGTGGGCTTTCAGGGATTTTGACAGTGGAAAA
Source organism: Neogale vison (assembly GCF_020171115.1). NCBI lineage: Eukaryota > Metazoa > Chordata > Mammalia > Carnivora > Mustelidae > Neogale > Neogale vison. The sequence continues at coordinate 95,107,650 of NC_058093.1, read as the reverse complement.
TTTATTCCAAGCAAGGGACCTTCCTTTATGTCATTCTGCCTGATGATAAGTTCAAGTCCACTCCCCAAATATGGGTATGTAGATTTTGGTAAAACCTTGGCTTTTTTCTTCTTAGTATATTCTCTGTAACACAGATACCTGGAATGCAGTTGTGCTCTATATCAAAGGGTAATAGCAGAGAAGGGCATATCAGGTCATCTAGGCTACTCTGCTTCCAGACCTGAACATTACTGGAAATAGAATGATCTTCTTTTGATGAGAGTTGGGCTGTCAGCTTTGTGATGTGTAACCAAGGGAGGATGTGGGCTATCCTTTGGTGCTTTTAAAAGAAGGCAGGCAGTGCTTCTGTTTGGGGGAATGGCTATGAGGTAAGAAGGCAGGCAGTGCTTCTGTTTGGGGGAATAGCTATGGGAAAAGAATGTGGTCTCCCTTGACCGCCCCCCCCCGCCAACTTTGATTTCTAGGTTGGCCTATCATTGCATCCTCATCAGTATTTCTATCTTCTTCCATTGTTTCTTTTCCTGGACTTCAGCAGGTGGCCTTGGCATTGCAAGTCTTTGATTCTTCTGAAAATGAGATGATTGGGTTGTCAGCCTTATCTTCTTTCCCACGGTTTCACATTTCCTTCCAGGTTGATCTGGTTTCTTTGACGGTCCTATTTTAAGAAGGAGGCATTTTGCTTGGTCAAGTGCGTGAATTAATGTCGCCAGGGCAGCTAATCTAGACAGAAAAATACATAACACACAAACCTCCCAACAGCTGCAGAGACCATTATCTATGCTGTTTTTCTTCACCAGCTAAAGAACCTCAATTCATCAAAACAGTTGAAGATGCTTGAAAAGTTAGCACTGACCATTTGGCTCCTCAAAGAGAGAAACATTTGGTTTGTCCTAAAAGCAACCCTTTGTGTCTTGCAGTAAGAAGTCATAGATTTAGGTGAAAGCAGAATGATGACCAGTTAAATTAGTGTAGAGAAGAGGGTATTGAGGGGTGGAGAAATTAGGGAGCAAAAAAACCCCATTTCTATTCCATCCTTGCACAGCCACATCTGTGTCCAGTTGCATGGAGCAATTGTGAAAAAACAAGCAAGCAAACAAAAACCTACCCCCAACTCCAGTTCTGAGTATCTCACCCTAAATGCTATTGACATTTTGGGCAAGATACTGTTTTGCTGTAGAGGGCCATTCTAGGCCTTGTAGGATGTTTAACAGCATCTCTAGCCCCTACCTACCCAATGCCAGCAGCAACACTCCCTCTCCACCAGTCACCCCCAGCAGTCACCATCAGAAAGTGTTTCCAGACATTGGTAAATCTCCCCTGGGAGGTAAAATCAGCCCCCATTGAGAATCACTGCTCTAGCAGAATCACTTACCACCTTAATAAATCACGCAGTATCCCAAGTGTTTATGGTTGTGATGGGAAGGCAGGATGCTCCAGTGGCTGCATATTTGTGGTTGGCAGCTTCCAAGGGCAGATCAGGCTTAAGTGGACATGGAGCATAGCTTCACCTCAAGAATGTGACGGTCACAGCTGTGAGTTGTAGGATGGTTGAAAGAAGTAAATCCTCTGGGATAGGATATCCTGTGAGCATAGTATGTGATATTCATCAGTTTTCAAAAGTAGCTTTAAAGTTTTTTTTTTTCTTCTGAGGCTTTGTGCTGTTGCTGTGTCTTCAAGCATATAATTCCAATTCTTCACAGTTCATGGGAGTTGCAGGAGCAACATTTTTTCCCTCCCTTTGCGTAGTCTTTGGGTCTCCTTAACAGTATAGTAGTATCCATAAAAAAAGAGAAATTCACCTGAACTTCTAACTTTTGGTATTTGATTTCACTCAGAATCAGAGAATGTTCCATACCCCAGGGCCCATTAATCTTATGGTAAAAATTAAGCTAGAGACTGGTACATCCTTCAGTAGGAAATTCCCATGGTTCCAGGCCCCTAGGGTGGGTCCCTGTGCTGATTCTGGAGGAAGTCCATGCTGCCTTCTCCAAACTGTGTTAAGCCTTTCCTTTGCTCTTATCAGGCTTGCCCTGCCTCTTAATACAATAAGGCCCAAACAATGAAAAAGTAATGCTGAGATTTAGACCAAAAAATCACAAAGGAAGGAAATTTTGAATTACTGCTTTCACTCAGGCTCTCATTCAACGAGTCCTAATGTTATCAAAAGATCAGGGAATCATATTATACATCCCACAACATATAATTATCTACGAATATACTATTACAGGCTTAGAATCTTAAAATATCTCCATCTCTGAACTGGTAGGTAAAAATTCCAGAGTGCTAGCTGGAGTGTCTTGGAGAACCTGGAAATAAATTATGGGTACAATTATAACTCAACTTAACAGAAGGTGGTTAAGATTGGTAGTTACAATATCTTTGGCCTTTGGTCAAATTTAATTTGGTCTAGATCTTAACACCATGCTTAGATATCCTGACCTTCTTATATTGTCATCATAGCTGGATATGCATTGATATATTGACATTAATATGCAGGGATCAAGTTGCTTTCCTCTTTCCAATACTGACATTAGTTATGTCTCCTTCAAAGCCGCAGTTTAAGCCCGTGGGATTTTTGTTGTAAGTCAGTTGTACGTGAGTGATTGTAGTTTCACTGTATTCTCGTGGGTGTAACTTAACGCTGTTGAGTTTACCTTGGCATGTAAGATAGTCATAATAACATTACACTTTAAAATCTCTAGGACAAAATCTAGGGTTTGAGTTTCCCCAACTTTTTGCAGAGCTGTTACTTAGCTGGAAAATTACATTTCAATTGAACATTCCATAATGCTCTGAGGTATTGCAGTAAATGAGTGTGAAAATGCCGAGCACATCCCATCCTGGCACTTCTTATTAAGCATATAACATTTTTGAGTGAAAGTAATATGGCAGAGTAATTTAGTTATTAAGGTAATAATGGCATATCTTGTCCTGGTGATAAAGTTACCTTTTCTTAACAGTTTTTCTCCCCCATTTTAATAGCTGCATTAAGAAAGATGGGTAATGAACTTTCTCTGCAACAATGGCCTGATCCACATTATTTTCTTTTACCTGATTTTATTGCTATGTCCAAGGTTGGATAACAAAGATGACTATCCATAAGGCTAGTAAATCTAAAGATTTCACATAAATGACTCATAAACTAGAGACTTTGTAAGTTAGACCTAAAAGGATATATTCTTTCTTTTTTTAAAGAACTTTATTTTTAAGTAGTCTCTACACTGGACTTGGGACCAAATTTAACAATCCCAAGATCAAGGGTCACATACTCTACTGACTGAGCCAGCCACATGCCCCTGGGGAGGGATATATTCCGGGGGCTTATTCATAGATGGTAGGATTACAGGTGATTTGCTAAAGAAGTTTTATATGCGCTTATCTGTGTTTTCCAAATTTTCTGCAATTAACATGTATTTTTGTGTATTTCAAAAGCTTTATTGTAAGGGGGTTAATGGATCCAGCTTTCTATCTGTTTTACCACAGAAACCCACACTGTAATCAATTTTGTAATTGAAATTTTGTAAAAGAAATTTTGTAAAAATTTTTTCATTGCATGAAGATATTTTGATTGCTCAAAATGCATAAAGGCAATATTTTTACTCCTAAAGCTTGTTTAACAAAGAAAGAAACAAGTCATTCTTAGCGTTTGGTTTAGGATATTCCTAGGGAGATGTGAGTATATTACGTATTAATTTAGGCATCTCAGGTGGATCAAACTGAAACAAATGAAAGGGTTCATTATGTATTCAATTGACTTGGTCTTTAAGGATAAGTGATGCTTGGAATGTATTCAGATACATTCCTGATAAATGTTTTTAATTTGGTGAAATATTATTTGAGGAGGCCATAGCTACATAAGAGCAGCCTTATATTGTGAAGGTATGAAAATAAGCACAGCTACTGGCTGCTCAATTTGCTCCAAACTTTCAAGTTCTTTCTATGCATCTATTATCCCTCAGTTGGAAAAAGAAATAAAGGGGGGGATACTGTTTTTCTGAAAATAAATAAATTGGAAAAAAAAAAGAAATAAGGGGGGGAACATAAGTAGAAAGCAAAAATGCATATCAATAGTCAATTAGTCAACAATATATGTTGAGAATGTATTACATGCAAGTCATTTGGCTGGGTGTTGGGGGAATTCAAAGCCGTAAGGATTTTCTATCATCATAGAACCTGACACATAAAAGGAGCTTCATAAATGTTTGTTTTGAGTAAATGCACGAAGTCATAAAAGTTAAGTTGTGATCATGAATAAATAAATGTAGAGATTCAGAGAAGGGAACCAGAGAAAGTACGGGTAATTTTCACCAAGAAGATGGAACTTCACTTTGGCCTTGAAATATGGACTTCTTAGGGTACTTCTTATGGGTACTTCTTAGGTGGAGAAGGTAGGCATCAAACGCCTCAACTTTAAGTCCCTGTCTCCATAAAGAGCAGATCTTTCCTAAGTAGGAAGGGAGGTTGCACTTAGGAAGGGAGAGGGAACGTGGTTAGCTAGGAGAAGAGCTGTTCAGACACAGAGAGAAATCCAGACCTGCTCATTCCACCTGTGTGTTAGGTGGACCCCAAATTATGTCTTGAGGGGGATTGGGCCTGTTTTCGGGGCATTCTTTGAGATCTCTGGCCTTCTGTTTACTTTCCAGTTCTTGTCTAACTTCTCAGCTCCTCACGTGTACCCCAGCAGGGCTGACAGTTTAAGACACTGACACCTATCTGGCTATAGGGTTCTCACAGCTATGAGTTTAGACTCCTTGCTGCTCAGAGCCTAAGGAGACCAGAGTGGAGAAAACAATCCAGAAGGAAGGTTGTCTGAAGAATTCTTCTAGCTAGTGGTTTTCATAGGAAAAATACATCGTGACTATAAGGTATATATTTATATATGTCATGATGTCATATATATCATAGTTACTGTGCTTTATATATATGTGCACACATATACAAACATATTTATTATGTTAGACTACATGTATTTCATCTAATAATATGTATATATTCACAATTAAGAATATTCTAATTCCATATCCTTGCAATTTGGGGCATATATATTCTAGTTTGTTCTAGATATATTCTAGTCTACTCTGTTTTGTATTTCATTTCTTAAAATGTTCATCATAGGGCACCTGGGTGGCTCAGTTGGTTAAGCCTCTGACTCTTGGTTTCGGCTCAGGTTATGATCTTGGGGTTGTAAGACAGAGCCCAGAGTCAGACTCATGTGCTGGGTGTGGATCTTACTTAATATTCTCTCTCCCCTCCCTCTTCCTCCCCCAACCCCTGCTCACATGGTCTCTCTCTCAAAAAAAAAAAAAAAAATTAAACGCTCATCATGCCTCAGTGAATTCATTTCACACCCCAATAATGAGCCTACTCATAGACTGAAACACTTGGCTCTATTCAAAGTTTCTCGAACATTAGAATGCATTAGAATTACTTGCAAAACTTAAAAAAAAAAACACTAAATTTCTGAGGCCCCTTCCTCAAAGATTCTGATTCATTACATCTTATGGGAGTTCCAGGAATCTACATTTTTTAATTAAATATTTAGTCTGTATTGATTTTGAGGAACATCACATTCAGAGATTTAAAAGAAAATCCATCTCCAAATGAAGCCAGACCAGCTAACAACAGATCCTGTTGCCTTGGAACCTCTCATTTCCATTATTCTCACTGATTTGACCATTCCTCCCTGCCCTCCCAGTGATATAATACCAACTGCCTACATGACCGGATGTATTTACTCTAAGATTATTACTTAGGATGGTTATCATTCACCAAAAGCACAATTTCCTTCTGTGTGTAGCCCTTAGAGAGAAATTTCTGTCTGTTCTTGGTATCAGAAACTATTGGGCTTATCCTGAGAAATTGGTTTGTGTTTTATCTTATTTACACAATGAGTCAAGTGTCAGATTGTATACTTCTTGCAGCATGCATTTTGTATAGCAACCTTACTCTTGGTTTTATCTTATTTTCTAAACGTAATTATTCGTTTGTTCCAATTTAGTGACCAACTTATTTTAAATTATATGTCATCTTGTATGAAGTTTTGTAAACTCCCTGAAATTTTATTTTGAAGAAGGGACATATATAAGTAAATAATAAAAATAACAGCAAAACATACTTAGGACTCATCTTACCGAGGCTGTGGTTCTACTGTCAGGCCTTCCCCCCATTGCTGTCTGTCTTTCTCCCTGAGCTACATCCACTCTTTTCTGCCTTAATTCCACAGCCAGACAACTTCAATCCTGAACTATCCGACTTAGTCTTTCGGTTTCTAGTTTGCCTTGAATGTATCCATCCTGTATAATGCTGTCAGATCAATCCTTCTAAAACTGTCTTTCATCTTGTTCTCCCCCTATTAAAGACCTTTAATAGTTCCCTTGACACTTGCATGGGAGTCCTCTTCAATCTGATCTCATTTGACTTATGTGCCAACTTGACATATCTCTGTACTTCCTGCAGGTCTGGCACAGTACTAGGCATCAAGGGTAGTATTCCACACATGTTGATGGAAGATGATGTAACCTGCTAAAATCCTACTGCCCTTTTAATATTTAGCTTCCAAAGAAGATTTGTAAAAAGTAACAATATTAAAGTTAGCTATGTTCAACATCAAGACTCAAAGAGGCAGATGTAGTCTCTGTCTTCAGTTAACTCACAGATTTTGCTGAGGAGAAAGAACCTATACATGGAAATCAAAAAATAATGATACTGAGTGCACCCTGCTAAGGTCCATATGAGAGGTTCTGACAACATATTAAATCCGTGTTCAGAGTGAAAAGTGTTTGAAGTCCTGAGCAGAGTCTACAATGCTCTAATTGTACCTCTCAATGGACATTTGTATCAAAGGTTCCGAGAAAGAAAAAACAATTAATGGAAGAGAGAAATGAAGCTGTTCATTGGAGAGAAGTTATTTGTGCTATCTGCAAAATTAGAAATGTTTAGAAGCATTGCTTTACTTAATATCTTCACCTAACTTACTGTTTATAAAATATACTATTCTTCTTGTTTTTCTTCTCAGTATAGTATAATAGGCTTAAAGCATGATTACATTAATAATACCTAGAGGTGGTAGTCTGAAGCAAGTGAAGTGCTAGGTAAATTGCTCTTTGGTTGAGAATTCCATAACTAAAGATGCCCAAGGAAAGTCTGCAAATGGTACTTAAGTCTGCCATAAAAACAAATAAAGGTCCACATGCCTAGAATCTAAAACACAGTGACACAAAGTGAACATCATGATATTCAGAATAGTGTCTAAGAGAATAAGTAATATTTGCTCAGTTGTTTTTTGTTTGTTTGTTTTTTTTTTTAGAGCCCTAGAAGGGCATGTTTGTTTTTAAGCAACTGCAAAATAACTAAATAGATTTTTGGAGCAAAACTAAGAGTTGGTTTGAACATCCTTGTTTTTATCAAATAGTATGTTTAAGTCCCAGATGGTCTATGAAGCATTCATAAATGATGTGATCTCTGTCTTTAAGAGCTGACATTTGCAAGGAGCTTCTCAGTTAAAGTGTAGATAAAAAATACTTTCTTGCTTAGCGAAATAAGTCAATTGGAGAAAGACAACTATCGTATGATCTCCCTGATATGAGGAAGTGGAGATGTAACATGGGGGTCAAGGGGGTAGGAGAAGAATAAATGAAACAAGATGGGATTGGGAGGGAGACAAACCATAAGTGACTCTTAATCTCACAAAACAAACTGAGGGTTGCTGGGGGGAGGGGGGTTGGGTGAAGGGGGGTGGGTTTATGGACATCGGGGAGGGTATGTGCTATGGTGAGTGCTGTGAAGTGTGTAAACCTGGCGATTCACAGACCTGTACCCCTGGGGATAAAACTATATTACATGTTTATGAAAAAAATATTTTTTGGTAGAAATAGAGTGTGATGTCTTTTGTATAAGAAGATAATGTTCTTGGGACACCTGGCTGGTTCAGTCAGTGGAGTGTGTGACTCTTGATCTTGGAGTTGTGAGTTTGAGACCAACATTGGGCGTAGCAATAACTTAAGAAGGAAAATCTTAAAAAAAAAAAAAGAAATCATGTTCCTGACCTCCCGTCATTTATTTTGAGGCTTTTTTCCTCTATATATGCTCTTATCCCACTACACTCAGAACCAAGCACATATTTACTGAAAGAACAATTCGTGAAACAAAACAAAATGAGATGGACTGCATGAAGTTAGTTTATCACTCATGCTTTTAGAATTTCAATGATCTGTGATAGCTGACTGAACTAACCCACAAAAGATATCTAGATTGGAAAATGCCTTCATTTGGTTCAGTGCAAAAGAAATATTTACATTATATAAATTAAATTTTTTATGAATCTTTGCATTAAAAATTTAAAATATTTAAAAATATTTAAAACATTTAAAAATAACTTTCTTGAGGTATAATTGATATACAATAACCTGCACATATTTAAGTATGCAACTTGATAAATTTTCACATATGTGTACACCCATGTAACTACTGCCACAAATTAAGATAATGAACATATTCTGTATTCACTCCCTAAATTTCATTCACTCCCTAAATTTGCCCCCCCAGCCTATCCCTTCCAACACACCCAACTAACTACTCATTTGCTTTCTGTCACTATCGATTAGTTTGCATTTTCTAGAATGTTATATAAAGCAGCCACACAATATGCACCCTTACCAGGTTTTTTATATTCAGAGATTATTTTGAGATTCACCCAGGTTGTGCATTCACCAATTGTTCATTCCTCTTGGGGCGTCTGGGTGTCTCAGTCAGTTAAGCATCTGCCTTCAGCTCAGATCGTGATCTGGGGGCCCCTTCTCAGTGGAGAATCTCCTTCTCCCTCTCCTTTTGCTCCTCCTCCATGCTCATGTTCTCTCTCTCTCTCAAATAAATAAATAAATAAAATCTTAATAGAAATAGTTCATTCCTCTTTATTGCTGATGAGTATTCCATTGCATGGATATACTGCAATTGTTGATCCATACATCTGTTGAAGAATATTTGGATCATTTCTAATTTTTAGCAATTACAAATAAAGCTGCTATGAATATTCATGTAAAAGTTTTTATATAGATGTATTCTTTCATTTCTCCTGGGTAAATATGTAGGAGTGCAATGACTGGATCATGGGGTAGTTCTATGTCTATCTTTCTTTCTTTCTTTTTTTAAGAGAGAGTGAGAAAGAGACAGGGAAAGGGGCAGAGGGAGAGGGAGAGAGAGACTCCTAAGCAAGCTCCATGCTATAGCTCAGAGCCACATGCAGGGCTTGATCTCACAACCCTGAGACCATGACCTGAGCCAAAATCAAGAGTTGGAAGCTTAACTGATTGAGCCACCCATTCACCCCTCTATATCTAACTTTTTAAAAAAGATTTTATTTTTTATTATTTATTTGATGGATAGAGATCACAAGTAGGCAGAGAGGAAGGGAAGCAGGCTCCGGGCAGAGCAGAGAGCCCTATGTGGGGCTCGATCCCAGGACTCTGAGATCATGACCTGAGCCGAAGGCAGAGGCTTTAAGCCACTGAGCTACCCAGGTGCCCCTATGTCTAACTTTTTAAGAAAAATATTATTTTCAAAGATGGTTATACTATTTTACATTCCCATCAGTAGTGTGTGAGAGTTTCAGTTCTACACATCACAAACATGTAGTATGATTAGTCTTCAGAAATTTCTTATTTAGTCTCCAGATATTTAGGATTTTCCAGGATTTTAGGTTTCTTGTTTAATACCATTATGGTCTAAGAACACACTTTATATGATTTCTACTTAAAAATTTTATTTAGGTGCGTTTTATAGCCCAGAATGTAGTCTATCTTGGTGACTATTCCATATAAACCTGAGAAGAATGTGTATTCTGCTACCATTGGATTAAAATAGTCTGTAAATGTTATATATATTTTCATTTTCAAATGTTGTAGTTTTCATTTCTAGAAGCTTTTTTTAAAAAATGTATATCTTCCATGACTCTACTCAAGTTTTTGCAATATGGAATAGAGTTATATTTGTTACATTGGGAGCCAGTTGCTTCTAGTTGAGAACCACTGATTTAAGGATTTGAACAAAGATCCCTCAACCTGGTATTTAAGCCTCCAAGATATATTCCCATCTGACCTCTCTAAGCCTCATCATGTAGCTTTTTATTCATTCCAGTCTCTAGCTCAAAAACTTTGTACTGTTCCCCTATCATGACTTAAACACCAGTGCTCCTCTGCCCTCTCTCATGCTGTTCTGTTTGCCTGAAATGCCTCCCCAAGCTCTCTGTATTCCAAAACTCTACCAGCTTTAAAAGACACCAAATTTTCTATGAGGCCAATTCTGATTTTCGTTTCTTTTTAAAAATTTTATTTATTTATTTGAGATGGAGAGAGATCGTAAGTGGCAGGGAGGGGCAAAGAGGGAGGGAAAGCGGCTCCTATCTAAGCAGGGAGCTGATGCAGGGCTCAATCCCAGGACATTTGGATTATGACCTAAGCAAAACACAGACACTGAGCCACTCAGGTGTTCCCCATTCTGATTTTCTAACCTTATATGATTTTCCTCTACTAGTGGTTTTGTCTCGCTCCCACTATAAGTAATTGTAAGTATCTTGATGCATCTATCCCTTACTGAACCCTTAACACACCCCCTAAACTGCACATAAAATGTGATCAGTATGCATTTATTGAATTGTTAGTTTGCATTTTCACATATTGAGTTTCTTTTAAATATATATCTAGATCTGTATCTGTTACAACTCAATAATAAAAAGACAAATAATGCAATAAAAATGGGCAAAGGATCTAAATAGATATTTCTTGAAAGAAGAGATACAGATGGTCAGTAAGCACATGAAAAAATATTCAACATAATCAGTCATTAGGGAAATGAAAATCAAAATGCCCCTGGGGTACCACTTTATACTCATGAGGGTGACTATAATCGAAAGGACAGATAAAACACGTCTTGACAAGGATATAGAGAAATTGGAACCTTCATACACTTTTGGTGGGAATGTAAAATGGTGCAGTTGCTTTGGTGAACAATCTGGCAGTTTCTCAAGTTGTTAAACATAGAATTACCATATAATCTAGTAATTCCATTTCTAGCTATCGATAGATCCGAGAGAAATGAAACCTATGTCCTCATAAAAACTTGTATTCAGATGTTTGTAGCTGCATTATTCATAATATTGCCAAAGTGAAAATAACCCAAATGCCATCAATTGATAAGTGGATAAATAAAATGTGTTATATCCATACAATGGAATGTTATTCTTTAATTAAAAGAAATAAAGCACTGATACCTACTGCAATGTTGATGATCCTTAAAAAGCATATGAAAGAAGGCAGTCACAAAAGACCGCATTTGTATGAGTGTATGACCTTGACTATGTTAAAGCAATTGCATTTTACACTTTAAATGAGTGAATCATATGTGAATTATATCTCAATGAAATTATTTTAAAAGGATATATCTGTAATTACAATTCAAAAGAGAAATATATAACATGTGGAATATCAATATTTATAAACTGTCTTAAAAAAAAGTTCTTTTCTCTGAGAAAACAGTTGGATGCAAAGTCAGTTTTCTTGGCAAGAATAAAACTGTTCAGGCTATCACAAATCTGCCTGTGGACTAAACAGATGTATTCTGCTAGGATGGATGCCACTTTTCTTTCTTTCCTTCCTTTTTTTTTTTTTTTTTGGCTAAGACATCATCCTTTTTTGGCACATTGTTATTAAGGTTTGGCTTGTCACCACTTCTCACAAAATTGGTAAAATCCCACCTGAGCACTCTCTTTTACTGTATTTTAGATTGTATTGCTAGAATGTGTATCCAAGGCTTGTCTTGGTTTTTGCAAAAAGCAAAAAAAATCATTACTTTCTATACTCATAATATGATCATCCTGAGTTAAGTAAGTCAGGCTTTACTCTCACACAAGGAGTGAGTGGTGGAGGCAGAATAATTAAGAAAAAGATTTGAAGACCAGATCTGATATACTCCCCTCTGCTTTCTGGACCAGCTCTCCAGAATATACTTGTACTCCTCCTTTAGGTACACAGTTACATGTTAGATGTCTTTTTTTGCAAACTGCTGTAGATTTACATCCTGAATTTCACTGGTATAAGGACTCAGAGAAATAGAAACAAACTTTCAGAGGACTCCAAACCAACTTTCAAAATAATTTTGTTACTTGCTAAAAAAACTTTATATGCCCAAAGAATGGTAGAATTGATCAGATATTTAAAATATTATAAGTCTATGTTTTTGATGTTATTATGACCTGGGTTAGTACAAAAACTAACACTTAAGGTATTTTCTTCTTTTGTCATAAGCAGTAGAGTGGAAACATCAACTATTTTAACTTTTGTTACTAGAAATATTTTAGGTTATTAATTGGGATATTTTTGGGATACAATAATAAATAATATGCTATCTTATACACATTCATTGTTAAAACAGGCATTCTAAAGACCACGTGTTAATAAACTACTGAAATAGAATTATGTTAATTCTAAAATTTTTCAGGAAAAAAATGTACCTTGCTAGAAAGCCATCCTGTGTGTGTATGAGTTTTAGAGCAGACTGTAGCATTGTACCCATCTGATGGTTAATTAGTTTTGGATAATCTGTTTTACTGGAAGAGCCAAAAATATAATGAAAAGAGCTTTTAGAATTTTGTTTTTTAACTAGCTTTATCTTAGCATGTAAGTAGTAAAAGCAAATCAAAGGGCTGCTTGGCTGGGAACTTCTTAGTAAAGTAATCAGCTTTGATGTTTGTCTTTTGATAACCCACATAATTTTGGGGAGAGGAAAGGCCAGCTCTTCAGGATTTGCTTCCATTGACCAGGATCTGATAAACTTGCAAATTCTAACTTTACATGACAGCACCTGGAGTACTGGGCTTTGCCTGTGAGCAGGCAAATAATAAGCAATAGGAAAAACATACACTACTCGGTGGAAAATATGAAAATGAGAAAAGGAATAAAACCAAAACCTGTGAGAATAGGACATATTTGAGTTTTGAACTGGAGAAGAGTTTAGAGATTTTGATTTTTTTTTTTAAGATTTTATTTATTTATTTCACAGACAGAGATCACAAGTAGGCAGAGAGGCAGGCAGAGAAAGAGAGGGAAGCAGGCTCCCTGCTGAGCAGAGAGGCCCGATGCAGGGCTCCATCCCAGGATCCTGGGATCATGACCGGATCAAAAGGCAGAGGCTTTAAACCACTGAGCCACCCAGGCGCCCCTAGAGATTTTGATTTTATTTATTTATTTATTTATTAAAAGATTTTATTTATTTATTTGACAGAGAGAGATCACAAGTAGGCAGAGAGGCGGGCAGAGAGAGAGAGAGGAGGAAGCAGGCTCCCTGCCGAGCAGAGAGCCAGATGTGGGACTCGATCCCAGGACCCTGAGATCATGACCTGAGCCGAAGGCAGCGGCTTAACCCACTGAGCCACCCAGGCGCCCTAGAGATTTTGATTTTAATGTTGATCATGGAGAAAAGTAGATCCCAAAGAGGTTAAATGAGATATCCAAGATCAATAGAAAGTTAATGCTAGAACCTGAACTGGAACCCAGCATGTTTTTAGTCCTATACCAATCATCTATTCACTTGGTCATTCACTCATTTCACAAATATTTATTAAGTGCATATGATGTTCTAAGCTCTGTGGTAGGCACTGGGCTTATAACAGTGAATGAAACATAAAATGATTCTAGCCTTTGTAGACCTTACAGTTTGGTAATGGAAATTGATATTAATCTCTCTTGTTTACACATACCATTGTGGACTCTGGAGGACAGAGACAGGGTGCTGTAAGAACACATCATGGGAAAACCTGGCTAGGGAGGGCAGTCAGAAATGGTTCCCCACCAATATATAAATCCACACCCCATTTTTCTAGTCCCTCAAGTCTATCCTCCTATTTTGACTCCTAGGCTTGAATCTGTCTATGTTCACATCTGTCTGCCTAAAATGAATTCCCTTCATTTTTTTACATGGTAAGCTTCCACTTGTCTTTCTGGGCCCTTAAATATTATTTCCACAGAGTAGTGTTCCTTGACCCCCAGACTAGATTATTATGTACTACTCCCATGATATATTCTCATAGCACCATATAATTTTCTATAGTAACACCTCCCACCACTAACTGTGCAATTGTTTATTTAAGATCTGGGCCCCTCACTAGACTGGAAGCTCCTCGAGGGCAGAGGCCATGACTGCGCTGCTCAGTCCTATGAACAGTCCTGCCACATAGTAGATGCTCAACAAATATTTACTGAACAATTGCTTAAGTGAATGACTCGATCTCGAGCTGTCATTAATAATGTTGACCATCTTTCTCCTTAAAGCCTCCAAAGTCCATGAAGCCAGAAGAAACTTGATTCATATAAGGAACACCTTCTCTGCTGCTATTTTTCCTTGATCTTCCTTCTATCCTGAATTTTTGTAGTTCTTGACATAAAACAATCCTCTCCCTCAACCTCACTTTCCTTTTTTCATATTGGGAGAATAAGCCAAAATTAGCTCAGGGATCTAATTAGTTTTGGTTGCGAGTGGTTTGTCTGTCCGCATGCCTCTCCTTGTATAGCTGGCATACAGACTCTGGAATAAAGAAACCGCCTCTGACGGTGTTGTGAACATTCTTTCAAAATATACACTTCTTTGACATGTCTGGGCAAGGGCATGTCCTGATAAGAAAATTCTGTCAGTGTATACTGGTCATGCTTTCCTGAAGTGGCCTGAATTCCTTGTAGAGATAGAGACACAAAGGAAGAGTAGTTTAGAACAAAAATAAGTGTGTTTTTTTTTTTTTTTGAGGGAGAATGAGACCCCCTGCTGAGCAGGGAACCCAATGTGGGGCTCGAACCCAGGACCCTGGGATCATGACTTGAGCTGAAGGCAGGTACCTAAGGACTGAGCCACCCAGGCGCCCCCAAACATAAGTTTTAAAAAATGAGAAATACCAAGAATTACAGAAGTCTGGAGGGGAAGCCCATGGAAAAAGCAATGTGCTGATATAGAGAACAACAAAAAATACTAAAAAAAGCATAAGAGAATTTTATAGACTATCCTGACGTCACTTGTTGGATATGCTTATTTAAGGAGAATATATTCATGCATCTTGTTTGTCCTTCCACTCAGTTCTACACATTAACCAACATATCTTGAATACTTACTCTGTGTAGATCTAATCAGACTATGGGAATGATAAAGATTATGACTTTCTTCAGAAAAACAACAATCTAGTAGGGGCTGTAGATAGGTTTATCACTATAATGCCAGGTATAAACAGTGTCCACCAAACAAGAAGCATAAACAAAATGTAACAAGAGCCCAGGAGAATGCACGGCAGTTGTGACCAAGAGGAATCAGTGCTGTTCTTCACGGAGGCTTTAGCATTAATTAGGCTAAAAAGTGGGCTTCAACAGTCATTTGTGGTACAGCAGAAAGAATGGTGTCAGGGACAATGGGGAACATAAGGAATGCAGGAAGGAAGGGATATTCTAGGCTGAAGGATAACTTGACTGAAACCACAGAGTTCCAGGACATTTGAAAACTGTTGAGTTAACCCTAAAGTATGTGGTATGGGACTGGAGAGATTTGGTAGGGGATAAGAAAAGAAAAAATATTTGAGGCCAAATTGTAGAATGTCTTCAGTTCTGTGCTAAGGAGATTGGATTGAAGCAGACTGGAGGCTTTACAAAGTTCATGAAACTCAAAGTGCTTAATCATCCTCCAAACCTATAAACTCTATGGACATCTATTTTAATTTATTTCTAGTTCATAATTTTTGGATTTATTTCATGAAATAGTTTTGTTAGATGCTTGTGTTTTTTGTTTCTGTATTCCTGGCACTTAGCATACAGCCTAGCTCATATAGGCATTCAATAAATCTGTTGAATGCCATTCGCTTTCCCTCAGGCCTTGTTTATACACAAATTAAAACTTCCATCACAACACATCAACACAATTCCATACAAGTGACCAATCTGGAGCATTCAGGCTAAATGAAATTTTCCCACTAGCTTGTATTCTAACCTGTCTCCATAATCAAGCCAAGATTTCTAATTTGTCCTGTTTTCGGGGACATAGCCAACTTAAGCTCCTTTTTGATTTTCCTTTGGATTGCCAACACTCTATTTAGTAAGAAGACAGCCAACCTAGATAATTGGGGACAAAATAAGAAAAAAAGTGTTTTCCACCATGAGCAGTCAGTCCTTCAGTTCCTCTTAATTTTCCTGATAATTGCTTTAACCCAGCACTTCAAGCTGCCTAGCTTAGTTTCTACATTTCAAGGTCTGATGCACAATTCCTTGGAATCATTTGACATGTTAACTTTGAACCTACAAAGAAGAAAAGCTTTCACTACTGCACAGCCACATATGCTTGAACGGCTTGCCTTTTTACATACAGAAAAGGCTTGGTTGCCTTTGCAGAAAATTAAATAACTCATCCTTTTTATACCAGTGCCAAACATCAAAAGGGCCAACTACCTACTGAGTAGTGTTCAAAGACCAGCTTTAAAAAAAAATCAAGAGAGGAATGAAAGCCAAGGTTTTTTGCAAAGCAAATGCTTGCAAGAAACCTCTGGTAGTCATGGAGTAAAATCCCATTTTCATAGTTTTACTCTGTGCTTTTAGATACATTGGGCTGAGTTTTTCCTCATTGTTTGTCTTATTCCCAAGGGTAAGTTAGGTATTTTTGGCCTTTTGGGAATGGAATTAATTTAGGCCTATTTGATGAGTTGTACCATAAACATGTATCATAAATTCTGATATCAGGGAAAGGAGGTGACGTTCCTATGGGAAGAATGATAGGATTCACAGTATGGCTGAATCTGTGGAATGCTTTCTTTTGGGGCAGGATTGTACCACAGGAGCCTGTTGGATTAGTCTAGTTTATGTCACTCATTAAAACCTCTGTCTTGCATGAAACCACCTCTGTTTCCCATTGGTTCTGGGCCGAGTTGGGAGCTGGCTTGGACCTCACTCCTCCATGGCTTGGCTTTCTGTTTTCTTCTCTTGCTAATGTGCCAGATTTTTGTCATCAACACCTGTCTGTGCCTCATCAACACCTGCCTGTGCCTGTCAAAGACAATAGCCTCTTGCCCTGTTCTTCCTCCTTCCCTCCCTCTATCCATCTATCCTTCCTTCCATCTGTCCATCTGTCTGTCTTTCTTCTTTCCCAGTAGCAGTAACCAAAGTTTATTTGGGAACATCTTGTCTTTTATTTGTATGAGACAGGAATGTTTCCTGTAATAACAAAAAGATAAAAAGTCTTAGAGCCAGACTAATTTGGTGGAAGAGGGACAGAGATAAGGGATAAGAGCCCAGGGCATTTGTATCTCCACCTTTCTGCTCCCAAGCACTGCTGAGCTAGGCCCTGTGTATCACTGCGACTGACCAACCCACTGTCCCATGAGGTCTCGAAGGGACAGCTTTCTGAGGCTCAGTTTTATACCATGTGACTTTGTTGCTCCAAACATGGTTGATTTGTCCAAGATGGAATAGTTGTGACAAAGGTAATCTGTAAACTGGCCAGTAGCTAGTGGTATGGCCTGGCAGAAAAGATGTGTTTGTATTAATTGTATTTTATTCCTGAAGGATTTTAGCAAATATGTATATATATGATTTCTAGTCGGAGCTGTAGCTAAAAGACCATTAAATTAAGATGGACTTCAAATGCCCTAAGCAAACTGTATTTGTGAGCAAGCAAAAGAAACGAGGCAGAGAAAAGATACATACAGTCAAGCACCTGAGTGAACATCTCTGAAATTTCAAGTGAGGATTCCTGCCTTGGATTTAGAACTACTGCTCAATTCAGGCTCTGCGAGGCCTGGCCCTGTTATTAGAACACTATGAGATTCTGTTTCCCCATTATCTACGTGAATCTGTGTAACAAATCCTTTTCTTGTGCCAGTTGAGTGAGTGCATGTGAGAAATGCTTTCAGCTGCAAGGAACAGAAAACCCAACTAGCAGCATCTTAAACACAAGGGCATTTATTGTTTATGTGACAAGAATTCTAGTTGCATCTTACGTGGGGGGGTTGGTGGGTAGGAAAAGAATAAATGAAACAAGATGGGATTGGGAGGGAGACAAACCATAAGAGACTCTTACTGTCACAAAACAAACTGAGGGTTGCCAGGGGGCGGGGGGAAGGAGGGTAGGGAGAGAGTGGTAAAGTTATGGACATTGGGGAGGGTATGTGCTATGGTGGGTGCTGTGAAGTGTGTAAACCTGGCGATTCACAGACCTGTACCCCTGGGGCTAATAATACATTATATGTTTATAAAATTTTTTTAAAAAATTATTTAATAAAAAGAATTCTAGTTGCATCTTAATGATGTCATGAAAGATCTAGGAGCATTTGTCCCTCTGTATCACCTTGTGCCTGAGGTTGCTGCAATTCCTGGCATCACAGGACAGTGCCCCTTCGATAGACAGGAAAAGAAGTGGGTGAAAAAGTCTTTTCTCCTTGAAACTTTATTGTAATTTCTTTTAACAGGGAGGAAAATCTACCCATAAATCCATGTGAGAAAAGACTTCCCAAGAATTGTACTATAGAGTTCATAGTCTAGGCTAGTCATGAACTATATTTATTCTGAAATTGCACATGCAAGTTGATTATTTGGAACTGTAAATGATTTTTTTCCCCCACAGCAATAGTAGTAACGTTTCCTAGTAAACTCACAAAATGCCATAATATTCCTGAAGTATGGTATGATTTTACCTTTACCAATTGCTATTTATAAAACTTTCTTCACAATAAGATACATAGTGGCTTCCAGGAAGGGGCATGTCTAGGATAGGGGTTTGGAAACTGAGCCACAGGAGAGAAGGCAGCACTTTATTTCTTCCATAAGAGAATCAAAGAAAGCTAGACTGGGAGTAAGGAGCTCTGGATTGCCTTTCTGCCTTGGCTGCTTTCTTAGAAGTGTCGGGGTGTCTTTTTCTGTTCTGTCAAAGGAACTAAAGGGCCTAAATAGATAATCTCTAGAGCTTCTGCGTCTCTAGCATTCAGTAGCTCTTTGGAGCAAATAATATGAATTAGGGAACAAAAAAATTTCTCTACAATAGGGCAAAAAAAGTCACAAATTCATATTTTTCCGAGGCTTA
The DNA here is from genome assembly GCF_020171115.1 of Neogale vison. Lineage (NCBI taxonomy): Eukaryota > Metazoa > Chordata > Mammalia > Carnivora > Mustelidae > Neogale > Neogale vison. The sequence continues at coordinate 95,088,564 of NC_058093.1, read as the reverse complement.
TTCATATGCACAGAATTACACGGTAACATAATTAGTAAAAATGGGCCTCCGTGCTAAATCTAATGTGGGTTTCCCCTGCATTTTACAAAGAGGCCTCTGTCTTTCTCTAAAGGAATGAGCTTGGTTAAACCAGAACAATGTTGTAGTCAGGGAATAGGGTGAAGAGAGTGAAATCCCCCTTCCCTCCAAGCCCTGCCAAAGGTAGGAGCAAACTTTTCATAGAGGAGAAGGCTAGTCAATGCCTTTACTACTATAGTTGCTTGTTGTCACACAAGATATCTGAGGTGTGAGCAGAAGTAGAGACCCACCCATGCTCCTGTTCCCCATCTGGTCTGGGCTGGACTTGGTCAAGCCAAGAACTAAAGTTCCCAGGCCCATAGCCTGCTAACACCATCCGCCCCCACACCCCTTGGAGTATCTAAGGACACTCACAGTCCATGGGACCTGTGTCAATGTCCTCGATGGATAGGCTTATTGTGACCATTTATTTTGGGCAAAGCTAATATTGGTAATTTGGAGTTGCTTATATTCAGACCAGAGTATAATTTTGAAGCTCTCATTTCTATGTGTAAGCTACCAATTAAACCATTTACAGTTGTCATTAGAAGTTTCCATCTAAAGTTATGTGTAGGATCATAGTGGATAGGTCCATAGCTATAGTTATCTAGGTCATTCAGAAATAGTCTCAATTTTGGGATGAATTCCAAAGGTGATTCAGGTTAATGCCCCTGCCTCTGCCTGAGTTGTCTGGGAAATTAGACAGAGCTGACATGCTTCAGAAAAATAAATTATATACTCTGCTTAAATGTACGCCTCAAGCTCTACTGCCTAATGTCATATAAAAATTTCATTGATCATTGATCTGCACTGTGTCATTGAATCTCCTTGAGACTTAACACAAGTCACTGAAACTTGTTTAGTGTTTCAGCTTCTTCATTCCTGAAATTAGAGATGATAAAAAGGTTCTAAAAGAGTTGAGTGTTTGTATATTTTTATTTTTTAGTCTTTTGGATGGTAGATTCTCAATTCCTTATGGATACCTGATAAAGAAAAAATTTATATCTGATTCCCCCAAATCTTAAGGATGTGTCAGTATTGACAATGGTGATTAATATTCAGGGATCATAGATCCCAACATATTACTAATAGCCAGTTTCAATTTTATTCCCTGATTCATCTTTTTACCAATGCTAGTATTTTGTAGAAAGGTGTTTATGTCTATATTATTTAAGAAAATCAAATAATAGAGTATTTTTTAGTAATTTCTTTTCTAGTAATTTCCTTTTTTTTAGATTATATTTATTTATTTGACAGATATCACAAGTAGGCAGAGAAGCAGGCAGAAAGGGGGAAGCAGGCTCCCTGTTGAGCAGACCGCGGGGCTCCATCCCAGGACCCTGAGATCATGACCTGAGCTGAAGGCAGAGGCCCAACCCACTGAGCCACCCAGGCACCCCTCTTTTTTTTAGTAATTTCTAACAGAAAACTTGTTTGCCTTTCTCCCCAGTGCACATCCTGCTCTCTTCTGCAACTGAACAGACTACAGGGTGGTCTAATACACATGCGTGCAGGTCAGGCTGACCCAGCTTTTAGGTCTGGCTTTGTCACCAGCTAGTGTGTGGGTCCAGTATATGCTTGGTGCCCAACAAATGTTAAATGTAAGTTTCTTAAATTCTCTTGACATCAGTTTATTTCTCTGACAACTAAGACCGCTTTTGCTTCTAGCAGTTACTCTTGCTTGACTAACCCGGCAGTCACTTCAACACTCCTTTTCTGCCTACATCTCAGGATACTGTAGAGCCTGAAAAATGAAATAGGACTGTGCTTGGCCTCCCTTGCGGCTAGGCCTGGCTCCCGTAACCCAAAGGTCAGTCTGCTGGAGGGTTTCTGAGAAGCGTTATTCTCCTAGATAAAGGGCCAGAGACATGGGAAGAACACCCGTTCTTTTCTTCTGCTTCCTGCCTTGAAAGCAGTTGTGGGGGGAAAGGGATGCCTAGAATTGTGACAACCACCTCTCTTCCACGTGTAAACAATCATGAGGATGAAAAGCCAACAGTCGGAGGGTCGTGGAGGCTAGAGAGCAAAAGAGGCTAGCTAGCTAGGTAGACCCCTTACCACTCTGCTGAGCCATTGTACCAAGCTTTAAACTGTTTATTCATGGATTTCTTATTAAATAATCATGGATCTTTATCTCTTAAACAAAATCAGGTTTTTTTCTTCCTTGCAGCCCATATCACATCTAGAAGCATCTTAATCACTACAAAGTGGTGATCTCTAAAGTTACTTCATTCTTGGTTCTTTTTCCTCCTGTACTGACTAAATTAAATGTTTTCTCAGTATTGTCTAATTATAGATGAGTTTCATTTCCTTTCCTGTGCTGTACAGTAGAAGTGCTAATGAACACTGAAGTAATAATAAAGTAATTAATAGGAGGAAAAACAGTAGGAAATTAAGATTTCATAATAACTCACACTTAACATATTTAGGAAATAATCCTGAGGAAAATACAGGAGAAATCTGGGATGCCTTGGAGAGGTGATCTCCACTTCCCCTGCCTATTCCCAAAAGACTCAGGATGCTCTGTGAGCAGGAATATAACAAGAATTTTAGCAAGTTACTTGCTCCATCCTATGAAAGAATTTTAACCTCCATAACTCCCCTCCCCGAATAATCCAAGGAGGAAGGAGGCTTCCCTGTATAGGATGGAAGATCCAGTGAAGAAAGTCACATCAGGACCATGGGGGAAAGATTTGGTTTTGTATTTGCATTGTGTCTTCAATTCTGGTATCTGATAGCCCTTTACAAAGTCCAAGAATTGAAAAGCAAGAGTTGAAGCACCTGTTCAAAGCCATTCTTGAGCTGCTCACATGGGGTCTGGGTTAGCTTCCTCTGGGAGGCAGAGTGCCCACTAGCATCAAGACGGATGGTGTAGGTTTGCTTGAGAACAGCATCTGTGAAGGTTTTGCTCTATTTGAGTTGCTGTGAATAACGGGGCTTTCCATAAACATACATTGTAACCATGTAGACTAGGTTGACTAAAAGGAGTCTGCTCTGGGCATTCTTCCTGTAAGCCACCTGACCTGATGCTGAGACTCAGTGTGTGCCTTCTGGTGAGAGTGGTCAAAGCTTTTTAGGCCTCATCAAAAAATACGGTTTTGACTAAATGGTTCTCAGATCTGAAAAAAAAAATTTTTTTTAATGTGGACAAAATCGTCAAAGTCAACAATAAAACAAAAATACTTTGAAAGAATATTTCTCCATCATGCTGCCCTTTTATTTATTTATTTATTTTTACTGCTCTCACAGACATAGAGTTGTAAATTCTCTCCCTTCAGGTGCATGCATACATATCAGTTCTCACATTTACCTAAGTTCACAGTCAAAGGAGAAATGTGGTAGTTTGTGGGGTTGGTGCAAGTATAAAAACTCTGGCCCAGAGAGGGAGACCAGTCATAGGAGAGGTGAAGAATGACTGATCTTGAGCTACTTTTGCCACCTTTAGGCCTGAATACCTAATCTTTAAAGGGGAGCAAATGTCCTAAAATTATCTTTAGAATAGTTTCCCTTAGGTCTAACGTGCCATAGTTGTACTGAGTCTTCTGAATGAGGGTAAGGCTGCTCATGACTTTTTTTCTAAAATGTTCTTCTTAAACTCTGAAAATGATTTCAAAGGAACAAATCCCTTGTAATTTCAAAAGGATTTTGAGTAATTACTTTTTCACCGCAGTGAAAACACAATAGTGTTTTCTGTAGGCAACTTATATCTTGAACAAGCTTTTACTCTGTTCCTTTGGTACTTGGTTTCTCTTTTAAAATAGTGATGCCTCCTGCCATTCCTACAATATTATATCTATTTTTAGGATACTACTGAAGCCAAGTCTTTCTTTTTTGAAAATAGTTTTAAATACATATTCCAATGTGCATAATATAATGAAACCTAGGGATTTATTTAAAATATAAACAGGTTGCAAAACTATTTTTAGAGAGGACAGGAGGAGACATTGGGAGGTAATGGATTTGTTTATGGCATAGATCGTGGTGATGGTTTCATAGGTATTTACTTATCTCTCACCTCATAGATTTGTACATATTAAAAATGTACATATTAAATAAATAGCTTTTTATATGTCAATCCTACCTCAAAGAAGTCGTTTAAAAATTATTTTTAGTTTTTTTTTTTTTTTTAGTAAATTTCTGTTAACTGGTAGCAAATATTTGGATTACATGATAGCTGTTTACAGAGTCTGTGTTATTGTTCATAATAGAAGCTGTGAACTCTTGTAGGAAATCTTAAAAACTCAAGAATATAACTAATGACCATCTTTTAAAAACAAGTTTTAACAGTATGTTAAGTTACTTTACAGAGCAGGAGAGAAACCCAATTCATGGTAATGACAATGATGATGAAAGTTGCTATCATTAATTGAGTGCCTACTGTTTGCCAGTTGATTATTACATCCAGCATCCTTTCTAGTTTTTATAAGGATATGAAGAGAGTATTATTAACCCCATTGTACAAATGAAGAAACTGAGGTTCAAAAATGCTGGGGAGTTGCACTGGCCCTTGAACTCGGTTCTGCCTATTATGCCAGGCTGAAAGGCATTTCTGTTGATTGCTTTTGCAAAAAAATATTATATACGGTGAGGAGGCCTGTTGGGCCAAAACCATGGTATGTAAAGCTATAAGACAAGCAATCCGAATGGAAGCCATACTTTAGTAGAAAAGAAACCTTTAGAAGGGGGTAGGGACATGAAAAATGTCAACCAATAAACACAATTCTGGTTTGTACAAGACACTGTTCTAAGTGCTTTGTGATTATTAGTACATTTAAAACTCATAAAGCCTTATGGGATAGGTGTTGTTATTATCACCCTAGTTTTCCAGATGAAGAAATGGGCATAGAGAGGTTAAGTAACTCACTCTAGGTTGTAAATAGTAGAGCTAGGATTTGATCCCAGGCAATCTGGATCTAGAGTTCATGTTATTAAACCTCCCACTCTGCTACCTTTATCTTGTGTTTTGTTCCTTTTATAAGAAACAATCTAATAGCAAATCCTATTGAGCCTCCGATAAACCAGGGTAAGAAGGCATCTGAAGATCCCTTAGATGTGTTGTGATTTTTTGCCTGGAGTAGAAGGAGGGACTATTGTCCCTTTTATGGTTGGACAATTTCTGTGTAGCTGTCCAATGCACAAGCAATACCATTTGCCTCTTAAGGGTGGACTGGGTAGAATCACCAAGATAATAACCTCCCTGTCTCTAGCCAGTCTTCTCCACACTCTCTTTCATGTCCTTAAAAGAGGAAATAATCAGGACCCTAGTGAGTTTTGTAGTGGTTGCTGTTAGGTAATCATAAGTGTAAAATATTATTTCTGCCCTTTGGAAGTTCATTGGGCAGTCAGAGTGGGAGGAACCAATTATACATGATTAAGGGCAACATGATGGGGAACCACTGTGGCCTGCAGTTGTCCAGGACAGCTTCACTGGAGATGTAGGAGTACTCTGAGCCTTGAAGAATGGTTATGGTTTGGCCAGGCAGCAGGAAAAGGAAGGAAGGAAAAGAAGTAGAATGAAAGAAAGGAGGTTAAAAAAAAAAAAAGGAAGAGGGTAGAAAGGCACTGTGGCTGCTGAAGGGGCACCATCTTTCCCACTCCCACTGCATCTCTTTGTGGTGCATGTCCTCCTGTTGCTGAGTGCCTTTCATTTACCCTCTTGGGAGTCTCAGACCTTCCCTAGGCTCAAGAAGCTGGATGGCTAACATATACCCATGCGCAAAATGGATGACTTGGGTCCAATGAGATGTTCATCTTCTAGTGAGTTCTCTATGAAGAAATGAAAATTCTGTATTTGAAGAAAGGCAGGGGAGTAGCTACAATGGATGGGCATTGGCACAATAACTGGATGGATTGAAACCTTACGCTATGAAAGACCCAGTAATGACATAGTACGATAATGTAAAATTGGACAAGGGCTACAGTTTACTCTGACCCAAGAGCTCCCGACACCCATGTTATTCCTACACAGAAGTACACAAAGACCAGTACATTTTACAGATGAGTTTTCTCATCTGTAAAATGGGGATAATGGGGATAATGGGGATAAATGGGTATGGTGTCTGTATCTGACTCATTGGGTTGTTATGAAGATTAAGTGAGTTCATATACATAAAGTGCTCAGCTAGTCCCTGTTGGTTTATGTTATACACATGGAGAGATGTTCTTAGGAAGACGTGCTATCTAGCTACAGAAATTATACAGGCCACATGTCAAAAGGGTATGTTGAAAGAGGTGAACTTCAGAAATGGGGCCCAGAGGGACAAATTCTTTTCTAGGGCCTAACAGGGGATATTTAGGAGAAGCTATGCTAAATCTCCATTTCTTTCAGACTGTCAGTGAGTAACTTTCTTTAAGAAATGTCATGTGAATTCAGTCTGATTTATTTGAGCACAGTGAAATATAAAAGAAATAGAATTTGTTTTATCTTATTCACATTTTTAACAGCCTGGTAGTTGTTTGACAAAACTTTATTTTATTTAACATGAAGCAAAAATCAATGAAAAGCTACAGAGACGATCCCAATATGATGACTCAGTAGCTCTCATTCTTTTTTGAAAATAATCTGCATTTTGGGGATGGAGAGAAAATAAGATCAGAAGGATTACAAAGGAGGCTTCGATTAGATCTGTAACATCTAATTTCTTTTTTTTTTTAAAGATTTTATTTATCTATTTGATAGACAGAGATCACAAGTAGGCAGAGAGGCAGGCAGAGAGAGAGGAGGAAGTAGGCTCCCTGCTGAGCAGAGATCCCCACGCAGGGCTGGATCCCAGAACCCCAAGACCATGACCTGAGCCGAAGGCAGAGGCTTAACCCACTGAGCCACCCAGGCGCCCCTGTAGCATCTTATTTTTTAAAACAAAGGAGTTGAAGCAAAAATGCATAATGTTAACATTTGTTTAATCTGGGCAATATTATATTATCTCTCTACCATGTTTGAAGACTTTCATCTTCTATCTATAAAGAAGTAAACCCCAACTCATCTTCTCTTGCCCTATAATTGACTTTGTGCCATATTCCCGCCCCCACTCCCACTTTGGTTCCCCAAATTTCTCTATCCCTACTAGAAACAGTAGAGTGTTTTGCATCTTTCTCTTTGGGGATTTCCACTTCAGCCTGACCAGTTTCGGTAAATACTAACCCCATTTTTCCTTTGACCTCAGCTAGCCCACTTTGTAGCAACTTTTTGCAAGGCTTCATTTTGAGGGTAAGATGTCTGCACCCACTCCCCAGTGACGCAGCAGACATAAGAAACTTACTAAAAATGAAACTTCAAAGGCAGCCTTGATCAGTGTGAGCATCAACACCATGGACAGCTGTGGGTAGACTGTGGGGGAAGGAAGGCAGTCAAGGGGTGAGATGAGGGATATGTCACCCAACGGCCAGGGGGCTGGGGGGGTCAGCAGTGGGAGGGGGGGGCTTTGGCAGCCAGTTCCAGGCCTACTTGTGTTGCCTTGGTGATGGAAGGCAAGCAAGGAGACAACTTGCTGATTGGATAAGAGCTGGTCGAATGACTTGTTAGCCCTGCTGGCCCTCTCTCTGATGCTAACTTGAGTCAACATGCAACTTGAGCTTGTGGGTTTGTGAAGAGGAAAGAGGTCCCTTGAGTTGCGTGGACTCTAGGACCAGCTCTCTACACTGACAAATCTCAAACTAGTGTTGAGCCCAATGCATAGTAGGTTCTCTCACATGCTTGTTGACTGAGTGACCACTGTACCCTAATTATAAATATTAAAGGCAATAGTAGCCTTTCAGTGCATATAGACTTTTTGGTGTCCCTGTTTCCTCCTTGTTTTACAGAGTGACCAGGGGCTGTGCTCCCTGGTCAAAGTATTAGGGTGTGTGAGAGGATGCTTTAAGGGGTGCCTGGGTGGCTCAGTCGTTAAGCATCTGCCTTTGGCTCAGGGTATGATCCCAGGGTCCTGGGATTAGCCCTGCATTGGGCTCCCTGCTTAGTGGGAAGCCTGCTTTTCCCTCTCGCACTCCTCCTGCTTTTGTTCCCTCTCTCACTGTCTCTCTCTGTCAAGTAAATAAATAAAATCTTTTTAAAAAATTAATTTAAAAAAAGAAAGAAAGAAAGCATGCTTTAAAGCTTGTCCTGTCACATTCACCAGGTCAGATTTCCTTTGAATTCTCATGGTGAATCCTTTTTCAAATATAAGGGTGTGAAGGAGATAGCCCATGTCTTCTGCAGGCTCTTGTATGCCCTGCCAGGACCTTGTGGCCTCTCAATAAATCAATAAATCTGCCAACTAAGTTGGCAGATACAAAAACAGTTGTGATTTCCAGGGAGAGAAATAACTGCTGAAATTGTTATCTTTGACTTTGTATTGTCTTTTATCTCCTTCTTTAGATAATAGGTTTCCCTGTTTTGCATTTTACAGTGAAATAAACTAATTAAAGATTCCCCTTTGACTATTTTGCTATCTCAGTGCGCTCACTTTGTGTTGCTTCCTTCACATTGTTTGCTTCCAATACTTTAATTGTGAATTCCAAATGACATCTTAAACTCGCTTAAGAAAGGTTGAAAGGATATTTCGAAAATGTATACATTGCTCCTCATTGATTTACTCTTTCCTTCAACAAAAATGTCAGGATCCACTCCCTAACTGTGTCATCCTGGATTAGGTGCGTACCCAGTCCCTCTCTGCCTCACTAGCCTCCGTGCAAAATAGAGCCAGTAAAAGTACCTATCTCATAGGTTGCCATAGAGATTAAATGCTTAACATAAAAAACTTGCACTCAAGAATATGACCATCTAGTTAGAGACACATTGACTATAAATGATGTGAAATAACACACATAAAGTTGAGTTGCCAAGTAAATGTATGGATGATAAATGCTCTGGAGCCGTCTAGCTCCGAAGTGGTTTTCTCCATTTTATCCTGTCCCTGATCTACTCCCAGGCCAGGCAGAGTCTCCTGCAGAGGCCCCACCAGCTGAACTCCCAGCTCCTCCAAAGAGCTCTTCTGTTCCAGTTCTGCCTATGGCCAAGCCCTGAGCCTCAAGGCTGGTGGTGTCCCCCTTCTCTCAACCAGCACTGGTTTCTCCTTTTCTAAGAAAACACTCTCATTCTCCCATTCTGACATAGCCTTGCCTGGTGAGAAAGTCTCTGCCTGGGCTGCCAAAACAAAATTCTTGCTTGTTCTTTACTAAGAACTTGTAACCAATTCTAGCCATTAACAGATGTGAGCCTGGGAACATCAATTTGAAAAGATGGTGCTGGGCAAAGGGGGTGTTATTTGTCCACTTGTGGCAGAGGACAGTCAACTTTTGACATTAGTCAGGAAATAAGTCCCTCCATAGTCTAAATTTGTTTAAATATATTTTTGTCTTTTCTATTGCTTTTTTTTTTGTCTTTGAGGTTGCCAATTTCAAATATTCCTACAGTTGGCCCTTTAAGCTTAAACTACATCAAAGTTAAGCATCTTTCTTAGCTAGTCATTTTATTCCCTATGATATTGCTAAGGTTATTCTCACTAATCTAATGCTCACCTCAGGCCACTCTGTACCCATATTTTTATTGCTTGCTATACTGTAATTTCTGCCACCTCTTTAAGGTCACAAAGTGAACTAGCCTTGTTTAGGATCTTTGAAATGACATATGTTAGCTGAATTTCTTATCACTTTGAAGCAATGGAAGGGTAGAGTGAGTGACAGGTACAATCTAAAATTTAAATGGTTCATGGCACTTGTCTTTCCATCAGAATTCAGCAAGAATACATGGTGTTTCCCATGAAGCCTCTGCAGTAGGCAAAGGCATAGATCTGTCACTCAACCACACAATGGCTATGAGAGAAACATCACTCTTCCTACTTATTAATTTAAATAGGCAAAATAAGCTAATTCCTGCCCCAAATGTAGTCATCCAGAATGGAGATGTGTGCATATCCCAGACTCCCAGGAACTGGAAGGAGGCCATCCTGGGAGGGTAGGGCGGTATCTCTTCATTGATGTCTCTGCATCCCCAAATATGGGTAAGTTCTGGTCAAGAAAAACATGGAGGGTAAAACCATCTTGAAAAGGAAATGAGCTGTGACTACTACACCCAGCTGCCTGGGAGGGAGTGAGGTGGTAGCTACCTAAGTACTTCTTGCTTCCCTTCAGATTCTCCATGGGAGGTCTGGACCTAGAGGACCCGATTTCCACATATTTTGACAGGGTGTGTCAGTTCAAAGGCTTAGAGCAGAGCTTCAGTGCGGGGGTGGGGGGGAATTGAGCTCATTAACATATTCCACTGTACACACTGGAAAGCTCGCAAAATGATTTACATGCCTAATGACTGTGCTTAAGTCCCATTGCCTTCTAGATGCTTCCTCTGATGTCCACCGTTTCCTAGTCTCTCAAATTTCTGATCCCCTCTAGTATCTGATCTGAATAATGTACCCCGATCTAGTTATCTGCAGCTCTAGCTGTGGAAGTGCTTACAGTCTGTTGGGTTTAGCTATGGTGCTTGGGTGCTGGTGTATAAATCTGTGCTCCCGAACCAGATTATATATTATTCATTGAGTGCAGACAAGGTCCCTGCATGTCTTTGTATTCTTGAAGTACAAGCACAGTGCCTAGGGGGGCAAAAGCAGAGTTAGGGCATTAGTCCTCGTCTTTCAGATAAGACAGTTTGAGAGCAAAAGGAAGAATAGAGAAGACTCTAAACAACAGTTCTTTTCAGGGGAAACAGTCTTCGCAGTGGTACCTTGACTGAAAGGCATCCTTTCCAAAGCCATGGTGGCTGGGGAAAATGGCCTTTCAATATGCCACAAGATGAGAACAGATCAAAGGGTGCTTCCCAAGGGTCAGGGCATACTGAAGACAGGACAGAGAGTCTTATACGAGCATTGGTTAGACCAGAAGGGTATATGGTCAGTCAAAGTTCATTGGTCAGTGTGCCCACAAACCTCAAGGGGACACTTAGTGCTCCCGAGTATCCATTTATGATTGGCACACTCTTTGTTCTCTTAGATGTCTATTTTATACCTTCTCTCTCCTAACCATCAATATCTCCTTCCCCTTTCTTACTCCCAGATAATGACTTTGCTTCTTATTTCTTACAGAGAAAATAGAAGCATTCAGAAGAGAACTTCCACAAGCCTCCTCCAAGGTAACTACTGTGTCCGTCTTACCTGTGTTCCCTCTCTGAACCCAGAATGAACTGATTCTGCTCTTATTTAAGGCCACCCCTCTTGGCTACACGATTGGCTTTTTTCCTACATCATTTTTTTCCTTCTCTACTGGATCATTCACATGAGCTTACAAATCAAAGTAAAACAATGCCTTCCTTGACCCTGCGTCCCCTCCTCAATTTTCTGCTTCTTATTATAACAGAATATTCAAAAGAATTGTATTTCACCTCGACACCTTTTGCTTTCCTCCAGTTCCCTCTCTTGGATCCATTTAAATCAGGTTTCACCTACACCACCCTACCAAAACAGCTTCCTTCCTGGTAACCAGTGAGCACTACATTACAAAATCCAGTGCCCAGCCCTATCTATGTCAACACAGTTGATTACTCCCTCTTTTTTTGAAACACTTTCTTCACTTAGACAATGGGGTCACTCTCTGATGTTGCTGGATCCTCAAACTCTAAATGATGATAGTAAACCCCTGTGCTTAGCCCTTGGGCCTCTTCATGTGTACCGACACTCCCTCATAAGATGATGTCACCCAGGTTCATGACTTTAAATACCACATTTAGACTGATAATTCATTAACCAACTCTGGTCCTGGCCTTTCCTTCAAGCTCCAGAGAGAAACACTCATTGCCTACTTGTCATCTACACTTCGATATAGAATAAGCATCTCAATCAATATTTCTAAAACCAAACTTCTGGCATCTCACTGCCTTCATATTGTAGTCAAAGCTGCCATCGTTTTTTGTCTAGACAATTAGAATTGTCCATTAATAATTTTCCCCACTTTCATTTTTACTCCTCTCTAGTGTATTCTTCACATAATAATTAGAGTGTTCTTTTAAAACTAAAGTCAGATCATGTAATTTTTCTACTCAAACTTTCCAGTGGCTTCCCATTTCTTTCAGAATAAATTCTGATGTCTTTAACCTGGTCTAAAAAGCTGTCTTAGTCCATTTGGGTAGCTATAAAAAAGTACCATAAACTAGGCAGCTTACAAACAACAGAAATTTACTTCTCACTATTCTGGAGGCTGGAAGTCCAAGATCAGAGTGCCTGCATGGTCAGGCTCTGCTGAGGCCCTCCCATTCCTGCATTACAGGCTTCTGGCTTCTCACATGGTAGAAAGGATGAGGGAGTTTGGGCACCTCTTTTATAAGAACACTGATCCCACTCCTGAGGGTTCTTACCCTTACCACCTACTGAAGTCCCCACCTTCTAATACCATCACACTGGAAATTAGAATTTCAACATATAAGTTGGGGGGGGTTGCATAAACATTCAGTCCATAACAAATGCCCTAATTTATTTGGCCAACTGTTGCCTCTCTGATCTCATTTCTTATTCTTGCCTGAATCCTAACTGCACACCAGGCACCCTGGACCTCTTTTAGTCCCTTAAAACTCTCTAAGGAAACCTTTCCTCAGGCTTTTGCATTTGCTGATCCCTCTGCCAAGAGTGCTCTTCCCCTGATATCCATATGCCTTATTCCCTCCTCCTTTTGTGTCTCTTTTCAGGCACAGCTTCCCTGGCTACCATCCGCTCTATACTAATTAGCCCTCTTGCACTTGCTTATCATTTGACATTTGTATGGAACAGTGTCCTGGTAGGAAACAGCTGACACATTCACTGGGGGTAATTTAATGAAAGAACTGTTTTCAAGGATGTGGGCAGAGTTAAGAGAACCAACCAAGGAAGGGTAAGCATCTAGGGTTTAGCCATGGTGGGAAGCTATTTTAAGAACAGCTTGGTGACCCTGAAGGGACAAGGAAAGGAAGCTGATACTAGAACCCCAAAAAGGCTGTAGCCATGGTGGAGAGATGTTCCATCAGAGGTGGCCTTTGGTAGAGGAACAAGTGACCACCTAGTAGAGGGAGGGTCAGGAGAATAAATACCTTTTCTTCTTGTTTTGACCTCTCATCTCTTGGTGGTGCCCCACATTGGGCAAGCCCAGCCAGAAGCTAGAGATCAAGCAAGCCCATATGATGCAATAGATAGAGGTCAGCTTCTTGGCGCTAAGTGGAAAAGAAGCAAAGAGAGACTGTCTAACATATATTACCTATCTGTTTATTTGTTGGTGGTGTTTTTCTTTCATTAATTGTAAGCCCTGTAGAAGCAGGAAATAAAACAGTGCCAGGCACAAAGAAGGTGCTCGATAGACATTTTAAAGGTGAATGAATGGAGAGCATATGGCATGTAGTGAGGTGGGCAGCAAAGTGTGATCTGTGAGGTCAGGACTCCGTGACAATGTCTGAAGGTGGGAGGTTATTGGAGAACTGGGAAATTTGACAGCCCTCTGCAGGGGCAAATGGTCAAAACTGGACTCAACACCCCAGAGCAGGCCCCCCAAACTGAGCCAACTCTGGGATTCTGTAGGACACACGAATGTGCTGACTCTAAGAAGCTGACAGCTGCAGCAGCAGCAATAGCAGAGGCAATTTCCTGGCAAAATGAGAAAGTTCTTGCATTATAATCACTGGAAATATAAAAACACAGAGACCCCAAAAGCCCTGTTGTAGTCATCAGGAAGATTAGCATAAAAAGCAAGAAGCAGATAAACTGGATCCCCTTTGCGGCACGTGCTTAGGGCATGTGGCGTTGCCCTCATTTACCTGGGTTTGGCCCTATAGCCTTGGTAGTCAGACCTGGTGCCTTCACCATTTCTAATCTAAATCTAATCATATTCATGTTTTGTGATTTTAAAAAAGAGTCTGTGGAAGATTTCATAGAGAAAACAGAAAAAGCAATTTCTATTGCGCACTACACAGCAAACAACTAGAAATATGGTCATGACGAATTTGTTTGCTTAGATTTCTTTCTCCTCTATCTCCTCCAATTTTTCCATCAGACAGCTCAGTTCAGTCCCCAGTTTCTTTGCCTGTTCAGTCTACAAAGCAATGCCTCTTTGGAGGACAGTTTAGGCAGTATCTGTTTCCTCTAGAGAAGGCTCCTTACGGGTCTGACTCCCAACTCAAAGGAGCAAGTAAAATACTTCTCTCAAGTACCCACATCGTCTGTCTACCTTCCTTCCTCCCTTCCTTTCTCCCTTCTTTCCTTCCTTCCTTCCTCTCTCCTTCTTACTTTTTTTTTTAAGATTTTATTTATTTATTTGTCAGAGAAAGAGAGAGAGCACAAGCAGAGGGAGCTGCAGGCAGAGGGAGAAGCAGGCTCCCCGCTGAGCCGGGAACCTGATGCGGGACTTGATCCCAGGACCCTGGTATCATGACCTAAGCCAAAGGCAGACATTAACCAACTGAGCCATCCAGGCACGCCCACATCGACTTTCTGAGAAGAGGACCACAAACAGAGTTTTCTCTAATTCATTACATGTACATAAAGACCTTATCTTGGAAAAGAGATTGTTCAAAAACCTGTGCATAGGTTATTGATCTTTTTCCTTTTTATCTCATTCATTTTGTTCCCTCTTCAACTGCAAGTTAAAGAAGCCCTGCAAGTACTATCAAGTAGATATCCCAAGGCAGGGAGACTCACCCCACTGATGTATGTGCTCAGGCAGAGCAGTCCCACCTGAGGCCTCCAGGCTTCCTGTTGTGCAGGTGCCAGACACAGCTCAGGCACCAGCTGTGTTACACTGGAACCAGGGCAAGAGGCACTGCTCCATGAGAGTCTTCAGTCTCTCTTTGATACCAGTGAGGAAGCAAAAGATTGCGTCAAAATGCATACTGGAGACAAGACAGGTCATCCTGGGAGACAGCATGTGAGTAAGCAGCATCAGCTTAGAAAAGTCTTCTGGAGAATGCGGGTACCCAAGGGCCTGAAACACAATCCACATGAGGAGCTGTGGTACAAGACTGAAGTGCATTTCACCTGTTGGGGAGATATCTGAAGCCTCCAAGTTACTGAAGAGCTTCTTGTGCTCATAGAGCAGAGAGAAGTGTTCTAAGTGTCTGAAGTTAACTCAGCAGAAGTCAGTAATGGGACAGAAGGAAGACCAGTCTAGCTGAAGCCCTGGGCGGGGGGAGTGTAGCTGAGGGCCTGACGCTGAGGCAGAGAGAGGTGATGAGAAGGTTAGGGAAGCATGCTGTTTGGAAAAAACATTGTCATTCTGCCCTTATGTGGCCTTGACAGTGGTGTTTCACCTGATCTGAGAACAATGGTCAGAGAGGCAATATTAACACAAATTTGGGGTGAAGTCACACTTTCTCTGAAAATTCCCTTAAAAATCCAGTCATTCTCAAAATGTGTGTTGTTTTAACCCTGCTCAGTGGGGTATCTGCTTCTCCCTGTCCCTCTATCCCTTCCTCGCCCCTCCCCCCTCATGCTCTTTCTCTCCAATGAATAAATTAAATCTTTAAACAAATTTATGATATTTTAAAAAGACTTTACTGTAGATATGATGCACTTATTTATTCCCTATGATATGAATGTGCCTTCTTTCAATGAATTCACCATATTCACTTTTCTCTGCAGAGTTAATGTAGATGTGCTCCATCTTCTGTGCTCTGGAGTATATGACCAACCTTCAAAATCCTTACAACAGGCTTTTCCTTTGGGTCCTTCTGAATCAAAATCACCTGGAATTGAATCAGTGAAGGTGAGGAGGCTAGAGAAACTGTGTGTGTGTGCTCCCAGGGGAATTTGCAGGGTTAGTTTATGCCAGTTGGTTGACATTCTCAAGCCCTGAGTTCTCTAGATTCAGGGATGGAGGATGGAGAAAGGTTCTTATCAGCACTGCCCTTCGATTGCTTTGAGCTCCAGGAGCTAGCCCGGTCTAGGAAGCTAGCCTGTCAGGGAAGCAGAAGAATCAGACTGAAGTTGAGTGGACCTCCCTTAAAGAGAGACATGACCCAGGTCTACATGAGCCAGGTGGTGAAACGGCAGAGCTGGGCACAGCATGGCGCAGACTGTGGATTGGTGATTTCCAGAAGCCAAATTCCATTAAGATGCAACACTGCTCTCTCTATTCGTCCCTAAGTGCTGGAGAACCTGATTTGGGCCTGGGAGATAGACTCTCCCTGACAAAGTTTCAGCAGACTGCTTTAAACTGTTGGGAGCGTCCAAGGCAGCGAGCAAGGGGCAGCTGGTGGGCACTCGGTAGACTGACTTGACCGTGGGAAGCTTCCAAACTCTGCCCTACACACAACTGCTCAGCCCTGAGCAGCTGCTCAGAAAGGAAAAAAAATAATTAGACACCACAAGGCTCCCTTATGGCTTAAGAGTCTCTTTACCTCCTGTTCTAATACAGCCCCCACTGGTATGTGGTGCTTTGGGCTATGGTTCTTTGAGTTTCTGTCTCATACAAGATGTCTTTGAAGCTAGACTCAGTGTAAATCGGCAGGGATAATAGAGGGCAGGCTGTAGCTTGATCTTCATTCATATTTACAAAGGCTGCTTAAAATAGAAAGCGAATCGTGGCATCCCAATACCCAGGTGATATGAGTCCTATTACAAATTGCCTCCCCCGGGGCCGGGTAGTTCTGGGTGGTCCTCTGTCCTTGCTTCACCTTCCCAATTCTGTTAGGCTGTCTGCCTCCCACCCTCCCGTCCCTTTCTCCTTCTCTCCTTTCTGTTTTTCCTTTTTCTTATTTACATATTTTACAGAGGGCCTGACCCTGTCCCTACCCCGGGTTTGATTAACTTAGGCAAACCCTTCATCGTACTCAGCTGCTGATTTCAGATGCAGACCAGGGAGATACAAAACTGTCAAGAGGGGAAAATGGATGAGCCGCAGATAAATGGGGAGAAGCGCAATTTGCTCAGGCGCGGCCTGCCACTTGCCTGGCTTATAATTAGAGGCGTAAGAAATGTGTTTTTCCTCCTCATTTCGGACTCTGTTTTCCTCTTTCACAAAAACATCTGAATCCTGTCTTTGGTGTGATCTTGCGCGATTTTGCTGACAGTTCCACAATAGCCACCAACTTAGGCACTGCCGAGAGAAGGCAGCTATCTCTGCCAGAGAAAATGCATTCCTGAACCTGACATCTGGGTCTTGCAGCTGGAGGGAAGGAGGAGACAAAAAAGAAATAGTCCTGAGTGTCATCAAAGGCAGTTGATGGTGCCAAGTGAGTATGGAAATTACATACAGTACAGATGCCATTTTCAACATCAGACAAATAATGCGGCTATTTAGGAAAAACAAAGATGTGCTTAGAAATTGATCATCCATGTACGTGCAATGAAAGTGATTGTAGCTTCTAGAGCGAGAGGAACGGGCTGAGCGCTCATTTCCAAATGACTCACATTTTTTGTCTGACTGCATTCTGAAAGGGTAAGGCTGAAGTAGTCAGATTCCCCCTCCTTTTTTGAAAAGGAGGGAAAAAGTAACTTTACAAACACCCCCTACATGGATATTTAAGTTTAGAAGATTTACGCCTGCTTTCCTTGGAGGCAGCATTTTAGATTGCTTTGTGTGACAGGCAAGGGAATATGAAAGCAAGAAAGTACAGCCTGTTACCTACAGGCTATGATCAATCACAAAGAATTAGTTCATTATGCCAGATTTGAGGGAGGATGAGGAGGGTGAAAGAGGAAATTGGAAATGCTAATGACCTTGAAAGCACCTTGCTCCTCCCCTTTCTTGCCTCATTTGAGTTAGATCTGTTCAAGATTAGAGGCTCCCAGATGCTGAGAGCCACCAATATTCAGGTTAGAGGCACAGTACACGGTCACTTTTTGTGTATGCAGAGTGAAGACTAGAGGAAGGAAGTATGGGGCAAATACCAGCTCCAGGCCAGGAGCAAACATTTCAGAAAAGGGCTTTATTATCTCTTCAAAATTATGCTTATTTGTAAAACACACCTCTTCAGAGAAGGGGTCTTTTCTTTGTAAAAGTGCCTTGCCCAGGAAGGCAGGAGATGGGTGTAGTCTAAGAGAGGACTTGAAACTGGGAATCTCGTGTTCGAACAATAAACAGGTTTAAGTTAAATGGTTCTGGTTTTCAATTGCTCCTTTAAAAATCTTATTTTTGTTGATGTTTAAGGTGAAGTCACAGGTTGGCCATCAAAATGACACTCCAGAACTTCTGGGTATTGAGTTCTGAGCATGCTCAGTGGTATCTCTAGACTTCAGAGCAAAGCTTAGAGGTGGAGATTGGTTAGAATAGGGGCTAGAATAGTGGCTGAGGGTCTTGGCTTAAAACTGCATTTGAATTGCAAGCTCACCATTGTCACTTAGAATTTCTGGTAGTGGCTTGGAGAACTTTTGAACCTACAGACCCTAAGGCATCCCCTTCACATCACCACTGATCTTGTCCTGAACTTGGGTTTCTCAAAGTAGGTACAACCAGAATTTTGGAATGAACCATTTTTCTTTGTGGGGGACTGCCCTATGCTGCAAAACTTTCAGTGTCCCCAGCCCTGCTCACTAAATGCCAAGGAATGGGGATTGAGGGAGGGCAGCCACTGTGAAAACCAAACCCCAAATCATTCCCACATTTCCACATGCCCTCACTGAAAACCACTAAATTTATTTCAATCCTCCAGCAGATACTTTTTTTTTTTTTAAGAGGAGACTGTGGGTGAAAAATGAATAAACCTATGTATCAGCAAGACAGAGTCACAGAGAGTGTTATCTCCAACAGTGGTTCTACATTTTCCCCCCAACTCCATACCATTTATTTGCACAATTCATGCTCTTCAGTAACAGCTCTCATTAAAAGGAAATGTTTTCCATATATGAGATGAGAATAATAATCCACGTTTTACCTACTTCCTTTAGGGTTGTAAGGACAAACCTGTAAGTAGAAAACTGCTCTGAGGAGTTTCAAGCATAATAAATAAGACGGTGTGACCAATATGGAAGAAGGATGGAGTTTTCTCCAAAAATGAAACATACAACTACTGTATGAACCAGCAATCGTACTTCTAGGTATTTATCCAAACAAATTGAAAGAAGGGTCTTGAGGTGATACTTGCACACCCATGTTCATAGCATTATTCACAGTAACCAAGAGGTGGAAGTAATCCAAATGTCCATTGACAGATGAATGGATAAATAAAATGTGGACAAAATACTTTGCAGACTATTATTCAGCTTTGGGCACCTGGGTGGCTCAGTGGCTTAAGCGAGTGCCTTTGGCTCAGGTCATGATCCTGGAGTCCCAGGATCGAGTCCGGCAGGCTTCCTTCTCAGTAGGGAGTCTCCTTCTCCCTCTGTTCCTCACCCCTCTCATGCTCTCTCTCTCTCTGTCTCTCTCAAATAAATAAAAATTTTGAAAAAAGAATATATTCAGCTTCTAAAAGGAAGGAAATCCTGTCACATGTTAGAATATGGATGAAGCTTGAAGACATTATGCCAGGGGAAATAAAGCAGCACTGCTTCTAGGGGTGATGCTAGCAATTTAGCAATTTAGCAAATTCTAAACCCACTGTCTGTCATTTGTCTCAGATCTACAGCCCTGGGTAGGAGCATTCAGTGGACTGAGGTGAGTTCAAGGGCATGGCTACCAGGGTTTTCAGCTTTGTGGTAGGAAGCAGGCCCTACTTGCCACTAAGACACACAGTGGGGAATTTCCCTAGGAGAGGAAGGGGACTCAGACATTGAACAAATGACAGAAGTCCTTTATGTAGTTTCTATTCCCAATCCAACCAAGTGTAAGAATAGAGAGGCAAAAATCTTTTCCAGATGATTCTAAGTCACCTTCTCCACCTCTACTCCTATCATTTCATATCTTGCTGTTTTAGAAACAATGATTTTGACAATCATTATATTCTATTTTCTTATGTCCTAATGACAATGAAACCATCAGTAGGGCCATGGCTAGCAGTGAGAAAAGCTGCCTGAATTCCAATTGTACCTAGAGGCCTCACCCTGGGATGGACTCGAACAAGGCTGTTCCCAGAGCCAAGAATCTGACACCAATTCTAGCTATCTTAATGAATTTATTGGGAGTATATCAGGACTTATAGATTCAAAAAGAGGCCAGAAGTGTGGATTTGGGAGTGGGGAGCAAATACAGCAGCACTGAGGGCTGAAAGGCTGGTGTTTCAGCAGAAATGGTCTGGCCAATATTACCTCTGAGGCTGCTGGGTTCTGACGTGGAAGTGCACTGCCATTGGAAGATTCTAACCACCTCTTCTTAGTCAAGATTTAAAAGTCATGAGGCTGCCCAGACCACTTGCCTGTACCTTGATTCCTGAGGGTGACAAGAAGGAAGATCTGGCCTCAGTATCCCTTTTCCTAAGTTTATTTACAAAAGAAATTTCCACTGAATAGGAAGGGAAGCCAGATGCTATATAGTAAAAAACAAAACAAAAAACAAAATCACATAAGACACACACACACACACACACAGGTCCATGACTACTTTTCTAGCAAGCAAAGCACTGAGTAGTCTCCCTTATATTTTGTATTGACCATTTTGATCCTACATTGCCCTATTTCAGGATCTATCTCTAAAATTTGATCTGTCTCTGTCTCTTGTACTGATTCCTGTTCTTCCTCTTTTTTTTTTTTTTTAAATTAAGGATTATTTATTTATTTATTTATTTATTTGACGGAGATCACAAGTAGGCAGAGAGGCAGGCAGAGAGAGAGAGGGCGAAGCAGGCTCCCTGCTGAGCAGAGAGCCCGATGCAGGACTCGATCCCAGGATCCTGGGATCATGACCTGAGCCGAAGGCAGAGGCTTTAACCCACTGAGCCACCCAGGCGCCCCTCCTGTTCTTCCTCTTATCTCCTGTGGTTGTCATCAATGCTGTTCACCAAATATTTCCGCTTCTATTTCTTTCTGGTACATGATTGGATTATACTTTCTCAATCACCTTGAGGTGGAATGTGGACATGGTTTTATTTTGGCCAATACAAAGGGAATGGAAGTGACTTCGTGCAGAAGCTTTAAGAGTCTGTGTTTGGGGACACCTGGGTGGCTCAGTCCATTAAGCATCTGCCTTTAGCTCAGGTAATGATCACCAGGTGATGGGATTGAGCCCTCTTCAGGCTCTGTGCCCAGCGGGGAATCCACTTCCCTCTCTCCCTCTGCCCACCCCACTGCTCATGCTCTATCGTGCTCTCTTTGTCAAATAAATAAAATCTTAAAAAAAAAAAAATCTGTGTCTGATTTGCCCACACTCACCTCTCCCTGGCGTGGTTGATGGCATATGTCCAGATGGAGCCTCTATTAGCCTGGGTCCCTGAGGGATTATGGTGGGCGAAGCAACCACTTAACTCACTGTACATGAATGAGGGCAAGAAATAAATCTGGGGTTCCTGGGTGGCTCAGTGGGTTAAAGCCTCTGTCTTTGGCTCAGGTCATGATCCTGGGATCCTGGGATAGAACCCCGTATCGGACTCTCTGCTCCACAGGGAGCCTGCTTCCCCCTCTCTCTTTCTGCCTGCCTCTTTGCCTACTTGTGATCTCTGTCTGTCAAATAAATAAATAAATAAATCTTTAAAAAAAAAGAGAGAGAGAAAGAAAGAAATCTTATTTGCCTTTAAGATTTTAGGTTTTTTTGTTACTGGAGCATAATTAGACCATCCTAGTTGGCCTAGATGATATTTCCCCTCCCTCCATCTCTAGCTGAGCTTTTCTGAAGATCTTAGATCTCCTTCTCAATCTAACAGCCTCAGCTTTTACCTCCACACACTAAAATAAAGTTGTGTTTCCTGCCTCCTACGCCCACTTCCAATTTCCACTTGGATACCTCTAAATTTTTCAAAACATGCAGAGTTGAACTTCTCCCAGAATTAATTCTTTGTTGGACTTCTCTATCTCTACTAGGTCAGTATCGTTTTTCTACCCACTGAGTTCTAAATCTGAGAGGCCTCTTTGACTCATTCGCCGCCTTCATCCTCACTTCTCATTAGTCACTGAATCGTCTTTCATCTTCATTCGTGAGGTCTCTTGAGTTCATCTTTAGTGCTACTTACTATCTGCCACTTCCCAGGCTCTCTTGCATCAAGGAAAAGGCATATGAATTAGTATTCATTTGCCAGCACTGTCATAACTAAATACCATAAACTGGAGGTCTTAACCAACAGAAATTTACTTTCCCAAACTTCTGGAGGCTGGAAGTCCCCAGTCAAGATATTGATAGGTTTGGTTTCTCCTGAGGACTTTCTCATTGGTTTGCAGACAGCTGCTTTCTCACATGGTCTTTTCTCTGTGTGCATGCATCCAGGTTTCTCTCTCTCTCCTTAGGAGGACAGAGTCATACTGGATTAGGGCCCCACCCATATGGCCTCATTTACATCTTTAAAAGTCCTATATCCAGATACAGTCATATTGGGCTTTAGACTTCAGCATATGAATTTGGGGGTGGAATACAGATCAGTCCATAAGAGTCCACCAGTGAGTCATATCGGCACCAGGCTTTGACTCAGGGACTAGTGAGGGAAAGACACCAAGCAGAAACAGTGGCAGAAGTCAAGGCCATATGAGATCCTGGTTCAGAAGTTATAATGGGGCTGAAAGTGGTAGAGATTGGTCTGAATTTGAGTACTCGGCTCAAACATTGCTCAGAAGTGGCACAGAAATTTCAGTGCAAACTGAAATGCCTTGTGTTTTGTGGTAGCAGCTGTGATTATAACATCAGACCAGTTCTGCAATGAAGTGAGCATCATTTCTAAAGTTTAGTTTCAAGGCTCGTTCTCCAGTCTTCTTAACAATTTCGTTTTGCCTTATGTATATGATGTTTATGGTATGTGAGTAAAATAATATGGCCCTTGTAGCTTATTTGGTATAAATATTCAATATGACTTATATGTCTATAGAAAGTGTTTTGTTCGAGTATTTTTTTTAAATACTCATTGAGATAATAGTGATTTGGCCACTTTCAAATAAGAAAATCCCTTTGTGATTGAGACCATCTACATTTTAGAATGGCTTAGCCAAGTTGTAGGGCCTGAGTCTCCCATATCTCTTGCATAAACTCCTTTTCTACCTAATCACTTAGAATTGACTTCTACTGCTTGAAATAAAAAATCCTGATGCTTAGATTATGGTAACAGGCTCCCAACCTGGTACCTATACTCTAATTTATCTTAAGAATCATCGTCAAACAAATATTCCTCAAACACTCCTTTCATCATCTCTATCTCTGTCTATAAATCCTTAGGGACAGTTGAATGTTATTATGTTAGCATTTTGTCCTCTCAGTTGCAAGTGTCTGAATCCTAATTCAAATTAACAAAAGCAAAAAAGGGTCACTTATTGGCTGCCATAGCTATCAAGTCCAAAGGGATAGATAAAACCTCGAGCATTCAGGCATAGCAGTATTCAGGGGCTCAAATTATGTTTTTAGGGCTATGTTTTTCTTCATTCCCAACTCCCTCCATGTGTCCCCAAAGATAGTCCTTAGCTACTTGACCTTTGGAGGAGATAGAGACATTCTCTGTCTCTCTCTCTCAACAAAACTGAATGAGTCTGCATGAGTCATAGGTTCTTCAAAAGGCCAATGACTAGGCCAATCTGTGTCCAGAAGGATGGGAGTCCCATGCGCCAGACAGGGAATGTGCACTAGCTGCTAAGGTGGGAGCGGTGGCCACCGTTCAGGCCCTCTAGGTCAGGGAATGCTGATTTCCCCAAAGAAAAACCTGTGCCAACAGAAAAGTTCAGAAACACACCAGGTTTTGTGGGCAGTGTATTCTCCAGCCCTCCAGACCACACTGGCTGGTTTCTGCCACCAGCTCTGGTGTTCTGGACACTAGTGATGACCCTGGGCTTTCCCAGAAAGAAGCAGCCCATGTCTGAGGGAAATAAGCTTTCTCTGGAAGTGAGTGGAGATTGTCCGGGGCCAGATGACTGTGTGCCCTGTTTCTACTTTCCACCCTATCTCCCTGCTTTTGAAGCTAACCTAATTCACTTTTTACTAGTGCTGGCAACATCACCAACCGCTCTTTCTGCTCACAGCCCTGCAGGAAGCCGTATGTGGTCTTTTGACAGCCCACTCCTTGCACCCAGGGAGAATTGGACCCATTGTTTCATAGGGTTTCCTTTAGGCTAATCTGAGGAGTGTGAAAGAACCCATTTAAAGGGGTCTGATGAATAAGGACAAAATAAAGATCAAACCCAGGCACAATCAAAAGCTGTTTGTTAACAGGCAAGATGTTCTTCAAAGCATTTATCAGGAGCCAGGGGAGACTTATCTTGCAGCATTATGTGGAGAAAGTAGGCGGGTCTGAGGGCATTCATTTGAAGTTCTAAACAGATGACTGCTGGCCTGGCAGCTGGGCTAGGAATTATCAGTAAGTCTCTTAGGTTAAGTGGGCAGCACTGGTAGATAAGTGTCTGGGAAAAATACCAAATCATGTAGTAGGTAATGTTTATTGGGGAAGTCCTCCAAACCCTCTGTCCCATTTCCAGTAAGGACCGCATGCTATAAATTTTCCTAATCCTGATCCCTGGTTTAGGAAATTGAGTTATTCTGGTGTCATAAAAGCCTTGTATCCACTTTTGAGAAGATAAAGGAATGCAGACAGGCATTAACTTCCTCAAACCAGCACTAGACTGGGGCATGATGGTACTTCCAGGGCTGGCTTCCATAATGTCTGCTATTAATGGTAACAGGTAACATTTATCAAATGCCTACTGTATACCAGGTAGACATTGTACCCAAATTATCTCATTTGATCTTCACCACACCCTAGACTTTTATTATCCCCACTTTACAGTTGTAAGAGCTGAGAGCCTGAGAAGTTCATGCAATTCACCAAACAGAACATAGCTAACACATTGTAGGGCTGGGAGCTAAATCTCTATGGCTTGCTTTATCCAAATCCTGGGTTCTTAATAGCTTATCATACTGCCATTTTAACTAGACCCGCCAAGGACTTCATACCCCTTTTCCTTAGGAAATGGGAACTGAGTTTTTCATTTGAAACTTTAGTCATAGAGGGAAAGGCTGAGGGACATAGAAACTAAAGTAACTCAGCTGGAACTGTAATGGCTCACCGAATTTACTATAAAGGATAGATTTTTTTCCTTATTATAAAAGACAAGCTATGGGTCCAACACCAACAGATTTAAGGACATGGGATATTGGTGGCAGAAAGTGTACTCAAAATGCACATACTCTGTTATCCATCCATTTGAGTTAATGTTTGTAATGACTACTATTAGCATATCACTCCTTAAAGGAACAACTACAGGGGCACCTGGGTGGCTCAGTGGGTTAAGTCTCTGTCTTCGGCTCAGATCATGATCTCAGGATCCTGGGATTGAGCCCCGAATCCCCGAATCGGGCTCTCTGCTTAGCAGGAGCCTGCTTCCCCTCTCTCTCTGCCTGCCTCTCTGCCTACTCGTGATCTTTCTCTCTGTGTCAAGTAAATAACTAAAATCTTAAAAAAAAACAACAACAACAACCAAGAAACAAAGGAACAACTACAAACTATGTTGCCCTAAAATAGCAGTCATTTGGAGCCCTGGGTGGCTCAGCGGGTTAAAGCCTCTGCCTTCGGCCCAGGTCATGATCCTAGGGTCCTGGGATAGAGCCCCGCATCGGGCTCTCTGTTCAGTGCAGAGCCTGCTTCTCTCTCTCTCTCTCTCTGCCTGCCTCTCTGCCTACTTGTGTTCTCTGTCAAATAAATAAATAAAATCTTTAAAAAAAAATAGCAGTCATTATAACATGTAGCAATTTAAATTTAAATTAGTTAAATAAAATTTAAAATTCAGTATTTCAGTTCTATCAGCCACCTGTCAAATGCCCAATAACATGCCCATCATTGCAGAAAGTTCTGTTGGACAACACTGCTACAAAACCTCCCTTCATGCATGCTGCATGCTGGCTACCACCTCATTTCTTGCTGCTCTCACTGCAAATTTTTGGAAATTTTTGGAAAGCTCTAGTTATCTCTACTTCCCCACCGCCCTTTCTTTCTTCAGTCCATTCCACCCAGACCTTTCATTTCCACCACTTCACCAATCACTCTTCTTCCAGGGTCATTAATAATCCACATTTGCCCAGTCAGTGGTCAGTGTCCTCACCTGGTTCATCCTCTTGGCTGGATGGGATGCTATGGGTCACACTCTCCCTCTTCAGACACTTCCTTCTCTGAGCTTCTGGACGACCACACTCTCTCGCTTCTCCTCCTACCTGAATGGGACACATGACAGTCTTCTTTACTCCCTTGTCCTCCCCAAAAAGACCTCTTTTTATGGGGTTCTAGAGCTCAGTCCTCTGACCCCTTGTCTTAGGTATCTATACTCTTTCCATGGGTGATCTCAAAAACCATAGAGCAGAAAGCATAGCATTCAGCTCCTGGGCTCAAAGCCCTACATTGGCTTTCCGTTGCAACCAGAATAAAATCTGGGGTCCCTACTGTGGCTTTTAAGGCCATGAATGAGATAGCCTCTGCCTTCCTGTCCCTCTGTTCTATCTGTGCTGGTTTTCTCTCTGTCCTTTGGCCAGGTTGTTTGCTCCTGGCTTGGAGCCATGGGGCTAAACTGCTCTCTTCCAGATTTTTCACTAGCTGATGCTTGTCATCATTTGGGTCTTAACTCAAGTATCACCTCAGAAAAGTTGTCTTTGACCATGTCTTGACCATGATTCTGTAGCACTCCCCTTACACACTAAAGTATCCTGCCCTATTTTATTTTACTCATGGCATTTATTAGTAATTGAACTTTCCTTATTTATTTATGTTTTATGGTCTCTTTTCTGACACTTGCATATAAGCTCCTTGGGGGGCATTTCTTCTGTTTCTCTTGCTCACCACTCAGTGCATCCTACAAAATCTGGCACATAGCAGGTGCTCGATTAAGGCTTCTTGACTTAAAATGTTTGTTGAACAACAGTTTGGGCAGGAGTCAGAATGGGGATATTAGGACTATAAACAGACTCCCTCAGGAGTCAGTTAGAGACAGAGAAAGAACCAATTGCTGCTAGTGGGTTACATAGGCAGGAGTAGACAACTTTGTTGAATGAGTTTTTTGTCCCTGCCAGCTTAAACCAATGTCCTTCATAGTTAGTGACTCTATCTATACCTTAAGAATGTCAGTTTCCAGGGCACGTGGGTGGCTCAGTTGGTTAAGCATCTGCATTTGGCTCAGGTCATGATCCTGGAGTCCCAGGATCAAGCCCTGTATCAGGCTTTCTGCTCAATGGGGCGTCTGCTTCTCCCTCTCCCTCTACTCCTCTGTCCTGCTTGTACTCTCTCTCACTTCAAAAAAAAAAAAGTCAGTTTCCCTTAACCTTTTTGCTGATTTTCTCTCAGAGATGTTAACCCAACATCATGGGTTTTGGTTTTTCTATCCATAAGGCAATTGGTTTTTGGTAGAGAATTCCTACTTTCTCTCAGCATTATATTTCTAATTGCCTGATATCACTTTAAAGAACCTTGGGTTACACTCTTTCTGAAAAGTAATTTAACAATAATTTATAGAAGACTTTAAAAATAATTTCACTTCTGGGACACCTAGGTGGCTCAGTCGGTTAAGCATCTGCTTTTGGCTCAGGTCATAATCCCCCTGGGATCCTGGGTCCTGGGATTGAGTCTCGCATTGGGCTCCCTGCTCAGTGGGAAGCTTGCTTCTCCCTCCCCCTCTGCCTGCTATTCCCCTGCTTGTGCTCTCTTTCTCTCTGACAAATAAATAAATAAAACGTCAAAAACATTTTTCACTTCTAAAATGTATCCTAAAGAATTAGTCATAAATTTGAACAGAGATTTATGCAAATGATTGGTCATCTTAGACTTATTAATAATAATTTAATAGTCAGAAATAATTTAAATAATCAACAGTAAGAAAGGCTAAATAAATTCAGATACTTGTATGTTTGAATATTAAAATATTAGAATATTGGATTAAAAATTCCAAGAACCACCTGAAATGGAGATTTCTCCCCACAATATAATGAGGAAAAGTCTTACAATTCATGTTTAATTGTTTATCATTTCAATCTATAAACTACCTATATTCACAGGAAGAATAGTTGGAGAAAATCAAAATGTAACTTGCAATTATCTCTAGGGCATAAGATTAGTCTTCTTTTAATTTTCGTTATCGTTTTCCTAGGCAGTGAGTGTATAGTTCTTGGCAGCCGGTGAATTACATTTTTAAGCAGGAGTGGATTCCAGTATTAGGAATTTGGAGTTGCAAGTCTCAGGTTTAGTACAGTTAAGTTCAACAAATATTTATTGAATGCCTTTTATGAGTCAGTTGCTGTTTCATGACCTGGGGATAAAACATGGATAAGGCAGAGTCTGGTCTAAGAGACTGACTGAAAACTGCCAGGGAGGTTATCGCAGGGTGCTGTGGGAACGTGGGGAAGCAGGAAAGGGTGTTTGGGAGAGAGTTATGAAGGGGACACAGAGCTTCACAAACAGTGTCCTAAAGGTTCTGGGTCCTGGTTCTGGTCCTACATACATGCTCATGACCTTGGGCCATTCATTCACCCAGTCAGCCTCTCAGTTCCCCATCTATAAAATGAAAATAACACTACCAACCCTCTCCACTAAAGCAGGTTGTGATTTTTGTAGATCATATTGAGACAGAGTAAAGAAATGCTTTTGGCACCTGAGAACTGTTATCGGGAGCTTATGGACTTAACCTACTAAAGACCACAGGAAGTAGAAGCCTTGATTTAATGATTAACAGCTCAGCAAGGCCTGAGGTCAATTGGATGACAATTCTCTTGTGTTGTGGGTGAGGTTGCTACTTCTTCCCCTCCTCTGAGCCTAGCAGCTATTTTGTGGTGTGTTATCACTCAAAAAAAAAAAAAAGTACAGAAAAGCTGATATAGGGATAAAATATGTCTCCGTGGGAGAGTCTCAGCTTCCACATTGTAGAATGCCCTCCTTTTCCTTCCTGGCTTTAGTTCTGGGGCGTGACCTTCTGAAATCATCATGTTTTATGACTGAGAGGAAATTGTGCTGGAGTTGAGGACCAAAGTCCCTATTATTTTGAGATTCACAAGCCTGGGTTCTGTCTGGAATTAGACTGGGGGGCTTTGGGGCTGGTAGCATAGATGTTCAGCTGTTGAAGCTAGATTCTTTTGTGTCGATGGCATCTCCCATTAGCCCCAGTCCCTAAGTCACCACACATTTGAGAACAAAAGGGAAAGGCTGAAGCTCCTTGCATGGCCAGCTCTTAAATCTGCATACTCAGGAAGAGAAAGCCCCAGAGATGGGGTTTGGTAGTTCCTGAAAATAGTATGGGAGTGTGCGTCTTCTTCAAATCTTTCGGGGGTGGTGCTGGCTCTTCTCTGGGGATTCTTGCATAGAGTAGCTGGTTCATTCTCTCTGTTTCCCTCTCTCCCTCGGGTCTTTCTCCTTTTTATTTCTTCTCTCCTCCTCCTTCCTTTTCATCTTCAACAGATATTTATGGACAATCCATTGTGCATCTGGCACTGTGTTATGCACTGTAGGGAAAACAAATTGAAAAGGCTGCCCAAAATTTTAGATGAATACTCTGGAGCTTTTGGAAAGCTATCACTACCAGACAAGATGATCAGGTCAGAGTTCAGGGGGTTCTCTTGGTAAAGTTCCATGGGGAAGGTTTTTTTACTCCTGAATTTTATAGTAGAGCTAGAGTCTAGACATGCAGAGAGAAAGTGGAGGGAATGGCCCAAACAAAGGCCTGGAAGTGGGGACCAAGTATAGTGGAGGGTAAGGTGCCAGAGTGGACAGAGCCCAGCTTGCCTTTCTCTCTTCTGTCTCTCACAGGAGATGGATAAAATCTCACTCAGCCATAAGAATTCCATTTCTTAGCATAAAACCTTCCCTTCCTCTTCTGGTTCTGAAGGAGTAATCCTGTATAGTTGGGCTCTTCTGAAAACTTTTAACCCCTTGCTGAAGAATTTTTGCATGAAAAGATGAAAATGGAAACATTAATACCTCCACTTCCAAAAAGGTCTTTCCTTTGAAGTTACAGAAAGCCTTAGCATCGTAATTAGCAATATCTTTATCAGCCTGTTCTTTCTTCATGGCACTAAATAAAACCACTTTGTAATTTTAGTCCCAGACTTTAAGAAGTTTCATTATACACTTCTATAGGCCAACAAGTGCCTTGAAGACAGGCACTGGGTCTTATTCTCTTAACCCTAATATGGTGCTTCATAAAAGTTTGTTGACCAACGGTACTAATGTGAACAGACACATAAGAGCATGTATTCTGAAAAATCTGGAAATAAGAATAAAGAGGTAGCAGCCCATTTTCCAGGAAGACAAACTGAGATAAAGTACATGAAGAGCTTTGCTTAGTCTTTCTGCCAGAATTTGATGAGTTTCTCTTCTGAATTGTGGCCCTGTGGCGAGCTCTGCATGGCCTTGGCAGAGTGGGGCCTGTCATGTCTACCACATGGTTGCTTCCCTGCAGTGCCAAAGGATGAGGCCATTTGGAGACAATCACCTTCTGTCTCTGGGCTTTGACATCTGGAAGGTGGACGACCAACAGGCCTTGGCTGGGCCTCCTGGCCCTTCAGCTTGCCGCATGTTTGTTGGAAGCCATTTTAAAGGAGAAAGCTGTGGCAGTGAAGGTCACCTTCTGGACAAATAATTCCGGTCCAGGGGCACCAGATGCAATAGGGAGTCAGAGGCAATGAACAAATGAGCAAATGACTTTGTCTTAAAAGAAAATAAGATTTCAACAGAGCTGTGAGTGTCCTTTGCTCAATAGGATTGGCACTCGGTAGAGAAACGACTGAGGGTGGCTTGGTTAGAATCCAATTTTAGTGATTAGTTCTAGTCACAATAAGGCATGTTAATAGGTCCCATGTTGAGCAGGCAGAATCCCCTGCCTCAGGTGCCAAGTGCCAATTAATGAAATCAACATTCAGGTCCCCCAGGTAAACAACCATTTGATATCCATTCTCTTGGAGCTGCAGGCAGGCATTTCTTCCAGAAGCACAGATCGCAGATAGATAGAGTGTAAGCTCCAAGAAGACAGGGGTGGGGTCATTCTTGTTTTGTTCACCACTATATACTCAGTTGCCTGGCTTACCTCTAGCATTTGTATAAGATTGTAAAAGGGAAAAAAAAAAAAACAACCCACAATAATTTCCCCCCTCCCTCTACTCTTGCCTGTTGCAATATGACTGTAGTTCCTGGCCTTTGGACTTGATCTGGCTATACAATATGACAGAAGCTCATGGTCTCAGTTCTGGGCTTAGACTTTAAGACTCTTTGCACACTTCTCCCCTTCTTGAACCCTGCAGAGCCTCTGTGTGAACAAGATCAGGCTGGCCTGTTGAAAAGTAAAGTTATATAGGTCCATTCACTCTTATCATCCCAACTAACAACCAGCCAACCCCTAGAAGTACAGTGACCTTGATGATCAGTAGCTGACCACAGATGTATGAATGAGTCTAGCTGAAACCAGAAATATCATCCAACTGGACTCAACACAAAAGGTCACCCAAGAAATATGAACTAGAAAAATGATGATTATTTCAAGCCACTAAGTTTGGGGTGGTTTGTTATGCTATAAAAGGTAATTGATTAAGTGCCCAATGTACATTTGCTGAGAGATGAATGAATTATAGGTTAAAAATCAACCAGTCTCAGTTTGCCCAGATCTCTCTTTTATATTATTGCTTTCTTTTTTTTTTTTGTAACACTTAGCACAAGCAGAATTAGCTTGTTCCCTTACTGGTTTGTTTATTTATTTACTGTCTCTTTTTCAAGTACCTAGGTTCCATGAGATAGGAGGATAAGATGCTTCTTATTCATCTTTCAATTCCTATGGTCTGGAGTAGTTCTTCACATTGTGGGCTCTCCAAATACTTATTGAATGCAAGAGTGGGGCACATGATTGTCTATCAATAATTATTTATGAATGAAGAGTGAATGTATTTCATTAATATCACTTATAATGAGGCTATATGAGCAAAGAGCTTGGGAAGTGGGTATCACATGTATTGGTTAAGGTATCCTACACTTTGTGTGTTTTCCTGGACCCTCTTAGGGTCCTTGGCTGGGTCTGAAAATTAAACTGACAAAGACGAATTAACAGGAGAGAAGCAAATTTATTTAATATAAGTTTCATATTACATGGGAACCTTCATAAGGAAATGAAGATCTGGAGGAATGGTTAAACCTGAATATTTTTGTGCTAGTTTTGATGAAAGGTCAACAGTCATGTAGGCAAAAAAGCACGAGTACTAAAATGTACTAAACTTGGGGAATCATAGCAAAGACTGTTCAGATTCTTCTCTGCATCATTTTATTTTTAGAGGGAAGGATGCTCCTTTCTTCTGGTCATAGGGAAGGCACTTCCTAATGAGGGCTTTATGAGGGGAAAAGAGGGACGGGGGAATGACCTTCCTTTTACTTTTATCTCAAACTCCTTCAACTCAGAATATTCAGGATGCCAAGACGCCGTATTTTGGGAGTAGTGTGTTCCAAACCCCATCATCCTTAATATTTTTCCTTAAAGTCAGCACTTATTAAAGCTTGGCAGGTAAAAGTAAAGAACTTTACTTTTGTGGAGATATTGTTATATTTCTTTTCTTCTACCACAATTCTTGGACCCTTATTTCCCTTCCCCAGTAATGTTTAATTACCTGTGTTTGGAAGATTTGCTTGGATTTTCTTGGTCGAAAACAGCACGAGTGGAAAGTAGTTATTCAACAGGTTATAGTTTCCCTTAAGCAAGAAGAATAAATTCTAGAGATCCACTATACAAAATTGTGCCTATCCTTAGCAAGACTGTTTTGTACACTTGAAGATTGGTTAAGAGAGTAGATCTCATGTTAAGTTTTCTTACTGCAGCTTAAAAAAAAAAAGGAATATAGGGGAGCCTAGGTGGCTCAGTCATTAAGCACCTGCCTTCGGCTCAGGTCATGATCCCAGGGTCCTGATCCCAGGGTCCTGGGATCGAGCCCCACATCGGGCTTCTGCTCAGCAGGAGGCCTGCTTCTCCTTCTCCCACTCCCCCTACTTGTGTTCCCTCTCTCACTGCATTTCTCTCTCTCAAATAAATAAAATCTTAAAAAAAAGAATATAATATGGCTGTAATATGGGGATTGACAGAGTTCAGAGCATCCCTATCTCCAAAGACAAAGGTACACAAAGAGGAAGCTGAGCCAACAGGCCCTGCTAAGTTGTCCCCACTTTACCACGCTTGCCTCATACTCTTTTGTCCTCTCCCAGTTTTCCATGACTTTTCCGCTTTCCATTGAAGCTCGTATAAAAAAATACTCAGGTTGAACTGTTTCTTCAGGTCTTCATTTCCTTATCAAGGCTCTGGCGTCATGTGAAAGTTAAAGTAAATAAACGTGTTTATTTTTGTTCATCTGTCTTTGGTCAGCTCAGTTTACAAGCCAGAGAAGCTAGGAGGGAAGTAGGAAAAAGATTATATTAAGAAGAGAATAGTGGCAGTTTTTGTGATTCTAAAGATGAGTTCTTTGGCTGTGATCAGAGTCTGAGAGTGGGAACATCACTCATGGTGTTAACAAATATATCCTTAGCGATTACAAAATGAAAACCATTTAAAAAGCGCCACCACCACCAGCAGCATCATCAACAACAGAAGCAACAACAACAAAACTGTGTTTCCAAAATTTCCTATCTCTTCCTTACTCTGCTGCTACCTCAGATATTTACCTTGGTGTCTTGGTATTTAGCTTCTTAGAGGAAGTAAAGATTTCCTTTATTTACTCATATTTGTTTCCCACCTTAGATCTAAGTAGACAGGGAAATGACACAGAAGACAAAGGAGACAGGATCTGCACTTTCAAATCTGAATTATACTTATTCACTTGATAATCAATAATAAAATTGCAATGCACTCTTAACCTGCAATATACACCAGATGAAGTCTTTCTCTTATTTCTCATCGACTGTTGTTAGTGAGCTAATCTCTATGTTTTGGAAGGAATAAAATATCTAATTAGTATTTTATTATCTAGCTTCATTTTGAAAAAAAAATATAGCACAGTAAATGACTCGATTTGCACTCACATTGGATTCCGAAGTGGCCAAACACATTGTTTTTGCCTTTATGATCAGGGACTCCAGCATCTACACATTAGTTGGAGCAAAGAGATGGACCTTGATTTTCCCAGAAAGATGTAGTGCCATTTATATCAGTCGTCTTCCGCCTCTAGGGTTGGAAAAAAAAAAGTAAGAATTGAGGAATGGAATACTTTCTAATGTACTGTAAGGGAGGAAAAGTTTTCCGGGACCCTCTTACGGTCCCTGGCTAAGTCTGAAAATTCAACTGAAAAAGACAGATTAATAGGAGAAAAGCGTACAGATTTATTTAATATCAATTTTACATGACATGGGAACCTTCATAAAGAAATGAGGACCCAAAGAAACAATTAAAACTGGGTATTTTTATGTTAGATTTGATGAAGAGTGGACGGTAATCAGAACATAGATAGGTTAGAGTACAAGGTAAATGGAATAAACTGGGGGAAACTTAACGAGGCCTCCTTGCTTGGCTTCTTCTCCGTGTCCCTTTGTCTTTGGAGACAAGAATGCTCCTTTTTTCTGGGGATATGCAAGGCACCTCTCACATGAGGGTTATATGACCTGCTTCTTGGATGAAGGGAGGTGGAGGTCAGAGTGATTTTCTTGCTTCTGCTGTTTTCTCAAACTACTTCAGCCTAAAATATTCTATATGCCAAGGTACCATATTTTGAGGCATTGTGTGTTGAGACCCACTATTAGACATTTCAGACACTTTGGGCATTGTCACAAATTATGGTCATTTTTACTTTAAGAATAAGGAAAGGGAGGTGGGAGAGAAACATCCTTTTGCCACTCAGATTACCCCTCCCCGATGACTGCCAGCATTGCTTCGCTTCAAGCCTGGCTCAGACCATGAGCCACACATGTCAAATGTGACAAGAAATATGTGACTGGCGGAGTTCCCAGATCTCAGAAAACATTTTATGAAGGGATTCAATGGGGCCGGTTGAATCTCTCAATTTTTCTAAGACAGTGTGTGCCGATTCCCTTTCTGGTTCCAAATGTTTGCTTTGTCAGGATCTTTCTTTTCACTCCTCTTTTCCATGTGGGGCTTTCACATCATTCCTTTTCCTTGGTCTGTTTTTTGGGCCATTTATCTGGCTTTCAAATCATCCCATCAGGGCACTGACTTCAGGGGGTGAGTGCAAAGAAAGGAATCCAGAGGAAGGCCCACCTGCACCTCTGCCTGTCATTGACATCATCAGGAAGGATTTATGAAGCACTGACTTGTGCCTAATCTCCCCTGGAGTCTAAATTTATTGTTGAGAAATCTCAGACCTTAATGGGTATCCAAGTGTTTCAGATGCAATTGCAGATGAGCCTTAAAGGCGATTCAAATGTTAGAAGACAGTGTTCCACAAATTCTTCTCATGCTTTTATTCAATTACTACTTGTTATTATGGATTTATAGATTGATTGCGCTAGACTTAGGCTTGCTGAGCAAATTTTTATAAAGATCTCAATTCAGAAAGTCAATGTCGCTGGCATTTTTAAGCTAATTCTTTTTCTCTGGACAGCATGCCCAACCTATGCTTCCCATTTTCCTTTATCAGTGCCTGGACCCTTGTGTGTATGGCTGGCCAGCCGGCAGGCCAGGACATAAGACCACGAAAAGCCCAAGTAGAGGATCAAACTGTGGATGACAGGAAGCTCAGCAGGAGGATATTAACACTAATTAGAATACTTTTTTCTGACCACAGATAATGATGGCTTTCTTTGTTCAGCATCATGAGTAAATCCCCCACTACAGATTTCCATACTCTGAACCAATCTGAGCATCTGGATGGAACTGCTGTTATGGCTGAATTAGTCATTCCAATTAGAGAAAGTAGGGAGTTGCCTCCGTGTTTCGATTCCCCAATCATCTGTGATAACTGGATTTAAGGGGGGTTTATGAAGCCGTTCTTAGAAGGAAGATGCATTAACTATGACATGACCTATTAAGCATGTGCCGAAGTTACGAGCTCAGAAAGGGAAGGGACACACATAAGTATTTTGAATTGACACTTAATTTTTTTCCCCCTCACTGCGCTGGCTCTGTGCTGAATTAATTCCACTTTTATCTTGCTTTTAAATAAAAATTTATGGGTGGCAGCTGAGGTCCTTCTTAGAGTCTTTATGATTTGGGATTAAGATCCTTAAGTGTCTGGGCAACTCATTAGCATGTGTGCGCTAGCCACTTATATGGAGTGAGTGGAGGAAAGGAAATGAGGGAAAAGGATGGGAGAAGAACAAAGAAACAAATAGGTAGCCATGTTTAGATAATAATAACAATAATAGTTATAATAATATTAATTATTATTAAAATTATTATTATCATTATTTCCTGGAGCAGTTAAAAGACTTCCTTTAAGGGCTAAATATTGCATGCTACTCCCAATTATAGCTGACTAAGCATCTTGGTCAAAATTTAAATTCATTTTGAAAGTAAGGATTTAAACACCTAATTTAAATTCTAAAACTTGAATTTTAAAAAACGTTAGGAAAACAAACATTCAAACAACATTCTACTACCCAGAAGTCTAAAGGCACTATTGAAATGAAAAGCAGTGAGCTTATATCCTTTCCAGATACACAGACAACATTGCTATTTCAACATTTGCATCTTTGACAGCCCATTCAGAGGCTTTTTTGCCAGTGGGGGATTTGTGTTGGTTGGGCAGGGCTGAGTGGATATGAAGACGGATGGGTAACGTTGGGCCTGCCTCCCAAATGCTCCCAAGCCAGAGAGTTGCCTTCCACCCCACTCATGATGAGGTAGCGAAGTGGTGAATCTCAGAATGCCCCTTCCTTGGCAGACTCTCTGCTGTGGCTGTTACCTGCCGAGCAACCCCATGGGAAATTAGTCACATGGAGTCATAAGTCATGGAGTAAGAGGAGTTTCTATAATGTAGCTTCTTTTATAGGGTTTTAGCTGGCCTACGCTTGACCTTTGGGGGTCTGGGTAAAAGTGCCTGACCTCTACTTTCTGTGAACTACACAGTCCGGTCAGCATTAACTGGCATTACACAGTGTTAGAATACCTTCTTGAAGTTCTCGTAAGGGTTTTCCTGAGAGGGAGATGCCCTGATCCTTTCTTGGCATTTCTCTATTTTCAGTGTTCGGTAAGTTTCTCTCATCCCTGAGCTGCACCTACCCTTCAGTGGCCCTTCCACAGTGCTGAAAACAAATATGGAGAGATGAAAAGCTGGTCAAGAACATCTCTGGTCCACAACAAGCATTTATGTATAAGTCATCATGTGAATGATTAACATACCTCAGTAAGATTCATAGAGGGCTATTGGAATTAGAGAAGAAATTTCTAAGAGTGCTGGGTGACTCAATCAGTTAAGAGACCGACTCTTAATTTAGGTTTAGGTCATGATCTCTGGGTAGTGGGATCCAGCCCCTTGTTGGGCTCTGCACTCCCCTCTCCAGCTCCACACTCAGTGGGGAGCCGGGTGGGGGGGGGATTGGGGGGATGGGTGGGGCAGTGGGAGGGATGGAGGTGGGGGATGTGTGTGTGTCTTCTTCTCTCCCTTTTTTGCCCCTCCCCTCTCACAGAGCACATGCACACACACCCTTCAAATAAATAAATAACTCCTTAAAAAGAAAAGAGAAGAACTTGATACCTCTGTATATTAAATATATTTATTTATTCTATATAGTTGACATGAAATTCAGTATGCTTTATAGCATATGAGTGGAGGGATTGTAGTGAGGTAGGTAAAAGTCAGCTCAGGTAGGTGAACTTGTTTTTAACTGAATCAGTTAAGATGGGGTTTTACTTTATGTCTAGGCCTATGCTTCACTGTTTCTTGGAAAACTGGAACATAGCTGGACATCAGGAAGGGAGAAATCGATGCAGACTCCAGCTTCTCTATCTATAGAGTCCCCAAGGGCAAGACTTCATCTTGTTCATAATCACTGAGACTGACACTTACCAGGTGCTTAATAGATGCTTGATAGGGAAATATAGAAGGAGCTGAAGCAAAGGGATGTTAGTGAAAAGTGCAATTAGTGGGGCATGGTGTTTCAGTGGTGCTCATTGATGAGGATGTGATTAAATATTAACTTACATTCTGCTTTAAATACAGAGAAAACTCTCATGTTTCTTTGACTTTAGATTTTTCGTGTGTGAGGTGGAGCTTTGGCTCAGATAATACCAAAGGTCTTACCACATTCAGCATCCTAAGAATCTATTCCCAATTACTGTACCCAGAGTCAATAAATATTGAGTACTCATTAGCTTACATACCTGGCTAATCCTGTTAGCTTGTTGGGGATATGGAAAAATGTACTATGGTCTCCACCCTTAGGAGTTAGAGAGAAAAAAATGACACATGAAATGTAATGAGAAAACAGTTTACTCCTCAACTGTGGACTCAAAAGATGCCTTCATGAGTGAGGAGCCTGGGAGAATGAGGATAACTTGAGTAACTAGATAATGGGGAGAAATATTAGTCCAGGTTGAGGGAAGAGTGTGATCAAAGGAGGGAACCAGCTGACATGTCTGGGGACTCTGAGAATATCGACATAATTTTAGAATGGGAAGTAGAGAGAAGTACATTTGGACAGATAGGCTAAAAACAGATTTTAAAGACTCTGAAGGCAAGTAGAAGGTAGGAAAGGTAATAGAGATACATCATCATTGTCCATACCCTCATCTTACCACGCTTCTGATTAATATGTTATGTAACAGGCCATCCTTCTGGAAATGCTCTCTTCTCTTAGCTTCCATAGACCACATGTGTTTTGTCTTTCCTTTACCTCACTGGTTTCCTCAGTCTCCTTTGCAAGCTCATCCTCCTTTACCCAGCCTCTAAGTGTTGGAGGCCCTTTGGGTCCAGTCCTTGGCCCTCTTCTCTATCTACTATACTTGATTTAATCTAGCCTCATAACTTTAAATGCCGTCTTCATGGAGATAACTAACTCCCCAGTACATATCTCTGAACTCATCCTACCCCTTGAGCTCTCAGACCCATATTTCCATCTCTACACTTGACATTTTCATTTAGATACCCCACAGGAATACCCCATTACATAGTCATCATTCCCACTTACATATTGATCATTCCCCACTGTGGCTGAGGCCGCTGGTGTCCACCAACATCCTTTCTAATCTTTTTCCTTTCGTAAAATAACTTTCCAATTTTAGCTTAACATATAAGCCATAAATATAGCCAAAGGCTATATTTCATGGCCCCCATTTCAGTTAGGTGTCACATGGCTAGGCTCTCACCACTGAGGCATCAACAGAAGTGGTGTGTGCTGCTTCCAGACGACAGCTCCAAAATTGTGTTTTCCTTGTAGGCTGGGATGCAGTTGGGAAGGCTGAAGCCAGAACAGCTAACTTAGATCCAGAAATAGAAACACTGCATTTAGGATGGCCAAGCTATCCTACCAACCGTGGATTCTCTACCTATGGCTTATTATATGAGAGAGAAATTGTTTCATATTCTTTGAGACTCTATGCTCAGAAACCATTTTGTATAGCAACTTCTACTGTACCCTTAACCAATCTACCCATTTTTCCCCATCTCAGTAAACGTTATCTTCATCCACCTAATTTCCTGAGCCAGAAACATAATTGATTCCTTATTTTTCTTCAAAACCAATTTATCAGTAAGTCCTATTGATTGTACCTAAAAAATATACCTCAAATCCATCCACAGTCCAAATTTATTCATAGCTACTACCTTACCTCCAAACTGACCACCTTATGTTGTGTTTGACCCATACAATGCTTCTCCTGACTGCAGCCAGAGGTAGATTTAAAGACTTAATGCATCATGTCATGTTCCTACTTGAAATCTTTCATTGCCTTCTCATTTTATTAAGATATTTTTATTATATGTATTATATATGTGTGTATATTTATTATTATTATTATTAAGATAAAGCCCCATGTCCTGAACTTGACCCTTTATGACCAGGTTTCTGCTTTTTTCCCCAACCTCATCCTGTGTCACTTTCTCCTTGCCCAGTCTTCGGCCACAGGGACCTTCTTTCCATCTTAGTTCCTCAAACAGTCCAAATTCTTCCCAACCTTACACCTCTGCTCATGTGTCATCTCTCTAGGGAAGTTCCCTCCTTCAATTCTTTGTCAGGTTGGCTCTTACTCATCCTTCAGGTCTTGGCTTAGCCCCCTTGCTCAGCTCTCCAATTTTATTTCATAACAACCTATTATTTTCATTTATAGTATGGCACAATTTATAACTATACATTAGACAGAGGCTCTGTTTGTTGTTTGTCTTCCCTATAGTCTAGAAGCTCTCTGGATGCAGGAACCATCTGGTGCTGTTCACCTCCACACACCTAGCATTGTCACAGTGCTTCTCACACAGTAGTTGTTCAATAAATTAAACACTTCCTGAAATGAAATAAGTAGGAAAGAAATATGTTAGAGCACAGATCAAAGAAGATTTATCTAAGAGAAATCTGTGAAATGGATTTTAGTTGGAGAGAGAGACTATTTTAGTATTAGTTTCCCAGGGCTGCTGTAACAAATAACTACAAACCGAGGGACTTAAACAACAGATCTAGCCACACTTTGTTTTGTTAACTTCTTTCTGCCTCAGGGCCTTTTCATGTGTCCTTCATACTGTCATTTCCTGTACCTTTTACCCTCTCAAATACACAGTCATCCTTAAGATGCCAGCCAGCACAGTTAACACGTCTTAGGGACTTTTTCCCTGACCTAGGTCTAAGTTACTTTAGGTCACCTTCTTTTGTTTCTTTCAGAGCACGAAGCTAAGTTCATGAACAAGCATTTTTTTAGCCTTGGATATTTGTTTAATGTTTAGCTTTCCTATTCTAGGTCCATATGAGCAGGGGCTAAGTATGTCTTGCTGTGCTCAGCACCTAACACAGCACCTGGCATGTACTAATAGAATGAATTAATGAATAAAAGCTGTAATTCAAATATTTGACTCCTTTAGATTCCAAATCCTAATGTTGAATTCAAAGCACAACTTTTGGTGGGGTTGGATGGGGGGACAATTGCTGCTTTTGTGTATGCATTATATCACACTTTAACAAAAATTTAAAACTTAAACCTTCCCACTATATAAGTATTTGGCAAGTTATATTGGGTATTAAAAATACATTTCCTTGAAGATCTTGATTTGGGCTATTACAGCACTTGCGAGAGACCTTCTTCTTCTTCTTTTTGCTGAGAGACAGTCTTATGTTTTAAAAGCAAAAAACAGCAGATGTTGTTGAGTATTTGGAGAAAGGGGAACCCTCTTACACTGCTGGTGGGAATGCAAGCTGGTACAGCCACTCTGGAAAACAGTACAGAGGGTCCTCAAAAAGTTAAAAATAGAGCTATCTTATAACCCAGCAATTGCACTACTAGATATTTATCCAAAGGATACAACATAGTGATTCAAAGGGGGCCCTTGGATCCCAATGTTTATAGCAATAATGTCCACAATAGCCAAATTATGGAAAGAGCCCAAATGTACATTGACTGATGAATGGATAATATAATATATATTATATATACATAATGAAATATTACTCAGCCATCAAAAGACTGAAATCTTGCCATTTCAACGATGTGGATGGAGTTAGAGTCTATCATGCTAATTGAAATAAGACAGTCAGAGAAGGACAAATACCATATGATTTCATTCATATATGGAATTTAAGAAACAAAACAGGGATGAACATAATAAGAAGGAAAGGAAAAGAAAAATAAGATAAAAACAGAGAAGAAGGCAAACCATAAGAGACTCTTAACGATAGGGAGCAAACTGAGGGTTGCTGGAGGGGTGGTGGGTAGGGGGATGGGGTAACTGGGTGAAGGGCATTAAGGATTTGTTGTAATGAGCCCCAGGTGCTCATTACAAGTGAGAATCACTACATCCTACCTCTGAAATTAATACTACACTATATGTTAAGTAACTAGAATTTATATCAAATCTTGAAAGAAAAAAAGAAATTGCTTAACTTTATTTTTTTATCTTTCTTAAATATATTGAACAATTTCCTGATGTCATAAAAAGAAGATATTTAATATAAGTAAAGGGTTAATTGGTTCTTAATAATGAGCATCATCAATATAAATCTCATTGGCTATTCTCTGATATTATTATAATACTCAGCTTTTATTTTATGGCAGAAGCAAAGCAGTCATTTATATCTTTCTTTTTCTTTTTCTCTTATGCATTTTTTCTTTTTCTTTTTTTTAAAATTTAAATTCAATTGACTTTCAAAATCCTCTCTACAAAAATCAGTTTACTGTTTTACTTTTTGAGGGCTGCAATAGCCATGGAGGTGTTGCTCAGAACTTCCTTCAAGAAAAAACTTGTTTTGAGCCCAGTTAGCTGACAGTTTCCAGCTCTGAGTGCCTTCAGGCCACATC
This sequence comes from Neogale vison, assembly GCF_020171115.1. Taxonomy (NCBI): domain Eukaryota; kingdom Metazoa; phylum Chordata; class Mammalia; order Carnivora; family Mustelidae; genus Neogale; species Neogale vison. Next base: position 95,046,223 of record NC_058093.1, on the reverse strand, counting down.
CAAGCTCCAGCAGAGCTCCAATAGACCTGTTGCCTTCCTAACCCTCTTTCAGCATCTGCTTCCAGAATATCCAACCAACGTAGAGGGCTTCCAGTAGTATAGCTATATAAAATTAAAATGTTGGGGTTTTCTCTCTTTCTTTTTTTTTTTAAGATTTTATTTATGTTTTTGACAGAGAGAGAGAGATCACAAGTAGACAGAGAAGCAGGCAGAGAGAGGGGGAAGCAGGCTCCCTCCTGAGCAGAGGGTCTGATTCGGGGCTCAATCCCAGGACCCCGAGATGCTGACCTGAGCCAAAGGCAGAGGCCCAACCCACTGAGCCATCCAGGTGCCCCTAGGGTTTTATTTCTTTTGATTTTTCAATTTTCCTTTCCTAGCTCATTCTCTAAAGATTTGTAGTTGCTCACTCTATGAGGCCTATTTCTGAAATGAAGAATTCCAGAAGAAGAATAATTTGTTACTAGTCTCTAATCTCCATGAGACCTGAGATTTTGTTTGTTATGGTCACATCCCAACACTTACACATAGCAGATGCTTGATGAATATTTGTTGAATGATTGAATATATATCTCAAGAACCATTTTTTTTTTGTTTATATTAAGTGGAAGAGACAAGAACATGACATACTACAATAGCATTTTACATAGAGGGTCTATTAGTTTAATAGGGCTGCCACAGCAAAGAGCCACAGACTGGGTGGTTTAAACAACAGAAATAGATGTTCTTACTGCTCTCGAGGCTGGAAGTCAAGGTGTTAGCAGGATTGGTTTCTTCTGTGTTCTCTCATGTTAGCTTGTAAATGGTCACCTTCTCCCTGGTCTTCACATGGTCTTGCCTCTGTGAGTGTCTGTGTCTTAATTTCTTCATGGACACGAGTCATGCATTAGGGCCCACAAAGACCTGAATTTTAACTCAGTTACCTCTTTAAAGAACCCATCTCTAAATACAGTCACATTCTGAGGTACTGAGAGTTAGGGCTTCAACATATGAATTTTGGGGAATACAATGTAGAGCCCATAACAGAAGCCCATAAAAATGTGCCAGTGATCAATTCTTTGCTTTAAGGTGTTTTACTTTGTGTTAGATGCAAATGGAAATAGAAATAAAATACAATAAAATAATATGAAAAATAAAAATTACATGAAACAAGGCAAATGTCTGATTTATAGCCAAAGAATTATATTCGTGTATCTAAAAAATAGACAGTGAGGTTTAAAGGCTAAAATTCTTTTGTAATACCTGGGTGGACTTCTAATGCTTGACAAAGTACGTCACATATCATAAAAAAAGAAACAAGTTATAACTCCTAAATGACTATATGTTTGAAACTACCCATGGCAAATTTCTTTACCATATGAATTTAAAATCTAAATCTAACCAGGTCATATCTTTCTCATTAAAATATGTGTTTTGAAGATATTTTTTTTTTGCTGCTTTTTTTTTTAATTTTTTTCCCCAATTTATTTATTTTCAGAAAAACAGTATTCATTATTTTTTCACCACACCCAGTGCTCCATGCAAGCCGTGCCCTCTATAATACCCACCACCTGGTACCCCAACCTCCCACCCCTCCACCACTTCACTCCCCTCAGATTGTTTTTCAGAGTCCATAGTCTCTCATGGTTCACCACCCCTTCCAATTTACCCAAAAGCACATACGATATTTTTGTTTTTAAAGATTTTATTTATTTATTTGAGAGAGAGAGTGAGAGAGAGGGAACAAGAGGGCAGAAGGAGAGGGAGAAGCAGACTCCTCACTGAGCGGGGAGCCCCACTTGGGGCCTCAATCTCAGGACCCTAAGATCATGACCTGAGCTAAAAGGGCAATGCTTAACCAACTGAGCCACCCAGGCACCACTGAAGAGAATTTATATACATTATATACACATAGGACAATTTGTTTCCCAGAAAAATACAAATTATGAAAAAGTATTACTTATTAAAACACTAATTTCATTTTAACCATACGGGGAAAAAAATGAGAATTTTTCCTTCCTAGTCCCTGCTGTCTACCTGATTCCTGAGCCTATCTCAGGTAATAAAAGTAACAGGCTTATGGTATGCCCTTCACCAAAGGAAACATTGGTCTCTCTGTGGTGGCATTTCCCGCCTCCGAAACTTGCATTATGTTACCTGCTGTCAGCCACCATTGTTGTGTGCCACTATATTTTGGGGACTTATTAGAATGAAGGAAGTTCTTCCCTAACATGACATTTCCTTTCTAATACAATACAAAATGGAGTATTTAGGGTTGACCACTTACACATTGTTTCCATTTCAGGCCCCACAGTATTGCCGTCATATATGAATGCCTAATGGTTTCAGAGATTTCCTTAAGGGTTTTCTAGCATGTTTACTTTCCTGTGGATTTTGAAAGACTTGACCTCCCTGAGAAAAGTCTTTTGAGAGACCTCAGATGCATATCACCTCTATAAGAGCCTTAAGAGGCCAGTCTTATAAGGATGGTGCCATGGCTATGTATTGATTTGAAACAAACTGTCTCACTCACCATAACCATACTCTGGCCTGTGGCTGCCATTCTCCTCTACTTGTGGAATTCTCTAGAATCCTTCTCTGATATCATGACTGTCAGTTTGGAAACACTGGATTATATCAAAGGCTCTATCGGGAATATAATGTTAAGATTTCTGCTATTAGTAAATTCTACTACTAGATTCTAAATACCTTGAGGGTAATGTACATGTCTGATTTTTAAATCAGATAAACTGAGGCACATTAAAAAGTGTAAGATTTTCTTTGGGCAAAGATGGATTGGAATAGTGTAGCATCATAACAGAAGTGGTTTGGAGTACTCCTTACTAGGAGCCCATAGAAAGACTTACACAAAAAAGATCCAGAAGCAAAGAAAGGAAGTTATTTGATTTTCTATACCTTAAAGCCTATTGTCTATTTTCCATTGCTTATCTTTAGCATTTTGATTTTATAACCTTGAGGCCTTTACTATAGGCTTAGATTTTGATTTGCTTACATATGTAGTACCTACTTGGGCCCTGAGCTAATTAAAAAAAAAAAAAAAAGGGGAAAGACTGGGTTCCTATCTTGGAGTGTTTATAGCCTAGAAAGGAGCTTGTACGCTTCCTTCTTCCCTGCCCTATGCCTTTTGAAACAAGCTGATTATCTTTTTATTATTCATTATAATAAATTTCAAAAATACAGAGAAAGCAAGATTTAAAAAATCAACCAAAAAGCCTATGGCTTAACAACTGCTAATAACATCCTAATTTACCTTTTTTCATGTGCATAGAATTTTTAAAAAAACTATGTTTATTTTTTCATTTAAAAAATTTATTTAAATTCAATTAATTAGTGTCTAGTGTATTAATAGTGTCAGAGGTAGAGTTCAGTGATTCATCAGTCTTTTATAACACCCAGTGCTCAAATGCATAGACTTTCAGAAACGTTTGTAATCAGATAGCACTCACAGTTTTGTAACCTGCTACTTTTATCTCACACATCATAAAAGTTTTCCAGTAGCCTGTGTAAACGTTGTTTAAGAAGCTAGATTATATTCCAAGCTATGGATTCACCATAGCTTCCTTAATCCCCATTTTGAGGGCAGGTATTTTTTTGAGGGCCTTTTTTGTTTTGTTTTGTTTTTTTAGTTCTAAATGCAAAACTCAACTTTGTGCACAAAATATTTTTATTATTTAGGATTTTTTCCTGAAATTAAATGTCCAGAAATAGTCTCCCTGTGTCCAAAGGAATGAGCATCACAATTCCCAGGGCATGTGCCAGTGACTCTGGAGGGGTCTGATCCATTTGCCCCTGACCTGCAGTGAACATTCAGTGATGCCTGGCTCCCTGGGTCTTTACCCTTGGGACATTGCTACTTTGAAAATGTTTGCTAGTTTGATAAATGAGAAGCAATGTGTTGTTGTTTTGATTTTTATTTATTTAGTTGCCAGTGGGGTTGAACATTTCCTCATATTTTTGTTTATCACTTTTATTTCCTCTTTTATGAATTGGCACTTTGTGTTCTTTCTCATTTTATTTATTATTTCTTCCACATCTCTCTCTCTCTCATTTTTTTTTTTCCCCACTCCATATTGATAGGGTTTTGGTTCAGCCAGGGATATTTTTCCAAGGCCACTTTAGCCAGTATAGCTTGTCTTCCTTTACTCTGGACAGTGGTGACTGGGCAGTCATTTTTATCCTGTCATATATTACACTACTATACTATCATATTATCATTTTTATACCATCAGAAAATGTTCTTTAAAACCGAAAGTACTTTAACGTTGCTTTAGCTTTTTGGATTCTTCTCATTTGAGACAGCAGTTGGGCTTCTCACCTTGGAAAGAATGTTCTATAAAGTGAGGAAGTTCACTTGGGGACATTTTTAGTAAGAGACCTAAGAGTGGCACCCATGTGGAGATAAATTCTGACATTCCCATGAGGCACCCGAAGGCTAAAAGGGAAGAGCAGAACTATCCCCCAGTACCCCCAAAAGCTGGGGTGAGGTCCAAATCTGCTTTCTGCACCATTGATTTTTCTTGGGCTTTTGTGGCTGTGAAACACTATTCATTGCAGTGGATTATGGCTTTTTCTTTTGTCCTATTTACTAACTGGGGAGCCATTGCCAAAAGTTGTGACTGGTGATTATCATTTTGGAGAAGAAAAACTTGTGCTGCTCACCCCTGAGAAAGGTGAGTCAGCACCTCAACAACTTTTATTGGTGAGCTGTCATTCTCCCTACAGGGAGTTATAAAAGGAGAAGCCACCTTCACCCACACTCTGGGAGATGAGAGGGATAGAGTGCAAAAGTGGATAAAAAAGGCAACTCTGTTATCCCAGACCTTTCTTCTGTAAATAATAGACCTAGTAAGGCAGGAGGATCTTGCCACTCAATATAGCACAAACCCACATACAGACGCATGTTGAGGTCCCACCTGTGAAAGCATTTTATGAATAGTCAAGTGCTTTGTAAGTGGTAGGTGTGATATTTTTGCAAATAGTTGAAGGTCACAGGTTCACTGGGTTTATTCTTGGTTCCTTAAGCTAACTTAGGAGTAAACTTTCCTATATTTAGAGTTTCACTTATTCATGCACGTTTACTGAATTTTTGCTATATTTTAAGCATTGTTTAGACCTGGGGTCAGCAAACTATAGCCCTGCAGGTCAGATCTGACCCACCACCTGTTCTTCATAGCCTGGGAGCAAAGAACAGCTTCTACGTTTTTCTAAAATTGTTGAAAAAAATCAAAAGAGGAATAATATTTTAATATACTTAAAAATTTCAGTGTCCACCAGTAAAGTTTTATTGGAACACAGCTATGTTCATTCATTTATGTATTGTTTCTGGATACTTTCCTGCTGCAATGGCAGAGTTAAGTAGTTATGACAGAAACTGTATGGTCTGCTGAGGGTAAAATATTTACTGTCTGGCCCTTTACAGAAAAAGCTTTCCACTCCTGTCCTAGAGACTGGAGATACAGCTATAAACCAGATAGACACTGTCTTTGCATCTACGGGTGTCATTATGTTAAAGTTGGTCCCAGTGGGACTCACCCTTGACCCTGGCTTTAGAAACATCAGGTTCTAACCAACTGAGCTAACCTTATATAATTTTAGCCAAAACTGGCACAACCTTATGGAATCTGATTATTTTTTCATCAAATCAGATCAAATCTATGAATTAAGTATGTTAGACTGCAAAGGTCTCAGCACTTCAGACATTAAGCAAGTTAAGAAGCAAAATTTATTTTCAAAATGAAAAAAAAATGACTGTAATGACACACAAAAGCTGCTTTTAACTTTTCAAAAGTCTTTTATTTGTGCTAGCTTATACACTGCAGACTTCATGAGCTAAGAACTTCAGATGGAAAAGCTCACTTTGGACTGATAGAGACTGAGCAGGCTTGCCAGAGGAAGTAGGATGTGGTCTAAAATGATGGTCCTGATTTCCTTCTTCAATCCCAGGGGCCTAACAAGTTGTCTCCTGTAGGCAGAAGGCCAAGAAACTGCCATTAGGGCTTTTCCCCATATCCAAAGGTTTGGCAGAATTTCTGCTATTATCCTCATGATGCAAACAGACCAGGACTGGGAGTTTCTCACTCAACTTGTGAGGTGGGCAGGGATCTGCTCTTCCCTAAATGGAGAATCAGTGGAAGTAAGAATGGGAGTGAGTGGGTATTATACAATAGGAAAATTGGGTGGACGGGTGGAAATTTTGATATCTTAAAATGTAAGGCAGTTGGAAAGTCTGGGAATCTTTTTTTTTTTTTTTTAAGATTTTATTTATTTATTTGTCAGAGAGAAATCACAAGTAGATGGAGAGGCAGGCAGAGAGAGAGAGGGAAGCAGGGACCTGCTGAGCAGAGAGCCTGATGCGGGACTCGATCCCAGGACCCTGAGATCATGACCTGAGCCAAAGGCAGCGGCTTAACCCACTGAGTCACCCAGGCACCCTCTGGGAATCTTTTGACTAACTTTCCACCTTATCTAGAACACCAAAGATTACATCTTCCACTATACTGTGAGCAGTTTGCATACCTGCCTGGTCCAGGGTGTTGTTCAGTAAATAGTTCAATTAAAGAATGCCTGAAAAAATGAAGGAAGGAGGTCAAGTCACATGCCAACATTAATTTGAATTCATAGAGTGTGATGTGCTCTTAGGAATGGAAATTTGTGGATTTTCATTCATTCCCTCATTCAACAAATGTTTATTGAGTACCAGGCACTTAATCCCATTTTATTTCAGTGACTAATAGTGAAAACCTTTCTAAAAATCATGCCTGGGGACACCTGGGTGGCTGAGTTGCTTAAGTGTCTGACTTTGGCTCAGGTCATGGGATTGAGCCAGCCACCTAGCCACTCCCCTACCCTTCACCTCCTACCCCCTGACCCCACCCCTCCCAACTCAGTGGGGAGTCTGTGTGTCCCTCTCCCTCTGCCCCTTCCTCTGCCCTTCTCTCTCCTCTTGTTCATGCTCTCTCGCTCTCAAATAAATGAATGAAATATTCAAAAAAAAAAAATCACTGTCTGCTTTGTCTCTTTACAAAGCATAACCAAGCAAGTGTCTATCATTGAAGCCTAAAGAGGACTGAAGAGCATGGAGGTTCTTTTTGACCTCATGGATATTACCCTGGCTAACAGGGTAGAAGCTAACAAAGTTGCTGTAGTGCTTAAGAAGACACACACTGGTGTCAGCCTGCCTGTGTTCAAGTCTAGACTTTACCACTCATACAATGTTAGATAAATTTTGCCTCAGTTTCTCCATCGTTAAAACAAAACAAAAATAATACCTCATACACAGGGTGGTCATGAGGATGGAATAATCAAAGTACCTCGGTACGTGGGAAACCCTCAGAGTGAATGGTGACTGTTTTTGTGATCACATGGAAGCCAACCTAGAAAAGATAGAGGCATTTGGACTGAAGATATTGGGAACTTGAGGCCATGCCCCAGAACGTGGTGATTTGGTTTCAGTGCCACTTATAATATGCATAGGGAAAAAAACACAACCCCGTTATTGTAGTTTAATTTCTCTGTGTTCTTGCCTGAAAATGGGGTGAGTAATACCTAACTGGTAGAGCTCTTCTGACGAGCACATGGACGAGTGTGCCCGGAGTTCAGTTGGCTCTCAATAAATATTACTTTCCATCTGATGGAGCCAAATATGAGGAAGTAATTCCCTTTAATTAAGAAGGTTGATGAGTTGGGTTCTAGTTAATTGAACTGTAATATGTAAATCAACTTAATTGTGGACTGGCTCTACCAGATAAACACCCAGCACCTGGTATGGTTTGGTTGAGCACCTTTATTTGTTTGATTTTGAAAAATCCTTCCTCCCCCTCTTCTGTGGCTTCTTAATATTGTGGATCCCTCAACTCAGCCTGCAAACACTTTGCATTTTCAGTTGAAAGAAGGATTTTCAGAAGGTTTTAGATTTTAATTGTTGGACTTAATAGGATTGCTTTAAATTAATCCAAGTCACTTGCAGACAATGGAACAATGGCCTTGTACCTCATCACTCCTTGATTATTTTTTGAATACAAGGAGCAAAGTGGGACATGTTCCAAATTGAGTCACAGGCTGGGGTGAGGATTAACTGAGTAAACATTGTGGTCTTTGGGGAGATAGATATTGGGTGGGAGCTAGAAAATCTGCAGCAGTCACCCTTTATCATTTATTTCTCTTTGTGGGACATCTTCCTAGCATAGCATGAGAGAAGAAGATATACAGAAAGACATGTTCATTATGACGAGGTGACACTGAAGTAAAGATGGAAGAGAATGGTGTGTGTTGAGTAAGGAGGAATGAGAACGCATTGAAGTGAGACCAGGTAGAGGTCCTGGAAGGAGACCTTGGAACTCTGTCCGTTGATAATTTCATGGGATTATACTGTTTGGATATACCCTTACTTTCATAATTATTATCATCCTGTGGATTTTCAAGATTATTATCTTGAAAAGGCATTCTTAACCTTGAGCACCATGGACACTTTGGGCTGGATAATTGTAGAATGTTTAGCAGCATCCCTGCCTCCTACCCACTAGATCCCAGTAGCACCTTACTATCCACTCACCCATCTCAGTATAATAACCCCAAATATTTCATTTCTTGAGGGGCAATTGCTGGCCCCCAACACACACCTGCCCTGCCCCAGTTGAGAGCTACTGCCTCAAAAGGATTCATTCAACAGCATTTCTCTTAGGCTGTGTTCATGGAAAGGGCATTCCTCTGACTTTTGGGTGTCCAGGACAGGCTGGCTAAGCCACTTTGAAGCCAAATGGAATCCTCTTCAAAATGGGCTGAGTACATCCCTATGGTGCCAGACTGCAACGTTACATTTTTAAGTGTTGGTGGGATGCCTAGATTATTTTCTAAGGTAGTGTGAATTTTGTCTCCAGTGGTCCTTAGCCCTCCTCAGTATTACATGGATTTAATGACAACTCAATTCTGTTTGTGGTGCCTTTACTATCCGACAATAAGCTTGGAGAAAGTCAAGCTTGTTAGATTGTTAAAATAAAACCTGTATGTTATCCTCTTAAAATGGCTCCCTGGAATTACTATTTTAACACAGGCATAACCACAAAAGGAGGCTCAGAAGCCCTCCATAGGGGGAGGTGAATAGCCCAGTGGCATTTTAGGAAAACAAAGGCTTTGCAAGATAAAAACATCTTCTTTCCTCCCCAGTTACAAGCTTAATGTTATTAATAACTCAGATGTCATATTTATGCCATTAGTGGCAGCATGCATACAATTTAAATATTTTAGCTTCCATTATACAACTGGATCTACATTACTGACCTTCAAGGGCCCCATTCATAAAGGATGAGGAGAGGGAACAATCAGCTACTTTATACAAGGACTGGCTAGCACACTGGGTTTCCCAGCATTGTCCAACAAACCACAACACAGGGAATGCTTTGGAGCCACTTGGAACATGGCAGGGTGGGGACAGAGAATGATGGGGGTGGGGCTTTCGGGGCAAGGGGAGAGCCAGACCTTTTTTCCTATTTAAAAAAGAGTATCCCACCTTTGTTCCAAGGGAGAATGAAATATCCATTAAGTCTGGTGACACTGGGAATTTTGTTCCAGCTCGGTTCCTTTTGTTGTGACTCCAGGGTAAAGGAGAGGAATCTGGGGTGACGAGGTTTCAAGCCAAGAGGAGAAAGAAAACGAATTCCTTCCAAGGATTTCTTCTATTGTCTCGAGAATAAATATTTATAGAGAAAGTTCAAGTGAAGTCTTACAATGGTCATGGTTTTAAGACTAAGCCTTCCAAAGAGTACATGTAAAACTATGCTTAAATGAAGGGTGATCCAATTATGCTTCTCAGGGAAAAACCAAGAAACCTCAAGATAATTTCCTATATAAAATCTAATTGTGTTTTCAAGTGGAGTAGGAATACCATTCTGAATTATTCCAGATCCATAGACTGCAGCAGAAATGCACAGCCAAATTGGATTCTATTTTAAGTAATTAAGTTATTTCCCTTCATGGGATCTATAATTTGCCTTCGACAAATGTGATTTGCCTCAGAAAGATAATACATTGCAATTTTTCCTCCAAAATAGATTTTCTGTGCCAGAAACAATTATGAAAAGTAGACCAAATATTGCTTTGATTATATCCTTGTTATTATCTTTGAGTGCATGCCTGGAGTACCCTTTTTGTGTCCCCAAATCAGATAGGTATGGCTGCTACATCGTTTAGAAAATTATCTTTAAACGGAGATCAGAGCTGAAATTTACTCAAGAGCCTGGGGCTTGCACAATGGTAGTGTAAATAGTTGCGGGTGTTATTACATAAGACTCCAAAGTCTTGTGCAAAATATGGGCAATGAGGAGCTTGGTTCAGTGGAACTTTCTTCTGAGCTCTGAAAGTACCAATTCAACTTTTATCTGCTTGGTTAAACCCTTGAGGTCCTAGGTGTTACAATAGATTAAGTGTTGAGATTTGCATAGAACATATTGCAAGAGGGGTATTTTTGGCTTGGTTAATTTTGTGAAGAAAACATTCACTTTTGGCTTTATTTTCAATAACAGTTCAGTTGACTTATGACCAGGTGTCCTGGGGAAACAGTGGTATGGAACAATGGGTGCAATCAACTCCTGGTTTGTCCCCTTGAAAGTGCTGGTTACGCCAAGTCTGTGACTCTCAGTTCCTTTGTTAAAAGGGAATGATGGTATCTAGATTGAGAAAAATCAGTGGAGAAAACCATACCAGGCTTGGCACAGCAGTCCTGGGTTATATAAGGGGTCAGTTGTAGTAAAATCTAAAACATAGTATTGCAGACCTTTTCTTCTGTACACCCACATTTATCCTTCAGATTCTTTTTCATAGAAATAGGAACTGGCTAGATGTTTCTAAATGTCTAGGAGTTGAAAGTGGTTGAGACTTCAGATTTTGAAGAGAGATTCCCTGGTTTGGAATACTGGTGGTGCTGCTTACCAAGCCTTTAACCAGGTCACTTAGGGTTTCTGTGCCTCAGTTTCCTGCTCTACAAACTATCATTCTACTATTAATAATTGAGCCAGAGTTCCTATCACAGAATTATGATAAGGATTAAGCAAAATATTTTAACAACCAGAAGAGGACCTGACATGCCATAAATATATTATTTTTTACTTCTGTGAGCCAAAAGAATGTCAACAGAAATCAGAACATAACACTGAGTAAGTTTATCATGAACTTTTATTAACAACTTAATACAAGACTGTACATTGTAGGTGCTGAAATCAATCCACTTCTGAAAACTGAAAAACCAGCATTTCTATACCACTTTAGGTTTTGGTTATAAGTGCCACCTTCTACAGCAAAATCACATAGTATGACCAAACAATTTAAGAACAGGAAAAATAAAATGTTCCACTGGAATGGAGAGATTATTTATGTACAAACAGCTGAGGATCATTTCTAGCTTAAGTGATTCACTACACTCTGGAATGTTCAGTTCCCTCTTCTACAGTCCTACAACCAGACATACAGCAACTAAGAACTTGGCCACAGGTCCTGCCTACAGACACTCATTCACATGAAAAACAACAACAAAAAATATTTATATAAATAAGTCAATTAAACTTCACAAAAACTAAAGCAACACAAGGAAAAATCCAGTAAAAAAAACTGTACAGTATTGGTCAGTCTTTTATATCTGAAAAAATGTGTAACATAAAAAAAAAGTTCTTTAATGTATACAAGTCTTTTCAATCAGTGTTAGCTGGAGTGAAAACTTGAAGACTCGGACTCGGTTGAAACAGAAGAATGTCCTCCCCGCTTTCCTTTGGAAAGGATCTTGAGGCTGGACCCTCTGCTCACAGAGGTGAGTGCATGCTGGGCAGAGGTTTTAAATTTGGCTCCAAGGAAGGCATAGAGGATGGGGTTCAGGCAACAGTGGAAAAAGGCTAGGGCCTCAGTGATGGAAATCCACTTGTGCACAGTGCTCTCAAATTCACATCCTTGCTTGATGATTTCCAGGAGGATGAAAGAGTCAATGCTGATCCCAATGTAGTAGGGCAGCCAGCAGGCAAAGAAAGCCAGGATGAGGATAACTGTGGTCTTGAGGGCCTTGCGCTTCTGGTAGCCCTTCGAGTGGGACAGCTTGGAGATGATGATGCAGTAGCAGGACAGGATGACGATGCCCGGCAGAATAAGGCCAACCATGATGTGTTGAAACTGGAACACCACCAACCACGAGTCGTTGGGATAGAAGCGGTCACAGATATACCTCCCATCTGCCTCCCTGACGTTGGCAAAGATGAAATCGGGAATGGTCAACAGGAGAGCAGGTATCCAGACGCCCACATAGACCACCTTTTCAGCCAATAGCTTCCTTGGCCTCTGACTGTTGGTGGCATGGACAATAGCCAAGTACCGGTCCAGACTGATGAAGGCCAGGATGAGGACACTGCTATAGAGGTTGACTGTGTAGATGACATGGACTGCCTTGCACAGGAACTTTCCGAAGTACCAATTTGCCACAGCATCAACTGCCCAGAAGGGAAGCGTGAGGACAAAGAGGAGGTCTGCCACAGACAGATGCAGTCTGTACTTGTCTGTCATGCTTCTCAGTTTCTTCTGGTAACCCATGACCAGGATGACCAATCCATTGCCCACTATGCCAGTCAAAAAGATGATGGAGTAGACCGTGGGCAGAAAGATACGGTTGAAATGGGCATTTTCCTCCCGGAAGCAGGGTTCCTTCATGGAGTCATAGTCGCCTGAGCCCAAGTCATCTTCTGTGTAGTTATCTGAAGGGTATATCTGCAAAAGAGGCAAGGGAATGGATATTAACTTTCAAGTACAGCGGGCATTCTCCAAGTTCAAAAAAATCTTTCTGCGATTTTTAAAAAGTAATTTATAAAACCCAACTCATCCCAGCCTTCTACAGTACATTCTGCTCCCAGTGAAGTAGTGAGGGAAGAGCCCAAGAGAATTATAGACTCCTGCAGCCCTCCTCCCCATCTTTCCCCAGAGTCATTTCATTATAGCTGTCTTTAGTAGAACCAATTAGAAAATTCTTTGTTTAGAACAAAAGGGCACTGAGATTCTGACGGTTTCAAAGTCACTTCTTTGCTAACTGTTCTACCCCGCCCACTAGGGGGAAGAAAAAAACCTTGGGAGGAAAAATACCAAAACAAAACACAAAGAGGCCCCTCCTAGGGTGCCCAGAATTGGGGGGGGACGTGGGCGGGGGCAGGTGAGGAGTGGGAATAGAAACCCGTGTTTGTGGAGTGGGATTAATTTTCTATATGAAGATTCACCAGGATAGGGAAAAGGGGAGGAAGGAGCATGGGGGGGGGGGGAGTCCCCAAAACTTTCTCCTAAGGCGCAAAACACTGTCTTTCCCTCGCTTGTCTGAACACAAATCATTCTGTACTTATAGCAACGCGTAGTGGGGAAGGAGAATACGGCCGTAAACGAAGTCTTTATTGCTTGGGGTATTGAACAGGGGTGTTAGAGGAGGATACCGCCCCACACACATGCCCGCATCTGGTGCTCCTCAGGGGCAGGAGTGTCTCTACCTGTTTATCTCTTGGCGCGTTTAGGACGTTAGGGAGTGCAGCATTTTAATGGGAGGGGAAGGTCACGGGTCTGCACTCCTGGTCCTCGCCCCAAGTTTCATTTCCTCACTCTCCCGGATCGCTTCCCACCCCGCCACTGACCCAGTAAATGGGGTCGGAGGTCTGCAGCTAGAAGCCTTCAGGCGGAGGGCGCACCTAGGGCCGGATGGTCCAACTCCGGACCTCCGCGGCTGCCCACCACGCCCACGACCACCACCAGCCGCTGCAAGCGCCCAGGGTTCCGCCCGGCAGCTCGCCAAGTTCAGTCCTACAGGGTGCTGGGGAGAGAATGGGCGGCTCCTCCGTAAACGCCTTTGAATTGCGCGCCGCTGGGGGAAACGAAAAGCCTTCCTGGTAAGGGGTTTTCAAAAGTCTCCAGGAAACCACTAACGGTTAAACAGCGCAATTGGGATCGGTGAGAGCTAAACGGTCTCCCCACTTGCACCTGCCGGTCTGCGCCGCAACTACCCGCAGGCCGGGTGCCCTCCCAAGTCCTCATTCCACCCCAGTCCCCGCGGGGCACACCTCTGGGTCCCGCTGCACCGTGACTGTTAATACTCCTCCCTCGGTGCTATCCCAAACTACGGAACCCCGGGGTCCACTCGCTGCGCTTCCGATGCCCGCGAGGTCTCTCCCTCAATCCTAAGGCGCACCGGCGGCTCCGGGCCACCTCCCTGCTGTGGCCAATTCTCAGACCTCTCTCAGGCAAGCAGCACCTTGGGTCCGCCCGCCCTTCCCACCCTCTGCTCACTATGCGGGGGTACTGGCACAGCTCCTCGGGAGGTGCAGAGTTCGGCGAACACGCGCCTAGCCTCAAGAGTGGTTCCCTGGAGACTTTGCCTGAAATTAACCAGGGGCGCAGCCTCGCTCTGGGAACTCAGACCCCGCGCACCGCCCTCCACCTCTCAATTCAGATAATTCACTCCCCAAAAAACCCCTCCTCCTCCCCGGCGGGAGAGACTCTTGGGTCTGAGTTCGCGGGCAGCGCGCACGCCTTCTTCGCACTTGTGCACAGAATGTTCTTATGTTTGCAAACAGCATGCAAGCACAGCGCGCGCCGCAGGACTCCAGGGAGAGACACGCAGCCACCGAAAAGGTCCTTCCAGTTTTTTCTCCTCTGTTTTACAGAGTAAAAGACTGCAATCCTACCTCCCTCCTCCAGTGTAACCAACCGCACGAAAACTCCTTTCCATGCTCCTCTCCCGGGTACTGGCACCTCCCAAGTTCTGGTCGGTTATGCCCACTCGGAGGGGTTGCGCTCTAAGTTTACGTGTTTGTACGTTTAAGAAAAAGCAGGTTGAAACTGGACTTACACGGAACCCGTCCATGGTAACTGCTCGCTCTCCAGCCGCAGGGGCTACCGGAGCACCCAAGCCGTCAGGATCACCTTGCTACCTGCTGCCGCAGACAACAGACTGAAGTTTCTGGCTGAAGCTGGACTTTTATAAAAACACGCTCGGCGGGCGGCGCATGCGCAGTGCGGGTGCGCGGGCGGGGCAGGGAAAAGGGAAGGCGGGGTGGGGCAGAGGGAGCAGACGTGGGGGAGGAAGGCTCGAGGGAGGGGTGGAGGTAAGCGCTCCAGCAGTCCCAGGGAGGTTAATTGGGGTAAACCCGGGAATCCCCTGAGCAGCTGCTGTTAGTTGGAGGTCACCTTGTGAGTCTTGGGCTGTGGAGGGCATCCCAGAGGCGTTCCCCAACTTGGGAAAGCTGGATGCGCCTGAAAGGAGGTGGGAAGCGCGGGCGACCAACGCGTCCTGTGTGGCGCATCCATCCTTGCTCACGTGGATGGAATTCCAGACCCGGGAATGCTACAAATGGAGACACTGAGTCCCGGAGTAGAGTAGTGATGTGCCAGAATGACCCAACTAGTAGGCGGCAATGCTAGAAGTGGGTCCAGCATCTGACTCCATTCCCTGGCGCTTTCGGCAGATGCAGTCTGTTCAGACAATAAAATGACTCTTCAGAGCACAGGCACATCCACAGTAATAGTACCAGCATCAGGTACACATAATAAGGAAACACTTTCAGGAGAGGGTAGGATTATTTGGCATAATTAGGGAGGGAGACCGTGATAGAGAAGTAGGTGTGTATTTCCGGGCAACCAATTAGTGAATAGTACTTTAAAAAAATACTTAAGTGTGCTTTATTATAAGAGAAATTTAGCGAACAGTACTTTTTGTAACAGATCACGAGGTAGACTTGCACAGAATCACTCATTCATTTTCACAACAGCCTGTGGGTGTTACCATCACGGCGATGCATTTAGTCATTTAGATATTTACGGGGGGGGGGTGCAATATGTGCGACTCACTGGTCTAGACTCTGGGCATACAGCCCTGAACCAGAGGATAAGGCCCCCAAGCGGAGGAAACAGAGAGCTGACTAGCGGAGATGAAACGCAGGTTTTGGCCCGGGATTCCAAGCCGGGCTTAAACCAAGATCTGGCCCTGTGTCCAGTGTCTTCCACGACTCATTGTGGAGGACAAGTGTCCGCAGGGATATTAGAAAATAGCCTGAGGGTTGGGCGGGGTGGGGCGGGGTGAGGCTAGACGGTTAAAAGAGTCCCCTATAGACTGGGGTTTGCAGTGAACGCCCAAACAGGGCTTTCCATCCTCGCGCCGGTTCCCGCCGGCGCGAGCCTGGGTGGGGCGGGGAACGATTGAGGGGCGGGGCCAAGAACTAGTGCGACCGCTGGCGGGGTGACCGCACCAGCGACAGCGGGGGACCGAGATGTGAGCGTTAACCAGGGAAAGCGATGAATGCCCTGTGACGCGCGCCGCAGCACGATCCCAAGAAAAAGACTTGCCCAGACTGGGTCTAGAACACCAACCCCTTCACTTCAGATAAAAGCTTTCAGTCTGGAGGTGTTCCAGAGATGGTCCAGGGGCTGGGAACCTTTCTACAGAGCTTAATTTTCTTCGATCAGCACCCCTTCCCTAATGTTTGCTGGTGAGGGTGCTCATCTACTGAAAGCTGATGTTAGGGTCAGGAGGTGGGACTCTTAGGAACTACTAATTTAGGACAGAATGATGACTAGATGAAATTATGCCGTAATATTACATTATGTAGAGTAAAAATTGGGATCCTCTCGTTTTCACATCCTACGGTTAGGAGGCAATATTGAAGGACCAGAATTTTAGACAGGTTCCATGATTTGCTTTTCACAAAGCTCAGTAGTGGCAGAATCTTTATGTTTTGACCCAGAATGTCAGCTGCATTGGACCTCAAAATTCTTCTCTTCATTATGGTGGAAACCTGACACGTGGAATCTCCCAAACCTGTCCCAAAAGGGAAGAGAGGATAAATCCAGAGTAAAATGGTTTGCACAATAAATATTTGTTGATTGCAGACAAAAGAAAGGTTTTTCTTTATCTGTGGACTACTTTAGATCCTTTTAGGTATATCTGCTAAGGGGAACAAGATAAGAGAACAATGAAATGCTATTCAGTGACTGTCAAAGCAAGCAAAATTTTTCTTTTCAAAGATAATATCTGGATATTAAGATAAAAGCAGCTATTTCTCCCTTGTGGCTTGGAGAATGTGGACTGAACATTCTTTCTGGAGAGCACATTGTAGTCAACAGAAACTTAGAACAGTAATTCCACCTATAGAAACATCCCGAGGAAAGAGAAGTTTGCCGCAAAGGTATTCATACACTGAAATATCTGAACAGCCCTAAACGTCCATAAGTAGAACAGTAGAGAAGATTTTGGTATATCCATATGTGGAATTCCATATGGCCCTTGTCAATGATGTTTGTGAAGAAGATTTTCTAAAGACATGGGAAAATGCTTATGAAACATTAGGTGTGAAAAGTAGGACTCAGAACTATGTATATAGTGTGAACTCAGTTATGTTAAAATATGTGCTAGAAAAAGATGGGAAGGAAAACAAAAACCATTTCTTAAGATTTTATTTTTATGGGGTACTTGAGGGGCTCAGTCGGTTTGGTGTCTCTCTGCCTTTGGCTCAGGTTGTGATCCCAGGGTCCTGGGATTGCGCCCCATGCCTGGGTCCCTGCGTAGTGGGGAGCCTGCTTCTCCCTCTCCGCTCCCCCTGCTTGTGCATATGCTGTTGTTCTCCCTCTGTCAAATAAATGAATAGAATCTTGGGGGGAAAAAAAGATTTAATTTACTTATTTGAGAGGGTGGGGGGAGGGACAGAGAGACAAGAAGACTCCCTGCTGAGAGGGTAGCCTGACTTGGGACTGGATCCCAGGACCCTGAGATCATGACCTGAGCCAAAGTCACTTAACTGAGCCACTCAGGCATCCCCAAAACCAAAATGTTTATAGGAGTTTTCACTGGGTGAGAATTATATTTGATTTTTTATTTTCTTCCTTGCATTTTTCTGTGCTTTCCAAATTTTCTGTAATAGGCATGAAACATTTTTATATTCAGAAAAAAGCCAGTGTTAAAAAGGGAAACGGAATGCCTCCCTTATCATACCTTTCCACTTCCTAAAGTATTCACTAGATAGGATGACTTTTTCCTTAGTAGTCCTCCTTTCCTCTAAGGAATGGCCTTTCCTTATTTTCCCTTGGGCCAAACCTACCTAAACTACTTTTCCAACTACTCTAAGATGTTCTTGAAAAGAAAACAAAGCAAAAAATTCAAATATCTGTTGAGTGCTTGTGATGTGTAGCTGACCTCTTATAACCTCAACGACTCCATAAGGCATGTGCCACCTCTAGACCCCCGGTAAGAAAACTGATGTCCAGAGAGGGCAAGGAACGTGGTGGAGATCACACAGGGAGGATCTGCACCCAGTCTGTCTGGCTCCAAAGCCCAGACTCTGTCCACTCTTCACAATGTCTTCTTTCTCTAATGGCTGCTATTCACCCTCTGAAAGCTCCTTCCTCTGAAAGGTCACTTGGCATCCACTTACATACTGCTTTGAGTGGCATCTCTTGGGATGTTATTCCATTTTTAAGTGAGTGTATGTCTTTTCTCCTCTTCCTCAAATATTCTGGGTTCCTCCTCTATGCAGCTATCCCACTGATGAACAAATAATGGGCTCCCTAATCGTTTACTGAAGCTTTATTTAATGAATTAATGACTTTCCTGTGTGGCTCTGGCAACTGAGCTAGGCTAAGGGGCTGTCAGTGCTTTGGCAGGGTCCCCAAGTTCTCAGGCTGGCTTGAGCCCAGGGAATAACTAGCCTTGGCCATGCTTTGGAGGGGATGCTTGCAAATCCAGTGACATAGTGGCAAGCATTCTGCCACCTCCTGTTGCTCGGTCTGCAGCTGGTTGATTTGTGTGTAAGTGTGTTTGCGTGTGTGTATCTGTGTGTGTGTCCCCAGAGAGGTTCAAAGCCAGTCAGGCAGAAACCTTAGGGACAGACCTCTTCCTGATGGTGGGTGGTAGGAGGCAGCAACCTCACAGGCCTTCTGAATGCACCAAGTCCCCTGTTCCATCGCTGGCTCCTCCCCTGTCTTTTTCAAAGAAAAACTGTCACTTTTGCTTCTGAAAGAGAAAAAGAATACAAACTTCATTGATAGCAGTAGGGGATAATTCAAGAGACAAAGTTAATGTTTTCCTGACTGATAAAAAAATCACAAAAACACAGGAGACTACTTCCCAATGGGCATGTAATTCTACCAGAGGGTTACAAATGTCAAAGACAGTGCTATCAAATGTCAACAATTTCCAAGCCGGTGTTACGGGGAAGAAATGGTTCCTTACCCCACTGCAGCCAGCCCACTCCTCTTTTCTCAACTCCATATGTCTCTAATGCCTACAGGTGGAAAATGACTTTGGGAAATAAACCAAATTTAGGGAAAGTATTACTGGTTTTCTGAGTACCATTTTTATCTTACATCTAAGTCATATTTTGAATGTCTAAAAGGTCTGACTTCACTGAAGTCAGATTATTAGTGATTTCTACGGAAGCTTTGCAGCCATCAAGAACAGTCCACAAAATTTCCTATACAGAGAGAAAAACTAGACTGGTAAACAAATACAGTTTAGAGTCAGCCTGATAAGTCATTTTATCAAAGCAGCCACTTAATTAACAATGCACTGATCATTACTTGACTAGTTAGTTCCACTGCCAGGAAATGCATTGCTTTCAAAGTTTGTTGTGCTCCTGTGGCAGGTTCACTGTGGCTTTGTGGATCTGAAGAACAACAGACCCAGTGCTGTTGCCTCAAAAATTATGGTGTCAAGCTGGGAAAGAGGGCACGACTTGAGGAAATAATTGAGTGAGCAAACTCTGTTCTCCATGGAAAAGGCTTGTCATTGTTTTCCTTAAACCAGTAATTTACTGGCGGTGACCTCAGGGAACTATATAACCAGAGGAAGTGCCTACAGTTCTGTGGACGGTCTGGTCTCTCTAAAGAGAGCTATGCATCCCATGGCAGAGCCAGGGGACAGCCAGAAATGTGGTGATCTGATCCCCCACACAGATGGGCTTTGAGATCTCACTGAGATCATTCTACCAAGACTTTTATATTAGCAGAATGATATGGTGGAAATTATGTGTGTGTGTGTGTGTGTGTGTGTGTGTGTGTAGGGAGATCCCTGCAATGTTCATGAGAGAGGAATTTTCTAAATCCAAAGCCATGATTGTGCCTTTGGAACTACTTACAGTTATAAGGCACAGGTGACAAGCCCTGCAGATATTGTGAATAAATGAGGCCCCATAGGGAGTGGTGGGGACTGTGGAGAACTGGGGAGTCCAAAGAGGGATAGCCACCACCCTTGATTGCCCTATGTGGGAATTTGGGCCATGTCTTCCTATTGCTAAAGAGAAGATGAAAGTCCTAATTTTTTTTTTTTGTCAGAGATAGAGGGAGAGAGAGTGAGCACAGGCAGACAGAGAGGCAGGCAGAGGCAGAGGGAGAAGGAGGCTCCCCGCCGAGCAAGGAGCCCGATGTGGGACTCGATCCCAGGACGCTGGGATCATGACCTGAGCCGAAGGCAGCTGCCCAACCAACTGAGCCACCAAAGTCCTAAGTTTTTAAGGTGAAATCTCTTGACTTTAAAATGCTGATTCAAAACACGCAAGCAAGCAAACAAAAATTCTATGAACTTCCAGTTTACGCTGGCTGAAGTTATGATACTAGGAATCAAAAGAAAGATGGGGAGGTTGGGGGACCCAAAAGGATGGGACAGATACATAAAAGGCAGCAATGGAAATAGCCAGAACTCTCCACAGAATTCTTTTAGGATAGCCCTGTGCCATAATTTGTCCATCACTCTGAGACTGGAAGTTAATCACTTTGGGTTTCCTGAGTTGGTCCTTCCTTGCAGCTCCCAGCTGCCCTCAGATTAATATCTGGGCCCCTGACAGCAACGAACT
Source organism: Neogale vison (assembly GCF_020171115.1). Taxonomy (NCBI): domain Eukaryota; kingdom Metazoa; phylum Chordata; class Mammalia; order Carnivora; family Mustelidae; genus Neogale; species Neogale vison. The sequence goes on along the minus strand of NC_058093.1, from coordinate 95,025,389 downwards.
CATTCCACTATGGTTCTGTTGTATTCCCTCAAACTTTTCCCCATCCTCGGGCTCTTAGCCTTCTCAGTTACCTCAGTGTGTGAGCACTAGGCTATTATTTCTTTTAGATTTGTAGGACAACATCATTCAAGAAGAGGAACATTCCTCCCTCTTCTCTTTAAACAGTGCCGATAGTAGAAAGAAGGATCACCCGCTGAATAGAATAGCCTTAGTGGGTCAGAGCATGGGACTTTGGAGCTTGAATGTTGACTCTCCATGTGTCTTCCGGCTCCCCATTCAGGCACATCACGTGGGTAGCTGGGCAAGTGTATCTCTAATATATTTCCTTAGCTATAATAGCCAGGTAGTAGTAACATTTCACTTTTTGGGTTGTTGGGTGTGTTAAATATGACAATGCATATAAAGTTTATAGCACGTGTGGGACCCATTGTAATGCTCAATAAACATTGCTTGTTATTAATGTAGGGTCATATCTCAGCTGCTGTAATGTCATGTCAGTGGAGGGCTCCGATTATCTAGGCAAATGCATTTCTCCCCTATTACCCACAGAAGTGAGGTGAAGGGAAATGGAATCTTAAATAAAGTGTGAAATGTTCTTACTTCTAATTGTGGGGCAGAAGAAAGACCTACGTGGTGGGGAAGGAAAGAGAAGTAATAGTTTCTCAAATGTGCCTTGAAAGCCCTCTCCTGTAGTTGCAAAGACTCCGATTCAGGGTTGGGAGGGATCTTTGAGCCCATTCAGTCTCCATTCCAAGGAGCTCCTCCCACAACAGTACGGAAAACTCCCACCTCTAAGGACTCTCTGGAATGGGCAGCCCATTCCTCAGAAAGAGGGCTTATACAGGGCTGGGTGAAACTGAGCACTAGATAGTCCTTTGCTCCAGGAACCTGCCTTCCCTATTTTCTTTCCTCTAGGTCTAATTTAACTTGAGCTTGGCTGAATGAGATGCCTTGAGAGAAAGCCAAGGAGAGTGGCAGCCAAAACCATCCCCAGGCTAAAGCAAAACCTGCCCTTCCAGAGACACTTTTTTCTACAGCCACAAGGATGAGTCTAATGAGAGCGCTCTTTGTTCCATTAGCAAATTTGAGAGCGGAATTGGACCAGGTTAGGGTTTCTTTTCATAAAGGAAATTATCTTCAAACATGGAAGATTTGGGGGATTAAATGACTCAAAAGATTAGTGCTAGACTTTTTAAGGCCTCCCGAGACTTTCAGATGTACTTGCCTGGAGAGAAAATGTGGGGAGGCAGCAGCTTCAGAAGCAGGCTAATAAAGAGAAAGATTAACCCCATCTTTGCCTGGCGTTACATTAGGGGAAACCAGGTTAAAATGAAGGCTTAAAAAATTGTCTGAAGATTCACTCTTAAATGGAATTCTTTTCTGCAGGTGCTGAGGGGTACCTGGAGAAGACGTTCCTTTATCATCCAATTACCCCTCATACTCTTTCCAACCCAAAACATAGGGCTTTTCCTGGAGTGTCTATAAATGGGGGATGGCTTTGTGTTGGAGCAGTTTCTTTTCAAACAGAGGAAATGAAACCGTTTCAGACTCATTTAAATATACCAAGGTGGTGTGTTTCAGGTTTTCTTCCTTGTTTTTCTACTCCTTTATTCCAGTTATCAACAAGTTGTGGGATCATCCTCCAAGGAACATTTACTCAAACCCAGCTTCTGAGTGCAGCCGTCCATGGCCTTACACGTCTTTGAGAGCCCAGGTGGGGCAGCCCCTCAGAGGGAGCAGGCATCGAATATCCCTTGTCTGCCCGTCTGCCACCCTTGTCCCTTTATGGTTTGGAAATCGGCTCACGTGCTGATAGTTTATGGCTGGTTTGGGGGCGGAAAACAATGACCTCCACAGCAAAGATAAAGCTTTATCTTTGATGAAAGTGGGAGGGCATCCAGCTCCATCTTCAAGCTTCTCCCCAAACTGATTAAATAAAGCTCCTAAAGACTGAAGATGATTTGTTCTCTGTCAGGTAAATTTTCACTTCAGGGGTAGGGGGCTGGTGACCAGTTATTTTTTTAGAGGGATTTTTCCTCTCTTTCATGCCACCCCATATGGGGTGTGCTCAGGTTTTTGTCATAAATTGGCCATTTGCCACTCTAAAAAAGAACCACTATGCCCTTCAACCAGAGCCCCTACCCCAACCCCTTTCTCTTTAATCACACACACACACACACACACACACACACAGAGGCACTCACACATGCCATCATAATCAATCATCCCACAAACCCAAGTCCTTGGCTGTTTCTGGATTTTTTGATGTCCCAGCAGCTCCTGCTTTCTCACTTCTCTGTCCTCTGTCTGCTCTGTGCCCTAGCCTTGGTTCCAGTAAGGGGGTGGTCCACTCTGGAATTGCCATGAATTTCTATCTGGGCTTCTGTTTAAGAGTTTGGGTGTGCAGGGTCCCCAGACTGGTCTAGAAACGGAGAAGAGGTCACTGGTTTCCTGGTAGGTAAAGACCTCCTCTGTCCTCTTATGCTAAACATAAACATTTAATTGGCCCTCATTTCTGACAGGTTCCATAAGAAATCTCCAACTTCTTCCTTGAAAGTATGAATATAAAGAAGGTATTTCTTCTATGCATTCTCCCCCAGACAAGTTTTGTTGAACTTTACCTATTTTCTGTGGTTTGTATTGTGAAAACAAACCTTTCCCCCCAAATCTGAAAAAAATACATAATTATGTTTTTTCCAACTGTATGCTCTATTTTTTTTCCCTTGAAAATCTTTTCTTTACCCCCACCTTGAGTCACAGAGAACCACTTAAGTTGGTCTGATCTTCTGACCTGTTGTCTGTGGTCTCTGGCCCCACGCCTTGTGTACCCCTTCGAACAGAATGAGCTGTTTTGAATAAATTCTGCAGAAGAAAGAGCTGAAAATGCAGGAGTGTGAGGCCTCCACAAGAATAGAGAACTGGCAAAAATAAGCCAATACAAAATCAGAGTTTCTCCCATACCCACTTGCTGTCCCGCTTTGTTATGTAAGTATAAACAGTTCTCCTCTTTTCTCCTGAGAGTAAGGGATGTGGGTTTTACTATGCAGCTTTCCCTTCCCTGTGTTGCCAGGGGCAGATGTGTATAGATGAATGTCTGTGATTTATCACTGGCCAGTGCTGTGAGTCCCCTAATGTCCCTGGTCTTGAGTCCTGTTCCAGAACTTTCACAGATGCTGAGGCAGCCATGGAATTTCAGGTGTGCCCGTTTGGTGAGGGACAGCCCTATCTTTCAGAGAGGAATCTGGAGGGGCCTTTGGGTGCTGCTACTCTGCCCCACCCCCCAAGAGACCTGGCTTGTAAAGGTGAAGATTGTATAGAGCTAGAAGAATTCTTCCCATAGAACCATCTGTGCAAGGACAAGGAAGTGTAAAGCAGTAGGCTGTGTTCTGGAAACAGTAGTAGAAACAGTTTCCCTGAATGTGACCTGGCTTTAAGGGATTAATAAAAAGGAGAGTGACCACTGCACAAGATGACTAAGATGAGGAGATTTGGGGCGCTGGGTGGCTCAGTTGTTAAGCGTCTCCCTTCAGCTCAGGTCATGATCCCAGGGTCCTGGGATTGAGCCTCGTCTCGGGCTCTCTGCTCAGTAGGAAGCCTGCATCTCCCTCTCCCATTCCCTCTGCTTGTGTTCCTTCTCTCACTATCTCTGTCAAATAAATAAAAATCTTAAAAAAAAAAAAAAAAAAAAAAAAAAAAGATGAGGAGCTTTTCAGACTCTGAAGTGCCAGACACCTATCAGGGAGTTCTGTTAACTATCTTGCAGGATTGATATGACTATCACACAAAGTAATCTATAGGCCAACTTTGTAAAGTGGAACAACATTAATTCAGAGTTAACTATTACAGAGATAAGATGTTTTACATAAATTTGAATGAAGTGTAAGTTGAAGGTGAATTTCTATTCATAAATCACAGGGACCTGGTTTCAACCTGAAGGCCCTAGTCCTACTGTGAGATTTGAGCTATAAAGAAACAATGGAATCTGGCAATGGGATCAAATCAGGGTTGGTGTTAAGTCAGGGTGCAAGCAATCAGGGTTGGTGTTAAGTCAGGGTGCAAGCAAGTGTTCTTGGTTCTTCTTCCCTGTGAATCTGAAACACTCACTCTCCCACTACCTGGGATCTCTCCAAAAGCATTTTATTTAATTTTTTCGATTTCTGTTTTGGACCTGCCTTCTCCTTCCTTAATGGATTCTCTTCCAGCTCTTCCCGGCCCCTTCTGAGCTCTTCTCTTTTTACTTCTTTTACTCTTTTCATTCCCTTTCTCTCTCCCTGTCCACCACCCCCACCCTTCCTTCTTTCTGCGAACTATTTTGAATGCCTGCCATGTGCAGAGCTCTGCCAGGCACTGAGACACAGCTCTTAGTCTCAAGACATGTAAGGGCAGCATGGGAGATGATAAGGAACATAGACGACCAGAATCCAAGCTGCAGCAGGACAGACAGGACATGCAGAGTAGAAAAAAGGTGTAGCAGGGAAGGATGAAGTCTTTTACACAGCAGGATGTATTTGGCAAATAAGTAGGATTTTGATGTGGAGAGAACTGGGGGGGGGGGGGGTGGGGGGGGAGGAGGACATTCGGAGTGAAATAAGAAAGCACGGATAAAATGTTGGAGCCAGCAACAGGGATCAGCTAGTTTGATTGGACTATAGTTGGAGTTCTTTCTGGGGAGGTACATTGAAACTAGAACAGAGATATTTTATAGGCAAGGGGAATATACAGTCCAGACTGTATTCTGTCAAGTAAACTGAAGGCCATAAAGATTTTGAGTTGGAATATAATATGACCAAAGTTATGCTCTAAAACAACTAGGGTTAAATAGAGTGTAGAATGGGTTGAAAGAAGGGAACAGGTAGATGGAGCAGACAAGCCTATTTGGATAGCTTGGGCAGGGGACTGTAAAGGTCTGGGCCAACTGGGGAATGGTGGGAGGCTGATAAATAGAAGAGATCTTGAGGAACTAGCATCATGTGCTCATTGATATGGTGGAAGAAGAGGAGGAGGTCAGGGTGACTGGAATTTCAGCTTAGATATGATAAAGAGAGGTCAGGGAGAGGCTATCTGGGAGAGTAGGGGATGCTTTTTGGAAAAAGTCTGGGTGTTGACTTCTTACCAATACGGACATCTGGCTTGTGGGCCAGTGATGTCCTGTCACTGATGTCACTGGGGTGACTTCATCTATTTGCACCTCTTGAAAAGATACCCAACAGAAGTGGCAAAACTTGACAGACAAGACAAAAGAAAGATATGGGTAGATTTCAAGATGTCTAAGTTTTCTGTCTAGGTATGATTTGGAGTTGATTTTCCGGGGTAGGACACTATATCAGATAAAAGCACATCGATACATGGTTTATTGAACATCACTTAGAGGTGGTGCTATAGAAGAGGCAGAAGGAAAGGAAGCAGCTGTCTGAAGAGACTTAAGGTTCAAATCAACATCTGCACTATAGTAACCGTTCACATACAGATGTTCATAACTTTTATGGTCACAAATGAATTCTACAGAAAACAAGAAGGTGCTGGCACCTACCCTCCTCACACCTGCAGAATCAGACTCACCAGGAGTGGGGCACAGTAGTTCAGAGGAAGGAGCCATTTCAAAGCAGGGTGCCTGGAAAGCTTTGCAAAAGAGTTGGAATCTCATGGGGAGTCCACAGTACCACTACGCATTCACCTCCTGATTGGGCACATAGTTTGGAGTCCTACCCAAGACAGTTGCAGTTAAAATCATTTCAGGGATCTTTAGCTACAAAAATAACTTTAGCAGAACATTGAAAATAACTTGCTCTACATATATGCCTTTACTTGTAAATTGTGCCAGAGTCATTTTTAAGGAAGATAGGAGCTTTTGCTTCCAGTTCTTTATTCTACTCTAATAGTTGCTTTGTTGAATATTCTGGTCTACCTTCTGGCATCCAACTTTGTTCTCAGAGTGTGGCTCATGGCTGCAGGTGGAGTTTATTCTCAGATTCAATTTTTCCTTTCTTCTTGATCTTAGATGACTTTCCTCACCCTTTGGCTACTCACGGGTATCTCATTTCAAACACTGTTATTCTAGCATTGAATTCTTCAAGTGATATTTACTATTCAGCAGCAAGCGAGTGCAGGTGAATGGGCCACTGGGCTTTGACCTTGACAGGGTGGCACATGATGTTTCCCAATCTTTGGGCAATGGAACCCCAGGGAAGATTTTATAAAGGGTACACATAGTCTCAAGTCCCAAATCTTACTTCAGGCTAAATAAATAATGCACTACAACTTTTCAGATGCATATGGATGCTTTGTGATTGATAAAATACCAATGTTTGAAAGTGTCTTGAATTTATAGTTTTGTTAGTTTATTTTTGGGTGTGGATGTGTGTGCGCATGTATGTTTAGAATGTTCTTCATTAACAGACACTGACAGCATAACCAGCTTTCATCTGGTGATTCATGAAACTTTGTGGTTGTTAAAAGTGATCTTGTTCGACAGAAGAAAGGCAGCCCTGGAGGAAGCGTATTTTTTGTTTGGTACTACAGCCTACTCCTACCGGGGATACCAAAGAGAGAGCTGGGGAGATAACCAAAATGGAATGGGACAGAAGGAATATTTCTCTTATACTAATTACTACTCAGCTTGCAGGAGGGAGCTGCCAACCAAGAACCAACCAAATAAGAGGATTGGTGCTTGGAAGACAGGTTTTAGGTCCTCTAAACCTACCACCTACCCTGAGCAGGAATCCTTTATGGAACCTTTTGGAAAGGTGAACATCTAGCTCAGCCCCCATACAACAGGAAGCTTACTATTAGGCTATACCCAGATCCTTGGACCTCAGCCTTGGTGTTTCTGGTTGGATAGGGCTGAGGTGGGGCCTTTGACATTATGTTCCAGCTGATTCTGATGTCCGCCAGTGTTAAGACTCAGGACTACCACAAAAGGACAAAAATACTCCATTACAATGCGTTTTGTTTGTTAAGTGCTCACTCATGCATGAACAGTGTCATGATGAGGCCCCTGTGGGGTTTATGTTTGCACCCCTTTTCTTACTTCTCACACCCACCCTTGTAGATAGATCACTATTTAAAAAAAAAAAAAAAAACCCGAATGAATTAAGGCCCAGGGAAGTGAAACCAATGTACTGTCTGGGGAGTGACAGTTGGAACCCCAATGCACAAATGAAACCAGGGAACACTGGGTGTGACAAGCTCTTGAGGAGGGACAAACAGTTGTGATCTCCAACCCACAATCAAGACTGGTGAACATAAAACGGGCACTAGCCCATTGGTAAGAGACTGATGCTGCTGAAATCAGGGGAGCAGGAGTGCTCTGTAAGAAGCTTCTGACACACTCAATTTCTTTGTGTATCCAGTCTACCTTTGGTGCTGGAGCAGTTTAAAGCTTGTGTTCTGGAGCTAAGAGACCTGGGTTCACTAACCAAGGGGCTTCGGCATGTTATTTGATGTTTTTAGGGCCTCAGTTGCCTCATCAATGTGGAGGTAATGCAAAGTGGTACCTACCTCTCCCTATGACTTTAGCTATCAACATCAACATTTATGGTCCACCTGTTCTGTGCCAGCCCTATGCTGGGGATACCACTCTTTAGGAGCTGATACAAGCCCATGTCAGGTATTCAGAGGAAGGAGGAGGACAAGGGTGTCAGAAGCTCACATCATTCTTTACATGAAGGAGTGTAAGACCAGGGAAGCCAGATGTTTGCATGCTCTCTCCTGCACTGCATAGTAGATGGATGCCTCACTGGGTTCCTTCAGTGGCTAGTGGTGAGCAGGAAGATGGTAGCCACCATTTATCATGGCTGCTGCAGTGTATGACAAAGGATTGCTTCCAATACAGCAGCCCTCCCCCTATATTGCCTGTCTTGTCCCTGAGGAGTGGACTTCTCATTAGGAGAGACTCTTCTTTTGGTCACAGGGATCCCAAAGATCACTGGGACTTGGGTTGTTTCAGATGCCACATGGAAGTTCAAGTCCACTCTTGGAAGGGCCCAGAGGAAGGGATGGCTCCTATGGTGAGGACAATCACGTGATATACTCTCCCCTATGTGGGGCTTTGCCGCCTGTGTGCAATAACATCTTGGTCCACGGGACTACTGAGATCTCTAAACCTGTAACCTCCAAGTGACCTTCCCCTGGGGAGGAGCAGAACTATCATGAGCCAGTCTAGGACTATTTAGAGATAAGTCACACTTTTCTATGAAGTCTGCTCTAGGTTGGAGTTGAATACAGGTAGACATCCCTTGGAGTATGCCTCCTCTCTCTTCTGGCCTCTCATTTTCCTGGCTACTCCTCCAAAATAATGTCTTGTGAGAATGGTGTGAGCAGACATTAGACACCTGCTGTGTTTTACCCAAAGGTAACACCTTCTGCCTTGGATGTGGGGAAGGAGCACATTTTATATCTCCAATTCTATTGTTCTTTATGCCTCATTGTTCTTTCTTCACACCCCCTTTTCAGACAAATCATTTTGCTCCTTGATTTGATAATTCTGTGGATGAGCTCGAAGAGAGCAGAAACTGAGCCCTCACTGCTGTTGACAATTATAGTTCTTTTTCTCAGAACTCCTTTCTTTTTTGTAAATGCCTACCAGGTGCCCCCAAGTGAAAGATGATACTTGTTTGTTTGGTAAAGGCCTCCAGATAAGAAGAGTCAGAACCAACAGCTCTCCAAAGAGAAGTGGTTTCCTTGGCCACTGAGTCACCACACTAAATGTTCATCCTGGCTCACTGGCTGAAATGAGTCAGTGGTCCTTCTAGAACTCCCTTTAGCACAGTGTTTCAAAGAAATCTGTGATCGAAATTGCAATTCATTTTTTCTTCACCACAGCTGACTATTTTGCATTTTCCCAAGGTGAAACTCAGCTTCTTTTTCGGTGTTGAAAAGAGTTGAAACTTAAAGTGGAGGAGGTAAAAAAAAAAAAAGCCCATCTACCAAAGAGAAGTTCCAAAGATATCATTGTAGTGTAGGAAAATGCTTCTAGAAATCAGATTCTAAAACTGAGTGAGTGGTTTGCTGTGTGCAGCTTTCTTGTGGCTTGGATTTTTAAAATTCTCTTCTTCTTCTTCTTCTTTTTTTTTTTTTAAAGATTTTATTTATTTGACACAGAGAGAGAGATCACAGGCAGAGAGGCAGGCAGAGAGAGGGGGGGAAGCAGGCTCCCTGCTGAGCAAAGCCCGATGCGGGGCTCGATCCCAGGACCTTGAGATCATGACCTGGGCCGAAGGCAGAGGCTTTACCCACTGAGCCACCCAGCCGCCCCTAAAATTCTCTTCTTTTTAAAGTATGACACATCTTCCTTCTGGTTGCCGTTCTCTTTGCATCCCCAGTCTCCTAGTCGGGGATGCCTCATTGGTCTACCCAATGACACCATCCTCATCCTCTTTATCAAAGGTGACTGTGCTGTTCACGGGAATTGACCTTTTACTCCCAGATTTTGATGATTTTTCTACAGAGGTGGGTGTTATCCACCAATTTCTGGACCACATTCTGCATTAATACAAATCCTTCCAATCTTAGAGCTCACCTTCAGTCCCATTTGCTGACTAAAATGTTCCCAAAGGACATTCAGCTCCTTCTTTTCCCAGACACTTACTGAGCACCAAGTATGTTCCAGGTACTAGACTTGGGAATATAGCAGCGCCTAAGGCTGGCCAGGGGTCTGTCCTCATAGAGCTCACAGGGACCTAGACAAGTGCACAGGCACTTATAGTCCAACCTGAACTAAACCCGGGAAGGCATCCTGGAAGAGACAAGCTCAAAACTAAAATAAACCAAGTAACTTAACCAGAGAAGGGAGTAAAGAGGGAAGAGCATTTCATTTTTTATCATACTCATGCTATTAAGCATCATCTTATACCCTGTTTTGAGTTAGTTTGACTGTTTGGATGCCGAATGTGTACCTGTTGTTACTTTCAAGATAGAGTAACTACTTAAGGACAAGAGTCTGTGGTACTTTTCCACTCATCCTTATCAGGGTTTAGGGCAGTGCTAAATACTTTGCAAGGAAGGACAGTAGCACATAGTATGCCTACTTTGTTCCCATCAGGTTGTTTGCAAGTGATTGTTCAAATTACCATGTTATGGGGCATCTGGGTGGCTCAGCTGGTTAAGCCTCTGCCTTTAACTCAGGTCATGATCCCAGGGTCTTGGGCTCAGGCCCCAACATCAGTCAGTAAAGCTCGCTGCTTGGCAGGGAGTCTGCCACTCCCTCTTCCTATACTCACTGCCCTTCTCCTCCTCTCCCCCACTGGTGTGTGCGCATGCACGTGCTCTCTCTCTCAAATGAATAAAATCTTTAATACATAAATCACCATGTTACTGAAAGAAATTGGAGGTAGTATGACTAGGGCAATAATACCCACAGCCCGGAAATCAGGATGATGAATAGTAGTGTGATTTGGGGTGAATCTCAAAACTGCATCCAGGCCTTGATTTCTCCATCTGTGGAGTGAAGGAATTCCGCTACCGTGCCTCCCAGCTCTGTAATCTGCTTTCTCCTGTGGGCTCACAGGGCCATCTGGTTGTCGTTGAAGTGGTAGGAAGAGAACTGCAAAAGGCGGTTCAGGGGTTAAGTCAGGAAACCCAGCATGGAAATGAAACCGCAGCCCCGAAATGCTGAAGTGCTAGGCCAGTTGGAGATCAAGGAAAGGATGTTCCCTAAGAAATGACCCCAGCGTGAGCCCCAGAGCCTCTATCCTCTTCTCTTTTCCCAGTGCCAGGCATGCACAGCGCAAGTTGCCAACTAGGGAGGGACGGTGCTCGCTGGGGCTTTGTTCTGAGGGGCCAGTGGAGCTTTCACTCTAAAGCATCAACACCTGCGGTCTTGTAACCTAGGCTACAGGACAGCAAGTGGGTGCGCAGAATGCAAGTTGATGAGCTAGACAGCGCTGGGTACAGACGCTCCCAGCGGAGCTCACTGCTAAAAACACCTACTTGAGGACATCATGTACCAATTCAAGGGTGGCCCCCCCCCTTTTTTCTGTCAAATTTTTCAAAACAGGAAGAAAGTTTTGTTGAACTGCAGACACCAATAACCTACGTCCTTCTAGAGAGATCTTTTTGGAAGCCATCCAAGAAAGCTACCTTCACTAAGGGATGCTAATCACTTTTTTCCCCCTCTTTCTTTCTTCTTCTTCTTCTTCTTCTTTTTTTTTTTTTCCTCTCTGAACTTCTGGTAGCATTTCGGAAGGTTGGCACAAGGCCATCTGAAACCACAGTGGGGTGTTAGGTAATCATGTTCTCATTAAAATGCTGTTCTGTGGTTTAATTTTCAACGGTTTCTTTGCAGCTTGGAAACACACATACTATATTTTGGAGGCAAAGAGAGACTGTTACAAGGCAAAGAGGTGGGATGATGGGCTGTCCATAAGGTAGTTCCTTGTGTGTTCCCAGAAAAGAAAGAGCTGTTTTCATTCTAGAGAAGACAAAGAGTGGAGGATAGCACTCATGGAGCTTCCTAGAGACTGGTGATATTTAAATGACCCTGGGAACAAATGCCTTCAAAACACCCTGAGACTGTCCAGATTGAAAGTATCAAGTAGTGTCTATCCATGACCCTTTGCCCACTTAGTTGTTGTATTGAGCATTTTATTGAATGTCTACCAAATGTCTACGAGGCACTGGACTAGATCCTAAGGACAGAGAGATAGGAGCCAGCACCCACAAGGAAATTGCCACCAGCTGGAGTGGCCGAAGAGTAAGTGGGCAATGCAGTATGGGGTAAGTGCGCCCTGACTCTCCTCATCTTCCCCTCTGAGGAATTTCCACTTGGGCCCATGAATTTTATCAGTGACGACAGCAAACTAAAGCCCAAGGTTATCATTTCCTTTTTAAAAGAGAGGATGTGAAGCCTCCAAATGTTCCTATTAGATAGTCTTCTAGAACTACCCCTGACTTCTCCCTTTTTCGTCCCAGCCCAACCTGTTCCCACCTGACCAGCTCTGGCTCTATGGCCGTGACAGGTCCTTGACTGGGCTACTCCTCCTCTGCTATTTGTACATTCCCAGCAATATGACCTTGGCTTCCTTCCTAGTTCTTCAGTTTGGCTTTCTGCTCCCCTGGGGCCTCATGGAAATCACACTGGCCCCTGTCCTATCCTTTCAGAGGGATTTACAGAAAAGTATCCGGAAATGCTGTCTGAAATAATGAAGATGGCTGCAGGTAAATGGAATTGAATAAATTCAGCCCTGATTTGAGCGTTTCAGATCAGATGAGCATTACCAATCAGACTTATTCTAGTAATAGGTGCAATTCTCCCTGTTCTAGAAATGGGTGGAAAAAACCCATCTTTGGATCTCTTTTCCCTCCAACAGCCTTCCTCTTTCTTCCCCTCTGCCCTCACTGGTTGTGCTGTTTCTCTTTTTCTTCCTTTTGTTTGACAGTGTTATTGTATGCATTTTAGGGGAGAAATTTGCATAGTTACTTTTGATATTTGCTTTGGGGGATTCAGCCTTTCACAAAGCACCTACAATCGGTTGAAATTTAGAAGTGCCTTGTTTTTCCTCTCTCAATCCTTAAATACTTAACTGAAATGAGACATTCTTGCAGGTATCTTCAAAAACGTTTAAAAACCAACAGGAATGCTTTGGATTTAATTAAAAACCCTCTCACTGGTGAGCATTTTTGAGGCTAGTCAAATCTGCTGACGCTTCACTGGAGATTTTTATAGAGACCAGAAGGTGAGCATGGAGTGAAATGGACTGATTTAATGCTAGTTTCTCAAAAACACTGACATTAAAGCAGGTAAAAATCAGTGTGGTTTTCTTCACGGGGGGTTTCGCTTTGACTTTCAACATTGAAATCTGAGGGTTTGATGAACCCAGAAATGCAAAGTGAAACTTGGGAGTGTGACTGCTCATCAAGCCAAACAGACTTCTATGAGTGGAAGCTGTGTTCCAGGTAGTTTCTTATCATCATTTGTTACATGTCATCCTCTACTCGTTACAAAAAAAATAGTCCCTTGTTTCTAAGGAAATTATTTTAATATTGTCAGTCAGCCATATAGCAAGGCATTTTTTCATTTTCCTCAAAGTTCCCACTCATAGGATTACTTTATTTAAACAGGAGGTGCCATCCTTGGAGAGTGAATTGTAGGGACTTGATGTCTGTGTCTTCCAGAAGATTGGAGGAAAGGGAGTCGTGAAAGGGGAGAGCTCCATCTAACTTTGATTGTTATCCCCTATGGGATAGGAGCCTCCTCCCCTTGCCCTCCCCCTCTTTTGGCTGTGGCAGCTCTGGAAAGCAATGGAAGGGCCAAAAACTGTGGAAGGGAGGCCTTGGGCCACAGAAAATACATTTTTCTCTTTTGCCACTTTTGGCTTGTTGGGCTCAAGTAAATCAATAAAATAGTGTAATGGAAGCCTACCCAGCACATTGCTCTGGCATATATGTTCAACATCTTGAATGTTGAATTCACTCAGATTCCTGAAAATAAAAAGTAGAAAATGTACAGAAGAACCTTTGTTTTCATAACACTTTAAAGGGATTTAGTGGTGTGGATCAAATGGATCAAAATTGATGTCTGGGTGTTTGCCTATGCAGTGAACGCAGCCGTTAGGTCCTAAAATCCCGTGAATCAAGGTACCTGAATGGAAGAGGCGCTCTTTCTCTACACCTCCCCCTGCCAATTGCTTGCTTACTGCTGTTCAAGTTTATCTGAGGACGGAACAAAATCAGTGATTGAATAGCAAGGTGCTATTGTGTGGCTCTGTGAGAGTTACACATGCTCAGAGTTTCAGATGTGATTGACAGAGGAGTGTGTGAATCAAACCCCTTGTTTGGTTTCACAGTCACAAAGATCCCCTTCCCTTTGAAACCCAAGAAGGTCCCCTTCTCTGGACCTGTGGAGGAAATTAGGCAGCAAATAACCATGAATTTAAAAAAAAGAAAAAAGAAAAAAACAACCATTAAAACTTTAATCAATGTAGCATTTATGGGGCATTTAGGAATTTTAGGATGGCTTTCTTAACCTACCTTCTGAGTATAGCCATCTATAGAGAGCACTAATTCTAATAGGTATATCATCTTCTCTAAATTGTCTGATCTGACTGTGGTCATTATTTAAACTTTAAATAAGTTGATTTTGATCTAATTAGATGATATTAAGAGGAAACTGACCCAGTGATCAAAGGCTCTCTTTCTCTCTCTTTTCCTGATAATAATTCAGATCAGAATTCTGCATAGAGATTAGGGACTCTTTGGAACAAAGATTTTGTGTTTGGCTCTCAGAAATGGCTGTGCAAATATTCAGTCTGAAAGCCCTTTTAATGGCCAAAGATGGAGCAGTTGACAATCCTGGAATGGCCAGGTGGAACTGAGCTGGGATGAGTGGTTTCTTGGCAGTGAGCCCATTCTCATGATGAAAGCTGGGAAAATTTGCTTGGGGAAAGTAATCCAATGATATGAAAGGATTAGGTAGGCTTACGTTTAGCAAACTGTAAACCATGAATCTGAGTGGTGTACCACTTCTCCACACAGGCAACTGCTTTGCTTATAAAATAGAGCAACCGCAATTAAATGAGAGGAGAAACTAAGGAGAGAAGGGTGTTTCAAAGTGATATTGCTCCTATAAAACCAAGTTTTTCATCAGTAATTCCTGATCAGGGCTGAGATGGGAGTCATCTCAGCAAAGTGAACAGCTCCCTGACATCACCCCAAAGACAGGTGGAAACTTCTACCCCCTCAAACTTGCACAGACTTCAAGTTCACCTTCCATTCCTTGCTCCTATTGGTCCAGCCACCTAATGATTTCACCTCAGAATACTTAGCTATTAGTGACACTAATTAAAACCTGCCTTGCCCTTAGATGTATTATGAAGCTGTTTGTAAAATGCTGTGAAGGCAAATTGTTCCAAGAGCTATCAATTCTGGTAAAGGCTATGTCAGCTTCAGTTATGTGCTCATAAATGCAAATCCAACCTGGTCAATAATCTCCAGGGATGGTCTGAATTGCACAGCTGGCTTTTTAGAAAATATGCGTGGAGGAACATGAAAAGATTGCTGAAAATGCCTAAGTAAGTTTAAATAATAAATGGAACTATATAAGCAGAAGGAAAGCAGAACATGGGCATCAGATATGTACTGTATTATACAAAGGGGTGATTTAGGCTAAGTCAGCAAGGTATCGGGGAGGAGGTTATTGAAATAAGAAGTCAGCACAAAGCATAATAAGATTGACACAAGTTCCCAGCTGTGCCCACTCCAGGTCCTTTTTTCTTTTGCTGGCTGCCCTCCTGTCATTACCCCTGGAAGCACTGGGGAAATAAAGGTGGAAGATGACTTTGCCAGTCACCAGTGTGTTGGGTCTATGGACTTTCATCTTAGGACTCCTTCTCCAGGATAGTATTTCACATAATATGAATATGAAACTTATGGATAAGTCAAAGCATCATTCATTGAGTTATTCAGCAAATGTTTAGTAGGTGTGTGCTTTGTGCCTGGCATTGTTCTAGGTAGTGGGGATACAGGGGTGAAAAAACAACTCAGTGAGCTTGTTTCAATCAGGAAGACATGCAACAAACAAGTAGACAAATGTACATGATAATGGCAATGAGGATAATAGAACAGGGTAAAATTTGTGACATCATGGATGGACCTAGAGGGTATCATACAAAGTAAATTAAGGCAGAGAAAGATACTGGCAATCTTTCATTATGACATTCATAATCTGTTTGTATCAGCCATTTGAATCATCAGTCTGGGCTATCCAGGTTACCTTTTTTTTTTTTTTTTTTTTTGCTTCTTTTATCTTTTCTTATTTCTTTTTAAAATATTTTTAATTTTTCCCTATTTTATTAAATTAGGAAATCATATCTCAATTAGAAGATTTGGGGAAAAGCACATATATTTGCTTCTGGATATCTTAGTCTTACACAGATCCAGAAATTATGGTAAGAGTGCTCTCTGAAGACCGCATCTGTTTGTCAGAAGCTCTGTATGAGCTTATCACACTGAAATGTGGGACAGGGGATGCTGCAAACCAGGAGATAATGGCAAACAGATTCCTAGTCTATTCTTGGCTTCCACTTGGCTCTAGAAAGTATTTATTTATGTCTTATTGTCTCATTCCGGTGTATGTTTAAATATATGAAATAAAACATATAGTAGGTTTTGCTTTCTCATAGTGAGGAAAGCCATTAAATGCTGGCAATGAATAAAAAAATTATTATTATCATTATTTTTATTTTTGAGCACATGAGTCAGTCTTTAAAGAAAAAAATCCAGATATCTTATCCTTCACATGTCCATACAGGTTGAGGCAATTGGTAATGCTGAATATGTCAATGACATATATGTGCCTTATGGCAAGCCACTGGGAATGGTTGAAATGATTATGAAGAAATTATTGTTTTTTATTTTGATTAATTATTTTTTTCATTTTATTTAAACTAATTCACCCCACCCTGTCTCTGGCAACCAGCGATCTGTTCTCAGTAGCTATGAGCTTGGGTTTTTTTGTTTGTTTGTTTGTTTGTTTTGTTTTCAGAAAATTCCGCATATGAGAGAAATCATACAGTATTTGTCTTTTTCTCACTTATTTCACCTAGTGTAATGCCCTTGAGGTCCATCCATGAAGAAATTATTTTTATCTCATCTTTTGTTTCAAAACGTCCTTCCTTGTGAGTAGCCAACATATGTCATTATCTATTGGTGACTGTAATTTCTTAATGTTCCTACTTTTCACCATTTCCTCTGTGGTGGGTGCTGTGGTGTCCACTGTGCAGATCTTCCTCCAGAAATGAAGGACCTGTTCTCTGTCCCCCACACCTTCCAGTTGCTGGGAGTGCAACCGGAAGGTGGCTTGCCTCTGTCAGCCCTCATAAGCTTTTGTTGAGATGAAATGATGATGATAAAGAAAAATGCCTCACCCAAGGTCATTTCTCCTTCAAGGGGCTGACTGATCCGTGTGCGAGTAGAGGCTCCATTCCTTGTTCCAACTGGGGTACTCTTGGACTCTTCAGAGTTGTCCCAGCTTCAGAACTCCCTGTGGGATGACTTAGGATTGGATCACAACTCAAATTCTCCCTTTGTCCAATTCTGCTTCCTTTCTCTATTTTTGTAAGTGTTGGTTTTAAGAGTAAGCCGTAATAAATGCCCTGCATGTTAACATGTCTCAAGTTTGCTTCTGGGGGAAATCTGACCTGTGATAGCTGGCACCAGAAGACATGGAAGAAAGCAGTCACTGGGTGGGAATTTGGGTCCAGTTTACATGCTGCCTGGTGGTAATAAGAACCCCCATCACTGGTGGACATGGGGCACAGATAGCCCCTAATTTAGTGTGGTAGCACCACTGAAACTCTTACCAGTGGTGGACTGGATTGATGCACCGATGGAAGAAAGTGTGATGGCTCATGCAATATATTAGGCTTTTCAGAAATAAGGGGGAAATGGTAACTTTAAGGATAGTGGAATTTGGTAGCTAGTAACTAAACTTTACTCTGGAAACAGAACCAAAATTTAAGAGTCATTAAATGGTAGTTAAAATCTAAGTGTGCAATTCAAAGGGCCTTCTTGGTAGCATACAAAGAGGTTTTCCTCTCCTTCAATAGGAGAGAATGGTGAAGATCTGGCCCCAGGATCTAATTTTAAGAGTAATTAAGCTCTAAGAATGTACTGAAGTCCCCCGCTAAGGCTGGTCTGCTATTTTAAGGTTCACATCTCGGTTGGGAAGAAATGGGGCCCTGAAACATGGGCTTGGGACACCTAGATTGATGCATCCAAATATCTTGAATCCCGAGAATTACCTGAGCCCTCTGAACCTGCACAGGTGGCCTAATCATCTCTTATTATGGGGTGGTGCTTCCCATTTGCCTGAAGATGACACAGAGACAGAAGGGAAACTGTAAGACAACATGCATTTCTTCCTTCCCTTCCTTTTCTGTTCATTAAATCAATGACTAGGGCTAATCACAACAGAACGCAGGTGAGGACATGCTGGTCTGGTCCAGAGAGGGAAGTGCAAGACCTAGCCTACTTGTACCAATAAGATCCAGGAGAGTGCTAGATGCTGAGGGTGCAGGACTGAGAAGGGCAGAAAATCCATTTGATAAAAGGGAGTTTATTAACAGGGGAGCACTCTCCTGAGATACAGGATTTAACACATTGGAAGGACCCCAGCAAATGGTACAAACACATGGCTAGGATGGCTCTTAGGGAAAAGTGATGGTCTACACTAATTGAAGCAGAAATGACAGAATTTCTGTGGCAGATGGTGGAAGAAGGAATTAAAAGGCTCAGAGAAGGGGACACATGAGAGTGGATATACTACATAAGGGTATAAAATCCACACAATGATTATGTTCTATGGAAGGGCCAGGAGGACACACCATTGCCCAGAGCAATAAAGAATGCCGGTGCCTTATTAAGAAGCTCAGTGGTGTTTGTGTTCTATGTTCCAGGCCTGACAACAGGAGATAACATTGTAGAACTGTGTTCACAGATATCAGGGATCAAAAAATCCAGAACAATAGAGGCTGTTGGCAATGCTTTACTGTCAGAAGCCAGGTGGGGAAAATTATTGTAATGAGCAGCAAGGTCAAATGGGCATCCAAGGAGGCCACCTGACCCACAGGTTATTGTAGAGATAGTTACTAGAGCTCAATGCCCTTACGCACAAAAGAATTGTGCAGCCCATAAGTGTGCTACTCTAAAGGAAACTCAGATGAATGACCAGGAGCCATCATTTCAATAAAAATACATGATCCCTAAAAAAAATACATGATCCCTTACCCAATTTCTGGACATGAGTCAATTTTGAACCAAGAACCTATCACTGAAGGAGGCCTCCAGGAGGAAGGATCCTGAAACACCTCTGTGTGTTCAGAAATGAATTCCTCAGTCCTTCCCCAAAGGGACAATGGCCACTTACTCTGATAACTTTGCACTGGGAAAAGTGGAATGCTCAAACTTTTCCAAAGACTGTTGAACACAGAGCCAGAGTTGACACTGATACTTGGAGACCTAGAGCATTATCCTGAACCCTCTTTGATAGTGGGGGTATATGAAAGCTAATAATAAGTGGAGTTCTGGATTGGGTATGGCTCACAGTGAATTCCCTGAATCTGTGGATCCACCTGATTATTATTTCTCTAATCCCTCCATGTACAATTAGAGTAGCTGTACTTAGTAGTTGGCACAACCTCCACATTGAATTCTTGGCCTGTGGGGTAGGAGATATAGTAAAGTTCAAATGGAAACTCCTGAAATGGTCTCTTTCTACCCTGTGAACTGACAAGAGAGAAAACCAGAAATAATATTGCATTCTGGGGATAACAGCAGGTATTAGTACCAGTCTTAAAATATAGCAGATGGTGGTCCCAACCATATCACAACTAATAGACCAACCCAACACCTGAACACAGCAGATCAATCCTGAAAGATAATAGTGGACCACTGTAAACTTAATCAACTACTGGCCCCAACTGCAACTTCTTTGTTGAACAAATTAGCATAGTCTGAGGTATATGACATGTAGTCATTCCTCTGGTTATTGCTTTCTTTTTCATCCCTATTGGAAAAGAGGATCAGAAACAGCTTGTATTGAAAGGACAAGAATATCCACTTGTGGTTTTGCCCAAAGGCCATGTTAATTCTCTTGCCCTCTGTTATAATATAGTCTGAATTATCCGGACATGCTATAGAATATTACTTTGGTCTACGGTATCGATAGTGTCATGCTAATTAGGTTGCATAAGTCTTACTTTGGTAAAATGCATACACTTCAGAGGGTGGGAGATAAACCCTATAAAGATTCAGGTACCCACCATACCAGTAACGTATTTAGAGGTTCCTTCTCTGAGACATGCCAGGATATCCCTTCAAAAGTAAAGAACAAATTATTGCATCCTATACTTCCCACCACAAAAAAGAAAAAACACCATACAGCTCTTGGTAAGCTTCCTCTGGTTCTGGAGGCAGCATATTCTGTATCTAAGAGTACTGTACGAGTTCATACAGTAGATGACATGGAAGGCTTCCAGCTTTGACTGGTGCTCAGAACAGGTAAAGGTTTAGGCCATATGACCAAGTAGGCCCTATGGTATTGGAGATATCAGTGGTAGAAAAAGATGTTTGTGGAGTTTAGAGCAAACCCAGTAGGAGAATGACAATATAGACCCTTAGATTTCTAGAACAAGGCAATGCCTTGGATATTGCCATCTGCAGTGAGAATGATATACCTTCTGAAAAATAACTTGTGGGGTCTAATAGAGATTTTATTCTTGGTCATGACAGTACATCAAGTGACCATATGGCCAGAAGTACCCATAGTGGACTGAATTCAGTCAGACTCCTAAGGTTGAGAAGGTCTAATAACAGTCTATAGTAAAATGAAATTGCTACATCCAGGATTGAGCATGAGTAGGAGCAGAGGGCACAAGCAAACTGCAGAGAAAGGGAATCCAGAGCCCCAAGTCGTTTACCATGGTTGCACCAGTGCCATTCCCCCAGCTCCTTTTTTTTTTTTTTTTTTAAGACTTTATTTATTTGTTTGAGAGGAAGAGAGAGAGAGAACGAGAAAGGGAGTGCACAAGCCGGAGAGGGGAGGTCCAGAAGACAGAGTGGGAGGGACAGAGGGAGAGGGTGAACCAGACTCCCAGCTGAGCAGACTCCTTGCTGAACAGATAGCCTGACTCAGACTCCATTCTAGGATCCTGAGATCTGGGCCAAAGGCAGATGCTTAAATTCCTGAGCTACCCTGAGCTTCCCAGGCACCACCCCTTTAGCTCACTTCTGTGACTATATAGACTATGACTTCTCTGACTATGACCAGCTGATAGAAAAGGAAAAACTCTGAGTTTGGTTTGTGCATGGCTTGACTTGGTATGTTTAAACTGAAAATCATAGTGATTGCGCTACATCCTCCTCAGGGTGGCCTTGAGAGAAATGGTGATGGAAAATTCTCCCAATGAATAGGGCTTCTAGGGTACATCTTTATGTAGAAGCACAAGTGGCCTCAAGGTTAGAATACATTCATACTCTAGATCAGTGGTGAAGGAGAAAGATGGGAAGGTCAGAAACAAGGTTGTCTGGCATAGATTCATGTGGATAGACATATGGGAGTAGGAAAAAAGGGAGGAGATCTTTGTTTTTCATGATAAAGCTCACAGAGGGCATTCAGTGTGGAAGAGGCACTAAACAACCAAGCAGACAAAGCAACTTGGCCAGATGACATCAGCTCCTCCAGTGTTGGTCCAATGGGGCATGAATAAAGTAGGCATGGTGGCCAAGATGGAGGCTGTGCATGGACCCAACAGCATAGCATAGACATTCTTGCTTCTTATCCCCAGAATTCTGGGCTTTATGGCTGAGAGATCCTAGCTCCTAAAGGGGAGCATGAACACTTCTGTCAGGGGACAAAGCAGTAGTTCCATTGAACTACAAGCTGTGGCTGCTATCTGCACATTTCAGGCTGCTTGTGCCAATGGATCAGCAGGTAAGAGGAGGAGTCATCATCTTGGCAGCGGTAATTGGTCCTGATCATGAGGAAGAAGTAGGGATGCTACTATACAATGAGAGCAAGGAGGAATATGGCATTCAGGTGATCTACCTGAGTACCTCTCTGAACTTCCTTCCAACTTTTATGGTAACTGGAGAAGTTCATCCACCTTGGCCTGGGACAGGCATTGTGACTATTCACTTGTGAGGGTCTCTGTCATGCCACCAGCAAAACCAGTGAGACTAACCGATATGCTAGCAAAGGGGAAGGGGAACCCAGAACCAGTTGTAGAGATGGAAAATTCGGTTACAGCCCTGAGACCAGCTGCAGATTGGGGCTATAGTTTATCTAACTAAATTCCTCTCCTAAGTTTCCCCTGGGGGAGTGTCAGAGTTGCTCCCAGAGCAATGTGAAGAAATGGATCTGAGCTGAGCAAGGGTTGGAGTGTGCTGGATACCAGGATGTACTTCCCCAGATCTTCCCTTAGGGCCGAAGGACAAATTCCTCTTCCTGCTGGGAATGCGCCTAGAAGATGGCTCTCAGCTTTTAGCTCCTTTCGGTGCTTGCCTTGGCTTAAGAAATTTCCCTGCCCAAGAGACAACTTATAGCCAATAACTGACCCATGGGGGATATGAAATTTCAGTCCCATCTCCTCAATTCAGTTAAGCCCCAAAGAGGCTTAGTTATGTTAACTAAGTTAGTTAACTAAGTTAGTAAATAGAGTTAGTTAACTAAGTCTAGATTAGTTAAGCTAGATCCATAGCTCTATGGGGGATCGCTGAGGACATTGTTGGTATACTGCTGCTCACATTCTCTTTTTCTGCTCAATCTTGCATCTTTTCTTTCCCTCCAACAGGTGTTGATCCCAAGCATATGCCTTAATTATAGAATACACATCCTGTGTGCTAGTCTCCACCTCAGAGCCTGCTTCCTGGGGCAACACCTTCAAAACCATCAAGGCCTCAAGACATGTTGCTGATGGCCAACTGATCTCTTTGAGGGAAGCAGTGAATAGACTGGTGTTCGGATGTGCTATCTTCAACTCACTGGAAATTCCTTCCTTGAAGCACAGGGATGGAACTTCGCCAAAACTGATGCGGATTTACTTTCCCACTTTACATCAAAACTCACAAAATAAGTGTTAGAAATCATCTTCACATAGAACAGGGATTCTTCAGTGATAAACCATCATCAGATGGACTGTATCTCAGTGAAGAGTCTTGTAGATAGTGGTAATGGCTGCACAACACTGTAAATATTTAATGCCATTGAATTGTATGCCTAAAAATGGTTAAAGTGGCGAATTTTATATGTGTATTTTTACCACAATCAAAAAAGATCAGTAATGCAGTATACCCCAAACCACTGACTTGTGTAAATGGGTGAACTGTATGGTATATAAATTACATCTCAATAGAACTGTTTCAAAAAAAGAGGCTCGGGTGAGTTCTTCTCTTTCATATGCGTGCCCTCTTGCTGCACTGAATTTTGTCCATCTAGAAAGTGAAATATCTACACAGACATGATACCAGCTTTTTGTTATAGCATACTACTGATATTATGCAACATTTACCAATGTTCTTTCATAGAGAAATCTTGGGGATAGTTATGCTTCTTTCCCAACATAATATTATCATTACCTTTGTAACTGGTTTTACAAACTTCCTGGCAATAGTGTGTCATATCCCTATTTTCTTTATGTATATTTTTAAGATTTCATTTGTTTATTTGACAGAGAGAGAGAGGGAACACAAGCAGGGGGAGTGGGAGAGGGATAGGCAGGTTTCCTGCTGAACAGTTAGCCCAATAGGACCCTGGGACCATGACCCGAGCTGAAGGCAGACACCCAACAACTGAGCCACCCAGGCGCCCCTCCCTATTTTCTATGAAGAATGCATCCTTTATCTGTAGTTTTGGTTTCTCCATCACTTTTAACAATAAAATGCATCAGTTTTGTGGTGGGAAACCTTTACAATATGAGTAGTTGTTCTGGAAAAATTTTATTGTTCTATCAAAGAATTCATTGTACTTTGTGGAAAAATATCACTGAAGTTTTCATGGTTTCCTGCTGTCATTTTTATAATGGATGTCACCTTGGAGGGCTAGGGACAAATGCATCACCAGTCCACTACAATCCAGTTTTCAGATTTTTCTGTTCATACTTCCTATTCTTACTGACTTCCTTTTTTGTTAGCTTGATTATCATAGTCATATTCTTACTTCTCCCAGCACATATTGCTTTACCTCCCTTCGTTTGTTCTTGAATCTGTTCTATATATGTAATAAATTATCTTGAGTGAAGATACATACATACCTATTTTCATTAGTACCACTTTTGAGTCATTGATCTGTTTTTGTCAATTAGGGATAATTATAATATTAATAACTGAAAGTACAAATTCAACAAGCAAGAACAATGACATAATGTTAGCTGAGACAAAATGTACTTACCCCATGTAACTGAACATTGGCTAAATTGAGCTGATTTGATACTGGGATAACCCAGGGATTCAAGAATCTCATTTTGAGCAACAACATCTGTTTTTTTCTCTTTTCTTCTTTTTTTTTTCCTTGTTTGTTCTAGCTGGTTTCCGCATCCCTCTCCTTCACCTTTTTATTCTTCTTTTCTTTCTCCATTCCTCTGTTTCTTTTTAAAGAGTTATGATAGTAAAGTAGAAAGAGACCTTGTGATCCTTAAGTCCAATGACTTCATTTTACAGGTAAATAAAGATGTCCAGAGAGATTCAATGAACTAATCCAAGTTAGAAGAATCAGACCTGGTCTCCTGCCTCCCTTCACTCATGACCAGTGTGTTTTTATTTTGCCAGAAAGCCCTCTCCTTCAGCTTTTCTTCCTGGTCCTTTCTTGGCACTGACAGTAGTTGCACACATAGTGGTTAAGGTTGTTTGTTATAGGGCTAAGAAAGTGGCATGTTGTGAGTCAAAACTTCCCTCCTCTGTTTCCTCTCATCCCTGCCCCTGTAGAATATTTACTCACAATCTTTGTGCATACTCCTTCCAAATGTCAAACTTAAACACTATGCTGTTACCATTACCCTAATTCATGCTGTCATCGTCTTTCTCTTACACTATTTCTATAACCTCTCTTCTAGTTGCTCTGCTAAATCCAAGTATCCATCCATCCATCCATCTATCCATCCATCCATTTCACTATGGCCAGAATGGTCTCATAATATCACCCTCATCTCTTTGATGATTCTTAAATCCCTGCAAGATAAAATCCATCCTTTGAACAAGGCATCTGACCACGGAGTCTCTTTGTGGTCTGGTCCCTGCTTTCCTGTCTGGTCTTATCTCCATCACTCTGTATATTAGTCAGACTAAGTTATGATATACTAAAAAAAAAAAAAAAGCTCCAGAATCTTAGTGGCTTAACACAACAAAAGTTTATTTCTTACTTAAAGTGTGCTGCAAGTTTGGATGACTCTCCAAAGGGCCTGTTTTCTATGCATTGACTCAGAGACCCAGCTGCCAAGTGGTATTTCCATTTCACTAGGTTTCCTCCACAATTGCCATGGAGGAGGAAGAGAGAGCTGGAGGGTGATCACGAGTTCTGTGCTTCAGCCTGAAAATGACACCCACTGCCTCTTGGCCAGTTTTCACTTAATGGCAACGGGGCTGGGAAACTATTTCTGCTATGGTCCCTCCTTGCAACTGGAAGCTCTGGAAATACCTGAATATTTATTTCTTGAGTACAGACTCTTTTAAAGCCTCCATGTCTTTCCACCAAGGCATTCCACTCTGCCTAGAATATCTTGCTTGCTGACCTCACAAACACAAATTCAAGTCTCTGTTTCTATTAAGCCATAGCTGATTTCCTCAGGCTAACTTGGTGCTTATCCAATGTTCCCACAGCATCTTGTAATTACCTCCACCATAGTTCTTTTTATATTGTTATAGTCATTTTCCTGGCTGTTCCCCTCCAAATGGAAATTTCTTTGTAGGTAGAGAAAGTATATTTTCATCTCTAAGTCTTCAGTTTTAATACAGTGGTACATAGAGGCTTTTCTTACCTGTGGTTGAACAAATAAATGAAAGAAATGACTAAAAAACTTTACAGTTTGTTTTGTCATATCACAGCCCCACCACTACCACCTTAGCCCAAGAAGCTAACTTCTCTTGCTTGGAAAACCACAAGACCCTTTCTGATAGTCCTCTTTCATTCTTGCCCATATCCAGCTCACTCTCCCCTCAGCAACCACATCATTATGAAACATGAATCTGAATGGGGCTTCCTACTTCCTTAGAATAAAATCCAAACATCTGAATTTCTTCCCATGACCCCCTTGCCTGCCAGTCTGGTCTGAGTGCACTCTCTATCCTGTGGCTCCCACAGTGGCCTCCTCTTAGTTTCCTGAACCCTCTAAGATCTTTCTTTCCCTTGGGCTTTCTCAGAGCTGGTTCCTATGCCTGGAATGCTCCTACTTCCTCTTCTTTCTTGGTTAATTCTTTCTCAGTGTTCAGCTTAAATGTCACTTCTCTAGTTTTTGTTTTCTTTTGATCGAAAATAAGAAAATCCCACTCAAGCTACCCTAAATAAAAAAGGGAATTTATTTGTTCTCATATCTAACAAGTATAGAAATAATGCTTGCCTTCAAGAAAGGCTTGACGTATATCTCTGAGGACCCTATTTCTCTCAGTTACTGTACTGCTGTAGCTCCTTCCTCATGGTCACAAAATAGCCGTCATTGTTCGAGACTCACATCCTTATACTATCATCTCCAGGAGAAGAGAGTGGGCCTCTTCTGGTAACTCCTATTCAAGGGTTCTGTGTCTCTCATTGACCTAAGTTGTATCACATTACTGTGTCTAAACCAATCACCTTGGGAGGGACATGAAGACAGTGCGGAGGAACTGGACTTGCATCCTTCCTTGGAGTTGAGGATGGGACCACATATAACCTAACAACATGTCTGCATATGAGGGAGAATTTATATTTCTAGAGGATAAAGAATATTTTGGGTGGGATAAGTGGAAAATAAATAACTGGGATTCAACCAAAAAGAAATTCATGGGGCACCTGGATGGCAAGTCAGTCAGTTGTCTGCCTTTGGGTCAGGTCATGATCCCAGGGCCCTGGAGTCAAGTCCTGCATTGGGCTCCTTTCTCAGTGAGGACGGTGCTTCTCCCTCTGCCTGTTGCTCCTCTGTTTGTGTGTGTGCATTCTCTCTCTCATTGTCTCTGACAAATAAATAAATAAGTAAAATCTTAAAAAAATATATATATCATCATTCTTGGGGTTCCTGGGTGGCTTAGTGGGTTAAAGTTTCTGCTTTCGGCTCAGGTCATGATCCTGGGATTAGGATTCTGGGATTGAGCCCCCGAATTGTGTTCTCTGCTCAGCGGGGAGCCTGCTTCCCGCCCCCGCCCTCACCTGCCTCTCTGCCTACTTGTGATCTCTCTGTCAAATAAATAAATAAAATCTTAAATAAATAAATAAAATCATTATTCTTTCTCAGAGGAGCCGTCATTGTCTATCCCCATCTAAGGAAGTCCCTTCTGTTATGGCTTCTGTTTCTTCGTTTGTTTGTTTTGTTTGTTTGTTTGTTTTAGAGAGGGAGAGAGAGGAAAGGCAGGGCACAGGGAGAGGGAGAGAATCTTAAGCAGGCCCCATGTCCAGTGCAGGGCCCTATGCAGAACTGACTCTCACAATCCTGAGATCATGACCTGAGCTGAAATCAAGAGTCAGATGCTTTAACTGACTGCACCACCCAGGTGCACCCATCTGTTATCTTCAGTTACTGAATCCTACTCACTTCCCTCAAAGCACCCGCTACCGTTTATACTGTTTATTATTTATTTACCTGTTTGTAGTCTGAATCTCCCACTAGGCTTTAACTTCATAAGAGCACATACCACGCATGATTTATTCCCTAGTGCTGAAACAGACTAGAAAAGTCGATCAATACTTTCTTAAAGAAAAAATGAGCAATTTCCTTCCTTTTCAATTTGGCCCTGGTTTTTATCAAGGGACAAAGGGGAGGAAGATGGGTTGGAAGCATAAGGGGGAATGTGAACACTCTGTTAATTTGGCTTTTCTTTGTCTGGAAGCTTAGTCCTCTTTCCCCCCAATAATCCCTCAAATTCCCCATGCCCAAATCTTTTCTTATTAACCCATCTGCTCCTGGATCTCTGGTAATTTGATGTTCCTTTGGGGTTTTCTTTTTAAACCTAGCTTGAATTAGAGTCTCAAAAGGAATCTAATTTTTAAGAGAGTTAGTTAAATTATGTTTATTCAGAGAAGATAGGAACCAAGTCTTCTCTCTCTGTGTTTCCCCAGCTCTTACAAATGTAGCAGGTGTGCTTTACAGAGTGAAAATTCAGTCTCCCTCATGGAAATTGACACTGAAGTCGATACCAGGTTGTAGCAAGAGAGAGGAGAGGTAGCAGTGAGTCAGGAAAAAGGAAAAACTGCCAGGAAAGGGTAAAGGTTGGTAAACAGTGAAGTACAAAGTCTTTGGGTTAAAGCGACATGGCTCAAAAGAAGAAAAGTTATAATAAATTTGGGAAATGGAGGCAAAATATACAAAATCAAAGTAAAGCTGGAGGGATCCTCTTTCCTTCTTATGTATCCATTTATTCGCCAAATATTGAGCATCTACTATGTGTCAGACACTCTTTTAGGAGCCAAGGATAAAGGGGTAATCAAAACATACCAGTGCTTGCCATCATGGAGCTCATATTGTAGTGGGGAAGATGGGCAATCAGCAAATAAGGAGACAGAGATGATGGGCTGTTGGACACAGATGTCAGATTGAAAACACATCTGTTTTTACTCCCTCCTGAGACCCCACAGAATGAAATAAGGCACTTTTAAAGGCATAGATACTCAAGGATAAGGCAAAGGGACAAGGAGGTGACAGGACTGAGGGGGAAAGCTGGAAGGCAAACTTGAGAAGTTTATATCCTCAGTGGGCAGAGGAGAAAGCTGAGAACAAAGCCAGTTTACTTGCATCACCTCCCAATGTTCAGGAAGTGGTATGTCGGGTGAATCTGGAATTGTGTGTGTGTGTGTGCGCGCGCGCGCACGCGTGCACACGTATGCATGTGCACGTGTATGGAACAGAAGATAAAATGAAGATCACCAGTTTGGAGTCACCTCTCCAGACCGTCTTTTCTTCTCCACAGAGAAGATCCAGACCCCTTTGGCAAGGTGATGGAACTATATTCTCTGGAGAAGACTTCCTGTCCATTTGAGGATGTGGGACTGGACACAGGTCAGGGGATTAAGTGAATGTATGTATCAGGGATGCTGAGGTCCTCTTTCTCCAAGAATGATGGCAGCCAGGCTTACACCCTCCAGCAGGAGTTTGGAAAAATGCTTTCTGGAGAGCCTGACCATTTCAAGAGAGAAAGACCTAAAGATACGGATACTGGAGTTTTCCAACCAAATAGTGCAACCTGATCACACCATAGAGTGAAACTCTGCAGTCAGTAAGCCCCACCTGTCTATACAGAGCTATCAATCAGCATTTTGTTCTCTGTTCCTCAGAAGAGCAGATGGCCAAGGATTACCAGACATCTGAGGACAGGTTCTCATAAGAAAGAAAACAAAAACCAAATGCATGGGGAAAAACAACCTGGAGGAAAGAGACTTCGTAGGGAGAAGAAAACTTACAAGAGAGGAGAGGAAGGGAGAAAACTCATTAAATGCTTGAAGAGATAAAAGATATTGCAACTTGGGAATAAGAACAAGATGCTGCTTAAAGAAAAATAACATTCAGAGAACAAAAAGGAGTGTTGGAAATTAAACATATGGTGGAAAAAATGAAAATCGCAGTAGAATAATTGGAAGGTTGAAGAAAACTCTCAAAAAAGTAGAATAAAAAAACAAAGAGGTGGATAAGTAGGGGAGAAAAGGTGAGAAAATTAGAAGAGTAGCCCAGGAGGTCCAAATAATGGGGATTTGAGAAAAAGAAGAGAGAGGACAAAAGAGGGGAAGGACTGGCAAAGAAAGAATTCAATACAAACTCCCCGAATTGAAAAAATGTGAGTTTCCGGATTGAAAAGGCCACCAAGTGCCCATCACAATCACAGAAGGGGTGAAAATAGTCCCACACTAACAGCCTCACGAAGTTTCAGAACACTAAGCGGAAGAAAGGGCTTAAAGCCCTCCAGACAGCAAAAACACATCACTTACAAAGGATCATTAATTAGAATGGTTTCTATTGAGAAATTTGGGGAGCTGGAAGACAATGGAGCAATGTCTTCCAAATTCTGAAGGAAAATGATTTCAGACCTAGAATTCTACTTCTAGCCAAATTATCAATGAGCTGTGAGGGCAGAGCAAAAGCATTTTCAGATGTGCAAGATCTCAAAAAAAAAATTTCTTTAAATAAATTAAAAAAGGAATGTCTCTTCCATGTAACCTTGCTTGGGAAGTTTTTGGAGCATATGCTCCACCAAAACAACCAAGTAAACCAAGAAAAAACAAAGATGTCGGAGTTGGGGAACAGAGGTGACTAGGATGATGGGGAAGAGAAATTCTAGAAGTCAGCAATGTCCCATTTGTACAGGGAAACCATCTTCTTATTATTTTTTAAAGAGTTTATTTATCTATTTATTTTGAGAGACAGAGAGAGAGAATATGAGGGAGGGGAAGGGGCAGAGGAAGAGGGAGAAGCAGATTCCCTGCCCAGCAGGGAGCCAGACCCCAGGACCCTGTGGTCATGACCTGAGCTGAAGGCAGGCACTTAACCAACTGAGCCATCCAGGAGCCCCAGGGAAATCATTTTAGTTTGGACCATGTCAGAAGGTGAAGGGAGGAGAGTGCTCCAAGAAATTAAAATGATGGTACACAATGTTTCTGAATGCCTGTTGAGAACATTTAGGTCACTGGTGAAGTTTGGCTTTTTTTAGTGATAAGGACACAGAACTAAGGAAACAATAAAATAAGAAACTATAAAATTAGTAACTCTATGAAAACAGAAATAATTGTAAAGGAAAAGTAATAATAAAATAGTACATGATTTATTGCATTTACATAGTCGTCATTAAGAAACACTGACTGTTGACCAATGCTTAAGTTCTAGAAGGCAGAGAGGTGGAAAGTGTATGCTCTTGTGTGACAGCAGAGGGAAGTGGGAGTCAAAATCCTCGTCTTCCATAGTGGAAAATCAAAAGATAATGTCTAGAAGTATTTTGGTTCTGTTTTGTTTTGTTATGGATTTGGAAGCAATAACAAACAAACAAATAAAATCAGTTATAGTTGTTGAAAGTGGTTGGCTTGAGTAAGTGGTATGACTGAGTAAAGGGTATTGGTTTGAGTAAGGAAATGGTTGCTTTTCATAATAGATCTAGTTGGTTATTTAACTTTGTACTTGATTAACCCTGAAGAAGAACAAGACCAAAGGAAGGGAAAAGGAAAATACTAGAAAGAAATATAACGAAATACTGGTTTTTCTCTCTGGTTTTATGGTAATGAATTCTTTTTATCTTCTTATTTATATTTTTTCATATTTTCTCCAGCTTCCAAAACAAACATGGTCTAGTTTTTAGACCATAAACACATATTTTAGGTTGAGGAGAGGGAAAAAGAGCTATAGTGAAAAGAAGCAGCTTTGACAGGAGGATTTGGGAAGGCTTCACTGATAATGACATTTGGCTATATCTCTGAGGGAGGAAGAGCATTCCAAAGCTATGCTAAGGTCCTGGGGTGGGAATATGACTGAACCATGCCTGGTGCCTGTAAGGAAGAGCACAGAGGCTGGGTGTGTGCTAAGTGTGGTGGTGAGAAGGTGAGGTCAGAGGGAGAGCTTGGGGCCAGCCCCTGTGGAATCTTACGGGGCATATTAATGACTTTAGATTTTATCCTGACTGCTAAGAGAAAATGGCAGAGTTTGGAGGAGAAAAGTGACATGATTTGATTTGCATTTTAACAGGACCACTGAGGCTGCTGTTGTGTGTTTGTTGGGGGGAAGGGGGCATAGGGAAGGGAAGGAGGGAGTGGCAAGAGGAAAGGGGAAGACCCTTTAGGGGGCTGTTGCTGTATGTCATTCAGATGAGGGATTCTTTAGGGTTAAGCACAAATGTGCAAAGAGTTTTTACTTTCTTTTAACAGCAGAAACCTTTTTTTCCCCAAAGGAAATCTTACATTGACCCTTCATCTATAAAACATTAAAGTGAAGTATAAAAGTGAAGGGGCTTTAATTGAAGTAGGGATGTAGAGGGTCTCGAGTTGCTTCTCCCCATCCTCTCCTCCCAGACTCATCCTGGTGATCCCTGGGAGGTGTGCCTTTGAGCCTAGGGTTCTGCAAACTCTGATTCCACCTAGCTCTCTCCTTTCACTGAAGAGGTCCAAAGCAGGGTGGAGTTGGATGAGGAGAGGGTTTGGGTAGGAGCACTTCCCAGGTGGAGTTCATGCTGTGGCAAAAGTTGGGGAGGTAGGAAAAAAGAATCACAGTCCATGTGCCTGTGAGGAAGAGCAACAACCAAGCATCTTCACTCTAGCTCAGGGCACTTCCCACAGAACTCACTGCTTCTGCCGGTTTTTGGGCCAACTGCAGTATGCAGAATGTCAGGCTTTTACCAGGTTTAGTGCTCCCCTCCCCCACCCCTTCCCAAGGGAACATGCTTTGACCCAACTAGAATTCATAAGAAAAACTGGGGCAGGGTGGGGTAGGGTGAGAATCAGTGAGGATAATGGGTGACATCTCTGCTGTAGGGAGGATCTACGTAGGCTCTTTCTAACTGCCCCCCCCTCCATGGTGGTCTAATAAATTTGACAACCAGCTCTCTGGAAGAAGGAAGGAAGAGAGGGAGGGAGGAAGGGAGGGAGGAAGGAAGGAGAGAGTGAAGGAAGGAGGGAATGAAGGGGGAAGGGGGAAGGAAGGGAGGAAGGAAGGAGAGGAAGGAAGGGGGGAAGGAGAAAGGAGGGGGAAAGGAAGACGGGAGTGAAGAGGGAAAGAAGGGAGGAAGGAGTCAGTTACCTGTACTTGCAGATTTCCATTGTGTAAATAGTTTCATCTGACAGATATAATGGCAACAACATGAAGACGCTGAACAGGAGTTTGGGAAGTTGCCCCTCATTATATAGTATTCCCACCATACAGATACAATAGATGAAATGATATCATGATCTTAGGTAATAGTAAAATCTAGTAACATAATTAGAAAGTGATGAAATTTGAGTATTTCATTCCTTTACTTTTAATTTAATTGAAGTTCTCATGGCTGTGTTTAACAACCGTCTGGCACATTTTCTGAAGAGTTAACGGTTGGCTCTCACCAGCCAATTGGAAGCAGCACCCCACTGCCCCACCCCTCAAACAATCCCTCTGAACTTTGAATCAAGAGTTTCAGTCTGCAGATAAACTGTGGAACATCTGTACAGAGGAACTCCACACAGTAATAAACAGGAATGAACTACCGATACACCAAAACCTCAAATGACACAGCCATTATGCCACATCAAAGGAGCCTGTATTAAGAGGTGACATAATGTATGACTTCACTTTCCCAATAGGCTTGAAAGACAAACCTGTGGTGTTGGAGAAAGATCGGTGGTTGTTGGGGGTTAGGGATAGCAAGAGGGAGTAACAAGAGAGAGGCAGCACGAAACAGGTTTTGGGGGTAATGAACTATTTTATGTCCTGATTATGGTGAGGATTACAAGAATTGATACATGTGTTCAAATTCCTCCAACTGTAGACAAAAACAGTTTTACTGTATAGTAATTTTTAAGATAGAAGGAAAACTCATCATATTGTTAAAAATAACAACAAACAGAATTTTAGTCTGAATTGGCCAAGGCATTCCACCATTTTGGGCCTTCTTGGAATCTGCCATGAAAAGAGAGGTGTAGCTAGTCAGGAGCTGCAGAATTAAATGCCTGTGAGGGTCACAGTGGGTAATGCAGATGCAATGCAACAGGGAGTGGTGAGGACTTCCAAGAACTCCCAAGTTTCCACCTGCCTAATGGAACAGCTATAGCGTCTGCCTCTGATGGCTACCATACTGGATTGTGGGCCTAGTTTTTCTCATCTTATGAGTTGGAGGATAAATGAGGACTCTAGATTTTTTTTTTTTTTAAAGTAGGCTCCATGCCCAGTGTGGAGCCCAACGCAGGGCTTGAATTCATGACCTTGAGATCAAGACCTGAGCTGAGATCAAGAGTCAGACACTCAACCCATTGAGTCACCCAGGTGCCCCAGGACTCTGGATGTCTTCAAGGTGAAGTTTGCTAATTTGTAAGTACTACCGGAACCCAACGAAACATGTATATACATCATCAGACTAGGGGCTGCCAGTTTGCAGCTGCTGGACAGGATGCTCTGTACCATCTTTTAAAACTCTTTGGGCCAGGACTGTAAGCCCTTATTAGCAGTTTCTTCGTCAGAGAGGGCATCAGAGATTTGGAATTAACTCTGAAGGTAATCATCACTGAAAGTAAAATTAAGCCCTGCTTTATGCCGCAATTTAGAAGTTGTGCATTTGAAGTACTAAATGTTGTGGTTGTCAGAGTCTGTCAGTAATGGGGAAGAGGACCGAGGGCTGAAGTGGGCTCCAAGGCTCTACTCCTCTTCCTGTCTACTCTGCAGGAACACTTGGAAATGCATCATTTGGTCTGTTACCGATCACAGCCTCTCATAAATGGGCCTGACTTCTCTGCACACATTGCTGATTTTGTGATGATGAGTGAGAATTGAGGCCATCTTTCATCTCCATTGCCAGACTATGATTGATGCTCTTGCACACTTAGATTTGCACTTGGCGTATAACAGGAGAAGGCCCATTATAAAGGGCTGAAGAATGGCTTCAGAGAAGGAAGCAACATGCATCTGGAGCTGAAAGCCAGGGAATTGAGCATAAATGTGAGTAGGACAGATGAGCTATGAGTTGGAGGCCCTGGTGTCTGGCTGGAGGATGGCTCCTCTCCCCCTGTCCAGTATAATTATATTACACACCAACATTGTCTACCAAGGGAAGAACCCTGTTTAGGAGTCTGCGGGGGTGGGCCTGGGACTGAGAGGGGACAAGAAAGGGGCTTGCCTGAAAGGTACATTAGTCCTCAGGGCTGCATCCCCAGAAAACCCAGATCCAGGCTGAAAGACAGTAATAGGAAGAAACCTATAGATTCAGGAGTCTCACTCCTGGGTAATCAGGACCCTTGAGAGGAAGTGGGACCTTTTCTTGCCAATGTGGCAGCGAGAGCCTTTGCTCAAAATGGTTTCCCCTTCCCATTTCCTCTAATACCCAAAACTTGTTTTTTAGAGGGAAACTATTCCACATATCTTGGCAATAAAACTGATCTCTCTCTCCCTTCCAGAGGAAAGAGGCCTCTCTAAGCAGAGCACTCACCATTTCCCTAGCTTCAGTGATGAGTTCAGGAATGGACTTGTGACACCGGTTCATGTAATCTGAGTTCTTCCTGAGACTTGTGCTGGATTTAAACAGAAAGACACACTTTTCTCTGTCAGTATTATCTTTGAGGATGATATAACCTAGAGCATCTTGCCACCATGTGGAAGAGTCTTGTGAAAGGAAAACTGAACTGATGAGTGCTATTGATTAAGTTCCTGGATAACATCCTACCTGAAATCCAACTCTGAACTTTATTGTTACAGGTGCCAATTTCTTCCTTCTTTCCTTCCTTCACCTTTCTTTTTCTTTTACCTTGGTTTGCTACGATTTCTGTCATTTGCAACCAAAAAGTCCTGATTAATATTTCAGCCTATATATGTACATAATGATAAACAGGCTGATATCACATATTATGTATATTAATAATAAGTTTAATATTATGTGAATATAAAATTTAGTTTATTCATTCAACTCATGTGCCAAAACTATGCTAGATACTAGCAACCATTATGAACAAGATATGAACAAGTCCTGATTAATATTTCAGCCTATATATGTACATAATGATAAACAGGCTGATATCACATATTATGTATATTAATAATAAGTTTAATATTATGTGAATATAAAATTTAGTTTATTCATTCAACTCATGTGCCAAAACTATGCTAGATACTAGAAACCATTATGAACAAGATATACAATATGGTTGACCCAATTAATATTAGATTAGGTATTTTGTGACTGCAGCATTCAAATAATTCACTCAGCTATTGCCTCCTATATGTCGAGACAATGCCATGATAAAAGAGTGAACAAGACAGATGTGGTTCCTTTCCTCATGAAATGTAACTCCCTGTCCCAGTTCCCTTGTCTATAAAATGAGTATAATAGTCCCTAATTCCCAAGGCTGTTGTGACTATATGAGATATATATGATGTTTAGAATGATGTCTAGCACATGGTCAGTGCCCAGTAAATGGTAGATTGTAGTTTTTAAATACTGAACCTTTCGGATAGTCAAGGTTTTTGTTTGTTTGTTTTTAAAGTATGACCATTTTCTTTTGCACTGTAATAAGAAGTTGGTTTGGGGGTCAGATAATACTAGTTCATATCCTGCTTCTTCCGGTACTAATTAAAAGACTTTGGGCAAATCATTTAATTTCTCTGAATTTCAGTTTGCTCATCTGTAAAATGTAAAATGGGATGATCATACCCTCTTTGAGAAGGCACAGAGTGGGAACTTAATTATTATTATTAATCTATCCACAGAAATATAATGATAACATTGCTTGAGAAAAATCATCTCAGAGAAAACGGTAATAACTATTATTATTTTTGTAAATAGCATTCAGAGTCTCCACCTAGTCCAGTTCTCATACTTTTCACCAAAATACTTCTGGGAACAGAAGGGGAGAAATTATCCTAAGGGCGGGCGTCTAGGGGACGGTAATGACCCAGAGTGGTCTCCTGCAAACAAGAATCAATTTGTCTAAACTTATCAAGTTTTTACTTTCCAGTCTATGGTAAATTCAGGCCTCTTTTAAGGTGAGGATGTTTTGAATGACCTACCAGTTAAATTACTTTCAGCCCTCTTCTCTCTACCTGACATGCCAGTCAGAAATATTTGGTTTAACTTGGGCCTTCGTGGGGGCCCACCCATCTTACTCACCCCTCACTGCTGCCCAGCGAGGTCTGTGCCCCCATTTCTGAGAAGCACAGCATTCTCAGTGGCTATGGCCTTAGAAGGGATGTCCTACTCAAAGCTGTGTCACAAAGGGGTGGGTTCCCAAGACACCAACAACCCCGGGGTGAGGACAGGGGTGAGGGGACCCAGGTCAGCCTCTCCCTGCCTAATTTGGTAAATTTGTACTAGAGGCAACAAATATTATGTAATTCTGTCACCAGGATGATGAAAAGCAGGATAAAGATGTGGATACATACATCAGTCAGGGCCATAAATTGTAAGGACTGTTCCCCCCACCAGGCTGTCCTGGAAAGATGCCGGCAGAGGGCGAACCAGATACCACCAACCAGGCATGAGAGTCAGTAGGCTGAGAAGGGGGTCAACAGAACAAGGAAGGAAGGCAGCTTAGTCATGGAGAGTGAATTGCTTGCATTTGGGGAGTAGGGGTGATGAAAAACCTTAGAAATGGGCACCCCACCGTCTTTTAATATGATCAGGGTGAGACAAACGAGCATCGAATTTGTTGGAGTTGACCTGGAGCCGGCTGCATGGGCCATATGGTTTCCCTGACCCATAAAAGTCACTAAGTGAGGAAGTAATTTATTGCTGGAGATCACTGTCTGCCCCAGAATATCCTGGTGTGTTCGCTTCATTGTTTCCTTAATACGGGAATGGGAGAGGAGCTGCGCAGTGTGTGGCGTGGGGGTTGGGAGGCAGCAAACGGCTCTGGGTTATTTGCAGGGACAGTTGGACCTCCTCTGCTGGGGAGGAGGAAGACTGGGAGGTCTGACGCCTGTGCTGCTAGGCCTGCCGCGGCCTTCATTTGGGGTTTTTCCTGCCCAGCCTCTGAGTAACCTGTGGGAAAGGGAGAGAGCTGGGAACATAAAGACGGAAAGGGGGTCATGAACTTCAAATGAATAACTTGGGATTTGCAAAATTTGAAGAGAGGACATTTCATAAATGGCAAATCGTTCCGGAGCCCAGGGAAAAGAGGCCAGTATGTCTAATGAATTGGTGCCGTAAAGGAGAGGGCTGTTTCCTCCCCTAAGCCCTGCAAATAAAGAAACATCAAAACAATAGCCGGTGATAACCTCTCAGGGAAACAGATTCCTTTGTGAGGCGAGCTGCCCTGTTTGACAATAAGCCTCCCACAAAGCCTCGGGAGCTGAGCGCAAGACCCGGCAGCAGGAGCCTTGAAAGTCTGCAGGTACAATTGAGAGACTTTTCTTTATTCTGCTTCTTCTCTTGTCAATAGCCCCAGGCTTCACAGCAGCATTATTTCAGAGAAGGTATCTTGGGTTTCTTACCTCGGTCTTATCAGGAGATGGTATCTGTCTGAACTTGAAATAGGAGCTCAGCTCCAACACCTGTCTCATCTGCTTCTGCTTCTAGTGTGAAAACACATGTACTGACGCTAAGAACACTTCCGACTTTCTGTTTTTCAGGCTGCGTGAAAACAGATTCTGAATTGCTACCTGGTTGTTAAAAAAAAAAAAAAAAAAAAAAAAGCTGTCTTAGCTCTGGTAACTTTAACTACCCTGTGGGGCTAAATGAACCCTGGGTTAATTATTAGCCCTTGGGCAGGTAGGATTTTAAGAAGTTAGGTCTACATGAAAATGTGCTCAAGTAGTACCCCAGAACAAACATTTCATATGGGCCTATGTAGCCTGCACAGCCCATAAGGGAGCTGAGAGCTGAGAGCTCTATTGGCTCTCAGACTGAACCACGCTAGGCATGTTCTTTTGGATCCCTGCCCCTGGGTCTTTCCAGCCTCCAGTAACCAAAGAACTCGGTGCCACCTAGAAGGGCTTGTATCAGGGAAGGAAGACGTAGAAATCTGGAGAACACAAGCTCCAGTCATACCCTTAAGTGACAGCCATTTGTCCTCCAAGGCCGGTCTGGGAAGGAGGATATGTTAGGAGTTACATAGAGAACTCAGAAGAGAGGGGTGTAGAGCTGTGTATCCTGTGTGTCTGCTTTAGCATTGCAGTCCTACAACCTTGACCTTCCCAGTGAAATTGTTTTGTTTTCTGAAAAGATCAGAGACTGTGGAATCAGGTGACCCAGGTTTAAATCCCTGCTATATGGCTACCCTGCTGTGTGACTCTGCCTGGTTTCTTAACCTCTCCAGGCCGTCAGTCTCCTAAGCTATAAAGTAGGGCTCATCATACTTATTTAAATAAGTTGTTGTGAAAATCAAAATCTGGGGAATGTTGGAAAGAAACTGGGATGGGTCCTTTGTGCATGGTCCAACAGGGGCTCCCTCTCTCTCTCCATAATACAAGAGGTGCCATGGCCTCACTCCTTTAGTCTGTTACCTCATACCTCAAAAATCGTGTCCTTAAACTTTCCTTTTTTTCAAATTCTTTTCTGTGGGTAAAATTTCAAAGCCTCCTATTAAAGTCTTTAGAAGGGAGAGCGTCCATTAGCACTTAAGCTTGAATTAGTTTAGGAACTAGCTAGATAGACAAAGAAGGAAAAGCATAACAGAGAGAGGTATGGACATGAAGGAAGGCTTTTCTGGGACAGGGAGCTAGCTCCATTCCTGGCTGTGACAGACGGGAAGTATACAGTGGGGTGGGACTCAGGGCAGTGTTGAGGAACGAGGAAGATAATGAAAAGTCCAAGAATGATTGGAAGATGGGAATGGAGTACAGAGGAGGCAATGATGAGCATGGGTGGCTGTTAGCCCCAGGTAGGAGGGACCACTCTTCCTCTAAGATACAAGAGAAGGGAACAATCATGGAGGCTGAGAGAATCCAGAATCCAGGCAGGAGAGAGGGAGACTGGCAGAAATGGTTCAGTGGGTTAAGGAGTAAAGAGTGAGGCTTTGGAGACAAGTAGCATAGATGTGTTCTTTTCTGTGACATGCACCATCTGATCTTGGGCAATCTGTGTATTTCCAGTGATATATCAGTTACACATCTATAAATGGGGATGGTACCTAATTTGAAGAGCTGACTCAAACAGATACTGCAAAGTACCCAGAACATGCAGGCTCTCAACAGACAGCCCACTGCATATCACTGTCATTTTCATTGTCTGCTGTGTAGCCTGGGGACTCGATAAGAGGGACCAATGTTAGGAGGAGTCACTGTGGGATAGCAGCAGTAAGAGGAAGCAAGGGCTCTGTGGAAGTAAGACAGAATAGATTAATAGTGGACCAAGTTCATGGTGCCTGGTGATGTCCAGCAACAGATCAGAACTACAGAACACAGAACTGGGTGAGGGGATGGTCTCCCGGCTAGAACCTGGTGTTCAGACCCAGCATATGGTTACAGAGGGATAGGGATAGATTGCTCCTGTGGTTTGCGGTGCTAACAGCTGCACAAGGGGAAGGCAGAGGAGTCGAGTCCAGAGGCGTCTTGGTGATGGTGGAGAACTGAGGCTGTGGTGGAGCAGAAGGATGCTGTCACTGAGGGAGAAGCCTCAGCTGGGCACTCATCAGGGAAACAGCCCAGAAATACCAACGTAAAATGAGGCTGCAATGCAGGGACTGTGGGGTCAAGAGTTCTGATGTGTCAATAGGGATGTTGAGGTCCTGAGAATTCCTACATGACTAGAAATAATGTGGACTGCAGTTATCCAAGAATGAAGAAATGGGTCATGGGAGGGTCAGTAATCAAGAAAAGCCATAATGTGGGGCGCCTGGGTGGCTTAGTGGGTTAAAGCCTCTGCCTTCGGCTCAGGTCATGATCCCAGGGTTCTGGGATCAAGCCCTGCATCAGGCTCTCTGCTCAGCAGGGAGCCTGCTTCCTCCTTTCTCTCTGCCTGGCTCTCTGTGATCTCTGTCAAATAAATAAATAAAATCTAAAAAAAAAAAAGAAAAGCCATAATGTGAACAGGCCTTGTTAGATCTAGCAAATCTACTAGGGAGAAGGATAGGCTCTGATGGAAGAATGGAGGGCGCCTGGGTGGCTCAGTGGGTTAAAGCCTCTGCCTTCCGCTCAGGTCATGATCCCAGGGTTCTGGGATCCAGCCCCGAGTCGGGCTCTCTGCTCAGCGGGGAGCCTGCTTCCCCCCCACCCCCCGTCTGCCTCTCTGCCTACCTGTGATCTCTGTCTGTCAGATAAATAAGTAAAATTTTTAAAAAAAGAAAAGAAAAGAAAAGAAAACCATACTTCCTAGAGCCACTTGCTTGGATTCCGTGAGAAACCTACTTATTCAAAGTGGTTGTATGTAGCTCGCTGTCATGAGGACTGGGCCACTGGGAATGAGGGCTTTGTGGCAGATCCTTCTGGTTGCCTGTCCAGAGGGGGAACTATGAGTCCCTACTCTATCTACTTCCTTGCTGGAAGAACTTAACTTCTGCTACTTCTGTTTGAAAATGTCAGATTTTCCATTTTCCAGTCTTCCCTACAACTAAGGCTTAGGCACTTAGTCTGCTCCGGTTGCTATGGCAGAATTACCACAGAGCAGAGGGCTTATAAACAATAGACATTGGCTTCTCACAGTTCTGGAGGCTGGAAAGTCTAAGATCACGGCACTGGCAGATTTGATATCTGGTGAGAGCCCGCTTCCTTATAGACAGTGCCTTCTCACTGTGTTCTCCCATGCTGGATGAGGGTGGTGGTGGGGACGCAGCTTTCTCTGGCCTCTTTTAGACCAATAATCCCATTCATGAGGCCTGTGCCTTCACCTCCCAACAGCCCACCTCCCAGCACCATCACCCTGTTGGTTAGAATTTCAACATTGGAACTTTGGGGGACACAAACATTCAAAACACAAACAAGTTTTGGGGCCACACAGGCGTGTGGCTCAATTATGGCCAATAGGACTTGAGAAAAAGTCTCTTGGGGAATTTGAGGGATGCGTTTTCTTCCCTAATTAATCATGGCTCATGAAAGGAAGCGTTCATTTTCATCAGCCAGATGTTGTGTTCATGTAGAAAGCCTCAACCATTACACCCATTTTGTGTACACGGGAGGACAAACCAAATGACCGGCCGGCACGCTAAGATTGGCAGTATGGAAAGCTGCCAAGAACCTGGGCCCTTGATGACAGTTTTGGGGCACCCAAACAACCTCATACCATCCATTTCTGGAGTATTTTATGGGCAGTGATACATTTTCATCACTGTTTAGGCAACTTAAAGTCGGATGTGCTGTTACTTGCAGCTAAAAACATTGTAAAGGATAAAGACTTTATGCAGAGTTGGACTTACTAATGGGATATAGGCCAGGGAGCTGGGGATCCTCCCAGCAAATGGATAAACACAGTATTATTTTCCTACTGGATCCATTTAACTTGATGACAGTTCAATAGTACCTCATATGAAAACAAACAAGGATAATATCAATATAGGGTATAAAATTCCTAAGATAAAATAGGAGTCTTAAGGCTACTGTCCGACAAGGATCCCAGAAACTTAGGATTTCATAAGTACATAGTGTTTCTCTTTCTGTTGAGCACAGGGTGTAAAAGAATTCAAATTAAACTACAGTTAGAAAGATTAAGTTGAACACAGGATAGGTTTGTGTCTATTATGATTATTAAAGGGACTCTAAATCGGAAATGGGACAGATCAATGGAATGTCAGAGCTTTGGAAGTTTTAAAGAGAGGAGTATTGTGGTTTCAAGTGGAGTTTTGCTTGGACTAGTTGTCTCCGTTTTCTAGATCCTTGTCAATGTCTTGCCATTGTTTCGTATTTGTGAAGAATAATTTTTTTTCTTAGTTGATGATTGCATTCCAGACCCTCCAATGTTTCTTTAGTAATTTATCCTTTGTTTTAATGTAACATGTTACTCTAATGTTGCCCTAGAGTTTTCCGTTAAGTAGTTAATATGAATGAAAGGAGAAAAGAGCCAGGAGTCAGCCAAATGTTGACACAGATTGTAAATACCTGTAGGGAAAGTATTTAAGCATTTCCGATAGGAAGGATACTGTGAATTTTACATGCAAGGGCTCTGCCTCAAAGCCCAAATCCCAGCTTCTCTTCTCACTTTGTGACTTCTTAGACAAGGTCAGCACAAAGAACCCACTGTTTCCACAGGCATTTACATCACTACTCTATCTTGTTATTCCTGACTTCTTGCCAATCATATTGAGAATTTCTAAAGGGGAGGGGGAAAAAAAAAGGATAACCAAACCCGATTTGCCTCCTTGACAGTAAGAATAGAAAGAAAAGTCTCTCTCCCAGAGACAGGCTTTTCTTTTCCTTTTCTTCTTTATTTTAGCTGTATGTTTGAACTTGACACTCTGCCTTTGACAGCCCCTGGAGTCCGAGCTGATGAAAAGCTGAGTCAATTTTTTCATCCACAACTCAAACTCACATTAATTTTTTTTTTTTTTAAACAAGAATTTTGGAGAAGCATTGGTTTAGGGAATAGGCCTATCGCACTTCTTCACTGGGTTACAAACCCATATTCCAGGGCCCCAGACTGAGAATGTGGTTGCTTCTTTTGGTTCTATTAGCAATGGCAGGCACAATGTGCAACAGCTGGAGGGTGAAAAGAGAGATGGAAAAGTCTCCTACAATCTGAGTTCCAGGGGCATCTACACCCCCTTTTGAGAAACGTTCATCCTGTGCTAGGTGGTTTGTCCAGGCTAGACCTGCTCTGTTCTGCTCTAGCAGTTCTCAACTCTAGCCTTTAGCCTCTGAGCAAACTAGATTGGATCCTTCTTCCTTTATCCATGTGTTCAGTCTTGCAGCAAATTGATTAAACACCTATTCATTGCTTCAATAGCTGACATTCTGTGATGACTTTGCTGTTTCTTGGAGGAGTGGAGGGGAGTGGTTAAGAGCATGGAGTCTGAAATCCAGTTGTTAGAGGTTGAATCTTGGCTAACTGAATGACCTTGGACAAGTTCCTAAACCTCTGTTAGTCTTTGATAAGAGTATCCCACCAGCTTCTTGTGAGGAGTGAATGAGGTATGTTATCCTTAAATCTCAGCCCAGCACCTGGGAGGACATGAGCTGGTAAATGCTTACTGTTAGAATCATGGTCAGTAGTGGTCAGGAACTCCCCAACATGCCGGGCTTTCCCAGGGAGCTCTTCTCCTTTCCCATGCATTTTCTCACCTTTTTTTTCTTTCCTGAGCTATCCTCTGCTCACCTCAGTGATTTACCAAGTGAATATTCAATACCTGCTAAGAGCTCTGCACTGTGTTCAGTGTTGTGGGGTGACAAAAAGACTGGGTGTCATTGGGTCTTTAAGGGGGCTACTGCCTGAATGGAACCATATGTTGACACACACAATGCCAGGAAGGACTTAACGTATGCTGCTCTGTGTGCTAACCAGTGGGAGAGAGCCGGGGGGAGTCAGCATGTTAGGAAGGGAGTGGAGAGGATTGGATTCCACTTGGGTCTACAACAGAACCCTGGATAAGTCACTGTCCCTCCCAGGGCCTCACTTTCCCCATCTGTAAAACCAGAAGATTGGTCAGCAGTTTTTAAATTTTTAGGCCAGGAACCA
Organism: Neogale vison; assembly: GCF_020171115.1. Classification (NCBI taxonomy): domain Eukaryota; kingdom Metazoa; phylum Chordata; class Mammalia; order Carnivora; family Mustelidae; genus Neogale; species Neogale vison. Next base: position 94,981,538 of record NC_058093.1, on the reverse strand, counting down.
CAGTAAGAAGTGTCCACAGTTTTACATCATGACCCTCAGAACTACATACATATTGGAAACAACAGTTTTATGAAACAAGAATTACCCTTACTATGTGAAATTCTCTGTGTTTTATATTTTTAAAAAATGCCTATCCTGACCCTTTATATTGACTTCCTGACCCCTTAATGGTTCAGTTTGAAAACTCTGGACTGGATGATCCCTAAGGGGCATTTTAGCCTAAACTTTCTATAATTTTAGATCTATGTGGGCTGTTTGGATTTAAGAGAAGAAGGAATAATTAATTTTCCAGGGTAGTGACTGGCTAGACCCTAGCTGGATTAATTAAAAAAATATATTTATGTATATGGTTGGCTCTCATACCAACTTTCTGGAATTCAAGGACATAGTCTCATGGAAAAGAAGAGGCTAATTGTTGGGATTCATTTGCTGGAGCATGATGGGGCTGTGAACAGTTACAATGTGCATTGCTCATCTGAATTAGGTTTTCATTTGTGGAAAGAGAAGAAAGAATCCTGTCATCAAAGTTTGCTCCTGCTCTCTACAGTATGGGAATTCTGGAAAGAATCCACTCTCCTAAGGAAAAAAAAAGAAAAGAAAAAAAAAAAAGGGCCAGCTTGTTTTAATCCCTAAATGGATACAGTCCTGTGAATTAGGACTGGGGAGAAAGAACTTCCCTGCCTATGTAAATGTTTGTTTTTGCTCTAATGTGTTTGTCCATTTGCTTGACTGCTCGGGAGATAGCCATCTAGAAACACAAGCTTCAGGAGAAACTTAAAAACCAGAACAAACAAAACCTGCCGCCCCAACCCTCTAGACAGAAAAACTAACCTGTGACCACCAAATGCAACATCCTTAGGCTGTCCTCTAGTTCACATTTCAGAGAGAAAACTCATCCCAGTGGGCCCTTCAGGACTAGGCTCCATTCGAGGGCTTACAAATACCAAGGCATTTCAGTGAACTACCTTCACATTATCCTGAAGCAAATCAATTAGAAGACTTTTTGCATGCTAAGGAAACTTCTGGAATTTTCAGTGACTCTCTGAGATCAATGGCCTTTTTTATTTTATTTTTTTTTGAACAGGTTGAGACTTTCAAAGTGCTTCTGTCAGTCTGGAGCAAAGTCTGATCAGCACCTGCAGAGGCGGGCCCTTTGGGAAAATGTTAGCCTGAAGTTTCATGGATGCAGAATGGCTTAAAGAAGTCAAGGCTGCTTCTCTGTTCTTTTTAACTGTTGTCTGGCTTATATTTTTGTCAAGAACACAGGATTCTGAGTCAGTGGGTTAGTCAAGTTTGTGAACCTTTACTGCCTCTGTAAAACACATAAGGGGCACCTGGGTGGCTCAGTTGGGTAAGCGTCGATTTTTGGCTTCAATTCAGTTCTTGATCTCAGGTTTGTGATTTAAGCCTCCACACTGGGCTCCATGGGAGCCTACTTAATAAAAAATAGTATTGAATTTATAAGATTATATATATATGTGTGTGCAACCCATGTTAGGTTAGTCAGTAGAGAGCACACTATCCTAGGAAGAAGGTGGAAGAAGGTGGACAAGTCTAGGACAGAGATGGCGAGAGGGAGAATGATGCTGAAGGAGGTACCACTTGCCTAAAGTAATGTTGCAAGTTCCAAAGGATGGAACCGAGACAGTGTTTCAGTTCCTCTGACCCAACCCATCCGTCTAAGTGGGGCATGGGAGGGAGGTGGCCACACAATCTTGGTGAAAAAGGGTCAAGGGGAGGTCTTTGGGAAATGGGGATAGAGACACCAACGCTGAAGGGTTGCTAAAAAGATCAACTCGTGGATGGAGCCTTTGACTGGAACTTGTCACGTAGCAGTGCTAGATAAACGGTGAGTCTAGTAATGCCTTCTCTTACCGCAGGTTTGCCCCTTCATGCAGCTTCAGGCTTTCTGAATTCAGAGCCTTTCTCCAGGTAAGGAAATGGCAGTTTGCTGGAATACAATGGTCTTTTTAAGGCGGCTCAGGTGTTTATCTTATTCCAATATTTACCTTATTGAATAGGATTTGGGTGGCTTATTTTTCTATTCCTCAAGGGAGTAAGGTTTCACTGTGTAAAGCTGAATATCAACTTTTAAATGAGAAATGGATAAATCTGAGAGAAAACCCTCTTTTGACCCAGAGGAGAAAAATGCTCTGGCAACATCTGGCTGGGATTCATCTCCATGCACAAACTTAGGGACAGGGAACCCAAAGGAAAGCCAGAAGGAGTTAGGATTGGCTGAAATAACCACAAAGGTTTAGCAGTAACACTGTCCAGGCTTGCGGCCAGGAACATCTGGGATGTTCTAGCATTTGGTTACATATCCGTGGATGGTCACTTGTCCTGAGTACAGAGCAGCTGTTGATTCCTGAGATACTGGGAGGCAGGGAGGACACAGCCTCTTCCATCTAACCTGAGCAATTTCATTTGTTCTTTTTAGTTGTGTGGTCATGAACATGCTACGAAGACGCACACACAAGTTGTGTCTTTCCACAATGTCAGCCTTATTCAACCCTAAAACAAAGTTCAGGATTCCAGACTCAATGACATTTCACCATGGGATTACACTTGGCTTCTTACACAGCACGCAGAGCAGGATGAACAAGGTAACAGAGGGGTGCAGGAAGAGAACGAACCAAACGCGAAGTCAGTCTGGGGGTGCGCAGTTGAGGAAAGGCCTTGGTCTGTTCTGGGTCAGCTCTCGGCACTCACTGCTTCCACTGTTCCAGCAGCGAAGGATCTCTATTCTGTTTGGGGATCCATCGGGCAAAGCCTTTGGCAGCGGTTGCCTTTTTTAAGTGGTCAGACATAGAAGGGTCATGTCCAAAGAGTCTGAAGGTTTGCTGCCCAAATCCTTCCCTTTCTAAAAGGATTTCATCAGTTTTGGGTGTCTGCAGACCTTCTCTGGGTCTGCCCGTTATCAGTTCTGAGTGTCAGCTGACATTGGTCCCGGCGAGCTCTCCTAGCTGTACTGCAGCTTAACTGCTTGCATCATTGCTTGACCCAGGCCTCTACTTGACACGAGAGACTCCATTTTGCTTTCTACAATGGGGGCAGGTGGTATAGGGAGAAAGACTGGAGTTGTGTTAAACAGTGGGCATTCTCCTAGTCTGTACCTTTCCTTCAAGCTGAGGTTGTGTGAAAAGGGAAAGTAGGTCATAGGGGCCCATGAGCTCCTGAGGAAAAAAACTCAAAGCGATGCTTAAGTATTATACTAGAAAAGTCCTTCTCCCCCGGACTTCTACCTTCAAACATGAGAATTTCCTCAGTGATATTTTCAAGTCTCCCATCAGCACAGATTTTTTTATTTGTTTTGTCCAATCCATACGGGTCTATTGAGAACTATCTATGTGCCAGGCACTGTTACAGACGCTGGAGATATAAGAATGAAAAGATGGATAGGTTTGATGGCATTAGCAACAATAATAAAACAAAACTCTGATGTAGAGAAAGGTAGTTCAAACAACATTAAAATCAATAAACAGAGTAGGAGAAAATAGCACTATATATGCCAATTATCAGGTCAATATCCATCATATGTAAAAAGCACTTATAAGTCAATAAGAAAAAGATACTCAATAGAAAAAGGGCAGAGAATAGAAACAAGTTATTTTCAGCGCGCCTGGGTGGCTTAGTCATTTAAGCATCAGACTCTTGGTTTTTGACTCAGGTCATGAGATCAAGCCCCACATTGGGTTCCATGCTCAGTGCAGTCTGCTTAAGATTCTCTCTTCCCTCACTTCCCCTGCACCCTCTCCTCCCGCTCACACATATTCTCTCTCTAAAATAAAAATAAATAAATCTTAAAAAAAAGGAAAAAGAAACAAGTTATATCAAGGGGGCGGGGGGAGAAAAGCCCTTGCCTTGGACTCAGAATGTAGCCAGAGAGAAAAAGTCATTCACAAGTGGTAAGTGTTACAAACAGAAATAAGAACAGAGGAGTTACATCACCTGTGTTAGTCTCTGAAGTTCAATGATAGCAAAAATCAACCGAGTAAAAATTACCCTTAATAGATCCTTTAAATCCCTGATGTACTGTTTACCTCATAGTGTGTATATAAATCTTTTCCTCTAGGCATTTAAGAAGCACTGGGAGAGACTAAATGAAGGAACAGAAGGAATACAGAGGTCTGGAGATCCAATCCATTCTGCTCTTCAAGACAATGAAGGAATATAGGTCAGTTTGGAGCCTGTTGGGTTTGAGGTGCCCTGGGGACATCTGACTGGAGCTGTCCAGCACAGTTGTATACATGGCTTTAGGCTTGGCTCAGAGCTGGGAAGAGAGTGTTGGGATCTTGCATTAAATCAGCTGCTCCTGTGAGGAGAAGAGCCTAGACCGGGTGTAAGGAGACATGGCTTTTTTTGGTCAATGAGGTCTTCTTCTCTGGAGAGCTCATCTCTAAGATGTGAATGATCTGATTGACATGTCTCCACAGGAATGAGACACTTTGGATGGCTAGAGGTAGGAGTGGGATCATGACCTGAGCCGAAGGCAGATGCTTAACTGAATGAACCAACTAGGCACCCTTAGAATCTGTATTTTAATAAACACTCCAAGCAGAGACGTCATTGGAAATGAATGTGCTTCGTGGGCATCCAAGATCACCTCTCTGCCTCCACCCTCCCCTTTATCTGGTCCCATAGAACAAAACCATGTGAAAACACTGGAGAAAGGGGCCATGCTTCAGCTACTTATGTTCTTAGAGTCCTTAGTTATATGTAGCACCATGAACAAGACCTTGATGGTGGGGAATGAGGATGGGATTAGGGCAAGGATGCACAGTGGGTGTATTTAGGACCATCCTACCTAGTCAGTAGTTCTGGAGGGCAGCCGAGGAGGCCAGGAGAGATTCTGCCTGGCTGCCCTTGGCTGTTGTTGATGGCTGCCTACTACTGTCCTACAAACATGCCAAGAGAGATTCAGGGTGTTGGGCTGCTCTCTGAGAACAAGAGTAACAACAACACTGTGTCTGAAATCAGTTCAAGATGTACAAGGATGGGCCCTGCACTGGGTGGGGGGGATGAGCCTATCTGGGGGCACAAATTCCTGATGTTTGAATTCTTACCAGAAAATGTGACTCTAATCCTGTGATGAAGTCACTCTGAGCCACTCTGTAGATACAGAATTCCAGCCTGACTGAACCGAGCAACTGGCTCTAAAGGGCATGGTTTTATGCTCTGATGATCTCTGGGACTGTCCTGCCTGGTAACCTTCCTCCTCCACCCATAGGTAACCTGGTGAGCAAGGAAAGGTCTGCTGATGCTGGGCTGGTTGGGTTGGTTAGGTTGGGTCTCCGACCATGTGAGAGCTGTCAGAGTTTGGATTCTTGAGAGGTTTAAGCTAGACCATGGTTGTTTCAGATCTGGGTTGCAGATCTCATGAGAAGTATAAGAAATTATTCCAGTTCCAGTGGGCCCAAGATGGGGACAGTGGGCCCGAAGCAGGCTCACATAGGCTACGGGTACATGCACGCATTGAATGTTCTTGTGTGAGCACATGTGTATGCTGACTCTGGTGTATATGTGTGCATACGGGGTTTGTGTTTCAAGAGTGTGCTGGGTGGGGGGCGCCTGGGTGGCTCAGTGGGTTAAGCCTCTGCCTTCAGCTCAGGTTATGATCTCAGGGTCCTGGGATCTAGCCCCGCATCGGGCTCTCTGCTCAGTGGGGAGCCTGCTTCCCTCTCTCTCTCTGCCTGCCTTTCTGCCTACTTGTGATCTCTCTCGCTCTGTGAAATATATAAATAAAATCTTAAAAAAAAAAAAAAAAAAAAGAGTGTGCTGGGTATGTTTATGTATTTGAGACCAGTGTGCAGATAGGAATGTGAGCAATGGGGCCCTAAGCACCTGTGTGGACTCTGGTGTGTGAACTGGCAGGGGCACAGTGGTGTTCGGGTTATGGGTTGGGCTGCTTGTGAGCTTGTCCTTCACATGTGGTCAAGGCCAACTTGCTCAGTACCTTGTCTTCTGATCGTTGCTGTTCTTAAAGGCTGTTAGGAGTAGAGAATCTGGTTGCATCTAGACCTTTCTAGGGTTGCGCTTACTGAAATTAATGGTGCAGTGTAACCTACTGAGAGAGGTAAGTGCAATTGCTGGGACTTTAATAATAAATTGCTGATCCATTTTAAGGGAAAAATTTGTCCTTTAAACCTGGGACCTCCGAGTTTCTAGTTCTAGCTTCTGATTTCAGATGCCTTCCCGAGGCTGTGACCTGAAAAGCAACTTGGAGGTTGCGTCTTGAGCTGTCAGCAAGTCTGATGGAGTGTACTTAGTGGAGAGGGAGGGGAATCAGGGTCATGAAAGAGTTGGCGAGCCCCTGCGGAGCTGTGGCATGAACTCTGGGGTGGGAGTGCGGTGTGCAGAGTTCTGTATTGGGTTCTGCTGATGACCATGTTCAGAGAGAGGCTTCTGGTCCTAGTGTCTCATGGGCAAAACCAGGGTGTTGTTGGGAGTGGGCTCTCCATGCCCCATTAAAGTGCGGCAATGTCAGGCACACAGGCCACAGCGAGGATTTACGGTCGTGTTTGTGCTCCTTTTCCACCACTTTGGAAAGTGGAGCAATGCATGTTTCTGGAAAAATGACCCAATTGTTCCTAATGGGCAAAGTCCTTTAGTTTTTCACCAATCGATGCACGTTCACAAAATCACAAAATTGATACATGTTCACAGAAAATTTTCCATAAAGATTTGTGTTTTTTGGTGTTTCGGGCAGGGTTAAAAGACAATAAAATTCACTAGGTCCTTCCATGTCCTGAATTTCAGCAGCTGAGCTACCTGTCCTTGGCAGGCTGGACGCTGGACTGGTAGTGATCGAAGCTCTCAGCATCCGGTGAGGCCCCCCGTCTTACGAATTAGAAACAGAAGCCCTGAGAGGCTAAGGAGTGGGGGCTTGTGTGCTTTACCACTGGGCTGGTCTCTCTTCTCTTGAGTCCTAAGGTCTTGGCTACATGGGATTCCACCCCCACCCCCTTTTTAAAGATTTATTTATTTATTTGACAGAGACACAGTGAGAGAGGGAACACAAGCTGGGGAAGTGGGAGAGGGAGAAGCAGGTTTCCTACGGAGCAGGGAGCCTGATGCAGGGCTTGATCCCAGGACCCTGGGATCATGCCCTGAGCCCAAGGCAGACGCTTACCGACTGAGCCACCCAGGCGCCCCAGGGATCCCTTTCTTGATCTAAGGATACGCTGATGGGAAAATGCACTGTGCTTGAAGGGAAAAGCAAAACCCCAGCGATTCCACATAGTGAGAAAGTCCAGTCCTTCTGCCTAGCAGGGAAAACCCTAGGCACGAAGCAGGAGCTCTCCACAGCTGAATCCAGGAGCCGGCTTCCTGCCTCCTCCTATTCTCCCAGGGGTAGCAAGGGGTGGAGCCTTGTGGGGCTGGGAGGGAGGGCAGGCGGAGGGCCTGTGGGGCCACCCTGGGACCTTTGGTTTCAGGCCCTTCTAGTAACATTAGCACAGTGCTCTCAGTATCCGGGGATGGGTGGTGGGATTTTATCCTTCCCACAAAGACCCTTTCACACATTTATTAATGAATGATGAAGCATGATGTTTAGAGACATTTTCCTGCTAAAGAATAATCCTTGAGTCCTTGAAAACGAGTCAGTGGTCCTCCTAACTCCCTTTCAAAATCTTCCTCCCCTCCAGCATAGCGGCTGGGTTTTGTGCCCTGGGACTGACTGAGGTGTCTTGCTTGGGCCCCCCACTCTTTGTTTTTCCCTCCACACAAGTTAATTTTCCCAGGGTCAGGCGGCGGCGGTTCACTATGGACACAGCATTTTCCTGCAAGATATTTTCTGAAGCCACCAACAGCCTTTTGGTTTTCAGGATTCTTATTTAAAGAAATTTGCATTAATAGCTCTTTGGGCCCCCTCATTTACATACATGTTTGAAAGGGCAGGAGCTTGGGGAATGTGATGAAAAAAACCGTGAATATGCTGGTGATGTGTGCCCTGCAGGGATGCCCACGACTTTGAAAAAAGTAGAAATTTAACTTGCACTTTGTGCGCTGTTACCGAATCTGGGAAAAGAATAAACGTTGTTCTTTTTCTTTTTTTACCTTTGCCTCATATGATGGAGAACAACGTTACTAGTTTTCGGTTTTCCGGAAAAGAACAAAGTTTTTTTGTGTCATGGTTTTTCTGGGGGTGGGAGAAACAGGGCATTAATTAAGACCCATTAGGGAATGAAATGAAATGTGTTCTAAGGAGCCACAAATGTTTTGCAGTTAATACCGGATCTGATTGGGTGCAGTCCTCTACAGGGAAGATTTCTTTGAGTTTCTAATTCTGAAAAAGAGGGGCTTATGGGTCAAAATACAATTACTTTTAACCGGGGATGTTTTATTTATTTATTTTTTCCCAATTTATTTATTTTCAGAAAAACAGTATTCATTATTTTTTCACCACATCCAGTGCTCCATGCAAGCTGTGCCCTCTATAATACCCACCACCTGGTACCCCAACCTCCCACCCCCCCGCCACTTCAAACCCCTCAGATTGTTTTTCAGAGTCCATAGTCTCTCATGGTTCATCTCCCCTTCCAATTTACCCAAAAGCACATACCCTCCCCAATGTCCATAACCCTACCCCCCCTCTCCCAACCCCCCTCCCCCCAGCAACCCACAGTTTGTTTCGTGAGATTAAGAGTCACTTATGGTTTGTCTCCCTCCCTATCCCATCTTGTTTCATGGATTCTTTTCCTACCCACTTAAGCCCCCATGTTGCATCACCACTTCCTCATATCAGGGAGATCATATGATATTTGTCTTTCTCCGCTTGACTTATTTCGCTAAGCATGATACGCTCTAGTTCCATCCATGTTGTCGCAAATGGCAAGATTTCGTTTCTTTTGATGGCTGCATAGTATTCCATTGTGTATATATACCACATCTTCTTGATCCATTCATCTGTTGATGGACATCTAGGTTCTTTCCATAGTTTGGCTATTGTGGACATTGCTGCTATAAACATTCGGGTGCACGTGCCCCTTTGGATCACTACGTTTGTATCTTTTGGGTAAATTCCCAGTAGTGCAATTGCTGGGTCATAGGGCAGTTCTATTTTCAACATTTTGAGGAACCTCCATGCTGTTTTCCAGAGCGGTTGCACCAGCTTGCATTCCCACCAACAGTGTAGGAGGGTTCCCCTTTCTCCACATCCTCGCCAGCATCTGTCATTTCCTGACTTGTTGATTTTAGCCATTCTGACTGGTGTGAGGTGATATCTCATTGTGGTTTTGATTTGTATTTCCCTGATGCCGAGTGATCTGGAGCACTTTTTCATGTGTCTGTTGGCCATCTGGATGTCTTCTTGGCAGAAACGTCTGTTCATGTCCTCTGCCCATTTCTTGATTGGATTATTTGTTCTTTGGGTGTTGAGTTTGCTAAGTACTTTATAGATTTTGGACACTAGTCCTTTATCTGATATGTCGTTTGCAAGTATCTTCTCCCATTCTGTCAGTTGTCTTTTGGTTTTGTTAACTGTTTCCTTTGCTGTGCAAAAGCTTTTGATTTTGATGAAATCCCAAAAGTTCATTTTTGCCTTTGCTTCTAACCGGGGATGTTTTATATTCTTTAGAAATTAGGTTGTATCTATGACATTTGTTAAATCCTGTTGAGACATGAATATCAGTGTTTTGGGTTTCATATAGTAGATCCCATAGGTGTAACTCATTCCAAGGCAAGGAATAATGCAGCCATATTTTTTTAAAGGAAATGAAAAATAAGATGTTCGTTTGAATGGCATGAAGATTTATTTAGACTTGACTCGGACTTAAACTGGGGTCCGTGGACCTCCCCCCCACCCCACAAAGGAGTTCATGCTTAGAATTCTGAATTTCTCTAGCTGAAAATTGGCATGCCCTTTAATTATGAATGTAGGTGACAAACCACATAACATTGGCAGGCCTATGACTATTACCAGTAGAAATCACAGCTATTTATTTCCATAGCACACTGAAATTATTTCAGATATGTCAAAACATGATTTGCTTTACTACTTCAAAGTTATGGCAGTTAGCCTGCCTCCTAAATTTTAAGTGCTTAAATATATAATAATATCTGTCATTGCTACATATTACTATATAAAAAATTTAAAAAATATAACAATATTTCAGTGTAGTTGGTTTCCTTTTTATCCTGGTTATTTCATGTCAGGCATTGAAAAACATGATTCTGGGGCACCTGGGTGGCTCAGTTGTTGGGTATCTGCCTTCAGCTCAGGCCTTGATCCAGGGTCCTGGGATCAAGCCCAAGTCAGGCTCCCTGCTCCCCAGAAGCCTGCTTCTCCCTCTCATACTACTACTGCTTGTGTTCCCTCTCTCCCTTTGTCTTTTTCTGTCAAATAAATACATAAAATTAAAAAAAAAAAAAGAAAGAAAGAAAGAAAGAAAAACATAGGGACCAGGGCATGAAGAAGATCATTCGTCTTCATCCCTTCATCCCTTCTCTGCTGTCAGTGACTGGAGGGACAATGGGTGCGAAGGCTCACGTTGTTGGTGGGAAGGGGTTGGGGGATGGGAGCTCCTGGCCCTGTTCACAAGCTGCCTTGCAGGCCATGGGTTTGGGGCAACTGACTTCTGAGGCTGTATTCTGGTTTCGAAAATGGTGATGACAATAATAATAAGGTTGTTGTTTCTAAGAGGTCCAACTACATTCGGGGAAATTTCTAGTAGCTCCTAACTATACGTTCAAGTTGATAAAAATAAAATTACCTTCGAGGTCTAGGAATTACTAAGATGTGAACTGAAAACCATTATAATTGTGTGTTTAGAAGAAACAGAATCTGTTTTCTTTTCCTCTAATCTACCTGTGGACACCATTGACCAATTCATCTACTGAAATCATCCTCCTTTTTTGCTGGTAACTTGTACTGTTCAGGCCAGTGGCTCTCAAAATGTGGTCTTTGGGCCAGTAACATGCATTGTCGGGGAGCTTATTACAAATGCACATTCTCTGGCCCACTCACACATACTGCAAGTCAGAAGCAATGGAAGTGGGGATCCGTGATCTTTGTTTACCAAGAATCTCAGGTGATTCTAATGTTCCTTAAAGTGTGAGACCCTGTGCTTAAATCATCCCTTATCCCACCCCCAACTCTGGAATTGAATAAGATTGGAGGCAGCTAGTCTCCACCACATGCTTCACTCTTTGCTTCTTGCTTAGTCATACCTGGGATGATCTCAGCTTTTGACCTATTGGGGCTTGCCTTGTCTTTTGGAGCTTCTAGCTTTTTAGGATTTGTCTTTGAGACTGAACAAATCTTACTTTCAGACTAGTTTTCTTTATCAGTTCTGCAGGTACACGGGACCCTCATTAGCTGGATTCCCACAATGGAAATGGAAGCTGGGAGGAAGAGGTGTGAGTTGGCTGATGCAGTTAGGTAACTCATTCTCAGTTCCTCTTAGGTTCCCCTTTGTCCTTCATCCAGCTCTTCCCTGCCCCAGCCCCCACCCCCCTTTGTGGCTTGAAACTGGCCACAGTGGGAGCATTCAGACTATGGGAATCACAAATGCTACAAATCAAGGTATTTTTTGTTTGTTTCTTTATTATCTAAGGAGTTGATTTATGAACACACCCCTAAATGCATGTTTATATCATAATTGGCACTAGTTAGTGTGAACTTGGGAATGTCACCCAACCTGTCAACTATCACTATACAGAACTGAGAACACATAATAGGTCTAGATAAGAGAATGAAAATTACACATAATTCAGAGATAATGATATTTAATGTTTTGATTCATTTCTTCCATGCTTTGCATTTTGTTTAAATATTTGAGGTTATAACTTGGTATCCTTTTGATCAACCACCATTGTATCATAAGCATTCTTCTGTGTTTTTTTAAAAGTATTTGGAAACATGTTTTTTAATGGCTATATAATATCCCACTTGGGATAAAACACTTTACCTGATCTGTGTTATAAATGGTGTTGCAAGGTCTCTCTTTTTTCCCGCATTTTAAGTGTTTTCTTAGATTATATTCCCAGAAGAAAAATTACTGGATAAGCTCTTGATGCTTAAATACATATTTCTAAATTGTTTTCCAAAATGTTTGTACTAGTTTATATTCTCCCCAGTGGAGAAGGAGTAACTCCTTTTAGTTACTATGTTGACCAAATCGAGAGCTCTGTTTTGACTTAGAAACTAGCATTTTGGCACATTGCATTTGGATGTCTGTTTGTTGTCTGATAGCTTTAAAAGGAGACAACCAAATTTGGAGTGTTCTTAAAAAATGTTGGTATCAAGACAATTCCTTAAGCTCTACTGATGGAGGGAGGTTGGCCAACTTGAATAGAAGTGATAGTCATACTCTTTTAATGTGCCAATCTTTTGCAATTTGAATGCATTGCAGTGAAAGTTGAGATGTGGGTAGAGGTTTTGCATGTGACCATATTGAAGGAGGGTGACTGTGACACACGATTTATCCCAGAGCAGCAGGGCTGGGGAAGTTAACCGCTGTAATTCCTCTATTGTAGGAAACAATGTAGTCCTCCCTTCCATCCAGGTGGTGGTAGGTGGGTAGGGTGTGAGAAACAGGAGTGAGCGAGGGGTATGTAGCCAAGCTTTTACCCTCCTTTTATTTATTACAAATTTAAAACAGCAGGAGCCTTTGATTGTTTTATTCTTAAACAAAAGGAATGTATGCTCAACATAAGAAATTTCAAAAATATAGACAATCTAAAATAAACATGACCCCCCAAAATAAGTATTACTCATCAGTTGTATTCTTCCAGTCCATTTTCCTGTGCACCTGTAGGTACATATATATAGTTTTTATCTTTTGCGTATGCAATATGAGATCAAAAAGGCATGCTGTATGAGCTGTTTTATACTCTTTTTCTTCTTCCTTTTGCTCCCTTTAAAACTGAATAGACTGTAAATACCTCTCCATGTCATTTAATAGCCTTCTAAGCATCCTCTTAAATGTCTGTCCAATATTCTATATATGGACATAGCATTTTTATGTAAGCCAGCCCTTATGGTTGGACACTTCTGCATCATGTGTTTTACATTATTGTCAATAATACTTTTTATCCCCTGAACTCTGGGTTTTATAGCTAGCAGCCTTGTTTGGGAACAGTTCAGAGAGAAGCTGACTCAATTCCAGAAAGTCCCAGTTGACCGACTCCCAGGATGAGTTGTTGTGCCTGTCTTTTTCATTTCTTCTTTTCTCTCCGATCATTCCCTTCTCTTCCTCTCACAGACCTATGACAGAGGGAGGTACAGGGCTCTCCGTCTTCCCTGCGCTCTCTGGCTTGTTCTTCATCTCAGGAACCTACAGAGCCTAAGGCTGAGATAATTCTAACTATACCACGCTGCCTCTGCTCCCTGTTTGTTTAAAGTAATTAGGGGCACTGTTACACAGTAAGAAAGCAGTATGGGGATTAGGTGGGAAATGACAGTCTCCTGCCTGACCCCTGCCAGCATCTCATTATTTGTCACTCTTCAGAGGTAACCAGTTATAATTTCTTAACTTGGATTTTATAATTTCTTAATTTCTTGGATGCTTGTTTCCTTATTTCTATATAACATGCCTATATTGCATCTTCCCTCCATTTTATCTATTGTTTTCCTACTATAGATATAAATAGTATTCTGCTAACATAGAGTTTCCAATTCCATCCCCAAGTACATTCTATTGGCAGAGGTATATAACGGTTTTAATAGATCAATATTTGGTATTCACATCACTGTAACTAGATAGTCATTGTTCATAGCTGAGCCAAGTAGCCTACTCTGGCTTTTTGTTCTTAATCCTTTCCTGGATTGGATGAGGCCCACCTACAGTGGGAAGGGCAAGATACTTTACTGAGTCCCCCAATTCAGAAGCTAATCTTATCCAGACACACCCTCACAGACACACCGGTGATAATGCTTTATCTTGGCACCCCTTGATCCAGTCAAGTTGACATAAAAGTAATCATCACACTCAGAATTGGGAAGAGATGCTCTTGTGGGCTTGTAAGAGCCAGCTGTAGCACATTACTGGGCTACCACCTTAATTTTGATGGAACCCACCTTCTAGTAGCTTCCTGAGAAAGGGTACATGGAAGTAAATGTACTTTACATTGAAAGCTTCCATGTTTTTTTAAATGACTTTTTTACTCATACTTGATTGATATCTTCATAAAAATCTGGGTGAGGTATGGTTTTCATTCAGAACGTTGGGGGTGTTTCTACATTTTTTTTTTTTTTTTTGTTTCCATTGTTGGTAATGAGCAGTCCAATGCCATCCTGGGTCTGATCCTTTGTATGTATCTTACTTGTCTTCTCTGGAAGCCTCTAGAATCTTTTCTTTATCCCTGATGATAGGAAATTTCATGGTGGTGCATCCTGTCTCCCAATTGTTCTGTATCCTTAGCAGATCCTTTTCAGTTAGTAAGCTCATTTCTCTCAATTTTGGGAAACTTTCTCATATTTCTTGATTTTCTCTCTTCCATTCTCTTTTCCTAGAACTGTAGTTTGTTGGCTATTAGTTATCTTCTTTTGATCCTTTAATCCACATTCCTTCCTTCCTCCCTCCCTTCGTCCCTTTCTTCCTCCTTTTGATTGCCAAGAGCTTTTCCTCAACATTACTAGCCTTTTGGTATAACATTAGGTATTCCTATCAGGTGGATGACACCTTGAGTTGGGGGTCATGCCCTATATTTGTGTCTCCTACAGAGTGTCTATCTGGCACAATGCTTGACAGGATAAAGACACAGAACCAGCAAAGACATTTTATCCAGGTAGATTTTGAATTATACACTAGGGGAAAATTATTTAACTTCTCCATTCTTTAGTTTTTCTCGTTCATAGCTGAAAGCATGTCTCCCAATAGGGAGGGAGGCCAGAAAGCCTGAAGGGTAGTCTACCAGATCTGGTGCAAGGAGAGCACAGCCCTTCCATCTCCCCACTCTACCCCCAGGGCACATTCTAAATAATGCATTTTATTAATCTTAAAAATGTAGAATCTCATGAGGGGTTACATTTTATGGTACCCAGTGCCACAGTTAAATAATTTCATCTTAAGAACAAGGAGCATTTTGATGCTTAAATAGGACTATTACTGTTCAATGATGAATTTAAATTGTCTTTTTTCAGCTGCCTTCCATCTGACTTCCCTTGGCCAAAGTAACAACAATAATAATGGCTAAAGTTTATTGAGCACTTACTGTATTCCAGGTCCTATTCTAAGTACTTAATATGTATTTGTTTAATTCTTACTAAAATTGCATGAGGTAGATCGTATTGTTATTCCCATTTAAAGTTGAGGAAACAAAGGTTCAGGCCTAAGATTACACAGCTAGTACATGTAATGTGGGGACTTAAACTCTGCAATTAACTATGAATCCTATGCTACTAGGAAGCTTTCTTTATGGAGGAGCTTCTATATGTGGATCCTTCATTTGAGGGAAGCCAGGAGTCCCAGGATGTTCTCTCCACTGGGGAGGCTGAGTATCTCAAGGCGCAGTTCTGAAGCTGGGTGAGAGTGTACAACAGGCTTAGCAGATGTCCCTGCCCACGAGGGAGGAGGTTCCTTGGGGCTGAACACCCTTTACAGCTGTTCCCAAGAGCAGCCTTGACAGGCCTGCCCAACAGTGGGACCTCTCCTGTTCAAGCAGCCTTAACTACTAACACTGTTTTGCCTCGGTGGCCGGGCTCAGCTCCCGACAGGCCTCGTTTAAACAGGCGGCTTGTAACAGCTGGGGCTGGCTCAGCAGAGCGTGTGGGCAGCCAAGGATGTTCCGAGTGCAGGTGCCTGTCTCTGAATGTGCAATCATGCAAATCCAAGCACCCAGACTGACGTGAATTGAAAGCCTAGTGTTCAGTTCCAATAAACTCAACTGTCTATTGCCAGAGCAGCTTGGACTGGCAGTCCTCTACTCATCAATTCAAATGAGCATTTGTGGTGATAGAGGAAAGAAGTGTGGGGTGAATCCCAATCAGAGCTCACTCCCTTTGGGTAGGCAGCATCTGTGAAAGGCTTCAGACACATTTTGGGGGATTAATTCTCATAGGAACTGGCCATGAGACAGAAGGTGTTGCCGGAGAAGGAGGTGAGGGAAATTACACCCTCTGCTCATAGGACCTTGGAGACCACCAGATCGTCCCTCTTTTTTTTTTGACACTGAGGTGTAAAGGTGGAAGCCAGAGAGGGTAAGCAGTTGCCCAAGGGCACACAGTTCACCACTAATGGGCTAGACTTCTGGATTCCAAGTTTGGGTTTACTTTTAGCCATTCTACCCAGTAGATTATCCCTTCTAGCTCACTACTTTGAGCACCCGGTCACCAGTGACCTTAACACCTATCACCAGCTCTTTGCCCAAAGCCTCAGGGAGACCAGCAATAGCAAACTTGGTAGAATGCGAAGAACTGAAAGCATTGCTTGACGCAGAAAAGGGGAAGCCGAGGGCAGGTTGTGGCACAAATGTCTGGGCATTGGCTCCAGGACAAAGCAGCTCTCAGGGCCACAAGATTGGTATCCTCTCTGCTGACACTCTGTTCTTATGGACTCTCAAATAGCCTTCGGATTGGATCTTGGCTATTAAAGGTCTGTGGTGTAAGTGAGGTCCTTGCATTGCCAGTCATAGTAAGCAACCCCAGCTAATGAAAAGCAAAGCTGGGGCATCCTTTCTTTACTGGTAGATCAACATTCTCTTCTTTGGTCCATCTGGCCAACCCTGACTGTCCTACTGCCCATGGTCCCTGTCACGTAGACCTTTGACAACTCCCCATTGTCACTTACTCCACAATCCTGCCCTCCCCTGGCCTCCAAAGTCCATGTAAATGCTCTGGAGATGCATCTCATTAGCCTTCTAATTTGCAGTAAGTGTCAGGATCACACTATTCAAATGTTGCAGAGGCAAGTGCAAGGGGAATGAATTAAATGGTATAAGCTTCCTACCTCTGAATCATCAGTTCAGGAAGTTACCTTCAATGCCATCTTTAAGCTTGCCTTCCAAGCTGGTCTATATGCTTAAGCCCCCGCACGATCCCTCCCAGCCAGGCAAACCAGCAGAGAGGCTATTTTGGCTCCAAATGGCTGTTACACAATTTCCTTTTTTTTTTTTTCCCTACCCCACCCCCACCTGGTGTATCACATCCCAGGATAAATGGTAAAAATTAGGGTGGACACACCTAGGCAGTTGTAGCTCTTTTTAGAGTTCAGAGGTTAGAAGGCATGGATGGAGAACGGACATGCGTTTTCCAGCTTAACCAAGGCAGCGCAAACTTTGTTAACAATCTTTGTCTTCGGTGGAAGCTGATTTGTAGCCTCACAACCGTGAGTCTGAGTTCCTGGAAGAGAGAATCTGATTGGCTCTCCATGGGCCAGGTGTCTATGGTTGGCCTAGTCATCAGAAGGGGCGGGCTCACCCACTGTGAAATGCTTGGGGGAAGGAACTTTCTCAAGAGGAAAACAGTCCCTGCTGAGAAACTTATTCCCATTGCCTCGTTGAATAGCCAGGTTCAATTCCCTATCACCAATTAGTTTAAGTTTACCGACTGCTAGCCAGTTCTCCCAGGGCCGGACAACCCTGTATTAATTAGCTTCTCAGATGTGTGGAATCCAAGTTCCCTGGAATGGCAAAAGGGAGGGTGCCCTTGAAACCATCTTCTTAAAACTCAGACTGGTAGCATTGACTTAATCTCTTCCTTTTTACAAATGAGGACACAGGTTTGGGGAAGGCATATGCCTTGCTCAAGGTTAGCCCATCCCCAGTAGGTACCTTGTAAAGTGGGGAGGCTGGAAGAACCACCTTGCTAAATCCTTCACCAGCCATCAGCACGGGGTGGAAATGCTGACTGGATAAATACTATATCACTGTGGCAAGATTTGTGGCCCTCGGAGGGCTTCCCGTAACAATACCTAAGGAGGTTTTAATGATCTGCCTACTGGGCATTCTTGAAGCATTCATTTTGGAGAAGGCCAAGGTGCTCAGACTATAATTCTGAAGCTAATTTCTCCCTGGACTCTCATGTCTTGACAGCAAGAGAGAGTGAATAAGGAGAATGACTAGGATTGCGCCAGCCCTTGATTCTTGTCCTTTTGACCTTCTGCTGCAGAAAGAAAATGGGCTTGGTGTGACTTTTAACACCTGCTGCAAAATGTTGTTACAGAGGGCATTGAAGAGAGAATGAGAGCGCCTGCCATAGGCCAGTGCCTCTGCCTGCAAAATACCTTCCTGTAGTTCTTAAGCTCTTAACCCTGAGATCAGTCCATCCCCGGGAACCAGCGGAGCATAGGATCGACTTGGGGGCATGGGCCAATTGAAGAGAGGGCATTGTTGCAGCTTCTTGGGGCACACAGTATCCCAGATTGTGAGGAAGCGAAAGGATTAGGGAGGAGAAGATGAAAGGTAAGCCAGAGAAAATAGGTGAAGGAAGTAGGTATTAAAATAAGAAGTGAAATTTCTGGGAAGCCTATCCAATGTTTTGTCCATGCTCAACTGGATTAGGAACATATAATGAAAGCAAACAGATGTAACGGGGTGGGGATGATTAATGGTGTCTTGCGATAGGTCAGGAAATGACTTGGTTCAGGAGGGCTACAGGAGGAAATTGAACTTAATGCTTAAGTTTTAGTTGCTTAACTTCTTAGTACACACCTGTAAAACCAGAAAGAAAGAGAGGCCCGAGGTTTAATATGTTGTTTGTAAAGTAACGTGAGATATGAATGTCTTGAGCATGTGCTTCAGCTTTATCAAGGATGTCTTTTCCAAGCAATTATTGCAGAAAGTGGACCTCCCTAGTGGTACTGGTGATTGATTAGAAGTCACCTTTCAATGAAATGAAAGTACAGCTTCTCTCCATCTACTCACTCCAGTGATTTGTTGGCTTTCCAGAGTCCCAGTGAAGTTTCCCTCTGCACCACAAACCCCATGGCACATCTTTCCTCCTTGGAGTTCGTATAATGCTCCATTTGCTTTACTTCTCTTTGCTTTGCATCATGTATGGCTTGTATTGCTAGAGTACTCTAGTGGGATCTGAAGATTCGAACCACTGTAATATGGGGACTTACGGCAAAGAATGGTAACTGTGCCCTCCTTACCTTTTTTTTAAAAAAAGGTTTATTTATTTATATTAGAGAGAGAGAGAGAGAGAACAAGCAGAGGGAGGAGCAGAAGGAGATGAACAAGCAGACTCTGTGCAGAGCACAGAGCCTGAGGTGGGGATTGATCCCCTACCCTGGGATTAATGATTTGAGCTGAAATCAAGAATTGGACTCTTAACCGACTGACCTATCCAGGCTTCTTTTTTGTTTGTTTGGTTTTTAACATCTTATTTTATTTTTTTCTGTGTTCCAAGATTCATTGTTTATGCACCACGGCCAGTGCTCCATGCAATAGGTGCCCTCCTTAATACCCACCACCAGGCTCACCCATCCCCCCACCCCCTCCCTTCCCAAACCTTCATTTTGTTTCTCAGAGTCCACAGTTTCTCATGGTTCATCTCCCCCTCTGATTTCCCCAATTCACTTTTTCCTTCTCCTAATGTCCTCCATGTTATTCCTTATGCTCCACAAGTAAGTGAAACCATATGATAATTGACTTTCTCTGCTTAATGTATTTCACTCAGCATAATCTCCTCTAGTCCCATCCATGTTGATACAAAATTGGGTATTCATCCATTCTGAGGGCTGTGTAACATTCCATTGTATATATGGACCACATCTTCTTTATCCATTTGTCTATTGAAGGGCATCTCAGCTCTTTCCACAGTTTGGCAATTGTGGACATTGCTACTATGAACACTGGGGTTCAAATGGCCCTTCTTTTCACTACATCTGTATCTTTGGGGTAAATACCCAGTAGTGCAATTGTAGGGTCATACAGTAGCTCTATTTTTAATTTTTTGAGGTATCTCCACACTGTTTTCCAATGTGGCTGCACCAACTTGCATTCCCCCCAATAGCGTAAGAGGGTTCCTCTTTCTCCACATCCTCTCCAACATTTATTGTTTCCTGTCCTGTTGATTTTGGCCATTCTAACTGGTGTAAGGTAGTATCTCAGTGTGGTTTTGATTTGAATTTCCCTGATGGCTAGTGATGATGGACATTTTTTCATAAGTCTGTTATCCATTTGTAAGTCTTCTTTGGAGAAGTGTCTGTTCATGTCCTCTGCCATTTTTTGACATGATTATCTGTTTTTTGGGTGTTGGGTTTGAGGAGTTCTTTATAGATCTTGGATATGAGCCCTTTGTCTGTAGTGTCATTTACAAATATCTTCTCCAATTCTGTGGGTTGCCTCTTAGTTTTGTTGACTGTTTCCTTTGCTGTACAGAACCTTTTTTCTTGATGAAGTCCCAAAAGTTCATTTTTGCTTTTGTTTCCTTTCAGGCTCCTTTTTTTTTTTTTAATTTGACAGCAGAGATTACAAGTAGGCAGAAAGGCAGGCAGAGAGAGAGAGAGGAGGAAGAAGGCTCCCTGCTGAGCAGAGAGCCTGATGCGGGGCTCTCTGGGATCATGACCTGAGCCAAAGTCAGAGGCTTAACCCACTGAGCCACCCAGGTGGCTCAGTGGGTTAATAAGGTGCCCCTAGGCTCCTTATTTTTAATAAGATAGTCCTACCCCCTTGTAGAAGGCAATGATAACCTACCTAGGATCTCCATTTCTCAGCCTCCCTTGCAGCTAGATGTGGCTGATGATAGAATGTGAACAGAAATCCACAGTTGTTCCTTGCAAGGAAATTGTCTACCCTCCCTTTCTCCCTCCTTTCCTCCTAACTGGCTAGAATAACCATCAGCATATACCCATGGGATAATGGAAGAAGAGAAGAAATGTGAGTCGTGGGTTGTCTTTGTAAATTAGTGTTGTCCGTCTGCTTGGGAATTGTTCCATCTACCCCTCGATATGAAGTAAGGAAGACATTGATATCTTGTTTTAACCTCTGCAGTATTGATATCATTGAGGCAGTTTATCCTGTATCTAAACTAATATAGAAGTTCAATGCTTTGTGTTTCTTCCTTTCCTAGTTGGTATAGAGATAGTTTTCCCAACCTCCTGGAAGGATATGAGCGTTCTGTCCTTCTTGCTCCTCAGGAAAAAGGGACTGATTTTTCTCTTATTTGAGTCCTGGTTCTGATGGGCATCATACTGTGAAGAAACAAAAGAAGGTTTGAGGAGGAGGTAGAGAAGAGGTGCCTCTGTGGAAAGAAGGCTTTCATTTGTGCTAAAAAGGAAATGGTGGTAGGCTTGGAGAGAAGAAGAAGGAGAGAACTTCAGGGTGGTTTGCAGGAGTTGGGATAGAGCCTAGAAGTTACTAAGGAGGGAGACGTTCTGCTGTATGGATAGAGATGCAAGTCCAGAGCTAGCAAAAGTCTAGCAAGAGAAGTATTGTTCAAGCACTGTGTGGAAACTGAGTAATGACAATTGGGATGAGCCTGGGTACTATGCTGGCAGAACTTTCTGTAGGTATCTGGTGAGGTCTTCCCTTCGTCAGCACTTGGTAGTTTGACCTGTCATTGTCTGATGACAGTGACATCCCTCCATGCTCCAAGACTGTGCTCAGCCCCACTGATTACCCTGTGAGCTCTTTCCTGCATCCTCCACCTTAGGAGCCAGCTGGACTCAGGAAAAGACCAGAGGGAGTGGAAGTTCCCTCAGCATCTGAACTTAGTAGTAGAGTTGCCAGATCTAAGGGGGAAAAAATGAATAATGAATAATTATGAACAATGAAAAATGAACAATGAATAATTTTTTTTGTATAGGCATGCCCCATGCAATAACTCATGTATTTTATTTGGCTTCCCTACCTTGGAGGAGGAGGATTGCTGGAAGTCTCTTGAGCTGGGCCAGTGGTAATAACACCACTGCTACCTTATTCCTTCATGAGTATGAATGGTATAAATCTAAAGCAGGAAGATCAATTCGAGTGTCATCCATGGCCTAAAGATGAAGTTAGGGTCCCCGACCTGACTGGAAACTACTTGGAGGGTAGGCACTTATCAGATATATCTGATTATTCCATTCAGCATGAGCACAGGGCTGGGCACATGCTTGACATTCAATGAAGCCTTGCTGCCAACTTTAGTTGAACAGCCCTGTGCTGAACTGGAGGGAGCACTGAATTAAGAGTCAGGAGGCCAGGTGCTGTTCCTGGTGTTATATTCAATTTGGCAGATGCTTGTCAGAAGTTTTCTCTACCTCACTGGTTCTGCTAGGTATAAAATAAGGGGTTTAGATTAGAACTTAGGAATTTAACTTGTCTCCTTTAGGAAAGTGGGAGAGGTTAGAAGAGAGAGGATCCAAACAGACAGGACCAGATCTGTGTTGCCTACTGGAAGAAAATTACCAGCAGCAGCTTGGTAGGGCACACAGCATCTATTACTATTTAACTAAATACTTAGTGACCTTATTTCCCCCTTTTCTTCCATTGAATGGATTTGGGGAAGGCCATGCTCCTGAGATTCTTCTCCCAAAATGCTCTCAGGGAGCTTCAGGGTTGCTCCCTGTCCCAGAACATCAGCTTGGTTACTGTGGTCAGAAAATCTGGCCAGTCTGCCCAAGGTCTTGCCACCCACTTCCATCAGGTTGTCATGTACATACCTGGGCCGTCAAGCCCAGCTGCAGGCTTCTCTGCTCACTGCTGCCTTGCTACCCCGGTCCCAGACTTCCAGGAAGAATCAGCCCCTCCCAATTTGCTCCAAGCCCAGTCACAGGCCCTTCCCTCTTCTCCTGAAATCTGACTAGGGGTGGATCCCATGACTCAGACTAGTAATCCACAGCACATTTCCCATTTCTCAGGCATTTCTCCTCCTCTCCTCCTCCTCCTCCTCCTCCTCCTTAAAATCTTCTTTTAAGATTTTACTTACTTATTTGAGAGAGAGCAAGAGAAAAGAGAGAGCACAGGCAGGGTAAAGTGCAGAGAGAGAAACAAACTCCCCACTGAGAAGGGTGCCCAACTTGGGGCTTGATCCCAGGACTCTAGGATCATGACATGAGCTGAAGGCAGTCCCTTAGCCCCCTGAGTCACCCTCAGGTGCCCCTCTTATATTTGTTCTTAATGCTCTTGGGCTAGGAGGTGGGGAGAGCTGATAGTTCAGTATGAATTTCTCTCTAGGAAAAACAATTTTTCTTCTGTTTTTTGGTGCACCGTGTGTCTTGAGAGATCACTTTTCATGCCTTTCTGTGGCACAGACGTGCAAGTATAAGGAGCTATCACCGTTTCTACTAGGACATTGGGTGGGGACCTGTCTTCCATTGATAGAACTGAAAGGGCTAGGCACTTCCCCAAAGAAAGGGAGTAGCCTCCAAAGGAAATGATGACCTCTGCTTCTAGAAATCAAATATAGAAGCCAACCCCTAAATAATAATTCCCTCACTGAAATTAAAAAAAAAAAAATCCAAAATCCCTCTTTACCAGGTTCTCTACTAGATAGCCAGTGTCCTTCTGTGTTAGGTTTCATTAGAAGCCTATAGTCCTCTACAGGAGGTGAGAGTAATATGACACAAAACGGGAGGGCCTAGGACAGGACACCACTGAATGGCATCAGAAGTCAACCCTGGGAAACATGAGTGGGAGATGAGGTAGATCTTGGAGCATCCTGGAGGCTTCTTGGAAGGAGATGGAACATGAACCAAGCCTCAATGGATGACTCTGCCTTGAAAAATCAGAAGGAAGAATATTCAAGTTCAAACTTCTGACGTGATGATGAGATACAAATGAGCATGTTGTGTTTGTGGGAAGGTGAGGGAACACCACTGGTACCAGCAGTCCCCACTCCCTTTCACCAACTGGGATAGGAAGAGGGTTCATCTAGATGGCAACTCTGATCACATGGGAGTGGCTTCCAGGAGTGCTGTGTTGAGAACAGTATTAAGGCCACTGTGCTCGGCAGAGAAAAGTATTGGCATCAATTAGTGATGACTGTCATAGGTATAGGAGGGGGAAGGAGTGATGTATCTTTCAAGAATGTCACTCTTGCCTAGAAACTGTTGGATGTAAGTTCAAAAGAACCTCCAGTGTAGGGACTTTCCTCCTTTTTCCTGTCCTCAATGTAAGCCAGTGCACACTGAGAATCAAGTGTCTGACTTTGAACAATAACTTACTACATTTCTGCCAAGCCATCGAGCCTAACGGTACCAATTCCCCACTCTTGCTCTTCAATCTGCTCAGAGAAGCCAGGGTCCTTGTCTCTGCTTCCTGAGTGTAAGAGAGAACAGTGTTTCCAACTGGGACAAATAACTTTGGTTTGAGGTAAGACAATGAGGCACTAAAGGGTGGAAGAGAACAGGGGAAATTCTGCTTGTGGACACTTGCCAATACCCATGTGAGTGTGTTATTACCTAATGTGCAGCGCTGGGCTTGTGTTGCTTCCTGTACCCAAGTGTTATCTCCCTATCGGGGCTGTAAGTTCCTTGAGGTCAGGGATTGCTGTCTTTATCTTAGGGGTTAAAGAGATAGGAACTGGGTCTGTACTCTTTGTGCGTCTACCACACTTCGCACGTGATGGACATAGTGTCCTTCAGAGAGTTAGAAGCTTAGAGGATGACTATTGGATGGCTTGAGAGCCCTGCCAATGACTTGTCTGCTTTAAGGAAAAATCAAATAAAATTGAGCTGTGATCCTTCAGTCTCAGCGATTGGCAGGACATAACAATGGGCCATTCATACCACCTCCTTTCTGAGTATTTTTCTAAGAGCCTGAGCCTTCTCTCAATTCACAGGATCCTCCCTGGAGGGTGGATGAGGACTATGTGGGGACAAAGAGAAGACTGACTGGATGGAGCACCTTTTAAAATATTTCCCCCGGAGCCTGCAGAGTGGCATTTTCCCATCTGCCCTGGAGGTGTCCAGTGGGTATTTTCAAAGGAGGGATTTCTGCAAAATTGGAGGGTGACTATTCAGGAAATAGTCTCTGATCTTTGATCCATTTAAAAAACTGTACACTGGTCGAGAGCTTGTGTCACTGCAGCAGCAAGGTAGCCTGGCACACATCTTAAGAAGCGGCTGGGGTGATCCCACATCATGGCGTTCACGACAAAGTAAGGCCGTGGCATTGTGGCAGGAGCAGGGGGTGGCCAGGGGGCTGTATGGAGTCACAGAGAGCCGGATATGCTTTCAGAGCATAAAACAGAAGGCCAGCTGAGCTCAGCTGCAAAAGCTCTGCAAAATTAGAAAAGAGTTTTAAGAGTGCGTATACCTTAAAATTGAATAGGAGGTGACATCTATAGGATATCATTGTGTGGACTTTGAGTCTGTCTGCAGCTTCTTAAACTATCAAGATTTAAGTCTTTGGTGAAAGAGTATCGTGGCAAATAAGACGAAGTAACATCCCCTCACTTTCAGATTTTGCATCATAGCTGTTTTTTCCAGGATGCTCGACAGTCCGCTAGAGGGCTTATGCTGATCACCCCACTGCGGGAATTCACAGTTTACAGGGAGCACTAGGGTATGAGCCACCCCATGTGCTATGGGTTATAAATGAGAATAATGAGACCTATATGGGTGTGTGGGCCTATTCACATGGTTTGGTTAGTGGTCAGACTAGGCTCAGGACTCAGCATTCCTGCTTCCAGGTCTGGGCACTGTCCACCCTACCTCCCCGCTCTTCTGGTAGACAGGAGCTCAGCTGGGGCTGGCTCCGGCTTCTCTCTGCTCTGAAATGTAGTTCCACTGAACTCCAGCTGCTGCGCCATCCACGCAACAGGGACAGCGTGAGACACCTTGCTTTCCGTGAAGGACACTTACACTTTGAAAAAAGTAATGCACCTAATATTAGTCTTGGGCTCACTGCAGGAAAGGGGCTGAGTAATGCGGAATCCTAATAGAGTTAGTAGCAGTATGGAGGTTAAACATGTGGCCTCTGGGTGGGTCACTCAACCTCTTTGTGCCTCAGTGTCCTCATTTGTAAAATGGTGCTAATAACAGTATCTACCTTATTGGGTTCTTGAACACACACACACACACTTTATAGTCCTTATAATTTTGCCTAGTACATAGTAAGCACACATAAGGGCAAAGTATTAACATTGTTAACATGTTAACATATTAACATGTTAATAATAACATTAATAATGTTAATAACAACATTAACATTAACAAATAACAAAGTATTAACATTGCTAATACTTATGTAAGCATGTTATTACCTAATGGTGGCCCTGGTCTTGCATTTTTTCCTGTACCCGAACCTTATCTCCTTATCAAAGTATAAGTTCCTTGAGGTCAAGGACTGTGCTCTCTTGACCTTAGAAAGTCCAAGAGACAGTAACTAGGTTGGCTTTTACCTTATCAGTTGTTGTATGTCTTTCCAAAAGGTTTCAGTTGTTGTAGCCCTTTACAACAGCAGTTGAACAAACTACTCTATTGTATACAGTAGCTCACTTAAGGTTTCCATTGTCTATGTGAATGAGGCATTTTAACCCCTCCCCCACCCACTGCAGGGGTGCTGTTGGGGTTCATGCCTCATGCCCTGTCCCTTGTGACAGCTTCCTTCCTTGAGTGCTTGCTGACTCTCCCAGCATTTCTTCTACAGGGTTTTCTCCTAAGCTGTTGGAGGGCTGTTAAATCTGGGAAGGCAGGAGATAATACCCCCTTGAACAACGAAGGACAAGAGCGTCCCACCTTTCTGAGGCTCCGCACTGAGGTATCTGCTACAGTAAGACCTCTCACATTTGAACCGGCACAAGAATCACCTGAGGATCTAATTACAATGCAAATTCTGATCAGGAGGGCTGAGGTGGGACAAGATTCTGCTTTTCTAATTGGCCCCCAGGTGACGCTTGTGCTGATGGTCCCATGGACCAAATACGAAGCAGGAAGTTCTACATGGTTTCCTTTGCAAGATACTCAGGGGCTAGAACCAGAGTTGGTCTGCAGCGTGCTCTAATTGGTCTTCAGTCCTTCCTTGTCTCACCTCTCTCTGGCTTCTTAGAATCACCCCCCCCCAAGTAAACCACCTGTTCTGCACCCATGTTTTGGCTCAGACTCAGGAGCACCTCCAGTCAGACAGCCCTTGCTGATGTAGATTGCACAGTTACAGAGAGATGGGGCTCCAGCCCAAGTCCCATCTCAGGCTCTTTGTACTATACCTTCATACCTCTGTGCCATGCTGCTTTTCTAGTGGTCTGTCACTGCTTTATGTTTTGAGCTCAGCTGCAGATAACTGAAAACCCAAATAACAATAGCTTAAGCACAATAGGAACTCATTTTCCTTGAGTAAAGGCAAATTCTTAGGAATTGTGTTGATGGTGTTGATGTGGTGGTTCAGGGATTTTTAGCTGAGTGCTGCTCTATGAGTCTCTGGGCATGTTCGTCATGGTTGGAGAAACACCACCACAACTTCTGTTGCCGTAACTGCATTTCAGGAAGGAGGAAGAAGACCAAAACACAAAAGGGTACATGCCAGTTGAGAATGCTCTTTTCCTCCTCCTACAAACTTCCTTTGAAACCCTACCTTAAATACCCACCCCCCCACCCTCAAATATTTCAAAGGCTGGAACATTCATGTGGCCACTGCAATTTATAAACCCTTTGGAAAAATGTAGTTTTTCTGAAAAATTGGTGTGTTGCTGTCCCAACACAATAGACTCTAGCTATTCATCCCTATAGGAGATTAGCAAGGGTTTCAGGAGAGTTATTTTTCAAGAGCTTTACATGATTTCTCCAAAGCTCTGTTGTAGGTTAGGGAGGGAGCTGGTGGTGGCAGAGGAGGGAGGGCATTGTATCTCTGTTTTAGGCACCTTCCTAGGCACCTCCCTGGTCCATTACAATGGTAAAATCTGGCCTGTAGGAATTAAGTGGTCAGGTGGGGTCATGGTAGGGCTTTAACTCCAGGCTGGGCTGGCTTTTTCTTAAAGTATAAGAACTCAAAAACAGTTTACAACTTCTGGGACTAATTCTTCCCAAGGACTCCATCCAGCCAATGGAAGAAATCCATCTTCTTCCTATTAGCATAAACTTCATCTCACTTTCTAGGGGACCAAGGACCCTTGTTGTAACCACATTATACCAGGAGGGCGTCTGCCTCTTCCCAGTCTGGGTTATGCTTCAGAGTTTGATAACATTGTCTCCCCAAGCTAGATAACTAGCTCAAATAATTTCTTCCTGATCTGTATTTTCTGATCTCTCCACTTCTCCCAGCACCTCCTTCTACTGTGCTCCACGGCTCAGCCAGATAGGCATTGGCTTATTTAAGCAGGTACCTCATCCAACTGACTTATGAGCATCTGCAGTTCCACGTCTTCATTCTTATTCTTCC
This sequence comes from Neogale vison, assembly GCF_020171115.1. Lineage (NCBI taxonomy): Eukaryota > Metazoa > Chordata > Mammalia > Carnivora > Mustelidae > Neogale > Neogale vison. Next base: position 94,953,353 of record NC_058093.1, on the reverse strand, counting down.
AAGCGCCTGGACCAGCCAGTTAATTAATTGATGGGATGTAGCGTACAACCCAGACCCCTTTTCTCCTGGAATTTGGAGTCTTTTTCTCAAAGTAGGTAGGGACTTTAAGTGTTTGCTGATTGAATTAGTTATTCAAAGAATGGTAAAAATTTAAATATAGAAATGTTCTTGAAGTTTTTCCTCGGTGTTTTGAGATCAGGTGGTGTTCTACTACTTAAATTCACTGTGTAAATTTAGTCAAATCAATCCATCTGTCTGTCCTGTTCTGTCATCTACAAAATGGACCTAATAAAAATAATGTATGTTGAGTACTTACTGTGTGTTAGGTGCTGTTCAAGAACTATAGGCATAGGAACTCAGGTAAGTTCTTAGCCTTGAGTTCTAGATGGTGTAAGTGAACTAATACATGGAAAATACTTAGCATGGTAACTGGCACATGGCAAGCTCTTGAATATGTTAGTTATTAAAATCAGTTATAATCAGTTCTCGATTCTTGCCCACTATTAATGTTGGATTTGAGATCTGTTTGCAGCATCTATTTGTTTCTTCTTTTTTTAACGTGGGGTGGTATCTTCCTGTCCTCCAGAACCTCTCCCCGTCTCTCTGTTTCAACCACTCACAACGATTCCTCTGGGCTATTTGCTTCAAACTGCCCTGTTATTCTTCATCCTACTCCTTCTCTGAAAACATTTCCTTCTCTTGGTGGAGGAAAAAGGATAAGATATTTCAGGATTTCCAGTGTTTACGAAATTTCAGTCTCTCTACATAGACATACTGCCATTTTCTTTTCTTTCCATATGACCAAAAAAAAAAATCGCAAGTGGTAAGAGTTGGGTAGAAGAACGCCATTGTTATAATGGATTCTACCTATGAGGTGTTTTACAGTTTATAAAGCCCTTTCACCTACATCTTCTCACTGAAGTCTGGCAGCAACTCCAGGAGGTCCTCATTGAAATCATGGTGATAAAATTGCTCATTAAGTTTCAAAGCAGGTTTTAAGGGAAAGGACAGCTGCCTTATGCAATCATCTGGTGGATTCTTAGTTTAGAATTAGTTAAGTTCTTAGTTAAGCTCCGTGTGATGAGCTGAAAAGTAGGTATTGTGTGTAGGGAAGGAAGACTCTATTTTTTTAATGATGAGTTTCCGGAGGGAAGGGGTGATGTCTGTCACAGAGCATCGCCAGAACTCAGGGGAATAAATGCTTGTTCAATGAGTAAGAGAATGAATGGTGAGGAAGAGTTTGAACACTTCATTTTTTGAATGACCACAACCAAAATTATTCAAATTTTAAATGAACTAAACCTGTTTAGGTCTCTGTGAGTTGTCCATTGTAGTGTTAATTAGTTGCAGATGTGGGGACTCTTGAGCCTTCTTCAGGGACTTGAGGTACTCGCAGGAGAGTTGGAAGAGATAGTTTCAGGTGAGGGAAGTCCTCAGATGGGGTCTTTGAAAATCTGGATGCACTTTCAAAATGTAGTTACCAAGGACTTATCAAGAAAAAGTTCCTAACTAGGAGGCATTGGAATGGGGAGAAATGGAGGAGATAAATGAAGCAACAGAGCCAAGAATCTCTGCACGCTTGTGCTTGAAGGCAGGGGATGGACCTCCTGGTTATTTGACTTTTGAATTCTTTCATTGTGTCTTGTTTCACATTTGACCTAGTTTCCTGGTCAGCCTGCTAATGGTTCTTACTTTTTTGTGTGTGCAGGGTAGGGGTGGGGATAAAGAAGGTTCTGGAAACCTTAAAAGATTCTGATGACAGTTACGCAATCCCTCTAGAAAAAGATGCACATAGGCGCACAAATAGCTCTGCTCCCCAAATCAGAGGACCTGGTTTAACACCTCCTGTCTCTCACCACACTTCCCAGAAGGCAGGATTAATTGTCCCTTCTTACAAATGTTCTCAGTGTGCCCCATTGTTCCCGCTTTGTCCTCTTTTTGAGAGCAATTATCACCCCACTGTCCAAATCACACTTTGGGCTATCTTGGGCTGTCTTCAGTTCAGCACTTTCATAGTGAGCTCAGACAGCTGCTGGGGAAAGGAGGGATTATCCCTATCTTCACTGGTCCATTATTTAGCAACCACCTATTGATTGCCTGCTTTCCACAGAACCAAGCATAGTCCTTAGCTTTGGCTATATCTCTGGAAGCATAAAGAAAGAAGGTGAAGTTGATGCTGGAAGACTTTACTAAGGAATTTAAAAAGCCAGCTATAATTTCAATATTTTGGTGGTTTGTGTGGGTAGGAATCGGGTCCAAAGGAAGGGAAAAGAGAGATGAATTATATAATGATTGATGGTTGATGACATCACCATGCTCTTTCTCTAATTGTTCTTGCCAGAGATGATTAATCAAAGGTACTTGAGTTCCACCAAACTATTCCCTCTCCTGACCCTCATTTTAATTTTGCCATAGTGATCTACCAGGTTATTTTGCATATACCAATTCCCAAAGTTGAGTGTTTTTCGCCAGTAGAGACAAGGCATGAAGCAAACTTTTATTACTTCCTTTAGCCTGGGTCTGTGTATAAGTTCCCCCAGATGGGCTTTTTCCTTCCTGAGCTATTGATTGGCTGCTTCTGTCATAGGCTCAGTGATTTCGGATTTCCTGTTGCTGAAAAAAAGAAAAGACAAAGAAATGAAGAAGAGTTGTTGGTTGAGGCCTTCCTCAGAGACACTTGGGGCTGTCCCCTGAGTTCACCGTTCCTTCTCTTTTGTTTACCTTTATAAAAATAACTTGAAGACATACAGGAACACATCAGCAGAGCCACCCACATTTGCAGTGAAAGCTTATTTTTAGTGAAAATAATTATGCTAGAATATTCATTCAAGCAATGCTTACTAGATCTGCCATGAGCAAGGTGCTATACTTACTTTAAGGAAACAAATTGTTGAAAATGTTCACTGTTAGCCTTTGTGTTATTGGTATGTGATGAACCCTTGGCAAGCCCAGCAGATGTTCCCATACTTCTTTCTTCTTACCCCTCTTCCAGATGATTAAGGATCTAGACTCCCTTTGTTTTATGTATAACCTGTAAACTTGAACTGCCTCCTTGTGTTGGGGACTTTATTTGGAATCTGCACCTCTTTGCATCTCAGGAGCATTTTGCTTTTTCTGGTATGTTTTTCAGTTCGCTTGCTTGACTTGAAGATAGCCATTAATTAGCTACTTTAAGTTTTACTTTGCTAACGTGCAGTAGTAGAAATATCACATTTCTAGCTTTTTTTTGGTGTCACCTCAATACTCAGAATGGTCTCTCAAGTTTATTGAACCACCCAGGGTCAGAAATATGAGCTCGGCTTTTTGTTGGGCTTGACCTATTGACCCAGGAGAGCAGCTGGTGTGGTTCCTACAGCTGCCCTGGCTTGTGGAGCCTTTTACCCAAAGGAGTTCTCTTTTATGGACTTCTCTGGAAGGAGGGCTATTCCTGAATGGATTTCTCTCTGAAGGCTCTACGAGGCCTGGCAGAGAAAACAATGATAAGGAGAAGACAAACAGAGAGCTGAAGGATTACCTCACAAGAACAACACATCAACAATGAGGAAAACTGCTTTGAAGTGAAGTGAACCCCTGAACTTTATTAGTTGTTTTACCACAACTGGAAGGAAAACACGGAGGAGCACAAACTCTTTCAGGTTGTGAGGGAGAAACTCTTTCCCTGAGGGTGGTACTGTGGCGGGGGAGACATTAGTATATTTGGGCATGGCTGACTGAGGGCCTTTGTTAGGAATTACCCAGGGATGCCAGTTCTCCAGCAAGACTGCCCCTTCCCTGTCACCTCCCCCGCTCCCTGCAACACACTCTGAGCTCTCTGAGCACTATTCAAATCTCCATGAAAGCCCTTATCTGCTGATCACATTATGCTGAGTTAATCTGCTTCCCCTGACTACAGAGCTCTTCCAAGATAAGGACCTTTTCCTATTCTCTCCGAATCCCCAGGGTCTGGCCTAATGCAGGGCCCAATAAACACCAACTGAAGGCCGCCATTGCATCCTGCACCCATTGCCATCCAGTACTCTCACACAATGTGATTAATTCTCTCTACTTCCCTGCCGCCTCTGTTGAGCACTTAGGAGACTGGGGACATTTCTGAGTATTTTGTCTTCACAAGACCTGCAGGAATGCCCAGGGTCTAGTAGACTAACTACCCCGTGGTGTTTGCAGCATACATATGAAGACTAACCAGGGTGGGCACGCTGGCTCTGCCCTCCACCATGACTGACATCTGAAGGGCATCACCCTACCTTGCTGGACCTGTAAAATCATCTTTACAGATCTGAAATATTCTGTTAAAAAGCTGAAATCCAGGCACCTATTATGGCTATCTTTAGTGGGATAAACTACACAAATCATTAGGAGTTAGAAGGCCTAGATTCTAGTTCTCAACTAATTGACTTGAGTAAGCCTTAAAACATGGTACAATAATACTCATGATGTTTACCTCATAGAGTTTTTATTTTTTATTTTTATATTGACTATTTTAAAGAAATGTAAAAGTAATATGTGCTTGTGATAGGTACTATATGATAGAAGAAAACAGGGTAAAAGATCAAAGTTCCATCATCCGCCCCCACTCAACCCTTCTCACACGGGATCTACCTGCCACTCACCCGGGCCTTTTGGGGATGTGGTGAAATCACATGACTTAACCTAAAAATGAAGTGGTGTGTAAACATAGGGTACTCCACATAGATGTCAACTATTGTCATTACTACTACTGTTAGTAGTAGTGGTGGTACTTGGAGCTATAGAATCTGTATTGGAGAATTCCAAAGTGAGCTAGCTGGGGGGAGGGGGATGTTAATAGCAATGCCATCTGTGGGAGTAATGTCCCCTTGCCAATCCCCAGATGGCTTCACTGCTGAGCCATTCCAGGTTCTGAGGCAGGAAGAATATGTGGAGATTCAGGTGTAGGGGTCAGAATGCCTGTGGCAGACCTTGTTGCCCCACTCCACATCATGGCACCTCTAGAAAGTTCTGTGACCTCTGAGCCCAACTTTATCCCTCTGTAAAATGGAGGTGATGAGAGTATGCTCCTCACAGTGTTGATTGAGTATGCATGAAGCACTTAGCACAGGTCCTGATATACAGTGAGTGCTCAATTATTGTTAGCTTATGATTAGTGAATCCCTGGACAGATGGCCATAGGAGAGGGGCCCAGAAAGATATTTGCCAGCTCTGTCTACTTTGAAACAAACTGTGCTGGGATTCAGTGCCTCCTGATGGTTCAGCAAATATTTGGAAGAGAGTCCAGGTTTCATGCACTTAAAAACAGCTTTCCCCCGAATCAATAGGGATCCTTTTGGCATTTCCCATCTTCTACTCCTGAGCATCTCGCCCTCCTGCACAAGATACCACCATGTATAGTCGCCAAGTGTAAATCCCTATGCGTGAGTCTGAAACCCAATGAGAATTCTCTCCTTGAGCAAATGGACCCAGAACTTGCTTTAGAGACAATCAAAGCCCACCTTGCAAGATGGCCTCCTCTATTTTTATTTTCATTAAAAATTTTTTTTAAGGATTTTATTTATTTGTGTGTGTGTGAGAGAGAGAGAGAAAGAGAGAGAGAGAGTGAGAAACAGAGAGTGAGCACAAGCAAGGGAGAGGCAGGCAGAGGGAGAAGCAGGTTCCCCACTGAGCAAGGAGCCCAACGCAGGGCTTGAACCCAGGACCCTGGGATCATGACCCAAGCCAAAGGTAGACACTTACCTGGTTGAGCCACACATGTGTCCCTATTTTTACTTTTTCATGAAAAACATAAATTAAATTGACAAGTGGATAATACCACATATCAGTGCGACAGCATTCCGAATTAGCTTATTGGCTTTGGTGCATACAACATGGGTTTTCTTACTAAGAATGTTCAGCTGGAAGCATGTCTTCTGCTCTTTGGATTTCCCATTAGGTTTACAAATAAAACTGTTGCCCTGACTGATACTTTCTGGGGAGCCTCTCTGCAGTTTAGACGTTCTCTATTAATCTCCCTGCTATTTAAACTGGTTCTTAAAGATTGTATGTATTTATTTGAGAGAGAGAGAGAGAGAGTGAAAGCACAAGCTGGGGGAAGGGCAGAGGGAGAGGGAGGAGCAGACCCTCCGCGGAGCAGGGAGCCTGATGAGTGGGGAGCCCAGTCTCAGGACCCTGGGATCTTGACCTGAGCCAAAGGCAGGTGCTTAACCGACTGAGCCAAGTAGGTGCCCCTCCCCTGAACTTTGAAGAAGTTTTTTTCCCTTACAGTTGAGCTGTCAGTGAGCATGAGTTTTGCTTAGAATCTGGGGGCTTGCGGGGAAGGTGTTCAGAAAGGTGGCAGGGAGGGGCAGGTTCTGCACCCCCTAGCATTCCCTGGCAGGGGTCCTATGATGTGACATTCCAAGGACACTAGGTATTTATTTATTCTTGGTGTCTTGGCTTCAGTGGGGGTTATTATCACATTGTTTCCTGTGGGCTCTCCTTGGCCTCACATCAGTTCTGCCTGATGCCCACATTTTTGAGGTCTGTTTTGACACCCAGTATGCGTCTGGGAACCCCACAATGTCCTGAAAACATTTACTTGAACTGACAGAGCCATCTTCCTCTTTTCTGGTGAAATGAGGCCTCAGAACACAAGGGCTTGAGGACTTTGGACCTTCTTGACATGTCAAAGTTTAGATTCCGAAAGTAAATCTTGCTGCGGTTTCCTCCCCAATTTCTCTGTCTCGAGAATCTGTGTTCTTTGGCTAACAGCAAAGGGCCAGTTGGTTGCTTGCCTTTACATTTCGGTAAATAAGGTCCATGGAAATCTGAGATCAGCTGTGAAGTGTGCTTCTTGGAGGGAACAGAGCCCTGAAACCCAGCTTTGCAACCATTGTGGCTTGTAGTGAAGTGTCTTGGGCACGCTGGACAGGGATTTAGGCCAGAACGTGGAGACGGGATGTTCACCTGCATTTCCTGGAAGGCCGGGCATGGAAGCCACAGAAGACCCCCCATGGGCTTGGCTCTGAATGCCAAACGGGCACTGGCTTCAAGCCTTCCCCATGGCTCCCTAGACACAGTGCCTGCAGGAACTGGCCATTAAAATGAGTGGCTTAGGCTGTGCTCCCCATCTTTTGACTCCCTTTAGGGAAATGTGGGAGAGCTGCAGACAGGGGTCCCTGGGGCATGCTTCAACATGTCAGCTGTCTACACTGGAGACTTATTCCTATCCCAGGGAGAACTGCCAGACTGAAATGTCTAGGGCTAGCCTATCTTGAATGCCAAATACATCATACAGGTCATTTCCTTGCCCCCGACATAGTATCCACTCTGTTGTGAGCCACATGTATGCACTTTGAGCAGTCCTGGTTAAATCCCAAAGCCAAATGGTCATCAGATGCAGGAAGCACCCGGTCACTTGGCACTGAGGAAAACTTAATACGGCCATAAACATTTTATGTGGGTCTTTACCACTGTTATTTAATTAACTCTCACATTACAGTGCTCCGGGAATGCAGCACTGTACAGCTGGGTGACAGATGGGTGGACCAGGAACAGAAAGCAACCGTGAGGAGTTCAGCATGTCTAAAAGAGAACCAGCTCAGGAATTGGGCAGACTAAGGCTTGAATCTTGGTTTTGTTCTGTGAGTCAGTGCCCAGACCTCTCAGAACCTTGCTTCCTTCATCCGCTAAGTGGGGTCAGTACAATAGAAACTCCTGAAAGGTGAGATTTATAAAATGGTGTGTAGAAGGTAACTTCTAGGAGCTCACCACTAGGGTATGCGGAGGATGCACCGTTCGTACTGGGTGTGTTGTCCCGGTGTTGGGTTCAATCCTGGCCTAGGACTGGCACTTGTGTTCCCTGCAGTTCATTTGCAGGTTTATTCTTCCTGATTTGAGTTCCCTAGTTTCAGACTCAGGGATTGGCAATGCTGACAAAATCAGGGCCTCAATGTATAAAGAGGATTTTGCAGATCTACAGGGGGCTCACTGGTTTTTAGGTGACAGAGGTGGGTCTGGGGATCCATCCCCTACTTCATTCCTGGAGGTTGCTGTGATGGGACCCTTCCTGTCTGAGAGAGGCAGCTGGCTGTGCTAGAAAGTTCTGTAGGATAACTACTGGTAAAACCAAGAGGCCTGTGTAAGAATGGAACCCTGGCCTTGTTATTTGCAACAACTAAGCTGGGGGCATAAGGGCATAATTCAGGAAATCCCCATTTCCAAGTACTTCTTCTTCTTGTGTGGATTCAGATATAAAGGGTCAAGGAAATTAAGAAGGGAAAATTAAGTTCATGAAACTGATAATTAAAGGTTCTTGAATATCTATCTATCGATCTATCATCTATTATAGAAAATAATAGAGACTCTCGGTGCCTAGAAGGTTGTTTGTTTATAAATATCCCTTATCATGGAGAAAAAAGAACCACTCATTGTTGAGTCATTTCTTTAAGTGAGATTCAAAACTCATTTGTCTTTATCCACTTCTCATTTCATCTGTTCATCATCGGCCCATTGTCCATCCGCTGGTCCATCCGCCCATCCATCCATCTGCACCTACTATATTCAAAGAACAGAGAGGGTTGAGAGGTCGTAAGTACCATACTTACCTTTTGTATGGAGCCCGTCCAGGGTAGTGCCTCCGTTCTTTGGCTTAGGAGTTCAACAGATAGCCTTGGGTTTATAGACCTACTCTCCACTGACTCCCTAAGGAAACTTCAGTAAGTTGTTTACCTATTGAAGTGCTAGTTTCCTTATCAGAAAAATGAGGACAAGAACATCCTCTTGTGAGGAACAAAGGAAATAATATATGTGAAGTGTTTTACCTCGGATTGGAAATGTATTAAATTCTCATAGAAGTAAGTGACACAATGTGTGACTATAGTTAATGTTCACTAAATAAAATACAACTGCATAATTGGTCCAGCAGTGAAGACAAACTACATCTGAAATGCTTACATATTGTTTAGCTTGCAAAAAATTCAACATGGGTACAAATTTCCACTCCCACACTCCATGTACATGCATGCGTGTGTGTCCGTGCTTTGTGAGTGTGTATGTGTACATGGGTGATGAAGAAATGCATATTCTGTGGAACAAACTTTCCCTACAGGCTTCTGGTGACAAATTTGATATTAATTTAGATTCTCAGGTGAGAACTTTTGATGGTATTACCTTCCTTCCCACACTGTTTTATAAACTATAAGGCCTTTGAGAATATGTATTTCAGCTATATGCCTTAGATGGTCTTGGCTACTAGTAGTTCCTGATGTTGTCTTTGTTGATACCCTTTTTTTTTTTTGTGATGAACCTTGTCTGCTGCCTGGAATGCCAGTGATTATAGCTATTACCTTTAGTAATTAGCTGGGTATTCTTTCTTAATACCCTTATTTCTCAATATCCTTATTCCTATCCTGATTTTTTTCAGACTCATCATGTATATCTTATAAAGTAAATTTAAAGACCCTTGGTATTCAGGCAAATGAAAAAAGAGAGATTTGATGTTCAGGAAGTCGGGGGCAATTTTCATGTTTTGATACAGAAGACTCTGGAAGAGGCTCTGTCTTTAGCTAGAAACCAATTTGTTCTGGTATAATCATTACTGGAGGGAAGGTCCTGACTCTCAGACCAGATATTTCCCATTTATGCTTACCAGGTGGTTGTGACAGATATTTTATCTCCAGTGTCTTCATAGAAAATCTTAATGGAGTATCTAGAAAACTATTTAATAACATCTGGAACTACAGAACAAAGATATGATACAAGAAATAGAGCAAACTGGAAGACTGAAACAAGACTGGGACATGGCATTTTAGACCCCAATGAAGAGTGGATAATGATGCTTCTAGTCTAACTGCGGGGCTAGGGATTAGGGAAAATAACTAGGGAAATAGACCACCCAGGCTGAGATGGGTAAGGGTTCATTCTTGTTTTACAATTTGAAGTGTAATGAAAATTAATTTCTCTGGAGAGCATCAGTTCCTTTGTGTAAGGGAATAACAGCAGGTCAGATGTGTCATATACAACTCACTAGCAATGACTTGGTTCTGTGCCGAGGTTCACAGCACGGGAATGCCACCTCCCTGGCCCTCCGGCATGTTGACAAGAGGCAGAGCTGAAGACCAGGGAGCCTGGGGGTGGCATCTACCAGAGTCTGTGTTTTAGGCCTCACTGATCAAAGTAGCCTGGCTGTATCCTTTTAAGTCATGAACAAGATGGAAAGGGCCAGAGTTCAGGCTGAGGCAAATGTGACTGAGTCAGAAGGAATTCCATTGACAACTTAAGGAACAGCGATTCCTCTGATGTTCAATGTACAGGCGAAGATAAAGAAGATACTGGGAATGTGTGCGAGGAACCATATGCAAGAATGTTCAGAGTAGCACAAAAACTCGAGAATTAAATGTCTATCAAGAGGAGACTGGACGAATGAATTGGGCTGCATTTACACAGTGGAATAATGGACAGTGCTGACAAGGGAATAAACGAGCTCAAGTATTAGCATGCCTGACTTGCAACTCTACAATGCTGAGCAAAAGAGCGCAGTGCAGAAAATCTGTGGTACAAAATCATTTATATAAATTTCAAGAAAGTATAGGACAATACTATATATTGTGTTTGGAGATATCTATCTATCTACAGTATTTTAAAATACACGAGAATCATAAAAACCAAATTTAGTTTAGTGTTTATCTTTGGGGAGTTGGGTAGGGGGAATGTCACCAGGAAGAGGGGGGGACACACGGCGTATCAATTGTATGGAGGTTTTATCCTTTAAGGTAGGTAGTAGGTACCCACCTGATTTATAATATTACTCTTTCTAGGTTTTTTGGTAAGTCTGCAATACTTCATGACAGCTTAGACACATCCTTCGTATGTATGGGGAATGTGTTGAGAACCAAGAAGGAGGCTTTGTCCAGGGAGGAGTCCTGGAGGGTTACAAAGAAGTGATACCGTGCTTTGCGAGAAGAGGTGCTTAAGGTGTATTTGCTGACTTAATGAAGATTGTGAAGGAAGGAAGACAGAGCCAGAGAGTCCTAGAGAAGGTGGATGAGAGGAAAGGCATCTGGGGAGGAGAAAGTTTGGAGCCGGTGATGTGTGGAAAGTAGCAGCATGTGCAATAAAGCAAATCAGGAAGATCAGCAAGCCAGACGGGTGCTGTGAAAACCAGCCAAATGCCCCACTTTCTCAGCTCCAGAGTTTGGGAAGAATTTTTCATTGCATTGGGAATTCCTGGTGCCGAAAGGTCAGCCTCTAGGTGCCGCCTGTCATAATGCTTTAAGTGGCTTCTTAAGAAATTATTCTTGCAAAGGAAAGGGGGAGAGCAAATGCGTTTGAGTTCGTCCCTACAAGAAAGTAATCAGAAGATGGTGATCAGTGTTATGATTAATGAACTGCTGTATATTGACCACTGGCACACGATGGGTTTTTGGGAGTCATACCATATGTATTCATTATTATTATTTCTTTGCTTGAGTGATTTATTCTCCTAGAATCTGAGAATACAAGTGAGTCTTTTAGAGTTAGCAGGCAGGAAAATGCCTGTTTTTTATCCTACTTAAAACCGGTTACTCAACAAAGCCCACTGTACCCCGAGCCCCTTTGATGTTGCTCAGTAGACGTTGCGAATGTATCAGACAAATTTATTTTTAACTGCTCACTGAGGGCTTTGTGATTATCATCTAGCTGTTGTTCTAGCCATTTGGACAGACCTTTACTGAACAATGTTGAATTAATCAGGCAGAACAGAGGCCAGCTCTGTCCATTCCTTTTGTCAGGATGGAGCGAGCCCTGGACTCAAAGCTTGTGGAAATCTGGGGCTGAGGGGGTCTCTGCCTGTGCTCCCTTTTGTTATTTTGTATAATTTAAACATTATTTCTAGTTTGCCTTCTTCCTCCTCCCTTGCCTTGAGCCTCCATGGCTCAAACCATTCAAGGTAGTTTTGAGGAAGGAAATGCAAAATGCAAGAGATAACACTGCTTGCTTTCTAGGTTAAAAAGACTCTTTGGGGGAAATGAAGTTCTGTTGCTCTAATGATGTTGTTTAGTTTTGCATCCTATTTTAAGTTGGTGGGTGAAGCGAGCCAGATCTCTTTCCAGCCATTCTTGACTCTTTAATTTAGATAGGGGCTTCCTCAGCAGGGCTTTATGTCCTGGTAGAATGCAAGGCTATTTTAGGAAATCCTTGCTGGATTGAGAAACAGCATGTAATGTAATTATGGTGATCTAACCATGTGGCCCAGAATTTCCAGGATGGTCTCTAATTCATGTCGCTTGAGGCTTCTCAACAAAGGCAGTTTATTTTGTGTGTATCAACACAGAGTCTGATAAAGGGTATATGTATGGGCATAAAATATATATTTATCTCTCCCCCCACCTCCGCCACTTATGATTTGTGGGTTTATTTGCATGAAGTCTTCTTTAGGATCTTGTGGCTTTGGAACATGTGATCCAGCCAGTCCTGTAGAAATAGCTAAGTAGCTGAGCAGCCTTGAACAAGTCACTTCCTGTCATTGGGTTTTTCTTGGTTCACAGTCACCTGGTATACAGCAGGATCACAGTAACTGAGCTGGAAAGGACCAAATGTCAGGCCCTTCTGAAATTCTCTCTGGGTCTTTGTCGTTTCTTCCTGTCCCCTGTACTTGCCTCAGTCTTCACCTTGTATGAGTCCTCACTGTTGCCTTGTGTGTCTCCCTCAAACTCTGCAAGAGACCAGGTGCTGGAATGGTCTTTTATATTTGTTATCACCATTGGTTAGCACAGTGCCAGGCAGATAGACAATTAAAAAAAAAAAAAAAAAAAAAAAGACTGGAAGGAAATGTACCAAGAAGATAACAATGGTGAGAGAATGGGGGATATGTTATTCTTTATATACTTTTTCAAGTTTTCTTCCTTTCTTTTAACCATTAATAGGTATTACTTAAAGAATCAGAAGAATAAAAGCAATAAATGGTATTGTTTTTCCTTTGAGCACTTAGGATCAGAGAGGGATCTGAGGAGGATGAAGAACAGATTACCATGCTGTCCGTGTTCCAAGACTGTTGTAGCATCCTCGACTCAGCTCCTGACATGGGGAGCAGCTGACTCCTCCTTCAGCTCTCCCACACACCGGGCCATGTGACTGCAACAGGTGGCCACGAGGGTTCAGAGCTGAGGTCTGTCTCCTGTGGGCTGTCCCCATCGCGGGATTGATTTCGACTGTGTCATGATAATGAAGCATGAACCAACGGAATACTTCATACATTAAATGTCTCAGCATCTAGCAGCCACTCAGAATTCTGGACCCTAGTCGGTGCCTTCACTGGGGGCTGGGCTTGAGTGACAGGCCATGCTCTAAGTGGAAAGGCTGTATAAGAATGTGGTGTTTTGAGATGGGATATATGGATTGTCCCCATTGATGGGGAGAAGAAGGCCTTCCAGGGAAGGAATCAACTTGTAGAAGGAAATGGTAGTGGGAATGAGGTCAGCCTGTGTGTTTAGCGTAGAGGAGGAGGTGGGGAAGAGGGTGATGGGTGGGGACAGGGAATAAAATGGGCAATCTGGAATGGAAGATGCTAAGTTAGGGAGACTGGGAAATTAGAATGGAGAACTGGGGTTGGGTCAGGTGTGGGAGGGCACGAGAATAGGACAAAGGCACAGCTTTGAGCTGGTTAGTGGTAATGACTCATTGTAAGGCATTCAGGGGAGAGGGTAAAATGTAATCTAACTGATCAAGGCCACAGAGTCTTCCCATAGAGCAGAATGAGCCATGAAAATGGGTAAGAGCATGGGCTCTGTGTGATGCTTCCTGGGTTGATTCCTGGTTCCAAGATGTATTATCCACCCGCAAAATGAGAATAATGATAGCTCCTTCTCACAGAATTGCTCTAGGGCCAGAAGAGCTCATTTGTGTGAAATATTTAGTACGAGGCCTGGCACATTTCAGGAGTCTAATAAAGAGCTGTCATATGCAAATGAATATTAATACTCATTCAATCAGTATGGCAAAATGGTAATAAGTTTGGGAAACCAACTACTAAAAACAACTAGAAATTATTCCATTAAGAGAGTGAGCTTGAAAATCTTTCAGGATCTTTGTTGGAAAGTCCCATCCCATCTCACAGTCTGGCTGTATTTACTACTGTCACTTAGCTTTTGTGAAATATTTACGTTGGCAGGTTACTCAACTATAATTTTTGTTCGTTATCCCCCTAAGGTTGGTGAGGAAGATTAGTTTATCTTATATTGCAGAAGACATGCATAGATAGAAACACAATGATACTTAGTTACAACATCTCCTCCGTTAGCATTCACCACAGTTATCAGAGCTTCTCTGGGGAAACAAAGCAAGGTACAGATGTGCTAGTGGTCAGGCTCCAATTCAGAGGGACAGGGTGGTTCCTTCTTGGCCAGGTATAAGGCCCAGTCCTTGAAAAAAGGCTAGGAATGACCCGAATTGCTAAAATAGGAGTGGCAAAACAAATCAAATATTTCACACTCTTCAGAACCTTAGGTATTCCTTTGGATGCTGTAGCTTACATTATCCCTAATGAAAATGTAACTACCTGTGGGAGGTAGTGGGAGGGATGTGGGAGGGATGCTATTTTTGTGCCATTATCTGTGGACTTTTTAGCGAAGAATTACATTCTAAACCAGAAGACAACATTCCCAAGCTCAGCTGCCACTGTGACATTCCTATGTGCCAGACATACGTGACTCCTTTTAATTGATAACAATGGTAAGCTGAGAAGGTCCCCTGAGGGATATGACTCATGGTGAATCAGGTGCACATGGAGGGCTGTATCCAGCTCCATTGTCTTTTGCCAAAAGGTCTTTACCATGCTCCAGCTGGAATATCAGTGGAATTGTGTGATGTGGATCTGACAGAAGGAAACGCATTCAGCACCAGTGCTCTCTTGGGCTACCTGGCAGTGCCAGTTAGCGCTGCAGTGGTAGGCCCCAGGTCCAGAGTGCTGGCTCTCCAGACAGATTAGGATGGTAGCTCCGGTGAGCTGTGATCTGGGGTTGCTATTTGGTCCAAGGATCCCAGAAAGGCACCAAACCCAGCCCCGTGCCCGTCACTGTTTGGCTCAGGGCACAGCCTTAACATTAGGTGCTTCCCAGATCCCAGCTTCTTCCCATACATGATGGCTGGTCCTTTCCAGAAATGAGCTAAATGCCTGTGCAGGGCTCAAACCACAGCCCATGGAACTACATCTCGTATCCTCCTCCTTGCCCCACACTAGGCAACTTTCATGGAGAGTAGTCCTTAGTAGGGGGAAAAGAATAACTTCCTTTCCTTTTGCTTCTAGAAATATGTTGTAACTTAGGGCCAAGCCCTTTGCATTTGGTCCCCAAGGTGGGTCATATCTGTTGGTTGTTTTCCTGCTATGCATCTATTCCCCTTTCTCTAGAAGTAGCATTCCAGTTTTTCTTTGGATCAACATCCCTTCCTCAGCCTTAGCCCATGTGGGCCAGATTGGGCTGCAGCTACCTCCCAAACCCCCATGCACATATATGTGTGTGTGCATGTGTGTGACCTGGGCCTGGCGGACTGGCATTGTGCTTGTTTCAGAGATGGATGTATAAGTCAACCTGGACCATTGGGCATTGGTTCTGGGGTTTTTAACAATCACTATCACCAAAGAGATCTTTTTTTCTCCTGAAGTTGCTAACTTGGTAAATGGGTGTAAACTTAGAATTCCTGGTAGATATCTAAGGGAACAGGTAAGAAGAGCTTGCCCAGAAAATACATTAAAACCAAAAGACAGAGAGAGACATGTTCCCAAAGACATCATTCAAGTGCCTGGATCTGACTGTGCCTGAAGACAAGATATAGATTTTTTTTTTCTCTTAGTTACAGAGCAGAATAAATTATCTTTGTTGTTTGCGCTGTTTTGAACTGGTGTGTCTGTTACTTACAGTCTAGAAAATCTTGGATAATAAAGGTCACATTCTGGATTATCGCAAGTTGTACAGTTAAATTTATAAACTATATTTTCACAATGACTGTACCTTTACATGTTGTCTCTGATATACCAGCAACCAGCCATGCCTCCAGGACCACAACTGTCCTGGGCAGGAGGGAGAGGTGGTACTTCCACATCTCCAAGACCTGTGGCTATTGGCTGGGATGTAGAAGAGAGAGCTTGAGGGAATGTTGAAGAGCTTTCATGAACCAAGATTTTCCAGATAACTTCCATTTTCTGTGTTTGTATTCTGCAACAGTGAGAAATCCCCAGGCAAATATTGGCACTCTACGTTATATTGAAAGGGCATAAAAATCATCTGCTGAAATGAAAGTCAAGTGTATGCTGAGTGGTGCTTTCAGGGATCCGAAACATTTCAGGAGAATATTAAAAAGTTCTGAACTCACAATTTTAGCACTTCCTTGGACTCTAGAGTGCTCTTTGTTCAACTCCCTCATTTCAGAGGAGGCAAGATTCAGTGAGACAAGGGAGTTTTGATAAGGCCTCACAGCTAATATAATTGTAGACTGTTATCCCTGAGAGAAAGGCCCTCTGATTTCCTCAGGGAGAAGAGGGACTAGACACTTCACTCTCCTGTATTAGGACTCTCCAGCTGCAAGTGACAGGTAACAACTGAAACTAGCAAGAGAGGACTTTATTGCAGTCACAGCTGCATAGTCCAAGATCATGGTCTAACTTCAGGTAAGGATGGATCCAGGAATTCTTAATGACATCCTAAAGACAGAGTCTTTTTTTTTCCCTCTGTATTAATGGCGCTGCTTTCCTCTGTTGGCTTTAATTCTCCACCAGATTCTTTCCCCCTAGTGGCTTGTGGCAGCAGGAAGATTTTATTCTGTCATATTAGTCATTCTAGGTGATAAAGAGCTTCTACTTTCTAGTAGTTCAAGCAGATTCCCAGGGCTCATGCTCACTGGCTCAGGGAGGGTCACCCTGGATCAGTTGGCGCGCCTAGGGATTGACCGTGCTGCGAGCATCCCAGGCCGCTCCACGCTTCAGCGGCTCAGGGATGGGTGGGCGCCACTCAAACCAGCTGGACCAGCCAGGACCGGGGAGGGGTGGCCAACAGAGATGTGTTGTTGCTCTCTGGGGGAGGAGACAACAGATGCCCACTACCCTTACCTTGAGCCAGGAGGGGGTCTGGGGGGAGGCCAGACCTCTTATTTGGGGGCAAAGTGCCCCCGATCACTTATAGCCTCTGGCCCCAGGTCGGCAAGTTGCTCTTCCAACTCAGCAGTGCAACCTCTGAGGTTTTACCGAACTGTGAAGATGAGGTTTCACAGGAGGAGTATCAGTTTGGCCGTTTCCAGCAGCCCTGCCTCTGATAAATATCCCCATCTTGGCTGTGCGCCTCCATTTTCTGGCCACGATAGGGCACGCCGCCAAGCATATCTCAGACGAATATCTGTATTGTTTGTGGCGTGATTGTGACTTCCTGTCTTCCAATTTAGTTTTCTGCCTTGCTTTTCACTGTCTGGGTCATTTGATATTACATCTGGCGCTTCCTGTTTTTTAAGTCTCCGACTCTAGTCATCCAACTGAAGAAACCAGGGGTCAACTTCTTCATAAGTGATGCCTGCTTTAGTCACTTGTTTTGGTATACCAATTGACATTTGCGTAAGGAAAGCTGTCAGGTGTCTGCTGGTTTTCTCAGCCTCACATACTTCCCTATTTACAAGTTTTTGTTTTTCAGACACTGGGACTTTCTCTCCCTTGTGTGGACGTGGTGGTGGGGGGAGGGGCGACCATTCAGTGGTGCCTCTCTCTCACTGAAAGAGCTTCCTGCCCCATTAGGGTCCCGGGTCCCATGGGTCCACCTCTCAGAACAAGGTTACTTTAGGAGTGACAGGCTGAGCCACACTCCTGGTGCCTCCCCTCTCTCCTTTCCTAGTCCTGGGATTCACTGGTCTCCCTTTTCCTCTCAGCCTCAGAGGGATCAGCTCTGATGAAAAGCCTTTAGTCAGGCCAGCAAAAAGGCTACTGAGTGCAGATTTGCTTATTCTTGCCCAACAGAGAAAAAAGTTTAAGTCACTAAAATTTGCACTTCATTTAACCTTTGTTTCCCCAGACTGGCCTGACTTGGGAGGAAGGGGATAAAGCCCCAAGAATTTATATCAAGGCATAGACTATTTATGATATCACTTGCACAGCTTCCTGGCTCTCTGGGGAGAGGAGGTTTGCTGGCCTGAGCTGTTCCAGACTTACATTCTTTCTTTCTTTTTTTTTTTTGTCAAGGTAGGGGGATACATTCAGGGAATTATCCAAAATAAGAGGGAAAGTGGATTTATTCCACCTTAAGGGTAATGACAGCTCTTGCAGGGGGCTTGACAAATCTATAAAAACATGGAAACCTGCACTTGAAACTTGACATTCTGCTCCGTCTCCCTAGGAAGCCTTCGTTGAACAAGGGAACGGATGGACATGGCCCGCTGTGAAGAATTAGGGCATCAATGTGAGTAGTTCTGCTCATGTCTCCTGAGGCTATAGTTGAACTCACAAAGGCTTAGCATCCTGAGGAAAGACTCTGACCCCTCTCCTTCTTAGAGACATGAGGTGACAGAGGCCAAATGTTCCCTCATCCTACCTTACATTAGGCCTAGGGACAACTGGGGCTTGGAAAATGTACAAGCTTTTCGTGTTTCTGGAAAGCTTGGCACAAGAGTGAGGAAAATCCTTTCTTGTCTCTGAATCCTCCCATCACTGTCTTTTCTCTGGGTGACCATAGAGGGGTGTGTGACTCTCTGGGCGATTCTGTACTTCTGCATGTGTGAGATGTGCATAGTCCACCATGTGATGAACTCAGCCCTTTATACTCCTCAGTCAAAACCAACTGCTTCTTGAGCTCCCTGAAGAAGGCAGGACTGCTAAGTGTTATGACTTAAAAAGGGAAAAAAAAAAAAAAAAAAAAAACCCAGTAAAATCCCAAACCAAAAAAACCCTGTTTCTGTGTAATACTTTAAATGACCTTATTTCTTCTCTGAAGCTACTTCATAAGGTCAGGAGGACAGACGTCATTGGTGGCTGGGAGAATTTAACTGGAGAGGGAAGGGACCTGTCCCTACGTCAGTGGGCTTCCAAGGCCAGGTCCAAGAATGGTTGCATTTCAGTTTTGGTCACAAGTGAAACAAAGCCAAACAATAAAAACAGCCTTTTACCCAGGCAGTTGCTGGAGAAGCAACTGGAGAAGCCATCCAAAGCAGATGGGACCATCACAAAGTTATCACTGCCACTAGAAAGGGGCAGGCAGACATCTGGAGGGTAACAAGAGATTTCTGGAGTCGTCCTACTTCCCACTTCTATGTGGGAAGAGGTTCTGCCACACCCTTTCCCTGCAGACCTGAGGCCTGTCAGCCAGGGGTGTTTCCTCTGTGCCTTGGGAAGGCAGCAGCTCGGCCTGGGTGGGACTCCACCTCTGCTCTCCCTCTACTTCTACTTCCTAGCCCCCACCTCAAACCGGGTCTGACTGCAGCCCTAGTGGGGATGTCCCCTGAGAAATACCTCATGCATCTAAGAAGCCTTGTCTTCTGGATGTTCTGCTCAGTGCTCTCTGTGGAAGTCTATGAGAATCCAGAGGCCTAAGGATTTGGAGTCCTGGATTCAAATCTTGCCTTCTTACGTAACTGAATGATCTCAGGCTAGGCACTTAATCCTCTTCAGTCCCACTTGCTTAATCTGTAAAAGAGGCGTTATACAGATTTCTAAGAGTGCTTTGTACAGTGCCTGGCACCTTGTAAGTATCCAGTACAAGGAAAGCTATTATCAGCATCCTGTGGACAAATACAGTCCAGTTTTCCTAATCCTATGTGAAATTCCAGTGAATTGCCACTTTTGATTATTATGATAATCACAGATACTTTGATTTTTAACCATCTTCTCTTTCAAAAATATATTTGTGTATAGCTGGTATTACAGTAAACTCTCTGGAATGAGTCAGATTGGATTCATGTTCGGGTTTCACCATTTATCTGCTATGGGACACTTCTTTTAGTCAGTTTCCTCATCTGAAAGCTAAGGTTAAGAGCAGCTTCTTCCAAATTGTATTGTATTGCATTTTTAAAAATATTTTATTTATTGATTTGACAGAGAGAGAGAGAGGAAGAACACAAACAGGGGAAGTGGCAGGTAGAGGGAGGGGGAGAAGCAGGCTCCCCACTGAGCAGGAGCCCTGATGCAGGGCTCGATCCCAGACCCTGGGATCATGACCTGA
Source organism: Neogale vison (assembly GCF_020171115.1). Classification (NCBI taxonomy): domain Eukaryota; kingdom Metazoa; phylum Chordata; class Mammalia; order Carnivora; family Mustelidae; genus Neogale; species Neogale vison. The sequence goes on along the minus strand of NC_058093.1, from coordinate 94,933,236 downwards.
GCTGAAGGCAGACGCTTAACCCACTGAGCCACCCAGGCGCCCCAGATTGTACTGTGTAGTTGTGAGAATTGTAGGAAAAGAGCTCAATTAGTGGTCGTCTTTGTTACATTTTATGGAGTATCTACTGCACGCTCAGTGTTCTCACACCGTATTTGTCAGTTTGTTGACAGTGGTCATGTGCGGTGGATATTATTATTCCCATTCTTTGGTCGAGCAATCAGAGACTCGGTGAGGCTAGGTGACTTGTCTGAGGTCCCATTCCAAGGAAGTGGTAGAAACAGAATCCTTCCACACTGGTCTTCCCCTAAGCCCTGCACACATTTTACCCCAATCCTGGGGGCTCTACTTTCTCTTTAGCTTTTAGTATTTCCAGGCTTCATTCATCTCTGAGTGTGTGGCTCTCTCCTCAGCCAGGACGTCCAGAGGCTTCCTGTCCTCACCTCTATCACCTCGGTCTCTTTCCATGCTCATCTTCCCCACTGGCCACAGGCATCCTTGAGGCCAGGGGTTGGACCAGTTCCTGCTTTATCAGTACTGGTGGCTTACCTGGCCCATGGCACACACTCATCCAGTATGGGTAAAATTAGTAAGTGGCAAATGTAGGGCAGTGACGGGGGGTTTCAGGTACAGGGTTACCCACCAACCTTCTGCCTGTCTCCATCCCCATGTTACCCAGCGTAAACGGACTGCCCGAGGTGTCCTGACCATATCTGTGGCCTGTGGACTCCACATCCCCCTGAGTCATCAGTGCTCTGCCCAATCTGAGCTCATCTGTCTCTCTCTGGCAGGAAGATCCAGGCCCAGTGACTGGCATGGGGTCCCACATCCTGCCCCAGCCTGTACCACCCACCCTTTTTGTGCTACTAATTCACCCAGAGATTCCAGGCCACACAAGTTCCCCAGACCTCTGAGCCTGGGCCCCTACTGCTGACCACAGCCTCATGGAAACTTCCAGACATTCAGGCTTTCATTCATTCATTCTCCCACTGATCTAGGTCCTACAGATACCTGGATAATAAGGTACTCACAGTTAAGTTGGGGTCTCTCAAACCTGGATTTGCCTGAGCACCCCCTAGATCAGTTTTTTACAAATACAGAGTGCTAGACCCCACCTGAGACCTACAGAAGCCTAAATATTGGGAGCAGGACTCTGGGAATCCATACATCTAAGATGCTCTCGGTGTGACTCTGAGGCAAGTGGTCTGGAGAACCTCCAGTCTGGGAAATCACTCTGCAGCAAATGCCCTAAAGAGGCACAGAAACCAAGACTGATGGCTGTAGAGGCGGATGTTGCCCTTTTCACCACGAATTCTTTGGGCTTGAGGGCCTCTAACAGTCCTGTGGTGCTTATTTCTTTCTGAGGGGCCCTGGGTAAAAACCTGCTGCCTAACAGCCCACCCCTGGGGACAGGGACCTTGCTGTTGTGTCTCAGTGCTGACAGCAGGGGCTGGTATCTAGTAAGGACCCAGGAAATAGCTATAAATGAATGAATGAATGAATGAACGAACTCCCAATTGCCTTAAGGTGCAGGATGGACCTCCGTGCTTGTCTACCTCTTGATACTGTGTTTATATGTCCGTCTAGGAGGCGGGTGGGAGAGCCCAGGCTACGATAAGAGATTCTCCTAGCCTTGCAGTCTCAGGGCCTGCAGAGAGGGCCTGAAGAGAATGGGGGCTCAGGCTGAGTCTGTGATCCTGCCAGGACAAAGGGCACTGTGGAGTGGGCCTCACCCTCTGTGAGCATGGAGTTTGCCAAAGACAGAGATGGGCCTGGGCTGTGCTTTTGAGCAAGGGAGAGGTGGCTGGAATGAGGTAGTCATTAAAATGGCAGTTGACCTCCTGGCAGCTCGAGCGAGGCCCCGTAGACCTCGGCCCTCCCCAGCCGTCCCGCTGGGACCCTCAGAGAGAGGCCCATCCATCACGGGGTTCCTCTGGGAGGGCCACTGGCGTTTCTCTGTGAGTCAGTTATGGGGCTCTGTTTTCAACACAGATCTTGTCAAATTCAAGCTGTCAACTGCACAGACCCTGAAAGCCTGTCACAGCCCCCTGAGGACACTCGTGTGGCGGGCAACCTTGAGTGGGCTCTGCTGAGTGTGGGACTGTGGTGATAAGAGGGACAAATGAGAAGAAGCCACCTGGGCTGATAGCCCATTGTGCTGTCCTTGAGGGACATCCCGGCAGCTGCACGGAGTATGTTCTCCCCCCCTTACCCACCTCAGTTGCCTCTCTCCCCCTGCGCCAGCTCTTCCAGGGAACAGGGAAGGAGCTAGTGCACAGAGTAGGTTAAGGATACTGCTGGCTCTGTCACCTAGAAGCTGCGTGACCTTGGGCAAGTTACTCAATCTCTCTGAATCGGTTTCCTTAGGTCATGGTGCAGATGACATGAGATGATACACGGCCAGGCATAGGGCCTGGCATGTTGTAATTGCTCAGTGATTACTAGCTATTATTAGCATGTTTATAGCAGTGAAGCACAAAGGAGCTTGGATTTCTTGCTGGTTTTCTTTCATTTAAACTCCTCTTGGCCACATAATATCCTAGTACCCACTGAAAGATGAGTGAGTGGAGGCCAAGCTGGGACTGGAGTTCAGCTCTCCCCCCTGTGCTGATTCCCATCTTGGCCTTCCAGCTGTCTGATGAGGGACTGGACAGGCCCACCAGTCCTGGGTGTGGGCACAGCCATCCAGGTATTCTTCAGAGGGGCCCCTGCTGGGCTCCGGGCTTTCTCCGGTCCTGTGGTGGAGGGCAGGAGCTGGTCTGATCAGTGGGGTCAGGGGGAGCTCTAAATCGGGGGCCAATGAGTTGAAGGTTGAAATTACTTTAGCTGGAAAGAGGCATCTGAATAAATTGGGAATAGGAAGAAGGCCAAGAGCAGATAAGGACTTTGAGGAATCTGGATGCTCTGAAGGTGAGAGGAGAGGCAGCAAGACTGAGGAAAAGGAAAGTTGCCCAAGACAATGGCTGGAATGGCTGGTACATATATTACTGTCCGTGAGGAGGTTGTTTTGGACCCCCTGCTGTGGCCTATTTAAAGGGCCCAGAATGTGCTAGAAGGCTCCTCTGAGGGGGAAGCCAGAGTCCCCTTACCTTGCATCTGTGGTGAGTATTGGCTGCTAGACATGACCCCAAACCTTCTCCTCCTCAGGAGGAAACATTCATAATTGGAGATACCAGATAGAAAGGCAAGACCTTTGCACCCACAGGCTGGCTCTTTACCAGCATTTGTTGAGTACTGGCTGGGTTAGGGGGAGACATAAAATTTGTAGGACAAGGTCTGTTAGCCAGCCTCCCCACTGGAGGGTCCCTACCTCTTGCCATTCCAATGGCTTGCAAATGCTCCTCTGGAGGGGGCTTTTCCCTTGCTCCTCCCCTGCAGTCAGACAGGGTAACTGGAGGAGGGCAATCAGGACCAGGTTGTGATCCAGAATGACCTTGAATTGTGGGTGACGGCAACTTCCATGTGGAAGCAGGGTAGGTGGAGGGATGACGGGAGAGGCTAGCAGTGGCCAGGGGTGAGTGAGGATGGCATGGGTTATTGAAGGGCACCGCCTGCTTCCACAATTACTCAGAGGCACAAGCTGCACTTCCTACTGGCCCTTTAAGAAAGGCACCTGCCTTGTGAAATGCCAGGGCAGAGTGGAAACCCAGCGTGTGTGACCAGACACCACTCCCTCTTTGCTGACAGTCATGGTTACAGTCACGCAATCACTGGTCCTGGCCTGTGAGGGATGTGGGAACTTGCTTGTGTGGGTGTCCCAGGTTACCCACCTGCTCTGCCCCCAGCACACACACACACACACACACACACACACACACAGCTTAGTAAACAGCACTGGGTTGCCTTGGTCTCTGGTAACATTAGGGATTGTGGGCCCATTGTCATATTTACTCTCTCTGGGTATCAAAGAGTTTGGACTAAAAATAAAATAAAAAGAGTTTGGACTAGATTTGCATTTCCTAAAGTGTGGTTTTGGTGTACCCCTGGCAAAATACAAGCTGAATCTAGGGAGTGAGCGAATGAGCTATTTTTTATATATTTATTTCAATGGTTATGAGAAAAAATTTAACTCGCATATCAAACATGTGATTTTATGGTCATTACTGCCTGGGATAGAATTAAGTGCATTTAAGTAAAAAGGGTGAATCAAATGCAAAGAAAAAAATCACGTAAATAATAGTATAGGCTAGGACTGTCTGAAAAATGCAAACACTATAGGTATTTAAAAATTTTGTATTAGTCACATTTCTTGAAAAGGGACAGGTGAGGGACACCTGGGTGGCTCAGTCAGTTGGGCAGCTGCCTTCAGCTCAGGTCATGATCCCAGTATCCTGGGATCAAGTCTTGGGCTCCTTGCTCCACAGGGAGCCTGCTTTTCCCTCTGCCTCCGCCTGCCACTCTGCCTGACTGTGCTCGCTCTCTCTCACACTCTAACAAATAAATAAATAAAATTTTAAAAGGGACAGGTGAAAGTAATTTTAATAATAGATATTTTCATTAGCTCGACCTAAAATAAAATTTTAACATATAATCAGAAAAATTATTGGGAGATAGTTTATATATTTTTTGGTAATGGTTCTTACGCCACATCTCAGTCACATATTTTCATTAGATAGACCTAAAATAAAATTTTAACATATAATCAGAAAAATTATTGGGAGATATTTTATATATTTTTTGGTAATGGTTCTTACGCCACATCTCAGTCACATATTTTCATTAGATAGACCTAAAATAAAATTTTAACATATAATCAGAAAAATTTATTGGGAGATATTTTATATATTTTTTGGTAATGGTTCTTACGTCACATCTCAGTCAGGCCTACCCACATTTCAAGGACTCAAGGCCACACGAGGCTTGGGGCTACTATGCACGTGCACACATGCTGGAAAGCGTAGGTGTAGACGATAGGCAGGCACGGCAACATTTTGAAGGTGGAATGTGAATTTCTGCATCCTGGAGCCTTCCAGCTCAGCTCTAACATTTGTGTTTCTCTCACAGGCTCATTGTCTGCCCTGCCCCACATCGCACTCCCTCACTCTCCAAAGTGAAGCCCCTTTCCTGCCTCTACTCTCTTCTTCCCTCTCTGAGGAAAGCAGTATACTTCATCAGTTGCCCACCGGAAATGTGATAAAATTTTACATTGGGCAGTTTGTGTGGCGTGTATCTGGTGACTCTTTTGCAAGAAGTGAATCAGAAAGAAGCCCCTTCTGACAGGCAGATAGGAATGCCTTTCGGGTCCTCCCTGCTGCTGTCTCTTAATCCCCGGCCAGTGGCAACTTGCATGCACGTACTCAGCAGTGATGGATCTCCCTTCTCTAATTCACTTGGCAGGTGGCCTGAGGGGATGTGACAAGCTCTTCGGCAAGTCCCTTAAAATCATTTGTTATCAATGTTTTATATTCATCAGAATCATCTGGGGAACTTCTTAAGCATGCAAGGGTGAGTTTGACACCCTTGGATGGGGCATATGATTATGATTCTGGGCATGTGATTTTGATACACATGGAAGTTTCAGAACCAGGGCCTAAAATCTGTTCCTACAGTATATAGGCCGGTAATGGCTTGTTGGAAAATTCTAAACTGGAATTTTGTAGGGCTTGCTGTTCCAGATGTAAGCTCTGGAAGAGGAAGCGTGGACTCTTTCCTTCCCGGTGGTGACTAAACTGATTGGAAATGCTCCTGAATTTTCCAAAAGGCTTGACCATCACCCAAAATTGCTTTGGAAGAATTACCTACTAAACTCTAATCCGGCCAGGCATTAGGTCCCTGGGTCCTTAATTACTATTATTTTCAAAAAGGGTGCTCACTCTCGTCCCACATTTGTTATCCCTGCCATTTTATCCCCTGTAATGCTCTCTAGGGACCAATTAATATTATCTGAATGGAAGCATGAGTCAGAAGTGGAAATGAGTTTGTCCTGGATCAGATTTCCATGTGTGTGTGGGCACACGCGCACACACACACACACACACACACACACAGCGTTACATCAGAGGGAAAACTGCCTGTGCCCAGAATCTCAGGTCTTAACAAGAAAGCCATCCTCCCATTCAGCTCCAGAAATAAAGCCCGTGTGACTCACAGATTCAGCTGCAGAGGTAAAGTGAACTCAGCCAGGGGAAGGTGGCAAACAAGAGAAGGATTCTCAAGCCTAAATGAAATGGAGTTAAGACAGGGATCCAGGAAAAAAGAAATAGGGTCATCAATGTCAAGTGGAGGGGGGTGGATTTAGATTCATTATAGGTATGCCCGTGCCAGGTATTTAACATTCGTTACCTTTCAACGACCCTGTAGAGGAGATAGTGTAAGACGCTTGTGACAGACTCAGCTGTTGAAGGTCAGAGAGGTGACTTGCCCAGTGTCACGTGGCGGGCAGGTGTCGGAGCTGGACCTGAGCGATTGGAAGGCTGACTCCAAAGCTGGCATTTTCCTCTAAATACCAAGTGCTTTCTCGGGATAGTAGTTGCTCAACCCATATCTGGCTTTCCTGTAAACTGCCTGATCTACTTCTTGTGAAGAAAAAGAAAGCAAGAAGATGAAGTTAAACTGTATCTTTGTTGAAGAGAGATCCCTTTGTCCCTGGAGAACTGGGCCTCACCCTGCCAGCACCCGTTCCCGCGGTACACATGTGAAGGGGACCCTCTCCGTCAGGGAGCGAATCACCGACTGAGTCCATGTGCATTGTATCAGCCAGGGACCCACTGGGAGGCAGATGGAACCCTCAAAGCGGTAATAGAGGGGAGTTTAAGGAAAAAACAACTGGGGGGCTTAGGAAGGGTTAGGGAACCAAGGAGGGAGGAGGAAAAACCCAGGAGAAGCCCTGGCCTAGAGAGTCAATCCGAGGGAGAGTCTTCTCAAACCTGGGGCTGGGAGAGGGACCCCTAGACAGGAGCTGTGGCAGAGATAGAGGCATCAGCTCCTGCCAAAATAGAGGGGAGTCAGCCCCCCAACCTCTCTCCTCTCCCTCTCTGTTCCTGTGCCTTGGTTAAACAGGACTAACAGCACACACCCAAAGCCTGCAACGTGGCACCTGGCCCTCGTTAGTGCTGGCCGTTATTTCCGTCATGGGTAACTGGGTCCGCTAGCGGGGGCCTGCCTGGGGCTGTTTCTCCATAGAATGAATAGGGAGCTACTGTCTCTGCTGAAAACCAATAGCTAGTTGGTTGCTTGACGAAGTGGACTTAGCTTCTTGATGCTCTTAGGGCCCTCTGTCGTGTAATTGGCTGCAACCGCATTCATGTTGTGGGGAAGCTCCTGTTTGGTTAACTCTAGAGTTAAATGACTCGGCCAAATTAGACTATCTCTCCGCGGAGAAATGCAGAGACTGACCCTGGATCAGGAGGATTTATGAGTTGTTTGCTCACGAAATCAAGAGAGGATTTGTGCTGAGTTTCCACGTGTGCCCTCTGACGGAGCGACGTAACTGATTCAAACAGGAAGCACCGTGGGATGGAAGGAGAGCCATGGAGCAGATGATTGCCATTGATACCCTCCTTCCCTCCAGCCCCTGAGCCCATCTCCTCTCTACTGCACCCTGCTCTGAGCTCAGTGGGGGCCCACTCCTGAGGACAACGTCACCCAGGTGCCCTCACCAGCTGGCTGCTAGTTGGGTTTCACAGAAAGGGGAACACAAGGAGCAGGAGACCCAAGGATGGGATGACAGAGAGGTGGGTTATTTCTCTGTCCTGGGTCTCTGGCAGCCGCCCCCTCCTTCCTTTATACAACTCCTACTGCGCAGTCATCCTTCAAATCTCCAGCTGTTACTGGGCTCTAGTAACACTGTTTCCTCCTCAAGTCCCTTCAGCCCTAGGTGTGGTTATGGCTTCCCACTAGTGGCTTATCCCTGGGCCCCTTGCCATCGTCGGTCTGTTCCCTCACCCTGGCCCACACTTCTTTCTGGAATGCTTTCATTTGAACTCCTGTGACAGTTTGGGAGCCGTGTGTCTGCTGACCCAGACTTACCCAGCCTCTTCTAATCAACTCCCACCTAGCAGGTGCTCAACTAAGAATCTCAAATGGAATGGCTCCATGGCAGAGCGTGTGCCTAATATTCTCATGCAAATACATTGCTAGTGTGTATGTGTATGACAAATGTGTGAGTAAATGGACTCCAAAACTTCCTTCAAAGATGAAGTGTTCTATGATAGATTTCAAAGCCAAGAGACATTAGGAACAACTGACAGTATCATGCCTGGCCCTTGTCTTTCATAAATCATCAGAAACATGGTATATCTTGGTCGTATTTAATCTTAAAAAGGTCAGAAGAGTAAGGTTTGATAGAATTACAGAATCATTCCAGACACTTGTTAATGTTTCTAGGGTTTTATTAAATCCTGTCCATTTTGGACTGAGGACTTCATCCCATTTGATACCCTATTGGTGCAAACTAGGTAAAGGAGATAATATGGTTCTGTTTTCCTAGCCCCTCCAGATGCCATTATGGGGCCGTGACACACTATTCCATGCCTGTCTCTCTGGAGGCTTCCTTGGCTATTGTCCTTAGCATTTGGCCATACTTGAAGCAAAATGAGCCGAAGGGAAAGTTGGCTTTGAAACTGTGGGCCCGATGAGGTTAGAGTGGCTTCCTGTCCCCATTAAGAAGAGCCGTATCTGTCACACACATTGATAGATGACTCTGCTTCTCAGAGTTTTGCCTGGTAGAAGGACATGGAGATAGATGGGATTCCCACACCCTCCAGTGCTCCCCCGCAAGGAAATGAGTTGTTCCCAGAAAGTTCCAGCATCTTTAATATGGGAGACATATTTTGGCGCACATGCCTTGAAGTCAGTCCATCAATCTGGCTTTGTTTAACTTCCCTGAGAAGCAGTGCTATGGGAAGGACTGTTAAATGTTTCCAAAACATGTTTTGAAAAGAAGCCACCAGAAGGAGAAACAATTGGCCAAAAAGAAGTCCCTCACCCACTGTGGCACTTTTGTTATTTGCGCTAATGAAATGAAAACCCCAAACCCACCAACTAAAGTGTGGCCCACATTCTATGGCCTGAGCTGAGGAGTGTCATTTAGAAGGACGTATACAGTATTACTTAGGGCTCTCAGGGGTCACAGTGGAGACTGAGATGGCCACGGATATGACAGTGGCACGCGGAGTTGCCCGAGCCTCTGTGCTCATTACTCTTGTTTCTGCTCAACTGTCCCAATCCCACTCTTGCTCTCTCTTCACTTTTCTCAGGAAATGCCCCTTTTCTCAGGAAATAGCCTGGACCCTTTCCCATGGATTTCTATGTGTTTTGCTATTGCTCACCTCTCTGATTTCAGAGTTCTGAATCTATCCCTTCTCTGGTCCCTTTTCTTTGGCAACTTCTTGGTCTATCCTTTTGGAATTCACCTTCTGTTCTGATGCTATTTGTGCTTGACCCATAAGTGCAAAATCCCAGCTCCAGCCCTGGGTCTCTGGAAGTTCCTCACCACCTGGCCTCATCCCCAGGCCCCAGGCTTCCTCCCGCCTCTGCCGAGTGTGTGTGTAGAGTGGGGAGGGGTTAGCTTCTATTCTTGGCTTGAAAAACTATAACTGGCTCTCCATGATAAGGGAAATGCAAATTGAAACAATGAAATACCATTCACATCTACCAGATTAGCAAAAATTAATTAAGTCTGGTAACAACAGGGATGGTGAGATGTGGGCACAAAGGAACTCTGGTGGGAGTGTTAATTGGTACAGTTGCTTTGGAGAACAAATTGGCTAGTCTATTGAAGTCAAAGGTGTGTCCCTGCTATGAAATATCAATTCTCCTCCTGGGTATATAGCCCAGAGAAATTATATACGTGCCCAGATTTGTGTTTGTGGGTATACATGTCCATATGCATTATAGACACACAACCATATATGTATGTATTTATATGCATCTGCACAAAACAATTCTGATTACATAGGCCACAAGCTGTGCTTTCATGGAATGTGTTCATGGAATTGACATGTAGCAGTTAATATAAATGTACTGAACCAATCTTTTATCTGCATTTATAAAGTCTAAAACAACAATGAATGAAAACAAGTTGTAAAAGGATATATGTTTGTGTTACATACACATACATAATATATAGAGATAATTTATATTAAAGTGTAAACAATATGATTTCTATTAACATATTCATATTAATAAAAGGCAAAAACTGGTGGGGCCTAGTTGGATAAGTGTCCAGCTCTTGATTTCAGCTTAGGTCATGATCTCAGGGTTGTGAGATTGAGTTCTGCATCAGGCTTAGCACTGAGTGTGGAGTCTGCTTAAAGATACTCTCTCTTTCTCCCTTTGTTGCTCCCTGCTTGTGTACATGCAGGCATGTGCTTGTGCTCTCTCTTTTCCCTCCTTCTCCCCCCCACCAAAAAAGCCAAAGCACACATGGGAATGATGTAGGCCAAATTCAGGTTAATGGTTACCTCTGCGAAGGGTGAAGGAAGGATGAAGAAATGGGAAGAAACAGAACTGTATGTGGACATTTTTATTTCTTTGGAAGGAGAGAAAGGGACAGTAAGACAGGTGTGAAACAAGTAATAGAAATATGTTTCATGACAGTGATTGACTTATAAAGACATAATTTATTCTTTTTCCTACTCAGTAGGATCAAAATATTCATATTTACAAATATAAAACAGTAAGAAATTTATTTTTTCAGACTTAACTTTTTTCTTGGACAGCTGACATTAACTGGAGGATTCATGGAACTATATTTTTGGGTGGGGACAGGGCCTTTGAGAACATCTGGCCAGCAGCATCCATCTGGTTCCAGAACCTCTTCGGTACTTGCATGTGGTCCTGGGTGAACACCTGCCCGACAAGGCTCTCCCCGTGCCCTCCCCCAGAGATGGAACTCTTAGAAAGCCACTTACTTGTGTGGAAATTGGGCCTCCTGCTGGCTTCAGGCCATTGGTTCCAGTTCTGACTGTCCACGCTCAAGATTCTCACCACAGTGGCCCTTGGAGCTCCTGGGAATCAGGGACTTTGGGGTCCGCCTCGCAGGGGAACTAGGGAAAAAAGAGGAAGCCGAGGGGTTGGAGCCAACCCTCAGGCGTTCCTCTTTGGAAAGGCTGCCTTGTGAAGGGACTTGCCAGGAGCAGACCTTGGAGGAGGAAGCCCAGCTCTCAGGGCACGATTCTGTCGCTGTGCAGCACACCCTGCCCATGCGCCGCTGTTTTCCCAGGCCCCACTGCCCCAAACGCGGGCACGTGAACAGTGGCAGTGCCTGTTGCTAGCGCTCTGGGTGGGATCTGTGCCAGTGACTCATGGGGACCCTCCATGGGACCGCCCTCAGCCTTGTCTTTTGTGAAGTCAGCTGGAAAAGGAGGTCACATGCCTAATTCCCCTTTGCCCTGGTCAGCCTTGGAAAGAAAGTCTGGCACCAAAAATAACTTCCTCTGATTCTCTTGTAACTTGTTAAAACATAGCCGAACCTGAGGCCTGGTTAACAGGTAGAAAAAAACATGTATAGGCCCAGGTGAGAACCTATTTTCCAGGTAACAAACAAAACAGTGACTACCTTAATTCTTCAGGACTGCCATCTCTGTACTTTCTATATGTACATATATCTCTATCTATCTATCTATCTATCTATCTATATTTAGGTGCTGTTTTTTGCTTTTTAGGAGAATACAGTAAACAATTTGGTCCAAAAAAAAAATCAGCTGCCAGGGTAAAGTCTGGAATTTGTTCAAGTTTAGCCTAATTTGCTTTCATTCAGACTATTTTTTTTCCTTCAAGATTTTATTTATCTATTTGAGAGAGAGCACAAGCAGAAAGGAGAGAGAGAAGCAGGCTCCCTGCCGAGCAGGGAGTGGGATCATGACCTGAGCTGAAGGCAGATGCTTACCTCACTGAGCCTCCCCAGCTCCCCTCATTCAGACTATTTTGGATGAGAAGCTCGAACTCACTAAGGACAGGGGTGGTGCAGCTCTGGCTTCCTTCTCTAGCAGTGACCTTCATAAAGCCGGGAGCTGAGGCGATGTCGCAGTGGCTGTGAGCTCCACTGCTCCATGGTCCTGACCTTCCTGTTTTCTAGTTGTCGGCTTAGCTCTGCACAGGACTGCTTGTCCAGCTGCGCTGCCTTAGGGAGCACTCCCCCCCCCCCCCCCGCTGCAAGAGCTTTAGACAGCAGGAGCCATGCCCCATATGCACCTTCTACCAATTGAACCAGAATCTTTGGGAAGGGGACCCAGACAAGGGTACTTTTTAAAACTGTCCAGGTGATTCTAAACGAGCCATGTGTACTATGCCTTGAAACAGCAGGGAGGTGCTCTTAGGGACTTGTGGAAAAGAACAGACACCAAAGATTTCATTATGTTCAGAATAACATTAAGAACACTTGGGGGCTTGCCATTGGTGGGGCCCTGTCCCAAATATGTTCTGTAGGTTATCTAATTAAAACTTCAGAACACCCTGCTGAGGTAGGTTATTTATATCACAGAAGAGGAAACTGACCTTCAAAGAGGTTTAGGAACTTGTCCAAGGTGATGCAGCAGAAATGTAATTTCAGGGGCCTAGACTTCAGAGGCTGAGCCTGGCCCTGATGATATTTACTAAGGTGGAAAATCCCTCTCCATGTACCACCCCCTCCTGCCGATCTCTCTTTCTCTCTCTCTTACACACACACGATTTAAAAGCATTTTCAATAATATGTGTTTTTTAAAAAAGGTTTTGCCAATCATGTCTTTTCAGTTGCTATCCAGAAACCTGACTTCCCAGGGCCCCACAGTGCTCGAGGATTCTTATTACTAGTGCTTCATTGAGTATTACATTCAGTCAAGTGAGGCATCACGTCTGCTATCTGGGTACAAAGGGTCAGGAGTTACATACATGATTTCCCTTAACTGAGAGACACAAAAGGCAGTGTTTGTTTCTAGAAGACCTGGAAAATTGATGAAATTTCTCATTTTTCAAAACAGTGTGATGATGTAACAAAAAAGGACCCATGAGGTCAGAGTTTGTCTTAGTTTTTCCATCCAGGCACTGGGTAACGCTGACCAAGGCACTTCCCCTCTCCCGGCTTCCTCATCTGAAAAAGAAGGAATTGAACCAAATGTTTGTTAAAAGGCCTTCCATGCTGCATGATCCAGAGGAGAGCTACCATCACAGCAGGCTTCCTGATGCTAGGGTGACAGCAGGCTGTCTGCTGCCATAGGTCCATTTACTTGCCCAAGCATCGTATCTGCAGGACCCATTTCCCTAGGCTTCAGGTCAGTGATGTAATGCGGAGCAATCACTTTCAGACAATGGACTAGCCACTCCAGTAGCAACATGTGATATAGAAAGGAATGGAAAAGATCCGCTTTATGATGTATTAAAGAATTTGTTTACAGATTTTAACTGCATCTGGATGAAAGTAGAATAGAAAAAATACACACAAAGGAAGACAGCCTCATGCCGGATTTCTTGGAACCAAACCCAGTGTGTGGGACCGGACTGTGCCTCAGCTTGGAAGGGTGTGCTGCTGGGCAAGGCTCAAGGGCTAGGCTAGCTGTCTGTCCCAACGTGGCACTCAATCTTGTATCTCCCAGGGCCCAGCTCAGGAGACCTGCGTTGAGATAAACACAGTCGTAGGCTGCTGACAATCTAGTTCGCTTACAGTGAAAGATCTTTCTTCCCTTGGAAAGAAATTTGCATCTGCCATCAGGGAAGAACCCATTGCTCCAGCCCAGGGAAAGAGGTTTGGAATTGGAAAGGTGTCTAGGTGAGCTTGGGGTCAGGTCAAAGGCAGAGAGGCAACCATAAAGGACATTTCCTCAGATGTGTTATGGATATTAACTGCTTAGTGACCATTCCCACTTTCCAACAGCACCCCAGTTCCCTTCTTGGGATTTTTCTCTCCTCCATTGTGTTTAGACCTTGGAACTGGTAAGTCCAATAGATACTCTCCAATGTTAAAAGTGAACAGCTCCTCCTAATGGAAACTTCTGCTCAGAAGCAGGCATGTGACCTCAGCTTGCTCAATTATACTCTCTCTCCCAGGACTTGGCTTCTTGAATGGGAGTAATGGTTGAAGTTTATTTATACTGGGGATACCATCCAGGTGAGACTATCCAGTAGCGTCTGTGACCGAGACCTTCAAGAGACCTGGGTCTCATCTATTCTAAGCCTGGTTTGCCAGCCCCTGTGTTGGTGTGTGCTTTTCCAGATATTCTTCCTCTCAGTAATGTATACCCTGCCCCTGTTCCCCTTTTGTCTGGAAATAGTCCAGCATCAGTTGCTATATTTGTAGTCAAAAACCTTTGCTGACGCAAGTCCTGGTTGGACCCTCCTTGCCTGACACAGGATACACCCCTCTTATGTTGAAGCTTAGCCCGGCTAGCTTCTCTCTCTCTCTCCTGGAAGTCATGTGTAAACACTGCCAACCTCTGACCCTGCGGTTTTCCTTTCTCTGTGAACTCATCCTCTTTATGTTTATATAGAACTTCTCCAGGCAGCATACAAAACAGCTGATCATTTCTCCATTTGCAGAATCCACTTGTATTTGAATCCTGTCACCTTGAAGGGAGTCTTGGGTGTTCCCAAAATCTTTTGACACACACTTGCAGAAACTCTGGTTTCCCCTTTCTTTTATTTTTCATTTTTAAATTTTTTAAAAAGACTTTATTTATTTGACAAAGGGATAGAGAAAGAGCACAAGTAGGCAGAGTGGCAGACAGAGGGAGAGGGAGAAGCAGGCTGTCTGCGGGGCAGGTAGCCTGATAGGGGGTCGAAGGCAGCAGCTTAACCGACTGAGCCACCCAGGCACCTCTCCTCCCATTTCTTTTAGTATAACAGCTAACCTCATCCATGGTGCATTAATTTCTACAAGCTAACTTTCTAAGAGCAACAGCATTTTGAAGGCACTCAGAAGTCACTTCACTTCTATTCTTTACATACCATCCAGATACTTAAATTCATCTTGAAATGATTAATAGCCCTTGGAAAATCCTGTCTTTCTCTCCTCTTGACTGTAGATGTCCTCTTTTGTTCAAGCTCATACATTAACTCTTAATCATACTCTATGTCCTGGATGATAAACTGTAGGATACAAAGAAGTAGGATCCTGGTTTCTTGCCTACGAGGGTTTATAAACCTATTGGAGGTGAGATTTGCGTAGATGAAATAATTATAGAACAACCTATAACTTCGAGAAACCCCAATGACCTGTGATAATGGGTTTCCAACTGTGTTTCTGAAGTCTTATTTGGGTGGTGCCCTCTGGGGGTGCCGGGGAGTGAGGAGTGACCTCTCTGTTGCTCTGTAAGACGCCATTGGAAGACTTATCAAGGCAGACTTACCTGTCTTCAGATAAACACAAGCCACAGACAGACAACCTTGCTAACGACACTGAGGGATCTTTCTTCCCTTGGAAAGTAAAGACTTTGTCTGCTATAGGGGAAGAATCATCTTCACAGCCCAGGGAGGATAGATGCAGCAAGCTGAGCATGGAGTTGGGTTAAAGGCAGCAGGATGGCCTCTGAGGCTATTTCCTCAGATGAGGCCTGAGGGCTACGGGAGCCAATCTTCTGCTGATGTACAAGGTGCTTCTCAATCTTCCTGTGGGATTCGGATCCAAAACCAGGTCCTATTTCCCGAACCTCTGGAGTATTTCCATGACTGGGCCTCCGTGTGGCCCTGCCCTTCCATGCGTGGGTCTCTCTGCTTTGCGTGCATCACTGATACCCAAAAAACCATAGCACACCTTGATGATAAATTCATGGAAGGCAGAGACCACATCTCATCTGTATGGATCCCTGGTAACTAAGCAAGGGCTTGGCTTGGTTGTTCCATTAAAGACTAGGTTTCGGGACGCCTGGGTGGCTCAGTTGGTTAAGCAGCTGCCTCCGGCTCAGGTCATGATCCCAGCGTCCTGGGATCGAGTCCCACATCGGGCTCCTTGCTCGGCAGGGAGCCTGCTTCTCCCTCTGCCTCTGCCTGCCATTCTGTCTGCCTGTGCTCGCTCTCTCCCCCCCCCCTCTGATAAATAAATAAAATCTTTAAAAAAAAAAAAAAGACTAGGTTTCTCCGTGTGTCTGTAAGAATTACGGAAGCCAGAGGTGAGGAAAACAATTTCTGACTGGGGTGGTTTGAGAAGACTTACCCCCCAAAGTTAGGCTTATGTTAAGCTTTTGAAAACTGTAACATATTTAGTTCCTGGGAAAGGAGAGGGCACGTCAGGCATGGAAACATTGTTGAGCAAAGGTTCAGAACGCAGTTTATCCCATAGAATAATCGCCCATAGAACTGTCAAGTGTCACAGGAAAGAATCGACAGGGGGGCATTTAAAATATACCAAGCGCCTGGATCCTACTGTGGACAAAATGAATCAGCCTTTGGAATGCGCCCGGGCTTTGGTGCCATACAGCTTCCTCAGTGAGTCTAATGTACAACAGGGTCCAGGGTGGTCCTGCAACTGTCAGGTCACAGAGGAGAGGTGTAAAGAAGGCCTGGGTTTGAAGAGTGAAGACTCCTGATGCAACCTCTTCTATCTGGGCCAGGAGTCTGGGTCTGGAGCCAATGAATATTAGGGTGCTTTTCATGTTTTGCAAACTAGATTTTATAGTAGGTTAATCTGGTTCAGATTCGTATTGAGGGAAGCGGATAAGAGGCTTGGGACACTGGAGAGCAGGATGGCACAAAGTTCCAGGAGAGGCCTGTTCTCAGGTGGAGGAACCCAAAAGGGAAGACGAATGCAAGAGACACTGAACAGGGAGAATTACTAGAACGGGGTGGGATGAAGATATAAGGACATTTTTTTCTCATCAGATGTTGTAGCAGTGGCAGAAATCTCTCTTTGTGTAGAGATTTTATTTATTTGAGAGAGAGAGTGAGAGAGAGAATGAGTCAAGAGGGAAGGGCAGAGGCAGAGGGAGAAGCAAATTACTCGCAGAGCAGGGAGCCCAATGTGAGGCTCCATCCCAAGACCCTGGGATCATGACCTGAGCCGAAGGCAGATGCTTAACTGATTGATTGAGCCACCCAGGTGCCCTGAAATCTCTCTTTATATAAATAGTCCCAAAGTTATGTAGGTGAGGAAATAGGGAATGATATTCAATCTCTACACCTGCCCCAGCCCACCCCCCACCACCCGCATATAGGTATTAGGGAGCTCATTCCTTCTTTTGAGTTACCCTCTCCTAAACTATCAGTGTATTCTATTTCCCCTTTTCTTTCTTGAGAAACATTCTGAAAGGAGAATCTGCACTGACGTCCTCACTTCCCCATCACCCACACTCTCGCTAACTCCCTGCAATCTGTCACCCACCCTCAGTCCCTCTTGATGGCCTCCAGTGGCCTCCCACTGTTTAAAATCCAGACTTATGGGGCACCTGGGTGGCTCAGTCATTAAGCCTCTGCCTTTGGCTCAGGTCATGATCCCAGGGTCCTGGGATTGAGCCCTGCATTGGGCTCCCTGTTCAGAGAGAAGCCTGCTTGTCCCTCTCCCACTCCCCTGGTTTGTGTTTCCTCTCTTACTGTGTCTCCCATCAAATAAATAAATAAAATCTTTAAAAAAAATAAATAAAATAAAATCCAGATTTCTGTCTGAGCCTCACTCCCCTCCACCCCTTGGCTGCACTTAACTCTCTGTCTCTCTCTCTCTTTTTTTTTTTTTAAAGATTTTATTTATTTATTTGGCGGACAGAGATCACAAGTAGGCAAAGAGGCAGGCAGAGGGAGAGGAGGAAGCAGGCTCCCTGCTGAGCAGAGAGCCTGATGCAATGCAGGGCTCAATCCCAGGACCCTGAGATCATGACCTGAGCTGAAGGCAGAGGCTTTAAGCCACTGAGCCACCCAGGTACCTCTTAACTCTCTTTCTTAAAGTGTGGCGCTCTTGGCTTCTGGGCTGGTGGATGCTCTGGGGTCTCCTTCCACTGCTCAGCTACTTTGTCCTGTAACTTGCATTTTTCCTTCCATCCAGGCCACATATACCCAGGATCCATGCCCGGGCTCTTTCTTCATTTTCATTTCCAACTGTCAGGAGGACATTGTCCACCTCGTTGTCCCATCTGTGCCTGTACTTGCTATCATTATGGTCACCAGTATTTGCAAAGCCCTTTGTTATGTCAAAAGGGCTTTACCAACAGTGTTTCACTTGAATTTCATCACCCTTTAACCCTGCTTCTTTTGTTCTACTCTTCCCTCAGTCTGAATCTTGGCTTTGTTTCGGGCTAACCGAAGCCCCATTTTCTCAGTCTAAAATGGGGATAAGTATACTTACATGCATCGCAGGGGCCCTGTGAGCGTTAAGCAGGAAAATGTGTACAACAGGGCAAGCTCACTGTCTGTCACAGTGACTTCTTCTTCCTTGAAGGCAGGATCTAAGTTTGGTTTGGTTTGGTTTGGTTTCTCACTAACCCCCAAAGGAAATGTTCCTAATATACCAGAGGGAACGAATTACAAACACTGGAAAGAGAAGTTGTCTAAGTTGATGATTTTGAGTAAATGTTCAGGCAGTGGCAAATTTGAACCAATCTAGGTCTGAGCTTATTTTTGCTTCTGAATACCTTCTCAAGGGCTGGGGCGGGGGGTGGGGAGCAGTTGCAGGTATGTGGGGTAAGATGTCATTGGAAGGGTCTGAGTTTTGACAGGATTGGCTCTGTGTGAGGTACAAAGATGGCAAAAGTGCCTTTGCTACTTGTGGCCTTGCGTGTCAAGGCAAGATTCTGTCTTATCAAGGGGTATCAAGTGTGTATCAGTTGTCTGTGCTGGAAGATTTGATGGCAAGATATTTACTGTCTGAGCTTGTCTGCTAATTTCTTGTCAATTTTGATTTATGAGTTGTTTCAGATCTATGAACTGCTGAGTAACCTAATCTGTGACTTGCCACTTGGAATACTGCCTGCAAATGTTTGGGAGGCTGTAAAGTGATAACGTCCTAAAGAATATGGTCGATAATCGGACAGTCCCCATGACAGGGCTGCAGGTGACCTACTTGTAATATGGTGTTCTGGTGTAACCGTGAAAAATTACTTGGCCTTGGGGCCCGAAATGCATCTAGGGTTGTTCGGGAGCCATGAACACCAGCTGGCCTTCCTTTAATACATCATTCTTAATTCACCTTTTTCAACTGCCAACAGTGATTTGGAACAAGCTCGTTGGACTTGGTTCTAGAATTGCAAGGAAAGTGCCCAACCGTGACATGTGAAATACCTTGGTAGACATTGTGAACGTACTGGATCAAATGTGGTAAAAAATGAGGAACTGGACTATGTTTATATGATTTTGCCACATGTGTGGGGAAGCAAAGGGTAGTTTTCCAAAAACATTGTCACTAAGCTTCCTGGCATTCTGTGATTATAGTTAAAACATATTGTTTTCTTCATGTAGGTGGGATTTCCAATGAAATTATGAATATGTGGTATTGGTGACTAACGCGTTATGGAGATAAGTGGGCTGTTAATGTCAGGATAAGCTGCAAGTGATTTAAGTTGGGTTTCAGTGACCTTTGTTACTCTTTGCATCAAGAGGTAAAAGCTATCGTTGAATCCCCCGAAGCTGTGTGGTCCCGTGACTTGCTTTTCCCCCAGAATGCAGTGCAAGTTATACAACTTTGGAGGCTAATTCTTGAAAGGCCTCATAGCTTTTGTTCTTGCCTTCTTGGAACGCTGCCCCCAGTCCGCCATGTAAAAAAGCCACGTGGAACTGAGATGTGCCTTGCCTGCTGAGCCCCCTGGATTGCCCCACTAAGAGCCAGCATCAATCTGTAGACATGGGAATGAGGTGGTCTCGGGTCATCTGAGTCTGTCCAGCCCCGTTGAGCTTCAGACGACTGTAGTGATCTGAGCAACCCCAAGACGTAGGGGAAGAATCATCCAGCTCAGTCCAGCTCGGATGGCTAACCCAGAGAATCATGAACAAATAAAAAACACTTTAAAGGTTGTTTTAAGACACAGAATTTTGGGATTGCTTGTTATGTAGGAATAGATAAAGGATCTAGAGGAGAAAGAACACAGGCAAATATTATTACTATTCAGTGTTAACCTTATTGAGAAATAAAACAAATTAATTGCACAGTGAGTTGTTAGATCCCAGAAGTTTAAAGCAGGAAACTTCAAGGGCATCCCTCTGATTCTGCTGATTCCTGACACTACTTTCATGGAGGCAAGTTTGGTGTTGCTAGGAGACTAGCATTTCTAGGAGAACTGGGGCCAGCTTTCATGCTTCTTTGTATCCCTCAAGAGACTTCAGAGCCCAACTCTCACAGCAGTCCTCAGTAAATCTTTTTTGCTTGCTGTGTTAAATAAGAAGTAGCATGGAGGTTCTAGGGTCATGAGTTCCCAAGGGCATGTGACCCTGGGCCTGGAAGATGCTTAGTTTCATGGTTTAGTTTTGTTAGGTAGCTTACCTATGCTTACAGAGGTGCTTTCTGGAGAAAGTGGGTCTGAGTTGTCAAGGATGGCACGAGTGTGCATGTCTGTGGTGCCCAAGAGATCAGAGAAAGAAATCGTTAGCAGTTTAGACTCACATTTCATGTACCACTTACTTTTGATAACAGCGCTCTTATTGATGCCCTAGTCCGAACAAATGGACCAAGACGTCCCTGTCATCTGTATCCATAATGGACACTGAACTGGAACACAGAAGTCTGGTCAATTCATAACTCAGAATCCTAGGCTGTGGGAATTTCTACTAGAGGGACCCAAGCACCATGCATAGTTAAGGGAGAATGTGATTGTCATTGGCCTGGGGGTGAATTAAGAGTAACTGTTCTTTGAAGACTCTTATAAAATTCTTTTTAACTTTTGTAAGAAATTTTACAGCAGTTGCTCTTCACGGCAGAGCTGGAGAAAAGAAGGTACCATCTATATTTTCAAGACATGACAACAGGGAAGCAAGTGTCAGTTTGCAACAAGTGTCCAGGTTTCCTAGTCATCAGTTCCAATTTCTTTCCTACACACCATCTCAATGATTATGCGAGAGGGGCCTTTGACCCTGTGATTTGATGACATGCCCAGCCACTTGTGTTCTAATGAGTCTGGGATTCTGTACCTCTGTGAGACATCAGAAGCACTGTCCAGATGTCTGGACCATCCTTCAAGGTCAGCAAAGAGCCTCCAGCGCTGAGGTCCTTTCAGGTCAACCTCAGCTGCCAAGATCTGTATTATATTTTTCCATTACAAAAGACATGCTCAAAAATAAAAAAAAGACATGCTCATTATTGATTATTTGAGAAACATGCCCTTCAAAGGCTATTAAAATTTTTCCAAGAACAAAATATATTTCTCAATGTACCTTAAATTAAGAGTGAGTCCCTCAAGCCAAAGGAATAGAATAGCCAGTAACTCCTCAAAAAGGGTGACCCCACCTTTCCGCTTGTTACCAGTGCTGCCTGTGGCCGGCTTTTCAAGGCTACAGAAAGTCCCTTTGCCAGCCAAGTCTGTTCCCACTCACCCCCCACCAAATGAAAATTGCTGCTGCTTCTTCAGGGGGTTGTAATTATAAGAGGCTCATTTACATAATAAATTACATGTATTATAAATACAAAAGACTCAATTATATAACAGATTGCTTTGAAATGATTATTTAAATTGTGTATTGGCAGGATGTGGATATTTGAATATAATGAGTTTCATTGATTATAAAAGTGTCTTCTCTAAAGCTGATACAAGAACCATCTCAGTCGGTTTGCTGCTCAAAATACCAGCCAGCTGGAAGGCTCCAAAAATTTAAGTTGTTTGAATCTCATTTGGAATATGTAAGGGGATTGGCTCCCTTTGTTGTTTCTGGTCCTGAGTGATAAGGCTCCCTAGAATAGCTCCATGGCTCCAGAGCAGGTGGGGCTGGTTCCCAAAGAACCAGGGCAGTGCGAGGCTAGGAAGCCTATAGCCTGCAAGCTGGAAGCAGGTGCCTTAGACCTCTAGACATCCAGTCCCCTACCTCCTCCCCACCTGCTCAGCTCACCTGGGGAAAGAAGCGCAGGTCTGTTTGGTGGGCTGTGTCCCATGCTAAACCCTCCACAGCTTTCTTAAAGGCTTGACACTTAAGGATGGTGGATGCCAGGAGAGCGTTGGAGCATTTGTCCTGCATGAACCATTATTGTAGGGAGTTGTAATAGGCCAGAAAAGACCTCCTGATTAAGGCAGAGGAGAATTAGGAAAAGCCCACAATCCTCAGCCCTTGAACTGGCTACTCTCACACCCAGAGCTCCCGGTCCAATTAGGAGGGGAGTTTAGCAGCCAAGGGCATTCCAGTTTTCCCAGAAGGACCTCAAGGAAACCTTGACAAATAAGGGCCATGCTTTTGGCCACCGTGGACCCTATAGTCCAAGCATTGACACACTTTTTCTATAAAAGACCAGATGGTAACTGTTTCAGGCGTTGTAACTATAGACTTCTCTGTTGCTTCTTCTTCTTCATTGTTGCTGTTGTTTAAACAACACTTTCAAAATGTGACAGCCATTCTGTATTTGTGGGTAATTAAAAAACAGGCTTCAGGCTAGGTTTGGCCCCAGAGCCATCATTGCCATCCCTTCCTGGTGTATTACATTTGATGGTGATGCACTGGAATGTTTGCTTTCTATAGTGAAGCCACTAAGATGTGATGGTGAACCTCCAGCAGTGAGTCCCAGAATGGGGAAGTCCTTTGGGAAAAATGGACAAGCACTGAAGAGTCACATGCCCTCCCTGGAGACTTTTGACTGATCCTCCAGTTCATGGTCACCTTGTTCTTCTGGCCAGGCCTGTGGCTCCTGCAGGGCCCTCTTGCCTGGCCTTTTTAAGGGTGGTTTCGGGGGTTCATGTGCCTGGACTGTTCTCCTGGTTTCTTTCCCATACACCCGCAGCCACTCTAAGAGCTCCTTGATAATAGGAACAGCAGGCTTTCACCCTATGTCCTCTCCCGTCTGTGCTCAGAACAGTGCCTGCTGCAAAAGCACGAAGTAATGTGGTCGCTGAGTGAGACCTCATGTTGCCCACTGGGTTCCTCTCTTTTTTCCCGTCATTACTGGCGAACCCCAACAGGTGGAGGAATTGAAGCTATTTTGTGATTTGTGGAGTCCTTGGCAATGTGTGGCCCCATGATTGCTTTCCAAGGCTCCTCTCTTGATTCTCCGTGTTACTCTGCCAAACCCCATAGCAACCTTTGTGGTCCGCTCGCGAAGTGTGGGGTGTGGCTGCCCCTTGCGTGGGCCGGGGGATGCCTGAGCGGCTCAGTCAGGTCAGTGTCTGACTCTTGATTTCAGCTCAGGTCGTGATCTCAGGGTTTGTGAGATTCCCTCTCCCCCTCCCTCTGCCCACCCCCTGCGCCTGCTCACATAATCTCTCTCAAAACAACAACAACAACAACAACAACAACAACTTATGGGAATATCTTGGCTAGTTTGTCTTGCTCTGTCCTGCTTTTAAGCAAGAACTGTGGGTCAGTCTAATCTTACCCTTGACCCGTAGCATCATGTACAGCTTTGAAGATAGCTAAGTGTCGATTACTGAGCACCTACTATGTGCCAGGCAGAGTGGGAGCGACTTTATACATGTGGTTTCTAACCATATGGCTACACTGGGAGGGCTACATTATTATCCCCATTTTACAGATTAGGAACCCGCAACCCAGACAAGTTGTCACTTGCCTTTGACCACACAATCTGTATATGGCTAGACTGGGAATCAGCAAGGACTTTTTGAGTATCTACTTTGATCCAGGTACTGCACTATGTACCAAGGATGCAAAAAAGAATCAAGCCTGGTCCCTGTCCTCAGGGAGTTCATAGTCTACCCCTTTCTGGAAGGTTGCCCTAGATAACATATGTCTCTTGTCTTGCCTGGAAAACAACTTTGGTTGGGTGAAGAAATTACACATGCCTTCTACCCAAAGCCCTGCTATCTTCTGCCATGAAGCTCAGGAGGAGTCACGCTACGCTTCATGGTCTGGGAAATGGATGCTTTGCGCTCATACTGTCTAGGTTCAAATCCCAGCTCGACTATTTTCTGGGTGGGTGACCATTGGCAAAATACTCAACCTCTACTTGACTGCTGTGGGTTTAGATGACAGAGTGATTCTGGAGAAGCGCAGAGGATCTCTGTGAAAATCAGCAGCTATTATTATCAACTTGCATTGTTTTTAAAAGCACTTTTCTTATCGGTCAAAGATGATCAGAGGCTCAGCCTCCCTGCTCCCTCCTTTAGTCTCACAGCATCTCACGTCCTCCCCCAGGCTTAGGCGGTGGGGGTGACACAGGCTGCAGCTTGCAGGCACCTGGCACTTTGAAATGTGTGATACATGCTCAGGAGTGTGAATGGTGGTGTGAATGGCAAGCTCAAGTCAGCCAACTCTCCCCGAAGCTTTGATCTGCTTCTGCGTGAGGGCTGCAGAGGGAGTCAACAGAACAGAATACAAGCTCTTTTCTGCCTCTTGGGTGGGGGTGGGGGGGGCATGGGGGCACTGGCCCACCCTTGGCTTTCCCAAGCTGTTTATATATACAGCCCACTGTGCCGACTGTGCCCAGACAGAGACGTGACAGAAAGTAGGCAGGGGAATCCTCACGCTGGGCTCTTGTCTCACTGCAGTTTAGGCTGGGCCATCAGGAAGTCCCCTAGCCTTGGTTTCCTCTCCTCGGAACTGGGAGGGCCTTATCAAGCCTGCAGTCTCATTGAAAAATCCCCTGGGGAGCAGAACCGGAGATGGGTGCCTGTGAGAAGTAGGGCAGCCCCCGGCCGGGCTGGGAGGCGACTGAGCTCTGCAGCCTTGGACGCTTCTCACCCACCAGCACCAGCTGCTCTGGGGGCGCCTGCTGCATGGGAGGCCACACAGCCCAGTTGATCTTGGGGAGCTAATGAAGGCCCACGCAGCCTTGCTGGGGCTCTGTCTGTGCAAGGTGCCATTAAGAACAAGATAAAAGCTGAGAGCCTTGATTGAATCTTGAAAACAGGGCCCTTGCAGGCGTTTTTCTTTGTCATGGTGTCCTCGGAGAAAGGAGAGTCCCAGGGAAGGGGGAGGAAGATGAAGGCGCAGAGGGGAAAGCAGTTTTTGAGATAGTAGACAAGAGACCATATTAAGAAAAGAAGAAGAAGAGGAAGAAGAAGAAGCAAAACTTCTAGAGTGCCCTGAGCGTTTGGCTTTTTCATGGTAAAGAGGAACATTGTGAGGGACAAGTGGCAAGTTTGTGGGAGACACACACAGCACCCTGTCCTTTTTGTCTGCATTGCCTTGGGACAATGCATCATTCCCACAGTGGGAGCTTGTCCCTTTAGAGGGAAACTCTATCATCACACTCTCCTGGGAAACTGGGTGACAGCCCTGCAGTAACCCTGGGTCCCCCGTCTGTCTGTCCTTCCTCTTCTGGCTCTTTGCCCCATGTTTGTAGGGGCTGGGTCAGCTCAGGAAAACGTTTTATGGACTGGCTTCCCCTCTGACCCTCGGAACTTATTGGGTATTTGCTCTCCTTTTACTACTTGCCTTTGGCAAAGCTGGCTCTCAGGGCTGAAATCCAGCTCAAGAGATCTGATTTCTAGGAAGTCATTTTGATCTTTCACTTCAAAGGGAGTCCTTTCTGTGACTGAGCCCCAGTTTGGTGGCCCCAGACCTGCTGCTTTGGGCTGCGGGTCTGGATGAGGCTCCTGGTCTCTTTTTTCTGCCTTGCACGTGGAGCCCGAGATCCCAGCACTGGGGTTGCCCAGGGCAGCTTGTGTGAAGTAGTGGGCCTTGGTCCCCAAGTTCCTCGCCTCTGGCAGTTACAGATGCCCTGCATTTTCCTCTGACTCTGCTCCGTGTATCTTCCCATTCAGAAAGTTCTCCTGCTCCCCTATCCACATCCATTTGATCAAAGCCTGCTCTAAAAACTGGAGCTGACCTTAACTTTGGGGGTCTTCTCCTTCAAAGAGCCTTCCCCGCTAGGTTCTGCCTTCCTCTACCTCCCAGACCCAAGGCAAGATACCCTTCCTCAGGGCTCCCACTATATTCTGCAATGCTCGGTAACTTCCCTTATTCAGTTCCCATCACAGCCCAGGGAATAGTTATCCCTTTCTTGTCCGTGACCCTCAATAGTTGATAAGTCCTTGAAGAAAGGAGCTTTTGCCCTTCTGCCTTGGTCCTAGCATTGAGCACAATGCTAACACAGTAGGCTCTCAACCCTTGTGCAGTGAGTTAATGAATTCCTTCCTGCAGTTCTTTCAAATTGTCCTAGGGTTTGGCTGAGGTGGCTCATTGGCAGTCCACCTTGGTGGAAGAGAGGGAGGGTGGGCAGGAAAGTGGGGTAGGGTATCCTCCTCTCCCACCGTCTTCCACCCATGAGATGATTTCCAGACCCAGCCCCTGGTTGCCCACAGCAAATTTACTTTGATCTGTCTTATATTTATATACACATATATTAAATTATATATTATGCACATTACATGTAATATACACAATATATGATATACTATATGTGTAACATTCATATTACACATATGCATACATGGATACATATACATATATGTAACGCATCATCTGTATAATACAGTATGACATACATATATGATGCACACATACATACATATAAAGATATTTTGTCAGCAGGGTTCTGTTAAAAAAAAAGTTTGAAAACCAAGACCTTGAACTTTTAATACAAGGTCTCTCTCCTAGGGCATTTGCTTTCGAAGCCATTACTAATTACCGCTTATATTTAGACAATGGAAAGCTTTGTCCCATTTGTTGGAATTATTTTAGGATTTTACTGAACTGATGGAGGCATTCCTTTTGGGATAGTGACTTTCTTCCGGTGTGTGGACTGCCCACCCCACTGCCCACATCAGTAATCCTGGCTGGTGTTAAGGAATGAAGAAGGAATTGGATTATTGGAAGCCACAAAGCTATCAATGTCATTCTTCTCAGAGGGGTTTGGTTATAATTATTGTTTTGGTCAGCCTTGGGTCAGCTGGGAGGCCAGTGTTGACCAGGTTGTTGTGTGAGGGATGAGAATTTTCACAGACACAGGCCAAGTACCCGTTTCTCTCGCTGTCCTGTGAGGTGGCAGCTGGTTTTCAGCTCTTGACCCCTTTTTCTGAACCTCCTCCTCTTCGCTCTGGTGGGCAACTTCTCTATCATTCTGCTTCCTAGGAGCTGGGTCCTCCTACTATGAGGTTCCTGTGGGCCCACGTTTCCTAGCACAGGAGTCAGAGCTCTGGCCCTTTACTCCTTACCAAAATCCGACCAGCTTCTGTCCCATGCTATGATCGTGGCTAGAACACTGACTTGGGAGTCCCGGAACCTGGTCTTGAGTCTTGAATTACTTACCAGCCATGGGGCCTCAGGTTAGTCACACATTTTCCAGAGTCTCGGTAAATGCGAATAATGGCCATGGCCTTCCTACCATGGGTTGAGGTTTATCTGAAACACTAGGCTGGGCTTTCTCAGCTTTTCCTGTAATTAGATTCCTCTAGGGATATTTTAGCATCCCAATTCCCAGGCCAAAGCCCCAAACCAATTAAATCAGACTTTCTGAGACTGAGATCCAGAAATTAGTATTGCTTAAAGTTCTTGAGGTAACTCTAATATGCAGGTAAGGCTGAGAACCCCCGTTTAAGGTCCAAGTATTAGGAACACTCAAAATAGAAGCGGGTTCTGAACTTCCATCTGAAAGAAATTGTTTTCCATCTGAAAGCAGAAATATGTAATTTTCTAATCTAATAAATGAGTCTGCGGTGGTTCTCAGTCCTGATTTGGGTCAGACTCTTTTTAATAATCTCCTGAAGGTTGTGTATCCATTTCCTCAGGGATGAACATACTCGTGAAAGTTTGCATGAACTTTCAACATATAATATCACTTTCTTAGTGACATTACCTGCTATGCCATCACACCCCTCCACACCCACATACATTTCCTATCTTCCTGCCCTGTTTCACGCTCCCTTTGTAGTCTTTATCATTGTCTGCACGCACATCTTCAAGTCTCTCATTGTGCCAGAGTTTCTCAAGGTGTGGTTCCAGGACTACCTTTATTTAATCAAGATACACAGGATGGGATTCAGAACCTGCATTTTCAAAATCTCCCTGAGTTTCTCTTAAACACTGAAGTTTGAGAGCCACTGGGCTGGGCCCTAGAATTCTTAAATTCAGAACATTCAGGAGAAAATCTGTTGCTATCTCTTCCAGACCCTGCCCTGCAGATGAAAATTCATCTCCCTCAGTATACTGGTGATCTTGTGTAGAATTTCTAATGTTTCAGAGAAATCCTACATATTTTCCAATTTATCTCAGGAGCCATGTGGGAATGTGACTGTCTCAGTAGTATGATTTGAGGGGCTTGGATTAAGGTCCCCTATCAAATGGGAAGGTTATCTCCTTCCCTCACCAATCATGGTACTTGGAATTCCATTCATTGTCCGGTCATTCTTCCTGGACTCCAGCCTCCACCTCTAGTACGATGAATAACAAACACCATGAGAAGCAGGCATATTTGACCTGATCTCTCTGATCCAAGTTGTCCATATGCTTTCTATCATCCACAGGGGAAGCATATCCTTACTTTCTGTTACCAAGAGGCTCTTCAGCAGCTGGCTCACCTCTCCCGCCTTGGTGCCCACTGCCTTTACAGCACACGCCGGCAGGAAATCACCACATGTAGTTCTTGGACAATCACATTCCATTTCCTTTCCTGGCTGTCTTCTGAGATTGTGCTCTTATCTCCTTATATATGTCACTCCTCTCCCCGGACTTTCAGATAACTCAGAGTACAAGCCAAGTCACCACATGGCTTCCAAGGCCGGTGGGATCTGTCCCTCAGCCTCCTTACCTCTCTGTCCTCATCTTCTGCTCCTCACCTGTGTTACTTTCCTGGGGGAAACTGTAACAAAGCTTCGCAAACTGGGTGTCTTCAAACAAGAGAAATTTATTCTCTTGTGGTTTTTGGGGCCAGAAGTCCCAAACCAAGATTTTGACAGGGCCACAGTCCCTCTGCAGCTGGAAGGGGAAGGATCCTTCTGTGCTTCTTTCTAGCTTCTGGTGGTGGTTGTGTGGCAGTCACTGCTTCACAGGTGCAACACTCCGATCTCTACCACTGTTGTCACATTGCCTTCTCCTGGTGTGTCCCTGTGGCTTCGCATGGCCATCTTTTTAGAAGAACCCACCCCACTCCAGTATGACCTCATTGTAACTAATTATATTTGTAGTGACCCTGCTTCCAAGTAAGGTGCGATTCTGAGTTAATGGGGTCAGGACTTCAAAGCATTATCTTCTGGGGGACATAATTCAATCCCTAACACCTCCATCTTCTTCATTCTGTTTTAGTCACACTGAAGACCTAGCAAACAAAAATACAGGACTCCCAGTTAAATTTGAATTCCAGATAAATAACAAAGAGATTTTAGTATAAATATGTCCCAAATGTGGCCTGGAACAATTTTTTTTTATACAAATATGCTGTGTTCAATATTTGGGACATACTTGTGCTAAAAAATGTGTGTGTTATTTACCCAAAATTCAGATTTAACTGGGCATTCCATATTTTTTCTGGCAACCTATACTCCTTATTGTTCCTTGCACACAACAAGCATGCTTCCACCCCTAGGCCTTTGTGTTGGCTCTTCCTCTGCTTTGGGATGCTCATTCTCTGATTGTCTTCAGTAAGGCTTTTCTGAATACCTGTCCCTCCTATATGTACTGCTTGCCCTCCTTTCTTGCTTTCTTTCCCTTTGTCCCTTGTCACTATCTACCCAGCCATACATTTTGCCTACTGATTGTGTTTATTGTCTGTTACCCCAGTAGAAATTAAGACTGATGCTTTTGTTCACTGCTCTCTCCCAAGGGCCAAGAACAGTGCCTGGCACAGAGTTCAGTAAATGTTTATGGAATGGATGAGGAAATGAATCCTTTCACTTTTGCTTGAGCACTGGAGAGCTGGCCTCTGCAGGTTTTGCCTACCTAGGGAGCACTTCCACATCTGGTAGAAGTGCCCCTCCCTCACGCTCAGTGGAAGTAGTTTGGGAAAGTCCTGCCCCAAAGTCCAGAGTCAGAGGTGTAATGTGATACAGGCCAGCCTGTATCCACTTGGCCACAGTCCTTGGTTCAGGGATGGGAACAGGACCCAAGTCGGTCTCATCAGAGACAGTCTCCAAGTTTCTGCTGAAACTACTAAACTACTAAGACAGAGCCCTCTCTTCCTATTGGTGTTTCTGAGAGGAAGAGGATGTCAGGTGCAGCCGCTGATAGCCATCTTGCCACCTAGAGGAAGAGCAAGGGGTCAGCTCGTGGCCAGAAGACTACGAGTGATCTTTCAGGTCTGACTATAGGCAATTACAAAGGTGTTATGTCAGCTTGGGTTGTCATCACAGGATACCATAGACTGGGTGACCTAAACAACATATGTTTATTACTCACATTTCTACAGCCTTGGAAATTTGAGATAAAAGTGCTGGCAGATTCCATTCTTGGTGAGGGCCCATTTCCTGGCTTGCAGACAGCCACCATCTCCCCGTGCTTTCACATGACCTCCTTGTGTATGTGTGCATGCACAGAGAGAAAGCAAGCTTTGGTGACTTTTCCCCTTCTTATAAGGGCACTAATTTCATCATGGGGGCTGCACCGTGATGACCATATTTAACTCTAATTACCTTCTAAAAGCCCTAACTCCAAACACCATCACTTTTTGGCTTAGGGCTTCAACCTATGAATGGGGAGGGGGTGTGACACACACATTACTCCATAACATGTTATCTGGAAGGCCTCATGGGGGAAAGCTTCTCCTCCTACACCAGGCTTGGTGCACTGCCAATGCATGGCAGGCTCTGAAGGGAGTTGCAATCAAGGAATAGGCCCTGTGGCCCTCCATTCTTTCATGCATGGCTGCATTCCTGGGCCAGGTGCCTCCATTAGAAGCCCCTTTATTGGGGGAGAAGAGGTAATTAGGCGAAAGCCTTATGGTGGATAGGGGAAAGCTGAAGACCCTTTTCTCCACTCTGACTCAGTACTCAGGACTTTTCTTTTAGGTATCTCTGCTCCTCCTGGCCCCAACTCCATAGAAAGACAGGAATCTATTGTCCGAGCCTCCCTTAGCAGTGAGCCAATTCCCCCCCAGGAGTGCTGATACAGTTGGCCTTTCCCAGGTGGTGTTCCATGGGGGAAAATGGAACACTAGCCAGTAATTCAGCTTCTTTCTTATACCATGGCAGTAAGTAAATAAAGGCTTAATTATTACTTTCATTTTTGCTTTATTATCTTATCTTAGTTCACTGCTTTGACACCTGGAAGATCAGCTCAGCTCTTGACAGCCTGCTTGGGAATGGAACCAACACACAGGAAACAGCTGAGAGACAGAAGGGCGATAACTGGGTCTCTACAACATTACCTGAGACCCCCTAAATCTAGCTGTGTTGGAAGCCATTGTGATACTTAGACCTTTCAGTTCTTGAGCATAAGCCAATCAGCTGTGTTTTTGTGCCTTTGAATCCTGAGTCAAGTACATCCTTTCAGTTCCCCCTCTCCCTGGAACTCAGGAACTATCCCCACCAGGTTCCTGTTCACCATGGTCCACATCAGTCTGTACTATTTTGTTTCACATACCTGCCTCTTTCAATCTTCTCTTAGAAACCAGGGGCATGGCTTCTTTTCCTCTGTCTTTTTTGAAATCCCCCCACCTCCTACATGCCCTTGCACAGAATCGCAGAAAATCCCTGTGGAATGAATACTTAATAAATGAAACTCCAGTGGGCTGTTTATAATCAATTAGGTAGTGATAAGTAGGATGAAAACCCTTCTTAATATTTAAAAAATCTGCATTGGAAGCATTTTTAAAATCCCCTTAGGAAATCAAATCTGTGTTAGGGGATAAAGCCTGTATTCATCATTGTTTGCTGCGTAATAAGTTACCCCAAAACTCATCAGTTTAGAACAATGAACATTTATCCTCTCAGTTTCTCAGGGTCTGGAGTCAGGTACAGCTTAGCTGGGTCCCCTGGCTCCGGATTTCTTACAAGGCTATGATCACTGTGTTTCTGAAGCTGTAGTCACCTCAAGGCTCAACTGGGAGAGGAGCTACCTACAAGCTCACTTCATGAGGTTGGTTGTAAACCTTAGGTCCTCAATGGCTGTTGGTGGAAGACATCAGTTTCTTGCCACACAGGCCTCTCCATAGGGCTGTTCACAATATGGCACTTGGGTTTCCTCAGAGTAATGCAAGAGCAAAAGAGAGAGAGAGATCCATGATGGTGGTCCCAGTCTTGTTATGATTTAATCTCAGAAACAATATCACAATGCTTTCCCTATATTCTGTTTGTCAGAAACTAGTCATTAGATCCAACCCACACTCAAGGAGAGATTATTATAGGAGGGCCTATATACTAGGAGGCAAGGATCACTGGGAGGTATTGTAGAGGTTGCCTACCACAGTCCACCTTCTGACTTCCAAGATTCACAGGCATCCCCGGGAACATGCAAAACACCTATCCTACCAAGGTCCCTAAAGCCTCGTCTCATTACACCAGTTCAAAGTCCAGAGCTGCATCTAAATTAAATTCAGGTGTGGATGAGTCTCCTCAGGTGTAGTGGCTTAAATACAGATCTTCTTGATCTGTAGACTGGTAGAACTAAAGAAATGTTACCTGGCCCCCATCTCTAGTTGTTGATCAGGAAGATATTCTTGTCTAACAAGGTAGAAAACTGGAGGCACTAAGGTTCATTGGTCCATAGAAATTCTGAAAGCCATCAAGCAAGTGCTAGAAGTTTCTTAATTAGATCCCACAGCCTAAGATTAATTCTCCATGGCTTGTGGCTCTATGCTCTGGGCTGTTGATTCTGCCCTCTGAGTCACCTTTTCTTATTTTATTTTTTAAATGATTTTATTTATTTTCATTTGAGAGAGAGACAGCAAGAGAGAGAGCATGAGTGGATCAGAGAGAAGCAGAGGGAGAGGGAGGAGCATACTCCCCTCTGAACAGGGAAGCCTGATGGGGGCCTTGATCCCAGGACCCCAAGATCATGACCTGAGCTAAGGCAGCTGCTTCACTGACTAATCCACCCAGGCGGCCCTCATCTTTTCTTTTTTATGAAAGGTAGCCCATTTTTGTAGCTGAGCAGCTCTCTGAGTCTGCTTCTTGCCAGCAGTAGTCTGGGGGTTGAAAAAGTCTCATCTGTACCGTTTCTGTCCCCTGTAGACAAGTTGGCAATGTTTCTACAAATATAAGTCTTTAAAGAAACTTGTAGGTCTTCCGTGGATCTGTTTGGGACTCACTCCATTAGGCAAAAGCCATACCTACAAATTTCTCTGTGATAAGCCCCTTCTGCTTTTGCTGAGATGGTTGAGGTCCAATACCCTTAACTTTTTAGAGGCCCTATAGTTTGATTGAGAGGATTTGTGAAGCAAACCCTTAATCTCTTATGATACTATAAGAAATATGTGTTTGCTCTTCATCCCCAGCTCCTGGCCAGAGGGATAGTAACAGTAGGAACATCTTTTGTTATACTATTTGGGTTTTGTCCCTAGCTCCTGAAACAGCTCTAGGCTGATAAAGCTGAAAAGAACACCTTTTTTAAGTTTGTGTTAATGAGGTAACTTTTGGAAAGTCCCTAAGGTTGGGTGTGTGCGGTGGGGGAGAGGGCTGGTTGCTAGGGAGAACAACCACATGATTAGAGAGTTAGAACTTTCAGTCCCGCCTCCTGATTTCAGGGGCCACTAACGGCCACTGATTTAATCGATCATAACGATGTAAAGAAGACTCCGTAAAAATCCTGACTGAAGGGGATCAGACAGCTTCTGGGTTGGTGGACACTTGGGAGTGCTGGGAGGAGGTGCCCTTGGAGAGGACATGGAAGCTCTTGCCCTTTCCCACATTCTTTACCCCCGGCTTCTCTTCTAGTTGGCTATTACTGAGTTGTATTCTTTATAATAAAGGGGCAATAGTAAGTAAAATGATTTTTTGAGGTCTGTGAGTCATTCTGGAAAGTTATTGAGCCCAAGAAAGGGGTTGTGGGAACCCCCACCCCTATTTAGAGTTGATTGGTCAGAAGTATAGGTGACAAGTGGGACTTGAGATGGGTGTCTGAAGTGGGAGAGGGAAGGTTGGTGGGACTGAGTCGTTTACCTTTGGGGTCTGCACTAATTCCAGGCAGTTAGTGTCAGAATCTAGTTAAATTCTAGGACACCCAGTTGGTGTCCTATGAGAACTAGAGAATTGCTTGGTGTGGAAAACCCACATATCTGGTGTCAGCAGTGTTGTAAGTAGATGGAAACAGTATTTCTTTCTTCTTTCAGGGAGCTTTTATAGACTAAGTTACCACCTTTGATCTTTCTGAGGTCTTTTTTTTTTTTTTTAATTAGAGTGATTACTCACATTATAGCTGGATTTATATACTACTTATAGGCAAATTTTCGTTGGGTGACATATTTTAAATATTTCATTTTAATATTGATTTACAAATATCTTAAAGCCACATACACCAAATTCACTTAGTGGAACTAACATACTTAGTATTCCACAGAAAAAGAATTTGGGAAGTCTCTATTTTGACATACTTAACTTGATCTAAATATTTTGACATACTTTACTTGATCTAAAGCCGAAAAGTGATCAATACCTTTATCTTCCTCTAAACAATACATGGACCTCAAAACCCTTCAGCTCCAGTATCCTCATTCCCATCTTCAATGTTACTATTGTTGATTGTTTCAGATCTACCTTGTTTTGTTTTTTTTGTTGTTGTTTTGTTCTGTTTTTAAATTTATTTATTTATTTTATTTTTATTTATTTATGTATTTATTTATTTTCAGCATAATAGTATTCATTAATTTTGCACCACACCCAGTGCTTCATGCCCTCTATAATACCCACCACCTGGTACCCCTACCTACCACCCCCTGCCCCTTCAAAACCCTCAGATTGTTTTTCAGAATCCAGAGTCTCTCATAGACTCCCCTTCCAATTTCCCCCAACTCCCTTCTCCTCTCTAACTCCCCATGTCCTCCATGCTATTTGTTATGCTCCACAAATAAGTGAAGCCATATGATAATTGACTCTCTCTGCTTGACTTATTTCACTCAGCATAATCTCTTCCAGTCCCGTCCATGTTGCTACAAAAGTTGGGTATTCGTCCTTTCTGATGGAGGCATAATACTCCATAGTGTATATGGACCACATCTTCCTTATCCATTAGTCCGTTGAAGGGCATCTTGGTTCTTTCCACAGTTTGGCGACCGTGGCCATTGCTGCTATAAACATTGGGGTACAGATGGCCCTTCTTTTCCCGACATCTGTATCTTTGGGGTAAATACCCAGTAGTGCAATGGCAGGGTCATAGGGAAGTTCTATTTTTAATTTCTTGAAGAATCTCCACACTGTTCTTCAAAGAGGCTGCACCAACCTGCATTCCCACCAACAGTGTAAGAGGGTTCCCCTTTCTCCACATCCCCTCCAACACATGTTGTTACCTGTCTTGCTAATTTTGGCCATTCTAACTGGTGTAAGGTGATATCTCAATGTGGTTTTAATTTGAATCTCCCTGATGGCTAGTGATGATGAACATTTTTTCATGTGTCTGATAGCCATTTGTATGTCTTCATTGGAGAAGTGTCTGTTCATATCTTCTGCCCATTTTTTGATATGATTGTCTGTTTTGTGTGTGTAAACCATTGGCCACACTAATCCAAAAGAAAAGGGAGAAAGCTCAAATTCATAAAATTATGAATGAAAAGGGAGAGATAACAACAAACACCAAGGAAGTAGAAACAATCATCAGAAGTTATTATCAACAGTTATATGCCAATAAGCTAAGCAACCTAGATGAAATGGATGCATTCATGGAAAACTATAAACTCCCAAAATTGAACGAGGAAGAAATTGACAACCTGAATAGACCAATATCTAGTAACGAGATTGAAGCAGTGATCAAAAACCTCCCCCCCCAAAAAGAGCCCAGGACTTGATGGATTCCTTGGGGAATTCTACCAAACTTTCAAAGAAGAAATAACACCTATTCTCCTGAAGCTGTTTCAAAAAATTGAAGCAGAAGGAAAACTTCCAGACTCTTTCTATGAAGTCAGCATTACCCTGATCCCCAAACCAGGCAAAGACACTACCAAAAAGAAGAATTTCAGACCAATATCACTGATGAAGATGGATGCTAAGATTCTCAACAAGATCCTAGCAAACAGGATCCAACAGCACATTGAAAAGATTATCCACCATGACCAGGTGGGATTCATCCCTGGGCTACAAGGATGGTTCAAGATTCGCAAATCAATCAATGTGATAGGCTAAATTAATAAGAGAAGAGAGAAGAACCACATGGTCCTCTCAATTGATGCAGAAAAAGCATTTGACAAAATCCAGCATCTGTTCCTGATTAAAACGCTTCAAAGTATAGGGATAGAGGGAACATTCCTGAACTTCATCAAATCTATCTATGAAAGACCCACAGCAAATATCATCCTCAATGGGAAAAACTTGCAGCCTTCACGTTGAGATCAGGAACACGACAAGGATGCCCACTCTCACCACTCTTGTTCTACATAGTATTAGAAGTCCTAGCAACAGCAATCAGACAACAGAGAGAAATAAAAGGTATCCAAATTGGTAAAGAAGAAGTCAAACTCTCTCTCTTTGCAGATGACATGATTCTTTATATGGAAAACCCAAAAGACTCCACCCCCAACGTACTAGAACTCATACAACAATTCAGCAATGTGGCAGGATACAAAGTCAATGTACAGAAATCAGTGGCTTTCTTATACACTAATAATGAAAATACAGAAAGGGAAATTAGAGAATCAATTCCACTTACTATAGCACCAAGAACCATAAGATACCTGGGAATAAACCTAACTAAAGAGGTAAAGGATCAGTACTCGAGGAACTACAGAACACTCATGAAAGAAATTGAAGAAGACAACAAAAAGATGGAAGACCATTCCATGCTCTTGGATCAGAAGAATAAACATTGTTAAAATGTCTATACTGCCCCATCTTGTTTCATGAGAGACTATGGACTCTGAAAAACAATCTGAGGGGTTTGAAGTGGCGGAGGGGTGGGAGGTTGGGGTACCAGGTGGTGGGTATTATAGAGGGCATGGCTTGCATGGAGCACTGGGTGTGGTGAAAAAATAATGAATACTGTTTTTCTGAAAATAAATAAATTGGGAAAAAAATGTCTATACTGCCTAGAGCAATCTATACTTTTAATGCTATTCCAATCAAAATTCCACCAGTATTCTTCAAAGAGCTGGAGCAAATAATCCAAAAATTTGTATGGAATCAGAAGAGACCCCAAATCGCTAAGGAAATGTTGAAAAACAAAAATAAAACGGGGGGCATCACGTTACCTGATTTCAAGCTTTACTACAAAGCTGTGATCACCAAGACAGCATGGTACTGGCATAAAAACAGACACATAGACCAGTGGAACAGAGAAGAGAGCCCAGATATGGACCTTCAACTCTATGGTCAAATAATCTTCGACAAAACAGGAAAAAATATACAGTGGAAAAAAGACAGTCTCTTCAATAAATGGTGCTGGGAAAACTGGGCAGCTATATGTAGAAGAATGAAACTGGACCATTCTTTTACACCGTACACAAAGATAAACTCAAAATGGATAAAAGACCTCAATGTGAGACAGGAATCCATCAGAATCCTAGAGGAGAACATAGGCAGTAATCTCTTCGATATCAGCCACAGCAAATTCTTTCAAGATATGTCTCCAAAGGCAAAGGAAACAAAAGCAAAAATGAACTTTTGGGACTTAATCAAGATCAAAAGCTTCTGCACAGCAAAGGAAACAGTCAAGAAAACAAAGAGGCAACCCACAGAATGGGAGAAGATATTTGCAAATGACAGTACAGACAAAAGGTTGATATCCAGGATCTTTCTGAGGTCTTAACAAAAAGTTTTACTTTTATCCTAGGTTTCTTATTTATTTATTTGATAGAGAGAGCGAGTGAGTGCATGAGCTGGGGGCATGAGGGAGAAGGTCAGAGGAAGAGAGGGACTCAAGCAGGCTCCACTCTCCAGTATGGAGCTCAATGCAGGGCTTGATCTAATGACCTTGAGATCACATCCTGAGCCAAAATCCAAAGTTAGATGCTAACTGACTGAGCCACCTAGGCACCCCTCAGTTTCATCTTTAGACACTGTTTTCCTGGTAGTGCTTTACATTTGATATTTGTTTGAATGGTATCCGAGGCTGAAGAATTTTAAAACATTTTGGGGGGGGGTGTTTGTGTGTGGTAGGGTCTATAATTGTCTTTCCCTCAGTTTATTTCTCTTCTCCTTCATTTTAGCGTAGAAAGCAAAAACAGACCAGGTGACACCTCCATCACTTTGGAAACACCCGTTAACTGATCACCTAGTTCATTAGGAATATTTTCTACTTTCCTATATAACTGCAAGTAATGGTGTTGATAACCTTTCTGCTCTTTCATAATAAGGCCCCTCCTCTTGCAATTTCTTTTTAAAAAAATTTTTTTTAAAATTTATTTTAAATTTAAATAAAGGCAGAGAGAGAGGGGGAAGCAGGCTCCCTGCTGAGCGGAAAGCCCGATACGGGGCTTGATCCCAGGACCCTGGGATCATGACCTGGGCCGAAGGCAGAGGCTTAACCCACTGAGCCACCCAGGTGCCCCCTGTTGCAGTTTCTAATAGCATATTTCTCATTGCCTTCTGAACCCTCACCATCAGTGTCTCCAAAGCTGAGATTTCAACTAACTGTCTATTCAAGACAATTAGGCTTTCTTTAACACGCTCCTCAAATTCCTCCTAGCTTCTGTGCACTGCTCAGTTTCAAAGCCACTTGCACACATATATGTTCCAAGAACCTTACTTCCAGGAACCAAAAATCTGTATTTATCCCTTTTCTCCTCTTACCTCCAGAGGTGACTATTACAACATACTTAAAGCATCATTTTGTTTGTGAAGACTTCTTATAAAATTATGCTCTTGTTTTATAAGCATACATTTTTATTTTCTTAAATGGTTTTCTTAAATGGTAGTGTTTTAGATATCTCATTCTGTTTCCCACTCTTTCCAACCATCACTATGCTTTCAAGCTCCATCCATGATGTTATGTGTGACTAGATGTAGTCAGTGGCTTCCAACTGTGTATAGTTCACTGTGGTTACAGCCCTCCCCATGTTTTCTATGTCCAGTGCCCTAGGGGCGGGTACCCAGCTGATCTCTGTCTTCATGCCATCATCACAAATAATGTGGCCATGAGCATCTTAATCCATAGTCCCTTAGGAATTTGTGTGAGGATGTCTTTGTGATATATGCATACCCAGAAGTGGAATTAATGATGCTTAGGATATATAGGCTTAAATTGACTAGGAAGTGCCAAATTACTCATAATCTTCATGCACTAGTCTTCATTCCTACCCACCATGCATCAGTGAACTTGATGCCACATCTAGGCCGACGTTCCGTATCATCATCCAGCTTAAAATATTTTTTCAGTCTATTTGGTATGAAATTATATCTCATTAATATTTTAATTGGTGTTTTTCCTGATAATAGATGAGTTTGAGGATCCCTTCATATACTTTTGACTTCCCTCTTCCATGGATTGCCTGCTTGTTTGTATCCCTGATTTTTTAAGATCGGAGAGCAGGTATGATTTCTCCTGCATTCTCTACTGCTCCCAACAACACTGATGGATGTTGATTGATGATTGATGAGAAGGTCAATGTAGTTGTGTTATTTGAGCTTCTGGATTTTGAGGCCTACTTTTCCTCCATAGAGCCTGAGGTGTTTGCCTTCATTCATTCAGAACACATTCATCAAATGACTACCCCATGCCAAGTCTTCCCATGCAACTCTCCCTCCCGGCAAAGCCCAAATGACCTGTCAATCACTCTATCAATTGAACAGAAGAATGAAACTGGTCACACAAGTCATCTGGCATCAGGCAGACTCTGGTAACATTTTACATGCCGTTTGATAGAATCTAATGTTCTATGATCCTCTGATTCTAACTCACTGACTAGGTAATTTTTTTCCTTAATTGTTGTTTTTAACTGCCATGTGCCTAAACCAAGGCAAGATCCAAGCAATCTAGGCTATGTGTTTGCACATCAACAGGAAACCCCAAACAGCCTTTTGTTAGGTGTCTCTGTTTGTGAGGCACAGTATTACATCGTAGTGAACTATGATTGCTGAAAATTATCACCGATTGCAGAGTCCTTACTGTACTCTACAAAGATCACAAGTCTCCATGTGACAACATTTATTGGCATTTCCAGAGAGAAGTGTTCTCAGCCCTAACCTAGCTACTCCCACATCCACCCACTCCAGGGCAGGGTTAGGAGCCCAAATCTGTAAGTCTTGACTGAAATACCTCTACCCTATATGGCCATTATCTTTTTATTTGCTCTTCCTCCTCTAGATTTGGGACACATGGAGGACACAGATTGTGTCTTATTAATTTCTTTAGTCTACTGTACTTAGCAAGGCATTTGTCACAGAGTAATTTTTCAGTAAACACTTATTGACTTAATGAATGGACACATGAAAAAATATTTATTGAGCACCTGCATACCACATACTATGTCAGATGCTAAGAATTCATAGATGAATAAGATACAGTTTAATTATAAAATAGTGTGGAAAATGTACTGAGAAGGAGCACCGTATCTTATGGCGAGATGAATGTCAAAGAAGGGATGCCACACTCATCTTGCAACACTCATCTTTTTTATCTCCAAAAGAGTTCTTCCACCTTAAGTTCTGGATATGGCTTACACTTTACTTGCAAGAAATAGGCTCTTTCTGTGGGTACATGTGTGAGAGAGGTATGGGTGTGGATGCTGCCTGTCCACATGTGCCTATTCCATCATAGCCTGAAGTTAGTACAGGGAGGTTGAAGGCTATTTGCCCGCCTTCCAAGTGGCTGGGATAGCTATAGCTGCATTTGGAGACGTAGTGTGGACAGAAAGGTGAGCATCACAGTATTGGACCCTTAATTCCTTTGGTATGTGATCCAACAGTTGGGAAAATCTAAGCTGGCCTAGGAGTGAGCTTCTGCAGCTCCATATCAAATCCATGTGAATTTTCAACCCTTTGGTCAAGTGAAAGGGACTTGGGTCAAGTTCTGTCCAAACGATCAGGCTTTGAGGGAAACTTGGTCAAGTACGTTTGCTGAAAGGTCTAGTTATGTGCCTCTTGGAAAACATACTAGTCAGGTCTCTGCAGGAACCTTGTCTCACTTCATATCAGCTCAGTGACAAAGTGTGGGCAGTGACTTCTAAAATGGACACTAGGTGTGGGACCAAGTGCGGAGGTATGCTAGATTTGGCATTATGTCTTCCACAGAGAAACAAACACTCATTTCTTTGTTTTCACTTTAAAAGATACTTCTTACAAAAAAGATTTCTTTGTAAAGAATCACTTAATATTTGGTATTTGAACAAGTGAAACAAATTCAGGTTTCCCTGAGCAAATCCCTAAAGAGATTTCCTTCATTTCCATATCTGTGGACTTTGGATAGCAGAGTCTAATGTGACATAATCTTCAATACATTTCTTTTTCATTGATATTCTACAGGGCAGAGTTCTTTTATCTTTATTTGCTCCCTAATCTTGAAGCATTTGCTTAATAACCGTGTGGGGTTCAGCTAAGTATGCAACTCTTGCCTCTGCCACTCTTACAAAATTATTGAAATAGTTTGCTCCTGTGCTTTTCCCTCTATTTTTATGGACTCAGCCACTAATAACCAGGATCTGGTGCATGTGAGTTGCCTTTGTTTGTTTGTTTAGAGTCTGTGAGCCTACCCATCATAAACCAAAACAGTCAATAGCAGATGAATTGATGAAGGCTACCACCAATAATAATTGGGTAATGTGGGGACAACCAATAGAGAAAGGGTTGGCAAACATTTTCTCTAAAGGGCCAGAGAGCAAATATTTTAGGCTTTGTGAGTGAAAAAGAGTCTCTGTCATGACTACTCACCTCAGCTGTTGTAGTGCCAACTCAGCTGTAGACAATATGAAAATGAATGAGCATGGCTATATTTCAATAAAACTTTATTTACAAAACAGGCAACAGGCCAGATTTAGCCTGTGACTATAGTTTACTGATCCCTAACCTAGGATAGAAACAAGTAGCTTTAGGGGCACCTGGTGGCTCAGTCGGTTAAGCATCTTGTTTTGTTTCTAGAGCATAAGGTTTATAGGGGACGTGAAGGGTTAGAGTAACCATGTTTACAGGGGATTCAATGACAAAAGCTCTAAGGGCGCCCTTCCCTTTTGTTTTCAAAACTCTTGTCCTGTCCTAGCTGGGCTGTGGTAATGGGCTGAAATAGAGAAGGGTCTGGAATGGAAACCAGCCACTCCACAGAGGATCTGTGTCTCCCAGGGGAGTTGGGGTTTGGTGCTTAGGGAGAAAGAAGAGATGTGCTTCTAGGAGTCTACTCTAGTGGCCCAGAGATGAGCAAGAAAAGAGACCAAGTTCCCCAAATTCTCCTGGGTGCAATGTTGTTTCCAGTTTTGGAGAGGTCAGTTTCAGAGCATAGTTTCTAGGCATAGAGTTTGGCTAGTGGTTTGTGTTTCATTGGTAAAGAAGATCTTATGGTAGTTCTGGTGCTCTCTTCGCAGCCATTGACAGATGTGAACAATCCGTTGCCATGTGGACTCCTTATACAGTTTCACCATTTGCCGAAGCAATGATTCCACTGTCTCCATGTGGGACACAAGGGACGCAAGTAAGAACTAAAAGAAAGGTAAGAAACTGAAGGTCAGGTATCCTTTACTTGGAAGAGGGCCAGTAAGTACATTAATGAATGTATGGAGTGGAAGTTGCAGCTGAGACCAAATTCTAAGATTGTGGTTAATTTTCTTTCTACCTGGAGTAGATCCATAATCTTGCTTTTTGCTCTATCTTTTTTTTTTTTTTTTTTCCTTAAGTCTGAGCAAACACAAGCCATCCTTGAGTTCCCAGCTCTGGTAGGTTCCCAAGTGAGCAGCATCTGTTGGATGGAGAAGTAGTTTATACCCAAGATGTTTTTAGAGAGCTGAAACAACATTGGTGTCTTGGCCATCAATTAGACAGGGGGAGAGGGCAAGCAAAGAGGCAGCAATGAAGTTGGTAATTACACACTATAGTACCATTGACCTCCAAGAGCAGGTGGCGGGGGCAAGTGAAATTCCAGGCTCTGTCACTCAAGATTCACTTTTGCTCTTGTGTTTTGGCCTGAGGGGATGCTCATTGATCTGGAAGAGATTATCTACACCATCTTGTTAATAATAAGGACAATAAGAAAATAATGTATTTAATACTGAAGAATATTTTCCTTTCCTTAGTTGCTTGAAAGTTGCTATTACATTTTTAAAACCTCTGTCTTTACTGTTCTCTCTCTCTTTATGTATGTGTGCGTATATATGTATACATATATACATCTACATATATATGCAAATTGGGAAGATCAGCATCTATATCTATAGTATGAGTTCAATATTTACTGCTTCTTTATTTTTAAAATTTATTTATTTATTTATTTATTTGAGAGACGGTAGGGAGAGCATGGATGGGGGGGGCATAGGGAGAGGGAGAGGCAGACTCCCCGCTGAGCTGGGAGCCCTGTGCTAGCCTTGATCCCAGGACCCGAGATCATGACCAGAGCTGAAGGCAGATGCTTAACTGATGGGGCCACCCAGGTGCCCCAGTATTTACTGCGTCTATAGAACTAGCCCGTTGTTAAGGCCTTTGCAGCCCTAATATTTCCATTTAGTCAACTTTTTTTTGTACAGAACCACCTCTACTCCTGGGTCACAGCTCTAGAGAGGAGGGCCCAGAAAAGGATACCCAAGTCCTGGCAACAGATTTGGTGACCATCCTTCAGCCTTCCCAGTTGCGCTTGCCATTTTCAGTATCACTCAGAGCTGTGGTTCCAATTCTGTCCCCCCGTGTCTCCAGCATCTCTCCCTCCCAAGGAGGCAGCTTCGCTTTTGGTCTTCAGTGGGGTGGAGAGGTGAGTGAGTTGTTTTAGGTGCCTGTGTGCCATCCTGGGCAGCGTGGAGTCAAGGCAGAGGGTATGGAGAGCGGGACATAACAACTTCATTTTCTCTAGCTCTTGAGCCCACGTCAAACACTTCTTACAATAACAGACCCCAATCTGCAGCTGATGCCTGGGACAGATGGAGGTCTTGGCAGAAGCGGAGATTACTTTCCAATTTCACTGAGATTATAAAAACAACATTTTTGAACTTTAAATCCTGGCACTCATGACCTTGAGTATTTTCTTTTTCTTTTGTCACTGCGTTCTTTGAAGACCAAGTCACCTGTTCCTTCATCTAGAGACACTGTTTCAGGCGATAAGAAAAGACAAACTATCAGAAACCCCAGAGGCGCCAATTATCTACTCTTTTGACGCTAACAACTTGCATTTCAACCCATTCGTTTATATAAAAGTGACTACCTCTTTCTGTTCACATTCTTGGAGCATGGGCGGGTGGGGTTTGTCTCTGCCAAAGTAGCCAGATCAGATTTTTTAAATGAACAAGAGTCAAAAAAAAAAAAAAAAAAAAAAGGTAAATTGACTTTTTACAGGGAAACAAGCCATTCCTCAAAAACTATTAAAGATTCTGTC
The DNA here is from genome assembly GCF_020171115.1 of Neogale vison. Classification (NCBI taxonomy): domain Eukaryota; kingdom Metazoa; phylum Chordata; class Mammalia; order Carnivora; family Mustelidae; genus Neogale; species Neogale vison. Next base: position 94,888,806 of record NC_058093.1, on the reverse strand, counting down.
ATCCAGAATATCCCCATCCTGTTGACCTTATTTACAGATTTCATGAAATATACATCATCGTAACATTGATATATGGACCCCGTAGCATCCAATTTCTTGAAGGCATATGAACCTGATAAGGATGCCGGTCATGTACTCATAAACGTGGGGGCAATATAAATGAGATGATGCCCCATGGAATATAACACCCACAGATGCTTTCCTAAAATACGCTCATATCCTTTGGAAACAAGGCAATTTGGCTCTCTACCTTGGCTCTGAATGAAATAATGTTCTGGGTGGGGGAGGCAGGTAATAAAAGTGACAATTGTGAAGTGTTACTGGCAGTTTTTTCATTTTTACTGCAAGCTGGGGCATACATTTGTCTTCATTGTCAAGGGGTTGGAGGTGTTTACAAGTTAAAGACAAGGAAGCAGGAAAGCTTATTCCATTCTCTCCTCCGGGAAAGCACCCGTTTCCTTATCACGAATCCAAAACCACATCTTGGGCAGGAATTAGGCGACCCATTGCTTTAGATTTGGTCTGATTTGGAAGGTTTCCTTGCTCCTTTCCCCATACCCGCCTGGCGGTGTGGAAAGACCTGGCAAGAGTTGCTCTTAGAGGGTGATTGCGAACCAAACCGGGCCATTTCTGCCCCTTCCCCCGTATCAGCCCACTGGACCCTGAGAACAGCTGTGGGGTCTAGCTTTTGCCAGTTGACAAAACCTTACCAATTTTTCTCATCCTTCAGGGGAAACAAAAAGCGGGTGCAGTCCTTTTGGAAGCAGAGTGATCATTGGTCGACTCCCTCTCTGTAGACAGTGATGCAGGTCGAAAAGGTTTATTCTGCATCGGGGCCTCCCCCTCTGTTGACGATCCATCTTGATCCAAAGCAGGAGGCTCATTACTCTCAGAGCGGCTCTACACATACTGGGTGGGAACAAGAAGGAACTTGTAAACCTTCCCCGTACTTTGGAGAAAAACCAGCCCAACCCTTTCCGTCAGAGGTATTTTTCAGAGGCGGGTGGGAGGGGGAACACAGCTGAAAGGGAGATGCACACACACACACACACAGACACACTTCAAAACAAATCTAAAATGCAAGGAACTTCAGACATGGGAACAGGGACTGAAATCCTAGCCCAGAGCTTACAAATCCACAGCAGCCGAATAGCAAGCCTCTGTGTGCCCCTCCTCATTTATGAACAGTCAACAAAGCAACTGCAGGTGATCCGGCCTGATGCCATGGAGGCCTCTCAGATGGCCGGGCTCCTGCAAACTTATTCACCGCCTCATTAAAGCAATTTCAAAATCAATTCTGGATTTGACAAGCCGTCAGTACATTGTTGCTTCTCGGTGATGGGAGTGACATGTTAACAGCAATTAGACTTTTGCACACGCACGGTGGAGCCTGTTCAGCATATTCTTTATTAGAAGAGCCTAAAAAGCGTTATTATAATCATCTAACCTGGGGTCATGGACACATGCTCTATGATCTCTGCCTCTGTCAGCAGTCCCCTTGGTGAAATTTTGCCTATTGTCTGTAGAGATTAAAAGGAAGTGCTTACCCCAGATGCGATATTGGAAAATCAAAGGTCAGAGCAAAGCTTGTGCTAACCTCCATGTTTTTTAATACAAGTTATAGGAGCAATCAGATTAGCATGAACAGATATTGCGCCTTCTAACAGATGGAGCAGGATTCTTATGCAAACGAGGGAGGACAGGCCACAGTCGGTTGGTGGCAACATTCTGGGCGCAGGAGTGGGTTTGGCCAGCACTTGGACAGTGAGGATAGCAAAGCCTTCACTTCAGAAATGCTCAGAGGCACAGCAGTCCTTTATATCAAGGAAAATCACTTCCTTCTGTAATAAAATCAGCCTATCCTGTTTGGAATGGTCCCTTTTATGGCCAGCTCTCTTGGTCAGCTAAAGTCATTAGTGGGAGGTGTTTTCCTCTCTGCTTTGGGAGCCCCACAGAATCTCCTGAAAACGAGTAGTGTAACCTGATCTTCCCAAGACTCTGCCATCCAAATAAGTCTCAAATCTCATTGGACCCCATTTATTTCTAGGTAGTCCCAAGAGAGTCTCTCATGTGCCCACAGACAATTCGCTCCTGGTTTTCTTTTCTGATTTCTGCTTTGATGGCTACCATTTGAGAGTGGTTTTATGTCCAGTGCGAATAAAGCTAACATCTTATAACAACCACTCAAGTAAGAACTTTTATTATTTCTACTTCGAAGGTGAAAAAATAGGAGAGCAGCCATGTTCACCCAGTTGCCCAGTATCTCGTTGCTAGAACACAGGATGCAAACTCAAGACAGTCTGGTTTCCAGTCACTTGTAGTGTCATTACTCGATATTGCCTCTTAATTAAAAGCTGATTTCCACACGAGGGAACCACCTCCCCAAGCTCCCAACATTGCAAGATATTCAATGTTCCAGGAAACATTTATTGACTGACTGACTAACGGATTCATGGAATGAATGAATTTGACTTCATGATGGCCAGATTCACGCAGGGGTATATCATATTTCAAATTCCCAACCTTCCCAAGCAAACTCAGTTTGCTTACACTGACTAGCTATTTAAAATTGTAAACAGCTCTCAACTCTATAGTCCATATTCTCTCTCCCTGCTTTAAGCGGTGATGCTTGTCACCACTGACATATGGTGTATTTTATTTGCATATTTCTTCCTCTAGAATATAAAAGCAAGAATTTTTCATTGCTCTTTCAGTGTTAAACAGTGCCAGCAACAAACTGTGGTCTTGATAATTGTTGACTAAATGAAAGGGTTATGTATTTCAGGTGTAAAGAGGTCAGGGAATATGTCCTATCTTTTGTTCAGATATAGATCCACAGACCACTGTGCATCATTGATGAGAAACTCGACATGAAAAACCAGAAGGAATTTAGTGCTCTTCTTGCCTCTTTGTCATTTTCAGAGAATCATTTGCTTTTGATAACACTGAGCTGAGGGTAGAATCAGAACTAAAAGTCCACGTCTGGGTGCTTTCTCTCTCCACATGCTTCCACTTAGTGTGGCCAGATCTAGGGATTTCCTTTTCCACTTAGCTCGTTATTAAATGTCTTCTCTGAAAGCCCCCAACAGATCAGATGTTGCCCCCACTCCCACTTTGGATGCCTTCCTGGTTGGCTGACTGGGGGGCTTTAGAGGGTCCCTGTCGTTTTGTTGGATGGGTGGTTGCTAGCTTTTGAAGCAGGACTGCTCATTGCTGATTCCCCTAGGCGCTCGTTTTTGAAGCCAACACTTCAAAGGCAAGCAACATTTGAATTCCTCAGCTATTCATCCAGTTGGTCAGACTAGATGCACACCCTCAAGAAGCCATTTGTTACTTTCAGTGGGGGCAGCAGATAAGCAGGAAGCCACCATTTGGAGGAGGAGCTGACAGTCTACCATGAGGATCAGTAGGTCTGCAAAGGGTCTGCTTTGGGTTAATATTTTGATGTAAAGTTTCCCAAAGAGAGGTTTTAGGAAAATCAAGTGTGGAAATTGTGTGTGTGTGTATGCGTGTTTGGTGATGGTGATGATGATGGTGATGATGATGATGATTTGGGGTGATAGGCAAAAGGTTGAGAAGAAATCTTAGCATTTCCAACAAGAATGAATAGAACAGCAGTTTTGCAAATTGTGATCTGGGGATCCTTGGGGGTTTCAGAAACCTTTCTGGGGGTTCTATAAATTCAAAACTGTTTTCATAGCAACACTATGATATTATTTGCCCTTTTCACATCATTCTTTCATCAGTGTACTGAGGGGTTTCTAGAAGCTACCCATCATGTGCTATGGTGAAAGAATGAATGCAAACGCAGGAATGAAAAACTAGCTGTCTTCTAGTGAGCCAGCTAGTAAGCAAATCTACCAAGAGATTTGCAAAAAACATAAAACGATGTCCCTTTTCTCCTTTTTTATGAAAAAATGTGTCTACTTTCCATAAAGTTATATTTTTATGTTAACATATAAGACTTATTATTTTTAAATAATTTAATAAATTTAAACAATTTCCCACTTTTAATTTAAAAAAACATATATATATATATTTAGATCAAGATAAAGATCTATATCTATATATATCTTGCACTATAAATAAAAACACTTTCAGATCCTCAAAATTTTTAAAAGAGTGAAGAGGTCATGAGACCAGAAAGTTTGAGAACCCTGGTAATAGGGCTGTCAAAACTGGGTCTGAATAAAAGCCTCAGAGAATCATACATTTCACAATGAGAAGAATCCTTGAAACATGATCTGGTCTCATCCCTTAGCTTGCTCAGGCAGGCTAGGTATTATCCCTTTTTATATCCCTTTTTACATGGGATTACGGAGACCCTGTGGGTTCATAGACTTTCCCCAAACTCCGCAGCCATTGAGTGCAGTTAGGGAGAAAAGTGAGGTTGTGGCTAGATTGGGATCACAAGTCTTGTACCTTTTCATGCAGACCGAGCTCTACCCACCACACCACTCTGCCAGGGACATGGATGGTCCTTACTAAGAAAATGTAAACAACACACATAAAAACCTATCTTCTTTTCTTTTTTCTTTTGGCTGTTAAATCTACCTTTGGTAATTTTTCTGGTGATGCATCTGAATATTCTAGAGAGAGCTATTTATTTGCTTAGCTTATTGGATTTAGAAATTGTGGGCTGAAGTTGGTGATGTTGGCAATGCTCGCTGCAGTGCTTGCTGGGCTCATCTTGTGGAGGAATCCACTTCCATACTCACTGGTTAGGCTGTTGGCAAGCCTCAGGCTCTGGCTGGCTGTTCATTAGACTTGAGTCCCTTGCCACATGAACTTCTCCACAGCTGCCCAGCTCACAACATGGCAGCTGGCTTCCCTCAGAGTAGGTGTGAGGGGGAAAGGCTAACCAAGATGGAACCCATAGTCTTCTTGTCACCTAGCCTTGTTAGTGCACCCCAGCACTTTTGCCATATTCTGGTTGTCAGATGTAAGTCCCTAGGTCCAGCCCACGTTCAAGGAAAGGGAGGAGGTTACATATAGGTTACTTGGAAGCATGGATCCTGGAAAGCCATCTTAAAGGCTGGCTACTGTAACCTCTAACCTAACATTTGATCCTCTCCCTTATCTGGTGACCTCATCACACAGTGCTTTTTAAGTGTAAATAACTTGTGCTCATTATCTATGGGACAGTCTGATGCAGAGGTTAAAACCATGAACTCTTCCGGGATTTGATCTTAGCTCTACGGCTCTGATAGTTTTGACCTCAAGCAAGGGACTCTGTGTCTCAGTTTCCCACCCATAAGATAGGGTTGATGAACGTTGTTCCTTCATGGGAGTTGTGAAGATTGAGTTACTACACATTACAGAGCTGTTAAAACCGTGGCTGGCATGGAGTAAGCACCATATGGGTACTTACAGTTACAGGTTTCTCCCACCATCTGAAAGTCGAGTGTTCCTATTAGGCTTCTCTGATATCTTAGGACAAATCTTGCTAATGGATGCACAAAATAAATGGAGATAAAGCACAGATTCTCATAGACACAGCTCAAAGCTATGGCGGCTTGATGCTGAGTGAAATTGCCAAGGACGGAGTTTGGGGGAGCCACTCTCATGGCTCGGGGTGGACCCAGCTTCAATAATGGCTCACTTTAAAACCAACACTGAACACTATTGTACTTTTTGCTTTTTCTCATAAAAGTGAAAAATCATTTTGGATTTCTTTTTGTTGACAAAACCAAATCCTAATGTAGATCTTTTCATATAAGTGAAGGGCCATAACATGAACATTTGAAAAGTGGGTCCCTGTATTCCCACTATGCACCAGGCATATTATACATTATTTATTGTGAACAATATTCCAATGCAGTAGGTGTTTTCACATCATCTGACTAATGAAAAACTGCTTAGTGAGTTTAAGCATCTTGCCCAAGGTATCATCTCTGGTAAAGGATGGGACTGGGGTTCTTTACCAGGTTTGTATAGCCCCAGTTCTGGCCTTCTACTGTTACTTTAGGGAATGCAGCATGGAAGGAAAATGGTCAAGGAGAGTAAAATAGGAATATGCCTAAGGTATTGTAGATATAATTATGAGTTAAAAGGAAGACATTTTTTGATCATTTCTACATACACAAATGAGGGTTTTTCTAGGACTAAATTTAACTTTGAAAATAAATGACTTGTAGCCAGGCAGACTCAAAAATAACCAAGTTCTCAGGTGATAATTATTTACCATGTGATTTTTTCTGATCCTTTCTACGGTACTTACCTTGCAATTAAATGATCAATAGTTATCCTGTAAGTAGCAAGTATGCCCATGAAATTTGTGACCTGGAAAATCAGCCATTATGAGAGAGGAAGTGTTAAATGGTCTGGAAATGATTGGTGGGAAGATAAAGCTGCCTCTTTCTTTCGACGAATCTACTGAGGCACTAAATTCAGAGATACCCAAATAAATTCCCAGTCTATGAATTGGCACCATCTTCAGGCCCTTCCACAGAGGAGCTGGAGCTGCCTGTGGTGGGGTCTCTGTCCAGGCTGGGAGTGTCTCCTTGGACACCTAGGCAGGGAGGTGTGGCTCTCTAGACCAATTCAATAAAAACTCCATTATCAGTTTTCAGAGCAGCACGTGACTAAGCATGGCCAGTTGTGGTCTGGTGGTGCACTGAGTTGGTTGCTCTCAGCAGAGGTGGGCATTTTTCCTGTGATTTCCTTGTAGAGAGAAACTTCAGGAATGGCAAATGTTTGTTGATGGGCCTTGGGAGATTGGGGGGCACCCACTCCTTCTACCATCAGTGTAGGGAGACCACACTGGAAAGAAGACAGCCTCTGCTGGTCTCTATATCCTCTCCAAAAAGAGATAGTTCCATAATTACTCATTCAGGAGTAAGGAAAAAGGGCAAGACCAGTTCTTCTCCCTTAAGAACCTGTATCTTTTACTGGGGATTCATGATGGAGTCCTATGAGCCAATGGGATCCTGTCAATAGTAACTGGGAATATCTGAGTCTGGAACATTCAGAAAAGGTCTAGTGAGAAGGGTAGGGTTTGAGCCAGGCCTAGAAGTCTTTAAAAGGAAAAAGGAAGGAAAAACACAAATTCTTTAGCTTTTTAGGATATGGCCATGATCTCCTTTTTCAAGCCTTGGATTCCAGGGAAACAGCTTACTGTAGAGAATGTGGACCAGCTTTGGCATTGGGCAGACTTGGCTCAAAGTCCGGGATCTCTAATCACTTGCTGTTGGGACCTGAAGCAAGTTACTTAATTTCTTTGAAGTTCTGTTTTTCCACCTACAAAATGGGAATAATAAAGCCTACTGAGAGCAATGCTAAAGATTTTATGGAAACATATGCACTTGTACCTAGAAGGTGTTCAAGAAACATCAGCCCCCTTCCTTTTTGCTGTCCCTTCAGAGACTCTACTGGACCCACTTAGGCCTGCATGCCAAGCCAAGCCACTCCTGTTTCCACATCATCTTATGCCAACCTTAGTCTCTTGAAACCCTCCATCAAGGCTGCCATCTCCTCCATGACCTTCCCCAGCCCTTCAGCCATAAGGGACCTTTCTTCATACTCTCTTAGTCACTCTGTCAGGCATTCCTCCCAGTCTCACTGGATATTTGCTACTAAATTACTTGGGCATACTCCCATCTTTTTTGCCAGGAAATAAGCTCCTTAGGAGCACTGACCATGTCACATTTATCTTTCTAGAGCCACAACAAGAGCAAAGACACAGGAGCAGGCATGGCTGTGGTGTGTTCTGGGGCACAATATCAGCCTGGTTAAGAGTGATGGTTTGGGTCAGGACAGTGCAAAACTTGGCAGCTTGGGAACGTCCAGGCATTTGTCCTAATTCCTCTTCCCTGCTGGAGCATAGCACCCTTTCCATGGCTTTTGAGGTTGACTTGATATATATCTGAGTCTAGTTCACTTTAATGTACTTAACACTCAAACTGGAAACTATCTTTCCCACAGAGATGGTTATATCAGCTCTCTGGAGGAGAGGTGACTATATCTGGGTCACAGTTTTAATTGGGACAGTCAACTCGAACGGAAATGCTCTAAAAGACAAGTTGGGTGTGCCCATCTCTGCCAATTAGGAAGCCTGCTGGGGTTGCCCCGAGTTGTATGTCTAGTGTTTGTTAAACCTCCCGTATAGTTCACGTCATAGGCCATTCTATACTTGTTCGCAGAATTAAAACTCAAGAGATGAAGGGAGCTGCCTGACCCTCTGCCGAAGAGTCTTTCCTTTCCAAAGCTAGAACGTTCTGACGGAAAAATTCTGAAGTAGATCTGAGACTGCTTCAATTAGAACTCGAAAAACCAACTCCAGGTGATGGGGATACAGAGAATGTGTCAGAGTTGAACGTCATGTTAGCCAGGTGGAAAGTGCCTGGCTATTTAAAGGTTTTCTTTGATTTTTCACAGGCTTGCTGCATTTTCAGAAAGGTCTATAGATTATATTCATAATTGCACAGATCACACAACTAGTTGGGATCAGAGCAGGGCCTAGTGGTGCTATCCTCTATTTACTGTGTGCTTTTTACATTTGTAAAGTCCTGTTTCATACTTTTATTTCTCAGAACCGGTTATAGAGGGCTTACTATCCCCATTGGAAAGATGAGGCAGCTGAGGTTCGGAGAAGAGTCAGTTAAATGGTAAAACTTCTCATGAAGAGCTGCTTTCCCTGACTGTCTCCCCTTCTCCCCTCCTGTCTGGAGCCAGGGGTGGATGTCTGCAAGGAGGCTGCTCTGGGGCTGTGTACAGGGCAGAAAGAGAACCCTCGGGGACACAGCCACCTCGAGAGACTGTCGGGAGCATCACTTATCCACCCCTCAGTCCTGGAAAGCCCCGGGTTGTGCAGCCCGGGCACCGCCGTGCCTTCCCCAAGAAGTTCCCACGGCGGCCCTCCTGGCATGCTATGCAAACCTCAGGCTCACATTTTCAGACAGCCGTTAGCAGGCCACAGAAGTTCCCCAAGACACTTGGTAAACCTTGGTCAAATCTGTTCTGACTTTGTGTGGGTGGCTGGGTTTCATCAAGAGGGTGCTGAAAGCAGTAACCCCAGGAGGGGGGAAGAGGGGGGCTGAATCCGGACAGAGCAGAGCCTCAGCTCCTGCCCTCCCTTCTCTACTGCTCTATACTCTCCCCTTCTGAAATGCCAACTCTGACATAACTCTCATGGGGGACACGAGCATTTTTATATGCAAGCTTGGCTGGAATGAGGTATTGTAGTTTCTCTAAATGTGTCCTCAAATTCTGCAGAATTAACCTTGAGGAAATCCACTGCAGGTTCCCCTGGTTCTTAAAACACACTTAAGAGAGGCTATCCATGGGGCATTGCCCTTGGGTTCAATTACTTGGCCTGTTGACTTCTGTAGTTAGTCCTGAAAGGCAGGCCGGCTGAAGTTTTAAAATCTCGATGGCTAAGTTTGGGGGGAAAAAAAAAATCTTTGCTTGTCTTCAATTTTCATTTGTCACTGAGTCCCATTTTCCCCCCAAAGTTACTAGACTTTGCTGGTCTCCTCAACTGAAACAAAACAAAACAAAACAAAACCAACCACAAGAAGCTGCTTTTGTTCACAGAGCAAGCTGCTAGTAGCGAGGGTCGGGGCCTCCTTCGCGGTGGTTTTTCAGAGACTAGCCAGATGGCTTCATAAACAGATTCCCTGGGAGGCTGGGGCAGAGGTGAGGACAGACAATGAAGATGGCCGGGTAGCAGCGCAGCTGGAATATTTCGTAAAGACAGGAATGGGAAACAGGGAAGTAAAACATCTGTCTTGGTGTTTAAGAAAGGCTAAGTGAAGGGACTGCCGGTGTCAGACTGTTAGAATCTGCAGAGGACCTCAAGAGACACGTGTCTAAAGTCCCATAAACCTCAGATAGATAAACCCTCTTGTCTTTCTTCCCAACTTTCAAAAACGGTATGCATTACTCAAGAAAAACCACAAAGCTTTGAGCTGGTACTGGTTAGCCCAATATAAGGTCAGATTTTGCATAGGAGATTCGGAGACAGGAAATACACTGGCGTAAAAGCAGTCAAGAGGGCACTGAAATAATACCACCATGTCCACAGGCTTCACACCAAGATCTGCTGTCATCTGTAGGCATTTTTTTTCCTGATGGTTTGTTTGCAAAATGACTACAGCACATTAGCCTTGCCAGCAAGCCTTTACTGTGAAATTCTACAAGATGAAAGGAGGGGTAATTTTGTCATTCACCCTGAAATCTGTTCTCAAGAGGGAGGTGGGAGAAGATGCTGATATGGCCAATGAGTTTGTATAACAACTTCTACACTTAAACAAAATAGAATATTGGGGTCTTCTTTCATTAAGAGGGGTGTCGAAGTTGTCCAAAAGAAGGGCACCTGGTTGGCTCAGTGGGTTAAGTGTCTGCCTTTGGGTCTGGTCATGATGTCAGGGTCCTGGGATCCAGCCCCTTGTCAAGGTCTCCCTGCTCAGTGGGGAGTCTGCTTCTCCCTCTCCCTCTGCTCCCACCTCACACTCTCTACTCCCTTTACACCCTGTACCCTCTTTCCAACAACTCTCCCCTCTTGTGCTCACACTCTCTCTCAAATAAATAAAGAAAACCTTAAAAAAAAAAAGTCAGAAGGGGGGTAGGGTTATAGAAGGGGGGTAGGGTTATGGACATTGGGGAGGGTATGTGCTTTTGGGTAAATTGGAAAGGGAGGTGAACCATGAGAGACTATGGACTCTGAAAAACAATCTGAGGGGTTTGAAGTGGTGGGGGGGTGGGAGGTTGGGGTACCAGGTGGTGGGTATTATAGAGGGCACAGCTTGCATGGAGCCCTGGGTGTGGTGAAAAAATAATGAATACTGTTTTTCTGAAAATAAATAAATTGGAAAAAAAAAACCACAGTAAAAAAAAAAATAAAAAAAATAAAAGACTATGGACTCTAGGAAATGAACTGAAGTTCTCAGATGGAAGGCAGGTGAAGGAAGGGGTAACAGGTAATGCATATTAAGGGGGGATACATGTTGTTATGTGCACTGGGTGTTATATGTAATTAATGAATCATTGAACACTACATCAAAAACTAATGATATACTATATAGTGTCTAACTGAACATAATAATAAAAAAATAAAAAAAGAAATAAAAAAATCTATTTTTTCTGATATTAAAAAAAAAGAAGATGTGGTTTATATACACAATGGAATACTATGCAGCCATCAAAAGAAACGAAATCTTGCCATTTGTGACAACATGAATGGAACTAGAGCATATCATGCTTAGTGAAATAAGTCAAGCGGAGAAAGACAACTATTATATGATCTCCCTGATATGAGGAAGTGGTGATGCAACATGGGGGCTTAAGTGGGTAGGAGAAGAATCCATGAAACAAGATGGGATAGGGAGGGAGACAAACCATAAGGGACTCTTAATCTCACGAAACAAACTGTGGGTTGCTGGGGGGAGGGGGGTTGGGAGAAGGGGGGTAGGGTTATGGACATTGGGGAAGGTATGTGCTTTTGGGTAAATTGGAAGGGGAGGCGAACCACGAGAGACTATGGACTCTGAAAAACAATCTGAGGGGTTTGAAGTGGTGGGGGGGGTGGGAGGTTGGGGTACCAGGTGGTGGGTATTATAGAGGGCACGGCTTGCATGGAGCACTGGGTGTGGTGAAAAAATAATGAATACTGTTTTTCTGAAAATAAATAAATTGGGAAAAAAAAAAAAAAGTCATCCAAAAGAAACCGCCACTGTCTTTCCACATACTTATTAAGTAGGCCTTCGGGGAGGAATCTTCATTGTGCCTTTTAAAACTGTGTGCCCTTGGGACGCCTGGGTGGCTCAGTTGGTTAAGCAGCTGCTTTCAGCTCAGGTCATGATCCCAGCGTCCTGGGATCGAGTCCCGCATCAGGCTCCTTGCTCAGCAGGAAGCCTGCTTCTCCCTCTGCCTCTGCCTGCCATTCTGTCTGCCTGTGCTCCCTCTCTCTCCCTCTCTCTCTCTGACAAATAAATAAATAAAATCTTTAAAAACAAACAAACAAACAAATAAATAAATAAAACTGTGTGCCCTTAAAGCATCATTCATCTCTGACAGTTCTGCAGGTCTGTCTGCTAAATTCTCAACTATTGAATTTTCATAATCCTTTTGTAAATGAATATGCTCCCAACCAAGTATTACTCCTGAGAAAACTAGGAAGTGATCTGAAAAAGATGATAATTTATGATAATATAGAGCAAGACCAATTGCTTTTCTCGGATTAAACAGTTCAGAGTTGAACTAAAAGTCCAGGGATGTGAATTTCTAATCATTATTATCCAGTGTTAAATGATCCCGGAGTCCTGGGATCGAGTCCCGCATCAGGCTCCCAGCTCCACGGGGAGTCTGCTTCTCCCTCTGACCTTCTCCTCGCTCATGCTCTCTCTCACTGTCTCTCTATGTCAAATAAATAAATAAAATCTTTAAAAAAAAAAAAAAAAAACTCTCTGGGCCAGTCTGGCCTTTGGTAAAACTTCCATTTAATAGATAATCGAGTGTATGTCCTGAGAAGGGTTAATCTAAATATATCAGTTAACCATTTTGCACAAGATTATTAATTAAAATTTGGAAATTATAATACTGTGTATTAACACATATGTTCTGATTTTAGGTGAAAGAGTGAGATATTTCTATTTTAAGTCAACATATCTACAAATCAGATAGAATGCCATTGTCACAGGAATGGTAAGATCAAGGTGATACTATAAACAATGCTTCTTTAAGAATTTTGTGGACTGGACTATTATCCCAGAGATCTGCACTCTACATCAAATCATACACATTACAAGGCACCCACATTTCACTTTAAACACATATGTACACACACAACTGATGGATTTGATAAGCCAGATTTTAAAATTATATATAGTTACTTATAACTTATTTATTTGTTATTGGCTATAATGCAATGTATAATTAGAAATTCTTTTGACGTGAGAAAAATTTAACCTGTAAATTCTTTAAATGTAATTACATTTTTATAAACATTGAATTTAACAATTAGTGACATCACTATTTTTTATAGTTATAGATATTGAAGTATTTATTTAGATTTAGTGATGATTTCTTCTTCTTCTTCTTCTTCTTCTTCTTCTACTTCTTCTTTTTGTATTTTAAAACCAATATATTTTTTGCCCCCTGGTTTCTAACATTTCTATAGCTTTTTGAGAGGCCTTGTATTCATAGAGCTTGATATTTATAGTGGCCTTGTTTATAAAATCCTTTAAAGTCATAAAATATCTTAAGAATTCATAGGCCATTGAGCAAGCACCATTGTGTCATGGTTGCTTTTTTAAATTAAATTTTTAAATTTTTTATAGATATATGATGTATTTTTATCCCCAGGGGTACAGGTCTGTGAATCACCAGGTTTATACACTTCACAGCACTCACCATAGCACACACCAATGTCCATTATCCAGCTTTTTTTTTTTTTAAGATTTTATTTATTTATTTGACAGAAAGAGATCATAAGTAGTCAGAGAGGCAGGCAGAGAGAGAGGGGGAAGTAGGCTTCCTGCTGAGCAGAGAGCGCAATGCAGGGCTCGATCCCAGGACACTGAGATCATGACCTGATCTGAAGGCAGAGGCTTAACCCACTGAGCCACCCAGGTGCCCCTCATGGTTGCTTTTTGTCTCTTGTCCTCAATAGCTAGATTACATAGGTCCGGGAATCAAGAGGGATAAGTTGGATTGGTTCCTCATATTAACAATCCTAGTAATCTTGTGGAATTCAGATTTAAATTCTGCGGGATTAGAAGTCCTGGTTTTGATGACAGGGGGTAGAGAACTATGAGCACAGGACCAAGTACGGTTTCTACTGAATCAGTTTAGTCTCCTTTTGTTGATGGACCATATTTGCAGAAATGTTTGGCCCCGATTATCAGTAAGAACTACAATTTCTGCTACACAGTAGGGACAGGAAGGAGTATGTCTTGAATGAAGGGGATTCACTGGGATATCTCTAAGAGTTTCCAAAGTCTAGTGCTAACTTCAATTACAGTCCAAGAACAGTAAAGCAACTGGGATGGGTGAGAGTGGGGAGAAATAGAAGGTTCAGAAACATGGAAATGTTATAGGAGATTTGCTATGTGTATGTCAAATAGATTTGCAGAGAAGTCACCACTAGGCTGAGTTCTTCCCAGGGGCCTTACGGAACATACCCTTCACAAGGACACTGTGGAAGGCACTGGTGAGGAGGGCACCAGTTTTATCATTTTCACAGACCTTATAAAGCTCTAGGGCCTTGGCACTGTTTCTGTAGTGCCTAGTGGATATATGGCCTTGTTTATAAAATACTCTGAGAGTCTCTTTCAGGAAAGATCAATAGTGACCATCTCCTGTGATTCTTAGGCTAATAACTCTTAGGAAAATAGTTTTCAAAAAGGTTATGAAATTTATACAATGAAAAAGATAAAATGTGTCCTCATCAGGATGATAAATCTAGATTCATGGGACAATGGACTGATCTCAGTAAAATTCTTCTCGAGCCTTATAGTCAACTTTTAATATCCACTCTCCTCTGTTCCCTCAGTCCCTTCCAGCATGTGTGGTCAAGTCTTGGAATACTTGGTTATATATGCTGTTTCCTTCCATAGCAAGGGCTGTATTTTCTCACTCGGATTGTGTTATAACCTGATTCCAGTTTTGGTCCAGAGGCAATTGGGGAAAAGCAGTCTTGAGGAGAACAAGCGTCTTCTTATAAGGCACTTAACTCAGGTGAGGCCCTGTTGCTGTTGGCAGTTGAGGAGAGGCTGGTTTCATCTAACAAAGGAGAGAGAGCCTCTTGGTAGACTGACAATTAAGAAGATTCTGAGTGTTCCACTTTGCAGGTTCACCTATCCAAATGTTCCCATCCTGGGTTTCCCACACTTTCTCTCTCAGAATCTTGATTTTGTCCCAGAGACCTATTGAGGTTGTGCAGTTGGTCTTCTATGTAGCTCTACTGCTCTTATTAGTATATCCTGTGAATGATTTTCAGCAATAGCCTTCCCTCTCACTGCAGAAGAGAAGCCATATATCCTAGCTTGAACACTGCAAAAGAAGCATTTTCTTCAAAGGATGTCCCAAAGTTGATAGTTGAGCAACTAGAACCTCTTTTTTTCCTTTTCAAAGCATCTAAAGCCATTGACAAAATCTGTAAAACTCCATAATTTGCAAAATTACCGTTGCCCCTGCCATTCAAAGGCCACCACGACCACACACTGGCTTACATCCAGATTACTTTAGGAAGCGACCCCTCAGGACTAAGAAGAGTGTGATAAGCAAGGAGGAAGAGTTAGTTTGAGATAGCATTGTTAAGTTAATGAGCTGGTCATCCCTTTGGGAGACTGGGACTCCATTTCAAGGGGGTCCTTCTGAGAGATCTGCTAGGAGACACAGGATGAGAGTATTTATTCAATGTATCCACTATTTCCTTTTCTCCTTTCACAAAGGCTTAGCCAATGGGGTGTTAACTCCTCTCACTTTCAGGTTCCTGCACCTGTTCGAAAGGCCATGGTATCCCACGCGGCAGTGCCGAGAAGTTCTGGGGCAGCTAAGACAAGGGATGTCGGGTTATTCCTGCACATATTAGTCACTCATCATTGGCTGGAGTGAAAGCTGAGCTAGAACATGAGGCAGGGCACATGCGCTGTCTCCTCAGGACCCATCCAAGAACTCACCTGTTAAGCTGAGATCACAGTAGAATGAGGAAAGCCATCAATGATATTTATGTTATGGAATATGTGCTACTCTCTTTTTTTTTTTTAAGGTATGTGTAGAAAAAGATCGTATTTTTTTCTTTCTTTTTGGAACATCTAAACCATGGAAACAATAGAATACCCATAGAAGAAAGTCGCTCGTGTATTTCAAAGGAAAAAATATAGTAAATAAATGAAGAAGGAAAACTAAGAAAAGGCCAATTGCCCAAAGGACTTAAGAGTAAAACCTAACCTTGGATGACTTGTCTCTCAGATACTCCACTCCTATGTTCTATGGGAACTCCTCCTCATCCTGCAGGTCCCAGGGCACCTCTCCTCTGTGGTTTCTCCAGCTCCTTCCACTTTCCTTGACTCTGCAGGTCTTGAATTTCCCCTCAGGGTCACTCGCTGTCTCACCTGTGCTCCCAAAGCTTTTGACACAAATCTCTCTTCCAACATCTGTCACATTGTACAGCAACTTTGTCCTTCCCATAGATTGGGGCCTTCTCTCACTTTTTCTCCCCCTTGAAGTCTTTTCTAGTATCTCATATGAACTCAATTTCTGAATTTTAGCCATTGTATCATTTAGAAGATGACTTTTTAGGGTCTGCTATGTGCCAGGCACAGTGGGAGAGACACCATGCTATAAGACCCAGTTCTTGCCCTCAGGGGAACGCAGAGAAATCCAGTGGGCAGGTCAAGAGTTGGCTGATTAAAAGTCCAACCCCCATTATAAAACCTGAAATCCCAGTTTCAGGTGTTAACCTGATAGTCCTGAGGGGAATGAACTCTTGGCATGAGCCAGGGAGATAATGGTTCCATCAAAAGTGAAGACACGGTGGGGGCACCTGGGTGGCTCAGTGGGTTAAGGCCACTGCTTTCAGCTTAGGTCATGATCCCAGCGTTCTAGGATCGAGCCCCACGTCGGGCTTCCTGCTCAGCAGGGAGCCTGCTTTCTCCTCTCTCTCTGCCTGCCTCTCTGCCTACTTGTGATCTCTGCCTGTCAAATAAATAAATAATATCTTAAAAAAAAAAAAGTGAAGACACTGGGGGGCACCTGGGTGGCTCAGCAGCTTAAAGCCTCTGCCTTCAGCTCAGGTCATGATCCCAGTCTCATGGGATCGAGCCCCTCGTCGGGCTCTCTGCTCAGCGGGGAGTCTGCTTCCTTCTGCCTCTCTGCCTCTCTGCCTACTTGTGATCTCTGTCTGTCAAATAAATAAATAAATAATCTGGAAAAAAAAAAAAAGCCTCTGCCTTCATCTCAGGTCATGATCTCAGGGTCCTGGGATTGAGCCCCACATTGGGCTCTCTGTTCAGCGGGGAGCCTGCTTCCCATCCCCTCTCTGCCTGCCTTTCTGCCTACTTGTGATCTCTCTCTCTGTCAAATAAATAAATAAAATCTTAAAAGAAAAAAAAAAAAAAGTGAAGACACAGAGTAGCCAGGCGCTTGGTGACACTCCCCTGGGGGTCTGAAGACAAACGTCCCACCTCAGGTAGGAATGTGTAGGGAGGGTCCCAGAGCAGCAGTGCTCCTGCCTGAGTCAAAGCAAGCCTGGGAGGGGGGAGAGAGGGAACCAGGCTATGGGCCAGATCAGATTGCTAAACCCCATCCAGTTGTACTCAGAAATGAGGAACTTGTTGGTGCCCTCATTAGGACAATTGTTCCTTAGAATGAGAAACGATTTAAACAAGATCTGCATTGCCTGGGCTCAACCCAAGTTCCTTCCCCACACCTTTACTCTGTCTACACCTGTTGGCCTTCTACCCAGGTCAGACTTGTCTCCCAGAACCAAATCACCTGGTGTCAATAGGACCCTTCTCTTTTATGTTGTGCTAACTAGGCTTTCCAGGCTGGGCTGGCCTACAAACCAGCCTGTAAGTGCTTCAGGAAGGAACAACCTGGAGGAAAGAGTGATTCACACTCTGAATATCAGGTCAGTTTCAGTTCTAGGTCAAGAGTTGAGACAGCCCAGACAAATGATCCTCTCCTCCTTCAAAGTCAGGCCCCTTTATACAAGTCTGAGGTTTCTGGTTAGGCATCTGTGGGAGCTTGTCTAGACCTCACTTTTCATATGGTGGAGTGTTCTGTTAACTTGGAAATTTTCATGAATTATTTTGAAAACACCGCAAAACGGGTCCAGCTTGTCTGTGGGGAAAGACGTGGCTGTCTAATATGTCACTTCTTTTAAGATTTTTTTTTATTTATTTGACAGACAGAGATCACAAGTAGGCAAAGAGGCAGGCTCTCCGTGGAGCAGAGAGCCCGATGTGGGGCTGGATCCCAGAACCCTGAGATCATGACCCGAGCCGAAGGCAGAGGCTTTAACCCACTGAGCCACCCAGATGCCCCTGATTTTCACTTCTATTCTTTTTTGAAATGGAGGCAAATTTATACAACACAAAATTAGCCATTCTAAGGTGTAGTATTCAGTGACATTTGGTACTTCCACAATATTGTGCGATTACCACCTGTATCTAGGTTCAAAACACTTTTGTCACTCCGAAAGGAAATCCCATACCCAGCGAGCAGCCCCTTCTCCCTCCACGGGCCCTGGCAACCACCACTCTGGTTTTTGTCTCTATGGATTTATCTATTTGGGTATGTCGTGTAAATGTGATCATATACATGTGACCTTGTGTGCCTGCTTTCTTTCAAAGTAGCACATTTTCAAGGCTCATCCATGTGGTGAAATGTATCAAAACTTCGTTCCTTTTTATGGCTGATCCTACTGTATGTTCATACCACATTTTATTTATCTATTCATCCATCACTTCTGTTTTTTCCCACTTCTTCAGATCCTGGACTTCGACCTTAGTCACTCAGGCTCAGACTCATTCTAAGTTCTTCAAAAGGAGTAGCAACTTGTAAAGGAAATGAAGGCAGCCCAAGGTGTGATTCTCTAAAGCTGACACCTTCAGATGAAACACACATTCAGCTGGTCACAAATGTTTCCTTCTTCTGACTTCTTTCCTTCTTCTGTTTCCTTCTATGTTGTTGAGGAACTGTTGGAGGGATCTGGGCTGTATTTTATTTTTCCCTTATTCAAGAGAAAGCACTGATTTTGAATTCCCTAAGTGGGTCTGACTTACCCAATGAGTTTGTTTTTTAATGCTCTTAAAGTGGATTTCAAGGCAGGATAAAAACCTAGTTCTTCAAATCTCTTAATATAAATACAGTAGGGCTCAGATAGTGAGATGGGACAGACACCTGCCTGGGGTTGCTGTCCGGGTTTGGCTTGTCTGCCTCCCCTGGGGGGCCCACCTTCCACCTCTAGCCCACCATTTGTGCTAACAGGGCTTAAGACCAACAAAGACCAAGAGAATTGCTCTTTCGGTGACTCATTTCCTTACCCTGCCACAAATTGCAACAGGGGAGATGAGATAAAGAAGAGGAACCTCAACAGAAAGACCAAGTTGGGGAGGGATGTAAACAGCAGGTTTGCCACACAGGGACTAGAAAGCAGCTCTAGAAGGGCAAGCTGACGCAGTTAGACCTGGCTGGAAGGAGGGAAAGCCTTCCTTCCTTGTGGGGAGTGACCCCAGGAGCCCATTAGAGCTAAGGGATCAGCCAGGGGGAGTGTGCCTTTGATTTTATCCCCAGAGGATGGACTCCTGGAGATCAAGGCACAATTTTACTGGCAGATCTCTCAAGAAGAATCATCCCTGGAGTCCACTGACCTGAATGAAATACTTATAGTAAAGCTGGAATCTGAGCCTGTTAATTAAGTGTGATTAGTAGGAAACATAGCATTTGGGGCTACTTGTCTTACAGCTGAATTGGCATCACTTTCTCCATTTTAAATATCACTCTGGGTTTAATTTACTGCTGCTGCCACTCTTAATTTTGAGCTTGGGGTCTTAGCCCTTTCCTGGGATAGATGTAAAGCCTTCTGGCATTGCTTGATTTGCACCTCACCTAACAATGCCGCGGGGTGTGGAAGAAAGAGAAGCAAAAGGCAGGCGTGTAAGTTTTAGCTAATTTCTTGCCATGAGCAAGTCATTTACCACCTAAGGATCTCAAAAATGATCTCAAAATGAAGGGAATCAGAGTTGTTCCTAAGGCATATTCTGTAAACCCCAACTCCTATAAGTTATTGGTTGATGAATGATTGGAAGCAGACTTTGATTCCCCACATTTCCAGCCTGCCCTCGGGAAGTCCTCAGGCAAAGAAATGCAGGTAAGTGCAGGCTCTGAAGTGGTAATAAGGCCTGGGGACATATGAGCTATATTGTTGGTATGGATTCCCCTAGTGTTATACGTTTAGGATGTTGTCCATTTTTATATTGAAAATAATTGTCCAACTGAACAGAAGTTCAACTTAGTATTATTGTGGCTGATATTTTTTGGTATATAGTGTTATTTCCACATCCTGTGTTCTGAAGTGAAATTATCTGGCCAAAGAATACTTGAAAACTTGTAATGGTTAGGATACTGGTTAAGATCTTGAAAGTTAAGCTAAAATACAGCGAGACTCCAAAAATAGAGTGACCTAACAAGAAGGAAGTTGACTTCTCTTTCACACAAGAGACCAGAGGCAAATGGTCCAGGATCCAAGGGGGAAACTCTCTCAGGTCTGCACCAACTTCCACCTCTGGTCCTGCATGGCGGCTCTGGCTCTCCTCATATCCCAGCCCACAAGGGAGGAAGGTGTCAAGAAGGTGCACATGCCTGCCTTAGTAGGGCATGAGTCAGAAGCGTTCTTTTCTACTCACATCTCATGGGCAGGACTTAGTCACATGGCTACATAATAAGCTACAAGGCTATAAAATATAGTCTGTGGTATGGCTATGTGCCTAATTAAAATTCAGGGGTTTGTTTTAAAGATGGGGAGAATGATTAAGGGTGGGCCTCTATATTGTCTGCCAGAAGACGCATGCCAAACTATCTTCCAAAACGATTTGTGCTAGAGTTCAGTTTCACCAAAATTGCACGAGCATGCCAATTTTTCTTTAAAAGTCTTAACTTTAAGCCTTCTTCAGTTGAGTGAGTTTCTGGCATAACAAGCTAATGGGATGGCTATTTGGGGAGGTGAATTTAACTATCTCATATTCTTTGCTTAATCATAGAACAGTTAGCTTAGATCTGTTATGCCAGGGCAAGAGCAAATCTGAAGATGATTCTGCTGGGTTCACGCTCACCTCTGCTTAACTGCTGTAATTATAGGCATGGTCATGAAGGCCTCAATGCTGGCAAGGCCCTGGTAGGTTTGTAGTAGGTGAGCCTTTGCAAGACACCTGCCCTGGGTTTTGCTGCTGCCCTCCCCAGAGGGTTTCAGGGGTGGGGTTTCTTCTGTGGTCAGGGCACTGGGATTGTGGGTATGATCTGTCCTGTCATCACTTTCACTCTGATTAGCTTCATTCGGAAGAACTTTTGACAGCCTTTCACAGACACAGGTCAACGTGGGAAAACTAGTTCTACTCTATGGGACTGATTTAATCTTTTTGTGTAGAAGCTGATCTTGGGAAATAATACACTTCTTCTCACGTCAAACATGTAGGACATGACAGCCCACAGCTGTCCTGATGTATGTTGGGTTTTCTCACTGGGGGCCCCGTGGCATCTTGGGAGAGCCAGCTAAAGGTGTTTGTCTGGCTTAGGTCCTGATACATCAGTCACTGCTGGGCTTGGTGCCACTCCGCTTTGTGTGTAATTAAACAATCTATAGCTTAGTGGGACATCCTGCTTGCTTTGGATGACTCAGAGCTCCCTGGCAGCTGGTTGAAGTTT
Organism: Neogale vison; assembly: GCF_020171115.1. Lineage (NCBI taxonomy): Eukaryota > Metazoa > Chordata > Mammalia > Carnivora > Mustelidae > Neogale > Neogale vison. The sequence goes on along the minus strand of NC_058093.1, from coordinate 94,867,440 downwards.
TGTTTATAGCAGCGTTGCCCACTCACTCTACACCTCCAACTCCCTATAAACTACTTCACACATGGCCCAACTTTTGGTGCAAATAAAAGTTTGTCAACTGCGGCTTTCCTCCTCGTGTGTGTGTGTGCGCGCGCATGTATATGTGTGTGAAAACTTTTCTAAACAAAATTAAGCTGTGGGGAGTCCATTAATAAAGGGTTTCTATTACAAAATTATTGGCACTCTGCAAGGCGCTTTGTAGGAGAGCAGAAGGATCGATATTACCTAGAATAAAATAGCCAGGCAGACATTACTCAGGGGAAATAGGCTCTTAAGTATGAAAGGGAATATAGATTTCTACCCAGGCAGTCAATGTTTGAATATGATGAAAAAGCGTGTTAGAATTGGTGGTCTGGAAATTATTTGAGAAGTGTTGGGAGAATCTAAATGTGCTTTTTAAAAAAAAAAGGGGGGGGGGAAATGAACAAAGAACTCCGCTAAGTCTTCTCAGAAGTAAAGAGCAAGTATTTAAACACAAGACCAGAAAACCAAAAAGTAGCATTTGATTAATTTGTGGAGATCTCTAAGGTCACAGAAGTGGTGTGATGACTGTGCTTCTTTTGGGGAGGGAGGAGAGGACAGGGAGACCATGCAGGCTGCTAGCCCAGGGAGGTTAATGAGTAGCCATTCCTCATCTCTAAGTTTCGTTCTTTCACTTGTCTCTTGGAAGCTTTGTGGAAAGGGGGAAGGCACAATGGATTGTTACCCAGATCGGATCAATTTAATGGGGTGCAGTTTACTTTCCATCTCTGTCATGTGAACCAATTAACCTGCACACTGGTGAAATGCAACTGGCAGATAATTGGGCCATTGTTGGAGCAGTGCACGCCCTCGGTACCACTTACAAATTGCTGAGATAGTGATCTCTGGATGACTCCCGGGATGAGGGGAAACTGGTTCTGTTGCGGCTATGGTGGGATATCAGCTCTCAGGCCCAAGGAATGGTTTTGGTGTACTGTCAGGGAAGGTGAGGAAGAGGAAGAGGGAAATAAAAAGGAACCTCCAGATTAACAAAGGGTAAGAGGAGGCAAGGAAGGAGCGAGTGGAAAAGGGAATGAGAGAGAGAGAAAGAAAGAGAAGATGAGGAAAGGGAAGGAAGAAGGGAGAGAATATTATACTCTTAGGTGCTGCTTTTGACAGTAAATAACTGAGGGGATCATGCACTCAGGCCAGCTTTCCCTAAAGTATATTCAGAGGAGGACTCACTTCCTGTATGGTGTTAATTGGCGTTTTATGGAGGATTTTTTTTTTTTTTAAATGGAGAGAGATGTCCTATGGTTTCATCCATTTGGGGAATGTTTGCTTTGGCAGGTTTCTTTAGTGCTTCCCTTAGAGCTTTAAATAGACTAAAGTGTGTTACCGGTCTCTCATATGGGACCAAAGTGTGTGGGTTCTTCTCAGATGAGTTTATTGGGAAATTATTTATTCAAGGACCGTATCCTGGAACAAGCATTCCAAGAAATGGAATTTTTGAAATAATGATCTAGGCTTTTGCCCTGCATCAAGATAAGAGCCATTTCCCTGTTGGTTTTACCTTTAAATTGGACAAAGCCCCATCCTCATCCTTTGGTAGGCACACAAAGGCTATCTACCAAGGTATGTTCCAGAGTCAGTTCTCAGGACACCAGTCCCCTGTTCATTCATTCATTCATAGGTGAACTCATTCATTCAAATTCCATCCTCTGTCACTCTCATTCTTTGAGTTCTGGCTCTAAGCACTTACTCTTTCTAGACATAGATGCCCATGACTGGCTCCTATCCCAGCAGAGTTGAAAACATACTGATTTCTCTTTTGGTGTTTTGACATTCTGAGCTGCTGTAAAATCTTGGATATCTGTTTTGTCTCTGCCTTCTCCTCTGAACTCAGTGTCTCCATTATCTGCAAGAGCAAGACCATTGACCAGTACATAACCCACCTCTTACTCAGTTTTCTCAACCAGGAGAAGCTGAAACCCTCATTTCATCTTCCTGCTCTTGAGGGTGGGGATTTGAATACCATGAATCCTCTGATCCCCTTCTAGCAACCCAGCTACTTCTGGAGTCAGGAGGTTTTTCTTGTAGTGACCTTAATGTTTCTTCCAGCTGATAAGTAAGTTAATTCCTCTTGTTCCACAAGAACAATGGACAGTGAAAGGGCATCAGACACAGGCCAGTTAGGGCTGAGGTGAGCAGTTCCCATTGCAACTTGCTAACTCTGTATTGTTACTCCTGGAAAGGACCAGCTCTTACCCAGGTGAAGTCCCTCAGATGCCCTCTGAGTACATCCAGTAGGGGTGGAAGAGAGCCCGTAAAATCCTCTCTGGCTCTACTCTAACCTGCTCCCATGGTGTTTTTTAAATGGCGACAACTCCTTCTAGAGACGTGGCATCATGACAAGGTGTCCAGTGGAGATGATCCCATTGTGTAGGTGTATGAGGTGTTGGCCTAAATGTCATACTTTTATGCGATTCACTGCTTCCTCTGGAGGCCCACAGGGTCCTCTTCTTTCCAGTGAAGGTATTTATTCCACCTGTTTTATGGGAGACCTGTGAACTCATGATAAGAAAATTACTTCTATCTTAAAGCTCAGTGTAAACAAATAAATGAACCGAAGCACTTAAGATTCCCTTACACCCCACCCATGAAGTCTGGGAGGGATTAGACAGGGTAATTAACCACTGTTAGCATCTTCTTGATCCATTTTCTTTCACTTTCTGCAAATGGCATTCCTTACCCCACCACCCAGCAGGACCAGTCAGGAGCATATAAGGTAGGGGAACACATGCATCTCCCAAACCCCAAATTTATAGGAAAAATAGGCAGTGGGGAAAAGAGAACATGAAGAAATTATGACTTAAGAAGGTTAAATTATTCCACCCAAAATGCAGTTGTATCTGCTCATTATAGACATTTTGGAAAATAGAAAAAGGTAGAAAGATGGGGCTCCTGGGTGGCTTAGTGCGTTGAGCCTCTTCCTTCAGCCCAGGACATGATCTCGGGGTGCTGGGATTGAGCCCCACATTTGGCTCTCTGCTCAGCGGGGAGCCTGCTTTCCCGCCCCATCTCTTTCTGCCTCTCTGCCTACTTGTGATCTCTCTCTCTCTGTGTCAAATAAATACATAAATAAATAAATCTTAAGGGAAAAAAAAAGAAAGAATAAAAGGTAGAAAGAAAATTTGTCTGTGAAGATAAATGGGGACATTTAGACTTTGGGGTCAGGATCTGCAGTTGTGTTTTTCTTGACTTTGTTTTTTACCCACAAACATAGAATATCTTGTATCTAATCATATCTCCAAATTTGTACTGTTTTCTAGAAAACTGCAGTATCCATTCATGGGGTAACGAATCATGAATTCAGCAATACTTACTGAATGCCTACCATGCATGTGTCAGGAACTCTGCTAGGCCTTGAGGATGTATCAGTGAGTGAAAGAGTTGTGTGGCTGCCTGTGCATACACACCATTCCTAAGTGGTGTGACCTGATGGGTGTTGACAGGTATTAATATGACTCGCCGAGTGTGTAAATAGCACAGTGTTAGCACTTTGCACATGTGTCAGGAAAATTTAAATCTTTCAATCTATGTGTATTTTCTCAGAATTTTTCCTTCTCCCTATTCCAAGGGGGTTATCCCACACTGATGGGCTCTTGCTTATGGTTGAGGTTTGTGTTGCTGGAGGACATCTCCTACCTTATCTTTTGTGAAAGACTTTGGCATAATTTCTTGCCAGAGACTGTGGCTGGGGTCCCAGAGGAGGAGAGGGAGAAGTGTGGTTGGAGAAAAGAGAGGTGTTGGCTAAGAAAGCCAACAGCTTCTACATAATGGTAAAGGGGATAGACAGGGCTGGCTGAGAGTGGTGGGGATATTGTCTTTCTCCCTGGGGGTTGTCAGAGGGGAAAGACTGGTAGCACACCAGGTACCTGTGTTCCCAGGAACAGCCTATATCCTCACACCCTGCCTCTGTGCCAGAGAGCAACTGAAGTGCTTGACTCGAGGGACACAAAGGCATTGACAGTGAAACCTGCTTCTTGACCAGTGTGGAGTGCTGCCTGTGGTTGCCTCAAGGTTTCAGGATTCAGGAGGTCTTCAGAGCCTCTGTAGAACCGATCTTAGTTACTCTGATAACACACTAGCCTCAAATTCCCTTCACAACATAATAGTGGCCAGCCCAAACTCGCTAACAAATTAGAATAAAATCAAATTCAGGCCAAATGTTGCCACACAGCAATCACTAAACTAGAATTTATGAGCAAGCTGACTATGTATTCTTCCTACCACTTGCTTTTACATACTCACTGAAGCCCTGGTTCTGTGTACTTCTAGGTGCTTTGAGCATCACTTTACATGCATGATTCCCTTAATACAGCTAACAGCAGAGATAGAGTCTAGTCCTTTTATAGTTGATATCAGGCATCCAAAATTTCCCAAATAGTTCAATACAAGGTTGTTTTTAGCTCAAGTCTAGCACCATCCCTATATTTCCAGGCTAAAGGCCTTGCTAGGTTCTTAATATTCCGTTCACAAGTTCATACCTGACCAATGAGAGCCTCTATCTATTACCTTTACGCAGACTAACAAGCCACTGGTATTATCAATTGTATTTGTTTCCTGCGGTTGCTGTAAGAGAGTACCACGAACATGGTGACCTAAAACAACAGAAATGTAGTCTAAGTCTGGAGGCCAGAAGTCTGAACTCAAGGTGCTGACAGGACTGCACTTCCTCTGAAGGCTCTAGGGGACAGTCTAGTCCTTGCTTCTCCCACCTGCTGGCAGCTGTTGGCATTCCTTGGCTTGTGACTACATTAATCCAGTTTCTGCCTCTACCTTAACAGTGACTCCTTTGCTTCGGTCTGTAAAATCTCCCTCTGCCTCCCTCTTAGAAGGCTAGTTGGCATTGTGGCTTTAGGGTCCATCTGGATAACCTAGGATAACCTCTCTATGTCAAGATCTTTAACTTAATTATATCTGCAAAGACCAAATAAAGTCACTTTCACAGGTTCAGGGGATATGGACCTGGGGGTATGGGGTCATCTTTCAACCCACTACATTAATGAAACTGCTTTCTGATACTTAGGATGCTATAAGCAAATTTGCTACTGATCACAATGTAGTTAACAGGTGAACAAGCTGTAGCTACCCCTGGAACGTGGCCTTTCTGACAATACTAGCTGACCACGCCTAGAGTGTGACTTCATGATAGAGCCAGTGGCGGCCCCTAGAGGGCAGCTTCCATTAATGAATACATTTATAGGAAACCATCTAAAGAAGGGGTATTTTCTAAGTAAGTTATGATGTCAAACAGGAGGGAGCCCTAATAATGCTTGTGATTTAATTTATCATTAAGTTTTAGGGTGTGGATTCAGAGGTAGACTAACTTTTAGAAAATAAAAGACCTATTTCTTGTATCAAAGTTGTGCTGGGGAATTCCTGCCAAACATGCATTAGCATAGTGAATTCTCTACAGCAACACCAAGGTAAAAATGATTATATACATTTTATAGCTAAGGAAACTGAAAATTATCACACTGATAGAGAGGGTATAGCTAAGACGTGGCCACATTTCTGCCTGACTCTAAAGTCAAATCATTTTCCTACAGAACTAGACTGTCTTCTCCAAGAAGGTCCAACCTGCCTGGAGATTTTGGCCCCTGCCCAGTGTCTGGTGGTACTTGCAATTCCACCTGCTGTAGTTAAGTACCTCATGGAGAGGTAACATTAATGGAGAGGAAGACAGAGGGAGAGGAATGTAGAGATCAGAAAGGGGGCAGGAAAGAGGTAGGGGGTCAGAGGGAACCTTCCGGAGAAAGGAGTTGCAGGAGTGGAGTGATTTCTCAGTCAGTTTGGGCTGCTATAACAAAGTACTACAGACTGAGCAGGCAGTTTAGAAACAACAGGAACTTACTTCTCACTGTTCAGGAGGCTGAGATCAGGGTACCAGCATGACTAGGTTCTGGCCAGAGCCTTCTCTGGTGTTGCAGACCACTCATTGTATCCTCACATGGAGGAGAGTAAAGGAAGAAGCAAACTCTCTCATGACTTTTATAAGGGTGCTAATCCCATTCCTGAGGGTTCTACCCCATAATCTCATCTAATCCCAATTTACCTCCCAAAGGCTCCACTTCCTAATACCAACACATTGGGAGGTAGGGTTTTAACACCTGAATTTGGGGGAGGGCTACATAAAGATTCAGTATATGACAAGTGACCAAGAGATTTCCCAGACCCTCCACCAGTCAGTGGGATGCAGACATAATAGGCCACCAGGGCATCAGAAGAATTAGGACCGGCAGCACAGAGGGCCCAAGTGGTCCCCTGCTGGGTGTTTCCTGCTGCCCCTGAATCTGGAGTGACTTGCCCAATTGGTCCCATAATTCTTCCCTGGCTCACTACCACTTTGTGGTCCTACTTGAGTTGTTGCAAACTCATAATACCTATGCCAATTGACCTATTATCTACACAGTAGATTACATGATTGGCTTCAGTTTTTCCATCTTCCTTGTTTCTATAGACACTGCCATGTAATCTTGCAATGACTTTTCCTAGAAGCAGAATATTTCCTCAACCCACTGATAATGAGCTTGGCCGTGTAACTTGCTTTAGCCAATAGGATGTTGTCAGATGTGACATGAGCCAAGGCTTGAAATGTGCTCATATGGTTCAGTCCATGTTCTTACACTTTAGGCATTGCCATGAGAAGAAAATAATCTAGCTAGCCCATTGCCTCTAAGATGGATTAGAGAGATACAGAGATGATAAGTATCCAACCTTCTAGCAGTTTGAAACCTAGCCAAGCTGAGTTCAACCTAGGTCAGCTGTTCCCTAGCTAAACCAGAGATATATAAATAAGACTAACTGCTTGCTGTTTTATATTATTTTATGTTGGGATGGCTTGCCATACAGCATTATTGCAGGAGGGGCTGCCTGATATATTCTGTCTCTCTCACTGTCATTTCTATCACTTTCCACCACTGTCCACACCATCACTGCTACATTACTGCTTTGGGGTGCCAGCAGTACCGGTGGGAGCTAGAGCCCCAGGTGCTAAGGCAGCTTCACAACATAGAGCTGGATCCCTGAAGGACACCATGCAGAGCCAAGCCCTCCACAGCATGTCCAGGCCCTAGAAGGGAAGAAGATGTGGTCTTGTTCTACCTTGCACAATGCTGTAACCACTCCCTCCTATCAACTCTCCAGGGGGACGTCCCAGCCTCCACCTGAAGCTAGGTTTCCAAAGGTGCACCTGCAGACCTAGAAGCCCCTCTCTCTCCATCTGTAGATTCAGCACCTGCCTGGCAAGTTCTAGCCATGGATGTTTGCATCTTGAATTGAACTAGCCAGTATGAGTTGAACATCCATCCTTTCTACCTCTCTGACTGCCCACTTCCAAGTCTTTGCTTCAGGCATTCTTAAGGGGGAATAACATCATGGCCGAGGAGCTTTCTGGAGACAGAAAAGAGGATTGTCAGTTTAAATCCCTGCCACTTCAATAACAAGCAGCCAGTCGGGCAGGATACCAGTTGTTTTCTCTGGATAATGGGATTAGGGACTTTTTTTTTAAAAGAAACAATTCTTCATTTTCCTATGTGTTTTCTAAGTCCCCCATTGTTTTTGACCTGAAAAACAATAAATGCTAATAAAAGCAATGAAACAGCCCCCACAGCTGTGAGCAAAGCCCTGCAAGGTGGGGGTGTGATGGGGGGGGCAGAGTGGCTATAACAGTAGCTATGACAGTAGCCAGGGGTCAGTGCCCAGAGCTTTTAGCAGCAGCAGCCTGTGACTGTGGAGTCCAGCCTAGTCTGCACTTGGCATAGGCTTCCACTGAGGGTCAGTGCTCCTAACCTTAGCTGGGCAGCTGGCAAAGGACTCCCTTTAAGAATTTGTGGGGGACCCGGAAGACCTGGCGAGGGAGTGTGGCTGGATCAGCATAAATCCATCCGCACTATAGGGGATCCTTGCTTTGTGTAGTAAATGGGTTTCCGAAAAATGGTGAGAATCAAAATTCTAAATCAAAAAACCATTTTACAAGTGCCAGAGGAGTTTCCTGAATAAAAGGCTCCCATTGTGAAGGCCTGGGTAAAGCAAATAATCCCTCTCCATTTTATCTTTGGCATAAATCTGGATTTTCACTTAGGGTGTTTTGGGTTTCCAGGAAAATACAGATGACAGGTGTTCTGGAAAAGCATCCCTTAGAATGTCTGCCAAGAGTTAATGGCCAGCAGCATCACCTCCAATTGGAAGCACAGCCCAGCTCTGGTTTAAGTCCCAGTCCTGGTGCTGACACACTATATTCCTTACAGGTTCTGCTCCTCCTGCCTCGAGTGCTCTCCCCCTAGAGTTGCATATGGCTCCTTTTCTCTCATTCTTTTGAGTTTGGGCCCAAATGTCACTCATCTTTTCACAGAGGACTTTCTCATCATTCCACTTAAAATTGTGGCTCTACACTACTCTTTCTGCCCTTTGCCTGTTTGATTTGTCTCCATAGTACTCATCACCATTCGTCATATTGTATATTTCCCTCGTTTTGTTTACTGTCTTATGTCCCTTACTGGAACGTCAACCCCACAGGGCCAGGATTGCGTGTTGTTTTGTTCACCGCTGTATCCTTCGTGCCTGGAATAGTGCCTGGCACAGAGACTGTGTGCTTCGATAAATATTTGCTGAGTGAGTTGAATGCATGATCTTCAGCATGTTATTTAAGTTTTCTGTGTGTCTAGAACATAAATGAGTAAGTGCGACTTTTGCTCAGCCTTAGAGTTGGAGAGCCAGGAGGGGTTCTGGCGCTGGGTCAGCCTTCCAGAGCAGCTCTCCTTTGTCTGGGGGGAAGTCACTCCACAGCTTTAGCCAACTCTTGTCTAGGGGAAGCTGGCCCAGGATTGTCATATTTTAAAGTAATTTTTTTCGAAAGAAAAGCTAGAAAATAATTTTTTTAAAGTGAAATTACCTTATTCTTAAATGTTCGTGACCAAGTTCTACTTTTACAAAAAACCTTGCATAGTTCAGATAAAACACATATGCATCAGCTCTTAGAGGTGGGCAGCAGGATGGGATCTCTGGACTAGATACTATCCCTTTGAAATTCTCTTCTGTTATATTCTACTAAAATACTATACTTCTGTTAAATTGTTTCCATCTCTCCCACTGTGGTGGAAAACTAAACAGACTAATCAAACTTACAGACTACAGACTAATCAAGCTTAAACCAACCTTAGAGTTAAATGGTAAAGAATGGCCATCATATTTGTCTCCCCAATCTCATGGAAAAGTTTGTTCCCTAGAAAACCACTGGCTGCCTCTTCAATGACATAGAGAAAATCAGCACACAATGTGGAAAGGTTGGTTGAGGTAGCAAGGCAATGGGACTCCCGTCACGTTATTTCTCAGGTTTAGAGGATGTGGAAGATTTCCTCCATGCAAGATAGTAACTCTACTGGGCCCTAGCTCTGGTCTTACTGAGTAACTTGGAGGTAGAAAAAAGAAAAGCATTCCGTTCCCATTCTGTCACTTCAAAAATTCATTTTATGCAATGCATTTTATTCTCACATAATGATTTCTGCTCCTTGGCTCCTATTAACAATCCTTAATGCATGTATTTGATAACTTGTGAAATGTCCCAGTGAGCCTCCTGGGATCTGTAAAAGACTGTGATGAAGGAATGGCTGAAACAAACAGAAGAATGTCCAACAAATGGAATTGCTCTGATGACCTCCAATCCCAGGGCCACTGTGATAAATGACTCTCTATTGTCAATTATATGAGTTGTAATTGGACCCCATCCTGCTACAGAACAAGTTATTTTATGACTGTGATATGGTGTGTGATATGGAAATATGGGCTTTGGGACCAATAGGGAGCTGTAAGTTGCTGGACAGGGTCAGAGAATAAGAGCTGAGAGAAAGAGGAGCCAAGAAATGTTGGTACATGCTAATGCAGAGGTGGAAAGGGTGTTTGAGGACAGGGAGGGAAGAAGGGGTAGGAAGCAAGAAAAAGTAGTCCTCATGGGGGGCAAGAATTGCTATGGAGGGGCACAAAGAGCCTGGTTTTAGACCCACAAAGACTTGGGCTTGAGTTGCAGCTCCATTTCTTATCACCTCTATGTAGCAAGTTACTCGACCTCTTTGAGACTCAGTTTTGTCACCTATAAAATTGGCCTAGCAAAGCTTTCTTCCCAGAGCTGATATGAAAACCAAATGATAACATGTATATTGTGCCAGGTTGAACATAGGGACTCAACACCACCTATGTCACCCAAGATTCTGGGTCTCAGAATCTTCAGTTTTAAAGTGGTAGCTGGTATTGAACTAGATTAAGGGTAGAAACTCAAATGCTTATAAGGCAGAGGCAGATAATGCAAATGAGTGATGATAGCTAGGTATAAAAATTAAAGTAGACAAAAATGGGCCCAGGGATGACTGAAGCCTATGAGCTCTGTTGTGCATTCTTAGATCTTCAGCATTTTCAAGAGAAGCCCCAACTCTGTTCTTAAGGTGATGCTCCTGATTTATAAATGTGGGCAGCTAATTCTTTTCCCTACCTTTAAAAATATATTATCTGAGCCATTGGTGTGTATATGGGTCAAAAAAAACTCATGTCATTTCCAATCTGTGGGCTACCATTTTGTAGCCTCTAAATAAAGTGATTTAGCAGGATAGTAAAAAGATTTTCATCATGACCTACATAAATAATTCTGGGTTTAGATGACCACAGAGAATATAAATTTGACTTGGAACCCAAGCTGTTTGTGGAACTCAACCAAAAAGCTGGAACACCTGGATGCTCCAAGGTTTGGGATTCAGAGAGAGCACATCCTCTGTAGATTATAGCAGAACTGAAAAAGCTAGACATACACCAAATATTTTATTTTCCATTCTCAACCAATTGCATTAGAATCTTTGGGCTTGAAGCTTCTCTGGGAGATTCGATGATGTAGCCAGATGGAGAACCACTGAAACAAAACTTTTCAAAGGTAATCTGTGATTAAATAGAATAATAATTCTAAGTCACCTAGAAACATAAAAGTTGTGGAAAAACCAGCAAATTTGTTTCTAAGAACTTTTTTAAAAGTGAATTTATTTTTGAGAGCAAGAAAGCAGGTACACACTTGTGCACACTTAGCAGGGAAAGGGAAATGGGAGAGAGTCTCAAGCAGACCCTGCCCTGAGTGTGGAACTTGATGAGGGTCTCAGTCTCATGACCCTGAGATCATGACCTGAAGTGAAAACAAGAGTCAGTTACTCAACTGATTGCACCACCCAGACACCGTTCTAAGAACTTCTTAATTTTGTTAGTCTCATCCCTCAAATTGGAAAATGATAAAAATATCTGCCCTCCCTCTGTCAACAACTTCATCTGCATAATTACATTAACATATATATAGCTGTGTGACCAATATGTCCAACGTTTGTTGTTGGATAATTGCATTAATATTTCTAACAATTGTTAAGTCTGTGAACAGCAAATACTTTGGGTAGTAGAGTAGACTTGGCCACAGATTAATTGAAGTTCCTCTCATTAAGAGGTGGAGCCTATTTCCACATTTCCTGAAGCAGGGCTGGCCTGTGACTTGCTTTGACCAACAAAATGCAATAAAAGTGATTGTGATTTCTGAGTGCAGGCCTCAGGGGACTTTGCAGCTTCCATTCTCGCTTTTAAAACTGAGCTGCTATGTGTGGAAGTTGAACTGTCCTGCTCAAAGGGCTATGGAAGGGAAATGAGTTATTCTCATTAATAGGCTAACTGTCAGATATAGGCCCAGCCAGCTTCCAGCTGACCTGCCAAGTGAGATCTGCCAATGAACTCCAAATGCAAAGGGAGCCCAACTGACACCATATGGAGCAAAAATGGGCTGTCCCAGCTGAGCTCAGCCCAAATTACTGACCTACAGAACTGTGAGCAAATAATAAATTGGCATTTTACACTATTAAGTTGTGTAGTGGTGTGTTACTCAGCAAAAGATAACTGATATACATAGGGAAGCTTTCAGAGAGTTGGGCAAATACATAGTCATTATTTTCTGGAAGACCTAGAAGCTAGTAAGCTATTTCAAAAGTAATTCTTAAGGCCATGATATTATTTATGCTTTGAGTAATAGAAAGGCTTCTGAAGGCGGCGAGAGAGGCTCTGACATCTGGGGAGGATATAGGGCTCTCTGAGTGGAATTAGGTGGGATGTTTTCAGCTGTAAATAGTAGAATATGCAAATGAAAGTTTTGTTTTTTTTTTTTAAATGTGGACACTTAGTATCTAACTTAAGAAGTCAGGAAGTACATGAATACAGGGTTTAGTGCAGTAGTTCAAGTTCCCAAGCTCTATCTCTTTTCCTGTGCTGCCATCCACAGTGTGTCAACAGTGTTTCTCCTCATGGTCTCAAGATGGCTGCTGCAGCTACAAATCGTCTTACAATGACATCCTTAAAAGGAAGGGAGGGTGGTGGGAAAGAAAGCCCTTCTGTGAGGCTTCCTTCATTAAATGAAGGAAGCGGACACCTGGGTGGCCCAGTCAATTAAACATCTACGTTTGCCTCAAGTCATGATCCTATGGTCCTGGGACTGAGTCCCACATCAGGCCCCCTTCTCAGTGGGGAGTCTGCTTTTCCCTCTGCCCCTCCCCCTGCTCATGCTCTCTCTTTTGCTCTCTTGCTCTCTCAAATAAATAAATAAATAATTTTAAAAACATGAAAAATAACACGAAGAAAGTACACTTTTTCCCAGGAGTTTCTCAGCAGAATTCTTGTGCTTCATTGTCCAAAATGGGATCACTTGGCCAACCTAACGTAAGGGAGGCTGGAAAAGCAGTATCTGGTGTTTTCAGTCTCTGTTGTGGGAGATAGGCTCTGCCCAAAGGGAAGACAGGTAAGGATGTCATCTGGGAGGCAACATATAGGGGTAGAGCTAGCCTTTGCCCTCCCAAGCACAGAGAAGAATGAACGCTCCAGGAACCTGAGCTTGTGCTCTCAAGTGGGGAACCATTTGGGCTACAGAACAAACATATACAGAACATGTAAATGTGTCCCCCAATTATCCAAGATCTTTGATCTATGAAAAGTGATCTAAAAAAATATTTCAATGTTTCCCTTGAGACTTTAAGACATAGGTATTTCATAGCTATTTCCCACTTGTATGAAGCACTTACTCTGAAATTATTCTAACCATAACATAGAAACACTTGCTGTTGTGGTAAATAAGTATTAAGAGTCTGAAGAACTGTCTGACCACGTTAACAAAAGGTGGGTTGGTGTCACAGTCTGAAGTGAAGACTTCCTCATAATCCTTTGGAACTTCGTGACAGAAGCAGTCAAAGATAATGGGAGCCTTCTCTGTGGGATATTTTGGGACATTGGGTAGAAACCAAGATGGTGGCAAAAGTGATCGTTATACTCTGAACTAGGTTAGAGAGGAAGTTAATTCTCCACATGTTTCGTAGCAATACCCTGCTTCAGATTGCCTGGTAATGGAGTTGAGAATGGGTTCGGAGCAGGAGGGATACAGATAATTATTATAATGCTGTTAGACTTGCTTTAGGCTATTAGAGTGGCAGTGGTTCTTCCAGACTAGCTTTAGAGTTGATCTTTTCAAGGCATTGTACCTGCCTCAGGTTACTTCTCTTATTTTTAAAAAACAAGCTGGTAAACCTTCACAAATCACCTGTTAAATTTGACCCATTTCATTTTATGATCTATGGCCATCTATTTACCTTTTTCTTTCCTCCTACTTTTTAATCCTTTGAATTTACTTCTCTCTTTGGACTCTTGACAATCTTGTACATGACAATACTGGGAATCATCCAAATGGCCTCCCAGATAGCATTCAGCTAAAGATCTGAAAGTCCAGTCCTATGGGATATTATTAGTAGCCAACTAAGATCTGACTGAGAAGAGCAAACATAACAGCTTGACTATTCTGTGGCCAACCCAATAGTTTGCTTTAAAAATAATTCTCTCTTCTTAAAATTTAAAGGATATGGACTAATAAGAAAATAAAATAAAAATAATTTATAGGGGTGCCTGGGTGGCTCAGTCAGTTAAGCATCTGCCTTCGGCTCAGGTCATGATCCTGAAGTCCTGGGATTGAGCCCTGTGGGGGGCCCCTGCTTAGTAAGGAGTCTGCTGGACCCACTCCTTCTGCCCCTTCCCCATGCTTATGCTCTTTCTCTCAAAAAAATAAATACAATCTTTAAAAAAATTTATAATTATAGTTCTCTGAAATAACTGTCCTCTCTATTTTGGTGAATATCCTTCTAATCTTTCTTGGGAAAATATTTCATATACACACAAACACACACACACACACACTCACAAATGGAATCACACTAGACATACTATTCATGAGTTTTTCCGTTTAACAGTATCTCATGAATGTATTCCATGAACATTTTTCTCACAGACATTTATTTTTAATGGGGTTTTTACAATGGTTATGCCATAGTGTATTCAATTAACTTGAGACAAAAACATTTTTTCCTTTTTTTTTTTTTCTATTGTAAGCAATGCTATGATTAATAGTCTTAGGGCTTAAATATTTGGGTACATTGGTGACCATATTTTTCTTAATTTTTATTTTTTAAAATTTTTTGGTGATTGGACTTTTAGATTGAATTCCCTGAAGAGGAATAAATGGTTTGCCAATACACTGGTGCTTGGTAGTGGAATAGAAGTTCAGGGAAGCAGTATATGAAACTTGCCCAAGTTCTTATCATTTAGGGCCAGTTATGGGGCATACACAGGGTATGGTGGGCCCAAGAAGGCTGTCTGGAATCTTCCTGTGATGTGTGTTTGAGACCATCAACACTCAACAAATAGCAGTTATTTATGTATTTAAAGTAAATTCTGTAAAATTAATTTCCCTTTAGTGACAAATATCTGCTTGGTCTTGACTTTGGACTGCAGTGACCAGCAGAATAACAGTCATATTACTGACTACCACAGATTTTTTCCCCCTGATAGTCTCATATGTATGGCAGGAAGGAGGAAGCAAGAGAAGCCATCTGTCAAAGGAACCAGAGCTAGAAGATTTAATGTTTGGAAGGGTGACTTGGTCACATTTTTGGTCACAAGGGTAGCCTCTGTTTTCTGATTTCGGGATCATAATCTAGATCCATAAATTTAAGAAGTCAGTAATTTAATAAAACAGAAACTCAGCTGAAGTGGAATGAATTCTGGCCTTAATTATTACTTCTTTGGAATGTTTTTCTTTGGCATTTTCCCAACTTGAACCACTGTTTGCTTTTTTTTTTTTTTTCTTTTTTGGTGCCTTTTTTATTCTGCCATGTGTTGAATTGTAATATATAATTTAGTAAGAGAGTTGCTGGTTATACCCTTGAGACATTTAATAGAAATGGATAATTAAATTAACAATTGTCTGTGGGAGGTTTTAAACCTACAGAGGGGTGAGTATGGGAGTTAGTAGTAATCTTTAAATTTCTCTTCATGTTTTCAAAGAACATATATGTTTTGAAAGTGCACTTTCTCTTCTTCCTTTCGCTTTTTGGAGCTCTCAGGAGAATGTCAGGGGAAATAAAAGAATGTCAGGTATTGTAAAGCCAGACAGCCCTGGCTGTGAGTCTTGCTTTTCTGTGTCCTGGATGTGGGAGCCTTGAGTCGGTCATTTCATTCCCACTCCTCAGCTTCTTAATCTATAAAACGAACATTTCATTAATTTTTTTGTTACCATAAATGAAACCAACTTTGATTACCTAAAGCCAAAAAACGATTTTACAGGAGGGTTTCTAGATAACTCATGAAATGAAAGAGCTAAACCATCAAGTCTCAGGAACAGCTGGCTCAGGGCCTCAACCCAGAGAACGCAGGCCACACCTGCGCTGGGCCCCAACCTGTCTCCACTCAAGTCAGCGGCTCAGGAGGAGAAACCCAATTGGCTGGGATGGAGTCACATGCCCTCTTCTGGCCTCTTCCTCTTCCCAGAGGGGTGGTACTGGGCAGTTTGATTGGCAGTTCCATTGGAGTCACGTGAAATGGGGAAAGTGCAGTTCTTCAACACAGAGTGGGAGGGGGAGAACTCTTTCCAGAGGGAGGAGTATCGGGCACATACACAAAGCCGGAATACCACCTCATTGTTCTTAGGAAGATTCCAGATACTTGTACTTAAGATCCTGGTATATGGCATATCTTCAATTAACAGTAGATATCACGGTTATTGTTATTGTCGGATGGTCAAGATTACCTGCTGTTTTAGTATGACAGCAAGGTTAAGAAATCAATTCTTTTTCTTTTATGTCCAGTGGATTCTCTTTATGCATGTGACTAAAATGCAGATTTCCTGAGCCCCTCATTCCACTGAGTGGATTAGAATTTCTGCCGAGGTGGGTTCCTGGCTTCTTTCTCTTTCACAAGTAATGCATGGGTTCCTCTTGCATACTGTGTTTTGAGACCCAGAGTTCTTAGTGATGAGGTGTGAGGATTTAACTCTGCTCAGGAAGCATTTTATTTTATTTATTTTAAAAGATTCATTTGTTTGAGAGACTATGAGTGGGGGGGGAAGGGGGGAAGGGGCAGAGGGAGAGAGAGAATCCCCCAAGATGGCTCCCTGCTGAGCCCTCCAGCCACCCCCCACATACCTGGCTGGACCCCAGAACACTGAGATGTTGACCTGAGCCACAATCAAGAGGCTGCCGCTTAACCAACTGAGCCACCCAGGCACCCCAGGAGACGTTTTAGGAGAGGCTTTTTTCCTACCATCACAGAAGTGGAAGATGTATGTCTTGGGGAAGGAGTAAAATGACCTAATCAATTGGATTGGTTATAAGCCGTGTTTCTTAACCCTGGCTACACATTGGAATCACCTGGGGAGCGTGACCACATACTGATGTCCTCTAGGACCCAGTCCTCTAGGAGAGCCCAGGCATAGCTAGTTCCCACCAGTAACCAGATGTTTTCAGTGTACTCCCAGGCTGGGAACTTTGGAGACATCCTTTTCCACCCACTCTGGAAGCCCCGCGGTCTCACCCTCTGTGGACAGCTTAGGATAGGCAGAAACATGCAGTTTCAGAGCATAGTCTCTTCAGTTTCCCCCATCTGATCTTGACAGTTATCAGTCCTAAGGCAGGTTTGGGGGTAGGTAGTAATCTGCTCCTAATTTTAGAGATGAAGAAAGATTCATTCATTGAGTGGGGATTCCACCAAAGTCGCACAGCTCAGAAAAGGCAGAGCCCAAACTCAGACTTATTCTTCTGGATCCTGTCTCCCCGCTCTGAACACTTCCCTCTCAGAGCCTGGAACATTGAAATTTTCCAAGCTTTCTTTCAGTTACAGTTTCAAGGAAACCTAAGGGTGAGCCCTAAGCCCTTTGCAAGAGAGCTTATGTGAAAAACATCCTTCGGGGCTTTCAGCCACCTTCTGGGAGGTCTGTAAGTCATTTCTGTCCCTGGAGCTTTGATTGAGCTACCAGTTCTGAGTGTGGTGCCTTCGGGGGTTAGAGGGGTAAGGGTTGCGATTACAAACCACAGCACCCCAGCCAGCTTCCCACGGGTGGGCTCGTGCTCCGAAGGAACATTCCCAGATGAGCCGTCTGCTCTGCTCCAAGAATCTGCCTTAGATTTTCCCCCCTCAGACAGCACCAAGCAGAGAACTACACCCAGCAAATGCTTGATGAATAGACAGTAACACAGAATAGATTTTCTCACCCATTTGACTTCCCCAGCATCTTCTACCTCTTGACCATCTTTTTAAGTTCATTTCTTCATTAAAAAAAAAAAAAGTGACAGATAACCACCAAAGGACATAAAGGGGTACCAAAAAGGAGAAGGAAAGAGCCACTTGTAATAGTGATAGGTGTTTATTATAAACACTCTGAGTCTAATAAACTTTGTGTTTAAATCTGCACCATACTCAGTCTGCACATGAGGACATTCAGAACCTGACACCATCCACATTCCTGTACACGACCACCAGGAAAACACACAGTGTCCTTAACACTTGGGGCACTTCTGCTTTCTCTCCTGGGTATCCAGCTCTTGCTGCTCCCTGAAGGCGACAGGTATTTGACATCTCTGGGTCTTGGCTCTGGGTTTGACATCAAGAATAGTTCTCTGTTCTGCCCATCTGGCCACTTTCGGCTCTGCTAGCACAGCCCAAAGACACCCTCTCTGTTATATGTTGAATGATGTCTCCCCAAAATTCATATGTTGAAATGCCAACCTCTGGTATCTCAGAATGTGACTGCATTTGGAGATAAGATGTTTTTTTTTATTATTTTTTTAAGATTTTATTTATTTGAGACACAGAGAGCTAACATGAGGAAGGGAGGAGCAAAGGGAGAGGAAGTGTGAGAAGGAGACTCCACTGAATAGAGAGCCCGATGTGGGGCTTGATCCCAGGACTCTGGGATCATGACCTGAGCTGAAGGTAGATGCTTAGCCAACTGAGCCACCCAGGCACCTCTGGAGATAAGATGTTTCAAGAGGTGACTGAGCTAACATGAGATCACTAGGGTGGCCTCTAACCCAGTCTGACTGGTGTCCTTGTAAGAGAATATTTGGTTGAAGATACAGCTCCTGGGGAGTGTATGCACGTAGGGTAGGTCCCCTGAGAGGACACGGTAAGAAGGCAGCCATCCACAGGCCAAGGAGAGAAGCCTCAGGAGAAACCAACACTTGCTGTCACTTTGATCTTGGGCTTCTAGCCTTCAGAAAGGTAAGGAAATAAATTTCTGTTGCTTAAGCCACACAGTCTGTGGTATGTTGATACAGTAGCCCTAGCTACTGATGTCCAGTCTCAGCCCCAGAAAGAACTAACACTCCTTGCTCTCACCAGGTCCCCTTTACTGAACTATTTTCCTGTTTGTCACCCCGTATGGGCCACCCATTCTTGGAGGGTCACATCTGGCTCATTTCTGCCTTTCGGATCTCTCGCCCAGTGCTGAGCACACTCTGGGCTTGGAAAAAGATATGAGCAAATGAATGAATGGATGAATGAACAGCCTGAGGCTTTGAGCTCTTGCCTGGTGTCCTGGCCTCTGAATAGGGGTCCAACACTGCCTGTAGTAGATTGATTTGGTTCAGATCCACCGTGGACATTCGTGGAAGGGTGAAGGGATTCCAGAGATGGAAAAGGGTCAGGCAGACAGGCAGGACCCAGGAGCGGTGGTCGTCAAGTCACCCCCCAACCCCTTAGTCCTCCCAGCTGTACTTCCTCCCGCTGACTCACATGCCTAGGAATAGTCCTGTGCTCCATAGTCTCCTGGTCTGGGCCTCTGGCGCTCAGCCCTCCTTTCAGGCTGTCGGCCACTTGATCACAGGCAGAAGATGTGAATTCCCCAGGGCCCCATTGTGTGGTCCTCTTCTCAAAGTCTGTTTCCCCACCCCAACTTCTGGAAGTCCCTTTGGAGGGTCTGACAGACGGTCTCTCTTTCCCACCCCTCCAGCTGGACAGGCTCAGGGAACAGAAGGAGCTTTCTGGGAACAGACCACGGAGGAGGAGCCAAGAAGAGTGACAAAGGCACAAGTTCCGGCTTTCTTTGCTCCGGACTTGTTGCCCAGGCAGGGCTCTGAGCTGCCTCCAAAGTGGTCTTCCAGTACCAGGGGAAGCAAAGGAGATTTGCTAACACGGTAGCATTTATGCATAAGCCAGCCCACCCCAGGTTTCGGCCCTGATGGTGGACAGCCTCTTTGCATACGGAAACCCTCTGGAGGGAATGATTTTAAGTGAGAAAGAGGCCAGGCAGACAGGCCTGGCCAGGGATCAAAGGAGTAGGTCTCAGAGGGTGGGCTGAGTGGAGAACAGGCTGGATCTAACTTCTGGGTCAGCGCCATGAACAAGGCAGTGGGGAGCAGGGCAGTCTTGGAGGATGCAGGGGGGTGGGCAGCATCCTCCTTGTCTGCTCTCACCTGGGACCCCTGCAGTGCTGAGAAATCTTAGAAACGGACCATGGCTGCGTGAGGTAGACCTCAGAGGCAAAGCTGGAGGTGTTCTGGGGAGGGTGGAGGCTGCCTGGGCGGCAGGGCCAACTTCTCCAGTAGGCTCGGTGCCTGGGGCCCATGGCACCTGGGGTTGGGGGGCAATGATGTCTTGTTTTTTAAAATCAGAAGGAAAGAAATGAACTTATAAGATACAAGAAGGTCACATGTCATGTCATTCCATTTGTAAGAAATGTCCAGAAGAGGCAAATTGTATTGGGACAGAAAGTAGATTCTTGAGTGCCAGGGGCTGGGAAGAAGGGGCTGTGGGGAGTGACAGCTTCTGGGTTTGGGGGTGTGTGGGGGTCTCTTTTTGACATGATAAGAATGTTCTGGAATTAGGTCATGGTGAAGGTTGCACAACCTTGTGGATGTACTAAAAATGAATTGTATACTGTAAAAGGATCTTTTTTTTTCTGGCATGAGGATCATATCTCAATAAGGCTATTATGTTTTAAAAGCAAGGGTAGAGGGGGTGAGGTCAGGGACAGAGGAATATAAGAAGAAAATCTAGAACCAAAGCATCATACGCAATCTGTAACCAAATGAACAAGAAATGGGTTTGACCAGAACAAAATGAGATGAGGTTAGGCAAAGCGAACCTAACAGGTTTCATCTGGTGTGCTAACTCTGTTAGTGGCTTTGTGGAATGCTGAGCTAAAGAGAATGTTGAGGCTCTATTTCGGCTCGAAAAGAGCAGGCTGGGCACAGGGTGTGGAGGAGGGAGTAACGGTGGTAATGTTTGTGGTCCTTGCGTGCATGACCTCTGTGGTCCTCCCCAGCTTTCACACTCCCTGCCCTGGGACACTCCCATGAAACAGGAAGGGGAAATGTAGGCCCTTGAAGTGGGTTAGAAAGTGGAGTAGGCCTCGTTACAGCCAGTACAGACCCTGCTCCTCCAATCCAGGCGGGGCTCGCAGGCATGTCTTCCCACACCGGTTTCATTCTCGAAAAGGCCCCTTCACCTGCTGCCCCCCAGGAAGTGACAGTCCCTGAGCAGAGCTCTTAACCAGCTCTGGGCAGGCCCATAGTCATGGTGCCTCTTTTCTCATTGCCCCTGCTTTTCTCTATCAGAAAACTCCTTGGAGAAGGGGCAGTTGAGTAAAGGATTTAGACGAACGCTTTCTTGGTGCAAATCCTATCGTTAAAATATATGCATCGTTAGCAGTCTTCTCTCCTTCCAGTGGGGCTCAGCAAGTAGCATCCTCCCTCCACCCCTCACTTTTCAGAGTGTGTCAAGAGACTAGCTTTGGGCAGCAGAGAAAAAGACATTTATCACTGGAACGACAGCCACAGCGGGCAAAGCCATTTTTATCTGGTGGTGGTGGAGCTGTCCTTATTCCTTCTGGGAAAAATAATGAATATTAGAGGTTCTGTTTACAAATATGCACCTTTTGCTGATATCTCTCACCGCCCAGCAATTTTTCAACAGGACAGCGTTTCTTGGAAAGACCGCAGACTGCCAGAAGATGATAAAATGCGGTATCCAGAGAGATGCCTGGGGCTCTGTTTGTTTAACTGGGTAATTGGGCTAATTGGGCATAGACTTTTAAAGGTCATCTTCCTGCAGCCAAGTCGCCCCAGGTGCTGGTCTGCAGGGGAGGCACTCTGGTTGAATAATCAGGTCTAAAATTTCCTCCCCCTCTTTACCTGATTTTCCAGGAGAGGTTTATAATCTGCGCACCCCCCCACCCAACCCTCTACCACCATAGACCTTTGTGGAAGACATATTTTGAATTCCTCGAGCTGCATAAACTTTTCTAGAAAGAACCGAATGTGCAAGGCTCATTTCCCCCATCTCTTCGCTATTTGAAGTGAACCCCGCTTTGCCTTCGCCCTCACTAATAAGCTTAAGCCCTGGAACAGCTAATGAGATCAGAAAGTGATCAGCTGTCAGTCCACAAGAGAAATTGATCAGTGATGGTTTCAGGGGGAGGAAAGAAAATGCGCCTGATGACAGTCTACGGATTTTACTGATCCTGTTTGTGCTCCTCTTTATCATGTATGACATGTTTTTTAGCGTCTCTTATTTCTACAAGATTGTCTGCAGGGCCTCATGGCAGGTGCTGTCCACATGTCTACTTTAGAAAAGGCCAGAGTGATTGTTCTCAGAAACTGAGTACAGGATAAAGGCACCACATTCAGAGTTGACTATGGCCAAGATGCTTTTGTTTAAAAACCAAACACTCCCTTTGCAGGAGGCCACATGGTGCAGTGGGAAAAGTCAGACACACACATTTGGGTGTGATTCCTTGGCTGTTATACTCTCATGCTGCGTGATGTCGGCAAACTACTTGCATTCTCTAAGGGCCTCAGTTCCCATATCTGTGAAACGGGGAGGTCTCCTTGGCAGGGTAAACAACTAGCAATGCCCAGACAAAGAATGGAGGCTGAATTTAAAAAAAAATTAGCAGTATTACTAATTTCATTTCTAAAGGTCATTGCAGACTGATATTAAAATAAGGAATTCAGTAACTCCTATTTGTGTGGTCTCCCTTGCAGTGCCATTTCAGGACCCCACAGCCCAGCAGAACCCTCTGGAATGGTTTCTGCAAATCCCTAGTCTGTACCCATCTGTGTTCCCAAACAAGGCTTGCTGACCACCATTTCCCCTCAGTCATTTGAGGTGCTCCTCTGAGCCTCTGATGCTGGTAGGTCTGCCTCCAAGGAAAGTTCCCCATGGGACAGTCAGAGCACACCCCCACAGCAGGGCTGCACAGGGTTTTCTTGGGCCTCTACTTCCATGTAAAAATAGATACCAAAAATTATATTTTAAGGCTCTGTTCATAAATGATAAGTATAATCCAGGCTAGGTTAAAGTTAAAATATCTCTTAAACTCTGAAAGTACTTTTTTTTAAATGGAGGTAAATTCACATAATATAAAACCAGCCATTTTAACGTGTATATTTTACTGGCCTTTGCTACATCCACATGTTGTACAACTGTTCTCTCTCTCCAGCTCCAAATCGTTGTCATCACTCCTAAAGGAGACCTGTATCATGAAACATCAGTCCCCAGTCCCTCTTTCATGTAGCTTGAGGTCTCCAACATTCATCCATGCGGTAGCATAAATCAGTTCTTCATTCCTTTTTAGGACTGAGTAGTCTCCCATTGTGTGGACGTACCACATTTTGGTTATCCATTCGTCAGTTGGAAACAACCCACAGTTGTGGGTTATTATGGATTTATTTATTTAGGCTATTATGAATACTGCTGTGAGCACGCCTGTACAGGTTTGTGTCTGGATATTTGCTTTCATTTCTCTTCTGAGAATGGAAGTGCTGAGTCATGGTGACTCTAACGTTAACATTTGGAGGAATTACCACTATTTTCCAAAGCATCTGTACTGTTTTACATTCCCACCAGCAGCATGTGAAAATTCTAATTTATCTACATTCTTGCCAACACCTGCTATTAGCTGTCTTTTTATTGTGGCCATCTTAGCAGGTGTGAAGTGACATCCATTCATCTCATTTTAAGGACAAGTGGAAGACCAGAGCGGAGATAGGAACTGCACAACCTCATATGTTGCAGAGTTAGTCTCTGGACAGCATATCTCTCTACCTTCCAATCTGATGCTTGTTCCCCCATCAGATGAAATGTCTTTTTCTTCAACATTCTTTTTTAAAGATTTTATTTGATTGATTATAAAGAGAACACAAATGAGCGAGGATAAGCAGGAGGGGAAGAGGGAGAGAGAAACCCAAGTAGACTCCACACTGAATGAGGAACCCAGTTTGGGGCCTGATCCCCTGACTCTGAGCCAAAAACCAAGAGTGGGATGCTCAACAGCCTGAGCCCCATCTTTTTCTTCAGCATTAAGAGAAAAGCCAAGCCAGCTAGTAAAGTGATACTTGGAGCCAGGCTTGCCTCACTAGCTATGATAATACAACTCTAGGTGTTCACCACGAATGGAGACCAGCAGCAGTGGGTAGGAGAGGCAGTCCTCCCACCCAGCCTGGTTGGGATTGGCCCAGGCCCTTGCAGGGCTGACTTTATTTTCTGAACTTTTCTGAAATGGGGCAGAGCTTTAGCAATGATCTGAGTCTGCTTTACTTGTATCATAGGTTCTATTGAGAACCTGTTAGATACTAGTTAAGGCGTGAGTTGAATCCAACCTATTGTCTCTGTATTATTCTGTTGTATTAACAGTACAGGTAGATGCTGGGCATGAAGAGAGTCAGATAAGGGGCACCAACCCAGTCTGGAAGAGGGGAACGAGAGTTGAGCCTGGAAGGCCTCAGAGTGACTTTGGGAAGCTTTCCAGGCCTACTCTGTATGTGGAAGTGGGAAAAGTGTATGTGCAACGTCTCTGGCTCAGGGAGAACAGCTTGAAACTCAAGTGAAACATTCAACAGCTTATGGTTGAACCCCCTTGGAGCATTTTAACAGAGGTATACACAGCTAAAAAACCATTTTCAGAGGTATGCTCAACAGCTTTGTGGGAAACCTAGCACCTAGAACCCAAGCCTAGTCAGAGGTAGAGTGAGAAAGGCAGCTATCAGTTAGCTGAGCAAATAATGTTCCTCACTGGTCAAGTTCTGCATTGGAGTGCATACAGTATGGAAAGTGCTTGGGCGGGCATCAGGGGGCTTTGCCTGTCACATCTCCCACACACACAGTGTGACTATTGTTTTCACTTATGAAGGAAACATTTGGTCCCCAAACAACCATACAAATAAAGCAAAACATATATTGATTCATCTTTTCCATCTTAGTTTGTGTAAAGTACCTCTTTTTCGCATTAGCTTTCAGCTATGTGGTTTCTACCCAGCCTGGCCTCAGCAGAATTGTACGACAGGTGAGGTTTCTTCCATAGACCCATCGGAAGCTACCGTAAATCCCCCTCATAATGATCTCGGTTGAACAGTGATGCATTTGGTGCAAACTGTTTACTTGTAACGTTGAATACATTCTTGACTTCAAATCTTGCTTTGCAAATCCTTCACTCTTCAGAGTTGTGTTTCCAGTGCTTTGGCCCAGTAGAAATTTCGATCATGTCAGCTTTGAGGGACTCCCCCTTCTTTTTTTTTAATGGAAAACCAAGAGATTGGGTGACTAGCAGCAATGGCACATATAGTCTGAAGCAAATTCCAGCTGATGCTCATAATGAGTCATTTCTTTGGTAAGGATCCTGGCTGGCTCTGGGATACATAGAGGCAGTTTAATAGCAGTCTTAGTGAGCAGTAAGAGGAAGAGAGAGTAGGAACCTATTTGAAGTTTTTAAGCAAAATTCCTTAGATTGTATAATACTGATCAATGCAGAGGTGACCTTTTTCATAAGATATATTTAGTCACATTTTAAATAAAATTGATGAAATGGAAATTGTTCATATCACAGGGTGTTACTCTTTTTAAAAATTAGAATTGCTAGGAGGTGCCTGGGTGGCTCAGTGGGTTAAAGCCTCTGCCTTCGGCTTGGGTCATGATCCCAGGGTTCTGGGATCGAGCCCCGTATCAGGCTCTCTGCTCAGTGGGGAGCCTGCTTCTTCCTCTCTCTCTCTCTCTCTCTCCCTCCGTCTCTGCCTACTTGTAATCTCTGTCTGTCAAATAAATAAAAAAATTAAAAAAAAAATTAGAATTGCTAGATGGGAGACGGAAGCTTCTAAACCATCCCTGTCATCAGCACTGTGAAAGAGATAGACACACTGGATGGACCTAGTCTCCCTATTCATCTTCCAGAGGAGAAGGAAGTTTTTTGTTTTTGTTTTTGAGAGAGAGTGAGAGCATACCAGTCAGGATGAAGGTGGGCAGAGGGAGAGGGGTAGAGAGAATCTTAAGCAGGCTCCACACCCTGTGCAGAACCTGAAGCAAGGCTTCATCTCAGGACCATGAGATCAAGACCTGAACCAAAATCAAGAGTCAGACGCTTAACTGACTGGACCACCTAGATACCCCAAGGGACAGTTTATAGAAAGGTTCTAAGGTGATCTTTTTTTTCTCTCAACAGTACTGGGACATGGACAGCAGTAGGTGGAAGGCTGAGGGGGAGGGTTGAGAGGAGATGCAGGAATGCAGTCCATTAGGGAGGAGGATAGGCTGGGCTGTGAACAATTGGGAGAAGGAGTGAGAGGAAGCTCCTGGGGTGAGCACGGGAGCAAGGATGAGTAGCGGTGCTAGAGGTATTGGTATGCCAGAGACAGTGTAAGGTACGGATGTGTGAGAGAGGCATGAGGCAGGGATTCTGTACATCAGAGCCTCTAGGCAGTCAAGTGGGGCTTGTCCTGGAAGAGCAACATTTGGCCTGGGGTGAAGGCATGCAGTCTCACCTGTTGATTTCAGGCAATGGGGGATGATTTATGAGTACTTGTCTTCACAAGAGCCCTACAATTGTTCACTCTCTTTTCTTGAAGGGTAGTTGGTTCAACAAATACTTTTTCCAGATTCAGTTGGAACATCACTGTGAAAATTTCCCGGCATTAAGCATAGATCACTTCTATGTTTATGTCCCTGCCCCCTGTGTCTAGATGGTGAAGTCCCCAAGTGTGAGACCACACCCGTCATCTGGTGTTCCACATCCAGCACAGAGAGGATGCTCAGCATTTGATCTGGAGTGAATGAGTAAATAAGTTGGATTTGGTCTTGGATTTTGTCTTAAGCATTAATTATTAAGGTCATTTTCTCCCTGGTCTGTACCTTCCCTGTGTTACCCGTTCACCCCCCTGCTAGCTAGGACCTCCCAGGGAGAGAGCCTGAAATCCTCTGGTTATACCAGGATGTGGCCTATGATTTTCTTTCGGTACTGTTACCACAGACTTAAGATGGGTACCCCCAGCTGGAATCAATTGTCAGAAACTATGAAGTCACCAGAGAATTTCTGATACCCCATGCACTGATCCATGGTGATGGATATTGAAGAAAAGACAGATAAAGAAAAAAAAAATTAAAATGGAATCGGAGGTTGGAAAAAAGAGTTACCACAAACTTCATGGCCTAAAGCAATATAAATAAATAAATTAATTAAATTTAATTAATTATATGCATTTTAAAGAGAGAGCATGTGGGGGGGGGCAGCAGAGGATGAGAGAGATTCTCAAGTAGACTCAGCGCTTAGCACGGTGCAGGGCTCCAATCTCAGGACACAGACAATGACCTGAGCTGAAACCAAGAGTTAGTCGCCTGACTGTGCCATCCAGGTGCCCTGGCAACACAAATTTATTATCTGACAGTCTGGAGATCAGAGGTTTCATGTGGAGTGGGCTATAGTCAAGGTGTCAGCAGAGCTGTGCTCCTTCTGGAGGCTCTAGTGGAGATCCTGCTTGCCTTTTATGGCTTCGTGAGTCCCCTGATACTGCTTCTTCATGGCTTCTCCTTCTTCCTATTGCTTCATCCAGCAGTGGGTTGAGTCCTCCTGATGCCATCTCCCTGGTGTGCTCTCTTCTGCCTTCCTCTGATATTGGGGTCACCTCAAATACAAGGCAGTCTCCCCATGTTAGTCAGTGTTAGCTGATTAGCAACCTTAATTCCCTCTGCAACCTTAATTTCTGTTCAGAGTATAACCTAACGTATTCAAAGATCTCGGGAGAAGGAGTGGACATCTTTGGGGGGCTATTATTCTGCCTCCCAGAGCCTGTGATACATTTTGAATCTCAAATGGGGCATCTTTTGGTCACTTGCCTGTCTTAGTCCATTTGGACTGCTACAGCAAAATATCACTGACTGTGTGGCTTGTAAACAACAGAAACTTATTTCTCACAGTTCTGGAGGCTGGACCAAGATCAAGGTCCTCAGAGACTCTGTCTGATGCAGAACTGCTTCCTAGTTCATAAGCAGCCATCTTCCTGCTGTGTCCTCACATGTTGGAAGGGGCAAGGGAGTTCTCTGCAAGCTCTTTTATAAGGGCATTAATCCCACTCATGAGGGCGGAAACCCTCATCCTCCCAGATCACCTCCCAAATGCCCTAACACATTGGGGTTTAGTTTCCAACATGGGAATTTGGGGGTGGGAGATGGGGATACAAAGAATCAGTGTAGAGTTCTACCCATACTCTCTTCTATTCCTTTGAATAACGGAATTACTTAAGGACTTGCCATTCAAGCCAAAGACCAGTGTTTGACCCAGAAAGAACCAGCTAGGTGCTGTGGTGATCACCTTCCTTCACTTCACAAGCAAAGCTCTGGCTTCTCTATCATAAATCATCACCACAAAGATGTACTTGACCACAGATGACAGTTAATAACGACACCAAGTGGCAGGCAGGCATTCTTTCGCCTGTAGCATCTCAGTTACTATCATCACTGAGAGGTAGGTATTGTCCCCAGGTTCAAAGGCAAAAACAGGGCTTGAGTCAAATGGAGTAACTTGTTATAGGTCACATGAAAAGTGGCAGAACAGAGTTTAAGGTCTGGGCTTATCTGATTTCACTCTACTTTTGGACAGCTCTGAGGGAATAACTTCTCTTAAAAGTCCTTCCAAATTATATGTTAGTCTTTAGGAAGGAGGCTGTGCATTGGAATTACTTGGTGAGCTTTTAAATAATACCAGTGTTCTCCTTCAAGCCAGTTGCATCAGAATCTCTGGGACTGAGGTTTGGTTGACTCTATTTTTTGGTTCCCTAGTTATTGTTAGGGTTAAGAACTTTCAGGAAAGTTCTGTCTGCTCTCTAACACCCAGCTTTGCATCATTATGTGCCCTTAACCTCCACTCAGAACTGACCCCCCCCCCCATGTCTGAGGCCAGAGAGGAAGAGGTGAGCAGGTAGGGTTTCTCTGATTCTCTTGGGCCCCCTTCTTGCTTCTGGACAGGTCTCTTGCTTAAGGCCCCCTGTATATGGGAGCTTCTCTAAGTGCCTTTCACCCTGTCCTGACTTAGCAGCAGCAGATGGTGCCCTTTGCCTGGATATCTGTGTTTCCTGTGGGCAAAGAAGCGAGAAACAACCCCACGGAGTGCAGGGTGGGCTGGGCTTCAGAGGAATAATGGTACTTCATTTTCCCGCCCTGACTCCCCTTATCCTCATTGATTTTTATGGTGGAATATGTTTTCCGTAGTAGCAGAACGCAGTCATTGCAGAGACAGTGATTTACGTTTCTCCCCCCGCCTCTTGTTGGATTAGTAAATACACGTGACCCTTGAGAGCAGAGATACCTTGAATGCTTGCTAGAATGGCAAACACGTGCTGTTTCCTGAAAGAGCAGGCAACCGGGATGGAGTGTGGCCCCACTCCCGGCACAAGTTTGCTTACCGAGTTCAGGAAGATGATTAGCATTCTGTGCCTTCACTGAAGAAGGGCAGACCCTAGAAGGGTGGTAGGTGGTAGGATGTGCTTGGGGATTCCTCAACTTTCTAGTCCAGACAGTATGTTAATACGTAAAAAAAGTTTCTTATTCATGAAACACTTCAAAAATGCAGAAGATGAGAGGAAATGATACAACAGAACCTTATATATCTATTACAGAGTTTAAACAATGGTAATTGTTTTGTTGTATTTGCTTTTTAAGAGTTCTTAAAAGAAGAGAAAGGTAAGTTAATTCCAGCACAGCTGTTGCCCTACCACATCTTTTTCTTTTTTCTTCCTCCTTCTCCAAAGGTAACCACGCACTTGAACTTGATGTCTGTTATTCTCATGAATAAGTACATTTTAACTGTGGTGGATGTATTCATAAATGATCATACTATGATTGTGTTGTGTTTTAAAATCAATTAAATACAGACGGTCCCTGATTGATGATTTTTCAACTTTATGATGATGCAAAGGCAATATGCATTCAGTAGAAACTGAACTTCGAATTTTGAATGTTGATGTTTTCCCAGCCTCACCATATGCTGTCTGATACTCTCTCCTGATGCTGGGCAGAGCCCACATGAGGGCAAAGAGCTGATGCATTCACAACCACTCTAACCAGACAGCCATTCTGTTTCTTACCTTTAGTACACTGGTTAATTAGTTACATGAGATAGTCAATACTTCATCATAAAATAGGGTATGTGTTAGATGATTGTGTCCAATTGTAAGCTAATATAAGTGTTCTGAGCATGATTTTGGTATGTTAGGTGTATAAATGCATTTTCCACTTACTGTATTTTCAGCTTGTGATGGGTTTGGCAGGACATAAACTCATTTTAAGTTGAGGAAGATCCATATTTCCTTCTCCTTTCTTTTTTCCTTTTTGTGAACTGAGAAATCCTTTTCTGTCCCAAATTCATGAAAGACATTTTCCCATGTTTCTTGTAAAGGTTTTACAGTTTAATCCATTTAAAATTTAGTAGTTTTATATAGGTGTGAGGAACTTTAATTTTATTTTTTCGTCATTCTTTCAATGCTGCATCCTTTTTGTGTTGATGTATAGTGTTACCTGTATTATATGCCTGCCTTTTGTATATATGGATCCCTTTTATGTTCTGTATTGATTTCTAATGGTCAAGATGTTTATTCCTATAGCAGTACCATATTATTTTAATTACTGTAACCTCATGACTTTTTAATTAATATTTTATTGAGATATAATACATGTTCGTAAAATTTGCCCACTGACATGAAAAATTTAGTGTATTCACAAAGTTGTGCAACCAGTTTTACTATCTAACTCCAGAACATGTTTGTCACCCTGCAAAAACAACCCTGTACCCATTAGCAGCCACCCCATGCTCCTCCACCTTTCTCAGCTCCCGGCAACCTTCTGTCTTTACAGATTTGCACGTTCTGGACATTTTATATAAATGGACTCATACAATACATGGTCTTTTGAGTTTGGCTTCTTTCACACAGCATTTTTCAAGTTTCATCCATGTTGTAGCATGTTTTAGTATATCACTCATTTTATGGCTATTATTCTATTGTATGAATGTATCTGATTGGGTTTATCCATTTGTCAGTTGATGAACATTTGGGTTGTTTCCACCTTTTGGCCATTATAAATAATGCCACTATGAAGATTTCTGTCTAAGTTTTCATGTGGACATATGTTTTTATTTTTCTTGGTTATGTACATAATAGTGCTGCTGCTAGGACAAGAGGGCAATTCTATGTTTAGCATTTGGGGGAACCACCAAACTATTTTCCAAAGTGGCTACACCATTTTACATTTTCACAAGTAATGTTTGAGAGTTCCAATTACCTTCCATCCTCACCAAAGCTTGTTGATTACTGTTATCCTACTGAGCATGAAATTGTATCTCATTGTGGTTTTAATTGGTATTCTCTAAAGGCTAATGATGCTGAGAATCTTTTCATGTGTTTATTGGTCCTATGCACGTCTTCTTTGGAGAAATGTCTGTTCAAATCCTTGTTTTCATCATGTGTTTTGATTTTAGTAGATGATCCCTTCCTTTCACATCTTCAAAAGTCTTGCTATTCCTGGCCCTTCACTCTTCCTCATAAAATTTATGATGAGATTATCCCACCCCAGAATCCACTGGGATATAGAGTAGAACTCAAATCGGTGGATTAATTTGGAAATATTGATTTCTGAAAATATGTATAAACATGGAAAACATAATTAGTTGCCCCAGTTTCCATACCAAGTTTTACTGAAAATGGGGGAAGGGGATCTTAGGGGGATGGAAGGAGGGAGAGGAGTGGAAAGGAGAGACGAAGAAGGGGAAAGAGAACGGGAGAGGAGGGGTGGGAGGGAGAAGTGGGAAGAGAGAGAATAGAGATGGGGAGGACAGTGGGGGTAGAGAGAGAGGCTAGTAGATTAAACTACTGCTATTTTGTTTGTTTGTTTTTTTTACAAGTTTATTTAAGAGAGAGAGAGAGGGGAGGAGAGTTGGAGGGAGGGGCAGAGAGAGAGGGAGAGAGAGAATCTCTAGCAGATTCTCTGTTGAGTGTGGAGCCTGATGAGGGGCTTGACCCTGAGCCCAGATCAAGAGTTGGATGTTTAACCAACTGAACCACCCAGGTGCCCGCCCCTACTTTGGGTTTCTGTTATGCTCAGTCATAATCCATACCCCAAATACTAAAATGCTGTATTTCTTCATTTACTTAGTTCTTTAAATATATTCTTAAAATTTTTAAACATAATTTTGTTCATAAATATTTTCACATCATCTGTTAAGTGTATTTTTATGTTCTTCATAGAGTTTGTTGGATTGTGACATGCAAGTTTTTCAAAATCCCTTTTTTTTGTATGTTTGTTGCTAGTGTGTAAGAAATTATGGACTTTTGGCATTATTTGTGTG
This sequence comes from Neogale vison, assembly GCF_020171115.1. Lineage (NCBI taxonomy): Eukaryota > Metazoa > Chordata > Mammalia > Carnivora > Mustelidae > Neogale > Neogale vison. The sequence continues at coordinate 94,835,399 of NC_058093.1, read as the reverse complement.
GCAACAACTATTTTTTTGAGTGTTGTTATTCTATCAATTTGCTATAGACTTTTTTTGACTTTTCTGTGTTGATCAACATTATCTGTGAGTTACAACATTTTCTCTCTTTCCGATTATTAGATCTTAAAATCTCTTCTTCTAGTCTTACTGTGTTATCATTTACAGTACAAGTTTGCATAGAAGCAGTAATAGCTGACATCCTTGTGTTTTTCCTTATTTTAAGCAAGAAATTCTGGTTTTTAACTGTTTTCATGCTTGTTTTTGTTTTTGATATTCTTTATGTAGTTAAAAAGAAATTCTTTATTTCTACTAAAAATTTTACCTCAAAATGAGAATTTATTTTATTGTATATCTTTTTTGCTTCTATAACTTTTCTTATTTGGTTTACTAATAGGTAGATTATGTGAATAGATTTCATAATATTCAACTTTTCTTTTTATTTTTTTTTTTAAGAATTTATTTGTTTATTTGACAGAGAGAGATCACTTGTAGGCAAAGAGGCAGGCAGAGAGAGAGAGAGGAGGAAACAGTCCCCTCAGTGAGCAGAGAGCCCGATGTGGGACTCAATCCCAGGATCCTGAGATCATGGCCTGAGCCGAAGGCAGAGGCTTAACTCACTGAGCCACTCAGACGCCCATCATTAAACTTTTCTAAGAAGAAACCCACAGTCAAGATTTTTTGGTACATTGCTAAACTTAATTTGTTAATCTGTTTTTAAAAATTCTCTTTGTGCCTGTATTTGTGAGATCACGCAATAGTTTTTGATTCTCACACTGTCCTGTCTGGGTTATCTAAGGATCTGTCACTCTCATAAAATGAGTGGGGAGCATTTCCTCTTTTTCTGTTTCTGAAACAATTTGAATAAGATTGAAAATATCTGTTCCTGTGATGTTTAGTAGAACTTACCCATGGAATCATTTGAGGTTGGGTTTTTTTGTGGCTATATTTGTGTGTGTATATGTATGTGTGCCTGCTACTTGTGTGTGAATGAATTTTAAGCTATCATTTTATTTACTGATTATAGGACCATTCAAATTTTATATACTTCTTGGACAGTTCTGGCAAATTTTTTTTCTAAAATATTATTACTTTAATCTGAATGTTCAAATGTTCAAAAATTCAAATATTCAAAAGTTAAAATATTCAAATTCAAATTAAAAAATTCAGAAATCTCCACTGCAATGTGATTAACTTCTTTTCTACTTTTTTTTTTTTTTTGGTGGTTTATAAGCATGTGTGTAATTTTTAAATCAATCACTATTTTCTTAGCCAATCTTGTCACAGGTTTATTTCTTTTACTTAGTCATTTTTAAAGTAATATCTACTGGGGTGCATGAGTGGCCCAGTTGGTTAAGTGTCTGCTTTCCACTCAGGTCATGATCCCAGGATCCTGGGACTGAGCCCGGCATCGGTCTCCCTGCTCCTGGCATCAGTCTCCTTCTCCCCCTCCTTCCTGCTCGTGGTCTCTCTCACTATCTCCCTCTCTCTCAAATAAATAAATAAAATGTTTTAAAAAAATAAAGTAGTGAGTATTGGTTTTACTGATTTTTCCATTGTTTCTTTTTTATTCTGTCAGTCTTTCTATTGATCTTTAGAATTTCTTTAATTATCCAGATTTTGATGGGAATTTACTCTGTTGATCCTTTCACAACTTTGAGTTAGATGCTTAGCTTTCTTAAGTTTTAACATATGGATTATATAAAGTTATAAAATTGCTTGTAAATACTGCTTAAATTGCACCCCCCACATTTTATTATGTGTTATTTCCATTTACTTGCAATGCAAAGTATTTTCTACTATTTATTAAAATGTTTTAATTGACCCATGAATTATTTCCAAACATATGAGAGTTTCAAGGGTTATCTCTTTTGTTATAGACTTTTTAAAAAAGTAATCTCTACTCTGAACATGAGGCTCAAACTCACAACCCTGAGATCAGGCGTCATATGCTCTACCCACTGAACCAGCCAGGCACCAAAGGTTTTATTTACATATTTATTTGAGAGAGAGAGAGAGAGAGTGTGTGTGTGTGTATGCAGGCACATACATGGAGGAGGATAGAGAGGAAGGGAAAGGGACAAGCAAGCTCCACACTCAGCTTGGAGCCCAGCTCAGGGCTCAATCCCTTCACCCTGAGATCATGACTGGAACCAAAATCAGGAGTCAAAAACTCAAGTGACTGAACTACCCAGGCATCTCTTTTGTTACATATTTTTTATTTTTATTGTATTATGATGAGAGAGCATGGTTATATGATGTTTGTGGTTTGGTATTTCTTAAGATGACTGTGAGTCCTAATACTGTGTAGTTTTAAATTCTTAGGTACAGGGATTTATAGATGTCTATTAGATCAAGGTGTCCCTCACATTGTTTAAAACTTCTACAGGCTGACTCTTAAACTTTTCTAAAGGTTTCTTTTTTAATTAGATATTTAATTATTTTAAATATTACCTTGTTTTATTAAATTTTTTTTTCAGATTATAATTCATTACCTCGGGTTCTTAAAAGTCTAATCTTATGTTTATGGTGTTTTCTGTCTCCTGTTTGTAGTAGATTTCTCCTTATGGATTTTGACATTTTTAACAGGGAAATAATCTTAGGTTAACCTTTTCCCTTCCATGAATTCCTTGTGGCAGTAATGAGTCTAAGAGTTATCACTGGTTCAGGCACTGGGAAGTGCCTAGGAATTGTGGATAAATTTGAACCCCAGGTCTGTCTGGTATTTCTAATTCCCAAAGGAGATGTTTTTTCTCATCCAGAATTCAGAGGCAGACAAGACTTCTTGTTTATCTGTTCCACTAGATTTTGTTATACCCTATCTTTTCAGAGAGGATACCACTTTTTGAGAGTTCCAATTTCAGAGTTCTTACTTCCAACTCTTTACCTTGCATTGGGCCCAACATTGTGTCTCTTGTTTTAAAATTGAAGCCATTAATGTTTTTTCACCCTATGATAACCATAGCACTATCAGCTTCTAAGCTATCACTGTTTCATGCTCCTTTTTTGGCTCCTAGAAATTTCCACTTTTTTGTATATGAACCTAACCAAATATTTAAAATATTTTAAAATTATATTTTATCAGCGATTCTTTGTTTTTGAAGCAAGATATTTTATTGTTGCTATTGATTATTACCTTAGTCTTATATTTCTAGAGCTAGAATACATGCTTAGTCTTTAATTGTGAAAGATGGAGAAGTTTTAGAACTCCATGAGACAAAAGGTTCTGAAAATGTTTCAACTGTTGTTTTCTCTTGAATTCAGCATAATTACAATATTTAGATAGGTCTTTCATTGCTGTTAGTCTGAAGGAGCCAACCCCATGCCTGAGTTTGTGTTTGTGGGAGAACTTTGTGGGGCCCAGCAGCTATTATGGGGCTGCTGGAGGGAACCTCCAGACTGTGGTTTTTATACATGGAGGAGATGTTTTATCTCTTTCATAAAACACCTTTCCTAGAACAAAAATAGCAGGTCCATGGTGAAATTTACTTGAACAGCTTTCCTAGTGAAGTTTTTCTGACTTTTGTCCATGGGGAGAGTGCTATGAGATTTTTTTTTACTTATTCCAGAAACAAAGAGTTCTCCCAGATCAGAAAAGAAAGCAAGCAGATTCCTAAATGAATGGCCTTCAGGAGAGGATTTTTCTGTTTTTCATTCTCTTTCTGTTCAAATATCAGATAACATATAAAGAAGTGTACAGAAGCCTTACTAAGGCTTTCCTTGCTTAGAAAAAGTGATCACATTGATTAAAACCTTCTATTCCTGTGAAAAAGGAGTATTTATTATATACAGATGCCAGCAAACTCAGGAACTTTCTCATAATAGCCAGAAGTAATAATGTAGTCCTGAGAACTACAATTTCAATGTCTCCTAAAGGCTAATCGTTTTCATGGTGCTAGGAATCCAGAGACAGAACAAGTTAATCTTTGCCCTCAAAGAATTTACAGATCAGTGAAGATGAAAAGATCGCTGGAAAATTAAAGGAATGATACAATTAATTTTAAAAAATTGGTGGGTTAGTTTTCATCAAAATGAAAACTCATGCCCTTCAAAAGACAATGTTAAGAGAATAAAAAGACAAATCACAGATTGGGGGAAAATATTTGTAGATTTTATAGCTGATAAAGGACTTGTGTCAAAAATACGTAAAACATGCTCAAAACTTAAGAAGAAACATATAACTCATTTTTTTAAATGGGCATAAGATTTGAAGGGATATTTCATCAGAGAAGATACATGAATAGCGCAAAAGCACGTGAAAAGATCCTTAACATCATTAGTCATTAGGAAAATGCAAATTGAAACCACAGTAAAGTATCACTAAAGACCTATTAGAATGGTTAAAATAAAAAAAGACAGACCATATTAAGTGTTGGCCAGGATGTGGAGAAGCTATCATTCACCGCTAGTGGGAATGTAAAACGGTACAACTATTTTGGAAAATATTTTAGAAGTTTCTTAAAAATTACATATTCTTAAAAATTATATATACTTCACCATATATCTGGCCACTTAACTCATAGGTATTTACCCAAGAGAAAAAGAAATATGTGTCTGTAAAGAGATTTATACATGAATGTTCATAGAAAATTTATTTGTAGTAGTCCCAAACTGGAAACAACCCAGATGCCCATCGACGGGTGAATGGATAACCAACTGTGGTACTTCTACACAATGGAAAATACTACTCCATTGTGTAGGATGAAAAGGATTGAACCACTGATGCACACAGGAAGGATGAATCTTGAAATAATTATGCTAAGTGTAAGAGAAGACAGACAAAAATGAGTATATGCTATATGATTCCATCAAAAAAAAAACTTTAGAAAATGCAAACTAATCAATAGTGATGGAAAACAGATCTGTTGTTGCCTGGGAATGGACTTAAGGGAGCTAAGGGGGAAAAACCACAAAGGATCATTCAGAAACTTTTAGGAGTGATGAATTTGTTTATAATCTTGATTGTGGTGATACTTTCTTGGGTGTATAACTATGGCAAAACTTATCAATTTGTTCACTTTAAATATGTGCTGTTTATTATAGTTGCCTTGGAAGAGGTAAGTTTAAGGTGCTGTCAGTAGATGGTACATGGGAGGGTCCTTTAACTAATACTACCTGGAGGTCAGGGCAGAGGAAATGCTTGGCCTGAGATTTGGAATTTGAGTCTGTGTTATTGAGAGAAAAGAGGTGAGGAAGGGCAGGGGAGTAGAGAACTCTGCATATTGAGGCCATACCAAATGCAAAGATTCCAAAGCATGTTAAGTGGTATGTTTAGAAACCTATGTAGCATAGCATGACTGAAACATAAGATGCTCATGGAGAGGAGAGGAGAGGCAGATAATGACTCAAGACTCCTTTCTAGTTCATCAGTTTATGTAATTCCCACCATGAGATACCACTTACTTGTGTAACCAGCTTATCCAGGAATCCCCATACTTAAATACAATGTGGGGTCTCCATTTATGTGTAAACTGCCATAGTTTGATTTCCTGACCCCCTACCAGTCCAAAGTATCCCCCAATTATTTGGGAGAATCTCCAAATGGGCTTTCATATATGTGTATATACACTCATAAAACAGTCTGCCATGATCTTTTTTTTTCCTTCCCAGGACACACTTTTGATGTCTTTTTACCCAAGAAGCTGCATTCACGTTCCTGTACCTGTCTTGGAGTTCTGTCACCAAGAGGACTCTGGAGTTCACACTAAGCTTAACAAAAATGCTACTTGTACCCAAATCTCCCAGTCTCAGGTGCCAGAGCAGGGAGAAAAGCTTATAAATCTGCATTGTCTCGGCTTAGCTAAGCAAGAATTTCCTTTCACAGAATTCCCTTCTCTTTATAAGCACAGATTAGTATCACTCACAAAAGATACTTCCTGTGAGATCTGGAAGACAGGAGTGAAACAGCAGCCATATTTTTCTGCTCTGATGGTCTATATGGCTGAGTGGCAGCTTGCCCCTACTTATCCCTGATTTGCTGTCAGACTTGGGCCAGTCCTACCAGATCTGCTGCTTCTGTGAGTTCTTGGCCAGGTGCATGTGAAGCTCTGTGGTAAAGGGGGCTGGTGTCTCCTACACATCAGACAGCACATCGAGATTGAAGGTGGTGGGAGACTAATGCAGGTCCCAGTCTCTATTTGAGGGACCCAGTTTGTTCTGTTGACCACATCCAGTTTTCTTTTTTTTGACTGATACTCTAGCTGATCTATGGCAGTGTTAAGTTTAACATGAGCCGTAGAGTGCTGCATAGAATGCTCTGCTGCCTTCCACAGCTGGGTAAGATCTAGCTCCTATAATAAATGTCTTATTTCAGATCCCTCACCATGGTCCTGTTTCTCTAGCTGAACCCCAGCTAAGACAGGTCTTCTATCCTTATGCTACCTGGATCCAAGAGCTAGTGTTGTTTTGCCAAAATCTTTATAAAGACCTCTCCTGAAAGCATAGTGACCAATGTCTGACCATCCCCTCTATAATAAGAGACTCAAACCACAGGGTTGGGTGGAGGAGAGGTGCCAACACAAACCTTCCATTTTTCTCTCTTCTCCCACCCCCACCCCAACCAATGCCTTCCTCCTCCCCCAGCTAATAGAAATAAAAGCTCCCTCCTTCCCTCTCCCCCAGTTAATAGAAATAAAAGCATGGATGTGAACAGATGTTCCTTGTGGGTGTGAGTGCTGGTGGAGGGCTGCTTGGCTTTCCAACCCAGCTGCCTCAGGGCCCCACTCAGACAGTTCCAGTGCCCTCAGAGACAAGATGAACTCCTCCCTGAGCCTTTGATTCTGTTGTTCAAAGAGTCTCAGCAACTTGACCCTCATGTCTTTGTTTTCACTCATTTCCTTTCCAGGGTGCTTCGCCAGAGTTCTGGGATGGATTACAAGGCCTCCCTAAAGATCTACTTGACTAAAGGAGCAGAGCGACAGGGAAGAGTGATTTCTTGGTTTTTTTATGCCATGCAGTACTGTTATCTGGTAAACTCGCATCTACAAAGCCCTCAGAAAGTGAGGAAATTCTGAGATAGAAGAGAATGAACTGGAAGCGGGTGTGAGAGGCCCTGCCACCCTACCTGACTGAAGCTTGAATCCTCCCACATGAGACTCTTGGGCTCTGGGCAAGTCTCTTTCTTCTCTTCCTCTGTAGACTTACCATATATTCTTCCCACTGGTCCCACAGGACACTGTGAGTATGATGAGAAGAAGAATTTTGGAAGCCTGGAAAGCTGTGTTACCAATGTAGTCTTTTCTGAGCCTGATCATTGGGACTCCCTCAGTTGGTTTACTGTTCCCACATACGTGTTGGAAACCAGCACCAATTTCCAGCTCTCTCCTGCCTCCCTAAGATTTTAACTCAGTAGGTTGGGCTGTGTCATGGAATCTGGACTTGGAAACAAAACCAAGCAAAACTCTGCAGTTTATTCTGATGGTAAGCCAAGTTCCAAAACAACTGTGAACAACTAGATCTAGTGAACAACTATCTAGTGAAAGAAAGAGACTTTATAGAGCTGAGGAGTTGTGTCATCAAGGCCAAAGAAAATGGAAATAGCAAGATAATTCCAGTACAAAAACACATTTTCATTAGAATTTTGTGAAGCATGAGTAACTGTATCTGAGACATTTGGGTGCAAAGCATACCCATGAAACAAAATCTTTTTCCCAAATAGGTTTAAATTCAGACCAAAACTCTGGAAAAGGTGATAGTGTGGGAGATTGAACAGGTAGGATGAAGTATATTTTCTAAACAGTTTTACTCATTGTGGCCACCATATATTCTCGATATGCTGGGAGTCTCTTCATTTTATATATGCTTGTTGCAAAGTAGCCTTGTAGCTCACAAACCATGAATTCCTATTTTTGACATGGAAAAATGATGCCTGTTACTTAATATACCATATTTCGGCAAATCATGAGAGAATAGATTTTGGGATAGCATTCCTTTTGTTCAGGATTTCAAATTTCTAATGCATCTATATCTATAAATGTGTATTTTTTCAAGTATAGTTCATGTATAACAGCATATATATTTCAAGATTAGTTAATGTATAATAGCATACTGATGCATACTGATGCTCAGATAACTATATATATAGTTCATGTGTACCAGCATATCTATAAATATGTATATTTTTCAAGTATAGTTCATGTATAGCAGCATATAACGTAGCACATCATGATTCAGCATTTCTATACATTACAAAATGATCACGATAATAAGTGTAGTTACCATCTGTCATCATTACCATCTACTGTTATTACAATATTATTGACTGTATTCCCTGGGTCATACTTTACATTCTTGTGACTTATTTTATGATTGAAGTTTGTACCTCTTAATCTCCTTCACCTAGTTCATCCATCTCCCCTTCCTTCTCTTCCAGCTACTACAATTTATTCTCTGTATTTATGAGTTGGTTTCTGTTTTGTTTGTTTTGATATTGTAGATTATATGACTGTATGGTATTTTCTCTGTCTGACTTATTTCACTTGACATAATATCCTCTAGGACTATCCACATTGTTGCAAATGGCAAGATTTCATTTTTTGGTTAATGGCTGAGTAATATTCCTATGCATGCATATGTATATGTGCATGTTTGTGTGTGTTTTACATTGTCTCCATTCATCTATCAATACACAGGTTTTCCTTATCTTGGTTATTATGAATAATATTGCAATGAGTATGGGGGGTGCATCTATCCTATTGAATTAGTGCTTGTTTTCTTTGGATAAATACCCAGAAGTGGAATTGCTGGATTATACAGCATTTCTATTTTTTAATTTTTGAGGAACATCCATACCTTTTTCTAAAATGGCTGCACCTACTTACATTCCCACCAACAGCGCAGGAGGGTTCCCGTTTCTCCACATCCTCGCCAACACTTATTTCTTGTCTTTTTGGTTTTTTTTTTTTTTTAAGATTTTATTTATTTATTTGAGATAGAGACTGATATTGAGATAGAGATTGATATTGAGGTAGAGATTGAGACAGAGATCACAAGTAGGCAGAGAGGCAGGCAGAGAGAGAAAGGAGGAAGAAGGCTCCCCACTGAGCACAAGGCCTGATGCAGGGCTTGATCCCAGGACTCTGGGATCATGACCTAAGCCGAAGGCAGAGGCTTTACCCACTGAACCACCCAGGCACCCCTCTTGTCTTTTAGATTCTAGCCATTCTGACAGGTATAGAGGGGGTATCTCATTGTGGTTTTCATTTGTATTTCCCTGATCATGAGTGATGTTAAGCATCTTTTCATGTGTCTATTGACCATTGTTTGTCTTCTTCGGAAAAATGTCTATTCAGGTCCTCTGCCCATGTTTTAATTGGAATTTTTTGGTGTTCTATGAGTTTTTGAATATGTTTTGGATATTAACCCTTCATTGGATATATGATTTGCAAATATCTTCTCCTGTTTAGTGGTTGCTTTTTTGTTTGGTTGATGTTTTCCTTCACTGTGCAAAATCTCTTGAGTTTGATATAGTCCCAGTTGTTTATTTTTGCTTTTGTCACCCTTGCCTCAGGAGACAGATTAAAAAAAAATATTGTCTAAGAGTTTGCTGCCCGTGTTTTCTTTTAGGAACTTTATGGTTTCAGATTTCACATTTAGGTCTTTAATCCATTTTGAGTTGATTTTTAATTTCAGGTCGGCATCAGTTGCCTTGTAGCTAAGACGGCTCCCTGTCCCAGATATTATGGTGGGGGGAGGGTATCCGTCATTCTTCCATTATCTCCCACTGTTATGGTGTGATCATGGTACAGGGTATGACCATGGTATGACCAATGAACAGCTCTCTGTTTCCTAATCTGAGTGTGGGAAATTGAGGCTCCATCTTGAGGGACTGAATGGAATACATGCAACTCTGTTTCACGTGACCGTGTTTCACGGTCTGCATTTGCTGCACACTTTCTTTAAATGCCACCTTTCCTAGGAGGGAAAGCTATAGCCTCTTTTTGTTCCATCGAATGTATTAGTCCATTGCTTATTGCCTTGCTCTGGATGGTTATCCCCAGAGGAAAGGCAGGGGCTGTGCGGGCCCAGCGTTACATTTCACGCGAGCACCAACTTAGTGCTGCTATCTCATAGCTGGGTTAACTCTAAAGGCAGCCAGCAACTTTGGAGCAACTTTCCGAAAAGGCACCAGACATTCAGAATGCATGTTCATTGCCTACCCAGAAGAAAACTTGACCACCAGTTTCTAATAACGGTGCCGTCCCTGCTTTTCTATTTCCAGAATGAAGAAAATACCTCTTGTGTCATTAAGGTAGAGTCCTGCCTGTTCCTTTAAAGAGAAAGGAATTCATTCTTGTTTTGATTTTAGTTATTTTTGGATCAGCCCTTAGACAGTATTGTGAGCAAAGGTTTGAGAAGTTTGGAAAAAAGGCTTTAAAAAGAAGTATACTCCTCAAAGCCAGAAAGGGAGGCTAGAAGTGGAGACAGGTAAGTCTTCCCTTACCTGTCCAAGTGTGGTCCCAGTACCAGCTGCATCAGCAACAGTGGGGACACATGTTAACATGCACATTCTGGGCTCCCAGCTTAGACATGCTGAATCAGAAACTCTGGGGTGTATCCCAGAGATCTGTGTTTTTAGCTGATTCTTAATCAGGCTCAGTCTACAACACTGTGTTGGGGACTAGAAGCCGTCCCTGGGCAGACATGAAGCAGAGGACATTCGGCAGCCATTTGGTTCCTCATGACACTCATCCCTCCCTGTCCCCTCCCCTCTCTGTGTGCTATTTACCCAGTAAACAATGAATCTGTACTCTGCAACGATTTGTGGCAAGCCCTGTTTCAGGCAGTGTTGATACTGGCATTGGTCTGAACAGGAGCCCAGGGATTCGCACTTCTAACAATTTCCCAGGTGATGCAGATCCTGCTCATCTGGGGATGGGATCTTAGGAGCCCTGGTTTAGAGGTGAGAGCAGTGGCCCCAAAGCCTTTGTGGTTTTCAGACAGAGCCTGAATCTTGGGCTTTTCAGGATCTGTGTGGTCGTGAGCCCTGCTTCTCAGCCCTTCCTGCCTCTGTATCACAGGCACTCAGGAGATGTGGTTATTTGAATTGAACTCTGTTCCATTATGAAGGGATTAAAATAACCTGCTGTGATTTCACCACCCCAAAGTTGGGGCCATTGAAAAGCCAGAGAAGACATAACAATCATTAAAAGGCTTTAGGGAAAATTGTCAATAGCCTCGGAAATTTTGGCCATATATTCAGAGGTCTGCTTGGCACTCTGTGTCCGTCTCAGGCTGATCAATATTACTTGTTTTAATTTGCCATTTGTAAGTTTGGTTGGCCCAACAAATCTAAACGATTCTAATGCAAAGGACGAATAAGCAGAACAGCAAATCAAACTGGATTTGCGGGCACTCTGAAGCAGTATGAAACATCGGAGCTGGGCACCGTCCTTTCACCGCCACTAAGAATACAAATGCCTGTTTGTACGTCCTTTGCAGACCTACCATCTGCTGACCGTACAGCGCTCCTCTCCTGGAGCTTCCAGCCAGCATTTTCTGGGAAGGGAAGGCTAGACTTGGCTTTGCAAAATCTGAAGTCTTCCAGAGAGACCGGATGAAGCAGCTTAGTGTGGCGGTAAATACTCCAAGCTTTGGGGTCAGGCAAGGCTGGTCCCCCCCAATCTTTCTCAGCTTTGGGGAAGTTATTTAATCTCTCTAGATCTCATTGGCTCCACCGGTAGATCTGGGGCAGTGAAACCCACTTTGTCCAGTGGCTTTAGGGATTAAATGACGCAAGGTAGGCAAGACACATAGTAGGTGCTCAATACACAGTAGTAAAGGCCCAGTTTCAGAGGGCTGGTGCTGGAAGAGGCTCTGAACAGCCACCCCTGCAGTCCTTGTGCTCTGGGCCTTTTCTTCCCTCTTACGGTTGCTCTGCGTTAAAATGTGAGTATGTGTATGCGAGCCCCCAGTGGAGGGCACCCCCAGGGCTACAAAAGTTCTCTGACTCCAGGCCTTAGGGCAGCAGCTGCAGATGACCATCCCGGAGAAGCACACACATGCCTCTCCTCTGGAAATGATGGAACTGGGCCTTACGATGAGGCTGAGAAGGGATGTGCTTGAATTTTAGAGAGCTGCCCCCCTCTGTGCAGATGGTGCCTGCTAGCTGAGTCACTGGGTTTGCTTAACGCAGTCCTGGAAAAGTTCGGCGGTGAAGCCTGGCTGGAGGCTGCTGTGGAGGTATGGAGGGTGCAGCCTTGGATGTGGTTGGGGCACCAGAAAGAAGGGGTCTGGAGTCTGGAGAAGTAGGGAGGCTGGGTGAGGGATCCTGGAGATTCAGTTTTTTAATTCTTCTGAGGAAAGACTGCTCTGGGTGAGTCTTCTTCTGAAATCCTATTTTGTGAACCATGGGTCACTTCTTCCGCACTGTGGCCCCATTGCTGAGGGAGTTTATAATTGAGAGTCTGGGAGAGGGAAACATCCATCTCATTATCACCGTAATGAATACATAGGGGAATGAATTCAGGCTGTGGGGTCAGATGTGGTCCTGAGTGAGAATCTAGATCTTCTCCATTAAGACAAGTGACTTTGGGTTGGTTAGGTGGTTAACCAATCTTGCCTCAGGTCTGACTGCAAAATGGGATTACTAATACACCTATCTCACAGGACTGTTGTGAGGGTTAACTGGGAGAATGCTGGGAAGCATTTAGCCGAATTCCTGGTTTCCGGGAAGCACTGGATCTTAACTAGGATTATGAGAAAGAGTCAGTCTTTCTTTTTCTTTCTTTCTTTTTAAGATTTTATTTATTTGACAGAGAGAGAGAGATCACAAGTAGGCAGAGAGGCAGCCAGGGCGGGGGTGGGGGGAAGCAGTCTCCCCGCTGAGCAGAGAGCCCAATGCGGGGCTCGATCCCAGGACCCTGAGATCATGACCTGAGCTGAAGGCAGCGGCTTAACCCACTGAGTCTCCCAGGTGCCTCAGCAAGACCGTTTCTTTTTGGATTCCCTTGCATGGATTTTTCAGCTGTGCGACCTTCAGGGAGGTCACCTGTGCTTTGTGAGACTGAGTTGCTTCAGCTTCTGAAAAACAAAAGTAGCCTGAGGCGCCTGCAGGTGAGGGGCCTGGGTCAGAAGACAGGGCTCCTTGGCTGTGGGTGTGTGCAGACCCGTTTGTTATGAGACGGAGCTGGAGGCAGGGTGCCTGAGCTGGTCATCTGGGGAGGTTGGGAGGGGGTCAGAAGTTCATCAGGGGAAGCAGTGTTTAGAGAGGAGTGTGTCTTCCGTTCTGACCGAGAGGAAATGGGGAGGGATGTGGTGTAGCACACTCAAGGCGCGGCTGGCTGATGAAACTTGGTGGTTGTATTTCTCAAACAGTAGGCACACGTCCAGATTTGCTGCCTAGGCTCCATCTGCACCTGTCACATATATGCCCTCACTTGACTTTGGGATAAGCCGCTGAGGCAGCCTCAGCAACCGGGGCCTGGAAAGTGGCCCTGCCATTACATGGACCCACTTCCCAAATTTTGCTGATTTTCATGTATTAATTAATTCATTGTACACATATGGAACATTTGCTATAATCTAGACGTGGGGGATTCAGCAGAATCTAGAAACATAGAAATCTTGCGCTCCAAGACTGCAGTCTTGTAGCAGATCATAGCTTATATACATGTATAATGAAGATTTTTACCATGAAGTTCAGAATCCCATGAGACTGATAAAACCTAATTGAGATTGGGAGCGGGGGTGGTTGGCGGCCAGAAGAAATGGAATGGGTGTGAGTTGTGGAGATGGGCTTTGATTTATTTCTTTTAGACACAAACCTCTCTTTCACAAAGGCATTGACCATGGGAACAGCAGTTGCCCTGCTTCCTGAAACTCTTGTCTTCTGAATGCACACTTCGTCCTTCCCCGCCTGGTCACGCTGGCCTCCCTCCTTCAGTTATCCAAGCCCATGTAAGTTTCAGCTCTAGACTCTGCTCTAGTCCCACATGAGTAAAGCCTCTTACCTCTTCCCGTCCCTAAGTGCTCTCCTTTTCTAGACTTTCCTCAGCATGCATCTGAACTGCTCCTTCTACCTTGACTCCATGCAACAATATGGCAATGTTTTGTCACTCCCGTGTGACACGTTTATGCTAGTTTGTAGTCCTCCATCTGTGCAAACAGATGGGTAGTGTCTCCTTAGTGAGACTTCTGATAGAGATAGTAGAGTGGTAGAGCTAAAGGAACCATTATAGAAAGTATCCTCCAAACTGCTCATCCTTCATAGGATAATACTGAAACCCAGAGAAGTGAAAGGGCCCCACGAGTCACTGGGTGGGGATCTGGGAGTGTGACCATGTTTTATTTTATGGTTTGTGTTTATCAGGATGCTTGAACATGTTTTTTCATTGACTGTGGATTCCCCTTTCCATGACTCACTCCCAGCAGTGGATATAGGACGTGGTGTCAGTTAGCCCCTCTGGGCGACTTGATTACCTTATTTGCCAAATGGGTATAATAATCCAAATGAATAGACAATTATTAAATACCATGTGTCAAGAATTTTGCCAAGTTCTTGGGCATATAAAGCTGGTAAGATAGTTCTGGTCCCTGCCTTAGGGGAACACACAATGGTAGAACTTGGTAAAGGAGAAGTTATAAGAGATTTAAAATACCTATAATAAAGGACTATGCAACATATAGGAACATGGAGCAGACCAACAGATTTTGCTTAGGAGAATTGTGAAAGTTCATTAATACCGTCCCTCCTCACCTCAACCTTGTATTATGAGATGTCAGGGAGATAACGTAGTGAAAATGTGGGGAAAATTAGACAGGACTCTATATAGATACACTATCTATTAGATGTGATTTGCGAGGCGTTGGGAGAAGGGTAAGAGAGGAGAGTGATGGCTGGGAAGAGAAGGGGGACAGACTTTCTGATGAACCAGCACATTTTACACAGAGAAAAATTCAGGTCCATGGCTCTCGACCATCTAAACTATAGCCGTACAACTTGTAAACTGATCCTTTTGTCACTGGAATGACCAAACCTATTCATTCAGTTAATGCAGTTGAAAGCTCTCTGTGTCATCTTTCCCTTGGAAGAAGATGGCTGGGAAGACCAGTGATAGAAGAACAGGTAAGATATTGGTGACGATTAGACTTTTAGAATTGGTTGCCCATTCCAAACCCATATGGAAACCCATTGCGGTGACGGGCTATGTCTTGTCAGGGGGATGAGCCCTGATGGGCTGGTGAGAGATTCCCTTTCCTCCCTCTGTGCTCTGTGTCCCGGAATCATGGATATTTGAATAGTGTGTTGTTTTGAAATGAGTACTTTGCAAACACGAACAGCTGTCATAATGAAAACACAATGTTCAGAGAAATATTACTTGGTTAGGATTAACAATAGCATGGGTCAAAGGACATTGCCCAAAGCAAAATAATTATGTATGGTGAATGTCTGACATAATCCCAGGAGGCACTCCTGAAAACAACAACACCAACAAAAACCCTTAGTATTAATTTGTGTGATGTCCTTGACACTTAGTTCTGCCGAAACTCAGGAGGAACATCCATCTAGAGCGCAGTGAAACAGGGAAAAGTGACCACAGGGCACCCTCTGGTGGTGAGGCAGGCCCACTACAGTTCATGCCCTGAGTCTTTGCGTTCGTGGTGGGGAAACCTTAGGACCGCTCAGGTTTTTAGTGTCCCAGATGTGGAGGGACATCTTCTGTCTGCTAAGAGAATGTTCTGAGGGTCTTCTTGCTTGGCTCCGTAGCAATGAAAGAGGCAAGCACTGTGGAGTCTTGCATAAATAGCTCATTATTAGAGCGAAAATGTTGCAGGGGAGTCCCTCTGTAAATCACTGTGACACTTGGCTAATTCGACCAGAACTAGAGCCCCATGTCTTAAACAGCCGTCTGTCTTTCCTACTTTGCTTCCTCCACTTCATCAACATTAACCAGCAAGGGGTACTCTCTTTGAAGTTGAATCTGTGTTATACTGCCTTGGAAACAGCAGTGATTGCAGAACCCCCAAACCATTAGTGAGCTCTCTTCTTTGTGGCACCATGTGCCTTCAGGAAGCACAGTTGGAAAGAGGAAGACTGGTAAGGAGATCATTCAAATTGACCAGTTGTCATGTCACCCCAGGAGGGATGCCTTCAACACCAATCATTGCACAATGTCGCATTGTTGTTGGTATAACCTTGGGTGACAAAGGGCCTGTGATCTCAGGGATCATGACTGGACCTCTCCTCAGCTCAATTTCGCTGCAGTGCCATGTGATAACAGCAGCATCTTAAAAAAAGAGGGGAGGTCATTTAACTGGTGGCCCCTCCACCAGATAGCCCTGGTTTTGTCTCCGGCTAAAGCTGACCAAGACACCCCAGGCCAGCTGGCAACATTGGCAATTCAGCAGGACATACATTCCCAGTCTGTGCCTGGATGTTTTTTTAGTCATTTGTGTGTCATGACAAAGCAGCAAAGCCAGATCAGAAAATAGAGTATCTGGCACCCTCACTTCGCAAACACCTGGGGCAGACTTGTGTTTATGGGAGCAAGCATCTGAGACAACAAGTACTGGGTCCCCTGCAGCTTGAATCTGTGTGTGTGGTGGGGGTGGGGTGGGGTTGCAGGCCTGTGCTTTAGCCACTGGATTCTTTGTCACCTCGAGTCCATTCTTTTGTGATGACAAATAATGCCTGGTGGCTAATAGAGGATTTGCCCTCACATAGGCTTTGCTGTCACCGCTCCTAGAGCCTCTGAGTAGCCATGTGTGGGGGGCAGGGTGGGGGAGGGATCTGGGGGAGCCTGGGGAGGACACAGCTGTTCCTGATAGTGGCATCTCCTGAAGCAGAAACAAGTCCAGGCCACCCGTGGGTCCCAGAGTTGTTGTAACTGGCTCCGGCTCGCTCGAAGCAGAACATGAGGTGTAGGTCTCCTTATCAGCAGCCTGGAAGGATCTAGTCCTAGCCCCTTTTGCTCAGGGGTGACTGTTTTGGGGCAGCGAAGCAGGGGTGGGCTAATGGGCAGATGGTAATAACCTATAGTTAGGAGATATGCCACAGGGAATTAAAGCAGCATTTTTTCCCCACTTTTTTTTTTTTTTTTTTAACAACCAGTCCAAGTACTTTCAACCTTTCATTAATTTGTGTAGTACATGTACACTATTAACTAAAACATGTTAACCCAATGTCAAAACCATTTTAAAAACCAATTAGATTTTAAGTGTTCTATATTTTCATATTCAAAGAGCTCCTGCCCAGTATAATACTGGAAATCACTGCATGCAAACACTTGTTTATAACTTTAGGAATCATCAAAGGGAAACATAAGGAGGTAACCTGTCAGGCATGGAATGGTCTTCAAAGGGATTTTCCCACTGTGCATTTGAAGAAGATTCCATCACCATTGAGAGTGTTCATTCCCTGGAAATCTTCAGGAAAATCACTTATTGAGAAAACTCCTTAATCGGTGCCCATGGATGGGAAGGGGGCTTATGCAGAGTGTGTTGACTGACCTGTCTGCCCTGGAATCTACAGTAGACATTTGATTATCTGTAGGTATTAGATGGGCTGGTAAAGTTGCTAGATAGCACCCGATGAGGACACTTCTTTTTGACTCCCCGGTAGAGATCCCCCTGTGGGTCAGTTGCTCATGTTGACAGCTCTGAATGCTGCCTTTCAGCTGGACACGTGATCTCTACCCAGAGCAAAAAGTGGACTTACTCTGTGGGATACTGTGAAAGTGTGGGACATGATCAGTAAGAATAAAAGTTTATTTAAAAAGAGAGAGAGGGTAACAGAGAAGCTCTTTTGGTCTTGAAATTTCCAACTGACAGAACATTCATTATTGCTCTTCTAGACCTGTAATAAGTGAGGTCCAGCCTGAGAGCCCAGGGATGCCGGTGTGGGTCCTCCCATACCGTCTCATCTGAGAAAGCCCAAGGGTAAAGCACAGCTTTGTAACACACTTAACTGGTGCTCCCCGATTGCTCTAACTTGGGACATTTCATTGATTCATTCAACAGATAATTACCAAATACCTACTATGTGCCAGGGATACAAGAGTGAACAACCATTCAAATTGATCTTCTCAGGTACTTCATTTTAAATGTTTATCAAAGTAATAAATAGGAGAGAAAAGCTTAGTAATGACAAGAAGCAGTCTTTTGCCTGGTCATTAACCCGCCCCAACCCCTGCTTTGATCTATTTAGAATTTAATTTTTGTGGTGATGAGCTCCTTATAATGTCCTATATCTCTGTTTCTTGATTTATGAATGATAGAGAATAGTTTTTAATTTCCACTATGAAAAATGAGGAATTGGCTCATTTATACCATGGTCACCTATTCTCACTTCTCGTCTTCCTACTTCTCGACATTTAATAATTCTTACCAAATTATTATTATTATTTGTTTCCTTCTCATCTCAAATCAAGGGAGAAGGGCCTTTGAGAACACCACTCAGAAAAAGTGGGGTTCTCTGCCAGAAAGAGCAACTTGCAAATTTTTGGCCCTCTAGGTACCAAATTTCTCTGAGTGTTCTTGTGAATGTTGCTTGTTGTCACTCTGAGTCCTGGATCCCAGATCTGTGGCTCTATTTCACTTTTCTTGTGTAAGCTGATGACTGATTTATGCTGAGGGTGTACACATTGACCTAAGTTCTTGCCCATAATAGGGAACCACAGTTTCCTCTGACATGCATCACATCTGCTGAAAACCTTTTCTTCCTCAGTTTAGATAGGTAATGCCAGGTCTTTGGGGATTGGCATGGGGGACATGGATTTCTCCTCAACTCTATGAACTCAAACTCTCAAACTCTTTTCCAAAAAAATAGCCTCACCTCTTGTCTCTCTTACTTCTTCATCTTTACTGAACCGTGCTCTCTGGTTTTCCAATGGTTGGCTCTTTTCCTACTCCAAGATGGCCAAGAGATTTATCTCTTGTGCCAGTTTGGTCTGTGGGTGCTATGATACTGTGAAGAATGAGATCTTCTTAGGGAACTACACAATGTTTGATTCCCTAACATCCATTCCATTTAAGAGGGAAGGGTCTAAAGCAGCCAGGATCATCTCCTTCCCTGGGCCAGTGAATAATGTAGAAAAAGGCAAGCTGTCTGCCTTTGAACACTGTGATGTGAGGAGAAGCCTGCTGAGGGTTTCTAGGAAAGGTAACTTTTCCCCTGCAAGTGGGGAAAGATGATCTCTCTATATCATCTGGGCCTTGTCATCCTGAATATGATTTCTGCTGTAGCCATCTTGCATCCAGAATAAATCTTTTTTTAAAAAATATTTTATTTATTTATTTGACAGAGATCACAATTAGGCAGAGAGGCAGGCAGACAGAGAGAGAGAGAGAGAAAGAGAGAGGAGGAGAAAGCAGGCTCCCCGCTGAGCGGAGTGCCCGATATGGGGCTCGATCCCAGGACCCTGGGATCACGACCCGAGCTGAAGGCAGAGGCTTTAACCCACTGAGCCACCCAGGCGCCCCCCAGAATAAATCTTAAGCCAACTTTGAGAATGGCAAAAGAGCTTGAGAGACAAGGTCCTTGACAACTTCATTGAGCCACTGAATCAACCAACCCTCAATCCACCCCCAGTCTGGCCTTCTAGACTTTCTGTCATATGAGAGAACATCTTTATATTGTTTAAACCAGTTTGAGTCAAGGGTTCTGAAATCAGACCAACTGATAGGATTTCTGATGTCATTTTTGGAAGCAGTGCAAAAGGGACCTGTGATGCTGTGTCTCTCATCCATGGAGGTATAGACATGTGCCAACCTTAGTTCCTCATCCCATTTTGCTTTCATTACTACCAAGAATAGTATTTTTTAATTGGGGTATAATTGACATATAATATCCTATTAGTTTCAGGTGTATAATATAGTGACTTGATTATTTATATATATACTGAGATAAAACACCATAAAAAGTGTAGTTAATGTTCATTACCACACAGTTATAATTTCTTTCCTTGTATTGAAAACTTTTAAGATTTATTCTTTCAGCAACTTTCAAATATACAGTATAATATTATTGGTTATAGTTGCCTTGCTGTACGTTCTTTGTCCAGAATTTATTTATTTTATAACTGGCAGTTTATACATTTTGCCCATCTTCACCCATTTTGCTCACCCCTATGCCCTGCCTCTAGCAACCACCAATGTGTTCTCTGTGCCTTTGAATTCAGTTTTTATTTTAGGTTCCACATACAAGTGAGATCATACAGTATTTGTCTTTCTCTGTCTAGTTTATTTCACTTAGCATAATACCTTACAAGTCCATCTGTGTTGTTGCAAATGGCAAGTTTTCCTTCTTTTTATGAATGAATAGTATGCCATTCATCTTTATCCATCTGTCCATGTCCAATGGACACCTAGAGTGCTTCCATAAATTTGCTATTATAAATAAAACTGCAAAGCACATGGGAGGGGTAGTGCATATTTCTCTTCAGTTAGTGTTTTTGTTTCCTTTAGATAAATACCTAGAAGCAGAATTGTTGGATAATGTGGTAGTTCTGTTTTTAAGTTTTTGAGAAAACTCCATACTATTTTCCATAGTGACTGCACTGATTTACATTCCCACCAATGGGTGCATGAGGATTCCCTTTTCTCCACATCCTCACCAGCACTTATTTCTTGCCTTTTGATGACAGCCATTCTAACAGGTGTGAGATGGTATCTCATTGTGGATTTGTGTTTCCCTGATAACTAGTGATACTGAGCTTCTTTTCATGCACCTGTTGGCCATCTATATGAGTTGTATAAGTTTTTCATGTATTTTGGATATTAATCCTTTATCAAATATATGATTTACAAATAATTTCTCCCATTCAGTATGTTGTCTTTTCATCTTGTTGATCATTTCCTTTGTTGTACAAAAGTTTTCAGTATAATGTAGTTCTCCTTTTTTATTTTTGCTTTTGTTGCTTTCATTTTTGGTATCAAATCTAAAAATCATCACCTAGACTAATGTCAAGGAGCTTACTGCCTGTGTTTCTTTCTAGGAGTTTTATGGTTTCAGGTCCTGTGTTTAAATTTTTAATCCATTTTGATTTGATTTTTGTCTGTGGTGTGAGATAGTAGTTTTAGCTTCATTCTTTTGCATGTGGCTGTCCAATTTTTCCAACATCATTAGTGGAAAGACTATTCTTTCCCCAGTTGTATATTCTTGGATTGGTTTGTTTGTTTGTTTGTTTTTGGTCATGAATTAGTTTACCATATCAGTGGAGGTTTATTTCTGGGCTCTCTAGTCTATTCTATTGATCTATGTGTCTGCTTTTATGCCAATACCATACTGTTTTGATTACTATAGCTTTGTAGTGTAATTTGAAATCTGGGAGCATGATACCTCTGGTTTGTTCTTCTTTCTCAAGATTGCTTTGTCTATTCAGGCTTCTTATAGAAATCCCAATACAAATTTAAGAATTATTTGTTCGAATTCTATTAAAAAAATGCCACTGATATTTTGGTGGAGATTGCATTTAATCTGTAGATTCCTTTGGGTGCTATAGACACTTAAACAATATTCATACTTCCAATCCATGAACATAGAATATTTTTCATTTATTTATTTCCAGTTTATTTCATCAGCATCTTATAGGTTTCAGTGCATAGGTTTTCCCCCTCTATGGCTGAATTCATTCCTAGGTATATTATTCTTTTTCATGTGATTGCAATTGGGATTACTTTGTTTTCTTTCTGATAATTCATTATTAGTGTATAGAAATACAACAGATTTTTGTATGTTGATTTTCTATCCTGCAATTTTACTCAACTCATTGATTAGCTCCAACAGTCTTTTGGTGGAGTCTTTAGGGTTTTCTATATATAACATGTCATCTGCAAATAGTGGAAGTTTTATATCTTCTTCCTTTCTGATTTGGATGTCTAGTGTTATGTGTGTTTGTTTGTTTTGTTTTGTTTTATTTTTTGCCTAATTGTTCTGGCTAGGGCTTCTAATACTAGGTTGTATAGAAGTGGTGAGAGAGAACATCCTTGTCTTGTTCTGACCGTAGAGGAAAAGCTTTCAGATTTCCAATGTTGAGTATGGGTTAGCTGTGGGCTTGTCATATATGACCTTTATTATGTTGAGAGTTTTATCATTATTAAATGTTGAATTTTGTCAGATTCTTTTTCTGTGCCTATTGAGATGATGGTATGATCTTTACCCTTTATTTTGTTAATGTGGCATACTATGTTGATTTGTGGTTTTTGAACCATCCCTCCATCCCTGAAATAAATCCCACGTAATCCTGGAGTATGGTCCTTTTAATGTATTGTTGAATTCTGTTTGCTAATATTTTGTTGAAGATTTTTGCATCTATATTCATCAGGGATATTGATCTACAATTTTATTTTCCTATGGCGTCCTTGTTTTGATAATAGGGTAATGCTGGCCTTGTAAAATGAGTTTGGATGGGTTCCCATTTCTTCTCTATTTTAAGGTACATACAGTAATTATTACATAAAATGAGTTTCCTGCCTTTATATTTTATTCTATGCTTTAGCTTCCTGAACTGCCCAACCCATTCGACACTTCACTTTTTCTTTTCCTTTTGACTCCCACGGGTACTGACCTTTTGTTTATTCCATTCTTACAACCTTCCTCTTCCCTGATGTAGGGATTTAAAAATCCACCTGGGAGGATGGACAGGACACAGGAGCACGACATACTGCAGCCCTACTGAAAGCACCAGAAGTGTGGTGTTGACAAGATCACACATGAAGCAGATCTGATTGCTGTCGGTGTGGCTCCGTCAGTTGCTGGGGCTGGGCTGGCTACCTCGAGGGACTGAGTCTCTCCCCATTCTGGATCTTAGTCGTCTGTGTGTTGCCCTCCACAAGCTGTATGCATGACCAAAGAGGATACTTTTTCTGGAGAGGAAGAACTTTCCTTTGGTCGAAGAGACACAGTATATGATGACCTGAAAAACACACAGCTTTTGAGCCCATCTGCTGACATTGTAATAGGAGCCTTTCTTAATTTCTGGAGTCCTCAATGCATTTTCTAGGTCTGTAAACAAGAACAGTAAGAGGTTGTGTGGAAACGATGGGGCTGCCATTCTCAGCTTTCATTTTTCATTTAACTTGGAAATAAGCTGTAGGGACTCAACTTGTGTTGCTTGTAATTTCAACCAAGAATAAAATGGATAATACACATCTGTGTAGCTTATGGAGGAATTCATGGCGTCCTCAGCAACAGACTTACACTATTTTGTCCAGCTTGCTAATTGATTAAAAAATATGTATGTATTGCAAAGTTCATTTATTGATTGAGAGGCGAGTGAAAAGGATAGCTTCTCTAATTAAAACTGATTGGAGCTGTGAAAGTTTAATTAATTGGATGCATGTCACTTCATTTCCATGTTATGTTGTGTACAGCGTTCTGTTTTCATAATTAACGTGTTGTGTCAGGGTGGTGGGGGTCTCCCTAATTAACAGTCTGAGGGAAAAGTGATGTATGGGCCTGCTGAACAGGCGGAGTGGGTGCAAAGAGAAGTCCCAGCCAGAATCCGCAGTTTCTGTTCCCTGTAGTGGGTTTCCTGCCATTTTATCACCCTTTGTTCAGTAAATGAGGTTTTTGGTGGCTCTTCCCAGAGACTGCTCTTTGTTTCTTTCCTCCGTGTTTCCCAGTCAGCGGACGGGGAGGTCGGATGACGCTTGCGGAGACTGCAGGGTGAGAGTCACCGGGTTGGGGGAGAGTCACTCCCATCATTCTCTCCTTTGAACTCCCTCACGGTTCACTTCATTCACTCCTTGCTGGGCTACCCCTTTAGCCGCACAAATGTTCGTGGAGTGTGTACTCTCTGCAAACTATGGTGGTGGATGACTGGCTTTGAGCCCAGACTCCACCTTCTTACTAGACATGTGACCTTGGGGAAATTACGTAAATTCTCTGTGTCTCAGTTTCCTCATTTATAAAGTGGGAATACTAAACCCTTCTTAGTAACGGTGTTGTGGGCTTACATGAAATAACGGAGATGGCATCTTTAGCACACGGTGTCAGCCTGTAGCTACGGAACATTTTTGTCTGTTTCCTATATAGTTTTTTTCCCCTCTTTTTAAATCTTTATTTGAATCATGCTTTTGTAGATTCTTACTTCTAACTGACCTCACCCCTCTGGCTTTCTCCTCAAATCCATACCCTACTTTGGACACAGAATTATTTTTCCCCAAATAAAAAGTTGGTTATGGATGCTTTGCTGCAACCCTAAAGGCACTCTTTTGCCCAGATGATGTTTCAACTGGAAACAGCAGTGTGGGAATTCTCAGCCCTGTAAAAGCTAGCCCCACTGTCTGCTTGGCCAGTCTTACCAACAGTTCCTCCTTTCCTCAACCCTCCAGTCACCACCCCCCCCCCAGTGCCTCATCTCCCTCACAGCTGAGCACAGCCTACCCTTTCCCTCTTTTGCCCACAAGTCTCCGTTTCTCTGAAAAGCAAATATCCTACCAGTTTTTTCACATTCAGCTCAAATGTCTCCTTTCTGGTGAAGTCCTGTCTCCATCCACAGCATAATTTTTTTGTATGGAATCTGTCTTCCTGCCGAGACAGGAAGTTCTCCAGGCTGGGGCTGTGTCTTGGTCATCTTCGCGTCCTAGAACCGAGCAAGAGTGTAGCGTGAAGCAGACTCTGAATGACTATTGAATGACGGATACAAAGAGTAAAATTTTCTTCAAGCAGAATTACTATCTAATATCTGCCTTCCCACAAGACTGTTGGCTCCATTCAGCCAGGGGACATTTCTGTTTTGTTCAGCATGGTTCCCTGTTGCCTGGCACATAATAGGTGCTCAATAAATAAATAAAATTAGCACATCACCTGGTCTGTATACCTCATAGGTATATTGTGAGAGGACATATTGGTGATGAATATAAAAGTTCTTAAAGTTTTAAAAAATGATTGAAAATAGAGCAAGATTATTTACAATAGAATAATAATTGCTACGGATGTTATTGCCACGATAGATGTTATTATTGCTGGGGGTGGGTGGTGCGCCTTTCTCTTTTTGGAGTAGATTTCCTGAGTAGCATGGCCTCTGGATGCTTCTTTTTTTTTTTTTTTTTTTTGAGTTTGTTGTTTTGTTTTAGTTTTTATTATTGAAGTATATTTGACGTACAATGGTATGTTAGTTTCAGGTGTAATAACTTTTTTTTTTCCAATTTATTTATTTTCAGAAAAACAGTATTCATTATTTTTTCACCACACCCAGTGCTTTATGCAAGCCGTGCCCTCTATAATACCCACCACCTGGTACCCCAACCTCCCACCCCCCCGCCACTTCAAACCCCTCAGATTGTTTTTCAGAGTCCATAGTCTCTCATGGTTCACCACCCCCAACCTCTTCGACCTCAGCCGCAGCAACATCTTCCTAGGAACATCGCCAAAGGCAAGGGAAGCAAAGGCAAAAATGAAATGTTGGGATTTCATCAAGATCAAAAGCTTTTGCACAGCAAAGGAAACAGTTAACAAAATCAAAAGACAACTGACAGAATGGGAGAAGATATTTGCAAATGACATATCAGATAAAGGACTAGTGTCCAAAATCTATAAAGAACTTAACAAACTCAACACCCAAAGAACAAATAATCCAATCAAGAAATGGGCAGAGGACATGAACAGACGTTTCCTCTGGATGCTTCTAATGGTGTCATCACAGCTAGAGCTCCCCTCTTAATCATCAGAGAGGGATCCTGAAGCCTTTGCTCAGCCAATACTGCAACGGAGCTGCTGTGACTCTCATCCTAGCCCTTTAAAAAAATCATATAATCCTATAACTCTCTGTTTTTCTACAATATGCTATTGTCCTACCTCAGTGACATGTGTAATAAATAATGCATTCTGGTAATTTTAGAAAATCAATTTATTTCCAGGTACTTACATAGAGTTTAATCAATATTTATACTTATCCAAGGAATTTTCTTTCTTTCTTTCTTTCTTTCTTTCTTTCTTTTCACTAAGAGGGATTTTCTCTTTTCTTTCTTTTTTTTTTTTTTAAAGATTTTATTTATTTATTTGACAGAGAGAGATCACAAGTAGGCAGAGAAGCAGGCAGAGAGAGAGAGAGGAGGAAGCAGGCTCCCCGCTGAGCAGAGAGCCCAATGTGGGACTCGATCCCAGGACCCTGAGACCATGACCTGAGCCGAAGGCGGTGGCTTAACCCACTGAGCCACCCAGGCGCCCCTTCTCTTTTCTTTCTATAAATGTTTCACCTTGTATCAATTAATAAGTCTTTCCTTTGGTGTAAAACCCACAAAACAAAACCCAGCCATGAGGATCATCTCCATGTCCCTTCCAACTAATCTGGGAGAATCTTCAGGAAATAGGGACAAATCCTATGTTCCAGTTTTGCTATCCCTTCTCATGTGAATGTAGTTCAGGAAATTGGATTATACTTCAGGTCTGCTACCTCCAACCCAATACCAGTGCCATTCTGTCGGCACTGTTTACAGCCCTGGGATCTGGACATTATAAAAACCCAAGGTGATCTAAAATAGCTTCACATTGAAATGACTTTTTTCAGAGGCTGATCCCTCCACATCAAAATTTAATATTAATTTAAAAAAATTCAGGCCCTGAACTCTTTCTCCAGGTGTATCTTGAATCTCATGGAAAACCAAGGAATGCTGGCCATAGGAAGTTTAGCCGGGGTGAAGGCCCTCGGGAGTCAGAAGTTCTGGGTTCTAGGCAGGCTTGCACTGGTTGGTGATGTGTTAAGGGGAAGTCACTCAACTTTCTGGGACTTCAGTGTTCAGGTCCATTGAATGAAGAGGCTGATTCAGTGATTCTAGTGAGCTTGCACGTAGCCAGTCCATAAGGATACTTACTGCATTCCTTCCTTGTACCAGCATTGTGCTAGGTGCCGCAGACCCAGCATGAAGAAGCCTCACCAGGCTAGATACTGATGCAAGACCCCAGTGTGCCCAGTGCTCAGGCCCAAAGCACAGCCCACGGACCTGCGTGACTGGCTTGGGCCAAAGTCATCTTTTCCTGCCAACTTTCAGGCCTGTGTGTGAGTTAAGCCCTGCTCACCAGTTCAGCCTCCCACCCTGCACAGCTTTGGTTTCCCTTCGCTTCATTTCCCTTCTTGCTGATTGACTTCACCCCAAGGCAGAATACAGGGGAACTTGTAAAAACATTGACTTTGAAGAAGAGGAAGTGGGCACAGCTTACCTCCCTCTTATCTCTGAGTCTCCTCAGTTCTTCTTTTCTCCCAGGGATTGTTTTGGGTTCCCAGGGCCAACATGGGGAGGAAGTTAAAGCCAGTTCCACAAAAGGTCCTTTCAGGGCAACGGATGCCTCCTTGCTTAAGTTATAGATGAAGAGGAGCCTCTGGCATTCAAGGGAGAGCCAAAAAAAATATACTTGAATGATTGGGGCTGTGACCACTCAGAATATGGAAGCAGCTTTGTTTAAAAAGTCCTGTTTTCCCTTACCAGGCAAAAAGAATAGCATTTAGGAAGGTTTCAAGGCACATTGGAGGAGCAGAAAGGCGAGGGGAGCTGGGGTAGGGCTGGATGGGGCAGACTTGGGGGCCATGTTGTTCAGACACTGTATGTTACCCTAAGACAGTAGGTCTCAAACTCTAGCAATGCCAGAATCACCTATAGGGCTTGTTCAAACTCAGATTCATTATGGCAGATTCAGTAGGTCTGGGTGGAGCTTGAGAATCCCCTTTTCTAATTCTAACAAGTTTCCAGGTGATGTTGATTGTGCTTTTCACACCCCTGTGCTAAGGGGAATGTCTTCAAGGGAGTACAGTCTTAATCAGTGTAATATTGGCTGAACCAAGCATTTCCCTGGAATATTAATAATCCAAGATGAAAGCCCTGGATATGTTTTCTACAATAGGAATCCCTATAGCTATGAGACTTTAGAAAGATGTTTCTCAAGTGTGGTTCATAAACCATTTCTATCAGAACCATGTAGGACCCCAATATTCAACATGGTTTCCAGACCAGCAGCATAGGCATCACTGTGTGTTGGTTAGAGAGACAGAACCTCAGGCCTCACCCTTACAGAACCAGAACCTACTTTGAAGGAAAATTCCCCCGTGACTTGTAGGCCCATTATAGTTTGAGCAATATTGTTCTCGGGGTTTTACAGATGTGCCTCTAGGGTGAGTGGTATTGGGGCTGGGGCTGGGCATAATGGAAAATGTCATTATTATAACTCAGAATTATTGCATCATAGCTCAGCCTGACTGTTGAGGTGGTGTGACCATGGGTGGGAACTTTGCCAGGGACAGTGGCTCAAGCCTTCACAGAATTTATATTCCTGGAAACCAAGCCCTCAGGAAGTCAGGGTGCCTTCAGTGTATAGACTGTCAGCAGTGATTGTATATTTTTGAATGCAGTATATGGTAGTTTCCCTTCATTTATGGGGAATGTTCTAAGACCCTTAGTGGATGCTGAAACTGTAGATAGTACCAAGCCTTATATATTTGCCTATACATACATACCTATGACAAAGTTTAATTTATGAGCTTGGCACAGTAGGAGATTAACAACAGTAACTAATAAATAGAATAATTACAACAATATACTGTAGGAAAATTTATGTGAATGTGGTCTTTCTGTCTCAAAATATCTTACTGAACCATACTTACCCTTCTTGTAATTAATGCTGTGAGATGAGAAAACACCTCCGTGATGAGATGAAGTAGGTGAATGGCGCAGGCACTGTGAGGTAGTGTCACGCTACTGCTGACCTGACAATATGTCAGGAGGATCCTCTGCTTCTGGACCACAGTTGACTGGGGGTAACTGAAATCACAGCTGTAAACACGGTCCCAACTGGCTAAAGCAAAATGGGAATTCTCTTGTGCCTGGGAAGCCCAGGTTCTGGTTTGGACTCACCTAGTTCAAGAGACTTATGGGGACTTTCTTATTCACCATTGCTTGGCTCTTCTCTTTCATGATGATTCATTCTAAGGTTCTTCCTTACAGTAGCAAGAGATAGCTGCATCAGTCACAGATCTTCTATCTTTTCGGCTTTATCGAACTCCATGGGGAAGTATGAGAATCTCTTATTCTACAGTGTCATTGAAAGTCTGATTGGGTCATATGTTCATCTCTGGACCAATCTCTTCCAGTTATAGTGGAGATTTGTTTTACTGATTGGATTGGGTCTGAGTCTTATGCTCAACATTTAGAGTTGGGAGTGGGCAGAGCTCCATAAAGATGAACACAGAAAATAAGGAAGTAGTGTGGTATAATAAAAAAAATCAGCACCTGGTTTTTGTCCTCAGTTCCTGGCATAGAATGCGTAGGACTCTTGGAATATACCATCCTTTTACGCTGATGAGATGACTCAAGACAGGTTCCTAGATAGCTTCAGGGTAGGAACTGGTTACCAGTGAGACCAAGCCATGATTATAGGGTTAGAAATTTTAGGCCCACCTCCTAACTCTAGGAAGGGGAGGAGGGTTGAAGATTGAGTTCTGGCACCAATGCCCAATGATTTCATCAACTATGTTTACATAATTCAATCTCTATTAAAAACCCCTAAATCCTGGGGTTCAAAGAGCTTTCAGGTTGGTGAACACATCCAGGTGCTTGAAAGGTGGTGTACCCAGAGAGAACATGGAAGTTCTGTGCAGGAGCCCATACCTGACCCCACATATTCCTTCTATTTGTCTGTTCCTGAACTGTATCATTTATGATAAACCAGTAATGTAAATACAGTGATTTCCTGAATTCTGTGAGTTGTTCTAGCAAATTACTGAAACTGAGGGGGAGATTGTGGGAACCCCTGGATTTATAGAGGGCCAGTCAGTCAGAAGCATGGGTGGCAGCCTGGGACTTGTGACTAGTGTATGAAGGTGGGGGGCAACCTCTTGGGACTCATCCCTTAATCTGTGGGGTCTGCAGTCCTTCTGGGTAGTTAATGTCAGAATTGAACTGAGTGGTTGAATACCCACTTAGTGTTGGAGAATCAGAGAATTGGTGTTGGAAAAACCACCACATATTTGGTGTTGAGGGAAAGACCCTCAGGTGGGTCAGTGGAGGCTGGTGTTCAGAAAGCGTATGCCCACTGTTATTCCTCCTCCCAGGTTGGATTCCAGATCTGCTTCTCCTAAGGGACTGATGAGTCCCATGGGCATCGCACTCTGATAGGACACCATCTTCCTTCCAATCCCGGGTATCGCAGCTCAGCAGGGAATGGTTCACAGTTTGACAGAGAGAATAAAAGTTAAAAATCTGCAGTGGGCTGGGGAGTATAAATTGATATGATTTTCCTTGCAGCTAGTTTGCCACTATGTATTGACTTAAATATATTCTTACACTTTGGCCCATTAATGTTAAGTTTTGGAAATTTTTCCTGGGGAATGATCTAGCATATGTGTTAAGCTTCAGGTAAAACATTATCTATTGACCATTGTTTATATTAGGAAAAAAAAAACAACCAATCATGGAAAAAATGTCCAACATTGTGGAATTGGTTAAATAAATTTCAGCATGTCAGTATTTCCCTGGATAGAATATTGTGTAAGCAGTAAAAATTACAAAGAATTTAAATTTACGAACAAATGATGTATGTTAAGTGAACATTGTATTCACTTAGTATAGAATGTCTTCTGAATTATACTGGCCAGGCTTTACTAAAAGGATCAGAAACACACCAATACAGGAACAATAACCTGATTAGTGGGATAATTGGTATTTAAGTTCTTTTTCTTCTGTTTTTCTTTGGTATTTTTGATTTGTCTATAAGCATGCTGTCACTGTGTCTGATTTCCAGGGTAAGACACAGAAGGGCAAAAATTAGAGTTCTGCCATTATAATCAGGGAAAAAGTTCAACCTGATCCTCAGCAGCACCTTCCCCAAATGTTGAATTTTAGATTCTGCTCCGTGGAACTGTCAAGGAGGCAAGGGAAGGAGAGTTTATGGGCTACATTGATTTGTACTCCTTTCATGCCTATAACTTAGCCACGTGAGATGAGTCCTCTTAGGAAGTGCTGGTAGGAGGTACACATCAAAGGCTGGGACAATAGGGATGAGGCCTGTCTGCTCCCTGGAGGAGGGTGTGCTCAGGGAGGGAGGAAGACTGGGGGACTGGCAATTCCCCTGGGTAGGCTCAGCGGGGATGAAGGGCCTCGTGCATTTTTCAAGTCTGGGAGGTGTAAACTTTCACCAGTTGGGCAATTGAACTTAAATCACTGCCAAGGACACTGGGGCCTGAGAGGTTTTCCACGGTGGTTATGTTAGCCTCCAGCTTCTTTGGAAGGCTGGTCTCTTGAAGACCAAGCCTAGGAGAAGGTGTGCTTGGAAGACTGCATCCCTGTGTTTCCTCTTTTCCTGCCCTCTCTCAATGAATGCTCAGGACTTCTTGTCTTTTGGGATCCTGCTGTGTCTCTCTGCCCTGTTAGTCCTCTGGCTTTCTTTGGGTCTTATGGCTTTAGCAGTAGCCACAGTCCCTGTGTCCGTCTCTCCTGGCAGGCTGACATATCCACCATTAGAAGCTCTGATCTTTGCCAATCTGGCAAACGCAGTGGTAGTTCTGGGAAAACTGACTTATCCACTGTATGCTCTTCCCAGATAGTGCTTGAATTTGCATTGAACTCATGGCCCAAATTCTAGTGGCAGATAGGGACTGCAAGAGGGACCTCCCAGTCCCCTACAGCCCTTTCCTCCATTCTGCATGCCAACCTTGACTTGTTCCTGTGTTATCTGACCTATTGTGCAAATGGAGGACCACTTCCCAGAGAAACTGATCCCATCTGTGGGATTCTAGGCTCTTCTGGATAATCCATCTTTCACCACTTCCGGAGAACTATACATGTCTCTCTCTCTTTTTTCCCCCTTTACTTTTTTAAAGTACATAATGCTTTTGAATAAGTTCAATTTCAAAAATGACAAAAACACTGAGAGTAAAGTCTCTGGCCTACCTCTGTTCCTCTTCTGCCCACTTTTTCCTCAGAGAGGACAGAGGAATAGAGGCAGCTTTTCCAGATGGCTGCTCAGTGGTCTCAACTCCATCTTCTCCACTGATCCGAGAGGATATCATAATGTCCTGTGTATTTGGATCTGTTCCTGGACTTCGTTTTCTGTTTCACTGTCTGTCTATTTCTGTGCCAACATCACTGAGAATGGAGAACAGGCAGCAGCTCTTCAAGCCCAGGGGAAGGTGTGCAGCTTTTTTCTTCCTCACCACGTTCTTTAGTTCTCCTTTCAGACTTGATGCTGATACTAGTGATATTCTTCAGAGTGATGTCTGCAGTAGATACAGTTCTCCCCATTTGATGGATAAAGTCAATGAGGAACAGAAAGGTTGAAGTCACTTGCTCAAGGCCATGTAGCTGGTAGGGGGAAGAGCATTAGGAGTCTAGAGACAGACAGCTACCTACCATGCTCTCTGTACTATTTTTCAGAATATTATTATTATTATAAAAACTAATAGCTACTGTTTAGGCATTATGCTGCATACTTTGAGTTCTGTGTATATAAAGTCTCATTTAACTGACTCTCCCTAATAATGCCACAAAGTAGATATGCCCACCAGATTTGCACACATGGGAAATTGAGGCTCTGAAATGTTATCTAAGCTGTTAAAGGCCCCCTGGCTAGAATGTGTTGCTCTGAGGGCCACGTCTTTAAGAAGATGTTTTATTGACTCCGGATGTTTACATTCATGATCAAGTACTCTTTCATATTCCTTCGCTGTCTCTTCCTTTGTCAGTCAGATCTCAGGCAGTTTGCGAAGGCACAGAGGTAGGGATGCCCAGGTGTGTAAGGCTCCTTATCACTCTCTACTCTGAACTCCTGGGTTGGTTCACTCTCATATTTTTGGACACCATTTTGCTTTCTTAGGCTATGAAACTCTCTCGAACAACACACAAACTCTCAGAGCAGGGTCTTTGTGCTCTTAGGTGATCCGTAAATGTGTTGGCGTTGAGAAAGCTAATATGGAAGTTCACATTGGGTTTAAAAAAAAAAAAAAAAAAAAAAGCTAATGGAGGATCTCAAAGCCCCAACAGTGAAATTCAAACTTGATGGCACAGGTAGTGGGGAGCCTCAGAAGATTCTAAAATGAAGACATAAGACATGAAAATGGTCTTTAAGGAGAAGTAGTCAGGGCTCTTAACCACTCTGAATAGTACCCTGCACAGAAAGGAAAGAATGAGGACAACAAAACCCAGTTAACTTTATATGTAAAGGCTCAGATCTTCAGGGCACTTTGCTTTGTCCATCTGGTCTAAACACTATCATCTGAATTTCCCAATACCCCATTATTTTCCTCTGTGGCTCTGAGGGTCTTTGTGTCCCGCATCTAGGAGGACGGGGCAGGGCTTTCTCTTTTAGACCAGGCTCTTTATCACAAAGACTAGGAAGGAACTTGGGGCAGAATAAAGAAACCTTATCTCAGATGACAAAGTCCTTCAGGGTCTGGCTCTTGCCTTCTCTCTCTGGCCATCATCTCCCTTCTTTTATTGCAATGCCTGCATGCAAACTGAGCACTTTCAGTCTCCAAATGTGCCATGCCCCATGTTGCTCCTGGAATAGTTTCTGCCCCTTCTTTTCTAATTCCTCCCCTTTCTGAAGGCTTAGCTGAGATGCCACTTCCTTACAGAAATTTCCTTGAGCTCCATAGGGTAGGTTGGGTGCTCCCTCTGTGTCTCTCATGGCATCCTGCCATTTCCCCCTCATTTCTGCTGCTTCTGTGACAGTTGAATAGCTTACTTGTTCCCCTGGATTCAGAGCTCCTAACGGGAAAGGGCTGCTTCTCAGTTGTCCCTGGGCCTGGCACACAGCAGCTGTCCAAAAATCTTGGCACATGAATAATGAAGGAACATTGCCACGGGCCAGCTGTCTCCATCTGTTGCACCAACTGACTAGTTGGTGGCTCTCAGCTCCATTAATCTCCTCGTTGTCATCCTAAAAGGAAAACCGTTGCTCCCAACTCAGGAGCAAAGGAACTCTTCCTTTCCTAGGAAGACCTTTCCTTCTGGATTCCTGATTTCATGATTTCCTAAGTCCTTGCTTTCCCAGGAGGCTGCATCTCCCCATCACCACCAGCAGTATCCCTCACAGCCTCCTTTCTATAGGTCACAAAATAAAAAAGCAGTACTTCCATTGGCCATGCAGCTTCCTGAAGAGACCAGACTACTCTGAAAAGACTGTCTTTGACCAAACCTGAGTCAGGCTCTTCTGAGCCCTCTTCTTGACTAAGTCTAGAGCTTGGGCTGTGTCCTTGGCCTGCTTAGACCACTTTTAGCAAGAATCCTGCTGAGTCAGTGTGGCAAAAATCCCCCCCACCCTTGGTGTCCAATCATCCTTAGTATCTGATCAAATTCTTTATCCCCCACCTTTGATATCTTATCATCCTGGCCTGTCTTCCTCAAGAACCCTGTTAGGTGGGTTTAGCAAGAATCGCCTAGCGCTTGATGTTTCCTCTTAGGGCTCTTCCATCTGCTGACCTCCACCCTGTTGCTTTGGTATAAATCCCCACTTGTCCTTGTACTTGGTGTTGAGTCCCATCTCTCTCCCTACTACAAAACCCCTTGCAATGGTCCCTCTTGTGAGAAGTTTTCCTTACTGCCTTTACCAAGCATCACAAATCATTTCCACTCCCCATCCTGACCTTGTAAACCTCTGTTCTTGTGCCTCTGTCTTCTCAGACACCAAAAGTCCCCTTTCCCCAAGGCACACTGCCCTCATGTCTCCTCCTCCTCCTCCTAGAAGCACCTCAGACTTCATTCTCCTTCTATGTCTATTACTCCTTTCTTTAACCTCTGTGATGTCTCACCATTTATCTTTCCTCCCCTCCTATTTTCTCTGCAAGCTGGGGCCTGTCCACCTACTTCTTAAATACAGCTTTTTCCAGATATGTGTTTTTAACCTTCTGCTTCCTTCATTCTGTGTACATTGCCTCTCCGGAGAGTAACCCCCAAGGCCTTAAAATGAGTATTGTCTCAGGGGGTTTGGAACCCCTTAGAAAATGCTCATGGGTTATCTGGGAGTCCAAACAGAAGAGTGATATCAGGTTATCAGCACAGCTTGCTCCCCAACACCAGGATCCGTCATCCCTTCAGGTGGTAGGCTGGGCCTCAGGTATCTCTCAGAGTACATTTGAATGAATGGAGGGGAATCTACTGACACTGCCCAGAGTCCTGCTCTGAGCCCATCCACCTTTTGCCCTGCTCTGGAGATCCTTCTGGGGAACCAGTTACAGGGACTCCACCTCCCACTGAAGACAAAGGCCCAGGGAGAAGTGGGAGGAGCTGGTGTTCTGGATGCCCAGGTTAGAGCTGGAGGAGTTAATATCCCAGGAGCCCAAGGAGCAGAGCTTGCTATCCAAGGTGTGGCCAGTGTGTCCTAGTGGCATAGTTCCAGGTATCTTCACATATGCTGGGTAATCATTTTTGTGGTTTCTGCACCCGTGTAGCGACATCCAAGCCAGCTGTAAGCTGATTATTCTAATAGTTCCTGTATATTTTGAAAATATACATATCATCATTATTTCAAAATACTTGGCATGAAAAATTTGATTGAATTTGAAATTTGTTTACATTATCACAAAAATGTCACTATTACTTGTCAATGAAGGAAGAGTTTCTAGATTTATTCCAACATGATTTTTCCATGTAGATTTTTAAACGGTTATAAAAATGATTTAAAAATTTATATTACCTCTTGTGTAAACAGAGTTTCTTGAGGAGATCATCAAGAATTTGAAGGGATTATTATTAAAAAGTGTTATTCCAGAGTTACATGTAACAGTTTCCAACCTGTTCCTCCCAAGAGAATGGGCAGAAGTTAAGAAAAGTTTGTTCATCGACAGATTCAAGCATTTCACTTAAATACTTGAAAACATTTAATTTGGCAGTTTTATATAAATTCAGTATTTAATACCTTCCTGAAACTTTTGTATTTTATATTTCCTATATTGAAATAAACAAAGTATAATGATTTTTCCCCCATTAAAGTCTAAATTTCCTTCAGTTTACCTCCAGGGCATGATATAAATGCTATCATTTTCTCTGTATGTTCTCAAATTAAAAATATTGGGAATATTTAAAAGCAACTTTATTGAGGTGTAATTTACATGTTGAACTACTCACCTATTTTAAGTGCACTATGGATGATTTTTATTAAATTTACTGAGTTGTACAACCGTTGGCATTCGTTTTTAGAACATGTTACTCATCCTGGTAAGATGGGATAATAGTTGTGAAGGACGGTGAATGAAACCAAAAGGCGTTCCTTGGGAGGACGGAGCTTTGGGTCCTAAGCAGCCAGCGGGCAAATATGAGGGTGCTGAATCCCGAGGAGAAGCATCTGGGAAGGGGGACAGGGCCGACCTAAAACACGCTGTTGTTCTGGGCATGGGGAGGTTGGGGGCTGGTTTGTGGCTCAGCTTAAATATCCCTGACTCCAGGCAGGTGTTTCTAGCTCACCTAACAGGCTGCTGCTTCCTTTCCTGGTCTCCAGTGTACCACTGTTACAGCAAAATTACTGGTGGATTTTTGGTTTGTGAATCTGCTGTCCCTGCTAGACTGTGAGTGTCCATGGCGTGCCCCCTATCCCTCTCCACCTTTGTGTCCCCATAACTTAGCTCCATCTCTGGCACAGAGAAGAGCCTCACAGTCACTGTTTTCCCCATGAGGAAGTGCCCTCCAGCTCTTTATCCTCCCCTCCAAGGTTGCCGGAGCTGAGCAGAGGCACTTGGGGAGATTCCCCAGCAGACAGTGGCCAGAGCAGAATCCGTCTGTGTCAATGGGGGGGGGGGGGGCGCGGGGACGACACAGAGCACGCAGGCCCGGCTGCTGCAGCCCTGGCTTCTTGTCTGGCCCTGCTTCTGACCATCTGTCCCTCTGTGCTGTCAGTTGCACCTCTCAGCTGTTGCACCTCCTCCCAGATGAGGCTGCCAGGTGACACACTGTCTCAGTTGCCTTCCAGCTACAAAGCCCCATGATTGCGCTGGTGCAT
Organism: Neogale vison; assembly: GCF_020171115.1. Taxonomy (NCBI): domain Eukaryota; kingdom Metazoa; phylum Chordata; class Mammalia; order Carnivora; family Mustelidae; genus Neogale; species Neogale vison. The sequence goes on along the minus strand of NC_058093.1, from coordinate 94,798,543 downwards.
CTTCCTTCCAGGGTCTTCTGGAACTGCCCGCATTTGAAGAGGCCACCTCGGGGGAGCAAGGGAGAAGACCACAGGGGCTCTAGCCCTGGCTCTGCCTGGGGACCCGTAATTATAGCATTTGCCGGAATTGTTGCTGCCCATCCCCCCCAAAATACCGGTGAAGGCAGCAAGCAGATCAACTGCCTTTTCCACCTCCAGAAGCAGGTCTCTGGCCAAGATGGGTTCCCCAGGCCCAAGGAGAGTGAGATGGAAAGCAAGCCCATCACGCTGTTTTGTTTGTTTGTTTTTAAAAGATTGTATTTATTTATTGTAGAGACAGAGATCACAAGTAGACAGAGAGGCAGGCAGAGAGAGAGGGGAGGAAGGAGGCTCCCTGCTAAGCAGAGAGCCCGATGCGGGGCTCCATCCCAGGACCCTAGGTTCATGACCTGAGCTGAAGGCAGAGGCTTTAAACCACTGAGCCACCCAGGCGCCCCATCATCAAACTGTTTTTGAGGGCACTTACCAGCTGCCCAGATCTGCAATCCCCTTTTTAAAAGCAGAGTTACTTTCTGAGTAATAGAGCCCCATTATTCTTTATCACTGGACTCTCAACTCTGCTCCGTATTTCCCTTTGGTGTTCTCCCACTCACTAACCCATTTATCCTCTCTCTCTTTTTTTTTTTTTTTTAAGATTTTATTTATTTATTGGAGACACAGAGATCACAAATAGGCAGAAAGTCAGGCAGAGAGAGAGGGGGAAGCAGGCTCCCTGCTAAGCAGAGAGCCCCATGTGGGGCTCGATCCGAGGACTCTGAGATCATGACTTGAGCCGAAGGCAGAGCTTAACCCCGCAGAGCTTAACCCACTGAGCCACCCAGGCAACCCCCCCACCCCCCACCCCCCCCCGCATTTATCCTCTCTTAAGACCTTATACTTAAAGCCGACAGAAACTATAGCTGTGATGGCCTGGGAAAGCTTTCTGGGGGGTGGCCCAAGCTGGCTCCAGTGGCAGCCAGGACGGAGAACCTTCCCTAAACCTAAACTATTGTTTGTTCCCAGGTGACTCAAGTGGGTTTCTGGGTTGGGGATGGGAGCTGCTTCTTGGCACCCAGTTGAAGGAATTTTAGACTTTCTGGTGTGTTCTCTGGGCTCCAGTGTGGACTCCTTGGTGTTGCGGCAGCATAGGCAGCCCCAAGGGGAGGCAGGCAGCGTCCCACACCGCCCCCCCAATCCCCCAGCTCTCGGGGCATTACAGGACCAGTCTGGGCTTCCTGGGATTGATCAGACCTGACTGTGGTTTTCCTGTCTAATCATGTTGTTAATTAACATCACAAATCTTCGCAGCTGGTGGCTGCTTTTTGCATCTCATCCCCTCCTCCTCCCTTCTGTACACCAATTAGTGCAAAAGCGGGGACCAGATCTTCAAGCATTGATTTGCCTTTGTAGTAATGATTATTTTGGGAACAACCCAACCCCCTCCAAGCAAATGAACTCCCGCCACACCCTGAATTTGAACCACATGCTTCCTTCCTCATAGATTTTTGGTTTTGCTAGGCCAGGACAGAGGACCCAATTACTGAAAAGAATAATACCACATTTGTCTCCTTTGGTTTTAAAAGACAAATGGGACTGTGAGGAAAGAAGGGGAGAGCACATCTCCAGAGGATGTGGCTCATTTAAAGGTGTTGGCTGGTCTTTTCAAAAAATCAGTTCCTTGAAGGTGGAAACCTAGTCCAGCCAAATGTCAAGTGGAACAATGTGAGAAAGCCCCAGTAACACTTCCCTGTTTATGAAGTGGTTCGTGCCTCAGACGGCTGAGTTCCTGCTGGTTCATCAGACCTTCAGGGGTCAGGGACCAAGGCATGTCTGTGCCAAGGGAATTGTTTATAGCCTTAGCCTGGAGAGGGAGACAAGGATGGCGGTGCACCTCTGATGGTCCAGGGACAGCCAGGCCTTGAACCTTGACTCTGGGTCCTCACCAGGGCACTTGCCAATAGACCTCTATGGTTAGTTAGTCCCCTAGAAAGGTTATATGGTCAGACAGCAAAAGAAAAGGAGTCTTTGGCCTTGTGCTCACTAGGCAGCATTTGGAAGAATAGACAGTGCATAGTGTGTTTGAGCAGATTTCATCTTTTGTCTTTTTACCTCCCTGATACTCCCTTCCAGCCTTGCGGGATCATCTCCTTATTCCTCCTCCACTCTTACTCTCTCTCCCAGACACAGAGGCTCATGACCTTAATCATCACACTCTCTCCCCATCTCTTCTCATCCTATTCTCTCCTTTGTGGGGGATTGTGAGGGCCTGGGCTCTGTGTGGGAGTACGCGGTAATCTATTAGCAATGTCTGCCAGGCCAGGGTCGGGGTGAAGACTGCCAGGCAAGCGATGTCTTTACCATCCCCATCCTTTTTTGCTTTTTAATTTTTAATTGTGGTAAAATACAAACAACATAAAATTTGTCATCTTAACCATATCTAAGTGTGCAGTTCAGTGGTGTTAAGTGTATTCCCAACTGTCGTGCAATCTGCCTCCAGGACTTGATCATCTTGCAAAACCGAGACTTTATCTAGTAGATATCCCCTTATCCTCCCCTCCTCCAGCCCCTGCTAACCACCATTCTACTTTCTGTTCCTATGAGCTATTCTGGATAAGTGGAACCATTAAGTATTTGTCTTCTTCTGTCTGGCTTCTTTTACTTAACGTAGTATCTTCGAGTTTCATCCATGTTACAGCACATGTCAGAATTTCCCTTCTTCTTAAGGCTTAATAATATTCCATTCTATGAATAGACTACATTTTATTTATCCACTCATCTGTCAATGGACATTTGGGTTATTTCCACTTTTTGATTATTGTGAAGGATGGGTATACAGATCTTTCCCAACAATTCAGTGATCTAATCTAGTATTTTTCAAATTTGTTTACATTAGAGCCATCTGCAGAGCTTTTAAAAATGACTGTTCTTTGAACCATCACTCCAATTAAATCAAATGTCTAGGTGTAGAGTCCATAGGTCAAAAATCAAAGGTATTTTTTAAAAACGCAGATTCTCTGGAGATTGTGATTCACTTGGTCTGGGATGTGGCCCAGAAATCTATACTTTGAGGAAAGAACCTCAGTATATTCTCATGATTGGTATTTTAGAAAATACTGTCTAAGCCATCATGTAACGGCCCTTAACCTTCACACAGACTTATCCCTTGGTCATAAATGGTGTCAGACTATTCTCTAGTTATCTTATGTGTCTTGATCTTATAGCCCCACTTGGACTGTAAATTCATATAATTGTAGAATTTCTGAATTCAAAGGGGCCATGGAGACCAGATAATCATTCAACCAAGGTTATACCTTAGTCAATTTTAGGACTGTGTCTAGAAGCAGTTTTAAATTCTCTCCACTCAATAGGAATTTAAAATTTTTGTTTTCCTACAGTGCCAGTGCAAGCAAGCATGTTACTTTTAAGAAAGACTGGTGTGACTACCATTGTTCTTACATTTATACCTCCTGCTGCTCAGAGCAGCCCATCAATCAGTGATTGGAACAGCATCATGATGTGTAAGGGTTTGAATGAAAACATGATCTCAGTTGTGCCTGTCATAGCACACCCTCACTTTTAGGCCAGGTTCAAGTCCACATTGGTTGTGAGACCCTGGACCAGTATGGACGTAATTTTTTACTTTCTTCCTTGAGTCAGGAAGCATAAGACCTTGCATTAATTGAACATTGACTATTCACCAGCTGCAATTCTATGTGGATTACATGGATTATTTGATAGACCTATGAGGAAATAAGAGCTTAGAAATGTCCAATGACTTGTACAGAGTTACTTCCTAGCAAGTGACAGGACTTGGATTTGAAGTCAGGCTTATTTCTCAGCCCAATCTCTCTCTTTTTATTATTTTTTTGAATTAACCTATAATGTATTATTTGTTTCAGGGGTACAGGTCTGTGAGTCATCAGTCTTACACAATTCACAACACTCGCCATAGCACATATCCTCCCCAGTGTCCATCACCTAGCCACCCCATTTACCCACTGCCCCCCCCAGCCAGTAGCCCATTTGTTTCCTGAGATTAAGAGTCTCTTATGGATTGTCTTCCTCTCTGGTTTCATCTTGTTTCATTTTTTCCCTCACTTCCCCTATGATCCTCTGTCTTATTTCTCAAATTCCTCATATCATTGAGACCACATGATAATTGTCTTTCTCTGATTGACTTATTTCACTTAGCATAATATCCTCTAGTTCCATCCACGTCATTACAAATGGCAAGCTTTCTTTTTTGATGGCTGCATAGTATTCCAGAGTGTGTGTGTGAGTGTGTGTGTGTGTGTGTGTGTGCGCCACATCTTTATCCGTCCATCTCTTGATGGACATCTAGGCTCTTTCCATAGTTTGGCTATAGTGGACATTGCTGCTATAAACACTGGAGTGCACATGCCCCTTTGGATCACTACATTTGTATCTTTGGGATAAATACCCAGTAGTGCAATTGCTGGGTCATAGGGCAGCTCTATTTTCAACTTTCTGAGGAACTTTCATACTGTTTTCCAGAGTTCAGCCCAATCTCTTAATCACTGTGCTATTTCACATGATGAAAAGAGATGAGGTAAGCCAAATAGTTAGCATAGTCCATTACAGAAGCTCAGTAAATTGTTCATCATCATCATAATTGCAGCAGCAACTAAACCTTGTATAGCTCTTGCTTTGTGCCAAGTACCATTTTATGCACTTAACACATATCTATTTGCAAAATAATCCCATGAAGCCATACTATTATAACAGATTTTACAGATGAGGAAACTGAGGCACAAAAAGTTCTACTGCTAGTAAGTAGCAGAGGTGAGATTGAACTAAAGAATATGGCTCCAAACTTAATGCCATAACCAGTACATTGTGCTGCCTTCCATGTGATAAATGTGAACTACTATTGGTACTAATTATTAAAAATAAACCCTCCAATTTCTTTCAATGTGGTATTTTTTCTACATGCTTTCCTTGTAGGCATGCCCAGAAGATAAGAGTAAATATGATAATATATTCAGGTGTCCTTTTTATGTCTTCCCTTTCTGCCCTCTCAAATTTCTTATGCAATTCAATCAGATGCTATTTCACATCATCTGATTTCTTAGTTACTTTGGGAGTAACCTCTGGGGAAGGGCCATTCATGGGGCCATTACCTTTTTTTAAGTTGGAAGGAACCTTTGAGCTCTTCTAGGGCAGAAGTCTCCAAAATAGAGTGCTTGAACCCAACAGGATGCACAAGGTTATCCTTTGGAGTTGGAGAAGAAAATATTAGTGTAAAACCAAAGAAATTAAGGGCCATAGCATTTTTCCAGTCAGGAAGTTCAGTGGACACCTCCTAGACATCATCATAGTGACTCTGGCCCAGCTGTCCCTGCCGACCCTCTTTTCTTGAAGCATTTACCTCCTTTAGTTGAGTGACGTCACACTCTTGTCCCTTTTCTCTTCTCTCTCTCTCTCTGGCTGCTCTTTTTCAGTATCCTTTGCAGGTTTCCCATTTCAGGAATTTACATTTTTTTAAAAATTAATATATGGCATGACATGGCATTCTTACTTGCTCTATGCATCAGACGGTCATGGTTCTTGTACAGAATATCCCCTGTTTGAGACAAAGGTGGAGAGTCTATAGCACAGATGAAGCTGCCTTCCCTGTTTTACTTCCTTTCAGTATATTTATGTGTGCTGTTAGAGGTTAAATTGGGTTCCACAAGAAGATTTGTTGAGGTCCTAACCCCTAGTACCTCAGAAGACGATTTATTCTGAAATAGGGTCATTGTAGATGCAGTCAGTTACGTTAGATGAGGTCGTATTGAATTAGGATGGGCTCTCAATCCAATATGGCTGCTGTCCCCGTAAGAAGAGAAGAGACACAGAGACATTTGGAGAGAAGACAGCCATGTGATGGCAGGGGCATCTATTGGAATGAAGCATTTGCAAGCCAAGGAACGCAGGGATTGCCAGCAAATACCAGCAGCAAAAAAGCTAGGGAAAGATTCTCCTGTACAAGTTTCATAGGGCGTGTGGCATTACCAACATCTTGATATCAGATTGCCAGTCTCCAGAACTGTGAAAGAATAAATTTCTGTTGTTTTAAGCCACCTAGTTGTACTTTGTCATGGCAGCCACAGGAAACAAATATATGTGCCTATGTAGGTAGATTTATGAATTCTATTTCCTTGTTTAAGTGAAACTATCCTTCACCAAATGGACACTCTGCAAAGACACCACTATTTGAAGATAATACCTCTGATGCAATGCAGAGGACCACAGGGACACAGCAACACTGCCCCCTCCATCAACCGCCACTGTGGGGGAAAAACGAAGACCGTTCCATTTAACCTGTAAGAAGTCAGTTAAAAATTTCTTGATGTATGAAGATATTTGGTCTATAGATTACCATTTCCTATAATTATGATAAATCAATCTTATCCCAACTCATATTTGTCTTGAGGTATTAGCTAATGATAGTATCAAGCCATCATGATCAATAGGACATTTGCTATTCCTTATTTCATCTTTATCTCATCCTTTTAAATATTTTACTTTTATGCCTTTTCATAGTGTGTGCAGTATTTCTTCATTAAGATGCACATTTATGCAGAATGGGAGAAGATATTTGCAAATGACATATCAGATAAAGGGCTAGTGTCCAAAATCTATAAAGAACTTAGCAAGCTCAACACCCAAAGAACAAATAATCCAATCATTGGTTGGACGACTGCCTTCGGCTCAGGGCGTGATCCTGGAGTCCCGGGATCGAGTCCCACATCAGGCTCCCAGCTCCATGGGGAGTCTGCTTCGCTCTCTGACCTTCTCCTCGCTCATGCTCTCTCTCACTGTCTCTCTCAAATAAATAAATAAATAAATCTTTAAAAAAAAAAAAAAAGAAATGGGCAGAGGACATGAACAGACATTTCTGCAAAGAAGACATCCAGATGGCCAACAGACACATGAAAAAGTTCTCCATATCACTCAGCATCAGGGAAATACAAATAAAAACCACAGTGAGATACCACCTCACACCAGTCAGAATGGCTAAAATTAACAAGTCCGGAAATGACAGATGCTGGCGAGGATGTGGAGAAAGGGGAACCCTCCTACACTGTTGGTGGGAATGCAAGCTGGTGCAACCACTCTGGAAAACAGCATGGAGGTTCCTCAAAATGTTGAAAATAGAACTACCCTTTGACCCAGCAATTGCACTACTGGGTATTTACCCTAAAGATACAAACGTAGTGATCCAAAGGGGCACGTGCACCCGAATGTTTATAGCAGCAATGTCCACAATAGCCAAACTCTGGAAAGAACCTAGATGTCTATCAACAGATGAATGGATAAGGAAGATGTGGTATATATACACAATGGAATACTATGCAGCCATCAAAAGAAATGAAATCTTGCCATTTGCGACGACGTGGATGGAACTAGAGGGTATTATGCTTAGTGAAATAAGCCAAGTGGAGAAAGACAACTATCATATGATCTCCCTGATATGAGGAAGTAGAGATACAACATGGGGGATTAAGGGGGTAGGAGAAGAATAAATGAAACAAGATGGGATTGGGAGGGAGAAAAACCATAAGTGACTCTTAATCTCACAAAACAAACTAAGGGTTGCTGGGGGGAGGGGGATTGGGGGAGGGGGTGGGGTTATGGACATTGGGGAGGGTATGTGCTATGGTGAGTGCTGTGAAGTGTGTAAACCTGGTGATTCACATACCTGTACCCCGGGGGTTAAAAATATATTATATGTTTATAAAAAATAAAAAATTAAAAAAAATGCACATTTATGCCTTATAAATGCAGAAGATAAATAAAAGCATGTATTTTGGCAGTACGTGTTCATACATATTTTTTTCATTGATGGGGTCCATGATGAAGTCAACACCTCCTCCACTTTTGTGCTTAAGAAAACAGGTTCCAGGGTAGTTACATGAATTGAGTCACCCACGATCAGAACTTGAACTGGGTTCTTCCGACTCCAGGCCAGGATTAAACCCGTATACCATTTTCTCTCCTGCAGAGATTTAATGAGTTTTCATATTTTGCCCTATTTCAACATCATGAGGCTTTGGGCCATTTTAAGTAAAATGCTCCTACTTAGCAAGCCTTGTAGGGAGTAGAGGTGTCCCAGCAGGGTCAGGCAAATGTGGGCTTACATTCTGGCTCTGCCACCCAATAGCTGTGTGATCTGGAGCAAGTATCTTAACCTCTCTGATCTTTACTTTCCTCAATGATAAGATTCAGATATTTGTGCTCATGGCATAGGATTTTTTAAAAAAAATAAATCATTTAAGGTTCTCCAAGTGTAAACTACATGCTCCTTAAGGTTTAGTTGTAAGAGTTGATGTTGCTGTTGAGATTATGAAGATGTAGGAGATAGAATTCTGTCTTATATATGGGGGTCATCTATCTATCTATCTATCTATATAGGAGTTCTGTCATATATATATATATATATATATATGTATGTTCTGGGTACCAGTGCATAAGCCCCAAGTCCAGATGTGACTCTGATTTGCCTGGCTGGCTGGGCATGTGGCCTGGGATGTAGTGCTGCAGCAGAGACCAGTTTCTATGGGCTGACTGCAATTCCTACTACCTTTCCCTGAGCCCAGCTCACATTCCTGGTACTGAGAGATTCACATTGCTGACTGGGAGTCACATTATTTCTCTTATCTTGGTTAAGGCAAATGTCCTGACAGAGAGTTTTCTTTCTCCCCTCTATCCACGCTTCAGTCCACTGTAATCTGGCTTCTACCCATCAAATGCTTAGAAGCTTCTCAGCCAAGGGCCATAGTGACTTCCTTGTCAGGTCCGATGGACACCTTTTGATCGTTACCATGACATCCTGGTACTGTTCATCACACTGTCAGGGATCATTTGACCCCTTCCTCCTCCTTAAAAGCACTCTCTTTCTTCATCGAGAAACACCACACTGTCTTGGCTTTCTTCTCTCTGGATGCTCCTCGTCACTTTCTTTGGCCAGCTTACATTCTTTGACTCGACATTACATCCTGGAACTTTGCCCAGTTCTGCTCAAGCCCTTATTCTTCCTGAACAATTCCATCTATGGGCTGGGCACCCCCTACCCTTAGCATCACTGATTCACCTCAGAGAGGGAGGGCTGACTGTCAAACTTACCTGTCAGGGGAACGGCCTCTTCAAACTGCATATGTCACAGTGTATGGCTCCGGATGCACCCCATATCACTGTCCTAGTGGTCCTTCCTAGAGAACATGGTTACGTGGGGTGTGTGTGTGTGCGTTGCACGTGCGCATGTACATGCACACACTGAGGAGCTCTTATGTAATACTCATGCATCCCAGCCTATCCCCTGCACATGTAGATACTACTATGCATATCCATTTGGATGTCCACTAGTCACCTCCCACTCTGTCTGACCCAAGTGTCCCTTAGGTCGCCCATGAACTTGTTCCTTTCCCTTCATTTCTAGTTTGAGTGAGTGGCATCACCATTCAAACATTTGCTCAAGTTAAGACCTGGTTATCTATCATGCTTGACTCCTGTTCCATTACCCCCCGACTTATGCCCACAGTCAATTACCAGGCCCTCAAGAATCTACTTCCCCAAGGCATATGCATGAGGTCATTTCTTCTTTTTCCCACTGATGCTGCCTTCCTCACTTCCATCAGGTCTTTCAGACTTCAGGCCATGGGCCACACTTAGCCTTCTTTGCACACAGTCTCAATAGGGCCCTCCCCTGCCTGAGTGCTTTTGTGGGTCCCTATTGCCCTCGGGATTCAGCTGAGCTCTGCTCACCTCTTTGGCCTTATTTCTAGCCTCTGCTCACCGTACTCCTCTAGTTGATTGTCCAGAGAGAATATACTTGGGACAAAAGAGGGTCGTCAGTTATTACCCCGGGAAAACAAGAACTCTCTCATGAAAACTGGGAGGTTCAGTCAAGCCAAGTCTTTCCCTAACCTTTGAATGTGTTTTGTGTTCTTTCATCTGTAGACCTTTGTTTCGACAGACATCCCTGCTTTGCCTGTTTGCAACCTCCAGCCCCCTGTGCATCTTTCTTAGAATCTGTACCTCATCCCTGTAGCATGTAAAGCACTCCATTGAAAATTTTTAAGCTTTTTATTTTTAATTGAAGTAGTCAACATACCATGTTATATTAGTTTCAGTTGTACAGCACAGTGATTTGACATTTATATACATTACGAATGCTCATCAAAGTCAGTGTGGTTACCGTCTGTCACCAAAGTTATTACGGTATTATTGACTGTATTCCCTATGCTGTACTTTCCATCCTTGTGACTTCTCTCATAAATGGGAAGTTTGTACCTCTTAGTTCCCATCACCTGTTTTGCCCATCCACCCTGCCCCCTCACTTTCTGGCAGCCACCAGTTTGTTTTCTACATCTGTGAGTCTTTTTTGGTTTTGTTTGCTCATTTGTTTGTTCACTTGCTTTTAGATTCCACATCTAAGTGAGAGCATATGTAGTTTGTCTTTTTCTGTCTGACTTACTTCTCTTAGAATAAAACCCTCTTCATCCATCCATGTTTTCACAAAATGGCAAGATTTCCTTTTCATCACTCCATTTTAATAGTCTGTATTTTCAGCTTCACCTGAGAGAAAAAAAATGAAGTCAGTTTGGATCTCGAGTTACTTTAATGCTTCTTCCACTCCCTAAACTGCTTTCTCCGGTACAACCCTGCCCTTTTAAAAATAAGAAACAGTAGGTTTAAGGCTCAGATTCATGGTATAAGTGACAGAATCTTACCAGAAAGTTAAAACATCATCTTATTTTCATTTTATCTGTTGATGTTTATCATCTTTTTATAACGAGTAATGCCAGTTTCCTATTTGTGCTAATGACATGTTTTAATTCAAAATTAATTGAAGTAAAAGAAAAAGAGCCAATTGAAATAAAAGCATTAAATTAATAATAGCCCAGTTGATATATGAATATGGAGACAGTTCATGACAGTGGTACAGCTCCTCAGAATATGGACATTCTCCTGTCATAAGACAATAAATGCCATTATCACACCAAAGGAAATTTATAGTATAATGCAAAGTATGTAACTTCTAATATATTCTAAATATTGACATTTTAAAATAGATCACTCATATTATTCTTTTGACTTTATCCAATGGAATCTAAACACCATAGGACTTCTAAACTCATTATTGTCTATTTTTGAATAAACAAGCTCTTCTGTAGCATTTGAACATTTTACATCTTTCTTTCTTTGAATTTCTATCCTGCTGACTCCGAAAAGTCTTATCTTAATGTATATTTTTTATGCGTCAGAGTTTTTTATTGTGCATTCCAGCATGTTCTTGTAAAACCAAAAATTCACTTACTAAAACTGAATTCTTCCTTTATGGCCTGTGATAATAAAGCCCTAAGTGTTAACAAAATCTTCCTGATTGAGTAATCATTAAAATTATTACTAGTACACAAATACACTATTAGTATGCTACTGACCATAATATGGTAATAGCATCATGATTTCGATATTAGTCATAAAATATAAAAAAAAAATTTGGAAATATATCTCCTAAATGACGTGATGGGGTCTTTAGCAAATAGCTCATGTATTCCTGGTTGACTATAACTTATTGCTAGGAAGAGACAAGGCAGCATCAGTTCTATTCCCATTTTTATAGTTGCAAATTAAAAAATGAATTTGTAAAATATAGCTATGGAAGATTTATTATACCAGTTTGAATTTTTTGTGCTTATACAACAACAATCACATAGTGATATATCACAACATTTACTCAATGGTTTTAGTAATGATGTATCACTTAACAATGCTGTTAGGTTTTCTTTCAATTTTATTAAAAGCAAAGAATTGGAGACAGGCTAAAATGCAAAAGATTTCTTACCCAGTTGTTCGACTTATCCACTCTCTTGATTTCTTGGAATTATAGTGAAAAGTATTTATTAATCCTGGTCAAGTTATACTTAATTACACCTATTTTTTCAATGAAAGGTATAATCTTTAACCTGATATATTTGTAAATGATTGAGAAAATAAAATATTGGTCGACACAACACAACTCTGCCAATGCGATATTTTATATCAAGTGCAAAAACTTTGAATGGATTTATATGAAACTGTAAATTTAATTTATGGAAAATGTCCACCATGGTCAAGCCCATCAGCCAAATCTATTTGCTTCCTGTCAGAAAACATCTGACTTCATTTTCCAATTCAGTTGACATCTCTGTGATAATGCTCTCACTTCTGGTTTTAATTCCAAGAAAGAAAGAGAGAGCATTGGGATCTGAAACCTTGTTAGGAGTTCACTGCCTGGTGACAGATGGCCTGTGCCAGATTCTCTGCTTTGCTCTTGGCCCCAGGAGCATTGTTTTCTTCAATGTAAGTTGGAGATTAGAAGAGGAGAGGAGGTTAAGTAGAAGTTCTGAATAGTTGAATTCAGAACTTCCTAACATGGCCAAAATACCTTTTGTTTAACGCCACTGTTGGTCCTTAATAGCACATGCCTAACACTGGAGACAGGGGGTGGGGGAACGAGTGGTCCTGCCCTGTGGCTTGCACTCACGTCTCCTACTATGCCTTTGCTCAGAAACACCTGGGCTAAGTCCTGTGAGAGGAGTCAGGCTGGTGGGAGGGCTGGTGTTCACAGAGAGTCATGCGTGACTGTAGCAGGGACGTGGCAGAGGGAATCCACAGACTGGCAGGAAGCCTGTACTGTCAAAGTGGCCACAGACAGCTCAGTGTTAGAAAGAGTAGAGATAGGAGTGGGAAATCCAGAATTTGATAGCCTTAAAATTATAAATTATCCTTAATATTTCCTCAAAATTATCCAGGATATGGATCTTTTGGAGAGGTTTCTAGTTGCTTCCAGGCTGGGGCGCACTTACCCCAATGAAGCCTGCAGTGAACTAACTTTGCTCTAGAGTTTGGGTTGAGGGTGAAGGGGAGAGAACTGGGAATGGAGGGGACAGAGTGAATGTATGTGAGCATACACAAGTGTCTGTGTGCCCCGCCATGGCTCTTTCTACAATACTCTACTGCTTTAGGGCCTGTGTACTTTCTGTTCCTTTTGCACGTAATGCTGTTCCCCAGCCACATTTGCACGGCATACTCCTGTGCTTGCTTTAAGTTTTTAAAATTTTTTTATTTTTTAAAGATTTTATTTATTTATTTGTCAGAGAGAGAGAGAGAGAGAGCGCACAAGCAGGGAAGTGGCAGGCAGAAGTAGAGGAAGAAGCAGGCTCCCACTGAGCAAGGAGCCTGATGTGGGACTCGATCCCAGGATCCTGGGATCATGACCTGAGCCAAATGCAGCTGCTTAACCAACTGAGCCACTCAGGTGTTCCTTTCTTTAAGTTTTAATTTAAGTGTCTTGGTGAACCTTTCCCTGCCTATCCTATTTGTCTGGTAAGAGGTTAGTGATCACATATGTCAGGGGATCACTTGACCCCCTCTGAGCCTCAGTTCTTCATATGAAAAATCAAAGTTTGAGCAGGGAGATTTCCAGGGTCCCCCTCGGCTCCAACGTTTGGTTCTGCAGCAAAGCCCTTCTCTTAGGAAGAGCAGGCCAATGTGGCTGTGCCCAGTAGAGGGCCTTCTCTTATTTCTCTGAGGAGGACAGAATTTGAGAAAGTTGGCTTTTGCTCCAGACTTCTCCCAGAAAGGAAAGAAATGGTCGTGCTGGGGATTCGCAGCTGAAGCGTGCACACTCTTGCTCTCTGCGGGCTGAATTTCCGATATACCCATGTGCAGATGGGTCGGAAATGAATGGAATTGACAGGGTTGATCGCTATCTTTTTTATTACTGTTCAGTGTTTGATTTCTGCTGTGACCCTGGCAGATGACAACAGATCACTGGCCTTGACCAGAGCAGATTATTTCTTATCTGATCATTCTTTGTGTGTATTTCGGGTGACTGGAGGTTTTTTAATATTGAAAAGTCAAACAGCATGGACCGTTTCATCCACTGTCAGCATAGCCTCTTATTTACAGGCCCATTCCCTTCACTTTCCCAATCTTGGAAAAAAAAAAAAAATCAGCCATCAGCAGCTAAGCCTGATAATGTCAGAAGATGGAATTTGGAGATACATGCACGTCCTCTATGGTGCTCCCGTGGCTTACTGGGCAGCACTGGGTTTGACACACAATCTCATTTTAAGGCCTTATGTGGTTGAGTCTCATGAGAAACACCCATTGCCAGGGGCAAGTGTGATTTAACCATGTCATGCCAAGGGTTTGCCTGTAGCAGGGAACTAAGTGCCTGGAGGGACTTGTTCTGCAACTAGAAAGTTCTTAAAACTATGTAGGGCATTATTTTGAGATTTCTTTGACTTAGTCAAAAGTGTTACAAATATTTCTATTTTCTGGGGGATGATTGGGAGCTAAGCACCCAGTGTTTACATTCAGGAGGTAGAGTGGAGAAGTCACTGGGGAAGGTGGTGACAAAGAAGGCAAGATGTCAAGACTGTGAAGGCTCTGAGATTTTACCTTTCTTGCAACTTGCAGGCCAGCCAGGTAGTTTTGTGGATGCTGGTGGACTCCTGGTTGAGAGACAAAGGAGTCTGCTGCTTCACAGAATAGCAGTAGCCTGAGTATCATGGTTGAGCCAGTTTCCTGAACCCCATTCCCACAGGGTGATATGGAAGGGCCAGGTGACACCCACAAATGCACAAAATTTTGTTACAGAAGAGGCACCCTGAGTTTAGGGAGCCGAATCTTTTATAGTGGGAAACGAAGTCTGCTTGCTCTGAGCTCTGGAGGGAGATATTATCTACAGACAAGCCTAGTTATCCTTTGTTCTGCAGAGAGATACTATCTCTGTCTCCCCACCCCCCTCTCCTTCCTCCTTTTCCCTTCCTTCCTCCCTCTCCCCATTCTTCGTCTTCTGCTGCTGCTGCTGCTGCTGCTGCTGCTTCTGCTTCTTCTTCTGCTTCTTCCTCTTCCCCCTCCCCCCCTTCTTCCTTCTTCCTTCTTTTTCCTATCTCTGTCTTCTAAGACTATTCTCTGTATAAATATCCTGGAGAAGATAGTCTGGGAAAAAAGCAGTCAGTGGTTCCCATTGCAACATGTGTAGAAACCCAAGAGATGCATGGAGAATTGTCTTCCAACAGGAACAAAGATCTATTTTTGCCCTAAAGTGGCAATTTCTCCCTTCCTCCCCAGCTGCCTCCAGTGAGTTCAGCCCTGGCTTTGGATCCTAGTAGTTTTTCCTCTCTAGTTTCTAAGCAAATCCAGGCAGACACATTCCTGCCTCAGCTGAAGGTACATTTCAAACGGTTGCTGGGGCCAAGGCTGTGAGAAGTTCTTGCTGGGGCAAGAACTGTGAAAGTCCTATTCACTGTCTGACCATAAAGTATCTTTTTCTCTGTTTGTGCTCTTCCCAGTGCAGTTGGGCACTTCATCTACTGGAAATGTTAATTCCATATCATATTTGAAATAGATGGGACTGTGGGTTTTACCTCAGCCAGTCCTTGTTGATGGAGGCAGATTTTACATTTTAGACCATTGAGTTTCTGAAGACTCAAGTGCCTGGTTCAAAATCATTCCATAAAGATGTGCTGGAACCATGATTCCAAGTCAGGTCAGTGGAAATGTATAGTTTCCTGTCGTTCTCCTCATCATCAGAGTTTAGACTATGGATATTTTCAGGCTGGCTTCACCAAGAAAAGATGAGTGGGAATCCTCAGAATACCCTTCTGCAGCTTCAGCAATTTTTAAAAAAAAGAATATTTATTTATTTATTTATTTATTCGAGAGGGAGAAAGAGAGAGGGACAGAGGGAGAAGCAGGCTCCCATGCTGAGCAGGGAACCTGATGCAGGGCTCGATCGCAGGCCCGGAGATCATGACCTGAGCTGAAGTCAAACACGTAACCAACTGAACCAAATAGCTTCAGCAGTTTTTTTTTGTTTTTTTTATAAATTATTTTTTTCCAATTTATTTATTTTCAGAAAAACAGTATTCATTATTTTTTCACCACACCCAGTGCTCCATGCAAGCCGTGCCCTCTATAATACCCACCACCTGGTACCCCAACCTCCCACCCCCCCCCGCCACTTCAAACCCTTCAGATTGTTTTTCAGAGTCCATAGTCTCTCATGGTTCACCTCCCCTTCCAATTTGCTTCAGCAGTTTTTAAGAAAACAGTTGTTGAAAGAGATTGCTGGTTGCCTATTCAGTATGCCTATTCAGTATACTGAATAGGATACTGCCTATTCAGTATCCATTCTTGCCTTTCGTAGCATAGCGTTCCTATAAATTTGCCAAACTTAAAAAAAACAACAACAACAAAGAAACCAACTCCCTTTGTTATCTTTCCTTGAGGTTGGGGTGGTCAATGAGGTATGTAGAGGTAACTTCCAGTACCGTTTTTTCAAGAACACACGCTTACTGTTGGGAGACACTTACCTTTTCCCTGTCCCTCTGTCCTACCTGGAATATGGCCGGGATGGCTAGAGCCACCTTGACACCTCATAAATGGAAGCAGGAGTTCCAGATAGTGGAGCAGAAGCATAGGTGGAGACTGGGCCAGTGTGAACATCATGAAGTCACCATACCAGCCTGGAGCCCCCAGCTCTGGACCTCTTCCATGTGTGAGAAAATAATGTCCTACCCCTCCCCCTCCCCATTTTTTTACCATTGGGTCTTTGGATACCAGATGCATATACCTCCTTGCAACTATTAGGGGTTTATTAATCCCTAATTGTAATCTCTGAGTGTTCATTGTATCTAGTTATGTTTTTTAGTTACAAGTAACACAAACATTGGCTAATATTAGCATAAAAGGACTAATTCTTTTTTAGGAAGGTTATGGGGTTGCTCCCAAGAAGGATATGAGAGCTGAAGAACTGGGCTAGAGCCCATGGGCACCAGATTGCTCTGGAAGACCTTGGTAGCAGACTCCGCTCACTGATCTAATCAGTGAACCCCAATTCCTTGCTATAGCTTGTGTCTCTCAGCCAAGGTTCAGCATCTCAGGGAGGCAAGTATTCGATCGGCTGAGCCAAGGTGACATGACTCTCCCAGACGAAGGTCACGTGACTCCCTGGTACCAAGTTGGTGAGAGGAAGAGCAGAGCAGAAGGAACCTCCAGGGACCCATCCGGCTCCCACTGTTGGGGGTTAGACACCTGGACTTCTTATCCATACAGATTGCATCCAGTGGGGGGGGGGTGCGTGCAGAGGCCAGCAGTCAGAGTGCTCCTGGGAAGTGCAGAGGATTTAGATTTTCCTGGGATGAAGTGAGTTGGTTAAGATAAAAGGCAAAGACGGTGATGCCATGAAGACTTCAACATGAGCAGTTCCCGATGGGTCTGCCCTCCTTGGGGACACAGGCTTACAACAATGGCCCTTCCTTTGAGGAGGCCAAAGGCTTCCTGTCAAAGCACAAAAGAACTCTTTTAATCTCCAGTTTATGTAGCTGTTAAGTGCTGTTTCATGGTAAAAATACTAACACATCCATTTCCTTGGCTGCCTGTTCTCTCCTTAATCGGGTTGCAGTTTCTAATTCACACTCATTAACCCACCTGCAGCAATTACACATCTTTGCAGATCTCCCTAAGTGGGGGCAAGTCATCTTATTCCCCTCGTGGTGGGGAATCAGAGCTGTAAAAAGATCAAGTGCTGTTCCCAGGCCTTGGGGTGAGATGATGATGCCGTGAAGTAAAAGCAAATTGCAGCCTGCAGTTAAGGTGGACAGAGGTCATCAGTTAAGTAATGGTTGCTGAGAAGAGCTGGCCTTAGCATGAAGATGTTCATGGATGCGATGCCCTAGCCTCAGAAATTCTAACCATGCATAGAATATTAGTGAAATATGTCCAAGAATGAAGACCCTCAGAAACTTGGCCTCTTAAGGCCCCCACCAGACTTTGGTTTCTTGTTGTAACCATATTTAGTACAGGACACTGTGGAAAGGTGTCCGGAGGAAAACAAAAACTGAAATCTCTCCAATGCTTAAAGCTTTCCAGCAGCTTCCCTGAGTCGGTTGAATAAAATCCATCCTCCTCATTCTGGCTGTGAGATCTTTTATGACCTGACCCAGCCTTCTCATGTGCTTTCCTGTTTCACTCTGTTTCTGCCTGCTGCTTTGGTCACTATGGTCTTCTCTCAGTACTGGAACCAGGCTCTTGCCCCTTCGCATTTGCAACTGGGAATGCTCTGTCCCAGACTGTGCTTAGCTGACTCCTCCTTGCTATTCAGGTCTCAGCTCAGATGCCCGGCTTCCATTCTTGGCTCTGTTATGTGCGGGCTGTGTAAGATTCAGCAAGTGCTGAACTGCTCGACCTGTCCTTCTGCCCAGCTGCAGATGGGGATGGTGATATCCTTATATCACAAAATCATGGTGCTGTTTATAGAAGTTAATAGAAATGGAGACCTTAGGACATTGCCTGGGGCACAGTCAATGTCACATTAAGTGTTTGTGTCATTGCTAGAGGAGTGCTGCTCTGAGTCACTCTGTCACTGAGTCTGGTTTGTTTTCTTTGTAGCACTAATCACTGTTTGAAATTACTTTATTTGCCCATTTATTGTCTCTTTCTTCCAGGCTATCCCCAGGTTGAGTAACTGGAACAACAGGGAACTCCGTGTATTCCTTGGTAGGGGAGGACCGTCAGTGACATTCTCACATCCGCCCTACCCTCTGGCCCTGGTTTCTCACCCTGTGCAGCAAAGTAGGAGCCGGACCTCTCCAGCAGTTCTGTTGTGTATCCCGGTCATCCGCGGGGCCTGTGAAAACTAGAGGTGCCAAATAGAACTTCCGTATGATTCAGCAGTCCCACCTCTGGGTGTTCATCCAGAAGAATTGAAAGCAGGGTCTTGAAGACATATTTGCACTCCTGTGTTCATAGCAGCATTATTCACAGTAGCCAAAGGGTAGCAGCAGCCCAATTGTCCACTGACAGATGAATGGGTAAACAAACTGAGGCATCTGCCCAGGAAGGAATAGAAGTCAGTCTCAAAGAAAGGAAGAACTCCAGCCACAGGCTACAATATGGATGAACCTTGAGTGCATTATGCTAGGTGACGTAAGCCCGACCCAAGCAGACAAATCCTGCACGGTTGTACTTACATAATGTATCTAAAGTCGTGAATATACTTAGCACTGCTGAACTGTACACATAAACATAGTTAAGCTGGTTCCTGCCTCATCCTACAACCTGCCTGAGTCTTGAGCATGCATTATAAGAAATCAGTTCTTACCCAGTTCTGGCTTTATGATTCTGTGTATGTGAGATAAACTTCCCAAGACATCATTATCTGGAAGGATGCTGTCACCTCATCTCTCTCCAGGACTGTAATTGTCATGTCACCTGGAGGAGGACAAGAAAATCTGGCTTTGGGGTTGTTATAAAACAGAGCCACGAAGCTTGCCTAATTCCTGAAAAACAGCAGAGTGGGAAGAGTTGTGTTCCATACTTCCAATGTGGGAACATATTTTCCTAGGCCCCCTTGGCCTATGGGGCCTGTATGGTCTCAGTGCTTGTCAGCAGAACAGAAATCTCTCAATAATCCTAACTTCAACATGAGTAGGAAGAATGTCATGTCAGATTTCCCAGTGCCTTCCACTTGGTACAAGTGGTTGCTTGTGGCTTGCATGCATGTTCCCCATTGGTCCCTGGTTTTCAGGGTTAGAACTAGAATATATAGGATCTTTGTGGGAATTAATAATCCTCCCCACTTCTAGACTTGTTTAGGTAAAGTGGGTTTTCCTGTGGGGACAGGTGTCCTTGCAAGGGAAAGAGAATGCAGGCACATGTCCCCTCCTCTGCTTATGTGGCTGGTGCATTTATGGGGGATAGAAAGCATACTTTCATTCCAGGCAGCACCAAGGGCTATAGTATGTGCTATACTTTACTGAATATTAGAAAAATTAGTTAAGGTGGTAAATTTTAAGTTATGTGATTTTTACCTTAATTAAAAAAAATAAATAAATAAGGGGCGCCTGAGAGGCTCAGTGGGTTAAGCCTCTGTCTTTAGCTCAGGTCATGATCTCAGGATCCTGGGATCAAGTCCAGCATCAGGCTCTCTGCTCAACAGGGAGCCTGCTTCTCCTCTCTCTCTCTGCCTGCTTCTCTGTCTACTTGTGATCTCTCTGTCAGATAAATAAATAAAATCTTTAAAAGATAAATAAATAAAGAGTGCTTGACCTAGATTCTGAGTAAATACATTGGAGTGGGTGGGGTATTACATTAAAAAAAAAAATGTCCCTGGTGTAAGGGTCTATTTAGCCAGAGGGATTCCATCCAGTTAAACAATGACTTTGAATGACTTTGTTGTTTATACAGTAAAACTTTAACTGTTCCTGCCCCCCCCCTCCAGGGGACTTACTTAAAAAATAAATCCCAGGTAACAAAGCCCAAATACAAGGAATACAAGGGTGGGTCAGGCCAGGTGGAGGTATCCAATCAGTGGGGGCGCATACTGTCTCCTAGCTACCAAGGAGTATGGGCCCTGCCCTTTGGGCACCTTTTGGGCGCCAATTCTGACCAAGGTGATAGGCTGGTTCAAATAGCGACTATAGGGTAAATTGTAATTCAATTGGCCATCTGTGTGGGATCTAGCAGGACTGTGCAGCTTTCTCTGTGTGTTACAATCTCCTTGGCCACCTGTGTGAGGCCAGGCCCAACCACATGGCCTTTGCCCTTAAAAGCTAGTCTGTGAGGCAGAGAGAGGTGGCCTCTTTGTAAGGGGCGGCCCCGGCCTGTGGGTTTGATTCTCAGTGCTTGGCGAAATAAAGCTTTGCTTGACCTTCGCTTTGTATCAGTCTCGCTCCTTTGATTATGGACTCTGACACCTGGAAGAGTCTGACCCCCACACCAGACTTCAGTAACCCTTGGACCACCCGGTCATTAAAGATGTGTATGTGGTGTGGATTTAGAGCATTTCAAACTTGCATCCTCCCTGGTGTAAAGCTCTAATCATATGGAGGAAAATATGATCTGCAGATCCTCCTCATGGGTTCTCTTTAATTTTGTCGAATTAGTCTGCTGCTCCTCTGTATTCCCGTCCCTTGTGGCCCTGAGTGGGGAGTGATAATCCGCAGGTGGAGGGCATCGGGAGCCTGCCCACCAGCGTGTTTCCCCCAGAGTGTCCACAAGGTGGCAGGCCAGGCACTTGGATTCGGGCAGCCAGGGGTGCGCGCAGCAGGCCGTCTGCAGGGCCCGGGGAGTTCGCTCAAGGGGTGTGAGGGACTCGGACTCGTGCCTTTGCAGGGCTAGGGGGTGCCCGAGGAGGTGGTGGTGGGGCTCCCGTTAATGCCCAGGCTAGAACGGAAGCCGGCGGGTCAGTTTCCCAGAGCCGGCTTGCCTTTGTGCTCCAGGGAAGGTGAGCAAGCCCCCTCCCCCTTCCCACCCCGCTCTGGCGGGAGTGGAGGGGCCGCCCTCCCCTGGGGCTCAAGTCCGCCTCTCTGGGGAAGGCCGGCCTTTGAGTGCGTGCACTTGAGTCTTCAGGAGTAATTTTCACAAGCAGTTCTGTTTTTTGTTTTTTTGTTTTCCGGAAGGAGAGCAGTGTTTTGGTGGTATTTCAAATAATTAAAAGGCCTGAGGCAGAATGGGAGATGTTCTATGTCGTCGGAAAACTCCTAAGTGATGGGGGCAGGGGGACTCCAGTTAACACACACCATCTGTTGGGTATTTAATAGGCATCTTAAAATTATTGATTTGCTGAGCTTCGACCTAGCAGGGGGTCACAGCCCACAGCAGTAAATAACTCAGTGAGTGGTTTGGTGACACAGTGAGATGAAAAGTGGAGGACTTCACGTGATTTTAACGTGCTGTTTGGTGTGTGTCTTAAGCCAGGACTAGGGCTTTCAGCGGGTACAAAGTGTTTGCAAGTGAAGACAAAAATGACAGGACAGGAAGCAGTGCCGGTTCAGCCCCCAGAGCACAGACTTGGGGTGTCCCGTTTGTGGGCGTAGGCAGGGGTAGGGGTTGGGACAAGTTCCTCACACTGTCTGAGGCTCCTTTCCTCCTGTGCCTGAGGGGGGTGGAAATAGGGGCATCGTGGGCTGTGGTGAGGGGTCAAGGAAATGCGGATTCACTCCTTCACTCAAGACCAAGAGGTCAGGCACAAGCTAGGTGCTGAGGCTGCCAGGGCAATAAGACACAGTCCCTTACGTGGGTCCTGGGTGGCTCAGTCCCTTAAGCATCTGCCTTAGGCTCAGGTCATGATCCCAGGGTCCTGGAGTCCTGAGTCCTCTGGCTCCCTGCTCAGCAGGGAGTCTGCTTCTTCTTCTGCCCTTCACCCCACTTATGCTCTCTCTTTCTCTCTAAAAGAAACAACTAAAATCTTAAAAAAAAACAAACAAAAAAACACAGACACAGTCCCTTAGAGTCCATTGTGGTGACCGGTGTGTCTAAAAATGTCCCCAGTGCACCCAGAGAAGCACTATAACAAGTTTGCATGCGGTGCCCTGGGGGCCAGGGGATTGGCTAAGGGGTGTTCAGGAAAGGAGAAGAGAGAGAAGGGGATGTAGCAGAGGTGCAGATTTCCCATGGGTGGGAGGGTCTGGGGGGGTTGTCAGGCCCAAACACCTTTGGAACTTTTTACCATCATTTAAAAGTAGAGTGATTGCACTTGGAATTCCATGTTTCTAGCTTCCCTGAAAAGATGAAGATTTGGCTACACTGAATCAATTTCACTGCATGAAACTGATTTAAAATGAAGTAGTGGCTGCCTTCTTCTTCTTCTTCTTCTTCTTTTTTTAAGGTTTTGTTTTTTTTGAGAGAGAGAGAGAGAGAGTGCGCATGCCTGAGCAGGGGGAGGGGGAGGAGCCATGGGGAGGAGGGTCAGAGGGAGAGGGAAGGAGAAGCAGACTCCCCACTGAGCAAGCAGTGGGATCCCAGGAATCTGGGATCAGGAGCTGAAGGCAGATGCTTAAGGGACTGAGCCCCCACCCCCTACCCCTGCCCCACACCACACCCCCCGAGGTAGTGGCTGCCTTCTTTAGATGGTGTGCCTCACAGTCCTCACCACATTCCATGACACACCCAACTCAACTTGCTTTTTTTCACTTTCCGTCCCTAACCCGATGGACATCGGAATGAAGTTTGCAAGCTCTACCACGCAGTGTCTAGGACAGTGACACATCTGGGGTACTTAATACCTGCTATTTCCTTTCCTCCTTGACTCAGCTGGCCTCACAGGCTGTTCCCTCAACAGTCACAGATGTCTAAAAAGGGCCCAACAAAGGAAGAAGGAAGGAAAGAGAACACTTGGAGCCACAGATGTAAAGTCAGGATTTAGTCCACGGGGTTGCTGTTTTGTTTTGGGGGTCCTGTCACATTTGGAGGAAGTCCTGGCGGTAGCCAGGGGCCCTTGGAATGTCTGGAAGTCCGGCGGAAGTTACAGTTTATATGCAGGCCTTTGACTGTCAGCCACGCTTGGCTCATTTTAGAGAACCACTTGCAAATCCCTCTCCACAGTACCATTTCCCCACAAATAATAGAGGTCTATTGTTGGTAGGACTGTCAGCCTGCAGTCCTGTAATAATGGCATTTTCATGAAGGAAAATCACATCCCCACTGGGAGCCCAGCTGAGAACATGAAACCTACTATTGAGACATTCTGGTTAAAATGAAGCATTATCCAGTAAGATGTGTCTGTCCATGGGGGTCTTTGGCAAGCCAGGTGAGAGGGCTTTGCAGGTCCTGCTGGAAATGAGTGGGTAAAAAACATCCGTCCATCTGAGGATGATTAATCTCAATCGTGGGGCTGTTATGGAAGCCCTGGCCTCCCCTTCCAGGCAGGAGGTGAAAGTGGATAATTCATGTCCCAAAAGAAGGAGCAGAGGAAGACCAGTGTGTGGGTGGCTAAGTAAAAGAGGGGTGGAGGTGGAGGGGGGGAGGAGGCTTCATTGTTAGATCCAGACTTGAAAACTCAGGGGAATGGCCACCCTCAGGGGCTCCTTCTTTATGGCCTGGGGGGGGGGCTTTTATAGGTGACAGCGGGTTGAGGTGGTTGTGCCCTCTTAATGCAGGTTCCCACCGTCTTTCAGGAGCCAAGAGATGCAGAGACAGCTGTGGGCAGGGGGGACCAGTGGGTCAGTCCTCCATCCTCAGATGCTTCACTGCCTTTTGTCCTCATTGCAGTAAAAAACACTTATTTTGCCAAATGTCAGATACACACAGGAATATAGAGAATAGGGGCACCTGGGTGGCTCAGTTGAGCATCCGACTCTTGATTTTAGCTCAGGTCATCATCCTAGGGTCACGGGATTGAACCCTTGCTCAGCCCGCTCAGCCAGAAGTCTTCTTCTCTCTCTCCCTCCCCTCCCACATGCAGGTGCGAGCTCTCTCTCTTTCAAATAAATAAATAAGAATCTTAAAAAAAAAACAAACAAAAAGAATATAGAGAATAGTCTAAGCTATTGGTTCCTGAATATTGGAGTCGCTTAGGGATCGTTTGACAATCCCAGTGCGGAGGCATCCTCCCAGATAATTTAACTCCGGTCTCTGGGGTTGGAATGCAGTATCTGTAGTTTTGATGCTCCTGGCTAGTTCCCATGTACTGACAAGTCTGGGAACCTTTGGTGTCCTTGTCACCTGGCTTCCACAAATCAACAGGTGGCCGGTCATGCCAATCTTGTCCTCTTTGTGTCCTAGATCCTCAGTTTCCCATCAGCTTTGGATTATTTTAAGGCAAATACCAGATTTATGTGATTTTATCTTTAAATGCTTCAGTATGCATTAAGAACTTTAAAAAAAAATCCATAAGCACAAAAACCTGATCACTCCAAAAAATTTAAGTGACTCCTTTCTATTATCTAATAGTTGATCTTTGCTCAGTTTAGCTTTTGAGACAATTATTTCTCTCCTTTATCTTTGATTTTCATTTGATTCCAAAGGGATCAATAATATTTGTGCCCCCCCCATTTCTGAAATAGTGTAGATGGTGAAAGGGGCATACAGTTGGCTTACCCTTGGTTACCCACCTCTTTTCCTTAGCATGACCTTGGGTTTAAATCCCTTCAAGTACAGCCTGGCCCACATCTGTGGGGACTGGGTCTGTCTTTGTCACCATTCTATCCTGACGAGCACAGAATGTGCCACACAGTAGTGACTCAGGATTCATTTAGGTCAGTTACCAAAGTGTGTGTTATTATTACCATTGCGGATCTGTTGGCTGTAGGTATCCAATACCACTTTATGAAATCACATATGCCTAAGTCTTCCACATCGTGGGAACCTGCATTAAGAGGACACAACCACCTCAACCAACTGTCACCTACAAAAAGCCCCCCCTTTGAGGATCTGTGAACAATTTTTTTTTAAAGATTTTATTTATTTATTTGACAGAGATCACAAGTAGGCAGAGAGGCAGGCAGAGAGAGAAGAGGAAGCAGGCTCCCTGTTGAGCAGAAAGCCCTATGTGGGGCTCGATTCCAGGACTCTGGGATCATGACCTGAGCCGAAGGCAAGGCTTTAACCCACTGAGCCACCCAGGCACCCCAAGGATCTGTGAACATTTAAAAAAATAGTTTTCACTACAGCATCATGTGGGTTCCCCAAATGAGATGAAACAGCATTGCAGAGCTACATCTTAGTAGCAGAGAGCAAGGGCAACCCCAAGAGTTGAAATGTAAACATGCCATGTGAGCCTCATTTCAGCTGGGAGGTTTCTGTACTCTCTTGCTATTGAATTCTTTCAAAGGCATGTCCACATGCAGCAGAAACTGACTGGTCTGAAGCTGACCTTCTTTTATTCCCTTTACTCAGCCCCCAAGTGAAACACTTAGAAACAAAACAATAAAATGTCCAGGTTGCAGCTAAAATAGCCAGGGAAGAAAGTGAGATCTCATTGACACACCCATTTGTAATGGAATATTTTTTGATTTATCACACTAATATATTTGTTACAGAAATTTGAAGAATATAGAATAAAATTATGAAGAAATGAAAATCACCCATCTCTCACCATCCAGAAGTAATTACCATTGTCTACCAGAGACAATTGACCATTTTGGTGTGTTTCCTCCCAGTTTTTTTTTTTTCTCTTTTCTATGCCCATATTTTCTATAGACTGTATCTTCTGATTTGATTGAAGTTATTATTAACATCTTTATTTAAATGCATTTAGGACTTTATGCTTTTAAAAGCAACTTCTAATTTGTTTCTTCCTTTGTTTCTCCTTACAATTCTATAAAAGATACAGGGAAGATGTTATTCTCTTTACAAGTGAGAAATCAAGGTCCAGAAGGTTAAGTGATTTTTCTCAAGGTCACGCAATTGGCCCAAGACTGTCATTTGTAATCCAGGGCCTCTGTGCCTGATCCCAGTCCTCACTCTGTCTAGAGGCAGGACCCATCAGTGGGATAGCCCTAGGATGGTTCATTTGTTGTTGTTGTTTTTTAAAAGATTTTATTTATTTTAGAGAGACATAGTAAGCAGAGGAAGAGGAAGATCATCTGCAGCAGTCACCATGCTGAGCACAGAGCCAACTCAGGACTCAATCCCAAGAGTCAGATCAGAGCCCGAGCTGATACCCAGAGTCAGTTGCTTAACCAGAAGCCATGCAGGTGCCCCAGGCCTAAGATTATTGATGCTCATGGGACTGAGTACTACTCCTTTCCCCATTTCCAGAAGACTTATGTCAGAGGGGAAAGGCCCCCACACCCCCGGTACAATTTAACTGTAGATGCAGGAGGGAGGGTAGAGGAGATGAAATGCCATTACTTGTGGGGCAATCCGCACACATTTCAGATAACATACTTTGTAAGGCACTTTTTGGATGTACCATACATCATGGACTTTGACTTCCACATCACCCACCATGCCCTCCTCTAAGAGAGGGAGCTGCCTGGCCATCCCCTCTGCTGCCTCAGCTGTCAGGCCTGGCCTGTGCCCCATCTCTACCATACCCGTAGCCTGGGGTGGGGCCTGGCACAAGCATGCCCAGGCCACAGTAGATGACAATTATCATCTGCCATAAAAAGGTGAGTGAGAGCAATCACATGTTCTTGCTCAGGAACCTGGGCTTCTAAACATGAGGAAGATTCACTGGGGTTTGCTGAGGCAGAGAGCGGGACAGAGCCACGGCCAAAGCCGTGTGTAAATGGTTTCACTTATTTGTGGAACATAAGGAATAACATGGAGGACATTAGGAGAAGGAGGGAAAAATGAAGAGGGGGCCTGGCGATTCACAGACCTGTACTCCTGGGGCTAACAATACATTATATGTTAATAAAAAATTTTTTAAAAAAATTAAAAGAAATTTAAAAAAAAATGAAGAGGGGGAATCAGAGGGGGAGAGACAAACCATGAGAGACTGTGGACTCTGAGAAACAAACTGGGTTTTAGAGGGGAGGGGGGACGGAGGGATGGGTCGGCCCAGTGATGGGTATTAAGGAGGGCACAGATTGCAATGAGCATTGAGTGTTTTATGCAAACAATGAGTCATGAATCATGGAACACTAGATCAAAAACTAATGATGTACTGTATGGTGACTACCATAACATAATAATAAAAAAGAAAAAAGACTCACTTTTAGCCTTCTGGGGGAAAAAAGTCGCATGTAAAATGAGATTATGAAGGAACAGAAAATGCAAATATGTTGGCAGACAGAAAAGAACTATGTGGGTCACACAGTGAATCGAGTGCCAGAGAAGCGTTCCCTAGCCTGCTTGTTCTTTGGGTTTCTCAGGTCCAGCCCCTGCATCTCTGACAGTGACTTGCCTCACCCAACCCTTCCCTGCAGGTAACTTGTGTTGGTCTCTTTATCCTTCCAGCCCAACAAGGCAGTCTGTCCCACTGACTGCAGACCCATGGCCTGACACACTGGAAGAAACCTTCTGGGAGGCTTCTCTGGCCCTCCCTGTTTTGCAAATGGGAGAGGCAGAGAACTTGCCCCTGGCCAGCGGGTCTCCTGACTCCAATCCCAGTTCCCTGCTTCTTTGTCTCCAGGCCACATGCTTTCTTGATCTCTCCTTGCATGTCAGACATATCATCAAGTTGGGCTCATGCTTTTCATATCCATCTCCTCCCCTTCCTTTTGTTTTGTGTATTGCCAGACACTGAGTAGGTGCACCGTAAAAACTTATTAAATTGAATTGGGAGATACTCGAGGTTCAAGTTGGTGGTGGAGGTGGCCGTTGGTCAGAGCTCCCCTGACTGAGGGGTAGCTGGGCATTTTGGGTAAGTTTGAGCCAGGCCCCCTTGGCTCCTGTGAGTTCACTAGGCTTTCAGGTTGGAGGAGCCTCTTTATACTGTGGATTTGCCACAGCAAACCCAAACAAAGAGGACGGTTTCTTCCGTCTCTGAAGGGTCGGAATCTGTTGCCAGCAGCTGTGTCTCCAAGAGAGAGCAGGTGCAGAGAACATGTGCACATCTGACTGGACTGGACATCCGCTGGGCAAAAATGGACACGGTGCATTTACTGGTGGTTTGGATTCTCTGAATCGTTTTTTTCAACAACATAACCAGGATCTGACTTGAGCGGAGTAGGAGGGATGGGAAGAATAGTTCAAAACGAAGTTGTGTAAGTCTTCATTCTTTAGCAAGTATTCATCAAGTGCCTGTTCTCTACTAGGCATTATTTGAGATGCTGGGAATATGGCAGGAGTCCAGACCTACAAAAATTCTTGCTTTCCTGGAGCTTACGTCTGTTGGCTTTGTGACGTCAGTTAGAGGAAATGGGGCAGGTCTTAGTCTGTCAGGGCTGCAAAAACACTACCCCAGACTGTGTGTTTACAGGATGCAATTTTACAGTCTCACAGTCACGGAGGTTAGAAATCTGTGAGCAAGGTGTCTGCAGGGCTGTTCCCTTCGGAGGCCTCTCTCCTTGGCTTAGAGATGGCCATGGTCTGTCCTGGTGTCGTCATGTTGTCTTTTCTCTGCTGTGTCTCATTCAGATTGCCTCTTCTCATAGAGACATCAGTCATATTGGGATATGGCCCACCTTGGTGAGTCCGTGTTCAACCTAATTAGCTCTTTAAAGACACCGTCTGCAAATGAAGTCACATTCTGAGTGAGTCACATTTCATCATATAAACTATGGGAGGGACACGGTTCAGCTCATAACATCACATAAGTAAAAAAAGTGATATTGATGCACGATGACTCATTATATTTAAACCATAAAGATTTGGTGTTGCTTTTCCAAACTGGGGAAGGGTTGCTTGTCCACCCGTGAAGGGGGCAGCCTGTGAGACTTGGAGGGAAGACTGGCTTCAGACAACACAGTGATCTGGGTCATGCACTTTTTCTTCAGTGAAACCACCCAGGCTGCACGAGAGGAGAACCACTGACCTGGACTGGACTGAACTAATATGAGAGTCTAAACAACTGAGAAAGAAGCCCAGACCTTTCGTAGGTATACATTTTTAGCATAGCTTGCTAGAAATAAGTGAGTCTGTTTTCATAAATGATGACTCAGGGAAAGGCTGCAATCTTTCCACACAAGAGCGTTAAAGCTGTTTGTTTTCCCCCTTAATCACCTCCTATTTTCCTAATGGGATTGGAGTCTGTATGGTTCCTGCTGTTTTATATACTTTGTTGCCGTGTGGCCGTTGGTTTCTCTTTTCCTTTATGCTTTTGTGGTTTTACTGAACAAACGACCTTCTGTGTCATAATGAGTTCCTGGATCTGGGCATGCTGAGTATAAATCTGCCAAATCTGGAACTGCTCTGGAAGATTCAGTTTGGCTTTTGACATAAGAAAAAGGTGCTGAAAGTGTTGGTCAAGCACACAGGAGGAAGGCTCAGTCCTCCGGGGGCTTTGATGCAACAGATGCTGAGCCCAAGCAGTGGTGTGTGGGCTTGGTCTGTCTGTCAAATCGGAGAAACCATCCCATCTGCCAGTCTGACAATGGGGACTTCTCTCAGAGGCACTCAGGGACTGATTTGTTACTGAAGAGCTTTATAAGCCACTGAGTCCCAGGGGGAGTAGGTAGAGCAATACGAAGGGTGCAGAATTGAAGTCAGGGTTGTGTTCCCCCCACCGCCCTCCAGAGCAGCCCATTGAAAAAAGAAGGATTCAGATAAATAGGGGAAGAAGTTGGAGTGATTCAAGGCAAGGGTAGGAAGAGAAGTTGTTTTTATAGTTATTTATTTATTTATTTATTTTGATTAGGCTTCATGCCCAAGCTGGGGCTTGAACTCCCGACCCTGAGATCAAGAGTTGCACGCTTTACCAACCGAGCCAGCCAGATGCCTGGGTGGAGAAGTTGTTGTGATTTCTTTGCTCTTCTTTTTTATTGCCTTGAAAAAAACCTGTAGGAATTTTTGTTTTCATTGATGCATTCCCTCATTCTGTGTTTATTAATTTACTGAACATTTGTTGTGTAACAGGGGCTGGGGTATAATATGATTCCCTCCTTCAAAAAGCCTCTGTGAGGGAGGTGATGTCGCCAAGATGGTGGAGTAGGAGACCCCGTCCTCCACCCGTCCACCAAGTTCCACAATTAGACCGCTATCCATGAACAGAAATAGCCTGCGCACACTCTGCAGTCCACTTAGGAAACCAGCAGCACAACACTTGAGAACAAAACACTTTAGAATAACCAAACAGAAAGGGAAGGAAGAATAGCTTTATTTTGCCTGCATCATCTTAACCCCCCGGGGCAGAATCCACTCAGTGCCATGAGAGAATCCCCACCCAGAAATAATTCCCCTCGCTGGAAAAGGGAGAGCAGGGTGTGTGACCAGCTTCCCCAGGCTTCTAGGGCACTGGCCACGGAATTCACTTTGGTTTCATTCCATGCAGAAATCATCAGACCTGAGATGTGCCTAGACAGCTGGGAATAAGGAAAAGGAGTTAAAGCTGCCAATATCAGCCCCACAGCCCGAGAGACGGTGGTGCCCAGTGACCTGCTCTGTAGAGGGCCCCAACAGCTTTCACTACTAAAGAAACCAACAGATCCCCTGCAGATTTACTGGCTTCCACCCCACAGGTATTTGTGTTTGCGAAAGTCAGCTGCTGAGTCCCTTCCAGTTCTCTACCTCTCCCCCCAGGCTCCCATCCTCGGGAGCCTGGCATCTGTACCAGCAGTCAGCTTTAGCCTCTGTGTTGCCCATGTGGACAATGACAGCCTAGACCCCCATGGCTGACCTGTCTGTGTGTCTGTCCTTGGGGCTACACCTCCAGCTCTGCACCTGCATGCTACAGGCTGGACTGCCTTTATGTTGTGTGTGAGCCTGTGACGAGACCATGCAGCCAAGAAAGCATGCTGTCAGCCGAGGCCCCGGTAGCAGGTGCGTGCCCAGATGCAGCCCTATCTCCTGTTACTGGCCTGCACTGTGGGGCTTACCTGTAGCTAGTCGCCTCAGCTGTGCACTTGCATACCTCCTGTCTAACTCCTGGTACTGGTTTCCATTGCTGTGTGCCTGTGGTGGAACTGGACAGCCATTGGAGGAGAGCCAGTGCCCCCCAGCTCCTTGTCAGCCTGAAACAGGTCCTGACTCCTGTCACTGGCCTGCACTACTGGGTTCCCCTGAAGCTAACCTCTTTTAGCTGTACACCTGTGCACAGCTGGCCTGATCTTCGTCACCACCCTTCATTGCTGTGCCCGTGCCCATGGTGAGAACCTCTGGCCACAGGAGTACATGCTGACAGCCAGGGTCCTCGCAGCTGCTAGTGTGCCCACAGTGGATCCCAGTCCTTGCTGCTGGCCATAGCCCTGACCATAATATGTGTGTGTCTCTGACCCTTGACATTAGGTAGGCACCTGCAGCTGGCTCCCACAGGTGAGTGTGCATACATTAGCATGCACAGCCACTGTCTCTGCCAGCCCTGGTCCCTACTTGCCGGACCTGGAGGCACTGACGAGGTCCCAGTAGCTATTGTAGCCACTGTGGACCCCCACACCACGTGCCAAACAACACGTTTGTCAGTGTTGTGGATCCTAGTGGCCTGAACCGACAACACAGCAGGCTTATCTAGACCCAGAGATGCCACGTGCCCATCGGTAATGTTTTAGGATAGAAAATCAACATACAAAAATCCGTAGGATTTCTATACACTAATAATGAACTGTCTGAAAAAGAAACTAAAAATCCTGTTTATAATAGATCAAAAACAATAAAATCCTTAGGAATAAAATGACCAAGGAAGTAAATGATCTGTATCATGAAAACTATAAGACATTGATGAAAGAAATTGAAGACAAAAATAAAGGGAAGGTTATTCCAGATTCACAGTTTGAAAGACTTAATAATAAAATGCTCATACTATCCAAAACCATCTATAGATTCTGTGAAATCTCTATGAAATTTCCAATGGCATTTTTCTAATAAATAGAAAAATGTTCCTAAAATTTATATGGAACACAGAAGAATCTGAAAGGCCAAAGCAATCTTGAGAAAGAACAAAGTGGGAGGTATCACACTTCCTGATTCCAATCTATATTACAAAGCTGTAGGAATCAACACAGTAAGGTGCTGACATAAAAACAGACACAGAGACTGAAGGAAAGAATCGAGAGTCTAGAAATAGAGCCACACATATCTGGTCATCTAATCCAGGACAAGAAGGAGCCAAAAGTACTCAATGGGGGAATGGTAGTCTTTTCAATAAATGATGTGTGTGAAGCTGAATATTAACATTCAAAAGAATGAAATTAGGCCTTTGTCTTATGTAACCCATAAATATTAACTCAAAATGGGCCAAGGACTTAAATATAAGACCTGAAACTTGTGTAACTCCTTGAAGAATACATAGGGAAAAAGCTTTGTAACATTGTCCTTAGGCAGTGATTCTTTTGTGTACATGTAATAGCAAAAGCACAAGCAACCAAAGCAAAAATCATAGAGACTATAGCAAATGCAATAGCATAGCACAGGGAGCAATCAGCAAAATGAAAAGGCACCGAGGGGTGGGAGAGGATATTCACAAACCATATATCTGATAAGGGGTTAATATCGCAAATATATAAAGAACTCATACAATTCAGTAGCAAACAAACAAAAGGTGATCAATGTCACTCATCATCAGGGAAATGCAAATCAAACCCACAATGAACTGTCACCTCATGCCTGTTAGAATGGCTATTCTAACAAGAGATAAATTATTCTGAGGATGTTGACAGAAGGAAACCCTTGCACACTATTGGTGGGAATGTAAATTGGTGTAGCCATTATGGAAAACAGTACGGAGGTTCCTCAAAAAATAAAAACAGAGCTATAGTTTGGTCTCACAATCCCAATTCTGGATGTATATCCAAAGGAAAATGAAACCACCATCTAGAAGAGATATCTGCTCTCCCATGTTCATGTT
The DNA here is from genome assembly GCF_020171115.1 of Neogale vison. Classification (NCBI taxonomy): domain Eukaryota; kingdom Metazoa; phylum Chordata; class Mammalia; order Carnivora; family Mustelidae; genus Neogale; species Neogale vison. The sequence continues at coordinate 94,765,356 of NC_058093.1, read as the reverse complement.
CAGTGCATCATTATTCACAATAGCCAAGATGTGGAAACAATTGCCTATTGACAGACGAGTGGATAAAGTACACGAGAGATTAAAAGAAAAAAGGAATAAAAAAAAAGAAAATGAGATATATATGTATATATGCACACATATACATTTATATATCTGAAATGTGATATACAAATATACACACAATGGAATATTATTTGGCCACAAAAAAGAAGGAAATCCCTGTCATTTGTGATAATGGGAATAGACCTTGAGGATATTATGCACAGTGAAATAAGACAAGGAAAAAGAAAAACTTTATGATCCCACATATATGTAAAATCTAAAAATGTTGATCTCATAGAAACAGAGAGTACGTTGATGGTTGTCAGGGACTGGAGGGTGGGGGTCACTGGGAGATGTTGGTCAAAAGGTACAAACTAGGATGAACGTATTTCAGGGATCTAATATGCAGCAGGCAACTACGGTTAACCTGTACTGTACTGTATATCTGAAAGTTGGTATGAGAATAAAAGTTAGATTTTATCAAACCACCACCACAATAAAACAGTAATTATGTGAGGTGAAGGATGTATTGAAAAACTTATTGGGGTAAACCTTTCTAACGTAGAAGGATATCAAGTAATTGCACTGTACATCTTAACACGGTGTACATGTCAGATATCTCAATACAGTTAGAAAAAAATTTTTTTAAATTATATAACAACCCCAAAAAGCCTGTTCTAGTCTAGGATAAAGAAGTAGACCCTAAGGAAGGATTAGGTTTGCAAGGATTTTATTAGGGGAAATACCTCACTTTCTCAGGTACCACACGGAGCATTTTTTTTACTCCTGTTTCTTACTCAGAAGTCCCCGCAGTGAGCCATGACGTCCTTTCATTCTGTGTCAGCTAATCTCTTATAACCATTCCTTGAATTCTCCAAGTTCAAGGCTCTTCTCTCTTGCCTGGGTGGTTCAGTAGCTTCATAGCTGGTTTCCTCACCTCTGATACCTTGCCTCCCACTTACTATTGAGTATCTGGGGTCCCAACACTCAGCCATCCTTGATTTGTTCTCTTTTCTCCTGTGATCCTGTTAGTCTCTAGGCCTTGCAGATTTACCCCAAATATGATAAACACCTGCCTTTTCATGTCTGATAAATCTGTTCCTTGTCACTTCGTGCTCCGTATCGCTTGGTAGAATTTTGTCTGGTCTCTTTGGAATTCCATCTTCATAGAAGTGGTTTAGAGTGGTTGTGTGTGCTGGGCCAGACGTAGGACAAAGAACACAGACAAAGCCCTCGAGGACCATGAAACGTGTCTAAATTTCAGCGAGCATAGTTAGGGCTTCACTATCAAAAAGTGGTTTTCATAAATGTTTTTGTCTTATTGCAAAAGCAATACATCTTTGGTGCAGAAAAAATTTAAAATATCAACAGGAGAAAAAGAAGAAAATAAAAATGATGGGTAATCCCAGCATGCATATGTTTTGGTGTATCTCTCATTTATATATAATATGTATAATATACATAAATATATATGTACATGCATATGTATATGTATATTTTAGTAGGCATGCATGTGTCCTATGCATTTGCGCGTGTTCTACAAGTTAGGGTTGTATTTAGTTTAAAGTGACAGAAAGTCCAACCACAGTGTCTTAAATGAATGGGTGTTTATTTGTCTCACCTAGCAGGAGGTCTGTAGAGAGGGGATAATTGCCAGGTTCAGTGGCTCATGGAGTCCGTGCTGGATTCTCTGCAATTCCCTTGGCCACTTGTTTAAGACCTAATAATGGTTAAATGGCTGCAGTTCTAGCCATTTCCACTGCATTTACTGTGGGGAGAAGGTGGGAGGCAAAAGGCAGCACCTGTAGACGTTTGGCCGTGTTTCGCCGGCCTGCACTGTGTCGCCGACCGCTCCTAGCTACAGGGGGACTGCGAAGATGAACGTTTAGCTTTTATGCCTTTACCGAAGGGCAGGCAAACAGGCGAACGGGAGAGGCCCGGAACTGGTGTTGGGCGGATTGAACTTCACTGTCTACCGCAGAGATGATGATGAGTTGCGTCTAGTTGTCTGTAGTTAGGATGGCTTTCTTAGGATAACTTCTAGACATAAAAAATCTGTGGCTCAAAGATTACAACCTGAAAAAAAGGTTTAAAGAATTACTTCTCAACTATGTTGATAACAACAAGGATACATGGCTCTTATTATGTGTCAAACAAAGGTGACTTCCAGACATAATCCAAAGAAGCTTCATTTTGTCTCTCATTGCCCCTTTAAACTTTATCAGGTAGGGGCAGGGGGATGAATCTCCCTTGCCTCTGATGAACATTCGGACAGGTCGCTGGCTTCTCAGCTCATTCTCAGGCAGCAGACAATCCAAGGGTTACGTTAGTTGCAAACACATTGCAGAAATTAGGGCTATCTAGACCCCCAAATTAATCAAATCTCTGAATTTAATTAATATGGGAATGTGTGCTTCCCACAGCCGGACTCTCAATGTGGCTGAGCCCTTGCCAGAGCAGAGGCAAAGCCTCCTTCTTTTGTCTGCTCTTCTGTCTGTATCTTCTAACTGCTGTCACTGACCCCAGGTGTGCCAGGAAGGGCAGGGGAGGGGAGGGAGGGCAGGAGAGCTCTTCCTTGAACTGCTGTGTGTGCCGCAGTCCCAGGCCTGGCAGGTATTCTTTTTTTTAAGATTTCATCTATTTATTTGACAGAGAGAGATCACAAGTAGGCAGAGAGGCAGACAGAGAGGAGGAAGCAGGCCTCCCGCCGAGCAGAGAGCCCGATGCGGGACTCAATCCCAGGGCCCTGAGATCATGACCTGAGCCGAAGGCAGCGGCTTAACCCACTGAGCCACCCAGACGCCCCCCTGGCAGGTATTCTTAGCTGACTCTTCTCACGGGTGCTCTAGGGAGCTGCTTGGGAATGCCTTCTCCAGAAAGCCCCACTACAGCTCACCTGATACAGACTACGTCACTTCTCCCCTTTTGTGCTGTTCTCATTCTGGTTTTGTGATGTTTCTCCACATTTCATCTTGCTCTTGGAGGGCTCACCCTCTCCCAGGCTTTAAGAGGGACCCAGCCTGGCTTTCCCTTGTGGTCCACGTCCCATTTGTGTGAACCCTGGGGGTGCAGGCCGGTCCCAGCTGTATGCTGTCTGCCACTGCCACATGCTGCCCAGAGTTCTGTGCAGCACACAGTCTTCACTGGGACAGTCTTCACTGTCCTTGTTTGGCCCCGTGGAAGCCCCCTTCCCAGGCTTGAGGTGGCAGAAAGCACTTTCTGTTCCCTTCACATGCAGCGTAGAGTGGGACTCAAAGTATCTTAATAGTTCTCTTCAAAATACTCACTTCACAGACTACCCCCACCCCCCTTCTCTCAAAATTTTATCTTCCCAGAGCAGATAAAGGCCCCTGGGTGGGGAGCTTAAGAGTCATGAAACTGGTTCTTTGGCATTTCCTAATAAATTCTGCATTGGAGCCTTGTCTTCCTCTGTTTGGGCTGCCCCCCCCACCCCCGGAATATCATAGATTGAATGGTGTGTGGACAGCACAGATTTATGTGTCACTGTTCTGAAGAATGGGAAGTCCCACAGTCGAGGTGCCGGCAGATTTAGTATCTGGTGAGGAGGGGCTGCATTCTGGTTTATAGATGGTTGTCTTCTTTCTGTGTTGTCCGTGGTGGAAGGGACATGGGAGGTCTCTGGGGTCTCTTTTATAAGGAAGCTAATCTCTTGTATGGGAGCTCTGCTCTCATGACCTAATCACTTCCCCAAGACCCCACTTCCAAACATCGTAGCATTATGGGTTAGGATATCAATATATGAGATAGAGGGGGACACACACGTTCAGTCTGTAGCAGGGCTCTTCTCCCACACTCACTATGCTGAGGTCTGTGCTCTCCGAGTCCCAGCTGGAACAGGCAGGAAGAATTCCAGGGGAGCAACAGATGAATGCAAGGCTGGGCAGCTGGTGAACCTCTCGTTAAGGGTTCCCTAAAGTTGAGACAGAGGAGGTTCTTGCTCTTTCTGGAACTGAAAAAATAGAAAGCCAGCAATTGTCCTGGTAGTCATTAAGAAGGTGTCACAATTTACATAATCCAAATGGCTGGGAGAGCTGAGAACTGGGGAGTACGGGAGGTTAGGCAAATCGGTGCTGAGGAGGATAATGCTGGGAGCTGTCACTGGCTATTGAAACTTCACAGGGAAGGGTTTATGGAAGAGGCAGCTGGAATTGTTATGTTCCCTCAGAGAATAGAGCATGATAGCTTCTCACACTTAAGGCTGTCCAAAATGTAAATGCAGTGGCTGCCCGGGGTCGCTCCAGCTGGACGGGGTGTTGAACGCCTAGTGGCAGGTCTCTGCATCATAGAGATGTGATCTGGCCATGCGATCAGTGACCCTGGTGGAATTTGGAGAACTTGCTTCACACGGGATGGAAATGCTGCCTGCAGGACTCTGTGGCTGACTTTGTGCTGGGCACCCTGGGGGAAGGGCAGTCTTTGTGGTGGGGGGCTGAAATCAACTCTGTATGGTAACTCATGTCCTGTTCCCTTTCTAGAAATCCTGTCCTGTTCTCCCTCCATCCATGCAGCCTCTGCATCTTCAGAGCCTAGGCTCTGACCCCTTCCTCCACGAAGTCTTCCCAGTCACGTGCCCGGAAGCCGTCTCTCCTTGAGGTCGTGCAGCAGCGTTCCTTCTTCACAGTGTTGCTATGAACCCTGTGTGAGGGGATCTCTGCTATGACCTCATAAGCCGTTTAGGAAGAGCTGACAATGCCCACATGAAAGGCAGGAGGCCAGGGCTGTCTCCCTGGGAGATACACATTGTTAAGAAGCCTCCATGGGGCCAGGACTCTCTGCTATGGAATTTATCTTTGTTCAGTAATGGAGCCCGGTCTACTTCAGCTGGAAGACTACTGATCTTTCTTTTCAGTTCTTCGCCGTCAACAGATGTTAACTGAACACTATCTGTGTGCCGGGCCCATGGCTAGACCCCAGAACACTTTATTTAGGAAGAGTCCAGTTTTGGGGGAAGCCTGGCACGTGTGTAGATGTAACGAGGGGGAGATTTCCGTTCACTCTGTTCTAAAAGGCACTTTCTGGCAAGAGGAGTGCTCAGAGGCTCAAGTGGGACCGCTCTTCCCCAGGGGGTGGCTGTGGCAAGGAGGGTCTGTCAGCTGAAGCCAGAGAAGGCAGAAAAGGCAGGAAGCCTTGGGAATGGGTAGCATATCAGGAAGGGTGTGAAAGTAGAAATTTTTAGCACTGGGAAGCTTTGAAGAGAAAGGCGGATGTGCAGAGAGGATTTTTACGAGTCTTTTCTGTGGATAGTGCAGTGTAATTCTTACCTCCCCTCCCAGCAGTGTCCTTTAAGGAAAACATGGCAGATATGGAGAATGGTGAGGACTTGGTATGGCTGGGCTCAGAGTCCTTCAGGGCAGCTCTGGCATTACAGTTGAGGTTAAGCAGGTGGTCTGGGTAGCAGGTGACCACATCACAACTTGTGCTTCTCCCGTTACCCTTTGCTTAGAATGTACTTTGAGCAAAATGTCTGCATCCCCAGTAACTTTATTTCACTCTTTAATCTTTTTAATATATTCCATTAGCTGATATTATTTACCCTTTTGCTTTTTTAGCTGCAGTTTTGATTGTAGCACTCTTCTTTTATGATGTAATCTTACCGTTTATCTCGGCTGTCTTTTATCGTTCTCACATTTTAAGTACGTGTGGTTAAACGCTTCAAATTTATTTCCCAGCATTTTTCAATTTTGCTGGTATTCACGTTAGCATGTTTTAAGGTAATGTTTACTTATGGCTTTTACTTTCTCACTTTTCCAAAACTGTTTTTGTCCTTTTGGCTTATTTCATCTTACTTCTGTCACTGAGAACTGCACTGATGTCTGGTCTCATGTCAGACGTGCCTGTTCATTTTCCTGCAGTCTGTGGGCAGAGCAGGTGGCCCTCAATCTTTGCAGAGAGAGTGACTGAATGCATGATTCACTCATGTCTAGTCAGTCACCAGGGGGCTGGCCCTTGTACCTCCTGAACATTTGAAATCCTACCCTTCATCCTCCCTGCCCCTGTGTTCGTGCCGACCACCACCATCTCTCACTTGGGGCCCCACACAGCCCCCTAATGGCCTCCTGTCCCCTCTTCCCTTCTCTCCAAGCTGTTCACCACCCTGCAGAGCTGTGGTATTTTTAAAATGTAGAAAAAAAAACACACAAACATACTCCCATTTATTTTTGGCTAATGAGTTAGGATATATAACTTTTTTTTTTTTTTTAATCGCAAGAATAGACACGCTTTTGATTTTTAAAAGATTCATGTTCGTTTAAAAAGTATTTCCATTCTGGAAAATTTCAAATCTAGATGAAATGAGGGAGAAGAGTATAAGGAACCCTCATGTCCGTATCTCCTCACTTCAACCACTGTCAAACATTCACCATTGTCTCATCAACACCCCCTTTCTGTTTTTGTTTTCGTATTTTGTTTGAGTGCCACATTTTTATATTTTTGTCAGTGTGGTTATTCTTAAACACAAATGTGGACTTGGCACTGGCCTCCCTAAACCCTTTCCGTGTCGCTTGAGATCTGCAAGATCAGGTGCAAATACCACAATGTATAGCCACTGGCCTGGGCTTATCAGCAGGCTCCTCTGTTTTCCCTCATCTCTTCCGGCTCCAAGATGGGCCCTATGGAAACCCTTGCTTTCCTCAGCCACCATCCTCCCTCTCTGCCAGCAGGCCAGTCCACCTTCATGGGGAATCTAATTTCTCCCATGCCATCCCACACCCTGTACGGCTCCAATTTTCTTGTATGTCAGATCCAGGCTTCAAGGTCCTGAGCTCCGGGAAGCCATCCTGACTCTCCTTCTCTGCCTCTTCTCCCTGTTGCTTTTTCCTCCTGCTGCAGAATTAATTACACTTTTATAATTGCCTGTTTACATATTTATTTCCCTCCTGGTCTCTGAGCTCCTTGAGGGTAGGAGTTTATCCCCTCCCCCTCACTTTTGATTATGGGAAATAATGAAAGAAGACATAAACATTTGATCTTGTCTTGGGGGAGGTTCTGGCTGCCTGGGATTGGGATGCTCTGGACGCCTCTGTTACCCATTCACGGCGCATGTCACCATTCATGGTCATTCACATGTCACTATGCATCATGCTCAGCTCAGCCCGGGACAACTTTGGTGAATGGAAAGGACAAGCCAAAGCATCAGTGGACCCACCCTCTCTGCTTTCCTGCCAGATCGGGACTTTGTAGGTCATGAGAATCTGCACAGCAGCCAAAACATCGGGGACGCAGGGACCGGGGGCATAGCAGGGTGTGCCTATGCTGGCGGTGATGGGCTCTTCATATAAATGGCCAAGGCTGCCTTTTGGAAGTCAGTCAACAAGCCTGACAATCAGCTCTCGGGTCTCCATGGGATTGCTTTTTCTTAGAGGCATAAACATTGGACTGCATGCCTATTGGGCCTTTGTGTAAGAATGGAGCGCGTTTCTTCAGAGGGCTGTATCTTATCCATTCGCCTTGCACACATTTATATCTGGATGGATTAGGTGAGCTCAGTGAATGGTCTCTCTGCTTCTCAAAGATAGGGCAGAGTTTTACACCCACACGTAATCTCTTTCTGAGAATATTGTCCAAAAACTGGGTCATCTATTGTAAAGGAAATAAGGTAGTAATTAAATTTAACTGGAAGTTATGGTATTGGTGGTTTCATTTTAGAGGGAGTGCGCCTCCCTAATTACTTTATTGCTACAATTACACGGCTGTGGGTTGTTTTTTTTTTTTCCTTTTTCCTACAAGAAGTGATGGTAGGTTGTATTTAATGTTAGATGATGATTTTGGGGCTTGAATTTTTAAACTGGCAAAGTCTCACCTTCAAGGGCAAGTTCTGTTTCCTTGTGCCCCTTCCGGGTCCACCTGACAGAAGCCAGTTCCCTGCACGGCTGTCTGGCTCTACCCCCCAGGGATAGCTTTTGGCACAAAAGACAGACAGATGAGACCAGGCTAAGAAAAAAAGCAACAGTCTGGGGTGGATTCTTTTCATGTACACAGTCACAGCGGGATGGGATATAAGTGATCCACTGTCTCTCCACTTTTTATTTTCTGGGTTGGAAAGGGTACACAGAAGCAAAGCCTGTGGAAGTTCAACTTGTCACCTTTCCATAGGGGAGCCTGAGGTCAGGGAAGCTGGGGACAGTGAGACTCCAGCTGGGACTGGGTGCCCAGGAAATGCTCTGTGAGCGCATGCTGAGCGACAGGGTTGGAACAGTTTGGCTGCATGCTCCGTATGTGGATTATATGGCCTTCTCACATTTCTTCTCGACTTGAGATCCATTTAGATCACTCAGAGTGACCAACCATCCATTCAGATCCCCTGGGCAGCAGTCCCAAAGTGATTGTGGATTACCACTGGCTTTGCACCTGCCCTTTACTTAGACGTCTTTGACCAGAGCCCCCTGCCTCCCTCCACCTCAGCCCTCCTCATCCCTCACCCCTCATCCCTCATCTCCCTCCCTCATGTCTCCCTCATGTCTCCCTCATCCTCCCCTTCCTCACTCCTCCCTCATCCCTTGCTCCCTCTCCCTTTGCTTAACCATTCCAGACAAATCAGCCAAGTAAAGACCATTAAGCTTCCCAGAGGTGCCCGTTCTTGTTTTCCTGTGGCTGTTTCACTGAGGGCTACTATCATTAGTGTTTGTGAGGAAAACCTACTGTTAAACCCATAGCTTACTCTGTTTCTTTAAAAAAAAAAAAAAGAAAAAGAAAAAGAAAGAATTTATTTGTTTGGAAGGCTCACAAATACGGTTCATTGACTTTTTCTTAATAAGTATTTTTCATACTGACTAACTCTTCCTTGATGAGGTGTTGCAAGGGACTGGGAAGCCAGCCCAGTGAAGTTGTTTTGTGTCTTTGTGTGGAAGTCGCCGGCTTCGGGTGGGATCCTTGCCAGGGACGATGACACCAGGGCTGTGCTTTAAAGCCCCATCTTGGCGTGGTACATGGGAGGTTGTGGTAAAGCCGGACAATTTTTACAAGTAAGGAAAAAAAATCATAAACAGCAAAATAATAGCTCAGCTCTAGAGATTCCTTAAAGAGCAAAAAAAGATCCCACAGAGCACATTTTAGCTGGTTAATAAGGAAGCCAGATACAATGGGTCCGTATATAACCTGCTCCCACGTTCTATCAATATATAATTACCACATATTTTCCAATCTGCCCCTGAGAGATGTGGCAGGTAAAATAGATTGAGAAGAAAATAATGGTGCTTGCTGCACAGTATATTAGATTGCTACCTGTTCATACTGGAGCAGGTTTCTCGCAGGATGATTGGAAAGCCCAGGACACTCTCAGTACAGACCAAGTGACTGTTTAAGCTCTTTGTTCTTTTAAATACCTCTGTGCACAAGGGTCTGCGTAGCATGAAGAACATGTACGTTTACTAAGACTCCCTGTCTTAGGGGTTGGAGGTCTTACTAAATTCAGCCAGGGGAAACCTGTGGGTTCTGTGGAAAATGATTTGTCTCCACTTCCCCCACCCCCATGCCCCCAGTGCCACAGGCAACACTGTAAGCTTTTTCTCCTCTGTTGGGTTGGTGGGGGCCTTGGGAGGGGCCCTGTGATGCTGGAGTCCTGGTCTTTACCACCCACCAGACCAAAATAGATTCCAAGCTGTTTTTCTCATTTTCTTCTTTCCTTAAAGGAAACAAACAAACAAACAAACATGCCTGGATGGCTCAGTGGTTGGGTGTCTGGCTTTGGCTCTGGTCCTGATCCCAGGGTCCTGGGATCAAGCCCTGTGTCAGGCTCCCTGCTCAGCCAGAAGTCTGCTTCTCCCACTGCCCCTCGCCCCTGCTTGTATACAAATGTGAGCTCTCTATCTCTTGAATAAATACATGAAATCTTAAAAAAAAGAGTATTTGGAAAAACGTAAATACACAAAATATAAATACTGTTGTGAGAAGCTCACTATTTTTTTTTCTTGCATATTACCTTTTGGTCTCATAAAAAATAATAGACATATACATCTTTCCTGTTAGAGTACACATACTTTGTGGAATTTTGATCTTTTTCCCCACATGCTATGTCACATGTTCCCCCTGTTTTTACCCAGATTTAGCACTAGGCATCTTAAATTAAGGCTACCTAACATTTCATCATGATGGTAAGTCAGAATTTAAGTTAGCGCAGTTATATCTCATGAGGTGCTTCATTTGTTTGTTTATTCATTTATCAAATTAAGACTTATCAGCATTGGAGAGAGAAAGACAGAGTCCTTGCCTTTAAGGAGTCCCCAGGCTAATGACATGCAAACTAAGGATGATCATTAAAAGAAAACAGTTTTTCTACCCACAATACTTCTGACACCAAACGTGTGGGAGGTTTCCCTACACCAATCAGTTTCCAACTCTCTGGATACCAACTGGGTTTCCTACAAATCAGTTCTGACACCAGCTGGGGTTAGCACAGACCCCACAGGTTAAGGGCTCCGTTCCACAAGGCTGCCCCCACTTCGGATGCCAATCTCGAGAACAGGCCTCCTGCACATCTGACCGACTAGCTGTAAATTGAAGGTTCCCTACACTCCCCTTTTTGGGCTTGATAATTTGCTATCACTGCTCACAGAACTCAGGGAAACACTTTAATTATGATTACCAGTTTATTAAAAAGGATACAACTCAGGAACAGACAGATGGAAGAGATGCACCAGGAGAGGTGTGTGGCAGGGAGCTTGGAGGTTGGAGATGCCAGACCCTGTATGGGCGTATCACCTTCCCAGCACCTCACCAACCTGGAAAGCTCTCTGAACCCCATGGTATAGAGTTTTTATCGAGGTTCCATTATGTAGGCACAGTTAATTGCATCATGGTCCATTGGTTCCATCTCTAGCCCTACTCCCTCCCACTTCCCCGGGATGGGACTGAAAGGTCCAGCCCTCTGATCCCTTAGTTGGTTCCTCTGGCAAACTGCTCTCATCCGCCAGGAGACCCCTCGTTAGCATAAAATCAGGGGTGTTTGAAAGCGGCTTATTATGTGTAATAAAGACACTACTCTTACTGCTATCGCTCAGGAAATTTCAAAGGATTTAGCAGTTCTGAGCCAGGAACCAGGACAGAGACCAATCCACTGTTCCTTACTATGTCACAATTCTCACAGCCTTCCGGGTAGATGAATATACTTGAGACCAGCGCTGTGTACTCTCTGCTGGCTTGGGTCTGTGGTTGAAAGGGTGGAGGACTTCTCTCACCTGGAGTCCTCAGAGAAGGTCTCAGGGGTGCTTGAGCTGGACCTTGGCAGACAAGTGGGCGTTCAGCACACACGGGTCAGGGCAGCCTATGGAGCGTGAACGTGGCTCACTCCAACTAGGATGACTGTGTGCTTTGTTGTCCCAACCCGGACACTCCTGAGAGGGAAGGGGGGACACCAGATGCAATCCAACCCGGTTCCTGGCAAATCGGATATGTGGTCATCCTCAGTGGAACCCTCATCAGAACCAAGGTTTGCTAGATCTGGAGGAAGAATAGGGTTCACTTGTAACTGGAAGCTTCAAGGCCACTGTCCTCCCCCTGACTGGTCAGAGCAGCCTGGAATCTATGTTTTAACAAGCACCAGGTGTTTCCCATACAGTTCATGGGCTACATTTTTTTTTTTAAAATTCAGGAGCCTATTTAAATTTATTTTTAAAGACTTTTTACTGTGGAAATCCTTGAAAGTACATACAAAAGCAGAATAAAGAATTCCGTATGTATTCATTCAGCCCCAATAATTAGCAATACATTTTCCCAATGTTGTTTCATCTGCCTCTCCCTATACCTTTTTTTTCTCTGCACAATTTTTTTAAGTTAGAGTATTTTAAAGCAATTTTCAGAGATTATTTCACCCATATCCAATATGGGCTTTTTTTTTTTTTTTAGCACAACCACAATACCATTATCACACCTAACAAAATTCATGATAATCTTTAACAATCTCTCACACTCCATTGTTGTTGAAATTTCCCTAATTGTCTCAAAAATGTCACTTTATTTTTTTTCCAATTTATTTATTTTCAGAAAAACATTATTCATTATTTTTTCACCACACCCAGTGCTCCATGCAAGCCGTGCCCTCTGTAATACCCACCACCTGGTACCCCTACCTCCCACCCCCCCCACCCCCGGCACTTTAGAGTTAGTTTGTTAATATCCAGTAAAGACTCGCACATTGTTTTTGGTAGTAACATTTCTTAAGTCTGACACTTTATTTCCTTCTCCCGCTCCCCTCTCCCCGCCCCCACGTTTTTACTGAAATTGCAGCTAGTTAACATATAGTGCAATAGGAGTTTCAGGTGTTCATCACTTGCATACAACCTCTGGTGCTCAAAGACTTTTTTTAAACTTGTGCTGTATACTTACTGAAGAAATGGGCCATGTGTCCTGAGCAATTTCACAGATCACATCTTGAGGAACACCAATCTAGACCTTCTTATTTAAGTTATCAACAGTGTTTCTTTCTGGAGAACTCCCCCATGGACTTGGGGAGCCCCTTGCCCACACTGACAGCCATCAGTTCGCCAAACAGTGAACAACATTTCTCAGGCGACACAGTCATGCCATCGTTTATTCATTTTTTTCTTCAAATGGTATTCTGATGTGGCATTCTCCCTACAGATTCAGTGACCTAAGAGAAAGTTCCTGTCTTCCAGGAGGGCACGGGTGCAATCGAACTGGCTCAATGAGGGCAGTAAGGAGTTCTGGATGCTGGGTCCCACACAGGTGAGAGCAGGAAGGTGCAGAGCATGAAGTATCCTCTCCCCCCTTTATGTATTTATTACCCTTGACTTCATCATGACTTAAAATCATGGAAATGTTTATAGTAAGTAAAATAATACAGAGCTGAGTCAATCCAGAGCTGACATTTTCCCTCCTATCCCTTTTAATCTCAACTTCGGAACTCAAATGTGTGCTTGAGCCAAATCTTGTAAACTGAAAGGGTCTTCTGCAGGTGGCCACGGGGTGTGAGGACCTTTGGGAGGGTTCTGGATGAGGAGGATTTCCTTGATCCTGGGGGCATTGGGGAGCCCCTGAAGGACTCTGAGTGGAAGGAGGCATGCTCAGATGTGTGCTGGGAGACCTCTGTGGCCAAGTGTAGCCCAGAGGAGATACGGAGCACATGAACTAAGCAAGTAGCTATAGGGATGGAGAGGCAACACATGGGACCAAGGCGGTGATGAGAATCCTTTTCTTACGGGCACTCCCATTCTGGCCATCACCTCCACTTGGAACATTATACTAACCACGTGTGTCCACTTGATTGTTCCTGCAGCCCTTGGATGGGTTGGAAGAGGCTGCCTGGAAGCACTGCTCTCAGCAGGATTGTCAGTGGGGTGCAGACCCATGATTCTTCATTAGTGACAAATGGGCATGGGGTTGGAGTGCCAGATTGTGTGTGCCACTCTTAGCCCAGCTGCTGTGAAGGGTGGTGGTGGGGAGGGCCAGGTAGCTTGTGATAGTCCAAGAGTTGAGGCAGCAGCATCAGGGATAAAAGCATAAGCTTTGGAGTTGGAAATATCTGGGTTCAAATGCTGGCTTTACCTGAACAAACTCTTCAGACCTCCAGCTTCTGTGTTAGTGAAGTGGGATGGATCATAACTGCTTCATTCAACCCCCAGGGTTGTGAAATGAGAGAATAGGCACTTAGCAGTTAGCGCAGTGCCTGGCAGGTATGCAGTAAGGTGGTTCTTGGTGTTGACATTATCTCACGAGCCCCTCCCAAGACTGTGAAGCAGGATGGTTTGAGATCTCATGGCCCTCAGAAGGAGACTGCCAAGTTGTTGAACATCAGGCAGCCAGGGAGAAACTAGTATTGGTTCCTGGATAATGCTAACTTTCCTCCTTCTTACCCGCCCCCCCCACCCAGGTTGGCTGTTGCTTGGGTTTTTTTGTTTGTTCGTTTTGTTTTTACTCTTCATTCCCTACCATTTGATCCTTGATGTGCGTTTTAATGAAATTTCACCCAGGGCAGGGCCTGACTGCAAGGCTTGCAATTCATATTTGTCTGCCTGTCAGTCCATCAGGCTTGACAGAGATGGGCACCCACCATGTGTCCCCATTTAGCCCTTGGCCTGTTATGATCTATGCCATAGTGCCCAAAGGGACACTGTATTTATAGCATCGTATGTGTTTGTCTCCCGACTTAACCTTGAAATGATGGCTTTAACTTATCTTGTTGACCATGCCTGGGGAGCAGTTTGATGATTTTTCACATCCCTTTTCCACCCTGTTCCATTTCTCTGCAAATGATACCTCTGTGTCTCCAGGGAAGAACTCTATCATCTCCATTCACTCACACCCTGATTGGAAACACTGCCTGTGGGGGTGGCAGGTTATCGGGGAGTAGAATATGCCAGTAGTTTCCAGTCTGTTTTTCCTGAAGCAATTATGTGGGCATGGAATTGGGGACAGGAGGGACCACTAACCTGTCATGTTTCTCCTTGGGAAGGAGGGGTACTTGCCTGTTAATATTAAATCACTTGTGGCTCTTTGCATTATACAAATATATATATATATATATATATATATATATATATATTTTCACATCTTTCTGGTTTCTGAATTCTAGGCTATTAAACCAGGGCCCTTATTAGACCTGTCCACTTTAGTTAGGATTTGCTGGGACAGTGTTTGGTGGCCCAGATGTAGCTCAAGGGGAAGATGGAGGAGTTGGACAACACATTCTCTAGTGGTCTCTTTCTTGTATATATTTTTTAAATAATGTGTCGGTATGATGGTTGTTAAGACTATGTTGAAAACACCTTTGGGAAGCAGTGAGAAATAAGCAGTTGAAACATCAGTGGGCAGATGGTCAGGTGAGGAGAAAGGGTAGTCTGTGGGAGACACCAATTTTATGTGCTGGTTCAGCCCACCAACCAAGGCTGCAGGTGTGAATCACTGCTGGCTCCAGCTCCCCACCCACCCCTTTGCAGGTGTCTGTGTTTCCTAGGGGTCTTGTATCCATGTGTTTTTCTAAGTGTTGAGACACAGTCAGCTGATTTTGTCTTCCCTTTCACAGAAGCTTGACTTGCACCTGATACCGTATGGAATCCTCATGTGCCGGAGAGTATGTATCAATAGACAGGAGGAGGAAGGGCAAGGGAGCTGGGAGAGGTGGGAGATCCAGCTTTGAGTACTGACAGGATGGAATGGTGGTCTGTGCACGTGGGCCAGTAAGTTTTGGGATAATATGTTACATGGCAATGGATAACTATTCCAGCATCTGTTGAGTAAGAGGGTTTTCAGTCTCAGCCACACACCACACTCAGAAACAGTCCCTACCCCCCAACCCAGGACAAGGTCAACAATCCAAATTCCCTCCTCCTTCAAGATAGGCTTTCCTTCAGTCTGATAGGGTAGGTTATGCTGTGGTAAGAAACAACTCCTAAATTTCAGTGGCATACATAATAAAGATTCATATCTATTCTTGCCCAGGCTGGGTGCCCTTGTACGTCACAGAGGTGGCTCACCTTTTACTGTAAGTACTCACGGCCCCAAGCTCACCTAGCAGCTGTTGTCTAGAAATTTGTGGGTCATCATGTCGGAGGGAATGTGTTTTTGAGGATCTTGTACTGGTAATTAAATGGTTCAGCTTAGAAGTGAAGGCGATCGGAATATGCTATACCAAAATATACTACTTTGGCATGAGGATTATTTTGAGCTCAAGGCACTTGAGGAATAGCAAACAGAGGAGGAATCTGTGCCCTCTTCCTTCCTGCCTGAAAGCAGGCATGCATTTCCCTATGTGAAGGTATCCATCCATCCTTTTCTCTTCAACTCCTAAAGAGAATAACTTTTAATCACTGTAGATGACTCTTATCAACAGAGAGAGTACTAACCTAAGTCTGCATAATAGCTTTACTAGAAAAAAAAAAAAAACACCTCACATTCCGTTAGCGTTTCATATATCTTTACCTTATCACGACTTTCCATCCCTAAAAGCCCAAACATTCTTTTCTTTGTCGTGTCACTTTCCCACAATCTCTCAGCCTTTGTTAAAATGGTACATATGCTATCAAGCCTAATTACTTCTTTGGGTTTTCACTTCTTTTCTCTGCAGCGCCTATCTTTGGTCAGTTTAACTTGTGGTCTTCAAGTACTGAACATAAGAGGGTTGAGAAAAAATATTTTTCCTCCCCTGAAGAAGTGACACGCATCATGTCACTGACTACAGCTTGTCAGTAGGCCACACCTTGTGCCCAGAAGTTTTATTATGTGTTTACTTTATGTTATGAACTATGACAGTTGCTTGGTATAAATTATCTCCTTTGTCTTCCCAACAGTCTTATGAAGTAGATATTATTATCATCTCTTCCATTTTACAAAGAGGAAAACTGAGGTCCAGAGGTTAAGTAACTTGCTGAAGGTGAGACAGTATGTGGTGAAACTCAGACCCCAGACTCCATCACTGGAGCCCAGTCTCCCACCAGCACAATTTACTGCCTCTCTGATCAGAGTTAAAGCCGTGAGAATCTCCAAAGATGGTCTGAAAACAGCATGTTTGTATCTTCTTTCCAAGGAAACTCCTTGGTTTCTATGAAAATTTGTAGAATTTCTGCCCAGAAGCTTTCTAGCTTCACATATAAAGGGGTAAGGGGAGTGTGATCCGTGCTGGGATGGCCATTACCAATCCAAAAAGTATTTTATGTTACCAAACTTGAAACAACAACCTATGACAGTTAACAAGAGCTTACGACGCTCCAGGCTTATTCTAAGTCCATTACATTTTTTTAGTCCTCATAATACTCCATTGAGGTATAGGTGCTATTATTATCCTCATTTTATGGACGGGGAAATGGAGCTATAGAGAGGACAGAAAACTTGCCTAGGGTCACATAACTGGTAGGTGGAGGATCCAGCAAACCTTTGGGAAAGGTATGGATCGGAGTATTCAATGGCTTAAATCCAATTGATTGATTTTATTTTCTTGCCTAAACTTTTAACATGGTATCAGATGATTTTTTTGGAGGGGGATCAGCTCTTTTATTAGATGTGTTTCCTAATTCTTTAATGTAGAGCCTGAGGTATGAGTAAAATGGATAAGGAGGAATTTGGAGATATGAAGGGAAATAGCCATCGAAGACTCAAATTTTTAATAAAGGACACACCTATTCTAGTGATTAGAGATGGAGTGACTTGCATATTTGTTGTCAACAAATGTGTAGTGTTTTTGTTTGTTTTGTCAACAAATGTTTTTAAGAACTTAAAAACACTTGGTTCTCTTAAATGCCTTCAATGGCCCCTCTCCTATCTTGTTTACTTTACTTTGCACTACCCATTAGGAAGTAGTGTACTGGGCACTTCTCAACCACACTGCCTCACTGCCCAGTCATCCTAAATTCTGATTTGATGGCTTTGGGATTGGTGAGGTTGTTTGTTCATTGAAATATTTCAAAATTAAATAAAACTTGCAAATACATTACAAAGAACTGCTCTTGTCCTGAACCATTGATAGTAAGTCTCATTGCCTATGAATACTTCAGTTTGTTTTTTCCAAAACAAGGATATTCTCTTTTATCAGTGGCTCTCAAAGTAGCATCAGTATCTCCTAATAATACATTAGAGATGCAAATTCTTGAGCCCCATCCCAGACCCCCTGAATCAGAAACTCTGTAATTCGGGGCGCCTGGTTGGCTCAGTGGGTTGGGCCGCTGCCTTCGGCTCAGGTCATGATCTCAGGGTCCTGGGATCGAGTCCCGCATCGGGCTCTCTGCTCAGCAGGGAGCCTGCTTCCTCCTCTCTCTCTGCCTGCCTCTCGGCCTACTTGTGATCTCTGTCTGTCAAATAAATAAATAAAATCTTTAAAAAAAAAAAAAAGAAACTCTGGAATTCAGCTACCTGTATTTTAACAAATCTTCCAGGTGATTCTGAGCAACACTCAAGATTACACATGGTGTATTTTGTAGAGTACCCTGTGCTACATCATCACAATCACAGATCAGGGAATTAATGTTGGTACATTAATTACCATGATCTACTCCTCCCAGTCCATTTACATGCTCCCAGTGTCCCCAGTTTTCATGTCCTTTATAGCAAAATGATGACACCCAGACTTTCCCGTAGCATTATTTGTCATGTTCATTTAAAATATCCTTCAATTTGGAATGGTTCCTTAACCTGTCTTGGATTTTTATAACCTTGACACCTCTGAAGACAACAGGCCAGTTATTTTGTAAAGTGTTCCTCAATTTGCATTTTTCTGATGTTGCCTCATGATTAGACTCAGACTATGGACTCTTGCCAGAAATATCCCAGATGTGATGCTGAGTTTTTCTCATTGCATCCCATTAAGTGGTGCAGAATTTCAATTTATTCTGTATCTGATGATGTTTACTTTAGCTACTTGATTAAAGGGATGTCCATCAGACTTCTCCACTATGAAGTTATTTTTTCTCTCTGTAATTAATAGGTATTTTGGAAGAAAAATTTTGAGATAAGGTAAATTCACTGTTCTTTTTCAAACCAACCCTTCCTTCCTTCCTTCCTTCCTTCCCTCTCTCTCTCTCTCCTTCCGTTCATCTATCCATCCATTTGTATGGGTATAGGACTCATAGACTCCTGTTTTGTTAATGGGTTATAATCTATTACTATCATTATTATGATGCTCAAATTATCTTGGATTAGGCCAGTGGAAGCCCTTTCAGGGTTGCTTCTTTGTCCTTTTGACACATCCCCATCATTTGTTGAGCCCTTCCATGCATTCTGATACAAGATGTTCCAGGCTCATCTTACATTTTCTTTGCTTTGGCCTTGGAATCAACCATTTCTCTAACGAACCCTCATTTCATTTTGTTTTGTTCCATTTCCTTTGTTTTCTTTTCTTTCTTTCTTTTTAGTGCCAAACAGTGTCAGAAATCGAGAGCTGGGTATTAGATAATGTTCGTTACTTCTGGGGTGTCATTACTTCCAGGCCTACTCACTAAGAGACAAGAGATTCTGTGTGATTTTGTGTGTGTGTGTATGTGTGTGTGTATACATTTATACTTATATTTGTTTTAATATCTAGCTATGAGTGCACATTGATCTCTTCAATTCCAGTCCAACACCTAATTTGATTCTAATTTTCTCCCTTTCTGTATTTGTAACTACAGATATCACTGTCTTTACTTTTGTATGTATTTGATCAACTTTCTTCTCTATATAATCAATTTCCTCTCACCACTGCTTCCCCAAACCCCATGGATACTGTCCCCATCATCTCTGGACTTTGACACCTGTGCCTATATCTGCTACTGCTCTGGGCTTCACAGATGCCCCCACACCCCAAATCGGACTCTGATACCCCATCTGGGTCAGTTTCCTATACAGATGATCTCCCTATCCAGCTCAGACTCTGATGCTTTGTGCTGAGCTACCCCCACATGTGTCCATGGATGATCTCCTCACTCAGCTATAGCTCTGATAACCAGCATTGCTGACCTTCTTGCCCTTCTCAAGTCTGAAATTACACACTGGGATAGACCACCAACCCTTCTCTATTTCTTGTGAATGCCTTGGTTGCTACACCTGGCTTTCAGCAAATCATCTAGGACTGTTTCCCTTCATCCTCTCCATCCCCTTTCCCCTCCCCTCCACATAAGAATGCTTTCCTTTCCCTGGTAATGTTCCAAAACCCTACTTGACCACTGCAAGTTCTTTCCTCACCCAGGGCTTTTGGATTGAATTGTTCAGAAAGGAATGGGAAGAGGGAACAGTGGAAGAAGATAATATACTCATGTTTAAATGTACTTTTAAAATCAAGTTATTTAATACTACCAGTAGATTTATTTTTAGCTTTTGTGTAGGCAAGGTACAAAGGCCTCCAGACATAAGCCAGTCACAAGCCAATTTCCATTTTTTAAATTTTTAAAAATTTTTTTTTCTTCACCATAATGCATACCCTCCCCAATGTTCAGCACCCAGCCACTCCATCCCTCCCACCCACCCCCTCCTGCAACCCTCAGTTTGTTTCTTGAGATTAAGAGTCTTTTATGGTTTGTCTTCCTCTCTGGTTTCTTCTTGTTTCATTTTTACCTTCCTTCCCCTATGATCCTCTGTCTTGTTTATCAAATTCCTCATATCAGTGAGATCATATGATAATTGTCTTTCTCTGATGGACTTATTTCGCTTAGCATAATACCCTCTAGTTCCATCCATGTAATTGCAAATGGCAAGATTTCCTTTTTTGATGGCTGCATGGTATTCCATTGTACGTATGTACCACTTCTTATTTATCCATTTATCTATTGATGGATATCTAGGCTCTTTACATAGTTTGGCTATTGTGCACATTGCTGCAATAAACATTTGTGTACACGTACCCCTTCAGATCATATTTGTACCTTTGGGGTGAAAACCCAGTAATGCAACTGCTGGGTCACAGGGTAGCTCTATTTTCAACTTTCTGAAGAACCTCCCTACTGTTTTTTTTTTTTTTTAAAGATTTTATTTATTTATTTGAGAGAGAGACAGTGAGAGAGAGCATGAGTGAGGAGAAGGTCAGATCAGAGAGCGAAGCAGACTCCCCATGGAGCTGGGAGCCTGATGTGGGACTCGATCCCGGGACTCCAGGATCACGCCCTGAGCCAAAGGCAGTCGTCCAACCAACTGCGCCACCCAGGCATCCCATCCCTACTGTTTTCTAGAGTGGTTTCACCAGCTTGCATTCCCACCAACAGTGTGGGAGGGTTCCCCTTTCTCCCCATCCTCACCAACATCTGTTGTTTCCTGACTTATCAATTTTAGCCGTTCTGACTGGTATGAGGTGGTATCTCACTGTGGTTTTGATTTGTATTTCCCTGATGCCAAGTGATGTTGAGCACTTTTTCATGTTTCTGTTAGTCATGTGGATGTCTTCTTTACAGAAATGTCTTTTCATGTCTTCTGCCCATTTCTTGATTGGATTATTTGTTCTTTGGGTGTTGAGTTTGATAAGTTCTTTATAGATTTTGGATACTAGCCCTTTATCTGACATGTCATTTGTATCCTGGTCTCTTAGAAGAAACTACCTCCCCAAATTTTAAAGAAAGAAAAAATTATATATATACAAAAATAAGGGTAAACATGACAAAGGGATGGAATATGATTATAAAGATGAAAATTTAAGAAGATTCAAAAAAGGAATTGATAAGAATTTGGTTGAAAAATGAAAAAAAAAAAGAAGAGAATGTGATCAGATTGGAAACTAGAACAAAGCCATATGCTAGATTTAGGGTATACTTTGGTCTGTTAGAAGAAAGTGTATCCCAAAATTTTAAAGAAAAAAACACTTATATGTATACAAACAATAAGGCTAAATACAATGAAGGGATAGAGTATGACTATAAAAATGAAAATTAAAAAAGATTTTTAAAAAGGTATTGATAAGATAAAATAGTTAAAATCGTTTAAATTAGGGAAAAGAAAGTGTTCAAAAATAGAAAAAGGAAAAAAATAATGAAAATTTTAAAAATTTAACTTTGAAAGACTCAAGAATCATGGGGAAAAAAGCCATGAATTCTATGTGCTATATTCCCCTAGCACTGGTGTTTGGCAGTTCTCAATGATCAGTAAACTTGATCTTGGATGGATGTTCTTGCTGATCTCCTGCGGAAGGGGCCTGTTGCTGTGATTCTCAAATGTCTTTGCCCAAGGCGGAATTGCACTGCCTTTGCCAGAAGCCAGGCTAAGTAATCTGTGCAGTTTTGGTCTCAGGAGCTTTTGTTTCCTGAACACTTTCCATACCACTTTGGAGGACGGAAATGAAGAGAGCAGCCTCCTAATCTCCAGCCAGAGGAGCTGAGAGCTTGGGGCCCCATTCCTCAGTGTGCCCTCAGAGAAAAGCTGTTAATCCCTCCTATCTCCCTGGTCTCTGGCCACACTCTGTGCTCACCCAGCCTGTGGCCGAATGTTTTGATCTCTGATGCACAGCCCCGTTTGGAGTCTCCAAACCCAGCAGATTCCTGCAGTTCACTCCCATGCCTCCTCTCGGAGGAGGAAGGAAGGATTCTCTCCAGATATGCCACTTGTGGGGGTCTCTGCTTAAAGAGTAATGGTCCGACTGTGCCTCAGATCATGGTTTAAGGTAAACCCTGAGCTGAAAGCCCACTCCGTCTCTGCAGCCAGCTTCCTCACTCTGATACCTGGGAGCTCTGCCACACGCAGATACCCCTGGATTTTTGTGACCCCACAGGTCCCGAGAGCACACTGTCCCTATGAGGGCTCTTCCCCCTGCTTAGCCTCTGGAGTTATGTTCCTCCGCGAAGCAGACTTCTGAAAGTTCTGATTTTGTGCTCTGCTGCTCTACCACTTGCCAGGAGCTGGCCGCTCCCCCAGCAAGTCTATCTTTCCATATATCGCCTCAGATTCACTTCTCTGTGCCTCCTACCTTCTAAAAAGTGGTCGATTTTCTGTTCCTAGAATTGCTGCTATTATTTTCTTAGATCTCCTGTTGAATTTTTAGGTGTTCAGAGTGGTTTGATAATTATCTAGCTGAATTCCTGGGACCAGATTAAATTTAGGTCTACTCCTCTGCCATCTTGCTCCCCACCCAAAATTTCCATTTTTAGAAAAGACTTTATTTATTTATTTGAGAAAGAGAGAGATAGAATGAGCTGGGGGAGGGACAGAGAGAGAGGCAGAGAATCCCAAGCGAACTCTGCACTGAGTGTGGAGCCTGATCATGACCCGAGCTGAAATTAAGAGTTGGACGCTTATAACTGACTGAGGACCCCAAAGGCATTTCCATTTTATCATAAAACTTATGAACCATGTACTTCCTTAAAATAATAATGTTTTTATTATATATATCAGATTTGTGGAGACATTCCAGAGGTTCCAGACATTCCAAAGTTTTTCCTGACTTTTTTTTGTCTCAGAGAATCCTTAATTTTAAAATCTGTGCAATATTGTTACTCTCGCTATCTTTGTTGTTCGTGTCATAGTTGGATTGTACCTGTGTGTTTCCTACATGTTTCTCACCCTCTCTAGACTCATTAATATCTCTGACTTGTGTCTGGAGGGGTTTTTCCTTCTCCAATGCTCAGAAATGTGGGCTTGGGTCACCACTTCAGAGGCAGCAACTAAGATCTTAAAATGCAAAAGAAGCTGCTTATAAAAATGTCAAATGAGAGTTAGATGAAAGATATGGAAGCAGGCTAAAAGAATGAATTTCCCTATTTTTATAAATTCTGGCTGAAATGGGAAAGAAGGAAGCAATTTGAAGGACTGAGGGAAGAGGAAAGAATAAGAAACCCTCCAGCATGATTTGGAGAAGGAGGGATGGCATGACATCTGGAGAACATCAGGGAATCCCATATTGGCTTACTCATCTATCCGTCTTACTGTTTTCATCAACAGCCAGAGGTTGGCTGCTTGTGGCCACGAATGTCTGGGTCAAAGCGACACTTGTGTGGGCCATGGAGATTCAGTGCAGTCTCTTACCCTGCCCCAACCATAATTTGCTGCTGGTAATGGGCCACTGTATGCCTTTGGGGATGCAGACTAGGGAAAATACAATCCTTGTGGTCTAAAGAGAAAACCTTGTCTCTTGATCAAGATGGGGGCTAAGTGGGGTTTAGATAGAACAGAAATTGTCCCTTGGACAGGACAGTGGTGAACTCATACTCCTGTTATATTATTGCTATTGTAGTACATGTATATAAAAATTAAAATATTAGCATAGAATGATGTAGCATGAATAACAAAATTCCCCCAACCCAATTCTGTTAATGTTATGGAAGCATAATTCTAAATAATAAACATACACAGATGGTCCTCGACTTATGTGGCTTGACTTATGATTCTTTTACTTTACGATGGTGTGAGAGCAATATGCATTCAGTAGAAACTGTACTTTGAATTTTAATCTTTTCCTGGGCTAGTGATATATGTGGTAAGATGCTCTCTCATGATGCTGGACAGCAGCAGTGAGCCACAGCTTCTCATCTGCCGTGACCACCTAGGTAAACAATAGATAGATGTACAACCATTTTGTACCATACAGCTATTTTGTGTTTCCCTTTCAGTACAGTATTCAATAAATTATATGAGATATTCAATACTTTATTATTAAATATGTTTTGTGTTTGATGATGTAGGCCAGTATAAGAATTCTGAGTATGTTTAAGGTAGTCTAGGCTAAACTATGATGTTTGGTAGGTAAGATGTAGTATATGCATTTTTGAGATTTTCAGTTTATGATGAATTTATTGGGATGTAACCCCATTTTAAGCCAAGGAAGATCTGTACTTCAGTTCATTGATTGATCAACTTTAAATTGTATTTATTGACAGTTTAGTAAAAATAAATGAAGATGAAATTCACTTCTATTATCTTTTTAATTTGATCTTTTCCCTGATTTTTAAAATTAATTTTCTAATTTCTAATCTGTATGAGAAATTAAGTGCCTCAACACTTCATACTGTATTTCCTTCATCCACCTCCAACCTGGTCAACCATACTGACACATTTTTATTAATAAGGTTTTGTAGCATTTATATTATATTTTAATTAAATAAAATATCAAGATTTGATAGCATTTATAACATTTATTATAGGACACTTAATATTATTAAACCTTTAGGAAAATATGTGTAATATACCACCAAACTTGGGCCAAAGGAAGATACTCCCAAATTTCAATGATTCTTTTAAAAATTATATGTATTTGTAATACAATGTTCTAGGAACATGCATTTGCTTTACTGAAAGTTTATAATTGCCTTCATCTTTTTTCTTGTTGACTGGATGAACATATGCCTTCTTCACCATATACCTAAACTCATTCAGCTTTTTAAAACAAACCACTTGTTGAATTCCCCAGTGTTTTTCTAGGCCCACCTGCTGCACAGATGTCAGCCTGGGATTACTTTTCATTGTATTTTAAGTTAAGTACCGTTTCTAGGATCCTGTACCTTTGAATTTTTTTTTTCAGGCTTCACCTTAGTGGATACTCACAATACATTTTTCAGAAAGTGTTTATAAAAGTTAAACTTTCTAAGTTAAAGCACGTCTGTAAAATGTCTTTTATTTTGCCCTTGAACTTGATTGATGGTTTGTCTTGATATAGAATGCTACATACAAAATTGTTTTTCCTTCTGAACTTCGAAAGCATTGTTTCATTATTTTCGAGTATCCAAAATAGCTATAAGATATTTTAAATTAAAAAAAAAATCTATCTATTGCAGGTAAACTGTTACCCCTCATTCTGGATCTTACATTTAGATTTAATGTTCTTAAACATGAAGAGGACTATTTCATCAGTCTTGGGAAATTTTCCTTGGTTATTTCTGTGATTAATTTATTCCTTGAATATTTTTGGTTTCCTTTCTGTAGCTTCTATTGGATATATGTGATCCTCTTGGACCAGTCATCTTGTATCCTCTCTTTTCCCCCCATCTTTATTGAGATATAATTGGCAAAAAAAATGTATATATTAAAGGTAGGTAACAACATGATATTTTGATATATGTATACATTGTGAAGTAATTACAACAAACTAACACGTATATCACCTCACCTAGCTACCCTTCTTCTTTTTTTTTTTTTTTTTTTTTTTTGGTGTAATGAGAACATTTAAAATCTACTCTCTTAGCAAATTTCAAGTATGCAATATAGTCATCATGTACATTAGGACCCTACAACTTATTCATATTACTGAAAGTTTGTACACATTGACCAATCTCTTCATCTCTTCCAAATCCCTCTCCCCCACCTTCTTACTGGTAAGTACAGTTCTACTCCCTGGTTTCATGAATTTGACTTTGTTAGATTCCACATATAAGTAGAATCATATAGTATTCCAGTGTATGCATGTGTGTGTGTGTGTGTGTGTGTGTGTGTGTGTGTATCACATTTTTCTTTATCCATTCATCTATTGTTGATAGACACCTAGGTTGTTTCAAATCTGGCTATTCTGAATAATGCTGCAATGGATATAGGGGTGCAGATTCCTTTTGAGATACCAATTTCATTTTCTTCAGGTATCTACCCAGAAATGGGATTGCTGGATCATACAGTAATTCTGTGTTTAATTTTTTGAGAAACTGCCATACTTTTTTCCATAAGGGCTGTAGCAATTTACATTTCCACCAGCAATGTGAAAGGATTCCCTTTTCTTTACACCCTTGACAACACTTGCTATCTCTTGTCCTTTTGATAATAGCCATTTTAATAGGTGTGAGCTGATATTTCATTGTGGTTTTGATTTGTACCACCCTGACAATTAGTGATGTTGAGCATCTTTTTGTGTACCTCTTGACCATCTGTATATATTCTTTGGAAAAACATCTATTCAGTTCTTTGACCCATTTTTAAAAATTGAGTTAGTTGGTGTTTTTTTGTTTGTTTTTTGTTTGTTTTGTTTTGGTTCGGTTTGGTTTTGCTACTGAGTTTTGTAAATTTTGAAATATATTTTGGATATTAAACCCTTATCAGATATATGGTGTGCAAATATTTTCTCCCATTTCATAAGTTGGGTTTTCATTGTGTGGATTATTTCTTTTGCTGTGCAGATATTTTAGTGTAATACAGTACTACATTTTTTTTTCTTTATTGCTTGTGCTTTTGGTGTCATAGTAAAACAACAAAAAAAAAATTGACAAGACCAACGTCAAGGAACTTTTCCCTCATGTTTTCTTCTAGAAGTTTTATGGTTTCAGGCCTATATTTATGTCTTTAATCCAGTTTATGTTGGTTTTTGCATACGGTGTAAGATTAAGTGTCCAGTTTCATTCTTTTGTGTTTGGATGTCCGGTTTTCCCAGCACCATTTATTAAAGAGACTCTCCTTTCTCCATTATGTATTCATGGCGACTTTGTTAGAGATTAAGCTGACCATATGTATGTAGCTTTATTTCTGGGTTTTTGGTTCTGTTCCATTGGTTTATGCATCAGTTTTTATACCAGTACCATACCATTTTGAATACTCAAGCTTTGTAATTCGGTCTGAAATCAGTAAGTGTGATGCCTCCAGCTTTTGTTCTGTTTTCTTATGATTGCTTTGGCTATTTGTGGTATGGTTCCATACACATTTTATAAAAATTTTCTGTGAAAAATTGCTTTGGAATTTTGATAGAGGATAACATTGAATCATAGATTTTTGGGGGTAATATAGACAGTTTTACAATATTAATTCTTCCATTCCAAGAACATGGGATACTTTTTCAATTATTTATGTCTTCTTCAATTATTTAATTAGTGTCTTATAGTTTTCAGCATGCAGATCTTTCACTTCTTGATTTAATTTATTCCTAAGCATTTTATTCTTCATGCTATTATAAATGAGATTGTTTTCTTTACTATTAGTAGATACAAATGCATCTGTTTTTTGTATATTGATTTTGTATCCTGCAACTTTACTAAATTCATTTTTTCTAACAGTTTCTTGGTGAAGTCTTCAAGGTTTCTTATCTACAAGATTATGTCATCTACAAATAGAGACAATTTTACTTCTTTCTTTTCAATTTAGATATCTTTCAATTTCATCTTCTTGCCTAATTTGTCTGCCTAGGACTTTCAGTACTATGTTGAATAGGAATGGTGAGAGTGGACACACTTGTCTTGAAAGTTTTCAACCTTTCATCATTGAGTATGATATTAGCTGTGAGTTTACCATATATTACATTGAGACATGTTCCTTCTATACTCAATTTGTTGCAAGTTGTTATTGTGAAAGAATGTTGAATTTTTTCAAGTTCTTTGTGCATCTATTGAGATAATCTTTATCTTGATTACTGCTTGATCACCACTTTTTACTGTGGTGTTAAATTCAGTTTTCTAGTATTTTGGTGAGGATATTTTAACTATATTCTTCAGAGATATTGGCCTGTAATTTTCTTTTCATGTAGTATCCTTATCTGGCTTTTGTATGAGGGTGATACTAGCCTCATAAAATGAGATTGAAATCTTTCCCTCCTCTTCAATTTTTGGAAGAGTTTGAGAAGGACTGGAATTATTATTATTTTTTTAATGTTTGGAAAATTTACCCATGAAGTCACTCAATCCTTGGCTTATTTTTGTTGTTTTTGATTACTCATTCAGTCTCCTTATTTATTACTAGTCTGTTCAGATTTTCTATTTTTTCATGATTCATTCTTAGTTGGTTGTATGTTTCTGGAAAATTTTCCATTTTTCCTAGGTTGTCCTTTTATTAGTGTATAGTATTTCATAGTAGTCTCTTATTGTCCTTTGTTTATCTGTGATATCAGTTGCCACGTCTCTTTTTTCATCTATAATTTCATTTGCTTGAGTCTTCTCTCTTTTTTTCTCCATAGGTTTACCTAAAGATTTATCAATTTTGTTTATCTTTTCAAAAAGACAGCCATTAGTTTCATTGATTTTTTCCATTGTTTTTCTAGTCTCTATCTCATTTATTTCTGCTATAATCTTTGTTATTGTCTGCTTTCTGCTAACTTTTATGCTAATTTTTTCTTATTTTTCTAGTTTCTTGAGCTGTAAGGGCAAATTTTTCATTTGAAATCTTTCTTTTTTCTTAATGTAGACATTTTTGTTATAAACTTTTCTCTTAAAAAATTTTTTTTTACTTTCATAAGTTAAAAATTCCAGTGTAGTTAACATAGTGTGTTATATTAGTTTCAGGTATACCAATACAGTAATTCAGCAATTCTGTACTCAGTGCTCATCCCCTTCATTATTTCCCTCATCTCCCCATCTCCCAAACTTTGGCAACCACCAGTTCTCTATAGTTAAGAGTCTAGGGTTTTTTTTGGTTTCTTCTTTGTTTGTTGTGTTTCTTTTTTTTTTATTTTTTTTCTCCAATTTATTTATTTTCAGAAAAACATTATTCATTATTTTTCACCACACCCAGTGCTCCATGCAAGCCGTGCCCTCTATAATACCCACCACCTGGTACCCCAACTCCCACCCCCCCGCCACTTCAAACCCCTCAGATTGTTTTTCAGAGTCCATAGTCTCTCATGGTTCACCTCCCCTTCCAATTTACCCAAATTCCCTTCTCCACTCTAACGCCCCTTGTCCTCCATGCTATTTGTTATGCTCCACAAATAAGTGAAACCATATGATAATTGACTCTCTCTGCTTGACTTATTTCACTCAGCATAATCTCTTTCAGTCCTGTCCATGTTGCTACAAAAGTTGGGTATTCGTCCTTTCAGGTGGAGGCATAATACTCCATAGTGTATATGCACCACATCTTCCTTATCCATTCATCCGTTGAAGGGCATCTTGGTTCTTTCCATAGTTTGGCGACCGTGGCCATTGCTGCTATAAACATTGGGGTACAGATGGCCCTTCTTTTCACGACATCTGTATCTTCAGGGTAAAAACCCAGGAGTGCAATTGCAGGGTCATAGGGAAGCTCTATTTTTAATTTCTTGAGGAATCTCCACACTGTTCTCCAAAGAGGCTGCACCAACTTGCATTCCCACCAACAGTGTAAGAGGGTTCCCCTTTCTCCATATCCTCTCCAACACATGTTGTTTCCTGTTCTGTTAATTTTGGCCATTCTAACTGGTGTAAGGTGATATCTCAATGTGGTTTTAATTTGAATCTCCCTGAGGGCTAATGATGATGAACATTTTTTCATGTGTCTGATAGCCATGTGTATGTCTTGATTGGAGAAGTGTCTGTTCATATCTTCTGCCCATTTTGTGATGTGTTTGCCTGTTTCATGTGTGTTGAGTTTGAGGAGTTCATTATAGATCCTGGATATCAACCTTTTGTCTGTACTGTCATTTGCAAATATCTTCTCCCATTCCGTGGGTTGCCTCTTTGTTTTGTTGATTGTTTCCTTTGCTGTGCAGAAGCTTTTGATTTTGATGAAGTCCCAAAAGTTTATTTTCGCTTTTGTTTCCTTTGCCTTTGGAGACATATCTTGAAAGAAGTTGCTGTGGCTGATATCAAAGAGATTACTGCTTATGTTCTCCTGTAGGATTCTGATGGATTCCTGTCTCACGTTGAAGTCTTTTATCCATTTTGAGTTTATCTTTGTGTACGTTGTAAGAGAATGGTCGAGTTTCATTCTTCTACATATAGCTGTCCATTTTCCCAACACCATTTATTGAAGAGACTGTCTTTTTTCCACTGCATATTTTTTCCTGTTTTGTCAAAGATTAATTGACCATAGAGTTGAGGGTCCATATCTGGGCTCTCTACTCTGTTCCACTGGTCTATGTGTCTGTTTTTATGCCAGTACCATACTGTCTTGGTGATCACAGCTTTGTAATAAAGCTTGAAATCAGGTAACGTGATTCCGCCAGCTTTATTTTTGTTTTTCAACATTTCCTTAGTGATTCGGGGTCTCTTCTGATTCCATACAAATTTTAGGATTATTTGCTCCAGCTCTTTGAAGAATGCCGGTGGAATTTTGATTGGAATGGCATTAAAAGTATAGATTGATCTAGGCAGTATAGACATTTTAACAATGTTTATTCTTCCGATCCAAGAGCATGGAATGGTCTTCCATCTATTTGTGTCTTCTTCAATTTCTTTCATGAGTGTTCTGTAGTTCCTCAAGTACAGATCCTTTACCTCTTTGGTTAGGTTTATTCCCAGGTATCTTATGGTTTGTTGTGTTTCTTAAATTCCACATATGAGTGAAATCACATGGTATTTGTCTTTCTCTGACTGACTTATTTCATTTAGCATTATGTCCTCCAGATGCATCCATGTTTTGCAAATAGCAAGATGTCATTCTTTTTATGGCTATTATTTCATTGCATATATATATATATATATATATATATGTATATATATCACACTTTGTTATCCATTCATGTGTCTATGGACACTGGGTTACTTCCATACCTTGGCGATTGTAAAGAATGCTACAGTAAACCTATGGGTGCACGTATCTTTTTGAATTAATGTTTTTGTTTTCTTTGGGTAAATACCTAGTAGTAGAATTACTGGATCATATGGTAATTTTATTTTTAATTTTTTGAGGAATCTCCACAGTGTCTTTCACAGTGGCTGTGCCAGTTTGCATTCCCACCAACAGTGCATAAGCGTTCCTATTTCTCCATCCTTGTCACATTTGTTGTTTCTTGTGTTTTTTATTTGAACTATTCTAAATAGTCTGAGGTGATAGTTCACTGTGGTTTTGATTTCCGTATCCTAAATAATCAGTGATTTTGAGCATTTTTTGTGTGTGTGTTTGCCATTTGTATGTCTTCTATGGAAAAATGTCTATTCAGGTCCTCTGCCCATTTTTTAAATTGGATTTTTTTTTTTTTTTTTTTTTTTGGTGTTCAGTTGTAGAAGTTTGTTAATAAACTCGGACATTAAGCTCTTATTGTATATAACATTCACAAATATCTCCTCCATTTATTTGGTTGTCTTTTTGTTTTGTTGATGTTTTCCTTTCCTGTGCAGAAGTCTTTTATTTTTATTTAGTCTCAAAAGTTTATTTTCTCTTTGTTTCCCTTGCCTGAAGAGACATGTAGGAAAAAGTTTTTATGGTCCATGTCAAAGAAATTACTGTCTATGTTCTCTTCTAGGAATTTTATCGTTTCAAGTCTCACAATTAAGTCTTTAATCCACTTTGAGTTTATTTTAGTGTGTATATTAGAAAGTGGTCCAGTTTCATTCTTTTGCATGTTGTTGTTAGGTTTTCTCAATACCATTTATTGAAGAGACTGTTTTTTTCCTACTGTGTATTCTTGCCTCCTTTGTCATTTATTAGTTGACCATATAACCATGGGCTTATTTCTGGGCCCTCCATTGTGTTCTGTTGATCTGTGTGTCTATTTTTGTGCCAGAACCATACTATTTTGATTGCTACAGCTTTGTAGTATATCTTAGTATCTGGGATTGTAATACCTCATGTTTTCTTCTTTTTTGAGATTGCCCTGGCTTTTCAGAGTATTTTGTGGTTCGTATAAACTTTGGAACTATTTGTTCTAGTTCCGTGCAAAATGCCATCTGTATTTTGATAGGGATTTCATTAAATCTGCAGATTGTTTTGGGTAGTTTGGACATTTTAACAAAATTTGTTCTCCCAGTCCATGAGCATGAAATATTTTTCCATTTGTTTGTGTCACCTTTGGTTTCTTTCACCACTGTTTTATAGCTCTTAGAGTACAGGCCTTTCACCTCTTGTTAACTTTGTTCCTGGGTATTTTCCTTTTTGGTACAATTGTGAATGGCAATGTTTTCTTAATTTCTCTTTCTCCAACTTCCTTATTAATGTATAGAAATCCAACAGATTTCCATATATTGATTTTGTATCCTGTGACTTTTTTGAATTCATTTATCAGTTCTAGTAGGTTTTTTGGTGGAGTTCTTTAGGGTTTTCCATATACAGTATCATGTTATCTGCAAGTAATGAAAGTTTTGTTTCCTCCTTACCCATTTTGATGCTGTTTATTTCTTTTTGTTGTCTGATTGCCATGGCTAAGACTTCCAGTACTAAGTTGGATAAGAGTGGTGAGAATGGATATCCTTGCTTTTTCCTGTATTAGGGGAAAAGCTCTCAGTTTTTCCCCATTAAGGAGGATGTTAGCTGTTGGTTTTTCATCTATGTCCTTTATTATGTTGAAGTATGTTTCCTGAAACCTACTTGAGAGTTTTTATCATGAATGATGTTATGCTTTTTCAAGAGCTTTTTCTGTATCTATTGAAGTAATCATATGATTTTTAACCTTTCTGTAGATGTAATATATCATATTGATTGATTTGCAAATATTGAACCTCCCAGGAATAAATCCCACTTGATTGTGGTGAATGATTATTTTAATGCATTGTTGGATTTGTTTCAGTAATATTTGTTGAGGATTTTTGCATCTACATTCATCAGAGATATTGGCCTATAGTTCTCTCTTTTGGTAGTTTCCTTATCTGGTTTTAGTATCTCGGTAATGCTCTCATGGAATGAATTTGAAAGCTTTCCTTCCTCTTCTGTTTTGTGAATAATTTGAGAAGAATAGGATTTAACTCATCTTTAAATGTTTGGTAGAATTCACCTGTGAAGCCCTCTGATCCTGGACTTCTGTTTATTGGGAGTTTTTGATTACTGATTAAATTTAATCTTGGTAATTAGGCTGTCCAAATTTTCTATTTCTTCTTGATTCAGTTATGGGAGGTTGTATGTTTCTAGGAATGTATCCATTTCTTCTTGATTGTCCACTTGTTGACATATAATTTTTCATAATATTTTCTTTTAATCCTTTGCATTTCTGTGGTGTTGTTATTTCTTCTTTTTTATTCCTGATTTTGTTTGAGTCCCCCCACCCCCTTTTATTTTTGATGTGTCTGGCTGAAAGTTTATCAACTTTGTTGATCTTTTCAAAGAACTAGCTCCTGCTTTTACTGATATGCTCTATTTTTTTTTTTTTTTAAGTTTCTGTACCATTTATTTCTGCTGTGATCTCTATTATTTCCTTTTGCTTGTTTGGGGTTTTGTTAGTTCTTCTTTTTCTAGGTCGTGATGCAAATGTTAGTTCTCCTGATGGTGTCTCATATTGGTTTTCTTCTCTTTTCTTCTTCTTATTCCTCTAAGTAGCTAGTTTTAAATCACTTGTTTTTGAATTTGCTGATTCTTTCTGCTTTGCCAATCTGCTGTTGAAGCTCTCAGTTGAATTTTTTAGTTTGTTTAGTTTGTATTCCAAGATTTGTTTGCTTCTTTTTTGTGGTTTCTGGATTCTAATCGAACTTCTCATTTTGTTCATGAATTGTTTTCCTGATCTCATTTAATTGTTTACTTTTACCCTGTTGCATTTTATTGTTTCTTTAAGATTATTATTTTGAATTATTTGTCAGGCAATTCATACATTTCTGTTACTCTGGAGTCAGTTATTGGAGTTTTATTAGTTTCCTTTGGGGGTATTACATTTGACTGATTTTTCATGATTTGGTGATTTGTGGTGGCTGTACTTTAATATTTGACATTGGAGCAATTTCTGGAAAAACCTAGGATACAGGGCTTTCTGTTGCCTAAGTGAAGCACCTATAAACCTGTAATTTAGTTTCCACCTGCCAGGTAGGTTGAGGAAACCCAGCATATCTATTATTTGTTCAGACTATTGTTTTTGTGATGCACTATAGAAAGGCATAGGTGAAATAAAATAGATATTTCTTACATTGGAGAACTTTTGATGTCCTTCAGGAAACAAGATTTACATATTTAGAAGAAATCAAAACTACTTACAGGACTTGGCATGTGCCTAATTTCCCAAATCTGCATTTCTTCATGTAAAATGTGGATAGTGTGGAGGGTGTAGGACTTGGAGAATAACGGTATCTTCCTTAGGAAATTACTGAAAAGGTTAAACAAATGTAATATAGCTAAAGGATCTACATTTTTCACAAAGCAGGTACTCAGCTAGTGTTATTTTTCCTTACATTAAGGAATTTACAGAGAAAGACAATTATCATTTCCTTACATTAAGGATTTACAGAGAAAGACAATTATCATATGATCTCCCTAATTTGAGGAAGTTGAGAGGCAACGTGGGGAGTTTGAGGGGTAGGAAAAGAATGGATGAAAAGAGATGGGATCGGGGAGGGAGATAAACCATAAGAGACTCTTAATCTCACAAAACAAACTGAAGGTGGTGGTAGGGAGGGGTTAGGGAGAGGGTGGTTGGGTTATGGACACTGGGGAAAGTGTATGCTATGGTGAGTGCTGTAAAGTGTGTAAACCTGCTGATTCACAGACCTGTACCCCTGGGGCTAATAATACAGTATATGTTAATAAAAAATTTAAAAATAACTATATGAATTTTTAAAAAGTTGGATTTAAAAATGGGAAGCTAGAACTCCAACCAAGTGATCATTTTCAGTGTGACTAGGGCATACTACACTTTCTCCTAAAAGGCAAATGTTCTGAAATGAAGAAGGTATAACTGAAATCATCTGGGAGTAGATTTTTACTATGAATTCTTGTCTGTGTAGGCAGATTGCTGATTATCTCTAAATCAGTGAGGAATCTAGTATATTACACATGTGTGGGTTATAATTCTCACTCAATTAATTCTTTGTCAACCAGGTTTTAAAAGTACAGTAAAGTACCAATTCTCTAAGGATGCATTTACCAAGTATGTCTGTTTGTACACATGTGCATGGGCACACACACACACACACACTCCACCACAGTTTTTATGCTTTGATGATTTGAAGGCTTACATAAATTTTTGCTACAATGTTTATCTTCTAGGTTTCCAAGTTTTTTATGGTTTATGGTTTAACTAGGCATAGACTATTGTGGCCTCTTTGGGTAAGAATTTTAAACTGACCAGAAGCAAATTTAAATAATGATTTTGATTCTTCCTGCTCCTTCAAGATCCTTCCCTGGGTCTGAACATCCTTCCACATGTTTCCACATCATTCTGTGTATACATCTATTGTTTCACCTCCAGATCATATTTAATTATTTATGCATCTATTTTCCCATATAGATTATGTACTCCTTGAGAACAGGGCCTGCCTTATGCATTTCTGTGTTTCTACTATCCTGCATTATACCTGATCAAGGAAGACACTTAGTGTTTGTTGAGTTAAATTGAGCCTTGGTCATTACACCAAATTAGTGATCTCAGTTTTCTCTCCTTTTGCCTGATGTTCAAGAGGAGCATCACTACTCTCTACAAACAAAACTAAAACCTTGAGTAGGCCTCAGGTGTCTCAAGCAATCTTGGGAGTGCTGGAAATGCTTTTTAGAATGTCCCCCAAATCATTTAGGTTGATAACATCATTTTTTTTCTCTCAGACCCTTGAGAAGAGCTACTGAGTGTATGGATTCACCTTGTTTCCAGAACATCACATTTCAAGAACTTTAGGATCATGATGTTGGCGTGTTCTGCTCGGTCTGCATTATGACTTCTCAGTAACAAAACCCCTGTGGATAACCTGCAGGCCAGGACTACCCTCCTCAGCTCTGCCCTCTTGCTGTCATTTTTGTGGTGAGGTTCTTGAGTCTTGACAGAAGGAAGATTAAAGATGTTTTGAGTCTCCTTGCAGAGTAGAAGGGGATTTTGACAAGGATGAGTATGAGCCCCTGTTTGGAGATAGAATCATGAGGAATGTTTTCCAAGTGACTAGATTGTGATGGTCTGAGATTAGAATCTTGTTTTTAGCAAAAGGGCTAAGACCATAAAAAGCCATCTGTGATAAGGCAATTTTTCCATTGCCCTTTTTCAACTTGAAGCAAATACTAAACCTGCAAAGTTGAGCAAAAAGAATCGAACAAGAATACAAAATCCCCCAGAAATCTGTGTTTTGAATGCTCAAAAGTTAGACATAATGGAATTCGGTGTCAGCTAAGAAATAACTTGTTTTGTCAACATTTGAAGTAAGAAGGACCAGCAAAATAGAATTCAACTTTGCAGTGTCTAGTAAATGTGTTAGAGGAATTTACTACTGAATTGTAGGTAGGAACATCCATAAATCCCAGCCTCCCAGCCTTTTCAACCCTATATTGACTAAATAGACTCAACTCAGAGAAATGAGGCATTTCCGTCTGGGAATGCAATTTAGGGGGAGAGCCAGTACAGTCCTAGAGACAAGGATTATTTACTGCATGCCATTGTACGGACAATGAAATCACAATTGATCAAGGGCGAAAAATTCTACCAATAACTCAAATTAAGATGCAGGAAAGGGTAAAGGCCCGACAGCAAGAGGAAACAAACCTTCTTTGCTAGAGAACATAGGGATTTAATAAATGACAAAATGAAAATTTCAGACCATTGTAATGGATACGGTGTGGGGTGAAGAGTGAAGTATTCCCAGACCCTTGTGATGTAAGCTGGAAGAGTCAGCCCTACACTGGTGAGATCTGATACCTGCAGGGGCATCTTTCAAAACAGGCCCCAAAACAAAAAAGCAAGGCATGGCCATGGTCAGAGAGGTAGGTTGATGTGGCCAAAGAAAGACTTCTTGTAAGAGAAGGGATAGACTGTTGTCATAGGTTTAAAGGAAGTGGGACCCAGTGATTCAGAATTTGTTTGTTTTACCCATGCGTGCAAGAGATAAAGACAGAACATCTGGGAGCCTTTCACTATTCAGCTTCCTTGGAAGAGTCTGCTCTGTCATGGGAAATTTTTCATGGGGCCACACCATGGCTTGGTGAGGGTTTCAAGGAAATGGTGTGTCCCTGTGGTGGCTGGTCACCTGCATTGCCCATGTCTATCACCCTGCCAGACATCCACATAGGATGTACTAAGTATTTCTCATGCATCATTACCTAGGATCATAACATCCCTCCCTTCATCTTAAATGCTATTCTGAGTGTAAAGCTTTAAGACAATAGGCACATTAAAATTTTTTAATTATTTTTCAATGTAGTTTTTTCTAAAAGCACTCTAAGAAGTTTCCTTTTGCCAAAAAATAATTAAAAAATGATTTGTTTGCTTAGTTTTTTTTTTTTAATCAAACATATATTGAGTTTCTACTGTATTACCAGGCTGTTTTGAAGACTAGGGATGTAGAAGTAAAAACCAGAGGAGGTCATGATTGGGGAAGATGATAGAGAGATGAGCAGGGTCCAGATGAGATTGCTGGGAAGGCCTCTTGAAAGATATGATCTCTTAGCTGGGTTTGAGATACAGGTAGAGGTTAGGTGAAAATGGAAAGGAAGGATTCGCAGAGGGAGCTGCTCACATGAATTGAACTAGCAATCATTGAGGACCAGAGAGGAAGGATTTGCAGAGGGAGCTCACATGAACTGAGCATCTCTGGAACGGACCAGCCACTGTGCCAACCATTGGAGATACAGTATCTGCGTTCATGAAGCTCACATTGTATTTGAAGGGTGGGATCAGGGAGACAGCCAGTAAATATTTACATTAATAACTAAGACAATTTTAGGTAGAGGTAGTATGGAGCAAATAAAATATGGCATGGGACAAAGAATGATGAGGTGGGGTGACACTGTAGCTAGAAATGATGAGAAAGCTTTCTCTGAGATGACCTCTGAGGTTAGAAGGAGGTCGGTAGGAAGAGCACTCCAGGCAGGCAAGCAGCAGTGGCAGGCTTGAGGGGTATGGGAGAAAGCCAGTGGACTGCAGGTGTTGGGGGATATGAAGGAGAGAGGGACGAGGAGATCGGGTGGAAAATGGGACTGCTTAGGACGGGCCTTGTGGACCATGGTCAGACTGAGGATTTTATTTCATAGTCAATGGAGATCATTCTGCCCACCATATGGAGAAATATGGAGTCTGGAGCAAGAATGGAAGTAGAGAGATCAGCTAGAAGACCCCACTTGGGTCCAGGGCAGATCTGAGGGTGGCTTGGATAAGAATTTGGAAAGTGGAGGGGAAGAGAAATGGGTCAGGTTCAGGATGCATTTTGGAGGCAGTGCCAGCAGGACTTGATAACTTATGGAATGTGGAGTAAATAAAGGCAAGGAACACAGATAACCCCCGGGTTTTTGGCAAAAGTACAAACACAGGCAAAAGCAGGGGGCATTAGGGACCAGTGAGCAATCACTTTAGGATACTGAATGAGCTTAGTTTGGAATCAGAAAGCCTTTTTTTTTTTTTTTTTTAAAGATTGTATTTATTTAATTATTTGACAGACAGAGATCACAGGTAGGCAGAGAGGCAGGCAGAGAGAGAGAGAGGGGAGGAAGCAGGCTCCCTGCAGAGGAGAGAGCCTGATGTAGGGCTCGATCCCAGGACCCTGGGATCATGACCTGAGCTGAAGGCAGAGGCTTTAACCCACTGAGCCACCCAGGCGCCCCTCAGAAAGCCTTTTTTAATGCTGACTTTTCCACTTTCCAGCCATGTGACCTTGGATGAGAGGTTTACCTTCTCTGGGTGCAGGTGTCCTCAGGGTGACGATATTTATGTCCTCTCAGGATTGTTGGAGGGGTTCAATAAGCTAATGTATGTCAATTTTAATGGTATCTGGCTTGTAGTAAGTACTTAATAAATGGTAGCTCTTATTACAGGTTTAAAACTGCCCTGTGTTTTGTCCTCACAAAAGGCTTGCACATTAAAATACAAATACAAACATATTATATCCAGGGTTCCCAAAGCCTTTGCCTGTGTAAGTGCTTCAATTAGAGCTCAGTGAAGGAGAAATCAGCTCTCCAGGACTGCTGGTCATTTATTCTAAACATTCTTTCTGTTGTATAATAGAATATTCCCCTTTATTCTTCCTTCCTCCTCTTGCCCACATTTATTTCTTTGACTGTTAATGATTGACCTTATCTGGAATTAAAATACATGTGCATTGAACACTCCTAGCTGTGCTCCTATTACCAGCTGGAGATAGGAGACCAGCACTGAGCGCATCTCAGCACTCCTGATGCTAGGGCTAATTCACTAAGAAGAAATAGCCAGTTTTTCTTCTCTTTTTCTTTGTTTGTTTTTTTAAATTCACAGTTAGGAAGAGCATATAGAGGCAGTCCAGTGAAGAGGGATGAGAGAGGATTAAATGATGAAAGCATATGTTAGTATGTTAGTGGGAGGGGTGCTGCTGGATGTTGGGAGGCTCTGAAAATGTTGCCCTCCTGACAGTTGAACTCAGCAGAGACTGAGGGCCTATTGGGCATAGATTGCATGAAGGGATGGGTACATAGTTGAAAATTTAAGACTCTGGACCTCCAAGGAGTTTGCCAGAGCAGGAGTGTGGCTTTGGATGGGGCAGAGACCACTATGTGAAGGACAACATACAAGGGAAACTGACATGAAAGCTCAGACACTGGGGCAGGGAAAGCTGTGGGGATACAGACAAGGGTTCATTCCAGCCTGGCGCTCTTAGAAGCTTCCAGAAGGAGGTGGCAGTTGAGTTAGATAAAGGGGATGGTGGCACTTTCAGCTGTGGGTTTTGACTGGGTATAGACATGAGATGTTTCTGGTTCTTCTCCAGCCCCTAGCACAGTGCCTGATGTGCACTACACTTTCAAAAAAATACTTAAATGACTCAATTGCTGTGAAAGTCTGTGTACCAAGCCATATGTTGTCCAGAGGGGCCAGGATGTGGTGGGAGGGGAGACACTTTGCTGCCTGTAACTTTGTATTTTGATTTTACTTTCTTTTTTTAAAAAATTTGCAGTGAAATTTCTATAACATAAAATTTGTGGTTTTATGCACTTTTAAGTGTTAATTACAATGTGTACAACCGTTAGTCCTGTTTCCCAAACTCTTCCATCACCGGAAATTGGAATTCTGTAACCAGTGAGCGCTAACTTCCATTCTCCCCTCCCCTCAGCCCCTGGCAATCTCTAATCTACTTTCCATCCCTATGAATTTGCCTATTCTAGATATTTCATATAAATGGAATGACACAGTATTTGCCTTTTTATCTCCTCCTCTTTTCTTTGCAACCTGGAAATAGAAGAAGGTGCTCGGACATTTATGTTAGTAAGGCTTCATGTCTTATCTAAGTCATGCTGGGTTGTACTATCTTGTTATTGATTCATTTCAGAAAATAAAATCTCTTTTGAAAAGTTCAGCCTCGCTTCTAATATAGTTATGGTTGTGCACATCTATTTTCTGTTTCTGTTTTTGTTTTGTTTGTTTTATGAGCTTAGGCTGTCGACCCAAGTATAGGGCCTCATTTTGGGTAAATTGGAAGGGGAGGTGAACCATGAGAGACTATGGACTCTGAAAAACAATCTGAGGGGTCTGAAGTGGCGGGGGGTTGGGAGGTTGGGGTACCAGGTGGTGGGTATTATAGAGGGCACGGCTTGCATGGAGCACTGGGTGTGGTGAAAAAATAATGAATACTGTTTTTCTGAAAATAAATAAATTGGAAAAAAAATTTATTTATTTTTATTTTGTTTATTAATTTTGTTAAAGATTATTTATTTGAGAGAGCGAGAGAGTAAGAGAGAGCATGAGCACAGGGGCGGGTGGAGGGGAAGCAGAGGGAGAGGGAGAAGCAGACTCCCGGCTGAACAGGGAACCTGTTGTAGTGCTCAATCCCAGGACCCCAAGATCATGATCTGAGCCAAAGGCGGATGCTTAACCAATGGAGCCACCCATTTTTAAATCATTTTTAAATAAATTTTTATTTAAATTCTAGTGAATACACATACAGTGTAACACTGGTTTCAGGAGTAGAAGTCAGTGATTCATCACTTAAATACAACACCCTGTGCTCATCATAACAAGGGCCCTCCGTAATACCCATCACCTATCTAGCCTGCCCCCGACCCACCTCCCTCCATCAACCTTCAGTTTGTTCTCTAACAGTAAGAGTCTCTTGTGTTTTGTTTCTCTCTCTCTCTCTCCCACCCCTATATGTTCCTCTGTTTTGTTTCTTAAATTCGATTTATGGGTGAAATCATATGGCATTTGTCTTTCTCTGATTGACTTATTTTGCTTAGTGTAATACATTCTAGCTCTGTCCACATCGTTGTAAATGGCAAGATTTCATTCTTTTTGGTGGCTGAGTAATATTCCGAGATACACACACACACACACACACACACACACATACACACACACACGACACATATATACATACATTTATATATATATGTGTCATATATATATATCTCAGAATATTACTAATATATATACATAATATATATTACATTATATATAATGTTATATATATAAAATGTATATATAATGTTATATATATAAAATGTATATATGTTATATATAATGTAATATTCCATTATATTTATATATATAAATATATATATTTTATATGTATATAAAATATATATAAGCTTCTTTATCCATTCATGAGTTGATGGACATTTGGGTATTATAGCTTTGTAATAAAGCTTGAAATCTGGAAACGTGATGCCTCCAGTTTTGTTTTGTTTTGTTTTTCTCAGAAGTGTTTTGGCTATCTGCAATCATTTGTGGTTCCATTAAAATTTTAGGATTGTTTGTTCTAGCTCTGTGAAAAATGCTGGTGGTATTTTGATAGGATTGCATTAAATAAGTAGATTACTTTGTGTAGTACAGACAGTTTAACAGCATTTGTTCTTTCAATCCCTGCACGTGGAATGCTCTTCCATTTCTGTTCCAAACTGTCCTCTTCAGTTTCTTTCATAAATGTTCTATGGTTTTCAGAGTACAGATCTTTTACCTCTTTAGTTAGGCTTATTCCTAGGTATCTGAGTATTTTTAATACAATTGCAAATGGGATCATTTCTTGATTTCTTATTCTGCTGCTTCATTATTTGTGTATAGAAATGCAACAGATTTTTATGTTGATTTTATATCCTTTGACTTTGCAGAATTCATATGTTAGGTTTAGCAATTTTTGGAGTCAGGTTTTCTACATAAAGTATCATGTTGTCTGTAAATAGTGAAAGTTTGACTTGCCAATCTGGAGGCCTTTTTATTTCTTTTTGTTGTATGATTGCTGAGGCAAGAACTTCCAGTGTACTATGTTAAATAGTAATGGTGAGCATGGATATTCCTGTCTTGTTCCTGACCGTAGGGGAAATGCTCTCAGTTTTTCCCCATTGGGAATGATATTAACTGTGGGTCTTTCATATATGGCATAAAATGGCCTTTGTGATGTTGAGGTATGCTCCATCTGTGCCTACTTTGTTGAGAGGTTTTTGTTTTTGTTTTTTAAATAAAGAATGGATGTTGTATTTTGTCAAATGCTTATTCTGCATCTATTGAAAGGATCATGTGGTTCTTATCCTTTGTTTTATTAATGTGGTGTATCATGTTGATTGATATGTGAACACTGAATGACCCTGCAGTCCAGGAACAAACCCCACCTGATTGTGGTGAGTGTACTGTGGATTTGGTTTGCTGATATCTTGTTGAGAACTTTTGTGTTCATGTTCGTCAGTCATATTGGCCTGTAATTCTCCTTTTTAGTGGGGTCTTTGTCTGGTTTTGGACTCAAGGTAATGCTTCCTTCGTAGAATGAGTTTGAAATTTTCCCTCCATTTCTGTTTTTTTGGAAGAGTTAGAAGAGAATAGATATTAACTCTTCTTTAAATATCTGGTAGTATTCTCCTGGCCCACGACTTCTGTTTGTTGCAATATTTTTGATTACTGATTCAATTTCTTTGTTGATTATGGGTCTGTTCAAATTTTCTATTTCTTCCTGTTTCAGTTTTGGTAGTTTTCTAAGTCTCAAGGAATTTATCTATTTATTCCAGTTTGCCCAATTTGTTGGCATATAATTTTTAAAACAAACCTTCTGCCCCTTTTTCTCTCTCTTCATCTTCTGGGACTCTGATGATATGAACGTTATTATGTTTTACTAAGGCATGCGTTCCCTAAGTCTACCTTTGTGATCCATTACCTTTCTTACCCTCTTCTTTTCAGCTTATTTTCCATAATTTATGTTCCAGTTCATTGATTTATTTTTCTGCATCATCCATCCTTATTTTTATGGCATCCATTGGGTTTGCATCTCAGTTATAGCATTTTTAATGTCCCCCTGGCTAGATTTTAGTTCTTTCATTTCTGCAGTAAGGGATTCTCTAGCATCTTCTATGCACTTTTCTTTTTTTAAAGAAGATTTTATTTATTTATTTATTCATTCATTCGAGAGAGAGAGAGAGTATATGAGCAGAGGAGAGGGCTAGAGGGAGAAGCAGACACTCCACTGAGCAGAGAGCCTGATGCATGGCTCAAACCCTAGACCCTGGGATCATGACCTGAGTCAAAGGCAGACTCTTAACTGACTGGGCCACCCAGGCATCCCTATACATTTTTTGAAGTCCAGCTACTATCTTTATAATCATTTTAAATTCTAGTTCAGACATCTTACTTATATCTGTGTTGATTAAATCCCTGACTGTGGGTTCTACTTCCTGTTCTTTCTTTTGGGGTGAATTTCTCTGTCTCTTCGCTTTTTTTCAGGGAAAAAAGGATGATAAAAGAGAAAAAGACAACAACAGAAAAAGCCCCCCAAAAGAGAAAAAGGCAACAACAGAAAAAGCCCCCAAAACAGCAACAACAACAACAACAAAACCCTAGATCCTGGATGTGTTTTGCTCTGCTTGTTAAAAGAATCTAGATTGCAACTAATGAATTGTTGAACACTACATCAAAAACTGATACACTATGTGTTGACTAACTGAACATAAAAAAAAAAAAAAGAATCAAGATCCAAAAATGAAAAAAACGAAAATAACCAAAAATAAAAGTAAATATATTAAAAATACATATAAATAAAAATTTAAAAAATAATAAAAATAAAATAATTGAAAAATAGAAAATAAATGGAAAAGTAATAATTAAAAAACTTTTTAAAAAGTAAAAGAGAAGCTATACTCTATTTACCCTAGAGCTGAAGCTTTGCAGTATCCTATGATCAGTAGACTTGGCGCAAATAAGGTGTTTGTGGTGGTCTTCTCGGGGAGGGGCCTTTT
The DNA here is from genome assembly GCF_020171115.1 of Neogale vison. Taxonomy (NCBI): domain Eukaryota; kingdom Metazoa; phylum Chordata; class Mammalia; order Carnivora; family Mustelidae; genus Neogale; species Neogale vison. Next base: position 94,721,148 of record NC_058093.1, on the reverse strand, counting down.
GCACTGATTTTTGGGTGGACTTCCCCAGTGGACATGTAGAGGTGTGGGGGGTGTGTGTGTGGCTTGGTGTTAGCAGCCCTAGCGTCCACTAGGTGGTGCTGTTTTTGCTCTCTGACGTCTCAGTGCGGATAGGTGGGACTAATATGTCTGAAACCTGCTCTCTAGCCCCAGAGCTAAAAGTTTGCACCCCTCCCACTCTTCTGAGAGCCCTCACAGAAGAGCATCATTCACCCCTCTTGTGTCCATAATTTCCATAAAAATCTTTTGTTCACCCTTCCTGTATCTGAGTTTTTAAGATCTCAGGCACAAGACTGAATTTCAAAACTCCCAATTTCAGCTACTTCCATGTGGTGGACCTGCACTGATCCTCTGGAGGATCAGTGATGAGCTTTTGTCATTTGGTGGCCTGTCCCAGGAAGCAGTAGCACAACTATGCAGCAGTTTGGAATTTGTGGCAAAACAAAGCCGAAAACCAGCCCCAGGACTCCTGGCTGTCAGCCAGCATCTCTCCTCCTCTGCCTAGCAACAGTGCAGCATGTTGGCACCACCCATTTTTCTTGTGACCCAGGGGACCCTCGGACTGTGCTGTCACTCCTGGGATTCACCCCCTCTGCCACCTGAGCACATTTAACCCAGGCACAAACCCCCGCATGGTGGTGGACTTCTAAAAGTTCAGATTTTGTGCTTTGCTGCTTATAATACTTCACAGAAGCTTCTGTCAGCAGGGCTCCCTCCCCACTCTAGTATCCACAGTTACATCTCCCCCAAGTCAACTCTCTACACATCCTACCTTCCAGAAGGTTGTTTTCCTACTTGTAGACCTTGAGTTTTTGTTCTCTCAGACCTCCAGTTGATTTCTTGGGTGTTCAGAATAATTTGAAACTATTTAATTTAACTCTGAGGAATGAGACAGGCTTAGGGTCCCCCTACTCTCCTGCCACCCTAATAACTCTTTCCTGGGTGTGCACATCTTATCTCTGTCCTAGACTGTAAGCTCTGGACAGGCAGATGCCTCACTTTCATGCATTTGGACGAGTCCATGCACTCAGTTCTGTTTGCTGGAAGTATTTACTATTCTTGGGTGATAAAGAAGAACAAGCATGCAAGGAAATACGTATGGCTCAGAACAACACTAAACTCATGTAAGTGATAAATTATAAGGCAGTAAGAAAAGCCCTAATGGTATTTTACAAGGCAAGATGGTTGGCAGGAGGGGTCAGTGAGGACAAGTGTTAATGATGAGACTGGTTAGAATAACAGCAGACTTTTCATAAGGTCTGCTGTTGCCTGGGACCTTTCACACCGTGTCTCTCTTTGTTGCAGCAACTTTGTGATATGAAGGCCTTTTATCCATGTTTTAAGGGATCAAGTTGCATCTTAGAATGAGATGCCCACTCTAACCCAACAACCCAGTAAGTGGCTGAGCTGGGATTAGAATCAAGCTGTGGCTGTCTCCAAAGTCCAGCTTTTTTCCACTGTGGGAAAAGTTGCCCATCTCATCTGGAGTATGGAGTGGGGTAAGAGATAGAGAAATGGGTATCCCAACAGTGGCTTTAATGAAGCAGCATGGACATATTTTGTGAAAAAAATTGGTCCAAACTGTCCCAGAGAGGCCAAAAAAATACTACCTACCATAGTATGGGCATTAGTAAAAATAAAAGAGAAAATAAAATATCGTTCTGCCCATAGTGAAGCTCGAAGAAGAAAGATTATGAGTGCGATGCTAGTAAAAACACTCAAGGGGTGAGGACTTGTAATAGCACCTATTTCAGTATGTTCCTTGTCATCTTGTAGTGCAGAAGCAACACGTATTATTAAAAATAGTTCTGAAGCCCCGGGTAGATCAGCCACTTCTTTTCCTTTTAGGTCACACAGGCTAACACAATAGCAAAAGAAAACTTGTCAATTTTTTTACAAAATGCACAGCAGGCATTTACCCTGGGATGTTTAAAAAAAAAACAACAACAGATATTTGTACTTAGAGGCTATTAGTTGCTATAGAGTAATGTCTGCTAGAGATGGTTTCTCCATCAGAGAAATCAGATTTCTTATTGTGCTATCAGCCTCCCACCATATCATTTTTAAAGGCAAGCTATAAAATGTTTCTCTCTACTGGGGCAGCAAGGAGAAAAACTTTATTAGAGAAAAAGTAATGCAGTTTGAAAGAGTTCTGTAAACCAAAATCAGTTTAGGGCACTTAATTCTGGGCTCTACAAGACAACCACGTCTTTCTTTGCAAATAAGTACACAGCTTTCCAATTCACATGCCGGGTAGAAAGAGCATTAATATGGTGGTACGCTTGTATCGGTTTCATGGCACGGTGGATAATCTGGGAAGGGAATAGGGAGAGTAAAGTCCACTTCCCCCTTGCTGTGGCTCACAGTGGAACAGAACTGAAGACTGGGAACATGAGTGAGATCAGTCTGATAAGGACCTACATTTGGCTTCTGTGCGTGGCTGGAGTAGATGGGGAAGCTAAGTGTGCCCGAACATATATATGCCTTAATGTCTCTCTTTTGCTTATCCTGTATTCTCCTTTCAAATTAGTAAGTTAGCCTGATGATTTCCAACTAACTTGTGCTTTCGACTTGTTCTTTCCCTCACCACCAAAACAACCACACACACACAAATCCCTTAAGTATAATGAATAAATGCACATTTATTGTAGAAAACTTGGAAAATACAAAAAAGCTGAGGAAAAGAGAAAACAATTAGTCATTGTCTTATCAGAAAAAGTAACAATGTTTTTTGATGTGTATATTAAAAAAATTATGATTATATTATATATACAAAATTATACTGATTTAAACATCTATTTTGTGCATATGAAAGTGATATATATGCTTTGAATAAAACTTGAAAACTACCAAAGTAAAAAATAATTACACTGAATTTTACCATCCAGAGATATATACTATTGTTCCATTTTATTGTATGATTTTGAAAATGTCTTTGTTTCTTTTAGTCATTCTGACTGGTGTAAGGTGGTATCCCATTGTGGTTTTGATTTGTGTTTCCCTGATGCCAAATGATGTGGAGCATCTTTTCATGTTTCTCTTTGCCATTTGTATGTTTTCTTTGCAGAAGTGTCTGCTCATATCGTCTTCTCATTTCTTGACTGGATTATTTGCTTTTTTGGGTGTTGACTTTGAGAAGTTCTTTATAGATCTTGGATATCAACCCTTTATCTGTAATGTCATTTGCAAATATCTTCACCAATTCTGTAGTCACCTTTTAGTTTTGTTGATTATTTCCTTTGCTGTGCAGAAGGTTTATCTTGGTGAAGTCTCAATAGTTCATTTTTACTTTGTTTCCTTTGCCTTTAGAGACATATCTTGCAAGAAGCTGCTTTGTCCAAGGTCAAAGAGGTTGCTGCCTGTGTTCTTGCCTAGGATTTTAATGGAGAGTATTATGCAAGGTGAAATAAGTCAATCCGAGAAAAACAATTATCATAGGTTTCTCTCATATGTGCAACGTAAGCAATAGTGCAGAGGAAAAATAGAGGTGGGGGGAAATTGAATGGGAAGAAATCAGAGAGGGAGACAAACCATACAAGATTCTTGACTCTGGGAAACAAACTGAGGGTTGTGGAAGAGGAGGTTGGGGTAACTGGGTGATGGGCATTAAAGAGGGCCCATGATATGATGAGCACTGGGTGTTATACTTAACTACTGAATCATTGAACATTATATCAAAAACTAATGATGTACTATACCTTGGCTAATTGAGTTTAAATTAAAAAACATGTATTTGTTTCAAAGTTTAAAATATAGTAAATGGAGGGACTTCCACCCTAGTTAGGTGGAAGGTGATAAAAAGAGGATTAAAGAAGGTAATACCTGCTATTGACTAGATTTTAATTTAGCTGTTAACATCAAAGCAAAACTCTGAGACTTATGTCATTCAGTATGAGTTTTAAAGTTGCAGAAAATCTTTACTTGAGTTCTTTGGCCATGAAAATGGTTATTATGTTGTACTATGCAGCTATACTTTTATGGAAGAAGAAAGAAAAATACCTTAGGTTAGTAATTCTCCCAGCACAGAATCTTAACCATGTGAATAGTTTATCTTTTACTGGAGCAAGTGCTAGAACAGAATAATATAGGTTATTTTAAGTGGTAATGAAACATGGAGAAAGCTTTTATCCAAACTCTGGGATAAAGAACAGGACTCAAGAAATATACTTTTAGGTGTTGGTAAGATAGAAAACAGCCAAAGGTAGTATTTCAAGACCAATGTATGTCCTTAGATATTCCAGAATCCTTCTGGAAACATAAAATCCAAAAGACATTCTTGGTTGAGGTCCAAATTGAGCGAATTATTTTATACTATAAATGATACACTCTTGATCTCTTAAATGTGGTTCTTCTTTGGGTTCTTGAAACATATTGTTAAGTGACTCTTTTTTCCACAGAAGAATATGTGATAGCATATTTCACTTTCATATTTGATAGACAACTTGGCTGGGTATAAAATTCTTAGATTAAAAATCTCCCCACTCAAAATAATAACTGTAAAATAGCTTAAAAATTTGAATTCTAGGGGTACCTCGGTGGCTCAGTTGGTTAAGCATCAGCTGTTGGCTCAGGTCATGATGCTGGGGTCCTGGGATCAAACCCCACATCAGGCTCTCTGCTCAGCAGGGAGCCTGCTTCTCCCCTCCCTCTGCCTGCTGCTTCCCCTGCTTGTGAGTGCCCCTACTCCCCCAGTCAAATAAATAAATAAAATATTTTTAAAAATTAGAATTCTAATATTAATGTTTAGAGTAAGCCCACTGAGTAAGTTTAATATTTCATTGCTGTTCTTTACCTTTAGAATATATACCCTAAAGAAGTTCAGTCATAGTTTTGTATTCAAGGGGATTTTGAATACTCATTTTCTCTTTGTAGTTACCATTTTAATATGCAGGTGGATTCATTTGTTTCTGATTGCACAGAAGCCTTATTTTTGGCTTAATATAATTTTTAAATATGTGGAATATTTATGTGCTTCAAAAGTAAAAATTATATGTGAAAGTATATTTTGAGAAGTTCCTTTGTTCTCCATAGTATCACCACCCTCTATAGACAATCATTAGCTAAGTTTTATGTACTTTGAAAAATAAGTAAATTATCTGTGTCTATACTCACTCCTCTACCTTTCTTATATAAAAGATGTCAAATTATATAATACTTTCCTCATTGCTCATGTAACTTAGTAATATTTTCTATCAGTCATTCCATATTAGTTCACAGAGATCTTGACTTTTCTATATTTTTATCTTTTTTTGGTCATAAGTTCAGGCAGTTCTCTCCTTTAATGCACAATATGTTCTTGAAAATTAGTACAAGATTTGAATGTGGGAAAGCCAGGCAGTAGACTTACTTAATATAAAGGAGGTAGGAGTTCCAATCCCAGAAGCTAAAAAAAGGCTGAAGGTCCCTAATTACACCTTGAGTTCTTTAACACAATCATTTATGATTTATTGCCAATATTTGGTATGTGTTCTTTAATTGTGTTCTTTTCATTCACAATTAATTGAATGCACAATTGACGACCTGAGTCCAATGAGAATCTGATTAAGGTGAAAGATTGTCTTCAGGCTACTTAATCATTTTCATCTTTTTCTCAATTGTATTACATTTGCATGGCTTATATTTCTTATTAATTATATCAGCACTTTCACGTTTGTGTTTTCTCTCTATTATGAAATAATAGAACAAAATAAAATAAACGTGCAGATAATTACACAAATATTTCTGGGTTGAAACCGAATAATTCACTCTCAGGTAACACTACTATGTGATAGCTTGAATTGATCAGTCCTAACCTGTTGAATGCTGTCAGAATTTGGCATATGAAAAGGGGTTTAGAGTGATAATATATATATATGTGGATGTACAGACTGTTTGGAAGTTGAACATGAAAGTTGTGGTGCCTCTATATTTTGTGAGAAGTTGGGAGAGGCTGCATGGGCAGCTACTGGGTCAAATTCATCTAAAAGTGAACAATAAAAATGCAGAGAAGAATGTGCAGGTGGTCTTCAAATTATGACCAAAGGTGTACACTAGCTGCATTTCAGAGTTGATTGTTTGACATGAATTTATAGTTTTCCTCCTCACCTTTCTCTTACCTTTTCTTTCCATCTCCATTTATCCAGAGGTTTTGCTTGAATCCTGAGAGGGCTTTGCTGTTGATGGGCAGAAATCATCTAAAAAAGTATGAATTAGAGGCACTGTGATTCTTGTTCCATTCCCATGTTCTACTCACAGAGCTTTTATAAGGCAAGGGATTTTACTTCTCCATTTTGGGTATTAATCACTGCCTGTGAATGGCATTGAAATATATAGAATCAACTCTGGATGGTACTTGAAAGAATAAATCTGCTGGCTTCAGAAAGCCTAGAAGAGATGACAGGAAACACCTGCTGACTTTGCAGGGAAGTAATGTATGGTGTAGAGGTGGTGACTTATGAGGGGCAGGAAAGCTTCAGAGGGCAGAAAAATTAATCTGTACTCCAGGGTCAAGATCAGGGGTCTGAGTTTGAAAAACATCAAATGAAACCAAAAGGAAAGTTCTGGAACAAGCCAAATACAAACCCTGGGAGTAGAAGTGGAATCAGAAGTAGGGGCTGAGGAAAGAGGGCAAGACATCAACAATAAGTTTAAAACAAGAGACAGGAGTCAGAATGAACTGTTGTTAGCAGGAGAATGTTCCAGAGGCTGTGGCTCAGAAACTAAGCCTATTGCTCAACCCATTACCTATTTTTGTCACCTTTTCGAAGGACACTCATGCAAGGAAAGGTTTCATTAAATAAAAAAGCCAGGGGAGGAGAAGCAGACATATGGGATGGGATGTGTATCTGGGGAGTTAAAACATTAAGATACTGCCTGTGATGAATGTTTTGAAGAGTGTTTTTAAAACTCTGTTCTTCAGAGGGATGCCTGAGTGGCTCAGTGGGTTAAGCCTCTACCTTCGGCCCAGGTCATGATCTCAGGGTCCTGGGATTGAGCCCCACATTGGGCTCTCTGCTCAGCGGAGAGCCTGCTTCCTCCTCTCTCTCTGCCTGCCTCTCTGCCTACTTGTGATCTCTATCTGTCAAATAAATAAATAAAATCTTAAAAAACAAAACAAAACAACAAAAAGACAAAGAAATCAAAACAAAACAAAACAAAACCTCTGTTCGTCAGAGCTGCTTTGGTGCTCCCAGGTCACTGGGAGTGTCTCCTTCAGTGTCCCAGGTCGTAATAGTAGCAAGGGAGAGATGACCTGTGATGAAGGCCACTGCTTCCCCACTGACAGCAGTTCTTCCGTGATCTGTTTTACCCAGAGTAGGGGCTGTATAAGATTTCATATGAAAGAATCATTTTGTTGTATTAGTTTCATGTGGCTGCTATAACAAATTGTGCCAAACTTGGTGCCTTAAAAGAACAGAAATTTATTTTCTTAGAGCCTGGAGACCAGAAATCTGAAATCAAGATTCTGTCTTGTGTGTAGGACCACCCTTCCTCTGGAGGTTCTAGGAGAGAATCCATCTGAAGAGTAGGCACAAGTTTTCCTCTACCCTTCAAGTTCTTCCAGCTGGACTAAGGATTAAATGTACATGAGATGGGTTAATAGGAGAAAAAAACCAAAGTTTTATTATATGCACAAGGAGGCCCAATAATGAAATTGAGACCTAAAGAAGTGATGAAAATAGTTTTTATACATTTTAGACAAAGAGACAATTAAGTAGTGAGGAATTTACAGGGCAAGGAAAAACAGGTATTTGGGAGCTTTAATTCATAAGGAATTCTAAGTGGAATTGGGACTGAGGTAGTAGATTAGTAAAAAGTAACAAACTTTGTTTTTGTAGCTTTCTTGGCTTTAAAATCCTTCTCTCTGGTGGTAAGGATGTCTTTTTATTTTGGTATCAGGAGGATATTTTTCATATGGGAGATTTGTTTCTTGCTTTCATGGGGCCAGAGGAGGGTCTGGGTCTCCTTGCACAGGTTGTTTCTTAAGGAACTTTTATTTAAAACAATTGATATGCCAGAGTGGCACATTTTGGGACAGCCTGATCTTGGTCCCTACACCTTCCTGGTCTGGTCTGCTCTGGTTTCTGGTTGCTTTTGGCATTCCTTGGCTTGTGGCAGCCTCTTTCTCTGCTTCATCTTCTCACCGCCTTTCTTTTATAAGGACACTTGTGATGGCATTTAGGGCTTATAGGGATAATCCAAGATAGTCTCTTGATTTCAGAAATTTTACATTAATAAAATATCAGTGTAATGTAGTTTAATTAATTAATTATAGCTAAAAAGACTCCTTATTAGAGTCTCTTGTTCAATAAGGTCACATTCTTACATTCCGGGATTAAGAACATATCTGGGCATATCTGTTTGGAGGCCACCATTTAGCCCACTACATGCTGTTAAAAAAGTTAGAAAACTTAGGATCTTAAAGGATGAGCATGAAAAATTGGTTAAAAAAAAAAAGAATGGAAAGATCCTCAATCTTTGGGGTCCTCTGCTGGAGATAGAGAAGGACTAATGTGTCACAATTTGATGTTTAAATATTAGATTAGATGCAACAGGATGATTCAAGCCTCACAGAAGGCCAGCACGCATATTCACTCAGGGGCTGAATGTGGTGGGGTCCCTGACTTTGTTAGGGCTCCATCAGTGAAGGCTTAAGTCACTCATTGTCACTCACAGTCTCCTTCCTTGTCTCAGTACTGAACACTGATGATTTGGAAGGAGGATCAGGTGGGCTCAACCTGGATTTGGTGTGGTTCTCTAACAGAGCCCAGGCTTTATGGAAAGGGTAAAGAGAGTAGTGAAGAATGACCCTACCACTAGGTCCATGTTCCTAGTGTGTTAACGTAAGCACAGCATTTAAAACAAAGATGTATGTGATACAGTCAGTGGGATCTGATCTTATTCCTTATTCCCTTCCTAGTAAGCAAGAAGTTAAAAATCTTTGGGAATGTTTGAGGGAACAGTCTATTTTGTTCCACTTTCTCTACTGTATAGTTACTATTTTTCCTTTTTAATTAACGAATAACTTGTAGGGAGACACATTGAGAGCGTATAAATATCCCATTCCTCATCAAAGTTTCCTTTCTAGATTTAGCATCCAAGGAGGATTTTTTTCGCCTCAGTCTCTGCTATGGTGGTTTAAGATGGAGTTTTACTAAGTCTGTCATTCTTTCTGTATTTATGAGTCAGCATTTTGTGGAAACGGAGAGATTTCCCCTTTTTTATGTTTGTTTATTTAATTTCTTTATTATCTGCATAGACTCATGGATTCTTATTTTATTCAGTGGCTTATAGAGTTCATTAATGTTTTTATTTATTTGATGTTCAATTATCCCAAGTTTAACCAGTGGGAGCCCTTCCAAGCTGCGCCCCCTCCTGTGTCCTTTTAACATGTTCTCATCATTCTTTGAGTAATTCCTCATTTTTTTGTACAATAAGATGTCCCTAAATCTAGGGATGTCCCTAAATCTTGTACTTCTCCTGTCCCCACTCTGGAATTATCTCTTCCAGGAGTCCAGTCCCTTTTTCTAGACAAGGGTAATTATAAATCTAATCTAAAGCCATTTTTTCCCCATTACATGGTTACTATCTAAGAATTAAAAAATTCAGAATCTGTCATAGGCAGTGCCTTAGTCCATTCAGGCTTCGGTAACAAAACAATATATGCTGAGTGACTTTATAAATAACAGAAATTAATTGCTTACATCTCTAAAGGCCAGATGTTCAAGGTCACGGAGCCATCAGGGTTTTGTTCTGGTAAGGTCTTCTAGGTTGTAGACTAAGGATTTATATCTTCACATGGTTGGAGGGGCTAGGGAGCTCTGTGGAGTTTCTTTCATGAAGACATTAATCCCATTCACGAGGGGACCAACCTTATCACCTAATCACCTGGCAAAGTCCCTTTGTCCTAATACCTTCACTTTGGGGGTTAGGATTTTAACATATGAGTTTGGCAGAGGGGGCACAAACATCCAGACAAGAGAAGATGGTCTCACTTTATGTTCGCCAGAACCAGACCTTCAAGCCAAGAATTCAGAGGCAAGCTGCTGATTGGGAAAAATGGTGTTAGGTGAGGGTAAGTCAAGACAGGAAGGATACTGTCGGGCTGCCTACCACAGTGGGCCACTTTGGAAAATAGTGTACAGCACACACTTCAAAACTTCCAGCAGGAAAGCTGGAGTGTGTACACCCCACGCCTGTTAGAAACTGGTGCAGGGCTGCTGTATGGATGTGGGGTGTGGGGTGGATAGGGATGCAGATTGCAGGAAGGCATTCATTCCCAGGCTCCTCTAGTCTAGAAAGGTGGCTGGAAATCAGGCTGGCTTGTGCAGACACGGTGAGAGGGCACCAACAACACTGGTCATCAGGTACCGGCACCACTAGGAAAGGGTGGCGAAGCTGACTGGGAAACAGAGAGAAGAGCTTTGGGATCTCTGAGGAAAGGCACACTGGGAGGCCTAGAGGTTTCCTGACTTGAGTGGACCATTTGAGTTAAGGGGCCCTCAGGCCTTCTCTCACAAAGACCATCCTGGCTTGGCTGTTAGAACTCCTGTTGTTCCCTCCTCTCCTCAGAAACTTGTGGGCCACATGCTTGGCCTCATCCACTGTTGGCCACGTGAGTGTGTGTCTATTTGTACTGCAAGGAGAGGGTGCTGGTAGGAGTGTTGGGGTATGGAGGTAGGGAGAGTTAATAATTTTGGCTGGGAAATAGGAGGAATAAAGAATAGGAACCGTCTTTGACTCCTTACTCTCCTTATCATTTCATATTCAACACCCTAGCAATATTCATATTCCAAACCTGGTGGCCTCTCACCAGCTTCCTTGCTCCCAAGGCCCAGTGACCATCCTCTCTCATGTGGACCATTGTAGTTGCCTGTAACCACTCTGCTGCCTCTACCCTTGCCCTTTATTCTCCACGCAGGAGGCTGAGTGTGGAGCTTGGGCATGTTACGGTCCTGCTCAGAACCTTAAACAAACTTTCTGTTCCACTGAGTAGGAAAGTCAGCAGCGTCCGGCCATGTCTAGCAAGCCCCGTGCAGCTGGCCTCTGGCTGGCAGCTGACTCTTTGACTTGCTCCCTAGCTCTCTTTCCCTCAATTCTGCTTGGTGATTCTGGAACAGACCAGCCTTTTTTCTCCATTGGTCTTGTGTTATTGCTCCCTCTGCTTGGAATGCTTCTCTACCGGAGTCTTATGCCTCCCTCCATGTCTCCTTCTTCAGGACTCTCCTTCAGGACTTGGCTTTGCTGTCTTCTCGTTCCTAATCTCCACATCCACTCATTACTCTGTCCCATTAATCTGCTTTGTTTTGCTTCAAAGCCCTAGGGACATAAATTAAGACCACCCCAATGAGAACATGCAAAGGCCACTTATTCAGAGCTCACTATGGTAAGAAAGTCAGTCATCATCTTTTACATTTGGCAGAGATGCAAAGGCAGGCAGAGGAGTGGAAACCTTTACAGTGGAAAAAGGGAAGGCTTCAGGTATGGCTTGCCTGGAGGCTACAGTCCTAGGGAATCTCAGGTGGGCTAAGCAGAAGGGCCTCTCATGTGGTCAGGGGCTTATATTTGGCTTTCTCGGTTAATCCTACTTTGGAAGCAAGCTCCTAGATACTAGTACTAAGTCCTGGCCAGTTGTTACAAGGGTTATTGTTTGGATTCCTGAACTATCACTGAAGATTGTGGTCTGACTTCCTACAAGTCTGACTTATAGCAGGCTGGCTTCCTGGGTTGGTTTCCTGGGCAGGTTGCAGTAGGTTGCAGGTCAGAATTCTATTTCTATATATAGCCTGGACACCAGCTGTTTGTATATCTAGTCTGTCAGCACTTACTGTTTACGGAAGGTGCTGCATATTCATTTTTCTAGTTACTGCTTGTCTCACAAGAGAAGAGAAGCTTGGTAAAGGTAGGGGTCTAGTCTTGTTACCATTGCTTCTCCAGCTCCTCAAACTATACAAGGCACATGGTAGGTACTCAGGAAATATGTATAAATGAGGGAAGGATGATGCCTGATCATTCATTCCTCTATTTCAGTTTCTAGAAATAAAACCATTTACGTGAAGCTTTTGCTTTATATATTTTTCTTTGTTAATGGGCTGACTGTCTCTCTGGCATTTTGGTCCAGGCCAACCACCATCTGGAGATACTTGGAGAAATGTCACATGGGGAGGACCATGAGTTTTGGATTTGGGGACCAAATTCAAATATTTGTAGGAGCTAGACAGATCAAAGAATGAACCAACTTGGTGGGGGTAGGAGTAACACAGAACAAGGAGCCTTTGTCCTGTGGAAAGATGGCTGCTTCATCTCAGTACTTACCAATTTTAATAGGTCAGAATACAAGCCTGCCATTTCTGGGGTTTTCTGTGACTACTTGTATTATTTAAACATTAGAGACTTATAAAATACTATGTTATCAGGACAGGAGGAGGAAAGTCGGAAAACACCAAAATGTTTTGGGGGACTGCGTCAGTCCTTGGGTGGCCAGGCTTGGCTCTGGTTTAGACTGCCTCCTTAGATCCCATCTGAAAGGCATTTTGGGGCTTCCTCTCCCTGTTTGGCCTGACTTGCCCCAAGATTGAGATTGGACGGTTAAGAGAAGAGGGGGGATGAGCCCCCAAGCTTCAGTATCAGACACTGTGAACTTGGTCTCAGTGTCATGTTGCCTTCCAAATGTTTTTCTTCATCAAGAGTCCTCCGTGGATTTGAGGAGGGTGATTGCATGAGGCCGTTTTGGCATCAAGCTGATTGTAAGTGCAGCCACAGAAGTCAACTCCCTGATTAGAACTGAGATTCATTCTAAAGCAAGATGAATTAATAATGAGGTGATAGGGAGAAGGAGAGACTCTTACACTGCACTTGGTTATGTTAAAAGAAGTTTTAGGTGCTTTTGTAAGGGGGAAAAAAAAAGTATCTCTCTAAACATTAAGTCAGTCTGAGTGGTATCCGGATTAATTAAGCTCCTTTTCGCAGAGTATGACCAACCCATCAGGAAAATCCTTTTCCTAAGCACCTTTCATTACAGTTTGCACAAGATTAAAAGATAAGGACTGTGGGCAGTGCAGATTATAAAACAGGAGAGGAAAGGGACCCGGGACAGTTATTGGATGTTATCTTCACAACTATCACATAAGAGCCCAACAAAAATTATATTCAAGGTGGGATTTTTTTTCCTGGTTCAAATTCCAGGCAAACACCAAAATGCAAACCACCTAGGCTGTTATTATTTAAGAGCTATTATCCTTGATTCAATCTAAGTACAACAAAAAAGCTACCCAGTTTCTCCAGAAATGGGAGATAAAGTATTTTTGTGTAAGGTTAGCATTTTGCCAAATTTTGTGGTGGTAGCAAACCCCCTATTTATTTGAAATTGCTTAAAATTTTATTCCCCTTCTGCCCTGATTGAGCTAATTAGAACCCATGGGGAATTATGTAGGTAATGGCAGTGTGGGGGAAGTATAAATATGCAATGCAATTAGCGCCTGCTCTTTTTCTGTGTGATGCAATCTGGGAGCTCATGGGCTTGTGCAAACCTTGGAACAATAGGAACCATTGATACTCAAGCTGTTAGGGGAGTCCATAATTATGATATAATATTTTGCCAGCCTCTTGCATGCATGAAGGTAGGTTGGAACATGAGTAAATAAAACCCAGCAATTTTCTCCGTCCGTAATTCTTTATATCAACAGCATATTTTCTCTATTCTTTCTCTCTTTTTTCCAAGAAGATAGAAACTTTACTTATTTGAACATTTTATGTACTATGAAGGACTTCATCTCCATGGGAATAAATCTGTTTTGCAGTCAGTTCAATGGATGATTTTCTCAGTGTTGTTACAAGTTGGAGAAAGCTACTCCACAATGCCTTTCGCTGATCACAGGCAGATTTTCTTGACTTTGCTTGCTATTGTTGTATAAACTCATGCCAGGAGATAACTTGAATTTTGTCATTTATTCCTTAGTTTGTTAGAAATATACTCAAGGTGGGCTGACTTCATAGGCATATGATTTTTGAAGTCCCTTATAGTTGTATTTAGAGCTAGCATTATATAATATAAAGATGAACAAGATTCTTCCTAATAATTTAAATATTTAATTTTTCTTTAGAATAACATGAAATAGCAAATAAAGGCACTATGACAAGCGAAGGGAGGAACCACAGAACAAAGGAAAAAGCTTTATATTTAAGTACATTTAACATCACTTTTTTTCCCTCTACTTTTTGAACAAAGGGCCCCAAATCTGCGTTTTGCTCTGGGCCCCATAAATTATGTAGCTGGCTCTATACCCAGGCACAACTAAATGGAATTCCGAGATTTATTCACTCATTCAACAAACATTTACTCAGTACACCACAGTACCAGCCATAAGAGATACGAAGATTAATGAAGGGGTGGTCTCTGCTTCCTGGGTCTTACCACCTCATTTCAGGACATATCCCTGCACTCCAGTCTCACAGATGCTTGTGGAACCACGAGACCCAAATCTGGAAGCAGATATGAGTTCCCAGTTGTGCCTGGTGATGGGAGGGGTCAGGAAAGAATCCGTAGATATGCTATTTCAGATTGTAGCTGAGTGTTCAAATTTGTCAGACACTTAAGAAACACTGTCTTTCTGAAGCTAAAATCAAATAATTAGAATGGTCATTGCAGAAATCGGAGTCTTCCTTATCTTTTACTCTAACCTCACAGATTATGAGGAAGACCTGTAGATCTGAGACAGTGACTGTACTCTGCTTGCAGGTGTCAAAGTAGCTTGAAACTTAGGTCATGTGATTTCGTTTTTCTTTTTAATTGAAGTATGGTTACATAGTTTACATTAGTTTCAGGATTACAACATGGTGATTCCACAAGTCTATACATTACTCTGTATTCATAACAAGTGTAGCTACTGTGTCACCATATAACACTCTCACAGCACCACTATGTGGTGTGAAGTACTTTTTATCCTCATAGATTGGGAATTCTTTTTCATTGTATTCTAATGACCTATTTTCCTCAATCCTTAACTTGACAACTTTAATCCTGTTACTGGTATTAAGAAATTGGAAAATGATGTCATATTTTGCAATTTTATTTCTTGCTCTATATTAAAACTTAGGTAAGGGGTATTTTTTTAATTAAAAATTATTTACTTATTAGAGAGAGAGAACAAGAATAACCAGGGAGGGTGGCAGGCAGAGGGAGAAGCAGGCTCCCAACTGAGCAAGGATCTTGATGCGGGATTTAATCCCACCACCCTGGGATCATGACCTGAGCCAAAGGCAGATGCTCAACTGACCAAGCCACGCAAGTGTTCTTGTAAAGGGTCTTCTAAAGAGAAAATTTTTCCAGTGCGTTTAAATTATACTCTATTTTATAAAAATCAACTTCTCCCTAACCACCATTACCCTGAGTAAAGAATGCCTGTGTTCTGGGGCCAGTCTTCTTGTATGGAAGAAGTACCATCTTGGAGTCAGGCCTGGGTGGCATCTGAGTCTCCTCCATATACTTTTGGAACAGTAATTAGTCTCCTTGAGCATTGGTTTCCTCATCTGTACTGATTGCTTCATAGTGATATTGGAGGGTTTGATGGAATGAGATTGTAAAGCATCCAACAGGTAGTGGGTGCTTAGTGAATATTAACTTTCTTCCCTCAAAGACATTTTTTCCATCTTCTTCCCACTTCTTTTTAAGACATTTACCATGTGAAATTGGTCTTTTTATGATGGCCTATTAAGTCAGTGTTGGTTACTTGTGAAATTTCTGTTACTTTTAAACTTCTACTAATATGAATGTAAAGAGAGAAAAATATGACTCTTCAATTTCCACAGTTTCTTTCCATGAATACATTCTACACTTTCTATCCTGACAATGAGATCCCAGAATACTAAGAGCTTTGGGGAAAGTATCAGAGTCAATTTGAATAATTTTTAAATGATAAGGTACTTTGGAGATAATCATAATAGCTGACATTTCAAGAAGGCTTTGCTCTGGGCAAGGTACTACTCTGAGCCCTTTACATGTATTAATTTGGTTATATCTTATAAAGAGTCTATGAGGGAAGTGTGTTATTGTTTTCATTTCACGGATAAGGAACAGCAGCAAGGAGTGGAGTAACTCATCCAAGGTCACCTTGGCTGGCCCAGGAACCATACTCTGAGCATTATGCTAAACTTCCTTAATTATGATATATTCCAGAGGCTCAATTCTACAGATGACTCAGATCTGCAAAGAATAATTGACTTGCCCAAGATCATCTAGCTGCTTAAATGCAGGGGTAGGACTGGAACCCCAGGATCCTGAAACCTGGGATCCTGACTCCCCAGTGCAAGGTTCTCTCTACTTCCCCCAGAATTACTGGCAGGATAGGCTCCTGAGAGGTTCAAACTGGGAACCAGCCGAGCTAGATAATAATATTTCTATTCCTGTGGCTTTCATTAAAGATGCATGATTTTTTATAATTCTTTCCTTTAACAGTAATTGCTGTGTTTTGTCTTTCAGGAACCTGGGCAGCAAGAGATAAGCCAATATATCTGCCTGTTGAGCCTACAGTTAAAAATAATTACAGAGAACATGGTGATGCTTCAGAAACTGTCAGGTGATGTGACATTTTTAGATCGTACTTTTTTATGTTATTCAGTTGTAGTCTAGAGGGAATATGTATCGGTGGAATGGAGGAAAGGGGGGAAAGAAAAGCCAAACATTGTTCACTTGTTTCTTTCATGGGAAACACCTGACCATTATCATATAATGGTAAGCACAGATGAAATTTGGATTTGTAGGTTAACTGAAAGATTATTTATTGATTATTTTTTACACTTTTCCAAAAAGAATTTAGTTTATGTGCAATGAGATGACTAAACCAATTTAGTAACTATAATGTGCCCTAAGAATGAAGAAGGAGCAAAGATATCAGCTGAAGGGGGTCAGGGCTGGTGCTGTGGTTCAGTAGAACATGGTGTCTGAGCTTCCTGGCCACCATTCCTCCTCATCAGAAAGGAAGGCAGCAGTGATACATATAGGAGGCAAAGCTTATTTGAATAGAGCAGTTTTTGCCAAGAGCATAGTATAGGGAATATTAACCAGTAACAGAACAGCTCCTACATGAGCAGTTGGGGTTCTCCAGAGAAAGAGAATGAATGGGAGATCTCCCTCCTCCCTTCTCTGCCTCTCACCCCTCCCACTATCTTCCCTCTCCCTCCCCCATCTCTACCGCCATCAATTTTACAGTAAAGCATTGGCTGGTGTGATGACGGAGGCTGACAAGTCCCAGGTCTGCAGTTAGAAGCTGGAGCCCCAGAAGAGCTGGTGGTGTAGTGGGGTTTGAGTCTGAGGCCAGAGAACCAGGACAACTCATGGTTTGAGTTCCAGTCCAAGTTCGAAGGCAAGAGAAGACTTATGTCCCAGATCAATGACAGGCAGGCAGGAGAAAGTGGTTCTCCTTTACTCAGCCTTTTTGTTCTCTTCATGTGTCCACTGGATTGGATAAGGCTCCTCCACCTGGAGAGGGGGTTCTGTGTTACTCAGTCTAATGATCTGAATGCTAATGTCATCTAGGAACATCCTCACAGACACACCCAAGGTAATGTTCAACTGAATCTCTGGGGACCTTGTGGCCCTAGGCAAGGTGACATACAGTTAACCATCACAGTCCCCCTCTTTTTCAAACATAATGTTCTGTTGTTCTCTAATTCATGACACAGATATGAATCAGGAGTTTGTATTAATACAAATCTACATCACATCAGTTCAAGTTTATAATTATCAAGTCAGTGAGGGAACATGAGGCTGTTTTGGTTAACACAAAATGTGCAGTAAGAGGTTATGGATGGCGCGCACAATCTTACATTAGCCTCAGTTCCCCAAACCCCAATCAGTCCCACTGTGATTCAGATGCTCAGTACTGGGGTGAATTTGCAGATAATTTTAGCTATAAAATGTAACATTTTTGGTAGCTTGCCTTTGTGTAACAGAATACATTCTTATTAAACTCATTTGGAAACTGGAAAGAAGAGCCTCTGGAAGTGTTTGTTTCAACACTTAATCAGTGATGATGCAGGCTCACGTTTGACTTATCACAGCCCGGGAATAGCACTCAGGACTTAGAACAAGCTGTAGAGAGACTCCATGATTACTGGTTATGCTGCAGCTCTCATGGGCAGGGCCTAGATCTTAGAGGAGGCAGGCCAACCTGGAGTTTCTGTGGAAAACATGCAGAATGCAGCTGCTCTAGATTCCCTCATGTGCCATTTTGTATTCTGCAGGTCTGCATTTTCATTCATTTTTTATTTTTCAAAAAATACTTTATTTATTTATTTGGGAGAGAGAGAATGAGAGCGAGAGAGAGAAAGACAGAGAGAGCGAGAGGGCACAAGGGTGGGGGGAGGGGCAGAGGAGGAGGAGCAGACTCCCTGCTGAGCGGGGAGGCGATGTGGGTCTCTATCCCAGGGAGGCCAATGTGGGACTCGACCCCAGGACCCCAGGATCCCAGGATCATGACTTTAGCCAAAGGCAAATACTTAACTGAATGAGCCACCCAGGCACCCCTCACAGGTCTGCTCTTTTAAAAAGTGGAGCATAGGGCGCCTGGGTGGCTCAGTGGGTTAAGCCGCTGCCTTCGGCTCAGGTCATGATCTCAGGGTCCTGGGATCGAGTCCCGCATCAGGACTTCCTCCTCTCTCTCTCTGCCTGCCTCTCTGCCTACTTGTGATCTCTCTCTGTCAAATAAATAAAAAAAAATTTAAAAAGTGTAGCGTAAAACTACAAACTTTCTGATTAATAACATATTTACTACTATTAATAGCTAATTGTTTAAGTACTGCTACTTCCATGTTCTGTGTACCTTTTTGTCTGGATACCTTTTTGAGTGGTGGTCCCTCTCTTTCTACACACATATACAGAAATAAACACATACTGTTTTTCTGGTTTTATAGGACTACTGTAATGAAGTACCACAAATTTGGGTGGTTTAACAACAGAAACTTATTTTCTCACAGTTTGGAGGCTACAGGTTTGAAAGGCGTCGTTAGGGTTGGGTCCTTCTGAGGGCTCTGTAGGAGAATCTGTTTCTCCTCCTCCTCCAACTCTTCCTCCTCCAGGCTTCTCTCCTTGGCTTGTAGATGGCTGTGTTCTCCATGTTTCTTCACACGTCTGTACATCGTTTGTGTCTAAATTTCTTTTTCTTAGAAGTCATATTGAGTTAGAGCCCATCCTAATGACTCCATTTTAACTTGATTTACCTCTGTAAAAACCCATTATACCAATATAGTCACATTCTGAGGTCCTGGGGGTTAAGATGTCTATATATGAATTTTGGGGGGAACACAATTTAACCCCAAATTTTATATATATAAATATGTATACACATATATACATATATACACATACATATATACATATATAGTGTATATATATGTATATGCATATGTATACACATATATATACATATATACACATACATATATAGTGTATATATATGTATATGCATATGTATATATATGTATATATATATACATATGTGTATATATATACATATATGTATATATATATAAAATTTGGGGTTAAATTGTGTTTATATATATAGTTTATATATATGGGGTATAGTTTTTATATATATATAGTGTATAAACTATACCTATATATGGACATATAGTTATATAACTATATATAGGTATAGTATACTATAGGTATAATTATATACTACACAGGTATAGTTGTATTTATGTGTGTATATATAGTTTATACACAACACTATGCATACGTATGCATATATGTAGTATGTATACAATATGCATATATGTTTGTGCATGTGTGTACATATATATACAATCTATGTACATACACATGTATACCCATACATATACATAACTCATTTAATCCTCAAAGCAAGCCTATCTGAGGTAGTTACTGTGTTTATTACACTTTTAAATATGAGGAAGGTGAGGCACAAGGCCCAGTACCCGACATACCAAGTTCAGGGGCGGAGATTTGGGCGGAGATCAGGGAACCCAGTTCCCTGAGTACTAAGACCATGCCCAGATTGCAAAACAACGAGTTTTCTTGGTAGCGTAAGATAACATATCGATAGACTATAAATGGTTAAAATTAGGAATTTATTCTCTTGAGTTTTTAAGAACTACCGAGTGGCAAAAAATTGTAAAATGATTATTGAAAGAAAATTCCACAGCACGCCAGAAACAGAATTTGGCTTGGAAAACCTCCAGTAGGAGAGATACTTGTTTGAAGTCAATATAAATTTGCCCCAAGCAGTAGCCTGAGAGGCGCCCGGGGCCGGGCCTCTGTCTCACTCGCCTGGCCTCGAGTTCAGCTGGCTCCCTTGTGCACGTGCAATGCCACACACACTCCATGTGTATATTAAATAATCAACCATCTCTGGCTTGAAAGAACTGACCCTGTCGTTAGGTTGGAGAAATGGATCCTGATGAAATGAGACATGATTGCTAACCCAACACTGTAATGTTCTGGGAAAGAATGAGAGTTGGCAGTCTGGAAGAGTCAGAGTGGCTAAGAGATTTAGAGGACAGATAGGGGGAAATCGCTGGGTGCTCACTGTGTGCCAGGCATGGAAATAAGGACTTTGCATGCATTTCCTTTTAATCTTCAAAATAATTCTGGCTAGTAAATCTTGTCTTCCCCATTGCACAAAAGAGAAAACTGAGGCTTTAGAAAGATCACATCTGGTACTAGAATTTGCAAGTGACAAAGCCAGGATTTATTTGGGGCCATAAGTCTGGGAGAAGGCCAGGCTGGGAAATGTAGGCACCTGTGTGTTCAGGGTAGTGACAGGACTGCTGTGGCTGGGGCATGCTCGGGGGGCCTTTAAAGTGTCCTAAGCTAGCTGCTCACAGCACCCCTTTCAGAGGCCTTCTGGGACTGGGGCTGGGTGCGGGGGGAGTCCTGACAGGTGCCTTGCTGCACGGCTCATTTGGATTTTGCTCATCATTGCAGCAATAATCCAGTGTCAATATTTTACAGAGTGATTTGATTATACTTCACTCCTGAGGCTTTAAAAGAAGAGCATATTTTTTTTTAAAAAAATTAATAAATAAGTGTTTAACTCTCTGTGTTAACCACCCTTGTTGCTGATAGTGTTTTCCTTGAGGAGCAAGAACGATGCTCTATGTGTGGATTTCTGAAATCAATTATGTTTTTGTTAATTGAATTTTGTTCCCCTTCTTTTGGCCTTTCCCTAACATAGAAAAGAAAATCTGGGGTGAGGCCTTTCCCACTGATGGATGGCACCCAGGGCAATCCAAGCATTTTTCACGAGTCTACTTTGTTTTCCCACACGTCTCTGAGTGGCCATTACATAAGTCTGAGGGACCCAGGGTCAACTTCTATTTATGTGACAAATTCCTCGTGTTTGTTTCTTGCACCTGAAAATCTAACCCTGTGGAAATGTTTTAGGCTGTTGACCTTTAAATGCTGTATAAAATCATGCTTCTTCTCCATGCTTAACAGCAAAAACAACTACCACAATTATAACAATAACTGCTATTCACTTAATGTTTTATATATTACTGTTAAGGGCCTTTCATACATAATCTAATTCTCCCCATAACCCTGTGACCTATGTGGTGTTTTCAATCTCTATTTGCATATGAGGAGGCTGAGGCTTAAGGAATAGAAAGACCGTGCACAGACTCACAGGGCTAGATACTGTGGGGTATGTATTCCAATCTGGTCCTTCTGTCTCTGGAGTCAAATTCCTCCATTTCTTTAAAGGCAGACCTACTAGCAAGGGGTCCTACCTTCTCAGATAATTTGCGAAGTGCAATGCTGTGTTCCGAGGTTCTCAAAGCAAAGGAGGCAGAGCCAGACTCCGCTCGGAAACTTTGGAACAGTGACTAAGACGACCAGAACTAGAATGCCTCAGCATAGTGACCACCACACAACCCGACCCTCTAAATGGCCAGCGAGGCTTGGGGTCCTTAATGTTTTACAGCAGGAGGAATCGCCTGAAATCATTATTTCTTACAGGGCCTTCCCGCTCAATAACGTGTCCCAGGTGCCTGATGTTTCCAAGTGGGGTGATGAACCACGGTTCGCTGTTTGCCTGATTTTTCCTTTGTTAGGACCAAATGTTTCCCGTGCTGCGAAACCCCTCAGCTGCTCCCCGACAGAGGCTGTTCTTGACCAAACTGCAGCCAGGCTCCTCTGAGCTCTCTTCTCCACCAGGCCTCAACCTTGACCTCCAAAGTCTTGAACAAACACTAGCATAGTTCCTAACAGCTCAAGACTGCATCCCCAGGATGCTCCTAGTCCCCTTAAACTGCCTGCCTGAGAAAACCCAAGATTGGTAAAATAATTTACTTTTTCTTCAGCCAACACCTGAAGATGGTGCCCTGGTTCTCAATCTCAGTGGAGGGTAGGAGTCTAACTTTAATAAGCACCAATTAGCAAACCTACATGGGGTTCACAGGGACCAACCCTCTTCAACTCTGCTGAGCCCCTGCTCACCCCCTCCCTACTGCCTCACCCTCCCTTTAAAATGCGCAGTCATCTCTGTATAAATCAAAGTTGAGTTCAGTTCATGCTGGACTCTTTTCTATTCCAATGGGATATTATTGATTAGAATCTGTCCTTACAACTCTCACTAGTCTCTGGCTTTGTTTATCTTTGACACCTTCTCTGTTCCATGTTACCTCCAACACTTGCCACTCACCCCCATCATCTCTCCTTCCCCCATGTGCACAGGATCTCCCTTCTAAAGTTCTGTTCAGTTCCCATGGGTCTGCAGTGTTTGCTTCACTTCTGTTTATCTCATTTCAGCTCTTGATGATTTCCTTCCTTTGACCTCCTCTGGCACTTGGATTTGGCAATTCTCCCTGGAGAAATAAGATATGCTATCTCATATTGCTTTCCATGTAAAGGCCCTATTTCTACATCTGGTTTTGAGTAAGAGCGGTGTCTTATGCCTTTTCATGTATCCCAGGCCTCAAGAAGGCTCATACAATGGGCAATCAAAAGTGTGCCCTGTTAGTGATAGCTTAGAATTGGTGACTGTATATTCCTTGCATTACCTACTTTTCTACAGAAGGCAATGGCCCTGTTTTTTAACAACTCAGTCTGTTGGAAGAGACATACAGAAACACATATATAAATTATTCCTTGGATAGGCAGTGTAATGAAGTAGATAAGAACATAGCCTTTGGAGTTACACTGGCCTAGAATTCCTTCCTCTTAATTCACCTTTAAAAAAGTCATGGAGGGGCACCTGGATGGCTCAGTGGGTTAAAGCCTCTGCTTTCAGCTCAGGTCATGATCCCAGAGTCCTGGGATCGAGCCCTATATCGGGCTGTCTGCTTAGCAGGGTCTGCTTCCCCCTCTCTCTCTACTTGCCTCTCTGCCTACTTGTGATCTCCGTCTGTCAAATTAAAAAAAAAAAATCTTTCTTTTGATGGCTGCATAGTATTCCATTGTGTATATATACCACATCTTCTTTATCCATTCATCTGTTGATGGACATCTAGGTTCTTTCCATAGTTTGGCTATTGTGGACATTGCTGCTATAAACATTCGGGTGCACGTGCCCCTTTGGATCACTACGTTTGTATCTTTAGGGTAAATTCCCAGTAGTGCAATTGCTGGGTCATAGGGCAGTTCTATTTTCAACATTTTGAGGAACCTCCATGCTGTTTTCCAGAGTGGTTGCACCAGCTTGCATTCCCACCAACAGTGTAGGAGGGTTCCCCTTTCTCCGCATCCTCGCCAGCATCTGTCATTTCCTGACTTGTTGATTTTAGCCATTCTGACTGGTGTGAGGTGATATCTCATTGTCGTTTTGATTTGTATTTCCCTGATGCCGAGTGATATGGAGCACTTTTTCATGTGTCTGTTGGCCATCTGGATGTCTTCTTTGCAGAAACGTCTGTTCATGTCCTCTGCCCATTTCTTGATTGGATTATTTGTTCTTTGGGTGTTGAGTTTGTTAAGTTCTTTATAGATTTTGGACACTAGTCCTTTATCTGATATGTCGTTTGCAAATATCTTCTCCCATTCTGTCAGTTGTCTTTTGGTTTTGTTAACTGTTTCCTTTGCTGTGCAAAAGCTTTTGATTTTGACATTTGCGACAACATGGATGGAACTAGAGCGTATCATGCTTAGCGAAATAAGTCAAGCGGAGAAAGACAACTGTCATATGATCTCCCTGATATGAGGAAGTGGTGATGCAACATGGGGGCTTAAGTGGGTAGGAGAAGAATCCATGAAACAAGATGGGATAGGGAGGGAGACAAACCATAAGTGACTCTTAATCTCACGAAACAAACTGTGGGTTGCTGGGGGGAGGGGGGTTGGAAGAAGGGGGGTAGGGTTATGGACATTGGGGAGGGTATGTGCTTTTGGGTAAATTGGAAGGGGAGATGAACCATGAGAGACTATGGACTCTGAAAAACAATCTGAGGGGTTTGAAGTGGCGGGTGGGGGTGGGAGGTTGGGGTACCAGGTGGTGGGTATTATAGAGGGCACAGCTTGCATGGAGCACTGGGTGTGGTGAAAAAATAATGAATACTGTTTTTCTGAAAATAAATAAATTGGAAAAAAAAATATGTAAGTATCAAATCAACCCAGTATATACCTTAAATTTGTACAATATGTATCTCAATAAAATTAGAAAAAATAAAAAAAAATTAAAAAAAAATCTTAAAAAAAAAAGTCATGGACAAGTTTATAATCACTTCCCTGAGCCTCATTTCATCTACTATAAAATGAGCATATTAACTTTCTCACTCGGTGATTGTGATTGTGAGGGTTATGTGTCATAACAGTACCTACTGCATATTAAATACCCATAAATGGAGTCAATGAAAACCATATACCAGCCACACAAAACAAAATATGGAAAGAAATGAGACAAGTGTGGAGCTGGAGGGGAAGAAGGGAAAGGGGTGAAAAAGGAGCTGGAGCAACTGAAGTGGCTGGAACTTCAGGGTCTGGGTGTCTGAAAAGACTTCTTAGAAGATGGGGTAGAAAAGGGGGAAGGAGGACGTCATTTATTTACTAAGCTTCTACCTTGTGTACTAGATATTTTGTACAGTGCAGTTACTTGAATTCTCAGAATAATGATTTAAGATCTATATTTTCCCATTACTTACTGATATTGGTACTTTCCTATGGTCACAGAATTTATAAGTGCAACAGCTGAGATGGACCCAAGACTATTTTATACCAGAGCCTTGTTTTCCCCAGTTTACTAAACTCCTTTCCTTACCCAGTTACAAGTGTCTGGGCATGCACTGTATGGGTACATTAAAAACTCAGAACTGTCTTACATAATGATAAAAGATCAATCCAACAATTGGATATAAGAAATAAATACACACCCAGTAGTGGAGCACCTAACATAAAAACACAGAGCAAATATTAATGAACATAAAGAGAGAAACTGATGGTAATACAATGATAGTAGGGGACTTTAACACCCCACTTACATCAGTGGATAGATTATCCGGACAGAAAATCAACAAGAAAACATTGTCTTTGAATGACACATTCGACTAGATAGACATAACAGATATAGACAGCATATTCCATCCAAAAACAACAGAATACGCATTCTTTCCAAGTGTACATGAAATCTTTTTCAGAATAGATCACATATTAGGCCACAAAATAAGCCTCAATAAATTTAAGAAGATTAAAATCATACCATACATCTTTTCTGATCACAACAGTATGAAACTACAAATAAATCACAAGTAAAAAAGGAAAAAACACTAACATTTGGAAGTTCAAAAACACATTAAACAACAAATAGGCCAGTAAATCATTCGAAGAAGAAATAAACAAAAATACCCAGAGACAAATGAAATAAAAGCACAATGATCTGAAATCTTTGGGATACAGTGAAAGTGGTTCTAAGAGCGAAATATATAGAGACACAGTCCTATCTCAAGAAATAAGAAAAAGTTCAAATAAACAATCTAACCTTACACCTGAAGGAACTAGAAAAGAGTAAACAAAGCCCAGGGTGAGTAGAAGAAAGAAAATAATAAAGATCAGAGCAAAAATAAATGACATAAAGACTAAAAAGAAAGAAAGAAAGAAAGAAAAAACACCAGTGAAACCAAGAACTGGTTCTTTGAAAAGACAAATGAAATTGATAAATCCTTAGCCAGACTTATCAAGAAAAAAAAGGGAAAGAATCCAAATGAAATCAGGAATGAGAGAGAAGTACAACTGACACCATGGAAATACAAAGGATTTTAAGAGAATACTAAAGAAAAATTATTATGCCAACAAATGGCACAACCAAAAAAAATGGAAAAATTCCTAGAAACACATAATCTAAAACCAAATCAGGGAAAAATAGAAAATCTGAATAAACAAATTACAAGCAATGAAATTTATTGGTAATTTTAAAAATTACCAAAAAATAAAACTCCAGGCTCAGATGAATTCAAAAGGAAATTCTACCAGACATTTAAAGAAAAGTTAGTATCAATTATCCGCAAACTCTTCCAGAAAATAGAAGAGGAAGGAAATCTTCCAAATATATTCTCTGAGGGCAACATTACCCTGATACCAAAACCAGAAAAAGACACCACAATAAAAGAAAAGGCTAATAACCCTTATGAATGTAGATACAAAAATCCTCAACAAAATAGTAGAGAACTGCATTCAGCAATACATTGAAAGGATCATACACCATGATCAAGTGGGATTTATGCCAGAGATGTAAGGATGGTTCAATATTCACAAATCAATCAACTGATACACTACATCAACAAAAGGAATCATATCATCTTGATAGTTGCAGAAAAAGCATTTGACAAAATTCAACATCTACTCATGATAAAAATTCTCAACAAGTGGGGTTAGAGGGAGTATACCGCAACATAATAAAAGCCATATATGACAAATCCACAGTTAACTTCATACTCAATGATGAAAAACAAAGAGCTTTTCCTCTAAGATCAGGAACAAGACAAGGATGTGTCCCCTCTCACCACTTTTATTCAACATAGTACTGTAAGTCCCAGCCACAGCAGTAAGACAAGCAAAAGAAATAAGAGGTATCCATATTGCTAAAGAAGAAGTGAAGCTTTCACTCTTTGTAAGTGACATCATACAATACACAGAAAACTCCAAAGACTCCACCAAAAACTACTAGAAGTAATAAATGAATTCAGCAAAGTTGCTAGATAAAAAATTAATACCCAGAAATGGGTAGCATTCTTATATGCTAATAATGAAGTAGGAGAAAGAGAAACTAAGAACACAACACCATTCACAATTGTATGAAAAATAATAAAATACCTAGGAATAAACTTAACCAAAAATTGAAGGATCTGTACCCTGAAAATTTAAAAAAAAAAAACAAAAAACCAAACCACTGATGAAAGAGATTGGAGAAAACAAAACAAATGGAAAGATATTCTATGCTCATGGATTGGAAGAATTAATTTCAACATTTTAACAAATGTCCATATTACCCAAAGAAGTCTACAGATTCAGTGCAATTCCTATCAAAATACCAACAGCATTTTTCACAAAACTAGAAAAAATAATACTAAAATTCCTATGGAACTACAGAAGACACCGAATAGCCAAGGCAATCTTGAAAAAGAAAAACAAAGCTGAAAATATCACAATTCCAGATTACAAAGTATACTGCAAAGCTATAGTAATGAAAACAGTATGGTACTGGTAGTGGGCCAGAATAGAGAGCACAGAAATAAACCCAAGATTTTATAATCAATTAATCTATGACAAAGGAAGGAAAATATACAATGGGGAAAAGATGGTTTCTTCAATAAATGTCACTGGGAAAACTAGACAGCTGCATGCAGGATGAAACTGGACTACTTTTTAACCCCCCCCAAAATAAACTAAAAATGGATTAAAGACCTAAATTTGAGAGCTGAAACCATAAAAATCTAGAAGAGAGCATAGGAAGTAATTTTTCTGACACTGGTCATAGCAACATTTTTTTATAGATGTATTTCCTGAGGCCAGGGAAACAAAAGCAAAGATAAACTATTGGAACTACATCAAAATAAAATGTTTTATGCAGCAAATAAATAAATAAAATGAAAAGGCAACCTACTGAATAGGAGAAGATATTTGCAAATGGTAATGAAGGATAAGTATCTAAAATATATAAAGAATTTATACAACTCAACATAAAAAAATCTGATTAAAAATGGGCAGAGGAGGGGCGCCTGGGTGGCTCAGTGGGTTAAAGCCTCTGCCTTCGGCTCAGGTCATGATCCCAGTGGGGCCCTGGGATCGAGCCCCACATCGGGCTCTCTGCTCAGCAGGGAGCCTGCTTCCTCCTCTCTCTGCCTGCCTCTCTGCCTACTTGTGATCTATGTCTGTTAAATAAATAAAATCTTAAAAAAAAAAAAAGAATATAAGAAACCAGCTTCCAAAAGAGGCTGGTTAAAAAAAAAAATGGGCAGAGAGGACATGAATAGTCATTTTTCTAGAGAAGACCTGCATATGGCCAACAAACACATGAAAACATCACTCATCATCTGGGAAATGCAAATCAAAATCAAAGTGAGATATCACTTACACTCTTAAGAGTGCCTAAAAATGAAAAAAGTCAAGAGAAAACAAGTGTCGGACAGAATGTGGGATAAAAAGAACACTTGTACAGTGTTGGTAGGACTGTAAATTGGTGCATTCACTGTGGAAAATGGAGGTTCCTCAAACAATTAAAAATAGAAGTACCCTATGACCCAATAATTTCACTATTGGGTATTTACCAAAGAAAATGAAAACACTAAGTGCATAAAGATATATGCACTATGTTTGTTGCATCATTATTTATAATAGCCAGTATTGGAAGCAACCTAGCTGTCCATCAGTAGATAAATGGATGTGTGTATACACACACACACACACACACACACACACAAAGACTGCATCTTCATGTAGTAGATATGGCCATCATCCATATAGATGGATGGACTTAGAGGGTATTATGCTAAGTGAAATAAGACTGGGGAAGAGAAATACCATATGATTTCACTCATATGTGGAATCTAAAAAAGAAAAGGATAAACAAACAAAAAGCAGAATCAGTCCTAAGAATACAGAGAACAAAGTGATGGTTGCAGGGGTGGGGGGTGCAAAATGGATTAAGGGGAGTGGGAGATCCAGGCTTCTACTTATGGGATGAATAAGTTATGGGAATAAAAGGCACGGCATAAGGAATACAGTCAATGATATTGTAATAGTGATGTATGGGGACAGATGGCAGCTACACTTGTGGTGAACATAGCATAATGTATAAATTTGTTGTACTACTTTGCTGTACCCCTGGAATTAATGTAACATTGTGTTTCACCTATAATCAAAAACAAAAAAGCAAACTGAATTTTGCAGCTGCAAACAGTTGCTCTATCTGCTTGATTGAAAAGTCTGCGTGGGGATGGGTTAAAACACGGTCTTCACCTGGAGAGTCCCTCTAACCTTTTTTGACTATATTGGCTTGAACAAATATTGAATATTTTTAACTGTAAGGAACAGAATTCCCACCTAAAGTAGTTTAAATAGTCTGGAAATTTGCTCTTTCTTATGATGGAGGATAAGAGTTGGGGAGGCTCCAAGCACAGTACTCTAATCCTTGGACCTATAGCTCTAGTTCTCTGCAAGTCTTCATGCTCCACCTGCTTACCCTTATCTGCGTATATATAGGCTCTGTCCTAAAGAGGACTGCCCTCAGAGCTTGAAGAGGACTATTGACTTTGTTCTGTATGAGTGGAAGAAAAATCTTTCCCTGAATCATGGACTAAATATTCCATTTCTTTAGCCTGACTGGGCTAGTTAGATTGAGGGCCAACCCTGAAAGAACAACAGTCAACAAGGGAATACTCTGTACTGACTGGCTGAAGGCAGGGTAGTTAAACCTATCATCGGCAAGAAGAATAGGATTATTGTGATTGGCCGATACTAATCAGGTAGGTACATTGCCTTCCCACCTAAATACGTTAGGTGTAGGTAAGGGGGCCTGGGTGTCACAGTGGATTAAGCAGCAAAGTCTTGGTTTCATCTCAGGTCATCCAAGTGGTGAGATGGAGCCCTGTGTTCTGTGCTGCATGGCTCCAGGCTCAGTAGGGAGCTGGCCTGAGATTTTTCTTTCTCCCCCTCCCTCTGTCCCTTCATCCCCCGCCCTGCACACCACACTTTTGTATGCACTCCCTCTCTCTTTCTCTCAAATAAATAAATATGTTTTTTAGCAAGTCCATTCCTTCCTTCGTCCCTTCCTTCCTTCTTTCCATTCAGTATGTTCAGTTAGCCAGCACATACTACATTGCAAGTTTTTGTTGTAGTGTTCACCAATTCATTAGTTACATAATAAATATTTTTTTAAAAAAGATTTCATTTATTTATTTGAGAGAGAGAGAGAGAACACAGAGGGAGAGAGAGAAGCAGACTCCTTGCTCAGCAGGGGGCCTGATGCAGGGCTTGATCCCAGGACCTTGAGATCATAACCTGAGCCAAACGAAGACACTTAAACAACTGAGTCACCCAGGGGCCCCGCAAATAAATAAATCGTTAAATATGTCACATCTAGTACAGTTTTGTTATGACCAGTCAGAATGGATGCTAGCTCTAAACAATGGTAAGTCTGTTGTGTCCTAACTGATTATCAATCCTAGATAGGTAACAACAATAAGAGTTTTCCTAGGAAGGAGGAAGGGAGAATAGATCCTGGGTAGGCAGTGGGTAACTAAGTCTGTTATGTCTCTAGCTAAGGTTAGGCTTGAAAGACAGCCAAGGGAATCCCCAGTCTGTTTTCTAGTCTGACAGCTTGGTATCTGTGGCCCCAGTGATTAGGCAGTCTTTTACACGCTCTCTTGAAATTGGTCTCATCCAAAAGCTGAGCCTAAATGTGACCTGTCCCAGCCAAGTCTAACTTCCCTCTCCATGGGGACCTGGCAGTGAGTGAGTCCAAGTTGTGTCTGTTTAGTGCCAGGGCAAAACAGAACTGCTTAAAACATAGGGAAAGTGAGTTAACCTAGGCCCTGCCTAGAGGGACCTCTCACCCCATCTAAAAGCTTTTAAAAAGTCCTTCATCGGGGGTGCCTCTGTTAAGCATCCCGACTTTTTTATTTCGGTTCAGCTCATGATCAATCTCCCAGTTGTGAGATAGAACCCAATGTTGGCTCCATGGTCAGTGTGGAGCCTGCTTAAGATTCTCTCTTCCTCTGCCACTCCCCCACTCATGCACTCTTACTGTAAAAAAACCAAAACAAACAAACAAACAAACCCAAAAGTCCTTCATCAGTCTTTGGTTTCCTCAATATTTAAAATTCCTGACTACTGTGAAGCAAGCATAGGCAGGTTAAATCAGCTATGGGTCTGACCATAGAAAAGTTGTTTTTTTTTTTTAAAGATTTTTTTTATTTGACAGAGATCACAAGTAGGCAGAGAGGCAGGTGGCAGGGGGCAGGAGGGGGCAGGAAGCAGGCTGCCCTGCTGAGCGGAAAGCCTGATGTGGGGCTTGGTCCCAGGACCCTGAGATCATGACCTGAGCCAAAGGCAGAGGCTTAACCCACCCAGCCACCCAGATGCCCTGATCATGGAAGATTTTAAGAGGTGTATGGTTATATCATTTTCAAGTGCAGACAGTAACTTCGATTCTAAGGAGATGCTGTATAAAGTTATATATATATACATATATATCTATATATATCTATATATATATGAATTGGTTATGGTGAGCTTATCAATTATTTGTATTTAATTATTTGCTTTGAACGTGCTTATGTAGCTTGACACTAGTGTGTTCTGCCAATTACTTTAACCTTTCCCCCAGAAATCTTGTTTGCACTATTGATTTAGACTATCAATGCAGAGTCTGAAATAATAAGGTTTTGGCCTATTCCTGGTTTTGCGAGGAAGATTGAAATCTTATGTGTTCATCAGATCGATTTTTTATTGGACACACAAAAGGGTGTTTGATCTTGGGGTGCTAGCAACTTGCAAAGTCAGCTGGAGAAGAGGTTTTTTTTTTGTTTCTGTTTTTGTATTTTGCTGTTTTATTATTATTTTTTAAGGGCAAATGTGGAGCCATATCACTAGGATATATTAAATGGGAATGCAGAGGGATAGTTGGCACATCCTGAATGTGAATATTCAAATCGTTTCAGGGAAATAAGCTGTATAAAGGTTGGCAGTGTGGCCCCGTTGTTGGAGGATTGGCTCACAAGAGAAACTGAGTCTTGTTCCTTGCTTTGTACTAGCTGGCTGGTGACCTTGGGCAAGTCACTAAACTTCTCTGAGACTTGGTTTATCTAGGGTTTCACTAGGCCAAAAAAGGCAAGTACTCATGGATACAGGGAAGACAGAAAATACATGTGAATAAAGAAGGCCTTGAAACAAAACAGAACAAAACAAACCAATAAAACAGAAAGCCAATAAAACCCCAACTTTAATGTGAGGCTGGGGGGCAATGGAAGATGGTGGGGACGGTGACAGGACACAGACCCATCTAGAAGGAGCAGCCGTTATTCAGCTTCATGTTGCATGCAGGCCTCATATGACCAGATCTTTTGATTTTTTTTTTTTAAGAGAAGCTGAAAAATCCACATCTTATGTAAAGTATTTTCTTCATATTGGATGAATATTCTTAAATATTGGATGAAACAGTAAACCTGTGCACACCAACACTCTATGACCAAAATGAAAATTTCCCCTGGGCTAAATTCAGCCTGGGATTGCTAACTTGCCAAGTCTAGACAAGATGAACCTGGAAATCTGTTCCAGGTATAGAATGCTTTGGCTCTGTGAATTGAATGTAGAACATCCTCTGAGATTTATACCAGCTCTGAGTTGGAAGAGGTCCTAGCGGGTGTGTGGGTTGCCTCTTGTTGGCCTCTAGTGCACCATCACTTGGAATGGTTATCTAACCTCTTTAGTTGTTCCACAGACAGACTGTTCTGAAAAGGGACTCTGTTTGAAGCTCTTCCTTGTATGAAGAAGGAACGACTTGTTCAACAACTTCTGTGACTGGTTCTAATTCTGTCATCTGGAACCAACCCAGAATACATCCTTGGTGTCTTGGAGCTTTAGTCCTGGATGAGCCTGCTTCCATTCACTACCACACACCAGACAGCTGTTTCCTGGGCAGAGTCAGGCTCTGAAAGATCTTCTTAAATAGAGTGCAGAATGTGGGATGAGCTAGAGATGTTTCTCAAAAAGGGAATTCAAATAGAACCCCTTCTATCATCACTGTGTGATGAGTGGAACACAAGTTTGGACTGCTCGTGGCTGGGCCAAAGTTTCTTTATCTGGGGGGAAAGGGAGGGTGCTGGGAGATGTGGACTGGTAAGCCACAGCTAATTTGGTGGGTGGCATGAGGGGTGTGGGTGTGACAGGTTTCCCTCAAAGGGTCACCCCTGGGAAATCTTTGTTCTCCGGGATGGGTCAACCGGGGGGTGTCATTTTATCCCAGAAGGGTAACAATGTAACCTGTTTCCATTTCTCACCTCATTATAACCTTAGGACACTTTCTCCCCACACAGGACGGACATGGAATCACTTATTCCCATGCAGTCCCATGCCAGGCTTTTTAATGGAGAGCACAAATGGGGCTTTTGCCCAGCTGGAGGGAGATGGGGAAGTTGCTGTGGCTTGCCTCTGGGTGTGTGTAGTTCAGGAGGTGCTCAGAGGAAGGGATGAATGAATGCCTGGTTATGGGTCCAAGTCTTGAAGAGAAGCAGAAGGGCTCAGCTGTGGTTCAGAGCGTGTGTGTGTGTGTGTGTGTGTGTGTGTGTGTGTATAAAATGCTTCTTCTTAAATGTGACTGTGCATTACAGTCTTCATGACATATTGTGGGATAATCTTTCACATGCTCTGTGATTTGACCCATAAGGCCAGAACAGGGAAATTAACTAGGTATAATAAATAATAAAGAATCTAGTGAATATTTAGGGTCTGGTAATGATGATAAATCAGCTTTGAAATGTTCCTTGAGGAGATTGTGAGATTCTGAGAAATGAAGCCAGGAAGATTGATTAGAACCTATTGCTGTTCAGAAAATCTACTGCAAGAAATACAGGGAGGTATTGCGAGGCTAATAGAAAAGGCGAATACAATCCACCTTGGCCTCTAAAAACCAAATGAGTGTGATCAACAAATGTCATTGCTCTTATAGGCAAATGCATAGAAGAGCAAAAGACACCCCAAAGCACCTGGGGGGGGGTGTTTGATTTGATCAGTGAAAGCAAAGCATGAATGCATTAGGCTTTCTCTATGGTCCTTATTTCCTTTGAAGTTTTATTGATTCATTTATTTGTTTATTTGTCTATTTATCTGTGCGATTAGTGAAAGACCTCTATTGAAGAAATAAAGGTTATGTTTTTAAGAGTTTGTGCCGTCAAAACCTGTTCTTCTTAGGGGTTACATCCCTGCTTTTCAGCTCCTGGTGTGAAGATTCATATCCTCTAGTTTGTCCAGCTGTACTGGGAGGAGGTTTATGTTGAATGCTTTAGTGGTGTAGCTTCCCATTCTTCTGAAATCTGGCCCAGTTTGTGGGGTGAACTTAGTAGTAACATAAAATACCAAACCTGTTGGAAGTTATCTGGGAAAAGAGTAGCCCTAATCCTGCAGTATTTTTTTTAAAACAGATGTATCCTTGACTGTGAATGGAGGTAGAAACAGAAAGAAGCCATGTGGGCAAGAGTGGTAGGTAGTAGCAGACCAGGAATAATTTGTGATATATATATATATATATATATATATAATTGTGTTCAAAATCAGCTGTGTGACTTTGGGCAAGTTACTTAACTCCTCTGAGCCTCAGTTTCTGCCTGAGTAAAGTGGGGGGAGAGAAAAAATTTGTATCTCTTGGAAATTAAAGGAGAAAACATGCGCCAGTGCCTAGCACCAAGTGTGGCACACAGTGGCTCCCTTCTCCCCATTTGGTGGCCTTCTGTCTTCACATACTCCTCATTCAGTCCTTTGCACATAATGAGCACTTAAGATTTGTTCATTCATGGACAGCAGCAGGGAAACAGCATTCTCCCAAACCCCAGAGACAGACAGCCCAGCTCAGTGCTGCTCTTTGATCTCTTGTTTGGAACCTAGTGTAAATTATGGAGCTTAGCTGAGCATCACACTGCGGGGGAAATGTATGGTGCAAGACAGTATACTTACTCTCACCCGACACATGTGCTCATCCAGGCAGACCATGTCAAGCAGACCTTTGTTAGTGCACATTCTAGTACCTTTCCTTCCTCCCCAACCCTGCTCCTTGGGGTGAAGAGAGGTAGGTGATGGTGATGGACCAGGTTCCAAATTAAAGACCAGAGATTTAAGAACTTTGCATTTCTTCCTTCATTTTGTAAGGTAAGGTATGACTAGAAATGTTGGTTCTGTGTAAATAAATTATTTGATTAAACAGGACATCAGTATGCTCAATGGTTAGACTTTCCAAGAAACACGAGGCAAGCTGGTAATGGTTTTCCTAATTTACTTGAAGATAAATAATGCAGGCAGCTCATCAGACTCATCCGCAGACAGGTTTGAAAGAATTTGATCCCCAAAGCTAGACAAGTAGTTAAGAAGGAAAAATACTTCCACAGAGCTGGTTTTAGTGCTAGAGAAATCTGGAGCTGCAAAAAGCCACGTTAAAATCACATCACAGATCTGTCTTTAGCCAGAAAGGGAAATTAAAATTTAAAGAGAAATGTCTCTCTCAGACTTGGTTCTATTAATCCACTTCCATACTGGGTGGTCTGTTTAAAGATTGGCCCTTTAAAGCTATTGTGCATTAACGAGGCTCTTCCCAGTGTGCCAACCCAGTTGTGTGACTCCACTGTTTGACAGGTTGTGAGTCAAGAGAAGTCTCATGGGTGAACAGTGGTATGTCATTGTAAGGGTTTCTGAAAATATGCATGCTGTCTTCAATTGGCTGCAAATTGCCAGGGGCATTTTATGACAGATGAATATACAGTTAAGATGCCCCACTCTCCCTGAAAGGGGATGAAATGGACAACTGTCTTTGGAATGTGAATCACTGTGTCAGGGCCTTGGAATATTTCTACTGGCTGCTATTCTGAGGCATTAAAGGATGAGACTATGATCACCCATTAACACTGGCTTAGTTTTATTGCTTAGATTAACACTGTCCTGATGGGAAACCATTACAGTAGCCCCCCCCCTGCGTCCCTCTAATCCATCCTTCTTTCCTGCCTACAAATATGTTAGGCAAAGGTGTAGGCTCTGGAGATACATCAGAAAAAGTCTCTGCCCTTATGTACAGTGCTTATGTTCCGTGTGTGTGTATGTGTAGAGGGAGACGAACACTGAAACAAATATTTATATGTATTTGTTCGTGTACACATAATTGTACCTGCCAGTCTTCTTGTCATTTTAAAGCTGATCTGTGGGACTCCTGGGTGGCTCAGTTGGTTAAGCATCTGCCTCTGGCTTAGGTCGTGATCCCAGGGTCCTGAGTTCGAGTCCCATGTCAGACTCCCTGCTCAGCGGGGCACCTGCTTCTCCCTCTGCCTGCTTGCTGCTCCCCTATTCATATACTCTGTCTCTGACAAGTAAATAAATAAAATCTTAAAAACAAAACAAAACAAAACAAAAACCCTGGGGCGCCTGGGTGGCTCAGTTGGTTAAGCAACCGCCTTCAGCTCAGGTCACGGTCCTGGAGTCCCGGGTTCGAGTCCTGAATCAGGCTCCCAGCTCCATGGGGAGTCTGCTTCTCCCTCTGACCTTCTCGCCTCTCATGCTCTCTCTCACTGTCTCTCTCTCAAATAAATAAATTTTTTAAAAAAAATCTTAGAAAAAATAAAAATAAAAATAAACCCTGATCTTGTGATCATATAGGTATTAGAAGGCCAAGCAGAGATATTTAGGACCCCTAAGATTTTTTTCAGGTGCTCCCCACTACCTTGAAGAGTAGTGAAAGGAACAAACTACAAAGTGTCTGCTCTTTGGTTTCCATCATATGGTCCTGGGCCACATCTGGATTGGACAGTCCAGTTGGATGCCTGGGGGCAGGAGGTAGCTATAGTGAAACTCCGAAGTAGTCCTGAAGAATTAAAGGACCGCCTCTCTCCCCTTCCAGGAGCTAGGCGGTTCCTTAACATCAAGAAGACGCTAGGGTTTAATTCAAGACAGGGGAGTACTGGAGGCCCTAAGACTTAGCCTCACCTTGATTTGGATCAGTGATTCTCAAGGTGGGGACCAGGGTAGGTTCCACTCTGTGCACCAGGATCACTTGCTATGTTGGTGTCCTTGCTGCATAAGTAGGAATCACCTGGTGCCTTAGCTCAGGCTGTTGTAATAAAATACCAGATTTAGAGGCATAAACAACATACATTTATTGCTCCTGGTTCTGGAGGCTGGAAGTCCAAGACCAGGGTGCCAGCATAGTTGATTTCTGGTGAAGACTGTCTTTCAGGTCGCAGACTGCTGACTTGTGTTTTCACATGACTGGAAAAAAGCGAGCCGTGTCTGTGGCATCTTCTTCTAGTGCCCTAATGCCATTTGTGAGGTCTCCACCCTTATGACTTAATCACCTCCCAAAGGCTCCCCCTCCAATCAGCATCACATTGGGGATAACATTTCAACATAGGAATGAGAAGGGAACAGAGACATTCATTCTGTAGTACTTTTTTTTTTTTCTATTGATGTGTAACAAATTACAAATTTAGCACCCACATTTGTTATGTCATGGTATCATGGGTCAGGAACCTACGCAGTGCTCATCCAGATTGTGTCCTCTTATGAGGTCCCAGTTGAAATGTTGACTGCCCAGGCTGTGGAAGAGCTCCCTGTGGAAGAATCCTGCCACTCAGGTTGCTGGCAGGATTCATATCCTTGTGGTTGTCAGGCTGAAGGTTATGCCTTCTTGCCAGTAGAGGCTGGAAGCTGCCTCAGTTCCTAGCCCCTGCCTGCCGTTCTTTGCTACTTGGGTTCTCCAACATGGCCACTTCTTCAAACCAGCAGGAAATTTCTAGAATGAGTCTTCTAGCAAGATGGAGTCTTCTATAACACAAGCTAGTCATAGGGATGTGATTCCATCACTTCTATCCTATTTCTTTGGTTGAGAAGCAAGTCACAGGTCCCACACAGACTCGGGAGATTACACAGAAGTGTGAACCAGGAAGAGGCAGTGGCTGGGGGAGCCAAAGCTGGTTTACCTACTATAAATGCAGGTAGCTGGGCTCACCCTGGACTGATTGCTTTAGAATTTCTGGGGCAGGGCCCAGGAATCTGCATTGTAACAACTCCACCAGTACTTCCCATTCATATTATGGTTAGAGACACCTAGGGAGAATAGGGTTGTAGGATAGCTCAAAGGTCTGCTAAACAGCGAGGGACACCAGGCATACCTTCCTGCCGGTGCTTCTGAGAGTCCTCCAAGCCAGTCGGAGCACTGTCCGGAAGGGATGTTTTGATTGTTCTTCAAAGCCACGGATTTGGCAAACAGCCCAACGTCCAAGGAATGGAAATGTATTACCTCCACAGCTTATTTGTGCACAGTGAGCCCAACACTTGGTGACCATTTGAAAGTGGGGGTCGGTGTAGCCACACCACAGCTGGATGGACGCCCCTTCTCCCCATGCCAGCTGCACCACATGCTGGCAAGTGCCATGCCATCCCAGCCCTGCCGCCACGCTCCACCAAGGCTAACAGGTGTATGCAGACCTGGAGGGCTTGGCTGTGTTTGTGGGGTGAGCGATTGTGCCTGTGAGCCCCACGGGTCATCTCCTACATCAGTCTGCTCCTTCAAGACTGGGAGGGGTAGCCGTTTCATCTAAAATGTAAAAAGAAACACAGAGAGTCAGACAGAGGAATATGTTCCAAATTCAAAAGAACAAGAGACCAAACATTCAAAGAAGATTTAACACCTATCCTTTTCCAACACTTCCAAAAATGGAAAAGGAGGGAACATTTCTGAACTTATTTTATAAGGCCACCAAAAAACTATTAGAGATAATAAATGATTTAGTATAGTTGCAGGATGCAAAATCAATATACAGAATTCTGTTGCTTTTCTGAACACTTACAAAAAATTATGCAAAAGAAAAATCAAGAAAACGATCCTATTTATAATTGCATCAAGTAGAATAAAATACCTACCAGTAGGTTTTACTGAGGAGGCAAAATACCAAAATAGTAGAAGTTGTAAGACACTAATGAGAGAAATTGAAGAAAACAAAAATATATGGAAAATTATTCCATCCTCACAGATTGGAAGAATTAATACTATTAAATTGTTCATATTACCCAAAGCAATCTGCAGATTTAGTGCAATCTCATCACAATTCCAATGACGTTTTTCATAGAATTAGAACAAACAATTCTAAAATTTGTACTGGAACCACAAAACCCCTGAATAAACAAAGCAATCTTGAGATAGAACAAGCTAGAAGTATGACACTCCCTTATTTCCAACTATACTGTGAAACTACAGTAATCAAAAGTGTGATATTGGCATAAAAACAGACACATAGGGATGCCTGGGTAGCTCAGTTGTTAAGCATCTGCCTGCGGCTCGGGTCAAGATCCCAGGGTCCTGGGATCAAGTACTACATTGGGTTCCCTGCTCAGTGGGAAATCTCCTTCTATCTCTCCCACTTCCCCTGCTTCTGTTCCTCTCTGGCCGTGTCTCCTCTCTTTCTCAAATAATAGATAAAATCTTAAAAAAAAAAAAAAAACAGACAGATCAGTAGAACAGAATAGAGAGCCCAGAAATAAACCCTCATATAGATGGTCAATTAATTTATGACAAAAGCAGAAGTATACAATAGGGAAAAGAGTCTTTTTAATCAACGGTGTTGGGAAAACTGGACAGCCACATGCAGAAGAATAAAGCTGGACCATTGTTTTTATACCATATACAAAAATTAGTTCAAAATGGCTAAGATCTGAAATCGCAAAATTTCTAGAAGAAAGCATAAATGGTAAGCTCCTTGACATGTCTTAGTGGTATTTTTTGGATCTTACTTCAAACACAAGAGCAACAAAAGCAAAGATAAATATATAGGGCACATCAAAGTTAAAAGCTTGTTTTTAAAGCATGGTGAAGGAAACCATCAGCAAAATGAAGATACCTTACTGAATAGAAGAAGGTATTTGCAAATCATATATTCAATAAGGAGTCAATATGCAAAAATACGAAGAACATTGGGGAAAAAAAAATACGAAGAACACATATAACTCAAAATTTTTTAAAAATCTGATTTAAAAAATGGGCAGAGAATCCAAATTCCAGAGAGTATATACAGACGGCCAATATGCACATGAAAAGATGCTCAATGTCACTAATCTTTGGGGAAATACAGATCAAAACCACAATGAGATGTAACCTTACAGGGGTCAGAATGGTTAAAATTAACAACTCAGGAAACAGCAGGGCTTGGCTAGGATGCAGAGAATGGGGAAACCTCTTACACTGTTGGTGGGAATGCAAACTGGTGTAGCTACTCTAGAAAAGACAGTATGAAGGTTCCTCAAAAAGTTAAAAATAGAGCTACCCTATGACCTGGCAATTGCTGTACTAGGTATTTATCCAAAGGATACAAAAATAATGATTTGAAGGGGCACATGCACCCAAAAGTTTGTAGTAGCACTATCCACAGTAGTCAAAACATAGAAAGAGCCCAGATGTCCATCATATGATGAATGGATAAGGAAAATGCAGTACACACACACACACACACACACACACACACATGAATATTACTCAGCCATCAAAAAGAATGAAACCTTGGCATTTGCAATGATGTGGATGGAACTAGAGTGTATTACACTAAACATAATAAGTCAGAGAAATACCACATGATTTCACTCATATGTGGAATTTAAGAAACAAAACAGATGGACATAGGGGAACGGAAGGAAAAATAAAATAAGATAAAGACAGAGAAGGAAGCAAACCATAAGAGGTTCTTAAATGTAGGGAATAAACAGGGTTTCCGGAGGGGAGGTGAGTGGGGGGGATGGAGTACTCAGGTGATGGGTATTGAAGAGGGCATTTGATAGAATGAGCACTGGGTGTACTTGCAACTGATGAATCACTAAATTCTACCCCTGAAATTAGTATTACACTATATGTGAATAAATTTGAATTTAAATAAAATCTTGAAAGAATAAAATGTGCATCAACGTTTATATTATCTTCATTCATAATTGTCCCACGGGCACCTGGGTGGCTCATTCAGTTGAGGCTGGGACTCTTGCTTTTGACTGGGGTTGTGATCTCAGGACTGTGAGACTGAGCCTTGCGTAGGGCTCCACACTCAGCATGGAATCTCCTTAAGACTCTCCTTCTCCCTCTACCCTTCTCCCCTCTCTCTTTTTCTAAAATAAATAAATAATTTAAAATAAATAATAGCTCCAAACTGGAAACAGCCCAGATTTTCTTCACTGAGTAATGGGTTAAACTGTATTACATCCATACCATAGAATCTGCTTACCAATAAAAAAAGAAGAAACTGTGGACTGACACAGCAACTTGAAGGAATAGCTAAACCATTATGTTGAGGAGAAGAATCCAATCTCAAGGAAGTTTCATATTGTAAAATTCTATTCATATAACAGTTTGCAGTGACCAAAGTTAGAAATGGAAGATAGATTTTGTGGTTGCCATGTACTAGAAGTGGCAGAAGGGAAGTGGGTGTGACCATAATAGGGCAACGTGAGGAATCCTTTGGTGTTGGAGCTGTATGTTTTCTTGGCTGTGGTATTGGATACATGAACCTACATAGGCAATGAAATTGTATAGAACTTAAAGACACAAAAATGAGTACAAGTAAAATTGGGAAATCTGAATAAGACTAGTGGAGTGCATGAGTGTTAATGTCCTGGTTGCTATAGTGTAATATAGTTTTGCAAAATTTTAGCATGGGGGATACTGGGAAAAGCGTAAAAGGGTGTACCTCTATTATTTCTTGCAACTGCATGTGATGCTACCATTTTCTTGACTAAAATTCTAATTAATTAATAAAGTAGAGCCTGGACTTCACCTTCTTCACCTCATCTTTGCTATTCTCATTCATCTGGAGTAGATGTTTGTTAAAAGATCTTTCTTTTTCCTTTTGACACAATCTTTCTGGGGAGGAGGTCTTAACTTTGGTTAAGTCACTTTGCCTCTCTTTACAGAAAGTGTTCTCCTTGGCTGACTGCTATTCTTGGGTGAGAGTTTTGGACATGGAAAACCCAGAGAGCTGAGACACGGAATGTCTTGGGAGGTCAGGGAGACAGCCTCTACTTATACAGGGTCACAGCCTGCAGCTACAGTACATCAAGAGCAAAAGCAAGACTCCAAAGATACACCCCTGGATAAATCCCCTTTGCTCCCCACTGAAAAAGTAATGTGCTGCACCCATAGCATGGTAGATAGATTCACGTCTCTTGTGGTATTATCTCACGATGTGGTTCTGAGGTTAGTGGCATAGTTAAGTCTAGAAATCAAAAACCAGTGGCACTCTGTCCCATTAATCTCTAGCACTAGGGTATCCAGTAAGTATTTGTTGAATGAATGAATGAATGAATGAATGAATTCTCAGCCTGACTTTATTACTGCTCAGTTCTACTTGGGGGAAGCTGTGTCAGAAGCAGTGGCTCTGTAAGAGAAATGTTACATGGATTTTCTTGCCAAGATTCATTTCTCAAGGCTGGAATCAGTGTCAACCTAATACTGTTTTATTTTCTTCCCACTCATTTGCATTGTAGGTGTTTGTTAGGGTTGAGCAATTCTTAAAAATAAAATATATATATATATTTGAGAGAGAGAGATTGAGTGTGCTGGGGCAGGGGCAGAAAAAGAAGGAAAGAGTCCTTAAGCACACTCCTCACTGAACACAGATCGTGATGCAGGCCTGATCCCAGGACCCTGAAACCATGACCTGAGCCCGAACAAAGAGCCAGATGCTCAAACACTGAGCCACCCAGCCTCTGCCTATTTGAGCAATTCTAAAAAAAAGTTAGAAGTGCTTTAAAGTATTGGGCTAGATGCTTGATGAAGAAAGTGAATTTAACCTTTTGGATCACGGCAAGTTGTTCCCTCTAGATTTTTTTTTTTAATATTTTGTTTATTTATTTGACAGAGATCACAAGTAAACAGAGAGAGAGGAGGAAGCAGGCTCCCTGCTGAGCAGAGAGCCCGATGTGGGGCTCGACCCCAGAACCCTGGGACATGACCTGAGCCGAAGGCAGAGGCTTTAACCTACTGAGCCACCCAGGCGCCCCTCCCTCTGGATTTTTAATATTAGGAAAAGTGCCCTCAACAGAATAGGATTTAAGAATTGGGGAAGGTGCCCTTGCTTAGCTGGCAGCCTTACCATTCCCCTCAGGTCCATGATGCTCCCCATCACTCGTCTTAGTTCTCTGCCCAGGGAGCTGACTCATTCAAGATGTTTTGCAGTTTCTTTCTGATTGATAGATTGAAGTTGCACTCATCTTCTCAGCGTTTTGATAAAGCCAACTCTGCCTAGAACAAATCACTTCATTCCTTCACAATTTCAAGAGTTTCACTTCATGAGTTTTTGAACAAAATGACTTCACTGAGTGAAGAATATCAGCAGAAGTATCAAGTGGCCTACTGTATAGATGAAAGGATGGTTGAGTTTGGGGCCCCAAAGACTGTTCCAAACCTGTTTAGTCACTGGCCCAAGTAGCCCAATATCTAATCAGTGATCAACCAGCCTAACCAGATAATTACACTGGGTGAGTTTTTGGTCTCAACAGGAGAGTAGGCCAATGGGGCTTCTTACCTTAATGACTAGCAGACT
This sequence comes from Neogale vison, assembly GCF_020171115.1. Classification (NCBI taxonomy): domain Eukaryota; kingdom Metazoa; phylum Chordata; class Mammalia; order Carnivora; family Mustelidae; genus Neogale; species Neogale vison. Next base: position 94,677,441 of record NC_058093.1, on the reverse strand, counting down.
GATGGTCCTGTGGGATCTCTGATTGCTTTTGGGGGACCAACCTCTAGCTTAAAAAGTGCTCTATGGGGGGAGAATATACTTGTTTACCTCTGAATTTATATAACATGGCATTTAATAGAGAGTATTCTTGATGTTATTGTGGGATGGTGATGATGGTAGAGCCTATAGGTTAGGTGTTAGAAACCAAAGTACCATATATCCACAGTGGGCAGTTGCTTGACTGTGGACCCAGTGGGGTCAGAGGAAGGACAGGTGTCTGCCTTAAGTTGTAGATCTGTAAGGAAACATCTGTTGAATCAACATGGTGTCTCACGTTATACATCTAAAAGTCATATGCATCCTGGTGCCTAGGATAATTAGAACAGAATTTGAGGCTTTTGAAGTTTCTTTTGAAAATGGCAAAGGGTGGAGGGTGGAGAGTGGAAAGGGGAGCAAATCCAGCCAGAAAATAAAATCTTGCTCTTCGTTTTCTGCAAACTCCCACAGACTTTCCCTAACACTTAGCCCAAAGAGCTTCTTCCTCTACCAGTCTCTCTCTCGGTCGACTCTTTATTGTATACCCTCTCTGGGTTGTTTGGGCTGAGTCCTTTGCAATCCTCCTCTCTCCTCCACACACACACATATAACTTCTTAGTTAATTACTGGGGATCTGCTCTTCAGAGGAGTGCATGGGTCTGGACCAGCAACTTCAAATGCTTCCTCTCTCAAGCAGGGCATGATTTAGGATATAAGACAGAAGGGGGAAAGACTGCAACTTCTATACTTTAAAGTGGTTTATTTTATTCCTATGACATATGACTTTGCTAAATCTCAAGTATGTTTAGAGTACTGTTTTGATCAAAGTAATAGAAATCGGTATACGGGGTCACTGAATTTGTAGAAGCTTTTCATCTTTTTAATTTTCCTAATCAATACCATGCTGTCTTGTTGCTCCCAGCTTTGTAATATAGCTTGAAATCAGGCAACGTGATGACCCCAACATTGTTTTTCTTTTTCAAAATTTCCTTGGAAATTTGGGGTCTTTTCTGGTTCCATGTAAATTTTTAAGATTGTTTTTTCCAGCATTTTGAAAAATGCCATTTGTATTTTGATCAGGATGGCATTGAACGTATGGATTGCTCGGGGTGGCATAGACATTTTAACAATGTTTGTTTTTCTGATCCATGAGCGTGGAATGTTTTTCCATCTTTTTGTGTCTTTTTCAATTTCTTTCATAAGTATTCTGTAGTTTCTAGAGTAGATCCTTTACCTCTTTGGTTAGGTTTATTCCAGGGTATCTTAAGGTTTTTGTGCTATTGTAAATGGAATCGATTCCATAATTTCTCTTTCTACAGTTACATTATTAGTGTATAGGAAAACTACTGATTTCTGTGCATTGATTTTTGTATCCTGCCACAGTACTGAATTTCTGTATGAGTTCTAGTAATTTGGGGATGGAATATTTTGGGTTTGCCACATAAAGTATCATGTCATCTGTGAAGAGAGAGAGTTTGTCTTCTTCTTTGCTGATTCGAATACCTTTTATTTTTTTGTTGTCATCTGATTATTGTTGCTCGGACGTCTAGTACCATGTTGAACAATAGTGGCAAGGGTAGGTATCCTTGTCATGTTCCTGATCTTAAGGGAAAGGCTCTTGGCTTTTCCCTGTTGAGAATGATATTTGCTGTGGGCTTTTCATAGCTGGATTTTATGAAATTGAGGGATGTTCCCTACACTCTGCAGAGTCAGAAGAATCAGGAAAGGATGCTGTATTTTGTTTTTTCTGCATCAGTTGAGAGGACCAGATGATTCTTGTCTCTTCTCTTACTTGTATGTTCTATCTCATTGACTGATTTATGAATATTGAACTACCCTTTCATCTCAGGGATAAATCCCACCTGGTCATGATGGATAATCTTTTTAATGTACTATTGGATCCTATTAGCTAGGGTCTTGTTGAAAATCTTGGCATCCATATTCATCAGGGTTATTGGTCTGAAATTCTCCTTTTTGATGGAGTCTGCCTGGTTTGGGGGTCAAGGTAATGCTGGCTTCATAGAATGAGTCTGGAAGTTTCCCTTCTGTTTCTATTTTTTTTTTAAAGATTTGATTTATTTTATTTGACAGATAGAGATCACAAGTAGGCAGAGAGGCAGGCAGAGAGAGAGGGAGGAGGAAGCAGGCTCCTTGCTGAGCAGAGAGCCCGATGTGGGACTCAATCCCAGGACCCTGGGATCATGACCTGAGCCAAAGGCAGAGGCTTTAACCCACTGAGCCACCCAGGCGCCCCCTGTTTCTATTTTTTGAAACAGCTTCAGGAGAATGGGTATTAATTCCTTCTTTGAATGTTTGTTAGAATTCCTCAGGGAATCCATCAGGCCCTGGACTCTTGTTTTTTGGGAGGTTTTTGTTTTTTCAATCTCGTTACTGGTTATTGGTCTATTCAGGTTGTCAGTTTCCTCCTGTTTCAGTCTTGATAGTTTATAAGTTTCCAGGGAGGCATCCATTTCTTCCAGGTTACTTAATTTATTGGTATATAGTCATTCATAATAATTTCTAATAACTGTTTTTATTTCCTTGGTGTTAGTCATGATCTCTCACCTTTCATTTATAATTGTATTAATTTAGGTCCTTTTCTTTTTCTTTTGGATAGTCTTACCAGTGGTTTAACGTTCTTATTAATTCTTTCAAAGAACCAGCTTTTAGTTTCGTTGACATGCGCTATTGTATTTCTGGTTTCTAATTCATTGATCTCTGCTCTAATCTTAATCATATCCCTCCTTATGCATGGGGTAGGCTTAATTTGTTTTTGATTCTCCAGTTCTTTAAAGTGTAAAGAGAGTTTGTGTATTGGGGATTTTCTTTTCTTTCTTCTTCTTTTTTTTTTTTTTTTTTTTTTTTTTTTGAGTGAGGCTTGGGTGGTTATGTATTTCCTCCTTAGGAGAGTCTTTGCAGTATCCCAGAGGTTTTGGACCAATGTGTTTTTGTTCTCACTGGTTTCCATGAATTGTTTAAAGTTCTTCTTTGATTTTCTGGTTGACCTAAACATTCTTAAGCAGGATGGTCTTTAGATTCCAATTGTTTGAATTTCTTCCAAACAGACACATAAGTCAATGGAACAGAATAGAGAGCCCTGATATGGACCCTTAATTCTATGGTCAACTAATCTTTGACAAAGCAGGAAAAAAATATCCAATGGAAAAACAACAGTCTTTTGAATAAATGGTGCTGGGAAAATTGGACAGCTATATACAGAAAAGTGAAACTCAACCATTCTCTTATACCATACACAAAGATAAACTCTAAATGGATGAAAGACCTCGATGTGAGACAGGAATCCATCAAAATCCTAGAGAAGAACATAGGCAGTAACATTGTTGACATCAGCCACAGCAACTTTCAAAACAGATTTCCAAAGGGAAGGGAAACAAAAGTGAAAATGAACTTTTGGGACTTCATCAAGATAAAAAGCTTCTGCATATCTAAGGAAACAGTTAATAAAACAAAGAGAACTCACAGAATGGGAAAAGGTATTTGCAAATGACACTACAGATAAAGGACTGGTATCCAAAATCTATAAAGAACTTCTCAAACTCAACACCCAAAGAACAAATAATCAAGTCAAAAAAATGGGCAGAAGACGTGAACAGACACTTCTCCAAAGAAGACATACAGATGGCTAATGGACATATGAGAAAATGTTCAACATCATTAGCCATCAGAGAGATTGAAATCAAAACCACATTGAGATACCACCTTATACCTTTGCAATTTAGAATGCAAAAACTGGCAAGACAAGAAACAACAAATGTTGGAAAGGTTGTGGAGAAAGGGGAAACCTTTACATTGTTGGTGGGAATGCAAGTTTGGTACAGTCACTTTGGAAAAGGGTGTGGAGTTTCCTCAAAAAGTTAAACCAAAGGATACAGATGTAGTGAAAATAAGGGCCATATGCACCCCAATGTTCATAGCAGCAATGTCCACAATAGCCAAACTATGGAAGGAGTTGAGGTACCTGTCAACAGATGAATGGATAAAGAAAATGTGGTCCATATTGTTAATGGAATATTACTCAGCCATCAGAAAGGGTGAATACAGAACTTCTGCATCAACATGGATGGAACTGGAAGAGATTATGCTGAATGAAATAAGTCAAAAAGAGAAAGACAATTATATGGTTTCATTTATTTGTGGAACATAAGGAATAGTGTGGAGGACGTTAAGAGAAGGAAGGAAAAACTAAAGGGGAAGGAATCAGAGGGGGAGATGAACTATGAGAGACTGTGAACTCCAGGAATCAAAAATGAGGGTTTTAGAGGGGAGGATGGGTGGGAGAATGGGTTAGCCCACTGAATGGTTTTGAGAAGGGCAAGTATTGCATGGAGCAGTGGGTGTTATACACAAACAGTGAATCATGGAACACTACATCAAAAACTAATGATGTACGTATGGTGACTAACATAACATAATAAAAAAGATACAATTAAAATAAATAAGTAAAATTTTTTTAATCAACAAGTCTTAAAAGTACAACTACTATCAAGTAGGGGAGCTATGAAATGTTCATATATTAAAATAGGGTTCCTCTCAAAAAAGGTAGAAAAATCTACAGTTTGAAAAATTCCACTTTTTTTGATAACTATCTCAAGTGTGTTTTTGTGTTTTAAAAAATATTTTGAAATTTAGTTTTTTCTGATATAACTTTAACATATAAGAAGGTAAATCATCTCATCTTGCAATATACTTATAATACGAAAGAATTGATTAATCAAAATTAAAACCCCTAATGGAATTGTTTCTCTAAGTAATGATTCTCAGCAGTTACCACAAGCACTAGGTGAAAGGTCACGGGAAGACTTTTTCATGGGATCAGGCTGACATCTCCTGCACTCACTGATTATCACAAAAAGTAGATTCTATGAGACATTCTGTGAGAGACATTCTAGGCCTCCCAATGTGATACAGTAGGAAGTCACACCATTAGCTATGGCATCTTGTTACCAAAAATATTGAACTTAGATATCTCTCGATCCAGCTACCAGATTCTAGAAAATGAGCAGAAAGGGAAACATGAAAGATGAAAACCACAGTGATGCATTCAGCCACTGGACAAATGACTAATTTTCTTCAACAAAAAAAAAAATGGTATGGAGGGGCGCCTGGGTGGCTCAGTGGGTTAAGCCACTGCCTTCGGCTCAGGTCATGATCTCAGGGTCCTGGGATCGAGCCCCGCATCGGGCTCTCTGCTCAGCGGGGAGCCTGCTTCCTCCTCTCTCTCTCTGCCTGCCTCTCTGCCTACTTGTGATCTCTCTCTGTCAAATAAATAAATAAAATTAAAAAACAAACAAACAAACAAAAAAAAAAACCAAAAAAAAACCAACTTGACTTTCTTTAAAAAAAAAAATGGTATGGAAAGGAAAGGTAGGAAAAACCGTTTTGAACTAAAAGAGACTTAAGAAACTAATAAATACTGTTTGTGGACTTTGTTTGGTTCTTGATTTGAACAAAATGACTATAAAAACACATTTTTGAAACCAGGGAAAAATAACTCAGGTTACTAGGTGATAATAAGAAATTCCTGTTAATTTTTTATTGTTAATTTTGTTGGATGAGATAATGGCATTGCAGTCATGTTAAAAAGAAAAACGTCTCAGTCACTTCGAGATACATGCTGGGTATTTATGGGTGAAATGGTAGGACATCTGGGATTGGCTTTGAAATGCAATAAGAGAAAAGGCAGGGGGCAGAGATAAAATCAAAATGGCAGAATTGTTGGTAATTAATGAAGCTGGGCCTAGGTTCTTGGGGTTTATAATCTGTTCTTTCTACTTTATATATTTGAAAATTTCCATTATCAATGGTGAAAGTATAAGTGAAACACGTTCTAGTTTTTGTTTTTGTTTTTGTTTGAAGGCCTTAGAGAAATGCAGCTGAAGACATAAATAATAGAATTGACCATGCCTCTTGTTGACACTTCCATTTTTCTTTCTTTCTCACAGATTCATGTTGTGCATGTCTGTGGGATTAGGAAGTGGGAGTGCTGTTGACATAGGCTTGGGCTCTCTCAGTTGAGGACAACAAGGATCCAGAGGTGTTAAGTGCCAGTCAACTGGGGGAACTATGAGAGGGGCAGTGCTAATTTAACTTTGGGGGGTTTTGGAAGCTATGTTCTTAATGTTTGCATCCTCTCGAAGTTCACATGTTGAACTCTAGTGCCTAATGTGATGATGTTAGAAGGTGGGGGCAGTGATTAGGGAAGTGATTAGGTGAAGAGGGGGGAGGTCTTACAAATGTGATTAGTGCTCTTAAAAAAAAGACCCTGAGTCACTCCGGAGCCCCTTTCACCAATGAATATATGATGAGACGTCTGCGACTCAGAAGAGAGCCCTCAGCTGACCATGCTGGGTAGTCTGATCTCAGATTTTTGGCCTCTGAGAATGGTGGGAAAAAGAATCTTTGTTCTTTATAAGCTACTCAGTCTGTAGTTTGTTATAGAAGCTGGTACAGACCAATGAACTGTGCCATTTTTATTTCCAATGTGTTTCTCTTTTCTGCTAAACCTCAAGCCACAGACTATGTTTTAGCTCTTGAGTTCTCCTCAGTGCCTGCCAGAATGTCTGGGCAGAAGTTAGATACTTTGGGGGCGCCTGGGTGGCTCAGTGGGTTAAGCCGCTGCCTTCGGCTCAGGTCGTGATCTCGGTGTCCTGGGATCGAGTCCCGCATCGGGCTCTCTGCTCAGCAGGGAGCCTGCTTCCTCCTCTCTCTCTCTGCCTGCCTCTCTGCCTACTTGTGATCTTTCTCTGTCAAATAAATAAATAAAAAACTTAAAAAAAAAAAAGAAGTTAGATACTTTGTACATGTTGACTTGATGAATAATTAAATTTCAAATCATTGGCACTAACTTTTTGTATGAGTGACCTAGTTAAGGCTTTCACAGATAACCAATGCAACGGGAAAAGTCAATCTAAACAAATCCTTCATCTTGAAGAGAAAGTAGTCATTCTAATAGGTGTCAGGAACATTATACCAAATCAATACAGATCATCTTCGTTATAGTTTGGCACTGGGATGGTTTGGAGATGGAGTCAATGTCCCTGCTTTTTAGCCTCATGAATTCTCATTATCATCTCCCTGGCTCTAAGAAACAAGTATAATGCTAAGAATACTAGTTCCTTAGGAATAGTAATACAGGTGATTACTTACAAGATTACTTACAAATGAGGTGACCATGGTGGCTTCAATAAAATTACTTCCTCTCAAGTGTAATAATCATGTACAATAAGTTATTATTAAGGACCTTTGAGCCAAGCCCCATTAATGAGGCACTGAAACAACTAAATAAGATTTTAAGTAAAAAAACCAAACCAAACCAAAACAAAACCCATGAAACCAAGAAAGCCAGAATAAAGATGAATGTAAAGAAGAGAGGAAAATGGAAAATGGAGAAAACAAAGAGGAGCAGATACGATGAAAATTGCCCTGCCATTCTGTTGGCAAGAGTGAAAGCAAATCTAATGACTTTCTCTGCTTTCAGCTTTAAAAATAAGACACATTTCTCAGATATGAAATGTGGTCTATTATCTGCCAATGGTGTTCTGAGTTGTCTTCAGGCAGCAAATATATGCCATAAAATAAACTTTAAACTCTACACCTCCTAGTTTTTAGGGGTGGCACAACTCTAGCTGTTTGGAAAATTGGTTCTTGATGACAGTTTTTCTGCCCTTGCTAGCAAAATTCATCGATGAGTGTGATGTGGGTGTGCATGTGTGTGTGTGTGTGTGCTGTGGTTTGTGGATTTTATGATGAACACCTTTTTTACATTTTAACATCTCTGAAACCAAGATGTCTGTGTCAGGGTTTAACTGGCAGCATTTTTTTTTCCTTTCATGCTGTCTTATAAAGTAATGTTGCCTATTATAATTGGCCGCATCTTAGATTGCAAATTTGATTTATCTAGAGGTGGGGTGGAGAAGGAATAAGAGGACAGAAGTGGGAGACAATTTAATGCCTGGTAATAATGGCATAATCCAGAAAAACCTGTTTATTTTTTATTTGTATGACAATTTGGGAATAAAAATGACATTTACTTGTATTCTTTGGATGAATCCATGAAAACTGTTAAACTCTTCCCTCTGCATTCTCCTTCACGTTTTTCTCCTACCTGTTCTTTGTGTCTCGTATAGTTGAGACTTGGGCTTGGTGTAAGCTTCACACCTGCAACCTCCCAAAAGGTTCACATGACTTAGATCAACTGTTAGTTTGAGAAGAATCAGTAAGGTGGGACACAGGGGCTCCTTGATGTCTTAGGGACTTGCCCTTCTGCTAAGTCCAAACATGTTGATGTCTGCCCAAGCTGTACTTTTGCTTCTCTTTCTAGTTTTGGGTTTTGTGGGCACAAGCTCATGCTCAATGTCAAGAAACTGCAAGCTTCAGCTCCATAACTATGAAATAAAGGAGCCTTGGTTCTCTCCCACTGGGAGGAATGCTTCGAACCCTTCAGAGGAATTCCTTTTGTTCCTTTCTGCTGCTGCCGGACTCCCACTTAGAGGTGAAGACATTAACTGTGAAGGATTTAGTTGGCATGTCATCTGTCACACAGAAGGAGAGTCCGTGAAGCTGGAAAACCAGTACTATCCTCAGGTCAGGAGTCTTGAATGTTGTGTTTTCATGCAGGAACAGGAGTCTCTTCATCTCATTTTGATTTTGTGATACAACTGAACTCAGATGGAAGTGGGATAGCCTACAGTGCTGATGGGATCAGGAAGATGATACTGCTGAAAGTTATAGGGGAGGGAGCAAAGATGTCCCTCTGGATATTGGCTGCTGATGGGTTTGGATAGTAGGTAATAGAGAGAAAGGTGGAGCATACAGTCTCTGTGCATATCTATCACCCAAACAATGGACAAAAATTCAGTGAAAAATATTCATTAAGGCCATTGAGCCAAATTAGTATGGGCGAGTCCTGGCTACACATTCACTGCACACAGTAGAAATTTGGTGATGTTCACTCATGTCCTGTGGAATTGTTCTTTTATGCATCCAGTCTTATCAGACCTAATCATTCCTTGCCAGAAACCAAACAAAATGTCACCTCCCTTTTGGAAAGATTTCATCACTGACAGAAACATAATTTCACTTATCCAGCAAGAGAAATGTTGACACTGACAAGAAGATAGTACCTTTTAGCTTCAAAACTGTTTTATAGGAAACAATTTAAGCTAAAATAGCTTTTTCCCTTTTTTCCCCCTCAATTTTATCAGGAATGATTACACCCTTTGAGGCTCTGCCATGTCAACCCACATCTATTAGTGCCTGAGACGGATCTGATCAGTTTCTGATGTAAAATAAAGGTTACATATCCCCAGGCCAGGCTTTGGGTTTGGGGCCTCATGGGGACCTTAGGCAAGGTTTAGTGTCCCATAAGTTAACCTTGAAGGTATGAGAGAGTGGAGGGGTAGCAAAAGCTCAATGTTGTGAGAGCCCAGGGCTGAGGTTGCCTCTGGACATCATCATTATGTTGAACAAGGTCACTGCAGGAAGAAGAGTTGTCCCAGGTTCTAAGCAAGGACCTATATGGGAACAGGAATTAGGAGCAAGATAAGCAGGAGACAATCACAGAGAATAATAAGGGAACTGGCTACATGCCTATGTCCCCAACTAGAGGTGGGTATCTTTGTGGTTAAGCCTTGGGCATCACATTGCCTATCTTTAAATCCAAATCTCCCCCTTACTAGGTCTGTGACCTTTGGTGAGCAGCTCTTGCTGAGCCTTAGCTCTCTCATCTGTAAAATCTGTAAAATGTAAAATAACGATTCCTCCTTCATCAGGGGCTTTGATGATAGTGCTTGCAAATCATTTAGCTTAGTTCCTGTCAGGTAGTGAGCGCTCAATAAATGATATGCTAGCTTTTTATTCCTTCATCAGTCATACTGCTCTTTCTCATCAGAGTCTGAACTGTTCTGGGATGAGAATTCTATCGTCTTCATCATTTTACTCTCGAATCTTCATTCACCTCAGCATCTTTAGGATGGCCCTAACGGTGGTCTTGCCTTGCTTCCACGACATCATCCTCCCCTGGTTCCTTTCAGACCTCTCACTGGCTGCTCCTTCTTAGTTTTCTAAACCCAGCTCCCTGAATGTCAGCTTTTTGCTGGGGTTTATCTGTCTCTTTGTTTTTTCTCCCAACTCCAGAACTGGTGTCTCCTGAGCTGCCCTCTCCAAGTGCTGGACTCACACAGATGGATTTTTATAAGACATCTCCACTTGAATGTCTCAGAGACAAGTCAGATTTCAGAAACCAGGAGTTCAGAATCAAAACTCTTGCTCCTCTTCTCCCCTTATCAAAACATATCGATATATGGCTCCACTCTCCTTCTAACTTCTCCAGCAGAAACCTGGTACTTACCTCCTTTTCATTCCCATTGCTGATCTATTAGCAATCTCTTTTGGCTCCACCTGCAAAAGAGCTCAGAGCCAGCTCTACCTCTACCTCTATGCCACCGCTCTAATCCAGGCCATCTTTCTTTTCTGGAATACTGTAGAATACTCCCTGTTTCTACCATTGGCCTCTGACTGTACATTTTCCATGAGTGTGAGGGAAATCTTTTAAAAAAATAATTGGATCATGTCTCTTCTCTGATTGAAATCCATCATGGCTTCCTACACACACAGTAAAACCCCAAGTCCCCAAAGAGTTTAAAGATCCCTGCAGAATGGGGCCCTGTGTGATTCTCAAGCATCTTGTGTACCCATTTCCTGTAATCAGCCTTCGCCAGTCAGATGAGCCTTCCTTAAGCTGTTTCATGTTCCGGCATCTTTTCCTGGTTTGCTTCTGCTGCTTGGAGTACGTTTCTCCCGGGCTGCCCCTCCCATTCCTCAGAACTAATTTTAAATTGTTGTTTTCCAATGTGAACTACCCTTCCCCTAGTCTTCTCTGTTCCAGGCTCCTTTATATATTTTTCATAGCCCATTCCACAATTTGTCATTTTTAATTCTTTTATTTGTTTTGTGTTCTCTTATCCCACCAAAGCATAGGGATCACATCTGAGTCATTTGCTGAGGTATCCTAGCATAATACCTGGCACATGGTCAGACTCTATAAATACCTGCTGAGTGAATGAATCCAGCAGAGTGCTCAATAGATAGATATGCTTTGAATGAATGAACAAAGTCAGGTGGAAAAGTGTGATTCTTTTTAAGGTTGATGGCATTGATACCAAGAGATAAGGTGTTAAACTTGATGGGTATGGCACGTATAGGGAAACGACTGGGGACTGCAGTATCATTTGAGTTGTGGTTCTGCTTCTTGTTAGCTTTGTGACCTTGGAAGTGTTTCTTAAGCTGTCTCAGCTTTCATGTTCTCACCTATAAAATGGGGAATTAAACCTCTTTATTTCAGAGGATGACATGAGAAGAAAATGAGATGATGTATTGTAAATCTGCTGGCTTTGAGCTAGCACGAGAATGGCCCTCAATACCCAGTCATTCATTTCTTTTCTTCTACCAGGTACAAAACTCTGTGTAGTCTCAGGCATCAGTGAGTTAGTGGGAGGGAGTTTTAGAGGAGAGAGGTCTTCTAGGTGCCGGCTCTCTCCTCTCCTCTCCTCTCACTCTCTAATCACATTGCATTAGGAATGTCAGATTGTGCAGGAAGCATACTTTTTCCAGAGTTGAGTTTGCCAATCATTGTGGAATTTATAGGCCAACTAATAGCCTTTGCTTTTTCTTCCCCCAAGTTGCAAATTTCAAAATTCAAATTCTCAGATCCTTCTGTTCAGAATATGACTATACTTGGGGGTAAAGCCCAGTGCCACTTCCCCCCTAATTTTCACAACTATGTTGTATAATACCTTCCTGACTCCCACCTCCATGATCTGAGAGGTCCACTGGAGACTAAGAGCTTCTAAGCCCACTTCAATAAATAGTACTGTCTTATTTGTCTGAAACCCTACTTTCTGCTCTTCATTCTGTTCCTCTGAACAAGTGATTGAAGTTTTCCTGGGTTCCTCACTACTTCCTCTCATTTGGCTTATGGACTCCTTCCTTTCTTTATTCTATCTCCTCCTTGTCTCTGCTCCTACCACCTTTCTTTCTCTTTCTTCCTCAATCCCTCTCTGGTCCCTCATCCCTACTCTTTCCCCACTAAATGCTCTCTGGCCCTTCTCGAGTAGTACAACTGGTGAGGCAGATGCTTGGGTGTTTTAGTGTCACAACCTTGGGTCTATCAGTGATTCTAGCCACAGCTGTGGAGGACACTTTCAAGCCCTCCTTTCTTCTCTGCCTCAGGAACTTTTCCAGTGCCGAGGCAGCCTGGAAGTGCAGGAGAGTCCTCACCCCAGGGGCAACTCTCAACCTATGGAGGATTGGAGCAGTGGCCCTGGGTCCTGGTATCTGACTGGATTTGGCATTTGAGAGACAAAGAGGAATACAGGATGGCTGCCAGCTTGTTGAGGTCAGGAAGACTGGGAAAGTCCCAGGGATGGTATTGTCAAGATAGAGATTATAGGTGAACTATCAAGTGAGGTTGAGTGATCTCAGGGAAGTGTCACCCTTTGTCTTTGTACTCCCAAGATTTTGCATAGTAACAGAATCTTAAGTGTTCACAAAATGTTCCCTGAAATAACAAAGTCATTTCTTCATGTGCCAGTCGCTTTAGGGAAAGTTGTTGCATTGGTACAGCTTTCTTCGGAAAGCCAGGTGCAACTACCCAGTCACCATAATATTATCCTGGAGATACTGATAGATCTTTCTCTTTTAATACTTGTCCCTTTGTCACACAAAACACCAGTATCAGATTCATAAAACTGCTATTTCCTTGTCGTTTGTCTAGTCACTTTGGAAGTCATTTGCTTTTGGGAGGATTAATCTTTTAGAATATAAGTATTACATGGTATTTCAGTAAGCATCCTAAGTGGTTCAGCAAACATAAATTGTTTAGCATTTATATATCACTTATATTCTCCAGGAGCTCAACATTAGTTAGTGCTCATGATACTTAGAGATAAGTGTCATTTCAAGTCATGATTTGTATATGTTTCAAGTTTATAAGTGTTCTCTGACTGCTTTTTTTGTCAGTAGCTATTTCATCTTCCATCACGAAGACTTCCATTTAATTTTGTTTACTGCACTCTTTGTGGACTGGGAGCCCATGATAACTTCTATTTGATGCACAGCCATTATTTGAATAGCTTTTGGCTCAGAGCTGACCTCAAATGTCCTGCATCCTGCCTAGATATGTTCCTCAGAGTTAGAGGTTTACAACAGGGGGCACCATGGCAGGGGATTAACTAGCAAGTTTGGTCATGAACAGCGGAGTTGTCCTGAGTTCTAGCTGGTCCCTTCCCTGGGGGACAGGCAGCCTCAAACCTCTACTCACCTGCACCCCAGCTCCTTGAGTGGAGAAAGTATGAGCATGAGCCCAGGAGTTAGTACCAGTGTGTTGCCTTAGGCAATGCATGACCGAGTCACAGAAGATGCTGGAGAGGACACTGCAGTGGGGCATGTGCCCCTGGAGTAGCCACAGAGGTAGTCCAAAGACTACCTCTTCGGGAGTCTACACACAGGGAAGCTAGGAGGCAGGTGAAAGCTGTCACAAAAACCTGCATACCACCTTGGATGAGGCTTACTAGCAGAAATCACCAAAGTTTGATTGATGCAGATATCAAACAAGGAGGCCAGCCTTCCCTCGGTTAGCTCTGGCTGTGGCCATAGCTGGCATACTTCTAGCATGAGCCCTGGAACAGATGTGAACCCCAGCAGGGGAGCTGACCTGACAGAAATCCCTTTATCCCAATATCATGAAGAAGCCTCTTGGATCCAAATGCCTTCCAGGGATGGAGAAGTTTGAAGGGTGAGCCTCTAGTCATTGCTTACTGATATTTACCCCCAAAGAAAGTCTTGAATTAGAAAAGACCAGGTTATCTTGCACTGAAGAATGAGCAGTTTTCCACTCTCAGCAGAAATGGAAAACCAAAAGCTAAGCTGAGATCAGTTATAAATAAATTTGTAAAAATCAATTTTATAAATTTTATTAGGCTTTCATGACTATCAAACATTCTACCAATTATTTTGTTATCCCATTTAGCCAGTGAAGGAATTGAGGCTTAGAGGTATTAAGTAACACCGTTGAAGGCACCCATCTTGTAAAAGGGTTCTGTTTGCCAGGCCAGGTCTACATGAATGCCTGGTCTATAGAATGCCAGGTCTATCTGATCTTTGCCTCTAATCTTTACCCTGCTTTATCATTAGTGCTTCCTAAACTTTACCACCAAAGTGTTCTTAAGGGGTAGAGGAGCTCAGATGCATTCCCTCCCTTGGCAGGTGTGGATGTGGGAAGGTGGGGTCTGGTTAGGAGTTGAATCAGTTGCTGCAGACAAATTGAAATTTCTTTGAGTCATTTTTTAAAATGACATTTTATTTGAAGAACTCATACATATTGTATTTTACATATTATGTTTTTTTTCTACTTTTGAAATGTTTTATATCATGTAACATTAAGAAAAATGAGTTTTCTCTGATAAAGCCATATTCACCCCTCTGACTCCAAGTATAAATCAATCAAACGTTGGTGAACCCTTTAGGGTATATGTACCCCAGTTTGGGAACCAGTGGGTGGCCTCAGGCAGGTATAACCTATGGAGACAAGGGTGGATTCATGTAATAAAAGAAGGTAATGCAAAATAGAAAACATTTATACCACTGTATGAGAAAAGAAAATTAAGTGATAGAGAAAGAGAGAGGGAGAGACAGAGACAGAGACATGAAGGGACAGAGACAGAGAGAGGATATTAATTGATTGATTGGCTTGGAAGGTTAAGACAGGGTATTAATGGAAGCTGTTGGCTCTGTGCCCTTCGGCCTGTGTGTCTGATTAGTTTTGTAGACTAGAGGGTAATGGAGACTGAAGTTGTTAGTTTAGCATCATATGAGTCACCCACGGCCACAGACCCCTCTCCTGGCCATGTGTATGAGGGGAGTGGGTCTCTGGAAGGGCTCGGTGAAACTAACTGTTCTCAGGACACGTGGAACTGGAGAAAGAATTCTCCAGTGGGTGGGCTTCTGACTCTGTGTGCAGATATAGTATGGTCTCTGGAAATGCTGTCTTGCTGCTCCTCTCTATCTCTGGGAATATGGGTTTTTTTTTTCTTGGTTGTAATTCTTTTTCTGGGAATATGTTTTTATTCATCAGATAACCTTCTGATTCCTAGTTTGTGTTTCAAAACAGAGTATCCTAGATATTGTACATGAGTATTCTACTGTTGCAAAGATTAAATATTTTACTAAACTCTTATTTATATATTAAAAATAGAGAGAGCATCCATGTACACATGAGCAGGGGAGGGGCAGAGGGAGAGGGAGAGAGACAATCTCAAGCAGACTCCCCATTGAGCCCCATCCTGTGACTCCCAGATCATGACCTGGATGCTTAACCTACTGAGACACCCAGGTGCCCCAAGATTATATATATATTTTTTATTATAAGTTGATTCTTTAACATCCTGGTTTATTAGCCTATCACCTGTGAATTTTCTTAGCAAACCTTTGGTCCCAGAGTGAGAACACACTTGGGTGAAGAGAAGTCAGATTTTGCATCTGCCAAGCTTACGTGTAATCTGTGTGACTGCTGAATGAACCTGAAGACATGAAGACAGTCTCTGAGAGGACTGAGCATCTGGTCGCTGGCTCCCACCCATCCTCTTTTGTCATCTTTCTATAAGGGACTCAATCTTGTACTTAGGAGTTATGAATGTACTTTTGAAAAGGTTCAGCCTCTCCAATAAATGGAGGAATGCAGATAGAAAAATGACATGGTAGTTTTTACTTAGCAAACTGACAAAATAATAATACCCAGTGTTGGGGACGGTGTGGAGCAAATTGCCCTTTCACGCTACTGGAGAGAGGACAAAGTAATGTAGCCTTTCACTTTTTTTTCTTTTTAAAAATATTTTATTCATATATAGTATGAATATGAGAGAGCACATGGGGAGAGTGAGAAAAAAGGAGACACTCCACTGGTGATGGAGCCTGATGAGGGCCTCGATCCCAGGACCATGAAATCATGACCTAAGCCAATGGCAGAAGCTTAACCGACTGAGCCATTAGGCGCTCCTCACTTTTTTTTTTTTTTCTTATAAAGTGAAAGATTTTAGAATGCTGTTGCCTTTTGCTTTACCAGTTCTACATCTAGGAATTAATGCTGAAGAAACAGATGAAGATGACTGTATTGTATTATTACAGAGGAAAATCATGCACACCCTACATTCATGCTTTTCCATGGGGAGTAGCTGAGTGGGTTGTGGTTCATATATGTGATGGAATACATCAAGGCCACTAAAATGACCATGAAGCAACAGTACAAACACAGGCAAGGAAAAATGTTCCTAATCTAGTTGAGTGAAAAAAAAAATGGACAATGTATATATGGTCAAATTCCGTTTTTGAATATCTGAGGCTAGCTGTGTCTGTGTATTCGTATATATATATACACATCTATGTTTGTATGTATGTGCATATGCCCATTAATGATGGTTATCTCTGGGAAGTGGAAGGGGGGCTGCTACCAGAAATCCTGCTGGTCCCTTCGCCTTGTTGAGACATCAGGAGACTCCTTGGCATTGGTCCGCTTAGGCTCTCTAACTTCGTTCACCATCCTTATGTTAGTAAACCCTTCTTCCTGACTCTTTCAGACCTGACCAGTCTCTCCTCTGGCTCTGTTCTCAATTGCCCTGCATTCTTGATTATTCCACTTCTGCCCTCCCTGCCTCCTACCTCTGGTCCCACCCCCCCACCCCCCCTACCCCCAGTTCTGAGCCCCTCACACCACTGGGGTTTGATTCTTTACTAGTCCATTGTGGTTGTTCTTTGCCAAACCTGGTTCCTTTTGGACTTGACTTCTTTGCCCCTCTCCTGGCTCCCTCCGCTGTATGTATGCCTGTTTAGTCAGCTTGCTGCTGCGGTTTCTTAGCCTCCTGCAGCGAGGCCATGCCATCTGTTTGGCTTTTGCTCATCTCCAATGTGTTTCCTCCATCTCCCATACGATCTCCACCACCCCCATGCCTTTGACTGAGCACATGGTGGGACCTGTCACTCGTTCCTGGAGAATGTCCAGGACAGTGGGATTGAGTGGCAGTGAGTTCGCCTTCTGTGTGGGAGGACTGGCTGAGATCCAAGCTTTGCTGATGACCCTGTCCTCCCATTCTCTATTAAGCATGACTTGAGCCTGGGGTGGATGACATTGTCTTCCACAGAGAATTGGGCTTAACATGTACATGGAGAATGGCATCCCTGATGCGTAGAACAATGGGAATTAGGGGGAAGCAGTTCCAGAAACTAGGGATGATGCAGTGCTGTACTTCAAAAGCATTAGCCAAACTCTTTCTCTCTTTCTCTGTTAGGATCTCTGAGACATCATTGGAAGGAAGGGGCCAGAACCATAGATATCCTTAGGCAAATGAACCTGAGTTTGAGTACTGGTTCTATTTCTGATTATATGATTATTTTGAGCAAGTTCTAACACTTTTGGACATCCACTTTTTTTTTCACCTGCTAAAAGGAAGCTTACTAATAGTAATAATGATGTTAATAGTCACTTTTGTGTATTTACTAGAAGCCAGCAACTATCCTAAACCCTTTAATCCACCTAACAATGATATTCATTCCCCTTTTATTTATTATTATTCCCCATTCATTTCCCCTTTTATACATTGAGAAGGAAAATTTTGAAGAGTTTAGGTATCCAAGTTTAGACAACTTGTAAGGCATGGAACCAACATTTGAACACAGTCAGCCAACAATGAGCCTATATTCCAAGCCTGCCTCTCCTTTGAACCAGTGTAGGCAAAGTACCTCATTTAGTGCTAGCACATACTAAGTACTCAAAATTGCCCCTCTGGGGCATCCTCCTGAGTTGACTGGAGATCAAGCTTTAGAGTCAGGGGTTCTCCTCTTTATGGATAGCCCAGGACTTTGCAACTAAAACACAGAAGGGGGCCAACTGCTGCTGTCTGTCTCATAATCTGTGGCTGTATGCTGAATCTTTCATTCCCTATATGACAGTGAGCAATGAAATTCCAGTTTATGATCTCCCATTCTCTTTATGGAGCCTCTGTTCCTGTGTCTCATCAATCAATGTCACTTTGAATTTTTGCAGTGTCTTACAAAATCAACCTATGTTGATCTTTCCATTGGTTTAAGCCTCCTGCAGTGAAGATCTACGGCTACCTTGTCTCCTAAAATAGGCATTGTACCATGTAGAATCTCCAGCAACAAACCTCAACAATGACAATAAGAACAATAGCAATTACATCAGCCTCTGCTATGATTAATGTTACCCATGGTGATGTACATTGGCTGATGTACTCAGTGCTGAGTTTAGGGGTCTCAAACTCAGGTTCCTACCAGGCCAGGCAGGAGCTTAAATAAGGAAGCAAGCTATGTGGATGGCAGTGAATCTAGAGCCCGTGACTGCACCAGAGAGAAGACGGCTACTAAACTTTGGTTGAATGTTGCCATGCTGGATTATAGACTCACTTTTGTCAGATCTTTGCATTTCTCAAGAGAGGTAGTAAATATAGATTTTTATGTGCAATTTGCCTGTGTAAAAATGTTGGCCAATAATTCACATTATTATCTGACCCAGCCCCATTAGGATATGGAGTGAGCACCACATAATAATAATGGTATAAGCCATGATTGTGGGAAAGTGGATATCATACACAAAAGTTTATCTATCAGAGGTTTTTAGAGAAACATTGTAAGGCCACTGTCACTTTCAGAGGCCTCCCACCCCTCCAAAGGGTTGGTTTTCCAGTGTGACTGTACTGATTGCGCTGGTTTCCATGTCAACTTCATACCCCCCTCCTGGTTTCCTCAATTTTGTGTTTTGGGCTTTAACATTCTTTGTGCTGTCTTTTGGCCGGATCTCCTGCCAAAAAAGCATAGTTGTGTCGCTGCACAAAGAAGTTCTGCTAGAGATGAGGTTTCCCCAGGTAGGTTCCACGAGCCCCCAGAACCTCAACTTTTGATCCCTGTGCTGCTCCTGCCTACAAGGCCAGCTTCATCATCTACTCCACTGAGAATCTTTGAGGTAGAAATCTGTGTGTGGATTCTACCCATGTAACGTGGTTTCTTTGTGTCCGTCAACAAAAATCTCACCTAGTGCTTCTGGTTCCCAGCCTGGCCTTCCTGTCCTCTCTAGAAGCAGGCTTATGCCATGACTACCACGATCCACATTATGCACTCAGCCAAAGAGTTCTGAATAGCTGGTTCAGGATGGAACTGTGGCCATGATGATTCCTGATGTGTCTTATTCCTCACCGGGTACTGAGATGAGCACAGTGGCAACACTGACATTATAGCCTATGGTGGTGGACTTGGCCAAGAGAGGAGGCAAGGTTATATTCTGATAGGAGAGAAGTCCTGCCAGAAGTCTGTGGGGTCAGGGGTGGTCTGTGCTCTCATTTACTGATGGATCGGAATAGGTGGTTAGGGTCAAAGCTGTGAATAATCAAAGGCTCTTCAAGGTCTGTATTTATGTCAGCATAAAGGACCCGGCCAGGCCAACTTGAAAATTCTTTGGTCTGTTAGAGTTAATTACATGGTCCTCGTTCATTTTCTGGAAGATGAAACCTATGCATTGAAGGATTCTGTTCGAAGAGCATTTACGGCTCCTTGAGATTTTCATTATTTTGCATTGTGTCTGGATCTCTTACAAGTATTGACCAGCACTGAAGTTAGCAAAACAAAAACTTATTAGTTCATATTCGTGGAACTCACACTTTCTGGGAAAAGATAAAACCACTGATGGATATTGTTTTTAAATCTGTGGACTTCCAACAAATGAACCCCCTCCTCCTGGCAGAACTTCTGGAGTCCCTCAAAGTTGCTGACTGTGACCCTATGAAGCAAAGAGCTGAGCATTGCTTCCTGCCTTTGCTGGGCCCAGCAGATGGAGCATGCCCTGCCTGTATGTGGTCTGACCTCCTGGACTGCTCCCCTACTGATCATGCCTTGCCTCTGAGACCCCGAAATGCTGGCAGGGGGAGCATCGTGGCCTTGGAGGGCCTTCAGACTCCAGGTTGGCATTTCCCACAGCTGACAGTTTTCATTTTGACAAGTTAAATAGTCTTCTTGGTGTATTGGTGATTCCTGCAAGGCATTAGTGCAAGCTTGTGTGGAACAGAAAGTTTACAGCATTGATTTATTGAAATGAAGTCAGAGAGGTGCTGGGCCCTCTGATGAGTGGGTGTCATTAAGTCCAGCAAAATTGCTGATTCTGGGCTCAGGAGGTGAAAGGTACTGAACTATGGTGCGTGGGACCTGGGCTTTCCATTTTTTTTTCCCCAAAAGCCATCAATGGTAGCTGAATTTGGGTCTGCACACTCCTTCAGTGGGACCACAGTCATTCATTCATTCCGCAAACATGTATTGCACACCTACTATGTGCCAGGGACTTTTCTAGGTGTTGGGGACCTAGCAATGAATTAACAACATTGTCACTGTTCTTATGGATCTTTCATTGTTGTTTTGGAAGGCAATATACATATAAGCAATGATGTCACATAATATATGCTGTAAAGAGTAACAGGCTAGGGACGCCTGGGTGGCACAGTTGGTTGGACGACTGCCTCCGGCTCAGGGCGTGATCCTGGAGTCCCGGGATCGAGTCCCACATCAGGCTCCCAGCTCCATGGGGAAGTCTGCTTCGCTCTCTGACCTTCTCCTCGCTCATTCTCTCTCTCACTGTCTCTCTCTCTCAAATAAATTAAAAAAAAAAAAAAAAGAGTAACAGGCTAATGGGATATAGAAGGATGCCATGTGGGAGGCTACTTTTTGAGAGCTGGTTAGTGAAGGGCACTCCAAGGGGTGACATTTAAGTTGAGTCCTGAGCCATAAGGATGAGGCAGCCATGCGGAGATCTAGGAAAAGGGCACCTGGAGCAGAGGGAGCAACGACCACACACACTCTTGCTTCCCTGTGTTTGAGGGAAGAAAAAGGACCTACACACCTGGAGCTCATGAGCAAAGGAGAGAATGGGAGGAAACAGGATCAGAATGCCCACGGTGCAGGTGGGACCTTATTGGCAAGGAAAGGAATTTGGATTTCATTGTAATTGCCTCTTTCAGCCTGCAAAAAGAAGGTTCCACATTTAGAAAAGCAAAGCTAATTGCAGGCGCATGGATGGAATCAGACCAAATGGAAATATTGTTAGTCATAAGTCAAGAGTCTAGACTGAGGCCCGTCTACCCCAAAGTGTGTCTTTTTTATCCTGTTCTGCCTCCTTTTCTATTTTGTACTGAAGAGAGAGGCTGAGTGTTATAGAGGATATGGTTCTGGAACTCACCTACCTCTTCTCACTGTGATTATGCAAGACTCTGAGGCTCAGGGTCCTCATCATCCTCATCATGGAGAGGACGCAGGTGAGCACAAAGGCCTCGGCTGGGCATTACCTGTGAGAAAAGGTTTTTACTGCCCAGGGGTAATGGGGTTGAGAGAGGATTTCATCAAATAGTTGAAGTGCATTTTATGAGGAAGAGTAGGTATTACCCATTTTAATTGAGAACAGAAGACAACAAATCTCTTGTTAAGTGGAAGTTCTTCACTGATGTCCTTAGACCTCTAAGGGACCCATGAAGGCAATAGTTGGATCTACAAGCTGTTTTCCACATCTCAAAAATCCCTCATGCCTCATGGAACCACTTCGACAGATTCTCTTTGGTAGAATCTATCTACTACTAAAGCTGAATACGCACATCCCTAGCGATTCCCCCACTAGGTAAGAGCATTCAGTACAGAGACGCTCACATATGTTCTAAATAAGACAGGTGCCAGAATGTTCAAAGTAACACTAGTGGTGATAGTCAGTATGTGGAAATTATCCAAATGCCCACCTATAGTAGAGCTGATAAATTGCTATATACTATACAGTATATCGTATCTGTTCTATTGTGTGTAATAGAAAGTGCACTATGCCTGAGAGTGAATGATCTTTAACTGTGGGTAGCACGGATTGTAGCTAATGTTGACAGAAAGTAGCTAGAGACAAAGAACACATACTGTAAAAACCATTGACCTAAAGTCCAAAGACAGAGAAACTACTCTGCTACTCAAATCAGGATGGTGGTTATCCTTAAGGGTGGTGGTGGTGCAAAGTGACTGGAGGGGAGGCGGAAGGTGCTGATAATGAAGGGTACTGATGGTGTTCTCTTTCTTCATCTGGATTCTGGTGTATGTGGGTGTGTTCAGTTTGTGAAGACATATTGAGTAGTATATTTTTGATACCTGTGCTTTTCTACATCATATTATACTTACATTCAAATTTTTAAAAATGTTTCATGGAAGTTGAATGATAGCCATTTCAGCTTTGTATTGCACGCCCGGTTAAATATGGATTTTCATAATATGAGAGAGGAAATTAATTGTTGCTGGAAAAATTGTTCGGAAGGCAATCATTTTTTAAATGTGGGCCCAACCCTCGGGAAAAATATAATGAACAATTTCCTGGGGGACCACTTGGGAAAGGCTTCAGGGCCAGTGGCCTTATTTTTAAATTTATTTTATTTTAACTTGAATAATACAATTCATAAAAATAATCCTCTGGGCTCTACTCTTTTCAATTTTAGTTGAAGTACAGTTGATGCACAATGTTACATACGTTTCAGGTGTACAACATAGTGATTTGACAAGTCTATCCATCAGTAGTGGGCTCAACTTTTAAACAGAACTGTCTTACTGGAGGCATGTCTGTTACCAAGGGAGTCCATGGAAAGTTTGTGGTATGGCCAGGAATGTTCTAAGAGAGTGTTGTCATTCCAAAATGACTTCGATTCAGACTTGCAAGACACAGGCATGTGGGTTAATGATATTTTCCTGCTGGCCTTTTTACACTGGCTTGTTATGAGTGTCCTGTTTTGTGTGAGTGAGGTGAGGGTACTAAGCTCCTCTGGATGCCTCCACTTTGTTCCATCAGAGAACTGCAGAGGGCCAGCCATGTTGTCCAATGTTCTGATGCCACCTCCTGGTCAGTCATACACAAGGAGGACCTCAGAAATGGAGGGATCTTAGACTGATGGAGAGTGAGATCGTCATGGGGATCAAGGAGACAAAGGGCTCATGTTCTCCTAGGACTGGCTTTTACTGCTTCTCTTGGCAAATGCGCAGCCTTCCACCATCTGCCAGGAAACCCTTGCTGCCATCTGCTAGCCAGCCAGCCAATACAGCTTCCTGCCTGCTGTATGACTCGGTCGGGGGGAATCAGGCCATCCATGTAACTGATCTGGTCCACTATGGTTTTGCAAAGACAATGCCAGATCAGGGTTTGCTGCAGGTGGTGGCGGGGAAATGAGAAACTGCAACCAATCTTACCTTGCTTCACTGAAGTAATTCTAGGACAGTGGTCCTAGAATTTAATTTAATTTAATCTGATGACTGGAGCTGAGGAGCCGCTGACTCCTTGTGATCCCACTAACCACCAGCCATTCTTGTCTTTCATCTGAGAGTCTACTCCTCTGCCTCTTGATTCAGGGGCAGGACTCAGCTTTACCCCTAGATTAATCTAAGCCAAATTTAGGAGTCCAGTTCTTCTTGCTAATGATGGTTTAGGAAGAGGAATTTATCCCAAATTTAGTCAAAGAGAGGAGAAATAATTGGGAGGTATCTGGTAAATGTTTTCTCACAGGAAAAAGTGGTTCCGTCCTGTGAGAAATGTTTTCTCACAGGAAAAAGTGTCCTGATGTACTGATCCTTGAAATGGCAGCAGCCATGTTGTGACCATGAGGATAGAGGCCTAGAGCTAAGCTGGCATGGGTTTAGGTTGCTGGCAGGTGTAGGTGGGGAGATGGAAAGAACCGGGATTCCTCAGGACACCACAGAGCCCTTAAAATAATAATCCTGAGCTGTCCCAACTTTGGACTTCCCATCTTCTCGTTGTAGGAACTAATCTGTTTTCTTTATTGTTTCAGTCAGTTGAGTTTGAGTTTCTGGTTACTTGCAGCCCAAAACCTCCCAATTAGTCTGAAACTTCAGTCTAACTTTTCCCTACTTGCTTGTGCATGTTTTCAATTTCCAGTCCAAAATTGTTACTTAGGTATATCACATGAACCATTATTCTTTAGACTCAAAATATCTAACTGAGTGACTCCTCTTGTCCTCCAATCTGCGTCTCAAATTTGTATGAAAATTAGTGATTTTTTACTTTTTCTTCTTTTAGGCTGTAAATATACCATATATGCACATACACATAACCAGACAATTTTATTTTCATCATATACAATAAAATTTTGTATCATTTATGAAATGCTTACTGTGTGGCAGTGCCTGTGCTCAGAACTTTGTATAGATTTAAATGAATTATTACAAATCCTTAGAACAACATTGCAGGATAGATAATTTTTTTCAGTTTTATTTTTATTTTATTTACTTTTTCATTGTGTTATGTTAGTCACCATACAGTACATCATTAGTTTTTGATGTAATGTTCCATGATTCATTATTTGCACATAACACCTAGTACTCCATGCAATCTGTGCCCTCCTTAATACCCATCACCAGGCTGACCCATTCCTTCCATCCCCTCCCCTCTGAAACCCTCAGTTTCATTCCTGGAGTCCATAGTCTCTCATGATTCATCTCCTCCTCTCATTTTTCCCTTTTTTATCCTAATGTCCTCCATGCTATTCCTTATGTTCCACAAATAAGTGAAACCATATGATAATTGGCTTTCTCTGCTTGACTTATTTCACTCAGCATAATCTCCTCCAGTCCCATCCATGTTGATCCAGAAGTTGGGTATTCATCGTTTCTGATGGTTGAGTAATATTTCATTGTGTATATGGACCACATCTTCTTTATAGGTTAGACAATTTTATCCCCACTGTGTGATAAAGTAAAGCAACAGAGCTGTTAGGTAACATTCCCTAAAACAAACAGCATATATTGGCTGAATGGGGATTTGAACACAATAGAGACTCTCCCCTGTAGGAGCTCCTCCTCTTTTACCAACCCCTTTCTTCTGCCCTGACCCATCTTGAATCTCCATTTTTCTTTCCTCTTCTACCTACACTCTTCAGGTTGGGACCCAAATTTGTCATACATGGACTATCACAATGGGAATGTTCTAGACTCCCTCGCCTCAGCTCTAAGATGGACATCCCTGCTGTACCGATTTACCTACAATTGTGGTCATTCCACTTCCCCACTTTAAAATCAGTGATTTTTCATCATCTGTGGCCACAATCACAGAGGCTGGCAGGTAATACAAATGTGTAAAGTTCTGTTGAATGTTAGACACCAGGTTCTAAACTCCATGTATTGGGACCAAATGCCTTTTAAAACACCAAGCAATTCAAGTAAAAAGGTGTCAGTGGCTATCAGTTTGCAACCAATGGCCTTTAAGACAAAACCTACATTTTTTAAAAAAATTTTTTTTATTTTTTATAAACATATATTTTTATCCCCAGGGGTACAGGTCCGTGAATCGCCAGGTTTACACACTTCCCAGCACTCACCAAAGCACTACCCTCCCCAGTGTCCATAACCCCACCCCCCTTTTCCCAACCCTCCTCCCCCCAGCAACCCTCAGTTTGTTTTGTGAGATTAAGAGTCACTTATGGTTTTTCTCCCTCCCAACCCCATCATGTTTCATTGATTCTTCTCCTACCCACTTAAGCCCCCATGTTGCATCACCACTTCCTCATATCAGAGAGATCATATGATAGTTGTCTTTCTACGCTTGACTTATTTCGCTAAGCATGATACGCTCTAGTTCCATCCATGTTGTCGCAAATGGCAAGATTTCATTTCTTTTGATGGCTGCATAGTATTCCATTGTGTATATATACCACATCTTCTTGATCCATTCATCTGTTGATGGACATCTAGGTTCTTTCCATAGTTTGGCTATTGTGGACATTGCTGCTATAAACATTCGGGTGCACGTGCCCCTTTGGATCACTACGTTTGTATCTTTAGGGTAAATACCCAGTAGTGCAATTGCTGGGTCATAGGGCAGTTCTATTTTCAACATTTTGAGGAACCTCCATGCTGTTTTCCAGAGTGGTTGCACCAGCTTACATTCCCACCAACAGTGTAGGAGGGTTCCCCTTTCTCCACATCCTCGACAGCATCTGTCATTTCCGGACTTGTTAATTTTAGCCATTCTGACTGGTGTGAGGTGATATCTCATTGTGGTTTTGATTTGTATTTCCCTGATGCCGAGTGATATGGAGCACTTTTTCATGTGTCTGTTGGCCATCTGGATGTCTTCTTTGCAGAAACGTCTGTTCATGTCCTCTGCCCATTTCTTGATTGGATTATTTGTTCTCTGGGTGTTGAGTTTGCTAAGTTCTTTATAGATTTTGGATACTAGTCCTTTATCTGATATGTCGTTTGCAAATATCTTCTCCCATTCTGTCAGTTGTCTTTTGATTTTGTTAACTGTTTCCTTTGCTGTACAAAAGCTTTTGATCTTGATGAAATCCCAATAGTTCATTTTTGCCCTTGCTTCCGTTGCCTTTGGTGATGTTCCTAGGAAGATGTTGCTGCGGCTGAGGTCGAAGAGGTTGCTGCCTGTGTTCTCCTCAAGGATTTTGATGGATTCCTATCTCACATTGAGGTCCTTCATCCATTTTGAGTCTATTTTTGTGTGTGGTGTAAGGAAATGGTCCAATTTCATTTTTCTGCATGTGGCTGTCCAATTTTCCCAACACCATTTATTGAAGAGGCTGTCTTTTTTCCATTGGACATTCTTTCCTGCTTTGTCAAATATGACAGCTTTGTAATAGAGCTTGAAGTCCGGAATTGTGATGCCACCAACTTTGGCTTTCTTTTTCAATATTCCTTTGGCTATTCGAGGTCTTTTCTGGTTCCATATAAATTTTAGGATTATTTGTTCCATTTCTTTGAAAAAGATGGATGGTACTTTGATAGGAATTGCATTAAATGTGTAGATTGCTTTAGGTAGCATAGACATTTTCACAATATTTATTCTTCCAATCCAGGAGCATGGAACATTTTTCCATTTCTTTGTGTCTTCCTCGATTTCTTTCATGAGTACTTTATAGTTTTCTGAGTATAGATTCTGTGCCTCTTTGGTTAGGTTTATTCCTAGGTATCTTATGGTTTGGGGTGCAATTGTAAATGGGATTGACTCCTTAATTTCTCTTTCTTCTGTCTTGTTATTGGTGTAGAGAAATGCAACTGGTTTCTGTGCATTGATTTTATATCCTGACACTTTACTGAATTCCTGTACAAGTTTTAGCAGTTTTGGAGTGGAGTCTTTTGGATTTTCCACATATAGTATCATATCATCTGCGAAGAGTGATAGTTTGACTTCTTCTTTGCCGATTTGGATGCCTTTAATTTCCTTTTGTTGTCTGATTGCTGAGGCTAGGACTTCTAGTACTATGTTGAATAGCAGTGGTGATAATGGACATCCCTGCCGTGTTCCTGACCTTAGTGGAAAAGCTTTCAGTTTTTCTCCATTGAGAATGATATTTTCGGTGGGTTTTTCATAGATGGCTTTGATGATATTGAGGTATGTGCCCTCTATCCCTACACTTTGAAGAGTTTTGATCAGGAAGGGATGTTGTACTTTGTCAAATGCTTTTTCAGCATCTATTGCGAGTATCATATGTTTCTTGTTCTTTCTTTTCTTGATGTGTTGTATCACATTGACTGATTTGCGGATGTTGAACCAACCTTGCAGCCCTGGAATAAATCCCACTTGGTCGTGGTGAATAATCCTTTTAAGGTACTGTTGAATCCTATTGACTAGTATTTTGGTGAGAATTTTTGCATCTGTGTTCACCAAGGATATTGGTCTATAGCTCTCTTTTTTGATGGGATCCTTGTCTGGTTTGGGGATCAAGGTGATGTTGGCCTCATAAAATGAGTTTGGAAGTTTTCCTTCCATTTCTATTTTTTGGAACAGTTTCAGGAGAATAGGAATTAGTTCTTCTTAAATGTTTGGTAGAATTCCCCCGGGAAGCCGTCTGGCCCTGGACTTTTGTTTGTTTGGAGATTTTTAATGACTGTTTCAATCTCCTTACTGGTTATGGGTCTGTTCAGGCTTTCTGTTTCTTCCTGGTTCAGTTGTGGTAGTTTATATGTTTCTAGGAATGCATCCATTTCTTCCAAATTGTCAAATTTGTTGGTGTAGAGTTGCTCGTAGTATGTTCTTATAATAGTTTGTATTTCTTTGGTGTTAGTTGTGATCTCTCCTCTTTCATTCATGATTTTATTTATTTGGGTCCTTTCTCTTTTCTTTTTGATAAGTCTGGCCAGGGGTTTATCAATTTTATTAATTCTTTCAAAGAACCAGCTCCTAGTTTGGTTGATTTGTTCTATTGTTTTTTTGGTTTCTATTTCATTGATTTCTGCTCTGATCTTTATGATTTCTCTTCTCCTGCTGGGCTTAGGGTTTCTTTCTTGTTCTTTCTCCAGCTCCTTTAGGTGTAGGGTTAGGTTGTGTACCTGAGACCTTTCTTGTTTCTTGAGAAAAGCTTGTACCACTATATATTTTCCTCTCAGGACTGCCTTTGTTGTGTCCCACAGATTTTGAACCGTTGTGTTTTCATTTTCATTTGTTTCCATGATTTTTTTCAATTCTTCTTTAATTTCCCGGTTGACCCATTCATTCTTTAGAAGGATGCTGCTTAGTCTCCATGTATTTGGGTTCTTTCCAAACTTCCTCTTGTGGTTGAGTTCTAGCTTCAGAGCATTGTGGTCTGAAAATATGCAGGGAATGATCCCAATCTTTTGATATCGGTTGAGTCCTGATTTAGGACCGAGGATGTGATCTATTCTGGAGAATGTTCCATGTGCACTAGAGAAGAATGTATATTCTGTTGCTTTGGGATGAAATGTTCTGAATATATCTGTGATGTCCATCTTGTCCAGTGTGTCGTTTAAGGCCTTTATTTCCTTGTTGATCTTTTGCTTGGATCATCTGTCCATTTCAGTGAGGGGAGTGTTAAAGTCCCTTACTATTATTGTATTATTGTTGATGTGTTTCTTTGATTTTGTTATTAATTGGTTTATATAGTTGGCTGCTCCCACATTGGGGGCATAGATATTTAAAATTGTTAGATCTTCTTGTTGGACAGACCCTTTGAGTATGATATAGTGTCCTTCCTCATCTCTTATTATAGTCTTTGGCTTAAAATCTCATTGATCTGATTAAGGATTGCCACTCCTGCTTTCTTCTGATGTCCATTAGCATGGTAAATTCTTTTCCACCCCCTCACTTTAAATCTGGTGGTGTCTTCGGGCTTAAAATGAGTTTCTTGGAGGCAACATATAGATGGGTTTTGTTTTTTTATCCATTCTGATACCCTGTGTCTTTTGATTGGGGCATTTAGCCCATTAACATTCAGGGTAACTACTGAGAGATATGAATTTAGTGCCACTGTATTGCCTGTAAGGTGACTGTTACTGTATATTGTCTCTGTTCCTTTCTGATCTACCACTTGTAGGTTATCTCTTTGCTTAGAGGACCCCTTTCAATATTTCCTGTAGAGCTGGTTTGGTGTTTGCAAATTCTTTCAATTTTTGTTTGTCCTGGAAGCTTTTAATCTCTCCTTCTATTTTCAATGATAGCCTAGCTGGATATAGTATTCTTGGCTGCATGTTTTTCTCGTTTAGTGCTCTGAAAATATCATGCCAGCTCTTTCTGGCCTGCCAGGTCTCTGTGGATAAGTCAGCTGCCAATCTAATATTTTTACCATTGTATGTTACAGACTTCTTTTCCCGGGCTGCTTTCAGGATTTTCTCTTTGTCACTAAGACTTGTAAGTTTTACTATTAGGTGACGGGGTGTGGGCCTATTCTTATTGATTTTGAGGGGCGTTCTCTGAACCTCCTGAATTTTGATGCTCGTTCCCTTTGCCATATTGGGGAAATTCTCCCCAATAATTCTCTCCAGTATACCTTCTGCTCCCCTCTTTCTTCTTCTTCTTCTGGAATCCCAATTATTCTAATGTTGTTTCGTCTTATGGTGTCACTTATCTCTCGAATTCTCCCCTCATGGTCCAGTAGCTGTTTGTCCCTCTTTTGCTCAGCTTCTTTATTCTCTGTCATTTGGTCTTCTATATCGCTAATTCTTTCTTCTGCCTCATTTATCCTAGCAGTGAGAGCCTCCATTTTTGATTGCACCTCATTAATAGCTTTTTTGATTTCAACTTGGTTAGATTTTAGTTCTTTTATTTCTCCAGAAAGGGCTTTTATATCTCCCAAGAGGGTTTCTCTAATATCTTCCATGCCTTTTTCGAGCCCGGCTAGAACCTTGAGAATTGTCATTCTGAACTCTAGATCTGTCATATTACCAATGTCTGTATTGATTAGGTCCCTAGCCTTTGGTACTGCCTCTTGTTCTTTTTTTTTGTGGTGAATTTTTCTGCCTTGTCATTTTGTCCAGCTAAGAGTATATGAAGGAGCAAGTAAAAATACTAAAAGGGTGGCAACAACCCCAGGAAAATATGCTTTAACCAAATCAGAAGAGATCCCAAATCGTGAGGGGGGAGAGAGGGGATAAAAAGAGGATAAAAAGAGGGGATAAAAAGAGGCTTTAACCAAATCAGAAGAGATCCCAAATCGTGAGGGGGGAGAGAGGGGATAAAAAGAGGGGATAAAAAGAGGTTCAAAAAGAAAGAAAGGGAAAAAAAAGAATTAAAAAAAGAAAATCAATAAAGTATAAAAAAGAAAAAATATATATATTAGATAAACTAGTTAAAAAACGTTAAAAAGGAAAAGGGCAAAAGTTAAAAAAAATTAGCAAAAGAAGAGAAAAAAAAATGAAAAATAAAAAAGTTACTTTAACTGCAAGACTAAAAAAATCACAGAGAGAAAGCCAGGAGTTCCGTGCTTTGCTTTCTCCTCTTCTGGAATTCTGCTGCTCTCCTTGGTATTGAAACTGCACTCCTTGGTAGGTGAACTTGGTTTTGGCTGGATTTCTTGTTGATCTTCTGGGGGAGGGGCCTGTTGTAGTGATTCTCAAGTGTCTTTGCCCCAGGTGGAATTGCACCGCCCTTACCAGGGGCTGGGCTGAGTAATCTGCTCGGGTTTGCTTTCAGGAGCTTTTGTTCCCTGAGCGCTTTCCGTAGAGTTCATGGGCGGGAATACAAATGGCAGCCTCCTGGTCTCCGGCCTGGAGGAGCCGAGAGCCCGGGGCCCCACTCCTCAGTGCGCCCTCAGAGAACAGCGCCCAGTAACTCCCGTCTGTCTGACCTCCGGCCGCGCTCCGAGCTCACCGAGCCTGCGACCGGTTCAAGGTAACCCCGAGCTGTGAGTTTACTGTCGGCTCTGTCTCTGTAGCCGGCTTTCTCGCTCCAATACCCGCAAGCTCTGCGACACTCAGACACCCCCAATCCTTCTGTGACCCTGCGGGACCTGAGGCCACGCTGAACCTGCGTGGGCTTCGCCCCAGTTTAGCCTCTGGAGTGATGTCCCTCAGCGGAACAGACTTTTAAAAGTCCTGATTTTGTGCTCCGTTGCTCCGCCGCTTGCCAGCCCCTCCCCCCGGGGTCTATCTTCCTGTCGCTTTGGATTCACTTCTCCGCCAGTCCTACCTTTCAGAAAGTGGTTGTTTTTCTGTTTCTAGAATTGCTGTTCTTCTCTTCGATCTGCCGATGGATTTGCAGGTGTTTGCAATCTTTAGATAAGCTATCTAGCTGATCTCCTGCTAGCTGAAGTAGTCTCAGCCTGCTACTTCTCCGCCATCTTGACTCCTCCAAAACCTACATTTTTAAAAAAAGATTTTATTTATTTGACAGAGAGAGAGAGAGAGAGCACAAGCAGAGGAAGAAGGAGAAGCAGGCTCCCTGTGGAGCATGGAGCCCAACGCAAGACTCAATCTCAGGACCCTGGGATTATGCCCTGAGCTGAAGGCAGATGCTTAACCAGCTGAGCTACCAGGCAACCCCCAAACCTACATTTTTAATCTTCATCTTTACAATTATCTAAAATTGAATCTCAACCTATTTCTCCCTGTCATCTCCTGCTTACTGGCCTTATGAAGTCTCTCATTTAGAGACACACAGGTCTAATCCCTCCACTGTCCCCAAATGATCTTGATCCCTGTGCTTTTCCTCAGGCCTTTGTCCCAGGAATTTTGTCCATTTGTTCTAACCTATTACTCAGTGGCTTTCACCCAGCTCCAATCTCTCTTCCCTGGCAATGCCTATGCATTCCTAGGATTGCAGAGTAGAGACTCTCCAGGTTGAGCATGCCTTAAGGACCCTCAGGCCAGGCTCTGAGATCACCCTTACCAGGGATTTGCCACTCCTTGGTTTGAACTCTCCTGGTGACAAAGAGCTCATCAGTGCCCAAGATGGTTCATGCCATCACTGGGCAACATGGCCTGTTCAAAGTTTTGTTGTGGGTTGAGCCAAATCTTATCACACTAACTTCTGCCTTTTGAGTTCAGACAGGACAAGCCTTCTTTTTCCTTTTAAATATTTGAAGAACAGGGGTCATGTTCTCATCTTCTCAGAATGACCTCACAGTCCCTCTCAAGTCTTGCCTGTACCTACAACAGATCAGATGCAGTGTTTTGATTGTCTAGCCAAGTTTCAAAGCCCTCTAAGGAAGCAGTTGGCTTTTAGCAATGAGCAGGTGATCAGACCAAAGGAGAAAAAAGTAGAGAGGAATATAAAGGTGGTACAGTTCACAGTGCTGGAGCTGTTCTACTGCCAAGCCTTCCCCACAGAGTCATAATGTGTGCATGTGGTGTGTGTGCACGTGTGTGCATGTGTGTGTGCCTGAGTGTGTGTGTGTGGTTCAGGAGGTCCTTGGGTGAGGTGAAGTTGGGGAGGCATGACTGTGCATGTAAGTGTGTATTTATGGGGGACTGGCATTGGGGACGGAGTTGGGGACTTGACAGTGGGTGGTGGTTTTTCTGAACTACCTGCTAGAGAGAACCTGAAAAATCTGTTTTGCTGATAGTGTCTTTAATCTAAGTTTGTTGATTAGGCAGTGGTGAGAGTGTATTTTTGTGTATGTGTCCATCACTCTGCACTGAAAGTCTGTACTTATTTCTTGGCAATTGACCTCATTCTTTCTTGTGACATTGTGAGCCATTGTGTCATTGTTGGCCATGTGACTGAACTTCCTAAAGGTGTCCTTTTTGGAGAGGTAGAGGGTAAACCCCTCAGAGGAGTCTGTAGTCCTGAGTCCGATGACCCTCATAACTTCTAGCACAGTGGGGGACAGAGC
Organism: Neogale vison; assembly: GCF_020171115.1. Classification (NCBI taxonomy): domain Eukaryota; kingdom Metazoa; phylum Chordata; class Mammalia; order Carnivora; family Mustelidae; genus Neogale; species Neogale vison. Next base: position 94,644,259 of record NC_058093.1, on the reverse strand, counting down.
ACAGGTGCTCACAAGTGTTTGTTGTCAGACCCTAAGGGAACAGAAAGAACCATAAATATAATGGAACACTTGCCCAGTGGGCTCTTTAGGCTAGATCGGGTTATTATCAGTATCATTGCTTCTCAGGGTCTTTAAAGGCTATCTCTTTGAGAAGTCTTCCATTAAACTGAGAAATGTTTCCTCGTGGCCTCTACTAATTAGTCTACACAGAGCAAGGATTTCTATTCCTTAGAGGAGCCCTTAGAAGAGATGCCAATTTTGTTTCTTCTCATGCATGTAGTGTGGGTGTATATGCGTGTGTGTGTGTGTGTCTGGGCATGTGTGTGAATGAATGAGTGTGTGTGGTGTGTGGGGAACATTATCTTACCTGTAGTAAACCTTTGTAATAATGGACTATGCCAATCAAGGGGTCTAACAAGTAATGAAAATTTGTATATTATAAAAGCAAATTTAATATATAATTCATATATTTGAAAGGAATGTGAAAAAGAAGTAGATGTAATTTTACATTTAGTCAGGGTGGGGTTTGGTCACAATTTTTACTTGTATTTCCTCTTTCCCATATCTACTGGTATAAATTTAAATTATGGGCCTCTAAATAAAAAATTAAAAAATCTCAAGAAGAACTTCTCTGCTCTTCTGAGTTGATGACAAGTAAATGTATACTTTGGATACCCCCACCCCAGGAAAGAGCAAGTCTGGCATTAATTTCCATTTCCTGCCTCTTACTCTCACCTTCAAGAAGTTCCCAGCACAATCCAGTGCCTGTGTGGATGCAGAGCTCCCTAAGGACTGTTTATTGCCCTGCTGTGCTAGAAAGGTTATTCAGAATTATGTTCAGCTCTCCAAAAGAAGGACAGTCTGTGCATTCAAGCTTTGATTTCTGCATCAGGTGTGAGTCAGAGCAAGAAAGGATGTAAATTAAAAAGGACCCGTAACTTGCTTACCAGTGCATTCCCTGTGCATTGAGCGTTAATTAAAAAGAGTAAGTTTATTTTTCTTCTGAATACTTTTCTGTGCTTTCTAAATTTTCTTTAGCAAGCATATATTAATTCATCCATTTACTCATTAATTTACTCCTTTACCAAACAGGTACTGAAGTACTTAGAGTATGCTGGACATGTGCTAGGTGTTGATTACAGTAGGTAAAATGAAGTCCTTGCCTACAAGGAACTTATTATCTGGTAGAGCTGGTCATTTTAGTCAGCAATGATTCTGAGGCAAGTATGGTACCAAGCATTTCATTATAGGGTCTCATTTGTAGTTGAATTCAATTCCACAAGCATCTTTGGACTGTCTGTTATCGTACTCCTTCAAAGTCCCAGACTCCGGCCTGCTTCATGAAGCCATCCCTGATGCCCCTAGACCCATGTGATCTCTCTCACTCTCCCCCAGACTCTAATACCATTATTTGCCACACACTACATGTTACCCAGAACTTTTTGCTATCATTTTTAATTGAAATAAAATTCACTTAACATGAAATGTACCATTCTAACCACTCTACAGTGGATAATTCTGTGATTTTTTTTGTATATTCACAACGTTGTACAACCATCACCCCCATCTAATTCTAGAACATTTTCATTACGCCCAAATCAACCTCATACTCACTAAGTGATCACCCCCGTTCCTTCCCTTCCCCAGCCCTTGGCTGCTGCTAATCTGCTTTTCATTCCTTATGGATTTGCCTATTCTGGATATTTCATATTAAAAAAATCGGACAATTTTGATGAAGTCCCAAAAGTTTATTTTCGCTTTTGTTTCCTTTGCCTTTGGAGACATATCTTGAAAGAAGTTGCTGTGGCTGATATCGAAGAGATTACTCCCTATGTTCTCCTCTAGGATTCTGATGGATTCTTGTCTCACGTTGAGGTCTTTTATCCATTTTGAGTTTCTCTTTGTGTACAGTGTAAGAGAATGGTCGAGTTTCATTCTTCTACCTATAGCTGTCCAGTTTTCCCAGCACCATTTATTGAAGAGACAAAGGCAAAGGAAACAAAAGCGAAAATAAACTTTTGGGACTTCATCAAAATCAAAAGCTTCTGCACAGCAAAGGAAACAGTCAAAAAAACAAAGAGGCAACCCACGGAATGGGAGAAGATATTTGCAAATGATAGTACGGACAAAAGGTTGATATCCAGGATCTATAATGAACTCCTCAAACTCAACACACACGAAACAGGCAAACATATCAAAAAATGGGAAGAAGATATGAATAGACACTTCTCCCATCAAGACATACAAATGGCTATCAGACACATGAAAAAATGTTCATCATCATTAGCCCTCAGGGAGATTCAAATTAAAACCGCATTGAGATATCACCTTATACCAGTTAGAATGGCCAAAATTAACAAAACAGGAAACAACATGTGTTGGAGAGGATGTGGAGAAAGGGGAACCCTCTTACACTGTTGGTGGGAATGCAAGTTGGTGCAGCCTCTTTGGAGAACAGTGTGGAGATTCCTCAAGAAATTAAAAATAGAACTTCCCTATGACCCTGCAATTGCACTACTGGGTTTTTACCCTGAAGATACAGATGTCGTGAAAAGAAGGGCCATCTGTACCCCAATGTTTATAGCAGCAATGGCCACAGTCACCAAACTATGGAAAGAACCAAGATGCCCTTCAACGGATGAATGGATAAGGAAGATGTGGTCCATATACACTATGGAGTATTATGCCTCCATCAGAAAGGATGAATACCCAACTTTTGTAGCAACATGGATGGGACTGGAAGAGATTATGCTGAGTGAAATAAGTCAAGCAGAGAGAGTCAATTATCATATGGTTTCACTTATTTGTGGAGCATAACAAATATCATGGAGGACAAGGGGTGTTAGAGAGGAGAAGGGAGTTGGGGTAAAATGGAAGGGGAGGTGAATCATGAGAGACTATGGACTCTGAAAAACAATCTGAGGGGTTTGAAGTGGCGGGGGTGTGGGAGGTTGGGGTACCAGGTCGTGGGTATTATAGAGGGCACGGATTGCATGGAGCACTGGATGTGGTGAAAAAATAATGAATACTGTTTTTCTGAAAATAAATAAATTGAAAAAATTTTTAAAAATTGGACAATATGTGACCTTCTGTGTCTAGCTTCTTTCTCTAGCATAAAGTTTTTCATGTTTTTGCATGTTGTATTATGTATCAATATTTCACTCCTTAGTATGGGTGAATAGTCCATTATAGATATACTGCATTTTGTTTATTCATTTATCTGTTAACCGAAATTTGGGTTCTTTCCACTTTTGTGACTATTGTGAATGGTGTTGTTATGAACACTGGTATACAAGTTTTTGTGTGGACTTATGTTTTCATTTCTTTTGAATGTTTACTTAGGAGCGGATTTGCTGGGTCATATGGTGACCCTATGACTAAGTCTTTGTTATTAATCTAAGAGATTGTGAGCTCCTGGGAGCACGGGTTTTTCTAACTTTTTCAGTCTTGCAGCTATAGTACATTCATTGTTTTGGCAAATGTATGCTGTGCTGAATGCTTATCTGGTGCCTGGTTCTTCTAAGCATTGCAGTCAGGTTGATTATCATAGAGTCCTGGCTGGTGATCTGAGAGGTCAGATCTTTCTATCCTATAGAATTATATATCTCAGTGATCTGGCCTGTGTATGAATATTCATCCTCCAATCATATCGCTCAGCTCCCTAAAAATATTTTCTGTTGCATTTTGTGATTACAGAAATAGTATATACTAACTGCAGAAAACTTGAAAATATAAGAACATATAAAAAAAGAAACCGAAAATAATCCATAATTCTATAACCCCGCAACAAACACTGCTAGCATACAACTCAATTTCCTTCCAGATCTTTTTTCATTTTCATACATGTGTTTCCTGTAATTGGCATCATCTTTTATTTATCAAATATCTCTTGTGCCCAGCTTCAGATCTCCTTATTATCACCAGCCATGGCTCTGCAGGCTTCAACCAGCTTACCCCAGGTGTAACCTGATATTACCTCACTTCTGGAAAATTCTGTGTGCCTCTTGCTTCTCTGATACAGTGGTGCCAGTGTGACACATCTCAGAGAAGTGCTCAAGATGGGACTAAAGGGACATACCCTTTTGTTCCTCAGGCTTTTCAGAAAGAGATGGAGCAGTCTGGCTTCTTGTAGAGACCAATGCAATACTTCATCTTTATATTCTCTCTCCCTCCTCCTGTGTTCAACCCTCCTACTCCTTTACTCTTACTCCCTGGGATCATATTCCTCAATAAACCACCCACACTTCAAATATTTCTGTAGATGTTTCTTTTGGGAGAACATAAGCTAAGGTACTATATATGCAATTTTCAACATAGATTTCATTTAAACTTCATGCTATGAGTTTAGGATATATATATATCCATGTAAGTATACATAGACACATAAATACATACATACATATAAACTTGTATTTATATTGGCTATAATTTATATTTATATATATGCATATTGTTCATATGTCTATGTAAATATAAATGATATATGTTGGCCTTCATCCCCACTCTCTTCTGTGATCTCCCTGTATCAGAGGGGCTGGGACAACATGTCCCAGAATCCTTTGCCAGCTGGGTTCTAATTTAGACTCCGTCAGTGAGAGAACTCACACGGGATTGGAAAGCAGAGAGAAGCAGAAGGTAGTATTGCTCCGCTAGCAGTGATGAGTGAGTGTATGGAGGTGAATGTGAAGTCTTGCAGCATATGGTGAATGCAAAATTTTGAAACAGCTTCTGTGGATTCATATGCAGTTGTAAGAAATAACACAGAGAAATCTTGTGTACATTTTTTTTTAATTTTTATTTTTATTTTTTTTCTTGTGTACATTTTATCATTTCCCCCAATGGTACCATTTTACAAGATGGTAGGATAATAGCACAACGAAGATGTTGACGTTAATAGTATTTACCTGTATTATTCAGTTGCCCAGTTTTACTTGTACTAATGTGTGTGTGTGTGTTTAGTTCTACAACCTTTATTTTTTCTTTTTAAATTTAAATTCAATTAATTAACATATAATGTATTATTAGTTTCAGAGGTAGAGTTCAGTGATTCATCAGTCTTATATAACACCTAGTGCTCATCATATCATGTGTCCTCCTTAATGTTCAGTTACCCCTGTCCCTGCACCCCCCTCCCTCCAGCAACTCTCAGTTTATTTCCTGTGATTAAGAATCTCTTATGGTTTGTCTCCCTCTGATTTCTTCTTCTTTTATTTTTCCCTCTCTTTCCCCATGGTTCCTCAATTTTGTTTCTTAAATTCAACATATAAGTGAAATCATGTGATAATTATCTTTCTCTGACTTATTTTGCATAGCATAATACCCTCTAGTTGCATCCACATTGTTGCAAATGGCAAGATTTCATTTTTTGATAGCTGAGTAGTATTCCATTGTGTGTGTGTGTGTGTGTGTATCTCACATCTTTATCCATTCACTTCATTAACATTTAGGGCACATAATTCAATGATTTTTAGAGCTATGAAACCTTCACTACCATCTAATTCTAGGACATTTTTATGAACACAAAGAGAAAACTCTGTACTTGTTAATATTCAGTCCCCATCCCTCCCTCCGGATCTAGGTAACCACAAATCTACTTTCTCTATGGATTTGTCTATTCCACACATTTCATATCAGTGGAATCATACAATATGTGGTGTTTTGTGACCGATTTGTTTCACTTAGCATAAATAACATTTTCAAGTTTCATTCATGTTATAGCACATATCAGTACTTCACTCCTTTTCATTGCAAAATAATATTCCATTGTATGGATTTATCATATTATTTTATTCTTTCATCTGGTGATAGAACTTGGATTGTTTACATATTTGGACTATTCTGATTAATGCTTCCATGAACATTGATGTGCAAGTTTTTGTGTGGATGTATACTTTCATTTCTCTTTGGTCTATATCTATGAGTAGAATTGCTAAGTCACATAGTAACTCTATGCTTCACATTTTGAAGTACTTCCAAAGTATTTTCTAATTATCACATATGTAGTTTTTTGTATCCACCATCATAATCAAGATACCGAACAGTTCCATCACCACAAGAATCCCTCATAAAACCCTTTTATAACCATATCCACCTCCCTTCTTTGCTGCCATCCCTGGCAATGACTAATTTGTTCTGCATTTTGTCATTTCAAAAAATACAAAATGGAATTGTACACTAAGTGACCTTTTGGGACTGACATTTTTCACTCAGTGTAATTCTCTCACAATTTATCCAGGTTGTTGTGTGTATCAGTAGTTCATTTCTTTTCATTGCTGAGTAGTGTTCTCTGGTCTGGATGCACCATAGTTTATGTACAGATTCACCCATAGCTGGACGTTCGGGTTGTTTCCAGTTTGGGCCTTTATGAATAATGCTGCTATAAACATCCATGTATAGGTTTTTGTGTGAATCTAGGTCTTCATTTTTCTGGAATAAATTCCTGAGTGTGGGTTCAGGTTGTATGGTCAATGACTGTTTAGTTTTATAAGAAATTGCCAAGTTGTTTTCCAAAGTGGCTGTACCATTTTACATGCTCACCAGTCATGTGCGAGCAGTGCAGTTTCTCTGCCTTTTCACTAGCATTTTGTATTGCCTCCACTGTTGATCATATCTTTATTTAATCTGTGTTTACTGCATCTTTCTTTACGCAAAATTTCAAAAATTAATGTTTTTTTTTTAAAGATTTTATTTATTTATTTGTCAGAGAGAGTGAGCACAGGCAGACAGAGAGGCTGGCAGAAGCAGAGGGAGAAGCAGGCTCCCTGCTGAGCAAGGAGCCTGATGTGGGACTTGATCCCAGGACCCTGGGATCATGACCTGAGCCGAAGGCAGCCGCTTAACCAACCGAGCCACCCAGGCGTCCCAAAAATTAATGTTTAAAAAAGTCCTCTTTTCATTTAGCGCAGTGGTCTTTATGGTACAATTAAGGATGTGTCTTTCACTCTGATATTATGAAAGATATTTCTTCTATTTCCTTCTGTTATTTTTATAGAGAGGCAACACAGGATAGAGTACTTAAGAATGCTTGGAATCCTCTCTGTAGCGAGATTTCCTCTGTTTTAGTCATGGCTCCACCACTTGCTACGATCCCCACTTTGGTTGACATGCTGCTCTGAATTTTTCTTAAATAATATCTCTTGTCCTTCAACTGTTACTTAGGTGATGTTTTTCCATGCTGTTTTCATCTCTTTTGGAAGTTCTCCAATTTGCCAATGTCTGTCTCAAGATGACATACCCAGACCTGAGCACTGCACTCCAGATAAGTTTTGACAGTGCAGAGAAAGTGGCTCTTAACCTGAGCTGTTCTGCTCACTATCAATGTTAACCAAGATTGCAATGACTTTTAGAGACAACTGTGTTAACCCTGTGGCCATTATTAAACTTATAAAAATAAAACCCCATCATTTTTACATGGACTACTATTAAATTGAGCTCTTCTGTCCTACATTTCTGCATTCAATTTAATGATCGTTATCTGATCCTGGAGTATTTCCTTTGATTAATATATAGTCACCCTGTTTATTCATATAAATGTTTTTCACCTTAAAATCTATTTTTTCTTATAAAGCTATTACTGTATTAAAACTTTTCTGCCAAGATTTTCCCTGCATTTTTTGCTTTTACATTATTTTCAATTTCTAATATTATTTTGTCTTAGAATTATCTCTTGGATATAGTGTCTATCTGTGTTTTAAAAATCCTATTTAATACTCTGAATTTTAACAAGTGAGCATATTCATTTATGTTTGTTGAGAAGAAGGATACAATTGGACTCATTTATGCCAAATATTTTGTACTTTTATGATTCCATCCTTCCTCCTTTCCTGTTTTCTGTTCAATTGTTAAAGATCCCTTTTTTTCTCATATTGCAAGTTATAGATTGTATTTCTAGTTTCTAAGTGTTTATCATTAACAATTTTAACATTCTTCCCCCAATTTTAAAAGCCTAAAATTTAATGTTTTTATCCTGTATTTCTTTTTTCTAACTAGGGCAGAGCCTTATATTTTTTAAATAAAATTATTCTTTCGTGAGATTAAGAGTCACTTATGGTTTCTCTCCCTCCCTATCCCATCTTGTTTCATGGATTCTTCTCCTACCCACTTAAGCCCCCATGTTGCATCACCACTCCCTCATATCAGGGAGATCATATGATAGTTGTCTTTCTCCGCTTGACTTATTTCGCTAAGCATGATACGCTCTAGTTCCATCCATGTTGTCGCAAATGGCAAGATTTCGTTTCTTTTGATGGCTGCATAGTATTCCATTGTGTATATATACCACATCTTCTTGATCCATTCATCTGTTGATGGACATCTAGGTTCTTTCCATAGTTTGGCTATTGTGGACATTGCTGCTATAAACATTCGGGTGCATGTGCCCCTTTGGATCACTACGTTTGTATCTTTAGGGTAAATTCCCAGTAGTGCAATTGCTGGGTCATAGGGCAGTTCTATTTTCAACATTTTGAGGAACCTCCATGCTGTTTTCCAGAGTGATTGCACCAGCTTGCATTCCCACCAACAGTGTAGGAGGGTTCCCCTTTCTCCGCATCCTCGCCAGCATCTGTCATTTCCTGACTTGTTGATTTTAGCCATTCTGACTGGTGTGAGGTGTGGGTTGCTGGGGGGAGGGGGGTTGGGAGAAGGGGGGTAGGGTTATGGACATTGGGGAGGGTATGTGCTTTTGGGTAAATTGGAGGGGGAGATGAACCATGAGAGACTATGGACTCTGAAAAACAATCTGAGGGGTTTGAAGTGGGGGGGGGGTGGGAGGTTGGGGGTACCAGGTGGTGGGTATTATAGAGGGCACAGCTTGCATGGAGCACTGGGTGTGGTGAAAAAATAATGAATACTGTTTTTCTGAAAATAAATAAATTGGAAAAAAAAAATAAAAAAAAAAAAATAAAATAAAATTTAAAAAATAAATAAATAAATAAATAAATAAATAAAATTATTCTTAGTTTCAATTCATCCCACCAGTTCACTGAGTGATCTTGAGGTTCTACTTGTGATTCTACTGCTACAGGTTCTCTTTTTGTTTTGTGTCATCTTCAATTTTAATATGCATGAATTTATCCAGGTCATTAAGAAGGAAAGCAAAACAAAACAACTGGCACTGGGCTCAGGGTCCTGTATTTTCCTTTTAGGAGTTCTCTGCCTTGGGGAATCACACATAAAACCCATCTCCTAAGCCATGAATTGTGTCTGACTATAACCAGCTTTCTCTTCCTTGATCATTACAAAACAATTTCATCACTTTCTCCCAAAGTTCCACGAAAGCTGCCACTTCCATTCTGTCACTCAAGGCTGACTGCTGATTAAAATTAATTGAGGAAAAGCTGCTGCTCTCATTGCTTCCTCACCTTCTGAGTGATGAAATTGTCAATGATGCGAGGCAGGAGCACATCAGATTCTCAGTCTTTAGTTGAATGAGACTGCTGGCTGATTTCTAAGTAAGAGTCACATAGCTGTGCTGCAGTGGAGTTGGGGAGAATTAAGTAGATACAAAAGAGACACCATGCCTTCCAGCATGGAGTGGAGGAATCATGATTCCTGGGAAGGAGGAAACCCAGGCTCTACCCTCTGCTCTGCTGCAGATGGTATTAGACATCAGGAATGGGAAATTCTGCACATTTACACACATACAGATGCTCTAGCATGAGTTAGTTACCTTGGAGATTTTCCCCTAGTTTCTCCCACTCACTTATTAACCTCTTGCAACCTTTTTTGCCTTCATTCTTTTGTTGAAATTGTTTTCTTCTTCTTGACTGAAACCCCAGAGCCTGTTTTTTGTCTGAATTCGAGGAACTCTCTTTTGTATTCAGCTCTGTGGACTTTCTGCTTTCTTCATGAATTTCTTCCTTTTTTTGTTTCTCTGTCACTGCATTGTCCTGATACATTCCTGCCTCTTTCCCTTGCTGCTGTCTCCTGTTCCACCACCCTCCAACTGCCCCCATTGCTTAAATGCAGGCTTCTGCCCCAGGCATAGACCCAGCTGCTTGCTTGGTGTCTTCCTTCTGCCCTTTAAATGTCCATGAACCCCACATGAATTTGTCACATTATACCTCAAAGGAATTTATCCTTGATTTCTCTATTTTTCTTAATAGTACTATCATTTCCTCAGTGATGCTGACTCAGAATCCTGAGTTCTAGGGTTGGGTGCTGAGCTATATCCAGTATTACTGAATTAAATAAATACATACTGAGTGCCCATTAGTAGTGCTGGGTTGTAGACTTTTTGCACTGCTGAGCTTAGGTCTGGAGAATTGTAGTGAGAACACCATATAACCAGAGCTCAGCGACAAGAGGTAGGGGAAGATGACATATATTCCTGGAGGACCTGCCAGTTGCCGTTTCCTGCTCTATGGCCTTCATATAGACATCTCAGTTGAAGCTTACGACCTTCTGAGGTCAATACTATAGCTAATTAAAGGTAAGTTCAGTGGGCTAAAGGTTATAGGACTACTTAGTAAGTGTTGGGACCAGGATCCAAAATTGGGTCTGTTACCTTTTCAGCATAGCATGTTGCTCTCTGGGCTGTCACAGAGGAAGTGACAGATGTGTCAGTTGTTTATAGATGAACTTTTCTCAGTAGTTCATATGTAGAAAAGAATTCCTCACATAGGAAATAAGATATAAAAAGGTACAGAGGTATGAAAGAGTGTGCATTAGAGTTAGGAGCAGAGATAAGGAACATCAGAGGAAAAGGAGGTTTTAGGGAGAGAAAGGGTGCTTTGGGTTTCAGGCATGTCCAGTTTGGGGCATTTATAGGCTGTCCACATTGGCGGGTCAGTGAATAGTTGGAAAGATGGGATTGGATTTTTAAAATAGGGAATGAGACATTTAAATTTATGTCATCAGCACACGGAAGAAGTTGGAGCTGTGGAGACAGGAAAAGGACCCAGGTAGGATGTACAGGGCCCAAATCTCCAAGATACGAGCATGACGCTATGGAGAACAGGAGGACTGAGAGGAGCTGTCAGAGAGGCCGAGGACCAGCTGGAGGGAGAGGATGATGAAAACCAGAGGGGATATTGCTGTACAGTGTTCTGGAAAGAGCACTGGACTTAATGAGTCATGGTATCTGATTTCTGGTCCCAACCCTCTGCTTATAACTAGCAAGACCTCCTAACTAACTAGACCTTTCAAAAAGGTCAAGGCCAACAGGGTTTGTAAAGGGATAATTTATAATTAGAACTAAGAATGCCAGTTGAATCTGGCAGCTAGGAGGTCACTGGAGAAATTGGTGTGAATAGTTTAAATTTAGAGGTGGGCAGTGGAATCTGTGTATCAAAGGGTTGGGACATGAGCCAAGAATGAAGAGTGGGGGAAAAAGTGGGCTACTCTTTTAGGACCAGAATCTTTGAATTCTACCTGTGTAGAGTCTCATCCCATCTTCAAGGTCTGCCCAAATGCAGACCCATCTAGTAAATTGCCTCCCACACTCTTTTCCCTGTCTGTGTTTCCAGGTCATTTTCCTTCCATTTGTAACCCTGAGCACAGTCTGGTCTGTGTTTGTTATTTGAGTGCAGCTTCTGGGGCTAAATTGCAAACTCCTTGAGATGGGAGACCCTTTCCTGGTGTCACCTGTAACACCCAGCCTTGAACACAGTGTCTGCTCATGATGTGCCTTACACATAGTAAGCACTCGTGAAATACTTGCTGGATAGAGTGACTTAGAAACTAGCATCATAGCAGGGTGCCTGGGTGGCTCAGTTGTTTAAACATCTGACTCTTGATTTTGGCTCAGGTCATGATCTCAGGGTTGTAATATTGAACCCTGCATTGGGATCTGTGTTCAGCCCAGAGTCTGCTTGTCCCTCTTCCCTTTGCTCTTCCCCCTACTTGCTTGTGCATGTGTGCTCTCTCTCTCTCTCCCAAATACATAAATAAAATCATTTAAAAAGAAAGAAAGAAAGAAAGAAAGAAAGAAAGAAAGAAAGAAAGAAAGAAAGAAAGAAAGGAAGAAAGAAAGAAACTAGCATCACAGAAAGCAGCATAAATTCTTGGAATAATTCTGGTATAATTTGCCCTCCCTCCCTCCATCTTCCTTCCTCTTTCTTTCTTTCTTCTTTTCTTCCTTTCTTTCTTTCTCTTTCTTCATTTCTCTCTCTCTCTCTCTCTCTCTCTCTTTCTTTTCCTGAGGGAAGAGAGTATATGCTGATTGAATGAAATGTAGATAAGTGTCTGACTAGCATATCTTCCAGGTAAATGGGGTCTGTATTCTCATGTGATATAGCTCAATCAGTGATTCTTTGAGTACTTTAAATGTTTGTCTACATGAAACCACACAACTAGCATAAAGTTTTATTAACTTGATGTTTGGTTCCATTTGTTAAAGCTTCTAAACTGATTCATTTAGGAATTTTGACTTTGTTTAGAAATGAACTTTCAGGGACACTGGGTGGCTCGGTGGGTTAAGCCTCTGCCTTCGGCTCAGGTCATGATCTCAGGGTCCTGGGATCAAGCCCCGTGCAGCATTGGACTTTATGCTCAGCAGGGAGCCTGCTTCCCCCTCCCCCTGCCTGTCTCTCTGCCTACTTGTGATACCTCTCTCTGTCAAATAAATAAATAAAATCTTAAAAAAAAAAAAAAGAAATGAACTTTCAGGGGTTCTGATCATTCTCAGTGTTCTGGATAGATATGGGGCCATGAAATAGAGAAGGAAGGATACTAAACAAAAGAGGGGGAACATTGCTGTACAGTGTTCTGGAAAGAGCACTGGACTTAATAAGTCATGGTGTCTGATTTCTGGCCCCAACCTTCTGCTCCTAACTAGCAATGTTACCCTACTCAACCACCCCTGTGTTTTGGTCTCTGCATTTATAAAATAAGGTGGCTAGACCAGATGTCTCTAAGATCACCTTTCCTGTTTTAACATTTTATGAATCTATGAAAACCTTTTCTACAGTGATACTGAATAAACCATTTCTACTCTCATGCTCTCTACTTTCCAATATCCATTTGGCAGGGAGTACAGAATTATTGAAGGAGGAAAGCTCAAAACTGGCTCATTTCCTCCCTCCCCTCCATCTTTACTCCTGCCTGCTGTTATTATAAAGAACAAAATGCAACTTGATGGCCCCGGGTTGATTATTGAACTGTAAGCTCTGCAGAGAAAGGACCATATCTAATTTCCTCTGTGGGTCACCCCAGAACTGTGGTTCCAGATCCTATATGCACTGCTCTGCCTGTTTGCTTAACTGACCGTTTGAATGCTTGACTGTGTGGAATCGGTGTGGTGACCTGTTGAAGGTGAATTGCTCAACTTGGCAGGTAATTCATGGTTCCTATTTGTTGCTATTGATTTTAATTATGTAGCATATTTCTATAAATATTCTACATAGACCCAGAAACTTACAAAAGCACAGGGGATGTGTGTGTGTGTGTGTGTGTGTGTGCGTGCGTGTGATTAGAGATATATATGATTATAAATGAAAACCAGCAAAACATAAGAAAATCTCTAGCAGTGACTCCTTTGTTCCATTTTCTATTGCAATCTAGGTGGCAAACTCCTGAGGCTTCTGGATTCCTGTTCTGAACAGTTTCTCAATTGTGTTCTAGGAGTAAGGTAGGGGTGGGTGGATGGTAAGAGCTTTCTTATCAGATGTGACATGACTGATAGTTATTTTATTCTAAAGACTGGTTAAAAAGGGGAATCTGAAAAAATGAAGCATACACAACTCAAACATTTTATGTCAGTCTAAAATCTGTGAATGCGTATCCCTTTCTCAATCTTATGATGTAGGGTTGAAGATTTAACTCTTGCATACGAATTACCAACCATCCTTTCTCTCCATCTCTTAAGGTGGAGAGGAAACATAGACACTTATAAAGCAGTCTAAGTACAGAACTCTTAAAAAAAAAAAGATTTTATTTATTTGAGAGAGAGTGTGTGTGTATGCAGGAGAGGGAAGACTTTGAGCTGACAGCTAGCCTGTGTGGGACTGACCTCACCATCTGGAGATCAGGACCTGAGCCAAAACCAAGGGTCAGATGCTTAACCAACTGAGCCACCCAGGCATTCCTGAGCACAAAGTACACTTAGATATATACAGTAATTTTCCCAGCCTTATAAAATTTCTTCACTCTCACCTAATTAAATACAACTTTGGAAACTTTCTACAGTATTCAATCTAATTTTCATAGAATTAGCTCTCTTTTTTCATTTATATTTCATCAGTTTAATTAATATTTACTGGTACTCTATAATTTAAATAGCATGTGAAACTATTAATGGGCTCAGGAACAATTTCAACATCCTTTGATAGGCATGGATTATAAACTGGTGGGGACAAAAAGCATGGGAGCTTCCATAAGTGGCCTACTAGCCATGTGCCTGGATTGGACCACAGGCACCAGCCACTGTGTTTTGTAAAGCAAATGGAAGGTGGCAGTTCATCTGGTGATTTGGCTAGTGGAAATCCCTCATAAGAGCATGGACTGTGTCTTTGAAGTATCCCTTCAGTCAAAAAGCCAAAAGTATCCTTGATCTTTTCACAGGTCTTCTCAAAATGGCCAAAGCTGATTTTGTCTGATGCCTGCTCTGTTGATTGAGGACACACATGGGTTCATTTTCTTTCTTCCATCTGTGTAGCCCACTCATGGGCAGGTACAACTGTCTCCGTGCTTATTATATACTGCTACCGAGGCAGTCCTGGACAAATCTTTATTACTGTCACAACCGGTAGTAAATATTTTGTTGTGCTTACAAATGAGGGGTATATAAGATGCTGAGAATGCAAAAAAAATTATGATCCTGCTCTTTAGAAACATGGATTGTAGTTGGAAAGGAAGGATATTTTTATGTCCAGACATACATACATATGGAAAGATAATAGTATGGAGTAATATATGCAAAATATATGTGTACCAAAACCATTCTTATCATATCTTATGGCATGTTTGGGCATAGATAAGATAAGAGTGAGTCTTAGACATAGTCAGGGTTACAGGAATTTGGACAGACTCTTAATGTCTTCTTCATGTTTTACACAAAGGCTTTAAATCACTCTTTTTCTAAATTGAAGTAAAATTGACACACAACATTATATTAGTTACAGGTGTACAACATATTGATTGGATAATTCTATACATTACTCAAAGCTCAACATGCCAAGAATAGTCACCATACATTATTATGTTATTGACCATATTCTCTATACTGCATTCTTTATCACTGTGTTGTTTATTTTATAACTGGAAGGACCTCTTAATCCCGTTCATCTATTTCACCATTCTCCCTTCCCCCACCCCTTGGCAACCATGAGTTTTTTCTCTGTATTTTAGAATCTTAAGAAGGTTTTTTTGTTGGTTTGTTTTGTTTTTCAGCATCCATGTACAAGTGAAATCATGGTATTTGTCTTCCTCTGTCTGACTTATTTCACTTAGCACAATTCCTTCTAGGTCCATTCATGTTGCCATGAATGACAAGATCTCATTCTTTTTATGGCTGAATACTATGCCATAGAGTATGTGTATGTTTGAGTGTGTATGTGTATATGTGTACCAAAACCATTCTTATCATATCTTATGGCATGTTTGGGCATAGATAAGATAACTGGACTTGAACAGGGATACTCCAAGAGGGGAACTGACACGTCATGGGAATGGACATGTCTTTGGGGGCAGATGAACGTGCAATCCTCTCTGTGTGCTGAGGAAAGCCCAACCCAAATGGCACAAGTCAGTGTCCTGAGCAGCTGCATACAAGGGTACTCTGGCCAATGGTGCTGATGAACACGATGTCCTGTCATGGGGCTTCTGAGGGGCCAATATTAAGATATTGGGGCAGGCAGTTGAGATTATCAGAGGAGGGAGGGCTGAAGCCATATTGTCAGGGTTCATGGAGAATATAGCCAAAATGTAACCTAGACCATTTACTGACCAAATTGAGCACCCTTGACATTAGATACTTCACCAAGGAAGGGAAGCTTAATTGTTTTGGTACTAGAAAGTGGCACACACTTCCCCCATTCTTCCTTTCTCCTGCCCCTGTTCTAGGAAAGAAAACTTTTACAATCTGAACTTTTCCCCTGAAGCATACATGTGACTGATGGAGGTTATGGCTCCTTCTGGACCAAAATTTGTCTGCTCTGGGCCCTTGAGAAGTTTGCTCTTTAGGGAGGAACTTTGGGGATCTGTGTGCAGTCTCCAAGTATCATCTGGAAAGGATGAGTAGACTCTCATCCTCAGCAGGCTTGGTCCATGATGAGTTGATTTATGACTCCTGTTCCTCAAAGCATGACTCTTCCCCAGAAGCAAAAGTAAACTCTTTCTTAAGCCTATTTCCTCCTAAAACAGAAGATTGGTTATCTAATTATTATTGTCTTAGCTAGTTTATTTGATTCAGCAAAGTATTTGGCCCATTAAAACCTGTTTCTAGCCGGGTCTCATTGGTTCATCTACACTTTTCCTTACTCCTTGTATGTTTTAAACCAAATAAGAAACTCAGTATCTAAACAGAATGGTGTTATTTCCAAAGTGAAATAATCATAGCAGTATTCAGTGGAAAACGCTTTCATACAAGGTGACACCTGGTTTCCCCTTCCTGCATCTCTGCTGGAGGTCAGTCCCAAAAGAACATTAAGAAATTCCCCTGTGCTGGAGCAGTTGCAGTGTGGCCCGAGATTGTGTTCTCTGAGGGAATATTAGGCATGGGAACTGAACTTCGATTTCTTTCATCTCACAGTCCACAGGAGCATTTCCCCTGGCACCTGTTGAGGAGTCAACCCTGTAGCTAAAGCCTCTGGAAGTCTGGGAGACCTGTCAATGAACCTCCTGGAATTCTCCCTTCCCATAGGTGGATCACCAGTACTGCATACTCCTGAGGGTACTTGAGGGTCACATTTGTATGTGGAAGTCTTTTGTGTTGCTTCCTCATCTGTGCCATCTCTATGAATTTCCCTTTACCGCTAGAGGAGCTATATCTCTGTTATCTGTCTTCCCCATTAGGGTATAAACTATGACTTTTCATAGATGCATCTGTACTATCTAGAAGAGAGTTTGCACATAGGAGGCACTCAGTAAGTATCTATAGAATGATCATGTTCTTTAATTGTGTATATTGCTAAATTTCTACCAACCCACTGTCTCCTATGTCAGCTGTACACTGGACCATAGTCAAGATGCCAGTTGCTGGCAGGGAAAGAGTTAGGTGAGGTCAGTGATAGTGACCAAGCAGAACCTTCGTGCCACAGGACCTGGGACACTGGGCAGGTGATCAAAGGTGGGTCAGCAAGGATTTTATTACCAGAACCAAGGCTAGGGCTTTTATTCTGTATTTCCCAAGACTAAGGCTTCAAATCCTGGGGTGGATCCCAGTCCTCATAATAGAGTCACTGACCTTGAACCAAAACAAAATGAGCATTGCAGGGATGGAAATTGAGGCAAAGCCTGAGAGAGCTTTATCTCCTTAACTCCTGTGGCCAACAGAATGCCTGTGAATTAACTGGAATCAGGCATCTTTGGTACTTGTAGGGCCAAGTGATGATTTAGTTGTTAAACAGCTAAATTGTGGGCAAGTAATTTTTTAAATCCTTTTATTAAGGAAGACTTTAAACAATCACCTCAATATCCTTTCTGCTTATGTCTAAAAACTGGTTGATAGCAGGGAAAAAATATCCTTTTTTAAAATTAAATTTAATTAAGCAACCTACAGTACATCGTTAGTTTTCGGTTAGACTGAAAATACTCTTTTTTTCCTCATGATGCCCCATGATGTCATAGAATACTGACAGGAGAGAGTATGCAGCCTCCAATGACTTAATTTCAGGCACATAAACGGTCATGTTGGCTCACGGGAGGGGGAATCTCTTTATATTTATTCCATTAGAGGTTTTTGGGTATCTGCGGCCCCGTCCACCTTTGCTGCTCTGTTGGAACACAGTGCCAGCTGTCCCGTCCTCCTCCCATACATAGCTCTGGTCTCCGGGCCAATGCAGTATATCTTCTAGATGCTGAGAACCCAGCCCCTATCAATTTGGCCTGGATTTATTAAACTCCATTGCTGGGGAATTTTATATCACATGGACATCAAGGCCATATATAGCAACTCCTGTCTTTTATTTCTAACTTCCCCTCTGTGTTTGCACCTCTCTCTGCCCAGGATTTTTGTGCTTCTCTGAATTTCTAAATCGCCAGCTATAATGTGCCCATCTCTCTTTCCTTGCCGCTCCCTTGTGTTATTTATGATAGGCCCAGGAGAAAATGTCCATTCAGATCAGAAAGAGATTATATGAGAGAAGAGAGAGTTGGCAATGGTGTTTGGAGTTGCAGCCTCTGACATTTAAAAAATAAAAGTCCTGAGTGAGGGTGGCAGGGGAAGGTGGTTATGGAACGTGTGGCAGCCGAGGGGGAAAGTCCTCTGGGCTGATGGCTGGCTGGGGCACTACTGAATGTGTGATCCAAGAGCTTTAGCAATTGATTGATTTTTTTTGGTGAAAGAATTAAGAATATGCAAGGTGAAAATTGTTATTGTCACCCACTTTTTTTTTTTTTTAACCAGGGCTAACATAATTAAGTGAATTATCTTATGAGAAATTTGACAAAGAAGTCAACACTGGGGTAAAATGAAAGCTTTCTGCTTGATCTTGCCCAATCACCATAAACTCTGGAGGTCCCTGTTTGATGAAACCATTCAAAAGACCCCCAGTATTCTCTCTAGCTTTCTAGAAATCTTAGCATAAATTCTGTACTGGCTGACGGATTTGTTTGTTCCAGAACACTGGTGTTTTGTGTGAATTCTACATTTAAAGGGAGCTCAAGGCATGTGCCCAGGACACTGCTGGATAAATTCCTTGTTTCTAAAAGTGTTAATGATGCCAACAATAATTCAGAAGTTGCTCGGACTAACATTGTGCCTTCAAATCTGGGGGTTTTGAACGCATGTCGTGGGTTCCCATAGGCTTGCTATTTCAGCTTGAGGATCCCCATCATTCCTTTATGGGTCTGAAACTATGTAGTTCTATGAGAGATGGAAAATTTTCTGTTTCTTTATCAATGCGCTTTTCAGTTGAAGTGAGCGAAGAATATATCCTGTTGCAGGAAAGTCTGATGTTCGCCTACTCCTCAACCCTGAGGTTTGGTGCTCCTTCAAGAAGCCAGTATGAATCCTGCCACCAACCTAGTTCTTCAGGCTTATAACCTCTGAGTCCGTCTTGGCTTCTCTCTCTGTCCCTTTGTCCCCACACCAGTCCATCACCAAGATCTCTTGTTTCTTTCCCTTAAACATCTCTTGACATTTTTAGCTTCTTCCTATCAGCCAAGAGCAAGCAGTTTCTCTCTCTCCTGGACAGAGAGCATATTAGTGTGCTTGCTGCTGTCCTTGCTCCCCACCCTCCTCGACCCAGTCTCTCTAAAGCTGCCTGTGCGATGCTGACAGTGTGACCTGTTGATGTCCATTCTGGGCCTGGAACATTTTGTGGTTTGAAGTCCAATATCCTCAACATGGCTGTCAAGGTTCTGCATGATCTGACCCCTCTTTGCTTTTCCAGCCTTGTCCTAGTCAGTCCCCCTTTTCTAGGCATGTTGGCTCTCTTTCAGCAACATGTCAAGCTCTTTCCTGCCTTTAGTCCTTGGCTGATGTGCTTTTGTCCACTAGGAACACTTTCCCATACTCCCTTCTCTCCTTCACATAGACAACTCCTATTCAACTGAACAATTCAGCCTAGATTTCTCTTCCTCCATGGAGCCTTCTCCTTACTCTAGCTACATTGGGATCACTTGCTTTTAAGCCTTTACAAAATACCACACTTTGTAGTAACACAAATCTCACTGATTATTGATTGCTGTATGCCTGTTGGGTTGTCGGCTACATGAGGGCAAGGATGGGGTCTGTCTTGTTCATGGGACCTGAAATGTATCAGATGCTCAGTAAATATTTATTGCATGCATGAGGATTCATAGAAATGGTTGATCACCCCTTTCTTTTTTTTTTTTTTTTTTAAAGATTTTATTTATTTATTTGACAGAGAGAAATCACAAGTAGACAGAGAGGCAGACAGAGAGAGACAGAGAGGGAAGCAGGCTCCCTGCTGAGCAGAGAGCCTGATGTGGGACTCGATCCCAGGACCCTGAGATCATGACCTGAGCCGAAGGCAGCGGCTTAACCCACTGAGCCACCCAGGCGCCCATGATCACCCCTTTCTAAAGGTGTTTTCCATATAGAATATATATGCATATGTATTTTTTTTAAAGAATTTGCTTATTTATTTGAGAGAAAGAGAGAACGCCCAACCAGGGGAGGAGGGGCAGTAGGAGAAGCAGACGCTCCACTGAGCAGGGAACCCAACATGGGATTTCACATCGGGCTCCTCATGGGGCTCCATTCCAGACCCTGGAATCATGACCCTAGCCAAAGGCAGCCCCTTAATTGACTGAGCTACCCAGGCACCCCTACATATGTATTTTTTTTTTTTTTTAACCGAAAT
Source organism: Neogale vison (assembly GCF_020171115.1). NCBI lineage: Eukaryota > Metazoa > Chordata > Mammalia > Carnivora > Mustelidae > Neogale > Neogale vison. The sequence goes on along the minus strand of NC_058093.1, from coordinate 94,623,830 downwards.
GTGTTATCAGCATTCTGGGCAAGATTTTTAAAAAAAATTTTTTTTTAATATTTTATTTATTTATTTGACAGAGAGAGAGATTACAAGTAGGCAGAGAGGCAGGCTGAAAGAGAGAGAAAGAAGCAGGCTCCGTACCTGATACAAGGCTCGATCCCAGGACCCTGAGATCATGACCTGAGCGGAAGGCAGAGGCTTAACACACTGAGCCACCCAGGCGCCCTGAGTAAGTTTCATTTTAATTAGTCATCCTGTACCTATTCTTTTGTGGCCATTTGTATTCATATGGAAATGCAAATATAGTTGTGTTTCATGCTGTATCTTTTCTTCTTTTTCTTTTTCTTTTTTCTTTCTTTTTTTCTTTTTAAGTATTTTTCAGGGTCTGTGTCTTTCTTTTCTATTTCCATACACTTCTCAAATATATCCAAGGATGTTTTTGAGGGATAGGAATGGATTAGAGGCATACATTTTGTACTATTTTGGTACTTAATCTCCTAAAAGCATTTCTTGGTAACATGGTGAAATTTACAGCAGTCCCCAGTCATAGTCCCTTTCAGAAATATTGCTGAGTAAAAAATCCTAGTTAAAGATGAAAACGTTTGTTGGCCTGCCACCCTTTCCAGCTGTAGAATTGCTCTTGGTGACTTACCTCGGGCTGACTCTCAGCCTCTATATTTATGAAACTTTGCTGCCATAAAAATAACCAGGCAAAAAATGGCACTATGCTATGCTCATGAGGTTTGCTTCAGTGGGATGGATGCCATTTCATCACACAAAATACTGTGGATTTTGGCATCTTCAGGTTAGCACCAACTCCTCTTTCTATTGTGATGCTGGGCATTTTCAACTAATTGTTATGGCTTTGGTTTGGTAGAAACATTGGCATTCCTCTTGCCGTGGGCAGCATCTTCTTGGGTTTTCATGAAGGATCCAATGCAACTTTAAGCGTGTTGAAAGACAGATGGAGGCTTCAAACGGTTGTACGAAATGGGCACTCATCACGTTCATAGAAGACTTCAACATTTTCATTTATTTTCAGCAAGGACAGCCAACATCATTCACATGTCTGATTATCTCAACAATGGATTTAATTTACCCCTTTGAGTTGAAAATTTTTCTTTCGCCTATTTATGACTTTAGTATTTAAATTTCAGGAAATATTTTATGTTTACTTATTTGCTTTTCCTGGAAATACCCTTTATATTAGGTTTGCTGAATCAACATTTAACAAATTATCCTAGTTTTCAAAATACTTCTAATGTTAATTGCATTGGCTATCTATATATTTTTTATGTATACAGTAAACTCAAGGTTAGACCATGGTCCTATTGATTGTCCTGTTTTACAAGTATTAGGTCCCCTGCCGTCCCTTCCTTTCTTTCTTCCTTCCCTCCTCCCTCCCTCCCTCCCTCCTTGCTTCCTTCTTTTCATCCCCCTCCCTCTTTCTTTTCTTTTCTTTCTTTCTATTTCATTTTTTTGTCTCTCTCTGCCTGTTTTTTTTGACATGTTTGTATCTCCATGGAAGGAGGAGCAGGACCATAGACTCTATCATGCAATCAACACATACTTACCATGTGTACATGCCTAGTACTGTCCCTGCTCTATGGGAACTCACCATTCACCTGGGGAAGTGCTATGCCTGAAAAAGTTGTGATCCATTTGAGATGGCTTATTGTGGTTTGGTGAGTTGGTGGTTCAGAAGACATGAGAAGGATGAGAGGTTTGTGAGACACAGGATGAAATGCAAGGCAGTCTCTGAGTTGCCAAGGCTTTAGCGAATTTGGGAGAAGTAGATTCAGAGCAGAGAGTATCACAGACCTTCCAGGGACTAGTTTTCAGCCAGGGATTTATGATGGGCAAGCAGGGAAAATGATTTTGGGGGCAGCGTGGGCTGGTTTACAGAGAACTTTGATTGTTGGACAGGGCCTGACTTCAGAGGGCCATGTAAGAGGATTTTTTGCTTTTGTGTGGTAGGTGATGAGAAAGTGCTCATGATTTTGACCCATTCTCTGCAACTGAAAAGAATTAGCATGATTCCTTGTAAGGAGCTTTGGCTAAAGCCTTGACAGAGCAAAACTGAATGAAAGTTTCAAATTAAGTTTGGGGAGATTTGTCAGTTAACTTTGAAAGTTTTAATCCTTTTAGTTTTCGGAGGTGAGTAAGAATTAGCTTAATGTCATTTTTTCCCTTTATCTTGCCACTTTATATATTCATTGATAGGAGATTTGCATTTGAAAAGTTTATTATATATTCCAGTAGGAAAATTGCACATTGTTGATAAATATATCTTTTATAATTCTTGCTGTTATTAAAACACTGCTAATTTTATTAACACTTTCTCAAAGGAAAGTGAAAGTGAAATGAATGCCTGTGAAGCCCCTTCATTATCTCGTCTGCCCTTGCCTTCCTCATGTTGCCAAAATTTTGATGGGAAAAAAAGGGGGCTGCCCAGCAATTTTCTTTTCATTTGACGTTTCAGCACTCCTCCAGTCCATTGCTGTAATGAAAATTGGCAGCTCTTGAGAAAAACAGTAACCACTCAGAGGAGAGCACCTGCTACATGGACCATGAACAGCAAAGAAACCACTTCAGCCCAGATGTGATGCCATTTTTCAAATGTGTTAGAGGCAACCCTGTTAGATGCTCATAGGGTAGTTAGTCTCAGGGCAGGAGGTGGGCAGACCATCCCATCTCAACTGTCTGGTTATCCATCATCTTGCACACATGATTAAAAGTTTGAAGTTTAAAGGCAATAATGCCCTTGGGGCATTATCATTTCTCTTTGGACTTTTCAGCAAGCAGTTAGGGCACCAGATGTCTTAATAGCATTAATGTCAAAGATGGTTAAGTCCTTACTTTTTTTTTTTTTTTTTTCAGGGAATGTTCCATTCACCAGTAGTTAAAGCAAGATCAGACTGATATACTCTAAGGAATAACTAGGTATGATTTTACTGTCAAAAGAATGGTGTTTTCATCAAATATACCAGTTCAGTGTTGATTTTTGAAGGACATACCTTAGGTCTGTATTTATTGCAATGATGGGCCATTGATCAGAATCTTGCTAGCACCTCTCTTTGGGAATTTCTCTGAGACAGTAGATAAGACACAGAAAATAATCTCACCTTTCCCCCTTAAACCTCAAATAATATCAACTAACAGTGTCACCCCCAGTTTTAAACCAACTTTGTTCTGAGTGACTTTTGACTGTCCTGTAAATAAGCTCCACGAAGAAAGCATGAGGATATGTCATCAATGAAGATAATCAAAAGAATGTGCTTAAGGCTGTGAGAAAGTTACCAAAGTGGGTCCCCAAGTTATTTTCATCAGAGCAAACATCACTAAAAAAGCATCGTGTCTCAAGAGGACCAACTTGAATAAGAAAATATGCAACTAAGTATAAGCATTCTTTGGCATTTCTTACAAATAAGTGCTGTAGTAATCAATAGCATGCGATTTGGACCCAGACACCCTGGGTTTGAACTGTAGTTCTGGTACCTTGGAGAAGTCACGAGCTATGAGAGCTTCAGATTCCTTAGGGAGAAAGGGAGATTGTTTGTTAGGACTAAATTAACTGCAATGAAGGTAAACTAAATTAAATATATATGTATATGTATATATTGTATATTCATCTATCTATCCATCCATTTTACACAGCAAATGCTCAATATGTGGTAGTTATTGTTACCAATGTGAAATTGTCATTGAAAGGATCCGTCCTTTCTTTATGGTCTGAACTTGGATGCCTCCCTGGCTGTTCCCCTTGTTCTTCTCCTCCTTTCCCCACAAACCTTCCTTATCCATCTGTAAGTTCCCCCTGCCCCCTTCTATCATCATTTCCCTCTCTTTCTTTCATCTATTCTTGTTGTAATTCCCTTCTTATAAATGAAAAGTGAGTTCAGGATTAGGCCTGCTTCCTCAGCACACAGAAGGAGTCAAGGTGAGAAAACTCTGTGGAACTGCCTTGGGTGTCTGACTTTGATGTGGAGCTGAGAACTACCCAGTGTCCTTGGTGAACAGGGCCAAGCTCTGAGCCCTCTCCTGCCCCCCGTCCACTCTCTCTAGAGGAGCTTTGGGCTTTTCCCCTGAAGAGGAGGTACCTATCCTCCTCCTGTTTCCATCATCAGCCCCCTCTCTTCTCAAGTACTTCCTTTTCCCATCAGTGTGAGAAAATACACAATCATGATGAAATTGGACAGTTTTCCTTCCTTGTTTTGGAGTTTATTAAATTTTAGAATCATGATTCTCAACCAGGGTGCCAGGACCTGCTAGAGGGAAAAAAAAAAAAATCAACATTTTTTTCTGAGAAATGGTCAGGTAGGTTGTGTACAGTTTGAGAACCGTAATTATAGTCATGACGCAATGTTAAGACAAAGCCAAACAAAACAAAACACTGTTATTTTCTTAAATAAAACTGCAGATGATAAGCTAGGCTCACCAGCCTTGCTCCCTGAAGATACTCTGAAGGCAGACTTTATCTTTAGAAGGGTAGAAATGATCAAGAAGTGGATTTAGTGTCTGATTTTTTTTTTTTTTTTGAGGGGGGACTGCATGAGACTATTATATAACCAGATGAGGCATAAGATTTTAAAAAGTACAAAAACTGTTGAGAAACACCGCTTATTTATGAAGTTGGCAAAAACAGTAATCACAGCTCAAGAAACCAGGCCTGACCTGGAAGCTCCCTAGAGACTCATTCCTGTGTTTAATGAGAAGCTGGTAAGAGAAACCAGCTGAGACTGACATGCCCATTGTGTTTGTTTGGGGAATTTTAATTTGATGGTAACCTGCTCATCACAGAAATTCACAGGAGATCTCAGCCATAACGAGCACCACTTTGTACTTCCATCAGTAGAAATAACAATTCCTGCATGAACTGAAAATATGAAATTGACAACAACCTCCCTTGGGTTTTGTCATTTGCCCCCATGTCACTGTCTGTTTCATCCTACTTTAGGAAAAATGAAACAGTGCTAGGTGTGCTCAAAACCATAAAAATCTCTAGTTTCACTAACATGGATCTCCTAGATATTGATACTTTGGATGTTCCCCTTTGGTTTGTGTATCTTACTTACCCAATGACATATAATTAATTGACTACTATTTCTTGTTTTTTTTTTTTTTAAAGATCTTATTTATTTATTTGACAGACAGAGATCACAAGTAGGCAGAGAGGCAGGCAGGGCGGGGTGGGGGGGAGCAGGCTCCCCCATGAGCAGAGAGCCTGATGCAGGGCTCAATCCCAGGACCCTGAGATCATGACCTGAGCCGAAGGCAGAGGCTTAACCCACTGAGCCACCCAGGCACCCGACTACTATTTTTTAAAGGGCAGATAAGTAACTGGGAGAAACATAACCTCCTGAAAACAGCAGCTTTTAAACTGTGGCTCTTCTGGTTGATCTTGTGACCTCCCCTTTACACAGGTTTTCATGGGTTATGGGGGGTAAACACAAAGAATGTATCATCCAATGGAAAGTGCATTAGATTTATGCGGATGTGGGTTGGAGTCTTGGCCCTGACATTTGATAGCTGAGAGGGCTGGAGCAAGATATGTAATTTTTTTGAGCCCCAGTTTTCTCATCTATTAAACAAGGATGATGAGACTCTCTCTGTAGAGGTTTTGTGAAGTTTGAAGACATGCTTAGAAAGTGCCTAGCAAAATATCTAGTACACAGCACAGTTCAGAATCTCATTTTTATCATTATGCCCATTGGCTAAATCCTCTAGCTAATGTTGAAGTTTAACATGTCGAATAATAGGTATAATATATTTATTGCTAACTATATGTTCTTACCCTGATCCTAAAGCTCTGTCTCATGCATCCTGACACCCTTGCCTGTCTATGCGCAGTCATCACCTACTGGTCAAAGTATGCACTTGTCCTCATGCTCTCACGAAATCAGTTCCACACATCCAGGTAATTCGTACATACCCACTCATTGTAGGGATAGACTGAATCTATTTTCAGGACCCAGTAATCAGACATGTGCATAAGGTGGTAAGAGGTGCTGCACAGAAGCCAATAATACTTATCCCTGGGGTCACTGGCCATGATGCTATGGTATCCAAGCAAGAGAAGCAGAGAGCTGCTCACGGGAGCCTGCTTTGGCCTGTACGGTCTCTGCTCCACAGACACTCACGCGGCCTGACTCAGCTCCAGCCTTTTGGAACGTCTGCCTTTGCAGGAAGCCCTGCTCTTTATGCCACGATGTGGTTATTGGTTTGATATGAAGATAGGGAGGTTGACCTAATGTTGGGCAGAGCTGTGCTGTGAGAGCCCAGAGATTCGTTACTGGCTCCTGCACCTTTACCAAATTCAGCCGTGTTTTGTACACCTTCTAAAGAGTATGCAAGCTTAAGAAGAGGAAGGCCCCTGTCCTCAGCCTCTGTTCTCTCTCTGGGAACTCAGAGGAAGTCTGTTGACTAGGAGAAGGGGGAGGAACCATGGTCCTGTCAGCTGGTTGATCACTGATTGCCCACAGGCGGGCTATCTGGTGCCGCCTCTTCTGCTGATTAGCTGCCTGAGATTCTCTTGCTAAAAACACGTGTTCTTTTTCTGGCCCTTGGTCAGGAAGGCCGTTTCAAGGCTGGGCAAGGGAAGGGAGAAGAGGTAGATGCCAATCAATTATGATTGTCTTTGTTAATGGCACAGGAGTAAGGTTCAGCAGGGTGACCAATAAATCTGTTGTTGAAAGTCATGTACGTGAATGGTCTATTGATTCCTTGACAATGAAAAACATATTTATTGTGTTTTTCTGATTACACACACACACACACACACATTTAGAGGATATTCACACTATGCCAAGAAATATAAGGAGGAAAGTAGAAATCACCTGGAATGCTGACACTCTATGATTGTTCCCATTAACATTTGGCGATCTAGTCTTTCTTTTTTCTTTTTTTTTTTTAAATTTTATTTATTTATTTGAGAGAGAGAATGAGAGAGAGAGCATTAGAGGAGAGAGGTCAGCGGGAGAAGCAGACTCCCCGCTGAGCAGGGAGCCTGATGTGGGACTCGATCCTGCGACTCCAGGATCATGACCCAAACCAAAGGCAGTTGCTTAATCAACTGAGCCACCCAGGTACCCCTGATCTATTCTTTCATGACAAATTTTTATGCAGGGAGGTACAGAAATATCTTATTTCATACAAATCATATCACAATGCTGTTTATTAAATTTGTGTGCATAATTTTGTTCTGTCATTATTTTTTTTATTTATTTTTTAATTATTTTTTATAAACATATAATATATTTTTATCCCCAGGGGTACAGGTCTGTGAATCATTAGGTTTACACACTTCACAGCACTCACCAAAGCAAATACCCTCCCCAATGTCCATAACCCCACCCCCCTTCTCCCAACCCCCTTTCCCCCAGCAACCCTCAGTTTGTTTTGTGAGATTAAGAGTCACTTATGGTTTGTCTCCCTCCCAATCCCATCTTGTTTCATTTATTCTTCTCCTACCCCTTAACCCCCCCATGTTGCATTATTTTTAAGACGGTATATGCTTTTCTCAGTTACCATCTTGGAATTCTTTCCATGTGAACAAGAGTGGATCTAATTCATGATGTCTCACCTCAGCACTATTGACATTTGGGGATGAATAATTCTTTGCTGTGGAAGGGATGCTCTGTGCATTGTAGAATGTTGAACATCATTGCTGTGCACTACCTACTAGATCACAGCAGTACGTATCCCCCCTCCCAGGTTGTGACCCCCAAAATATCTCCAGACATTGCCAAATGTCCCCTGGGGGATAAAAACTATCCCTGGTTGAGCCTGGTTGAGAGCCTGAATAATACTCCACAGCACTGAAATCCACTTTTTGTGCAATCTTTCCTTTTCTGGTGGTCAGTTTGTTTGCTGTATCTTTTTTGCCTGTTACCTTTATGATTTGGATGGGTGCTGCCCTTGGTCTATTATTGCCATGTTGGAACATGAAAAGTTTACAGAGATAAAACACATGCCTCTGCTTCTGCAAACACAGCACTGGCTGTACCTGGGCATTTGCCTTCCTCCTGGGTGAGGCCAAAGAGCAATCATAAATGAGCAAAGCTGTGACGGGCCTGTGACGCACTGGGAAGGCAGGGCCTCTATCATGGGTAGGTGGTCTTCAGCCTGGCATGATGGCAGCCAGGTGGGAATGAAGGCCCAACATTACCAAATAGTCTCATTTTCAAGAGAAGTTGGAAATAGGTATTTTTATGTAAAAAACTCCCAGTTTTTTTTTTTTTAAGTTCAGAAACAGTTAAATTTTTAGAAAGCATAGTACAGGCTAAAAAAAAAAAAAAAAAAAAAAACAAGTCCCCTGCTCAAATCTGACCCACGGTTTCCACCATCCACCTCCAGTGTATTATTTATCATCGACTGATCTGAGTCTTCCTGGGGTTTTAGTTCCGTAAGTAGCTAATGGTAAGGGTCTAGTTCAGCTTTCTGGTGAACACTGAGCTTTGACCCACCTGGTCTGCAGCGACACTTGCCCCTCACCAGGTCCCACCCGCTTTTGCAGAGAACCTCTGCTCCTGTCATCTATGTTGTCTCCACGTCCAACGGGGCCTGAACCACCACCCTAGGGGCTTAGAGGCTGCGGACTTAGTGTTCTCAGGAGAAGACGAGTCCGTGCTACTTGATTCCTCTCAGAATCGTCCTATCTCCAGCTTCAGAATCTATCTCCATGGTGCCTGGGGTATCTGTGTGTGTGTGGGGGGGGTGATATTTATTGGGACTTGGTGGTTTTCAGTGTGTGGAAGCTATACACCTCTTTAGCATCTGTTGTTCATTTAGGAGCATGTGGTTAATTTACTTACCTGGTTTTCGTCCCAGGTAAGGTGTTAGAATAGGAAAAAACACTGCTGATCTCTGAATGCAATACTTCCGTTTCCCAACTAGGGAAGGCAAGGGGAAGGAAGCGATGTGTGGAGGCTCCAGAGCGAGGGCCGGGTGGGGCGGTCCTCTTGTGTCCCATCTCCTTCTCTAGGAGGGCTTTACCAAGCCCCTAACAGCTGGCTTTCATAGAAATCCCCTTTTTCTGTTTCTACTTGTCAGCTGATTGTTAATATTTCTATGATCCAGCCCTGGAATATGACCCTTAGGATCCATGTGCTGATTTGAGTTTTTGCAAAGCTAATTACCCCCACAACCCCAAGTCTTTCAAGAAAATAACCTTGTTCTTCTATTCGGGCATTGTTTTAAATTGGCTTGGGTATAGATTAGAGGAAGACTATGTGGTGTTCTACAAACTTAAAGACTAGATTATATCAGATTTTCATACTCTGCCTCAATAAATTAGATATGACACCGGTGATGATTTTGAAGACACAGCAGCATGTGATAACTGGCAGGCTTTAAGCAGGATTGGATTGATGGACAGCTTGCCCCTTTGGTAGGAAATGTGGTACACTGCAGTGGTACACAGCAGTTCCTTTCTGGTTTTCTACACCCACAGCTGCCAACAGCTCTTTGCTACTGAAGAAGGCAGGCAGATCGGGCAGCCCAAGAGGAATGCCATGTGTTAGAAGAGGCTTTTATCCCAGTGCCCACTCTCCTGCCAGGATGCTATTAGTAAAGTCAGAGAAATGTGTTGGGGACCACCCACCAGCTTGATGCCTGTGTTGGCCAAGGTCAGAACCCTTAGGAATCTGACAGCTTGTTGGCAGTTGCAACAGCAGAAGTTATGGCATCAGAAGAAATACTGCTCCAAGAGAGAAGGTGCGCTCAACTGACAGTCTAGGAATTTGGATTCCCCTAATCCCTTGGGTTTTCTGAGCCTCAGTGGTATTATCTGGAGCACAGGGACCAAACTGCATTGCCTTTTCTATCCCTTAGAGATGCTATTAAAGCCAGTTGCATGTGTGTGCATATACATGGACACACACATACACTTATACACAGTGTGTGTGTGCATTAGGGGTTGAATTTTGTCCCTTCAAAATTCACATGTTAAAGTCCTAACTCCCGGTACTTAGAATGTGATCTTGTTTGCAAATAGAGTTGTTGCAGATGCAATTAGTTAAGATGAGGTCATATTACAGAAGGGTGGTCCTGTGATCCAGTATGACTGGTGTCCTCATCAAAAGGGTAAACTTGGACACAAACATGCACACAGAGAGAATGTGATGTGAAGACTGAGGTTGTGGTTCCATAAGCCTAAGAACTAATAAGTTGGCAGAGGGACCTAGAGCAGATCCTTTCCTAGCACCTTGAGAGGGTTCATGGCTCTGCTGATACCTCGTTCTTGGACTTTCAGCCTTGGAACTGTAAGACAATAAATTCCTGTTGTTTAAGTCACTCAGTTTGTGGCACTTTGTTATGATGGCCCCAGAGAAATAATTATAACCCCTTCCCCCGACAAAATGACTTGAAACATTTAAGACTCAAAAGCAATCTCTAGTATATTTCAGGCCAGTATGAACCTGGTCATGGTAGTATGGGTTAATTGGTTTCTAACACTAGCCTGAGCTGAGGCAGACAGATGGATGGACTAGACAGTAAGATCCTGAAGACAAGAACTGCTTGGTTACACATGGAACCTTACCCTCAGCCCTGAGCACGGTATTTGGTACTATTTGTTGAATGGATTAACTGTTGTGATCAGAGAAATAAATCATTGTGATCAGGTTTTCTTGCTTTCCTTTTTTTTTTTTATTCAACTGAGATAAAATTTACATAACAAAAATACACCATTTTAAAGTGTAAATCCGGGACATCTGGGCGGCTGGGTCAGTTGAGTGTCTGACTCCTGATTTTGGCTCAGATCTCAGCCAGCCCAGTGTTGGGCTCCATGCTCAGTGCAGAACCTGCTTGAGATTCTCTCTTTCTCTCTCTCTGCCCCTCACCCTGCTTGCAGGCCTGTTCTCGCACTAAAATAAATATATAAATCTTAAAGAAAAGATAGAATGCGTAATTCCATTTTTTTGGTATATTCACTAAATATTCATATATATTCTCCTCACAACATTTTCTTCCTTTCTGCCTTTGATAGTAGCCATCCTAATGGATGTGAGGTGTTACCTGATTATGATTTTGATTTGCTTTTTTTGAATGATTAGTGACATTGAACATCTTTTCATGTGGTTATTGACTATTTGCATTTCTTCTTTGGAAAATTCTCTATTCAAGTCCTTTCCCAGTTTATCAATTACATTGTTTATTATTTTTGTTATTTAGTTTAGGAGTCCTTTGTACATTCTAGATGTGAATCCTTTTTTTTTTTTTTAAGATTTTATTTATGTATTTGACAGAGAGAGAGAGAGATCACAAATAGGCAAAGAGGGAGAGAGAGATCACAAATAGGCAGAGAAGCAGGCAGAGAGAGAGGAGGAAGCAGGCTCCCTGCTGAGCAGAGAGCCTGATGTGGGGCTCGATTCCAGGACCTTGAGATAATGACCTGAGCACGGAAGGCAGAGGCCCAACCCACTGAGCCACCCAGGTACCCTGTGAATCCTTTATTAGACTGATAATTTGTGAACATTTTCTCACATTGTGTAGGCTATATTTTCAATTTTTTGAAATGCCCTTTGATACACAAACATTTTTTTTAAATAGTTTGTTTATTCATTTGAGAGAGAGAGAGAGAGAGAGAGAGAATGAGCAGGGGGAGGGGCAGCATGAGAGAGAGAAGCAAGCTCCGTGCTGAGCAGGGAGCCCTACATGGGGCTCGATCCCAGGATCCCACAATCATGACCTGAACGGAAGGCAGACACTTAACTGTCTGAGCAACAGAGACACCCCCACAAATATTTTTCTTAAAGATTCATTTATTTATTTTTGAGAGAGGGGGGCATAGGGAGAGGGATAGAGAATCCTCAAGAAGATTCCCCTTTGAGCATAGAACCAAAGCACCCAAGTACCCTGATACACAAACATTTTTAATTTTGATGAAATCCAATTTATTTTTTTCTTTGTTTTCTTGTGGTTTTGGTATCATATTTAAGACATTATTGTCTAATCCAGGGTCACAATTATATAGTTTTGGCTCTTAACATTTAGGTCTTTCATCTATTTTGAGTTAATTTTTGTGTACAGTGTATGGTAGGGGTCCAGATTATTATTATTATTATTTTTGTGTGTGGCTGTTTGGTTGTCCCTGTACCACTTGTTGAAAAACTAATCTTTCCCCATTGAATGGTTCTTGACTCCTGTGTCAAAATCAGTTGACCAAACACACCTGGATTTATTTCTGTACTCTTAATACTGCTTCACTGATCTGTGTGTTTATCCTTATGCTAGCACCACAACATTATTTATTTATTTATTTATTTGAGAGAGAGAGAGAGGAGCAGAGAGGCAGGCAGAGAGAGAGGAGGAAGCAGGCTCCCTGCCAAGCAGAGAGCACGATGCGGGGCTTGATCCCAGGACCCTGAGATCATGACCCAAGCCGAAGGCAGAGGCTTTAACCCACTGAGCCACCCAGGCGCCCCAGACAACCTTTTGATTACTGTAGTTTTACAGTAAGTTTTGAAATTGGGAAATTTACATCCAATAACTTTGTTTTTTTTTTTTTTCAGTATTCTTTTGCAGAAGGGGGTTTCTTTTTCTGTTTTATTTATTTATTTTTGTTATGTTCAATTAGCTAGCATAGTTTTTGTTGTTAGCTTTCATTAGTTTTTGATCTAGCCTTCAACATTTCAATACTTTCATTTCTTAACCAGTAAGGACAGTAGGAGTTGGTCAAGAATATGAGTTCAAGATATTCGTAATGAGATAAATAGCTGTGCCCTTCAGAACTGAAGCTCTCTCTGCCCTGGATAGAAGCTCTGGCCTGAAAGAGAACCTGACCACACTGGGTCAATGGAGCTTTTAGTGACTGAGGTAGCTAGTCAGTTTCATTGTTTTCCTTGGATTTGTATCTAGTCACCTGGAAAAATCAAGGATATCCTTTTATTTTATTTCTCATAAAGGTATCTTAAGCAGGTAGACAAAATGTGTTTACATTCATTATATAGGTGGAGAAAGTGACAGAATTGAAAGATTTGTTTAGATTACAAAGTTAATTCATGGCATAACATTTACTAGAAGCCGGTCCCCTATCCCTAAATGTTGTGTACTTCTTTTGCTTATAAAAGTGTATTTTTAAAAATTACATGAATAGTAAACGTTAACTGTGAAAAATCATTATAAGTAAGAAGGAGGAGGAAGAGAATAACCACCCATAATACCATTACTGAGAAAAGAGCCAGCAGTTATGAATTCCCCAGTGGACCAGGAGCAGCAGTACTCGGGTAAATGTTCAATAACGGTCTAGGCAGGTAGGGTAATGCCCTGATGTGTACTGTTTGCCAATCTGCGTTGTGCAAATCCTCCTAGATGGCTGATTTTGAGCTACCAGGTTGACATCACTGAATGTGAATGTAGGAAGAGAGCACATAGTCAGCTCTCATGAGCCAAGGCCAGCACATTCCTAAAGGGCATTCTCTCTAGTTTCTTGCTGCTCAAAATGTAGTTCATGAACTATCGGCATTGGCAGCACTTGAGAGCTTGGGGAGAAACCCAGAATCTCGGGCTCTACCCTGGCCTATGGAATCAGAATCAGAACTAGTATTTTAGTAAGCTGTCATGTGATTCCTAGTAATGTTAGAGTTTGAGCAACATTGCTCTGCAGCTGTGCTGTCCTATGTGGCGGCCACCACCACAGGTGCTCACGGGGTACCTGATATGTGGCCAGCCCAAAGTGAGATGGTCTGTTTTGCATTCTTAGTGTCTGCCTTAATCAGTACAGCCTGCTATAGCACATTGCCTTGGACTGAGTGGCGTAAACAACAGTGTTTATTCCTCACAGTTCTGGAGCCTAGGAAGTCCAAGATCAGGGTGCTGGCAATCTGGTGTTTGGTGAAGGCCCGCTTCCCAACTTCTTGCTGTGTCCTCCTCACATGACTGAGAGAGGAGCTCTTGTCTAGGTCTCTCTTCCTCTTCTTTTAAGGGCACAAATCCCATCATGGGGGGTCCACTGTCATGACCTCATCTAAACATAATCACCTGTCAAAGGCCCCAGTACTGTCCCATTGGGAGTTAGAGTTTCAACCTGCAGCCTTGGGGAGACAGTCATACAGTCCATAGCAGTGTGGGAAAAAAAAGTTAACTTCCCCATAAATATTTTTTTTATGTTAACTACATGTCAATATCAGAATATACTAGGTTAAAGAAAATATATTATTGATATTAAATTCAACCACTTTTTACTTTGTTTTTTAATCAAGCTATTAGAAATTTAAAATTGCTTTGTGGCACACATTACATTGGACAGTACTGCTGTAAAGCAAAGAATCCCCCGAATTCTAACTGCTCTGTGTGTCCCTTGGGCCCACCCCTCTCTAAACCTCAGTGGATACAAGCATTTCTTTTCTTTTCTTAAGATTTTATTTAGTTATTTGACAGACAGAGATCACAAGCAGGCAGAGAGGCAGGCAGAGAGAGAGGAAGGGGAAGCAGGCTCCCCGATGAGCAGAGAGCCCGATGCGGGGCTTGATCCCAGGACCCTGACATCATGACCTGAGCCAAAGGCAGAGGCTTTAATCCACCAAGCCACCCAGCATTTCTAATAACACAATGAGTTTCCATGACCAAAGCCACCATTCGTTTCCTCTTTACTGCTGCTCTTGTGGCTCGCTTCTGTGGACTCAGAAGATGTTAATAAGCTGAAATGAATAATAGCTGTTTGCCTCTGAAAGTTCAAGAATATTCTACTTCCAGAATGGAGGAGGATTCCAGAAATGAGTAGGTCTTATATACCTCTTCTTACATCTCTTATCCAGTAGGCTTCCCAGGAAATAGTGCATCAGGTTGAGAATCATTTCCAGGGCCCTCGATGATCTCTCAGGGACTCATCTTCATGACAAAGAAAGAGTCACTAAATAACTCCTGTTCCTAATAAACAGCCTGAGAGCGGGTGCACCACTGCTCAGCACATTAACCATATTTACCATCTAAGAGATAGAAAGCAACCTGTCTCATTTGATGAGGAAGCCATAAAGTTTTAGTGAATGGGAAGTAAATCAAGGGTTCCTCTTGCCTTGTAAAAATGCACTGCCTCGTGTTGCCTCTCACCCTTCACTTGCATGAGTGTATTTTTATTCCTCTGCATAAATAAAACATGATTCGAAGCCATCCTCTTGACTTGCTCTTGGCGCTAGGTTCAACAACCCAAAAAATTAAAGTTGGCATTGTGTTTCTGATGAGGCTTGCATATTAGTATGAAACACCTAAAATACTTTCAAGGTGCAAAAGGCTTTAAGCTGAGAAGGGACAAAAAAAGAGGAATCTTCCTTCTCATTTCCTGTGACAGTGCATGCAAAGTGCCTGCTCCAGTGCTCGGCACAAAATAAGACCACAAAACAGGCTGTTTCACTCCCACATTCTGGAGGAACGAGTGCTTTGAGGATAAGAATAGATAAATAACCAAATAGTCAAATTCAGTCAAACAATCAGCTTTTTAACTTAATTCACAAGATCAGTGACAAGTGCTAAACTGTGTTCTATAGTCACATGAATATGTTGAATATTTGGAGACATAAAATTTTGTTGGTGAATTTTAGTCAGCCATTTTTCTTCATTTTGACCCAGAGTATTTCAGGCAAAAGTTGCTTTGTGTCTACTAGCAAGTATGTTATCTCTCTGTCACTTGTTTTGTTCCCCCCCACCCCCAATTTTAGTTTTAGAACTGTTAGAGAAAGACAATGGGGAATCAAGTATCTTGAGGAGCTTCAGGAGGGTCCTGTGGTGAAAAGGGAGGGAGGGTGTGGGCTTCTGAGCTGACTGGTCGCCCCGTGGGGTGGCAGCTGAAGCAGAGGGTGCCTGGAAACAGGGGACAAATAAGAGAACAGTGTAACGTTGCCAAGTCTGAGCTGCAGTGTTCAAAGTGGATTATCAAAGCTTGCAGCTCTTAAGTCAGATATTAGGAGCTGAGATGGCACCTATGGGTGTCTGGCAACTGGGGAAAGAGGGAAAGGGAAGCTGTAGGGTGAATCTCAAACCAAAGAGCCCAACTCTTCTGTTAGGGTTTGTGTACCACTAATGAACCTTTCCCTGGATAGCTTAGGTTCCTTTCAAGTACCTGGAAAGCATTTGACAGAAACTGTTGTCTATTTATTTATCTGATTATTTTCATTTTTATTTTTTTCGTTTTCCCAAAGGATAATATTTCATTTAAGACATATTTCCTTTTATATATTTGTAAATACAAATTTTCTGCTAATAGGCATTATCTTCATGTCAGAACTTTATATAAAGTTTCAATGTTGAGAATACCAGGCAATAAATAACACTATGTTATAAAGAGGGGGGTGGACACGGTCCCCTGAACCGAAGAAGACGACACAGAAAAATGACAGGAAACATAATACCTCCCCTAGCCTCAAAAGAAACCTAGGAAGTGGGAAGGATGTGAGTGGTTGATCGTCATTGTAGAGGAGACTTTCACCCTCTGCTCTTCCAAGGAGCTTTTCTTCCAAGTCTAAAGAGAGCATTACTTCTAGAGATTGGGGAGTACCTGCAAGAAGGGGAGATTAACACCCCACTGTCCACCTAGATGGGTACATGTGGAAAATCCATGGGTCTGCCCTGGGCCACTTTTGCAGCTGCATGCGTTATAGTGAGAAAGGTCTCTGCAGCTTAATACATCCTGGGCATTAGAGGGCAATGTAGAAACAACTACATCTTCCTATTTTCTTGGGAGTCCTAAAGTCTAGGTGTTGTCTGAGCAGACCTAATGGAAAGATAAGGAGAGACGGAACAATGAGGCAGCTTACATACTGCATTTGACTCAGTAAGTATGAGTGAGTTTTTTGTAGGTTAAGTGCTTATTGCTTATTGATTATGAGGTCATTATAAGATACTATGGATGTCCCTTCTGGGGTAGGAGTGGAAGGAGATCTTCGAGAGGTTAGCCTGAGAGTGTGTCCCCATGTGAGGGCAGTAGGAAGGCACCCACAGAAAACCACTCCTATAGCCCACGAGAGAGCCAGCACTGAAATACCTCTGCCCACTGGGGGCATTGATGGTCAGCCCATAAGGAAACAAAACAATGCATACAGCTAAGTAAAATACTTGTTGTTTTTCCTCATCTTTTCTTCCTTCCTGCCTAGTGAGGGTCAGAAAAGGAAGAGAGAAAAGATGGGGGAAGAAGATAGGAATAGACTATAATCCCCTCACTTCTGATCTTGACCCAAGGGTTGGACCTGAGCAAAGAGCAGTTTGGAAACTTTGAATTATATATGAGAGTCAAGTTTAGATTTATACGAGATTGTGCTTTTTTTCTTCTTTTTTTCTTTTTTTAAGAGCAGGATTGAGCGAGAGTGCGGTGGGGAGGGGCAGAGGAAGAGTGAGAGAGAGAATCTTAAGCAGGATCCACCCCCAACATGGAGCCCCACCCAGGGCTCAGTCTCACCCTGAGATCAGGAGCTGAGCCAAAATCCAGAATCAGATGCTTAACCACCTAAACCCCCCAGGTGCCCTTGAATTGTGCTTTTTAAAAGCAAAAGCAGAGTTAATCCCAGAATGGAACTTGGGTTTTTTTGGAACTAGAAGTTCCTGGAAAGTTATTGGCTCAGCTCAAACTGAACTGTCATCAAGGGTGACTTGGCAGTGTGGAGAAGGCAATAGTTGAGGAGAAAAATAAAACTGTTTCATACTTGGACTCTACTGAAACTTTCCAGAGTGTTCAGTAAACCCAGTATACTTGTTAAGATAATTCTTCCCAAAGTTTTCACACCATGGCACAATAGAAAATGATAGCTCCATTTGTAAGTCATATTGAGGTACATAGACATGCCTTTTATGCCTAGAGGTCACTAAAGTTGACTGGTTGAGGGTTTTCATCCCTCCAGTCTGAAGTTCTGCCCCAAGGGCCGACGACCATGAACAGGTACTCCGTTTTATACAGTATACACTCACAGGGACTGGAGAGAATTCTTCGTCTTTCTTTATGGGAGAAAGGATCATTTTTAGTCCCATTATAGTCTTTTTAAGATGGCATGGATCATGGAAATCCCTAGGTTTTAATTCTCATCTGCACATTAGGATAGAGGAAGCAATGAATAATGGAATACATATTGGCTTGGGAGACCAAGCTCCAGCATTTTCAATGGCCAATACTTACCTTGGATAAGACACTTAATCTCTCTGGGCTTTTGTTTCTAACTACCAGAAGAGGGGGCTGGGGAGCGAGCATTCAATAAAAGGTCGCCATCACCAGCATCACCACCGCTTGTCTTCCTCTCTCTTCTTCCACTGATGCCAGAAATATTGAAGTTGGATTTGGGATCTCCATGGTATATCATACCATCTTGGTCAGATATCAAATTTTAGCTTCAATTTGATTAAAGGTCTAGAAATTGTTAGAGGGAAGAGTGATATCTGCGCCTGGTTGGCATAGGGATCAATTTACAGGTATCCACTTTTTCCAGACAAGGAACTCTCATAGTCAAGAATCTGGGTCGAAAGAATTCTTTCTTGTGAACTGAGTCCCACCAATAAATGAATAAACATCCAGTAATTTATTCATTACCTTCTTACCTTCTGCTTTCCTTTGATCTCACCAATTTGGTTTGGTTTCCCCTAAAAACAGAATTTTGAGAGTAGGCCCTCCATGCCAGTAGTTTACTTGGGAGTGATCAGAGGAAGAGGAATGAGGGAACAGGGACAGTAAAACAGGGAAAGAAGAAAGACAGTATAAGAATGTATTGTTAAGCATTGCTATAAGAAAGGGGCACTTGATTCTTCCAGATTTTTTGAGAAGCATGTAGAAATATTCTCAGAATCATCCACTGGAATGATGACAGACTAGAGCCTTTATTCACCAGCTTCCTTTCCTCACTGTTTGATAGTTATCCCCACCGGCACTATCTCCCCTGCACTTACGGCCTGCATGCTTGCACCAGCTTGGTGAAGTCCCAGGACTTTGGAGAAGACTAGGGCAGAACACACCACTCTTGAGGGGGGACAATGATCCCGGGAGCTATTCACTCATCTAATGTTGAAAGAAGATGTGGTCTGGGAGATGCAACAAAGATACTGTAAGTGTATTCTTCTTGTCCTTCTCTTTCTTCTTAAATATTTTATTTGTTTGAGAGAGAGAAAGAGAGAGAGAGAGAGCGTGAGTGGAGGGAGCAGCAGCAGAAGAAGCAGATTCCTGGTGAGTGGAGAGCCTGATGGGGGGCTTGATTCCAGGCCACACCCTGAACCAAAGTCAGATGCTTCATCAACTGAGCCACCCAGCCATCCCAAGTGTCTGCTTATTCTAAAAAGGATTTATGGATGCTTGCAAACATGTATTGTTAACATACATTTTAGTATATATTCAAATGTGTTAAAAATGAAGAGTCAGTAACAAAGTTTCTAAGAACAGATGCCATTTAATTTTATGCATTTCTTGGATGTGAGACCTACACAAAAGACTCTGAAGTTTGCAAAGAGACAACGTGAATTGGAAATCATGATAAAATACAAACTTTCCAGTGACTAAAGACAAAAATGAACCAGTTGTTCAGTAGAAACATCAAATAGAAATTTCTCCTATAGATCCTTAGAAAGGACAAGAGAATGTAATGAATTATATCATGGTCAAAATCTTTAATGCAAAACTTGGTGTCAGTTTCATAAAGCTGTTTCTCATCTATGAAAACAGGTGAAAGACTTCCTCCCGCCCACTCTCAAGTATGATTAGTAAAAGTAAAACTAAGGTCAGGGGTAAGGAGGGTGGGTATCCATGAGATGCAGGGCACTTTGTGGTTCTCTGGTGGCCCCACTAATAGATGGACAATTTGGGAGATTAGAGGAATGAGCCAATGACCTGTAGAGTATGAGTTCGTTTCTTACCCTATCTCTCTTTTTTCCCTCTTACCTCGACTGTCTCTCATTCCTATTTCCTTTCTTTTTTAAAATGACAAAAAAGCATGAGCTTTGAAGTAAAATTCAACTATAAAACTCATAGCGTATTCATCAATTGGCAACAAAGGATAAACAAATATATTATCTTTACTCTCAGATTTGCTACTTATTTCCTATATTGACTTTTTCTTATGGCAAATAGCATGTTTTATTTTAGAAAAATTTGAAGATAAAAGAGAAAAATGTAAGAAAAAGTTTAAAAACCATATACAACTTAACCACCCATATATTAAAAAAAATGGTGGCTGAGCTGTTTATTACATCTTGGCAAATTCCTTTCTAGTTTTGTGTTATACAGTTTTGTGACTGTTATATATAGTTTTTTCTTAGTTTTTACTTCATCATTATATTATGAATATTTTCCCATGCTAATGAATATATACTGACATTATCGCTTTTAACAGATGCATTTTCATCCATCAAATGATGTGCCATCATTGTTTAATCATACTTGATTATTAGATATCTAGATTGCTTTCAATTTTGGATTACTATAATTAAAGTCTTGATAGACATCCTTGTACCTAATTCTGTGCATTTTTCATCCAAATGTTTCTTTAGAATCAAACATTAGATTTGGAATTGCTGTAATAAATGATATGAAAATTGCAAGACTTTGATGCATTTTGCCAAATACAGCCTTTCAGAAATGTTGTGTCCACTTACTCCCTTACCAGCCGTGTATCAGCATGCTTGTCTAGCCCAACTTATTTTATGACATATGATGACAATATAGACACAATATGTATCATGGCTATTGGCTGTCTTGGTCTAAAGTTAGCTACTAGCCAGGGAAATAGAAGCCATTCTATGTGTTACAGAAAGAGGGAATTTAATACAGATATTGCATGCACATGTGATGGGGTAGTTGAGAAGCTGAACACGATGCTATGGACTGAGTTGTGTCCTTCCAAAATTCATTGGTTGAAGCACTGCCCTCCAGTGTGATAATATTTGAAGCTGGGGCCTTTGGGACATAAAGTTTAGGTGAGGTCATGAGGGTAGGGGCTTCATGATGGGATTAGTACCATTATAAGAAGAGACATCAAAGAGTTTACTTGCTCTTTCTCCACACATACCAAGGAGAAGAAAGGCCATGTGAACACAAAAGTAGAAAGGCAGAGGAAGAGGGCCTTCTCCAGGAGCTGGGTTGATCCGTACTTTGATCTTGGATTTCCTATACTCCGGAACTGTAAGAAAGAGATTCCTATTATTTAAGACACTCAGGATATGTTATCTTGTTATGGCAACTTGAGTGGCTGAAGACGTAGGCTAACTCAGAGATTACAACTGGAAGCCACTACTTTTGCTAGGACAGAGGAAGAAAACAGCATTGCCAGTGCCCAGGGCCTGGGGTCATCTGAAGGAGGCAGGAACTACAGTAGCCCATCCTTTGGGAGCTGGAATGACAGAGATGCAGCCTAAGCAAGAGAAAAACGGGGAGAAACACCCTGAACTTTTCCCTCCCTCCTGTCCTGTAACCTCTCAGCAGGGGCCCCACAAGCAGAACTATGTGAAGCCCACTGACAGGGGGCCATGGGAAAGCGAGCAGGGAAGGCTAAAGAGGAATCTGAGGACAGACGGATCCAGGAGTGCAGAAGATGCTTTGTTTGGCTCGAAGAGTGTCTTTGAAAAGCTCTGCTGTCTTGCCTATGGCTGAGGCACGTTCTTTCAGGTTAGGCAGGGTGTATCATCAGCAAAACCTTCACACCGCTGCTCAGCCCTGTAGGCCGGAGTTTGCAGCCCCTGCTTTGACTGATGTGCCCACTTTAGATAGGCCGTGGAGAACTGGGGAGTGCATTTGAAGAGTATGGGGAAAGGCACGGGGACTGGAACGGAATACAACTGAAGCCAATTTCTACACTTTTTCTTAGGCAGCCTGGTCCTTGAAAGTTGTAATTTCTAAAAGACATAGCCCTTGACCTTTAATGTTCCATATTATAATCCAGAGAGTGAACAGGTTTCAAAATGTGTCTGTGTGTGTTGTCTGTGTGTGAAAATCTGTTTCACGTGCGTCTGGAGTGGACTAAATTAGGCTACTGGTATGACGTTCACGTGGGCTCAGCTTCATTCTTTGTAAATCATTATAACTGTTTAGAGAGCAGGCGGGTACATAATCAGGCTGGGCTCTGTTTGCCATTGCTGCCGCTAGGCCTCACAACTGTGAGCTTCTCTGTTCAGCTAGATGTTTCTTCGTGTCCACTGAGGGGAACCCAGCAGATGTTTAACAGCACGGCAAGGAATTGAGAATGCTTGAGGACTTTAACCGAGGCCAAGGGAACTGCCAAGGTTAGTCAGCTTGGCCAAGACGGGCTGGCGAGACAGGAACCGCAGGCTTCAGAGGCTTCTCGTCTACCTTCCTGCAGCTTGCCTGTAAGCGCACTCTATCCCTGAGTGGGGCCCAGTGCAGGGCTGTGGCTGCCCGGAGGAGGAGGG
Source organism: Neogale vison (assembly GCF_020171115.1). Classification (NCBI taxonomy): domain Eukaryota; kingdom Metazoa; phylum Chordata; class Mammalia; order Carnivora; family Mustelidae; genus Neogale; species Neogale vison. The sequence goes on along the minus strand of NC_058093.1, from coordinate 94,601,513 downwards.
GAGCACGGGGCTCTAAGTTAGATAAGGTGGCATGTGGTAGCCGGTAAGGTAGGCCTTCCTGCTTCTCCGATGGGGACATCCTGGCCTTCTTGCAGAGGCCTCTCAGAAATCGGCGTGTCCGGCTGGAACACTTCCTCGTGCAGAAGTAAGTAGGCATTTCCGCTACAGTCTAGACCTCCAGCCTGACTTCTCTTATCAGGCGATTCCCATGTTCCATTTTCACATCCGGTTTTGGTCACATGTTCCAATTCCGTTTTGTTCATGGACTTTATTGTTTTGGGATAGTTTTTTGCTTGGGATAGTTAAGCAGGCAAGGGGCGGGGGCCTGTCAGACCCATCTGAAAAGACCCTGGTGGCCCGAGTTGGTTCTAGGCAGTGGGACCTCTGACTCCATGTGGTTGGCTTTGATTTTTTTTTTGTTTTTTTAAGAACAAATGGAGAACTCCATGAAAGTTTTCAAACACGGGAAATTAAGCCTAAAAATTTAAAAAGCAACCTGTGGGCTATAAAATCTTCTGCGGACAGAATCTGACCCCGGGGCCAACAGCGTGTGATCCTAGACTTGGGGAGTGTTTCCTTTGCTAGACAATGGGCTGCCTGCACTGCCCAGGTGAGCGGGACTGTGTTTCTGTCCTGAAGGGACTTCAGTGGAGCAGGAAACTGCAAAATCCGACTCTGTCACAAAACAGGATGAACCGGAGACCTGCTGTAAAGCAGGATTCGAGGAATTGCTATGGGTGCCCCATGGAAAAGATTTTTATGAAGATATTTTTCTTTACAAGGTATTAACATGAAATATTAATTCCATCTTAAATAGTTGATCTTCAAAATGTAGGAAAATCTATTTACTCTGCTGTTCATGTGGTCATGATATGAGACAGGCTTGAAGGTGAGACCACTTTAATAATGAGGCCTTTTGCTACTGCACTAAATAAATCCCCTCGAGGGAAGGATTTATACTTTACTGATTTTCACTTTGGAGTGTTAGGGTGAAAATTCCTGTGTAAATAGTGAAATGGGATTTTAAAAGATTGCTTTTTTTTTTTTCTAGACAGGATGACTAATGAGAGAGTTAATCCCTTAAGATACATCCATATACTCAGCAGCCCAGCCATTCCAGAACTCTCCAAGTGTGGAGCTTAGTGAGTAGTGGCAGAGCCGGAATGGAAGGGGCACTTGGAGCAGGGCTTGGCTTGGGGCAGATCCAAGGTTGGGGAGAGAGGCCAGAAGTCACCCGGACACCCGAGTTTGGATCTGGTCATGATCCCATCATTCTTGGAGCCCCAGGGCACTGAGCTCCCGTCTTGTCCAGAGCTCTTCACACATTATATTCCAGTGATCTGTAAACTCTCCCCCAACTCCCCCAGCAGGCTAGGATTATCTCGGTGCAGGGCCAATGTCTTTATGTTCTAGTGCCTAGTAGACTGCTGGGGTAAGACTTATTGGATGTCAGTTGAATACATGAATAAATAATAAACCGAATTAAAACCTAGACAGGTGTAGGGCATCAGGGAGATTCCTCATGAGAGGGTGGTTCTGCTGGGTCAGTGGGTGGAGCGTTGCACCAGGCAGTGGGGAGCTGGGAATGTGCGGAGATCTGAGCGTGGATGGAGGGTGAAGTGAAGGGCAGGCCCTTGCTTCAGGGCTGAGGGCAGGACTCAGGCAGGAAGAAACACCACGTGAATTCAGTTAGTGAGAGGTAGGGATGGAGCACCCCTTCAGGGCAGTGGAGAGCAAATGGTCAGAACAGATGCTCTCTCATCAAAGAAATTCAAGTTCAAGTGTTGTACCTTTTTCTAGCTGGGCAACTGGGCATTAGATTTAACTTCACTGTGCCTCAATGTCCACATTTCTCAAAAGGGGGTATAATTGTTGGGGAGGTCAAAGGAGATATTGTGTTTGAAGCCCTTAACACCATACCTGGCAGAGAATGAGTAATGCAAATGAGGATAAGACTTGATTCGGCACAGGATACTTGATGCTGAGACTTTTGAGCAGTGTCCAGGAGCTGGGGAATCTACCTGAGGTGTTTTGCAGAGTTTACATCTCCTCATCCTCACCCCAACACTTGGGTGTTCAGAATAAATATGGTCTTTCAAAAGCTGCCCAGAGATTCTGGTAACTGCTTCATAATACCTCTCCCTGAGCTCCCTTGCATTTTTATTTCTTTAAATCCTCCCCCCACAAAACCAGTGCAGGTCTCAGCATCTTGTTGGGGGTTTGGCTAGAGGTGAAAGTCGAGTCCACTCACTGTGGGGACTAAGGATTTCAAGGCAGGCAGGCAGCCCTGATGCATCCATGAGATATGACATACACAGTGGCTGGGGACCACAGTACTTTCAAGGACCCACATTTCTTTTAAAATGAGAAGGAAAAAAATGAACTTACAGGTTGGAGAAAATGTTTAATTGTAGAGTAATAATTTATATGTTCATCTTTATACTGGTGCAGTTATAAAATATACTTTTTAGTGTTTTCTAATGAAGGAAGTAGGCCACAAAGACCTAGGAACGTCCCTCACGAATGTCATAATGTGACCCTGGGGACAGAGACTCTGGCAAATCCTTCTCTGGGAAGTACCTGGAAAGTTTATTAAAATGCAGATTTCTGGGACCCATTCCAGAGTCCAGCAGCCTGTGGTGGGCTCAGGAATCTGTATTTGAACAGGAACTCCATTAATTTGAAGCAGGTTGCAGGAGCCTTGAGATCTCCAGATCCCACTCTCTGTTCTGGTCCTCCCTCGGCAGGAGGATTGGAGGGTGCTGGGAGAGAGGGCCACCTGTCCACACTGACAGATCCATCAGATCATCAAACAGCCCAGCCAAAAGTGAGATCAATTCAGTAAACAAGTCAATCTGATTCTGTAACTCAACTAACTGCTGGATTGATCAAATATTTCTCTTGCCATCTACCTGTTGGGACCTCAGAGAAATAGCTTATGTCTGCAAAAAGAAATGTTTGAGGCAGCTCTCCTCATTCAGAAATGAATGTGTTTGCCATTACGAGATGTTACTTTGCATTTAACACCCAGCTTCAGAAAGTTATTTTACAAAATCATGATATAGAACTTCCGCATTAAACATGGGCATTACACAGGCAGCTGATTTTGCTCTACTCACCATGAAAAAGCAGGCTCCTTTAATTAAATATATGATTTTCTTTAATTGCAGCAGTTAGTTTGAAAGGTGATAACTAAATAAAATTTTACCCTGCAAAATTTATAGAGTAAAAGCGACATTAAAATAACATTAACGTTGTAGGACAGACTCAGTGGAGGAGCAAATAGGCAGAAAATGGACAAATCCCTCACCTTAATGACTTGCAGCCATACTCTGTCGAGGAAGGTGTGATTCTTATCTGCATTTCTTTGCGTTGGTGACTCTTTCCAATAAAATTCAATACTCTTTTAATACTCTTGTTTTGTCTCTACTGTTATTATTGCATGAATGCTTCTCTTTACTTTCATGATTTTGCAGAACAGCTTATCAGTGGGGTTGTGGGTTGACTCAGTCGGGTTGAAGACAGTTTCCTTGAGTTTAGTTGTGAAACTAAAATCTACATGAGGTTTCTCACTCTCATAATTCTAACGTTCTCTTTCCTCCTTTTTGAGGAGCAATTGAAATACACTCTTCTATTAGTTCCAGGTGCATAACATAGTGATCTGACATTTTTATACATTGAAAAATGATCACCATAAGTCTAGTTACCATTAAGCACCGGGCTGAGTTACTACAGTACTGTAATGTACAGCTTGGGGAATACGGTCCACATCACCATGACTTCGCTTATTTTATAACTAGAAGTTTGTGCTTCTTATTCCCCTTCACCCATTTTGTCTCCCACCCTCTGGCCTTCTCCCCTCTAGCAACACCAGTCTGTCCTCTGTATCTAGGAGTCTAGGTTTTGTTTGTTTTCTAGATTCCCCATGTTAAGTGAAATCCTGCGGCATTTGTCTTTCTTTGCCTTACTTATTTTACTTAGCATGATCCCCTGAAGGTCTACCCATATTGTCCTGGACAGAGATTTCATTCTCCTTCATGTGGCTGAGTAATAGTTCCTTGTATATGTATACAACCTATTTATCCAGTCATCTACTGATGGAACTTGGGTTGTTCTACGTCATGGCGACTGTTAATAATGTTGCAGTGAGTGTAGATGCGCATATTATCTTTTTGAATCTGTGTTTTCATTTTCTTCAGATGGATACCCAGTGGTGGAAGTGCTGGATCATATGTTCAAAAATTTTCTGAGGAACCTCCATACTGTCTTTCATAACAGCTGCATCAATTTAGACTTCTGCTAATAGTACACGAGCTTTCTGGTTCTTGGCTCCATAGTTTTGCCAACACTTGGTATTTCTTATCTTTTTTATACTAGCCATTCTGACTGCTGTGGGGTGATATCTCATTGAAGTTTTGATTTGTATTTCCATGATGATTAGTGATACTGAACATCTTTTTGTGTGTCTACCGACCATCTGTAGGCCATCTTTGGAAGATTAATCCAGGTGCTCTGCCCATTATTTAATAGATTGTTTTTTGGAATTGAATTGCATGAATTCTTTATGTATGTTAGATATGCACTCCTTATCAAATACATGGTTTGCAAACAGCTTCTCTCCTCCAGGAAGTTGCCTTTTCGTCTTGTTGATGGTTTCCTTGGCTGTCCAGAAGCTATTCCCTGACGTAGTCCCAATTGTGTCTTTGTTTTTATTGCCCTTGTGTGCAGAGTCAAATAAAAAAAAAATTCAGTGTTAAGAAGCTTACTGCCTATTTTTTCTTTCAGGAATTGTACCACTTTTAGGCTTAGATTAAGCCTTTAATCCAACTGGAGTTAATGTTTTATATGGTGTAACAAAGACCAATTCTTCTTAATTCTTTTGCATGTAGTTGTCCACTTTCATCAATAGCATTTTTTGAAGAGACTCTTCTTTGCCTGTTGTATATTCTTGCCTCCTTTTGGTGTATTTTAATAACTTAATGCCATAATAATTTTAATGCCAGGATTATTTCTGAGTTCTTACTCTGTTCTATTGATCTATGTGTTTATTTCTTTGCCAGTATCTTACTGTTTTAATAACTATGGCTTTGAAATACAGTTAGAAATCAGGGAGTGGGCAGTAGCATGCTCTTTGTTCTTAATATTATTTTGGCAATTTTGGTCTTTTGCAGTTCTATATAAATCATAGAATTAGTTGTTATAGTTCTATGGAAAATGCCATTGGAGTTTTGATAGGGATTGAACTGAATTTGTGGATTGCTTTGGGTAGTATGAACATGTTCTCTATATTCTTCCAATTAATGAACATGAAATAGATTTCCATTTATTTGTCTCTTTAACTTCTTTCATCAGTGTCTTAGAGTTTCAGTGTATGGGTCTTTCAGCTCCTTGGTTAAAAATTTAACCATTCCTAGATATTGGGATTATTTTCTTGGTTTCTCTGTTAGTTTGTTATGAGTGTATACAAACATGACAGACTTTTGTTTGTTAATTTTGTATCCTGCCACTTTACTGAATTCATCTTTTCTTTTTGGTGATGGCTTTAGGATCTTCTCTGTATAGTTATCATGTTGTCTGCAAAGAGATGGTTTTACTTCTTTGATTCTGATTTGTATGCCTTTTATTTTTCTCACCTAATTGCTGTGGCTAGGACTTCCAACACTACATAGAATAAACATGAGGAGAGTGGGCATCCTTATCTTAGAGGAAAAGTTTTCTCAGCTTTTCACCTGTAAGGGTGATATTAGCTGTGGGTTGTCATATATGGACTTTAGTTTGTTGAGATTTGTTCCCTCTATACCCACTTAGCTGAGAATTTTTATCATAAATGGATGTTGAATTTTGTCAAGTGCTTTTTCTGTATCTATTGAAATGATCATGATCTTTCATTCATTTTGTTTATCAAGTGGAGCCATCTGGTTCTGGACTTTGGAGGTTTTGATTACTGATTCAACCTCTTTACTGGTAATTGGTCTATTCAGGTTTTTTATTTCTTCATGATTCAGTTTTGGAAGATTATTGGCATTTATCTATTTCTTCTAGTTTGTCTGATTTTATTGGTGTATAATTTTTCATAGTAGTCTCTTATGATCCTTCATATTTCTGTTGCATCCATTGAAATGTCTCCTCTCTTTTATGATTTTTATTTATTTGAGGCCTCTCTTTTTCTCTTATTGAGTCTAGCAAAAGCTTTGCTAATTTTGTTGATCTTTTCAAAGAACAATCTCTTATTTTTATTGATCTTTTCTATTACTTTTTAGTCTCTATTTCATTTATTCTCACTCTGATCTTATTTCCTCCTTCTTACTAACTTTGGGCTTTCTTTGCTCTTCTAGTTCTTTAAGGTGCGAAGTTAGATTTTTTTTTTTTTTTTGAGATTTCTTTTGTTTCTTGAAGCAGGTCTGTATTGGTAGAACCAGTTTTGCTGCATCCCATAGATACTGGGATATATTGCCATTTATCTGGTTTTGTCTCTGAGTATTTTTTAAATTTTCCTTTGATTGCTTCTATGACCCAGTAGTTACACAGTGACAGGTTTTTTTAAACTCATCTTGTTTTTTTCCCCTAGTATTTTTCTTGTAATTGATTTTAAGTTCCATACCATTGTGTTTGGGGAAAAAATGCTTGATATGAATTTTGTCTTCTTGAATTTGAGAACTTTTTGTGGTCTAATGTGATCTATGCTAGAGAATGTTCCATGTGCATTTGAGAGCAAGGTGTATTTTGCTTGCGAATGGAATGTTCTGTATATAAGTCCATTTCAGGCTGGTGTTTCCTTATTTTCTGTCTAGATGATCTATCTATTGATGTAAATGGGGTGTTAAAGTCTACTCTTTTGGTATTGCTGTCCATTTCTTCCTTTAAGTCTGTTTATAGTGGCTTTATATATTTAGGTGCTCTTATGTTGGGTGCACATAGACTTACAAATGTATCTTCTTTCTAGGTTGACACCTTATTATTTAGTGCCCTCTTTGTCTTTTATTACAGTCTTTGTTTTAAAGTTTATTTTTTCTGATGGCTATAGCTATACCTGTTCTCTTTTCATTTGCAATGAGTATCTTTTTCCATCCATTCACGTTAAGTCTGTGTGTTTTGGAGTTTTTTATGTTAGATGCCGTACAATACATCATTAGTTTTTGATGTTGTGTTCCATGATTCATTGTTTGCCTACAACACCCAATGCTCCATGTAATACATGCCCTCCTTCATACCCATCACTGGACTAACCCATCCCTTTACTCCCTCCCTTCTAAACCCCTCAGTTTGTTTCCCAGAGTCCATAGTTTATCAAGATTCATCAGTCTGTATGTGTTTTTATTTCCGAAGTAAATATCATATAGACAGTAAATAAATATGCTTTGTTTTTTTCTCTGTCACTCTCTCCTTTGAAAAAATCTAATCAATTTGCATTTAAAGTAATTATTGAAGGTATGTACTTATTACTATTCTTAAAAATTTTTCTTGCTGTTTTTTTAGTTCCTCTCTGTTCTTTCTCTCTTGTGGTTTGAAGACTTGAGTGTTAGGTTTAGATTCCTTTCTCATTTTCTCTTGTGTGTTTACTATAAGCTTTTGCTTTGTGCTTACCATAAGGTTTCCATACATCTCTCTGTCTCTGTCTGTCTGTCTCTCTCTATATATATGAATATATAGATATAGATATATATAAAGACTTTATTTATATAAAGACTGTTTTGTGTATATATATATATATGTAACAGCCTTGTTTTTAATTTGTAAGCTGATACCAACTTAAATTTGATACCTCTCAAAAATCTACGTATTTACTTCCCCCCATTTTGTTTTTGATGTCCCATTTTATATCTTGATATGTATCCTGTAACTGTTGTAGTTTTTTCTTACTACTTCTATCTTTAACCCTCATAGTAATTTTACAAGTGATTAATCCAGTATATTTACTATACATTGGTGTTTTCCAGTGAGATTTTTACTTTGGTATGTTTTCTTGTTATTAATTTTTGCATTTTTTTCAGCCTAAAGAAGTTCCTTTAACATTTCTTATAAGGCTGGTTAGTGGTGATAAACTTCTTTAGCTTTTTCTTATCTCTATTTCTTTTTCTATTATTAATGGTTACCTTCCTGGGTATTTTTGTTTGGAAGTCTTTTCCTCTCAGCACTTTAAGTATGTCATGCCACTCACTTCCAGCCTGGAAATTTCTGGTTAGAAATCTGATAGCCTTGAGGGGTTTCCTTTGCATGTAACAATTTTTTCTCTTACTGCTTTTAAGATTTGTTCTTCATTTTAAACTCTCAACATTTTAATTATGTGCTTTGTTTGGATACCTTTGGGTTCTTTGTCTTTGAAACTCTTTGGACTACCTAGACCTAGAGGTCAGTTTTCTTCCCTAGGATAGGGTAGTTTTTAGCCATTACTACTTCAAATAAGTTTTCTGCCCTTTTCTCTCCTTTCCCTCTGGGATACCTATAAGGCAAATATCATTCTGCTTGATGTTTTGCCGTAGGTTCCTTAAGTTATCTTCATATATTAAATTCTTGTTTTATTTTGTTGCGATGTTTTGGTGAGTTCCATTACTTTATCTTCCACCTTACAGATCCATTCTTCTACTTTGTCCAGGCTGTTGTTGAACCCCTCTAGTGTATTCTTGAGTTTGGTCATCTTGTTCTCCAGCACTGTAACTTCTGTTTGAGACTGATTTTCTATCTCTTTGTTGAATTTCACTTTTTGTTCATCCATTCTTTTCTCAAGTTCAGTGCACATTTTTATGATCACTACTTTAAATTCTTTTTCATGTAGAATTCTTCACTGTTCTCTGTATCATTAAGGTTTTTTCTGAGGTTCATGCCTTGTTACTCTGAACATATCTATTTCCTCATTTTTCTTTTTTTAAATTTTTTATTTTATTATAAACATATATTTTTATCCCCAGGGGTACAGGTCTGTGAATCGCCAGGTTTACACACTTCACAGCACTCACCAAAGCACATACCCTCCCCAAAATCCATAACCCCACCCCCCTTCTCCCAACCCCCCTCCCCCCAGCAACCCTCAGTTTGTTTTGTGAGATTAAGAGTCACTTATGGTTTGTCTCCCTCCCAATCCCATCTTGTTTCATTTATTCTTCTCCTACCTACTTAAGCCCCCATGTTGCATCACCACTTCCTCATATCAGGGAGATCATATGATAGTTGTCTTTCTCCGCTTGACTTATTTCGCTGAGCATGATACGCTCTAGTTCCATCCATGTTGTCGCAAATGGCAAGATTTCATTTCTTTTGATGGCTGCATAGTATTCCATTGTGTATATATACCACAACTTCTTTATCCATTCATCTGTTGATGGACATCTAGGTTCTTTCCATAGTTTGGCTATTGTGGACATTGCTGCTATAAACATTCGGGTGCATGTGCCCCTTTGGATCACTATGCTTCTATCTTTAGGGTAAACACCCAGTAGTGCAATTGCTGGGTCATAGGGCTGTTTTTGTTTTTTTGTTTTTTAAATTTTTTATTTTTTATAAACATATATTAGTCAAACTATCACTCTTTGCAGATGATATGTTACTATATGTGGAAAACCCAAAAGACTCCACTCCAAAACTGCTAGAACTTGAATTCAGTAAAGTGTCAGGATATAAAATCAATGCACAGAAATCAGTTGCATTTCTCTACACCAACAACAAGACAGAAGAAAGAGAAATTAAGGAGTCAATCCCATTTACAATTGCACCCCAAACCATAAGATACCTAGGAATAAACCTAACCAAAGAGGCACAGAATCTATACTCAGAAAACTATAAAGTACTCATGAAAGAAATTGAGGAAGACACAAAGAAATGGAAAAATGTTCCATGCTCCTGGATTGGAAGAATAAATATTGTGAAAATGTCTATGCTACCTAAAGCAATCTACACATTTAATGCAATTCCTATCAAAGTACCATCCATCTTTTTCAAAGAAATGGAACAAATAATCCTAAAATTTATATGGAACCAGAAAAGACCTCGAATAGCCAAAGGAATATTGAAAAAGAAAGCCAAAGTTGGTGGCATCACAATTCTGGACTTCAAGCTCTATTACAAAGCTGTCATCATCAAGACAGCATGGTATTGGCACAAAAACAGACACATAGATCAATGGAACAGAATAGAGAACCCAGAAATAGACCCTCAACTCTATGGTCAACTAATCTTTGACAAAGCAGGAAAGAATGTCCAATGGAAAAAAGATAGCCTCTTCAATAAATGGTGTTGGGAAAATTGGACAGCCACATGCAGAAAAATGAAATTGGACCATTTCCTTACACCACACACAAAAATAGACTCAAAATGGATGAAGGACCTCAATGTGAGAAAGGAATCCATCCAAATCCTTGAGGAGAACACAGGCAGCAACCTCTTAGACCTCAGCCGCAGCAACATCTTCCTAGGAACATTGCCAAAGGCAAGGGAAGCAAGGGAAAAAATGAACTATTGGGATTTCATCAAGATCAAAAGCTTTTGCACAGCAAAGGAAACAGTGAACAAAATCAAAAGACAACTGACAGAATGGGAGAAAATATTTGCAAACGACATATCAGATAAAGGACTAGTGTCCAAAATCTATAAAGCACTTAGCAAACTCAACACCCAGAGAACAAATAATCCAATCAAGAAATGGGCAGAGGACATGAACAGACGTTTCTGCAAAGAAGACATCCAGATGGCCAACAGACACATGAAAAAGTGCTCCATATCACTCGGCATCAGGAAATACAAATCAAAACCACAATGAGATATCACCTCACACCAGTCAGAATGGCTAAAATCAACAGGTCAGGAAATGACAGATGCTGGCAAGGATGCGGAGAAAGGGGAACCCTCCTACACTGTTGGTGGGAATGCAAGCTGGTACAACTACTCTGGAAAACAGCATGGAGGTTCCTCAAAATGTTGAAAATATTTCCTCATTTTTCTTGACTGTTTCTGTATGTTAGACAAAATAGCTACCTCTTTCAGCCTTGAAGAAATAGCTTTGTGAAGGTGATAAAACTTTTCATTCAGCCTTGCCCTAGCTCTTGGCTGTCGCTAATACTTTTGTGATTGGATATATCAAGAATACATCAGGCATGTGCTTTTGGGTAAATTGGAAGGGGAGGTGAACCATGAGAGACTATGGACTCTGAAAAACAATCTGAGGGGTTTGAAGTGGCGGGGGGGTGGGAGGTTGGGGTACCAGGTGGTGGGTATTATAGAGGGCACGGCTTGCATGGAGCACTGGGTGTGGTGAAAAAATAATGAATACTGTTTTTCTGAAAATAAATAAATTGAGAAAAAAAAAAAAAAAGAATACATCAGGCAGTTTGGACATTGTTGAGGGTATGCTAAGACCTGTCGGTGTTCCAAGGGGAAGAATCTCGTTTAGCACATAGTTTCAGGCTGATTGGAAGACACCCTCAGGCAGAAGCATTTTATAGTACACAAATATATAGTCCTATGGGGCCACAATCATAATCCCTGCTGATCTCTAGACAGGGAATATAGAGGGGTTCCCGGCAACAGTTGGAAAGATTAGGACCTCAGGCCCTTGTATAAGCTCCTCTCTGGGAGGCCTCACTGGACTGTAGCAAGGCCAACAATGTGCACAAGGATTGATGCCTCCTTGCTTATAACCCATGCAAGTGCCTCCTTATCCTCTAGCTGTGTGGGAAACCTGAAACCTGTCCCTCAGACTGCTACCCCAGGCTAAGTAAATTGGACTTTTTTACCGGAAGACTGGGGTTGTGGTTTAATTTGCTGTCTGTGCAATGACCTGGATTTGGTAGCTTGCCAAGGGCTCTCTGATTGTTATAATCCTATGGTAATCAGTAACACCAAGCCCCTTGGCCACCAGGATCAGGCGATCAAGTGACATCTTTTGTGTGGATGGCATGCACCAGCTGGCTTTAGCTAGAAAGCTGTAGAGTACAGGGGGTAGGGCATGATCCCTGACTTTAGAAAGACAGTGAGAAAATATCTTGAATGCCCATACCTGCCTGCAGGCTTCAGGAATGCAACGGAAGAAGGCCTTATCTGTACCCACATATTTGCTTTAGAATGGGAGCTAGAGAATGCCATGATCATTTGTGCTCTTCTACCCCATCCAGGGAGTGGGGAAGTGCTGCAACTACTGCCCGTGGTCTCTGGCTTCAGTAAGGTAGCAGGCAGTTCTGTGACTGCTTGCTCTTGCTTGTCTTAGTAAAGCAGCAGGAGGGTACCATATTTGAGCTTTTCCACCTGTGCTAACAGGATAAGTGGAGAGTTCAACAATGGCATCCACTAGTACCTCCATCTCCAGGGAGAGTTTCATTTGTCCACAGGCCTCCAGCAGATGCTTTTTGATTAGCAAATAAATTTCCTTCACATGTAGTCAAGGCACTTTTCAAACTGCTGATTTTTGCTGGGTCTGAGTTACTGAGACTATGGTTGAGCCCTTTAGAAGGGGAATGTTCGCTTCTTATGGCACTCTGGGTCCTTTGGATGTCAGCCCCATTGAATTTTTTTTTAAGCCAGATGTTTTGGGTCTTATCTCTGTAGTACAGATCCCAAGGGTTGGGGTGCTTGATATGAGGCACTAAATACTAGATCCCCTGGAAGAAGAAAGACCAGACTGGTAAGACCTTACCCATTGTGCATCATCTTGCCAGGGGTGGGGTTTTTTGTGAGACTGCATCTCTGCCTCTCCTACCCAACTCAATGTGGTCTTGATCCTTTGTCATGGAGAAGGAGTTTGTCTATTTTTCCAATCTATTAAAAAAGGAAATGATCCATATGTAACTCTAGATCTTATGAGTCCATGGGAGAAGGTGAATTCAAGATCTTCCTATGCCACCATCTTGAAGACGTTTCCACTCATTTTTCATAGAAAGTATTTTGTAATGTCTCCCTTACCACCCTGGAATAAATTTCAACAATAATCTATCTATGATAATCTAATCTATTATATTATATTAATTTACAATATAAAATTTGTAAAATTTTAAATGTCAATATAATAATGCCTTACCTGTAAGAAAAATATGAAAGATAAATAATTATAGTAAATTAATGTGTATTTCAAAATATAAATGCTGGAGCAAGACTATATTGGGAGACGTAATGAAGTTAAGTACTTATAGCTTTATAAAGAATCACATTGAATGCAAAATCCTACTGGTGTGTTCTGCTGGTAACTCAAAAATTAGATGGTATTACTTTCATTAATGTGATTTTACCTTATTTTATTTTATTATTATTTTTTTAGAGTAACTGTGGGCTGACAGCACAATGAGAGGAACAGAGTTTTCCCATATACTCTCAACCTTAATATAGGTATAGCCTTGTCCATTATCAACATCAATATCCCCCACTAAAGTGGTAAACTTGTTAAAATTGGTGAACCTACACTGACAGATTCAATTACCTAAAGTCTATTGTTTACATTAGGGTTTATTCTTTTTTCTTTGTTAAGGATTTTATTTATTTACTTGATTGGTAGAGCAAGCATACGTAGGCAGAGCTGGAGGCAGAGAGAGAGAGGAGAAGCAGGTTCCCCAGTGAGCAGGGAACTCAATGTGGGGCTTGATCCCAGGACCCTGGGATCATGACCTGAGCTAAAGGCAGATGCTTAACTGACTGAGCCACCCAGGCACCTCAGGGTTTATTCTTGATATTATATATCTTACAGGTTTGGATAAATGCATGATGACATGTCTGTTATAATATCATACAAAGTATTTTCACTGCCCTAAATCTTCTGTGCTCTATTTATCCCTCCCCACCCTGCCCTGAGCAACTATTGATCTTTTTACCACCCCCATCCTCCCAGTTCTGCATTTTCCAAAATGTCCTACAGTAGAATTATAGAGCTCATGGCCTTTACAGATTGGCTCTTTCAGTTAGTATTATGCATTTCAGGTTTTTCCATGTTTTCATGACTTGAGAGCTCATTTCTTTTTAGTGCTGAAAAAAAAATTCTATTGTCCAGATGTAGCACAGTTTATTTATTCATTAATTTACTGTGTTTGGCATCTTGTTTGCTCCCAGGTGTTGACCATTTAATGAGACTGCTCTAAAATTTGCAAATTTTTATATGGACTTAAGATACTGGCTTCTTTGGGTAAATACCAAGGAAAATGATTGCTGGATCCTGTGGTAAGAGGATGTTTAGTTTTATAGAAAACTATTTTCCATAGTAGCTGTATTACTTTGCATTCCCCTCAGCAATATATGAGCACTCCTGTTGTTCTACTTCCTCACCAACATTTGATATTGTCAATGTTTTACATGTTAGCCATTCTAATAGGTGCTCAGTGGTATCTTACTATTTTAATTTGTGTTTCCTTGATTGTCGGGGACCGCCTCTGGCCGGGAAAGTCCCCGCCATTACAAGATGGCGCTTGGCTCACTGCCAGCAAAATACGCTACAAGTGAACAACGAACATTCTGGTGAAGCTTGCCTAAAGGAGGACATAGTCATTGGCTGTTTCAAATTTAATCAGCATAGTAACAGGACTCTCATTGGCTCTCCCCATTGTTTGGCCCCTTATTGGTCACTCTGCTCACTGATTGGTCATGTAAATGTATATAAGTGTGTAGACTTGCGGAAATAAAGAGACGAAGCATTAACACCATGCCAGGCTGGTTGTCGTTCTTGCGGGCCGAGGGCGACATTTGATAACATATGATGTGAAGCATTTTTCATAAGCACATTTTCTATTTGCATATCTTCTTTGTTGTGAAATTGTTAAGGTCTTTGCCCCATTTTTAAATCAGATTGTTGTTTTTTGTATTGTTGAGTTTTTTGTATGTCTTAGATAACAGTCCTTTATCAATTGTATCTTTTGCAAATATTTTCTCACAGTCTGTGTCTTGTCTTCTAATGCTCTCGACATTATCTTTCACAGAGCAGAAGTTTCAAATTTTAACCAACTCCAAATACCCAATTGTTTCATGGATTGTGTCTTTGGTGTTGTATATAAAAAGGTATTGCCATGCTCCAGGTACTCCAGGTTTTCCCTAATGTTCTAGGAGATTTACAGTTTTGTGCTTTACATTTGGAGTTAATTATTTTTTATGGGTATGTTTGTCTAGATACATTTTTTTTTTCTCTGTGTGGATGTCCAGCTGTTCTAACACCATTTGTTGAAAATGCCATCTTTGTTCCATTATATTGTCTTTGTGCCTTTTGTCAAAGTTTAGGCGTCTACTTTTATGTAGGTCTATTTCTGGCTTCTTTGTTCTGTTCTGCTGATCTATTTGTTCTTTTACCAATATCCCACTCTGTTGATTACTATAGCTTTATATTAAGTCTTGAAGTTGGGTAGCATCAGTCTTCCAACTTTATTTTTCTTCAATATCGTGTTGTCTATTATGGGTTTTTTCCTCTCCATATAAATTTTAGAATCCGTTTGTTCATATTCACAAAATAACTTGCTGGGATTTTGATTGACTCTATAGAGCACGTTGGAAGAACTAACATCTTGCATTCATGTGATTTTTCTGAAATGATGAAGGGTGTCTTAGTCCGCTTGGACTGCCATAAGAAAATGTCATAGACAGGGTCGTTTCAAACAATAGACATTTATTTCTCATGGTTCTAGAGGCTGGAAGTCTATGATCAGGATGTGAGCATGGTCAGGTTCTGGCAAGGGTTCTGGCAAGGTCCTTACTCTTCCTACCATGCAGACAGCTGCTTCCTTGTTGTATGCTCATATGGTAGTGAGGGTGAAAGAGGGCTCTCTGGGCCCTTCTTATAAGGGCAGTAATCCCATCAGGAGGACCCCACATGAACTCCTCTAAACCCAATTACCTCCCAGGTCAAGTAATTGCTATTTGTACATAACCAATAGCAATGGGGGATTAGGTCTTCAACATACAAATTTGAAAGGACATAATTCTGTCCATTGCAAAGGACGTCTGGTAAAGTTCCACATAAAGCAAAGCACGTTTTTGGTTCAATTTCCCTGTCAGTTGTATTCTTGAGAATACAGTGTGTATCGAAAAATGGTGCAGAAATCTCTGTGTCTCCATTAAAAACAAAAACAAAACAAGGTTGGGTTTTAGGTGAAGATATTTTTTAGCTATATTTCACCCTTATGAATGGAAGGATTCTTTATTATATGAGCCACCATGCTTAATTCCTCTGTTTAGTGAATATCAGTACCATCAAAAATGGCATTATAGGTTTTCAAAACTCACTCCATTAGGAGTCACTGGAATAGATGAAAAAAGGGAGAGGCCATTGTCTCATAGAACAGAAAAGGGAAAGGAGAAAATTGTAAACTAAAACTTATTGAATGCTAGGCCACTGAGCGCAAACCTAGACACTGAATGGGATTTTTGTTCTCAAAAACACGTTTTAAAAATTGAATTTGAATTCCAATGCACGACAATTTTTATCTCCTTTTATTGCCTTTATCGACCCTATTTTACTTATTTGCATTGCCTTCTAGTTCTCATAAAGACATTTAAGTTGTTCTTACTGGTTCATGGTGACTCGGGAGCTGAATCTACTGCTTTAATCCCTAAAACTGTTCATCCAAGGAGGGATTCTTCATTCTCCATTTGAAAAATGAAGAAACCAAAGGTCAAATAAGTTAACATTACACAGCTTAAAAGTGATAAAGTCAAGATTTGAACCTTCCTTAAAAAATTTGTTTGAATCCAAAAACTATACTCTTTCCACAACACATTCAACAGGTTTACCTGTGATCCATCCTGTGTCCGGCTGTGGAGATGCAGCTCTCTGAAGTTGATCTTAAAGAAACACACTCCCTGAGGCCGCCCGCCCCCACCCCCTGCATGCCTAGAAAATGGTGATTGCTCACACTGTTATCTGGGATGAGTGAGTGCTGGTCCTTGGACAGGTGATACATGATCACAGGTTTGATTGTTCCAAGGGAGACCCAAAATGATGGACTCACATTGCATTTCATACCTGCTGAATTTATCCATTTCTGTTTAACCAGCCCAATGGCATCTATAAAGATTTTTCTTTACCACATCCTCCTATAAATAAGTAGTTTATCTAATAAAACATTTCAACAAAGGTTGTGAAGACCTGCCATATCAATGGCCCCTCACTGTGTTGTTCCTTGCAGGGATCTTGGTGAGAAAAGTAACCTCCCATCAACAACTGCATTTGCTGAGATCTTGGGGTTTGAGAGGCTTTGAATGAACTTGGGTGTGATGTTCATTTGAATAATCCCAGTCTTCCATTTCCATTTTAAGGAGTAACTTCTTGGAATTGAATAATGCATTACAAAACATGATAAACAATTAATTTCCCTGGGTTTTTCTGTAATTTCCTGGGAGAGAAATCTCACATATGTAAGGCAAGATTATAGGATGAACAAGATGATATTTATTTATCCTGGCATTTTGGTTAGTAATAACCACAAAATTCATTTATGAAGTACCTGAACAGTGTCAAATGCTACAAGGATAATAGAAAGACCATGTTTATACTTTGTGTCCCTGTGCCTCTGCCACAGCTGGCTGGGCCAGGGATGCACCACACCTGATTGGAGTGTACTCTGGGAATTTGGAATTTTGATTATGAATGGATAGTTGGTGTTCATTCTTTAACTTGGATGCTCTTGGTGGGGGGGGTGGTCTTTTATCCCAAAGGAGCAGAGAGGCATAAAGAAAAGTGAGGTCCAGGATCAGAAAGAGCCAGAGGTAGGAACCTGTGCAGCTCAGCTCCAGGGAGAGAAAGGAACTTCTTGATGTACCAACTGTTTCTTTAAGTTCTTCAGTCATTGGTTTTGGTCTCACAGGAGGCCCAAATGAATGCACAGCTTTTGGGGTTAAATGAAATTGCTAATCTTTAAAACAAATTCCCTTTTGCTTCAGTCAGTCTGAGTGATTTTTTTCTACTACGTTCTACTAAACAACTGATTCTTTAAATTCACCATTTTATTTAATCCTTTCAACAACACACTGGGATAGGTACTACTATTTCTATAATACAGAAAGAAAGAAGAAACTAAGAGCTATTAAATAACTTTCCCAGGGTCCATGGCAGAGCCATGAAGATAAACACACAAAAATTTATTGTTGCATTTTAAAATAATCACTTAGCTTTTGTTATGTGTTCTATTTCCAAAGCACAAGTTTTAGATGTAAGGAAAGGACTATTTTACAGAAGAGGATATTGAGAGAAGTAATAAGTAAACAACTGAGTCTGGAATTACATTATATTGCTGTATATTTTTGTATATATATTTTAATTCTTTAAAAAACTGAAATTATTACCAATATTTCACACATATAAATAAATATAGAAATAGGATTTGAAACTAAGTGACATGAAGTTCTATGCAAACCACTCTGTGTACAAAGTTAAATGTTATTAATTGAATTGAAGTCTCCTATATTCCTTTCCTGATCACACCCCATTTCCCATCGCCCCAGGATAACCACTATTGTATTTCAAGTTCATCTTCTTGCTGTCATTACAGGCTTTTTTTTTTTTTTTTTTAAGGTTTATTTTAGAGCAAGAATGAGAAAGGGGGGAGGGGCAGAGAGAGAGGGAGAGAGAATCTTAAGCAGATTCCCTGATGAGCGTAGAGCCAGATGTGGGGCTTGATCTCAGGACCACGAGATCCTGACCTGAGCTGAAGCCAAGAGTCAAGTGCTTAACCCAACTGCACTACCCTGGTGTCCTGTTCATTACAGTTTTATGTAGCTAATGTGTCCTCCGCAATATATGACTTAGTTTTGTTCCTGAATTTTGTATAAAGAAATGCTGTATATATTATTTACCAACTTGCTTCTTTCCCCCAACTTTGTGTTTCTGAGATTCATTCATAGTCATGCATGTGAAGACATTTCATTTATTTTCGTTGCTATAAAGTATTCCAATTCATCCATTCCCTTGTCAGTGAACATTTAGGTTATTTTCAGGTTTTTGCAATTATAAACAATGCTGATTTGAAGATTTAGTATTTGTGCCTTGGGGTACAGGTATTAGAGATTCTCTGGAGTATATAACTAGAAGTGAAATTTGCTGTGTTGTGGGATATGTGCCTCTTCAATTTTACAGTAACTGTTATCCAAACAACAGTGTGAAAAATAAAGTGTTATTCAAAGTGATTATATCATTTATATCCTCATCAGCAGTCTCTAAAAGTTTATACTATTTCACATTCTTAGAAACTTGGTATTCTTTGATTTGAACATTTCTGGCAATTTCATGGGTATGAAATGGTTAATCAATTTATATTCTCTACCCATTTTTATATCATTACATTTATCTTATTGATGTATAAGGACTCATATATTTTGGGCATATATGTTAACAGACTTATTCTAGTTCGTAGCTTGTATTTTCCTCTCTATTGTATCTTAGCAAATGGGAATTCTAATTTTAATATAGCTACATTTATCACTATCTTCCCCTTTGGTTTATGGTTGTTTTTTGTGTGTGTTGACATTGTTTCCTCTTCTGTGACAAAAAGATATTCACCCATATCATTTTATAAAACATTTATAGTTTTGCTTTTCACACACAATTAGTTTACATTGAATTTGTTTTTGTATATAGTGTAAGGTAGGTTCCAATTTTGTCCTTTCATATTTTAAGCAGATATCTAGGATTATTCATTAACCTTTTCCTATTTATTTGAAATGAACTTTTTAAAAAAATTTTTTAAGATTTTATTTATTTATTTGACAGAGAGATGGGGAAAGAGGGAACACAAGCAGAAGGAGTGTGAGAGAGAGAGAAGCAGGCTCCCCACTGAACAGGGAGCCCAATGTGGGGTTCAATTCCAGAATCCTGGGATCATGACCTGAGCTGAAGGCAGATGTTTAACAACTGAGCCACCCGGGTGCCCCAAAATGACCTTTACATGATATACCAAGTTTTCATATATTTGTGGTTCTTTTTTCTGAATTTTAAAGCTTGTTTTGTCAACTCCTTTATCTCTGTACTGTTTTATATGTATACATATATATAATATATATAATTATATAATATATAAACATAGTTTCTGTATATAAAATATGTATAGTATAATACATATTATAGAATATGTGTTTGTAGCTTTATATTGTCTTGAAATCCAATAGAATAAATTACCTTACCTTCTTTTGTTTTAGGAGTGTCAAGGCAGAGTGGTTAGTGGTTCCCCTAACCTAATTCTACTTTTCCTTGGGCTTGTGGCTAGACTTTAGCCTCTAGTCTCTCTTGGAACTAAAGGTTTCCAGCTGGAGTGTTCTGTGTCACTGCTGGAATAAGGTAGGTTAGGAGCAATTTCTATCAGTACTCTTTCCTCATTGGCCAATTAAATATGAGGGCCTTTGGCTGAGAAGAACCACTCAGGTTGGATTTTTATGTGAGGAAAAAACCTCCTGGGAAATAATTGAATGTGTTTGCTCTAGGAACTAACAATATCCTAATTAATACATGTATGAAGGTTATTTTGGCCTTGATCTTCAAGATAAAATTTATGAGTCTGACTTACAGATGCATACACACATTAAATCTGTTGGGATAATACTAAAATTTTATTAAATCATTTAGGAGAATGATATGTTTATGATGCTTTGACTTCCTATGATTGTATTTTTTCCATTTATGTTGGTTTTTTAATGCAGTTCAATAAAGTTTTATAATTATATCAAGTGCCATTAAGTTTATCACAAGTTACTTTATATTTTGGTTGCTGTGGCAATTTATCTTTTTAAAAAATCCTCTTTTTCTTATTTGTTACTTTTGTATAGAAAAAAAATTTTTCTATGTTGTGTATAAAACTTTTACATAGTGTACTTATGTGCTATAACTTTGACATTCTTAGTAATCACAATATTAAGATTTTCTTGGACTGTTCTATATAAAAATCATATCACAAATAAAGAAGTCCTTTTTCATCTTTTACATTATAATTTTTCCTTATCTTCCTAAACTGCCTAGGAACTACAATACAGGGCAACCTTGACTTGGTTCTTACTTTGAAGGGAATGGTTCTAAATTTTCACCCTGAAGAATGTTTGTTGTAGGTTTTTGGTAGCTATACTTTATTAAGTTAGAGAAATTGCCTTTATTTTTTTTTCTCAATTTATTTATTTTCAGAAAAACATTATTCATTATTTTTTCACCACACCCAGTGCTCCATGCAAGCCGTGCCCTCTATAATACCCACCACCTGCTACCCCAACCTCCCACCCCCTGCCACTTCAAACCCCTCAGATTGTTTTTCAGAAATTGCCTTTATTTCTAAGTTTCAATGAATTTTTATCAAGAGTGCTGAATTTTATTCTATTTTTCTTCATCTGTTGCTAATCATACATTATTTCTGCTGTACTAGTGTCCTAGATTTTGGGTTAATAGAAACAATATCCTCTTAGGTTAAGTCAAATTTATGAGATACACCCAGCTGGGTCTTGATAAATTATATTAACTTTTTCTAGATTGACCAATATTTTGTTGAGGTGTATTGAATCTATGTTCCTAGAAATGATCCCAGGGTCCTGGGATCGAGCCCCATATCAGGCTCTCTGCTCCGCAGGGAGCCTGCTTCCCCTTCTCTCTCTGCCTGCCCCCTCTGCCTACTTGTGATCTCTGTCTGTCAAATAAATAAATAAAATCTTAAAAAAAATAAAATAAAAATAAAAGGGGGCGCCTGAGTGGCTCAGTGGGTTAAGCCTCTGCCTTTGGCTCAGGTTGGGATCGAGCTCCACATCAGGCTCTCTACGCAGTGGGGAGCCTGCTTCCCCCTCTCTCTCTGCCTGCCTCTCTGTCTACTTGTGATCTCTCTCTCTCTCTGTCAAATAAATAAATAAAATCTTTAAAAAAATTAAAAAAAAAAAAGATGAGTATTATACAGAATTACCAATAATTCTTTGGAAGAAGTCCCAAAAATGTTTTGAGTGACTTTAGGTAAGTGGTCCATAGTGTAGAATTATATGAAAGAATCTGTTTTTCATTTTCCTTGTATGGTATATATGTACTTATTTTAATAAATGCCAATGATTACATTCTAGTTTCAATGATAGAGCATATTTAAGATTTTTTTTTCACTTAGACGTCAATTGGTGCATTTTCCTTGGGACGAAAAGGAAATTGAACAGGTAAGGATGAAAGGCAGAAGAAAATATATTGGTACACTCAATATCCAGACCCAGATGGGGCCAGGTCCATGGTTACCTATACACAGAGGAGATGGTGTGGTTGTCATTATTAGTTCTAACAGAGCTGTGATGGAGACAGGGAAATTTCCTTGTCATCTCCCCTTGCTGCCTGTAGGCAGAATATTATTATTCTTTTTTTTTCCTGGCTTTTTATTTTCAAGTCTTTGGCTGTGTGTGTGTGTGTGTGTGTGTGTGTGTGGTGAGGAAAGCATCTCAGGTCCTTAGATTAGGTTTTGCTCAAACTTCGGCAATGTTGGTTTCCAATTTCCTGCATGGCCAGCCATTAATTCCAAATTACGTAATTCTTGGCAAAGGCATTTGATAATGTACTACCCTGATTTTATTTACCTTCACTTCATTGTTGCGTTTGCTTGTCTTTTGCCCTTGAGGATTTCCCTTAGCTCCATTTTTGTGAGCTCAGCAATGTTGTTTGCTTTTATTGCAGCATAGCTGACATACAATGTTATATTTATTTTAGGTGTTCAGCATAGTGATTTGATGTGTTTATTTATTATACAATCCTCACCACAAGTGTAGCTCCCATCTGTCATCATACAACACTACTACAATAGGATTGACTATATTCCCTGGGTTGTACATTTCATCCCTTTGACTTAATCATCCCATAACTGGAAGCCTATACTTCCCACTCCCCTTCATCTGTTTTACCCATTCCATTCTGGTAACCATTCTGCCATTTACCCATTCTCCCTTCTGGTAACCATGTTTGCTCTCTGTATTTATGAGCCTATTAATGCTTTGTTTGTGTGTACATTTTGTTCTTCTTAGATCCCACATATAAGTGAAATCCTATGGTATTTATCTTTCCTATCTGACTTCTTTCACTACGCATAATACTCTTTAGTTCCATCCAAGTGTTTGCAAATGCCACAATCTCATCCTTTTACTGGCTGGGTAATATTCCATTATGTATATAAAAATCACATCTTCATCCAGCCATCTTTTGACAGACACTTGGGTTGCTATTGTAAATAATGCTGCGGTAAAGAGGGATTTGAGCTCAGCAACGTTTTGAACTTTGTTGTGATTTATCCAACATCCAGTTCTTCTGGAATGAGCCTTTTATTTCTTTCGGTCTGAGTATCCAGTCCATTTTCTTGGTAGGAACAGAAGTCTCCTGGTATCCCATTTTTTTCTCTGAACTCTGCTCTCTAGTTAGCATGTAGATAAAATCCTGGGACAGAAGGAAGGACAAAATATTCAGATTGGTATAACTGAAATCAAACAGGCATTCTAAAATTCAGCATTTTTCCAATTTCTCTTTTATCTTGAAGGTAGTTTTCAAGAATCAAAATGGATACTTGGGGTAATAAACAGATAGCTGATTTTATTCCCCTAGCCTTCTGAGATGGAGTAAAGTGGAAGGAGGGAAAATCTGAAGAATATACAAATGGGATATACAGGAAGTTCGTCTTGACTTTTGCAACCAAATAGGTTTTCTGAAAACAACCACATAACTGAGGAAAGCTGTTTTGCAAGGCTAAGATCTTTCTTTTGTCTTCTTCTTTGAAATACACCTTGTTATTTGGTGAGATTTTCCATTACCAATTTCCACTACATGAAAAATAAACCAATTGTACCTTCTTGTCTACCCAATTCCCTTGAAAGTACAATTCAGGGATCCAATAACAATCCAGCCAATTCTAGAAAAATCTTGTGAGTTAGAAATTGAGTTTGGTGGCTAACAAGAGTTAGAGGCAATTAATTAGAAATATAGCATACATTATTTAGTTTTACTGAGGAACGATTCACTACCCAGAAGACTGGCTGAATTAGAGATAGCAAGCAAACTCTAAAACAACTGAATCAAGTGATTCAGAGTCACTAATATTAAATCCTGGATTGGTGGAAGCAATTTTCACTATCCTTTATTTATTAAACTGAAGTTTATTTGAAAAGAGGAGGTGGTGTTGAATGTGGATTTGCTTTTGCTGCCAATTTCAGACATAAAATCTTTTTAGTACCTGGTAAAGGTGATAATGATTCTATCTAGTGGAAAACATGGGTATATGTGCAAGTGTTCCACAGTTACCTGTGGGGGTGGGTGTGTTTATATATGTATTTGTATATACATATATGTGGGGGATTTAGTCCCCATCACAGGGTCATCTTATCGGCTCTGATCTTGCATACAAATCTCGCATTCATCTGTCACCAAGAAGATAATGGTAAACTGTTTGTTCTGCTTACATTTCAGTGCTCTGTGATTATGTGCTCCAAGTGATGTATGATGCACATCTTTTTATAGCAGTGATGCAACAGCCAAAGAAAATGGTCAAAAGAGAGCTTTTTGTGCCGTGCACATAGCCCACCTTCAGAGTAAACCCATCTAATCCAGGAAGATGTGGAGCTATTCCTGTTCAGAAGGGTGACTCAGACACACCCCTGTGGTTTATTTCTTAAGATTCACCTGCTGAGTTATCCCTATCGCAATGAGAATCAAAAGTCCTCATTCCTTCTCCAGCACACTCCCTGTTTAGCCTGATCCTAGAGCCCTCTCTCCACAGATGGTCACTCAGCCAAGGGGCTAGCAGTGTGGGCACAGCAACACGTTCTCAAATACTTTTTAAAAACCACCCAAGAATCTTAATTTCATGGAAAACCCTTCTTGCCCATTCCCACGAAGCCCAAGAATAATCTAATGGAGCATTTACAATACTCTGTATGTTTAAAAGTGGGTGCTTCAAAGAAGAGGCCACCTAAAGTTTCAATTCAGTCTTGTTCTGGACTTTCAATCTTCTTATTGGTCACTGAACACAATGTATTTCTCTTTTTTTCTTTTAAGATCTTATTTGAGAGAGTATGAACTGGAGGAGGGCCAGAGGGAGAGAGAGAAGACTCCCCACTAAGCAGAGAGCCCAATGCAGGGCTCCATCCTAGGACCCTGAGATCCCGACCCAAGCTGAAATCAAGAGTCAAATGGTTAAGCCACTGAGCCACCTAGGCACCCCATGAACACATTGTAGTACTTCAAACTGGTTTCTTTGCATGTGATGTTACTCTGCCAAGAATGCCTCTTTACCTTTTCATTTACAAAATCCCTATTCATTCTTCAAACTCCATTCTTTTCTGTAAAGATTTCTCCGAATATTTATTGTTTTTTTTTTTCAGAGAAATTTTTTATTTATTTGACAGAGAGAGATCACAAGTAGGCAGAGAGAGAGGAAGGGAAGCAGGCTCCCCAGCGACCTGAGAGCCTGATGCAGGCCTTGATCCCAAGACCCTGGGATCATGACCTGAGCCGAAGGCAGAGGTTTTAACCCACTAAGCCACCCAGAGGCCCCAAGATTTCCCTGAATATTTCTGACAGAGGATTACTTCCTCTCAATAAATTTTGTCCTTTCTCTTACTAAAACCTCATTCTAAATTTAAACTATTACTTATTAATGAGTATTAATTTTTTGTCTAACACACTAGACTCATTGGTGGCAGAAACTGACTTCTATCTGCCTTTGGACTGCCTGTCTCTATCAAAGCATGCATTGGGCAGATAGCAGGTAGGTTCTTTAACAAAATTAATCCTATTACAAAAGTAGAATTATTTGTGCATCTTTGGATAGTCTTTGTGTTTACCAGTTATGGAAGGAGCTGCTCCAGTCCCTGGAGCTCTGTTCTACCTATCTAAATCTCAGTTCATAACACAAATTGAAGGCAGCCACAGTAAAGAGGATATATTTTTGCTTCTGATTCTCTCTGGCCTCCTAAGGAAGTGGCTCATTAATCTCATTTCTGTAAACTGTGAAATAAGAGGTAAGCATTATTCATGGTCTTGGGTTAAAGTTAGAGGCCATTTCCATTAATTAGGTTGCCCACAACTCAAGTCCGTGGCTTTCTGGGGGCACTTTTACCCCAGAAGGACCACAGATAATGGTTTCCAAATAGGATCCAAAGTCTAGATTACCTTCAAACAAGGTGAAATGTTCCTAGAGCTAACAATTAAATAGATTTTCTTCTTTTTCCCTGGTCCCTTCATCCTAAAATCCACTGTGGTTAAACTGCTGGTTAGTAAGACTCTTAAGATTTATGAGCATTTTGGTGTATTACTGACACTGACTTTTAAAGAACAAATGATTTCCCACCAGTAATTGGAATCCCCCAAAGGTAGTATCGTTTATAAATTCACAGCTTGTTAGATTGCTGGCCCAAAGGACTCTGTTTTTTGTTCCGCCTCAAGAGATGTAAGGGAGAGGTTACATTCTGCATTAGTGAGTTTCTGACTAAAGTGACCTTTAATTAAAAGTAGGCAATTAATTGTAATCACCTACCAATTATTTTTTTCTTCAAGTGTTTCATGTTTTCATTTGTTTAGTATTTTAGGTGCATTTTCAAACTGTTCTGTTACATTTCAAGGGAAATGAGCTATTATGATAATGATATGGTAGGTTAAGGAAGAATGGAGCACCTGGGTGGTTTAGTTGGTAAAGTAGCCAGCTGGCCAGCTCTTGGTTTCAGTTCAGGTCATGGTCTCAGGGTCCTGGGATTGAACCCTGTGTCTAGCTTTGTGCTTAGCAGGGAGTCTGTTTGAGGATTCTCTCTCCCTCGGCCCCTCCCCTTGCTGTCTCTCAAATAAATAAATAAATCCTTAAAAAGAAAAGCTGGAAAAACTTACTCTTCTTAAAACACTCTTTCCTTCCTTCCTTCCTTTTTTCCTTTCCTTAACAAAAGGCCCTGTGCTCTCAACTTGTTTACAGTCTGGCAGGAAGGAGGTCATTAAAGGAACACCAGTGATGAGGTGGAGGGAGGACTTGAAGCTGTACTGGACTAACAAAAAATGGGCACCTGCCCACACTTACAGGTGGAAGAAGTGTTCAAGGAAGATTTCAAGAGCCCCGGCGCATCTACCCATCTTCTACGCCCAACAGTGCACACATCTCTGAGATGGTGGATCTGGGCTCTGATTCATGCTCTAGGCAGGAGGAATAGCGTGTACAAATGAGGGAGGCCTGGGAGGAAATAAGGATATCTTTATTTTGGGAGTAAGGGATTGACTCATGCTACAAAATCGGTAGATTCTAAAGTAAGTCTTGAAAGATAACAGGAAAGGAGGGAGCAGATATTACAAATAGCAACGGAAGCCAGAGATAGGGAAGAAGATTCTTGGACCCAGACAGTGATTCTGAGGAAAAAGATCAGGAATGCAGGCTGAAGAAGGAATGCAATAGGGCCACATTTAAGTGTAAGGACTGAGCAACAGACCATCACCTCAGCGGTGAGACTGGGACTTGACTCCATATTAGGAGTCAGCCAGTCTCTTCCCCTTGGGTCTCTGGACTCCATGCTCTGGTCCAGTGTTCTCTACCAGTAAGGAAGGGTGATGGTGATAGCGGTGGTGATGAGTCTAGTTGCTGTAACTTGTGTGTGTCTTAGCACCTGGAGGTGGGGCAGAGGGTTTTTTAGCTCCCAGATGAGAATGAATGAGATAGTAAGGACGGCAATCAGATACTCTCTGAATGGAGCCCACTTCTGGTTTCCAATAATACCAACAACAATTTTCTCCCAAGATCAAAACAATTTTCCTGCTGAACTTTGTTGTTCTCTGCTAGATTAAAAAGCTTTTTGAAATGATACAATTGCAGACAATATTGGAAAACTCTCATCGAGGACAGGTATATCCCTGACAGGAAAACTTCCCTTGTTGTGTTTTTGGAGGCAATTAATAGGCTTGATTTTGGGGGGGAGGGGAATGTTCTGCAGTGGTGGAAGCATTGTATACCAGCAGAGATTAAGACATTAAATGCATTAATTAGTCCTAAGTAAATGAAGTTGAAATAGGTAAAGGTAACAACACCTAGGTTAACTCCCAGAACTTCTGCAAGAAATGGGAGCTGGTTTGCCCTAACTGGGGTAGAGTGGCAACTGGAGTCAATTCATAAGGACTGACAGTGAAATCTTATTTTTAAAGAAGAATCCTTTGTTTCCAGGTGCAAGCCCATGCCATGTCAACTGGAGTCCAGAAACTTCCTAGAGAAATTGTCCTAGGGTTCACATCAACCAGAGGACAGCATTTTCAGCTTACCCAGCACACCCCCTACACTAACTCATCCAGAGATGATGACAATAACACTTAGGAAGGATAATGCCATTATTGGCATTTTACCATGATGCAGGGATTTTTTTTTTTTAAGATTTTTATTTATTTATTTGACAGACAGAGGTCACAAGTAGGCAATGAGGCAGGCACAGTGAGAGGAGGAAGCAGGCTCCCTGTGGAGCAGAAAGCCTGATGTGGGGCTCAGTTCCAGGACTCTGAGATCATGACCTGAGCCAAAGGCAGAGGTTTTAACCCACTGAGCCACCCAGGCGCCCCATGATGCAGGGATTTTAAGGAAGAGAAAGGTCTGGTGGCTCAGGCCTACTAACAAAATATACTATCTGGGCTAATTATGCTGTAATTTATAACGTACATTCTCTTCCTCAAAGCAGATTATATCAAAACCATTTATGAATGCACTGTCTCAGAATCTGTATAGAACCCAGAGCTGAGGCAAAAGTAATCCTTGCCTGCAGGAAACTTCTATTCTTGCTGAGAGAGAAACAGTAACCACTTAAAAAATTTTAAACACTTTTTATTCATTACTACTTATAAAGACAAAGTGAAAGCTCAAAATAATAGTGTAAAACTCCAGGAAAAAAAAAAAGAATTTCTTATGAATTCTACAAAGGTCACAACTCAGCAGACCAGAGCTATATTTATTTGCCTGGCAAAGTGAGCTTTTTTCTTTAGTTTTAATTAAATTGAGATGCCTTTAGGGGAGACAAGTTCCCTCCAGTTCTCCCAATTACCCATTTATGCTGCCTGAATGAATCCTGGAGGCATAGGAGCTGCGTCTTTCGGTAAATGCCTAGTTCAGAGGGGGAAAAAATGAACACTGTGAGTTGAGAGAGCAAATAGAGATACGAAGGAAAATCTGGGTCCTAAAGGGTAATATTAGGATAGAGAGTTTGAGAAAGGATTGGGCAAGAGTCGTTCTTCTAACTGCTAAATTTCAAATCCGTTGAAATATAGACAAAGATGCAGGTAGAGACCCGATTTCAATAGTGGCTTATTTGTACGTGTTTGGATAGGTTAGGCTATTCTGTGTTAAGAAACCTCTCCAAAGTCTCAGTGGTTTACTGCAACAAAAACATCCCTGACTCATTTCTGCTGCATCCCCAGGACAGGTCAGCTGCATGCCCCACTATAGTAATTCAAGGACCCAAACTGATAGAACAGTGTAAGTCTTTGAACCTGGGTGTGTGGGCTGCTGTGGCATCAGTTTTTAGGTCCTCAGCCTTCATACGGCCTCTTCCTTAAAAATTGTCTGCCTGAGAACTCAGCCCTCCCTCCCACAATTGCACTTGTCCACTTCTGTAAAGAAACCATATCTTTAACCCATTCGCAGTTTTACTGCCATTCCCTTCTCCAGGGTGAAAAAAATCTCTGGTGTGCTAAAAAAGTGGGACAACTTGGAAATGTATAGTTCCTGAGGGAAAATTTTGGGAAAGGGACTTTTTAGCCAAAGAGAACTGAAGGGAGTTGGTTTCAGAATCATGGCCAGACACCCACCTTCCTGTTCTCCTTCCTTCCTTCCTCCCTTACAGCTATCTATCCATCTGTCCATTGCTTGATCAATCTTTTTATCTCCTGTATCTTAAACTTAGAATTTAGAAATGAGTAACAAGCATCACAGGGACGTTTATTAACACATTGGGTTGGATTTTTAAAAATGAAGTCATAGTTTTTATTTTGTTTTGAGAGTGCATGCGAGGGAGCAACAAGGGACAGAGAGAGAGTCCTAAGCAGGCTCCACACAAAGCATGGAACCTGACTTGGGGCTCAGTCTCGGGACCCCTGAGCCAAAATCAAGAGTTGGACATTTGACCAACTGAGCCATGCAGGCAGCCAGGAAGCCACACTTTTTGTTGGAAGTTAAACTTGGTTTAGTTGGCTGGTTTGACAGTAAAGATCACCTTATCCATTAGGTTATATGGTAGACATTTTTATGAATTAAATGAGCTAAATTGGAAGCTCCAAGGTTTTAATGAAAATATATTTAAAACATATTTATAATGTAGAGTCTGAAATCACATGCCTTTCTATTAAATATGATAAACATTTTAGAATTAAACTTAAAATTTTATAAGGGCACCTAAGTCCCTAAAGTCTTTTAGACAGTGTGCTAGCAAGAAAGCAAAGACAAAATACAACAAACAAAAGAACAAAAAGAACCAAAACCAACCAAATTATGTTTAAAGACCACGTCTAGTCTCCTTGGCATAGTGACTGGGCTGGCACCACTGTAGGTTGAGGAAGCAGCTTTGTAGGTAGTGGTTTCATGAGCACCCTTAGGGAAAGGAAAATGGACAGGAGGGCCCAGAAAGAATGACTGCAAGGTGAGGACAGATAGGGAGAAGGTGAGGACTAACAGAAAAATGTTACAAAATGGCTGCAGGGGCTCCTGCTGGGTTCCAGGTTCCAGGCCTATCTGGCGACTCAAAGAGCTTCCCTTTGGCTGCTCAGGCTGCACATCCACTCCCTCACCAAGGTCTGTGCTGTCCTAGGACCAGCAAAGGTGACAAGTTTATATCCTAGCCAAGGTCCATCACCACTAATATAAAAATGGTTTAAAGCTAATGTTCCAAAGAGGTAAGGTCAAGGACACACGTGGGTGGGGAGAGCAGCCCTTAAGAACAGATCTGTGGAAAGAACTTTGAAAGTATGTTGGGCACAAGTTTGGGGAGCCAGGTGTCCCCATGATTGCAGTGTCACCCCACCCCACTCCTTGGGGTTTTATAGAGAGCACAACTTACCCCTTGCTGCCTCAGGGAACTCCCAGAGCAAGTGTCACCAAGATCAAAGACTGCAATTCTAAGAAGACAGTATCTGAACTGTTGTCCATGCCCAGCGGTGGGTGCTCAGGGGATGTTTTATTTTTCTCATTTCTGGAGAAAAACATTTAGGTGGACTGAATGTAAATTAACAATGAAGGCTGTCTCTGTCAGGGTTACTTTTTATTTTCACAAAATAAAATAAATGGAGCATGTGAAGAAACACTGATAGGACTTCTGTGAAGTGATACTGAAAATGAGAGCAGATCAAGGGGGAAAACACATTGTATCTTAATTAGAGCACTGTGAAGGGGAGAGGCAGCGTCCCACGTGTTCATTTGGCATTGGATTTCTGATTTTGTTCCATTACATCCCAACTCTCAAGGCCTCAGGGTGGGCAGCGCTGTCCTCAGCTTCTGCTCTGGGGTTGGCAGAGCTGGTCTGAGGAGGGAGAGTGGAAGCAAGGTTAGAAATTTAGGCTTACATCAGCCAGACCATGGCTCAGACCCCAGCTCCAATGTCACTGGGGACTTACCTTCTTAACAGCAATTATGAGTACCTGAATACTAACAATAATATCTTCTAACACATTTGTAGAATGGTTAATATGTAATATTATTTTTTAAATATCTTTTGTGAAACAACCCTTCTAAACAACCCCATAAAAACAATTCTACTACAAGGAAACTGATCTTTAAATCATGGGCTCAGGGTCCCATGGGTGGTATGTCAGATTCTGGAAGCCACACTCTGAACCCCTGGACTATGCTGCCTTGGTTTTCTACACTATATGTAAAGATGTAGTAGAGTCGTGAGGATTTAATGAGCCAGTGGGTGTGAAGCAAATGACATAGAGACTGATACTTTATTGAATTAACGATAAATGGCTATGACTGAAAATGCTAACCACCAATACTTGCTTGCTTATTGCTTACCAACCATTGCTCTATGCTCTTTTGGGGTGTTCACTCATTCAATCGTATGCTATTACCAGCCCCATGAAGTAGGCACTACTGTTATCCCCACCTTACAAAAAAGGAAGCTATGAATGGAATGGTTAAGTAACCTGCCAAGGTCACAAAGCTAACCAGGTTAGTGCTGTCATTTACACACATGCCATCTGGCTAAATGCCCAAGCTCTGATTAAGCAACACTCTATTATTATCACTGTAATAGGATGTAGTGGCCAGGGCTCTCTGGAGAAACAAAGCCAATAAGGATGTATGTATATATACATAAAGAGATTTATTGTAAGGAATTGGCTCATGCAGTTATGGAGGTAAGCAGGTCCCAAAATCTGCAGAGTGAGTCAGCAAGCTGGTGACCCAGGAGAACAAGTGGGTATAGTTCCAGTCTTAAGCCTGGCATTAAGACCCAGGAAGAGCCACTGTTTCAATTTCAGTTTGAGTCCAGAGGTAGGAAAATGTCCCAGTTCAAATGCTGTCAGGCAAGAAAGAATTCTCTCACTTGGAGTAAGGTGGGCCTTTTTGTTCTATCAGACCTTCAGCTGATTCAGTGAGGCCCACCCCACATTAGGGAGCCATCCGTTCTACTCAGTCTATCCATTTAAATGTTAACTTTACCCAAAAACATTCTCACAGAAACACCCAGAATAATATTTGACCAATTATCTGTGCATCCTGTGGCCTAGTCAAAATGAAACATAAGATTTGCTGTCACCCATCTGTCCTTTCTGGACTTTCATCTCCGTACATCTCCTTAAACCATACTTAATCTTCAAATAAAGATAACAATGCGGTCATAATTTTTCCTACTCTGTTCTTTTGCTTATTAGTCTTTTTCCTTTAAGAAAGATGTATGGACCTATTATACTATAGCTTTATTACATACAGTTGACCCTTGAAAAACACAGAGGTTGGGGTACCAACCCCCACTTCCACACAGTCAAAAATCCATGTATAACTTGACTCATCAAAAACTTAGTTACTGCCTTTCTGCCCGTGGATGCCGCCGAGTAAGTCTCCCCTCCCATCACTGTAATATCTAAGTCAGCATCTCCTAAAGAACCCGAACAGCTGAGGAAGCTCTTCATCAGAGGTTTGAGCCTTGAGGCAACTGAGAGTCTCAGGAGCCATTTTGAGCAATGGGGAACACTTATGGACTGTGTGGTAATGAAATATCCAAACACCAAGCGCTCCAGAGGCTTTGGGTTTGTCACATATGCCCCTGTGGAAGATGTGGATGCAGCCATGAACGCAAGGCCACACAACGTGGGTGGAAGAGTTGTGGAACCAAAGAAGGCTGGCTCAAGAGAAGCTTCTCAAAGACCTGGTGCCTACTGAACTGTGAAAACAATTTTTGGTGGTCTTAAAGAAGACACTGAAGAACATCATCTAAGAGATTATTTTGAACAGTATGGGAAAAATTGAAGTGACTGAGATCATGACTGACTGAGGCAGTGGCAAAAAGAGGGGTTTTGCTTTTGTAACATTTGATGACCATGACTCCATAGACAAGATTGTCATACCACACTATGAATGGCCATGACTGTGAAGTAAGGAAAGCCCCATCTAAGCAAGAGATGGTTAGTGCTTCCTCCAGCTAAAGAGGTTGAAGTGGTTCTGGAAACTTCAGTGGTGGTCATGGAGGTGGTTTTGGTGGAATGACAACTTTGGTTGTGGAGGGAACTTCAGTGGTTGAGGTGGCTTTGGTGGTGGTCAAAGTGTTGGTAGATATGGTGGCAGTAGGGATGGCTGTAATGGATTTGGTAATGATGGAAGCAGATTTGGAGGTGGTGGAATCTATAATGATTTGGGCAATTACAACAGTCAATCCTCAAATTTTGGACCCATGAAAGGAGGAGATATTGGAGGGAGAAATTCTGGCCCCTGTGGTGGTAGAGCCCAATACTTGGCCAAACCATGAAACCAAAGTGGCTGTGGTGGTTCCAGCCCCAGCAGTCACTATGGCAGTGACAGAAGGTTTTTATTACTACCAGGAAACAAAGCTTAGCAGGAAAGGAGAGCTAGACAAGTGACAGGAAAGCTACAGATTACAAAAGATTTGTGAATTCAACCAAGCATTGTGGTACCAGGGCCTAACTGCCACAAAGAAGACATGTTTTAGGCCATACTCCAGTGCATGGGCAAAAAACTTGAGGGCTATATTTGTGACTAATTGTATAACAGGTTATTTTAGTTTCTGTTCTGTGGAAAGTGTAAAGCATTCCAACAAAGGGTTTTTTTTTTTTTAAGATTTTATTTATTTACTTGACAGAGAGAGATCAGAAGCAGGCAGAGAGGCAGGCAGAGAGAGGGGAGGAAGCAGGCTCCCTGCTGTGCAGAGAGCCCGATGTGGGACTTGATCCCAGGACTCTGAGATCATGACCTGAGCCGAAGGCAGCGGCTCAACCCACTGAGCCACGCAGGCGCCCCCCAACAAAGGGTTTTAATGTAGATTTTTTTTTGTACCCAGGCTGTTGATTGTTAAATGTAATAGTCTATCATGACGGTCAATAAAGGTGTCTTAAAAAAAAGAAAAACAGTTATTAATAGCCTACTGTTGACTGGTGGCCTTACTGATGACTTAAATCATCGATTAATACATTTGCATGTTCTATGTATTATATGGTGTATTCTTACAATAAAGTAAGCTGGAGAAAAAATATTAAAATCACAGGGAAAATACATTTACAGTATCATACTAATAAAAGAAATCTGCACATAGGTGGATCTATGCAGTTCAAATCCATGTTGTTCAAGGGTCAGCTGTAATCTGTAATACAATTATTTGTGAATGTGCTTATTTGCCCTACAATTGTGTCTGCTTCTCTCTGGCAAGGACTGAGCTTTTCTTACCTTTCTTACCTTTGATATCCACCATTTAGCACAACAAATCTTGTAAACATAAATAAAGCTTGCTTATATGTTGGCTACTTCACCGACACCAGAGTGTCGACACCAGAGTACCTTTGCTTGTAAACATAAAAATGGGATGGAGACAACAGCATATAGACAAAGGGTGTGAGTGTAACCATGATGCAATGCTAGAGTCACAGTCAGGGTTTTATGGGACAAGGAAGCCCTTCACCTCACTGAGGCAGTGTGGACTATGAGATGGGGTGGGGCATGGCATGCAGGGATGGTTTCCAGAGGAGGTAATGCTGAGGTTCAGATTTGAAAGACATGAAAAGTCTTCCATGTAGCAAAGACCTAAAACACACCAGAAGAGAGCAGGATGTAGGAGGAAAAAATCTAGAAAAGTAGCTGGAAGAGAGATAGCGAGGGGCTTTGTTTAAGTGTGAGAGAGTGGGTACTTCATTTTCTCCCTCATGGGGATCTGCTGAAAGATTTTAAGCAGGACAGAGGCATGATCTGATTTGCATAACAGAAAGATCTCTTCTCTTGCTGCACTGTGGATGACTGATTGCACGGGGAGAGACGGAGACTGGGGGCCACTTAGGGGACCCTCGCTGTGAAACAGTGACGCTGGGAGTCTAAATTGTGTTGTTTTGTGGGCTTGCTCCAGAGGAAGCTGTGGTAGGCTTTGTGAGAGCCGGGTCCCTCCCCTCGGCCTCCTGCTGCAGTGTCTGCTTGGCAGCTCCATTTGTAAGAGGAAGGAATAACTTAGTGTTCGCAATTGCACATTGGGCTTGGATGTTCAACACCTCTAGCGGACATTTGATAGAGAAACGAAATAAAGGAAGGCTGACAGGAGCAAAGACCGAGCAAATAGACTAGTGACTACCAGGTGTCTGCTTCCTGTCTTCTGGAGATAAGTTTAATGAAGGAGCCACTCTTGGTTGGGCTCAGGGAAGGATGGGGGGCAATGTTACAAATGCATAAGTGTTCCACTTTCAGGGCTGTTATCTCGGTAAACTCTTGCCTGAAGCATGCGAGCAAATGGTTGCTGGGAAAAACCAAAAAAGGAGGATATAACTCTGGGTGAAATGAGGCATTGTTCTTTTCACATTATTTTTATGGCTGCTGAGCAGGACTAAACTAGTAACATATAATAGAAATAGGCAAAGTTGTCAAGAACTTGTAGTCTAAACAATGTGTGTCTTAAAATGACTTGTTCCCAGCCATCGGGATATTCTTTTTGTGTTGTGTAGCTACAAGAAAGCCCTCTTTTGTTGTGTGTGATGAAGTTCTAGAACCTAGGTGAGGTTCGGTGGGCTGAGGTCCGGAGCCGATGACCAAGAAAGAATTCTTGAGACATCTTTGGTGCAAAATGGTGGTTTATTAAAGCACGGGGACAGGACCCGTGGGCAGGCAGAGATGCAGCCGCCCCCGGTTGGGAGGGATGGCTGGTTATGTACCCTGCAGTTGGGGGAAGGTGAGGGGAAGGGAGGTTTCAATGGAGTTTTCATATGCTAAAGAGGGCCTACAAGGTGCCAGGATGTCAGAGGCCTACAGGAGGCCTTGCCCTTGCGGCTTGATCGATGTTGTCTTTAGACCAGCTATTAACATTAAGATAGCTGGGAGACTTTTTGGTGGGATGTCACAATCCTGCTATCAATCACCTTTGTTAGTGAGATTTAGGACATTTGTAAGCCAAGGGAGACTCCTGTCTAGCAGGATTGTGAGCTCTGCAAGTTAACTATTTGCTTCTTCATGGCAGTCAGGGCTGCCTGAGGGATGCTACACATATGACAGAGGGGGAGCGGATGGAGAGGGGGGTGCAAGGCGCCAGCTTTTGTTTTGTCTTCAGCCAGCCCCGTGCTCCCTCATCATGTGGACACTGTGAAAGTTACTCTGGAGAGCAAGGAGACAATTTCCTGGGACCTTGGGGCATGCACCGATGTCCCCCACCCCCCACCCCTGGTACACCTGCAGAGAGCATGCAGCTGGGTTGGAATGTTGAGGGGCCCAGTCTTGGGGTTGCTTCCGGTGTGGGGGATTATCACTGCGAAGCCCATTCATAGAATGACTAAATTATGGAGGAAAGTTTAATCTCACAAAACAAACTGAGGGTTGCTGGGGGGAGGGGGGTTGGGAGAAGGGGGGTGGGGTTATGGACATTGGGGAGGGTATGTGATTTGGTGAGTGCTGTGAAGTGTGTAAACCTGGCGATTCACAGACCTGTACCCCTGGGGATAAAAATATATGTTTATAAAAAATAAAAAAAAATTATTTTAAAAAATAATAATAAAAATTTAAAAAAGAGGGGGAAAAAAAAAAAAAAAAAAAAGAAGCCCAGGCTGGATGGAGAAACCGCATTTCAGGGCAAACTACTTCCTCTTCCTGCCTGTTTTTGCTGGCTTGGTCAGTGGCACTTTCATCTACCTAGCTGCCCAAACCTGAAACTTCCGGCAATCCTAGATTTCACCCTGTATCATGTGGGCTAGGTGAGGCTATGCAACAATGACAAATGACTCCAGGGTCTTTGTGTCTTTCAATAGGTTACATGTCTTTTGCAGTAGGTTGTCTAACTGGACCCAGTTAAATGGAACCACATCTCTCTGGAACATTACTGGTCTTATGGCAGAGGGAAAAGGAAATGTAGTGATCACACATTGGATCCTGAAACTTCTGCTGCGAAGCAGTGCTTGTTACTTCTGCTTGCGTCTTATTGGCAAAAGCCTGGTGTCGAGACAGGAATATACTCTTTCCCAGGGAAGAGCAGCAGACATCTGTTCATAAAGGCGTTGCATCTGGAGCCACAGAGAACAGAGTTCCAAGTCCAAGCTCTTTGACTTTCTCGCTAGGCAAAGTGTGCTTTATTTCTTTATTTCATGTCTTGGATATCTAGAGTCACCACATAACCTGTATGGTAAAGACAAGGACTTCTTGAAAATATCACTTCGCTTATCCCTAAC
The DNA here is from genome assembly GCF_020171115.1 of Neogale vison. Classification (NCBI taxonomy): domain Eukaryota; kingdom Metazoa; phylum Chordata; class Mammalia; order Carnivora; family Mustelidae; genus Neogale; species Neogale vison. The sequence continues at coordinate 94,563,793 of NC_058093.1, read as the reverse complement.
CTACAGAGTATGTGCTCTGTTGAATGACTATATAATTGAGTGCAAGTCAGACTTCCCTGTAATAAGACTTAGAAGTTCATATCTTTCTTGATCTCTCCCTACTGACACCTTCAAGTCATTTTTGCTGTTCCTTTGATGCTCAAGTTCCACTAAAGGCTGTGTCATTAGACATTACTACCCAGTACCTTTCTTTTTAGTTTCCCTCTGTGCACAGCTGAGCTGTTCCCCCTTGTTTATGCAAGACTACATTGACTGGCCTCCCCCACATCTGCCTTTCTTTCTTTTTTTCTTTTTCTTTTTTTTTTTTTTTTAACTATTTTCATCTTTGTTGGAATCTATATAGACAATCACAGTCAATGTCTTAATTTCTTGGTTCCTTTACCTCCTTACTTCTAGGAATGTCGTCCTCTGCTCCACTTCAGCCACCCCTCCCCCTGGTCTTATTTTAGATTTTGTGACAACCAATAATTACACCATCTTCAAAATCTTTATTGTGACATAGGGATTGTAAGACTACTCTCTGATTACCAAGCCTACTTTTTACCTTACTCCTTTACTGGTCCAAGTACAGTTTTTTACACTGAGACCTTCAATCTGTTGTCCCTACTCCTTTCCCACCACCCATCTCCCACAGGTCAACATAGTCCTTTGTCTCCAGCCTAGATACCTCCCCAAAGTTAGCCAAATTGTGAGGTAAAGGGCAGAGTCCTCCACACCGCCAAGTCCGCCTAAGACCCCTGACACCAACTGCAAATTTGGGGGCATATTAGTTCCTAAGGGCTGATGTAACAAAGTGGCACAGACTGGTGGCTTAAATGATAAAAATTTATTGTCTCACAGTTATGGAGGCCAGATGTCCAAGACCCAAGGGTCAGGAGGGTTGATTCCTTCTCAGGATTGTGAGTGAGGATCTGCTCCAGTCTCTACCCTAGCTTCTAGTGTTTTGCTGTCAATCTTTGATATTATTTGGTTGGCAGAAGCTTCAGTCCAATCTCTGCTTTCATCTTCACCTGACTTTCTCCCTTGTGTATGTGTCTTTGTCCAAATTTCCTCTTTTTATGAGGGCACCAGTCACAGTGGATTAGCAGTCCACCCTTCTCCAACTGATCTTACGTTATCTTATTTTAACTAACCATATCTGCAATGACCCATTTCTCAAATAAGATCACATTCTGAGATCCTGACAGAACTTCAACATAGGAATTTTGGAAGAGTGCAAATCAACACATAACAGGAGTTTCCAAAACCATCCTCAGGTCTGATGATATACTAGAAAGACTCATAGAACTCTCATGGAAAGCTGTTCTCATAATTATGTTTATTACAAAGAAAGGATATATTAAAATCAGCCAGGGGAAGAGACTCATATGGCAGAGTCTGGAAGGGTTCCAAACACAAGGCCTCCAGTATTTCCAGTATTCTTTTTTTTTTTTTTTAATTTATTTATTTTAAAAATTTTTTTTAATTTTTTATTTTATATAAACATATATTTTTATCCCCAGGGGTACAGGTCCATGAATCGCCAGGTCCACACACCCCACAGCACTCACCAAAGCACACCCCCTCCCAATGTCTATAACCCCACCCCCTTTCTCCCAATCCCCCTCCCCCCAGCAACCCTCAGTTTGTTTTGTGAGATTAAGAGTCACTTATGGTTTGTCTCCCTCCCAATCCCATCTTGTTTCATTGATTCTTCTCCTACCCACTTAAGCCCCCATGTTGCATCACCACTTCTTCATATCATGGAGATCATATGATAGTTGTCTTTCTCTGCTTGACTTATTTCGCTAAGCATGATACGCTCTAGTTCCATCCATGTTGTCGCAAATGGCAAGATTTCATTTCTTTTGATGGCTGCATAGTATTCCATTGTGTATATATACCACATCTTCTTTATCCATTCATCTGTTGATGGGCATCTAGGTTCTTTCCATAGTTTGGCTATTGTGGACATTGCTGCTATAAACATTCGGATGCATGTGCCCCTTCGGATCACTACGTTTGTATCTTTAGGCCTCCAGTATTCTTAAGACAAGTTACTCTCCTAGGATTCATGTGTGACAATACATACACAGGATTACCAACTTCAGAAGCTCATCCATGCTTTTATGTTTAGGCTATGGTATATGTGTGTATGTATTTATAAGATTTTATTTATGATTTATATATTTATGATTTATATATTTATGATTTTTAAAAAAGATTTTATTTATTTATTTGACAGAGAGATAGATCACAAGTAGGCAGAGAGGCAGGCAGAGAGAGAGGAGGAAGCAGACTCCCCACCAAGGAGAGAGCCTGATGCAGGGCTTGATCCCAGGATCCTGGGATCATGACCTGAGCTGAAGGCAGAGGCTTTAACCCTCTGAGCCACCCAGGCGCCCCTATATATTTATGATTTATGATTTATACACACATGCACAGGTGGGGCAAAGGCCAGAGAAAGAGGGAGAAGCAGACTCCCCACTGAGCACGGAGCCCGAGGCAGGGCTGGACTCAGGGTTGGATGTGGCAGCTGGATGCAGGGCTTGATTCTAGGACCTTGAGATCATGACCTGAGACAAAGACACTTAACGGACTGAGCCACCCGATGTTGAGGGTTTTTATTGGAGCTTCATGTAGGAATGACTGATTGCCCATGTGGTTAAACTCTGCCTCAAGGGCAGGCAGTTGATACTATGAGACACAAAGTCTCCCTCCTCCTCCGTATAGCAGGTGTGGCCCATCCTACCTTGAACCATCTAGTTTCCATAAACTATTAGGTGTGGTCCTAGGGGTCCACCATGAATAACAAAGATGCTCCTATCACTGAGGATATTCCAAGGGTTTAAAGGTTACCTCCCAGTTTTCAGAATGGAGGCCAGACCTCTCTTTTGATGAAGCCAAATTCTTTATTACACAACATCTGTCTTTGTCTGCGGATGCTATTGAACCCTGATTAAACCCTGACCTAGTGAAATCCAAATCTTTCTACTCGATACCTGCACCCAAGCAGCTGAGCATTGCTGAAGAAAATCTCCAAACCGGGTAGACTGGTCTCACTTCATGAACACACATCTCAAATGGGCCTTCTGCTCTGCCAGTCTTTTTTTTTTTTTTTTTAAAGATTTTATTTATTTATTTGACAGAGAGAAATCACAAGTAGATGGAGAGGCAGGCAGAGAGAGAGAGGAGGAAGCAGGCTCCCTGCTGAGCAGAGAGCCCGATGCGGGACTCGATCCCAGGACCCTGAGATCATGACCTGAGCCAAAGGCAGCGGCTTAACCCACTGAGCCACCCAGGCGCCCTGCTCTGCCAGTCTTACTACACTTTCCTGGCACAGCCTCTTTATCTTTCCAAGTTTGATTTTACTATCTTTTCTACATATACCTCCTGTGTCATTTCTACAAGGTTCTCTCTCAGATGATAAATCTCTTATTTTTCATTGAAAATAATATTTGCAGTAAGAGTGACCTCATATTTCCTTCCCTAAATTCCTCAGCCTTTGAGCTACTTGACCCCACATACTCTGTTTACCCTCATGATACATAACCCTCACCCTCACTATTTCCATGGCTCTAAATAAGATCTTTACTCCAGTGGCTCCCAAATGGCCTGACTTCTCTCCTAATCACCCAGGTCATGTATTCAGCTGTCCACTGGGGCATCACCTCTTTGATGCCCCCGACATCCTTCACATTTACAATCGCCAAGATGGAACTCTTACCTCTGTTCTGAAACTACCTCTCTCCTGGACTTCCCCATCTGAGGAAATTCACCATCTTCCTTCAGGCTCAGACTCAAAAATGGGGAGTTATCCTCAATTCCTTCAATCTTCCCTCCCATTCAGGCAATAAGCAAGTGTGTTAGTGATACCTTCAAAACATATTCTGCATCTGACCACTTCTCACCATCTCCACCAATAAAGCCTTAAAAGCAGCCCTTTAACTGGAACCAGTGCAAACATTTCTTAAGCATTTCTTTTGCTCCCATTAATTATACTTTTCCAGTTTATTCTGTATGCAGCAGCCAGAGTAATCTTTATTAAATGGAAATCATATATAATCATCACCCTATTATCAGTTAGAATGAAATCCATCCTCTTTTCATGACCTGTATGTATACCAACATTATTTCAATCTTGGGACTTGTGGCTGGTTGTCGAATAAACTGTTTCCCTTTTATTCTTGGTAACACACACATTTCCTTGCCTCCTCACAGGTGGATGTCCGAGTTGTTGCCAGTAGAATGTGAACAGAAATAATCCTTTCATATACTGGTCCAGAAAACTGTCCACAAGCAAGCTGATGTTCTCTTTCTCTCTTTCTCCATCTACTGCTTGAAAACAGAGGAGGCTGAGGCATAAATGATGGTGAATACACATTTTGGAAGAAGCCTGAGTGTCTGAGTGACTTTTGTGGAACAGTGTGCCTCCTCACCCTTCACTTGAGGCCTTCATTGGACTGTGCTTTAGCCTAGGTGAGAAATAAACTTATACTGTATTGGAGCTTTGATATTCAGAGGCTGTTAGTTACAACTGTTAGCATAATTTAACAAATACAAAACTCCTGTGTTTCTTCTTCCTCTTTTAAAAATTCTCTTTCCCAAGATCTTTGTACGGCTTTCTCCCTCTGAAGACTTAAGGCTCAGACAAATGTTGCGTCCTCCTCAGAAAGGCTTCCTCTGGTCCTTCTATCTAAACTAGTTCCCCAGCTGTTACCCAATTCATAATGAATTGTCCCACTTGTGCTCTTCACAACACCAACCACTATCTGAAATTATATGTAAATGTGAATATGAATTTATTTGTCTATTGTACAAACATTCATTTGTCTGTCTTCCCAGCAGAGTGTAAATTCCATCTGGCTGCAAGTCTTGTATATCTTTTGCACCATGATATTCTCAGCTTCTCAACAATATCTGGCACACAGTAGGCACTCAACAAACACCTTTTTGAATTAGTTAATGCCTTTTAAGAGATCCCAAATAGATTTTAGAGTGATAGTATGAATTCCCAATTTGATGTTATTTTTCTATCTGGAGTAAAGACTTGCTTTTAATGTTTTGTCTTACAAATAAGAAGGGACTAAAATGGATAGTACTAGGAAAAGAAGTGTGGAGTATAATATAAAGTAGGGGATGGGCAAGATAGCTCCAGGATGGGGGCTGGTTATCAGAAAGGCCAACCATGTGATTAGAGGGTTAGAGCCTTCTGCTCCTATTCCCTTCCATGTCCAAAGAGGGGAGAAGGACCTGAGATTGAGTTTAGTCATGAATAACTAATGGTTTAATCAATCATGCCTATATAATTAAGCCACCATGAAGGCCCCTAAACAGTAGAGTTCAGGGAGCTTCCAAGTTGGCTGACGTATTTGCTTACTAGGAGGGTGGTATACCCTAACACCACGGGGACAAAATCGAGACAGAAATTCCTTTGGGACATTTCTGGACCTTGAACTAAGTACCTCTTTATCTGACCCTCATTTGTATTCTTTATGATAATGTATTTTTTATACTATATCTTATAGTATAGTAGTTTATACTATGTGAGCTTTTCTACCAAATTTTGGAAACTGAAGGAGAGGTTGTGAGAATGCTTGAATTTCTAGCCAAGCTGGGCAGAAGAGCAGGTAGTCTGAGAATCTGGGACTTACGACAGGCATCTGAAGAGGTGCAAATCTTATGGGACTGCATCAACTCTGGGTAGTTAGTGTCAGAACTGAATGGAATTCCAGGATACCCAGTGGGAGTCAGAGGACGAGAGAACTGTTTGGTGATGGAATGACATTTTTCATGTCAAACACCACACAAAGAGGGAATTCACTGTTTGTTTGTTTGTTTGTTTGTTTTTGGAATTCACTGTTTTAATGTGTTAAATAGTGGCTTCTTACTCCAGGCTATTCTGGAAGAAGGGCACTTGAATTTTATTCATCAAGAGTCAGCCAGAATAGTATTTATAGAAGGCCCTTATTCTACCCTTGAGTGCATTTTCCCTACACAGTGATACTGTTGTGGTGTTAGGGACATGGTTCAATAATACAGATGAACAGAAGGAAGCAAAGAGGAAAAACTCCATCTTTATGTCTACCCCAGTACAAGATACTCTCATTGTTTTTCCAGACTACAGCATTTAGACTCCAAATGTTCTACTGTTCCTACTGTATGTTAACTGTCCCTCAACCCTCATTTTTCTCCACCCACAGCCAGAGTGACTATTTTAAAGCCCAGATATGGTTAGGACAGTCAGCAATGACTTATTGTTCAAGGTTCTGTGTTAACCTACTCAAGTTCACCTCTCCAACTTTATGTCTTCTTGCTTCACGGACACTGAGCTCTGGCCACCTTTGTGTGATTATGTAGTTAATGTCTTTTCTTCTCACTAGAGTCCAGGAAGTTAGGGATTGTGTTCTTTGTTGCTTAGCATTTTATCTTCAAATGCCAATTACAGAAACTAACAAATAGCAGACCTTCAATAAATCTGCGTTTGAATGAATGGATAAAAAGAGAATGAATGGAATTCAGGTCCTATCTCACTGATAATAAGGGAAAAGTTGAGTTTCTCAGAACAAGTCATTGAACTCTGTTGTATAAGTGGACTGGAGAGAAATTTCTGTTATTGTGTCAGCTGTGGAAAGTTTACTGGGGTGGGAGGCAGTAACCTAGATATTCAGGTTTCTGATGAGAAGGTGCTCAACCTCTTGCTCACAAACTGCTTGGAGTCATTAGAGCCCACAGACAGTGTGATGTTTCAGGGTGAGGGAGACTTACTCACAAGCATTCCCTGGAACGCTTAATGATCAATCCTTGTCACTTGCATTACAACCTCGACAGATTGACTAATTTTTAATTTAATTTTATTTTTATATTTTTTTTAATATTCTGTTATTCACCATGCAGTACATCATTAGTTTTTGATGTAGTGTTCCATGATTCATTGTGTGTGTGACTGATTTTTCAAAAATATTTTGTGTCAGTTTTTCAGACAATAGACTCCTGCTTATCAAATTCACATCATTACATTTATGCTCTCTAGAACCTGTTGGAAAAACAGAACAAGAAATTCTTATATTAGGCATTTTACAAGAGACATCAACTGACAAACATGGCAGAAAATAGGTTGAAGATACTGATATATAAGGAGATCTTAGCCATTTATCAAAGAGGAATTCAAAATAACTAATAAACAGGAAGAAGATATTTGGAAGCAACACTACAGATAAAGGGCTAGAATCCAAGATCTATAAAAAACTTCTCAAACTCAACACCCAAGAAACAAATAATCAAATAAAAAAATGACAGAAGACATGAACAAACACTACTCCAAAGAAGACATACAAATGGCTAACAGATCCATGAAAAAATGTTCAACATCATTAGCCATCAGGGAAATCCAAATCAAAATCACATTGAGATACCACCTTACACCACTTAGAATGACAAAAATCTACAAGGCAAGAAACAACAAATGTTGGCGATCTTGTGGAGAAAGGGAACCCTCTTACAATGTTGGGGGGAATGCAAGTTGGTACAGCCACTTTGGGAAACCGTGTGGAGGTTCCTCAAAAAAGTTAAAAATAGAGCTACCCTATAACCCAGCAATTGCATTCCTGGGTATTCACCCCAAAGATACAGATGTAGTGAAAAGAAAGGCCATATGCACCCCAGTGTGCATAGAGGCAATGTCCACAATAGCCAAGCTGTGGAAGGAGCCCAGATACCCTTCAGCAGATGAATGGATAAGGAAGATGTGGTCCATATATGCAATGGAATATTACTCAGCCATCCAGAAGGATGAATACCTAACATTTGCATCAACATGGATGGGACTGAAGGAGATTATGCTAAGTGAAACAAGTCAAACAGGGAAAGACAATTATCATATGGTTTCACTTATTTGTGGAACATAAAGAATAGCATGGAGGACATTAGGAGAACAAAGGGAAAAATGAAGGAGGAAAATCAGAGGGGGAGATGAATCATGAGAGACTATGGACTCTGGGAATCAAACTGAGAGGGTTTTTTTTGTGGGGGGGGAATGGGTTAGTCCGGTGGTGAGTATTAAGGAAAGAAAGCACTTATTGCATAGAGTACTGGGTGTTTTATGAAACAATGAATTATGGAACACTACATCAAAAATTAATGATGTACTGTATGGTGACTAACATAACATAGTAAAAAAAACTAATAAACATTAAAAAAAACTGTTAAACCTCTTTAAGAATCAAAGGTAATAGAAAATAAAGGATTTTTTTTTTACTAGAATGTTTAAAGTTTTTTAAAAATGATGTCAGCAGGATGGCATGCAGTGGACAATTCGACGCTTGTGAAGTTGACTTGTTTCAGCTTCTCTATAGCAAAGTAATATATATTTTGGTAATATATAACAGGACCATGGAAAATATTTCATACCTTTTGCAAATCATCATCCCCAAATCAATCCAAAAGATGTTTGACATGGTGTTACTTATATTAAAAAATAAAATCTCATGAAAATCCAGCCTTAATATCCAATAATAGAGGAGTAGTTAAAAAAATATGGCACAGCCATATGAAGAATTTCAATAGGAGGGATAATGCTCAGAAATTTATTTAGTAAACAGAGCATGGTACAAAGCTGTATAAAGCATTAGACATCAACTTATAAAAGAATATTTGCATATGATAAAAAAAGAAAATATAAAGTGTTTTTATGTCTAGACATAAAGAGGGAAATAAAAACCAGCATAAGCTCACAATTCTCAGTACAGATATAAGACAACAAGTATGATTCTTTGTATTATAGATTTTCAGAATTTCTACATTAATCATATAAGTGTGGAATAACATGGCAAAAAACCATTAAAAACAGACAGTGGTTTGAGGTTAGCTAGGCTTAGTCCATTACTTCTTATTGTGACCTTGAGCGAGATGGTCAGGATCTTTAGGTTTTAGTTTTCTCATCTGTACAGTGGATATAAAAATGTACACAGGCTTGCTGTAAGGCCAAATGAAATGTAATATGTGAAGTGCTTAGCATAGTGCATGACATAGAGTGGGCTTTAATGAATATTAGTATTCTCATCTTAGAATCACAGAATTTGAGCATTTAAATGCTAGAGGGTGTCTTATCCAACCTTCAAGATACATGGGGAGGGCAGCTGATGACGAGAGGACGCTGGCTCATTTCCATTGCATCATTCATAAGCATCCGAGCTATCTCTGAACCTCAGCCTCTGGATTTTGCAATCCTGTTCTGCTTTCTTTTTGCTAAGCCTCCTTGCTTCCTTGGAGAAAGAATTCATCCTTGAATTGCTTCTTTTTGGTTGGTTTGTTTGGATTTGATTTTTTTTTTTTTATGCTATTCATTCCTGCAAAGGAGTACAGGTTTCCTAGAGTGATTATTGATGCTAAAGCCTAGTAAATTACATTCTGAGAGAAGAATTTAAATGACAAATATTGCTTACTATCAATTGAGAATCAGTGCAGGAAAAGTGGCAGGTCAAATCAGGGGAAGTTGGGTTAACCTATGTGGAGATGTAAGTTCACCTTGTAGCAAAGGAAAAGGGACTTGAGAAGGAAGGTCTTAAATTCACCAGGAGGGAGCCTACAGACTGGCATGTCTCCTCTGGCCTCTCTTGCTTGTTCAGCTTCCACGCTATGGGCAAAATGAGCTCTATACAATTAACCTCTTGTTAAAACCACTTCTGGCCTTTTATTGCCTGCAAAATAAAGCCTAGACATCCTAGAATGGTCCAAGCCCTTCATGATCTGCCAATTATTTGTCTTTTCTGCTCTGTGCATTTTCTTGGATTGCAGTGTCTCGTCCCTTTATCAGCCTATTTTAAAAGCTCTCACTCATAAGACCCAGAGCAACTGTCCGTGGACTACAAGTTCCTCGACTAGACTGTGAGTCCATGATGTCAGGGAGAGGGTCTCATTCATCTTTGCACTCTCCAAGTTTGAATGTTTTAGCTGCAGGCGATAGGACACCAGACTAGTAGGTTAACAGTGCAGGCATCTATCATCTCACTCAAAGTAAGCCTGGAGGTGGCAGTTCTAGGATTGACACTGTGGCTTGATAACTTGGTGTCTTCACTTTTTTCCTCTGCCAACCTCAGAGGGCCAGCAGTGTTCCCTTTTGTAGTCATGTAATAGCTGCAGCAGCTACAATGGCCAGGTGAGGTTCTGTTAAAAAGGAAAACATGAACAATATTAGGTAGGGAGGACAGTAGGCAAGTGCAGAAAAGCAAAAGTGGTGGATCAAAGACTTTTTTCCTGAACATTCTTCTTTTTTAATTAATTGGATAGAAATTTTCCCAGAAGCTGTCTAGCTGTTTCTCTTATATTTCACTGGCTAGAAATGGGTGCATTATTACTCCTAAGCCAGTCACAGGCCAAGGGGAATGGGATGGCCATAACTAGTTGGTGCAAACTTGACCCCTCCCTTGATTTTATTTTTATTTATTTATTTTTATTATGTTTGGGTAGCCAACCTATAGTACATCATCAGTTTTTGATATAGTGTTCAACGATTCTTTAGTTGCATATAACACCCAGTGCTCATCACATCAAGTGCCGTTCTTACTGCCCATCACCAAGTTACCCCATCCATCCCCCTACCTCCCTTTCCACAACCCTCAGTTTGTTTCCTGGAGTCAAGAGTCTCATTTGGTTTGTCTCCCTCTCTGATTTCTTCCCATTCAGTTTTCCATCTATTTCCTTATGTTCCTCTGTGTTATTCCTTATGTCCCACATATGAGTGAAATCATATGGTAATTGTGTTTTCCTGCTTGGTTTATTTCACTTAGCATAATACCTTCAGTTCCATCCATGTCAGTGCAAATGGTAGGTATGCATCCTTTCTGATGGCTGAGTAATATTCCATTGTATATATGAACCAAATCTCAGCACCTTCTACAGTTTGGCTTTTGTGGACATTTCAGCTATCAACATTGGGGTGCATGTACCCCTTCTTTTCACTATATCCATATTTTTGGGGTACATACTTAGTAGTGCCATTGCTACATTGTAGGGTAGCTCTATTTTTAAGGTCTTGAGGAACCTCCACACTGTTTTTCACTATGGCTGTATCGGTTGCATTCCCACCAACTGTGTAAGAGGCTTCCCCTTGCTACACAACCTCCCCAACATGTGTTGTCTCCTGTCTTGTTAATTTTAGCCATTCTAACTGGTGTAAGTTGGTATCACATTGTGGTTTTGATTTGTATTTCCCTGATGGCTAGTGATGTGGAGCATTTTTCATCCATCTGTTAGCTGTTTATCTTCTTTAGAGAAGTGTCTGTTCATGTTTTCTGCCCATTTCTTGACATGATTATTTGTTTTTTGGGTATTGAGTTTGAGAAGTTCTTTATAGATCTTGGATACCAGCCCCTTATCTGTAGTGTCATTTGCAAATATCTTCTCCCATTCCATGGGTTGCCTTTTAGTTCTGTTGACTGTTTCCTTTGCTGTGCAGAAGCTCTTTATCTTGATGAAATCCCAGTAGTTCATTTCTGCTTTTGTTTCGCTTGCCTTTAGAGACATTGATTCCTCCTCTTAGTCTTTATCTGTCTTCTCAGAAATCTGCATGATAACTGAACATCAGAAAGGTGTTCTTCAGGGGCGCCTGAGTGGCTCAGTGGGTTAAAGCCTCTGCCTTCGGCTCAGGTCATGATCCCAGGGTCCTGGGATCGAGCCCCATATTGGGCTCTCTGCTCAGCAGGGAACCTGCTTTCCTCTCTCTCTCTCTTCTTGCCTCTCTGCCTACTTGTGATCTCTGTCTGTCAAAATAAATAAATAAAATATTTTTAAAAATAAATTAATTAATTTAAAAAAAAAAAAGCTGTTCTTCAGAAGGAAAGGTATAATGGTAGTAGCTGGGTCACCAACAGCTTTTACCAGGAGAACCTGGTATTGCATCTGATGGAATGTTCTCCGTAAAACCATTCAATCCTTCTGTGAAGTTCTTCAATATTCTGTCCTCTGTCTCCAGTCTATTGCTGTCACTGTATCATAATTTCTGTTTCTATTTTCCTGTTACTATATCTTAATTGCCCATCTGCTTGTCTCCTGCATGGAACTATGAGTCCCAAAAGAGCTTGACAGTGTCAAGTATTTAATGTACATTTGTTCTCAATAAATGTTTGTTGATTGATTTCTGTGCAACTTCTATCAAATCTAATTTTTTCTTTTTGATTTCTTTTGATATTCTCTCTTCAACAAAGCCATTAGTAATGTTATTAGTGCTTGAATTTCCATGTGTTTGAATGTCACATACCTATGGTCATACTTAGAAACGCAGTGCTGGTATCCATAACGATGCCTGAGATGCTGCTTCAGATTACAATAGCTACATGAAATAGACTTTGATTGAAAAGTTTATTAATGATTCTCTTCTTTGGGAGATAAAAGCCTGCATTTGACTTTATCAAAGACAAAATAAATTGAAAATTGAAAAGTTCAAATCTTTTGCGTGAAAAACAGGTTTATGCAACCCCAAACAAAAAAAGTTAATCCAGGTTTCTCAAAAATGGCAGCTTTAGTTAAGTTTATTTATAGAGTTTCCAAGGGGCTTTTGTGGACCTCCCTTTTCTTCTCTCCATACAACCCACTTATATGTATACTTAGAGAATGTAACTCTCTCCACTGGTATGAATGAGGAGCTGTCTTTCTGGAAATGACCATGTCTCAGTACCTCTGAAAGAAATTCTATGACATCATTTGTGCAGTAGGCATCTGTGCATGTGTGAGAGAGATTGCTGTTACTTAATGTGGCATGTAATAATGATATCTCACATCTTATTCTTCAACCAGAAAGATTTCCTGACCTTTGCATCTGGGTTAGGAAATCCCCCTTCCAATACCCTTAACATGCTCTTTACTCTAATTATCTACTATGCTTAGCACAGTGCATGTGCTGAAAATGTCGAATAGATAAGACTGTACATGGGAGATATATGCACATTTATATATCTGTTTATTTAGCAACACACATATATAGCACTTACGCTATGCAAGGCATGTTTCTAAATGCTTTACACATATTCATATAGAATTTTACACTTTACCAAAGCACTTTTGACACATTGGCTCATTGATTCCTCATTTTCACTTTAGTGAGCAGATGGATAGAAATTATCCCCCATCACAGCTAGGTGAACAGACTCAGAGAGGGTCATTTATTTACCCAATATTACATGGTTTACAAATAGCAGAGCTGGGATTTTAACATACTTGTTCTGACCCTCAGCCAGTGTTTTGCAAGGAGAGCCTTTTTGGAGCCCCTTTAACATTTGGGGTTGCCACATCTGTGATAGATGAAGAATGAAGGAGACGTTTGGCTATTTTTTGAAGCTGTTTAAGGAAACATATTTTTTTCATATGTTTAAGATGAATTTTAGTAGTACCTTAGCAAATGCTACATTGTGCTACCTAGCAATCCCTACATTCAGTGTTGAAATAACCCTGCAGTTGGCTAGGAGTTGGCTGATCTAGGCTTGGCTGGTCAGTTCTGCATCAAGCAATGAATTTGATAGGGCTCAGGTCCTCTAGGTAGCCTGGGTTCAGGGCTACTCCACACGCATTCATTCCGGGATTTGAGCTGCTCCTTACAACATGGTAATACAAGAATTCAAGACCAACAACACAAACTCAATTCAAGGCTTTGCCTGTGTCACATCTGCTAACATCCCATTGGCTAAAGCCATTTATACAGCAAATCAGGAGAGAAAGCACATTCTACCCACCATGAGCCAGAGCAAATTACATGGCTAGAATCAATTTTGGTGGAATGAGAATTTAAACTTCCACAGTGAAGATGAGGGAGAGGTTGGGTCTAAATATTTTTAAACAGGAATCTAATCTACTATAAGGGAATTCTAAATAGGGTTGTCAAATATAGTCAATAAAAATACAGAATATTAAATGCAAACAATGAATCATGAAACACTACATCAAAAACTAATGATATATTGTATGAGGACTAATACAACAGAGTAAAAAAAAAAAAATAAAGGGTACCCAGTTAAACTTGAATTTCACAAAAACATAAAATATTTTTGGTGTATATATACCCCAAATAAGGCATGGGACATTCTTATACTAAAACATTCATTGTTTATCCTAGATTTTAATTTACCTGGGCATTCTGTATTTGACTATCCTAGTTTTAGAACAATCAGTTGCTTTTCACAGGGTTGGACTAATAATAAGAATATCTAATTGACCACATTATGCAAAAAGTGTACTCATGTTGATTTCTCCAGTAACTACCCTTATGCCAAGATTAGCGTTGCTCCCAGAGAACAGGCTCAGGGTTCTCTAAAAATATCATTAATTATCTTAAAAGGTAAGACAAATGGAGTCCTCAAGCTAGTTAGTCACTGGACTTCTTGTTAAACTTTCAATGAAGAAGGCAGTAAAATGTGCTGAGATTTTGTAATTTTAAACGATATTGGGAACAAATCTGGGCAGCCTGTTCCTATAATCTCACTCTGCAGCAGGATTCCAGGCTTGCTAATTACATGTTTTGAGAGTGTTTATCTTTATCATGGATTTTGTCTCCTCCATATTCACCTGAGTTGAAAAAATATGGGTGTCCTCATCACCAGATGAAGAATGGCATGCTGACCATCCGGCCATAAAGGCCAAAGCAGATTCTTTTTCACTTGGGAACACTGATGTTGAAGTGCTATGAAATCTTTATTTGGGATGACCCCCTCCCCTTCACCTCTCTTTTATCCCTTACCCTTAAATAATTATTTATGGCCCACATACCTCCACTGTGGCTATCAAAATAGAAGAACAAATAGAAGGACACCTGTGAATTGCTCTAGTTACCCATTTGAAGGGATTTGTTGGAGCAGATTACTGTGTTTTGCGTTTGATTGCTGTAGTGCCAGTAGTTTTTTGAACCAGTACACAGGATCTTAAATTGTTGTGTGTGTGCTTGTTTGTAAAGGTAAGGAGGCAGAGTGAAGATAAATAAGATATAAGAAGTTTGGGATTCTTTTCTCTAAGCCTTTCTTCCCATCCAGAAATATATATATATATATATAGAAATGGTAAGGCCTGGTTTTTGTAGATGAATGCCAACCCCATAAACTTAGGATGTTAATTTTCATTTCTGCAGGGATTGGAAATGATTTATGGTTTGCTGGAGTTAGAGACACCAAAGCTTTTCTATTAACACCTGGAGCTGACTGCAGAGGTGAAAGGCAGGTCTTGTAGAAAGAAAGATATTGTCCAGGGAAGAAAAATGTCACTTTTGTAGGCTTTTTCTTTCTTTTGTATGTGAAGATGAGAATTTTTTTCCTTGAAAAATAATGTGTCTTGTTGCAAAATGTCACTGCAGAAATCTACTTGAAAAAATAGTGACTTGTCCTTCTGTTGATTCTTTTTGCTGTGTTCATGAAAATATCGCCTTAAGCATGTGGTGAAAATTAAGGGAAAATAAGCCATTTCACTTGGTTTTGTAAATGAGCACATTCTTTATATTCCTCAGTTCCATGAGAGTTCCAAAGGGAAATTTCCCTTGGCTAGCTGATTAAATAAACATTTATTTGTGGAAGCAGTCAGGAGGAGAATGGGCAGACAAGTGGCACAATAAACAGGCACTTAAGTAATCATTTCCCTGGGCAACAGCTGTGGCCAGGGTCAAGGAGAGGCTCCTGAGTCAAGAGAGCAGATTTTATTCTTACAGAGGCACAGATTTTTGTCATTTCTTGCTTCCAGCCCTTTAGGTTGCTAACTTTAATCAGTTTTCAAGGAGTCTTAAGAATTGTTAAGTAGATAATGACAAATGTATTGCTGATGTAATGATACTAGTAATTATTGCTATTATTAAATAATCAACTATGGGAAAGATACTATGCTAAACTTTGTCCCATTTTTAATCTTCTAAAAATCCTAGCATGAAGATGATCATATCATCACATTTCATAATCAAGGAAGGGACCATGGGAAGGTTGATAACTTGCCTGTGGTTCTGCAGACATCATGTAGGCAAGCCATAATTTGAGCTCACATTTTCTGACTCCAGTGCCACAATATTTTAACTTGAAATTTTATCACAAGCTTTGGTATTGGTGTAATATAAAAGATAGCCTAAGATCTAACCATGTCTCTCCTACTGGATTATGTCCCTGCTTGATGTGCTACTTTTTCTGGGTTCTATCTTGAGCCTTGTTTTCTTGGCCTTGGCAAGTTGCATGGGATATCAAGCAGGGAGTTAATGCTAAGAAACTTGCCAGAGCCAGGTGTTGAGAAATCAGCTGGTCACAAAGAGCTAAGGAAAGCAGAGGGAAGAAGAGTGTTTTACGTTTAAGAGAGTATCAAGTGCTGGGTGCCTGGGTGGCTCAGTGGGTTAAGCCGCTGCCTTCGGCTCAGGTCATGATCTCAGGGTCCTGGGATGGAGTCTCGCATTGGGCTCTCTGCTCAGCAGGGAGCCTGCTTCCCCCTCTCTCTCTGCCTGCCTCTCCATCTACTTGTGATTTCTCTGTGTCAAATAAATAAATAAAATCTTAAAAAAAGAAAAAAAAGAGAGTATCAAGTGCCAAAACTGTGACAGTGTGGAAGACAAGAAAAGGTGATAGGAAGTTCCAAAGTGTTTGCTGAGAATAACTCCCCTTTGTTGTGTGTGTCAGGTGTGGTGGGCACTTGGGTCAGCACTGTGAAGATAGATCAGGTGAAGGTCAGGGTCAACAAACTTTACATCATCATCGTGGAAGGCTGTTGTTGACTTCTCCAATATCTATAGTCATTACTCTTTTTGCATATGTGTATACGATGGGAGGTAGAGGTGGATGTAAGCATGAGAGGTGTTTCTGATAGGCGTCAGATACTTTCATATCAATAGTAGCTTTCCTCCTAGGGAAGTATTGGGCTAAGGTTTTGCATTGTTAGTATATTTTTGTTAACTTTAGCCATGATGGGGATAACATCCTTAGTCATTTTTATATTACTATAGATTACTCAGATGCATAAATTTTTATATAGGGAGGGTCAGGGCAGGAAAACATCAAGTCTGTTAACTTCTTGAATGGGAACAGGCCCAGGTTGGGCCCTACAGAGGTGGGAGCTAGGTCTGCATGGCAGTGGGCACTTAGTGGGTGGCTCTAAATGAGCTTTAGGAATTAAACTTTCTACGTCACAGTTACCCACAGCCCATCTCTACTAGGAACAACACTGCATTCAACTGTCAGGTTTATGGATGTGTCAGGAGAAGTATGGGGGCATCTGTAGGACCCCAAGTGGAAAATCATTCCAACCTCCAACAGAAGGTCTTGAAGGAACAGCATCATGGCCTCTTGGATGTTCCACTCTTAAATCCCTTGAGCTGCCAGTGGCCTGTCTTCTGTGCTAGGTTGCTTAGGCTTGTTATAGGTATATAAAAGTCAGGTGTTCTTTCTGGAGGGGGCTGTGGCTCTGTAACATGGCTGGACTTGCTTCCTTTATTTTTTATTAGTTTCCAGTTTCCACTGTGCCAGCTGGTGGGTGAGAAGGCAGCATTCTGTTGCTCAGAGTTGTGGTGCCTGCTCTATCCAAGGGCATCTGCTTTGAACTGCTAGAGGCCCGAAGAGCTTGATTCCAAGCATGGTGCTACCATCAACATGGACCTGGACTCTTACTGGGATGGAAAACTTCAAGGGAGAAAAACTTCTAGGTAGCTGGCTAATGGACACAGTCTTAGAGAACTGAAGACCACTCCCCTGTCGCCCAATGCTGGCTCATCTTCCTTGGCAATAAGAATATTGAATAACTGTGCTTGCTGTCCACTGAGACTTTCTGCAATGACGGGAAGGTCCTATATCTGTGCTGTTGAACCACATAGTAGCCACTAGACTTATGTGGCTATTGAGCACTTGAGTTGTGGTCTGCACGACTATAGAATTAAACTTTTAATTCCATTTAATTTTATTTCCTGTAAATTTAAATAGCTACACGTAGCTAGTGGCTGTTGAGTTGTATAAATGTACTTCGAGTAATTCTGTTATGGCTTGGAGATGGCTTGGCAAACAACACATGTACACGCATACACACACACTCTTAATGCTCTTGTCTTCCAAGTCTGTGCATATGCATTGCTTTATTATCACATCTATTATCTCCAACACCCTACGAGGGTGATGCTCTTATTTTGCACATTTTCTAGATGAGAAAACTGAATTACAGAGGAGTACCATGTTTTATCTAAGGTTATTTAGTAAGCAAGCAGGGAACCAGTGCTCCAGCCAGGCCTGTTCCTCAATCCTAAAGGCTGTAGGTGGTGATTATGAATCTCAGGAGAGACTTAGCCTCATAGCTCTCTTGTCAGGTACTGGCTCACTCCCATGGGACCATGGCTTGGTTCTTATATTTTATTTTGGGAAAAGATCCTAAAGGATCATTTCATTCATTCAGAATTGAGGGTCTGGGGAGTGAACTAGGAAAAGAGAAAAAGCCTCTCTAAGGGTATATTACTAAGAGTAGGCAGCTGGGGCTCAGTCCTGCGGGGAGCATCTAAGGGATTGTGCAGAATACTCCTTAAAGTTGTCCAGCAGACAGAGTGAGGATGACAATATTTGTCTGCCAGCTCCTGTTTCCATTGGTCAAAGAGCTAGCTCCTTGCATTTCAGGTTTTTTTCATGTGCTGGCCTACTTGAGTGGGCATCCACAGGCTCCCGTGTGCTAGAGCAGAGCAACCTGGGGCAGAATGCAGGAGTCACCTGGTATACCTGAGGTCAGGAGTGTTAGGTTCTACCTGCGGGTGTCTTGCTGCCACTGCAAGGGCTGAAGCTAAAGTGGCTGAGCGTGTATGAGATGGGACATAAAAGATATCCATGGACAAGGGAAAGGAACTAAATAGAGCAGCTGGGCGACAGTCAGAAACGGGAATTAGGAGAGTCTAGGAAGCTGATGATTCTGTGAATGATTTCTCCAATAAAAAAATTGAGAACAGATGGGCCTCATCTTGGATGCTGTCAGTGAGCTCTAGTCTACTTGGTTGCTAGCACAATGGTATTACTTTTGTGCAACATGCATGGCACTGTTTTAAAATAAGGCTTAAATTCTCCACTGCCCCATCTCTTCCCAGCTGACTTCTTTATGCCACCTAGATGAAGTGAGCTCCATGAAACCAATAATTCAATGCATTCCAAATTTAAATTGTTATCATCTTGCTCACTTATTTAAGGAAAGCATGACGTAATGGTTAAGAGCATTGTCTCTGAAGCCAGATTGCTGGGTCCAAATCCTTGATGAACCTTCATACTAGCTCTGGGGCCATGGGCAAATTACCTAACCCGTTTGAGCCTCAGTTTGTTCATCTGGAAATAGGGATTAATAGTGCCTATTTTATAAAGTTAATGGTGAAGATTAATTGAGTTAATGTATATGCAGGCCTTTGCACATTCCCTGGCAGATAGAAAGCACAATGCACATGTTTGCTATTTGCTCATTTATTAATTGACCCTGAATTATTTGGTGTCTTACACATACAAGGCACTGCTCTCCTTGATCAGTATGTGAGCCTGGGTCTGACAGTATGTTGCTCACTCCAGTGCTTTGAAATTATTTTGCTCTATACTCTCAAACTACTACTCTTCCCTCTTTTTTCTTTATTTTCAGTGATCAAACCTTATTATTTTCCTTTGCTGGTTTCTCTTCTCTCTCCAACCTTTAAATGTTGGAGCATTTCAGGACTCGTTCAATCTTTGTCTATCTTCTTTTAATCCCCACTTTCTCCTGAGGTAATCTTGCCTTGTCTCGTCACTTGAGATCCATATGCTGATATCTCCCAAATCTGCCTTGCTAGCTTTGACCTCTTCCCTGAGCTCCAGGCTCATCCTTTTAACTCCAAACTTGACATCTCCATTCTGGGATTTACTGGGCACCTCAAACTTAACATGACCAGAAGAGAACTATTGATTTCCTTTTACCCTCACCCCCCAGCCCACCACTGGTCCTCCTTTCTATCCTCCCTGTTTTGGTAAGTTAACTAATTGATCGGGCCTCAACCCAGCAATGATCTTGTCCTCCTATTCCACACACAGTCCAAAACTATGACCAAAATTATCTCCAGTCTCAATATAACAACTTCCCCATATAACCACTTCTTGGATCTCCCTCTATGGTTGCACAGACTGCGTACTGCCCAGGGGAATTCCCACTAACATGACAAACATCATAGATTTCTATCTTTTTAAATAAAAATTTTCCATCACATGATCTAAATGATTCCTCTTCTCAAAAAAAAAAAAAAAACAGAATGTTAGTCTAACAAATAGAATATCTTGAGGACAATATGCCTCTTTTTAAATGAGATGGGGCACATTCAGGGTGGTATGGCAGTACACTACATGGCTCTCTTTTTTAATTCTCAGAATGGTGTTATGAGAACTCCCGGTGACCCAAATCTTTACCACAATTCTAGTTTAGGCCACCATTATTCTCTTGCTCAGTTTCTGACAATAGCCTGATAATCAGTACCTCATAATCATCTTCCCTGTTTGCCTCCCCTGTGTGCCATTTTCTGCAAGGGAGTCAGAGGAATCCTAGCATATAAATCAGATGGTACCACTCTTGTTCTTAAACCCGCTATGTTACTTATGATAAATTATCCACAAAATTAGCTTAAAACAACAGAAATTTATCATTTCACATTTATTATGGGACAGAAGTTCAGGAGAGGCCTAGCTGGGAGGTTCTAGCTTAGGGTCTCTGATGGGGTTGCAGGTAAGATGCTGACCAGAGCTACAGTCATCCAAAAGCTTGATCTGGTAGATCCACTTAAAACCTGGCTCACTCCCATGGCCGTAACAGGAGGATTGGTCTTTTGCCATGCGGGCCTCTCCGTAGAGCTGCTTCAGTGTTACTTCTGCATATCAGCTGACTTCCCTCCCCAGAGTGAGTGATCTGAGATATTGAAAATATTCCGGTCTGGCTTTATGTTCCCTTCTCAGAAAGCTTTACTCTCACCTAAGCTAAAGCTGAGATACTTCCCTGAGCGGACACCAGTTACTGTTTATCCCACAGTCATATTTTACTGCATTCATAGCATTTGTCACTATCTGAGGTTATGTATGTATGTGTTCACATATTTATTTCTGTCTCCTCCCAGTAGAATGAAAGCTCTATGCAGACAAGTACTTGTCCTGTATTCCCAGTCCCTTGGGTAGTGCTTGGAACATAGTGGCTGGTCAATAATTATTTGTTGAATGAATGAATGAATGAATGTGCTCTTATTTTTAACAGTTACATATAAGGTTCTAGAAGACTGTGGATATGAATTTATTAAATATATGGGAAAGAAGTGAGACAGGGAGCAGAGAAGTAACATCCTTTTGAAGTAATGTCCTTTCACAGCAACATCAGAAGAGACCTCTGCTTATGTTTTAAGTTATCCTGTCTCACTGATCAATTTGCTATTCCAGATTTCCTTCTCTTTCCTTCCTGTATCCATCCTCCCTTGTTGCCTTAGAGTGCACATATAGGAAAGTTAAAAGGCACCATCTTTGGACATGGAAAAAAACAAGAGAATTGATCACCTGACCTTGGCTTCATTAATCTAGTACTACGGCCATCGTCACTAACTAGCCGAGAACTCACGAAATTGAGTCCAGCTACATTAACTGCTTTGACTAAGGAGCTATTTTTACATAGGAGCAGAATGTACTGCAAACAAAGAATCAATCTTTTATGGGAATAATTAAAAGCCAAACTCTCTGTACCTCACTGCAATGTTAGTAGAGTCTGTCTGCGCAGTTCTGCCAGTCCCTTGGGTATTTTGAATTTATAGACACTCTTTATCCCGAGTTTACTTTTGGACTTGGCTGTCTCTAGAGCAGTGATTCATACAACTCCAGTACAAGAATCACCTTCAGATAGATCACAGCTAAATTCCTAAGCCCTCAAATCTTTACTCGATGTGACACTCTCAGCTCCAAGGAGAGGAAGATGCCTGCATAGAATAAGTTGCCTGTTAGGACAGGAGCTACTAAATGCAATGATGAATGTCTCAGCGAAAGGGGATTCCTGGGCAGAGACTACTGGTCAACTCTGTCTCACGATTATCCCTTTTAGACTCAAATCTTTCCCCTGGTGACTTCAAACCTCGAGATTTCAGTTAGAAGCTAGAACAAATGCCTGTGGACTTCCCATTTATTGGATGAGAACTCCTGGAACTAGAACTCCTCCATGGGAGGACTTGCAAGGGAAATCATTAGTAGCATTTAAAACCAGAGTCTGAAAACTCCTAGTTGCTGGGCATCAGTGTGTCCCTGAGGCGACCCCCTTGCCATGCTGGGAACCAGACTAGCTCTGCTTGAAACAACGTAATTATAGCACTTGGCAAAAAGTGGAGGACAGCAGAAGTAAAGTTAGGGGATTCAAGCACGTCAGCCAGACAGAAAGGCAGAAGATCTCAATTTAGACGTCCTGGGGGAACACAAGGGGATGGGGTTCGAAGTGCACACAAGCAGTTGTGCTAAAACTGCAGCTGCCTCAAGCAGAAATTTTTATTATGGGACTAAAAGTGGGATTCAGTGGTACATTCATGTAAGTGAATGAGTCAATACGAGTTTCTTTCCAGATTCCTGAGTTACAGGCTCCAGGGAGGCTTCGAAGATGGAAAGGCATAAAATCAATATATAAATTCCTGAGGTTTAGGAGGAAGGTGATATGAAAAGTGGGAGTCTAATGGGGTCTGGTCTCTTCTCTGTCACTAACTAGAAGCTGTCTCTGCTATTACGTAGTCATGTTGACAAATCCCTTAACCCTTCATGGTCTGTGGAGACCTTCGGTCTTTCTACTAGAAAAGCCTCATGGCCCGGAATTCCACAGGTCTTTCCTGGCAGAACTGTAGATATTGTCTTTGTTTTGTTGTCCTCTGGGACATTGCCTGGCAGGAACTGTGGTGGTAAATGAGAAAAAATGACTCAGATATTTCCGAGGTGCTATATTTGTGAAGCTGCTGCTATCAAGACAGTAAGAAGCCACCAAATTCTGGTCACACAGTGTTCATCTTTCAAGCTTCAGTTTTCTTGTCAGCAACTTGAGAGGATAGAACTGGTTAACTTTCGCGATTCCTTGCAGGTCAAATTTATGAGAATTTCCCAAATTAAGTGAAAGTTGAAATCATTAAACAGAGGATTTTGTCTACCTTATTTATTCAAACATGTTTATGGCGCCCCATCTACCAGGACAATCATCTATCATCTCTCAAGGGCTGTATTGAAATCTGGGAGTTTGGAGGTCAATGTACATGGTCTCTCCCTCTGGGAACTTACCTTCACTTAGAGATAGTCAATGAAACATCCCATTATAGACCAGAAGGTGATGACTCAAAAGGAGAAACACAGTGGCAAGCATTTCATTCTAAAACACAAGTTTGAATGAGGGGTCTTGTTTTGTTTGTTTAGTCGCTACCAGATTCTACCTCTCATAGTAAAAAAGAAAAATATTCAAAATGCTTAAATGTTAACCTTCAAACCTTCTTACCCTGTTCCAGGAAAGGGAAAGCATAAGCTAAGCAGATAGCCACATGGGAGGAAGGGTTGGTAGGCAAAGTTCGGCACTTTGCATCAGCCTGCGGAAGGAGGCCCTCTCCTCAGCATGCAATGCAGAGAAACTGCACATGTGGGCAGGGGAGGAAGTTGCCAGTGTCCCAGCTTCTTAATTAGGCTCCACAATTTGTGAATTCTTAGCGTTCTGGCTGCCATGCAAATACATGGGTCCAAATACTTTCCAACGCTAAGTAGAAACAGTCTTTAACTTCCCACCATTTTGGAGTCTGCATACCTACCTATCCTTGTCCTTTATCTGGGCACATAGACAGAAATTGAACATTCTGAAATCCCCAGTTGCATAATACCATAAAACCAAAAGGGAGTGTTGAATGAAGATTGGCTTTGTTCAGTAGTACAAGATTTCTCTATCTTCCATTTATTTTGTCTCTATTCCGTCCATGAAGGTACCCTGCGTATAGCTTCTCAACAAGCCCTTTAATTTTTTCCCCCTTATCTGGATCTCAGTGAGCCCAACTTGCCTTGCTCTGTTGCTGGCGTTGGCACAGTGAATTATGGCACCTCTGAACTCTTTGCTGAAGAATAACTCCCATCCTTCCAGATTCATTTGTGTCTTTCTGCACATCTTTGACTAAAATGATGGGAGTCAGTCTCACAGGCCTGAGCTCAGGGGAGGAAGCTAACAAATACCACTGTTGCAGCCTATAGGCTGATACTGATACAAAATAAAATTGAAAATATTCCTGGCAAAGAAAACAAACAAACAAAAAAATCCAGTGGACTCACTATCCATGCTAATGGACAGGGGCAGTAGTACAGATAATCCAAATGTCAGTTGTATTTAATTTTGCTCTGCCTACCATATTCTCTATGTAACTAAGGCATCAAGGGCAGATAGAGGCCTCTGCAGGTGGCTCGGAGGCCTGAAGTTTTGTTTCTCTCTCTTTTTTTCTTTTGCTTGTCTGTTTTGTTTTTTAAACTCCACCTGTAAGTGAAATTATATTTGTCTTTCTCTGACTGACTTACCTCACTTATGTTATATTCTCTTGCTCTATCCATGTTGTTACTGCAAATGCAAGAGTTCATCTTTTTTATTGCTGCATAATATTCCATTATATACATATTCTTTATCCATTCATCTGTTGATTGGATACTTAGATGCTTCCATAGTTTGGCTATTGTAAATAATGTTGCAATAAACATAGGGACACATGTATCCCTTTGAATTAGTGTTTTTGTATTTTTGGTATAATAGTGAAATTGCTGGATCATAGGGAGCCTCTATTTTTAACTTCCTGAGGAACCTCCATACTGTTTTCCAGAGTGGCTGCGTCAGTCTGCATTCCCACCAACAGTGCATGAGGGTTTCTTTTTCTCCACATCCTCATCAACACTTATTGTTTCTTGTGTTACTAATTTTAGCCTTTCTGACAGGTATAAGGTGATATCTCATTGTAGTTTTGATTTGCATTTTCCTGATGATGAATGATGCTGAGCATTATTTCTCTTTTGGCCATGTGAATGTCTTCTTTGAAGAGATGTCTGTTTATGTCTTCTGCCCATTTTTAATTGGATTATTTGCTTTTTGGGTGTTGAGTTGTATAAGTTCTTTTCATACTTTCAATACTAACCTTTTATCAGATATATCATTTGCAAATATCTTCTCCCTTTCAATAGAGTTTTAGTTTTGTTGATTGTTTCTTTAACTGTGCAGAAGTTTATTTTGATGTAGTTCTGATAGTTTATTTTTGCTTTTGTTTCCCTTGCCTCAGGAGACATAGCTAGGAAAATGTTGCTATGGCTGATGTCAGAGAAATTACTGCCTCGGCTCTCTTCCAGGGTATTTATGGTTTCAGGTCTCAATATTTAGGCCTTTAATCCATTTTGAGACTTTTGTGTGTATGGTGTAAGAAAGTGGTCCAGTTTTGTTCTTTTGTTTGTAGCTGTCCTGTTATCCTGACACTATTGTGGAAAAGATTGTCTTTTTCCCATTGTATATTCATTCCTCCTTTGTTGAAGATTAACTGACCATATAATTGTGGGTTTATTTCTGGGTTTTCTCTTCTATTGACCTCTATGTCTATTTTTGTTCCAGTATCATACTGTTTTGATTACTTCAGCTCTGTAATATATATTATAGCTTCCTCTAGTTTTGTTTTTCTTTTTCAAGATGGCTTTAGCTATTTGAGGTCTTTCATGATTCTATAAATTTTTGGATTGTTTGTTTTAGTTCTGCAAAAAGTGATGTTGGTATTTTGATAGACATTGCATTAAATCTATGGGTAATATGATAGTTCAGCAATATTTGTTCTTCCAATGCATGAGTATGGAATGTCTTTGTGTCATCTTGAATTTCTTTCATCAGTGTTTTATCATTTTTAGAGTACAGGTTTTTCAGATCTTTGGTTATATTTATTCTTAGGTATTTTATTGGTTTGGGTGTAGTTTTTTTTTTTAATTTTTAAATTTTTTTATAAACATATATTTTTATCCCCAGGGGTACAGGTCTGTACAGGTCTGTGAATCGCCAGGTTTACACACTTCACAGCACTCACCAAAGCACATACCCTCCCCAATGTCCATAAGCCCACCCCCCTTCTCCCAACCCCCCTCCCCCCAGCAACCCTCAGTTGGTTTTGTGAGATTAAGAGTCACTTATGGTTTGTCTCCCTCCCAATCCCATCTTGTTTCATTTATTCTTCTCCTATCCACTTAAGCCCCCATGTTGCATCACCACTTCCTCATATCAGGGAGATCATATGATAGTTGTCTTTCTCCGCTTGACTTATTTCGCTAAGCATGATATGCTCTAGTTCCATCCATGTTGTCACAAATGGCAAGATTTCGTTTCTTTTGATGGCTGCATAGTATTCCATTGTGTATATATACCACATCTTCTTGATCCATTCATCTGTTGATGGACATCTAGGTTCTTTCCATAGTTTGGCTATTGTGGACATTGCTGCTATAAACATTCGGGTGCACGTGCCCCTTTGGATCACTACGTTTGTATCTTTAGGGTAAATACCCAGTAGTGCAATTGCTGGGTCATAGGGCAGCATAGGGATAGAGGGCACATACCTCAATATCATCAAAGCCATCTATGAAAAACCCACTGCAAATATCATTCTCAATGGAGAAAAACTGAAAGGTTTGGGTGTAGTTTTAAGTGTGATTGTTTCTTAATTTCACTTTTTTCTCCTTCATTATTTGTGTATAGGAATACAACAGATTTTGGCATACTGATTTTGTATTCTGTGACTACAGAATTTATTTACAGTTCTAGTATTTTTTTGGTGGAGTCTTTAGGGTTTTCTATATCTAGTATTGTGTCATCTGCAAATAGTGAAAATCTTACTTCTTCATTACCAATCTGGATATCTTTTATTTCTTTTTCTTATCTAATTTCTGTAGCTAGGACTTTAGTATTAAGTTGAATAAAAGTGATAAGAATGGACATCCTTGTCTTCTTTCTGGCCTTGGGGGGAAAGCTCTCAATTTTTCCCCATTGAGGATTTTAGCTGTGGGCTTTTCATATATGGTTTCTATTATGTTGAGGTATGTTACCTCTAAGCCTACTTTGTGGAGGTTTTTTGTCAAATGTTTTTTCTGAATCTATTGAAATGATCATATGATTTGAATTCTTTCTCTTATTGATGTGGCATATCATGTTGACTGCTTTCCTATTGCTTATAATATAAAGATTAAATTCGTTAATAAGAGCTCAAGTTCCTGTAAAGTTTGATCTATACTGATCTTTCTAGCTCTCTTGTACCACGCATTCTTTTTTTTTTTAAAAGATTTTTCTTTATTTATTCAACACACAGGGATCACAAGTAGTCAGAGAGGCAGTCAGAGAGAGGGGGAAGCAGGCTCCCCGCTGTGCAGAGAGCCCAATGTGGGGCTCGATCCCAGGACCCTGAGATCATGACCTGAGCTGAAGGCAGAGGCTTAACCCACTGAGCCACCCAGGCACCCCTGTACCATGCATTCTTGCTCTTAGCATTCCACCTCTGCCTCCTATGGGTTGTTCCCTTGTACATGCTATGTCCCCTCCTAGCTGCAAGCCAAGGACCCTCTCCCTTTCCACCAGGTCAAATCACTTTAATATAGACTCTGAAACCACTAATTATTTAAGTTTCATAGCATATATCACACTGTAGTTTTTGTATGATTGTGAAAGTCATTCAGTGGTCTGTTTGCTCTATAGACTCTAAAACCTAGGAGTCACCCCCTTTAATCTTAAACATAGTGCCTAGCACATGTTACTGTGATCAATAATTATTTGTTGGCTGAACAAATGAATGAATGATTGAATGAGAAGGGGTGGAGAGTATTTGCCAGTGACATTCAGTTTGCAGCCTGACCATAGGAGCTCAGGATCTATTGAAGATGATTTATACTGAGCCTGCTAGCTATCTGTGGGGTTTGGTGGTGCTAGCTCTGGCCTGCCTTGTGTTTCCTGAGACATTAGATAGCAGAGCAGACTCAGGCCTATGATTGGAACAGGTTCCCTCCCTGTGTGACTGCTGCTCCTGTCTCCTTTTTCCAGTTTTCCTGGAACTCAGTGCTCCCAAGAATGAATTCCATCATCTGAATGCTGAAGTCATTATACTTAGTCCTTTTCATGGCCCACTTCTCTCTTTTTTGGCCAGTTACTCAGCCTAATGCTCTAGGTTTCTTGAAGGCACACCTGACCCAAGCTCTCTTCAAGTGGGGATTGGATTGTACATTCTAGCCCCTCTATGTGGGTGCCTCACTTGGAACCCCAGCTTGGTGGCAGGGACCACTCTGAGTGGACAGGTTACCTAGCCAATGACCATCTGCCAGTCAGTACTCTGAGAACTGCCTGTCACCTGGATTCTTTTTTCTTTTTTTTTTATGTTATATTAGTCACCATACAGTACATCATTAGTTTTTGATGTAGTGTTCCATGATTCATTGTTTGAATATAACACTTAGTGCTCCATGCAATACTTGCCCTCTTTGAAACACATCACCGGGCTAACCCATCACCCCACTCTCCTCCCCTCTAAAACCCTCAGTTTGTTTCTCAGAGTCCACAGTCTCTTATGGTTCATATCCCCCTCCGATTCCCCCCTGCTGCCGTTTTATTTTTCCCTTCCTTCTCCTAATGTCCTCCATGCTATTCCTTTTGTTCCACAAATAAGTGAAACCATATGACAATCGTCTTTCTCTGCTTGACTTATTTCACTTAGTATAATCTCCTCCAGTCCCATCCATGTTGATGCAAATGTTGTGTATTCATCCTTTCTGATGGTTGAATAATATTCCACTGTGTGTATGGACCACATCTTCTTTATCCATTCATTTGCTGAAGGGCATCTCAGCGCCTTCCACAGTTTGGCTATTGTGGACATTGCTGCTATGAACATTGAGATACATATGGTCCTTCTTTTAATACATCTGTATCTTTGGGGTAAATATCCAGGAGTGTAATTGCTGGATTATGCCATTTTTTGACTTGATTATTTGTTTTTTTTGGGGGGGTTGTGGAATTTGAGAACTTCTTTAAGCTCCTAGATATCAGCCCTTTATCTGTAGTGTCATTTGCAAGTATCTCCTCTCATTCTGTGGGTTGCCTCTTTGTTTTGTTGACTGTTTCCTTTGCTGTGCAGAAGACTTTTATCTTGATGAAGTCCCAAAAGTTCATTTTTACTTTTGTTCCCCTTGTGTTTGGAGACTTGTCTTAAAAGAAGTTGTTGTGGCCGATTCCGAAGAGGTTATTGCCTATGTTCTCCTTTAAGATTTTGATGGATTCTCGTCTCACACTGAGGTCTTTCAACCATTCTGAGTTTATCTTGTGTGTGATATAAGAAAATGGTTGAGTTTCATTGTTCTGTATATAGCTGTCCAATTTTCCCAGGACCACTTATTGAAGAGAGTCTCTTTTTTCCATTGGATATTTTTTCCTGCTTTGTCAAAGATTATTTGACCATAATGTTGAGGGTCCATTTTTGGGCTCTCTATTCTGTTCCAGTGGTCTATGTGTCACCTGGGTTCTCTACCACCATTCCCTCTCCATCTGCATGGTTATTCAGCAACAGTTTATGGGATGATGTCTGAAACTGTAATATTTCCCAGGACCCTCTGCCTTGGGCAACACTCCTGATCCTCAAAGCTGCCAACACTCTGCCTTGAAAACTCTGCTCTAGAGTCATCCTGATAGCAAGGTAGATTCCCCAGACTCCTATAACCTCCATGGTGAGAAGACCTTGGATCAGTTCGGTGTCATCTTTTCCCCATCATGCAAGCTCTAAGATACCATTAGGATGAGATCCAAAGGACTCAGGATCAGCAGCCAGGAGACAGCTTTAGTCTTAACTTTGTCATTATTGAACTACATGACCTTAGACAGATCCCTTTACGTCTGTTAATCTCAGCTTCCTCGTGAAGGAAGGAAGGAAGGAAATGATACATAAAACTAGAAAGAAGGAAAATAGAAGCTTTTTGCTAGATCCAGGTTTCCCAAATAGTTGCAGCAGTAGAAGTGTTTGGTGGCCAAGTAAGTTTGATGAACAGGTAGATTAAACAAAGTTTAATAGTTTTTCTTACAGCATAACTTCTCAGAGCCTTTAATGTGCTAATGTGCTTTGTGACTCTCCATAACAGATGGATAGAATTAATAGCTTGCCACACTTATTTAACACTTGCAGAAATCAATATGGAAAATACCAGATTAGATTGTTTCTGGTTCTAAAAGTCTAGTCTCTTAATCTAGAATTTAGGCTTTCTTATCCATATTTTGAAGTGTGACACCTAATCGTACCATGCTCTGAGTCTTTGAAGAAAGAACAATGCTGCTATTGAAAAGATGCATCATTGAATGGAGGCACCACATTAGTTCAGGTCAGGACTTCTGGGTAGACAATATGGTTCTCCAAAAAAGAACAGCTACTTTCCATCCAGTGCCTTCCCTACAGAGGCAAATTCCCTCATCATCTGAGTGCACCATGGAAGTTCATTAACCTAAGACCAAGCACTCATTTCAAAAGGTGAGAGTCACAAAGACTTAGTGGCCCAGATAAGGATCCAGTTTGGGGGGTGGCAACTGCTAGAGTTCGCTGACTCAGTGCTAGCCTGTTAGCAGGTCTTCTCTGAGCCTGAGAGTGTTGGGCTCATGTGTCCAGAAGACATGAATTCTGAGATTCAACAGCAGAGTAATAAATCCAAATGGTTTAGAGACCAGAACATTTCAAGGTCTGCCCCTTGGCCACGACAGGAGTATTTTACCTTCTGTCTAGAGCTCATGACCTCTGACCTGAACCTTTCAGTTTTGCTGAGTTCCCACTAACTACAGGGCTTCTCCAGTCTTTTTGTCTCTGACTTCGTATGGATTCGTGACTTCTGTTGTCCTATATAGCGACTCAAATCTCTCAACTGTCCACTTCATTTTTTGACCGAGTTTTATGATTTGTTTTTCTCTTGTTAAAAACTCGCTCACTTGGCAATCCTTAAACCTCTCACCCATTCACTGCTGCTGAGGGCACTCCCTCAACCCATAGGTTTTCCCTAGCCCTTTCCCACATTTTCCAATTTTCAAAATTAGACCAGACTCCATCTGGTATAGCTCAAGAAAGTCATATCTGACAATCTTTTATTTCTAAATAAAAAGAGAGAGAGAGACAACAGCACATATTAATGGACCATGACAAACACAGGCTACTTCCTTATAACCTTTGGTATTTATCTTTATTTTTAGAATGTCCTCCTGCTGCTTTTACTATCACTCTCTATTTGTTTTTGACAAGGATCATAGAACAGGAGAGACAGGAAAGAGGCAGGAGAGAGTATAAAGAAAGTTCATTAAAAAATATAGAAGAAGGAAAAGAAAAAAAGACAAGCTGCTGCCACCACGAAAACCCAGCTGATGGGAGCCTGGTGATGCTCTTGTTTTTTGTGGTTGGTATCATGTATCACCTGTTGTGACCTTGGTTCTCATTCCTCTGTGCTGATGTACTGAGTCTTGGTTGGATATACAGTGGCTTCTTGAACTGACAAGCAACACAGAAGTTCTGGGGTGGTTGGAACATTAGGAAAAGGAGAAGTGATGTTTACTACCAAGGTATTATAAAGGTTTTTTGTGTTCTTCTCTTTTTCTATCAATAACAAAAATGACTAAAGCTATTTGGATGTTTGGATAAACCAAAGGAAGGCAAAAAATGGACTGCCCTTTGGAATAGGGACTTTGTTGCTGCTTCCCTGAAAGACTTTTCCTAAGTAATGATCCCCAGCTTTTGGTACTTCAACAAGAAACCAGCAACTATTTCATAGTGTTTTCTATAAGCCATGCTACAAACTATTGTAAATGAAATGTCCTAGTAGAGTTTATGATCTAGTTGTGGATATAAAACATATACAAAACATTAGAGAATGATGCTAGATGGTATAAATTGCAATTTGTCCTTTTTTTAAATCTTTTTTTTAAAGATTTTATTTATTTATTTGACAGACAGAGATCACAAGTAGGCAGAGAGGCAGGCAGAGAGAGAGAGAGGAGGAAGCAGGCTCCCTGCTGAGCAGAGAGCCCGATGCGAGGCTCAATCCCAGGACCCTGAGACCATGACCTGAGCCGAACGCGGAGGCATAAAACCCACTGAGCCACCCAGGCACCCCTGCAATTTGTCCTTCTTTATAGAACCATGTCAGAATACAAAGTTAAAGGATTGGATAAATTTTTCCTCCTTTATTACTTCTTCTTCCAGCATGTATCTCAAACTATCTTCCATCACATATAGGCAACCACCACCAACACACATATATTTGCCTCCCAGTAAGGTGAATATCACTCAACTCAAGCCAGCTCCTTTGTGATGCCTTTAGACTTCCACCCCTCAGTACTCCTTGCTTTATCCAGTACAGAGGATTTCACCATAATGCCCCTGATCCTTTCTTACACATATTTATCTGTAAGTCTGGTTTCCTCTAGTAGATTGCTGGGTCTAGAAGGCTGATGTCTTTCTTTTTCACTGTGAGTCCTGGAACTGACTTAACTGGATGTGTAACCTTAGGTGAATAACTTGCCCTCTCTGAATCCTAGATTCCACATATACATATAGCAATTGGAAGTTGATATTGAACTTATGGCATTAGACTGTTGTTAAGGCTTAAATAAGACAATAAAGCTAATGTAAGTAGCCCAGCGCCTGGCATATAGTAAGTGCTCAAGAAGGGATAGCTGAAGCATGAAAGAGGATGTCTGCTTTCTCAAAGCCATTGCAGCTAAGTATCATACATAAAAGACTCACAGTCATGGCTAATAAATAACCAAAGTAAGAATGACTGAAGCAAGAACTTCATACAAGAGAGACTTTCTGCAGATGCATAGTTTCTAAATATTATTCTTGAGCTGAAGATAAAGAGTGATCTGTAATTTCTTTTCAATTAAACATAAATCTTCATACCTTTTTCTGATTCATTCTAGAAAAAGAAGTGCAAAATTTGTTTAAAATGGTGGGGGGGAAGGCTTGGGAGCACAACCATACTGAACAGTTCAGGAAGAATTGCTGAACAGGCAAAGAAAAGCACACATGTTCGTTAATCTGAAATTTTGGGCAATGCTCCACTGGTCAGAGGTTCAAAGGTGATCTGGCCTTGCTCTAGCCAATCTCAGTCTGAATAGCACCTTGTTCCAGCCCCTTGAGGTACACACGGTAGTCACAGAAAATCCCTGGATCTTATTACTTGCGAGCTTTCTGACAGCACATCTGCTGCACATGAGAGGAAGTGAACTGGGGTCTGAGTCTCTATGGTATACCAATAGTAATAATAGTACTGCTCTCTGAGCAGTAAACTTCTGACCTATACCCAATCAATTCTGAGTGAATAGGAAATTAGAGAGGAGAGTATAAAGGTGAGATCAGTGAGAGGGGAAAATGGGAAAGCAGGTAGGGTGTGTTGGTTACTACCTTCTTGTGCCCCCTCGTCCCTTTTGCTGCTCTTTCTTTTTTGCCATTTACCCAGTATCTCTGGGTCTTACAAACCTGAAGGCTGGCTCTGCCATCTTCATCTTGCTGAGCTGAGGTTAGGGGTGCGTGGTACCTACAGAAGAGTGCTTGTCCTCTGGTGCAATTTGTATGCACTTGGCTGTCTTTCTGTTCCAAGCTATTTGAACAGTCACTGCCCTCTTCCTGACTCCTTGTGGTAAACCACGAGGGGACTTCTGTGGCTATGTTTCACCCCTTGAATCAGATCCACATTGGAGTGAACACAGCTCTAGTTCAATTCAAGTTCACCATTCTTCTTGGACAGTGTAATCTAAACTGCTAACTTCTCCCTATCTCCCAGAACACAGATCCACTGTTGTGTAATCTCCCCTTTATATTCCACAAATGTGAGAACTCCTTTTCTTCTCTACTGTTTACCATTAAAGTCCCAGTATGCCTGTAATTAGTATCAGTTATGAACTAAATGGTTGTGTCTCCCTAAAATTCATATGTTTAAGTCCTAACCTTTAAGGTGAGGTAATTAGGGTTAGATGAGGTTATAAGGGTTAGACCCTTGTGGTGGGATTTATGCATTTATTGGAAGAGACACTAGAGAGCTTGCTCTGTCTCTCTACCATGTGAGGACATGATGAGAAGGCAGCCTTCTGCAAGCCAGGAAGAGACCTCTCATCAAGAACCAAACAGGTTGGCACCTTGACCTCAGACTTCCCAGCCTCCAAAACTATGAGAAAGAAATGTCTAAAGTCATCCACTCTATAGTATTTTGTATGGCAGCCCAGACTGACTAACACAACAACCCATTTCCATGGATTTTGCATAGTCTGCTCTTCTGTAGAAGGTGAGCTAGGAAGGGATAAACTAAATTTCACAAAAGTGAGAGACAGACACAGAGAGAGGCTTAACCCAAAGTGATGGTGAAATTTTTATGCTCTAATGACTGGTTACTGGAGGAACTGGCAGGAAGTAACATTGACCTTCCTAGCCTCCTTCAAATTTCCTTCCACAAGTTGTTGGCTGCACTGCTGCCAACCAGGACTGACCTGGTAAAAATCTATTTAGTGAATTAACATTTATAAATGCTTTGCTCTGGTTTTCCTCCCATATCACAGGATTTCTGTTAATTTTAAATGACACTGCCTCTTCACTGGAGATTAACAAGATATGAAGCAATCCCAATATTTTAATCAGTGTTTGGAGATGATTCCTGCTGAATAGCAGGAAATGTGGTTTTTCTGGAAACCCATTTTTCATTTGTTTTCTCATTTCCTCTGTTTAAAGAAAATTGACTTTTTAAAAGTGAGTGATAATTAATCTTTGAAAATACTACAATTATTTGGTTTTAATGCTCCTTAAAAATACTCAGTGTATACCTAAGCCAAGTAGAACTCTGCTGTTGGGGTGGTATTGGAATGACAGGGTGAGGAGCAGCGGTGGCAGTGTGTAGATTTATTGGCATTAGGCAGAGTGCCGGTCCAGCTGGTGGGGAGGGGCTGGGAGGCATGAAGCCAGTTCTCCCCAGGCCCCTTAAGTGGTCTAAGAAATGCTTGTGCTCCTCTGAGGCACTTCACAGTTTTTCTGTAAGTGGAGAAATGGCCTGTTCAATTCAGATTAACTGTGAGGCCTGACTGATGGATGGTTCAGAAATGTATTGTAAAAATTAGATTATGAAGGGATAGATATCATCTACAGCAATATGATACTAGATGGGCAGGAAAACCCCTTTAGATATAGAACAGATAAAATGCTGGATAAAATACTTCAACGTGTATTTGTAAAGCAAGATTGAGCTGGCATTAAATTAAGAAGAGCAATCAAAGACTATTAATGACAAGGCCTTGCTATTCTACAAGAATAAGTAAGCATTAGAGTGGATGATTGTCCTGAGGGTGTGTACATGAGAGCTCGGAGCTCTGATATCCTGGAGCCTGGGTTTTTAGGTACCATGAGGATACACAGTGTGTACATGATAAAGTTTGGGGTCTGAGTAGGATAGGAGGTTGTACTAAAAACTTATACACAAATCTTTGATCCTCAAAGATCAACACATTCAATAGGTAAGCTAGAACATAATCTTCCCTACAGTGGAGTTATCTGCCTCTGCCTTGGTCTTTGTGGAGTGAAAAGTAAAAGAAAGTCTATTAAGAACTCCTATCTCATATGCCCACCCTTCGTGTCTGAAGATAGAATTCATGCCACTTGTGCAATTAATATGAAAAGTAAAACACAAACACCCCAAAACATTTGATATATGTATCTTCAAGTTGACAGTGCCCAAAAGAGCCTGACAGGTGCAAAAGAAAATCCTCCGTGGAATTACACATTTAAAACTCAGATCCCAAAATT
Source organism: Neogale vison (assembly GCF_020171115.1). Taxonomy (NCBI): domain Eukaryota; kingdom Metazoa; phylum Chordata; class Mammalia; order Carnivora; family Mustelidae; genus Neogale; species Neogale vison. The sequence goes on along the minus strand of NC_058093.1, from coordinate 94,528,023 downwards.
TCTCTAGATATAATTTTGGGGAATTGAAGCTTACAGTAAAAACAAACAAACAAACAACAACAACAACAAAACAAAACAAAAAAAACCAACACCAAATATACGGGGGAGAAAGCCACCATGAGTGAGAGTCAGTAGAAACAACAAACTATGAGTTTGTTATGAGTAACAACAAACTGTGAGTCAGACCCAAAAAGAATACAAATATTATAATAATCAGCGAATATAACACTTATGTTTCATGTGTTTAAAGAAAGACAAGAGAGGGATGAAAAAAATGACAGTATGTAAAACCAGAAAGATTTGGGAGAAAGTAATCAGAATACTTAGAAACCAAACTATGAGTAATTCAAATTTTAAAACTTTATATTTAACCTAAATAGCAGATTGAATGTAAATGGAGAGCAAATGAACATTTCAGAAAATAGATTTGAAGAAATTACTCCAAATGTAGTATTAGAGACATATGATGAAAACTATGAAACAGGTTAAAAGACATAGGACCATATGAAATAAAACCTTACATCTATTTAATTGAAGTTTTAGAAGAGAAAATTTAAGAATGGTGGAGAGGAGATGTTCAAAGTAATAACAGATGAGAACTTTCTAGAAGTGGGTAGAAACACTGGACACCTTGAATCTGACACCAAACTAGGGCAGTACAAATAAGGAAAACTGCAGACTAGTCACACATGGACACATGCAAGAAAGTCCTCGTCAAAGGAACACAAAAATAAATCTAGCAATGTATAAAGAAGATAATAGTACATTATGACTGGTCCTAGGCTATTTTTCTTTCTCGCCTAGTCACTTTATCACAGCCTACAAGATAGAAATATCATATTTATGCTAATGAATTCCACATTTTTATCTCTAGCCTAGAACTTTTCTTCCAGTTTAGATTCAAGTATCTGACTACCCAAGTATCAGAGCCATCCCAGGCAAAATTAGTCCAAAATGGAGCCCTTGAGCTTTCTTCTCATGTCTGTTTCCCTAGTCCTCGTTTTCTTCCTCTCTCACCTCCACAGGTTTCCTTTGGCTCTTTCCATTCTTCTTCCATTCTTTTTACTTAATCTATTGATACTTATCCTTCATACCTCAAGTTCCTCCACCGAGAACTTTTTCCTCATCTTTCTTCTCCTCCCAAGCCCTGAAATCAGGGTTAGTTTCCCTCCTGCAATTTTTAGAGTAGCACTTACCATGTGGTATTGCAATGGTTGTGTACTTGCTTGTCTTTCTCAATAAAAGTTTCGTGAGAGGAGGACTCTTACTTATTGAGAGAACATTAACTGTGAGCACAGAATCTGGTCTGTAATTGTCAATTGCTCCATAAATATTAGTCAGCTAACTGAATGAATAAGGTAGGATACATATTAGAGTTATATACAAGGCAATAAGTGAATTCAGGTGAGAGACACAAAGGAATATCCACACTTCAATCTGAGAGATGCAACCCAAGGAATATTTGAACTGGCTTTGTTAATATATAGTAAAAGCTTTAGCCATCTTGAGAGAAAGGAGTAGAGTGTAGAAAAAGCATTTGAGATAAAGCAGATGGCATGAGAAAATTCTCATTTAGGGAAATGTAAGCAAGGTACCTAGAGCTCTGAGTTTGTGTTTGGAAGACACAAAAATGTTTCCCGAGAGGTTAGGTTCTCCAGAGCTTTGAAGGTCATGTCTCCAAGTTTGGCTATTCTTCTTGGAGTGAGGGAGCTGCTGAACGATTTTTAAAGGAAGACCCACATGGCCAGATTTATACCTCAGTGAGGCAAATGGCCCAGAGGGGTGTGGAATTGGAAGCAGCAAGACAAGTCGCAGGGCTTGCAGCCATCTAGTTGATAAATGATAAGGGCTGAACAAGGACAATGATGGTTTGTTAGCAAGGAGGGGAGCTGATTGTTCTGATGAGAGTACTGTGAGAACGTGTTAGTGGTAAACCTGAATATTCTGTTAGGACTGTCATTTGGGGGATTATCCAGCTGTCAGCACATTTACTGGCCTGGCTGGAGCTAAGCTGATTGTATTTGTGTCTCCCTGGAACCACTGTTGGAGTTGGTGGACACATCTCCCCCCTCCAGGAACCATCTGGAGAAGGTCAGTCTGACCTGAGGGATTTATTTTCATTAAAAATTTCACAAAAGCACAAGTGATTGTGCCGAATGAGAGAGATTATATCAACTTTGATCCTTGGTGTTGTTCGCTGCCTTCTCTTGGTTTTATTATTGTTTTGGCACCATTCTTAATCTTGAAACTGAAAACAAATAGTGGCTATGTGTCCAGTATTAAACTGGACATAGTTAAATATGAAAAGATATGTTAATCCTCAGGAATCTAATTCTGATGTTAAAACCTATGCAGACTTTTTTTCTGTGTGTGGAAACTGATGACAAATTGTTAAAGAGAGGTTATGCTTTGTACATAGATTATGCCACATTCCTTTTTATATTTTTTTAAAGATTTATTTATTTATTTATTTGACACACAGAAATCACAAGTAGGCAGAGAGACAGGCAGAGAGAGGGGAGGGGGGAAGCAGGCTCCCTGCAGAGCAGAGAGCCAGATGCGAGCTCGATCCCAGGACCATGGGATTATGACCCAAGCCAAGGCAGAGGCTTTAACCCACTGAGCCATGCAGATACCCCACATTTCTTTTTATAATTGTCCTTTTTTTTTACACTGTTTTAGAAAATACCAATTTATTAAGCAAATACAGTAATCTCCACAGGCTGTTAATCTAAGTCTTTAATTTGCATGCTGAATCATACATGCATCTGATAGGGTAGAAAAATGTGATTGAATTCATTAATATAGATGTTCCAAGATAAATGACTTTTCTGTTGCACTATGATGTTTTTCAACTCGGATTTATATTAAAGCCCACTGGCTTTTGATGCCACACATTACTATCTCCTCTGTCTTTAATGGATAATGTTGTCGATACCCCTAAACAAGCAAGCACTGGCTAAGGAGCTGTGCGTATGTCTGGCTCTCAGGAGGCGGGCAACTGAGTGGCAGGGATTGAGGTAAGTGCATTCTAGCAGCCTCACCAGAGCCCCAGGCGTAGCTCTGTGTGCTTATCTGCCCCCAGATTGCCAAGTAGGGTTAGACAGCCCTCAAGGAATCCTGTGGGAATGGGCCATAAGATTGACTCCAGAGAAAAATAATTCTTTGTCTAAATGAGTGGTAGGGAGCTTAGGAGGACACCAAGACTAAAGTATAGTGTTTTACACAAATGCCTTTACTAGATTTACTGAGAAGCAGTATGACATAGAGATTAAGAGGATGGACTTTAGACTCAAATTTCCTGATTTCCAATCTATGTTTCAGTTTCCTCATTGGTAAATGAAGATCTTGGTATTTTCTTAAGGCTGCTCTGAGTATCCAATGAGTGAATGCATATAGGGACCTTAGAAATTGCCCTTCACAACATACTCAGTCTTTCCCCTTTTCCGTTTGTGTCTGGCCCTCTAGCACAGGGTCTGCCCTAAATTCAACACATTGGCTTTCAGTACACACTCCCTGGACACCTAGTAGGTGTCAGACCCTGGGCCTGGCACTAGGAAGATAAGATAAATAAGACATACTTTCTGTCTCCAAGAAACCATGATCTAGTAGAGGAGGGAGACTTGCAAATGGTCGAATCCATTCTGTGTGATGAGAGGATTAATGGAAGGAGATACGTAGTTCCAGAGTAGATGTAGGCTTCATTCTGATTTAGGAGGTTGACGTAGGTTCCAACTACTCTGCTGGGCTTTGAGGTGTGACTAGGAGTTAGACTGTCAGGTTGTGAGTGATGAAGAAGAGTAAAAGAGTTAAAGCAGGTATTGAGGGGCACCTGGGCGGCTCAGTTGATTAAGCATCTGCCTTCTGTTCAGGTCGTGATCCCAGAGTCTTGCAATCAAGTCCAGGACTTGGGCTCCTTGATCAGTGGGAAGACTGCTTCTCTCTCTGCCTGCTGCTCCCCCGTGCTTGTGCTTTCCCTCTCTGCCAAATAAATAAATAAAATATTTTTTTAAAAGCAGGTATTGAATGAAGAATAACGGAGGAAAATATGCCATGTCCTTCATCCTTTTTGTTTGTTTCTTTCTTTGATTTGTCCATGAGATTTATAGTTTTGGAGTATTACACATTCTTTTTTTTTATTTTTTATTTTTTATTAACATAGAATATAGTATTACGCATTCTTGATCTAAATTTGGAAAGAGTTGCATGCCTAATGGAAGCAGCAAATTGGAGAATTCCCTCTTACTCTAGGAGCAGGCATGCTGTTGTCCAGCTGCATGTAAACTGCCATTTATAAATTGCTGGCTTCTTGCCAGAGTCTAGACTTGGTCCAATACTGTGTTTCTGAAATGATCTTCTGGCCAAACCAAATCAAGAACCTGCTTGTATATCAAGGCCAAATTCTTAGCTATTCAGAGCTTCATGCTTCATTCTTTTGGGAGAAATGAAATGGCAAAAATTTAAGTCAACTCTTGGATTTAAAAAATAACCATCCCCTTTGTGGGATGGAGGCTGGAGGATGGGAGTAACAATTCTCACAATCACCTCTGTTTCTTCTGCCCTTTGTCACTTGCCTGTCTTTCAGCATACCATCATAGTAAGAAATGGATTAAAAAACACCTCAGTTTCTAATTCATTAAAGTTGTATGTATCATATCTTATAAGTGAAAATAAAATTTTCAGATGGAAAATGAAAACATTTTCCCTCCTATTTTGCTATTACTGTCCTCACAGGCTCACAGTTGGCAGTCTTAACATTAAAAGGTGGTTTCACAAGATGGGCACAGAATTCATACTGGAAAAATGAGCAATTGGCATGGGGGGGTAGTATGGTGTTCTTGAGGGAGCCAGGCTATATGAAGGACCTCTGAGCTGACCATGAGAACCATACCCCTTTTCTGATGGTGTTGCCTGGTCGAGGAGTAGGTCATTTACGAAGCTGAATCAACTGGTAGGTCATTTTCCCTATACTATTAAATATAAACTGATGTGTATTATTTCTAGGCTGGTTTTATTCTTGTCTCGGCTCTATCTACTGGCAAGAGGAGAAAAATAGAACTATCCATTTTATCCACTAAATGTCCTCCTCTTCTTAGATTCCTAGTCTTAATCATGTCACCATCTTCCCTTGTAAGAAATCTGGGAGTCAGCCCACACTTCTCATTGGTTTTAATCTCTCCACCTAATTGTGCACTGTTATTTCCATCTCACACCCCTCTCTCTTTCTCCCTTTTTTTTTTTTACACTATGGTTGTAGGGATAGATGGAGATTCTTAATCAAGAAGAGTCACCATTTTTACAGCATATTTCAAAACATCACTTATCTGGACTTCTGTAGTAGCGTATCATTGGGTCTTCCTGCCTTTGGTCTCATATATTCATCTGAGATTAAAACTGATCATATCTTATACTCTTGTGGCTCTAAGACCAATTCCAGACCTCCTCACATGGTGCTGAAGGCTGTCTCTAGCCCCATTCTCCTCTCCAGTTGTCTTTCTTTCTGCTCTCTCACATGTATCCTATGCATCTGTTATACATAACTATGAGTAATCCATTAAGTATGCCTTACAGTTTTTCTTCCTGCATGTGTTCTTCCTGCAACTGGATTCTCTTTTTTCCTCTAATCTCCCTGTCAAAGCCCTTCACCTCCACTCTCTATGAATTCTCTTGAATCACCTGTTTCAGTCAACTTCTGGCAGGAATTAGCTCATTCAAAGGGGTAACTTGAGGAGAGTTTAATAAAGAGAATATTTACAGAGATGTGGGCAGGATGTGGGAGAATCACACAGGACAGGGTAGTAAGTCCCCTGAGGCTAAAATAGGAGGTTGTCATCTGCCTCCTCCTTGAGGAAGAGAAGTGTTACCAGAACCCAGAGACAAAGAGGGCTTTTTGAGAGATGCAGCCAACCCACAACGCTTCCTTTGCAAGAAGGGAGCTAAGGGAACAAATGCCTTTATGCTACTCTCTTCCCTCCGTTCAGTCTCCTGCCAACATTCACCACTGGGTGAAACCAGTGCGAGCAGGACCAGAGAGGGTGAGGAAGCCTTTCATGCAGATCATACTGGTCAGATCATCCTGAGGTACAGAGCAGGATGGAGATGGAAAAAATAGGTCTGAAAGGACAAACAGAAGATTCCTAGCACCATATCCAAGCAGAAACGATCATTTGTGACTCAAAGCACTTGATTAACACTTCTCTTACTGCCATTATAATGCCACTTTACAATTACTCGTTTGTGTATTTCTCTCCCCCATGCTATAACCTTTTGGATAGCAAGAGGCATGTGGTTTTTGGTTTTTGGATTTTTTGTTTTAAATCTTTGTATTCCTCTTGATTACCACAGTGCTTGGCGTACAGCAGAGCAAAGCCCTGGAGGGTTAGAGAACTGACTCTCCTTGGATATTGGAGGGTAGGGGACATGTCATATTACACTAACACCTCTTCCTGTTCACTGCTTTCTATGTCCAACATTTTCCCCTTCTGTCCTCACTTACTCCATCTAGTTCCTTGGTCCACTTTCTTAAAGGATACCAATGTCTAGAATCTTTAAATCTCAAATCATTATCCAGCTGCCTTGATGTGCTAAAAAAAGGCCAGACCATTTCAGACAAGTAAGATCTCCTAACTTCCCCAGTTTCTATACCAAATCCTTGTTGAATTTCTGCTGTTTAGGGGATGCTGAGCCACTTATGAGCTTTGAATTTCCTCCTATTTGATCCTTCTCACTGAAAACCTAGACTAGAGTTATCCTTTTAAGAAGCTTCTTAAATGTTCCCTCTCTTGGGTCTGACCCCAGTCTCCACGTGGCCCTCTTAGGCTAAGGGCATATCAAGAAAAGATATCCCCAGCCTAAAATATATCACCTGAAAATAAGTGAAGAGAAGATCTACCCTCCTCCTATTTTCGTCCTCCAGCCAGAAGACACATACCCAGTATGACCAATATGATGGCTGTTGTTTGTTTTCCCTGTGCCCCACAAACTGCATTTCTGAACTGTACTTAGATTTAGATTGCAGAGGGAAAGGCTTGGGCTTTGATGAATAGTGAAAAGAGTATCCTAATGGGAAAAAGTCAAACAAATGCCCTTGTACAGATGAAGCTCTATAGCATGACTCTTGGAGTGTTTCCTTTTTGTGGTGGGGACTGTAGCTCACTGAGAATAACACTGGAATTTTCTTTGCTTTAGACCCATCTTTTTTACCATTACCATCATTAAAGTTAACAAGTTAGGCAATAGATAACTAAAAAATCTTCACTGAAGACTGTCTTTAACACACAGAAGGAGGCACGTGTTACAAGTGTCTTTGGTGATGAACCTCAGTCTTGTGGAAGATGGAACAGGAGGTGGATATAAAGGGGAAAGTGGTAATGAAGTTGAGGACAGAGAGAGGAAATGTACAGTAAACCTCTGGTGTGGGTATGCTAGCCTGGGATGGGTGCTCTTGCTCTGGACTTTCTGTTCTTCTCCTTTAAGATCCCTTAATATTCTTTATTGTAATTGCTTCTTTTTTTTTTTTTTTTTTAGGATTTTACTTATTTATTTGACAGACAGAGATCACAAGTAGGCAGAGAGGCAGAGAGAGAGAGTGAAGCAGGCTCCCTGCTGAGCAGAGAGCCGGATGCGGGGCTCAATCCCAGGACCCTGGGACAATGACCTGAGCCGAAAGCTCAGTGGGTTAAAGCCCACTGAGCCACCCAGGTGCCCCTGTAATTGCCTGTTTAATGTCTGCCTCTTCCACTAGACTATATGTCCATTAGCGGAGGGAGTGTATTCTAGTCATAACCCCAGTACTTAGTACAGTGTCTGAACCATAGCAGATACTCAGCAATTACTTTGGTAAAATAATGGATTCACACTGTTTAAAGAATGTCTTTGTGCCAATGGGAGGCCTTCTCTTTGTTTAGTAAGTTAGGTTAAATCTAGAAGGTGCCAGGTATATAGTGTGGCTATGGGAAAGAAGATTCGTTTGCTTCTTCTGACTTTCATGAAGGGATAATGTGCAACTTATTTTCTTATACCTGTATAATAAGACCCAGGCAAAAGAGATGATTACGATATCACCTACTTATTCTGACTTGAAGGCTCTTGTATCCTCAGAGTATCACCCCCTTATTACTTGGGTTAGTCATTATCAGCCTCTATCAAAATGGAAATGTGTATCATGGAATAAAAGCATGATGATTCATCATAGGCCATAGATTGTTAATTCTGATCTAGTGATCAGCTGGAATAAAATGTAGGCCTGAGGCACAGGATGGCTACATTTTTATAAAGTGAGAAAGAAAGGAGAAATTTTACATATTGGTCCTCAGTGTAGGGTGAGGATAAAGGAAGGCAGTTTCATAGAGGTTGGAGCCAGAGTAGCTGCTTCTCTGACAGAAGTGAAGTGGGCTGCTATGGCAGAGCAGTTTTGGGTGGAATGACACAGCCAGACACCTACAGAGCCAGGAAAAGTAGATAGATGAAGGAAGGCGTCTATAAGTATTTCAAATCTTACCTGGCATTCTTCTGGGAAATTTATAAGATGTGCTAGGACACGTGACTCTACCTTTGACGTTAATGGTTCTAGAAAGACACAGAAGCGTAAACTCAGATGAGAAACTGAGGCAAAAGCAAACCTGCTGGCCAAAATGGATTCAGTACAGTTCATAGTGATCGTGAGCACTTACTAAATTCAAGACACTGTTTTGGATGATTATGGGGTATACAAAAGACATGTGAGACACCATCCCTTCCCCCAGGGATCTCACACTATAGTTTTGAAGACTTCATAACAGAATATCAAACCAACCACTTCTTTATCTTGTATTTAAAAACGTATCAATCTTTGCTCAATCAATAACATAGACTAGCTGCCTTCCAGACTCTTGTCAGAGAAAATAATCTCAAATTGTCAGCTCTCTAGCACTTATCAGAAGCCAATCTGAAAAGATGAGATATTTAAGGAAGGTAGTGTCTCTGAGGAATGGTTTCAAACTTTTTTTTTTTTTTTTTTGCAACAGGTCTTTTACTTCCAAAGATAATTTACCTGGAAACTTTGTGTGGCAAATGGGGAAAAGTGGAGGTACTCTGATTGAATAGGTCAAGAGGCTTCTGAAACACCTCAGCCCCTCTTTGGTAACTAAAGCATTTGCATGTGGTGCCGCTGCCTTATGGAATGTAATTTGGAAGCCACAGGCCTAAGGGAAAATCAAAATCTTTACTCCTCTACAAGTTCTATCCTTCTAAACCTGCAGCAGAAAGCTACAACCAGGACTCATTTAACTTGGCATGTATAAGACTGCATTCTCTGAGTTATGCCCCTTGTTTATCCTAAGGGCAAGAGGAAGAATGCTTTTGAATTTTTTTCTCTTTATATAGTTTTAAACTGATAATTTAAAAAAAAATGTTTAAAGAAATTGTGTTACTTTTTTTAGTTTGGGAAAAAAAAGCAAAACAGAAAGGGATGATGAGATGAAAGTACTACTTTAAAAAGACAATCTGGTGGTAGACTTAGGTTGAACATATTGGAAACTGCAGGCAGAGACAAGAGGTTGAAAGCTGGTGTCATCAGCCAGGAGTGACTCCAGACACCTGCACCAGGGTGGTGGCAGGTACAAGATGGAAGTCACTGTTCATGAGACCCATTCAGTATGAGGGTAGATGGACAAGGGAATATAAGAGACTTTGGGAGGACAGAAGGACAAAAGGGCTGTTGCAAAAATGGTCATTGGTGGAGAAAGCTGGAAGGATATGATGAGAAGGGTTTATGCAAGAAGGGAATCTCGCCGTCCTTAGAAGTCAGGATCAGAGAGAGCCATAATTGAATATAAGAACATACTCCCTCACGTCATGAAGGCCATTGAGCCTAAGGGGCTAAAAATGAACTGTATACTTAGAAGTGAAAATATCAAATACTCACCGGGGATTCTAGTTACTGACATAAGATGTTTCCTGCCAAAACTCCTTTTGGATGAAAGAGTTGCCTACATTCTGAAGTTCTCTCTAAATAATACAGTTTAGCTAGATCCTAGTGGTTCAATAAAAATAATAGTCATTTGCATTTGCATACATTGTGGATAATACATTTCTCCAAAGGGAGTTTCACATCCATTCTCTTGTTTAGCCTTTTGGACAACTGTGTGAGGAAAGTAAAGCTGATAGTGATTTAATTTTTGTGGCAAGAGATATGGACAGAAAGGTAAGTAGTACACTTGCAGGTAATGATAGAGCGAAGCCTGAGACCCAGGCATTTGACCTACAGTCTCCACTAGGCTGTCCCAACACATAGGCTCACCTGGCAGGAACCGTAATCCTGTGTATGGGTATACAGCAAGTAGCAGATTCTTAAAGTCATTCTGAGTTTCTATTCCATTTGGTAGTCTGCACGTCACCTTTCTAAACTTTTCCGAATTGGATATTGATGTCGGCCACTTGGCTTGAAGGGCTGTGTTTCATTTTCCCAATGTCTCAATTTTATTCATCGAGCTGGTATCTTGTCTCTCCTTATCCATATTTTATCTACATTAGCACCATCTCATGTGTCTGAACTCTCATTTAATATGCACAGCAGGTGTGGTCTGCATGTAAATGCCTTTGAGGATGCCTTCCTTGAAGCTTCTTGTCCTCCCATTCTAGATATTTTTGCTGGTCCTGTGGTGGCCTGTCTCTGATTCTTGTCAATATGCTTACAGAGATGTCCTATATATTTTATGGAAGTGTGACCTTTGCAATGTTTTTAAATTGGCCTCTTTTACATGTACATGTTATGTGTGTATATGTATTACCCATATAGTAGATAGATGTGTGGGTATATGTATATTTATTCACACACACACACACACACACACACAGAGTGAATATTATATACAGGACTAGATTCCTGGTCTGAGAACACTCCCAAGAATGACCTTGAATAGGAAGTATCTGGGGAACACGATCATTTTGGTTTGTTCAGTCTCCTAAATGGATTATTTCTACAAAAGAGAACTTTTACTTAGAAGCGCTAAATTTTGGACCTAGAAGGGGCCTTATAGGCCATCAAGTCCTAACTGGCATTTTGTGGTTAAGAAGACAAATTACAGAATTAGCTTAATGTGATTTCAGCTCACTCAGCTCACTATGATTCAGCTGGGATTGGAGTCAAGGAATTTTTTAAATCCCATTTTAATTTCTTACCTATATCCCTTTGCTTCTTCCTTGTATAGCTTTGTTTTTAGGAAATACCATATTTTAGGAGAGTAATTAAAGTTAGGGTTGAAAATCATCATACAATACATTCTATTGTGGAGATTGCTCTGAATGACATGTTTGACCCATAAAAAACAGAGAAGAGAATTAAGAGCCTCAGGATAAAAAGGGAAAGAAAGTTTTCAGTGTGGTGAGCAGAAACAGGGCTTGGAGCTATCTCTAATCAGGGGCATCTCTTCCCTAAGTTGTGTTGAAGGAACAACATACTATCACCTTTTCCTCACATCTTTCTTTCTTCATTCCTTCTCGCATATTAAGGCCAGCCAGCAGTTGTGTGTCTTTCTGCTTCACAAGAGGGTATCACTGCCAAAGGGTCATCTGTTCCTACCACCTTGACGCTGTCTTTTTGCAGTCATCCCAGGCCAAGGAAAGATACTGGCACTGGGTAGTTAGGTTTACCCGATGGTGATAGAACACTTGATTTATGTGGTCTGGTCAGTCACCTAGTAAAATCACTGAATAAAACCCACATTGACTGAAACTATTAGGATTTTAAACATCTGGCCATTTGAATCAGAACCCTCAGTCTGGCAGTATTGTACTAATACAATATCTGCAGAGCACCAAACCAAGACTTGTCCTCATATAGTTTCAATGTAGTAATAAAGAATGTGTATAATACCTTGTATAGAAATTTTGCAAGGGAATCCTTTCTAAATGAGTTTGCTGATGGGGATTTTCTACTCTAGAGAAAGGAAGTTGAGAGGGGAAACCTCTGGTGGGGCTGGGCCAGCATTTTGCTACTTATGTGCCTGGCTAGGGCCTGAGGCAGGTGGTGTGTTCACATGGCCAGTGGTGATTCAGACCATTTAGACCTTTGGATCACATGGCCTAGTTACCAGCTCATAACTACTTAGTGATTCATCAGTTCAGCTAAATGAGATGGACTGGTAAAATACATAGGCATAGCCAAGGACCCCTATTTTCATGTTTTATGGACAGAGCAGGTCTGGACTTCGTTCTTGGCTTGTGGTTTTGGAACCTAACACGCCTAAACTAACTGAGTGGAATTATTTAATTGTAGTCTAGTTGTCTCTATGACCAGGTAACCATAAGACCTCATGCTCTTTTTTTAATAATATTTGTTGTTAATTCATTTATTCATTCATTTTTAAGCCTTGAATTTGAAATAATTTTAGATTGACAGAAGAATTACATTTTCTTTCTCCCTCCTTCCTTCAAATACTTCAGTACATATTTCTTAAAAATAAGGGCAATACAAGATGGGATTGGGAGGGGGACAAACCATAAGAGACCCTGACCCTTAATCTCACAAAACAAACTGAGGGTTGCTGGAAGGAGGGGGGCTGGGAGAGGGTGGTGGGGTTATGGACATTGGGGAGGGTATGTGCTATGGTGAGTGCTGTGAAGTGTGTAAACCTGGCGATCCACAGACCTATACCCCGGGGATAAAAATACATTATATGTTTATTAAAAAATTAAAAATAAGGGCAATGTCATTTGTGACGACGTGGATAGGACTAGAGGGTATTATGCTTAGCGAAATAAGTCAATCAGAGAAAGACAATTTTCATATGATCTCCCTGATATGAGGAAGTTGAGAGGCAACATGGGGAGCTTGGGGGGCAGGAAAAGAATAAATGAAACAAGATGAGATGGGGAGGGAGAAAAACCGTAAGAGACTCTTAATCTCACAAAACAAACTGAGGGTTGCTGGGGGAGGTGGGGAGGGAGAGGGTGGTTGGGTTATGGACATTGGGGAGGGTATGTGCTATGGTGACTGCTGTGAAGTGTGTAAACCTGGCGATTCACAGACCTGTACTCCTGGGGCTAATAATACATTATATGTTAATTTAAAGTTTTTAAAAAATAAGGGTAATGTATAACAAACATAACATAACAATTACAGTACACTACATATATATTCTATTTGTCATCAGACTGTTACTCATTAATTTTAGCATCCATTGATGATAGTTCATTTATTTCTGAATGACCAAGTTAGTGAATATCTATTATGTTTCAGGTATTAGACTGGATACAGAAATGAATATAACTCATTTTATAACCTCAGTGTATTAGGGAAAACAGACATGTTAACAAATAAGTTACAGTCAGAGTGGTAAGTGGAACAAGAAAAGGAAAAGGTAATTCAGAAGAGGTCAGGATGAACACTAGGGATGGAGGTCAGGGAGGACCAACAGAAGACGTGTGCATGTGTATGTGTGAGTGCGCGCACACACACAACATATACACTAACTCACAGGAATACAATCTCCAGGAACCATTCTTTTTTTTATTTCTTAAGATTTTATTTATTTATTTGAGAGAGTGTGCACACATGAGTGGGGATGGAATGGTGGGCAGAGGGAGAGAGAGAAGTAGCCCTCTTGCTGAGCAGGGAGCCTGATGTAGGGCTCAATCCCAGGACCCTGAGATCATTACCTGAACTGAAGGCAGACACTTCACTGACTGAGCCACCCAGGTGCCCCTCCAGGAACCATTCTTAACCTTACTGCTTGGGATGCATTGCTATGTTTTCTATTCTTCAGGGTTCTACTCAGCTCTTTTAATAACTGCAGAACTAATGTATCCAACATATGGGAATGAGAACATTTAGTCTTCATTTCTGATAAATTCTCTGTGACATTCTGATACAAGTCTAGGGTTCTGGCCTAAGAAAATGTAGAAGGTATTCTAAGACAATGGTAGTGACCCCCAGGTGACTCTGTTTCATAGATAAGTCAGTGGATCTTAAAGTTCACCCATAGAGAAACCCTACTCTAGTTGCTATCTTAGATCTTTGTCTTTCGAAGTTTCATTTGCTGACTTACAGCTACTGACACAGGGAGGGAAACCAATGCCAAAGCTCCTTGAAAGCTCAGATCCATCTGTGTTTGTGGATGATGGCAGAAGCTGAAGAGAACTCTTCAGAAAAGATGTGAGAATTCTCTCATGAGAGAGAAGATTGTGATGGTGAAGAGATTCACGGCAGCCTGATACTGCTTTATCCATCTCTATCACACTTTTGTAGATGCTTAGCTTCTCTGTTTAAAGGCACCTGGAATGGGGGGAAAAGAAGGTGCAATTTAGGGCACTGAAAAGGGATTTCTTGTGTCTATGTAAGATGTTTAAAAATGTAGACCTTTGGGGTGCCTGGGTGGCTCAGTGGGTTAAAGCCTCTGCTTTTGGCTCAGGTCATGATCCCTGCATCCTGGGATGGAGCCCCGCATCAGGCTCTCTGTTTGGCAGGGAGCTTGCTTCGTTTCCTCTCTCTGTCTGCCTCTCTGCCTACTTGTGATCTCTGTCAAATAAATAAATAAAATCTTCTAAAAAAATGTACATTTTCTAAAAAATGTAGACCTTTGATCAAGTGTCAGCTTACTCTGATAGACACATACTTTCTGTAGCACATTTGCCCCTGAATAATGTCTTTCATTATCTGTAATAATAATAATAATCTGTAAAGCAGATTATTATTTGTCTTAAAGTTACAGGATCCCAAAGGGCCAAGACTAGAGAAAAGAGATTATTGAAAAATAACAGAACCTCACCAAGCAAACAAGAAAGATGGGTTGGTCCAGAGAAAGCATCATGAGAAAAGGCAAGAGGCAGGATGCCACATGGTGCTAGAGTCCCAAAGTTTTTGAAATTATGGCAGGAGGTATTTCTGGGGATCATGGAGGTATTTTAAAGTCTTGTAAAGGGCACTTTAGACCTTACTTGGTAGGATAGACTGTCAGTTGAGGGTCTGACTTGAAACAGATGTAGTTATTTATTGACTCTCGTGTGGAATAGAAGGAGAGATCAGTTAAGTGGTTCAGTGGCCTCAAAAGGAAATGCCAAAGGACTGAAAGCCAGAGTGGCAGTGGGGATGAAGGTTCTATCTTCTGAGCATCCTCCTTGATCCTACTCACCTGACTTTAAGTTCCATGAAGGGAAGGACTTGTTTTTTTTCTCTTTTCTCAATTTTTAGCACCTACACAATTACCCGGTATATGTAGCAAGCAATCAATGAAAACTTCACCAATATTGGTAGAATTTCATCATATCATCCAAACAAACAACAAATTATATGGGAAAACATATCCAGAATAAGCTTTTGGCCTAAATCAAAGATTTTTAATCTTAGATTCTCATTAAAAACACTCAGGAGTTGTCCCCAAGATACATTAGCCCATTCCTCTCAGGTCCTCTCCATTACAGCTAGAAAGCATTAGTCTCTGAAAGATGGAAGAATGAGGAAACAGTGAATTCCCTTGGTTTCATTGTTGACTCCCAAGTGACCTGAAATGCCAACAGGCATAGTCTAAAACAAAACTCCAAGAAAAGCCAGTTCTCCTGGCTAAAGAACTGATGAAAGTGTGGCCTAACCACAGAAAACCTTTCTGGCAACATCACCTACTCCAACCACCAACATCACAACTGCACCTCCCCACCCACTCTCCATAACTTCACCCGATCCAGCAAGAAGCTGATCCTCCATGCCTACAGTGAAAGGTGTATTTAATTGCCCCATTGAGTGGTGACCCCAGGGAACAGAGAACTAATTTTCTATCTTCCCCTGACAGAAATAGGCAATGCTCTGATGCCCGTGCCAGGTTGGTGCTAGTAGGGTATAGTGGCAAGCTCAGCCTCCACCTCCACTCAGCAACAGAGAATCAGAAAGAAGTGGTAAGAAGTGAGGTGATTGGCAGTCTGCTTTACCCCCATCCCTGTGTCAAAGGGAACCAATAAGGAGCTAGGCCTCTACCTCTTCCCTGCAGCAGTAAAGCTATTATTAAGTCAGGTCTCTGCCTTTTGCATTCCTGGTACTACAAGGACCAGTTGAGGAGATCACACTCTATGCCTCACTTTTGCTAGAATGGTCAGAAGCTGAACAGTAGACACCCACCCAGTCCTTAAGCTATACCCAACAAGGAACTATCTCCTAAAAAAAGAAGATTAATAGGACCCAAAGTCTCTTAGTATCTAAAATTTTCAGAATATGACTGAAAATCACATACTATGGGAAGAACTGGGAAAATTACAACAGGAATGGGAAAAGACAACAGATGGCAATACAGAGATTAATCAGATGTTGGAATTCTCTGAAAATGATTTTGTTTTGTTTTATAAATTTTTTATTTCTAAATGTTTTATTTTTTATTGTTATGAAAAGGATTTTAAAGCAGCCATCATAAAAATATTTCAACAAGAAATTATGAATTCTCTTTAAACAAAATAACAGAAATCTCAACAAAGAAATAAAAATTATAAAAAGAATTAAATGGAAATTATACAATTAAAAAATATAATGAATGAAATAAAAACCTTACATGATGGACTCAAAGGTAGAGTGGAAATGACAGAGGATAGAATCCATGAATTTAGTAAATATCAGTAGAATATACCAAATAAGAACAAAAGAGAGAAATTAGACTGAAGGAAAAAAGAACAGTCATAGGGACATGTGGGGCAATAGCAAAAGAATTAATATTTATATCATCGGGGTTCCAGGAGGAGAGGACAAAGACAGTGAGATTGAAAAAGTATTTGAAAAAATAATGACTCTTCAAATTTGGCAAACCTACATATTGAAGAGGTCAAGGAAAGCCCAAGTAGGGTAAACCCAAGGAAATCCCTGGTCATATACTTCAAAATTAAACTTCTGAAAGCTAAAAAGGAAAAAACCTTGAAAGCAGTGAGAGAGAAGCAATACACTGTTTATACTACCAATTTGAATATCTGTATTTATAATATAAAGCCTGGAGACAAAAAGGAAGTAGCACAACAATTTTTAAGTATAATTAATTTTTAAGTCAATAAAGGAACTGTCAGCTATGAATGCTGTATCCAACTAAAATATCCTTCTGGAATGAAGGAGAAATAGACATTCCCTGGAGAAGAAAAACTAAGAGTATCTCTTGCTAGCACATCTATCCTTAAAGAATTACCCAAGGAAGTTCACTGACCAAAGAAACTATAATAAAAGAAGACTTGAAAAGACATTAGCGGGATGTCTGAGTGGCTCAGTTGTTTAAGCGGCTGCCTTCTGCTCAGGTCACGATCCCAGTATCCTGGGATCGAGTCCCACATGGCTCCTTGCTCAGCAGGAAGCCTGCTTCTCCCTCTGCCTCTGCCTGCCACTCTGTGTGCCTGTGCTCACTCTCTCTGACAAAAAAAAGAAAAAAAAGGAAAAGACATTAGCATGAGTTTCTTAAGTTATATTTGATAAAATTATAACACCATCAGATGTAATGCTTAATATATGTAAAGGAAATACTTCTGACAATTACATTGGAAAGGTAGGAAGAGTAAGATTTTTACAAAGTGATAACATGTTGATACTGGTAGAATGTAACAATTTATGTATACATTATAGCCATAGCAACCCTTAAGAAAATTATTTAAAACTAAATTCTAAAAAAATACTATAAATCAAAATTAAATGTTTTTAAATGCTCAAAAAAACAAAAACAAAAACAACAAACAAAGAAAGATATGGAAAGAAAAACAGGGGAACTATACCAGAGGAAACAAACAGAAAACAAATGATAAAATGGCAGACTTAGTACTAATATATCAATATTAACTTAAATGTAAATGGTCTAAATATATTAATTCAAAAACTGGTACAGTAGATTAAAAAAATATATCCTAACAATATGCTGTCTATAAGATATTTGCTTCAAATACAGCAGCATATTAGGTTGGAAATAAAAGGATGGAAAAAGGTATACCATGCAAACACTAATTTTTTAAAAAAAGTAGGAGTGGCCATGTTAATAACAAAGTAGACTTCACAGCAAAGAAAATTACTAGGGACCCAAAGTAACATTACATAATGATAAAACAAAATGCCACTAAGGGGATGTAACATTTTTAAATGTTTATGCACCAAACAGCAAATCCTCAATATATATGAAAGAAAAGCTGATAGAGCTGAAAAGAGAAATGGTTGGGAGTTAAAAACCCAAATCCCAATTATTGATAGAACTACTAGACAGAAAATCAGTGAGAATACAGAAAAACTGAAAAACACAACCAAGGAATAAGTTCTCTTTGATATATCTAGGACATGCTGCCTAAAAAGAAAACAAATTTTTTTCCAAATTTCCATGTAACATTCACCAAATTAGATGACATTCTGGGCCATTAAAAAAAAAATTGAAATCAGGGGTGCCTGGGTGGCTTAGTCAAGTGTCCAGCTCTTGATTTCAGTGAGGTAATGATCTCACAGGCAGAAGTACAGGGAAGAAATACTTTCCACCATTGCTACCACAGCAGGTGAAGTGGGTTATTGCCTCCAGATGGGTGGAAGGCTGGCCCAGCCACTAGGATGCTTACAGCAATCATAGCTCAGCCACAACAGGAGGACACAGGCAAACCACAGGGGAGACACCTCTGGAGCACCTGGTTCTGGTGACCGGAAAGCACAGCACTACAGGGAACCACAGGATCCCTTCTACAAAAGGCCACTACTTTCAAGACCAGGAATTGACCTACCTAACACATAGAAAAACAAAAACAGAGAGTTAGAGAAAATGAAGAAAAAGAAAAATATGTCCCAAACAAATAAACAACAACAACAAAAAACAACAACAACAACAACGAAAACCACAGAAAAGAGTTAAATGAAATGGAAATAAGCAATATGCCTGACAAAAAGTTCAAAGTATTGTTTATAAAGATATTAACTGAACTCAAGAGAAAAGTGGGTGAACTCAGTGAGAACTTCAACTAAGAGTTAGAAAATACAAAATGTAACAATCAGAGCTGAAGAATACAATAAGTGAAATGAAAAATACACTAGAAGGAATCAATATCAGATTTAAAAATACAGAAAGATAAGTCAGCTGAAAGACAAAGTAATGGAAAGCAAGCTGAATGGCACATAAAAAAATAATAATAAAACATAAGGATAATTTAAGGGATTTCTGTAACATCATCAAGCATAATAACATTCACATTATAGAAGTCACAGAGGAGAAAGAAGGAGGCAGAAGAAATAATAACTGAAAAGTTCCCTAAT
This sequence comes from Neogale vison, assembly GCF_020171115.1. NCBI lineage: Eukaryota > Metazoa > Chordata > Mammalia > Carnivora > Mustelidae > Neogale > Neogale vison. The sequence continues at coordinate 94,508,816 of NC_058093.1, read as the reverse complement.
GTGGTGAAGGAAATGGATATCCAGGTTTAGGAATTAAAGAAAGCACCAAACAAGATGAAGTAATAAAAATTAAGAATAAATAATCTTAACAGCAGCAAGAGAAAAGCAAATAGTTACATAGGAGAGGAAACCCTATAAGTCTATCAGGGGGATTTCAGCAGAAATTTTCAGGCCACTAGAAAGTAGTATGACCTGTTCAAAGGGGCGAAAGGAAAAAACCTACAATCAAGAATACTTTACCTGAAATTGCTCATTTAGAATTAAAAGAGAAATAGAGTTTTTGAAACAAATTAAAGTTAAAGGAATTCATTACCACTAAACCAGCCTTACAAGAAATGTTAAAGGGAATTCTTTAAGTGGAAAGAAGTCGCCCCTAATTAGAGGTAAATTAAGAAAGGAAAAAATTTCATTGATGAAAGCAAACATATAGTAAAGGGAATAGATTAATCACTTAAAATTCAGTATGGAGGATAAAACATAAAGGTAGTAAAATCAGTTAAATGTACATATGGTAGCCAAGGGATAGACATAATAAAAAGATGTAAAATATGACCTCATACGCATGAAATGTGGAGGGGGGAATAAAATATTAGTACTTTTATTATGTGTTCAAACTTCAGTGATTATCAACTTAACTGCTATTCACATAGGATTTGATATATGAACCCATGGTAACCATAAACCAAAGACCTATAATACACAAAAAATGAAGAGAAAGGAATTTAAGAATAACTCTTTTTAAAAAAAGCATCAAATCACAAGGGAAAAGAGCAAGAAAGAGAAGAAAGGAACAGAGAAGTACTATCAAAGCAACCAGAAAACAACTAAATAGTAATAAGTACATTCCTATCAACAATTACTTTAAGTAGAATAAATGCTGCAATCAAGACATAGGGAGTCTGACTAGGTATTTATCCAAAGAATACAAATATAGTGATTTAAAGGGGCATAGACACCCCAGTGTTTATAGCCACAATGTCCACGATAGCCAAAATATGGATAGAGCCCAGATGTCCATTGACAGATGAATGGATAAAAAAAGATGTGGGGTGCATGTGTGTGTGTGTGAATGTATGTGTGTGTGTGTGTGTGTGTGTGTGTGTGTGTAATGGAATATTACTCAAACATCAAAAAGAATGAAATCTTGCCATTTACAATGGCATGGATGGAACTAGAGAGTATTATGCTAAGTAAAATAGGTTAGAGTAATAATTATATATTAATTATATAAATAATATATAATATTTTAATAATAATAAATATATATTAATAATAATTTCACTCATATGTGGAATTTAAGAAACAAAACAAATGAACAAAGAAGAAAAGGAGACAACAAATAGACTCTTTAACTATAGAGAGCAAACCGATGGTTACCAGAGGGAAGGTGGGTGGTACAGTAGGTGAAATAAGTGAAGTTGATTAAGAGTATGCTTAATATGATGAGCACCTAAGTAATATAAAAAATTGTTGAATCACTATATTGTATACCTGAAAGTATTATAATGCTGTATGCTAACTATACTGGAATTAAAATTAAAAAATAACAAAACTGATTAACTTTAGGCAAACTAATCAAGAAAAACAAGGACTCAAATATAATCAAAAAGGAAAAAAAGTTACAATGAAACCACACAAATACAAAGGATTGTAAGAGATTGCTTTTGAAAATTATATGCCAATAACTGGACAACCTAGAAGAAATGGATAAATTCCTAGAGATATGCAATCTTCCAAGACCAAATTAGGAGGAAAGGGAAAATCTCAACAGACTAATTACTATTAACAAAATTAAATTGAATAACAAAAACCTTCCAAGAAACAAAAGTTTGGGACCAGATAACTTCACAGGTAAACCCTGTCAAACATTTAAAGAGTTCATACGTATTCTTTTAAAAATTATTTTTAAAAAATAGAAAAGGAAGGAATGCTTCTATATGTATTCTGCAAGACCAACATTACTCTGCTACTGAAAGCAGACAAAGAGAGAATTAGAGACCAATAATCACAATGAATAGATAGATACAAAACTCCTCAAGAAAATCCTAGCAAATCAAATTTAAAAATGCACTGAAAGGATCATTCACCATGGTCAAGTGGGATTTATTCCAGAGATGCAAGGATGGTTCAATATACACAAATCAATGAATATGATCTACAATTTAACAAAATGAAAGATAAAAATCATATAATCATCTCAATAGATGCCAAAAAAGCTTTTGACAAAATTCAATATGTATTCACAATTAAAAACTCTCCATAAAGTGCAGTTAGAGGGAACATTCTTCAGCATAATAAAGGCCATATATAAAAACTTACAGCTAACATCATACTTAATGGTGAAAACCTGTGAAAGCAAGAACAGGACAAGGATGTCCACTTTCATCAATTTTTTTCAATGTACTACTGGAAGTCCTAGCCATAACAGTCAGACAAGAAAAAGAAAGAAAAAAGGCATTCATATTGGCAAGGGAGAAGTAAAAACTGCTGCAATTTGCAGGTGACATGATACTATATATAGACAACCCTAAAGACTCCACCAAAAAATATTAGAACTAATAAATGAATTCAGTACAGTTGCAGGATACAAAAATCAACATACAGAAATCAGTTGTATTTCTATGTACTAATAAGATAGTAGAAAAGGAAATTAAGAAAACAATCCCATTTACAATTCCATCACAAAGAATGAAATACCTCAGAATAAATTTAACTAAAGTGCTGAAAGACCTATACTCTGAAAACTATAAAGCATTGATAAAAGAAATCAAAGATGACCCAAATAAATGGAAAAATACGCCATGCTCATAGATTGGAAGGATTAATATTATAAAAATGTCCATACTACCCAGAGCAATCTACAGATTCAGTGCCATCTACACCAAAATACCAATTTTTCACAGAAATAGAACAAAAATCCTAGAATCTGTGTGGAACCACAGAAGATTCCAAATAGCCAAGGCAATCTGGAGAAAAAAGAACAAAGCTAGAGATATCACAGTCCCAGATTTCAAACTGTATTACAAAGTTACAATAATCAAAACAGTATGGTAGTGACTCAAAAACAGATATATGGATCAATTTTCAAAAGTGAAAATCCAGAAATAAACCCATACCTATAGGATCAAGTAATCTATGTCAAAGGAGGCAAGACTAGACAATGGGCAAAGACAGTCTTTTCAAAAATTGTGTTAGGAAACCAGCTATCTGTAAAAGAATAAAATTGGACAAATTATCTTACCCTATTGTTAGAAGGTGGAGGAGGATCCTTAATATATCATCCAGACTGAGGAGGTGCTTTAATACTGGAAAACAAAGCAAGCCACTCCCTACCATTTACACAGGTTTTTTCAGGGTAATTACTGATGGGGCAATTAGGAGGCCAGACTGAAAGACAATGCAAGAAACTATGTAGCTATTCTCCCCTCACCATTCTCTGCTCATTTTCTGCAGCTAGTCTCCCTCCATTCTCTGCACCTTAATCCCTGACTTTTATGGAGTGAAGGACATGGAGGTGAGGTCACAGGGTATTTATCTAAACTGGTGCCATATGTGCACCCAAGGGGAAAACAAGATGGAGGACCAAAGATGAAGTCAGTGTTGTCAGCATTCTGATAACCATATTAAAAAATAACTCAAAATAGATAGAAGAGCTAAATGTAAGACCTAAAGCCATAAAACTCCTAAAAGAAAACATAGGCAGTAATCTCTTGGATATCAATCTTGGCAATATTTTCCTGAATCTCTCTTCAGGTAAAGGCAGCAAAGCAAAAATAAACATTTGGGAGTGTAGAAGACTAAAAATCTTTTATACAGTGAAGGAAACCATCAACAAAACAAAAAGGTAACCTAATTAATGGGAGAAGATATTTTCAAATCATGTATCTGATAAGAGATTAATATCCAAAACATATAAAGGAGTCATACAACTCAACACACACAAAAAATCCCAAATAATCCAATTTAAAAATGGACAAAGGATATGAATAGACATTTTTCTGAAGAAGATGTACAAATGGCCAGAAACACATGAAAAGATGCTCAATATTATTAATAATCAGGGAAAGCAAATCAAAATTACAATGAAATATCACCTCACACCAATCAAATGGTTTGCATCAAAGAAAAAAAAAGACATAACAAGTGGTGAGGATTTGTAGAGAAGGGAATGCTCATGCATTGCTGGTGGTGATGTAAACTGGTATGGGCACTGTGGAAAACAGTATGGAATTTCCTAAAAAATTAGAAATAGAATTACCACAAGATCCAGTTATCCCACTACGGGGTATTTACTAAAAGAATATGAAAACACTAATTCAAAAAGATATATACGCCCCTATGTTTCGTGCAACATTATTTACAGTATCCAAGATGTGGAAGTGTCCATTGGTAGATGAAAGGATAAAGAAGAAATGATAGGGGCGCCTGGGTGGCTCAGTGGGTTAAAGTTTCTGCCTTCGGCTCAGGTCATGGTCCCAGGGTCCTGGGATCGAGCCCCGCATCAGGCTCTCTGCTCAGCGGGGAGCCTGCTTCCCTTCCTCTCTCTCTGGCTGCCTCTCTGCCTGCCTGTGATCTCTGTCTGTCAAAAAAATAAATAAAATCTTTAAGAAAAAAAAAAAGAAGAAGAAGAAGAAATGATAAATATATACACTATGGAATGTTACTCAGCCATAAAAAATGATGAAATCTTGCCATTTGCAACAACATGGTTGGATTTAGAGAGTGTAAGTGAAAAAAGGCAGTGAATGATAAATATCATGTGATTTCACTCATATATTGACTTCAAGAAATAAAATAAATGAACAAAGAGGAAAAGAAACAAACAGAAAAACCAGACTCTTAACTATAGAGAACAAACTGGTGGTTACCAGAGGGGAGGTTGGGTAGGGTGGTGGGCAAAATAGGTGAAGGAAATAAAAAGTACATTTATTGAGATGAGCACTAAGTAATGTACAGAATTGTTAAATCATTATATTGTACCTGCAACTAATATAACAATATTATATACTTGAAAAAGCAGTTATAGTATTGTTGCATCATGAAAAAAAGGATGAAATCTTGTCGTTTGTGGCAATATGGATGGGCCTACAGTGTATTAGACTGAATAAAATGTAAGCCAGAAAGATAAATACCGTATGATTTCATTTATATGTGGAATCTAAATAAACAACAACAAAAGAGGGAAACAAAGTTTGTGTAGAGAACAAACTAGTGGTTGCCATGGGGAGGGATGTGGGGGGATAGGCGAAATAGGTAAAAATAGGTAAAAGGGATTAAGAGGTACAAAATCCCAGTTGCAAAAAGTCATAAGGATGAAAACTTTGGCATACGGGAGGTAGTCAATTATATCATAATAACTTTGCGTAATGACAGATAGTAACTACACTTACTGTGGTATTTCATAATGTGCATAATTGTCAAATCACAAATGTTGAACAGCTGAATATGTCAACTGTACTTCAATTAAATAATGATAATTTAAGCTTTTATCTTAAAAAACTAGAAAAAGAAGAGCAAGTAGAAGAAATAATAAAGACAAACAGAAATTTAAAAAATCAAAATAAGAAAACAGGAAAGTCAATGAAACAAAAAAAACTTCTTTAAAAGAATCAATAAAATTGACAAGCCTCTAACAAGACTGACAAAGATAAAAATAGAGAAGACACAAATCGTCAATATCATGAATTAAAAAGAGGATATCACTTAGATTCTACAGCCATTAAAAAGATGATGATGAACACTATATAACCAATTTTATACTCATAAATTTGACAGTTTAGAAGAAATAAATCAATTTCTCAAAAACTGTAAACTCTCAAAACTCAACCAAGATACAGAGTTCTATAACCATCAAAACATTTAATTTGTAATATAATACCCCTGAAAAAGAAATCTGTAAGGCCCATATAGCTTCACTGGAGAATTGTACCAAATGTATAAAGAAGAATAAGCATAAATGTTATATGATTTCTTTCAGAAAACATAAGAGGAAGGAAAATTTCCCAACTCATTGTATGAAACTAGTATTGTTTGGATACCCAAACCAGACAAAATAAGTAAATAGACCAATATCAAGTATGAACTTAGACACAAAAATACTTAACAAAATAATAGCAAATTGAATCCAAAAAATGTATAAAAAGTATTTTTCGCCATGACCAACTAGGAGTTATTCCAGGTACATAAGGCTGACTCAGCATTCAAAAATCAATCAATAGAATCTATAATATTAACTGGGCTAAAGAAGAAAAATCAGTGGATATAATCCTATCAATTGGCATAGAAAAAGCACTGTATAAAAGCAAATACTCATGCATAATAAAAACTCTCAAAAATATAGGGAACATTTCTCACGTAAAAAAAGAGCATCTACTACTTACTACTGTAAACTCATACTTATTGCTGAAAAACTGAAGGATTTTTCTCTAAAATTGCAAATGAAACAAATATATCCATTCTTACCACTCTTGCTTAACATGATACTGGAAGCATGATCTATAGAGGGAAAAAATGGACAAAAATTCATTGAAATTAAAAATTTTACCTCTGAAAAACTCAGTTCAGATGAAAAAATAATGTACAAACAAGAAAAAATAAATTTGTGAACCACATATACAAAAATGGTAGTCATGAGAATGTATTATAAAAAAAACTCTCCAAATTCAACATTTAAAAAGTTAACAATCCAATTTAAAAATGGGCAAAAGACTGAAGAGACTATGTAGATGGCACATAAACACATAAAAATATGTATGACATCATTAGTAATCAGATAAATGTTAATTTTGACCATAGTGAGATATTACACACACAATGGCTTACATAAAAAAAAAATAATGACAGCAGATTCTGGGAAGAATGCAGAGAAGCTGATTCCCTCATGCACGGCTGGTGGGAATGTAAAATGATACAGCCACTCTGGAAAACATTTTTTTAGCAGTTTCCTATAAAATTAAATATGCGACTACTGTATGACCCAGCAAATGCACTCTCAGGTATTTTTTCCAGAGGCATAAATTTATTTTTACACAGAAGTCTATATGCAAATGTTAATGGGTACTTTATGCATAATAACCTAAAACATGAAAACCCAGATGTCCTTCAACAAGTGAATGGTTAAATAAACTGTGGGTATATCCGTACTGTGGTACACTACTCCGCAGTGAAAAAGGAACAAAATATTGATAAGCACAACAATGTAGATGAATTTCAAGGGAATTATGCCGAGTGAAAAAAGGCAATCCCAAATGTATGTTTTCATTTGTGCAACATTCTCAAAATGACAGCACTGTAAAAGTGAAGAATTGTAGTTCCCATGGGTTGAGGATGGAGTAGGGGTGGGAGAGAAGTGGCCGTGGCTATGAAGGAGTGGCAGGAGGGATCCCGGTGGTGCCAGAACTGTTCTGTGTCTTCACTGGATCAATATAAGTATCCTGATAGTGATATTGTAGTATAGTTTTACAAGATACTATCATCAGTGGAAACAGTGAAGGATGTGAAATCTCTTTCTATTATTTCTTACAATTGCATGTGAATCTAGAGTTGTCTCAAAATAGAATTTTGATAATTAAAAAAAGGCAGAGGAAGCTTTATTTTTTTTAAGGTTTTATTTATTTGAGAAAGATATAGAGCAGAGCAAGAGAGCATGAGAAGGGGCAGGGGCAGAGGGAGAGAGAGAAGCAGGCTCCCCACTAGAGCCCCAGCAGCAGGGCTTGATCTCAGGACGCTGGTATCATGACCTGAGCTGAGGGCAGACACTTAATCGATGGAACCACCCAGAAAGCTTTAAAAAATACTAATGCTTGGATCCCCCAATACATCTTCCCTCCTTTCCAGTTTCTGATATAGATGACTTTGGGTACAAACTTTGCAACTGTATTTTTTGAAGTTTCCCATGAGATTTTAATGTGTGGCCTGAATATGAATCGGTTCAGTTGACACAGTTGGGGAGGTAACCTCACGTAGCCACAAGTTCCTGGCCTTTCTTCCTCCAGCTATGTCACGTGACCCTGATAGGCTTTCCAAGTTCAAGGAGGAGAATCACTGGTCCAGCATCTAGCTCTATCAGAGAGGCATTTATTTTGCTGCTGAGGATGATGGAGGTGTTACTGCTGGTTGTGGGTAAGGTGATAACAATGAAATCGTGATCTAACTGAAAGAATGAAACTGTATAATTTCCATGACTATTTTCATATTGGATCTTCAGGAAATCTGAACATGGAGAAAGGATAAACAGCCACACTGCCTTCTCCTCTTGCATAAATCGTAACTACTGGCTTATGCATTCTGAACATAAGTTTGGTAACAGTTATGAGTTGAGCATATGTTGTTTTAGGAGATTATTTAAATCTCACTCTAAATCCAAAGGAATCTTGTCTGAATATAAAGAGGCTGACGAAGCGCTCTGAGCCACCAGAGGTGGTGCCATGAATTCTAGCCTCTTTTTTCCCCAGTCGCATTGAACCATGTACCGGTTTTCTGAATGTAAGCTTGGTCATCTTCCTTCTAGGGCTCTGATGAGAAGCTATTTTACTGAAATAGATGGCTATTACTTTTAATTCTTAGTAATTTGTTTTTAATTGAAATACTAGTTTAATTATAAATCAAAATTTATAGCTGTTAAGAATAGATAAAGATTGGTGGAGCGGTAATCACTGGGCCTGGGACTCACACAGCAAGCATTTGTTGAGAGCCTGTCGTGGGCCAGGTGCTCTGCTAGGCACAGGGCTCCAGAGATAAATGGCTATCAGGCTCCCGACATGCCATGCAGTTGTAATAATTTGGGGGCAAACATAATGTTTATTCAAACTAATATCATCCCTGGTTGTAACGCATTTTTCTGGCATGTCAGGTTGACAGGTTTTAACTTCTCCCTAAGAGTTATAGCATTTTCAAGACGAAATCAGAGAGGCAGATAAACCGTAAGAGATTCTTAATCATAGGAAACAAAACAAACAACACTAAGGGTTGCTGGAGGGGAGAAGGGTGGAGGGATGGGGTAACTAGGTGTTGAGCATTAAGGAGGGTACGTGAGGTAATGAGCGCTGGGTGTTATAGAAGCCTGATGAATCACAGAACTCCACTTCTGGAACTAATAAGACACTGAATGTTAATTAATTGAATTTAAATTTTAAAAAGTTATAGCATCATCATCTTTCTTTTCACGTTACCCCCCGCCAAAAGTATTCCATGCTGGCTTCAGCTTCAAAGCCCCTACCAGGGCTTTCCATACTTGATTCAGACATCTTCCCTTTCCTTCCCAAGCCCTCCCTCTCAACTTCTCAGCTTCATCTCTCTCTGCGCACTTCCTTCCCACCATGAGAAGTGAAAGAAGTCTCTCACAGCCTGTCCACAGGTCATTTTGTCAAGTAAATCTATTCTGTCCTGGTCCCTCTTCTCTGTGACTTTGCTTTATTACTTTTTGCCCCTTTTCTCTTATTAATTCACCCTTTCCTGACTTCTGCAGGAAAATGTACTCAACTCTCTCCTTTCCTCTTTTTTTAACTTTATTTTATTTTTTTAGCATTCCAAGATTTATTGTTTATGCACCACATCCAGTGCTCCATGCAATACATGCCCTCCTTAATACCCATCACCAGGCTCACCCAATCCCCCATCGCCCTCCTTTCCAAAACCCTCAGTTTGTTTCTCAGAGTCCACAGTCTCTCATGGTTTGTCTTCCCCTCTGATTTCTCCCAACTCACTTCTCCACTCTATCTCCCAATGTCCTCCGTGTTATTCCTTATGTTCCACAAGTAAGTGAAACCATATGATAATTGACTCTGCTTGACTTACTTCACTCAGCATAATCTCCTCCAGTCCCATCCATGTTGATACAAAAGTTGGGTATTCATCCTTTCTGATGGAGACATAATACTCCATTGTATATATGGACCATATCTTCTTTATCCATTCTTCTGTTGAAGGGCGCCTTGGACCATATCTTCTTTATCCATTCTTCTGTTGAAGGGCGCCTTGGCTCTTTCCACAGTTTGGCGACTGTGGCCATTGCTGCTATGAACGTTGAGGTACAGATGGCCCTTCTTTTCACTACATCTGTATCTTTGGGGTAAATACCCAGTAGTACAATTGCAGGGTCATAGGGAAGCTCTATTTTTAATTTCTTAAGGAATCTCCACACTGTTTTCCAAAGTGGCTGCACCAACTGGCATTTCCACCAACAGTGTTTTCTCCACATCCTCTCCAGCACTTGTTGTTTACTGTCTTGTTGATTTTCGCCATTATAACTGGTGTAAGGTGGTATCTCAGTGTGGTTTTGATTTGAACCTCCCTGATGGCTAATGATGATGAACATTTTTTCATGTGTCTGTTGGCCATTTGTATGTCCTCTTTGGAGAAGTGTCTGTTTACATCTTCTACCCATTTTTTGATGTGATTATCTGTTTTTTGAACTCTCTGCTTTTCTAAATGGAATTTGGGGTCCTCTTTAATGCTCCTTTTAGCTGTTGATCCATTTCTCTTCTTTCCTTTTCATCCACGTTTCTTGAAGGAGTTGTCTTAAACGGACTGTCCTTTCTAATGCCCATTCACTTCTAAATTCACTATATAAATTGGCTTCTTCCTGACTCTGCTGCAGTTGATTTCAGGCCACACTAAAGCTTCTGCCTGTGGTGCATTTTCCCCAAGATCCTTCACTTTGAAGCTTTCTCTCAACCTGCTGGCTTGGTTGGTATCTCTCTTCTGACCTCCCTGTGCACACTGCTCTCAGGGATCTTACTATTCCTTACTTCATTCATGGAACTCTAAGACTGTTGAAGGCATATTTGTATGTTGAGGCCCTGGTCTAGCAGCTAATAAAGTAGACACTCAGTAAATGTTTGTTTAATGAATGGATTAATAAATGAATGTGTACAAATTCCCAAATCTGTATCTATAACCCTGTTATTTTCCATGTGTTCCTGAAACATAGAGCCAGCCAGGTACCAAATGTCTGAATGGTCTATCAGACTTCCAAAATAATTGTATCCAATACTAAATTTATCTTCTCCTGAAAATTGACTTAAATTCTGGATCTTTGTGAATAACACCATCATCAGTTTCATCAGACAGAAATAAAATCAGCATTTTCATAGACTTCTTTCCTCCTATCCACTTACTTGAATCAGGTACTAAGACACACCAATTTATCCTTCCATGTATATTTCAAAATCATACCCTCTTCTATTCTCAGTGCTATTGCTTTAGCTTAAAAATACATCATCTCACACCTCAACAATTTTAATAGCCTCCTAACAGGTCGCTCAGCAGCCATTATCTTCCCTTCCAGTTCATTTTGTGCACTTTTTCAGCAATGCTCACTTTAGAACTCAAATCTGATTCATTTATTCAATAAATATTTATTGAGGACCTACTAAATTCCAGATGCTATTTGAGACACTAAGGATATAGTATGAAAAAAACAGATAAAGTCTTTGCTTTCATGGACTTAACATGCTACTGAGATACGATTATATTGCTTCTCTAATTATAACCTTTCACCAATTCCCAGTAGTCTTTGTGATAAAATAAAGGAATCTTAAAAGGATACACAGGGCCCCTTTGCCATCCAGCTTGATGGCTTTCAGCCTGTTGTGTGCATTTGAATTGCCCGAGTTCTTGTTAAAAAGTGCCTTTGTGGGCATTAGAAGATTCTCTTTCTGTAGGTCTGGGGTGGAATCCCCAAAGCTGCATTTAAAAACTGTTATTTTAATACCAGCATAATTAACATACAGTGTTAGTGATCCAGCAATTCTAAACATTATCCAGGGCTCATCACAATAAATGTACTCTTTAATCCTCTTCACCTATTTCACCCATCTCCCCACCCACTTCCCTTCTGGGAACCACCAGATTGTTCTCTGTGTTTAAGAGTCTGGTTTTTTTTGTCTCTTTTTTGTCTCTTTTGTTTGTTTGTTTATTTGTTTGTTTCTTAAATTCCACATACGAGTGAAATCCTATGGTATTTCTCTTTCTCTGGCTGATTTATTTCACCTAGCATTATACTCTCTAGATCTATCCATGTTGCTGCAAATGGCAAGATGTCATTGTTTTTATGACTGAATAACACTCCATTCTGTGCATGCGTGTTTATGTGTGTGCGTGTGAGAGAGAGAGAGAGATAATGTATATAACATCTTTATCCATCCATCTATCAAAAGACACTTGCAATGCCTCTGTATCTTGGCTACTGCAAATAATGCTGCACTAAACATAGGGGTGCATATATCTTTTGGAATTAGTGTTCTCATATTCTTTGGGTAAATACCCAAGAGTGGAATTCCTGGATCATACAGTAATTCTATTTTCAGTTTTTTGAGGCACCTCCATACTGTTTTCCACAGTGGCTGCACTGGTTTGCATTCCCACCAATGGAAATAATTCTGATTCTGTCTAGGTCTGGGGTGGAATCCCCGAAATGACATTTTTAATTAGACTCCCAAGTGATTTGAAAGAGGAAATTCATGGCTACATTTTGAGAAACATTTCAAGTCCCCTTTGTGGGACTATATTCTTTGTGTACCCCTCTGGCCTCACCTTCTGTCATATCTCCCTGTTCATCTTATGTTGTACAGTATAAACTGTTTTATTTCCTTAAAGACAATCTGATATTTCTTACCTCCTTTCACTTGGCTTTGCTGGTTGTATTATTTAGACTGCTAATTAACACTAACAGCTGTGACAACAACAAAATCATGCTGACTTAATAGAATATAATTTATTTCTTTTTTATTCAAAGACCAATGTAGCTGTTCCTGAATAGGCACCTTTTCTAGGTGGCCCTCTTTTAAGTGGTTACTCAGGCTCCTTCAAGTGTATCTAGGCTCCTCCTGTCTCAGATGCTGCCAATATGTGACCTCTAAGACATCCACATAAAGGGAAAAGAATATGGGAAGATACACTGAATACGTAACTACTATGGGCGGAATGGATGCATGTAATTTCTGCTCACATTCCATTAGCCGGCAATAGTCACGTGGACCCACTTAGATGCAAGTGGGGTTTGGGAAATGTAGTTCTGCCTTTGTAGCTGAACTTTACTTAAAACTTTTGGTCATCAGTAAAATGCCCTGCTACCCTTGTTCTTTAGTCACTAAATACCTGTATGCCTCTAGAGTCTCACACACAATGCACATTCACTTTTCCTCCTACAAGGGCTTACTAGAAGTAGTACGCAGTCACTGTATCTAGCTTATGGCCCATGATTTCTGAGTGATATACAGTCCTTCCCGTCAGGTACAGATAAGACCCCCTCCTGGCCAAGCAACCAGGGAACTCGTAGGGCAGGTTGTCTTTCCTGCCCCCACCCCAAACATCCAATATGCCGTGGTGGAGCAGGCACAGGGTAACCCCAGGACAGACTATCGTCTGGGAAAAGGAAGCATATAAAACATAACACAGCCATTGGCCCTTAGCATTTATGGCCCCACAAGTGTTTCTGAAGGCTCTCTACCCTGATGGTGGGGAATTTTCTTGTTGCACTCCCGGTATCATTCTTTGGTGACAGCTATCTTATCCATTGTTTTCCTTTGCTCCTGGGTCTGCCTTATGGGGCTGTGTTTTTCTTCTTTCTTTTGCATGTCTTCCTTGGCCACATCTGAAGGAGGTGTTGAGGGCATGCCCCCCTTGGGGATTGCATGGCTTTTATACCCTTCTTCCTGCTCATGCAAATTAGAGGACCCCAAATTTATTGTACCCCTGGAATAGTCAAAGACCTCTGTTTAGCAGTGATGTCTGTTTCTTTAAAACTTGGTCATCTTCTGATCTCTTTGCTTCTGGTCAATTCCAGGTGCCTACAGCATGCTCAAGGATTACTAGATATAACATTTGGTACAGATTTATTTCATTGCTTCCTCTCCTCCATTACCCTGTCTGCTTCAGCCTAAAAACAACCACCTTAAACTATGCATGGGACAGATAGAACCTTAATAGGATCTTTACACTGAGCCACTTTAATCAAATGAGGTTTTAAGTGTTTGTGATTCTGGACTGTTTTTGTTTTTTAAATTTCCATTTCTTAGTGTTTGGTGTCTTGAAGCCTAAGCTTTTCAACCACACAAAGCCTTACATATTTACTCTCTATCCTCTCTCATTTCTGCTTACGAGTCAGCCAGTTCTTTCCAAACCAGCATGTATTACCAACATTGCTTTTTAGCCTCTTTTCTTTGAGCCATAGGCTGAGCAGGCCTGTCTGCCTCCATACTCACCATATGAAAAATTTTGACAGGTGTTTTGCTTCCCTATAACATGAACTGCCATCTTTCTAACCACTGATATCAGTTTTCTTGCCACCTGAGAGCCAAGCCAATGTCACATTGCTCTTTTTCATTCTTCGGTAAATACACTACTTCAGTTGCCTCAGTCCTCACCAGCCTATAGGTACCAGCAGCATCCCATTAGTGGTATTATCACGAATGTCACTAGATTATGTTCACAGTCTTGCAGAAAGACCCCGAAAGGTCTTACTCAAACATATGGGAATCAGAATGGATTTCCATACAGATTGGCTTGCATTAGACTGATGCTTCTCTTCTGCAAATATTCTCTGGTCACTTCATGTTGGTCTAGCTTCTCTTATTTCCTGTTAGTTACATGCTGGTCACTTCCATGTTCAGTGGGCATCTGCCATCTCCTGCCGAGCAGCTCAGTTTCTGCTAGTGTTCTTCCGACTTGCCCTTCCATAATTAACTAAATTTCTCAGTCCCAAAGAAGTGCTATAATTTGTACTGATTTGTCTCCTATACTTGATATACTCTTTGTTCCCATTCATAATGCCCATGCGCCATATTTCAAATTTGCCTTGTGTACTTTTGCTCCTACATCCTATTTCTGTGACACTCCTATTCGTAGAACTCAGACCATGCCATTAAGCCTCCCCTTAGTCCAGATGGCACCCTCTTACACATACTTGCTTTCTCATCTCTATCTGTAGGCATGGTCACAAAACTTTCTCTGCCCTGGTCCTCTTCTCCTAGATAAATCAACTATTCAACTGATCCCTAAGGATCCTTGGGTTCACACCCTTAGTCATTTTAAATTCTAAGATTAGAGTGTCCTATGACCCCTCCTACAAATACATTGTGTCATGTTAGTGGATAAATGTTCTTTCTTCCTAGGTTGTACTTCTTACTGTGTTTAGCCAGAGAACTCCTGGTCAGTCATCAAAACCTTAGTTCAAGTATGACTAAGTCTTGGTGAACTATCCCAACCATCTCTACCCCTTACCAGAGAATCTTACTTCTTTCTCTGTACATAGTTTATAGCTTATTAGACTGATTGGTAAATATTAACTTGCCTGTCTGTTTTCTCTTTCAGAGTGAGATCCTCAAGTATTTTCTGTGTCTGCCATGTAGAATGTATTTGGTCAACATTAGTTGAATTTAATTTCCCTAAATTCCATTTCTTAAGCACATGTCATCTTCACAGTTGGTGAAGCCCTTTTCAATCTATTCTCCTTCTGTCATAGACATATGGATTAACTGGCTGCTTCCAGCCAGCTCGTGTGGAGGGCTGGGTAGTGAATGAGGCACTATGTGATTCTGAGAATAATATCACACATAAAGATGTACCCCCCTACATACCACTTGTTACCCAAGTATTTGATTACACTTGATGTGTCAGGTATTTATCTGTTTCTGGTATTTCAGAAGTTCTGAGATGACGAGCTTACAGAGCTGCATGTAGCAAGGAACATTTTGTCTTACAACATTACTCGAGTTATGACACAGAACTCCTTGACCTAATTCATGAGAAAACATGATACCATTTTGATCTGAAACCTATGATAGAAAGTAATTGTCCTCTGAAACACATCTCAGACAATGCGGATACAAACTTAATTTTTCTCCTTCACTACTTGTTATTTATGAGATAGAGGCTAGGGGAAGAGAGATGTTTTCAGATGAAAGGTGAAATATTCTATTGTAGAGTATGTTTTATGAGGAAAAGAAAGAGATATATAATTTCTGACTCTGGGTTTGCATAGACTCTCGATATCTTTTCAGTTACCATCTCAGCACATTATTTAAGGCTCTGTTCTCTGGGATCTTGAAGACCTGTTTTATTTTTTGATATAAAGGCATGTCATTCACAGGGTAAATGCTCCCCTAACAATCACAAAGCCAAGGGCAGATTTTTTTTTCCCTTCCATCTTCAAGGTTAAAGGGTTCTATTTACTCATACTGTATTTGATGAATATAGCTTATCACAAAATATGCTTTTAATGATATTTGATATATAATACGTTATTTTTCACTGATTTCTTTAACACTGGTGACTTTCTATGCTGTGGTTTGGATTCTGGAGTAAGAACCATGAGTAGAATGGGAGATTTAAAAAAAAAAAAAACAACTAAGACCCTGTGTGGGGAAGTATTTTCAGGCAATTCTCCCGGTAAATCTGGTTCTAACCCTGAATGGTCATAGACTCTGGCTCCAAGCTCTGTCCCAAACTCCACCATTGCACAAGTAAGGTGATAGCTTTAGGAGTGGTGTCATATGCAGGGTTGTTCAGGCAATTGAGAAATTCTATGGCTGAGGAAGGTCCTTTTCTTGCTGCCTCTATTCTTAAATGAGGTGGCACCTGATTGTCCCTGAAAGGAACCAAGGGTGTGGGTTGACACAAGCTGAGAAAGATGGCTGATGGAGCACGAAGGCAGAGGATAAGCCAGCGAGAGTTTTAAACAGGCTGGTAAGCACAGAAGAGAAAGAACTAGGGCATGAGGGAAAGGAAAGGGAGGAATTGGGGGTGACAGAAATGTCATAAGAGGGCTTTAAATTTCGAGACCAGATGTCAGACAGGGTCTTAAGATCCCAGGAAAGGTCCTATAAGAGACAGTGTCTGACCCTATTCCCAAGGCCATATAGATGCATGGCCTTAAAGCCTCCTCTTACCTTCAAAGCTCAGCCCCCAAAGCAAAAGTTGACATCACCTGAAGCAAGAAGAAGTCAGTGGACTTTTCAGGATCCAGAATGCCAACTGCCAGCAGGATTATGAAAACTTTCCCTGCTGGCCAGATTTTCTCAACTTGGCACTATTGATATTTGGGGCTAGGTAATTCTTTGTTTGAAAGGGAGATGCCCTGTTTATTGTAGAATGTTTAGCAGCATTCCTGGCCTCTGCCTACAACATGCCACTAAGCAAAACATTTCTACTCAGTTGTGAAGACCAAAACTGTCTTTGGACATTTCCAAATATTCCCTGGGGAGCAAAATTGCCCCAGTTGAGAACCAATGCTGTGGGACAATGGCAATATGGGGACAAAAATCACATAGCCCTTGTTTCACTCAGAACATTCTAGAATATGACCCTGGTATCTTGACCTGTTCTCCTAGATCTCAGTCTTCATCTCTCCAAACAACATTCCTTAAACCTGAATGATGACCCTCATCATTCATGAAGATATTGTTACTCCTATTTATAGGATTATTTTTTTCTGTAAATGGAGGCCTATTAGTGAACCATGCACAGAGCAGGAAAGTATGGGGCATTTGAAAAGAGCTAATATGAGGATTTTCCAACAGACCTGACTTTGGTTTATCTTTCTTCCATGTAATAGCTGTGTTACTTTGAACAATTTACTTAATCTCTGGGGTCTTGTTTTCTCATTGGTAAATCATGATTTAAAAAAAATAAACCTTACCACATCCTAAATAGGCATTTTGAGGAGACTTATTGTATGTAGAGTGATTTATACATAGAAGATTCCCAATGAATAAACAGCAATGATTAGTATGCTCATATCACTGAGTCAGTAGATTTGGGGTAGTACACAAGACTGATATGAACACAGGCAGACCTGAGACATGAACCAGAGAAGAGGGAATAATAGCTGGATTCCTGCTTCAGTTTATCATAAATTTTTTCTGTTAGGCCAGCTTCTTATCAGTAATATGTACAAGGGTTAGGATCCAAAGAAATGCAAGCCCAGGCAGTGCTTTTTGGGAGCATCTGAAATCAAGTGTCTGTACCAAACCCGCAAGACAGGTATTATTTACCTGGGGTCTCAGAAAAAGTGGGATTTGAGCCACACCTTTGAGTTTATTGGTTAAGTATGGAAGAGTAGAGAAATGCAGTCAAGGTTCTGAGAAGGAAGATCTCAGGTGTCTTTTGGGAAGGCAAAACAAGCAAGCAGTTCTGTTTGCCTGGGCAAGAGGACAAGCAGCGCAGGAAGTCCAGGTTCTACTGCTGTGAGGGCGGGACTCATAGAAACTGCAGTTCGGAATGAACTGGGGCATAAGACTCAGGGTGGATCAGTTAGAGAAAAAAAGCTTGGGGCCAGACAGGACCCAGAAGCTGTGGAGTCCAGTAGGGGCATGATGACAGAGAGGTGTCTATCCATATATAATCGCTGTTCAAATTATAAAGGTTTAAAAATGCAGTTTTATCTGATGACTAAATATTAATATAGTACTAGTGGTTTGAATTGCTAAAACATTACTGAATTTTTAAACTACTTGCCCTTTTCTCATTTCATCTTAGCCAATATTTTCTTCGATGATATTCATTTTCTTTTTAACCGCAATGCAGGCTTATTGAGAATATACCATCTTCAGATCTTCTCATTTTATAGTATAGAAAATGCAACCCCATTTCTTTCATAATATATTTTTAAAGAGCAATAATGAATCTCTTGGAATTTTTAACTAGCTATTTAATTGTAGACTTAGCTTGAGCTCTAAACTCTTCTAGACAATCAATAATTGTTCTATAAAAATGCAGGAATATTTGTTATTGCTGATACTAACTCTCATTCTCCCAGCTGCATGATCCAATTTGTTTAAAGCATTACTCGTCTTACACATGAGGCTGGGAATAAATAGGACAAGGAAGTGCTAAATTAATGATCACCTCATTTCAAGACAGGCAGACTCTTCTATTTCCCTGAATGTGTTTTTAAGATTGAATAAGAGCACTGATACCTGTGTGATTGGTAGGAGCTGAGACGTGAGGAGAGAGATTTTGGAAACTCAAAGGAAATCTTGCCTTGCAGAGTTAGGAGATGCTGTTTGTGTGTGTGTGTGTGTGAGAGAGACAGGCAGACAGACAGATAGCCACCCATGGAAAAGAGGAGGGGCCAGGGGCCAGTGGTCACATTTGGATCAGAAGCAAGCCATGGGGTTATCATTGCCATTGACAGAAAGGAAAATGTCCTTCCTCAGGTCTGATAAAGATCAAGGTCATGTCTTGGTCTCTGGAATCAACCTCAGGGAGTCAGATTTTCAAGAAGTCATTCAAGAAGTATTTTGAGTATTTATTACGTGTCAGTTACTATTCTGAGTGCTAAGAGTACGGCAATCAATGAAACAGCCAAGGTTCTATCCTCTGAAAGCTTATATTCAAATGGAGAACAGGTTTTGTACACCAACAAACACATACAAGGTGATTCTAGAGGGTGCGAGGTGCCATGAAGGAAATGAAATAGGGCAATGTTATAGAGAGTGGACAGGCCTTGGGTCCTCCGGGTGATGACTGAAGGCAAGTCTCCTCATGTTTCTGGCAGGGAAAGGGGAAAAGTAACCATTTTAGAATATATTCAGAATGTTCTATTCTCCTTAAGAAAAGTCTGCTTTCAAAGAAAACGTCTTTATCAGAGTTTAATGGGAAATGGTTTTACCAGAGTCTAACCACCACAGGGTAAGGCAAATATGCAGCACCAGCCTCCTTCAGCCTTCCCGCCTTACTTCCCAGGGAAAAGCTGAGAAGCACTTGTGAAGATCACAGTTCAGGGGCACAGACCCACGAGAAGACAGACCCACACCTTATGCTCCTCTTCCTCCCACACCTTACTGCCACCTCACCAGTGCTCCTGTGTTACAGTATTAGATTACAATGGAAAGACCTGCAAAGCTCAGACTCTATTTAAGAAAGTCTCTCTAGAGAAATCCAAAGATCACATAGGAAACAGAGACAAGGACACTGAAGAATATCTTAGCTTCTTACTCCTATAGCTACAACAAACTATAAGCCCCACTCCTAACCAGATAAATGTAAAATCTCACACTAAAGACCTGTTCACCATAGTTCCTTTTCCTTAGTAATCATGTCTGGCTTTTAACAAAAAATTAAAAGGCATGTGTGATATAATAAGAAATATGCATTTGGTCTTTATTCCTGGTTCCTAGCACAGACCTCCTAAAACCTTAGTAAGTGCTGTAGTGGTGAGTGTCTTTTGTATGAGATTACTGGTGCCTGGGGCCTCTAGATAGCTTCAGGTTAGGGGCTGATCATCAGAAAGATCAACACATGATACAGGGTTGGGACTTTTATTCCCACCCTCCAACTCCTGGAGAGGGGAGAGGGGCTGGAGATGGAGTTACTCACCAGTGGCCAGAGATTTAATTAATCATGCCTATGTGATAGAATCTTTATAAAAGTTCCAAATAATAGGATACAGAGATCTTCTGGGTCAACCAACAGACACATCAAAGTGCTGTAGGGTGACAAGACCCGAGAACCCGAGAGGGTGTGAAAATCTGTGTGCCCCTTTTCCCACACCTTGACCTATGCATCTCCTCCATTTGGCTATTCCTTGATGATAAACTGATAAATGTAAATAAAGTAATTTCTTGAATTCTGTGAGCCATTCTAGCAAGTTATATTACCTGAGGAGGGGGTTGTGGGAACCCCTGATTTATAGCTGGCCAACCAGAAGTAAAGGAGGCTTCAGACTTGAGTAGCATCTGGAGTTAGCAGGGGTGGGGGCTGCGGGTAGGGGGAAGCCTGGTGGCAGTTCTGTGAGACTGGACTCTTAATCTGCCAGGTATATACTAACACTGGGTTGTTAGAACTGAATTATCTGTAGGACACCTAGTTGGTGCCTGGAGATTTAGAAGATTGGGTGATGCGGAGCTGAAAAGACCCACACATTTGGTGTCAGATGCGTTGTGATAGGAAATGGCTCATAGCATGATAGAAGGCAATGAGGATCCAGTAAATCGGCAGCCCCTGAGCTGAAGCCTTCAAGATGAGAGAGCCGTTCACGGTCAGAGGAAGACTAAACCAGACGTCCACAAGCAAAGGCAAGGCACTGAGGTAGGACTGAACTTTGCTTAAAAGGAAATAGCGTGGCTGTAGGAAGGAGCAAAGTGGAAAGTGGCACCAAACAAGGTCAGAGAGGTGGGTAGGGGCCACGTCACGTATGATCTTGTTAACTGCAGTTAGAAGTTAGGATTTTACTGGACTTTAACCTAGGTATCACCTACTCTTCCCTTCCTATGAATGGCTTCTCAGGAAAGACACGGATGGCATAGGCTCCCACATGGTGAAGTGCCCCTGACCCATCAGAACCAGACTCTCTCCTCTTTCCCTCTCCCTTTCCACAATAGTCAGCTCCTTTAGGGCAAATATATTCTCCCTGTGGGAAGGGCTGCCCAGTAAACCCTGCTCAATCCCATTACAAGCATCCCTCGGCAGCAGACTTCCACTAGCTATTCTAACCCAGCATCCTGTTGACCCGTTAGCCTCTGATGTCCCTGTCTGTGGCCTGAGGAACACGCACTTGCCTGTTCTGTCCTGGAGACATATTTGGCTCCCAGTGTAGGGGCCCCTCGTCGTTCTCTTCCTCCTTCAACTAAAGAAAACCCCAGCCTGGTCCCTTAATACTCATTATTTTTGTTTTGATCTATTTCTTAATAAGGAAGGTCCAGATGTACAGTGGAGGTGCTGGTCCTGTTCTTAGTTTTGCCCTTTGCCCACCGCCACCTCCTGTGGCCACCTGGGACAGGAGGAAGGAGCATTTCTTCAGTCCTGCCTTGCCTGGACTGACCTGCAACCACCTACACGTGCTCCCCTATCCGGGGCAAAGGCCCTCCCGGCTCGTCCTTCCACCTCCAAACCCTGGCTCCCCTGCAGTCAGATAAAGCCCCTGGAGCCTACCTTCAGGTGTGGCTGTGACACACAGCAGAGAGACAAATAGATAAACAGATCAAATAAAATAATCATCAGGCTGCTGTCACTTCTGGATTCTTTATTTTATTGATTGATTTCCATAGAATAGGGTTGTTCTTTAATACAGTGCATTTATCTGAATATCCCAGCTGACAGAGATAATCGTGGGCCCCATAAACCAAGAGGAGGCACATTCATGCTCATAAGTATAGCAGATATTTAGCTATTTGTTCTGGTTTACATTTGTTCTTTATGAGCTATTTTTTCCCTTTTGTGGTAAGATCGCTCTCAAATATTTATCAGGGTCTCCCCTATCCTCTCTAGCTATTATTATTTATAATGGCTGGATCATAACAGCCACCATTCATTGAGCTTTTTTATATGCCAGGATTAAAACATGACACCCTTCACACTCACCCCAGTGTGCCACATACACTCACTCTCTCAATCTCTCTCTCCTTACAGCAGGGCTGTAACGCAGACTTTCATTCCCATTTTCAGAGCAGGAAACTAATGTTTCTAGATGTTACGCAGTTTGCTCAAAGTTGCCTGAGGAAAGTAGCAGATTTGAAACCTTGGCTTTTTAGAGTAAAAAAAATTGATGTTCTCTTGGGTGTTCTCAGCCTAAAGCTCTCGAGACTCTCCCCAGAGATTCAGGCAGCTGTGGGAGCTGCATAGCACGAATGGTTGCAACATTTAGGTGAAAAATACTTTTTGTGTGTTTGTCCACAGCATAGAAAAGTGAATAATTTTGCAGCAAATAAACTTATTGGTGGGCTTAACAAGTTGTATAAGAGCATATCATGTCATGTTCCTGCCCTATGCCACTTTTCATGTTGTATTTTGTTTTTTTTTTTTTAAAGATTTATTTTATTTATTTATTTGACAGACAGAGATCAGAAGTTGGTGAGAGGCAGGCAGAGAGAGAGGAGGAAGCAGGCTTCCCACACAGCAGAGAGCCCGATGCAGTGCTTGATCCCAGGACCCTGGGATCATGACCCGAGCCGAAGGCAGCGGCTTAATCCACTGAGCCACCCAGGCGCCCTGTATTTTGTTTTCTATTTGGAGTCTGAATATTCTGTCAGTCTGGGAACTTTTCTAGGACATTCCTCATGCCTCACCCATCCCTAATGAATAAGAGGGTTGGTGCAGGGGTGTCTGGGTAGCTCAGTCCTTAACCATTTGCCTTCGGCTGGGATCATGATCCTAGGGTCCTGGGATCCACATTAGGCTTCTTGCTCTGTGGGAAGTATCTTCTCCCTCTCCCACTCCCGCTGCTTGTGTTCCTGCTCTTGCTGTCTCTCTCTGTCAAATAAATAAATAAAACCTTAAAAAAAAAAAACAAAAGATGGTTGGTGCTGAGTCAGCCTTCTGGTGAGCAAAAGACTTATCTCCCTCTTATCAGAGGCTCTTCCTCCACTCTCCATCAACCCTGGGTCCACCCCCCTGCTCAGGCCCCACCCACCCCAGGACCCACTCTCTCCTCATCTTCATAGTTAGAGAATTTTACACCACTGCACTTTGAAGCCAGCTGGCATCATTTGATTTTTTTTTAATTTTATGTTGATAATAGTGATTTATGTTTTAATGGGTAATCACACATGTAGTAAAAGGCTCAGAAGTTTCCGTATGTATGTGTGCGTGCGGATGTGTGTGTGATTTAACTGTACGTATAATGACACACGTGCAGTTTAAATGACCTCTTCAGAGAATTGCATGCGCAGAATGCTATGAAATATGTTAAAAATGTTTTATTTAGACTGTTTCTAATGCCAAAGTGCCTGGTATATTTGCTAAAAATTACTTGGTATAAAAAAATTACTTGGTATTATTTGATACAGCACCATGAAACTAACCATATAATCTCTACTCTGGCTGGACTGGATACAAAACCTTGTGCAAGGAATTGCTAAATGGCTTCCTGGTGATCCCAGTAGACCTTTGCAGATTCCAAATGTGCCTTGATGAGGTAAACCCAGGCAAGAATACTCAGTGATGTTGCCCAGACAAAGAAATGTAAATGGCCTAAGGCCCCAGTTTTGGCTTTCCTAATGCCCTTGCTATCTGAAGAGCTATTAAACCACTTTGCAAGACACAGAAAAGCAATGGCAGGATGGTCAACTCCTTTAGCAAGTGCCAGCCTTGCTGCAAGGTGTAACTTTCATAAATGAGAGAATACTAAAGAAAAATAGAGAGAAGTTTTATTTAAGAAGTCCAATTGAAAGCTTTTTACTTTATTTAGTTATTTTAAAGATACTCCTGTTTCTCATGTTTTATCTTGGCCTAAAATGATGGCCTAAAGTAGGAAAGTGTTTCTGAAAGTTTGTTCTTATATGATGACAGGTGCAAAACATTTTGTTTTTGTCATCCTGGGGACGAGGTTCATTAGGAGAATCAAATAAAAGGAAATTCAGACTACAGAAAAAAGATAAAAGGTTCATTTTTCTTTCTTTTTGTCAGACTGGCTTCATAAAGGGTTTCTCTGAACACTCTCCTCAAAGTGTCTCTAAGTGTGAGCCTGCTTTTGGTGAAAGAGCGGTGCCTTGCTCAGCTTCTGATCCTGATTCTGGGGGGAGCTGTCTTCCAAAAACAAATTCTTCAGGTTGTTGTTTCATAGCTAGCTACTATTGAATAACTACATAAAATTAAACATTGGTGGGATATTACGCTATCTAAAGAGCATGCCTCCTGAAAGGGACTGGGAAATAACCATGAAAACTCTACTCTGACTCTCATATCTAACAAGAATCAAATGTGTGTTAGGTACCACCCTATTGTAAGCATTGCACATAAATTATCTCATTAAATCCTTCCAACAACTCAGTGAGGAAGCACTGCGATCCTTAGTTTACAGATGAGAAAATTGAGTTTTAGAGATATTAACTCACCCAAACCAACATAAAAAATTATTTTTGGGTCTTGGATATGAAGACACCTCTGTCTGATTCCAAAGACTACGCTTTTAACCACCAGGCTATTTGCCTCCCCTGTGAGTTACCTAAAATTGTGTAATTCCCTAAAATGGTTTAGAAAAGAAGCACTAATAGCATATTCTCAGATTGGAGAATGTTTAACATTCTTAATTCATTGCACTTAACAAGTATGTGGCTTAAGGTGAAAATATAAATCTTGTGCTATTTCCTGCTATGTCTAAGAGAAGAGAAGGAAGTGAGAGAACTCTCTTCTTTCTTAAGGAGAGAGATGGGAAATTATTATTTATTGAATGAAACCTATGGGTACACACAGATTTGTGAAGTAGATATGCTGAATTCCTTCTATTTTTTTGGTGAATAGGGATAATAAGTGAGTCCACTTCTATAACTGGTTCTCCAAGTTCACCAATGAACAACATAAAACAATGTAAGCGCTAGATCCTTGGTTCTCAAGGAATTTAGAAGTATGTTGAGGTATCAATTTGTCATTCTTTAAACCTATGGATTATGTAATTAGAATCATTATAATGTGTATATTTATTGCCTATATGTATATATATTAATGATATTGTAGGTTATTATATTTTAATTCCATAACTCTATAAACTTATAGAGGAAAAGAAGGGAATGAAATAATGTAGTAAAATGCATAAAGCAGAACTAAACATGCACTTAAAGTTCACATATGGGAAAGAACCACAGGGACCAGAGTAAAAAGGGAAGACTCTTAAAAAGGTGATGAAGCCAGGCCAGGTCTGTAGACCTATAGAGGGGGATCCCTCAGGACCAGCCAAGAGGGTCCTTGGCTTTGCACAGGATAGAAATCAAATGTGAGCCCAGAGGAAGTGAGAGCAAAGTTTATTGAAGATATACAGAGAGTGAAGATACAGAGAGAGCATCTATGAGGCTTGGAAAGGAAAAGAAGAGTGAGTTTCATCTTTGCTTGTGGCCTGGAATTTTTTTTTTTTTTTTTTGAGGATCATGGTCTGCTGTACATGTCCTCTCAGGCATCTAGGAACCAGTTAGAACAGGGAAAAACATCCAGGTGTCCTCCGTAAGTCACTTATTTTTTGGAGCCAGGAGCCCTTGGCGTGGAGATTCTAGTACTGGTGGTCTGGAATGTGCATGCTTGATGGCTTCCTTTGGTCATTCTTCCCTGGTCCTTTCTTAGATGTTATCTCTTGTGCTGAAAGGCTCTAATGAAATCTTTAATTCCTTGTCCCTTACCAGGAGGACATACATGAGTATGAGTCATGAGTAAGATGGGGATGCAGGCTCTCACAAGAGTAGAAGCAGGAAAAGGAACAACAAGATTTTAAGGAGTCCCTTCACCTTTCCTATCTGAGAGGTAGGGCTTGAGCTTAATTTCTTTTTTTTTTTTTTTTTTTTTAAAAAGATTTTATTTATTTATTTGAGAGAGAGACAGTGAGAGAGAGCATGAGCAAGGACAAGGTCAGAGGGAGAAGCAGACTCCCCATGGAGCTGGGAGCCCGATGCGGGACTCGATCCCAGGACTCCGGGATCCTGACCTCAGCCGAAGGCAGTTGTCCAACCAACTGAGCCACCCAGGCGTCCCTTGAGCTTAATTTCTGTTGGGTAGAAACTAGCTCATTGGGCTCTGGCAGACCAGTTTGTATCCAATCAACCATCCTTTCAATACCACTAGAAAAGTTGGGTTTAAAAACGATTGTTTAAAGGGATTAAAAAGCTTCTAAGACAGCAGACTTTAGGGTCTCGGAGAAAAGGCAAGCTCAGAGGTGCACGGGTAACATTTGACACTGCCTTATGCCCCAGGGTTTTTGAAAATGCTAAAGTAGCAGCTGAGAGTAGTTTTCATTCTCTCATGGGGCTGAGGGAACAGCGAAATTAAGCATCTATCAAGGGAGAAAAGCCTTCCTAAGCACTTGGGACTCTTAGCTGGGAACCCCAGAGGGCTACATTCTGTGAGTAAGAACAAACTGGAAATAGACTGAACCTCACAGCAACTGAAACTCTATTTAAATCACCTCAATCTCAGATTAGGTGATCTGCTTCTACTCTAATTGCCTGCCACAAATGAGGCAAAAACGTCTCTTGAAGAATATAACATAGTCAGGGCCTCAAGGTAATGATGGAAATAGGAACAAAAATCAGGGGGCGCCTGGGTGGCTCAGTGGGTTAAGCCGCTGCCTTCGGCTCGGGTCATGATCTCAGGGTCATGGGATCGAGTCCCGCATCGGGCTCTCTGCTCAGCGGGGAGCCTGCTTCCTCCTCCTCTCTCTCTCTGCCTGCCTCTCTGCCTATTCGTGATCTCTCTCTCTGTCAAATAAATAATAAAATCTTTAAAAAAAAAAAAATCAGGTGTGCAAAAATGCAAGAATTAACCAAAAAAAAAGAAAAAAAAATCAAGAGGACAAAAAATTCACATACATAATCCAGTTAGCAAATTCAAATAACTGTTATTACTAGGTTCAAGAAATTAAGAAAATGGAGAATTTCAACAGAATAGTAAACATTATAAAACAGGGTCAAGTGGAAATTCTAAAGTTGAAAAATATAACAACTGAATTTAAAAACTTAGTATTTGGGCTTAACAGTAGATTGGGCACAATTTAAAGTTTAAAAAAAAGACAAACATAAGAAGAAAAAATAATATGCGAAAGAGCATTAAAGATTTATGGCAGGTGGTGGAAATGTCTAATATTTACATCATTGGAATCCAAAAAGAGAGACAGTGTAGGTGAGAAGCAATATCTGAAGAACAATTGCTAAGATTTTCCAAAACATACAAGACTTCAAGCCAAAAGATCTAAGAATTGCTTCAAATGCCAAATAGGATAAATATAAGATACCCATGTTTAAGCACATCATAGTAAAACTATTGAAAGCTAGGATACAAAAGGTCTTAAAAGCAGTCAATAGAAAAAGTTCTATTACCTTAAAAGAAATAAGAATATCATATAATAACAGTGGAAGACAGAAGACTGTGATTGACGGCTTTAACATGCTGGGGGGGAAATCACTGTTTTCTTAGAAATCTATACCCAGTGAGAATACTCTCAAGGAAAAAAAAAAAAAAAAGGTAAAGAAAAGATAACTTCAGACTAGCAAAAACAGAATTTATTACCAGTAGACCCACAGTGAAAGAAATAAGGGCACTTCTTCAAGTAGAAGGAAAATGGTCCCAGATAGAAACATGAAAATACAGAAAGAAATAAAAAAATAGAGTAAATATGTGGATAAATCTAAATGAGTACTCTCTGTATAAGACAAATATAATAATATATCATTGTGTTTAAATAATATATTAAACATAGCAGTAAAAGTTCAAAAAGAGGAAGGTGTTAAAATATCCTAAGGTCTTTGAGTTTTCTGAGATGAACTAATTTATATTAAGCTTTAGTAAGTAAATGATGAATCTTATCATCTGTAGGGAAACTGCTTAAAGAGTAGTGAAGAGGGGCGCCTGGGTGGCTCAGTGGGTTAAAGCCTCTGCCTTCAGCTCAGGTCATGATCCCAGAGTCCTGGGATTGAGCCCCACATCGGGCACTCTGCTCAGCAGGGAGTCTGCTTTCTCCCCTCTCTCTCTGCCTGCCTCTCTGCCTACTTGTGATCTCTGTCTGTCAAATAAATAAATAAAATCTTAAAAAATAAAAAAAAGAGTAGTGAAGAGAAGAGAAACTTACATGTTGAGTTCACCCTGAAACAAGGGTTTCTGTCCTTGTGATAAGGGTTTAAATAAATGTGATTGGCTTATTGGGAGATGACCCCCAATAAAAGTAGGATTGACAAGGAGCCAGACAGGGATGGGAAAGGAGGCAGCAAAGTGTACATTATCAGGAAACTTACTTGTGGGAGGAGCTGGGGTTTTATAGTTTTATACTGGAAAACATTGGGAACCAGAATGAAATAGGCATTTTAGGATTATCTCATCCAAGGGGCGATCCCATAATTACTTATCCCAGTGTTGATATTTCCCCAGCACTTCTGGCTTTCTTAGTGTGAAGGCAGAGGACTCTCATAGCCAGAGAGACCCTTCAAGTGTCAAATCTCAAGTGTAGGCACTTGGGTTAGAGTGCCAAGAAATGATAAACTCCAGAGGTTGTGGATGGGGTACCAGCAGATGCTACAACATTCAGAACAGGGTGTACATGTATGTTCCAAAGACACATGGAACAATATAAATAGTAGCATTATTGTAATGGCCTCAAACTAGAAACCACCAAAATTTCCCAACAGTAGAATGAATAAATGTTAATATATTCATACAATGCCATATTATACAGCCATGAAAGCAAACTACAGTTATAAACAAGAACATGGTTGTGTCTCACACACATAATGGTGAGAAAAGAAGCCAGATGCTGCAGAAGGCATACTAAAGATTCCATTTATATAAGGTTCAAAAATCTGCAAAACTCATCTGTGGTGTGAGAGTAACAGATACCTTTAGGGATGAAGGGATTTTTAAATGCATGGGAGATAAGAGAGAGGCTTTCTGGGATGTTGATGATGTTCTGTTTCTTGATCTCAGGGTGGGGGGTTACACAACCTTGTTCTCTTTGTGCTAATTCACAAACTGTGCATTTTTAACGTGTACTTTTTGATATGCCTCTGCAACTTCAACTTAGAAAGTTTATTAAAATGAAAAAGAGGGGTGCCTGGGTTAAGCATCTGCCTTTGTCTCAGGTCACGATCCCAGAGTCCTGGGATCAAGCCCCGCATCAGGTTCCCTGCTCGGTGGAGAACCTGCTTCTCCCTCTGCCCTTGCTCCTGCTCTTTCTCTCTGTCTCTCTCTCTCATGTACAAACACTCTCTCTAATAATAAATAAATAAATATCTTTTTTAAAAAATGCAAAAGAAATTAGCTGGGTGAAGGGGCAGTTGAAGTGCAACTGCCCACACCAGTGACCCTATATTTGAAGGGTCTTTCTGGTCGCAAGAGAAATGGAAAGAAACAGTCAATCACGGGACGGTAAGAATGAGCAAGACGTGGGAGCGATTGTGAAGAAGCTTATCTGTGGGAACTGGAAAATCCATGTTAGATACCATTGGGAATATCAGGCTCATTTAGTGAGTTAAGACAAATCGTGTAAGAGTGGGGAATTTGTCCTTGGCATCACCGGTGATATAAATTTGTTGTGGCCTGTGACACTCCAGGCTCTGTTCCAATCTCTCTCCCACTCTTCACAAATAACCCCATACTTGAGACAGTAGAGGTCGCTTCTACTTTGCTAAGTTGGTAAAATGCATAACACAGGTAGACACTTAATGGATAGTGATGAAATTAAAACCAGCAATGGTGCGGAACTTCAATTTACTTAAAACAAAATGTGGACAACATTGTATGCCTTTAAAGAAATGGTGTTGTGAAAGAAATGATGGTTGTGAAAATATGCATTTGGAAATTTCAACCTTCTCTCTTGAAGGCACCAAAACAGACACCAGGAACACAACGATGGTTCAGTTATGTAAACCTATCTGGCCCATATAATGAGTGATGGAATTCACTATCTGTGGCTAACTATAAGAGAGAGTGAGTAGCAAGGCTAGCTCAAAGTAACTGAGTCTACTTTATGGAGGGAAGTGTTTTGAATACATGTATGAACAGATTTAATGAGATTATAAGATTGGGGCCAACACAATGTATATTTAAGGACGTATCGTGATGGTGACAGCTTTCTCATGAAGGAAGTATATTCTGATCTGTCTGCCACTTTGTCTTTTTTCCCCTTTAACACAAAAGGCAAGTGAAAGTTAAAATGGAAACTTCTGGAGGGGGCAAGTAATGAATATTCTAATTATTAAAGACGCCTTTCAAACCTTCAGATAGCACATGGAGTTGAAACTGTCTCTCTTCAGATTCCATTAAAAGCAGAACAGCTATGCCTGAGATTGTCATGATGCTGCTTCCTGCCAAGCCTTTTCTGTCAGCCCCAATCCAAGGAAAGGAGAAAGTGAAGTTCTTTTCTGCTTAGAATGCAATTCACTTTGGAAATTAAGTTCCTTACTGTTAAGAGGATACAACAGATGCCCCTGTAGCAATGAATATTTGCCTCTGAGGCTTTGTCTACCAACTGAAGATCTATAGGCAACCTTCTTTCTTTAGATGGAGGATAGGACAGATGATACAATTCAGGCAAACATTCTGGAGGTGGGGAAATAAGAGATTTCTTCAGTTGCCAAATATGGAGAGGGTAGTACATTGGATAAATTATTATTTTTTCATAATAGTAGAAATCCATATAAATGTAATGGTGATTGCTTGTTTATTGACTGTTCTAGTTGTAACAACAGGTCACCTCCTTATGAACAAAATAGTCCTTTCAAATTGTGATCACTTCAGCTAACCCTGAAAGGACTAGAAAGGACTAGACTTTAACTGTCACAACTAGCTCTATGTCTCAGAGTATTGCTTAAAATCTAAGGCTGCATCTGCATAGTGTCTGTTTTGCAAGAGCTAGTCACAGCCAGAGTGGGTGGTCACAGCCAGAAACTGGAGGGGAGAGGGCCATGGACCTCCATTTTCCAGAATCCTAGGTTTCCTTATCCTTCTGTCTAGATTCCACCTTCAGTCCTCAAGGCTTCTGACAATTTCTGGGCTAACATGCAGAGTAGACAAGCTCTTTCAGAGAGTACAATACAATCACACGGGCAGCACTGGGAAGCTGCCTGCTAAGTGTGACAAAGGAGCTCGCAACACAGCAATGGCATATGGAAAGCAGGCATGAAATTATCCCATGCTTGGGCTTAAGAACTGTGCAGGCTTTTTCTGTTGAGCTCAAAGTGCTGGGTGGTTACAGACTCCACTTTGCTCCAGAAAAAAAAAGAAAAAGAAAAAGCGGCTAGATTGTCTTTGGTAGAACATGACTAATGTTGAACAAAGTTTTCCATCTCACTCTCTACTATTTTTCTTTGGCCCTTAAGTGGTAACTTGCTTTCAGGATTCATGGGCAAAATATGTGTATAGTGTGTGTGTGCATACACACACATGCACACATAATAAACATGCGCACATGCACACACACAAATAAATGAATAAACTCAAAAAACGTCTCCTTGAACTATTCTGAACTGGTGAATTGCTTCGCTCTCCTTAAGAGAGAGAGAGGCCTTCCATGGAAGCCTTTGTTCCAGGAGGAAACCCTAATTCAAGGAGATGTACTTTATCTTCAGAGAACTGTGAGGATCTTTTACGCTTTAAAGAAATTCTGCTGACAACCCTCTGCCCAGATGCCGATCCCCACTAGATGTGAGAATCAGCAGCCACATTCTACCCTCAGGGACTGTGGAGGGTCCACACACTGAGTAACTATATGGGGAGGTTGAAGAAACAAGGGTGAGTGGGGAGAGTAAGTTGCAGGGGTGGAGGGGGGACGTGGAGGGGCTTAAGTGATAGGAATAAGAATCTAATATTCTTTAATCTTAATTTGCAAGTCACCAATACGATCAACATAAAATATTCCTATCATTTATTTAATATTTTAATCCAAGAGTTGTTCCCAGATGGCAGAAATGGCAGTTGATAGTCCTACTTAAATAGATAATAGGTGCGACAGTTTTCACTGGGTCTGCTTTGGATGGCAGCAGCTAACCATATATCCATACAGGAATAAAGAAGCGAGTCAACTAATGCTTCCTCCTTTTGGCAGCTTGTCTTTCCAAGTGTTCAAGGTGACGGCCAGTCAGGACCTGGTGAAGAGTAATAGCTTGTCCTATGGAAGCTTTTTCACCTGAATCACCCAATTAGCTCTGGAGGGTGAAAAGCACGGTGTCATGAAAAACTCTGGGCTTACTTTTTAGGGGCAGGATTTGGAGGCAGTTTAGACACAGTGTGTAGGTGCCTGTACCCTGGGTGATGCTCAGAGCCATTGACGGCTATGGGAGGATCCTATTTTGTGGCTTCACTTTCTCTTTTGAAGCAGACAAGGCATGATAGAGGGAAATGAATTCTTCTTTCTCAGTCTCATTTGAGCATTTATTGTATTGCAGTTGTAGAACCCGGATAAGCCAATAAAAGCTAGGTCAGCATTTCCAGATTTTTGGTTTCCATAGTTCTATAACTCAACTACAAATTCTTGTGGGAAGAAATGAAACACACAATATCTAGCAGGAGAAGATGGTTTTCCTTTAGAAAGATCTCTTTGAAGAAGAAAGAGTTGTGTTATTCCCTAGTGTCCTCTGAGCTTTTCCAATAATGACAATGATGATGATAATGATGAGCCCTTCTCTTCCTGAAAGTTTAAGATAGAACATTCTTTCTTGAATCCATGATGTTAATATAAATAACTTCAAGTTTAAGTCTTTGAAGACATTATTTTTCTTTTCCAATGTGTGGCCCAGATGAGAAGAAAACCCAATAAATGTTCAACATATTGAAACTGAAAACTTATGCTCTGATTTCTCTTATCCAATCCTTTATCTACCCAGTTACCTAATGTTGGTTCAGCATCTTCTTACTTTGCTCAACATGGAAGACCAGCATGGGTAAGGCAAAACCCTTGCCCTTAAGGAAAACAGATAACCACAACACACAGCGGTTCAAACTATAATAGAAGTAGTCACTGAGTAACATGGTGTTATGGAGAACAGAGTCTTAGACTAGAATGGTAGATAGGTTGGTTTCAGAGAAGAACTTCTGTGGAAATGACCACTGAGTTAAGTTTTAAAGACTAGAACTTAGCCACATAGAGTGATGTCAGTCATTCCAGGTAGAGAGAACAACATAATTAAAGGCAGGGAGGAATTGTAAACAGGTTAGTAGTGCTAGGGAGGCAGGGATGGGAGAGAGGTCAATCTGAAGGTCCTGAATGACCTTCTTAACTAGACTAAAGACCAGGCTGCCATTGGGAAGCTATTACCAACAACCATGCTAAAATGATGAAATTTGAGTTAGGGTGATGTTAGAGTGTAAGAAAAAGTAAGAAGAGTAAGAGAAGACAAGTAAGAAAAATGGGAATTTAAAACCTATTCAAGGGGCACCTGGGTGGCTCAGTGGGTTAAACCTCTGCCTTCGGCTCAGGTTGTGATCCCAGAGTCCTGGGATCGAGCCCCGCATCGGGCTCTCTGCTCAGCAGGGAGCCTGCTTCCCTTCCTCTCTCTCTCTGCCCACTGCTCTGCCTAGTTGTGATCTCTGTCTGTCAAATAAATAAATAAAATCTTTAAAAAAAAATAAAATAAAATAAAACCTATTCAAGAGATAAACCCAACAGAATTTGGTAGGGCATAAGGAAATGAGAAAAGTCTAGAATGACCCCCAGGTTTCTAGCCTGTCTATCTGGCTGGATATCGGTTTGTGTGTAAGTGGTAAGATGCCAATGTAGGTAGTTTGACGTTGGCTAGAGTTGAGGTGCAGTTGGATATCCAAGTCAGCATGTCCCCACAGAGTTTAATTGAGTTTGAGGCTTAGGAGAAAAGGTCTGATCTGGAGATAAACTATTGGAAGTCATCAACATCTAAGTTGTGGTTAAAACCAGCATGTAAACAGGTTGGATTATCCAGGGGAGAGGGACAAGAGTGAGACAGTATACTGAATACAGAACCATGAGGAAGACCTTCTTTTAAAGGTAGGATAGAAGGAAAAGAGTGCACAAAGATGAGACAGAAGAAATGCTCAAATATTTAAAAAATTTAAAAAAAAAACCCACAAAGTAAGCACATGGTCATGGAAGCTAAGAGCAGATTACAAATAATGAGGGAGCTACAGAGAGGTTTCAGATAAAATGTAAAACACATCCCGTGGATTTAATCCATTTTAGTATTCAAAGTCCCAACATCTCCTTTTCCTGACACCCGTTTATCTTTACCAAAAATGTTAATAAGAAAGAAACAGTGAAAAACAGCAAGCCACTATGTTAACTCTTGTTTTTTTTTGTTTTATGCTCTGGCTTGTCCCAGAGACCGGGTTCCCTACAAAGCTGCTGCTATGGACCGTGTCTTTGCACAGTTCCCCACCACACTAGTGTTTGCTATGCTCTAAGCACGTGGTATAGCAAGTCCAGGTATCCAGATGAAAAACACACCACATTTAAAGCTTCCAGGTAAGTTTATTTTATGGATACATAAAGATTATTCACACTCAGCTGTAATGACTCAGGATCATTGCCATTAAACAATTGCTGTGGCATGCAATGAGATCTAATTCTATATCAGACGGCTCCATACCACTGTCACTTTTAAATAGGTAAGCTTGCTTTCTTGTTTTAAGTTGTAATTTTGTGGTTTCCCATCATTGGTATGGTGAAGCTGTGCTCCACCTGACTCTAACAGCTTTTAACCTGCTCCTGACTTAACGGCCCCACATATACAGTGGGAGTGAATGACATGGCAGAAGCATCCCTTTTAAGTGGTTACCGCCTCAGTTCTAGAATATGTGGCTACCTTATCTTTGGAATGATCTGCCAGGACAGGGATGACCTGAGAAAAGCATGTACTTTCCTCAGTAAGAGGCAATTTGCTTGTATGTGCAGTGTTTGGGGAATCTTCTTAGATTCCTTCATTTCAAGACTACACTGTTAAGACAGCTCATTTGTGTGTTACCACATGCCTGTCCCAAGTTGCCACTTCTCCACCTGGTTTCCATTGATTCCAAGATGCAAGGCATCTTACATTGGTTACTGTGCTCCAGTTCAGTCTCAGAATCATTATCCATAGAGAACACCTGGTAGGCACTGAGAATTAATAAAAGCTCTTTCCTGGTAGTGGCCTGCTGTATTCTAGTGCTGAATCAGGAACTACGGATATTGTGAAAAATCAAGCACCTTTATTTCCCAGGTTGTTATAATTAAACTGAAGGAACAAAATCTTCTGAGTAACTAAAAGACTGTATTCAACTCAGCTCACTGCAGGGAAGGAGAACCAGAGTCACTGTATTTGATTTTTTAATATTCAAGTATTGGCTAGAGGGTTGGCGTAGATGTCACTGAAGGGCTTTTGAAACCTAGGGAGCTACAGTTGCATCAGGGCCCCAGCAGCATGCACAGCACTGGCTTTCAATATTAATGTGTAAAACAGTCATGTGAACAAGTCTTTTAAAGTGCAGATTTCCTGGATCCTACCCAAAGATTCCCATTCTGTATGTATGGATATAGGCCCAAGAGTCAAGATTTTCTTAAAAACCCTACTGATTCTGGGACACCTGGGTGGCTCAGTTGGTTAAGCATCTGCCTTCAGCTCACGTCGTGATCCCCAGGTCTTAAGACTGAGCTCTGTTTAAGCCTCCCTGCTCAGTGGGGAGTCTGCTTCTCCCTCTGCCCCTCTCCCTTGCTTGTGCTGTCTTTCTCTCTGCCTCTCAAAAAAATAAAAATCTAAAAACAAAAACAAAAACCCTGTTGATTCTGATATAGATGGTCTAAGGATCCCACTTTGAGAAACACTCCATTAGAGAAGCAGTCTCCAAAGTAGGGTTCACACCCCCACCCTGCTACAGGGGACCATCCTTTATGGTATTGAGAACAAAATTTTTGGACTTATGTTTGTAAAGAAAGTTCTTAACCTTTGCTGCTGAATGGTACTGATGCCCTTATTGAACCTGACAATCAGCTGGTCATATGTCAGACCAAATGTTCAGAATGAGCAGCGTGGGAGTAGGAATCAAGTCAAGTTTTGCTTATTGTAGTGCACTACAATTATATTGCCTTGGTAACTGGATTTAAGGGTCAGGGATCTTGTTTAGTTAACCTACCCCTCACAAAATGGGCGAATGCCTTAAAACAGATTTCTACAAAGAACCTGTGAGTTGATGATAATGCTGAAGGAACATCCATAAGAGAGCAAAAGAAAATGGCCACGATGGCAATTGTCCTGTTTGTTCAGAGTCCTGGTCAGCTACATCAAGGGATAAGAAACAGTGACAATCTAATTGGATAGGACTACCAAAAAGACTATTCGAAATTTGGATTTACAGCCACTCTCATTAATAACAAACCTCTCCCAAAGTGCCCATCATGTCTTGAGAGATTAACTCATGCCATCTTGATCAGCAGGGCAGAAGAGCAATTAGGGAAGCATCAGAAGAATTAGAAGCCTATGGTGCAGAGGGTAGGTTCCAGATGCTAAGGTCAGACTACTGGATTGAATTCACGTTCTGGTGCTTACCAGCTGTGTGACCCCTGGGTGACTCAGTTTCCCTCTCTGTAAAATGGGGAATAATAATACCTGCCTTAGAGGGCTATTATGAGGATTAAAGAAGTTACTATGTGTAACGTGCTTAGACAAATGCCTGGCAAATGGTGCAAGTAATGCAAGTGTTAGTTTAAACATAGTTTATCCCATTTTGTGTCCTCATTTATAAACTTCTACTTTTTATATTATATATGGATGGGCTTTATTAAAATTTGTAAATAAATATAATACTGGGGGGGGTACATGCTCAAACATTGTGGTTAATAAGGATGAGAGAGTAAAAGATCTATAGTTCACTTTCCAGGAGATACTGATACTCCTAAAATCTTCCCAGGCCTCCAGGAGTATCAGTAGTAACTGACATCAGTCTTTGCTGGGCCTGGGGGCAAGGCCTACACTGTTGGATGGTGGGGCCCAGGTAAAACAGCAAAAACATACCACTTGTTGACAATCCTTTCTCCACATCTGTACAATTAAACAGTCTGACCTAATTGTCACTTTATTCTAAGGTATGTCGCTTTCATACCTTATTTTTCTGGTCCTCCTGTCTGTTACTCCAGTATATTACCTGAAAAAGTGCTTGGAAATGTGCTAGTTTAGAATAACGAACTTATGAGGAGTTTTCCTGCTCTTCTGCTCCCCTGTTCTCCTGCTCTTTATGTCCCCTACCCTGGCACTCCACCCTCCCCCAAGGCCTCTGCTCCTGAGCATCAGTGCTTCTAGGAACTAGATG
Organism: Neogale vison; assembly: GCF_020171115.1. Taxonomy (NCBI): domain Eukaryota; kingdom Metazoa; phylum Chordata; class Mammalia; order Carnivora; family Mustelidae; genus Neogale; species Neogale vison. The sequence continues at coordinate 94,471,163 of NC_058093.1, read as the reverse complement.
CACCCACATGGACAAATATGTGGACAAACACAACTCTTCCCTTTTCCACTCAGTACAGCTAGGAAAGACTGAATTTTTTTTTTTTTTCAAAAGCAGCATTACTGTGAAGAACATAAAAGGGAATAAGCACAATGCCAAATGATTGAAATAAATGAGAATGTCCAGTATTTCTTACCAGCATCATTTACTGAATATTCCTCCATCTCTTTTCTCAATCTCCTTGAGCAAATTCCTACCCAAGGTGGCATCAGGCCTCTGTGCCTCCCCAGAGTCTGTTTTCCATTTGTAATTGCCTACAGATCAGAATCCAGATTTTGTAAACTTTCACTTAGTTTCTTCCATATTCTGACTCTACCATAGGCGTTCATGCACAGTATTGCCCTAGAAGATCTTAAGTATCTCCTCCAACTTTCTCTCTCCCTCTCTCTCCCAATAGACTCTTCTCTACCATTTTCTAAACAGACCTGGCTCGTTTGCTCATGGCCTCTCTCTAGAGTCTTCTCCCAATGCTCTCAGCTCAGACAAATCCTATTTGCCTTCTTAGGACCCCTCAAATTTTTCCTTCCTGGAAGACTCTTATAGACCAGAGCATCTCAAATCACACCTCAGAACTGGCTATCTACTTTGTCTGTAGAACTGCATCGTATGTCTTCATGCAGGGCTACTTGATTTGGAGCAGAGTTTTCAGGGGACATCTTTAAGACATCTTTATTTTTAGCACAGGTCCGCAATATCCAGATCCATTCAAAACTTGACGATGTCTCACACATAATGGAACCACTGAATCTCAGGTTTGCAAAAGAAACTACACCCTACCACCACCCAACGTGTGCATCCTCTCTGAGCATTCCAGTTCACATGTCCGTATGTTAGATTGTCCCCCATGGTGGTGACCTCACTACCTCTCTAGCCATCTCATTCCCCAAAGCAGAAGAGCTTTCATTTCTTTAGAATTGATGTCATAGAATACAGTCTGAATTTCAAGACAACATAGCAGAATTTGAAAAAAAAAAAAAAAGATTGAGCTGCTGATGAATTTAGGATGTGATCAGACTGTTTGGGTGCTCTGGAAACATACATTGAATAGAGCTAAATTATGGAAGTTTAACATTTGTTTAATATGCATGCTTGGCTAATTTCTCCTTAAGTGAATGTTGAAAGGTAATGTCCTTTGAAACAGACAGGCTTATCTGGAAAATATTAGCGTTCTAAAATGGTTAAAAGCTGGAGGGCAGAGAACTCTGGTCCTTAGAAATGGAGCCTTCTTTTGTAGGCCCTGGAAGACGTAATAAGACTAAGCTATTATAATTTATTGGTGTAGTATTGACAATAGGCTTGTTGCTGTGTAAAATACAAACATAGATTAGCTTTGCCTTTGGGACATACACTGTAGATGTGGAATGCCTATTGACAAAGTTGATTAAATTATTTTGAACATATGGATACTCCTGCTTTACTGTTTTTCATTGCTTTGATATTGTTTTCATCTTTATAGCTTGTCTCCATCTCAGAGGAATCCTATTAATCAGGTGGTTCTTCAAAGGCCTGTATCAGCCACTTCTCCAGCTTCCCCTTGCCCGAGATCCTGATGTTAGTTTCCTCTGTTGGCCTGATCTATCAGCACTGATTCCTTTATTGATTTCTTTTTCTGTACAGTGGTTGATGGTATTGAGAACACAATGAAGGCCTTAACACATCCTTAGACATAAATATGCATCTGATTAAGTACTTTAAGTGAGCTAAAAATAAAAGAAAAAAATAGAACAACCATGTTACATTTTGTTGTTGTCTTTCACTGGTCAAACAGTAACAACTAAAGGCAGGAAAAATTGTTGAGTCCCTTTGTGGTTGGCAGAACCATGCTCCCCTCCCCCCAAAAACCCCATGTCCTAACCCTCCAAACCTTTGACAAAATTAATTTACATTGAAGATGTAATTAAATGTACAGACCTTCAGATGGGAAGATTATCTCAGATTATCTAGATAGGCTCAACTTAATCACACAAGTATTTATTGGAGAACCTTTCCCAGCTGTGGTCAGAGGGCAATGTTACTATGCCATAAGAGTCAGAGATTCAGCTTGCTGGCTTTGAATTTGGAGAAAGGGGACCACAGGCCAAGGAATTTATATAGCCTCTAGAAGTTAGAAAAGGCAAGGAAACACATTTTTCCTTAGAACTTCCAGAAAGGAGTTAACAAAACAAAGAGGCAACCCATGGAATGGGAGAAGATATTGGCAAATGACACTACAGATAAAGGTCTGGTATCCAAGATCCATAAAGAACTTCTCGAACTCAACACCCAAAAAACAAATAATCAAGTCAAAAATGGGCAGAAGAAATGACCAGACACTTCTCCAAAGAAGACATACAAATGGCTAACAGACCCATGAAAAAATGTTCAGCGTCATTAGCCATCAGGGAAATTCAATCAAAACCACACTGAGATACCACCTTACACCAGTTAGAATGACACCAATTGGCAAGACAACAAACAACAAATGTTGGAGAGGTTGTGGAGAAAGGGGAACCCTCTTAGACAGTTGGCGGGAATGCAAGTTGGTGCAGCCTCTTTGGAAAACAGTGTGAAGGTTCCTCAAAAACTTAAAAACAGAGCTACCCTATGACCCAGCAATTGCACTACTGGGTACTTATCCCAAAGATACAGATGTAGTGAAAAGAAGAGCCATCTGTACTCTAATGCTCATAGCAGCAATGTTGAATGAAAGGATGTGCCATATTCATATTGTCTGTGAAAGCCCTGCAGCCTAGATTAGGAATCCAGAATTTGGCTCGTGTATTTGGAAGGTACACTGATTCCTTTTTAACATGTTAGAGGTGGCCAGAGATTCCTGATGCTTCTTATTTTCTCCCACAGTGTATTTCCCCAAGTTTGAACAATGCAAGGAGGTATCGGAAAAAAAAAAAAAAGAGCAAAGTTTGGAGTAAGAATTTTTAATCTGGAGCACTTAGGAATTCCATGAATAGGCTTCATGGGGGCCTTGCAGACCACCTGAAATATGTATTTTTTTATTTTATTATTTTATTTTATTGTTTATTTGTACCTGAGAAAAATCAAAGATTTGTTCCTATTCTCAATCCAAAGTGGTCCCAGGAATTCTGTGGTAATAATGGGTGGTGTAGCCATGGAGAAACATTCCCGAGCCTTTCTCTGACTTGAGGCTGCTCCCATTCAATTTCAGGTCTTTCTGTTTTGGAAGCTTTTGTAACCACATTTGCACCTAAAGGAAGAAGTTATTTCTGTTCTTCCTTAATAGGCAGTTTGAAGAGGAAACCTCCCTGGAATGGTGGTTCTGGCTGGTATTTCTTCCATATGGGCAGTAGGGGGTGTGAAATAAACAAGTGGGATATCAGGAACTAGGGGGCTTAACCACTGTCATTTACACAGGATTTCACATTCTTTTAGGACTGACAGGGGACTCCAAAGTGTCACTTAGCTCCACCACCTGCTTTAAAAGAAAATTTCTCATAAACTGTATGAATTGGATTACATTTTATCTCACTTCAAGTATGCTTCCCCTGGGAAGGTGGTTTCCTAATCCCGCCCAGCGCATTCCACATGGAAAAGGCCACTTGGAGAAAACCAGGGTTCAGTTGCTTGGGGAATATTCTGAGTCTTGCCTTTTCCATCAAAAGTGAAGAAGTGGAGAGAGACAAAATGTACCCACGGGCTTAGATCCTTTGGTTAAATGGTGTGCGGTCTTCCAGAGCTGGGCACGCGATGTGTTCTCTAAACGGGCGGCATACGTGCTCATGGAAGCCTTTCTGCAAATAAACCACAAAGTCACGGACTTGGGCACAGCATTTGAATAAGAGCAGGGAGAGAAAAAAATACCCTTTCCTCAAGGTCACCATCTTTGTCTCTGTGAACTCATTTGGGGGGCCCGAAGAAACTAACGTGGTAACTGGGGAATTTTTCCTTGGAGAAGGATGAATTTCTGACTGCTGCATCCAAAATTCATCTAACATTGTCAAAAGTGTGAGACCAGGCCAGGGAGAAGCTGGCTGTCCTGCCGTTCCGCCTCAGTTAATGGTCTGTCTGCACTGAATGCTGCCGTAGCGATTTGGGGATGTATATGAATCACCGTGAAAGACTCAATATAGCTATTGGAATCCATTGCACTCATTCATTTATTGAAACATCAGTTATTCAGAGCGTCTACTGTGAGGCAAGTGTTACACTAGGCCCTGAGATTCTCCAAAATAGATTTGGCTACAGGGAGCTCAGTTATTTCAATAGAACAAGTCGAAGATTGGCTCTTAGCTTTGTTTCTTTCTTTTTTTTTTTTTTTTCCTGAATATTAGTTAATCCATCTGGATTCATTAGATTCCTGTTACTCTTCTTCTACCCCTTGCACAACTTTGAGAGAGATGTTGGCAGAGATACACCAACGGAGGTGGGGGGGTACCCATCCTCAAGCAGTTCCCTATGTAGTGTTTACTGTGCTTTAAGCCCTCTTTTGGAAAGAGCAAGTTATATACTCTAAATGCAAGTGTTTTTTCCTTCCCCCTTCCTTCTGGAGGAACAGCTTCAGTGTAAGAGTTTTGGTTCTAGAGTTTGCTAAGAATTTACCTATAAGGAGTTGGTGCTCTCTTGCACCAACTAAGGCTAGCTTTCAGGCTCACCAGAAGTCTTCAGACCTCATAAAATCATGGAATTAGCAAATAGAAAATAATCGTAGGAGGTTATTTTCCCTCTTCTTTACATAGAAGATTATCTCAATTAGTCCATGCAACAGAATTTATTTCTTTATTCCATGCATTTCTTTTTATTTATTCATCTATGTTTTAGAGAGAGAGGGAAAAAAGACATGTATCAGCAGGGGGAATGGGCACAGGGAGAGCAGAGCAGAGCAGAGCCCGACATGGGGCTTGATCTCATAACCCTGCGATCATGACCTGAGCCAAAATCAAGAGTCAGATGCTCAACTGACTGAGCTACCCAGGCACCCCATTATTCCGTGTATTTCTAAAGCCCACTTTCCTTCTACCTCCCAGCATCTTTTACCTTTTGATGTATAGATTAACACTGACTTTCCTGTATTTTCTTAAAGCTAGGATTTTCCCCCCTCTCTGGAATCACAGTGAAGCCTACCAAATCTTGATGCTCCTACCCTGTGACAATCCTATGCAAAATTTGTAGGGGTTTTTTTCTTGCCATTGACTAAGATTGGTTCTAACTTTATGTCAAACTATCTTTAACATGACTGGTGACTACCCTCTCTCTATCTCTGCGGTTAACATGTACATGATTGACTATGCATGAAGAGTTCTCTGCTTTCAGGTTCTTCCCTTTCCTCATTTTGTGTTATCTCTGTCCTTTAGTACACCCCTTTGAGGCAAAGAAACAAATCAGAACAATTGTTCATGGATATTTATCTGACTCCTGATGCTCATCATTAAACTGGCATTTGCTACTGGTCTAGAAAATAAGGGATTTTAAGAGTATATAAGTAATGGTTTTTGATGCTGAGTTTGAGGCATTTTCCTTAGTTAAGAAATGTCTTATTTAAAATTCTTTGTAACTTTATTAATAAGCGCAGAAAATGTGTGCAGTTCTTTTCAGTGATTTCTGTGCCATTTTTAAATGCATTTAGAAGAAAGTATCCACTGATTGGTTTGAAGAGTCTTCTTCTTTTTTTTTTTTTTTTTTTTTTTTTTTTAGTGTTTTGGTGTAGTGTCCAGTGATTCATTAGTTGCATATAACACCCAATGCTTATCATATCACATGCCTTCCTTAATGCCTATCAATTGTCATTTCTATATATAAAAGAGGAAAAAGATTCGTTAAAGAGGATAAAGGCTAATAGATCCCTGATACCCTTCAGTGGCAGAAGTTTGATATTTCTAACTCCAGATGAGGAACAAGGTGGCCCTTTTCTGTGCCAGCAAAGCCTATAGTGTTTGTGTTTATTATAACATTTTATCACACTGCTTTATGATTGTTAGTGTTCCTGTTTGGTTAGCTATATGCTTCTTGATGACAGTGAATATTTTTTTACTTTGTATCATTGTTTTGCATGTTGGAATATCTTTTCGCTGCAAAAGAGAGGAAACCAACTCAGACCATCTTAAGCATAAAAGGAAATTTATTGCCTCAAATATCAAAGAGGTCCACGTTCCAGTCAGGTCTGGGTTCAGGGAGACAAATGATTTTTACCAGCAATCTCTCTTTGCCTCTCATGCAGATGGCATGCCAAATTTTCTCTCCTAGAAAACTCCCCCAAATAGCCACAGAAAATGTCATCATGCAACTGTTGTATACTTAGAACATGTAGCTTGTGATGGGAAAATTAGTATTTTTTTTTAATTTCTTGGACAGAATACTTCAGTTTTGGGTCGCATGCTTATTCCTTTTGGCAGATAGAATAGAGGACTTCATTGACCATATTTGAGTCATGTGTCTACTCCCAAGGCCGGTGGATGTGGTCAGCCCCACTCAAACAACAGGAAATGGGAGATAGACAATTCCCAAAAGAATGGGTTATTGGGAAAACAGTCACCCTGCTAACTAACATAATGTTTTGCATCTAGAAGATAATCCAATAAATGTTAAGTAAAAAGATAGGGTGTTATACGCAACTAATAAATCATTGAACACTATATCAAAAACTAATTATGTATCGTATGTTGGCTAATAGAACATTTTAAAAAAGAAATAAGTTAATAAATTTTTAATAAATTAAAAAAAGAAATAACTAGTCATCAAAAAAAAAAAAAAAGATGAATACCTGTTTATCCATAGGACTATTAAATCTTGTCTCCCTTCAGAGTCTAGTGTGAGTCGTTTTCCCAGAAACCCTAACAGTTCCTTGCAACCATGATCTGCTTTTATACCATTGGATTCATAGTTGATGTTGGCTGGGGTGGGGGGAAAGCATTAATTAATGGGGCATTGTTTAAAGCTCTCCTATATTGTCTTGTCTTGATATCTGAACACTAGCATCCACAATTAGCTTTTGAGTTACCTAAGAAACAATCACTAAATACTTACAAATTTGATTCAGTTTTATAGAAAGAAATGACATGCCATGACAACTTTTCATATGATCCTTTAACCTCAAGATTAAAGATCTGGAGGCAAATGCACTCTTTGTGTGAAGACCTTCTTTTCCATGGTATTAGAAACACAGAGGACTCGTGATATGAATTAAGCAAATGGATCTCCTTACTGAGTAGTGAGGAAATAATTCGTCTTCTTTACCTTCTGTTTCTCCACGTATAAAATATGGACAACAGAACCTTCTATTCCAGCCTTTTGTGATGATAAATGAAATTACATTTTATTTAATTGCCATAATTATTTTGACTATGTTTTGCCAATAATGAAAGGTGGCTGGTATTCAGAGTACTGAAGAATGCCCTATTGTTATGGAAATAGGGATTGTAGGTCTAGAATGGGGCTAGGGAATCTTAATTTCTTTTTTTTTAATTAATTAATTTATTTATTTATTTTCAGCATAACAGTATTCATTGTTTTTGCACCACACCCAGTGCTCCATGCAATCTGTGCCCTCTCTAATACCCACCACCTGGTTCCCCCAACCTCCCACCCCTTGCCGCTTCAAACCCCTCAGATCGTTTTTTCAGAGTCCATAGTCTCTCATGGTTCACCTCCCCTTCCAATTTCCCCCAACTCCCTTCTCTCTAACTCCCCTTGTCCTCCATGCTATTTGTCCAGGAAGGTCTAATATAAAACTAAATGGGTCATAAAATACAAGATTTTACCTATAAATAATAGATACATGAGACATATATATCTGTTATATACATAATAGATTTGTAGTAGAAAAGTGATCTTTGACACTTAATTGCCTCATACTGCAGATAATTTCTATTATTTAATCACTCACTCATTTGTTCATTTCATACTTATTTGTTTCTGAGGACAACAATTAAGACCAGATTCCTGGTTTCCAGCTCTCCAGGAGTGGCTTGAAGATTACAGGCAATGATTTTGAAACATTTGTATGTATAAGATTCACGTGAGCTTGTTAAAATGCAAATTATACGATCTCATTCCGGAGAGTCTGACTCAGTAGGTCTGATGTGAGATCCCCTAAACCTCCATTTGCTCATACCCCAGGTGGCCTTTGGAACATACTTTCAAAGCCAATACCCTAATATATGTGAAAATTCTCTGAAGTGTAATCATTATTCTGAGGAGGTAATGAGGTTATTTTGTTTGATTTCACTACAGAAATGGATTAGCAGACTTACAGGAGAAACTTGCCACCCAGCAATACCTAAGCCACTCCATGATGGGCTAGAAAAATGCCCAAATGTGCCATGGAGGAGCCCAATGCCCTTGAAAACAGGTTCACAGACCAACGTTATAAGACTGGGCTGCTATTAGCAGGTTTTTTGCCAAGTGAAAGCAATAGTGAGGGAATCCCTAAATCATTTCTATTGAGTTTTCTAACATAGAATTCAGCCTTGTAAAACTTGCAGGTGAGTCAAACCTTTATCCCTCCAGTTGCTGGGAGATCAAAGGTCTAACAGGAGATTTTTCTGGCTCTAGATATCAATTCTGCCAAAACCCTGACTGGTCATCAGCTGCAGTCTGAGGGGCCTTTAATAAATGTGTTCCTCTCCAGTTTTCTTACAGGTTATCCCCAACATATGGCAGTCTTACAAGCTATATATTAGAAAGGAATTTATCCTAGATTTTAGTCACTTCAGATGCCATAGCATCACCAAAATTCTGATCACACCAACCACTTTCCCAGATCAGCAGGCCTTTCTCTGCAGTCTCTGCATTGGAAGGATTCCTCTTGACGGTTGCTTGCCTCTGAGTCCTGAAAGAATGCAGAATATTCCTCCTGTCCATCTGAGGATAGACCCAAGTCCCTGGAATTATTCTTGGAATTATTCTAGAATTATTTTTTGTTTTGTTTTGCTTTTCATTCTAGATGCACTTGCCTAAGGAAAAAAAAAAAAACATTGAAATTAGGGTTGCATTTTTCTTTTCATAGGACAAGAGCATCAGGTTGCATTATAGTTGTAGACATAATTGAATAAGGAATATTTTTGAAAAAAAAGAATTCAAAACACAATAGAAGCACACACACACACACACACACACAGAAAACACTTTCTCTTAGGTAATCTGCATATCTATTGCTTATATCCACCAAACTCAGTAGTTAGTGGATCCTGCTAAGTGGATGTCTAAATTTTTAACAATTTGTATGGCTTATTTAGCTGTCTATATCATTCTCTTTTCACATGCCAACAGGTAATATAAAAGCACAAGAGCTGTAAATTAGATTCCAATTCCAAATGAAATATGATTTATCACCTTTATGGATAGTAAAAACACAATTTTTATGTAGTCCCATGCTCCAGTGTCATAATAGCCACCAATTAAACAAACCAATGTATTCATTGGGATTTTGCCTATAGAGGTACTATTTAATAGCTTCTGTATTGCTAAAGACAACTGGATAATGGACAGTGTGTTTGTTTGTTTGTTTTTAATTAAAAGATATAGCATTATGGAATAGGTTTTCTTTTTAAAGAACCTGAATATAGGCATTGTGGAATGCATGAATTTGTTTTGAAGGATCTGAAATTCAGGGACAAACTTTGATTTCTAATAACCCTTTAAATCAGATCATGGCTTCTTCTAATAACCCTTTAAATTAGATCATGACTTCTTCTCTCAGCGGTCAGCGAGGGTCTGTCTCTCTCTGTTCGCCTGTGTATAGCTAAACAATCACCCAAATAAGGGTAGAGGCTATTTTCTCAGAGCTTGCTGTAGCAAGAAGTCAGTCACTATCCCTTTGTGTCTGGAAGAGAGAGACTCAAAGTCTTGCAGAATAGTGGGCTTCAGAAGTATCAGAATACTATTCCTAAAGTATCAGAATGCTATTCCTAAGGTACGTGAGGTTTTAGTATGAGGTAAACAAAATCAGGTATATGGCCACAAAAGAAGTAGTATTCTCTATTACTGGAATAATAATCCTGAAATCAGGAATGAAGGAATTGTTCACAAGACAAGGTCAAAACTAAGACCTTACCTTAGCAAAGTTACGTATTTGGATCTTTATTAGTTTCTTATAGGTGACAGTTATTTGACCTATCAATGTGAAGTTTGCTGAATTCAGTTTTAGAATTACCTAGTGTCTGATCAATAGATTGTAGTAATTGGTTATTTTTTTCTGGGAGAGAGGGACACTAGCAAAGTCACCGATTGATTTGTTTTAAGGTCATTTGTCCATATAGGTGATGCGTAAATGACATCAGATATTATTTCCTATGGTCTCATTTGATGAAACTGGAATTTGCCAGAGGCTTTTACCACAGGGGTAGGCAGCTGATGACAAATGCAACAGCCAGTAAAATTGAAGACAGGAGGCTACTAGTTGGGATAACATAAGAATGACTTTAAAATGAGTATGTTCTGACCTAACAATTCTAACAAGGGAAGAAAAGAGCAAAAGGCCATGATAGGAATAACAACTAGATGTTTATAGAAAATGAGAGGAAAAATTATTATAAGCAAGCACCCAGTCTGTGTACTGCATGAACGCTCTCTACTGTCTGAGGTTATTACCTTGTCTTGAAGGTCTTGGGTCAGTTCCATACTGCCAAAGACAGGCTGTTTCTGGTAGATATCTGAGAATTCTCAATTTGAAAGGCTGTATTGGAGCAGCCTTCCAGTTGGGTCAAATTTGAAATTGCTTCTTTAGTTGTGAAGTATGAGCCCAATGATGGATTACCTGGAGTTTCACTGCTGCATTTATTATTAACAGAACTTCATAACAACTTTTCCAATGAGATTAAAGAGCAGTTTTTCTCTGATGTCTTTTCCAATACATAAAAATTTCTGGCCCAAGAACATGAAGATGGGTTTAAGAAGATGTGGTAAGGCAGCCTTAAACTGTTGGTGATAGGACTGAGTATAATATACTCAATATTTTATATTTTATTTTGATACTTTTAATTTTATTTTAATACTTACAATATTTTTCATGATTGCATACAGTAAGGCAACCTAGTATCAGAGGTGAGATCCTAAAATGCCTGGACCTTCCAATCACCACTTTATAGGATGATAATTAATGTGTCCTCAAGGGAATGGACTGTATGGTTTCAAAACCATGTGGATTACTTTTGACTAAAGGAGTTTAACGGTTTCTGAAATTTTCGGTGATTTTAATTTAAATATTATATTGATTCTTTCAACTTTTCCGGAAGATTATAGTGGTAAGGGCAGTGTAGTTTTTGAATAAGAGATAATGCCTTGCAGAGTTTGTTGATAATGGTTCCCATAAATGTGTTCCTTAGTCACTTGGCATAAAAGTTGGTCTGCTCTGTGTTGGAAACACAAAATCGAACAGCTTTTTTAGCAACTGTAAGGGCAGTAGCTTTTTGGCAAGGAAATGCTTCAACCCATCCTGAGAGTAGATCTACCATAACTAAAATATATTCAAATCTCACGGAGAGTAGAGGTTGAGTAAAAACCATCTTGAAGGTATTCAGAAGACCCTGAGGTCCCTCGTTTCTTGGTTATGTCCCACCTTTATAGTTTTTCCAGGATTTGCTGTTGACAGTTCACACATTACCTGAGAATAACTTCAATTCTCTTTTTAAAGTTTTCTCACCAGTCCTGATTTAAGAGCGTAACCAATTTGTCTACAGCAGGATGAATAGTTTCATGGAGAAATTTAGAAACTATCCATCCATTTGAAATCATCTGATGCCATCAAGTGGTTTTCTTGAGAGCACTGGAGATTGAATGAAAGGGAAAACCAGATTTTTCCCATTCTTTCTTTTTGAAGTTAGGGGCTAAATATTAATATTTTGTGAATTCTTTGAGTCATTTCAGAGAGTTATCCTTCAAGGATTTGCATAGACTCACAACTTTGGTTAAGGCTACTTGTTTGGCATATTGATTTTGTGAGCATTTTCTTTAGCTTCCGTATGACCTCTTTTTGCATGGTCTGCAATCACTGTGCCAGCCTCCTCTGTAAAGTAGAGTACATCTATCAGTTGCTTAATTTGTTCATTTTTGGTGGAGGTTCCAGCAGAAGAAATACTCTTTGTTTCCAGAGAGTCCCAAAATGAGGTATTATTCCAAGAGCATACCTGCTATTGTTTATTTGTTTACTTTTGAGGTTTTGGCCATGATTTCATCTCATGGAGGGCGATTATATTTTAAAGTAGAGCTTATATTAGTGATGTTATATCCTGCTTCATAATATCTGGCTTCATTTTTCCATTGAAAAATAATATTAGGTCAGGATTCTCAGTGGGAGTTTATAACTGATACGAGTGAGGTACAGAAAAGTTCTCTGAGGTAAGGCAATCATGAAGTTCCCCTTCTGGTGGGGGCAAGTGAGTGGCAGAATTCAGGGTGTGGCTGCAGAGTACAGTAATGTGAAGAAGAGAATAACAATGTCATAAGAGATTATTTGGCTGGCTGAAAAATGTTGTATGTTCTCACAGTAGAAATAGTTCGGTGTTGCGCAAGACACCATAAGAATCCATTGCCCTAAGACAAGGGTGGATAAGCCTTTGCAACAGGGTCAACATTGAAGATATGGCAGATGATGGGTTTTTTGGTTTTGTTTTTGCTTTTAAAGATTTTATTTTTTATTTGACAGAGAGAGACACAGTGAGAGAGGGAACACTGCAAAGGGAGTGGGGGAGGGAGAAGCAGTCTTTCTGCCGAGCAGGGAGCTGGATGTGGGGTTCGATCCCAGGACCCTGGGATCATGACCTGAGCTGAAGGCAGATGCTTAATGACTGAGCCACCCAGGCGCCCCAGATGATGGTTTTTTTGTGGTTCTCATGAACCTTAAAATATCAAGGGCTTATCTAGATCACTCATAGATCTTTTATAGTTAGGGATGTTTAGGGAAGGAAGCTGTGGAAGAGTCTTCTCCCAAGTTATAGAAGGCCTGTTCATGTTTGGTCTTCCAGAGGAGAGGGTCTCTTACTCAGGACATTGTCAATTCATATGGAAGTGTCACAATCTCAGAAAAAATTCAGCATTCATTATTTGCAATATCCTGTTAAACCTAGAAATACTCTCAGTTGTCATTTTGTAAGATATCCAGGATAAGTTCAGATACTTTAAAATATATCATGAGAGAGTGTTTTTGCCTCTTGGGATAGATCATGCCCTAAATAATGGACTGTGTTTTAACAAAAATTTTATGTCCCTTTCTTGCTGTGAGCAAGAAAATGGAATCATTACAGGATTCCTTGTTTACTGAACAAGGATTAACAAAGGCCATCTACATATTGAATTAATACTGAATCTCAAAGGGATTTTAGGTAAGTCTGATTGAGGAACTGGGAGATAAGAAGAGGCTTCAGTGAACTCCTGTGCATACCTGTCCAGGTATATTTTTGTCCTCCCCAGGTGAAGGCAAACAGACAGTTACTGTCCTGGTCTAGAAGCACGGAACAATGCAGAGATCTCTACAGTGAAGCCGTTGACTTTCCTTGTTAAATTGCTGGGGTGGTATCAGAAGGCAGAAGGGATGTTTTTCAGTTAGGGATCCAATAGTTACAGTTAAGTCATTGGACACAGAGAAATCTGTAGGTTATTTGAAATACCTAACACCTGTGTGATGTGATTATTCCAAAGAAAAAACTGAGAATAGGTGGCTGTGTTTCATGTAGAAGGAGTAAACTTCGTATCTACCAGGAATTGATGAAGTTGACCATCTGTGTTTATAATTAATATATCTTCAACGATTAAAGATGAGGAAAGATACTGGATACTTTTCCTTTCCTGGACCATGCTCACTGATGTGAATTTTCTGGTTTTTATTTTCATGTTGGTTTCTATTTTGCAAGACTGGACTACCTTTTTTCCAGAGTCCCTTCTGTTTCCAGTATCCATAATCATCCTTGTCAATAGGTGATCAGTTGGGAAGTGGGACATTTAGTTGTCTGCTCCACAGGGCCATAAACTTATTTTGAGTCTTGTCTGGGTTTTGTTCTCAAGCTCTTTCAAAATGTTCTGTCAGGAAAAGGAGCTATTTGACATTCTAATTTCTGTTCTTTAATTAGGCCTCTAATGTCAGATTTAAACTCAATAACATGAAATAGCTGCTGTGACCTCCAAACCTACTTTAGCTTCTGAGTGATGTTTGATGGTATTTCATGATTTATCTTGAAAATACCCTATTTCATCATTTACCTGTTTATATGATTGAATTATGGTCCAACCAAATTTTATTGGAAAGGGTTAGGTGTGAGTTTTAGGAAAGTTGGACTTATGTTCTGACATTTTTTGTTTGTTTGTTTTATTTTGATCCTGAGGTTTATGGAAAGAGAGTTTGGTAGGTCTCTTTCTGGGTCAGTTCAGTAAGCTTTTGCCATTCAAGACTTAGCCTCTGAAGTTCTGTCCAGTGTGTGTACAATTTAATATAGATCAGTAATTTTGGGTCCTATTCACCCCCCAAAATTCCAAGTTCTCCTATGAATAGTTTCTGGACTTCTCTGAATGTAGAGAAATCCTTAATTATAACTCTTAGTTTGGCGTGGATACAGAGTTTAAGTTCTATAGTTGCCCACATATCTAGCTCATAGGAAGATGGATCTTCAGAGGCAATGAGCATTTTGGAGTCTTAGAGAATCATGGGAAAAAGTAAGGAGTCTGGAAAAGGGGAAGGAGGGAGGAGTTGACAGAGGTTTGGGGATGGAGAATAGAGGGCAGAAGGGAAGCTGGAGAGCTACATGTAGGGAGGCAACCGGAGGACAAGGAGGAGGAGGAAGTACTAGGGAAATGAGTCTACTTCATCACTGCTTAAGTTTGTCAAATTGCTCCTTATCTTGGCTCAAGATCTTTTAGCAAAGCAACATTTGATCAGAATTCATTTGGAGGCCTCTGCCTCCAGTTAAAAAATGCTGCCAATTGAAACGAAGTAATGTTCTCTTTCTTTGCTGAAATCCCTCTCATATGAACAGTTTTGTCCATCTGAAGTGTTTCCTAGCGTGGCCACTGAAGGCCCAAACCATCCTTGGAGAAGTTATGCCATCTAGAAAGCTAGACATAAGAATTCAGTTTACAAATGACAGTTCTTCCTGGAGGAGAACATTGAGACTTAGACACCCCCAAGGGGCATGCCAACAGTTAGTAGAAGAGTAATGCTTGTGTACATCATGTCTTGGGTACCCACCCTGATATCTGTCCTCCTCCAAAGGCAGACCCAACAATCCATACCCCCAGCAGGCCTAAAACCAGGAAGAACACTCTCTCTCAAAGCCTGACTCTCTGGACACAAAAGAGTTTTACTGGAGACCCCTAGCAAAGTTTGTTCCAACTGACACCAGTCTGGTGAGAACCTCAGTAGCCTAAGAAGCAGCTCAAACAACAGGCTTATAGAGCTGGTGCCTGTATTTTACCCTGTTGATTGTCCTTCTTATGAAAAGCAACATTTTGAGACAGCACGACACAAAATAAAAGCACAGAAAGGAGCAAAAGTGATGAAAACGAATGTCCTGATTCCATCAAGTGTACCAAACAAATGGAAGCCAATAACAAAACCCAGGTACCAAAATGAGAATAAATAACTGAGGAACAATTTTTAAAGCACAATGCTAGGTCCCCTACCCTATTTACACAAAGGGCTAAATACTGCGCGTTCCCTATCCAGTGGTTATTTGTGAAATATGTACATTTTATTCTGGGTCATCAATTTTTCCTGCTCTACTGGGTTTTTCATATCAGCCAGTAAGTGCTAATATTTCTGTATTTTAATAAAGTCCTCCTTGACTGCATACTACACACACACACACACACACACACAAACAGCACCTTTCCATTCTGGTATTCTCTGCCAGAAAATTCATCAAAAATTATAATCTATATCCAGGGGTGCCTGAGGGGCTCATTCGGTTGAGTGTCTGCCTTCGGCTCAGGTCATGACCTCGGGGTCCTGGGATTAAGCCCCGCATCAGGCTCCTTGCTCAGCAGTGGCCTGCTTCTCCCTTTCCCTCTGCCTGCCACTCTGCCTATTTGTGCTCTCTCTCTCTCTCTCTCTGTCAAATAAATAAATAAAATCTTAAAAGAAAAAAATTATAGTCTATACCTAGCAACCTTTTCCCCTCCTTAACTCCAGTCCTGTTCCTCCATTATCTTTTGAACCTATCATGACCAAGCTTCCTTTGGCACCGCTCCAGCAAATACACTTTTGTCAGGGTCACCAATGACCTCCATGTTACCTGATCCAATCTTAAGTCCTCATCTTGCCCCATCTATCAGCAGGATTTGACCCAGCTGATAACTTCTTTCTTCTTGAAACACTTTTTCTGATAAAACTTTTCACTGGTCTTTTTTTTTTAGTTCTCCAACCTCCTTATCCTTACTCTTTGCTTGCTTGTTTCTTACCTGCCAGTCCTCTAAATAAAATATGGCTGCAGGGCTCAGCCTCTTTGCATCTGCTATTTAGCTACACTTACTCCCTAAATGATCTCATCTAGTCTTTTTTTTTTTTTATTGTGTTAGGTTAGTCACCAGACAATACATCATTAGATTTGATGTAGTGTTCCAAGATTCATTGTTTATGTATAACACCCAGTGCTCCATGCAATCCCTGCCCTCCTTCATACCCACCCCTAGGCTCACCCATCCCCCCACCCCGCTCCCCTCTAAAACCCTGTTTACTTCTTGGACTCCACAGTCTCTCATGGTTCATCTCTCCCTCTGACTCCCCACCTTCACTTTTCCTTTCCTTCTCTTAATGTCCTCCAGCTATTCCTTATGTTCCACAGGTAAATGAAACTATGTAAACAAGTAAGTGAAACAATATGATAATTGACTTTCTCTGCTTGACTTATTTCACTCAGCATAATCTCCTCCAGTCCCAGCCATGTTGATGCAAAACTTGGGGATTCATCCTTTCTGATGGCTGAGTAATATTCCCTTTTGTATATTGACCACATCTAGTCTTGATGGCTTAAAATAGCATTATAGGCTGTTGACCCTCCTATTTATATTTGTAGTCCAAGGCTCTCTACAGAAACACAGTTGGATGCTTAACAACCTTTACCTTTAGTCGGCACCTAAAATGAAACTTGAACTCACTGGTGGGTTTTTTTTTTTCTTCATTCTATACCTCCCGTAGTCTTCTCCAGGTTAGCTAAAGGCAATCCTATTCTGCTGGTCACCCAGACCAAAACCTCAGCATCTTCCTTGACTTTTTTTCTGTCCTCCCATTCCATATCTGATTTATAAATAAATCCTGTTGGCTCCAGTGGTGTCCAGAATGCAGACATTTCTCACTACCTCCAGTTATTACCTGGACAACTATAGTAGTTTTCTAACTGCTCTCTCTACTTCCATTATTGCTTCCTTACATTTTTTTCTTCTTGCTTCCCTACATTCTAATTTTTATCCAACAGCCAGAATGATTATATGAAATCTAAATCAGTTTATATCAGTCTCCTTCAAAAAGCTCATTAATGGCTTCCCAGCTCACTCAGAATTAAAGCTGAAGTTCTTACAGTGGCCTGTAGTCTGAGCCCCCACAATATTTTGACCTCATTTTCTACACTCTGATTCACTCTACTCTAGCCACTTCATAAGCCTTAGTGTTTTGTAAATGTGTTAAGTATGACCCAGCCTCAGGGCCTTTGTACTTGCTTCCTCAACCTAGAATACTCTTCTCTCTGGTGTCTGCAGGATTCATATACTTGCTTCCTTCAGGTCTCTACCCAGCTATTACCTTGTCAGTGATGTCTTTCTTGTCTAAATCTGCTTCAAATAGACATTACTTCCATCTCCACTGTTCTAAAGTACTCTTACATAAAGGTATATACTTCTCTGCTTAATTTCCCCCATAGCATTTCTCACTATTTGCCCTACTAGTTATTTGCTTGTTTATGTATGTCTCCTACTATTAGAATATAATCTTCACGAAGGCAATGACTTTGTCTTGTTTACTGCTGTATCTCTATGCTCAGAACGGTCCCTGGTACAGAATAGGTATTTGACAATGACAATCTTTGTTGAATGCAGGAATGACTAAAACCATTATCTGAATAAAAATGTGTTTTTTTAAGATTTTATCTATTTATTTGACAGAGAGAGATCAAGTAGGTAGAGAGGCAGGCGGGGAGTGGAGAGGGGGAAGCAGGCTCTCCACTGAGCAGAGAGCCCGATGCGGGGCTCGATCCCAGGACCCTGAGATCATGACCTGAGCCGAAGGCAGAGGCTTAACCCACTGAGCCACCCAGGCGCCCCTGAATAAAAATATTTTTAAGTGTCTATGACGTGACTCTGCTACTACGTTAAATACCCTGGCAGATCTAAAAGGAATAGAACACAGTCTAAAATGGAGAAATAAGATTGTCAAAAAATGAAATTAAAAAAAAAAAAAAATCTAGGGAATGACAGAGTGCTGGCTTGACTACAAATACTCTAGAAATTCAGAGGAAGGACAGATCTTGCAGCTTAAGCAAGGAGGACTTTTTATGGAGAGTGGGGAAAGCAGCCAGATAGGGATCTTGAAGTTAAAGAGAGAAGCCCAGCAGAGGAAAAAGTTATCAGTTGTATCCCATCCCTGCTTCAAACTGTGAAAACCATTAAGGCTCAAAATTGAATGGGCAGGGAGGGACTCAGCTGAGACATGGAGCCACATTTCTTTATACTCAAAAGTTCTGGCTTTATGGTTCTCAGGATAAATTGTAATGGCTTCTTCCCTGATGAGTCATTCTTTGTTCATGCATTCTTTCATTTTTTTCTCATTCTCTCATTTATTGAACATTTATTTTTATTCAATGTTGTGCTAGCACAAAGGGTGAGACCAAAATATGTGGTATAATCTTTGGAAGATTTTTACAAACCAGTTGGAGAGAGAAAACATACACACAGAGCAGCAAGTAGAAGCACAAGGTGGCAGATGATGACATGCCTCATGACTGGTAGAGAGAAGGTTAATCTGTTTCTGGTAGGTTTTACAATTCACCGTTTGACAAAGATTAACACTGCCTGTGTCACAGTACTTGTGTGCCTCAAACAAGCATTCATATAAGAAAGCAGTTTGTAGGGGCACCTGGGTGGCTCAGTGGGTTAAGCCTCTGCCTTCAGCTCGGGTCATGGTCTCAGGGTCCTGGGATCGAGCCCCGCATCACGCTCTCTGCTCAACAGGGAGCTTGGTTCCCCCCCTCTCTCTGATTGCTTGCTCTGCCTAATTGTGATCTCTCTCTCTCTCTCTCTGTCAAATAAATAAATAAAATCTTAAAAAGAAAGAAAGAAAGAATGAAAGAAAGAAAGAAAGAAAGAAAGAAAGAAAGAAAGAAAGAAAGCAAGCAGTTTGTATACTGTAAAGTGCTACTCACACATTTGCTATTACTACCTGGTAGCCGGGCAAGGGTAGGTGACTCTACAGAATCCATCTGTGTTTCCATTGAGAACGTATCAAGCTTGAGAGCCCTTAATATGAAGATCTTTAGCAAAGGCAATAAACTTAACTTCCCCCAACTTCCAACCCGAGTGAGAACATTGCAAACTCAGGAGCCAGTGAGTATCTACCCTTTTCTTGAATTATTTTGGGAGGGAATGCATTCTTTATAGGACTTCCGTAAAATCAAACTCAGCAGGTTCCATTGTTTGTTTAAAACAAGACTGTTAAGGAAAAGTGCAATTGGTACAGCACTTCCCAGTTATTTTCTCCCTTCTAGCATACAAGTGAGGGTAGTTGCTGGTGTGTCCTCCTGGCCCAGCTCAGGCCTCCCTGGGCTGCTAACTTTCAGATGACACCTACTTCCAAAACACATGTATTTGTAAGAATTACCTCTTAGGAAATTGTCATTACCAGAGAAAAGCTCTTGGAGCTTCTCTTCTTTTACCAAACAAGTTAGAGTGAACAGTGGTTTTTGCTGTGGTGGTGTTTCTTGGTTTTGTTTGTTTGTTTGTTTGTTTCCATTTTCAAGAATTGATGAAATACTAGGCTGGTGGGCAGGGGGGAGGAGAGCTTAGATTTCAGAAGGAAGAAATTGAAGGAAACTTTTTAGAGCTTGAGAAAGTTCAAAGTGGGAAAGGGGTGGGGGCATTTTGACATGTACTCTTTTAAAGTATTGATTTTTTTTTTCTAAATTGATCTGAAAGCATGACAAATGTTTAGTCTGACACCCAATACAGTATTAAAAAACCCAAATGTCAGGGTGAAAATCTGATGGGCTACAACCTTAGTGGAAAGAAGGATAAAATATCTTATGTGACCCAGAGTTCCTGAAATGTCTTATTTTTCCCTTTTTGCCATTCGAGTCCTTCTAATTTTTATGTGTTCCTCTTGGTGGCACTCACCTAGGGAAAAGGAGGGAAAAGCCATTTCTGCTACTGATGTTGCTAACAAAACTTTGCTACTCTCAAATGTAAGGGACTTTTTTTCCCTTTTAAATAAAGTGGGAATGAATAAACTTGTTAATATTATATCCTACTTATTCCTTTGGTAGTCGATGTTCAGTCATTAGACTCAGAGGTGATGAATCAGCACTCTGTGGATACAAGGGGCAGTCATGCCCTGCTAAGTGCTTTCCCTTGCAGACCTCACAAAGTTCTTTGAGCTCCAGAATGTATTGATTTCATTAGATGTGCTAATTTAGCAATTCGCTGGTTTGGAGACCATAATTACAGCATAATATACAACCTATGTATATGGGCCTATTATAAGGAGAAAAACTTCTACTTCCAGTTTATTAATAGCAAATGTACACATTTTTGTCCCTGCACATGTCAGTTGTAAATCTCCCTTATGTACTCACAAGGCTCTCTTACAGTGAGTCTTTTATTAATAAACTGAACAATTTCATACAGTGTTAATGAGTTAGCGCTTATCTCTTGCTCTCTTTTATGGTTAAAATGTGCTGGAGAACTGGACAATTTATCTAAGCATGTGGGTGACTAAGGTACATGACAGTTTTAATAATTAGGTTCCATCTATCTCTATTTTCACTGATGAAAAAAATGTTACACTTGATTTTCTCATTTTCATAGCTCTATCAGAGTTCAGAGAAAACAAATCAAACAGTAATATGATAATAGAGCTGAATTATAGAGCATTTTCACTATAAGTGGATTTTTACTGCATTCTATGTATATTGTGGTTTTGCAACAATTACTAAGACATGAAGAATAAATTAGTTTGTTCTTTGTTATCTTTCAGAATACTAATTTTATTTAAGGCATGTCTCCTTGTTTGTAAATGCCTTCTCCCTTGCTACCTCATGTCTATTGTCTTCTGAGAATCAGTTGCATACCTACCATGGACTTGGTACTGTGTGAGCAACTTCCACTTTGTTCTGTCTACTTAGCTGGATTGATTGGGGGTACAGGGGTGGTAGTAGAGGTGTGTGTGTATGTGTGCATGTGCTGCCCTCTACTGGACTTGATTTCTAAACAAATATTTAGGAGGTTTTTGTTTGGTTTTTTTGTTGTTGTTTTTTGTTTTGAGGGAAAAGAGAAAGGAGAAAGAAATTTTAGGAAAGATTGTATTTATTTTTTCTGTTACTGAGAAATGCTTTGGGAGTAGGGACTGCATTTTATATGGCCTAGTGGTCCCCAGTCTAACACCATATCTTATGCATAGTAGGTGCTCAATAAATGCTTTTTAAATAAATAAGTTAAAAAGCTCACCAGATTTGTTTTCCATCATAGATGGAGTCTGTTGCTAAAAGACATTATCTCAACCTTGGAATCTATGAGATATTCAGAAGAAAAAAAAGACAAAGTTTATTAGAGACAGGGTGGGTCTCTACATGAGCCCACATTTGAGTGACAAGTTTTCTTCGCAAATTTCAGTATTAATCATTTGGTATTATATAGCTAGGGATCTAGAAGCAGAATGAAGAGTGCCCACAAAGATATCAGTTAAAAATTGTACCCAAGTGGGCAAGAACTTGAGACATGAATGTGGCTGAGAGGAAAGCAAGAATAATAAAGAGATTACCCTTTCCTTAAATCTTGTACTTCCACCATATAGCAGATTTCACCTATCTGAAACTCAGCCATAAAACAAGAGGGAAAGACTTTTACAGGTGTGCTTTAGAACAGTGTGGGAGAGATGGCTGATTGCCTACAGTAGTCCATTTGTGTCGTCACATGATAGAATTTTCACTGGAAATTGCTGTGCAACGAGGGACTGAATTTCCAACCCTCGTGGCAGCTAGATATGGCCTCTGGCTATACCAGTCACATCCTGATTCCCAGTGATGAGTGGCATTTCTATTCAAGACTTTTTTTTTTTTTTTTAAGATTTTATTTACTTATTTAGAGAGAAATAGCAAGAGGGACTAGGGGCAGCAGGAGAGGAAGAAATAATCTCAAGCAGAAGCCATGCTGAGCATGGAGCCTGATGCAGGGCTCAGTTCCACAAACCTGAGATCATGACTTAAGCTGAAATCAAGGATTGGATGCTTAGCTGATGAGCCACCCAGGCACCCCTCCTATTCAAGACGCTTAAGAAGCTGCTATACCACTTCTGCCTTCCCTTTCCCTTTCCACAGACTGGAGCTCACAACAACATGGCACAGCATATTTAGAGTCTGGAAACCTACTCGCTGTAGTCATGAATTAGATGGGATACTAGTGAAAAATAAACAGTTTCTATATTGAGCTTCCAGGATTTGTATTCTGAGATTTGTCACAGCAGCTAACGTTATTTGCCTCACTGACACAAAAATGTATATTCAGTATATTCTTCCAGACTATGCTATACTATGCTAACACTCTACTGTATTGTACTATATTACAATACTAATACTAGACTATAATACTAATACTATACCATATTATAATACTAATGCTGTATATATTATATAGTATAATACTATATTATATAGTATAATACTATTATACTATAATACTAATACTGTACTATAATACTAAAGTTACACTATATTTTGCTAAACTGTATTACACCTTATATTAAGGCAGAAACACATTTTTAAGGAAGATGTCCATTAAGCTTATTAAAATTAAAACAATTACATCAGGTTTCCACTAGCCAGGATAGTCCTGGATCCGGCACTGGTCCTTAATTCGGTGTGTGGCTCAAGCAGGGATGGCCACAAACAAAAAGGCAGAGGCTAACAGCACACGAAATAGATGAATTGGATACACCAGGGCTGTGTCCTGAATAACAGAGAGGCAGCAGTGTAAGTGCTCCTGGGACCCAGGCGTGAGAGGGATGGGAAAACTAATGCTCTATTTTTATGCCAGTTCATCATGGATAGCCATTTCTACTATCACCGTATAGCTCACTCTGCACAAAATCTGCATCTTCGTTCTCAAAGGAGAACATAGCAGTAGTTTTAGGATGTCTTTAATTAATAAATTAGCTAATTAATTTAGTTCATTTGTTATCTTCCTTCATTTGTAGTGAATGAAGAGATTTGACTCTGTCTTTTCCTAAGTCTGATACTATAAGAAAACCCGATGCTGTGCTTTGCTGGGTGCAGCTGAGATGTCTTAGACGAGATCTCTTGACCCATGCTGTATGCAGAAAGCATCTAATAATGAGCTAGAGTATAATGGAATTCTGACGCATGCACTTCGGGCCCCGTCATTATCATCCTATTTTCATAAATGATCTTTGCATTTTTTAATGGAAAAAAATAGACATAAAAACTCACTTACTGGGTTAGAAGGTGCTCAAAGATATTATCCTTCTTTTCCTCTTCTTGTTCACATTTTTATTATACATTTGCCCAGGGGCTCTTGAACAAGACCATGTTTATTAATCCAATAAAGGAGTACATGTAATGATGATCGTTTACTCCTGACCTATAAGAAATAGGTATTTATTTTATTGGTGTAATGAAATTTTATAGTTTCAGGATTTCTTTGCTCTTTAATTTCTGTTTGAGTCCAGGGTTTGCAGTTTCAAAAAAATCAAATGAGCATGTGGATGCAAATCCATGCTCCCAGAATCTTTGGTCTTTTTGTAGCTTTTTGAAATTCTCTTCCCATTTAAGTTTTCATTTTCTGGCCCACTAAAATGTTTCTTGTTAGAATTTTGTCTTATCGAACACTGTTTGAAATAAACTGGCCAGTTGTTGGATCAGAGGGATCTTTTTAATCATTTGGAGATTGGGATTATCCTGGGTTATAATAAGATTTGACCTGTGGACACAGACAGAAATGTATTCATGATAGCTTTGTTGTAGTTCTGCCTGGAGGCAAGGTTATAAACTAGATAACCTCCTGAGGTTAACCATGACTCCATAATTCCACGATACTAATCTCCTTGAGTGAATCCAACATTTTTATTCCTCCTTTGAAGATACTACCAGCCTGTGCTTTGAAAATGTGTTTCTCTTTGTTCTGGAGGCACCAGAGTATGTTGTCAAAGAACAAAGTGGAAGTTTTCAGGAAATTTGTGAGCATGAGGTCCACTTCATTTTTCTGAAAGAAAGTGAAAAGATGGAACAGACCTGTAGTTTCCAAACTATTTCAGTTCAATTTAATTCAATAAACAAGTACTGACTGTCTATTTACTTGACAAGCATTGTAACCCCAAAATGAGGAAATAGGGTCTGGCTTATTTCATATGTCTGTTGTAAAGATGAAATGAAATCACAAATTCACACAGAACTTGGCACATAGGAAGCCCTCCGTAGATAGTAGTTTTTATTGTCTATATTGGGAAATGCCTGGACAATATTAAAGCACTTTGAAATGTAATGTCTAGTTGCTGCCACATTCTCACTATCTGCAGAATATTGTTCTGAATAGTACTGTGTGGAAGGCAGTGTTGAGTCTCCAGGATATCAAGGTTTGAATCCTACTTACATCCTCACTGTGTTACTCACTGTTAATTTTCTTATTTAGGTTTTTCAGCTCTTTGAGTAAAGTAACTAGTTAACACCGAGCTATTGTTCACAGGAAACCATGGTTTGATCATGATGAGGCTCTACGTGTCTTAGATGGGGTCCTCCTCAAAATGGTGCCTAAGTTAGAGCCTCAGGTATGGGTAGATGATTTGGGAAGTGAGTCTAGGCAATTGGAGCTATGGGCTGGGGAAAATGGAGGAGAGAAGGAGGAAAACTAATATCAGTGGCTGAGTGGGCCATTGCTACAGGTGACATAGTCACCCTTGTCAGGACCTTTTGGAGACCCTTATGAAATGTGTTTCAAGATTGTCTAAAAAGGGAAGTGTGCTATCAGTGTTTTCCAGAGAAACAGAACCAATAGGTTATAAAAGGAAATTTAACATGAGGGATTGGCTCATATTCTTATGGAGGTTGAGAAGTCTCACAGTCAGCTGTCTCCAAGCTGGAGACTGAAGAAAGCCAATGGTATAATTTGGTATATATTTGAAGACCTGACGATCAGAGGACTGGTGATGTAATTCCAAGTCTGAAGACAAGAGAAAATATGACACGACCCAGCTCAACATGGAGGCATGGAAAAAAAAGGGGTGAATCCCTCCTTCCTCTGCCTTGTGTTCTGTGCAGTCCTCAAGGGATTGGATGAAGTCTGTTCCCCTCCCCCAACATTGTGGAGAGCTATCTACTTTACTGAGTCTGTGGGTTCAAATGCTAATCTCATCCAGAAACACCCTCACAGACACTCCCAGAAATAATGTTTAATCTGGGCACTTCTTAGCCAGTCAAGTTGACTTTCATGTGGTTGACATCACCATCACGAGAAGTCTTTATTCAATAGCTCCCAGGCAGTGGGGGGAAGGAAGGGAGGAGCGTGGGGCTTGGGCTTAAGCTTGGGGGTTGCTGCATGGTCAGGTTGCACCCCAGTGAAGCTGACGGCTCAGAAAACCAGCTGTTAGAGTGGATCAGGCAAGGGGTAGGGTCTAGAGAGAATGCATTGGTGTGCAGAGGGCTGAGAGGCTGGAGGATATCCAAGAGAACCACAGTCATACCACAGGTCAAGTTGGGAAGAGACACACATCAGTAAAGTGTAAAATGCATTTAAGAGACTTAAAAAACTGAATTTCATGCGAGAGTTCAAGCATATGTTGGTCATAGCCGGCATGTCTCATTTTTTCCTGCTGCACATCCTTTGAACCCTGTTCTCATATCACATCAGCTCTTGGGGTTTGGGGAAATAAAAAGAACACAGAAGGTTCCCACCTTGAAATGTAATAAAAACTACTAGAGTAGATCATTTCTGTTGTCTCTTCCCACTTTTTAATATTGTGTAAACCATTCTCCTAAAGCAGAACTCCAAGAACAAAACTTCTTGGATTTAGGTTGGTCAGCAAATCTTTAACTAGAGGAGGAAAATGAAATATAGATATCTTGAATTGTAGCTCTATTCAGACAAGAGCCCTCTTTACACATTTTTTTTGAACCAAAAGATTGTTTAATCTTTACCGACTGATGGAAAATGATTTTAAAAGGAGAGAGAGATGCCTTCCATTCTCCCACCTCCATAGCTATTAGAATTCACATTTATAGCAACTTTTGTCTTCTCCAGAAGAAAACCTTTATTCACCTGTAAGAATAGTCAATGTAATATCAGCCTTCGCAGGTTTCCTGGTAAGCTGTATTTCTATAAAGTCTGCAAGTGTGCTGCCAGGAGCTTTGGGCATTGGAAGCAACATTCACAATGAAGGAAAATTTGAGACTGTCACCCAGCTGCCATTTGGCTTTGACGGGAATGTTGTATGGAAAGAATAAAGATTCGCTCTAATAAGATAGGCTCGTAATTTAGAAAAGAAAACAATCTTTGGAAAAGTAAAATTATATTCCTCTGAGTAAGCAGCATATATTCCCTAAACAATGAAAAAGCCATGATCTAATATTACTTAGTGAAAAATTATAATGTGTTAGGCCTTTATTATTCCATGGGAGGAAGAGCTAAATATTGGCTGAAAATAACAGGTAAAAACTTTTATCTCCTTTTTTAATGCCATTTAAAGTTTTTTGTTATTGTTGTGATATAAGCTGTGCAAAAGGAACAGAAATTGTGATTTCAGGATTTCTAATTCTTAAGTTATTTTGTGTTGGACATTATATCAAAAACTAATAATGTACTACATGTTGGCTAATTGAATTAAGGAAATGAACTGATCACTGTTAAAAAATATAATAGTTTATTTAGAATTATGTTTTATTTTGAATTATATTTAATTTTACATTCCATTTAACATACCGTGTTGAATTAGTTTTAGGTGCACAATATAGTGATTCAACAATTCTGTACATCACCTATTGCTCATCACTAATGGTCTATCCCAATAGAATTTTTTTTTTATCATAATATCATATATAGGGCACCTGGGTGGCTCAGTGGGTTAAAGCCTCTGCCTTCCACTCAGGTCATGATCCCCGGATCCTGGGATCAAGCCCCACATCGGGCTCTCTGCTCAGCGGTGAGCCTGCTTCCCCTTCTTTCTCTCTGCCTGCCTCTGCCTACTTGTGATCTCTGTCTGTCAAATAAATAGATAAAATCTTTAATAATAATAATATCATATATATATGTGTGTTAAAGATAACAAGCTTCACTTTCAGCAATATGCATTTATATTCAAAATGTCTATCAGCACAATCTCGGTTTAGTAATTAATAAGTACTTTTTTAAAACTGATTTTAAGTTCAAGATTTTAACTTCCTTAAATGTCTGTAGTTTAACTAACCTGGTATGATTGCTTAATATTTTGGAGAGTCCCTTCCAGAAATATATAAAAATCATCATGGGTTGTCTTTGACTAACTGAACGGTTTGATCTATCAAAAAAGATGGGTTCAAATCAACTTTTAATTAGGAAGAAAAAATTAAAATCCCTTAGTTGCATTAGTAACAAACTAGTGGTACGTTTTCAACTGTAGCAATTAGGGTGGTTCATTTCCCTCTATTTCTGGACCTCTTTTGTCTTCCTCCTAATTACTCAAAATACCTGTGTGAAACTCAGAAACTCAATCAGAAGATGAAATACTGAAATAAGTCTTTTTCCTTGTTGTTCTATTGACTTGAGATAGAGACACCATTTTCTGATTCTCACAATAATGAGTCAGAGTCCTTATTTTAAGAAGCTCAAGTAGAACATTTTTGGATAAAATGCTGAGTGGATTAACACCATTTCCAGAGTTAATTAGCTATGGTGTGACTGAAATAATTGGTCACTTCCAACAACAGATTTGAGAGATTTTAACATCAAAATGAAAGAGAAACATTGTTTACGTGTATTACAGAACCATTGGGACTGAATTGTCCACTGTATTGACTAAAGAATCTAATTAAGAACTAGGTTTAGTGTTCTGTCTACATAAGGTGACTGACCTTCCAAGGTTAGCCTGCAATGGAGAGTGGAGGGCCAGTGTCCCTAGATGTTCATTTTGTGTGAAGACAGAGCCTTGTTTTGTTGGAAAGGTAGCATCTTTCTTTTGATGTTGCTAATTGTGTCTAAGCGTGTGTTCTTTTCTTTCAAAAACATCGCCACTCCTTACGTATCTGTATTTACCTGGGAAATGACATTTCTAAGAATAAGAATGACACTACCTTGGAAACTAAGGACTGGTCAAAAAGCCTTTCATCTTTTATAATTTGGAGTCCAGCCTGAGTAAACTGTTGGCCTCATTTCAAGGGCTGTGTCTCTACTCATGTGAGAATGGGAATGAAATATTGAGGAAGTGGTTTTGAAGGTTTCCACATATTTGGATATTTTTTTAATCTCCTCTTTCAGATAAAACATCTGAACAAATGAATGCAGATGCTCTCCTAAATTGGGCAAATTTGAAAGCTGAGCCACATACTTTCAAAGTGAACTGGTAGATTAAAGGAAGTACAGAATTATGTTTTCCTCTGGCACTACTTAGAGGTTTCATCTCCCCTCAGACCTATGTGTACATGTCAGGAATTAGCTATCAGTTCATTGTTATCACTCTCTTGGAAGGATTCATTAATTTTATAACCCAGCATCTCTTCACAATGAATAGTTCCACAAACTAGGAACTTCTATGTATTCATTTCGAACCTTCTTGGCATGCTGCAGGATTCTTGGGAAATAGAGTTTTGTAGGATGAAACTGTTCCCATTTTAGATGACCCAACATCTGTTCACACAGTGTCATCAGTAAATTATAAATAAACTACTCTCAAGAAAACCTATTAAAGGACTCCCCTTCCCATCCAAGCTGGAACGTAATCCAAAGATCATGGTAAATTATCATGGCTTTTAACTGGTCAAACCAGGGAAGGAGAATGGAAAAACATGCCTGAGTTCTTGGATCTGGCAAACCTGGGTTGAAATCCTAAATCTTGGAACTGTTCAGATCTCTGAATTTTAGTTTCCATGCCATACAAGGGGGGACAATGGTGTCTTTAGCACCGAACTGACATAATAAATGCACGAGATAGTATATGTAAAGGGTAAGTGTACATCCCTAATTATTGGTCATTATATTGGTCAACAGTTTTATGAGTTAGAATACTTAGCATTCCAGGTAATGAAAATCCAACTCAGATGCCTCAATAAGATGATTTATGTCATGTGGCAAGGAGTGTGGAGGTAAAACAAGTCCAACGTTGATGAATTCAATGGCATGGTGATGCTGTAGAGCTTCAAGTCCTTCCAACTTTCAACTCAGCCATTGTGAGTATTCTCTTGGGCTAATCCTCTTCACAAGACAGTTTCTTTAGTTTTAAGTGCATCTTCATCAAGAAATATCCAGAATCCAAAAAATGGGACTTTTTAGTACTTACATCCCTTGTCATTGTTCAGAAACCATTCCCAACGGCCATCCTTTATTAGTAAGTTGGCTAGAATTGTATTTCCCTGTTCTCCAGTCACTGGACCACTGTGATAAGCATTAATGAGTTGTGATTTGTCCCCAGGGCCTGGGGCTGGACCCCACTTCCTTTGGAGCCCCTGAACATACTTGCTTGATTGAAGTCTAGGTACTGTTAGCAAGATTTGAGGTGAGAAAGAGCTGTCGGCCACACCCCCAACTGTGTCTGCTATACAAGTATTATCTTAAACTCCATCATAGACTTCCATGGTGCCAAATGCTAAGAGAACAAAAAAGTTGCTTTCTGTAAGGTACACGAATTGAGTTGAGACAGACAAAAGATTTGAAGCAGACTCTAACAAAGACTTACATGGCTTAGAGCCATGCTTCTCAAACCTGAATGAGAGTATGAATCACTTGGGGATCTTAGTAAAATATAGATTCTGATATAGTAGGTCTAAGGTGGGGCCAAGATTCTGCATTTCTTTTTTTTTTTAAAGATTTTATTTATTTATTTGAGAGAGAGAGACAGTGAGAGAGAGCATGAGCGAGGAGAAGGTCAGAGGGAGAAGCAGACTCTCCATGGAGCTGGGAGCCCGCTGTGGGACTCGATCCTGGGATTCCGGGATCATGACCTGAGCCGAAGGCAGTCGTCCAACCAACTGAGCCACCCAGGCGTCCCAGATTCTGCATTTCTAACACGCTTCCGGATGATGGTGATGCTGCTGTTGTGAAGCCTGCACTTTTTTATTAAATATTATTTTTTATTAAATAAATAAATAATCTTATTTTTTATTTTTATTAAATAAAATTATTAAATAAAATAAATAATTTTATTAAATAAATAATTTTATTTGTTTATTTGGTAGAGAGAGACTCAGTGAGAGAGGGAACACAAGCCAGGGGAGTGGAAGAGGGTGGGCGAAGCAGGCTTCCCGCCGAGCAGAGAGCCCGATGCGAGGCTTGTTTCCAGGACCCTGGAGTCATGAGCTGAGCTGAAGGCAGACGCTTAACGACTGAGCCACACAGGCACCCCTGAAGCCTACACTTTGAGTAGTAAAAGCATAGACAATCTTGATGCCAGATGTGTAGGAAGAGTACAAGTTGGATGATTCTAGAGTACTTGCCAGAGGTGGCAGGATACTGAGTAGGCCCTACAGCTTATACATTTTTGACAGATGGAGGAGACAAGATATAATACGCTTTGAGTCTTTTATGAACACGTATTTGTTAGCGTGATAATAGCGGGGAAACGATGCGGGTATTAAGATACCAAAAAAAGAATGTAAAGTTTCTGAACTAAACAGGAGGCATACCCTGCAGAGAAGCCATGGCTGTTAGGATTACCTGCCCTTCTTTAAAACTTAATACCTGAAAAAGAAATAGACATAGTGACAGTGCACCTGTATCCCAGAGCAAAGCAGCGAGCTCAATTAATTGAGCCAGAATTTGGACATATTTTCACAAACAGGAGTGAGCCTCTCCTTAAAAATGAACAACCTCTTTGGATTTTGTTGTTGTTATTGTTGCTGTTGTCGTAGTTGTCACTGTTGTTATCCCTTAGCCCTCAAAAAAACAAGACAAAACAATATGCTATCTTAATTGTTGCATTTTTTTTCTTTCTTAATGCTCTTTGTTTTGTGAATACTTCTGATGAGTTGCTTCTTAAATCATGAATGCAATGAGGGAGATTAAAGAAAACAGTGGATATGTTCTTAAAATCAAATCCCTCTTAAAAAGTATATCTAAATGTAGGTAAAAAGGATAGTCGAAGCTGACCAGTCAATAAGGCCATGGAGGTAGGACATCGATGTTCCTGAGTTATAATGATGCCATTTTTCTTTTGGAGTATAACTGAAGATTCCTTGAGAGTTCAAGAACAATAATGTTGTAAGAGATCAAAAGGGAGAAAATACAATTACGGAATGTCATTGGTTATATAATGAATTTGCAGACTGTTTCTTGAGGAGCCTTCCTCTCCTCACCCTGTGAAGTCCAGGAGGCTGGTGTTTAGGAGTGTCTGGGAAGCTGTTTCATTTTTACATGGATTAAAATGAGTGGGAATGGGAAGTAGGAAAAAACAGGAGAGATCCTAGCTCCAAAGTCTGGGTTCTCCTGCATTTGGTGGATCATATTCTTTCTTTCTTTCTTTTTTATTTTTTTTTCAAAGAGTTTATTTATTTGAGAGAGATAGAGTGAGAGAGTATAAGCCCGGGGAGAGGCAGAGGGAGGGAGAGAGAGAAGCAGGCTCCCTGCTAAGCCTGACATAGGGCTCCATCCCAGGATCCTGGGATCATGACCTGAGCTGAAATCAGATGCTTAACGGACGGAGCCACCCAGGCACCCCTCATGGATCATATTCTGAAACACTGTAGTTTACTATGATACAGTATTGATCAAATAGGAAAAAAAAAAAAGGTAAGATTAGGTCATCAAAATACATTAAGCTTGGAGATCGACATGCTATTTCTGGCATTATAATGAATTCACTGGTTCTCACTTTCCTGATTTATAAAATGGGAAAGTTAAACATGACAGGGCTTCCTAAACCTGCTAAGCATCAGAATGATCTGAGGAGTTTGTTAAATGCACAATTCCTTGGACCCCCTTGAGACCTGCTGAAGGAGGGTTTTCAGGGGTGGGACCCAGCGACTCTGCATTTTGGAAAGGTTCTTGGTTGATTTTCATGAAGCCCTCTTTCCCCAACTGTGAAGACCCCAAATTTGGAACCCATTGTGCTAGAAAGTCTTTTCAGACCCATTCATCCCCAGATTCTCTGATTTTAATGCAATAGTAAGAGTGGTGATTTCGGAAAAGAGAATGGTGGCAAGGGAAATTATTCGCATAACCACAATAATAATTTTCTTAAATTCTCGGTTTGGTTTATCATGAAGTGGTTTTCGCAGGGGTTGGGCTCTGAGGATTCTGCCTCAGTCTTGCCTTTACCTCACCTTTGCCTTTGGGAATAGCCACCCATCAGTACAAACCTGATTCTAGAGGTGGGGGGAGGTGGGAACAAAACCACTTATTTGCACTCATAGATCCTGGCCTGTATTTATTCAAGCACAATTAAAAACAGTAGGGCTTCCCAGTTAACATTTGGTAAAGTTCACAAAACACTGTTATTTTCCTTATTGCTTTGAGAAGCCTGTCGGGAAAGAAACATGTTTTCACAAAAGCATTGTCTTAAGTCTCCAAATGCAAAATTGTGTAAGGGTTTATGCATCGGTGTCCTTCTAAAGCATTTTGTGGTCAATTCTGAGGGCCACTTGGGAGTAGGAGCTCTCTCTCTCTGTCTCTTCTTCATTAGCTGTTGTGCATGTATTTCTTAAAAGGACAGAAGTCTTTTCCCAAAAGAATGATGCATTATTGTTGGAGTTTTGTATTTCATTGGCACTTTTACCTTATTGACTGTTAAAAAGGTGTTTTGGAGAAGTTTCACTCTGTGGTGTTAACCTTAAAAATAAAACAGTCATTTTACCAGCAAAAATGGATTTATTGGGGAATAACAGAAAATTGCAGTTGGAGACGTGCAAGCTACGGCAAAAACGTAAGTTTTGCATGTTATTGCAAGTCCAGCAACAAGGGAGAAGAATGGTATTTTATGGAAAAGCAGGAGGAAGATGGACAGGTTGTTTTGAATGAAAGTCCATTGGAGGAAACCACAAGTTCAAGGTGATGATGGTTTCTCAGTGGCTTATTGTAGGGCCAGTCAATATCTTGTAGGAGGTGCAACCTCCATCTTTCCTTGTTGGGACTGGTGATTGATAATACTGTCCTGCTGACCGTTCTTTTGGGATCTATATTTGACAATCCTTCCAATAATAGATGTGGAGTGGTACAACTCCTTGCTGTAGCCTCCTCTTCTGTCCTCCTAGCTTCACTTTGTGGGGTTTCCTTTAATTTTCATGGTGGAAGCACATACAAATCTTATCAGGTGAATGGGCCTCCTTTGTCCTTGTGCCTTTACCAACCCTATGCCTCTGGCCAATCCCCAGTCCAGATAGTCGGTACCCAGAGGTAAAGAACTTTGCTGTCCTGGCTGGCTTGTGTATTTGTGACAATCATCTTGCTACCCACCCCCACATCCCACTGTCCCCTCCACTGCATGTCTGCCTTTGCCTGACTCTTGACCCTCTCCCTATGTCTTCCACTCTTAGTCCTGAGGAGAAGTTAGATTTTGAGTGTTGTTTCTGTCTGTCTTTTGTAGACTCAGATTGTACTTGTTTTCTGATTGCTACTTCAGGTAACATCAGCTAAAGGAAATTTCAGCCCCTAATATTACATCCCTGCTGAGTCTGTCCGTCCTAGGTCTCCTCTTGCTCTATCATCTTCCTAACACTCCCACTCTGTGCCTGTGCGTGGGAACAAGATCGTTGCATGGCACAAATGTGTATTTGGTCTTATTAGAGACCTTTTGCTGTATGGTAGCAAATACTAATAACTCACTGCCTCTCAGACTCCAATGTGCAGTTGAATCACTTGGGGATCTTTTTAAAGTAAAGTACAGATTCTAATTCAGTAGATCTGGGGTGGGCTTTTTTTTTTTTTTTTTAAGATTTTATTTATTTATTTAACAGAGAGAGATCACAAGTAGGTAGAGAGGCAGGCAGAGTGAGAGGGGGGAAGCAAGCTCACTGCTGAGCAGAGAGCCCGATGGGGGACTTGATCCCAGGACCCTGTGATCATGACCTGAGCAGAAGGCAGAGGCTTTAAACCATTGAGCCATCCAGGCACCCCAGGGGGTGAGCTTTTTTTTTTTAACAAGTTCCTGGGTGATGGAATGCTGCTGATCTGCAGACCACATTTTTTATAGCAAGGGTCTAACTGATCCCAGAGGCAGTATGATATAGAGCAGTGTTTTCAACCTCCACTCTGTTGACTGTTTGGGCTGGACATTTCTTTGTCATGGGGCTGTTCTGTACATTGTAGGATGTTTAGCAATATCCCTAGATTCTATCTGCTAGATGCCAGTAGTTCTTCCTTCTCAGTTGTAATAGTCAAAACTCTCTTCAGATATTATCAAATATGCATTGGGGATAAAATTATCCCTGATTCAGAGAACCACTGGTACAGATGTTGTTACTAAGACTCTAGTCTAGACTCTTTGCATTCAAATTCTGGCTTACCAAGTTACTAGGTGAGTTGCCATGGGCAATTTAGTTAACATTTTTGTGCCTCAGTTTTCTCCTCTATAAAATGGGGCTGATAATAGCGTCTACATTAGATATTCATAGAATTACTAAAAGGATTAAAGGATTAAATATCTAGGAAGTGCTTCGAACTCTATGCATGTGTACATCTAAAAATCAATCATTGTTAGCAAATGTTATTAGCTACATTTTGCTCTGCACTGGACCTTTCATTAAGGGACGCTATTTCACTATCTATGAAGATGTTCTGATCAATCAAAAGAAAATAAATTTTCCATATTCTTGAATTAAGACAATGTAGTTTATTTACTTATCTAGATTAATACTGGAAAAACAGCTTATTAAACACACATTGTGGTATTTTATATTGACTTTAGTTAATCGTGATCTTGTATTCACCACCTAATAATGTCACTTGAACCCTATATAGCAAGGAAGGGGGATATATAGCATGTCTCTGTATCTGACTCCTAACAGAACAGCAACTAATCTAATCCATGAAACCCAAGGAAATCTGAGACTTGTCCTGCAGTCCTTCAAACATCTCTTAAAACTCATTGTCCACACCCCTTCTAGTTTCAATAAATATAATAATATTTTCCAGACTCAGGGAAGTATGACTTGATTTAGTTACTCATGTTCCTGAATTCAACACCTAATTAAACCCACTCATGTGCTTGCTGGAATTTTTTTTTTCGGGGGGGGGGGTCGTCCTTCCCTTTCATTATCAACACCTTTGCCAGGATAATAATTTACTTTGCAGAACATTCTCAATCAAGATATTTGAATGATTTTTTTTTTCTTAATCGTATGCTACTCCCTGACCATGCCTAGAACTTAAGGAATAAAATTTCTTTAGACTTTATGGGTTTCTATGAAGCAGCTAAGTTTACAGAACAAGAAACTGCAGGATGTCAAAGGAAATACTCACTTAGGGCATTTCTACCTGGTCATAGAATAGCTGGTCATCTTGGGATAAAAACCACTGGTATGTGATTTTACATAGACTGGAAACAAATGGATGAAGAACTAAAATTTAAAACTGTTGACTGGATTTTTTTTTTACTTGGTGTCACTACATTGGATCTCTAAACAAAAATGAACTAAGATTCATAGCAGTTTTATTCAAATAGCAGTTTTGTTCAATCCCAGTCATGGCTGACCAACAGTTGTGGAGTACTTACTGTGTGGTATGCTCTGTGTTACGCATCTGATGTGCCTTATCTTGACTTGGACCTCATTCCAAAACAATGTGTTGGGGTCCTCTTTTTGCTCTTCCTCATTTTATAGTTAAGTAAATGGTGATCTAGAGAGATTAAGTATCTTTCGCAAGGTCAGGGCTAGTAACCAATGGGCCAACATTAAGACTGAAATATATAGAGTGAAGAATTCTTTCCCATGGTGCTACCTCCATCAAGCTTTTACTGCAGTAATTTTGCTTTAAAACATCCTCAATATTCATACAGAGGATGGCAGTAACTACGTCGTGAATGTGTTAAATGGAAATTCCCTGGTACTTTTGAAGTATCATTTACGTCACAGAAGAAACAAATAAGTGTATTCTGCTTGGATGTCATTGGCTCATTGCCCAATCTCATTATCTGTTGATATTTTAAAGATATCTCTAACAATATCTTGACTTCTTGGGAGTACTTCTCTTGCTTTGATAGGATATTGTGTTTGCTATCTGTTTTCATTTTCGTAACAAGGGAAGACCAATTTGCTGCTCTACCAACTATCTTCTTTTACTTATTAAAATGACTGTAAATTCAGAGCTGGTGAGAAGTGTTAGGTTGATAATACTGCTCTAGGAAGCCACAGAAAGGAAGTGCAAGTCTTCCCCTCACTTCCTGCCCATAATCTCTGACCAAAACCTAGAAGGTGCATTTTTAGAAAGAAGAGACTAATTTGTGGTCTGAGGTAGTCACTCTAAAATTTCCTTGAAAACCCCAATTAGGAAGCAAAAGTAGACACTAAAAGAAAGAGGAGTTTAAGCCTCTAGAATCATAACGATTAAAAGAGAAAATACCTTTGGAAAAGAGACTTTGTATTTATTAATTACCTTTAAACTGTTCAGAAGGATGATTTCCTTTTTCTCTTCAAGACTTAGGGTAAAATTGTGGTAAGTTTCTTAATGGTCCAGAGGAGCTGACCAGCACGAGAGCCGTTCTCAAAACAACACGATTTTGAAACTGATTTGTGAGAAGTACAATGTTTGATTTGAAGAAGTGGATAATGAGGAGCCAATCATAATTATTCTAAAATATTTAAAGAGCTATTATGTTCATAGTAATGATAAGGAATGATATTGACTAATAGTAACCTTAGTAATAATAATAACATGGACACATCTAGGTGTTAGTCACTTTGCATGTAATTCCCACAGCAACCCAGAGTGTTATGTACTACTTTACAGATAAGGAAATAGAGTACAATGGTGCTTCATGGTAGGGTCAGGACTTTATCTGCTTCTAGTGCCCTTTGTCTCAACCACAGTACATGGTTTTTTTTTTTTTTTTTTTTTTTTTGCAAGTGAGGGCTTGGATATTCTTAGTCCACCTTCAGCTCTTAAGAATAGATCTATCGCTGGGCTCCTGGGTGGCTCAGTGGGTTAGGCCTCTGCCTTCGGCTCAGGTCATGATCTCAGGGTCCTGGGATTGAGTCCCGCATTGGGCTCTCTGCTCTGCAGAGAGAGAGCCTGCTTCCTCCTCTCTCTCTGCCTGCCTCTCTGTCTACTTGTGATCTCTGTCCGTCAAATAAATAAATAAAATCTTAAGGAAAAAAAAAGAATAGATCTATTGCTAATGGATAACATTTTCTGGATGGCATATTTATATGGCTCCATATAACTAAATGTAAAGTAAGTAAATGTAAGGTCATCTGTTTTTTCATGTTGTTAATTTTGGGGATTTATTCTTTAGGCAGTAGGGAGCCAAAGAAGGGTTTTTAGTAGGTGTATATTGGGATTGGAGAATGCAAGGAAAATAAGTTTACCATCTTGTGATAAGATTACTATAATAGTCCAGGCAAAAGATGATGGAGTCTGGACCTTGGGCAGATGAGGAGGGGATAAAAAATAAGAGGCAAATTCCAGAGACACCTAAGAGGTAGACAGGAGAGACTGGTGATCGGCTAGATGTGGTGGGTAAGGTAGAAGGAAGAATCAGAGGTGCTTCTCAGCCAACCAAGTGCATGGTAATACCATTATCCTAGATAGGTTAGGAATGTTCTAAAAAAGCTTAATTTGGGATCATGTGGAAAGTAATATATCTTCAGATTTGATAGGTTTGCAGCGTCTGTGCTACATCAGGGCAGAGATGCACACTGGGCAGGTAGAAGTAAGTCTAAAGTTCCAAGGAAAGCCCAGTGCTGGAGACTGAGGTTGGGCTTGTCTGCTGGGAGCCATGGAAGTGGATGGACGTTCCCAGGGAGAACATGAAGAGCGAGAAACCTGGGGAGCCCAGGACCATGAGCAGAGTAGTCATGTCTGTTCTGGTCATTTAGCAGATGTTTGCTGGTGGAGGGCACCACAAAGAGAAAATTAGATAATCAAGCCTCAAATCACAAGAGAACAGGTTGTGGGTTTTTGTTTGTTTGTTTGTTTTGTTTTGTTTTTTTTTGTTTTTTGAGATTGTCCACTAAATAAAGCAGTCTGTGTGCAGCTGAAAATTTCCAGTTTTCTCTTATAACAGGTTCCAAATAGGACAGAAGTAGAAGAAACTGGTTCCAGGGCCTATGATTTAGGTTGGTATTCTTAAGACCTCTACTCCTACCCTTCCCATGCACCTTCACTCCAGTGATCTGGGAATTAGCCTCTTTTCAAAATTACATTCAGAAAAGAATTTTTGTATTAATGATATACCATCCTTGAAGCGTGATAAAGTACATTGGGAAGGCATCAATTCAGTGTGGGTTTTTTTTTTTTTTTTTTTTTTGGTGTGTGTGTAAGGGTCTAAAACCATTTCTTTTCCTTTTTATCTTTTTAAACACTTTTCTTCAACTACAGGTGGAATGGTAAGAAGGCCATCTCACATGTTTTCTCCTCTTCTATTTCTTCGACAAGCTGTGTGACCTTGTACAAGACACCTCAGCTATCTGGGGTTCAACTTCCCTTATCTTTTAAATTCAGGAATTGGACTATATTTTCTCTGAGGTATCTTTCAGCTCAAAAGTTTTGTGATTCCATAATTCAAGCCCTGCACATAAATGCCATTTAAATGTCATTGGTTAGATCACCAAAAGGCTAATAATTGTATAATCAGGGATAGATCAAATACCATTGAAATAAGGTTCCTTGAAGATTGAAAAAGTTCTCTTTATAGGAATGAAATAAGAAGCATTTTTTTTCATGAGGTCAAAATCTTCATTTTGGTATGAGCTCTAATTAAATTAAATCCTGAGAAATTTAGCCTAGAAATAAAAGACCTCCTCCCTCCCTGACTGACTCTAAAGGTTACGAGATAAAAGAACATGTTGTTGTTGTTTTTGTTTTCCTTGATGTACTGACTTTTAGGAAAGATGAATAACTACTGTCTTAGCTCAGGCTGCTATAACAGCATACCATAGTTTAAGTGGCTTTACCAACAGACATCTGTTTCTCAAAGTTCTGGAGGCTGGGAAGTCTGAGATCGGGGTTTCAGCATCATCAGGTTCTGGTCAGGGCCCTCTTCCTGGCTTGCAGAAGCCACCTTCCTGTTCTATTGTCACATGGAAGAGAGAAAGAAAGAAAGACCAAGATCTTTTGTTTCTTCTTATAAGGGTACTAATCCTATCGTGGAGACCCTACCTTCCTGATGTCATCTAAGGCTAATCACCTCCTAAAGACCCCACCTCCATGTATTAGCACATTGGCAATTAGGACTTCAACATGAAATTTGAGGGGTGGGGTCGCGATACAAACTTTTCATGTAAAATAACTATCTCGCTGAAGAAGTTGTAGCTATAAGTAAGGTAAACCTAATTAGGGAGTCTGCCTTGATAAATAATTACATGGAGGTCAAAGTAGACTGGGTAGGGTGTGGTCCTCAAACACCTGAAGAAATATCATTGAGAGACCAAATTATTGTAGACATGGAAGGGAAGTTGTCCTAGTGGGAGAAGGATGGGAAGAGGCACTGTGGTAATGAAGTTAAAGGGAGGCCACAAACAGGAAGCCAGATCAAGGAGTCTAGTTTTGGGGAGGATCAGGAGCAAGTCAAGAACTAAGAAGTGAGGATATGCTCAGGGAAAGCAGTGCTGGATATAGGTTGATCAACTACGTGGGCCTTCCCTTCTATGGTTCCAGCTGCCTGTCCTGGGAGTTTTGAAAAACTGGGTAGAACTAGACACTAGAGGATAAACTTCTTTTGGTTTCTGGGCATCTTCATTTTAGGGAGGAGACACTACTAGGGGGGAGGGGCCTCTTGCCTTCCTTGAGAGCTTTAGGAGTTGGACCAAAGTTACATAATGTTGCAGTATTAAGATGTGCCTGTGTATTATGGCAACTTTTCTTTCTATTTATTTCAGTGGTCTTGGAAACAGACCCTCAGATGAGTTTTGTCTCCTGTCCCATCACTGTCCGTCCCCACTCCCCACCCCTTATTCTAGGTGAGTCATCATCTTCCAGAACAGTGACAGCCATCACCAAAATTGAGAACTCCGTGTGACAAAAGGGCTCTTTTCACAGTCCTCTGGCAATGTAATATAAAAGTTCACCACATCAGGCACATCATCTTAATCACTTGGGTCAAAAGAACCTCTAGATGTGACAAGCAGCTGCCTCCGTAGTTAACATCCTCCTTTCTGATTGGCAAGGAGAAGACCGCAGCTCACCAATGCATAGATGATCACTTCACTATTTTATTTCTTTTGATTTGTCTCCATCAGTTCAAATAAGGATTTCAGCCCAAGTCTTCTGTGTTAAAAGGATATATGGAAAAGAAGCCAGTTCTCACTCTTAAGATGAAGTGAGACTTAGCAATGGTGCCAGAGTTTCTAAGTGTACTGATGAAAGCATTACTTTACTCCACGTCTATTGAATACCTGTTCTGGATGCCTAGCACTATCCCTCCAGGCACTGAGGGGTACAGGAGTACAGAAGCAGGCAGAGTTTGGCTCTAATCGAGCCTGTATCCCTGTGGAGAAACAAATACGGAAATGGAAAAATATTAACTCATGACAAACACTATGCCAAGAACCGAGTAGGTGGGTGTGACGGAGAGTGATTGGGGGGTACTTTAATTAGGTGTCCAGAAAAGACTCCCTGATGAAAGGACATTAAGGACATTAATGCTAAGATCTGAATGATAAGAGAGGGGCAGCCTGTGCAGGTCCAGGAGTGAGTATTCCAGGCATAACACAGAGTTGGCTCAAAGACTCTGAGGCAACACTGAAATTGACATAGAAGGTTGTGGTTTAGTGACAACAGAGTAGAGAAGTTGTCGATGACTTCCCAGGGAAAGGTAAAAGCCAGACATAAGGAATTCAGAATTTATTCTAAGAATATTGGGAAATCATTGGAAGGTTTGAAGGAGGGAAAAGATTTTATCAAGGTACTATTTAAAGATCACTTTGGCTCTTTATAGAAAATGGATTGCATAAGGACAAGACCGTAAGAAAGCAAGTTAGTTAGGAAGTGGCTACTGTCACCTACCCTGAAAGACAGTGATAGCTTAGATCACCATTTTGGTAGTGGAGATGGGGAGAAATGGATGCGTGTAGAATTTATTTTGAGGATAGAAATAACGAAGTTAGTTATTTCCATGTGGATAAATTGAGAGAAAGAGGGAATGACAAGTAATTCTTTGGGCTTGGGGTTGAGCAACTTAACAGATGTGGGTATATGCTAAGACAAGGAAGACTGGAACAGAAGCAGGTTTTGGGGGAAAACCATTGTTCAGTTTGAAGTATACTGGCGATGTCAAAAAAAGATGTCAAGCAAGCACTAGGATATAGAGTTGGAGCACCAAGGACGCCTAGCGTTGGTGTGGCAAAGAGAATTATTCTTCACTGTATATACACGTGCTTTTCTATAGTTTTGACTACTTTATGTTTCGGTGGGAGTCATGTGACTACTCTGGTCAATGGGCTATATCACGCTGGGCTGAAGCCCTCAAGAGGGAATTTCAAGCTCTCTGTGATTTCTCCTGCTGCTGCCAAAGTGACTGTTAGTGTTCCAGACGGAAGAGTGCTTTTCAGTCTGGGTCCCTGAATGTTGAAACAGAATCACTATTCCCTCTGCTCATCTGTATTGGGCACATGGCATGAAAGAGAAATAAACCTTCTTGTGTTAAGGCACTGAGGTTTGGGGGTTCATTTGTTACTCCAGGACACCTGAGCTGATACTGACTAGTACAGTCAGATAAATGCAGTTAGGCATTTTCAGTAAAAAGATACTACATGAAATCATGGGAATGGACATTTTCTTGCAAGGAGAAAGTACAGATGGAGAGGAAAAGGGAATCCAGGCTAAAACTCTAATGTATTCTAATACACTGGGCTTGAATGAAAGTGGAGAGTCAGTGTTGTGTGGTGCCTCAGAAGCTAAGAGAGGAAGATGAAGTGTAAAAATAGGAGTCCGATTCCTGAGTATTTAAGCACCACATAGACATTGCAATGGCAGTTGTGTCTTTTCTCCATTGTTGATTGTAGGAGAGAGCCTGGCTTTGACTGCTTAGAATGCAGTCACGAGGGGAGGACAGCACACTCTATAAGGCTATGTTGGTAAGCTAGATCAAGCCAGCAGGTCACAAGATTGAAGGACATTTTTTTTTTTTTTTTCCTTCTTGGCTCTGGATTTGGACAGATGCAGATGTATCTGACCCGGAAAGCTTTTTCTGACTCATCCCACACTAGGTGATGCTAGATGTTCCTTCTTGAGGTTTCCATTAGGTCCACAGGAGGTCTCTAAGGCTTGCTATATTGCAATGTAAGTGCCTTGTTTCCTCAGATAGTCATCTCGTCTAGGACTGTCCCTAGCACTCACAAAGATATTCAAAATGAAGCAGATTCTCAATGTTGGTTCAATGAATGGACAGTCTTTCTTGGCACCTGGCAAGATCAACTCCTAGAAACATGAGGGATGTTTATCACAAATATAAGATAGTAAGTATTTCTGTTAACATCCCATGACCAAAGGAAGCCTAACTTTCTTGTTCAGATTCTTCATGTACTTAGTTCATCAACAAGTACTTACCAAATGCCTGGTGGGTACCAAAAATTATGCATTGGAGGGAAGATAGGAAATATCTATCTTAGCTTCTACGCTCAAGGGAGTAACAGTGCAGTTGAGAGGATGAGGCTAATGGCTATGAATCCATCAGAGAATAGTAAGAGATGGTATATAGTTAATTGAAAAACTGAATGCCACAGACAATAAGCATTATAGGAATTTGATAAGGGGAAGAAATAGATGAATGTGAAATAAAATCAGATCTAGGCAAATTTCTTAAAGGACATGCAACTTTGAGGGCAGGTCAGATCCATAAGGCTGGAGAAGAATACAGAGAGAGGTACTGAATCAGAGATTCTGATTGTGAAGTGGCAAGTGATTAGATCCCTGACACCAGAGAAAAGGGTGTTTATTGGGTATTGGCAAGAAACTTAGCTGTTTCGAAACATAGGGTGGGGCCAGATTAGGTAGGATTTCAAAAGTTAGTAAACTCGTAATTCATGCCATTCGTTTATTAATATATTCATTCACTTGTGAAACATTCATTGAGTCCCTAACCTGTACCAGCCACTGTTGTAAGTATGGTGTGTATGTGTGTGTGTGTGTGTGTGTGTGTGGTCATACACGTAGTCTCTGACCTCAAGGAGATTACATTTGTTGATGAGAGGATAATAAAAACATTGAGACAACTATGTAACAATATTTGTATGTATTGAAGATTTTTTGTAACCTAGATAATTGGGTATTATAGCTTAAACGCTTAAGAAATAAGAAAAACCTCTTCTATTTGTTCTACCCCATGTTCCACACTCACAAACATGGTAGCTTGCGATCTGTTAACAATACAGTAATTTTCCAGTGTTTTCTATCCTTCCTAATTATAGAGGGACCTAATGCCCATTAGATAGACTGGTGTCCTTGAAAAACAGCAAAACAGGAGATATAG
Organism: Neogale vison; assembly: GCF_020171115.1. Classification (NCBI taxonomy): domain Eukaryota; kingdom Metazoa; phylum Chordata; class Mammalia; order Carnivora; family Mustelidae; genus Neogale; species Neogale vison. Next base: position 94,427,242 of record NC_058093.1, on the reverse strand, counting down.
GCTCTCATGCCCATCTTGTCAAACTTAGGCCTGTGAGTATTGCATGGCTTTGTGCCCAGTAGAAGAGGATTAGGGTTGCCAAATCTTTGGATAATAACAAGCTCCAATCTACATAACACCTGGTCTTTACAAACCAAGTCATTATGAATGTGATCCAAGTTGTCACTCCAGGGGTTTTATTATTTCCAAATTAACCGGAGTTGTTTTTTATATTTATTGAAGTTCCCTGCACCAGTTCTCTTGTTTAGTGTGGATCACGGGACTGCCTTCCCTGATTCTGCTAAGGCTTGGTGAGGTTAGAGGGCAGTGAGAAGAAGAGACCATTGTGCTCTTGATTTCTTGGTGAATAAATATTGTTGGAGGATAAGCAGTAGAACAGAGAACTCAGATAATATTGGGTATAGAGAGGGCATTCTAGGATAGGGCTCAGAAGCAAAGGTTCCAGAGCTGGGCAAATTGGGGGACTCATTGCTACTCGTCCAATATAGATATGTGACAAGAAAACAAACCCAAGATCCGTGACTGAGATAAAGAAATTAGGATTTGGGATTTTGAGGTAAAACCTCATGTCAGACTTGGGGAGACCTGGGAAAACAGAAGTAGAAATGAAGAGATGAACAAAGTCTTCCAAATATCCATCTACTGGTACAGTTCTCTCCCTTTCCTTTAAGACCCCATTATCTCTTGCCTGCATGACTGTTCCAGTCTTGCTGCTTTGTGCGCTGTCTCTGTACAGCATGGTGGTGATCTTTTAAAAGTCTAAATTAGGTCATATTGCCCATAGAGTTAAAACCAGCCTTTAACTTTCAAGGACCTGCAGGCTCTGACTCACTTGCCCCCCTGCCCTGCCTCTTGTCACCCTCCCACCCTGCCAGGCTCACTAGTCTCCAACTGCTTTGGACCCTCATGGGATCTTCATGTGCCAAGCTTTTCAAGGCACAGGGTCTTTGGTCGTGTTCTCTCCCTTTCCCCTTCTCGGCTGTTGTCGACTTACATGAGGTCTACTTACAGGTCATCTTAGTTGTTAAAACTGTACACACAACAGACTGCATGGCCAAATCCTAGCTTTTCTACTTATCAGCTGGGTGACTTTGAAGAAGTGCTTACACTTTCCATGCTCTTATTATAAAATATATTTGATAATAGTCGCTGCCTCATGGACTAGTTCTGAGGTTTAAATGATACATGTAAAGGATTTAGCCCAATGCCTAATAGCTAGGAAAATTTCAGTAAATGTTACTTCTTACTCTCTTTGGGTCTCAGCCTAAACATCATTTCCCCTGAGAGGTCTCACCTGAGCCTGATCCTTCTTTTCTATTCCTTTCCACTGCATTTCTATTTCATAAAACTCATTTCTCTCATCCTCATTGTAATTATTTGTGTGTCTGTTTACTGTCTGATGACCCCATTAGATTATAAGCTCTATGAGGGCAAGGACTCAGCCCACTGTAACACTATATAAAAAGTATTGTGTAGCAGACATTCAACAAATCTCTTGCCAAATGAATGGCTGAAACTGATGGTTCAGGACTAAGATTGTGAATGCTGAGTGTCTGCTGGGAAAGTGTTGGCACCTCAGAGGGACTGAGCTGGGCCAGAAGCCAGTGGAGTTCCACTACACTACTTTTCAATACATTATCTTTACATTGTATTTTAAGATGTTGACACATCAAAATCAAATTACTGGACCAAGCTCAAAACTTACATTCGTATGCCAGGATTAAATGCTCTTTTTTGGCTGAAAAAAATGTTCAGCTTTGCCATGGCATCTCATCCAGCCTGAAATCGGCGCAAATGAATTGTGTAAATTGTGACAATCATGGCTCCTCCTCACTCCCCACTCTTGTTTTGCCTACCAAAGTGACCAAACATTTGATTCAATTCACTGGTTCAATGGTTGGGCTAGTGTAGACCCAATCACTTCTGGGTAGTGAGCCCAAGAATTTGGCTCAGGCTTGCATTTCTTGCTCCTATTTTTACTTTGGTCTTCTTTATCTATATGCCTTCTTTATCACTTATTTGTTTAATGCCAGTGCCTATCTATTTTATTTACACAGCACTTTTCCATCCAAGCTTGTTAGATTATATGGAGAATATCACATGCAGAAAGAACAATGCCAAATACAACAACAAAAAAGAACATTTAAACTCCAGCAGTATTTGGACAGTACAGGGTTACTTTCCTCTGTGCTCTCTCTAGGTTCTCGCTAGTGACTTAGTCCCAGGAGGCCTTCTTCTCCCACCCCCCCCACCTCTTCTTTCATTGTTCTATTGTTTTGTTCCCTATTCACTGGAAGCCTAGAGGTGATTGGAGTTTGGGGCGTCTCTGTGTGGGGGGTTATGGGAATTTATAATCCCCAGCTAATTTTCCACATTGAAACACTGATCTATTCCTTACATATAACAATGTCACCTATTTTTTATGGCCATTTCTTCCAAAGCCTTTCTTTGGTCACTTATTTTGTAAAATTCCACTTCAGCCCCCATCAGTCTTCACTGACAATGTCTCTTTCCCTGACTATGTTATTCTTTTAATATTAATGTTAAAACTGATCTAGGTTTTGAGGGTAGTGCTTTATCAAGAACCAAGTCTGACTATCTTAGCAAGAAATTCATGTTGTTAGTAAGATAAGTATTTAAAACATAAATTGGAAGTTTGGGCTAGAAATGTCTGCCTTTTCTTTTTACTAGATTAGTATGCAATTGAACAATGTTAGAGAATGTTCAGGCACATTATGCTATTTGACTATACTGAAATCCCTGTTGTTGGCATAGCACATTAATGTACATTAATGAAAAGTGGTTGTTCAGTAATTTAAAGGAGTCAGTAAGCTAGCAAAATCGAGCAATGTTTAAAGCTCATAGTTCTTTGTATTTTAGAAATAATATAGATTTCATTCTTATGAATTGCTTGGTTTTGATTTTAAGAAGCTCAGTATCTAAGACATAGTTCCCTTATAGCTATTATTTCTTATATCCTAGACTCAGAAAATAGGGCACCAAATAAAAGCAATAATGACAGAGGAGGAAAGTTACATCTTAAGAATCAAAGTATTCTTATGAGTACTGTTTAGAGCAGGGGGTCAGTGAGAATCGGCTAACATTAAATTAGAATACATGTTGAAACCAAACTGCCAGCCTCAAGAAAAATAGACATATCACTACTTCTGAAGAGGGAGAGGGATACATAGCTATAAAGATGTCCATAAATGACATACTCAGAAGTCATCCTTGATGGCCTCTTTCCAGAAGGATTGCAAACACAGATCTTTCCACCATATGGCTGCGCGTACATGGGATGTGGTCCGAAAATGCTTCGTTGATTCTGGGAAGACTGAAATCTGGGAAGGCTGAATGTAACAGTTTAGGAAAACAGAAATGTTTTTCTTTGGCTGTTGTTCCTGAAGTTACTTAAATGAAACTCATCGGCTATTGATCTGTATATATTGAGATTACAATAAAACATAATGGACTAGTTTCTCTTTCCCCAGGCTTACAGAATTGGCATTTTATTTCTTGGGAGTAATAAATCACAGTTTTGGATTTGGGGAAATATTCTAGGATCTGGATGGCAGCTGATTTATTTTTAAGACAGTGATGTCAGAAAGAAAAGCATAACCCAGAGTGTGACGGCAGTGCTCACTGGGAGAAGAGTGATTGCTGTTTAAAATATTAAGTAGGGTGGGTTCCCTTTTCAGCTTTTGGAATGGATCTGATGCATTCCAGCAAGATGGATCAGAACTCCTCACCATTACATTCATAACATTCACATTTCCCTTTTCAGTGGCACTTACATTCTTTTGATTCTTTTCCCGTGACAACCTTAGCTCCTCTATTTATCTCTTTAATCTAATTTGCGCTATGACACCAAGCTTTAATTTTCTCATGATTATTTTGCTTCTTTTTAAGCACCCGTGGTGTGCCAAGCATTGGATAAAATTGAAAAGATACAATCCCTGCTGTCGCTGGGCTCACACATTTAAAGAGAAATGACAGGCAAAATATCCTGTAATTGGCAATGGGTAGTCCTCATGCTTTTCCCCCTTTCTCCCTTTTAAAGAAACTTCTTCGTCTCTTTGAGCAAGCCTAAGAAGTTCCCTAGATCAAAGGTGTCAAAAACCAGGAGGGTTTGGAACAAGTGTCAGAGAGTAAGCATATGACTCTAAGAGCCAGGGCTCCTAGTCTGCCCACGTGCTCTCTGCACTCCTGCCTCAGCCTCAGGGACTCAACTCTCCCATCTCCTCTGCTGCCCGGGGCCTCCGCCACCCAGGAGCCAAAGGCTCTCTTCCTCCCTAGGTGGCACCCCCCGCCCCCTTCCAAGCTCCAGAAGTGGAAAAACAAACAAACAAACAAACAAACAAACACAAAACCTTCAATAAAAGAGGCTGGAGCTAGCCAGTTTTCCAGACGCCGGTCTGCATGAGCTTCTCTGAGAGCTCCAACAGAGAGACGTCCAGGCAGGTGCGGACCCGAGTTTTGGCGTCCCCCCCCCCCCCGGAATCACCCCCATCTCCCACTCCCCGTTTCTCTGTTCTCTACATATCCCTCTGGGATCTTCTTTGTCTTTTTGCCTGTAACACTGAAACCCTCTCGTGCCTGGGGACTGCAGAGGAACGCCCGGCCATCGGACCGGGCGGCATGGTTCTGTGTGTTGTGTTGTGTGTGTGTGTGTGTGTGTGTGCGCGTGCGCGCGCGCTTTATGGTGTGAGTGTTGGCACGAACTCTGTGTGTTGGGGATGGTGGTTATAAATGAGTAAAGCACCCCACTCTCTCTTCCTCCTTTACTCCCATTACTTCGTGGATCAATCCCGAGGCGCAAAGCGCTCGCCGCTGTGCATGGCAATCACTGGCGTGGGTACCCCAGGCTCAGGCCAGTGGGGGTGTCCCCTTCACCCAGCTTGCACCTGCACCCCGAAGCTTCAAAGTTGCGAGAAACAGCCACGGGGAGTGGGGGAGCCGAGGTTGAGGCCAGCGCGCTGTGGAGGCTCTCGCCCGGGGCAGAGGGTTGAGCCGAGGGTCGGGCGGGGGCTTGCACTAGGCGAAGGCGGGGGTGGGGGTGGGGTGGAAAGGGGAGGAGGCGGAAGGGAGACAAGGGAGGGGAGGCGGGAGCAGCTGCCGCGGGAGGCGAGGCGCAAGGTGGCTCCCCGCGGCCCCGCGCCCCGCGCCCCGCGGCTCCCGGGACGCACCAGACAGCCAATGGCTGCGCAGAGGTGTACAGCAGATGGCGTCCGACTGCGCCGTTCCTTCCTCCTCCTCCTCGTCCTCCTCCTCTTCCTTCAGTGCTGAGGTTGCCAGACGCTGGAATGGGTGGTCTCCCTACACACACCACCATCTTTCTTGCGCTCGGGAAGCTCGGGGCTCGGCGGCTCCAAGAGGCTGCGGCGGTGGCTCCAGCAAGGCGGGTGAGTGCGGCCGCGCTGCGCCCCGAGTGGGGGATGCCTAGTCCCTGGCCGGCGCGGGAGAGGTGGCTGCGGCCCCGGGCGGGGTGCGCGGTGGGCAGACTTTGCTCTTTGCTCCCTGGGCACCCTCTTTCACCCCTTCTCCCGGTCAGACGCGGGAACTTGCAAGCGGAGCTTCTCCAACGCCTCTGGCTCGGAGCTGCGGGAAGGGTGCAGGGTGCGGAGAGCCCGGGGTTGGCCGGGTGATGGAACCCCGCGCCGAGACCTGGGCAGAGACCTCAGACAACCGGACCGAGCCACGGGGTTGGGGCGGCAGAAGCTGGGTTCCCCCATTCCCACCTTGCTTCGGAGGTGACTGATAAAGGGAGCCCGGGGTCCCCCATCCTGCGCTGAAAGCCTCGGAGCTCAGGATTGGAGGACGGGGAGTTCTGCGGGCTTTGCAAACAGGTTGACTGAGGGTTCCCTTTCGGTAGTGCGGACTGTGAAATCTGCGTGTGGGCGTTCACTGCCCCTGGAGGAAAGCTAAGCGAGTCAAGAAGTTTTGCAGTTTCCTCTGATTTATCAGTGGAGTGTCAGGAGGCTGCAGCAACAGTTTACACCTCCATTGTCCCCACTGGGGGCGAGGGGCAGTCTGCGGAGAATGGGACTCCTGGGTCTGCCCAGTCATCTCGCAGTTTATCAAGAGTAAACTGGGAGCAGAGGGTGAGAGTGAGGGAGAGAAAGGAGAAAGAGGTAATTTCTAAAGCATCACCCATATCTTCCTGTCACCTTTCCTAACACCTCCCGCAGTATTAAAGTTATTTGAATACGCAAATGAACCTGCCCTTTTCCAAGTCCGCATAGTTTGGAGTCTAGAAGTTAGAAAACTTGGGGGGTGTGTGTTTGGGGGAAGGGGACTTTAAGCTCTCTCAATCTCTTTTTAAATACAAGGGGGAAAAACACTTTATTTCAGGGGAAGAGTGTGTGATACACTGCTACTTTTTCTTGGAAATATTCTGAGTATTTCTTAAGAGCTCTTACAATTTTATTTGATGCACTGTGGTCCAGATGGAGTTTGGCTTAAGATTATAGTACTTGGGTGTGTTCTGTGGGAGAGGCCAGCGTTATTTGGTTCTCTGTTCATTGCCAGGTGTCTGCTTTAAGTGCATTTGTGCTCTTGTAAATGACACCCTTGCTGGTGGAGCCTTGTTGGTGTTTTTCAGGAGTGCACCTGTGGGTGCCTGTCCTCATGGAAATAGTCAGGTGGATGTCAGCTAGGCTGTAGTGTGTGTGTGTGTGTGTGTGTGTGTGTGTGTAGTTGTGTACATGTGCATCTGGGATTTCCTTTTGACAGGCAATCTTTGAATGTCAAGATGATACATTTATCTTCCAGGCAGTGTCAGGACAGTCTGGGTTTGTTGGGTAACTGGGAGGCAGTGATCTCCAGGGAAGCCTTTTTGCACTCTCCACTATACTACAGCCAGTGGTTAAGGCTTGCTGAAAGCCACTTAGGATTACTAACCAAATCAAGAAGTCCCATCTAATAGTGAGTGAAAAGCTCATGTATTTGTGGGTTGAATGCTATATAAAGTCCCTGTCTTGAGGCTTCACTTTGAAGCCCTGCTGTTTTTAAACCTCAATGCCATTAATACCAGTAGTCTTCTTTTAAAACTTAATGTGGCCAGTTTTCTGCTTTCTGTGGGTAGATGAGCCAACTGGGCAGATTCCCTAGAATTGGCTTCTTATGCCCAGGCATTGCGTTTTCTTTTCTTTCTTTCTTTTTTTTTTTTTTTTACCTAACTGCTGGGAGTTGAGGACTGGAAAGTCTTTGTGCAAATTTAAGTAAAAAAGAATTATGGAGATGATCCCCCTGATGTGTAACAACACACACAGATATAGTTGCAGACTTAAACAGTGTGATGTAGTATTACACATTTGCACCGACCAGTTCTAGTATCGCTGAACACCTACAAACCATTCAGAGTTCTGAAGGTTTGAGATTAATCTGTGGCAAGTGCTTAGAGATGTAACATCTAGGAAAGGACTGCCTACTGCCGATGGAGGTCCATTTTGAGGGTTCAGAACAAATGGGCTTACCTTATATCTACCTTGATATTTAAATCAAAACTTGAGAAATGATCTTTACAATGTCTCTTATTCCTCTGCATCCCTCCCATTGTTTTAATCAAAATTGTTGCTTGTTAAAGAGTTTGAAGGGCCAAGGAAACAGGAAGAATGTGAGGCAGATGGACAGAATTACTGATCAGAATAACAGTACAAACACAGACTCTACTTGTTGAGTACTGATATTAATAAATCAGCAGCTAAAGGTACCTTTCTGGTCTCTGCTGAGTGTGCCTTCCATGAGAAAGAAAGTAAAGAATTAAAGAAAAATGGTACTTCTATAATGTACCTCATCAGAGAAGCTATTAAGAACCTTGTCTACTTTGCCGCAGCTCTTGTTTTGGAAGGAATGAGACTTTTATTCATGTCCGTAAAAGAAAAGTTTGTCCTTAAATAACAGACTGACAAAGCAGCATGAAAAGGAGCTACGGCAGTGCAAGAGGAGTGTCCAAACAAGAATTCCAAAGCGTATCAGCTCATTTTAATTACACTTCACACACTGAAGCTGAAGTCATATAATTTCTTCAAAAGAAAACAGTCTTGCCGAAAACTGCAGTTTCACTGTTCTGCACACCTTTATAAAGATGAGGCATGAAAGTAATAACATTGCTTCAAAAGTTTGAATAGAACGATGAAGAATAGTTGATTGGTCCTATTGAATTAAGAGTCAAAATGACAAATGGTACAATATATTAAGTACACGATCAAGACAAACAGATTAAAGGATTCTAAGTAGTGACAGCTATACCACTTGGAGAAAAGATCAGCACCATCACCAACACAGCATTAGGGATGCTCTACAAGACAAAGGTAAAGAATGGGTCCTTGACTAACTAGAGGGTATTAGAGTATTCGCAACTATTTATATGAGCTATTTAGATATGCTTTTGGATTGTTGAAGGTGAACTACACATAAATGCTTCATATTTTTAAAAGAAGACACTTTTCCAGTCTATAACTATCAAAGAAGCAGCTGCATTCACTTTGAATACCAGGCAGCATCCTAAATATAACACAGTTCCTTAATTTAGAGCTGTTAACAAGATTAATATCTAAGTGATAATTAATATGTTAAACCTGTGAAAGTAGAAAGATTTTTAAACTCTCCTTTTAATTCTAGAAATTTTGGAGATGGTGAGTTTGAGAGGGATCAGTGTTTTAGCAGATGTTAAGTCTGGTCTTGCTTCAGTGATAAACATTTTATTCACCCGTTAAAATTTCTCCATTAATTGGGATTATTTTTGTTGATATTTTAAACTAGTATTCTCCTGGGCGGTTATTTACAATAGCTAACAGTAGCTATTGATGAACGCAAGTCAGAGAGGATTAGGTGCAGTTTCCTGTCAGTTTGTATGCAGCTCTTAACTTGGAGGATGAGGATGTAGTCTAGGAAGTAGAGATCACAGTCATTGAATTCCCAGGATGATTCCTTCATTCTAAGCCATCTTGCCCGGAGTGGACCAGTTATTACAAAATATACATAACTAGTTATGTTCTCAGTTGTAATCCACCCATGATTTATTATTAGCTTTCTATAGCTACTAGATCAAGCAATTCAGTAGTAAGGGAAAAGAGAATATTAGTGTAATCCAATTACTCACATGTCCTTTGCCAGGCTCCTGAAACCAGCTCTGGAGATGCTGCGGAATACAGTTTCCATGCTGGCAGGAACTCAGAATTATTGCAAGGTAGAGGGTTCAGTCCAGGTCTTGGTTTGTAATCTGAATAGTTAAGTTATCCAGCATATATAAGAGCTACTGTATTTTAAGAGTGTGTATATGCTCTGGTGATAAGTAAAAACCTAGACATTTTAAAGGCATCACTATTCATACTAGTTTTTGGTCATTAGGTACGTTTTCAATTAGTGGATTCTAAAAGTACAACTTTTTGACATGATCTGGGAATCTGTAGGATTTTTTGAGCTTTACAAAAGAGATGTTCCCATATCAGGATAGTTTGGATATCAACCTACATGTAAAGATCTGTAAAAATGTGGAACTCTTTCCTGTGAGGAACAAAAGGCTATCATGGTAGAACTTAGGTATTTTGCAGCAAAGGACATGATGTTTCCTTTTGACTTTGTTTCTCTAGACATATTTTAATTACGAGCCTCTTGTAATTAAATATGCTGTAGCTAAAAACAGAATCCTAAGTAACTAAAGCACAAACGATCCTTCAGTGTCTTGGCTGGAGAGAAACTCAGCCGTGTTCCACTTGCCTGCATCAGGGCAGGGTGCAGATTGGTACCCTAGTGTTCCGCTAGTGAACAGCTCATTACTTCTGCAAGAATCATAATGTTGAGAAAAGCCCTCAGCTTCCTAGCAGTTAGGCACCATTGCCTTGTTATTAGACTATAGTTTTGTAGTAATATTTATTTAAAAATTGTTTTCAGGCGGGTGTTTTAAAAAGCACATATAAATGGAAGATTTTAATTATATTAAGACTAAGGCTTGCATTAATTTCGCCTTGCAGAGTTTCCTTCTGGGCTCTCCTCTATTGATTTCTGTCCTTTGTGCTTACGTTAGATATATTCAGGGTGATTCAGTCTGTGTGCACTGAAACGGCCTTACTGGTTGTAGAAATATTGAACTACCTCTGTGCCAGTAGGTAAATGGATGCTGTTCTGAGCTCCCCGAAGGCCCCACCACCACCTCAGTCCCCGACACCGCTTAGCTCATCTCTTGGTAAAGCCACTAAGAGAGTCCCCTTTGGCTATATGTGACCAGCTCCTGGGCTGTTGTCAGAACTTATTCTGATCATTGGTGCTTCAGTCCTAGTACTTGGTAAATATTTTTACCAGCCTTTGACATTTTTACTTATAACATGAGGACATGTAACCATTGGCACTGTCAAGGCAGCTGAAGTTGAACTGTTTAAATGTACATTTAAATCTTTTTTATGTCCAACATTTATACTTGTTAAAAACACTTAAATATAACTATCTGCCTGCATTTCTCTTGACCAAGAGCTCAAAGGTACCTAGATCCCTTTTAATTGGGCTGTCAAGGCATATAAAGCCACTATACCTTCAATTTAATTTGTTTTCCCCCAAAACATAAACTAAGCTTTCTAAGTCCTCCTGTTGGTACGGGGGAAAACTAAGGGTCTGACCCAGCTCGTCTGCTACTGTGCATCCTGCTCCACACAGTTGTCTCAGACTACTTAATTAAAATGTGTGTATGAGGGAGTAGCTCAACAGGCTTTTTTTCTTTTGGAGAAAAAGTAATTATTTTTTTCCATCTCCATTTCTGGGCCTCAGAATTAACTCAGTTTATTTTGTATTGACTTCCGTTCATTTCTGTGATTCTGAATTGTTAATAAACTTCATCTGACCTGAATCGACCCATTCTAAGGACTGGAACGTCTTCTGGCCGATCATGGAGAGGAATGGGATGTTGTTGCTTTGCAGACTCCTTAAGGAACATTTTTGGGACTTTCTTCTGGATCTCTTCTAGCCAAAATAAAAATAGACACTGCTAGGTGAGTGTGGAAAAACAAAACAAAAAAATGTTTCCATCTTGAACAGAAAAAATAGTGCTCCTGTATATACATCAGATATACTCAGGCTGGCCATTAACTTCTTACCACCTACCTTCCTCTTAAGTTCTGCCCCCTTTAAGTCACCCACAAGACCCACACCTGCTTAAAAAGGCGCCCAAATGCTACCTTCTACACCCCCAACCTCCAGTTATCCATATTCTACCTATTAGTCAAGGCCCAGTTTTAATTAAACTTCCACTGAGCTTTCTCTGATTATGCCAATTCACAAAGCCTTCTCTCTGTCCGAGCAACTCAGGTGGTAAATTCTAATTTTAATGTTTGATTGAATCAGTTTTCTTATTAGCATCCACTTGCGGAGGTCTGATGGTAAAGGATTTGAATCAGAAAAGGCAAGGCGTTTTTAAGAATTCTGGAAGCTGTTGGAGAGCAGGATGTGATCAAAGGAAGGGGTCTGGGTAGTAAAGGCCCTTTGAGCATCTCTAAGACAAGGCTTGACAATATACTGGTAGCAACAAGAGGGACTCCTAATTATTGATTATACCACACTCTGCATACCAGGCTAGGTGCATTAGAATCAGGATGTCTAATCTTCATGAGAATGTTGCAACGTGGGTTCTATTATTTAGTGTCATTTTTCATACTAGGAAATGGAGGCTGAGGGACCTTTGGCACCTGCTGTGAGGCTAGTGCGGCTGGTAAACCCCCAGCTAAGATTTGCATCACAGTCTGTTGGACTGCACAGCCTATTCTGCTCCTCATACACTAGACTGCTCTAGAGCCTGGAGTTCGGGTCAGCAAATGTAGTCTTAACCTCGGCTGGTATTATCTCCCAAATGCAAGAACACACACATACTCACTCACGGCCAGAGTTGTCACACTCAGCAGAGGTGATGGACAGGAAGAGTATTGCTGAATCACTTCTACCAGGAGGTGGAAGTGTCACTTGGAAATATTGGGCAAGGCTGCGTTTGGATTTGACACAGACCTTGTACGTGAAGATGGTGATGTCTTAGAACTGCGGAGAGCTCGAGACATTCCTGTGTAAAAGCGTGGGCTTCCTGAGGAACCATTGGAAGATTCAGAACATCCAGGTGTACTTAGGAAACCCACATCATATCCCTTTTCATTAATGGCTTATCATCACGACAGAATTGTTCTGCCAGATATGCCAAATACTGGCTCTTAAAATTAGCACAGAGAGCAGGAAGTGGGAGGAAACCTATCTTCCCATGTGAGTATGGGTAGATTGGCAGTAGCCTTGGTCACTCACGTGATCAGCCCGAGCAGTCTGGTTAGGTGAGTGCCCCTGTCTGTTCTCCTTGCTTCCTGTGCTTCCCAACAGGAAAGTGTCCTTGGATGCGGTGAGGCAACCTCGCTAAGAAGAGGAGGATCATTCTTTGGTTAAGCATGTATAGACAAATCATATTTCTGAAGATCTGTTCCTGAAGAGCATTTTGCTGCGTCAGCATGTCTCTTGACGCGAACTTCCATGGGAATATATAATATCCCCATTTCCAATACCAAAGTCTCTTTACTTTTTTTAGAAGTGGAGTATGGAATAGGACCAGTTTCTCTCTTTGCCTCTGGCAGAATCTTATAAAGAAGCTCAGAAGATTCAAAGTTGTAAAGAGAGGTTTTTACTTATTCCAGCATTGAACTTTTTCATGTTCAGAGATGTTGAGAAATGCCATCGGCTGTCTCAAGGAAATGTGAGTTCTCCATCTTTGAGGGAATTCAAACTGAGGATAAACGATGACACGTGGGGGTATTCTGCAGAGAGGATGTGTGCATTGGATATTAATAGCAGATTTATTGATCATTTACTATATGCCAGATATTATTCTACATGTATTAATTTATAAAATCTTCTAAAAAAGCTTAGAGTGGATTGTGTTCTTCTTTTTCCCATTTTATAGTTGTGGAAATAGGAAATGACTTGCTTCAGGTCAGGATCTACACTCAGGCAGTCTGAGCTTAGGAGCAGAACTCCTCAACGGAAATTGAACGTAAGCTGCAAATACTCACATGTGCAATCTTAGATTTTCTAGTAACTACATTAGAAAAGGAGAAAGAGCCATTGAAGTTAAGTTTAGTAGTGTATTTTATTAACCTAATATATCTAGAATATTATCATCTCAACATGGATCTATTATGAAAAAGTTATGTTTTTTCAGTTATAACCACATCTCTGTTCAGACCAGCCAGGTTTCAAGTGCTCAGTGGCCACCTGTGGCGGGGGTGGCCACCATATGGGACATACCAGGAACATTTCTACTTTGCCTCTGTCTGTTGACTGCCAAGTTTCCTTCCAAGGCGTCACCCATCAGTCTTTGTGTGTATGAGGCCATTCATCTGTGTATTAATTTTGCCCTTAAGTACCAGTGTGAATAATCTCTAAAAAAAGCTTCTTAAAACACCTCCATGACTTCTCTCAGGAATGTATTTACTTTAAAAAACCTGTAAAATAGGAAAATTTCTCTGTATCTCATCTGTTACAAAATGAATCCCATATGTCTTTCATTTGTGAAGATGGAGCGTATCTAGATTGCTTCCACTTTACAACTATTCATGCACATTATGAAATCGCCTCGCCCTTCTCATTTCCAGGCTAAAGAATGCAGTTTCTTTTGTGGTTTATTATTTTTGCTTGTTTTTTATTGGTTTGCTGGGGTGGCTGTGTAGGCTGAAGCACAGGAAATGGGCACAGCTGAGAATCTGCTTATCTCAAGTTAAGAATGAGAAGGAAAAAAATAACCTTTACCTAAGAGGGAACTTAACCATTTTTTCCCCTGCACTTAGACTTCATGCGTATTTCTGTGTTCTCTTGTACTACACCCTTATTGTGATTACTGCAGTCAGAAATGACATGCAGCCCACCAAAGTGATATTTCTGACCAAATTGTAGTAATTTTTTGGTAGGTTTGACTCATTTCCTGGCAGGTAGCATTCTTCTCGGTGATCTGAAGGGCCTTTCTCAAGTCGAATTTCTGACAGTAACCGACCCTCTGGGCTGTGGCAGGCTTCAATTGAAAAGGCAGAATGTGACATGTCTTTCATTGCACGGAACGCACAAAAATGTCCCGTGTCTCCTTTGTAAGTGCAACCTTTATTCAGCTATACATGATAATGTGAAACATTTTAATAATTCCAAGTCTCTTTGGGGGGGCATATTACATGGGTAGTTTAAGTCTGACTTCAGTTGCTTATTAAAAGAAAGGTATTAAGAACAAGGCTTCTGTTGGAAAGAAAGAAAAATCCTAAACTTCATAGGGAAGAATTTTCCGTGTGGAGACAGACTCTAAGGATATGCCATCTAATATTATGTGCATGAATATTAGATATTTCATTTGGATTATAGAGTTGGTGAAATTAAAACATAATGCTTGTGACACAGTATATTCCCAATGTGGCACATCTTTCAGATTTTTTTTTTTAATAACCGAACAGTTTTCGCAGAGCAACACGAACCAATGGAAAGTGCAAGATGAATTTGTTTGTGAGCTCTAAAAATAAATTCAAAGTTTATTTATTGAGTACCCTCTGTGTCCGTGGCACAGAGTAGAACCACTAGCCCCAGTTTCTAGGAATTTGCAGCCTAAGTGGGGAGATGTGACATGCATGTCCTCTGCCCTTAGCAGGGCCAAGTTACTTTAGTTATGTATGTCTAGCTCTCTTACTAAGGATGAGTTCCATAAAAGCAGGGAATGCGTCTTACTCATTTTGCCTCTTTTGCAGCTCGCAGAGAATAACTATGCAGTAGGTATGTGTTGGAGTAAGTGGAAGTGGTACGTTGATTTTGTTTATACACATGCATTGAAAAATAGCCATGACACTATATTTATAATGGGACCCCCTATATAAAAACTCATTTTAAATAATAAAATTGCACGAAATGTAGTCCCAATTTCTTTGCTACTGTGCTCAGTCCTCTGCTGACTCCAGTTGGTGACTTCTGACAGAGCCGCTGTAGTTGAAAAAGATGGTGTTAACCTGAAGGAAATGTGGGCCTCGTTTCCTAGAATGCCAGCATTGTGGTAGGGTTAACCCTCCATCATAGCCTCCTTCAGTGTAGAAAGGTAATCATAATTCTATTTTGTGTTGAGAATGAGGAAACTTGACATTTAATCACATTAATACTTGAAAATGTGGATATGAGAGGTGGGGAGTGGGGTGGGGTAAAAATTATGTTTATATATGCTTGTATAAGGCTTCCAATGACTATTGAGGAATAGAAGGCTATAAAAGACCCCAAACCAACAAAAAAATTATGAATAAAAAGAAGAACAAAGAAGGAGGTATCACATTTCCTGATTTCAAGCTGTACTATAAAGCTATGGTCATCAAAACAATACAGTACTGGCATAAAAACAGATAAATAGAGCAGTGAAAGAGTATTGCAGTTCTGGAAATAAATCCAAGCATGGACACTCAACTAATATTTGACAATGGAGCCAAGAACACTCAATACAGAAGAGACAATCTCGTCAATAAGTGGTGCTGGGACAGTTGGATTTTCATATGTAAAAAATGAAGCTGGGCCCATATCCACCACTGAGAAAAAAATCAATGTGGATTAAGAACTTACATTTAAGACCCCAAATCATGAAATCCCTAAGGAATAAGGCTCTTTGACATGGGTCTTAGTAATGATATTTTTGAATATGTCATCTAAAGCAGAAGCAAGAAAATAAAAAATGAACATGTGGGACTACTTCTAGTAAAAAGCTTCCGCACAGCAAAAGAAACCATCAACAAAGTGAGAAGACAAAGTGAAAAGAATGGGAAGAAATATTTGCATATCATACATCTGATAAGTGGTGATATCTAAAATATATAAAGAACTCATATAATGCATAGGGAGAAAACACCCAAATAAAAAATGGACAAATGACCTGAAAAAAGCATCTTTCCTAAGAAGATATACGAAAGGGCAACAGGTTCATGAAGGATGCTCCACATTACTAGTCATTAGAAAAATGCAAATTAAGACCACAATAAGAAGTATTCCAGGGCGCCTGGGTGGCTCAGTGGGTTAAGCCGCTGCCTTCGGCTCGGGTCGTGATCTCGGGGTCCTGGGATCGAGTCCCGCATCAGGCTCTCTGCTCAGCGGGGAGCCTGCTTCCTCCTCTCTCTCTCTCTGCCTGCTTGTGATCTCTCTCTGTCAAATAAATAAATTAAAAAAAAAAAAAAAAAGAAGTATTCCAAACTGCTCAGCCATCGATAAAAACGAAGTCTTGTCATTTGCAATGACCTGGCCTGAGCTAGAGGGTGTTCTGCTAAGAGAAATAAGTCAGCCAGAGAAAGATGGTTATCATGTGATCTCGCTGATACGTGGAATTTAGGAAACAAGACAGAGGATCGTAGGAGAAGGGAGGGAAAAATAAAACAAGATGAAATCAGGGAGACAAGCCATAAGGGACACTTAAGCATAGGAAAGAAACAGGGTTGCTGGAGGGAGGTGGGTGTGGGGACAGGGGTAGCTGGATGATGGTGGTTAAGGAGGTGATATAATGTGATGAGCACTGGATGTTATATGACTGATGAATCATTGAACTCTGCCTCTGAAACCAGTAATGCATTATATGTTAATTGAATTTAAAAATAAAGAAATTAAAAAAAATTTAAAAACAAAGAAATTAAAAAAAACAAATAGAAAATGTTAGGATGGCATAAATGTGTCTGTTAAAGCCGCGTTTTAAAATGCTATTAAATTGTATAGGATTGTGCAGGCGAATGTAAAAGTGTTAAAGTCACAATGTTTAACATTATGTGCCATAATACAACTTTGTAAAAATCTATATATACTTATAAATATATTTGAAAGAACCATACGATTTTAACAGTGATTGTCTCCGGATGAAATTATGGATGCTTTGCTAAATTCTATAATGAGTGTGTTTACCATATAATCAGAAAAGTAATCACTATCTTTTTAAAGAAAACAAAGTACAGTAGGTCAGAAGGTACCATTCAAGTTATAAGATAAACAGGTCCTAGAGATGTAATGTGCCACATGATGATTGGTGAGACTGCTGTGGGATATACAAGAAAGTTGCTAGCAGATCCTAAGAGCCTGCCTTATGGGGGTATGTTCTAGACCCCAGTGACTGCCTGAAACTACTGATAGTAACAAACCCTAGCTTTCCTATACATATATACCTATGATCAAATTTTAGTTTACAATTTAGTCATAGTAAGACACTAACAACAATAACTAATAATAAAGTAGGTTATAACAGTAAACTGTAATAAAAGTCAAAACCAAAAAACACACTGAGCTATCACCTCACTCCTGTTAGAATGGGTACCATCAAAAAACCAAGATGGTGGTGTGGATGTGGGGAAAAGAGAATCCTCGTGCACTGTTGGTGAGATTGAAAATTGGTACTGCTGCTATGGAAAACAGTATGGAGGATTCTCAGGAAATAAAAACTAGAACTACTGTGGGATCTAGCAAGTCCACCTCTGGGAATATATCCAAAGAAATGAAAACACTGACTCAAAAAGATACCTGTACCCCCATTATTTCTAGTAGCTAAGACATGGAAACAGCCTAAGCGTCTATTGATGGATGAATGGAGAAAAGAATTGTGGTATATACACACACAGTGGAATTTTATTCAGCCATAGGAAAACAAGTAAATCCTACTGTTTGAGACAACATAGATGGACCTAGAAGGTATTATGCTAAATGAAATAAGTCAGAGAAGACCAATACTGTCTGATCTTACATGTGGAATCTAAAAACAAAAGGAAACAAAGCTCATAGAAGAAGACATCAGACTAATGGTTAGCAGAGGTGGAGGGTGGTCAGAAGGTACAATTCAAGTTATAAGATAAAGAGGTCCTAGAGATGTGATGTGTCACATGATGATGATCGCTGAGACTGCTGTGGGATATACAAGAAAGTTGTTAAAAGAGGAGATCCTAATAGCTCGCATCATGAGGACAACCTCTTTTTCCTTTTTTTCTTTCTCTTCTTTTTATTGTATCTGTATGAGAAGACATTTGCCAGGTGAACCTATTGTGTAGTCATTTCACAATGGATGTAGATAAAACCATCATGCGGTATGTCTTGGGCTTATTCAGTGAGGTACATCAGTTATTTCCAAAAAAACCCCAGGCCTTCAAATTCATCAGTGAGAAACACTAGTTCTTCAGCTTCTGGATATTGTTTTTAAATCCGTGGTTTGCTCAAGTTGAATTCTACTGTCTTTTTCTTTAGCATCATCAATATTTTCAGACTCTTTATATTTCTAAGAAACTCTTACATTCTGAAGAATAAAAATCCCCCCCCCCAAATAATTCAGAATCTTCTTTCAGTGTGGAACTCTTCTTGAAGGAAGTAGATACTCAAAGAGATGAAGAGAGGATTCACCCTCCAGCTGTCTGACTGATGAGGACCTCCAAGGTGCTCTTCTGCTACAGAGCCCCCAAGTACAGAATATGAGGTAGGGTTAGGGTTGGGAGAGGGGGGCAGTGCAGAGGGATTGGAGACAGGGTTGGGTCTAGGCTCTTTTGAACTTTAGAAGTTTATGCAGATTTTAGTGATCAGAACACATACACTGAGAATAAAATGATTTAGATTTCTTCAGATTGAATACCAGACCAACAAGTAACAATGCTCCAAAGAGGCTTTTTTTTTTTTTAAGATTTTATTTATTTATTTGACAGAGATCACAAGTAGACAGAGAGGCAGGCAGAGAGAGAGGAAGGGAAGCAGGCTCCCCGCTGAGCAGAGAGCCTGATGCGGGGCTTGATCCCAGGACCCTGGGCTCATGACCTGAGCCAAAGACAGAGGTTTTGACCCACTGAGCCACCCAGGCACCCCACCCCCCATTTTTTAATGAAGAGTTTCGACATTGTATATAATAATTGCTCAGTCTTTTTTATTTTTTTTGAAAAATCTAGGAAATCATCAGAATTGTTTGGAAATACTATATATGGAAGGAATATATATAATTTACCTTTAATTTAGTTTCATCACATTGTTAAAACAGCAGTTTTTTTCTTGAGTATACACCGCATGCCAGGCTCTTGCAAAACTGTGAATAAAATAGGAAAGGTCCCTGCTCTCGTAGGATTTCTGGTTCAGACCTGTGCAGAATAAATGTGAGAGTTACTAGATGTGTGTGGCTAATGATCACTTAAAATGTGGCTAGTCCAAGTTGAAATGTGCTTAAAGTGTAAAATGCATACTAGATTCCAAACAGTATGGAAAATGAAAGTTAAAGACCTCAAATTTTTGTATGGATTACATGTTGAAATAGTAATAGTTTGGCTATATTGGGGAAATAAAATATGTTAAATTAAAGAAAAAAGAATATAGTGCTAAATAATACCAGGACAACCACTTAGTATTTGTAAACAAAAAGGAATCAGCTATAAATTAGCAAGGCTCTATAACTTATAGAGGTGGAACCCCCTTTGAGTACCCCATAGAATAAGATGCGCTGTTAGTTTGGCTCTTTGAGCTGCTTACAGAAAAATTGATCTAAACTGGGCATCAGATCACCAGGAAAACATTTCTTTAGCATTTTACATGCCAGGGCTTTAATATACTTTGATAGATTAAAAGAGTTCTTCCCGTACTCAAGAATTGGCCATAATTAAGGAAATTTCACGGAGTTCATGTGGAGGTAGGAGGGAAAAAAAAAAAAAAAAGGAAGGATGCTTCAAAGATTAAACAAATGCTTCTGTGCAGTTTTATAGATGAGTAGATTCAGCATGGGAAAGAAAAATTGGGATTTCTGTCAACCTATTTGTTTTTCATATAGTTTCCTCAACAGTTTTTCTCATTCTGGGTCATATATGCTAGTCTCTAAGACTGGTTATTTATATTTTCTTTAAAATCTTATTTTATATAGGATTCTGAAGTCAGTGGCTTAAGAAACCTCTTCAAGATTCACGAAAAACAACAAATACAGCAATACAGTCCCCCCCTGCAGTATGGCAGTGTGGGCAGAAGGGCTTATCCCTGGTTTACTGGTCTGCATAGAGCTTGATGGCATTCTCCCGCTCCATGTTTTGAAAACTTGTGATGCTCACTGTCTAAATAAAGTGAGACCCAAATCCTTATAATCTAAGGTAAACAGTTTTGTCCTGGTGTGTGGTGGTGTGTGACAGGAAAATGTACACTGGGATAGAATTATCCATTGATTTGGCAACAAGTTTGGCAAGCATAGATGTTTGGTAAATGTCTACAAGATAAAAGCATTCGACATAGCAAAGTAGTCAATCAGCCCCAAGAACGGAAAGCTAAGGGCTGCTCAAAATAGTATGAAGTCATTTATCCTGTGAAGGCTTAGGAAGTGGGTGTAGGATGATGGAAGTTTGGTAGGGCACGCATGTGGGCTTGCACGCACACACACGCACGTATTACACATGAACACCAAAGAACGCATACACATATTTGATAAGAGAGTGATGGCAAATCCAAGATGAGAAATGACAGGGGAAAGAGGAGGCCAACAATTCCACGGAAGCATTTTCACTTGTTGGAACTAGACATGCGTTCAGAAATATCACTCAGTGGAAGCCAGCCCATGAGTCAGTTTGAAGGGAGAGGGGAATAGCTTTCAGAAAACAAGCATACTGGGGGCGCCTGGGTGGCTCAGTGGGTTAAGCCTCTGCCTTCGGCTCAGGTCATGATCTCAGGGTTCTGGGATCGAGCCCCACATCAGGCTCTCTGCTCAGCAGGGAGCCTTCTCCCCGCTCTCTCTCTGCCTGCCTCTCTGCCTACTTGTGATCTTTCTCTCTGTCAAATAAATAAATAAAATCTTAAAAAAAAAAAAAAAAAGAAAGAAAACAAGCATACTGTTGCAGAGGCTGGACCCGTGGCAAAGGTAGGAGAAATCCGTACAACCCAGTCAGATTTTGCATGCTCTTGGATCTAGAGATGCAGGAAGAAGAGCAAAAACAAATGGGAGAGAAATGAAGCAGTGAGATGTGGTGACATTTAGTGCTATATATAATGTACCATCGGAAGTTCATATGTAGTATATGCAAACCCAAGGCTTTCCAATTCAGTCTTTCTGAGGTTATGAATGTACTTTGATTCGCTTCCCAGTTATCTCCTTATCTCTTGCCTTCCTCATTCTACCTCCTGAAACTGGTAGAATTTGCTCACAGTCTTCACTGTGCCTTTACTCTTCAAATCACCCAGCCTGGATTCTGCCTCCACCGCTCCAGTTGAGTAAGTTCTTGCCAAATTTATGAATTGCTTCCTAGTTGTCAAATCCAATGGACATTTTCCAGTCTCTCTTTATTGTGATGATTAAAAGAAGAATCTTAGTATATTAGAGAAGCCAAGAATGGACTGGCAAAGTTCCCATGATCCTACCATTTTGATTCTGTTTTAAAGCTGCCAAAATAACTACTGAAGATTTAGACAAGCAAAATGGGTAATTTTGGACTACACATAAACTGGGAAAGATTGAAATGTGTAACATTTGCCAAAAAGAATGGCTCCAAAATAAAGTTGAAATTGGAATATGAACCTTTGGAAATTGAGCAAGATATGGATAAGTAAGAGGCAATTTAATTAGGATTTATTAGCAGAAAATATAACAATCCTTCATGGAAGATAGCCCTGTTAACTTGACAGGGGATGAGGGGAAATGTTGCTTGGTAAACAGGCATGTCCCTATTTCTAGAAGATTCTGAAGCCTAAAAAAGAAGTTGAAAGGGGCAAAATTTTAAGAAATGCGTAAAGATGAACATGCATTTGGACACAGATGCCCTTATGAGCACCAAACTTACTGATTCAGAGTGTGGAGAGAATGAAGGACATGCTTGTAGAATATTCCAGTTGACAGTATTATTACTGGAATAATCTTTCAAAGAACAACTCAGTCCTCTACCTAATAATTGCTGGTGAGGGTAGGGTTTCCCCATTAAAGTTTTAGATACCTATTTATAGACTCTCCATTTATTTGATATGTATCTTTTCCTCATCTTTTTTATTTATTCAGAAACCGTCACTTTAAGAATGCTTGGGAGAGTGGACATATTGATGGGAATAAATGTTAGGTTGGTCCTTCCAAAAGGGAGAGACACACTAATGTCACCATCGTGATCAGGAGCAAACATTTATTAAACAGCTGCCCTGGTCCTCTAAGTTAGCTGTGAGGTCAGTGAAAAATTCTGAGTGCTCAGATGCTCTGCAGGGACATTTATCTAGAGAAAAAGGATGCATCAGCTCATTTTTAAAAAAGACTTGTGCCATCAAGTCATCCCAAAAGTACCCTTTTAAATCCAACAAGTCAAGCAAAACTATGGTTAATGATATGCTTGTGTTTATCAGAGCTGGCATTATGGCATTAAGTAAAATTTATGATACATTAGAGTTTACATTAGAGCTTTATTTTTGTGCTGTGTGTACACACGAGTACATTGGATCTCATTGTATAATTTCCACATAATTATTATCCCATTTTGGGGACACTTATGTTAAATAGCTACTAGTGTTTTTTGTAATTTTTATTTTTTTTGTGACATGTTGCTGAGTGTGTGGTGTGTGTGTATGTGTGTATGTGTGTTTTCTTTTAAATGCCAAGTCCTTGATCAAGAAAACCACCTCTAGTCATAATTTATAACATTTTTCCTGTGGGATATATAATCAAATTTATGACCCAGTTTCTCAGAACACATTAGAGCAGAAAGAAAAGTGTCTTTGTTGGCGTGTGGCATTAATATAAATATTGTTATATTGTAGCTTAATTTATGTTCTGGCTTTTCTTTTCATATGAGTTTTGTAATTACTTTAAGGTCCCAAATCTTGTATTATGTTTGGATTCTTTTTTTTTATGCTGAGCACATTACTGTGTATATAGTAGGAGCTAATTTAAGCATTTCTTAAGTGAATCATGTTAGAGTCAGGGAAAAATACTTGGAAACTTCATTGAACATAGGTTAATCTTACTTTGATGATTTAGAGTTCCTTTAGGAACTTGGAGTATTCCCAGAAACACTAAGAAAATCAATTACCATTGAATGGCACTATAAATTCTGTTTATTTAAGTTTTCTTGGGTTTTAGACATATAATAAATGGGATTTTGCTATAAATAGGAATAGATATGCATGCACACGGACCCATTCAGACTCAGCAATCCTATGGAAGAATGCAAACAGACTGGCTCCTGATGCAAATAGTGCTAATCCTGTGGAGGGACGGATGCCAGACCTTCTGCAGAAGGTGTGTGCTCAGAGTACCTGCACAGAAATTGTGAGAAAGCAAAGTCTGCTCTGAGTCTGGGTGAAATGTGGAGGCCAGAGGTGAAGGAGTGGATTGGTGAGGGCTGCAGACTCTGCTCACCACAGCTGAGAATTTGGGGTGTGTGTGTGTGTGTGTGTGTGTGTCCATCCTTACTCTTTCTGCCCCCACCACACCCCAGCTAAACCTGACCTTAAGATTCTAGTTTGCCCCAAAGCTCACCACTCTCTCATGGTCTGATTTGACTTGCTTTTCGTTTTCACTATATGTAAAGGACTCTTCTCCAGTTTATTCCTTACATTTCCCATAAGATTCTCTTTCAAATACTTAATTTTTGAATAAGCATTTAAGCATATGTTTTAGATTCCTTATCCAAATCTGATCTCTTTGGACTTGGACCAAAAAGGTCCATTTTCTCCATCCATAATTAAAGGAGAAATAATTGGGGAGTATCCATAGTGAAGATAAACACTGATGCTAACAGTGCATATAAAGGCTGTGAAGGTCGTGAGTAAAATGCCTCATGAAATGTGTGAGTGTAAAAACCAGTCTTTTACAATTATCATATGATCTCACTGAAATGAGGAATTTGAGAAATAAGACAGAGGATCGTAGGGGAAGGGAGGGAAAAATGAAACAAGATGAAACCAGAGAGGGAGACAAACCATAAGAGACTTAATCTCAAGAAACAGACTGGGGGGTGCCTGGATGGCTCAGTGGGTTAAGCCGCTGCCTTCAGCTCAGGTCATGATCTCAGGGTCCTGGAATCGAGTCCTGCATCGAGCTCTCTGCTCAGCAGGGGGCCTTCTTCCCTTCCTCTCTCTCTGCCTGCTTCTCTGCCTACTTGTGATCTCTGTCTGTCAAATAAATAAATAAAATCTTAAAAAAAACAAAACAAAACAGACTGGGGGTTGCTGGAGGGGGCGAGGGGTGGGGTGGGGAAGATGGTGTGGCAGGGGGATGGACATTGGGGAGGGTACGTGTTACGGGGGGAGTGCTGTGAATTGTGTAAGACTGATGATTCACAGACCTGGACCTCTGAAACAAATAATACATTATATGTTAATTTAAAAAAAAGGCAGTCTTTTAAGATCACTGTGTGAGGGGGAACCTGGGTGGCTCAGTCAGTTAACCATCTGACTCGCATTGGCTAGGGTCATTATCTCAGGGTTGTGGGAACCAGCCCTGCCTCTGGCTCCCTGCTCAGCAGGAAGTCTGCTTGAGATTCTCTCTCTCTCCCTCTCTCTTGCCCTCCCCCCGACCGTGTGTGTGCATAAGTGCACTCTCTCTCTAAAAAATAAATAAGTCTTTATAAAAATAAAATTACTGCGTGATTTCATGTTATGTGATCTTAAATGTGTATTTGTAACAAAATTAATTACTTGAACTTTTACAAGTAGATATTTTCAACTTAATATATATATACTCAAATGTGTGTATGTGTTTGTATGTAACCATTCAATTTGCTCCCAAATTACTTCGCATTTCATGGTTGAGAAAATGGAACCTTTAGGTGCCCGGCTCCTTCTGGCTTGTCTACTATGGAGCATCACCACATCCCACACCTGGTGGGTGCCACGGGGAGTCCCTGCCTACCTCTCCAGCTCGCTGGCCTTCTGCCCTATCACACTCCTGTCTCTTTGTTTTCAGTTACCCTGCCCTAGCTTACCGGGTTCCTTGCACCTAAGCTCCATTTCCTCTTTCCCTTTTCTTCTAGTATATGCCCTCATAGCGCCCTTGGCCTTTCATTCCAAGTGTAGTCGGTTCCGTTGAAATGCAAAGTACACGCTTAAAAAGATCACCAGGCTGTGCAGAATGGCGCAAAGAAAACCACCGGGCTTATGGGAACATGCAGTTGGAGTACAAAATTTAAAAACTTCCTCAGTGACACATAAAAAAGACCAGAAACTAATACAAAATGGTAGTACACTTTTGCATGTGTGAAACCATTAAGAAATGCTTAAAGACATCAGTAAGTCTGGTATTTTCTCTTGAGAAAGACCTGGTATTTACTTGTGGAAGTGGGCTTTGGAAAGGCTGCTGCTTGTGAGTTGAAGGGAGGCCATCTAAAATCCTTTGGAAAGTTGTACCACCAGATGGGTGTGGCCCAAGGTGAACCGAGGTCCCTGGAAGAGGTTTGTGCTTCTGTTCTCTTTGTGTAGTCCTCCCTGGCTCTGTTCAGCTGGGTGCAGATGTGTGCAGGTCCATCTGGAGTTCCCTCGCAGATGAAATCGCAGCATAAGCAAACAAAAATCACGCTTGCCCATACTGTTCACTAATATATCAACTTCACAGTTTCAAAACAGGTGTCAGCAGAACAGAGTGTACGCTGTTGTAAACTTAAGTGTATTTGTGTGATTTTCCATGAATGCCCATGTTCTCCCATCAGACCAGACAGGATAAAGGCAGGGCTCTATTTGTTTTTTGTCATCTTTGTGGCTCCACCACCTGGCACGTTGTCTGCTTGGTGATCAGCAATTGACAAATAAATGAATGTCTCTGCCCAGTTTTCCTTCATCTTCTATTTTCTCAGGACTCTTATTTCTGCTAGATACCCTATGAGTGAAAGGTTTATGGCTGATTATGGATTTTTTGTGCGCATGCGTGCGTTTACATGTATGTGTTTATGCATGTGTTTACCTAGGGAGCTAACAGTTTATGATGATTTCCTCATTAATTATCCACATGGCCCCTGTATTGGGCAGAACTGAGATGGAAAAATAGAACTTATGTCAACTTGTTCGATGGAGGGAACTTGAGGTGGGTATTTATTCAAAAGGTATTTTTCAGAGCTAAAAAATAACCAAAGAGTCCGTTGATGGATGATTGGGTAAAGAAATTGTATATATACATACATACACAATGGAATATTATTTAGCCTTTATTCTTAATAATGGAATATTATTAGTCTTGTTGCAAAGGTAATTCTGTCATTTTCAACAACATGGATGAAACTGGAAGATATTAAGTGGAAATAATGCAGACACAGAAAGAAAAAAGACTGGGTAATCTCACCTATATATGGAATCTAAAAAAAGTCAAATACAGAGAAGCAGAGAGTAGAATGGTGGTTACCAGGGTTGGGGTAGTGGGGGAGATGGGGAGAAGCTGGTCAAAGATACAAAGTTGCTATTAGGTGGGGTAGATAACTCTAGACATCTAATGTACTGCATGAGGACAGAGTTAATAGTGCTTTACTGGATATTGGAAATTTGCTAAGGGAGTAGATTTCAGGTGCTCTCCTCCCGCACGCAGAAACCGAGGACAAGATATACCAATTAGCTTGATTACAGTAATCATCCCCTGTGTGTATGTATATCAGATCATCGTGTCGTATACCTTAGGTACATGGAATTTTTATTTAAAAAGAAAAACCAAAGGGCATGGTAAGGCAGTTCGGGGGTTGACTACAGCAGGATGCTGCTGCCCGCCCTAGTACTGGTGAGACCAATGAAGGAGGTATTCTTACCGGACCTGAAGGTTAGAACTACCCAGAGGGACCAGATCGACCTAGCACCACAAAAGAGGGGTCACAGCTACTGATGAAAATGCTGCGTAAGCAGAGAGAGAAAGAGAGAGAGACTAAAAAACACCCAGTTTCTCCTGTCCTTGCATCTCAAATCTCCAGGAGTGCCTCCCAATTTAAGAACTCCACTAGAAGCCAGTTGGTGAGGGAGTACAGGAGTGTGGGTTGCAGGAATGAGCTCCATGTCCCACAGGGTAGAGCAGAGGGAAGGAGAGGACAACGGGGCAAAAGATCGGTGCCGCTCCACTGTTCCATTGCATCCTTTTCAACAAATGAAGGGATAAGTGGTATTCGTGCTGCCTAATGGGTCATTTTGTGACATTCTTCTTCAGTTTGTAAGGGACTCACATAACGGTTAGGACTTCGGAGTTTCCTTATGAAAAAACTTAACTGGTTAATGGGATATTTATCATGTGTCACATAGACCTGGCTAACCAGAGGGGTGCAATATATGTCATGATGAAGCTTTTTTCCTAATGAGTCGTGATGCAAAATATTTTTTAAAAAATGAAGTCTCTTTGTAGCGTCAGGTCATAGGAGCGTTGCAGTGTTTCTCACCTTTGCCCTGTCTTATTTTCCTTGCAGTTTATAGGCAATATTGTCCTCCAGAAGTTATATTTCCACCTGACTATTAAAGTATTCTCCAGGGCAAAAGAAAAGTAATCTAAAAGTAACTTTTACAAGTAATGATTGTGAGCAGACTATCCTGGAAACTGAGAACGTTCTTTCTATTTGGGTTGCCTTTTTATTTGATTCCTTCCTTGTATCATTTAGCCCAACAATGCTATGTACTGCAGAAATGGCGAGGCACTGATTGTTATTATTATTTTTTTGAAAGATATTAAAGGACTCAGGTCAGTGTAAAGACTATACAGTACTTACCCTGTAGACTCCATTCTTTGTTTTGTTTTTGTAAAATACGTAAAAGAAACTTTAAGTGCATGAATGAAAAACTTTTAAAATCGTTGACCGATTCTTCCTTACAAGGAGGAAGTATTAGTGAAACAAAAAATGCGATTTAATTTTAATAAATATATCTTAAAATTCAAAAAATTATATTTCTCCTTATGCATTCTGTAGTTCTATTTCAGAACAAACATTTAGCTCTGAATTTCAAGGCATTATATACAAGTTACGTTTTTATTCATAGTCTATAAAATTGTGGTCATGGTGAAATATTTGTTATCTTTTCCTCTGTTAGTAGCACTGCAAAGTGTAATTTACAAGGCAAGTTACACTGACATCCACTGGCTCTGTAAACAGAGTTACAGTATTTTAAGCCCCAACTTGAGAGTACAAGTAAATAAATTTCTTAGTCATGGGCTAACTTCATCATATATGTCCCCCCCAACACACATTAAATTCAAGGTATTCCTCCCACCATTCTTCCCTGGATGGCACCTGTTGTGGGAGGTGTGTCTAGCTCCTGGGGGTCTGCCATGGTCCAAGCTGACATTCTCTGAGATGTAAACCCTTGACATTGAACATTGTCCAGACTTCCTCACACTGGCTTCTGCAGATTATCCCAGTTCCCATCTGTGCTCCCTTCAGATGGTCCGTCCTGCCTTCTCCATAGCATCCTCTGTTTCTAGAAGAAGCCCTTCTGGTCTGTAGTCTTGCCCCGCATGTTGCAACCTTGCCCCTCTTGGTGATGATGGTAGCGTTTGCCTGCTCCTCACATCATCCAGTGAGCTTGGTGAGGGGTCTCCCTGTTATTTTGGCCACAGGATTGTGGGGACAGTAAGGTGTTGGGGGTAGAGGGCCACATACCATTCTCCAAAGCTCCAGAAGGAAAGGACATGACTCTGGGCGGGGGGTGGGGGGGGTGTATGATTGTTCCCCACCTCCTGCCTTCTTAGAAACCCAAACTATATTTAACTCTTCTGTTTCCCTTTACATGTTTCTGCTCTTTTAAAAACATTTTTACAAGATTAATTCTTAAGCTGAAAAGTTAAGAATTTGAGTTTTTTGTTTCCCGATTCTCTTATAGACATGCCCTTTAGGCAATGAATAGTTCAGTAGAGGTCCTTGTGGGGAAAGACCTAAGGTCCCAGTGAAGTTCAGTAAAGCTGGGGTGAAGTAACCTCAAACATTACCCAGTAAGCATTCGTAAAGCTTGTATTCTTGGGGGCCTGTTTCCTCACCTATAAAACTGGGATTCTACTGCCCAATTTAATAATAAATATAATAATTTCAAAAAATTGTGTTTCTCTCTATGTATTCTATAGTTCTATTTCAGAACTAACATTTAGCTCTTAAAATAAATTATAACAAAAATATAATAAAGATTAAATGTGATAGATTAGGACGGCTGCCATACCCATTGAAATAAAAAAATGTTAGTTCTTTCTCTTTCACTCCTCCCTTCCCTCATAGTTTAGAGACAGAAGTTTAACTGAGGTAGATACACAATATCAAATAAAATCAGAAAGTGGACTCAGGGCCATAATTCAAAGTGTTACTCCTGTAACTGGCGAGGCAAAGCCTAAAAAAAGTCTTGTGTTATTACAGAAGCAGTACATGTGTGCTGTAAGAAATTAGGCACCACCGACTAGCAAAACCAAGAAGAAAGTCACCATTGGGGCACCTGGGTGGCTCAGTGGGTTAAAGCCTCTGCCTTCGGCTCCTGGGATTGAGCCCCGCATCGGGCTCTCTGCTCAGCGGGGAGCCTGCTTCCTCTTCTCTCTCTGCCTGTCTCTCTGCCTACTTGTCTGTCAAGTAAATAAATAAAATCTTAAAAAAAAAAAAGTCACCGTATTCCTGCATGCAGAGATAACTACTTTTAGCAGTGTAGTGAATATTTACTTTGATCTCTGGTTCTTTCTGTATACCTATGTATGCATATATAAATTTATAATATAATTTTCATCTCATTTAGAGCCAAAGAATGTTCTCTTTTTCCTTGTACCCAAAATGTCGTTCACTGCTGCTTATCCAATAAGCACCCAAAAGAGGAGTGCAGATTGCCTGTGTTTGTTCTGTCTCTTACGTCTTTTTAAAGTAAGGATTGTGTATTTTTATTGCCATTGACTTGTTGAGGAGATCTGTCCAACTGTCCTGTGAAATGTCTTACCTTCTGGGTGTGTCTTATTTCTTCTTCAAGGTGTTTAGCTTGTTTCTTTGCTATTTGTTACCCAGGCATTTTGTCTAAAATGTTTTTAATTTTATTTAACTTTGCTTCATCATTGATGCTGTAGATTGCATCCTATCAGAATAAAAAACCTTGGTGGTGCTAAAATTAATGGTTGCATTAGGGTGATGGCTCTCAGATACTTTCATTATGCAGTTAAGTATTTCCTGTTCTGTCTAGTGAGCAATGCGTATGGGGTTATTTTGACATTATACGAATGTCTACTTCCTCATCTACCATTCACCTTACAGTTTTAGAACCACTTAATGATGAATAAAGGTATTTTGACTCAGAAGAAATGACTCAGTATGTTATAGAAATGGAGATTGGTATGGAGGATTTTTAAAAAGTAGCTAGCTATATCAGATTTTCCCTGTTCAAATTAGGAAGGAGGCCAGATCTTAGTAGTCTTCGACAAGGGCATGTCTTTTTTGGCCAAGACACACAGGATTGCCAGAAATACCAAGAATTGAGACTAAAATTCAGAGAAAACCATAGGGTGACTTTAACCAAGAATGATTTTGAATTTGTGCTTGGGTTGAGTGTAAGGGGAGGGTGAAAGTTTAGAAAATGATGGAATTTGTAATCCAATGTTATTCAAAAAATTTAAGGCACTTTAAAAAAATGAAATCTAAGACACTTCAAAAATTGAAATTGGATGACTTTTTTTCAAGGAAGTCTGAAGTTGGAATACTTTTTCCTTTATATCAGTATAGTATATTTTGATGAAGTACCAGGATTTTATGAGCTCTGACAATTTCTTCATAAACCCTCTCTTTTCTGCTCTCCAGATGTAAATTATTCTTTTCTGTTTGCCAGGAGTAAATTACCCTGTCCTCTGGCACACGGACTACTTCTAAGGCTTCTAGGAGGATTAGATAGTATTGGATTCTTAAAGAGCTTCAAGATCTAGTTTTGGGGAACAGGCTGCTTTGGAATATGTGCACGGAATGTAAGTCTGAAAGAGGCACCAATGTTGCTGGTCTGTTTGTCCGCTTGGATGACATGATTCAAAGTCCTTTGAAGACTTGGAACAGAATTTGAAGTTTTTCCTTAGGAAATATAGAGATTGGTGGTTTTAAGAGGTATGATAGACTATATTGTATTATTGTCTTATTGATTGTATTATTAGAAACATTTGCTGTCCCTTGCTCAGGTACTAACTAGGTGCTTGGCCATGTGACATGCTTTGGCCAATGAAATGTGAGAGTACATTTTGCGTGCTATTTCCAAGCCAAAGTTTAAGAATCCTGGTGTGGTTCTACTAATGATCTTTTCTTCGTCTCCCCTGAGACTGGCATGCCCCAGGGAGTAGCTAGCTGCTCTTTCAACCTGGCTCTTAGATCTGTGATGAGTGGATAGCATATTTGAGAAATGAACTTTGTTTGTGGTTGGAAATCAGTAACATTTTGGTTTGTTATTGCTGCATCGCTTAGCCTAAACTGACTGCCACAGAGGAGACGTGAGATATGTGAGCATAACCGAGCTGGTGCTGATACCAGCTAGAGGGTATGGATGAAAATTTTAGTCCATGATCCTCTGCACACTAGTCTTAAAGGCATCTGGATTTTCCTTTCAGCTCTGTGATTCAATAAAGTAGGCTGCCAAACTAGAACGGGGTTAAAGTGCCCATGGGGAGATACGTGAAGCTACTAAAGTCATGCGTAACACCACAAATCACAACGGCTTGCAAGAATGAGAAAGAACTTTCTTCGATTAGAGCATTAGTCTTCTTTGAGGTTAGCACTAGTGATTTGTTGGCACAATTAACGGAAAGTGAGCTGGAACTTTTTAATTATTTTTCTTTCAGATATGCTATTTGAGATAGTTATTTGAATTGCAGTGTCACATTGTGAAATAACACAATCTGTTGCTTTTATAGTCACACAAATTAATTTTCAACTGAGGTATAAATGTCAGCTGATGTATGTCCTACTCAGGAAAAAAATTCCTTTATATTTGATTTTTTTTTTTTTTTTTAGGAGAAAACATGCTCACAATAAAGTGTGAGAGCTATGCATTGTGAGGAAAAACCATTCTGTCTTCAATGGAAATTAATCTCTCAGAACTGAAGCAGGTTAAATATTGCTGAAGTGTGTGCTTTAATTACAAACCTTAGGGATCTTAGTTTTATGGCTCAGTTTAAGTATCCAAACCTGTGCAGCATACCTTAAGTTAGCCAAGTCACCTAGTAGGTGGTTATAAATCATGATTTTGCATAAGGAGAATCACATACAAGTTAAGAATTAGAGACACACCACTGTTCACCTCACCCGACTCAATGAAGTTGGTGTTCAAAAGGATGGTCTTCTCTGTAGATCATTTTGCTGTGTATTGGGAATTTTCAGATATAGGTAATTCAGGGAATCAGGAAACGGAGATGAGGGTTTATAATTCATAATTGAAATTTAGCCTTCAGATTAACTTCATTAGAATGCAGCTAATTAGGAAGTAATGTATTTATTAAATGAAATGACCTCTAGATTTGCTCTTTCAGGACAAAATTAGGTTCTCCGAGGGGTAAGGATATTGAAAATCACTATTTAAAGGGATATTGTTGCCAAGATTTAATAATTAAAATTATAACACTTTGGTTTTTAAAGTTTTTATAGATCTACACTTCAGTCCTGAGCAAAAAGTGATCCTTTTGATATGAAAAAGGTGAGTACGCATTTCCCAATCCTAAAGAATTCATAATCACTACTTATTGTTAATTTGAATGACTAAGTTCAGTTCAATAACACCTCCTGACCATTGGTCACTATGGTAAACTGGTGATACAGAAATGAAGGGATTTTCTCCCTACCCTCATGAGCCTCACAACCTAGGAAAGAAAACAGACCCCAAAAAGAAGCAATGTATAGCTTGATATCTGGCATGATGGGAATATTATGGAAGAGAGAATAATTCCATTATGGGGAAATAGGGAAAGATGGACAAGACATTATGAAAATATGTTATTTTCAAAGTTGACTTCTCAATCTAAATGGCCGTGGAGTTAAGATGGACATTATATAAGCTTTGTCTAGGGGATTCTTTAGAATATAATGAATACATAACTATTCCTAGTTCTTACAACTTGTGACATTGTATAAGCAAAGGATTCTTTAGTTTCAAGACAGGAAGAATGGAGCCCTATGCTCTTTTATTTACCTATGTAGAGATCTTTCATGGTCTAGGGAAGGGAAGGGGTTTTGTTCGCAGGACTTAACAAATTTTTAGCTCTGGGATGTTTTCTAACTCTCTGTTGTTTTGGAGTGCCCGAGAAGATCTCTGTATGTCTGTGTGTGTACTGAAATTCCTCTCCCAGCTCACTTTGGATGAATTACGTTTCCCTACAGGTAATAAACCCCATTGATTAGATGGAGGAAAGCACAGATAATATAAAAAAATGTGAAGGAAAATAAAACCTATTTAATATCTCAAAATTCTAAAATAATATCTGGTTACTTTTATTGAACTAGATATTGTTGCAATATCCAAGTTTCAATTCTATAACAAATCATATTTGTTCGTGAAAGTTAAAATAAAATTCTGCCTTCTTTATGAAGCTTTTGTCAATAATTTGTCACAGCTATCTCTGCTTTTATTTGAAATTTCTATAACATTTACAATTTCTGTATGTAATGGAGCTGTCAATTCTGAATTGCCTTGTATCTCATCTCCTATTGTCTATGTTAAAACATTTTCTCCTTAAAAAGATGAAAGTCCTTGGAGATTCCAAGGACAGTCGTTTACACTATCTCCACTGAGATTGTTATAAACATGCAGTGTAGGGCTTCTAGGTTCCCACTGCATAATGGCATCCGTGTACATCCAGATCTACCCATACATCTTCCAAAGAAAGAATACAGATCAACAAAGAGAGCAGATAAAACCACAGCATAACTATGAGACCTAGGATGCTACGGACTTCAAGTTACCTCAAGTTAAAGAAACCCCCAAGTCTAGCAGGGGAAAATCAGAAGAGAGGAAAAGGGAAATGGGAGGGTTGATGGAAACATGGAGAATACTCTCTAGCTGGAGAACAAGTACCACCTACACTGTGGACTCTAAGAGGAGGTCTAGGACTTGGCAAAATGAAGGTGTTGATTGGTGGGGACTTAAAAGGAAATAATTTGAATGTATATGGGAAGAGAGGTGGCTTTCTCTGGAGGCATTCCAGCCAGTGGATTAGGGGGTGACTTGACATGCAGAGCATTCATTGGACACTTGGTAGTAATGTGAAGGAAAGAAGAAAGGGAAAAATGTAAGGGCCTTAGAGAAACAAAATAACAAAATCAGAAGATCTGGTAACTCCTAGCTACCTATCCCCTCCAAAAAAATGCACCTCTTCATGCTGATAGTGCTCTTGGACAAAGAAACCTGGTAAGGTTTAAGTTATGCAACCATCTCCATGAGCTAGTTGTTTTAACTGCATCAGAACAGTTGTTGTTGTTTAATATAACAGCTTTCTTGCGGTGCAGTTCATATACAACACAATTCACCAATTTAAAATGTGCAGTTCAGTGGTTTTTAGTATGTTCACAGAGCTGTGTAACCATTACCACAATACATTTTAGGACATTGTCATTACCCCAAAGAGAAGCCCCATGCCCATTAACAGTCAGCATCCCAGTTTCTTCCAGGTCCTCTCCTTCCTGACCCTTGACAACCCTAATTTATGTCCTTTTCCTATAAGTTTTTTTATTCTGGAAATTTCATGTAAATGGAAACATACAGTATATGGTCTTTTGTGTCTGGTATCTTTCACTTAGTGTAATGTTTTCAGGGTTCACCTATGTTCATCAATATCTGTCAGTATTACTTTCCTTTTATTGTCTAGTAATATCTCTTTGGATGAATATACCACATTTTACTTATCAGTTAATGGCTATTTAGGTGTTTCTGCTTTTTAGCTATTACGAGTACTATTGCTGTGAACATTCCTGTACAAGTCTTTGGACCTGTTTTAATTTCTTTTGGGTATACCTTGGAGTGGTGTTGCTGGACCATAGGGTAATTGTATGTTTAACCTTGTGAACTGCTAGAGTGTTCACCATTTTGCATTCCCACCAGCAGTGCCTCAGGGGTTTAACTTTCCACATTCTTGCCAACCTTTGTTGGTATCTGTCTTTTTGATCCTGTTGGGTATGAAGTGATATCTCATGCTTTGTATTTTCATTTTCCTGATGCCTAATAATGCTGAGCATCTTTCCATGTCATAATTAAGGGTTAAGAATACTTTCATCCTCCAGTATGTTAAGTAACTTGAATTCAAATAAAAAAAAGAAACTAAAAAAAAAAAAAAAAAGAGTACTTTCATCATTCCTCAAAAATTCATCTGCGAGGGACCCTAAATGCCTATCACTAAGTTAAAGAAGCCAAGCTGTAAAGGCTGTTGGGTACTGTATGATTCCAAGTCTATGACATTCTGGAAAAGGCAAGACTATGGAGATGGTAAAAGATCATTGGTTGGGAGGTAGAGAGTTGAATAGACAGAGCACAGAGGATATTTAGGGCAGTGAAAATTATTGTGTAGAATACTCTAACGGTGGGTACATGCCATCATACATTTGTCAAAGCCCATCGGGTATACAACACCAAGGGTGAACTCTAATGTAAACTCCAAAATTTGAGTGATAATGGCATGTGAGTGTATATTCATCCACTGAAACAAGTGTATCCCTCTGGCATGCGATATTGATAATGGGGAGGCTGTGCATATGTAGAGGTAGAGATTACATGGGGCAAAAAAAAAGTCTGTACTTTCCTCTCAAATTGGTCGCAAACCTAAAATTACTCTAAAAAAGAAAATCTATTAAAAAAAAAATGTTCCTCTCTGTTAATTTTCAGTAAACTACCATTCCAATCCCAAGAAACCATTGATCTTCTATCTTTATAGTTACACAATCTCTCTTAGAAATTTTATATAAATGGAACCCTGCAGACATAATTTTTTGTGTTAGGGTTCTTTCTCTTACCAGGATGTCTTTGAAATTCTTTCCTGTTGTTGGGTGTTAATGCCTTTCTACTGCTGAGTAGTATTCCACCTCAGTGGTATATCACATTTTGATTATTAGTATCATTTTTTACTATGTTAAAGCCATTTGAATCATTTCCAGTTTTTGGCTATTGTGAATACTACAACTGTGAACATTGGGTGCAAGTCTTTTTGTGTGAGCATATGTTTTCATTTCTTTAAATTAATAAATACAAGTGGAATTCTTGTGGTGTATGGTAGTACATGTTAAACTTTTAAGAAACTGCTTAACACTTTACCAATGTCGCAGTACCATTTTAGACTCTTAACATTGATGTTTGAGTTTTCTAGTTTCTCCTCATCCTTGTCAACACTTGATAATGTCCACTGTTTGGACTTTAGCCATCCTTTTGAGTATGTGATGATATCTCATTTGGTTATTATTTACATTTCCCTGATGACTAAGGATGTTGAACATTTTTCCATGTGTTTATTTTTCATTTGTGTATCTTGTTTGTGAATCATTTGATCAAATCTTTGACCCTTTAAAAAATGAGTTTTTCTATTCTTATTATTGATTTACAGAGGCTCTATATATTCTGGATAGAGTTCTTTATTACATATATATGTATATATACTATACACCAGGGAAAATGTGATATACATATGTATATATACGTATAGACGTATATACACACACACATATATATGTGTGTGTGTATATACAATGTATATCACATTTTCCCTGGTGTATAGTTTATCTTTTCCTTTGCTTAACAGTGTCCTTCGAAGAGGAAGTTATTTAATTTTCCATCAGAACCTTTCACAAATTTTGTTTCTTATTATTCATGCTCCATTGACTGATGTTTGCATATTAAACTAATCTTGCATTTCTGGAATAAAACCTCTTGATCATCTTATATTATTTGTTTTACATATTGCTGCATCTAATTTGTTACAGTTTTGTTTGGGATTTTTGTATCTATGTTCATGAGGGATAAGGATTTGTAATTTCTTTTCTTGTAATATCCTTCTTGACTTTCAGTATCAGGATTATTTTGCCTCATAAAATAAATGGAAAGTATATCCACTTTATACTATTAAGAAGTATGTTGAATTTTGGTATTGTTTCTTCCTTCGATATTTGAAGGTATTCATCAGTAAAGTCTTGTGGACTTTTATGTAAAGATTTTTAATTATGGATTCAAGTTCTCATTATGTCTCTATACATTTTGGTAATTTGTATTTTTCAGTGAATTTGTCCCTTTTATTTAGGTTGACAAATTTATTGCCATGAGTTTGTTTCTAACATTCTCTCTTTCTGTCTGCAGTGATGCCCCCATTAATTACTGATATATATACTTGTATTTTTTTTCCTTGATCAGTCTGGCTAAGTGTATCAATTTTACATATCTTTTAGAAGAAGCAGCTTTTTAGCTATATTGAATTTGTCTTATCTTCCTTATTTCCTTTCTTATAATTTGCTCAATTTTAATTTTAATTTTTTGTTGTTTCTTGAGACAGAAACTTAGATAATTGACTTTCTATCTTTATACTATATGTATGTAGCTAAAATTTCCCTCGAAGCACTGCTTTAGATTCATTGTATACTATGTATACATTTTGATAAGTTACATTTTCATTTTCATTCACTTAAAAATATTTTATAACTTCTACTCTTTCCTGTTTAGAAGTGTAGTACTCAGTTTTCAAACAGGTGATGGATTTTTCTTGTTATCTTTCTTTTTTATTTCTTGATCAATTCCGCTGGGATCAGAGCACATTGTCTCTATGATTCAGTCCTTTGGGATTTGTTGGCTTTGCCTTATGACCCAATATATGATCTACTTTGCAAATGTTCTTTGTGGACCTCAAAAGAATATCTGTTCTGTCAGTTATTGGGAGTTGTTCTATATATATATTCTTTTCATTGAATCAGTTTAGTTCACTTTGTTGTTCTTATCTTTATAATACCCTTACCAATTTTTTGTCTGCCGTTCTTTCAATTCTTAAGGGAAGGCTGTTAAAATCTCTAATGGTGATAGTAGATTTGTGTCTCTTTCCTTTTCTCTCTTTACCTTGTTTCTTTCCATATTAAACATGAATATATATATGTATAACATAAATATGTATTAAACACAAATACATATTAAACACATACATACATATATACACATATATCTATGTATACACATATATTTATATATACATAGTATTAATATTGTTATATTTACTTTCTTTGGTTTTTATTTTATTGATATATCTTTTACCATTCTTTACTTTTGACTTATCTATAGCCTTATATTTAAGATGTTTCTCTTACAACTAATTGCATCAGTTTCCTGTTGCTGCTGTAACAAGTTACCATTAACTTGTTGATTTAAAACAGTAAAAAATCCATTTTCTTTCTGTCCTGCAGGTTAGATGACCACAGTGGGTCTCCCTGGTCTAAAATCAAAGTATTGGCAGGTCTACATTCCTGCTGGAGTCTTTATGGGAAAATCCATTTCCCCACCTCTTCCAGCATCTGGAGACCGTCCACATTCTTAGCTCATGATCCTTTTCCATATTCATGACCAGCAGTTGCCAGTCCATTCTTTCTCATGCTGCTGACTCTCCTGAATCCCTCTTTCATTTACGAAGATAGTTGTGATGAAGCTGTGTCACCTGGACAATCCAAGATAATCTTCTTCTTTTAAGGTCTTAATTTAATCATATCTGCAAAGTCCTTTTGCCATATATGGCAACATATTCACAGGTTCTGGCAGTAGGACAGGGTCCTCTTTATGGGAATTGTTATCCTGCTTAACAACCAGCATAATATTGGTTACAAATACAGTTAACTGAGTTAACTGTTATTTTTTTACATTTATTTACAGTTTTTTTTTATTATTCATTCATTTATGTGTAATACAATTGATGGCTGACGTGAGTTTATGTGTAACATTTTGCTCCTGATTTTCTACTTGTTGCCCTCTTTTTCCTGCCTTCTTGTGGGTTAAACAAGTATTTCATTCTGTTTTTTTCTCATCCAGTCTTTTTAGTTACATATAGTTGTATGACTTTTAGTGGTTATCTTAGAGATTTCAATATGCATCCAAGACATTAGAGTCCATCTTGAAAATTTTTTTTTATAACATACATTCTGAAAGCTCTTGTATGCTGTTAGCTCAGCTATGTGTAAATCTGCTTTTATTTTTATTTTCCTACTGATTATCAGTCTTGTTTGCATATTGGGTATACCTACACATAATGTCTTACCCTCATTTGCCCTCTTCTCATATAGAAAGTGATCTTTCTTCTGTGTGATTTTTGTTCATTTAGCCTTCATTGTTCCCGCATCTTTTTGATGTCCTTTAAAATATGATGCTTGAAAAAAGATTTTATTTATTTATTTGACAGAGAAAGAGAGAGAGAAAGTCACAGAGATAGCACAGCGGGGGTGAGGGTGAGGGGGTGGCAGGAGAGGGAGAGGGAGAAGCAGGTTCTCTGCTGGGCAGAGAACCCGATGCAGGATTTGATCCCAGGATCCTGAGATCATGACCTGAGATGAAGGCAAGGTGCCCAGCAACTGAGTCACCCAGGTGCCCCTAAAATATATTTTTGAAATACATCCTCATTTTTTTTTTTTTTTTTTTTTTTTTTGTAGTTGCAGAGGAACCTTAACAGGTGGCCATGACCTCTCCAACCATACTGAAAGCATGAGTCAGGAAGTATCATTTACAAAAGAGACAAGTTTTTTTTTTTTTAAGATTTATTTGAGAGGGAAAGAGTAGGGGGGTGGAGGGCTACAGGAAGGGAGGGAATCCCAGGCAGACACCCTGCTGAGGCTGCAGCCTAAGGAGGGCCTAGATCCCATGATCCTGAGATCATAAGCTGACCTGAGAAGAGGTAGAGTCAGACACTCAGCTGACTGAGTCTCGCAAGTGTCTCTGTGAGGGAGTAGAGTTAATGGAGCTGTATGCAACAGGGCAGGCTGATTGTTAGGAAACCTTGTAAGGATGTTGGCTCCACCTGAAAAGTAGCATGAGCTGGTGTTTGAGAAT
Organism: Neogale vison; assembly: GCF_020171115.1. NCBI lineage: Eukaryota > Metazoa > Chordata > Mammalia > Carnivora > Mustelidae > Neogale > Neogale vison. The sequence goes on along the minus strand of NC_058093.1, from coordinate 94,387,360 downwards.
ACTTTTGCTTTTTTGTTTTCCCATGACTTTAGTAGTGCCTTCCCAGGAAGGTTTGTATATTTTGACATGACATGAATTCCTGCTGGGAACTGTGAAATTTCAACAGGAAACTAGATGGCTATCCAATTCATATAACTCTCAGAGGTGCTGTTTGGAAACTAGTTTATCAAGTTCCCTTTGAAATATTTTAAGAATGGATTGTAAGAGTCGGGTATTACCTGTAGGTGGCAGGAGAAAGACGTTTAGTTATAAACTCTGATTCAGGATTTTCAGTGATTAATTACTAAATGATAAAATTGAAATATTCCCCAGTATTTTCACCTTTGTGCTTCCAATCAGTTCTGGGATTTTTGAGTTCTTCTGAAATCAATATTTGTTTAGGTTTGGGAAGAGACTCTTTATGAAGTTAGAGACATGTCACAATATAAATTTTATTAAGACTGAGGTCAGGACTTTATCATTCTCTTTGAAGAGCTTCCATTTTTAATGTTAGACTTTTTAAATAGTAATTATAAAATTATAAACATAATTCACCCTGTTTCTATATTTGGGACATTTATGAAGAAGCCCTAGTTAAATTTTGAAACCATTAGGCAGAATATAATATTGTCAGTTTCACTAGCCACAATATTAAAACACTATATTTGTTGACCTTCAAAAAAAAAGGGGGGGAGTGAAGATTCATTTGTTTTTTTGTCAAAAAGGAAAGAAAGAATAATTAATAATAAGTAAAGTGTCTAGGACATACATCTTTTCAAGAAGCCAAATTTTGTTCACTCAAGAACCTTGGAAGAACAAGAGAATAGTACTGCTTGTGTATCACTAAACCTTCAGATTCTGGAACAGGTTATTGAGTGAAGGTGAGAAATTTTTCTTTCTGGGAAATTATTCCAGTCTCCACTAGTTGGTTTAGATACTCATCACTCCTTTTCACCCCCAAGTCAAGGGAAAGATTTAAAGGACCACTTCTCTAGCTCTCTCAAGGCCATGAGTCACTAAAACACACAAATTCATTATATAGCCTCTCTGCATTTTGAATTAATGGACTTAAAAACAATTGGAGAGGACATAAGTCTTCTCATAAGCAACTTCATCGGGATGAACAAATGCACAGCAGGCATCTGCCCAGTGATGTCTCACTAGTGCAGATGAAACCTCAGGGTAAAAACCATGGCGTAGGGCTTATTTAAAATGGACTTGTTCATGTGTTGCAGATGGATTGGGCATTGATTACACATAATGACTGTTCACGATCTTTTTGAGACTGGTCGGATGGAAAGCAATATAGTTCTGCACACATTTTAATCATTTTTATTGAGTGTTGGCGCTTTTTCTGAACCTTGCAGGGGACATTGTATGTTTGGTTTTTATTCATCCTTCCTTTCAGTCTTTTCATTCAGTAAGGCATTTAGCCTGATATCAAGTGATGCTGGTTTCAAAGGCTTAGCACATTCGTTCAAAGCAAATGACATCTCTAAGTGTTCTCTGCCATATGCAAACACTTGAAGTTATTTATAACTAGATTTTATGTGGGGTATTTTGCATACCTATACCAAATGGGCTGCTGAATTTCCTGTTTAGCCATTTAATATATCCTACGTGTGTGTGGAGGTGATTGTACACAAAATGAGCTACATCCTTGCAAAAACTAGTATGTAGGCGGATTTTCAGAGAACTTAAAGGGCTGCCATCACTAAAATTATGAGAGGAAAATCTGGCAGGATTACGCATTCTGTTACATTTGTTCTCTCTCTCTCCTGTACTCTCCTTTATGACTGTTTCCTACTTGGAATGCCATTTCTTGGGCCCCTACCTGAGACTCAGGGATGGCTATTGTGTGAGAATGCACTCGGCTCTATAAAAAAGTGTTGACTCTGTATTACTCCCTTTAGTTGGACTCTCTTTCCTCCCTTATTAGAACAGGATTCAGAGGCTGGTTCCTCAAATCTTGCCTATTAGTCACCCAGTTTACACATCAAGATATGCCTGAGTTGGTCTTGATTGTAGACTAGCCCTGACTGGCACTAGCCAATTGGGAACAGTTCCTTGAAAGCTTTGTGTTCAGTTCTTGGGTTTCTTCCCAAGGTTGCAGAATCACAGTGGTTGCTTTAGACTCCCGTAGAGTCTCCTTCAAAGAGAGGGGATTTGGTGGGTATTCTTTACTGTGATTGTTAGCAGCACTTGGGGTAGGATGGTTAGCATCCTTCCCCCACTTCCCTGTCTTCTACATGCTGCTTTCAGGCAAATGAAAGTGTCTACACATATTTCCAAAAGAGCCCCTGGGGAGGTGGCACTGTATCAGGTTGAGAACCACTGACATGATATTAACACTCTACCAAAACCAAAACCAAACAATAGCCAAACTGGTCAGTGCACATTTTTACTCTCTTGTGAAATCAACACTGGCCAAGGCCATACTGACTTTGACCACTCTCTGTGGGTTTATGTAAAAGCAGTAATCATTTGTTTGTACTTGACCTAGCCAATTTCCTTTGAAAACTCAAATTCCCATAAACATTGGTCAACTAGACAATAGAAGTAGTTAGCAATGTTTTCTAACTGGTTTTGTGGTCTATACTCATTTCCTAATTTCTTTTAGGCCTTATCTAGGGATTCACTTGTCAGTTTGGGGAATCTCCCCTATTTGACTTTCATGTAGCTGCTTCCCTATTTGACTTACATGTAGATGCTTTGAGTTTGTATAAAGCTTAATGCTATCTTTTTTGATGAAGGAACTCCTTTTCCTACTTTTTTTTTTTTTACTAAATAAAAGCAATACCTTCCATCTAAACTTACTATGTAGGATAGTGCTTGACAGTTATCTGTTAGCAGAATAAGAAAAATGATTTATTTTCATATAACAAGAGAGATATTAGCTGGCTCTGGGATTTTTACTATAATGTCATTACTGACCTACACTGTAATAGTCCAATTTTATAGTACAACATACTTTTTGGAAGTGTTTTATAAGATTGAAAAAATAATTTTAACACTTAAGTTTCACAGATGTTAGAAATGTTTCTTTTGAACAGTTGGAACCATTAACTAGAGCCTGTTTATTTTATTTCAGTGGCAAAAAAAAAAAAAATCCCTTGTTAATCAATAGTTTCCATAGATTGCTTTTTTGGCAACCCGATTTCACCTTCAAATTCACTGACCTGTGTTACAAGCAAGTCTGTAATTTAATTCAGGTCAGTTCAGACTTGACTTATATTGTAAGTCATTACCTCCTTTGCAGCCAATCAGCATTTAATTTTTCAGAGTTCAAAGTCACTTTTTAATTGCTAAGTGTAAGTATACATGCACACACACACACACACACATAGATATTCAGACACATTTTTATTTATATAATACATGTACTTTTTTTGTTACTGTGGAGTGCTTCTCCTGGATTAGTGTTACTTTGAAAGAAATATAGAACTTCCAGGGATTGGAATATTGTCTTTTCAGTGGGCTCAATGTAACTTTTTACTACCTTCCCCAAGTAAGTTTTTCTTAAAGGCTCATTGCTGTTTAGAATATCTCTGTACATACCACTGTTCCAAGGTGGGTCACTTTGGTTTTACCTTTACTCTCAATAACATGGGCATAATTGAATCATGGTACAGATAAAGTAACTATGTGAATATTACTTTGGAAGAGTGCTTGAAAGAAGAACATCTTTGAAAACATAAGGAGTTTCCTTTTAGACATGTGTGCACTCTAGGTGGAAAGAAAAGTACTCTCATGGGTGTTGGTCTATGGAAATTTGATTTTATTTGAAAAAATAAATAATTGTTTGAATAAACAAATAATTGTTTGAAAAAAATTTTATATTCCATGATTTAAGATTTATCTAAAAATTTAGAGATTTATCTAAACTCCCACATTTCTCATAATAAATTTCTCTATTATCTTTTATGTAGTATACACGTAGAAATGTTTTCAACTCCTGGGCCACCAAAATTTCGTCCAGCCATCATATTTGCATCAGTTTCAAATATTTTTACAATAAATGTGTGTGTGTGTGACCACCTCCTTCTTTTGTGAGGTAAACATGTTAAGAATCATAAGATATTGGGTGAGACTGCGTGGTTTTGAAATCCAGTTTCCTCCTTTCAGGGTTTATTTTACTGCTCTGTGGTTTATAGTCAGTATCTGTCAGTAGGTGATTGTTTTGGGGGATCTTCTCCATAAAGTGGGATGTAATATTGTATGACTTGTTACTGCCAGATCAGAATAGAACACTGTAAAACTGTAATCAAGGGGGAAATGGGTGTTTCCATCTGTTAATCACACAGCTAAGTGAATCTCTTTTTGAGTAGTGAGTAGACTGTGCAACTTGTAGCAAACCTGCTGAAATTGTATTTTGGAAGTAAAATGTTTGTGAGATGAGCTATTTTCAAGTAGAGATAGATTTGTGTAGGTTTTCGTAATTTTCTCATGTTTCCTGTCTTAAAGTTTGGGTAGTCCACTAAGACTCTTTAGGAGCTATGTGAGAGAAAGATCGAGAGGGAGAGGAAGATACTGAGAAAGGGATATTGAGAGAGAGAGAGAGAGAGAGAGAGCGAGAGAGAGCATGCACAACTTTTAAGATTTCCTTCTCCCGAATTTTCTTGCTTTTCAGATAGTACAAAACTTTCATAGTGCCCCAAATACCGCAGGATCTTGAAGACTTTCATATTATGGGCTATACAGTTCCCTGGGCTTATCGTGAGCTCACTGTTTATCTACTAGATGATCTCCTACTATCCTCTCAAACACATTTAGCGCCACCTCATTCACGAAGCTTTTCCTGACTTTCCCAGGTAGACCTGCAGTGTTTTCTTCTGGTTTTCCCTTGTCCTCTCTCTCTATGTCTATTTTAGGAATAGTCCTTAATCTTGTTGGTTTATATATCTCTGCCCCCAATATAATTTATGGCTTGGAAGGCAGAGATACTTACTCTGCCGAATGTTGTAACTCGTAGCTCAATCTGCCACGACCACTGGAGAAACGGACAAATAAGTTTAGAATTAAAAATAAACCTTGGAATTTTTTAAAAATAGTTTGCATTTTAAAGATTTTATTTATTTGACAGAGAGAAATCACAAGTAGACGGAGAGGCAGGCAGAGAGAGAGAGAGAGAGAGAGAGAGAGGGAAGCAGGCTCCCTGCCGAGCAGAGAGCCTGATGCGGGACTCAAGCCCAGGACCCTGAGATCATGACCTGAGCTGAAGGCAGCGGCTTAACCCACTGAGCCACCCAGGCGCCCCTAAACCTTAGAATTTTTTTTTTCTGTTCAGACTTCTCATTTAAGAGATGAGAAAAACTGAGGACCCCCTCAAGTGTAATTTCCATTCTGTGGACCTGATTGTACCCAGAATCATTTGAGATAGCGTTGGATGGACACGTTTGGGATATAACCCATTTTAAGAAAGAGAGATGGTAGACTCGTTAGGTTTGTCCAGAGCTCCATAGAAAGGTTTATTTTGATCTCCACTGGAGGTGGTTAAGACCACCTGTTCAGGAAGGTTCTTGCAGTTTGTTCTTCTTCCTTCGTTCCCTGTTTCAGTATTCTCTGGTTAACATCTCCATTAGGAGAAGAGAAATGGCAGCAAAGCCGAGGACGGCCCATTAAAGGGCTCTAACAAGTATAAGAGAGCATTTTGAAAGCAGGAGGCTGGTTTGAATAGTATTGTAATGCAATTGGCAAGGCAGTGAGTGGAGTTGTGTCTGAGGGCTGGGATGTGATTGTGCAGCTCTGAATGGCTAAAACGAAGGCAGTAATTTTCAGCACATGCTGTGATCTGGAGGGCTAGCACTAAGAGGAGACTTCAGAGAGAGAAATGATAGTATCTTAAACCAGAGCATTATTTCACTTTGGTTGCATAATGTAGACTCGGTGGTTAAACTGTTATTGTAGCGAAATGGCTTATGCATATTTAGTGAGCTGCTTGTATCGAAATGAGTGGCTGTTACAATAACACAAATGCATGTGTGGTTTCCGAACAGTTAATAATTGTTTAATAAGCAATTCCTTGTAAACCTCCCCGAGTCACTGTAACTCCGGTAGAGATGGATTATTCTTCCCCATTATTAGGGACAGCATAAGAAATAGCTGGTAGGGAGGGAAACACTTTCAATATAAGGGGAACATTAATGGGGTAAACTGCCAGTTACTATCACGAGAGAGATTCAGAGCTGACAGAAATGTACCATGTGGGAAAGGAAGTGAGAAGAGCCAGAGGCAATACAATCCCATGGATCCTTGGAGAATTATCTCTCTATCATTTCCAAACAGATATTAGCAGTATATGTTCAGTGAAGGCAAAGGGGAAAGCTATTCAGTAGCGAGGCAGCCAGAATATTTTGGCTGAAATACTGACTTCCTTTCTAACAGGAGCTGTGAACATAGTTTCTTTTGATTTCAGAAATATACAGAGCGGGAGTGAAGTCTCCCTGTCCTCAGGTCGCTTCTCCTGAGAGGATTACAAAATAGTCCACAAACAAAATGCCGTAATTGCTCTATGAGGACCTGGTGTTCTGGTCCTTCAAGTGTCCCTATATGTGTACTACTGAGTGTAATGCCTTTAGAAATGATTTATGAATTAAATTTATACATACCTGTGGTATTTGACCACTGCTTTTGTACCCAAGTGGGTAAAACCCACTATGATTTGTCTACAATGAAATATTTAAGCAGCCCGCTAAATATTTAATTCATCTGCTGAACTGCAACAGAGTGGTTTAGAAATGTGAGACCTTTCTCCTTACTTAGAGGGATACTTGCTGTATAACCAAATAAATTATTAATGCCATTATTATTATTATTTAGATTTTTATTATCACCTAATGATGGGGATGCTAGGAAACATTTCTCCTGCAACAAATAGAGCTAATATCTAACAGAAGATTCAGTGCTATTGTTTTTCACAGTGTAAATCTAAGCTCATAAAAATTATGAGTCACAGCTCAGCTTAAGAGAAAGATGCTTATTAAAAAGAAATTTGATCCACTATCTAAAACATCCTCGATATTTTGGATTCGTCTTTCATGGATTTAGATACATCATGGATGAAATAACATTTCCTGGAATATAATGCATATATAAAAAAGATGTGTTGATTTGTTCTGTCTGAATTTTTAATAAGCACACAATAAATTCATATAATGGACACTCAAGACCATAAAAAGAAGGAAAAAGCAAATTCTCTACCAAAAACCTAATGGAGCTATTATGACAGAGTCTTAATTTTGATGCTCTTTTTCCTTGCTGTCAAGGCTGGGAGATACACTGTGATGGGTTGCAGAATTCTTGTTATCAGAAAGGGGAGGCATGTCAATTTTTACATATCAATTTTTTTTTTTTTACTTTTGTCAACACAAAATTCTGAAAGTAATATTTTATATAGGACCATGTGTAGAAGGCTTTAGGTATTATGAAAGTTAAAGGTCACCAGTGACTTTGATAGAAAGTACAAATGTAATTTTTTACCTGCTTATTTAATATAGAATAAAAAATGAGATTATATGCTCTCATACAAAATTTGACACGATATGACCTCTGAAGGCAATGTGGTATGTTAGGAAAAGCTTGCCGTATGAACACTAGTTTGTCCATTTCTTTCTTTCTTTTTTTTTTTTTTAAGATTTTATTTATTTATTTGACAAACAGAGATTACAAGTAGACAGAGAGGCAGGCAGAGAGATAGGAAGAAGCAGGCTCCCTGCTGAGCAGAGAGCCTGGTGTGGGGCTGGATCCCAGGACTCTGAGATCATGACTTGAGCAGAAGGCAGAGGCTTTAAACCACTGAGCCACCGAGGCACCCCTAGTTTGTCCATTTCTATCTGTGTGATCCTCAGCAATTTAATTAGGCTTTCTGTGCTCAGTTTCCTCATCTGCAAAGTTCTTCCTTATAGAGCTGTTGAAAAAATCTGATGGATTAAAGTCTTGATGTAGAGACTGCAGTTCAATGTCATTTCCTTCCTTTGTGTCTTAGCCCAATGTTATAAATGGTTGTACCATAGTACACACATTTTTATCATTTGAGATTCATCCTTAAATATATTCCTGCTGGGGAAAATAGATCTGATTCTTTATTAAATTTAAAGCCATGATGATCAATATGAATATCAAAATGTAGCTTGGAGTGTTTCAATAATGTTATGGTGTATTGTACGGTTGTCTGTCAGAGTGTTAAGATCTTGGGCGTTAGTTACTGTTTGAAAGCTTTGGATTGTATTGAAGAGGAGGCAATGGATCATCCCTTTTGCGGACAACCTGGAGCTACTTAGGTATTTGCATCCTTTCTAGAAGTCCTATTTTCTGTTTGGATGCTTATTTAAAAGAAATGCCTTTAAAGTAACTTCTGTTTGGGCACTTTCTTTTAAGTAACTTTCAAAGAACTCTTGCTTAATTATTAAGACCGAGGGGTCATGCTGCTTCCAGAGAGTGGTAAGTATGACTTCCTTGGGGTCAGGGCCTCCACTCTGGACTGCTCCTGGTTCACTTAAGCTCACTTTTTGTTTGGTGCCCCCTGCAGTCATTATGGGAATGACGGTGCAGGAGTTAGGCAAGCAAGGACGTTTCCAGGCTGGTGGTTAAACAAAGTTAAGCTGGAATTGCACAAAGTCCGCACAGCAGACTGGTCGACTGAGCTAAACCTTCAAGGACTCAGGGCATGTCTGTTCTTTCTTCTCCCTACAAAAATACTGAAAGCAGGAGGGATTCCATAGAATTATTATTGTTGTTGCTCTTGGGAATTGATCAGAGAAGCAGCACTGTGTCTTATCAGCCTCCCTTCAGTGCTAACCCTTCTGCTGGAGTAGACTCCTGTGTATGTAGCCGTTAAACCATTCAGTTACCAAACTTCTGTCTTTTTAAGTTTGCTTGAAAACAAAACAGAAGAGAGAAAATATTGTACATTTTAAAACAACATTTTTGTGTCCCCACCAGGAGGATGAGAGAAGTGATTTGCTTTGTGAGTCTGAATGGAGACAGCCTCGAACTCTAAAATGGCACCAAGTGAGAGTGGACCTTGCTAAACTGAGCATAGTTAGAGTCTTTGGAGCCATGTGGTGGTAGAAGAGGTGTACAGGGGCGCCTGGGTGGCTCAGTAGGTTAAAGCCTCTACCTTCGGCTCAGGTCATGATCCCAGGGTCCTGGGATCCAGCTCCACATCGGGCTTTCTGCTCAGCAGGGAGCCTGCTTCCTGGCTTCCCCCCCCCCCCCGCCTCTCTGCCTACTTGTGATCTCTGTCATATAAATAAATAAAATCTTAAAAAAAAAAAAAGAACAGGTGTCCATTTTCCCGGTGTGTTGAAGAGCTATTGTTCGCCCTCCAGATCCATTCTTCCCCTTTGTCCTTCAGTGAGCTCCAACAGGCAGAAACAGGTAGGCTCCATCTTTAGTCTCCTTGGCCCATGGGCTTCTGACTGGGTTTGGCTAATGTGGGGAACCTAGGGTGGGAGGAAAGTAAGGTCAGAGTCCTTATTCCCCTGGCTCACTCCCTATGAGGTCTATAGCGCCTGTCAGGTGGCCTTCCCCTGGCTCTTTGTCTCAGGCTCTGGTAACTGCTCTGTCCTCTGGTCGCTTCAGGCTGGGGGCTGGTAGCAGCACCGCTATTGCTGGCTCTGGGGTATCCCACTGTTCCTCATGGCTTCTCCACATCCAGCCAACACCTATGTAAGTAATTCCTTTATTGGACTCTGCTCATATTTCCCAATTCGAGAGTGCCATCTGTGTCTTCCAGGGCCTTGGATTGCTGTCATCCTTAATGTTGTGTTCACCTAGAGGATGGGAGTTGCAGGGAGATTCAGGTTAGGACCAATTCTGGCTTCTGGTAAATATAGCCAAATACAACTTGGCTAAGGCATTGCCAAAGTCGATTCTTTTTCTCTTGCAGGTCATAATATTGATGCTACATTTTTTTTTTCTTGTAATTTTCTTTATTTTTTTTTTCATTGTTTCAAGATTCATTGTTTAGGCACCATACCCAGTGCTCCATGCAATACACGACCTCCATAATACCAACCACCTGGCTCACCCAACCCTCCCCCGCAAAACCCTCAGTTTTTCTCAGAGTCCACAGTCTCTCATGGTTTGTCTACCCTTCTGGTTTGCCCCAACTCTCTTTTCTCCATCTTCCAACATCCTCCATGTTATTCTTTATGTTCCACAAGTAAGTGAAACCATATAGTAATTGACTCTCTGCTTGACTTATTTCACTCAGCATGATCTCCTCTAGTCCTGTCCATGTTGATACAAAAGTTGGGTATTCATCATATGGACCGCATTGTATATATGGACCACATCTTCTTTATCCATTCATCTGTTGAAAGGCACCTTGGCTCTTTCCACAGTTTGGCAACTGTGGCCATTGCTGCTATGAGCACTGGGGTACAGATGGCCTTTCTTTTCACTATATCTGTATCTTTGGGATAAACACCCAGTAGTGCAATGGCAGGGTCATAGGGTAGCTCTATTTTTAATTTCTTAAGGCATCTCCACACTGTTCTCCAAAGTGGCTGCACCAACTGGCATTCCCACCAACAATGTAAGAGGGTTCCCCTTTCTCCACATCCTCTCCAACATTTGTTGTTTCCTGTCTTGTTGATTTTGGCCATTCTAACTGGTGTAAGGTGGTATCTCAGTGTGGTTTTGATTTGAATCTCCCTGATAGCTAATGATGATGAACATTTTTTCATGTGTCTGTTAGCCATTTGTATGTGTTCCTTAGAGAAATGTCTGTTTACATAATCTGCCCATTTTTTGATGTGATTATCTGTTTTGTGTGTCTTGAGTTTGAGGACTTCATCAAGATCAAAAGCTTCTGCATAACAAAGGAAGAGTCAACAAAACAAAACACAGAATGGGGACAGATATTCACAAATGACACTACAGACAAAGGGCTGATATCCAAGACTGATTCTACTTCTTCAGGACTGTAGAGTCAAAAAAATTTTTTTTTGCCTTTTTCTGCCCATGATATTTTAGAATTTTTTTTTGGAATTGTATTGTGGAGTCAGAATGATGTATGGGATCTGGAATCAGGATAGCATGGATGTGAATTCCATCTCTCCCACTTCCTAGCTGCATGGCCCCTAGGTGCTTTATATAAACTTTATTTCTCCATGTATAAAATGTGAGAATAATACTTGGCTCCTATGGTTGTTATGAGACTACTAAGTAAGACGAAGTATGTCAACTACCAAGTATGGTGTGTATATACCTGAGAGACTTGATAATGAAGGATGACACAGCTGAACAAGAGGAAACAGAAATAAGTTTTATACAATCTTGAGTTCATTTTCTTGAATGCCTTTAAAGTTGGGAATAGTTGTAGACTTAAGAGATAGATACAAAAGTAGTACAGAGCATCCCTTATCCCTAGCATCCAGTTTCCCCTGTTGTAACATTTTATATGTCACTATGGTACATTTCTCACAACTGATGAATACCTACTAATCTATTATGATTAACTAAATTCTATACTTTATTCTGATTTTATTGGTTGTTTCCTTATTTCTTTTTTCTCTTCCAGGATCCCATTCAGGATACCACATATCTAGTCATTATGTCTTCTTAGGCTCCTTTGAACTATGGTAGTTCCTCACATTGTCCTGGGTTTTAATGAACTTGACAGGTTTTTTTCCCTGCCCCTTCATTATTATTAATTTTTAATAATTAACATATAATGTATTATTTGTTTCAGGGATACAGGTCTGTGATTCATCAGTCTTACACAATTCACAGCACTCACCATAGCACATACCATTCCCGATATCCACCACCTCACCACCCCATCCCTCCTACCCCCCCTTCTCTCTTCTCTCCAGCAACCCTCATTTTGTTTCCTAAGATTAAGAGTCTCTTATGCTTTGTCTCCCTCTCTGGTTTCATCTTGTTTCATTTTTCCCTTCCTTCCGCTATGATCCTCTGTCTTGTTTCTCAGATTCCTCATATCCGTGAGATCATATGATAATTGTCTTTCTCTGATTGACTTATTTTGCTTAGCATAATACCCTCTAGTTCTATCCACATCGTTGCAAATGGCAAGATTTTAGGTTTTTGATGGCTGCTAGTATTCCCTTGTGTGTGTGTGTGTGTGTGTGTGTGTGTGTGTATGCACCACATCTTCTTTATCCATTCATCTGTTGATGGACATTTAGGCTCTTTCCATAGTTTGGCTATTGTGGACATTGTTGCTATAAATTTGACAGTTTTGAAGAGTAATGGTTAGGAAATTTGTAGAATGTTCTTTTATTTTGAATTGCCCAATAGTTCTCTCATGATCAGATTGGGACTATGGATTTTGGGAGTCAGGATACATAGGTGAAGTGTTTTCAGTATGTCAAGGGTATATACTGTTACTATGACTCATCACTATTGGGTTGACCTTTTAACCTTGATCAGCTGTGTTTATCAGGTTATTTTTTTTCTTTGCTTTGCTCTTGGGAAGCAAGTCACTAAGCATAACCCAAACTTAAAGGTTGGGGAAGTTGTGCTCTACCTCTGGGAATGGGGAATATTTACATACATTACTTGGAATTTCTTTGTACAGGATATTTATTCTCCTCCTTTCCCTTTATTTACTTGTCTAGTTTATATCAGCATGAACTCATGACTATCTTAAACTTCGGCTTATAATGCAATAGTACACTATTTATTCTGTTGTTTACATTCTGATTTTGGCTACTGAGTATTCTTTCACTTGTCTCCTATGTCCCTTTGATATATACCATCACTTTGTTTTTGAGCACATCTTACTTTCTGGCACTATGAGGTGTTTCTGGCTCATCTTGTATATTTCTTACCCCATCTCCTATGTAGCCATTTTTTCCAAGTAACCTTTGTTCTTTTTATTAGAGACTGATATTAGAAACTAAGATCTGGGCACTAGGTATGCTCTTTGCTACTGTAGTGTCATTGCTTCTAGACCCTCTCAATACACAGAGCTAGGAAATATAAGTATAGTCGTAGTTCAGAGATAAGGCAAGTTTGGTTCCAGATCATTGCAATGAACTGGAGTTTGCAAAAAAACACGCCAAGAGGATTTTTGTTTCCTAGTACGTATAAAGGTCATGTTTACTCTATAGTATAGACTGTTAAGTGTATAGTAGCATTATACCTAAAAAGCAATGTACATTCCTTAATTTAAAAATACTTCATTGCTAAAAAATGCTAACCATCATCTGAGCTTTCAGTGAATCCTAGTCATCCTTTATCTTTTTCTTAGGAAGGTCTTGCTTTGGCGTTGATGGCTGCTGACTGATCGGGGTGATGGTCATGGAAGGTGGGTCATTCTTAAAGTAAGACAGCAGTGCAGTTTGCCGCATCAGTTGACATTTGCTTTCATGAATGAGTTCTTTATAGCATGATAACATTTTACCTCCATAGAACTTGTTTCAAATTGGTGTCAGGCTTCTCAAATCCTGCCACTGCTTTATCAGCTACGTTCATGTAACATTTTAAGTCCTTTGTTGTCATTTCAGCACTTTGTATGGCATATTCAAGAGTAGATTCCATCTCAAGAAACCATTTTCTTTATTAATTCATGAGAGGCAACTCCGTACCCATTCAAGTTTTCTCTTGAGATTGCAGCAACTCTTCACATCTTTAGGCTCCACTTCTAATTCTAGTTCTCTTGCTGTTTCTGCAACATGTGCAGTTACTTCCTCCCCTGGAGTCTTGAACCCTTCGAAGTCATTCAGGAGGGTTGGAATCAACTTCTTCCAAATTCCTGTGACTGTTGTTTTGACCTCTTTCCTTGAATCATGAATATTCTTCATGGCATCTGGAATAGTGAATCATTTCCAGAAGGTTTTGAATGTACTTGTTATATCAGAGGAACCACTGTCATGGCAGCTGTAGCCTTACAAAATGTACTTCTTACATAATAAGATTTGGAACACAAAGTTGCTCCTTGAGCCATGGGGCTGCAGAATGGATGTTGTGTTAGCAGACATGAAAGCAATATTAATCTTGTGATCCATCTCCATCAGAGCTCTTGGATGAGCAGGTGCCTTGTCAATGAGCAGTAATATTTTAAATGGAGTCTGTTTTTTGTTTTTTTTTTCCTTAAATTGAATCTTTTTTTTTTTTTTTTCTGAGCAGGAGGGCTCAACCATGGACTTAAAATAATCTGTAATCCACATGGCAAACAGAGGTACTGTCATCGAGACTTTGTTGTTCCATGTGTAGAGCACATGGAGAATAGATTTAGCAGAGTTCTTGGGTGCCCTAGGATTTTCAGAATGGTAAATAAACATTGGCTTCAACTTTAAGTCACCAGCTGCATTTGCTCCCAACAAGAGAGTCAGCCTGTGCGTTGAAGCTTTGAAACCAGGCACTGACTTCTCCTCTCTGGCTATGAAGTCCTAGATGCCATCTGCTTCCAGCAGAAGCCTGTTTCATCTACACAGAAAGTCTGTTGTTGAGTGTAGCCACCTTCACTAACTATCTTAGCTGGATCTTCTGGAGAACTTGTTCAGCTGCTCCATCAGCACTTGTGGCTTCAGCTCTCACTTTGGTGTTATGAGATAGCTTCTTTCCTTAAACTTCATGAACCAACCTCTTCTGGCTTCAGACTTTGCCTTTTCAGCTGACTCACCTCTCAGCTTTCACAGAATTGAGGAGGCCTTGCTCTGGATTAGGTTTAGGCTTAAAGGAATGTTGTGGCTGGTTTGATCTTCCATCCAAACCACCAAAAATGTGTCCCCATAAAGGCTGTTTCACTTTTTTTTTTTTTTTTTTAGAGATTTTATTTATTTGCAAGGTAGGGGGAGAGAGAGAGAGAGAGAACCAGTGCACAAAGTGAGAGGGAGAAGCAGACCCCCTGCTGAGCAGAGAGCCTGAGGCAGGTCTTGATCCCAGGACCCTTGAGATCAATGGCCTGAGTGGGAGTCAGATTCCTAACTGACTAAGCCATCCAGGCACCCCTGATTCACTTTCTTATCATGTATGTGTTCATTGGAGTAGTTTTTCTTTGGAGTTCATTTTTAATTCCTTCCAGAATGTTTCCTTTGGATTCACAACTTGGCAAGCTGTTTGGTGCTAGAGTCCTAGCTTTCAGCCTGTTTCAGCTTTTTCAACATGCCTTCCTCACTAAGCTTAATCATTTCTAGCTTTTGATTTAAGAAATGAGGAATGGGTGACACTTCTTCTTACTCAAACACTTAGAAGCCATTGTAGGGTTATGAATGGACCGAATTTCCATATTGTTGTGTCTCAGGAAATAAGGAAGCCCAAGGAGAAGGGTAGAGGGGGAGAGGGGCGACCACTGACAGGTAGGTAGAATTATCCGAACACACATTTGTGGATTAAGTTCGCTGTCTTATATAGGCATGGTTTGTGGCATAATTATCATAGTAACATCAAAGATCACTGATCATAGATAACCACAACAAATATAATAATAATAAAATAGTTTGCAATATTTCAAGAATTACCAAAATGTGACAGACACGAAGTGAGCAAATGCTTTGGAAAAATGACACCAATAGACTTTTTTGACACAGCATTGCCATACACATTCAATATTTTTTTTAAAAAAATGCAGTTCTCTGCAAAGTGCAATAAAGTGAAGCACAGTAAAGTGAGATGTATCTGTAAGTATAGAATGGCTGTATTAAGCTAAACATGACTTCCTACTCATATCATCAATTCTAATCTGTTACCCCATGTTTATTATACTCTTCTCCTCGTGCCTCTCTGTAATCTACTTTAATAGTGAGAAATCTGGCTCCCGGCATCAGTGACACATTCCAGGTATCAATGTACAATGCTTTCAGAATTGTCAACTTGTCTCCTCTTGAGAAAACAACATTATCAATTAGATTATTATGGACAGTTCCTTTTGTCCGTAGTCTTAACAGTTTCCAGTCATTTATAAGTTTAGGTAGGTCAGCACCTGTTTTTCCCCAGTCCCTTCAGTGAAGTTCTGTCCTACATTTGGAATCAAGCTTGAGTCTCTTGTCACGGTCTACATTCCATCCTGGGATACCCCCTTTTCCTGATTGATTTTTTTTTTCCTCTTATTTTACATGCACTGGGTTCCTTCCTTGTGCTGGATAAAGTCCAATAGTTTTGGAAAATGCATGGTGTCACATATCCACCACACAGTATTCTGTAGAATAGCTTCATTGCCCTAAAAAAAAAAAAAAAGGCCCTGTGCTTCCCTTATTTGAGTCTTTGTCTCTCTCCCACAACACCTGACAATCACAGATCTATTATTCTAGCTATAGTTTTGCTTTCTCTAGAATGTCATGTAAATGAAGTCCTATAAGCTAGAGCTTCCCCAGCCTAGCTTTTCTCATTTAGCAGTGCTCATGTAAGATTTAGCCATGCTGTTATGTGGATTAATAGCCTGTTGCTTTTCCTCACTGTGTAGTATCATCTGTAGTCTAGCTTTACTACAATTTGTTTATGTAATCACCTATTGAAAGACAACATGATTTCTTCTAGGTTTTGATAAGCATGAAGAAAGCCATTATAAACTTTTGTGTGCAGGTTTTTGTATGAATACATGTTTTCAGGTCAGTTGGGTAAACACCTAGATGTTGGGTAAACACCTAGAACACCTTGGACTTCTAGAGTGACCGCACCATTTTGCATTCCCTCCAGCAGTGAATAAGTGTTCCCGTCCCACGTCCTCGTTAGTGCTTGGCATGCCAGTACTTCCCATCCTGAGAAATACCCAAATTTAAACACATGTATTTCCTATTTGGGAACTATTCTGTAGCGTCTGGCCACAGTTAAAGCTGCGGAAGGTCATTTGGTCTTCTTCTGGATATGTGTCCTTGTGCGGGAGCTCTGACCCTGTGGTCAGCTAGGGCTGATTTTCTTTCAGAAGTCTGAAGTGCCTGAGGATCTTTCCATTGTTGGATACTTGCAAGCCACTCTTCATTAGAAGCACTAGTTTTATATATTCACTTGTTGGTCAAGTATTTCTTGAATGCCCACTCTATGTTAAACCTCGGGAATAGAGCAGTGAGAAGATAAGCGACAAGGTTCTTGTACTTACAGAGCTTACATGTGTGGGGAAGAGCAACTTTTCATCCATAATACATATGAAATGCTGTGTGAGAGAATATGATATAAGGTAGTGATAAATGTCATGACCGAACTCAAGTAGGGTCTAGGATTTTAGAGAACACAGGAGTTTTCAGGGGAATGTGGGAGTGGTCAGGAAAAGGCTCCCTGAGAAGAAGATAGTGAGCAGGTCTCTGAAAGTGGTGAGGGAGTGAGCCAGGTGGGTGTCCAGGGGAACGAGCATTCCAGCAGATGTCCTGAAGTGGCAGTGTGCTTGCCATTTTTGAGCAGCAGTGAGGTGTGCGGTGCCGCTGGAATTGAGGAAACAAGAGTGGTAGGATGTGAAGTTGGAGAGAGGGTAGGGACTGGGTCTGGTTGGACTTGGGAGACCATTGCTTCTTTTTCTTTCTTTCTTTCTTTTTTTCTTTCTTTCTTTCTTTCTCTCTCTCTCTCTCTTTCTTTCTTTTTCTTTTTTTTTCATTTCTAATTTTTAAAATTTTTTAAAATTTAAATTCAGTTAATTAATTTAGACTGTATTATTAGTTTCAGAGGTAGAGTTGAGTGATTCATCAGTCTTATATAACACCCAGTGCTTATCACGTCACATGCCCTCCTTAATGTCCACCACCCAGTTATCCCATCCCTTCATCCACCTCCCCTCCAGCAACCATCAGTTTGTTTTCTTTAGTTAAAAGGCTCTAATGGTTTGTCTCCCTCTCTGGTTTCACCTAGTTTTACTTTTTTTCCTCTTTTCCCCTATGATCCTCTGTTTTGTTTCTTAAAATTGCACATATGAATAAGATCATATGACAGTTGTCTTTCTCTGTATGCTAAGCGAAATAAGTCAATTAGAGACCATTGCTGCTTTTTTTTTTTTTAAGATTTTATTTATTTATTTGACAGACAGAGATCACAAGCAGGCAGAGAGGCAGGCAGAGAGAGAGGGGGAAGCAGGCACCCTGCTGAGCAGAGAGCCTGATGCGGGGCTCAATCCCAGGACCCTGAGATCACCACTTGAGCCGAAGGCAGAGGCTTTAACCTACTGAGCCACCCAGGTGCCCCAGACCATTGCTTCTTAAAACTCCATGTGCCCAAGCATCACATGGGAATCTTGTTGAAGTGCAGATTCTGATTCCATAGGTCTGGGGTGGGACCTGGGAGTATACATTTCTAATAAGCTTTTGGGGGAATGCCCTGCCACTGGGTCATGGACTGTAATATGAATAGCAAAGTGGGAAACTCTGGTCAGGGTTTTATTCTGAATAAAACTAAAAGTCTGAGGAGGATTCTCAGCACAGTAATGATATAACTTGATTTATAATTTTGATGTCTCCTCAGCCTGTTTTGTGGAGAATCCTATGAGGAAGTCAAGGAGAAAGCCCAGGGACCAGCCAGGAGGCTGCTGCTGTAGTCTGGATGAAAGATTCTGATGCTGGTCTTGGGATGGTGGTGATGGCAGTAATGAGAAAAATGCCAGCTAGCACAGTTGTGTAGTTTGTGCACTGCCCAAGATACTAACAGTTGGTATATTGAGCTGGCAATCCAGCTACATTCCATTTGCCGAGCTTTTTATTTTGTGACTCATTAGCTGAGAGGGAGACATCTCTTTTACAATTCCTCCTCCCCAGAAGGAAAAGGGTGCTGTCTTATAGTTCATGCAAAGGCAAGGTGTGTGTTACCCATGCTCAGTGTAAGAAGTGGCTGGGTGTAGTTTAGGAGACTCTGGGTAGTTAACATGTTGAGTGAGGAGTGTAATAAGAGCCTTTGTCTTTTACTTTTCACTTCTGCTGTCATGTGCTGCTGCCTGAGTTCATGGCCCATGAAAGCTTTTCCTGGAAAGCAGAATAGCCACAGAGGAGCTGAGCTGCACTTTGAATTTTCTAGAGAGTAGTCTTTCAAAGAAATTGCTCCTGCCAGAGGAGAAGCAAAACTGACCCAAGTCATTTGTTTCAGGCTTCTCTCTGTGAGCAGATAGAAGTGCTATCTCTTTAAAAATGTCTCTCTGTGACTATAAAAGCCGTCACTAAGGATAAAAGGAGAGAGCCATAGATACGTATGCCACTTTCCAGGCTGTGTCTGGTAGTTCATCTCCCACTCCCCACTGCAAAAGAGCTCTGAAGATATGTCTTGTCCAAAAATGAAACCAGATGAGATACATCATGCTTTCTGTAGCTGCCGAAATGGTGTGGTTTCTCTGGGAATGTCTTAACCAAGTTGCTTGTTGAACAGTGATTCCACTGGGCTCCTTTGGGAAAGGATGCTTCATTCTTACGTGTTTCCTGGCGGGACGGTGGGCATTGCCCATGGATGGTTAGCTGCTGCGTCCCCTAGGACTAGACGCTTTAGTGGGTTTGCCTGCCACTTTTACTTAGAGAAACACGGTCTGACCCATGAGGCATGTTCTTTGTGGAGATGCCTCATTATGCATGTGTCCATCCGTCATTATGGTGATATTTTTGAACACCTTGGGTTGGCCCAATCCCTGCTTTCAGCAGGAATTGCTTGAGTTTCATTATGGGGATGTCATGCCTGACTTGTGCTCCTGCCCCGAACATGAAGTATTAGGAGCCACCTTGGCAGAAGCTGGAGGTGCAGTGGGTCCTGGTGAGACTCCTTTACTCTTCAGTTCCCCACTGTTGAGGTGGTTTCCATCCACTGGCTTCTTTCTAAAGCACTATCTTGAGGGCAGGTGAATGTGTTAGGCTGGCCTGTTGGCAGGGTCTCTCCATACTTCATTTTGTGTTCATTTAGGTAGGGGTTGGAACTCTCAAGCATAAAACCCAGTCTTGGAGGAATTTACCCTCCAGAGCAGTGGGTCTCAAATCCTGTACCTACTGAGATCAGGCATACCACGTCAAGGAGTAGAGAGGATGATAGGCACACAGCCTTTGAAAGAGGGGTGACACGGCTGAGCGCCTGTTTTGGTCACTATTTGTAGTGTAGCTGCCATCTGGAGACATTGCAACAGAAGCCCAGAAGTCACAAGTCTTTTGTAAAATCTCCTGATTTTTAAACGTGGAAACTAACTCAAAAACATGATAAGCCTAGTTCAGACCAGACAAACCATGTCTAAAGGCTAGATTTAGCCACTGAAATCTTATTCTTTTCTTTTTTTTAAGATTTTATTTATTTGTTTGACAGAGAGAGATCACAAGTAGACAGAGGCAGAGAGAGAGAGGAGGAAGCAGGCTCCCTGCTGAACAGAGAGCACAATGCTGGGCTTGATCCCAGGACCCTGGGATCATGACCTGAGCCGAAGGCAGAGGCTTTAACCCACTGAGCCACCGAGGCACCCCTGAAATGCTTATTCTTAATTAAGCTCCACCCTAGTGTATGAATAGTGAGTCTTTTTCAAAATAAAATGTATTAATAGTGGTAAGTTAATGAGCCAGAAGAGCTGAGGAAAAGAAATTTTCACAAAAAGTAGGTCTTGTGAACCCCGAAATTGATATATAGAATCTAAAAAACTAGCCCAGTGATAATTGCTGAGCATTCTGTGATCTAGATAATGAACCATCCCAAGAAGGCAGAGGGCAAAGCATCATAGTAAGACAGGTGCAAATCCTCACCTTCATCCCTTGACTATTTCACTGGGCATCTTTTTTTTTCTTTGCCTGCCATGTACTGGATATTTATTATAAGTCCTGAGGGTCCAACATAGCAAAAGAACCACTCCCTACTTCTACTTCATGAGTTTGTAAAATAAAATCCAAACTCTCAGCCAAAGGAATATAGAAGTCTAGTCTAACGGGGGTGGGGGTGGACAGAGTCCAGGCCCCATCTGCGGTGTCCGGTAGTGGGAAACATGTTGGAAGAGGGATTCCCCCTCTGTGTAGAACTGAGACTGCTTTGCAGTTACGAGTTTGGTTTCAACTCCTACCTAAACTAACATAAAGTGAATTATTAAGTGCAATATAAAGCAAATTACTTGGTTAGAGCATTGGTTTTCAAACATTTTATGATTTTATGAATCACATTTAAGTGATTAATTAATGCTATATAAAGTATAGCTTAGGTGTTTTAATATCAAGAATTTGAAAATTCATTCTAGAGTCCTTTGGAAATTGCAAGAACACTCTTTGAGCACACTTAGTTATTGCAGCCTAGGAATGGTGATTTCTTTTTCTTGTTTAATTGGCCAACACTTTCCTATGTTAGTTGCATAATGATTGTCATGGAAAATTTTAATGATATTTGCGTGAATTATCTGGAAAGAATATAAAAATTTATAGCATGAACTTGACCCAGAGCTTGGTGGTTGACACTAATTTTTGTATTTGTTTGGTTCTTTGTAATCCAAAAAGCATGTTTTTATGCTGGAGCTTATACAGTTCTGTTAAGGTGGTGGGGAAGAAGATGTGGAGCTAAAACAGGCTGAGCAAAATAATTGTGATGATGATGATGATAATTATAATAGCGACAATAGCTACTATTTATTTAGAAGGTTCTATGTGGCAGGCACATAGAACATAAATACTTTACAAACATTATACTATATACTCATCAGCCCAATTCAAAGAAGTAGGCACCAGTATCTTCAATTCTGAGACAGAGACCGGAGTTTGGAGACTTGAAGTGGTTTGTTGTAGGTCGTACACAAACAGGCAGCTGAGTGGAATTCAGCCCCAGGCCTGTTCCCTCGAATGTCACTGTCATGAACTTTCTAGGTTATTCTATTAATAAATGACATTACCAGATCTTCTAATTCAGGATACCATTGCTTTTTGGACTACAATAAGCTTTGTCCAAAAAAGTAAATTATTTTTGGTAGTTCACAGAAGCCATCTTTTGTTGGGTGAATATGAATGTGTTCACAAATTGCTGCTGCTGGGAACGAGCGGTATCCATTGGTGTTCAGCCAGCAGTAAGTTGAGTTCCCCAGCTATTAGCAAATCAGTGGATTTATATGATAAAATAATAATATGATTAAGTAAAAATGTGTCTTATGTACCACATTTTTCTTCTGTTTAATTACTTTTTCCTCTCTTTAATTAATATCCTTTCTGAAACCTCATACTTCCTTCATTTTGATGAATATGCAGTGATTTCTTTTCCCCAGTATGCCTACACAGGATTTGAAGCAAGAATTTTGACCTCTGTGTCCAGTGATCTTTCTTTCTTATTATTATTCTTAGTTAAAGCCATTAAGCTGCCCTCAGACCTGCTGTGACTTACTGGAGTTCTTTGTGCATTCAGACCCTTGAGATTAGCCCCACTTTAGGACTACCAAAGCTGACGTTGGTTGGAAGGTAAAGGATGGATACTTCTCATTCCCCAGGAGAAGTAAAAATGGAACTCCTCTCTTTGAGGTGACTTATATAATTGACAAATGGCTTGACGGCTTAATGTGGGTTTTAGTGTGGAGGCAAGTGAAGGTTTCTAATTCCTGATTTCAGATTTGAATTCACACAACTTTGAATGTCAAATACAACACGAAGAATAGTATTTATGAAAATGCCGTGATTCAACTCAAGCACTATTTATTTATTTATTTATTTATAGTGAGCTCTGCAGAATGATTTTTTTGTTATTGTTTCCAGAAACTTAGGGTGAAATGATGGCCCTATTCTTCCAGGTGAGCTTGTTATGCTATTACTGAGCATGATCAACTTACTATATCTGTGCTCATAACTCTGCCAAATTTCTCTTTTAGAGCTCATTAATTTTTACACCATCTTCCTCAGTTCACTGAAGGAATTTCTTTGGCGATTCTCAGAAAAGTTTTGCGAATTAAGTGATCCTAATTTTACAAACGAAGATCTGTGATTCAGCGAGGTGATCCGGTGACTTGATCTCTGAGCTTGGTATGTGTCAACAGAAGGACTGGTGACCTCAGGGTTTTCTGACTTGGGCTGTTGCAAGCTCTCACAATTGTCAGTATCTCCCAGTGTTCTGTTCTACGTGCTCTCCAGACCTGCCAGGCAGGATTCTTGACTTCTGTTTTTCTTTGATTTTTGAATTGGGTCAGGATTTCCTTAGAGTAATTGTGGAGTAAGAGTTACATGAACTACATATATTGTTTTGTTCCTGGATGAGGATGTCTAAATTTGCCATATAAAATGAAAACAGGCCTCAAACAGGAAGTGGAAAAGTTAAAGCTGTTTTTAGTGTGCATTCACTTAGATTAGTCTGGGAATGGACTTGTAACTATATATGCATAATTAGAGGGTACCAATTGCAGGTCTTCTTAAAAGCTTCTTTCAGAAATAAATTTTAAAATAAAATACACGTTCTTTTTTTTCTCTTAAAGATTTTATTGATTTATTTGATAGGGAGAAGCAGGTGCCCCGCTGAGCAGGGAGCCCGATGTGGGGCTCGATCCTGCTGGGATAATGACCTGAGCCAGCTGCAGACACTTAACTGACAGCCACCCAAGTGCCCCAAAATACATGTTCTTATTGCCCTGATACATAATATTTTGTATATGCAAATTAATCTTCAGGAAAATTTACTTTCGTCAGTTTGTATGAGTAGTAAGATTGCCAACCCTAGTGGTCTGAAGCAGGGGTTGGCAAGCTATGGCCCATGAGCCATCTCTAGCCTGTTGCCTGTTTTTGAATGGTTCTCAAGCCATGAAAAGTTTTTCTCTACTTCTTGTGGTTGAAAATAAATCAGAAGAAAAAAGTACTTCATGACGTGAAATTATGTCATATTCTACTTTTAGTATCTATGAATAAAGTTTTAGAGGAGCACAGCTTTGGTCAGCTCATGCATTTATGTACCATGTCTTTCTACTTTTGCATTGTAGTGACAGAGGTGAGTAGTGGTGACTCTCTGTGGTCTGCAGACTCAAAAAATGGATTGTCTAGCTCTGTCCCCCAAAGTCTGCCAACTCCTGACCTAAGAAAATTATGGGGCAGTCCATCAGTAAAACTATCTTTTAGTTCCTAAATAAATGGTATCCCCTCTTTGATTTTGGATTCACTGATCGAGGGCAAGAATGACTTGCCAGCCTGGCAGAAGGATGCTAAACTTTTGGCCTGTTCCTTACGATATCCCCTGCCAAGCTTCCATGACTCTTGACTGGTACTATAAGAGGCATTGATTTGGGGGTGGCTGGGTGGCTCAGTGGGTTAAGCTACTGCCTTCAGCTCAGGTCATGATCTCAGGGTTCTGGGATTGAGTCCCGCATCTGGCTCTCTGCTCGGCAGGGAGCCTGCTTCCTCCTCTCTCTCTCTGCCTGCCTCTCTGCCTACTTGTGATCTCTGTCTGTCAAATAAATAAAATTATTGAAAAAAAAAAGTCATTGATTTGGAGTAATACACTGTTTCTCCTGATAAGTCCTGTTAAATGATACCCAGATCACCTGTCAGCATCCACTAAGTTGGTGTTTCCCATGTGTTTCCTGTTGTAATTGATAGCAGTGATCTTAGTGTATGAGGTTTATTAGATGTTTTTTTTTCCTTTGAGGAAGATATTTGACTTAAAATACATTAGATAATATAATTATTGGATTTCTTGGGTAAAATGAGACTAAAATATTTACATAAAAGCATGAGTTGATACAAAGAAGTAGAGAGTAATTGATAATATGCAAGTTTGGTAAATATTGTGAACTTTGCAAACAAATGGCCGAAGTTTATAAAACCCTACTTTAAAAAGATGAAATGAGTTTAGTTGTAAGATCAGGGCATGTCAGAAATACACAGAGAGGTGAATTTTGAAGAAATGGGATGAGAGAATGAATGCCCAGCTGAAAGGGAGGTTCTTCCAATGGGGAGCAAGGGTGAGGGGAGGGGCATCAGAATTTAGTGTGTGATTATTTGGAACATGAAGAAAGCATTTCTGTGCCCCATGCTTTTTAGAGTTTCTTTAGGTTTTGAGTTTAGAGGCCCTTGACATTATTTCATTATATCTGATTGTATCTTAGGGGAGAGATTATTTATTATATTGATGCTTGCAGATTTGGGGATTTAAGAAGCTTGAAAAGTACCTTGAGAATGTGAAGTGTCTTATTATTACATGCATACAAATTTTGAAATGCGAATATTCTGCCTCTTCAACTTGGTACCCTGCTTTAATAAGTTTATTGTTTGAGGTTCTTTTATGGTCTTGAAAACAATGATTTTACGTTTCCATTGGGAATGATTACGTTTCCATTGGGAATGTACGTGAATGTCCCGTTTGCTTGTTTATTTTTATATCTGTATTTGTATATATGAGAAAAATTTCATGACTTTTTATGGACTGGCACATTTCTCATGAATATGATATCCAAAGATTTATTTATCTGTTAGTATGATGAATGAGACTCTTTATTCCATTATTTTCTATTGACGTTTTGCTGGTGTGTTAAGAAAACAATTATTTTTGGTGTATTTTGTATGTGGTCATATTACTGATTCTACTGTTCATTCTGAAGGTATTTGGGTTGATTCATTTAGTTTGCATTTGGACAACAGAGGTTAGAGTAGATCCTAGGGATAAAAATCTTCTGTTTTCCTCACTGTATTTGCAAATGCACATAAAAGCCTCTGTTGCTGGTATGTTCTTATCTAAGTCAAAAAACAATGCTAGTAAGAAAAATGCTGCTAGGATCTGATTTGGGTGAATACAATTGGATTAATGTGCAATTTTGAATGCTGTACTTTAAGAGCAGAACTTTTAGAAATACTAAGGTCTTGTTTGGTATTACTTGTCATATTTGTTTTTTTTATAAAAAGAAAGAATATGATTTTTCTAAGAAAGGGTTGAATTGTGTTTAGCATTACAAAGAACCTGGATCGGGTTAGGAAATGACCATAGTCCCTTGCTTCTTTTAGCTTAAAACAGAATTTATGTTTTAATTTAGTTTTCCAGCCTTTATGTGAAATTGTTTAACATGAGTGTTAAGGCCAATGGTATAATAAAATGTCACTGATTCTTCATTTCTAATTTTTTTCATTTAGCAATGTCCATTGGCTTTCAAATAAGTTAGTTTTTAGAGCACTAGATTTGGCTGCTTATAGCTCTAATAAAATGATGCTGTTATAAAGGAGAATTGTCATTTTAGGTGCTATCAGACTTTTATACTCTTGATACCTTGGCATCTCAGTCAAGAATTAGGTATTTATGCATGGGTGAAAGCAGATTTAATGAACATGAAAACCACTGAGAAGCTGTGTGCTTCATACCTTGTTTTTCTGATTTCTTCTCAATCCTCCAGTGTCAACACTGGGAACAAAAGGATCCAAGCTAGTGTCCTTGAAAAAAAATATAATGGGCAGAATATCTCAGTCAAATTGTCATTTGTCGGGGGCTTTGAAAGTCGAGATCATTATTTGCTTTTTAAGGATACAAAGTGTAATTATGTAAATGCACTAATAGTGCACATCTGTTGTTTTTCCTGCTCAGTACACCTTCTTCCTTTCTTTAGAATTTAGGACCTTAGGGGCGCCTGGGTGGCTCAGTCTTGGATGTCTGCCTTCAGCTCAGGTCATGATCCCAGGGTCCTGGAATCAAGTCCCAAATTGGGCTCCTTGCTCAGCAGGGAACCTGCTTCTCCCTCTGCCTCTGCCTGCTGCTCTCCCTGCTTCTGGTCTCTCTCCCTCTGTCAAATAAATAAATAAAATCTTAAAAAAGAGAAAAAAAGAAAATTTGAATATGGACTGTCTGTTAGAGAACAGTAGCATACCGATGTCAAATTCTTGACTGCAATTATGATCCTGTGATTATGTAAGATGTTGTTGTTCTTATGTAATACGCACAGAGGTGTTTAAGGTAAAGCGTTATGGTGTTTGCAACTTTCAAAAATTTCAGCACTATCTGTATCTATATATTTATATTTACATATCCCTACCTATAGCTATTTATCTATCAAAAAAGTAAGTGCAATAAAATGTTAGCAACTAAAGAATTTAGGTGAAGAGTAAATAAAAAGTCAGTGTATTAAAAACAATAGCTTACCTCTAAATGACAAGAATAATATTAGGTGGAGCCATGGGAAATTATCAGTATCTGGCCATTTTTGACTTATAAAAATGCCAACTTTGTATAGTTTATCTGAGATTCTTGCAACTTCTCTGTGAATTTGATTTTTTTAATGAAAAATTTTTAAAAAGGAGGCAGACGTGGTAGGTATGACTGGGCAATCTTTACTGGATAACGTGCATCATTTTCCCTCCAATACTTTGTATCAGCTCAACTTTTATTTATTTATTTATTTATTTGACAGAGAGAGCTCACAAGTAGGCAGAGAGGCAGGCAGAGAGAGAGGGGGTAGGCAGGCTCCATGCTGAGCAGAGAGCCTGATTTGGGGCTTGATCCCAGGACTCTGAGATCATGACCTGAGCAGAAGGCAGAGGCTTAACCCACTGAGCCACACAGGTGCCCCTCAGCTCAACTTTTAAGGTCTCTTACTCTGTGTATTTGCTGAGGGAAAGAAGGGTAATGTAAAGTTGCCAATTCATGATTTCTCAGCCTCTACTGATAATTTTGTCATACTTGTAAATTTTGTCATACTTTATTATCGGTTTAAAACTCTGAGCTTCATCCTGTGTAGTTGTTCAGAGCACCCTGGTCCTGTCCTCAAGCGTGTATCTCCTGAGACTGGTTCAGAAGGGGTTTGGTTCTTCCCCCCAGCCCTCAGCTCTGCTGGGGGGGGGGGGAGTGCAGTGGTGGCTAGGTGGCGGTAGGAGTGGCAGTGGTGGGGAGGGGGAGAGTCTTCTTCCATGACTGACAAGCACAGTGGCTGGAGGGGAGGGAGAGCTTCCTTTTCTCTTCTCTCTTGCCTCCCCTGCTGTTGCTGGAGGTGGACGTGGAAACTTCTGCAAGGTCTCCTTGCTGTCTTTGCCTGTGGTCTTCTGTAAGTTTCTCCTCCCTTGGTATTCTCCGCACAGGTTAATTTGTGAGATTCCAAACTCACTGACCTCTAGTGGTGCCTTTACATTTTTTTTTTTTTTTTTTTTTTGAATAACCTTTTCCCGGAATACCTGCTGCAACTGACCTTTGCCTATGAATCTCCTTGCTTTCTTGAAAACCTTAGCGGGGCACAGCTTTGCAGTGTTCACGGGACTTGGTAAGAGTTCTGCAAACGTGTGCTGTCTGTAGAGAACACAGCAAACAGCAAACTATATCAGGACGTGGATGACCAGCAACAGAAGAGATGGCTTGGCCCTGGATCCTGGGTTATTTAATTCAAGCTTCTCTGAAGAGGGAGAGAGAGCTCCATTCACACTAGATAGGACAGAGCCGCTAGGGCATAACTGTAAGGCAAGTTGGCAGTTGTAAAGAGGAAGTTTGATCCTCTTCCTTCTTGTATTTCTGTAAATGATGTAGAGACCACTGTGCGGTCATTCCTGGTGAATTGATTGTTCAGTTATGAGGACTGCCATGCCAGGACCCCATCCAGACATGCTGTTCCCATTTTACAGATGAGGAAACCGAGTCTTAGGGAAGTCACGTGGCTATTACATTTTAGAGCAAGCTTTTGACTCTAGTTTTGACTGATTTAAAGCCTGTTGCTCTCAAAGCTTGTCTCAGAATATGCATAAGGATGTCCAGTAAAAGAGAGGAAGCATCCCATGGAAGGAGCTAGTCCTAAAGGCCCAGGACACATGCTTTAGGGTGCCTATCACCCTAAAAGGGAGCAGGTTTAAAAGGGAGATGCCTATCTCAAGACATCATGCCTCAGTGGATGGAGTGGAGTGTCTTATAGTTGTAGGAGCACTGATGTCCTGCCTGCCCCAGAGAATTTGCTAGATTTAACTGAGTACGTTAATTAAATTGTTTATTCTAAGTAAACATGTGGCTTCTAATTTATTTCATCGTGTACTATCGGGAAACTTTCCTTGAACAAGTTTGGGCCTTAATACAATTAAGCGCCTTCTTTCAGGACTTGGGTAATATTTAGAACATTGATTTGCACCGTGCATGTTTTCTGTTAATAGATTGGTTCTTTAACGTGGAAGAGAAGTGTATTATCTGAAAGAGGTGCATTACCTTGTAGGGTAGTGTACTATGGGATGGTTTTTCAAAGAGAAAGGTAGAGATAATGAATAACCAAGGAGAATGGGGCTGTCAGTAATAACATTTGGAAATTCCTCAACTCTCCTCCAGTGTGGGCCATTAAGACTCGGCTAATTTCAAGATATCCAGCTGCTAGGGGACATTTTAGTATGTTCTGTCTCAATTTTGGTTTCATTTTCTTTTTTCTTGTGACAGACGGTACTCGCTTTTGTTAGGAGAAAGCAGATGATACTTCTTTTTAAATTAGCCTTACAATTATCAGTTAACCTTTCCTCCTTTGTCTCTCTTTTGCTTTATAAAGTCCTCTCTGTCTTTTACCAGAAACTTTTTTTTTTTTTACATTTTCTAAACTTGTATCTTCACACATTTACTTTTTTATACATAAAATGTGGCCTAACTTTTGCTTTCTATGACATTCCCATTTGCTCTTTATTCTCCACAAAGATCTCATTTTAGCCCAAATTTTCTTCTCCGAAAGTTCATTTTTATTGTCTTCCTGGTTTTTCTGCTCCTTTTCTCAGGGTTTGTGTAGTCACTGTAGCACTTAAGAAATTTATATCCTTAAGAAATTTATACTTAATTGACAAAGAACATCCGGGTAAGTTTCTTCCTTTGAATTCTTCCTTTACTGGTATTAGGAACTTAGTCAAGACATGGAAAAAATGGAGCTCATGAACACTGATTCACTGACAAGATTCTTTAGCAGATTTTGTGGTAAGTTGTTCCTGCCATGATGATCATAATTGATGAAAGTAATTCTTAAGATGTACTGAATGCCTACTGTGGCTGTGACGTTGTACTGAACATTTTACCACTATTATCTCCTTTAATCTTCATAACAATGTGCTGAGCTCTGTAGGGTCCTTTTATTCCCCTGTCTGTTCAGAGAAGGAAAAGATGCTGTTTTACTGGAAATGAGGAAACTGGTGGTGGTGTGATGAAGTTTTAGAATATAAGTGAGGTTCGGTGGGGGTGGAGTCCGGAACCGATCACCAAGAAAGAATTCTTGAGACCTTTTTGGTGCAAAATGGTGGTTTATTAAAGCACAGGGACAGGACCTGTGGGCAGGAAGAGCTGTCTCCCGGAATCATGGCTGATGATATATTTTGGTGTTGAGGGAGGTAAGGAAACATGGAGGGCTTGAAAGAATTTTCAGATGTTAAAGAGGACCTGTGATACTGGAGGCCTTGCCATTGTCAGGTTAAGGTTGTTCACTTCCCCCCCTCCCTCCCAGCAAGGCATTAACATTAAGAGTTGGGAAATTACTGGAAGAATGTCACACTTGTCCCACCCAGGAGTGGGGGTGGGGGCCGGTTGCAGGGTGTTAGCTTCTGCTTCGTCCTCAGCCAGCCTTCTGTTCCCTCATCAGTTGGGGTGGTTTGAAGGTGGAGCCTACTCTGAGGGAACAGCCCAGAATAGATGGTTTCTTAGGACCTGAGAATGTCAGAGGGATTGTTTTCTGAGACTCCCCTACCCAATGAGATACCCGTCCACCATGCCCCTGCACCAGCGTGTCAGGGAAGACAGGATATAGATTTTAGTCATTGTGCTGTGCTGCTAACTGGACCGCAATCAGTCCTTCTTTCCTGAAGGTTGATGCCCCAGTGTAAACAAGGTCTCACAGAGACACTGTCTCTGGGCTGGTGAGGAATAGAAGAGCCAGGCTTCTCGTGGGAAGAGGAGAAATGGAGGAAAGGAGCGGGGAGCTGATCCCAAATTTTAAATGCTATTTTATTTTATTTTATTTTTTTGGAGATTTTATTTGAGAGAGAGAGCAAGCGCAAGAGTGTGCAAGAGCATGAGCAGGGGGAGGGGCAGAGGGAGAAGCAGACTCCCTGCTGATCAGAGAGCCCAAAGCCAGGAGGCTTGATCCCAGGACCCTGGGAATCTGACTGAGCTGAAGGCAGGAGCTTAACTGACTGAACCACCCGGGGCACCCTTTAAATGTTATTTTAAATGCCACTACCTATGAGGAAAATTATGTGAAAAGTAATTAGGAATCTTTCCCAAAGATACAAAGCAGTAGGTGGTATAGCCAAGATATGAATGTAAATAGCTGCTTTGGACACAATTCTACTCTGCCTTTTTTTTCCCCAAAGACTATAAACATATTAGTTTTGGAATTTGCATTCTTTTGTTATATATAAACGCCTCTACTTAATATTATATGAGACTAGGTTTCTTTTTTTGTTCATATCTAGATAATGATCTCTTGTTATCTGAGCTTGGAAGATCATTTCTTTGGACCCATCTAAAATGTAAACCCCAAAGTGATTTCTTTAGAGGGCTATTCCTGGAGTGTTGACGAATCATTTTGTGTGGCTAGGCTTTGGTATTTTGAGGATACCAAATATAATCAGTGTTTGACTGATTAAATATGTTACTTGCAAAATATTTTATTAGGTTTGCAAACTCTAATACATGGCCTGCTGTCATGTTTCGGATAGCTCAGGGTGGGTGTGGAAACTTTTAATACACGGAGTGTCTTCTCTTGCTGATAGATGTTTCTGTAAAAAATGGATAAGGTGATGAGATCAGAATCAACTGTGTTTCTTATGCAGAACCCATGCTTGAGATGCATGCTAAGTCCCTAGCTATGCATCTCATTAACTTGCCTAGCAGTTGGGGATCTGCATACTGACTTTGAGAATATTTCATTACTGTATTTTTCTAAGGGAGGCTTTACATTTGCCAAAGAACTGACAAGATATGTGTCTCTATAACTCAACTAGTTTTATATTATGATCAATATGAAAGATTGCCTCTGATTACCTGGGGACACCATGAAACTGTTAACATATATTAGGTTTCTGGTTTATTTTCTGATTGACTGAATTCTGTACAATTTAGAAAGAGGAAATGTATTGAAGAAAATGTTTAAATGCTATTTCTTCCTGCTCAGCTCTTTTCTTTAAAATTTGGTCCAGTATTTGCCTTTTAATTTTTGCAACAATTTAAAAGAGAATTGAAAAGACAGCTTCCCCCATTTTTGCAAATGATAACATATAAAAGGAAAACAGGTTTGTTTTCTATTGCTGCAATAACAAAGGATCACACAAATGTAATGTCTTCAGTGGACAAATTTATTATCTTACTGACCTTTAGGTTATCCTCTGACTTGGGTCTCACTATGCTAAAATCAAGGTGTCAGCAGGGCTGTGCTCCCTCCTGGAGGCTCCAGTGGACAATTCTGGTCCCTTCCCACTTGTGGAGGCTGCCTGCATTTCTTGGCTCATTCCCCTCTGTTGGATCCAGCAACAACAGTCCGGGCGCTCAAACGCTTCCAGTCTCTCCTTCTTCTGTCTTGTGTCTTTAATGCATCCAGCACCCATCCCTCTGCTCTTAAGGACTCCTATGATTAGGTTGGGCCCACCTTGGTAACCCAGGGTAATCTCTTCCTCTCAGGACCCTGACCCTTAATGACATCTGAAATGGCTTTTTGTGATGTAAAGCAAGATATTTGAAGATTCTGGAGAGAAGGATGTGAACTCCTTTAGCAGGTTCTTCATCTGCCTACCACAGGTCCCTGATGTCATGACATGGATTGAAAAAGAACTCTTCAAATGCACTGGTCTCATCCTTTTAGTTACGGAATTGTAGGCTCCGAGGTAGACTTTCTGAAATATAAAGTAGTTCATAATTATTTTAATGTACTCTGATGAAACAAATTTCAGGAAATGGCAGATATGAAATAGGGAGGCTCTTATCTACTAAATTTCCTCAATTTAAGAGGCCAGTTCTCTAGGATTAGAATTGAGAGAATTTGTTACTGTTTTCTATGGCTTGAAATAATTTTGTGCATTTGTGGTAGCTCCCAAATGAACTGAAGGAGGTAGATCTGACTCATCTAGTTTTCTCCAAAAGCTCACGCTCAGTGCTGAGCCTAGGGTTTCTTGTTCATTTTGACTGCTGTTAATAAGGTGTTCCATTACTAAATAACTCCAGTAGGGCTGGCCAAAGGAACATTGTGCAAGGCTCAGATTGTGTTTTCTGATTTGGGCCTCTTCCTATTTCCTCTCCTCTGGAAGGTTTGGGAGCCTTTTGTCCTAGCAAAGCCTGCTGTTAAATTCTTTACCCATGACCTCTGGTAAAATGTGTTTGCATTATAATATGCATGAAAACTACCCAGGAGAGTTCATGGGACTCCAGATGCATCTACTAAATGGAAAAGGAATCTCTTCGCAATAAGGCTTTTCTGGTGGTCCCCAAATCATGCTACACTCCCTATTTTCTCGGCATTGAAAGATGTCTCTATTGCTACATGTTCAGTGATGGAAAAGGGTTGATCTGATGTATTTTAGTAATAGCCTTGACCGTAGTATCTAACTCTGGGTAGGTAATAATTTGTTGGTTAACTTGCATATTTATACCCCCGTGACTTCGAGTATAGAGTTTCTGGTTTTTCTTCACATGGGGTATATTGATAAATAGAAACCTAGAATTAGAAAACCAGAACAAGCACAAGAAAAAGAAAACATGCAAGTATTAATGTACTTAATGTAGTTTCTGTGATTAACAAGGAGATTGGACCTTATCATAACCACAACAAAGAGAATCAAGAGAAGTGACCAATCCCTCTGGCAATGCTAGGTCAGCTCCAGACTTCTCCAGGATTTCTGACTCATTTTTTTGGTGGGGTCTGTCATTGACTTGGAGCATACAACATAGTAAAGAGTGCTACAGTATCCAAGATATCTAGAAGACTCATATTTATGGTACTCTGGTGTCTGGAACTATGGGGATCAACATCCTGAAAAGAAAGATGAATGGCAATTCCTAAAATGTTGGGGACAAACAGAACATTGGGAGGTGGAAGAGGGAGAAGTGGACTCCTTGCTGAGCGGGGAGCCTGGCATGGGGCTTGATCCCAGGACCCTGGATCATGACTGGAGCCGAAGGCTGACACTTCACCGACTGAGCCACCCAGGCGCCCCATAAATGAAGTCTTGTTTGAGGAAAGATTGTCCTTTTCGTAGCCAGACTCTGTTGCTAGAGTGTTGCCACAGTTTAGCAGAGGTTGGCAATAGGGTGATGAGTGCCAGAAAAGACCTCTTAGCCTCATACACTGGATTGAAAACCACGCAGATGCTCTCCCAGTGCTAAGAATGTGTGACAGACCACTTTCTTTAGCAGAAGATGTAGGTAGATTTCTTGAGTTAATACTTAAGTGTAGGCATTTGTTGTCAATACGAAGATATAGTTAGAAACATTTACACTGAAAAAAGTGAGAGGGTAGGATGGGCCGAAGGGGAGAGAGACTTCCGAGTTTCCTTACTAGGTCCCTGCTCTCTTCTGTCTGTCACATGGCAGGATGAGAATTATTGATGGTGTCCTACGAGACTGTAAACTCCATGAGAGCAGAAACCATGCCTGTTTTAGCACCTTGACGCAGAGTGTGCACTCAGTAAATGTTTGTTAAATGAGTGGAATCTTTGTCTATCAAGTCTTCATTAACTATTCATGCCATGAAGTTCTCCCTTCTCAAGGTTATTCTAGGGTTCATCCCTTAAGTGTCATTTTCCGTGTTCTTTCCTTTAATGTACATTAGAGTTTTCTTCTAATTAGATAGTAAGTTCTAAAAGGACTTGTAAATTTTCTCAGGACAGGAAAGATTTGCTTAAAAAGATTATTCAGGGGGCATCTGGGTGGCTCAGTCAGTTAAGCCTCTGACTTCAGCTCAGGTCAGGATCTCAGGGTCCTGGGATCCAGCTCCCAGCTGGGCTCAGTGCTCAGTGAAGGGTGTGCTTCTCCCTCTGCCCCCACCCGCTGCTTGTGCGCACACGGCACTGTGTGTGTGTTCTCTTGCTCAAATAAATAAAGAAAATCTTAAAAAAAAAAAAAAATTCTCCAGAGTGCCCCAAATGGTTCTGAGCACAACACAGATTTGGACTAAGACCTGGGGATTGGTTTACCTTTGTTCCTGTGTTTGTAGAGGTTCAGTCATTATCATTTGCACATGGTGCCTCTTTTCTTAGCTGCGTCCTCTAGCCCCCTTAGATATAGGGCTCTTGGGATGGAAGCATTGGGGGTAGAACCATTGACTGGCACCCCTTTCTCTGTGGGTGCTTAATGGAACCTAGAGAGCAGTCTTTGGCTGTTCACCTTTCAAATCAGGTACTTAAAACCTGGAGAGGAGAATCTCTAGCCTTACCCAAGTCAGGTATGCAGTAAATTGGACCAGGTTGCATAACTAATTAGAAGAAAAGTTTTGGCCATAGCTTGGGTCCCCTGACTCCAGGCTATTGTTCTTTGCTGGATTGTCTCATTTAAATTTAGAGAAGGAAGATTAAGCTTTCATTAATAGGATGAGGCACATATGCAGGGAATTGCAATTAATAGGGAAAGGGAAAGCCAAGAAGATCCTGGGAGGAAATATGGGTATCTAGGTGAAGCCAGGTGAAGGAGGGACAGGTTATATATGCAGCAAAAACCATTACTTGGAATTTACCTTTGTTTGAATTATGTATTTTGTATCCACTTCCCTTATGCTTTCCTCCTTTAATTTTTATTTATAGAATAAGTTATCCATTAAAACATCCTTTTAAAAAAATCTCCTTTTCTCTCCTGCCTCCTTTTATCTTTTTTATATATTTATATATAAAAGCCGTAACTTGTGACCCCATAGGGTCTTATAGTCTGTTACTGTGAGTGCTTGTGTGTGTAGCTTAGTTTATGTTCACACACAAATCTCACTGCAGTTCCTCACAGTCCTTCTGCTCCTTTCTTTTCCTGGGTGCCAGATGTCATTTTCTTTTTTGTGCACCCGCGTGTTGATGTGACCGTTCACACGCACACATCCATCCCCCCTCCCCCGCCCACATACACACACCTGAACGTGCATAAACAAAGATTGAACCAAAGTGAAATGCTGTGACATATGGTACCTGAAAAACCAGAGTCTCAATAGCAGGGCTGTAATCAGGGTGCAGCTGTTTGGCATTTGACAAATGAATTTTTTTATGTAAAACTGTTTTAGTACATTAAGCTAAAAGATGGAAAATTAGGTGCATACTGTAATGAACATTTCTTTCCATTGAAAAGGAATTAAATGGGAAACTTAACCAAACAAATAAGTTAGGCCCCCAGTGATCTGCTGAATATGTTTTTTCCAAGTACTCAGATTTCATTTTTATTTCCTCTTGGGGGTTCTTTCTTTCTGCCTTTATTATTCAGCTTACACAGATAGTGTGTGAAGGTGCTTTGAGTTTCTCTAGCCTTAAAGTATTTGGAAAAGAGTTTCGGTAAGATACTGTAATATTTTCTTTCTCCCGTGTCAAGTTATACCGTAAATGTAATTTTTTCCTCCTTCTCTTTGCCTTTTCAGACTTGTCAAAGTTACTCATTGTTTTCTAGTTTCTGAAACCTTCCCCCCACCTGTTTCAAATAGACTGTGGCTTATTTTAAAAATATCATTCATTGACTGTATTATGGTCATTGATTTAAGTTCAGTACACAGTTTGTTAGTTACTTACACCTGCTCCAGAATCGCTTCTTGTTTAATGTTTCACTCCACCTTTATTGTAGATCTCTTGAAATTAGGAGTTAGATCTTGTGGTAAGTGATGTGTAAATACCCATTGATGCTGTTGAGATTGTTTTTAGAAAAGGAAGGAGTCACATTGCTTAGATGTGGATCAATTATAAATACATAAAGCAGTCATCAACTGGTAATTGCTATCAATAAAACTATTTGGCCTTTCTTCTTACAGTCTTTTGGGACTCTGCCCCTCTTGCCACGTTTGCCTTATTTGGGTGTTAGCTAGATAAGAATTTGTAGAATTTCCACGTAAAACCATCACCATTATAATAATTTCTGAATGGATTCTGTGGTGAGTGATTATCATACTGGTAGAAATTATTCCTCTAAGTCGAAAATATAAGGCAACTAGGTGCCTAGATCTTGATTAGTTTTTAGGAACTTCCTTATTATTAATTTTTTTACAGTTAGCTGTTCGGTACTTTTAATCTTTTAATGACTAATCTCTTTCCTCTGTAGATTTAAGACAATAATTAGAGTTAATCTTGGGTGGATAACTATGAAGGGTCAAATGTGGGTCTCATAATTTAAAGGACTTTGTGATGAATGTTGTTAGAAATAACCCACTTTGTGATTTTACTTATGTTTATTCAAAGTCACATTTCTAAAAATTGCTGATGTAGAGCCTGGTTCACAGAAGGGAGTGTTTTTCACTCGGGCAAAGTAGAATAATTTAGGACATCATTTTTTTCTTTTCATGTGTTATAGGTACACTTTTTCAGCCTTTGGTGAGGTCACAGAAATGAAAGGGGTTGGAGATGCAATGAAAGGAGAGTTTGTTGAGGCAAGTTTTAATTCATAAAAAGTTATGAATTCCACTAAAATAAAAATAGTAAAATATTCATTGTAATTTTGATTCTTTGTCTAAAATGTGTGACATAGCCTCCAAATCCATGTAGATCTTCTGAGATTTATTCCTGAAGTTTTGGAGCTCAAAAGCATGGGCAGAACTCAGATCAGAACTTTTTCTTGCTGAGGAGTTGTTTCCATGATTAATATGTAGGTAGAACATAGCAGTATGACCACACTGCTTATCAAAATATTGAAGTATTGTCGGTTGCTCAAAGTCACTGCTCCTACTTGCTGAAACTTTTCGTAATCTAAGAGCTAAGGGTTACTATCTAGTACATTAGAGGCCCCGAAGAACCCTGCTTACGGCCAGCATCCATCCTATAGGTGGCTGTGTTTTGGATATCACATTTGGTTGTTCTTTTGCAGACTTTCTGCCATAGCATGTGAAGATGTGTACCTAGCTCAGTGGCCAAGGTTCTTTCCTGCTCTTGCCGGTTCAAGAGGTGGCTTTTGAATGTTCTTTCACATATATTGTTCCAATTTAAAGCCAGTAATGAAGTCTCCTAAGGGGTAGATATCATGCTTTTAAAAAAGTCCAGTACGGGGCACCTAGGTGGCTCAGTGCGTTAAGCCTCTGCCTTCGGCTCAGGTCATGATCTCAGGGTCCTGGGATCAAGCCCCGCATTGGGCCCTCTGCTAGGCGGGGAGCCTGAGTCCCCCTGTCTCTCTGCCTGCCTCTCTGTGATCTCTCTCTCTCTCTCTCTCTCTCTGTCAAATAAATAAAATCTTTAAAAACTAACAAACAAACAAAAAAAAACCATGCCTGGTATATCTCGGCAAAAGTGAATGGAATAACACTTGTTTTTATTTTTTGTTTTGTCACTAGCATTATTTCCCAAAGGAATGTATGAATGCTGACTATGTGAAATATTTGTGGAGTTCTCAGGGTTTTATGCTAGAGGTGTTTAGGATTGGGGATTATAGATTTGTTAGCTGTGAGTGTATGCACAAATACATTGTGGAGGTTGCTGAAATGTTTTAACTCCAGGATTTATTAAAAGAAGACCAAATTGGTGACGACAAATTTATGTTACCTTCTGTATTTTGTACATCAGTAAAATATCTTAAATTGTTAAAGAAACAAGTCATGATCTAAATAAATATTCAGATGTACCCACTGCCTCATCCTGTCCTTATAAAATCAACAAGAAGCTGCTGCTACCTGTTTTATTATTTTTTTTAATGGAGATCACATGACTTGATGGAAGCCAGATGCTTTTGAATGGTGGAGCTAAAGTCAAGACCTCAGATCTAACTCCAGAGTCTACTTGAAGCTGGTCCTGCCACTCAGATACCAGCACTTCCCCCATTTATCAGGCTCCTACAACCAGACGGTAGTTCAAATAAGATACCTGTAAATTAGGGGAAATTTCCAGATCATGGAAGAAAATACAATGGAAGAAAGGCACTAAATGTAAAAAATGAATGCCATATTTATCGTTGAATCTGCATCATGCGTGGAATGAAAAAGGAGTAGGGTAATATTTTGAACTCTTTGAGTCGAGGCATAATTCTCTGAAGATTGCTAACCCATGTCTTTTTTTTTTAAGTTATTGAGATAGAGTTATTGATGCTTGCTTGTCTCATAAGAGATATTATTGAGTGTTGAGTAGCTTTTAAATTAGGAATATTGATGATGTAAATTATGATGTGGAATGTGAATTCATTAAGTTTTGCTGCTGAGAGAAAGCTGTGGCTGTAACATCTGTCCCTTCACTGATGTCACTAGTGGTTTAGGCCCTTTGGCAAGTCGACTGTGTGTGTACCCTTCGCCCTCTTCACTCTGTGGCTAACCTTTGAATTGTATCTGGTGTTCTTGGGGATTTAACCCTATCATCAATAATCTCTTTATGCATTTTTATGCTTAGGCATGAAGCATATCTAAAATACTATCTCTTAGACTTTTAGTTTCCTAAAGACAATGGAGAAATAAAAGTCTTGTATGCATTTTTTCATTCTGAAAAATGTGCTATACTTCTTGAATGTTCTACACTCTGGGAAGAGAGACTGGCACACATTTGGAATGTTAGATGAAAGACTAGATCTGTCCCTGATATTGATAAAAGAACACAGAAGTTTGAGATGCATAAGGACAGAGAAAATGAAAATTAATGTCTGTTTATCTTTGCTTTCAGGGAAGAAATTAAACTAATCTCATCAAAGATATTTAGGAAGTTTCTGACTGTACTCTTTAATCTTTGTTTCAGAAAACAGCAGACTGCATTATTAAAAAGATCATTGCATGTGGGAAGAACATTCAGCTGGTGTATGTTTTCAAATATGAAATTAAAGAATTTGAAGTTAGTTTCAGAGCTGGAGAAACCGCTAGTCAAAACAGTGTAGGCCATTTGGGAAATGTTATTACATTATTTAAAACATATCTATTCAAAAATGCATATGTGTGCTGCTGTACAAATATCCTATGGGTGCAATCACAAATGAAAACTTCACTGATGCTGAGCTCCAGCTACAAATTGGGCAAAGGTATTAATCTGGTCTCCTTTTTTGAGTTGGTACGTAAACTCAACTTTTGCCAGAGTTGAGAGAATTGAGAAACCCTTCTCTCTTTATTGTCAGGAGGTGTTTGTGTGAGTGTGTGTACAAGTGTGTGTGTATGTGCACACAATATTTTAACCTCATATTGTCTTGTTCTGTGGTTAATAGGGAGGAGAGTCATTAGTTTGTGTGCATTCCTGTTTTTATATGTTTTTATACATTGTAACAGTTGGTGGGTGAAACCATCTTGCAACCTAACATCCTATGAGAGTTTAGTACTTTGCTTTCTATCCTTTCTCATCACATTTCCTAGATCCCCATTCTTTGCTGGCCTCTGAGTGTCAGAGTACTCCAAGGCTCAGTTACTAGACCACTCTTTTATCTATGTCACTAGACCACTCTTTTATCTATGTCATTCTTTAGATTTCTTCCATGTCCATCCAAGTCCATGCCATCTATATGCTGAAGGTGTCCATACTTTTTTTTTAATTTACATTTTTTTATTTTTTATAAAGATATAATATATTTTTATCCCCAGGGGTACAGGTCTGTGAATCACCAGGTTTACACACTTAACAGCACTCACCATAGCACATACCCTCCCCAATATCCATAACCCCACCACCCTACTCCCAACCCCCCTCCCCCCAGCAACCCTCAGTTTGTTTTGTGAGGTTAAGAGTCACTTAAGGTTTGTCTCCCTCCCAATCCCATCAACAAAACCAAAAGACATCTGACAGAATGGGAAAAGATATTTGCAAACGACATATCAGAGAAAGGGCTACTGTCCAAAATTTATAAAGAACTTAGCAAACTCAACACCCAAAGAACAAATAATCCAATCAAGAAATGGGCAGAAGACATGAACAAACATTTCTGCAAAGAAGACATCCACATGGCCAACAGACACATGAAAAAGTGCTCCAAATCACTCGGCATCAGGGAAATACAAATCAAAACCACAATGAGATATCACCTCACATCAGTCAGAATGGCTAAAATTAACAAGTCAGGAAATGACAGATGCTGGCGAGGATGCGGAGAAAGGGGAACCCTCCTACACTGTTGGTGGGAATGCAAGCTGGTGCAACCACTCTGGAAAACAGCATGGAGGTTCCTCAAAATGTTGAAAATAGAACAATTGCACTACTGGGTATTTACCCTAAAGATACAAATGTAGTGATCCAAAGGGACACGTGCACCCGAATGTTTCTAACAGCAATGTCCACAATAGTCAAACTATGGAAAGAACCTAGATGTCCATCAACAGATGAATGGATAAAGAAGAAGTGGTATATAAACACAATGGAATACTATGCAGCCATCAAAAGAAATAAAATCTTGCCATTTGCGGTGATGTGAATGGAACTAGAGGGTATCATGCTTAGCGAAATAAGTCAATCGGAGAAAGACAACTATCATATGATCTCCCTGATATGAGGAAGTGGAGATGCAACATGGGGGGTTAAGGGGGTAGGAGAAGAATAAATGAAGGTGTCCATACTTTTATTTCTAGTGCCAGTAGCTCCTGGGTTTCAGATTTTTGTGTTAATTGTCTGCTGTATATCTCTCCTTGGGTGTCTAAAGTCATCTCAAACTTAGTGTGCCTGAAGTGCTAAATACTAATTCCTGCTACACACACACACACACACACACACACACACACGCACACGCACACATACACACTCTCACACCCTCCCCATCTTGCTCTTCTCTTGTCTCCCTCACCTCCATGGATGGCATTACAATTTACCATTTGCCCAGGTGCAAAAACCTAGGGGTTAATCTTTCTCTCCTCATCCATTTTACATTCAGTCCACTAGCATGTCCTTTAGCTATGCTTATAAGATATATAACACATATGTCATGGGAGTTTACCTACTATTTTCTTACATTGGAGTGGCTTCATCTTTCCAAAAGATCTGCATTTGTTCTTAACCTGATGGTGGTCACTATCCCATCTTCTGTGTTCAGAGGGAATCATCAAAAATATAATATTAATCTTATCACTCCTTATCTTCTAAAGAAAGACTTTTTGTCCTGCTGGGAATGAAATCTTAAGTTCTTTCCATGGCTTGCAAGGTCTGCCCTGGTTTGGCCATTGCCTATCACTCTTTATTTGTTTTCTCCCATTTTTCTCCTGTCCCCACCTCATTCATTCTTTCTTAGCTCTGCTGGCCACCCTTCTGGCCCACCAAGTCTCCACCTAGGGCTTTTGTTCCCTCTGCTGGCAGGGTGCTTCCTATAGATAGAGGCATGGCTTATTCTTTCCTCTCGTTTAGAATTCCTTTTTCTTCCCCTGAGTTCCCTGCAGGCTTCCCTTTCTCATCTCATTCAGAATGTTGTTCTTTGACTACCCTAGTTAAAATAGCAATCCCACCACTCTCTACTGTTGTTCAATATTTTATAGCATTTCTCATTATTTCAAAAAATACTGGTTATTTCACTTATTTGCTCATTGTCCGTCTCCCTAGAAAGTTTGGAAGCCCCACTTGGATGTGGCATTGTTTGTGTCTGTTTTGCTGTGTCTCCAGCAGCAGTATCTGGCAGATGATGAGGGAATGGCTACATGATATATTTACATTCATTTTTCTTCCCGATACCCTTACCCGTTTTTTAGTTTTTATCCTATAATAATTTAAACTGTCTCTTTATTATCCCATCCTGTATTTCTGTGAATACTCAACAATGTCCTGGTCCCCTTAGAACAGAGGGGCATCTGATTTAAGAGGCAGTTGAAAGAGCATAATGGGTCCAGACTCAGGACTTGGAAAGAAACAGCTGTGAATTTAATGTTGTCTAATTACTGACTCTATGATTTTTGGGCAGTTCGATTCACTTCCCTTGACCTCATTCCTCATTTGTAAACTCAGGGTAATGACACCATATTCATTTGTTTGTTGTAAAGAATAAAATCATGTATGTAGAGCTCCTAGTGTAGAGTGAATGCTCAAATGTGGTACTTGCTCTTACTACCTTTCTGCTAAAGAATGTGTAAACAGTTTTTTTGTTGATCAAATCATTGATCCAAATAATCACATTTGCCAGTCTTTTTTTGTTTATTTACTGATAATCTGAATATGAGTCTGGGTTTTCTTCAAATCTGCTTTTTTGGGACCGGGAAGGAGGGTGGGCAGTTTGCTTGACCACTGGTAAGTGAGAAGTTTGGGCTCAGACAGAAGTATGGACATTTCTCCTTTTGTCATTTACATATGCAATAGAGTTGGTATTTAAACTGATACAAATGAAACTTGCAATAAGTGTAACATAAACTTGCTAATTAAAGGTATACTAGTCTCTTTGCTTTAAAAAAGGGGGGGCTCATATTTTGGTCATTTACTTTTTTTGTGGGTAAATATCCAGTTTTCCTGAGTTCCTGTCCTTTCCCTCTTCTCCTTCTCAAGACTGGGCCCATGAGTCGGCAGAGGCTTGTGAGCGGGGCACACTGACTTCTGTGCTTTTGTTGCAGTCCGATGAGCTGTGGCCATTTTGCTCAGCCTCCGGCCATTTGGCATTGTCCCTGCAGAGGTGAGACAGGCCTGACCTGCATTTATTTTTATTTTTTTTGGTAATCTACTAGCACTCACTGATGAAATTTCTTTTATTATAGAATCTCAATTTCCTGCCTGAGGTCAGGTCCAGCCTTGTTTGATAAGTACATGTTTCTTCAGGTTCCATCATTCTCTCTGCACCTAGAAAGCCCTGGACCACGGGGAACATATCAGGGTCTCTCAGATGCTTGGCTTCACTCACCATGCTGAACTTCCAGAGCCCAGCAAGAGAACACTTTAGCCCTAGAAACCCAGAAAGCCTTTGCCATCCATTTCTGAACTACTTTTGGGATATTGTCGTGTTGCTCCCATGCCGTATTGAACAAAAGGAATTGACAAAGAAGATTGCAGATTTTCCTAGGCTATGCTCTGAAGAGCAGAGACCAAGCAGTCCTTACACTAAGCTTCCTCATAAACTTGAGGATTTTAATCACACCTCCCTCCTCTCCACTGCCTAAGGTTTATTTCTGGCTGAGAGGATTCTCTTTCCACCTCTTGCTTCGCCCTTTGTCTCACTAGTGCCTACTCATGAGACTCAGAGGAAGAATTATTCTTTTTGCTTCCTGTCAGGTGGGAGATTCCCTAGTATTCTATCCTCCACCCTCAGTACTCTGTGGCTTATAGTAAAACTCTATGACGAGTTCAGTATGTGTACTTTTTTTTTTTTTAAAGATTTTATTTATTTATTTGACAGACAGAGATCGCAAGTAGGCAGAGAGGCAGGCAGAGAGAGAGGGGGAAGCAGGCTCCTTGCTGAGCAGAGAGCCTGATGTGGGCCTCGATCCCAGGACCCCGGGATCATGACCTGAGCCGAAGGCTGTGGCTTTAACCCACTGAGCCACCCAGGCGCCCTGCCCCCTTTAAAAAAGATTTTATTTATTT
Source organism: Neogale vison (assembly GCF_020171115.1). Classification (NCBI taxonomy): domain Eukaryota; kingdom Metazoa; phylum Chordata; class Mammalia; order Carnivora; family Mustelidae; genus Neogale; species Neogale vison. The sequence continues at coordinate 94,343,102 of NC_058093.1, read as the reverse complement.
ATTTGACACACAGAGAGAGATCACAAGTGGACACAGAGGCTTGCAGAGAGAGAGGGGGAAGCAGGCCCCCCACTGAGCAGAGGGCCCAATGTGGGACTCGACCCTAAGACCCCGAGATCATGACCCAAGCCAAAGGTAGAGGCTGAACCCACTGAGCCACCCAGGTGCCCCAGCGTGTGTACTTTTGATATATAAGTGAGGAGTTTATAATAATATTCAAGAAAACCCAAACTTTTAATTTTGCTATAGACCTTGACTTTCAGAATTATTATCTCACCATGGACTCATTAAATTAAACTTGAGATTTAGTTGTGGCATTGAACTACTTCCTCTAGGCAGGACACTCCCTCCCCTTCTCAGGAGATACTGGACTTTCAGCATGGAGGGTATAGAGGGAAAAGACTTTCAAAGGAATGATCAGTACTTCTCTTTAATATGTTGGTAATATTATGGCATTACAGGTTTTTGTAATCCCCATTTTTTTCCTGGTTCTGTGGTACCTGATGAGCATCTAGATTTCACCTATTTATGATGGTCCTGCTAATTTCACAATATCCTTCAAATCAATCAAGCAGATCTGGACAAATGCATCTAGTTGACTGGAGTCTGTGACCTTTTAAATGTCTTCTCTTACATATATGTCTTATACACATGTCTTGCTTCAAGAAGACTTTAAGCATTTATGGAATGCTATGTGCCTGATATTACGGTCAGGGGATATAAATTGAACAGATGTCGGCTTTCGCTACAAGGAAAACCCAGTTTAGTAAAGGAAATAAACAGATAAAAGAGTAAGTAAGTATAAGGCAGATTGATAGCATACAACTGCAGAAGTATGAGTAAGAAGACATACGGAGTCTGGAACAAGGAATTGCCGGCTCTATCGGGTAGTTGCAGGTCAGGTCAGGGAAGGCTCTCTGTGGTGGTTACAACTGAGTTGGAGGTTGAAGAACAGCTTGGCAGGCAGGCAGAAGGGGAGTTGTGGAAACAAAAGCATTGAGGGAAAGGGGGTGAGTTGAGAGTTTTGGGGAGTCTAAATAAATTTTTATTGGTTGGAACATAGGAATTTTGAAGGATTGGCAAGAAATTAGGTTGTTCATCGTCACAGTCAGATCACCAAAAGCCTTGGTTGTCTTGCAAAAGAGTTCGGACTTTATCCTAAAAATGGGGGCATGGCAGGATTTCAAGCACAGAAATGGCAAAAGATGATAGGGGAAAAGGGAAAAGTAGAGAGTCAAGAGGTGTGCAGTAAGTAAAATGAGCATATAGGAAATTAGGACTGTGGGAAATAAGACAGAAAATATGAAATGACTTCATAGTTTTGGGTTTGTTTGATTGGATAGTAGGTGATGTTACTGAAGGAGAGGAAAGTCTCAAGAAGAACTTCCTACATGATCATTAGGGCAGTGGGCATTTACTGAGCATGTGCTCTGTCATGCCTTTTACATTTGTTACTCTTAGTTAATTCTTTCAGCAGCACTAAGAGAGAAGGGTTTTACTGTTCCTTACTTTTTGAGCTCCAACAGGTTAGGTGCCTTGGCCAAAGTCACACAAATAGAAGTGTCAGAACTAGGATTTGCATCCAATCTAAATGACTTCATAATTTGCGTTAAAAAATATTTTAAATTTATATATTTAATGTTTAATATTCCCCTTTAAAAATAATGAACAGTCACTTTATATCAATGAGAAAACACCTAGAAGCAAGAACAGGAAAAAATAGTCATTCAGGGTCTTGCCACGGAAAAAGCGAAATCTTGGCTCTATTGTTCTGGGTGAATTTTCACGTGAGGAAAGAAGTTTGAGATGTCTCCTGGCTATACCACCAAGATATCTTGTAGGTAGTAGACTATAAAGTTATGGATATTAGACTAGCAATCAGCTAGAGAAGCATATTTGGAAATCACCAATGGGCAGGAAATAGGTAAACCATAAAAATGGAGAAAGTATGTTCAAGAAAATACCAATACTTTCTTAAACTCTTGCAGCTGTATGGACCCTGACCCTTCACAAAAAATAAGCAAGTGAACAAATAAATTTAGATTTTGTTTGAAGAAATGAAAAGATCAGTTCATTTAAGCAGATTTGTATGGAATCTCATACTTTCTGTCGTGATCAAGCTTTTCTCAATGATTCTGGAGATTTCTAAATTTTTCCCACGTTAGTCTGTTGCAAATTTGTCATTGTCTCCTGTTTCACCAATAATGGGACCTAAGTCCTCATAGCAGGCTAATTGAACTATAAAAATGACACTCTGAGGCAGCTAAGTCTGTGGAAGCATGAATTTGTCAAATAAAAGGATTTAAAGACCATTGTTTTTAAAGAATAGCTTGTACTCTTGCATTATCGCTTACTTTTTCATCTAGATGATTTCTGTGTTCTTGGGAAAATATCAGTATTCATCATTGTTAAGTTGGGAAAAAAAAACTGCACAGGGTTATTTTATGGGTGTCAAAAGCTACACAGGAACTGAAGAACACCACGAGGTATTAACCGTGTGAAACAGTTTGTGTTCCTTGTACCTTGTCCAAAAATAATTGACTCATTAATCTCAACTATATCAATCTGGCCCCATTAGGAGGGTCACAGATAGGTTAATTCTAATAAGTGGATGGATATCAGTTCACAAATAGGCATGCATTTCACAGATATTATCTTAGTAAGAAAGCAATAATTAGGAAAATTATTTAGTGAGGTGGTTTCAGAGGAAAATGCCGTAAATGAAACTCCTAATTTCTATCTCAGGATTATCAGAAGAAAAACTGAGCCATGCTCCTAAAAAGGACATTTAAAAGTGGAGTGCAAAGTAAATTTCTCTTCTCTATGGGAGAATGTTTCAAAAAATAAACAACAAAACATTTTTACTAAGGGAACAATAATTTCACCCAAATCATAGAACATTGGGGAAAAAGAAATATGGGGATTTACATCCTGTTGCTTTGTCTTTGAATCCCCACCCTATCACTTCACTATTTGACTTTAGGCAAGTAATTTAATTTTTACGAGTGTCTGATTCTCCGTGAAGTGGAGCAACAGTGTATTTCACAGACTTATTTTAGGGATTGAACAAGAAAATATACATGAATGCATCAAGCACAGTCCTTCATGTACTATAATTGTCCAATAACTTTTTTTTCCCCCTCCTGAATAATGGACTCTAATCGGGTACATACTGGAATGGTCTCCCTTTCCACAAAAAAAAAAAAACAAAAAAAAAAACAACAACAAAAAACCAACACCACACACAACCCTCCCCCCACAAGAAGATCCCACTGTTATTTTAATTTTGAAGCTGAGCAAAATAACTGTTCACTCATACCAAGCGGTTTCTTTCTTTTTGCTTTTTCTTTTGCTTCCTATTAAGACAGTGCTTTCTTTTCTTTCATTTAGCTTAACATATTTAAAAGCACTGTTTATACATCTATTGCCAAGGGTAATCATTCATTTGGAGTAAGGCAATGTCCCATTGTTACAGTTATTAATTCCTGTTGAGGGGATGTTAGAATTTTAGCAAGTCTGTTTAAAGATTACATTTCTTACGTTTCCCCAAGAGGAATGCTAGCTTCATCTAATGTTCTCTCTGATGATACTTACATTTATAGGCTTATCCCTCATAATGGAATCGTATTCATGAATGTCCCATTGTCCTTTTCTCCTGCATCGTAACCATCCCACATGCATAGGTGAACCTTAAAAATGGAAGAAAACTTAAATATGTATTTTTAAACTTTCAATGGAAAATTAATGAGAATTGACTATATGCCATGCACACTTTTTTATGGGTGGAATTTGATAAGTAAGACAGAATTATTGCCTTACTGCAATAATTGAAAGAGACAGAATTATTGCCATACTGCAATAAATGAAAGAGACAGATATAGGAAGAACCAAGAGCAAAGACAGTGCTGTAATGGAAGCATTGCCCCTATTATTATGGATACCTAAAATGATCCACGTGCAGTAATCACCACCTGGTTTGCAGATAAAAGGTGTGTGTGTTCAATTATCACATGATCTTACTGATACGAGGATTTGAGAAACGAGATAGAAGATCATAGGGGAAGGAAGCGTTACTCCCTTCAATGGAGGGTTGCTTGTGGGCGAGAGGGGTGGGAGGGATGGGGTGGCTGCATGATGGACATTGGGAAGGGTTTGTGCTATGGGGAGTGCTGTGAATTGTGTAAGACTGAGACCTGTACCCTTGAAACAGTACATTATATGTTAATTAAAGGGGGAAAAAAGTGCACGTGTTACTAAGGCTGTTTCTCTATCGGGGTCAGGTGAGGAGGTAGCCCAACAAGGCACCCTGATGGTTTTGAGGTGGCTGCCTATGTGCTGAATTGTCATATGATGGGTTCTGAAGTACTCCTTGTTCTCCCGAGCACTGGGTGCCCTTTGAGCTTTGAGGTTTTACTCCAGTTTGCATGATGCTGTGATCCAACAACCCAGCCTTAGGGCAACGTGTAAAGTAGTAATTGAGGAACATTGTGAATTGCACACAGTGTTCTGAGAGCCCAGAGGTCTTTCTGAGACAGACAGCTCAGTGCTCCCAGCCCCGTTTGGCCGGAGCTCCATGACTTTGGTCTTTTTGAGATGTTGAGCTTCTACTATAGTTTTATTTCTGAGAACATTGTGTTAGAGTCCGGTCATGTGAACAAAAATGATTCTAGGTATTTTAAGCACAGAGAATTTAACATAGGGACTTGGTAACGTAGGTGATAGAGAAGCTGAGAAACCAAATAATGGACAGTGTGGCAGCCATGAGGTGACATCTGGAAGCTACTGCCTCAGTCTGGAGAAACAGAGGGAGGGAGAGGTGTAGTCAAAGCGCAGGAGCTGGGGACACTTGGTGGAGGCTGCAGTTGTGGCTGGCCTGCCTACTGGATACTCTAGAGGTTAGGATTTTCTAGCAGGAGCTGGAACCAGGGAGGAAAGCCCTTCTGTCCCAAGAGACAGGAAAAGAAGTACCTTGGCTTCTTTTGTGCCGCTCTCCAATTGCTTCCTATTGTAACCTAGTAAGAGAACTGGGAACTTGTTGAAGGTAGTTCATAGTAGAAGGTCAGGATCACATATGAGCTCAAACAGGTGATGGCCTCGGAGGCAGACCTACGGAGGTGAGCTGAAGGAAGTGTGGTCGGCAGACAGCCCTCGACAGCTAGTTCCTTCAGTATATGTCTCCCCAGCAGGGAGCCTGCCTGCCTGAGGTCATCTGGCACCTGAGCTGGGAGAATGAACATACGATGGCCTGGTCATCAGGTCTCCAGGTGCTATAACTCTCCCAGTGGTGTTCTCTTTAAGGCTCCTAGATGGGTGGCCAAGACATTGTGAAGCATGAATTGCAGTTTGACTTTTTCCCTCTGACCTCTTCTGCTTTTTCCTTCTTCCTTTCACATGAAAGGAAGAAAGAAATACTACGTCCTAGGGGATACCTACTACATCCCTTGTGCCTCAACTCAATTTCAATACCTGCTTTTAGATCACTTGACTTGAATGTGGATGGACTTATCAATTAAAACCTCAGATGGGGTCTGGGCAGAGGGAGAGAAGAATAGAGTTGGGATTTAAGCGGGGGTGGGGGGGGTGGGGTGGGGAGGTGGGGTGTGGGGTGGGGTGGGGTGGAGAATGATGAGGACACAACATCATACAGATTAGAGAAGCCCCAGAAAAGGGAAGAGTCCCTTGAGCATTAGAGAATTTGGGTGCCATCATGGAGGAGGTAAAAGAATTAGGAGATTTGAATACGTGGGTGCAGTGAAGTCCTGGAAGAAATAAAGGCTCAGTCAAAGGTGTAACAGTGGGAATTACTATGCTTAATGCAAGAGATAGAACAAGAATTTAGGACCAATGCCAGTTCCTAAATTCTGCTCTAGGGAAGGACTAGAAGCCATGATAAGAGAAAGAGGTTTTTCTTTCAGACTTTGCAGCATCTGGGGGAAACCTATTTCACAGTGTGGCAGGAAGAGGTGTGTAGATTTTAAATAAGCTTTTTAACAAGATTTTGTATACTTGTTCATTTTTGGTTTTTGCTCCTTGAAAACCTTTAAACACAAAAGCATAATTGAGCCAGATAAAAAAGTCATTGTTTAGATACAGATTCTTTTTATTTCCTGGGATTTCATATTAGAAAGGAAGAAAATCAGAACAGCACTATTACAGGCAATTACATAATGGAATGGTGTGCTAACCTATTATAAACTTTGGGTTAGGAAAGGAGTTGCACAGTAGTACCCAAAGGCAGGATGTACTTTTTTGTTTCTTCCAGAGTAGATTTGGGTAGTCTGTGAGCATGAATTAATCATGCTTCTAAAGAAGGTAACTATGCTAGAAGTGTAAATATTATCTTATGGCTATGTTGAGGAAGTGAAAGGTGTCATCAAAAATTATTCCTGAACATTTGGGAGTTTCATTTGAAAGTTCCTACTGATTTCTTGGGATCTTAGACCATCGTAGGATATGCTATAGGCACAAAAAGAGTATTTGGACCCTCCCTGATATTGGCCGTGGTATGGTAGCCCGAGGAGGGAGCTGTGGTGAATGCAGGAAGTAGTGGGACATCTTTCTGTCCTGTTCCTTATCTTGGCCCTGGGAAGACTCATTGGATTCCTGAAACCAACTGGAGATTTTCTCTTTTAATTAATGATGGATGCTTATCACCAGGGTCAAATCAAGAAATAGAGTCTTCTGATAAAATGAGACCTTCTTTGCCCAAAGTATGCACATTTACAGTGATTTGGGTTTGAGGCAGTGAGCTCCCCAAGCCATTGTCTCTTCTGATAGAAATCTACGAATGGTGACAAAGGAGATACCAAGTACTGAGACAAATACCTGAAAGCTACTCTTAGGATTTTTTTTTTTTAAAGATTTTATTTATTTATTTGACAGACAGAGATTACAAGTAGTCAGAGAGGCAGGCAGAGAGAGAGGAGGAAGCAAACTCCCCACTGAGCAGAGAGCCCGATGTGGGGCTTGATCCCAGTACTCTGAGACCATGACCTGAGCTGAAGGCAGAGGCTTAACCCACTGAGCCACCCAGGCATCCCTACTCTTAGGATTCTTTTATGCTTAATATCATGTAGGAAAGGAGCCATAACCAGGAAATGCAATCATTTTGTTCATTAAAGAAATGAATACACTTTCTGCTACAGTAATTTGATAATGAAATTGATATATTACACAAAGCAGGAGCAACACCCCCAGTACCTGCCTGATTTTCTTTAGTTACGAAGCTGATGCTAAATAATCAACATGAGAATCGTTTATAGATGGCCTTGTTTTATTAAAAAGCACTTCATGATTCCATTTTAACCTTACTTAGTAATTCATACAGGGTGCAAGTGACAAAGACATCATCATAATTATACATTGAAAATTGCCCTACTGGGATATAACTTTTTTATTCATATGATGTGGAATTCAGCCATAATGTGATCAGAGCTTGGTATGTGGAGAAGAAAATCACATGCTGAAGCACTGTATGGGTTTTAAGATAACACAACTTCCCATATTAACTTTAGGGCAGCATTAGAATTTACCAGCAACTCTCTTTCCTAGGACTCTATTGATGTGCAATAAAGTTCAATAATAAAAATAATGGTGAAAAGTTGAGATTTCAATTTTTGTGTATCTCGCTGGATCTGTAGGTAACTATATATTTAGAGTTTATGTAAAGCTTAGCTCTGGTCACAAGAGACATATGTGAAAAGCTTTCATCTGACAATTTTCCTATAGTGGTCTTCCCCTCCACGCACACACCACGAGACTTTTATTGCTGACTTAGAGGTGGGAATGAAGATGTATTGTGAACACATGTTAGTTTGAATGGAAATAAATGGAATCACTTTGATATGGAATCAACTTTCTGGCAAGGAAGCCTGCTGCCCTGTTTAGAAAAAGACTGTGCTGTTTGGCCAGGGTGCCACTATGCTAGTAAAGTCATGGAGAAGCAAGAATGAGAAAGTCAGATTTACGTGTGACTGCTGTGAGACGGGGCTTTCCGTTAAAGAAATGAGTGTACATTGAGGGCTGCTTTACTTTAGCTCCATCTAGACCTCTCTGGAAGGCAATGTTTGGGCTTAGGAAACGTCTTTCTGTGGAAACAGACTATAGGCTGAAAGGGGAAGGACATCTGGGGGGCTTTGGAAATACTTCTGTCTCCTGGGGCAAAGAGAATGTGTATTCCTGGCAGGGGTACCATGCCTGTCAGAGAAAGTCTTCAATGGACAGTGGACAGTTTAGAAAACAGGCGAAGATATGTCTGGAGTTAGTGTTCACTTTGAAATGGTGAAATATACCGATTTTCCTATATAGTATATTAATGTTCCTTTACAAGGTTTCTTTCTGGTAAACCTGAATAAGAGATGCCTGGATAGGATTGTCAGTTGATTCTCAGCGGGAGCGCGGAATCCCTGAGCTTGATCGGGTCTCTTTGTCAGTGTCCATGCAAGGCTGTCTCCCCAAGTCCCACCTGTCAAAACCATATCAAAGAGCGTATAAACAAATCATGGGCTTTTGAGATTCTTGTGTTCGTCTTTGATTTTTACTTTAGACCCTGGCAGGGTCTTCCTGCTTCTGGCTTTTATTTAGTTTGGATGAATATGTCAGAAGAAAACATGATGTGGAATTCTAAAACCATGCAGCCTTATCCATCAATTCTTACAGGAAAATATTTGTGAAGATTACAGTGTGCATCTGAATATTCTCATGCCATTCTGGGTTGTTTGTCATGAAACTTTTGGGGTAAAAGGTCATCATGTAGAACCTCCTTCTCTGTGCTTTGAAGAACTTTGAGGATAGACTCTATTATTGATAGCATCAAAGGTATAAGGGCCCTTCGAGGTCTTATAATCCAGACCGAGGCCAGAGTGAAACTCTTTGCACAGTATACCTCTGGCAGGTGTGGTCATGCATTCTTGGTAACACCCGCTGTCCTTGAGATTTGGACACTGGGGATCTCCTCTTATTCAACCCAGTTCTTCTCAACTGGAGCCCACATTAGAATCACCTAGAAGGCTTATGAAACACAGATTGCTGGGCCCGCCCCTGAAGTTTTTGATTCAGTGTGTTGAGAACAAGGCCCTAGAACTTGCATTTGTAACTTCTTTCTAGGTGCTGCTTGCCCAGACACCGTATGTAGAGAATAAAAACATAACCTACAGTTTTCAGTGGTTCTTGAGCTTTGAAAATTAACAAAAGAACATGCAATAAAAGAGACAGATGTTAAATTAGGTATACGCTGTAAATTCTAATAACTTTTTCAAGAATGCTTCTCATTTCAAAATCTTAATTTTAGATTTCATTATGCTCCTTTGAATGTATTTGTTGAGAGCAATGAAGACTTAAGACCTAAGCATTTATTATATCTTTCTATTCACTTTTTGCCAAGAAGTAAGTCTGCCAATCATTTTGAGAAAGCTGTAGGGGTTTCAGTTATGCAGAGTTTTGTTGAAGATGAAATGTTCTTATTCTCTTGAAAGTTTGTGCAGAGACACATTAGATGGAACAAGACTTTTAGTGGTTTCAAAATTCATTATTAATCTCTCACAAATTCCCAATTTCTTCCTCTTTCTCCTCTCTCTCAGTTTTTAGGAATAGTATTAACAGCAACAACAGCAATAGCAGCTTCTATTTATTGAGTGAATATCATTTCTGTGCCCAACACTTCAATGTTTGGGGTCTCCGAGTCTCCCAATAACTCTGTAAGTTAAATTCCTTTTTACTCTTGCTTCCCAGATGAGGACCTTGATATGCAGAATCATCACATGACATATGCAGTTTGATGCCCTAGGTTGGAAAGACTTGCATCTTCTCCATTTAAAAACGTGTTTTCCCCCACAAATGCTATATCTGGTTTCTGAAGCATTTGGGGCTTGTTTACATCAATGCAAGTTGAAGAAAGTTTAGGATGTACTGAGTGCCTTCTAGATGCTATCCATTTTGTATATATGATTTTATTTACTTCTCACTGTGTCCTGTAAGTAGAGTGTGTGTCAACCTCATTTTGAGAATAAGAATTCTGGAGCCTTGAGAAAGAGTAAGGGAGGTACATAAATAATATGGGCAGCAGCATTTGAACTGAGTCTTTCTGGCTCCTAAACTTGTACTCTTCTTCATAAGACATCAATCACAGTGCTTCACTAAGCCTCCAAATGGTCTTACTATAATTGGTATTAAAGTTGATAATTGTTGTGGTTAATTCACCTAGCCTTGGCCAGACTTAACCATGGGTAGAACAGGAAGTCTTTCTGCTAGAGAGATTTGTGGTGGAGGGTAAGTCCTGTCCCCACCTTGCCTTCCTAGTAAACTAAAGGGACTAGAGAGCCTTTTAGTTATCCATTAGTGTTCTAGAACTATAAATGCATCTTTGCTCTCTGTGGTTGTCTTCTGCAAATGCGCCCATCCTTGGGAGGGCTAATGCACTAGAATGCCCTCTGAGATTGCATTTCATTCTCTGCTGAAATAAGCCGAACGGCCTTTCTTTGGAAAAAATGTTCAGATATTTTTGTTGCAGAACTTAGAGAAATACAGAAAGGTAAAAGAAATAATATAACATTTGTGTATATACCACTGAGCTTTAGCAAATGTTAGTATTTTTCCGTATCTCTTTCAGTTTTCTTTTTAAAACTGTAACACTTTTTTTTTTTTTTTTTACATCGGAAACCTCTTATGTTCTTTGTTTCAAACCCATTTTTCTTCGTCCCTTGCTGAGTTAAACACTAGCCTTTATTTGGTGTTTGTGATTCCAATAAGTATTTTTATACTACTGCTGCTTATTTAGAAAAATATGTTACACTGTTCGATGTTTTTAAGCTTTACATAAATGATCTCACACTTTGTTCATCATTCCACAATTTGTTTTTTCATTCAGCCTCATATTTTTTGAGATTTATCTATGCTGATAAATGTAATTTTAGTTCATTGATTTTTGCAGCCATAGAATGTTTTATTATCTGACTACACTAAAGATGATTTATCCATTTTCTTGTGAATGGCCATTTGGGTTGTTTCCGTATTTTGCTATTAAAAATAGTGATATAGTGATCATTTTTGTGTATCTTTCTCCATGAGTACATTTGAAAGTTTTCTCTAATATGCCTAAAAGAAAGGTAAAGCAAGTAATATAAGATACTTCGAAGTAAATTGCAGGGATAAAGAGTATTCTGCATTTTCAATTTTCCTGGATGATGTCTGCTTTCTAAAAGCATTGTACCAGCGGACACTAACACTAGCAGTTTATAAGAATTCTTTACTGTGAGACGATAATATAAGATAATTAAAATTTTTTCAGTCTGAGAAGTATAAAATTGGTATGTGTTTAATTTTCATTTTCCTGATTATTGATGTTGAACATTTTTTCATATGTTGTTTGGCAATGAATAAAGGGTGCTTTCATCTCTTTTAGGCATAAAATAAATGTTATAGCTAATGTTTTATTATATTTTAATTTACTGATTCATTTTCATCAATATTTTGTGCCCACTATCACTTCTTATATCCTATTCCTTTATTTTCAATTTTTTTCTTTCTAAAATATATTCTTCAATAGCTTTGTTAAATTTTCCTTGTATTTGTATGCCTAAAACTGTATTGAACTCATTCAGGAGTGATAATTTATCTGGTTGTAAATTGGAGATATGATTTTTTTTTTCTCAGCTATTTAGAGATACTGCTACTTTTTGTTGTTGTTGAGAGCTCTGTTAGAATAATTGTTCGGCTAGAGATTATCTCTTTTATCATTCTGAAAATACATGATCTTTTTTCTCTATTTTGTATAGTTTTTCTATGATATATCTAGATATAAATTTATCTTTAATTTTCTTGCTTGATACTCATCATATCCTTTTTTTTTTTAAAGATTTTTATTTATTTATTTATTTATTTATTTGATAGACAGAGGATCCCAGGACCCTGGGATCATGACCTAAGCCAAAGGCAGAGGCTTTAACCCACTGAGCCACCCAGGCGTCCCTCATCATATCCTTTTAATCTGAGGGTTCATGTCTTTCCTAAATTATGTCCAGTTCTCATCTGTTATATAACTATTCCCAATTGAATGTTATATAGCCCTTCATTCTACCCTCTGTGTCTCTGAACCGCACCTTGTTGCTATTTCTTCCTTTGTCTTTGTTGGATTTCTCATAATACTCTCTGATTATCTAATTCTTTTCTTTGATTGTGTGTAGGCCGCCCCTTAGCTCATCATATTGTTAGATGTCATTCCTCCAAATCATCTTCCAATTCTGTGACTTAAAGCAACTCTCTCTTATTACTGTTTATGTATCTGTGAGTCAGCTGGAAATCAGCTGATCTTGACTAGACTCAGCTGGTGTTTAGCATGTGTCACTCATCTTCCTTTGACCAGAGGGCTGGAGAGAGATGTTCTTCTCCTGGTGGTTGTAGATATATCAGAGGGCAAATGAAAACGGTCAAAATTAAGGCTTAGTCTTGGATCATTTCTTCTTCTTTGTCTTGGACAAAATGATTCCTGTTGACTGAGCCCAAAATCAACGGATGTGGAGATATATTCTGGTTTTATGGGAGGAATTCCAAATATGGTGGCAAAGAATATAACCCCAGGGAAAAAATGAAGAATTGAGGCCAATAATGCAATCCATAATGACTATATATTTTTTATTTCTGTTAGAACAGAAAAATAGACCCTAAAAGATTCTCATATTCAAATCCCTAGGCATATGTTTTATGGCAAAAGGGGATTTTATTGATTTAATAAAGTCCAGTCCTTAAAATAGGGAGAAGACCCTGGATTATCCAAGGGGCCCAGTTGAATCACATGAACCCTTATTAAACAGAATGATGTGACAGAAGTGGAAGTCACAAGAGGTGTAAGAGATGGGACAGAGAGTCAGAAGAGAGTCCAGGTTTGAGAAGGATTCTGAGGTGCACAAACCCATAGACACAGAATAAGAGAGGGAGAACCTGTAGGAGCTTCGTGCGGCCCTGAGATGATAGCTGACAAGGAGATTGGGAGTTCAGTCTTAATGCAAGGAATTGAATTCTGTGAACAGTCTCAATGAGCTTAGAGTAGATACTTTCCTAGAGCCTCCAGAAAGGAACTCAGCCATGCTGACACCTGGATTCTGGTCGTATGAGATTTGGAGCCAAGGACACAGTTGAGCTATACTATGCCCAGATTTCTGACCCAAAGAAACTGGTAGATGATTACGTGGGGTATTTTAAGCTGCTAAGTTTCTGGAAACTTGTTACAGCAGCCATCTCCACAGTTTCGATTTTGTTCTTTCCCATAATATCTTATAATATAATTTATGTCTGTCTTTGTTTCATGATTTGTCCTTTTTACTGAAAGTTATTATTCTATAATAAAAGACTATCCTAGATATTTTTATAGTTCTATGCAAAATTAATTTTATTTGAAGTGAGTTCTTTTATTTGCTGAGATATTTGCCTGTCTTTCTACCATGAAATCTCATCCTGTTTATTGGTATTTTGGTTAGAAAATGTTAATTAAAAAAATGACATTGTTTCAAATCTACAGTAAAGTTAAAAGAAGGACAAAGCAACTCCTGCATCTCCTTAACTCAGTTATCTTTTCTTTTCTCTTTCTTTCTTTCTTTCTTTCTTTCTTTCTTTCTTTTTCTTTTTCTTTTTTAAGATGAGTTTATTTATTTTAGAGAGAAAATGTGAGCTCCAGTGTGGGAGAGACAGAGGAAGAGAATCTCAAGCTGACTCCCCCCCGAGTGTTGGAGGCTTGGTCTCTGTCTCATGATCTCAGAGTCCTGAGATCATGACCTGAGCTGAAACCAAGAGATGAACACTTAACTGACTGAGCCACCCAGGCATCCCTTAACTCAGTTCTCCTAATTGTTAACATTTTGCTGCATTTTTCATGCTCCCCTTATGTATATATGTGTGTATACAGTCTTTTTTTTTTTTTTTAAAGATTTTATTTATTTATTTGACAGAGAGAGATCACAAGTAGGCAGAGAGGCAGGCAGAGAGAGAGAGGAGGAAGCAGGCTCCCTGCTGAGCAGAGAGCCCGATGCGGGACTCGATCCCAGGACCCTGAGATCATGACCTGAGCCGAAGACAGCAGCTTAACCCACTGAGCCACCCAGGCGCCCTACAGTCTTTTTCTGATATGAGAAGCATCATCCCTAAATACTTAAGTGTGTGCCTCCTCCCAAAACAAGCACATTCTCTTTAATACCACTGTGCATTCCTCCCACTCAGGAAATCAGCACTGATACAATATTGTTATTCATCTTACTGTTTTCCTCAAATTTCACCGTTTGTCCCATCAAGATGTTTTTCCTTGTGTGGCCTCAATGCAGTCTAGGATTGTGTATTGCCTTCAGTTGTCAGGTATTAATATTCTCCGGCAATCTGGACCTCTTTTGCCATCTTCTCTCTGTCTCTCATATCCTTGAGAGGCTTAAAGAGTACAGGCGTGTTTGTTCTGTAGGATGATCCTTACCATGGATCTAGCCAGTGTTGTTCCATGACCAAACTCAGGCCATGCATTCTTAGTAGAATACCATAGAAATGATCTTACGTTCTTCTCATTGCATACACTCAGAAATAAATCATATTGACCTGCCAAATCACTGTTGTTAGTAGTTTTGATTATCTGATTAAGGTGGTGTCTGCTTGGTTTCTTACATTTAAAACCATTTCTCCTTTGTGTTTGATTAACATTTTGCGAGGAGATAGTCTTATTTTATACCAAATCTCCCGTTAATCAGGCTTGGCTTTCATTGATCCTACTGTCTATATTAACTATGACGGTCATGATTGCTGAATGGTGACTGTCTATCTAGTTCCATCATCCTTTTCGTATTTGTAGATTAGCATTTTTTGCGAGAAAGAATTTTTCCTTCTCCTCCATTTATGTGTTTATTCATTTGTTTTGATTATATCAGCAAGACCTATGGATTCCTGTTTTATTCAATGGGGTGTAATTCTGTACTCTATTAAATTCTCAGATTGTCCTAGATTTGGCCTATGGTAGTTCTTCAAGCTCGACAGATCCCTCTCATTCTGTGAGTGCTTCTTACTTCTGGCATATCAGGATGTTCTAGGCTCATCATCTTGCACTCTTCCTGACCCACCTGGTAATCAACATATTCTTCCTGGAGAATTTCAAGGCCAGATCAGGATACTCAGTGTGCCTGCTGCCACTGGAATGTCCTTACTCCTAAGATGACTGGATATCATTTCCTGTTAGTTGACAGAGTTAGGGGAAAAAACCCAAATACATAATAAATAAATAGTGTGTGTGTGTGTGGGGTGTGTGTGTATAATTACATACCTATATTCATGTATATTTATTTAAGTGTTTATTTATTTAAATCCCATGATTTCTTACCAACATTCCCCATTCCATTTGAACACTGTTGGTTCTTCTCTGTCTTCTCTCTTTCCATGTTTGTACGTCTCTTCTTAGCCAGTAAGAAATGGCTGCCATTATCTTTGATATATTTGCCTCTTTGCTCGCTCAGTTAACATATTTGCTCAATAACCCACTTCCTAGTCTAACCTGCTTCTTTCATCACCTGCCTAATTCTGTTAATGCCCTCCTCTGCTTTGTCCTACTTTCTGTCTGCACATCACGATGGTCTTAGTACAGCATTTATTTATCCTTGTTGGCTCTTTTTGCCAAGCCTGGGAGGTGAGAGGAAGGAAAGAGGAGAAGGGAAATTTGGAAGTGAAGATATGAAAAACAAGGCAGCTGGGTCATTTTAAATGAGACATAGTTCAATAATTTCTTTCTTTCTCTTTGCTTATCCATCTCTGCTGAGAGTTTTGTGGAGGCATTTTGTGCTCTTGACCTGGAGTGATGCTGAGAATGTGGGAGATCCAACCATGGAAGTGGTGGGCGCCTTGCTTCAATTCCTGCTTGCTGGTATCTGTTTCATTCCTCTTATCAACATTTTCTGGAAGCCATAGCCCAGGTGATGGTCAGCAGGGTTTTTATTGTTTTAGTCTCTTTTCTGAATATGGAAAATGCTATACCAGGTACTGGCTTAAAGTAATTAGCTTCACTTCGCTCTGTTACATTAAATAAAACATTTTTAGTTTTCTTTCTGCATCAGTAGATCAAAGTTTGGCCACTTCTGGTACTTCTAAACCTGGAGGTCAGCACTTTATGATTTTAGCTTTACTTACTGCTTATCTTATTCTCTTTGATTTTCTGTATGCTTATGTGTGTATTTATTTACCTATTTGGGTTTTATTTCTATGCATATAGTGAAGAGTGGGTACATCTTGAGTAAAATTTGAGCTTCCTTTTTCCAATATATATCAGATTTATCACCTACCCACCCAGTGCTTAAAACCTTACTCTTCTTCCTATTACCTTGGAATAAATCTAAACTGCTTATCAGGATTTGAGCCCCACATGATCTGGCACCTGCCTGTTTCCCCCCCTCTTCTTTCATTACTGTTTCCCTTCATTCATTATGATCCAACCTCAGTGAGCACCTTTTTTTCGCCCTCAAATATATCAACCTCACCCCCTCCCTATGGTTGTGTAATAACTCTCCCTCTGGCTAATTACTACTCTCCCCTTTTCCCAAACCATGGCTAGTTTCTTCTCACCATTCAAGTGTCATTTCAAATGTCACTTTCTCAAGGAAGCTTTTTCTGTGTACTACCTTGTCGTTACTCCCATCAGCACTTTCCATCACACCACCGTGTTTTATTTTCTTCATAGCACTTATCACTGTCAGAAAGAATTTTGCACAAGAATTTGTTTGCTTCTTAATTTTCTTGGTGTCAAGGGAGGCAGAACTCTACTATTCTCACCACAGTCACTGGCATATTGTAGACTCTTAATAACTGCTTTTTGAGTGAATGAATGAACTGTGCCTGCATTGCTAAGAGGAAACCAGATGCCTCTATCTGGGCATTTAGGGAGTTGGTAGTGTTTAAAAATAGGGAGCGATTGAGGGATATTCTAAAGCACACTCCAGTTACCTTTTTTACAGGTTGATGCCAGCTCATACTTATTACTTTTCTCGCAAAAGCTCCTACTATTGCATTCATTGTGATGAGTCTTCTCCAGATTTTCTTGAAAATGACTTTTAATGTCATTGCTAAATCCTCTCTTGAACTTAGGTCAATATACTTAGCTCTCGAAGAGATAGATCACTCAATTATTCAGAGCTCCGTATTTGAGTGGTGTTCAAAATTCTTGTTAATTGTTTTCCTTCAATCTTCATTTTAATATTTTCTCCTAGTCAGAGACAGTGAGAAAGGATGAAAGAGACAGAGATGGAAGGAGGAAGGAGGGGAAGGGGGGGAAGGGAAAGAGAATGGGAAAGAGAAAAGGAAGAAAAGAGGAAGGGAGGAAGGGCGAGCCCCAGATTTCAGATACTGCTTTTCTTTTCTTTTTTTTTTTTTTTTAAAGATTTTATTTATTTATTTGACAGACAGAGATCACAAGTAGGTAGAGAGGCAGGCAGGAAGAGAAAGAGGGGGAAGCAGGCTCCCTGCTGAGCAGAGAGCCCGATGCGGGACTCCATCCCAGGACCCTGAGATCATGACCTGAGCTGAAGGCAGAGGCTTAACCCACAGAGCCACCCAGGCACCCAGATACTGCTTTTCTGATATGCTTAATTGTCATTCATTCAGACTACAGCCGTAGACTGGTTTCTTGATGGGATGTTACTCTGTTTTGAGCTGATTCATTTCAGTAGTCCCCAGAAATGTGGCTTGTCCTCTATAAAAAAATCATTTGATGTATAAGCATTAACTTAAAATTTAAATTGACTCTATTGATTTTAAATTGTCACCAATTTGAAAATGGGAGTTCATGAAATTATGTGACCAGACTCAAATGTTTAGCAACAAACAAAATGGCAAGTTCTTAAGTTGCTGGAGTTAGGCTCTCCATGTGACAAGGTACATACACCATGGGCTCGCGCTGTGGGGTGGAAGTGCTCCTATCCCACCCGGCCCACGTTCCCATAGCAAGCCATGTGCCTACATTTCCACTGGATGTAACAATAGGCAGCCGAGAGCCGCAGTGACTTGTGCTGCTCTCTCCCTTACAACTGAAAGTGTTAAAGCAGATGCTGGTTTGGTTTTTCACATTTTTCTAGGTATACTATGGATTTCCCCCCCTTGTATAATTTTTCACTCAGATCTATCCTATTCAGCGTCTAGGAAATGTTTCTATGGCTGTATGAAGTTTGCTGGCATAATTATCACGTAGATCAGAATCATGAATCTGGAGGAGTGATCTGAGGGTCCACCAGAAACGGTTTGCTAAATTCACACAAGAAGACTCCAACAAAATTTCACACAAAAATCTAATAGTTTTACAACAATTTGAGGAAAAGAATGGAGTCATGTCCTTCATAATAATGGTTTTCCATTGTTGAACATTGATAGATGATCTTTCCTTCATCCAAACTGAATCCTGTCTCCTCACCTGCAGTTTAAGCCCGTTAGTTGCTATGCTAGCATCTGTGGAGAATAGCAGTTCCCCTCCCTTGTCTGTCTACTACCCATTGTATTACTTGAAGGCAATTGTATTTATTCACTTGCTGTCTTCTTTTTTATTCTAAAATGTTTGTGGTTCCTACAGCCTTTTTTCTTAAGCCTCGCATCTCAACTTTTTATTCTGGATGGGAGTAGCATTACAAACAGATGTCTTAAAAGCATAATTGAGCACAGCATTTGAGGAAAATAATTAACGCTTTAAATGAATAGAGATTTGTTATTTAGATATGCTAATTAAAGCAATTTTAAAGTGATGATTATTAAGCAAATAGTTATGTAGGCTTGGGTAGCAAATTTTCAACTGTTTTTGGATTCTTTTCTTTTGGGGATTGAAAATACCTAGTTTGAAGAAATCAACAAATAATGGTCATTTAAAATGGATCTATAGGTCTATCCAGTGATAACTGGGTCTAATTTGGGAATTTTAGACATGTGGAAATGTGGCTCATGCCAGGCTTAAATTGTAATGGCCATTCTCCATTTGTTTTGCACAGTATAAGGCTAATGGTCCTTCATATTTTTGTCCATTTTCAGATCATTCTTGGGCATCCTATGAAATGCTTAAGTAATATATCGAAAATACCTTCTTCTATACCAAACACATGACCTAAATGGTGATACTTGCTTGATAGCAGCTTCTGCCAACACTGTATTTTATTTAACAGTGATGCCATTGTGATCATACAGCTTCATGAGTCCAATATATTTTTGTTACTACTTTTATATTCCTTTCAAATATGTGTTGGAATGCTACTTTTGGAAATTGACCTAATATTTCCAGGTGATGAAGCATCCTTCTATCTTTCATTATCTGAATTGCTCTTGCCACCCAGTGTCAAAATGGGGAAAAAAAACCAAGCTGACATCCCATCATATTTTCCCATGGTGCATCCTCATTGAATTAGTTCCAGGTGGACGCGACAGATGTTCATCAAGTCGCTCCCGGCTTCCACTGTTAATTGAACCATAATGAGAGTGACAGCAGGGAAGGACAAATTACAAGAGTAGAGCTACAATTTGAACTCTGCATTCTTATGACCTTCCTGAAAACTTCGGTTGGGCTGGCTGTCCCTGTAGCAGGTTACTAAACCAGGAGTCCTAACTAGGAACCATGGCTTTAGAGTAGTCACTTAATCTGGTTCAACTATACTTTCATCATTGTTTCATTATCCTTTTCAAAAGGAAAACAAAATATGAAATTTTAAAGTGTCTGAAATGAAGCTTTCACAAGTTCGTGAATAATTTTTTTTTTAAGGAGAGAAGCATTATGCATGTATCAGTTTTAAAAGTCATTTTAATTAGAAATTAATAGTTCTCCACTCAAATACTTGGATTTGGTGCAGAAGATGTTTCAGAGTTGGTCAAGCTTAAGAAACTCTGTGTTGATGTGCTAATAGATGCTGACTCTAGCAATCAATAGTTGGAGAAGATACTACGTGGCAAACGGAATTTACAGAGTTCAAAGACAAGGGTGGGGCAGTCACCAATAAGATGAGAGAAAAAAAGATTGGTTCGAGAGCTGGTATGACTATGAATACCCTGGTTGTGGGTGGCATCCAAGAGAGAACACTGAATGGTCAGCATCTGCTGTGATAGGATGTTTTTAAGGTCCATTAGAAAGAGGGGCTTAAAGAGTACAGGCATTTGTTCTTTAGGATGATCCTTCCCATGGATCTAGCCAGTGTTGTTCCATGACCAAACTCAGGCCATGCATTCTTAGTAGAATACCATAGAAATGATCTTACGTTCTTCTCAGTGCATATACTCAGGAATCAATCATATTGACCTGCCAAATCACTGTTGATAGTCGTTTTGATTATCTGATTAAGGTGGTGTCTGCTTGGTTTCTTACATTTAAAACCATTTCTCCTTTGTGTTTGATTAACATTTTGTGGAGAGATAGTCTTATATCAAGCTCTTTGATGTTTTTCTTACGAGGAGTCAGATGACCCAAAAGAGAAGCCCGAACTCAAAGTGTGAGGAGACAAGGATAGGAAAAATTCAGATGCATTAGTTTGACAGCAAGGATTGATAACCACTTCTCCCATTGTTCGTCAGTGGATGAAGAGAACAGCTAGAGAAACCAAATCATTCAAGGAATTGGAAGAGTTAAGTGTGGAGGCCAGTTTAATAAGTGAGTGGATTGGAAAAGATGATTCATGGTTTATTTGAGGAGTGGAGGGCAGTAACTGGGGAGGCCAGAAAAGTGAAAAAAGGGTGAACTCAGAAGACATGGAGATGTGACTAGAAGGGGCACATTATTGTTGATAGTGGACTTGGTATAATCCTTGGTTTTTATCCTCAGTCCTATCACCTTGGTGGCCAAAAGCAGCCTCACGCCATTGGTAGCTGATCTCTTCTCTCACCAGCTCAGGACTCTCTCCTTAACTGTGTACTGGTGGATTTAATTTCCTTTGTGTCATCTCTCCTTGGATATATAATAAGCATTTCAATCTTAACGTCTGAAACTGAGCCCTGAGAGCCCTCTTACTTCACATCCGCTCCCCTTGCTCTACACCCTGTCAGTTGCAATCCGTTTTTTCAGTTGCTTATATCCAAAATCTTGATTCTTCTCTTTTATTCACATCTAATCTATTAGCCAATATTGTTGGCACTTCCTTCAAAAAATTGCTAGAATTTGACCAATTCTTAGCATTGTCTCTCATAATTGCCTCACAGCTAGTCTCCCTGTTTCTGTCCTTTCCCCTCCTGCAGCCTGTTTTCAGTCCAGCAGCTAGAGAGGTGCTGCTAACCGGTAAATCACGTCATGTCGCTCTTCCGTTCAAAGCATGCCAGTGGCTCCCCATCTCATTCACAGGAAATGTCAAATTATAAAGCCCTATATTCTGTTTCTGTTTCTCCTCTTGCTGACTTTATTCCAACTTCACAGGCTTCCCTGCCTTAGGACTTGGGCACTTACTGTTCCTTATACCTGGAACACTTTTCCCCAGATAGTTGGATAGCTTATGCCTATCTGCTTAAAGTTTATTTTGTTTTCTGCTGTATTTGTAGCATTAAAAATAATATGTGGCACACAGTAGGCACTCACTAAATGTGTATTGATGAAATTAATTTATTTTGAATTAAGTTACATGCCCAAAGACTAGGTATTTGGGTAGTTTGTGAGGGATTTGCTAAAGAAGTGAGATGGACCTATTTTGCCACATGTAGGAGAGAAGACTTGGCATAGAAATGCTTTATGTCAAGAAGAAGTCTAATTTTAGAACCTTACTATTTTGTGATTCACATTCTATAATAGCTTCTTCCACTGATTTCTTAGCCTCTTAAGTTGGTTTCTCTTTGAATTGCCTTTCGATTTTTATTTAATTCATATTTGTTGAGCTCTTGCCATGTGCTAGATCCTATAATAATGTATACTTAAGAAATTTTATCTAAGACAATCCCACAATAACCCTGTGCTTTGGGTATCATTATCCTCATTTTGCAGGGGCAGGTGAAAGTAGAGATTAAAGGATGAAGGGACTTGACCAGAGTCACAGAGTAAGCCAGTAACAGAATGAGGACTTTAATTTGGTTCTTCTAGTTTTGAGTCAGGTGCATGCCACTTTGCGGTCTCTTAATCTATCTGCAGAATCGTCAAGCATCTACTCTATAAGCATCATTATCATTTACCATCCTTATTAACCTTCTTCCTTTTCTAGAGATCTAGAGAAATAGAAGGAACCTAAGTGTATTAGTCATTTATTGCTGTGTAACACAATACTACAAAATTTAACAGCGTAAAATAACAATAAACATTTATTATCTCATACTGTCTCTGTAGGTCAGGAAACTGGTGTTGGTTCTTTCATGAGGTTGCAGTTAAGACATCAGCTGTGGCTGCTATCATCTGAAGGCCTGACTGGGGCTGGAGGATGTGCTTGCACGGGGACTCACATGCATGCCTTCCAAATTAGCACAGCTTTTTGGCAGGGGGCCGTACTTCCTTGCCATGCAGACTCGCAGTAAGATTGCTGGAGTATCCTGATGACATGGTATCTTGTATTACCCAGATAAATGATTCAGAGAGCATTCAAGCAACGGTTGCTCTGTCTTTTATGACCAAGCCTGGGAAGTAACCCACTGTCTCTTTCATAATTTCTTATTCAGTGTGGAAGGGGACTATACAAAGTATGAATACCAGGAGGTGAGAATCATCAGAGGCCATCTTCGAGGCTGGCTTCTGCTGTTCCTCCTTTTCTCCCCATGATTCTCATCTTTCTCACATGCAAACTGCATTTGCCCTGTTCTCAGGCACCCCAGAGTTTCTTAGTAGCAGCTCAGTGTCCAAAATCCCATCATCTAGTCAGGTCCAGATATCCTTATAATTATTCCACAAATTTTGCTGGTTTTGGTCCCCTCTTAGTGGTCAGGTCATTTTTTTTTCTCAACTGTGCTGAACACTAAACATTTAATAAGCATTGATTAAATGTCTCTCTGTGCCAGGCACTGTGCTAGGAATTTAAAAACTAATAAGGCAAAATATTTATCACTGTGGAGTTCACAGTCTAACAGATGAAAGAAATGTATAATTGATTATTATATAACATACTTTAGGGTTATAGATTTCAGTAGTGAGTAGCTCTGCCCAGATGAGATGGAGAAGATTCTGCAGATAAGGTGCCATTTGTGCTAGCCCTAGAGTGTTGCAGACAAGTTCATAAAACTGTCAAGAAGAAAAGAGCATTTTGCCTGAAAGAGATAGCATGAGTAAAACGCTTCTTCTTCCTTCTGAGTATGAACAAACTGAAGGGCTCAGCCCTTGCCTCCTGTTCCTTCAGTACTGCATTCTCTCATTTGGAGAGCTTGCCCAATTTTCTACTTTTGTGGACTTCACTGCCAACTTAATGGATCTGATTTTCCAAATTGTATCTCTAATTTTGACCCCCTCAGTTCCATTTCTCTCTCTAAAAGACATCGTTACTTGAATATTACATTATTACATCAAACTTCTGACAAAGAAAAACAACCATCATCACTTTCCTTCACTGACTCCTTCCAACTTTTTTTGTGAGCTTGAGACCTCATTGTTAGCTATGATTGTCTCCTCTTTTCCTCCACTTTGCACCTACTTTGTTATAGCTCTTGCTGCCCTTCCATTTTTCCATTTCTACAATGGTCACTCTACCTATAGCGTGTATTTACACATAAATTACGGCTCTAGTTTTCTACTTCAACCGTATCTTCCTTAATCTGCCCTGTTTGCTACTGTCAATAATATAGTAAGTTATATCTGCTGTCATATTTTCGCATTTTACATTTGCTCTGTGGTTCCAGTATATTCCTAAAGCTTTATCCCCCATTTCAGCACTTTACTTCATGTCATTTCTTCCTTGAAATTCCATTTGTTGCCCTATGTTCTGATCTTGTGTAAAATCTGTATATCTTTCAAAGTCTCTTGAAGTCATTCTAGGAACTCGTAGAATGCTCGTAGTCTGCAGTGGGAAATTGGCACCTGTATAAGCTGCTTTGTTCATGAATTAAATCTATTGCTAGTTATATGTCCAGTAATTACAGTTAGTTGGCAAGCTCTGAAAAAGTGGGGCCAAGCATAGTCTTTCTTGATTTTACCCGAGCCTAGCACTGTATTTTTTCTCTGCATTCTGGTATTCATTAAATAGTTGGTGGTGGCAGTATTTGTTAGGAAATATCGTGTTAGATTAGGAGCAGAATTATCGGATTCCATTGACATGTTGCTGTGGCATAATATCATGGAGTTAGGTGTATGTTGGTTTTAACAGCATTCAAGGGACCACCCAGATTCTTTTGCACTAGAAATTCATATAATGTTAAATGAAATCAGGTGACAATTGGCTGGGGCAGTGACTATCACTGTGACAAAGTTTGGCCTCAGTTTCTGAGTAGACAACAAAGTAAAACAAAGGATGTTGGGAAAAGATTTCACAATGAATTTTCATTGGCATTGGACTCTAAGAAAAGGATCTCATGACTGGTACAACTGTAAGGAGTAGGAAAGAAAAACAGAGTAGACATCTCCATCTCTGTTTGATTTTAAGCTCTCATTATCAAACACAGAACCAGCTTCAACAGAAATAAATCAAACTGAGATTACCTTCTTGAAAGAGGCAAATTGTTTACATTTATTTTCCTTTTCATGATAAAAGATATAAAAGTTATCCTGCAACCAGCTTTAATTATTCATGCAGTACCATGAAACCCAAGGGTCTGCTTCCTCTCTTGCTCTAGGCATTTCCATTAAAAGTTGATGGTAATTCTGTGTTTAGATGAGTTTTGCAGAGCACAAAGGAGTGGGGAATCATGTCTCACTTTGCTACTTGGAGAAGAATGGCTACAGAAACAGCACTATTTTTAAAGTAGTCTAAAACATTGAAGTTTTGAGGAAACATTAAAGTTTTTTTTTTGCAGGAGATTATTTTCCTTCCTAGGAAAAACCTTATTTCACTGACAGACTGCCAAAATCCACATAGTACACTGAAATGGCCTTGCTGAGTTGGCTTCTTCTAGCAGGCAGCAGGTGCTTATGAAGCACTCAATATGAGTTGCAAGTTATACCATATTTGGTGTTGGGTATATACAGTGTGTTCTCTGGATTTTCTTTAAAAAAAAAAATTGAAGCATTATCTCAAATAAGGAAAAGACAATATTAGAAGATAAAGCTATACACTGATAACCCTAACAAATAGAGACGCAAAAGTTCTCAGTAAAATACTGGCAAACCAAATTCAGCATCACACTGAAAGGATCATTTACCATGATCAAATGGGATTTATCCCTGGGATGCAAGGATGGTTCAATATTGCAAATTAGTCAATGTGATACAACACATTAGTAGAATGAAAGAAAAGAATCATATGATCATCTCAGTAGATACAGAAAAAATATTCGACATCCATTCATGATAAAAACTATTAATAAATTAGGCACAGAAAGAACATATCTCAACATAATAAAGGCCATATATACCAAGCCCTCAGCTAACATCATACTCACTGTTGACAGGTTGAAAGCTTTTTCTATAAGATCAGGAAAGACCAGGGTGCTCACTTTTTCCACTTCTGTTCAATATAGTACTAGAAGTCCTAGCGATAGCAATCAGTCAAGAAAAAAAAAAGTATCAGAATTGTAAAGGGAGAAGTAAAGTTGTTTCTACTTAGAGATGACAATTTTATGTTTAGAATATCCTAAATACTCAACCAAAAAAAGCTGTTAGGTCTGTCAGTGAAT
Source organism: Neogale vison (assembly GCF_020171115.1). Lineage (NCBI taxonomy): Eukaryota > Metazoa > Chordata > Mammalia > Carnivora > Mustelidae > Neogale > Neogale vison. The sequence continues at coordinate 94,317,416 of NC_058093.1, read as the reverse complement.
TCAATAAAGTTACAAGATACAAACTGAGCATACAAAAATCAGTACCATGTCTATATGCTAACAACAAATTTTGTAAAAAAGAAGTAAGGAAATTCCATTTATAATAGCATGAAGACAATATAATACTTAGAAATATATTTAACCAAGAAGGTGAAGTATCTGTACTCTGAAAGCAATAAGATGTGAATGGAAGAAATTGAAGTAGACACAAATAAATGGAAAGGTATTCTGTGTTTGTGGATTGGAAGGGTTAATATTGTTAAAATGCCAAAAGCCATCTATAGATTCAGTGCAATCCTTATCAAGATTACAGTGGCATTTTTTATAGAACTAAAATGTATGTGAAACCACAAAAGACCCCTAACAGCCAAGGAAATTCCAAAAAAGAACAGAGTAAGAGGCATCACACTTCCTGATTTTAAGCTGTCCAATAAAGCTGCAGTTATCAAAACATAAGGTACTGGTATAGAAACAGACAAAGACCGGGGCGCCTGGGTGGCTCAGTGGATTAAGCCTCTACCTTTGGCTCAGGTCACGATCTCAAGGTCCTGGGATCAAGCCCTACATCGGGCTCTCTGCTCAGCGGGGAGCCAGCTTCCCCCTCTCTCTCTGCCTGCTTCTCTGCCTACTTGTGATCTCTCTGTCTGTCAAATAAATAAATAAAATCTTAGAAACAGGCAAAGACCAATGGAAGAGAGTTAAGAGCTTAGTAATAAGCCCAAGAATATATGGTTAACAAATATGTGACAAAGGAAACAAGAATAGTGAATAAAGAAAAGACATTCTCTTCAATAAATGATGCTCAGAGAATTGAATATTGATGTATTAAAGATGAACCTTGACCCATATCTTAAACCACTCATGAAAAAATATCTAAATGAATTAAAGACTTAAATGTGAGACCTGAAATCACGAAACTCCTAGAAGAAAACATAGGAATAAAGCTCCTTGACATGCTCCTTGGCAATGATTTTTTGGATATGATACCTAAAGTATAAACAACACAATAAAAAATAAATGAGTGGGAAAAAAAAATAAATAAATGAGTGGGACTACATCAAATTAAAGTCTTCAGTACAGCAAAAGAAATCATCAATAAAGTGAAAGGACACCCTATGGAATTGGAAAATATATTTATTAATCTGGATATCTCATAATGGGTTAATGTGCAAAATATATTAAAAATTTATACAACTCAGTAGTGAAAAAACAATGCATTTAAAAATGGGCGAAACACTTGAATAGATATTTCTCCTAAGAAAATGTATGAAAGGTCAACAGGTAAATGAAAAGATGTTCAATATCACTAGTCATTAGGGAAATGCAAATTGAAAACACAATGGGATGTCACCTCATGCCTGTTATAATGGCAGACATCGAAAAGGCAAGATAACAAATGCTGGTGTGGATGTGGAAAAAAGGGAACCCTTGTGCACAGTTGGTGGGAAGGTAAATTGATGCAGCCTCTATGGAAAATGATATAGAAGATTCTGAAGAAATTGAAAATAGAACTACCATATGCTCCAGCAATTCCATTTCTGAGAATATATCCAAAGAAAATGAAAACACTAACTTGAAGGGCTCTCTGCACCTCCTGTATTCCTAGTATTCTAGTATTATTATTTACAATAGCCAAGATGTGAAAACAACTTAAGGGTTCAGAGATGGATGAATGGACAATGAAGTTGTGGTATATATTTATACAATGGAATATTATTTAACCATAAAAATACAAGGAAATCCTGCTATTTGTGACAACACAGATGGACATTGAAGGCATTATGAAGTAAGTCAGGTATGGAAGGACAAGTAATATATGGTCTTACTTACAGGTGGGATCTTAAAAAGAAAACAAAAACACAAAAAACCAAAACCAAACTCATAGAAAAAGAGGTAAATCTTATGGTTACCAGAGATAAAGAGTAGAGGGAGGAGTAACTGGAAGAATGTAATCAAAAGGTACAAACACCTGGGCGCCTGGATGGCTCAGTGGGCTAAGCGTCTGCCTTCCGTTGAGGTTATGATCCCAGAATCCTGGGATCAAGTTCCGCATCGGGCTCCCTGCTCAACACAGAGCCTGCTTCTCCCTCTCTCCCTGCTGGTCTGCCTACTTGTGATCTCTCTCTTTCTCTCTCTCCCTGTCTGTCTGTCAAATAAATAAATAAATCTTTAAAAAAAAAAAAGTGTACAAACTTCTAGGAATGAGATAAATATTAGGGATATATTATACAGTATAGCGACTATAGCTAACACCGCTATGTGATACATAGAATCCTATGAGTCTGCATTGCAGAGAGCCCTCCCTCTGCCCTTCTTTTCTTTTTAATGTATCTATGTGAGAAGGTGGATATTAGCTGAATCTATTGTGGTAATAATTTAACAATATATGTGAAACGAACCATCAGGCTGTATGCTTTAAACTTACATAGTGAGGTATATTATTAATTTATTAATAAAACAGGAAAAAATCTGTAAAATAAAAGTATTCTGAATTACACAGCCTAATTTAATGTTTTTAAAGCTTGGATAGGTGAGAAGACAAGAATGGAAAAAAAAACTCATGTTTATACCATGTAAATGTGGCTAACATTCTTAGTATGTTTTTTCCAAAAAAACTTAATGCTTAGATTTTTCTCACATAATTTTAGTCAAATATAATATAATATTGAGGTTTTTTTCAATTTATCATATACACATTTTTATGCTTTTTCTAACTGCATAATATGGCCCCATGGTACTCCATTGAGAAGATATAATGAAGTTAATTAATCATTTCCCTATAGTCGACATTTAGGTTACTGTCTTTCTAATTAACATTACCATGTTTCTAATTAACATTAATAATAAACCCTGATATGAATGCTTCTCTGCAGTTTTTTTTTTTTTTTTTCTTGTACTTAGAATTGCTTCTGGGGCACTTCTTGTCCCATCCAAAGCTCCTTCACCTGACCAGATACTGTGAATTGGGCTACTAATAGCTCACAGCCTTACCTTCCCCATAGAGTTGTCTTTCACTTTGTGGAGGTATATCTGGAGGAGAGGGTCATTTTAGTGAAGGATATGGAAACCATGAAGTGTGAATAATGGGGAATGCAATAAACATGTTGAACTTAAAAGGAGGAAAGTTGGAATTTTGTCGTGTGGCAAACAGATAAGATACACTTTTGCTATAACTGCAAAGGGAAGAGTTAAGGTCAAAGGCTTTAGACAAGAAAGAACAACTATTCCAGATTAAGGTGCATGTCCTAATAATTGACGTTATCCCAAAATGGGATGGGCTGCTTTGTGTGGTACTGAGTTAGTTCTCTGTCATTGTAAGTAATTCCATTATTACTATGAGTGTTAGGGAAACTGAAAAACAAAATACAAGAAAGAAAACAGTATTAGGGAAACAGTCATAGAGATCTATTCTAACATTCTTTTAATTTCTTGGTCCTTTAAGTGTTTGTGTTAATGCTATCAGTAACCTCTTATATGTTTCAATGTTTACTTCAGCATTTATTTCTTCTTGTGCTTGTAAGCTAAGAAGTTGCAAGAGCAGTTGCTCCAGAGCAAGCGGAAGATCAGGTTTAGAATAACAAAGGCATGTGTTAGAAAGTGAAGGAAATATAGCATTGTCATTTAAGAATTGATACCAATTTTTTTCAAGCTCTTGTTCTCACAGACATCTGTTCTTCATCTAAAGAGGTCTGTGCATCATTCCTCTCCCCCAGCTGACAGAGGCCATGTCTATGTTGCTGTTAATATTGAGTGCTCTGATAACAGCAAATATCAGATGTGTAGGGAGTTAGATTTTGAATTTTAGTTAAAAAATTACTATATGAAGACATTTTTAAAGGCTTGAGATTCTTTGAAGGCTCTCTGAGATTCACTGTTAACTCTGTTAAAATGAGTGATGATTTCTAGAAATTAGTTAGTTCAGCTATTAGTTCAAGACTATTAGTCCAGAGGACATGAGTGATTTAATTTTCTTTAAGAACTATATCTAATCATTATATACATGTGTTGTATGTATATGGAAATATATCTATAATATATGTGTATATTATATGTATATGCAAATGTTAGTCTCATTTATGTGGTATAAGCATGAGAGATTTTTCTATTCTTGTCCTCTCATTTATCCAAGCTTTGAAAACAATAATAATATATACAGTTCAAGACTGTTAGTCCAGGGGACATGAGTCATTTAATTTTCTTTAAGAACTTTATCTAATCATTAATTAATATTAACTTGTTTTATTCAAACATCCATTTGATATTTCATTTTCTATGTACTGTTACACCCAGAAAAGTTTTCCTCCTTGGGTTCTTAGAGCCCCTCCAACATTTTAACTGTTGGTCCTCATTTCAACTTGTAATTGGCAACAATCCGGAAAGTGTATTAGAAAAGGGGTAAGTAACATTAATAGGGTGAATAACAAATGTTAAGTATCTGAGGAAGTCTTTGCTAGTGGGAATTCTTCAATGTTTTTAGGGGGCAGGTTGGAATCAACTTTTTTTTTTTTCCCCCTGAGGGGGAGAGAGTGTTGTGTCAGCGGGGCAGGGAGGAGCAGAAAGAGAGGGATAGAAAGAATGTCAAACAGGCTCCACACCCAGTGCTGAGCCCGATGCAGGGGCTTGATTGCACGGCCCTGAGATGACCTGAGCTGAAACCAACTGTCAGATGTTTAACCGACTGAGCCACCCAGGTGCCCCTAGAATTAGTTTTTTGTGTTTGAGGCTACTGAGGTTACTGGCTTTCCTAGTCTGATTCTTTTTGTTCATTATAATTTTATTATTTTAGAATATACCCTGCTGGGTTCCTGAGTGGCTCAGTGGGTTAAGCTGCTGCCTTTGGCTCAGGTCGTGATCTCAGGGTCCTGGGATCGAGTCCCGCATTGGGCTCTCTGCTCGGCAGGGAGCCCACTTCCCTCCCTCTCTCTCTCTCTCTCTCTCTCTGCCTCTCTCCCTACATGTGATCTCTCTCTGTCAAATAAATAAATAAATTCTTAAAAAAAAAATAAAGAATATACCCTGCTGTACCTATTCACTTCATTTGTCCCTCACTTATTCACTACTTACAATGAACATACTGTATCTAGTTGTTAGGCTACAAGCTACAAGCTAGGAATACAAAATGAACAAAATATGGCTTCTGACTTCAAGGAAAAGCCTTTTGGTCAGATACTGCAGAGGCCCCAGTACTATGCATGTCTTTAACAACCTCGTATCCTAAGTAGATCATTGAATGCATGCCGAAGATAAAGTACAGACATGTGACATTGAAAACTCATCTTAGCCATCCACTTGGTTGTCCCGCATGGACCATTGGTAACATTCACTGGACACTTTGGTGGTCACTGTTGGCTCTTTCACATTCTGAAGTCCGCGATCTCCATGCTGTGTGGAGCTACTTCAGTCATGGTTCACCAAGGACACCATGCAAGCAGAGAAATGGTTTTTCATTCCCATATTGCACCACTGGACTTTCCCCTCCTCCATGCCCACAGTTTTCTGCCCTCAAAACTGAGAATTGAGGGTTTAAACATACTTCCCAGAGTGAAATGGTTTCAAAGAATATATTATGTGGTAAATAGTTTTAATGAACTGTGAGTAACAGTAGTATCATTTCACAGAAGAGATCTATCCTATTGCTGTTTAATTAAAATCTTTCTGCTGATGGAAAAAGTTCTCTCTCTAGTGTTTTCTTTAATGCATTCATGATGCATCTGTCTGGGCTCCCTTACTAGAGATATCTTTCATTATAATCCACTTATCTAAGTTTGTAATTAAACTTCTAAATGTAAAATTTCCAGTGGCAAGTTGCCAGGATACCCAATGAACTCGTATTCTTTCTCTGAGAGAAATCTCTCTTTGAAAGTCTTGCTTTTGTGTTTTGATCATTTTATCATTTTAAAAGTATTTGTGTGTGTGTGTCTATACATAAGTACATACACATTAATAGTGTAATATAGTACATGAAGATGAAGAATGCCTTTCTATTCAGTATTGCCAATTTCTGCCTGTTTCTATGAAACTGAAGGTAGATAGTATTGATAAATAAATGTACTGCATTTTTAAAGGTAGGAATGGTAAAATGAAATGTATTTTGAGGCAGCTGCCTTCAGGCTTTGTTGATATATTTAAAACATCTAGAGACAATAAAATTAAAAAGAAAAGCCCTTGGAACTACTGGTAGAAAGAATGTAATCCGTTTTCCATTGGATAAGCATGTTCTTACAACTTTCTTTGTGGCTTATAAAATAAAAGAAGAATCTAAAAACACCTTTTGCATTTCAACTTAATTTGGAATGTTCTCTTTCAGGTATTACTCCATTCTTTTGGGAAGTAAGAGATGAGAAAGGATGAGAGTAAATTTTATCAAATCTTCTGAATCAAATGTACAGCATTAATGGTCAATGCCTAACCATAATAAATGAAAACTTATAAAAGATAATGGGAGAGATTGCTAGAAAACTTTATAGGCTTATAAACACGTTACTATTTTTATGTCAACTGTGGTCACATTTTTCAATAAGTTTCGTTGCAGCAGTAGATACATAATTAATGAAGAGAACACAAAGCTATATTTACAGTTTAACTGGATAATTCTCCTGACATTAAATATTTAGAATCTTACATTGCAGAAAATATTAATGAGTAATTAAGTATTTTTTAATTTCAAAGGTCAATAGTATTTGAGAAGAGGATGTTATCTTGTTCACACATTCTAGTTATACCGAATTCTTATAAAGCTCTTCAGAGTAATTGTTAAATATAACCTTACACACACAAAAATCACTCTCTCTCTCCAGTCATATACATATAAAACATACCTATATAAAACATACTAAAATATATATTTACAAAACTTGGTAAAAAGAGATGATCAAATTTTTTCCTGTATTTTTAAGCATAATGGACTATAGACTAACACAGGTAGGTGCCTTTTTAATTTCTTAAAATACCTACAGAATTGATTGTACTAACTTTATTACTTTCTAGAATGTAATGCTATCCAATTGAGTGCATTTTCTTTTTGTAATTAACCTAATTTCCTCCAAAAAAGTTATATAGGTTTTATTTTTTCTTTAGTGACTACCTTTTTTCATATTGTTTCCATTAAACTTCTTAACTTTCATTTTTTCCTACTTTATATGAAAAAAATAGTCTTTACCTGAGGACTTAAACATAGACAATATAGAACTTTTTCTAGTATCCTGATTTTTTGGGGCATGTGGAATAGGATGTTTGTAATTTATTTATGAAGTGAGAGAAATTTTTCAGCCTTTTTCCATAACCCATATGATTTTCAGGATTTTACAATTACTAAATTACTGGGCACAGAAGAAAGAATTCAAAAACTCAAACCAAGAGAAATTTATAACATACAGTTTCCCATTGGCCTGTTGGAAATCTGATGAATGTTATTTTAGAAACAGCCTGTTGTTCTAATTTAAGTAATTTCCATTTGTCTGTAAACTAAATAAGTTATAGTAGCCATTACAATTAAATGAACAACTGTACATTATAATCAAAAAATTTCTTTTTTGCTTTAAATGCAAGGGTTAGGATCCTGACAACATCATTTATGGAAGCAGAGCAGCATTCAGTAGTGATGGTAGTTGGTGAATAATAATGCAAGGTTGGTCCTATGATGACAAGTAGGAAACTATACACTTTTTTAAAAAAGATTTATTTATTTGTGAGAGGGAGATTGAGAGTGTATGTGAGTAGAGGGAGGGGCAGAAAGAGAGGAAGAGAGAGAAGCAGACTTCCTGCTGAGCACAGAGCCTGTGTGGGGCTCACTCCCAGGACCCTGAGATCATGACCTGAGCCGAAATCAAGAGTTGGACACTTAATCCACTGAACCACCCAGATGCCCCAGGAAACTATACATTTTTTGAAACCATTCCTTTTAGATGAATTTTGTTTTTGTTGGTTTCATTTTATTCTCTTCCCTTAGGAGGCATAAAACTTTATGTTTGGGATCCATTTGCACTTTAAAAAAAGTAAGTTATGATTTTTCACCTAAAAACATGGAAATATGATTCTTTTAAAATTTGAATCAGGGGGCGCCTGGGTGGCTCAGTGGGTTACACCCTCTGCCTTCGGCTCAGGTCATGGTCCCAGGGTTCTGGGATTGAGCCCCGCATTGGGCTCTCTGCTCCTCAGGGAGCCTGCTTCCTCCTCTCTCTCTCTGCCTGCTTCTCTGCCTACTTGTGATCTCTATCTGTCAAATAAATATGTAAATAAAATCTTAAAAAAATGTGAATCAGCACCTGTATTTACTTATTTTTAAATATTTATTTATTTAAGTAATCTCTACACCCAGTGTGGGGCTTGAACTCAGGACCCTGAGATCAAGAATTGTATGTTTCTCTGATGGAGAAGGTGCCCTGAGAGTTAGCACTTTTAGTTGTCTCTTAAATTTGCAGCAGATAGTTCCGTATACTGGCTAAGACCCTATTACCTGTGTGTTTAGACATGCTGCGTATGTTCCAAATGTTGGGATTTTAGAAATACTTTGTTATATTTCAAAGTAATCTAATTTTTCAGGTAGATGGGCGTTTCTAGCTGTCGCTTTGCCCTTTTATACTAAAGCCCCTTTATCAAAATTATGGTCCACCATCAAGAAAACTTAACTAGAAAAATAATTTACAAATGTAGACTCAATAATTCATTCATTCTTTCGTTCATTCACTTATTTATGGAACACCTACTATTAATATTTATTGAACATCTTGACTGTTTCCCAGGCGATATTCAAGGCACTGGACATATAACAGTGAACAAGATAAAGTAATCAGATGGTACGAGAAGAGATGACAATAAAAAAATAAATAAAATCAATATGTATTAGATTGTCAAGTATTGATCCTTTCTAAGTGTTACAAACAAAGAACAAACACATGTCGAGAGGATAGATTGATTGCAACTGTGCTGAACAGATGGTGGTCTGGGAAGGCCTTTGAGAATGATGAAGTCAGGAAGGAAGCCATATGGATACCTAAGGAACAGTGGTGTAAGGACCTTGAAAAGGTGCATTCTTGAGGAACAAGAAAGAGGCCAGCATGTCTGGGCCAGAAGAGTGAATGGAGACTAGTAAGAAGGGGAGGAAGCAAAAATCCAACCAGCAGAATCTTTAGATTTTATTCCGTGATGGGAAGCCATGAGAGGATTTTAAGGAGGGCAGTATATTTTTCTTTCCTAAGTATTACCCTGGATTTTCTATGGAGAATGCATAGGAGGCATCAAGAGTGAAAGCAGGAAAACCAGTTAGGAGTACAGTAGCCAGGTCAGAAATGATGGTGTCTGGCACTAGGAAGGTAGTGGCAAAGATGGGAGATGGCCTGCTACTGTGAAGGTGTTATCAGCTAGGTTTGCTGATGGATTGGTTTTCAGATAGGAGGAAAAGAAAGGATTTCAGGATGACTCCTGGGCTTCTTGTCTGATGTGGAGTGTGATGCCATTATTGAGGTAGGGACACCAAGGGGAGAACTGGACTGCAGGCTCCATGGGGAAATCCTCAGCTTTGTTATGGGTGCTACACATGAGTCACCCATCAGACAGCCCCGTGAAGATGTTGAGCAGAAAATTGGATGCGTGAGTTTAGGAAACTAATACGGGCTGGAGATAGAGGGATGACTATGGGCAAATGGGAACATGAAGAATGGCAGTTAGTGCTGGGAAACTAAGTAAGATGACTTGGGAAGCAAGGAAGAAAAGGAGTCTGAGGACGGAGTCAAGGATAAGTCAATGTAGAGGTAAAAATGAGAGGAAATGCTAGAAGATGAGGCTGAGAAGTGGCCAGTGAGAGGTAAAAATGTTCAGTGTCCTTGCCCCAAGGGAAAAAAAGTAAATAAGAAAGAGGAATTGGAAGATTTGTGCAACAACCAGGAATACAAGGGGTAACAAGGATCTGATTGCAAGAGGTAATAGATGGTTTTCCATGAAGTGATTGGTGACAAACTAGTCCTCAAGTTATAAAATGTGTCCATAATACCTTCAGAATTAGGGAGGGCCTGGCAGCAGCATGCAGGATAGCTGCATAAATACGTTCTTTTTTTTTTTTTTTAAGATTTTATTTATTTATTTGATAGAGATTACAAGTTGTCAGAGAGGCAGGCAGAGAGAGAGGAGGAAGCAGGCTCCGCACTGAGTAGGGAGCCCGACCTGGGGCTTGATGCCAGGACTCTGGGATCATGACCCGAGCCAAAGGCAGAGGCCTTAACCCACTCAGCCACCCAGGCACCCCCATAAATATGTTCTTAAATGAGACTATGTATTAGTGGATTTGTTCTCACTTGGGGAACCTGGGCAGCTTACCAGAGTAATCACTAACCTTATTTATAGTTTATCACATGTGAAGCACCCATTCTTTACTGTAATGACTCTAATGAAAAATGACAGTAGTAACTTACTGGAAGTGGTCAGTATGGGAGATGAACCAAGCTTACCTGTTTAGTAAACCTGTGTTCAGGTTTACAGGGCGTTTCAATGTGTTGCTTGAATCATGCAAGACAGGTGTTTCCATCAGTAGAGGTCATAGACAGAGGCACTCATTCAAATAGGTCTATCAGTAGACCCACTGCATGTCTAACTCCTCTAACTGTAGGAGCTAGAGTTGCTTTCAGCTCATATAGCAGAAAATACACAAAACAGCAGACTTATTTCCTTAACAAAGGAGAAAATTCAGAGATTGACCTTTTAGGACAGTTGCTGTATGTATGGCATCTTGAGTCTCAGGCTTCTTCTCCATCCCCAACTCCATTATTTGTAGTGGGCAGTGTTCATTGCCATAGGCTTAACATGGCTCTGGTCCGTCCAGTCGTCATGTCTGTGTTCCAGGAAGGGATAATGGAAAAGGAGCCAATGGCAAAGAACCACACTTTCACATTTTCTCCTTTGGGGTTTTATATTTTTATTGGAGAATAGAACTCCATTTGACACCCAAAACATTGGTTTGACACCCAAACCATTTATACACACACACACACACACACACACATATGTATATACATATATGTATATATATATATATCACAGTTACCAAGATGTAATTTTGAAGGTTTTGACAAATCTGTTTCAAGTCTTTCTATCATGTCCTGGGGCAAAAGTTTGTTCAGAGATATGTACAATATTTGTGTGGACTTTGTGCAGAACTTTCTGTGGCTTCATTATGTGATACCAGCCTACTGCAGTTATTAATATAGAAAACCAAAGACCATGTGATTGTATATTCTTCTGTATGCTTGCAGATACCTCATGCTTATGTTGACGTAATTTAGGTTTCTGCAGAGTGAGGTGCGTGGAGGAAGAGGCTGGTGGTTAAAAGGCTTGAGGAAGTTACTAAACATCATGTCATCACGAGGCCAGAGGTTACTTTCTCATAAAATAGAGATGATAATACCTGTTTTCTCCTTCACAGGGTCAGTGTGAATCTTTAATGGGCCTCTTGGTACGGAGTGCTTTTAGCTCTTCAGAAATATAGCACAAAGTCACAAGATTGGGCGGTTGGAAAAAAAAAAAAATCTCTCATTCCTTTGCTGCAGGGCAGGATTGCATTCAAATTGTTCTTTAAATATTGCTGGAGTAAGAGTTTTTCTGAATTTTGAGAGAAAAATGACAGTAGTAACAATGGTAATCTTTATTTAGTATGTGCTCATTCTCCGGCTGGCCCCCATCTAAGTACTTTCCACCCATTGCTTGATTCCATCCTTGCCCCCTAAAGGTTAGGAGATGACTTTCCTCCTCATTTTGTAGATAAGGACTCTGAGGCTCTGAGGCCAGGTGACCTGCAGGGTCACCACATGTGATGCAATAAACAGACCGGGGCTGTGGTGTCAGGCCCATTTTGTAATCCAGGTTTGACATTTTCTGGCTGAGGTAACCTTGGAATAATTATTTAACATCCTTAATGATCAGTCTCTTCTATATGTGAAAAATAGGAATAATTGCTCATAGTGTTACATGAGGATGGAGTGAAATGATATGTAAATTGCTTCATATAAGTTGCTCAGAGATCCTACACAGAGCTATAAAGCATTTCCATTTTCAGGGTTATGAAAAATTCCTTGCGTTGATACGGGGTTACGGTGCTCCACTCTCTTGTTGGGGAGGAAGGCTCCTGATATCACTTGCAAAGGACTTACTGCCGCTGTTACCTTGGGCTGGTCACTTAACTCTCCATGCCTCACTTCCCTCATCTCTGAAATGAGGGAAGGTAGGAATCATTTAGGTACTTGGGCCAATATTTTGCATATTGACAGGTTAGGAAGGATGGAGTGGAATGCAGAGTATTGCAGTCAGAAATCAGGCAGAGGGCTGAGGAAAAGCAAATACCTCTGTGGTTTCTCCAGTACTGTTTTGTTCACATTCACTGCTGGTGGGTGTCTAGTTGGAGTGGCCATCAGCTGAGGCAGCTGAGCCAATCAGTCCAGTAGATCCTGCCTCCAGCCCGCTACTCAGCCATCTCTCTGGAGCCATCTTGTCTGCAGTTCGCCATGAGATGGCGCTATGGAGATAATGCGCGGTCAGGTTTGCTTTTCTCCCTTTCATTGCTGTTCCTGCAGGCTGAGAGCAAATTGGAACAGCTTTTCTTTTCTTCTTCTTCTTTTTCTTTTCTTTTCTTTTCTTTTTTTTTTAAGTTCTGTGCCTTTTAAATATTCAAAGAGTTCAATGATGAGAATACATTTTAAAGGGAAATGAAATGCATATAAAGTGTAAGACACATTTTTCATAGTTTGAATGGCCTTTAAATTAGAAAACTAAGGCTAAAAGGAGAAACTGTGTTTTTTTTTATTTTTTATTTTTCTTAGTGTTCATCAGTTTAGAGCTAACCTTGCAAATATATTTCAGATGCTAAGATATAGTGTAAATAAGCTGATTTGGAAACTAAATGCTGGTCGTGATGTAAATTATTCATGCCATCATGGATAGCACATGCTTCCTGCATAATATATTGTTTTTCTTTTTTTTTTAATCATCGTAGTTACAGCACTTTCCCATTTATGCTCTACAAATAGAGGAGTGGAATCTCTCATTGTTTCTTGTTTCCCCTCTTTTATTGTGAATTTCTTTTTTTTTTTTTTTATAAAATTTTTTTAGAGATTTTATTTATTTATTTGACAGACAGAGATCACAAGTAGGCAGAGAGGCAGGCAGAGAGAGAGAGGGAAGCAGGCTCCCTGCTGAGCAGAGAGCCCGATGTGGGACTCGATCCCAGCACCCTGAGATCATGACCTGAGCCAAAGGCAGCGGCTTAACACACTGAGCCACCCAGGTGCCCTTTATTGTGAATTCTTGTGTGACCTTTCAAGTACCGGATACAAGGATGACTCCCAATGTCTTTGAAGAGATGATTGAGTAAAGTTTCAGGCATTTGGAAGAAAGACAGGTAATGCAGGTTAATAGAGTAAGAAAAACCTGTGTTCACATTCCATCCTGTGCTGTCCATCAGCTCGGCAGAGGTTCTCATTTTACTTATATGTCTGACACATGTAGCATGGCAAGTGGTAGAAGCTTCACCAAATCTAGTTCCCCATCTGCTGTCCCTAAGCTGCTTGTGGAAAGGGAGCTAATTCAATAGAATTATTGATAATACAGATACTAAAAATGTGTAGGTGTTTCTAGGAGTAAGATTGCTGTGGGATCATAAACTGAAATATTTGTGTTCGTTCTCTCAGATCTGTATTTCAGGTTTTTGTTGTTGTTAAGATCAGCTTAAAATTTCTACTGGTACTATCCTTATTAGTCAGTGTTAACCAGAAGATATGGTGACTGTGGGCATCTAGTGGGCTCCCCAGCCACTCTGCTTGGGAGCAGCCACTGTTTTAGGTGAGCATCAAAGACGTTGGATCCCTTTGCAGAGTCAGCACAGGGCTCTGGAAGCATAAGGAAGCCTAAAAGGAAATTAGGGCTCACAGCAGCCTCTACTCAGGTAATTGTGTTGGTTTTGTTGTTGTTATTTTGAGAGTAAAATTTCACAGATCGATGCAGAATTCAAGATGTTTAAATATGAAATTTTGACTAATCATTTCCAGCTTACATGCAGTCTCACTGGAGCTCTTAATTCTTTTAAATCATTTTTGGCTTCCCGCCTTAGCTATTTAGAATGTAGCAAATACACCTTTAGTCCTTCTTCTCTGTAGTTTACATATTTATGATTTCAATATGTTCTTAGATAATTCTGGATACACATCTGTCACTGATGGGGATGGACAAAGTCCCCTCTTATACCCTGGTGATTTTGTGGTATAAAAGAAGTTTTCTTAGTAGAGAGCCAGTCTTGCTAGCCAATTTGTTTATTAATAGTAATAGTACTAGCTTAGGATCAACTACCCTAAGATGCAAATCATTTTTACCAAAAGTTCTGTCCTTAGAATAAACGAAAGTTAATATCAATGTTGCAAAAGCACAGTTGCAGCAGATCATACTCTTGGATATTTGCTACAAAGGAATGTAGCCAGTTCAGTTCTCTAGGCCCGAGGTTTTTGAATCCCGTCCAGCCATGCTGCAAAGGTTCCATGAAATAGTAAAACGGGACAGCCTTGGGAGCAGCCAGGCAAGAGAGCACAATCTTATTTCAGTTGGATCACTCCACTTTGATGCTTCTCAGGATTGGTATGCAATACAGAATTTGAAGAAAAGGTTTTGGTTGCTAATCCAAGTACTGTCTTCATCCGTGGATCCAGGCAGACTGTCAGAGAGCTGCCCTTGAACTGCACTGTTTGACTCCTCGATAGGATTTTTTTTTTACTGATGTGTACTTTTCCACTTTGCCCTTGCAGTGTTCTAGGAGAGCCATTCTGCTATATATGGCTTGCCACTGTTTTTTTATTTGATGAAGGGCTGTGTTCAGCACATTGCTGGGCACATCATCTGTGTTTATGAGGAGTCATGGGGTAAAGTCCATCAGTGCTTGAGAGCAGAGCTGTGGCTTCTCCTAAAACACTAGTGAGAAATGGAGATCGAATTTTCTCCTGCAGACATGAGGGCTTCAGTAGCCACTTCTTTCTTTGGTCACTAGGAAGCTCACAGTCTGATTCCCTCCCTGCTTTTAGCAGTCTTGTGGGTGAATATGTACGGACAATAATTTCTACTATTGATATCCTTTTATTGTTCAATCCTTTCGTCCCCCTCTACCTATGTTTTTTAATCCACTTTCCCCATATGAGCATGGTAGCACATCCTCTCCAGCCTTCTTAGCTCCAGACTTTTCTTTCTTTCTTTTAAAAGATTGTATTTGTTTATTTTGCAGAGAGAGACACAGTGAGAGAGGGAACACAAGCAGGGGGAGAGGGACAGGGAGAAGCAGGCTCCCCATGGAGCAGGGAGCCTGATATAGGGCTCCACCCCAGGACCCTGGGATCACAATGCAAGCCCGAGGCAGACGCTCAACTGACTGAGCCCACCCAGCTGCCCCCAGACAGACTTTTCTTATTATCATTTGAGAAACTACCTGGATACCCTTTAGGCACATCAGACTTAATATTCTCTAAAGGAAATTCTTTCTGTCTTTCTTCTCAAACCTGCCCCTCTTTTCCTTTCCTCCTTTGGTAAATGGTCCCATCTGTTTGGTCATGGAAGTTGGCAGTTTTGCTGTCTTTGTTGTCTTCTCTCTCTCATATCTCATCCAGTGGTTAACCGAATCTGGCTGCTACACATTTCAGATCTCCCCAGAAGTCAGTTCTTGCCTGGACTCTTTGCCTAGTTTCCTGTCTAGCCTCATCTACCATGCATCCGTGATGCACCCTGAGGTCCGTTATTTAAAAATCATTTGCTCTCCTAGAATGTTACTTACGGAATGAAGCCCAACTCACTTACATGACATTCAAGGGTCTTCATAATGTGCTCCCCAGCCTGTCCATTCCTCCCTCTCCTTTGCCTCCTTCCCAGCAGCCATAGGCCCACTCAGCAGCCCCTCAAAACAAAATGCATGTAAGTACCGAGTTCTCAAGGCCTCAGGTGCCTTTTCTGGTTCCTTTAAGCCTTTATGTAATATGTTGTGTGAGATTTCCCTCTCTCTCTCTCTCTTTTTTTTTTTTTTTCCTCACCATGGAAGATCTAATTGCATCCTCCTCAGTCTTTCCATATCTCTTTCTTAATACTAGTGTTAGAGCTTTCTTTGCCCTATTTTGGACTTTGCTGCGTGTGCGTGTTTCTTCCCAAATCGTGAGCTCCTCAAGGAGTTTGGCTAAGTTGAAGGAGGGAATAGACCCAGTATCTGCCATCCCTCCTCTTACAAGCAAAAGTAGATGGACTGGGGGACTGTGGAGTCCTTAGGACTGAGAGTTTCTTCCATGGGTAAGGATTGAAAGAGCGCCGAATCCTAACCACTAGACCACCAGGGAGGTTCGTGGGTAAGGACTGAAAGCATGGCTAATTAACCTTTGATCTTAAAATGGTAATAGTATATGTACTCTGTGTAATGGGAAATTTTTAATGTCATTATGATAAAGGTTCTAGCAGTCAATGTGAGTTTTTGTAATTTCTCTACAGAAGAAACTTACCTGGTTATCTTTCTTTCTTTTCCTTTTTTTGTTTCTGGGTTTTTTGTTTGTTTGTTTGTTTTTGTTTATTTGTTTGTTTGTTTGTTCGTTTGTTTTTAGGAATAGGCAAGTCAAGAGGCTGAAAATCTGAAGAATGTTTTCAAAGGGTAATCTGGCTGTCCCTTGCTGGTTATGGAGGAGCATGAGGAAGCTATTTCTATTACTTTCTGTCTTGCTGTCCCATGCAGCTCATTTGGAAGGCAAAAAGGATAATCAGTTCATCTGGAAACCAGGTAGGAATATCCTGGCTGTTCTTTTGTCCCGTTTTCATTAATGAGAAAAATATTCTTTCCATCCTTATTCTTATTTCTGCAGTAGTAGGAAATATCCAGAGAAGAAAAACAGACTCCTTTTCTTTATAATAAAGCTTACATTTAATTTTTATTTCTGCATAATTGTCACCTCTATCTGTGATGCTTGTTATACTTGTGAATTTTCATGTTGTTGTCAATTAAAGTTATGATTTCCATAGTTACATCTGCTTCTCCTTTGTCAAATATATCACCACTGTGCAGCACATTTCTAGCAAGAATGACATCTGAGTTTAGCTGATATTCTCAGCTAAAAATGCATTGGACCAGTTCTGTATGTCCCTTTCTTTTGGCTGACAAATTAGTTAGCTATTTATTATTGAATATTTTCTAGCATAGATCCTACATATCTAGGTTTGGGAGCATGAAAAATTGTCCTAACACCTTTATTCATTAGTTGTGACTATGAAATCTCCTTAATGTGTTTTGAGATCTTGAGCTACCTTGTACATAAATATATGGATAAGTTGAACTGAAATTTAGAGGCTTATACATAACTCATGTTCTTCTCTAAGCATTTCCTTAATTTGAGTGTGAGAAAGATCTGTTAAATTTAATTTTAAAGGCAATAATTTATTATCTTAAATGATGGACCCAAACATCTTGGCTCTTTGTATCACTGATGTGTTTCTTTGCTCTAGATTTTAATTTTCTTCAAGGTTCATAATCAGATCATTTAAAATATTTATTACTCTTTCAGGAGTCCATTCTTGCAAATACACATAACTTAGACACTTAATATCTTGGAAAAGGAAAATGGGATGTTGTGGAAGACGTATGGTCCTAGAAGAGTTTTCATTTTATTCTCATCAGTTGTAAATTAAATAGACTGCAAATGTATTGTGTCACCATAAAAATATGTACAAAAGTGATATTTGTAATATTTAAATGACTTTGCAAAAATGAAAGTAAATTATGCTTTAAAGTATATTAAGTAAAAAAAACCCAGCGCCATTAGAGATATGGCCTGTAGGAAATTTAATTGCACTAAAGCCCTTATAAATTAATTTAATTGTGGGCTTTAATACCACATTAGTGATTTGTGTTTTTTACCTCATAGTAGTTTTTGTAAGCTTTGGAAAAAGTTCTAAAAGTCAATCTTGTAATTCTGTGAAAGAGGCTATTTTGTTTTAATCACAAAAGGCTAAACATTTTATCAAATCTAAATGAGCAAGTTTATATGACTTCACTCTTGTCTAAAGTTCTTCCAAAAAGTGCAATTAAGATGGAAAGTAGCAAATCTGAACCATAGATGAGATGTGTGGAGAAAAAGGGCTTATTTGGAAGCCAATTTTCAAAATAAGTCTGCTCTTCTAAAAGCAGGTCATTGGAACAAGATGTGGCAATGGATGTATTCTTTGATAACTGTCAAACTTCAGTTTCAGAGAGACGTTCCTTCCCATCAGACACATCGGATTGTTCCAAACGGGCATCTCTGTCATCAGTTGCATTTTCCCTAGTGTTCATTACTTCTTTCCCTCCTTAATGTGCCATCAAAAGGGTGGTAAATATGTATTTCCCGTTTGGGTTTGCTTAGAAATTACAAATGTATTACATGTATATGACCAGATATTTTAAGAG
Source organism: Neogale vison (assembly GCF_020171115.1). Lineage (NCBI taxonomy): Eukaryota > Metazoa > Chordata > Mammalia > Carnivora > Mustelidae > Neogale > Neogale vison. The sequence continues at coordinate 94,298,989 of NC_058093.1, read as the reverse complement.
TAGAAACAATTTGAAAGATACAAAATGGAATGCCAAAGTCCAGACCATATGCTTCATTCTCCAATCTGTTATGTATCCTTCAGAGATTTTCTTTGGACACAGAAGTACCTCTCCATGCATGTAAGTGGGTATAAACCACATAAGATACACACAGACACACACAAAGTATTCGTAGTATTATTATTTATGGTTCTGACAAAAAAGACAGTGTATATGCAGAGAAGGTCGTGGGGAGCAGTTTAATAAAAGGACTACTTGTGAAAGTGGGGAGGTGTGAGCAGAGGTTAAGAAAAGCTACAAGGAATTGTGGAGTGCCTCTGAGCTAGTGTCAGTCTTTATGACTTGTGGATCTGCAGGGGCAAAGAAAGGAAGTGGCTTCTGGAATCTGGAGGGAAACTTTATGGAGAGGATGCCCAGCTGATGTTGTGACCTTTAGAGGGGTATAACCAACCTGCTGTGAGAAGTGGGAAAAGAGCCAGGGGACTGAACAGCCCTCGCCCTTGTATCTCCTGCCAGAGCTCTCACTGGCTGAATCCAACTAGAAGCCACAAGGCAAGGGATCCCTATTGATTAATCTATGCAGACCAGACTCCTGGATAGGGAGCAGAGTAGAAATTGGTGGAGAAGGTGGTCCTTAAAATACCTAATTCATACATGCATATAGGTACATACATACACACACTTTACTTCGTACAGTCAGAATATTACTATGTGCACTTTGTTTGCAGCTTGCTTTGATCACATAACATGTTGATGTACATTACCTATTAGTGCAAATGGGTTAATTTCATTTTTTAATGGCTATATAGTATTCTTTTGTACTTTTATTCAGTAATTTATTTAACCAGTGCCTTGTGGCTTTATCTTTTCTTCTCCTATTGCTTTGCTTTTCAGCAGTTTTTACTGTTTTGCTGCCATAAATCGTAGTGACATGTATGCAACACTATTTAAAAGGTAAACAATAATGTCATTTTGAGGAGTCATATACAGTAGAGCAATTCTGGGTCATTACCTTCAAAGGCAATTTTAACATCTTAGAACCTATTACTATGTATGTGCGTCTATTATATTTCATTTGGAATTTTTTTTTTTTTTAAAGAACCTGCATTGCAGGTGACATCAGTTTCATTTTGTGAGTATATTACCAAATCTCACAACTCAGGTCCAGTGTATTCTGGAATTTAAACAGCTTTCCCAGGAGACCCGAATAAGTATATTTGAGAAACCTAGAAACCATTTTCTGGGTTTAGATTGTAGTATTAACAAATTAAAGCTTTTTGTTAGTGTCTGTTGTTTTCCCTTGAGTCCATAGATGAGCTGTTAATCAACCTCATTCAAATTGGAGGCATTTCTAAGTGACTCCTGGCTTTGGACAAACAATGTATTGATGAATAATAAGTGATTGGCACATTAGGTTGCTAAGGATTTCTGTACTGACTGAGAGAAAGTCTGGTGAGCTGTAGGCTGTGGGGTCATTGATCTGGCAAGGCTGTTGCTGAATGCCTGTCATCATTGTGATGGGATCCTTTGATCTATATTTAGTGTTGAGCAGTCTGCCATCCATCCTGAGGAAGAAGGATTGTGTCAGCAAGAGTACCAGATAAGGACTGATGTTGCTTGTTGCTTTAAGTAAATATGTAACTATTCACATCTGCATGCCTTGTTGAGATGAACAGATCATGGTTTCTGACACCAGAGTAACTAGTGGTCTCAAAACATTTCTCAGTATTGGTTCTAAGGGGTTCATTCATTCCACTAATACCTGTCGAGTCCTTACTATGTGTCAGGCACTTTTACAAGCACATGAGATAAACTGAGAATAAAACAGACGATTTCATAGGGTAATGAACATCATCAGCAAGGTGAATAAACAGTATTCTAGATGGTGGTCAATGTTTGTAAGGAAAGAGAAGGCAAGGAAGAGGGATATGCAATGAGAGGTAAGAGGCTGGAATTACCAGCAGATGGGCTGTGGGATGCCTCACTGAGGAGGTAAGTTTGAATAAAGACCTGAAGGAAGAAGGGAGCCTGTGATGGGGACACAAGGTAAAGAATTCAGATGAATTCTTTAAAGGCAAAAGGCCCAAAGGCAGGACTGTGTGAGTCATGTTTGGAGACCAGAGAAGAGCAGAAGACCATGCTGGAACAGAGTGAACATGGGGGACAGTGACAGATCAGGTCAGAGATGGAACGGGCCCATCCATCAGGTGTGTCCTCAGAAGTCAACATTACAATTTGGCTTTTGCTCTCAGTGAGACAGAAAGATACTGGAGAATTTTGAGAGGCAGGTGACATGATCTTGATTTTTAATAAGATTTTAGTAGAACCATTGTAGGTGGTCTGTTAAGAATGGTGGAAGAAAAAAAAATGGTGGAAGCAGGGAGGCCTGTTAGGAAGGAGGCTTCTGTAAAAATAATGGGGAATGATGATAATAGATTGAGCCAAGGTCATGGCAGTGAAGGTGGTGAGGAGAGATTGAATTCTGGGTATACTTAAGGTCCTGGTTTTCAACCAGAGGTGATTTTGCCCAGTATAGAAGCCCCCTCCAGTAGACAACCCCCAGAACAATGACCGGGCCCTCGAGTCTCGGTAGTGCCATGATGGAGAAATCCTGATAGAAGGTAAAGTATCATGACTTACTACTGTGCGGGGGAAGCAAAGAGGTTCAGGGGTGGCACTGAGACTCTGCCCTGTGCAGCTGGACGAGTGAAGCTGCTGCCACTTAATACAGTCTGACTGTGAAGGAGCTGGCATGGAGTGACCAGTTGCAACTTGGGACTGGACATGTGACGTTACTGAGCCTGTGAGAAATTTGTGAGAGATGCTGACCAGGAAGTTGGATATGTGGGTCTGAATTGAGGAGAAAGGTCTCTGCTGTAAGGGAGATGTAAATTTGGAAGTCCCTAGCAAAGAGGTAGAATGTAAATGTATAGCCTTAGAACCAAAGAGGTGACCTTGAAATGTGTGATCTGTGTATAGAGGACACACTTGTAACAAGCTTCCGTGGGACCAAAGGACATTAAAAATTAGAGTAGTAAAATACGCATAACATAAACTTTACTCACTGTAACCGTTTTGAAGAATACAAGTCAGTGACATTCAGTATGTTCACAGTTGGTGGGGACGTCACCACTCCCTAGTTCCAGAACATTTTCATCACTCCAAGTTACATTTTGCAAGTGAGTTTATAAAAAGACTGGAAAACAAGTTTTGCTATGAATAATAAGGTATGAAAGGGAAAAAAATCCACATTTGTCTCTTTGTGAGAAGATCTTTTAATAGCCTTAAATCATCCTAAGAGATCCTTTGAGTATACGAGAAAGAGCTAAATCTTCGAATATAGACAGACCCACATTCGAATCCTAGTATCTAAACAGGAGAGAGTTCTTTAACTTCTCTCAGCCCTATTTATCCATCCAAAAATGAGGGTAATAAATACTTCATGGGGCTGTTATGAACGTCAAGTAAAATAGTATACTGAAATAATTGTGTATAGTGTACTTATTCAAGAAATGTTAGCTATTTTTTTATCATTATTAAATAATAATTCAATGCTTACAATATCCTTGCTTTTATGTTATCCAATTTTTGGATACCTTTGTTCCTTAAACAAAGGAGAGATGGGTGTGACAGTTAAACATATTCTTTTTTTTTTAAGATTTTATTTATTTATTTGACAGAGATCACAAGTAGGCAGAGGGGCAGGCAGAGAGAGAGGAGGAAGCAGGCTCCCCGCTGAGCAGAGAGACCGATGTAGGGCTCGATCCCAGGACCCTGGGATCATGACCTGAGCCGAAGGCAGAGGCTTTAATCCACTGAGCCACCCAGGTGCCCCAGTTAAACATATTCTATTAATAAGTGGTCATAAGTAATTTCACTAACTTTATAGGTCTAAAACTTTCTTTATAACACACTCTAAGAAAGCTTTACTTTCCATAGCTCCTTCCCAGTGAATAAAATGACTCATGTTCTAAGAACTAAGTAGGCAAGTTGGAATTAATCATTTGGGGAAAAAAAGGGGGGTCATGAAAATGATATTGTATAAGGAAAATGGATCTTACACAGGATAATATTTAATTATAGCTTAAATAATAATGTTTTCAGTGTTGACAACACTTTAAGAAAAAATTATATACATATATCTAAAGTTTGGGAATCCTAGGAAAATCAAATGTTCTTAGGAGAGAGCTATTTTTTTTACTATATCTGAGAACTATTTCTTTTGAGAATTTGATTAAATTGAAATCATTTTAATTACTTCTATGGATATTAATTTGTCTTAGAGACATGTGCATAATATAGTCTCAGTGGTGTGATTTCTGTGGTATCAAAAAGCATAGACATATATGGCATGGGATTCACTGCTAAAAATTCTAATTATTTTTCCTTGGAGACCACAGGTACTAATTTTATAATACTCTCAATAAGTCAGAAAAAGTCTATATTACTTAAATCATATTAAATAAATTATTCTACTTTTTTTCTTAGGTAATACTATAACGCACACTCCCTGAGGACAGGGATTTTGCCGACTTTATTCATAGATATATGTTCCAGGCACCTACACCATAGATAACTGTTGCATGAAATATTCCCAGCACATTACATACTTGGAGAATGAGGGAAACTGTCTTCTGTGGGTTTGTGTGTGTATTATGTGTATGTTTAAGAGGGTTAGAAAATGATGAGACTGAAGAAATAGAAGGTATGATTCTTGTTATTCTAGGACTTGAAAGAAATATTAAGGAGAGAATATAAAATTAATAAAAGCCAAAGTCAGACTTATGAACCAGTAAATATAGAAATAAATGGTCCATATTTCCTACTTGCTTCGTTCCAGGACCCTTTCTGATCATCTCTGGAAAAAGATCTTGAAGACATGTTTTTATAAAGAGGAAAAGATGCATAGTTAGAAATTCACTGTTAGTTTAATTCCTATGATGATACATTACAGTCACATGTCGTTTCCTGGTTCATTTTCATGGAGATGGCTACTTTCAACTCCTTTTGCTGTTTGTTCTGATGTTCCCCTCCATATTTCTAAGCCATTTGCTTCTTTTTGAGAGTTCTTGATTTATACATATTAGATACTTCCTATTGATTTTCTATTATGTTAGTTGAGATATATCCCTCATCTCCCTGTCACTTTTCTTCCTTACTACCCCCTTCAAACTGGTGAGATGAAAATCTCTAAATCAGTGAGCAGTATTTATATGATTATTTTTACACAGATACTGTTCTCTGTTCAGCCAATCAGCATACTATGCTTCTGTGTCCCTTCTTTTCAGTTTTTTTGTTTGTTTGTTTGTTTGTTTGGCACATAAGTAAAAAAAGTTGCCTCATTATTCGGTTTCACCTTTTTTGAGCCTATCGCTATCTTTCCCCCAATGAGGCATTTGATGGGTCACACGCCTGTTGTTAATTTTTGAAGCTCTTAGGCATAGTTGCATATTTGTGCTTTGGGGGATCTTTCCACTGTTGTTTTCTTTGGAACATTCCTTCATTTTTCTCATCTGGAACCTCATAGTCTTGATTCTGTTTCTCTTCTTTGCCTTTATTGCTTTGTTTTCTAGAACTGCTAAACTTATCTGGTAAAGCTGCTAACATAGGGTACATTGGAAGCAATTTTTCATGTCTGAAAGATTTCTGTAGTTGTCATACATTTAACCGATAGCTTGGGTATGGAGTTCAAAGTTAACAAGAGTGTCCTGTACCACTTATGCTTCCTCTACATTTCTTCTTCTCTTTTATTTATGTGTTTGTTTGATCGTGGTCTCTGATATGGGGCTATATGAAAAGTACACTCAGAATTTTGAAGGTTTGCCTCCCTGTATTTTAGCCTCTGGTTTTGTTACTAAGAAGTTTGATGTTATTCTGATCTCATCTCTTTGTACATTACTTGCTTGTTTTCCTTTTTCTGGAAACTTTTTTTTAAGCAGGAAGTTCTGAAATTCATGATTATATACTTTCGGGTAAGTCTTTTCTCCTTATTTTGCTGAACATTGGGAGGATATTTTAATAAACATGCTCAGGCTCTAGAGTTCTGAAATTTATTTTGTATGTGATTTACTCCTTCCTGAAACTTCTCAGGCAAGTATTTCAACTCTCAAGCTGATCTTCAATTTTGAGATATTTCCCCCATTTTTTCTTTTGTTTTCTTTTTTTACATTTTAATTTCTAAAATATCAATTCTACTTAATCTTTCAGCCTTTCCTTTGAATACTTTTAATTTCAATATTGCATTTTTAAATTTCTAAGACCTCTTTTCTGATTATATTTTTTTAGTGCACTTTGTTTCTAGATATAGTGTCTTTTCATTTAAAAGATGTTAATAATAATTTACTATTTTTCCCTTTCATCCTCTGTATCATTTATGCTTCCTCTAAATTTCTTCTTTATTTTTACTCATGTGTTTGTCTGATCATGGTCTCTGATGTGGGGAGTTTTCTTTCTTTCTTTTTTTTAAAGATTTTACTTATTCGTTTGACAGAGATCACAAGTTGGCAGAGAGGCAGGCAGAGAGAGAGGAAGGGAAGCATGCTCTCCGCTGAGCAGAGAGCCCGATGTGGGGCTCTAGCCCAGGACCCTGAGATCATGACCTGAGCGAAAGGCAGAGACTTGACCCACTGAGCCATCCAGGCGCCCCAGGGGAGCTTTCTTTTAAAGTCCTTTGATTACTGTCTATCTCCTTCGTGTTTCCCAAGAGAAACACTGGAAGCTAATAAAGCATTCTGCATATCTGACTCCACCTGGCTTCATCATCAGGCTTCTCAAAGTGATGGGCCTGCTTTTTTATTGGAGAATGGTTTCCTCAAAAGTCTATATCCCTCAGTCCTAAAGGGCTTTACTCTGGGTCTTCATATATGGGTATTATTTAAGGTAAAGCCTAAGTTGCTAACAAAGATACTCCCAAGTACAGTGGCTTAAAAACGTAGCACCTCCTGTTGCTTTCCTGGGAAGGTCGAGTAATGTCAGGGGTCCAGATTGATCGGTGATTCTGTAATATATAGTCCTTCAGTCATGTATGGTTTTTTTCCCCCCAGTTTTGTGGAAGGATATTATTCTCCTCTGCCCATCCAGGCTACATCACATTTCCATGTTTTAGATAATCAAAAGTTAACTTCTGTTATTAATTTGAAATTATGTTATATTTTAAACATCATTCTTAGAAATAAAATGTATAATCCTAAAAAAAGAAAAAAGTTAACTTCAACAAGTAACATAGACGTTCCATACATGTTTCATTCTCTGTTTCTGTGTAACAGTCCGGTCTAAAATAACAGTTTCACACAAAACATCCATCAGGTTGGCTCATACATTTGTTGGGGGAGAGTGGTCCAGTGTTCTCACTTGGGGTCTCTTAGGCTGTTGCAGTCGGAGGGTAGCAGGGGTGAGTCACGTGGAAGGCTTCGTCAGCCACATGCGTGACACCCAGCTTGGAAAGTCTCAAACAGCTGGGGTTGGACTAGCTGGGCCTCTAGCTTCCTTTCTCTCTGTGTGGTCTGTGTCCCTGGTCTCTCCATCTTGAGGCTCAGGGTAGCCTGAGCTACCATGTGAATTCTCACATGGTAGCTGAGCAGTCTCAGAGCAAACTGCCATAAAGACACAGGCAGGAGTGGTGTGGCTTTTTCAAGCCTAGACTAGGAGCCGTGCATGGTCAGTTCTGCCACATTCCATTGGTTATGAGAGAGTCTCTAATGTAGGAACTTAGGTTCCATCTTTTGATGGGAGGAGAGGCAAAAATCTGCAGGTACATTTTAAATTTGCCACGATCTATCACTTCTGTTCACGTCTGTTCATATTCCATTGGTGAGAATGTTGTTTTGTGGTCCCTGTTAGCCACAAGGGAAAGTGGAAAATGTAGCCTGTGGTTTGGCAGCCATGTATAAGAAGGGAAAATAGATTTTAACATGATTAGCAGTCTTCATTATAGGGGCTCTTTAGTGTCTGGATTACTCAGGATTCTCTAGAGAAACAGAGCATATAACATATAGATGTTATAGATCTGTATATGTGTGTTTGTGTATTGGGGGGTAGAGAGTATATATTGTCTATTTATTATAAGGAATTGATTCACGTGATTATGTAGGCTAAGAAATGTCATGATCTGCCCCAGAAATCCATGCTGTAGTTTCAGCTTGAGCCTAAAAGCCCGAGAATGAGGGGAGCCAATGGTGCAAATCCCAGTTCAAATGCAGAACAATGCCTCAGCTCAAGAAGTCAGGCAGAAAGTGAATTTTTCCTTCCTCTGTGTTTTTGACCTGCTGACGTCCTCAGTGGATTGGAGGATCCCTGTCCAAAATGGGGAGGGAAGTCTGCTTTACTCAGTTTATTGATTCATATGTTAATCTCATCAGAAACACCCTCACAGATAATATGCCAATCACAGATATATACCAGTAAATAATGTATAATTTAACTAAGTATCTGGGCATCCTGTGGTCCAATCAAGTTGTGATTATACATGAAATTGTGATTATACATAAAATTAACCATCGTCCCTTCATCTCCTGAAATGAACATTTCCTTGACCACCTACACTGTACTTCCGAAATACCCGGGGCAGAAGTCTTCGCAGACTTCAAGACTGGTTCAAGACTGAGTCCTCAACATTTCACTTAATTCCTCTCTTGAATGGTATACCTCATCGTTGTCTCCCATGCTGTATGTTGTCCTCAAAAAAGCTGTCTTGACAATTATCACATGATCTCCCTGTATGAAGAATTTGAGAAGCAACGTGGGGGTGGTTTTGGGGGGTAGGGAAGGAAAAAATGAAACCAGATGGGATCGGGAGGGAGACAAACCATAAGAGACTCTTAATCTCACAAAACAAACTGAGGGTTGCTGGGGGTAGGAAGTAGGGTGAGAGTGTTTGGTTATGAACATTGGGGAGGGGATGTGCTATGGTGAGGGCTGTGAAGTGTGTAAACCTGGCAATTCACAGACCTGTACCCCTGGGGCTAATAATACATTATATGTTAATAAAAAATTAAAAAATTATATAATAAAAGCTGCCTTGAGGAGATGAATTTTGCTATCTGTTTTCCTGCAGAGATTGAGGAAGGAACAGAGAGAGACATCCGTGGGGCTAATTAATTCTATATAGAGACTTATAATTATTCCCTATACCCAGCCACAACCCTTACTCCTTTCTTGTGCCCCTAGATCCCAAGTCTTCCCAACATTTTGCAGGTATAGATTGGCTTTTTCTCTTGTTCCCATATTCTTCTGTAAGCACCTAATCTTCAACTTCCTTTACATTGTCAGGTTGCTTCCTGCTCCCCTGTCTGCTCTCCTGCTCTCCATGCTCCAGAATTTATTGCTATCTCTTCTGCACCTCTTACTCTATGTGTTTTTGACCCTTTATTGAGTTATATCTTTTAATGCCTTTACTGTCATTTCATTGGGGTATTAGGAAGAGTGAAAATATATACATGTGTCATGTTCCCTGAGTTAATGGGAAGTCTTCTCACTTACTTTTCTGCCAGTTTTACTAAAGGCTATTTGTTCTGGGATGGAAAGGATGTCAAAATGTTAATATTTTATGATGATTGACTCAGTTATTCTCTTTGAGTGTGCTTTACAGAATATGTCTCTGATAAAGTTAACTGGCCAACCAAACTGTGTCCAGGTTAAAATTTTTTAAATTTAATTTGGGTGTTTATTGGTTCTGTATGTTTTGGGTTGGACGGAGCTATTAGACTTGGGATTAATCTGGGAATAATTTCTCTCTGGAGGTCAGATTATCAACGGAAAATTCCTTTATGGCCACCTGGAAATAGCTCCCTTCAAGTTTTTCTTACATGGTAGAATTTCAGTACTTAACATACGTTTGAATTATTCTTAACTAGGAAAATAGAGACTTCCATGGAAAGAAATAGAGGAGTCAAACGAAAACAAGTGAGATCTATCAAAGTGGGATTGAAACATGAATTAAAAGCCATAAGACAGTATTATGAACTCATAAAAGAAACCTTGAAAGCTTATTTTATAAACATCTTTATGCTCATCACCTTAAGTGCCATAAAGCATAGTCTATCTTGATTAGAAACAAATAATAATAAAAAAGAAAAGCCTGCCTTCTTGTAGGTTGATAATAGATTTACTCAGTGCATACACTTGTTTTGATACATCCACAAAGTTCTCCAGACTTTATAGTCACTGATGATATTTGTGGTGCAGACATTAGATAATATTTGAGACTCAGAGAAAAATAACTCAAAGGTATACATTTGGGATGCCTCAACTCAGGTCATGATCCCAGGGTGCTGGGATAGAGCCCCATGCTTGGGACTTCCCTGCTCAGCCAGGAGTCTGCTTCTCCCTCTGCACCCTTCCCCACCCCCATCCTTGTTCGCGCTCTCTCTCTCTCTCTCTCTTAAATAAATAAAATAAAATCTTTAAAAGAATACATTTAACACCATTCATATTTACTACTCTCTTTAATGCTATGTACTTCTAAAGCTTGTTTTCATAGCAGAAGTATGAATATGAATTAACCATCTCATTCTTTTGTTCCTTTGCTTCCTTGGAGTTACTATAGTAACCAAACTGTGGTTCATGTAGGGAATCTGTAATATGATTATTCCCTTACATTGATCATTTTCCCCCCAAAAGAGGAAAATAATAAGCTAACGTGGAAATAAGTAGTTTTATCACCCAATGGTGGATTTCATTCATGAATACATGCTACTACAAATGGAACATAAGAAACGATAAGAATAGCATATGGATATATTTTTGTGTGTGTGTGGATTTTTCCTCAGGGTTAATAATTTTTTAATTGTATGCAGCTGTTCAAAGATTTTTGTTGCTAAGTATATCACTGTGTTGAAAAGGAGTGGCTGCATTTTAAATCTTTTTTAGAAAACCATTTTGAGGCTTAATTACTTAGCAGTGTTTGTAAAGAACCTGCAGACGATAAAGATGTCCACACTACCTATTAAGCAGGCTGAGGGAGTGGTCCAGACATGGACCCACAGTCAGATTGTCTGGGTGCTAAGCCAAACTCTGTGTGACCTCAACTTTATGCCTTTTCTTTCTCCTCAGTCAGTGGGAATAAATGAGAAAATGTTTGTAAAATATAGTTTGTATTTTATAGTACACATTCAAAGTACATTTTCTGTACTCAAAGTAAAGACGTAGTGCCAGAGACCTGAGGACATCCTGTGAACTAGACCAATAAATGACTTGCCGATGAGATGTGGGCTGCTGATGACAGCGAAAGGGGTCTTCCCAGGGCATAGGCCCATTCCTCTGAGAGGGGACAGCTCCAATTGGTTTCATTTGTCTTCTTAACCAGCATAATCGCACTTACTGTGAAAATTAGGTTCGCTTCACAAAAAGAGTTCATTCTTGCCACTTGAATCATGAGATGTCTTAAAAACCAAATTAAAAAATAAAAAAAGAATCAACTGAAAAAAAGCAAAGTAAATATTGCTTGATCAAAGTCATGTTAAATATTCAGTGCCTCTCTTTTATCGCTATCAAATGGATGCTACAGTGAGAGATTAGGCCCTGTTCCTCCCACTTTCTGAAAGGTAGAACACAATTTAATTTGGACATACAGACATGAAGGTATAATGAATATCATTTCTCTCAAGAGGTGATGGGATATTCTTTTTCTCCACTTTAAAGTTCATTTTCTAAGATAATTATTTTTTATTTTATTTTATTATTATTTTTTTAAAGATTTTATTTATTTATTTGACAGAGAGAGATCACAAGTAGGCAGAGAGGCAGGCAGAGAGAGAGGAGGAAGCAGGCTCCCTGCTGAGCAGAGAGCCCGATGCGGAACTCGATCCCAGGACCCTGAGATCATGACCTGAGCCGAAGGCAGCGGCTTAAACCACTGAGCCACCCAGGCGCCCCTGATAATTATTTTTTAAATTGACTTTTTATTGTTTACTTTTAGTGGCATTCCCAATGTACCTTAGCTGTTTCAAATATTAGACCTCCGATAAATATTGTCCCCTGACATTTCCATTCATAAAATTCCATTTTATTGTTTTCAAGCCAATAGCTATCAGATGCTATCCAGAAAAATTACCAGGAAGAATGCAGTCTCAAAGCTTTCTTTTCTTTTTCTTTTTTTTTATATTCCTTATTTAATTTAATTTAATTTTATCTTATTTTGTTAGTCACCATACAGTTTCTTAAGGGCCGAAAATATGTGACCTCTTTTTGACCAGATTTGGGTTTGAACTTAGATAGGTTTGTCCAGTAGACTTCTTCTGTGTTCAGAATCAAAATGAGAAAGAAAACCAGAGGGCAAGAACACCTTGATATTTGGGAATAGGGGAAAATTATACTATAATGCCTTCTCTTTTATGTGTCTTCCACTGTCCTCACAACAGCCTGAGATGTTGTAGGCAGGTTAAGGAGGAAACTCAGTTTGAATAGTATAGGTATTAAGTGATGGAACCACGGTTAGCCCAGTGACTTTTCACTGCTTGAGTTTTCATTCACTACTTGGTTTTCCTCTTCTGAAACGTTTAACTTAGAACTGCTTATGGTGTTGCCTTTCTCAGTAGAGAAAGTCATGAACCCCCAAAATGTCCACCTCTGTTTCCCCAGATTTCATGTTAATTGCTTGTCATTTTGGTGGTTGATAGCCCTGATAAACAAATGTTTTATACCAAGTGGAGGCTTCTCTTTATAGCATTCTGTGTTATTACATTCCTAGTAATTATTAGCATGAAAGATTATTTTTAACAACTTATTACATTATAATTTATGTGTAAAAATTTATCCATTTAAAACATTAATTTTAATTATTTTTACTGTATTTACCAAGTTATGCAACCATCACCACAATCTATTTACTTTTAACCCCCATCTCCACTCCCAACTGCTGATCTACTTTTGGTCTCTGTAGATTTGCCTTTTCTGGATATTTCATATAAATGGAATCATACAGGATGTGGTCCCTTGTGACTGGTTTCTTTCATATAACATCATGTTTTTGAATTTCATTCATATTATAGCATGCCTTAATATTTTATTCTTTTATATTGGTGAATGGTATAATATTCTATTGTATTAATATGACTTCTTTTGTTCATTCACAAGTTAATGGACATCTGGGTTGTTTCCACTTTTCTGCTACTCTGTATAGTGCTGCTGTAAATGAATGTGTGCAAGTCTTGGTGTGGACATATTTTCATTTTCTTGGGAATGGAATTGTTGGGTTGTATAGCAAATAGATTCTTAACTCTTTAAGAAATGGCCTACCAGGGGTGCCTGGGTGGCTCAGTGGGTTAAAGCCTCTGCCTTTGGCTCAAGTCATGATCCCAGGGTCCTGGGATCGAGCCCCGTGTTGGGTTCTCTGCAGGATGGGGCGCCTGCTTCCCCTTCTCTCTCTACCTGCCTCTCTGCCTACTTGTGATCTCTGTCTGTCAAATAAATAAATTAAATCCTAAAAAAAAAAAAAAATGGCATACCATTTTCCAAAGCAGCCACACATTTCACATTCCCAACAGCAATGTTTTTTCCATATTCTAGCTAACATTTATTATTGTCTGTGTTTTTTATTAAATTCATTATAGTCAGTGTGAAACAGAATCTCATTATGGTTTTGATTTGAATTATATTAGTGATTAATGATATTGTCTTTATATGTATTTATTAGCCATTTGTATATTCTCTTTGGTGAAATGTATATTCAAATCCTTTCTGCATTTCAGAATTGGGTTATATTCTTGTTGGTGAATTTCAAAAGTTCTTTTATGTTTTGGATACAACTCCTTTGTTAGCATTGTGATTTGAAAATACTTTCTTTCAGTCTGTGGTTTGGCTTTTTGGTTTTTAATGGTGTCTTTGAAGTGCAAAAGTTTTGAAATTTGAAGTCCAGTTTATCATTTTTTTTTTAATTTATAAATTGTACTGTTTGCCCCGTAGCTAAGAAATCTTTGCCTTATTCAAGTTCTCAAAGATTTTCTCCTATATTTTCTTCTAAAATGTTTATGGTTTTAGCTCTCATGTTTAGATCTATGCTACATTCTAAATTACTGTGCTGTATGGTGGAGGTAAAGATCTAACATCATTTTATTGCATGTGGCTATCCAGTTGTACCAATACCATTTATTGAAAGGCTATACTTTGCTCACTGAATTGCCTTGCCATTGTTGTGAACATCAGTTAACCATAAAAAAGGGTTTACTTCTGGACTTTGAGCTGTGTTTCATCGATCCCTATACATCTGTCCTTATGTCAGTATTATACTGTCCTGATAACTAACTATAGCTTTTCTTGATGATTTTATTATTTTTTAATTTTTTTATCTTGATAACTTTATAAGATGTTCAGAAATTAGGAAGTGAAAATCCTCCAACTTTATTCCATTTATTTATTTATTTATTTAGAGAGTGAGCAAGTGAGTACAGTGGGGAAGGGACAGACAGAGAGAGGGAATGAGAATCTTTAGCAGGCTCAACACCGACTGTGGAGCCTGTTGTGAGGCTCCCTCTCACAGCCCTGAGATCATTACCTGAGTTGAAATCAGGAGTCGGATGCTTAACCAGCTGAGTCACCCAAGTATGCCAAACTTTGTTCTTTGAAAAATTGCTTTTGCTCTTATGAGTCTCTTGTATTTCCATTTCCATTTTAGGATCATTTGGTCAACTTCTTGAATGAAATCCTGCTGGAGTTTTGATAGGGATTATGCTTAATCTGTAGATCAATTTAGAAAGAATTGACATTTTAATAATTTTGAATTTTCCAATCCATGAACATGAAGTGTTTCTCCATTTGCTTTATTTCCCCTAATAATATTTTGTAGTCTTCAGGTTACAAGCCTTTTACTTCCTTTAAATTTATTCATAAGTATTTTATTCGTTTTGAATGGGGTTGTTCTCTTAATTTCATTTTGAGATTGTTTACTGGTAATACAAAGAAATAAGGTTGATTCTTTATATAGCTCTTGTATCTTGCCATGACTAGTTATTAAGCCTATTATTCAGTGATTAAGGTATTCCCTGGTTTAAAATGGGTGATACCAGGCATCTGTGTAGAATTTTCTGGACTTTCTGGATATTAAATACAGGAGTAAAATTTTCTTGCAGTATTTTTTACCTAACAGAAGTGTTAAAACTCACTTAGGTTATAATAGGAGACTGAGACTTTTAATGATTTTGCTACCTCTCTGATCCAGGAGGCTACTCCCAGCACTGTATCATGGCAAGAGCCTTTGTTCTGGCAATCACATCAACACAAGCAAATATCCTTTAAAGGACCAATGAACCATGTTAAAAAAAAAATACCCTCAGTGAAATGAATAGACTATTAAGACCTAGCAGTACTTGGCCAGTGTATTTAGCTTGTTTTTGAGAGTGCCTCGTTTGAAAGGGAAAAGGGAAAAAGGTATTACTTTTCTGTTTCTTTAAACTGTTTAAAGATCAATCCTGAAGTCTGTGTCTGGTGCTCTATAATTCTAGCCTCTTGGGAGTTAAATGTCTTGCTTTTGTTTTAATGTATATCTACATAGTGTATTATATGCTTCAAGTAACTATAATTTATCATTCAGCTATATGATGCAAAGATGTTTATTGAGTTCTTAAATGGGGTTTTAACACCCTATTTTGGTACTGTAACTTTTCTTCTGGGAACTCATGTCCAATTTTATAAGATAAGTCAATTGGACAGTCTATTTCAGTTAATATAAATCAGCTTTGTACAAGAACATGCCTATAGTTTCCAGCGAAGCACAGCTCTATTTAGTGTTCTGAGAATGGGAGGTGTTTAAAAGTTTAAAAAGTAACAACTAGGTGAGAATCTTGTTGATTGCATTTGGATGGGTTTATGTTACAGTTGTAAGTGGGGTTCCTAGAATTGCTGGTGGGGAAATTCCAGGCTTATGAATAACTAGACATTAACATGTTTGGTACGTAGCACCATTTATGTTTCATTCAGAGAACCAGATGGATTCTGATATTCCTATCTGGAATATTACATGTTGAATATTGTAAGTTCATCCTAAGATTCAGTCACTGAATAATTTACTTATTTTTTATTATTGTTTTGAGATTGATCTATTTCCTTTTAGAGAGAGACAGCATGTGTGAGCAGGGGGGTGGGGCAGAGGAAGGGAGAGAGAGAGAATCTGGAGCAGACTCCTTCCTGAGCATGGAGCCTGATGTGGGACCTGATCTCATGATGCTGATATCATGACCTGAGCTGAAATCGAGTCGGACGTTTAACCGATTGAGCCACACAGCCACCCAGTCATTGAGTAATTTAAAGAAAGCATGTATTCTCTAGCTGTTAGTGTGTTGGGAATATGCTAGTGGGTATGGGAGAGCAGCCTCCTGGACATAAGTCTGTCTGGTACGGCTAGTCATGAAAAATCACTTTTCAAATTAGAACTTAATAAAAACTTTCCTGGTCTGAACACTAAGCTCTGCTCCCTATGCGATTAGTGGTTTCATTTCTTTCTCAGCAGTTGGGTAATGATTATGGCTCCAGATGCAGTGAGAGTGATAAAGAGATTGATTAATTTCACTTGAAAGGGCATATGTTCAAAGAGAATCCAATCGGAACGCCTTGAATGGAGATCTGACATCTTTGCTGCTGAGAGTTGTACCCTTACTTGGTGTCCTACTGAGGTTGAGAATAGGATCCCTAAACCAATGTTACTTAGCCACTTGGTCCATAAGATGTTAGGTCTTGCTCATAACCTCATGTACATGTGTGTGTGTGTCTGTTCTTGCTGCCTTTTGCTATCTTTGTAATAAGCTATTTGTGACAGTTAAAAAGGTTCTTTGGCTCCTTTACCCTAGGGATGCCTTTGAGTTGTGTGTTGTTATTGATCAATAGAACTGAGGTTGCTTCTGAACCATGGCTTAATTTAGAACACGCTGCACACACGCACACTGCACAGCAAAGCCCTCTGTATTTTAGTGTGGAAAACATTTTCAGTATAATAGTAGTGTGATCATACAGAAAAGCCTTTTATTACAATTTACATTAAAAAAACCGAAAAAGCATCTGTTTATTTAATGTTTTATCAACTTACATTTATTTGATACCTCCTATTTTAAAAGAACACTTTTTATTATAAATAGATCATTTATATACCACTGTTTTTTTATTTTCATGCATTCTGTAACACTTAAAATAAATATGACAATTTAAAAGTGATTCAAAACTACTTTTTAAGAGAAAAATATTAACATCCATCAAAGGTGGTGGGCTCAAATTTTGTTGGAAGAAAGATAAGGATTCACAGCTGTGATTTCAGCATGGAGCTTGAATTTAATGAGTTTTGTTGCTGAGCCTGTAAAGGAGTGCGTGTGTGTTCCAGAATAGACAAAATGCATGCATCTTCTCTTTGGAAAGTGTCTGATCTTCAAGTCTCTATCGTAAGGGGTGAGGTGAAAGGATGATATAAATTCACGACACTTAGAAAACTATCGTAAGAACTTTTAACTCTATGCTTGTGTAAATCAGGAAAATGTTCTCATTCCTTGTATTTTATGATTGTTTTGATAGAGAAGTTTTCATCTGACATGACTTGGTTTTTTTTTTCCTGCCTTTTTGCTTGAATGTTAAGATTCTATTCATGCAGCAAATAGTACTTGGGCTCTCCTACATGCCAGGTGCTGTGCTGTGAGAGTTAAAAAACAGAGCAAGACACAGTTCTTGTTTTCATGTAGGAGGGCTGCCGTTTAGTGATGTCAACGTGGAGTAAGTAGACCATGGCCCTGAAGAATGCCAAGGATTTCTGCATGATATTGATGTAAAACTTTGGATTCTTTAAGAATATACCCTTTCCTGGGGTGCCTTGGTGACTCAGTTGTTAAAAGTCTGCTCTCAGCTCAGGTCCTGATCCCAAGGTCCTGTGATCAAGCCCTGCATTGGGCTCCCTGCTCAGTGGGGAGCCTCTTCTCCTTTTTCCATGCCCCCAGCTTGTCTTCCCTCTCTTGCTGTCTCTTTCTCTGTCAAATAAATAAAGTCTTTAGAAAAAAATTAAAAAAAGAATATGCCCATTCCTCAGTGCTTTTCATTTTTCTGAAAGCCCTAGAATATTATCTGAGAAAGCCCCAAGTGCTTCCTAATCATTGAATTCTGAGGTAGACAATAAGGTCAGTGAAGGATGGTAACAAGATAACTGGAAAGGGGATGTTTGAGAAGAATTTCATTGATATTTAAACACTCTTCAGTGCTTAGGTTAAATTTTTAAAAATTATTGGGGAAGTGACTTTAGCTCTCTAAGTCCTCTTGATATTTTAAAACATTTCTATTAGGGTGAACTTTGACAAGGAGAGATTCCCCAGAGAGTTGTATTCATATACTCAAGAAAGAAACTGTGTGACCACCAGGAATTCTACAAAGTTTTTTTTTTTTTGTAAAGCATTCTTCATTCTGTATTAAAGCCTGTGATGCATTAAAAGTTAGGCTTTGCCATCTCTTATTCCATCTTTGTTAGAGTGTCTGATTTGTTTGCCCTTGATTGATTTTGAAATAGATGAGCCAGGTTTCAGCACAGGAGAATGATTTAATTATTACAGAATCCAAAGCCCAAAATCAGATTTGAAGATATGTTGAAACTTTGTTGAGAATGAATTAATGAACAGGTGTAGTGTATATGTTGTTGATATCCGATACCCCTGTGCTGACCAAAGGGGAGCACATTTCCCCTCAAGTCTTCCATCCTAAATGTCAGAGGGTCCCTCTTAATGTGAGAGAAATTCACTTAAGTTGCATCATGGAAGTTCTGGGTCCATTAAAGAATCTAGACTTTAGAAAACGAAGGAGTGGACACAAGTAGGAACTACTGAATTTGTTGACTGATCAGGGACCACATTTTAGGGTGATTCCATTAGTAGGCTGAACACGGATGTCAGTACTGACACCAGAGATAAGCTGAAGTTCAATTTATTGTTTAATAGTTTCAAATGTTACTGTGGTTGTTTGGATCATTATGAAGCTTATATTTAGGTCACTCTTTCCACAGAATTTTAGAGCTAAAAGGGATCTTGAGGCTATCAAGTCTGGCTGCCTTATTAACAGTGAGCAAGCTGAGAGCCAGGAAGACAGCTTGGAGCAGTAGAGGCAGAACGGAGACAGGGGTTCTCTGAGCCCATCCTCCCCTCTCCCTTTCAAGAACACTTCACTTTCTTCTGCCACATGGACTGTTGGTGGAAGGGACCTGAGCCTCACTGCGAGGGAGGGGATGGCGGACCTTAGTTGTACACATTCCACTTTTTAGAGTCAAAATAGTAGGTGGCCATTAAGAATGGGTAAAATCAATAAATTTAGATGGTAGTTCTCAGGAGAAACGACAGATGAAACAATACAGTGGAGGTGTCCAGAATGACTTGACAGAAGGTCATTATTCCTGTGTCTTAATTGGGCAAGGGACAACTTTTGTTCTCCTGAGCGATGGGACTACAGTTGGCAGTGCTGGAATCTGGTGAAAAGAGGCAGCCACTTTGAATAATTACATGGAGGGGAAACATTATTTTAAACTCAGTGCCAAAAATGGCATCATAGTTTAGTCCAGCATGGAGGCATTTTGAGTTTGGATGAATCTGGTTTGTGTTCAAGCTTTGTTCTTGCCGGAGTGTGAGTTTCGGTCAGTATTCTCTTCAGCAGTTTATTTCTTCCCACATTCACTTGGTAAATACTTCTGTAGCATTTATTATGGACCCTATCATATTTTGCAAAATAAGGTTATTGATACCCATCCCAGAAAGTTTTTTTTTTTAACTATGAATGGATAATTTAACACTGAGTCTGGCATATAATAAATGTTCTATAGGAGATAAAATTTTTGTTAGTGGTGATCTGTTGGCATGGGAAAACCAGGTCTCTGCCTGGGAAAACTTATGGTATAAAAAATTCAGGGTGAAAATGGTCAAAAAGATGGTTATGGGTGGATGGCATGGTTTCGAAGCTAGTCTTTTCCTTTGTCATGTTTTATTTTGGTTCTTGTTTGCTTGGCTGCTTTCAAATGCTTTTTCTTTTTAGTTACAGCAGGAAATATAGTATTTAAAAATTTTTTTTTTCTTATGTACACCTCGGAGGTGGTGCTGATTGGCTTCTACAAAGCTGGAGCAGGGACAGGATGGAGGTCTTTCAGCCCACTTCACCCCATCCCACCATCCAGAATGACAGAGACACACCAAGGATCAGCACCTTCCCAGATCCAGACCACCAATGGTTCTGAGTTGTACAAATGGGAGCTCAGCCTCCAGTTCTTATCACAGAGATGGAACATAGGACTCATCAGTCCTGTGTTCCAGCAGTGCCCATCTTATGTGAAGCTCTGTGTTCCCTCCTCGAGTCTCAGGGAATGGGCAGCAGAAAAATCAGATTTTTCAAAGGTGTTCTCACGACCCAGTCGTGTCCCATTGGTAGTTTCTCTTAGTTTAGCCAGAGGCATGATTTTTTTCAAGCCTTAAAGCAAAGATCAAAATGTAGCCCAGTCGTGTCCCCAAATGCTCCCGAGGGAAGGAGAGGGTAAGCATTTATTTATGGTAGAAAAAGCATGGCTTACCCTTCCCCCAATTCAATACTATTTGGTGAGGGGTGAGAGGATCAGGCAAAGCAAGCAAAAGCGAGGAGGTGTTGGAAGTGGTGTCATTGACTGGTGGGATATTCTCTAGGCATCCTGGGCAGTGGTGGAAAGATGTCGGAGTGAATGAGCCATCCTGGTCCTTGAGTTGGTAGCAGGCACAGAGAAATAGAGATAGTGGCCAGGTTCATGGGGTTTCCTTCTCACTCTGGCCACTGGAAGAGTCCCCAGGTGGCTCCTGGGTAAATTGGGGCCCCTCCTCTGACTGGCTACAGATATGTATGTGGGGCGCTAAGTAGAGAATCCCATGCTCGTTAGGATTGGAAAGGAGGTGCTTGGTGCCTGACTGAGGCTTTCTGCTCTGGGGCAGGGGCCATCTCTGACCTGGTAAGGACAGTCTGGTGGGACAGATGGTGCTGAGGTGATAATGGCGCATCTTCACTGGAGAGAAGTAATAAGTGGTCTGGAGACCCCCAGAAACCTTTAATGATCAACTCTGGGATCTCACTGGGAGGTAATTTTAGAACAAGTGTGTTAATTTAGAGAAGGAAATTAGAGAAGGCTGAGAGTAAGAAAAGGAAAAGCAATGTTTTCAGCAAATGGATATTCCATTTGATGTGATTTTTAAAAATTCTTAATCTTCTGAGAACTTCTTCATGGGTAGTCCGTGTAGGGGTTAATTCCCTTATACTCACACAGTGGGGAAGCCGGTACCACATTCCATTGTCCAACTGACGATACTGAATCTGTGGGGAGGGAAGGGACTCTTTGATTCACTACGTTCTTGGTCTCCGTCCTCACATTTACTGTGGAATGTAACCCTCACAGCAGCCCTGGGAACTGTATAGGCTATTCTCTCTTTGCACACAGGTTGCCTAAGACAAGGCAGGG
This sequence comes from Neogale vison, assembly GCF_020171115.1. Taxonomy (NCBI): domain Eukaryota; kingdom Metazoa; phylum Chordata; class Mammalia; order Carnivora; family Mustelidae; genus Neogale; species Neogale vison. Next base: position 94,277,583 of record NC_058093.1, on the reverse strand, counting down.
AATCGTGGATGGGGTGAAATTAAAATCCCAGCTTCCCAGAGAGCTGGTTGAGTGCTCTTATCTTCATCCTACTTTGTGTAGTAGTGGAATTTTACAAAGCTAGATTTCACCTTCATTCCTTCAGTTAGCTGTCAGAGATTTATGGGGCATTTGCCATGGTACTTACCACCTTCTAGGGCCTGGAGATACATAGATGATTTCCTTTCCTCCACTCTCAGGGAGTTTATCATCCTATTGGTTACTTAGCACAGAAACAGACAATTACAGGAAGAAAATCTAACAGAGATACATCAAAAGCAATATGAGAATATAAAGATTATGGAAGAAATATTGCTTTGAATGGTGGGAAGGAGCTATAATAATCTGGATACCAGGCACAGGGCTAAGTGCTTTGCGTGAATTATGTTGTTTATGTATTAGAAAGACTGTTTCATTGGTCTTCAATTAATAGCTAGGTATATAGTCGTTCTCCCTGGTCGTAATAGTGCTTATTCTCTTCACCGAGCTTCAGTGGAATGTTCTGGTATCTCCTCTAGTACTTAAGACAATGCAGTCTAATATAGTATTGTATATCAGGAGTAATGGGTCACTAGGTTGTAGGCAGATAAACCAATGATAACCAATAATTTGAGACATTCATGATTAAACATTGAGAAACATTACTGTTACAGATAACCTAAAATTGAGGAGCATGTAATCTCATGTAAAGACAGAAAATCAGTGAAAGTCAAATGGAAGAGGACAGCCGGGGCTGGTTTTGGAGCCTCTGATAAAGGAAACCAGAGGGAGGCATGCCGGTGGCTCTGGATGTCAAGTACCAGGGGGAGATACTCACCGCTACTGGTAGAGTCAAGTTGTGACACTTGCTTGTCTGGGCCACTCTGCAAGGGTAGACTGAGGTTCTCACTCACTTGCGGGTAGAATGTCTCAATATTTGAACACATTTTCTTGGTATTCCCCCACACCTTATTTCTCTTCTGCTTTTTGTGATCCCTTTTTAAATTTTCTCTCCATTTCTTCATAGAGGTCTTTAAAAACACTCATTATTCCCTCCTTTATCCTATTTCCCTTGTTTGGAGTGAATTCCCAGAGGGATCTAAGGTTTGGAGCCAACTCAGTATTCAGCTGCAGGCAGACACCCTACAAGAATTTCCTAACTTCAAAATATCTCATCTTTCAAAATTTCTGTGTATTGATTAGGAAAAAAAGAAGCATGTGTATGTATGTATGTGTGTATCTATCTATATAGAAAGATACAAATAAATACATATTTATATATAAATAAGTATATAAATTATATATATTAGTATTATACACACACACACACAGAGGGAGAGAGACAGGGAGAGAGTAAGTGTATGTGTGTGTGTGGGCGGGGAAAGGTGTATGAGTGGGGAAAGTGTACACACTGATTTTCTTGGACTTACAGGGTGTTCCCTAGTTTAAAAAAAAAAAAAAAGGATGTATTGGGGGTAGGGGGAGTAACATAACGGAAACGTGAGATTTTTGTGGTCATTTTATATTTTTTAATTTGTTGACTATGGTAACAGAAAAGCAAGAGTATAGATACTTCCAAATAGTATTTTAGAAGCATATTTGCCTTGGAAGTTCATATTAACTTTTGCAGAGTCTCCCTCTATTTCTTGTTTAGGTGACTTTATATATAGAATAGCATAGAGGAAGAGGTATGGCATAATAGGTCTCTCTCTCTCTCTCTCTTTTTAAATGGCCTTTTCAGTTTTTTTGTAATATCTCTGAAAAAGTAATCTGTGGAAATACTAGTTTTAAAATGAAAATAGGGGCACCTGTGTGGCTCAGTGGGTTAAGCCTCCGCCTTCAGCTCAGGTCATGATCTCAGGGTCCTGCGATCAAGCCCTGCATGGACTCTGCTGAGCTGGGAGCCTGCTTCCCTATCTTTCTCTGCCTGCCTTTTTGCCTACTTGTGATCTCTCTCTCTGTGTCAAATAAATAAATAAAATCTTAAAAAAATAAAATGAAAATAATGTGAAAATTATTATTAGAATTTGTGGAGAACAGATTGAACACAATGTTGTTTACCATTAAGTCACTCAAATGTTTATAGTTCCCTTACATTTCAAGGTGTTTTCACAGAGGTTTTTTTCAGTTCTAATAAGATGTAATTGACATACAACATTGTATAACTAATCAGTATATTATGGAAAATAGGTAGGCTCAAAAACTTAAAAGTGGAACTACCATCTGCTCTAGCAGTTTCACTTCTGTATATCCAAGGGCATTGGAAGAATTGTCTCAAAGAGCTATCTGCACCTCCATGTTTATAGCAGCATTGTTTACAATGGCCAAGACAGGGACACAACCAAAGTGTCTATTGACAGATGAAAGGATATATATATATATAGGGTATCCCATATCATATCTATAACATAAAATATTATATTATATATAATTATGTATACTATATTTGTATGTTATGTGTTACTCATGTGTATATAAATTAGAATATTATTCAGCCATAGAAAGAAGGAAATTCTATCATTTGTGACAACATGGATGGATGCTTGAGGGCTTCATGGTAAATGAAATAAGTCAGGGAAAGACAAATACTATATGATTTCACTTATACAGAGAATAAAAAATTAATTTTTCTAGATAAGAAATGTGAAAAAGATTTCAATATATTTGTCATTAAAATGAACAAAAAGGAAGTGTGATAGAGAATTGAGTGGTCTTCAGATTTCTTTTACTGAATCAACTACAAAGGTAGAAATTACTGATGGTTTTCAAATCGTAAGTAAGATTTTAAACATTTTCAAATATGTATACAAGGGTACATTTCAATCCATTTGTTTATTTACTTATATTGGGTCAAAGCAATTTTGATAACCAAGAGAGAAAATTTTTAAAAAAGCAAGAAAATAATAAAATGATAAATAGGGACCGTGGGATAACTTTAATTTATATAATGTTTGAACAACTGAAACTGTTATTGTCTTAATCATTTTTACACCTAGAAGTAAATGACAATTTAGTTTGATGAACGGTTTTCACAATTTACTATAGTAGTGGAAATCTACTACTTAAAACTGGAGAATTTTTATTTTGTTTTCTTTAAGAGAAACTGAGGTAAAAATTATGGTCTCAAAAACTGAATTGCCTTTTTCTTCTTTTCTGATAAGACAACTGCCGTATTTCACTGGCCCACACAGATTTCGGTTTAGAGGTTTGTGTTTTTCCTTCTCAAGCTGAAAAATAAATGTCACCAACATTAAGCAGCAGGATGTCTCCTTTGGTGCAGTATTTTTGGTGATAGGGATGACAGTAATAGTAGAGGAATTTGACATTGGCGGCTATAGCAGATGAAAAACATTCATCTCAAGCTTTTGTATTTGCCTGAAAATTTAGTATCTTAAACTTCTCGAAATTGAGTGATTCAGTTTTCATTTAATCTTTTCAGGGAATTTATTTGACAGCTTTGATTTAAAATACTTTGTGTTTTTTAATAGTTTTAGTTTTTTTGCAAAGAAATATTGAGTATGGCTGCCAAAATTTGCTTCTGAGGCTCATTTAAAACTCTCCTGAGCTACATGAGATGCATAAGATAAGAGGTACAAAATTAATAATACATAAGAAAAATCTTACAAAAAGCTCCCAGAAAATATTCTAGAAATAATAGAGACAATGATAATATTTATGTTGACTGACCAGTTATTACATGCCTAATTGCTTTCACGGGATTTATTTTATTGGATCTTCACAAAACTCCTGTGACATTATTATCCCCATATCTAGTGAAACTGACTCACAACAGTGAGATGAGTAACAGAGTTGGAATTTGAATGAGAATATTCGTGATAATAAACCTATGCCTCTAAACAATTGCTTTGAAAAACGCAACATTGAGTCTCCAGGTGGGAGTCAGGAACCTTGGATTCTCATTTGGAAGAGACAACCCTCCTTGGGAGCCCTGAATCTATATAGTCAACAACCTAGGTGAGAGTCTGCACACAGTAGCTCATAATGCCCATTTACTGAAGGGACAAATAAAGGAGATAATAGTTTTGAGTGAATGGCACCACATCTTAGTTATTTGTGTTAACTATATCTAAACCTCCTTGAGGCTTGGATATCAAAGATCATGTTTTTTGAATACATACAAATAGAACATCACTTAAATAAACTTATGGGAACAACAGAGAAGATGTAATTAAAAGTGGGACTGTCCTAGAAAGTGCGTTCGAATAGTCCCTTTCAGTTTATGGCACCATAGGGAAGGGCAGGAATGAGCCCCGAAGGTCTGGGTGTCTGAAAGATGGCAAGATGGGGAAGGGTTGGGGAACAAGGGTGCAGTGTAAAAAATGAAACCAAGGGCAAGACAAGGGAAGGACAGCAAAAGAATTTTCCTCGTTTTGTCCATCACTGGTGATGGCTGGTACACCACCACAGTCCTAGAATAGAAACGCTTTGAGAGCAAGATCTTTACTTCCTCATCTTTGAATCTTCGTAATTTTAATTTCAGAGTCTTGCTCAGTTTTGAGATCAATAAATGTGTAGTACACAACAGAACGAATGCGTAACAAATATACACGTGACTTCGGAAAATCCAGTTGGAGCTTCTTTTTTATTTGAGAAACCCCAAATACTAATCAGATTGTGTCTAACATATAATCCAGAATTGTACTGGAAATAAAGAGAAAAGAGAAGGTGGCATTGTAACTGAGGGCTTGTGACCATGCCCTAACAGTGTTCAAAATGAGTAAATTGGTGGCATCTACATGAGGCTTTAGTATTTGTACTGAACAAATGAATGGCTGAGCTACTTAGGTCTTTTTCTGTTGTTACTGTTTCTCTTATTCTGGTTTTTGTTTGTTTTAAGAACTGATTTATTTATTTTTAACTTTTTATTTAAATTCCAGTTAGTTAACATACAGTGTAATATTAGTTTCAGGTGTACACTGTAGTGTTGAATCACCGTACAGTGCCTGGTGCTCATAACAACAAGTGGACTCCTTAGTCCCCATCACCTCTTTCACCCAATTCCCCCACCTAACTTTCCTCTGGTAACCACCAGTTTGTTCTCTAGAGTTGAGAGTCTTTCTTGGTTTGCCTCCCTCTCTCTTCTCTCTCCCTTTTCCCGTTTGCTCATTTGTTTTGTTTCTTAAATTCCACATATGAAGGGTGCCTGGGTGGTTCAGTCATTGGGCATCTGCCTTTGGCTGGTGTCGTGATCCCAGGGTCCTGGGATCGAGCCCTGCATTGGGCTCCCTGCTCAGCGGGAGACCTGCTTCTCCCTCTCCCACTCCGTCTGCTTGTGTTCCCTCTTTCATTCTCTCTCTCTCTGTCAAGTGGATAGATAGAATCTTTGAAAAAAGAAAAAAAAATTCCATATATGACTGAAGTCAAATGGTACTTGTTTTTCTCTGACTGACTGACTTGGCTTATCATAACACTCTCTAACTCTATCCCTGTTGTTGCAAATGGCAAGATTTTGTCTTTTTTTTTGGCTGGGCAATATTCTGTTGTATGTATGTACCACATCTTCTTTATCTATTTATCAGCTGATGGTCACTTGGGCTGTTTCTGTAATTTGGCTGTTGTAGATAATGCTGCTATAAACATTAGGATGCATGTATCCCTTTGAATTAGTATTTTTTCTTCCTTGGGTAAGTATCTGTTAGTGCAATTATTGGATCATAGGGTAGTTCTATTTTTCACTTTTGGAGGAAACTTCATGAAGTTTCCTACAGTGGTTGTACCAGCTTGCATTCCCACCAACAGTGCAAGTGGGTTTCCCTTTCTTCATATTCTCACCAACCCTTGTTTCTCTGTTGTTGATTTTAGCCCTTTTGACAGGTGTGAGGTGGTATCTCATTGTAGTTTTGATTTGTGTTTCTCGGGTGATGAGTGAGGTTGAGCATCTTTTCTTGTGTCTGTTGGCCGTCTGGATGTCTTCTGTGGAAAAATGTCTATTCATGTCTTTTGCTCATTTTTAATGGGATTAGTCATTTTGAGGGGTTACTGTTACTATTCCTTTTTCTGCATGATTTCCTTGGAAGTGAATACAAACTACTAGCATAATGGGATGACTTTCTGGGAGCCCCGAGAGTAGAATAGCATAGGAAGGAGTGCTGTTAGGAGACAGAAACAGCAACCCTGTTCTGAGATATATATTGCCTGCAGAGGCCCTTCTAGGTTCTGTGTGCTGGTATCTCCTTGGTTTGAGATAGTTTGAAGAGCAGATCTAGATTCCAGGAGTCCTGGAACAGTTTCCTGGGCAATGAAGAGTTGAGTAGTGTGTCATCAGTCTATGGAAAAGCTCTGTCAGGAAGGAAGAAACAACCTGAACCACAAGCATCTAGGACTGAGTATGGACTCTACATAGTGCTACGAAAGGGGTGGTGTGAGAGAGAGATTGAAGACCAAGGTCTGAGAAAAGTCAGTGTGCAGATGGTTCTGGAACTAGTCCTGTCCAGGGCAGCATCATTCTTGAATGCAGTGCACTTTTAGGAGTAAGGGACTGTGTTCTGAGAGGGACTTATCTATTTGGGATTTTAAAGTATCTATATGGATTTGAGGATCTCAAGTAAATAAATTGAACCTCTAGAATGTTTTCTTATTTTAAAAATGTCTTGTTTTCCAACATTCCAATACTGTGGTTATTGATATTGTACAGATTTAGTTTAATCTAAAAATGTATGATCCTGAAGCATTAATTCTTATTATAAAAATATTCACTTAGTTGAAGACTTTTTTATATATGGAAGAGAATCAAAGTGCTTTGCATATGTAAACTGTGCATGGATTATGAATGTAAGTTGTGGAAATACACAGACATGAGTTTGAATGCTGGCTCTTTCATTTGGTAATTATATAATTTGGGGCAAATTTCTTAAATTCTCTCTGCCTTACTTTATGTATAAAATTTGGTACCTGAGTTATAAGAGCAAATAAGGTAATATATAGTGCATGCTTTGTTCAGTAATGAGTCCATAATAAGGGGTATGGCTGAAAGAATTTGGGAAGATACTATTTTTGGTCAGCAAAGTCACCTTTAAGGTCAGCTTTTGGCTCTTTCCTGTAAGGGCAGGCAAATTTATGTTTTGTTCAAGGAAATCTTTAATGTTTATGCCCACTGAGAATATTTAGGGTGATGATTATGTTGATATGACCCATATTCAGATTGAAATTGCTCTTTAAATGCCATTCTTTAATAATTCTTTGATCATCTTTGTGTTTAACAAAATTGATAAAATTGCTTTCACTGTTTCTTTCTAATAAAAACCTTTTGGCGTTCCTCTGGACATTTTATTGATAAACTCTCCCTTAAGCATACATCCAAATTAAATGTGAGAACCTGCAGCTAAAAGAAATTGCTTCAAGGCAATGATTCACTGGGATGAAAAATCAATAGCAGTTTCATTAAGGAAGGAAAGATAGTTTAGACATGCTCCTACCTAGCTTTCTTCTTACTGAAAAAAAAAAAGGAACGATTGCTGAATATGTCTTTCCTTTTAGATTTAGTATTCATATCTGAGTAATGTGGCTGCTGTATGGTAAGACTATACGTGTCTTCAAATCTGCTGGGATTCTTGAATAGAGCTAGTCTTTACGTTTTGAGCAACTGACACTCATTTAAAGCACTGTTTTTTTTTTTTTTTTAATAATGCGTGTCCTGCTGAGCCTACTACAAGAGACATCTTTACAGCCAACAAATCCTACTGATATATTTGAATTAGTTGAATTCCAAATTTCTTTCTAAGTTTGTACCTGATTCCTTTTTCCTTCCAATCTACTTCTTGGTTGATAACTGAATGGAGAGATGGGCAGATAGAAAGAAGGACATATGGGTGGTTGGTGGATGGACAGACAGACGTGGCAGGAGGGAAAGGAAGGAGGGACCTAGAGTGTAGCATAGTGGTATGTGTGCTTGTAATGCTGTGCTTTCCAGCTGCATGACCCTGGGCAGTTTACGCAAGTTCTTTTTGCGTGAGTTTTCTCACTTGTGAAAAGGTCATAATCATAGTACCTCAGGACTGTAAGGGCGAAAATGAGTTATGTGAAGTATTGCAATTAGTGTCTGTTGCATGATAGGCACTATCTGACTCTATAATTTTGAGCTGTATTATTAGTAACATTGTTGAAAAAAGATAAAGAGCTAGGTAAGGCAAATACAAAGACTTTTTTAAGATGCCATTTTATACTACAACAGTACAAACTAAAATAAATTGCATTTTAGCTAGAAGGAACACAGAACGGCTCCTGGGTTATCTCAGGTGGGAGTTGGACAGTTTGGGCCATGAAATGTCCCAAAAGGAAGATGTTTTTACCTACAGGGTGGGATATTAGGTGAGGAAGAGCCACATCCATGCAACAAGGTGAGTATCACTGTTTCTCAAGGCACTTCTGCATCGAGGAAACATTCGTATGGGGTCTACGCTATGATCTGAACTGAGTTGGGGGGCTTAAAAGAAAAATCATTTCCAAAGCATGGTGAAGTGGTTAGTTTTTCATAGTGTAGGATTAATCAGAATACTCATTCCAAAGAGAGAGAATTTTATGATAAATCATTGCATGTCCCATATCAGGGGTAAATATAGTGATAGGATGTAGTTTCTCCTGTGATAGCAGCAGGCAACATAAGTATCAAAGAGTTTTTCAGCAACTTTATTATAAAATGCTGTTTCAGACTCTCAAGTTTAACTAGCCCAATCAGCCTTCACTTAACACATTTCTTTCAAGACCTGCGAGATTCACTCAGTAATAACTAAGCATAATTGCTAACATTTACTACTTTTTTCTCAACAGTCAGGCACTGTTCTGATTGCTTTGCATGGATTTTATATTCTTTTGCCTCACCTGGATTGTTAGGAGGTTGATACTGATGGTATTTTGATTGTGTGGATCTGAAGGTTGTAGCACAGAGAGGTTAAGTACCCAGCCAAGGTCACACAGCAAGTCAGTACCAGAGCCTAGATTCATATTCCCTGTGACTGGGTCACGAGACTGGGTCCCTAACTAAACTAATGCTCTATGTAATAAGTGCTTAATATTTTTGAACGGTTATAATAATATTTTGTGTTAAGTATAGCAAGGAAACGGTTTCTGCTCAACATGAGAGTTTCCTTCCAGCTTTGTAAGTTTGTGTCAAGTATGTGTACTTTAAGGGCATTTTAAAATGGCAGAAATAACCATCTCTTTTTCCTTCTAGTAAAAAGGATATAAAAAGCACTTCTTACTTTGCCTAATGTTTAATTGCTTTCTTTTTGGTGTAAATTTTGCTAAAAGGATGGAGACAAAAGGCTTTTTTTCTTTTTTTAATCCATTTCTAGCTACCAAAAGAAGAATGCCAGAAGAGCAAATATCATTGTGCTTGTTAGTTGTGAGATTGTTTTGATTGGTGTCCAGTAAGGAAGAGCAGGCACTAACCTCTGCCCATGATACCCAATATGTGTGTCTCCTGGTTCAGACTGAACTTTTTCTACTGGCCTTGAAGGGCCTTAGTGGCTAAAGGTGCCCAGAGTGGTAAGAAATGCTGCTGATGGAGGGCCTCCCATGCCAGGTGTGGTCATTTACATGCACTGACTCATTTCCTTATAACGACAATGCAAAGAAAGCCCGTGATTCCTGTATTACAGGTAAGAAGAGCCAGGTGGGTAGAAATCCTGAAATTTGCTCAAAGTCACACAGCTCATGAGCAACAGAATTAGTTCTGAATTCAGATCTCTGAGATTCCTGCCCACTTTCCACCTTCCCATAGAGCCTTTTATTATAGTTCAAGCATGTGATCTAGAAAATGCTTTTCCCCATTGCTTTTCATGGGCATGAAGTGTAGCTTCCAGCTGGTATGATTTTTCTGGAGTCTTTCACTTTCCCTTGACTCTTTTTTGATCCAGATTGTTCAGCCATGTGGAGACTGCTTTGCCACGGCATCTGGCTTTGCTCCCTGCTCAGAGATAGGGATGGAGGAGGGAAACAGCACTTAGCACTTTATAGAGGAAAAGGACCTGAGTCCAGATACCCCTGATCATGAATCTGTGACTGCATTCCTGAGTCCTGGCACTGTATTTCTTAGAGTAGACTTTAGGGGCCCTATCTATAAAATGGATAATTAGAGCCATCCAGCTTGTGGTTACAGAGGACACTATTATGAGTCTCCAAAAGGAAGTTTGTAGAAATGCCTACAAAAGTAGCATTCAAATCCTTGAGGGTTTTATCAGTCTTATATAGGAGGCAGTTAGGATAAATAATCATTAAGTTTTATGACCTTTTGACTACGGTGTGATTATTAGAGATGATGAAATTATCCGATCTCAAAACTTGGGGCAACAACTTTGAATTTGTATGAAATCTTCGGTTTGGAAAAGTGCTGTTACCATTGCTCATTTGTTCCTATTCTTCTACTTCCTGTTAGTAAAAGGAAGTATATTTATACTGCTGCAGTGTTTGTAGGTGACATTTAGCTTATTGACATCATATGCTTTCTTGGGTTCTTTTAATAGGGATGGACGAGGCTGATTGTGCATGGTTTTGTCTATGGACTCCCAAAGCCAGCTCTTGTCTAATTGAGTCAGTGAGTCAGCTTACATTTACCGAGCTCTCAGCTGGGGGGTGGGGTGGAACCAGGCATTTTAACCAGAATTGAACATCTGCTCAGTGCTTAAGTAGCCCTAGCCTCCAGACTCTGGCTAGCCTAATGGACTCGCCACCGCATCTCTGCTATTGGACAGTGATTAGTATACAGATTGGGACATATTTGGTTTCAGTTCATTCTGTTCCCACAGATGAGGCCTGAGTATGATCACATCATATAAATTATTTAAGGTGCAGCGTCTATGTAATCTGAGCCATAAGTAAAAGTTGGCCCACCGTCTGTTCTGTCACCCTGGAGGACTCTTTATTTTCCAGAGGATATAGTCCATCTTGTGAACTGACATCATTAGAGTCATAAAAATTCAAATGTGCCTTGAGCAATTTCTTTACTTTGGCATAAAGTCTCAAGTACAATATCCAAAAAGCTTAGTATTCTCTAACTGTTGGCTTAGGGTTAGATGGAAGAAATTTCTAGAACACTAATTGCAGTTCCAAAACAGTATTGCTAGTTATAATCTGAAGAAATTTGAATCTGTACACACCATTTATTTTCACTGATTCTGAAAAGTTCATTTTTTTGTCAATTTAGTTTGATTAGAAATACATTTAGTCATGGATTTTTTGGATGGTGAAATAGACTACAGAGATTGTGCTTGTACATTCTGTTTAGTTTGTCTGTGAAGAACTCCTGAGTCTACAAACAAAATCGACTTGTTGAAGGTCACGTGGTTAGAACCGGAACCCAGGTGACCTGACTTCTGAAGGACTCTTTTTGTTACATCATCTCCCATCCGCATCCTTCTATTTCGGTAAAGAATCACAGCCTAAGTCTCTGTCATGTTCATTTCCCCACTCTGGTTTCAGTGAGTTGGAAATAGAAAGGTAAGGGGGGAACTAAATCTCTCTCCCCTTTCCTCTTGTTGAATCACCTTGCCAAATATAGTTGCTACATCGTATCTATTCTTATCCTGACCAGATAAGACGTGCTCCTTGAGCCTGTCCTTTTTTTTTTACCCCCCTGTTTTCTGAATGCATGCAATGAAGACTTTGGGCTAGACCATGGCAAGGGACGGCATCCGTGAAGTTAAAACCGCTGATAGTTACAGCCTGGCTGCCGAAGTGTTTATATACATGTGCTCCTTAGAGGGAAAGATAACAACACAAAGTATCCAGAGTTTTGTTCCTCTCTTCTGTGACAGGGATTCTGAACTGCAGGGACCTGTCAGGACCAAACAGGGGAACCTAGCCTCTTGAGTGACTTTCCGGAAGTGTCTTTAATTTGACTTCCCTATTTAAGAAAACTAACTAGATTCAACCAGTGGAGTTTAAAAGGTTGTTAGTTTCTTCCCTTTGGTATCTTTCCTTTCTTGTCATAGGCTGTGCTGGTCTCTGGAACTGGGAGGACAGAGTAGGCAATACCCTTGAACAGTGCGAAGCCCCAGGGCGTGACTCCTGTGATCCCTCCTGCTGCTGGTGACTTGGCATTCTCTTCGTGGAGGCATTTAAACTTCAAGTCTTCTTTGTTAGGCACTCAATTTAGAAGTCCTTTAAAAATCCCCTTTAATTCTGGTTCTTTAAAGTAGTTCTTCCTAAGCCCCAAAGCGAAACAATTTCCCAAATGATGAATTCCTTAAAAATGCATGCAGTTTAGGATAACAGTAGTAAATAATTGGAAATAATTGGCAATTCAATAGCTTTAAGTCCTTTTTACTCTCTGGAAGCTCTCGACTAAAGATGGCACTCACATAAAACAACCACAAAGGATACAGTTGCTTAAAACAGTAATACCTCGGAGTACATTTTTTCTTCTGCCAAAATATATTCTTTGATTTTTTTTCCTGGTGATTAGGACTAGCTTCCAGCAGAATGGAAGGAGGCAATTTCTCCTGTAGGGCTGCCCCTCCCTTCCTCTCTCACACTTGGAAACTTGCAGCCCTCTGCTTTTTTTATTTTATTTTATTTTTTTGTATTAACATATAATGTATTATTTGTTTCAGGGGTACAGGTCCGTGATTCCTCAGTCTTACACAATTCACAGCACTCCCCATAGCACACACCCTCCCCAGTGCCGACCCCCCAGTCACCCATCCTTCCTACTCTCCTCCCGTCCAGCAACCTTCAGTTTGTTTCCTGAGATTAAGAGACTCTTTTGGTCTGTCTCCCTCTGTGGTTTCATCCTGTTTCATTTGGGGGAGGGGCGGGGCGGGGCGGGGTTGGGGGGAAGCCCTCTGTTTTTCAGAAGACTGACTTCCTTTATTCAGATGACCCAGATCAGATTATGTTAATGTATATTTATAATATCACCCGCTTCTCATAGAAATACTCACCTCCCCCATATGTTGATTTTAATGTGCAAAATGTCTTAACCCAAAGGACTGAAACCCCCACTGTGGCAGGGAGGCTCCTCTAAATTGAAGTTCAGGGGACTTTTCAGCCTGGAGAACCACAAAGAACACCACACAGTCAGGGATCTAACTCTGCTTTTGTGCGAAACCACTTTTTTATTTTGCATATTCTGGGTTTTGTTTTTTCTTATCAGGTCAGGCCATGGTGCAGGAAAGATGCATTAAGCTACGGAAGGAAAAAAGCAAAATTTAATTATGAAGAAGGAAGAATGTTTGGAATTTGTTCAAGATGTTACTGTCAGTACTGTCTTAAAAACTAGATGGCAATTTCAATTCAACATTTCCTTGATTTTTTAAGTTTTTAAGATTCTTAACATTTTCTTAATTATAGAATTAATTAACATGTTAGTGGAAAAATCATTAGATGGTGGAATTCGTAAACCTCTGTTTTTATAAACCGTTATTTGCACAACAGAGCACTGTGGTTTTAATTAGTCAATAGAGCAATTGGGCCAAACTGCAGTCTGCTCCTAGATTGTGAGAACTCACGTGCCTCTTATCTTTTTATCATTATCTGGTTATTTGGCTATTGTTTTGCATAGAGATGGCATTTTGCTTAGAAATGTCCCAAGGTATAGAGATATGTTTGAGAGAATTTGGAGCTTGGGGTTGCTTTGTGCTTTTTCAGTTTTCTTTTCTTCTTAGTTTTTACTAAGGTAAAATCTCAGGGATGCTTTTATACATATTATCTAAGGAATAAAAAGCCGGAATGTTCTCTGCAGTATCCTTTTGTTTCTCCTTCACTGTCTGGATTCTTGGTTCTCAGGTACCTGCCCCCACCTCTGGTGGTCATGAGCTACCAAGCCCAAGGGGACTGTGTCTGGCATCAGCTTTACCTTTACACTTGGCTGTCTGGTTTACCGGGGGGAATTCACCAATGGGGACTACAGCAGTCCTGCTCTAACCAGCAGGAATTGTTGCCACACAGTAACATAATACCATCATATAATTATGTCTTATAGCTTCTGTCTCTTATTTCCTACCCGATTCTATGGAAATCACACCTACCTCCCCTCCCCATAATCAATTTCTCTTGGCTTCAAAATTGTGGCTTTCCAGCTTTCTGAAGGGTCGTGGAAAGGAGAAGGGAGGTATGTTTAAGAAACCTACTTTATTTGGAGGGGAGCATTCACTTAGTTGCCATGATATAATTTCCAGTTGATAATCGTTTCAGCCTATCAACCAGAAATTATACCTAAAAAACGCAATAAGCTTCCTTATCTCTATAGCTTCGATTTTCAGCTTCTCCAGTGAGCTGGAGATACAGATATGAGACATACATTCTGTTTGTTATACTTGATTGATGAACCCTTGTTTGCTACATTTAACTTTTAAAGTAGATAACCTTGACAGAATTCTATATTTTTCTAAAATTAAAACTCCATAATATGCTCTTTTCCATGACTGGTTTCTGTTTTCATCAAGGTAGCCATTGCCCACTTTGCCATTAAAAGGACCAAGTGAACAGTTAACCCTCTTATTTGTGTGTCAGAGACCACGGATGTCCTCTAACATGTTCTTTCAGCCCCAGGGCCATTCCTCTGTGTGTTCATGTACTTTCTGTGTATCCGGATCCACAGCTACTCTGCTTTTTATTTTTTCCAAGATTTTTTTTCCTTTTTATTGTGGTAAAAAAATACATGCTATAAGATTTACCATCTTAACCAGTTTTCAGTCTAGGGCTCAGTGGTAAGTATAGTCACATTGTTTCCCAGCAGATCTCCAGCCATTTTTATCTTGCTGCCCTAAGAATCTATACCTACTAAATATTAATTCCCCAGCATCTTCCCTTTTTCCCCTGGAAACTAGTCACCTTTCTGATTTCTGTTTCTGTGTTTTTGACTACTTTAGATATTTCATCTGAGTGGAATTAAACAGGATTTATCCTTTTGTAACTGGCTCATTTCACTTAGTAAAATGTCCATGTTGTAGCATATGACCGGATTCCCTTCTCATAAAGCTGCATAATATTCCATTATATGATTATAGCACATTTTCTTTATCCATTCATATTTCGGTGGACATTTGGGGTGTTTTCAACTCCTAATTATTGGGAATAATGCTGTGACAAGCATAGATAATGCAGACATTTCTTCAAGATCCTGCTTTGAATTCTTTGGATCTATACCCAGGAGTGGGCTCACTGGATTGTAGGGTAGTTCCGTTTTAAGTTTTTTAAGGCACCCCTGTACTCTTTTCATGATAGCTTCTCCATTTTACCTTCCCATGGACAGTGTACAAGGGCTCCAATTTATGCACATTCTATCAGTTATTTTCTGTTCTTCAGATAGTGGCTCTCCTCATGGGTATAAAGTAATACCAGTTTTGATTTGCATTTATCTTATGATTAGTGATGTGGAACAGTCTTTTTGGATGGTTTTTGGCCATTCATATATCATTTGGGGGGAATTGTTTTATTAAGTCCTTTGCTCATTTTTAAAAGTCAAGTTGTTTGTTTTGTTGTTGAAATTCCTTAAATAGTCTCAATATTAACTTCTTATTATATATTTGAGTTGCAGTTATTTTCTGATTCTGTAGGTTGGTTGCCTTTCCACTCTATTGTTTCCTCTGATGCACAGAAGTTTTTACTTTGATGTAATCCCGTCTATTTTGGCTTTTGTTGCCTGTTCTTTTGATGTCGTGTCTAATAAAACATTTTAAAATCCAACTCCCTGAAGCTTTCCCTCTGTTTTCGTCTAGTTTTATAGCTTTATAGTTAATTTTTGTATACAATATAGGAGAAGGGCCCTAATTCATTTTGTGCAGTGGACATCCAATTTTTTCCAACACCATTTGTTGAATGTTTAGTCTTTTCCCATTGTGTAGTCTTGGTGTTATCTATTTGGTACTTTAAGATTCCATGTGAAATTTAGATTTTTTTTGTATTTCTTTGTGTTTTTTATATTATACTTATAATTTAATATGTTATATTAAAAATGTCATTAGGATTATTATAGGTATATTGCTTTAAATTTGTAGATTGCTTTGGGTAGCATGGACATTTTAAAGATTTTATTTATTTGTTTACTTATTTCACAGAGAGATCACAAGTAGGCAGAGAGGCAGGCAGAGAGAGAAGGGAAAGCAAGCTCCCTATCGAGCAGAGAGCCTGATGTGGGGCTCAATCCCAGGACCCTGGGATTATGACCTGAGCCTAAGGCAGAGGCTTGACCCACTGAGCTAGCCAGGTGCCCCCACAGAATGAATTTGAAAATGATCTTTCCTTTTTGATTCTTTGAAAGAATTTGAGGAGGATTAGCATTAGTTCTTCTTTAAATGTTTAGTTGAATTCTCCAGGGGAGCCATCTTGTCCTGGGTTTTTGTTTGTTAGGAGTTTTTGATTACTGTTTCAATTTCTTTAATCATCTGCACACTTATAGAAATTTAGTGATACGATTTTCTTGATTTCCCCTCCCTCCTTAACAACACACATAATTAGATTGACATTTTTGGTGAAGGAAAGGTATATGACAACACTCCTTTAAAAATGTAAGAGTGTAAAATAATTTAGAAATGTTTACCAGGAAAATGAACAAGAAAACAACAGCAAAAAAGGCAAATATCGCTCTACTTTCATTCTCCTTTCTACTGTTTTTTTTTGCGTACATATTATTCCCTCCTTTCTCCCATGTCTGAACCAGGTGGATCCTTTCTATCATTTTGGTCTCCTCTCTTCCCCTGAACTCTCCATTCTGGTAATCTTTTTCCATTCAGTTCCGCCAGTAAGTAGTCCTACTCTTTTCTTATCTTGGTTCTGTTTCCCTGTCCCTTTCTTTTCATCTCTTAAAAAATGCTCTCTTTTTCAACATCATTTTCCTTTATTTACTGCTGGTATTTCTAACATCATATTGTGGAAGACTGTGATAGAAAGAACGAGTTTTGGATATGGTACTAGAGCAGTGTGGATTCAGATTCTGCTCCAACACTCCCTTGTCTGGTAACATAAACCAGTTACATAAACCTTGTGAGCCTTTATTTTCTTGATTTAGAATAAAGATAATAAAACTGCAATAATAATGATAATATAGCGCTTAAATAGTTGGAATTATAAAGGTTATCATGCCCAAGAGTTGATCTTGACCTTCTTAGGTATCTCTGATGCATTTGGAATATTTTCTTTCTGGAAATTGTTTCCTTTCCTGAAAACCTTTTTTTTTTTTTTTTTTTTTTCTTTTCATTTTCATCCTACATTTCTGGGCATTCCTTTTTCTTCTTAATAAGCTCATTTCCGTCACTTGCCCTTTAGTATCTTATTTTCTATAAGGGTCTGCCTTCAGTTCTCTTCTTCCTGTGCTCCTCTTGTCTGAGCTCTTGCACTCAGAATCATATGTACATTTTTAGTATTCATTTGGGGTACAGCATATGTACATGGGAGATAAGCATACACAGTCCCAAATTTCTTCTGAAATCCAGACATTTGTATGGCCTACAGATCTCACTGGATGCTGCATAGACACTTCAAACTCAGTTGGTCCAAATTGGTACTCATCAGCATCTCTGAGAAACTCTTCTGTTCATTCCACTTATCATTTCTGAAATTCTGTGATATCTTCTCAGCTATAATGTTTATGTTAATAAAAAATTCCTTTTCCCAGCCCATCACTCACTAATTCCCTTTCCCTTGTCCATGTCTTAAATGTTTCTATTTTTCTCGTTGTTTCTCAAATGCACTGCTATCCTATTGTTCTTAAATGGTCTCCTTGTCTCCAACTTTTGAAGTGGTTCCAAGTTATCATTATAAAACACAGACCTGCTTCTGAAACTTGGCTGCTTAAAATCCTTTAGCAGGTAAACTGGGATAATCTTCTACCAGTTTTAGGATAAAATCAGAATTCCTTTTTTTTTTTTTTTTTTTAAGATTTTATTTATTTATTTGACAGACAGAGATCACAAGTAGGCAGAGAGGCAGGCAGAGAGAGAGGGGAAGGGAAGCGGGCACCCTGCTGAGCAGAGGGCCTGATGCGGGACTTGATCCCAGAACCCTGAGATCACTGCCTGAGCTGAAGGCAGTGGCCTAACACACTGAGCCACCCAGGTGCCCCAGAATTCCTTTGTATATCAGAAAGAACTCTTTGTGATTTGTCTTCTGCCTCAGCTTTATAGTCTGTCTTCTATCACATATAATTTTTTTTTAATCTCTATAATTGAAATATAATTAATACACTGTGCTGTATTAGTTTCAGGTATACAGTATAATGATTCAACAATGCTATACCTTTCTCAGTTCTCATTAAGGTAAGTGTACTCAATCTCTTTAATCTATTTGATCCATATCCTTACCCATCTCCCGTTCCCCCCACCCCCGCCCCCCACAACTCCCCATTTGTTCTCTGGATTTAAGAGTCTGTTTATGTTTGTCTGTCTGTCTCTTTTTTTCTCCTTACTTATTTTGTTTCTTAAATTCCACATGAGTGAATTTAATTTTCTTTAATTTCACATGACTGAAATCGTATGGTATTTGTCTTTCTCTGACTTATTTTACTTAGTGTTATACCCTCGAGGTCTACCCATATTGTAAATGGCAAGATTTCTTTTCTTTTCTTTTTTTTTTTTTTAATGGTTCAGTATTATTCTACTGTAACTTTATCCATTTATCTACTGATGGACACATGGGCTGCAGCATTATTTACAGTAGCTAAGATATGGATACAATCCATCACACAGTTTTGAGCAATATGAAACTACTTGACCTTCCAGGAAAGGGCATATCTCTTACTTGTTAGTTTTTTCACCTCTCCCTCTCATCTCCCCTTCTTCCTCATCTTTTTTCTCTCTGTTCCTCCTCCCCTTTCTCACTTTGTGACTTTTTTCTGACTCTCTCTATCTTATCTCTATATAATTAACTTCTTTTGATCTTTTCAGAACAGCAAAAACACCCCAGGCTCTGTGAACTCTGTCGTAATTAATCACCTCACACGCATAGACACTTGGTTAGAATAGGCCTACCTTAGCTGGGCACCCGGGTGTGTTGATTTCTGGGGCAGTTGTCTTTTTGTTGTTATACTGCATAAGACATGGTTTGAGTTTCAGGCAAACTGACTTCTGGAATACTAACAAGAGGATTTTGTTCTACTGCTGTTCAACTAGAACATATGTCTTTTGACATTTAGATAATGTTGTGGGATCCTTATTAAATAATTGGCCACAGGGATGGAGCCCTTGTTCAAAGTGTTGAACAGATAAAGTCAGCTGTATAAGTAGCAAAGGGCTTAAGTTCCATCAAACTGTAGGGCATTTCATTAGCATTTCTGAGGAATAGGTGTTTCTTTTTGAAAAAGGTTGACTTGATCATAGTAAATTTTGCCTCGAAGGATGGAAGTCTGCCTTGGTCCAAACAGATAGACTGTACATAGTCAGGACTGACTGATGGCAGACATTGATAGGGAACAAGCAGTACTCAGAAATGCAAGAATGTTCACAAAAGTAGAGATTTTCCAGATCATTTTGACAACACTTATTTCAATATAATTGTTTCTTTTTCTTAAGGGATGTTCACTAAGTTAAAGCTCTTCTAATTGTGTCAAGACACATTGGATTATATCCATTCTATGTGCATCCTTTTCAGGTTATGAGGTCAGAAGGGAGAGAGAGAAAGGAGTTTTGACCATGTTTTTCTTCTGAAAATTAGCCTCAATTTGATCTTCTATGACTTTGCTTATAGCTGTATATTTTTTAATATTTTGAAAGCATTTGAATAGCATTTTATAACCTGCTGCATCCTACTTTTGCATTATTGTAAACCAATTTATAATCAGATGTTAACAAGATTATGTGTCTGTATCCCTGGTATACTCCAAAGAATATTTATTTAATGCTGTAGGTTTGAAGAAGCATTCTTGATATGAAAAAGGTACTTTTTCTGTTAATAATTTGTACAGAAAATAACGATGTTTTTCTATGAATTTAAAACCTCAGAATTCATAATTGAATGATATGCTTCTTACTTTAATTTGAGGAAGTCTAATATTAAAAGGTCATTCAGTTAAAAGACCACTATTTTTAAAAAGAAAAAAAAAAAGAAGTTTATTACAGATTTTGAGGAGTCTAACTCAAATGTATCTACAGAGTTGGTTGATAGAACAGTCATTAAATATAATGCATGCAAAAAGAAAAATAAGCTATTGAAAAAAATTAGGCTTCTCTTTTTTCCCCTTTATTTTAATAAAAAAAAAATCATGAAAATTGTTCTATAAACATGAGTGAGCTAAAAAATGTGACCAGAGTATTAGTTACTAGAGAAACAGAAGTGAAATTTGGAAATGAGATTTATCATCTTCTCACTTTAATTTGTACTCCTGCTGTACTGTAAATGTAATAACCATCAACATGAAAAATGTAACAGATTGATAATACCATTGAGTTTTAATTAAACCACTGAAATGAAAAGGACCCAGATGGATAACTGGGAAACGTAGTTATCCTTTACGAAATGTGCTGGATTGCCTGTTTATTCTGTTTCTTATAAATTAATGCTCTGACAAAAATAGTACCCCATCAGAAGATTTACTAAACATTAATCATTTAAGTTTACAAAACATATGGTGGCTTTAGTTATTTCAATTTAGTTTTGAAACACTTGCGGCTCCAAATCAGCAATTGTTCGCTTTCCTGATGCCTTCCCATTGTGACTTCCCGTTTCTGTCGTTTTCTACATAAGTAGACCAATAGAACTGAAGTATGTTTTTCTCGCTTTTCTATAAAGTCATTGGTCTGATGTATTTGCTTCAGATTGCCAGAGTTGTAAGTCTAAGTTTTAGTAGGTTTTATATTCTGTGAACTCAGGACTTAAGAAAAAGAAATGGCACCTTAAGAAGACATTTCATTGGAAAGTTTTCGTCACTCCTGAAAATAGCAACCACTGACAGTGGTTCAGTTAAGACACGAAGCAGTGCTGTTTGTCTTATCAGCTTGATGTAAGGATAAATTGGTTACTTAGGATTCGGGAGTTAAGGTTTTCAGATGTTTTCAGAAAATGGTTGCTGGAGTCCATGAGGGCAGACCGTTGACTTATTTGCAAACACAAGCACCAGGTCTGCCCTGTGGGAGAGTTGTGGTTGTAAACGTGCAAATTTCCAGTTTCTGACTCCCCCTCGGTCACATGACCATCTGAAGATGACCTTTATTCAGGACCAGAACTGGACTTGAATGTTGGATTAAAAACAACATTTTCATGATAGCTGCAGAGAAATGAGATAGATGGGTTTAATCAAAGAATAATTCAGTATGTTTTTTATCATAGGGTTAACTTATATAGGGTGCCCAAATTTTCTGTTTGTAAGGGGCACAAAAATCAGATGTTTGTTGTTGAGTGCTCATTGCGCCTGGCATTGTGAAGACAGTGTCTCTAAGGAAGCTCTCTGTGAGGAAGAGATCTCTAAGATGGGCCTGTGCTCTCAGACACTTAAAACCTAAGTGTAGAGATAGCAAAACAAATAGGAAATAGTAGATTAAATATAATTGGTTCCACATAGGTGGAATCAACATGGGTTTCCTATAAAAATGGAGTAAAATTAGAACATTAGGTTGTAATGGATGATTGGGATTTGGATATGGGAGAGTAGACCATTTTAACGAAGGAGATTAGCACAATCAGAGGCCTGGGGGAAAATGATTTGTGGTGGGACAGGGAATATTGCATACCCAAGAAGAATGGTTCATCTGAAGGAATAGATGCAGATGAGATCAGCTGGGCAAGGGAGGTCCAGGCATTGAGGTGCTTTAAGGGAAAGTGGCAGAGGTTTAGGTCTTTTATGCCAGGACACACAAAACCATTGTTGGTTCTTGAGCCGTGAAGCAATCTAAAAGAGGACAGTGGTAGGAGAGGGATCTGGCAGAGGTACCCAGCCAGAAGCCTACTGCAGTCATCCAAGATGGTTGATTTATTTGAGGAATGAATAATGATTAGGGACTTAAAAAAATAGAGTGAAGAATCCAAGATGTTGACACAGTCTTTGTATAGTCTAGCACCTGTATCTGCTAGGATGCCTGCGTAGCCTCTTTGGCTGAGGCCTTGTGCCCCTTGAATCCTGCTGAGTTGGTTCAGTAAGGTACTAAACCCCCCAAGGGCAGAGTGCTTTATGACAGCCATTTAACTCAATGTAGGCCAGTATGAGTGTTCTCCACCCTTTTTTCCTGATTTTTCTAGTTAGAGGAAGTTCTATTTTCCCTTCTGTCCTGAAGAAATAAAGATATAAGACCAGATCTTCCTGCCACTATTGTCACAGCATCATGGAACAGCAAGCCTGAGGGAGTGAAGCCAGCATACAGGAAGACAGAGTGAGATCAGTGAGGTTGTATATGTCTGTGTGCCTGCGTTGATGAGTACATTAGTACAGCCCTAGCATAGAAGCCTTACTAGCTGCATTTTGGAGATGAGGAAATCATTGCTTAGAAAACCTCGGGGCACCTGGGTGGCTCAGTGGGTTAATAAGCCTCTGCCTTCAGCTCAGGTCATGATCTCAGGGTCCTGGGATCAAGCCCTGCATTGGGCTCTCTGCTCAGCAGAAAGCCTGCTTCCCCCTCTCTCTCTGCCTGCCTCTCTGACTTCTTGTGATCTCTGTCTGTCAAATAAATAAATAAAATCTTTAAAAAAATAAAAAAAAGAAAACCTGGCAGTTTGATCAAGGTTAAATAGGTGTTTTGTGGTTGATCGAAAATGAAAGCCTTCGTTTTTCTGGTTCCAAATCAGTGCTCTTTTCTCTTTATGACGCTGCGTCTTATCATGGTGGTCCAGGATTATGTTCAGAATAAATGCTAAATATATTAATTGCATTTTCCTGGTCTTTCTTTTATGATGCAAGTATATGTTCTCAGAAAACATAGCTCTTGTAGCTTTGCTCTGTGCTATGAGAGTGTGAACTGTGCCCCACATCTACGTGATCCTCAGTTATATGAAACATGGGGACTATATATATATATATATATATATATTACAATAAAACGTCCAGCCCATGTTAATAATGAAAAAAGTAGAATGTTTTTTCCCACAAACAAAAGTCAGCAAAATTAAACTAGAGCTAGCTATTAACATATAACACTTGTAATGTATAGGGATATTTAGTTAAAAGGTTTTAATAGAAGGGGGAAATAGTTGTGGAGATTTCAAATGATATTTTGGACACCTATCAAATTATTTAATGTAGACACTAATAATCCTGCTATTTTAAAAAAATTACACTTAATATAGATTTACTGGATCTAAAATTTTTTAAAATTACATTTAATATAGATAGTACTGGTCTTGAGACCTACTTCAATTACATTTCTGACTTTCCTTTTTGTTGATATAGTTACATCTCATTTATGACTCTAGTATAATTTTCTAAAGTCCTGTCATTAGAAATAATACACTTATTAGTGATGAGTTACCTGAATCCTAAACTCATTAATCCATTTTTAACTCGTTATAGAGATCAAAGAATGAGATAGAAAGAAGGGTCAGGAGAGAGAAAATTGTTTTCCTAAAGGATGTTACTAAAAGCTGGAAGAGATGTAGAAGTTGAGATATGGAGAATTGTATATGTGAATAAATCTGAAAACTGATTCCTTGAGTCAGGCAGAAAGATATTAAAACAGTGAAAATACAATGTGAGTTTATAGAACTAGGGGAGAAATAAGGTGGTAAGGAAACAAGTGAGAGCCGGAGTTTCTTATTCTAACCGCCAGGGGGTAGTAATGTCCCAGAGACATTTGCAGGGCACCATACGCAGTGGGGCTGACCCTTAATCACACTGAGAATGGGTTAGAAGGGAAATGTGACTGATAGATGTCATTCTAGTGTCTGTTATTCAGGGAATATCTTAGTATCTGATTCAGGGGATAATTACTCCATTTAGAGGTGATTTTTTTTTTTTTTTTGTTAAACATTTGACTATTTTGTCATTTTTTTTTAAGGTTTTGTTTTTATTTATTTGACAGACAGAGATCACAAGTAGGCGGGGAGAGGGGGGTAAGCAGGATCCCTGCTGAGCAGAGAGCCCGATGTGGGGCTCGATTCCAGGACCCTGGGATCATGACCCAAGCTGAAGGCAGAGTTTTTATCCCAAGGAGCCACACAGGCACCCTATTTTGTCATTATTACTTTTTAAATTTTTTAAATTATTTATAAACATATAATGTATTTTTATCCCCAGAGATACAGGTCTGTGAATCGCCAGGTTTACACACTTCACAGCACTCACCATAGCACATACCCTCCCCAATGTCCATAACCCCACCCTCCTCTCGCAGCCCCTCTCCCCCCAGCAAACCTCAGTTTGTTTTGTGAGATTAAGAGTCACTTATGGTCTGTCTCCCTCCCAATCCCATCTTTTTCATTTATTCTTCTCCTACCCCCTTAACCCCCCCATGTTGCATCTCCACTTCCTCACATCAGGGAGATCATATGATAGTTGTCTTTCTCTGATTGACTTATTTTGCTAAGCATGATATGCTCTAGTCCCATCCACGTTGTCGCAAATGGCAAGATTTCATTTCTTTTGATGGCTGCATAGTATTCCATTGTGTATATATACCACATCATTATCCATTTATCTGTTGATGGACATCTAGGTTCTTTCCATAGTTTGGCTATTGTAGACATTGCTGCTATAAACATTCAGGTACACATGCCCCTTTGGGTCACTACGTTTGTATCCTTAGGGTAAATACTCAGTAGTGCAATTGCTGGGTCATAGGGTAGCTCTATTTTCAAATTTTTGAGGAACCTCCATGCTGTTTTCCAGAGTGGTTGCACCAGCTTGCATTCCCATCAATAGTGTAGGAAGATTCCACTTTCTCCGCATCCTTGCCAGCATCTGTCATTTCCTGACTTGTTAATTTTAGCCATTCTAGCTGGTGTGAGGTGATATCTCATTGTGGTTTTGATTTGTATTTCCCTGATGCCAAGTGATGTGGAGCACTTTTTCATGTGTCTGTTGGCCATCTGGATGTCTTCTTTGCAGAAATGTTTGTTCATGTCCTCTGCCCATTTCTTGATTGGATTATTTGTTCTATGGGTGTTGAGTTTGCTAAGTTCTTTATAGATTTTGGATACTAGCCCTTTATCTGATATGTCGTTTGCAAGTATCTTCTCCCATTCTGTGAGTTGTCTTTTGGTTTTCTTAACTGTTTCCTTTGCTGTGCAAAAGCTTTTGATCTTGATGAAATCCCAATAGTTCATTTTTGCCCTTGCTTCCCTTGCCTTTGGCGATGTTCCTAGGAAGATGTTGCTGTGGCTGAGGTCGAGGAGGTTGCTGCCTGTGTTCTCCTCAAGGATTTTGATGGATTCCTTTCTCACATTGAGGTCCTTCATCCATTTTGAGTCTATTTTCATGTGTGGTGTAAGGAAATGGTCCAATATCATTTTTCTGCATGTGGCTGTCCAATTTTCCCAACACCATTTATTGAAGAGGCTGTCTTTTTTCCATTGGACATTCTTTCCTGCTTTGTCGAAGATTAGTTGACCATAGAGTTGAGGGTCTATTTCTGGGCTCTCTATTCTGTTCCATTGATCTATGTGTCTGTTTTTGTGCCATTACCATGCTATCTTGATGATGACAGCTTGGTAATAGAGCTTGAAGTCCAGAATTGTGATGCCACCAACTTTGGCTTTCTTTTTCAATTTTCCTTTGGCTATTTGAGGTCTTTTCTGGTTACATATAAATTTTACGATTATTTGTTCCATTTCTTTGAAAAAAATGGATTGGATTTTGATAGGGATTGCATTAAACGTGTAGATTGTTTTAGATAGCATAGACATTTTCACAGTATTTGTTCTTCCAATCCAGGAGCATGGACCATTTTTCCATTTCTTTGTGTCTTCCTCAATTTCTTTCATGAGTACTTTATAGTTTTCTGAGTATAGATTCTTAGCCTCTTTGGTTAGGTTTATTCCTAGGTACCTTATGGTTTTGGGTGCAATTGTAAATGGGATTGACTCCTTAATTTCTCTTTCTTCTGTCTTCTTGTAGGTGTAAAGAAATGCAACTGATTTCTGTGCATTGATTTTATATCCTGACACTTGACTGAATTCCTATACAAGTTTTAGCAGTTTTGGAGTGGAGTCTTTTGGGTTTTCCACATATTGTATCATATCATCTGCAAAGAGCGATAGTTTGACTTCTTCTTTGCCGATTTGGATGCCTTTAATTTCTTTTTGTTGTCTGATTGCTGAGCCTAGGACTTCTAATACTGTGTTGAATAGCAGTGGTGATAATGGACATCCCTACCATGTTCTTGACCTTAGCAGAAAAGCTTTCAGTTTTTCTCCATTGAGAATGATATTTGCGGTGGGTTTTTCATAGATGGCTTTGATAATATTGAGGTAAGTGCCCTCTCTCCCTACACTTTGAAGACTTTTGATCAGGAAGGGATGCTATACTTTGTCAAGTGCTTTTTCAGCATCTATTCAGAGTATCATATGGTTTTGGTTCTTTCTTTTATTAATATATTGTATCACATTGATTGATTTGCGGATGTTGAACCAACCTTGCAGTCCTGGAATAAATCCCACTTGGTTGTGGTGAATAATCCTTTTAATATACTGTTGGATCCTATTGGCTAGGATTTTGGTGAGAACTTTCGCATTTGTGTTCACCAAGGATATTGGTCTGTAGTTCTCTTTTTTGATGGGATCCTTGTCTGGTTTTGGGATCAAGGTGATGTTGGCCTCATAAAATGAGTCTGGAAGTTTTCCTTCTATTTCTATTTTTTGGAACAGTTTCAGGAGAATAGGAATTAATTCTTCTTTAAATGTTTGGTAGAATTCCCCTAGGAAGCCGTCTTGCCCTGGTCTTTTGTTCATTTGGAGATTTTTGATGATTGTTTCAATCTCCTTACTGGTTATGGGTCTGTTCAGGGTTTCTATTTCTTCCTGGTTCAGTTGTGGTAGTTTATATGTCTCTAGGAATGCATCCATTTCTTCCAATTGTCGAATTTGTTGGCATAGAGTTGCTCATGGTATGTTCTTATAATTGTTTGTATTTCTTTGGTGTTAGTTGTGATCTCTCCTCTCTCATTCATGATTTTTTTTTATTTGGGTTCTTTCTCTTTTCTTTTTGATAAGTCTGGTCGGGGTTAATCAGTCTTACTAATTCTTTCAAAGAATCAGCTCCTAGTTTCGTTGATTTGTTCTATTGTATTTTTGGTTTCTATTTCATTGATTTCTGCTCTCATCTTTATGATTTCTCCTGTTGGGTTTAGGCTTTCTTTGTTGTTCTTTCTCCAGCTCTTGCAGGTGTAGGGTTAGGTGGTATATTTGAGACCTTTCTTGTTTCTTGAGAAAGGCTTATACTGCTATATATTTTCCTCTCAGGACTGCCTTTGCTGTGTCCCACAGATTTTGAACCGTTGTGTTTTCATTATCATTTGTTTCCATGAATTTTTTTCAATTCCTCTTTAATTTCCTGGTTGATCCATTCATTCTTTAGAAGGATGCTATTTAGTCTCCATGTATTTGGGTTCTTTCCAAATCTCCTCTCGTGATTGAGTTGTAGCTTCAGAGCATTGTTGTCTGACAATATGTCGGGAATGATCCCAATCTTTTGATACCGGCTGTGAACTGATTTAGGACCCAGGATGTGATCTATTCTGGAGAATGTTCCATGTGTACTAGAGAAGAATGTGTATTCTATTGCTTTGGGATGAAATGTTCTGAATATATATGTGATGTCCATCTGGTCCAGTGTGTCGTTTAAGGCCTTTATTTCCATGTTGATCTTTTGCTTGGATGATCTGTCCCTTTCAGTGAGGGGAGAGTTAAAGTCCCCTACTATTATTGTATTATTTTTGGTGTGTTTCTTTGATTTTGTTATTAATTGGTTTATATAGTTGTCTGCTCCCACATTTGGGGCATAGATATTTAAAATTTTTATATCTTCTTCTTGGACTGACCCTTTGAGTATGATATAGTGTCCTTCCTCATCTCTTATTATAGTCTTTGGCTTAAAATCTCATTGATCTGATATAAGGATTGCCACTCCTGCTTTCTTCTGATGTCCATTAGCATGGTAAATTGTTTTCCACCCCCTCACTTTAAATCTGGAAGTGTCTTCAGGTCTAAAATGAGTTTCTTGTAGGCAACATATAAATGGGTTTTGTTTTTTTATCCATTCTGAAACCCTGTGTCCTTTGATTGGGGCACTTAGCCCATTAACATTCAGGGTAACTATTGAGACATATGAATTTAGTGCCATTGTATTGCCTGTAAGGTGACTGTTACTGTATATTGTCTCTGTTTCTTTCTGATCTATTACTTTTAGGCTCTCTCTTTGCTTAGAGGACCCCTTTCAATATTTCCTGTAGAGCTGGTTTGGTGTTTGCAAATTCTTTCAGTTTTTGTTTGTCCTGGAAGCATTTTTATCTTTCCTTCTATTTTCAATGATAGCCTAGCTGGATATAGTATTCTTGGCTGCATGTTTTTCTCGTTTAGTGCTCTGAAAATATCATGCGAGCTCTTTCTGGCCTGCCAGGTCTTTGTGGATAAGTCTACTGCCAATCTAATATTTTTACCATTGTATGTTACAGAGTTCTTTTCCCGGGCTGCTTTCAGGATTTTCTCTTTGTCACTAAGACTTGTAAATTTTACTATTAGGTGACGGGGTGTGGACCTATTCTTTTTGATTTTGATGCTTGTTCCCTTTGCCATGTTAGGGAAATTCTCTCCAATAATTTTGTCCAATATACCTTCTGCTCCCCTCTCTCTTTCTTCTTCTTCTGGAATCTCAATTATTCTAATGTTGTTTTGTCTTATGGTGTCATTTATATCTCCAATTCTCCCCTCGTGGTCCAGTAGCTGTTTGTCCCTCTTTTGCACAGCTTCTTTATTCTCTGTCATTTGGCCTACTATATCACTAATTCTTTCTTCTGCCTCATTTGTCCTAGCAGTGAGAGTCTCCATTTTTGATTGCACCTCATTAATAGCTTTTTTGATTTCAACTTGGTTAGATTTTAGTTCTTTTATTTCTCCAGAAGGGGCTTTTATATCTCCCGAGAGGGTTTCTCTAATATCTTCCATGCCTTTTTTGAGCCCGGCTAGAACCTTGAGAATCGTCATTCTGAATTCTAGATCTGACATATTACCAATGTCTGTATTGATTAGGTCCCTAGCTTTCAGTGCTGCCTATTGTTCTTTTTTTTGTGGTGAATTGTTCCGCCCTGTCATTTTGTTCAGGTAAGAGTATATGAAGGAGCAAGTAAAATAATAAAAGGGTGGCAAAGACCCCAGGAAAATACGCTTTAACCAAATCAGAAGAGACCGGAAATCGTGGTGGGGAGTAAGGGGATAAAAAGAGGTTCAGAAAAAAAAAAAATTAAAAAAAGAAAACAAATAAGGAAAAAATATAAAAATGAAAAACTATATATATATATATATATATATATTAGATAAACTAGTTAAAAAAACATTAAAAAAGAAAAGGGTAAAAGTTAAAAAAATTTAGCAGCAGAAGAAAAAAAATGAAAAAAAATTAAATTAACTGCAAGATTAAAGAATCATGGGGAGAAAGCCATGAGTTCAGTGCTTTGCTTTCTCCTCCTCTGGAATTCCACCGCTCTCCTTGGTATTCAACCTGCACTCCTTGGTAGGTGAACTTGGTCTTGGCTGGATTTCTTGTTAATCTTCTGGGGGAGCGGCCTGTTATAGTGATTCTCAAGTGTCTTTGCTCCTGTTGGAATTGCACCACCCTTACCAGGGGCCAGACTGAGTAATCCGTTCGGGTTTGATTTCGGGAGCTTTTGTTCCCTGAACACTTTCTGTAGAGTTCTGGAGGACGGGAATGAGAATGGCAGCCTCCCAGTCTCCGGCCGGAGGAGCGGAGAGCTCGGGGCCCCACTCCTCAGTGGCCCCTCAGAGAATAGCACCCAATCACTCCCATCTCCCTGGCCTCCAGCTGCGCTCTGAGCTCACCGAGGCTGCAACCGGTTCAAGATAACTCCGAGCTGAGAGCTCACTCCTTAACTCTGTCTCTGTAGCCCGCTTCCCCATTCTAATACCTGCAAGGTCTGCGACACTCAGACACCCCCGATCCTTCTGTGACCCTGCGGGTCCTGGGGCCATGCTGACCCCGTGTTGGCTTCACCCCGGTTTAGCCTCTGGAGCGATGTCCCTCAGCGGAACAGACTTTTAAAAGTCCTGATTTAGTGCTGCCTTGCTCCGCTGCTTGCCGGGAGCCGGACCCTCTCCTCGAGGTCTATCGTCCTGTAGCTTTGGATTCACTTTTCTGCCAGTCCTACCTTTCAGAAAGTGGTTGATTTTCTGTTTCTAGAATTGCTGTTCTTCTTCTCTTCGATGTGCCATTGGATTTGTAGGTGTTTGCAGTGTTTAGATAAGTTATCTAGCTGATCTCCTCATACTTGATGTAGTCTGGATGTAGCCTGCTACTTCTCTACCATCTTGACTCCTTGTATTTTGTCATTTTTAAATACATTGTCAAGTAGGTCGAAAGTAGAAGGTAAACTTGGATCTATGTAATCACCAGTAGGTAAT
The DNA here is from genome assembly GCF_020171115.1 of Neogale vison. Classification (NCBI taxonomy): domain Eukaryota; kingdom Metazoa; phylum Chordata; class Mammalia; order Carnivora; family Mustelidae; genus Neogale; species Neogale vison. The sequence continues at coordinate 94,247,145 of NC_058093.1, read as the reverse complement.
TACTATAATTATTGCCTACTGGCATCATTGCAAATTATTGACTAGTTACGAGATTCCAACTGGATATTTATTATTGATAGATTTTAATTACATTACTCTTATTTCTGTAATCAATCTCTTTCTCTCATTCTCTCTTTCTTTTTCTCTCTACACCCTGTCCCTCCCATCTTCAGTATTATTACATAAATGAGGTTTCTACTCTCTGTTCATATTCTAATGCTGAATTATATTGACCTGATTGATAGTGAACCTAATTGAAATTTTAACCAGTTTCTAATCTCTTCTACTGATGTAAAGTGGCAGGTAAATTAGGAACAAGTGTGAAACTCTATAGATCCTCCAAATCTATAGCCATTTAGGTTGTGCTTTTAACACAGTTTCCCATGCTAGAAGTGTATTAATTTCCTTCTCTTTGGAGTTACATCAGTTTCAGAAATTCAGACAGTTTGTCTGGTAGCTTTTCCTTACAAGCCATGTTCATGCAAAAGCTATTAGTCTTAAATCCACATATTAGCATACAACATTGGAAAAATCAATCCAGTAGTCCCCCCATCCCACCTCAGGAAATATATTTCAAGACCCTGGCGAATGCCTGAAGCCACAGATAGTACTGAACCCTACATATATACCTTGTTTTTTCCTATACATACATGCCCATGATAAACTCTAATCTATAAATGAGCACAGTAAGAGAGTGGCAACAACAATTAATAAATAATAAGATAGAACAATTATAGTAACATACTGTAATAAAAATTATGTGAATGTAGTGTCTCTCTCTCTCAAAAGATTTTATATTCTTTTTCCTTCCCTGATATTCCTTTCCATCCCTGATGATGTGAGATGATAAAATGCTTATGCGATGAAACAAAGTGTGGTGAGTGACGCAGGCAGCACTGTGATGTAGCATTGGGCTACTGTTGACCTGATGATATGTCAGAAGGAGGATCATCTGCTTCTGGATTGAGGTTGTCCTTGGGGAACTGAAATTGTGGAAAGCGGAACTATAGATAAGGGATGGTGCTGTATTTTATTGATTTCAAAACCTTTGATCTAACTCTTCTTGATTTTTTTCAGAAACACTTTGTCATCGACATTGATTTAAAGCTTTGCAAATGTTAGTGATCAATAACTGTTTTCTAGTAACCGAAGAATTCATTAACTTCTATACTTCCTGCATTGCCACATATTCTTATTGAATTCTCTTCCAATCGCCACATTATTCTTGGCTGAAAACACATTAGCTATAAAAATTCATGAAATGAGAAACATAACATTATAAAGACTTTGTTTAGGTATAGTAGTTAATGGATTGTTCAGAACAGTGGAACACTCTCTCATTTTGAGTAAAACTGAATTTATATCTTCCATTGTTTTACACTTAAACATGAGTAACTTCACGGCTTTATCATTGCATAAACAAATTATTGCCAAATGAATTTGTGGACCCACAGAATTTGTATTTGTCTGGTAAGATGTAAGAATCTCCACACCTTCTGTGAGTAGAGATAGACAGCAACTATATGCACTAGGAATAATATATTTTTAAATAAAAATAGATTATTGGTCAGCATTAACTTGAGAAAACAATTGCAGCATAGCAAAAAGAAATTCTGCATACCTAACTCGTTTTAGTATCTTAGCATATAATTTCCCTTTTCTTCTGGATACATGTTAAATTATAATCTTTTTAGCCTATGACAAAATTTCTACTATTTCATTCTAGAAGAATGCCACGTCAGTCATTTTTAAATTATTATTCCTAAGTCACATCACAATTTTAGTGACTAGACAAGGTTATACTAACTTACAACTTGTTATTTCTAGAGCATTCAAGAAACTTTCAAAATTAAGATGAATGTAAAAGATGCTTGCATCCTTCTAAGATAAAACTACGGTATTGATATGAAATATGATCATGAGAGTAGGCTCATGAATCAGAAAGCAATTAGAAGTTCACAATCAGACTTAAAGTCATCCAAAGACTGTTTAGAAATGATTCAGATATAAAACTGCCTTCTTTCCTAACTTCACTTGCTATTTGTACTTACACATAACTCTGCTTATTATCCCTTTGGAACATTTCTTGATGGGCTTTGGGTCAGATAGACCTGCCTGAATGTTGATTTCACTACCTCCTAGTGATGGGGAACATTATTGCACTTTTCTGAGCCTTGGCTTTTTCATCGACGTGATGGGGATCATTAAGTCTGCATCATAGCTTTGTAGTGAGGATTTAATGAGTGTCTGTAAAAATGTTCATCATGTGCTAGTAATAGTAACAGTGTAGTTAAGCTATTTTTATTGTGTCATTTATATTCTTTAAAATGTAAGGGATAAAAATAAAAAATTAAAAAAAAATAAAATGTAAGGGATAGAACTAGATGGAATACATTGAATATATCCTGAAATCCGTTGATAACTAGCTGCTTTAAGCCATTTGGATATCAGCTGAATGGATGGGATTAGAGACAAGTGTTTTTTAACATGACGGAAATTTTCTGTGGACAAAAGACACCAATCTCTTGAGATTCAGATACATTGTGAATTCAGGTTCTTCCTTTAATATGAGGAAATCGGATGTAACTAGTATCATTTACTTTTCCCAAAGCTGTGATGAATACTAAGTCTGCCCTACCTTGGAGTAATGAGAACATGGGAGAAGAGAGGAGAGCTATACTCTGTGGAGACGCCAGGGGGGAAGTATGAAAGGGACAATGATATCAAGTATTTTTTTGGTATATGCAGAGATATTTGTTAGATTTTGGAATAATTACTGAAGAGATAATCGTGAAGACCCTTAAGTGACAATGATTGGCAAGCCATCTTTTCTCTCTCTCTTTTTTACAGCTTTATGGTGATAGAATTTATATACCATTATACTTATCCATTTAAAATATTCAGTGGTTTTTAGTGTATTCACAAAATTGTTCAACCATATTCTAATTTTGAGTTTTTGACATCCCCCCACAGAAACTCCATATCTATTAGTAGTCACCCACTACCTTCTCCACCTCTGGCCATAGGCAACCAGCAACATTCTTTCTCTTCACTCATTTTTGAGCTTTTCTCCTACATTTCCTCTGATTAGAATTTCTGTCCAGTTTCTTCAAGGTGTCAGGTGTATAGTTTTGCCTTGCCATCTCTGCCTTTTTGTCCCATCTTCTCCTTCCCTCATCTAGCTAAATCGGTCCCTCTCCTGTTCTGCCTGTGCAGACACTAGTAATCCTAGTTCAAGTCTCATCTCCTCTGTAAACCTTCGCTGATGTCTCAACATCTCTGAACCCACAGTCCTTGAATTGGCAGGGGTATTTTATACAGTCTGGTGTCAAATCCTGTTTTAAACTGAAATCTTCTTTTAATTGCTCATATGTTGGCATTATTTTCCCAAATTAAGTACAGGATTCTTGACCTACATATGTCCTATAGACTATTTAATGGTTCTTTGCATAGAGTTGATATTCAATCAGTATTAATTATCATCTCTACTCACTTATCTATGTGACACAGTTGTGCAGATTGGACTGTAAGTCATCTTCACTCTCTTATAATTAAAGAGGTCTGCTTCTTGGATGTCTGGTGGATGCTTCTTGTTCAGTAAAAGCTCTGACCTCATTTGCAGTTGAAGAAATCTTGATTTTGGCTATTAAAGTAGACTAGGTGCTTGATTTTGTGATTGAATAACTAAAATACTTGCCATAGTTGAGCATCTACATCCTCCAGTAAGTAAGTCCCATGTGTCAGGGTTTGTATCAAGACATACTTTGCTTTTATCTAATTTTTATACATGTTGAATTAGGATACAGGAAAACTAAAAGAGTACTTCGAGAGGTGGACAGAGTCCACAAAATCGTGGCAGGTGCAGCAAGGGGGGAGAAGTCCAACTCAGTTTGACTTGGGCTGCACTTTGGACTCTGGTCTGTGGGTCACACACAGAGAAACAGGGCTTGGAGAGAATGAAGTACCCATCCTTCTAGAAGAGTGCAATGTGCGATTTTAAGGAGTTGGGCTTAAAAGGAAGGAAAATAAGTTTGGGTTACTGGACAACAGAAAATGCTGAGACAGGAAGGGTCAAAGAAGGGGAAGATACAGAACCCAGAGACTGAGAAACTGAAGGAGGAAAAAGAACATAATTCAATTTGAGCTTATCCTGTAATAAGGAAAGGCAATCAGAGTTTTTCTGTTTGTTTTCCTTCATTTAAAACACTAAAACTTTAATACTGACCCCATTCCATTTTTCCTCAAAAATCAATATTTTTAATTTATTCCATATGTATTTATATGTGTGTATACACACACATGTGCAAGCACACACATTTTCCATGTGTTTGGCTTTTATTCAGGCACTGTGGTATACAAGATCTGAAATAAATGTTCTTTTCCTTTAGTTAATATAATATTCTCTGCTTTTCCTGTAGCAAAGATTAGACTTTGTATTGAGACACATTTTTCCTTTTTTGTAGCATAGTGCATCATTGGGAAGGTTGTTATTTGATGCTGCAATGTGTGGACAGAGCTTTTGAAAAGAAAAATAAGATGAGGACTCAAATTGATGAAGCCCCCATTGTGTCCGTGTCTGTAATAGAGTAGTTTGATGAATACAGCAATCTGACTGTGTGTGGCATAACAGAGGTGACTGCCAAAGTAGAGTATCTGTTCTTTTGTACATTCTCATCACTAGAGAATTAATAGGCAAAAAAAAAAAGGAATAACTACAACCCATGCCACCTTTGAAATCAAGATATGTATATGTGATTTGACAGTAATAATAGAAAGGATCTTATATAACTCCTTTGCAATTTGTTGAGTCCCTGTTGGTCGCTCACCCTGCTGGCCATGCAAAACAAAATTCCATGGCATCTTTCCTAAGTATCTCCCTTTCAAGCAGGTTTCAATAAAAACATATTTCCCATCCCTTTCATTGACCGCATCATTTTTCTGGTTACCTGGGCTTGCATTTCTGTAGCTGGCCTTGACTCCGTTCCCTCATTCGCCTCCCAAGTGCAGTTAATCAAGTTATGTCGAGAATTTCTTCAGATCGCCTTCGCATTTTTATTGCCACCAGCAGCTCCAGATCAAGAGATTGTTCTCCACTCTCTTGATATACCCTTTCTTAATCTATTCTGGAGTGGAAGATATTAGATTAATTTTCTCCAAACACAGATGCTAATATTTACCATGCTATGGGGATTTCTAACTCCTCCCCGTTACCTGTAGTTAATGGCACCATTTGCTTTCATCTGGCATACTGGCCCTTATAACTTTTATCCCCTAAGGCCCTGTGGTTTTCTAATATAATTCCTGCCAATTGGGTCTTTCCTTTCTCTGTGGATAGGGTATACACATCCCCAATGACCACCTATTCCCAGAGCTGTTTCTTCTGTTTCTTCCACGGAGACTTCTTGTCTCTCTGACCAATGGCAATGACCTTCCTCTTCTCTGAGCCATCATGTGCATATTGTCTCTTCGTTGTAACACTTAACGATTGTATGTATGTGTCACCTTCTCACTTTGGGCCATTTTGTTTTACAGACACAAATTCTACCCCTGCCTCCATTGAGCCATCTTTGAAAGTGCAGATTCATTACACTGGATTCCCTAGGCAAGAGAGTTTCGATTACTTAGTATCCCTCCCAGTGCCCTGTTCCCTTCAGTCCTGCCACTATCTCATCCTAAGACGCCCAATGGGAACACAGAGCTTTTGTCTTTGTGTAAAAGGGACAGTATATACTAACACATCTCACTACCATCCCAGCCAGGAAAATCCTTCCTTCTGTATAATATCCGGGGTCTGCAAAACTAATCCTCACATAGGTTCTTTCTGTTACAGTCTTAATGTTTGTAATTACACGCATCTAAGAGAAGTGTTTCTTCTACCAGGGAAAGTATTCGAAGCTTTGTCCATTTTCTATGTATTACATTTTCAGTTATTTCTGCATTGAAAGGTGAAAAGGGAGAGGTGAGAAATGACACAGACATGGCAGATAGAAATATTTGGTTAACAGAGATATTTGCAAAATTATAGTCTGCAGTCTGTAATATATTAGGTATTACTTTCACCTTTTTTTTTTGTTTGTTTTATTCCTTAAGGACACAGATAAGGGAATCACACTGTAAATGATTTTCCAAATTTGTTGCAATGCTTTCATATGCAATGCTACCTTTTCTAACAGGGAAAAATATATCAAATATCTGTTAGTTGAGTTTTCACTTAAGGTGCTCTGTTATAGATATGATTTCCCTCAAGGGGAGATAGTTTAAATTGAAGGATTTGTGTTAACAGCCCACCCTGGTCAGAGATTATCCAATTTGGAGATTATTTTGATTTCTCTCTCTCTCCCTTCTTTCTTGTCCTTGGTCATTTTCCTAAGAAGAAGGTCTTCTATGAAATGGCGTGTGAGGGAACAAAAGAGGTGAAAACCTTTTTTGCTTATTAGTTCTAAGATGTATATAAATATATATTAGACTGAACTATCCTACTGAGCTATTAATAGCTACAGATCATGTGGGATTTCTTTAGATCACTTTTTACATGATTTTGGCTCTGCATCTAATAATCGAAACATTTTTCTCTATTTTTTTTTTCTGCCTTGGAAATTGACACCCTAATTTAGGCCATCCACAGGTATGTCGCTGCCTGCCATGGTCTAACTTACTCAGTAGACACCTGCTGAGAATATCCTGCAGGCACATCACACTGATGTGTCCAAAATAGCTTCCGTCACCTCTGCCCCATGCCTTACAAGCCTGCCTTTCTCTGTGAATGGCAACACCATGAGCTCTCAGCTGACATGAATGTCTTCCTCTTCCTTGTAATGGAAGTCTTACCCGTTAACAAGTCCTGCTCCTTCTAACTCCATAGTAGGTTTTTTTTTTTTTAATTGTTTGTTTTTAATGACTCAACCTAGTGTGGTGTGGGTCGAAAATAGAAACAGAGTGAACATCTGTTGACTAAATACATGAAGAAACCCATCCGTCTTTCCTTGTTATGTCACAGATGGACTTTCTTAGAAAAGTAAGTTGTTCATCCTGTTCCCTGCTCACAAATCTTCCAGAATTCCCATTGTCTCTAGAAAATCCTAGATTCCTTAGGCTGGTAGGCAAACCTCTTACCATCTAGATACAGCCTAATGTCGTATTCTTATATCTTATTACTTCTTACAATCCCACCTTCTCATGGTTGACCAAAGAGCAATCCAGCTTCTATAATACCTTCTCTCTGCTCACACAGCTGTCTCCTCTAGAATGCTCTTACTGAGGCCACACTTCAAAATGCCAGGACGTTACACCTTTATTTCCTGATACAAATACTTTCGTCCCTTAGGACACTCCCCTGCTTTCACCTAGCTGGAAGAAATGTTTTTCTTGCCTGGATTTCTGTGGTATTTTCTCTCAGTTTTTAAAACAAATGCACACACACACACACAAATATGCACATAATATAAAATTGATAATTTTTTAAAAAGTTTGATGATTCACATTACTTCTGATAGTTCAAATATTTTAAAACTTTTTAAAATAGTCTCTTATTTACAGAATTTAACTTTGCGTAAGTACCTGATACTACAGAACAGCAGCATTGATTGAGTACAATTTGAATGGGCAGAGAATAGTAAGGAGCACATCTTCTAACGTGCTGTAGAAACAGAGCGAAGTTGCATCATGTGTGAATTTAGTTTATGCCAGCTCAACCGTACAATCTTAGTGACAACAATTTTTATAGAGAGAATAGCATCCTCAGCAGTAGATAATATTCTGCCCACTCTTCTCTTCAGCAATCATATATCCAGGACTAAACCTGAGACGGGAAATTTGATTCTGCTCTCTGCTCATTGCCTCCAGCATTTTGCCTCTCTGGGTGATATTTTTGTGTTAAAAGATAATGCATTTCTGTTTAACATGGCCCCAGACGAGAATCAACTATTTCATTTGTTGCTCAACTGAAGACACTGAGAACTGTTCTGAACAGGGAGGAAAAGCTAGTTATATGGGACTTACTGAGAACTACTGAGTCAATAATGTGTCAGCATGAGAGCTTTGAAATTTATCTGCCAAGTGGCTTTTTGTTAGATGTGGTTTCTACCTTATGCACTGATTTTTGAACCTCATTCCTTCGTAAGGTGCAGAGTCTGTGGCTGCATGTCTGCTGTGAGATCTGGCCTGGATGCATTTCTGAGGGGCTTCCTCAACCTAATGTCTTCTTAGTTTGAATGGCCTTATGGAAGACTGAAGTAAGCTGGCAGGCTACTGTGGTTACTGCCAGGAACGATCACCAAAGATTTCTAAACCTATCCTTTTCCCCTTCTGTTATCTGGTGTGGTCATGCTTCCTTGTCCTTTCTGGAACTAAGTGGTACTAAGACTTATCTTCTCCACAAAGGCAAGTCTCAACCAGAGGAAAGCTGTACGAGCAACTGTGGGACTCTCTACATCATTATTTTCCTTCCTCAGCATTGCGTATGAACAGATGTAGAGATTTCCATCAGCCTGATTCCCTCAGTAAGAATGATGTTAGGGAAACCCGCATTCCTGTCTAAGTCTGTATCTAAAATACATGCATTTGAAACCACCTAGCTTGCTATTTGAAGCCACCGAGATTTGGAGGATTGTTGGTTGCTGTAGCATAATTGATGAAACTGTGTTTTGCAGTAACCATTCCGGTGTTTCTCCTGTGGTGGTGTGGAAAAAAAAAAAATCTCATCATTTGTAGCAAAATCCAAGGGGGTGCTGGTAATCACTGTAGACCAGGGGTTCTCAACTCTGGCTTGTATTAGAATCACAACTGAGCTGATACCATGCAAGGGTCAACCGTCCCAGAATTTCTGATTATAATTAGCCAGTGATGAGACGTGAACACCTACATTTTAAAAAGCTCCTTGGATCATTTTAACATTCTGCGAGAGTTGAGATCCTCTGGTACAGAAGATGTTAGCTGTTAGCTCCGACAGACTTTCTTCCTGCCTGCATATAGTACATCGTAAAGTTTTTGTAGTAATGTTCAAAGATTCATTAGTTGCAAATAACACCCAGTGCTCATCCCAACACATGTTTTGCTATCTGTCCTTGGGATTGAAGTGACTTTAAGCGTGATTCTCAATATTAATGTTAAGCTCAGGTGAGGAGAATTTACCCTTGATGTTGCCTAAATTATTTGATTTATCAGTAAAATTGCTCATGGAAGTTCTTACCCTCACCCCCAGAATCACCATTGTGAAAGAAGCAAAGGTGATTGGGTTCCTAGGATTCATTGAGTGGAGAGAGAAAATCTTCAAACAACAAATGGTGGGGTTCACTATTGTTTTGCAATGGCCCATCAAATTATTTCACAGTTCTTGTGAGGGATGTTGAAGAAAGGCTGATGGTTATGCATAGCATTCTCTTGATGTTGAAGAAAGGAACAACGAAATAACTTCCTCTTCTGTTCCTATTCAGCTTATGCTGTGTTTGGGGCATGTTGGGAGGAGAGGCAAATAGGTGGTACTTGTGGTAAAGACTCATATTCAGTATCTGGGGACTGAAAATACTTCAGAAAAACCACCTGTTTAGATAATGGAGAAGCTCCCACCATTGATTCACTTCTCAGTGCTGGCATCTCCAGGGTCCAGGGAGGATGCAGTGTGGGAGGGAGGCCTCATGGCATCCCTAATTGTAGTAGACATTGTGGACCCTACTGAGAATCAGTCTTCCTAGGGATGAAGCATCCACTTGAGGGTTAACTTTTAGGAGATATATTTACTGAACAACTTAGGGCAGAAAGACACCACAAAACATTCTGTTTCTCTCCTGCCATGCCTTATCTCCTTATTATTGTCTCTCCCTGCCCCATCCCCCCACAGGTTCAATATAGTAGTTTGTTGATTAATGAGCTCTGTAAGTTTTTTAAAATAAAAATCTAAGTGGATAATTAGTGGATAATTATTATTATTTTTTTTTTTCTGGTCAAGAAATACTGTTAGAAGTCGTTGTATATATAAACTTCATTCCTGGTTGGTAGGTCTGGTGAGAAAACAAAGCTAAAATCTAGCCAGTTCTGTAGTGAATATACTAGAGGGAAAAAAAAAAAATGTGGCATGAATCCAAAGGGAGACAGTAGATATTCCAGCTTCCTCTATGATTACTGCCCTTCCTCCTTTGCCATTTGTACCAGAGCTTCAGAATGGTATTTTATTAAGGAGGATGGTTTCATAGTTTTGATGGTTTTTGAATTCACATAATTCAGATAGGCTAGTCACCAACATAGTCATTGGTGGTGAGAAAAAAACCGAGAATTTCAACCTAAATCATAAATCAGCTCTTCTTTGCCATTACAATGCAGGTAACTCAGATTTTTTTTTTTTTTTGAATATACAATACATTGTAAATAAAGAGGGACCAGGAAAAAAAATAGCACGTACAATGAACTCATTGAAATTGCATCAACTGAACATATTTCACTGGGTCATGATGTGGAAATAACTTTGGGATTTAGACTGTTCTTTGTCAAGTTAATTGTTTTAATGAGATTTTTCCTGCACTTGAGTTTGAGTAATGCACTGTAGCTTCCATTTCTCAGTTTCAGTAAAAAATAGAAATGCACGGAGAAACAGTCTGGGAAGAAGACTTTCTTGTGTGCGAGTGTTGTTTTCTTGTTAGTGTAAGTTACTGAATCTCCTTTCCTAGAAATATCTGAGATGATTTAAGTACAGGCTTGTTCAGTGGCAGAGGACTAATCTTTGGAGGGTTTTTTCATCTGAGTAAGACAGTAAATCATCTAAGAGACCCAAATCCCCTTTAATATTTTTACTCTTTGTGAATTACTATGTCAAATGTATGATTTACCAGCTCCTCTAAAGAGGTTCTCAAGGAACCTAAAATTCTTCATATATTTTTATTTTGAGTATGACAACAAAGTGATACTATTCTTTTGTTGTCTTGACCAAGTTCTCTAGAGTCAAATGTGAAGGCCTTGAGCCCATTTCACTTTTGACCCTAGATAGCCTATGATGTTTGTATCCCTAGAGATACTTTTTTAGAACATTAAGATAGTAGGTTACCTTCTCCCCTGTATATATCTGAGATCTGCTATTAGTGGGAATAAAAAATTCATAAACCACTTCGAATTATAGTTTCATATGGAGTCTTCCAAAGCAAATACTTATGGTAATTTATAACTTTAGCCAAATAACTTCAGATAAGTCACATATCATTCAGTTAAAGTTATATATCCTCAGGGGGGTAAAAATAAAGATCAAGGTAAATAAGTAAATAAAAACGTAATATTGTGTTGGTACATGGTGAGAGGCATTGTTACTGATCTAGTAAAAAGTGGCAGAATACTAAAATAAGGGATAAGTATACAGAGGGGAAAATAGTAAAATGAACATGGTTCAGATTTTTCATTTATAGTTTTTAACTTGTACTCTGAGAACAAAGGAATAGACCCCTTCTATAGAAATGAAAATTTACTCTTAGATTAATTTTGCAGGAAAGACAAACTTCTTTATTGAGCTTCAAGGCTGGCTAACTCCTTTGAAGACACTGCAGCTTAATCCGATTACTGGTTTTGAAGAACACATTAAGCTATTTTAAAGAACTACTATTTTCAGCCTGGGGAACTTCTTTTCGTATTAGGCTAGAGTGTTTGCTAGCCAAGTAATAAGAGATTCAAGCAGAGAAATGGTAAGAAAGAATTGTAGAGCCTCATACTTAAGCTTTTCTTATGCATGTAGAGATAATTTCTAGAGTTATTTCACTATGAGGCCACTTATGTACAAATGTATAAAGGCATTAGTAAGGGTTCACAAAGGTCACAATTAAATGGAGCTCCGTAGTGGAAAGAGAAATGACCCCAGAGCCACTTCACCATCTTTGTACATTAACTGAACATCACTTTCCTCATAAATTAATCTAATCAATCCCAAATGTGCACAATAAAGCCTGCAAAGAAGCATCTATTCTTAAAGCTCCTAATAATTTCTATCCTTTAAAAAAGCTGTTTAAGAGTCATATGGACATCATCATGTTTACTGTGTTCATTTTTCTCTAAGGTACTGTAGGTTGTCAAAATTGCCAACATTTCTAGAGCTCAAAGTTGAAGAGAGAAGAGATTTACTTAATGACCAATGTGTCAGAAATATAGTCTTACCCAGTCATCTAAAGAGTGATGAACTTTAGGATTTCATTTTAGAGTCAAATTCTAGGGAATGAGACAGTTAGGTGGTTTATTCAGTTATTCACTCAAAAAGTACTTACTAGATTATTTATTCACACTGTTGGGTGCTGGGAGCATTGGCCATGACCTCTATAGTCACTGAATTTGTAATAAAGTAATCAGATACAAAAAATTATTACATTATTAATTATGGGGTCTCAATTGTGAAATGTCTCCAAAAGAGAAAAATGGGTTGCTGTAGGAGTTTAATGGGAAGGGGGCTAATCTGGTTTACTCTGGAGTCAGGAAGGCTCTCTGAGAAGGTGATGTTTACACTGAGATTGGAAGAAACCCATCAAAGTGTGGCCAAGTAGAAAAAAAAGCAATGTTCTGCAGACGTTCTTGGTCAACTTATCTCATAGTAATTTCCCTCATTTGACATGTTGACAGGTTAGTGAATGTCTTATTCTTAAAACATCATATAAGACTTTCATATTCTTTGATTTATATTGTTTCTCTTGCTTCTTCTACTGGATTATAAAGAAATGCAGTTCTGGGTTTTCAGGCTTTAGCCGGCAGTATCCAGATTTTTTGTATTTCATTAAGCATTTGCATATGGTTGTCTGTAGTAGTTTCTTTATGTATTTCAGTAGGCTCTAGAGGTAACCCATTTTGCTTTTTATCAATAGGTCATAATCTTGTACTTCTTAGTTATTATTATCCTCCAAATTCATATATGTGGATCCACTTTTATTGGAGCGACTCTAGGACAATTATAGAGGGTGAAGGGAAGACCAATCATACTAACCATGCAGAAATGAGGACCACTCACCAGTGAATCTGAGTTATAGTTTGGGAGAATTCTGCCCTTGTTTGAGCTTGAAGACTTAGCAATAGAACGGTGTGCAATTTAAGGTGATTTTCAGATAGCTGGAATATATTGGGTCACCTTGATAGAGCCGATGTATAAATGGAAATTTAGAGAAATATTGTTTACCTAGATCTTTAACTGAATAAGTTTCAGCCTATAACACCAAATTGTTTTTAACTTAATTTAGAAAATCACCTAGCTAAATTAGCCTCACTCCAGAAGGGAATTGGTTTTGATATGACCAACATAATCTCTCTATAGATTCTTTCTGTGTGTTAATAATAGCCTCCCATGCTCCTTAAAAAGAAACTCTTAGAGAAACAGACATGCCACCTCAAGAAATCCTGTCACAGATTCAGCCATCAGAGAGTTCCTTTAAAGTTGCCTTAAATTTTTTTTTTTTAATATCATTAGGTTTAGGTTCAGGATGTCAGTTTTTCTTTCTTTCTTTCTTTTTTTTTTTTTTTTAAAGATTTTATTTATTTATTTGACAGAGATCACAAGTAGGCAGAGAGGCAGAGAGAGAGAGGAGGAAGCAGGCTCCCTGTTGAGCAGAGAGCCCGATGTGGGACTCGATCCCGGGACCCCGAGATCATGACCCGAGCCAAAGGCAGCGGCTTAACCCACTGAGCCAACCAGGTGCCCTTAGTTTTTCTTTTTTAATTAGATTTTTTTTTCCAATTTTAAATTGGTATAGAACATTTTTAGATTGTTATATATGAAGGATATGAATGCAAAAACAGGGTAAAAGTGAGGGGATTTCCTTCATAGGAGACAGCAGAAGAGAGGAATGTAGAAACTACATGCTTTCTTGCACATAAAAAAAAAAATTAAAGTTCTTACTCTTAGGCAGTAGAAATTTAATAAATAAATCAGGCATGGAGTAAGATTAAATTTACCCTAAATTTTTTAAATCTGTAAGGAAGTCAGCTGCATGAATCCCAAACTAAATCTTTGATCTCAAAGGTACTTTGCAAGGCAGACACGACTGGTTTTTAACTTCATGTCAGCAAAATAAATTATTTAACAGCGTACAATGCCAGTTTGGCCCCAAGTGAGAATGAATCTCACACTGGAAATGGAAAATGTGGTTGCATGTTTTGCAGACTGGGGGAGATGACTTGGCTGTTTGCACCTGGAAACATAAGTTTGCCTACTGGTCTGACCCATAGCAGCCCTGCTTTTTTTTCCTGTGGCCCAGTGTTCTTCTGTGGATAGCATACCGTGAGATATTTATTAACCTTATGCAGTGGTCATTTGAAGTTTGAGCCCATCCAGCGACCATTGCCCCTTTCTCTGGTGACAGTAGTTCAAATTCCCACTGCTTTCCTCACAGTGTTCAAAAAGGGCTTCCTTGCAGGGTTTAGACAGGAGCATGTGACTTACCCTGGGTAATGTGTGTCATTTAGTCCCAGTGTTGGTTCATTTATTTATTCCTGGGTCTTGGGCAGGTCTTACCATTCGAGAATTGACTCTGAGAGGACATAGGTTGATAGTAACTCCTGGCAGCCATCTTGCTACTTGTGCAGCCAGCATGGAGAAGGGCAAAGCTGAGAGATTGATAGTGAGGTCCTGATGGTACATTGTGAGCCTAGTGTCCTGCTGCCACTACCTTAGATTTTCAGTGACATGGGCCAACACAATTTATTTCTTGGCTTGACCATTTCATTATTAGTAGTCATTATTATTAATAATATTTTTTGGAACTTAGAGCAGAGTCTTGATAAATACAGTTTCATTGGTCTAATGCATTTTATTTTCTTTGTTATTATGTTGTAGAGAACCTGAGTTTTTTGTTTTGTGTCTGGATTAAAGCACTCATCTGAATTGTGGTATGTACATTTGAGCCAAATGATAGTCCAAAGCTAGAGAGACCCCTGACTCATAGAAAGACCATACTGAGATTGTGATGATAGAAGTTGCAATATTTACTCGTGGCTAACAGTGTGCCTTAGGGCTTTTGGTCGCTTTAATCTGGTCATTATTTTTCTTAATGTCTTGAAATTTGCCAGTAATGGAGATACTTATCAGTTGGATACACAACTGAAAGTGAGGAGTGATATTTTGCATATCTAAATCAGGATACACACAGGTCTTCAATAATTAAAACAATTATTTGTAAGTAACAAGATGAAATTTAACAGTTATGATTTCTTATAATTGTATACACTGGTAAGATGTATCAAGCCTATTTTTCTTATTAATTACAGCATTTTACTACATTTACAAAAACAAATTAATATTTTCATTGTAATTTACTTGGCGGAAACAATTTCAAATGGAATGAATGAGGAGAGAAGATAAAGATATTTTGGAATTTATTAAAATGCAAATATTGGATACTCACAGTTTTTTTTAATCCAAAAGCAAAAGTAGCTCTAAGGATTTCTAGAAGTAAAGACCCATGGTCGCGTCCTTCAAATAAACTGCAGACCTTGGGAGCACAGGATGAAGGAGACGTGTGGTTTATCCGCAGCACTGTGAAAGTGATTGAGTGGTTTTCGTTGATTGCAAGCACAATATGATTTAACAACCTGGTGTAGTGGCCAAAATGGTTAATTTGGATGCATTGATTCAGTTGTAGACTGGTTTCATCTAGATTCAAAACCCCAAACTCAGAAGGTAATAGTCACCTTTCATCCAGGGGTAATGAGGCCACCTCTGCAGAATCAGTTGTTT
This sequence comes from Neogale vison, assembly GCF_020171115.1. Classification (NCBI taxonomy): domain Eukaryota; kingdom Metazoa; phylum Chordata; class Mammalia; order Carnivora; family Mustelidae; genus Neogale; species Neogale vison. The sequence goes on along the minus strand of NC_058093.1, from coordinate 94,231,466 downwards.
GGCATGGTGGTAGGGGGAGGGGTGCTGGAAAAGGGTGGGATTCAGAATAAATCAGGACATGGGGAGAGTGCTTGTCACTCTTCTGAGGGATTGGGATTTTTGCCTTAGAAGAATGAAGAGTCATGGCAAACCGAACTGCCTTTAAATATTGGAATGATATTTACATGGGAGATTGAGTAATGTATTCTGAGTGGTGTTGGAGAACAGAACTGGGCCTGCTTTTTGGAGGCTGGTTTCAGGTTACTCTAAGACAGAACAGCCTCATAGAACCGTCCTGAAGTGGACTGAGCTTTTTCTAGAATGGTTTCTGCCAGAAAAGACTCCAAGAGTATGGTAATACCAGAAGATGAGGTAGCGGTGGGGTGGGATGGAGGGGACGGTGCACCTGGATTTTATACTCCTCCCAACTTGGGATTCTGGCATGTTCTTTCAGAAGTGGAACTGGTTTCAAGTGGTATCAGTGGCAGAGTCACAGACATTGGAGGAGATCTTTAGCACGTTCTAGAGCCATGAGCTGCTTTGATATCTTACATTTTCAACTCAATTGCTTCAGTCTTTATGCCATTTTAAATAATTTCTTGCTTCCTTGATAGTACTTCCTTCTTCCCCGACTTCTACTTGTGCTTCTGTGGGGAAGTAGACACAGAAAAAGGTCAGCGGCTGCTCCCTCTTGACCAGCAGCTTAGCTTCCTTCAGTCCAATTTATAGCATTGGTCCCTGTGAATTGCTGAAACTACATTCTGATGTCCTAACTTTTCTTGTCCTAGAACTTCCCTTTCCCTGAATTTACTGCCTTACTTTGTCCCTAAACATGGGTTTTGTAAAAACCTACTACTTTCCACTTCTCTTAAAATTACCTGGTTGTCAAAACAGTCATTTTGTGAACTTTTTCGAGTAACACTTTCTATTTGGTCAGAGAAATCATCTTGAGTTTCCTTGTTGATTTTTTGGCAGCATGTGAACTTGAAGTTACTTAAAGCCATTATTCCTCCTTCACCAGGGGTTTTTTCAGCCTGAAATCTAGGTGAGCAGAAATAGAATACCTGTGAAAGGGGAGGGAGGTAGTCACAGCCCTACAAATTACCTCCACAAATATATTGCAGAGATAGCAAGGTTTGCTTTTGTGCTAATTCAGTTAAAATAATTTTGACATTTGTCCTCAACTAGAATTGAAGACTGGCAAGAGAGAAACTCTGGAGGGGGGCTTCAGAGGCAGGAATGAGATTAAGTTTAGGGAAAGAACTAGCACACTGTATTAGAGAAAGTCACACTTGTTTCAGAGTTATTTCCAGCCAGATTTAGAACTAAAAGCCAAAATCCAGCCATTTTGAGTCAGAGAGTTCTGGGTTGTTTGTTTGCATTCAAAGTGATAGTGCAGCAGATTGTGACCTATACGTACTCATCTGAGGGCATTCAGTGGAATATATTTTCCAAATACAGGGTTTCTGTGATCTTTGTTCATCATCGCTGGTAACAACAGGATAGCTTTGGGATGGGAGTGCCTTTAGCCTTTCTTTGAGCACCTTTGGCTTCGCTCCATTCTTTGAAGTGAATAATTTCAATGCCATTTCTAAAGAATGCTGTTCAAAGGACAGGTTTAACGCATAGCCTCTCATTTCAGGCCTTCCGTATCCAGTAAGTTTTCTACCTTGAATCTTTTATGGAGAGATAGGTTTTAGCTGTATTTGTCACTTATGGTTCCACAAACAGAAGAGTAGAGGATGAAATGTGAACTCGCAGGGGTTATGAAAACCAATGTCATGTTTGAAAATATAAGACCAGAAGACTTAGAAATTCTGGTTCTCATGGAAATCTATTATTTTTTTTTTAAATATTATTTATTTATTTGACAGACAGAGATCACAAGTAGGCAGAGAGGCAGGCAGAGAGATAGAGAGAGAGGAGGAAGCAGGCTCCCTGCTGAGCAGAGAGCCAGATGCGGGGCTCGATCCCAGGACCCTGGGATCATGACCTGAGCCGAAGGCAGAGGCTTTAACCCACTGAGCCACCCAGGCGCCCCAGAAATCTATTATATTAACTTAACTATTATATTAACATTTAGGTCAATGTTTTTCAGTGAAAATAGTAACACAAAGAGGGAAAGCCCATAATGGATCATTCTGGGCAAAACTTGGTGTCCTTTAATATGGAGGTCTTTAGATATATTCATGTGCAGCTTGACACAAGGAGGCTGTTATTATTATGGATTTATTCTACCTTTACCTTTATATTTGTTTATTTGTTTGTTTGTTTATTTATTTATTTTTAAAGATTTTAGTTATTTATTTGACAGAGATCACAAGTAGGCAGAGAGGCAGACAGAGAGAGAGGAAGGGAAGCAGGCTCCCTGCTGAGCAGAGAGCCTAATGTGGGGCTCGATCTCAGGACCCTGGGATCATGATCTGAGCTGAAGGCAGAGGCTTTAACCCACTGAGCCACCTAGGCGCCCCTTTACCTTTATATTTAGGCAAGATAAATGATCATGGAGGAGGGGAGTCCATGTGGGTTGTTCATGAATGGTGCATCGTGATAAGCTCCATCTTCTGTAATAGTGGAAGAGAATAGATGTCTCCTACCACTTCCAGTTATTTACTATATCATCAAGGGAATCAAGAACCCAAGAAAAGGAATTTTAGAACTTGAAACCATTCCTTCAATTTTGTAATGTTTGTATCTGTGATAGGTAGAGTAATGTACCATCCCCCTACTTCCAAGATAACCTTGACCTCATCTCTGGAACCTGGCATATGTTATGTTACATAGCAAAGGACAATTCAAGTGACAGATGGGACTGATGTTGCTCATCAGCTGAACTTGAGATGGAAAGATGATCCTGGATTTTCTGAATGGGCCGAAGGTAATCACCAGAGTCCTTATGTGTGAAAGAGAGAGACAGAGTGATGTACATGAAGGAGACTAGATCAGTGATTGCTGGCTTGAAAGATGGAAAGGGGGCCACAAGGCAGGATCCTAGGCAGCCTCTTATTGTGAAAGGTCAGTACATGGATTCTTTTCTAGAGCCTCTGGAAGGAGCGGAGCCCTGCTGACACCTTGATTTTAGCCTAGTGAGACCCATTTCACACAACTGACCTTCAGAACTGTAAGACACTAAGTCTTTGTTATTTTAAGCCACCAGGTTTGTGGTCATTTGTTGCAGCAGCAATAGGAAACAAATCTACTGTCTTTATTAAAATATGTTTTCTGTTTCTTCACTATATATGATAAAATTCTTAAAAGCTGAAGACCTTGCTTTTTGAAACTGGTGAGTTAAGAAGAGTTGTGCTAGCTGTGCCCTCCTCCATTGTCAGTCTTGAGCAAAAAGGAGGAGGGCAGGGCCTCCACAGAATTATATGTGCTGTTAGCCTCTGAAGACAAAGAAAGAGTCTCTAGGGACAGGTGACTAGAAGAAAGGGAGGGCAGAGGAATTCCTGGGCTTGAGATGCTTCCTCAGGACTTCAGTGTAGAAATACTCCCAAGACACTTGAAGAAAAGTCCTGAGTGAAACAATATGAAAGTACTACAGAAAATATGATATATTTTTGCTGAGAAATGTAATTTAATAAAGATAAGTGATCTATTACTTTCCTTATGGAAATAACACGTTTTGGGGGCTATTTTTTTGCCATCGACAAAACATACCTAGTTTGCACAAAGGAACATAAAAGCTAATACTTCAATTTTGCTCATAAAATATTCATTTTGAAACCCAGGTTTTTGTTGTTATTCTTTTGTTCCTTTCAACAGAGGGTCAGAGTAGAGATTGTAATAGAATGATGAATGGAGATTACATTACTGGTTCTGAATATTACACGCATTCTGGAGATAGAGGCAGTAGGTCAAAATACTGGCTTTTGGGGTAAGAATGACACAACTAAAGCTATGTAACAAGGATGAATGCATCAATATTCAGCACTGCTTCATGTTCCTGCTTGCTATGGAAGACTTTGGGTCGACCATTTGACATTGCATACTCCCGAACACCCCTCCCATCCCACCCCTCCATTTGTTTTGCAGATCAGTCTAATTAGTACAGAGGAAAGAAGAAAAGAGAGGCAGTTTGTATTGGAAAGCTTTGTGATTTATTCCAGAGAAGTTGAAGAGAATGAGGGTAACAGAGAAGGGAAATGAAGAGGGAAGCACAGAGACTGCACAAACCCTATGTCACTGAGGCTTTGACCAAGAAGGTTGGAAGATGCGGTAAAAAGTTTCAAGGGTATCCTTGAGGGACAGAGTCAGGCAACAGGATAAGGAAGTGGTATCTGTTGTGTTTTGAGTTAGATCTCAAGTGTTCTTTGAGAAGTATGAGTAAATAATTCCTTTTAATTATTAGATTTAATGTTTGTGCGTGTAAAAATGCTAAATGGTGAGACTAAGGCCCCATGAAGATCTGCTGTTTCTTCGGGTCACAACTATAGACAGCACTACGTTATTGTTTGACAGAAAATATCACCAGTCATAGTGGTTAAACTCAACCCTTCATCTGTTCTCCAGTTGTACCCTGGCAATTGGACATAGCCTGGGAGAGGATCCACAACTGTATGGCTGACTGTTCCATACAACACAATTCCCACAGACACTTGGGAGTACCTAGGGATTCTGTCACAACCCCTTAGGACATTTACTCTCTTATGGTCAAGACAACCGTTTCATGTCTTCTTAAATCTTCAGCAGACTCTGCTCTCCTTCCACTGAGAAAGGAATTCGAAGAGAGTTGTCTCATCTTGAGTCACCTTGCACCTATGCTAGGCCTTGCTGCCTTTCCCAATGGGGTCATTGTCTCTACTTCTTGTTCATGGCCACCCCAAACTATGCACCAGAATCCACCCCTTTCTGACTTCTCAAGGGTCTGACTTTACTATTCTTCTTATTTTGCCTTAGTAACCTTTTCCCTTTTTACTTGAACATTCTCATCCTTATACCAATAATGTATAACATCTCCTATCTCACATCAGAGCAAACACAGCCTTCTCTCTTGTTTTCTATGTTGCAGACTTTCTTAGGAGGGCAATGTATACATGTTCTATTTACTTTTTCACTACCTATTAACGGTTTTACCCACTCTAGTCACATAGTTTTCACACTGATCTTATGAAACTGCCCTTGCTAATGTCATATTCCAAAAATCCTATTGTCAGTTCTCTGACCTCTTAATATCTGGCCTTTTGTGTAACACAGTGACTCTTGACTCTATTTGAGGTCATCCTGTGTGGAGGCCCTGATCTCAGCACTGGAACTACTCATGAGTTGGCAATCCCTACTCTCATGGAGTCTATATGGGGGGAGAGAGATGACAGAGAGATATAAGAAAGTAACATATATGGTGTTAAGTGCTGCAGTGCATACAGTATGGGGAGTGCCGAGAGGGTTGTCTTAAATAGGAAGATTAAGGAAGGTCTCACTAAGATGGCATTTGAAGGTCTGAAGGAGATGAAGGATCAGCCATGAGGAAAGTGCTGTAGGAGAGGAAGCAGTAGGCGGAACCCTCCTTCCCAAATGTCTTCCATTTACTTCATATTAATGAAGCTGCTTTCCGGAAGTTTACCCATGGCCTTTCAAATGGTTCATTTGTTCTCTTGACATCTCTGTCAGTCTTTCCTCAACCATTTTCTTTTCTTTTTCTTTCTTTTTTTCTTTCTCTTCTTCTTCTTTTATTTATTTTTTAATTATTATTATTATTTTAACTTTTTACTGTCCTGTTGAGATAATTTGGTTTTCCTTTGCCGTCTGGTTTTTGTCTTTTATTTTATTGGAATATATCTTTTAATGACATTTATGGTGACAATAACACTTAACATGAGATTTACTCTCCTAAAAGATTTTTAAGTGTAAATACAATATTGTTAGCTCTAGGCACACGATTGGTCTCTAGGAATTGTTCCTCTTGTATAACTGAAATTGAAAATGACACCCGCGATTGCCAGGGTGATGTGGGGAAGTGCTAATCATAGTCATTTTTAAGGGTTTCTTCTCTTCCTACCTGTTACACTCATGAATGACCTTCATTTCTATTACTCTTTTCCTATCTTCTTAACTTGAAGTTCCTATGGTAGGATCGCATGGGGGTGGTGCTCAGTACATACCGTTTCAATAAATTCATTAGAGATCTTTTGTCCTTTTCTAGATCCAGCTTTCACTTTTCTGTGCATACATCATTCTTCTGCTGACTTGTTTTCCCAAGTAAATGCTCTTATTGGGTATTTTTGCTTAATTCACGAGCTTCCGTTTCATTATCCTCCCTGTGCTTAAGATTGAACTCTTCTCCCTCTCCAGAATCTTCCTTTCTGATTTCTTTCTCCCAGTGGTCTCAGGGATCTTGCTGTCTATACTTCATGTCTCAGAGGTGGCTTTAGCTTTTCTCTCTCCTCCAAATCAACTCTATATTCATTCTTTCTAAACAGCGTTTGTCAAGTCCATTCTTTTTCTTCCATTCCTGCTGCCACATGTGAGCTTAGGTCTGTATCTGTGTCCTGTTTTAGTGGCCTGATCTCTGACCTAGTTGATTTCTTGTTTTTCTTATCTTCTGTTTGGCTGCTGAAAAAAATCTGGCTCCGATCCACCATTCCCACGTCGTCTTTGTTGTTCCTCAGATTCTACCTGCCTAGTGTCCTCTACTCTGCTAGTAAACACCTTCCCTGTCTGGAATGACTTTCCTTCTTCCTAAGCCCTCTTCATGTTCCTAGACAAAAATACTTCTTGTAAATGATTCCCTCTCTCTTCTACCCACCAATTCATCCTTCCTTTCTCTTTCCCTCTCTCCCTTCCTTTCTTCTTCCTCTCCCACTAAACTCTCTATCACTCATCTTTTCTGTAATTCCTTTGGCCTTGTCTTTTATTTAGCTGCCATTTCCTTTTACATGTCCTGCCCTTGGCTAAATCATAAGCTTCCTGGGAAACAGATTGCTGTTTATGCCTTATCGTATCATCTGTAGTGCTCAGTATGGGACCTTGCAGATGGGAGATATTTAAAAAAAAAAAAAAAGGATTTCTTGGTTAGCTCTTTGAAATAAATGATTGCAGTGGAATTATATTCTAAACAAGTATGTCTGAAGTCGTGGACATCTCTGTAGGGCTGCTACACAGAGATATGAATATGCTCAAGCTGTTCCTGTCACCTGTCCCACCTTTCTCCTGCTAACTTGCTGGCCTTCTTCTCTTGCCTCTCCTTGCCGGTTACCAGAATAGAGTCTTGAAGCCACCCTCATTTCCTTTTTTTATTTTGTTTTTTGTTTTTTAAGATTTTATTTACTTATTTTAGAGAGAGCAAGAATAGGAACAGAGAGAGGAGTAGAGGGAAAGGGAAAAGCAGACTCCATGCTGAGTGTGGAGCCCAAGCAGGGCTTGATCTCATGACTGATGAGATCAAGAGTCAGATGCTTAACTGACTGAGCCACCCAGGGGCCCCAAGACATCCTCACTTCTTCTGTTTCCTTTTGTTATTCTATACAACCATTCACCAAACTTGATTAACTCCATCTGTGCTGTGGGAATTCTCAGTGCCATTCCCTTCCCCTCCATGGCCATAGTTCAAAACCCCAAGTCCTTTCTCTTCTATTGTTGAAACAGCCCATTCCTCTGCTTCTTTCTGCCAGTCTTTTCTGTCGTATTCATGAATTTCAAAATATGTAAGTATTTATTTTATCTTTGTTGTTAGAGATTCTTAGAGGAAAATATGTATAAATGAAGTTTAAAGAATAATCATAATGTGAGCCATGAGACATCAACCCAGGCCAAGAAATAGATTATTGCCTGTACCCACATGTGCCTGTCTTTATCATAATCTACTCCTTCTCGGCCAGAGGGAAGCACTTTTTCTGACATTTGTGATAATGTTTTCATTTCTTCTATTAAGTTATCACTAAAGATATGGATCTTCTTTGATTGGCATCTTACACTCCACTGTGTTCCTGAGATTCATCCATATGGTGTCATGTTGCTGTATGTTCTTATTGCTATACAGCATTCCATTGAATGAATTTGGCACAGTTTATTTATCCATTCTGTTATTAATGGACATTTGGGTGGGTTCCATTTTTAATATTAAAAATAATACTGTTTGGAACATTTTATGAATATATCATGATGCAGATATGCATGAGTTTCTGTGAGATTTTTATCTGGGCATGAATTTGACGGCCATGTGTATCTTTAATCTGTGAGTGGCAAGCTCTTTTTTGAAATAATGAAACCAATTTACACTTGTTTTACCATTATGTGGACATCAGTATTATTTCATATTGTAATAATACATGATATTATCAAGCTTTAAAATGTTTTTGGTTTTGGGGCACCTGGGTGGCTCAGTCCTTAAGAGTCTGCCTTCAGCTCAGGTCATGATCCCAGGGTCCTGGGATCGAGCCCCTCATCAGGCTCCCTGCTCAGCGGGAAGCCTGCTTCTCCCTCTCCCACTCCCCTGCTTGTGTTCCCTCTCTTGCTGTGTCTCTCTCTGTCAAATAAATAATAAATAAATAAATAAATAAAAAGTTTCCGGTTTTATTTGTGGGTGTGTATGTCTGTGTATGAACAGATATGTGTTTAAAGGCATTTTTAATAGTTTTAATTGACATTTTTGTTATTATAGGCAAAGTGGAGGGTCTTTTCTTATTTATTGGACATTTAGATTTCCTTTTTTGTTAAATAATTGTTCAGATATTTTTGCCTATTTGTCTCTTTTGTTTTCTCTTTATTTCTTATTAATTTTTAGGAATTCCTTAAATATATTTGGGAAGAGACCTCTGATGTATATGCTGCAAATGTGTTTTCCCAGTATGTCTGTATTTTTGTTTTCTTTGTGGCGTTTTTAAAAAACAAAAGTTCTTAATTGTAATGGTGACAAATATCAATATTTACAATTAAAACCTTGCTTAAGAACTTCTTTCCTACCTTGAGCCTGTGCTGTAAGTTACATATATTATTTTCTGGAAGCTTTTAAAATTTAGGTCTTATTTCATCTTTGATTGATTTTTGTTTCAGCTGTTAAGGAGTCAACGAAAGCTTTTTAACTCTTTCTTATTTGACCTCTGGTTTCTCTCACCTCCCATCTGTCTCACACTTGGCAACAAGAATCACATCTCTAAAACAACAGCTTGAGTATTTTGTAATGTGAAAAGTACACAGCATGTTACCCAACCTGTGGTAAGAATTAATTAAATAAAAAAATACTAACACTGTTCAATTGCCCTGAGAAAGTAACCCAACTTTTTACCTTAAAATTTAAGATGCTACTTGGGTGACCTCAGTCTTCCATTTGCAAGTTTCTACTCACATCTTGAGCTCATATAACTCTGCTAGCCACTGAGTTCCTTGCTGTTCTTCTAGTAACAATTTTTTCCTTGATTTCCTTGTCTCTGTCTTGGACTTTGCCCTGTCAGCTCTCCTTTACTTCTTTGTCTGATTTCGACCTTCTAAAATCCTTTACATCTTGTAAAATCTAGCTCACTTTCAAAACCCTTCTCAGGCCCCTTTAGTGAGAAACATCTGCTCTACCCTTAGACTACTTCCTTTTTTCTCACAGCATGAGCTAGGAAATACCTCCATTGCCGGACATACCTCTCTGTAAGACCGTGACGTGGAGATCTTATTCTAAAGTTAGTTACATCAATGTCTTTCCCTATAGTAGACTGTGAACTGTTTTGGAGTAAACATTTAATCTTAACAATTTTTGAACTTTAGAGAGATTCAAACGTATGACTTGCATGTTGTGGAATCTCAAAAATGTGTGTACACACACACACACACACACACACACACGAGCAGGAAGAGGCGAGGGAGAGGGAATGAGAAAGAATCCAGTCAGACTCTGAGTTCCTCATGGAGCCCAACGTGGGGCTCAATCTCATGATCCTGAGATCATGACCTGAACTGAAACTAAGAGCTGGCCACTTAACCCAACTGTGCCACCTAGGTGTTCGCCTCACGCTCCTCCAAAATATATATTTTTGAGGTAATATGTTCATCAGTTCATCCTATTTTCCTTTCTTATAATACAAGTTTATAACTATTATTTAATTATAAGGTAATTTTTTCTGTAAAAATATTTTGTGAAAATAAATGAAAGTATAAAGGAAGGAATGGATGGAGACCTCCAGCCCTCATGTGTTGCCTGTTCCCAGAACACATCAGATAGGACATAGAGGATTTTTCTTTATAGGGACTGAATACCCTCAGAGGAAAGACATAGAAAATACCTGTATTTGGGGAACAGAGAATACTCTTAAGTGCACACACATACACACACACACACACACACACACCACCACCACCACACCAACAACAACCTAATCTCTGTAAGTGAAGGTCACTATTCGGCAAGGTCCCAATTAGCATTTCAGGATTTCGTGTTTGATATAATTGAACAGCCAGAGCACCATGCATTTGAAGAGAAACTCCAACATAAAAGTTGAACAACTAAGTTGTAACAAAACAACTAAACAACCTCATATGTACAAAAGGAACTCGTGGGATGTAGCAGCAATGCAGGAAAACAAAAAAATAGTTTACAAAATCAGTATCTTGAGAGAAATAAGAGAAAATATTGAATCCATGACACAACATCAGGATACTTAAGAACATATCAACGTGCCCTAGAAATTTAAAAATTAATTAGAAAAAAAAGTCAATGGACTATTACTCAGGCATCAGAAAGGATGAATATACACCATTTCATCGACATGGATGGAACTGGAAGGGATTATGCTGAGTGAAATAAGTCAAGCAGAGAAAGACAATTATCATATGGTTTCACTCATGTGTGGAGCATAAGCAATAGCCTAGAGGACCACAGAAGAAGGGAGGGAAAACTAAAGGGGAAGAAATCAGAGAGGGAAACACACCATGAGAGACTCTGGACTCCTGGAAACAAACTGAGGGTTACAAAAGGGAGGGGGTAACTGGGTGATAGGCATTAAGGAGGGCCTGTGTGTTGATGAGCCCTGGGTGTTAAACGCAGCTAATGAATCGATGAACACTACAACAAAAACATATGATGTACTATATGTTGGCTAACATAATGAAAAAAAGATAATGAACATAATGAAAAAAAATGTCAAAGGTTTAGAAAGAAAAAATGAGGATGCTCAGAGCCAAATTAACAAAGCAAAGGGGGAAAAAAGGAAAAAATATAAGGAAGAATAGAAAACAAAAGAAAGATATAAAAGCATTGAAAAAAATCAACTTCAGAGTTCTAACATTTGAGAAGTAATAATTTCAGAAAGGGAAAGCTGGAAAAAGGTGATGAAGTAATGGAAGAAATAATAATAAATTTCCCAGAAATGAAATATATCAGTAACTAGATTGAAAGATTTTTATCAATGTCCAGCTCAGTGAGTGAAAAGAAACAAATCTATGTCAAAGTACAAATGGTGAAATACAGAATACCAGAAGTAAAGAGAACATCATAAAATTTTGCAAAGAGAGCAAGAGAGAGAAAAAAACCTTACTTACATACCAAAAAATGGAATAAAAATTTCACTGGGCTCCTGGAGAGGCACTTTGGGGTCTATAAGGTAGTATATTATAGCTTTTAATGGTTTAAGTAAACTACTAATTAAGCTTAAATGTAGAATAAAGAGATTTTCATACCTCTCTATTTCAAAAACTGTTTTTTAACGAAGCTACTTAATGATGTGTTTCAACAATACAGTGGAGTAAACCAAGAAAGCAGAAACTACTGGAAAATATTTTCTGTGTAAATAAAGAGAAAATATGAGAGTTAGACCCAGGGTATCTAAAACAAGGAGGAATAAGACAAAAGGACTGTCCAGGAGGTCTGTAATGGAAAGTTATAGAACTAGGCTAACTCATCTAGAAAGTAATTGGTCTAGTTTATAGCTTGAGAAGGGAAGATCCATAGAGACCTTAATTAAAAAGACCTTTAATTAAAAAATGCGTTGGTAGATTATTAGGTATATTTATGAAAACTGCATGTCTTGGTTTTCTCAGTACAATCCTGATTTATACCTGTGGTTCTGGCGTAATCATTGATAACATATACTTTCACTTTCAGAAGTGTTGAAGCATATTAAATTACATGGTCACCCTAGATTTGTTCTCCCATGCGGAAGATTGGCTCAAAGACCTCATGTGTGGTGTAGGAATAGAAAACCATAGACACAAAGCAAACTAAGCAAATGAAAAATGGTATGTATTTTAAATTCCAAGAACATTAAATATTGCATAGAAAAGCAAATGTAATTATTGTTTATCACTGAACAGAATATATAGATGTAAAACACAGACGCTGAATTATTGGTTTAACAAAAATTATATTGCATGATGAAGAGAACAACTGAACTGAGGGTTATTCAAGATCTATGTGAACTATAGAAGGGAATGCCACCTCATTTTGGCTTCACCAAAATTAAAATTTAATATCTCCCATAAAAAGAAGTCTGAGATAGGAAATTGCCCCAGTGCTGGACAGGATTAGGCTCCACTTCTCATCAGATGTTTAGTTCTCCACTCCTTTGTTCTGGCTTTATCCTCAGACAGATTAACAAGATAGCTGCAGAAGTTCCAAGCATTATATTCAGTTATGAGAAAGCCCAGAAACAGAAAAAAAATATAAAAAAATTCTTCTGAAGTCTTCTTCTTAGGATCTAAGAAACCTCGCCGAGTAACTCTGCAGAAGACTTGCCACCAACTCTCCATGAGCGTGATTAGTTACATGCTCACACCTAAAACCAAATTTCTGTCAAGGAGAATGGATCACCGTGATGGGGTTAACGTCTTAGATCGAGGGTAAATGTTGGATAGGAACCCAGCAGTTTCCTTCTGAACTTGAAATAAGAAATGTTCAGGAGTAGTGAGAACTGTGTCCTTAATTTCCTTAGAAGTTAGTCTATAATGTCCAAAATTGATGAATTAAGATATAGAAATATAAGTATATTATTTAGAAATCTGGTGCTCAGTATCAGCAGAAAGAAAAACAGTTTCAAAACAGTTACTTGACAAGCAGAACAAGCAGAAAGGGGAGAACTTTTTTTTTTTTAATACTTCATTATGCCTTTCAGTGTTATTTGATATTTTAAAGAATGTATATATATTTGATAAAATGCTACTTAAAAATAAAATAGTATTAAATTTGATACCGCTGTTTTAAGAAAAAGATAACCTTCCACTGCACAGTTTTCCATTACATTTAATCAATCCCCTATTGAAATGTATTTAGGTTTTTGAAAACCTTTGCTGATACAAACACAGTTGGTGAGCCTTGTTTCACTTAAAGTACTTTGGCCATGTTTGTAAACATTAAATAAACTTGGTTTGGGGCCAGTTATTATTAAGAAGAAAGTACTAAAGGATGAAAATGGTGGTTCTCAAATGTTACAGCACATAGGAATCACTTGGAGGGATTTTAGCATATCCCAATACTTGGGCTGCACACCAGACCAATTGAAACAAAAGTTTTTTGAAGCTGGGAACAGCCACATAGACATGAGTTTGAAAACTTCCAGTGATACAGTGACTATACAAGTTTGAGAAATACTGGATTAGGGAAATTGTTTCCCCTTTCTGAAAAAAAAATATTTAAAGACATTAACTTTGTCTATGGTGCCTATTGAATTGCTAATATAATTATATAATCTCTTACACCCATTATTTTCTCCTTCATATCTTCTCTCATCTGCAGTCTTGCCTTCCCTGTCGCTCACACTCCAATCCCCATGCATCAAGGCAAGAAATTTTAGGATTAGAAGTGCAAAAGTTGTAACTGAGGGCATCACGTATTTTTCTTTCCTTTCTTTATATTGTAGCCAGTCTTCTTATTCTCCTAAAGGAGCAGAGGATGGCTTGTCTGTACTGGCCATTCTGAGTTATGTGCTTCCTTAACTCACATTACTCTCCTGTCTGTTTTTATACCCCTCATACTTGGGTTCCTCTGTATTCTCGAGTGGTTCTCACTCTCTCTTTTCAATGTGAATACTTTGTTTCTACTTTTCCATTCTATTTTGGCAAATAAATTGAATTTAAAGACTAAATATTTTTGTTGTGATTTATTCTGTACTTTCCCCCTTATAGTAGAGTGTTTTTTAAAATCAGTATTTGTATTACAGAACAAGTAAAATTCATTGTTTTCAAAAAGTATTTGTGAAAATGGATTTCTAAGTCTTCAACATATTCATTCTATTTCTGGACCAGTAGAAAAGAGTTTTCAATTTACTTTTCTGATCAAAGCCAAACTTGACAAATACATTGTACTGCTATGCCATCTGTAGCAAGCTATTGTAATTACGCATCTGTTTCAAATTGCTCCTTTGTTAGTACATTTTTACATTTGGTGTTTTGTATAATTAAGTTCATTAAAGTAATACCCTTGAGTTTTAATATTTAGGGTAATATTTTTGAACTCTGGCATTCTAGAGAGTCTGTGTTAGCATGTAGAGTTTTGTTAAAAACAAATATTTTATTCCTCAATGATTTGTGTTGCTTAGGGAAGCAATATTTTTAAATATCATGAGTGAATGCTTTGAATAGCCACATATTTCAAAAGGATTTTATACTTTAATGAAAGTTAGACTAAATGGCAGTGATTAAGTAATGATGATTCAGATTATGGTTTTTCTCATTATGGTTTATATGAATTTAATGAATGTTCACCTGAACTTACGACATTTATTTTCATCCTGCTATTGGCACTTATTTACTCCTTGCATTGCATATTGTTATGCCTATAATATTTTGGTATTCATATGATTCAAAATGCTTCTTCATATGGTTTGTGCCAAAATGTATTATTTTACTTTTATAAAAAGTTTTGTGTGTTACCATTTATATTAAGATATATGTAAAAAGGTGAATGTAACTCCTTTAGGTAAAGGTTACTGATTAAGTAAGTCAGGATACTGAAGTTCATTTTAAATGCAGATTTTGTGGTTGATATCTTTAAGATAGAAGAGAATTAATATAGACCATTCTCTTTCCATGATGCCTTTATACAGGAGTTATATAGAATAGCATAGTTTTAGAATTATGGTTTATTTGATTATATGGTTTTTATAGGTGCTTTGGAATTATGCACAGTCACCTAGCAACATAGGTAGAATGTTGCATTTGGTTAATAGTAATAATGATAATAATAACATAAATATCTATTGATTGCTTATCACATACTGGAAATGATATTTAGGTATTAGCCTGCTTCATTTCTTTTAACCTCACCAAAACAAATAATAATATCTTAAATAGATATTGCTGCTATATTTAATTTGCATATGTGTGAACAGAGGCTTAGAGGTTATACTTTTTTTTTTTTCCAAATTAACCCAGATCTTATGGCTAATATGATTTTGAACCAGAAATGGGACCACTTTCTTACACCATACACAAAAATAAACTAAAATGTATTAAAGACTTCCATGTGAGACCCAAAACCATAAAACTCCTAGAAGAAAACATAGGCAGTAATTTCTTTGACATCAGCCTTAGAAACATTTTTCTAGATATGTTTAGATATGTCTCCTCAGGCAGGGGAAACAAAAGCAAAATTAAACTATTGGGACTACACCAAAATAAGAAGCTTTCATACAGCAAAGAAAACCATGAACAAAATGCAAAGGCAACCTATTGAATTGTTGTGCAATGTGAATGGGAGAAGATATTTGCAAATGATATATCTGCTAAGGGCTTAATACCCAAAATATATAAAGAACTCCTACAACTCAATACCAAACAGTCAAAGAATATGATTAGAAATGGGCAAAGGACCTAAACAGACATTTTTCCGAAGAAAACATTCAGATGGCCAACAGGTGCATTAAAAGATGCTCAACATCACTCATCATCAGGGATATGCAAATTAAAACCACAATGAGCTATCACTTTATACTGATCAGAATGGCTAAAATAAATAATAATAAAACAGAAAAAACATGGGAAGTACCAAGTATTGGCAAGGCTGTGGAGGAAAAGGAGCTCTTATGCATGGTTGATGGGAATAAAAGCTGGTGCTCCCACAGTGGAAAACATTGTGGAAGTTCCTCAAAAAATTAAAAATAGAATTATCTTATGATCCAGTAATTTCACTACTGGGTTTTTATCCAAAGCAAATGAAAATTTAATTCAAAAATTATGTGCAACCTTATGTTTGTGGCAGAGTTGTTTATAATCGCCAAGATAATGGAAGCAACCCAAGTGCTCATCCAATAGATAAAAAGATAAGGAAGATGAATAGCTAAGGAATATATATAGATACACACACACACACACACACATAATAGTACTCAGTCATAAAAAGAATGAGATTTTGCTGTTTGTAACAACATGAATGGACCTAGAGAGTATGATGCTAAGTGAAATAAGTCAGTCAGAGAAAGACAAATATATAATTTTACTTATAAGTGGAATTAAAGAAACAAATTAACAAACAAAAACAAAATCCTTAGACTCTTAAATATAGAGAACAAACTACTGGTGCTTACAGAGGGCAGATGGGTAAGAGGATGAGTGAAATAAATAAACAGAATTAAGGGTACCTTATCTTATGAGCACTGAAAATGTGAAGAGTTGTTGAATCATTATATTGTATTATATGTTAATTATACTTCAATTAAAAATGTATAGTATGTTAATCAGGCTCCAGTCAAGAAGTAGAAAATACTTGGGGCACCTGGGTGGCTCAGTGGGTTAAAGCCTCTGCCTTTGGCTCAGGTCATGATCTCAGGGTCCTGGGATTGAGCCCCACATTGGGCTCTCTGCTCTGCGGAGAACCTGCTTCCTCCTCTCTCTCTGCCTGCCTCTCTGCCTACTTGTGATCTCTGTCTGTCAAATAAATAAATAAATAAATAAATCTTTAAAAAAAAAAAAAGAAGAAGTAGAAAATACTGTAGTCTTTTTTTTTTTTAAGATTTTATTTATTTATTTGACAGAGAAAGAGGTAACAAACAGGCAGAGAGACAGGCAGAGGGAGAGGGAGAAGCAGGCTCCCTGCTGAGCAGAGAGCCTGATGCAGGCTCTCTTATGCTCACTTGCCCACATGCTCCCTCCCTCTCAAATAATAAAATCTTAAAAAAAGAACAAAACAGAACGGCTTTAATATAGGTATGTGGAAACTGAGAGAGGATCGAGTAGTCAGAGAGATAACCCAGAAACTGGTAATCGTAGAAAGTGGCTGTTACTCTTTGGGCTAGGTAACAAAAGGAAGAGATGGTGCTCTGAGAACCTAGGGGCTTACGGTGTGGCCACCACAGGGCCAGGAATGGTGACTCTGAGAGGCTCGCCTGGGAGACTACAGCCTTCAGGGGAGTCAAGGCGGGTCTTGGTCCTGCGGGTGTGCCAGGGGGCTGCTGCTGAGATGTCACAGGGAGGGGAGTTTAGAGCTATTGACTGCCGCAGTGATAAGAGTTGGAAAGAGAGAATTATCCTCTCTTTTCTCTTCTTTTCATCTCTCTCATCTTGTATCAGTGCCTCCCAGCAGCAGAAGCTAACCAGAAGGCAGCTGTCCAAGGAATCTGAGAAGTGTATGTAGTTTGCAAACTTCCAGGCCCAGAATCATAAAGCAGAGTACAGAAGAGGTAGACTTGGGCTGAGAGGTAACTGGTTAATAAATGGAATATATGCTGTGAGGTTTAAAAGACTCTATTTCCAGGCTATCTCTGAATATAGAGTGTTACAGTTTATTTGGTGTTGTAGGTTAAAAATGTTAATTACTGAGAAGTTGGTCAGATTGTTGAGCAATGTGTATGTTTTGTTAGGTTGATCCAAATAACTCTATTAATACATCTTTTTAAAAAAAATTTTAATTTTTTTATTAGCATATATTACTAGCCCCAGGGGTACAGGTCTGTGAGTCGCCAAGTTTACACTTCACAGCACTTACCATAGCACATACCTTCCCCAATGTCCATAACCCAACCACCTTCTCCCTACCCTCCTCCCCCTGGCAAACCTCAGTTTGTTTTGTGAGATTAAGAGGCTCTAACGGTTTGTCTCCTTCCCCATCCCATCTTGTTTCATTTATTCCTTTCCTACCCCCCAAGCCCCCCACATTGTCTCCCAACTTCCTCACATCAGGGAGATCATATGATAATTGTCTTCCTCTGATTGACTTATTTCGCTAAACATAATACCCTCTAGTTCCATCCACTGAATTTATACATCTTGATAACTCAGCAAAGTGGCATGGATGGTAATCAAATTGTTTAAGAGTTGGCTACTATTGCCAAAAGCCTAACTTGATTGGGAAGTGATCAACCCGTCTATCATATCATTGAGGTCAAAACATAATGAGCCAGACAGATAAGGTATATAATAAAATATTTATTTATTTATTTATGAGAGAGAGAGAGAGAGAGAGAGAGAGAATGAGAGAGAACATGATGAAGAGGGAGAAGCAGACTCCCTGTTGAGCAGAGAGCCTGATATGGGACTCCATCCCAGGACTCCAAGGTCATGACCTGAGCTGAAGGCAGTCCTTTAACCAGCTGAGCCACCCAGGTGCCCCTTTAATTAAATTTTTAAAGAGTGTATCATTTTATGTAATTTATCTATATAATTTAGACTAACTTTGTCTGCATTGCCCAATATCACTGTTTGTTGTATATTTCAATATGTGTGGGTAGGTTTACCGAAAGAGAAAGTAATGCTGTATAGGAATATGAGTGCATAACCTAAAAAGGTATAATTAGCATTAATTTACTACTTTAAAAATACTGAGCAAAATAAAATGATTTTAAGCAATCATGCATGTTTTCAAAATATTTCTTTTCTTTTTTTTTTTTTTAAAGATTTTATTTATTTATTTGAGAGTGAAAGTGTGAGAGAGGAAACACACAAGCAGAGGGAAGGGCAGAGGCAGAGGAAGAAGCAGACTCCCTGCTGAGCAGGGAGCCTGATGTAGAATTCGATCCCAGGATCCTGGGATCATGACCGGAGCCAAAGGCAGACTAATTAACTGACTGAGCCACCCAGGCACTCTCAAAATATTTCTTAATTTTTTCTAAGGTGAGCAATTATGTTAATTAATATATGCTCGTCTGTCTTCTTAGTTGATTCCATGAAAGATAGTTGTATACTTTTGAACTTGGTATACTCAAAACAAGGGGAAAATGAATAAATGAATTCTATTCTTACTAGACATGAGGGAATGCAATTACATATTTTTTTTTTTAAATATTATCTTCCTCTTGGGAATATATGCTTAATTTGGATGGCAAAATGTCTATTAGGAAAAAAAAAAGTTGTATTGCATATATTTGACCTCCTCTTCTATGAAATTCATAGAATCTTCCTCCAAAATAAATATGTTAAAATTTAAAATGTCAGTTTTTCCTGGTAATCCCTAAATGAAAATCTGTATATGCAATAAATTAATGTCAAACTGAACAATAAACTTAGAAGATTTTATTTTCTATCTCTGTTACAGAAAAAAATGTATATTAATACAAATTATTGATACTTAAAGACTTTTCTCTATAGCATAGTTTGTGGAATGATTTCTAGAAACTTGACCCAGGGAGCTGGCAAAGTTTTTTCCTGTGCGACAATTGCCAGACAGTTGTGATGTAGTTTAAACAAAGGTGGGCACCTCAGTTCTACGTAAAAACCAAAGCAATGTGCTGGTGTGCAAACAAGAAAGAATATGAAGTTGTCAGTGCTGTAGCTGCACAGGGCAAGAAGATTTTCTTAGTAACCTTAACCTTGAAAGTGATGTCAGGTGCTGGATGAGGATTCTGGTTTCATCCACCCAGCACAGGATGCTGAGGAGATGAAAGAGTCAAGTGTTGGGCAAGAAGAAGGCAGGATATGCATGCTGATCAGGGCTCTGTGGTGTGTATGTATGTAGCTGTGAGAATCAACCTTCCACCTTAGATATCTGATCGGAAGACACCTTGGGTATCTGATAATTTAAATAATCTGCAGGAATATTTTTCTTCTTGCTTCACTGTGACTCTGCTGTTTAAAAAAATTTTTTTTAATTAGGTTATGTTAGTCATTATACAGTACTAATGACGAACTACAGTTAGTCATTATACAGTAATAATAACTACATCATTAGTTTTTGATGTAGTGTTCCATGATTCACTATAGCACCCAGTGTGGGACGTCGTGTAGGACTTCTTTTTTTTTTTTTTTTTTTACTTTTTTATTGTGTTATGTTAGTCACCATAAAATACATCATTAGTTTTTAATGCAGTGTTCCAAGATACATTGTTTATGTATAACACCCAGCACTCCATGCATATGTGCCCTCCTTAATACCCACCACCAGACTCACCGATCTCCACATCCCCTCCCCTTTAAAACCCTGTGTTTGTTTCTTGGAGTCCACAGTCTCTCATGGTTAATCGCCCCCTCTGATTCCCGCCCCCCACCTTCACTTTTCCTTTCCTTCTCCTAATGTCCTCCATGTTAGTCCTTATGTTCCACAAATAAGTGAAACCATATGATAATTGATTTCTCTGCTTGACTTATTTCACTTAGCATAATCTCCTCCAGTTCTACCCATGTTGATGCAAAAGCTGGGTATTCATCCTTTCTGATGGCTGAGTAATATTCCATTGTATATATGGACCACATCTTCTTTATCCATTCATCTGCTGAAGGGCATTTCAGCTCTTTCCACAGTTTGGCTATTGTGGACATTGCTGTTATGAACACTGGGGTGCATATGGCCCTTCTTTTCACTACATTTGTATCTTTGGGGTGAATACCCAGTAGTGCAACTGCTGGGTCATAGATTGACTCTGCTTTTTAGCTTAATTTGATTCTTGCCATTTCTCTTTTGAGGGTAGCTCTGTGTCCTTTTCTCTGAGGAGCTCTTAGGCATTGAGTGTTCTTACTTCCTCTGCATTACGGTTTGCAGAGCCTTGGGTTCTCTGTTGTTATCACCAATACCTCGTCTTCATGCTGATGCAGTTCATAAGTCTAGAGTGAATGCCTTCTGTTTGTTCACTCAACATACGTCTTCTTCATTACCACTTATCTGGAAAGCTTGGCCTGACTCCTCCAGTCTGAGTAGGGCCCTCCTTTGCCCACTCAAGTTCCAAGCCACCTATGTTACAGCTTGTATGGTGATACCTTGTGATCATTGGTTTATCTAACTCTCTTGCTTACTGGCCAGTGAGCTCCATGGCAACGAGGACTTCATCTTTTTCATGTGTTGCTCAGAGCATAGCACAACGTCTGGCTCTGATAGTGCTCTTGACAGCCACTATGGAGGTGGCCCTGGGTCAGGTTTGGGGAATACCTGGGTAAGGTTTGGGGAATGTATGCAACTCTGTTTTGTTCTCCAGGCACTCACAGTTTTGTTCACAAGGAACTCACAAGGGGATAGACACATAAGCAGCTAACTGCACACAGTGTGACCTGTTTGTTTAAAAGCTCTGACAGATAAATGAGAAGTATGCTGTGTTAGAGCCAGGAAATACCATGATCTATGTGAAGTGTTGAATATAAGGTGTTGAGTCCCTTCTTTCAGGAACTTGCAGTCTGCTAACCTGGACTTCATGAACGTGCTTAGTATGTAGCACAGCCATGTTGAGTGAGAAGTTTCTGGGTGATTCAAACACTTAAATCAATGAGGGTTAATTGGGCACTGATTATTCAAGCTAAAGTGTTTTATAAGATGCAAAGTGTAAGTAAGCATGGTTTCTTCCTTTAAGGTAGTACCCCTTAGATAGGAAAATATGACATGAAAGCCTAGAAGGTGAGATTTTTTTAAAAAGAGAAATCATTCTACAAGCACCAATGAGAAAGTCTGTGTTGAATTAGCAAGTGTACATAAGTTCTGTGAGTTTTGTGTTCTTCCATTTCCATTGGTCTTATCTATTCATCTCATGATGTAGAATGGTTTAGCTCTAAAAGATGTGAAATGAGCAGGTATGTAGAAGCAAATAACATCAGCTTCAAAATATAGAGATAGTTGGCTTCTCTCGGGTTTCTTAGGGAAATGTCAAAAAACACTGGTGTTGCCATGATTTTTTCAGTCAAATAAGTGTACATTGTTTAAGAATATGAATCACGGTATAGATAGCCATTCCTGCCAATAAAAGCAATTGTGCCTTTGTAAACTTCATTGCAGAACGTTTATTTCTGTCATCTTGTCAGCTCCCACCCTAAGAAACTATGACTGTAAGGACAGCTTATAATTTTGGAAACGGGACCAGTGCTGTTTCAACACACTAAAAATTTGTCTTGTGGTTATTGGGAGTAACTTGGTGCCAGTCCAGGATTCAGAGATGCTGGTGGCAGTAAAAGTGTTGATTTGTATGTTATATAGTCTCCTAAATTCGGCAGCTACTTTGTGATGGCACCATGGTGTTATCTCTCTACTTGCCAGCAATCCAGAAAGGTATCATCCATCCCTCCATGTCTCAGACGAAAACAGATTCACAGTAGTCCAAGCGGCACTTCAGTATGTTTCATATATATGTGTTATCCCATCTTCCCATCTGACATTCAGAATATATACCAGAGAGCAAACAAAAAAGAATCCTTCTTTCAATTTTGTGAGGTCATTTAGCCAGGACTGGTGACTGACTGCTCTGGAATCAAAGATTGGTGTTTCCTTTTGGGGAAAGTATGTGACACGTAAGGAAATTCCGTGGTGGAGAACCACTGGGGCTATTCACTAATTTAGTGCCTTGATGATAGGGTCATTTTAAAATTAAAATTAGGATGAAAACAGGACCAAAAGTTAGTCATAAATGGAATAGGAGCAATAGAGACAAGACAGATGTCAGGCATGTGAGGCTTTAGGTGAGAAATAATGTCTGCCTTTTCACTACCTGAAGATAGGGAGGAGGCCACTGTGGAACTGGAAATATTAAGTTGAGAGTCTGAGAAAGACTGGAAGCCCCACACTCCCGCCAGCCTTTTCATCTCACAACATAGTCATCTGACTTAAATTCCAAACTGGTGCCACTTTAACTTGATTTGGATCATTCTCTCAACATTTAATGTGACCTAGTCATTGTGTCCTTTTGTACTTGATCAAGTGAAGGATATGTGCTAAAGATTTTATATCCAGTTATGTTATATTTTCCAACAAGGGTTGAAGAAGAAATGATAACATTATTTTTGAAGTGGAAACTACCTCTTCTGGAAACCTCTGGCAATACTACTGTGAAGACCTCCACAGATCCTTACATTAAGTTGAGAGAACAGAGAAAACTTCATTTTTACATGGCATGGAGCTGTCTCCCTTGAAATGGAAGGCCAGGTGAACCCAGCTGCTCAAGTTGAAAAACTTCCTTTAAAACAAAACACAATAAATTCTATTGAGATATAGTTTGCATTCCATGAAATTCACCCTTGTTAAGTATATAGTTTAATAATTTTTGGTAAATTTACTGAGCTGTTCATTCATCACGCTAATCTAGTTTTGGAACACATCCATCACCCTAGTGAGGCCCTTGGTGCCCTTCTGTAGTTAATCCCCTTTGCCTCCAGTTCCAGGCAACCACCAATGCACTTCAGATCTCTACAGAATTGTGGAAGGCTTTATATTAAGGAAAGCAAGTTGGGCCAGGATGTTTCAGTTGGACTTGGGTGTCTTTGGCTTCCGAGGGTGGTGGGAGAGGAATGCTAAATATGAACTCAGATACTACAGACTGAATTGTGCAAGTCTTCTGATTTGTACCTATTATAAGAGAAAGTGGCCTTGGGCAGTGGAAGAAGCAAACCTAATCTGTACTTGCTTCCAAAGCTGCCAGAATGAGTTGAGAAGCTTCATTAAAAAATACTTTGAGGGACGTCTGGGTGGTACAGTCAGTTAAGTGTCAGATTCTTGACTTTGGCTCTGATCATGATCTCAGGCTGGTAAGATCTAAGCCCTGGGTCAGGCTCCACGCTCAGCACAGTGTCTGCTCGTTTCTCTCTCCCTCTACCCCTCCTGCTCATGCTTCCTCTCTTTCTTTTCTCAAATAAATTAATAAATCTTAAAGAAAAAAAAAAAAGGTAGTTTGAGATTGTTTAATACTTTCTCTGGCCAGACTGTGAGCTCAGATGATCTTACTTGGGAAGACTGGCCTCTGTAGATACATGTAAGTGTCCTGGTTCAGTATGTGAGGAGCTTCCACTGAAGATTGTTTATCCTTAGTGTGACTGCAGGTGAGAGAACGTTGTTCTTACCCTCAGAAAATATTTCCTCTTCCCAAAGAATCTTGTCTATAACCTTGAGAAGTTTTTCATGGGTTCCCAACTTTGGATATGTGAAATTTTTTTCTCACGTGTTCGTGGAGACCACTCTTCCCAAGTAAGGTCACCTGAGGTCACACTTTGGTCAAAGGATCAAGTCAGCTCTGCTTTTTGTAGAAGTTTTTCAACTCTCTCTGGTTGATTTTGCAGCAAGGATGCCTGCGACACTGTCTGTTTTCCATTCAAAATCTGTTTTAGAGTTGCACAATGCAAACTCAAGCCTGTCACTTAAAATCTCCAAGAAGGCTTCTGCACTCTGATAACTCTCACTTCTCTCATTTATCCAGTGAACAACAGTGTCATTTTGAGCATTGTTCTAGATGATGGGGACACATGTGTTAAGAGGAAAAGCAATGCCATTGTTCCCCTGAAGTTTACATTTTCATGGGGGAAGAGAAATAGTAAATAAGTAAGGTAAATTTAGACAGACGGTAGTAATAGAAATCAAAGCAGGGTGTTGCAATGGGAATGATAGGTACCGCAGGATCGCGTTGTTGGGATAGGTAGGGTGATCAGGAGAAAGCCTCCGTGAGGAGACAGTCATTTCAGCTGAGACTAGAGCCACACAGGAGCTGGTCCTATGAAGATTTATTTGCTAGACAGGCATTCCAAGCAGAGCATTTAGCAATTGCCAGAAGTAGTGGGCATGAGCGTGGTGTGTTTGAAAGACCCAAAATAAGGCCAGTGTGGCCATAATGTTGGAAAGACAGAATGATCCAAGATGAGGTCAGAGAGGCTGGATCCAGTGGTAAGGCATTTGGTATTTATTCCAAGTGCAGTAGGAAGCTGTGGGGGAGGGGGAGAGACAGTGATATGATATGATTTACATTTAATCCAGATTACACTAAGGGCTGGGTATAAAATGGAATCTAGTCATTATGGGAGGGAGCTGGGTATGGCTAGTACTAGGGTCATAGTGACTTCTGGTAGTTTCTCACATGTTGATTCTTAATGTGATGTCATTTCTCTTCATTTTTTGGTGCATGTGTCCTGTTAGAGACATCTCCTTCCTCCTCCTCCTCCTCCTCCTTCTTCTACTTCTTCTCCTTCTTCTTCTTTTTAATAGTCCTCAGTGAATTGGCTACCTAAAATAAGGATGACTTTAAGTCACTGAGTGAAAATATTTTTTAGCGGTAATAGGGTACAATCCCCTCATTTTAGAATTGAGGTCACTGAAGTCAAGAGGAAAATCAGTGACTTGTCTTAGTTTATTCACCTTGTTAATGACAGAGCCAAAAGTGTAACCCAAGCTCCAGGTTCCTCACCAGTTGTTCCTTCCACTAATGTCCAGCCTGGGTGGTAATCTCGTAAAATGTGCTCACTTTAGTATTCTGTGATGTGAGAATCAGGTATATTGTTCGGTGGGCAGAGAGGCCTGAGTTAGTTAAGACAAGTTGGAAGAGTACATCATTGTGTCAACCCAAGGTGATCAAGATGCCTGAGCAAGGGTGGGAGAGAGCCAGCACATTGACAGGACTTTAAAAGGTCAGAGTGATGAAGACGGCAGATGGACAGAGCTGTAGGGGGGTAATGCCAAGCAGGGAGCAGATGAACCTGAGACTGTCTGAGGGCATTACAGGACATTCAGCAGATGGGCTGTGCCGGAACATGGGGTGAGCAACACTGTTGTTGACACTAATTACTTGTGATGGAGGTGCTTTGCAAAACATGGGGGAAAATGGCCTTATTTCATAGAACATTTGCTGTAACAGTGGACAAGTTTACAACAGCTTTCCATGTTAAATGTACTAAATTGAGGAACCAGGGATATATTTGCAGTTTGCTTTACCCCCCTCTAATCATGTTTGAGATGGAGATACCGATTAGGACATGCCACAGTGCCCAGATAATGGCATTTCTTCTGAGCATTGAGCATTTTCAGAAATTAAAATTCCCTTTAAAGTAAAATATTCAGAAGCGAAACAATGCATAACATGACAGATGAGGTGATTTTTGTAAGAGAAACCAGCAAGTAAATCCAGAGTGAGAAACATGAAAACTGTCACATCTTCTCTGTTGGCACAGTTTCATACCCCCCCCCAAAAAAAAGAAAAGAAAAGAAATAAAGATGGTTATATGTTAAAAAGCCTGAACAAATATAAGATTAAATGGAGAGGCTCTCCTTTCAATGTTAACAGAAAGGAGTTTATATATAATTTAGCATTTTAACTCAAGAGATTTGTTTGGAGCAGTTATTAGGGGCCAGATGCAGTGTTTTGGTGATGGAAAATTGAGCTGGATGGGATCCCGTATCTCAAATCGCTCATCATTTAGTCAGAGGGGACACACACATAGCTGCTATTAAGGAAGTAAGTTTTTTGTTTTGTTTTTTTTTAATGCTTTTGTCACGTGACTGATCAGCTTCTGTGGTCATGAGAGTAAGAAATTAAACTATGGAGGTCATCCATGACCTTGAGAAAGGTGGGTTGGTTAAATGGTACATTTGTCCTTCGGTTACCTTTGTGTTGATTGTCCCTCCATATACTGGGTTTGCAATGGAGAGGGGCCTCTTCCCTCCTGACTTCAGTTTTTTAATCTCTGGCTCCAGAGAAGCAAAATGCTAGATGGTACTGGGTGATTCCCAGCATCCAGTTAGCTGGAAGAGGTGGGCACATGGAGAGCGGTACCTCAGTCTGGCTGGAAGCATGTCAATTTGCTGTTCATTTATAAGGCAGTGAGTTTGTGAGTTCTCCTTAGCCGTATTGTTTGCATTCTCTCCTCATAGCCAGTTCTTTCATCCCATTAATTTTTCTTCTGCCTCACTTCTTCCCTTAAAAAATCTCTTATTTCCTCGCCACTGCCCCAAGGCCAAATTAAATTTGTCAAGAGTAGTTTGGAACTCAGGTCCATAAACTTTCAATGCCGAACTGCAACTGTTGGGTTTTCACAGTTTTCAGAAGCTTGTCTGGCCCTAAAATAGGATTTCTTACTTGGCTTCTGCCTTCTTCATTAGTCACTTTATCATAATGAAAATTAGAGTCCTCTTCAGTACTCACATAAGCTATAAAGTCACGTTCATGAAAACAAATTAAAATTTTATCCTCATTGTCTCTCTTGCCCAACACACCAATATATAATTTTATTTCAGACTTGGAAAAATCATTTAGTTGATTGATATAGCAATAAAAAGACATGTTAGATCAACCAAGATTAAAAAAAAAAAGGCAACTCAACTAAACTGTCTTTGTTTCACAATAATCTTTTATCTCAAGTTACCAGGACCTTACTTAAATGACTGAATGGCATATAAAAGTTGTTCTCTGACAAAACTTTTATTGACTGAAGGCTAACTGATCTGAAGGAGTTTCTCAAAGTGTCATTTAGGTTCTGGGATGCTCACAGGACCCAATTTAATTATTCGTTTCTCGGTAGTTTAGCTATTGCTAATGCACATATGCATTATGTAGGGTTCCTTCAGCAACACATCTGGAACTGAACAGGGTTGAGAGGAAGACATTTACGTGGAAAGTGTAGGAAAAACCTGGAGGGAGTGGGAGAGTGACGGAATGAAGGGAAGGCAGACAGTAAAGGTGAGCTGTTCAACCAGCATTACAATGGGAGCCCAGAACTTGACCCAGAGGACAGACTCTGGGAAATAACACAAAACACACAACTGAAGGATGAGGGGGTAATTGGCGTTACCAACTCACAAGACATTGGTGGAAGACTGGCCTGCTCCTGGGGGTATTAACTTCTTGGCACTTCTGGCTTGCCATGGCGTAGCATGTCTGGGCAACTCATCTTTCCATCCTTCCGAAGGTCAGCTACTGGTAATTAGAAGTCAGCCTGAGACCAGCACACAGAATGGTCCCAGGACAACAGGAGCCTTTGACAATGTTGTTTCTCCAATTTTAGACTACCTGACAAACAGAGGAACAGAGACCAAAGTTAAGTCTTAAATCTTTGTTCCCTTTTTAAGTCATTACTTTTATCTGTTTCCCTCATTGATAGTTTAATCAAGAGATTCCTTCATCTTTCCACTCATGCTCCTGCACTGGAGGAGATTCTCAGAGGTGATCTGACAGTGGGAAAAATGAAGAGAAAGAAAGCTACCTGAATGATTCATAAACTGGAGAAGCAGATCATGAGTAATCAAGGGTTGTCAGAGCAGGCCTTTGCGGCTAAGAGAATGCGTTCGCTGTTTCAGCTGTCCACAAGAACAAATCATCTCGTGCTCAGTGCCATCATGAATGTCACACATGTAATAGGCATTTCCATTTGAATATGACACTTTTAAACAGTATAAAAAGCAAGTCAAGCCAGTGTGCTCCTTTCACCTTGGAATCTAAAATCTGAGCAAAACACCGAAATGGATATAATAGCATAGCCCAGAGTGTACAAAATGAAACAGGGGCCACGAAAGCAATGAAATGAGCATGAGTGAAAGCATGTCTAAGAAATCAAACCAGGGGTAATATGATAAGCAGTAAGTAACACAACCTCATGGTCAGGAATAGAATTGTGAATCTTTAGGTTTTAGTCAAAAGGACAACTTGAGCTCCCTCCGAGGGGGACAGGTTGCCACATGGAGGTG
This sequence comes from Neogale vison, assembly GCF_020171115.1. Taxonomy (NCBI): domain Eukaryota; kingdom Metazoa; phylum Chordata; class Mammalia; order Carnivora; family Mustelidae; genus Neogale; species Neogale vison. Next base: position 94,202,800 of record NC_058093.1, on the reverse strand, counting down.
TGGTCTTAGTGGTAATGGATCAACCAAACTTTCCATAATAGGTGTATGGATGGTCGTGTGACATTGTCTGAAGTTCTAAATGAATAATAGGTAATTCACATACATTTAAAACACTGGTTCAAACGTATTCAGGCCAGATAAAGCACAATTGCTGACCAGATTCAGCATACAGTTCAAATTGGATTGGCGACCTCTGACACAGGGGGATGTATGAATACCAGATGATTTTCATTGCTAAAGATGAAAGAGGGCTATGTGTATGGTGAGAGAGAGAGGGACAGAGGCAGAGAGAAGCACCTGTGTGCTTATGATGAATATATATACATATGCACTTATATATGTGTATATATGCATGCATGCATTTTATTGAAAACAATGAGAAAAGTATTCTGAGTTGATGAATGGGGAGGATTGCAAAGGGAAGTGTTTTCCACGTTCTTCTGCCATTTCAGTCATGTTCTCACTTCAAGGCTAACTCAGCCATTATCAAATCACTGACTCCTTGCCTGTATTAGAAACGATTTTTACTGAGAGTCTCTTGGTATGTAAGTGGATTTGCAGGGAAATCCATAATTGACTAGGCCTGGCATAAGGTGAGAGATTTAAGCAGCTTGTTTTGTAAGAGGGGAGAATATGGAGAAGTTTGTAAGAACTTTAGGTTGTGGCTTAAAAATAAGAATGACATATGCTGAGTGCTGGGTCCCAAGGTATTTTGCCTTTGTTATCTCTTTTAGTCCCAACAACAATCTTGTATTAAGAAACCATTTTCAAGAAGGGATGATATATCTCTGTATACATACATGTACATAGAGACCTAGAGTTTTAATGGTTTCTTACAGATTCTAGAAGCAATGAACATCAGTACCAAGGCTCATACATATCATACTTCTTAAAGTCTGTATACGGGCCCATGCATAAGGTATTCTAAGTATTAAGTATTGTCCACATTTTCCAGCAAGCAGAAAAAATATACATTTATTTGTATTTGTCCGTAGTATTCCTCTTTGGAATACAGGTTGATAAATGTTGCTTCATTTGGTGACTCTGAGATAGAATATGTGCCTCTTGTGGTGCCTAAACTCACCTGACTGCATTTCTCCATGACCCATTTGTCTACTGGAGTCTTTTAGCAGCTTAGTTAAAATTTTTCAGAGCAGTAGTTTTACCTATCAACAGTCATTTCAAGCAATTCAGAGCTTGTGCTTGGAGTAGAGAGAGAGGATCAGTCCTACCCAACCTAGAACTTCGTGGCTGAGAATGGCTGCCTCAGAACAAACTCCGATGGGGGCTGTGAGATGGTGGGAAATGGATGCTTGTCAGTAGATGGTTATGGAATGTGTCATCAAAGCAGCAAGAGCAGAGATAGAGTTGGAGGTTAGCATTAGGCAGGCAAGCAGACTGAGAGTAGGAAAGCAGAGGTGCACAGAGGGAACCACGGGCCAGCAAATCTATATCCCTGAGAGAGGGCAACCCTTCTTCACCTCTTCCTTCTGCAAGAACAGGCTCTTCTTCCTGCCTATATTTCTACTCCGTTCTCTGAATTCTTCCAATAAATACCTATTTTTAATCTGAGCTAGTCTGTATATGTTTCTGTTCCATGAAATGGAATGACCCCATCTAAGGGGACCTTTCTTGGGGAAGTGTGATGTGAATTGAGATTGAAGCCATCATTTCTTCTTTATTACTTGGGAAAAGAAGAATATGATTGGCAAGTAATTACTTCTCATGATTTCATCATCTTAAGGAGACAAAAGCTCATGCATACCTCACTAAGAAATAAGAAAGGTAGTTGTTACCTGCTTTTGTCTGTTTCATTTTAGAGAGGAAATTGAGAAAAACTTGCTGAAGGTAGAATTGTTGAGGCAATTTTCTCTGGGATATTCATTTTTAATGCTAGGTCTTATTTATAGATAGTTGGGATGAGGACAGAATACATGTCATTATTGAGATCAGAGTCAACAGTAGTGTGTCCCACATTAGGTTTTTCATACCTCATCCCTTGATCCACCAACTGATTTTTATCCCAAAGGTTTTGAGGAATCGTCTTTACTTTTTGCTTTGTCTCACGTAGCATTTTGTATCCCTGAATAGCAACATATAATTTAAAGATGTAATAGCATGAAGTTATGCTAATTTTTTAATGCATTAATTCTGTGTTGACACCTCTGCACAGATGTTGGTGTAGTATTAATTTCTATTTTCCCTCAACTGTCTGTGCGCAAGCTAACAGAGTGGAAGAAGCTACTTCACAATTCTGTAGGTAGTTAGAAAAGACATTGAACCTATTTTAAATTACTAACAGATGAGTCAGACTGTGTTTTTTAAACACGTGATTTTGAAACCTACTAAGAACACAAAATGGTGCTTTTGATAAGATAACTTCATGATTAATCAATCAGTATTCATTGGACACTCTTGGGAAGAGCATGTTGGATGCCAAAACAAATATATCTAACAAATGCATGAAAGTGTAAATAAATGATCAAGAGAGCAATCTTTTAATGATATTAGTGAAACACTGTCCTTTCTCTGATGGGACTGAATTGGAAACACTCATGATTAAATTTTCGTGGAACAGAGTGTTGGGAAAGTGGATTATGTGTATTGGATACATCGCCTAAGTAGTGATGGAAATTATTTTTTCTTACATACTTATTGTTGAAAGTCTATAATACTATTTTGCCTGCTTTTCATCCTTAGAAACAGAGCCCCAGGGGCGCCTGGGTGGCTCAGTGGGTTAAGCCGCTGCCTTCGGCTCAGGTCATGATCTCAGGATCCTGGGATCGAGTCCTGCATCGGGCTCTCTGCTCAGCAGGGAGCCTGCTTCCCTTCCTCTCTCTCTGCCTGCCTCTCTGCTTACTTGTGATCTCTCTCTGTCAAATGAATAAATAAAATCTTTAAAAAAAAATTAAAAAAAAAAAAAAAAGAAACAGAGCCCCAATAATGTAATCGATAGCTCTTTGGATTCAGGATGTTTTTTAAGCACCCCAGTTAGTCATAGTGAGCATCCAGGGTTATTGTAACGTTGAAGAATAAAATAGATGGCTGAACCTCTATGCAGCTGCAAATATTCCTGGTGTGGGGAGAGGCTCCTCTGTGTTCCTCCTTTTTCTTCTCTTTTATCTCCTCCTTAACCTGTTCTTTCTTCTCTTCTTTAGTCAAAATCCTACTTGTGAATTGTTTTATTGATGATTACTTTATGCTTCTTAGAGTACAAATATAACCCTAACTCCACATGTTTGAGAGATTTAATAAGGGATTAAAGTATAAAATATCTTAGATAAGTTCTCTGTTTTATATGAGTTTTGTCATATCTAGACTCCATGGGGATAATATTTTGAAAATATTAAACCGAAGTTGTTGACATTCATTGATTTCTTTCTTTTCTTTTCTTTCTTTTTTTTTTTTACTCTATCTGCTTTAGAAAGTGGAAAGCAGGTACATAGGTCCCACCAGACGGTGGAAGAGGAAATTATAAAACCCTCAAGTCTCTATGAGGGGAAGCATAGAGGAGGAGAAATGGAAACAGTAGAAACAAGTGATCTGACACCTGTGTATGTTCTCATTGCCTCATCCATTCACCACAAAATAACAATAGTTGGTCACAGCAAAAGGCTGAGTTAATGACTCCTTGCCCAGGCTGGTAGCTTTCTGCCCTAGAAGTGATTTGGATGTTTCCTGGTGACCTTTTGGGGATGCAGGAGGAAGCTGATCTCAAAACCTGGTACCACATGGGGTGTAGGTTAGGCTGTGGTCAAACTGCGGGACATGGCTAAGACCCAGAAGGGGTTCCCCAGCACTACCAAAGAGGGAGGTGGGGAAGAGAACTGGACTGGACTGAGCTAAGGGGAAACAAACAACCAAACAACCAAGAATTTACCAGGTCCAAAATAACAGACAACTTCGCAAGGCTCTCAGGACACACTAGATCAACAGAAGACACAAACCAAAGACCTATGCAAAGATCAAGGAGCCCACTAATAATGTGGTATCACCTAAGCTTTTGCTACTCTTTTTCTTTTTTAAAGATTTATTTATTTATTCGAGAGAGAGAGAGGGTGCACACACAAGTGGGAGGAGCAGGGAGAGGAGAGAGAGAATCTCATGTGGGGCTCCATCTTATGACCCCAAGATCATGACCTGCACTAAAACCAAGAGTTGGACACTCAACTGACTGATCCACTCAGGTGCTCCCTTTTGCTACTCTTAAGGTGCCATTTTGGGAAGAGGAAAGCTCATAATTTATCTTTAAAAACCAGAGTTGACTTCCTAAAATCTTATAAACAGAAAGAGCCTAAAAGACCTGTAATTGTATCTTTATTTTTTTTTTTTTAAGATTTTATTTATTTGAGAGAGAGCGTGAGAGGGAGAAGGTCAGAGGGAGGAGCAGACTCCCCTTGGAGCTGGGACCCCAATGCAGCACTCAATCCCAGGACTCCAGGATTATGACCTGAACCAAAGGCAGTGGCTTAACCAACTGAGCCACCCAGGCACCCCTGTAATGTATCTTTTTAAACTTCATATTTTTATAGGGTAGGAATATGTTTGCTGTACGTTTGAGTGTAACATGTTAATTGCAACCCATGGTTCACAATAAGATATCTTAGAGCAGCTGGTTGTTTTCTCCACATCCCATTTGTAGCAAGAATGTAGGAAGAATCTCTTCTTCCTCGTCTTCGTCTCTGTCTCTGTTGTTGTTGTCTTCATCGTCTTCTTCTTTTTTGTTTTTGCTTTGTTAATCTACACTGCAGTATTGGCTTCTGGAGTAGAATTCAGTGATTTGTCACTTACAAACAACACCCAGCGCTCAACACTGCAAGTGCCCTCTTTACTACCCATCACCCATCCAGCCTATCTCCCACCTGCCTTCCTCCATCAGCCCTCAGTTTGTTCTCTTTCCTTAAGAGTCTCCTGTGGTTTGTTTCTCTCTCTCTCTCTCTTTTCTCCCCCTGGGGAGAACACTTGTAATGGCAGAAGCTGGAAGATCTTTGTAAAGTTCTCCTGAGGAATTAGACTTTAAACATAAAACTTTGCAATATCAAGTTATATGGAGGATTGGGTTTCACAAACACACTTTTGAGAGTGAGTGTTTGCTGCTTGTAGAATACAGAATGGCTTTCTAGCATCAAAGAAAACACTTGCTTTCATTTAGTACTTTTCACTCAAGAACACTGCTGGTGGTGCATTCTTTCAGAATGGGAAGTATGGTCAAAGATTTTCAAGTTCTACGTTGAAAGCTGTTTCAAGAAGCAGAAAGTTAAGTGACAGCCTTGAGAAGCTTAAAAACACACTTATTGATAGGTAAAATAAGTAATCAGTGGCATTCATTTTCATCATCTATTTCATGCTTTTTGAAATAATTTCTAACATGTGTGTATGACTGCACATGCTTGCATGGGCGGGCGTGCCCGTGTGCACACACACACCTACTGCACACTCCTACCTACTTTCCTTTTGCCTAAGTTTTAAGCATAGATGAAGAGCTTAATCAAGATCCATCTCCTTGTTGAAGGCTTATGCAGACACTCCCATTTCTTCCTTCTTTTAATATTTATTTCCTGTCTTCCTTATTTAGGGACTAATTGTATTTTGCTTGTAGATTTACTAGTAGTTTTCTGGGAGCTTCATGCTTCCGCAGGAAAGAGTATAAGCCCCGTAAGGACAGCAGTGATGCCCTGTGATCTCATTCTGCTCTTCTGGGCACAAAGGAAAAAACTACTACTTGGTAACTAACATTAAAAACACACAACTATCCCAAATAAGCAACACAGTCTTGCAGAAATTCCTGGTGATTCCTTTTAATCAGCTCTGCTAGGTCATGTTTACTAAAAAGCTGAGCGTAATGAACTTGTGTGTTGACCGAAAAAAACGAAAGACTAAGAAGGCTCTGGGTAAAAGTGGTGGAGGATGATAAAGTGAGAACTTTGGTTACTTGTATAAGCATGGTAGTGATTTTGATTTATCCTTTTTGTGCATCATTGTGAAGTTGCCTGAATCACCCTAGAAATACTGAGAAATTATGGCAGCAGGTAAGGGATTAGTTAATTCCCCAAATCTACAAGTCTATTCCCCTACCCTCCCAGCATATGATTTTGGCATCTGTCTTACCAGCAAGCTGCTACGAATCTACAACATTGTGAGGAGAAACTCAAAATATTTAAGAAATATGAGCATACTGTTTAGATTACATATTTCAAATATTGCACCTCCCCCTTAATGTCTGACTAAGGCCCAGCTGGGAAGTAATTTTGGTTCAGTAGAAGTTGTACGCCAATTTGTATTTTTCAAGTTTTGCATCAAGGCTCAGGGAAGAGACTCCATCCTGTGCTAACGTGTTCAGTTTGGGACTTTTTGGAAATGCATGGAGAACAGTTGGAGTTCCGAATCTAATTGTGTGAAATATTCCTGACATTTTGGGGTGGATTCCAATTCCAGTGGAGAAATTTCATTAGAGAGTTCTATATTAAGACAAATTATATTTACTGTCTTTTCATAAATTATAACAGGACTGTCTAACTGCAGGTAGTGGCTACCAGTTTCTTGCCAGAAAGGTTAGATCATTTTATGAGGTCAGAGGAGCAAGCTTACAAGTTAGGGTACAGTGAAGAAGAGAAATAAATTTGGCATTATGCTCTGAAGCTTGCAGAGCAGAAATGTTTCCTAAGCCCTCCCAACATTTTCCCCCGAAGCTTAACTTTTCAAAACTTAAGGTGGCTATAACTAAAGTCTGTCATATCATCTAGAACTTGTGGAATTCCTATCTCTGAAACTAACTGAGAAGCTGTGTTGATATCATAATACCTACAGTGTCTTGGAAAGTCTTTTAATGCTTAATCTCATTAAGAGGTAGTATATTTTAACATGCAACACAATTGTGACTGCTATCTTTAGCATTTAAGAAGGAAGACTGAACCTGTGGGGTTTGATTATTAACTCTGTTATTATGTTGCTAGTGTATTCATGAAATTGTTTGGTTATGCACCCATAATTTATTTTTATTTTATATTTTGGAAGCATTGTTATAGGTTAATTGGCTCTATATTTTACAAGTTTGCATCACTAATACCAATAAAAATCTGTTTATATTGTTCTTCTGGGGTTCTGATTGCATTAAGGAATGATTAGTCCTAATTAAGTTCTGTAGACTGTGCTAATTACAATCAAATAAGACTTTACATAAAAATGTGGAATTATGCTGAAGTAAATGCATTTTTGATCATTAATTAAAAAACCACTGGGCAGACCTTTGAAGATGTTTTTACTTTCTTTCGTATTGTTAGTTGTGAGAAGGAAACTTCAACAAGCCAGTGCATTTGCAAAGGGTGTCTCCCATAGTTGTGCAGAAGCAATCTTGTTAATTATAAATTTGAGTGATGTTTCCTCATTTTACTCCTCATGAGAACTAAACTGTCCCAGCTGTTCCTCAGCCACCCTCCAGGTAGTAATATCATGTTTACATTACAGAATAAAAACGCGAGGCTGAGGGTTTGAAGAGCATGTGTTCTATCATATTGCCTCATTTAACTTTTATGCACTGCAGTCCTTTTCACGTTTGACATTTCCCTGATTTCTTGCTAATGCTGTTGCTTCATCTGCGCTCTCCTGTGTGTAGTGGTAATGATACTTCTACCTGAACTTCCCTGGTGTGCCGCTGACAACTGATGGAGACAATCCTTTTGCCCTCAGCACTGACTTTAATACTCTTTCTTATAGGAGTGTGGAATTTCATATGTAAATGAGGAAAAGATAAACAGGAGAGATTCACAATTTCTGGCCACCTACATCTGTTTCTGTCCTTTCATAGGAAGCACGGAATGAGATAGTGCCTTTAAAACACAGCATGTTTCCTGGTGCATGGAAGGGTTCAATAAATGTTAGCTAAAATAATAATTATTGTTACCATTGCATTGTGCTCGATCCTGCTGGAAGTCCAATTTGAGACCAATTAATTGGTTTTGGGCTCAGAAGGAAGAAAGTATTTCATCAGAATTCTCCCAGCAATTTTTCTTCCTCTTCTGGACCACTCCTGCTTGGAGATGCTTGGAAGTTGTTGGCTAAAACACTTACAGAAGCCGAACTCTCTTGGCTGCTTCGATGACATTTTGATGCAGTCCTGTGGGCTCCAGCTCAGAAATAATACTCAGATCTTTGGCCATTAATCTACACTCTAACCTTAATCTCCTTTTTCTAAACCACCTCCTCCTCATTCATTTCCTCATGCCTACTTACTTTTCTCACCTATTTATCAACCCAAGAGCAATTTGTCTAATTTTCTGACTTAATTGTGCCTTGATTTGTTTCCCATTTTCAAACATTTTTTCTTTTGGCCTTAAATTTTTTTTTCTCACTCTTCAGATACTCCTCATTATTTTATTCCTGTTATTTTCTGCTGTGGCCCTATCTTCACTTGAGCTGCTGGTCTTCAAGACCTGACCTTTTTTCTTTTTAAATCTCATTACTGTTATTTCTCTCTGATTGAGTCCCCATTCTAGTCAATCAAGTATGCATTTTGCCTTTCACATATGACTCTCATTTCAAGCTCTGGGTTTGATACATGACTTTTGCTGTGCATGGAGTTTCCTCTTTGACCCTTGGTCAAAACTCCCTTTACTTCCCCTTCCTTAAGTTTGTCAGAATTCTTTTCTTTCAAGAATTTTTTTACATCTAGATTATTACATGCCTCTGCTTGAAGCATCTTGGAGATCATGTAGCCAAATCTTCTTATGTTACAGATGAGGAAACTAAGGCCCAAGGTGGGTCACCTGACTGCCCAGGATTGCGAGACCCTTAAGTCTCAGAACAAGACCTCGTGATTCCAAATCCCATGCTCATCCTTGCACCTGCTGTATCTCAGCACACACAAACATATGCCTTTTTTTGTATCTTATGCGTTTAGTTTTTTTTTTTTAAGATTTTATTTATTTATTTGACAGAAATCACAAGTAGATGGAGAGGCAGGCAGAGAGATAGAGAGAGAGAGAGAGGGAAGCAGGCTCCCTGCTGAGCAGAGAGCCCTATGTGGGACTCTATCCCAGGACCCTGAGATCATGACCTGAGCTGAAGGCAGCGGCTTAACCCACTGAGCCACCCAGGCGCCCCATGAGTTTAGTTTTGTTTTTTAAATTTATGCATATGTCTTTTTCCCCTCAGTTACTTTGTAAATTCTTATAACTCAGGGACCCATACCTCTTTGTTTTTACTCTTTGTCTTCTACAATCCTGCAGAATATCTAACACAAACTGAATTCTCAACAGGGGTTCAGTAAATGCAAACATAATTCTCCATATCATGTTAACATTTTTATTTTCTGTTTCCTGTCTCGATTTCTCTATGTTTTATTCCATATCATTGTTTTCATTTCTTTCGCTTCTTTTTCCCTCGCTTGCCTTAAGTCTTTCCTCCTAAGTTATTTTAAAAATTATATTTGTCTGCATCATATTAGCTTTCTCATTTGTGCTCAGATCTTTGTTCTGACATTTCTTATAACTAGATTTTAGTTAGAGGATAAAAGGTAGGTAGTTAATGGCTTTTTTCTTAGTGTGTGGGCAGCAAAACCCAACAGCCTGTGTGTCGATTATTGTCGGAGTCTTTGTACTTTATTTGTATAGTATATGAGTAAATTAACCCTCTGTGTACTAACTCCAGTCTTTTATCTAGTTGGCTGCTGTTACCTCATGAACTTTTCAAATGTTTGACATGTTTCACTAGGAGGTCTCTTCATTTATTGGTTTGTAAGTCAGTTAGCAACCATATGGCAATCTGCCTAATGGGAAAGGTTGAACTAGATGCAGTTTTTCCGTGTTGGTGGAATGGGGACATCCACACATTGCTTTTTATAAATGGGTAGCATACAAAATTCAGAGACAGAATTTGAATGTTTTGGAGTCCTGCTCCGTTAGAACAATCTTGAAAGAGTGAGGCCAGTCCTTTAAAGAATTATTTGATGTAAAACAGGAGAGCTAGAATGTTTTCAGGCTTTCTTGTTTTGTTTTCTTGGTTTCTTTCTTTCTTTTCTACGTTGAAGTTAATATTTTATTTTTATTTTTTAAGATTTCATTTATTTATTTGACAGAGAGCAAGAGGGAGAGAGAGCGTGCACAAGTAGAACAGTAGACAGAGGGAGAGGGAGAAGCAGGCTCCCCGTGTAGCAAGGAGCCTGGCTCCGGGCTCTATCCCAGGGCTCTGGGATCATGACCTGAACTGAAGGCAGATGTTTAATCAACTGAGCTATCCAGGAGCCCCTCAAGTTAATTTTTAAATGAAAATGTGATTTCAGTTCTCAGCCAGGTCCTTTTACCTATAATTTTCCTCTTGAGCCAACAAATGTTTATGAACAAGTCAGCTGGAGGACTTGGAATGTGCTGAATCCTGCCAAGCATGGCGGTTCTTTTACATTTGGATTCCCTAAGGAAAGAAGTGAACATCACCTGCTGTTTTCTTTCCCCAGGGCAATGGCTTTGCTTTGCAGGCAGTAGAACTGCCTGTCCTCTACTTTGTTGCACTAGCACCTTGTGACCCTTTCACATCTGTTGTGTTCTAAGACCTTACAGTGCTTGAAGCCCAGGCTGCATGTGTTGTCATGACTGTACACAGATGTTGAGATATCTCTGTCTTTTTTTGTTAAGACTTTATTTGTCAGAGGAGAGAGCAGAAGCAGGGGAAGCCGCAGGCAGAGGCAGAAGCAGGCTCTCTGCTGAGCAGGGAGCTAGATATGGAACTCAATCCCAAGACCACGGAGTTGTGACCTGAGGTAAAGGCTGATGCTTAACCAACTTAGCCACCCAGGTGTCCGAACACTGAGATTCTTTTTTTTTTTTTTAAAGATTTTATTTATTTATCTGACAGACAGAGATCACAAGTAGGCAGAGAGACAGGCAGAGAGAGAGGAGGAAGCAGGCTCCCTGCGGAGCAGAGAGCCCGATGAGGGGCTTGATCCCAGGACCCTGGGATCATGACCTGAGCCGAAGGCAGAGGCTTTAACCCACTGAGCCACCCAGGCGCTCCCGAACACTAAGATTCTTAACAGAAGTAACCATGCACCTCTCTTGTTGGCTATTTTAGGTCATAATAAACTTCTGTAGTTGCCAAGTTCCACAGATTTAAAGTCAACCCATTAACTTGGCTTCCCTGGTAGAGAAAGCTGAACCTACAATTCAGGTTTTTTATTATGTAAGGAAGAGGAAGAAAAGTTGAGTTTTCTAGATTCTTTCATTTGTTCACTGAAGTTTTACCTTCTAAAGATTTCATTTTGTCTTGGAATTAAAGTCAATCTAATCCAGTGTTGATTACGTGGTTGTGTTGCTACCAGAATAGAGAGAGAACGGCTTTGAATTTTGACTGTATGTGTGCCCATGTGTGTATGTATATGTGTTTGTGTGTGTGTACTTTTAAAACGAATCCTAAACTTTACATTTTTTGCACATTCTTAACCAGAAAACCTGAGCTAATGACCATATTGAACAGAGAACCATTTTTACACCATTCAATACTGAAGCAGTAAAAATTATCTCAAAAAACATGCAAACTGAAGGCCCATCTGAGCCATTTGAAGTAAAGAATATGGACTGTTTATGAGTGGCATGAATATTTGTCTGTGACATGGCCTGAAGGTTAACGAATGCCTCCTATTCCTCATCCTACTTGTATGTTGGCTGTATCCCCGCTAGATCCCCATCCACATTAATGATGAAAAAGAAAGCTTAGCCAATTCTCCCAGCTGCTTTTAGATATTAGTGGGACATAACAAAATAACTAAATATTTATCTCCACCCACATTAGTACTGTAACAAATATGAATTAATTGACTGTCACATATCTTATTTAATATTTGTTGACCATTTTATATTTTGCAAATTCTGTATCATGTAGTCTTCAATTTTTCTATATAGTTGTAAACTGTTTCTCATCTTATGACTCTACAAAACTATTATATCAAAGACTAGAATATAAACAATTGAAAGAGAATTTTCTATGAAAAAAATGCAAATTTTGCTCAAATCGATGTACAAACCATTTTCTTCCTAGCTGTGTAGATGACAAGCAAATTAATCTTATTGTTCTCTTAGTTTTGAAGGTATTACATTTAATTCTATTACAAAAATTTTCTATGTCACATCATTGCTGATGACTAGTAGTGAAAATCTGCATGCAGACAGACATTCCTGAGTGTAAATACGTTGGCTGTCTCAGCTCTAAGATGTAAATATTCATGTAAAAATGGGCAGTAGTGAATGAAATTGTAGTCAAATAAGACATTTGTGACTTTAAGAGGAAGATTTTGTGGGCAGCTTAAATTATGCTTGAATGTAGATAACTAAAATATGTACTGATTCTCACAGGGATGTTTAAATTACAGTATGAAGCATTTTAGGAATTAAAAATTTCCCATGGAGTTGAATCACATTAATAGTAAAGACAGATGACCACCTAACAGAGAAATGAAGGCAGGAGTTATCTGGAGAGGATTAGGTAGGGGTGATTAGTTTAATATATTTCCATATCAGAGGTTAAACAACTCATGAAGAAAACACAAGTTAGTAGATGATAACTTGTGAAGTTTGTATCAGTGAAAGACAAATGATGCCTGTGGCCTAGTCAGACCTAGAATTCTACACGTAGACCATTCATTGTAAAGGTATGATGTAGTAGGATAAGAATTGCAAAGAGAAAAGAAAAAAAAAAAAAATTGCAAAGAGACATTCTTTTGCCACTTACATGGTAACGTAAAAAAAGCAGAGATTAAGGCAAACATCAACAATAATATTTCTACAGGGATCATATTGCCAATGCAAAACTTGGACAAAGAATTCTTTATGATGAATTCATTAGGCCAGAAGTCTATTTGTTTAATGATGAATCACCTAAATACCAATTTAATTCTAGGTCAACTGATGTTATCATTAGTTCCTTTAAAATATCTGTGAAACAAATATCCCTCATAAAATATGGAATGATATATGAAATACTTTTCTGAGCATGATTGAAATTTGTTGGCTGGTTTTCAGCAATAATTACTAGAAGGATCCAGCTATCCAGATAACTTTTATATGATGTCAAAGCTATAAGACTTCATGGTTTCATATTTAATCCATTTTACTAGCAAGGCCTGGTTAAGCATTCTATTATCGGTAAAAGACTATATCCTAGTTTGGACTGGACCAGGAAAATAACCCCGTATCCAAAATTTCTATTTGCACCCCAGAGTGGAAAGTCCTTTCTGCTTTCTATAGTGTAATGATAGAGGAGTGGGTAGAAATGTGTCTTAATGGGGATGTACTGTGGCAGACAGTGAGTTGAACATGTGGAAATGGATTATTTTAAGAAGCTGTCCTTTTGAAAAAAAATAGTAAGAGGTAAAATAAACCTTAATTAAGGGGAACTATAAAACAAACACTCAGGCCAAAGGGTACATTACATCTTCAGATGTCAACTTATAAAATGTCTTTGTTAGCTGTTAATAAAACTGAACTTATGACCTAATAGGCAACTCAGAGTGTTGGTGTATTTCTTTAGTTGACTAGATGGAAGTAAGTTCTCCCAGAGGGAGATTAAATTTGACTATGCTCTTTTGTTTAATGTGGTTGATTTTTCTGGGGTGTGTGTGTGTGTGTTTTAAATATTTTATATATTTATTTATTTGTCAGAGAGAGAGAGAGGGTGAGAGCACTTACAAGGAGTGGGAGGGGCAGGCAGAGGGAGAGGGAGAGCTGCTGAGCAAGGAGCAGGGTGTGGGGACTCCGTTTCAGAACCCTGGAATCATGATCTGAGCCAAAAGGAGACATTTAACCAACTGACCCACCCAGGCATCCCAGTGTGTGTGTTTCTATTCCTACTGTGAAGAGATAGAACTCTTTCTCTGCACCCCCTCCTTTTTTTTTTTTTTTTTTTTTTTTTTTTTTTAAACAAGAGCCTATCTTATAGAAACCCTTCTATTTTCATGGACATCACAATGTGTAAAATATTTTGTTTTATATAAACAAGAATCAATAAAAATATCATTTATGTGATATTATGTGGATGGAACTAGAGGGTATTATGCTGGGTGAAATAAGTAGTCAGAGAAAGACAACTCTCCTATGATCTCTCTGATACGAGGAATTTGAGAGGCAGGGCAGGGGATCGAGGGGGTAGGAAGGGAAAAAATGAAACAAGATGGGACCGTGGAGGGAGACAAACCATAAGAAACTCTTAATCTCTTGAAACAAACTGAGGATTCCTGAGAGGTGGTGGGGAGGGATAGGGTGGCTGGGTTATGGGCATCAGGAGTGTATGTGCTATGGTGAGTACTATGAATTGTGTAAAACTCATGATTCACAGACCTGTACCCCTGAAGCAAATAATACATTATATGTTAATTTAAAAAGATATTATTTATGAAAGAGATAGTGATAGTTCATAAATTGTTCCTATTGTTAATCACTGGGGAGACAAATGACCTTAAAGTAGTATCCTTTTTTCTTTCATTTCTGAACTGATCCTTTGTTCCATATTCTTGTATAAACTGCAGTGTAATTTTTGTTATTGGAAACATCAGCTTGCTCTGTTCTTTAAGGGTTGACATAAAAATACTTCTGACAGTCTCCAGACCTAAAATGTCATGTGGGGCCTTTTTGTTCTGCAAACAGAAAGGAACAGAGTAAGTTAAAAATCACTCTGAAAACCAGAATGGAAGTTCCTCAAAAGGTTAAACATAGAACTACCCGATGACCCAGCAATTACACTACTGGCTTTTTATCCAAAGGATACAAACAGTGATTCAAAAGGGCACATGCACCTCAATGTTAATAGCAGCGATGTCCTTAGTAGCCAAATGGAAAGAGCCCAAATGTCCACTTATAGATGAATGGATAAAGAAGATGTGATATATACAATGGAATATTATTCAGATATCAAAAAGAATGAAATCTTGCTGTTTACAAAGATGTGGTTGGAATTAAAGGGTATTATGCTAAGTGAAATAAGTCAGAGAAAGACACGCATCATATGATTTCACTCATGTGGAATTCAAGAAACAAAATGGATGAGCATGGGGAAGGGAAGGAAAAATAAGATGAAAACAGGGAGGGAGATAAATCATAAGAGACAAACAGAGTTATTGGATGGGAGGTGGGTGGAGGGAAGGGATATTTGGGTGATGGGCATTGAGGAGGGCACGTGATGTAATGAACATGGGGTATTATTTTCAATTGATGAATCACTAACCTCTACCCTTGAAACCAATAATACAGTGTATGTCAACTGAACTGAATTTAATAAAGAATTTAAAAAATAAAAAAAAATAATGAAAAAAATCATTGGTAGTAAATTTCCTAATTCTTTGATATGTTATCTGGTCCCTTCATTAAACTCAGGTGAATTATAACATAACAATGATGAGTATCAAGGAACAAGGGTGGAGAGCCATGATTTCCTCTTGTGATTTCGTCAAGAGTGTGGAGATCAGTCCTGCTTCCCTTGTGCATCTATGGTATCTTAGGTGTTGTCCCTCATCGGGCTTACGATGTTGGATTGTCATTATTTGCCTGCTTTAAGTCCTTGAGGGCGGAAATTGTTTCTTTTGATCTTTAGGTCTACACCTGGATTTTTCAACCTTTATAATATTGACACTTGGATCGAGAGAATTGTTTGTTGTTAGAGGTGCTATTTTGTGCAATGTGCGATGTTTAGCAGCATATCTGGCCTCTACCCACTAGATGCCAGAAGAATCCCTCCTTCCCATACACCCCCCCCCACACACACACATATACCCATTACCCACACACACCCTGCCATAATAATCAAGAATGTCTCTGGACAAGGACCAACTTCTGTCTGGCACATAGTTGACATTTAGTAAATATTTCCTGAAGAAATAAGTATAGTGATGCTGCTGTCTAAAACAAAAATAACATATTTACCAGGGAAGCCAGAAGTTTGCTCTGGGTTTGAATGCATCGGAACGCCTCATTTAGTCATGTCAGAGAGGGAAGGCAACTCTGACTTCCATCCCTAATTCTGGTGTCTAACTCTGAATCAATTCAGGTGACTTTGCCCTCTCCACCCACACTCCCCGCCTCACCCACTCTGTCCCCATGCTTCCGCTTGAGGGCTCGAGGCCCTGCGGTGTTGGCAAGCTGTTGGCAGCAGGTTATCTCACTGTGTAGATGTCTTTGCTCATTTTGATCTGATTGAGTTGTGTTATCCATTGCAATCATATGAAGAACCATACATAGACCCCCCTCATGGCCAGCAGGGGTGTTAAGAAACTTGATATAGGCAGAGTAGAGCCAGGTTCTTACTACAGTTCAGTGTGCACTATATATTTTTTTTAAAAGATTTTATTTATTTATTTGACAGAGAGGCAGGCAGAGAGAGAGAGAGGGAAGCAGGCTTCTTGCTGAGCAGAGAGCCCAATTCGGGGCTCAATCCCCAGGACCCTGGGATCAGGACCTGAGCCGAAGGCAGAAGCTTTAACCCACTGAGCCACCCAGGTGCCCCTGTAATTCTTTTTTCATTGCTTGCCCCTCTTGCTGACCTTGAAAAGTATGGAAGGGGTGGGTGGGCTCAGTTCTCTCACTCACTAGTCTCCATCTAAGTGCCCATATATAGCATTCCTCAGTTAAAGAAATGAAAGTGCTTTGTAAGAACTTATACTATTCAGATGTTAGTAATTGTCATTTACTCATTCAGTATATATTTAATGAGCACCTACCTTTTCAAAGGCCAGTCGGGGTGCTCTCTAAATTTAGAACTACATCAGGGAATGGATTTAAATTCCTGACTTCACGGGCCTTGCATTCCAGCGGGCCAAGCAGTCAATAAGAATTGAAATCTGGGGCGCCTGGGTGGCTCAGTGGGTTAAGCTGCTGCCTTCGGCTCAGGTCATGATCTCAGGATCCTGGGATTGAGTCCCGAGTCGGGCTCTCTGCTCAGCAGGGAGCCTGCTTCCTCCTCTCTCTCTCTGCCTGCCTCTCTGCCTACTTGTGATCTCTCTCTGTCAAATAAATAAATAAAATCTTTAAAAAAAAAAAGAATTGAAATCTTTCTCTCTCTCCTTGATCTACCTACCTACCTACATGATTTCTGTTATTTGTGCGTGGATAACTATGCATAACTATGGAGAAAATAGAGCAAGATGAGATAAGGGTGATGGGGGAGCCTATTTTATAGAGAGTGGCAAGGAAAGGCTTCTCAGGAAGTAATTAACATAATATTTTTACCATTATCTTGATTAACATTATCATCAAGGTGCTTCTATTAGTATTTCATTAGTAGAACTTGTACCTTGATTCATCTTCCTAATAGGGATGCTGAACCATTTACATTCTCTGACCTGATTCCCCATGAAACCACCACCAGTAAGAACTGTGGCCGGAGGTAGATCTCATTGGTTTGAAATGGAGGTTTTGACCATGTAATGAATCATTCCCTCACCTTAGTCCACCCTGCCTGCTTATGAGGCCTTCAATAAGGAGGCTTTACCTCTAAAATGTCACATACTATTTGTCTCCTAAACAGGGCTCTGCCTTTTTTCTTTCATTTGGTGTAAAGAAGGTTACTTCAGTGAGCTACATCAAATCCTTCTTAAGCTCTTCTGGCAGTAGGGTTTCTCAGCTTTGCCATGTTTGACGTTTTGAGGCAGATAATTCTTGGAGGGCTATTCTGTACATTCTAGAATGTTCAGCAGCATCTCCGATCTGTACCCACTAGGTGCCAGTAGCATCCCCTCTCCAGCTGTGACAACTGAAAATGTCTCTGGGTATTGCCAAATGTCCCCTGGGAGCTGAAATTGGCCTCAGCTGAAAACTGCTGCCTTTTAGGAACCTTCTCTGCCCGTCTGGCTGTTGTATATAGTGTTTCCTGCAAGTGCTTTTGCTGGCCTGGCCCATTGTGTTTGCTTATGCAGCACCACAAGCTCTTTTCTCTTCTCCTGTGATGTGTATCTCACCCGTCCATTCAGACCCAACTAACATTTTACCTATTGCCTGAAGCCTCTTCCTGAAACCTACAGCCTCTTTTACCTCTGTTTTACCTCTTCTACTTCTGAATTCCTCTTCACAGTCATTTCTTTTTCATCCATTGCTTAGCCCACTGTTGTTTATTGAAAGGCTTAGATCCTTTTACGTGACTTAGATTATAAATTCTCTGGAAGAAGAGACCATGCCTTCATCACCTTTGAGTCTCCATGGGGCATCTGGAAAAATACTTAGAATAAGGACATTCATTAAGTAATGGGTTGAATTTGGCAGAAGAACTCTTATTCACCAATAACCCCATCCTTAGCCTGGAGAAGTGATGAATAACACAGATAGCATGGTCTTCATAACAATCAGTCATTTGGGAAAATTAATTTTTATGAACTCAATGTATAATTCAAGTGTAACAAATACTCTGGGGGTTCTATGGCTAATACTCAGTTTCTGGGGAAACTGAGTTTACAGAGCTACTTTTTCTGGAAGAAGATATCCACTTAGGGTGATCCAAAGTTGGATGGTCAGAACAATTTATTTGTTATTTTAAAAAAAACATTTCATTTAATTATTAGAGAGAGAGAGAGTGAGAGAGAACAGCAGAGGGAGAGGGAGAAGCATACTCTCCGCTGAGCAAGGAGCCTGAAGGGGGGCTCAATCCCAGGACCCTGGGATCATGACCTGAGCCGAAGGCAGACACTTAACCATCTGAGCCACCCAGGTGCCCTGGTCAGAACAATTTAAATAATGGATTTCCACATCAACAATGAGGCTCCATCTCATTTTTAGCTCTTTATGCAAAAGATAGTTGCAAAAGATAGTTGCATAACCATTTAAGAACTTGAACTTGATTATCTTTGGTAATAAGGTAATAAGATCCCTGGAGAGGACAGCGTGGAAAGGGGCATCCACTCAGGCAAAACAAACATGTGTCTTTCTAGATGTTGATGATTTGATTTAACTCTTAAAAGGTAGGTTAATAGGTCTCACTGGAAGAAAAGCCTGCACATTCTATTCTTTCTGTGTCCAAATAAAACTTGTTATTCAGAGTGTATCTCTTTGTTCAGTAAACTGGGTACTCATGTGGCATTCAGGTAATTATTGAACACTGGAGAACCAAACTCAAGGTCCTTTTAACGACATCTGAGAAGTGTAGGACAACCACAGCTTTCTAACGTTGTATGCTGGTGTCTCGGGTCTCCTAGTGTGTGTTTACTCCACTTGGGTTATGATTGATAGTCCTCCTTCTGCTTTCATTTGCACATTTAACAGACTGCATAGGGATTTCTGAAACATGGGCCTATCTCATGCTTTCTCATAAATAAACTCTTTTAAATAGTAATTGAATTGTAGTATGTCCAAATATAACAACTGAATCAAATATGCCTGGGGTACAGACTTACTGGAGAAATGCTCATGTGGTGAGGAATTCGTGGGTTAAATGCCATACCCACTCAGGTGATTTCATTTCAGCCAGTCAGGATAACTGTGCTGGAAATGAGTATTTACTTGATTTCATTGCTAGGTTATAATATACTGATTGTTCTATTGGCTAGCCGCTCTACATGTGGCAGTTAAAGAATCCTCAACACAGCCCGTTATGAGCTTTCCCTGTGAGGAATTCCCCGTCATTCCACAGGTCTTTCTTTAAGATCTGTGCCCAACCCCTACTCCCCGCCTCTCCCTGCTGCCCTGCTTCCCAACCTCTAGCAGGGAGAGCTTTATGAACCAGGATGGTGTAAGTGGCTTGCTACCTCAGGGATAGAGCTGGGCTACCCAGGTGCTCTCCTAGGAATGAGGAATTGAGATTTGATAACGTAGTTAGTCTCTGGTAGTAACTAGAAGTTAACAGGGTGGTCATGGAGAGCCACAGTTCATCACATTCAATTTGGGAACCAGAGTTTGTGGACGAGGACTGTAAAGCAGAGGCAGAGCCATGGAGAGCGTAATTGCTGTCCACAAACTTTCTAGTTTTTGCTTCCCCTCCCTGGGAATATTTGACTGTTTGTCCTTGCAGTAGGATCCGTGTCATTCTCCAAATCCTTAGAACAAATTCACCTTCTTTTGATTGTGCCGATTGACTGGGTTTCTGCTGGCAAGAGAGCCTGGAAAGCAGCTATTTCCTGTGTTTTCCTAATGAGAAATGTGAAGTCCAGAGAAACTAGTATATCCAGAACCGTGTGGCTAGCATGTGGTTGAGTCAGGATTTCAGCTTCGTGCTCAATGTTCAGATGTTTGTGCAGCTACTTGTGTGGTTTCCGTCAGCATGGTTTAGTGTGGGTGCAAACAGTTTTGTAGAGGAGATGAGTGGCGAATGGTCTTGTGTTGGGCGCCTGCGTGACTGTGGCCCTTTCCTTGGTGCTGTTGAACGTGCATACAGCTGGGTTCATTGCTTAAGACACGTTTCCTCACCTGCAGGCCGGGTTTGACAGTTCTGTTTGCTGCTTTTCCACAAAGCCCAGAGCCATGCCTGCTTCCTTAAAGCCATTCCCTCAGCTTGGAGTTTTCAAGTGTTGTCAGTCCTGGAGCACTTTTATTTGATCTATAAAAGTTTAAATGCCTGTCTTAGTCATCTTTGGGTATTGTAACAAAATGCCCATAGTCTAGGTGCCTGAAACAGATATTTTTTCTCATCATTACGGAGGCTGTGAGATCAGGTATCAGGGTGCCAGCAAGTTCAGGTTCTGGTGAGGACTCCTTTAGTGGCTGGCAGAAGGTTGCCTTCTGGCTATAGCCTCATTGGGCAGGGGAGAGGTTCTGGAGGGAGAGAGAGGAGGAGAGAGAGAAACTGTGAAAGAGTGCTCTGTGGTCTCTTCTGAGGGCACTAATCCCATCATGAAGACCCCATCCTCATATATCATTTAAACCTAATTACCTCCCAGAGGCCACTTTTTCTAATGTCATCACATTGAGGGATAGGGCCTCAAGGGATTTTAAGGGGACACAAACATTCGTTCCTAGCAGTGGTCTATTCTGTTTCCAGTATAGAAGAGATATATCGTACTCCCTCGTTAATTTGCATTGACATCCTCACTAATTGGCCAGGAGCGCACCCACACAGCACTGATGCGCACACTTCGCCATCACATGGAGTTCTTTCATCCCTGCTCTGAGCTTTCCTGGCTTCCCTTGGAGTTCCCCATCCAGTCCGCTTGGCATTGGCCTCTCCCTCATCCCATTTTTCCAGCTGGTCTTCATGCAGGGCAGCAAGGGCTGCCCCGGCAAATTCACTAGAGTCGTTCAGTGAGATTGGCTCTCAGAGATCAGATCTCTCAGGCCACCTCCTCCCTTGCTGTCTGTGCCCCGGTTCCAATAGACATTTTCCATGTCCTGAAGTCCATCGTGTTGTTTTGGTCTCTGAAGCTTTGACATGGGGTTCTCCCAGCCTGGAAGGCTTCACCTGCCTAACTGCTCCCTTCCCGAGCTCAGCTTTTTCTCACACACTCAGAGAGGCCTTCCCTCACCCCTAGACTAGGTTCTGTTCCCTTGGATCCCCATTTAGCTCTGATTTCCTGTATTACAACACACGGCATTACGACTTACTAAAATTGCTTTTGAGTTGTCTGTCTCTCTTCTTAAACTATAAACTCTCGGGGGCAACGACCATATATCTTGCCCACTGTTGTGCACCCACAGCCTCTCACAAATAGTCGTCCAGAATCAGAATGATGATCCCTGTCTACGGCCATACCACTCTGAACGCGCCCGATCTCATCTGATCTCGGAAGCTAAGCCGGGTCGGGCCTGGTTAGTACTTGGATGGGAGAATGATGATCCCTGAAGCTGAGGGTGTGAGTCTTGTTCTAAGCCCCAGGTCTTTCAAGAAATGTCCTTGTTTATGGCTATGGGTACACATAATTGTTGTCTCTGAGTTCCTCCAATGGACTGTTAGGAGATGTAACTTAGGTTGACTTAGGGGCTCCTCCCTCACTGAGCTTGTGTCTCATTATTGGAACTTTCCCAGTTCTTTCTTCTGTTCATGGAGGTTACTCCTGAGACAACCGTTGCCTCTGCAGCTGCCTGGTACCGTGGGAGGGGCTGGAAGTCACTGGTGGGGGTAGAGCTCAAGGCCTTCCGAGCCCACCTCTCTTGACATAACAGTATTTCATTCCTTGAAGGTAATTTCTGCCTCCCTCGTGCAGTTAGTGTTGTTCTAAGACCTGAGCTTCATTATTCCAGAACTAAAACCCTCTCCGATACCATTTCTCCTACTTTAAAGAATCTCTTTCTAATCTCAGGAAACCCTGCTCTGCTTACCACTTCTCTGAGACTCTTTATTCCTTCCCTAAATACCAGATATTCTCTTTTTCTTTCAAAAGTAGACTTTGATGTCCTGTGATTTTCAGGACCCGAACTGGTGGGACACAAAAGCCATTTCCCTTTTTCTTGTGAGCGGGGAGGACTTAAGTCATCGAAACCTCTTAGGAGGTGAAGAGAATTGGCAAAATTTGTGTTCTTTGTCCAGTGCAGCAGTGAATGGTAAAACAAAATAATTAAATTTGCATAATAAAAGAGTCAGAATGTTCATATCCTGCTATACTAACATTTGTTGAATGCTTACTCTCTGTCAGACACCCTGCTAAGTGCTTTACAGGGAAAATCACCTGTAGTCTTCACAAGAATCCCCAGAGGTAGGCGAATCTCGTATATGAGGAACAGAGTGTATCAGAGAGGGGAAGTGTCACAAAGTCACAGGAGAGGATTCCAGGCCAGTCGACCTGACCTCCGAGGCTGCAGTCTGACCTCTGCTGCTCTTTCCCCTCTAAAGACTGATGGGGGTTTGTTGGATGAATAATTAGATGAAGGAGACCTTGAGAACTTTCCCCACCGACTAATAATAAGAATTCTGTCAGCAGCTTTGTGCATACCGATGCCCCTCTCTTTATCTCCTAAAGTAAAAGAATAACAATAAATAGGAGAGTTGCAGGGTATATAAGAACAGAGTACACCGCAGACTTTGGGAGATATTTTTGACAAATGTCATCTGTCACCATCTCTCTCAAACTACATCTTTTAGAGGGATCAATTTTGATCTCAGTTTGGATTGATGGTACATAAAATCTTACCTCCTTGGTAAACTGAACAAACATGGACGCCTGGGTGTGAGCCCCAGTCCCCACAGCCCACACGTTTCTATGAAAACTTGCTTCTGCAGGCTCATGGTGGGGAGAGAATCCGTAGTAATTTTCTCTTTGTGTCTGTTGTTTGATTCTCATGGGGATCATCAGGGTTTATTTCATTAAGACAGCTCAACCTACGTGGACCAGGATACATTCTCCGAGAATATTAAATGGTATATGAAGAGTGTCTAGACACGTTAATGCCCCTAAACGTAGTACTGTCATGGAAATTAAACCGCAATTCTGTAGTCGGACTTCTTAAGTCAGAAACCACTGGCGTTTCATATCAGCCTCTGTATTAATCACGGATACAGTGCATAAATACTTTCATAATTGCTCCTAACTATTGAGATTGATATGAAAAATATTGTAGGTTTACAGTCCTGTACCCCAAGGCCTGGGGGCCAGATGCCTTTCTAACTGTGGGTGTTTTAAAAACAGAAGGTAGTGCATATGTACTTTATAGTACATATGGCCCCCTAGCACACTGTAATCAGTCACGGTGATACTTCTACCCAGAATATAAGAAAATTCAATTCAAATGTTAATTTCCCACAGATTTTACTGTCAAATTAGAAGATAAGATTTTGCTCTCAAATAAACTACAAAATATGTGCATATACATATGTGTTTGTAAAAAAATATATTTATTGTTTTTTTTTATATTTACTGTTTTTAGAGCGTTTTGTGTCTAGCATTGTGGATGGGAGGCTGTGGACTTGTAGTGTGTATCAACTGTTCATAACCAGAAAGCAACAAAAAATGGAATAGTAACTTGAGGCAAAACTGGCGTTGAGGGGCGCCTGGTTGGCTCAGTTGGTTAAGCATCTGCCCTCAGCTCAGGTCATGATCCCTGGGGTCCTGGGATGCAGCCCCACCTTGGGCTCCCTGCTCAGCGGGGGAGCCTACTTCTCCCTCTGCCTGCCACTCCCCCTGCTTGTGCTCTCTCTCTCTCTGACAAGTAAATAAATAAAATCTTTTTTTTTTTTTTTAAAGCAAACAGAGTTGAAAGAAGGGGCTCTGTGTTCTCTTTCTCTGTCTCCCTCTCTTTCATTTTATAAGAAAAACTTAATCATTGGTGGGGGTGGAACCAATTTTGGGAAGACGATTGAGGAGAGATTTGCACCTTGGAGAGAATAGAAGGGTCAGGAGGCCAGTTGCTCACCAGGAGGACAGGGCGGGGCGGCGAGTGTAGGGATGGACTGGCTCAGTGAGTGGGAAGCAGGCAGCACGTGCGAGCTAAGTCTGATGAGCTGATTTTGAAGTCATCATGGGGGGCTAGTGTATTCTTAATGTTGTAGGGACAGTATTTGGGTTTGCAAGGGCAGATGCAGTGCGTGAAACAGACCGCGAAGCAGAACTGAGCACGCGGCTGAAGCATGGCTTCCTGGCTCCCACACTTTGATGTCAGGGCAGCCCTGCACTCTCTGTGTCCATTGTACAGGCTCCCATAGTCCCTCAGCTTCTGCAGGCCCCTCTCCCCTTAGGGCAGCGCAGGTCTTATGCTCTGAGATGCTCCCATGGCTTTCCATTCCTAGTTTGAAGAGTTGTGGACAATCATTTTTAACTTTTGAAGATCTCATTAAAAAAAAAAATATATATATATATAAATATTTATATATATATATATATATATATATATATATATATATAAAGGAATTGGATATATCCAATTCCTTTTTCTTCAAATGCCCAGCAGCAGGATTCAAAATTAATGCTGTGCTTTAGCTTGCACTGTTATAATATGTCCAAAAGTTCTCTTGTATATGATGCAGTATGACAAATTTTAACATCTATGCAGCTGAGGAAGGATACTTTTTGACTTTTATTTTAACTCTTTTTGGAGTGGATTCTTTCCTTTTCTCAGTCAAGAACTCTGATCTTTTTCAACCTTTTTACGTGTAGATTGATGTTGGTGTGTGTAGAGAAAGTGAGTCTTGAATTCTCTCTTTTAAAACTAACGATCTGTCCTTAAATATAAGAAAAATACATTATAAATTTTATTTTTAGAATAAATTATTAAGTTTAAAAAAAACATAGATCACATTTTAAACTTCAGGTTTTTTTTTTTAAATTAAGAATATTATAGTAGAGTACTGCAGAGATGCTGTTTACTGTGTTTCCACATAAGTATAGAGACAATTTTAAGGCTTGAAAATAATGATCGATTGTTTGGCAATGAGGTTATGAGTCTCATAACAAGTAAAACCAGAGAAACCTCATAAAGGCACAACAGAAGTCCTGAGACAATCTCTGGAAATGTGTCAATCTATATTCTAAAGCTTGAAAATTTTTAGAAAACTAAAAGGATTCAGAAGCACACATCTGTGCTCTCAGATTGATGCAACAAACAAAACACGGCTTCTGGAAAACTCTCTTGTATGTTTGTATGTGCAGGCTTCATGTTTCCAGGGAGTTCAGTTTGCACCTTGCAAGACACCTATGGAACAAGAAAGCAAATAAAATAAGACTTATTATTTTATTAAGCTCAAACATGTGCTATTTTTCTGAGTGAAATGGCTCAATATTTACCATCATTAGCTAAGTGATGTAATGATTAATATTAAAAAAAATAAGAAAAGTATGATACTGTTATCTGGCATTCTCTTCCTGCCTTTCCAGTATTTTCTTTCTATACAGTTCTTTTTGTTTGTGAATTGTTGGCAGTTCCTCTTACTGTACAGCAATACTTGGCCATCCCATAGTGACAGTGGACTAAAGGTTTTAATCACGACCCAGTTCTTCCCTCTGTTTCTTCCTTGTCCCCATACCTATTCTAGTACATCATTAAATATTTTAATACTTTCTATGAAATGATTCTCAAATGTTCTTATTGTCATTTAATCCTCTCATTTTATTCCCTGTATAATACCTTCCAGCCCATCCTCAGCCACCGCCAACATTCCTCCAGGGAACCGTCCCCTGCCGTTCTAAGCAGTGCCCCATGCTCTGTGTTCATATCATCCTGCACACATCTCTGTTTAGGAGTTTACCTTATCTTTCTGTAGCTCTTGGTCTGATCTGCTTTGCTCCACCATTCAACTGGAAACTCTTATTTATGTCTCCGGTTTCAACACAAGGCTTGGTACTCAATATATACTTGAGGAATAAATGAAAGGGATACCCATGTGATCTGATCATCCTCTGCTTAAGAATCCTTTTGTGGTTCTTTTAACCCACAGAATACCTTCCAACTCTTACGTGTGACAATGCAATTCCCTACAACCTGTCCTTGACCGTATTTCTAGCATGCTGTTGAACTATGTTCTAAAAGTCTCCGGGCTTTCAGAATTCTTTACCCTTGAACCTGCATTTGCTCCAGCTAGACAATATCATCCTGCATTCTTTCCTCCTTTTCCAGGCCTTGACAAGGCCCTTTCTACCTGCCAAGTTTTTATCCATCTTGCAAAGCCCCTGTCAATATCATATCTCTGTGAAACCTTGTAATTCTCTGTACATATTTTTACAAAGTGTACTTATGATAGTATTGTGAGTGACTTTAATTGATTATTTACTGTGTCCTTAGTGCCCAGCTCAAGGCCTGGCATCCATCAGCTGCTCCATAAAATGTAGTTTGCTTAAATGCCTGTGTCCTGAGTTAATAGAATAGTACAAAGGTAAAAGCACAGGTTTTGGAGACAGAAAGAAGATTTCATTTGAATGCTCGTTTTGACAGTTACCTGCTGTGTGACCTTAAGCTAGCTCATTAATCGTTCTGATCCTCAGTTTACTTGTCTGCAAAATGCTCTGGAAATCCCACAGAAGGCAAGCTCACCTAGAGCTGGGTTGGCTTTCCAGGAGATGTGCTTTTACGAGGAATTTAGAAGATGAATAAAAGGAGATGGAACTAGTGTCCCTGTAGGCAGAGGTAGAAGCTGAGGCAAAGTTGCAGGGGCAATTTGTTCTAAGTGTTCTAAGGTCAACGAGATTGGAGAGTAGAGGCACGAAACGTGGGCAGGCAGAAAGGTCCGTGTGATGGAGGGCCTTACGTGCTAGACCCAGGGGCTGTTGACTCCTTCCAGAACTGTTAAACTGCTGCATTTCCTTTAGACAATGGTTTCTGCTGATTTTCTCATGACCCGATCCAATGGCTGTCATCCAAGTCCCCAGCAGCGGAAACACACACATGTGAAGTTGTGGCATCCCCACGCCCTGCCATTGTTTCATTGAGCAGCTAATCACCGTGGTCACCAAGGGCACAGAACCCCTCAGCCCTTCCCACCTCTCTTCAGTGCTCCATTCCCAGAGACCACCTCCATCCGTCTCCCACGGCCCTTCCGCATGGCGAACAGCCAGAGTGTGTGGGAGCTGCAATTTCATTCCATCTTCCAGTTTCATTTTTCATTCTGTCAAAGAGAGGGAACTTCTGAGCCACAGCATCAGCTTCCCTTTTGTGAATGTGTGCCGTCCCTGTCACCGCTCATCATACTAAACCCATTGTTCATGCAGAAATAAGGGTTGGTGGGAAAAGCTGTAATCTAAAATAATTCACTTTTATTTATTGTATTCTTCCTTTTAAAATAAGGGAGTAGACGGAGGACATGTACATCTTATCGAGGAGGCAACATCCTGTTAGCTGGCTGTCTAGAGAACAATGCATCTCTATAAGCAGTTTGTCACAACTGGTTAGTTTTTAATACTGCGGAGGTTTCATTACCTCTTTTCGAGTTGCAGAATTTTTAAACTAGACATGTGTATTTCTTTGTAGGATGTGTGCTTTCTGGGAGTAGTTTGATGTGGCCATTCTTTTGTTGAATGGTTCAAATTTGCCTATATTTTGGCTGGTTGTATCCCCAAAAGAGGATCTAGAGTCACTCTGTGTAATGATTTAGCCACCTGCTACTTGTGGCTTTTTAGCTCTTGAAATGTAGCAAGGGCGACTAAGGATTGGATTTCTTTCTTTCTTTCTTTCTTTCTTTTTTTTTTAAAGATTTTATTTGATGGACAGAGATCTCAAGTAGTCAGAGAGGCAGGTGGGGGGGGTGGGGGAAGCAGGCTCCCCACTGAGAAGAGAGCCCGATGTGGAACTCAATCCCATGACCCTGGGACCATGACCTGAGCTGAAGACAGAGGCCTTAACCCACCAGGCCACCCAGGCGCCCCAAGGATTGAATTTCTAATTTTTAAAAATTTAACCAGTTTGTAAAATTGATAAACTGATAAATGATTCAGTTGATGGAAAACTTTCAGTTATGTTAGAAACTTGGTTGTGTGAAACTATATTTATGAAAATTAAGCTTTTTAGTTTGTAGATTTACCTGCAATTGTAAGAAATGGTACACAGAGACTCCATGTATCCTTGACTCAATTTCTCTAATGAGAACATCTTTGCAAAACTATAGCATAAGATCAAAATCAGGATATTGACATCATATAGCTAGATTCAAAGCGTTTCCATCACCACAAGAATCCCTCATGAGCCCTTCTATTTTTTTATAGTCACACCTGCCTTCTTCCCTACCTCTCCTATCCAGACCTTGGCAACCTCTAATTTTTCTCTGTTTCTATAATTTTGTCATTCCAAGAATACTATGCAAGTAGAATTGTGTGGGTAGCTGCTTTTTGAGTCTGGGTTTTTTCACTTAATTTGGAGATTTACCCATACTGTTCCATGTTTCAGTAGTTCTTGCTGAGTAACATTATAGTGGATGGATGTCCCACAGATTGTGTAACCATTCACTTGTTGAAGGACATTTGTATTTTTTTTCAGCTTGGTGTTATTATGAATAAAGCTACAAGAAACCATTTGTATACAGGTTTGTGTGTGAACATAAGTTCAGATTTAACTGAGATACGTGCCCAAGAGTGCAACTGCTGGATCATCTGGTAGTCAGCATATTTAGTTTTATAAGAAACAGCCAAATTCCTTGCAGAGTGGCTGTACCATTTTACATTTCCAGGATCAATGCAGGAATGAGCCAGTTTATCTGCATCTTGGCCAACATTTAGTGTTGTCACTATTTTTGTTTTATTAGTTATCATAGGTTGTATATTGTACATCTACAGTTTTCAACTATAGATTTTATGAAACCTAAATAGAAATCAAGTATTTACAACAAAATGCAGTACTATAAATGTAAAATACACAGTGCATTTTGAAGGCATAATACTAAAACTCTGAAATGGCTCAACAGTTTTTTATATTGGCAACATGTTGAAAGTCTTATAGGATACATTGACTTAAATAAAATTGTATCGTTGAAATTGATTCACCTTGGAAAATTTAAAATTACATGGTAGTTCACACTATATTTCTGTTGGATAGTGCTGGTCTAGACTGTAATGATCAGGAGCCTACCTGGGCCTCTAGATGGAAGGTCTTATTTTTTTTTGGTGCTAGAGTCAGGGAACATATTCTGTGAAAGGCCAGGTAGTAAATATTTTAGATTCTGAGTGCCATAAAGTTTCTGTCACAGGTACTCAACTCTGCTGTTGTACAATAAAACCAACTATAGATAATACTTAAATAAAGGAGTATGGCTGTGTTCCAATAAAACTTTACTTACGAAAACAAGCGGTGCATCCGAAGGTCATAGTTTGCATTTTCCTGGCATAATGAATATAAACAAACTTAAAACAAAACCCACACATACATTGCCCATTTCAGCTGTGTTCCAGTCTATATGCGAGAAACCATCCTAGATATTTTCACAAAGGGAATCTAACAGGGAATTGGATGCAAGAGCCGAGAAGCTAAACAGAAGGTGGCAAACTCTTCTAGAGTTTAGAAACCACTGGAAGCTGTTATCACTCCTGAATTTGGAGGGACAATGGAAGGGAAGAGGAGTTTTCTTAGCATTGATGTGGCGGAGGCTGGTGCCATGTTGGGGGCTGCCAGTCGTGAGGTAAGACAGCAGGTGCAGTGGCTGTCAGTGGGACTGGACGCTGGGAGAAGTCTAGTAGCTGGGATCCCCCTGCTTTCCGCCCCTCCCCGTCTTCTGCCAGTGTCTTGAGGTGGGTGAACCTATGTCGGGAAGGGAATCTGGGAGATGTAGTTCCCTGCAATTCTGAGCAGAACCCTAGAAGCATGAGACAGAAGGGACCTATGAGCAACGCCTTCTTTGTCCACAGATTAAACGTAAGATGGAAGGAACGTAAGGAGCTTTGAGCTAGCCCATTGGCCAACAACAGCATTTTGTGCAGCCTATTTCTTTCCTTTGTGTCGACTCTTTTTAGTAGTTTTACTATTTAATCCCTCAGGGAAGAATGGTTAGTCAAGAAAGAATAAAGATAAAAGGCCCAAGGACCAGAATCCTCAGATGGAGTCATCAGTTCTGTCAGGAAATCATCAGGAACTTGTGAGAAGTGGTGGCAGTGATGGAATGGGAGCTGGCAGCTTGTAGCTGGACGAAGGGTGACAGTTTCTCCCCCTGGGTAGGAGCCACCCATATAGTATGGGATTGGAAAATAGGAAAACAGAATTTTCACCTCAAATCCAACTAATGGACAAGGCATTTTCTTCTCCCTTCTAGTTTTTTTTTTTTTTTTTTTACTATCTGAAGTAAAGTAAAATCTTAATTTTGTTTAAATCTGTCCCTTTGTTTCAAGAGCCCTGTTTGAAAGTATCAGGGAAAAGGCCATTTCTTGCATGTCTGCCCCTCTTTCAAAAGACATCCATACACTGAAAATTCTGGCCTTTTGTCCTCGTTCTATCCTATATTGGTGTTTTCCAGACATCTATAATATTCGCTTATTTGTATTTGTTTTAAGGTAGAAACTTATTTTCCTTTCCTTTATATTCTTGAATGGTAAGATTTGTGGACTCATGCCTCACTCTTCCCTCAGAAGAATGGGACACACCTAACTGGTTGGTGGTGGGTTTAGTGGTGGGTTACTTACACTTGTGTGGCTCAGGCGTTTCTGGCCTTGTTTCTCAGAAAGTCTGTATTGAAATATGTTCTCCCTTATGCGTTTAGGAACCTCACTACAATGTAGGCATGCTTTTTTTTTTTTTAAGATTTTATTTATTTATTTGACAGAGAGAGATCACAAGTAGGCAGAGAGGCAGGCAGAGGGAGCGAGAGGAGGAAGCAGGCTCCCTGCTGAGTAGAGAGCCCGATGTGGGACTTGATCCCAGGACCCTGAGATCATGACCTGAGCTGAAGGCAGCGGCTTAACCCACTGAGCCACCCAGGCGCCCCTAGGCATGCTTTTTTTTTTCAGAGTTGCCTTTGACAGAAAAGGAAATGGGATTTACTCTCAGTATAGCTGCTTAGCCTGGGGTCCAAAGTTATCTTCTCTAATCAGCATCATTATTTACGAAAGTGATATTTAGATCTTTACATAATTGGTTTTTGGATTTGTTTCTCGGTCAAGTTCAAATTGAGACTTCAGAAGAAGGGAGATGTGATATATTTATTGAGTCCCTCTAAAATTTCCAAAGGTTGGGGCACCCAGGTGGCCCAGTTGTTAGTGTCTGCCTTTGGCTCAGATCATGATCCCAGGGTCCTGGGATCCAGCCCTGCATTGGGCTCCCTGCTCAGAGGGAAGCCTGCTTCTCCCTCTCCTACTTCTCCTGCCTGTGTTCCCTCTCTTGCTATCTTTCTCTCTGTCAAAGAAATAAATAAAATCTTAAAAACAACAACAACAAAACTTCCAAAGGTTAGCACCCCTTTCCCATTATAATTGGGGCAATCTGATAACATAGATTAGTATACCTATATTAAAAATTTACAGTTCATCATAACCTGTGTGAGGTGCTCTGCTTAAAGTACACACACACAATTCTTCTTTTTCCCACACGTAGTCAACTTAATATTTCTTCAGTTTTCACATCTCAGCAAAGAACACCACCATCCACTTGGCTTTTTGGGACAAATCTATAAGTACCATTGGTTTCTCATTTTTTTCTTCACTCAGACTGTCCAATCCACACATAAGCCCTTTCAGCTCTAGCTCCAAGTTGTAGCCTGACCTGACCACATTTCACCATCAACATCACTACTCTTCCAGGCACGCCACCGTTATCCCATGCGCGGAGTCCTGTGGTAACCTCATTCTTCATTCTTGCCTACCGAATGTCATTCTCCATGTAGCTGCCAGGTAAACTAGGTCATTTATGTCATTATACCTGAAACCTTCCAAGAATGTCCCATTAGACTTCCGATTTGTCCGATCTTCTCCCTAAGCCAGTAAGACGCAACACTCACCAAGTCCATCCTCTCTCCCTTTTCTATCTATACTTCAACCATCCTGGCCTTTTTTGCTCTTTGTTAGAAGTGTAAAACTCATTTTTAGATTAAAAGTTTTACATGGGCTACAATTTTTGTCCCAAATGGTTGTCCGAAAATGTGCCAGACTCCTTCTTTCTCAACAAAAATGTAACCTTCTCAGAGAGACCATCTCTGATCTTCCTACTTCAGTCATCCCAGCTAATTGGGATGTAGCCCTCACCATTACCATCTTTCATTTTCTTCCTCAAACTTTATCTATTTAGAATTTTATTGTGGATGCAGATTATATAGAGCAGTGTGAGCGGGGGGGCAGGGGGTAACAAATGGGTCATCACATACTCTGATTATACTAGCATCATAGAAGTTTATTTATTATCTCTGCAGTAGCTCAAGATAAATGTTCCTGTTTGGCAGACAACTATCCTCTGTGTGAGGTTGCATAGTCCTGGATGTCTTTCATCTAGGCATTATTCTCTAGAGTCTAAAGGCAGCAGAAGGGGAAAGTGTGTGTTGGAAGCATGCTCACTTCTTAAAATCGTTCTCCAGAATGGGCACATGTATCCTATTGAGAATCTTTTGGTCATAACTAGTCACATTCCCTCACCTATTTGCCAGGAGGTGGAGGTGATGAAAAAAATTGCTCTCTTACCTTCAAATTAAGTGGTAGAACAGGGACAACATACAGATAACACAGTTCCCAATCAGAACAGGGCAGATGGACAATCACATGGCCGTCGGTAGTCTCAGAGCAGTAATGGGATCCTCAGGAGAGGGATTATGAAAACTCTGCTTTTACAGTGGAGGGATTCTCCTGGTTAGAACCTAGATTGCGTTTGGGAGGAACTTCCGTCTCCATTGTTTTCTGTAGTTCTTTACTTACCTTCTAAGAAGCTCTTCCTTGTCTGGTTTTCTCCATGGGCACATCTGAAGTGAGCTTTGGGAAAATACTTTTTTTTAAAGATTTTTACTTATTTATTCAACAGACAGAGATCATAAGTAGGCAGAGAGGCAGACCGAGAGAGAGAGAGGGGGAAGCAGGCTCCCTGCTATGCAGAGAGCCCAATGTGGGGCTCGATCCCAGGACCTTGAGATCATGACCTGAGCTGTAGGCAGAGGCTTTAACCCACTGAGCCACCCAGGTGTCCTGGGAAAATACCTTTTTTAGAGGCCATGCAATTTTTGCAACTTGCTTCCTGTTCATGAAACTGTGGGAGACTAAGGATTGCTTTAAGGGTTTGAGAGTCCAAGGCTTTTTAAAGGCCAGGCTCACGGTTCCTTGGCAATAAAATTCCTTAAGAATTAATATCCTTTTGCTCTGTTTGCTTTCAACCTATGTTGTGTGTCTATGCCCCAACACCCACCAGCACAGTCTCCAGTATATCTTATTTGAGACTACTTTGGTTCTTTGATTCCTCAGACTCACGCCTGTCATCCAATGGTGGCCACCTGAAACAATAGGTATGGGTTGGGAAGCCATACCCACAGTCTTATTTTTGTTTCCAACTGAGTATATTTGTTTAAATTATAATTTTTAATAAAGATTGGCCTTCATTTTTCATTCCCATCTCAGGATGTTTATAGTCATTTATCATTTGTTTCTCTAACCCAGCAAGTTCCTCAGTTTCTGTTTACTAAGCAGTCAACTTCACCCTGAGCTTATTAGTTTCTTATAATGCATTGGAAAAAGCAACAAGTATAACCTGACAAAAACCAATGCTCAAAAGTCAAACTTCCTGGAGCTATAGGCTATGTAGGTACTTGCTCTGTCTTTTCCGTTATTATAGGTAACAGAGTTCTCAAATATTTAATAACTGTAGGTCTTCATATTTCTAGACTGTGTTATCTGTTGGATGTCACTCACTGTTTGACCACTAAATTAGTGTGACATATTTAGGTTATTTTCACGGCAGCACCCAAATCAAGGTATTGTATTCTGTATTGTTTAGGGTAGTGCTAGCTGATCTAAGAAATAGAGCCCTGAGGCACCTGGGTATGCAGTCAGTGGGGGTTCAACTCTTGACTTGAGCTCAGGTCATGATCTCAGGGTCGTAGGTTCTCGGAATCGTAGGGTCGAGCCCTATATTGGGCTCTACACTCAGGGCAGAGTGTGCTTGGGTTTCTCTCTCCTTCTTCCTCTGCCCCTCCCCCCTACCCTCTCTCTCAAATAAATAAATCTTAAAAAAAAAAAAATAGAGTCCAGTTTAATGCCTTAGCTCACATGGCTATTTATCACTCAGAGAACAGTCATCCTGGTTTACAGTTCTCTTTCCTCTAAGTAATAGAGAATCAGGCTGCATCCATGTGGAGGGTCCTCTGTTTCTTAGGACTTTAGGTAACAGAGAATTGGGGATTGTACCTCACTCCAGATTTCTTGAAGCCTTTGCGCAAACAGAATGCAGGTCAGTTTAACTCGCATTCTCTTGGCAAGTAGTAGTCACATGACCACATCTTGACGTAAGGGAGCTGAGAAATTTAAGCCTGGCCAAACGGAACTGCTTCTCGGTGGCAAATATATTCTACCACAGAGGAAAGACATGTTTTGGTGGGCGTTCAGCCATCTTTGCACAGTATGCATTTACACATGTGTTTAAGTTTCTATCTTGAATAGGATGTAGGCTCTACTGGTGGTGGGTATTAAGGAGGGCATGTAAATAAATCTTAAAAAAAAAAAATGTAGGCTCTAGGAGCCCATGAATTTTTTGTTTGTTCATTGGTATATTCCTAGGACACAAAGCAATGTCTTTATTAGAATAGGCACTCAGTAAATATTTGTAGAAGGAATGACAATTTGATTAATAAATTGAACTCTGTCGTTCATAATCCTGGCTCTGGCACTTTGTAAACTGAAGATAGGTGCTTCAATTTTGCCCATCATTAGAGAGTAAAATTATATTATCTGCCTCATAAAGTGAGGGTCAGATGACATAATGTGTGTATATTGCTTAGCATTATGCCAAGCACACAGTAAGTATTCAGTAAATGAAAGCTAATCATGTTATTATTCCTGTTCTTATATATGTACAAATCTCCCCAAATGTACCATATCATGAAATTTTGAGGGTAATTGAATAGGATTTCAGTTCTGAAATTCAAACAGTTTCCATTATTAAAGTGGTTGTTCTGGACCTAAGTAAGAATTTGATGTTAAAACAATTTACTGGTTTGGATTCATACAATTAGAGGAGTATATTCCAACCTAAGGCAAACCGAGAGCCTTGAGTAGGAGCCTGTGTAACCTTATAGTGCTTAGACAGTTCTGCTGATAGAAATATGTAAGAGATGACAGGGATCTCTGTTATCCTTTAAACTGGGTATGAAGGAAAGAGCTTATAGGTAAAATTTCATGGGAAGTTTAAATTAGATAAGTTATCAAAAAATCAGCTGCCTTAATGAAAGATATTATTTAAGGGGGAAATTTCATTGTTTTAGAAAGCAGATATTACATTATCTGTGCCATATTTTATGCAGTACATTTAGGAAATGAGAAAACATTCAAACTTTCCATAGTTCAGTGATGTTAATTTGACAGGTACCATGTTTCAGTCATTGTGCTAAGCACCGGGATTACAGTGGTGAGCTAGCTGGGCACTGAGAGGTTATTGTATGGAAGTTGTATAAAGAAGTAAACGAGAAAATGGAACATGAAGTTTTAAGTGCCATGATGGTAAAGAGCAGAGTGTGCTGTGGACAGTCTCAGGAAGGGAATCTACTGCAGTTCGGGGTTTTGAATAATCTCCCAGAAGGAAACACATCTAAGCTCAGATCTGAAAAATAGGGTTAAACTAGTCAGGTACATGATGCTTTGGCAATTTCCAAGGACATAGAATTGACCTTTTTTTTCCTGAACAGAATTGGTTTTGTTTTATGTTAAGTTATACTGGAAATTATATAAAAATACCCTGATGCATATATATATATATTTTCCATATCCCATCAAGCAAAGAAAATCATTTTTAACATTTCAGTTTATTTCATTCCTGTATAAATTTTGTATAAATGAAATAGCAAAATATAAAATATTTCCTGCTTTGTCACTTAGAATAATATTATAAGTATTTTCCAGGTTTTTTTTTTAAATTAGCATTGTTTTAATGGCTAAAAGATACTCCATCTTGTGGATAAATTTAACTCTTTCCTCATTGTTGTACTTGTAGATTATTTCCATTACCTGCATTTTAAAAAAATCACTGGCAACCAATACCCTATTTTTAATATTTTCAAATATATACACACATATTTGTCATAATATTGCAAAACTATATCTCTTGAGGATAGCTCAAAAGGCAAATTGAGGAAGAATTAATTTTCCTGGGCTACTATGAGTACAAAAGTAGAATCTTCTGAAATATACGGTTTCTCTAGAACTCTCTTTCTGGAGTCAGGGCCCTGTTGAGTATACTTCTGTTATGTGAGCCAAAAGGTCTTTCAGTACATTGGTCAGGGGGCACCTGGGTGGCTCAGTTGTTAAGTATCTGCCTTCAGCTCAGGTCATGATCCAGGGTCCTGGGATTGAGTCCCACATTGGGCTCCCTGCTCAGCGGGAAGCCTGCTTCTCCCTCTCCTGCTCCCCTTTCTCGCTGTGTCTCTTTTTGTCAAATAAATAAAATCTTTAATTGAAAAACAAAACAAAGAAAAAACATTGGTCAATCTTGTGACAGTTTGTTGTGGGATTTCTCAAAGGGCTTAATATGCTCATGTGCATTGCTGATCTTTGCGAGGGAGACATCACACCATGTTGTGATTCCTAAAGTGTGCTCATGCATGAGTACATAATTACACAGATGTAAAGAAAGATTGGTGGTATAAACACAAATACAAAAATGTCCATATTGTATACAAACCTCAGTAAGTGCTCCAGTGGAAGGAAGGGGACTGTGAAGCTTGCAGAAGAGCCTAGGAAAGAGTATTTTTGTATACGTGTGGGTGTTGGGGTGTTGGGGTGATTCCTTTGGCACTCTGCATCGTAGTGATCTCAAGTCTCAGATTAGGCTTATCCAGAATAATAGATAATTTTATTATTATATATGTGTCTACAGGTAAGACAGGTGGTTCTGCTGCTCTGGGTTAGACTTGCCCATATATCTCCAGGCAGTTAGCGGGTCTGCTGGAAGCTGGCTGATGTGAAATGGTCATAGCTGGTGTGATTCATTCTGCCGCCTGTGGTGCCGTGTCCTCCAGCAGGCTAGCCCAGGCTTTGTTCACATGGCAGCATATAGTCCACGGGAAGCAGGAATATACAAGGCTTCTTGAGACCTCTCAGAACTGGTACAGTCACTCGCAGCACGTTGTTTCAAACACAGTAAGTCCCAGTGTTGGGGGATGAGGAAGTAGACTCCACATCGTGATGGAATTGCTGCAACGTCATATTGCAACGAGCTTGGATACAGGGAGCATTGAAAGTGTGGCAGCACTGGTAACGTCATCAAGACAGAACGGATTGCAAGACTCACAGCCCCGGACGCTAATCATCCTCTGACTGGTGTGACCTTTGAGCCCAACCATCTGCCTTATGAGGAGGTGTGTGTGTGTGTCTTTTTGAGGAAGCTATCTGTGTTCTGTTTGTTGTTGAAGTACCTGCTTCTTACCACCGTTTAACTGTACCCCTCTCTTTTTTCTTATTTTGCTTTGACTCACTGGCTTGGAAACCAGTTAGCCAATCCCTGTCAGTGATATGTGTAAAGTAATTCTCAGAATGTTCTGTGGCATGAGGAGTTCACCTCTTGGTGACACATTTTTGCTACTTGGAGGCTGAGCTTTTGGCTGCTAGAAAATGTTGTAGAGAGGTATATTCCCAGATTATTAGTGTGAGCTTTTAGATAAGAAAAGTATTGCTTTATTGTGTTATATGGTTCCCCATGAATTAAAGTAGTTCACTCATTACACAAGAAGTCCCAAGAAAGAGACCATGGAGTGGTGCTCCTGTTTTTCTGGACCATTCTTACCCCACGTCCTAGCCCATTTTCTAGGGTTCATCACAGACTGACTGAATGAATAAAAGTAACAGTGATTTGTAGTATTTCTAAATCCAGGTAGATTTGTGAAAAGCCCCTGTGTTCTAAAGAAAGGTAGTGCAGGTAATACTTCCTTGCCTCAGAGGAGGAATTACAAGGATTAACTAATGTCAGGAAAGGGCTTTGATATGACTAGAGGAAGGGCGTCCCATAACTATAATGTTTTATTGTTATAATGCCATAAAATGCTTTTTGGGACATATAGCTTACATATTTTCCATAAAATTAATCCATAAATCATGTATAAAATGTATCAAACCCAAAAGCAATGGCTTTGACCTTAGAATCGCTGCCGTGGTAGTTTGATGATATACTACCCACTACATCAGCAGTACTCGGGAGTACATAAAATGCGCTTCCACATATTCAAAATGTGCAGACGCTTAAAACATCACTAGATGCTTAGCCACATCACTAGATGCTTAAAAAAAAGATTAAATGATTCAGAACTTTTCATGTGGAATTATAAGTATTTTAAGACATTATTACAAATGCCACAACTTTTAGTTATTTTCACAAATTCACATGAAATACCCACTGTTCAATTCAAAATGTTCAGTGGAATTACCTTGTGATTTTCTTTTTTGAAAGGTAATCTTCATTTCCTGGTGTTCTTGCTTAATAGCCATACACAAACGTCCACAGAGCTTTTAATGAAATGTCAGCACACATAGTCCTCCTGTTACATCTTTTTTTTTTTTTAATGTCACCAGTGTGGCAAATGTAATATTCACAGTCATTTTCAAAGCAATACTCATTTTTCCCTCTCAGTTACACTATCAAACTTATGAGTAACTATGAAGGATGAAGATATATTATCGTTACCAATATTTCCAGGGAATGATTATTCACTCAGTATACTGGCAGGAACTGTTACAACTTTTCTCAATATGATTTTCAAAAACACAAAAAGACATAGCTGTCACAATAGGCTTTTGCTTAAGAGGACTATTTTGAAATGCCTCTAGCCATTCTGTAGTGTCTGTAGAA
Source organism: Neogale vison (assembly GCF_020171115.1). Taxonomy (NCBI): domain Eukaryota; kingdom Metazoa; phylum Chordata; class Mammalia; order Carnivora; family Mustelidae; genus Neogale; species Neogale vison. Next base: position 94,163,558 of record NC_058093.1, on the reverse strand, counting down.
CATCATTATGCAAGTATTTAATCAGAATGGTGTGTGCATTTCTTTCCCAGAGGGACTTAGCCAAGTAGGGGAATATCATTGAAAGGGTATCTCTATCACAGATGCAAGGTAACCTTTAAATATTTGCACAGTGTAATACCACACAGCAGATTTAGAGGGACAATTACTCATCCCTACCAGAGTCTTTGCCTGTCTCACTGTTTTGCAGTGCCTGGGCTGGAATTTTCTCTCTCTCTGTTTCCCACCATTCCTTTTTTTTTTTTTAAGGACTTTTTTTCCCTTTGTATTAAACCATATTTAATTGAAATACCACCTTCGTCAACAACTTCTACGGGATCATCGCATTTTTGGCATCAGTAGCTATAGAATGTTGTGTTGAACCCTTAGGTTAGATTCTTATAGAAAAGTGACTGCTTCTAATGGCAATCAACATGGGCCAATATAGCTCTTTGTTCCCAAGAGCAAGGAAGATGGCGCACACTATGTTCTTGAATGCTTCAAGCTGTCAGCACCATGGCTGGCAGAGAGCATATGATCAATAAATGTCAGGTGGCTTCTCATACCCAGACTCCTCCTTGCCTCTTTCTTTTAAACTGAAGTATAGTTGACATGTTGTATTAGTTTTAGGAGCATGGCATAGTGATTCAACAATTATATACATTATGAAATGTAGTTACCATTTGTCACCATACAAATTCATTACAGTCTTATCGGTACATTCTGTATGCTGTATTTTTCATCTCTGTGACTTATTTGTTTTGTAACTGAAAGTTTGTGGCTTCCCTCTCATTTGATTGACAATCAAACGGTGTGAAACCCTCAAAAATTGCTCAAATCATTTCCATTTTCTCCTCCTTCTCTGAGGGAAAAAAAAAAGTGTTACAATACTCTACTGTCCCTGAAACATCCAGTTTTCAGTGTGAAATATTTTTCTAATTCAGTATTTCTAAAGCCTTTGGTTTGGTTTGGTTTACATTGGTTGGAGTAACTACTGATTATTCCTTATATTGATAAGATTCTAGCTAAGTCTTCTTTTCCTAGGAGATTCTAAGCAATCTGAGACCAGAAATGGTACCTTAGAATATGAATTTTTGATATTTCTGATATAATTCTGATATCTTTGTTTTCTACATAGCAGTCACTTAATGCAGAATTGAATTGTTTATATATTTAAGTATTTAAGTACTATAAACAGTACTGTAATGCAATTTTTAGTTAATACTGAATTCATATTTTATATGGGTGGATATTGTTTCAACTTGAATACTTTGTGCTAATATATTAAAGTTATCTAAATGTAAATGAATCCTTTTATGCCGACTAATGAAGATCCGTATGAAAGTAGAGCTCATGTTTCTGAACTGAACATATGTGTATATGGCATGTTATGAATATTGGTCTTTTGTTCTAAAAGGACGGGTCTTTAGGGATCCATTGTATTTCTCTGTGGGAGTATAATCTGCTGTTTTTATTCTTCATACTCGTTTGTCTGAGAGAAGGCCTTATTTTCATTTTTCAACTAGTCTTAACCTGGAGGGAAGGTGGATCACAGTTTTGCTTTATGCCCTCCTCTCTACATCTCTCAGGACAATAAATATGGATTTATCTGACTAAAGCATTTTCTAGACTAACAAGTTGTATCTTAAGATTGCTTTTTCTCACATTTCCAATTGTGTGACAAGGTGGTATAAACAGTGTAGTTATATTAGATGCATGTCTTACTGATAGTATGGAAAAGGTTATTCAGAGGACATTAAGAATAACTTTGGGGATGTCAAAGAGGATATTTAAAATGAGGCATGATATATAAAGGAGAACTGGTGTTGGTTATATCACTTACAAGAAGAATAATCCAAAATGTTCTTAATTTATATGTTAAGATTTTCATCTTATTTAATCCCTAATAAAAATTTTAAAAAGTGTTTTGTTGGTCTCTTCCTTTGGTGAATCAGTGGATTTAATTAATTAATTAATTTATTTATTTACTTTTGCCCTGTAAAACTTCTGGCACAAGACAGAATCCTAATCCATAGTGTTTCATTTCACTCTGCAGAGTTTAGGCTCAAAATGGTCATATAGTTAACTCCCAGTTTGGAATTTAAGGGGGTATGTATTCCTCTTCTTCTTCTTTTCTCTCTCTCTCTCTCTCTTTTTTTTTTTTTTTTAAGATTTACTCCTAAGAGAGATTGAGAGCATGTGCATGCATGAGCAGGGGCAGGGACAGAGGGAGTGTGGGAGAGAGAATCTTAAGTGGGCTCCCTGCTGAGTGTTGAGCACCATAGGGGGCTCGATCTCAGAACCCTGAGATCAAGACTTGAGATCACACCCTGAGATCATGATCTGAGCTGAAACCAGGCGTTGGACACTGAACTGACTGAGCCACTGAGGGGCTTTGTGTTTTTATAAATCTCTTACTCAAGAATGTTTCATGATTTCTGAAGTTCTAGAAGTGGAAAGTGATTAGAATATTTAACATTTTCTCTGTGAGATTTTTAATCATCTTATTAAAACCTCCTTATTCAGAATCACTGCAACAAGGGGGTGAAAGGTAAACGGTCATGTTCAATCCAACTAGATGAAAGATATCATTCGTCTGCACTGGGCAGCAGGTATTCACTGCCCTCTCATGGGCCATCTGCACTGTGGAAGACCCTGACCCTTTTCCTGGGAAAAGGGCCCCACACTGCCTTTGGCTGCCAGAAAGCCCTGCCGCTGGGCCCATTGTACCGTGTCTCAGCCTTAGACTGGCTGGGGCAGTTGGGTCATTCTGTTTGTCGTGTTGGGTCATTCTAAATTTGTGTTTCTCTGGGGGGATTAGATTCATCTTTTTGAGTATGTGAACAGGCAGAGTCCATGAGGGCAGCATTTCACTTCACATTTGCAATTATGTACCTTGGAGCTGGGCTCTGCATAGCAGGCTGCACTGGAGCGCTGGCTGTTGAAACAGCCGTGAAGTTGACATACTCTGGTTTGCTGTTTGGTAGGACATAAAGGCAAGATTAAGTTATGTGGCCATTGCCCCTTAGCTAGCAAGTGGGAGAGCTGGGACTCCAAACCCCAACTGGGATTCCAAAGTCCAGGTTATTTCTAGAGCAGAGGATGAGGATGGTAAAGTGAACCTTACTAAAGTAGCACTGAAATCTATGGGGAAAGGTGGAGCTCTGAGGATTTGTTTATCGAAAGGTAGTAAAAATGGGGGAAAGGTGACTTATGCAGTCAAATAAATGCTGCTTCAGGCAGTGGGAGGTTGAACACAGAATCCTGAATAGGTGTCAATGGACTAATATTGTTCTTTAAAATACACATTTTAAGGGCACCTGGGTGGCTCAGTTGGTTGTGTCTGCCTTTGGCTCAGGTCATGATCCCAGGGTCCTGGGATAGAGCCCCGTATCAGGCTGCTCAGTAAGGAGTATGCTTCTCCCTCTCCCTCTGCCTCTTCTCCCACTCATGCTCTTTTGCTCACTCTCTCTCAAATACATAAAATCTTTTAAAAAAAATACACATTTTAAAGATGGTGAACACAGGCAGAGTTCAGGCTCTTGGCTCACTGTCCTAGAGCTCCCCCTTATTACTGCTGGGATCCTGGATAGGTAATGTGGCTTTTTTGTAGAACGGACAAGTCACCCACCTCCCAGGCTTTGCGTTCGGATTAAATGATGCAGTGTAGATCAGTGGTTCTCACTTGTGGCAGTTTTGCTTCCCAGAGTACATTTGGCAATGCCTGGAGACTGGGGTTGCTACTTACTGGCTCTTGGACGATGGAAGTCAGGGCTGCCTCCGAGTATCCTATAGTGCGCGGGACAGTCCTCCATGACAGGGAGTTATCCGGTTCCTAATTGTGAGCTGCCAGTTTTGAGATCAATGCTCGTGTAGATTAAGAGCCTGTTAACAGACTGTGCCTCCCACATGGACCCGTTATTCCTTCAGTGCTCACTGTGTGCCAGGCACTGTGTCAGGAGCTTCTCATATGTCATGTCTGTTGCCAACCTACAGGCTGAAATGATTGAAAATCAAGGCAAATCTTGCTGCTGACCGTTGCAGAGGGTCGAAAGGCAAAATCAGGATTTGGGCTCAAGTCTGTAGAGCTCCAGAGCACTTTGTACGAGCCTGCTTGCTCCTGTTTTAAAGTAGTTAACCACGGTTGACTCTTTGCTTTAGGTGTTTGGAATTAAAAATAAACATAAGCATGGAAGGGTAGTGGGTTGAATCTTGCCTTGAGCAGAGCCTGGCCCACTCTGCTGTGCTTTTGTCCATTTTCCGTGCCTAGATGGCCAGGGAAGTTGTTGATTTGCAGGTTGGGTGTGGCCATTCTTATTCCTTGCTCCATCTTCCTCTGCTCATGCAAGGCTTCCAAAGCACTGACTTCTCCTTCACATCTGCAGTCACCCTTGTAGAAGAAGGGAAGACGGAATGGAAGGTTCCATGCAGTACTGTGAGAGCTGCTCTGCCCCCAGTGCTTACTGCAGTCATCAAAAGAAAGAGGCAGGTCAAAGAGGAATGGTGGTGTTTTACTTCCAAAGGGACGCTTCAGTGAGAATTTCAAAGGCCAGACAAGGCTTACCCATGTATTCTAATGGGAAAAGCAGACAGGGGAGCTGTAGGGCCACCAGCCCCCCAGTCTGAGTATGAAAGCTGATTTTCTTTCTCTCTTCTTGTTGAACAAAGAGGTAGCATTATCTCCTTCTGGGACCCAGTATGTCAATCGTCCAGCGTACCCCATGGCTCATGTGGTCAGCTGGGACAAAAGCAGAGGACAGAGATTCATGCTGAGACTACATCTGTTTTGAACAGAGTAAAGGAAAACCTCAAGTTAATCTTAATGTAGATTAGGAAGTGTGCACTTCAATTACTTCAAAGTGGCACAGGCTTTTGATAATGTGTTTCATCAGGATAGGAATTATGAGGTGCTCAGACTAATTCTCTGAACTCACAAGGGGGATAAAGTTCTAATAGCGTGTTACAGTAAGTTAGTGCCCAGGGAGTAGAATGTTATGGTCCACATTACATTTCCATACCTAGACCATGAATTACATATTGATTTTTGGAGAACAAAAATACAACAGAGTACAGGTTGACAGTGAAGGTAAATTAATAATTCTTTGGATGATTGAGAAATATTTTTCTGTGTGTCATCAGTTTCTGTGTGGTCTCTGTGTGGAGAAAGAATTGAGTTTCCTTAAGTGTTAGATATCACTCCTCTGATATGCATACGGAGCAGTTCGCCCTTTGTCTTTGTGTAGAAGGAAGAGCAGCAGAAAAAGACTCCTTGAGGTTCCTGGTGGTGGGAAGGGGGTTGGGGATACAGATAAGCCATCCTGTCTGTCACTGACGCAATGGATTCTAGTGGTAGGTATTGATTTGTATTAATGAAATATAAGAGGTTTAATAGAATGAACAGGCAACATGCATATATATGTATGTGTGTGTGTTTATATCCTTACACACACACTCATACATACACATTATATCTAATATGATTATATAACAATATGTTATCATATGACATATTCATTTACATATACTATATAATACATATATAGTTAAATATATCATGCATGTCATGTGTAGGAAATAGAATTGGCTTAAATATAAGTCACACATTAATATAAAATTTGTATTATATTATATTTAATATAATATATGAATGTGATTATATAAATGTATAAATATATTTAAATCAATTCTGTTTATTGTGGTATTACAGAATATCACATTTACGGAATATTCCTGCATGGAATATTGAGTTGACAAATCTGTGTTCAAACTTTGAGTCAATGATTACATTATTGCAGTTACACTATAATCCACTAATACGTGGCCAATAAGGTACATCTTGTCATATCCTGAAGTAAAATCTAGCACAGCACAAGCTATGTTTGAAATGACATAGAAAATCTAAAATTAGAGAGATGGACCATATGCAGGACTTTTTTTTTTTTATTGGGCTGTGAATTAGTGACATGTTCAGGGCTTGCTCAGAGTTATTTCGTGCCTATACAACCTTAAACCTTATCACAGTTCCATGTACTTTGATCTCATGTCCTAGGTCTTCGAAATTGCCTGGCTAACACCTAACGGACAGATGGATCTCTGCTATGTGTTTTATCTGTTTCATTCTTTGTGAACAGGTGGCAGATCTTAGATTGATTCTGATGTGTGGGTGGCTTATTATAAGTCATCTTATAAATTAGACTTATTCTGATTTATACTTTGTGGTCTAGTGTGTTTGTATCCTGAGAGGATGTAAGTGCTAGGCTTTGGATTGAAAGTTGCATTGGACCTTAAAGTTAAAATCATAATTTTATTTCATGTTATTTAATATCATTAAGGTTAAAAAATATAGTCAACAACCTCATCTAAGGGAGAAGAGTCACCCATGCAAAATTTTATATATATATATATATATATATATATATACACACACACACATAGGTGTGTGTGTGTGTGTGTGTGTGTATCCCCCCACCCCCAGGAAAAGAATGATGTAGGGAAAGATGTTTGTGAACCATTGCACTCTAGGAATAAATTCTTTGGAATTCAGAATGTATATTTAGAAAGCATTGAGGACTCTTGGAAATGGAAAACTTTAAATTTTATTTAACTCCACTTTGTCCCCATATTTATTTAATAACAGCGCTCCTCTCTGCGTACTGATCTCAGGGGATGCAGCTGTTCCAGTGAACACATTTTGGGATTTCCTGAATGATGGTATGTTATCTTCGGCTGAAATCAGATGAAGTTATTACTGCAGGAAAGGCCGGAAGGCAGCCCAGTCCTTCCTTGTCCCCAGAAGCTGTTAAAATTCAGCAGTGTTTTTTTTTTTTTTTTAATCATCTGTGTACTAACATTAAGTCTATCAAATGATAAATGCTACTTTACCATAATTATTTTCATTATGTAAATGTAGACTACCCCCATAACTCAGATGACATTTCCTCAATTCACTTTCATTGTAAATTGGATTCGCACAAAGCACCCTGGGAAATTCCAGGAGGAGGCTAAAAAGGGTTGACACAGGCTTCAGGCCACTGCCTTGTGTTCACTCGGCTAGAAAAGGGTAATGAGGATGGATTTTCTCAATGTGTTTTTGAGCCAAGGGCTTGAATGTCCTATGGGGCTGTCAGCCCTTGGGCTGGTAGGGGATATGTTCATTATTGCTTCTCTGATTCCCTTCAATTATTATATGTCATGGAGATTATTATAGTGGGTACTCATCTCAGCTAAAACTTTAGGTGTACAAGAAATATAATTTTGTTTAACTTAGTTTGGTTATTTATTTGGAGCCCCCAGCAGGGCCCCCACGTTTTCTTTGGGTACTCATTCAGCTAAAACTTTAGGTGTACAAGAAATATAATTTTGTTTAACTTAGTTTGGTTATTTATTTGGAACCCCCAGCAGGGCCCCCACGTTTTCTTTGGGAGGTCCACCAATTCCTTATCTGTTCATACGGGTCATCACCCAGAAGGTCCTTATTCCTGGCAGGCTGGCTGTCCTCTCTAGAATTCTGTGCTGTGTTTTGTCCTTTGTGCTGCTTTCCCACTGTGCTGAGGCCTTGGATCTGTAGGAGATGCTCGGTGGCCATGGCTTTCTTTGCCTGGACACCCCAGGCTGCCATTTCCTCTCTGGAAAAGCAAGATACATGGTCTCTCTGTCTCTGTCTCTGTTGTTAACACCAACATCTTTATTCTTATCAGTCTCACTGCAGACAGAAGAAAGGGGTAGGAAGGAAACTTTTATTTTTGAGCTAGGAGGTATGTGTCAAGGGAAGACCAATTTTCTCTCAGAACATCTGGCATAACCTTATGGACAAGACTTTTGGCAACCCAAAAGGCAGAATCTTGTTAGGCTGTCTGTGCTAGCTCTCAAACGTGTCCTCAAGGGGCACCTGGATAACTCAGTTGTTTAAGTGTCCAACTATTGTTTTCAGTTCAGTTCATGATCTCAGGGTCCCGAGATCCAGCCCTGTGTGGGGTTCTGTGCTCAGTGGGGAATCTGCTTAAGATTCTCTCTCCCTCTCCCTTTGCCCCTCCCTGTCCCCCTGTCCCTCCCTGTCCCGACACCCCAACTCTGCACACATGCATGGTCTCTCTTAAAAAAAAAAAAAAAAAGTCTCCCAAAAAAAGTGTCTTCCCATCACCTTCTAATTAAAATCTGTGTTTCTGTAAACAAAATGTACTTCTTAAATATGTTTGCCCCTCCCCCAACCCCACACAAAGGTGGGGACTCGGTCTCTGACCCAAACTCGACCCCTCAGCATAACAGTCCCACTCAAAGCTTCAGTAGGGTTTGAAAACAAAGACATTTTACACAGAATACTTCAGAGTTCAGCCAGGAACCTGTGTCCTGGCAGAGTTCTTAGATTTCCATCTACTCCTTCTACTCCTCTCACTCTTCATGTTCCCCTCCTCAGGCAGAGGAGTGTTCCAGATGAACAGTCTTCAAGTGCGCTGTCCAAACCCTTCCCTTTTAGGTCTTTTTCTGGATGTTAGAGAATGTAATCATATCAACAAATTCTACAGTGATCATATTCACTCTCTTTTCATTTCTTCTGCCAATTTTCCTGAAATTGGAAATTTAAGGCATCTGGGAATTCTGAAAATTAATTTACTTTGCAAGGCTGCTTTGAGGACTGAGTGACATGATTGTTAAAAGTGTTGTGCACAGTGTCCGTCCACAGTGCCTGGGGTACTGCTGTTACTATTATGCTGAAATTGTAACCACGTGATCATTTCATCCCTGGCCACTTTTTAGTTTTGTGAATGTTAGGCTGGGATGATAGGATCTGATATGCGATTCTCTGAGGGGAAAAGAAAAAAATCTGAATCATCTGAGAAACAGTGATAATCGTAGTCTTATTTGTTGAGTCAACTTCCTGGGTCAATTAGAATATTTGGATGAGACCTGTGTCTGAAGTCAAAATTATTTCTGCAGACTTGTGTATTTATTAGTGGTAAAATTAGCATGCTAATCATGAGAAGACAGGGTACCCCATTCCTCAATGCGGGGTCTTTGTGGAGTCTGGAAAGAAGGGGCCCAGAGAGTTGCAACAAAGAATAATGGGCGTTACAAACAGGGTTGTGGAAAACAGTTACTTAAGAATTCTATTGGGTATCACGCTGAGGATTTCTTCCTTCAAACATATGCTAAGGAAACACAGAACAGACGTTTTTTTGTTTTGCTTTGTGTTTTTTTTTTTTCCCTCTCATTTGGGCAAAACCATCAACTCATTTGTGTGATGAGTTTCCGGTGGTGGCATTACTCCTAGTTCTATTTAGGCACGATTCTGCTTCCTACAATGCCATTTGCTCCAGCTTCGATAATTGGTGGGAGGCTAACCATATGCCAAGCACTAGGTTAGTGCTGAGAATAGAATGGTGAGTAGGACCGATCTGTTTCTGCCATCACAGAGTTTAGAATCAAGTGGGAGAGACATAGTTTAAATTACACAGTTGAATTTGTAATTGCAAGTGTGATGAGTGTTTTGTAGAGGAGTAAAGTAGGGCTGGAGCATAGGAAAGGGTTCCCTAAGGAAGTGACTTAAGATAGAATGAGAAGGAATTGATTTGGCAGTAGGGGGTGGAGCATGTGATCTGGCTCAAGGAATAGTACTTGTGGCTGCCCAGGTATGGCAGGGAAGCTGGAGCAGTGGAGGAATGGAAGGATGGCCCATATGATGACAGAGCAGCGAGCGAATGTGGGTGGCCCAGGTGACCGGAAGTGAAGGGGGTGGGAAGGGGCCAGATCACGTAGGCACTTTCATGTCATGTTAAAATTCTTTTCTTTATTTTGAGAAGAATGGGAAACTATGGTTGAGCTATAAGCATAGAATGCCATATAGATAGTATGCTGTAACCAAAGGGGTACACATTTGAATTTTTAAAAGATATATGTCTATAGTATGAAGAAAGGATCGATGCCAGGTGCCGTGGGGGTGGGGGCGTACATGCTAGAAGGCCAGTCAAGAGGCTACTCCTTTTTTTGTATAGAAGGAAGGTGGTGATTTGGGCGAGGGGGGTGACACTGGGATGAAGAAACATGGACAGATTGGATTGATATTTAGGAAGCAAAACTGATGGGTGGTTGATTGGATGCTTTTTGTAAATAGAATCCTTAGGCTCTTTGTTAGACTATATAAGATAAGTAGGTATTTCTAGTGTTTCTAGATAGAAAATAATACTGTGATTATGTCACGGATCTGCTGTTTCTCAGGTATTTTTCAAATCTGTAACTTGGAAGTTAGTTTTCAGATGACAAGAGTCTCAAGTAGTCTTAAAATTGCTGTTTCAAAACTGAAATAATTATTTCATTGGGAAGAAAAAATTGGATGAACTGGATGGTTTGTCCAACTCAAATGTAGCTTATGTTTTGTTCTCTCTTGCTGGTTCACCACGAATATCTGCTATTAGAGAGGAGATGTATTGAGAAGCAGATATACTCCATGTAACTGTTAGAGAATTTAAATTACTAAGAGAAAAATATCATCTCAAGTATGCTCTAGTGCAATTTTTATCACAGGCAAAATTAATCCTTGAGTTGCTTAATGATAAATAAAATGGATGCCACCCTGCCCTTTTGCTTCATGTATTTTTAAAGCCTACTTACGTATCTCAACATTGTTGCTTTTCCAGTGAACCTCTAAGGCAACAGTAAAAAAGACCTCCTTTATCAAGCCTAACATATATTGATTATTCGCTGTGGAAATAGCACTTTATTCTTTTTTGAAGGGGGAGGAGCATGACTTAAGAATTTCAGCCTCCTAAGCACCTGTTCCAGTTCGCTTTCTGTGAAGTATAAAGCAAACAAATTTCTGGCCCTCCTGAAGTTTAGTCACTGCCTGAGCGGCCAGTAAGCTAAGGGAGAAAGTCCTTCAGAAGAACATCATGTGGGATCCAGCTTTCCTGTCTTTCTGGCATCCTCTTCCTTGCCTTTTCCACTTAACTGATACCAAACAGCTGAGTAAATCATTTTCTTCTGCTTCTCCAGGGAATCTCGAGGGCTTTGCTGAAGCATTTATTGTAAGTAAAGTCAAAGTTGAGTGGAGCCATATTTATGGGATGAGAACACCCCATAAATATCCATTGACAAGCATCCCAGCCCCAGGAGTTCTGCAGCCATACCCGAGCCATGCCATTGAGCTGAGACCAATGCAGGGGAGAAGGGCTTCAGGCAAGAGAGGAGTGGCTTTGCCCTAAGACCCTCACACCAGCTGTGCCCAGAAAAGATCCTCTTCTAAATATAGTATATCTAATGGGCATTGCAAAGCTTCATTTGTTCAAGAGATATGGCTGCTAAAAATAGTTGAACTGCAGTTGTTGTGAAAAAAAGGCATGGAGTACATAGAACTGGCGAGGCCAGTGTCAGGGCTCCTGAGCTGTTTAACCTGGTTTATTTTTATTTATTTATTTGTTTTTAGACAGAGTGGTGTTGGGGGTGGGTAGGAGGGAAGGAGGGGGTGAGAGAGAATCTTAAGCAGACTCAACATCCAGTGCGGAGCCTGATGTAGGGCTGATTTCATGACCCTGAGATCGTGACCTGAGCCAAAATCCAGAGTTGGACGCTTAACTGACTGAGCCATCCAGGCGCCCTCAGGAATTGTTTATCTGGAGCATGTTCTTTAACCTCGTGCTCTGATGGCCTCATCTAGCAAAGCAGACCAATATCAACATTATACATATGGTATTGGGAAGATGGTAGGTGTTCAAAACAATGTTATTATTATTATTTGTTATAGTTACTTCAGGGATAGAGAACTCCTTATCAGTGCCAGGGCTTCATTTATTTATTTGTTGGAGAAAGAGAGAGAGAGAGAGAGCACACAAGCAAGGGGAGCAACAGGCAGAGGGAAAAGCAGGCTCCCTGCTGAGCAGGGAGTCTGATGTGGGACTCTATCCCAGGACCCTGGGATCATGACCCAAGCCTAAGGCAGATGCTCAACTGACTGAGCCACCCAGGTGACCCCCCTGTTGTTTCTTTATGTTCTTGAACAGTAGCTTAGTCTGTGTTCTCAAGCATGCAAAGGCAGAAAAGATTACATTTCACATAACACATTGTGAAGGGCCCCTGGGAAGAACTCCAGGTGCAGGAGAATGAGAACTCTCAACATTCACAGGTAGCTCGTTGCTTGTGTTTTACTGTCTTTATGTAATTTCTACTTATTTTTATGTTTTTCCTCCTTTCCCTCCCACACGTCTTGGGTCACAACCATTTATAGAGCCCTTACTCTTCCCTTGTAGTCTTAGGACATTACAACAGAAGCCAGCATGATATAGTGTAAAGATCACTGGACTGGGCGTCTGGAATGGAACTGTCCATCCCCTTTCTGCTCCAAATGACTGTGTGACCTTGGGCAACTCATTGGGTTTGTCTGGGCTTTGTTTCCTCCTCAAAAGCTGTGGGCTGTCACATTACTTTTCCCTTCCCACGTTTGAGGCAGTTAGCAGGCCATAGGTTTTAGTGATCGGAAAGGACCCACTTTATGTCAGAATGCGGTGAAGAATATGAGGTTTGAGATTTCCTTTTAGGCTTCAGAATTTTTAGAAAGTAGAATTCAAACCAGGAATATTGATAAACAATTTTTAAAAGGTGGTTTTCTGTCTCTGTGGTGTTTGCATTAGCTGATGAGTCTTTCAGATATATTTGTAATCTGCTTTGCTGTCAAGTTACTTTTAATGGATGTTCTAGCCACTGGCAACTAATAATTTGTAATCATAAATGATAAGTAACAGAGGCACTTTGCTTTTCAGTCAGAGACATCTGTCCACAAAGATGAAATGGACTTAGAACGTGCTGTTAGGTGTCAAACAAAAACACAGTCATCCAGAAAGAGCCTGGAATGTTAGTAACAATGCTTTATGCTTTCTGGAAGTATAAATATTCAGTCTGAATGCTCCGCAGTGTCCTCACGTGGACTCATAAACTGCCTTCAAAAGTAAATCTTTGTAACTTTGAAAATGAAGTTACATTTGGTAGCTCTGAACTGTTGCTGTTAAAATTTTCTAATGAGAATTATCGGAATACTTTAGCACACATATCCTTCAGACCACAGATATGTTTTGAAAATAGTTTTAATATTAATATAGGATTTTTTTGGTTCCTGTAAGAAGTACAATGGACTTTTTAAAATAAAATACATTAGGTTATAATTTTTTCTCATTTGAAATTTTTTTCCATTTTCCATGTGTTTCTCTTGATATCCAATGCATAACTCAGTAATATATATAAAATAGTAATATATATATTATACATATACACATATACATATACACATATATACATATAAACATATGTATATATATATACAAAATGAACACGTTTTCTCTGTACGTTTGGTACGTGCTGCATGGCTTTGAGCATACTCTTCTAGCAGGAGTAATGAATTAAGAGTACAAAATAAAAAATGCAGACTTGAAAATGGCCATCTCTTCTGGCTTCTAGATGTGTTCCTGCCTCCAGTGGTCTCTCTTGGTTTCTGGTTTGCTGCTTTAGGTCTAATGAGCTCTGGGAACCAAAATATTCAGTGTTCAACTGTGTACCAAGTAAGTGTAGCTAGGCCTGCAGAATAGACCAGATGTCCTCATCAGGAGGAAACTGGCATTGCATTTAGCACACAGATATTGTAAGAGATACTTGGTGTCTTGTTTATTTTATATTTCCAGACTCTAATACACTACTTGTCAAATAGCAGCTGATGAGTAATTGTTATTTTAGTGAATGAATGCTCAGATGCTAGTCTTTTCTCTTTCCTTGGGTTCTTTGATTTATTTTAGAAAGTGTGATTTCTTAGATATTTGTCCACTGTGCAAGGGAAGCATTACTTTAATTACTCCACATTAGAGGAGAAGGCTTTTTAGGAAGTGAAAGCTACTACATAAATTTCAAGCTATTTCTTGGAGGTGAGATATCTTACCAGTGAGTCAATGTTGTTTTATTTCACATTTTGTAATGTTGAGGTTATGAGTGCTTTGGTATAGTAATTATCCACAGATAATTTGGTTAAGATATTAAAGCTTTGCATTCACATTCCTTTCATGCCTCAACCCCATTGCCCAAGTTAAAAATAAAGCAATGTCAGGATAATAAAAACTGTGGTTGAAAAAAAAATGCACAGTAAAATAAACATCTTTTCCTATTGCATGAATGGTATTAAGTCAGCGTTGCTGCCTCAAATGGTGGCAAATGCTGTGCAAAAAACAGCATTTTTAAAAAATGCTGCCTCTAAAACCACCAACTACCTCCAAAAACCAGCATCCACTTAAAAAGGGAACTTAAGTGGTCAGAGAGAACAATTCTCTCTGACCACTTAAGTTCCCTTTTTCCTTTGTTGTAGGCATTTTAGAGAATGCCACACCTAAAATTCAGGCACCTAGCAGGTCGTCTTCAATATGATGATTTAGATTGGGAGATACATTCATCTCAACTAATCCACTTAAGGGTAACTTAATTAAGAGAATAAAACATGCCAGCACTTTTCTGCTTCTAGGGGAATATTACATTAGAGCATCCACATATTTGCACTTTCTGCAAAAACACAGGCAGGAAAGAAAAATGGAATTACAGGGTCTTAAATGTGAATTCGATCCAAGAATTCATCCATGCCACCCTTTGCATCCAAAGATTTTACTTCTAAACCAAAATGTTAACATGTTAATTAAAACTGATGTTATTTAAAATATTTAGCTGTTCATTCCAGTGTAACTGTGTTTATCACACAGAAAAGGTAGTGACTTGCAGGTGGATGGTGTTTTTATATAATGTTGGTCCAGGTAAACAAGTCCTGAATTATTATTCCTTTTATACCACTGAAGTATTTCCTGAGAATGTAACACAGCATGGGTTTTAGTTTAAATGCATATTATGTCTAATTAAACTTTTAATCCTTTACTGGTTCTAAATTTTGTTTTATTTGTATTATTTGGGACCTGTTTTCAATTAAGAAATACCAAATATGGGGCACCTGGGTGGTTCAGTTAAGCGTCTGCCTTTGACTCGGGTCATGATCCCAGGGTCCTGGTATTGAGCCCCAAATCAGGCTCCTTGCTCACTGGGAAGTCTTCTTCTCCCTCTCCTTCTGCCTCTTCCCCTGCTTGTGCCCAATCTCTCTCTGTGAAATAAAGAAACAAAATCTTAAAAATGACTGATGTTTAAAAGCATGGGTTTCCTATATGTTTCTTTAGATTATTTATCTCAGATACATATTGTGACTATAATCACATTTTATGTATATGGAAAGTTTAAAGGCGATATTCATTTTCTCCATGCAACTGCTCAAAACTTGAATATGTTCTATTTCTGAGCTTGGACAAGGGAAACAAGATTTCTCAAACTGTAGTTCACATTTTACTTCAATATGTGTGTTTTCTGAAATGGCAAAATCCCTCAGGGCTATGTGATTTTCACTAGTGCGTATGTTTGAAGTTCATAGGCAAACACAACTGAATAAATCATGGAACACATTTTTTTCTGTGTGCCCGAGAAATGGAAATTATTATAGTATTATAGGTTAATTGCTGAGAGTTCTGGTCTCCATCTTGTATATCTTGTTTGCAATTTGTTTTTGTTTTTTTAAGATTTATTTATTTATTTATTTGACGGAGGGAGAGCAAGAGATCACAAATAGGCAGAGAGGCAGGCAGAGAGAGAGAGAGGAAGGGAAGCAGGCTCCCTGCTGAGCAGAGAGCCCGTTGTGGGACTCGATCCCAGGACCCTGAGATCATGACCTGAGCCGAAGGCAGCGGCTTAACCCACTGAGCCACCAAGGCACCCCTGCAATTTGTTTTTTATTTATTCCAAGTGTACACAATTCACTTTGTATTTACTTGTTACTTACATGCTGTTCAGTTGTCTGCAAAGTTAGCTTTTTTTTTTTTTTTTAAAGATTTTATTTATTTACTTGTCAGAGAGAGTGAGCACAGGCAGACAGAGTGGCAGGCAGAGGCAGAGGGAGAAGCAGGTTCCCCGCCGAGCAAGGAGCCGGATGTGGGACTCGATCCCAGGATGCTGGGATCATGACCTGAGCCGAAGGCAGCCGCTTAAACAACTGAGCCACCCAGGCGTCCCTGCAACGTTTGCTTTTAACATGAGGAGAAACTATTCTCCCCTGACTGTGCCTTCCTAAATGTACTGACTAGTGCTTATCAGCATTTCCAGGGCTAGGAGGAGGAAATCGTTCCTCACATACTACCTTGATTACTTGTATTCATTTTCAAAGGAACAGATCAGAGGGATCATAGCTAAGCTAAGAAACAGACCTGCCTTGTGATGTTAGGATTGCATATACTAATGCACATCCTGGAAAAGACTCTTTTCAAATGCAGGGCAAGAGCCCATGGTTAGAGTCTCACAGATCTGGAGTCCCACTCTAGTCTGCCCGGTACTAGCTGTGTAACCTTGGATGTGCTTTATAACTGCTCTGATATTCATTTCCCCAACTGATGAAATAAGCATTCTAGCCCCATGTCAGAGGACTGTTGTAGGAATAGGAAGGAACTGGGCAAATCACTAGGGGTATATGACAAACCAACTCTCAGTTTGTTTGTTTTTTAAATGTCTTGATTTGCCTTGATTTGTAGTGTGGTGTAAATACTCTCATCATGGTTGATTTCAAAGTATGAATGATGTAACAACCACCTGGTAAAATTCTTGAATATGTAACAGTCCTCTAGTACTATCCAAGCCTAGCACAGCACTGCTAGCCCTTAACAAATTGTGATAATTACTTCTTAATAGTTATATTTTGTCTCCCCTTGATCTAAGAAAGCTTTTGCTGTTTGATGCATTTCTATATAGACAAAGAATGTGAAGGCTAAGTGAAGGATAATAATGTATAAGGTTTAAAATATTAATGATTTCAAATAATGAAAAAATAGCTACCTTAACAATTTTGAAAGTGACTGAAAAACTTACAAGAAGGAAACATTTTAATAAGAAAATGTGTTAGTAAAATGCTTTAAAAGTAAGAATAAAGATCACTTTGTAAGATGTTCTAGATGAATTAAATTTAATATCAGCTTTTTCAGATTGGTTAGAAATGGTTTGATTTCTCTGGTCTTTCTTTCTTTACACAAAAAGTCCTTAGGGGAAAATTATGTGTATTTGATACGTTAACAAATTAAGATATGCAGACAGCCATTATTTAGAAACCTAGTACTTTCAAAAAGAGCTTCTTTCAATTTCATCCAGTATCCGTTTTATGTTATTCAAAACTGGTTTTAGATTTTAAAGTTTGCTACAAGGATGTATTTTTGGAAGTATTTCTTTACTGAGTAACCATGGCAATTTTTTTTTTTTTTACAATAATGAAAATTTGCATGTGTAGTCTGACATGTTGGACAAGGAATGGCATACTTGAACTGAGATTGGTCCAGAACATCTGGACACATGAAGTCTGTAAATGACTTTCTTGTAACAATGAACATCTCAATTAACAAAGCACAAAATTGTGGGTGATCGAGGAGAAAATTACCAGAATTGTGGGCACTTGATAAAATCAGTTTGTGCTGAGAGTACCATTTTTTATGCGCATTTACTGTGCCCAGGAGCAGTCAGTGCTCGGACACTGCACCTGGGCAATGTGTAGGTAAACTCAAGGACATTTCTTTTCTTTCTTTCTTTTCTTCTTTTCCTATCTTTCTTCTTCTTCTTTTTTTTAAAGATTTTATTTATTTATTTGACAGAGAGAGAGAGACAGTGAGAGAGGGAACACAAGCAGGGGGAGTGGGAGAGGGAGAAGCAGGCTTCCTGCTCAGCAGGGAGCCTGATGCAGGGCTCAATCCCAGGACCCTGGGATCATGACCTAAGTGGAAGGCAGATGCTCAACGACAGCCACCCAGGCGTCAAGGGCATTTCTATGGGTAAAAGGTGACTTACTTCAATGAAACTCCTCTGTCTACTTCAGCAAGAAGAGACTCCAGGATGGGGACACTGAAAGGACATGAGGGAATTTTCTATGTTAATCTCACTCATAAAGTGACAGAAGCCATTGGCAACTAGGTCTACATATCCAGACAATGCTGTGAGGAAGAACACTTATCCTGCACTTTAACAGTGAGAGATCCTCACTGCAGCATATTGGCCACAACTTCAGATACCTGTATCTCTGGGGATGTATATGTCTCTTCCTAAGTGGGATGTACTCCATACACATTTCCTGTTCCCAGAGATATTATGGATGTACATAAAAACACATTTCATGAAGTTTTGGGTGTTTGATCAGGTTTGGGGGAAGAGAGAAAGATTGCACCTTCTTTCTCTTACCTTGGTAAATTAAAATATTTCTCAGGATGTGAATTGCCTTTATTATCACATCCTAGTTCAGGGACAAAGGTTACATGGTTAAGCTGGTAAAGTTTTCTCAGGTTCATGCTACAACTAAGTAAAATGAAAGAGAGGAAAGTATTCTTTTCCCATTGACACAAAATGTGATACCTTGCCATCCTTATGAAACGTGTAGTCAGCTTTCTGGATAAGGTTGCCTGGTATGTCTATAGATTAGTTGCAAAACTGTGAGAAACATCAATGGGTGTTTTATTTGTCCCTTTTATTTGTCCCTTTCTTTGTGGGACTCTTTCCCATAAAAACATATTCATTAATTAAAAGACTTGGTGTATTATAAACTAATGATGGAAGCTTGACCGAGAGTTAATACCTATGAGAAATCAAAGTGGGTATATTTCAGGGGTCAGAGGGGCAGAATTTCCACAGGCAGTTCAGTGGAGCTGCTGCTGCTTTTAGTGTATTCTTTCCCATCAGATATTTTCTTTTTCATGCAATTCACTCTGCAAGCAAAATCCCAAAGCAGGGACACCTATTTAGCAAATGAAAGTATATTTAAGATACTTTGGCAGGTCATTTTTAAAAAACATAGTTCTTTTCTGAGCCACCTGCTGTATTGAGGTGAAGGCTTGGAAACATGAAAAATTCTACTTTATTAAAATCCTGGGTTTAGGGCTTTTCTTTTATTATTATTATTTTTAAAAATATTTTATTTATTTATTTGACAGAGAGTAGGCAGAGGCAGACAGAGGGAGAGGGGGAAGCAGGCTCCCCGCTGAGCAGAAAGCCCGATGTGGGGCTAGATCCCAGGACCCAGAGATCATGGCCTGAGCCGAAGGCAGAGGCTTTAACCCACTGAGCCACCCAGGCGCCCCTGGGGCTTTTCTTTTAGATTGAAACACTAACTAGGAAGTATTAATATTGAGTTAGATATATAGGCTTTAAAACCTAATGATTACAATGATAGCAATCATTTATTAAGTGTGTATTGACACCACCTTGTACCACCGATCCTCAGAATAGCTCTGCAAGTTAGTGCTTTTATTCTGTCTCTTAGGTCGTTAAGGAAACGAAGGCTTAGAAAGTGGAAGTAACTGGTCCACGTTGACCTTGCTGGTTAGAGACCGAATGGGGATTGTTAACAAAGGCAAACTGATGCGGCGTCCACGCTCTTAACAACCAGATGATATTGTCCACTCAGATCCGTAATTTCATACCGGTCGTGTTGGGAAGTGTTCAAATTGACCCATCTTTGCGTGGATGGCGGCTTGGAACCTCTGAGTAACTGACGCCCTTGTCTTCCGCCCGTAGGCCCCTGGGGAAGGTGTACGGGCGACTGTGGACCGGGAGGAGTGCAGAGTCGCGCGCTGTGGTGTTTCCACGTGGAAGGGTGGACGAGTCCCCTCTCCAACTGCGACGAGAACAACAGGCCTCCCAAGGACAGAAGTTGCTTCCGGGTGTGTGACTGGCACAGCGACCTCTTCCAGTGGGAGGTCTCCGACTGGCACCGTTGCGTGCTGGTTCCCGCCAGCGCCGGCCAAGCCCCGCCTCGGACCACGGACTGCGTGACGGCGCAGCACGGGCTGCAGGACCGGACCGTGCGCTGCGTTCAGAAGTTGAACAGAACCAGGGTGGTAAATGAGATTTGTGAACACTTTGCCCCTCAGCCGCCCACAGAACAAGCTTGCCTCGTTCCCTGCCCCCGGGATTGTATCGTATCGGAGTTCTCCCCGTGGTCCCAGTGCAGCCAGGGCTGTGAGAAGCAACTGCAGCACAGGACGCGGGCGGCCATCGCTCCCCCTCTCTATGGCGGGTCTCAGTGCCCCAACCTGACCGAGTCCAGGGCCTGTGACACTCCCATTTCCTGTCCTCTTGGCGAAGAGGAATATACTTTCAGCCTTAAAGTAGGACCGTGGAGTAAATGTAGACTGCCTCATCTTAAAGAAATTAACCTCAGTGGAAGAGCTGTTCTGGATTTCAGCTCTGATTCAAAGGAGCGAGTCACCTTTCGACATCCAAGTTACAAGCCACATCACCTCTCCAGGCCCTGGGACTTAGACATAGGTTATCAAACCCGGCAGGTCTGGTGCACCAGAAGTGACGGGAAAAATGCCATGTTAAGGTAAAGAGGTCTTCGGTGTTTTTATCTTCGATTCACCTAGATATTTTACAACGTAATTTCACAAGGTTTCCTTATGAGTCCCTATGAAGGGAACATTACAACCAGGTTGAGATTTGGATTTTTAGGAGTTTCATCGGAGAAGTTTTCAGTTTCAGTGAAATATGACTATTTCAGAGTATAGATCAGGCAGGGCTCTGAATTCTTCCATAGTTAGTAGTGCAACTATATAGGATAGGGCATATATTACCACGGTTTATCAAAATATCACCCAATTAAAATAGGTTTCTACTGTTACTATAGTAATAAAAGACTGAGCCCTTCTTTATAATAGTAAAAATTCCAATTGACTCTCAAACTTGGTATGTAAGTTAGGCAAACATTTAACTTTCATTTTTTTTTTTTTTTAAGATTTTATTTATTTACGAGAGAGAGAGAGAGAGAGAGAAAGTGTACACTCAAGCAGGCAGAGAGGCAGGCAGAGGCAGCGAGAGAAGCAGGCACCCTGCCAAGCAAGGAGCCCGAAGCGGGGCTCGATTCCAGAACCCCGGGATCATGACCCGAGCTGAAGGCAGCGGCTTAACCAACTGAGCCACCCAGGCG
Organism: Neogale vison; assembly: GCF_020171115.1. Lineage (NCBI taxonomy): Eukaryota > Metazoa > Chordata > Mammalia > Carnivora > Mustelidae > Neogale > Neogale vison. The sequence goes on along the minus strand of NC_058093.1, from coordinate 94,142,566 downwards.
TCCCACAACTTTCATTTTTTTAAAATTTGTTTTTGTTTACTTTTGTTTTCATGATTAAGAAGGTTCTCTAACATTTTAGTTGTAGATTTTTTATCGTAGTAATAATGGCAGAAAGTTAATCCGTTAACTTAATGGCATTAAGTAATTATTACTTATTTAATAATTATACATTATTACTTCTTAAGAAATAATGGTAGTAAGTTAATCCATCCAAATGAATGCTTTCTATGGCATTGTTTTGAAAAAACAATATTACCTTGCTCAGTAATAAACAGAATTACAAATCTGTAAAGGAAATGGACTACAACTTTTAAAAGGGATAGTTTAGGCTTAAAAATTATTTGTAACTGTTTTACTTTAAATTCTGGTACCAAAAAAAAATCATGACATAAGTATATAGAAATATGCTCAAAGTTGTGTTTAATTTTCCCCAGAAGGTCTTAAACGGAAGCACTGGGATATTACCAAGTTTTTTCCAAATTTAAATGCCTTTCACTAGTGCTTTAAATTATAAAACAGTGAAACGCTCATCCCTAGAATTAATCATTATCATCAGTTACTGTTTTCTTGGAGTCCACAGCTGGCTCGGAGAGGCTCAAAAGACTACCTCTGTTATTGAAGAACAAAGTAATGTTGTGATTTTGTTTTGTGTTTTTTCTTTTGACTTCACAAATGAGTGTATTTTGTCTTTGCTGCTTCATTCTGATTTATGCCATATGCAATTGGCAAGTCCATTGAAAAGTGCTTTTCTGCCTTTTATTGCCTGCCCCTGTGAAGCCCAAAAGATTAAGCAGATGATTTGGGTGATTATTGTTTGAATGTGTGTGTGTGGGATTCTGCAGACACCGTTTTCTTAATAATTCCAGAGAATGTTTTCATTTTTAGGCTGCTTGTTTTTGCCGTGTTTTGTTTTTTAATTCATTGACTTTATTTTTTAGAGTGGTTTTAGATTTACAGAAAAATTGAGTGGAAAATACAGTTTCCATATATCTTCTCATCACTCCCCTCCACACATACAGTTTCATACATCTTGCATCAGTGTAGTGTATTTGCTACAATTCGTGAGCCAGATCAATATAGTACTATAGTCCATAGTCTGCATTAGAATTCACTGTATTGCACATTCTATGGGTTTGGACAAGTGTATAATGATATGTATCTACTGTTATTGTATCGTACAGAATAGTTTCACTGCCCCAAAATCTGCTCCATCTGTTGGTCCCAACTTTCCTCTCCCCAGTTCTGTTCCCTGACATTCAATGATATTTTTACTGGTTGCATAGTTTTATCTTTTTCAGAGTGTTATATAGTTGGGATGATATAGTAGTTAGCCTTTTTCTTAGTGGCTTCTTTGGCTTAATGATATGTATTTGAAGTTCCTCCATGTATATCCATGGCTTGATAGCTCAGTTCTTTTTATCATGGAATAGTGTTTGTTTGTTTACAAACTACCCCCCAACTCCCACCCTATATATACAGGGCAAGAAGAGACCAAAGAAAGAGGCAGACCACTCCAGACTCGTAGGTGGCATTTTAATAAGCAAAAGAATTTACTTACGAGGCTTGTTTTAGGTGGCTGCAAAAATGAGTAGATCTATGAACCCACATGCCAAATCTTAAAAGTTTATATAGAGGACTTAGATGGGGCCAGTCACATATTACCCGCCCCCCCAACCCCCCCACCAGATGGTCTCAAAACACATTACTCCCTTGAGGCTACATCCTTAGAGAAGTTCCCACTGTATACAGAGCGTATATTCCCAGGATAATGGAGGGAGTGAGGAGCCTCCAGTTGCCCAGGTCCAGACCAAGGGTCAACTAGAAGTCACACCCTCTTGATTACTTCCTCCAACAGTATTCTGTTGCATAGCTATATGACAATTTGTTATCCACTCACCTATTGAAGGACATCTTGGTTGCTTCCAAGTTCTGGCAGTTATAAAGATTCTATAAACATTCATCTACAGATTTTTATGTGAACATACGTTTGCAACTCATTTGGAAAAATACCAGTGGGCACATTCCTGTATTTTATGGTAAGAGTTTGTTTAGTTCTGTAAGAAACTGCCAAACTGTCTTCCAAAGTGGCTGTATCATTTTGCATTCCTACCAGCAATAACTGAGAGTTCCCATTGCTTCACATTCTTGCCAGCATTTGCTATTGTCATTGTTTTGGATCTTAGCCATTTTTAAATAGATGTGTAGTTGTATCTTGTTTTAATTTGCAATTCCTTAATCACTTATGATGTTCAGCATCTTTTCATATGCTTACTTACCATCTGTTTATCTTCCTTGGTGAGGTGTCCAGATCTTTTGCCAATTTTTTGAGTGGTTTTCTTATGGTTGAGTTTTGCAAATTCTTTGTATATTTTGGATACTAGTCCTTTATCAGATATGTGTTTTGAAAATATTTCCTTCCAACTTATGGCCTACCTCTTGAGTGTCTCAAAAGCATCTTTCACAGAGAAGAATTTTTTTGTTTGCTTTTATAAAATCTTAATGAAGTCCTATTTATCAGTGTTTCTTTCATGAACTGTTCTTTGGTGTTCCATCTAAAACTACAACAATAAGTTCTCTAAACCTAAGATCAACTAGATTTCCTCCTATATTGTTTTCTAGGAGTTTTATAGTTTCACATTTTACATCCAGGTCTATTATCCAGTCTAATTTTTGGGAAAGAATGAGGTCTATTATCCAGTCTAATTTTTGGGAAAGAATGAGGTCAATGTCTGAATTTGTTTTTTTTTTTAAACATGTGGATATTCAGTTGTTTTAAGATCATTTGTTAAAAAGACTCTACATTCTCTATCGAATTGCCTTTGCTCCTTTTTCAAAGATTATTTGTTTTTATGTGGATCTATTTCTGGACTCTCTGTCTTTATTCCACTATCTATTTATCTATTTGCCAGTAAAACAATGTGCTAAATACTGAAGCATTAAAGTAAGTCTTGAAGCTGAGTAGTGTCAGTCCTCTGAATTGTTCTTTTTTTAATGTTGTATTGACTGTTCTGGGTCTTCTGTTTTTCTTTTTTTATTTTTTTTTCCAATTTATTTATTTTCAGAAAAACAGTATTCATTATTTTTTCACCACACCCAGTGCTCCATGCAAGCTGTGCCCTCTATAATACCCACCACCTGGTACCCCAACCTCCCACCCCCCCGCCACTTCAAACCCCTCAGATTGTTTTTCAGAGTCCATAGTCTCTCATGGTTCACCCCCCCTTCCAATTTACCCAAAAGCACATACCCTCCCCAATGTCCATAACCCTACCCCCCTTCTCCCAACCCCCCTCCCCCCAGCAACCCACAGTATGTTTCGTGAGATTAAGAGTCACTTATGGTTTGTTTCTCTCCCTATCCCATCTTGTTTCATGGATTCTTCTCCTACCCACTTAAGCCCCCATGTTGCATCACCACTTCCTCATATCAGGGAGATCATATGATAGTTGTCTTTCTCCACTTGACTTATTTCGCTAAGCATGATACGCTCTAGTTCCATCCAAGTTGTTGCAAATGGCAAGATTTCATTTCTTTTGATGGCTGCATAGTATTCCATTGTGTATATATACCACATCTTCTTTATCCATTCATCTGTTGATGGACATCTAGGTTCTTTCCATAGTTTGGCTATTGTGGACATTGCTGCTATAAACATTCAGGTGCACGTGCCCCTTTGGATCACTACGTTTGTATCTTTAGGGTAAATACCCAGTAGTGCAATTGCTGGGTCATAGGGCAGTTCTGTTTTCAACATTTTGAGGAACCTCCATGCTGTTTTCCAGAGTGGTTGCACCAGCTTGCATTCCCACCAACAGTGTAGGAGGGTTCCCCTTTCTCCGCATCCTCGCCAGCATCTGTCATTTCCTGACTTGTTGATTTTAGCCATTCTGACTGGTGTGAGGTGATATCTCATTGTGGTTTTGATTTGTATTTCCCTGATGCCGAGTGATACGGAGCACTTTTTCATGTGTCTGTTGGCCATCTGGATGTCTTCTTTGCAGAAACGTCTGTTCATGTCCTCTGCCCATTTCTTGATTGGATTATTTGTTCTTTGGGTGTTGAGTTTGCTAATTTCTTTATAGATTTTGGACACTAGTCCTTTATCTGATATGTATTTGCAAATATCTTCTCCCATTCTGTCAGTTGTCTTTTGATTTTGTTCACTGTTTCCTTTGCTGTGCAAAAGCTTTTGATCTTGAAATCCCAAAAGTTCATTTTTGCCTTTGCTTCCCTTGCCTTTGGCGATGTTCCTAGGAAGATGTTGCTGCGGCTGAGGTCGAAGAGGTTGCTGCCTGTGTTCACCTCAAGGATTTTGATGGATTCCTTTATGTTTTTCCATATAAATTTCAGAATCAGTTTTTTCGATATCTACAAAATAATTTGCTGAGATTTTAGTGTATGGAGCAATTTGCAAAGAAATAACATCTTGATAATATTGAGTCTTCCTCTCCATGTACCTAAAATATTTCTCCATTTATGTACATCTTTGATTTCTTCATCAGAGTTCTTTACTTTTTGTCGTGTAACTCTTATACATATTTTTTAGATTGATACGTAATTCATATATTTTGGTGCTAATATAAATGCATTGAGTTTTTAATTTCAAATTCTAATTTTTCATTGCTAGTATACAAGAAAGCAAATGACTTTTATATACCTTGCTTTCTATTACAATCACTAGTTTCAGGACTATGTAAATTATTGTTATTATTATTATTGTTGATACAGATTCTTTGGGATTCTCTATGTAGGCAAGCATATCATTTGCAGGCAAAAGAAGTTTTATTTCCTCTTTTCCAATCTGTAGTCCTTTCATTTCTTTTTCTTGTCTTATTGTATTATCTAAGACTTTCAGTTTGAAGTCAAATAGGAGTGATAGGGATGGACATCATGACCCTGAGATCATGACCTGAGCTGCAGTCAAGAGTTGGTTACTCAATTAACTGAGCCACCCAGTCACCCCATGAACTTTATTTATCATGTTGAAGAACTCCCCCTATATTCCTAGTTTGCTGAGAATTTTTTTCATGCATTGGTTTTGGTTTTTGTCAAGTGCTTTTTTTTTTTTTTTTTTCCCAAGTGCTTTTTCTGTGTGTATAGATATGATGGTGTAATTTTACTTCAGTCTGTGTATATGTTAGATTGTGTTAGTTGATTTTTGAATGTTGAACCAGCTTTGCATACCTGGAATAAATCGCATTTGGTTATGATGTTTTTTTTTATGTATGTTGGGTTTCATTTGCTAATATTTTGTCAATATATTTTTGCATATAAGTTTATGGGAATATTAGTCTTAGTTTTCCTTTCTTATGTCATTGTATGGTTTTTGGTAATAGTGTAGTGCTGGCCTCATGAATGAATTGGAAATGTATATTCTGCTTTGATTTTCTGAAATAAATTACAGCAAATTAGTGTAGTTTTTTTTTTGACTGTTTGGTAGAATTCACAGTTGACCCATTGGGACCTGGTGTTTTCTGTTTCGGCAGGTTATTAATTATTGATTCAATTTCTTTAATAGAAATATACCTACTCCTATTATAGATTTTTCTTTGTGTGAGTTTTAGCATGTTGTGTATTTCAAGGAATTGATCCATTCACCTAATTTATTAAATTTGTCAGTATAGATTTGTTCATAATATTCCTTTATTATCCTTTTAATATTAATGAGATCATTTTTGATGACCTCTCTTTCATTACCGATATTAATACTTTGTGTCTTCTTCTTCTTTTTTTTTTTTTTTTTTTTTTTAGTTTAGTTAACCTGGCTAGAGGTGTATCAGTTTTACTGACTTTTTTTGAGAACGAGCTTCTGGTTTCAGATATTTCTCTACTGATTTTATGTTTTCAGTTTTATTGATCTCAGTTCTAATTTTTATTATTTTCAGTTTGCCTACTTTGGATTTAATTTGCTCTTCTTTTTGTAGTTTTCTAAGGCAGCTTAGGTTATTGCTTTTAGGCATTTTCTTTTTTCTCTACTATGTGAATTCAGTGCCATAAATTTCTTTCTAATCATTGCGTTCACTACATGCCACAAATTTTAATTAGTTGCATTTTTATTTTCATTCAGTTCCAAATAGTGTTTAACTTCTTTGACCCATGCATTATTTTGAAGGGTGGTGTTTAATCTCCCAAGTATTTGGGGATTCTCCAGGCATATTTCTGTTATTGATCTTTATTTTAATTCTATTGTGTCCTCAGAGTATACTTTATATGATTTCTGTTATTTTAAATTTGTTAAAGTGTATTTTGTGGCCTGAAAATTTGGTCTGTCTTGGTGAATGTTCTGTATAATGTGGAGAACAATGTGTATTCTGTTATTGTTGGGTGGAGTATTCTGTAGGTGTCAATTATATCCCATTTATTGATGGTGCTGTTTGGTTCAACTCTGTCCTTACTGATTTTCTGCCTGCTGGATCTGTCCATTACTGATTGAGGGGTGTTGAAATCTCCAACTTTAATAGGGAATTCATCTATTTTTCTTTGCAGTTCTATCAGTTTTTGCCTCATGTATTTTGATGCTCTTTTCTTAGGTTCATACACATCAAGGATTGGTATATATTCTTGGAAAATTGACCACTTAGTAGTTATGTACTATCTCTCTATAGCCCTGTTTTTCTTTTTTATCTTTTTTTTTTGTGATTTTATTTATTTTTTTTAATTGTTCCAAGATTCACTGTTTATGTACCACACCCAGTACTCCATGAATAAGTGCCCAATGCCCCACCCCTCACTCATCCAAAACCCTTAGTTTGTTTCTCAGAGTCCTCAGTCTCTCATGGTTTGTCTCCCCCTCTGATTTCCCCCAACTCACTTCTCTCCATCTCCCAGTGTCCTCCTAATTGTTTTTCTTGTTCTGAATTCTGATTTGTCTGGAATTAATATAACGACTCCAGCTTTCTTTTGATTACTTTTAGCATGGCATTTCATTCTCTATCTCCTTACATTTTAATTTACCCATGTCTTTAAAGTGGGTTTCATGTAGATAATATACAGTTGGGTCTTGTTGGTTAATCCACTCTGACATTTTCAGTCTTTTAGTTGGTATATTTGTATCATTGACATTTAAAATTAGTTTTCTATTTTATTTTTTAATTAAAAATTTAATCCATCAAATTTAATTTAATTAAATTTAATTAAAATTATTAAAATTTAAAATTATTTATATAATTGGATTAATATCTTTTACGTTGTTTACTCTTTATTGCCCTATTCTTTGTTTCTCTTTTTGGCTTCTTTTGTTTTTCTTTATCTCTGATTGCAATTGAACATTTTATATTATGCCATTTTGTCGCCACTCATAACATATCAATTATATTCTCTTTTCCATACCTTTTTCAATGGTCACCCTAGAGTTTGCAATGTAAATTTACAAATAATCCAAGTCCACGTTCAAATAAAACTATACTACTTTACATATAGTACAAGTATCTTGTAACAGAATATTCCAAGTCCCTTACTCCCATCCCTTATAACACTGCTGCCATTAATTTCTCCTACACATAACCCACAATTACTCAATGCATTGTTTTTATAATATTTTTTCCTTTTATTTTTTTATTTATTTATTTTTCTTAAAGATTTTATTTATTTATTTGACAGAGAGAGATCACAGGTAGACAGAGAGACAGGCAGAGAGAGAGATAAAGGGAAGCAGGCTCCCTGCTGAGCAGAAAACCCGATGTGGGACTCGATCCCAGGACCCTGAGATCATGACCTGAGCTGAAGGCAGCAGCTTAACCCACTGAGCCACCCAGGTGCCCCTTTTCCTTTTATTTTAATAATTTTTTATTTTTTATAAACATATATTTTTATCCCCAGGGGTACAGGTCTGTGAATCGCCAGGTTTACACACTTCACAGCACTCACCAAAGCACATACCCTCCCCAGTGTCCATAACCCAACCCCCCTTCTCCCAACCACCTCCTCCCAGCAACCCTCAGTTTGTTTTGTGAGATTAAGAGTCACTTATGGTTTGTTTCTCTCCCAATCCCATCTTGTTTCATTTATTCTTCTCCTACCCACTTAAGCCCCCATGTTGCATCACCACTTCCTCATATCAGGGAGATCATATGACAGTTCTCTTTCTCCGCTTGACTTATTTCGCTAAGCATGATACGCTCTAGTTCCATCCATGTTGTCGCAAATGGCAAGATTTCATTTCTTTTGATGGCTGCATAGTATTCCATTGTGTATATATACCACATCTTCTTTATCCATTCATCTGTTGATGGACATCTAGGTTCTTTCCATAGTTTGGCTATTGTGGACATTGCTGCTATAAACATTCGGCTGCACGTGCCCCTTTGGATCACTACGTTTGTATCTTTAGGGTAAATACCCAGTAGTGCAATTGCTGGGTCATAGGGCAGTTCTGTTTTCAACATTTTGAGGAACCTCCATGCTGTTTTCCAGAGTGGTTGCACCAGCTTGCATTCCCACCAACAGTGTAGGAGGGTTCCCCTTTCTCCGCATCCTCGCCAGCATCTGTCATTTCCTGACTTGTTGATTTTAGCCATTCTGACTGGTGTGAGGTGATATCTCATTGTGGTTTTGATTTGTATTTCCCTGATGCCGAGTGATACGGAGCACTTTTTCATGTGTCTGTTGGCCATCTGGATGTCTTCTTTGCAGAAACGTCTGTTCATGTCCTCTGCCCATTTCTTGATTGGATTATTTGTTCTTTGGGTGTTGAGTTTGCTAATTTCTTTATAGATTTTGGACACTAGTCCTTTATCTGATATGTATTTGCAAATATCTTCTCCCATTCTGTCAGTTGTCTTTTGATTTTGTTCACTGTTTCCTTTGCTGTGCAAAAGCTTTTGATCTTGATGAAATCCCAATAGTTCAATTTTGCCTTTGCTTCCCTTGCCTTTGGCGATGTTCCTAGGAAGATGTTGCTGAGGTCAAAGACGTTGCTGCCTGTGTTCTCCTCAAGGATTTTGATGGATTCCTTTCTCACATTGAGATCCATCATCCATTTTGAGTCTATTTTTGTGTGTGGTGAAGGGAGGAAATGGTCCAATTTCATTTTTGTGCATATGGCTGTCCAATTTTCCCAGCACCATTTATTGAAGAGGCTGTCTTTTTTCCATTGGACATTCTTTCCTGCTTTGTCGAAGATTAGTTGACCATAGAGTTGAGGGTCTATTTCTGGGCTCTCTATTCTGATCCATTGATCTATGTGTCTGTTTTTGTGCCAATACCATGCTGTCTTGATGATGACAGCTTTGTAATAGAGCTTGAAGTCCGGAATTGTGATGCCACCAACTTTGGCTTTCTTTTTCCATATTCCTTTGGCTATTCGAGGTCTTTTATGGTTCCATATAAATTTTAAAATTATTTGTTCTATTTCTTTGAAAAAGATGGATGGTACTTTGATAGGAATTGCATTAAATGTGTAGATTGCTTTAGGTAGCATAGACATTTTCACAATATTTATTCTTCCAATCCAGGAGCATGGAACATTTTTCCATTTCTTTGTGTCTTCCTCAATTTCTTTCATGAGTACTTTATAGTTTTCTGAGTATAGATTCTGTGCCTCTTTGGTTAGATTTATTCCTAGGTATCTTATGGTTTGGGGTGCAATTGTAAATGGGATTGACTCCTTAATTTCTCTTTCTTCTGTCTTGTTGTTGATGTAGAGAAATGCAACTGATTTCTGTGCATTGATCGTATATCCTGACACTTTACTGAATTCCTGTACAAGTTCTAGCAGTTTTGGAGTGGAGTCTTTTGGGTTTTCCACATAGAGTATCATATCATCTGCGAAGAGTGATAATTTGACTTCTTCTTTGCCGATTTGGATGCCTTTAATTTCCTTTTGTTGTCTGATTGCTGAGGCTAGGACTTCTAGTACTATGTTGAATAGCAGTGGTGATAATGGACATCCCTTCCGTGTTCCTGACCTAAGTGGAAAAGCTTTCAGTTTTTTTCCATTGAGAATGATATTTGCAGTGGGTTTTTCATAGATGGCTTTGATGATATTAAGGTATGTGCCCTCTATCCCTACACTCTGAAGGGTTTAGATCAGGAAGGGATGCTGTACTTTGTCAAATGCTTTTTCAGCATCTATTGAGAGTATCATATGGTTCTTGTTCTTTCTTTTATTGATGTGTTGTATCACATTGACTGATTTGCGGATATTGAACCATCCTTGCAGCCCTGGGATAAATCCCACTTGGTCGTGGTGAATAATCCTTTTAATGTACTGTTGAATCCTATTGGCTAGTATTTTGGTGATAATTTTTGCGTATGTGTTCATCAAGGATATTGGTCTATAGCTCTCTTTTTTGATGGGATCCTTGTCTGATTTTGGGTTCAAGGTGATGCTGGCCTCATAAAATGAGTTTGGAAGTTTTCCTTCCATTTCTATTTTTTAGAACAGTTTCAGGAGAATAGGAATTAGTTCTTTAAATGTTTGGTAGAATTCTCCCGGGAAGCGGTCTGGCCCTCGCTTTTGTTTGTTTGGAGATTTTTAATGACTGTTTCAATCTCCTTACTGGTTATGGGTCTGTTCAGGCTTTCTATTTCTTCCTGGTTCAATTTTGGTAGTTTATATGTTTCTAGAAATGCATCCATTTCTTCCAGATTGTCAAATTTGTTGGCATAGAGTTGCTCATAGTATGTTCTTATAATAGTTTGTATTTCTTTGGTGTTAGTTGTGATCTCTCCTCTTTCATTCATGATTTTATTTATTTGGGTTCTTTCTCTTTTCTTTTTGATAAGTCTGGCCAGGGGTTTATCAATTTTATTAATTCTTTCAAAGAACCAGCTCCTAGTTTCGTTGATTTGTTCTATTGTTTTTTTTTGGTTTCTATTTCATTGATTTCTGCTCTGATCTTTATGATTTCTCTTCTCCTGCTGGGCTTAGGTTTCTTTCTTGTTCTTTCTCCAACTCCTTTAGGTGTAGGGTTAGGTTGTGTACCTGAGCCCTTTCTTGTTTATTGAGAAAAGCTTGTACCGCTATATATTTTCCTCTCAGGACAGCCTTTGTTGTGTCCTACAAATTTTGAACCGTTTTATTTTCATTATCATTTGTTTCCATGATTTTTTTCAATTCTTCTTTAATTTCCTGGTTGACCCATTCATTCTTTAGAAGGATGCTGTTTAGTCTCCACTATTTGGGTTCTTTCCAAACTTCCTCTTGTGGTTGAGTTCTAGCTTCAGAGCATTGTGGTCTGAAAATATGCAAGGAATGATCCCAATCTTTTGATACCGGTTCAGTCCTGATTTAGGACCGAGGATGTGATCTATTCTGGAGAATGTTCCATGTGCACTAGAGAAGAATGTGTATTCTGTTGCTTTGTGATGAAATGTTCTGAATATATCTGTGATGTCCATCTCATCCAGTGTATCATTTAAGGCCTTTATTTCCCTGTTGATCTTTTGCTTGGATGATCTGTCCATTTCAGTGAGGGGAGTGTTAAAGTCCCCTACTATTGTTGTATTATTGTTGATGTGTTTCTTTGATTTTGTTATTAATTGGTTTATATAGTTGGCTGCTCCCACGTTTGGGGCATAGATATTTAAAATTGTTAGATATTTTTGTTGGACAGACACTTTGAGTATGATATAGTGTCCTTCCTCATCTCTTATTATAGTCTTTGCCTTAAAATCTAATTGATCTGATATAAGGATTGCCACTCCTGCTTTTTTTGATGTCCACTAGCATGGTAAATTCTTTTCCACCCCCTCACTTTAACTCTGGAGGTGTCTTCGGGTTTAAAATGAGTTTCTTGGAGGCAACATATAGATGGGTTTTGTTTTTTTATCCATTCTGATACCCTGTGTCTTTTGATTGGGGCATTTAGCCCATTAACATTCAGGGTAACTATTGAGAGATATGATTTTAGTGCCATTGTATTGCCTGTAAGGTGACTGTTACTGTATATTGTCTCTGTTCCTTTCTGATCTACCACTTGTAGGCTCTCTCTTTGTTTAGAGGACCCCTTTCAATATTTCCTGTAGAGCTGGTTTGGTGTTTGCAAATTCTTTCAATTTTTGTTTGTCCTGGAAGCTTTTAATCTCTCCTGTTTTCAATGATAGACTAGCTGGATATAGTATTCTTGGCTGCATGTTTTTCTCGTTTAGTGCTCTGAAAATATCCTGCGAGCTCCTTCTGGCCTGCCAGGTCTCTGTGGATAAGTCTGCTGCCAATCTAATATTTTTACCATTGTATGTTACAGACTTCTTTTCCCGGGCTGCTTTCAGGATTTTCTCTTTGTCACTAAGGCTTGTAAATTTTACTATTAGATGACGGGGTGTTGGCCTATTCTTATTGATTTTGTGGGGCATTCTCTGAACCTCCTGAATTTTGATACTTGCTCCCTTTGCCATAATGGGGAAATTCTCCCCAGTAATTCTCTCCAGTATACCTTCTGCTCCCCTCTCTCTTTCTTCTTCTTCTGGAATCTCAATTATTCTAATGTTGTTTCGTCTTATGGTGTCACTTATCTCTCAAATTCTCCCCTCGTGGTCCAGTAGCTGTTTGTCCCTCTTTTGCTCAGCTTCTTTATTCTCTGTCATTTGGTCTTCTATATTGCTAATTCTTTCTTCTGCCTCATTTATCCTAGCAGTGAGAGCCTCCATTTTTTATTGCACCTCATTAATAGCTTTTTTGATTTCAACTTGATTAGATTTTAGTTCTTTTATTTCTCCAGAAAGGGCTTTTATATCTCCCGAGAGGGTTTCTCTAATATCTTCCATGCCTTTTTCGAGCCCGGCTAGAACCTTGAGAATTGTCATTTTGAACTCTAGATCTGACATATTACCAATGTCTGTATTGATTAGGTCCCTAGCCTTCGGTACTGCCTCTTGTTCTTTTTTTTGTGGTACATTTTTCCGCCTTATCATTTTGTCCAGATAAAAGTATATGAAGGAGCAATTAAAATACTAAAAGGGTGGCAACAACCCCAGGAAAATATGCTTTAACCAAATCAGAAGAGATCCCAAATCACGAGTGGGGAGAAAGAGGATAAAAAATCAGAAAGAAAGAAAGAAAAAGGGAAAAAAAAGAAGAAGAAAGAAAAGAAAACAATTTTAAAAAAGAAAACGAATAAAGAAAGTGTAAAAAAGAAAAAATATATATATTAGATAAACTAGTTAAAAATGTTAAAAAAGAAAAAGGTAAAAGTTAAAAATAACTTTTAGCAGAAGAAGAGAAAAAAAATGAGAAGGAAAAAAAATTAAATTAACTGCAAGACTGAAAAATCACAGGGAGAAAGCCATGAGTTCCGTGCTTTGCTTTCTCCTCCTCTGGAATTATGCTGCTCTCCTTGGTATTGAAACTGTACTCCTTGGTAGGTGAACTTGGTCTTGGCTGGATTTCTTTTTGATCTTCTGGGGGAGGGGCCTGTTGTAGTGATTCTCAAGTGCCTTTGCCCCAGGCGGAATTGCACCGCCCTTACCAGGGGCCTGGCTGAGTAGTCCGCTCGGGTTTGCTTTCAGGAGCTTTTGTTCCCTGAGCGCTTTCCGTAGAGTTCCGGAGGGCAGGAATACAAATGGCGGCCTCCTGGTCTCCCGTCTGGAGGAGCCGAGAGTCGGGAGCCCCACTCCTTGGTGCGCCCTCAGAGAACAGCGCTCAGAAACTCCCGTCTGCCTGACCTCCGGCCGCGCTCCGAGCTCACCCAGCCTGCGACCGGTTCAAGGAAACCCCGAGCTGTGAGCCCCCTGTCGGCTCTGTCTCTGTAGCTGGTTTCCCCGTTCCAATACCAGCAAGCTCTGCAACACTCAGACACCCCTGATTCCTCTGTTCTGCGGGACCTGAGGCCATGCTGACCCCACGTGGGCTTTGCCCCGGTTTAGCCTCTGGAGCGATGTCCCTCAGCAGAATAGACTTTTAAAAGTCCTGATTTTGTGCTCCATTACTCCGCTGCTTGCCGGGAGCCGGCCCCTCCCCCCGGGGTCTATCTTCCCGTCGCTTTGGATTCACTTCTCCGCTAGTCCCACCTTTCAGAAAATGGTTGTTTTTCTGTTTCTAGAATTGCTGTTCTTCTCTTCGATCTGCCAATGGATTTGCAGGGGTTTGCAATCTTTAGATAAGCTATCTAGCCGATCTCCTGCAAGCTGAAGTAGTCTCAATCTGCTCCTTCTCTGCCATCTTGACTCCTCCCCCTGTTATTATAATTTTGAACAAATTATTATCTCTTAAATTAGTTATGAATGAGAAAAAATAAAATATTTTACCTTCAGTTATTCCTTCTTTAACAGTCCTTCTTCATTTAGGTAGTTCCAAGTTTCTGACCAGAACCATTTTCTTCTCTCTAAAGAATTTCTTTCTAACATTTCTTTCAGGGCAGTTCTATTAATGACACATTTCCTAAATTTTTGTTTGAGAAAGTCTTTATGTCTCTACTCTTAAAAGTTAATTTCACTGGATATAGAATTTAGGGTTGATGGGTATTTTTTCTTTTCTTTTTCTTTTTCTTTTTTTTTTTTTTTAGTCAGCAGTGGTTTTATTTAGACAAATACTAATGATGATGAACTATTAGGTTTCGAATCCTCCTTTGCATTGAGATTTTGATCCAGGATCTTTAGTTGTGAAATTGTTATCCATTTGATCGTATGGCATTTTTTTAACCTTATTGATTGATTGATTTAATTAGTTAGTTCAATTAGCCAGCATATAGTACATCATTAGTTTGTGATGTAGTGTTCATTGATTCATTAGTTGTATATAATATGGTGTGTGTCTTTTTCTGCCAACACTCTACTCTGTTTTTGCATGAATAGGTTTTTGTTTGTTTATGTTGTTTACTATTACCACCCTAGCTTTTTTTTTTTTAAAGATTTTTTTAATTTATTTGACAGACAGAGATCATAAGCAGGCAGAGAGGCAGACAGAGAGTGAGAAGGGTAAGCAGGCTCCCTGCTGAACAGAGAGCCTGATGCAGGGCTGGATCCCAGGACCTTGAGATCATGACCTGAGCCTAAGACAGAGGCTTAACCCGCTGAGCCATCCAGGCGCCCCATGTGAATAGTTTTTAAAAGACATTTGATGTAGGTGTGCCTGGGTGGCTCAGTCCTGAGGCCCTCTGCCTTTGGCTGAAGTCATGAATCCAGGCTGAAGTCATGAATCCAGCCCAGCACTGGGCTATCTGCTCTGCTTGGCAGGGAGCCTTCTTCTCTGTCTTCCTTTGCCTGCTGTCCCTCCTACTTGTGCTAACTCTCTGTCAAATAAATAAATAAAATCCTTTAAAAAAAATAAAAAAGAAAGAAAGAAAGAAAAAAAAGAAATTTGATGTAACTCTTATCCTTGTTCCCCTATAGCTAAGGTGTTTCTCCTTTCCACTTCAACCTCCTATTGCCAGCTTTTTTCAAGATATTCTCTTTGTCTTTGATTTTTCTGTTTTAAATTTGTATGTCCTGATGCAGTTTTTTTGTTTTGTTTTATTTCATTTATTTATTTATTTGTTTTCTTTATTAAGTTTATCCTGTGCTTTGTGTTCCCTGAGCTTCTTGAATCTTTGGTTGATTGTCTGTCATTAATTTTGGAAAAGTTCTCATTCATAATTACTTCAAACATTTCTTTTTTTCTTCTCTTCCCTCCCCTTCCCTTTCCTTTCCCTTTCTCTTTCTCTTTCCTTTTCTTTCACTTCTGATATTCCTAGTACATGGGTGTTACATTATTTGTAATTGTCATAACTCTATTATGACTTTTCTTTTTTTTCTCCTTCATATTTCACTTTTGGAAGTTTCTTTTGACACTTTTTCAAGCTTAGTGATATTTTCCTTAGCTATGTCCAGTTTATTGACATATCAAAGGGCATTCTTCATGTCTGTTTTAGTGTTTTTAACTTGTGTCATTTCTTTTTAATTTTTTCATAGAATTTCCATCTGTCTGTTCATAATATATAGGATTGCATAGTGTAAATTTTTTATGCTAGACTTTTAGCATAGTAATCATAGTTGTTTTAAATTCCTAATATGATAATGCCAAAATTTTTGCTATATCTGTTATTGAATCTGATGCTTGCTCTTTTTCAAGCTGTGTGCTTTGTCTTTTAGTAGGTCTTGTATTCTTTTGTATGTCTTGTATTCTTTTGTTGAAAGCTGGACATGGTGTATTGTGTAAAAGGAACTGAGATTAAACAGGCTTTTAGTATGAGATTTTGTCTTTATTTGGCTAGGATTAGGCTGGGTTTGCTGTAGTTATAGAGGTGAAAGGCTAAAATTTTCTTCAGCTGTCCTTGTTATATTTTTTCCCCTTTTTTCACTTTTCTTTTTGAGTTTTCTTAGAGAAGTCTTCCTATTTAAGGTCTGGTACATGAAGTTTGTTTTATTGTAATTTTCTTTTATTGAGCTGGATCCTCATTAATGTTATTTTGAATTTTGGAGAGGGGGAAATGTTTTATATTATAGGCTTATGATTTGGTCTCAATCTTTTATTGAACCTTTCTCCTAGGTTGTGGACTTTTAAAATTTTATTTTATTTTTATTTATTTTGCTCAATTAACCAACATATAGTACACCATTAGTTTTGATGTAGTGTTCAGTGATTCATTAGTTGCATATAACACCCAGTGCTCATCATCATATGTGCCCTCCTTAATGCCCATCACCCTATTACCCCATCCCTACACCCTCCTCCCTTCTATAACTCTCAGTTCGGTTCTTGGTGTTCAGAGTCTGTCATGAACTCTCCTGGAGTTCAGAGTCTCTCAGTTTGTCTCCCTCTCTGATCTATTCCCATTCAGTTTTCCCTCCCTTCCACTGTGGGGGATAAGGAAAATATCACTCCCTTCCCCTGTTCTATTCCTTGTTTTCCACATATGAGTGAAACCATATGATAATTGTCTTTCTCTGATTGGCTTATTTTGCTCAGCATAATGGTATGTATTCATCCTTTCTGATGGCTGAGTAATATTCCATTGTATATATAAACTACATCTTCTTTATCCATTCATCTGTTGAAGAGCGTCTCAGTTCTTTACACAGTTTGGCTGTTGTGGACATTGTTGGTATGAATGTTGGGGTGCAGGTACCCCTTCTTTTCACTACATCTGTATTTTGGGGGTAAATACCTAGTAGTGCAATTGTTCCATTTTAAACTTTTAAGGAACTTCCATACTGTTTTCCAGAGTGGTTGTACCAGTTTGCATTCCCACCAACAGTGGGAGGGTTCCCCTTTCTCCACATCTAGGGTGTGGACTTTAAAAATGCTTCTCCAACTTCACAAGTTTTTCCTTCCCACTTAGGTAATACAAGAAGGATGCAGGGAGCTGGATTTGGGTATTTCCTTTCCCCAGGTCAGTTAGGCTCTGGTAAAATCCCAGTTGGTTAGGCTTTGGTAAAGTAATTTCCTTTGAGGGTGGGCCATTTCATGATGAATTCTCTGGATATACTTCAGAATGGCTATTCTCATGATGGGATCATGAGAAGATTTTTCTTTTTCTTTTTCTTTTTTTTCTTTTTTCTTCTTAAAATTAACATATGATGTATTATTTGTTTCAGGGGTTCAGGTCTGTGATTCATCAGACTTACACATTCACAGCACTCACTATAGTACATACCCTCCCCAGTGCCCATCACCCAGCCACCTCCTTTCTCCCAACCCCCTCCACTCTAGCAACTCTCAGTTTGTTTCCTGAGATTAAGAGTCTCTTATGGTTTGTCTCCCTCTCTTGGTTCATCTTGTTTCATTTTTCTCTCCCTTCCCCTATGACCCTTTGTCTTGTTTCTCAAATTCCTCATATCAGTGAGATCATATGATAATTGTCTTTCTCTGATTGACTTTTTCCACATAGCATAATACTCTCTAGTTCCATCCACATCATTAAGATTTTTCTTTATTGCGAGAACCTGGTCAGACTTATGGAGGTGAAACTCAGGAAAATAAGGGATTTCTAGTAGAAATGGGCCCTCCTGAAGTTTTTAATTGTAAAGCTCATTTACACTAACATCACCAGCAATTTGTTAATCACAGCTTAAGTTTTCCTACTCTGTAGTGGCTCCAGCAACATTTTCTGCTCCTGAAGTTCTTCCAGTAAATTATGATTTTCCATATTCACCTGTTTGTCTTTCCACTTTTTGGGACAGTTATCTGTCCCATGACTAAATCCTCTGATGAATTGAAGAAAAGTTGTTGATTTTCAGTTTAGCTTTTTTTTTCTCGTTTTGGTGACAGCAATGATACCTTCTAAGCTGCTTAGATGATGGAATGGAAACCAGAAGTTGCCATGTTCTCTTTTGAGTTCCAGGCAGCATATTGAATGAAAACAACCTTTTATCTTTTAACATTATGTCATGAAATTTATACTGTTTATTTCATTGAGTCATCAAAGAATTAAGAAATGGCTCACATGCTATCATAAAATATTTAGTTATTAGGAAAATGTGTTAAGTGGCAATATTTCTGTTTCTCTATTTTCTACCACAATGAACAGAAGCATTGCCCTTGACATCTTTGAGGTCACATTGTTGTCAATGTTGTCTAATTTTTATCTAACTTAATGAATTATAGTCTTCCAGATTTTTACTAAACCATTTCAAATCTCCACTTTTCCTTCTTTGTGGATCTGATACATTCAGGAAAACACTGTTATCTTTGTGTCTGTTAACTTCTCCAAGGTTCCCTTAATCAGTAAAAATTGTCTGAAATAATGGATTTCTTTTATGCCAAACTTATATCTACCTTTACATTGTCTTCCTCTCAGTGGTTTCTTAGAGACTGTAGGGACAAGTGGCATTTTGTTCCCCTTGTTTTGATTTTAGTAATGGCTGGTTGTTATATCATTTAGAACAGGGTACTTCCATAATGCATGCTTCTGCTTGTGCCTTGCTGGAAAGTCACTTTCACAATCTGGGACACCATGGAGGTTTAATTAATGTCCTTTACTAGTTCTCTCATTGATTATTGTTAATGTTTGATAATCACCTCAAGCAATTTTCCCTTCACACTTATGTTTGCAGTGTGGTGGGCAATTGTGTTACTCTTGTGCCACTCTGCTCCCTCATCATTGATTTGCCTTTGGGTTTAAAGATCTTTTGTTCTTAATTGTTTCATTGAATATCCTTTTTTTTTTTTTTTCTCTTTTATTTTGATGGGAGTTTCTCTGTGGTTTTATTATTATGTTTTTAAATAGCTGTCTTATAGCCTGTTCATTTTTTTTTTCAGATATCAGTGATGATGTTATTGAACCTTTATAGTACCTAACTTAGTGAAATAAAATGTCTTCTTTATTCAGTGTTTGGTTTTGTTTTACTTTGTTTCTTTTTTTGTTCAAAGTGGAAGTAAAGTAAGAAAGAGTTAAGAAATCTGAGTTTAGAGTAAGCAGTCTGTTTATATGAGTAAAAAAAGAGTGATTTATATTTATTAGTTTGGTGAATAAAATTCCAATAAATGGGTTTTACTTTTATTTTAATATAAAGGAACTATTGACATGGGCAAACTTTTTTTTTTTTAAAGATTTTATTTATTTATTTGACAGACAGAGGTCACAAGTAGGCAGAGAGGCAGGCAGAGAGAGAGGGAGGAAGCAGGCTCCCCGCTGAACAGAGAGCCCGATGTGGGGCTTGATCCCAGGACCCTGAGATCATGACCTGAGCTGAAGGCAGAGGCTTTAACCCACTGAGCCACCCAGGCACCCCAACATGGGCAAACTTTTAAGAGTTGTGATCATTTGGTACATGTTAAATATACTTAAATTCTCAGGATGCTATTCTTAAAAATATACTCTGTGACTTCCCTTGAAAAGAGTTCCCAAAAGGTAATAAATTTTGACTATAAAAAGAATCCTATCACTAAAACTCAAATTGTATTGTTACTTTTGCTTTTATTTTTTTATCCCTACTACCAGAGTAGATTTAGAAAGAAATTTTCTATTCCTATTCGTTTTAAAACATAAACAAATGCTGACCCTGAATATAAAATTATTTTCATAATTTGGTTTTTGAAAGTGGTAGAGAATATTTTGTTGCTTTTGTTGTGTTGGCAGGGATGAAGAGAGACTTTCTTTCCTGTTTTTTCTTTTCAGTTTACTTTGTTTTAGATTTAGTTTTCCTCTTGTCATATGTATTGATTTAATTTTATTTTTAAAATATATTGAACATTAACATCGTTCTGAAATCAAAAGTATACACATAGTTACTGGGAGGAGCGTTACTCCCTCTCGTGTGTTTTTATCCTGTCTCCTCTGTTTTGTAGGTAATCAGTGTTCTTGTTTTCTAGTTTATCCTTCTGTATTTCTTTCTTTTTTTTTTTTTTTTAAAGATTTTATTTATTTATTTGAAAGAGACAGAGTGAGAGAGAGCGTGAGAGGGAAGGTCAGAGGGGACAGACTCCCCATGGAGCTGGGAGCCTGATGGGGGACTCGATCCCAGCATTCTGGGATTATGCCCTGAGCTGAAGACAGTCGCTTAACTGACTGAGCCACCCAGGTGTCCCTCTTCTGTATTTCTTTATGTTTTCTCATTTTCATTTCTTTCTTACAGAGTAGCATGCTATATAATCTCTTTTGCATTGTCACCTAATATTATTTTCTATAACTTGCCCCATATCAATTATTCAAGATCTTCCTCACTTTTTTTTTTTTTTGGTAGTTGTATACTGCTTCATTGAATGTGTACACTGTAGCTTATTTGAAGATTCCTGTGCTTAGAATTCTTATTATAAGATTCCTGTGCTTAGACATCTAGGTTTCTAAAAGTAGGCTGTTACAGTTAATTCCCCAATGAATAAATTTTTGCTCCTATATTTTGATATTGGTGGAGGTTTTCCTTCTGGATAAATTCCTAAAAGTATGATTGCTTGGAAAAGGATAAATATATCTGTTTGCTTAGATATTGCCACATTCTTTATGGGAGTGATGCCATCTTCCATTACCATCAACAAACATACAAAGAGAGCATATTGTCAAGTTTTTTTTAACTTTTTCTTAATCTGAAATGTGAGAAATTTTATTGTAATAAGATTTTAATTTGCATTTCTCTTACTGTTTGTGAATTTGAGTATTTACCCTTATACTTAAGGGCGATATTTATAGATCATTTTGTGACTTGTCTGTGTTGCTTGCCCATATTTCTATAGGCAGTTTTACTCCACTTTTATTTTTTCATGTTTGTAATTAGAGATATTAAGCCTGTATCTGTAATGTATGTTCTTAAATTATTTCTCAATTGGCAGTCTGTGTTTTGACTTTGTTTATGGTGTCTTTTTTCATGCAAAAGTTTAAACATTTTTTATATAATCAAATTGATAACTATATTGCATTTGGAATTTCAGTCATAATTTAAAAAGCTTTTCCATGCCCAGTTTAAATGTACGTATGATTTCTCTTACAGCAAGTATAATTTTATTTTTAAAATTTGAATCTTGGATCAATTTAGAGTGTGCTCTTGTGTATAATGTGGGGAATGGATCTATTTTTTTTCTTTTTCGAAGTCTTTCCAGTACCTGTTCCATTCATAAAAGACTCTCTCTTTGACCCTGCAATTGAGAGAATATCTTTGTCATATATTCCCTTTCTATGTGCAGTTGAATCTCTTACGGGGGTCATATTCTGTTTTAGTTGTCTATTTATTATTTATTTATTTGAGAGAGAGTGTGAACGAGACTGAGAGAACACAGTAGCAGAGGAAGAGGGAGAGGGAGAGAAGCAGACTCCCCGCTGAGCACGGAGCCTGAAGCTGGGCTCAGTTCCAGGACCCTGAGATTATGACCTGAGCTGAAGACAGATGCTTAATCGACTGAGACACCCAGGCACCCCTTAGCTGTGTATTTATGAGCTAGTCTCTGACTGTTTTAATTAGAGAGGCTTTGCCAGTATAATTCAGTATCTGCTAGGGCTAGTCCCTTCTCATAACTGTTTTTTTCTGTATTTCATAACTATTGCTTACAAAATTTATGATCAGCTTGTCCAGCTCAATAACATAAGCTCATTAGAATTTTGTGATTAAATAAAACTTAAAAATTAGCTTAGAAAGAAATAACACCTGGGTGTCGAGACATCCAAACAAAAAACAAGAGCTATGTTTTCATTTATTTCAAGTCTATTTATGTGTATATTAGAGATGTTTTCTAATTTTATTTGTAGGGATCTTGAACATTTCTTAAGTTGTTTCCCTAAGTTAAGTTTTATACTTTTGTTGGTTTTATAGATGGTTTTTGTTTTTCATCCATTATCTTCTTTAAGTGGTTAACACAAAATGCTATTGACAGATATATGTTACTTTTATAACTTGGAGCTTGCTGATTTCTTTTATTAGATGAATCATTTTTTATCATTTATCTTCTGGTGCTTTTCAAATATAATGTTATGTTATCAGCAAATAGAGATAGTTTTGTATATCCTTTTCTCATTCTCATGCCTTTGTTTTCTCTGGTTTAATGTACGAAGACAGAAAAATCTTAAATAGTCGTGAAGATAGTTCATATTCTTAACTTTCTGAACTCTCATTGATTGTGCCTCCAGGATTTCCCCATTAAGTAAGATTTTGTTTTTAGGATTGAGGCATTGATCAGTTTTCTATTACCACTGTAACAAATTATCATGCACTTTGTGGCTTAAAACAACACATTTATTACTTTGCCATTGTGGCAGTCAGAAGTCTGGAATGGATCTCACTGGAATGGATCTCACTGGAATGGAGTCAGGCCCTCAGCAGGCTTCATTTATTCCAGACACTAGCAGGAAGTTTCCTTGCCTTTTCAGCTTAGCAAGACGGCTTGAGTTCTTTGGCTGGAAGTGTAGTTTCATCAGATCTTTTTCTGAGAATTCTCTGAACCTTACCCCTGCATCTCTCTTCTATTTTTATGGAAACTTGTTTGTACTTTGGGTCCACCAGGCTAATCCAGCATAATCTCCCCATCTTGAAATCCTTATCAGCAAAGTATCTTTTGTCATTTAAGGGAACATATGCACAGATTCCGGGGACTAAGGCATGAACTTCTTTGTGGGGAGAGGCATGTTCCGCCTGTCACAAGAGGAGCACATGCACGTGTGTGTGTGTATTCAATCATATTAAGGAAATAGCCATCCATTCCTGTTTTTTGTCAAGAGTTTGTATTAGAATGGGTATTAAATTGTGTTGAAGGCCTTTTTTAGGTCTATCTTCTTATTTTATTATTATTAGTATTTTTATTATGTTAGTCACCATACAGTACGTCCTTAAGTCTTTGATGCAGTGTTCATGATTCATTGTTTGCCTATAACACTCAGTGCTCCATGCAATACATGCCCTCCTTAATACCCACCACCAGGCTTACCCATCCCCCACCCTTCTGCTCTCGAAAATCCTCAGTTTGTTTCTCAGAGTCCACAGTCTCTCATGGTTCATCTCACCCTCCAATTCCCCCCTTTCCATTTTTCTCTCCTGTCTCCTAATGTCCTCCATGCTATTCCTTATGTTCCACAAATAAGTGAAACCATATGATAATTGACTTTCTCTGCTTGACTTATTTCACTCAGCATAATCTCCTCCAGTCCCGTCCACATTGATACAAAAGTTGAGTATTCATCCTTTCTGATGGAGGCATAATAACTCCGTTGTATATGGACCACATCTTCATCAGTTCATCTGTTGAAGGGCATCTCAGCTCTTTCCTCAGTTTGGCTATTGTGGCCATTGCTGCTATGAACATTGGGGTGCACATGGCCCTTCTTTTCACTACATCTGTAACTTGGGGTAAATTCCCAGTAGTGCAATTGCTGGGTCATAGGGTAGCTCTATTTTTAAAATTTTGAGGAACTTCCACACTGTTTTCCAAAGTGGCTGCACCAACTTGCATTTCTACTAACAAGGTAAGAGGGTTCCTCTTTATCCATATCCTCTCCAACATTTGTTGTTTCTTGTTTGGTTAATTTTGGCCATTCTAACTGTTTTAAGGTGGTATCTCTATGATGATTTGAATTTCCCTGATGGCTAGTGATGGTGAATATTTTTCATAGGTTAGCTGTCTGTATGTAGGCCTATCTTTTTTTTTTTTCAAAGATTTTATTTATTTATTTGACAGAGAGAGATTAGGTATGTAGGCCTATCTTTAAAGATAAACATATAAACACAAGATTTTTTTCTTTGTATCTACTAATAGTGTGAATTATACCCATATATTTTCCAATATTGAGCCATTTTGCATTTGTAACACATACTTCACTTTGTGGTTTTCTTCTTTTTGCTCTGTATACCAAGTTGAGATATTATAATGTTTATTTCATAGCTGTAATATAGAAGTTTCCTTTCATTTTCTTTTTTTAAATTTTTAAAAAAGATTTTATTTATCTATTTGACAGAGAGATAGAGAGCGGGCAGAAGTAGAAGAGAGCAGCAGGCAGAGGGAGAGTGAGAAGCAGGCTCTCTGCTGAGCAGGGAGCCTGATGCTGGACTCAATCCCAGGACTCTGGGATCATGACCTGAGCCAAAGGAAGCTGCATAACTAACTGAGCCACCCAGGCGCCCCTCCCTTCATTTTCTATGTTCTAAATAATTTATGTAGTTTTGAAACTCTCTGGTCACTAAAGGTGTGGTAGGATTTCTTTGTGAAAACAGCTAGACCTGATACTTTATGTATTATTTCTTTGAAAATTGTCTCTGTTTTTTTCTGTAGACATGGTCTGTTCAAAGTGGGAATAGTTTTGATAGATTATATTTTTAAGATAAATGACCCATTTCCTCCAGATTTTCAAACTTATTTGCATAGACATATTATCTGTATGGAATTATTTACCATGTGTCATTTTTGATATTTATATATCTGTCCTTTCTCTGTTCAGTTATTCTTTAATATAGTAGTTTGTCTTCTGGTTATTTTTTAAACAAAATAAGATTTTGGATTATGAATTTGATCGACTGTTATTTTGTTCATTAATTTTGACATTGTCTTCATTATTAACTTCCTCATGCTTCCTTTGCATTTATTTTCAGTCTTTTTCTAAGAAAGGGTTTTGGATAGGGTTTTTAATTAATTTATGTTAATAATTGTGGTATTTTTATTTTATAGAAACTCTGCTATTTTCTTTGTGTTATATACTATAAGTGATCTTTATAAATGGTCTCTGCACTTAAAATAATTTATCCTCTATTATTGGTGTGACTATATATGTACCTTATTAATTATGTACTTTAGGTGTTTCAATATCTCATTTTGTCCGCTTGTCTTCACTTAGACTGAACAATTGTTAAATTCCCTATTATTAGCGTTCTGGTTTTTCTTGCATCTTCTATTTTTTCTATGCACAGTTGCTTGTATTTTGCACATAGATATTAAAAACCATTATAACTTCATTGTGGAATGTAGCTTTAACTTTATAATGTATCCTTATTTGACTCTTCTCATAATTTTTGGCTAATTTTACTTTATCTGATGTGAGGAATGCAACACATGCATTCTTACTGTTTTCATTTGCCTATTACATCTTCATCTATCCCCTTATTTTTAGTCTTTTTGAATGACCACATTTTAAGTATGTCTAATTTTCACCATCAGCATGGAATTAGGTTTCAATTTTTGAGTCAATGTAAAAATTAAATGTCATATAACAGATGAATTAACCTTCACAATTGTTGATAAGACTGTTGACAGGGCTGGTCTCAAGTCCATCATCTTATGTTGAATTATAGTGTATATCATCCATATTTACTATATGTCTTTATTTGGAGTATACTTTTTGCTTCTAAATCTAGTTTTGGTATTTAGGTATGCTTGTATTTTTATTTAGAGACTACCTTTATATCAACTCTTCTTATAGTGCCTTTTCTTCCCCTTTATGTAACCTAATCTATTACTATGTGTTATGTTAGTTTTAAATGACTTTTAGTTCTTACCTGTGATCTTATTCTAGTTTCCCATTTTTCTCTTTCTTATGATTCCATATGTTAGGTGAATTCTTTCTATTTGGCAGAACCAATAATGTTTGTATATTATTCTTCTACCCATGACTACCCATGACTTCACCCTCATTGTAGTCTTATATATATATATATATGAAATGCTTATGCTCAGTTCTTTAGCCAAGTTATCTTTGGTGGGATGCATTTCAACATCCAGTAGATGACTATGCAAAGTCACAGTACAAAGTACTTCCTTAATTTGGCACTTTAAAAACTCTTTGAAGGTTAATTTAGCAGGATACAATATTTTTGATTCCCATTTTCTCTTTACCTTTCTTGAAAATTCACTGAGGCCTTGATCTGTATGTTCCTTCCAAGAAGTCTGCTGCCAGTTTTTTTTTTTTTTTTTTTTTTTGGCATTTGTTAGTTATTTCATCTTTTTGTCAGATTACTTTTTTTTATCTTGAAAATCTTATAGTTTCACTAATATATGTCTCAGGGTTGATTGTTCTGGGTCAGATTTCCTTAGTATCTGGTGGGTCCTTTCAATGTATAGGTTCTGGTCTTTTTTAATTTTTTAAAATTATACTTTTATACAGGGATTTGTTCTATCATATTTTTTCCCCAGGAACATCTAATGTGCCTATTTTCTGCTTCCCTTTTTTATTCCACTTTCTTGGACCCACTTTACTTCTTTCTTTATCTCATCTTATTTCTCTTTTTTTCTTCCCCCTAGTTTTTTTCAGCACCCTGTATTTTGTGTTTATTTGAGTCTCTTCTTTCTTGGGCATCTATGATTTAGTATTCATTTTTTGAAATGATCTTTTCTTCTTTTATTTTTTTTCTGGAGTTCAGTAAATTCTTATTTTTTTTTAAAGATTTTATTTATTTATTTGAGAGAGAGACAGTGAGAGAGAGCCTGAGTGAGGAGAAAATCAGAGGGAGAAGCAGACTCCCCATGGAGCTGGGAGCCCGATGTGGGACTCCATCCTCGTACTCCAGGATCATGACCTGAGCCGAAGGCAGTCGTCCAACCAACTGAGCCACCCAGGCGTCCCAGTAAATTCTTATTTTATCTTATTTCTTCTTCTTCTTCTTCTTTTTTTTCTTTGTCCATTATGGTCTTAGCATTTGTATTTTTCATTCAAGATAGGTTTTAAAAATATATCCACATGTTTATTCGAGGATATTTACTACAATTTCATGTGTTGTGTTACAGTATTTTCTCAGCTTCTTGTGTAGAGGAGACTTCTCACCAGCAGAAATTCTTTCACATTTTCTGATTTTTCTTTATGGTTTTGAATGGATATAGTCTGCTTTATTTCTGTTCTTATTCATTTCTTGAAAACAGCGTTTATTTTAAAAACATCCTTTTCTGTCAGTTTTGCCCTCTTTTGTGAAGTTTCATTTACCATGTTGTTGTCAGAAGTAGTGTGTGTCGGCGGGGGGGGATACTGGTATGTCTTGTTTCACCCTTGTTTCTACTGGATCCTTTATTTCTGCCCTCTATTTCCTTCCTTCCCTTTATGCCTCAACTCTAAGTCCTACAAGCCATTTTCTCCCTCTGGGATTCTCCCCAAGGAATGCTTCTCCAAACTGCCACTTTCAGGGCCTTTCTCTGCATCTATATCTGAACTACCAAGTTCTGACCTGTGTTCTGTATTTTGAACTTACTAGTAAACTTTCTTCTGGAAATGATTTGTCAGTCCTTCATCTAAGAGTTTCACTCCTCTTAGTCTTTTTCATGGAATCTCTGGAGATGCACCATCTCCCCACTTTCCTTAACCAGTAGATTGTATTTATTAAGTGATCATTGAAGTAATCTGTTAGAACTTTTCGACTTACATAGAATTTGAAGCCTCTGTGTGTGTGTGTGTGTTTGTGTGTGTGTTCATATTCTATGTATCTAGCAATGGTGAACACAAGGGTCATGTGTGGTTTGATTTTTCTTGTTATTGATAATTTTTTGTTGCAATAGCGGTGGGAGAAATTTGGCATCAGGCAACCGCCAATGCTCTCCAAACCTGGAAGTCATGATAGGCACTTTTTTTTCAATGCATTGCCAGATCTTATAAATTTGAGTTGGTAACCAGAAGAATTCTCACATGGATTACCTGTAAACATAATTCTCCCCTAAAAGACATGGGTTTAGTTTTAATTTTGACCATTCTCATACTTTTCTTTGTACCCATTAGGAAAAAAAAAGAAGGCATCAACTTACTTCTCTGTAAAATGAGTGTAATGGCTAAGATTTTTTTAAGTCATTGCTGATAATTGCTTTTATCTTTGTTTATACACATGTCTGTAAGTGTGTACTAATATACCATTCTTAGTATTCTAAGAAATTTGGAGAAAATAAAATCCATTTTATTCTGGGACTTGCACATTTTAAATCTATGTTGAATTATGTTTTCCAGTAACTGGAAATGACCACAGTACTAAAAACATTACATTTCAATATAATATCACTCTCAAGGATAGTCCTTCTACAAATTTCATACTTTTGTGCTTATCTTTATGTTTATAGCACAATTTCTTCAACTCACCCAAGTAATTGAACAACTTACTTAAAATCTCACATTGTTATCTTAGTATTAGTGTATGACGTTAATTTTATAACCTATTGAAAAGTTTAAAATCATATAAATAAAAATTAGAAATTAAGAGGAAACTTTTTAGGTCAGAGAGAGAATGGGATAACATATTCAAAATATTAAAAGGACAAAAGATGTCAACTAAGAATTCTATACCTATTGAAGCTGTTCTTCAGAAATGAAGGAGAGATAAACATTTTCTCATACAAACAAGAGCTGAGGGATTTTATTACCATCAAATCTGCCTTATAAGAATTGCTAAGGAGAATTCTTTGAGCGGAAGTAAACAGAACTAATTATCATGAAAATACTTAAGAAAAAAGAAGCAAAAACAAAAAACCAAAAAAAAAAAAATACCCCACATAAAGCTCACTGGTAATGATAAATATATAGTCATAGATAGATTTTGCAATACGAGAACAGTGATGCATAACTCATTTGCAACTCTAGTTTAAAAGTTATAAAAAGAACGTAGCAAAAATAGTGACTATAGTAATCTCTTATTAGTTACTCAGTATCAAAAAAATATAGATTATGATATCAATAACCTAAAATGGAAAGGGGTGAAGAAGGAAGAGTAAATTTCATTAATTCTATTAAAGTTATCAGTTTTAAAAAGAGGATGCTGTAAATTTAAGTACTTTATGTAAGTTCTTGCAGCCCCAAAGGAAAATTCTCTAGTAATTATAGAAAAGAACTTGATGAAGACAAAGCATATTGACCAAAAGACATCAAAACACATACAAAAAAGACAGTGAATAAGAAATAAGGAACATTGAATCTACAAAGCAACAGAAAACAATTAACAAAATAACAGCAATGTCTTTACTTAACAATAGTTATTTTAAAATGTAAGACACATAGAGTGGCAGAATGGATAAAAAAAAGCAAGATCAATGAAAAGCTACCCAGAAGAGACTCACTTCAGCCCTAATGATACATAGACTGAGAGTGAAGGGATGGAAAAAGATATTTCAAGCAAATGGCAATCAAAAAAAGTGGGGGGGTAACTTAAATCAGAAAAAAGTAGACTTTAAACTAAAAATGGTAAAAAGAGACAAAGAAGGGGTGCCTGGGTGGCTCAGTTCTTAAGCTGTTGAGCCTTTGGCTCAGGTCATGATCCCAGGGTCCTGGGATTGAGTCCCACGTGGGGCTCCCTGCTTAGTGGGAAGCCTGCTTCTCCCTCTCCCACTCCCCCTCCTGTGTTCCCCCTCTCACTGTCTTTCTTTCTGTCAAATAAATAAAATCTTTAAAAAAGAGAGAGAGAGAGACGAAAAGGTCGTTATATAATAATAATTGGGTTAATACATCAAGAAGATACAACAATGATAAATAGTGAGTGTGTCCAGTATTGGAGCACCTAAGTATATAAAGCACACACTAACAGAGCTAAAAGGAGGAATAAACAGTAATAGTTACAAACTTTAATATCCCTCTGTCAACAAAGTATAAATCATCCAGACAGAGAATCAATAAAGAAAGTGCAGATTTGAGCTGCATTATAGGCCAAATAGACTTAACAGTTACACCAGAGCATTCTATCCAACAACAGCAGAATATACATTGTTTTCATATAAACATTGAACATTTTGTAGGATTTTATAGAGCATGTGTTAGGCCACAAAACAAGTCTTAGAAAATTCAGGAAGACTGAAATCATACAAAGTATCTTTTCTAACCACAGTGGCAGGAAACTTGAAATTAGTAACAAGAAGAAAATTAGAAAATTCACAAACACATGGAAATTTAAACAGCACTGTCCTGAACAACCAGTGGGTTGAAGAAGTGAAAGGGAAAATTAAAAAAAAAAAATTTCTTAAGGCAGACAAAAGAGGAAAAACAACATCCATAACCTATGGGATGCAGCAAAAGCAGTTCTAAGAGGGAAGTTTATAGCAGGATATGCCAGTATTAAGAAACAAAACATATCTTAAATTATCAATCTAACTGTACACTTTAAAGAACATGGGAAAGGAGAACAAACTGAGGCCAAAGTTGGTGGAAATAATATACATTAGAATAGAAATAAATGAAATAGACAACAGAAAAACACTGAAAAAAATTAATGAACATGGTTGGTTATTTGAAAAGATAAAGAAAATTGACAACCCCCCAAGATAGACTAACTAAGGAAAAAGGAGAAAAGTATCGAATTTAGAAAGTATAAATGAAAAAGATGTTACAACTGATACCAGAGACATTGAAAAGATCATGAGGGTCCACTATGAATAGCTATAATCCAAAAAACTGGACAACCTAGAAGAAATGGAAAAATTATTAGAAATATTCAACTTACTAAGACTCAATCTAGAAATAAACCAATTACTAGGGAAGAGATTTAGTGATTTTTAATAAAATATCACAACATAATAAAGCCTAGGACTAGATGGCTTCACTGATGAACTTTACCACACATTTGAACAAAATCAACAGCATTCCTTCTTAAGCTCTAACAAAAAATTGAAGAGGAAGGAGCCATCCCAAGCTCATTTTATGAGGCTAGCACTATCCTGATACCAAAGCACTGCTAGAAAAGGAAACTATAGGTCAGTATCCTTAATGAATACTGATGCAAACATTCTCATGAAATACTAGCAACCTGAAATTAGCAACACTTTTAAAAGGATGATGTGATGTTGATCAAGTGGGATTTATTTTAGGATGTAAACATGTTTTAATGCACCAATCAATGTGATACATCACATTAATGAAATGAAAAAAAGAATCATATGATCATCTCAATGAATGCAGAAAAAGCATTTGACAAAATTCGACACCTATTCATGATAAAAATTCTTAATAAATTAGGTATATAAGAAACATATCTCAATATAGTAAAGGCATTATATGAAAAGTCCACAGCTAACATCTTACTCAATAGTGAAAAGTTGAAAGCTTTTCCTCTAACATTAGGAACAAGACAAGGGTGTCCTCTCTCATCATTTCTATTCAACACAGTATTAGTAGACCTAGCTAGAGTAATCAGCTAATGAAAAAAAGTATCAGAATTAAAAGGAAGGAGTAAAATTGTCTCTATTTGCTGATGACATGTTTTATATATAGAAAATCCTAAAGATTCAGACAAAAAAATCTGTTAGGTCAAATCAATGAATTCAGTAAAGTTGTAGGATACAAAATGAACATTCAAAAATCAGTAACATTTCTATACTTTAACAACACAATTTTTGAAAAAAATAAGTCAATCCCATTTATAACAATGCCAAAACCAATAAAATGTTTAGGAATAAATTTAACTAAGGAGTTGAAAGATCTCTGTGCTGAAAACTATAAGACATTGATGGCAAATCAAAGAAGATACAAAAATTGTAAAGATATTTCTGTTCATAGGTTAGAAGAATTAATATTGTTCAAATGTCAATACTACCAAAAGCCTTTTATAGATGATGCAATCCCTATCAGGATTCCAATGGCATTTTTTAACAGAAATGGGAAAAAAAATTCCTAAAGTTTATAAAGATCATAAAAGACCCCAAAGAGCCAAAGAAATCATGAGAAAGAAGAGAAAAGCAGGAGGCATCACACTTTTGTATTTACAGCTATATTATAAAACTATAGTCCTCGAAACAGTATGGTACTGGCATAAAAACAGGTAATTGGACCCATCAGACAGAGTTAAGGGCCCAGAAATTAACCCAAATATATATGACCAAGTAATATTTGACACTGGAGCTAAGAATACTCAATGGAGAAAAGACAGTTTCTTCAATAAGTAGTACTGGGATAATTGAATATTCGTATGTAACAGAATGAAACTGCATTAATATTTTACACCACTCACAAAAATGACCTTGAAATTGATTAAAGACTTAAATATAACACCTGAAACAATGAAAATCCTACAAGCAAACTGAAGAATTAAGCCCTTGACATGGGTGTTGGTAATGATTTTTTAGATATAGCACCATAAGCACAAGAAGCAAAATTTAAAAAATGGGTAAGTGGGACTGTTAAAAAGTTCTGTACGCAGAAGAAACTAACTACAAAGTGAAAAGACAAATGACAGAAGGGGAAAAAGTATTTGCAAACTGTATATCTGATAAGGGGTTAATCTCCAAAAATATAAAGAATTCACAGGGCTTAATACATACCTACATACCCCAATTGCAAAATGGGTAAATGACCTGAATAAACATTGCTTCAAAGAAGATACCGAGAGGGCCACAGGTACATGAAAAGATGCTCAAAATCATTAGGGAACTGCAAATAAAAGTCACAGTGAGTATCACCTCACGTGTGTTAGAATGGTTGTCATCAAAAATATAAGAGATAACAAATGCTGGTATGGATGTGGAGAAAAGGGAACCCTTGTGCACTGTTGATGGGATTGTAACTTGGTATAGCAACTATGGAAAGCAGTGTGGAAGATTCTCAAAAAATTAAAAATAGAACTAAAATATGATGTGTCAATTCCACTAATGAGAATATATCCGAAGGAAATGAAAACACTAAATTAAAACGGTATTTTCACCCTCATATTCATATAGCAGCATATTTACAAGAACCATTCATGGACATAGACTAAGTGGCCATCGATGGATAAGAAATTATGGATTGTGGGGTGTGTGTGTATCTGTGTATGGTGTGTAAATATATATACGCAATATATATAATGTATAAGATATGTATAATTGCAACTATTCAGACACAAAGAATGAGGAAACCCTACCATTTGTGAAGACATGAATGGACCTTGAAGGCATTATGCTAAGTGAAATAAGTCAGGCAGAAAAGATAAATACTAGATGACCCACTTACATATGTAATATTAAACAAACAAAACCTCAAAGAAAATGAGATCACAGGGGCTCCTGGGTGGCTCAGTGGGTTAAAGCCTCTGCCTTCGGCTCAGGTCATGATTCCAGGGTCCTGGGATCCAGCCCTGCATCGGGCTCTCTGCTCAGCAGGGAGCCTGTTTCCCCCTCTCTCTCTGCCTGCCCCTCTGCCTACTGGAGATCTCTTTCTGTCGAGTAAATAAATAAATAAATCTACCAAAAAAAAAAAAAACCCCAAAACCAAAAAAACAAAAAAAGAGATCAGATTTATGGTTACCTGAGGTGGTGGGTAAGAGAGAGGAAGAAATGGAGGAAGGTGGTCAAAAGATACAAGCTTCCAGTTTTAAGATAAATAAGTACTAAGGATCAATGTACAGCATGATGACTGTAGCTAACACTGCTGTATGATATGTAAGGAAGTTAAGAGAGTAAATCCTAAGAGTTCTCAACATAAAGAGGAATTTTTTTTTAATTTTTTCATTTCTTCTTCTGAGAAGATCAGCATTAGATAAATCTAATATGGTCATCATTTTGCAATAAGTAAATCATACCGTCATACTGTATGTTTTAAACTTACACAGTGATGTGTGTCAATTATTTTTCAATAAAACTGGAAAAAAGAAATTGAAAGGGATTTAGTAGCTTAATTTTATTTTTATTGAGGATCAGAAAGAGAAAAGTTAAATAACTGAAGTATGGTCCTCTTAGTTATATATTCTAACCTAATATAAATATAATTTTTGTTAAACAAGACATCATTTACCTCAGGTTAATTTGGCCAAGTAAGGAGGTTATAGGAAAAAGGTAAACTCATAATCTTCCAGGTAAAATTTCTCAGTAATGCTTAGTATTCTTAGTAGTTTTACAGTCTTATATTTTCAAATTTGTCTTCCAGACATTTGAAACTCTGCTTATTTGAATGTTTTTTCTTGCTGAATTTTGTATTGTCATAGGCAGCTGACATTTTAGTCCGGTTTCTTAAGTGTCCAGGAATTTTATGTAAGACCAGCGAGGTGCCTGTTTTTTCTTCATCAGGCTTTAATTCTTATTTTCTTTTCAGATATCCCATTTAGTTTGGCTGGTGGCAGAAAAATGCCACTAGTTTGGAGTCAAAAATCACTAAAATCGATGGCATGTATTCTATCTAATTTCCCAAATGTATTCTTTTTTTTTAAAGAATTTTCTCAGTTTTAGTTTATTTCTCCTCATTTTCCCATTTACCTTTTATTCCCTCGTGTCATTTTCATAATGTGATCTTGCAGTCATTCTCTAAGTTAGAATCTGTAAGCTCTGGAAGCAACTGTTCCCTTGTTAGTCTGCTGTGATTTGGGTAAGCTGCTACCATATGGATAGCAGTGTTCTTGCTAAATAATTATAATTACTGTGCTTCCAAATGGCCCAAGTTAGTTGCAGTTTCACTTCTATAAAAATAACTTTTAAACTATACAACATATTTTGGAAGTATTAAATTCTATAAATAAATATTATATAATGTAGAATAAGATTAGTGGAAATGAAAATAGTTCTACAATTTAATACTTTACTCATGCATGTTTAATTACCTCTAGTTGGTAGTTTTTCCAGGTGTAGGGTAGACTTGGCTCTTCAAGAATTTGTTAACTTACAGATTGGATCATTTTGTAGCTTTAACAAAGCTCTGTGTCAAATAACTTTTCGGGCTTCTTGTTAAATATGGCAAAATGAACATAATCATTTATCACTCCTGTATTCTAGAACCCCACTTAACTAACAGTAAAGGAATAAAAAAGACATAAACTCTCAAGGACAGATATAATAGGAACGGATATGACAGCTAAATAGAAATGTCAACAAATTTTGGGAGCTGGAAAGCAGATGGATGAGCAGTAATTTACCTAGCAGAGTGGAAAAAGCTGAAACCTCCCTTCCAGTTGGAAGATCTGCAAGAAGCAAATCCATTTATATGGCACAGATGTACGAGACACAAAGCTATGTGTTTATCACATTTTTGCCTCTTCCACAGCACATGGAAAGACATTTCACCATCTTCTTTGCAGTTCTGTTGGACCTATTTGATTGATTTGGCCAATGAAATGCAGACCAAAGTAATGTAAGCCATTTCTAGGCTAAAGTTATAAATCACTTTTGGCCATCCTCCTACTCTGTCTTTCCTTTCTAAAGGTGAACTTGCAAGTCATGTATTCGGGATGGTGAATATATAAGAAGGACACAGCTGGATCTTTACGTCTTCAGGCAGAGTACCTTCTAGGACAGTCTGCACTGAACTATATACAGAAGGAGAATGACCAGTTATTTTATTAAATCATTCAGATTACAGGATTTGCTCCCACACTGTAGTCTATTTGTTTCTGACTGATACAAGGTTCTTGAAAGACTTGACAGTTATTGGCACTAAGTAACTAGGAATAAATGTCCTCACTAGGCCTAAAAGTTATTCCTTTACCTGTAGAATGTAGTGTAAGTGTGAAAACCACTCTGATTTACAGATGGGTTGAAAATCCATGAATAGTTTGTGAGAGGGCCCTGACAACTCCCTTCCTCCAGTCAGCTTTCATAGAACTAACAGCCAGGTCTCCACAAGGAAGCAAGAGATAAGGGAATTAGCACCCTGGGAAAAAGGTGAGCTTCAGTCATTCTGCCATAATGGATAAGCAGTGTGAATGGCCAGTTCACAGGGGAGGATGTCTGAATAGTCATTAAGGATGTGAGAAGAATATAAAACTCAATGTAAGCTCAAAAAACAAATTACTTTCTTTATATTAAAAAAAAACAAAACAAAAACACCACCACCACCAAAACCAACCAACCAAGCAACCAAACTCAAGCCTGATACACCTCTTGAACATGTAAGAAGGGAAAAATCTCACAATACCTAGTGCATTTGATGATATAATTATTTATGGCCCAAATCAGGGCAAATATACTAAAGCAAATATTTTACACATGTGTAGTACAGAGACATATAAAAAGAGGTTCAATACATAATCCCGTGGATTTGCAAGAAATTAAACACAACCAAAAAGTATGCTAATGGGAAAATGAATAAATGAATTGCTAAGGACTCATATTGGAATATTACTAATAAAAATGAATGTACACTATCTGTATTTATCAACATGGATAGATCTAAAAGTCATTAAGTAAGGAAAATAATTTCCAGAAATAATATGTTTAATAAAACATTTATGTAAAACTTTTAAAACCATGCAAGACAATGAATGCTATAGGTATTTATGAACATATACACATTTAGTTAAAGTATAAAAACGTTGTAGAGAATAATAATTTCAGGATAGTGGCTGTGTCTGGAGAAGAGAGCTAGAGATAGGATTATAAGTGACACAAGGACTTTACCTGAAATTGTAATTTTTTATTTTATTTAATGAAATCTGTCACAAATATTAACCTTTGCTAGTAAAGTCTAGGAGTATATATTATTCTACTTTTCTGAATATTTGAGATATCTTAATATTATTTTATTTTATTTCATTTTTTTAAAAGATTTTATTTATTTATTTGAGAGTGAGATAATGAAAGAGCACAAGAAGTGGCAGGGTCACAGGGAGAAGCAGACTCTCTGCTGAGCAGGGACCTGATCTGGGACTCGATCCTAGGACTCCAGGATCATGACCTGAGCGGAAGGCAGCCGCCCAAACAACTGAGTCACCCAGGTGTCCCTAATATCTTAATATTATTTTAAAGCAGTAACTGAAGTGTTTATGAAAGGAAGATACTTTTCTGTTGAGTTTTATCTTCTAAGACTTTCTGTCCTTATTTTGTAAATAAAGAGATTTCCCTACATTTCCGGAGGAAATAAGAATTACTATAGTAATTTTTTGTTTCAGTGATTTCCTTTACAGTGAATGCTTGTGAAGTAATTTACAAATGACAACATGTTCTGTAAATGTCAAGGAGGTATAATTACCGTAGCATCTTTTTTTTAAAAAAAGCCAAATCCATACTATATGTCTGTTTTATTAAAAAGACACACCACCTTCTATGAAAGGACTGATTCCATTTCAGTGTGTAGACAATGATATTTGTTATGGGCTTTAGTAGATTTTTCTACTTATACTAAAAGTGACTACAACTATGTTGGGTGCGGGTGAGTAAATCACATTTTATTATAGTTTTTTCCTGCAGATAATGAAACTAAGCAGCCAAGAGAGACCAAGGTCATGCTATTGTACTGTGATGCAAAATTCAGGACCCAGATATTTCTTATTCACCACTTAGTGCTTGCCCACCTATTCCAGTAAAATGGAATCTCGAAGATCAAAGTAGACCAGGTCCCTCTGTGGTCCCTTTTAAGACTTTTTTTTAAACTAAGAAGGCACATTTGTGAAAATAATGTTAAAAATAAGTGAAGATATGATGAGTGGAACATATGCTCTTCCTAATTCCAAAAATTAGGAGCCCTTTTCAAAGACGTGTCAGTCCCTGATTAATCCCTGCAATTCCTGGCAGGTCTTGTTAACCATTCTACTGAGCCAGTAGGAAGATGAGCAATAGAGAGTCAAAGCTGGTAAATGGAAAGAAGCAAACCACTACCTAACCTGTAGACAGAGAACTGCATACTGTGGGACCTTCTTTAGAAAAGGGAGAGGAAAATCTGTCTTGGAAATTGAGACTTTTTTCCTAAAAACACAAATTGAAAAACCCCATTAAATTCCGTATGGTGGTGCTAGGGCTGCCTTAACAAAGTATCACTGACTGGGTGGCTGACACACAATGGAAATTAATTTTCTTACTGTTCTGGAGTCTGGAACGTCCGAGATCAGTTGGTTTCTTCTGAGCCCTCTCTGCTTGGCTTGTAGACAGCTATCTCCTCTGCCTTCACACAGGCTTCCTTCTGTGTGTGCCTATGTCCTAAGCTCTTCCTAGGACACCATTCATACTGGATTAGGGCCCATCATAGTGAGCTCATTTTTACTTAACTACTTCTCTAAAGACTCTTCAATATGCACATATTCTGACGTACTGACAGTACTTCAATATATGAATTTGGAAGACAGTAACAGTTCCTGAAGAGTGAAGACCTAGGATCTTCTTCATCAAGAGATTTCCATTGTGTTACATAGCAAAAGAGATGATTCCTCTTACTCTACGTCCAACCAGGCCCAGAAATAATATATTCTGACATAGATGGGGCATTTTCAAGAGAGGTTCTTCCTATTGTGTCTTCACTCGAAGCTTCCAGAATTACATGGGAGTGAGTAATGGTAGTGAGGTCTGTTTTTCCTTTTTCATTCTGAAGGGAATAATGTGATCTAAATAGCCTTTATGTACACACACACACACACACACACACAGACGACCAAGGTTCATCTTATGTTATTATGACTTCTGAAAAACCACACAAATTCTCTGTGCCTTTATAAAGGATATCAATATGGAAATCTCACTATAATTTACATAAATTTGAGCATGTTTTATTCTCTCCTGCTCCTCACCTTCTATAATCCACTTTTCTGTTGGTGGCTCCCTTATCAACATATTTTTGTTTATCAGAAACATGGAATCATTCTAATATATTTCTCTTTTTAAACACATGTAGAAGAACCGTTACCAAAGCCTGACTATAGCTCATTACGTCCACCAGTTTTCACGGGCCCACTTTTGGAAGTCAGTATTTGAACATGTATTGACTTATATTCCTGTCAAAATTATTCTTTTCTTCCCCAAGATAATGGAGGACTTTCATAGAATAAGGCAATGGCTAACAC
This sequence comes from Neogale vison, assembly GCF_020171115.1. Classification (NCBI taxonomy): domain Eukaryota; kingdom Metazoa; phylum Chordata; class Mammalia; order Carnivora; family Mustelidae; genus Neogale; species Neogale vison. Next base: position 94,103,689 of record NC_058093.1, on the reverse strand, counting down.
CAAAAAAATGGGAAAAAATAAAGAATGCCAATTAATATGTGAAGCATTATCTTCTTATAGGAGTTTAATTGATTTTCCTCCACTTAAAATTATTTAATGCTCAAGTAAATCTGAATTTCTTAGTCCACGATATGAAGTCTTTCCAGACTTACTTTTGAAGAACCCACATACCTAATATTTATCCACTTTCCTTTTTGAACTTAATGCTTTATAAATGGACAGATTTTTGACAGTTGACAAGTTGGCTTTTATTTACCCTGTTTGGTGTGCATATAAATGTTTAACCCCAGTTCTTGGTGGTTTGGGCTTCAGGGTAGGGTGGAGGTGGTGGACTTGATTTGTAACATTTGTTGATTTCTGTTATGTAAATACTCCTGCCATGGCCAATTTTAAGCTATCTGCGTGAAATCAGCTAGCTTGCAAAATTCCTAAAAATTTATTAGTTAGTTCTTGTGAAACAGTACATCTACTGCTTATAGAACACTGGTTTCCATCCTCACAAAATTTTTTATTAAGGCTTCACATATGCTATTTTATTGACCTAAAATAGTCTTCCTTCTGTGCCAGAGAAGTTCCCATTAATCTTTAAAAGAAATGCAGCTCTAATGTCCTTCACTCTTAGAACCTCCCCCTCAGCCCCGCCCATCCCCCCAGCCTTCCTAAGTGGTCCATCACTGCCTCATCAACTTTCCCCCTCATCATTATAAATGCTTTTATGTTGAAATCATCAGATTATTCCATTATGATACCTTCTTATTTATCTGTTTCCCAATTAGATTGTTAGTATTAGATAGCACCTGAATTTTGCAAATGAGGAAATTGATGCTCAGAGCCTAACAGTGTGGGGAAAACATGATACCACAAGTTTATTTATTTTTTTATTTATTTTTTGTTTTATTTTTTAATAGTTACCTGTATCTTTAACCATAGACAAATGGTTTAGCCTTTCTGAGTCTATTTTCTGCAGATGGAGATAATAGTATGTAAACACATGAGATTGTGGTGAGAAAGTGCCTGTGAGATGCAGCACAATGTGTGACACCTGGGAGCCTGTCAACAAATGGCAACTCTAGGTTATATCAGAGGTGAAGGCAAAGGAGAAGAGGCTCGGTTATTTCTGATAATGCTTCAGGCAAAGTTCAGGGTGGGCTCATCTTACACGTGTGTCTTGCTAGAGTGAAATAACTTCACAGTTTCAGATAAAATAGAGCATGCAGTCTTACAATGGATGTTCTTCCTTACTTTATCATGATGCCTCTAACATTTTTTTTAAAGTCCTTTTGAAAGTTCATATCAAATTTTAGGTTGTTTCTTTTTTTTTCCCCTCATCACAAGCACTTCATAACATTGGTTGCGTTTGTTTAATTTATGCCCTATGGTTTTTTGCTTCTGTTCTTTCAGCCTTTGCGTGCAAGACTCCTTCCCCTTGACTGTCCAGTCTTGCATCATGCCAAAAGATTGTGAAACCACTGAGTGGTCCTCCTGGAGCCCCTGCTCCAAGACGTGTCGTTCAGGAAGTCTCTCACCAGGATTTAGGAGCAGGCGCCGGAATGTGAAGCATGTTGCTATTGGGGGTGGAAAGGAGTGCCCTGAACTTCTCGAGAAAGAGGCCTGCATTGTTGAAGAACTCTTACAGCCATGTCCCAGGTATTGTGTGTTCTTTGACATGAGTATTCACTGTTCTGTATGACCTCATTTTATGCGGGGTAGGGATGTTAACAATACTAACAGTAGCTGTGACTCATAATTGTTGAGCCTTTACTCAGTATCGACAGCCATGCTAAGCAGTATGGCACAGTGGGTTAAGAGCATGGACTGTGTTGATTTCCTGGGCTCTAATCCTATTTCTGTGACTTTCTGAATTTGTGAATTTCTGCAAGTAACTTAAGTCTAGTGCCCTAGTTTACTCATCTACTAGCAGTACATACTTCATTCAACAGTTGGCACATGATAAATGCTTAGTAATCATTGCTTATCATTACCTGACATGTCACACCTGAATTTTATGATAACCTAAAAAGCTATTCATAACATCTTCATTTTGCAGATGAAACTGTTGATGCTTAAATAGTTTTTGAGGTTACATAGATAGTGGGTGGCAACCCCCTGATTCTAATGCAGTTCTGTCTTGAAAGGTTACTGCAAGCTTATGGCCTCATTTCTAATACACAGTGCATAAGGAGCCAGAGGATGTTGGGTAAAAACTTGATCTTGATTAGTAACTGTATTGCTTATATTTTGCCTGGTTATATAGCCCTTGGTGAAGACCTCCAGTGTATTTTTCTCTGGATTGTTGGCTTATGGTGGCCAGGTTTGATAATGACAGAAGTCATTTGGGACTACCTAACTATTCAGAAGACTTCTGGGAATAAATTTGTGGTAATTCCTGCTGGATGGCTGCCCTGAATTCTATCTGTTAAATATATAGCTATTTTAGATAGACCTTTTTTTTAGTTTCTTATAGTTTATAAGATTCAAGAATTCCTTTCCCGGTGAAAAGTAAAATGAGGCAAAAAAAAAAAAAATACAACTTCTTGCAGAAATTAACCAAATAATTAATCAAACTTAACCGGCATTATTGATGGGCTTAGCTATTCCTTACATCTGAAATAATACGTCAGGGGTGGAGGAATCAAGAGGTAATTTCTTGTTGTCAGAATCTTAACCACTCACTTCCTCCACTTCACTTGAAATCAGTGTAGACTCAACTCCTTATGTACTGACTGTTCATTTTTTATCACTATGACCCGTTAGAGTCATATCATTCCATACCTCAAAAGCAGAAGAGGTAGGTGTAGTTTATGATCCCATACAGATTAACTTGGTCTCACAGAATTCTCCCTAGTGGTGTTGAGTATGTGTCCATTCTTTAAAAATACTGATATTGAGGAAAGAATGAGATTGGAAATGACATAAAGCCTCAGATCTTTGTTCCTTTTGATTTTGGATAGACTTGTATTAAAATTGCATCACCATCGTTTATTAATTGTGTGTTTTTGGGCAAGCTGTACAACCTCTCTAAAGCATTTCCTTCCTCAATAAAATGTGTCTATATTATACTGCCTGTGCTGAGGATTGAATACATACATTCTAGATATGTAAAATGTCAGTCTCAGTGCTCAGCACATGGGAGACACTACAAAGATGGCAACCCTTTTTGTTGCTGTTTGCAGATGTGTTCATTTCCTCCAAAAAGAGAATCCCTCCTTTCTTTGCAGTAATTTAATGGGATAGGAAATTATTTCTGTGTAATGTAAAATCTTTTTCTCTGTGGAGGCATAGTTCAGAAGGGTTCTCAATGTTAGGCTTCCAGAAATAGAATCTGGGTTTAATAATAAGCTTGACATTGATTCCTTTTTCCTTCATTCCTTTCATGGAATGGATAGTGCCCTCTTCCAGATACTGATTTATATACAGACCTCCCCCCTCCCTTTTTTTCTCTTTGTTAAAAATTATTACAGTTCTCTTGGGAGTCAGAGAAGTTCCTGTGTGATGATCAGGAGAAAGTTGAATTGCATCTACATTTTTTAAATAATGACTACTTTTTATTGAGGACCTATTGTTCACCAATAAGTACGTCAGAGTTTTAACAAAGATTATTTAGAAGAACATTAAATTTATCATCAAAATGGGACACATACAGTAAAAGTGATGTAGATCGGTAGTGTTCAGATTCAAATTGAAGTCTATTTGGCTTCAAAATCAATATATTTTTTATTACTTTCATGATAGTCATAGTAAAGACATATCGAGATCAGGGTATGTATACACATAATCATGTGTTCATATGTATCAAGTTTTCTAACAAAATAATGTGGAATGGTAGTAATTCAAGATGTATCTAAGATGAATTTCTTTATTGATCTCCATATGATTGAACCTTAACATCTGAAAATAGGTCTGACAAATTTCATTGGCAATGTACCTGGCCCTCTAGTTCTGGTGTTTGGAAATGTTACTGAATTTGACATTTTTAAAAACCGTCTCAAATAGTGAATTTGTAGGAAATAGGAGTCCTTGAAAACTCACTGAATACCAACCAGGGTTTCCTAGGGAGAATGATGTGTTAGCTACTGATTCCAGGAGAATGCATAAATAACAACAGAATTAACATTGGCTGACATTCTTATTTGTCTGAAATCTGAGCTGTGGCCTCTACCACAGGAAAGCATAAAGGCTGTGTACTAAGTTTGTTTCTAGTGTGACATTGGTGACTAAAATTCATTATGAACAAGGGAAATGGAAACAAAAATCTATTAGGGAACAAAAATGCCCATTTCTCCTTTCCCAGAATTCACGAGCAATTCCTATACATCAAGCAATCTAATTCACCATATTTCTCCCCAGCAGGAAAATGTACATTTCTGCGACTTTGCATAGTGCTTTTTTTTCAGTCTCCGAGAATGCAGTTTGGCTTTTACCCTTCCACCATCTGTGCTGTAAGAGATGTGTTCATCCATTCAGTAAATGAACCTTGACCTCTTGGTTATACGCCAAACACTACATTTAGTTCTTGTGATACCTCAGAGAACAAAATAGCCAAAATCCTCTCCCCCTCATGGGGCTTAAATTTTAGTGAAGGTGTACCAAATAAATTTAATAAATAAGCTATATACTGTGTGCATGAGCTGTGGGAGAAAAAAATACATCAGAGTTGCTGTGATGCTGTGATGTGGGTTCAGCTCAGGTTACAGAACTAGACAGAGGCATTACAGAAGCCTCATTTGAACAAGCAGGATGATGTGGTGGGGGAACTTGAAGGAAGTGAGGAAATTAGCCTTTCAGATAACTAGGGGAATATTCCACGAAAAGGGAAGAGCTAGAGAAGTATTCTAGGTCCTACATACTAATATTGCTCAAAAAATCCTTTAGTTGCCTGGCTTTGGGGTTACTCTTCTTACCAACTGGACTCCACTGATCGGCCTTTTATCTCTCAACACTATGAAGGCTAGTCCCTGAGGTGTGATCCAATGAAAGGAATGGTCACCAAGAGGAACCCATTCTAAAATTTTTTTTTAAAAGATTCTATATATTTATTTGACAGAGAGAGATCACAAGCAGGCAGAGAGGCAGGCAGAAAGAGAGAGAGAGAGAGGGAAAAGCAGGCTCCCCGCTGAGCAGAGAGCCCGATGCGGGGCTCAATCCCAGGACTCCGAGATCATGACCTGAGCTGAAGGCAGCGGCTTAACCCACTGAGCCACCCAGGTGCCCCGAGGAACCCATTCTAGAACTGCTTCCTGAGACCAGAACACTTCAGAAGTTCCTTGGGGGCAACTGGCTTAAATAAACTTGAAAGGAGACAGAAGCTAGTCTATGTTATGCTACCATGGTAAGTTAGAGAACTGTAAAGATGTTGGCATAGTACAGCCTTATGTTTGTTTCAAGGGTTTTTTTTTTAACCAAGACGTTTATAGACTCCAAGAACCCCCTTCATTCTGCATTACAATCTGCTTGTAAGTTTATGCCCCCTTCCAGCATAACACTAAGCACTCACATTGTATATTATGAGGTGGGCTTAGAAATGAGAGAGAGAGGACATCTTCTTGTCCCTTGCCACCTTTTCTCTTGGTGTGTTTATCTCCTGTCATTAAGCATCATGATCTTGGGCATTTATGTCATTCTCTACCTCCAAACATTGAAAGATACGTGTTTTATAAACTACCTTGTCCTTGTGTCTTTTTTTAATGTCCTCATTACCATCTGAAGTATTAGATCCTACATCTCAACTCAGAAGATGGTGAAAAGCATTCTCAGGCAATAAATAATAAGGTGATCCTGTTTACTAGATGGTATAAGGAAAGCATTTTAAATGCTTAATGTCAGATAACTGAGGCATGACCTGATGCTGGAACAGCAGTGGCTCCAGATCCCTTGTGTTGTTTTAGAGGCCCATTCTGGCTAAAGACACTATAACATACAAGAATATAGGAAAATGTCAATGTCTTTCTTGGAAGTGACACCTCAGATGACCCACCAGCATCTTCCACTACTTCACCAGGAGATAACAATTTTCATGCAAAAATGGCTGTTCTGTCTCTTAAATGATCTTTTAGAATCTGAAATTCAATATAAGACAGCACCATTAAAAGCTGACAGTGACCAATGTAGGTTAAAACTCCTATGAGGATCTGAAGGCAGAGACAATTACATGTACTACGTGATGTAACTGTGCAGAAGAGCCCATTTGTAAAACATTGTTTCAACTCTTGGATCTGGCACTAAATAGCTGGCTCTTGTAACCCATCTCTCCTTGTCTCTGCTATGTATGAATTTATCCTTATTATGATCTATCTGTGCAGACTCATACAGAGACTTGTATCTGGGTTTCCTTTAGCCTACTTTGATTTGTTTCTATAACAACCCCCTGTGGCCAGCCTGCTTGTCCCTAACATCTCTTTGAGGCACTAAACCCAACTTTAGATTTTTCTCGATGAAATTCTTTTTCCTTAAAAAAACAAAACAAACAAACAAACAAAAACCTCTGGGGATTCATTGATGGATATTTATGATATTGTGGCCAAGGATAGAGCTAAGGAAAAGGATGGCAGGCAAAACTTGGCTTGGCTGTTAGCCTCCTTTGCCTATTGGAACTGTGTCATTGCTGGAACAGGGTTGGAGTGTTATAAAGAGATGTTGGTCCAACACCTGCCTCAGCCTGTCACTGTGCTAATTGCTGGAGAATTCAGGAAACAGAAGACTTTCAGTCTGTGTTCACTTAGTTCGTGCATCTTAAGAATCTTGAAAGAAGATCTTCTTCGAATTATGATGGAGTTACCACTTGAAAAGTTGAAAAGATTGTAAGTAGAATTCTAACCTACCAAGCATCATAGCTTAGCCTAGTCTACCTTAAATGTGCTTAAAAAGCTTATATCAGGAGCGGCTGGGTGGCTCAGTGGGTTAAAGCCTCTGCCTTCGGCCCGGGTCGTGATCTCAGGGTCCTGGGATCAAGCCCTGCATGGGGCTCTCTGCTCAGTGGGGAGCCTGCTTCCTCCTCTCTCTCTGCCTGCCTCTCTGCCTACTTGTGATCTCTGTCTGTCAAATAAATTAAAAAAAAAAAAAAAAGCTTATATCAGCTTATAGTTGGGCAAAATCATCTAATCCAAAACCTCTTTTTTATAATATTGAATATCTCATGTAATTAACTGACTACTATACTGAAAGTGAAAAACAGAATGGTTCACAGAATGGGTGCAGGTATATCTGTAATTTATCCTTGTGATTACGTGGCTGACTGGGAGCTACGGCTTATTGTCCTGGCCAGGCACCACGAGAATATCAGACCACATACTTACAAGTGAAAAAAGGTCAAAATTCAAAATTCAAAGTATGGTTTCTACCGAATGTGCATCACTTTTGCACCACCATCAGTTCAAAAATTTGTAAGTTGAGCCTCCATAAGTCAGGGCTCTGTAACATTACTCTTTAAAGACTAGAGTATCCAGAACACAATCTCTATATTCTTTAAGAGTGTTTTTTTTTTTTTTTAAAGATTTTATTTATTTATTTGACAGGCAGATAGGAAGAGAGGCAGGCAGAGAGAGAGAGATAGGTGGAAGCAGGCTCTCTGCTGAGCAGAGATCCGGATGCGGGGCTCACTCCCAGGATCCTGAGATCATGACCTGAGCTGAAGGCAGAGGCTTTAACCCACTAAGCCACCCAGGTGCCCCTTTAAGAGTGTTTAATAGTTGATAATGTTCTTAAAAATCCTCCCATACCTAGGAATGTGGCTTTTTGCTTATTTACTTTTTTCCCAGAATGCGTAGCACTTACAAAAATGCCTGGTTCATTGTAAATGCTCAGAAAACAATGAATGAGTGAATGAACACTTGTATGTAGGGCAGTTCCAGAACAATATTATGCACAGGATACCTTCTTCCATGTTTCTACTTATAATATAGCATGTGTTAAGGATTCAAAGTCATTTCTTTTAAAGAGCAGCTGATACTGGCCTCGTCAAGGAGATTAAATAAGAACATCTACCCAGGGCAGGGATGGACTCATGAAGCTTGATTTGACATGGTCCCCAATGGCCGCCTTGCTTCTGCTAACAGTATGTCTGGTTTTCCAGATAAGAAGTTTCTGTTTTCATTAGGTTATAAGAACAGCTTGGGAAAGGGTGAGGGATGAGAATCACAGTCTGAATTTGTAAAAGTTTGCCTTCCAGAACAGAACGGCATTCCTATCATCTACCCCATCTGTATTTTCCCGTTGGTCATCTACTACAGCACTAGCACCCTGTACATCATGGGAACTCAGTACATTTTTGAAATGAATTAATGGGTTCATTAAGATTGCTTCCTTTTTTTTTTTTTTTGTTTCCCTCTTTTCTTTCTTTCTCTCTCTCTCTCTCTTTTTTTCTTTTTTGTAAACTGTTTTAATTAAACAGCTTTCCTATAGCACTTGAGGAGGAAAGACTTAGTCATGACCTGAAGCCCTCAGGAGACTCTGCTTTGGACAAGAAACAATAGTTTCAAAGAATCTATAACTTGTTTCAACAGAAGAAGACTGATGCCTTTTTATTGAGTCTGTCTTTTACTGGTGCATATTGTTTCATGAGTCCCCATTGTGCCACTTTAAGTCCTCTCAGATGGAAGATTCCTTCCCCTGTTAGTGTAAGAAAGTTAACGTACTGCTAAGTGCTGTGCAGAGCGATAGCAGTTTATTAATAATACATATGTGGAGTTAGGCTAGCAAAGCCATCTGCTGAAGGGCAAAGAGCTTTGCACTTCAGAGTAGCTTTCCATAATCAATAGTCCCAGTCTATTCAATAAAAAATTACTAGAGCATAAAATATATAAAGCTCGATCCGTTCCCTTTATTTTAGTCGTCTGTTCAGCAAAAAATGACAAGTTAATTCTTTTCTAAATGCATTTACAACTTTAAAAGGACAACAGACATTATCATAAATTAGTCATGCTGTAGTACCCTGATTTTTAATATACACACATTTAATTTCAATACCTTGCACTAGGGTTTCAATTCCAAGAGTGTTTGCAAATCTATATGTGCTTAGTCAAAACATGACCATTAACGAATGCAATTATTCTTTCAATCTGTCATCATTAAGTCACTTAAGATTCTATTCCATGTTGCTTTGCTTTAAATCCAAGCCTTCAGAAGGAGAAAAGAAATCCACACTTTGTAAGCAATTCCAAGCCTCGTGAAAGTGATAGAGCATACATTTTAAAGGGCAGAGGTTGCTATAAAACTCTGATGGGGCTGCCATCCTGTTGCTATTAGAATCACTTTGTGTCACATTAGTAGGATGGAGGTCTTTTAAAAATAGTCACTAACTGTGCCTACTTTTCTAATTTTGGCTTTGCTAATTTAGGATGTCTCCACTCATTGCTTCACAGCGATGAATCCATTTCTAACCCCTTCTGTCCTCCCCCCACCCTTCCATTTGAAGAAGTTGGAGTACAGCGTTCCTTGAATTAGACAACATCACTGTCTGGAAGACAAGGTGGTTATCTTGGCAGTTGAATTTGGGAACCTTGAACTGCTTTTCCTAGTCCAGAATTTGTCTCATATATTCCTTAATGGGAATATGTATTTCTACCATTGGAAATTTTTCTTTGATTCAATCTTGGTTTCTTCTTTAAGTTGCGTGCACCTCCTTAGAATGATAGCTTATTTAATATTAACTTTTTTATAATGTATCCAGTATTATTAACATAGAGTATTATATTAGTTTTAGGTGCACAATATAGTGATTGAGCACCCGGTGCTCACCATGACTAGTGCGTTCCTAACTTTTAAAATATATCATTTATTGATCATTTCCTAAGAGGAGACTGACATTATAGGAAACATATGAGGAGACTGGGTACTGCGTTTCAGGCATGAGAGAAGGATTTGGAAAGTAGATTCTAGAAGGCAAATGACGGAAAACTGAATTTCACAGTTACATTATTTGCTCTGATATCCTGTTCTTCAAATGGAAGGGGAGAGTGTAGAAGGAGTAAGGAAGGGATTCTTGTCCCCATTCCTGGCCATCTCATTTAAGAATTCACAGCCAACAAATTGTGGTGCCAGTCCTTGGGGAAAAACAATTTGGAATCATTCTTCATGCCTCCCTTTCCCTCTCATCCCTATCCAATCCATTAGAAGCTGTCCCTACCTCATGGTGTATCCTGAACCTGTTCACTTCTCCCCACATTTGCTTGACCGCTCCAGCTGAAGCCACCGTCATCCCTCCTAAATGACCAAAGTCCTCCGAATTTGTCTCCCTTCTTTATATCCCCCATGGTCTTTTCTTCACTCAGTAGCCAGGGTGATCCTTTAAAGATTTAAATCACACCAAATTATTGCCCTCCTCAAACCTTTGTAATGACTTCCTAGCTCATATGGAATAACACGCTCCTAACTCTGGCCCACACAGCTCTTTCATAGCCTGACTCTTGACTGCTCCTCATGTCCATTCCCTCTTATCCTGACCCACCTGGCCCAGACACACTGGCTTTTGTGATGTCCTAGGAAGTGCCAAGCACTCTTCCTCCCTGCAACTTTGGACATGCTCCCCTCTCTGCCTAGAATGCTCCCTTCCATTCCTGTGCTCATTCCCTCATGTTCGTCAGGATTTGAAGACTTCCCTGGCCATAGCACCAAAATAGCTCTCCTCATCCATCTCTTTCTTCTCCTCCTTATCTGATGCCACATTATGTATGATGCATTTCTGTCTGTCTGCCCCACTGGAAGGCAATCTTCTCAAGGTCAGGAGCTTTGTCTTGCTCACTGCTATGCATTTCTATTATCTGAAATCTGGCCTGGCACATAGTTGGAGCTCAGGAATTACTTACTGAAAGAAAGGATATATGGATGTGTGGCTGCATAAGTGATACACTTACTATTTGGGCAGGCCTATTTCTCTTTCTAGGGAGTCCTGTTTTTTAGCTCTCCCCCTGCCTGCAGTCTCTCTTACAGATCTGTGTGTTAAATAAAATGCCCTTGTGTAAGTTGTTTTCCCTGTGCATTGAGTATTGAGTTACCAGCATTTCTCTTCCCGGAGGCTGGGTGCCCCAGAGTGGCTGTCAGTATGCAGTCTCACTAATAGTGGGCAGCTTGGGAAAGTCTGGGAGTGGGCAGTATTGGAGTTTTCACATGAACGGATCATGGCAAATTTACCCAAGATTTAGAATCCTCACGGAGCAGTGTGGAGAGTTTGATTTTAGTCCTCTTTAAAAGGTTGTCTTCTGTAACTCTGAGTGGGAATTTTCATTTTTACAATTAGAGACCATTTTATTTGGTTTATATATTATTGCTCTTTTAAACTTACAGTTCTATCCTGAAAGTACTAACTTTGGCCCTATGTAACCACAGAGCTCTAATTATAAATTGGCTGTAAAATATTCTCAAAATGTAGTTTTTGTTTGAGACTGAAAGGAAAAAAAAATTATATTTTGGCAGTGTCAGATATTCTTAGTTGTCACTGACAATATGTTTGTCACCAACAAAGGGAGAGGGAAGGCTTTTTTGGCGGGGGAGGGTTGTTTGTTTTTGGCTTCAGTCCGGAACACACTTCCTCAAACCAAGAGCAAGATTTACTTGTCCTCCTAGTAACTGGGCAGGTAACTACCTATTGCCAATAGAACTTATTTTCTGTATCTTTTGATCAAATTTCTTTGGTTTGCCATTCACTCTTTTTATCTGTCATTTCATTAAAAAGATGTGCTTTAGAGTCAGATGAATCTAACTTTGAACCTGGCTCTTATATGATCTTGGAAGAATTACTTCTTGGAATCTCACTTATATGATCTTGGAAGAATTACTTCCTTTTTATTCCAATATCCCATCTGTAAAAGGGGAAACCATATTTTCCTCATAGGGTTGTTGGGGCAATTTAATGAGGTTACATGGCTCAGTTTGTTAGTGCAGTGCCTAGCACAGAATAGGCATCTAGAAGGTATTGGTTGCTGTTATTATTACTTGAAGGATATGCCATAAATTAATGCCTTGGTTACTGTGTTCAGCTAGAACTTTTTGAAAAGAGCAAATGGATCCTACACATTTGTAGGATGGAGATTGACTAATGTCTTTCGTTCCATGCATGGCTCTCTTAATCTACTTGAGGCATTTCCACAATGGATTTCAAAGTGCCATGTACCCATAGGAGGTAGGACTCTGGCCTTTGAAATTCCTATATTTCCTTCCTAACCAAAAGGGCAAAATGAGGGTATGTTAAAAGGCAAGAGTTGGGAGAGAGGGGGTGGGAAAGGTCTTTGACAGGGACATCACTGTGGAAGAGAATGTCCCAGGCAGTCAGGGAGCCAGCTTGTCTGGAGGCTGGAGGACCATTGCTGTAACAGCTTCTAAAGGACAAAGCGAGTGCTGTTAGGCAGGAAGACACCTGTGGTTCCTCATTCTGTCAGTTCCTGAAGACACTTTGCCAGACTGAAGGAGTTCTGGATGTTTAGTTTTCATGGTTGCAGGGTGATTTGTGAGTAAACATAGGTAATGGGTTTGAAACAAAGAGGATGAGCAAAGATGAAACACATGCATTTAAAAAAGGAATATAGAAGTCCTTTCCTGGTCAGCATTTTCCCTCTACTGCTTGCTGGGCTGGTGCTTTCTCTGAGGTGGTAAACAATTGACATAGTGATAAATGCCTTATATTTCTTTAGAGAATTTGTCATTTGCCAGTGAATGGAATTTGGGTGTTGTTGGTTAATGAGCTACCGACAGGGTTTTCGTTACTTTATATAAAACCGTACTCATTAAACTTTTCATTTTTCTTCATAATGACTTCCAAAATTCTTCCACTGCTAATTCTTCTAAGGTCACGATAAATTAATTGAAATAGCTATTTATACAGCATGGGCCAGTCCTTTCAAACAAGCAAACAAATTGTTGTGACTTGCTGTAATTCTGAACGCTATGTTTCTTTTATACTCTTTGCTGAACTTTGGTTGCTAGAAGTTAGGCCATTGTATTCCTGGATCTCTGACATTAGTACTTGATGATATCAGTTAAATCCTCAGACATAAAATATTGATGTGTGTGTGTGTGTGTGTGTGTGTGTGTGTGTTTATTTTCTAAGGAAGTAAGGAACAAAACGTACATGCAAAGGACTTAAGCAGAAAGGGAATTAGCATTTATTGAACATTAGTTATGTGCCACGTTCAGCATTTGGCATTACTATACCCATTTCACAGATGAGAAAGCAGAACTTGGCCAAGGTCACATGTGCCTAGTAAGTGGCAGGGCACAGATCCCTTGAGCTGTAAATCATGCCTGTTGTCTATACCACACTGTTCCCTTTTCCCTACCTTTTTTGCAAATTATATCATAGGAGTCTCCTACTCAGTTGATGTATCTGACCTCCTCCTTAATGGCCAGGGAGCTCTTCTCCCAGGCAGCCTGTGGAGGAAGAGGGTCCAAAGTGAGCCCTTGGTAAACATCCCCTACAACAAATCCTTACCTCATTGCACTTTGCTCTGGAATAGAGAGCCACCTGCCTTGAGACTCAGATACTTGAGGGACAAGCCTTATGCTTGAGTGACCATGGGGAACAAGGTGAGAACTTGGAGGAGAAAAGGTTTCAGAACCTGACCTCTGGAGAAGGCCTCCTTCTGGGAAGAACCAAACTTTTTTCTCGGTCTCTCATGACCAGGAATTGGAAGCAGATTATTATCCATATTGCCTGCCAAAGCAGGATCTGCACTCCAAAGTCTTGCCTACCTACTGACTAAGTTTCTAGTCTTGGAGAACCATTTGGAAATGAAGTATGGAAGCCGAGGGAGAACAGTTGTGTCACAACAAACCCCAAAGGATTGTCCAAATCCTCTTTCTACTGTGGGCTTTTTATAAGATTTATGATTGTCATCTCTCAAGCTTTTCAGAGTGAGGCCATGCATTTATAAAGGGGTTTGATCACTATTAGGTTTCTTAGAGATTTGCTTTCTTATTTTGGTGTCTGTGACTTAATTTCAGTTTTATGCTAGTTTCTGTAAGGCCAGGGTTTTGGTGACACACTCTTATTTTTATTGCTGTTTTTTTGTTTGTTTGTTTTTTGTTTTTTCTTTTGAGCAATCACAAGGCTGAGAAATTTTTTCCTCAAATCTGAAATGGGACAGCAGTTATGAGAATGTTTTAAGGTTCTGTTTATTTTTCTAGAAGTTAATGAGACTGTTGGTATTTATGTGAATGCTGTAGGGTTCTATTAATGCTGTGGGCTTGAAGAATGTTGTAATAACCCCCTAAAGGAAATTCTGTCTGAAATAATTCTCCAGGTCTGAGTGCAGTGTTGTTATAGTTGTTTTGTTTTCAGCAAGTTGTGTATAAACTCCATTGTGTTTTTTCCCCTTGGGGGTGTGTGTGTGTGTGTGTCTATCACTATGTATCTTAACCACTTATAAACCAGAAGATATATTTCTAAGTCAGTTTAAATAATATTTCTGCATATACAAAAAAGTACTCTACAGTTCATTACAGTGCCACATTATTAACTCATTTTTAATGTGTATGCCTTTATCCCAATGGGGTCAAATAAGTGGAAATACTTTCCTGTATCAAGGAGATTGAAAAGTTGGTCATCTCTATCCATTTAAAACCATGTATCCCCAACTTCACACATTTCATGCACTATTCTACTAATTTCAAAAGGCCATGAAAGTCATTCTCATAGTCATCCAGAGGTCTGTGAAGTGATGCCCATGTTAAGGTCAGCTGCTATGCAACAGGCTCTTCTGGTTTTTATCTTCTTCCACTGATTCTTCACTCTCCTAGGGCCTCAGGGCTAAAACACAACCCATTAATCCATATTTCCTTTCTTTACTCCTCTCATCCTCTGTTACCATGAAAAGTGGCTATGATTTTTTTTTTCCCCCTAGGAAATAAAAGGGATTTAGTACCCAACGCCAACTGACTTCTTTATCCATAGGTGAAGATTTGGCCCTAGAAAGATTATTATGTACACGTGATGTCATGACTTATGTCTTCTTTAGAATGTTATATTTACCTTACTTGTTCTTCTTCTTTTAAATAAATCAAATTTCTTTTAAATAAATCCAGGTATGCCTGGAGGACCTCTGAATGGAAAGAATGCCAAGTCTCTCTTCTCCTCAAGCAGCAGGACCCCCACTGGCATGTGACAGGACCCGTTTGTGGAGGAGGGATCCAGACCCGGGACGTATACTGTGCCCAGAGCACACCAGTGTCCACTGCACAGAAGGCCAAGGAAGGTAGGCAGCCAGTCCCAGGGACAGATGGTGCTGCTGACAGAAGGGAAATAAACTCCAACACCATTTCCTCATATTCTTCTTGATATAATGGACCCTCAGCACTCACAGATTTAATATTCGTTTTGTTGAGAATTTACAAACCAGTCCTAAGTTCTGCTACTTGCAATAACTGGGACTAGTTAAAAATAATAGCAATAATAATAATAACTTCAGCCTTTAAGGATCATTGTGAACATTAAATGAAAAAATATACCTAAGCTCTGTAGCAAAAACAAATGCTACAAGCTGAGGGGGGCTGGTAGACTTGAATGGTCATGAATTAGTAGCATTCTTATTTTGTTTTATTTTTTTTTCTCCCAAGAGGGTTGTTTGTATGAATTTCTGAATGTAGGAGTTTCTACAGACAATGTCACCTTCAAATGTTGAGGATCTAATTTTACTGGCAAGTTTCAAATAATGTGGAAAGGAGAAGAGAAAGGAGGCAGAGGCGGAGGAAAAGAACTCTCTTCACATTAGGCTCTCTGATAGGCCCGTACAGCCTCAGCAGGAGTGCATTTGCTCCAGAGTTTGAGATGGTGACAACAGATGGGGACTCAAAAACTGGCCCAGGCTTATTTAAGTCAATTGATTGAAAGCCAAAAGTGAACAATACTGCCTCTACTCCAGAAGAATATTTCAGCCACATCAGAGGACATGGTAGTGCCCTCTGCAGTAGTCAAGGTGGGAATGTTTTCCTGAGTATGTACATAAATCCTTTACTGTAGAATTAGGTTATAAAGGCATGATGCAAACTTCCTTGGTATGGAAGTGCATGCATTTTACCCTATAAACCTCTTCATACCAGGAACCTTTTTTTCCTTTTTTTTTCTTTTTTTGGTGACATGGCCTCTCAACATTCCAGAGGCATCTATGACCATAGCCTTGGATAATTCACCCTTTTACTTATAGAAGGATTATCTTTACAGAATCCTTAGTGTTTTCTTGGACAATTAAAGTTACAGTTTTCATTCAATTTTCTTCCATATCTAATGTTACTTTTAGAACGTGACAGTGTATACACTTTCTGTTTCAGGGTAGAACCTGACTATGCTTACTTCTCTGACTTTGGAATAACAGAATTTAGATAAAGAATTCTAGATTATTCTTTCAGACCTTGGTAATTTTTTTTTTTAATTCTACCTCTCTTTCTTCCCTTTTACTATTGTCTACACTACTAGGGTTTCCAGAGGTCAGCAATTGCATTAAATATATAGTGTAGCGTACTACAACCTTGCTAGTCATTAATAATAGGCTTTATTTTGCTCTTGTGTGGCAGTGGACAGGAAAGATTGTTCAGCCATTACTTTCCATTCTTATAAATGCCTTAATTTCCTACTGTTATCATTTATAGTTATACCTTGACACATCTAACAACATGAGAATTTCTTCTTGGCTTAAGTTAAACATAAGAGAACAATTGAATTGCTATTGTAAGGGACCAGTGAGTGTGTTTGCCCAATTAAAGAGACCAGATTTAAATATCTCTAACCTTTTCTGCTAAAGCAGTAATAAGGCCAAAATTGGTGACAGCTTTTCCATTTCAGTTTTTGTGAACATTGGGTTTTTTATTTTTTTAAATGTTAGATGTAGAGGGAGAAGGAATTTTAATAGCATTGATTTTGGAAACCCTTTTCTCAATGACAATTGACTTTCCCACAGGTTAATTTTTCCTTATACTCTAGAATACTCTCTTCAATCTCTAGAGTGAAATTGCTTGACTTTTCTTCCCTATAAAATTCCACCATTCACTGTGAAGTTGCTGCTCTGCATTTTGGATCTTAGGGCAACACTACCCTGGGGAAAATACTACCAACACCACCCATGAACCAAAACTAAAACCAAAATCCAAACCAACCAACCAACCCACCAACCAACCAACAAAAATACAAACCCCCAAACCAGACCCATTTCCATGGATCTCTCATGCAGTAGAATGAAATGGAATCTGAATTCCAGAATGCAGGGATGGGGTTACCAAAAGGAATTCTCTCCCAAGTGCCTCCAAGTCTATTCCATAGGTTGGATGCTGAGGCAGAATTTGCTGTTAGCGACTTAGACATCCCATTCCCCATTTGACCTCAATTCATGGTGCTTAGAGAAACGGCATAATACTTATGGCATATTTACCTAGTTCTTTTGTTCAGTGTTCATGTGATGTTTTAAATGCAGCCACAGTGGTGCTGTAACAATATGAGAAGCATTATCTGCAATAGTAGCTAAGCCAATAGAAAGGGGAAGAAAATATAGAAGAGTATTTATGATTTTATTTACCAGTTATTGTTGTAGAGAGAGTTGTTCTTCTCTTATATAATTCAGAAATACCAGCAGGAGTGATGCTTACCTCTAAGTCTAAAGTTTGGTTCGGCGAGACCATTTCCAATTTATCAGGAGATAAATCATTGAAATAAAGAGTACACCTTCAAAATTTAATAAAGACTGGGACCTACATATTTTCCATTCATGAAAACATGGCCTAGAGACTGAAATAGCAACAAATATGGAGTGAAATGACATGGAGGTAGAATGTATTTATATGATGAGGAAGAACTGCCCTTCCCCCCCAAAAAAAACCTCCAAAATCCTAAACAAAATATTGGGGAAAGTTATTGGTGTGGTTGCAATTAAGAAGAACCCCTCCTGATTTTTTTTTTTTTTTCTTATTTCAGATTCATTATTTGACCTTAAATGGACACAGCTCTTTTTTTTAAGGATGGGACACAGTTTAGATTTGAGTTGTTAAATGCATTAGTTGCTTCCTCCACTCCAGTAAGATTAAGTAGTTCTTGAAAGTCCTACATCTTTATCATGTTGGACCCAGCGTTGACATTAAGGAAGTACATGGTCAGATAAGGGAATGTGTTCTGGAATGTTAAGTAGTATGTGGAGACTTAATGTATTTTGGGTCTAAGTAGTGTATGGAGACTTAATATGTTTGGGTTGCAGGCTTTAATTTTGACCTGTATAGAACTTAGATAAGCTACATGAATGCTGTTCCTGTCTTTTAGTTCACTGTGTTGTTTTTAAACATATTGATTTGGTGAGTAAAAAGTGATTGAAAATCATAGCCTCTTTTTTTTTTTTCAGTAATTCATTAAATGCCAGCTGTGTTTTAGGCTGTGTACTAGACACTGATATGATGAAGTTGCCTCTCATTACTTTATAGTTTTTTTTTAATTGGAATAACAATTGAACTAGCAACTATGCTATAGTATCATAAGTAATATCATTACATATATAATATGGTTATAACCATTTAATGATATCTGAGGGTTATCATCATAAAGGAGGTACTGCTTAAAGAGAGTTTGTAGGATCAATAGGGAAGAATGTTCTCATTGGGGGCAGAGGGGACATATGGAAAGGAATGGAGACATTTGTGTTCAGTGGTGAATTGGTGTGAGGGGAGCATAGGGAGTAAGAAAGTAAGAGTGATACTGGAAATCTAGGCTTTTTGTGCTATTCTGGAGGTGAGACTTTGTTTTTGAGATACAGGTACAGCCTTTCTTTCAGCACTACAGGTTTTTAAGCGGAGAAGAAATCTCATATTCTTAGCTGTCTATTAGAATGCTTGAATGTCAGTATACCAAGAGAATTCATGGGAGTGCTCATGTCCTACTTGCAAACCTATCTGGTTATTCAAGAAGTTTTTGTGCTATGAAATAAAGTAATTTACATTATGAACAGAAGAACAGACCTCTGAAGGGGCAATTGAAGGAGATATCTATTCCACCATCATTTGAGGACCATCTTTAGAAATTGGTTTTAAATTCAATAAACTCATTTGGGTGTGAGAATAAAGTTTAAGGAAAAAATGCTCTTAGGACTTCCTTTAGTATTGACTCATAGAGGAGAAATGGGTTTACAGCATTTTCTCTTCCTTTATGCTAACAGAGAAAAAGAGATAACTGGGTGAAATAATCTTTGCTAATTAACAACAGGCTGATTGATGGAAGTTCATATGAGACCAAAAGGTAGAAGACAATTCTAGTCATTCCACTTTGGAGACACCCTCAGTTATTGGGTTTCTAGGTGTTGGAGAAAGTCCGTATATGTATAGTTCAAATATATGCATATTTATATTTCAAATATTCTTTCCAAACATTTTCCCAAAAAGTGAGAAAGCAGAGAAATGTTTAGAAAAGGATTATTATGTATTTAAAGGCAATTAGGTCACCAGGAGCCTAAATTGAGATTGGTTTCTACTGGTTCCATTTCATTGGTTCTGTATCTTAGTTTAGTGATTTTTTTTTTCTTTTTAATCAAGTATAACAAACTTATTTTAGTGTGATATGGCAAATGTTTATTGAATTACAGTGCTTAGCAGAAATATTGAAGAGTTCTTATTTTACCACTCATTAAATTATCAGGCTGTTCTTGACGTTAAAAATGTCTTAATTTATTTAGCTCAAGATATAATTCATATGATTGAAATAGAACAGGAGGGAGCTGGCTTGGACAAATGATAGAGGTGGGATATTTGAGGAGAAAACCTAGCACTGAGTACTGACTACACCTGGGAAAAATAAATGACTTGCGGAAAAATGGGCCTTTTAGACGAGATGTGCGTCCTGCTTTATTTGATCTCTAAAAGAGGAGGAATATCTTCTTCTTCATGCAATATATTATGATGTATTTTTTCAAAATCAGTATAACAAAACTA
Source organism: Neogale vison (assembly GCF_020171115.1). Taxonomy (NCBI): domain Eukaryota; kingdom Metazoa; phylum Chordata; class Mammalia; order Carnivora; family Mustelidae; genus Neogale; species Neogale vison. Next base: position 94,083,811 of record NC_058093.1, on the reverse strand, counting down.
ATTCAGTACCACATGCTACTGAAACCAAAGTGTGTAGCGTCACACAGAAGCAAGATTGACAAGGGCCTAGAACCAGAGGTGAGTTTGAATTTTTCCAATTCTTTTACCAGTGATATTTCAGCTTTGCTAATCTTCCTACACTAAGCCCATAGCCCTGTAAAACACGTTACTTTTTGCCTGATATCCAGCCATTGATATTATTGTCCTTACCACCCATAGGCTATAAAGCCTTTGAGGGCCATTCTTGGGGTCCTACTTTGTATTTCCCAGTGCCAGATTCTATCACATAAACAGAAAATTACAAATGCATATGGAATTCAAAATGAAAAACTCATCAAGTGAGAGATGATATATTAAGTTTTGTTGGATTCTTTTTGCTTTACAGGCAATGCAGAGAAAGAAATTGCTTTACAGTTAACAAAACCAAAATGATCTGCTGGATCATTGGATATCTGCATTCCTTGCCAAGCTCAGGTGTCCAGAGGGCCTGGAATGGAATCAGATAAAATGGAAGATCTGAGGATAATGAGGTGGTGGACATAGTCCATGAGGAGAGATTGAGAAGGAATGCAAAGGAGAAAACAAGAAGGGTCACTGAGCCAGGGAGGTCTGCTTGGACTCAAACAGTGGCTTTGCTGAGTGATCTTGGCCTTTGACATGAAGTAATTGATTCCTGAATAATTTCTAGAGTTAAATATATTTCTCTTGTTCTCCAGAGGAGAAAAAGATTATAGAAGCCATAAATGATTTCAAATGATTTATGTCCATCTGTTTTTGTTTTGATCTTCAGCAGTCTCAGAGGGGAGATATATCAGTTAAAGAAAAATACATAGGTGATGTAAGCACTTTAGGAGAAAATGAAGATTTTTAGGGAAGGAAATATTAAAGCAGTGGGATGTGGGGAACATAGGGTAGGTTCATGAAGAAGAAGACTTTTACATGACCATAAAAGAAGGGCAGGTGTTTAGACAGGTGTTCATGTGATGGGGACAGAATCCCAGACGAAACAAGGCACAGAAGTAGAATGGCATAGAACATACTTAGAGCAGAACCAGTAATAAAGGTGGACTGAAGGGGGCAGCTGAAGGTAAGTGCTGTGGATTTAAGGTAGTCAGGTGGAATTCTAAGCTATGGTATTAGGCCTTGTAATGATCAGATCATGAGATTGTAGGAATTACACTATTGCTTTCTTTATCCCTGTCCAACATTCTGAGCTCCAACAATACATAACCCTTTCTTTAGCTTTCTAGGCCTTGGGAGCCAGTTTCTGCCTGACCACTGACCACTATCCTATGTCTCTCCATACCCCACCTCCAACACAAACCTTTTTCCTGGCTCTGGCCTATCACTTAGATCACATGTACTTCTTGTAACTTGCTCCTTCTGGGAACCTTCAGAGACCACATAGGGTTTCTGGTCCTCAGTGGTCAAAGCCCTTTATCTCACTGCTTGCTTGGCTTGCTTGTGTGCACCATTAAGCAGGCTGCTACACAAGGTCAGGCCAGATCTGTCCTTCGCTTTTGTTTCCCCAGCACTCAGCGCCCTCTCTGGCACAGAAAAGAGAGTTGAATTGAATTCAAGCTCTGCCCCTTCTCATATTCCTTTCCACCCTCTTTCTTTCTCTTGGTTGATGCTCTATAAGCACGTGGATCTACTTCAGCATTGGGTACAACACCACATTGTGAGGTGTGGGCTCTGACTTCCTGAGGAGCAGCTGGGGGGCTATGGTGCTGCAACCTGGAAGTGGAGGAGACTTAGCCCCGTAAGGTGTGAAACATCACCAGAAGGAAACAGGGTTGAAGAGGGAGCCAGGCTATTTCCAGTGCACCTGTATATTATTCCAATATATCCTTGCAGTACTTCCAGAGAAATTCTGTTTTCCAAATACATGAACTGGCTATACTTCTGTGTGGTTTAATGCAAAATGGTAGCCAGCCCAGTAACCCATCACATGGCATTTCTTCATATTTCCCTTGCTTCGTGCCTCCCGCTTTCTCTCCCTTACTGCCTCCTGAACTTGTCCCTCCCAGATAAAGTGTCAACACTCAATTCTCATTGCAGACTCTGCTTTCTTGAGGGCTCAGCCATGACAAAACAATGAATATGTGTCAAATGAATGAAAAATCCTGTTTTTAAGGATTTACTCTTCTAGTCTAGATGAGACCCGGTACCAGCCTGTAGTATGGCAGGGGCTGTAAACAACTCTTCTTTTCATTGTTCATTCTCCTTCTCGCTCTTCCCCCAACCTCATTTTTCTTCCTCTTCTTTTATATATTTTATCTTCTTCCTCATCCATTTGTTTTCATTTCTTCCCCTTCCTCATCCTTCCCTTTCATCTTGCATAAATCTTTTTTAAGGGACGCCTGGGTGGCTCAGTTGGTTAAGCGGCTGCCTTCGGCTTAGGTCATGATCCCGGCGTCCTGGGATTGAGTCCCACATAGGGCTCCTTGCTTGGCAGGGAGCCTGCTTCTCCCTCTGCCTCTGCCTGCCTCTCTGTCTGCATATGCTTGCTCTCGCTTCTCTCTCTATGACAAATAAATAAATAAAATCTTAAAAAAAAAATCTTTTTTAAAAGATTTTATTTATTTGAGAGAGAGAATGAGAGAGAGAGAGAGAGCATGAGAGAGCTAAGGGCAGAGGGACAAGCAAACCCTCCGCTGAGCTAGGAACCTGATGCTGGGCTCGATCCTGGAACTCCAGGATCATGCCCTGAGCTGAAGGCAGTCACTCAACTAACTCAGCCACCCACACGCCCCTCATCTTGCATAAATCTTGAGAGCAGCAACAGTTTTAGTGACTGTGATAGACTTCACAGCAGTTAGCACCGCACCTGGCCAAAGGCAGGTAAGAGCTCAATGGGTATTTCTTGAACAAATGGTTAAGCCCCCCAAATATAGTCTTACCCTTCCATTTTAGGCATTTCTTTTCACTTTGGAGCAACTTTTCCCTTTATTTCAATTGTTCACATGCACCTGCACTTCATTAATGAGCAGTTAGATTCTCCTTTTCAGGGTAGAAGATTGCATTTAGAAAAACATGCTGAGACTAGTGCATTTACAATCTTTAGTTGGGTTTCTTACTAAACTTCATTTTGTCAGCTGGATTAGATTTTTCGTGAACACCAAGCCAAGAGGTAATGAGGTTCCTCTTGGCAGTGCAATTTCTGAAACAAAGTTACTCCTTCCAAATCTATTTCTCCAGCCTTGTTGAATATGTGAGTGCCCTGGCAAGTAAGATATAGAAGAATCATACGCTTATTGTCCAACTCTTTCTGCAGGAAAGTTTCACAGTTTCCTCCTCGACTTGCTCTAGTATTTACATTTTTCTATGCTGTACTTGAATTTGCCATCAGATGCTGTCCTCCAGAGATGAGTTGCTTAGTAAGACCTCTGTGTGCTTAAGATGTGTTAAATGACTCCTTGTGTCATCTGGCCATTTTCTCAGGCATACTGAGAGGGGGTGGAGAATCAATCCCCCCACGTCAATGGAAAAGCTGGAACACCAGCTGAATTGTGGTGCCACTTCTCATCCAAACATTCTATGAGTCTCCATATGGAATATATAATCACAGTTCCTTTTATTCTTTTAAGAACTGTTTTTCTAAGACTAATTCTATTTCTAGGTCTTGGTGATAGGTATCTAAGGTGTCCCAGTTCTTTCTAGACCCGGAGCTTAGAACTGGACCTAGCTAGTTCTATGTAAATAATACATAGCATTTTAAATTCAGTGTTCCCCCAGATTCTTCATTATCCTGCACAATCCCGTATCAGATCCTTTTCCAGTGTTCCAGGATTAGGAAATTGCCTTTCTTCCTTCCAAGCGCTTATGCTAGAAACCTGAGCAGCATCTTTGATATTTTACTGTCATTCATGTCTTTGCCCACAATCTATCATCATATTCTGTTAATTCTGCTTCAAATATATACTTTGTTTATTCTATTTATTTTATCTATTACCTCTTCTAGCATTATTTCTCACATGAACTGCTGTAATAGTTTCCTGGCTGATTTTCCTCCTACCCTTACCCCTTCTAAATAGAGGGGGGTTGTTTAATGTGTTTCAGAGCACGGGCTCTGCAGCCTCTGTCAGATTCTTACTTTATCACTTATAAGCTGTGTAATCTTGCATGAGTTAATACTTTCACCTTCAGTTTCCTCATCTGTTAGATAGAAATAATGATAATTTCTAGTTCATCAAATGAACATACATGTGTACACACCTACATACCACTTAGAACAGAGCCTTATGTGATAAGCACTTAATAAGTGTTAGCTATGATTATTTTTCTTCTCTACTCCTGCCAAAACAACCTTATAGGAAAACTTATCTGAGTGTGTGATTCCCATGCAAAATGACTTCAGTGACTTTTTCTAAATTAAAACTTTAACATCACTGACGAGCCATGCATGATCTGTCCCTTGTCTACCTCAGCAGCCTCCCCTGGCTCCGCTGCCCCTAGTTCAGCCACACTTGGTGGCCTCAGGCAAGTTTAGTTGACTGTCCTGTGCGCGAGTTTCCACCTTGTGGTTAAAAGTTAACATTGCATCATCTGGACAGCAAACAGGAGAATCACAGACCTAGAACTTAAGCATCTTGACTCAGAGCTAAGACTCTTCCACAATGTCTCCTCATTGAGGAGACTAGTCATTGTCCCTGTCTCAGTGCAGAGAGGACAGGGGGATGAGAGGCCCTTGGAAAGTTGGATGTCTGGCTGAGCACCCACCTTTCTAGCAACAGGAGTGTGGTTTGGAAGGGAAATTCCTATCTTTGAGGGGCAGCTCACTGTCTCTGGCACAGGCTTTATTTCCTATTAATCATCCCCCTGTATTCCTATGGTTATGGTAATTAGTTACCAAAAATTTAATGACCTAAAACAATACAAATTGATCACCTTACAGTGCTGGAGGTCAGAAGTCGGAAATGGGTCTCACTGGACTAAAATCAAGATGCCAGGAGGGGTGTGTTCCCCCAGCTTCAATGGGTTCCCTTATTTCTTGGCTCATGACTCCTTCCTCTGTCCTCAAAGCTAGAAACATACCATCTTCAAATGTCTTTCTGACTATGACTCTCATGTCTCCTTCTTCCATTTATAAGGATCCCTGTAATTACATTGGACACACTCTGATAATCTAGAATAATCTTCATATCTCAGGGTCAGCTGATCAGGAAACTCGGTTCCATATGACCTTAACTTCCCTTTGCCACATAACCTAATATTCACAGGTAGTAGACAATAAGATTGCACCATGTTTAGATGGTCAAACACTGTCTACTCAAACCCCTCCCACTTCTTCTGAGAAATAATACTTGGGGTTTGTTAAAACAAGAGTGTCATCCTTATGAATATATGGATTATGTGGTATGATGTAAAGGGGTATAGTGGTCCACTTAGCTTAATAAGAACAAACTTAGTTCTGAAGTGGGGATTGCCACATCTGAGCACCAGCCCCCCATTTTCTGGCCATGTGATGTTGGGCATGTCATGCAGCCTCTTTAAGTGTCCTGTTTTCTCATGTGTAACATGGAGATGCCAACAGACTTGTTGAGATTAAATGAGATGATCTGTATTTAAAGGAGAAACAATTATAACGCAGTGCTTGCACAGTAAGAGCTCAGTAAACTGGTTTTCTCCTTTTCAGATGCTGACGGCTTTGCTTTTCTGTGCATTCACACACTTACTGAAGCCCTGCCATAGGCTAGAAACCATATGAAATATTAGAGATCGAGGGATGAACAAATCAATCTTAAATCCTAGGAAGTCAAAACCAATTTGGAGAGAGAAGCACAAAAACAAATAATGTGGGTTTAATACAATGAGTGTTATGTTATGGGTGTGTAAAAAGCGTTTTTAAGATGCAGGACTGAAAATACAACAACCTAGAAGAGGAAAGGAGTATGCCATTTAAAGTTTCTGTTGACATGCCAACACTTCAGCTTTCTCATCTATAAAATGAGATGTTAGAATATGATGCAGTGGCAAAATCCTTTAGTTAAAGGATTATGTGATCTGTTCTCTCTTGGAAGGGGTTAAGTTGAACAGCAAATAGGGCATGACCCAGGCACTGGCCTGAACACTTGATTGCCTTGCATCCAGTACAACAGGTGGGTGAGGGATCTAAGCTCTTTTGAAGTTAACACCTCCTTGAACTTTAGTTAGTCTTTGAGAACACAGCAGTCCCCTAAGTTCTCTATGAGTGCTTTCAGAATTGACCCCCTCATACATTAGGTACTGTACTCTAAATTGGGGAATTTAGCATCCCACTCAAAGCATCCCAGTTGAATTTAATCCAAGAAGTCCATAGACCATGCCTTAAGCATTCCCTTGCAACAGTTTGACATAGAAAAAGTGGTAGGTGTGAGAATTTTGGAATGTATACTAGAATACGTGACGGAAGTTTTGATTTTTCAAAAAAAACTGCCTAGGGCTGTTCTGTTCCTTAATTGAAATGATCAGTCATAAAGTGACTCTCCAGGATTTCTTAGCACACAGAGAGAATGTTGAGAGACAGTTCTAAGAGAATCACACAAAGCCGTTGTAGGAAGAGCTATTTGTTAGCTCCCATGTGAGTAACTGACATACACACATACCAAGAACTGTGAAAGAGCTCAGATTTTACCCTACTGGCAAGCTAGCTTGTTAGCCTGCAACCATTCCATAGATACTGATGGAAGACACGAGACCTGGGTCAGGGACAAAGGGCAGTTTGTTACCCACAGCAGTGTCAGTAGCCAGATCTGTTATTTGTTTCTTGAGCCCTGGCTCCCACAGTGCAACACATCTGCAGGGCTGCACACATGACACCTGCACACAAAGTGACTTCTGTGGCAGGAGAGACATACTAAGCTTCAGAAATCCCAATCTTTCATAAGGAGACTGAAGGAAAATCTGCACAACCTTTGTCCCAGAGAGTGACATTATCCTTCTCTTCTAGGGCTATTTGCTATATTAACATCCTTGGAAAGTTAGTCTGGAGCAAAAGCTGTCAATGTCTCTAAGGGTGAGGTACACAGACATACAACAAATCCATGAAGAAATTGTCTCCCAGCAACAACACACACGTATGCGCTCGCATGCATGCATATGTACACACACACACACACACACACACACACACATACAGAGGCACACTGGTTAATATACTTTCCAGGATGCATGGGTTGCTCAGATGGTTAAGCATCTGCCTTTGGCTCATGTCATGATCTCAGGGTCTTGGGATCGAGCCACGCATCAGGCTCCCTGCTCAGTGGGGAATCCGCTTCTCCCTCTTCCTCTACTGTTCCCCCTGCTTATGCTCAACTCTGTCAAATAAATAAATAAAGTTTTTTAAAAAAATAATAATATGTCTTTCTTTCTATTAAAATGTAACTAAAATGATTGCATATAGTGAGTAATATGCCACTTTTCCAATTATAATCTGGAGCTTTGTCTCCACTATGTGAAACAATAAAATATCCCGGTCCTCCAAAATCTTTGATTGTCCAAAAGCAAACTTATGTTTTGATACCCTACTTTGTGATGTTAATTCATAAAAGGAAAGTGTTATAGTCAAAAAGTAAAAGCAACAGCTACTTTAATTTAGAAAATGACCTCTCTCTTATGAAAATTACAGTACCCACACTCTTGGGATATATATTCTATTTCCCTGAAGCAAACCGGTATTATGGAAGTGTTGGGTTATTGATGTGTAGCTTCATCCAACAATCTATGAGAAGAATTTGTTAAGGATAGAAAAATAAATATGTAACAGCTTAGCTTCTGTGCAGCATTTTTTTTTTGAGATGTAATATTTAAAATGGTTCTGCCCAAACTGTTGGCCTGTAGAGTTAATATTCTAAGAATTCTACTCCAGAGAGTGAAAGATTTGTATCTATAAGTTGCCTCCTATTAATTTCAAAGTAACAACCATGGGGGGGGATTTTATCATGGGAATTTTCAGAAGTATGTAAAGTTGAGATAATAGTTATTACTTCTTGACAAAATGAAATAATGTGAAGAGAAATATTGAACTGGGAATTAAGTGAACAGAATTCCAATTCTGCCTGTACCATTGATGATGATACTTAACCTTGGGCCAGATGAGTTACCCAATTTGGCTTCAATTTATCCCTTTATAAAGTAGGGATAATAGAATGTATTTATTCTTATCTCATAGGTATAGTAAATACTAGTGGGAAATATAAATGTAAAAATTAGTTACATTCAGAAGCAAACTTATTTTTATGTAATAATCTTTTTCTTGTTTCTGTGATGTCTCCTTTTCACAGAAATAGAATTGACACTACAAATACATTGTTTCCACTACATTCTATATCTGTAGTTTTCTTCTGGCTAGTCAGGTAGACCAGTCCCCTTTAGTATTCTTTAGACTGGAGAAAGGTTGCAACTACATCTTTCAATTTTTTTTATAGATTTTATTTATTTATTTGAGAGAGAGAGAAAGACAGAGATAGCGAGAGAGAGTACAAGAGGGGAGGAGAGGGTGAGGCCATCTCCGGCTGAGCAAGGAGCCCATGTGGGTCTCGATCCCAGAACTATGGGATCATGACGCAGGCTGAAGGCAGATGCTTCTGAGCCACCCAGGTGCCCCTACATCTATCATTTTTAAGACTGGCAACTTTATTAAACTAATTTAAGCAATTACTTATTGATGAAATAGAAACTTTCTGTATCTATCTCTTTAGGTTATGAGAAACTACTATTTGAAACAAATAAAAAAAAAAAGAAATGGCATTTTGAAACAGAGGGAATTTCAGTTTCATGTAAGAAGTAATTAACAACAAATCTGGTGATATGAATTATCTATGGTACTTGTTAAACATATTTCTTCCTGGGCTCCTCCCCTAGAAATTCCATGTAGTGGGTTTAGTGTGGGCCTGGAAATTTGTATGACTTTTTTTATGTATATAGTGTGTGTGTGTGTGTGTGTGTGTGTGTAATTCTTATCAATAGGGAAGGTTAGGAACAATGACAAAATTTAATATTTTTATCCTTAAATATGCAAATTGAGACCTGTAGTAGCTGAAACTTGCTGAGCTCTCCCAGTCGGTCAGTGTAAGTTTTAGACTTCTAACACTTTGGCCAGTTTTCCGTCCATGCCCCTGGCCCTAAAAGTTAATGTGCTTACAAAACATGCACCTTCTCTAACTCATACTGATTTCCTCCCCATATTTGTTTACTCACTAGTCTAACGTTTTCTTTCCTGCTAAATCTGACAATTATTTGAGTTCCAGGGGCTGGAAAGAAGCCCCAGGAATCAGAGAGCTCCTAAGAGAACTTGTTTCCAATGATAATAACTTCAGATGTCAGGGCTCAGTGTGGAGTTTGCTGCTTTTATGTCAGAGCTTTTAATGACTTGCAAAATCAGATTGTCTTTGGCTCAGATTTTATGGCTTTCTGTTTCCTGGTTATTCTTATTTCCTATATAATCCACATGGCTTTTCTTCATGACCCTTTGGAAAACTTCTCTTGTGATGATGCTGTGTCAAAGATCCTTGACAATCTGTAACCTGTTACAAAGATGAAATGATTTTTGTTTTTAACCCCATTTCCAAGTGATGTGAGATGGTCTTTAGGCTTGAAAGACTGGGCAGCTGCATGGCCACCATCAGTCTGCTTAACTCTCCTCTTAAAATGCTGAAGCTCAGTTTACTGATGCTTTCTCCTGATTTTTATTTTCTCCTTAGCAGAGGAGAGCGTTCTCTATGATATAACTTAGACGCTGTTGTCACAGTTCAACCTCTTTTGCTCTTCTTTTTATATCAGATAGAAGACTTCTTAAAGGAGCTTTATTTTTCAATGCATCCCTTCCCCAAACCCACCACGTTTTTTAAAGAAGCCACACATACATTTGTCTTCGGGAGTGTTTCTTTAAAATTGTAATATAATGTAATAGACCTTTTCCTATTGGTAAGACAAGGAAACTATGGTACTTGTGTTTATATAACATAGTATCAAGGCATTTATTAAGTAACCAAAATTAAGTGTCGGTCTCTCAGCTCCAGGCTAACCTGTTCATTTCTTTATTGAGGTTAAGCCTGGAAGTCAAAGTATAACCTTAACTGTGTTGTTGGGACCATTTCTTTCATCTTTACTGAGAAGTTAGAATCATAATGTCAGTATAATCTGAAGGGATGTTGGGAAAGGTCTTGGAGAAGATGTGACCACTGGTTGACCTGTGAGTTGGACCCATGCAATTAGAGGCTTCTCACCCTGGTCCTTGTTCTTGGAATGTGGGTTCTGCTTGCCTTCCCCACTCCCAGACCTACCCCCAAGCACCCAGCCTTGAGATCATGATGTGATGATGAGACAATCTGGACAATATACGTGACTGAACCCAGTTAAAGCCTCCTTATAAACTTGTAAGATTTGGCAGGCAGAAGCTTACAAACCAACAAAGGGGGTGGATTGGTTGTCTGGTGCAAACTTTTCTGCACAGTGGTTTCTTCTTGAGGCATCATTGAGTGTGGTTTCAGATCGCATGCTAGTGGTAACTAATTCATTACTCGGCGGAGTTCCAATTATGACATAGACTTCTCTTATATTCTGTTGTTTCTTGTTAATTTTCACCCATTTCCCCCAGTTCTGCACTTAGGAGCTGCTTCTGCACTTAGGAGCTGCATAAAATTAATCTATTTTTCATATAAAAACTCTTCAAAAATTTAAAAATACCCACATTATACTCTTGACATTTTTCTCTCTATAGCAAACACCCCCAGTCTTCAACTTTTTCCTCCTGGGCCATATTTTCATACTCTTTCATCATAAAGGATGCTTAATGAACCCTAATCATTTCATAATGAAGTGTGATTTCCTTTCTTTTTGGCTACTGTCTATTTAAAAATAAGCTTTGAGTTTTGCCTGGAATTATTATCATACTGAATACACAGTGGAATCCACCCTCTTTCCCTTTGTGAACAGTTACTCAAAATTGGTTTGTTTTCTCCTGCCACTTCTATGTCCAAATTTACTCATTTAATCTATCTTAAAGCAAATCTGAAGACACAGAGTTCTGTGGGTAAAGGTCGGGGGGATGAGGATTTTAATGGATCTCCCAGTACCCAAAGTCTGCAAAAGAATGAGCCCATGGGCTTAAGTGGGTAGGAGAAGAATCCATGAAACAAGATGGGATAGGGAGGGAGACAAACCATAAGTGACTCTTAATCTCACGAAACAAACTGTGGGTTGCTGGGGGGAGAGGGGTTGGGAGAAGGGGGGTAGGGTTATGGACATTGGGGAGGGTATGTGCTTTTGGGTAAATTGGAAGGGGAGATGAACCATGAGAGACTATAGACTCTGAAAAACAATCTGAGGGGTTTGAAGTGGCGGGGGGGGGGTGGGAGGTTGGGGTACCAGGTGGTGGGTATTATAGAGGGCACAGCTTGCATGGAGCACTGGGTGTGGTGAAAAAATAATGAATACTGTTTTTCTGAAAATAAATAAATTGGAAAAAAAAAAAAGAATGAGCACATGGGACCTCACCTTCTCTACTTAATAAAGTAAAAAGGGATTTCCCTCTTTGCCATAGACACCATGTAGGAGGCGAACCTATTTTTCCTGTAGGATAGTGCTTCTCAGATTGTAAGGAGCATGCAAATTACCTGGGGATTTTTTTTTTAACCTGGGGATCTTTTAAAATGCATATTGTGATTTAGTCTGTCTGAGATGGAGCAGGGATCTTGCATCTCTGGTAAGCTCCCAGGAGAATCCTATGCTTTTGCTCCATGGACCATCGTTGGACCAGCACTGTCCAGTAGGAATCTAAGGTGAGACACAAATGTGAATCACATATGTAATTTTTAATTTCCTAGTATGCATTTTAAAAATGCAAAAATAAGTGAGTCAGGTGAAATTAATTGTAATAATATACCTTATTTAACTCAACACAGCTTAAATACATTTTAATATGCAATCAGCATAAAAAAGATATTTTAAATTATTTTTTAATTATGTATTGAAAATTTGTATGTGTTTTATACTCTCTCTCCTATTTTTGGACTGGCCACATTTCACATTCCATAGCCGTATGTGCGTACATGGCACCTGACTAACATACTGGATAGCTTAACTGTAGATTTCGAGATTTGGGTTGTTCAGAACCAGAAATACCACAAATAATTAATATTTGCTGATGCTTACTTTGTTCATGACACTGTTATAAGATGTGAATGCCATATAAATGCTTTAAATGAATAATCTCATAAAATCCTTATAACATCCCTATCCCATAAGCAACATTATTATCCCCATCATAGATATGAATAAAGTGAAGTTAGCAGTAGCCAGCCTGAAGTTAAAATGGCAGGACTAAGATTCTTATCCAAAGAGTGTGAGTCTGGAGCCCAAGCTGTTAATCACTGCTCCAGGACAGAGGGCCCTGTGAGGGAGGCTTGTCCTCAGGGAATGGGAGCAGCAGGCCTGGCTTTGGTCTGGCCTTGGAAAGACCAGGCAAGACGATTGATTCCCTGTGGAAGCATGACCACTAAACTCCAGTGCTGAGTTTCAAATTTATTTTTAGGTGATGTATTTTCCCTACGGTATTTTTAAGTCTCTAGTACTGTTGATTGACCTCTATAGCTTAGTAAGAGAGACCTCCTGTTGACATTGTTGATGGTACCTGTGGGAATTTAGTTTGGTGGGGAAGCTTGGGGGATCTTGTGAATTCATTTGCAGAGAATGTGACAGAGACATCTGGGTCAGCTGGATCAGTGGTCCACAGGGTGCTGGGACCAACCTCAGGACACGCATTGGCAAAGTGGGGTCAGACCTTCTAACAGCCACAGGGGATAAGGGCTTGAATGATGTAGTTTGAATGTCATAGGGAAACAGCCAGCCTCTGGGGCCCTTCTCTCCCATCTCAACAGCGGTTGAGTCATTGGTTATCTACATTTCCTGCCCATTCTGGGCTGTAATTTACCTGGAACTGGAGGCTAACTTTATTTTGAAAAGCTACATGATCTCTTTGCCAATATTAGATTTTTGATCCCTTTTTAACCAACTTGTTTATATCCTTTTCAGAGGTAGACAAGGATTTCAGTAGTAACAGCAACAATGAGAGTTTGAAAGGTAAATTACCATATGGTGCCCAAGAGAGAGGCTCTTGACTCAAAATGCTGAATTCAGACTTTTGCCCATATCTTCTGGTAGCTGTGTGACCTAGACAAAGTCACTTGCTCTCTGAATCTCAGTTCCTCTGATCCTGAAGTAAGGGGAATGATACCATTGGTCTTCCAGGGCTGTTATAACATCATAGAAAATAGTAAACGTGAAATGCCTGGTACTTAGGAAATATTCAGTGAGTATTAACTCTTAAACGATTATTACCATTCTTCCCCTTACAGCTCATTATTCATTTGCCCCAGCTGAAAAATCGTCCTGTCGCTTTCCTTATTTTTCTTACATAAAACTTTTAAAGTGCCCATTCCCCTCTTTTGGCTTTCTTTAGCAATTTTGTAGGCCCAGTTTATTACAATGCTTAGCCCTTAGAACATTATTATAATGCCATGCTGAAGTCACTAAAACGTGTTCCTGGCTGTGTTTCCTTTTTAGTATATTTGTGCAAGTCTTTAAAATGTGTGCTCATCGGAGAGCTCCCTTGTAGCCCACAAGTCCCCCTTGGAGCTTTATCCTATTTAGTCCTCTTTGGGGCTCTTGTAGTTGTGGGGGGTCAAGATTCCTTTTGGGGGAGGCTACATCTCAAAGTGTATTATATCTTAAGAGATCTAACATATGAGTTTTCTCTGATCCTTTTGGATTTCTAAAATCTGATCTGCAAGGCTAGCTTAGTCTTCTATCTGTCGGATTCTACAAGAACTTGAAGGGAACCCGGAAGGGCCCAAACCATCACAGGTGGTCACCACCCTTGACCCATCTCCATCTTGGAACAGGTCTGGGGTTCGGCATGCAATCTTCAAACAAGAGTTCTGGTGCAATAATGATTTACTGAGTAATGGATGTTTTCCTGAAGATTTAAAGGAAAAGAAACTGGAGAGGCACATCCTACTTCAATTTCACTTAATAGTGTTCCTCCTCAGGCTGCACTGTTCTTCCTCAGGATCATCTTTGCAGTTTATATCTTCTGGTGATCTCTTTATCTCCTTTTTTACTTTAAACTCTTACCTTTTCCTCTTCTTCTTCCTCCTCCTCCTCCTCCTCCTTTTCCTGTTCCTTTCTCTTCTGCTTCCTTCTTCCCTTTCCTTGTTCTTCAAATTCAAGTATTTTCTTGTTAACATTCTGCACTTAGCACATCAAAAGCTTGGGGTTTAGGAAAAGAATGTTCTTATACTGTGACCAAATAAGCTGTAGGGGACAGAACCTCAGTGAATCCCATTCACAGTGCTTCCTGCCAAAGCACTACTCATGTCTACACTGCCAATAGATAACTTCTCCTTTGTCAGGCTTTGTTTGGGATAGCAGCTTCTTTTCCTACTTTCTTTATAATTTCAGCTATGAATTGCTGTTGGTAGAATTTTCTAGATGCTGTTCTTTTAGTTAAATGAGATTTTTATAAAGCATTTACACTGCCAAAATTCTCATTTTACCTTAACTTACCTCTGTGACTTTTAATTGGGTTATAATTTACATATGTTGAGATGGTAAATGCGTGTTTTGATGAATGCATGTCCAAACAAGTATTTCTACTGCCCCAGAAAGTTCCTTCTGCCCCTTCCCAGTCGGTCCCATTCTACTTCCCCTCCCAGTGCCCCCATCAGAAGCAACTATTCATCTGATTTCTATGACCTGCAGTTAGTTTATACCATTCTAGGATTTTCTATAAATGGAATCATATAATATGTACTTGCTTTGTGTTGTTTTTCACTTGGCATAGAATTCCCAGATTCCATCCAAGTTGTCCTTATGTTATAGGGTAATATTCCCTTGTATGAATATAGCACAGCTTATTTATACATTTTCCCCTTGGTTGACATCGGGATTGTTTTTCACTATTATTTACAGTCATTAGGAACACTCTTTGTGCAGGGCTTTTTGTGAACAAATCCTTTCATTTTTCTTGGGTAACCACATAAGAATGCAAGTGCTGGATAATGTGGCAGGTATAGTATTATCAGAATATTTCTAATAATTTTTTTTTCCTAAATGGGTGGTACCATTGTACACTTTTGCCAGCTGTATGTAAATATGAGATTCTTGTCTTATATCCTTACCAGCATTGAGCCTTTTCAGACTTTTTACTTTTGACTATTTTGTTGGATATTGTAGTTTTAATTTGAATTTCCCTAGTGACTAACAGTGGAACACTTCTTCGTGTGCTCATTGTATATCATTTGTGAAGTTGGAATCTTTTCACCATTGGGGAAAGTGTTGTGATAGATTTTCAGTCTAGGATAATAAAGCACAGGCTGTGTCCTCCAGGTTGGCTGGGCTTGTCATTCTCTCCAAAGACTACTTCTCATCCTCTGTCTCTTGTACCTCCCCTGAGCTGCCTGCCATGTGTTTAGAGTCACTGATTTCTAAGCACATGAGCAAGGCTGTAAATTTAATGTGAAAACGTATGTGAAACCACTGTGCTCTGTAAGTTCTACAAATCTGAATTATATTCCTACCTCCTTTTTAATATGGAATTGTTGGGTTCTTTTGATGGTAGTTGTGTGCCGTATTTTAGCTGAGGGCCCTTACCCACCAAGTCATGGTGTACTTACAATATCCTACGAACCTCCTTTTGCTATATTGCTTATTCATTCTGTATGGTGGTATCACTGCATTATTTAATATTATTAACATTAAATTATTAATTGTTTACTCCTGTGTGTTACTAAGCATAGCTTCTACTGTCCTTTATTTCTGTCCTGTCATTCAACATTCTCTCCTTCATTCTATTTTGGTCGTTTTCTTCCTTTCCTTTCATTTGCAGCTTGAAGTACAGCCTATAATTATTCATGGAGTGCTAACTGCTGTGTAAATAAATGCATCCCCTACTGGAGGGACATGTTGCTGTTGATTGAGGGTCAGTAGGGTATGTGCGTAGAATTGTTTTCAAGTAACATTAACTAAATTGCACTTAGTCATCCCCATTCTCCAAGCAGAACACCTGAGAAAGTCTTGTACCAATGATTTTCATGTTGAAAGACTGAGCAAGTAATGAGAGAATCTGCTATTCTGGATCTAAACAAACACGTTTTTGAGGCGATTTGGGTGCATTATAGAGGCAGTGTGGTACAGAGGCAAATCCACTCACAACCAGTGGTCCTGGAACATCCAGTAAACCAGGGGTTGGCCCACTAAAAGTGGACACCTAGTTTTAAGAGGAGGTTAAGGAGTGCAACAGAGAGGGGGATTTCCTTTCTCTATGCTTATAATGATTTGAATCCTAGTTATGGAATCCTAAACATTCCACTCCAAGCCTTTAAGTACTTTCCCAGTCAATGGGCCATGATTTTTGGTGGTGAATAAAAGGAGAGTTAGAGATTCCTCCAATCTGTCCTTTGTTTGATGCAGATATTGCCTTTGCCTTCATGATCCATTGTGAGATGCTCTAGGAAGCCCTCCATAGTAGAAATATTCTTGCTGAAATTCTCCTGTTAGAAATATATTCCTTTGGCTTAAGAACTTTGTATAAGAATGAAGATGACGGGGGAGTAGGAGGAGGCACCTTTACAGCCAGTACCCCAAAGTGAGCTGATTACCTACCAAAGAACTCCGATCACCCATGAAATCAGCCTGAGATCAGAATCATACACGTCTGGATCTCTACAGGGGCAGAAGATGCCAGTGGGCAGTCTTTTTATCTCTTTTTGTTTGTCTACTTCTTAAATCGTACCTTGGGGCCCATTTGGGCTGAACCTTCTTTTTCATCTTTCCAGTCTCTCTCTCTCTCTTTTTTTTTCTTTTTCTTTTTCTTTTCTTTTGTCTCTCGTTCGGGTGGGGAATCCTGATTGCTCAGAAGTGTTCCAGGGTGCACTTTGACTGCACCAGAGTTGATACATCCAGCTACATCTGTTCAGTCATCTCCCACCAAAATGACTAGGAGGAGGAATGCCCAACAGAAGAAAAATACAGAGGATGGACCTTCTGCAACAGAGCTAACGGCTATCAACATAGACAATATTCAGAAAGAGAATTCAGGCTAACAATTATCCAGGCAATAGCTAGGTTGGAGAAAGCCATGGATGACCAAACAGAATTGATTAGGGGAACTGAAAGCGACCAAACAGGATGTTCACAATGTTAGGGCGGAGCTTAAAGCTACCAGGGAGGAGGTTCACAATGCTCTCAATGAATTCCAACTTAATCTAAACTCTCTCAAAGCTAGGGTAACTGAGACAGAAGATAGAATTAGTGATCTGGAAGACAAACAGATAGAGAGAAAGGATCAGGAGGAAGCCTGGAACAAACAGCTTAGAAACCACGAAAACAGAATCAGGGAAATAAATGATGCCATGAAGCGTTCCAATGTCAGAATTATTGGAATCCCTGAAGGGGAGGAGAAAGAAAGAAGTCTAGAAGATATAGTGGAACAAGTCCTTCATGAAAATTTTCCGAATCTCGCGAATGAAACCAACGTTCATGTACTAGAGGCTGAAAGGTCTCCACCCAAGATTATACATTCCAAAAAAAATCATGACACCTGATAGTCAAATTGAGGAATTATAATTGTAGGTATAATCTCTTGAAAGCCGCCAGGGCAAAGAGGCTCCTTACTTACAGAGGGAAGCCCATCAGAATAACGTCAGACCTGTCCACAGAGACCTGGCAAGCCAGAAGAGGCTGGCAAGATATATTCAGGGCACTAAATGAGAAGAACATGCAGCCAAGAATACTTTATCCAGCAAGACTGACATTCAAAATGGATGGAGAGATAAAGAGTTTTCAAGACTGGCAAGGCTTAAAAGACTATGCAACCACCAAGCCGACACTGCAGGAAATATTAAGGGGGGTTCTATAAAAGAGGAAAAATCCCAAGAATAGCATTGAACAGAAATATAGAGACAGTCTACAGAAAGAAAGACTTCAAAGGTAAGTCGATTTCAATAAAAACGTATCTATCAATAATCACTCTCAATGTGAATGGCCTAAATGCACCCATAAAACGGCACAGGTTTGCAGATTGGATATAACGACAGGACCCATCCATATGCTGTCTACAAGAGACCCATTTTGAACCTAAAGATACACGCAGACTGAAAGTGAAGGGATGGAGAAGTATCTTTCATGCCAATGGGCCTCAAAAGAAGGCTGGGGTAGCAATTCTCATATCAGATAGATTAGACTTCAAACTAAAGACTGTAGTCAGAGATACAGAAGGACACTACATAATCCTCAAAGGGACTATCCACCAAGATGATCTAACAATTGTGAATATCTATGCTCCCAATATGGGAGCAGCCAATTACTTAAGAAAACTGTTAATCAAGATAAAGAGTCATATTGATATGAATACACTAATCGTAGGAGATCTTAACACGCCTCTTTCAGAATTAGACAGATCATCGAAGCAGAAAATCAATAAAGAAAGAAGAGTATTGAATGACACATTGGACCAGATGGACCTCATAGATATATACAGAACATTCCACCCTAAAACAACAGAATACTCATTCTTCTCAGGTGCACACAGAACCTTCTCCAGGATAGACCACATACTGGGTCACAAATCAGGACTCCAACCGATACCAAAAGACTGAGATGATTCCCTGCATATTCTCAGATCACAATGCTTTGAAACTGGAGCTCAATCACAAGGAAAAGTTCAGAAGGAACTCAAACACCTGGAAGCTAAAGACCACCTTGCTTAAGAATGCTTGGATCAACTAGGAGATCAAAGAAGAACTGAAACAATTCATGGAAACCAATGAGAATGAAAAC
The DNA here is from genome assembly GCF_020171115.1 of Neogale vison. Classification (NCBI taxonomy): domain Eukaryota; kingdom Metazoa; phylum Chordata; class Mammalia; order Carnivora; family Mustelidae; genus Neogale; species Neogale vison. The sequence goes on along the minus strand of NC_058093.1, from coordinate 94,064,992 downwards.
ACTTCGGTCCAAAACCTATGGGATACGGCAAAGGCGGTCCTAAGGGGAAAATACATAGCCATCCAAGCCTCCCTCAAAAAAATTGAAAAGTCTAGAACACAATAGCTGTCTCTACACCTTAAAGAACTGGAGAATCAACAACAAATCAAACCAACTCCACACATAAGAAGGAAAATCATCAAGATTAGAGCTGAGATCAATGAAGTAGAAACCAGAGATACAGTAAAACGTATCAATGAAAGTAGAAGCTGGTTTTTTGAAAGAATCAATAAGATCGATAAACCATTGGCTACATTAATCCAAAAGAAAAGAGAGAAAGCCCAAATTCATAAAATTATGAATGAAAAGGGAGAGATCATAACTAACACCAAGGAAGTAGAAACAATCATCAGAAGTTATTATCAACAGTTATATGCCAATAAGCTTAGCAACCTAGATGACATGGATGCATTCCTGGAAAAATATAAACTACCAACATTGAACCAGGAAGAAATCGACAACCTGAATAGACCAATATCTAATAACGAGATTGAAGCAGTGATCAAAAACCTCCCAAAATCAAGAGTCCAGGACCTGATGGATTCCCTGGGGAATTCTACCAAACCTTCCAAGAAGAAATAACACCTATTCTCCTGAAGCTGTTTCAAAAAATTGAAGCAGAAGGAAAACTTCCTGACTCTTTCTATGAAGCCAGCATTACCCTGATCCCCAAACCAGGCAAAGACCCTACCAAAAAGGAGAATTTTAGGCCAATATCACTGACGAATATGGATGCTAAGATTCTCAACAAGATCCTAGCCAACAGGATCCAACAGCACATTAAAAAGATTATCCACCATGATCAGGTGGGATTCATCCCTGGGCTACAAGGATGGTTCAACATTCGCAAATCAATCAATGTGATACAACAAATTAATATGAGAAGAGAGAAGAATCACATGGTCCTCTCAATTGATGCAGAAAAAGCATTTGACAAAATCCAGCATCCCTTCCTGATTAAAACGCTTCAAAGTGTAGGGATAGAGGGAACATTCCTGAACCTCATCAAATCTATCTATGAAAGACCCACAGCAAATATCATCCTCAATGGGAAAAAGCTTGCAGCCTTCCCGTTGAGATCAGGAACAAGACAAGGATGCCCACTTTCACCACTCTTGTTCAACATAGTATTAGAAGTCCTAGCAACAGCAATCAGACAACAGAGAGAAATAAAAGGTATCCAGATTGGTAATGAGGAAGTCAAACTCTCTCTCTTCGCAGATGAATGATTCTTTATATGGAAAACCCAAAAGACTCCACCCCCAAACTACTAGAACTCATACAGCAATTCAGCAACGTGGCAGGATACAAAGTCAATGTGCAGAAATCAGTGGCTTTCTTATACACTAACAATGAAAATACAGAAAGGGAAGTTAGAGAATCGATTCCATTTACTATAGCACCAAGAACCATAAGATACCTGGAAATAAACCTAACCAAAGAGGTAAAGGATCTGTACTCGAGGAACTACAGAACACTCATGAAAGAAATTGAAGAAGACACAAATAGATGGAAGACCATTCCATGCTCTTGGATCGGAAGAATAAAGATTGTTAAAATGTCTATACTGCCTAGAGCAATCTATACTTTTAATGCCATTCCGATCAAAATTCCACTGGCATTCTTCAAAGAGCTGGAGCAAATAATCCTAAAATTTGTATAGAATCAGAAGAGACCCCGAATCTCTAAGGAAATGTTGAAAAACAAAAATAAAGCTGGCGGCATCACCTTACCTGATTTCAAGCTTTATTACAAAGCTGTGATCACCAAGACAGCATGGTACTGGCATAAAAACAGACACATAGACCAGTGGAACAGAGTAGAGAGCCCAGATATGGACCCTCAACTCTATGGTCAATTAATTTTCGACAAAACAGGAAAAAAATACAGTGGAAAAAAGACAGTCTCTTCAATAAATGGTGCTGGGAAAACTGGACAGCTGTATGTAGAAGAATGAAACTCGACCATTCTCTTACACCGTACACAAAGATCAACTCAAAATGGATAAAAGACCTCAATGTGAGACAGGAATCCATCAGAATCCTAGAGGAAAACATAGGCAGTAATCTCTTTGATATCAGCCACAGCAACTTCTTTCAAGATACGTCTCCAAAGGCAAAGGAAACAAAAGCGAAAATAAACTTTTGGGACTTTATCAAAATCAAAAGCTTCTGCACAGCAAAGGAAACAGTCAACAAAACAAAGAGGCAACCCACGGAATGGGAGAAGATATTTGCAAATGACAGTACAGACAAAAGGTTGATATCCAGGATCTATAATGAACTCCTCAAACTCAACACACACGAAACAGACAAACATATCAAAAAATGGGCAGAAGATATGAACAGACACTTCTCCAATCAAGACATACAAATGGCTATCAGACACATGAAAAAATGTTCATCATCATTAGCCCTCAGGGAGATTCAAATTAAAACCACATTGAGATATCACCTTCCACCAGTTAGAATGGCCAAAATTAACAAAACAGGAAGGAACATGTGTTGGAGAGGATGTGGAGAAAGGGGAACCCTCTTACACTGTTGGTGGGAATGCAAGTTGGTGCAGCCCTTTTGGAGAACAGTGTGGAGATTCCTCAAGAAATTAAACATAGAGCTTCCCTACGACCCTGCAATTGCACTCCTGTGTAATTACCCCAAAGATACAGATGTCGTGAAAAGAAGGGCCATCTGTACCCCAATTTTTATGGCAGCAATGGCCACGGTCGCCAAATTATGGAAAGAACCAAGATGCCCTTCAACGGATGAATGGATAAGGAAGATGTGGTCCATATACACTATGGAGTATTATGCCTCCATCAGAAAGGATGAATACCCAACTTTTGTAGCAACATGGACGGGACTGGAAGAGATTATGCTGAGTGAAATAAGTCAGGCAGAGAGAGTCAATTATCATATGGTTTCACTTATTTGTGGAGCATAACAAATAGCATGGAGGACAAGGGGTGTTAGAGAGGAGAAGGGAGTTGGGGGAAATTGGAAGGGGAGGTGAACCACGAGAGACTATGGATCTGAAAAATAATCTGAGGGGTTTGAAGTGGTGGGAGGGAAGGAGGTTGGGGTACCAGGTGGTGGGTATTATAGAGGGCACGGATTGCAGGAGCACTGGGTGTGGTGAAAAAATAATGAATACTGTCTTTCTGAAAATAAATACATTGAAAAAAAAAAGAATTTTGTTTAAATAAAAACATCCTCAGTGAAAGGATAATACATTATGCCAAATACCTTATGACATTATATGTCAAGGATTCTGAACTAGTTTAATGAGACTACATTGCATTTACTTTTTACTTTTTTCTAATCACATTTTATTTATAAAAGAAATGCATTATTATGAAAAATTAGGTAGAGAATATATAGTACAAAAAGTTAAAATATTTCTCTCAAGCCTACCCTGGTAATCTCAGGAGTAATGTAAGTTAACTGGCATAATTATTTCCTGGTCTAACTTTGTGTGTACACAGCATACACACACACACACACACACACACACACATTTGGATGTGTGTGTGTGTGTGTGTGTGTGTGTGTCTGTGTGTGTTACAAAAAAGAAATCATACCGGGCATAATTTTCTCTAACTTGCCTTTGGTCACTTTATTTTCCATGATGGTATATATATAGAGGTCCCCCATTATAGCATTGCATAATGTTTTTTTTTTTTAAATACATTGTGATTTACTTATAAATGAGAACAAATTAACAATGAATACTATTTCAAGTTAAAAAGGTGACACTATATTCAATACAGAATACACAATCTTTTATTTTTCTTCAAATTTGGAGTTTTTCAATTATACAAAGATGAGAAGTCAAGGTCTGTAACCTAAAAATATTTACTTATTAAAACTATATTATTAATACTTTCATAAACTATACAAAAAGATAATGAGACAAACATGTACATTTATAGAAGAACTGCATGTCAGTCATGCCAGATCCCTGGGAAGGGAATTCCTAGCACAACCTCATTCGTCTGTGAGGACACAGAGCAATCCCTGTCAGGCACACACATTCAATTCCTTGTTCAGCATGGTCAGCACTCTACTTCTTGATGGTTTCCCTCTGTTACGAATGTGCATGTCCAGTTGTCTGCTTCTTAGAGCAGACATTTACCTTCCTCATCCACCAGCCATTGGAGGAGGACTAGGGCCACACAGATGATTAATTCGACCCATTCTTCTGGGAGGGTTGCCTGGTGGCCCTCTTCCATCATCGTATCTGGAATCAGGTGTGAGTTATCGTCATTAATTTCACTGTTTCTATTAGAAAGACATTTAGACCTTTGTTTCTTACAACAAATGGTGTTGAGGAGAACATCCAGCTGTCTTCAGATAATGCTGAGGACATTCAGCTATACATCTAGCTTTGTTCAAATGTCAGCTGTCAATATTTTAATGAGATTCCTAGAAGTAGAATTGTTGGATTTGGGCATTTCAGATTTGATAGAAACTGCCAAAATTCCTTCTCCAAAATGCTGTGCCATTTCAAATTTCATTAACAATGTCAAAGCTTGCCAGTTTCTTTATATTTTGCCAATACTTCATATTCCTGCTGACTAGGCAAGAGAGAATCATAGTCTCCTTGTTTGAAGTTTATTTCCGTGATCACCAGGGAGAATTTATTCACCAAATATTTACTGTATGGTCATAATATATGACCATAAAATATATATATATATATATATATATATATACACACACTATATATTTACTCTATATCCGTTATATGCTAAGAACTATTTTAGAATAGTTGGAATACAGCCTTAAAGAAAACATCTGAAGTCCTTCCTGTGGTATTTATCTTCTGATGGGAAGAGAGATAATGGATAGTTTGACAAAATATGTATGGGGGGTGATAGGTGCGATGAAGAAAAATATTGCAGGGTACAAACCAAGATAATAATGAAGAGACAGCTGAGAGTGTGTATCACTTTAAATAGGAAAGTCAGAAAAATTCTTTTGCCAGAGGTGATATTTTAGCAGAGGTTTAAGTAAAGGAAGAGAGTGAGACTAACTCTCTGGAAAAAGAATATTCGAGGCAAAAGAAAAGGTGCAAAGACCTAGGGCAACCATGTGCTTAGCATATTTCCTGTTGCAGCAAAGAGGCTCTCACATGGAGGAGTGTGAGGCAGAAGAGACAGCAGGAGGCTTAGCTGGGGACCAAGGCAGAGGATGCAGAGAGTTGCTGGCCAAGGCAAACATTTGGGATTTAGTCAAATGTGATGAGATGTCAGATTTCAATGGGCATTATCACATGCCAGTGGTGAATGAAGGGCAAGGCAATGCAAAGGTAAGGCTGCTTTGGACAATAAGTGGTGCATTGTCTATACAGAATGCATAAGCAATAATAAGACTAATTAGAGAAAAATAGAGAACAGATTAATTGCTGCCAGGTTAATTGGTGTTGGGAGGGGGTGGAATGTGGCTATGATGGATAGCACAAGAGAGCCTTATGATGATACAGAAGAATTCTATGTCATGATTATATTTCTGGTCACACAGATCTACATAGGAGAAAAAATTCATGGAAACACACACACACACACAGACACACACACACACACACACACACACGAATGTATGTGAAGCTTACGAACTCTGAATAAGCACTGGATAGTGTACCAATATCCATTTCCTGGTTTTGATATTGTACTCTAATGTACAGTAAGGTACCATGAGGGAAACGTGGCAAAAGTATACAGGACCTTCAAGCACATTTTTGGTAATTTTATGTGAATCTGTAATTACACTGAAACAAAAAGCTCAAGAAAATTAGCTCCATGTGCCTATAGTTCTAATGGTATCAGTGGAAACTTTCTCCATGTAGTTTTTTGTTTTTGATTTTTGTTTTTACATATGTCACTCCATACTTGGATGGATAGTACACCAACAATATTTTTAAACAGAGAAAAAAGTTGTTATTAAATGTAGATAACTAAAACCTTATTTATTGTACTGTCTTATAAATTCTTAGTTTTTATTTGATGTTCTTAAATAATCTAGGCAAGAGACATATATGAATAATAATGTTTGAGGTTCCAGGCCAAAATGGTGACATAGGAAAACCCTGAACTCACCTCTTCCACAGATCACATCAGATGACATCTATTTCTAGAGCAGTTACTCCTGAAGAAGAGCAAAGCATGGGCTGAACAGCTTCTGTACAATAAAAGATAATGAGAATGGCAAACAGAAACAGCAAGAGAGACAGAGATGGCGTAATGAAGGGGATGCCCCAGCCCCAAAGCTTTGAATTGCAGTGGGGAGGCATAGTACTGAAAGATGGTGAGTAGATTTGTCTGTCTTTGGATACAGCAAAAAAAGCCAAGTATAAAAGCCAACTGGAATATAAAAGAGCCAGCCCTAGAACTCTTCCAAACAGTGAGGGAGCTGCTGGCTCTCTCTTTGGATGGGAGAGGCTGACACATGTAGTCTACACTCTTCCTTTACCATGAGAGTGCAGACTAGTGCACAGTCTGGGCACCCTAACTGACCTGAGTTGAGCCCCAGGACCTTAGCCCATACCATGTCCAGCTACCAGCATAGCTACAGGGCAATGCATGGGGGGACACCCTTGGTTAGCACCCACTACAGGTCCAGCCTTGGCACCAAGGTGACACAGGTACCAAGCCCCTCCCAAAACACGTGAGACCCACATCACATTGGCTTCAGATGGCCTGCTAGTCCCCCCTGGTACATAATACCCCAGAATCTCCCGTTGATGTCTACCTTAGATCTCTTTGGCCTGCCTGAGTGCCCCTGGGCAGAGAGCTTCAGGTACCCCAGGTCCTTGCTTACATTGATTCCAGCCATCCCACCAAGTTACACCCTGCACTGAGCACCTTGGAACACTGTGGCTTATACCTATGTGAGCTTCAGCCATCCCTCTAGGTCACCCTCAGTGTGGAGAGACCTACGACAACCCAGCTTGCAACTACTTTGGCTTCAGGGTACATTTTGCACTGATCCCAGAGACCACATTAGCTCACACCCACTTTAGCTTTAGTTGTTCTGCCAGGGCTCCCACCCCAGAACTCCCTGGCCTATACCCTATCTTTATTAAAAGTGCCCCTCTAGGCACCCTCTGTGCAGAGAGTCCAGAAACATCCTATTTTATGTCCACATTTGCTTTAGCAATCTTGCCAAGGTGCCCTCTGCATTGAGACCTGGGTCTGTTGACTTGTACCCACTTTAGTTTCAGTTATCCTCCCAAGACATCCTCTGCGCACAGAGCCCAGGCCCCTCCCAGCCCACACACGGCCTCAGCTGCAGCTAACCTACAGGGTGCTGCCTGCACAAGCATCTCAGGATACCTCAATGAACACTCATTTCAGCTTCAGGTGTCCTGCTAGTATGCTCACAGCATGTAGAACCCTTATGTGTTCACCCATGTAGAATACCCCATCTTGCATACACCAGTTTTATCTGTCTTATGAGGCCCTCCACTGCGTGGAAGCCCTGGGACCTCCCAGCCTGCTCTCTGACTTAGCTTATGCCACCCTGCCAGGGCACTCTCCTCACAGAAAGCCTCTGACACCCCAGATAATACACATTTTAGCTTCAGCTATCCCTTCAAGTTTCCCTCTGCATGTAGAACCTCAGGACATGCCAACTTGCTCCTGCTTTAGCCTTAGCTGTCCTGCCATGGCATTTGCTCAATGGAGAGTCCAAGGACCACAGCCATCTGTGCCCACTTCAGCTTTAGCTATCTTGTTAGGGTGTTCACTGCAGGGAGAACCCCAGGACCTCCAGTCCTTACCAGCCATAGCTCCTGCCAGGCAGCAGAAGTCAGCAAGCACACACAGTTTACATAGGAAATGACCATATACAAGACCATTCCTTCAAGTTAAGGAGAAGTAGGAGAAGTAGCTCTTTCACCTAATGCATAGAAAAAAAGAAAAAAAAAATGGGAAGACAGAGAAGTGAACTCCGAAAGAAAGAAAATCACAGAACTTGAGAGAAAGAACTAAATGAAATGGAGGTAAGCAATATGCCTAATAAAGAATTTAAAATAATGGTCATAAAGAGGCTCACTGGGCTACAGAGAAGAGGGAGAGAACTCAGTAAGATCTTTAATAAAGAGATGGAAAAAAAGAAATATATATCAGAGTTGGAGAACACAATAACTGTAATTAAAAACAAAAAGTAGAGGGAAATAACAGTAGATTAGATGATGCAGAAGAATAGATCAGTGCTGTGAAAAACAGGATGATGGGAAGCACTCAAGCTGAATGACAGAAAGACAAAAGAATTTAAAAAATGGGGAATAAGTTAAGAGAGCTCTTGACCAACATGAAACAAACAAACATTCATACTATAGGGGTCTCAGAAGAGGAGAGAGAGAGAGAGAGAGAGAGAACGGTGCAGAAAACTTATTTGAAGAAATAATAGCTGAAAACTTCCCAATCCTGGGAGAAGATACAGATATCCAGGTTCAAGAAGCACAGAGATGCCCTGAAGAAGGTCTGTGCCATGACATATACTAGTTAAATGTTAAAGGTTAAAGATAAAGACAGTTTTTTTTTTTTTTAAAGATTTTTTATTTATCCACTTGACAGAGATCACAAGTAGGCAGAGAGGCAGACAGAGAGAGAGGGGGAAGCAGGCTCTCCGCTGAGCAGAGAGCCCGATGCAGGGCTTGATCCCAGGACCCCGGGATCACGACCTGAGCTGAAAGCAGAGGCTTTAACCCACTGAGCCACCCAGGCGCCCCAAGATAAAGACAGTTTTTTAAAAGATTTTATTTAATGATTTGATAGAGAGCATGACTAGGGATAGGACCAGAGGGAGAGACACAGGCTACCTGCTGAGCAGGGGGCCCAATGTGGGGCTGGATCCCAAGACCTTGAGATCATCACCCAAGCTGAAGGAAGACACATAACCAACTGAGCCACCCAGCCACCCCAAAATAAAGACAATTTTAAAGCAGCAAGAAAGAAGCAAGAAGCTACCACAAGGGAGACTTCATAAATCTATCCGCTGATTTATCAGCAGAAACTTTGCAGGCCTAAAGAGATTCTGTACTGAAAGGAATAAACCTCCAAAGAGTATTCTATCCAGCAGCACGATTATTCTTATTTTAAGGAGAGAGAAAAAGTTTCCCAGACAAACAAAAGTTAGAGTTTATCACCATTTAATTGGCCTTACAGGAAATGTTAAAGGGTTTTCTTTAAGTGGAAAAGAAATGGACATAATTTGTTGTAAGAAAATTATGACTAAAATGTTGAAAAGTAAGATGACATATATGTAAAACATGGATGAATGAGTTAGAGAGAGGGAGAGGTCTTTTTTTTTAAAAGATCATATTTGAACTTAAATCACCATTAACTTAATATAGACTACTATGTACTTAGGACATTATATATAAACTTCATAGCAACCACAAATCAAAAACCTGTAATAGATAAGATAAGAGAAAAAAATACAAACATAACACAACAAAAGCTCATTAATTGTAAAGAAAAAGAGCAAGAGAAGAAGAAAGGAACAGAGAACTAAAAAAAAGTAAAAAAGCCATAAAAACATCAACAAAACGTCAAGAAGTGCATACCTGTCAATAATTACTTTAAATATAAAGGGACTGAATGCTCCAATAATTAGACATAGGGCAGCAGAATGAATTTAAAAAACCAAGATCTTTATATATACGGCTGGGAAGAGATTGACCTCAGACCTAAGGACACGTGCAGACTGAAAGAAAAGGGATGGAGGAACGTTTGCAATAATATGTAACTGAAAACAAACAAAAAAGCAGGAGTAGTATATACTCAAGCAAAATGCCTTTGTTTTATTTTTTTAATTAAATTAAATTAAATTAAATTAACACAGGGTATATTATTAGTTTGAGAAGGCGGGTTCAGTGATTCATCAGTTGTAAATTACTCCCAGTGCTCTTTACATCTCATGCCCTCCTTAATGTCTATCATCCAGTTACCTCATCACTCTACCCACCACCCCTCCAGCAACCCTCAGTTTGTTTCCTACAATTAAAAGTCTCTTATGGGAAGGGAACAATAAGATGAAATCAGAGAGGGAGACAAACCATAAATAGCCTTTAAAACAAGACTGTAACAGGAGACAAAGAAGAGCATTACATAATGATAAAGGGATCAAGCCAACAAGAAGATATGTCAATTGTAAATATGTATACAGCCAAGATTGGAACAGCTAAATATATAAAACAAATATTAACAGATATAAAGAGAAAAATTTATGGTAATGCACAACGGTAGGGGACTTAACAGCACACTTACGTCAGTGGATAGTCATCCAGGCAGAAAATCAATAAGGAAACAGTGTCTTTGAATGACACGTTAGAATAGATAGACCTACAGATATATACAAAATATTCTATCTGAAGACAGCGAGTAGGTATTTGTTCAAGTGCACATGAAACATTCTCCAGAGTAGATCAAATGTTAAGCCATAAACCAATTCTCAATAAATGGAAGAAGATTGAAGTCATAACATGTAACTTTTCTGGCCAAAGCAGCCCCTGGATGGCTGTGGCTCAGTGGATTAAGCCTCTTCATTTGGCTCGGGTCATGATCTCAGGGTCCTGGGATTGAGTACTGACTGCATCAGGATCAGGCTCTGTGCTCGGTGGGGATCCTGCTTCCTCCTCTCTCTCTCACTTTCTCTGCCTGCCTCTTTGCCTACTTATGATCTCTCTCTCTGTTAAATAAAATAAAAAATCTTAAGGAAAGAACCTAGCAAAAAACAGAAATACATGGGAGCCAAATGACGTGACACTAAATAACAGATGGGTCAAAAAACAATCAATGAAGAAATTAAAAAAATATATATACCTGAGAGAAAGAAAAATGAAAGCACACTTGTCCAAATTATTTGGGATGTAGCCAAAAGCAGTTCTAAAAGGGAAGTATTTAGCAATACAGGCTTACCTCCAGAAGCAAGAAAAAGCTCAAACAATCTAATCTTACACCTAAAGAAACTAGAAAAATAAGAAAAAACAAAGTTGAAGGTGAGTAAAAGAAAGGGAATAATAAATATTAGAGCAGAAATAAATGACATAAAGACTGGGGGGAAAAATCAAAATAGTCAATGAACCCAGAAGCTGGTTCTTTGAATAGATAAAGAAAAACTGATAAATCCTTCATCAGACTCATCAAGATTCAAAGAAAAAAAAAAAGGACTCTAATAAATGAAGAAGTAACAACTGACATCACTGCAATGCAAGGGATTAAAAGAGAATGCTACAAAAATTGTATGCCAACAGTTTGGACACTTTAGAAGAAATGAATAAATTCCTAGAAACAGAATCTTCTAACACTAAAGCAGAAAGTAATAGAAAATCTAAACAGGCCAATTACTAGAAACAAAACCAAACTGGTGATCAATAACTTCTAAAAACAAATGCCCAGGACCAGATGGATTCACAGGTGAATTCTACCAAATATTTAAAGAAAAGTTAATATTTACTCTTCTCAATCTATTCAAAAAGTGAAGAGGAAAGAAAACTTCCAAACACATTCCATGAGGCTAGCACTACTCTGGTTCCAAGACAGAAAAAGACACCACAAAAAAGAAACTGTAGGACAATATCCCGATAGACATAGATGCAAAAATCCCACAATATCACCATACTGAATTCAACAGTACATTAAAAGTATTATTTGCCACAGTTACGTGGGATTTATTCCTAGGATGCAAGGATGGTTCAGTGTTTACAAATGAATCAATGTGACATACCACATTAAATAAGAAGAATGATAGAAACCACATGATCATCTCAATAGATACAGAAAAAGCATTTGACAAAATTCAATCTCCATTCATAATAAAAGCTCTCAACAAAGTCGGTTTAGAGGAAGCATACCTTAACATAATAAAGGCCATGTACAAAAACCCCACAGCTAACAGTATACTCAGTGGTGAAAAACTGAGAGCATTTCCTCTAAGATTAGGAACAAGACAATGATGTGTACTCTCACCCCTTATTTAACATAGTCCAAGAAGTCCTTGCCATACAGTCAGATAAGAAAGATAAATAGGAAGCATCCATATTGGTAAAGTAGAAGTTAAATTGCCGGTATTTGCAGATGACATGATACCATACACAGAAAATCCTGAAAACCCCACAAAGAAGAGAATTAGAAGTATAAACTGAATTCAGTAAAGTTGTAGAGTATGAAATCAATACCTAGAAATTGGTTGCATTTCTATGTGCTGATAGTAAAGTAGCATAAGGAAAAATTAAGAAAACAATCTCACTTATGATTGCCCAAAAAAGAATAAAATACCTTGAATAAACTTAACTAAGGAGTTGAAGGATCCACACTTTGAAAACTGTAAAACACTGATGAAAGAAATTGAAGATGACACAAAGTAAAGATATCCCATGCTCCTGGTTTGGAATTAATGTTGTTAAAATGTTCAGACTACCCAACATGATCTGCAGATTCAATGCAATCCCTATCAAAAGACCAGCAACATTTTTCTTTAGAACTAGAACTAGAAAAAATAATACCAAAATTTTATGGGACCACAAAGTTTCTGCATAGCCAGTGCTTTTTTGAGAAAATAAAAACGGAGCTGGAAAGATAACAATTTCAGATTTCAAGATAAACTACAAAGCTGTGGTAATGAGAACGTTATGGTACTGGCACAAAAATAGACACATAGATCAGTGGAATAGAATAGAGAGCCAGAAATAAACCATAATTATATAGTCAATTCATCTATGGTAAAGGAGGCGAGAATATACAATGGGGAAAAGACAGTTTCTTCAATAAATGGTGCTAGGAAAACTGTACAGCTACATGTAAAAAAAAAATGAAACTGGACCACTTTTTAACACCACACACAAAAAACAACTCAAAATATTCAATGTATTAAAGACCTAAATGTGAGAACACAAGGAGTAATTTCTCTGACATTGGGTGTAGAAACATTTTTTTAGATGTGCATCCTATGGAAAGGGGAGTAAAAGAAAAAAATGAACTGTTAGGATCACATGAAAACTAAAAACATTTGCATGAAGAAGGAAAACATCAACAAAACAATAAGGCAAGTGGTGCCTGGGTGGCTCAGTGGGTTGAAAACTCTGCCTTCAGCTTAGGTCATGATCCCGGGGTCCTGGGATCAAGCCCTGCATCGGGCTCTCTGCTCAGCAGGGAGCCTGCTTCCTTCTCTCTCTGCCTGCCTCTCTGTCTACTTGTGATCTCTCTCTCTGTGTCAAGTAAATAAATAAAAATCTTTTAAAAAAGTAAGGCAGCATACTGAATGGCAGAATATTTTTGCTAACAATATATTTCAGAAGGAATTAATATTAAAAATATATAGAGAACTTATATAATTAAACACCAAAACAATAAAACATACGAACAAACAAAACAAGCAATCTGATTATTAAAAATGGGCAGAGAACCTAAATAAATATATTTCCAAAAAAAACAAGCAAATGGCCAACAGACTCATGGAAAGATGCTCAACATCATTAATCATCAGGAAAAAGCAAATCAAACCACAATGAGATATTACTTTACACCCGTCAGAATGGCTAAAGTCCTAAGACATGAAATAACAAATACTAGATCGAATATGTAGAAAAGGGAACCCTCATACACTGTTGATGTGAAACGTTAATTGGTGTAGCAACTTTGGAAAACAAATGGTGGTTCCTTAGAAAATTAAAGATAGAAATACCATATAATCTAATAATTCCACTACTGGATATTTACCCAAAGAAAATTAAAAATGCTAATTTGAAAAGATCTATGTACCTATTTGTTTATGACAATGTTATTTCTAATAGCCAAGATATAAAAACAACCTAAGTGTCCATTAGTAGATGAATGGATTAAAAAATAACAACAACAACAACAAACACAATGGAATATTACTTAGCCATAAAAAAAGAATGAGCTCTTGCCATTTGAGACAACATGGGTGGACCCAGAGGATATAATGCTAATTGAAATAAGTCAGACAGAAAATAACAAATACCATGTGATATCACTCACATATAGAATCTAAAACAAACAAACAAACAAACCCAAAACATATGAATAAAAAAAAAGCAGAATGAGACCTCTACTGGTGGTTGCCACAGGAGAGGGTTATAGGGGAGTGGGCAAATTGAGTAAGGGGAGTGGGGCATATAGGCTTCCAGTTATTCAGTGAGTAAGTCAAAGGAATAAAAGGTACAGCATAGGGAATGTAGTCAATGATATTAAAACAGTACTGTGTGGTGACAGTTGGTGGCTACACTTGTGGTAAGTGTAGTATATTGTGTAAACTTGTTGAATCACTGTTGTACACCTGAAACTAATGTGTATCAACTATCCTCAAAATTTAAAAAAAAAAATTAAAAATGTAACATTTATCTTTTCTCATTTAATAGTTATAACTTTTATGTCTTTTTAAATTGTAATTTACTGGCTAGGAAATCTCCTGTAATAGTAGTTCATAAAATGTTAGCTGGTATCCTTGCCTTGCTTATGACTGAAGTCATAAACATATGAATGAAGAGTTTTTCTTATTTATTTATTTATTTTTTTGAATGAAGAGTTTTTCATTCTAAATGTGATTTGGTTGTGATTTATATTAGATGGCACTTAGTAAGTAAGAGAGTTAGTTTATTTGTTTTAGGGATTAGGTATTTGATTGTGGAATTTACATGCAAATAGATATTTATATATTATATGACAAAGTTACACCATATTATACCATGTATTGTTACACACACACACATACAGTGAGATGAGCTTTTTTATTTAAAGATTTATTCATTTTGGGGGGAGAGTGGCACAGGGAGAGAATCTCCCAGTGGACTCCCCACTGAGCAAGGGAGCCCACCTCGCGTTTTCATCTCACAGTCCATGAGATCAGGACCTGAGCCGAAACTAAGAGCCAGACACTCAACAAACTGAACGACTCAGGCAACCCTGAGATGAGTTTTGAGTTTCCTTTCTTTACCTGTGCGTTAAGTTACATTTACAAATACCTTGATATTTAGCCATCCCTGCATTTTTAGGGAAGACAAAATCTTGCTCTTTTAATTTCTTAAAACCCTAATTCCTTTAATGTTTTAATGGGCTGCTAGAATAAATTTGTGGTCTCTTAAGGTTTTAATGTGCTGCTAGATTCAATTTGTGGTTCAATGGATATAGTAGAAGGAATATTTTCGAATGATTATCATTTGGATTTTTGCCTATTTATTTAAAAGAGCAATTTCATTTTTTTAAAGTTTTCATTTGAATTCCAGTTAGTTAACATACAGTGTTATCTTAGTTTCAGGTGTACAATATATTGATGCAATTTCATTATATAAGAATTTTTTCCTTTTGATGTCCTTGAATGTGAGGTTATAAATACAAAATGGGGCCAGTTAGATGGAATGGAAATTTAATATGAAGTAGAAAGAATAGTAACTTCAGGGCATTGAGAAACCCAGGCCTGTATACCCCTGTCCCCCGCACCCCGCACCCCCACCCCAGTGTGTATTTATTGGCCAAAAGGCAGCAAGAGGGTGCTGCATGCCTGGGGATCTTAAAAAATGAGACACCAACTTGTGAACATAGATAGCATACAAAGTTGTTGAATCACTATGTGGTATGCCTAAAGCTAATGTAACATTGTGTGTCAACTATGCACAAGGAAGGAAGGGAGGGAGGGAGGGAGGAAGGATGGGAGGCATGGGGTAGGGGGAAGGAAGGAAAGAAAAAAAAAAGGAGACGGTCCTGCAGAACAGCTTCATGATTATGCTCAGGTTATCCCATGCTTTTTTCAGAATTTCTCTCCCGGTCTCTGATCTTGTTTCTCTTGGGAATACCTTTGTCATGTTCAATTGACTCTAGGCACTTGAATGCTTAATTCATACCTATTTGATAATAATCCCTAGTTTTCATTAGTGTAAATCTAATTTAGCTGATCAAATGGTAGAATCATCAAGATATAGGATTATGCTCTCTTCTCTGGGGCTTTGTAGCAGTGCTTAGAAAAAGGGTTGGGTGTTAATAGCTGCTTTGACTTGAAGAAACAAATAGTGGGGTTGGAAGGAGGATTTAGAAGTTCGCCACTTCATTGCAATTTCAGCTCAGTTGGCACGTCTTATTTGACGTGATTGTGTTAAGTAGGTAATTTCTGCTACCTTCTTTCTGTGAAGACTATAGTCTTTCCTTTAAAAATTATACTGCATATTGCCAAGAGGTTACAGAAGGTAAGTGGCCTATTGTGGATACTTTCACACTGCTTCTATTTAAATTTTTGGATTTTGGAATCATTAACAAATAAATTTAACATTCTGACCTTCAGAGCATACCTCTATTAACCTCACACTGAGCTCCACTGGCCCTTGTCACTCTGTGTCTCAGTGTCAAATTTCTAGTAAACTGCGGTAGCTAGTCTAAGACCCTAAGAATCTATTACTGATTAGTTTTTCCATCTACTGTGTTTTCATTGATGTGGGATATTTATTGATCAGTCACCTGAATTTTTTTTTTCTTTTTAAAATAGATATCTCTCAGGTAAAAAAAACAAGACAAACAAACAAACAAAAATCCCCTACATCTCTGGGCTTAAGATTTTCTCTCCCTCTGTTTCTCCCACCCCCTGTCTTTCTCTCTCTAAAAAAATAAATAAATTAAAAATTGTATGTGAACTGTAGGCAGCATAAACTGTGTTGTTCTGTGAATTACATACAAGTCTCCCCCTCTGCGTGGAAGTATTGGAAAAAGATCCCCTCTGGACATAAACCTGAGGGTGTACTTTGCAAGAGGAGCACAGGCTGAATTTTAGCCCCTATCTGCCCTTTGGCAAGGTGACCTTTTACAGGTTCAACCTGTCCAACCCTATGTAGAACCCCACATATATATCGGGGTTCTCCAAGTATTCTTATACCCTACGAAATGTTCACCAAACATTTGCTACCAAACTTCATTTTTTATTAAACATCTGTGTTAGAATGGAAACTCAAAATTTGTTGACATGCTTTTTCAGTATTTCTTAGATGCCGACTCCCTGGCTCTCAGCGAAGCATTGGAATTGTGGTTGTGAGCAGGACAGCGGGTGATCTTGTGGAATCTGTATTACCGTGGGACTTTAACTCAATTCATGTATTATTATTTAATGTCTACACAGCCTTTCATCATAGGTGAAATATTTCTTCAAACTGCTTATTGAGGGAAAAAAAAAGATTCTCAGATAGAAGTAAGTGATCCAGCTCTAATAACTGAGGTTTTGCAATCTAATTGAGAAGAAGAAGAAAAGTGAATGTAGAGTATGTAGAGTATAGATGTGAATGGGATATGATAAGGTTGATTAAGGATTTTTTTTTTTTTTTTTCCTTAACTGGAGGCACTATAAATGAGTCAACCAAATATCAGGACAGGAGATTATAGGTTGATACTTACACGACCTGTTGGTCTTGGACAAGTCATATAACTGCTTTAAGCCTTGATTTTCTCATTTGTATAAACAGGATATTATATAAGATATCATTAAGAATTTCTTTCATTCCAGGATTCCACAAGCGACCGTATTGCTGAAAGGAATATGATGCTGGAAGGAATATAATATGCTGAGTAGGCTACCATTTTCTTTAGGATTTGGCTGGTTTCCCTTTGACATAAAACTTCCTCAGACCACAAGTATTCAATTCAAGGAAAAAAATGAGAGGTTTCTCTTCTTTAAAAATGTAGCTATATATGTTTTGATCATTACAATTCTAAAAGAAGAAAATAACTCTAGATGAAACATGTCCTCTAGAATTAATTGGCAATCAGTGTTAAGTAGAGAGAACAAAATTTGGTATTGCTGGTGGCCTGCGAGGTGTGGTCTTGTCTTTGTTCTCAGGACAGGTAATCTGTCAGAGAGCAGAAATGGTGGCATTAGGAGCATGTGTCCTGTTTGGATTCTGTTGAGTCAAATTTGAAGCAAGATGGTTCTGGATAGGTAGTGCTGGTCCTCAGGGCAGATGCTTCATGATTCTGTGTCATCTCCCACGGGGAGCCCCTAAAGGCTCCCTAACTTTTGTGCTGAGTTCACTACTTTAAGGATTTTGAGCCACCAAAGGTCTGAACATTTTCTGAACAATGACTACTATCCTTTTAGGGTTCTCCACTTCAAAATAATATTAGTCATAATATTAGTCATAATAAATGTGTCTTACCTTCGAGCTTCATTGGGTTGAACAAAACAATATTTGTTAGCACCTGAATTAAGAAAATATAAATGTTAGAAAAAATAAAATGATTGTTACATACAACTATATCTCTTCTTATGTTATAAAAATCTCCTTTATTTTGAACACTTCAACTCACCTAGCCTTTTAAAAATAGATAATAACACTTTCAGAATCAGAAAATAGGTAATAACATTTACAGAATTATGTTGCATTTAGTAACCTATAAAGACATCTTTGCTGCTTTTAATATAGAATCAACTGTGTTTTTAAATCAAATAATTATAATTTCAATGCTTTCTCAAATTAAGACTTCATAGAAGACAATTATAATTCTTTAAAATATTAATGACTGTCCTTGTGATCTTATACCCTATTTTTTGCTGATGACATATATAAATGTAAAAAAATATATAGTATGCACCTTCTTTTCTTTTTTTTAAAGATTTTATTTATTTGTCAGAGAGAGAGAGAGAGAGAGCGAGCACAGGCAGAGTCAGAGAAAGAAGCAGGCTCCCTGCAGAGCAAGGAGCCCGATGTGGGACACGACCCCAGGACGCTGGGATCATGACCTGAACCGAAGGCAGCTGCTTAACCAACTGAGCCACCCAGGGATCCCTCGTATACACCTTCTTAAAACAACTTTTTAATAATATGATTCGTATTTAGGCAAAAAATTCATAAAATTATACAGCATGTTAGCTGTTTTAAATTGTTCTGTGAATGTATCAGAAAATAGCATATCTTATTGGTAAATGGAATTGTCTCTTGCTTATTGCAATGACTATATCAGCATATGGATTCCAACTTCAAGAAAAACACAGGTATTTAGAAGCACTGTAGTCAACTTAAAAAGATAGATTCTAGCCAGGAGCCATGGAAATGCATGATGAACCCATTAGTTTTGGAGCCTTTAGCTGGAAGAGTCTATTATGGAGGTAAAAAGGGTAAACCAGAATCATGCAGCCTGGGTTCAAGACCTGCCTCTGCATTTACTTATTAATGAAGCTTGGTCAGCCTTTTATTTATTTATTTTTTAAAAAGATTTTATTTATTTATTTGACAGACACAGTGAGAGAGGGAACACAAACGAGGGGGGGTAGTGAAAATGGGAACACAAACGGGGGGCGGGGAGAGGGTAGTGGGAAAGGGAGAAGCAGGACTCCCATTGAGCAGGGAGCCTGATGTGGGGCTTGAGCCAAAGGCAGACGCTTAAGGACTGAACCACCCAGGCACCCCTTGGTCAGCCCTTTATTTTATTTTATTTATTTATTATTATTTTTTTTTTAAAGGATTTTATTTATTTATTTGACAGAGATCACAAGTATGCAGAGAGGCAGGCAGAGAGAGAGGGGGAAGCAGGCTCCCTGCTGAGCAAGAGAGCCTGATGTGGGGCTCTATCCCAGGACCCTGAGATCATGACCTGAGCTGAAGGTAGAGGCTTTAACCCACTGAGCCACTCAGGCGCCCCCGCTTGGTCAGCCTTTTAAAACTTCAGTTGTCTCACTGATAACTGCAGAAATTAGTAGTGATTACCTCACAGAAACTTCTGCTAATTAAATCAGAATCTACTTATAAGTTGCTCAGCACACAATTCAATTCAGTAGATGTTTTACTTCATTCATCCCCAGTGGAGGATGATATCACCACCAAGGGGGCAAAAATTGGCTCGTGGAATGAAACAAATCCTACACTTTTTATATATAAAGCATACACATATATATATATAGTATATGTGTGGTGTGAAAATACCATGGGAGATGGAGGGACCATTAGGGAAAATGTCTTTACAAAGGCTCCTTAGGGAAGATAGAATGTAACAAAGGTGAGAAATATTGGCTAGCCCTTTTATTTTACTGAAGCTCAATTGCCAAGAAATTTACCCAATTCATATAAGTAATTGTAGGTTATCAGCTTAATGTTTTTTTAAACATGTTTTTTTAAATAATTATATTTTGTCAGTTGGTTTTTCAAAATGATAGTTCATAAATTACTTAGAGACTGACTCCCCAACCTGGTAATTATAAAGATTTTAAAAAATGTAAATATTTCCTGTACACTCTGTTACCTACCCCTTCCCAACGCTGACCCAGCGCTTCTGGATTGGGACTAGTGTGAAACCCCATTGATTTAGTCAGGTTGAAAGCTACTAATCTGTAACATTGGCCTTGACACACGAAAGAGCTAGCCATGCAATGTAGGACTTGCAGTGTCTGAATAGGCCTGGGAGGAAGGAGCTTTCATCCAGCTGTGCAATGCAGTTTCGGGTTGTAGTTTTTATTTAACTTCAAAAATGAATAAAGCAGTTTCTCATACAAAAGAATGAAGTATTCTGCATTTTAAAAATTATTATGCAGTGTCTCATTCCTATCACCACTTAGGGACCTGGTGAATCCCATGAGCCTTCTTTTGAAGTTGAATTAACTTGTTCAGTCTAAAATGATTTGCACATTTAAAGTAGCATATGCTAACAAGGATATCAGGAACAACGAGGCCTTCAGTATCCCTTCCTTTAAAAACAGGATGGTGTGCATATTTATTTTAGAGAAAGTTCTGTCCTAGCTCTCTGCAATATGTACCACATGTCCCCTCCCCCTTTTTTTTCCTTTTTTTTTTTTTTTTTTCCTTTGGACTCTTAGAAAGAGCTTTGAGTTTTATAGTTTGTGATGATATTTTTAGAGATTCGTGTTGCCTTCAGGAATATGGATTTCCCCTCCTTGTTACCATTATTAAAATTTTCCATTCAGCTATTCCCAGGTTGAAATGCCACCTTCCAAATCAGCACAGATGAAGGTCTGGCTTGCTGGCTTCTGGTGGAAGGATAGGGCAATCTTCTAAGTCTGGGAGACTTAGCTTGGCTTTCTGTTGTCTCCCTCTTACCCTTCTTACCAGATCTTCCTGCTCCTTTCCTACTCCTCTGAGACATCCTTATCTCAGACACTTTTTTCCCCCTTCTTCTTTTATTTATTTATTTATTTTTTTCTTTTGAAACATCCTCTTCCTTTCAGTTTTGCCCAGGGGACTTAGGGATGTCCTACTGTCACCTCTGCCCTTGCTCCTTTGCTGGGTTGGATGTGGTTGATAAGAGAGAGGATTGTGCTAGCGATGCTGGCAGTACCCAGTGGAGGGTGAGCTGGGCACTCACTTGCACTTGTCACCTTTCCCTGGTTTCTAAACTGCCTTGAGGGTTTCTTTGGTCATCTTTTGCTCTTCAAGAAATCTTAAGGGTGCTGGGGTTTGCTGATTATGAAATCACTATAATTCCTTAGGAATGGCCCTAACCAACTTTTATGATGAAAATAGTCATCATAAACTAATTTCACCCACCCCCCACCCTCAAACATTACCTTTCAGAATCACATTAAAAATACAAAATACAGAATACAAAAATTAAAAAACACAAAACAAAAAAAAACCCAACCCAACAATTACCTTTCTTAGGGCTTGGACTTTACCATTGATATATTTAAACTTCTTTTTTTTTTCTATTTTTATCTCACTTTAAACATTTTTGGAAGTGGACAGAATGTTCACCTATTTATTTTCTTGATCAATTATTACTATTACAGAAAGGTTTTTTTTCCTTTCTCTTCTTATTTTAAAGATTTTATTCATTTGAGAAAGAAGCAAGAGAAATCACAAACAGTTGGAGGGGCAGATAGAGAGGGAGAAGCAGACCCCCAGCTGAGCAGGGAACCTGATGTGGGGCTTGACTCCAGGACCCAGAGATCATGATCTGAGCCTAAAGCAGTTGCTTAACTGACTGAGCCACCTAGGTGCCCCCGGCAGGGTTTTTGTCTACCATTATTTTTCCTGCAAATACAAAATGATAGTGGAGCCTAGTATTAGAGATTAGGGGCTTTGAAGAACTCTGGACCTTTGTCACATATTAGCTTTGTCATTTGGGACAAATAATTTATCCTCAGTTATTTTGTCTACAGAGTGAACATGATAATGATATTTCCAAGTGATCATGATGAATGAGAAATTGCATGTAAGTCTTTAGCATACTGCCTAGAGCCAAGTGGGTTGCTAGTATGTATTAGCTATTATTACCAACATTAATCAACAGAAAAGGCATTTGTGGTCATTCCCAGGAAAACTTGCTCTCATTCAGCTCTTGTCATTGTTTCTGTGGGGAAATGAACTGTAGGTTGCAACGTGCTGTGAGTAAGAAGAGTACTCCTGTGCTAAAGCCCTTGCAAAAGCTCTACTTCCGTGATGTTGCTTAGTTAGGCTACTGACATCTTGGGAGGTAACTCTTCCTCTTTCCTGCCTCTCTGGCTTTTCACTTTTTCTCCTTGCCTGACCACTTCCCCATCTTGCATTGATCTCCTTTTTGTTTTTTTCTCATCAATAATGGTATTTTTAACTGTACACTGTGAAAGACGCCATTTAGGTCAGCCTTTGTTTCTTCTATCCTCTCTGCACCCTACTTTTAGCTCTGAGCTAAAAGGTTGAGAAACAATCAGAAGGAAATTCTTAAAAAAGGGAACAGAGGTGAGAATATGTGATAATAGAAATATATGAATATTGGCCTGAAGGCCGCTATATTGTGCAAGTGCTGGATATTGATTCTGATTTCTTTCCAGAATTGTACAGGTACCTCATTTATTTTGCCTTCATTTGTATTCAGAATATTGTTTTCCATCTTTCACCTAGAGTGTTGTTACTGTGTAGCACTAAGAAAATCACTAGGCATTTTCTGATTGGCTTTATGAAATGAATGAAATTTAGAAAACTCTTTGATATGTGGTTACATTTCTTGTAATTATTTCTAATTGCAGGAATTATTTTTAGGTATTAAATTCGCAGTACATACACATGCGTCTTCTTGCCAAGTTGCACTGCATGGAACTTTGCCAAGAGAGTCACAATATGGCTAAAATTAAGCTTTATTAAGTATAATAGGATGAGATGTGATTTAATTCTTTAAGCTGCCTATAAGTGCTAGAAGACAGATTGCTTTTATTCTATCCACTAAGTTAGAAGAATGATCCATTATTTTGCAAATCCCAGTGGCAAAAGGCAATTGAAATAATACATGAAGCTTCTTGAAGGAAAATAGCTTTCTGGTTAAAACTGTAATATTATTTATCTTTCCCCTTCAACCATTTGACTCCTTCAGTCTGTAGAAGAGGCCTATTTATTTTAGCGGTAAGGTGGATTGAATTTCTGCCAAGTCAGTATACTCCCTAAATGAATATGTCAGGGGCAATATTGTTTCTCAAAAATCATTTAAAAAGCAGCATTTTTACATAAGTAGGCCCTTTCATTAGTTTTGAATTAAATCTTAGCAACTGCTGTTTCTGTTATGGTGGTTCTTGGAGAGCCCATGGAATGATGGGGTTCTAAGCTTTCAGTGAGAGTTCCCTTTGGGGTTTACAGTGCCTGCATTTCATTTGGAAAGTTGAAATGAATATAACTTGGTTTCGGTCTAGCTTCTTTGGGAAGGTTGATGCCATTCTGGAAATCAAATATCTTATGTAAAATCAACTGAAGATGGAATGTATTAACTGCAGGAGGACTTTGGTATCACAAAGATACAAAGCAGTGAGAGTCCAGGTTTTTAAGAGTCCCCAGGAAGTAGTGATCACCTTTCTTCTTCTTCTTCTTCTTCTTCTCCTCCTCCCCCTCCTCCTCCTCCTCCTTCTTTTTTTTTCATCTCTACCTCCTTGAAAATAGTAGGAAAAAAATCAGTATCTTGTGACTAATTCCTTGACTGTCTTCAAGAACCTTCTTTCTATACAGAGGGAAAGGTGAGCTCTGTTATGCCATGGCAGAATTATCTCAAACACTTCCTGAATTTTCAAAGACTGACTTGATTTTTCATCCAATAATAGATATAGTAAAAGACAAGAAAACATCATTAGCTCCTGTGATAGCTCTTTCTACTTTAAGTAAATATAACTCACTTTTTAAATTATAGCAGAAGTATCAGGTTATTAATTATGACTAATTAAATATTATTATTATGCAGTTTCAGTCTAATTTCTTCTTGAGGTATTAAGAGGCATTGAAATTTAGATCTTACAAAATGGTCATCAGTGGGTGGGGGATAATATACTTGTATTGAACTTTTGCCAGTTTATTCCTGTGTTAATTCAAATTAGTTCAGATTAGAGCTTGATTTAGTCTCAAAAAATAAAATGTGAAGGCCCTCATTTTTCTTTACAATGGCAGTCACATGCTAATGTCACAACAGACATTTTTCTTCTTAATTACAAATCATTTTGATTTGTAATTGTGTGTGATTTGTAATTGATTTGTGTGCTCATCTGAAATCACTTTGTCATTAAGGAAAATCATGAAAATTGTACATTTCTAGAATAAGAACAGTTTTGTGTGTGTTTATTTTTTAACATTAAACATATCACCTACCCAGCCTATTTTTCCTTTCGTTAATTAGCATTCTGTTTGTGGAGTAATACATTATTTAAGACAACTTTGCAATTATTAGTAGCAGACTTTCACATTTCTTATAAGGCAGGTCAATGTAATAATTTCTTATTGCAAATGAAAAATGCTAGGTTAGGCACCAGAATATCCAAAGTATTAATGACTATTGTGTATGTAAACTCACTTATAATATTGTAATATATTCTCTAGCACTTGGAAAGCTACTGCTATGTAGCAATCTCAGTTTCTGAGTTGAAAGTTATTTTGGCTCTTTAACACTTCGTGGCCATAAGAAGTCTATATAAGGACTGACTTTGCTGCCTGCAAAACCTAAATAGACTGTAGACCCTTGGGTAGTTGCTTAGCTGGTCAGCACAGGAATGGCAAAGGGTTAAGGTGATGTAGTGTAAAAGGCATCAAGGTGGGGTGCTTGGGTGTCCTGGTTGGTTAGGAATCTGACTCTTGGTTTCACCTCAGGTCATGATCTTGGGGTCATGAGATTGAGCCCCACATGGGGCTCCATGATCTATGGGGAGTCTGCTTTTCTCCCTTTCCCTTTGCTGCAGTCTTTCTCTCTCTCAAATAAATAAATCAATCTTTTTTTTTTTTTTTTTTTTTTAAAGCATCTGGTACAAGAAGAGACAAGCAAAGACCTGCACTGATTAGATCAGGGATTGATTGCATCAGAGATGACAGAGTTGGTAAATAGAAATAAAGTTGTTTTAGTCAGTATCTCCAGAGAAAGGGTTTCAGATGAGTAGAAAAACAGCAATTCTTTCTACAGACATCATGGCTGGAGTTTGGCCAAGTAAACTACACAAACCATCCGAATCCAGGTGGTCCGTTTGCCCCCACATCCTACCCACCTCCCAAGGTAATTATATTACAATGTGAGTTGCCACAAATCAGAGAAGTAGTCTTGTGAAATGGAGCAAAGTTTGGTCTCACCACCTCCTGCTTGGTGGGGGAGGTCTGCATGAGTATTTAGAGGAGTTTTAAAGTAATAATGAAGTAGGAGAAGGATTTGGGTTTTATGTGAAAGGTTGTAGTGAGCTTGCAGCATTCATAGATGTCTTGAGTCTGTTGTGTCACTGACTGACTGCCTCCACTGTGGTTACTGTGATTCATCAGCAAAGTATCCTCAGTGCAGACAATCTCAGGTGTCCTGTCTGGTGACTACTTTCCATGGAAGGAAAGCCAACAGGGACAAGTAGAGGTGAGTCAGCCACCTGGGACAAGGCTCAGGTCTTGCTCTGCCCTGGACTTGCTGAGTGAATTTGTAGAAACTATCCAGTGTATTTGGAGCTCAGTTTTTTAGTAAAATTGACGAATTAAACCAAATTAGCTCTAAAGCTCCCTTCTAGCTCTAAACAGTCAATAGGTGTAGAGATATTCTGTGTTTGCTGTTCTTGGGGAGAAAACTACCTAAGTGGTCTGAAGCTGGTAAGTGCTTTGTGACTTACATATGATTTATTTGTAGAACAAATGTAGCCCAGAGGGTCTGAGATAAAGATAGGTTGACCCAAGAACATTGATTCAATGCCTAAATGAAGCATCTTAGACATGTCGCCTGGGACTGAAGAATTTATCTATGTGGATTAAGATCTACTGTCTGTCAAAGCACTAGGTGCTAAAGAGGCTTGAATGCTCTGACAAATGGCCTCACTCCCACCCTTGGGCTTCCTACGTATGCCACTTAATAGTCTCCAGGGAACCCCGCTCCCCCCAGCTCCTCTCTTGCACACCATGTCTCTCCTGACTTCCAAATCTTAGAAGTACAATTATCTCTAATATCTAACAGTTAACTGATTGACAGTTCAGTATTTATCAAAGGGGACCTTGGGGGACTTAACCCCCTACTTCCCAGTCACTCTTATAGCTCTTGAAAAATAAGCCAGATAAACATAATGATCTGTAAAACATTGTCCTTAATGCAGGACAAGTTCCCAATTTCTTTCCGACTGCACTGCCAATTTAAAGACAGACATTCAGGAGCTTCTGATGAGATTAGTGAAGGCCTGCTGTGGCCTTGGTGCTGCACTGGTAGACTAATTAGTTTCAATGGCCCAGCTCAACATCAAGTACAAAAGTTAAAGCAACAAGTGTCTGCTGGGTCTTGGAGCTGAGAGGTTTGGGGTATCTTCTCAGCATTGATCATCAGACCCCCAACGTCTGTCTGGTGTTGCAGTAAGACAGCTATGACAAAAGAAAGGAGAAGCAGCAGTAACAGTTTTCCAGTCTTCTTGTTGGGGCTCACTCATGAATTCATGTGTACTTAGTATCAGCTCACATGGGAATATGGGTCCCGGGGGGACTGGCACCTTGTCTGTTTTATTCACTGCTCTGACTTCAGCACCTAACACAGTGCTGATACATGGTAGATACTTACCACTGTAGGGTGAATGACCTATAATAAGACCACATAATATACAGTGGTTAAGAGCATCTGGAGCCATGCTTCCTGTGTCACAATCTCAACTCTGCTCCTGACTAATTAAGAATGTGAGCAAATGAGTAACCATTTCTGTGTTGCAGAACCCCCATTTTAAACTTGAGATGGTAATAACATATATCTTATAACATATCTCAAAGTTATGGAGGTTAAAGGGATTGATGTATAACCAGTGTCGGGAATGCACTAAAAATGTTTATTAAATAAGTAGATTAATTAGTTTGCATGCCCTACTTCCTTTTCCCTCACTACTTAGTTTTTTTTGGGGGAAAATAACATTAGAGTTTGTGAGAACACATGCTGACAAATATGGGCCCAGACCCAAGGGCATTTCTGTCTTAAGACCTCTGGCTATAGAGCTTTCAATTCCTTTGATGCTCTGAAGCATCACTTTCCATCAATTTTGTTAATGTTCTGCTTGACTTACACTTCTTGATGGAGAGCTCCTTGAAAGCAGACACTATCCAAGAAGGTCTGATTTAAAGTAGGAACTAATGGTTTTGGAATGAATGCATAATGTATTCCATGAATAGCAGTCTTGTGTGTCTTCTCTTGCTCACTCCTAGGGGAGGAATCACAGACCCCTCCCCTGACTCACAGGTGGTGGTTGTGGTGGGAGTGGGGGTGGGTGACCTTCTTCTTCTCTTTTTGTTTTTATCTTACTAAAGTATATCCCAGGTTCTTCTTGATCCACAATCCACCAATGTCATATGTGCATCCCAGTCCCAGTCACTCCAAACCCCCAAACTGTCATTCTGGCCAACACAGTCTCTGTTTGATCACCACCTCCCCAGGTAACCCCTCAATTGCCCCCAGTATCTGTTCTCTCTTCTTGTCCCTGCCTCCTCCACATGGCTTGTGATCTTTGACATTTACATTGACGATCTTGTTTGCCCCTGTCTCTTATTTTAAGTCAGGTCAAATCCTATTAGTTAAATATATAAGAATTAGTTGCAAATAAACAATTTGTTGCAAATAAAACATTATTTTTCATGGACTTTTGTTTTTCCCGTTCACCCTCATAAACACCTCAAGCTGCCCATTGTTCATTGGGAACACTTCTTCCCCCATGGGTTACAACTTCTTTGAAAACAGTATTTTTTTTTTTTTTTGCTCTTGTTTTCATTTATGTTCAAAGTTCTGCTGGCCAGAGCTGTGATTTATTGCCATCTTTACCAGATTTAACTGACATCCATGTAAAGAGTCAAGAAGCAAAGTAGATGGTGTGATTTACCACCACCCTGTAACACTCATCTTTGTCTATGAAGTACTTCTCATCTGCTTAACGGGGTGGACATGACATATGGGAAGTATTTAGACAGTAGTACATGCCAGTTCATTAGATAAAACCATCTGAACTTGAACCATTTGCTCACAAGCTCTGAATTGCTCTAAAACCACTTTAGTGTGGGCTCACTCGGCACAAACATATTTACACATTTGGCTCTTCTTCTTTTTTTTTTTTTTTCCAATTTATTTATTTTCAGAAAAACAGTATTCATTATTTTTTCACCACACCCAGTGCTCCATGCAAGCCGTGCCCTCTATAATACCCACCACCTGGTAACCCAACCTCCCACCCCCACACCCCGCCACTTCAAACCCCTCAGACTGTTTTTCAGAGTCCATAGTCTCTCATGGTTCACCTCCCCTTCCAATTTACCCAAATTCCCTACTCCTCTCTAGCGCCCCTTGTCCTCCATGCTATTTGTTATGCTCCACAAATAAGTGAAACCATATGATAATTGACTCTCTCTGCTTGACTTATTTCACTCAGCATAATCTCTTCCAGTCCCGTCCATGTTGCTACAAAAGTTGGGTATTCATCCTTTCTGATGGAGGCATAATACTCCATAGTGTATATGGACCACATCTTCCTTATCCATTCATCCGTTGAAGGGCATCTTGGTTCTTTCCATAGTTTGGCGACTGTGGCCATTGCTGCTATAAACATGTGTCATTTCTGTCTTAACTCCTATCCTGTTATAATAATGAGAATCAGCATCTCATCTTCTCCTTCATCTGCGTATTTTCATGGTACCCAGAGTAGACCTGCATGGAGGAGGCACTTGGTGAGGGCCACTTGTGGCCAGGTGGTCACTGCATCCTGAAATGACCCAGTTCTGGGCGCACTCTGGGTGCAGGTGCACCAGGAAGGGTTGGCAGGCTCCTAGGTTGGCATCTCCCCCTGAATTCTCAGACATTCCTTGGGCTTCTAGAAAGCCTTACTAATGAAACTGACTTCAAGGCGCTAATTCTGCAGTCACACATCCCGATTTTTCTTCTTTTCTAAGAACCATTTTTCTTCTGTGTCTTTGAGCGTTCCATCCCTCAGGGGAGTAACAGCAGTAGATTGGTTATGCTAAACATCCCACCTCAGGGGTTTGATTTTGATTTTTTCGCAGCAACCTAGTCATTTATATAGTCAAGATAGACTCATCTTGAAACTTCACAAAGCCATTTAATTTTTTTAAATCATAACTCTGGATAATTTGTATCTATATTTCCAGTCCTCTCTTGAATTCCCAGGGAATACTCTGTGAGGCAGGAAACTCAAGTGCTGCCCTTTGTTACTGTCTTTTTTTTTTTTTTACCTTTTCTCACCCAAAATGCTAATAGTGCAGAGACTAACAACAAGTCTTAGAGCGTGTTTATGTTTTGTTTGCATATACTCTTTAACCAGAAAGCTGATGTGGGCAAGGCAGGCACATAAATAAAGACATTAATAATTCTAGGGGTTTCCAGTAAATGTGACATAGACCATTATTTTATTTTATTTTTTTCTCTCCTTTAGTCTCTAGACCTGTGAAAAAGACTTCATGCTTGGGACCTGCCCCTTCAGCCTCTCAGCTCTGCAATCTCCCTTGCTCTACAGACTGTGTAGTATCTTCCTGGTCATCTTGGGGCCTGTGCGTCCATGAAAGCTGCCGTGATCCTCAGGGGAGAAAAGGTGAGTGTCTTGTTTGTGTCTGCTTCATTTACTTCCAGTGTACGCACAATTATTATGGTAGCTAAGTAGCCGATTAAGCCTGCTTAAGACAATATTTCTTTGTAAAATATAGATAACCAATTCAAGCCCGACAGCATTCTGTTATTAGGGAGGCCCCTGGGGACATGTGCATGGAGCAAGAATCTGACCATGATTGACCTTCCAGTTAGGCTCATAGCTGGTGATGTGACTATTACTCAGATATGGTAGAACAGTGTTTTATATGTGTAGCGGTTATCCTGAGAAGATTAGACGTGATTTCTGTAATCGCATCAGGAAACAACTATTTTGCCTGTCTATTTTATGTTCAGATCTCCACATGCTGAATTTGTTCTATTTCAGATTTTTATGAGGGGCATTTATGTGTTGTTTACTTTTTGATGTCCTTGGGCTTAAAGTGGAGTCTTCAAACTTTATATGCTTGTTTAATTTTGTAGGCCTCTATAGTCTTGTTTCCTTTCGTTTGCTCTTATATACACATATTCGTATTCAAAAGTTTACTTTTGGTGACTCTTTCTTTCATTGACCCTTCAGTTCGTATTGATACTATGTTCCCTTGAGTAGCAATGCTAAAAAGAAATACTCCTTTTTCTAAGAGAAATGAACTCCAAGGACATTCTAGAAATTAGGCTGTTTGCTGAGCACTACCCCTAGCTATCACACGAAAAGAAAGGATACATGGCCAAGGGCTTGGTGCTACAAAGCTGGTGCTCTCAGGTTAATCCTGTGTCCATTTGGAAACCCACAGTTTAGCAATGCCCAGACTGCTCATGTCTAAGTTCACACACCCATGCTCTGGGCCTTTCTCTTTTTTTTTTTTTAAAAGATTTTATCCATTTATTTGACAGAGAAGAGATCACAAGTAGGCAGAGAGGCAGGCAGAGAGAGAGAGAGAGAGAGAGGAAAGCAGGCTCTCCGCTCAGTAGAGAGCCCGATGCGGGACTTGATCCCAGGACCCTGGGATCATGACCTGAACCGAAGGCAGCAGCTTAACCCACTGAGCCACCCAGGCACCCCTGGGCCTTTCTCTTTATTCTCACTTTTCATTCTAAGACAGAAGAGGATGTGTGTTGACTCTAGGTTGAGGAGGAAGAAGCTAATTTTGACTCTTTTATCAAATAATAGAAAACTGAATCTCAGTGAAACCTGGAGGTATGCAGTGGAGAAGCCTGTGCTACTTTTTATTTAGACTTGTAGCTAGAATGTCCTCCAAGCCTCTTCAGTTTAAGAATTATTTTATTAAAGGGGTGCCTGGGTTTAGCCTCTGCCTTCAGCTCAGGTCATGGTCTCAGGGTCCTGGGATTGAGCCCTGCATTGCATTGAGCTCTCTGCTCATCAGGGAGCCTGCTTCCCCATCTCTCTCTCTGCCTGCCTCTCTGCCTACTTGTGATTTCTGTCTGTCAAATAAAATCTTTTAAAAAAAGTTTATAAGAATTATTTTATTAAAAATAATTTCCCATTAATGCTAACACCCACAAGTTGTTGTCTTGTGGTCTGCATGTGTATAATTAGACTTTGTAAGTCTCCTATATTTGCATATGAGACTACCCCGGGTGACTTACATGTTATTGGAACCAACCCTCCTACATTCACCTGGGCCAGTCCATTTAGATTATTGTCCAGAAAATCATGGATGATCAGACTCAGGCTCCCACTGCTACTGTGGCCATGTCTGTAGATACAAAGGCAACTCTGCTGTGCTGAGTGCTGCCTTTATTTACTTTCAAAGTTGTAGAATCCGACCAAGGCAAGTGGGCCTCATATTATTTTATAACTTTTTGTTTTAAGTGACAGAAACCCAATTCAAACTGGCTTAAGCCAAAAGAAGAAATTTAGTAGCTTATGTGGCTAAAAACAGAAAGGAAGGTAGGACTGCAGCCAAAAATATCAAGAGGTGAGCAGTATCACTCTCTCATTCTTTCTTTTTCTCCTTATAGACTTCTGTTTCTACAGTCTTCCATTCTTTTCTCTTTCCATTTACAGTCTTCTGTTTCCCCATCCCTTAGTTCTACTTTTCTCTATATTAGGTTCAGTTTAAGGCAGGACCTCTCCATGGAGAAGAGAACAGCATTGATTTTCCTTCCTTCTTTCCTTCCTTCTGTCTGTCTGTCCTCTGTTGCACTTTTGTTATGTATTCTTGTTGGTAGATTTAGTTTTAGTTAACAAATGCCTTTTAGTGATTATTCATGCCCTTGGATGATGGATAACAAGGCAACAAAAAATTTCTGTAACTCTTTGAAACACTGTGATTTAAAATATCTACTTTTTAAAGTTTGTTAACAAAAAGTCCAGTATAGGACATTCTGAATCACTTCAGTGATATAATTGTTTTCTGTTTCTTTGGAGGCAGTATATTTTAGCATTATTTTATCCAATTGACTTTTGATTAAAACAAAACAAAACAAAAAATCAGGCCCCTCATCTCATCCTAATAATCCAATCTCAAGTACATAGAACTCCATTTGGGATTTCAGTAAGGTAGATTGTAAAAAGTCTTTCAAT
Source organism: Neogale vison (assembly GCF_020171115.1). NCBI lineage: Eukaryota > Metazoa > Chordata > Mammalia > Carnivora > Mustelidae > Neogale > Neogale vison. The sequence continues at coordinate 94,032,446 of NC_058093.1, read as the reverse complement.
TTCATCTAAACTTCCAGTATGGCTTGGGAAGAATTGGAAATTGGAGAATGAAGCTAAGAGATTTTCTGTTTTCTTGATCCTTAGATCCATTCTTTCCATACTTTAGGTTTCTAGATTTAATTCTGTCATAAAATTGGGATGTACATTTTATGTGGAGGAATTTTTTTCTCTAAAACATGGTAATAAAAACAATATAGTGTATTATAAAGGATGACATATTATTTTTATGATTGATCAATTAATTTTGTTCAGCTTTATTGAAATATAATGGACCTATAATATTGGGTAATTTTAAGGTATGTGACATACTGATTTTATATACATGTAGATAGCAAAATGATTGCCGCATAAGGTTGTTAATACATCTATCCATCTTCACATAGTTACCTTTTTCCTGTGGTAAGAACTTTAAGATCTGCTCTTTGTATCCCCATGTTTGTTGCAGTGTTATCCACCATACTAAAGATATGGAAATAACCTAATGACTACTGATGCATAAATGGATAAAGGAAATATGCTATATACATGCTTGTGCGTGTGCACGATCACATGCAGCCACAGATACATCCATTAACTTGTATATATTTATAGTGATATGATTTAGCCACAAAAAAGAAGGAAGCCCTGCCATTGTGACAACATGGATGAAATTTGAGGACATTATACAAAATGAAATGTCAGAGAAAGACAAATATATGATCTCACGTATATGTAGATTCTAAAAAACCTGAAATTATAGTAACACAGGGTAGAGTGGTGGTTATAGAGGTTGGGTGGAGGGGAATGTGGGGAAATGTTGATCACAGGATACAAACATCCAGTTATAAGGTTAGTAAGTTCCGAGGATCCAGTGTGCAGCATGATAAATATCATCAACAATACTGTAGTATATACTTGAAAGTTGCTAGTATATAGAATAAAATTAGCTCTTCAACACTAAAAGAAAAAGAGGTAATTTTGATTCTAGATCATAGATAAAGTAGAAAGAAATGTCTTCCTTAATGCTTCCAAGAGGAGTCCTGGAATTGAATCTCATTGGCTGGTTTGTGTCATGTGATAACCTTGACCCAGTCACTCTGATTGGCCAAGTCCTAGGCATGTGCGCACCACTGGAGGGAAAAAGTTGGCCAAACCTCACCACTGAGAGTCAGGAAGGGTGGCTCTCTCAAGGAAATATGAGTTGCCAATACTATAAGATGGTAGAAGTAATCCTGAAGTTCAACTTAATAGATGTTTATTGAGTACTTTGTCCCCTTTGTTCTGGGCCATAGAATTTCTACAGCAATCCAGAGAATGCTTTCTTCCTCATTCTGTGTTGTAATTTTTGTTACTTGAGCAAATTTTCTCAAAACCCTTTGTGAAAAGTGCTGTTTCAACTTTCTTCCTTTATCATGTAATCTTCCTTTAATATGTAACATTGAATCAGTCTGTGGAACTGGTTCCGCTGGGAAATGTACAACATTCAGACCCCTCTGTTTGCTCCCTTGGCCCAAGATGCTTCCATGCCAAAACTTTTCTTAGCCCCTATTCCTCTACTTTGTGGGTCAACTCTTGCAGATTCACTCTGGTCCATCCATTTATTAGACATCACCTGTTGTGGGGTGAATTGTGTCCTTCAAAAAAAAAGGAGGAAATCTTCATTCCTAACACCTTGTGTATGTGAATATGACCTTATTTGGAAATAGGGCTATTGCATATAGACTCAAGTTAAGATGACGCCATACTAGCTTAGGATAGGCTCTATTCTAATGACTGATACAGAAAGAGGGAAATTTGAACACAGAGATACTCAGAGAAGAATGCTATGTGGAGGCAGACATTAGAGTGGTATGTGCATAAGCCAAGGAATGCTAAGCATTGCCAGCAATCACCAGATGCTAGGGAGAGACATGGGAGAAGTCTTTCCCTGGAACATTCAGAGGGAATGTGGCTCTACTGACACTTTTTTGGGCTTCTAGCCTCCAGAACTGGGAGACAAATTCTGTTTTTTTACATCACCCAGTGTGTTATTTTCTCTTGGCAGCCCTAAGATACTAATATACTTCCCAACTTTGTATCAGCATTTAGGCTCAGCAAGGATGTGACATTTCATAATATTTCAAAATTAAAGTGTAGAGAAGTGAACCCATTTGTCCTAAATCCCACAGGGATTTAATAAAGGCCCAGCCAGAGCCAAGAACCTGGGTTCCTGTCTCCCTAGTTTAGTGTTCCTTTAAACACTGGGTTCCTTAGTGATTCCCTACATAGCCTAAGGAAACTTGGATCGAGGCAGAAGTCCACTGTTAAGCTTAGCCGAGAAGTGCTCTACCCACATGCTCCCCATTGGCCAATGAGACACAATAGTCTTGAGAGCCAATAACTGAGCCACTGTAGGAGATTGGGCTTGTAGCATGGGATTTTTCTTAGCTCCAGCGTGTCACCTTTGGGACGAGAGGGAAAGTAGACTGCAGTTGTGTGAGAAAGCAAAGGTGTTCCAAGAATAGCTTGAGAATAGCAGATAATTGGAATGTGTGTTTTTTGCCTCAGTTAGTTTTTCCAAGAGAGGTTCAGCCTTTGGAGCTCAAGGAAAGTGTGGAGACAATAGAACTTCTCACTTGAAGGTCATAGCATCTCCTCAGCCACCTGAAGAGTGTAGGGTCACGTTGGGATTGATGAGAACCAGTCTCTGGTCTGTAGGGCCCATACTTAGGCTAAATGACCTGCCCTAGGCACTAAGTAATCACAGACAGAAGAGCCTGTATACGGCAATGATTATTATTCAGGTCTGGGAGTTTGGCATTTTATAAATGCTTCCCTAGAGCAGACACAATTTTGATTTTTAGCGTCTTGCTAAAATCTGCCAGGACCACCTGCTACTAATCCCTCCTGGGAAAGATAAAGAATGGAATTTCCCCTCTAGGGAAATGATTCTGTGCCTACAAGGAGTCTAAGCATGTTACAATGATGGTAAGCAATCTTCTTGTTATTTCTACTGACTTGTGAGCGAGAGGTCTTGGATCTTCTCAATCCCAGTCTGTCCCATGGTCCTACCATGGGGTCTGCCAGAGTCACTGATTGGCACAAACTAAAGGTAATTCAGAATTCCACAGAGGCCAGAACACACAAGCTAATGCATTAAACATCACAAAACTCTGGGATGTAAACTGGACTGTTTAGCTTCATATTTGAATTTCCTACCCAAAGAAATGCAGTGAACCTGTAGCAAAAATCTAGGATGGATAGATATATACACACATACACATTCTTTGTTATTTTTTACTCTATTATATATTTTAGAGGATTTGAGGGAAATACCAGCAAATAATAACAAGAAAATGAATGTGTAAAGTTGGAGATAATTACTTCTTTTTCTTCACTAGTCTTTTCCCCACTGTGTTATTGCTTTGGTATGTTTGTTTTGTTTCAATTAAAAAAAAAATAGTAGAAAAGGATGGAAAAGCAGTTAATGTTATATTACCTTACAGAAGAAATTAGTTACTCTAGAGATGATCTTAATATGGCCGTTTTTCTAAGGCAGGCACCCTTCAGTTGGGAATCCTGTAAGCTTTGTGGCTGTCAGCCATTCAGAGTATATTAACAAATCAGCCATGGTCCCTAGCCTTCACACTTTCCACCAGGTCTGTGATAGGCAGACAAGAGGAATAGTACTCAGCAGGTTGGTACTTGTCAAGTGAAGCTAGAATGCCTTTCACAGGAATTTAAATTGGATCAGGTTTTATCATGCATTGCTTTACCTTTGATATACTCCCAGGGAGTTATAATTAGAGGTATATGAAAGAGAAATAACCTTAAAAAATTGCTGATGGGTGAACTCTATACATAGGTATAATACATTTTTTAAAAAAATTCTAATACAGGGGCACCTGGGTGGCTCAGTGGGTTAAGCTGCTGCCTTCGGCTCAGGTCATGATCTCAGGGTCCTGGGATCGAGTCCCGCATCCGGCTCTCTGCTCAGCAGGGAGCCTGCTTCCCTCTCTCTCTCTCTCTCTGCCTGCCTCTCCATCTACTTGTGATTTCTCTCTGTCAAATAAATAAATAAAATCTTTAAAAAAATATTAAAAAAAAATTCTAATACAGAGACGTACATTTATATGACATCTTTGTCCCTTTCAGACATATACCAGAAAGACATCCTTGTCCACAGAAGTTTTTTTTTTGAATTTTTAATTTTATTTATTTATTTTTTATTTTAAAGGATTTTTATTTTATTTATTTGCAGATGGAGATCACAAGTAGGCAGGGAGACAGGCAGAGAGAGGAGGAAGCAGGCTCCCTGCTCAGCAGGGAGCCTAATGCGGGGCTCGATCCCAGGACCCTGGGATCATGACCTGAGCCGAAGGCAGAGGTTTTAACCCACTGAGCCACCCAGGCGCCCCCACAGAAGTTGTTTTAAAGAACAATTTGATGGACGCTTCCTGATACAGTGTCACAATAGGTAACTGCTTATGTGGTAGGACTTCAGGGGTTCCTTAATGTCCCCAATATGATATTACCCCCAGTCATATATCCAAAGTTTTAAAATCCCCACAGTAAAAGACATCTTGAAAGTGAGAACCCATGACTGTCTTTACAAAGACAGTCTTTTATGCTCTGAAACAAATCAATTTAGATAACACGCCAAAGCAGGGAAATACTGCATGTTTTAGATCTTATATAACAACAGTGGGGAAAAGTTTCCATTTTTCATCCTTGCCTGCTACATAGATCCACTTATAATGAGAAGTCTATAAAATTATTTTGCTTTGTTACAGAAAATGTATATGCTAAGAGATACTTTTTTCTATCCCCCCCCCTTTTTTTATGTCTGTGTTAGGAGTGGGATGGTGGGGAGTGGGGGCTTTCATGCCTACTTCTCATTCTAAGTATTGAGAGTTCTCATAATCACAATTGCCCTTGTGATTTTCATTGCTTTTCTTATTTTCTGTATTCCTAGGTGGATGCGAACTAATAATGATACCGTAAAATGCTAAACTTATGGGAAGGGTGGCTGATTTCTAAAGAGTTGGAGTCAATGTGCTCAGGGTCTTTGGTTTTTTTTTTTTTGGTTTTTTTTTTTTTTTTTTAGTTTTCACAATTTTTTTTTCCCAATATATTTATTTTCAGAAAAACATTATTCATTATTTTTTCACCACACCCAGTGCTCCATGCAAGCTGTGCCTCTATAATACCCACCACCTGGTACCCCAACCTCCCACCCCCCCGCCACTTCAAACCCCTCAGATTGTTTTGGGGAGGGTCTTTGGTTTAAAGTTGTTACCCCATGTCCAAGGCTGCCAGAAATAAGGAGCAAATAGATACCTAAGATGGCATAAGCTTCTCTTGTCCTTGTTCAGCGTGCTAGTTGCTGCTTCAAGCCTGTTCTGGTGGTGGTAGTGTGGAGACAGTATTGGCCATGAACAACTTCACAGAAGCTTACATGGACACTTTCTTGCCATTTGTACCTGAAGATGTACAGTCATCAGACCTATAGTTACCTCCCTTGTCTCCTTGAATTTTCCCTTGGCTTCATGTAAAAAAAAAAACAAAAAACAAAAAAAAAAAAACTTTGGCTCATCTACTGTTATTTGTGTTTTTTCCCTTTTTCCTCTCCAACCCACAATTCACTCTATTCTAGAATTCAATAGAATATATAGTAAGCCAGCAGAATATATACTAAACTTTGGGTTCATAAAAGAAAGAAAAAAAAACCCTGAAAATACCAGTTTCATTAAAAGTGGATTGAATCTGTAGTCATTAAATGATTATTAGAACTCCTTCTTGCTGCCTCATGCCTTAAATTCCACTATCTAATCTGTCCACTTTCATTTGAAGGAAATGGTGCATAGTCCCTGCAGATTCACTACATGAATTGGGCTAGAACACATCACACACAGGAGCTGACTGGAATTCTTTCTTATGAAGAGGTGATATCTGAAAAAATCCTCCATTGAATTTCACACATATCCATTTAATCAATAATGTGCCTCGGGAGCAGTAATGATGTCTCGTCTGATCTTGGTTTTCACATGCATAAAATGAGAATAGCAACCTACAAAATAGTTTTGCAAGATTTATTAATTTGGGTTAATATAAGTAAAGTGGCTGGCACCATCTTGGGAAAGGGTAGCTATTTAATTAATGCATGTGCCTTTTCCCCTTGTTGGACTATATGCTCTGTGAAGAATAGATTTATGTTTTCTGTTCCTCCTGTGGCTTCCCACAGTACATTACAGGGATCTACATATGGCAGTTAATGTTTACTGAATGATACGATCTGATTAATATGGAACTCGGTAAGTGAAGGTAAGTGGTTGGCTGGCCCCAGCCACTGTGGACTTGGCAGTCGTGTATCTTTCAGAACAGAAGCACCCGGGGGAAGCCTGATGTCAATTGCAGGCATGAACATGGATGTGTGATTAAAGTTAAGCACTAACAAGAGACTCCAAGGTTTTTGTTTTATGCTGAGCTTGTGCTGTGATTTGATCCTAGTTACAGTCAAGATAAGGGCAGCACAAATGAAAGACTAGAAGAATTTATTGACTAAAGAGATGTAGTCTGTAGATTTACGGTGAGATGGATGCAACTTGATTTGTAGAGGGAAACTGCATATACACCTCAATGACATGAAGCTCTAGGTACCGGGACACCCGGATCCTCAGTAAAGAAGACTAAGTTTCTGAGACAGTTGTCAAACCTTATCAATCATGGAGACCCGTGCTATGTGTTGCTCAAACAGATAAACTAAACAAGGGCAAACATAAGACCATCAGTAAGCAGCATGTGGACATTACATTAAGAATAGAGGTCATCCAAATTGCATGGCAGTGAGCCCTTGGAGCTCATTGTAGTCTGATGGCCATTGAGTGCAGTTGGAAACCTTTATGTTTCCTGTGTTTCTTCCTTCTCCCAGGAGGAGAGCTGAACACTTCTGCAGATTTTGTTGTAACTAATTGATGATACAGACTTGTAGGTATGAAGTATGGCAGAAGCCATCTATTATTTTAATCGTCCCTGACCTTAATATTTGCAGTGCCATGATCCATGCATCTCTGATTGGCTGAATGATGCCTTCCCCCTTGTGGCTGATCATCTACGTAAGAATCGAAGAATCTTTTAAAAGGAGCTCAGAGGCACCTGGGTGGCTCAGTTGGTTAAGTGTCCCACTTTGGATTTTGGCTCAGGTCATGATCTCAGGGTTGTGAGATTGAGCTCCCTGTCTGGCTCTGTGCTGGGTGTGGAGCCTGCCAAAGATTCTCTCTCTCCCTCTAGCCCTCCCCCTATTTTCTCCCTCTTTCTTTCTTCCTTTCTTAAAAGAGAGAGAGAGAGAGAGAGTTAGTTCATAGGTTAACCCTGGACCAAAAAAACCAAAAAAGCACTTGAGACTGTTTATCCAAAATTCTTGTCCAGCCCTATAATATTCTGAAGAAGCTCGGCTCCCTCTTGTGGCCTAAAACCATGAGTCCATTAGTTCAAACCTCCTTGGCTGTGTGGTTTTACAGGAGAGTCTTTCCCCAGCTATGCCTGGAGCTTTGTAATCTTTTCATTTCATTCCCATTGGTGGGAAAGTAGGCATGGCTTTGGGAAGTCTGGGAGAAAGATATACCTGGCTTTGTGACCTCTTATGCTCCCTAACTTGTCCTTCTCCCAGCCTCTTGTGGGAAGGGTAGTAGGGGGTATCTAAATCTCATGCTGAGAATTCGATGTTCTCATACACTCCATTTTCTTATCACAGCCTGTCTGTCAGTCTCTCTCTCTTTGAACTTACCCAGAGGAATAAGTGAATAATTCCTTAAAATGTTATCACCCAAGAAGATCGGTTTCGTTAAAAATAAAAGGAACTAGAGGAATTAAACTGGTAAACAGAATTTGGTGCTTTAGAGAGGGGAAGTAAAATAGGAGATCCACGCAGGCATAACCTTCAGAGGTGATATTTCATAAGGGCCAGAGATGGAAAACTCACAGACTAAAGGGGTCGTATCTAGTTCTCAGTCACTTTTTAAAAAAAATTAGGCCACTTTGTTTTTTAAAAAGATAAGTTAGTTAAACATGGAGTGCTGTCATATAAAAACAAAACACACCTTAGATTTCTGTCTTCTTGGACACAAATCAGGAGCTTAGTTAACAAAGGGTCCACATTCCCCCATGGCGACAGTCCACGGAAGCTGCTTCAGAGGAAGGACATGTCCTCCACTTTGCCACACACCTTAGTACTCCCACAGTTGTATGGTTGACTCATTTCTCTCAATTTTGTACCTGCTTGACTCTTGCAACACTGAGTTTGTGACTCTGTAAGCTCCTAGCATGTAAGACCTGTTTACATCCTTAGTATAGTGAGGCGCTGGGCCTTAGTCCCACATTACATTTTTTTAAACTGAATAATAGTCCAGGGACCCATGTCGAGCCAAGATGGGGAATGCAGCCCAAAGAAGTATTGTCTTCACAGAGCAGACTGACCTGGAAATCTCAGGGAAGGAATCCAGGGAAATATCAGGGCATGAAGCTGTGAATTTTTTAGTTACCAGGGATATGCCAAAATGGAGATGAATTTCAACTTAATGCAGAGTAACCACAATGCCAAAAACAACAGAAAAAAAAAATGTGGGTTTATCTCTGTTGAGGCTATTTCTGGGAGTCTTCCTTTACTTCTGCTGGTTTATGGAGGCCATTGGGCATAAGCTACTTACTACTTGGTTTGGTTATGTGTGGCCTCTTCAAGGTTGTTAAGTCTTGGAGGACAGATTTTCTGCTCTAGTTCTTGCCCATTTTCTTTCCCTTTCTTTTCATATTGCCCTTTCATTTCCCCTAAAAGAAAACACCTTAAAATAATACACGTTTTAGAGGATGAAATAGAGGTTCCATCCTTTTCTATCTGCTGCTGTTTTTCTTCTGTTGGATAAAAATGGAATCCTGTGACCCTCTTGTTTTTTCCTTTTCAGGGTTTAGACTGAGACGGCGCCATGTCCTCATGGAATCCACAGGGCCTGCAGGCCACTGCCCTCATTTGGTGGAGTCTGTTCCTTGCGAGGATCCAATGTGTTACCGGTGGCTGGTGTCTGAAGGGATCTGTATCCCTGATCATGGAAAATGTGGCCTGGGGCATCGCATCCTCAAGGCCGTCTGCCAGAATGACCGAGGTATGAGGCAAAAAAACATGGGTTGCTAAGTGATATCTGCCCTGTGATGTCACCACTGTCTAACAGGTCCTTCTCCTGAGGGAGAGAAACACTAAAATGTAAGTATTTACATGTAAGTCAGATGCCACATTGCTGCAAGGTAAGCTGCCTTGACTTATTAGGCCACACTCCGAAAGAAATTTGTGTGATTATGCCCAAATGCTATACAGTGAACCTAGAGATTTCTCTGCAGTTTTCAATTTATCAAGACAGAGCATAGAGAATTCCTCTGAGTAGTCGTCAGCTTATCAATACAAAACAAGTTTTATTTGCCTTTTTTGAGGTCGATACGTAACATGCTTTTATATATTATTAACAAATGCTATACCTTGTAAAGGTTTCAGGGCTGCAATTCTTCCCAAGTTAAAGAAAAAAAATACTAAATCTTTTCATTTATCTAACATTCGACCAGAATCAGGTCGAGACATAATACTGACATTTCTAAGGAACCATTTTTACATATAAATTGTCAAGATTTACAAAACTATTGAAGATGGTGTCTTTCCTTAATTGCCAAGCTTCTCGTACAATGGGTTGTTTGAAATGAAGGGTGATTTAGAAAATATGTAAGTCACATGGAAATGAGAAAAGTGACATTTTTAAACCTTTATCTTACAATTTAGAAAAAAATATCAGTCTTTTGGAAGAATATCAAATGTGTCTATTAATGCCATTTATAATGCTCTTGGTATGTGGAATGGAATGTTTTGGTTTATGAAGTGAAGTAATCCATAGAATACAAGAAATTACAAGGTGGATTCAGAGTGACTATTTGCTTCCAGATGAGATTGACATTCAGCAATGGTTTCCTTTTTTTCCCTCCTTCCTGGACCCTTTTTTCTCTTTCTTTCACTTGCTCCATGCCTTTTCCTCTGTCACTTTCTTCCTTTCTTTCCTTCCTCTCTCTTCTTTATTTCCTCCTTCTTTTTATCTGATCTTCTTACTTTTTTTTTAACCACTGACATAATTGGGCAGATACACACATTATGAAGCAATATAATCGGTTATCTCATGAAAGGTATTTGTTTAATTAAATATAGGTCAACAACACATTATACAAAGCTACATCCTTTTTGACTGAGTAGTTACAACTGATTGTGGCTTTGAGTATGACCAAATAATTTTTGAATTGTGGTAATATATGTATAATCTATTAACAAAGGCAAATAAGATCACTTTTGTACTACTTTCCTTTGAATTCAGGAAGATTAGTATAGAGGTTTGAACCTGAAGTCTAAAGTCAGCCAGGTGGGAGTTTCAAGTCTGCCACTCACCTGCTAGATGATCTCAGGAAAATTAATTAACTTGTGGAGTCATCCTTTCCCTCAGTTTGAAATGGGGGTAATAAAACCTACCTCTCACTCTCAGATTGTGAGAGCTAAATTGGTTATATAAAAGTGATTAGTGAAATGTCTGGCACATAACCATTCAAAATAAGCTATAAGCTTATTTTACTTATAATGCACATTTATTACTGTTGCCCTGGGGGAATTGTGCAAAGAGCATTCTTACATACTTTGAAGATAATAATGAGTATTAGAAAAACCACACTACTTCTTTTTCCCAACCTCCCACGGTGGAAACGAGAAGATCATTTGGTTGAGTCCCAATGACAAATGACTGTCAAGCTTTGTCATCTCACAGCAGGTATTAGAGGCTTGTCATGATATATTATGTCTATAGGGCTGAGGAGTTTTTCACAATTTGTTCTGTGCCTTCTATGGTATTGCAGAGTGTTACATTGTAATCTATAATTAGAAATAAATATTCTTCCCATTTCTGGCACAGAGATGCTAAAACTCTTGGAACTTTCTGAGCTATAAGAGAAATGGGAGCATCTTTGGTTATATTTAGTCTCTTGCCCTCAGTTGCTGAAATCTCTTCTAAAATGGTGACATGGGTATGTTGTGACTCAAAAAAAAAAGGAATGGGTGTGTTGTTATTCATAACAAGCTGGCTTCCCCCACAACAGGGTTTATGTTAATGAGGTGATTTGTGGAAAGCACCTAAGGATGGAGCTGGTCTCCAGAGGAACTACCCAAATGGAAGGTTGTTTGGAACTTTCAATCCCAGGGAGGGAGAAGGGCTGGAGATTGAATCCAACACCAATGACCAGTGATTTAATCAATCATACAGATGTAAAGAAGCCTCCATAAAAACCCAAAAGGATTACGGGCCTAGAGGGCTTCCAGGTTGGTGAACACGTGGAGATTTGGAGAGCATGGTGGGTAGAAACCCTGTGCCCTTTTCCCATCCCCTTCCATAAGGCTGTTCCTGAGTTAGATCCTTTCACAATAAATTGATCATCTAGTACGTAAAACAGGTTTCCTTAATTCTGGGAGCCTCTCTGGCCAATTAATCAAGCCCAGGGAGGGGATTGTGGCAACCTCTGATTTATAGCCCATTGGTCTAAAGTGTAGGTAACCATTTTAATGGTTTAGGCTGGGCTTGTGATTGGCATCCTGAGTTGGAGAGGGTTGTTGGAACCTCAGATTTATAGCTGGCTGGTTAGAAGCATAGCTCACTGTTAGGTCCCCCAGTAATGGGTCCGTGATCAAAGGAGTGAGACTGATAGAAAGCGAAGGTCAAACAAAGCTTTATTTCGCGCCAAGCATTGTGAATCAAACTGACCGATCGGGGCCATCTCTTACAAAGAGGTAACCCTTCCCTGCCTTGCCGACTAACTTTTAAAGGTCAAAGGCCATGTGGTTGAGCCTGGCCACCACAGGTGGCAGATGAGATTGTAACACACAGAGAAAGTTGCATAGTCGTGCTAGGTCACACACGAATGACAAATTGAATTAAAATTTACCCTGTAGTAGATATTTGAACTAGCCTATCACCTTGGTCAGAATTGGCGTCCGAAAGGCGCCCAAAAGGCGGGGCCCACACTCATTGGTAGCTAGAGAGACAGTATGGAGCCCCACTGATTGGCTGTCTCCACCTGGCCTGACTTGCCCTTGTATTTGGGCTTTGTTACCTGCGACTAGTTTCCCGGACTTGCTTTTAAGTATGTTCCCTGAGTGGGGGGCAGGGTCAGTTTAAGTTTTACTGCATGAACAAGAAAATCACTGTTTAACCGGATGGAATTGCTCTGGCTAAATAGGCCCTTACACTTACCTGGGCTTGCAGTTGGACTCTGAAGTAAAGGGCAGACTTCTAGGACTGAGCCTTTTACCTGTGGAATTAGATGCTACTTCTAGGTAGTATCAGGACTGAGTTGAATATTAGGACACCCAGCTTTTGTTGGAGGGTTCTGTGGTGTGGTGTGGAGAAACTGCCTCTCCTCCCTCCACACCCACTGAAAATGGATGTAGCCTCCTTTTTTTGGAGGTATCAACTTTACCATTGTAGAGCACTTTAGGAGGTTGTTTTTTTTTTGTTTTTTTTTTTTTGTTTTTTTTCTTTTCTTATTCCTGTGAAAGAACAAATTTTCAACATTGACCTACACTCTCAATTTCTTTGGGGAGAAATAGAAATTACTACTGGTTCATATCAGTCCCATGAAGTCTTTGTGATTTTTACATACCTGAATGGCTCCCTAATCATTTGTGGGTATCAGCCATGTCATGCTTATAAGAACATGCTGGCCTCCTGGTAGCTGAAGCAGTCTTTTGTCTAGTGAGAAATTGAAAATGTAGTCTGGTTACACATTCTGCAGTTCAGCTTCTGTGAAGTTCTGGATGATTTATGATAGAAGTTTAGCAAAGTGCTCCTCTTTGATTCTCCACATATTATCATAGTCTTTCCATACCTAAGGAAATTGACAGAAATGTTGACACTCATTTAAATGCTTACAGAGAAGGAAAAAGGTTGAAATATATTTAATATTTTTAATACTGTTTAATATATATTTAATAACTCATCTGTGATTTTTTTTCTTATAACATTTGACAGTTTTCTTTTAATCACCCTGAATTTATTAATTGTTTTATATGCCCTTTATTTCAGAATTTATTTAGAGTTAAATGGGTAAGATGAAAAGAAATATCTTCATTTTGGTTGAAGAAAATAAAAATGAAAACTCAATCAGGATAGAAGCCTGCTAATTTGCAAGGGTCACTTACTTAATTTTATATAGGTATGTAATAACATGTTATATATATACACACACATATACACGCAAACATGTATGTATGTATGTATGTATGTATATAAATCACTCAGCATCCCTGCAGAATATCTACATCCCATTCAAGCCAGGAGATTTCCACATAGCCATGATCAGGATTCTGGAAGACTCTTAACAGTGTCTTATTGGGGATTTTTGCTGCTAGTCAGACATATTTCGCTTTCCCAGAAGTCAAAATGATTAGCTTAATTATTTAAATAATTAATTTAAATCAACAATTTAATTTAAATCAACAAAATTTAAAATGATTTAAAATTTTGTTTTAAATTTAAGTGTAAATTTAAAATTTGATTTAAAATTTTGAAAATATAGAATCTCTGTCACATTGAAACCAGTAAGTAATGGAAATAGCAATTTGAGATATGAAAATCCTTTTGGATTTAACAATTATAGTTAAAAGATCCAAATAATCATTTATGAATTTTTACAGCTCTCTGTATAGGAGGTATGATTTGACTCATTCTCTACTTTGATTTATTAATGATCCTGTCCAGTCTTATGAAAGTTCCTGTGTCTCACCTGGCTTGTGATTGTAGCAAACAATGGGTTAGTAATACTCATTTTTAGGAAGAAAATTGTATAACAGATTACATGAATGAGGATTCTGATTTGGAATCTGATTTCTAACACTTGGAGTAGTCAGTGAGCTTTGATTTCTTTCCTCTGAACAACATCTTATCATTAGTCTGGGTCAATAGAAGTCTACTGAGTATAGAATATACATAGGTTTTTCTTGTTCCATTGACAAGCAGGTTTCCTCCATGTCGAAGAGGGCATTTGAAGGTAAATGGAGTGTGATGCTGACCGCATACTCAAGCCATTCCTCCTTTAGATTATCAAGTGAATTCACTGTGTCTTAACTTTGTTTCTCAAACTAGTTCATTGTTGCCACGTTTCATTGGCAGTTGATGAAAGTTTACCATTATGTAACATCTTCCCAGAGCAGGCTGGGAAAATTCCCATAAAGCCAGGGCAGTGAATAGCAAATTACTATTTGTGCTTCAAAGTCACCCCTATTCATCATATTTCAAGTATCCATAATGCAAAGTGGACAGATGACACTATGAGACCATTGGAAGAACACCAGGCTGTTTATTGGGGCAGTCAGATCATGAGTACTCACCACCTGCTTTGCTCCATAATTTGCTGGCTAGGTTATGTTGAGGAAAAAAATAAAAGAGTGTATATTTCAGCAAATGTCTTTATTCAGAGGTAATTCAGTGTACATTCTGTACTTAGTAAAAGCAAATACCTATGTTGGTGTAATGCAGAGTAGACTACATTGAGATGAATAAAGTTTACGTGTTGACAGGTACATGGAACTAGGGTTCTCCAGTGTTACTAGAATGCCCCCTTGCACATAGGGATACTTATTTTTCAGTTGCCTTAGATTTTATCCATGCAAATATTTTTCTTAAGTGGTGTACATATTTGCAGAGAAAGCTTGAGGAAAGATTTCCCATCATTAGGGTTACTTTGCTTTTCATTTCAGAGGTATTTTTCTTGTGACTTCTTGCCTTGTACCATTAACCTTGAACAATCCAAAAATGTGATATTTAATCTTGGATAAAATGGTATATTCTTATAAGCATGTGCTTGTAAGTACTCATAGGAAGACTTTAATTGGTAGAGAGCATGTTAAAACAATCATTTAACTGAGGCTGATTAAAATTTTTCTAGTATATTTCATTCTATGAGTGGAATGAAAGTTTTGTTTTATTTATTTATTTTTATCTTTAATTTTCAAGAAATGTCCTTTTGGTCAGTTTGAGAAGATCAAACACCATTCAGATAAGTTATTTATTGGAATATTTTGTGAATTGCCAGAGTTCTAAATAGAACCCCTTTTGTGTTTTCAAGTCGTATTTTCCAAACTTTGATCATGCTCTATCTCATTTTGGTCAACAAGTGCTGCTTTACTTGTTTTCTGTATTTCTTCCTTTTCTTACAAGACTTTTTAATTGCTATTTCAGTCCAATATTTATTTTCTTATATTTCAGGAAGAACAAGGAATAAATATTGGTGAGGTATTTCTTTGCCACACAAGTATAATCTGTGGTAAATTGTCCTGTTAAACAGACTCTACAAATTAGAACCACCACAGAGAATACAGAGCCTCAAAATAAACTTCAAATAAAATTTTTCTGAAACTTTTGAACAATGTCACTTGGTGGACATAACGGTGTAGTTTATTAAGATGTACCAGGGAGCAGCAGGCAGAGAGAAAGTCTCCAGAGAAGCAGGCTCACCCCGAGCAGGGAGCCCAATGCAGGACTTGATCCCCGGACCTTGGGATCATGACCTGAGCAAAAGGGAGATGCTTAATGACTGAGCCACCCAGGCACCCCAAGATGTGTATTTTTGGAAGGGATAGTAGAAATTTGGATTTTTTTTTTAAGTTACCAGAAGGTAACTGTTATTTTATATTCTACTTACACTGATAATTTTTTGTTTCTATTCCAAGAAGAAACACATACAGAGAAACACACACACACATACATACTTAACTTTACATAAAGTTTTGGAATTTTAAAACTGCATTGCCAGGAGTTCAGAGGGGTCAAAGGAGAGGGGCATAAATAGAGACATGCATTTTGTATTAGCAGTGTAAATCCAGAGACAGACTTTTTGAAATAGTCAGATATAGCATGTACTGTTTTTTCCTGCTCAGATCTGCTGGGCCATATACCATTTCTGTGCATATCAGTCCCCAAATTCCAGCTGACACTACCTGGCTTTCTTTGGCTGAGGAATTTCTCTGCCCACATATGACATTAGAAGTGCCAGGGAATTAACAATCCCAGGGAGCGGACTTCAGCCAATGATTGAAGGTTGTATAAATACCAGCTTCCTTTCCCCTCAGGTGGGGCCCCCTTGAGATGCCTGTTCTGTGCTGTTTCCTAATGAGAGGAAGCACCACCTACTCATCCTGGAGACTGACTTGGTCACATGCTCTCTCATCCTCTCTCAGCCTCCTTCCCTTTCTGTCTCATCCCCAATTCTTGCACTGAATCTCTGGAATTACACCCCAATAATATTTGCTTAAGAAGCTGTGTCGCAGGGTTTTGTTGTGGTCTGACTCAAACTGAGACAGAGATGCCTGCAAAGGTATTTCATAGATCCATTCCCATAGAAGAAACAGGATCCAATTTTAGCCATACCATATTGATGATAACATTTAAAGAAACAGATTCTAAGGAAGAAATGAGATGAGCTCAATACTTTGAACAACCCTCACTATTTTTTTTTAAGATTTTATTTTAGAAAGAAGGTTGGGGTAGCAAAGGAAGAGGGACAAGCAGACTCCATGCTGAGCGTAGAGTTGACTCAGGGCTTGATCCCTTCCCACCAGCCTGAGATCATGACCTGAGCCAAAACCAAGAGTTGGATGCTTAACCAACTGAGCTACCCAGGCACTACTGAACAACCCTCACTATTTACAATTATTTGGTAATATCAGATGGCTTCAATAGAATGCTTCTGTCCTCCCATGTGAAAGCATTAAAAAAAACAATATTGAGTCCCATTTTTTTCCCAGTTAGGCAGTGCTGGTAACTTATACCATCTTCCTGAGTCTTGTTTTCCAACAGTTGAGCTATTTTATGATGGGGGGGAGGGCTAGCTAGTTTTTATTTGTAATGGATTCTGGAATGTACTGGAATATTTCTGAATAAGAACAAGAAAAAAAAAAGACTTCTTTTGAATGTTAAAGGAATTATTTGTGTAGGAACACTGAGTCTGAAGTGTTTGGGGAACATGTTGTTCTGTATCCCCTGTTGTAGATCAGTCATTCAAAAACTACAGTGTTAAAATCACCTGTCGGGTTATAAAAACACTAGTCATTAGAGAAATGCGAATCAAAACCACAATACATTTTCACATTACACCTGTCAGTGTGGCTACTCACAAAAAGACAAGAAATAACAAGTGCTGATTAGGATTTGGAGAAAAGAAAATCCTTGTGCACTGCTGGTAAGAATGTAAATTGGTACAGCCACTGTGGAAAACAGTATGGAGGTTCCTCAAAAAATTAAAAAAATTGAAATACAATGGGATTCTGTTTCTATTTCTATTACTGGATTTTTTTTTCAAGGGTACATTTATTTTATTTTATTTTATTTTTTTCCCCAATTTATTTATTTTCAGAAAAACAGTATTCATTATTTTTTCACCACACCCAGTGCTCCATGCAAGCTGTGCCCTCTATAATACCCACCACCTGGTACCCCAACCTCCCACCCCCCCGCCACTTCAAACCCCTCAGATTGTTTTTCAGAGTCCATAGTCTCTCATGGTTCATCTCCCCTTCCAATTTACCCAAAAGCACATACCCTCCCCAATGTCCATAACCCTACCCCCTTCTCCCAACCCCCCTCCCCCCAGCAACCCACAGTTTGTTTCGTGAGATTAAGAGTCACTTATGGTTTGTCTCCCTCCCTATCCCATCTGTTTCATGGATTCTTCTTCTACCCACTTAAGCCCCCATGTTGCATCACCACTTCCTCATATTACTGGATTTTATCCATAGAAAACAAAGACCTTAATTTGAAAAGACATATGGATCTCTATGTTTATGGCTGCATTATTTAAATAGCCTAGACCTGGAAGCTACCCAAGCATCCGTCAATAGATGAATGGATAAAGAAGATGTGGCGTATATGTCCAATAGATTATTACTTAACTGTAAAGAAGAATGAGATCTTGCCATTTGCAGCAGCATGGGTGAAGCTATTATGTTAAGCAAAATAAGTGAGACAGAGAAAGACAAATATCATATTATTTTACTCATATGTGGAATAAAAAAACAAACAAACAGAAATAGACCTATAAATACTGAGAACAAACTGACAGTTTCCAGAGGGGAAGGGATAGAAGTATGGTAAAATGGGTGAAGGGGAGTGGGAAACACAGGCTTCCAGTTATGGAATGAATAAGTCAGGGGGAAGAAAGGTACAGCATAGGGAATATCATCAGTGGTATTTTAATGGTGTTGTATGATAACCAATTGTAGTTACACTTGTGATGAGCATAGCATAGTGATGAGCATAGCATAACTAATAGACTGATCAAATCACTATGTTGTACACTTGAAACTGATGTAACATTATGTATCACCTGTGCTTCAATTAAAACCACACACACACACACACACACACACACACACAAATGGAATGGCCTCCCCTCCAGCATTTCTGATTCAGTAGGTCTGGAACGAGGTTCAAAGATTTGTATTTCTGACAAGTTCCCAGGTGATGCTGATGGTGCTGGTGTAGGGACCACATTTTGAGGGATACTGTTCTAGGCAGAAGGGGGCTTATTGGCAGCCTCACAACGTTAGTATATAACAGAAGTACGCTACTGCAGTGACAGACGTGTCCTATATGTAGAATCAACAGTATTGATTCTAATCTGTTGTTTCTTATTTCCTGCTGGGGAAGCTATTCTTGAAATCTATGAAATATATTACTGTCTTTCCAGAAGCAAGCAGTGAGTAAATATTCTTTTATTTCTTTATTGTTACCTAGATGGATTACTAAAAGATCAAATAGTGGAAAGCAATAGTGTACTCTTGCAGAAACAGAAGACACACAATATGTGAGATGCGTTATTTAGGTTTAGAGGAGAGAATTTTCTTTTTCAGCAACCTATCTTTTTCAGACCACCAACTGGTAGCATTTTGGTGTCAGTGTCCTTACCGAGGGAAGTGTGGTGATGACAAATACGTTGTATTAAATTTTGAAATGAACCTGACTTTGCAGTTGGAAGTGCCAATAAGATCAGGCTGCTATTCACGCTACAGGAATCAGACTGCAAAGGAGATTAAATTTGAGAGTTCCCATAGCCAAGTTCTGCATTCTCTTTCATTTAGATGTTTTGCAGTGAAATTAAAGGTGAAATTTTAATAATGCTTGGCAATGAGGGAATCCAAAAGAGGAAAAATAGAGACTCATTCTAATCAGTTTCACCATCCGGGTTTGACGGGAAGGTGGGGAGTAGATGTAAGTGGTGAATCAATTTAAATGCTAAAGAGAGAGGAACTGCAATGCAGTTTCAATGTATTTACTGTACATTGTCTGTCAATAAACAGGTATTATATTTTGAATTATTTCCTCTTTCCACCCTGTTACATACCTAGACATTTAAGATAGCGTTTGTCTTGTTTATCTCTTACCAAGATTCCTAAGGAAATGACTGTATTAACATCCCTACCTCATTAATTATAATCTGATTTTTCCAGATTTTGTCATTTGGAAATACCTTAAAGGAAATTGGTTCCTGAGTGTGCCTGTGTGTCTCATAGAAAGGCTGTCTTCTTTTTCTATCTCTTCCGAAATTCTCACTGGGCTGTCTACTTTCTGTTCCCAGTCCATACCATTAGAAAAGCAAAACAACCATAGATTGTACTGAAACCTCAAAATGTAGTTCATATGATTAAATGGTTAATCTGACCTTCCAGTGGGAATCAATGGCAGATTGTCACCCTGGCCATTACTTTGAATGTTCTGGGCATGCTCTGAGTTTCCCTATTCCACTGTCCATTCCACTGGTGTTAATAACAGGGACTAGTTAGCATTAGTGGCAGCGATGTAAGTCTGTTTTCTCATTTTGAAATGCTTTTTAAAGTGGCATTTGGCTGTTTCGTATGGCCTTTGGCTGGTAACTCCTGATATAGCATCTCCCCACTTATCATTCTTATGTAGACATAGGAAAAGTAAGGAATATGGATTAAAACATATTCCTCATCTGATGGACAAATTTTCACTGATAGGATAGCCAATGACTAGACTGGGAATGTAGTTGGAGGCTTACCTGTGCTGTACTCATTTGAGTATTTTCAGGAAAATATAATGAAATAAATCTATCCCTGAAAAGCCTACCATCCCACCCAAAATCTATTAGAAGAAAGTTTTATGTAGGCTAGAAGAAAATTTTACTCAGACTTTATAGT
Organism: Neogale vison; assembly: GCF_020171115.1. Classification (NCBI taxonomy): domain Eukaryota; kingdom Metazoa; phylum Chordata; class Mammalia; order Carnivora; family Mustelidae; genus Neogale; species Neogale vison. The sequence continues at coordinate 94,012,213 of NC_058093.1, read as the reverse complement.
TAAGAATTTTTTAATTTTCTAAATTAAAATAATTTGTACGTATACTGTGTCTAAGTGATTAATGAATCAAAATTAACAATTTATAGTGTGTAACCCTTTCAGTTGTACTGTTCATTCCATATTTACCAAGTTGAGTGTCTCCTGTGCCCAAACAACTCTGTTTTCCATGGAGACCTACCTACCGAAGAAGTAGAAATCAAATATCTAGAGAAATAATGTATTTTATTTCAAAGAAACACAAACTAAAGGAAAAAAAAAAGTGTCGAATGTTAATTTATGGATATCTTAAGACCATAATACTTTTCTTACCCCAGAGGTGGATTTCAGTCCACAAACATGTAGGAAATCCATAGCTCACACCAAGTGCTACTTTTACCTCTTACTTCTGTGGTAATTGACCTCTAATCATGTTGTTCCCCTGCCTGAGATGCTCATCCTCTTCTTGCTTTGGCCAATCTCATCCTTTGAAACTTGGATTAATGTGCTTTAAAAAACCATCACTTCACTTACCACCTCCCCCCGCACCTAAGCTGAACTAAACTGTCAAATAAACATCACAGTTACCACCCACCTTAGATTATTTGTCATAGTTATGATAATTCTATTTCCTTGACAGATGATCAGTTCAGAAATGTGCCAGATTGAATCCATCTGAACCACTGAGATGTGAGGAAAGGGACATGAAAAAGGAAGTGTCTCATTTCAGTCGCTGCCTGATCCATCCTAAGATCTATAGATTTTGTGACTTATGGATGAAAGCTTTGCTATGTGTAGTAGGGCAGAGATAAAAAGACATGCTGTCTCCTGGAAGGCATTGTTGAACCTGTGAGTCAGCATTCTGAGCACTGGCTATTACATAAGACCATAGATTTCCTTATTGTAAAAGTCAGCTTCTATCACAGTTTATATCAGCTGCTGTAGGAGTCATTCTAATTGATGGGACGCCTGTCTTCTACGTTCTCATAACACTTTGTGGTTCAGTTATTAATGTCTTTACCACTTTATATTGAGATTATCTGTTCACTTGTCTTTTTTCCTCCATTTGACTCTTAGTTTTTCAAGGGCAGTGACCTTGACTCATTTGTGGTTTTATTCTTGGCATGATGCCAGAGTGTCTGGGATATTAAGATGTACTCAATAAATATTTATAGAACTTAAAAGAGTCCTTTCAGTTGATTTACACAACAGCCCAGTTGGGATGTATTATTATTATTCCAATTTTATTGATGAAGACCTTGTAGCCCAGAGATGTTGATAGACCAAAGTCACTGAACTAGTAAGTTCTAACACCAGAATTTTGAATTTCAGACTTAGGACTCCGAATCAGTGCTTGTTCTACTTTATCAATGTCAGCAAATGCATAGCACACACACCAGCAACATTGGCATTGCCATGTCTCAGTCTCCTGAAATAGCTTTCATTCTTTTTTTTTTTTCTTTCTTTTTAAGTGAGACTTCATCTGAGATTGACTCTCAGTGCTGCACTCAAGGCAACCACTGCCAACTGACTGATATAGCCACAAGATGAAACCCATTTCTAACTGCACATTAAGCATCTTGCCTCTCTTTTCTTTGAGCTGAGCCAACAGCAAGAGAGAGATCATCAGGTACAATGAAAACATATAGCCCACACATGTTTCCTTCTGGCACAACAAAATGTATTTGAGCCAGATATATAGCACTTATCTGGTTTTCCCTGGCAACTTTAGTTGTAATCTTGATCGTATTCAGACAGCTAAGCAGCATAGAATTTATTCATCAGGCAGGATTGGGAGTAGAGAGAGCAGCAGATTCTCTGAAAAAGAAGATATGTAAAATCACAAAGGAGAAGGTGGGAAGTAGCTCCTGAGGGACGACTAACTTTATTCCTTCAGAGTAGAGGTATTCCTACAGGGAGGAATGGAACTGCTAATAACACCATACTGTGAAGTTGAAGGCATCTGTGAAGTTGAGGGAATAAAAAGCAAGCAACATTCCATATGCCAAAGTGGTCCTTATTACATCAGAGTTTATGAAAATAAGCTGAAATAGTGATTCCTTGAGAGGAGGATATGATTTTCTTGGGACGTACTGTCTAGAAGGCAAACAGGTCAAAATTACAAGGTGACAAATTTTGGCTTAACATGTGAGTACATGTTCCATTTTAGCTGCCTTAGCTATGGTGACTAGAGTGATGAGCTCACGTCACTGAAGGTGTTTACAGAGAGGCTGGAAACTTTCTCTCAGGGTTACTGTGGTAAGCATCTCCACACCATCCTGCAAGAAGGGGTAGCTCTGTCGGTCCTCTGCTGCCATTTGGGGCAGTACAGTTCTATATTGTTCTTGGTTTTCCTGTACTGAAGAATAATTAGCCTCCTTGACTCTCCCCCATAAAATGCCAGTTGTGTCCTCTAGTCATTGATCAACCCAGGATGGCCTCACAGAAATCCTCACCAGGAGGATTTCTCCAGATGGCAAAACAGGCCAGGGGATGCCCAGTCTTCCCGAAGTTATCAAGAAAATGTTATATTTAATTAAATAATGAATTTTAACTAATTAGTTAATTTAGTAATAATAAAAATTAAGATGAGGAAATTTGAAGTATATTTTGAATGCATTACAACTAAAAGCAAACACCCCCAAAAATAAATAAAAAAGAAGATGAGGCTGCAATTTTAGATTTCAGGAAAATAGGAAATGTATTTTTTCAAAAGGGTAGTCAGATCCCTGATTAATAAGTGAGGTTTTTTACTGTATAAGCTGTTCCACTGGATGTGGGAGAATGACGTGAGGGAGAAGCTTGACTTCCTCTTTGGAAAGAATATTGTGGTTAAGGAGTGTGTTTATTGAGATAAGTAGAACCCTGTCCTTTAAGGAAATTGGCAGGAACACAATCTCAAAATCCTCTCCATCCAATACTTATCGCAAGTGCAGTTGAGAAAAACATTAGTCCAGATATTCCAAAATCATTTCCTGGATTAAGTCAGGGAAGAGGAAGGCTGTGTCCCTGGAGTACACACTGTTGACAGTCTATAGAATTGTTTTTCCAGAATCATTTATTGCTGTGATATCAGCTACCTGTAGTGTGTCAGGTTATAATACTCTTCCCCATAAAACTCATTGCCACTTCCTCAAAAGATGTGAAAGGTAGGTTTTTTATACTGTACTTATCAGCATGCTATGTGAGGATCTTTAGGAGAAACACTGGCTAGTCCTACATCAAAAGTTTGCGTATTTCCTGATCATATGCTTAGCTTCTGTTGAATGCACCTTGCAAATTGTACTGTTGATAGACTCCCATATTGCTTCTCTCCTGGATTCACTTCATGTTCCCCATTAGCTTCTACTTTTCTTCTCTGCCATTTTGAGTGTCTCATTTTGAGTGCTGGATGTCATTTTCATTCCCCCACTTGCTATAAGTGTGACCTTGAGCAGGTTACTGATCTCCTTGGCATCTTAGTTTTCTCTTATGAATGGAAATCAGAATAGGGCCTATGTCATGGGTTGATGCAGGTATTGATTTGATCTTTGTCAGGTTCTAAAGACAGTTCTTGGTTTGTGGTTACTCTGTAAAATTGTTAGCTATTTATTTTTAAAATTATTAACTTCTATTTTGTGTAAATGAGCAGCCTTAAAGACTTTATAGACTAAACTGAATGTATAAATGAATGGAAACAATAATTGACCTCAGGCAAATGAGTAATCTCTCAGAGACTTAGTGTCTAGACTCATGGGAATAGGATGCTATTTTATAAGATTTGTATTTTAGTTTTTGCTTTTTATTTTGAACTAATTGTAGACTTACAGAAAAAAAAATGAAGATTTGCAAAAACAGTAGAAGAAACCCCCAATATCCTTCATCCATTTCCTCTATTGTTAACATCTCACATAATGACAATTCAGTTATCAAAAACCGGAAAATAACATTGGTACAATATAGCTGGTTTTTAGGATTAAATAAAATAATATAAAGGCTTAATGGAGGGTCTGGCAGCTATCTTGACTTTTTCTTGGAAACCGATCATGTTTGCAAAAGTAAAGTGTCTGGTAATCTTTGGTCAGTCTACTTTGATGTTTGAAAATATTGCTTAAAAATGGTGATTGTAAAAGATTTAGAACTTTTGAACTACAAAGTGCACACGTAGCCCAAGCTTCAGGCTTAGACCACGTTCTTGAAAATAATGGCTTTTTTTTTTAATTAATTTTTAAAAGTGTCTCAGTAACAGCACAATTTGCTATAAATCTTGGCATATCCCTGTGGTAATATAGAGGAATCATAGTGGCCCCAAGCTCTGATAGTAACATGAGCCAAGAGACTGTGTGATTGGCCATAATTATACCCTTTGTCAAGACAGGGGACCTAGGCATTGATGGATATAGGTCTTTACATGCAGCAGGAATGGACATCTATGGAAAATCAATTTCTTTGTTCTGAAAAATGATTTATTGTCATTTCTAACATTTTACTTTGGGCTGATTTCATTTTTAGAGTTCAAATTTGTTTATGGTGTGCAATAAGGATGAAAAATGCATGTGTTCTCTGGTGGTTTTGATTAAAGATAATGGCACCTTCCACTTATATACTACTTTACACTTTTCAAAACACTTACTTTCATTTACATTATTTCATTTTACTCCTCACAACAGCCCTGCGTGGTGGTCATGAGTTTGTGGCTTACCCTCATTTTATGACAGAGAAGACTAAGGGCAAGAGAGGTTTTATGACTTGCCCAAGATCATAAGACAAAAACTGTGCTATCATCTTCTTCTTCTTTTTTTTTTTTTAAAGAGAGATTATATTTCTTTCTTTGAGAGAGAGAAAGAGAGCACAAGTAACGGGGAGGAGCAGAGGGAGAAGAAGAAACAGGCTCCCCAGTGAGCAGGGAGCCAGCCCAATGCGTGATTTGAGCCCAAGACCTTGAGATCATGACCTGAGCTGAAGGCAGACGCCCAACCAACTGAGCAACCCACATGCTCTTAAAACTCTTTTTAAAAGATATTTTTTAAAATAAAAAACATGTTCTTATTGCCTTGATACATAATATTTTGTATATGCAAATATACATTGAGCAAAGTCTTCATTTTGTTCTCCATAACTCTACATAGTTTGTTGTAATACATAAATCAATGTGAGAATGATAAAACAAAACAAAAGGCTGAGGTTATAAAGGTTATGAAGTTATGAAGTTATAAATAAATACATATTCAAAAGAGAGTAAAAATTATTCCCAGTAATTCAATTTTGGGTGAGTGGAATGAAGCCTCATAATCCTAAATGCCTATCATCACCTCTAAACATATTTCAAAATAATTATGGCCCATCTATGCCTTATGAATAGATTCCTAGTATATGAGCATTCTATTATCTTACCTTACCTCTGGCTCCCTGATTCTCTTTCCTTCTCTTCCACAAGATATTGGTTTAGGAAACTGAAGTTTTAGACATAGCTAGAGATAGAGAGATGAAGAAGTAGAGATACAGAGATAGAGACATAGATGGTTATATGGTCATATCATGTGGATTTTTTAATTGGTTCCCTAGATTATATAAGGACAGAAATATTGGTCAGCTTCTCATATATATATTATGTATGTTTATATTGTATTTAATAATATCTGTCTCCACCCTATGTCCCTGTATAGACCCCCAGGATTCAGTAGCTAAGATTTTGGAAGTATACAGGTTCAGGAATAAGAGGTACAGAGACACCTGAGTGGCTAGTGCACAGTTTAGGCAGATGTATTTCTGATCCTTTTGCTTTTAAGAGGCCAGAAGCCCAGGATTGGGTTAGGTGATTGGGAAGCCTGAAGTGAATGTCAGAATAATAACCACCATGATGTCTACCACAGGGAAAGCATGAGAATCCTGAGAGAAGGTTCTGAGCTGTGATGAAGGAAGTATGTTGTTCTTTATTCTGTGTGATTTAATATCTTGTGGTCATTAGACCAGAATGTTTAACCAGTGTTTTCTCTTTTGTTGGTTCCAAATACAGTTCCCTAGTATGGGTAATCGATTTTAATTTTATTTCATCTTCTTTAAAATATATCCCCCATCTACACTCTTTCTGAACAATGTATATATTCAAAAATCTAAGATTTTTATGCTAAATTTGAAAAAAAAAATGCTTTCCAAGGAAACCCCCAGAAGAGTAAAGAAACCAGCTCTAGACACACTGCAGGAAAGGCCTCATTGCTCACCCTGTAGTCTTCAATTTTAGCACAGTACCTAATACAGGTAGGCACTCAGTATTTGTTTGATGAGTTAAAGGAAGCTAGATCTCCCTAATGGCACCATAGGAATCATAAGATTTATGAGCTGAAGGGCTCTTCGGCATTGAATTCAACCCTGTCATTATATTGAGATTCAAAAGGGTTTCATTTTTCAAAGACAGGTAGAGCTAAGATTAGAATCCAGCCACCTTGCAGTCTGCCAAGTCCTCTTTCTACCACCCCATTTATCAGCAAATGGATATTCCATTTCTCAAAGCAGGGTTATTTTGATGTTCCTGATTTTATGGGATGGAACATTGTGGATAGATATTATATCTGGAAATCTGCCTCATCCCTTGAACAGAGTAGTTTCCAAATCATGTACCATGGGACTTTAGTTCTAGGGCTTCCCAATAAGTAACCTGGAAAAATAGATTCTTTGATTGAATAAAAGTGGGGGAAAAAGTAGAAAATGCTGCCCATGTTATTTCTCTAATGGAAACTCATAATCCATCATTGTTGTAGAAAGGGCTTCAAGAAGAACGCCTTTGAGAAACCCATTTAATTGTGTTTCCTCAGGAGTTCCCTAAAATTGAGCATTGAGCACTTTATTTGCACTGTGCCTGCTGAAGCTTTCTAGACCAGTATTGCCAGGGATGACGTTTTCGGGATTGCTGTCATCTACCTTCTGAGGTTGACCAAATGTTACCCAATGCTCTGCAGTCCTTGGGAGCAGCCTGTTCTTTTTACTGGTTTTTCTATGGTGAGATAGTCTGCAGGAAGTCTCAAACCTTTTCTTTCCCGCTGAAGTTATTAGTTAAACTGAAGTATCTGTGAGAAATGCATGTGATGCTGAAGTCTTCATGAGAAGATTAAAAAGAGTGCTGTGCACAGAATGACCATTCACCCTCGTTTGCTTAGGAAAACCCAGTTTTTCCCCATTGTACCCTTTTTCACTCTGAAAAGGATCCTGGTTTGGACATGTAGTAATTCTCCCAGGCCAAGCCCTACTGCATGAACCACCATGTCTCTTCAACTCATGCCCACCTTTGGAGCTAGTTCACATCTCACCTTCCTCCTTGATCTTCCCACACACCACATTCAGTTCTGACTTCTTGCATTGCTGCTATGCTAGGCAGAGTCACCCACTAGCTACATGAGACCTGGGGGCCAGCTCTTTCCACCACAAGTAAGGTTTTCAAAAATTCTTGCCATGGAAACTGGTTTGACCTGAAGAACCCTTATGTCAGTTGTTAAGAACCCATAAGGGAAATAATCAGAGAATTAGAACAAACAACCATGTATAAATTAGGCCTGTAACATCATCCCCAGCAGAGGTCCTGTGTTGTGTGCAGCCATCATGTCTACTGCAGGCCCTCCTCTTTCTCATTGCGCCTGGAGCTTCATCATGCAAGACTGAGTCACCTGTAGTCTGAAATCTCTGGAGCTCAGGCCCAGGACTGTTCCATCCACAGGAGCCTCGGGATTTGTCACTTGGGGCTTCTGATCACTTGATTCCCTTCCTCTACTTGCCATGGCAGTGTGTGCGTGTTGAAGATGGTGTCTTCTCTGACTATGCTGCCCTCATTGTCTATTCCCTTCCCTGCTCTCCTGTTTCACATGTTATTACTCCACAGCTTTCCATTTAATTGTTCAACTGTATATTTTAATTTGGGTTTCTTTCATATAATATATGCTCTTTGAAAATAAAAACTGGCTTAGTGATTCTGAATTACCCGCCATGCCTAGTGTACCACAAGGCTCACATGAATCTGGGAGTTTCAATGGTGGATGTTATTTTAGGCTTCGTCTAGTTCAGCCGTGCTGAATATCGTCCAGCAACTTGTATAAGGTCACCTCTGTGTGGAAGGCCAATCCATGCTGCCAGAAAAGAGCATTGATTAATAAGAGGGAAGTAGGCCCACAGTTAAGGTTGCTGAAGTCTAAATGATTGAAGCCTTGCTCTGGGTTTGACTGACTGGGGACTGTCTGCCTCTTATGGTGTCCTCAGTATTTCTCATAGTGGATAGAGTGGAGATGATTTTTATGAACTGTGCAAGCTTGTAGTGAGGCTTACATGAGGCTGCGTGAATGCCACATGTTATTCAGAATCTGGGACATATCAGGCACTTAGTACATGATAGTTCCTATCAGTTGTTTTGTTTTGCCAGTTTTGAATTCTGTGTCCAGATTGCTTGAAGGCCTGGAGCAAGTTGCCTGAGTTTGGGTGGCATGTTATGGAGACTCAGCATCCTAACATCTGTTCTGAGCCATCTCGGAGGAGGGTTAGGAGTGCGGGATTGCCATGGTGAATAAGGATTCTGCCGGCCCTGCCTACAGCAAGAGAGCTTGCTCTTTTTCTGAACCCACTGACTTTGATGACATTTGGCCAAAGTATCCTTGGGTGTTTACAGCCTTGGCTTTTGTACTGCATGGTTCTTCTGGTCATCACTTCCTGGGCTTTCAAGGATCAGAGTGACATCAGTACCGACTGCCTGGTGAGGCTCCCCAGTGCCTGGCTAAGGAGTGTATGCCTGTCCACCACTTTAGTTCACAGGGGAAATGATTTTCAGTTCATGATGTCAGGAAATCACATTTCCGACACATGTAGGCTTTTTCCAAGGCTTTTTTTTTTTTTTTTTTAAGAGGTTCGCACCTTTTCCTTCATGTGGAGAGTTGATGGGGCACTTATCCGGTCAGCTGTCACTGCTGCTCTGGGAGACAGTTGCCTACTGACAAGCCAGCAGCTGTTAGGTGGCTCTGGCTTGCTGTCTGTCTCCTCAGGTCAGACCACTTATTGTGGGCTCAGCTGAGGTCCCGAGATGTTGCATTTTCACAGCCCCACTGCTGCTCACAGGGGATCTTGAAAGCCCTGCTGCCACCCAGTGTTGTTGTTGCCCTTACAAAGGTTTTAGGGACCAGGAGGGACTTTTCTCTTACTGAGGGTTTGGTCAGCCTGAAGAGGTGCCAGTGATAACTCTGCAGGTGAAGTCACTCTTCCTGAGAAAGGCAAGCCATTTGCACAAATACTGCCATCTTTGGTCTCTTCACCTACTGGCCTGGCAGGTATTTACTTTTTAGAACACTTCCCCATCAATGCAGGACTTCGGTTTTCCTCCATGATTTCATCCTCTCCACATTAGTTTGTGATTACAAGATCTCATTGTTTCTTTTACAGTCCATATATAATTTATTTTCCAGGGTTTTTGAAAATTCTGTAATTGTCCACTTGCCTTTTCACTGTCCTGGGGCTTAGGTGGGAATGAAGATGGGGCTTGGGTTGGGACAGGGAGTTGCTTCTCTGCTTTGAGCCAGCCTGGCACAGTAGTAGGGAACCTGGGGCTTGCCCCAGTTTGGCTGCTTTCCTTCCTAAGTCCCCGAGACTAGTGTTTAGTAAACTCCTTGGGGTTCTCCAAACTTATTTTTCCTTTGGCCTCTTATGTGCAGTTTCATGTGCCTGGAGTGAGTTCTGTACCACACCTGCATTTCCCCTCCCACCTTCACTCAGCTACTCCTCTCAGCTTAGGTGTTGTCTCTAGAAAGCTCTCTCTTGCCCCCTCATTTGGTTAACTATCTCCCAGATATGCCCCCACTATGATGCATGCATGGTTTTACATGGCCCTAGTTGTACAGACGTGGACTATAGCGGACATACTGCAGAATGATCTCCACTATGTATGAGCACTTTATCATTTTCTTAATGGGTTCATTGTGTACCATAAGACAAATGCACCATAAGTTATTTAAGGTGTCACCTATTGTTGGATATTTTGGATGTTCCATTCTTTGGGGTATTATGGATGAATATTGAACAACTGAATCTTTATGCTTTCCTTAGGATGAATTCTCAGAAGAGTTATTGCTGCTGTCACTATTTGTGTTTTGTGGGTTTTTACCTCCTGTGGAATTCTTGGGATTAAAGGATTCACCACAGAGTGGGGCAGAGAGTGGGGACCAGAGATGGGGTGGGGAAAGTCCCTGCAACTTTCTACATGTATTCCAGTTTGACCATGGCTATATCATAAATAATATGGTATCATTATGTCACATGTGTATATTCGACAAAACATGGTGAGGGCATGCAGATGTATTCTAGGATATAGGAAGATGCATAAAATATACTCCAGAACTTTTGTAGTATATAATGTAGTGTATAATTGCATTCCAAAATGGGATCATCAGGGGGAACATCCTAAGGGAAGAGTAGTTCAAGGGCTGTTGGTGATCAATCTCAAATGTCTTTCTGGCCATTGTGGTTAGGATACAGGAGCTTCCTAGATAAGGTGGTACTTGAAAAGAGACTCAGCATTAGAGTGATTTGGATACTGGAGAAGAGAAATAAGAGCTGGAGAAAAAATTCTAAGTGTAAAGAATTGTGAAAGCAAAGGTTAGAAGCAGAAAAGCAATGGGCATTTTTCTAGAATAGTGAGAGTTTCCAGTCGCCACATGAATAAGAAACATCTATGTCATTTGCACACTACCTTCACACTTCTTGTTGTAACTGCATGCTTCTATTCATGTAATATATATTTTGCGTCTAATAAGTCTTGTTAATTAAGTAAATGCATGTTAAAATCATTTTACCTTAAAGGGAAAATAAGTATTTCTTTGTTGACCTTCAGCCATGAAAAACCTGGGACAAAGGATGAGGAACCATAGAAAATGCTGTGTGAGGTCTTTATATTAAGATAAGTTTTTGGGCATGTTGCCTTGAACTCTGATCTTGATGTATTTTCTGTTGCTTCAAAAGGAAAGCTTCTTGCATTTGTACATCTGTGTGACTGTGTGAGTGCGTTTGTGTGCATGTTTACATGGCTGATTTTCAGAGGGAATGTGCTCATTGTGGAAGTATTAAAATAGGTTACTCTGGGTTGCTAGTGCCACATCGCTAGTGTCCCTCCACAGCCTACCCCCTCTCTCGCAACTTACCAGCCCTTCCTACAATCCAACGGTCTGATGAGTATCCATGTTACCCCGGTCGTTGTGCACATGTGTGTGTATATGTGCCTACACACACCGCTGGACGTTCGTGTATGTGTGTAAGCTGAGAGGTATGTAAGCGTTTGTTACTTATTTTTGAAAGGACTGTGAAATGAAAACAAGAAGTGACATGACAAATCTCACTGATGAGAAAGCATCTTTCCAGATTATGAAGGGAAGGAATGGCTGCCAATACCCTTGGCAGTACTGAGTCCTACCTTACCGGTATCCTTAAGGATAAACATGCTATTAGGCTTTCTGTAAACAGACCAGATTCCTATAAAATCAAGAATTTGTTGTTAAGAAATGCTAATTATAATAACTAGGATATGAAACCCAGAGGCCACAGAATAGGAGATGCATACAAGACTTCTGGCCTGCAGGCCTTGAAGCATCAATCATTTCTTAGACCTAAATGGCAGATCACAGAAGCAAACTAGTGCATCCTCAGTATGACTCCCAAGTGTTTACTTTCTTCCTCCTGGTCTCTTTAGGTATGCATTAGATGAGTGTGAATTTCACCCTTTGCTTTCCCATTAGGAAATGGGTTAATAGTCTACCTCCCAGATTTCCTAAAAAGATTAAATGAGGTAACAGCTAGTGCAATGCGGGTCACCTAAAATGGATATTCCCAGCTTTTCCAAGAAGGAAAAATGAGAGTAACAAATACAACTATACCAAACTCACAACATCAGCATAAGTAGAAGACAGGGAGGACCCAAACTCAGAATTACACGAAGTAGAAAAGTAAACATCAAATCCAGTAAGCTATCTCTAGCACTGCCTGCCTTCAGGAAGTGCAAGGGTACCTAAGGGGTGAGGAGAGAGTGCTGCCCTATAGGAAAGGGGGTGGGGCAGGAAAGTTATCAGCAGACCTAAAACTTTCTTAATGCCACCACAAGAGAGAAAAAAAATCACCCTGTATATGAGCATAATGAAAAATGCACTTCAGTTCAGAGCTTTCATTTCTGGGAAGAGACTTAAAAAAGGCATGCCTCATCTGAGCAAGCAGCCTTAGAAAGATTAATGCTGCATGAGGAGAAAAAGTATGTATTTTTATTTGAATTTTATTAATTTTGTGAATTAACTGAGGGAGAACTTCTGTCTTTATAATGTTGATTCTTTCAGCAAGGAGCCTATGTTCAAGTAATCCTTTATGTCTCTCAGGAGTGTTTTAATATTTTCCTTATATAAGTTTTGTGCATTTCTTGTTAAAGTTATTCTTAAATATTTCACACTTTCATTGCTGTTGTAAATGGGTTTTTTTTCTCTTTGTATCTTCTAATTAAATATTTTCTGTGTAATTGAAGACTATTGATTTATGCTAATTTTATAGCTTGCTACTTCATTGAATCCTTTTATCCTTAGAGTTAATTTTACCATTGATTCTTAAGGGTTTTCCAAGTACACAATAATATAATCCCCACAAAAAAATATTGCTTTACTTCTTATTCATTTTTTATCCAAATAATTAATTTTTCTTGTCTAAATACAATGGGTATTACATTATTGATGAATAGTGTTTCAGGCAGTCAGAAATTTTGCCTTTACCTGATCTTGGTGGAGACATCATTTGCGTCACCCCACTGAGAAAAGGTGCTAGCTTTAAGCTTAAGGTAAATATATTTTAAGAATGTATTCAACTCCTATTTTCTTACATGTATTTTTTATCATGCATGTAGAATTTTGTCAAATGATGAATTGCATAAATAGATTTCTTAATATTGAACCAACCTTGCTTTCCTTTTCTTTTCCATGGCCACTTGGACATGGTGTATTATTTTCTTGATATGGTATTGGATTTTGTTCAGTACTATTTTATTTAGAATATCTGCATTAACATTTAAACATATTTTTGTATTCTGTACCAATTTAACTAGTCTTTACTAGATTTAGTTTTCAGTGTTATATTCTGTAGCCATTTGTAGAGAAATTTGATCCTTCAAGGCTGAAATAATTCCCCTGTGAAACCATATGGGCCTGGCATGGTATGGTACCATGATTATCCTTCTCTGTTTATTCTAGGAAAATTGATCTGTTGATGCTTTCTATTTTTAATGACATCAATACTGGTAAACGTATTTCCCTAGGAAATTATCCATTTCATTTGGATTTTCAAATTTATTTGCATAGAGGTTTACCAAATAATTTCTTGTTTTTTTAAATAAGTTTTTATTTAAATTCCAGTTAGTTAACATACAGTATAATAGTAGTTTCAGATGTACAATGTAGTGAATCAACACTTCCATACAACATCCAGTACTAATCACAAATTCACTCCTCCTAAAATTCCTTCTAATTAAGGAGTTATTTCTTCCTAATCATTACTTATTTTGCATCTCATAGCTTAAAGGTTAATATACCTACTATATAAAGGATTTTTATTTTGAAAAATGGGGGAAAGAGTAAAAATCTCAATACCAATTTTTTTTTAAAGATTTTATTTATTTATTTGACAGACAGGGATCACAAGTAGGCAGAGACACAGGCAGAGAGGAGGAAGCAGGCCCCCTGCCGAGCAGAGAGCCCGATGTGGGGCTCGATCCCAGGACCCTGAGATCATGACCTGAGCCGAAGGCAGAGGATTAACCCACTGAGCCACCCAGGCGCCCCTCAATACCAATTTTTGAAGAAGCATGAATAGATAATGCACAAAAACATATATAAATGGCCTTTAGTCATATTAGATTCATTCACTTTTATTCATAGTAGTATGAATGAAAACTGTACTGAAATATGCTTTCTCACCTGTGCGATTAGCACATGTTAAAACATTATAACAACATACTCTCTTGGTGAAATGGGAGAAACAGGCATCCCTTCATATTGGTCATTGGAATAAAATTAGATATTGACCTTTATGAAGTGGAATTTGGAAATATCTACTGGAATTACAAATTATGTACACTCTTATACTTTTATTTGACCTTACCCTCTTTACATATGTTTACCAAGAAAATATATCTCCTATAGTGTAAAAAGATACATGAGCAAGGTTATTTGTTGTGGCATTGTTTGCCAGTACGAGTCACTGGTAATAATGTAAATGCTCATCCACAGGAGAGGTGTTGTGGTGGAAAGTGTTGAATGAACTATGGTGCGTCCACACACTGAAGTGATATAGGCTGATTTCCAGGATGTATTATTAAATTATTAAATTAAAGATGCAGAACACCTGGGTGGCTCAGTTGGTTAAGCAGCTGCCTTCTGCTCAGGTCATGATCCCGGAGTCCTGGGATAAGTCCTGCATCAGGCTCCTAGCTACACGGGGAATCTACTTCTCCCTCTGACCTTCTGCTCTCTCATGCTCTCTCTCACTGTCTCTCTCTCAAATACATAAATAAAATCTTTAAAAAAAATTAAAGATGCAAAGCACATAAATGTTAGTATACTATGCTATTTTTTGTGTAAGAAAAATTAAGAAAAACAAAAGAAAATCTAGAGATTAAAATTAATTACCTATACTGTGTGAGTAGGAATTGAGTGGAAAAGATGGAAGGAATTGGGAATAAGGGTGGTAGAAAATGACCCTTTTGTGAATATACCATTTTCATAGACCTGATTTTTAGAGCTTTGGTAATGTTTCATATATTCAAAAGTAAATTTAAAAAGCAACAGAAAATAAATAAAACCCATAATAACAAGAGGGATGTGGAGTTAAAGCAAAATCAAACAGAAAGAAATGAACTGTTTATTTAAAATGAATAAACATAGTCTCCGTAAGTTGAGGTGGGGGAGGAGAATTAACTCAAGCAACTTTTATTTTAACTATTTTTATTTATTTGAGAGCTAGAGACAGAGCTTGAGTAGGAGGGGGAAAGGGCAGAGTGGAGGGAGAAGCAGACTCCCCACTGAGCAGAGGGATCCCGATGTGGGGCTCCATCCTAGGACCCTGGGATCATGACCTGAGCCTATGGCAGATGCTTAACCAAGACTGAGCCACACAGGCATCCCTCAAGTAAATTTTAAAGAGTGTTTGAATCATACGTTTATCATCAAAAGACAGAAAAACAAACCAAAACATTCTAAAGAAATATTAAACTCCAATTCTGTCATAAAAAGTTTTCTTTGTGAAAGCATGGGTTGGCAGTTCTGGAACAACTTGTTATTCACTATCCTTTGAGCCAGGTTTTGCACCGTTGTTGAAGTGAGTTTCAGATCTGGAAAGGAGAAACTATGGAATGAGCACTGTGGTTTTGGTTTACAATTGGTGATATCAGTATAATGATGATAGATGTGATAGATGATTAGATAGTTAGACTGATAGACAGACAGACAGACAAATAATCCCAACATGTTAAGGGCTTGAAAGACTTCAGTTACATATTTACAACTAAAGAGAAGCTGGAAAAACTAAAAACGAATTTTCTTGGACCCATCAAGAATCAAGACTTCAAAGCAAAGTGACATCCTAACATCTGGAGAGACAGGTGCATCTACAGAAATACACTGTTGAGATCTGTACACATTGAGCAGAGGCTGCTGAAACCATAAATAAAAAACACATAAATAGTAATTTTGTCAAATTGCTAGAGGTAGAATGTGGGCTAACTTGACAGTGAGCAACCTGAGGGACTACAGTCTTAGGAAATGGGCCCACGCTTTCCTGGGCCTTCCCTTCAGGAACCCCACCAGGTTCTCATGGTGAAAATTGTAGAAAGATCCCCTTTGCAGTAGTGGGGAGAGGGGAAGAGTAGCAATTGTGAAATATACTAAGTCTCCTCTATCACAAAGTTCTGCTCTCCCTGAGAAAGGACTTTATCAGAACTTAAGTCTAAAACTTTATCCCAGCCTGGGGAAGGGAAGTCCTCCCTACTCTACCCCTACTTAGCTAATAGGGATGGAGTTAAGTCAGAAGAGGAAGTAGATTAGGAATGCTCAGGAGAGGGAATAGGAAAGAGGGCAGGGAGGAAAAGATACATAACATTATAGAAACACTGTGGAAGTCACAGCCCTAAGACACAAGGCCATTAAAAGACTGAGATTTGGTTATAAGATTATAAAGTGGACCTTACCATCACATCAACAGGGTTCCATTATAATAACAGTGGATTACAACTCAAAGGGGAGCTAAAAGCAGATTCTCTCCAAGGAGGAATGTATGGGTAAACCCAGAGTCAAGACTGAAGACAAAAACAAAGGCATTGGAAGAATTTGAAGCTCTTGATATTCATACTTGTCACCCAAATTAAAAAAAAAAACAGCTTAACTTTTCTTCAGATTAACCTCAATCCATATAATAGAGTTCTATTTACCTCAGTTCTTATTGGGTAGTATGATAAGTCCAACTTTCAGCAAAACCTACAAGGAATACCTAAAACAAGAGAAAACACACACTTAAGAGGCAAAACAGTTATTAGAATGAGAGTCAAATGTGACACAGATGTTGGAATTACCAGACATGGAATTTAAAACAATAATGGTTAAAATGTTTAGGGTTCTAGTAGAAAAAGTAACAACATGTAAGAACAGATGGGTATCAGCTCTTTGTCTGTAGTGCCATTTGCAAATATCCTCTGCTATTCTGTGGGTTGCCTCTTTGTTTTGTTGACTGTTTCTTTTGCTGTGCAGAAGCTTTTGATCTTGATGCAGTACCCAAATTTGTATCACATGGTTGGGACTGGAGGAGATTATGCTGAGTGAAATAAGTCAAGAAGAGAAAGTCAATTATCATATGGTTTCACCTATTTGTGGAACGTAAGGAAGCATGGAGGACATTAGGAGAAGGAAGGGAAAAATGAAGGGGGAGAAAACAGAGTGGGAGACGAACCATGAGAGACTATGGACTCCAGGAAACACACTGAACGTTTTAAAAGGGAAGGGAATGAGGGCATGGGGTGAGCCTGGTGATGGGTATCACCAGGAGGGCACATATTGCATGGAGTAGTGGGTGTTATATGCAAACAATGAATCTTGGAACACTACGTCAAAAACTAATGATGTATGGGTACCTGGGTGGTTTGGTGGGTTAAAGCCTCTGCCTTCGTCTCAGGTCATGATCCCAGGGTCCTGGGATCGAGCCCCACATCGGGCTTTCTGCTCCGCAGGGAGCCTGCTTCCTCCCCTCTCTCTCTCTGCCTGCTTCTCTGTCTACTTGTGATTTCTCTCTCTGTGTCAAATAAATAAAATTTAAAAAAAAACTAATGATGTACTATATGGTGACTAACATAACACACGCAAAAAAGAAGAACATATGGGTAATATAAGAAAAAAATCACAAGGAAATGTATAAAAACCACTATAACAGAAATGAAGAATAAGTCTTTGATGGGTCAGTTAATAAACCAGACACAGTGAAGAAAGAATCAGTTAGTTTGAAGATAGGTCAATAGAAAATACCCAAAATGAAATGAAAAGAGGAAAAAAGAAGAACGAGAAAGATGAAACAGAACATTGAAGAACTGAGGGACAATTTCAAAAGGTATAACATGAATGTAGTTGGCAACAAGAGAAGAAAGAAAAAAATGGAGCCGTTTAGGACGGTCAAGAATAAATAGCCCACACAGACAACAGCACAAACACTCAGGTATGTCATATTGAAACTACAGGAAAACCATGAATAAAGAGAAAATTTTATTGAAAACCATAGGTAAAACTATAATTATTGAGGATCCTAGGATGGAAAGCAGATGGTGACAAAATAATCTAACTGTATTGAAATGTCTGAAATGACTTTACAGAAGGTTGTGGACAGAAAAGGTACTGACTTACGTAACTTTGGAAATGACTGGAAAGTATAAGACGACAGGCAAAAAGAGCAATGCATAAGCAGTTCCCAAGTGATGAGATTGTTTTCTACATGGAGGGGTGCAGGTTAATACTTCTGAAACCACTCTACGTGTATACCAGCATTGAACTATTACGTAGATAGATGGTGGATGGAGGGAACCAGATGTCTCATTGTTGGAGCAAAAGTTTATGGACAAAGAAAAGGAGGAAGCTAGAATGATCCATGTAATAGTAGGTTAAACCTGGAGCCATCAGTGTGAACTTATGTTTTCTTTAACAAATGGATATGTATGGAAATATCTACAGATATGTGTGTCTACATAGATTACTAGATACTCATATATTTCTTAGTTTTGTCAGCTGAGAGGACCTAGGAGCTATGTCATCACAGTAGCAGTGAACACACCTAGCACCCAGACCTTAATTTCTAATATCATTCTCCAATTAAAGGCACCAGGGCTTCTTGGAGAAATGATGAGAATAAGATATAAGACTGGGAGATAATGAGCCTGGAATGTCTTGTAGTAGTGCCAGAAGGTGAGAAAGTGTGAAACAGCCTCTTTCACACACAT
The DNA here is from genome assembly GCF_020171115.1 of Neogale vison. Classification (NCBI taxonomy): domain Eukaryota; kingdom Metazoa; phylum Chordata; class Mammalia; order Carnivora; family Mustelidae; genus Neogale; species Neogale vison. The sequence goes on along the minus strand of NC_058093.1, from coordinate 93,993,744 downwards.
ACACAAAGATATGTGTATGTCAGAAGAAAACAGATGTACCTGAAAGGGCTCCCAATGGCCAAAGCTATAACAATTGGAGCAAAAAACGTGATTTTTCCTAGTATGTACTCTTGATATGAAGTAATTAGGCAGATATTTTCTTTGTCTCCTTCCCCTGAACCCATAACCTCTTGTCTAAACCATGAGAAAAGTGCCAAGCTCAAATTGGAAAATACTCTATAACATACCTGATTAGCACTCCTCAAAACCTTCCAGGTCAGCAAAACTATGTAAAATCTCAGACACTGTCATAACCAACCAGAATTTAAGGAGACATAGTAACTAAATGTAATGTGGTACCTTTAATGGGATCCTGGATCAGAAAAAGTCATTTGGTAAAAAAATAAGGCAATCTGTAAAAATTGTTGGAATTTACTTAGTAATAAGGCATCAGTTTGGCTCATTAAATTGTGAATGAACATACCATACCAGTGTAAGATGTCAATAATAGAATTGGGATTTGGAATATATGGGAACTCTCTATACTATAGTTACAACTTTTTGTGATTCTAAAACTCTACCAAATAAATTGTTTATTTGAAAACTGAAAAATGCATGCAGGAATACTTTGTTTTATTCTTGTAACTTTTATGGAAGTATATGTCTTAGCCCATTCAGGCAGCTATAATAGAACACTATAGGCAGGATGGAAAGTCCAAGATCAAGTATCCAAAAGATTCATGGTCTAGTGGGGACCAGCTTCTCAGTTCACAGGTAACTGACTTCTGTCTCTGTTCTCATGCGGGAGAAGGGGCAAGAGAGTTCTGGGGTCTGTTTATGAGGGTGCTAATCCCTCTCATGAGGGTCTCACCCTCATTACCTAGTCACTTCCCAAAGGCCCCACCTTCAGACACCATCACATTAGGGATTAGGTTTTGACAGATGAATTTGGGGGATAATATCTAGCAGTATGGAATCATGTAAAAGAATGAAAAATGCATTGAAATAAAGATTAAATTACCAAAATATATGCCCATTAGAAAGCATTCAGCAGAAAAATAGAGCATCTACTGTAGAGAGAGAAGTTTGGACATTATGAAATGGGGAGCTATTGAAGATTTGAGTAAGAGATATCAAAGTAAGTTATAAGTTTTGGGAAGATGAACTACGGACATATGGAGTACAGCTGGCAGTTCAGAAATAGTTCAGAAATGCTCTAGCCAGAAGGGGCAAGAGGAAGTTTGGGGTGCTTGGGAACATCACTGACATAGTCTTAGCATTCTCTTCCCATAATCTTAGGGCAACAGCCTTGTTCAGAGCATGTAGTACACATTGTCTGTGGAAGATGAAAATGTGGGATTCCCTTTGCGTGAGAAATGCCCATTATGTGAATGAGAGTAAGACCATGTCTATACAGTTATTGATAGCCACTTGAATCCTCTTATCAACCACATGACTTGGGCCATTTCCTATCCAACACATACTGATACACACATGTATTCATATGCATGGTGTGTGTGTGTGTGAGAGAGAGAGAAAGAGAGAGAGTTCAGTTTTTATTTTCAAGGAGTAACAAGTTCATCCTTTATGCCTCTGTTTGTACTCAGTCTTTCTGCTCGCCAGCTCTTCAATTATTTAGTTCCTACTTTTCATTATTTCTTTACCACAGGGAAAAGAGAAAAGTGGAAATACTAATGAATCTATATACTCATTTATCAGAAATTCTTCAGAGGTGTGATGGGTTCAGAAATCAATAGGCTGAATGAATTTCTCTTGTCCTCATTTGTTTTCTTCCTTCTGGGATTCCTCTCTCTGCTGCCTGCCCTTCTCCCCCAGCTGCAGAAGGAGAATTTGAGAAGCAACGTTTTCTCCTTATAATCTTTTCAGTGGTGTAACCTGTAACATAATGCCTAAACCTCTGAAGGGTACATCAGGACATTTAGAGAACAATTACTTATGTTTAACTAAAATCTTCTTACTGAGAGTAAATGGAAAAACACTTACCTGGAGTTCACATTTCGTCCACATTCCCCTAAGCTTTTAGAATCTCTACTTTCAAGACAATTCTGCTGCTACTTTCAACCGCTTAACCTTCTGGAAAAAGGGGCTCAGAGTTTCAGCTGCCACTTGCAGTCCTTTTGGTGATGACCAGATAATGCTGTCTTCCCCTCCACTGCATATACATTCTTTGTGTGGTAAAAATGTTTAGAAAAAGGTTGGGGGTAGGGGGTCTTTATGTAGAAATTGGAACTTGTTTCCTAATTAAGTCCTGATTTCTGCAGATTCTCATTAAATGGTTGTATGCTCAACACTAAGCCTTTCGTCTGCGATACATCGGTAGGTGAACAGTTATACATGAAAAATCTTTTGGAAGGCATTTTTGTTTTGTTTCCTAGACTAAAAATTTAAATTACCTCACTATTAATTTTTTGCTTTTCTTATTTGAGTTTTAGGATGCCTTTGGGAGACTGTTGTCTTAGTTTCACCTAAGAGCTTTGAGTAGAGGGATTTGCTGGGTTTGCGTTATCTATTTGAAATTAAAAATGAAAAGAACGGACAGAATTAGGGCCCCTCACTATTCCAGTAGGGGGCAGACCCAGGTTACAGAGCTTCGCCAGAGCAGTCTTTTGTGATCTACAGTATAATTGGATAAATAATGACTATGCCCTCCCATTCTACAAGTGGGTTGTGTTATACAGCTTTCAGTGTGTAGCTCTTCACTGGCAATGGTGAAAATTTTTTAAGAACAATGCTTTTTTCCCCCTCGTATTTATTTTCATTTTTCTTCTTTTTGTAGGAAGTATATTAAAAGAGAAGATGATATTTTCAGTCTTTTTATAACTTTAAGACTATGTACTATACAAGTTAAAGCACTTAAATACTTAAAAAAATAAAGATATATATACAACATCAAAAATAAAAGTTCCCCTTCACGAACCCCTTCCTCATTCAGCCCCTCTCTCTAGTCTCAATAATCAACAAAGCTTGGCTTGCTAACATTATTAACTTGAGGTTTCAAAATATTTTTCATATGTACATAATACATTTACATTTGTCATGTATTGAAATGCAGGTGTTTTAGCTCATTCCTTTTAGTTGCTCTCCAAAGGATCTTATGTACACAGTGATCATCTTGAAAGGACAGTGAAAGCTAATTCTAATACTAATTCCATGTAGTGGAGGGGGGAAAAATCATGCTGTGATGAATATCACTAAAGGAATGTTGAGAATAAACATAGCATATTGTATCTTTGCTTTTGATAAGTGAGGATAATTTATTTCCCTATCTTAGATTTTTGAAATTTTTTTAAATTTTTGCTTAACTAAGGGAAATATGAAGATATGGGACTCTTACATTACACATTTGAACTTTAGTTGGAAATGGGTTTTAATAGAGAAAATGAAAAATATGAAGATAGTGTAAAATCTTTTCCAGAGGCCACATGGCTAGAATGATTAATGAAAAAACAATGTTGGTGGCCAAATATTTCTAGAAATAAAACTGAGATCCAGGAAGAAATCTCAGAATCTGACTTGCCTGTTGCAGAATCTTCATATAATTATATCCTTTTAATTCTCCAAGGAGCATTGGAAACTTGAATTTTTTCAGTCTGATGGTTTGCCCTTTACTCAAATTCTTACATCTGTACCACTGCATTCTCCCTTAGATATTTCAGACAGATAGATAAATATCCCTTTGTTGGAATACTGAGGGGGACTAATGTCATCCATTCTTTTGATTGTTAATTACAAATAGTGTAAATCCAGGACATTCAAATTCCTCTACTCAAATTATATATATAATTTCTCTGGCTATAAATTATTTAGGAGCATGGAGTTGCCTTTTTCTTCTTGTGTATTCCTATATACTTTAGTCATTCTCACCCCAATTTGGGTATGATTTGGTTGTTCTTTAAGTGCTTGTTCAATTGGTAAGAGAACTAAATCATTAGCTACAATTTAAATCTCCTTTGAGTCTACTTTATTGTGGCATTTTATACATAAAATTTATGTAAATGCCTTAAATTAAGTGTTCAAATTGTTCACATTTTTTTTAATTTCTTGGTTTATTAGGAACTGATTTTTAAAATGAGTTTATCCCGGGGCGCCTGGGTGGCCCAGTGGGTTAAGCCGCTGCCTTTAGCTCAGGTCATGATCTCAGAGTCCTGGGATCGAGTCCCGCATCGGGCTCTCTGCTCAGCAGGGAGCCTGCTTCCCTCTCTCTCTCTCTGCCTGCCTCTCTGCCTACTTGTGATTTCTCTCTGTCAAATAAATAAATAAAATCTTTAAAATGATTTTATCCTATTTGTTTTTGAAATAATTTTATAAAGTATAATATATACAAAGCATAATATATACATGTACATATATTCATAATATATACATAGAAATCATAGAAATCATAATGTTCCCTGGAAGAATTTGTAAAATATATATCATACATGTACACAGTACACATATAAGAAATTGCCCATTCCTAAGTCCCCAGCATTCCTCCTTATGTCCCATCTCAGGGAAACACACTGTCCAAGCTAATTATTATTTTGACTTGTACCTTCATAGTCTAATTTTGCCTGGTTTTTGGAATTTATGTAGAAATAAACTATTGTCTTTCAGCATTATGTTTCTAGGATTCATCCATGTTGAATATTAGTGATAAATATACATGTAGTTTGTTCTCGTTCTTTACAAAATAGCATTCCATTGTTTGATAGAATATTTATTCATTGTATTTTGATGGTCATTTCGGTGTATGTCTTTTTTGCATTTAAATCTCCGTGCAGCACTGTTAGGTCATCTGGTGTGCATGCCTCCACTTTCAATACAAGCTGCCCCAGCCGCTTATTGGCTGTCCCAGCAAGGATTCTAAAGTCAGTGGATGAGAGTCCTGGGTGCGACATACCCTTGTCAGTTTGGGTGCTGTTGGTCTTTTCCAAGTAGGCACTCAGTGGGGAAAGCAGCAGTATCTCATTTGTTATTGAAGCTGCATTCCTTTGATGACTAAAGATATTGAGCCCTTTTCATACCCTGGTCAGCCATTTGCTTATCTATTCTGTGGAGTTCCTAAGCCTTGCCAGTTTCTTGTTTGGTCTCTCCACTGTGTTGCTGATCTCCAAGAGTACTTGATTCTCAGTATATTTTTGACATGGCTTCTTTTGTTCACACAATCTTTTCCCCATTGTGTATTGTGTAATTTCACTCTCGTAACATTGCCTTTTGAAGAAAAGAGGTTTTTAATTTCTATGTTACAAAGTATACTTTTCTTCTAAGTATTCTGCTTTTTGGAGTGAGATCATCAATGATTTTATTTTTATTGTTTTTCTTGAGTTTTGTGGCAGGTTGAAAAATGGTTCCCCCAAAGATATCTGCATTAAATCCCTGGAGCCTGTGAATGTTATCTTATTTGGAAGAAAAAAATGTGTGTTTTCAGATATGATTAATTTAAGGATCCTGAGATGAGGATACAATCTTGGATTATATCCAGTGGGCCTTAAATGCTATCCCACTATCCAAGAGAAGAGAAGAAAGACACCCAGAGGGGAAGATACCGAGAGGAGAAGGCCATGTAAAAAGACAGAAGTAGATTAGAGGGTTGTGTGACCACGTGTCAAGAAATGGCAAATGCTACCAGTAGCTAGAATAAGCAAGGAACCCATTCTCCCCTAGAGCTTCTATAGTGAACACAGGTCTGCTGACACATTCACTTTGGACTTCTGGGTCTTCAGAAGTGTGAGAGAAAAATTTCTGTTGTGTTAAGCACCAAGTTATAGTAATTTGTTACAGCAGTCTGGGAAATACGGATTTCATAGGGTTTCTTGTTTATGACTCCATGAATCTGGCCTGGATTCATACCAAGAATTGGCAAATGCTCTAGAGACAGAAAGAGTGTAGAGTATAGTCAAATCTCTGAGTTCTTTTTCTGGAATCTTAACTTCAGAATTCTATTTGACTCAGCATTTCTATGGTGATAGGTGATTGGTTAATTAATCAATTAATAGATAGACAATGTTTAATTGGCTTTTTGTTGTTCTCAGTACAATTGTTGGTATGTGTCAAGCTATTCCATCATAACCAAAAGTAGAAGTCTCCTGTAAACACTTTTTTAAATTGGAATTCTCTCTATTTTCCCCCAAATTTACTTTGTTCTCCAAAAAGATAGATGGTATTTACTCCTCATTCTCAAATAAGATATTCATTCGTCTGAGGTATCAAGCAGTGAATAGAACAAGAACTCCCAACTCCTTGTAGGTATTAAAATGTACAGAATAAAGCTGTTTATTTTTTTAAATTTATCCTTTCCTGAATAGGAAAATAATAATGTTTGATTTTCTGGCATTGGGATGAGTATTAAAGACAGATAATTTACATTTTGTTTTTTAAAGATTTATTTATTTATTTATTTTAGAGAGAGTGCACATGGGAGTGGAGGAAGGAGTAGAGGGAGAGGGAGAGATTCTCAAGCAGACTCCACACTGAGCATGAGAGCCCAACACACTGGGCTCAGTCTCACAAAACCATGACCTGAGCCAAAACCAAGTGTTGGAAACTTAACTACTGAGCCACCCAGGTGCCCCAGATAATTCACATTTTAAATTGGTATATTTCTGTAGTTCTCAATGAAAGAAAATAAATGATACCTAATATATTTTTAAATTAATTAACATATGGACTATACTTTGGTCATACTTCTGGTTCTAGTCTAATACTCTTACTCTTTTACTGAAATATGAGATAAAGGAAACATTAAAAATTATTTTAGTAATTTGTTAACAGTTAAAATAGTAATTTGTTATTAGTAACTTTGAGGATTGCTTAATGCATTAAAGGACTGAGATGGTTGAAATAACATTGGGAACCTTAAAGCATGTCAACATAGAATAAGGTGTGTGTGTGTGTGTGTGTGTGTGTGTGTGTGTGTGAGAGAGAGAGAGAGAGAGAGAGAGAGTATGCATATTAGAAAGGATCTTTGAACCTCATAAAATAGAATCTTATGCACTGTATTTATCACTTCATATTGAAATGTAGCATCACACACACCTTTACATGACCTTTGATACTGCAAGAATTTGAAGATATAATATTATATAACACACTCTCCTCAGAGGCAACTTTTCCCTTGCCAGGTGGGAGTAGACAGGTCATTCCATGAGAAATATGAATGTGTGAGAGAAATATAACCATAGACAATCTCAAGGGAAAAGGAACAGCTTAGAGCTGCAAGGGAATTAACATCAAAAATGTTTCTCAGATTGGTGATTTGATGATAATTGGAACAGAATGACAGGCAAGGTGTGTGTTATTCAGTCCTCTGGGAGTTCTTTATAGAAGACAGTCTGTTGTATGACTCTTGGGGTGGACACCATGAAACTAACATTCCAATCGGTTAAAGTTGGAAAATTTTTTTAAAAGAAAAATCAATTTAAAATAAGATTGTTTCATTTTTCCTCTATATAAACTTAAACATGAATACATCAAACTTCTAAAGAATGGGCTAAAAGAAAAAATTTGTTTTCCCCATTATTTGCTTGTCTTCCTGTAGAAAATGCCTGTTAATGGTCCAGAGAACCATGGTGCATATTATTTTCCCCTGGTGTTGTGGTCTTCAGATTTCCATATTTTCTGTGCTACAGTATAAGATGTGAATTAATATTAGTGACCTTTTGCATGTCAGTTTATCTGCTGTTCAGTTGTCTATGTGAGGCTGAGATCCGAGGTTAATGAATTAGACTTCTTGAAAAATTGTAATTGGCATTCTATTGTTATTTTTTTAAAGCAAACCATTTAAAAAATTTAATGTATCATTTAAAAATGATACATTGTCTTTTAAAATACATATATGGTAATATTTATGCACACATACATTTAATATATGTGTGGCTTTATTTTGGCATATTACCTACATAAAATTCATCAGGAAATCAAAAATCAACTGAATCTCTTAAATTATACTTGAAAAGTGTGAATTGTGAAATGTAACATTTTTCATAGTTCATGATGTAGTGATTTCATCTAGAAGTTTAGGGTTTATGAAAAGGGAAAATATTACAAAAACATTAGTGATTGTTAAGATTATGAAAATGATTAACAGAAACCAGAGTCAAGGAACATCAAATGACAGGACAGAAACCTTCATCATTATGGGATACTGGATCTGAATATAGCATCCAGGTATTATTGTGTGAGAGACTATAAGAACAGATGAACCACAAGTGGATAATCTTAAGGAGTTTCTTTCCACTACCACCCTCATTAATCTCTGTTGACTCTGGATAAATTGGATCTAGGTCCCACCATAGTCCAAATCTCAGTGGAAGGAAGATAGTAGGATGCAACTAGATACTATTTTCTAATGCCAGTTTTGCTATTCAGTTTTTACTGAATAGAGTGTCAGTAACAGTGAAAAACTGCAGATATATTAGAGATTTCTTGGGGATTGAAAGAGTTGTCATTAGGCATTTAAAGTCTACCATGTAGAACATGTACTAAACTTGTTCTGTATGGTCCCAAAGGGACTCTATGGAATCCCAAAGATTCTTCTGCTACAAATGAATGGAATTTATAAGAAATCTTTTCAGTCACTTTAATGATGATCTAAGTTTATTTTCCCTGGAAAAAAATCCGGGGAACAAGGGACTATTTCCTGGGGATGCCGTTAAGAAATAAAGGAAATGGATAGTTAAACCCAATTCTTTAATGCTAATTTTAATTTTAAGTTATGTAATTTTTGGTTCTTTTATATATTTTGGAGGTTTTCTCATTGCCTCTGAGTTCAGTAGGTGTGCCGCCATTACAGTGTTAAGGTTTAGATGCTTTTGGACATCACTCTTCAGTGCGGAAACTCTTTTCCTCCAATTTCATCCTTTTCTATAAAAGTGCAGGTGTACAGAAATAGCTCCAGACTGAAAAGTTCTAGAGTCCTGGAGAGCTCTACCTTTGAATTTAAATATTTCACTTTTAATATTATGTGCATCTTAAATCCCGGGGAAGTGATTCTACAAGAGCTGTACATTTATTTTACAGTAGTTTGCATTAATTCAGACCCTACTTGCTCTTCTAATACATTATTTATCATTGTGTTAAGAATAATGTCAGCAGTAAATTGTTGTCAGCATATTTCTCCATATTGATATTATCTACTAACTTATTTCCTTCTATTACGAAGTAAATTGGCAATACAAATCTGCACCTCTCTGACCAAGAAAGTAGTTTAGATTTTCAGCAAAGATTCTCCTTTTTGCTTTTGGTTTTTTTTTTTTTTTTTTTTTTAAACCTGGGTGGAGGCCATCTGCATGTCTTTCATATTCCTTCTTTTCTTTCAGGGAGAGGATTGTGGAAGGTGATTTTGGAGTAAGGGCATTTTATTTTCAGTGGCTGATTCTTTAGCAGCTGTAGACTTCTTTTTTAAAAATTCTTTTATTAACATATAATGTATTATTTGTGTAGACTTCTTTATATTGCCATCTTCCACCTACACTCTCATTTAATTCCTGCTGCTATACTGGGAGGTAGGGGACCTCATTAAATTCTGCAGATCAGGACAATATGGTGATAAGAGGTTAAATGACTTGCCTAAGGACAAGTATCTACTACCTGGACAAACTAAACAGGAAAATGGTCTTTATGTTCCACAATATAATTAATGAAGGAGAAACAATAAACATAAATGAAGGTGTTTAAAGCCCCAGTCATATGTAACAAACACCAGTCATATGTAAGAAGTTGCCACTCACAGGTTCACAGTCCTGACTGCATGTTAGAATTACCTGGTGAGCTTTTAAAAAATATTAATTGACCTATTCTCAAACACCAGTGATTTAATTGAATGTGGATTGAACCCTAGCATCAATATACGTTTTTTAAGATTTCTAGATGATCCTAATATACAAACAGAAGTGATAATAACTATTTCCTATGCAAGAATTGAGTAGGTCCCATGGTTGGATTGCAGCAAGTTTTACTCTGAAAGACATTATGGGTAGGGAGAAGAGGTATGTTTTGTGGCAGTGTATCTGAGTGAGGGCAAGGATACATTGTTTAACTTATTAGACAGTCACTATTCATGAGCACATTGCTTGCTGAGATCCAGTACTTGAAGTTGAATACAAGAAGAATAATCGATGCATTTTCATGGTTGGAGCTATGAATACAAATTCCCATACTGGGAGAAATAGAAGTAATTAGGTATGGGGAGGATTTGATCTAATTAGGACAAGAATGTGCACTGTTCACAGAAGGGATACAAATTGATCGAGTGATGCTTCAGGAAGGTTGTTGTCACTATTTTTCCAGAAAGTAGAGTTCAGAAGGGGAGAGGATGTCGATGTTAGAAAGAAGTGGCATTTATTTTTTTCTGAAAGGAATGGATATTTAAATAGGTAATTTATGACAGTATCAGAAGGAATGAAGAGAAGAAGTGGGAGGTGAGAATGAAAAAGAGGAGAGTGCTTCTAGAAGTCAGGGGCACCTACTGTGTTCTGTGCTTTCATGTATTAACAGCTAAGCCAGGCTGAGTTTATCGTTGAAATATTTATGGTACAAATGAGGAAGTGGAGGTTAAGCAAGTTTAACTTATTTGCTCCATGTCAGAAGATTAGAAATGGGTGATGTTATTGCTCAGATCTAGAACTTTGTGGACAAAAGCTTGGTTCATTTCACTTTTCATTTCACTTCTCTACCAAGCCACGCTGCCTTGGAAAGACATATTGTAAAGAGCCTTCAGTTAATCAAGAACTAATGAACTAATACAGGTGAGGCAACAGGTGGAGACAAATTTCTACAGACCCCTTTTCTCTTTGTCTTTTGTCGACTAGAGCAGGAGTTAGATGTCTTGCAGGAAGAAATGCATATTAATACATCATGTAGCATAGAAACAAGTGAAAAGAACATGGCTTTAGTAATGATTCAAGACGGCCTTTAATGTGTAGACAGTTGGGGAGGTGGGTCACTTAAGAAGTGGGTGACTGGGGGCACCTGGGTGGCTCAGTGGGTTAAAGCCTCTGCCTTCAGCTCAGGTCATGATCTCAGGGTCCTGGGATCGAGCTCCACATCAGGGTCTCTGCTCACTGGGGAGCCTGCTTCCCTTCCTCTCTCTCTGCCTGCCTCTCTGCCTACTTGTGATCTCTCTCTCTCTCTCTCTGCCAAATAAATAAATAAATAAATAAAATCTTAAAAAAAAAAAAAAAAAGAAGTGGGTGACGGGATAAGAACACAAAGACAAAAGTCTGAACTGTGTAATTTTCTCCTGGAATTCACTGAGTTCCTATCCATTCAAACCTCTTTTGCTTGACACCTGTGCTGTGAAGCCTTTTCCTATCTCTGCATGTGTTCGTATCAATCATGCCCTCTGTGCCATCAATGCTATTCTTACATACCGCTAACACTGATTAAATAGGTTTTTGCTTACATAGCTGACTTTACTAGAGTCTGACCCTCTTGTAGGCAGGAAACATGCTTTAATTCTTCTTGAATCCATAACTCCTAACACAAGATGTTTCTCCTACAGCTTGTGTTAGGAGTTATGTTAGGAGTTATGTTTCCATAACATAAATGGATAATAAATGAATGATGAATGGGCTCAGTTTTCTCGCCAATGACAAGTACCAGGATTTGTGGCCAGATTTGTGACCAAACTCAATTTACTAGTGGCCAGATTTGTGGCCAAACACAAGTTGCAGTTACATTGCTTATCTGGAAATCATGTAATTACTACTATATCTATTAACTCTTTTAAAAAATCTGTTTATACTCCTGAAACTAGTATTACACTGTATGCTAACTAGCTATAATTTAAATAACAAATAAAAGATATCCAGTCGTATATGTAAACTCATTTGTTTAATATTCAAATTTAAGAACTTGAACTAGGTACCGCTGGATTCTGCAAATGATCACATCATTACAATAATGTCCAAATAGTTATTTGATTTCCCTGCAATTCTAACATGGAAGATAGAGAAGTTACCAAGTATTATCCAAATTTGTAGAAATGCTATAGTTACAGTAACTTGGCATGTGTTATGAACTGAATTGTATTCCCCCCAAAATCATATGTTGAAGTCTTAAACCTCAGCCCCTCAGAATGTTAATGTACTTGGGAGTCAGAACTTTAACAGAAGTGATTGGTTAAGATAATGCCCTTAGCGTGGGTCTTCATCCATTCTGACTGGTGTCGCTATAAGAAGAGGGAATCTGGAGACACCATAGGACCAGGGAGGTGGCATGCACAGAGGATAGGCTGTGGGAGGACCCAACTGAGAAGAAACTCATCTTCAAGACAATGAGAGAGGCCACGGAAGAAACCAAGCCTGCTGACACCTTGCTCTTGGACTTCCAGCCTGTGAAACTGTGAGAAAATAAATTTCTGTTATTTAAAGTCTGTGGGAATTTTTTATGGCATCCTGAATAAACTAACACAGCATGCTGTTCATTTTCCTCTTCAACGATGCTGCTTATCTAAGTCCTTCATAGTCTATCAACCCTTTACTTTTTGACATTTAAGTAGCTATTCCTACCAAGTAATCGATAAGCACAAGTACATCATGTCTAAGCACGTAGGCATAAAATATTAAAGAGTTCTGCCCCATGTAGTTGGAAAAAATTTGCATAATTGATGCAGAGATATACAGGGAAAAGAGGTATTCTGTAAAATGATGTTAGAATATGTGCATGTAAACTAACACCAAAGAAATACAAACTATTATAAGAACATACTATGAGCAACTCTACGCCAACAAATTTGACAATCTGGAAGAAAGGGATGCATTCCTAGAAACATATAAACTACCACAACTGAACCAGGAAGAAATAGAAAGCCTGAACAAACCCATAACCAGTAGGGAGATTGAAACATTGAAACATGAGATTAAAAATCTTCAAACAAACAAAAGCCCAGGGCCAGACAGCTTCCCGGTGGAATTCTACCAAACATTTAAAGAACTAATTCCTATTCTCCTGAAACTGTTCCAAAAAATAGAAATAGAAGGAAAACTTCCAAACTCATTTTATGAGGCCAGCATCACCTTGATCCCAAAACCAGACAAGGATCCCATCAAAAAAGAGAGCTATAGACCAATATCCTTGATGAACACAGATGCGAAAATTCTCATCAAAATACTAGCCAATAGGATTCAACAGTACATTAAAAGGATTATTCACCACGACCAAGTGGGATTTATCCCAGGGCTGCAAGGTTGGTTCAACATCCGCAAATCAGTCAATGTGATACAACACATCAATAAAAGAAAGAACAAGAACCATATGATACTCTCAATAGATGCTGAAAAAGCATTTGACAAAGTACAGCATCCCTTCCTGATCAAAACTCTTCAAAGTGTAGGGATAGAGGGCACATACCTCTATATCATCAAAGCCATCTATGAAAAACCCACCGCAAATATCATTCTCAATGGAGAAAAACTGAAAGCTTTCCCACTAAGGTCAGGAACACGGCAGGGATGTCCATTATCACCACTGCTATTCAACATAGTACTAGAAGTCCTAGCCTCAGCAATCAGACAACAAAAGGAAATTAAAGGCATCCAAATCAGCAAAGAAGAAGTCAAATTATCACTCTTCGCAGATGATATGATACTCTATGTGGAAAAACCAAAACTCCACTCCAAAACTGCTAGAACTTGTACAGGAATTCAGTAAAGTGTCAGGATATAAAATCAATGCACAGAAATCAGTTGCATTTCTCTACAGAAAGACAGAAGAAAGAGAAATTAAGGAGTCAATCCCATTTACAATTGCACCCCAAACCATAAGATACCTAGGAATAAACCTAACCAAAGAGGCTAAGAATCTATACTCAGAAAACTATAAAGTACTCATGAAAGAAATTGAGGAAGACACAAAGAAATGGAAAAATGTTCCATGCTCCTGGATTAGAAGAATAAATATTGTGAAAATGTCTATGCTACCTAAAGCAATCTACACATGTAATGCAATTCCTATCAAAGTACCATCCATCTTTTTCAAAGAAATGGAACAAATAATTTTAAAATTTATATGGAACCAGAAAAGACCTCGAATAGCCAAAGGGATATTGAAAAAGAAAGCCAAAGTTGGTAGCATCACAATTCCGGACTTCAAGCTCTATTACAAAGCTGTCATCATCAAGACAGCATGGTACTGGCACAAAAACAGACACATAGATCAATGGAACAGAATAGAGAGCCCAGAAATAGACCCTCAACTCTATGGTCAACTAATCTTCGACAAAGCAGGGAAGAATGTCCAATGGAAAAAAGACAGCCTCTTTAATAAATGGTGTTGGGAAAATTGGACAGCCACGTGCAGAAAAATGAAATTGGACCATTTCCTTACACCACACACAAGAATAGACTCAAAATGGATTAAGGACCTCAATGTGAGAAAGGAATCCATCAAAAACCTTGAGGAGAACACAGGCAGCAACCTCTTCGACCTCAGCCGCAGCACCATCTTCCTAGGAACATCACCAAAGGCAAGGGAAGCAAAGGCAAAAATGAACTATTGGGATTTCATCAAGATCAAAAGCTTTTGCACAGCAAAGGAAACAGTGAACAAAATCAAAAGACAACTGACAGAATGGGAGAAGATATTTGCAAACGACATATCAGATAAAGGACTAGTGTCCAAAATCTATAAAGAAATTAGCAAACTCAACACCCAAAGAACAAATAATCCAATCAAGAAATGGGCAGAGGACATGAACAGACGTTTCTGCAAAGAAGACATCCAGATGGCCAACAGACACATGAAAAAGTGCTCCATATCACTCGGCATCAGGGAAATACAAATCAAAACCACAATGAGATATCACCTCACACCAGTCAGAATGGCTAAAATCAACAAGTCAGGAAATGACAGATGCTGGCGAGGATGCGGAGAAAGGGGAACCCTCTCACACTGTTGGTGGGAATGCAAGCTGGTGCAACCACTCTGGAAAACAGCATGGAGGTTCCTCAAAATGTTGAAAATAGAACTGCCCTATGACCCAGCAATTGCACTACTGGGTATTTACCCTAAAGATACAAACGTAGTGACCCAAAGGGGCACGTGCACCCGAATGTTTATAGCAGCAATGTCCACAATAGCCAAACTATGGAAAGAACCTAGATGTCCATCAACAGATGAATGGATAAGGAAGATGTGGTATATATACACAATGGAATACTATGCAGCCATCAAAAGAAACGAAATCTTGCCATTTGCGACAACATGGATGGAACTAGAGCGTATCATGCTTAGCAAAATAAGTCAAGCGGAGAAAGACAACTGTCATATGATCTCCCTGATATGAGGAAGTGGTGATGCAACATGGGGGCTTAAGTGGGTAGGAGAAGAATCCATGAAACAAGATGGGATAGGGAGGGAGACAAACCATAAGTGACTCTTAATCTCACGAAACAATCTGTGGGTTCCTGGGGGGAGGGGGGTTGGGAGAAGGGGGGTAGGGTTATGGACATTGGGGAGGGTATGTGCTTTTGGGTAAATTGGAAGGGGAGGTGAACCATGAGAGACTATGGACTCTGAAAAACAATCTGAGGGGTTTGAAGTGGTGGGGGGGTGGGAGGTTGGGGTACCAGGTGGTGGGTATTATAGAGGGCACGGCTTGCATGGAGCACTGGGTGTGGTGAAAAAATAATGAATACTGTTTTTCTGAAAATAAACAAATTGAAAAAAAAAAGAATATGTGCATGTATTTAAAATCCCCTATTGAAGCTGATTTGAAGCATTTGCTCATACAGTCATGTAGGAGTGTCTATATTTTTTTCTTTTCAAGTTAAACATTGAAAACATTCAAAAATAAATCTCTGTAAAATACTCACAACTCATTGTCAAATCTTTATAAACTTTGAGTGGGAGAATTTTGTAAGAAATTACTAGGCTGAGTTGGCTTGATGTAATAGTACATTTAAACAGCATTTAAGTAGAGATGAGAGGAGTATCAAAGACTATAGCAATAAGCATTAATTTCTTCTGAAAGTGTTTAATATTTCTCTTGTACAAATTTTATGTTCACTTTTGCATTATGTCATTTAATGAGATTATGTTCTACTTGAAGCTTAAAAAAAGTTATTTCAGAAGATAGAATTTAGCCCTCTAGGTATATATCAAGCTTTTGGATGTCATATGGATTTTGAACTCCTTATCTATATTTCATTTATTCTTAGGGGTTTTTAGAATAATTTATCTGGGGAGCAAAGGAGAATTTATTGAAACTATAGCTGTTTCTTTGAAACTTTGATACTATTGATTGCAGGAACATTATTAATTCTTACCTTTTTTTTTTTTTTTAACTTATTCTTTCTGAAGTTCAGCAGCTTGTGAAGGTGAACATTCATTGAGAACCTATTATAGCAAGGTACTTCCCAGCCATTTAATGTTTCACAGCTACCAAATGACCTCCAGTATCTTTCACTCCAGCTCAGGAGGTGAGATTTACATAAACAGATATAGATACTACCCATAAGGAAGAGTATTTTATGGTCCAACTGTTTGATATTTTTGCTCATAAAATTTGACTTTGAGAAATAGCGTATAGTCCATTTAAAACTATTAGCACAGGTTACTTGTCTGTTTCTTCATCCAGACTCTGCCCACCCTACACTCAACAACACACACACAAACACACACACACACACACACATGCATACACACGTGCACACACATACACACACATACACCATCCCCACACATACATACATGAATAGGTCATAGCTGTGCTTTCAATGTCTCAAACTCAATATTTTCTCAATAAAGCTAGAATTTTGTACAGAAAAAATGTGAAAAATCAACTTATTTAACAAGTATTTCTGCATCATGTAATTTTATTGTTCATATTATTTTAATATTTATTTTTGTATTATAATAATGTACCTTAATTACTTAGATGAACATTTAGTATAGAATTTATACATGATCTTAGTAGAAAGACCTGTGTTTGTGATGTGGCTCTATCAAGGGTTGGCTAACTGAGGGGCAACCCGATTAATCTCGTGCCTCAGATTCCTTGTCAAAATAAGACTATTAATACCTCTACTAATACCTGTGGTGAGGAATATATGATTCACATTGTAGGAAGTTGCTTGATAAACAGTTAAGTGCGCCACAAGTTTATTTTTTGGTCACTTTTGCCATTGTAATTTTGACTTATTTTAAAGTATCTTTCATGGAATTTACATGAGCACCTGCATATTATTAGATTTGAAAAGAAAATCAAGGATTGAAAATCGGCCTTCAGGCACTCAAATTGGAAAGTAAAAAGTAAAATCATCTCTTTTTGCAGATGACTTGATCTTACATGTAGAAAATCTTAAAAGCTCCATCAAATAAACTGTTAGAATTGATAAATGAGGGGTGCCTTGGTGACTTATTTGGTTGAGTATCCAACTCTTAATCTCAGCAGTAATGATCTCAGGGTAATGAGTGCAAGCCTCTCATTTAGCCCCACACTGGGTGTGGAACCTAGTTTTAAAAAAAGGGGCGGGGCACTTGGGTGGCTCAGTGGGTTAAAGCCTCTGCCTTCGGCTCAGGTCATGGTCCTAGGGTCCAGGGATCGAGCCCCCACATCGGGCTCTCTGCTCAGCAGGGAACCTGCCTCCTCCTCTCTCTCTCTCTCTCTCTCTCTCTCTGCCTACCTGTGATCTCCATCTGTCAAACAAATAAATAAAAAAAAAAAATCTTTAAAAAAAAAAAAGAAAGATAAATGAAATCAGTGAAGTTTCAGGATACAAAATCAATATGCAAAATCAGTTTTATTCATGTACATAACAGTGAACTATTAGCAAACAAAGAAAACAATTCAATTTGCCATAGCATTAAAAATATAAAATATTCAAGAATGAATTTAACCAAAGAAGTGAAACATTTATACATTAAAACTGTAAGACATTGATGAAAAAAAATTGAAGAGGACACAAATAAATGGAAAGATATCTTATGTTCATGGGTCAGAAGAGTTAATATTGTTAAAATACCTATACTCCCCAGAGCAATCTATAATTTGGTGCAATCCCTATCAAAATTCCAATTTTTCACAGAAACAGAAAAAAAAAGTCTTAAAATTCGTGTAGAACCATGAAAGACCTCAGATAACCAAAACAATCTTGACAAAGCTATAGGCTTCCCACTTCCTGATTCCAAATTATAAAGCTGTAGCAAGTAAAAAGATATGGAGGTACAGGGACTGGATGGTTTAGTTGGGTAAGCCTCCAACTCAGTTTTGGCTCAGATCATGATCTCAGGGTCATGAGGTGGAATTTCGTGTCAGGATCTGCGTTCAGTGGGAGTCTTCTCTCCTTCTCCCTCTGCCCCTCTCCCCTTTCATGCACCCTCTCTTTCTTTGTCTCTCTTTCTCTCAAGTAAATAAATTAATTAATCTTAAAAAAAAAAAAAAAGGCAGTTTGATGCTGGTTTAAAAACAGACATACAGAATGAAAGAACAGAATCAAGAGCCCGGAAGTAAACTGAGACATAAAAGGTCAAATAATACTGACGTGGAGCCAAGTAACTCAATTGGTAAAACATAGTCTCTCAATAAATGGTGTTGATGAAACTGAATATTCTCATGCTAAAGAATGACATTGGACCCCTACATTATACCACTCGTAAGAATTAACTCAGGGTGGAGTAAAAAGAATTAAATGTAAGACCTAAAACAATAAAACATTGAAAAGAAAATATAGGTAAAAAATTCTTTGACATTGTTCTTGACAGGTTTTTGGATTTTATACCAAAAGTATCAGCAACAAAAGCAAAAGTCAGTAAGTGAGACTGTATCAAAGTAAAAAGCTTCTGCATAGCTAAAGAATTAACCAGATGAAAATAGCAAGCTACTGAGTAGAAAGAAATATTTACAAACCATTTATTTGATATGGGGTTAATATCCAGCATATATAAGGAACTCATACACCTCAATGGCAATAACAACTATAAAAATAATCCAATTAAGGGGCACCTGGTTGGTGTAGTCAGTTAAGCATCTGACTTGGTTTTGCCTCAGGTCATGATCTCAGGTTTATGAAATCCAGCTCTGCTCAGGGTGGAGCCTGCTTGAGATTCTCTCTCTCTCTCGCTCTGCCCCTCCTACTCTCATGCTCTTTTCCTCTCTCTCGAATAAATAGATAAATCTTTAAAAATAATAATCCAATTAAAAAATAGACAAAAGTCTTACTCGAACAGACATTTCTCCAAAAAAGACATACAAATGGCCAACAGATACATGAAAAGATGCTGCAATCACTAACAATCACAGAAATAGAAATCAAAGCCACAATGAGGTATCACCTCACGCCTATCAGAATAGCCATCATCAAAAACACAAGAGACAACAAGTGTTGGCAGGGATGTGGAGAAAAGAGACACCGCTCCATTGTTGGTGGGAATATAAATTGGTGCAGCCATTGTGGAAAATAGTATGGAAGCTCCTCAAAGAATTAAAATAAAACTACCAGCAGCCTCACCTCTGAGTACATTTTTAACAACGCAGATGGATCTTAAGGGTGTTATGTTAACCGAATTAAGTCAGAGAAAGACAAATATTCCATGACTGATTTCACGTATATGTGGATTCTAAAAAGCAGAACAGAGAGTAGAGCACTGGTTGCCAGGAGTGGGGCATGGAGGAAATAAGGAACTATTGGTCAAAGAATACAAACCTTTAGTTAGAAGAAGAGTAAGTCCTGAGGACCTAATGTACAACATGGTGACTGTAGTTGACAAAACTGTACTGTATACTTGAAAACTGCTAAGAAAATCAATCATAAATGTTCTCACCATCACCACCACCACCATAACAACAAAAATGGAAATGATGTGAGGTGAAGGATATGTTAATTAACTTTACTGTGGTTGTCATTTTGCAGTTTATATGTTTATCAAATCCTCACATTTGCAACCTTAAACTTATACAATATCATATGACAATTATACCCCAGTAAAGCTGGTATAAAATCAGCCTTTCTTGTTAAGCCTGCATCTATTCATTCAACAAGTAATTATTGAATGCATATTCTGTGCTAGGTTCAGTGTGGGACTGAGTATACCATGCTGAGAAAAATAGGAACAGATTTTATCCCCTTGGAGCTAAATAAAAAAGGAAATCTAACATCAATTCAAAAACAGAAATAAAACCCCACATGAATATAAAATCACAGTAGTATTTGTAGTGATATATTCTAACGTATGCTTGAAAAGTCAGCAATTTTGTTAAATATTTATCTTATCAAATATTATTTAAAACCTACATTCTGTGTAAAACAATGTCACTCTTGGATTCTTTAAGCTTTGATTCTGGTCAGTTTTAAGCATCTGTTTTTGGCAGATATCATAGTTTTATAGGTGTGTTTTCCTGAATTCAGTCTGTGGTAAGTAGAATTTTTATTGATTTTATTCTCAAAGGCATGTCTTTATTAGCACTTAAATGAGATGCTTAAATGGCACAGAATTATCTGTTACTCTTTTTATGAAAAATTTCTTTTCAACTTATTTTTATTTGAGTATAGTTGACACACAATGTTACATTAGCTCTTCTTATCAGAATTATGAAAAGCCTTTATAAGGAAACTCTTCACTGATATTTGGTGAGATTTGAAAATGCTGGAAAATTATTCTGGGTCCAATTGATTTGTCAATATTTTTGTCAAACTGGGTGATTGAAAATGTATCCAAGAGAAAGAGCATGGAGCATAATTTTAAAGCAAATTTTAAAGCAAATTGATCTGAATTGAGACCAGTGACTTTCAAAGTGGAATGTACTGAGAGCTGATATGGAAATAATAAATGCTTTAAGTTAGGCCTCCTCTCTATATTGATGTTTTCTTTGCTACCCAAAGACTATCACATTTTTCCTGTGACTTCTAGTTCAGAAATTATATTGCTCAGGGCAATCCATAGTCAATCATGGACATAAAGCATTTTCAAGGTGAGACCCGAGTCTGTGAATATGTAAAGAGAGGCACTGAGTGTTGAGGACAGCCCTAGGGATGAGACTGAGATGCTATGAAGAGAAGGCCTGAGAGAGAAGAGCAAATGATATAGATTTATGGCTCAGGAATCGAAATAAGAACTAGAATATTCTCCTTGATAGTTGATACCTGAGTAAAGATTCAAGGACAAGAATGTAGGTCAACTCAGACCCAGATATGTGGCATCTGCCTAAGTTGAAATTGTTCCAAATTTCTTAATATCTGTACACCAGTCATAGAGGAATCTTGTCAAGTATGTAGTAGTTCTGAAAGCCTGAATTTGAAGGAGGCTGTGAGGTAATTCCAAATACTCTGAGGACTGTTAGCATATGATGATTTTCTTTCTTTCTTTGGCCACGTTTAGTGAGGCTTCTCTGAGCCCTCTTCTCAGCGAGGCCCGACCTTGGACTTCAGCCTCCATCCTTGTAGAGTCCAATGTTAGCAAGAATCCTGTTCAGTTGACAGAGAATCCCCACGCTTGATACCTGATTGAAATCTGAACAGATTCTTCCTCTTACATCCTCCCCCAGGAGATACGTGATCATCCTGGCCTGTCTTCAGTAAGATTCTGTTAGGTCAGGTTAAGAAGAGTTACGCTACCCTTTTAGTAATTTTTCTCTCCACTAGTTCCCCACTCTGCTCCTTGGCTGTAAATCCCCTCTTTTCTTTGTTGTATTCAGACCTGAGCCCCGTTCTATATGCAAGTTTCTTTCCCTGCTACTGCAAGACTCCTTTATTCAATCTATGTTTACTATTTTAACTAGTGACCATCTCTGATTTCTCTTTAATAGAGCACATAAGCTCTCAAAATTTTCTATGAATACTTTTAAAACTTATAATCTAGTGACATAGGTGGGTAGATAGGTAAGTAGATAAATAGATAGATACCCAATATCTGATACATAGCTGACAAATCTTCAGTATATCTGATGTTATACATAACCAGCTCTCTCCCTCCACTTGAATTTCTTACTAAATTAACAGATAATTATAAAATAGCATAATACATAGTATTCTGTATATAATATATATTTGACATTGTTTAAAATTAGACTAATCTATATAAGATTATATATAAGATGTATTTTTAGATTATAACATTAATATTAGGTTATATATAGTATATACTATAATATAGCTTATATTATGCTATAATATAGTTGATACATATGTACATAGTTGATATGTCATACATAGTATGATACAGTGTATAAAATAGCAGATGATGACATGTATTATACATGGTATATGCAAATATCTAAATAAAATAAATAAAATTCGTGTAGAGAAACAGAGAATGGACCCTTCATCCCGAGTATTCTCCCAGTCAGATTGGGTTGACAAAACCAACACTCACAAACCCATTTTGAGATCTTGATCTTGATCTTGCTCCTGGAAATCTCAGTCAGACTTAACACTTGGAGTTGTTCTCATTCTCATCTAAACCAAAGTAGACACCAGCCATCAGGTGATGGTAAGTGGCAGGGAGAGTTGGACCACAGAGCCAGATTTGGGAACACCCAGATACCTAACTGGCCAGGCACACCTCAGTCATTCCATTAACCAAACACTAATGCAAATCTGTGTTTTAAAATATGAGCGAAATTTTTATAATCCCCTTATTGCTTTAGGATGGAGTTTTTTTTTTTTTTTTTTTTTTTTCCCAATTTATTTATTTTCAGAAAAACAGTATTCATTATTTTTTCACCACACCCAGTGCTCCATGCAAGCTGTGCCCTCTATAATACCCACCACCTGGTACCCCAACCTCCCACCCCCCCCGCCACTTCAAACCCCTCAGACTGTTTTTCAGAGTCCATAGTCTCTCATGGTTCACCTCCCCTTCCAATTTACCCAAATTCCCTACTACTCTCTAACGCCCCTTGTCCTCCATGCTATTGGTTATGCTCCACAAATGAGTGAAACCATATGATAATTGACTCTCTCTGCTTGACTGATTTCACTCAGCATAATCTCTTCCAGTCCCGTCCATGTTGCTACAAAAGTTGGATATTCGTCCTTTCTGATGGAGGCATAATACTCCATAGTGTATATGGACCACATCTTCCTTATCCATTCATAGGATGGAGTTTTAATATACAGAAGCCATGGATTCTGGTTCTGTTTATGGTTTTAATATCTGGGATCATCATTTATTTAATAGGCTCTATAATTAAAGTCAGTGTTGTTCAAAATTAGGTTATTTTTAACTTTTTCAAAATATAAGAGAGAGAGAAATATTTATTTCAAAATAAATAAATAAATATTTAAGAGAGAGAGAAATATTTATTTCAAAATATTTATTTAAATAAATATTAAATATTAAATATTTATTAAATATTTATTTAATATTTTTAAATATAAAAATATTTATTTATTTAATATCTGCCTCTCCCTCTTACCATGAGATGGCGGGAGGTGCAGAGGGAGAGGCAGAAACAGGCTTTCCTCTAAGCAGAGAGCCCAATGAAGGGCTTGATTCCAGGACGCTGGATCATGACCTGAGCTGAAGGTTGATGCTTAACCAACTGAGCCATTCAGGCACCCCTAGATTATTTTAAATTTTTGAAAAGTATATCAAAAGTCTCATCTTCTCGGGCTCAGTCATTAAGGGCCTGCCTTCTGCTTATGTCATGAATCCCCCATGGGGCTCCCTGCTTGGTGGGAAACCTGCTTCTCCCCCTCCTCTTGCTTATGTTTCCTCTGTCTCTGTCTCTGTCTTTGTCAATTAAATAAAGTCTTAAAAAACAAGTTTCTTCTTCTCTTCATATATATAAACAAAAAAAGTTAGACTAAAAGCCAAAGTTAAATCAAAGACCTCAGCCAGTTTTATTTGCTCATACTTGTCATCAAAGCAAAATGTCTGAAATGCCTGGAACAAATGCTATATAGAAAAGCATTTTTTAAAGTTATTTTTGTTGTGTATAATTACTATGATTGATAAAATGTGGATATATCAGATATACACCCCCCAAAAAGAATTGATATACCCTTTAGAGAATGATATGTATGCCTTTTTTTTTTTAAATAGGATGACTATATTTTGCTTCCTAGAATGTTTCCAAAATCAAGCTAACATAATAGAAAGAGAAAGAAGGAAGACTACTGACATGGATTTAATATCAAAAAGGGTATTTTTGATGGTTTGTGTTTTTTTTTGTTTTTTTTTTTCTGGGGGGGGGGCTTCAGCTGTACTTTTATTACCATTACCTTTCCACAGTCTAACTCCTTTGCCACAGACCTCCGTCCCACACACAAGCTACCCCCTTACCCACCATTGTTTTTTTTTCCAATTTATTTATTTTCAGAAAAACAGTATTCATTATTTTTTCACCACACCCAGTGCTCCATGCAAGCCATGCCCTCTATAATACCCACCACCTGGTACCCCAACCTCCCACCCCCCTGCCACTTCAAACCATGAGAGACTATGGACTCTGAAAAACAATCTGAGAGGACCACCATTGCTTTTTTAAAATTATGTCCAGTTAGCCACTGGATAGTACATAATTAGTCTTGATGCAGTGTTCAATGATTCTTTTATAGTAAAATTCAGACTCTCATGTGATAATAATAATAATATATTTTACTCAGAGTTAGAATTTGTATGTCAGTATGGTTCAGGTTGGAGGAAAAGAAATAGAATAGTAAGTTGAAGGCTCTCGTTCTAGCTAATAACCTTATTTCATAGATTCTATGTATAAATGGAAGTATATATCCTTTCCCCATACATGTTGTTTTTCTTTTTAAGAAATCAGAAGCTCTTAGGGGAAGAGAGGAAGAAAATGAAACAAGATGAAACCAAGAGGGAGACAAACTGTAAAAGACTTAATCATAGGAAACAAACAGAGGGCTGCTGGAGGGGAGAGAGGTAGAGGGATGGGGTAACTGGGTGATGGACAGCGGGGAAGGGTATGTGATGTCATCAGCACTGGGTATTATATAAGACTGATGAATCACAAACCTGTACCCCTGAAATAAATAATACATTATATGTTATTTATTTGAATTAATAAAATAAAATAAAATAAAAACAAATCTAACAATATCATCATTAAAAAATAATATTAGAAATAAAAAAAACCAATCACATGTAGGTATTACAAGGCAAAATAAAGACCCGTCCCTTAGAAGAAAAAAAAGAAGAAGCTCTTAATATTGCTACTATACCTATTTATGTACTGTTACCTGAGTTTTCCTTCTGTTTAGCATCTTCTCTATGTTTGGATGATAAGGTTGCTGAATCAGGGGCCATGGAACAAATCCAGCTATTAAAATAAGAATATGAGCTTTAAAAGCATCTTTAGCGTGGTAAATAATATATATGCAAGTCTTTAAAGTCCTAGCTTTGATAGAAGGTAACAGAGATATATGCGGGTTTTTTTAAAAAGATTTTATTTACTTACTTGACAGACAGAGATCACAAGTAGGCAGAGAGGCAGACAGAGAAAGAGAGAGAGATTGAAAGAGAGAGCGGAAGAAGCAGGCTCCCTGCTGAGCAGATCCCAGGACCTGGGATCATGACCCAGGTACCCTGAGATACATGCATTTTAACTGAAATTATTTTCATCCTTTTCTACAATAGCTGAGGATTTCATAAAGGTTTTATGAGTTCTGAAAACTAATAGTCAAGTTCCTCTAGAGGGAGGAGTTATTTAGAATAAGGAGTTTATCCTCTGGAGTGTAGGAAGGAGTGTGCTGACCTGGAGACCTCCATATACCTCAGGCACTGAAGGTGGCTGATTATTAGGAAGTTAGGATAGTACAGTAAGTTTTCAGATGCTTCCCCAATAAACATTACCACCCAGAAATAATCTTTGTTCTCTGGCAAGATTTCAGCTCAATTCTAAACCTTGCAAGAGGATAGGAGACACACTTAATTATGTCAAGTCATAGACCACATTTGTTGTCTTCTTTAATCTCTTAATCTTTGTGAATTAGCTCCTTGAGTACTTTTGAACAAGTGAAAATGCTGTTTCTGAATATGAATATTTTTCTCTGAGATGCTGAATGTAATTTATCAGAATAAGTGTCTAGGAAATTATGCATTCCTTAAGTAGGTTTTTAGATTAAATTGTGAGATAGGCCCAGAAGTACATAAAGATAGTGAAATTCTATTTTCAGTGTCAGTGTTTCAATATTTTATGAAATTAGCAAAGCTTTATTGTATTTTCTGCCTAGGTACTCAATTGAATAAAAGGCATAATAAATAAGAACTCAAAGACAGAATTTCATTGAGGGGAAAATAAATTAGAAGCAGTAATGCAATCGCACTTATATATATTTTATGAGTTTCATGCATTCTGTATTTGAAAGTTTGTCAAGATATGCTTGGGTATTAAAATATAGATTAACATCGAAAGTTTTAATATTTTTCTCTGTTTACATACTTACTCCTTTGAACACATCAGTATAAAAAAAACTCTGCCAAAAAGCAGTAGTCAGTATATTCTCTTCCATTATAAGTGAATAGTGAAGAAAATTGAAGAATATTTTCTAAGAGAAACAGTATTACTTTCTCTAACTCTGGGCCTTTTTGTATTTTGAGGCAAATTATTACACATATTCTTCTTACATTCCCACCTATTAATTTTGAAGAATGGATCGACATTTACATAGGCCTGAGATTTTAGGTAAAGCAATGAATGAGAGAAATTGAACAGATTTCCTTTTCCATATTGCTGACATTTCATACATACAAAATTATAGGAACCTCTGGCACAGTCTGGCAGTAAACGATGTATAATTACATCTGAGTTGGACAAAAGTGCACTATGGTACCCAAACGTCCAAGGATGGGTTTAGCATACTCAGCAAGCTCTTGCTAGACAGGTTGGCTTTGGCTTGATGTATAGAACGGGTTTATGATTAGGCTTTAATAGTTTGTGAAATTTCACTGGGAAAGCAAATGTGGTTTCTTGAGCTTTGGCTGATCTCCACAAACTAGATTGGAAAGTCACATGAGGACAGGTCTGTAAGCAGATGCTCACTGCCAATGGCAGTGTTCATATTTTAAAGATGCTCGGAAAGTACTATCTAGGTTACCCCCCCACCCCAATGGCTTTAAGGGCAAATTTGTTCTTATGTCTTCCAAGGATGAGAATTTAACTTTTTTTTTTTTTTTGTAATTTTCTGTTATCCTCTCTTGACTCTTTCAGTTATTTTTGATAACCTAAATGAGAGCCCCTGATGCATACGTTTCTATTTGACATGTTTTTCTTGCTATTCAGCATAGTTTCGCCACGTCTCTCCCTGAGGAAATGAATCCTAGTGAAATGTTACCCTAAGCAAAATAAAAATCCTGGGCAAGTAAATCCACTGACAAATCAGATGATGCCTCACAAGGTTTTCCACAAATGCCTTTTGGTATGCCCATTGTTTTCTACATTCTTTCTTAATCTTCTCCTATGCTAAACTAGCCTTTATCAGACTTGATTGCAGGTATCTGCAATGAACTTGTGCAAGACCTCAAGGCATTAATAGAGGTTGGTGGACATAATGTTGTCATTGCCGTTGACATGATCACCATTATCACCAACACATATTGAACACTTACTGTGCTCCTATTGCATTTCAGTCTTATCACACTGAATCATCACATAACTCCTGTATATATTGCTCAGAATCATACTTAGATGAGGAAGCCAACATGTAAAGAATTGAAAGAACTTACCCAATGACACACAACTGTTAAGGACAGGCTAGAATTCAAACCCAAGACTTTCTGCTTCTAATGTTTTTACTCATAGTAGTAGAAGTTCATTCAGATACAGAAATGTTAGTATATTCCTAACCATTTTAAAATTTCCTCAATTTGTGCTAGCTCTTTGGGTGCCAGAAAGGTCTCAGCTTCTCTTTAGCTCAATTACACTTATTTCTGTTCGATTGCCACTTATTGAATACTTGCTATAAAGGAGGATACTGTTCTAGGCAATGGGGACTCAGAAAAACATGCGGTAAATCATTTCTTTGGCCAAGCAAAGCAATATAATGGGTTAAAGACTTAAGACATTTCTACAACTTTAAATTTATTGAGCAGATGTTTCCCTTCATTTATTATGTCTCAGGAAAAAAGTGCCTATGTACAAATAACCTAATAAGTGCTAGTTTAACTGCCTAGAAGGATTAGAAAATTATTCTTCTAACCAGTGGGCCAGTTAGAATAAGATAAATGATCAGAAATATCTCTTGTTCTTAAATTGCTTCCAAAGAAACCATGCCTTGCAGGCAGTAAATGTCAACATAATTATTAATGATCTAATTAAGGATTTGACCTCTTAAGTAAAGCAGACACCCAATAAAATAATATTTATTTCATGAAATAAGAGCATGTTTCTTTTTGGTCTCACTGCAGAAGAAAAAGGAGTACATAGATTTCAAGTGTCTGTATTCAGCTTTTATTATTCTGAGCACACAGCTTGAATCAAATGTCACAGTTACTCTTATGCAGCATTGAGGAGAATTTGGCAATGATATAAAGTGATGTTTGGATGTTTAAGTTTACCCCTTGTGTTTTGAAATATGTCAGCTACATTTTATTTATACTTTAAACTTTACTTAAGTTTTCACTTATTGGCTTTTTTGGAACTCTTTGAGATTGGTTAGAAAAATTGCAGTGCTAAATTGAATTGTCATTATAACTAGTAGATCAGTTTGGAGAAGATAGACAAATGGAAATAGGGTTTATTCTACTTTAGAATCCATTCAATTGCTGGGAGACCCAATATCAATCTTAAGATGATATTAGTGAGGTAGAGTGGGTAAAAACTGTGATAATGGAAATCCATATATTCATCGACCTCATACCATCCACATAATTAATCTAGGTGAAAACATTTTTATTTGTCATACCTTTCTATTTCCACCTGACATCAGCTTGACTTGAACAGAACTTTAATAAACCTTCAGTGTTCATCTTTTAACATTCCATTTTTCCAATTATTATCTACCTAATTTTCATTCAGAGTTGTTTTTTTATTTTTTTATTTGTCTGGCTTTATGAGAGACTGAACTAAGCTTTTAAAAGCTTTCTGTTGGATCTCTAGTTCTGACAGATAATGGATCATATTCTGAGCATTACTGTGTGTGCATTCTGGTCTATGGTACTGTAATCCTATATCTGAACTGAGTTTGTAAAACAAATTGGAAAAACAGTATACAGTCATTATTTTAGGATCTTAATTAATTGGCAACATTTTGATGAGGAAAGGATATTGCATGATTATCCACAAGTTTAACACTGCAAATCTTCAGCGTACTTTTGTGGTTTGACGTTTTGTTCTTCTTCCTCAATATGGTACAAAAAAAAAATTAGACACCTACCATGTTCTGCAAAATTGAATAGGAACAATTTAATAGCTAGGAAATAAAGTATAGTAAATGGCACCAACAATACTTTTTAAAGGAAAACACTATGGTTATCCTCTGAGAATTATACAATCAGAGATATTTGACTGCTTTAAAATATTCTGCTTTTGTAGAATTGTTCTATAGAACAAAACTTCTTAAAAGATATTGGTAAACTTGACATATTCTTCATGAATCCCAAATTGTGCAAGGTCTGAAGGGAAGAACTGGTATTACAGTTACGATAGTAGCAGGAATGTAATTCAATCAGAAAAGAAGAGGGATATACCAACTCGAGAAAAAGGCTAACTTATCTTGCCTTTCTCATACTTTATTCAAAGGCAGGCTTCCCAGAGGCTGGAGCTTAAAAATCTGTTGGAATGATAATAGTCTGCCATGGTCTGTAGCTTTCAGTATGTTAGTATCACAATTATATCATAATAAATATATATTAGCTATTATGTTGTAGGTTCCCAGCTCAGGCCTTTGCACACGTCAGCTGAATTTTTTTTTTTTTACATTAACCAAGGAAAATAGGAATGCTATGAAAAAGATACTGTTTCCTCACAGTAATCCATGAACTAGAAGTTCTCACTGTACAGGTGAGGACACCTCAGAGAAGTCAAGTTTTGACAAATACGTGGGAGAGGTAGGATATGAACCCAGGCAGTCTGACTCCAGAGTCCATTATGATATCCTGCTTCCCAGTTAATGTTGGCGTTGAAAACCTGACTTTTGGGAATTGTTTCCCAATTAGTGCCTGATGTCTCTATATGGACCTATCACAGGTGTACATGTTGGGATGCTTTCTACAAAAGCTTAAGTTATAGTTTGTACCTTAAATAGAGTAAACATCTTTCCCTGTACTTCTCATTCATTCCTTCATCCAGAATTTATTGAGACTTACTTGTGTTTGACATTTTGTCCAATGTTTGAAGCAATGTTAAAAAATACAAAGTCCCGTCTTTATAGACTGTGTATTATAGTGTTTGGCTCTGACAGAAATGTTGTTTTAGCTAGAAGGTAATGTCCATTATATCACAGTATATTACAATGCTGGACTCTCAGTTATATCAGTAAATATTTGTCATGGAGAAGCTGTGCTTTAGCACCAAATGTGAAAAACTTAGGCACCAGGGCATGCAAGTTAGAGAAGTCACAATATCCACAATTACGAAATTTTAGGTCCTCGTATGTAAATTTCAACTCATTTTTATGATTGCAGCAGGAAACATATTTTCTGTTCCTTCTTGAACATTTGTCCTCTTAGAAGGAAATTGGATATGACACCAAAGTAAAACCCATAGAGACAAAGTCGATAAATTAGATCTAAAATTAAAATTTTAATTAAAAATTTAAAAAAATTGCTCTGCAAAATATACTCTTAAGAAAATGGGGGAGAGGGGCACCTGGGTGGCTCAGTGGGTTAAGCCGCTGCCTTCGGCTCAGGTCATGATCTCAGGGTCCTGGGATCGAGTCCCATATCAGGCTCTCTGCTCAGCACTGAGCCTGCTTCCTCCTCTCTCTCTCTGCCTGCCTCTCTGCCTACTTGTGATCTCTCTCTGTCAAATAAATAAATAAAAATCTTTAAAAAAAAAAAAAGAAAATGGGGGAGAAAACACAGACTATGAAAATATATTTGCATATCACAAGTCTGATAAAGAACTTGTATTCAGATGTTGGTTTGTAACCCCAGGAGCTTCCTGGGTATAATCTGAAACTGGCCCCAGTAAGCATAGGGCAGGGAGAGACCTGAGACAGAGGCAAGCCATTCCCAGTCGGTAGGTACCACTTTTAATAAGCAAAGAGAAATTGTATACAGAGCTTGTCTTGGGTGGCTGCAAGAATGAGATATCTGAACCTGCCTGCCAAAACTTAAAATTTATATGGCGTTCTTAAAGTGGATTCAGTCCCATATGCTGTCCGTGTGGTCTCACTACCACATCACCATCTCAAGGCTGTGTCCTCGGGCTCCTGC
Source organism: Neogale vison (assembly GCF_020171115.1). Taxonomy (NCBI): domain Eukaryota; kingdom Metazoa; phylum Chordata; class Mammalia; order Carnivora; family Mustelidae; genus Neogale; species Neogale vison. The sequence continues at coordinate 93,962,487 of NC_058093.1, read as the reverse complement.
GAGTGAGGAAGGGAAGCAGAATGCACATTCCAAGGACAGGGGATGGGGGTGAGGAGCCTCTAATTGCCTGGTTCCAGGTCACAGGTCACCTAGGAGTTACAACTTCTCCGTGACCTCCTGCAGCACTCCATCCCTTGTGACCAGCTCTTATGATGTTCCCCTTCACCCCCAACAGTGTGCTCTGAGGAGTCAGTGAGGGCTTTCACTAGCACAAAGGTAGATAGTTTCTTTGGCAAAAGTGTGGCTGCATTGGAGGCAGATTCCAATGCCACTGTGATGATACAGGCACATGCAAAAGAAAACATAGATTAAGACATTGATTTTCAAAATCAGTGACATCTATTTCCACCAAGAGCCCCTTGTTCCAAACCATTGATTTATTAAGTTCTCTAGCCTGGGGGTCAGATCACTCAGGATGTCCTCATATGATTTAATAAAGATGATATATTAGCATAGTCCTCAGGTTGAACACACAACATTCTGTTTGGAGAATAGCACAGTTGCCTCCTTATGGGGTAGAATAATGTCCAAGGTCATTCTGTTTGGGAGGACAGCTTTTCTCATTAGAGGCATTTCAGTGTTCAGGAATGACAGACTTGGTTGACTGTGATGTGAGGCTCTCCGGCAGATTCAGTAAGGGCTTCTATATGTGCAGCAACATTCTCCAGGCCAGGGCTGGGAAGGCAAAGCAGGCACACAATGATCAGATCAGTAGAAAACAGAATGTTCCTATCTGGCCTTGGGGAGAGGGCAGTTGGCGATTTTTAACGTGGGGTGGATTCTCTCCTATGTCTAGGGAAAACCCAGGGTGCAGTAGCCCAACATGAAGGTGGAAGCCACGGCCAAAGGTTTGTGCCACATCACCACTGCGTCCCATTCAGAGCTAATTTAAGAAGTACGTGGCAGCCATCCCAGTCAGTGCCAAACCAGCCACTAGACTTTAATATGACAGAATGACCACGTAGTTCTGGTGATAGCCATCCTATATTTCTTGTACAGTTGAGTTGGTTCTATCTAGAGTGATTTTTCTGTTCGCAATTTAGGGCTACCCAGGTGATCAGTGTCCATAACCTGGTTTAAGCCACATGAACCTTTCCCAAATCTGAGCATAGCCACTTATGGCTTTGATGGTGGTGTTTTTAGAATGCTTCTGGTCAGCAGTTTGATAGGCTGCCTGTGCAATGTGATTGACAGTGACTGACAGTTATTGGTAGTGTGTGACACAGGTTTCTCGATCTGTATTGGTGATATCAGATGAATTGAGAGTACAAATTGTAACTTGTTCTTCCTTAATGTATTGCTTTAGGGTTTTCCAATCCCCTCCCTGGAGTGGCAATACCACTGTGGTAATTTAGTAAGCTAGAGAGGGACAGCTGCCCACATACACAACAGCTATTGGATTCTTTTGTTGGCCATACCAGTGGGTCCGCTGTAAATAGCATTTCTATCAGGTGCCTTCTTGTGACCAGACACCATAGGAGGCAGAATTCTAAGGCAAAAAGTGAAATATTTTATAGGAACTTGTATTTAATAGGAACTTGTCTTCTTCTATAAAAATTACACCTGTGGCCTAATTCTTAGATATTAATGGGGCAGCAGCTTTAGGAGTGTGACCTGGTTGTGCGCACCACACATGTTGGCTGGAGGAGGCGGCATTGTCAGGCATGAAGAGGTGGATTAAGTGTGAGAAGCTAGACCAGGACCCTTTCCTTCTCCCATCTTTCATGGCGCATGTTCCATTCCAGCTGTAACGCATTTCAGCAGGTCACTTTATAGCAGGACAGTGGGATGCCAGTGGAGATTGAGTAGCTCCCCCTTACTGAGAGCGTACAAAGTACCCACCCATCGCATTGCAGATTCCTGTAGGTAACTCCTTCTCTGGCTGATGGGGCTTGGTGTTCTCAGCAACACAGCATGTTGATCCAAAGTGAGAGTTGGAGAAATGACTGTTTCCCGAGACTTCTATACACCTTCATGGTATTTGGTGCCTTAGCAGAGGTCCTCAGTCAGGCATACGGAACAACAGGTTCTACTTGATCATTCAAATGTATTAAAGCTTGGGACAGTACTTGGGACAGTTCACCCAGTCAAGGTGGTCTTACTTGTTATTAATTTAATGTGCTGTTTTAATATTCCATTTTTTCTTTCTATCAGTCCTGCTACTTACAGGTTGTAGGGGAGAAAGAACCTCTATTTAATGACATGTTCTTTTGCCAAGCCTTGCATCTTATGGCCTTGAAAATGTGGCCCCTGATCACTGTCTGTTCCACAAGAGCATCCATACTTGATCCTCTTCTCTGGCCCCCATCTGGTGGCAGCCTGCTTTGCATGGTGACAAGGGAAAGCTCAGGTTAGGTCCGATGCTGTGTCCACACAAACCAGGACATATTTGGTAACTTCACTCAGGGTGGCTGGGGCCAATATAATCAATTCACCAATTCCTCATCAGTTGGGAACTCTGGTGGATGGCCCCAGACTTCTTTGGCACTTGCCTTGGACATCACTGAGAACACATAGGGCCTGCTGTTACTTCATTAATCAAATCACTGTATTTCAAAAGTGATCTGTCATCCTTGGCAATATGCCATCCACCTGGGCACTGTGGTGGCCACTCTCTCTGTGCACCTAATCTTCTGTGTCTACTGAAATGTCACCTGCTAAGGCTTAGACCTGAGCAAAACAGTAGCTTTCTATCATTGGGGGATGTCAGTGTCATATGAGCTGGGATGAGGAAGACAGTGAGGACAGCCTCAGCTTCCTGTAAGAGAATACAAATGGTTTTCCACATATCCTGACCCCACAAGGGTTTATTCATAAAATCATCCACCTCTTGGCTTCCCATTGTCCAACCCACAGGGTAAATCCCTTTGGAACAGTCCAACCTGACAGTTAAAGGGATTGGCCCCACTGGACCCATCTGTATAGCAGGCATCAGCGGGAATTTACTCCACTCCCTCTCTATAAGCCACAGGGGCCACCACAGTAATAAGGACAGTGGCATTTAGAAGATCTACACATTCTATAGGGCATAATAGCACCCACATTTTGAGAGACAGTGGGCTGGCAGACAGGGTACTCCTCTGTTCCAAATAGGTCTGCCACTTAATCAAAATGGGTTTGAACCATGGCAGAGGTGGGTTGACGGAACTATTCTCAACCCACCTTTGATAGGAAGGGAAGTTCTTATCTTGATACACTATTCCTTCAAGAGATGCTCTACCTGGAGGAGCTCTGGACACACGGCTAGGAGCTTTTCCTTTATGGGACATATCAAGTTTTTGATCCCTTTTAGAGCTAGGAGCAAACGCATAGGCGCACCCTCTCCTTCTGTTGTCTCTACCAACCTACCCAACCCATAGCTTTCAGAGTCATGGACACACGTAACTCAAATGGTAGCTTGCTTGAGAGATGCCCAGAGCTCTCATCTATGTCATTAGAGTTTTGTCTTCTCAAAAGCAGGTTGCTGTTCCAATTCCCATTCTGTATGTGTCCTTTCTTTCCCAGGTGGTATAAGAGAGGGAGGCACTGTGTCAAGTGGAGAATAAAAGTCTTCCCAAACTCCCAAATCTTTATAAAGGCCTATACCGACTCACATTTTTAGAGCTTTGATGAGCTTGCATTTTATCAGTCACAGCTTCTGGGACAGCATGCACCTCACCTGACTAGTGACTTCCAAAAACCTTAAGGTGGTTCCCAGGTCTTGAATTTGTGTGGGTTTGCCACCTACCCTTTCCCTCACAGATAGAGCAGCAAAGCCAGCAGGATGTCCTGTCAGAGCGGCACGTCTTCACTTGTTAACATTATATCATCAGTGTCATGGATCTGCTTTACAAATGTGGGGAAGGAGAACAGGGAGAGGTCACTGGCTACCCCAGACCCTGTGATGGCCTGGGGTATTTTGGAAAAAACATTTGCTAAGTCCAGCAGAGCATGGCACACTCCTGTGACCCTCAGAGGCATCTCAAATAGTGGCAGTGGTGGGAACAGCTTCATGGATAGGGGATGTTACCTTGTTCAATTCTTATTAGTCTGAGGGGAAAAAACAAACAAACAAACAAACAAAAAACACTTGGTAGTTTCTTACCAGCTGTACCAGGCTATTGAAAGAACTATGGACCGGACATACAACAATCGTCCAGAGCAGTTCTTGGACAGTATCTTCAATCTCCTTATGCTCCCAAGCAATTTGTATTGTGTGACAGTTACCACTCCTTGTGGGGGGGGTGGAGAAATGCAGGCTTACTGGCTGCCAGTTGGCTTTTCCTCTTCATACTGGTTTGATGATTCTAGCCCGGGAAGTGGAATTCACTGATAGAGGTTTGCGGAGTTTGGCCCTGTAAGATATCAGTGCCCAGTATATTCTCTGGTATTGGAGTAATAAAAACCTCATATGGCATGGGGGGTGAGTTGAGAGAATGCTCAGTTTGCAGGGTCATAGAACCTCCCTGACTGTGAATTTTTGTCCTTCTATTGATGGCGCTGAGGGACCAGAAAACTTCTGAGGGTTGCTGTGTTTTACTGTGTATGTACAGCTCCTGTTTCCTTCATACCTGTCACCTTTTGTATATTCTGGAGGACTAATGAATACCGAACTTCACATGAGATCTCCAGTCTCCTCCAGTGGCTCTCACCTGGAGGGAGTCTTGGTCTGCCTCCTATCTGAGGTCATAGGAAGTACTCAACCCAAATAGGACTATGCCTCTGAGACCTCTGCTGGAGCAAGCCAGGCATCATGGGTGGTAGGGGTAGATGGGGCAGTTGTAAACTATGGTGTAGATTTTAAGGCTTTCCACAGGCCCGCCAATGCAACGTGAGGTTGTCAGTCTCTCTGTTTACATGAGGGCCCCTCAGTAATGAAGTCAAACCATATCTGCTTTAGGGTTATTTTTACCTGAACTTTTGCAGCCAAGTGGGATAGCCTGTTGGCATTCTGAACTCCCTCTGTCTTGGGTTTTCTCCACAGCTCCTGTGCATTCCTGGAATTTGTCCCTTTCCCCCAGATCAGCAATGGATTGCTCAATATCATAAATGTCTTACAACTGGGCTCAGCATGTATGTCAGTGTCTCATACCAGGTACTGGGGGGCAGATTGGAGGATCTTAGCTTTCATTCCTGTAGTGAATGTGGCCTGATAAGGACAGGGTGTCCCATCCCTAACTCCCCAAGAACTTGTTGTAGCTCCCTTATAGATTTCTCTCACTGGGACAAGCCTCCTGGCAGGGTAGAATAATCCAATGTATAAGGGAGTGAGTACTTTGAATCCTCCTAGTACCTTGGAGGTGCTGCCAGAGGACAGGATGTGTGGGGATGGTTACATTCTCCTACTCTGTTTTCTGCCTTGTCTGAGTAATGCCATGGCCCCCTGTATCCCATAACTGCACTAACCATGTCTGGACACTTCCCCTAGCTTTTTTTTTTTTTTTTTTTAAATTTTATTTATTTATTTGAGAGAGAGAGACAGTGAGAGAGAGCATGAGCGAGGAGAAGGTCAGAGAGCGAAGCAGACTCCCCATGGAGCTGGGAGCCCAATGTGGGACTCGATCCCGGGACTCCAGGATCACGCCCTGAGCCGAAGGCAGTCGTCCAACCAACTGAGCCACCCAGGCGTCCCTTCCCCTAGCTTTTGATGGGAACTTGTCAGATGTGTCAACAAGGTTAGTAGGCATATATTCTCTCGCCAGGAGTATTTCCTGAATCGGGGCTGCCCCACTGACTGGGGTGGTGGTTGCTCTACTTTTGCTTTCCTTTGTATCAGGGGTCAGTGGTCATGGGACATTCCCAAGTACACTGTCAATCACAGCATCCCCCTCTTCATTCTCCTCTTTTCCCGGGGATTCCACTGCTTAGCCTCCCAATCAGGCTTTGTTGGAGGTGCTTGGACTTGAACTGCAGCGCCTTTTGCCTTCCTAGCTTCGCAGGAGGGCATGCCAAGTTCTCCAGCTGATGATCCTGCTCCCCCAGCTTCTTGGCCAGTCCCGAAGCTGGCAGAGAAGTGGATGGGCCACCATACGTCCTTCTGTATCCTCAGCTCTTCCTCCAACTCTGTAACCCGAGCCGCAGCCTCTAGTGGGACATCAGTGCCAGCTGAACAGCGCACAGTCGGGGCCAGCCTGCCGTGGCACCCTGTGTTTACCTTCTGTGCTGCAGTGCACCGTGGTGTGCGTCCTCACACAGGCACATTAAAGCATCTCCTGTTGTCTCATAATAGTCCACAAGCATCTAATATATGGGCCCTTCCTCCCTACCTAGAGGTTCGTGGGCAAATAGGGATTGTCCCCATGACTTCCCCTTCCTAAGGCCCCTTCACATTCCCCTTGGGAACTTCCTGAATGCAATCTGAAACTAGTCCCCATTTGCAGAAAGCAGAGAGAGGCTGAAGAAGGAGACAGGCCACTCCAGATTGATAGGTGGCATATGTAATGAGTGAAGGAACTTACATACAAGGCTTGTCTTGGGTAGCTACAAGATGAGTAGCTTTATACAGAGGCCTTAAGTGGGTTCAGTCATGTATTCAGTCCAGATGGTCTCAACACCTCATCAGTATCTCAAGGCTATGTTTTTGGGCAGCCTCTGGGAGAGGGGAAGCAAGTGGATTGCATATTCCTAGGATAAGGGAGGGAGTGTGGAGCCTCTGATTACATGGGTCTAGCTCACTGGTCAACCAGTGGTCACATCCTCTCAATATAAGACTTCATAAAGAACTCTCAAAACCTAACAATATGAAAACAAACAACCTGTTTTAGTCAGCTTTGGTTGCTATAGCAAACCAGATTAGGTGGCTTATTTACAATGGATATTTGTTTCTCACAGTTCTGGAAGTCCAAAATGAAGATGCTTGCATACCTGGTGAGGACCTGCTCCTTGGCTTATAGACAGACATCTTCTTACCATGTGTTCTTTCTTTTTCTTCTTATAAGGAAATCTTTTCATAGGGTCACAATGTTATGAAAATCTAAGCTTTATTCTCTCCTAAAGGCCCCACTTCCAATACCATCACATTGTGGGTTCAGGATATGAATTTTGAAGGGACACAGTCAGTTTACAGCAAAATCCAATTATAAAATGAGTCAAAGATTTGAATACACATTTTATCAATGAAGATATAGAGATGACAAATGAACCCATGAAAACATGTTCAACATCATTAGTCATTAAGAAAATGTAAATCAACATTTCAGTGTAATCTCACTGTACCCCTATAAGAATGATGAAAATTAAACAAAGAACTCCAAAAATATGGATGTTTGGGTGGTTTCCACATTTTCGTGATTAGAAATAGATTCACATAGGTTTTTGTATGAATGTAGTTTTCATTTGGGGGACATAAATAATTAGGCATTCACTGTAACACTGGGTGATATGAAGTGCAGATTTTATAAGAAACTGCTAAGCTATTTTCCAAAACGGCCATACCATTTTGCCTTACCATCAACAATGTATGGAGATTCTAATTACTCTGCACCCTTACCCACTTCATATCACCCAGTGTTACAGTGAATGCCTAATTATTATGTCCCCCAAATGAAAACTTACATTCATACAAAAACCCATGTGAACCTATTTCTAGTCACCAAAATGTGGAAACAACCCAAATGTCCTTCAGAAGGGGAATGGATAAACAAAATGTGCTACATCCATACAATGGAATGCTACTCAGATTATTAATTAGCTAATTAACTAATTGATACAAATAGCAACATGGTGCCTCTCAAATGCACTTTGTTACAAAGACTGTATGCTATATAATTCCATTTTTTATGCTATTCTGGGGGTGGGAAGAAGCAAAACTATAGCGTCAAAGAACAGACCAGTGGTTTCCAGGTTTTAGGACTGCCGGGGAGCAATTGAGCTCAAAGGGACAGCACAAGGATATGATGTGTTGGTAGAACTGTTCTGTGTCATGATAATGGTGGTAGACACAAGGCTCTATGCATTTGCAAATACCCACTGAACTCTGCAATACAGAGGGAATTTTATTGTGTATAAATTAAAAAGTTTGTGGATAATAATGAAAAAAAAAAAAAAACGCACACACAGGCAAATTTTCTCCTGTGAGTACCTTAAAGAAGTTCACGTCCCTTGACTTTGTTTTTCCATTTCTCAACATTTATTCTTAGGAAATCAACATTTGGTCAAGAATATTCTTTGCAGTGTTATTTGTCACAGAGAAATTGAAAACCTCTTAATTGTGTAATAATAATGAGGTAGCTAAATAAATTTCATTTCTTGTTTATAGGCATTCAAATTATGTTTTAGAAGGTTAATTATATAAAAGAAATGATCATTCTTATATATATATTCTTATATTATCAGTTTATTAACTTACCCAGTTTAACTTAAAAATACTGATTTTCAAATACTTGCAAACTTCTGGACAACCTGAAGTACTTTCTAAAGGTATACCACATATTCATGCTGGTCCATATCCTTTTCTGAATAGCTAGATATATAAATAGGTAAATAGAGAGACAAAATGAGTAATATTGTTTCTGCCTTTATACTCATTTTAGTTCCTCTTTTATTTTTCTAGCTGAAACAAAATTAGGATGGAGAATAGAGATGGTATCTTTGATCCAAATCATTTTTCTATTTGGGATATCCTTTATCCCCATTTTCACCAATAGTTAAAAGCCACATTATATATAAATGATGCTTTGCAATTTCCAAAGTATTATTTTACATTAGCCCCTTTGATCTATCACCAGACCGAATAATATAATCTGGGATGATAGCAGTGCCCCTCCTACCACTTATACAAGGCATCTGAAGCCTAAAAAACCTGAACAGTTTCCTAGGGCCACATTTTGGTTAGGTGTTTAAGTCAGAACTCAAATCCAGATGTCACAACTCCTCATCAAATAGTCTGTTCTTTATAAACTGCTGTTTATTTACTTCAAGTTTTTACCTTTAAAGAAGCATGTCCTACATTCATATTCCATTATTATTATTCTGGATTCATCTTTTTAAAAATATAGGGGATCTCTATAAAATTCTCATGACAGAGTTTCCATACTAAATGGATGTCATCAGATTGTGTTTTGAGATGTAACAGTGTGCTTTTCTTTTTCTCACTGTGGACAAGACCCATACCCCCCCACACCCTAATTTCTGAGCTATCCATTGTGTCCAAAAGATCAAAATTTTTAACCCTTGAACGTAAAACAGAAGTATAAGTCAGTACCCCAAAATGGCATTTGAGGCTCTTTACATGAGACAATACTTCTGAAAACCAGGATTCATATGCAAGAGCCAGGCATATGGGAGAAAAATATTTTGTAAATTCTGAATAGCTTCCTGTAGATATGAAGATGGGAGGCCAAAGAACTTCATCCAGCTTTAGCATCAGCCAGACTTCTATACTGGCCAGTTTCCTGGGCCAGAAAGGAGAAGCCTAGGGAAGATAACAAGAGAAGGTACACAGAAGAGGGTTTCTCTGGCCCTGCTCACATGAATTATTGGGCTGTGAAAATAAAAACTATGGATGTCTCAGATAGGTTAAAGGGAAAACAAAAGCAGAGGGACTGTTCCTTTGTTTGACACTTTGGGAAGTAACTGTGCACACACACAGCATTCCCTGCATCCCACATACAGGAATGGGGCTGCAGCTGTGACACGGGGGTGTACCATGTTTAGGGACAGAATGGACACCAGAGCTAGCCACTTACCACCCTTCCTGTTTGGTCTCTGTGGGCTTATATAGGACATGGGGGCATCCCAAAATCCCTGTATGCCCCAGTGTGGGATGTGGAAATGTTGACTGCCCCAGAAAGCTGGAAACAGGTTAGAGTCAGGTCTAGGTGAGTATGAAGTATGTGGGCTAGAAAATCAGAAGCTATGTACTGATAGACAAAGACAAGGTCAATGGGAATATTTCAGTAGGAATTCTAAATAGATATATTTATGTTTTTTCTCACTGTTTTTTCATCCCTTCCCAGCTCCTGTCTGAGCTTCGACTTCCAACCAGAAATTGGGGCTTGTGAACAAATTGATGTCATTTTTAGGAAAAAAAAAGTTATTTTCCAGGGTCCAATTTTGGTAGATGTCAAAAACAGTGCTATATAGTAATTTTTCCCCTACCTAAGATGTAATGAGTAATTTCCAAACCTTTCAGAGACACACATGAAATAGTGGTTACTTTCTCCTGGAACATGTGAGTAAGCCCAAGGAAATATGACATTTCAGTGCTAAGATATGTTGTTAGATTTTAGTTTGTTTGTCTTTTATTCGAGCAATTTTAGTTTGCTTCTAGTGTTTCTGTCTTTTGCATTTTCTCTCACCCTGAGTAACACTGAGCACGGTACTTATGACCTAAGTTACTGTAATCCTCTACGCTTGACTGACTCCACTGGATCAGGCCCTGTGTAGCAACATACATAATTTGTCCAGACAGTGGGTAGAAGATAATGAGTGTCAACAAAGCATCATGTTTAAGAAATAGGCTTTGGAACTAGGTTGTCCTGGTCCAAATTCAAGCTCTACTGTTTTACTTGTGTTTTTGTCCTTGGTCAGGTCAACATTGTTTTGTGTATGATGGGCATAATGATAGTTCTTACCTCATAGTATTGTTGTGACATTTAAATGAGCTGATATGTTAAAATCACATAGAGTAATAACTGACATAAATTACATCCAGTACATGAGTTTACTGTTATTAATGCTTTGAGGATTACATGAGTTAATAATGACCTGTAAAATATGAGATTGTGCTGAGCACATTTGAAGCAATCAAAGTGTTAGCTGCTCTGATGATGTTATTATATGCTGGGGAACCTCATATGGCTTCCCTGTTAGGCTCCTGGACAAGCAGCTCACCTGCCATGTAGTTACCTTCTGTCTTCCTTAAACATATTTACCTCAGAAGTATTGTCTTCCTTATTTTTAGCTGTTACTATTTCTTACCAGTTCTTTTTTTGTTTTCCTGTTCTTTTTTTTTTCCAATTTATTTATTTTCAGAAAAACAGTATTCATTATTTTTTCACCACACCCAGTGCTCCATGCAAGCTGTGCCCTCTATAATACCCACCACCTGGTACCCCAACCTCCCACCCCTCAGATTGTTTTTCAGAGTCCATAGTCTCTCATGGTTCACCTCCCCTTCCAATTTACCCAAAAGCACATACCCTCCCCAATGTCCATAACCCTACCCCCCTTCTTAATCTCACGAAACAAACTGTGGGTTGCTGGGGGGAGGGGGGTTGGGAGAAGGGGGGTAGGGTTATGGACATTGGGGAGGGTATCTTACCAGTTCTTTTGAGTGCACCCATTCATCTTAGCCTTTGCTCTTACGTTCTCTTTTTTCCTCTTTTATTAGCTATTAGAGTTTTATTGTTTCTTTTTAACTTTGTGAGTATCCTTACATCATTATTATATATCTTGTTTTAGCTTGTGTCTATGTTATTTATTTATCTAACATATATTATACTGTTTTTGCGGTGTGTCCCTATTTTCCTCTTCCTATCTGGTCTTGCATTCTTATTCTACCATTCTTCCATTCTGAACTTTTTTTGTTTTGTTTTGTTTTGTTTTAATCTGCTTATGGCTTCCATTTTTGCAAAAGAATTGCTGTATTCTGCCCCACCTGCGATGCAGTTCCCAGATGATCAAGGTGCCCACCCCTTTGGGTTTATTCTTTCTAATACTGAATTTATGGGTTGATGGACACTGGATTGTGTACTATCCCTTCTTTATGTTTTGGCATCAGCCAGAGGGAATGTGATGAGGAGTGCACATGTGAGATTGGCACCAGGATGCAGTCAGCATCGTAGATAAGAATACACTTTGTAATGTCTAGTTCCAGTTCAGATGCTTACTAGCTATATGACTTTGGACAGTGTTTTGTTTTGTTTTGTTTTGTTTTAAAACCTTCCTGTGTCTCAGGTATAATGGTGGTACCTAACTAATGATGTTACTCTGAATATTCAGTAGACCCCTACATTAATGTGGTTGGCACAGAGTATAATATGCTCTGTGCCTTCTCAAATATCAGATGCTGATGTTATTTTATGGCAGTTGCCGTTGTTTTTATTATTAAGACCCTAATAATACCTAACAGTGGGGTTCTTCATCTTCCTTTATGTGTCACCTAGGTAGACAAATACGTTTCAAATTGTGAAAGGAGGAAGCAGAACAGTCATTGTATTGTGGGGATTGCATTGGTGCCCATAGATTTTGCTTAGCCCTTAGCTTTTATTTTATCTTTTATTGTTTTGAAATAGGAACATTTCCTTAGCTGATTAAGGTCTCGTTCCAGAAGTGGCCAGGGGCTGCTTACCTTTAAGAAAGTAATGTTTAAATTTAAAAATGAAATTAAGTGCATATCAATTCCAGTAAATTTGCCATGTATTATCTGTTGATATCTTATTCAGCTGTCGGCAAGCATTTAATCAACATTTATTGGCATTCTTTTCTGAGATTTAAATAGGACATAAAATTTTATGACATGTAGAGTATTTTTAATAACTGTTTCATTATTTTCCATAGGTAGTATAATAATATCAAGAGAAAATATCAATAAAGTACCCAGAGTACATTATCTGGGGGAGAGCAAGGTAGTTTGAAGTTTGTATAATGACAAATGTTGGTCCACTTTCCACATTGTACTGTAGATTTGTGAATAGCTGAGTTTCTCTTTCCTTCCTCCATTTTGTTTATAATCCTTTCTCTTCTTGTACACATAATATAGGTGAGAAAACTAAGAATTATAGTTGTTTGTTCTGTTATTATAAAAGATAGGGGCGCCTGGGCGACTCAGTCAGTTGAGTGTCCAGCTTGATTTTAGCTCAGGTCAGGATCTCAGAGTCATGAGGTCAGGCCTCTTGTTGGGCTCTGCACTTAGCAGGGAGTCTGCTTGAGATTCTCGCCTCTCATTCTGCCCCACCCCCCACTCATGCTCTCGCTCTCTCTCTCTCTTCCCCCGCTTTCTCTCTCTAAAAGAAATGGATAGATCTTAAAAAATATAAAAGATAGATGGTACTTCACAATATTAAATTCTAATTCCTTACTGATCGCAAAACAAAGAATGTTATAGGATGTAGTATATAGCCTAGGTATAGTTTGAATACTAGTTTGCTGTGAAAAACCCAAATTCTGATACCTTATTAGCATTAAATTTAGATGGTTGCTTGACTAGTAGCTGTTGAGTTTGCATGAGCTCTTTATATTGTAAGTAGTATTTGAACTGGAAAAAAGAACATTTTTAGGGAATTGTGAGCATATTCATACGCTCAGGAATCTTTCCTTCATCTAAGTACTTTTGCTTTTAGCTAGAAATGGGAAGACAGAGGACAATAGTGTGAACTATGGCCAAGACCTAGTCATCTGGCCATCTATGCCACAGTCCTCAGAAACACAAACAAAACTGAGTGATCAGTATGACCGTGAAATTTTGCTCCTGGGCATAAACTGAAAATAATTGAAAATAGGCAAGCAAACAAGTACATATATAAGCATGTTCATAATAGCACTATTCACAATAGCCAAAAGATGTCCATCAACAGATATGAATGGATAAGGGAATTGTGGCATATACATACGATGGAATATTATTCCATCATAAAATGGAATAAAATAGTGTATATGGTACAACATGGATGAGCCTGCAAATACTAGGGTAAGTGAATAAAGCCAGACACAAAAGTTCAGTAATTGTATAATTCCATTAATAAGGAGTGCTCAAAAGAAATAAATCTGTAGAGACAGAACATAACTTGGTGCCTGCCAGAGTATGAGAAGAGGGGGTAATGGAGAGAAAATGCTTAATGGGTAAACGGTTTTATTTTGGAGTAATGAAAATGTTTTGAAACCAGATAGAGGTAGTGGTAGCACAACATTGTGCCTTACTAAATGTTACTGAAGTGTTTACTCTAAAGTGGTTAATTGTACATAATGTGAATTTCGCCATGTTAAATTATTAAAAAAAAAATAGAGTGGCCACGTTGAAGCAGCATCACATCCCATATTCTCAGAGTCACAATCGGTTTAAATACATCTACTCCATGAGGAGAGAATGCGGAGTTTGTCATTATTGATCCTAGGGAGGCTGATGAGGGCTGGAAGCAATTTCACAGTCTTCTTGAAAGATGAATTCAATTTCCCTCTTAAATATATTCTATTTTATTATGACATTAGATTATCAGAGCTTGTGGAAATCACTATTAATGGCTAAGTTTCTGTCCCATGTGCCACTTTATTTTCCATGCTTGCCTGAGATTTCAGTTGGTCTCATTGATCCATCTGAGAAAATGAAAACAGGAAAAAATAAACACTCTTCTTTTGAGATGGATTCTCTCTATACAATGGGAAGGTAATTATACTGATGTGGATGGGCAGATGAGGTTAGTCAGGCTCAAGTGCTTTATTTTTGGCTCTTAAATGGTTTAGATTCACCAGCCATATAAATAAAATGATCTGGATAATTATAAATAGTTTTTATAGTTTATTTGAACCAGCCTGTGAAGCTGTTGGTGGTTATTTGTACACATATATGAGTGGCAAAGCAAGTGCTTCCCATGGCAGTGACATAAATCTCTAGATTTTTCAGATAAAGAAGACCATTAGGTTTTTGTGGCTTACATCTTTGCAAACAACAGTTTTTTTTTAAAGCTTTGTGTATATTGAGAGCTGTCCCATATGCTAGAAGCCTTGTTATGTATGTTGCACAAATGATTTATAATCCTTAGAATATCTCTGAAAAGTGTTTTTATTTCTTTATTACAGATGAAATAACTGAGGTTCCAGAAAGTAAGGTGACATACTCAAGAGGATAAGTGGTGCTAGGATTCCCCTTCATTTATTTTTATTTTTATTTTTATTTTTATTTTGTTTTTAGGATTCACCTGTAAACACTTAACTGTATACTGCTAGGACCCTTTGTAACTAGGATCCTGTTGTGCAGCTCACTCACAAATTAAAGACTTTCTTATGACTAGTGGTTTGGTTTTCCTAAAGAAAATCTCATCTGTTTGCTCCCATGTATGAATTAGCCTGTATAGACAAGCTATCAAAATGTTGGTGGGATTATTGACATTTAACTGCACTGAGGAAATAGGTATATCAGTTGATATGAAAGCTTAGGTTTTAAAAAGCATTTGAGCCCCTGACATGAATACTGAGGGTGCTGAATGATGATTGTGGCGGGTGTTAAATTTAGGTCATGGCAAACCTGAGCAACTGGGAATTTAAAGAAAGCAGAAATGTGACAGAAGTTGTGTGTCTGTCTAAGTCATTCAGAATTTAATGTCAAATCACTCTTTCAAAGTGGATTTCCTCTTCTCTTCTGGCAGCTTCCCTATTGTCTTCTGAATACATTGTATTTTCCTACCACCCTACTTTTGTTGGTACATTCATTGCCTGAAGTAGCCTCTTTCATTTCCACCAAGTTTCTACCATTCTGTTTTTCCTTGTTGAAAGCCTTCTGCTATCATATTAGACACAGAGGACCTTCTCTTCCCTGAGCTACTATAGTATTTTCTGTTGGAAACACATCTTTGGAATTTGGCATTTACTTTGGACTAAGTTTTCTCTGTATATGTTTATAGCTCATCTCTGTTATGAATCGTGAACTCACAGGGGGTAAATAATAGTATCTTTGTCAATTTTTACCTCATCATATGCCTTGGACATAGTACATATTCATCAAATAGTATTTGATATTTGTGTAACTCTTGAAGGCTGGGTTTTCTGAAAACATATTCATAAAAATACCACTTCAGGGAGATATTATTCTCAAAAAAGGATGGTCACTGGTCCAATAAGGCCAAAAACACTACCCACCTTTACCACCCTAGGAAATTTACACTGTATGTTGGCATTTTCAACACTCTGAGTAGTTCTTTAGTAGTGAGACCAAGTTTACCGTTTTAACTCAGTATTCACACTTTTCTCTCAGTTTTTTGTAAGAGCCCTACTAATGCCTATTATTCATCAAAAAAAAAAAAAATGCTTTGCCAGACACTGCTTTAAAGTGCTTTGTAGGGGCACCTGGTGGCTCAGTGGGTTGAGCCTCTGCCTTCGGCTCAGGTCATGATCTTAGGGTCCTGGGATTGAGCCCCGCATCGGGCTTTCTGCTCAGCAGGGAGCCTGCTTCCTCCCTCTCTCTGCCTGACTCTCTGCCTACTTGTGATCTCTCTCCCTCTTTCAAATAAGTAAAATCTTAAAAAAAAAATGCTTGGTATAAAAAGTATATTAATAATATTCACAAATGTGAAAATTGACTTTTGATTAGATGCAGGTTGGGCATTTGTTTGGTCTCCTTGCTTCTGTACTTGGGAAAGCACCATTCCTCAGCCGTGTTAGGGGGTGTGGGGGGGGCGGGGGGGCAGAGGAAGACTATCTGTGTGCGTGTGTATATATGTATAAAATACAGTGTGGACTCAACCTGAAAATGGATTAAGACTGAAAAGAGAATGGTTAGGACTGGTCTTTCAGCTCGATTATCTGCTAGAATCTCTATTACTTCTCATAATATGCTTGAAAAGTTTTATTTGTACCTCAGGGGCAATGAGCCTGGCCTCATTTACAAATATGAATGCAGATATTAACAGTGTACTGTCTTCTCCTCCAGGCGTTCTTGCTCACTGTCGGCTGGTTTTATTTACTTCCTCAGCAAAGGAATATCCATCTCCTTGGAATTAGACACAATGTGGTTAATGGGAAAAGCAGAAGTTTTGGATTCAGAAAGTTTTAATTTGATTCCCAACTCAGGCCTGTGTGACCCTGAGCAAGTTTTCCTTCCAGAACCACTGACTCCTCATCTATAAAACAAAATGGGTTATACCTGCCTCCAAGAGCTTCTTACAAGGATAGTGCCTGGCATAAAGTAGATGCCCCATAAACATTAGTTATTATTTTGCATCAAGCAGATTATGACAGGAGAATTCCATGGGTGTAAAGTCACAGAGATAAAATTGCCTCTTTCCTGGAGATGCCATTCCATACTCTGTGTTGTTACTTCAAACTATAAATGACATCATTATTCTTCATGTCTTCTGTTTTTATGAGGTGAGAGTGAACAGGGCAAATACTAAGAGTTGAACTATTATTTATGAAGAGCAACACTAGGATTATAAGAATAGGGAGTAAATAACCTAAAAGAGAATTTTTGAAATTATTATAGTTATTTGAGTTATAGAAAAGTAATTTAGATATGATTCCTTTAGTCTTAACATCTGTTCATTGTGAACAAACAAACAAAACTACCCCCTATTATTTAATATATATATATGTGTGTTTTTTTATTTGAGTAATTCATCAGATCATTCAGAGGGGGAATAATAAATATATTATGGAGAATTTCAGTTGAGCTTTCAACTTTTGTGTCAACGTTATATAATTTTAACCACATGTCCCTTTCCACTTTGGTTTGGTAATATTTACCATGCAGTCCAAACAGAACAAAAGAACCATCATATGATAACTTTGCCTAAAGTTACAGTTTTGGAGATAAAAAAACATACTATGGATAATTAGAATGATGTAATTCTTTATGCATAGGATAGAATGTTCAACATAAATTGAGGTTTGCATACCAACAGACTACTCTGGCGCCTGTTTTGCAAAAACACATATACTTATTACACATGGTTGTCAATAGAAGGTCAATCATGTCCATTCGTAGTCATCCGTGACTAAATTATTCCTGGAAGAAGCCCATTTTATCCTTGTGAAGGATGACAAATGAGAGTTTTGCTGTGGCATCTACCTTTCTAAATGCCAAATGATCTCCTGGCAGTTTTCCTCAGCATAAATATTATGAATTGCTGAAGAAGCTATCATTTTTCACACTTTATTGGTTTAGACACCAGGTGAAGTCCTCTCGGCTACAATGAAGTAACAGAGGAAGCAACATACCTAAATGTTCCTTAACTGTCCTTACCTGTGCATTAATCAGCATCTGTCTCAACCTGGTTGATTACAGGAGAAGATGTATCAGGGAGTCTCTGCCCAGCATCTCCGCCTCCTGAAAGGATGGCTTGTGAAATTCCCTGCCGAATGGATTGTGTGCTGAGCGAGTGGACAGAGTGGTCATCTTGTTCCCAGTCTTGTTCAAATAAAAACTCAGATGGGAAACAGACCAGGTCAAGGACTATCCTGGCATTGGCGGGAGAAGGTGAGTAATAGTAAAGGGTTCAACAGTGGAGTCAATTGCCCAGTTCTTATTTTTTTTCTAGTAGGCAACTGAGAAAGTCGTATTGTGGAAGTAGCCACATACAGGTGATAGTTTTATTGCCTTAATCAAAATTTAGTCTCATTTCCATGCATGCCTTTTCTCTTTAATCCTCTAGTTACTCTAGAGTGAGTACTGTATTTACATGAACTATCTTAGCCCAAACTTATGTATAGGCCATGGCAGTCAGATGGATGTTATTTTTCATTACACCTTCTTGGGAATAAAAAAACAAGGTTTGACTGACACACATCCAGCTTCAGATGGCTCATACATTTGGGAATATAATTGGAATATGTCTGGTAAAAAAGGCTGCAAATGAGGAATCAAGAGATATGGCTTCTTGACCAGGAACTCCCACTAACATCGGCCTGATTTCCTGTTCTGTCATGCTGGTGTGTTGTGAGAGGGAAGAAGATGAAGGCTCTGGAAATGGCTTTGAAGAAGCTAAAATGTGCTATGGAAATGTAAACGGGTGACATCAGAACAAATTGGAGGAGCAGCTGTTTCTATCATGTATAGCAATGGTCCCTGTCCCCTGACGCACATGTCCTTTCTTTCAGGCTCTCCCTTGGCTTTGTCTGCCTATGGCTCAGTTAGAACAGCAGGATAGTGTGGCCACTGGCTGTGAGGAGCTCCTTTTGAAACAAGATTCTGTTCTGTGATCCTGAAAAATGGGGCCAGGGTCAAGATGAATGAAGATTTTCATATTCTTAAAGTGCAGTTGCTTCCCGCTCTTGTCTTTTATATTTCTGGAAGGAGAAAAAAGTCAGTAGTATTTAATGGGAAAAAAATAACAAGAATAACAAAACCAAGGTCACAAATCTTTTTGAGCATTTGGCCCACTGAATAAAACATCATAGGGTGGAAGAGTAGGAAAAAAATCAATAGTTTAGATAAATGCCAGTTTTTACATGGATATAAAAATGTGAAAGAAAAGGCAGTAATGAATTTTGATTTTCTGACTCACCCAGGAGTGTAAGGATGCACATCTGTCTGGTCTCCCTGCCAGTGGATAGCACATTGTCAGGTATTATTTCAGAGTGTAAGGATGGGCTCTCTTCTGTCAAACTTTAAGAGACACTTCTGGATTTCTCAAATTGCAGTAAAATGCATTGCTTGATGGAGAGTGGGTGTTTTGAAATGATTCTCTGAGAAAAATAATGCTCTCTTAGGAAAAAGAGGCCAAGTACAGGTAATGTGTGTGTAAGTGTATGTATTTGACCTGATATCACTTCAAGGTCATGGCTACTGTATCTAACTGACTAATTTATGTAGTCATCATGTTACTAAAATAAGAGCAGATTTCTTTGGAGTTTATCTCAGAGATACATAATGCAAAGGTGGGAAATGGAATCTGTCTTTTTTTGTTGTTGTTCTTGTTGTTGTTTTTGGTCTAATCCATGTATACTGCTGCCTATTAGGAGGGAGAAGTGAAAAATATTGCCCTCTGATTGTACTCAGGACAAAAGGGCCATGGCCCTAGAGTGGGCAGAAGGGTACAGAGACCAAGCCTTTGGAATCCTGTGTCAAAAATACCATCTTTATGGACCATTAAAACAGCAAAAACAACAAAAATAAGAACAACATAACAATAGCAACCTGGTAATAACAACAGCAACAACTATGTATTCATTTGGATTTTGATTTTCACAGGTGGAAAACCATGTCCCCCTAATCAGGCCCTCCAAGAATATCGTTCATGCAATGACCATTCCTGTATGCAGCTCTACTGGGAAACATTACCTTGGGGCCCCTGTTCTGAAGACACGTTAGTAACTGCTCTTAATGCAACCATTGGCTGGACTGGAGAAGCTACATGTGGTGTGGGCATTCAGACACGGAGGGTCTTTTGTGTCAAGAATCACGTGGGACAAGTGATGGCCAAAAGGTATCACCAGTAATTTATTGAAAGTGCATATAATTATTGCATAGATGAGTATTTTTAGTCAAAAACATTTATCAAGCAACAAATATGCTTCAGTATGTGCTGGAGGAAAAGAATTTTGTTTTGTTTGACTCTTAAAGACTAAAATATATCTCTCAAAAACAAAGGTAGAGTTATAATATGGATATTAGTAAGGTTATAATACATGCATTAGCCAGTGGAAAGTAAGTGTGGCCCACAAATAATGAATCTGTTTGAGTAATCCAACATTTTCTTGATCCTATCTCAGTACTTTTGGTGTTTTTTTCAATCATGTAAAGACTAGGTCAATGTGAGGCTAAGTTCTCCACTTTGGAAGGATAGGATTGTGTTAACACTCTCTGATGGGTTCCTTTGATCTCTTACACAGTGGGCAATAAATCCATGTAGCCATTTGAATAGACTAATTCATGCCTGTAAGTAGGTTGTGATCCCATACATGTTAGACTCTGCACCTGAAGATAGACATTTAAAGAACAAAACAAAACAAAAGTAGTAGAATAATTTGGATGTGGGAACTAGGATATAGTTATCAAAAAGGGTCAGGGACAATTGCAAGTGATAGAGGAAAAGAGTAATTAGGCAGAGAACTAAGCTGTGGGAGTTTTATTGCTAGACCAAATGAGGAGGTGTGACTTTTCCTCAGTCCATGTGGGAAGCCTTGTGGAAAAGAAACTGTAAAGGACCTATGAAGTGTACAGTGACTGGGTAACCATCCTGTCCATGGAGATTTCCTAATGGCTTGTTTCAACTAGGATCTTCCTTGTGGTGGAAGACCCCACCCCCATCACAGAAGTGATATATCCCCAGGATGGGCATGCTCAATCTTTTGTCTAGTATCACAAACAAGGCCACTTAGAGCTTTTCTCTGGGAATTTCTGAATTGGGAAAATGAAACCTTCTTTTCATTCTGGTCATGAGGCTCTAAGTATATGAATTGACAGTTGCCATAGGTATGGTCCTCGAAGAAAAAGCAGGCAAGGGGAGTGGAAATGATGCTCAGAAAGAAGCAGAAACTGAAGGAGAACATTTTCTGGCAGCATCAAGCCCTGACCCATTCTTTTGAAGATAACCCTACCCATCCTGGCAATGTGGGCAGACACATTTGCTCTTCCTCTAGTTCTATCCAGTTTGCATTGCTGTCCTAGGCAACTCAAAACACCTGATTAATTTCACCTTGGGGCACCTTGATACTAGCCTGTGGGGCTTATCCCAACTGGCATGGAAACCACAATAGATGTGTGAGGAAAGTCATAGGAGCTCAGTGGAGGGAAGTGAACCACTGATGGCAGAATTAGTGCTGACTAATTAATTAGTCTAATTAGTGCTGACCAGGTCCTGCTGGGGTTGGAGCAACCTCTGAGCTGATGGCTGTGCAGATGCAAGTGGAGATGATATGACTTGCAGTGAAACATAGTCCAGAAGACCTCCCCTCTCTCTCTTTCTCTCTTTCTCTCTCTCTCTCTCCAAGGGTGGCTTCTAGAGGGCTGGAGTTGGATGTTCTTAATTGCTGCAACCCCACATGTTAACACAATGTCTGACATATAGTTAGTGTATAAATGGCTGGAATCCAGGACTGAACAAGATTGATATGTAGGAAAGTTATGGAGTTTAACAAGGATTGGGTATGAATTGCAGAAGATTGAGAAAAGCTGAGGTCTATCTTTTGTTCAAGAAAAATTACGTGATCTACCATCCTACATTTTGGCAAAGGGGACTGCTGTAGAGAGTAATGACTAGATCAGATGTATGACCTTCTACTCTATTTAATTCATAAATATTGTTTCTGCTTTAGACCTGACTCTACATTGCTTGTTCTGTTCTTTGGAATATCAAATTATGTCAGTTGTGTTTTGCAACTTTCCTGGTATGCATGGACTGATCGAATCAGTGAGAGTTATAGCCAAACATGGACAAAAATGTTTTACATATCATGTGGCTCAGGTGAAAATCTAAATCATGGGGTTATGGTAAAATCCTAAAAGGCTTATAAAGATATTATGCAGACATGAGAATTTCTTTTATCTTGGTCTGGGTTGCAGCCTTGATAATGTTCATTTTTATGATGTAAATTTTCAGCTGCTTAAAAAGGATGCATGAAATATCAGCTTGAATATACAAATAAAATTAAATATGGCTTAGGTATGGTTGTAAACTCTACATATAAAATGCAGCAAACTATTATTCCTTATCGTGATGAGAAAATTTGGTATGCCTGATGTCTTATCTTCTCCCTGACACAAACTTTACAGCTCTAAACCAGAACAGGAAAAATCCACTTGATATGAATACGGTTTGTTTATTTCTTAGCAAAGGGACATTAGAATTAAGAGCAACACCAAATAAATTGTCACATTTAAAGGACTGTTTGGACATAAGAATTTGGATTATATGATCTGGGAGGCCCTTTTCTATTTTTATGGTTACTTCAAATGACAGTTGTTTTTGTTTTTTTGTAAAAGTCTGAGCACATACATGTCATTATTGTGAATAACCCCTAGTTCTGCTTGCCTTACCATCACAACAAAAATGAACTGTACAGATATTTTCCCTAACACACACACACACACACACACACACACACAGGCATTGTTGATTACTTTTTACACTGTTAATGAAGCTGAAGACTTAACAACTTAGGTTGAATTCTTATTGTATGTTTCCAAACAACCCTGCTAAATATGAGGAACCTGAATTGACTTGAGTAAAATTTATGAGAAATTTTTAGGTTAAGGACATTAATTGAGCTAAGAAATTAACAACTAGTGTCCAGTGAAGCACATAGTGAGATAGTGAAACTATCATCAGTAGAAAATATATTTTACTCTGTCCTTTGGAAAAATACCTATTTTTGTTCTTTTTTATGTGAAAGCTGTTCCAGTGGAAAGAGATTCCCTGCCATTTGTGAAATCCTTGGGGTGGGGGTATGGGAATAGGAGTAGCAAAGGAGAAGGAAACATAGTAAAGAAGGAGGGGCCTTTAGGGGAGGAAAGAAGCAACTCTCCACGGAACGGATGGGCTCATATAATGTGTTTTATCTCCAAGCCCACTGCACTGGGAGGCAGAGTTCCTTGCAAGTTCTCGCTTCCCTGGGTTGGCGTTTGGTTTCTATTCAGTTGTATAGGTGAGACTGTTACCATTGTATGAGTAATAGAACTGATCATATCAGAAAATGAAAACTAGCCAGGGCAGAAGTGGAACAGAAGTGAGAGCTCATTGGGATAGTTCTGGGGTTTTGTTTGGTTTTGTTTCACTATTCATTGTTTTTTTTTCTTTTTTTTCAGTTGCATTGTACAAAAAATAATATTAAAAAAGATTAAAAGCACACAATTTGGAGCCTTCCGAAAGTCCTGATAAGGCACTTTCTGCCTTTAATGCGAAAACACCTGGCATTGTGTAAGATAGAATAATACAGAGTTCCATTTAAACATTTAATGTTGACAGAGTTGGCAGGTTTGCCCCAATAGCTGACTGAGACGTGCACTGGTTCCTGGGTAGGAGGACTGATTAAAGAAATGGAGCGTTGTCTCTGCATCTTGATTATGGAAGCGTAACTAAAAAATGGCAGGTCTTTGTACCTCAGTTTGATGCATTTTAGCACAGTGCTTATAAGGAGCCGAAGGCTATGGGGCGACAATGAGATAAGAGTTATAGAGCATCCCAGTGCTGGTCCGAGGAAATATATGTGCTCAAATGAAACACACTGATCCTTTTATTGAGAGCACTACCAATCTGGAGTCTGAGCATTACGTGAAATTAGGAAGTATAAATTAGGGCAAAAGCTAAGGTGCCATGCTTTTTTTACTAACTAAAAAGTGAATCCATATGTTTCCCTAGGTTTTAAGGCTTTAATTTTGTTTTGGAAATGGCCAGATGAATTAGCCTAATATCTCCAAGGATTTATTTATCTTCAGGCTCCAATAACATGGAATACTATTCAATCATTCACCTGCTATTATTAAATATTTACACTGAGCTAAAATATGGCACTTTGAAGATATGATATAAGATAGAGTTCCACCATCAAATTAAAAATTAGTTTATGTTTCTTGCATGCATACACAGGCACACAGACATACATAGACAGACAGACAGACAGACACACACACATATACGCACACACACACATATACGCACACACACAAACAGCATGAAAGTGGTCAAAAGCCTTTTTTTGGTCAACGTCCGTACAACAACACAGAAAATAAACCTTACAGTTTTTCCTGTATGGAAGTGGAGGGCACACATATTGCTAATGGTCAAAGAGAGTATTTTTGAAGACTATGAAGAAACTTATGAATATGAGAAATATGATGATTCTTGAAGGGGTAGACATCATGTGAATGGAAAGCAAGAGGAAGTTGAACCCCTGCAGAAAAGGTCAACCTTACTGGCAAAAGAAGTGAACTAAAAAACCGTTTTCACTGACAGGAGAATATTTGGCTCCTGTCTGACCAGAAATCACGTTCCAGCTCATGGCCTCTATAAAAGAAAAATAACCTCAGCTTGATCTTTGCCACTGAGGAGATGATACTGTTTCTCTCTTATGGACTGAAGGGAAGAACATGCAGAGAGAAAGGGGCTGTATTAGGAAGAGTGGGTACTATGCACAGCGAGTGTTTATTGTGAGTGTTACTAATCAGGGGTAAATCACGTAGGCAGTGTCAGTTCCCTAAAAGAAATGAACACCTACTTCTAACTGAAGTGAGCAAAATCCCTGCAGGATCAGCCTCCCTCTTCAGTAAGCCCGAAGCCAGCGCCACAGATATTTCCAGGCTATGTTGCCCACGGATGAGTGAATTCGAAGTGGTTGGTTGGGCGTGGGGCCCCTGCTGCCCCACTAAGCATGAGGGAAGCTGGTGTTGCTCAAGTCACACTTTCATTTCCAGCCATACACCAGGCGCTGTTGGAGAGGAGTTAGAATAAACAACAGCTCAGTTTAATTTTACTAGACCTCAGAGCGTGAATAAAGGACTTGGGAATGGTTTTAGCGGCTTTTGCTATCTCTAGTAAAATATGACATAAATTTTCCTTACCTGAGTAGCTTGTTTAAGTAACACTATATTCTCACAAAGAAACTCTTCTTGCTCTTGTTTTGTTTATTGAGTTGATCTCTTTGATAGACGGCATTTCTGCATATGCTAAGGATGATTAATAATAATGGCACTAATAATTTATTGAGCAATTCTGTTTCTGTGAGTGTCTCCATTTTCCATTTTTATCCAAGTGTTATATAGTCCTTAGAAGAAGTAAAATCAGAGAGACTAACGACGACCAGCAACAGTTCCACCCATCTCCTGCTCCGTTTAGTATCCCACATCTCAAACACAATCACAACTACATTTGAACAGTTGTTCTATGTTTTCTGTCTCTCTCTCTGTTTTGACTTGGTAAGCCTTCACATGGTTCACAAGTCATAATGACATGCAAAGAGAAATATAATATATAACAGAAGCCTGATCTGATGCTTACAGCCCTGCTCCCACCCCTCTCTCCCTGCCCCCTGTCCGGCCACGGGCAGCCACTTATAGTCTATGTCTTATCTCCATCCATTGTATCTTTATGTAAGTACAAGCAAACACAAGTGTATATTTTTCGTTCTCTTCCCTTTCTCATGCTTACCTCTTAACTCTAGATGATACATTTCCCACATGTCATTCATACATCTCCTCACTTATCAATTTAAAATACCCGTTCTTTGATTCCCTCTCATGAAAGCAATGAACTTTATAGCCCATTTACACCAAGTCCTGTCTCAAATCCCAGATTGTTGGTGTTCTGTGAGTAGGTTGCAACAGTACTTTTGATTGATCTTTTTAAAACTTTATTTCTGTTTTCATTTATATTTAGATCGTCACTCGGCCCGCCGGCTTTGTCAGATAAGCACATCCAAGCCTCTGGTCCTTGTCTCCCTCCCCTTCCATCCCCCCTGCTTTGTCCATGGTGTCTTTACCTGATGGTGGCCCGAATGATAGCATGTACGTTCTGTTCTACGGTCAAGTTCAGTCTTCCACGTTTGGCTTATATATTGTTTTTCAAGTTTTAAAACCAAGAATATGTTTTCATTTTGATCATTCTCTAAATTGATGAAGTCTGATGTCAGCCAGATTCTTGGATGACAAATCTTTCTTCCTCTTCTCCCACATCCATTATTGTCTATTCTCTTACTTTTTCTTGATGTTTAAAAACTGGACAGCCTTTGCATTGACATGTTTGTCATTTTGTATCCCGTTGGTGGACTTTTCACCTGAACTGTCATTCTTTCATCAGCTCTCTGCGTTTTGTTTTTTTTTTTTTAAATTCATTATTGCCTCACTAACTTTATCTCCTCTATTTTCTCTTCTGTCTTTCAAGAAGGTCTGTTGATTGTCTGAACTTGCTACACTGGTGTTTTGTTTTTGTTTTCCCTATCGTAAGTTTTCTCAAATGGTCTCTCCCCATGTGGCTTTGGGTCTATTGATGATTATTCCAGTGCCTCAGTTTATCATGTAAAAATGAAGGTTATACTACCTCTCACTGTTGTCATTAGGAATAAATGAAAGAAGCTAGCCAAAGTCCTTAACTCAGCATTGCCTACTTAATACCAGAGCTCATGCTGTTAAGTCTTACCCACACGGCATTTATGTGCTTTATGAGGAACTTCTGGGGAACAGAATTTAAAATGCAAATATACATTGCTGAGTGCTTTCCTATTTTACTTTTTGGCATATCACAGTCTTAGAAGATAATGTAGTTTTTAGCCCTCTGTGTTCATAAAACAAGTAAGCAGACAAGAAAACAAAGTCTTGATTTCCATTTTCTGAGACTTTAGTTCTTCCAAGTGATTATGAATCAATTGACTGTAGATTTTCCTCCCAAGTGAGAGCATCTATTATTAGCAAAATAATGGAACTGCAGTGTTTCTCTTGTTAATGCTAGTTAGTATATTTGACATTTGCCATCTGTTATATTTTGCTCATCACTCTACATGTTCTGAAGAGATACCTGCCAATCGCTTAAATATTTTAAAATTCTGTTCCATTATCAAAGAGGTAGAGTACATTTAAGTGGTTTTCAATGATTTTTGTGTCCCAGTATGGTCATATATTCATATATTGGCTTGTATTTTCCTATTCCTTTTGTAGAATATCACTGATTTGATATATTACCCTGAATAAAATGCTTTTCAAAAAATATATCAGATATGTTCATTCTGGAAAAAAAAAAAAGCCATTTTGAATTGATGCTGATGATGACAGTTTCTTGTGAAGGCATTTCCTTTCATTAGTTTCAGGGATTGCTTTTTTCCTGGATGAGTGGGAAGTATTTTGTTCTTTAGGTCAAGAGAGCCGACATTGCCTTCGACTCGCTTCTGGCTGGGAGCCCTTGGGCAAGCAGCCTCCTGGCTCTCTCTTCCTTGTCTATAGAAGGAACATCAGGGCCTCCATGTTTTCTGTTCTGAAATCCTACAGTTCTCCGCTAAACCACTTACTTCTTCCAAGAGGCATTGATATTGTGTCTTCACATTGACAGATGTCCAGATTCAACTCGGCCTGAAACAGTGC
Source organism: Neogale vison (assembly GCF_020171115.1). NCBI lineage: Eukaryota > Metazoa > Chordata > Mammalia > Carnivora > Mustelidae > Neogale > Neogale vison. Next base: position 93,934,853 of record NC_058093.1, on the reverse strand, counting down.
GTCCTTGCCTTCTCCCGTGCAAAAAAGACTGTATTGTGACAGCTTTCAGTGAGTGGACGCCCTGCCCGAGGTCCTGCCAACCAGGTCGGTGCATTCTGGTTTTAGTGCTTTTCTTCCTACCGCCTGAATTGTATTCCCCTACTGCTAAATAAATGAGAGACTATAGAATGTGAACATCCTTCTTTTCCATTTGCATGTCCCCCTGGCACACACGGCAAACACGGTTGGTAAAACTTGTAAATGAAGTCTTGGATTTCCAGATCTATCAGGACTTGGCAGGGAAAACATATTCAGTTAGTAGATGCCATAACATCCCCGGAGGGCCTTTCAGCAGTGCTCATCCTCTAGGAACCCTGTTGCAGTGTTTTGTACAGCCATACACATGTGGTTCCTTATAAAGCCTCATCACTGACACCGTTTCTTTCTGGCTCTTGTGTGCTGGGAGTCTGACTGGAGGCATCTTTATTAGCCTATAGGGCCTTAAGCATTGTGCTTTCATCACTGATAAATATAAGCCTATGAAAGAACAAGGGCAGATATGTAAAAAGCGTTGAATATGTGTAGGAATTGACAATATAAGATTTGTGTTTCTTTATTATAAATGGTGATAATTTATACAACTGAGTGTGCTTGGGGAGCAGTGATCTGGGATACTTAATAACTATATCCTAAAAACACTCAGGAGCACTTTGGTAAAATGACCCTCTTTCTTAGAAATGTTTATTGTACCCCCCTCACACATCCTAGCCTCTTCTGGGTAGTCATGTCCTCTCAGGCAGGACAAGGCTGTACTAGCCTCCTGGAGGAAGGGGCAAGGAAGCACTGCATGCAGTTCTGGGGGGAGAGAACCTTCCCCAGGGATTGAGAGCATTCACACCTTTCCTTGGGAAATTCCATCCCTGAGCATCCAGGATGCCCCACATTTTTTGTGTTACACGCTGTCTTGAGTGTGATGTGAAAAGATGACCAACATTGACATAGTTCTGCCCCTGACACATCGAATGCCCTCTCAGTGATCAGTAAAGGGATAGTGGCAGCTACAGAACATTGTCCCCATCAGTGTCTTATATTGTGATATTGGGGAACCTGTTTAAGGTTTTCATAACCTGTGTCATTTCATCTTCGTACTGTTCTTTTGTCACAGAATTAAAATGGTTGTATCCAGTGAGCTTCCTTATGGATAGCATTAAAATGAATATTTGGGATATGAAATAGCCTTTAAAAATATAGTAGAATATTTTTCAGATTTTTTGAGGAATTAAAATAACAGTCCCTTCCAGACACTTTTCCAAACTCACTTTCTTGAATGGGGATATAAAGTAAGTGAGCTGAATGAGCAAGGTCATGCCGCTTCTAGACAGAGCAGGACAGAAAAGCTATGAACCATTTGAAAGGCAGCATCTAGGAGGCTGACTTTTGGAATTTTAATGGGAATACATTTAAAAGACATTCAAAGATAAGTAAAGATAAATATTGGGAAAATGCAGGAAAATACAATAAGCTATGATGAAGGAGTTTTATTGAGATTCAGCTATTTCTTTTAGTTTCTTCCCCATGAGAGATTAGCATAATTCCTCTGTTAAGTGATTATGAGAAAGACTGAATTAACAGAATATCCCCCTGGCAGCCAGATATTGGTGTTGGAGCTGTCAGAGTCCCCTGATGCTGGGGAGGCACATTAGTTTTGTTGAGCCAGTGCGCCCTAGTGGCCAGAGATTACTTCGGCTGCTGCTCTTGCCTGTATTCTACATTCAAGAAAATTCTCTGTTGCCTGAGAGCCTTCCCGCACTGGCTAAGGATGGAGGAATCAGAGAGCATGGGAAATAATTGCTCTTCCGGCAATTTTAAATTTTACTTCAATTTCCAGAGATTCAATTAGTTATTTAAATAGTTGGCATTGTAATGAAAATGGTTCTAAGCCTCTGTGGTCTTTTTTTTTTTTTTGCCTCCAATTTTTCAAGCCTAGGTAATTCTTTTCACAGCCCGGCAGCCAGGGGACCTGGAGGAGCAAAGATTCAATTTTCAGATTTATTCCAACTTTCCACTTCAATCCTATTTACCCTCATGTTTAGTTTATACCTTGGGGCCAGTATATTATTAAATAACCGTAGGTTAATTAGAGGGGGCTATGAGGAGGAGGAGGATACTGAAGGAAATGGTACCTCTAAACTTGTGGTCCTTAGACTTTATTGTTTCCGAATCATCTAGAAGCATTACTAAAATGCAGGTTTTCAGCTCCATAGCTAGAAATTCTGATTCGGTCACTTTGGAATGACCCCCCCAAATGTGAGTTGTAAGTAGCTGCTCCTGAATGGTAATGCACTCTCTTGCTGATGATTTAAAAACAAAACAAACAAACAAAAATCTGTGAACAAACACTGCTTGAACTCTGGGCATACGGTCTGTTTTGCAGCTTCTTGAATGTATTATGTTCTTCCCAGCTCAGCCGTCGTAGAGTGTGGCAGCTAAGAGCACGACGCTGGAGCCCGATGGGCAGGGATGAGTTTCAAAGTTTGTTCTGTGATAGGGATACATTACTTCATCTTTCTGTGCCTCAGTTTTCCTTGTTTATCAACAGGGTTAAATAGTCACAGCTACATATATGACAATCACCTAGAGCCCTGCCTTGCATGGAGTAAGCACTGGGCAAGCGTTTCTGTAGTTGCTGTGGGCCTTTGCACCTGTTGTGTTTGAAGCTGACACTGTATTCAGATGCCCCTCCTGTTTTGACCCTGTGCATTCACAGGGACCTGCATTAGCAGACTTTCTCCAGGAATGCTTTACTCATGTTCCAGATCTCCCTGATGTGTTAGGCTGTCCCCAGTATACCTCATTAACTAGATCATCCCAGGGCATTCTGCACATCCCCTTTTATGATATCCCCATAGTTATCTTTCCATGTCAGTATTGCCCTTGCTCTAAGTCCATGAATGCAGAGACTACTTCTGTCATCTTCACTGCTGGATCCTCTAAACCCAACACAGTATGGGACATAGTTGTCACTTGATAACTACTTTTTGAATGGACCGATGTCCTATAAAAAGAGAGAATGGTGTGACCTTGAATTTAGACAGGATACTCTCTGTTCTTGAGAGTGTCCTTCAAAATATACTTTGGAGGGGCGCCTGGGTGGCTCAGTGGGTTAAAGCCTCTGCCTTTGGCTCAGGTCGTGGTCCCAGAGTCCTGGGAACGAGCCCCGCATTGGGCTCTGTGTTCAGAGGGAGCCTGCTTCCTCCTCTCTCTCTGCCTGCTTCTCTGCCTGCTTGTAATCTCTGTCAAATAAATAAATAAATTCTTTAAAAAAAAAAATATATATATATACACTTTGGAGAATGGTGTTCTTGAATAATACCTTTCAAACTTAAATGCTCATATAAGTCCCCTGGGGATCTTAATAAATACAGATTCTAATTTAATAGACCCAGGTGTGGCCTGGAATTGTACCTTTCTGTAAGCTCCCAGACAATAACTATGTTTTGGTTATGAGGCTCCAAGATGGAATGGGGTTCATTTGAAATTTTTGAGCAAGACAAAGACACGGTCGAAGTTGTAAAGTGAGAAGCATAGCCTAGGAACAAATCGGCAGGTGAGGACACAGGTAAGGTACGGTGTGGGGTGAAGAAAAGTGGTATAACCCACACTGAAAAATCAGGAGAAACATGGGCCGGAGCAGGTGACAACCTTGGCTCATGAGGAGTGAGGAACTCTTTTTTTTTGCAGCTGTGGTTTCAGATTGGTTCACCAAGTTTATGTTCACAGTCCCCAAATTTGGCTGCATAATGGAATCATCTTTAGATCTCTAGAATGCACTTTTTTTAAAAAAAAGATTTTATTTATTTATTTGACAGACAGAGATCACAAGTAGGCAGAAAGGCAGACAGAGAGAGAGGAGGAAAAAGGCTCCCTGCTGAGCGAAGAGCCCGATGTGGGGCTCGATCCCAGGATCCTGAGATCATGACCTGAGCTGAAGGCAGAGGCTTTAACCCACTGAGCCACCCAGGTGCCCCTAGAATACACTTTTAATTTATGTTTGGGTTTTACTCCAAGACACTATGATTTAATAGGCTTTTCATACGATCAGGGAATCGCTGGGTTAATATGAACATCAAGCCAAATCCATTTGGAACCTCTCAGAGAGCCAAGGTGGCTTCGGGGACCTGAGCCTAGAAGCGATTTGTGCCTTAGCAATGGATGAGTTGTGTCAGCTTTTATTTGGCCCTGGCTGGCTTCTTGAACTAAATCCTATGACTTTAAAGTATTCTCAAGCTATGAATATCTCTAGCTAGTAGCCAGCCACTGCTCCTGCCATCATTCTCCTCCTCAAATGTGTCTCTCTTTAAATGCTTAATGATAGTCCCACACTTTTCTACGCAAATCAGGTATTTGTCAAGCTGTGGACTAGTTGTGGCCTCTCTGATTTTTAAGTGTCAGGAATAAATACACCAAAGGATCAAGAACCAGTCTTTGGTACTTTTCTTGCTGTTTTCTTTTATTCTTCCTTCAGCCTATGGAGCAAATGCCTGTCTGAAGTCGCCAACAGTATTTGCTTAATAACGACACCTGTTTTATTATTGTAGAGGTTCTCAGTCCTGTGCAGTTTTTTGTTTGTTTGTTTGTTTTTCAATGCACGGATGTCCAAGACTCTCCCTAGCCCCTGTTAGTCAGAATCTCTTCATGCTGAAGGGACATTTGCAAATTACAAGTTTCCTCAAGTGACTCCGTAAGTGGTAAGGATGAGAAATACTCATTAAATGCTTTATATGGTGCAACATGCCATCACATACATTTTAACCAAATGTAGGAGATCACCAATAATTGTTCGTTTGGGTTTGGTTGGGAATTATCTTGGCCACTGCTCTTGTAATCATCATGCTTCATGTTTTTACTTTAAAGTCACAGATCAGTACTGATTTTCCAGGAGTTCTCTCAGGTTATCTTTAAAGGGGCTTACTTTATATTCCTAGTGCTGAATTTTGCGAAGTTTCAGACATACATAAATTAATACCATGTTTATGCAGAATATTGATTACTAGAACGTTCTTTTGTGTAACCATCACCAAGTGAAAACAATCATCAATTTATTTGTTTTCCCATGCTCTTGTTTTCCCTGTGATACCAGCATCCCCCTTTCTTTCACCCAACCCATGGGTTATTTTGAACTAATTCCCAGATGTGTGTGTCTACCACTTCTTTAGAAGGGAAAATATGTAGTTATTGGGCTGGAAGATAAAATGTACCATATTCAAAATAGCTCCTCTTATGAATTCCTAGAAACCACAGAGCTAATGTTTAATTATTTGTCAGTATCAATAATTAAAGGCTGAGGGAGCTCCTTGAACTTTCATCTCTAAGGGACAAGCTGGAGAGCAGTGTCATGGAAACAGGAAGGGCAAAGGCAAATTGCTGCTGGGAATTGGTAGGAAACTTCATTTGGTGGTAACCTCTGTTCCTGTGTCAAGCCTCCTAGAGATAGGTCTTGAGGTTTTCACTATCAAAGAGAGTACTCTTTTAATTTTTTTTAAACTGCCTAGATGGTGTGGTCTAGCAGTTAAGAGCATGGACTCTCAAGTCCCATCTTTGACATATAAGTCATTTCAGACTCCCTTTCAACTTGCTGTGTTTCAGTTTCGTCCTGTCTTAAATGAGATAATATTGGCATCTATTTCCTAGAGTGGTTATAAGGATTAACTGAGACGAGGGCGCATTAAAGAATGTCATGTACATGGAGATTTATTAGGAGTAGCGGTATGTAAGTTCCTTAGGAACAGGGAACTTGTCTTTATTATGTTGGTGTCCTGCAACATCTAGACCCCCTGTGCCAGTATGATGGCACTTGTTTCCATGTCCGTGTTTTTCTTGGACAAGACGATAACATCTAGAGGGCTGTTGTCTTCTGATTTCATTTATGAACTTGCAGTGCTTAGCACGATGTCTGGGACATGAAGGCATTCAGCAGTTGTTGCTGAATGAATGAATACATGAACTCTGCATCTTTCCCACAACCGGTTCTAATTCCTAAAGATTTTGCTTCCATAAAGATGAAGTCATAGCATTAACACATTGTTGAGTTGGTCCAGGCCAATTAGGGGGAAAGATATTGGTCTTTTAGAATGTTGGGTTAGTCAAAAGTCACCTATCCTAGAATCCAGAGTTTCTCCCGTTCGAATGTGAACTAACACCACCCTCTCTTCATTGTCCTCCTTGCAGCACACAGGATTCCCTCTTTCTCCCCGCAGGCCCATCTGTGCTTTTGTCTACTTGGGAAGTGGTGAATGGGGTACTAATTTGCATCAAATAATGAGGAACCTGGTGTGTTTGAGTAATCAAGATTTGGGCCTGGGACACTGGCCCCCAAAAATAGTATCAAAGGAATTATGATGGTCTAATGACTTTCTTTGAGGAAGTAACCTAAATTTCAGTCACCACCTCTGTAAATATTAGATGTTATCTATTCCCGAGTGTTTTTGAATACATAAAATAAGGTGCGTATCCCACATACATGTCCCCAGCTCCAGCCTCCCAATGCAGAGCATAGGTGACTTTGTTTTATACAGGCTCCACTAGGGGTGACTTGCCCTCTTTAGTCTATAATTCTTTTTAAAGATTTTATTTATTTATTTGACAGAGAGAGAGAGAGCGAGAGTGAGCACAAGCAGGGGGAGCAGGAGAGAGAGGGAGAAGCAGGCTCCCTGCCAAGCAAAGAACCCGATGCAGGACTCGATCCCAGGACAGCACCCAGGATCAGCACCCAAGCGAAGGCAGAGGTTTAACCATCTGAGCCACCCAGACACCACTAGTCTATAATTTAAAGCCCACATATCACTACATTGTCCTTGTACTCAATAAATGTTCCTGAAAATTTAGTAGGAGGAGTGACAAACACTTGGGCTTGTGGAGATTACAGTTCTCAATCATATTCCTGCCAAACTGAGGAGTTGTGCTGATAAAAGCTGTAAAAGACACTTTCCCTCAATTCAGGGGGGAAGTAAAATAATGGATAAAATTTTCTTAATTTCATGTAATTTTTGCTCTTGTGTATTTGTTTTTGTTTGGTTTGGTTTTACTTTTAGTTAAAATTTGGCACCTCTGTCAGCCTCTATTAAAACCCAGTATGAGGAGGATTTGATTTGGGAAAAATAAAATGAAATTGGTTTGGCAACAACAACAACAATTAAGAATATTTCATCAGAGCCCCTTGCCCATTTCCCAACATGAGCTGCTGCTCAGAGGTCGGAACTCGGCTGGTGCGAGCTACGCCTCAACTTCAGAGGAAATATTAGTCTACGTAAGAGCTGACAAGGAAGTGTTCTCAGTTCGCACTCTTCCTTCTCACCCTGACCGCCTCTTCTTCGGCACCAGAGATTGATGTACAGCTACAGGGGCCTAGAGTTCACGGCATCACCAGCTGGCATTTTTCCTCACTTCCTACAGTGGCCCCGGGAGTTGGGTGTAATCCCATATGGCTAAAGAGGTGAGGAGCCCCCAGCTCCGAAGGATGAAGTAACAGGTTCAAGGTTAGCTGCCATGCATGGCAGAGGCACAGCCATCGTGAAATGCAGATTCTGTGACTCCAGAGCCTGCCTGTTTGATCCCACCACAAGTTCTTTCTCCTGCCAGTAGGCACAGCTTGTTTTGCCCGTTTATTAGCAATTCAAGAATTTGGAGCCTAGGACTCTCAAACCTGTGAAGGGGCGTGACACCTCACAGACCTATCATACATTGCATTCACTTGTGCTGTTTCATTGACCATTGGACAGTTTGGTGAAACAGGAAGCTGTTCTATTAGGGCTGCTCCAAAGACTAGGTGAGAGGATTGGTCAAGGGAAGGACTCCTGGTCACCTGGGCCAAAAGGAGCAAAGGGCAGATAAAAATACCCAGGTTACATTAAACTTACCACATTGCCTTTCCTGGTGAGCCTATATATTTATATATATATATATATGTGTGTGTGTGTGTGTGTGTGTGTGTGTGTGTGTGTGTATATATATATATATAGTTATATATATATAAAAAGCTAGACAAGGTCAGACTTACCACTAAAAAGCTGTAATATCAGCATGTCTTTGTTTCATCTCACTGTCTCTTCCTATCAAATTAATAAAAGCTATAATTTATTGATGTGCATTATCCTATTCTTACCTCAATCCTGTATGGGAAGAACTATTATTACTCCATTTTACATATGAGGAAATAGAGGCTTGGGGATAGGACCCAAAATTGCAACTCTAATAGAGGGCAAAGCCACATGCAAGCCTAGGCTCTTATCCACTCATTCAGCAATAAACATTTGCTGAAATATCAGTGCCTTCTAGCCATAGTGCTCAGCACCATGTGCATATATGCAGACTGGTGAGTGGAGACAGATCCTTCCATCATGGAGGGTAGAGTCTACTTATAGGAAAATGGAGGCATTGAACCCACAATTACCCAATGCGCATGCAGATACAAATCATAATATGTGCTTGGTAGAAGATCAGAGTGCTGTGAGAGAAAATAGTAAGGAAAACCAGAATTCTGCTGTCTAGGATCTCTTTCTCCTTATCTCTGCTGCTTGCCCAGATCCAACCAAGGTGTAAATCCTTTCCTTTACAGAATTTGTCCTGATGCTGCTGCTGGAAGCAATCGTTCCTCTCTCGAGTCCCATAACCCTGTCTGACTTGCTTGCATTCTAACTATCGGTAAAGGTGTTTTGTGTGTCTCTGAAGGGACGTGAAATCTTTGAAGGCTGGAACCCTTTCTGCTTTCATTCCCAAAAGTGCCTAGTAATAAACTTAAGACAGAACAGAACTCAGTAAATCCATGTCAAATAAATGGATGCCAGTTAAAAGCAACCTGCTTAAGCAAAGCTAGCAAACTGCGGAGAGGAAAGTTGATATGCCTTTACAACTAAATTTCTTTCATAAATGATTTTGTAGCTTACTGCAAGAACATGCATCGTGATGTCAATGACAGAATATGTAGGACATAAAGAATCAGATTTATCTCTGGCTTCCTGGGATCATGACCTGAGCTGAAGGCAAAGGCTTTAACCCACTGAGCCACCCAGGCACCCCCCTTCTGGCTCTTTATTGAGATTACAAGAAAGAGAATCTGCTGGTCCAGTATGTATCAGGCCCTCAGCTTATGGATCAGCTCCCTCAGGTCAGAACCCATCTGATAGGGGAAGGGGACAGTGTGCAGAAAGGTAGCAGGAGATGAGTGCAGGAGCATTCTCCTTAAGATAGGGCCATGGTTGATTGTTCCCCCACTGAGACTGACCTCTCTAGAACACCCAAACTCAGCTCTTTGGAAGAGAATCCAGAACCTGACTCATACCCTCACTTCTGCTTCATCCAGACTCTGTAGGTGCTGAACTGCAGGGAGAGGCATGGCGAAACCTACCTGCTTGATTCCAAAGCAAAAAACATCCTCTTTCACTTCAGAGTTGGTTTGGGAAGAGTGGTTTACATTAAGTAGAAATACAGAAAAGGAAAACTGAAGCCCCAGGCAACAGAAATGCAGTAGAATTATACGCTCATGTAGAGTAGAAACTGGAAGGAGAAAGAAAGCTCTCGCCCTGAGTATGAATGCAGCCAGATATTTTACTTCTATCAAACAAATTGTGCAGTCTGTGTGTACTTGAGTTCTTATCAAAATGTCTAGGCTGGGATTTCTATCAACAGTCTGTCATCAACGGTGTCCTCTTGGTTGTTTTATAAAGTAAACTAACATATCAAACAAAATAAAATAAACAAAAGCAGGCAAATTTTTTAAATGTAGATTTGGTGCATGAAGTTCCACTCTTTATATCTGAAATCCACTGTCTTCCTTCTACATTTGCAACTAATACTTGCTACAAAGCATTATTAATCTCCCTCATTCAAAAGTCAAGCTACATTACCATCAATAAATCGTGTGGCTCATGTGGATATTCATAATAATTCATTGTTCGCGTTGGTAGCAAAAATCGCTGTTTCTTCAGATATGAATGCTCTTTCTTTTCAAACTCTTTTAAGTTCTGGCTGGTTTCTTTCTCCTATCTCTAGAACGCTCTGCAGGTAATACAATGCATCACAATATAATTTCTCTTTGCTTTCAGAGGTAAATAAGCTACCTTTCAGAAATTAAGTTACCCATTCTAATTAGGAGTTTATTTTTAAAGTTTCAATATACTTCTTATGAAGAAATAGAATAAATTAGTTGTGATTTAGATGTGGGTATTACTTTAAGTTTATTAAATAATTTTCTACAAGTAAAGGAATAAATTATTTTTCACTTCCTTGGCTTTGATCCTATGTTATTATGATTCTAAATTAGTGTATGGTTTAAGGAGATTTTTGACTCACTGGATTAATTAATATGATGGTAGATTTATAAACTATTTAATTTGTCTTACTACAATGAAGCTTAGGGTTAGAGGTAGAGCTAAATGCTGGGATCTTAATATGTCAACTTGGAGTTCCAAGGTTTTATAATTTACGTAAGGTTAAAAATCAAAAAGATATAACTTGCTTAAATTCATGCTTAAAATGAGGTAGATTGCTCATAGTCTAGACAAACAACACTTAAGTCTTCCTAATAGAGAACTCTTCACTGGATATTCTGCTAATTTCTTGATATTCCCTCAAAATTAAGTTGTTACATGGAAATAGTTCAGATAGGAATATCTATTGAATGGCATGTTTTCAGTGATAAGTAATGAGCATGCTAGGAATTGTGAATTCTTTGCCAGTTGAGGTCTTTTCAGGTTAAACTTAGATTGCTCGGATACCTAAAATATGCTTAACTTTATTTAGAGACCTTATGAATGATCATCAAAGTAAGAATATAGACCATATGTACAATGACAGATTCTGTGGGAAATGTGCTCATTTCTAACTTGAGCCAACAATATCCTCTTCTGTTCGATGACCAAATGCATTTTGAACTGAAATTGATTATATTCAGTTTAGCACTTAATTATATTCTTTCTTGAATTTTTCTCTAATTTGTTCATGTGTAGTGGAAAGAATATAACATAGTTATGGTAGACTCCTAGTGTTGCCCCTTAGCTGTGTGTTCTACAATTTAGTTATCCTCTCTGAGACTCTTTATGCTCATCTGTAACATAGATATAACATGTAACGTCTGTAAGACAATTTACTTCCTAGGGTTTCTTATCCTATGTGAAGAGGCTAGCTTAGCAGTAGTTACTCAGTGTGCACCGATTCGCTTCTTGTCCTCCATTTTGTATTTCATCTTGCCTGAGTAAGCTGTAGGATCTATGGGTATTCAAGCTCAAGCAATAAAGTTATTAGTCTTATAAATGAAAGATAGAAGTGTATTTTATGTATGTGTGTAGTAAGAATGAAGGAGAGAAAGAAAGAGAGAGACTTTCTTGTAGCAGAAAAATAATAGGAATTTAATAAACATAGATTGTTATATTGCATGGAACATGAAATACCATTGTACATGAGCAAGAAGCACATATTCGGTCTTGAACTTTGAGGAAGTCTATCTTTACCCCACCCAATTTTTCCCCACCCAAATTTAGAAACAATTGAGAATTAGTCAAAGTAGTTGGGGATCAAAATATCAGCTGATCCCCAACTGTATAATTAGATAGGCTTAACCACCTGGTCACAGCCCATATTGGACAACTAAAAATTTGATGCCCATGGCCCAGAACAGATCAAAATATGTGCATTCTATGAACAGATAAATCCTAAAAAACAAGAAGGAGAGAGATGGAAGAGCTGTATTTGTCCACCTCCTTCTCCCAAAACCATGATTTAGATGCCCCTCATCTTTCCCAAAGAAGAAACAAGTGGGGAAGAAGGAGAAAATCCTGGGAAATGAGTGTAGTAGAGGTGGATATGTCCCTTCTCATGGGAGGAATCATCTAGGGGGCTCCACCCTCACAGACTGGTACTAGGAAATTTTGTAAAATCCTTTTCCACCTTTCACTGTGTTTTTTACTTTTCCATTTAGCTACCTTGGCCTCCTTTCTGACCAAGCTTGTTATATCTCGTTCAGACATTCACTGGCTGTACCTCCTTCCTACAATGCTCTTCTCCTTGAATGCTTTTTGCCCAACATTTTGGTTTCAGTTCAAATATCATGTCTTGGTGAGCCTTTCTCTGACAGCCTTATTAGAAATCCCCTCTTCCCAATCTTTTCTTGCTCATACACATGTTTCCCTCATAGCACTTAACCATTCTCCCAGTTACAAAGTAAGCTCCATATCTTGTTCACTGCTTCAACACACTGAAGAGTGGTTGCCATGGAGTAAGTGCCTAAATGGTAATCGAATGAAAGATAACAGATGAATGTATCAGTAATTCAGTAAACTTTTTGTAGGCTTCACTATATACCAAGTGTTCTGCCAATTGCTAGTAATATTAAGATTAATAAGATGTCATTACTTTATTCAAGGGGCTTTTTGATAGAGGATTCAAATGCACAAACCTATCTTTTTTATAGCAGGAATGAGCACAGAGTATTAGGCAGCCGAAGAGGGGGTCTTACTCTAGTGAAGTGTCAGAGGATGTAAGATTTGGTAGATCAGGAAATTCCAAGTAAACATGGAATACAAGTATCTTAAATATAGAAGAGGGGATGTATGTGTGTGTGTGTGTGTGTGTGTGTGTGTATGCTTGACAGCGAGAGAGTACATTTTAATTAAATGAATTACAAGCAGCTAGTGGAGCTTGGATTGCATAATGCATATGGAGGAATGATAAGAAATAGGGTTAGAGAGATATGCAGGAGCCAGTTTATGAAAAGATTTATGCTATTCTAAAAAGTTTGGACATTATCTGGAATTCTAATAGACACTTTAAATTTTAAGCATGGGTGTGATAAAATCTGATTTTTGTTTTAGAAAAAAAAAATAGTACAGAAAATAATGAGGTTAGACAGCATTGGAAACCAGTGGAAAATTATGAGAGCATTCAATTATCTGGGCAAGAAATGAGGAGAATCTGTTTTCTTGAATAAAAAAAAAATGTGAATTGTAGGTAACTGTATAAATTACCATAACTCAACATTATATAATAGTCTGTCTTCATGACCCAGTGTGTACTGAGTTCTTTGCCCATCCTGTGGAGTTCACGTAACTGGATGATTATGCAAACCCTCTCTCCTTCTCAAAGAATTTAAATGCTAAGAGAGAAGAAGAACCGTAAGCAACTGTCAGAACTCTGGGATGGAGCAAACCCTTCCTAGTCACCTCTCTGTATACTTCCAAGCTTTAAAATGATCACCAAGATGGAGGGGATCTCGTTAATTCCCCACATCACCATTGTTTTTATCAGGACCAGCACCACGATTTGCAAGGCCCACTGCAAAATAAAAATGTGGGGTGCCTTGTTTATAAATTATTAAAAGTTTCAAGACAGCTGTAGCAAAACATTAAACTAAGAGCCCTACCAAGCCTGGGACCCTGTAAGCTTGTGGCTTTCTTTAGGGACCAGGTTTTTAACTGGTTTTGAATTTTACTTCCTGGGAACTGTTGTCATTATTGGATTGTCATTTTATTGGACTGCAATGCTGCTTGCATTTGACTGAGAACATTCAAGTGTTGGAGGCATAGGATAGCAAAACAGACCAGTAAGAACACATACTTTGAATGCAGACTTCTTGAGTTTCGAGTCCTCTTTATTACATACTGGAATCTTGGACGAGATACAAAACTTCTCTGTTCCTCCATTCTCTGACCTCCAAAATGAGAATAACAAGAGTAACTGTGTTTTAGGATTGTTATGAGCATTGAGCTGATTTATGCAGAACACTTGGCAGGGGAATGAATCATGGCAAGTGCCTAGGTTGTTTTTTGTATTATTTTAAAGATTATATTCTGGAAAGTGAACCTTGCTTCATTCCACATAGTGCAGATACCACCATTCAGAGTGAGGTTTGTCATTGAATGAATAAAAATGGTTAATATTAATGGTATGTCTGAATATTCTTAGAAATAATCCAGCTGTGTGTGAAAGGGAAGAGGTATAGATTAAATAAAAGCATAGCCATGCGATTATTGAAGCTGATGGATGAATATATTGGGTTCATTTGATATGTTTAAAAATTTCCAAAATTAAAAAGATAAATGTTTTAAATTGAGTTAAAAATGAACTTCTTCAGCTTTCATTTTTCTGTGTGCCAGCAGATTTTCTCCAGCTATATCATCTGCCTTACTGGTAGAAGTCTCCAACTTTCCTTTCAAGAAAAAGATATTTGTAGATGGCTGTATTTTCATCCAGTCATGATTTTTTATGCACCCATCTTCTTATTTATTCAATAGTCATTTATTAGATGCCTTCTAGGTTTTAAGCACTACAAGACCTGGAGAACAGAGAGAGACAAGAAGACAAAAGTATACAACGTGGATCTTTCTAGAGGCATGGAAGCATGGGAAGAGGGCTACTTGGCTGAGGATGGAGTGGGAAAGACTTCTTGAAAGAGGTGACCATCTGTTCAGTCTCAAGCATAGGGGGTTACCTAGAGGTAGAGGGAGAATAAATACTCTTAGCTTACCCCAACACAGTTGCTACATATTACCAGATTCCAAACCCTGAACTAATTCCATTCCATTATCTGATTCTTCTTCTTCAAAGCCCCAAATGATTATTTCTAATTATTTCCTTTCAAGGTACTAGAAGAGAAGTATTTTCCTAAGTTCCCTAACCTGACTGATATTCCAGACTCACCAATACTAAGTCATGTTATTACATCAACACTAAGCCAAAGAAGGAATTTCAAGAGCAAGAGACTTTAGATTGATGCAAACCATTTTTTACTTGTAGACACATCCTAGAAGGGACATTCCAAAAAGTTGCAGAAACCAGGATTTATGTGGTTGAGCCATAGTGAATGGTGGTGTCTTTGAGCATGCCAAGCAGATGGCCAAGTGATACACTTCACTTATCTATGAGAAGAACAGAGGATCTGAGGGTCTGAAGTTGCTAGTTGTATATCCCTGTGCTGTGTCCTCATTATGCTGTGACACATAAGCTTGACCTGGAAGTCCTTTTTTTTATAGTTTTTTTTTTTAATTTTTTTTTAAGATTTTATTTTATTTATTTGAGAGAGAGAGACAGTGAGAGAGAGAATGAGCGAGGAGAAGGTCAGAGAGCGAAGCAGACTCCCCATGGAGCTGGGAGCCTGATGTGGGACTCGATCCCGGGACTCCAGGATCACGCCCTGAGCCGGAGGCAGTCGTTTAACCAACTGCGCCACCCAGGCGTCCCTGGAAGTCCTTTTGTACTCTAGCTGTCAACACAGTGCGGGGCAGGAATAGCAACCTTTTATGCTCAGGAAGGCATAAAGCATTAAGAAGTTAGGGTAATATGGATTATTTAAAAGAGTTGTTATGAATATATGGTTCAGTGTTCATGCCTAATAAGGATTATGTCTTGAGTTTATACCTTGATGGCATCTGTGTCCCTCAAACCTGTCTATAAATAGTCCAGTGTGGTTGCAGAATACTGTACTCTTAAGGCTGATGGAGTGCAATGCATTAGGGATCTGTGTAGTAAGTAGCCACTAGACGTTTCATCTGCTAAAATGAAAAGGGTTCTGCATGGAGGGAAAATAAATCCCTGTCATTTCAGCACGGGTTGGCAAGAAGAAAAGACAAGTGCAAATTGTCATTATAAATAGTGTTGTTAACCCTCCTCATTTATAATACACATTTCCAATTATACCCATTATGATGTACTTAGCTAGAGGGCAGGTTGCATTTTTAAAATGTGTTGAGAGCATTAATGATTTAGCTAGTGCTCATTTGTTTTCTGTTGCTTGGTTAAGCATGCTGCATTGTCTTTTTCCTGTTTTACATAGCGGAAGAATAAGACTTGCCAGCTTTCAATGTGCTAAATCAGTGATTCTCTGCCCTGGAGATTTTTTAAACATACAAATATCTGGGCACCACCCACCCGAGATTCTGATTTACACGGTTTGTGTTGCGAGTTGTGGGGGGGGGGATTAGGAGTTTGTAAGAGCATCCCTTAGATTCTCATACGTAGCGAGCATTAAGGACCACATGGGTTGAGTCGAAAGCAAGATCAGTTGTGGGTGACTCCAGTTATCATATGTAGAGAAAGGAAGGGCCACACTCCAAGGTGGTCACTATTTGATAAGGTCAGCTTTACAAATTGCAGATGTTTTAAGAGCTGCAGTGATGAGCATAGCAAGTAGAGGAATTTGGAGATAATCTCTAGAAATTAGAACTATTGCACAGGCTTCAGTGAGTGTTCGGTAAGTACCATAGAGAGAGCATGTTTATTTGCCACAATGGCCATCCTAGATAGTTTATGCAGATAAAACCATGAGTTGCTTCATCTGAAATTAAGGGTTCACATTTTTAAAGAATAAGGAACTTTAAGTGGACAGGCACTCACATATATTACATTTGCAAAATGCTTTAAATCCAATTTAATTAGGCATTCCTAACAGGTGTCCTATGAGTTGGCTCAGCGGTATCACCCACATAGGATAAGCAAGAAAATTGAAGCTCTCAAAGGTTAAGTGTGTTGCCCAAGGTCATATAGCAATTCAGTAATGAGCTGGGATTAGAAATCAGCCCTGGAGGTCCTGTCCGTTGCCAGAGCCATTGAATGTGGCCTCTGTTGCAAAGTGAATGATGATTATGAACATTTAGGAATATAGAGTACATTTTTTTTTCAGGCAACATTTTAAAATGAAAGAAGTATATGGATATCCTGGAGCTTATTTTCAACAGTCCTAGGAAGTTTAGCAGAAAAGCTTTGCAATTTTGTTTAATTTCATTGGTATATAGATCGCTCAGTGTTCATTTTGAAGTACTTGGAGGTCTAGGCTGGGAGGGAACTTTGGGGGGTGGAGGAGACGACTCTTGTGTATTTGCTTTCTGTCTAGAATACCAAGATGACTAGGAAAGAAGAAGATGAAAACTCTCCCCTCAGATTTCTTCTAGGGCATTGTGGTGGGCCTTATTTAAGCCTTCCATTTCTCCTCAAAGAGTGTAGTGGATCAGTGGGCTTTGAATAGTGTATACAAAGTCTATATTATAATTTCTGAATACTTATAAAACTGTGGAGAACTTCTACATTATTATCCATCCATCAGGTTTCACTTCTGCTTCACTGGGGAGATTTAATAATGCATGTATGTACATTTCAGTATCACGCTCAGCACCTAGGTGCATCTCCTACATAGAGCAGAAACCTGATAAATATTTAACGACAGGGACAACAGTGTATGTGGTAAGTGCTTCCCTCCAAGAACTGAGAGTCACAGTATCTCTTTCTCCAGATTTAAGTAGGAGGCAGCTGAGCTGGTGGTGAATCCTGGTTTGTACCTTTTCTAAAAAAGAAATCTCACCAATGGTTGTAACTAGACTAGAAAGGGGCATTCTCTTGTGTATAATTAGTCAGTAGAGAGAAGGTTCCTTCTAGGGGATTTTATGTTGAAGAAACTTGTGCTGTCTACCATCATACTGTGATCTCTGTCTGTCCATAGATCTGGCTTAGAAACAGACTTCTTAATGACCATTTGGAATTTTGTTGTTTTCTCCTTATATTCATGCTTCACTTTGATTAAATACCACTTCTGTTTAGTTATATAGCTTTCATTCATGATGTTTCTATCATAACAACACATATCACGTAACTCCAGTCAGTTATCTTCAGGTAAGCCCTATACTTTCCTTTCCCTTTCAATTTTAATTTAATTCATGAAAAAGTGTGCTTGGGGCACAGGACCATCTTCTTCGGATGCACGGGCTGCTATCTGAAGCAGAATTCTCTGGCAAGAAATAAAAAGGCCCAGTGATCCGTTTGAACAGATAATTTTAAGAGCAGCAATGCAGTGTACCTTTTTCATGCATTTGAAATGCAAATCTTTGCTGCAGTAAGAAACAAAATGTGCTTGTTTCTTGTATTTGCAAGGGGAGTGGTCTTTTGTTCAGAGAGATCATATAATTTTCATGCAAACAGAGGCACTTCTGAAAGTGAGTGGATGAGCTCTTCTTATGTAAGCCGGGATAACTGGCATTAACTAAGACTTCTTTGAGCAAACAAGGGATTTGATTACCTTTTCTGTTCCTCTTCTATGATACCAGAAAATGGTTGATACAAATTGCCCTGCAATTGTAATTTAATTTACCAGGAATGTGAGATGGTTTTCAGCCACTCATGGTCTACTCCAGATGCTTGGAACTTGGCCGGAGACAGCACTGAATAGATTGGTTTATCACAGTTTTCTTTAAATATGAAGAAGCCTCAACTCTTGAAGGGTTTCTTCATATATATATATATATATATATATATATATATATATATTTTTTTTTTTTTTTTTAATCTTTCTTCTCACCTTCTCTCATGAACTCATGTTGGAGAAGATTCCTGGTACCAGGCAATATGCACATGCTTGCCTCTCTGTCAGCCAGGGCTATGATATGCTCTACCATGTTCTACTTGCTCTTTACCTACACTCAGACTTCAGATCAGTTGGAAGCTTAGCAGGTCCATTCTTTAGCCCTAGTCTTTGGTTGACGAACCCTGACACCAGGGACCAGCACTCATGATCTTCAGTTCAGTATGAAATGCCGTCCTTGCCTGGCTGTGAATCACCCAGAGCTACTCTTACAGATCAGTTTCTTCCATCTTTGCTACCATCTTTCTGGGAAAAGAGTGGAATGGACCTTCACAGAGAATCTATAAATATTTCATATTCTTTCTATATCGATAAATAACTCACTTGTATATTTCTGGTATTAAATATGGCTCTTGATGTTTAAGCTGCCATCTTCTCTAAACGTTACTTCTTTTGACTATAAGTATTAACTTAAGTATGATTATGTCTGATGACTAAGTGGTGATAAAATATGCAGAAATCAAAATTGAATTTAGACTAGTTGTTTATTAGGCATAATCATGCTTGAACTGTTACTTATGTTTGCAAACAGGAACTTTATTTTTAAAATTTTTAAAAAATTTTATTTATTTACTTGACAGAGAGAGAGAAAGAGATCACAAGTAGGCAGAGAGGCAGGCAGAGAGAGAGGGGAAGCAGGCTCCCTATGGAGCAGAGAGCCCAATGTGGGGCTCGATCCCAGGACCCTGAGATCATGACCTGAGCTGAAGGCAGAGGCTTAACTCACTGAGCCACCCAGGCACCCAAACAGGAACTTTAATTTATTGTTATTTTTACATAGGTCCTAATGAGATTGGAAACATGACTCACCAAGCCCCATAAGCACTATTATTGGCACTTGAAACCTTCTGCCAACAGGGTACTTACTCCTGGAGAACTAATTAAAAAGGAAGAGGTATCCCTTCGGAATAACTGAGGAGTCAGGATGGGAACTCCTCCCCGAATGCTCCCTGCTTTTTGTTTCACCATAAAATCTCATATGGAAAGATTATGGGCTCTGATATCTGTTTAGTTACAGTTTTACTGGCATAGTTTTAATAGCTTTAGAACTAGCTAGGTGACTTTGGGCAAAAGATTTATCTCTTCCACCCTCCATTTTCTTATCTGTAAAGTGGGATCAATAATAATAATTTCAAAATAAGTGAAAATGGTGGTAGTGATATCAGCCTCATAAAATGTTTTAATAATAAAATGAGACAGCATATGTAAAATACCCAGAAGCAGATCTGATGTATACTAAGGAGATAATTCTTGGAAACTTAAAATGCATTTTAGACACGTATGTAATCCAAATACTTTCCACCTTCAAAGCCACTATCTTCCATTCTGTCTACTTCCCTGAAATCCATTGCTGTGTATTCAACAGAAAGGGAGGCTCTGTTGGACACCAGTTCCTGAGAGCGTTAGCCTTTTGCTTGTCCTCTGTTGTCTGACTTCTGACTTTGACGCTGGGTGCTACTGGAAGCATCCTCTTCTGTTGCTAATAACTTCCTGGATTTCTGGAATTATTGTCCTTCCTTGGTACAAAACTGCTCCCTTTAGGCTGGCCTGAAGTCGAGTTGGAGTGAGAAGACTACTGACTACTCCATCCCAAGTCAGATGTTGCCTGCCCTTAAGTTTCCATGACACCAGCTAAACCATATCTCTTGTGCATAACTGACTCTTCCATAGGTCTGGTTATAAGTTGAGGTACTTTTATCACAGAAAGTGGAAAAACCCTTTAAAGCCGAATGCTAACTATGACCCTTCCAAAGTTTAGGACAAAGAAATGCATCACACAGAAAAAAAAAAATTTTAGCACCTATCTCACAGATCTTGGTGTTGTTTCCTTATGTCAAGATTATCATTTATCTCTCTTTTCTTCTTTGAAAACATACACATTTTTCGTCATGTCTGTACAGTGTCAATCAATTTTCTTTCTGAAAAAATCTAGCCTCTATTTTAAAATTTTGTTTTGCCCATAGAATCCATCCCTCCACCTGAATGTTTGTAGGGCACAATATTCAATGCAACTGTGTTCCCCAAACTTTGAATGGCTTGACTTGCAATTATATGATAAAGCAGAAAACCTTTGTGTGGGAATGTTCATTATGTGTGTGTGTGTGTGTGTGTGTGTATGTGATTGTGTGCACACACACACACATGAGCATGCAGTGTGAAGGGATGAACATTGATCCATGTTCTCTCTTAAGTAAGGTAAAGGCATCTGTTTCATTTTTTCTATTCTCTTCAGTTTTTATTTCTGGGTCTCCTAACATAACACTTGGACAACACACACACACACACACACACACACACACAGAAAAACCCACACAAGTACAAATCCTAAGGATAAGCAATAATTTTCACCGTAAGTACAGTGTAACTGGAATTAACTGGCAATGGGAGAAGAGACTTATTCCTAAAGGTATAATTATTTACAGAGCTGGCCACACCCAAATGTAGATAGCTTTATATAATTATGCAGAACTTTTTTTTTTCTTTATTGAAGTATAATTGACATACAATATCCTGTTAGTTTCAGGTATACATTATAGTGATTCAATATTTTTATGCCTTATGAAATGATTCCCATGATGTGTAGTTAGCATCTGTCACCATAGAAAGTTATTAGAATATTATTGACTATATTCCTGATGCTGAAAAGGACATCCCCATGACTTATTTATTTTGTAACTGGAAGTTTGTACCTTGTAATCCCCTTTCCCTATTTCACCCCCCTACCTCAGCCCCCTTTGGTAACCAACAATTTGTTTCTTATAGCTACAAGTCCGTTTCTATTTTGTTTTGTTTGTCTTGCTTTTTAGATCCTATGTATAAGTGAAATGATATGATAATTGTTTCTCTGTCTGACTTTCATTTAGCATAATGTCCTCTAGTTCCTTCCAAGTTGTTGCAATGGGCAAGATCTTATTCCTTTTATCTGACTGAATAATATTCTATTGGGTATATATAGCACATTTTCTTTATCCATTCATCTACTGGTAGACACTTAGATTGCTTCTGTATCTTGGCTACCCTAAATAATGCTTCAGTGAACAGAGGGATACACATAGATCTCTTCGAATTGATAGTTTCATTTTTTTTTCAGATAAATAACCTGAGGTGGAATTGCTGAATGGTATGGTAGTTCTATATTTAATTTTTTGAAGAACCTCCATACTGTTTTTATTCCCAGCAGTGCACAAGGGTTCCCTTTTCTCCACAGTCTCACCAACACTTGTTTTTGTGTTTTTGAGAATAGCCAATTTGACAGGGTGAGGTAATATTTCATTATGGTTTTGATTTGCATGTCCCTGGTGATTAATGATGTTACACATCATTCCATGTGTCTGTTGGCCATCTGTACATCTTCTTTAGAAACATCTATTTAAGTCCACTGCTCATGTTTCACTTTTTTTTTTTTATATGAAGTTACCTGAGTTCATTATATATTTTGGATGTTAACGTCTTAACAGATATATAATTGCAAATATCTTCTCTCATTCAGTAGGTTGTCTTTTTGCTTTGTTGTTTGTTTTCTTTGCTGTGCAAAAGGTTTTTTTAGTTTGATATAATAAATATAATTGTTTATTTTAGTTGTTGCTGTTCATGCCTGACAGACTGGTCCACGAAGTATTGCTAAGACCAATGTCACAGAGCTCACTGCCTATCTTTTCTTCTAGAAGTTTTATAGTTTCAGATGTTATATTCAAGTCATTAATCCATTTTTAATTTATTTTTGTGTATGGTATAAGATTTTGGTCCAAGTTCATTCTTTTGCATGTAGCTGTGCTGACACCATTCACTGAAGAGACTGTCTTTTCCTCATGATATATTCTTGTCTGTTTTGCCATACATTAATTGACCATACATGTGTAGATTTATTTCTGTTTCTATTTTATTTCTATGCTAAACCATTGATCTGTATGTCTATTTTCGTGCCCATACCATACTGTTTTGGTTACTGTAGCTTTGTAGGATACTTTGAAATCAGAAAGTCTGATTGATTCCTCCACTTTGTTGTTTTGTCTCAGTAGCACTTTGACTATTTGGGATTTCTATTTGTGGTTCTATACAAATTTGGGGTTTTATACAAATTTTAGGATTTCTGATTCTAGTTTTGTGAAAAATAACATTGGTATTTTGATGGGGATTGCACTGAATCTATAGATTATTCTGGGTAGTATGGAAATTTTAATAATATTAATTCTTCCAACCCATGAGCATGGTATATCTTTCCATTTATTTTTTTTTCTTCTTCAGTTTCTTTCATCAGTGTCTTGAAGTTTTGTTTTGTTTTGTTTTTAGATTTTATTTATTTATTTGACAGAGAGATCACAAGTACGTAGAGAGACAGGTGGGGTGGGGAAGCAGGCTCCCCACTGAACAGAGAGCCTGACCTGGGGCTCCATCCCAGGAGATCATGACCTAAGCTGAAGGGAGAGGCTTAACCCACTGAACCACCCAGGTTCCCCAGTTCTTGAAGTTTTGAGAGTACATGACTTCTACCTCCCTGGCTAAACTTACTCCTAGGTATTTTATTATTTTTGATGCAATTATAAATGGGATTATTTTCTTAATTTTTTTCCTTCTGATAGCTGATTGTTACTGTATAGAAATATGATCAATTGCTACATGTTAATTTTGTATCCTGCAACTTTACTGAATTCATTTATTAGTTCTAATAGCTTTTTTGATGGGATCTTTAGGGTTTTCTAGATGTAGTGTCATGTCATCTGCAAATAGTGGCAGTTTTACTTCTTCCTTTCCAATTTGGATGCTCTTATTTCTTTATCTTGTCTAATTTCTGTGACTAAGACTTCTAATACTATTAAAGTGGGAAGAGTGGCCATTTTTGTCTTCTTCCTGAACTTAAAGGGAAAAATTCTCAGCTTTTTACCAGAACTGTTTTAATTATACTTTCCCCACCCCCTCTTTAACCTTCTATTTTATACTCCTCACTGGACCTTAAGTACTTTTAGAAAAGGGCAAATTATAACATTCTTCCCTGTCATGTAGTAACATGTCTCCTTTGATTTTATTAGCATGTCCTGGCAGGAAACAGGTGACCCACTCAAATGGGGCACTGGGAAAAATTTAATGAAGGGGTTATTTCCAAAATACTGGGAAGGGTTACTTAAGCTCACAGGCGATGGTTTAGTACCTGGACTAGTGACATTTAGGAGCCTGAAATTTGATAGAGGTAGGAACAATTAGTAGAACTGTAGCTGGAGGAGAGGGCCATTCCATAGAAACCATTGCTTTTGGTTTGGGTAGAGAACAAACTGAGGTAATCTAGAAGATGAAATCTGTTGGAATAAATTCCCTGATCTTTCTCCTTTCTTATCATTTCTTCTCCTTATATTGTGTGCCCCATCCCTCTGTTGGCCAAACACAACCAAAAGCCAATGGATAAGGGAGTCACTGATATACTTCTATGATTAGTTCCCTGGCTAGACAGCAGATTAAATATGGGGATGAAAAAAAAAAAAAAAGGAGGGGAATAGGACTGTAAGTAGTTGGAAAAGATCCTATGCTTAACTTAGTCAAGATCATGAAGTGTATAAATATGTTGGTTTCCTTTTCTTTCCATAATCTCATTAAAATAATAGAAATGAATTATAAAAGCCCTAATTCCTTGTTAAAAAATATAAAGAGGACCATCAGTGGATGAGAGCTCTAAACTCATTAACAAAAAACTTAGTAGCAAGACTAAAGAGCAGAAAAAGTGATGGTGCAGCACATGAAGCTATGACTTAACTTATCAGGAATGTGCATGGCAAGAGAAGAGGAAGCTCATCTACCCATGAAGATTCTTTTGAACGGTAGTGGTTGGTCTGATAGAGGGCAAGAATGAGGAGTGGGACTGGAAAAAAGTGGGTTATTTAAAGCCTTTAAATAACCATTAGAGCCATAAAAATAGTGATACAATTATAAAAAATTGAAAGGTGTTGCAAAGTAAACTCCCATCAGTTATAACAGAAAGTCAGTAAATGATGCCTAAAATTAATGAATCAAGAAAAAAATGACATAAGCTTATTATTTATAGATTTGGAGATAACCACAGAAGAACTAAATAGAGTTCAAAGTGTTCTAGAAGGAAGACAGGGAATTGGTTGTGAGTCAGTTGTTTCTCACTATAAGTCATTGTACTAAAGATTTTTTAAAAAACTATATGAATATACAATTTTAATGAAAGCTTTTTTTCCCCCCTTTTGTCATACTCCCCTTAGTTACTGGCTTTCTAGAAATTTTCTTCTAAATATAGTCAGATCCATCATCTGTCCCAAACCTAACAGTTAATTCCATTTTCTTCTACACTACCCTTTCTCTTCATTCTTTGTAACCTCCTCAACAAGGACACACTCACAAGCCAAATGTACACATTTTCCTTCTGAATGCAGCTCCCTTTCTCTATGAATCCATGCACCCATTTATGTCTCAGCAGTGTCTTTTCTCAGACTTACCTTGGTCCAAAATGGCTTCAGCTTTTTTACTTTTTCTATTAAGATTTTAAGTCCCAGAATAAAATCTCTCTCCTCCAGGAACTGTCTGATCTCCAGAGACAAAAATGATTACTCTTTCTTCTGTACTCTCCTAACAGTGCACACTGTTGATTCTTCTCACACTATTTTTTTTTTAAAGATTTTATTTATTTATTTGACAGTGAGAGATCACAAGCAGGCAGAGAGGCAGGCAAAGAGAGAGGAAGGGAAGCAGGCTCCCCGCCGAGCAGGGAGCCCGATGCGGGACTCGATCCCAGGACCCCAAGATCATGACCTGAGCCGAAGGCAGCGGCTTAACCCACTGAGCCACCCAGGCGCCCCTTTCTCACACTATTGATGTCTTAAACTTGTATCTCTATCTGCCTCCTTTTCTTTCTTTTTAATTGTAAGTTCAAGAATTTGAATCTTTTTATCTAGTGCAAATTTTGCTTATGGTAATTGAAATAATTGCGAGGCACTGTAATATAATTGATTTTTATTATTGTTATTGATTCAAGAGGAATCTAAAGATTATGAGATGAGGGTCCCAGCACCTTAAAGTAAACATGGGCTGCCTTTACTGAGATGCCTATTAATACTTGTATTCAGCCAAACCAGAAAGTAGACAATATTTTGTTCTGTCACAATTTTAGTGCCTTTTCCCTAAGTTCCAATTATATACATATCATGTCAGGTTATGAGGAATACGAAATGTAAGAAACCAATATCCATAAATAAGTAAATTACTAATGTATTAATTTTAATAAGTGTTTGCATTGTAGAGTCACCCACAGAGGGAAGTGCCTTGCTGGAGGGAATGAATCGCTCATAGTAAAACTAGGCCCTTAAGCTATTGTTTTGAGATCAAAGGGGGTTTCTTGGGTTCCTTAGGTTATGCCATGTAACTCTTATGCCATAGGTAATATAAATTCTGATGAATTTAAAGCATAGTAATACAGTTGGAAAATGATCTTTGCATATGAGATCAAATAGATTTGAAATCGCATTATTTAGGATTAATTATTTCACAGGAGTAAGATTGAGTATAATATGAAGTATTAATCCTTGGTTATTGCTTGTTATTTTCATTCCCTAAGTAGTCTTACCACGTATTCTTATTTCCCTCCCTACTTCCTCCCTCCCTACTTCCCCCCTCCTTCTCTTCTTTTTTCCCTCCTTTCCCTTCTGTGACTAACCCTAAATTTTTCCCTGCGTCCTCACAGAAGGATACTACAATTTTATTTTTCCTTTACTTCAGGAAATGCCACAGTAAAGCAGTCTCGATACAGGATTATTATCCAGGAAGCAGCCAATGGAGGCCAAGAATGCCCAGATACCTTATTTGAAGAGCGAGAGTGTGAAGATATTTCATTGTGTCCCATATATCGGTAATTAGTTACCTTTTTAAATAATCATTAGATTTTAGTATAAATCATGACCTATCTTCTTTATATAGTTTATGATTTTTAGTGAGAAATAAGATGAGATAATGTTTATCTTTAATAGTTCAACATTTCCCCCTCTTTTGAATATATTCAAAGGAGTAAAGAATATGAAAGCCATTTAACAGAAAAAAATAAATAAACATGTTTTGATTTTAAGTGAGCTGCTGGAGTTCTGCCACCCAGGCGATCAATTTTAAGGATTAGGATCCAAAGAGATTTAGGATAAAGTCTTTACCTGGAAAACAAACACACACATAAGTTACCTCATTCTATTGTTTTTATCCTAAAGCTTTTAATTAAGAAATAAGAATAAATATGTACTTTTTAAAATAGTTATTTACTTTTATTTAAAAAAATTTGGTTTTTAAATTTTGTCATGTGCACATTTTAAGGAATTATCTACTTAGAAAAAGTTTAACCAATGGATAAAATTAAAAAAAAAAAGAAAATGACTTTTAAAGTATATATGGTACTTATATGTTCCCTCTTGATGAACTGGTGATTATTATTTATAAAAGCAATCCCTGAAATTTGTGTGTTTAGTCATTAATGCTCATTCTTTTAATGTTGGATTGAAGCATTGCTTTAAAGTACATCTGGAATAAATTTTTTCACTGTTGAGTTTCATTGCTTTGTGCAAAAATGTCTAGTGTTTCTCCTGATTATTTGAAAAACTATATCTTAAAGCTATGAAATTCAAGGGCTAATTTGCCAGGAAAATACAAGTTATTTTTCTTTTTCCTTCTTTATCTTTCTTTATTTTTTAAAGAAGACTCCTCACATTAGATAATGTTAGAGTGTCATTGAAGACTCTGCATTACTATCAATTCTATAATCCTTTATTCTCATTGTTTCTATCTAATGGCCAGTTTAAGGAGGATGTGAATAAATACTGGGAACATGCCCAGACCACCAGTTTTCTTTCATTAGCCACAGGGCTGCTATGGAAACACTGTCAATATTCATCCCTTTGTACCGTATATAAATATTGAAACTTCTGAGCCCAGCAAAAGAGCTCTTGAAGAAAATAGCCAATTGAAAAAATTAACCAAATCAAATGTTATTAGGTATTTTTATGGACCCAAGGCTATTATAATCAGAGAATATCCTAGATGTTATTAGTGAGATTTTTCCTTTCTACTGTCTACTCTCTTCACTCTGGTTGCATTTCATTTTAGCCACTCACGTTTGAACTTGTTTCCATCATTGACCTCCTGCCATTTTCCCCAGGAACTAGTTTTGCTATGTCTGGATTGGATCAGTGTTATCATTTCTCATGATGCCTAGTTTAGTATATATACACATTATTAGCATGATTCTCTGCTCCTCAGTAAAGCAGCCTTGAATGTTGAACAACATGGTTCCAATTTAGTTTTTGCATCCCTTCTCATTGGTATGTTAGGGAGGCAAGCTAATATAGGACCTTTATCATTATCTTCTGAATCTTCTTTTTGACTCCATTAAGGTGACATAATCACAGACTTACATAGTTAAAACAGAATCAAAATGTCTGTAGAAATTTTTTGTGAATTTGAGTATATCTCCCAACACATTACGTTAATAACCAAAAGGGAAGGCAGAATGGTGATGTAGCCTTACAGAGAATTGACCATGGGGTCAAGGGTCTGTAGCTGAACATCCAGGGTTTTAGGAGGGACAGCTGGCCTCTGAGTTGTGCAATCTCAGACATTTAACTTAACCTCTCTGAGCCCAAGTTTCTCATTCCAAAACCAAGTTTAATGAGAGTCCTGAAATTCCTTCTGTTTCACTTTATGCAGCACACTGAACTAGACTGAACTCCATGGTCTCATTTCGATTTAGAAAGCCTCGATAAACTGAAGGGATCTGAATGATTGCTACATCCTATTGAAAAATTGGACTAAAACCCCTTGCCATTTCAGTTTCTGTGTTTTGGAATTATACTAAATCAATCTATGCATGTGCAAAGTAAATTTACAATTATTTAAAATTAAGGGGTTCTTTAAATTGTGCTTTTCGGTTTAGGTGTTTCTTGATTTCTCAATTCCTCAACTATTCCTAGTATGAATGCCACTTGAGTGAGGTCAATATTATATTTTTATATATATATATATATATATAATATATATATTACATATAAACTGGTCAATAATATTACATATATATTACATACATATGTAATACATATGTAATATATACGTAATATTATTGTACATATGTATTGTACATACATATGTAATTTATATGTAATATTATTAACCAGTTTTGCAAGATGAAAAAATCCTAGAGATCTTCATCTATCAATTATTTCATCTCACAAAACTGGCCAATAATATTTTTGCTTCATGTTTCTGTTTCATTTTTTGAAGTAGCATCTCTTATTAGTGGTATTGGCTCTGAAAAGTGTGAACATATACTAAGGAAGGAGCAGAATCTGTGGTTACTCTTAAGGTTTGAGTTTTGTGGTACATTCTTTTTTTTTTTTAAGTAAGGATTTTATTTATTTATTTGACAGAGAGAGAGATCACAAATAGGCAGAGAGGCAGGTAGAGAGAGAGGGGGAAGCAGGCTCCCTGCTCACCCCATATCGGGCTCGATCCCAGGACTCTGAGATCATGACCTGAGCCAAAGGCAGAGACTTAATCCGCTGAGCCACCCAGGTGCCCCTCTGGTACATTCTGAAGACAAGTTTAAGGATCTAAGTCAATCTGTCTTGAGGATCATTAAAAATAGAAAATTTTGTTTACCTGAGAAAGGAAAACAGTGAGAAACCACAAGGCCTCCACAGTGAATATTTCCTTTGAGAACTAGAAATACTGATGATTCATCAAAGGAGGATCTGTTCCTCTTCCATGAGATGAACTATCACATAAGATAGGTCCCTGTGACCCCCCCATCACCCTTTTACTTTATGACTTATTGAGATATCTGAGTCACTTTAGACACCACCTTATAAAAACCTCAGAAGCAGAAGATCAATTGTGAAGGTTTTCACCCCAAATTTTCAGATGTTCAAACCTTGATTCTCACCGGCTCCAATGGGACATAGGGATTTCTCTCTCTCTTTCTCTCTCTCTTTTTCCTTTCCACCTCTTCTTCCTCCTGCTCCTTCTCTCTTTCTTTTTCTAACCCCCTTTTAAAAATAATTTTAGATAATATGGTAGGTAAAACTTCTCGATTGATCTGTGCTTTTAAGGATTTTTACTGCCGCCTTGCCCAATGGACTACAGCTTATATAGAAAATGTCCACATTTTTAAAAAATGGAAATACTGCATTAACCATGAATCTAGGATAGAGTGGACAATTTTCTTCCCTATTGCTCCATTTTATGACATTGATTTTAAATCAGGCTTTATTGAATTACTGTTTTTATGATTTGGGGGTTTCAAATTCGTCCATTTTGTGTATTTCTTTTGTATGTTTGTTATGGTGAAATTTTTAGTCTGCTCTTCTTTGTAATCACAGATGGAAGCCACAGAAATGGAGCCCTTGTATACTGGTGCCAGAGTCTGTCAGGCAGGTGATAATGGGCACCAGTGAAGCCTGTGGAAAGGGGGTACAAACAAGAGGTAAGGGAATTTTAAAACAGTTTTTCTGTTAAAATGTAATACAAAATTACGTTATTCTTATAAACTATTGCTTATTTTACATTTGGATAATTATTATATTATTGGACTGAATTATTTATATTTATCGGTATTTGAGTTTAAGTTAGGCATTAAGTAATGTTGATATTATACCATCTTTTAACCATAACAAGCTAGTGTATCTGTGGACTATGCAATGGAAGCAGATATCTGTTCTCAGTCATTTGCATATCTTAGTGCTTGTGTTCCAAACACATGTTAGACATAATCCAAGGAATGAAAAATATGTCTATGGTTAGACCCAACAGTAGTCATTGCACTTTCTAGGTGCTAATTTAATCTTTGTTAAATGAATTAAGGATAATTGAATGAATGGACTAATCTTAATAATCATGACTTAAATGTAATTGTTACATATATAGTTACTATGTGTTCTATATAATATGCATAGAAAGGAACTATTTAAATTCCTGGAAGACATTGCAAGTAGTCTTCTGGATCAAAGTAGAAGTGCTTTTAATCATCAATGCCAAGGTGTGCTGTATTGCAATCTCTCAAAAGCGCTCAGGGTCTCATCAGACTGTTCAGTTTCCTGTTTCATTCATAATCCAGGTACCAATCAAATGAGGCTTAATAAGAAGTGCTTTATTCTTAAAATCTAACCACTTTGTTGCTCAAGGGATATATGTAGCAAAATCAGACCCTGTGGAACCAACTGCATTAAAATGGCTTTATGATTTTTTCTAAAAGCTTTGTTTAGAATGAAGTGTCTCTTCCTGTTGCAAAAGTTAATGTATTGGTTGGGATCAGTCAAGCCAGCAGCACAATAACTCCGTGCTGTATCTGTTGATTCAGGGCTGTCCCCTATGACAGAGAAGTGCCCCATGGCCAGGTGGCAGTCTTAACATCTAGGTCAATGGAATCTTATTGTGTCTCCTGGTGGAAGCATTGCTTCCTTTGGAACAAAGCCCTATAGGGCAGCAAAACACAAGATCACAGGAGACAAGAAGCAAACATTTTACTAGTGAGTCACCAGAGGTTATAGTGAGTTATGCCACTTCTCTTCATTTCCTCCTCTTGATTCTTGGACCTATGAATCCTGCCTGTGGGGGAAACAGTACCCCAAATCAGGTGCTGATTCAGAGCATATACAGCCTTCTGTAAAACCTTATCTCAGCCCTGCAAGATATTGCCACCTGACTGGAATTGTAATTGAGTCTGCGAAAGACCTTTCCACCACTCTGTCAGGCCAGCTGCTTCAGGATTGTCGGGGACATGGTAAGATTAATGAATTCCATGAGAATGGACCCATTGCAATACTTTGTTTGTTGTGAAGTGAGTTTCTTGATTGGAACTATAGGCAAGGAATTCTGTAAGTCCATGGATAATGGTTTGGGCAGAAGTATTATTCACAGGGAAGGCAACTCCATATCCAGGATAAATTTCTATTCCAGTAAGAACAAAGCACTGTCCCTTCTATGATGGAAGTGGTCCAGTGTAATCAACGTACTCCCATCTAGCCAGCTCGTCACTCTAGAGAGTGGGGCCATATTAAGGACTTAGTGTTGCTGCCTGCTGCTGGCATATTGGGCACTCAGTGATGGCTGTAGCCAGGCTGACATTAGTGAGTGGACATTCATACTGCTGAGCCTGAGAATTCCTTCTATTTCTGCTACCATGCATACTTTCTTCATGAACCCATTGGATGATGGGAGGAGTCCCTGGAGAAAGAGGGTGATGGAGGTTGATAGTATCCATACTATTCCATTTGGCTGTTAATATATTTCTCTGCTGAAGTCACCCTTTGGGGAACATTCACATGGGACTCAAATATGTTCACATTTTTCCCCATGCAGTAAGGTCTTTCTATATAACTCTTGCCCAGATTTCCTTGTTACCAATTTTCCAATCACGTCCCTTCCAAGACCTTGGCCATAGAACAAAACCATTGGCCACAGTCCATGAATCTGTATGTAATCACATATCTGGCCATTTCTCCTACTAGGCAAAGTGAACAATGAGGTACATTGCTTTACATTCTATCCACTGGGAAGATTTCTCTTTACCTTTCCTTTTCAGGGGTATCTCAGGAAGGGTCAGTAGTGCTATAGCTGTCCATTTGGGGGTTTTGCCTAGATATTGTACAGAACCACCTCTAAACTAGGGCAGATTCTTCTCTTCTGTCAACAGATTGTGGGGAACTCTCCTTGAGACCATAGGTATAGGCTGGGAGAGAGCAGGTACTGTAGCAGAAGTGGGGACTGTGGATATTTGCCCATTTGCTCATGTAACTTACTTATGCCTTCAGGACCTGTTTGGGCTGAATTGTCTATATACTGTGTCCATTTGATGATGTCTTACATTGTGGCTTGGTTTATTACGTAATACCTGGTTCGTGAAGGCAGCCTGTGTTGTACACTAATTTGGTGGCCTGTGATTAAGCCTTCATTCTCTAGCAAGACACAGTATCAGGCCAGAAGGTGTTTTGTAAAAGAGAATACTTATCTGCAGAGGGTGGCAGGGCTTGGCTCCAAAATCCTGAGGACCTCTCCTACAATTCACTTATAGTAGCCTCTAAAGTCTGCAAACAGAGTTCCTGTCTGCTACTGATGCTTGAGTAGCATTGGATCTGCAGGATCATATGGCCCAAGTGGGAGAACAAGGCCTGGACTAATATAGAGATTTTTCTCATTCTGGGACCTGCATAAAACTAGCAGCTTTTTGAGTCTCTTGGTAAATAGGCTGGACTAACACACTTGAATAAGGAATATGTTGCCTCCAAAATCCAAAGAGGCCCACTAGGTGTTGTGCCTAGTGCAAAAACTTATTCTTCATCCATAGAAGGGATATCTTCACAAGCCCTACACGACTGAAGCTCTAGAAATTTCCCTGGGGTAGAAGTCCCTGATTTTTTCAGATTTATTTCTTACCCTCTTATCACAATATCTGAAGTAGTGGCTACATCTTGCTTACTAGCTCCATTCAGAATAATGCCATTCATGTAATGCACTAGTATGCTATCTGATTGAAGGAAAAGACAATCCAGGTCCCCACAGAACTAAATTATGAAATAGGGCTGGAGAGTCAATATACCCCTGAGGTAGGAGAGTAAAGGTGTGTTGCTGGCCTTGCCATCCAAGAGCAAACTGTTTCTGGTTGTCTTTATTATCTTCAGATACAGCGATATGTGAGGTTAGGGCTTTAGCATAGGAATTTTGGGTCATTTCAGTTTTATAGTAGTTACGCTTTAGAAATGATGTCCCTTTCAGAAGATTTATAGATGTGAATTTGACTGGCAAGTTAATTTCATTCAGGACATCTATGAAGCTAGAGAGTACATAAATTAAGGGAAAGGACCACCTCCTTAAAACATTTTACTTGCCTATGTCAGAAAATTGTTGTAATAATATGATCTTGTCATTGTAAGACCTTGACTACTTTTTACTGGAAAATTGTTATAATATATCTAGATCAGCAGGATCTCTAGGAATGAAGTTCTTTAAAAATGGCACTTTTGCGTGGCACACAGGTTAACTCCATATGGTGGCTTAGATTTTGAGAGTTTGATACTAGCAATTCATAATGGTTGGTTTTCACTGCAAAACATTTTAGTAATTTCTGAGGAGATGTTGCTCCTAAATTATGTGGAATCTTATCACATAAATGGCAAATTATCTGTCTTAGAATAATTCTACTTTAGATTTCAAGTTAAACAGATTCTAACTGGAGACCTCATAGTCCCTTAGACTAGACAAGTTATCTCCTTGAGTTTTCTCTAAATTAGACACCAATATTAGAGAATTTGTAGTGTTTATCTGTTGGGAAATTTGTACTTTTAAAGTAGTGGCCTGGGTCTCCAATTTCAAGATAGTGAAGTAAAGACATTTCTACTCTATCTTTTCTCCGGAGATTACTTCAAAACCAGCAAGGAAGATGTGAAACAATAAGAAAAAAATAATGTCCAATGAGATATCGTTTGTAAAATTGCTCCAGAGAACAAGAAGCACATTAAACTCACCTTCAAGGAAATGAGGTGCCATCTGTAACCTCAGTCACAATATACAGTTTAGAAAGTGAGTGGAGATACAGGAAAGGACTTTGCAGAACAAGATTATGCTAAAGTGTTGGTAGGGGTGAAGGTGTGGAGGCTGAAGGGAAATGAGGTGATTTGTCCTGGAGAACTCCAGAAAGTTACCACATTCTGCAGAAGAAAGTAGACAAGTATGTGTTTGTGTCTGTGTGTGCATGCTTTTGCGTGTGTGTGTGTGTGTGTGTGTGTCTTAAGGGTGGGAGAAAACAGGGGCTTTTGGAAGTCTGATTAAAGAACAGCGAGTCAGGGCGCCTGGGTGGCTCAGTGGGTTAAGCTGCTGCCTTCAGCTCAGGTCATGATCTCAGAGTCCTGGGATCGAGTCCCGCATCGGGCTCTCTGCTCAGCAGGGAGCCTGCTTCCCCCTCTCTCTCTCTGCCTGCCTCTCTGCCTACTTGTGATTTCTCTCTGTCAAATAAATAAATAAAATCTTAAAAAAAAAAAAAAAAAACAGTGAGTCATCAGAAAGTCATCCCTTTCCCTATTCTTGTGGGAGCCTAGAGGCTTGGTCTCTGGGGATGTAAAACCAGAGGGACAACCAGCAGAGGAGAGTGGAGGCCTAGCCTCAAGGATCAAAAGAAAGCCCAAGTAAGGAATTAGGAGACCCTCAGTTCTCTTCTTTCACCTGCTTTAGCATGCTAGCCAGGTGGCTTTTATACTTTTCAGCTCCATGGATTCCCCTATCAATCTAAAAACACTTTAAATTTAAATTTCCCTTTGAGGAGTTTTTGAATCACAGAGGGAACATGAATTTAGACCATAAAATCATGCAAAGGCCAGCTTGGGGTTATAAATTCTCACAAGAGATTTTCCCTCCCCTCACCATCCAGTGTTCAGTGTTTGATATGCAAGTGGCCTTGCCACGGCATTTTGCTTTGCCTGTTTCTCTCTACTTCACCCCTACATGGAGGAGTGGCTTTTGTCTTGTCGTTTCTAATATGGATCCTTTTATGAGGTTCTCTATAGTAGAACTTGAGGACATGACAAAGGAAACTGGGGTCTCTAAGATTTGGTAGAAGCTCTCAAGATGAAAGTTGTCTGGCTTGCTTACCTTGCATCCCAAGCTTTTACTCTGTTTTGTGCTTTATGGATTATTTGATTTGGAGCCAGCCCAACAATACATTCAGAAAATACATGTTTTTTCAGTGGTTTTTTTTTTCTTTTTTTCATTTGTAAGGTCTTTTATAATTTTCAAGCTATTATACTGCTCAAAACAGAGGTATTCCTTGTTTTATCTTACTGTTTATATTGGTGACCTGGTTAATTGATTTGCAGTAAGAATACATTTATATTATACTCTTGTAATAAAAAAAAAAGAAAGGAAGGAAAATAGAAGGGCAAGTAGAATTACAGCTGGAACTAAATGTCTATACCATCTCCAAGGAAATGTGACTCTGGGGTTCCAGCGTCCTAGCTGTCCCATACTTTTGGGAGAGCCATGGATTTTCTCTGCCCAGCTCCCTGTACTTAATCAGAATAAAGAAGGCATGGTTACTCAGCTTTTGTGGCAAATGAAAACATAAGAGCAATAAACTTATGTATTCTAACATTCTTTTTTTTTAAAAGATTTTATTTATTTATTTGACAGAGAGAAATCCCAAGTAGACAGAGAGGCAGGCAGAGAGAGAGAGAGGGAAGCAGGCTCCCTGCTGAGCAGAGAGCCCGATGTGGGACTCGATCCCAGGACTCTGAGATCATGACCTGAGCTGAAGGCAGCGGCTTAACCCACTGAGCCACCCAGGCACCCCTCTAACATTCTTTTTGATGAAACTGCCCTTAAAAGGATACAAAGTTCATACTATAAAAGAAAAAGTTAAAGGTGCTGCCATTCCTAGAAGGGGACTAAATTTGTCTGTGGACTGGTCTAATTCTTATAATGCTATTCACAGTGATTATTTTCAAACTGGTTAATGGCCTTGCCAGTGTGTGTCTTTTGGATGTTACTTTCTTCTTATTCATCAACTCTCTACCAGACGCAGAGTAGTTATTGGAGACTGAGGTTGTCCTGTCTACAATATCCTTGACTTCTACGATGTACCTATATTCTTTTTTGGTTTGTTTTCACTGAGCAGTGTTTATGTGGAGGCAGAACTCTGTCAGATTTTTTGTTCTTCCTTAATTGTTTTTTGTCCCTGTGAGAGGCCAAGTCTTATATAATAGTTTTGATGGAATCTGTGTCTTCTTTGCATCCAAGGGATCTCTTTAAATAAAGATCTTTTACAGAAAACAAAAAAGGCAAAATAATCCACTAACAAGATGAGTTTTGAGTTATGTTTACTCTTAAAAAGGGAGAAGGTTAGAAATAGGAAAAAGCTAAAGAAAAACACAATCTAAAGCCCTTAAATAATCAAGCAATAATACCTGATATTCAAAAATGCAAATTTGTATGAATTATATATTTGTATTGTCTGCCATTTTAACAAACCATGCTTTATTTCACATATTACTTCTTTTTTTTAAATTAAATTTTTATTTAAATTGTAGTTAGTTAACATATGGTATAATATTAGTTTCAGGTGTATGATAGAATGATCCATTCATCACCCAGTGCTCATCAGGACAAGGACACTCCTTAATTCCCATCACCTATTCTATCCATTTTTCCCATGCACCTCCCCTCTGGTAACCATCAGTGTGTTCCTTAGAGTTAAGTGTCTGTTTCTTGGTTTGCCTCCCTCTCTCTTCTCTCTGTCTCTTTTCCCTTTGCTCATTTGTTTCTTGAATTCCACATATAAGTGAAATCATATGGCATTTGTCTTTCTCTGACTGACTGATTCCACTTAGCATTGTATTCTCTTGCCTTATCCACGTTGTGGCAAATGGCAAGATTTTGTTCTTTTTGATGGCTGGGTAATATTCCATTGTATATATAGATACCACATCTTCTTTATCCATTCATTAGCCAGTGGACATTTTGGCCATTTCCAAATTTGGTTATTATAGATAATGCTGCTATAAATATTGGGGTGCATTCAATACTAATTGAATTAGTATTTTTGTATTCTTTAGGTAAATGCCTAGTAGTACAATTGCTGGCTCATAGGGTAGTTTTATTTTTAACTTTTTGAGGAAACTTCTTACTTTTCAAAGGCCTTTAACATTGGATTAAATCTTTAAAAATTGATTTATGTAATTTTTGCAAGACTATATAAATATAAGCTCTATAGCCATATAAAACAGGCAAAGATACTACATAAGCAATTCCTTGAGAAATTATTTGTACTCTAAGTCCAAGTACTCTAAATCTATGACCAAAAAAAGTTTTTCCTCTAGTTATGTTGTCTTCATGGGAAAAAAACATATCTGGAAGAACATACAGAAACACAACAAAAAACATACACTTTGAAATAGAGAAGTGATTATTGCCTGTTGATAAAATGTTGAAACAGCCAATCAGCTAATCATTCTCTTCTTTTTAATGCCAAGAATCCTTGCATTTTAAGAGAGGAATAGAGTATCTCTGGATGATTGACCTTTTTATTCTCTAGGCAGAGAAAGTCATAGGCATTTAACCTTACAAGTTGCTCCCATTTAGTTTCTGTCATATTTATCTAAATAGATCACAAAGAGGAAAAAAAAAAGTCATTTCAGTATATTCAGAGAAGACAAGTATATAGGTTTTAACTCTGACCAAGCAATAATCAAAGTCAGAGACAGTCCTTTTTATTTTTATTTATTTTTACTATGTTATGTTAGTCACCATACAGTACATCATTAGTTTTTGATGTAGTGTTCCATGATTCATTGTTTGTGTAGTAATACCCAGTGCTCCATGCAATCCTTGTCCTTCTTAATATCCATCACTGGACCAACCCATCCCCCAATCCTCACCCTCTTATAAAACTCTGCATTTGGGGACGCCTGGGTGGCGCAGTTGGTTGGACAACTGCCTTCGGCTCAGGGCGTGATCCTGGAGTCCCGGGATCGAGTCCCACATCAGGCTCCCAGCTCCATGGGGAGTCTGCTTCGCTCTCTGACCTTCTCCTCGCTCGTGCTCTCTCTCACTGTCTCTCTCTCTCAAATAAATGAATAAAATCTTTAAAAAAAAAAAAAAAGTTATTTAAAAAAAAAAAAAAACTCTGCATTTGTTTCCCGGAGTCCATAGTCTCTCATGGTTCATCTCCCACTCTGATTTCTCCCCCTTCGTTTTTCTCTTCTCCTAATGTCCTTCATGCTATTCCTTATGTTCCACAAATAAGTGAAACCATATGATAATGGATTTTCTCTGCTTGACTTATTTCACTCAGCATAATCCCCTCCAGTCCCATCCATGTTGTTGCAAAAGTTGGGTATTCATCCTTTCTGATGGCTGAGTAATATTCCATTGTGTATATGGACCACATCTTCTTTATCCTTTCATCTGTTGAGAGCATCTTGGCTCTTTCCACAGTTTAGCTATAGTGGACATTGCTTCTATGAAAATTGGGGTACATATGACCTTTCTTTTCACTATGTCTGTATCTTCGGGGTAAATACCCAGTATTGCAATTGCAGAGCCAGTAGCTCTACTTTTAATTTTTTGAGGAACCTCCACACTATTTAATTATTGGAAGCAGGAAGTTTGCTCGGAAGGGAAGCAGAATTATTACTTCTGTTTAATTCAAGATGAACAAGATGAGCATTTCCAAGCGGGGAGGAGGTAACTGTAGCTGCCTCAGGAACTCCTTCTAGAGATGTGTTTCTTAAATGGGGAAGGGCATATAGTGATATCTTTCTGGGCAATTTCAAGAAAGGAGGGTATGATACTACTTGAGAGCCCAAATCAATGTACTAAAGCTTTCAATCTAAGCAACGAACAACACTATTTTCAATAACTACAATATCATTTTAATAACTGCTCATCTCCCAGGAAAAAATAATCAGAGCCCAGTATTCTTGATATTAAAAATCATTCTTGGGGTGATTTCTAACTTCAGTTCTGACTTCAACACCAGAATAACCAGTTGGAGGACATCTTTTTTTTTTTTATTAATGTATCTTATTAATTAGCACCTGATTCAAAAATGCCTGATGATAAATATTTTTAAGGAACTTCAAAAACATCTCTAAATGTAATTTTTTTAGTGTGAAAATACAAGAAGGATCAGGTAGAATGTAGAAGTTAAATTGACAGTGTGGGGTAACTCTCTAAATTACAATATCCTCCAATTTTAACAAAAGAATGGGTTTTCTAATACCATAGGCATTGGTTTAGAGAGTCAAGTGTGAAACTTCTAGCAAAGACTGCCTTTTTTACGTAAGTGAATAATAATTCTTGGAGTTATTTTTCATTTCCTTTTCATGTGTAAGGATAAGATTAGCTTTGGAGCTTTCATGGTTGCTGCAGGTAGAATATGCATATTTTTTTTAATTGGCAATAAATTAAAAACTATTAAAGGAGGTGAGTAACCTAAGGCATGACGCTTTAGTAACACAGTGTTACCTGCTTGCTTTGGAGATACTGTCTTCACTAGCCTCTCCATTTTTTAACATAAGAAGCTATAACACAAAGTACAAACTAACTCTGAAGTCCACCTGCTCACTTTCCTAGTCGGTATGTTCCTGATGAAATGGGTCTCATGGGCAAGGATGGCTAAGGGGTCCTTTTTTTTTTTTTTCCTCATTTGAGCAATACAATCATTTGCTAAACTAGGAACAATAATTTTCTCTTCTGACCTCATGGTTCTCAGTTACAGTACTGTCTTCCCTTCAGGAATGTTAATATGAATTTCAAAGTCTACTGCAAACTGTGTAAATGTAATAGAATTATACTTCCCTTGTCCAGGACCAGAATTCAGTCTCTTCAAATAGATGTGAATCTCTAGGCTTCCCTTAGCGTTCAGGTGACTAAGGCCAAGATATTCATTTCTGGTTATCTCAGGAGCCATCTTAGGCTTGTATCAGAAACAAGTAATGTTTTTACTTTTTTTTTTTTTTTTTTTTTTTTTTGGTATTTCTAAAGAAAAAGGAAAAAAAAAAGAAGAAAAAAAAAGAAAAAGGAAACTCCAGTACTCCAAGTAGCAGCAGCAGGAGGAGGAGCTCCTACTTGCTCTAGAGTCTTTGAAAACTAAGAGAGGAGCATCAAAACTCAGACTAGCCACTATTCTAAATTCAAATAGTTACAAAAATTGCAAAACAAGTACCTTTTTATGCCAACCACAGTTTGAAGGGTTCACGTGGTGGGACAAATACCAGTCTTTTAACACAGATGCATCAGATGCCTGAGGAATGAGATTTAGAAACCTGTTAAAGTCAATTACACTCAATCAGTTCAGAGAAGAATCAACCTCATAGCAATATATTGGAAGTAGGAACTGAAACTAAAAAGTCTGAGGTTCACTAATGATGCTGCAAAGGGTTTTGAAAACCTTTACCAGTAGGAATGCTGACTTTGGGAATTCATTAGAAGCATAGTCCATAAAAGGCATTTAAGAAAAAAAAAAAAATCAGGGACGCCTGGGTGGCGCAGTTGGTTGGACGACTGCCTCCGGCTCAGGGCGTGATCCTGGAGTCCCGGGATCGAGTCCCACATCAGGCTCCCAGCTCCATGGGGAGTCTGCTTCGCTCTCTGACCTTCTCCTCGCTCATGCTCTCTCTCACTGTCTCTCTCTCTCAAATAAATAAATAAAATCTTTAAAAAAAAAAAAAAGAAAAAAAGAAAAAAAATCAGTGTTATTTACTTGCCAAATGTATATACAGAACAAAAGATGGTGATGAATTGAAAAGATTCAGTAGTTTTAGACCAATGAGAATGATTAATATTGACAAGAAATTTGATGTCATTTTTAGAAAAATAACATTTATTTTGAAATCATCTGCTTATAGGTTGTAGTTGATGCCAGTTCAGAGAAAGGACAGAGAAAAAGTAGTGGCATAAGACCTAGAGGAAATCCCATGTGATAAAAAGATCTTTCCTTCTCTTTGAAATGTGAAGTATCTTGGCTCAAATCACTGTTTTCCCACTCACTCCTTGTCTGAACTTGATCAAACAATTTAACCTCTCTGTGCCTCAGTTTTCCCACCCACAGTGCGAATAATGATTCCAGTTTCTTGCTGCTTTTACCAATGTTTGTGGCTGTTCACAATGTGTTAATTCCCTTCCTCTTTTCAAGGCTTGGGTGTTAGGAATATTTCAGGTCCAGGGAGAATGTGAATATTGTTAAACCAAGGGGAAATTAGCAGAAAGATTCATGGATTACATGAAACAAAAATGCTTTTCTGTGACCAAATGATATTCCTCTTAAAAATTCTCAACTAGCATAATGAAGTCTTTTAGAAATGCTGCAGTGAAGAAATCTATTCTTTTTTTTTTTTTAGGAGAGAATTTGCCCAAATTTATTTGCCTACAAACAATATTTTTTCACAAAATAGCAACCAAATTTTTTTATGTTATTGAGAAATATGGATACTTTATCATAAAAATCATGGGGGGGCATTTTTTAATAAATATGTATGTGGTATTGCCAAGTGTTTTAGAAATAATTGTGTAAATAGAGATGAGAGAAAGGATTTAGCAACTGACTGGACCGAATTTACAGTTTAGTTTCAGTGAAACTATGAAAAAAAAAATCATAGTTTTGAGACCAAGGTCTGAGAGGAAATAGGTATTTCATAGATGACTTTACAGAATATTTGTCAAAAGAAGTTAGCATTATAGCTCAGGGTTCAAAGAGCCCAGAAGGAATACCCTACAAAAATCTGAAGAAAAAAGAAAGAAAGAAATGGTAAAGAAATATATTGAAGGTGTTAGGGAGAAAATACTAAAGTGAGTATGATTCTGGAGACAGGAGGGGATGGAACTGAAAGAAGAGATAAATTCAGGAGTTACAAGAAAACCCTTTTCCCTTCATTCTAAACTCTAGGGGGAAATATCAGGACAGAGATGCAGGAGCAGTGAGGAAGAAAGATGAGACTTTATAAAATGGCATTCCCGTTAGTCACCCATGATCTTCTAATTTTAAATCATGCATATATTTGAGTAATGTATATGTTTATTTACCTCCAAATGGTATCCCTTTCTTTGTGAGACTCCCCACCTCCACTCCCATGTCCTAGTTTTCTCCTGGTGCCTCTCTACCTCCCTCGAATACTTAGACCCTAATCTCTAAGCCTAACTTTTCTTCTGTCCAAACCTTAACATGGCCCCAATCTTCATAGTTTTCCTCTTTACTTTCATTGTCCCCATTTTAATGTCTGTATGGAGAACCCTGACTTTCCCTGGAGGTTTAAGCTTTAAGCTG
Source organism: Neogale vison (assembly GCF_020171115.1). Lineage (NCBI taxonomy): Eukaryota > Metazoa > Chordata > Mammalia > Carnivora > Mustelidae > Neogale > Neogale vison. Next base: position 93,892,695 of record NC_058093.1, on the reverse strand, counting down.
TTAAAGGTTTTTGTTTTCTGGGGTTTTTTTTTATTTGACAGACAGAGATCACAAGTAGGCAGAGAAGCAAGCAGAGAGAGAGTATGAAGCAGGCTCCCTGCTGAGCAGAGAGCCCGATGCGGGGCTCGATCCCAGAACCCTGGGATCATGACCTGAGCCGAAGGCAGAGGCTTTAATCCACTGAGCCACCCAGGCACCCCTAAACTGTTAAAGTTTTAAGCTTTAAGATGATCACCAGGTCTTTGTTTCAAGGCAAATCTCTCTCTTAACTCCAGATTGGAATTTTCACCTGCTGATCATTACTCACCCTGCAGAAGATACACTGATGGTTTAAATTCATTACTTCCAGGGGTGCCTGGGTGGCTCAGTGGGTTAAGCCGCTGCCTTCGGCTCAGGTCATGATCTCGGGGTCCTGGGATCGAGTCCCACATCAGGCTCTCTGCTCAGCGGGGAGCCTGCTTCCCTCTCTCTCTCTCTGCCTGCCTCTCCATCTACTTGTGATTTCTCTCTGTCAAAAGAGAAAAAAAAAATCATTATTTCCAAAAATGAATATACAACCTCCAGAAACTAGATTTTTCTTCCTGATTTTTCAGTCTCAAGTAGCTGATTCTCTACCACCCATTAATAAAGAAGGTTGGCCATCAAATCCTGCCAGTTCCATCTTCGTAAGTTCCCCACAGTCTCTTCTCTCTTTTCTAGACCACTGTTAATGTGCTTCTGAGTTTTGTAGTAACTTTCCAATGGTTCTCCCTATATCTAGGTACATTTCTTATTAATCCATCCTTGTTTTGAAGCCAGGGCTATCTGTATAGAGTAATTCATCTGATTTTTATCATTCATCTAGGTCACCTAGGTCACCAAGTCACTGGCTGACCTTTTCTCATTCAAAGTCATTACATGTGCCCCAAATATGCTCTTAACATTCTGTTTTATTTCTCCCACTCTTTGTTTCTCAGAGCCCCATCAGCTAGCCATTGCCCAAGTGACACCCATCATCCACAAAGCATTCATTAACGTTAAGCTTCTTCTTTAGCCTGGAACTCTTCCTCCACTTGTTCAGTCCTGCACCTCCTGGTCCCCTCTCAGATATTACTTCCTCCCCCCCAACAATTCCATTCATCCAGTTGTAGTTAAATACTTCCAAGTGTACATACCTTACTTACTGATACTGTATTTGTTGTATTATATTATGCCTTCATTGTCCCCCATTATATATTTCAACTCCCAAAATGCATAGAATGTACCTTATTCATCTCTCTTTCAGCAGTGCTTCCAAATTGCCTTGTACTATATGCTAATAGTTGTTCAGCAAATCTTTGTTCAACAGTTACTACTTTGTATACCAGAATAGGAAGTTCAGAACATTGGCCAAAATATGATGAATAAAAGTGCATATAATTCATATGTGATTTTATTCTGCAAAGGCAAAATCAGAAAGTATAACATATTAAAATTACTATTGCAAAAAATTTTATCTATTCTTCAGTCAAGAAATGGAAAAAGGAGCCATGTGCTTATAGGAGCTTAATCTCCTAGAGAGTAGAATCCCTGTCACCTTTACACTATAGTGTGTATATTTTACAGATTGTTTCAGAAGTCTGTTTCTTGTGTAAGATAATGAGATGGTGATAAAATACCATACCATCTGATTCTCTGATGGTGGGATCATGAATTAAATTTGTGTAGTTATCAGGTTCCCCTCTAGGAACTTACATGAAAGTGGGAGGATTTTGTACCTTACTTACAGTAGAGCAAGGGAAGGTTCACTTTCTCCAGAGCGGAGATTTTCCACCTGTAGTGGATTTTCCCCTTGGGGGATATTTGGCACCATCTGGAGACATTTCTGATGGTAAAGACTGGAAGGCAGGAGGTACAACTGGCTTGGCTCTGGCATATCAATAGTGACGAAGTGGAGAAATCCTACTTCTAGAGCCAGAAGTGTAGTGTTAGCTTCACTTTCTCATCATTAAACAGACATAATTTTAAAATACCTTCTCATTTAAAGGACTAATCAGAATGCTTCCCATATAAATATTTATTACAAACTATGCTCAGGTTAATAAGCTAATTGGTTAACTGGGTGTATAGCTGTAAAATAATTACAAATGCAATTTAGACCAGAGTCATGCTAAAGGCATTTTTAAAGAATTCGTTTCGATGTGTAGATTGAGAGCAGTTCAGAATTTGCAACTGGATGGGAAATGGTAATAATGCCAGTAGCACACCTCCAAGCTCATAATTAGCTGCTGAAGCACTCAAGCACACTGCAGATTGGAATACTCTACCACCTTATCAACAACTTCCCTTGGAATTCTGAGGGACATAAATGGTATAATTATACCACAAATAGACAACAATTTATTTCGTGTTTATGTTTTGGAAACTGCTAAGTTTAACTTGTAATGACACCATTTTAATAATCTAATCAACTTTTAACACAGTTGGCATTTGTTAAGTATGCTTTCTCCCTTGTATTATTAGATGAATAATTTTGTCACCACAATTTTTTTAACTAGGAATATTTTTTTCCATATGACAGTAGTTCTTCCCTCAGCCTAACCACTGATATCCATTGGACATAAAGACCCTTGTCTTTCCATAGTGTCTGGGCACAGTGTCATCATCCCAGTTAATTCTAATTGCTCTGGACCGTGACTTGATCACGACCTCACCCTGCATCAGCCTTTCTATGAATAGCATGACTAGCTCTTCACTCACTTCATCTTATACGTTAAATTCTTACATTAGCCCTCCTATCTCCACTATAGAGTTTTCCTATTTCTTAGTGGAACTGTGAATCAGATTGCTGCTCTCTTCTTGCCAAGGTATAGGGGGCATAATTTCCCAGCCAGTCATTAAGACTAGTCTCTTAGGTTTTGAATATTAAGTTAAGTGAACGAATTGTGGTGCTTCCTATAGAATTTTCTTGCTCTTCAAACTTAAGAACCGCCCTAGTTTTTTGTTTGTTTTTGAGATATGGTGTTGTTACGATTTTTTTCTCTTGTTCTGTGAAACATCTCCTATCCTTCTTTCTCCCTTCCTTTATCTCTTAATCTCTTTGGCTTAAGTTAACCAGAATTGATTTTCTCCAGTTGGAATTTTGTTATTTCTTTTCTTTTTTTTTTTTTTAAGATTTATTTATTTATTTGAGAGAGAGCGAGTGTGTGAGTCAGAGGAGGGGTAGAGGGAGAGAATCTTCAAAGAGACTCTCCACTGAGTTGTGGAGTCCAATATATGGCACTTGATACCCATGACCCATGAGATCATGAACTGAGCCTAAATCAAGAGTTGGACGCTTAACTGACATGTAATGTCTTAGGTGAGCTAATTATTATCTCCATTTTCTTTATATTTCCTCAGTGGAGTCACAATAGAATAGCAACAATCTGGGACACCTAGGTGGTTGAGTCAGTTAAGGGTCTGACTCTTGATTTCAGCTCAGGTCATGATCTCAGGGTTGTGAGATGGAGCCCCACATTGGACTTTGTGCTTAGTCTACTTGTCCCTCTCCCTCTGCTCCTCTCATTTTCTCTCTCAAATAAATAACATTTTTAAAAAGAAGAAAGGTAAAAAAGTTAAAAAATTATTTAAAAAGTAAATAAAAAGAAGAAAGGTAAACAATGATCTATTGCAATTAAAACACTAGCACAGCCAGCAATATCATAACCACAAATGCTGAGGAAATGCCTTAAATAAATAACTAAATTAAATAAATGCTGAGGAAATGGCTTAAGTTGCCAACTGAATATTTATTTTTCTATTTTACCTAGTTTATAGTACTATATTTAAATGGTAGATTTTCAGTCTTTTCTCTAAAATATATTTAACATATACAGATGTTATTTTTTTCTTTGTACATGTTGCCTTTATAAGATTCCCTTTGGAATTTTTTAAAAGATCTTGTTTATTTATTTGAAAGAGAGAAAGCATAAGCAAGTGGAGTGGCAGAGGAGAGGGAGAAGCAGACTGAACAGGAAGCCCAGCACAGTACTCCATCCCTGGACCTTGGTATCAGGACCCGAGCCATGCTTAACCAACTGAGCCACCCAGGTGCCCCTTCCCTGGGAATTTTGAACTTTGCCTTATATCATGCCCCCATCCCTCAAACAGTATACAAGTACCATAGGCAGTGAAAGACCTGTTAGTTTTAAATAGAACATCTTGTCCTACTGAAATGAAAAAGGTTTTTTTAGTTAGTAGAATTTCCAGTCCTATATTTCTTTAAATGCTGAGGTTCATGTGACTAATTTGTTACCATTAATAACTGACATCCAAAATATTTTATCTTCTATTGGCTAAGCTGAGTTAGGCTTTGTAAATCTGCCTGCATTACTTGGCCTTTTTCATTCACTGATGATTGAGTTCTTCCTCTGAATTTTGTTTGAAGCTATGTGCTTTATGGCTATCAGTATCATGATAATAGCATGTTAAGCCAGAACATCAAAAGTTAAATACCATTATTCTGCTGTAAGTGGTTCAGCATTCTTTGAGAGAATAAACCCATTTGGCATGAATTTTTTCTTCATATATTTCATATCACAAATTTTTATGTAAATATTCTCTATTGATCTCTAAGCTCCTAGACTATGAGGAAAATCATGTCAGGGAAACAAAAAAATATATACATAATATTATATATAACATATGATAATATAATAATTTTATGTACTATATTTTATAAGTATACTATTATTATATTATAAGCCATTAACTCGCATGATTATGGAAGCTAACAAATGCCAAAATTCTCAGTGGACAAGACAGAGACGGCTCAAGAGAGCCAGGTGTATAAGTTTAAATCTGAAGCGTGGTTGATTTAGGACCCAGGAAGAGCCAGAAAGAAACAATGTTCTAGTTCAAAGAGTAAGGAAAGAAACATTCTTACTTCCTCAGTCTTTTTGTTTTATTTGGATTTTCAAGAAATGGACAAGGCCCACCCACATTGGAGATCAGTCTGCTTTACTCAGTCTGCCACTACAAATGTTAATCTCATCCAGAGACATCCTTATGTATACAACCAGAATAAGGTTTTACCAAATATCCGGGAACTCTGAGATCCAGTCAGACTGACACACATTAACTATCACAAGTATCTAGTCCCTAGGGAAAAAACTCCAGTGACTAGAAAGTCCTGGATGTTATGGCTTCTTTGCTCATTGCTTGGGCCATTCTAATATACTCAGCTGTTCTTAACCATAGAACTCTGACCTTCTTCAAACTAGGTTCCTTATAACTGGCCTATCAGATTCAAATATTCAACTCACGTTTACTGCTTTGCCTTTTCTGTCTTTATCTCCAGTGAATTGTTTTATTATTATTCTTGGATTGGGCATTCTCGTTAAGATCTGTTGTCTTTTTCAAAGAATTATCGATATGAATGTTGGAGGAGATCTCAGCAAATAAATATAGGATGATCCTACTGTCCCTGCCTTTACAACATGTTTTATAGGTAAGCATACCGAGTTTAGCTTGGTGAGATTTGAGAACTTTTTCAAAAGCCACAAATTCCAGGTAAGGAATATGCAGATATTTAAAGGAGAATAAATTGACTGCCAAAAGATGAATCCATAAATATGGCTATTTAAATTTTTAAAGCCAAGTTCCATCATGACTCATTACCTGACCTTGAAGTTGGCATTGTACATCATTTTCTCCTCTCACACTCTTGGATTGAACCCAAAGTGCCTAACTTCTATAGTACAGACAATATTCTAGAGCAAATGTACCAAACTAATTTGGTGTAGTCTTTATTTAAACATGTATAAATATATGATGAACTGTAAGAGCTATTGATTTTATTTTGTGCCACTGAAAGGTTATATTTAGGTTTTTCAGATGAAGAAATTTGAGGACAGTGCTACAAAATAACATACTTTAGTGCAACTATCAACTAGTTTATTAAGATATAGAAAGATTTGGGGAAACATATTTTTTGTTGAAAAGCAGCAACATACTCATATCTAAACTTGTGGCTTAAATGGCTATTAAAATTAAACATACATATTTATAACTTTGAATAGTTGCTCTTGTATCTTTTTTTTCCTATTCACTATAGGAAATTGATTTGGCACAAGCAAATGATAGATAGGATTTTTAAACTTTCTCTCTCTATAGATTTGCTATATTTTTGAGAAATTGGGTTTAAACCATAAAACATGATATTATATGCAATCTTTTATGTCTGTTTTCTCAATTGGACAATAAACTATTGAACAATATTCCCTATAGGAACATTGCTGTGTCTCACTGTTATATGCTTGATGAAGAATATTTTATCTACTTCATGAAATGAATAGAAGTAGATAAAGGTTGATTATGGTTTTTCAAAATTCTTTTTCATGGATAGAATTTTCCTCTACATTTTATGTGCTAAGGGAAATCAAATAGCAATCTCATTATAGTTAGCATTTATAAACTTAATGCTCTTTTAATTGCTTCTTATTCCTACTCGCCCCGCCCTCTGCAAGTTTCTAAAGCATAAGAAAAAATGCTAATTTATTCCAACTGAAATATCCATACTTATTATAGCAATATTATTTAATCAAATATAATGAAGAATTTAACCTCGGCATGTTATTTTGTAATTTACAAAAGGTTATGAACATTTACAAGCTTGCCTTCTTGCATTCCTTTCTTCCTCACTTCCTTTCTTTCAATGATAGTTTTATAGTGTGCTCTCTCCATTCCATCTACCGATTTAATAGATGTGTGGTCCAGTGATTATAGACTATAGGATAAGTGTGTGTGTGTGTGCGTGTGTGTGTGTGTGTGTGTGTGTGTTTTCTATCCAACTGTTGTTCATTAGGACATTTCTATATAGAAAATGAAATTTTCAAAATTTATTACCAATTCAGTGTGAGAAAGCAGGAATATGTTATCCCTGACATGTAATTTATACTGCCTGAAAATCATGAGATGGGAAATACATAAGAATCCATGAGAGGATAGCACTGTTCTAATAGAAGGCACATGCTGGAAAAAGGAAAAGTGAAATCAGCCAAGGAAAAACATTCATGCTTGTGACAATGGATAGTTTATTTGATATTGGAATATGGAAAAAGTAAAGATAGTGGATTAAATGTGTATGGGAAGCAACACTGAAAGAGCTCTTGCAGTGACTGAGGAGAGTAAAGGAAAAGACAGGCCAGAGAAGATAAAGAAAGCAAAGGACATGTGGAAAAAAGCATCAAAGCTATAAAAACCACCTTGGTGTGGAGGTGTGGAGAATAAAGTATATGTGGTTATGCTAGGGATGAACTTATTTATTGTAATTCTCATGACTGACAAAAGGAATTTAAGTCTTTTTATAATTGGAATTTATAACCTTTCTTATAATTCACAAGGCAATATGAAAATCTCCCTCCCACTGGCTCTTTAAAAAAATTATTGCACCTGGCACTGAATCACAACTAGCCCATTAATGTTTATTATGGACATTAACCCAACTGCCCCCAGTTTCCTTTTGAACTGCTGATCCTGCCTTTTCTTTCCTGGCTCCCAGGTGACTGGCTGTAGACCCTGGCTTTCAAAATGTTCTTCTGGCTCTCTCAGGCATGGTTGTTTCTCAGTTCATTCAGTTATTTATTAATTAATTAAGCAGATACTTAATGGGCACCAATCATATAATATATATATCTCTCATAGGCACCAGTTATAGATACTAAATAAATTAGTAAACAAAATCAAAATTCCTTACATCCTGGAAATTAAATTATAATGAAAGGAAATAGATTACCAACAAAAGAAAGGGATGGTATGTTATGTCAGGTGATAAATGTTGGAGAAATATGCATCAGGAAAGGAGATCAGAAATGTAGGAGTTTGGTGAGGAAAATGGTTTAATTTCCAACATGTTGATCAAGGAAGTCCTGAGATAGTAAAGAGCCACTTGTATTCAAGGAACAGCAAAAGACAGTGAATCTTGAGCATGAAAGCCAGGAGGAGAAAAGGGAGAGAAGAGGTCAGATAGGTGGAAGAGAGTCTTGTTAGGACTTTTGATTTTTATTCTGAGTGGAATGGATGACCATTGAAGGTTTCATGCAGAATACTGATGTGATCTGACTTACATGTTTGTTGAGTGGATAATAGATTTTAGGTGGAAGGATCCAAGTAAGGATCCAGGTAGGAGGCTACTATCCATCCAGGGGAATGATGCTGGTGACTTTGACCAAGGTGTTATGATTAGAGGACTAAAATGGTCAGATTTTGAATATGTTTTGGGAATTGGGTTGTTGGGATGTTTAAAAGTATTAGATAAATGTCATGAGAGAAGGATTATCTCAGGATGACTAAAGATACAGTTTTGAGAGTCCTGAGCACATAGTTGATACTTAAACTGTGAGCCTGGGTGAGATCACCAAGGGAATCCATGTAGTTAGGGAAGAGTCCAAGGACAGACCCAAAGCTAAAAGGTTGGGGAAATAAGGAGGAGCCAGGAAAAGAGACAGAAGAAAAGGAATCAGTTGTATAGGAGGAAAACCAAGTGAGCATGGAGCCTTGCACACGAAGAGAATGGAATATTTCAAAGAGGACGAGGGACTGACTGTGCTAAGTATTACTGAAAGAGGAAAGATGGTTTGGAAAATGGCCTGTGAGATGTAATAACTTGGAGGTCACTGTTGATCTTGGCAAGAAGAGTATGTGGAGGTGGTGGTGGGGGAGGATTGTGAAAGCATGCTTGCTGTGAGTTTGAGAGGATTGGAGAAGGAGCCTGGGGAACACGATAAAAAGGAAAAACCTTGTAAGAACTTCTGACGTGAAGGGAATAAATTAGTGGGGCAGTGGAGTTTATTCATTTATTTTGTTAGTTTCTAATATTGGAAAATTAATAGGTGAGGCAAATGGTTCAGTCGAAAGAGAGACTCATGTTGGATAAAGAGGAAGGAATTGCTCAAAGGATGTTCTTTAAGGCAAGAAGGGATGAGTTTAGTTTTTTTAATCCTTTATGTCTATTAGAAAATGAAATTATGGTCATTGAAAAGGAAAATAAAAGAAAGGTACATTATAAATTCAGCCATTTTCCTTCATGAGTTACCCACAATCTCACTTCTCAAATGAACTCAAAAGTAACCTGGTGTGTATCCTTCCAGAAATACATGTACAAACATGAGGTATTTTTAAAATTCAGATTCATATTATGCTAAAATCTTTTCAATTTTATTTAACATTAATAATACAAATATATTTCTGTATAAATATATATAGAAGCTTTTCATTCTTTTTTTAACTAATGTTTAATTTTCTCTGATTATAATAACTGATATACTTAGTAAAAATGTTAGAAAATAAGGGAAGATTCTTTGTCATATGAAGAAAATACTTTTTAACCTAAACTCACCGGCAAGAGAAAAGATACCTATTAATTATTTTATTTAAAAATTTTATGTTTTATTTTATGTAAATGTAACAGAAGAAAATGAACAAGAATGAATATGAGAGCTTTACTTTAGTGCAAATGCTTTTTTTAGTTTCAAAAATAAAATTGTCTGGTTCTCAAAAATTAATCTAAAGTTCAAAAAATTCAGGAAAACATTAAGAAGTTGAAGTTATTACTGTAATTTTAATTGTGTTTCTTAGTGGCCATAAATTTATTTCCATTAATAATTGATGAACTGTATCTTTAAGGTCAGAATGTACCACTGTTGTCTAAATAGCAAACTCAATCTTCCTTTATTTTTAAAATTAATTCAAAAAGTATCTTTCAAATAATGACTGTGCTAGGCATTATTTTGGAAGTAAAGATGAAATGATTTCAATGCAATTAGAGACCTTGCGTTTCTTTTAAAAACAAGAATACAGAGAGTATAGGAGGACCTTTTGGTTGCCTTGTTGCTAGAATACAGCTACATAATTATCCAGTCATTCTGAACACCCAGAAAATCGATCTGAATTCTGAGAGAACAAACTGCACAACTAGAGGGAGAGAAGAGGCCATATCATGGAAGGTAGGAGATGCAGTGACGTGATTTGGGGGAGAAAAGAACTGAAGGTGCTGCAGAGGGGTGGAACCCCTGATCATGGAGAGAGGAGAGAGACAGAGACAGAGAGAGATAAAATAGCATGCAGGGGATTGCATGAGAAAAATACTTCCCCAAAACCATTGATGTGGGGGCGCCTGAGTGGCTCAGTGGGTTAGGCCTCTGCCTTCGGCTCGGGTCATGATCTCAGGGTCCTGGGATCGAGCCCCACATTGGGCTGTCTGCTCAGCAGGGAGCCTGCTTCCCCCCCTCTCTCTGCCTGCCTCTCTGCCTACTTGTGATCTCTCTCTGTCTATCAAATAAATAAATAGAAATCTATGAAAAAAAAAAAAAACCATTGATGGGGAAAATGAGAGGGGCTGATTACTACGTTTTTATAAGCAGCAGAGCTCATAGACTAAACTTTCAGAGGTCTGCACCATCGTCCAGTGGAGGGTGGCAGGCCTAGAATTTCTCCTGTGGAGGAGAGCAGAGGCCCAGGAGTGGACAGTGTGATCTGAGTATCTCCTAGGTTGCACTACAAGAGACAGTTCCCCTTTGTGGAATGCATTAGGAGAGGTGGCACCACTTCACAAGGGACAAAAGAGCCTTCAGGAGCCACTGAGCTGCCTTGTTCTTTAGCATTTGAACAGGGACACTGCTGAGGGCAACTAACCAGGATGCCTGTTTTTTGATATGCTTTACCATAAAATCCAAGCCTCTGTGCAGTCAGTTCATAAGAGTGCTTTTCTGGGACAAACCCAGCTAAAGCACAGCCAGATCCTACCCCAGAGGATCAGCACAGCCCATGCCATATGGGGTCCCTAAAATTTGTAGTTTTGGAACTCAACCTTGCACCTGGGATGAAACACAGGTGCACTGTGCTTTTGCTGGGCAAGCAGACAGTGCCAATACAAACAGGGTGAAGGCAGGGATTTTACAGAAGCCTGGGACACAAGAAGGGAGATTGTTTGCTCTTCTGTGAGGACTATCTGAACAGTGGTGGGTGCAAACTCCCATCTCTAGGGGAGAGAGCAGGCCAACACTATTTTTCACCCCTCCCAACAGCACAGAGGGACATCAGCAAGTGCACAGTGCCACAGTGGAGGTTTGAGCTGCTCATATGAAACCTCACCCCACTGTACTCTGCAGGGGCCTTTTTTAACAGGACAAGTGTGATTGAGAACCAGAACAGCAGCAGGTCCTTCCCCCATAAGACCAGCAGAACCCCCCCTACCCCCACCCTGCCTTCACACCACACACTGATCATAGAGTGCTGCAAATTTTCAATTCTAGTGGAAATAGAACTAGGCACAGGATTTCCTAACACACAAAAGACAAAGATCTAGACAAAATGCCAATACAAAGGAATTCATCCCAAAAGAAAGAACAAGGAGAGGTCTTGGCCAGGGAGCTAATTAAAATAGATATAAGTAATAAGCCTGAACTAGAATTTAAAACAACAATCGTAAGGAGACTAGCTATGCTTGAGAAAAGCATAGAAGAAACCAAAGAGACCTTAATGCAGAGATAAAAGACCTAAAAAACTAGTCAGGTTGATATAAAAAAATGCTATAACCAAGATACAAAACTGACTGGATGTAATGACCACAAGGAGGAAGAAATGGAGGAATGAATCTGTGGTATGGAAGATAAAATTATGGAAAATAATGAAGCTGAAAAATATTGGATCATGAATGTAGACTTAGGGAACTCAGCAACTCCATAAAGTTTAGTAACATTCCTGTCATAGGAGTCCCAGAAGAAGAGAAGGAAAGGGGGGCAGAAGGTTTATTTGAGCAAGTTATAGCTGAAAACTTCCCTAATCTGGGGAAAGGAACAGACATCCAAATCCAGGAGGCCCAGAGAACTCCCATCAAAATCAACAGAAGTTGGCCAACACCAAGATGCATCATAGTTAAATTTGTAAAACACAGAGATAAAGAATCCTGAAAGGAGCAAGGGAAAAGAAGTCCCTAACCTAAAAGGAAGGACAAATCAGCTTACCAGAAGATATCTCCACAGAAGTCTGACAGGCCAGAAGAAAGTGGCATGCTATATTAAATGTGCTGAACAAGAAAAAAAATATGTAGCCAAGAGTACTTTATCCAGCAACACTCCCATTCAGAATAGAATGAGAGCAAAAGAGTTTCCCAGACAAAAGCAAAAGGAATGTGTGATCACTAAACTAGCCCTGCAGGAAATACTAACGGGGCTTCTTGAGTGGGAAGGAAAGACTAAAAGCAACAAAGAGTAAAGAGCCAAGAACATCTCAGAAACAATGACTTTACAAGTAATACAATGGTACTAAATTCATATCTATCAGTAATCATTCTGAATGTAAATGGACTAAATGCCAATGAAAACACATAGGGAATCAGAATGGATAAAAACAAACAAACAAAACAAGACCCATGTAGTGCTGCCTAGAAGAGACTCATTTTAGACCTAAAACCTGCAGACTGAAAATAAAGGGATGAAGCAACATTAAGATGTTAATGGGTGTCAAAAGAAAGCCAGAGTAGCCATACTTATATCGAACAAACTAGACTTTAAAAACTGTAACAAGAGGTGAGGAAGGGCACTATATGGTAATTAAGGGGTCTATCCATCAAGAAGATCTAATAATTGTAAATATTCATGCCCCTAACTTGGGGAAGCCCAAATATATAAATCAGTTAATAACAAGCATAAAGAAACTCATTGGTAACAATACGATAATAGTAGGGGACTTTAAAACCCCACTTACAGCAATGGACAGATCACCTAAGCAAAAATCGACAAGGTAACAATGGCTTTGAATGACACCCTGGACCAGATGGATGTAACAGGTATATTCAGAACATTTCATCCCAAACAGCAGAATGCATATTCTTTTTGAGTGCACATGCAGCATTCTCCAGAATAGATCACATATTCATTCACAAATCTGGTCTCAACAAGTACAGAAAGATTGAACGCATACCATGCATATTTTTAGACCACAACAGTATGAAACTTTTTGAAATCAACCACAAAAAATAAAATAAAATAAAATAAAATAATAATTGGAAAGCCCCCAAATACATGAAGGTTAAAGAAAATCCTGTTGATGAATGAGTTAACCAGGAAATTAAAGAAGAAATTTTTAAAAATATATACATTGAAGCAAATGAAAATGAAAACATAACAGTCCAAAATTGTTGGGATGAGCAAAGATAGTCCTAAGAGGGAAGTATATAACAATATAGGTCTTCCTCAAGAAGCAAGAAAAGTCTCAAATACACAACCTAACCTTACACCTAATGAAACTAGAAAAGGGACAGCAAATAAAGCCTAAGGCCAGCAGAAGGAAAATAATAAAGATAGGAGCAGAAATAAATGATATAGAAACAATAAAACAAACAAAATAGTAGAAAAAATTAAAAAAAAGACTAGGAGCTGGTTCTTTGAAAGAATTAATAAAATTGATAAACCCCTAGCCAGGTTTATCAAAAAGAAAAGAGAAAGGACCCAAATTAATAAAATCATGAATGAAAGAAAGATTACAACCAATACCACAGAAATACAAACAATATAAGATAATGTTATGAAATATTATATACCAACAAATTGGGTGACCCATAAGAAATGGATAAATTCCTAGAAAATTACAAACTACCAAAACTGAATCAGGAAGAAATAGAAAATTTGGACAGATCCATAACCAGCAAAAAAATTAAATCAGTAATCAAAAATCTCCCAAAAATAAAAGTCCAGGGATGGTTGACATCCCAGGGAAATTCTACCAGACATTTAAAGAAGAGTTAATACATAGTCTTCTCAAATTATTCCAAAACATGCAAGTGGAAGGAAAAAATCCCTAACTCCTTCTATCAGGCCAACATTACTTGAATCAAATCCAGGCAAATATCCCACTAAAAATGATAATTACAATTCAGTGTTCCTGATGAACGAGGATGCAAAAATTCCCAACAAGATACTAGCCCAACAAGATACTAGCAAATCAAGTTGAACATTACATAGAAAGATTTGTTCACCATGATCAAATGGGATTTATTCCTAGGCGGTTGGGGTAGTTTAATATTTTCAAACCAATCAGCGTGATATGCCACATTAATAAAAGGATAAGAACCATATGATCTTTTAATAGATGCAGAAAAAGCATTTGACAAAGCACAGCATTCAAACCTTGAACAAAGTAGAGATATAAGGTACATACCTCAACATCATAAAGGCCATATATGAAAGACCCACAGATAATATCCTCCTCAATGGAGAAAAACTGAGAGCTTTTCCTCTATAGTCAAGAATAAGACAGGGATATCCATCCTCACCATTGTTATTTAACATAGTACTGGAAGTCCTAGTCTCAGCAGTCCAACAACAAAAAGAAATAAAAGGCATCCAGATTGGCAAGGAAGAAGTTTCGCTTTCACTGTGGCATACCACATGATATTATTCTATATAGAAAACCCAACTATACCAAAATATTGCTAGAACTGATACAGGAATTCAACCAAGTGGCAGGATATAAAATCAATGTAGAAATCTGTTGCAATTCTACACACTAGTAATGAAGAAGAAGAAAGCAAAATCCAGGCATCAGTGCCATTTACAATTGCATCAAAAGCCGTAAGATACCTAGGAATAAACCTAACCAAAGAAGTAAAAGATATGAAGTCTGAAAATTATTGAACACTTATGAAGAAATTGAGGAGGACACAAAGAAATGGAAAAACAGTCTGTGCTCATGGATTGGAAGAAAAAATATTGTTAAAGTGTCTATACTACCTAAAGCAATCTACAGATTTAAAGCAATCCTTACCAAAATGCCACCAACATTTTTCACTGAGCTAGAACAAACAATCCTAAAATTTGTATGGAACCACAAAGACTCTGAATAGCCAAGGCAATCTTGAAAAAGGAAAACAAAGCTGGAGGCATCACAATTCGGAACTAAAAGCTATATTACATACCTGAAATCATCAAGAGAGCATGGTACTGGTACAAAAACACATAGATCAATGGGACAAAATAGAAAACCCAGAAATTAACCCCACAACTATATGGTCAACTGATCAGGAAAGAATATCCAGTGGGAAGAAAACAGTCTCTACCATAAATGGTTTTGGGAAAATGGACAGTGTTACTCGGAAGAAGAAAGTTGGACCACTTTCTTTTACACAAAAATAAGCACAAAATAGATGAAAAACCTAAATATGAGACAGGAAACCATTAAAATCCAGGAAGCACCCTCTTTGACTTCAGCCATATCAGCTTCTTACTAGATACATTTCCAGAGGCAAGGGAAATAAAAGCAAAAATGAACTACGGGGACTTCATTAAGATAAAAAGTTTCTGCACAGTGAAGGAAACAATCAACAAAACTAAAAGCATCATATGGAATGGAAGAATATATTTGCAGATTATATATGATAAAGGCTTAGTATCCAAAATCTATAAAGAACTTACCAAACTCAACACCTAAAAAAACAAATAATCCAGTTAAGAAATGGGCAGAAGACGTGAATAAACACTTTTTCAAAGAAGACATCCTGATGCCTGACAGACACATGAAAAAGATGCCCAACATCCCTCATCATCAGGGAAATACAAATCAAAACCAGGATGAGATACCACCTCACACCAGTCAGAATGGCTAAAATTAACAACACAACACAACAGGTGTTGGTGAGGATGCAGAAAAAGGGGAATATTTTACACTGTTGGTGGGAATGTAAACTGGTGCAGCCACACTGGGAAACAATATAGAGGTTCCTGAAAAAGTTAAAGGTAGAACTACCCTACGATACAGCAGTTGCACTACTAGGTATTTACACAAAGGGTTACAAAAATACTGACTCAAAGGAGCACACACAACATGAAGTTTCTGGCAGCATTAGCAACAATAGCCAAATTATGGAAAGAGCCCAAATGTCCACTGACGGGTGAATGAATAATGAAGATGTGGTATATATGTATGTACTACTCAGCTACCAAAAAGAATGAAATCTTGTCATTTGCAGTGACATGGATGGAACTAAAGTATATTATACTGAGTGAAAAGAGTCGGCCAGAGAACAACAAATACCATATGATTTTACTCATATGTGGAATTTTAGAAACAAAAATGATGAGCATATGGGAAGATGAAATAAAGAGAGGGAAGCAAATTTTAAGAGGCTCTTGACTATAGAGAACAGAGTGTTTGATGGAAGGGAGGTGGAAAGAGGTTAGCCTAAATGAGTGAAGGGTATTAAGGAGGGAACTTGCTGTGATGAGCATTGGGTGCTATATAAATGAATCACTAAATTCTGCTCAAGGCCAATATTACACTAAATAAAAATTACAAATCACATGACTTCATATTCTCAGTAGACCCTCTTATTCATCTTCTATTTCTTTACTGTTATATATATACTTTTGTTTTTCCAGAAAATTCTGGTATGCCCTGTTAAGTGCTTCAAGTTATACCACATTTCGCTTTTTTCATCTATGATCTATGGATCTTTTTCTTTTTTTTCTTTTCCTATTTGTTCCTTTAGATTAAAAAAAAAAAAATACAAAAAAAAAAAAAAAAAGATGATTGGGACGCCAGGGTGGCTCAGTTGGTTAAACATCTGCCTTTGGCTCAAGTCATGATCTCGGAGTTCTGGGATCCAGCCTTGCATCAGGCTCTCTGCTGAGCAAGAAGTCTGCTTTTCCCTCTCCCTCTGCCCTCCCCACCCACCATCCCCCCAACTTGGGCTCTCTCTCTCTCCCAAAAAAATAAATAAATTATTTTTAAAAAGATGATATATATATATTTTCTTAGCTGCTGTGTATCATAATTATATTTCCAGATTTTGATCATACAGTTGTTGAATGATGAATGTTGTCTTCTTGGAAACATGATCATGGGGCTTGATTGTAAAACTAGGACTTAAACTTAAATTTAGTTCCACAATCTTTTTTTGTTTTCTTTTTCTTTTTCCTTCTCTCTCTCTCTTTCTCTTTTTCTTTTTTCTTTCTTTGTGTGTGTGGGGCGCGTGGTGGGGAGAAGGGGGAGGGTGTGTGGGGTGTGGGGTGGGGGGAAGGGGGTGGGTGTGTACCTTTGCATTTTATTTTGCTTGGCTTATGTTTCAGGAGTCCTGAAGTAGTAAAGTTCCAGAGATTCCTGTGTTAAAAAACTAGTTTATTTTCCATTAAACTGAAATGACAGTCTGTTGAGTACAGTATTCTGGCTCTGAAATAATCCCCCCACAAAACACACACACACATGCACACACACACATGCGCGCACACACATGCGTGCACACACACGCTGTAGTCTCTATAAAACTTTATCTATCTAATACTGAAGTTTTGCAAGAAGTCACAATAGTCTGGAATCCACAAGCAGTAGTCAGAACCTCACAAGGGCGAATTGAAACTCAGGTTCATCTTTGAGCTTAGTAATGAGAGTATCCAGCAGAAGCTGATTATTTTTGTTGTTGTTGTTGTTGTGTGTGTGTGTGTGTGTGTGTGTGTGTGTGTGTGTTTTATCAGAGTTTAAACATATAACCTGGCCTCGGAGCCCCCAAACTATAGGGGGATCCAAGGGGAGGTAGAACAGTTGTAGGCTTAGCTGCTACTTCATGCCAAGGAAGGAAGTCAGCAGATCAGCAACAATTGTTGAGCTACAAAATGGCTGTTGCTTCTCATCCTTCTTTCAAATCCCTGGAAATCTTCCTTGTGGCCCACTCTAACTTGAAATATACAAGTAAAGGAATTCTGGGAAACTTCCAAGTTTCTGGGAAATTAAGTGACTTAACATGTTATAAAATACATACTCTTTTAGGTGCCTATTTTTGTGATGTTTTATTTCAGTTTCTCCAAACTTATAAGATTTCTTTTAAAATTGGACTTACAGGGATGCCTGGGTGGCTCAGTTGGTTAAGCAGCTGCCTTCGGCTCAGGTCATGATCCCAGCATCCTGGGATTGAGTCCCACATTGGGCTCCTTGCTTGGCAGGGAGCTTACTTCTCCCTCTGCCTCTGCCTGTCACTCTGTCTGCCTGTGCTTACTCCCTCGCTCGCTCTCTCGCTCTCTCTGACAAATAAATAAGTAAAATCTTAAAAAAAAAAAAAAAAACTTTAAAATCGGACTTCTAAAATTTTAGAAGAATTTGCAAATGTGTTTATCATCACCAACATCTTCTTTCTTAGCCTCATCTATAAGTTAATTGTTTTAATATCATTTTGTCATTTTAGGTTTTTCTCTATAGTTAGTGGGGAAAATGTAGATATTTACATGTATCTTCAGTGGTAAATTTATATTTATTATTTCTGTTTCTTTCTATCCTTTATTCTGTGATATCTTTAGACTTACATCCGTATTCTGTATTTATCTTCTGTACCTTACTTTTTTCTCTTATTATCTCTTTTCTTTTTCTCTTTGATTTTTAAAAAACTTTTATTGTTCAGATCTAGGATATGGTTTTAGCCATGCATATTCTATTTTATAACATGTTTACTGAATATTTATAAATACCAATGATGTTATTGTTTAAATTCTGATAATTCTTAATTTCTGATTGTCGCTTTTTCAAAAGGCATTAAAGGAAGACATAGGTAGATGGAAAGATAGAAAATCATAATATTTTCAAGTAAAAACTTTTTTAAAAAATGATATAATTTTCTTTTAAGTCTTCAAAAACAGGAATACTTTAAATTCTCTGCTACAGTCTTCATTATCTCCAGTCATCTTGTTTGTTTGTTTTCCTCTATTAAGTTGTCGGTTTTCCTCATTTTTATGTTTTGGGATTCTTGGTTGTTCATTTATATTTACAGCTGAAGGACTAGTTTGAAACATGGAACATGGGCTTCTGCAGCAGCATTATAAAATAGGCATATCCCCTGGAAGGGAATTAGTTTAGGATTAGCAACTCTTTCAGGTTTAACAACACAGCAGACCCTTAAGAGAAGAGTTCAAGTTGTCTTTTTGTCTTTGATGTTGGTGCTCCCAGCAGTCTTGTGAGAAGCTTCTTTTTTAGCCCTCTAGCACACATCACCTTCAGTCAGGGTAACCCTCAGATCCCCCATGATAACAGGGGGCATTAAGTGATCTCAAGCAGGAAAAAAACAAAAGAGACCCCAAACTTTCTAGGAACATGTCTTGACAACCCAGGAATAAGAGGAAGCTGCTCTGAATCAGTATTAAATTTTATTTCATCCTGTATCCAAAGGTTGTGTTCATTTACCTTCTAAAGAAACACACATATTATAAAAGCCATGAAAATGCTCTGGATTCATTGCAGCCTTATTTACTGGAGTGTGAAAATGGGAATGCTAAGTACCGAATGTGAAATGTGTCCCTAAAAAGACTATCGGTATCCACTTGTAGGAAACTATTTGCATATTTTCATGAAAGGTAAAAAATCAATGGTCATGTACCACTGAAGATCTTTCACTATTCTGTATGCATTAGGATATTGCTAGGCATAAATTGGATTTATGTTGCATAAACATAAATTACACTTTTCTCAGAGTAAATTGTAGGATTAGCATGTATTTTAGGGCTTATCATTCTTGACTTTGGTGCCTTTGTCAGTCAGAGGATTCCCGAAACTGACCAGCAGGAATGTTCCTCTCTGGGAACTCTGATGGAAGTCTTAGAGCTCACTCACAGGGGCAGCTACCACCTGTGAGCAGGAAGAAAACTCTTTTCGGAATGGTTGCAAGTAGGGCAACTATTTCCTACCATGT
Organism: Neogale vison; assembly: GCF_020171115.1. Lineage (NCBI taxonomy): Eukaryota > Metazoa > Chordata > Mammalia > Carnivora > Mustelidae > Neogale > Neogale vison. Next base: position 93,873,032 of record NC_058093.1, on the reverse strand, counting down.
AAGCACTGTGTCATTCTATCCCTGCTGTCTCATCTGATAAAATACGTGATGTACTGTAGAGGAAAGATTGTTCCATCCACCTGCCCCTACAATGTTGCACATATGTGCACTCACACTCGCAAACTCAAGACACAACCCCAGCTATGATGGAAAGGGCTCTGTTCTATTGGAGCTCCAAGCAGAACAAGATCATCAGAAATAAGGGAGCAGGCATTTTTTAACAATGTATGAGGACTCATTTTATTGGCCCTGAGCTTTCTGGTCAGGTTCTAGATCAGTTTGTTTTCTGCTGATGCTCCTTTTATCTATGAATAAAGATCTAGCAGAAATCATTCTCTTCTTTGAAGTCCTGGAAGAGCTTTACAAGTGATGAAATAGTGTTATATATAACAGCCGTATTTAAAGAGATTATTTTGGATTTATTCAGAATCATTATGAAAAGTTGATGTATCCTAGCCCTAAATTGTCCAGGAGTACACATTAATATGCAGTTGTCAAGGTACAGGTATCAGACAAGCAATTTTTTCCTTTTTTTTTTTTTTTGCTTATTTTATATATTTACATACTTTTCTTAATTTCTAAAATACAATATGACTTATACCTTTTAAAATATCATATACATTTATATTTAAATCCCATTGACACACAACAGTCTGTAATAAATTAAGTGATTGATTAATTAATATAATAAATAGTACCTGCAATCTCACTGGCCTAGGAAAACCACTAATTAAATTTTAACAAACAACCTTTCACACATCTCTTTATGAATGTATAAACAGAAACATGCCTGTTATTTTTTAAATCTCCTAATAGTCATTTCTGAAGAGTCCTTTTTAATTGGTACGAAGCTCCTGATTATATGCATGCTTCATTTTGTGGTAATTAATTTATTACTGACTGATGTGAAGGTGTTTCTTTATCAGAAACAGCAGTGACTAACTTACCCACTTCTAATTTTAGAATTTACTACTACATGTACAATTGTTGGATCAGAGATCATAAAATTTCTTTAGAAATTTTAGTAAATACTTCCAAATTATCTCCTAAAATATAATATTATTTTATTCTCTCCACAATAGTATAGCACAGACCCTGTGCCTTGCTGCTTTAGCTAATGCTAGGTCTACTCAAGATTGTTAGTTTTGCTTGATCAAAATGGGTAAGAGATAACATGTTTTTGTACCAGTATTTCTTTGTTTACTGTTATTTCTTAGCCAATTATATTCCCTTGTAAACATTGTCTCTCAAAATTCTTTGTTTTTTATAGCTGTTTGTCTTATTGTTTTTTCCTATAGTTTGAAAGAATTCTTTGATATAGTATGAATAGGAAACTTTTATTTGATACATATTTTTCAAGTCTTTTCCCAATCTGATATTTGTCTTTTAACCTTGTTTAGGACATTTTATGTTTTTTTAACAAATTGGACAGAGCTCAGAGATTGATACTCATAATTTTTAAACATTTTCTAGTGGCATATCTATCAGATTTTACCCTGGTTTCTAGATTCGGTGTTATTTTGGAAAAGTTCCTCTATCCCAAGCTTATAAAAATATCTACTATATTTTGCTGTTATATTAAAATTTTTTAATTTAATTATTATATTGACTTATAATATATTTGGGATAAAGATTGAGAGATTGATTAGGTCTTCCTTCCTAAGTAGCCAACCAGTTATCCCAGTACTTCATGATTTGAAAAGCAACCTGTCAAAATTTCCCATGTAAGGATCTGTTTCTGAGCCCTATTTTCCTTAGATCCATCTAACTCAAGTATTACCAATTCCACTCTTGTGGCATTCTTCATTTTGTAGTCTGTTTTAACACCTAGCAAACTGTTCCATTGTACCTTTCATTTTAAGAACTTTCTATGTTCTTGTGAATTTTTGAATTCATTATTGTTTATTTTGACTTTAAAGACTTGGTATTGTATGCATTCTATAGCCTTTGATATCATTTCGGTATTATTGCTTGAGTGAAAAATATTACTTCAGAAGGATAAATCTGGTGGAAATACATTAGCAATTATAGCAAAGAGGTATATATTTTCATAGATGTATTAGAAGTTATAGTCTTGTCATAGGCTGCATGGAGGGAGTAAAGTTTACCACAAATGGTAACTTCAAGGGAATTCTTTAAACTAAGAAGCTTTAGGATATGGTAAAGATGAAGTCATTATCTTAACAGAACGCTACAGTCTTCATTTCTGCACTAAAAATAACCTCTGACACTTAGCCAAAATAACCAACCAAACAAATAAACGAAAGTTACTAAGAATTTACTCCAGCAATTTTCCTGATAGGTTTTATTCCTCTCTTCCCAATTTTTCATATAATATTTCCAACGTATTGAAAAAAAAATACTAACTTCACAGAAGTCAGTCATCTAAGTAAGAACTAAGTGCTATGAATAAAGAGGGATCAGGTTTGTATGTTTCTTAACTTGACTGAGGAAAAGGATAGGTAGAGAGATGAACCAGCAAAAGAAGTAGAATTTAAAATCGTTGAGTGTTAGCATTATATCAATTTATTACTCTCCGTGGATAATTAAGGCATTTTAATCCTCTAACTTGGCAGGTTCTAACATAATCAGTATTCCAAGAGTAAAAGTAAAACCATAGGGAGAAAAGTCTCTGGAATTTAAAATATAAATTGAAATAATTTATAAATGTAATTCTTATTCATAATGTTACATTGGTCTCTGAATGCAGTTGACAGTCTGTCTCAGGTCATGTTGATGTGTAAATTTTTTATATATCATAATTTTTCTGTCCCTTTATCTTTGCAGAATATTGATTATTATTTTTATCTGTAAAATGACATTGGCTTACATAGCAGTTTTCTGATCTATTTTTATTTTTCCCAAACATCTGTGAGCAGTCATTTGAAGTCCTTTCATACGTTAGAATATTCTTTATGAACGGAAGGTGTTCAAATAGCGTTTATTGATTATTATGTAATGAGCATATTACACATAAACCTTTTTCGTGAAATGGTGTGACTATACTTTCTGCAATTACCTACTTATACAGGTACTTTATGAAATATGGTAACTGGACTACTTATTCTAGAGGATCAAATGATATCAAGTCCAAAAAAAAAAGGACTCTAGAACATTCTAATCAAATACTTTTATAGTTTATGCACAGATGTCACTAGAAGGTGAAATACTTTCACTAACTCACAGCACTTCAGCTCCATACCTTGCTGGAATTCTAAGTAATTAATATTAATTGCATCCTGTAGGTACATCACATTTTTGTCTTCTGTAAACCAACTTTATGAGTCGAGATTGTTTTCATTACTATAACAGAAAATATAACAAACTAGGCCAACTGAGAAAAGGTGGAACTTATTATCTTACATAGTGCAAAACTCTAGGGCATGGATGGTGCACCAAATATGACTGAATCTGAGAATTCACATAATGTCATCAGAACTTGAGTTTCCTTCTTGGCTCTACTTCCCATTATATTGGCTCCTTTCTCTGGCTGTGCCCAGCCATGAAGGAAGTACCTCTCCACTTCAGGCCTAATAACCACAGGACGACGAGGACTTCTGTTTTGCAAATAGTCTGGCAAATTGAGGTTTGATGCCCAGATTTAAGATTATGTCCCTGAAACAGTCAATATGACTCTCATAGGTTAGCTCCAAGTCCAGTACCCACCAAAGGAGATGTGAGATGGAGTCAAGTGAATCTCAAATACAGCCCTACCTCTTTTATTGTGCTTTGATTTATTGCACTTTGCAGAGATTATGTTTTTTTACAAGATGAAGATTTGTGGCAATCCCGTGTATTTTGTTCCTCCTGTGTCACATTTTGGTAATTCTTATGATATTTCATACTTCAGCATTACTATATTTGTTATGGTGATCTGTGATCAGTCATTTTTGCTATTGCTATTATCATTGTTTGGGGCCATCATGAATGGCACCCATACAGAGAGCAAATTTAGATGTTGTGCGTGTTCTGTCTGCTTCACCCACCAGCCATTCTCTGTCTCTCCCCCTCTCCTAGGTCCTTCCTGTTCCCTGAGGAACAACAATACTGAAATGAGGCCAGTTAATAACCCTATAGTAGCCTCTACATGTTTAAGTGAAAGAAAGAGTCACAACTCTCACTTGAATATTTTTTTTTGAAAATCCCTTCCTTTAATGATGTATAAGTAACATACAATGTTATATTAGTTTCAAGTGTACAACACATTGATTCTACAATTCCATACATGACTTGGTGCTTACCACTGTAAGTGTAGTTACCATCTATCACCATACAATGCCATCAAAATATTACTGACTGTATTCCTTATGCTACTCTTTACACCTCTGTGACATATTTCTTTATAACTGGAAGTTTGTACCTCTCAGTGCCCTTTATCTATTTCACACATCCTCCTACCCTCTTCCCCCTGGCAACCACTAATTTGATCTCTGCATTTAAGTGTCTGCCTTTCTTTTTCTTTTATTTTTTGGTGTGTTTGTTTCTTCATTCATTAGTTTTGTTTCTAAGATTCCACATAAAAGTGAAAACATATGGTATTTTTCTTATTCTGATTTATTTCACTTAGCATAATACCCTTTAGGTTCATCCATGTTGTTGCAAATGGCAAACTTTGGGATTACTTGTTCAGTTATGTGAAAACAAAATGTTACGGGTATTTTGATAGGGATTACATTAAATATGTAAATTGCTTTAGATGTTATGAACTTTTTAAGAATGTTGATTCTTCTAGGCCGTGAGTATGAAGTGTCTTTATATTTGTGTGTGTCATCTTCAGATTTTTACTAATGTTTTATAGTTTTCAGGTCACAAGTCTTTCACCTCCTTGGTACAGTTTATTCCTAGGTATTTTCTTTTATTTTGGGAGGCAATTACAAATGAAACTGTTCTGTTAATTTTTCTTTCTGCTACTTTGTTATTAGAGTATAGAAAAGCAGCTGATTTCTGTATATGAATTTTGTATTCTGCAACTTTTTTTAATTCATTTATCAATTCTCAGAGTTTTGTGGACTCCTTAGGTTTTTCTATATATATTATCATGTCATCTGTAAATAGTGACATTTTAACTTCTTCCTTACCAACTTGGAGGCCTTTTGTTTCTTCTTGTCTGATTGCTACAGTTAGGAATTCCATTACTATGTTGAATAGAAGTGATAAAGTGGATATCTTTGTTTTTTTCCTGATCTTAGGGGATAAGGTGTCAGTTTTCACCGTTGAGTATGATGTTAGCTGTGGCTTTGTCATATATGGCCTTTGTAATGCTGAGATATGTTCCCTCTAAACACACTCTGTTGAGCCCTCTGTTGAGGGCTTTTATCATGAGTGGATGTTGCATTTTGTTAAATGCTCTTTTTCTACATCTATTAAGATGATCATATGTTTCTCTTCAGTCTTTTCTCTTATTGTGATGTATCATAATGATTGATTTGGAAATACTGAACCACTCTTACATCTCTAAAATAAATCCTTCTTAATCATGGAGAGTAATTTATTAACGTATTGTTGAGTTTCTCTCTGTGCCACCTGGATCTGGGTATCTGTTTCCTTCCCCAGATTAATGAATTTTTCAGGTATTATTTCTTCAAATAAGTTTTCTACTCCTTCTCTCTCCTCCTTCTGGGATCTTGATATGCATTTGATCTCTATAATGCATTTGATGATGTCACTGAGTTCCCTTAACCTTTTCTCAGGTTTAGTCGATGTCATCTTCTTCTTCTTCTTTCTTAATTTTCGTTGTTCAGCTTGGTTGCTTTCCATTACCTGTTCCAGATCACTGATCCATTCTTCTCCTTCCTCTAATTGGTTCTTGATTCCCTCCAGTGTTTTGTTGTTTTTCAGTTATTGAATTCTTCATCTCCAACCGGTTCTTTTTTTATATTTTCTGTCTTTTTATTGAGGATCTGAGTTCATCCAGTCTTTCTTCAAGTGCAGTGAGTGTCTTTATGACTATTAGTTTGACTTTTTTTTATCAGGCATACTGCTTATCTAAGTTTTATTTAGTTCTTTTGCTGTGATTTTGTCTTGTTCTTTAATTTGAGGTATATTCCTTTGTCTTCTCATTTTGTCTAACTCTCTGCGTTTGTTACTGTGAATCACAGAGGTCATGGTTGTGTCCTGGTCTTGAAATTATTGTCCTTGCATAAAAGAAGTCCAATTTGGCCCTGTAGCACAATGCTTTTTTGTGCAAAAACAGACAATTCAGGATTGTCTCCTGTGTGGACTGTGTGCACTCTACTGTTGTGACTGAGCCATGATTACCTTTAGCTGCAGTAACCTGCTTTGCCTGCTATGTGTGCACTGTGTAGGGTTTGGTCCCTACACTATTGAGGTGTTCTTCTGAGACTTCCATGGGCATGTTGCAGGGTCAACAGTCTGGCTAGCTGTCTGCAAATAGCCTCTCTGCACTGGTGCATCCATCAGCAAGGCTTACTCCCTGGGGGTCCCACAGAGGCTTTGATTGGTGAGTGGGGCCAGTAGTCAGACTACTTGTTAGCAATCAGCTTCTGCCACAAGTGTAAATGCACTGAATGGCAGGGCTCTCTCCTTGGGTGGCCAGCTAAATGCCTCAGCTGCTAAAACTGCAGGCATGCTGGTGTCTAAGGTTATCTCCCCCTCTCCAGGTTAGGAGTCACTTTAGAGTGGTGCAGGTTCCTGCTGTGGCTGCTCACATCGTGTAGTGGCACTTTGGAGGTGCACCTGCTAAGACAGAAGGATTGGATGGGGTTGGCCTACAGGGGACCACAGGGAAAGGACATGTAGAGCTAGCAAGATATGTGGAGCCTATTAGTGCTAGTTCCTGCAAGTGTTCAGTTATCTAGGCCAGGGTGGAGGAAGAGAAATAGTACCCTCAAGCTCCTTTGTTCTTGGAGATGTCTCCTGAAAATCCCTGCTCTCCAGCACACATTCTGAGATTGGTAAATAGATCTTCATACACCCCCAAGGCATTTTTCAAACTGCTGCTTCTTTGCTGTGTCAGCTGACTTTTATTTTGCTGGCTCTTTAAAGGGGGGCACTCAGTTTCCTATTGTCCTCTGACTCTCCTGGAGGTATGTCTACTGATTTTTAAAGTCCCCTAAATTAAGAACCATTGGTTTTCAAAGCCAGTTGTTTCGGGATTTGTCTTTTCTGTGCAAGTCCCTGGTGCCTAGGGTTCTTAGTGCAGCATTTTCTTCTCCTTTCTCTTGGCTTGTGTTATCCTTCCTGTTTGCCGTCGTCTCGCTGGACTTTTGGTTCTCAGCCGTGTCTCCACCCTTTCTACCCTTTCCAATGTGGTCTCCTCTCTGTGATTAGCTGTAGGTCTTTTCTGCCAGTTTTTGGGTCATGCTGAGTTAGTTTCACAGATGTACCCATTATCTCCATGTGTCCATGGGACAAGGTGAGCTCAGGATCCTCCTACTTTGCCGTCTTCCTCAAGTCTCCCACACATCTTTGACTAAATCAAGAACTAGAAATTGATTAAGCTTAGTGAGGAAGGCATGTCAAAGCTGAGACAGGCCAAAAGCTAGGCCTCTTGTGCCAAACAGTTAATTAACCAAGTTATGAATGTAAAGGAGAAGGTCTTGAAGGAAATTAAAAGTGCTACTCCAGTGTACACATGAATGATAAAAAAGGAAAACAGCTTTACTGCTGATGTGGAGAAAGTTTTAGTGATTCCTCTGATGGATCTGGACAGTTAAAGTCAGTTAAAAACTTTCTGGAAAGAATTCATCATTCCTGATGTTATTAGGAACATTCTTCATTTGTGGGGGAAAGCCAAAATATCAACATTTAACAGGGTTTTGAAAGAAGTTGATTTCAACACCCATGGATGAGTTTGAGGGGTTCAAGACTTCAGTGGAAAAAGTAACTGCAGATGGGATGGAAAGAACTAGAATTAGAAGCAGAACCTGAAAACCTACAATCTCATGGTAAAGCTTGAATGGGTGAGGACTTTCTTCTTATGGATTAGCAAGAAGGTTGTTTCTTGAGATGGAATCTACACCTGGTGAAGATGCTATGAAGGTTATTGAAATAACAACAAAGGATTTTGAATTCCATAAACTTAGTTAACAAAACAGTGGCAGGGTTTGAGAGAATTTATTCTAATTTTGAAAGAAACCCTACTGTGAGTAAGTGCTGTCAAATGGCATCACATGCTACAAAGTAATTGCTTGTGAAACGAACAGTCAGTTGATGTGTTAAATTTCATTATTGTCTCATTTTAAGAAATTGCCACAGCCACCCCAGTGCTCAGCAACCTGCCACCCTATCAGTCAACACTGAGGCAAGACCTTCTACCAGCAAAAAGGTTACTATTTAATAAATGCAAAGATAATGGTTAGCATTTTTTAGCAATAAATTATTTTTAATTAAGGTATCTACATTTTTTTCTGTAAGATGTAATGCTTGTATACACTTAGTAGATTACAATGCAGCATAAACATAACTTTTATGTGCAATGTGAAACAAAAAATATTGACTCCCTGTATTGCAATGTTCACTTTATTGCGGTGATCTAAGACTAACCCCAGGCCTGTGCATCTACTGAGCATGATGGCAAAGTTTTCCCTCCAAAGAAAAATCTGGGTATTGACAGCAGAGGATGGAGGCAGTGAACACTGAGCAACAATAATGTTGGAAAGTCATGATACTACTCTATCTCTCTACGCCTTTCCGACAGAAGCAGCATAAAATTTGAAATCTAATGATCTGAGTTTGAATTTTGTCTAATAGGTGTGTAACCTTGATTTTATCTCCTAACCTCATGTTCTGCAGTTTTCCCACATATAAAATGGGAATAGTTTCTTTCCAAGCATACTGTGAAGACTGAATTACATCAAATATGGAAAGGTGTGATGTGTAGCTTCTGGAAATAAGACTCATTACGTGGAATTTTGTAATGCAAGTTGCCGGTCTTACTATTTCTCACCCTAAAATCTAACTCTAGTCTAATACATACAATATCTTTCCTTCAAGTATCTCTTTCTACTCTCCATAATTTCATGAAAAATCATACAGTATTCTTACAGTTGGGGCTTTTGAAGACCAAATCAGTCAATCAATCAATCAATCTTTATTCAAGTGACTAAACTTTATGTGTATATTTCTTTTTTTTTTTTCTTAACAAATAGCTTTTTTTTTCCAATTTATTTATTTTCAGAAAAACAGTATTCTTTTTTTTTTATGTGTATATTTCTATAAAAGACATATAATGGGTCCTGAGAGTCAGCTCCTCCTCACTAAGGTTCTGGTAAAAATGTGCCACATGGGGACGCCTGGGTGGCTCAGTTGGTTAAGCAGCTGCATTCGGCTCAGGTCATGATCCCAGTGTTCTGGCATCGAGTCCCACATTGGGCTCCTTGCTCGGCAGGGAGCCTGCTTCTCCCTCTGCCTCTGTCTGCCTGTGCTCGTGCTCTCTCCCCCTCTCTCTCTGACAAATAAATAAATAAAACCTTAAAAAAAAAATGTGCCACATGTTTCTTCTATTCTATACTCTTCATGTCTTGGGGGCACTCATGTCTCCCAAGCTTATTGCATGCGAGCTTTACCACAATGTCCTCTTCCTGCTTCAAGGTTCTTGCTACTAGCTGCAGAGAGGAGCTCGCCTTGCTTTTCTCTTATTCAGAGCACTTGTTCACAGTGCACTTGCTCAAAGCTTAGAGAATGGATGTTTATCTCTTTGTTTCTGTGGATGGTTTTTCTTGCCTTTAGTATGCTCTGTAGGCTGCCGACTTCCTTCTCTGCTCCGTAATGAGCGTGGCTGCATGATGCCACCTACAGCTATAACTCCTACCTGAAGATGATGTGTCTGTGCTCGCCTGTCACTTTGCCTGCCATGGCCACAGAGGAGCGGTTTAGAATGCTTTTGGCAGAAAGAGTTACTTCTGACTGGGAATCCCACGGGTATTTCTGTGTCTCAGTATCTGCACACCCAAGCCCCTTTAATCTGGTTGTTGCTGTTTAATCACTTCGTGTTCAGGACCGTGTGGTCTGCAGAAACACCGGACAGAGTGTGAAGCTCTGCAGAGATCATCACTGCTGTTGCTGCTCTTTCCTCAACTTAATTTACGTTTGGATTTTTCATATCAGATACTATGATGGAGACTTCTAGTTGCTGAACAATTGTCATTTGCATCCTTTCCTTAATAACAGAAACTTGGCTTTTTAGAAGTACTCGGGCTTAAAATAATAATAATATCATTATTATTAAATGTGTTTATTAATAATGATATATTATAAAACAAATGAATGTTTATATTTTAATGATGTATTATTGTTAAACAAATAAATTTGTTTAATACATTAACAAATATATTAATTTACATTAATTGTAATTAATATTTTATTTTTTGTAATTTGTAATTAAAATATTAACAAATAAATGTGTATAATGATATATTATTATTAAACAAATAAATGTGTTTAATAATAATGATATTGTTATTACTGTTTCTCAGGCTTCCTTGAAGCTAGAGGTAGCAAGTGAGTTACAAGTAGAAATTTGGATAAGGCTTCTAGGAAATATCCTTAAGTGGGTCTGACTTGGCTCTCCCCTTGGCTTGGTCTTACCTGGCTGGTGGATGAGACCTTTGGATCTCTCGTCGCCATCTTGTGGCCTTGAGGATGCAGGACACACACCAAGGACTAAAGAGCGGAAAGACCGGAAGATCTCCAGGAGCTGCTCTACCAGCTTTGGACTATTTGTCACTGGGTTTGTTTTACAATAGAGAATAAAGTTGGTAGAGAATTTAATGTGCTTAAACCACTAGAGTTGGATTTGTTATTAGCAGCTGAATACAATTCCTAAGCAATGTATACTCCCATATGGACTTTCTTTGTTTTATTTCTTGTCATAGTACCCATATTTAGCTTATGGTCTTATACAAGTGTAAATATATCATTATTATATTACCTTGTGGCCCAGTTCTTATAGTCCAATATTATATTTTTTCTATATATATATATAGATATTCTCTAAAGTAGCACAGCACTGTCATTTTTAGGCTACTGGACCATACTTATACCAAAAAAAAAAAAAAAAAAGTTTCATTTTTCTCTGAAAAGAATCTTCCAAGTTCATTAGATAGTATAACTATTTTGAAATCTTATGCCTTCAGTAAGATTTATCAGTCTTTGACTAAGGAAATAACATGGGGTGCCTGGGTGGCTCAGTCAGTTAATTGTCTGCCTTTAACTCAAGTCATGATCCCAGGGTCCTAGGACCCCTGCTTGGTGGAGAGCCTACCTTTCCTTCTCCTTTTGCCCCTCCCTCACTGGCTCATGCTTTCTCTATTTCAAATAAATAAATAAAATCTTTAAAAAAAAAAAAAGGAAATAACATTAGATCCAGAATTTGTGCTTCATAAAACCTTATTAATTTTGAGTTAATCTCTGTATATTTGGACCATGTAAAAATTGACTATAATATGTTGAATAGTCTTGGAATTGTCCCTTTGTGTCAAATACCTGAACCATGATTTTATATCTAAATGGGAGAATGAGTTTTATTATATGTATGTAAAAAATTCTTACAAAGGTGGACTGGAAGAAGTGTGTCCTGATCAGTGCAAATTCATTAACTCTTCTTTGCTCCTGTCTGTGACAGCCAGTCCTTTACCTTGAATGTTCTTTCCTTTCTTTGATAAAATACTGTTTATCCTGAAAGCCCAGATCAGATGCCACTTTTTCCATGAAGCCCTCCCAACTTCCAAGACAGAATTATTCCTCCTTTTCTCTAGCTTCTCAGAGCAGTATAGCAAAATGCATTTACACACTAACCTAGAATCTGTGACTTCAGTTTTTTAAGACTCTCTGGCTTTAAACTTATATGTGACTTAGACAAATTGCTTAATTTCTTTAACCCTTAATTTTCTCACCTTTGAAATGACAATAATACTTATGCCATAAAATGGCTATGAGATTAAATGAGGTCAGTTACATAGTTTTCACGAAGAAGTCAGTCTCTATTTAACCCTCAAATTATAGAATTTTTCATTATTCTTATCTTCTTTATTAACTATGTAAGAATCATTCTTTCCATGTTAGCACTTAACATATACTGTATTTTAGAGCATTGCATCTCTTGCAGGCTAAATTCTAAACATTGTAGAAAGGAAAATTTCTTATCCATCTTTGAGTAGCCTTGAACTAAATAGTGGTTAACTCATTCATTGAACAGGGTGAATCTAAAATAAGTATCTTTTGTTTATTTTATTTTGTTTATTGAGGCATAATTGACATACAACATTATACTATTTCAGATGTACAATATAGTGATTCCATATTATATATGTTGTGATCATCATAATGTCTAGTTAAAAATCATCACCATACAAAATTACAGCATTTATTTTTGTGTAGGATGACAACTTTTAAGATTGACTTTCTTGGCAACTTTCAAGTGTGTGATACAATATTATTAAGTATAGTAGCAATGCTATATACTACATCCTTATGACTTACTTTATAACTGGAAGTTTGTACCTTCTGGCTCCCTGTACCCACCCCCACTCCCTGCCTCTGGCAACCACTAATCAATTCTGTGTATCTATGAGTTCAGTTTTTGTTTTGTTTTTAGAACCCACATATAAGTGAGATCATATGGTATTTGATTTTTCTGGCTTATTTTATTTATCTCACTTATTTCATAGATTAATGCCTTCAAGTTTCATCCATGTTTTTGTAAATATCAAGATTTCATTCTTTCTTAGGAGTGAATAATATTCGTGTGTGTGTGTGTGTGTGTGTGTGTGTATGTGTTATATCACATATTCATTTGTCGATGGACACTTAGGTTGTTTCCGTGTCTTGGCTATTGTAAATAATACTGTAATGAAGATGGTGGTGCATATCTCTTTTGGAGTTAGGTTTTCATTTTCTTCAGCTAAGTACCCAGAAGTAGAATTGTTGGATCATGAGGCCTTATTTATAGTTTTTTTGAGGACCTCCATAGTGTTTTCCATAGTGCTAAACCAATTTACATTCCCACCATACACATAAGCATTCCCTTTTCTCAATGTCCTCACCATCACCTGTTGTTTCTTGTGTTGTTGATTTTAGCCATTCTGATAGGTGTGAGGTGGTAGCCATTGACATTTTGATTCACATTTCCCTGATGATGAGTGATGTTGAACATCTTTTAAGGTGCCTGTTGGCCATGAGAATATCTTCTTAAAAAATATCTATTCAGGTCTTCTGCCCATGCCTAAATTAGATTGTTTGATTTTTTGCTGTTGAGTAGAATGGGTTCTTTATATATTAAGTATACTAGGTATCTTTTGGATGAGTTAATTAATTCATTAATTAAAAATGATTGATTTTTGCCTGCCGTGTGCCTTGTATATAAAGATCATACATACACATTCTGAGCTATGGAGAGCATCCAAGCATCTCAACTTGGATTTTGATCTCAGGGTCATGAGTTTGAGCCCCACACTGGGCACCACACAGGGCATGGAGCCTACTTTAAAAAAAAAAAAAAAATATATATATATATATATATACACACACACACACATACACATACATATATATATATATATATATATATATATATATAGTGTTTGTGCTAATGAATCTACATAGTTTTATCTGATCAACTACTCCAGAAGGGGTAAGAGAACCTTACCATGATACAGAATAAAATTAACTTCCCCAGATAAAGATTCCTATGATCCTGGCTTCATCAGTCTGTCATGTCAGTTGCTGAACCAACCAATCACGGGGCACCATAGGACTGAGGCAATGTGGTAATGTGCAAAGTGGATTATTTTGGAGTGAGATGTATATGGAAATGTTGGCAATAGGAAAATAATGCCCTCAAGGGCATTCAAATGAATCCTGTGAGATGGTGAGCTGTGCATCTCTTTCAACAACTACCAAGAAATACAAATACCCCAACCATATTGTGTTGTTTTAGTCCATGCTGAATTTCATGGAGTATAAATTCTTGTCCAATCTAAGCACATCTGTTCATAATAATTAACTTCTGTGCCTTGTGAGCAGAAAAGCAGCATCAGCTATACAGTGAGATGCATTGGCTTTATTTCTATTTGTCATAATGATTCATTGAGACATTATGGGGAAGCAGATGCTTTTTACGCACTCGAAGATTCTGTATTGTGGCTGCCTATGCACTGCCATTACTCCTCATATGTTGAATTAAGCAGGGCTTTAAGGTTGTAGAGCATTATGGTTGTCAAGTGTTAATACCACTGTGGGAATATAATTTTGAAACTTTAAAAAGTCATTTGCTCATTCCAAAACTCAGTTCCCTTTTTCTCTCTGGTGTGGGATCATAATTTAAACCCTAATCTGGATTTTGAGTAGAAGCTTTTATAAAGTTGCAAATCACTGGACTGGAAATTCCTGTGAAAAATTTAATTCCAGTCCCAGATTCACCACCTTCTCTGTCAAAAACAGGCAATAGCATTTTCCCAGTAGAGAAATTATGATGATTAAAGTGCAATTATAGAAGTACAGTGTGTAGCAGGGATTCTGGTTATAATAATAACCATAGCCAATGGAAAGTTATTTTTAAACTCTGTTCTAACTATATGGATTATGGTATTTAGTATTCAGAATCTTCTATGAGATAGATATTATTATTGTACCCATTTTATGTATGAGGAAACTAAATCTTAGAGAAATTAATTTTGCTAAACTCTAGAGAAATTAATTTTGCTAAACTCATTGACTAAGAAAGTGTGGAATTGGGAGTCAAGCCCATGTTGTCACTTTAGAGATGACATCCTTTAACTTTGCTGTTCTTCATTTCATAAATGTTAGCTGACCAGTGTTCAACTAAAGCTGAGACAAAAGCTTATTTTGACCTTGAGTTGTTTTTTTTTTTGACCTTGAGTTTTGATCAGACATTTTTTAAAATCACGACTTATAAATAGTAATAATACGGTTAGGTAAGATATAAGAGATGCCCAAGAATAATACTCTCTCATTTAGACTTGGACCATCTCTCCTTGACACAGAACCATTCTTTGTTGTCTTTCAGGTATAGAAACCTTGTTGTGATTGGCATGGGAAGACATGGGGGAAAGAACGTTTTATTATCTCTATCATAAATACATCAAAAATATCATTTTACACTTGCACAACTTTTGTACTGGAAACATCCCAAAGCTGCTATTGAAGGGGCAGTCCTCACACAACCACAACTGTTAACTGTTTGGCTCCACATTCCAGAGTCCTGGGCAGGCTCACTGGCCCAAGACACTCAACACATATTTACACACATAATTTAGTAGAAACTCAAGAAATGTATTGATGGAGAAGTCAAAAGGCTGTGATGGATCATGTTCAATCAAAAGTTTTGAATGTGAAAAAATATTTGTAAGCAGACACCATGGGATTAAAAAGGATCTATTAAGTGGAATGCCAAATAAATACATAAGTAAATAAAATCAGCATAGTTAACAGAGGGAGTAGACTGAAACAAGTATGAGGATGGCGGCAGAGGAGGCATGAGAGAAACACCATTCAGCCCATGAGCAGGGGAACAAGTGGACTCACCTGGCGTTCATGAACCCTAGTGTCTTTCTCCCACCGGAAGACTGGTGTTCCAAGTGTCCTCTTTTATTCTTATAAAATCCTCCCTTCTCTTTTTTCCTGACAAAGTAACCTTAAAGTGCTCACTAAGGTTTCCTAAATAACTTCTTTTACTTTCAACTGAAAGAAGGTAGCGTGTGGCATTAAGCAGAGAATTTGGGTTGCACATAGCTCTGGGCTTGCGCCCCTTCTTCGATACTTATTACCTGTGGAGGGAGGAATGGAAGCTATTTTGATTAAGTATGAGCAAGTAGGTGAGTGTGTTGTCTCTTTCTTATGTGAATGAATTTGATGGGAAACTTGATGACAAATTTGTCGCCAAGCCAAACAGGAGACGAACTTCAGCGAATTGGTAATTTGGAATGATATTAATTCCATCAGCTTCACAGGCACATATTCATCATTTTATAAGAGAAAATTTAGGAAGATGAATGAGATTTTATTTGACAAGAATAAATGTTCTGGCTCTTGCAAAGCAAAATGCCACATTATTGTCAGCAGTAATACCATTCATTTATTTTCATATTTTCCCTAGGTCATAATCATTTTGAAAGTGAATTTTAATTAGGAAAATATATCACTCTCTGAGGCTCATAGCAACGAGTGGCCACAGGAGATATCATCATTTGAGACTTAGGTTATCTCTTCCCTCTTGTCAAAACTCTTGGAGATATAATATGTTTCAGAGGTAAAAGTGAGTAGTTACCTTTGAAATTGACACTAATTTTTTTTTTCATTTATCATGCTGTTTTGCAATTTTTAATTACTTCTCTGTATCCTAATTACCGTAAAGCAAAGACCAACCCCTTTAACATGTATAGCCTTGGACCTTTGTGTAGTTGGACACACAGCAGGCACTCATTAAATGTTTGTTCAATCAGTGGATAAAAAATAAACTAGCGATATAAAGTTTTCCCTAATGAGTTACCTATCCATTGTTATATCTATAATGCTTGAATTAATATTCTTTTTTAAGGTTTTATTTATTTATTTGACAGAGAGAGATCACAAGTAAGCAGAGAGACAGGCAGAGAGAGAGAGGGAAGCAGGATCCCTGCTGAGCAGAGAGCTCGAAGTGAAGCAAGGCTCAATCCCAGGACTCTGAGATCATGACCTGAGCCGAAGGCAGAGGCTTAACTCATTGAGCCACCCAGATGCCCCTTGAATTAATATTCTTTTTTTTTTTTTAAGATTTTATTTATTTATTTGACAGAGAGAGAGATCACAAGTAGGCAGAGAGTCAAGCAGAGAGAGAAGGGGAAGCAGGCTCCCTGCTGAGCAGAGAGCCCGATGTGGGGCTCGATCCCACAACACTGAGATCATGACCCGAGCCAAAGGCAGTGGCTTAATCCACTGAGCCACCCAGGCGCCCCTTGAATTAATATTCTTAAGGAGAAAAATGTAGTCAGCCAATAATTAATGAAATTTATCCTGTTTATTTCATTCAATGAGAAATTACTAAATATTTTGAAACCCGTTCATTCATTGCTTTGAATTTTATTTTACACTTTGTGAAATAACAACAGAAAGCCTCTATAGTTCCTATCCTCAAAGTGATTATAATGAAAATGGATATAAATGACATGTTTACTAACCAACATACTTTGTGGAGGCATTACTATGTTCTCATAGTGACTCTTACATAGTTCTTCTCCCTATGCTAACAATGGACAGTTTGGAGTGGGGGGTGGTCTAGAGAATTCTAAAGAAAAATGAAAGTTAAAGAAATATGTTGTTTTTATAAATCAAAGGAAATACTAATCAAACCAAGAGTCTAAAAGCATAAGGGAACTAGTTAAAGAAAGGACCAAGAAGACAAATTAAAATGGGAGTCAGAGCAAAATCAAAGCTCCATTTTACTGACCGGTTTCCAAGGAGTTTTCTCTCAGGAGGAAGAAAGCCTCAGACACAAGTCAGCTTGATCAATATGTGCCTCTTCCTTGAGAATAGAGGTCAGCAAACTCCATTTCATAGTTAACTGCGTTCAACTGGTTGTTCAGTTCCATGATATGATATGACAGATTTACTCAAATTCAGTGGTTTTATTTCTTATCCAGCTTGTGGCTTTGCATAGGTGTTGGCATTATATAGTGTGTCTATTCATGAGTTTGTTGCTATAGAAAGAAGTAGTCCCTGCACAGGCAGCTACAGCTAAGTAAGAAATCATTTCTCTGAATTCTCTACCATACCCTATCTCTTCTTTTTTTTTAAAACAGCTGGTCACAGACAGAAGGTCCATGTCTGGGGCAGGGTGGAGGAGGTTCCAAACTGAAGTGAAAGCAAACAGTTCAGTTTTATTTTAGTTTACTTTTCATCCATAGTCTTTTTTTTCTTTTTCCATTTCCCTATTTTCCTTACCATAGAAAAGAGCAAAGGCAGCAATGAAAGCAGATTAAAAATACTTGTACTCAACAAAATGGTATTTCAGAAGGAGACCTGGTTGATGGGGTTTGGAGACCTGCACTTCTTCATGTATTAGTTCACGGACTGTAAGGAATTATTTACCCTACATCAGTTTCATGATCTTTAAAATGACAAGATTCAACATCAGAAGACTGAGAACTAAATGATATAATCTGAAAAAGAAATAATACAGTGTCTGGTACTCAAGACATGTTAGCTAAGTTTAATATCTGTAATATGGGAGTAATATCTATTTCTTCTATTTGGTAGGAAGAAATGAGATGGTTTATGGATTTGGAGGGATGATTTTGGTGGAAGTAATTTAAAATTCTACTCAAATTATCCTATACCCAGAAATCAAGACGTAGCATCTGCTTCTTTTTTTTTTTTTTCTGATTGTTTTGATTCTTCTGTACTTCTTTCATATGCTGGCTTCTTTATGGCTACACAATTCCATACTTAACATCCATATGTTGCCATGATATCTAAAGGAGAAGTGATGTATCCTCCCGGTGACTTCTCTTAAGTATGAGGGAACATTTTTTCCTAGAAGGCTTTGGAAATCTCCCTTCATACACCGTTGACTTAGATTGGGGTACAAGCCCATTCTAGAACCAATCTTGTTAATAGGGGAAATAGCAAAACCTGATATGCTAGAGTTTGCACTCTTGAGCCAATAAATATTTATAGAAGTTTAACCTTTATACACTTCAAGCCTACCTCTGGCAGTGCTGAGGGATTTAACTTCTTGAGACACATATTCACAGTGAGCAAGAATAGATACCCAAAGGAAAATTAGGGCTCCCTCAGGAAGGAATAGTATACATAAATAAAGAATGCATAAAAAACAAACAGCACTGTAACAATGTATAAACACACCTTTATCTTTGCCTGGCATGTAATTGATGCTCAGTGTAAATGGAACTAAAGAAACTTCAGGGCAGATTTTACAAAGTCATTTAGATTTCTGAAAGTGGGGCTGAATCACTGACGAAGCGAGCAGTGGCTCTATTTTTTTTTTTTCTAAAACCATGAAATCCACCCCAAATCATGCCTGCCAGTTCTCTTATATTGCCCTTCTGAGTAAGAAAAATTGTCAGTCAGTCCAGGGCATTGATTTCAGTTCCACCAAACGCAGAGCTGCTCGGAGATATAAAAACAAATAGGAGACATTGGAATGAATTTTCTTTGAAAACAAAATGGTTGATGAAGCTGTATGTACACAAGTAAAAATGAGTTGAGTCCTCACAAAATAGCAACTAAACCAACACAAATCAATATGAGAATGTCAGAAGAATGCACACCCCCTTGATACATGCAGTTAAAAAATAGTTTAAAAGGCTGTTTGTCATTCTGTTAACTTATATGTCTCTATGTGTCCTTTTTTTCTGTAAACCCAAGACTTTCTACTACAAAATAGAGAGCAGTTTCATACACACAGCAGGCATGGTTAGGTGTATTTTATGATAAATGTTTAATGTGAAAATAATAAATACATAAAATCTCTCTGTGGGTCAATGCTAGAACACTTAAGCTTGTTGATTCTTTCCTGGAAAATACAGTTATCCACACATTTAATGGTTTTACTTCTATTTGATTAAGTCATCTTTCCTTCCTTTAGTGATTACTAAGTTATTTGTCATTTCTAAGGGAAAGCTGGGTGTACTTTTTGAGGACTTGCATATTCTCCTGCCGAAGTCCCTGATTGAAAGAGCAGGCATGAAACAGCTGGAACAGTCTGGCCAGGGAGGGTCTGGCAAGCCCAGCTGATGGCCACACTTGAGACTCTCAGAGACATCTGCCGAGCATTGTGGACTTCCTTATTGATCTTGCCCAAGAGCACTGGCCTGTATCAACCACCCAGTGCATTTAGGATTTGATTGGTTTATTTTGATTTATTACTGTTAGTATTAGAAGTACCTCATTAGAGTGGTTTCCTACTTATGATACCAAGGAGCAGAAACTCTTACGGACTTAATCTTACTGTAATTAGTTAATCTAACCTCTGACTGATACTTTTCCAGTGATGTCTTTCTTCTCCTCTTTCCATGGATTCTACTCTTCTCCCTTTTTTCTTTCTCTTCCCTACCCTCTCCCTCCTCCATATCTTCTTCCCTTCTGCCTACTTCTCTTCTTTACTCCCTTGTACTTCTTCCCTCTATCTCTCTTCCCTTCTCTCTACCTTTCTCTATCATTAAATATTTATTGCAAGCTTATCATAGATCAATAAATATGAGACAATTATAGTGCATCATTTTAAGTAATCTCTGACTTTGAAATGTGTAAAGCTAGATGTGGTTAAAAAAAAAAAAAAAAGATGTTTTCAAGCACCGGTGTCAGAATTGTTAGAGAATGAAGTTAATTTCAATTTCTAGTCTTACACATGCATTTCTTTATAGCACAATAGCTAAACAGCATTAATTAATCATTTTAAGTAAAAGCTGTCAAGTTTTACAGATGTGACCTTTTATGTTTCCAGATTATTTCAGGGGCCTTTCTGTGAAAAGTATCCTGGCATTTTGAAAAGTTGATAATCCATGGTGACTTTTTTTTTTTTTTTTTTTTTATCAATTGGATGAATTTTCAAGATACCATGGAGGCAAAGGTCTACAGTGCTCTATCTTTCCCTTATTGATATGGGGGCTTCACTTTACAATTAGATATTTACAAGTTATTGACATTTTTTACTACTCCTTCTCTATGAGTGGAACATGGGTCTATGAGACTTGACATCTTAGTCTTAAACATGGATGGGTTCAATCAATTAGGTAAAGACAACATGTTACTTTTAAAAATTAATTTGAAAAAAATTGCTAATTTTTAAATTGAATTTATTTTACCCTTAGGAGCTTCTCTACTAAAAATTAGATAGAGAAAAGCTCAAGAACAAATACAGTAACTAGTTTCCAGTAGCAACAGATTTTGGTCGTCCTCTTACGCTAATGCTTAATTATATTGAATTTCATGGAGAACACTTCTGAAATTTCACATAAAACATTTAAATGTTAATCAGGACACTGCTAATTTTCCTGTTATTTAACTGTGATAAACAAACAAAAATAAAATGTTTTTTTTTTTAATTCTCACTTTGAAACATGAATCAAAACAAAGCAATGGAATATATGCTAGCAGTGAATATTATCTCTTTCTTGGAGAAAGGGTACAAGGAGACTGCTGTCTAGTGGGCCCCAACTGGTTTTCCTTCTCCAATATACCTTCCCAAATCCTCTTTTTTTTGGAAGTAGTAGAAAGAGAAAGTACTTTTATTTATTTATTTTTAATATATTTTTAAAATTTCTTTTCAGTGTAACAGAATTCATTGTTTATGCACCACACCCAATTCCTCTTAACCACAGAAAGGTTTAGTGAGCAACAGAAGGAGTTAGGTGGTTGTGTAATCATGTGTATCCAAGAAATCATATGCGTCAATTCTGAGTAATTTCTCAAGAGAAATACTGGGAGTGTCTGTAGGGTAGAGGATAGTTTTAAGTATAGAGTAGATGAGTGCATGCTAAGAGTTTAGGCATCATCCTGGACATCTTCCCCCCTCCATCTCTGGCCCAGCTCCAGATTCTCACATATTTACTTTTTGAGGATTCTCACAATGCCTTTACCTCCACCACCCTAATCCACATTAGCATTTCAGTCCATTCTCCACTCTTTTAAAATCAAGAACGGAAAAATGTCCTTTCCTTGCCTGAAATGCTTCAGTGATTTTCCTCTACTCTTGGGACAAAGGCATGATCCTTAACATGGTTGAGAAAGACCTGTATATCTGTATTCCTTTTCATGCCTGGAAAGCCCGTTCCTCCCTCAGACTCCACGTACCAAGCCACACCAGTCTTTGTTCATTCTCTAGAATAGACATTTGCTCTCTTCACTCTCAGGCCCTCTGCATATCTCCCCCTTCTTCCTGGAATACTCTCCTCAGGAAAGGAAACTTCTCTGTCCCCACACTGCTAAGATCTCCTTGTGACACCCCTAGTTTTTATAGCACCTTCCACAGCTTTCGTTTGTGAATTTGTGTAATTAGTTACTTAATAACTACTCTTTAATTAATGATGTGATAAGACCACATAATAAACGCCATGAAAACCAAATTATAAATTCATGTCTGTTGTATTTACTCCTGATTTCCCAGAATCTAGTATAATGACTAGGTTTATGCAAATATGAATACATAATTATTCATGGAAAGAAAGTGCAAGATAGTAGATGTGAGCTCTGATAGCAGGCCGACTAGAATTCCGTCTTGGTTCCTTGCTATCTAGCTGTGTTAACCTTGGTCAAGTTACATGATCATTCATAAACTTAGTTTCCAACCGGGCTAATAACTTGACACATAGTGATTATAAAAATTAAATTAGACAATGTCTTAGTAAACTTATTGCCAGTAATATGCCATTATTATACTTAGCTCTATGTTAAACTTGCATTAATCAACATTCTAATTTCCTTTTAAGGGCAATTTATGGCAAGTTAGCTGAAAGCACAGTTAGTATGATGCTAAAATTGCAATCTCTTACTGATACTTTGACGTTCTTATGAGCCATCAGGGATCAGGAAGTGGACATGATTTCTGACTCTCTCTTCTCTAGTTATCTAGCTATGAAGTTTTGGATTTTACATTTTGTCTTCTCTTTTCTAATTGTCTATGTTATAAAATTTGGACATTTTCTACTATCTGGCTCTTTTACTGGCCTTCTTTCATCACTGGATGGTTGCCAGAGTATCTTTTTTTTAGCAGGTAATGACTGGGAACATCATGAGTGATGGCATAGCAACTATGCAACACAGAGCCAATATTGGAAGACCAAAAGAAAAATAAATAAATAAATAAATAGATTTCAGCCCTTTGGCAATGTAATTTTCAAAAATATGATTAAATTATTTAACAAATATTCATTGTTTCCAGTTGCAGCTATTTGAAATTCAGGAGAATATCAAGACTATTGGTAAGAATAATGGTTCCTTAGTCAGTAAATTTTTAGAATTCTCAGAAACACTCACCTGACCAAATTAAGTCTTATGTATTCTTGCCTGCGAATACCTCTGCATGAACATAGCCTCTGTACCTAATCCATCAGTCACCTTTGATTATTTTACTTAGCATGTGCCTAAATGGTTCCAGACATTCTGGAAGGTATAAAAGTCATAATATCTGCACAGAAACAGATTATTGCCTACTTGAGAAAGTAAATTCCTTTATGGATTAAAAAGACAGCCAGTTATGGGGTGCCTTGGTGACTCTGTTGGTTAAGCGACTGCCTTCGGCTCAGATCATTCTCCTGGAGTCCTGGGATCGAGTCCCACATCGGGCTCTCTGCTCGGCACGGAGTCTGCTTCTCTCTCTGACCCTCCCCGCTTCTCATGCTTTTTCTCTCTCTCTCTCTCTCAAATAAATAAATAAAAATCTTAAAAAAACAAAAAAACAATTAGTAAACAAAATCCAAAATTTCATAGCACAGATAACTAGAGAAAAGAGAGCTAGCAAAAAGGTCTTTATTTGACCATTTGTAAGAAAAGCATGGTTGGATAGCTAAAAGTACTCTGCTCCCTTCTGATACCCAGGTGCTTTTTCTTCATTCCCTCTCCTTCGTTCTGTACTTTGTACTACTGCTTAGGAACCCTCCCTTCTCTGTTTTCACTACTGCCTCCTCCCAGGGCCGCAGTAGCCTGCAGCAGAACAGGCACACCGATGATGGGGTGCAGTGGCGAGCAGAAGGCTGGATGCAAAAGCTCTCATCTTTGATACAACTTTTCCTACTTCAGCTAAACCTATTCTCCAGCATGGTTCTAAACTAGGAGTCACCAAACTTTTGCTGTAAAGCCCCCAATAGTAGACACTTATGGTTTTGCAGACCATATGGTTTCTGTCACAACTACTCCGTTTTTCCATTCAACCACAGTGGACAATATGGAAGCACAGGGGCATGGCTGCAGTCCAGTAAAACTATCTACAGACAGGTAACAGTCTAAATTGGACTCACAGGTGGTGGTTTGCTGAGACCTGTTTCTGTTTTCCCAAATAGATCCTGTTAATAGAGACTCTTAAATAAACTGAGAATTGGGTTAGCTGGATTTCTATCATGTACCCCAGCAACATTTTATTTCTGTGGAAACATAGGGTAGTTATTTGGAAATTCAAATTGAGTTAATCATAACATATATACTTTAAGTATACAACCACTTGTAAGTTAGCCACTGTCTCTTTGTCCTGTTTAAGCCCCAAATTGCCTAGTATTGGGATTTTCTGAGTGCTTGCAGATAGGGTAAAAAAAGCACTGACTATTAGTACTAGATTACCAAGTAAGTGAGTGTTCTTCCTGGGCTCTGCAAACAGAATCTGATCTTTTTCCTTCTGCTGTTTCCCTGAAGGGTCTGTAAAACAACAGAGATCAGAGCAGCAATGTGCCACATGCAACAGATTAGATGCACCGGGTCTTGCTTCTTTTATTTTAACCTTTTTTTTTTTTTTTTTTTTTTTATTCTCCCCACCCCCAGGAAAGAGTTTTTTCTCATCCATGTTGAATTTTCCTGACAGAGCTAATAGCCCAGGCTCACAGCCTCTAAATAAATCAGCAACAGTTGGTGATAATATTGGTTTGGGAAGAGAAAAAATGTTTGCCATGCATTACATTAGTTAGACAGATTGGAACCAGAGTAAGGACAGAAGGGGTAGTAAGGTGATTCTGAATTGTAGTTATTGCCCTTCAGTACACTTGGAATAAATAGATCAAATTCTGGTTTTGAAAATAGCAAAAGCCTAGGAAAAGACCAGAATATTGATTTTAGATGATTTTACTTTTATAGAGAATGGTGATTAAGATTCAGATATAGCATGGGCGCCTGGGTGGCTCAGTGGATTAAGCCACTGCCTTCAGCTCTGGTCATGATCCCAAGGTCCTGGGATCGAGCCCCGCATCAGGCTCTCTGCTCTGCAGGAAGCCTGCTTCCTCCTCTTTCTCTGCCTGCCTCTCACTGACTTGTGATCTCTGTCTGTCAAATAAATAAATAAAATAAATCTTAACAACAACAAAAAATTCAGATATAGCAGATTCAAGAGCAAACTTTCTTAGTTTGAAGTGAAGAATATTGCCCTCCCAAGTTTGAAATGTTTGTTTTTCTTTTCTCTTTTTAGTTTTTAGTAGTTTGTTTTGTTTTGTTTTTGTTCCACTGCTTTATTTATTTATATATTTTCTTAATTTAGTTGTGGCTTCCTTCTGGTGGTGAAATATTCCACTAGTGAAGCATTAATAAATATTATTTAGTTCACTTAATTTTCAAAGAGCAGAAATGCTTACTATTTAGCGAAGCATAAAATACTGTGTTGCATAACATCCTGATAAACCCATTGTAAACTGAAAATATTCTAAGTCTAAAATTCATTTAATTGCCGTAACCTACTACCATCACATGTTAGCCTCACCTACCTTAATTGCACTCAGAACTCTTATATTTGCCTAAATGTAATTTCCCATTTGTTGGGAAAAAATCATCCAACACAAAGCCTATTTTATAATAAAGTGTTGAATATCTCATGTAATTTATTGAATACTATACTGTGGGTAAAAACCACAATGGCTGTATGGGAAAGAACAGTTGTAAGTGATCAGTCCTTTGCCCTCATGATTGTGTGGCTGACTGGGGGTTGTGGCTCACTGCCCAGCATCACAAGAGACAATTGTACACATATCTAGCCCAGGAAAAAAATCCAATTTCAGAAATCCAAGAACAGTTTCTACAGAATGCATATGGCTTTCCCACTTTTGTTAAGTTGCAAAAAAAAAAAAAATCATTAGGTCAAACCATTATGAGTCAGGAACTGTCTGGATAAAAATTTAAAAAGTTGTTGATTACTGAAAGTTGCATGTTGCTTTTTTGAGTCAGTAGAAGAAAATTCTCAATTATCAATACCGAAGTGTCAAGGCAGCAGTTAATCAGGAGGATTAGATTATCCAGAATATTCAGGGTGACTCTAAATATTTGGGGCCATTTATAGTTAATAGTTATATCTGATGTTGAGAAGCATAACTGCCTGTCAAGAGCTGAAACAAGAAAAGCTATCAGGTGACTTGCCTCCTCCCCAAACTCTACCTTTATTATCTTCGGATGCTACAATAATACCACATAATGGAGTCTGTCTGAATCTGCTCCAACTCAAATAAGTTTAATTTTTATCCTTTCAGTTCTGGGTCCAATCTGCTATGGCTAGTGTGGAAGCAATTTACATATCCATGTGATAGCCAGGGATTACCCTGTGCATCAGAAAATACAGAGATCATGCGATGGAACTTAAATTTCCTTCCCTTCTAGCTCTACCTTCAAAATGAACTCATATCGAACTAAAATCAAGACATGTGTAAGACTGTCAGCAGATCAGTTGCAGTAACAGTGGCTCTTTTCATGGCCTCGCTCTTTGTGTGGGGAACAACCATACCCAGATGATCACAGGACAGGCAATTAAATTACAAAGTCACGTTCTTGGACAGAAGACCATACAACTGTGTATGTCAGCTTCTTTTTGATCTATTTAGTGAAGCATTGCATTACATAAAAGTCCCCCATTATTTTTAAAATGTCTTTTAAAATAATCATTTACTTAGTTGGTTAAGCACCAGACTCTTGATTTCAACTCAGGTTATGTTCTCAGGGTCTTGAGATTGAGCCTCATGTGGGGCTCCAAGCTGAGGGGGGACCTGCTTGGGATTCTCACTCTACCTCTTTCTCTCCCTGCCTGCTCACAAATGTGCTCACTACATAAACAAATCATTAACCATGTAAATGTCTGTTCTTCAAGATTAAAATGAAGATCTTTGAGGTCACATCAAATCCTCCTCCACTCCAGTCTTTTTTATATATCAGCTTTATATTTATTTTCCTTTTTAAGATAATTTTTGACCTGCAAAGAAGTTGCAAAACAATACACTGATTATCTGTACGCCAGTTTTCCCTGCCGTTAACATCTTACATATAAATAATAATGTGATTATCTGAACCAGAAAAGTATAGTGATATAGTACTATTAGTAATCTTCAGATTTTATTCAAGCTTCACCAATTTTCTTATGAGTTTTGATTTTTGTTTTGCTTTGGTTTTCTGGTCTGAGAGTCAATCCAGGATTAGTTTTTCCAGAAACTAGCATTTAGTTGTCATGCTGCCTTCATTGCCCTCAATCAAGGACTGATTCTTCAGTTTTTCTCTCTCATGGCCCAGATAATTGTGAAGATCACTTGTCATTTATTTTATAACATGTTTCTCAGGTTGGGTTTATCTGATGTTTTTCTTTTCTTTAGATTGAGATTATATCTCTTTGACAAAAATGGTGTCGGGGTACCTGGGTGGCTCAGTGGGTTAAAGCCTCTGCCTTCAGCTCAGGTCATGATCCCAGGGTCCTGGGATCGAGCCCCACATCCGGCTCTCTGCTCAGTGTGGAGCCTGCTTCCCCCTCTCTCTCTGCCTCTCTGATCTCTGTTTGTCAAATAAATAAATAAAATCTTCTTTAAAAATGGTGTCAAATCAGGAGTTGCATGATATCAACATGTCTTCTTACAGCTTAATTTTGATCACTTTCTTAATGTGTTATCTGGCAGGTTTCTCCAATGTGAAGTGGCTATTTTTCTCTTGTAACTAAGTGTTTTTGTCGAAATTTATTTTGAGACTATACAAATATCCTGTTTCTCATTCTTTTGCCCATTAATTTTAGTGACCATCAATGATTCTAATTAACAAAATTTGTAAATGTAACATTTGTAAAGTGGTAATTTTCTGTTTCCATCATTCTTACTATATTTATTCATTTAAATACTACGAATAGGAAGAATTCTCTCTTCTCCACCAATCAATTCATTGAACTATTTATATTATGGATTATATAGATATAGTAAATGTTATGTTAATATATAATATAATATATATCTTGGATAGTTATTTTTTGAATAAATTATAATCAATTACTATCATTATTTTATTGCTCAAATTTTCCCAGATTTGGTCATTGGGAGCTCCTTTGGGTTGGCTCCTTATAACATATTTTAAGGAGGAAAAAATATATTCTTATGGACACTTCTATGGCTATGTAACAAACCCCAAATTTAGTGGATTAAGATAACACTGCAGTGTTATTAGTTCTCATACTTCTAGGGATTGGCTATTGTAGCTTGGAGTTTTTCACTTGAGATCCATCAAACAGTTGCAGTGGGGCAGCTGATAGGACTGCTGATGTTTTCTTTAGTTACATGTTTAAAGCTCGGCCAAGAGTGGCTGAACAGGAAGAAGCTAGTCAGGTGTTTTTTTTTTCTCCAAATATTCACTCCAAATGGCTAACTAGGCTTCCTCATACAATAGCAGTCTCAAAATAGCTGGACATTTCACATGGCAGGTAGTTTCTCCCAGACCAGGTGTTCCAGGGGACCCATGTGGAAACTACAAGGTTCCTGATGACCTGGCCTCAGAAATTACACATTATTACTTCTACTGTATTCTATTGATCAAAGCAGTTATAGATCAGTGGATTCGAGGCTGGGGAGTGGGAAACCTGGCCAGTCACTATCAATGGGGAAATGGCCTGCAGAAAAAGGAGAGAAAAAATCGATGGTGACATCTTGGAAATGTACATACCACTGTATATACCTAGTATTGATTTAAATTAGTTTAATTTTAATGCCACTTGCTACATCTAAATTCATAAAACTAAGAAAACATTATTTACGCTTATAGTGCTTATGAATTATAAAGTAAGAAAAGTTAAATGCAAACTAAAAATCCCATATATTTTTAATTAATAATATTAAATTACATGACATTTGTTGTTGCTTTATTAAAGCCAAAAATCTGCTTAAGATGTGGTACAAAATGCTGTAACAGGTTTTTTAGTCTGGCATACTAAAACTTGATCCTTTCATTAAATACAAAGCCTGTAGATGTAGTACACATCATGAGATCATTTACTGATGGAGGAAAGGAAAGAGGAATAGAAAAGGTAGTAAAGCTCATGTCTGCAGAGGTAAATGTCTTTTAGGGATTTTATTAAGGTTCCTTAGCATCAGTAAGTTATCCTTTTCATGATTCTATACCTGAGTGACTACTTTTATTTAATCAACTAGATAGTACATATAATAGATACAGGTCTCCACTCTCAAGGGAGATATAATCTATTTCTCTGTAATATAAGGAAGTACCAGCCTAAACTTTCTTTTGTTTATTTTTTTAAAGATTTTATTTACTTATTAGAGAGAGAGAGTGAGAGAGTGCGGTGAAGGGCAGAGGGAGAAGCAGATTCCCCTCTGAGCAGGGAGTCCGCTGTGGGACCTGCTTGATCCTGGGACTCCAGGAACATGACCTGTACCAAAGGCAGACACCCAACCAACTGAGCCACCCAGGCACCCTGAACTTTCTTTAAAATATTGACAAAGGACAAGCTTTTTGTTCTGAGTAAAAATCTTTGGAAGACAAATTAAAGCCTGACCTCTGGTACTTTTATTCCAAAACCTGTGTCAGCAATCTGAGTCTTGTGCCATTAGAAATGCAGTCCTTCTGCTCAGACAAATAAGCACAACTGTTCCTGTCAGACGGCAAGCAGCCAATGCAACCAGAAATCGTTGAAGCAGGTGTGTTTGTGGTAGATGCAAAAATAACTAGAGAAGAGCAAACAAGCACGAGCTCTGTAATGCTCTATGGAGCACTATGAGAAAAGAGAAAACTAAAAATATCAAGAGAAAGTATTTCTTGCCGTACTTGAGAACACAAGTGGATGAAGCGGAGAAAAAAAGCATAGTATTAAAGGATGGATTGGGAGCCAGAGTTAAAGTGGATGTCCTAATTTCTAAATTGAATATATAATAATAAAAATATATATAAAATAATGATATTCTTTTTATAACCACTAGTGGTTTGGGGCTTGGGAGAAATTTATCTGGCAGCTATTGTTAATAAAGTGGTCTCTTATTGGGAGTCGTAAAGCAAAGTGTTTTGAGTCAAGTGATTACCATGATGTGACTCTGGGAGAGGGACCAACCCATGGGAGGAAGCAGCTGTAAGATTTTATTCAGGGGCTTTGGTGGCTTTGGGAGGGGCAAAAAGGGATGCTCTTTTCTGACTTACATACATGCATGTCTCCTTTTCTGCCCATACCTCCCTTTTTAGCTCTCTTTTTGCTTCCCAATTTAACCATGTTGCCAGCCATTGACTGCAATTGACTAGAGAGAACAGAATAAGGTTTTTTTTTTTTTTCCTTTTTCAATATCAGACAGTTCTGGGATTTTATCCCTGTTTCTCCACTTACTAACCAGATGATATTTGGCCCATTTCCTGATATTCTGATACCCCAGTTCTCTTTTCTCTAGGGTAAAGATCTAATAAGTACATCATAGGATTGTTTTGATATAGAAACTTATTAGTTCAGTGTCTGGTACATTGGTGATATGCCATATATATATATATATATATATATATATATATATTTGTAGTCAGTACAATTGAAATCAGTTCCTTTATTATAGATATTTTATCTTGAATTGTGCTTTTATGTCCAGAAATTTCTTTCCATCAAGTAGATGAAAATCTGAAATACATTCACCATATTATGTAATTTAAGGGAAATTCTGATTTCACTTTAAAATTCTAGGTTTTAGATGAAATATATTTTAAAATTCATGTATAAGGGACGTAATGGTTTTAGATGGAATTTTGAGGAGAGTTATCTAAATAACCAAAACGTTAGGCTGAGCTGTTTCCCAACATCAGCTCTTTTGGTTCCCAACATTGGCACTATCGGTATTTTGGGCAGGATGACTCTGTGGTAAAGGATTGCCCAGGACAATGCAGGATGTTTAGCTTTTCCACCCCTAGGTACTAAATACCACGCAGTCATCACAACCACAGTGCTTCTCATTTTTAAATACTATTGAGAGGAGCACTATTCCTCCTAATTGAGAACCACTGGACTAGACCATATATTTGTTTTACAGTAAGGGGTATGTTTCCAGATGTTAGGCTGAACACATACTATAGTGTACAAATTCTACACTATAGCTTGAATAGTGTACAAGTATATACTATACTATACCCCTAGAAATTATAGAAAGATAATTTGATGTATAATTTCACTCTTAAGAAATCTATTGAGTCCTTGATGGACCAGAAATTGCTGTCATAAAGGATTCAATAGGTGATGGCAGCAGTGGTCTCAAATACACATGCTGGGTTTTGAGATGGCCTGATAAATGGTGTTTCATTTCCTCCTTGAGTTCTGAATGAATTGAGAAGAACGACAGTGGGTTAAGGCACAGGTAATTAAATGTTTTGCTTGTCAAGTTGATATTGGAGAATGTGGTTTATATCTGGAGACAAACAAGTTTCCAAATATGGGAGTGAAACAGACTTACCAGCTAGTGGCAACACTAGACTGGGACAAGCCTTCCCACATCTAGGGATGAGGTCGCTGCCACTGAAACATCCATAGTACGAATGAGCAGAGGAGACCTCATGATTTCTGCAGGCAGGCTCAATTTTCAATGAGATGAAAAGGAAGGTGCTATATTTTGTTATACCCATATTATTCCAAATACTGCAGTCAATTTCCTGCCCTCCATGGGAGGGGCAACAAAAGTGAAGAGATGGACCGGGAGTGTTATAGCTGGTGGAATTGAATTCATGTGGAGGAAAGAAACATCACAAGTTGGAAAGAAATCATGTTTCTTTAATTATTACATTGGCATTAACTGCTACAAAGGCAAGGATGTGCTCCATCGCAAAGAGGCGGCCTTAAGGAGCAGAAAGAGCGTGAGGGTGGCCTAAGGGCAAATGAAAGAACAGGTAGTTATCAACAGAAGAGAAACAGGTTGACCCTCTTGTATCTCCCTACTTCTACTTGGGTCAAGCAGCAGTGATGGAAATACACATTTCAGATGGAGCCTGATATTTAGTGGCTTAGATGGAAAAGAAAAATTGGTGATTCCAAGTGGAATGCGGGGACCCTGTTCAGAGACTGACCCCAGGGTCTTTTTTGATTACATATTCAGCCACCAATCCCTCCTGAAAATGGACTTGAATGCAAGCCACAGCAGTTATTTCTTGCCTTTCCTACCCCCCACCCTATTACACTATTTGACACATCAAATAATGTAATAGAAAATCTCAACTACAAACAAATGCAAATAATTATGTCAACAGACATTTAAGGAAAGCCACCATTACCAAAGCAAGAAAGAAAACTCAGTGAATGGGAATATTTACTCCTACCAGCAGGAGTTAATTGAGGAAGCACACTGAGAATAAATCAGATTTTGATATTGGTTTTTTGATTAAGCGTTGTAGCTACATGAATTTAATGAAGCCGTATCCCTGGGGAACTAAGGGAAAACAGCTTGTCATGTAACCCACACTATCCTGCTGATAATGTGGTGAGAAAATAAAACTTAAAAAAAAAACAGATATATAAAAGCATATAGTGCTTTCTAGACATAGACCTCTCTGGAAGAATTAGATGTGTCCCAGAAAGATAGAAAATAATTCAGGAAAATAACTGGACATAAGAATTAATGCTACATAGGGATACACTCAATCAAAATAAGAGATAGAAATTTAAAAAGACAAGCTCTTTATAGAGTTTATCAAACTCAAAACCCAAAGAACAAATAATCCAATCAAGAAATGGGCAGAAGACATGAACAGATATTTCTGCAAAGAAGACATCCAGATGGCCAACAGACACATGAAAAAATGCTCCACATCACTCGGCATCAGGGAGTTATAAATCAAAACCACATGAGATACCACCTCACACCAGTCAGAATGGCTAAAATTAACAAGTCAAGAAATGACAGATGCTGGCAAGGATGCAGATAGAGGGGAACCCTCCTGCACTGTTGGTGGGAATGCAAGCTTGTGCAACCACTCTGGAAAACATTGTGGAGGTTCCTCAAAAAACTGAAACTAGAGCTACCCTATGACCCAGAGATTGCACTACTGGGTATATATCCTAAAGATACAAACGTGGTGCTCCGAAGGGGCACGTGTACCTGAATGTTTGTAGCAACAATGTCCACAATAGCCAAACTATGGAAAGAACCTAGATGTCCATCAACAGATGAATGGATAAAGAAGATGTGGTATATATACACAATGGAATACTATGCCACCATCAAAAGAAATGAAATCTTGCCATTTGTGATGATGTGGATGGAACTAGAGGGTATTATGCTTAGCAAAATAAGCCAATCAGAGAAAGACAACTATTATATGATCTCCCTGATATGAGGAAGTGGAGATGCAATTGGGAGGTTTGGGGGGTAGGAAAAGAAAAAATGAAAGAAGATGGGATTGGGAGGGAGACGAACCATAAAAGACTCAATCTCAAAAAACAGACTGAGGGTTGTTGGGGGGAGTGGGGACGGGAGAGTGTGTTGGGGATATGGACATTGGGGAGGGTATGTGCTATGATGAATGCTGTGAAATGTGTAAACCTGGCGATCACAGACCTGTACCCCTGGGGATAAAAATACGTTATACGTTTATTAAAAAAAATAAATTAAAAAATTAAAAAAAAAACAGAGAAACAAAGGGAATGGATATGGAATCATAAAAATAGTGACTGTGACCAAGAAGAACAATTAAATAAAGACAAAGAAAAATGCTAGTACAGTAGGCCAAGAACAGCCAATGTAGGCTAGAGTAGGGAGTAGGAGGAGACATGGGGATTCCCTGGACTGGACAGTTTGTGAGAGTAGGAGAGAAATTTAGGATGTGAGCAATTCAGCTGATGCAAAATAAGTATGTAATAGAAAGGATAAAGTAAGAAACAGTATAAGACATCTCGACAAGACATATTCTTTTTATTTTTTTAGTTTAGCTAACCCCTGTTACCCACCTTGATGAAGTGTTCTGAGTTGCTTGGTGTGGTATGGGGAGCAGGAAGGAGAATCTGCCCCTTTATGTCTGTGTTTAAGGCTGGGGTGCTGTCAGCTGGTTTCGGTCTTGTGCACCTTCCTTTTTCTTCTTTATCTTTGTTTCCAGTGCCTTTTTTCATTGTGGCAAGAAACACATAACATAAAATTTACCATATCAGCTATTTTTAAGTGTACAGTAGAGGGTGTTAATAATTTGTCCATTGCTGTACAACATTTTCGTCTTGCCAATCTGAAACATCATGCCCATAAACAATTTCCCTTTCCCCCTCTGCTCAGTCCCTAACAACCACCATTCTTCCTGTTCCTAAATTTGACTACTTTAAATACTTCATATAAGTGAAATCATGCAGTATAGCTTTTTGTGAGTGACATATTTCAGTTAGCGTAGGGTCCTCAGATTTTACCCTGCTGTAACATACAACAGTGTTTTCCTCTTTTATAAAGCTGAATAATATTCCATCATTAGCATATGATACATTTTTTTTTATTAATCTACCAATGACCATTGAACTTTTTGCCACATTCAGGCTCTTGTGAATGATTCTGCAATGAGTATGGGTGTGCAAATGTCTCTTTGAGATTCTGTTTTTAATTCTTTTGAATATATCTAGAAGCAGGATTGCTGAGTCATACAGTAATTATTTAATTTTCTGAGGAATTACCATACGGTTTTCCATAGTGGCTACATCATTTTACGTCCCACCAACAGTGTGCCAGGATTTCCTATTAACCCACACCTATGCCAACCCTTGGCTTTATTTTTTTGGTGGGGGGATAGTGGGATGTTGGGAGGTTTTGACAGTAGCCATCCAAATGAGTGTCAGGTGGTATCTCATTCTAATTTTGATTTGGTTTTCCGGATCACAAGCAATGTTGAACAGCTTTTCATATGCTTGTTGGCCATTTGTGTGTCTTTAGAGGAATGTCTATTCAAGTCCTTTGCCCATTTTTTAATTGAGTTATTTGTCCTTTTTGTTGTTGAATTGTAAGGGATTCATTTTCAAAAATTGTAGCATTACTAGGGGGATTTCAGAGCAGCGTTTCACAGTAGCTGCACTTGAATTGGACCATTAATCATTTTATTTGTGTTAATTCACCAATGTGGAAAAGTCCATATGGAGGCATTTGACCCATCTTAAAGGCCCTCGTGTGAAGAAAAATATTGTGGAAAAGAACTACATGCAAAATTTCATGGCTATCCAATTGACGTTGACACTCAACAAAAGATATGATTAAAATGTTCCCAATAGACTATCTAGATTCAGGTTACACAAGGTGGTGTCAAAAGCCAAACATGATTTAGTAACTAAAAAGCAATCGTTTGCCACTGAATGCCTAATGACAGTATCCATAACTGCAAGGCCAGATGTTCAGACTCATGCTTTTTTTGGTGTGTTTTCTTTAGTTTTTGATTTTCTGAGTGCTATTAATCATATGCCCTCGATATGCAGTGTTCAATCCATTTTGTTAGCCTTTTATCATTTTAAACAGTTACGGATTATGTCTCCATGGAGTGTGCTAGAAATGTGCTTATGTTGCACCAACCTATGCTTTATGAGATAAACAAATGAGTAATTCAAGCTTTGTGATGAGTACGTGTGTCACATAAAGGCTCAGTCATAATTTTTGAATTGTCTGCAATGCACATTAAATCAAAATGTCTATCTGAAACAGTAGTAGTATTTCATGAGCTGTGTAGAACAGTTTCTTATCCTATCTCTAAGAATGAGAATGCAGCTTTTTTTTTTTTTTTCCAATTTTGCTTGGGATGTGGTGGAGCACAAAAGTTTAATTTAATCACTGTCAAGGTCAAGGTGCTAGAACCTACTTGCTGCATTTTTTATTCCTATTGTCTTAAAAGTTTAGTAATTTGTGCATATGGTTAGTATATCCCTGGCTACAGGATATTGTTCTTTACTTTACTTGAGGTTTTAAAAAGTGGTTATAAATCTGAAAGTCTTGAAAAATCAATAACATAAAATAATTATGAAATGATATTTTTCTAGCCATCTATGATGGTAATTTCCTGAATGTGCATGTGTGTGTGCCTGTGTGTGTGTGTGCTTGTGTGTGTGTATGTGTGTGTGTAACTATTTTCACAGACTGGGACAAATTTTGATAAGGTTGCTGATACATTTTGTCCTCTGGCAAAACCCTTTATTGGACTCTATGATCAAAATGAAAAATGGCTTCAGAAGCGTCCGTTCAAGTCTTTTGCTTTGGGAAATCATGTATAAGCAATCATGGGAATCTTCAAATCAAACTAACTTATGTTCCCTATGGAGACATTATTTTGTGATTTTTTTAACAGCATTTTTAGCCATTTGTCATTTCTTTATGGAACAAGATGATCATGAAAAGGAGTATTACTAATTTGTGATGCTGATTGCATTTCATTTCAGCTGATTAAAAGCCAGCTGGGACATAGTACCCCAATGCTGTTTATAAGAATCATGTCTGGCATGTGCAAAGTTCATGAAAATCCTTAGCAATTTGTTAAATAATGTGCCAGGTGATAGCTATAGATTTGTAATATTTTAGAAAGGTCTATCTTTAATTCATGAACCTTTCAATTTCCTTAAAAACTTGTGCCAGGAGGGCAAAGCTGCCTGACCCACTTATAGTTACTGCAAACTCCGCTTCCCGTTACAGTTTCAAAGTAGGCTATTGCTCCTGCCTGCTGTGTTCAACATTTTATTGAGACCATTTTTTTCTTTGACTCTTGAATACCCAGGTAGTTACTTGTGATAGTTATTTCAAATTTCTATTCTCTCTCATTTTTTAAAGAATGAGTCCATACTTTATCAGAATTCTGCTCAAAGATCAGCTAATGAGAACTATTGTATGCTAAAGTCATAACATGAAAAGAACTACGAGAGATTAAGAGGGAGAAGTGTCTTTTTAAAAGTCTCTTTCTTTTCCACTAACTCCCAGATATGGTGTGGTCATTGTTAATCTTAATTTGCTAGACTAAGTTTTTCATACTTCTACTATGGAACACAATACCGGGGGGTTGGAAAGAGTGCTATTACTGTCATG
Source organism: Neogale vison (assembly GCF_020171115.1). Lineage (NCBI taxonomy): Eukaryota > Metazoa > Chordata > Mammalia > Carnivora > Mustelidae > Neogale > Neogale vison. Next base: position 93,836,142 of record NC_058093.1, on the reverse strand, counting down.
TCTCACTGAAAATGTCTTTTAAATAGTAGGTGTTTCTCATAATTATTTTTAAAAAGAATTATTTTGATAACTTGCTATGAACCAAGATACTAAGGATAGAATGGAGAACAGGGTATATGGAGCATTACCCCCTGTATCTTTTAACTTAATGGTGAAGTTATGTACTACACAAGTGCTTATAAATATAAGTAATTATTATTCTGATAAGGACTATAAAGGAAAAGTTCAGAATAAAAAGAATGAGTTTAGCAAAATTGATGCCAGGTGAAAGGAACTTGATTGGTCAAGAAGAGTTCTTCATTTCCAACCAAAGAAATAGTATATGTAAATCTATATGTAAGGAAATTGTTCAGATCATTGGAATAATTGAAATAGAACTAATGGCTAAATTATAGCCAGTAATAGAGTTGAGGAGTGGCCTAAAATAAAGCTACATCAGCGGGGAGGGAAAAAGGATCATATGGAAGTCTGTAAGCGAGTGTACCTAGAATTTATGATGAAAGCAATAGAACCAATTAAGGGTTAGGTTGGAGAGTGGCATGATTAGATTTAGGCTCTCAAAAGATCACTCTGGCAGCAGTGTGGGGAGGAATTTTTTGTGGGGAGAGACTGGATTAAGAGAGACCAGACTATTTTCATAATCTGGTGAAGACTTGATGGTAGCTTTGATTATCAACATATCATCGGAGATGAGAGAAAGGGACGTGCTGAAGGGGTGTTTTAAAAGAAGAATACCCAAGATTAGGTGGATAGGGGAGTAAAATGGAGAGAAGTACCCGGGAAGACACTCGGGTTTCCAGCTTGAACAATGACAGCGTTGATACCACTGATGCGTTAGTCTCTAGAGTGAAGCAGAATGGAGAAAAGATCATTAATAGGACTTTGGAATATGTCAAGTATGAAGATTCTGAAAAAATAGCAGAGATGTCTGTGGACAATGAGAGCTAAATGGAAAGGTTGAGTTGCAGATTCAAGCCTGGTAATCGTTAGTCTCAGTATTGGTAATGGAATCTTTGGGATAGGATGAGATCTGCTGATCTGAGAGATGGCAGAATGTCAGGTGAGAAGAGATGAAGACTTCAGAGCAAACCCTCAGGAATTCTAACATTAGAGCGTGAAATGATAGAACATGGTGTGAGTTTGGGGTGTCATTTAATAACTTACGTAATTAGCAAGTTATGTTGAACATGGAGCATTAAAGTCATACATTTGATAGATTGTTTCTTATCACCATCAAATGAAGTACTGTATTTTCACCAGGATACACACAATATTCTGGGAATTCAGGCAAGTTTTGCCTTTTAAGGCTTCAGATTATTTGTTGGCAAAATAAAGACTACCCAACTGTCTGTGCTTAAGCAGAGTGAGTTACAATGTTAGCAAACATTTATACAAGGGGTAATTTCCAACTAAAGACAAAATAGAGTTCTGATAGAAGGATAAGTCTCCATGGATAAGTCTTGATAGAGTTTAGGAAATAGATAAAATGTAGATCATTATCAGCGTTGGACTCTGGGTCAGTCTTGAGCATGAGGACACTGAGCACATGGGAGGGAAAGAGAAGACCTAGAGGGAGTGAAGACAATTAGGAGATGGGAAAGCCTAGAGAGAAACTTTGCCAACTGAAAATTTGAAGGATAGACTTTCAATAATACTGATAGTATTATTTTGAGTCTCCCTAGAGCCACAAAACACTAAATGGTTGTATTATTTATTCTTTTTCAAAAGGAACACTTTACCTTAAGAAAGGAAAAGAAAGAAGAGAAAAAATTATATAATTCTAAAGGAAAGTTGGATTCTGTATACTAGTCAGTATAGAATAAAAATTCAGCTCTCTTTTACTTTTCTTATCTGCCTGCATAATCCAAATGAAAATTAAGAGGCCATGAGATGAACCATGATTGCTTCTGAAAGTCCACAGGTTTTCACGTTTAATAACTTGCTTTTTATGGAGGGAATTTGTTTCCCTTCCATTCAAAATCAGTTGAGTTTTGTTGGCCTTTCCAGAACCTGACTAAGCTCAAGGGTTGAGAAATAGTCTTCTCAAACTTAGGGGATCTTGTTTTTGAAATTACTGTCTCAGGGCTTATGGGATTTATCTAGATTGGAATCTTTGAGATTCAGAATGCGTCTCATGCCTGCAGCCCTCTCCCAAGGCAAATGTTCACCAGTGGTTCCTGGCACAGACCACTGAGTATGTATCCTGTGTCCCTGACATTCACCCCACAACCCAGGGACGGGGTCTCAGAGTTGCATTTGAGGCTGACCAGAGCGGTGCTTGCCGAACTAGAGTTAAGGTTGAGCTTGCTGTGGGAATGATGGTAAATGTGCAGAGGGCTAGGAAGTGTTCAGGGAAAAAAAAAAAAAAAAAGTCTTTAAAGTAAATGACTTTTAAGCATAGTTAAACTGGTTTTCTTTTTGAACATATAGAGGCTTCAATATGTAAAAACATATATTATGATGGCCTAACAGTTTGATTTGGTATGCATCTTCACTAGCTTTTTTGATGGCAGAATTAATTCTGTTTAACATCAGCTAGAATTAGTGTCCCCTGCAAGGATTATTCCAATAGAGTATAGAAATGTTGAGTTAGCCATAAAGGAGACTGGGTACCTTATAAGTTGGCCTAGTTATGGAAATCTGCTCCGTTGAGATGTCCTTTATTAGTCAGTGACTATTTGACTCAGATTTCCAGTTTTTTAAAGATAGATATGCAGTGTTGGTTGGAAAGAAATCAGGAGTAAGTGGAGGTGTGGATAGTAAGCAAAGCAGAAAGAAACTGAGCAATGAGTATGATGATCTGCTAACTTCTAGAGAAATAGGTGGCTTCATCTGAGGGTTTAGCAAGATGCATCAGTTGCCAGATGTGCTGTTAGACTATTCCTGTTACTCTTGGCTTCCAGTGGACCTTTGCCCAGTTGTCTGCAAGGCCCTACAGCTACAGACAGTGGTCCATGCATCCCAACCTCCCTGTGTATCCTTAACTGACCTAATCAATCATACTCCTAGTCCTTAAAGCTGGAATGTCTCTGTTGACTCTGTCCTATCCTGGATGATGTCACGGATTTCTGTAACAGAATCATAGGGGTAAAGATTTATTCTTCCAGGTCTCCTAGCACACTGTATAAATTAGGTTGTGTATTTGTTTTCATGCCTGGCACTCTGTAAATCCTTTACTAGAGAGAATTTGACCTGGATTTATCCTTTTTGTTTTTCTAGATAAAGACTTGTAAATAAATACATACGAAAAAAAGAACCTTATACCTACACTGCTGAATATAATAGATGCTTCAACCATATAGAAGCTTTCCTTCAAATCTTTTACAATCCTTATTTTACATATTTCAGGAAACTACACGTGGTTGAAAAAGAGGTAAAGTATATTTTAGGAGAATTAGTAGGCTGTGGCTATAACAGAAGAAAATACAACACATTTGAATCAATCTCTGTGTCACATTCTATTAGAGACAGGTAATCTTACAACCATATGGTCTGCTTTTACAGTCTTCCAACTGTGTCTGATATCTGATGCTCGTCTCTCTCCCACTAATCCTCTTTGTAACTACATGGCTGGCCCTGGAGGAAGAGTCAGCATCTCTCTCTCCCCTCTGCTTCCAGACAACTCTGTGCATAACTCCACTGAAAAGATTTTATTACGTAACATTATAATTATTTGTTTATGTATTTGTGTTTCCCATGAGATTATGAGTTTCTTAAGGGTTAGAGTAGTGTCTGATTTGCCTTTGCACCCCCACAACCTCATAGCTCTTGGATGTTGAATGCATGAATATAATAATATATAATAATGCCATCAAGAAAGAATTCTTTCTTCTTGATACCTCTGGTAAATGTGCAATGCATGACACTTTACATTTAAAAGTCCCTCTTTCAACAGGGACTGTTTAACTGGGAAACTGGTTAAATTACCTGGAGGTTCATTGTTGGAAAGAGCCTATAACTTATATTCATGGTTTCACCAATTCGGTCAATTTTTATTTAATACTCATATATTAAAATCCTCTGCTAAGCAGTGTAAAGACAACATATTGGTACATTTAGATTCTTTCTGTTATAGGTCTCCAAGCAAATTTTATGTTTATATAAATACGTATATGTTTATATAAATATGTATATATCATATATTCTATATATATAGAAGATATATGTATTTTATGTTCTATATATATAAAATATATGTTTATAGGGATATATCTAAAATTATAAACAAATATCTTTATATATAAAATATATATAAATAAAATAACATGGGGAACATCTAACAAATAGGAAATAGCCTCAGGTTAAGAGTTGTGCATACAGGGCGCCTGAGTGGTTCAGTGGGTTAAGCCACTGCCTTCGACTCAGGTCATGATCTCCGGGTCCTGGGATCGAGTCCCTCATAGGGCTCTCTGCTCAGCAGGGAGCCTGCTTCCTCCTCTCTCTCTCTGCCTACTTGTGATCTCTCTCTCTGTCAAATAAATAAATAAAATCTTTAAAAAAAAAAAAAGAGTTGTGCATACAGGTTCCATCATCACCTGTGACTGAGTTGTTTAGTAGTTGCCTTTGTGGTTATATATCATATTATGAAATCTATGGTAATCTTGCTTTTTTTTGTAGTTATGAAATACAGAATCAAGGTAGAACAACTTTTTTCAAAAACCAGCTCATAAACTCAGTCCTATTTTGATCAAAATTTGAATTTCAGGTCCCTCTGGGTATCTGAACAGCCATTTATTTCTGCAACTTGATCATCTAATCAAAAGGGAATATTCTGAATGCATTTTCATTTTGTCTAAAATTAACAGTCAGGCTTCAAGCAGATGTTATGAGAGATTGGAAATAACTGGTAAATAAAAAGAATAGCAAGGGACTACTGCAGTCTAGCAAGGAAATGGCAAAGTAAACAACTGAATAAAAAAAAATTTAGTAAGCACCCACTCTAAGTATCTTTAATAGATTTATTTGGAATGATAGAGTTTTTAATGGTTTGTGAAAGGAGTAATCATGAATGAGTTTCAAACCTCAAATATTTATGCTTTTTAAGAAGACCCACAAACTTTAAAGCTTTTTAGAAGCTTCATGTTCTTATGGAGGGTTTTATTTTTGCTGGAGCCAGAGCAATAAAAACGTAAGCCAGTTGCTATCAACTCTTAACATTGAAATGTGGATGGTCATTTAAATGCTGCAAGGCTGAGGATCAGAATGGCCCATCAAGGTTGTGTTACAAAATAAGCAATATCGTGTAATTGATATTTACTTTACAAGGAAGAAAATGACACAATCATAGCAGGAATATTTCAATAAGAATAAAGGATTTCTTTTGTAAAGATATATTGTAACGCCTATATATTCCTCCTATAAGTATCTTAAGAGAGGATGAAAAGTAAAAGAAATTCCTATTTACAATTGAGAAAAAAACAGATGTTTGTATAGACATTAAAGCATGTGAACAGATAATTCCTAATGCATGAATGCTTTTTAAAATCAGCATGGGCGTTCCTGGGTGGCTCAGTGGGTGAAGCCTCTGCCTTCTGCTCCGGTCATGATCTCAGGGTTCTGGGATTGAGCCTCGAGATGGGCTCTCTGCTCAGCAGGGAGCCTGCTTCCCCCTCTCTCTCTCTGCCTGCCTCTCTGCCTACTCGTGATCTCTCTCTCTCTGTGTCAAATAAATAAACTAAGTCTTAAAAAAAAATCAGCATGAACTTTCTAAAGAGTTGTAAATATAGTCACACCATTAATTTTTCTAATTAATCCATCCTCTATGAAGGCAGAATGACCAGTGTTTCAGAGCCCACACTCTGGAGTGAGACTTCCTGGCTTGAATCCTACCTCTGCTGCATAAGCTCCTTGGATTTGAAAAGTTAACGAACTTTTTTTTTTTTTTTGCACCTACTTTTTTCTCTATACAGTAGGAATGATAATAGAATACAACTGTGGAGTGTATAGAATAGTACCTGGAACAAAGTAAATGCTCTGTAATGTTTAGCTAATTCTAACTATGCTTTTTTGCCCCTTTGCCTTGTCTTATTGGTTCCTGAAAATCATAGGGGTAGTAGTCTGCCATGCACATCTAAGAGGGTAAGAGTGGGCATCTGTCAAGTCCCCAAAAGGCATGGTTTCTCATTTATACGGGAGTTGCTGTTGAAGGCTAGTCTGTTATAGTGGTCCTGTAGTATTAATCTTCATCACTAGGCCACCAAGGTTCTTTATGTGAAGGCAGTTCTATACACATAGTGTGAAGTCTGGCCAAGGGTACCCTGTCACATGTTATCAGTTTTGCTCAGTACTTTTATTTCCCAGACATACCCCTTGGATCTGTACCTGCCCTGGTGTATCCTTTCGGGACTGATTCCATGATCCACCAGTAAATGGGCTAGTACTCTTGCCCCCCTTTCTCTCTTTAAGAATCAACACTATGATTAGATATCTTTTCCCCTTTAATCCTTAAACATCAAGTATCTGATAACATCCCTTTAGGAGCTTGAACAATAAGGCTGCTCACTCACCCTTCCAAAGGAAAACTATCTTCAAGTCCAAAAATATATCTATGGTGGAGTGTTATTTTAATAGCTCCTAATAAGAGCCTACTATCCACGTCCTCGGTGTAGCCCTTCCATCACTGATTCTGTGCTTGCCTGCATGACTTGCTTTGACCAACGGGATGTTAGTTAAGATGATACAGGCATAGATTTTACAAGTGCTTGCCTGCTAGTGATTGTCCTGTTGGATAGCTGCTGTCATCCCTTGAGGGGGTCTGGCAAAGAAGCCCAGCTATTCCATCTGTACAACTCAGCCCAGCCTCTAGCTGATCTTCCAGCTTAATGCCGTCCCATGAATGAGCCCATCCAACACCAGGAGAATTGCCCAGAAAACCCAGAGTTGTAAGCGTTGTTTTGTGTGGTTTGTGTGCATAAATACATAAACTGATAGTGTCAATGCCTACTATTCAAACTAAATTACTAGCAAACACCTCTCTCTCCCCTAGTGAAGAGAAACACACACACACACACATGCACACACCACACATACTTTTACTCTTTGGTAGCAGATGTCACTATGCTTGGCTTGAAAATGCACTAGGTGTTCACAGGAGACATAGCTTATAATTATATTTGTCAAAACAGATTAGTGACATTCTATGTATATGATTCATTAAACGAAAGATTGGTAAATGCCCAGGCAAAGATTTTACTAGGTATTAAGAAAATTCAACCTTAAAGAAAATATGTGAAAAGAAGGAAAAATAATGAAATTGGTATTTTACAATTAAACATCTTCAGATGTTGCTATGCTTCAAAAATACCTGTTTCCCCATTTTGAAGTGTCTAAGTATAACAGTAGTGACTGTATCCTGTGATGTTTGGTGACCATAGGTATACATTTGGGCATCTCCATTTGCTAGTTTTGTGGTCTGGGGGAAAATGAGAGGCTTTTCTGAGCTTTAGTTTTATCTACAAGCAAAGACTACATTATTTCATGGGTAGTACTGTTACAAGTATTAGATAATGATTTCACCAAGCACATAGCACAATGTTCGGCCCTCGATGTCTTAGTTGTTTAGTATGTTCAGGGCTCTGCTTCCCATTGCTGGTTGCCAGTTTTGAGACCATCTGGACAGACTTTAAAAAAAAAACCACTGGAAAGTATCCTATTTGAAAAAGGAATTTGGAGAAAATGGACAGTCTAACTTTGGGGGCCTTCTAAGTCTCTCTTTTGAGGATAATGCATGACCAATACCAATACCCCCCTTTCTAATCTTCCATCCCCAAGTGTTAAGAGTTGTAAGGTGAGACTCATCATAGGAATGAAATTGTAATAGCCAAGTAATAATAACTGTGGGAAGAGCTGTGATGATAATTTGCTCTGCAGCTCACTCTTATTCACACCTGTTAGGACATTTCAAATGGAGAGTAAGGCTTTACCCTGTATTTCTAACAATTCCCTTGTAAATTGCATTTTAATCCTACCACTTATTCATATCTTAGAGTAAAATATTTCTCCACGTATTCTCTTTGGCCTTTGCCCTGACATGTTCCCTTATTCATGATGATGCCCTTAGCCACCAGTCCTGAGATGTGCCTCTTTCCAATATTGAGAACAAGTAAAGCAAACTTCTTTTATGAGATAGAAGACTCTTTAGTCATTTTTTTTTTTTCCTATAAGTAATTCTGAGATTCCCACTGAAATTTCTTCATGGACATGCTCCCTAAAAAAAAAAGAAAAAAGAAAAAGAAAAAAAAAATATGGATATCTAAGACTGTCTTAAGAGCCTTATTTCTTTTTCTCTTGTTTTATAAAATGATTCAAAATCGAACAGACCTTTCACTCTCATAGCATCTGCCAGAACATTCTTGGTGATGATTTAGGGCTGATTTAATTTGCAGACATGGATGATTTAGATGTAAACTTACTACAAATATAAAAAAATATGTATATTGAAGGCTGGAGATGAATATGGCAAATTGATTTGAGGAAACAATATCTTAAACAACATTGAGGCCATTAATGGTTTAGAAGAGTTCACCTTACAGGAAGAAAGGGGAGTGCATTAGGAAAATGGCTCTCAGGTAAGCAGCCACACTGGCACCAGCAGTGACCTCCCCCCAGTCTACTTCTGGTATTGCTTGTCACCACCTGGAGTTTCAAGGGAAGCAGGAGTGATCAGGAGTTGGTGTAGACCCCTGATAAACCATCTTGTATCCAGGATCTCTTCAGTGCCAAACACAGTGTCTCACACTTGGAAGAAGCTTCATGGATACTCACTGAGTGATGATTTCAACGTGGCTCTAGTAACTTTACTTTTCCAAGTATCACAATCTGGTTGTCAGCTTTCATGAATCATTTATATCGGTGTCCTTAGTTATAAATATATGGATTTGTGGGTTCTCTGAGTGCCTGCAGCTGTTTACAGAGACAGCTTTTACTTATGGACATTCATCAGATATCCTAACATACATATTCCTTTGCTGAAAACAAACAAAACAAATCCCGCACCCCATTATCTGTAGAGACCAAAACCCTTAATAGAGCATCTAGGGTCTTCTACGATTTTGTGTGTGCTTACATTTATAGCCTTATTTCCCACATAAACCTTAGGTTTAAGTCCAAGGAGGGCTAATTAGCCATGCCATTCCCTCTCTACAGGATGTCATCCTTCCCCATATTATCAGGCAAAACTGTATGCATCATTCATGGTCCTGGGAAGGAGCTACCACCAGGAACATCTCAGCCACCACTCAGTCCAGAGGTAGATTGAGCTGGGCAAGCATTTGAAAGAAAGGTCTGGTAGGGCTTAGTGCTGGGACACAGAAAAACCAGCTTATCTAAAAAAAGATCTGGGGCGCCTATGTGGCTCAGTTGGTTAAGCAACTGCCTTTGACTCAGGTCATGATCCTGGGGTCCTGGGATCGAGTTCGCATTGGGCTCACAGTTCCAAGGGGAGTCTGCTTCTCCCTCTGACCTTTTCCCCTCTCATGCTCTCTCTCTCTTTCAAATAAATAAATAAAATCTTAAAAAAAAAAAAAAAGATCTGAGAGTTAAAGAAAAGGGGAGTCAGTGATAAGGCATCAAGGCAGAGGAAAAGAAGGTGAAATTTTAGAGAAATTATGGAGAACTTTAAGCCACCATACTTCCAAAGGAAGACAGCCATGATGGGGGGTGGGTTAATTCAAAGTAAGCTCTCAGTGAAGGAGGGCCCATCAGCCAGAGATAGCAGGATGCTATGGAGAGGCCTCTGGCCTTAATCTGCCCTTTTATTTAGGCCTCATTGTAGAAGAGCACGCTCACCTGTAGGCTATTGTAGTAACATTCAACACCCTCTAAAACCTTCAGTCCCCTCCAGGGCACCATGAACTGTTAGAAAAACAGGTCATGTCCCACGTACTCTTTTCGGATGTGCATATGACATGCCTTCCTGCTCTACTCTGAGGTGCTGTCTAGAAGGTGGGCTTTGTTCGACACTTAGGTTTCTATCTTTTCCACAACCCACTGACTTCATATTCACAAACACGTACAAGCTCACAAGACAGGTGGTGTCTGAGATAGTTTTTACTGAGATAATAAATAAGGCAATGAATAAGTAACCTACTTGTAATATAGAAATCTAATTTGAAATTCAGTAATTTGGGGAAATATGAGTTTAACATATAACTAGCAGGGCTGTGTTAACTAAATAACCATTACATTTTTTAGCTTAGGTAATCGATACCAAAAATTAACTTGCCAGATAAAAACACACTGAAGTCTATGACCTTTTTTTTTTTTTAAAGATTTTATTATTTATTTGAGAGAGACAGACAGAAATCGAGACAGAGAGCACAACCAGGGAAGAGAGGGAGAAGCAGGCTCCCTACCAAGCAGGGAGCCCGACATAGGGTTGGATCCCAGGACCCTGGGATCATGACCTAAGCAGAAGGCAGACACTTAATCAACTGAACCACCCAGGCACCCCTCTATGACCTTTTTTAATGAAACAATGTCCTCAGGGACATCTCCATATATGAAATATGGACCAAAATGCAGAAAACAAGATTTCTGGTTGACTCTGCTGAACTTGAGGTTGAGCATTTTTGAACCTTAGTTTCCTCTTCTTTGAAATGGAATAATTCCCTGCCTTAGCTATTACTACTTGCTTTTTCAGATCTTTGTAAAGCTTGCAAAAAAGACATAATGCTGCCTAGTTTTTCTCTAATTTTTCTTTTATTGGTTATGTATCAATAAGTTATTGTGAGGAGAAGAAATATCAGGAGATGGGTGGCATATAAGATGTTTCTGAAAGGCAAACTTTAAGAAATTTTAACTACAATACTTCACTATTATTTAATATTTAAATAATTTTAAGGGGTGCCTGAGTGGCTCAAACAGTTGAGAGTCTGACTCTTCATTTCAAGTCAGGTCACAATCTCAAGGTCATGAGATTGAGCCCCACATCATGCTCCACGCTCAGCATAGAGTCTACTTGTCCATCTCCCTCTGCTCCTCTCCCTGCTTGTGTTCTTTCTCAACTCTCTCAAATAAATAAATAGACAAATAAAATCTTAAATAATTTTTAATATTTCCTATAATTACATAGTATAATTAAATTAAATATAGACATTTTAATAGATTATTCACTCTTCTAATACAATATTAAATTATAGAATTTCCATAACTATTTTTCCTTTTTCTGTTATTTCCTTTGCTGTCATCTCTATTATCATATTTGTCTACCAAAAGCACTTGAAATGAATATTAAAAGAACTAGCTCAAGGAGGATAGTATGAAATTTTTGCTTTGCCTCTTTACTTCCAGAGTAATGGCATTTCACCTTCAAAGTTACTGTGTATTTTTTCAGGATTAGTTCGTCTGAGCAAAAAAATAGGTAAAATGAAAAATAAATGACTCTTTTTCCTTTTTTGCTTGATATTTTTCCCTGGAATTCATGCTTCAGTAACCAAACTGTTTGTTAGTCTCATGTCCTGGTGATGCTGTAGTTAACTAGCGTAACTAATATGTAGTTAGCTAAGCCTTAGACAGCCTACATAGCAGAAAGCCTGATAGGATATCAAGAGATCTGGATTCTAGACCCATTTTTCATTTTAATTACTTGCTTCAACTTGGGCAAGTCACTTTACATCTCTGAAATTTAGTTTCTTCATGTATAAAAGGAGAGAGTCAACAGAAATCAGAGACACAGGCATTGAAGCAAGTTACACAAATGTGTTATTAGGACAGGAATGATGCAATTGGCAATAATGGGGCTTCTATAAAATTATAGTTATCCTCCATAAGGTATTTTTTAATTCTGTGCACACCTACAAAACAAGTCTGCAGGCTAATTCAAAGGCCACCAGTTTTTAATCCTTGGATTGAGTCATCTCTATGTACCTTTCTAGCTTTAAAATACTATAATATTTATAACCTACACTGGTATGGGCTAACATAACCAGACACCAGAGACTGGTTGGCCAAAATAGCAGAGATTTATTTTCTCACAGTTTGGAGTCTGGAAGTCGAGGATTCGGGTTCCAGCAGAGTCAGGTTCTTTGTGAGGATTCTTTGTGGCTTTGTGGCTTGCATGTGGCCTCCTAACTGCTATGACCTGAATGGTTTTTTCTGGGTATGTGCCAGTCAGGAGAGAAGTATCTCTCTCTCTCTCTCTCTCTCTCTCACTCTCTCACTCTCACTTCTTGCTTTTCTTATAAGGCTACTAGTCCCATCAGGAGGTCCCGCCCTTACGATCTAATCTAATCCTAAGTGCCCCACCCAAGGCTCTCATCTTCAAACACCATACTATTAGGGTTGGGATTTCAACATATGAATTTTGGGGGACACAGATATTCAGTCCATAACATAACCCATTCGATGTATCTCCCTAAATATATTGGAGAGGGTGAGTTATGTAGGTCAAGGCCCTAAAGGACTGAGAATCATTTTCCTTTGAAGAGGAATGATAGAGTGGGAATAAAAATTCCCTATACCCAGAGGTTAGGGAAGGGAAGAGTAGGGAGGAAGTGTGAACTCACTGTTTTCTGTCTGGATTTAGGATATGTTAAAAAAAAAAATCTTTAAATCTCTAGATTAAAAAAAGTTATAGATTTTTATACTAAAATTTCTTGCCAAAAATACAAGCTTTTTTTTTTTCTCTCTCTTTTCTTCCTCTTTTTTTTTTCCTTTCTCTTAAAAAAGTGTGGATCAGTATTTTGGCATTTATTTAATCCTTTGATTTTTCTCCTAGCCATATGAAAATTATGTCATCAGTAAAGGAAGTATTTAGCTAAATTAATTCTAGATTCGTCAGCTAGCTTACATTGAACTGTCAAAGGGTAATATACCAACTCAGTTGGTTTCAGTACAAACCCATTTTATCGATGATGTTATATTCAAATGCCTGGGTTCCTTTTCAGACATATCTTTACTGTGACCATTTAGATGATCAGAATCGAAGATTATAGAGTCAAGAGCACTTCACTGTTAAAAACAAACAAACAAAGAGTTGTCTAAGTCTATATCATTTGGAAAGTATTTTTTAAAAATATTTATTTATTTGAGAGAGAGAGAGAGCAGGGAGAGGGACAGAAGGAGAGAAATAGAGTCTCGAGCAGACTACATGCTGAGCGTAGAGCCTAATTTGGGGCTCAATCTCAAGACCCTGAGATTATGACCTGAGCTGAAACCAAGAGTCAGGCGCTTAACTGACTGCACCTCCCAGGCACCTCTGGAAATTATTAAAAAGAAACTGAATTTTCTTATCAACTCATTAGGGAAAAATTTGTGTTTTGAGTTTTAGCTTTATCCAAATTCATTAATTCCTAATTCTTACCTAATTATAAATGTGTTCATTGTGCTACTTGCATTGGGAACCCAAACCACAAAAGACTGCCATCCCATAATTTTCAGACTTCTCAATCATAATTAAGTAAAGTAGTCTTAGAACTCTGCTTGGAATTTCTTGAGCTCAGTCCAATTTGATGTTTATTTCCTGAGTAGTCTTAGTTTCCTTTATAAGGATTCATTTTTCCAAGGAAACAGACTACTGGCAGATTAGAATGTAAACAGTACATAAGTGTGTTAAAGCCAAGTTTTTAAAGAACATTTTCCCATTTTCCCACCCAGTACACCAGGTTTCCTTGGATTTGATTTGAACTCATTGACTATCCCTCCTGGGTCATTGTTGTTGTTTTGAAACAACCTCAGACATTTCCCTTCCTTTTCCCCATAAGGTACCACAGTTTGGGAGGAAGCAGGTCTCTTATAGTCAATCATGAGTTTGTCTTGGCCAAGAATAAAATTAGATTATTTTGGCTTAGGTTTGTTGCTGTTTTCGGCAGTCCCTCAGATTGATTTCTGGCATTATTTGCTTTAGCAAACAGCAGCTTGGAGGAATAGAGGTGACTTCAATACCAAAATCCATTGTCTACGGCTTTAAATTTGCACCAGACTTTTCTTTGTGACGCATTAGATCTAAGGGATACCTAATTTTAGAGCTACTCTTCTAGAAAAAGAGAAATAAAAATATGGAAATAAAACCTGAGATTATATAGTTTCTAAATCAGTGGTCTTTGGGGGTTGAATGTCCTAAAAGGGGCAGAATTGTTCTTTTTTTTTTTTTTAGAATTGTTCTAAATCAGGAAAGTAAACTGAAAACTTCTAAGTAACCAGCTACCTTTGCCTTTCCACACAGTTCAGAAACAATTTACTCTCTTCTGTACTCCCTGATGTTCCTGCTAATTCATCTCTCATTATGACCAATAACCATCCTGCTTCGTCTTCATCATTTTGACCTCTGTTATCAACAGTTTTCTCTGTGTCAGGTCCTAGTTTTTCCTTCTAGAGGTTAAAAGTAAATTACATCAGACACCTGGGCCACCAGCCACTTCAGCTGTCAAAAGCCAAGGCTTGGGTTTCTGTTGTGTGTGTTTTTATTTTATAATGTTTAATAGAAATGCATAGTAAGCCATTAATAAGTGAAATGAAAGAATAGATGTTTCTGTTGTTTTCACAAAGTCAGAAGAAAAAAATGTGCCAGCTTTGGTTATGTTGGTTTTCTTTCTTTTTTTTTTTTTTTTGAGAAAGATAAATACATAGGAAGAGAAAAACTGGAAAGGCATTACCTATAAAGAATGTATTTATGAGACATAATCTAACATAGTATGTATTTGATTTAAAGTAGTATTTTGTATACCTGGGAGTATTTTAAATATGTTAGAGTTAGTCTATTTTATTCATTCAGTTATTCATTTAAGTGTTTTATCAAATGTATAGATCTTCATAATTTGAAGGATCAAATAGTTCTGTAATAGGAGTAAAAATAAGTAAGTAAATAAATAATTCTACAAGGTTTTTCTCCTTGCCTCCATTTTCTTCAACTACTTTTAGCTGATGATGCTGTTTTTAAATCATATCTCCAGAAACTGTGTTTGGTTTTTGACTTGTTATATTTTCAGATTTACACATTAACTATTGCCTTCCCCATTTGAATAATAAGGATTTAGTTCTCTTGTACTATCCTGCCCTCACAATGCTGGTATACTTCCCATTTTCCCCATATGATTATCACGTAATTTTGTTAGATCAATATATTCAGTGTTTATATTGATCTGATTATGCACGTACTTTTGAAAGTCTTACTCTAAGTGAACTATGATAATCATTCTTTCCTTGAAACATCTTATTAATATTTTTCTAGTTTTTGTTTTTTTTTTTTAAGATTTTTGTTCATTTGAGAGAAAGAGAGCAGGAGCAGGGGCTGGGGAGGGGATGGCAGAGGGAGAGGGAGAAGCAGACTGCCTGATGAGCAGAAAGCCTGACTTGGGGCTAGATCATGACCTGAGCCCAAGAGAGACGCTTAACTGACTGAGCCACCCAGGCACCCCTAGGTTGGTTTGTTTTTTTGTTTTTCCTTTGCATTGTTTTTCATCTTTTCAGCCCTAAAAAAATCCCAAACTCTTAACTGATTAAGTAAATATTTTATCAAGATAATCAGATCCTTCAGTATCATATTTCAGAAAAACTTTCATGGGTCTTTCTGACTTATTCAATGTCAACTTCATTCATTCAGCCCCATTTCTAGAGAGCCTGTGTTGCAAGTCAGATTAACTCTTGGCTTTTGTTTTTTGCCCCTTAAATATAATATTTTCTTCGGTCTGTACAGCCTTTTGCCTCTTGTCCATTGATTTATGGCTTCCAAAATCATGAAACAATTTTGTTCTTTCCCATTCTCTTAACGCATTAAGGACTCACAAAGTTTAATGACATTTTAGAAGGAGGTGGAAATATAATCACGTTTCCATTCTGCCATCTTTACCTGAAAGTCCAACTAATTTATATGTGTTACATAAAATGCCTTCCTTTTTTTTTTTTTAAAGATTTTATTTATTTATTTGACAGACAGACATCACAAGTAGGCAGAGAGGCAGAGAGAGGAGGAAGCAGGCTCCTTGCTGAGCAGAGAGCCTGATGCTGGGCTCGATCCCAGGACCCTGAAATCAAGACCTGAGCCAAAGGCAGAGGCTTCAACCCACTGAGCCACCCAGGCGCCCCATAAAATGCCTTCCTAAGTGAAGTATGGGTTTATTTTTACCAAAATTGTTGAATGTGTTAGCATGCTGTATGTATTTAACAACACGTCATTAAAGGAAATAAATACAATTATGCATAAATGCTTACTTTAGGACCGGCTGGGGGCAGTAACCTTACAAGTTCTCAATAAAACCATGGATTACAACAATATATTTGAGAATGCTCTGTCATGCCTATACGCACAATGCCGTCATGGAGTATGACAGCAGGAAGGGTCACCGATCAACCTAGTCCAACTTCTTCATTATACACATAAATACACTTGATTCTTTATAATTTTTACCCAGAGTGGGTCATACAGCTCTCTCCAGAAAAGCCAGGGCCAGGCTCAATCTCCTGATTGATGCTGTCACACCTTCAGATTGTGTTTGGGTCCTGGTCATTTGCATGGAGCTTTGGCTAAAAAGCAGATTCCACTTGGGTGCTATGAAGACTTGAAGCAAATGTGGAAAACAATGTATTACCAGAAGAATATTCAGTTACAGGCCCAATTAGCCTTGATAATTTGAATTATGCAGCTGGCCAGTACTAGCGCAAAGTAGTAAAATGTATGAATTTAATATTGTTAGTCACATTAGGTTTTATTATTTCTCCATGCTTAAAGGTAAAAATAGATCAAGTTCCTGTCTTCACTTACAACTGGTAAGACATTGGAAGGTGGTTTTACTCTTAACTAAGCTAACATTAGCAGGTATAAAATTTAAGATACCAGAGGTCACTTGATTTTGAACGATGAATATCACTTCAGACAATTTCAGTTTCACATAAGAACATGGGTTGTTTACATTGAAAAATGAATCTTTGAGGTTAAATACCATTATTCTGGGCAGAAAACCTTTTGATAGCAGGCTTCCTGTTGCATTAAAATATGATTCTTTCCTTCCTATGTATTGCATACAACTTTTCAGGAATCCATCTGCATATTGTATGAAGTGAGTTATTCTTCATTAAAATGTCTTGTGAGAGAAGCTCAAGTTTTGTGACTAGTGTATATATATATATATATATAGTGTGTAAGAACTACAATATGATCCTCTAACCCACTGTTACTCAGACTTTTATTGTAGGGTTTTATTAAGTTTGAGATTCTAGAACAGAATGAAAGTGTAACAAATGTGTTTTTCGTAGAGGATGCAGCAAATGCTTGGCCTCCAGAGGGACCAAAGACAATATGGGGATGAATAAACATAATTTCAGCAGCATCTTCGCAGAACCTATGGGGGAGGAGACCTAACAAAAATGAAAACAAATGCCTTCTTGACATGACATCAGCCTTGTACCTAACAGACAATTGATTATAATGGCAGTGATTATGATTCCCTGTAAAGCATGAGTACTCCTTCGTAGTGATCTACAAAGAGGAAATCATCTGTCAAAAAAGAAAAGTTCTCAGAACATGTTTTAGGTGGATAGATCCACAAGCAAATGTAGTTTACTTCAGCTAGGGGTGGGGAGTACGTGTGGATATTGTGTTGATTTATTGTTTCTCTGTAGCAGTGAGATAATGAATATCCCGGTCTTAGCACTTGTTTTTCAATAGAGAACACCAAATTACTTCTTAATTTGGAGTTTCACATCTCATTTGTCACTTAGTTACTGTTACTAGAAGGATTATGTGAGGCAAAGTGAAGCTTCCTGATAAATGATACAGCACTCATTATCAAGATAGCTTATTCGTGGCAGATATGAATAAAGTTTCTGTTTTATAGAGGCTTCTAAGAATCTTAGCTTTCATACTCAAGGGTAAGTATTTTTTTTTTTAAATTCTGTAATTACTTGGTGCAGTGATTTGGCCCAAGTCTTCCATATGCCTTTATATGAAGTGTGGCAGGTAACTAAAGCACCGTCCATCTGTGAAGCGCAGAGCTACTGTTAAAAAAATACCCAGCCCGTTTTTCCTCCTGATTTAGAAGTTGTTTGCACAACAGCTGTTTGCAGAGATACAGGTGAAACTTATGTAAATACTGCCATATTCCTTTAAAAATGGAATAAATCACCTTCTCCATGCGGTGTATGAATTAGCATACTTATTCTTTCACAGCTTCCAAATAGACATTTCCCTTGTACATGTACATAAAATAGAGGCTGGAGGAGTATAAAGCTTCTAGCAGATTGCATAGTTATAGGCAATATTCTGTAGAATGAAGTGTGTGTGAATTTTTTTTCCAAATATATAAAAGAAATGTCAAGAAACTTTCCTGTGATTTGAATTGAGGACTTCATTCTGCATAAGACACAGAATTTGAATGTGGCAGATATTTCTGAACAAATCTGAAAACATTTTAGTGGCAGTGTGAAAAATGACTTGGAAATGCTAGAAAGCATCTCACCATTAGTTTATACCTCTAATGAGGCCATGCTAGAGAAAGAAGGAAAGAAAAAGAATTTATGAGGGGAATTAGATGATTTCTTACTTGACAGTTTTTAAAACGTGGTAAGAAATTAACCACTATACAATGCTTTTGTATTCAAAATTTGTTTACATACAGGTGGTTCTAAGATATATATGGGGTTCCCCACACACACATTAGTTTTCTGTGTGGGGCACCTGGGTAGCTCAGTGGGTTAAGTCTCTGCCTTCGGCTCAGGTCATGATCTCAGGGTCCTGGGATTGAGCCCCACATCGGGCTCTCTGCTCAGCAAGGAACCTGCTTCCCCTTCTCTCTCTGCCTGCTTCTCTGCCTACTTGTGATCTCTCTCTCTCTGTCAAATAAACAAATAAAATCTTAATAAAAAAAAAGTTTTCTGTGTAGATTTTAAGCCCTCCTTGGGCAGAAATTCTGTCTTTTATTACTGTTACATTTCATAGTTCAACCAACTGCATCCTCCAAGTAGCATTCTACAGAATTCTGATTTGGCAAGTATGGCACCACAGAAAATCTAGGCAAATGTGCTTTTTTTTGTTTGTTTGTTTGTTTGTTTAGTTTTGTTTTTCTTAATGAAGGACAAAATTTAAAAGTTTGCAGCCCAGAAACATGTGAAAAAGAACTGTATTAATGATAAAGCCCTAATTCATTATTTATGGGAACATCCTTATTTATAAAAGTTGATATAAATGGTTTTTGGCATAACTTTTCAGAGAATTTCTTTGGTAGCTGCTAAATGCTTCCGATTTCCAGGATTTCTAGAAATGCTGCAGCTGGTTGACATGATTTTTGACACGACCTTTGAGCTTTTTTTTAGAATTATATTTATAATTTATATTTCTTTAAGATTCAGAATACAGTATGGATTGCTTATAGCAACTTTGTTGGGATATAATTTGCTCTTCAATGTATATAAGTTGGTCATTTTTAGTACTTTCACAGGGTTGTGCAATCATCACCATAATCTAATTCTGGAACATTTTCATCTCCCCCAAAAGAAACACTATCCCATTAGCAGTCATTCCCCCTTGCATTATTTTTAATGGGAGAAAGTCAACTGAGATAAATGGAGCTACTCTAAGGAGTTATAAAATCAGGGAGAGAATCGCTGGTGTATAACGAGCTTGGATGCAGGGATGGCTCCTTCCTATTCACTGTCAGGACTTAGAGTGATTGCTGCCAACGTCTTGCTGAGTGTGATGATTTATATGCATTTATAATGTCTTTTCTCAATACAGGTTTTACTATCTGTGTAGGAGGAAGGACTCAGAGAGGCGATCTAAATGGCAGGAGTGGCTAAAAACTTTCTGAAGCTGGTTTTGTCTAGCATCTCCTGTCTTTGTGTTCAGAGTGTGCATCTTTCTTGGTCTAGTTTAAGGGAAGGAGTAGCAGGAGATTAAAACACTTCCCTGGCAGCTTTGTTAGCAAACAAGCTACTCTTTGTACTTATTTATTTGGGGAGACATCACTGTGGCTAACTGAAAATCACTGGTGGTCTAAAGGTACTCCAAGACCACTTGTGTTCATGCAAACACCACGGTCAGGCTCTATGGTGCCCTAGAGAAGGACAATTTTATGCTTTTCCTTTTTAGATTTAGGATTCCCACTGGTTACACCTTTTCAACTCTGGTTCACGAAGGTGCTCACTCTGCGTATCTGGAATCTCCTGATTTTACTAATTGGTCAACATGTATCTCCTGTGTTGCCCACTTCCACCAGCCCACAGCTGATCCTGACCAATGTGCTTCCAGCTTGATCACCTGACCCCATTCCTAGCATTACCTTCTGGAATTTTCCCCACTAGATTGGCAGCCAGAGTTTAAGATCTCCCTTTCTCCTCTGTGACCCTCACATGTATTAGCTCTGTTTAATTTATGAATTGTTTGTAATTGTACTTTGTTCTCTTTTTTCCCTAAGTGTTTATTTTTACCAGTTTTTTGTCAGTTAGGGGGGATATCCCTCAAGTCAAGAGTCCTGTGTAGGCTTCTTCGGTTGTGAACACAGAGAGCTCCGGGCTTAACAGAATAAAGCAGAGGGGCATTTTTTTCACTGTGCATTCTCTGATCTTGTATTAGAACCTAAATAAAGTGCCTCAGGGTTACCTTGGGACTAAGTGTACATTATTAGCTCACTAAGTATTTCTTATTTATTTAAAAATGCTTTTTTTCTGAGAGGCAACAATAATTGGGGAGTATGTTTCCAACATGCAAAATGAGTTGTATCTTTCCATAAGCAAGCTTATAATTGGGCTCCTGCAGCCACGCAGCTTCACATATGGTACTTATGAGTCAATTAAAGCACCCTAACAAGCAATTGCGGGTTTATTGTTTAATTCAATCTCCACAACTCATGCTGTTCCACTCAAAAGTTGCATATATGTCAGTCAGCATGTAATCATAACCACACACTTTATTCAGACTCTAGTTTTGAAGAATGGGACCTCCAAACTCTGTGCTCCCACATGCTGTGTTCTGCATGGGCAGAGAGAAAATGCAGGGGAAAAAACGTATGCAAGAGTGATATGGCAAGAACTGGCTTCTACTTCCAAATTCACTCATTTGGAGAATAGCAAGTGAAAATGCCTTCTCTATTAACTTAAAACTGTCACAGAAATGCAATCACTAACAAATCCACCGAGTAAATTTAGAATATGTGGAGTGTTGGTTGGTTCGACTCCTGTGATTAAAGTCCAAAGGGGGAAGGGCTTGGGTTTGATCCTTCTTTGGAGAAGTTGACTTGGTCATTCCGGGGTGACCTGATGTCTGCACTTAGGAAATGCAAGTGCTAGATGGCCACCTTTCCTGTTCTTCCTTATACGACCAGGGCTCCTGGTCCTACCCCACACCGGGCCTGGCCACATTGGGAGAGGATTAGGACAGTCTTTCTCTCTTGTCTACAGCCAGAGTAACAGCACAGACAAGATGGGAAGACTATTCCACACAGCACGCATGGGACCCTATTGATGTGCGTCCTCACCTTGGCCAGTACTTGGCTCTTGAGCATGGAGTGGAGTGAGGGAGTGGCTCAGGGCTGCTGGCACTTATGGTGGACAGTTCAGAGCATGTCCCCATAGTAGAGACAACAAGACATGCTTGTTATGAAAGAGAGCGTAGAGTTGGCCTTCTTTTATGGGACATAGTACTTTTAATTACTTCTACTGTTCTCACTCTCTCCTCAATTCCAGTATTTCTCTGAAGAGGTTCTCCCTTCATTCACTCATGAAGCCAAAAATTGAAGCTTGAAGGTTGGATGGGGCAGGGCGTGGGGAGATGTGGCTTTGCATTTTGCCTGGCTCAGACTGATCTAAATAGAATAATGCACTTCTGTTTAATGTAGCTATATATTATATATTCTTTTTTTTATTTAAGTACGTCCACACCCAACATGGGGCATGAACTCCAATCCTGAAATCAAGAGTGACATGCTTTACCGTCTGAGCCAGCCAGGTGCCCCTAGATGTACATTCTTGATTATGCTTGATCTTGAATAAGAAATAAGTTCACTTGCCTGTTTTCCCTAAGAATACCCCAGCAGAGTATGGGGAGAGTAGTTCTAAAGGTAGTCTGGATGACTGAGGAAAGCCAGGCACGGTGATTGAAAAATGAAAGAATTAAAACAAAACAAAACAAACCAGCGTGAGAGCAGGGGTTGGGGAAGTCATGGTAAATTTGATTGTGTCAAATCTGCATTCCTTCTTTTATTGGGAGCAGATGAAGTAGGCCTGGTTCTTATTCCAGTGAATGAGGCAGTACCTTGATCTAGAAAAAATACTTCTCCCCTGTGTTACAGGCTAAATAACTGCCCCCCAAAGTGGCAAATTCTAATCTTTGGAAGCTGAGAATGTCTTACCTTATGAGGCAAAAGGGAGTTAGCAGATGTAATTAAGTCTAAGGATTCTAAGGGGAGATTAGCCCAGGTTATCCAGGTGGGTCCAACGTAATCATAGCAGCCTTTATAAGGGAAGTGGGAGACAGGAAGGAAATGGACATGCGCTGAGTTTCCGCACAGGGTGTGCTTTGAAGCCAGAGCTAGGGCCTGTCAGTGAGGGAAACACGCAGTCTCTAGAAGCTGGAAAGGCTGAGTGAGCCCTTTGACTCTCCCTAGCTTCCAGAAAGAACCAGCCCTGCTGACGACTTGATTTTTGCCGTGTGAAACTGATGTCGGACTTCTGACTCCCAGAATTTGTAAGAAAACAAACTTTTGTTTTTTAGTGGCTTAACTTGTGGTAGTTTGTTACTGTGGCAACCGGAAAACAATAACTCCTTGGAAATAAATTAGCATCGGAAAAAAGAAAATCCTGAGGCTTTTTCTGAAACTAAAGGAAAGCGTTGGACTTTCCAACAGAGCGCTTTTTTGTGCCTCTGGCTTCTGCTCCACTGTGGGCTTCAAAGACTCCATCCCTCCATTTCGTGGCACCTGAATGGGTGTCAGTCACTTTTTGGGAGACTTTTCCATACAGAAGCCAAACCCAGGTACAGCAGTCCTGGACCTCAGTACCCAGTGGTGAACTATGTGTATGGCAGGCCTCACGTTTTTTCGATACTTCTTAATTTACCTACTTAATCTAATTAGTTTTCTCTGTCTGCGGCTTGTCTGCCATTATGGCTTTGGGTTTTTCCCAAAAGCCATGTCCTGGGGTGCCTGGTGGCTCAGTGGGTTAAAGCCTCTGCCTTCAGCTCAGGTCATGATCCCAGGGTCCTGGGATCAAGCCCCACATTTGGCTCTCTGCTCAGTGGGGAGCCTGCTTCCTCTTCTCTCTCTGCCTGCCGCTCTGCCTACTTGTGATCTCTGTCTGTCAAATAAATAAAATCTTTTAAAAAAAAAGGGGAACAAATTAAAATAGCCCAAACTAAAATAGCTTTAATTGGAATTGGTACTTTCCCTGATTATCTACCAGGAAGGGAGGTCTTAAGGAAGATTCCATCAGTCTGTAAAGAATTAATTGGAA
This sequence comes from Neogale vison, assembly GCF_020171115.1. NCBI lineage: Eukaryota > Metazoa > Chordata > Mammalia > Carnivora > Mustelidae > Neogale > Neogale vison. The sequence goes on along the minus strand of NC_058093.1, from coordinate 93,812,769 downwards.
GGGAAGGCAGTTCTGCCCTTAGACTCACCAAAAGATGGTTTCCCCTAGCTCCCGTACATTCAAGGGCCCTTCTCTGGCCTTTCCAGCTTCCTTATCTCTCAAAATAAGGAGTCCCAACAGAGTCCAGTTTCCCTACCCAACGCCTATCTCTTCTTAGTCCTTAGGACTCTAGAACTCCCTGCCTATATGGTCCTGAGCCAGCCTCAAGGATGAAAGAGGCCTCTTTGGAGTCTGACTGGAGGAAAGCTTACTCTCGCTACGTGTGTACTCTGGCATGGATGACCGGCAGCTGACTTGTGAATTGAGCTTCGCAGGGTTGACAGCAAGTGCAGGAAGGTCCCAGCTGGGGTAGAATTCAGCTGGAATGAGAAGGGAAGGAAGGGGGCTAGGGTATGGGGCTGGGATTCCAGATGATATTCCAGATGAAAACTTCACCCCAGAATTTTTACTAGAACCTAGCTTTCCAAGATGTTAGGAAAGCAAATATGTTAATGTAGGGAAGTAGAACAGATCTATTACAGATTTGTTAATTTCAGTTTTTAACTTTTAACTCTTAAGACTTGTGGTTTATCACCTCTTCTTACTTTCTCACACTGGACCCCATAATTGTCTGGGGCAGCCTGGCATAATGTCCTTAATTTAGTAACATCGCAGATATAGACCATGTATTTCTGTACATAATGGATCTTATCAAAGGGTAAGTAGAGTCCTAGGAGTGTGCAGAGCAAAGACAGGAAGCCAGCCCACCATATTGCTGGTTCTCTGCACAGGTGTATGGTATGTCAAGTTCCTGGCCTGGCTCAAGTTTTTTTTTATAGGGAACATCCTACCCCACTTTCATGTGTCTGTCCTTCCAGGAAGTGACTCTGACTGCCTGGTGCCAGAGGCTCCTATGCTGTGCTCTTGCAGGACCCTCGGTACAGTGACAATTTCTTCCATCTTTGTGTCCACAGCTACCAGTACAGGGCCTGATAGAATATGTTGTCAGACAGTTTTTTGATCTGGGCAGCTGCTGTCCCTCCTTTCTGTTTCTTGACACACTTAAAAATGGAGCTTTGTGCTTGAAGCAGCTCACGGCAGGACAGTAAGCTCATAGAGCCCTCCTGGCTTTTTACCATGTTACCTCTGCTTCCTGGAAATCATCACCTCTAAAAAGAAATTCTTCTTAACCTTTCTTGTCAACTATGACAATTGAACTCTAGTCCATAGTAACCTGGGGAAAGTAATGTGGTTGTCCTTGGTTAAGGGGGAGTGTAGACAGATGGGGAAGTAGCAGCTTCCATTACTTACTCTTCCCAGGCCGAGTATCATTCTTTCTTATCAGGACAGTGACCCCTGCACTCTTCATGCTGTAAGTGGGGGGAAAATTTTAAAAAAGATCAATTTATCACGGCAAGTCTGATGACCTGAGTCTAGAGGTGATAGAGGGTAAAAAGACTAGCTGTTTAGTAACAGTTAAAAATCTGATGAATTCAGTCACCTTGGAAGCCTGAAAAGGTTGCTTAAGCCTTCCACATTAACAGTGGGTAGTTCTTTTTTAAAAATTAATTCAGACATACTGAGAATTCAACTAGGTCCTTGCTTTGTTTGTCTTGCTAGATTATCAGATAATTTTACATTTTCTGTCAGGGTATTCCTTTTCATGCTGCTAAAATTGAAAAGAGGTAACAGGGGAAAGCAATTAGTAACTCTTCTCTGCTTTTTGTGATTTTTTTTTTCTTCCTCTCTAAGGCTCAGCTTATGTCATAACTATGAGAAAGGTGAAGAAGCTGAACTCAATTCTATGTGTTGTATACATTGTTAGACACTGTAAATGGGAAAATACGACTTCAAACTTCACAGAAGTTCTGGGGGGGGGCAGTTCTTGGTCACCCTACCATTCCCATTTACTAGTAGGTGACTGTTGTCTGAGAGCTCTCATCTGCGTGGCTTGGTTCAAACACGTGCTTCTCCATTGTTCCTTAAGAATACTCAGCTGTCCCAGGCAGCTAGCCTGAAAACTTTCTGTCCAAAGCCTAAGGTCACTAAATTTCAAACATGCCCAATAATGAGATTGTTCTGCAGCTATTGGAACTAATTTTACCTGGCAGTACAATTTTCCTTTCACAAAGACAACAATATTCCAAGTTTAATAAATGATTATAATTGAGCATTGAATTGCTATTCCTTAAACAATCTAGTCCATGTAGAAATAAAGGACAGGAAGGCTCAGTAGTAAATGCCTCTCTCTTTCCTCAAAAGACTGCCTCCTAGTATAGAGGACAGTACTTTAACTACTTAGAAGCCCTCTCCCCCGCCACCACCACCAAAAAAAAACCTTTCTCTAGATTGTGGTCTGCAAGTGATTTGCTATGATCCAAAGGACACAGGACTCAGGGTGAAACTAAATAGCAAATGTCTGATAGATGAATTTTTGGTAATGGCTTTTTTCCTGCTTGCTCACAGCACGTCCTTTCTGTGTAAGATTGCAGTACCTACTTTTCCTTTCTATACCAAGTTCCCTCATTGGTTGTCTCCATTACGGAAAGGACAATGTTGTACCATCTACCTTTCTGTCACTGCCACTACTGTAGCCTTCCAGAAGCCAGATTATGTGTATGTACATGCATATCTATATATACACACACACATTGATTTTATAATGTTTCATAGTTGCTTATAGATTGACTGGATGGATGGATGGATGGATGAACGGATCAAGTTCTATAAGATCAATAGGGAACAAGCTGTAGGTAATTAAGATTCAGGTATATAAGCAAAGTTTAATGTTTAGACCACCACAGAAGTAGAGAGAATGACTTCAAGATGTATTTCTGACTTCAGGGCATAAGCTGTATTTCTTTGCCTTGTTTCATCCCTCGCCTTATCTGTAATGAAGCACAAATGGTTCTAATGGTCAGAAAAGTTTGATAAATCCCCCTAAACCTCAGATGTTAAAATGCTTTTGAATTTAGCTTTAGCTTAGAGAGGCATGGTTCATGTTTGTGCTGGATATAATCACCTCAGTGAATGAAGTATGAAGCTGCAAATATGGCCAGCACTCTTCTGCACAAATGTTCATGGTCCTTTCATGAAACACTTAAGATTTTTAAGGACTTTGATCTTGGTGCTTCTGGAACGCATTCCCAACAGGACTTGGATTTCAGTTTTTGACTTCCTCTGGAGTTCTGATCTCCTATGTTAGCTTATAAGGCTCATTTTCATAAACAATTAGCAGGATGCATGGAGCATCACCTGGAAATAGAATAGACCATATCTTTGGGAGAGCCATGTAGGCTTTGGAATAGGCTACTGACTTCAATACTCTAACTGAAAGGAGACTCCAGTTACACTTCTTAGGGGCCAAGATTATTGGTAGTGGGATTTGGAAAATTCTTCCTGAACCAAGTCAAGTAATGTTGGATTCTTCTTTACTGATGCTTGTTATGTTTCCATTTCTAGAAGACTTTATCATAAAAATAGGCTGTCTTCCATGGGGTCCTGGGTGGCTCAGTTGGTTAGGAGTTCAACTCTTGGTTTCAGCTCAGGTCATGATGTCAGGGTGGTGAGATGGAGCCCTGCTTTGGGCTCCCTGCTCGGCACAGTCTGCTTGAAGTTCTCTCCCTCTCTCTCTGCCCCTCCCCCCATTCATGCACTTGCTTCTTGCACACCAACACCCCCCTGCCAAAAAAAATCAGCATCTGGGCACATGTACTCAGTGCTTGGCACTGTGCTAAGTACTTCACCTGTGTCAATTTATTATATGGTATAGATATTACTCTAAAATTGTATGGATGGGTTAATGGAGTCTTTTTACATAACTTGTCCAAGGTAACAGTAGAAAAAAATGGAGAGTCACTTAGTTCTATTTGACACTAAGACTTATAATTTTATCAGTATACTTTGCCACATCTGTTTTCTCAAAATAAGTTTTCGGGCTTAAGGAGTCTACACACCTTCTAGTGGTTAAGAACTATTTTATAGATTTAAAATAATGCATTTTAAAAATAACCTTTCCCCATGAGTTGCCTAATGGAAGGAGGCTCTGAATTGAATTGTGCCACTAGCTACTAGTTATCCTCATTTACTCCAAATATCTTCTCATTTCCTGGTTTTCCAGTCCTGCATACTTTGCTCTTGCTGTTTTTCCTCAGTAATTTTGTATCCATTGGTATAGTTCAATATCCAGTCTTCCAATAAATGTTTATTAAATGATTCATTTTATACTAGAATGTTCCCAAGAAACATTCATATTTTTTAAGATTTTATTTGAGTTGGAGAGCGTGTGTGCATGTTCATGCTTGCAAAGTAGGTGGGTGGGGGAGGGGCAGAGGGAGAGGAGGAGAGAATCTCTAGCAGAATTCTCATTTAGTGGCAGTCCAGCAGGGACCTCGGTCATGACCTGAGGCAGAAACAAGAGTCATTCACTCAACCAACTGAGCCACCTAGGCACCCCTCTTTTAAGTTTGTCTGGTGTTTTTTTTTTTCATACTTGAAAAGAAATTAGCATTTTGAACTTGGAGAAATCGGAAAGCCATAATGCCTGACCTAATTTGATGATTGTATGATCTGTAGTGTATCAGTTGCCACTCAACCCTTAAGTTAACAGACCATCAGTAATAACACAGAACAGTGGTATTGAGATTTTAATGTGGGTATCGTGAAACTTCATGCTACAACTGCCAGTGTTTTCTTTGGCCCTTAGAGATGTCTACTGTCTGTTAGACTACTCTAATACATCAGTTTGTATAGGAACCCTTGATCTGATTTGGTCTACATAGCCCTGCTAATGTTGTGAATGTGTTTAGGGCATATTTGACATACTATTTGACTAATGGTGATTTTTTAAGTGTGGTGCCAGACTCCTGTGAGATTCAACCATGGTTTTCTTCTTTCCTTTATCCCTCAGATTCTGAAGATGGCCATGGAGAGTGGTAGTGTGTGTACCTGAGAGGAGAACTATCAGTCTGCTTGATTTAATAAAGAAATTAAAAATTAAATACAAAAAGTTAATAGTCAATAGCATTTTGGAACCTTGAGTGTATGAGAGATACTGTTTTAAGCTTTCTCACAACTCTTTTATAGGTTCTCTTATTATAATCATTTTATAGAGGAGTCTACGCGCAAAGATTAAATAACTCCATTCATGTAATTCCCAGATGTTTGGAGTTGGAATTTGTATTCATACCATTTGATAAGAATGTCTCTGAATTACATCATATACTATAGCTATTCTTTATTCTTGATGCTTTCTTTCATTAATGCAAAATAGCTCAATATAGGCATTCCTAAATCCTGAGTTTGATAATTTAGTTTGCAAAATTTCAAAATATCATTGAATGTTTATCGTAGTTGTCAATTATACACTAATGTGGAAAATAATTTTAAAAACTTCTTTGGAAAAAACACCTTACTTCTGTATACATAGAGGTTCAGATTTCAAATAACAATGCTTTTTAAAAGTATTTAAAATTCTACTTCATGTTAATCAGTGCATTGTCATCTTGGGAGGAAAAATAACTTGGGAAGATAGAAGTTCCCTAAACTGACTCCAGGTTGGTTATCTAAACCTGTAACTGAAATAACATTTGCATGTATCCTACTTAAGATAAAGTATATTGGTGTATTCATTAATGGCTATAATATTTCCAACGAACAAAAACATAGGTGATGTTGACCTTGTATGCAATGGATTTTGTTCCTAGAATATGGATTAAAAACAAAAACAAAAATTGCTCAAAACCAGTGAATAACCCCACCTGGTACAGAGCAGATGTACAAACTGGGAAGTATTGTATATGCATCCATTGTCATCTTAGCTAACTCCTTGGTCCTAAAACATTGGGTGGATTTGGCTTTCAGTTATTAAGAAAAAAAAAATCAGATGTTCTTTGTGCTCAGAATAATGAAACTGGGTATTTACCCCGAAGATACAGATGTAGTGAAAAGAAGGGCCATATGTTCATAGCAGCAATGGCCACGGTCACCAAACTGTGGAAAGAGCCAAGATGCCCTTCAACAAACGAATGGATAAAGAAGATATGGTCCATATACACAATGGAATATTACTCAGCCATCAGAAAGGATGAATACCCAGTTTTTACATCCACATGGACAGGATCGGAGATAATGCTGAGTGGAATAAGTAAAGCAGACAAAGTTAATTACATGCTTTTACTTACTTGTGGAACATAAGGAATAACATGGAGGACATTAGGAGAAGGAAAGGAAAAGAGAAATAGGGGAAATTGGAGGGGGAGACAAACCATGAGAGACTGTGGACTCTGAGAAACTGAGGGTTTTGGAAGGGAGAAGGGCAGGGCGATGGGTGAGCCTGGTGGGTAGGTATTAAGGAGGGCAAATATTGCATGGAGCACGGGGTGTGATACATAATCTTGGAACACTGAAAAAATAAATTTTTTTGAAAAAAAGTTCAGAATAGAAGAATGAGCAATTGAGTGGAATCCCTATGTACCGTTACCCTGCATTATAAAACTTCATATAAAGTTGATTCTTAACAATGTTGATCCTAAGCTGTGGTATGTTTATTCCTTATAACTTGGTAGATTTTAGAGTTGTCATAAAAATTATCTTAAACTGAGATTTTAGAATAAACAATTCAGCAAATACCTATTAACCTACCCTATATCCACAGGCACCATGCCAAAAATGGGTTGTCTGTGGGCAGGCTGCAGCAGAACCACCTGGGTCACTTAAAGACAAAAATGTATGCCTAGAATTCTGCCCCAGAGATGCTGATGCAGTAGGTCCGAGGTCATGCCATAGAATCTACGTGTTCTCCTAGATCTCCGTGGTTAGCAATGAGTTTAGAAGAGTAGTTTTCACCTGGGACAACGTTTGACAATGTCTGGAGCTTTTCGTTTTCACAACTGGGAGGGTGTATGTGCTGCTGACATCTAGTAGGTAGAGGCCAAAGATGCTGCTAAATGTCTTCCGGTGCACAAGAAACAAATACCTATGCAGTGTCCAACCTAAAATGTCAATAGTGCCAGTATGGGTCTAGAGGCTACAAAGATCCCTACGAAGTTCATAATTAGGGTGAATAAAAGATACAGAAAATACCCTGTATAAATGAATAAAAAGTCACTAGCTTAAAGAATCAAATACAGAATTTACAAAATTTCTTAAGTTCTTTACCTCAAGATTATTGGTTGAGGTATGACCTCAACCAATATGGTATGACTAGAGACCTTCTAGTTTGTGAAATTTTGAATGATCTGAAATTGATAGGATATCTGTAATGGGAGTTACCTGGATAGATTATGCCTATACTTGAAAAAATTTAAAAATTTTCTCCTGAAATGTTAATAAGGATAACAAATATAACATATATATAATATATATAATTATATAATAATATATAATACAACATAATATATATATAATATATATAACAAATATAACAAAAATAACAAATTATTTTTTAAAATACTGGTAATGAAGCAAAAATAGGACTTTTTCCAGAAGTGCCATTCAAACAAGAGAAGTAAATTAAAATCAAAGAAGAATTCACATGATATTCATGGTCTTGTCCCTTTTTTGTCCTCATTTTTCTTTTACACATTCTTTCCTAGTTTTAGATCATCCCTAGAGATCAGATACTCACAAGCTTATGTACAATAAATTACTGGAAGTTATTTTGGTTGCTGTCAGTGCAACCAAATTGAATTAATAATGAAACCAATTAAATCTTCAGATACCCCCACTGGCAACCTTAAACGTTTAATTTCCAGAGAGAAATAAGGTTAGCGGTGTTGAACACCTTTTCCAATCACAGTGTTAACCAAATTTTCAGACATTGGGGGATTCTGCTATTTTGTTGAAGTACAAGCAACAGACTGATTTAATCAAAATAATAACAAAGGAATTCATTTTTTTTTTTAAAGCGGTCTCCTGTGTCTCTGATGATAACCAGTCGGCAGAAATGATGGAATGCCTCAAGCAGACAAATGGCATGCCTCCCCTTGTACAAGAATGCACAGTCCCGTGTCGAGATGACTGCACCTTCACGGTTTGGTCCAAGTTTACTCCCTGCTCCACAAATTGTGAAACAACCCGAAGTCGACGGCGACAGCTTACAGGTAGGGTATACCTTTCATTTCTTAGCTTCAGACAGGGATGCACTTCTGAACCTGCAAAAGAGAATGAAAACTCCAGGAATACTAGAAATTATATAGGGTCTCTCCTTTTCTCAGCCCTTGATAGACTTTAGAGTGGTCACAAAAATTATCCTTCCTGATGCTATGCATCTAATGCACCTATGCCTGGCACATAATATGTACTAAATTAATACTTGTGAAATGAATGGTGTGAACCATTCTACAGCTGTGAAGTTCCTCTCTATATGGCTTTATAACCTTTACAGTGGTAAATGGCAACATAGCCACCTGCTACTTTGGAGTAGTTAATGGCAAAATTTCTGGTATGTGGTCATGCCAGGATCTTGGCAGGGCTGAAAGCAGTGACTGATGTGTAAAATGCCTCAATAGGCAGATCTAATCTAGATCATTCTCTTTTGTCATTACTTTATAAACAATTTGACATTTTAGAATTTTAGTTGTAAGATATAAGTCAAATTATATATGTAGGTTCTGCTTTTGTGGTCTTTTTGGCTCTGTTTACATCCATGCAATTTAATGGATATAAAAGCAATTAATAGTTGAATGAAGGTGCTGGGGCAATTTTTGCCTATAATGTACAAATAATTGATGCAGTATAGTATATTGTATTTCTTGGCTAGATAAATATCCCACAGTTTCTTTTAGTTGTATTTGAATATGCAGAAAACTTAATTTAGGTAATAAAGGCCCAAAGGAAAAATGCCAAAATAATCATTGGGATAATATAATTGTTGTTGACATTGAAGAATTAAGCACAGAAGACCATTTGTTATTATAAGAAGTTCAAGAGCTAATTCTCTCGGTTTCAAATTCCCCTTGTTTGAATGTATGGCTCACAAGATTATGTTTTAAATTTAACTCTAATGGATTTACTTAATCGATGAGAGCCTGTAACGGGGTTTCTACACACAAATCAGAAGCCCATTCATGAGTAGGTAAACTCTATAATCAAATAGAAACAAAAAATATGCTGTACTTTGTGTTCTCTTCTACAAAAATCTATGAATACATAACTTTGTGCAACACTGCTTGTGTTTCTAAGAAGAAAAAAGTTCTTCTAGGGAATATAACGGGGTGGAATGTGTTTGACAGGAGTAATTTCAAGTTCACCAGCAACAGTAAAACTTGGTGTGCACGTTCATGTGTGAGGCTTCAGAAGCCATCATCCTGGCAATTCTCCATCTTTGGGATGAGAATATCCTTTAGAGGGAAAACAAGGTTTTAATTACTGGCCAGCTTTCCGTTCTTGAGTATACTAATAGTATTTTATACCTGCAAGTTGACAATGGGAATATAGAAGAACCTAAGATATTTATTGAACTAGTACAGTTTATTTTGAACTGTCAAAACTAAGTAAGCATTTGGCTTATTTAAAATACACTTTTTACATAAATATTGAAAGAACCAAAAAAAAAAAAAAAAGTTTTGGGGCGCCTGGGTGGCTCAGTGGTTAAGCCACTGCCTTCAGCTCAGGTCATGATCTCAGGGTCCTCGGATCAAGCCCCGCATCGGGCTCTCTGCTCAGCGGGGAGCCTGCTTCCTCCTCTCTCTCTGCCTGCCTCTCTGCCTGCTTGTGATCTCTCTCTGTCAAATAAATAAATTAAAAAAAAAAAAAAAGAAAGAACCATTGTACATTTTTCTCCAAACTCTATCCCAAGAATTACTCCTACTAAAAAAAAATTACTTAGAATTTTTCTAAATTATTGGTTATGCTTTTTGCTGGGTAATTGATCTGTGTGTCTTCATGTCTTGGAGACACCAACTGGTCAATTTCATGGAACGCATGAGATGTGGGGTGGGGGGAAACAACAATTCTGTACACTGAGTGTGCAGTAGGCAGGGGAAATTTTTTACTTAAGACATTTTTATTGTTGTGGTACTATGTATTTCACTCTCTCACATGTAGTTTGGTGGTAAACTCAATCTCTTACATGAATGGTAGTAAAAGGTGGACTTAGACCATAAAACTGTGATTCTCTTTAATACAGACACATAAAGAAGCATGTAGACAAAAATACAAGCTACTCCATGGAATAAAGGACCATCTAGAGTTTTTCTCTTTTCCATTTTTAACGTGAAACTTCAGTTCAGTATCTGGATGTCTTGAGTGTTGTACCTAACCTATATCATCACAGGTTTTGGATTGAATGGTAATTATAGCAGTTGTTTATAAGTGCTGAAAATAATCTATTGCTAGATTGGTTTAGGTTATTAATATGCAAAATAACTGGATAAATAAAACATATTTAATAAAACATATTTAATAGTTCTATGTTATTGAAACAAAAGTAATAAATTTCCATCTCACTTAAGGGGGGGAATGTCTTTACAATTATATTAGGGATTGGTTTTCTTTTTCTTTTCTTTCTTTTTTTTTTTTTCATTAAAGATTTTATTTATATATTTGACAGAGATCACAGGTAGGCAGAGAGGCAGTCAGAGAGAGAGGAAGGGAAGCAGGCTCCCTGCCGAGCAGAGAGCCTGATGCGAGACTTGATCCCAGGACTCTGGGATCATGACCTGAGCCAAAGGCTGAGGCTTTAACCCAGTGAGCCACTCAGGTGCCCCATCTTTTTTTTTTTTTTTGCTATTGTTGTTGTTTTTGTGTGTGTGTGTTTGTTAACTTGTGTTTTAGTAGTAAAGTAGTTCTTGATCCAAAGATTTATACTGATTTTCTTTTTCTTTTACTATGTTATCAAAGTAAAGAACCACTAATAATTTGTTTCTTGAGAACCATTTCTGTATTAACATACTCAAATCCATCCTCAAACAGTGATGTCCTCTATTTAAGGTTATCCCAAATACAGAGAGTGCATATATTCATACAGAATACTTGTTCTGCCAGCAACTTTTGGTTGCCATATAGACGAATATTTTTCTTCCTCCTCTTTCTTGCTCTCACTTACTCCTTTTGTCTTCCTTTTTCCCCCTACCCCAATCTTTAAAATCTCCTTTGTTAATGAACATTTTTCTTGACCACTTATGCATGCTATGCCTTAGGAATACTACTAGGGAATAGACATGATCCTAATTTAAGAGTTTATAGTATAATGGAAGATAGAGATTTTATTACAATTAAAACACCATATAGAATTTCTGACAAAAGCTGTTGTATTAGTGCTACATTAAATTCTTATTGCTGTAACAAATTACCACAAATTTAGTGGCTTTAAAATAACACAAATATATGATCTCCTAGTTCTGTAGGTCTAAAACAAACTTCAGTTTCACAAGACTGAAAACAAGATGTTGGTAGAACTGTACGACTTTCTGGAGGCTCTAGGGGAAAATGTATTTTTTTTTTTCCTTCCCCCTAGCTTCTAGAGGCTTTCCATATTCCTTGGCTAATGACTCTTCTTCCATCTTGAAGTTCAGTAACATTACGTGTGACTATCTCTTAGGAAAGGTTTTCTAATTTTAAGACCTGTGATTAGGTTGTACCTACCCAGATAATCCAGAATAATCTCCTCTCAAAGCCCATAATCCCAGTCACATATACAAAGTCCATTTTGCCATCTAAGGTAGCATAATTACAAATTCCAAAAACCGGGGAGCGAACATACTTGGAAAGGCAGTTTGTGATAGGCAGAATAAGGACAGTACAGAAGAGTACCTTTTACATACCTGAGATGAAGAGTCTCAAGAATGGCTTTCTGGCAAGGGTAATGTATTAGTTTGGACTTCAAGGACAAGTAGACATTAACTAGACCATGGAGGGAGGTTGGAACTTAAGATAGCTTTTGGCGTAAGAAATGCAAAGGCCAGTAGGGAGAGGGTGGTTGTGTTACAGACACTGGGGAGGGTATGTGGTATGGTGAGTGCTGTGAGATGTGTAAGCATGACGGTTCACAGACCTATACGCCTGGGGCAAATAATACATTATGGTAATAAAAATAATTAAAAAATGCAAAGGCCAGAAACCAATGAGTAATCTCTAGGAACTGAAAGATGTGCAGTATGTCTAGCTTGTAACATGCCCGAGGCAGAATGACACAACTTAGACAGGAGGCAGGTCCTAATGGTCTCGGTACCGCAGAGCCTTGATGACCATAGCAGAGGGTCTAGACTTCATTCTATGAAATATGGTAAGTCAATGAGGAGTTTTAAGTAGATAAATGATGTGATCGAATTTCCATCTTTGTGAGCTGCTTCTAGTTGCAGTGTGGGCAGAAGACTGGGGGAATATAAAGTACAATGGCTATAAAATACTGGAAGAAGGTGTTGCAGGGATTTAAGAGATTTGGAGATGGGCTACATATGGGTGGTATTGGTCAGAATGGAAACAAGGACTGATTCAAGAGATAGTCATTTAAAATGATAGATCTTTGTCATTAGATAGATGCAGATAGTATAATAGAATTCAAACGTGGCATTTTAGATTTTGACTTGGTCTTCTTGATATAATTGGGAAATGAAGATGAAGAAAGCAAGGCCCAGGTGTGAAGAGGTTAAGTATGAATTTTTCCAGGTTGAGTTTGATAGGCCATTTAGGTTCTAGTCTGTGGCTCAGAAGCTTGAGCTAGAAATCTAGAATGGAGGTAATAAGAATTTAAGAGATACAGAGGGTCCTTTAAACTTGTGAGTGAAGATGACGGATCAGAAAAGAAGAGAACCTAGGGCAGTGCCCTGAGAAGGCCTATCAGGTAAGAGATGTAGAGAAGGGAAATAATGTAACAAATAAATGTGATTCTCCCAGAGGGATTGCGGGGGTGAGGTAAGGTACAAGGTACAATGGAATTTGGGAAGACTATTTCAACAGTGATGGTGTTATCAATCAACATTCTGAACAATCATTGAATGATTAAACCTGAAGGGTAACGTAGAGAGACATTCCAGGGCTTCATTTGTTTTATTACTTTGTCAGTAGTAAGTAGAGTGTCAAGAAATAGGTGGGCTCTGAATCCAGGCTTAAATGAGTTGAGAAGAGAATAGAAATTGTAGAGATGGAGATATTTAAGAAGCGCCAGAGACTTCAATATGTTGGGTTTTGGTAGGAAGAAACCAGTCACCACACATAGACCTATCTTTCAACCAGTAAATTCTCACCGCCATAAAGACTGTGTTTCTCAAACATTTTCTCATTAAGTGCTCCTAATGGTAAAGGCAAGTGAATACATCCTCCCAGAGAGAGAGAGTGGCATGGCTGAAGCTCCAGCAACATCTTTCAGACCCTGCAGGAATCATTATTTATTATGACCATAAGCAACATGTCAGACCATAGAGCCAGTCATCCAGGCAACAACTATAAAATTGTGTATAAGTTCTTTGACAATGAGATAATATCCCATGCATCAGCTTGAATCAAGCTTTTCTAAAGCCCCTATAAACACTGGGAATAAGACCAATAAAGCAGCCTACTTCATATTTTTTTATAACCAGCCAAGACTCTAGCTGATGACTTATTAATGATGAAACAAAATATAATCAGATCTATTAGAAAACGTTTAGGAATCTAGCAGAAGTGTGTTGGCAGGAAAGTTGAATCAAGTTACATGCGGACTTGAAATCCCATTAAATGTGATTATCAAGTACTCAGCAATGGGAAATGATTCTGCATTCTCATTACTCAAAGACAGGTTCACAGCTAAAAGCTCCATCAAAGTCAATTGGTTAAGGTAAAGTCATCTTCTAGAATACTTAGGTTAAAAAAGTCTTTCAAAGTGGAAGTCATAACTTTTTCTCAGATTAAATTGCCCAACATTATTTGACCATTTATTTCCTTCTATTGTGTCAGCATTTGTGAGCTGCCTGATGGCAAGGACCAAAATAAGTTCAACTTTGTCACTCTCACCCCGAGTGGCACCTAGCCTCACTCCAGGGCCATTGGATGAGATATCATTTTGTTCTTTGAATAAATAAACTGTTTCCAAAAATGCACATCAAAATGACAGGATGTTACTATTTCCAGTGTTTTGTTGGTTTCCCTGGAAACCATTAATTTTCAGGAAAACAAAGTAATCTGTTTGCTCTTACCAACAAGTTATAGAGAAAATCATATAAACAAAAACTTTCCAGCTGTTGAGTCACTGTAGCACACAGCTTTTAGTTTCTTTTTTTTTTTTGCCACTATCCAATATAAACCATTTTAAAATTTTTTCCAAATTATCTTTATTATTATTATTTTATTTTGTTTGACAGAGTATATGAGCCGGGGGAGCACTAAGCAGAGGGAAAGGGAGAAGCAGGCTTCTTGCTGAGCAAGGAGCCTGATGTGGGGCTTGATCCCAGCCAAAGGCAGATGTTTAACAGACTGAGTCACCCAGGCGCCCCTCAAACTAACTTTAATTTCACAGTTGCTTTGAGAATTGTTTCCATTGTGCTAGGATTTGCTTTCAAGGAAAAAAAAAGGGGGGGGGCGTTGTGGAGAAGGGCAGGGGAAGGCCATATTTTATTTGATGTTTAGTAAATAAACATTAGTAAAGACAATAATGTGACTTTCAACAAAACAGATTGGAAATTAATATATCAATGTTTTGTTTTATTTTGTTTTTGAAACAGGGAAAAGCAGGAAGAAAGAGAAATGCCAGGACTCTGACCTGTACCCTCTCATAGAAACAGAACTGTGCCCTTGTGATGTATTTATATCTCAGCCTTATGGAAACTGGTCAGATTGCATTCTTCCAGAAGGCAGAAGGGAGTCTCAACGAGGATATCGGGTACAAGGAGACAGCAAAGAATGTGGAAAAGGCCTGCGCTTTCGAGCAATAGGCTGCTCTGATAAAAACGGAAGACCTGTTGACCCCTCCCACTGCAGCAGCTCTGGTAAGGAAATGGATGAGGAGGAACATAAGGAGATGGGAACATACACATATAGCCCAGGAGGTGTTTCCAAGTCTAGAATTAGTAGCTTTGTTCTATAATATTTCTTTCAGTTTTCCTTTGTTAATAACACACTGCCTTTCATAAAATATAGGCATTTGGAATATATGTGTCCATATTTTACTGATTATTTGGAATGTGATTATTTTGGATCTTTGACTCTCCTAACTCTATACTCTACCATTGACCACTTAGTTAACTGTGGATGAGTGCAGTTGCTTTACTTCATTAGAAAAGCCGTATTTAATACAAAATATATTTTGTGGTGGTCTTTGGTGCTCTGATCATACACATAGAAAGCATCAGGCCTTGGATTTCTTCTAAGGTAGTTGACAAATTGCCAATGGAAACATTGACTTAAAATGTTTTGCAATGCACTATATAAGTATACCCAAACTAATAGAATAAAACTGTAGAAAAAAGCCATCGCGGAGAATTTTGTGAGCTGTTAATCAAGAAGACTGCGCTTTTTGAACCTTGGGAGAATTTGAAAGAGGGGTGAATGGAGAAAAGAATGAGACTCAATCTAGTCGGGATGAAGGTTGATAGGGGATGCTGAGATTAGTGATTACAATGGAACATAATGAATTTCAAACTCTAGTTTGTAACTTATTTTTTTTTTTTGTAAGACTAAAATGGTAAGGAATTTTACAGAGCATATGAAAGAATTCATGTTTGGCAAACTCTAGGAGGAAAAAAGATTTGGTCTCTATCATCAAAGTATTTGTTTTAATAAGCTTTCTCAATAATAATTATGGTGAGTTGAATTCATTTGTTATAGAAGTCAGGTAAATGACAGTTTGTCTTCATAGTCAATGAATTAACTGTTCAAGATCTGCCTGTATCATCTTGTGAACACACCCTAAGGCTTAATAACCCTTTAATTGGTGATATCATTGGCTCTGCTTCCTTGGTTACTCTATAAAATTTTCTTCAGTAGCTTGACTCAGAGAAACATTATACACACCAGAAGCAAGCTGTGGACCCATTTTATAGAAGCCAAAACTGGTTGACTTTAATTTTTGTTTTTGGTTTTTATATATGTTATTGGTTCATTTTCCAAAACTAGATTTTCCTTTTTCCAATTGAAATATATTTGACTTCCAATGTGTAAATTTAAGGTTACAGTATGTCAGTTTAATTATTCATATGGCAGTGATTGGCACTGTCGTGATAATTAGCATCACTATCACATTATAGAGTTATTTCTTAGTGGTTGGAATAATTAAGTACCAGTCGTTTAGCAAGTTTGATTATAATACAAAATTGGTGTGTGTATTCACTATACCGTGCATCAAATCTCTAGTACTTATGAACTACTCATTATAAATTTAAACAGTTTGATAATATCTGTCCTAACCGCTCCACCCCATCCCTTATCTCCTGGTAACCACCATTCTACTGTTTTTACAAATTTGACTTCTTTAAATTCCACATATAAGTGATGACCTACAGTACATGCCTTTCTTTAACTTACCTTACTTGCTATAATGTCCTCAGGGTCTATCCACATTGTCATAAATGGTAGGATATCATTCCTTTGGCCAAATGTTTCATTTTTTAATACGAGATATATTTTATCAAATATAGATTGCATCTTCTTTTATCCATTCATCTGTTGATGGGCACTTAAGTTTTTTCCATATTTTGGCTATTGTGAAAAATGTTGCAATGAACATGGGAGTATATATATTTCTTGGGTACTCTATTTTCATTTCCTTTGGGTATATACCCAGCTGTGAGATTGTTGTATCCCATAGTGGATTGGTTAATTTTTGAGTAACTTTAATATTGTTTAACATAGTGGTTGAGGAAATGTACATTCCCACAACAGTGTACAAGAGTTCCCTTTTCTTCACATCCTCCTCAACACCCATTATTTCTTTTCTTAATTAAAAGCATTCTAATGGTTATGGTGTTATTTCACCATGGTTTTGAGTTGCATTTGCCTGATGGTTAGTTATGTTGAGCATCTTTTCCTGTACCTCTTGGCCATTTGGATGTCTTTGGGAAATTATCTGTTTCTCTTCCTATTTCATAGTTAGATTGAAAATGTTCTTTATATATTTTGGGTATTAACCTGCTATCAGATACATGGTTGGCAAAAAATTTCTCTCATTAGCTCTGTCGCCATTTCATTTTGTTGATTGTTTCCTTTGCTATGCAGAAGCTTAAGTTTGATGTAGTCCTATTTTGTTTTGTTTTGTTTGCTCTGGTGACCTGTGAAAAACATTACCAAAAACAGCGTTAAAGAGCTTCTTTACCACATTTTTTTCTAGGACATTTCTGGTATCAGGTTTTTTATTTAAGGCTTTGATCTATTTTGAGTTAATTTTTGGAGTGCTGTAAAACAGGGGTCTAATTTTATTGTTTTGCATTGTTCTCCCAATACCATTTGAAGAGACCATTTCCCCATCAGGTTTTATTTCTTCTCGTATCAAGTATTAGTTCACTGAAAATGCATGTTTGTTTGTTTGTTTATTGTTAATTATGTATGTCACATTACAGTACATCCTTAGTTTTTGATGTAATGTTCCATGATTCATTATTTGCATATAACAAACACCCAGTGCTCCATGCA
The DNA here is from genome assembly GCF_020171115.1 of Neogale vison. Lineage (NCBI taxonomy): Eukaryota > Metazoa > Chordata > Mammalia > Carnivora > Mustelidae > Neogale > Neogale vison. Next base: position 93,795,249 of record NC_058093.1, on the reverse strand, counting down.
ATACATGCCCTCCTTAATACCCATCACTGGGCTCACCCATCCCCCCATCCTCCTCCCTTCTGAAACCCTCAGTTTGTTTCCTGGAGTCCATAGTCTCTAATGGTTGTCTCTGATTTCCCTCCTTCACTTTCCCCTTACTTCTCCTAATGTCCTCCATGCTATTCTTATGTTCCACAAATAAGTGAAACCATACGATTATTGTTTCTGTTTGATTTTTCATTTAGCATAATCTCCTCCAGTTCCATCCATATTGACGTAAATATTGGGTATTCATTCTTTCTGATGGCTGAGTAATATTCCATTGTATATATGGACTATATCCATTTATCCGTTGAAGGACGTCTCAGCTCAAAGCAGGAAAGAATATGCAGTGGAAAAGTCTTTACAATAAATGTTGCTGGGAAAATTGGACAGCTATATACAGAAAAATGAAACTCAACCATTCTTTTAAACCATTCACAAAGATAAACTCTAAATAGGTGAAAGACCTGTGAGATAGGAATCCATCAAAATTCTTGAGGAAAAAATGCATGGATTTATTCTGAGCTCCTAATTCTGTTTCATTGATCTGTGTTTCATTTTTATGCCAATAATAATTCTGTTTTTATTCCAATAACTTTGTAGTATAATTTAAAATCAAGAAATGTGACATTCCCATATTTGTTCTTCCTTAGGAATGCTTTGGCTATTTGAGGTCCTTGGTAGTTCAATTTCTCTCTTTATGTGAAGAATGACATTTGAATTTTGACAGATTACATTGATTCTATTGATTCTATAGAAGGCTTTAGGTAGCATGGATATTTTAACAAAATGCTTCAAAACCATGAACACAGGTTTTTTTTTTTCCATATGTTGTATCTACTTCCATTTTTTTCAAGTAAGTTTTATAGATTTCATTGTATAGATCTTTCACTTGGTTAAATTTATTACTATTTATTTTGGTGCTATGGCAAATGGGATAGTTTTATATTTCAGATGCTTCATAATTAGTGTATAGTAACATAAATGATTTCTGTATGTTGATTTTTTTTATATCTTGAAATTTTACTGAAATTGCTTAACTTCAATAGTTTTTTGGCCGAGTCTTTGACATTTTCTATACACAAATTATCAACTGCAAATAGTGACAATTTTACTTCTTTCTTTCTGATTTGGATGCCATTTTTTGGTCTTATTTAATTTCTCCAGTTAGGACTTCTAGTACTGTATCGAATAAGAGAGGTGAGAGTGGGCAATTTTGTCTTTTCCTGTTCTTAAAAGGAAACCTTTCAGTTTTTCTTGAGGAAACTATATTATTCTGTTAGATGGAATGTTTTATATATGTCAAGTCTATTTGGTTTAAAATACAGTTCAATTATAGCATTTCCTTGGTTTGTTTTTTTTCCCCTATTCAGGTGATCTATCCATTACTGACAGTGTGGTATTGAACTCCCCTACTGTTTTTTGTTTTTGTTTTTTTAAAGATTTTATTTATTTGACAGACAGAGATCACAAGTAGGCAGAGAGGCAGGCAGAGAGAGAGGAGGAAGCAGGCTCCCTGCTGAGCAGAGAGCCCAATGTGGGGCTCAATCCCAGGACCCTGGGATCATGACCTGAGCCGAAGGCAGAGGCTTTAACCCACTGAGCCACCCAGGCGCCCCTCCCCTACTGTTTTTATATAATTGTCTATATCTCTCTTCACATTTGTTTGTATTTACTTAATACAGTTAGGGGCTCTGATAATGGATGTGTATGCATTTATGAATATTACATCTTGATATATTGACTCCTTTATTAAATAATCTTGGTTTCTTATTTCTTGTTTTTGTTTTTTGGCCTGGAGTCTATTTTTTCAAAGTATTGCTATTCCTACTTTATTTTGGTTTCTACTTGCATGAGATATATTCTTCTGTCCCTTCAAAATTTGAGTGTATGAGTGTCTTTAAAGGTGACATGAGTCTCCTGTATGTATCATATGATTGTCTTGTTTTTCTATCCAGCCATTCTGTACCTTTTGATTGGTGAATTCAACCCATTTATACTTAGAGTAATTATTGATATGTAAGGACTTACCACTGCCATTTTATTATTTGCCTTCTTGTTGTGTATCTCGAGGGTATTTTTCCTTTTTCTGCCTACCCTTGTAAATTGGTACTTTTCCACAGTGATATACTCTGTCTCCCCCTTTTTTATTTTGATTAATGTACTCCAGATTTTTGCTTGACAGTTACGACGAAGCTTACTTAAAACTTCTCACAGATAATACTGTCCATTTCGTGTTGATAACTAATCTCGATTTGCCTATAGATTCTCTACCTGTCATCCCTCCTTTGTATATATCTGATGTCACAGTTTACCTCTTTTATGATTTATGCCTTTGTGCTCTTCAACAAATTGTAGTCACTATGATGATTTTTAATAATTTTTAACTTTTATACTGTAGTTTAGTGGTTAAGACGCATTCTAGCAGAGTTTGCTTTCTATTTTTCAACTTTATCAAACTGTTCTGCACTTTGATATGTTTTCCTCTCTCTGATTAGTGTCTTTTCATCCCACCTTGAATCCCTTTCAGCACTTTTTGCGAGTCTGTTGGTGGTGAACTCCCTCAACTTTTCTTAGTTTGAGAAAGCCTTTATTTCTCCCTCCTGTCTGAAAGATAACTTGCGGCTCACATGTTCTTGGCTAACAGTTTTTATCTTTCAGTATGTCATCTTGTGTGTCATCTATTGAGTATGTCTTTTGTGTCATCTTGTGTGTCATCTTTTGTATGTCATCTGTGTGTCCTCTATTCTCTCCTGACCTGTAGACTTTCTGCTGAGAAATCTGTTGATGGCCTAAAGGGGGTTCTTTAAGTAACTTCTTTCCCCTGGTTGTCTTTCAGATTCTTTACCATTGACTTACTAATTTTTTTTTGACACTTCCAATATAATGTTTCTTGGAAAATGTATTTTTTGCATTGAGATAATGTCACCCTCAACCCGCAAGGACGACAAGAAGCCCTGGTTCTGATGTATCTTCTCTCCCTTTATTTCCGCAAGTCTACACACTTATATACGTTTACATGACCAATCAGGAAGCAGGGTGACCAATAAGGGGCCAAGCAATGGGGAGAGCCAATGAGAGTCCTGTTACTATGCTGATTAATTTGAAACAGCCAATGACTATGTCCTCCTTTAGGCGAGCTTCACCAGAACGTTCGTTGTTTACTTGCAGCGTATTTTGCTGGCAGTGAGCCAAGCGCCATCTTTTAATGGCGGGGACTTTCCTGGCTGGAGGTGGTCCCCGACATCTCCCCCTTTTTTGTTTTATGGCAGAGATCGTGCCTGTCTTAGGTCATCAGTAGCAGAAAACATCCTTACCCGTCATCAGACACAAGATATCGATGATCTCTGTCCTGTCTTAGGTTGGTATGTTTCTCTACTGATCTTACCCGTCTTTGGCTACTGATCTAGCATGCTTAGCCATATCTGGGGAGATGTCCCAGCCTCTATTGACATAAGGGCTTGTACTATAGCTCGGCTCTGCTCTCACTGCTGTGTTCTCCATTGGCGAACTTTTCTGAATAGAAGCAGAATGCCATTAAGGAGGAGGACAAGAAGACCAATTGTGCCAGTCCATTGTTTGGTGAACTGGAACATAAGTCACTCATATTAGTATAGGCTATGGGAGTTACACAAATTGTCGGGAAGGGTGCTATACATCCCAGTCCTAATAGGGCCCCCAATATGTCCACTTGTTCTTGAACCAAATCCACTCTCTGGTTGACTATCAGGATTCCTGCTTACAGATGTGCATTGATCTGAGTCTGTGTTTGAAGGGCAGCCACCATTCCTTCTGCAAGGGTGTTCACAGCTTCTGCAGTGGGTATAGTTACAGCAAGCGAGACTGCTGCTGCCGTGGCAGCTGCTGTAGATATAGCCAATGCTGTCACAACGGCGGCTGTGATACCAAAATCTCTCTTCTTTCTGGATAGCACCACCGGTAACTTGTCATCTGGAATGGAAACTGGGATAGGAACATGGGTAGGGATACACATAATCACAGCCAGCTTGAAGGCTGTGACATTCCAGCACTGGGAAAGATTGTGGAGTGAATGTAAAGCTATGCATTTAAACTGATCGCAAGGTACTCTGACATCCAGACCACTCCAGTGGCCATACCCTGTTATTGGAGCACCTGCGCAAGTTGAAAGGTTGATATGGCCCCGAGGCATTAATAGGTTTCACATGGGCCAAACCCTGGATCACAGGTGGTCCCACTGAGGTATGTTTAGCAAGCCTTCATCTAGGAACCATGGAGCCGCCTTTTCCACTGTATTCAAAAAGGCCTGAGCAGTTTTTGCTTTTAGTGGAGTTCCATTGGCTTTCAGCTGGTCTTTTAATGACCCTTCCAACCGCACTTTAGATACTTCAGATCCCATTATGAACACACAGACAACAGACGCGGACGTTAAAGACATTAAAGACACTACACGCATATACTTCAGTCGACCTTTACTCCCCACTTTACAGCGGAATTCCCACTTTTGAAAGAAAAGACTAGTCTGCTATCCTCACTAAAACAGTGAGCTTTCTCAAGATCGTCACTAACACCAGTGAGCTTACGTTACAATCGTCACTATAATCAGTGAACTTTCTCAAGATCGTCACTAACACCAGTGAGCTTACATTGCAATCGTCACTATAATCAGTGAACTTTCCTAAAACTTCTCTGGCCAGAATTTTCTTCTAAATAAATTTGTGAACGTGGCCTTTACTCCCGGCTTTACCGCGGAAGAAAATCCCGGCTCTATGGCCACACCGCTTCTTGTACAAGATTCCCACCACTTTAATTGTGGTCCCTTCCCCGCTTACCTGCGGTTTTTCTCCTTGCAAGGTTTCCTTACTCGTTAACGGTTCCCGGGTTTTGGCACCATTTGCCGCCCTCGACCTGCAAGGATGACAAGAAGCCCTGGTTCTGGTGTATCTTCTCTCCCTTTATTTCCGCAAGTCTACACACTTATATACGTTTACATGACCAATCAGCAAGCAGGGTGACCAATAAGGGGCCGAGCAATGGGGAGAGCCAATGAGAGTCCTGTTACTATGCTGATTAAATTTGAAACAGCCAATGACTATGTCCTCCTTTAGGCGGGCTTCACCAGAACATTCGTTGTTTACTTGCAGCGTATTTTGCTGGCAGTGAGCCAAGCGCCATCTTTTAATGGCGGGGACTTTCCCGGCTGGAGGCGGTCCCCAACAAGATAATAGAGTCTTCTGTCAGCTTCCTGGATATGTATATATAAGTCCTTCCTTAGGTTTGGGAAGTTCTCAGCTTTTGTTTCTTTAAACTCTGCCTACTTTTTGCCATTCTTCTCCTTCTGCACACCAATTTTAAATGTTCTGATCAAATCCAAAGCTATCCTAGTTTCTTTTACCTTTTTTTAAGTTTTTCCTTTTTTTTTTTTTTTTCTTAGCAACAAAGTGAGCATGTGCTCACACTGAGGATGGAGGGATAGAGGGGTAGAGAGAATCTTAGTGCAGAGCCCAGTGTGGGGCTCTGTTTCACAACCCTAAGATGATGACCTGAGCCAAAATCAAGAGTCAGGTGCTTAACCAACTGAGCCACCCAAGCACCCCTTAAGTTTCTACTTAAATTCCAGTTAACATACAGTGTAATACTATTCTTGGGTACATAATACAGTGATTTTTTTTAACACTTCCATACAGTACCCAGTGCTCATTACAAGTACAATCCTTAATCCCCATCGTCTATTTAACCCATTCCCCCCCACCCCATGCACCTCCTCTCTGGTAACTAGCAGTGTGTTTTCTGTTGTTCAGAGTGCATTCCTTGGTTTGCCTCCCTCTCTCTCCTTTTTTCCACCTTTAATCACTTGCTTTGTTTCTTAAATTCCACATATGAATGAAGTCCTGTGGTAGGTCTTTCTCTGACTGACTGATTTTGCTTATCATAATATTCTCTAGCTCCATCCAAGTCATTGCAAATGGAATAATAGCATTCCATCATACATATATATATACATATACATGCATACCACATCGTCCTTATCCATTCATGAATTCATGGACCTTTGCACTGCTTCTATAATTTGGCTATTGTTGATAGTGCTGCTATAAACATCAGGGGGCATGTATTCTTTCGAGTTAGTGTTTTTGTATTCTTTGGGTAAATATCCTAGTAGTAGGATTGCCAGATTGTAGGGTAGTTCTATTTTTATCTTTTTGAGGAACCTCCGTATGGTTTCCAGAGTCTCTGTGTCAGTTTGCATTCCCACCAATAGCAAGAGGGGTTGCCCTCTCTCCACATCCTTGCCAACACCTGTGTCTTCTGTTGTTCATTTTAGCCATTCTGACAGGTATGAGATTATAACTCATAGTTTTGATTTGTATTTTCCTGATGGTGAGTGGTGTTGAGCATCTTTGCATGCATCTTTTAGCCATCTGGATGTCTCTTCATGTCTTTGGCCCATTTTTTAATTGGATTATTCATTTTTTGGATGCTGTGTTTTAGAAGTTCTTTATATTTTGGATGCTAACTCTTTATCAGAGATGTCATTTGCAAATATCTTCTCCCATTCTGAAGGTGGCTTTTAGTAGTGTTATTTCCTTAACAGTGCAGAAGCTTTTTACCTTGATGAAGTCCCAATAGTTTATTTTTGCTTTTGTTTCCCCTCTATCAGGAGACATCGCTAGAAAGAAGTTTCTGTGGCCAATGTCAAAGAAATTACTGTCTGTGTTCTCCTCTAGGCTTTTATTGTTTCAGGTCTCACATTTAGGTCTTTAATCCATTTTGAATTTTTTTGTGTATGGTGTAAGTTCATGGTCTAGTTTCATTCTTTTTTTTTTTCAGTTTTTTAATTTAATTTCTTTTCAGTGTAACAGAATTCATTGTTTATGCACCACACCCAGTGCTCCATGCAATGCATGCCCTCCAGAATACCCACCACCAGGATCCCCCAACCTCCCACCCCCCCTGCGCCTTCATCACCCTCAGATTATTTTTCAGAGTCCATAGTCTCTCATGGTTCATCTCCCCCTCCAATTTCCCTCAACTCCCTTCTTCTGTCCATCTCCCCACGTCTTCTGTGTTATTTCTTATGCTCCACAAATAAGTGAAACCATATAATTAACTCTCTCTGCTTGACTTCTTTCACTCAGCATAATCTCTTCCAGTCTTGTCCATGTTGATAGAAAAGTTGGGTATTCATAGTCCAGTTTCATTCTTTTGCATGTTACTGTTTCGTTTCCCAACACTGTTTGTGGAAGAGACTGTCATTGCTGAAGTGACAAAAATTTGAAGTACAAGAAAGAAGTAGGAGAAAGAAGCCACCACATGAAAAGTATATACGAGATCATTTCAGGAAGTGGAATAAGCATGTTCTAAGGAGTAAAGGAGTAAAATATGAAAGAAGTTCTGCCAGCAAAACAAAGGAAGCTCTGTGGTTTACTATTGGGAGTGAGAGAATTCTGTGAAATGAGGTTGAACAAGTAGGCAGAATCTTGGGGGACAAAGCAAGGAGTATGGATCTAATTTAATACAATCATATGTGAAAAGAAAAGGAGGTAATATAATTCAAGCTTTAAAAAATATTTTTATTGAGGGACGCCTGGGTGGCTCAGCTGGTTAAGCAGCTGCCTTCGGCTCAGGTCATGATCCCAGCATCCTGGGATCGAGTCCCACATCGGGCTCCTTGCTCGGCAGGGAGCCTGCTCCTCCCTCTGACTCTGCCTGCCATTCTGTCTGCCTGTGCTCACTCTCTCTCCCTCTCTCTCTGATGAATAAATAAAATCTTTAAAAAAAAATAAAAAAATATTTTTATTGACATACAAGAGGTTAGTTTGAGGCATACAGCATAATGATTCAGTGTTTATATATATGGTAAAATTGGAGCAATTAAGTCTAACATCAATTAACATACATAGTTACAATTGTGATGTTTTAAGACTTAGAACTTTCTAATGTACAAAACAGTTAATAATCTATTGTATATTACATCCCCATGACTTACTTAGACCTGGAAGTTTGTACCTTTTTACCTATTTTGCCCACTACCAATTCCCTACCTTTGACCACCACGAGTCTGTTTCCTATGTCTATGAGTTGAGTTGTGTGTGTGTGTTCATCACTGGTGGTGGTAGTCCCCCTGCCACACACACATATAAGTGAGCTCATACAGTATTTGTCCTTCTCTCTGTCTTACTTCACTTAGTATAATGCCCTCAAGGTCCATCTGTGTTGTCACAAATAGCAAGATTTTTTTTTTTTCTTATTATGCTAGGTGATACTCTGTTGTACCTTTCCATTGTGTTTTATTTATCTACTGTCAGTGGATACTTCTGTTGTTTTGCTATTGGAAATAAGTCTTCAGTGAACATGAGGCACACATATCTTTTGAAGTTAGTGTTTTCTTTTTTTTCCCAGATAAATAACTGGAAGTGGAATTGCTGAATCATTGATAGTTCTATTTTTAATTTCCTGAGAACCACTTATACTGTTTCCAATAATGCCTGAACCAGTTTACATTCTCACCAACAGTGAACAAGTATTCTTTCTCCACATACTTGCCAATACTTGTTATTTCTTATCTTTTTGATAATAGCCATTCTTTTTTTTGTTTTGTTTTGTTTTTGTTTTTATAATAGCCATTCTAAGAGATGCGAGGTGATTTCTTGTTGTGGCTACAATTTACATCTAGATAATGAGTGATGTTGAGTATCTTTTCTTGTATTTGTTCGCCATCTATCTGTCTGAAAGTCTATTCAGATCTTCTGCCCACTTCCTAATTTGGGTTTTTTGGATTTTTTTAAAATTTAATTTTATTTTTTTTTCAGTGTTCCAAAATTCACTATGTTTGCACCACACCCAGTGCTCTATGCAATACGTGCCCTCCTTAATAACCACCACCAGGCTCACCCAACCTCCCATCCTCCTCCCCTCTAAAACCCTCAGTTTGTTTCTCAGAGTCCACAGTCTCTTATGGTTTGTCTCCCCCTCCAATTTCCCCCAGCTCATTTCTCTCCATCTTCCAATGTCCTCTGTGTTATGTCTTATGTTCCACAAGTAAATGAAACCATATGATAATTGACTCTCTCTCTCTCTCTCTCTCTCTCCTTGACTTATTTCACTTAGCATCATCTCTTTCAGTCCTGTCCATGTTGATAAAAAAAAAAAAAAGTTGGGTATTCATCCTTTCTCAGGGAGGCAGAATACTGCATTGTACATATGGACCATATCTTCTTTATCCATTTTTCTGTTGAAGGGCATTTTTCCACAGTTTGGTGATTGTGGCCATTGCTACTATGAACATTGGGGTACAGATGGCCCCTCTTTTCACTACATCTGTATCTTTGGGGTAAATACCTAGTAGTGCAGTTGCAAGATTGCAAGGTCATAGGGTAGCTCTTTTTTTAATTTCTTAAGGAATCTTCACAGTTTTCCAAAGTGGCTGCACCAACTTCCATTCTTTTCCTTTTTCTGTGTGTGTGTGTGTGTGTGTGTGTGTGTGTTTTGGGTTTTTTTTGTTTTTTACTGAGTTGTATGAATTCTTTATTTTGGTTATTAACCTCCTATCAGATATGACTTGCAAATACTTTCTTCCTTTCTATAAGTTCCTTCCATTTTGTTGATCATTTCCTTTGCTTGACAGAAGTCTTTTTAGTTTGATATAGTCCCTGTAGTTTATTTTTGCTTCTATTGCTTTTGCTTCTTGTGTCAAATCCTAAAAGATTATTGCAAAGACTGATTTATTGAAACTTACCACCTATTTTCTGCTAGGAGTTTTATGTTTCCAGGTATTACCTATTTAAGTATTTATTGCATTTTGAGTTAATTTTTGTGTAGCTTTAAAATAGTAGTCCAGTTTTATTCTTTTCATGTGGCTGTACAGTTTTCCCAACAGTATTTATTACAGACTATACTTACTCCATAGTATATTCTTGGTTCCTTTGTCATAAATTAACTGTATAGGTGTTGGTTTATTTCTGGGCTACCTATTCTGTTACATTGATAGATGAGTCTGCTTCTAATGCCAAGATCATAGTACTGTGATTAGTTTTGTAGTATAGTTTGACATTAATATTTGACATGATATCTCTAGCTTTGCTCTTTCTCAAAATTAGTTTGGCTATTTGGGATGTTTGTGGTTCTATAGAAATTTTAGGACTTCTTTTTTATTTCTTTGAAAAATGCCATTGGAATTTTGGTAAAGATTGCAATAAATATGTGGATTCTTTTGATTAGTATGGACATGGTAATATCAATTCTGGTCCATTAGCACAAAATATTTTTCCATTTATTCTTCAATTTCTTTTCAGTGTTTCACAGTTTTCAGTTTATAGGTCTTTCATCCCCTTGGTTAAATTCCTAGGTTTTGATTCTTTAGATGTAATTATAAATGGAATTGTTTCTCTTTCTGGTAGTTCAATAATAGTGTGTATATATACAGAAATGCAACTGATCATAGATCTGTATATTGAATTTCTGTATCCTGCAAATTCACCAGAATTACTAGTTCTTAACAATTTTTTGTGTTGAGTCTTTAGAGTGTTCCATACATAAAATCTTGCATCTGCAAATAGTGACAGTTTTATTTCTTTCTAATTTGGATACCTTTTATTTCGTGCTTATTATCTCTGGCTAGGAATTCTAATACTATGTTAAATAAAAGTAGTAGGAGTGAGCATCCTGTCTTGTTACAGATCTTTGAACAATTTCCAGCTTTTTATCATTAAGAATGATGGTAGCAATGAGCTTGTCATGTACGGCTTATATTATGTTAAGATGCATTCTCTCTACACACACACTGTTGAGAGTTTTGATCCTCAATGGATGTTGTATTCTGTCAAATATTTTATTTATTTTTCTTTCATCTATTGAGATGATCATATGTTTTTTATCTTTGGCTTTGTTAATATGGTGTATTATATTGACTATGTGGATATTAAACCATCCTGACATTCCTGGAATAAGTGTGACTTAATCATGGTATAGGATCCTTTTACTCTATTGTTGAATTCAGTTTGCTAATATTTTGAGGATTTTTTGCATCTACGATCATGAGATATATTAGCTTGTTTTTTAAATGTGTTGCCCTTACCTGGATTTAATATCAGGGTAATGCTGACCTTGTAAAATGAGTTTGGAAGTTTTCCCTCCTTTTCTGTCTTTTTTTTTTTTAACTTTTTTATTTTTTATAAACATATATTTTTATCCCCAGGAGTACAGGTCTGTGAATCGCCAGGTTTACACACTTCACAGCACTCACCATAGTACACTTTTCTTTTTGAAAGAATTAGAGAAGCATTGTTTTGTTTTGTTTTGGTTTTGGTTTTGGTTTTATTATTATTATTATTTTAATGTTGGATAGAATTCACCAGTGGGGGTGCCTGGGTCATTCAGTTGGTTAAGCAACTGCCTTCAGCTCAGGTCATGATTCCAGAGTCCCGGGATTGAGTTCCGCATAGGGCTCCCAGCTTCATGGGGAGTCTGCTTCTTCCTCTGATCTTCTCCTCTCTCATGCTCTCTTTCACTCTCTCTCAAATAAACTAATAAATAAATAAATAAGAAAATAATAATTCACCAATAAAACCATCTGGTCCTGAACTTTTGTTTGCTAGGAAGTTTTTGATAACTGATACAATTTCCTTACCAGTAATTCTTCTGTTCAGACTTTCTACTTCTTTGTGATTCAGTGTTGGTAGTTTGTGTGTTTCTAGAAATTTATTCATTTCTTATATATTGTCCAATTTGTTGGCATATAAATGTTCAGAGTAGTCTCTTAAGATCCCTTGTATTTCTGTGATACCAGTTATGTTTCCCCTTCCATTTCTTATTTTGAGTCCTATCTTTTTCTTGGTGAGTGTAGTTAAAGGTTTGTTAATTTTATCTTTCCAAAGAACTGGCTCTAGGTTTCATTAATCTTTTCTGTTCTCTTTTGAGTCTCTATTTCATTTATGTCTGCTCTGGTCTTTGTTATATCATTCCCTTTAACTTCGGACTTCACTGGCTCTTTTTCTAATTTCTTGGGTTGTAAAATTAGGTAATTAGGTTTTTTGTGTTCCTTGAAATAGGCATTGGCCACTATGAACTTTCCTCTTAGAACTGCTTGAGCTGCATCTCTTCAGTTTTGCTGTAGGTATTTCCACTTTCATTGAATCAGAGTATTTTTTTAAATTTTTCTTTATTCCTTCTTTGACCTACTAGTTTTTCAGTAGCATATCCTCTAATTTTCACATATTTGCCAATTTTCCAGTTTTCTTCTTGTAACTTGTAATTTTATATTGTTGTGTTTAGAAAAATCCTTGATGTGATTTCAGTATTCTTTTAGTAAAACTTGTATTGTGGCCTAACATATGATTTATCCTGGAGAATATTCTATGTGCACTTGAGGAAAAATGTGTGTTGTGTTGCTTTTGGATGCAATGTTCTGTATATGTCTATAAAGTCTGTTTTGTCTAACAAGTCTAATGCCAATATTTCTTTACTGATTTTCTGCCTGGATTCCTGGATTTTAAAAATTTTTATTAGTGTATTGCTGGATAATTCTCCCCTTATATCTAAGTTTTTCTTGATATATCTAGGTGCTACCTTGTTCTACAATTTTTATATCCTTCTGCTGTATTGACCCTTTTATCATTTTAGGACCTTCTTTTTTCCTTGAAATCACTTTTTCTTTAAAAAAATTATTTTAAAAATCTATACCATGTACAGATTGACTTCAAAGGGGCAAGGGTGTGTTGGAGATTATTGCAGTAGTCATGCTATAAATGTGATTTTAGGTTGAAAGAGGATGATAGCAATAAAGAAATAAGAGAAAAGGTAGTCTTTAAATAAAATTTTAAGATAAAGTTGGCAAATTTATTGTAAATGCCATTTTTTTATATCACACTGATCAGTAATTTTTCATGTCTTTTTAAGTTAGAAAGTTATTTCAGGTTAAAAAACCAGTACATCCTTGAGAAAGAAGAGATGTAACACAATTTGCAGAGCAACAGCAAAAGCTATGAAAGATCTAAGATTTTTACAAAGTGAAAATAGTGCTTTGATCAAGATTTACCACAGACACATAGCCTTTATATTTGTGTTAAGATAATTTAAGTATATCTTTGAAAAGATTTTTAAAAAGAGTAAGTGGCAATACTTCATTTTGTCACCTCTAGGAAAGAGAGACACCCCATCTATCAAGGCAGGGTGGTGAGAGTGAACTTAACAGCACCAGTAAAAACACTGGTTTGGTTTGGTTTTGTATTGTAATCTGAGTTCACTCATTATGAAAAATTCTAACTTCATGTATAAGAGGGCACAGAATGGTAACTGGAATCTGGCTGTCCTAATAAGAACAGCAGACTTTGCCCTTTTAAGCTCTTACATGGATTTGTCTTCCATATGCCTCTTGAAGACCTAAACCAGAATTCCCCAGAATTACACCATAAATTTCTTCGTGAGGGTAATTTTTATTTCTCATGCTGAGGTTTCCTTTGTGGACCCTGGTAAATAGAGCCATGGGCAGTACCATCTAGTAAATTCTCAATTCTCTATTCTCATAGATTCCATGGATGATTTAGACCACAGATAATCTCAGCCAAGTCTGTTTGACTTTGGGAACAGCACTATGGGGACTAATAGTAAAACTGGATTTTATTTTTTAAAAAATAAGGAATTTCTGTTTATGTCTGTCAGTAGTTTTTCCTGTTAAGCCCCATCATGGTTTAATCCCAAAGTATATAATGTATTTCCCAAGTGTGGGACAATAGGCCAGAGGTTGACTGAGATTACCTAGTTCTTACAACAAAAGAGCATGTGCCAAAAGTAGTATAGTGAGATGAGTTATTTCCAACTATGTTTCTTACCACACTGATAGTTTGTCTAAAAACAGGGCACAAAAGCATCCAGGGCTTTGTTTTCTGTATTGCACGGCTTTTACCCTTCCCTTCAGTGGGTTCTCTGAGAGAAGTTAGAGAAAGACTGGATATGAACAATCCGTCCACTTCATTACTTCCTATGCCCCTTATTAATCTTTTTTTTTTCATGGTCCACTTAATCACGAACATAAATGTTGTATATTCACTTAAAAATTGCCTATTATCGGGGCGCCTGTGTGGCTCAGTGGGTTAAGCCACTGCCTTTGGCTCAGGTCATGATCTCAGGGTCCTGGGATCGAGTCCCGCATCGGGCTCTCTGCTCAGCAGGGAGCCTGCTTCTCTCTCTCTCTCTCTGCCTGCCTCTCCATCTACTTGTGATTTCTCTCTGTCAAATAAATAAATAAAATCTTAAAAAAAAAATTGCCTATTATCCCTTCTGTAGCAGTAGATTATAAAGTTCCAAGAGAAATAGCTGCTTTTTTGTTTTTGTTTCTCTTTTTTTTTTAAATACACTTTTTTTTGTTTAAATACACAACACCAGGACTAGTGCCCAAAAGTTAGTAGGTTTTCCAGATTTTTTAGTATAGAACTGAATCCTCAAGTCTTCATAATGCTTAAGAATTTTCTCTTAACTGTTTCTCAGTCTTCTCCTTTTATCCTTCTATGTAATAATCCTGGGAGTAGATGTTCAAGTATTTTGCCTTGACCTGTCCACCTGACATCCACCACACCAGGAGCCATGAGCCATCACACGAAAAAGTGGGTGTGACCATGCCAGTGCTCTGCCTGCACTCTCTCCTGGTCTCTTCTGAACATCTCCTAAAGAGGATATGACAGAAGGTCCGTGATTAGTCTACCTGGCATGCCCTTTCTCCTCTCAGGAGACTCTTTGCTCTTTGGACTAAGACCAAGTGCTACGTACTCCGGGAAGTATTTCCCCCATTTCCACTCTCAGGAGAGGTGAGGGGATCATTCTGAGGATTCCCATGATTCTTTGTAATTCTTTCTATGACTATATTTACTTTTTTTTTCCCTAAGTTTCTCCATGTAGATTTTTTTCCCTCTCACATAAAATTATAGCTCCAATTCATCCTGAATTAGAATTCAGGACTAAATCATGTTCATTTGTTCATCCCCAATGTGTAACAGTGTCTGGCTCATCAAAGCTATCAGTATAGGTTCACTGAACGAATGGGAAGACTAGTGCAGACATGACATGACTCAACACACCCACACACTTCAGTACTTCTGTATAGGGGTGTGTGTGTGTGTGTGTGTGCGCATGCACACACACGCACGTGCACATGCATTTATGTTTTAATAGATCTTTAGGTAGAAGAACTATGTATAATGAACATAGACCCACAGAGAAGTCAGCTGAGCTATACATGGTCAAAGACTGCAAGATTACCTGGTTCTACTGCTCTCTTTTGCCTTTAATCTATAGTTGGGGATCAGAGGAAGTGAAGCTCTGTTGCTGTAGTTAGATAAACCATGTTTTTCAAAGAAGGGAAGAATGTAGGCAAAGATTTCCAGTTGATCCAGCGATAGCTATGTACAATTTTAATCAAACTGAAAAATGAAAATATAATCTGTTTTATAGCTGATTCTAGATGGATTATTTTTAATAGGCAATTAATTATTTTATTAATAATTCATCTAGAGATGAGCAATTTCAGTTTAGCTGTTACAGCAATTTTATTAACTTGCTCTCATATATAAAGAGGTATGGAGAGCAGACAAAGCAAAAAAACAACCAAAAATATTCTAAAAAATCATCGATTTAAAGAATAATGTTTCACATATTTGCCATTACTAGAAAAAATAATCTAATGTTAACATATTTAGAAAGTTTACATCTACCTGTAGGTATTAAATTTAAAATACTGAAAAATTTGTTATAACTACATATAGGCAAGCTTATTTTGCCTGAGCCTATAGAGCATGTTCAGGGACTGAAAGTTGATATTTTTATTAACTGGGTGGTTTAGACAGCATTTACAAAGTGTCTTGGCAAAGATTTATTTATAGCAACTACTGTGAGCTATCCTTATTAAGTCTACCATCCAGAATGGATGAAATAGTTAAACCCCACCCTCAGTTACAGAAAAACACAATTTAGCCATCTGTCTCCTTTGCCAAATGATGGGTTTCCTTTGTCCTCTACATCTTTGTTTCTTGTGACATTGAAAAGCTCTTCAAATCATTACTCAGGGAAGAATTAATAGTGCCTGTTTTGGTAAAAAGAAAACTTAAATTTGACAAGATGAAGATGTTTCTGTGTTTTTTCGTGTTGAAATTGTATTTTTTGTTTTAATAGGAATATTGTTTTAAAAAATGCATTCAGTACTGCTGCTTAGAGACATTTCTCACTTCTACCCAGGATTTTCCATCCCAGTTGTTCTCCCCTTTTCTCATGCAAACTTCACTTCTCTTTTGCCTAGATTGACTATAGTGGTTGCCTATCCACTATCTTCACTGGATTCTTTCTCCCACCACATTTTCTCCCATTTCAAGAGTAATATTTCCAAAAGACAAATGGAAATACCGCTTTCCTAGGTTAATACGAGTTTAAAACCTGTGGCTCGGATGCCTTAGCACAACCAAGGTCCTGCAGGATTTTACCTTTTTTTAATCTCTGAAACTTTGTCCCTCATCCTTCTTATTCCAGACTTCTCAGGTTCTTGTACATCTGAACACCTACAGGCATTCTTCTAGGCCTTTTGCCTTTTGTACCTCTACATTTTATCTCTGCTATGACTTTAACCTTTCTGCTTTACAACCTCCTTCTTTGGTCAACTCCTAATAACCTTTCCAGACAAGCATCAAAAACATCACCTCCTCTAGAAGACCACAAGCTGACTCACTAGTCCACCCTCTCCCCAAACCCTAGAACCCATTAAGAGCTCAGAATATCTGTGCTGATTCTTAGATGCTTCTCACATTTCAACTACTTTATTGCTAGTTGATCCTGCCAGAGGCTGATAGGTGCTCCTTGAGGGAGGGAGAGTCTCCTCCATCACTTTCCTTACCAACATCTGGCAAAGAGACAACACATCATATATACTCAATAATTAACATGTTGTAAACCCATGCTTATGTGTAAAGAATTTTAATGTAAATGTGCTTTGTACAACTGCTATAACAAAATTGCAAACTTGGTGGCTTTTGAAATACAACTTTTATTCTCTCACAGTTCTAGAAATCTGAAGTCCAAAATCAGTTTCATTGAGTCAAAATGAAGGTCTCATCAGGGCCATACTCCCTTGAAAGGCTCTAGGTTGCTTCCAGTTTCTAAAGCTGCAGTCCTTGGCTAATAGCCTTTTCCTGAGTCTTCAGAACCAGTGGCATAGACCTTTGCTTCATTGTCCCCTTGCCTCCTGATTCTGTGTCAAATCTCCTTTTACATCCCTCTTAAAAGGACATTTAGGATTTCTAGCCTGTGGTGATAATCCAGGACAATCTTACCATCCTAATATTTGTAATTTAGTCACTACTGCAAAGTCTGTTTTGACATATAAGGTAACATTCACAGGTTCTAGAAATTAAAACTAGGATAGCATTGGGGGCCATTCTTCTGCCTACCAAAGTATGTTAAGGCTGTTAAATTTTTGAATCTAAACTTCTTTTAAAGATGTGCAAATTAAAAATAATTGGAAACATCTCAAACATTCGCCTAGGGTTATGTTCTTTATTTCTTCATGTGTATAGTGTCCAGTATCTACACAAGGGGATTTATATGAGTGATAGAACAATCTGGAAAATTACTTGGCAAAATAGAATGCTAAAATGTTATAAGAAAAAAAAATGGGGCTTTTGGTTATTTTCTTGAAAAACAATATATGGAATTGGTATTTTCATTCATTTTTTGTTTTGGGGTTTTCTTTTTGTTTCAGGATTTAGGGGATCCACTTCTATCCAGATTCTGTATTGTTTATTTCTTTTTATTTTCTAATTTTGACCTACTAAACAATTACTAGACCTGTATAACAGCTTTAGGACAGTAGTTCTCAACTGTTTCATTCCAGGGGTTTATATACCCATAATGTTTGCTTAGGAAACTCTCATCAGTAATAGATGTTCCCAATAGTTGCCCTATATGTAAAATTCCTTGAGGAGATGTGAAACCAAGAGACCATGTTCTGACTCTACCTTTAACTCTCCCACTGATTCTGCAAATCTCAAACTCTCAAGACGTTGCTGCTTTAGAAATATGGTTGTTCACCAGGGCTGTGATAGGATTCCAAATTTATTTTGGAAAGATCATTCTGGCTTCAAATTCTGGAAATTGTGGATTAGATAAAAGAAAAATTAAAGGTAGAGAAACCAGTTGGAAGAGAGTTGTAGTAGCCCCTGTGAGAATGAAAAAAGGCAGATGCCATGGGGGAACACAGGGAAGAAAGTGCCTGAGAGTCAGAGGGAGCAATAGTGGTGAGCAGTGGAGAAACGGGAATCAGCAGTACTTTTGAAAACTGGGTCTGGGATGGATGGAGACACTGGCAAGGGTACGATACAAACTTGAGAGTGGAAAGTGGAGAACTCCATTTCATACAGTTTGGGAGCTGAGCACAACAATTAAAGATGTTAAAATAATTGAGAATATTTGAAGTCAGGAGAAAAATCACTAATTATGGGTCTGGGATATAAACATTGGCATAGATTTAGGTGGCAAGGTAGGTGATGAGGGTGATGTTGAGAACAGGAAGAGGTTATCTTGGACAGAATGCTTAAGACCTCTTTCTTATTTGGGATGGTGAGAGAGGAGTCTTCACCTTCTGTTTAAATCTCTGTAACAGTCAGCTGAACAGCTATAAAATTGGAAAGATCTTTTTAAAATCTAAATGGAGCTCCCTCTGCTCATTGTTTCCAAATTAACTTAATTTAATTAAAAAAATCCAAAATATTGTTTACATAAGAGTATTTAAAAAATCTGAATATAAATGCTATATATAGATAAAGATATGGGTTTAGATATAGTGTGTGTGTGTGTGTGTGCGCGCCCTCTACATTTAAAAATTTATAAGCGTTTTATTTTCAAGGCTAAATATAGTGTTTTATACTCTATCTCATATGCAATATCTAGCTCTTGACTATTGTGCTCATTTTTCTCCAATATGTTTCTATTTGGCAGTAAGCTCTTAAATGATGGTAAAAGGAACACGGTGTGCCAGTGTCACTTTCAAACACACATTACATGAACCATCTGCTGCAACCATATTGGACTTCCTCTCACTGCTCCCCATGTACCTTCTGCCCTTGAATGACTCTTTCCTTTGCCTGTTATGTTCCTTCCTTAGTCTTGTCTTTTCAAGGTGTTTCTCTTTATGGTGAACTTCCATTCATCTTTTGAACCTTCACTCAAGTCCATTTCTTCAAAGAGCATTTTCCCCAATTTTGATAGAGCAGTACTGTATTCTTACAGAAATATAGTCATACTTCCATGTAAAACATGAGTTATATTAGATTTTATCTCTTTATAGGTTTTGCTCCCCTTCCAAATTATTAGTATCCAGTTCTTAGCTCATTAATTCATTAATGTAGGACCTATTTATTGAACACCTAGTTTGCATCCAGCACTATGCTACACCTTGGTTATGTATTGTTAGACAAAACTTGGGTGATCCTTGCTTTCATGGGCCTTGTAGTCTAATTATTGACATATATTGGGGCGCCTGGGTGGCTCAGTGGGTTAAGCCGCTGCCTTTGGCTCAGGTCATGATCTCAGGGTCCTGGGATCGAGTCCCACATCGGGCTCTCTGCTCGACAGGGAGCCTGCTTCCTCCTCTCTCTCTCTCTGCCTGCCTCTCTGCCTACTTGTGATCTCTCTCTGTCAAATAAATAAATAAAAATCTTTAATTATTGACATATATTAAGAAAATATATGCACAGGAAATACAATTTCAAATCATCCTAAGTGCTGGGACAAAATTGATCAGGGAACAGAATAAGAGGGGACATCATTTAAAATGGGTATCAGATAAGGCCGCTCTAAGAAAGAAAATATGATCTAAAAAGTAAGGATGAATAGATGTTTAATAGGCAAAGAAGAGTGTTTCAGCCAAAACAGATACTCAGTGTTTCTTGAATGAGTAGGAATACAATATCCTCAAAATTATATTGTATTTATCCATTTTCTTTGGGCCATTTAAATAGTATTTTTGTGCATGTTTTGTTAATTATCTTAAATACTTCCCAGTAGATGAAGTTTACATTAAAATAAATGAAATGCTTAACTTGTGTAGTGACTACTGATGAATTTTCAGTTTGTAACCAAATCAGAAAGTCTTATTTTTTAGGAGCCACTATAAAGTTTTTTATTTCCCCATTCTGAGTATGTATGTTCAGTTGCCTTTTGGGTACCATAATGCAGAACTGTGCTTTTTCCTATCTTCTTTCTCCTATTCTTAGCTGTAGCTCATTACTCCAGCTTGTTAAGCACTCTGAGTCTTGATTCTGACATCCAACATATTAGCTATAACTCTCAGCTTTATATCATCCCAAAATTTGATAAGCATGCCATCTGTGTCTTTATCGAAGTTGTTAATCAAAATGTTGAGCAAAAAGGACCAAGCATTTTCCCCTCAGCATTCAGCCTGGAAAATAAAATGTTTATAAATTCATAAATGTGGGGGATATTATACTGAATTATATCTATTATACTGAAACTGTGTGTGTATATATATATATATTTTCCAGATTTGTTGAAATATTATTACATAGATAATAGTTTAGGTTTTTTAATTGAATAAAGTTAATTTAGAACCAGTAAGTAGAGGAAGCTCCATTTAGATTTTAAAAAGATCTTTCCAATTTTACAGCTGTTCAGCTGACTACTGTAGGATGGTTTCTAGTCAGTGAGGAGGTTTAAGCAGAAGGTAGATGATTCTTCTCTCATCCTCTCATCCCAAATAAAAACAATGACAGCATTCTGTCCAAGGTAACTTCTTCCTGTTCTCAACATCCCCTTATCACCTACTTTGCCACCTAAATCTATGCCAATGTTTATATTCCAGACCTATAATTAGTGATTTTTCTCCTGACTTCAAATATTCTCAATTACTTTAACATCTTTAATTGTTGTGCTCAGCTCCCAAACTGTCTAAAACTGAGTTCTCCACTTTCAAGTTTGTATTGTACTCTTGCCTGTGTCTCCATCCATCCCTGACCCAGTTTTCAAGTGTTCTTGATTCTACCCTGTTTCTTCCCACATCCCTTATTCTCATATCTAAGACTATTAAGTCCCAGGCACAGCATTCCATATTTCTCATCAGCTATATTCCTTCCCACTGATGTCATCAGTGAAAGAAGCAATCAATAAGTTTAACAGTTTTTCTTGGATATTGGAGCCATGCCTAGGAAAAGTGAAGAGTAAGATATTAGCTTTTCAAGTAAATGCGATGTGTTAGGCACTCTGCCTGGGGGCTTTGCCTATGTTATTTCATAACCTCTGTTTATATGGAGTAAAATCCCAGGGCCCACACAGCCCACTCTTGATACTGTATCACAATGGAGGGAATTCAAGTATTTTAAATCTTTTCAGATTCTCCATGTGATACAGAGAGGTGGAACCATGGATCGTCATGCATAGAAATTTCAATTATACTGTTTTTTTCCCATTGCTGCCCCACTCAATGTCCACTGTAGGGCTTTGGACAGGAGAAAAATAACATGTCTTGAAGGTGATTATAATTTTTTGTCTCCTTGGGTTTAATGTCTCAAGTTGAACTAAAGTGCTTTATCATGTGTGTCCTCAGGAAATTTTCTCTTTTGAATACCCACTCAAACTAATAGATTATTGGAC
Source organism: Neogale vison (assembly GCF_020171115.1). NCBI lineage: Eukaryota > Metazoa > Chordata > Mammalia > Carnivora > Mustelidae > Neogale > Neogale vison. The sequence goes on along the minus strand of NC_058093.1, from coordinate 93,773,607 downwards.
TATTTTTAATTTCAAAGAATTAAGACAAACTTAGATAGCCCCAGACATTGGGGTCCATTGTTAGATACAAGGGGAGTGAAGGAGGCCAAGAGAACTTCCTCTGCCACAGGAGGAATCACACATGACTCCTGGATCAAGCCTCTACTTACTGTTCCCTGCCATGTGTCTGGGTCTTTTGGTCTCTTGAATGTTGCCTGACAGCCTAGACGTTTCTCCCCTATCTCTTCCACTGTCTTTCTGTCTCATATTTAAAATATCTGGAGAGAGGATCTGATGGAGTTTCATGCTCTCATCCTCCGTCCATGCACATATTTCTTTGATTCTTAATTCAGTTTCATAATTCCCCCTTTCATTCTCTATCCCCAATCCTATTAGCTTCCCTCATATTTAATTTATAACTTCTAATCCACCCTGCATGTGTTTATCCTAAAGTATATATATTCCTAAAGTATAAATATATATAATTATTTGGCATGTGTTTTCATTTACCTTTATAATATACATCCATCTCATTTTTACCTTACTAGAATATGATTGATAAATTTAAGTTGTGTATATTTAAGTTGTATAATTTGATGTTTTGATATATGTGCACATTGGGAAATTGTCACCCCAATCAAGCTGGTTAACAAATTCATCACCTCACATAGTCATCATTTTTTAAAGTGTGGTGAAAACAATTAGAATCTACCTTCTTAACAAAATTCAAGTATATGATACAGTACTGTTCACTATGGTCACCATACTGTAATTAGATTTCCATAACTTGTTCATCTTGTACAACTAGAGCTTTCTACCTTTGACCAGGGTTTGCCCACTTCATCTCCCAACTCCTGGTAACCACCACTCTACTGTGCTTCTGAGTTCAACTATTTTAGATCCTATATATAAGTGAAATCATGTAGTACTGTCTTTCAGTGCCTGGCTTGTTTCACTTAGCACAACAGCCTCCAAGTTCATTCATGTTCTTGTAAATGGCAGGATTTCCTTCCTTAAGACAAATATAAATGGCATGTTTTCTTTATGCATCAATATATATGTTGTTTTCCCATCTGAACTATTGTGAATAGTGCTGTAATGCACATGGGAGTGTAGATATCTCTCCAAAATACTGATTTAATTTCTTTTGCATATTTTTTAGTAGTGGGATTGCTAGATCATAGGGTAGTTGTATTCCAATTTTTTTTTCTGATAAATATGACTAATACTTAGCATTTACAGTAGAGTATACTTGGCTTTAAATGCTCTATTATCTCAGTTTATTTTTATATCAACATTATCAGTTATTTATTCCTATATTAGATATGGGAATTAAGGAATAGAGTGGTTGTATAAGATTGCCCAACCAGTAATGTGAGAACTTGCTTTCTCATCCCTGCAGTTTGATTCCAGAGTGTATCTCTTAATATATTAACTGCCTCCACTCTTCCTTTTATAGATTTGTTTTTCCTTTGAGGACACTGCATAATATTACATCTTTTACACATATGTAACATTTTATATTTCTTTCCAGTATTAGTAATTATCCACTCTTCATTCCAGTTTTGGCCAAATAACTAAGGTTGTTCTAAATAGTTCTATCATGGTACTTTGTGCTACAAAATGAGTATTAGGTAGCTAGTGAGAAAATATAAGTACAATTTAACCCCCCCAAAATTAAGAACATTAACCAAAGAATGAAAATTATACCAAAAAGCAATAGTTGGTAGACTTTGAATGGCGAGAATATTTTCTTTCTCAAACTCTTTCCTCTTTTTGCTTTCTATTTTCCGTATCTCTACATTTAGAATCATACTATTTACAGCCCTCAGCTTTTGAGTCTCATATGTAGAATCAAAGCCAGAGAGTAATTTTTACCTCCATGGTCTGTATATTGTGTCTCTGATTTTTGCATAAATCCCAGTATGGATTGGTTTTCCCCTAATCATTTCCAACAAATAAAAAGCAAGAATTTAATGCTTTTAAATACCTTAGTTGGTACTACTTCAGTTCTCTTAGGTAAGAATTTTTGAGGATTTTATCTGTCTCTGAATCATCTTTGAGAACATTGGAAGGATGACTGTACTTCACTAACTTTAGATGAAATAATTCACCGAAACAGAGCTATACTCCAAATATACACAGCAATAGCCTCTGCTTCCTTCCTAAACTGATAATGATTGTAAAGACATAAAGCTAAGTGGAATATGGACTGCTTGAAGTAAAAATAAAGGAAGCTGTGTTAAGTGCTTCCTGAATTAGATCTTCACTTCACCAAGTTACTACCACATGGTGAGCACTCTGAAGTTACAGAATCTCCCGCAACTTAAATGCTAATGGAGAGACATGAAAACAACAGATTAGGGAAGTTCCATAAGTTCTGTCAAGGAGCTTGGACTTGAGTATAGGAAGAGGAGGAAGTGATTGGTGGTATTAATAATGAGTTCATTGTGTTTTTAAAGTCTGTAACTTCATCCCCATCTTTATGTGTCTTCAAGTTCTGTTCAGTGTTTTAATATGGCTGCTTTAATTAACATGTAATTATCCTTGACAAATACCAAAACTCATCATTGCCTGTTCTGTGAATGGTGTCAAAATTCACTCAAGCACTCTACCCATTCCTGCATGCCCCAGAGGTTTTGGCTTTGCAGAGAACATATCATTCTTGAAGACTCAAGATGTTGAATCTTTGTCAAGGATTTCCCAAGCTAGACTGTCTTCCTGCTTCCCATACCCATTGCATACACTTAAGATGATGTTATACCTTCTTTGTTAGAGAATGATAAGTAATAATTATAGCTAACTTCTCGTCTCAGATCCCCTTATCTACAGAACAACTCTTTGAAGTTGATGTAATAATTAACTCCATTTTGCACATGAGAAAAATCAAGGCTTGAAAATGATCAGTCACAGGCATGAATTAATACCACTATTAAGAAGTGACCTGCTTGATGTTGAACTCCAGTCTTTCTCCTTTGCAAGCCCATGCTATTATGTGCCATGATACTTTGCCTCTCATAGAGACAAGTAACTCAGAGTACTTGCTTGTGTGGCAAACACTACTTAAGAGTTCTCATTTTAGGGGGGGGGGGACAAAAGGGCGGGGTATTAGGAAGAGGCGTCTTTTCAGCTGGTACCCCAAAGTGAGCTGATTACCTACCAAAGAACTCCGATCACCCATGAAATCAGCCTGAGATCAGAATTATACACGTCTGGATCTCTACAGGGGCAGAAGACGCCAGTGAGCAGGTAAAGTGGAATGGGAATGGCGGACTGATATCTGAAGATAAACAAAAGGGGGGGGGGGAGCCACCAGTGGCGACCGGTGGGAAAGTAATACCCCGATACGAGTGAGAGTGCCCTGCGTCTGGGGACCAGCATTAACTTGGAGACTGGTTGAAAGCACTCCAAAAGAGCAAAGGATCGCGGGAGGAAATTGTGGGAATCGGGGCGGCTAGGGACAGGGGCTTAAGTCCCCGGTCCCAGACGGCCTCCCCGGCGCGGAGGCAGAGAGAGTGCGGCGGGGAAACAGCTCTTGGTCCCTAAGCCGCCAGCACGCCCCAGAGCGCGGGGGTTCTGGCTCCTGTGAGGGGATGGGAGCTGCGCCAGTCTGCCTCCTGGGTTACTGAGGCCCGGAGGACGCTCCTTGACCCGCACCATTGTTTCAAAGCCTAAGCCGTGCGCGCGAAACTCTTCCCCGGACAGAGGCGCGCAAAAGCCCAGCCTGGGGCTTACGGACCGGCACCCCGTTCCCAGTGCCCCAGACGCGCGCCCGACCCACAGCCACCTCTGAAAAGAGGTGCGCGCAAGCCGGGCACTCCCAGCCCTGGCCAGCGGTAAAATCTCAGTGTGCGATCACTGCTTGGAACCTCTCTGGCGGTCGGGAGCTCCCAGACAGCCGCCACTGCCTTGGCTTTGGGGACAAGCAAAAGATCCTGTGCCCCCAGGGTCTACAATTTGGAACCTGCGCTGCCAGCGGCCAAGAGGGAATTTATTCAGCTTCTGCACCCAGACTGAGGCTTCTCTCTGAGACGGAGATCAGGGTGCGGTTTGATTTCTTCTAATACTACAAAAACCATCAAAGGCAGTCAAGGTGAGAGGGAAAAAAAGCGAACAAGCAAAAAAAAAAAAAAACCGCCAGAGAACAAAAGCCTAAAAAAAACCAGTTTCCCTAGAGCCCACCCTCTTGAGGGGGGCGGGGGGACTCAACTCAGGAAACATCATTGACTGACAACCCACAAGCCACATGGCAGGCCCCTCCCCCAGAAAACAAACCAAGAAAGAAAAAAAAAAAAGGACTACAAGAGAACCACCACTACTTCATAGGAAAACTTGTATTATTCACTCGTTTCCACTATTCCGGTTCTTTTTTTTTTTTTTTTTTTTTTTACACATAGGTAATTTTTTTAACCTATTTACCATCACAGCGAGCTGTACAGTACATCAAATTCCATAATACCTTTCTAACCTGAACTTTTTGATACATACACCTATGTTTTTCTTTTGCATTTTTATTTTTTGAATTCCTTTTTTTAAAAATTTTAGTTTAGTATATTCCTTTTTATTTTTAAGCTCTAATATTCATATAGAGTTAACTTCAAAGTAATCCCCTTTCCCCAATCAATACTACCCTTATAGGTAAACCAATTTTTAATCCCCTTTATCTTAGGAAAGTTGAGTCCTTTAATTTAACAAAGATATCAAGATACATCCAGGAAGAATCAAAACAACCTTCCTCGCACACACTGAGAATTTATAAGAACTCTCCCATCTTCTTCCACCAGTGTTTCTGTGTTTTTTGAGTTTGTCCTGATAGCATATAAATTTTACACTTGTGGTTCTTTTTGACGAGGTTCTTTCTTTATTTGCATATATATATATTTTTTTTTCTTTCTCTTACCATATAATTGTATCAGTCTTTTTATCTCTTTTTGTTTGTCTACTTCATAAATCTTACCTTGGGGCCCATCTGGGCTGAACCTTCTCTTTCATCTTCCCTTTCTTTCCTGTCTCTCTCTCTCTCTTTTTTTTTTTCTTTTTTTTTCTTATTCTTCTTTTCCTTTTTCTTTTCTTTTGTCTCTCTTTTGGGTGGGGAATCCTGATTGCTCAGAAGTGTTCCAGGGTGCACCTTGACTGCACCAGAGTTGATACATCCAGCTACATCTGTTCAGTCTTCTCCCACCAAAATGACTAGGAGGAGGAAGGCCCAACAGAAGAAAAATACAGAGGATGGACCTTCTGCAACAGAGCTAACGGCTATCAACATAGACAATATGTCGGAAAGAGAATTCAGGCTAACAATTATCCAGGCAATAGCTAGGTTGGAGAAAGCCATGGATGACCAAACAGAATTGATTAGGGCTGAACTGAAAGCGACCAGACAGGGTGTTCACAATGTTAGGGCGGAGCTTAAAGCTACCAGGGAGGAGGTCCACAATGCTCTCAATGAGTTCCAATCTAATCTAAACTCTCTCAAAGCTAGGGTAACTGAGACAGAAGATAGAATTAGTGATCTGGAAGACAAACAGATAGAGAGAAAGGATCAGGAGGAAGCCTGGAACAAACAGCTTAGATCCCACGAAAGCAGAATCAGGGAAATAAATGATGCCATGAAGCGTTCCAACGTGAGAATTATTGGAATTCCTGAAGGGGAGGAGAAAGAAAGAAGTCTAGAAGATATCGTGGAACAAGTCCTTTATGAAAATTTTCCGAATCTCGTGAATGACACCAGCGTTCATGTACTAGAGGCTGAACGGTCTCCACCCAAGATTATACACTCCAAAAAAACATCACGACACCTGATAGTCAAATTGAGGAATTATAATTGTAGGTATAATCTCTTGAAAGCCGCCAGGGCAAAGAGGCTCCTTACTTACAGAGGGAAGCCCATCAGAATAACGTCAGACCTGTCCACAGAGACCTGGCAAGCCAGAAGAGGCTGGCAAGATATATTCAGGGCACTAAATGAGAAGAACATGCAGCCAAGAATACTTTATCCAGCAAGACTGACATTCAAAATGGATGGAGAGATAAAGAGTTTCCAAGACCGGCAAGGCTTAAAAGACTATGCAACCACCAAGCCGACACTGCAGGAAATATTAAGGGGGATTCTATAAAAGAGGAAAAATCCCAAGAATAGCATTGAACAGAAATATAGAGACAGTCTACAGAAAGATAGACTTCAAAGGTAACTCGATGTCAATAAAAACGTATCTATCAATAATCACTCTCAATGTGAATGGCCTAAATGCACCCATAAAATGGCACAGGGTTGCAGATTGGATAAAATGACAGGACCCATCCATATGCTGTCTACAAGAGACCCATTTTGAACCTAAAGATACACGCAGACTGAAAGTGAAGGGGTGGAGAAGCATCTTTCATGCCAATGGGACTCAAAAGAAGGCTGGGGTAGCGATTCTCATATCAGATAGATTAGACTTCAAACTAAAGACTGTAGTCAGAGATACAGAAGGACACTACATAATCCTTAAAGGGACTATCCACCAAGGTGATCTAACAGTTGTAAATATCTATGCTCCCAATATGGGAGCAGCCAATTACTTAAGAAAACTGTTAATCAAGATAAAGAGTCATATTGATATGAATACACTAATCGTAGGAGATCTTAACATGCCTCTTTCAGAATTAGACAGATCATCGAAGCAGAAAATCAATAAAGAAACAAGAGCATTGAATGACACATTGGACCAGATGGACCTCATAGATATATACAGAACATTCCACCCTAAAACAGCAGAATACTCATTCTTCTCAAGTGCACACGAACCTTGTCCAGAATAGACCACATACTGGGTCACAAATCAGGACTCAACTGATACCAAAAGACTGAGATTATTCCCTGCATATTCTCAGATCACAATGCTTTGAAACTGGAGCTCAATCACAAGGAAAAGTTCAGAAGGAACTCAAACACCTGGAAGCTAAAGACCACCTTGCTTAAGAATGCTTGGATCAACCAGGAGATCAAAGAAGAACTGAAACAATTCATGGAAACCAATGAGAATGAAGACACTTCGGTCCAAAACCTATGGGATACAGCAAAGGCGGTCCTAAGGGGAAAATATATAGCCATCCAAGCCTCGCTCAAAAAAATTGAAAAGTCTAGAACACAACAGCTGTCTCTACACCTTAAAGAACTGGAGGATCAACAACAATCAAACCAACTCCACACATAAGAAGGGAAATTATCAAGATTAGAGCTGAGATCAATGACGGAGAAACCAGAGATACAGTAGAACGTATCAATGAAACTAGAAGCTGGTTTTTTGAAAGAATCAATAAGATCGATAAGCCACTGGCTACCCTAATCCGAAAGAAAAGAGAGAAAGCCCAAATTCATAAAATTATGAATGAAAAGGGAGAGATCACAACTAACACCAAGGAAGTAGAAACAATCCTCAGAAGTTATTACGAACAGTTATATGCCAATAAGCTTAGCAACCTAGATGAAATGGATGCATTCCTGGAAAAATATAAACTACCAACATTGAGCCAGGAAGAAATCGACAACCTGAATAGACCGATATCTAATAACGAGATTGAATCAGTGATCAAAAACCTCCCAAAATCAAGAGCCCAGGACCTGACGGATTCCCTGGGGAATTCTACCAAACCTTCCAAGAAGAAATAACACCTATTCTCCTGAAGCTGTTTCAAAAAATTGAAGCAGAAGGAAAACTTCCAGACTCTTTCTATGAAGCCAGCATTACCCTGATCCCCAAACCAGGCAAGGACCCTACCAAAAAGGAGAATTTCAGACCAATATCACTGATGAATATGGATGCTAAGATTCTCAACAAGATCCTAGCCAACAGGATCCAACAGCACATTAAAAAGATTATCCACCATGATCAGGTGGGATTCATCCCTGGGCTACAAGGATGGTTCAACATTCGCAAATCAATCAATGTGATACAACAAATTAATATGAGAAGAGAGAAGAACCACATGGTCCTCTCAATTGATGCAGAAAAAGCATTTGACAAAATCCAACATCCGTTCCTGATTAAAACGCTTCAAAGTATAAGGATAGAGGGAACATTCCTGAACCTCATTAAATCTATCTATGAAAGACCCACAGCAAATATCATCCTCAATGGGAAAAAGCTTGCAGCCTTCCCACTGAGATCAGGAACAGGACAAGGATGCCCACTTTCACCACTCTTGTTCAACATAGTATTAGAAGTCCTAGCAACAGCAATCAGACAACAGAGAGAAATAAAAGGTATCCAAATTGGTAATGAAGAAGTCAAACTCTCTCTCTTTGCAGATGACATGATTCTTTATATGGAAAACCCAAAAGACTCCACCCCCAAACTACTAGAACTCATACAGCAATTCAGCAATGTGGCAGGATACAAAGTCAATGTGCAGAAATCAGTGGCTTTCTTATACACTAACAATGAAAATACAGAAAGGAAAATTAGAGAATTGATTCCACTTACTATAGCACCAAGAACCATAAGATACCTGGGAATAAACCTAACCAAAGAGGTAAAGGATCTGTACTTGAGGAACTACAGAACACTCATGAAAGAAATTGAAGAAGACACAAATAGATGGAAGACCATTCCATGCTCTTGGATCGGAAGAATAAACATTGTTAAAATGTCTATACTGCCTAGAGCAATCTATACTTTTAATGCCATTCCGATCAAAATTCCACCGGCATTCTTCAAAGAGCTGGAGCAAATAATCCTAAAATTTGTATGGAATCAGAAGAGACCCCGAATCTCTAAGGAAATGTTGAAAAACAAAAATAAAGCTGGCGGCATCACCTTACCTGATTTCAAGCTTTATTACAAAGCTGTGATCACCAAGACAGCATGGTACTGGCATAAAAACAGACACATAGACCAGTGGAACAGAGTAGAGAGTCCAGATATGGACCCTCAACTCTATGGTCAATTAATCTTTGACAAAACAGGAAAAAATATACAGTGGAAAAAATACAGTCTCTTCAATAAATGGTGCTGGGAAAACTGGACAGCTATATGTAGAAGAATGAAACTCGACCATTCTCTTACACTGTACACAAAGATCAACTCAAAATGGATAAAAGACCTCAATGTGAGACAGGAATCCATCAGAATCTTAGAGGAGAACATAGGCAGTAATCTCTTTGATATCAGCCACAGCAACTTCTTTCAAGATATGTCTCCAAAAGCAAAGGAAACAAAAGCGAAAATAAACTTCTGGGACTTCATCAAAATCAAAAGCTTCTGCACAGCAAAGCAAACAGTCAAAAAAACAAAGAGGAAACTCACGGAGTGGGAGAAGATATTTGCAAATGACAGTACAGACAAAAGGTTGATATCCAGGATCTATAATGAACTCCTCAAACTCAACCCACACGAAACAGACAAACACATCAAAAAATGGGCAGAAGATATGAACAGACACTTCTCCAATCAAGACATACAAATGGCTATCAGACACATGAAAAAATGCTCATCATCATTAGCCCTCAGGGAGATTCAAATTAAAACCACATTGAGATATCACCTTACACCAGTTATAATGGCCAAAATTAACAAAACAGGAATCAACATGTGTTGGAGAGGATGTGGAGAAAGGGGAACCCTCTTACACTGTTGGTGGGAATGCAAGTTGGTGCAGCCTCTTTGGAGAACAGTGTGGAGATTCCTCAAGAAATTAAAAATAGAGCTTCCCTATGACCCTGCAATTGCACTCCTGGGTATTTACCCCATAGACACAGATGTCATGAAAAGAAGGGCCATCTGTACCCCAATGTTTATAGCAGCAATGGCCACAGTCGCCAAACTATGGAAAGAACCAAGATGCCCTTCAATGGATGAATGGATAAGGAAGATGTGGTCCATAAACACTATGGAGTATTATGCCTCCATCAGAAAGGATGAATACCCAACTTTTGTAGCAACATGGACGGGACTGGAAGAGATTATGCTGAGTGAAATAAGTCAAGCAGAGAGAGTCAATTATCATATGGTTTCACTTATTTGTGGAGCATAACAAATAGCATAGAGGACAAGGGGCGTTGGAGAGGAGTAGGGAATTTGGTTAAATTGGAAGGGGAGGTGAACCATGAGAGACTATGGACTCTGAAAAACAGTCTGAGGGGTTTGAAGTGGTGGGGGGGGTGGGAGGTTGGGGTACCAGGTGGTGGGTATTATAGACGGCATGGCTTGCATGGAGCATTGGGTGTGGTGAAAAAATAATGAATAATGTTTTTCTGAAAATAAATAAATTGGAAAAAAATAAAATAAAATTACCACCAAAAAAAAAAGAAAAAAAAAAGAATTCTCATTTTATTCTTGTATGCAGTGAGGACTGTCATTCCCATCTTAAAAACCAGAATTTGTAAACCTCTTTTTATAAAGGTCCAGATAGCAAATATTCAGACTTTGTATATTATACTGTCTCTGTTGCAATTAGTTGCCTCTGCTTTCGCAGTGCAAAAACCACTGTAGGCATTGCTTAAATTGATATGGCTCTGTTCCAGCAAATTGTTTTTATAAGACAGGCAGAGACTGGATTTGACCAGCAAGCCATAGTTTGCCAATTTATGTTATGGATGATAAGATTGAAGTTCATGTTAAAGTGGAATGTAGGCCTAGCTTGGTTTGATCTCAAAGGCCAGATGCTCATCGCTGTGCTTTATGTCTTCCTTATCATTGTCTTTATTCCTCACTCCAGGGGGTTATGTCCCCCAAAAGATATGTTTAAGTCTTAACTTCCTTTTTGTGAATGTGAACGTATTTGGAAATAGTGTCTTTGCGGACGAAATTAAGAAAATTGAGATGAGATCATCTTGAATTTAGTAAGGATTCTAAATCCAGTGATGGGTGCCCTTATAAGAAAAAGGAGAGGGAGTTGTGACACACAGCGATATGCAGGGAAGATGACCATGCGAAGAGAAGGCAGGAACTAGAGGCATGCTGCCACAAGCCAAGTGTTATGACATCCCTAGAAAACTAATAAACTCTCCCTCTTTATTTCTTTGTTTTCTCTTCAGAGGCATATTTCAGGCTGTTCTTCATACTTCTTCCTGGCTTCAAAGGCCCTCTTTTTTTTTCATGAATTGGTATCATCCACAGTTCCTTGACACCATTAGTATAACTAGAAGATTGTTGACTATTTCAAGGAAAACAAAAATATCTCTTCACCCCACAACTTTTTTTCCTTTAGCTGGTATATTATTAAATAAAATCGTAAGATGGCTTTTTGTCTATAGGAGAAAAGAAAAGCCTAAATCTCTGGATTGGGTGATACATAATCCATTAGGAAACGAATTTGTTGGTAAGTGAAACAAATTCACCATTACCAGCTTACAGTATAAATCAAGGCAGGGAGTCCTATTTAATTTTACACCTTGGCGATATTTCAAAGTTTTTTATAGTAACTTGCAAGAAGTTAACGTACTGTGAATTCATTCTAGTGCATTGATTTCTGCATTAGCTCAGTGAAACATGCAGTTCTTTGCCAAAAGCAAACTTTTGGAGGTGAATTTTCCTCATCATGTACTCCATAATTTAGAATTTGTAATAACATGTTTCGTTGTTCGTGAACACAAATCATTGGATGGCCCAAAATTCCAACAAATAAAAAACAGTTTCATCTCTGAAGTTTGTTCCATGTACACCTTGTCACTTACAAGCTTTGTTCCGTGCCACAGAGACGAGAAGAAGGGTGGCTCTGAGTGGAGAACATCTTCCGTCTCATTTTAGGTGTTCATGCTGTTCTTGCTGACACTTTTAAGAATTACGGTTAAGTACTGGTGTGAGTGATATACAAAGTCCTGATGGTAGTGGAACTCAAATCCCCTAAAGAAACTTGACACTCTAGGGACTCTTTCTTGCATGGGTCTCTTCCAAGGTAGGGGTTTCTAGCTAGTCTAGATGCCTTCATGTAATGAGTAGGGTGATTCATGGGCTTCTTCATCTTCTACTTTTCCCTACAATGCAAGCAGCCTCCCTTCATCTGTTTCCATATTGGAATTGTGAGTTAAGCTTTGCCTTAGTTGAGGGGAAATTCTTGCTTTAGAAATTTAGACTATCACTCCAAGGGACTGTAGAGAAATGGTAAGGCATATTTTACCTGAAGAGGCCCTGCTATTTGGTTTCAGCCAATTAATCCCACGTTGGAATGAGGATCCAAATATTCCCAGATCCTCCCCATTTTCAAGAGAAGCTGGGGATCTTTATTTTCATATGAAATCCCCCAATATTGAACTCTTAGTTTCAAAATAGATACATAAATAAAAGAGACAAAGGCAATATGCTGGTCTAATAATATGTCTGGATTTAGGTCAGAGCTTCCTTTAGGGACCTACAAGATAAAGCAAAGAAGGACACTTTTAAGCTCTGAATCCCTTGGGATATTTAGAAGCATCTATCTCATAAACTGGCCATCGCTGATGGTTGGAGTTTGTTATATTAAACCTGTCTTAACAGTTGAGAAATGAAGCTGCTATTTAAAGAACTGGTTCAGTGGTCATTTGGAAGATAATCATTTCCATTTAGACTATATATTAGCCATGTGTACATGTCGGAGCTAGTTAATTATAAGTAATAGTCGTACTTCCTTATATTATTCTCTAACGACATATATAAGTAAATGTAATCTATATCTACTATAATTAATGATCTCTTAGCCTAAGTCCTAGCCATTTGTCATTTAAATTCTGAATTTTCAAATCACCTCTTAAAAAGGTACCCTGTTCTCGTGATGTCTTTTCTTTCATAGCACACCTGCATTAATACCACAATTCTTAATCAACTTTTAAGTCCTCCGTCATGACCTTCCAGTATAGCTCCACCTGATGCAGCCAATATTCTACTTCTTCCCAACCTCACATTCTCATGCAGAAATTTCTCCATTGACTTGTGAACATTTTAGGTCCATTTGCATCTTCTCAGTTTAATTTGTGGTATCACTCCTGCCTGGATTGCCTTTTTATCAAAGTTTTGCCATGCTGTAGAGGTTATTTAAAGTTAAGCCATGATATATTTAGGACGTTAAACATGCTTTGGAACATAAATAAGGGGGCTGAGCAGACACGAATGGATGGGAAGATATTAGAAACATGGAATCAGTTAAGGGGCCATTATAATAGTCCAGGTGAGAGACAATGAGTGTCTGGCCTTGGCTGGTGGCAGACTTGGAAAGACAGAGATGGACTCAAACAACTGATTTACTGGTGCAGTACAGAATTTCTCATTTTGTCAATGTTAGCCTAGCTTTTAATTTATATGGAAATGATTTGAAATGAGAAGTGGCACCCAAATTTGAAAATTACCATGCTGTAATTTTTTTACTAAAACATCTTTACAGAATTATATTCTCCATCAATCACTAGCACCAAAAACAAGACAATGCAAAAACATTTTTACATTGCTATACAACTTTTAGTGGTGATAAAATATTACCATGTCATTTATGCTGTATGTTAATTTTTTCCACAATAGCTTGCTTGTTTTTTGACCTTACAGTGTAAAAGGGAGTTAAAAAGGGCAACTGTTGTTGCATTTTTATTTTCATATGAGGAAGCTGAACTATTAGGATTTAATATTTTATTCCAGATCACATAAGGTTAGACCTTGATTTATAATCCATATTGCTAGTCCTTTTTTAAAAATAATACATTATAAATTTTCCTGACTTACTTCTCCATAGGCTCAATTTTTTCAAGGTCATATTCTCATTTGATGCTGTTGCCTTTCAGAGTGGGCTAACTGCTGATATGGTTTAATTTTATTTTCTCAGGACATTATATATAGGTTTTCAAAATGTCCTAAATACTTGTTCATGGGACTTGACTCTTTATCTTCTGAAAGATCCACTTTGTTATTTCAAGGTAGATCCATCAAGATGAGAGATTATTGTGCAATAACAACTGCAACTGATATTTCAAGATTACAGTGGTTGAAAGCCATAAAGATCACTTAGTATCCATATCTGTCTTTGGTTGGCTAGGGGCTTTGCTTTACTCCAGAGCCCTAGCTATGGAGATGCCACTATCTAACATTTTTGGTCCCTGTGGCATAAAGGAAAGAAAGAGTACACAAAGTACACTTTGGTTTTAAGGCTTCAACCTAGAAATGTCATGTTTCACTTCTCACATTTCATTGGCTAAAGCAAATTAAAGATCACACCTAACTTCAAGGATCAGGGAGCACAACCTAATATATTTGGGCAGTAGCACTGATGAATACAAGATAGCCCCTCAAATTGGCTTTCAGGGCTTTTTTTTTTTTTTTTTTTTTTTTTTTTTAAAAGGAAATGTGAGGCAGAGAATTTCTGGTGTGATGCCAGTCAAGATATTTCAGGGCAAGGAAATGTCTCTTGCGGTCTCTTGCAGCCACCATTCTAAGAATTACTTAGTAATACTGGTTTGTCAACAGTCTGTATACCTTTGTAGTGTTTCAAATGTCAAGTTTGTTATGTGGTTAAAGCATTCAGTCACTAAATTTAACAGCATTTATTTGCAGTATTGATAGAAAGTGCTTTAGTACACACTGTCCTAATTGAACGGCTCAGATTGTACTGTGTCTAATGTTCCATTTGTCCCTAATATGCTCGGTTTCTTCTAAGAGAGAAACCTCTCTTTCATCTGCCTGGAGGTACTTGGCGCAAGGTCATTAATGTGAAACTTGGTATATATGAACAACTGGAAACACCATCTTGATTAAATTGCCTGGACAATTCAATTTAAAATCAGTTCTTTATATGATTTGGTTGATTGATTAAATTAACACTGATATATTTAGTTTTAGCAGCTGAACCATCTCAAGCAATAAGTCAAAAACCTGTGTTTACACAAATTATGCCAGTATTTTCACATAAATTAAAAAGTAAAGCTAGGATGTACATTTGTTATAGCTCCTATTATGTTAAAATTTGTGTATATTATTTGTATCACATAATTTAAGTAGTTAATCATATACCATTTTTTTCTCATTTATAAGACTGTTGTCTTCAAAAATATGAATTTCTTTAAGGGCAGAGTTGATTTCCTACTTTATTACTCTAGCACTAAAGAGAACATTCTGGGACTGTGTATAGTGATTTTTTTTTTTTTTCTTGCCAGTAAGCTGAGTAACTCAGTCAAGTCTGGGTTAAAGCTCCCTTTCTATTTCTGACCAGTTTATAAAATAAAGCTATTGGCCTCCATGACTTTGAATAGCCCATCTACATCTAAAAAGACACCAATAAGTTGTATTTGTTATTAAAGAAATTAGTTGATATTTAAATGATTTTTTTTCTGGGAGGTATAATAAAATGTAATAATAATGCTATGAAATATTTGAGTTTATTTTTAAGATTTTATTTGTCATGGAGAGAGCACAGCAGGCAGAGGGAGAAGCAAGGCTCCCTGCTGAGCAAGGAGCCCAATGCAGGATCTGATCCCAGGACTCTGGGATCATTACCTGAGCTGAAGGCAGATGCTTAACCAACTGTGCTACCCCCACATCCCCAAATATTTGAGATTTAGAGTCTAGGAAAATTCTTTTGTCAACATGATTGTTTGAATATTGTGTAACTTCTAAATCAGGTGTGTTTTGGGTATCTGATCAGGCTGTCAGGCCAAAGAAGATACTTTATTATTTACAATACCATAACCATCATTTTATAAGGTTTAACATTAGAAAGGCTTTCTGATGGCCTAAAAGGTTGTATGCAGGAAAGATACTAGAGAATACTTTCAAAAAATCACTCTTGTTAAAAAGGTAATGATATTTCTGAAGATTTCTAACTTTCCCATCTCAGACCCTACGGAGGCCTAAACAAAGCTGACACCATCTTTGAAAGCAATGTAGCTCCTATTCTGGAGCAGTACTAGATCAAAATAGAAATTCCCCAAAGCAAGCTGGCAGTCCTACTGAGTTTGATCTAAATTTCCACACACTAATAGATTGAGATTCCATTTATTTTTTTTTAAGATGTATTTATTTTGAGAGAGTGAGAGAGTTTTCTTGCATGTGGGAGGGACAGAGGAACAGAGAGAGTGGGAGAGAGCACCTTAAATAGACTCCGTATGGAGCCCAACATGGGGTTCGAACTCATAACCCTGAGGTCAGGACCTGAGCCGAAACCAAGAGTTGGAAGTTTAACCAACTGCAGCCCCCCAGGTACCCCTGGATTGAGATTTTAAATAAATGTTTAATACAGTCCGTTCTTTTGAGAGCAGTGACAATGTATTGATCCACTTTGTCAAGTTGTTGTTCTTGCAACATTGTCAAAATATTTGCCATCATGTTTCTGTCCACTTCCCCTAAACATATTTTAAACTGCTTTGATTTATACCATTAGATACATTTCAGTATGGTGTATTATGAGATAAATAGTAGCACTAAAATATATAGATTAAAACAGTAAATCTTTAAAGATTAAGAAATTAAGACATCTCATTTTAATTCACAAGGTATTCCCAGATTCTCACTCAGAACTGAGGAAGAGATGGTCAGTGTTTTCTTTTCCCTGTCTTATTTTTTTTATTTTTTAAAGGGTTTTTGTGTTTTTTTTTTTTTTTTAATTTGGCAGAGATCACAAGCAGGCAGAGAGGCAGGCAAAGAGAGAAGGGAAGTAGGCTCCCTGCTGAGCAGAGAGCCTGATACAGGGCTCAGTCCCAGGACCCTGGGATCATGACCTGAGCCAAAGGCAGAGGCTTTAACCCACTGAGCCACCCAGGTGCCCCTTTTCCCTGTCTTATTGTTGGGACTATATTCTCATTATTTTAGCAGTGTCAGTAAATAAAACATGCGCTGTCTAGTTCAGATGTTTGCTATTATTTTACACAGTAAAAAAATATAAGTAATTGATCTAGGTTATTTCCTCAGGCTTAATATCATCAATATTTCATATCCTCCATAACAAGATCTTATGGGGGGTAGAGATGCATTGGGACTTGAATAATGGGGGGGGGTGCACAGGTAGCATCCTGGGAAGTATTTTATCAATGAGACTACCTGATTCAGAGAGCTATATTATCACCCAGGTCCATTGTATTTACCTAAAGAGCAAAATTTGGGATTAGTAATATAGATTGAAAAGTCACTCCAAGTTTCTGGGCTTCAGTCCCATTGGGTGTAAGTCATTAAATCACTTCCTTTAGTCATAACATAGTTAAGAGATACTATTAATGGGTCCTATTCAATTCATCTTTATCCATAATATCAACAGATAATTTTTGAGCACCTACTATGTGTAATGTCTTATACTTCATAAAATCACAGTGTAGGTACATGCTCTATTGATAATTCTCTAATGACTACTTCATACCTACTTCATAAGTGTATGGATGACTAAAATGGAGTATAAAGCATCCCTGAGCCAAGTAAATGATGGTCCAAGCACTGTATTCTGCATATAAATTGTAGTATAAAATATTTTTGGCAGAAAAACTTCTTTCATAGCAATTGGATTTAGATTTATGAATGTTGCCAGTGAAGCTATTCTGTGGTATGTTTTATGAGTTTTTAATACATTAGTGAAGTTTATGTAGTCAAGAATTAAACTTCTTATATGGCAGGTCTACCTTGTATATAGTCACATTTGATCATATTCTGTTGCCAAAAATTGTTAAGTATTAAGTATGTGAGAAAAACTAATCCTTTCAGTTATGAGATAGGTATAAGAATATGCAATTATTAATGGTTCTCACTATGGGCTTTCCTTTGGGGTATACTCCAGCATGAAAATAAGTTTCCTGAAAAATAAATGTCACTGTTGCTTAATCCTGTTGAATTTCAAAATTATTTTATACTCATTGTATTTATGACCTTGACTTTCATAGGGATCCTCTGGGTTTATGTCTTATGGTGAAAGGGAAAAAAAAAATGTTGCTAGAGGCTCTCTAAAATCCTTCAATATGCAAGCATTGATGAAAATGATTTTAAAATTTCATTGAATTAAAAGGGCATCTAATTCAAGATCTGCTTTAAAATAGGGTCTATATGGGGACTCAAATATCTAAAAGTTATTTATATGAAGTCTCCTGGAATTTTATATTTGAAGCTTGAATGCCATGAGAATTAATTCCACTTAATTATTAGTCCTCATTTTTTGTTCAGTAGCAAATGGAATCATTTTGTGGCTCAGTTTCTCTATAAAATTAAGCAGTGCTTGTGGTATGCATTTAATCTTACATTAGCATTTGTTATGTAGCTAATACTAATACTCAGGACTCCTTAGAGAGGACTGTAGAATTATAATTATGTTAAACAGTAGAAAATTAGTCTTTTAATGACATCAAATGGAGTGATTTTTCTCAACCCCACAAGGATCCTTCCTGATGACTCTTAGATGTTTAGTGTAATCTCCCTAGTCAGTGATTATTATTCAGAAATGTAAAGTCATTCTAATATTAATCAAGAAGTGGAACTTATATATATTTTATGTGTGTATATATACATATTAATATAACATATATATAACTTAAAATATGTATATAAGGGTGCCTGGGTGGCTCAGTGGTTTAAAGGCTCTGCCTTCAGCTCAGGTCATGATCCAGGGTCCTGGGATCAAGCCCCGCATCGGGCTCTCTGCTCGGCAGGGAGCCTGCTTCCCCTCCTTCTCTTTCTGCCTGCCTCTCTGCCTACTTGTGATCTCTGTCTGTCAAATAAATAAATAAATCTTTAAAAAAATTATGTATATAATGCATATAACACGTATATGCAAACACACAGACACACACATACAGGGAAGGAGAGGGGAAATACAATCAAGGAACCGAGGTCCTGAAGGAGCCTGTAGAGAACTTAAGTGGTAAAAATGTGCCCTGTAGGGGCACAGGTCATGATCCTGGGGTCCTAGGAACAAGCCTCGAGTCAGGCTCCTGGCTCAGTGGGGAGCCTGCTTCTCTGTCTGCTTCTCCCCCTGCTCATTCTCTCTCTCTCCCTTTCTCTCTGTATCTTTCTCTCTCAAATGAATAAAACCTTTTCTTTAATATAGAAAACTGGATGCCTTTTCCATTATGATATGAAAAGAGAAGAAAAACACGAGAATGCATATAGACATATTCACAGGAGATTGAAGGAGTTTCTGTTTTTTCTCTGAGAAAGAAGGGATGAGGTCTTTTAAAGTTTGAGAATATGGAATGGGAGTGGGAGGAAAGTCAGAGAATCCCGTGGTTGTTGAAGATGGAGACCGCACATGGCTATGTCACAAGCAGGGAGTTAGTATTATCTTCATCTCAGCTGAGGTAGTCCAGGGTTAAGTAGGGTAGGAAAACGGTTGGACCAAACTAGGTCTGATGTTTTGCCAGACTGGAATGGCAGGAGTGTATGTGCCAGGTGGTTGACTCTGTTAGCAAGAGAGTGTAATGAACAAGGAAGGCTAAACTGGTTGGAGAAAGCTTTTGCATGAGGAAAGGCATGGAGATTACCAGAGAACATGGATTGGCCTATGTGGACAAATTTCAAGATTCAGGAGGAAAACAAGTTAGAGAGGTAGCCCTCAGCCTTGACTGCATATTAGACTCCCCTGAGTATTCATCTAGGTCCCATTCTTTGACATTCTGGTCATTGGCAGTTAGAATATATTTTACAGCCAGGGTTGAAAACCTTTCCTTAGAGCCTCTGGTAAGGAATCCTACAGTTTTTGCCAAGTGGTTGGCAACTTATCTTCAAGGAAATGAAGAATCAGCAAAGGTTTTAAAAGTGGAGTCGCGTAAGTTATTACATATTTTAGAAAAGAAACTTTTTCTTCGGAGTGACTGGCCAATAACAAAAGAGAAGATCTTGAACCAGGAACTGACAAAAGAATTATAGAGCAAAAGGCATTATTTGTGATGTTTCAACAATTGGAATTATTATACCTAATATGTATAAAATGATGGAGAAAGGTTTAAGATAACAGATTTGTATTGGCAATAATATGGTAATTTTCAATTGCTGCATAAATTAGTACAGACTCAGCAGCTCAAAACATTTATTGCCTCCATTTCCATGGGTCATGAGTTTAGGAATGGCTTTCCTAGATTCTCTGCTAGGCTACAGTTAAGATGCCAGCCAAGGCTAAGGTCTCAGCAGAGGCTTGACTTGGGAAAGCTCCTCTTCCCAGCTCCTTTGAAATTCTTGGCAGAATTCATGTCCATGCACTGTGGGGCTGAGATCCCTGCCTCCTTACTGATGGACAGTTCCTAGAAGGTGCTTGCAGTCGCCTGAAATATGGCCAGTCCACAGGCATTTTACCCATGGCTCTTTGCATCTTTATGGCCACTGGGAGATCTCTTCCTCCATAGAAATGTACTAGACACTCTTTTAAGTAAAAGTTTTCACCTGGTTAAGTCATGCCCACCCCCAAGTAAACTCCTCCCTCCTTTTTTGTTGTTGTGGTAGCTGTTTTGCACCTAATATTCTGTCGTGGACACTCTGTCCTTTCTAATTATTACTGAAATATATTTAACACACAATGTTACATTATTTTCACATTTACAACATTGGTTCAACACCTGTGTATCTCATGTTATGCTCACAAGTATAGCTACCATCTATCACCATACAACACTATTAAAATACATTGACTGCATTCCCTGTTTGTTCTGTAATGTTCCTCCCCTGACTTACAGAACCTATAAACTACAAGCCTATACATCCCACACCCTTTCACCCATTTCACCACCCTCCCCTATGGCAGCGTTGGTTTGTTCTCTGTTTTTATGGGTCTGTTTCTGCCTTTTTGTTGTTGTTTTTTGTTTGGTTTTTGTATTGCACATACAAGTTACGTCATGAAGTATTATCTTTATCTGTATGACTTATTTCCCTTAGAATAATATCCTCTGAGTTTATCCATGTTGTCACAAATGTCAAGATTTCATTCCTTCTTATGACTAATATTCCCCCCACCCACACACACACCACTTATTTATCTACTCATTGGTTGATGGCACTTGGGTTGCTTTCATATTTTAACTATTATAAATAATGCTGCTGTAAACATAAAGGTGCTTATGTCTTTTCAAGTTAGTGTTTTGGGGGACATCTGACTGGCTCAGTGGGTTAAACTTGGACCCACGTCATGGTCTCAGGATCCTGGGATCGAGCCCCACAGCAGGCTCTCTGCTCAGTGGGGAGCCTTATTCCCCTTCTCTCTCTGCCTGTCTATTTGTAATTTCTGTCTGTCAAATAAATAAACAAAATCTTAAAAAAAAAAAGTTAGTGTTTTTCTTTTCTTTGGGCAACTATCCAGTAGTGGGATTACTGGATCATATGGTATTTCTATTTTTAATTTTTTGAGGAAACACCATACTGTTTTCCACAGTGATTGCACCAGTTTACATTACCACGAGCAGTGTGAGAGGGTTTCATATTCTCCACATCCTCCTCAACACTTATTATTTTTTGTCTTTTTGATACTAGCTATTCGTACAGGTATAAGGTGACACCTCATTGTGATTTTCATTTTCATTTCTGATGATTAGTGATATTAAGCATCCTTTCATGTGTCTGTTGGCCATCTATTTGTTTTCTTTGGAAAAATGTCAGTTCAAGTCTTCTGCCTATGTTCTATTGGATTTTTTTTCTTGTGATGAGTTGTAGCTCTTTATATATTTTGAATATTATTTGGATATTTGGGTATTACCTCTCATCACAATTAACATTTGCATATGTCTTCTCCCATCCAGTAGGTTGCATTTTTTGTTTTGTTTCCTCTGCTTTGCAAAATCTTTTTGTTTCCCTTGCTTGAGGAGACCTATCTAGAAAAATGTAGCTAAGGTTACATTTCTAAAACATGTCTAAGAGACATGTTTTCTTTTAGGGGTTTTATGGTTTCTGGTCTCTCATTTAGGTCTTCAATCTGTTTTGAATTTATTTTTGTGTGTGCTCTAAGAAAGTGGTCTAGTTTCATTCTTTTGCATGTAGCTGTCCAGTTTTCCCCAAACCATTTGTTGAAGAGACTGTCTTTTTTCCATTGTATATTTTTGCTTTGTCATAGATTAAAACCAAAAAAGCAATTGCTTTATTTTTCTGCCCTCTATTCTATTCTAGTGATCTGTGTCTTTTTGTGCTGGTACCATGTTTTGATGATTACAGCTTTGTAGTAAATCTTGAAATCTGGGATTTTGATACTTCCAGTTTTGTTCTATCCTTAAGAGTGCTTTTGGCTATTTGGCTAGTTCTTTGTGGTTCCATACAAATTTTAGTATTATGTTTCATGAAAAATGCTATTGGTGCTTTAGATAGGCATCACATTAAATCTGTCCATTGCTTGAGGTAGTATAGACACTTTAACAACATTGGTTCTTCTAGTCCATGAGCATAGTATATCTTCCAGTCTGTATCATATTCAGTTTCTTTCATCATTATAGTTTTCAGAGTATAAGTATTTCACCTTGTTGGTTCAGTTAATTCCTAGGTATTTTGTGCTTTTTGGTGCAATTGTAAATGGGATTATTAATTTCTCTTTCTGCTACTTTGCTGTTAATGTAAGAAACACAACAGATTTCTATACATTTCATACGCTACAACTTTACTGAATTCATTTGTTCGAAGAGTTTTTTGCTGCCTTTTTTAGGGTTTTATATGTATAATGTCATGCCATCTGCAAATAGTGAAGGTTTCATATTTTCTTAGCAATTTGGGCACCTATTTTGTCTGACTGCTATGACTAGCATTTCTAGTACCATGTTAAATCAAGCTAGCAAGAATGGACATTCTTGTCTTTTTTTCCTGATATTACAGATAAGCTGTTTTTCACTGTTGAGTATGATGTCCATTCTGGCTTTGTCCTATATAGCCTTAATTATGATGAAGTATGTTCCCTAAAAACCACTTTGTTGCAAGTTTTTATCATGAATGGATGTTGAATTTTGTCAAAGGCTTTTTCTGTATATATTAAGATGACCTTATCATTTTTATCTTATGTTTTGTTGATGTGGTGTATCACATTGAATAATATGTGGATATTGAACCATCATTGCATCTCCAGAATAAATACCACTAGATGATGGTGCATGATCTTTCTAATGTATTATTAAATTCAATTTCTTAATATTTTGTTGAGGATTCTTGTATCCACATTTATTGGGATTTTGACTTGTAGTTTCTTTTCTGTTTTTTATAGTGTCTTTGGTTTTGGTATCAGGACAATGCTGTGCTTGCAAAGTGTATTTTCAATCTTTTCTTCCTCTTTTTTTTTTTTTTTTGGATTAATTTGGGGAGTATGTATTAACTATTCTTTAAATGTTTGGTAAAATTTACCTATGAATACATCTGATCCTGAACTTTTGTCTCATAGTGTTGTTGTTTAAAATTTTTTGATGACTGATTTAGTTTTGTTCCTCATAGTTTGTTTAGATTTTTCAATTTCTTCTTGATTTGCGTTTCGAAGATTATATGTTTCTAAGCTTTACCCATTTCTTCTAGTTGTCCAGATTGTTGGCCCATAATCTAATGATCCTTTGTGTATTTGTGGTATCAGTTGTCACTTCCTCCTTTCATTTCTGATTTTATTTATTGGGGTATTTTTAAATTTTTTTTCTTTGTAATATGGCTAAAGTTCATCAATTTTGCTTTCGAAGAACCAACTCCTAGGTTTCACTTATCTTTTCTATTTTTCTTTTTGTTTCTATTTCATTTGCTTCTGCTCTTATTATTTCCTTGCTTCTAACTTTAGACTGACTTTGTTCTTTTTCTGGTTCCTTTCGACAAAGATTAGATCATTGGTTTTGTTTGTTTGCTTGTTTGTTAGTTTCTTGAGGTACACCTGTATTCTTGAGGTACACCTGAAATACAAATTTCCCTGTTAGAATACCTCTCATTATGTTCAAAAGCTTTGGGACCATTTTCATTTTCATTTGTCTCAGGTTTTAAACTTCTTTTTTTTTTTTTTTTTATTTGTCCATTGACTCACTGGTTGTTGAATAACAGAATAACATTTTATTTAGCTTCCATGTTTGTACCTTTTTCCAGTCCTTTTCTTATAACTGATTTCTAGTTTTATACTGTTGGGTTTGGGAAAGATAGATACTTGATAAGATTTCAATCTTCCTAAATTTTGGGGGACCTGCTTTGTGACCTCACACATCTATTCTGGAGAATGTTCCACGGGCCCTTGAAAAGAACGTGTATTGTGTTGTTTTGGGGTGAAATTTTCTGTGTACATCTTAAGTCCGTCTGGCCTAATGTGTTATTCAAAGTCACTGCTGCTTTATTGATTTTTTTTTCTACATGGATTATCTATCCATTGATGTAAGTGGGATGATAAAGTACCTTACTTCTATTGTATTACTGTCAGTATCTCCTTTTATCTCTTCAAATACTCACTTTTTGTATTTGTGTGCTCAAATTTTGGATACATAGATTTGTACAATCATTATCTTTTTACTGGATTGATCCCTTTATCATTGTGTAGTATTTTTGTTGTCTTTTGATACAATCTTTGTCTCCTTTGTCTAATATAAGTACTGCTATGTCAGCTTTTTTCTCCTCTTCAATTTGCATGGAATATCTTTTTTTATCCTTTAACTTTTTGTTCGTATGTGTCTATAGCGAGTCTTTTACAGGTAACTTATAGTTGGAGCTTGGTTTTCATCCCTTCAGTTAACTTACATTTTTTGATTACAGCATTTAGCTCGTTTACTTTGGAAGTAATTATTGATAGTTAGGTACTTATTGCCATTTTTTAATTGTTTTCTGGTTATGTAAACAACCATACTTCTCTGTTTACATACTTCTCTGTTTACATACTTCTCTGTTCCTTTCTTTTGTGATTGATGACTTTTTATAGTCTTCTGTTTGGCTTTTTTCCTTTTTTTTTTTTTTTTTTTTGTGTGTGTGTGTGTGTGTGTGTGTGTGTGTGTATCTATTAGAAGTTTTTGGTGTGTGATTACCAGACGTTCATATATAACATCTTAAATAAATAGCAGTCTATATTAAGTTGGTGGTCACTTAAGCTTCAACACATTCTAAAAGAACATTTTTACTCTCTGCTCCATAGTTCATGTATATGTTGTCATATTTTACATCTTTTTATTATGAGCCCCCTTTTTTTTCATTTTTTTACTCTTTATGACTTTTTGTTTTTTGCTTAGAGCTCCTTTTACCATTTCTTTTCAGGTAAGTTTAGTGGTGATGAGCTCTTTTGACTTTTTGTTTGAAGAACACTATCTCTTAATTTTGAATGATGATCTTGTTGGATAGAGTATTCTTAGTTGTAGGTTTTGTTTTGTTTTCCTTTTAGTGCTTTGAATATATCTTACCACTCATTTTTGGCCTGCCAAGTTTTCTTTAAAAAAAAAAAAAATCAGCTGATAGCCTTATGGGAATTCCTATGTGCGTAATATTT
The DNA here is from genome assembly GCF_020171115.1 of Neogale vison. Taxonomy (NCBI): domain Eukaryota; kingdom Metazoa; phylum Chordata; class Mammalia; order Carnivora; family Mustelidae; genus Neogale; species Neogale vison. Next base: position 93,748,335 of record NC_058093.1, on the reverse strand, counting down.
GCTCCCCTCTTGCTGCTTTTAAAATTCTCTTTATTTTTAATCTGTGCCACTTTTATTCTTGGGTGTCATGGTGTAGACCTCCTTGGATTCATCTTATTTGAGGCTTTTAGTACTACCTGAAACTGAATATCTCTTTTTCCCCAGGTTAGGAAAATTTTTTGGTTACTATTTCTTCAAATAAGTTTCCTGCCCCTTTTATTCTTTTTTTCTCCTTCTGGAATTCCATATAATACATATATTTGTTTACATGATACTGTCCAAAAGATCCCTTAACCTATTCTCATTTTTTTTTTCTTGTGTCTTTTTGCTATTCAGTTTGGTCACTTTCCATTACCCAGTCTTCCAGACCACTGATTCATTCTTTTGATCCCATCAGTGTATGTTTCATATCAGTTATTGTATTCTTCAGCTCTGATTGTTATTTTTTATGTTTTCTGTTTCTTTGTTGGAGTTCTCCCTGAGTTCATTCACTCTTCTCTTTAGTCTGGTGAGCATCTTTATGACCATTACTTTCAATTCTTTATCAAGCATATTGCACATTTCCACATCACTTAGTTCATTTCCTGAGGTTTTGCCTTGTTTTTCCATTTGGGACATTGTCTTCTGTCTCCCCATTTGCTTGACTTTGTTTATATGAATATGGTAGAACAGCTACTTCACCTAAACTAGAGGTATATCTGGTGACTTTCACTGCTGGAGCTGTGGTGGGCTGGGGATCCTGGGACCCTCCAGGCTGGGACTGTCCTGGAAACACAGCTGAACTGAAGTAGATGTAAGCTTGGGTGTCTCAGGGCACTCTGCAAAGAAGGGGCACCCTGGTGGGATGACTGGAGCCTATATGCGCATGGGCTGTGTGTCCCAGTGTACTTCACACCCAAGGCATCCTGGCATAATGGCTGGGGCTGAGGTGGAAGTGGCCCAGGTGCTCCCAAAGCACTCCAGGTAGGGCTCCCCCTGCCAAATTATATAGTGCATAAGTGGTGCAGACCTGGAGTGTTCTGGGGTGCTTTGTGCTTATACCACCTCGGAAAGATGACTGACGCTATAGTGAGTACTGACCAGGTGTGTCCCAGTATGGGCTGCCCTGGGGCCTCCTTGATGGGACAGCTGTGGCTAGTGCTGGTTAGAGGCAATAGGCTCACTTGAGGCAATAGGCCAGCTATGGTGCCTGGATCCCATTTTTGTCCACATCATCAAGATGGAAGGAGTAAATAACTGTGGCACTTGCCAGGCCCTCCAACCTGGAGAGATTTCCAGCAGCCTTCCCATTGTATGGCAGAGATCTAAGGCTGGATCCTTTATGTTCTAGTTACTCTTTTTTTTTTTTTTTTTTAAAGATTTTATTTATTTGACAGAGAGAGATCACAAGTAGGCAGAGAGGCAGGCAGAGAGAGAAGGGGAAGCAGGCAGAGAGAGAAGGGGAAGCAGGCTCCCTGCGGAGCAGAGAGCCCGACGTGGGGCTCGATCCCAGGACCCTGGGATCATGACCCGAGCTGAAGGCAGAGGTTTTAACCCACTGAGCCACGCAGGCGCCCCTCTAGTTACTCTTTTAACCTGTGGCTTTTTCTGTGCCCCAGGGGCATCTGTAGCTGGTGTGGGCTAGGAGCCCAGGGGTTGCTGAAGTGGTAGTCTGGCTAGGATGCCTGGACCCTCCTACTATCCGGAGGATGGAGGGGGAATATCACTGTGATCCTAGCCAGCCTCTCCAACCTGGAGAGAGTTCTAGCAGCTTTCTACTTGACAGGGTTCTAAGGCTATTCTCTTTTCATTCTAGTGCTTTTTTAAACCTTGTTTGTTTGTTTGCTTGTTTAAGTCTGTGCCCGGATAGACAAACCCATTTATGGTCCCTGAGTACTATCCTTTCTCACTGTACTTCACAGCATTAGGCGTGGCGGTTTCTTTAGTTACTGTGTCACAGCTGTCTTGCATTCTCTACATGGTCTCTTTTTTGTTGTGCAGAAGTTGTTTAGTTAGCTCACAGTCCTCCAGGAGGAATTGCTGTATAACTGCATGTAGATCTGGTATGTCCACAGAGGTCATGAGTTCAGGGCTCAAAATTAACTAATTTGATGTATTATATTGGTGAAGTTCCTCACTTTTTACTATATATTATAACCTAATCATGGGAATGGAATTCTATTATAGTCAAAGGTTCTGCCCAAACTCAAAGGGATAAAATTATACAAGCATGGACACCAGGGTACAGGGATCAGATAGGTTGCACTTAGTTAAGATGAATGATACAAGAGAATTAGCTTTTTTCTTTTCTTTTTCTTTCTTTCTTTTTTTTTCTTTAAAGGAAATTGATGGCCTCACTTTTAGATATATTGAATTTGGAGATAATCAGGCATCCAATTAGAGTGGATCAGTAGGTCTTGGAAAAGTCAGTAAGGTTGGAATTGGAAATAAATATTTGGTAATGATCAGTGGAGGCGATAGTTAAATAATGGGATCATCCAGAAAAAGACTATAGCAAGAAGTGGGCTGGGACAGGAATAAGTCCAGATAACTAGAGCATCTACATGTGCATTTCCACCCATGTCTCTTGATTCCAGTCAATATCATCATGGAACTTTTCACCGTTCCTATAGTTGGTATAATATCCTGCTTCTCCTAATTTGTGGTCCACTGTCTCTCCTCCTCCCAACTCCAAGCCACACTACCTGGAAGTAAGAATCAAGAGCTCTTTTAGTGAAAACTTTGCAGATCACAGATACTAAAAAAGGTGCATTCTCTTATGCACCCTGATCCCAGATGGTGAGTTGTGGGAATTATAGAACATAAGGCTCAGTGAGGAGAGATAGTGCCATCATTAGCCCTGCGATAATTTATTTCTTCCTAACAGAAAATAGGAGTAACTGCATTTTCTTTGCTCTTCCCTCCCAGAATTGGCTATAAAGTGATAAGATGGCACAAATTCGGAATGCAGATGTGACTATATTACCTATTTCTTAAACCATTGTCTGTTTATTTGAATAGAAAATCACTGAAGCCGTTGCAGCGATATTGTTGAACAATCTGAGCTGTGACTCTTTACTTTCTATAAAGAGGTAAATTTGATCAGTACATTTTGCCTAGATTTTCCTCCCTTCACATAAATCTTTTTCTTTCAGGTTATATTCAAGAAGAGTGTGTCATCCCATGCCCATTTGATTGCAAGTTAAGCGACTGGTCTAGTTGGGGGTCTTGCAGCTCATCTTGTGGGATTGGAGTGCGAATTCGGTCCAAATGGCTAAAAGAAAAACCTTACAATGGAGGTCGCCCATGTCCCAGACTGGATCTCAAGAATCAGGTAAAGTACATGAAGCAACAACAACAACAACAACAAAAAAAAAAAAAACTAAAAAATTACTCACTTGATTACTTCCTTTGGAAATAGAAGTCATTCTCTTGCTATAAGTAACTCCTAAAAAGTTATCACAAGTTCAAAAGAGGGGTTAGGAGAACACAGAGTAATATAACAGAGTTACTAATGGAGGTCTTGTCCACTCCTAGGTAATGCAGGGACCAAGTTGGTGTTACTGGCAATGACAATGTGTATGAGAAATAATCCACCTGGTTTTGTATGGTCTTGAAGTATAACTTGATTATTCATATTATAAAAGTGATTTGCTTTTGTGTGTGTGTGTGTGTGTGTGTGTTTGTGTGTGTTTAAATATGAATACTAAAAGATATATAAATACTAATGTTGGGAGAATGTCAAATACTTTATGGCAGTAAGTAGTTAATGGTTTCATCCATGTACTCCAAAAATGGGGTACTCTTTTCCTTCACCAAACTCTTCATCTATTTTTTTCTTCTCAACCTCACTAAAGTTTCCAGTTTTTTCATATCTTTTCTAAGCTATTTCTCTACCTGTTACCCAAAAAGTCAAAGCTATTTTCATAAATAGAATTTGGAGTATACCCTTCCATACAGATGTCTAGTAAAATTGCCATCCTAGGCAAAATTGATTAGAGTATGTTAGTTGCCTTTACCCATGTAACAGTCTAAGATTTAGTTAAGAATTTTAATAAAGACCTCAAATTTCTCCCATGATTATATAGTGGTTATCAGATGTGGACAGATGTATTTTTTAATCAATTGAATAGTTAGCGCACATGTTGATTGTTGAAAATTCTTTATTCTTAAAGTTGTGAAAGGAGTTTTATATGTATATATAGTTCCTTTCTAATCATGCAGCTATTTTAACAGAATAGCTGCATGCACAGGCTTCAATTACTAATTCTATTAATTTCTGCCCTGTGATCCCCCTTTTGATTAGACTTTCCATACAGACTGTTTAATAGAATGGAAATCCATATTTCCATTCTTAATTAATTTGAATGCATACAGACATGGAAGTAGATACCATGTGTCAATTAAGGCCAACATCCTAGATATTTTTCTCGTAAGTTTTGTTAAAAGACCCATAATTCACTGAAAAGTGAAAAATTACCATTCCACCAAAAAATAGTTATGTTCTAAGATGGCAGAGTATTTTAATTTCTCTCTCTCTCTCTCTCTCTTTTTTTTTTTTTTTTAAGATTATGCAGTTAGATAGTGACCATAGTTTCTTCTCTCAAAACTATTGCAAACCTATGGGGGAAGACAAGGCAGAAAATCATAAAATCAACATAGAGATTGCAAAAACAAAGAAACCCCCAAAACTTTACAAATATTGTAGTTTGGTGAGGCAAAATATTATAATATGATTAATAAAAACAGGAGAGCAACAATCAGAGCAAAGATGGTCTAAGGAGATAATAAGCCTTGCTTTAGTACAAAGAAAGGTGTAAGACAGGTTTATGAATACAAGGAAAGTTTTTCTAGTGAATTCTATGTATGAGGACTATTTCCCCCTCCCTAGGGGATTTTTCAGACATTTAAAAAGGAAAATAACTGGGGTGTCTGGGTGGCTCTAAAGCTCTGCCTTCCTGCTCAGGTCATGATCCCAGCATCCTTGGATCAAGACCCACATCAGGCTTTCTGCTGGGCAGGGAGCCTGCTTCCCCCTCTCTGCCTGCCTCTCTGCCTACTTGTGAGGTGTCTGTCAAATAAATTAAAAAAATAAAATAAAATAAAAAGGAAAATAACTACTAAGCATTTATAAACAATACACGGTAGTTATTCTTTCTCATAACCTTCAATGAGAGCTAAGCCTTAATAACACTTATGTTAAACACCGATTTTTAAAATGCTAATTTTATGAACTAGGAAATTACCAAGGGATTAAAGGGACTTCATTGGAGTGCAGACTTCAAGACTCTATTTTCAGTATGCAAAGGCAAATGTGTAGAAGTATGTCTATCAAATTTGAGAGTATAAATAAAATAAAGATAATTGTCAACTTGTTTTGACTTAAAGGAAACTTTCTCAAAACGCTTGATTGACATATGAAACTGGTAACCTTAAGAAGTAGTACAAGCTGAAAAAAGAATTGAACCCAACTTTAAGAATAACTTAGGTAGATTCCATAAGTGAAAATAGGTGAGGATGGGGCTGTCTGCAAGAGGTATTTCTAACTCTTGGGTTCAAGAAGGGAATATTAGCATTCCAGAGACATTTGTTTGCTATGCTCCAAAATGAATCCTGGCTTTTAATGAGGAGAAATCAAACTTAGTGTGGTATGTGGTATGTGTTCTGCTATAAAGAGGTTTCAGATGTCTAGCATGAGTGTGCCTTAATTCAACTTGAATTGAAAAACTTCACCCTAATCTATACTTTGTATTTTAACATAATTTAATTGATAGGGGCTTTAGGTAATAAGGCTTCCCTCTCACCTGTAAGTCTCTGAATGGCAAGGAAGAATAAATATTCCCCAGCTTCCATTATTTATGGCAGGTTTTCTTTAGAAAAGATGGCTATTTGTTTTCCTAAGCTGGAAATATGATCTAGTTAGAGCTACACCCACAGGGCCTTTTTTGTTAAGTTCAGTTTCACTACCGGCTTTAGGTTATTTGTGTCCTTTCCAATTAGTTCTCGGGTTTAGATTTACTTTCCTATTTTTAGGACCAGATTAGTACTCTCTGTTCTGTTCGCATAAGTAAGTGCTTAGAAAAATATCTAACCCAAATTTTAGCAGTAAGAGAAGCATATATATCTTCAGTACCTGTACAAGAGGAAAATTCTGAATATGTCAGATTGAGCCAAACAGACAGTTAATAAATATATATGTAAACATATATACAATTTGTGTATATGTATATATAATGCACATGTCTGGGTAAATGTCAGCATACCTACATGTGCTTATTCATTCTTCTTCATTTCTCTGTAGAATGGGAGGTCTTGTGAAGGCAAGGTCTTTCTATTTTTGTAACTCATTCTAGCCCCTAGTGCACTACCTTGTGTATTGTCAAATGATGTTTACTAGATGCTTTATTTAAAAAAAAAAGCCTTCTCTCTGGATGAGTGGGTGGCTAGTTCTGTAGAAAAAATGTTAGAACCCTGGTCTCCTATGCTATGATGTATCATTTAAATTCTCAAAAACACTAGTCCTTCTAGAAGAAAGACATAGGGACCTCCAAACTATAATTGCCCAAAGAGTATTTCAAAATTGATCTGAAAACTCCTGACTGTTGGATTCCCACGGAAATCTCCGTGATTTAAAAAAAAAAGAAAAAAAAAAGGTTGGTATTATGTACATAAGCTCATACACTGCTCTGAACCTGTTAGTGGAATCAATTTTTATAATCTCTCATAAAAAGCCTCCCTTTTAAACCTGAAACTATCACTGTGATGGCTTTTTCTCTAGAACTGCCAAAGTGACAGCAATACTTGAATAGCTTTCTGCTAAGTATATTTGTGATGCTAAATAGTTCTGGCATGTAGTTTACTCAAAACTCTTATCAAGGCAGAAAACTTCTAAGTAGTTTATTGGATTATCAGGTCAGTTGGCTGATGCCCTTGATTCTCCTGTACATAATAAAATATATAATATATTTTAAATTTTTTATAGTCTATAATATGTTGAGTAGATTATTTAACTTTATATTTTTGTTATTTTTTTATTTTGAAATTCTCCTTAATAAAAGCTCAAATGTAGGGACATTAAAGCTCTGTTGGACTTCTATTTCCCCTTATGAATTCTTCACGTGATTGAAGGCAAGAGTTTCCGGAAGTTATATTTTGTTTTTGATTGGAAATCTGTATGTTAACAGTGTATATGGGGGTGGGAGGGGATGATACATTGAGATTCATTACCTATTCTTTTTAAAAATATATGCTGCCTACTTAAATACATTTTTGAGTTTTGATTATGTTTGCAACTAAACGAGAGGATATAAATTAAATATGTGTGCTTTTTTAGAAATAATTGCAATCTTAAAGGTCTGTCTTCTCCCCAAAGAGAAGTGATCTAAATTTGAAAATGAGTATAGTGCATTTTATTTTTCATAGTAAGGTAATAATGTTTTAAAGAATACTTTCTTTCCAAAGATGCATAGAAATATTTTAGCATGAATATTTCTTTCTTAGAAGAGGCTTGTAGATGAAAAAATATTTCTACAGAGAAAGAGCTTATGCTCATTTTAATACTACTTTGTTAATTAATAGCAAAATGTTATGATGTGGAAACTGTCAGTCTATCTGAATATCTGTTTACCTGAAAAATATGGCTACACATAAGCTTTAATTCGACTTAACCAGTTTTGACTTCTTGCTTCTTTTTGACCGGCCCAACTCCCACTCATTCTAGGCTAGTCCAAATCATTCCTGGCAGTGTCCTGCTCACTTTGGACTTAGTATTTTGGCAGGAGACCCAGACTGTAATGGAGTAAGAAGTCCTATTCTTGAGCATTAGAATGGTAGGCAGTCCAAGCTTATCCATGATTAAGTACATTCAGGTGTACCATTCTTGTGTGGGGAGGGGTGTTGGTGTTTGCACCTTTGAAAAGGCTTTGTTTTAAGTGTGAAATATGTGCCATAGAATTAAGGGAAGCACAGTGATTCATTCCTCAGGGTTATTTGGGAGGATTTAATAGGGCAGATACTCAAGAACACATCACTTCTCTCTTATTCCAAAACCCGGTACACTGCTTCCCATCTCAGAGGCAGCATAAAACAGCTCCTAAGGGCCAGTAGTGTTCTTCCTTTTTTTTTTTTTTTTTTTTCCTTTATGCCTGTCTGCCAATCCAAACTGCTCTCATGTTGTGACATCTCACTAATTGAGCTGAGTAGAGCTCAGAGGACAGGCAATTTTTCTTTTCTGTTCTTGCCCTGTCACCATCTAGAAGAAAAATTGTTTTTAGTAAGAGATTTCTCTTCCCCCACATTTGTGTTCTCCACATAAACTATTCTTGATCATTCCAAAGTAATACCCCTCGGGCTTGTTAAAATCTTTTGGAACTTTGATCATTTTTCTTGAGAGCTGCCAGAATCACTCATGAAAGCAATTTTCTTATGCCTGTTGTCCACTCTGTCTTGAATTTTACTGTGTTTTGATACTGGGTATTGCTACTCTGCAAATACTCAAAATTACTTTTGTTATTCAGATGTTCTTATGTATCTCTAGAATGTTCTTTATTAGGCTGCTTTCGTAAATATTCCTAATGCTGTTGTCAGGGAACAAGAATTATGTCCTCTTCAAGGGTCCTTCTAGCTGGATTAAGAATGGAATTGACTTGAGACAGATTAACAGGAGAAAATCAAACTTAGTAGAGCATGTATGGGGAATCCACATAGATATGAAAATTCCAAGGACAGGCAATATGAGATCTACATGTCATTCTGAATCAAGGAGAAAGAGGGTAGGAGTCTGGGACTTCAGGGGAAAGGAATACATTTCATAGGGTGCTAAGAAGAGCAGATGTTTGGTAATTAGATGTTTGCCCTGCCATGCAGATGGGCCACTTTGATAATATTATCTCTGAGAGTAATCCTTATTCTGGGAAGGACCTCTTCTGTGTGTTTAAGGGAGGTGCAAAATTTCTCTTGAGCTGATCGGGTCTCGATTGCTTTCAACTTAGAGTAATTTTTCCTGCCAAAGTAGCCCATAGTGGGGCAGCTGCCCTTAGCTCCTGTACTGTTCCTAGGCAGAAATTCCAGGATTGGCTGGGGACAGCTACAAAGTTATGAACAGGGAAATTTTGTCAAATTTTGTCTTTGTAACTCTTTCACTGTGTTCCCATATCTCGTATTATCCCTCGTCTCTTAACTCCTCAAGTCCTGAAATACTACATTGGATAACATCAGCTTGAGCAGGAAATCACATCATCTGTGTTTCCAATTTTCTAAAACCGTCTTCTTAACCAAGTACTTAAAGTAGAAGTTCTCAAGTGTTTTTGTAGGAAAAATAGTGACAGAACCTACTTTTCATATCTTTTTTGAATCATTCTGTCAGTCTTTTAAGCTTTAAATACAAAATGGAAACTTCCCTCTTTTTTTCAGGTATTCAAAGAACATGGTTTTGACTCTAAACACAAGATTTGGTTATAATAAACATACCTTTCAGAAAACAAAATTGAAATGATGGGAGTATAGTGCCTTCTTTAAAAAAAACTGAATATCTATTTGAAAGTAAGATATTAATGGCTTGTTAATTATTTTTAAGATATAATTTATAATATTGTATACATTTAAGATGTACAGTGTGCTGATTTGATACATTTATATTTGCAATGTCATTATTAAGGCATTAACTAACATGTCTCCTATGTCACATAACTATCATTTCCTTTTTGTGATGAGAAAATTAAGATCTAATCCCTTAGCAACTTTGAAGCTAACAGTAGAGCATTGTCGATTATAATCACTATGCTGTGCATTAGATCTGCAGGATTTACCTATGAGTTAAAGTTTATACCCTTTAGATCTTTCAAGCTTTATCCCAATATTGTTACCGGAAAGCCGGTTACCTAGATCCTGCCTGGATCCTATACTAGACTCCTACAAAAAAGCATTTATTGAATCATGATTTATTTATTTTTTTTCCTACATGACTTGAGAGTCAGGATAAAAATAGTTCCTCTGAGAAGCTTATCTGAATTTTGAAATCCAGAGTTCATTGTTTTGTTTTTATTATGTGAATCACCATACAGTACATCATTAGTTTTTGATATAGTGTTCCATGATTTGCTGTTTACATATAAATTGTTTCATAACCTTTACTGATCATAAGAATAGAACATGGGCGGTGGGAAGTGGTGTAAAGATACTTTCCTAGGACCCTGCTCTGGAGACTGTGGTCTGCACAGTTAGAGTGGATCCCGGAATGTGTATTTGATAACAATGGATTGTTTTTACTGGTTCTCCTGATCAGGCAACTTAGTGAATGCTGCCATAATTGAGATTCTTGCCTCTGAGGCTACCATTTCTACTGAGTTCAGCTCTGGAAAAGATTTTCTTTGTAGTTAACCTAGCCTGTCCTTTCGAATCCAAACAGTGAACACATCCAGTTTGTTTGCTACTCAAAGCCAATCTGGGGGTCTGGCAATATGACCCCCCACACACTTCACAGAAGAGGAGACTGAGGCTTACAGAGGTGTAATGACTTGCCCAAATCCACCCACTGATACATGCAACAGGTTGAGTCAAACAGGTCTGAGGTCAAATGCTGCTATGTCATCTCCTAGTTGTGGGAACAGGAGAAAATTATTTAACCTGAGTCTCACCTTCATAATCTGTCAGTCAATGGGTATAATAATGCCAACTACCTCATGAAATTATTGTATTAATAGAAAATGAAAATACAAACTTCTATCTCACTTTTGGAAGAATAGTGTGTGCTTGATAAATGTTAGGTAGGATGTATTTTCCTCGGTTTCTAACACATAATTTGTGTTTCCAACTCCATGTGCTTTCACCTATATAATACTGCCTTTTAGAACTAAGTTATGCAGATTCCTTCTCTTTTTACATTTAGCTACTTGAACATTTGTGGTCAAATATTTTAGTCGTAATAACTCAGCTTAGATACATAGTAAAGCTACAGTCACTGCTTCCTGTACAGGAAGCCTAATTTATTTTATTTCTAAATATCCTGTTCAGCACCGCATTTTTTTTTTTTTTGTAGCAGAAAGGAACATAACTTTTTATATATTTGTGACTAATTTCCTATGAATTTGTGATTCTTTGCATCTTTATTTTTATAAACATTTTAAGGAGTATAACAAAAAGATGGCCAAATCATGATGGGTAGAGCTCTATGAATTTTTACATAGTGAACCTTTCCTTTCAGTTACCACCAGCATCAGGAAATCATACATTATCAACATCTCAGATGGCCCCTTTTTGCTCCACCTTTCTTACTACCCGCTTCCTCTCACCAAATAGAACTACTACTTCCAACAGTATTGTTGGGGAGGAAAAATTTTTGCTTTACCTTGCAACGTTCTTCTTGCTGGTCTAAGAATTAAAATCATTTGGGACAGATTAAGAGGACAAAAACAAAAGTTTAGTCACAGTATATCTCCTGTATATGTGGGAGTGACCCAGAAATATGGAGTAACTCCCTCAAATGGCCAGAAGTCATCACCCTAAATACCATCTTCAACTAAAGACAGAAAGGATGTTGGGGCTGGGAAGTGGGTAATGGCAAGTTATAGGGAAAAGCACAGTAAACATAAGTAAGGTTGTTATGCATATTTAAGTTGTTGCTTTCTCTGTTGATAAGATGTTCTAGAGATTGAGTCATCCCCCCACTCTTTCCTGCTACAGAGAGAGAGGCACCCTTACAAATGAAGTTTTCCTTCATATATGTAAATGTCTCTTACAACAGGGTAACTTATACTTGGTTTTCAAAACTTCTCCTGTGTTTAGTTTCTTAAAAGTAACTGGATTAAAATAATTTGTCAAAGAGGCATATTTTAGGGTGGTGTATTTTTGTACCACTTCACTATAAGTTAGTTTTTTCATTGTAAAAATAATTTACATAAATGGATTATGCACTGTATATTCTTTGTGCCTGTCATTTCCTCCTCAGCATGTTTGTGACAGCATCCATGTTGTGATTTGTGCTAATATTTAATTTCATTGCTCTGTTATGTCTTTAGGTATATCATATTATTGTATAGACCACATCTTATCTATTTTTATTGTTGATGGATGGATATTTGATTTGTTCTGAATTTGGGGCTATTAGAAATAACACTGCTATGACTATCCCCATCTTGTGGTGCTCATATGTGTGCATTTCTGTTGAATACATACTTAAGAGTATACTTCCTTTCATTGGGTTTGCTTATACATTCAACTTCAGTAGAGAATTGGCATTTTTTTTTAACTTTTAAATTATCTCAAGTTGTCCTAAACACAGACAGTATATACTTCTAGGTAATAACGTGAAATATGGCCTGTCTGACACCACGAAAAGGGGTGTGGAAGTTGTACAGATACATTAAGTGCTATCTCAGCATGTGTTCTGTCACAGCATATCAGCAACTGGTGTCTTCCCCTCAGCCACAGCTGTCTTCCCAAAGAGAACAAGTGTAGGAGCACTGCCTCCTGCCTGAATTCTGCTCATCTCTCTCCTAAACAATCATTATAACCATCACATTTCCACAGTCTCTAATCTCTCCTCTTCTCCCCTCTGCTCCATTCCTCACACAGCAGCCTCTGTGAGCTTTCTAAATCACGGGTCTGGTTATACATAAAACCTTTCATAGATCTCCTGTTACCTTTGGGATAAAGTGCAAACTATGTAATATAATTTGTAAGACATTTAATGAAATTGCCTGAAACACATGTCTCTGAGCTTAGAGTCCTTTCCAAGACAGCAAGGCCCTCAGGCCAGGGAAGCTTCCTGTGAGTCCAGAGGAAGGAGCCCTACTTCTATGTTTTTGTCTCCTCAACAGCCCTCATCCAGGCTTTCTCATAGAGAGTGAGGCTCTCACATTTTACGGCTGATCATATCAATCAAGTGATTGTCTAACATGCTGTCTTTTAACAAAAATGGACTTTCAACTTAGGAGTCACCAAACACTCTTTAATGATGTTAGATACTTGGATTTACTCTATTGCCTTCTCTCTGGAAGCTACTCATCAAACTCCCGCCACACTGGATTAAAGTCCCACTCCACTGCTATTTACATATAGACTTCCCAGGGCCATTTGGAGTTGCAGTTTCTTCCCTGGAGAGAAATCTCTCTTGGATGGCAAGTTAAGGGACACTGTGCTTATGACCTGTGCTGAAAGCGTGGAAGTACAGATACAATTGCCAAGTCTGCCTCCAAAGAATATTCTTTAATAGCAGAAGGGTTGTCCAAAGCCATGTTCCACCTAGTAGACAACAATCTTGTCACCCTTGGAACTTAAAGTAAATTGATTTGAGTAGTAATATTAAGGAAGAAGTTTGAGTTGAGCAGACTCTCCAACGCACAGTATGTCAGATGGAGGCCAGCAGGTTCCGCGTTTCATAAAGCAGAGTGGTAATAACACAGAGTGAAATTGGCATTGCTTTGCTCTGTTCTGGAGCAAGGGAACACAATTGTATTTAAGTCACTGCAGATCCAAAATTTTACATTTTGTTCATTTAAAAAGACATTTGGCATGTGCCTTGTGTTTTGATATTTTTAAGTCTTAGCTCACATTCACTTTCTAAAGGTGCCTTCCCTGACCACCTCTCTACTCACACTTCTTCTATGTGCCCTTCTTTGGTTCTCCTTTTCCTACCATCTGATGTCCCTACTTACTGTTGATTTTGATTTTTGGCTGCCTCTCCTTGCTACCCCTAAAACAGATGTACAGTCTGGTTCTGGATGAACACCTTGAAAAGGGATGACCCTGTTTTAGATTAGGTTCTCCCAGAAGCAGACCTCAGATAGGATTCAAAAAACAAGAATTTCTCAAGTGTAGGAAGCATCATTAAGAAAATAAGAAGTGCTTCGGGGAAGGGAAAAAACCAGTAAGAGGGATGTTAAGCCGGAAAACATGGCAGCTACCAAAGCAGAAGCTTGTTCAGAACTCTAAGAGAATTTGAAAACCCACGCCTAGGGTTTTCATACCTTAAAGGGCCTGGAAGTTGGGATATTCATGGGGAAAGTACTGTAGGAAATATCAGTGACACGAGCATATACTACATACTCATCATTCTCTAGGAAAACAAGTAAGGGACACTCTGACATTCTGCAACACTCTCTTCTCTTCTGACAATAAATCTCCCTGTATCAGTAAGGGGGAAACCACCTTTACCATGAGAAAGTAACCTCTTCTGGGAGAGGATTTAAATGAACATAAGGCCTCCAGCAAATCCCTTTTCCTTAGGCATGAGGAGCATTGGCTGTGCAAATACCCCTGAATACATAGAAAACTATAAGATACTGCATGGACCCATGGTTTGGAGTGGTACGATATAGTAGTTAATATATTTTACTTTGCATTATTCTAATATTACGGGTATATCTCCATGCCGTATAACTAGGTACATTGGGAGGAGACCTAGAGAAATGTGACAGTAAAATTACCTAAGTGTATGATGTTGACAGGAACTCCTTAGCAATAGTAATTTTTTAATGAGCCCTGGTAGATTTCAGAAAGAGAAGAGGTAAAAATCAAATGGAATTTAAGGTAATTATAAATTTTTTGAAAGGCAACTTTAATTTTGTGCACCTGTGCCATCATTCATTCATTCATTCACTCAGCAAACATTGAGAATAAATGCTGTGCCAGGAGGAGACCTCATTTACACTCATTTCAACTCCACTGCTCAGTTTTCACTGGGAACTTGTATTCCTGGAATCTCGAGTGAATGGTTAGAATTATAGATAATGCTCTAGATGCCTGTGGTATCAGAACTGCTTTACCTTTAAAAATGCATGAAGCAATTTGGACCCAATCAGCAAAATTATCCATTATTTCTCTGTCTTACGATGATTTGCAACTAACCTAAACCTCAACCCAAATTGGCTGAAAAAAATAAGGCAATACATTACCTCATGTAATAAATCTAGTGGTGATGCAGGCAGTAGGACTGGTTGGTTCTGTGGCTCAGCCTTGTTATCAAGAACAGAGTTGCTCTCAACCTGTCTGCTTTGTCATCTTTGGTGTTGATTTCATCCTCAGGATTTTAGGAGGACTGACATCAGCAGTTTCAGGCATAGCCTCCTGATGCAGCAATAATCAGAAGAATAAGAAAGGGCCAGAAGAATAAGAAAGTGCCTCTCTTTGAGGGATCTTAGGAACAAAAGAATTTTCCCTGAATCTCCTTCACTCCCTAAAAGACTATCTCGTGCTTCATTGGCTGAAGTTGGATTTTGTGCCCATTCCTAAACCATCTCTGGAAGGGGTCATGGGATGAACTTGATTAGCTCAATCAAGGACTTTCTAACCTTTTTTTAAAATTTCATGGCCCATATAGAAATCAGTAATACTCCTCTGGCAAACTGGAATGTGTTTCAAGCTATCTATGGCAGGAGTGAATGGACTGAGACCCCCTAGACTCAATGTTATAGGCACATCTAAAATCCACTTTGGAGACACTTGTGTGGCCGGGCAGTGCTTACATGTGTCTGAGAATCATGGGACCTAACTTGCTAAAATCTAGACTCTGACTGAGTAGGTCTGAGGGTAAGGAGATAGAGACTGTGATTTTAACAAGCTCCCAGACCGTAGCAAGCTCTGGGTCTGCAGATAACACCTGGAGATGCTAATGTATTGCCTTTGAGGAGCTCTTTCCTAGACTGGAGAATTCACCTGGGGTGCCATGTGTTTTGAGAAGTCAACTAAAATGCCTACTGTATGCTCCTAAGTTTACTCTTTTTGACATTTAATTTGATAAAGCACAAATAGTTTTAAGTAACCTTTTGTCTTCTATTAAGACGCAAAAAATGTTTTTAATCGAGTATCTGAAAATCTCTTATGTGTGAGGAAAAATGACCTAATAACTTTCCTTATGAGAAAACAAATTGCCTGATTTGCCTTTACTCTTCCATGACAATTTTTCTTTCTTTTTTGGCAAGAGCATCATTCTGTCTTGCAAGTTATTTGGCATCACCAAGTTTCCAGTGCCTCAGCCTACCTGATAAGTAAGCAGACTTAAATCAGATAAGCAGTATATCCATACACCATTTTGTTGAAAACTGGATTGCCAGCTTTTATTTGTCTACTTTTTAAAACATGATTTTCTATATGTGATCTCTGAAGCTGTGTCTATGTGAAGCTGAACAAATGACAAGTTCAGTAAAGTCCAGGGAAAATCATTTATGAAAATGGAACATTTGATGATGTGAAGAGAGGCCTGTCTGGATTCTTTCTTTGCTCTCAGCCCAGCGTTGTAAGCATTAGGATCAAAGTTCTCTATATTTAAGAAGCCAAACCAGAAAAACAATTGAGTAAAATAGTGAATAATTTTGGGGAAACAGTTGGTCAAGTTGGCTATTTAACACAAAATGGGGATAAGCAAAGCTCTAAGAGAAAAAACTGAATTGAAACAGCTTTGCAATGTAAAAATGAAATATGAACATCTTGAACTCAATATATGATCCTCTTTGCATGAATTATTGCCTGTCATTTGCAATGCACATTACTCAAAACTACTGAAAAATCTGTTCTGGCTTATTACTTAATTAAAAGTAAGTTATGAGCATTTTCAATCTTTATATAATTTATATCATTTGCAAGTCATGAATTTTCCATAATTCTGTTGGCCTTAATCATCAAAAAAAAAAAAAAAAAGTATTGCTATGCTTAAATACAATCGCTATGCATCTTTTCCACTCTCCAGCAGATGTTAAAAAAGAAACGATCACAGCTGGTAAAAATTGATATTCAGAAGTATAAAACACGGCAGTGAAAAGATTAATTTTCTGTCCTTAATGTCCTTGATTCTTGAAAACTTTAAACTTTCTTCACGGTAAGGCCAGTGGTTTCATTGTGTGGTTGGCAGTGGGCAGATGATAACGTTCTGCTCTATTTTGCTTTATGATGAACCAAAGAGGACTGGTTGTTTCTCTAATGAGTTTGTGAGAGATGCTTCGATGCTGATACATTAGCTGCATCCTTTGAACTGCTATGATGAGGAAGTGAAAAGTAGTTTTAACAACTTGCTAAAATTATCACCATTAGAGTGAATGAAGCACTAAAATATATATACCAGATGTTTAAAATGGTTAGATTTGAGAGAAAACCTACAATTAATTTACATTTTAGTGCTAAGTACAAATTTTAATTTATTCTGATTAACTACTTTATAGCCCATCTAGAATACCATTTGAAGGAGTTATGGAAAAGCAATAAAAGGAGTCATAATCAAGAGATGACACTTTACTGGCATAGAAGAAGAGTTTCATGCCTGATGCCCATATTGCTCAAAAGGGTTCAACTTGCACTCACCCAGAGCCTGTTATTGAGTTACAAGCTTGGAATCAATATGGAAGCAGATTAACTCACTTAATTACCATTTGTGCCAAGATTTAATCCCTCCACAGATCAGGTAAATTGTTCTAATCCACATGCACATACTTTACAGTTCCACAATCAAGTCACCCTGCAGAAGTGTAAGCAGATTTCTTCATAAGAATTATTATAAACGGGACTGGCTAAATAGAAATAGACAGTTGAGTTCCAAAGCTTTCCCATAGATAAGAAAATCTTGAAAGTATAAATGACATGGCAATAACACAGTCAACATTATATGCCAGGCTTTGCATTAGGTATTCTGTAAGTAGCAGCTGTTATTATTAGCATTGTTATTAATTGTGATACTGGTGAGGATTTGGGGAGAAGGTTTTTGGAAACCTCACCGTATAACAAACCTTCTTCACATCCAGATGTTATAATCTGGTTGTCCCTTGGAAAGTTATCGACTGCCGAGTTCATTATTTGGACCGATCCGTGTCTGCTACCAGGTATTCTCTGATTAGTTGTCAGGATTTTAAAAATAGAAATTTCTGCATGAAAATTTGGATTCCTAACATCTCTGGAAAAATCAGAATATCTGGCAAATTTCAAATGAATCTGAAAATGGCTGTCCTCTTTAAACAGGTGCTATCAGTTTGGTCATCTTCTTTCCCTGTCCCCTGGGCCTGCCCTGCACCTAGGCCAACATTCGTAGCCAGGCTCATCCCTTAATTGTGGCAGCCTGGCAAGAGCATACAGTTACCCACATTTCATGTTTTGATAATCAGGTTATAAATCAGGGCAACAAACTATTGTATAAAATATATTGTATCGGGGGGAGAGGGAGATGAAATATGTCATCTACTCCTCCCTTAACAAATAGACTTTTGTAACAACCCAGAAGGCTAAGTTTACATTTGGGTTGGAAGTGGTGCTATAAGGGGAGCCAGTCTTCAGCCCATGCTTTGTCATTGTGCTTTTCCGGCCCCAACTCTGTCCCACTATTAGTACATGCTCTGTCCACTACAGTCCAGCACCCCATGGCCACCCTTCAGGTCTAGGGGTACTTACGTGCAGAGAGAGATGAGTCCCATCCGTCAGGAGAATAAACATAGAGAAGAGACCTAACTTATGAAAGCAACTCAAACTCATTTGGCAAAGAAGTAATTTTTACTGCTCTTTATTTATTTATTTTTTTAAATTTCAGTTCCAGTGTAGCTAACATAAAATGCTGTATTAGTTTTTGGTGCACGATATAGTGATCCAACTGTCCCATGCATTACTCAGTGCTTATCACAAGTGCACTTTTTAATCCCCTTCAACTATGTCACCCATCCCCCCACCTCCCCTTGGGTTCTCTATAGTTAAGAGTCTGGTTTTTGAGTTGTCTTTTTTTTTCCCCTTTGTTCATTTGCTTTGTTTCTTAAATTTTACATATGAATGAAATCATATGGTATTTGTCTGACTAATTTTGCTTTGCATTGTACCCTGTACATCTATCCATGTTGTTGTAAATGGCAAGATTTTCCTTTTTATGGCTGAATAATATTCCATTGTATATATATGCCGCCTCTTCTTCATCTATCAGTGGAGACTGGGCTGCTTTCCTCATTTGGCTATTATGAGTAATGATTAAATGAACCTATGTTTAGGTTTGTATATATACTTTGTATATATACTTTTGAATTAGTGTTTTCATATTCTTCTTTGGATCAATACCCAGTAGTGTGATTAGTGGATCATAGAGTAGCTCAAGTTCTAGTTTTTTTGAGGAATATTTGTGCCAGAGACTTCTGGAGGTCAGGCTTTTGGAAGGTGGTCTAACAGATGCTAGAAGGAGGCACAGAGCAGACCACCTAGAGCCACAGTCCCTTCTTTGCCTCTGCAGATTATTCACCATAAGGAAGAGGTCTAGCTGGAACAGGGCCAGAGAGGGTTTCTCTGAACTCAGGGAAGAAGCCAGAGACAGTAGGGTCCATGACTCTTTGTGATGACACTTGTGTTACTGCTTTCTTATGACAGTTTTACAATGAAAGCCATATTCTTAGAATTGAAGTTTCTGTGAAAAATAACATGACTGATGGAAAAATAATGTGGAGACTTTGAAGAATATTTTTATATGGAGATTATTTTATGTATTTATGTCACATGCCCAGAATCTGCAGGTGTTTGAGCTAAAGGTCTTAATTTAGTCATTCTGCTGCCCATTTTGTAGTGCTTTGTTTATGGTACATAGTTGTTGTTCATGAATATTAATTGCTTGTCTTAATGCCAGGGTGAAATTTGTAGAACACTTAATAAATTATTTCAATTGAAATAGGAAAGAAATCAGTTTCATCTAAAAGGCTTTTTGTGGGGGAATGGGGGGGCAGGGGATGGTTACCTGGGTAGTTCAGTTGGTTGAGCCTCTGACTTTGGCTCAGGATGTGATCTCTAGTCCTGGAATCAAGCCCAGTGTTGGGCTTCTCTCTTAGGAAGGAGCTTGCTTGTCCCATTCCCTCATCTGCTGCCCTCCCTCAACCAAAACCTTTAAAAAAAAAATAAAAGTCTTTTAGGATAGTGCCCTTAAAACAATGATTCTCAAATTGTCTGGTTTTAAGTTCCCTTATACTCTAAAAACTTTCCAAAAGAACTTTTGTTTATATGGATTGTTTCTGTGTTTCCTGTTTTCAAAATATAAAGTGGGTAATTAAAAAAAGATTTAATTTCTTTAAAATAATTAAAGTTAAATTCCTTACATGTTAACAATACTCTGTGAAAAATAACTATATATTTCAAAATAAAAAGTTTTTAAAAAATGTCATCATTTGATATTTTGCAGTTTTTTTCATCTCCAGCATCATAGAAGACAGCCAACTTCTCATATCTGTTTCAGGGTTCAGTTGTTTGTAATAGTTTTTAGTGAAGCATAAGAAATTCCAGCCCTATACAGATATGTAGACAGAAGTATTTTAGTAGACCTTTTTAGATAACTTCGGATATTCTTTGATATATACCAAAATTTGACTAATAGTTTTTCAACATTCAGTTGCAATGTAAAACATGAAATCATAACAATCCACTTTTCACACTCTGTGACCTTAAAATCCAGTGAGCTATCTGACACTTTGTATAAATCTTTAATCCATGATTTTGTAACATGATGCATGAGGCATCTAGTGTATATTTGTTGATTGAGTTATGCTGAAACATTGACCTATTTCACTACATAATATCCAAAATTTATATTAATATCACCACTGATCTTATCAGAGAAAATTTATGTATTGAGAAGCTTCCTAAGTTTGTGGTGGCAGATTCAAATTTTCCACAATTTTACTTTTTCCCTGGAAGCTTGATTTTATCAAGGTGGACAGATACTATTATTTTTCTTCACTTCCTTTTTTGAAGAATTTATCTGCTAACTATTCAAGTCTGTATAACCATAGTTTATCTGCAAAATGTTCTTTCTTTTAAGTAAAAGTGTTAACCTATGATGGAGGGAACTAGTTTAGCTTGCAATTCAATTGTGTGTAAGTGCCTTTTCTTGAGAGAACCCTCTAAATTCAGTGAGCAGTAGAAGGGCTTTACACACACTTTAGAATTTGTTATGCAGCATATTATAAGGGTGTCTAGCCACATATCCTAGTAGAGAAGAATGCAATGACAATAGTATAGTTTTGTGCCATTCCTTGATTCATCTTAGGTACCAGCCGTCTTACCCACATTGCTTTTGCATCATCATTACAAATGTCATAGGAGTTAAATTCAAAGGCCAGTGACATCTGTATTATAATTTTTAGGAAGGTAGTTTTGCCCTATAGACCCTCTGGAAGGTTCTCAAGGATGCCTTAGGCATCCACAAACCACACTCTGGAAGCTACTACTCTGGAAAGGTACCTGGGTGGCTCAGTCAGTTAAGTGTCTATCTTAGGCTCAGGTCATAATCTCTGGTAGGGCAGTGTGGGGGGGGGTGCGCAGGGATCCTAGGATAGAGCCCTGCTTGGGGCTCCATGATCAGTGGGGCGTCTGCTTCTTCCTCTCCTTCTGCCCTTCCCCCTCCCCCTGCTCTCTCTCATGCACTCTCTGTCCCTCAAATAAATAAAATATTTAGAAAACCAAAAATTACTACCTTAAACAGTAGGAGGATGAGTGTAGAACCTGCTGAAGTAAATTAGCATTTCCCTTTTAGATTTCCCACTTAGTCATAATAAATTCATCATAAAAAATCTTTAGAGAGTTTTTTTTTTAATTTTTTGAAGAATGCTACCTAACCCCTTTTGTCAAGACATTACAATTCTAATGATCCTCACTATCAGAAGGCTATTTTCAGGGATGCCTGGATGACTTGGTCATTAAACATCGACCTTCAGCTCAGGTCATGATCCCAGGGTTCTGGGACTGAGCCCTGCATAGGGCTCCCTGCTCTGACTGAAGTCTGTTTCTCCTTTCACACTCCCCCTGCTTGGATTCCCTCTCTTGCTGTGTCTCTCTCCATCACATAAATAAATAAAATCTTAAAAAAAAAAAACAAAAAAAAAAAAACTATTTTCATTCATGACCAGAATCTTTCCTACTCAAGTTTAGAGTCACTATGTGAGTACATACATTTACCATGCCTTCTTATAATTCTTTTCTGTAAACATTGCTCTTCAGTTGCTCATCAGTCTTCTGTTTTTGGGTAGTATAAGGCTTTTCCAACAATTTACTTTGCCATTAGTCAGTTTTTTCCCTTGGATTCTACTTATCCCAGGCTCATTTAAGTAATCAGACCTAAAGAAAAGCCATCGGATGGTTTCGATTCTGATTATGAAAGTATACTCTCCTGGGTCAGTCGGCCTTTTCTTTTCCCCCCTAGCATTACCAGTGGCACGCACTTTCTCCAGGGACCACACAGTTAACTGAACTTGAGCAGGATGTATAGCAATGCCAGATATTTCAGAGACCTGTTCCTCTATTTACTCCCATAAGCTTTGTGTTAGTTACAACTCTGGATTGTAACACGGACACCTGAGCTATCAGTCAGATTTTAAAATTGCTAAATGTGCTTTGTTGCTCCATCTTTCATCTGCTCCAATTAATGTATCTGTCCATTAAATCTTTTTATTTTTTTAAAGATTTTATTTATTTGACAGAGACACAGCGAGAGAGGGAACACAAGCACGGAGAGTGAGAGGCAGAAGCAGGCCTCCACTGAGCAGGGAGCCCAATGCGGGGCTCGGTCCCAGGACCCTGGGACCATGACCCAAGCCGAAGGCAGACACCCAGCAACCGAGCCACCCAGGCTCCCCTGTCCATTAGATCTTAAGGCATAGTTATGAGGGCCTAGACACTGAAGTCCAGTAAGCATGTCTTATCATTGCTATTATTTATTATTTGACCTTTGGCAAGGTTAAATTCTCAGAATCCCAACATCCTAATCACAAATGATAAAGATAATATCTCCATTACTGAATTAGCACACAGAAAAATAATATACAGAAATTACTACACTTTGACTTTATTAATCCTCAAAAAAATGATAGCTATCATTGCTAATTATATATATATTTAACATATATATATATAATGCTAATAGATCATTCTAAGGGCTATGTCCCATTTCTACTCCCTTTCTCAGTTCTTTGTCCAAGTGTAGGTTGCTTTAGGACTGGGTATTCTTCTTCAGAGCCTCCAAAAAGGAAGTAAACTTTTCAGAAGGGCAAGTGCCCTCAGTGGGCTTGAGTGATGTCATTTATTCTCCATGTGATGCCATTACTCTCCATTTACTCTAACATTCGGGTGGAGTTTATATGTCTTTTGGTGTATGATCAACGTTAAGGTCTTCAGACTAACTATTTTTATTTTTATTTTATTTTTTAAAAATATTTTATTTATTTATTTGACAGAGATCACAAGTAGGCAGAGATGCAGGCAGAGAGAGGAGGAAGCAGGCCCCCTGCCTAGCAAAGAGCCCGACGAAGGGCTCGATACCAGGACCCTGAGATCACGACCTGAGCCGAAGGCAGAGGCTTTAACCCACTGAGCCACCCAGGTGCCCCCAGACTAACTATTTTTAAAGAACTTTTGGACTATTTAAAATTTGGGATAAGAATGTAGTAATAGATTACCATCAGTGATTCTACAAAGAATATGCTCAGGATATTCTTTCAAGGCAATTTAAAATCACAATTGTTATCTCAATATTTACAAAAAGTCTGTGATCATGTTATTTTAGAATTTTTGGAAACTCATTTTGATTTACAGGATATTATGTTAATTTAAAATACCAACACAATATGTTTATCACAGTACCCATGTAGGTCTCATCAAATTCTGCAATTCAATAAAAAAACAGCTCTAAGTATTAGATTATTTTATTCAAATTACATGTAGTGTTCTACATACATACATACTGAGTAATAACTCCGATGTTCTATCTTTACTGAGGAAAGATGAGAATTTTCACTTTTGATTAAACTAAATTGCATGTTTCAAGAACTTTCCAATTAATTATAATTCAAATAAAGATTTTCATTAGTGTTCAGAAGAGGCTAAATTTAAGTGTATTAATAAATTAACAAGATTAAAATTTTAATGATGTGAAGGACTCTGGAAAGTGTCTAGAGTTTTAAGAAGACAACTTAGTAAAGCTTTAAAAATTAAGTCAGAATTCTGGGAAAAAAATTTCTCTAAATGTGCAACTCTTAGTTCTCTCTCAAAACACTGAGACTGTCTGCATGCTGTGACTTTTGCACTCTTATGGAACGGCTGGTCTTTGATGTTTTAGTTTTGTATCCATGACAGTTTTAAGGTTTTGGGTTTTTTTTTTCTTTCTTTTTTTCCTGGCATTAGATAAAGTTATTAAGGGGATATTCTCCAGATTGGATTAACATGGACAGTAAAGTCTATAATCATACATTTAGAAAGATGTCATCTAATTTTAAATTAGTAATCCTAGAAATTAGAGTCGGGAAGCTTCTTCTATAAAGGGCCAGATAGTAAATATTTTAGGCTTTGTAGGCCACATGATCTCTGGCAGGACTAGTTGGCTCTGTTGTGTGGCAAAATTAGCCAGAAACATTACTAAGCAAAGAACATGTCCGGGTTTCACAACAAACTTTCTATACACAAGCAGGCAGTAGACTGGATTTGGCTCATGGGTTGTCCTTTGCCAGCCCTCAAGCCCCCTGTAAAAGCTTCACAGCACATCTGGAGTTAGAAAAGACAGTAAAAATCAGGTCACACAAATAAAATAGCAGATCCCATTAGCCTTTCACACATTCAAGTATTCTCAGGAACAGCGCCTGTAAAAGTGAAGAGTGCATTTCTTTTGGGCTTGTGGAAATAGCATTCTGTGAAAGCCTAGCCATAGGGTTCATTTTTGTATATAAAACTGTTGACTGCTTATTAGTATAGATCAGCTTTTCAACCATATCTCACATGTTCAACAAGAAGTCACTTAGCATTCTAAGAAGTAATTGTATGAATTCTTATGTTTAGTTCTCAGAAATACAGAATTAGACTATTATTTTTTAATTTACAAAATTTTTACTATACGCTAATATATAATATAAATCTCCAGATGACATGGTGGATATATTTCCCTAACTTTCTTAAGCATGGAAGCCCCACTGAGCAGACACAGGAGATACATGTAGTAGCATTCCAGAAATGCTAGTCTTGGACTTCAGGACGCCTAACAGCCTTCTTAATTATAACTTGCCATCTGGAAATATCTTTCGTGGCTGAAGGGCTCAGTAGGCTGCTAAGGATAATTATTCCTTTCCTCAGCCTCCTTTTAGGGCTTTCTCTTCTCTGCATCACCCTTTGCACCTTGATTGTGCCCTGACTTCCCACCTTGTACCAGAACAGGGAGAACTGACCATAATCAGGGAAAGGTAGTAGATCCTTATGCCCACTACAGCCTACGTTCTCTAACTACAGATCAGTTTTAAGTCAGACTCCTGGAACATTAGAGCATCGCACAGTGCTCTTGTTGCTGCAGCAAACAGCTTGAGAAGGCAGAAAGAGTGGGAAGTCATTAAGTGTCATGGGTAAGAGCTATGAGAGTATGTGTTGTCCCATTTAGGAGAAGTGTCCTCAACATGATGCCTTGGGATCTATAGATCCTCACTTGTGTTGGCCCTCTGTTGCACCAAACCTCCATTGGTTCTGATGCTCTGGTGGCTCTCCTGCTCAAGGAAATAATAATATAAAGAGTTCAAACTGATGACCAGAATCTTTTTTTTTTTTTTTTTTTTTTGCCTGTGTTATCTTTTTAGTTTTTGGATTGATCCTGTGAGGAAGGTGCTACTCCCTTGCCTTTTTTTAAAGCTGAAGAAAGTGATCTTCAGGGAGGTTAAAGTCATTGCCCTAGTTGCACAGATAGCAACTCAGAGATCTACGACTTAGACTCCGGAGTCCGAATTAATGCCTGTCTCTACTGACTTGGTGTGTGAGGGAGCAGAGGCCCCTTCTACCAGCTGAAAGCCTTAATGACAATTGAATATGCTGGGCACTGTTCCAGGAGCAATACACTTGGAAGTAAATATGATCTAACCCTTCCCCTGAAGGCACTTACAGTAACTGCTTCTTTGAATTCTAATTAGTGTGTATTTATTTTTTTATACTTGGATTTCCAGAAACACTGAGTAGGGAACAATTAATTCTAGGTAATCAAGTTAGGGAGGGTTTTGTAAAGGAAGTTACAACTGACCTGAGCCTGTAAGATGATGTTAACGAATAGGAAATGGAGAAAAAGCCTTTTGAGCACAGGACAACACAAAGGTCCTCAGCCATTAGTAAGGGTCAGGAGCAGTATGTTGTTGGGTACAACTGGTTATAGCCTCAGAAATCGTTTCACAGACAGAATTTATAAGGCATGTTGATGGATTGGAATTTGAGGCAGAGAGGGTTTAGGGAGAATCATCTTTCAAGCTAGATGGCTTAGTGAGATGCTGACCCCATTAATGGACAGAGAAAACCTTGAGGGCTGGACATGATGTGATTAGTTCCAGACATGCTTAGTTTGAGGTTCCTTAAAGTAGCTCGGTGTAGCTTTCCAGGTAATTGTTTGATATTTAGATCTGAAGCATAGCAAAACACTCAGTATAGGACCAAATAGGATAGAGTGAAAAAGGTAAAAATATTTCAACTGTTACTAACTTTATAATAAATCAGAAGTAACTTATCAAAATTATGAAATAAATACTAATTAGATAAGGTGTTCGCACATATCAGAATTATGAAATAAATACTAATTAGATAAGGTGTTCACCCATATCAGGTATATGCATACATAATGTATATGTATATGTGCCAATATAGTATGATATATATTTTACATATACATAATAGGCTTATGTTTTATATATGTATGCACATATACATATATCTTCTCTATATGTATCTTTTATGTACATATATGTGTGGGTATATATATATATTTTTTTTTTTTTCTCTGAGAAAAGGTACTTAGAGTTTCAAAACATTGGTATAGGAGATTTAGGGGTATGACTTTAAGATTGGATCTTCTTAATTTTATCTACTGC
This sequence comes from Neogale vison, assembly GCF_020171115.1. Lineage (NCBI taxonomy): Eukaryota > Metazoa > Chordata > Mammalia > Carnivora > Mustelidae > Neogale > Neogale vison. Next base: position 93,721,570 of record NC_058093.1, on the reverse strand, counting down.
TTACAATGTAAGATACACATTTTCACTGATTAATGAAATTGGAAACTGAGGTGATAGTACCCCAAATGTTACTCATTTATGGGGAGAGATAATTGCCACACTAGGTATCTGTGATCAAGTCTCTAAAAGCTATTAATGAAATAGCTCTCTCGCTATGGGGCTGAGACTTCACAGTTTTTTCCTTTCATTCTCTTTTTCTCCATTTCACATATGTACATGTACACAGTATATTCTTCACAGATCTTCTGTGGTGAAAAAACTAAGACATCCCATCACTTTTTAGAGAAGGGAGCATTCAGTCATGCTTTGCTTGAGAGGAGAGTTGCAAATCATCAGGTCTGAATGGACAGAGATTGAATGTGAAATTGCTAGATGATAACCAGGAAAGAACTTTGTCCATGACAAACTTCCACCTTTACTACAGCATGAGTCACAGAAATGTAACGTGATTTTTCAAGCATGATGGGTAAATCCAGGACTAGAATGAAGTTTCCAATATTCCCACAGCAGTATTCCTGACTGCCCTCAGTTCTCAGATGTTATGATATGAGGAAGTGGTGATGCAACATGGGGGCTTAAGTGGGTAGGAGAAGAATCCATGAAACAAGATGGGATAGGGAGGGAGACAAACCATAAGTGACTCTTAATCTCACGAAACAAACTGTGGGTTGCTGGGGGAAGGGGGGTCGGGAGAAGGGGGGTAGGATTATGGACATTGGGGAGGGTATGTGCTTTTGGGTAAATTGGAAGGGGAGATGAACCATGAGAGACTATGGACTCTGAAAAACAATCTGAGGGGTTTGAAGTGGCGGGGGGGGGGGGTGGGAGGTTGGGGTACCAGGTGGTGGGTATTATAGAGGGCACAGCTTGCATGGAGCACTGGGTGTGGTGAAAAAATAATGAATACTGTTTTTCTGAAAATAAATAAATTGGAAAAAAAAAAGAAATAAAACTGAAATTCCATAGATGTTAAGTTAATTTCCTATACTTATTAATATTTGATTAAGGGAGGCACTTTACATTTTTTTCCTGGGTAGCTTATAATGCTAGCAAATAGAAAAGCTGATCTGGTCTTCTATTTCTTCTCTTCCTGAGAAAATACTAACCCATCCAATCCCAGAACCAATAAAAAAAAATAGGTTTTGTCTCTTTGGTGCTTAAAAATTTTGTTCATGGGGACCATAAGTTTTTTTCGTTTGTTTGTTTCAAGAATTGCATTTGTTGGATTAAAATCAAATATATATTTGAAAATTCTAACTGTAGCTTTTAAAATCACTCTGGAGTTATTCTTTAGATGATATGAATTGTTAAAAATAGGAAATCCTGACATAATGCCTATAGTTAAAAATATGGTGTTGTAAACTTAAAAAAATTTTAATGTGTATAGATTTCAAGATCCTTACGACAACAAAAAAGGGACAAAAAGAAAGCTTCGAGGATAATTATGTTTGTTATCTTGATTGTCGTGGTATTATCAGGGGTTGATAGGTACTTGTCAGGCTCCTAACATGTATATGTCAAACTTAATAAATTCTAAATATAGTATGTACTGCTATATCAGTTATACCCAAATAAGATTGAAGGATGGGAGGGAAGGAAATCCAGATTGGAACTCAGTGTTATTCTTGATGTATATGCATACACACACACACACACAAACACACACACACACACACCCTATATACATCCTCAATATGGGATGTTTTTATGTTTTGTTGGCTGAAATCACGGACCATATCTCAACCATCCCTCCATTTCAAGAGAAAACCTCTTCTTCCTGTCGTCTCCTTCCTGCATCACTACACAGCTGTACTTGCTGTGTACTGCATGACTGCAAGTTGCCCAGAACAACATTTTCGTTCCACATGGAATCACATGCAGAAAACACTTGAGCAACTCAGGAGCAACAGATAGTCATTAGAAAAATCCATCAGAGAAATCAATGGTAATTTGAGTTTCTCCAAGGAGAAAATGCAAATAGATTGGACAGTACATAAGATCAGAGTAATCACAAAGATAGCATGAATGATGATGTTATAAACAGTGGTAAAGTGAGTACAACTAAAATGTTTATTTCCAGCCATTAGTGTTTGCCTACTAATATTCAAAAGGTACCCACTGAGTACCAGCTAAGTTCGACCTCCTGTGGATCATTGGCAGTCTGGATAGAGATCTTTAGAACTTTCTGCTAGATGTTACAGAATTCAAAGTGTAAATTTTAATTATGTTTTTTTATTGATGACAATTCCCTTTACATACACAAGACCATATTTTTTATAAATCCATTCCAAATTATGTTAGAAAGTAAGATAAAGATATTAATAGGTGCGGGAGCTGTTGTGTTTTGTTTTTATCCCTCGGAAGATCCTTACAGAAGCGTTGCTGTTGAGAAGTGATAAATAGGCTAATCTTTTATGTGAAAGTTTATCCAACTAGCGTCTGAGGATCTCCAGGGGATAATGGACATAGTCTAGACACCCCAGAAGCTGTTTAAAAGAACTGTCCATACATATATTTATGATTGTTTTATTGCAAAGATAATTCTTATGAAAAATGAATGTAAGTGTATTTTGGATTCCAAACAAATGCTTGATAAATTACTATAGGATACAGTTAAACCTTTATTTACATTTGTCCTTCTGGTCACACTAACACAAAAAAGAAATTACCTCAGTTTTATTTTAAATCTAAATTTGAGATCTACAAACCAGTGACAGTTAATTATTTAGTTGATCCCAGTTTTTGTTTTATTTTTATTGTGGTATGAACACTTTACATGAGATCTACCTTAGGAAAATTTTATTTGTACAATGTAGTGTATGAAAGCACAATGTTGTACAGAGGATCTCTAGAACTTACTCGTCTTGAATAAATGAAATTTTATGCCTATTCAAGCCCAACTGCTTACTTCCCCTCTCTTCTCACCCTCTGGCAGCCACCATTGTACTTGCTGTTCTCATGAATTTTACTCTTTTCGATAACTCATGCAATTGGAATCACGCAGTGTTTTTCAGTGACTGGACTATCTCACTTAACATAATATCCTCAACGTTCATCCTTTTTTTTTTTTTTAAGATTTTATTTATTTGACAGAGGGAGAGGGTGAAAGCGTGAGAAAGAGGGAACACCAGCAGGAGGAGTGGAAGAGGGAAAAGCAGGCTTCATGCTGATCAGGGAGCCTGATGTGGGCTCCATTCCAGGACCCTGGGATCATGCCCTGAGCTTAAGGCAGACGCTTAATGAGTGAACCACCCAGGAGCCCCATGGTTTATCCTTTTTTAAGGCTGAATAATATCCTAATTTATGTATATATCAGATTTTCTTGATCTATTCTTCTGTGGGGGACACTTGTGTTGTTTCCACATCTTGGCTATTGTGAACAGTGCTGCAGTGAACATGGGAGTGGAGTTTTTGCGTGTCCCTGTATTTTTAAGCTAAAGATACATTGTCCCAGATAATGACAAGGATGTTTTCTCCAGCAGGTAGGCCATTGTCTAGTTGAGTACTTAGTATGTGCATAGTAATACTGTGTAGTAAGACTAGGACCTCTTAGAACTTTTCACTGGACCTTAAAGGAATGAAACATACACATACACACACGAAATAGTGATTTTTTTTTTCCCCCTAACAACTGGATTTGAAGTGAAAAGAGAAGGAAGGGTGAAAAGGGAGAAAACATATTGATCTTTTTTTCTGAATTAACTACTGGGAAAGACTATCAGGAATTATAGGAGTGACCAACTGTTTTGATAGGACTATTACTATTCACTGTGTCGATTAGTCTAGATGTATGTAACAGCCAGGAACTAGAGGACATAATATTAAGTCAAGTCAGCTGCTCAGTTCTGTTTACATGTTGCCAAGGAATGTGTTTAACTGCTGCCTTTTGCTCTCTTATTCACAGTATGTCTTAACTAGATAGACTCTTTTGCCTTCATGTGGATACAAGTTTGAATATAGGCGTGGCCAAAAGACAGCATTTGACAAGCCTCTTCACCCTCAGGCTGCTGGAAGCCAGTGTGTTATGTGGGCCACAGCTTTGAGCCAGGACCTGTTTCATGCTATATACTGTTGGAAATAATATTTTCCAGTTAATTTTTTAAAGATTTTGCCTTCCTTACTTTCAAAGTCAGTTGAAAGAAAGGTAAACCATTTAAAAGTGACACATGGGAGAAAAATTATTTGAAGGAAATGAATTGAGTTGTTTCTAGAAAATTAGTGTACAATTCCATTAATTTCCAGGTTGTTTCCAGTATCCTACATACCATGATTATTACCCAATTTTATTAAGCAATCTGTGCTGTGAATTTGATCTTTACAAAATCTAAAGTGTTTTCTTTCCTTCTCTCACTCTTTTTCTTCTTTAAGAATACTGCTTCTAATTTGGTCTTGGTTTTAGCTAATCTCTTTGCACTTCAATTAGGAAGACAAGAGCAATTTCTTGATTAGCTCTTTCGTCAACTATATCCATCCTTTACAATTTTACATTTAACCCTGAATTCTTTTTCTGCTCCTTGAGGATGCAAGTAAATACCTGGTACTTTAATGGTAGGAAAATGAGACTTTCTATGCCAACTTTCGGAACAGATTCCAACCTCAGTTAAGTCGAGCTAACAGCAAGATGATGAATTTAATTTTTGAAACTTCCTTTTCTTTCCATCTTATACCTGTTTTCCAGGGTTCAGTGTTCCCACCCACCAGATATTCATTGTATCCATATGCCTACTAGGACCCTTTGACCATGTCTCTCTTATTTAGGAACCACAGACTAGCATTTTGGCATCAGATACCAACTCTAAGGAAGAAATCATATGAATTGAAATCAGTTGCACTAAGGTTTAAGCAAGTGGCAGATAGGCATAGTCTTGTCATCTGCCCAGTATAATTTGTCTTGCAAAAGGAAAATTCTTAATTCAAGATGAGTCGAGAGGAGGTAGATGGGCATAATGGAAAAAGGTTAAGATTTGATATCAGGAACACCTGAGTGGTCATTCTGGTCCCACTCCTCAGTTTCCTGCTCTGTAAAAAGGTTTAGCAGTGGCTAGTTTTCAGTAACCTTACAGTGATGCAGTTAGATGGTGCATTTAAAGCACCAAGCATGGTTTCCAACATAAATTAAGAGCTAAGAAATAACACAGGAAATCAGCACTTAGAAATGGTATCCTTAAAAAAAAAAAAAAAAGAAATGGTATCCTTTTAAGCACTTTAGCCATACACTAAAGAAAATATTTTTTGGACAGCAGTTCTTTGTTGTTTTCCTATTTTATCTATAGTATTCCTCAATTCTGCCTTGATTTTTCTGGAAAGAGATTGATAAGAAGTTTGGAGTCAGATTTACTGAGGCCTTCCCTTCATAGTCTTGACAATAGCTTTCTCTAACAGCTTGCGGAATGGGTCTTATTATTTTGGCCATGAAGATGCAGGTTAAATGTCAGCAAGAGATTAACTTTATTATATGTAATCAAAGAACATTTTTGAGGTAATAAACCATGATGCAGCTATGCCTGTCGACTCTTGTCCTAGGAGCCGCTGCCTCCTGTTCCCCCCACTGTCACCACTTCACACACTTGAACAGTGTGATAAATGAGGGCTCTCGTGGCTCACAACTTCCTCCATGAGGAAAATCCATTATCATCTTCAAATAAAAGAATGGCTGATGGTAAAGGTCAGCTCATATGTCCAATTTTACCTTTGGTTTGTGGACAAGAGAGAAACAAAGCCACACATGTGAGGCAAGGTGCTGACAACCTTTAAAGTCCAAAATCTTCTAAAAAGTCAGGGAATAGTAACATGCTGGAAATGTGTTATCCCCTGCTCCTATTTCTTTCTTTCTTTTTTTTTTTTCATTTTGATCAGCATGTAGTTTAAGATGAGTAATACCAATACTCAAGGAAATCTACCTACTATTGGGCATTATACCCTTTACATCATTTAGAAAATGATGATGTTAAAATTTACAGCTTAAATCTTCACATTTCTCCATACCTTCCCCTTCTTTATATGGCATCATCTGCTTAGTAATTAAATTTGATGCATGGAGTTTTTGAATATAAAATTTTACTAGTAAATAAATTGAACAATAGCATATCATTTCCCCATGAGAAATCAATCTTCCTGACTCTTGATTAACTAAAATGCATGGAGAGAAGGCATTCATTATTAAAATTTAAAGCAGTGGTTAACAGAAAGTAACTAATTTAATCTTTGCTGTTGAAAATAGCTTCAAATTATTAGTCTATTTCGTAGCCTTATTAAATAGAGCATGGTATGATGAATGCAAGGAATGGAATATTCTCTGATGATTAGATCCCTTATATTTTCTAAATATTGTTTTGTACCTGAGAGTACAATAAAGATTCATAAAATAGAGGAAGTAGATCAGAGCAACTATAAATATTCCTTAGAATATATACACTTTTGAAAAATAAATTCATACCTTCTTCCAGTTTTCCTCACGTCCATCTCTCTTTCTGGATGTGAAGTACAGAAAAACAGGAGGACAGTATTTAGATGAGATTCTACACATTATGGTTTCCTTCTATACCCTATTCAGAAATGATCCTGTGATCATCCTATATATGAACAGGGAATATAATCTACTTTTCCTGCCTTTTTTTAAACATTTAGTTTAGCAGGTAATACAAAATAGTGATCTCCTTTTCCTTAGGAAGCATTTATTCAATGACACTCGTTCATCCCTGCCCACTCTGCAGTCACTCTTTCTGTATATATTTTTTTAAATCTCATATCTACTTTTAATTTCTTAAAGTATATTTTGGTTCTATAATAATTTTTGTAGCCACTACTTATTATATCAAGAGAAGGTTTATCCTCCTTAGCTTTGTAACCATGGTTTTTACAATACCTCTATAGACACCCTAGTCTTCTTGACCTCAAACAACATACCCTTTGTATAATCCCTACCCTGCCTACCCAACCCACTTCTCTGTTCTCTGCCTTTGTTACTGTTTTTTTTTTTTTTAAAGATTTTATTTATTTGGCAGAAATCACAAGTAGGCAGAGAGAGAGGAGGAAGCAGACTCCCCGCTGAGCAGAGAGCCCAATGTGGGACTCGATCCCACGACCCGGGGATCATGACCTGAGCCAAAGGCAAAGGCTTTAACTCACTGAGCTACCCAGGTGCTCCTGTTCTCTGCCTTTGTAGGCCCCATGCATACTTTATGTCCTCTCTTCCAAAAATGCTGGCCAGATCACCATCACCATCCCAGACCACAATGAGGGCTGCTTTGCATTTTGAAGGACTACTAGGGTGCTTTCTATCACCCATCACTTGCCGTATTGTAATTATTGGTTATTTCTCTATATAGCGTAGATAGACTCCTTAGCACAGAACTAAGTACTATATATTTAAAATGTTTATTTGACCAATTTGTAATCTTTTCTATATAGTAGCATGTAGGGGAAATACATAAAAAGCCAATGAATAGATCATTTCCAGTTAAATAATAACCAAGAAAAAAATGGCAGGTATAATATTTACTATAGCCAGGCAGTAAGACAGTAGGCTCATTAGCCTTCTTTTCTTTCAAAGCTGCAGCCTTCTGATCCCTGACTGTTATAGCTACTCTACCCAGCTGAACCCTTCTTTCCTTGATGGTGTTGGTCAAAAGTCAGGTCTTACCTTCCTTCACCCGTAATAATTCCAAAATCTAGGGAGGTTTACTCTGGAATTAATACACTTTTCATCCCCACTGCTATCTTAGGAGTGATCTGAGAATAAGTAAATTGGTCATTTAGAAGGTCCAAACCTCAGCTGTCATTAGCATCTCATTGATGAGTTCAGGGCCTGCCAGAGGGTCCTAGGAGTCCAACTGCCTAGCAACCTCTCCAGTGCCCTTTTACTTCATTCCTTTCCAAGCAATGAGTTGTTGTATAACTGAAAAAGACCATGTACATGGTTCTTAGCAGAACAAAGTTCTCTAAAATATCTTTGCTATTTATACCTAAGCAAGATATGTGCCTCTTAACTTTTAAATGATGCATTCTGTCCAAACAAAATTAAGTTCTACCTCCTTGCAAGCCTACTACATTCATTTGCTAATTTTGTTTTTTCACTTTGTTTTCTACATTTAAAAAGTTAAAAACAACAGTTATCTTTCTAGGGAATCACATTTTAATGTAGACTTCATTATTTACATCTTACCCTTTTTATTCTTATTTTTTAAAAACATTATGTGTCCTAAGTCAGAGTCACAAAAATTTAGGCAAGAAAAATCTGAAATTGGTTAGTGTGGTTTGAACCATCCTTTGAAATTTTGCAAGCAGAGATATATCAAAGAAAGCTAAAATTCTAAAGCTACCAAGACTTTCAGGCCCAGTTAATGAGCCCTCTCATCTTGCAAGTGATGTATAGATTCCAGACCAATAGTCACAGATGACATTGCTAAGGTCTCTTTCTACAGCCAAAGAATAATGATTCAGACCAGCACCAGCTTTCCTGACCACCAAAACAATGCACTTTCCACTTCAGCTAATGCAGGTCTGTGTCCTCTGACATTTTAAAGTTAAACTTAGGAGCACCTGGGTGGCTCAGTTGGTTGAACATCTATCTGCCTTTGGCTCAGGTCATGACCCCATGGTCCTGGGATTGAGGCCCTCCTTGGGCCCCCTGCTCAGCAGAGGAGTCTGCTTCTCCCTCTCCCCTGGCCCTCCCCTTACTTGTGCTCTCTCTCTCTCACCTACTTTCTCTCTCTTTCTGAAATAAATAAATCCTTAAAATAAATAATAAGTAAGTTAGACTTGAGTCTGGAGGTATTAATCCATGATCTCTGTCAAAATTTTGTCTCTTCTCACAGATAAGCCTGTTTCATACCTCTTAGAGTCCTCTGTTTTGTAGTTTTCCTTACACTCCCAAATGTCTGGCCAGCTTTTATTACATGCTGATTTCTTTTACGTGGCCAGCTCTTTTAGGTTATTACCAGTTATAATTACCCCTCCATTCTTCTCTCCTTCAGCTTCACTTCTAAAAAAACCATGGATAATATTTGAGCTTTTGGGACATTATAAATCTCTGATCCACTTAATTATATGATAAACTCTTGTAATTAGGAGAGTTCTAAAGTGATCAGGATGTTGTAGATACTCTGCAAGTAAGGACAGTTTAAAAAATGGATTTAATTTCTGTCCATAGAGTTGTGACTTGTCTTTTTTTTTTTTTCATAAAGATAATTTTTAATTCAGCCACAATTTTTGAGTGCCTACAGTGTACCTGGATTTAGGGATTTAGAAATTAATACATTCAGAGGTTACCCCTAGAAGGTTCCAATGTCCTAGTCCATGTAATTCTTCTGGGGTCAGTGAACCACCTGAAAATGTAAGAACAATTCTATGATTGTTCATGTGTTCATTTCTTTTTTTTTTTTTTCCTGTGGAGAGCAGTCTTAGACTTCATTAATTTTTTTCAAGGATTTGTAACATAAAAATTGGTTAAGAAATACTCATTCAAGCTAACCCTTGCCCAAACTATAATGAAGTAAATCCAAACTTCCAGAAATATAATTTCCTTTGTTGGGCTTCTTACAGCCAAAACTCTATATACAGACATGCTAGCTCTTACTTCAGGCCTCCTTCGGCTTGTTAAAGAAGATAAAGTTCTGTTTACTAACCCTGATGGTACAATAACTTTTAAAAGATTAAAAAAAAAAAAAAAAAACTTTTTCTTTCAACTACTTCATGGCAAAAAAAAAAAAAAAATCTTAAATCCTGAAAACATTTAATGTGGACTAAATTGTTTCAAGTTGGTAGTAAATGGTAGTAAATAGTATATATCTCCCCCGAACCCAGTGTTATTAAACATTGTTATTTTAGCCCTGTTTTGAGGCCATTTCCAAATGTGGCAGTTGCATACAACTTTTTTGACTGAATACAGCAAAAAATAAAATAAAATAAAATAAAAATTATATACATATATATATGTATATATATACATATATATATATTTCTTTAATGAAGAATTTCCTCTGGTATATGGAGAAGAATTAACTCCTTTACAAAAATCCGTAATAGCAGTGTAACTTAATTCCTACTGCTAGTTACTGCTAGGTGAGGTTATCCTCATGAAATAAAGGCACTGTTAAATAGCAGGAAGGTTTCACGACTCCTTCATTGGCTTCATTTTTGAAATCATGCAAGTGCAACGTTAAGAGAGTAAACTAATATTGGTTTTCATGGAGAGTTGGTTTCGTTCTAAGCCTCAAAAAACTCAAATTGAATATTTTTTTCACCAAGGTGAAACAAAATGTAACCTGCTTGTGGAGAACATAGATTCAATGGTAATTACTTCCCTTGAAGTCCTGGATGCTAGGCACCATAATAGAACTCATTGTACCATGGAATACCAGCTTCACTACTACTGCAGTTTGAATTTTCTAAGGCATAAAGAACTTAGCTATATACAAAATGGTAGTATAAGAACTAATAGTTCTTGTGACTGGTTAAGTATTATCAGATAAGTATGAAATGAAATTAATCTGGAGATCTTACTATCTTCTTGTTGAGTTCATTGAGTAGATGTTTTTGAGCCTCCCCTCCCCCACCCCAGTTCTGTATGTGTCAAAGTATTATGTTAGGCACAGGGAATAAAAAGGTGAATTAATATTACTTCAGTTCAGTATGTCATGACTCTGTAAAGGTCGCTTTTTCACGTGCAGAGTTTATTATCATGATTTAGGCCATTTGAATTGACTTCATGACTAAGTAGCCCAGAGACTCTGAGCATGTCTATTAGGTCTCAGTCTCCCATCCTTCAGTGAAAACATCAGACTAGGTGGTCTTATGTATCTTCTAAAGTTGAATAATCTAAAACAAGGTACCCCACCAATCCCAAACCAAGGTTCAGGGTTTAGAGTCTACTTGCCAGTGCTTCCTTTTTGGATCTATTATTTGGTGATATTTTATTGCTAAAGAGCAAATTGACCTTATGCTGGCTAACTGAACATCAACACCCCTCCGACCCCCCGCAATAAAAACCTGTGGACACCTGTTCCAGACTAATAGAAAACTTGGAATAGTCTGGGAGCCTCTTTTAAGAAACACACAAATGGGAGATCTGGTGATAGGACTAAAAAATCTCAGTTATTAGTGTAATGGGATTTATTGTATGCATGGAATATAATGAGGTCCACAGAACACTTGCTTCTTCAGTCTACTCTATTCCAATCTAATCTAAGACCAACTCTTTTAGTCTCAATTATTCATTGCAAACTTAAGCTAATACAGAGATTGCAGGGACTTGTTTAACCTACATTATTTTGAGAAATTAAATATATCTTGGCACTTGCAGAAAAAAAGGATATGGACATTTTCAGCCTGCTTGAAGAACAAATACATTCTAATTGATGCTTGTATAAGTAATAACAAAATAATTTCCTCATTGCATCATTTCAGTATCTTCTCATAACTCATTCCTCTAAATTTGTAATCACTCCCAAATTTGCAGTGGAGAGCCCTCTCATTTTCTACATACACTCTTTCAGTGGTTTATGTTAGAGAGTATCATTCTATGAACTCTGAAGGGTTTTCATATGATTCTGACGTTATTTACATCTGATAAGTATTGAATAGCTTACATTCTCACCAGTGCCCATCAGTAGATAATAATGTTCTCTCCAAGGGCTCCAAGAGCTATCCACAATACCAAAAATCCTTCAAGGGGGTTTATGAACAGAATATATCAACACTGGGGGATATGAAGTAGAGCAGGAGGGGACTGATTGAGAAATACCATGTGTGATTGTAGCTGATTATAGCTGTAAGTGAGTAAGTATAACCATTCCCCATTCCTCTCCCCACCCCGCACTTGAAGACTACCAAATTCTTGGAGAAGGTACACAATGCAAGAGAGATCAGGCAATGCAAAATGAACAGTGATCAGTGAGCAGGATATTGTAAATCCTGGGGGGAGGGGAGTGGAAAATGAGGTTAAAATATTCTAAATCAAAAGGAAAGCAGGTTATGAAAAAAAGATAAGATAATAAAAGACAGTCATGGTATCTAATCCCTGATAATGTAGGGGATCATGATAACAAAAGCAGATGGATTTCAAGATACCCACTATGTAAGCATGGAGTTCAGACAAAAATCCTCATTTCCAACTGAAGACTCCTCTTTCCTTGAGAACCATCACTCATTAGTGAAATTGTGACCTAATTAAAATACCTATTATGAAATCTCAGAATAAAGAATTGAATGTTGAGTAACAAAGCCTATATGAATGTATAAGAGAGGATAATAAAACAACTCAATGTAAGCTAAGAATAAGTTTTGACTCTGTTTAGATCTGCTATCAAAAATACAAATTAAAGGGTTATGTGAATAATTCAGAGACACATCTTGTTGGCTCAGTACCAAAGACCTTGATTATAGATGCGCATATTCAGGCTGATGGCTCAGTATTCATTTTGGTTTGGTAGGTACTAGTTTGTTCTTTAGAGTTTCAGGGGCCTCAAGAGTTAACACAGCAACAAGTGAATGAGGCAAATTAGAAAAGCCTGTTTGAAGTCAGGCTCACTTATGTTTGCTTTCCAGGTCTGTCACCTACTATCTGTGCAACCCTGAATATCACTTAGACTCCCTGAAGCGACTTCTTAATGTGTAAAATAGTCCTACTAAGATGCATTTAAGGGGGCTTCCATTGAGGATTGAACAAAATGATATGTGCACACTATGGAAACACGTCTTTTTAATCAACACTGAAGGGTATTCATAAACTGCAAAGAGGAGCCAGAATATAGCAGAGAGGAGGGGGAATGATCTCTCTTAAGAGAATACGGTGTGTCTCTTTTCACAAAGTTTTACAACAGCATGCAGTCCCAGTCAGTATAGAATGTGGAATGAATTCACTCTTAATACCAGAATTATTTCAGTATTACCTTGAGGTGTTCTGCATCCATCTTTTAAAAGAAAACAATAAATTTGGTAGAGGTATCTTATTAAAGAGGTAAAATAGATCATTCCTAAAAAGTTTTGATTGAATTTTATCCTGACATAATATGAAAATGAATCCATTCCTCCATCTTTCTACCTATATTGATTTATACCTCCTTAGATGGCTTTAGAGATGGGAAACTTCCCTTAAAGTAGAGTGAAATTTAGCACACCCCCTTTCCACAGCACAAAAAAGAGTCATGGATGCATTACTAATATGACTGTGCTTATAGGAATTACTCAAGTAATTTGCATTTAATTCAGTATTTCTTTAAGAAAATTGCCTATGATTTACTCCTCTAATTGTGGGTTAACAAGGAAATTAACATCTCTAAAGCCACAGAAGAGCAGAGGTAAGTTAAATTCAGGGCCTAAATGTGAGGGTAGTTACAGAAATCTAAGCAGGGCTTTTCCTCAGGAAGAATGTTGAGCTTTTCTTGAATGCAACTGGGAAGTGCTTTTGCGGCTGTGGTCTGGCTAATGAATTGAGTAATTTAAACAGGAAAGGATTAAGTGGGCAGTGATGATCAATGCACAAGCTGAAAGTGTTGATTTGTCAGCTCTTGGTACTTATCCTAAGCCTAAATGCAAGAAACTCATAAACCAATAAATGATGCATGGTGAAACATTTTAGCATAATCTAAAAATATATTAGATAATAAAACCCATGATGATGAAGTCAGGTTGTATGTATTAAGGCTAGGATCCTTGTGTTTATTTTTCTTTTAACATTAACATTCTTTCATCATAATGATTGTACACTTTAGCAGATCTTTTAGTAAGTCAGATCAGTAGATCACTATACAACATAAATTCTTAAATATAGGTAGGCAGATACATTTGTACATACATGTGTATGTATCTGTTTGTGTACCATGTTTGTGTGTATTATGAGAGATGGAGAAAGAGAAAAAACAACTCTGATATTTGAAAGGGAATGCATTGATTCTGTTAATGAAACCTTGTGTTAGGTCCCCCAATAATGGGTCCATGCTCAAAGGAGCGAGACTGATACAAAGCAAAGGTCAAGCAAAGCTTTGTTTCATGCCAAGCATCAAGAATCAAACCGACCGTCGAACAGACTGGTCGGGCTGCCCCTTACAGAGAGGGCAACCCCTCCCTGCCTCACAGACTAACTTTTATAAAGCAAAGGCCATGTGGTTGAGCCTGGCCACACACAGGTGGCCAATGAGATTGCAACACACAGAGAAAGCTGCACAGTCATGCTAGGTAACACACGGGTGGCCAATTGCACTACAATTCACCCCATAGTAGCTATTTGAACTAGCCTATCACCTTAGTCAGAATGGGCGCCCAAAAGGCACCCAAAGGGCGGGGTCCATACTCCTTGGCAGCTAGGAGACAGTATGCGCCCCCACCCTTGTATTTGGGCTTTGTCACCTGGGACTGGTTTCCCGGACTTGCTTTTATGTAAGTTTGAGGGGAGCGGGGCAGGGTCAATTTAAGTTTTACTGCATAAACAACAAAATGGCAGTTCAACCTGGGTGGGGCCACTCTGGCTGAATAGGCCCTTACACTTGAGGGCAAAATGAATACAATCTAACTCCTTGCTAAACTCTACTCTTGGCCCTAAGTAAATGCTTCCAAATCAACTATCTTACTTGTGGATTAAGACTAAAATATGGTAAGGAGGCCTCCGTGGCTCAGTTGGTTAAGTGTCTGCCTTCAGCTCAGGTCATGATCCTGGCATCCTGGAATCAGTAGGCATCAGGCTCCTTGCTCAGCAGGGAGCCTGCTTCTTCCTAAGCCTGCCACTCCCCCTGCTTGTGCTCTCTCTCCCTCTCTCTGGCAAATGAGTAAATAAAATATTTTTTTAAAAAAGACTAAAATGTGGTGAAACTAGATGACTCTGGGGAACTAAAATTTTCATCATGGCTGCAAAAAGTATTAGCTGGATAAATTTAAATGAATTGGGATTTTTATACCTTGGGACAGTCTGGATTTTGATTAATCCAGTGCAGATACAACTTGTCCTCAAATTGCCCTTACTTAGAAGACCACTTCTAGTCGATCTCAACCTTCTATGATATCTCTGACTCTATGGGTCGTGGTTTGTGATGTTTATTTTCAGGCTGAAGAATTTATATCCTTAGGGTCCTGTAGAAAATCATGTGAAGTGTGTATATTCATAGACTATAATGTAATTGGAAAAAATCCTTGCCCTGTGTAATTTTTAGAGAATGATAGTCATTATTTTATATTATACATATTTTATAATAGCCTATACACAGTAAGAAAATTTCTAAAGCAGGATGGAAAATGGATATTTTTAGGCAAAACCTTCATTCTATCATTGCTATTTGCAGAGTATCATGCATCGAAAGGGAACATATAATCTGTAAGCCTACCATTGTTGCAACCCTGGGACACCATTTTTAACTCCTGAAACCAACTTCATTGAGGTTTAATTCATATATAATAAAATGCTTTCCTCAGTGTACTGTACAGTTCAATGAATTATGGTGAATGTATATACTTATATAACTACCACTCTAGTTGAAGCAATATTCCCCACCTTAAGCTTGTCACCATATGCAGTACTAATAAGCATGCTCTGTGTTAGAGGACAGAGACATGTGAAAGCGTTTTGAAAATTCTACATTTCTGTATATGAAGATACTATAGTTTTATAATCTTATGTTTATGACCTTCTCAGGAGGAGAGTATTAAGCAATGCAGCTAGAGAGCAGTAAAAATAGCATTGGGCTTGATACAAAACAGACTGTTTCAACTTTCAGATTACAACTTTCTTAATGGATCGTTTTCATTCAAGTTATGTAACCTCTGTGAACCTGGTTCCCTCCCCTATTAAAAGGAGATAATACTTCACTGAGAGCATAGGAAAGAGAAATCAGGTCCTGTAGAGGATTCACCCAGTCAGTGATTGTCCCCTTTATGATAGTGAACATACTCTGTCTTCAGACTACCTTTACTCTGAAGACCTTTTCTGCTCAGTCTCAGTCCTGTGCAGGATCTCTAACTCCTTGGGTCATGGTTTGTAATGTTTCTTTTCAGATGATAAATTTATAACATTCTTAGAGTACTGCAGAAGTACATGCAAAATATATATTTTAATTCATGGGATACAATGTAATCGAAAAAATATTTTGTGTGTATTTTTTAGATGACGAAAGTCATTATTACATCGGTCTAACTTAAGGCCTATGTCTTCTTCCTCAACTGGTACTCCTCTGCTGAGATACCAGCTTCCAGGGATGGTGTTGGGTTATTTCCCTCCCATCTAATCCCTGTAGGTTGACTATTTCTCTTTATGAACTTGATCAAAATAACAGCAGCAATTCCAACACCTGTCCTTTCAATAATGACACTTAGTCCAATCTTTACGCAAAATAAGTTTTTGATATAACACAAATATGACTAAGTCAAACAAAAATTTGATCCCTACCATAGATTTGGAAAAGTGGCCCCCCTTTTTTGTCTTTGCTCTGTACTTACCTGGGGCCCAACATTTGTCTGCTAATCAGTCTCGGATCATAGCTTCAGGAAGGGATATCGGAGACTGCCTCTGGTGAGGAAAGATAAATATCTATATCCATGTAATTGCAACTCCGGCAGTTTCTTTGTGTCAGTTTTGTAGATCTGTCAGTCTGCCACTTGAGATGGTATAGTTTGTAGGTTAATCCCGGTTGTTCAAAGGCAGACTCTCAGGGTTAAGGGTGTTAGCAGTTTATTGAGGTTGTGCCTATGGGAGAAAACACGATAGTATTGGTAGAGTCACTGGACCAACAGTGCAGGTCTGACTCTGAGTGAAGGAGAGGGGGAGGGAGGAAAGGAAGGTTGGTGCAAACATTTTAGAATGCAGTTCTAAGGGAAATTGAGCAAGGTCATCAGAGTCCTCGAGTCAAATTTACCTGTTGGAGGAGTCCCCAGTTTCCCAAGAATGTGCCTACATACTATTCCTGCTGTAATCAGTGGGGAGCTAGGAGCAGCTGCTGGAAAGCCGGGGTCAGCGCAAACACAGAAGGATTTCAGAGTTCAGCAGTTTGTGGTACTGAGAGATTACGCTCCTGACCACCAGAACTGGTCCTTTCCAATGAGCATACAGGCCATTTAGGGATTTTTGTTAAAATGCAGATTATGATTCAGTATGTCTTCCAAGGGACCTGAGATTCTGCAGCTCTGATGGGCTTCAGGCACCACACATTGGATTGCAGTGGTGGAGAGCACACCCCTTTACTGATCAGTCTGTATTTGTGATTCCATTACTTCTCCACTTATAATCAAAGAAGCCCAGTTCCATAGGACTTGTGTCCCAGACCAACTCATGGGCCATTGTCCACTATTTAGATGGTTCTGTGTCACCTGATCATCCCTGGACCAATAATCTGACCAGCCATCTGGGATAATGTACACAGAGTTGTAACCTTGCATGATAAATACTAGATTTTAAAATGTTGTGCATTAATAGAAAATTGGAAGCATAGTAAGGCAAGCAGATCAGGAGATAACTGTCATTGAAAAGATAGTTTGTTACTCATCCATCCCCAGAGGAGGGACCACACCACACAGGGCCACACTGAAAAGCACAAGGGTTGGCAGTTCAGCGGTTGGGGACTGGGGAACTGCTGTGGCAAGAGCCTTTATTGTGCTTTTCACAGGAAGAATGGGTGAGTCTGGCTAAGCATGTCTACGATTGGTAGTCTGAGTCATTTCAGTGGGCTCTGGGGCATAGGGACAGTCTCCAGTTTGGTACCAAGTCGAGGGGTGATCAAGGCTGTTGTATAGTGGCTGGGAGTGTGAAAGCCTCATAAAGGAGTCATTTGGGGTGTGGGCTCTGGATTGATTGGCTTGTTTTTGAAAAGTGCAGCTCTGGGAAGAAGATCCCCCTAAGGAGTGGTTGGGTTAGTTGAGGAAGGCGAGAGACCATGGCAAGGTGACCCAGACATATTATCAGGAAATACATGGTAGATAAAGTATCAGACTTACAGAAACTAGAACCATGGTTAATACAGTCAGTGGCTTTATTTCAGAAGGGACTTAAAAGCACAAAAAGCACTTAGACGTCTCTTTAATCATAAGCATTACTGGTTACAGCTGAGGGCAGTCTTCTCTAGAGATTGGTTTTTCCTTCGGGAAAACCATTTTCTAATAAGAATAGGCATTTTCTTATTTCCTCTTAATTTCTCCAATGTAGCTGGATAAAAACTTATTCAAGTCCTTACTTTTATACTACTATCAACCAGCCTTTTATTTCTCTAAGGAGAATAAATCTACCTGCCTCTGACTTTCTCTACTTCTGACTCTCTAAACGCTGCATTGTAGAGAGCAAAGGGGATGTGGAAAGACTTAGGTAAATACTCAGGAGGAAGGTTCAGGAGAAGCCCACAAACAGCTTATCCATTAACGTTTACCACACAAAATGCTTCAGAGAGTAGGCATCTTTCACTCTCTTGTATAGTGTTCTTTGAAGTTTTCTGATGACCTCATGATAAAAAACTTGATTCAGTAGCAATAGACTTTCCGCCTTTGTTGTGTGGGAATGTCCTGGAAGCTACTGCAAGACGCCTGTCTCCTGGGCTCAGGAGGCAGCTAATAGTAAAAATCTCTGAGTCAGAAAGGAGTCCTGTGCAGCAAATGGAAAGAAAAGTGAATTGACAACCTTAAACTCAGCAGACACACTCATCTCCAGAGGCTTGCAAGACATAATCACATAATTGCTGTTTTCTGAAGAAAGTAATGTTGACTTCAGGATAACAATAGCAGCTTAGCTGGTAGACTCGAGGTACTTGAAGGTATTGGGGAGGGCAGCACAGTACATAATTATATCCTTGAAAGGAAAATAGATAATCCCTCCATCAATAGAGTATTCTTATGCATCCAAAGTCTGGCCTGATTGTCAGTCATCTTACCATGTCAGCTAGCAACAGGAAGGAAATTACAAATGGGTTTCACGTCCATGCCAGAAAGTAACAATCCTACCCTTAGGCTTTTTAAACCACTGAAAATAGAGCCACCTCAACATAAAGTTTAAGAATTGCCAACCCTGGGGGAGGTCAAACTGCAATCACGCTTTATGGATTTGGGATTTCCAGATTGTAAATCATACCAGGAAGTCTACTGTTCCCCCCTCCCACCACCACCACCAGTGACAAATTCCTGTGACTTCGGAGTTTGGCGATTTGAGAATTCTGGAATGAAGTTTGTTGGAGTCAGCGGGGCTCAGTGAGAACTATTCTGTTACTAGCTAGCTCTGCCACTAAAGGCAAGTGGCTTTAAATGCAATGAAATCCTGGATCCCCACTTCCTCCTTGTGACTTTAGTGAGAGCCTGAAATGGGTAATAAATGAGAATAAAGCTCTTTGAAAAGTTATCATTTCTCTCCAAATAGGAACTTCATTTCAAATCTTGAGTTCTTACTACATTCAAAGCATTTTCTTCCCTCCCTCTTTGTTTCCTTTCTTTTTTTTCCCATGCCTTTTTTTTTTTTTTAATTTATGTTAGGTAAAATTAATTTTCTAGAATGGGTGGGAGTGGGGGGTGGGCTCCTAGGTGGCTTAGTTGGTTAAGTGGTCCATTCTTGACTTCAGCCCAGGTCATGATCTCAGGATCCTGTGACTGAGCCCTGCATCAGGCTCTGCATTCAGCAGGGGGACTGCTTCAGGATTCTCTCTTCCTCTGCCCCTCTTCCCACTTGCTTGCTCACTCGCACGCTCTCTAAAAATAAATCTTTTAAAAAAATAAAATGGGAGAAAGATCATAGCAGCTACTTCACAAGGTTGTCTTAATCATGAAATAGATTAGTATTTACTAAACAACTTAAATAGTGACTGGCATATAATAATCACTATATTTGTTGAATAGTAGTAAGATACCTTAAAGTGTTGATTGAATATGAATGAGTTGAACCACATTTAGATTTCACTTGTTCAAAGAAATATTTTTAAACTGAATTTGTTAAATTGAATTTATATATATATATATATATATATATATATATATATATGTATATGTATATCATAAACATATATATATATTCTTAGTACTATCACTGTTCCCGGGCATGGTGCTCCTGTCTCCTCTCAAAGGATATTGAGATTTGTAACTCACTCCCTGATAGAAAATATCCTGCACCTACTAAAATCATCAAGGATCAGCAGTGCTATCTAGGAGGGGTCCTGAGCCAGACTTAGGTCTGTGTAGGGTGCATCCTGTTTCCTACCGCAGGAAGAGCTGATGCAGGTTAACTAAGAAAGTCCTATGGATCACCACAGTCTTGGGCACCATGGCAGGTCCTCTTTCCCGTGAGGCCGTCTGGCAAGTGAATCATTCTCAGTGACCACAGCGCTGTTTGTTTTCAGGGCCATATGAGGTCAGAAGAGTTCTCGAATTGATTTTGGAGCACTCAAATTGCTTCTGTAGACAGGAAAGTTACCAGAAATGTGGCCCAGGGCCCTGCACAACTTGGGGCAGCCCTGTGGACTCTAAGGCCATCTTCCTGTCTCTCACTCTCGTTTTTTCTTTCCTCTTTTATGTATTTTGTATATCTTTATTAACAGTAAAATTCAGCCATTCTAAGTTTACAGTGAGATGAGATATAGCTACTTCCAGAATCAAGTTTTAGAATAGTTCTGTCGTCCCCCAGATATCCCTCATGATCATTTGCCGTTATTCCTGTGGTAGGTGCTTTTCTTCTATAACTGTTATAGACTTATGATTTAGTTATCATTTTTATCATTAAATATGAAGTTTCTTTCTCTAGTAGTATTTCTTTTCTTGAAGTCTGTTTTGTCTGGAATTAGTAAAGCAATTCCAACTCGTATTTATTTGTTGGCTTAATTTTTCCCATCCTTTTATTTTGAACCTGTTTACATTTTTTAATTTTAAAATGTGTTTCCTGTACACATTATACAGTTAGCGTTTCTTTTTTTTTCCAGTCTGAAAATCTCTATTGTTGCGTTTAGTCAGTTAATATTTAGTATAATTGATACAGTTGGATTTAGATACAGTATTTAGCTACTTGTTTTCTAGTCCTTTTTTTTTATTGTTCTTTTCTCCTTTTATGAATCATAATAGTCATTTTACCCTCTTTATTGACTTTTTAGATACATTCCTTTACTTTTTATAAAGTTACTGCTCTGGGGATTATGACATCATCTTTATTATAATCTAATTCTGGCTTCTAATAAAATACAGAAACTTTCCCCAAGTGTAGCTCCATTTCACCCATCCATTTTGCAATGTTGTCAAGTATATTACATCTGCCTTATAAACCCTAAGAAATAACATAATAAATTATGCTTTACACAATTCTGAGTCTTTTTTTCTTTTTAAGATTATTTATTTGACAGACAGAGATCACAGGGAGGGAGCGAGGCAGGCAGAGAGAGAGGAGGAAGCAGGCTCTTCATGGAGCAGAGAGCCCAATGCAGGGCTTGATCCCAGGATCCTGAGATCATGACCTGAGCTGAAGGCAGAGGCTTTAACACACTGAGCCACCCAGGCACCCTACACAATTCTGAGTCTTAAAGAAGTTAAGAAATGCGTGTGTGTGTGTGTGTGATTTGCCCCATATATACCATTTCTGGTGCTCTTTCCAGTGCAGCTAAGTTATCATTTTGTTATTTTTCTTAATCCTAAGGACTTCTTTTAGTTTGTTTTATAGCACAGTTCTCCTAGCAACAAATTCTTTCTGGTTTTCTTTGTTTTGGAAAAGTCTTTATTTCATCTTCATTTTGGAAGAATGATTTGCTGGATGTTGAATTCTTCATTAACTTTTTTTTTTTTTCCTGTCAGCATTTTGAATGGCATTCCAATGCTTTGGGTTCCACTATTTCTGAAGAGAATTCTACCCTTACTCATATAATTTTTTCCTTTGTATGTGATTTGTCATTTTTCTCTTGCTACTTTCAAGGTTTCTATTTTGCTAAAATGTTTTTTCTTACCCTTTCCCTCTCTTATCTTCTAGAGCTTCAATTAAATGATTGTTGGAGTGCTGGATATTTTATTGTAGATTTCTGAGTGCTGTTCATTTCCCTTAAACATTTGTCTCATCTTTGAATTGGATATTGATGTATTCTCAGAGTTATTTATTTGCTTATTATTTCTATATTTCCATATGTTTTCAATTCTTTGAACATATCTTCCTCTAATTCTTTGTATATATTTTCCTTAAGTTTACTCAGACTTAGGATAGCTACTTTGAAGTCTTCATCAAATCCACTCTAGGTCAGTTTCTATGGACTGTTTTTTCCCTGTGCATTGATAACTTTCTTCCTTCTTTGCATGTCAAGTAATTTCTTTTGTGAAAAACTGGCCAATACAGACGATGTGTTGTAGTTACTTCTGTGCAGGCATCTTCTTATTCTGAGGGTTGTTGTGCTGTTTTAATAGTCAGTTAAATTCTCTGGACTTAAACTGCAAATTCTGATTATCCTATTGTTTAGTCTCTGATGTTTCTGCTAAGTGTTCATAGCCCTGGTCTCTTGCAGACTTTCATGGTCAGTCAGTGACCCATACAGAGATCATGTTCCTACAGCCAATTCCAGTAAAGTTTCCATCCTCTACCCCCTGAGCTGCTTGTTGATTGACAGATGGACTTAAAAGCTTGGCATATCCACACTACTCCCCAGGTTTTCATTTTTCTCCTGGATCCTGATGTGTAATCTAAGAGTAAACCAGTATTTTTCAGCCTTTCTACATCTTTCCCATTTGCAAAGTTCCTCACTTAAAATTTCTGGTTGCTTTGCCACCTGCCCTGAATGGAGTTTGCAAATGCCAACTGGTAGAGCTACAGTATTGTGCCACTGAACAGAGATAATGGGAATGTGCCCAGAAATATGGTCACAAAATCTGTTCTTATGGATAAATTAGCAGTGTTGCAAAATGAACCATTGCAAAGTATTGCCTACCATTATTTTTCAATGTCCTGAAATGATTATTTTTAATAATTTTGACCAATTTAAAACTGGTTTTCTGCAGAGTACAACCAGCCATATTCCTCAGTAAGGCCTTATTAGAATTAGAAGTAAAATTCTTTCATTTTATTTTAAATGTTTTCTTAAGTCATATGAAATCTATATATATGTAAGGGTTTTTTTGTTTCCCCTTTAAATGAATGTTTTTCATTTAAGAGACTTTTAAACAGATTTTTAAAGGATCTTGAAAAACCTACGATAAAAGATTTCATGTATGTAAAGATTAGCTTAAAGCGGGCACAATTCTAAATTCTTTTTGTGTAATCATGTATTTTATCTTCACAGCACTCCTGTGAAGTAGTATTATTATTGACTTCATTTTAGATGAGTAAACTAAGCATGAACAGAATAAATGTCTTGCCTAAGATCTTCTAGCTACTAAATGGCAGAGCCGGGATTTAAATTCAGGCGCTCTGGGGGCACCTGGGTGGCTCAGTCAAGTGTCTACCTTCCACTCACGTCATGATCCCAGGGTCCTGGGATCCAGCCCCACAGCCCTCAGCAAGGAGCCTGCTTCTCCCTCTCCCTCTGCCTGATACTCCTACTGCTTGTGCTCTCACTCCTTCTGTCAAATAAATAAAAATCTTGAAATTAATAAATTTAGGCATTCTGGAATAATCACCAGCATATAGAGTCTCTTCTCTCACAGCATTTGAGAACAAACCTAGAATAATACCAAAGCTTCTCAAGGACTGTTATTTACCTTCTAACACTTGCTGAATTATACATTGAAAAACAAAACAAAACAAAAAAAACACTGAGCATTTAAACAACAGCACTGAAAACCTCAGAAGGGCATATTATATAAATCTCTCTTTCCCCGGGTCTTCCTCAAGCTTTCCCACATTGAAGAGTTCAAGGTTATTTAAGCAATCAGGGTTTGTTTATCATATTTTTAACAATGCTGTTTGTTTCTCTAGTTCATAACCCAAACTTAATACAGTCAACCAGTCAAATAATAATAAGTAGCAGGTTATGTTGTGATTCTGTGTGAATTATTTGAAGTTGAGAATTTTGGGGAAATAGAAAGTTTTGCTGCAACACGTATCTGAAAGGGCATAATAAAGTAACTGTTGAAAAATTGATGACCTCTCTATAGCATTGATGTTTTAATTGGAGGTGGAGGAAATGGAAAATGTAGGATTAAGCTTCACAAAAAAATTAGGCTTGGTCAATGGAGCAGAGAAGATAAAATTTCCTAATAATTTACATTTGGAAAAGCTAGGTCCGAATATTGCAAGTACATATAAATACTTGCTGTTGGTAAATTCCAAGCCTTCAATAACTTTTAGCATATTTAGTCACTTATTAAATCTAACAAAAACCTTGTATAAATTTAACAAACCTAATTTAACTCAAATAAGCAAATTTTTCATTAAGAGTCATTTTTCCTGTCTTTTGTTTTACCCAGGGCACCATGGAAAACAGATCCTGAGGCAAAGCTAGAGGAAACAGGGTTAGGGCTATTCTAAAACTGGAGACTTCGTCGAGGTCGAATGGCCAAGGAACAGAGTTTATAGATGAGGCAGTGATAGAAGGTGGGAGTCTCTATGACCAAAGCTGGAGTAGTGGGAGACAGGTGATATCCAGAGGCTCTGGGACGAGACATAAATTGTGTCTGACACAGGGAATGACTATAACATTCCATTAGCCTTTGTAAAATACAATTTTTATATGTCTCGAAATAGTAATTTGGTTACTATCTCTGTGCCTCAGTACACTTTTTTTTTCTTTCTCCTACCCATTCTGTAAACTGTCTCTTTTCATTATTGATAGAGTATTTTCCCACTGAACATCGACTCAGAATTGATGAATGACTCAAAATTGACCTTGCACTCTTCCTTACTGCTGATACATATGACAGCGTAAGTGATATATGTTGCATGTCACGTCAATTAAAGGCCATAAGGAATTATCAGAGCACTGCTCAGTCTACCTAAAAACTGAGAAGAAAATGCTTAGTCCTTGTATTTTTCGAAGTTTTACAAATGTAGTATGTATTTTATCAAAATTAGAATCAAATACACTTAAATTTTTCACACAATGCTTAAGTAGGTAGTTCTTACCATTGAAAATAAGGTATTTGAGCTCAATAGAACTATACTTCCCATTCTAATTACTTTGCTGGCCAGATCACCCTGGGCACATTACTTAATTTTCTAATTTTTTCATCTGCTAAGTGGAGGTAACAATACTGGCTTGAGGACTTTTTGTAAAAATTTTGTGTATTAGTCATTTTCTACTCAGGAAATCAACATGAAACTAGGTAGTTAAGCCAGAGAATGATTTTTTTTTTTTAATAGGAAAGGTTGTGAAAGTATTAAACAGGGACACCTGGGTGGCTCAGTCCATTAAATGTCTGGCTCTTGATTTCAGCTCAGGTCATTATCTCAGGGTCATAAGATCAAGCCCTGCATGGGGCTCTGCATTCATCAGGGAGTCTGCTTGAGATTCTCTCCCCTTCCCTCTGCCTGTCCCCCTGCTTGTCTGCTTGCTTTCTCTCTCTCTGTAAGATAAATAAATATTTTAAAAAGTAAGAAATAAAAACATATTTTTAAAAAGTATTAGAAGTTTTGGAGAAGAAGAAGACTGCCCAGATGTCAGGAAGATGCCACTGTTTGGAGGCTGATGTCCATAAGAGCCTTCTTGCCACTAAAATTGTTAGAATAGTTATCTTCAGTGTTCCTGTAATCATGCAGTCAGGTGACCATGAGCAAGAGTGTTTTTACTCCATTTGATGGAGCTCCTAGCTGCTGGTTTTTGTTTTTTTTTTTAAGATTTTATTTATTTATTTGACAGAGAGAGATCACAAGTAGGCAGAGAGGCAGGCAGAGAGAGAGAGAGGAGGAAGCAGGCTCCCTGCTGAGCAGAGAGCCCGATGCGGGACTCAATCCCAGGACCCTGAGATCATGACCTGATGACCTGAGCCAAAGGCAGCGGCTTAACCCACTGAGCCACCCAGGCACCCCCTAGCTGCTGTTTTTAAAATGCTTAGTTAGTGGAACTTGGATGGCTCCTGCCCCCGCCATGACAGGAGGATCAGCCAGAAGGTGAATGTCGGAACTTTAGTGATTTCCATTTTGGCATGAGTGACAGAATATAACAAGAAACTTGCTGGCAAGAAAGTCTACAAATTGTAGATTTCAGGCTACTAGCTGTAGCAGTTTGAAGGTAAATATAGAAGGAAAAGTATAGGGCTGAAACTTAATAGGTAAATGTCTAGCACATCAAAAGGAAACAAAAATAAAGCATTTGCCATAAGGCAGGGGTGTTGGTGGTCCTATTTTGGTATGTTTAGATCTTATAGTTTCCTTCAAATTCTTCTTAGAAGTTCTTAAATACTTAAAATATAAGAACAGAACTTTACATGGTCACTGAAACTTTCAAAAGAGGATATACCTTAGGGAACGAATGAATGTCAGCAAAAGAGTATCAGAACTTTTCACTACATATTATCCTTTCCTTTTTGACCTTAAAAGGCAGCTGAACAGATAGAGGCAGAGAGCCCATCTATGGGAATGAGAGCCTTGTGGGCTCCTCACGGGAGATGCTAAGAGGTAAAGATTCCCTGTTTCTGATATTGTCTGATACACATAACAACTTAAAAACGGTGCATATTTTATTAGTTCGTGGAGAAGCTCTAGGTTTGGAGTTAGGATGCATTCTTGTTTTCATTATTGTCCCTGATTTGTTGGGTGACTTTGATAATACATTTGTTATTAGAGTGTGACTTCTTTTCTCTAAAGAAATAGGAAAGTGTCGATTAGTTAATTCCCTTTAAGTCTCATCCAACATTATTGCTCTGTTTCATCAAAGATGATGATGATGATGATGATGATGATGATGGCATCTTCTATAACTAAGAAAATCTAATAGTGATTGAATGAAAACCATATGCCAGATACTAGAAGCGCTCTATCTATATAATAATCATCATCATTAGTATGTTGAAGTACTCCAATTTAACAGAGAAACAAATGAGGTATAAGTGAACTAGCTACTCAGTTTATGTAAGGGACACTGAAACTAATTCTCAACTCTCCATTAAATGCATTAAATGTGTAAAACAAAGATGCCTATAAATACGAGGTATATTTTAAGTCTGAAGACTCCTAAGTAGGTACTGTGGCAGTAGGAACCCTTGTAAGAATAGTAAAGTCATTTATTGCTTGATTTCCTTTTAACCAGTCTGTTCAAATGCAATATGTTCTTTTGGTACAAGATAGTTTCATCTTTAGCATCTTTGTGGCATAGTCTATGTACTAGAAAACCAATAAGCATGGCAATGCTTCATATTAAGTTGCAGTTCTATATTACTGCTTTCATAATGCTAGAGGGTGATGAAATTTCTACAGAATTACATTT
This sequence comes from Neogale vison, assembly GCF_020171115.1. Classification (NCBI taxonomy): domain Eukaryota; kingdom Metazoa; phylum Chordata; class Mammalia; order Carnivora; family Mustelidae; genus Neogale; species Neogale vison. The sequence continues at coordinate 93,694,304 of NC_058093.1, read as the reverse complement.
GATAATTTAATATGCTGGATGAATCATGATTAGTGTTTAAAACTCATCAGCACTTAGACTTTTAACACATCTCCAAATTGTTTGAAAGTTATATGTGATAAAGTCTATGGTAGAGAGAAGTAAAATATCAGCCCCCTCCCCATTTCTAATCATTTGCTGAGCGAGGGTGGGGCTGGGCTTGGGTTGCTCTGTAGCAAATCTGCTATAGAGGCAGACACAGCTACTTGAGCGTCGCCTATGGGAGGATGTATAATTTGTATGAAATTTTCTAGATGAGGAGGAGGTGTGCCTAGGATCTCAGGACCTCACATCATGTAAATTTCACCATCCTTATTTAATACGTATACTATCCCCATTCATGAGTACAGCATCCTTCTTAACAAAAATAGCAAAACATTTTTGTTGAGTGTTCACTCTGTGCCTGCCACTGTGCCAGGAAAGAGTTGTGACGACTGAGGTCAGTGAGACCATCACTGTCACCAAGAAGCTTGTACTCTAATGAGTAGGGAGATAATGCAATGACTAATTGATAGTAGGCCATGCAAAGTGCATCATGGGCTTGTCTAATAAAAGCAGCCCAGAGGAAGGCACAATCATACTCATCCCTTGCCTCTTTGCCTCCTTTTCGGACCTGCTCCTTTGGCCATTGATTCATCTCTCGCTGGCAGAGCTGAGCTGATACAGGAATAGAGCTGTCAGTGTCTCAGCCCTGTTTGTTTTCTGTGATCAGAGCATGGTTGGGGGAGCTGGAGATGCCAGCTGGCAAGGCTCTTTCTGGTAGATTAGCGACAGTAGAGGGGCTGCTGGCATCTGCTTGGCTTTTGAGATTTCTCTGACCATCTGGCTCCCCACAGAGCAGGAGTGCTCCTAGCATATGGTCACTGTGTCACAGAGTAGAGCATCAGAGGGCCTGTCAGTTGTAGGATGTCCATATAGCAGGGCCATGCTCTGCTGGCATGTGTCTCCAAGCTGTGGAGTTACCTCATGTCTATGTTCTGTGTTATGTTCAAGCACGAGACACTCAGTGCTCTAGGCATGAAGCACAGTCTTACACATCCAGAGTGGTCCTGCACTTTGACTCTTCTAGGGGCAGTAACCCCCATTGATATCCTGTGTAAGCAGCATTTAGGTATAAAACACCTAACCTTAATTCCTAGTTTTCTATTTGTTTCTTTTGTAACATGAGTAAGTTAGGCAATGTGTCTCTATCTGTTCATCTCAAAAATGGGATGATTACAACCCAGAAATTCCTTAGAGTTGTGTCTGCCTTGCAACTTCATTTTCTTCTCTGTGTTTAGCGTATATCTTGCTGCATAGGAAGTGCTTGATAGATGTTTGTTGAATGAATTGCTAGCAAGGGAAAGAAAGTGATTCTGAGTGGCTTGCTTTCTTTTCTTTTCTTTCTTTCTTTCTTTCTTTCTTTCTTTCTTTCTTTCTTTCCTCCTCCTCCTCCTCCTCCTCCTCCTCCTCCTCCTACTTCTTCTTCTTCTTCTTCTTCTTCTTCTTCTTCTTCTTCTTCTTCTTCTTCTTTTAATGTAGAAGGAAAAATAAGGATGGGGCAACTGTGACAGTCCTTAGCATTAGAAAACCTTATTTGCAACCCCTTTTGCTGCAAGCTTTCCAGTGCTTTGTATTACTTCATTGACGTTGTTATAAACCCAGCTTTACAAGAGCAAAGTTTTGTAGCAAACCTACCTGCTACCTGAATGAGAACAAAGGAGAATATGATTAGAAGTTTCTCAGCAGAGCAGAACAGAGCACTCAGAATTATATGTTATGACACAGTGTATACTGGCTCCAGATAGATCATTTCTGCATTTAAGAGTCTGCCAGTTACTACCATTTGTGCTGGGTGATTGCATACAAACTAGTTGTTTATCTGTCTGATGGCAAGGATTGCATCTCGTTCATCTCTAAATATCCCTAACACATGGTGGAGGGTGTTACACGTAGTGACTACTAAATAGAAATGTGTATTGTGAACGAATATTCTGGAGGATTAATATCTGACATTATAAATGCCACAACCTAAAAATGCTTCAAGGAGTGATACAATTTTCTTAGACCAATGTGATGGTGTAGATGTATTAGTTTGGATTCACACTCATGGAAATGGACTATGCATATAGTCACTCCCGATTACAGATTGCAGTTGTTATTTTATTAATTGCCCCTTCTAATTTGTTAATTCAAAGTTCATTTATTGTCACATCAATTTCAGTTGTCAATACAATCTTCAAATTTTTTCTGTGTGTCCCAATATGTCTCTATAAGATTATATTTGGTGAGCCAGAAAGCTGTTTCTTCTCACATTTAGAGTTTCCCATAGTGTCTTGAATCATGGAGTTTAAAAGGTAAAAGGAGGCTTAAGAATGATTGAATCCAATCCCACATTTCTCTGCTCCATTACCAGTTACATTTGTGTGTTGTACTCATACAAAATAGGAAGTTTACTAGCTGAATTGATATGATAAATACTTTTATTTTTGAACTATGCTCTGGGAAGTTTTCCATCTCATTCTGAAAATTTTTAAGAACAATTTGAGATACTTGGAGTACATGGACGATACCGTTGGTTGCCTGCCCCATAGCTATTCTTCCTTCCATTCCTTTTTTCATGTTCATAGAACCCAAATGTGTGCAGTCAGTTATAGGTCCAACCACACTGAGTTCATCAAGATGAGTCTAGGCCAGTCATGGTTAATCCATTATGCTGTTTAGTCAGCATCTGACCTCATTCTTGTAACTTCTACTCACAGATCTCTAGGGCATAGTCTGGGTAAGCTCAACGGTGGTGCTCAGGCAACACCATTTTTTAAAGGATTATTATATGATGGTAAATGTGAAGCCATGATTGGAAAACAATGCTATACCATATTCTGTACAAGTAAGTTCTCAACACATGCTTCTTACTTAAAAAAAATACATTGGAGAGATTTAATTTTATGTCAAGGTAGTTGTTTATGGATTTTTCCCCCATTAAAATAGTCGACTAATCAATTTCTGAATTTCATCCAATCCTATTTACAGTCTTCTGAGTGAAACTACATGTGTGTTTACTTCACTGAAACCCAGACGACAGCAACAATACAAAGTCCTACTGCTTTGAGTTTTTGTAGCCTGTCAAAATGTCAAAACATTTGGCATCCAAACATCATTTTCAAAGAATGCCTTGAGATACTAATAGGATATTCAGTAAGCCACTGGAAAATCCCAACCCAGCTTGGGGAGGCTTTGCAGTTAGCCTAAAAGGCATTTTCCAACTCATGAAGAAGTCCGTCATGTGGAACTGCACCCTCGCCCTCCCTGCCATGGGCCACTAGAAATTGCTGCTTGGCTGGCAGAGCTTAGGAACCATGCTTGTTAGAGCTCACTGTTCATTTTTCTTTCTTTCCTGTTCACTGCTATTTTGGGGACCAAGCTATTTTGAAGTACAAGGTGCCTCATCACTTTTCTACACAGTCTAGAACAGAAACCTCCACAATGTTAATAGGTGCCTGCTGCATCCTTGCTCGTGTTTGTCAAGCCAGTGTTCTAAAATCAAGCCAGTGTTCTAAAATCAACTGCCCCGTACTAAATGTTAAGTAAGAAACAGTCCCAACTCTCAAAGAGTTTCGATTCTGTTTTGTAAGGATTGAGTATGCAGCAAAAGAATATTTGTCAATTCAGGAAATTGCTGTGCTGTGATCTGAAGTCAGCTCCCAATCTTAGGTCATTCCTGCTTGGGAGAGCTCAATCTCTTCAGAATGACATTCTGTGGATATATACCTGTCCAGCTCACCAACCGGTACTCCTTCTGATTGTTTTGTGACTTTTCTGATTGGTGTATAGTAGTCCAAAGGAAAACTTTTAGTCTGTCCATAGCAATTCTGGCACCAAAAGTGTGTGGATGCTTTCCCCAGAACAACCAGTTCCCCACTCTCTGGACACCAATTGGATATCCTAGAATTTAATTCCATTCTGACGCTACTGAGAATTAGTGTCAAATCCCATAAATTTTAGTGTTCAACCCCATAATATTCCTAATTCAGATGCCAGTTGTAAGCCTTGAGTGCCCACACTTCTGTCTGACTTGACTATAAAGTTGAGGGTTCCCACAACCCTCCTCAACTATGATACTTTGCTGAAACAGCTCACAAAATTCAGGAAAACATTTGTTAACATTTGCTTACTTACTGTAAAGGATATTGCTCTAAAGGATGAAGAGCTAGCTTAGGTCAGGGCCTGAAGGGTCCTACACACAGGAGTTCTGTTCCCTTGGAGTTAGGATGTGCCACCCTCCAGCACTTGGATGTGTTCACAATCCCAAAGCTCTTCAAATCCTATTGTTTAGGGTTTGTGGAGGTTCCATCAAAGAGGCATGGTTGATTAAATCATTGGTCATTGGTGGTTGACTTAATCTTCAGCTCTTCTCCCTTTCCTGGAGGTCAGAAGTAGGGGCTGTAAGATACTAGCTTCTAATCATGGCTATTCAGTAGCCACACCTTAGTTACCTCATTAGAAAAAAAGATGCTTCTCTTAACCTAGGAAACTTAAGTGATTTAGTAGCTCTGTGTCAGGAATCAGGAGTAGAAACCCAATATATATTTTGTATTTTGTCACACAGCCATACAGTTTATTAAACATTTTGAATGTCATCACTACCCTAGAACATGTACTCATTTGAGTTCTAGACAGCATTGTTTGGTGTTTTGCTGCTCACTGTCTTTTTCATGTGTGCCAGCAACTGGTGTTGAAGACTTTCCCATATGCTTTGTACATCCTTGGTTCTTAGAATGAAATACATATTTGCTGTTTGGTTAGGAAGTTCAGAGTACCCAGAGTAGTGGGACCATCCAAGAATGTTCTGTTCACATAAGCAGAATACTTAAGGTGAACTGCTAAGTATAAAATAGAAGACCCACATCATGTGTAATTTCTAGCACGGTCTTCCCGACTCCAGACACACCACTTTATTCTAACTCCTAACATCACAAAAGAGAACCACTGCCCCAGATGATTGCTTAGGCATCCTCACTTAGGCAGGCAGCCTATCAGCATGTCTTAGAGAAGTAAATTTCATTAGGCAAGTCTTTTCCCAGAAGTAGTTACTTATACCTACTTATCTATATCCCACAAAGTACAATTCTCCTTTCTCCTCTAGAAACTCTTAACTGCCACTCAGGGATGAATTTTAAAATATGCTGCCATTATGCAGCTTAAGTAATATTTTATATTTGTAATTTGTTGTGTTGATCCATGTGGACCACATTGGGTAACCATACTAGTGCAATTTAATTCATTTAAATGTCATTAACACCAATATTTCATAATGTGCCATACTTACAAATGGAAATGTTGCAATCGGAAAATGTAGCAACTAATAAGAAGAAAAGCTGGAGAGCAAAGAGCTGTCCGTGTGTTCACACATTGAGTCAGAAGGGGCTGGATGAGTAACTGTCTGGGTGCCCAAATTACTCTTTCTGTTCCAAGCTTTTAATAGAGTCCTACATCCCTATTTTGGAGTCACAGAAAAGACTGCTCCATCCAGCTTCTGTCACAGTTGGTACACTAGCCAGTTTCTTTCTTCCTTAGTCTGCAAGCACCTCTTCTTGGGTGTCAGGGTGTTGTTTCCCAGCTCTGGCTCTTCAGCTTCAGATATTTGTGCCTAGACAGCACTTCCAACCCACAAGCCATTTGGTGTCTGTTCTCTGCCTCATTTTTCCCTCTTCTCCCCAGTGCCAGTGCATGGAGAGAGAGGGGCATAGAATCATATCTCCTACCAGCCTCGACCTTGCAGGAATAAAATATCTGGCTACTGACTACATTCCCTTCATAAACTTTCATCCAGGAGGATAGAACAGAATCAACTTTTTAAAAAAATGAAATATTTAGTTACCACATGACTGTTTATAATATGTTCATTCAACCAACAATTATTATTTGTACGGCAGTATGCTAGAGGCTGAAAATGCAGGGCTATGACCTTACTGAGCTTTTGGTTTATGTAGGAGTGAACTGTTTTTTTTTTTTAAGTTTAATTAATGGTTTTTAATTTGTGTAATTAATTTTATTATTAATACTTAATAATTATGTCACAATGTGATAAATGTTTTGAATAAGGGGCTATCAGAGCATAGAGAAGAGGTGTCTTAGAGACACCTCTTTGAAGGTGAAACCAGACACCTGATTTGAAGGATTAACAGGTTGAAAACTAACACATATACTGGGGGAAAAAAAACAAAAACAAAAACAAAAAACATTAAATGTCACCGAAGAGTAAAACTCAGGAATTTTGTACTGCTTCTCCAATCTGAAACAAGCCACCAAAGAGGTGGATCAGTAAATTCTTCCACTTTCTTTAGAGAAATGACTGATTTTTGAAAGGGAATAAAAACATATGAATTGCTCGAATAAAGTATTGATTAAAGGATTAAAAGAATCCATGTACTTTGAAGAATGAGTGTGGCTGTATGTGCACACAAACTAATTTCAAAGCTTTTTTTTTTTTTTTTTTAAAGTTCATGACTTCAGTGGAGCAGTGTTATTTTGAAAACAAAATAACAGGATTCACTTGTTTATAGAATAATCTTATTTGAATGGATTGAATTCTTAGCCAAATAATCTTGCAGAAATCATATTGTGTGTGTGTGTGTGTGTGTAGAAACCATCTCAAAACATACTCTTGTTAAAGTAAAAGTGCACTTATTTTGACAATGTGTTATCCTAAAGTAATTAGAAAATTTAGAAAAATATTTTCTAATTCTTCAGTGAGTTTAACTGATCTATGATAGTAATATACAGTCATAGTCAGTTATGTTGCTCCTTTCTTTAGCTGAATGTGGTGAATATTTGTTAATCTTACTGCCCCAAGTTGAAGCCCCCTTTTTTCGTACCATCAATCTGATTTTATTTTGAGGAACTTTTCTCCCCCCATTCATTGTCTATGGTGTTGAGTCTAAGTTGAGTCCAAAGGTAAAAAAAAAATGGGCTCCCACCTGGAAAGTCAGAGGATTGAGTAGCCCTGGAATACAGCAGTTGACTCAGGCATGAACATGGGGTCCAGTAAGAATTTCAGCATTCTTTGACAGAGATTGCTGGGGGCAAAAGTGTGCTCTTTTCCATTATACTTGAACTTTGGAGGATATGAGGCTAATATTCTGGAGGAAGCCATCATGCCAGGACCAGTAGCACTGCACATGGAGATAACAAAGAGAAAACAGTCAGGAGATGGAGAAGGAGAAACTTGTTTCTAGAGTCCTTTCTAATTCTCTAAATCAAGTAATGCCTAGAGTTTACCATGGACTTTTGAGCAATAAGAATGAATAAATTCTCATTTTCTTTAAACCATTTGTCCTTGGTTTGATGTCATTTGCAATAGCAATAATCCTAATACAAGATAATTTGGTATTTATATTTTTAACCTCCAGTAATACAAATTTATGTTCAACTTTGTTAAGCAGAAAAATAAGGACTATTGTATTTCATTGCATACCTTGGACATGACTTTGCAGTCATTTGCCAAGGCAGCATGGTGTAGGAAAAGGAATCATAGACCTAGATTTAATCTTTTAAAAAAAATTTTGAATATAGTTTTCACACGATGTTACATTAGTTTTGGGTGTACAACATAGCAATTCAAGAAGTTTACATGTCACCCAGTATTCACAAGTGTAGCTGCCATCTATCACCATACAACACCGGAACAATATCATTGACTATATTCCCTGTGCTGCACCTTTCATCCCTGTGACTTATTCCATAACCCAAACCCTGTATCTGTCACTCCCCTTCACCCATTTTGCCCACTCCTCTCATGCCCTTCCCTCTGGCAACCACTAGTTGTACTATTTATAGGTCTGATTCTGCTTTTTTTTGCTCATTCATGCATTTTGTTTTTGGGTTGCACATGTAAGTGAAATCATAAGGTACTTGTCTCTTGCAGTCTGATTTATTTCACTTAGCATGTACCCTCTACTTCCAATCACGTATGAATTGTGTAACACTGTCTCATTTCAACTCTCTGAAATGCCCTTGTTTCCTCATCTGTCAGAAACAGTAATAAATACCTCACTGAGTTTTTATGAGGCTTTTGTGGGATAATATGCTGTGTAGTACGAGTGATACATGCTAGAATATTATAAATCAAAAAAAGATACTTAAATGCCTTCACTTACAAATCATTAAGTTACAGTCTCGTCTTGGGCAAGAATAGGAGCAAATAAATAAATAAAAACCGGTTTATAACTATCATTATTAAAATTGACTCCCCCCTTTGCCTGACCTAGTGCCAAAGCTTCCTGGCAGTGGAGAATTAAACTCCCCAGCTTAATTCAGCCCCCACATAGCCTACTTCATTACCTCCTTAGGTTTCCCATTGTATACACATGGCATTTCTCATAACTTCATCTGAGGATAACCTATATCAGAATCAGTAGAGTTGTTACAAATGCATATTCCTGCAACTCGCTTTAGACCTCCTTCCACAGAATCCTTAGGAGCTTCTGAAGTACACATCAGAGTTCGAGATCAGCTGGTCTATAGGGTAAGACCACATTAATTGGGATGACACAGGAAGCACATGATTGACTAACACTTTCTAGACTTAAACTTTGTACCATTTACTTCTTCCTCCACCCTCTACGTTCCAGCCACTTGAAAAGTTCTTGGCTTTCCTTGAGCATATAATTACATGTAGTCATTAAATTTTCATACAGATTGTATGCTGTAATTATTTTCAGATAAAAAAATCTTTCTTTTCATTTTTTTAAGCAAATTCCTACTTATCATTAGTGATAGAGATTAAAATAAATCTTCTGGGATTCTCCCACTTTCACAGAAATAGTCCCCTTCCTTCACCTTTAGGAAGTGTTCATTTTTATGTGATGGTCACCTGCTTCCCCTCCCTCACTTCTTCCACTGGACTATCAGCAATCTAGATAGTATTTAATGAGATGCTCTGCACGTGTTTGTTTAATGAATGAGTGAATGAAAGGAAAAATGAGTGATTCCTTGTGACATGCATCAGAAATACAATGACCTATAGGCAAAGTGGGGTTTTGATGCAATCAAGGACTTTTTCTAAAGGCTCTTTTACTTACAATTTATTAGCAGCATAAGGCTTGCATGTGTTAAGTGGCTAATGATTGTCAGAGGAATAAAGCCCAAATCATGTCATTGTGTTTTGGGAGGCCTCACTAAGATGACTGAAAGTTGAGCCTTGAAGAAGAATAAGCAAGCAGTAAAGACCGAGAAGTGAGGTATAGAATGTCCGAGAAATCTGGATATTTTAAGGAATTTAAAATCCTCTAAAAAATAAAAGTAAAGGATGTCACAGTGCCCCTGTGCTTGAGCACTTAAAGAAACCATAGCAGATTTCAGAAATTCACAAGGAAAGTATAAACTTTCCGAGAAGAGCATGTGTTCTAAATCAGATGATTAAACTGTCCTGGAAGTACCACACTTAGTTTTCTTGCTGTGGTTGGGAGGAGAGGTGAGAATAGTCACACATGTGGGTTTGGAGTGTGGCCTCTAACCTACAAGGCAGCACTTGGAGGACTGACCTGCCCCACGTTTGAAATTTGAGTGACAAGTAGATGATGTTTCAATTAACATTAAAAGGGAAAGAAAGTGCCTTTGAAGTAGTGTATTGGGAACAATTAAGCAGAAAGGAGCCTTTAAAAATTTTTACTGCTCTCTCTAAATACTGACTGTTAATTGAATAAGTTCCTGTTAGTGGCACAGCATGTTTTGTGGTGCACCTGAGAGAATTCGATGTTAAACACCATGCAGAGCTGTAAGAAAATTCCTCATCCTGTTGCTCTTGCAATAATCTGTAGAGATGTGCCTACCTCTTCCACCCTTTGCAGTAGTCAGTTATTGACTGAATAATAGGTAAAGAAGCTCTGGGGATCCAAAATGAGTAAGCCATGTTTGCAGAGGCAGCTTTGGGGAACTGTTTCCCAGAGCATGTTCGAGGAATGCTATAAAGACTAGTATCAGATATTCTCTTCCCCAAAAGAGTTTCATGTCAAAATAAGGTTGAAAAACATGAATTTTAACAAATGTAAGCCTTTTTTTTTTTCAGGAAGTCTAAGACTTCTGATATGTAAATGTGCATGATGAAAGCAAGCGTCATGTATATTACATGTATCTGTGTATTATACATACTTAATGCAATATCTCATAAATAACTTTGACTACTGAACTTTTTAAAAAGTGAACATTTCATGGATTTACAGCTTTTTCTTTGGCCACAAAGTTCCTACAACCTGATCTGTTAAGCCATTTGTGAGATTTCCTTGGGGCTATTGCTGGACGTGGCTAAATGACCCCCCAGGCTTCACCATGTTTCTTCATGACAAGGTGCACTATTCAGACTGTAGCCCCTGCTTGGTGTTGCCGGAGCACAACAAGAATGAGACTAAACTGCGATATGACTGCTACTTTCTGGATCTGCCAGGTGATACTTAAAATGACAAGACAGAGCTTCAAGTCATTGATCATTGGCCTCTCTTGGATAATCGGGCTGTTTGAGCACAAGGCTCTTGGAATTACAAATATGGAAAGATGAGCCGTACTCCTGCAGACCCAATTAGGATGTGCAAAGAGGCAGCAATTAAAGTGAGTCCTGGTGATCATTTTTACAGCCCCGATCTTAGGGGTCAGGTTGCAGACCTAGACTCCTGGAGGACTGGAAAGAGTAAACACAGTTCTGTAAAGCACAAAGTAGACTCAAGCACATGAGAACATGAGAACAAGAATATAGGACATATAATTGTAATCACGATAAGTAACAGGGCTTGGTCCCACAAGGAAAGTGGCAAGAGCTTAGTGGCTGGAATTAGGACGTGGGCACCACGGATCCTTGAACTCTGATATATAAGCAGCCAGATTCATCAATTCTCAAATATCCAAACACATGCAGTATTTGGGATAGCTTTTCTAGCAGTACAAAGCACTTTTATAGCCTGAATCTTCTTGTTAACTGTTAAATTCATTGTTTGCATATCCAGAAAATAGAACAAAATCACAGTGATCAAGTTCTTTTTACTAGAGAAAATAGGCATTCTATCCCATTGCAGTAAGGTGAGATATGTACCTTGCTTTCCTCTGAAAACAGCACTTGATTGTATAATATTTGTATTGCTTGCACTCTGATGTTCAGGAAAGCAGTCTTACAGAGCGTGATATATTCCACACTTAATGGTGGTATGTAGACTTGATATTGAACCCAAGAAAATATACTGACTCAGATGCCCTTGCTGCACCACTGTGTCAGAAAATGTACAAGTATGATTCAAGTAAACAGTGACTGAGTATAGGGGCACGCACCCAGGCTGTTGGTGTAAAATTCAGTTCTTCAGCATTGAAACCCCAAAACACTCTCACTTAATAAAAATTTTATGACAGCTTATGTTAATACCTTATTTTCTGCACTAGAGTTTTTTTAAGCAATAAAATTATATGGAAATCATATAATTATACCTGTAATTACCTAATAATTGAGGTAATTAACCAAGGACTCCCTTGGGAGGGTACAACTGACCAGTTACACCTGCAGTCAGCTAATTTCAGGTGCAATTATATCTGCATGTAATTTCGTACACCTGCAGTAAATTTCAAGGGCTAAAGGTGGACTTAAGACAGAGGAGCCTATGTGACTACTTCCCCTGAATGCTCATCTGCTTTATACCACTACCTAGTGACTTATGCTTAACTCAGCATTATCTTAAATTCTTAGTAGGTGCAGTGTCTTTCTGGAGTGACGTGGAGACTTTGGGTGATTGTTGTATTCTCACAGAATATCAAGCAATGCTTTCTGGGCAGGTAGATGAGCTCAACGCCAGGGCTTGTAGCCAGACAGAGATGATTAAACTCTTCTAAAATAAACAGAAAGAGTGTATTTGATGGAGCGAAATGTACTTGAAAGGAAGAGCTCATTTTAATTGTATTTCTGGAGTTGAATCTTAAGGAAGTGAGGACAGCAGCTCTGATTTACCAAGTCAGTTGCTTAGCATTATATTGAGAGCATTGTAAATGTTCAGGAAATGTTTGGTGACTGAACGAGTAAGCCTCGCAATTACTTTAGGACCATTTTGAATCTACATCTTGGGATATCATTAGAGCCACCTTGGTCAAATGTATTAAGCCAGTTTCTCTGCATTTCAAATGCTAGCAAAGGATGCTTTTCTAAACAAATGAAGTCATTACTGACTCAGCTCCTAAAAGGGAAATTCTTAGACTTTTGGTATTACTAATCATTAAAGAAACTAGAGATAATCTAATTATAGAAAAGGGAAAACTTTTAGATAGAGGGGAAAATTTTTTTCTAGATTATTCTGTTTCTAAGTATTTTATAACTTAATAAATTCCTATAAAACACATTTAATTTAGATTTAATTTGATGAGATCACAGCCCTTGGAGAAGAGTGAACATCTCTAAGGTAAGATTTCCTTATTAGAGATTGCAAGAAATTAAATTATTTCCCGAAATGATTAAACTGCATGGTTATGGAATAGAGACAAAATGTGTTTTTTGTATCCCCTAGAGTCTGTTTCAAGATACAGAATATGGCTGACTTTCTCCTTTCTCTTTCTTATCCAGATTCTGCTTTTAGGTGTAGAGTTTTAGACTCTAGTAGTTTCTTAATCATGGGTGATTCAGAAATTCTGTAACTTGTTTTGTATATGAAAATGAGTCTTTAAACTAGCTGATTAGTGACTATAATCCATCAAGTTTCTATGATTAGGGTGAATAAGTCTGATGCCAATGAATCAAAATAGTGGATAAACCATGGTTATTTTTATTTAATGATTTTATTTATTTATTTGACAGAGATCACAAGTAGGCAGAGAGGCAGGCAGAGAGGGGGCGGGAAGCAGGCTCCCTGCTGAGCAGAGAGCCCAATGCGGGGCTCTATCCCAGGACCCTGAGATCATGACCTAAGCCGAAGGCAGAGGCTCAACCCGCTGAGCCATGCAGGCGCCCCAAATCATGGTTTTGACACTAAAAACTGATTTGAAACCAGACACCTGAGTGGTTCGATCAGTTAGGTGTCTTCCTTTGGCTCAAGTCATGATCCCAGGTTCTTTGGATAGAGTCTGGCGTCCTTGGGTTTCTTACTCAGCAGGCAGCCTGATTCTGCCTCTGCCTGATGTTCCCCCTGCTTGTGCACCCTGGCTCGCTCGCTCTCTGACGAATAAATAAACAAGATACAGATGATACAGATATAGTGAATAGAAGGGCCATCTGTACCCCATTGTTTATAGCAGCAATGGCCACAGTCACCAAACTGTGGAAAGAACCAAGATGCCCTTCAATGGACGACTGGATAAAGAAGATGTGGTCCATATACACTATGGAGTATTATGCCTCCATCAGAAAGGATGAATACCCAACTTTTGTAGCAACATGGACGGGACTGGAAGAGATTATGCTGAGTGAAATAAGTCAAGCAGAGAGAGTCAATTATCACATGGTTTCACTTATTTGTGGAGTATAACAAATAGCATGAGGACATGGGGAGTTAGAGAGGAGAAGGGAGTTGGAAGTTGGAAGGGGAGGTGAACCATGAGAGACTATGGACTCTAAAAAACAATCTGAGGGGTTTGAATTGATGGGTGGGTGGGAGGTTGGGGTACCAGGTGGTGGGTATTATAGAGGGTATGTATTGCATGGAGCACTGAGTGTGGTGAAAAAATAATGAATACTGTTATGCTGAAAATAAATAAAAAATAAATTAAAAAAAATATTTTTTAAAACTTGAGTTGAAACATCTTAAAATATGTGGTTCAGGAAAATGGGCAAGTATTTGACCATGTATTGTTTGCTCAGATAAAATAGATACATAGATGTATAATGTAGATACCTACTATAGGTATATAGATATAGGTGTATCTATATAAATACATACACTTGTATGTCTATATATTTGTAGCTCTATGCATACATATACATATCTATGTCTTATGTAATACAAATTATATTTAACATTATTTGTATATAAATATATAATGATACATGCATAATGAAGTAATGTATTTCTTAACAGGATAGCCTAGAAATAGTAGATGGAGAAGACAAAATATATCTATTTTGAGTGTAATTGACTCCTTCTTATTAATTTAACTTCTTTAGAATGCATTATCCCTATGTTATTCCTCTAGTATTAGGAATGTTGGAATTCTTCATAACATACTGTCTATAAATTTGTCCCACAGAAATAAGAAAACAAAGTAAAGCCTATTATTCCTACACTAACTAAGTCTATCCTCTGTGTCTTCCCATGAAAAATAACTTTATCATTTTATTTTACAACTTCCAGATTTACCTTCGCCTGACTTAATTTCATCACTCTATCTCAGCACGCCTACTGGAAAAAAAAAATCTTGTTTTTCTGATATGCAGCAAAAAGTTAAAGCAGTTGGCACACTAGTTAGCTGTTATTATTGGCTCATGGTTTGGCTTCTTTATTTTAGATCTTCCATTCCAAATGGCTTTGTTTAGTGATCTAGTCCAGTGCTGTGCAAAGCAGTGTATTATAAATGTTATGTGAATAGCTTTCTGAAAAGGAAGAAAGTAATGAATCCCCAGAGATGATTGTATTTGTCTTAATGTAGTCATAGTGTGCACTCCCTTAGCCTGGACTGCCACTGGGCTTTTTAGGTTACTGAGATTTCACAAGTTCATCTGATTAACGGACTCTCAAAACCAGCAATTTGCCTCTGTTTGCCTATTGGATTCTCTTATTAGATGGAAGCACAATGAAAACTTTGACTAAACACTTGATTTAGCAACTCCATTCTTAAGAGCATTCTCTCTCTAATGTCACTCTTGCCTATTCAAATGTCCTCAAAATATATACTAAGTAACACTACTCATGCACACCTGCCACAGGCACCCAACATGCTACACAGACACACACACGGGCATAAATGCACAATTAATAGTGTTAGCAGGAGTTTGTTTTGTTCCGACTCTGAATTTGGAAACATCGATTATTTTCCTAATCCTTCTATTTCCCCTTTTCCTTTGATCCAAGTTTATTCTACTATTTTTAGTTTCTGATTTCTGTACCATCCAATAAAAAGTCATTTCTTTTTCTCCCTTCTTACCTATTTTTGGAGGATTTCAGAGGATTAATGATAACCAGGGTTCTAACAGCATTCATCTATTTTTAGAAGTCAGTGGTAACTATTAAATCGTGCATAGCAATCCTTTTTATGTCAACATGATCATAGAATACCATTTTACAATCAACTAAAAGTTGTACTCATTGAAAAATATAATTGGTGAGATTCTTAGAGAATGCATTTTTTTTTTCTCATTTGGTCTTTGAGGTAAGGTCAAAATACATGTACCCTAAGAAAGAGGAAGCAAAAAATAATAATAAAGGAAAGAGGAAGCATGTTTGAGTTATGTCTGCATCACAACTTGCTCTTTTTAATTATAAAATGTATATAATACCTAATTCATTTATACCCCCATGCACTAAATACAAAATATGTAGCTTATGGGGAAATTTTGTGCACCTCATATTAAAAATATACATAACAATAGCTTTCTTTTTCCCCAAAACTTTAAGGTATGCAGAAACATACATAAAGATCTGTGAGTAATAAATATGTCCCTAGCATTTCTCTGTGAGGTTCTCTGTTAAGTGAAAAATCTCATTGCTTATGATCACAACAGATAACTTTAATATAAAAGCCATATAATAGTGTATCCTTTAATGTGGTTCCATATTAAAATGTGAGAATGACTATCCTGGCATATCTTAGTTTAATTTTAATATTTCATGAGAA
The DNA here is from genome assembly GCF_020171115.1 of Neogale vison. NCBI lineage: Eukaryota > Metazoa > Chordata > Mammalia > Carnivora > Mustelidae > Neogale > Neogale vison. The sequence continues at coordinate 93,678,518 of NC_058093.1, read as the reverse complement.
AAAACCATTCAATTCATATATCCTCCTAGAATAGAAGATTAGTTTTATCTATTGAACTCCTCCTTAACTATCTATTCATTAAAATCTCTGTTCTTCTCTAGCTTTTTCTAAGGTAGATTTCAGATATTTTTAGCATTGTACTTAATTTTATGGTGCTTGGGTTTATAAAAAGTAAATACAGGTAACACTATGGAAAATACTTAATATATAAACTGTGATAATGAATCAGTTCATTTTTACTTATGGTTCATATTTCAAATTCACATTTCCATCAGTGTTCGTTATTTACATGTCTATATAGTTTTTCTCCATTCATATTAATACATCTGGGTGAAATTTATTATTTGTGGAAATGCAGAGCAAATAAAAAGGAAAGATGTTCCTGTGCCCTAGCTGTCTTAACTACCATGTGTATTAACTGTCATTGATATGTAATTTAAGGTAATAAATAAATCAGATTGCATGAAAGTAGAATTCTAACACCTGTCCCTATTTAAGTTTACTGACCACACTGACACACACAACATTTCTACAAAGTATCTTTTTACCAAGCTTTCTTATTCTTTAATTACCAACCCTCTAGTCCATGCTTAAGACACTATACCAGGTGCCTAATGTATAAAGAGGTAATTATTCATGAAATAAAAAAAATAGGTAGTACCTCCTATTGCTATAGGCTTAGAATACAGCTAAGGACAAAACAGCCAAAAGCTCTGCTCTAATGAAACTTAAATTCAATTGATGGAAATAGATCGCAAATAAGCATATAAATAAATAACTGCAGGTAATGATGGGTAGTGTGAAGAAATAAGAATAAAGGGATAGAATAATCAGGGAAGGTTTTTTGAGATAGTGACATGAGAGCATAGTCAGGAATGATGTGCGAAGGGGAGCATGGCAGAAGGTCACAGTGGAAAGGATACTGGGAGGGACATAAACTCAGATGCAGGCTTTCACTTTCTTGTATGAGGAACAGCATGAAGGGCTGTGTGGCTGGAGTGGAATGAGCTACAGGGACAGACTTGGAGATAAAGTTAGAGAAATAGGCAGGATGGTGTCACTTATGGCTCAGTGGGTCATGAGTAAGAGAACCACAGGTATGGTTCTCAGTGCAATGATAGCTCCTGCAGTGTTTTCAGTAGTCAGGTGAATTGGTTTGAACTTGTCTGATGTATGTGCTATAGATCCTGGTCTTAAAACAGATTCAGACTCTATCTAGGAACATAAAATGTGTATATATTTAGAATATATATATTTCTAAATATATAGAATATATATCTTTCCAAATCTGTGGGTGTTTCTATTTGAGCCTCAGGAATTCAGGGGACTGTGGAAGCATAGATTTGGGGAAATTTAGAGGAGGAGAAAGTAAGACCTGAACTGAACTGAGCTTTAAAGACAGAGTAGTATTTAGATGTGTGAAAATGGATTTGGTCCAGAGGAAAAGGTAGACAGTTTCTGTTTAGACACATTACAGTTTACCCAATAGTGGTATTTTAAAGTAGAAAGAGCCTAAAACAGTTTGACTAAAGCTAAGGAAATATATACTGCATATAGAGGTAGAGTGGTTGAAATATCTCAAAGAATTTTAAGCATTAAAAAGAGAGAATTAATCTTGTCCAAAAATTATATATTTTAACCACAGATTAAATCATTATGGTACCAAGATTTTTTAAAAAGACAGAAAAAGAAATGATAATATATATAATTTATAATTTATAATTTAACTAAATTCATCAAGTACAGTCACATTCCCAGATCTGATACAGTTATTAATGCTTTAGAAAACTTCCGTAGATATCCTAGGAATAACATGGGGGTAATTTTGTTTACTGTTTGTTGCCCTTTAGAAATTTAACCAACTATATTAAAGAGATTACCCATTATTAGTCATTGAGAGACTTCTTGGCCCTTAATGTTAATAATGTACTTGTTATTTCTACATATTTCTACATATTTTCTATGGAAGTACAATTAACTGCAACTGAATAGTTTTAGCAAACCTTGAACTATGGAGCTGTATTCATAGAACCATACTCTAACTCTGAGTTCTGGACAGGTAAAAAAACTCAAGGTGTTGACACCATCAGAGGAATAAAATAAGCAATACACCCAAAGCTCTCTGTTCTTTGATCTCAGTTCCAACCCATGAGCAGCAGTCATCAAGATCTGGTAGTGATATTAATTTAAATATTAAAATACTTACTATTAACTATGGAAGAAAATGAACCACTTCCATAGATGTGAAACTAATATGCAATAAAATAATTGTGTGAACATTTTTCATTGTTCACCTAACTCTGAGTTAATTATATCTAGTCATTATCACAAAACAGACATTTCTCTAGTATCAGGAATTTTTCTAAGTTTCATATCATTAACTAACTACTTGTAATGTTTTTATACTTCTATCTAAAGCCAAAGATATTCTTCTTTTGACTAACTTGTATAATCTATAACCAGCAAATTCATTTTAATAGTGGCTTTTGAAATAGCAATAGTTAGTCTAGCCACCTGCTAAGTTTGTAAAGTGATTTTTGGTTGTGAACAACCATTATTTATAGATTGTGATGATGATGGACTGATTAAAATGTGACTAGAATCTGCAAGATACCAGGTATATGGATGTTTAATTGGCCTACCCAACTTAGTTCCTTTGCAACTGTTATTGCGTAAGTTAAGATTTCTGATCTATTACATAACAGAGTAAAACTTGAATTCAAATTGAAAATTGATTTTAGAGTTAGGTTATAATTTTTCAGACATATCATAAGATTTGTAATTTACGTTGCCTTGGGACTACATTCATTGATCTCTCTACAAACATATTTTACTATCTCCTCGATGCCAGGCATTGGATAAGCATTGAGAATACAATGATGGGCAACAATAAAAAAAATGGTAATGACCCTTCTCTTAGGGAGCATACAGTTTTATGTCTAGTTGTAGAAATGGCAGTAATTAAGTAGCACTTAAGTTCAAAATTAAAATTATGGAAAGATTAAGGAGTAAAGATACATGGTGGGGAAAGAGAGAGCAGTTGGAACAAGTGTCATGGAAACCTCATTCTAAGAGTCTGGTCTATATGTTGCTTTTATCTTTCAAAAATAATTTTATTTCTGCCATGATTGATGAGCTGTAACTGGGATACTAAGGGAGTTTGAGTTAAACTTCAGAGCTTTCATCTATTTCCTTAAACCTTGGTCATAGGACTCAGCTATCATAGCCAGAGGACAGCTGGGAAAAATCTGTTCAACTTTCTCAGATCCATGTGTTTTTATCCTACACAGACATGACTCATATTTACTAAGAGGAGGCATTTTGCTTGAAAATTGGGAGGGAAACATTCAAATTCTAGCTGAAATGTAAGCCATTAATTTTGAATAACCCGGGAAAAGGATTTCTATTTTTTTTTCATTTTTGCATTATAATAGCAGCTCAACTAATGCATATATAATTTTCTTTCCCTTTTGCTTATCATTCACTGCCAACATGGACTTCTACAAAGGCTCAGGTTGGTGTTGCAATCTGTTTTGATCTTTACTGTTTTCATTTAGTGAAAAGAAGCTTTGATGTTTTCCTTCACAAATCAGCTTTTTTTCTCCTTGTAAATCCCGATCAAAACATTATTCACACATGGAAGAAAAAAATCTTACCAGGGGAGAGTCCATTGCCTATATGTTGCTCTTAAATGTACACCTTTACGTCAACAAAATGACTATTTCAGAAATCCAGAAAATTGATTTATATCTGCTTAAATTTGTCATGTGTGGTTTATTTTATGAATTGAAGAAAATGACACTCTCAAGATTTTAGAATCAGCAGAATATATCAAGCTCTGGAAAGGTTTCTGATTTTAAATCTGCTCTGTTCTTTCAGAGTAAAGTAGATGGCATTGTGCATAATCTATCTCAAAACTTAGCATTGAGAATTCCATACACAGCTTCCTACTATCTCAAAACTTAGCATTGAGAATTCCATACACAGTTTCCTACTGGGATGTTGATTTTAGGGTCACCAAATTTTTAGCAAATAGCATTCAGTGTATCAGTAGTTTTCTCTCTTTCAATTTCTCTTCTTGTTTTTTAAAGGAATTGAACTTTTTTTCAAGTTTACATCAGTATCCCTTATAAATCTTAAGTTCCCTTAAGTTATAATAAGTCCACATGCTATTTCTGCCCACCCAGTTTTGTTTGAAATACTGTTGGTCACATAATAAAAACATCAGTATATTTTTTAGAGACTAACTGTATAGTAGACTAGAGTGATATGTGTGATGCATTAGAGGCCAGGAGCTAATTACACCTAAAGTGAGTTTGTCAGTACGGAAGAATCTAGATTTATTTTTTTCCTGTGCCAAGTTTTACGAGGACTGTCATTGAAAAGTAAAATGGCTAGGTAATTTGGATCCTGTACACTGGGGGAGGGTACAGAACATACAACTCCACACCCACTCAACCTGTTAATTGGGGATAGATAGCAGAATTTCAAATCCAAAGACTATCATAATGTAATACCTACTGTTATGTCTAAGCATCATCTACATGGCCAAGTTGTGATTTTCTGGTCATATGGTATATAAAATTATGGTATAATATTGATAGTGCTGTCTCCCATTTTATGCTTTGGGCATATATAAATAATTTATGAAGAAGATACATTTGCTAAAATTAAAGATTCATTTCACATTCTCCTATTTAACTCTAAGATTGTTTTAAAATGATCTGTCCAGATAAGTACTTAGAGTCCTATGGAAACTTTTTCTCTAAGTAAAAAGGATGACTTTTTGCTAACAGGGCTCCATGCCATGCTATATGGTACATGCAATTTGGGATATTGTTTTAAAACTCACTGACCCAAGATGTTTCATTTTGTTGACATAAAGTCATTTCGTTTTTATAGGTTGAAGATGGTGTATATCCTTCTCCTAGTTCTTCTCGTATTTCTTTCTGAATAATCAATCCTTCATTTATTGATTGGTATATTTCATTTTTATTTAACTTTGAAACAAAAAGGACACTCATTTGAAAATTTCCCCTAAAATTTGTTTATAAAATTACAATATAAAATCTAGAAGATTTAGAAGGTTCATATAGATTATAACATGGAGAATATGTGGTAGAATGGGCTGAGATGTAGAGAAAGGGTAAGCAAATATAAACTTTGCAAGCGTTGGGATCGTGGTCCCAGCTCCTCAGCCCTACCATAGGAGCACAAAATCAGTCGTAGATAAGACATACATGAATGAGCATGTCTGTGACTCAGTAAATTTAAAGAAATAGGCAATGTCAGTGAGAATAGTAGAGAACGGTTCTCCCAAAATCCTTTCCTGCATAAAAGCAACAAGAACACTGGCAAAAATTGCCCAAATAACATTTCTCAGGACTCTGTAAATTAATCAAAAGCTGGGAAACATTTATTCAAGAAAAATGGCTGAATCTCAGAACAGAAAGGCTTGCTACATTTTAAATTGTGTTACATGAATGCTTACAATTCCAGCTCCATAGTGTTCTTAAACTATCTATAATCACAGTATAAAAAATAATAAGTCGTCTGGCAGCCACTGGAGAAGGCTAAACAGAGTTGGAGCTCTGGAAGCTGCAGAGCTTGATGGCTGTGGAAGAAGCCACTCACAAGGCTGACTTGGACCTGACTCAGAACCGCCCCAGTGTGAAGAACTTGGGGACATTACTCCAAAACAAACAAGAGGTTAATTGTTTAACTTGTAGCTAATAGTTAGGGCAAACAATAGACTAACAGAAAGCTTAAAAGGAAAAGCTAGGGAATAAGATATCCAAAAGAGTTTGGGAAAACTCTGACATATTGCTGGGAGTTTCAAGACCATGGACCTGCAGATAACTGTGCACATACTTAGGAAAGCCCTAACAAGCCTCTCTCACCTTGGGCTAACCTTCAGGCTCTATGCAAGCACAAAATGAACACAAGGACGGAGTTGTAAACTGCCTGGCTGAATGGTTAAATGTGTGCCCCAGCACACATAGAGGCCCTTGGCAAAGACTGGAGACTTTAGTGCCAGGTGTTAAAGGGAATCTGTGTCAGATCATTAGACAGAGACATCATTAGGCATAACAAACACAGACTTCATAGAAGTAGTTCACAAAAAGTCAATAAATAAACAACCTTAGCAACAACAACAACAAATACTGGAGAGAGAAGGAAGAAGCTGGTCTCCAGAGTTACCACGTTTTATTATTCTAAATGTCTCATTTTTCAACCAAAAAAAATAGCTATGCAAATAGAAAAGAAAGTGTTTTTTATACACAGAGAAATTAATTAAAAACAGACCAAAGACCAAAATGTAGGGCTAAAACTATTCCACCCTTAAAACTTCAGTATAAATCTCCGTGACCTTGGATTAGACAATGGATACCTGAAGCTCAAGCTATGACAGGGAAGAACTGGTGAATGGGATTTCATCCAGGCCAACAGCTTTTGTAATTGAAGGTACAGCATCAAAAAAGTGCAAAGACAAACTACAGAATGAGACAACGTATTTGTGAATCATCTATCAGACGATGATTTAGTATCCAAGAAATAATAAAGAAATCTTACAACTCAACGATAAGAAGACTAATCAATGAGTACAGACCCATACTAGAAATTTCTCCAAATAAGATATATGAATGGCCAATAAGCACATGAAAAGATGCTCTGATGCTAAACATCACTAGTCATTAGGGAATACAAATCAAAACCACAATGAGGTATCACTTCACAGCCACTAAGATGTCTATAATCAAAATCAGAAAGACAATAATAAATGTTGAATGTAGAGTAGTCCTAATCCTTGTACATTCCTAGTGGAAATGTAAATGTTGCAGCCATTTTGGAAAACTCTTTGGCAATTAACAGAGAAGCATACACAGTTTCCATCTGACCCAGCATTCTACTCTGAGGCGGACAGCCAAGAGAACTGAAAAGATATATCCAGTGCAAACACTAGTTCACAAATGTTCATTGCATGGTGTCCATAAACAATAATGAAATACTTATTCATGCTACATGGATAAACTTTGAAAATATTATGCTAAGTGTAAGTAACCAGACACCAAAGGCCACCTATTATATGACTTCATTTATATAAAGTGTCCAGAACACGCAAAAGGAAAAAAAAAAAAAAAGACTAATGGTCGGTTGCTGAGGTAGGGGGAAGGAGAGAATGGGTGGTAATGGCTAATGTGAGTTTAATGTATCTTTTCAGGGTGATGAAAATATTATGGAATCAGAGGTAGTAGTGATGATTTCACAACTTTACATATGTATTTTTAAAAACTGAATTGTACACTTTAAAAGAATTTTAGAATATGTAAATTATATCTCATTTAAAAAAAAAGTAGAAGGCTGTATTTGGCCCATGGGCCAGAGTTTCCCAACATGCAAAAGAAAAGGATTTGTGCCACTTTTATTTATCTAACTTCTAAGGGGGTTCTGGGTCAGTCTTACGTAGTACAACATCAGTAATATCTGAATTAATGCATGAGTGAATGAGTAAGCACAAGACATGTACTTTCAACATGTACTGTTAAACAATCTGTAACTGCTGTTACCAGATAACACACATCTTTACTGAAGAATAGTTCCCATTATATTCACTCTGTCTTCATTCTAATCCTCATCAATGCCTTATACACTTACCTTGTAAGTGATCACTAAATTGTTAATAGTTTTTAATTAAGTCTTGCAATGTAGGGCATTTGATATGTCTCAGCTGTAAAAAGATTTTACCTTTTTAGTAGGAATCATTTCATGCTCAAAAGAAATGTCAAAAATTGATGTGAATGTGGAATAGTAAATACCCCTTGTATCTTTATCAGAAATAATAGTGCTATTTTTTTGGAGTGACTGAAGTTGTGTTGCTCGCTGAGCTGTCACTGATTGGACATCTTTTACTCCGCAATGTATTAGGTGCTCCGGAGGATGAGAAAGCATAAAACTTGAAGGCATTTGTCTCTTTCATTCTGTCATCTCTCTCAGGTTTTGAACTTGTTAGAAACCTAGAATGTTCGAAACTATTCATAGTTTATTAGGTTAATCTACATGGAAATGCAGGTGTGTTTTTGATGAGGAAAGTAGGGCAGTTGCCCTAGATGATCATACAGCTTACTTTCAGCTTCAGAATGCCTTCACTTCCATGTTTCAATGCTCATCTTCCTCAAAACAGATGTTACTTATTACAGTGAACTCTCAAACTTTCTAAAGCTCATGTATCCTTATTGTTCTTTTTTTTTTATTTATCTTTTCAGTGTTCCAAAATTCATTGTTTGTGCTCCACACCCTATGTTCCCTGCAATACATACCCTCCTTAATACCTACCACCAGGCTCACCCAACCTCCCACCCCTCTCCCCTCCAAAACCCTCTGTTTCTCAGAGTCCACAGTCTCTCATGGTTCATCTCCCCCTCTGATTTCCCCAAATTCACTTTTTCTTTCCTTCTCCCAATGTCCTCCATGTTATTCCTTATTGTTCTACAAATAAGTGAAACCATATGATAATTGACTCTCTGCTTGACTTATTTCACTCAGCATAATCTCTTCCAGTCCCATCCATGTTGATAGAAAAGTTGGGTATTCACCCTTTCTGATGGAGGCATAATACTCCATTGTATATATGGATCATAACTTCTTTATCCATTTGTCTGTTGAAGGGCATCTTGGTTCCTTCCACAGTTTGGCGACTATGGCCATTGCTGCTATGAACATTGGGATACAGATGGCCCTTCTTTTCACTACATCTGTATCTTTGGGGTAAATACCTAGTAGTGCAATTGCAGGATCATAGGGAAGCTCCACTTAATTTCTTAAGGAATCTCCACACTGTTTTCCAAAGTGGCTGCACCAACTTGCATTCCCACCAACATTATAAGAGGGTTCCCCTTTCTCCACATCCTCTCCAATATATGTTGTTTCCTGTCCTGTTAATTTTGGCCATTCTAACTGGTGTAAGGTGGTATCTCAATGTGGCTTTGATTTGAATTTCCCTAATGGCTAATGCATTATTGTTCTTTTCTTGAAAGTAAGTATTAAAGTCAGGAGATAGAAAAAAAAAAAAAAAAAGTTAGACCCCAAGAGTCCCTTAAGGAAATCAGTGGCAGAACCTGATACAAAACCCCTTTCTCACAGCTTCCTTCTATGATCACTAGACCACAGATAATTTTTCACATAGTGTAAAGGATCACTTCATGAGTGAAATGAAGTCACCCCCAAAGAGGACCCCATTATTAATTTAATAGGATCCCACCAAAGAATCTAACAATGGATAATTGGAATCCAGTACAAGTAAAGTACTTGATGCTGCCCATCTCCTAGATTGCTCTACAGGTGCCGTTTTATCCATCCAAAGCTGGGTGATTCCTGCTAAGGAAGAATATTTTAACAAGACCCCATTCCACAAGTGAGATGCCAGCTCAGATCTAGAACAATAAATCCTATACTTCCTGTAGTTTAGTTCAACAGGAATTTATTATGAGTCTGTCAAGGGCCCTGCACTTGAAAGGTGCTATGTGCAATGCAAGAGATGTGCAGGGTATCACCTCCACCTTCTGAGGGATCAAGTAGTCACTATGAGCCTGGCTTATGCCAGCAGAGTCTGCCTTTAGCCAAGGATGGTGAGAGCTGACCACCTTGAATATTACCTACCTTTAAGGGAAAACAAAGTCAATCCTTTTAGAAGCTTGTATGTTTCTTAATTCAAGACATCCATAATTGGAATGGGGAAATGGGGAACACACTCCAATTACTAGATCTATATTCAGAGATCCGGAACTTAGAAATGGGAGAATTTTGAAATCACATAAATGTAAAAATATGTAAGGCTCTGAATTCACTTGGGTATCTACTTCCAAATCTTGGGACCAGAGTACAATTACAAGCAGTTAGATTTGAATTATTAGTACATAATATTAAAATTCCTGTAAAATTTATTATAATGAGGGCAAGACTTTTAGCTTCGTGGTTTCATCTAGGTATTTGCTCTTCAAGAAGCAAGCTCAGAGAAACATTTCTGCACTCACTCATATTTATGCCAGTATACATCTATTAAGCACAAAGTATGAACCAGGGACACAAAATAACTTTAGATCCCAGAAAGGCTGCCATTGGTTGCATACATACAGGTTTATTTATGTCTTAACTTTTTATCCAGGCCAGCTTTGTAGGAACATGTCCGCTTTATGTAAATGGGTTAGTTGATCATTCTGTAGCACATTTTAAGACCTTCACTGTCGATTTTTCAAATAACCAGTATATTGTAAGTGCCCAGGAATAGGTGGATTATTTGTGTTGTATATAGTAATACTTGTTCTTGTTACACCTGACTCCTGCGTAACATCAGCTGCCTTCCCTTTGGTCAAAATAAAATTTACTAAAATGGAGGCCAGGTAAGGTGTGCCTTAAATGATCATTTTCCTGCAGCTATCATCTTCTGTTTTTATTTCGTGAAGAACCAGAAAGGTCTGCCTCCGTCCTTGTCTCTTCCTCACTGTCTGCCTCAAAGGAAGAATGTTTGCAACAAGATACTCTTTATTCCATAAAGCAGCAGCTTCCAATTAGTCCCTAATAAGAGCCTCCGACTGATGAAAATGGGGTGGAAATCGGAGCCAGGATCCCAATTTATCACCATGTAAGTGAATGGCAGGGATTCCATTATCCAATCAATCTTGCCTCTCAGTTCTGCAAAGGTCAGGCTGTGCTATCCTGGGTTATAAACATCACGTGTGGCTCTGTGTTTCACTTTAACTGTGCCCCTGACACATCGGTTTCTTATGGGAGGACTCACACCGAGAGTTCATATTTTAAAAAGCCATTTTTTGCTGTGCCTGGCCTTGGATTTTAACAGGGAAAACTGTGAGAGCCCAATGCAGTCTGAGAACTACTGCTTTACCCAGTTACGTACAGAAGAAAAAGATCGCTCTGTGTATGTGTATAACACATAACCTCTGTGCAAAAAGTCTCTTTAGGGGCATTTTATAATTATTTCTCTGGCTCCAACCTATAGGGAATTAATAATTGTATCTTTTTTTGTTGGATGAAAAGATACAGTGATCTCCTCCTCTCCTCTGCCTGTTACAATAGGATCATTTAGAAATTAGCCAAATTGGGAATGGAGTTTTCAGTCAGCATTTCTTATGTTGTCCCTTCTGGTTTAAATTGGTTTTACTGAACCGAAAAATGGCCATCCTTTTCTTTTTTTTATTTACATTTTTGATGGCCCTTTTTGTTCTCTTTGACTTCCTGATTGACTTTGAAATAGTGCTATGTGAGAACTCCCCATGCATTTCAGAGTAGGTAAGGTTTACTTGTGGTAATGATTAAAAGACTAGAGCCCTCAGTGCTTGTGCAACACCAATTATGAGGCTTTCCTTTAATTCGTGGTGCTAGAAGCCAGTTTTGTGCTTGCCTACTGTAAGTACTGGTAAGTTCTGAGCAAACCTTCCAAAGACCAGATTGCTTTTCAGGTCATATACGGCATCAGATTTATCCCAACTAAGCCAACTTAAGACAAAATAAGATGGTAAATATGTCATGAAAAGTTTTCTGGGCAAATACCCAAGAGTTTCTGCTGTTCTGCTCATTAGCAGTACTCCCTGGAATTTAGGGCTCTTGGGAAACTGATGCCTTGTCTTTTTCTTCACAATTCTCTTAGTGAAAAAGAAAAATCTTTCATGTGTTCCTACGTTCTAGAATACACTAATCTGAAATGATTTGAAAAAGTAGCACTGATGTTTGGGTTGTCTCTTTCATTTTCACTTCCAAATCCCAGTGTCTCTTCTTCCTCATTCTGTTGGAAGCTTTGTGGAAATAGCAAGTTAAGAAGATCATTATTCCCAAACTGTAGCCTCCTACTGGGACTGCTGCCATTTTTGCTTTGCTCAGAGCTCTCCTGCACTTTCATCTCCCTCCCATTTGAGGTGACTAATGTTCCCCAAACTTTACTTGGAATTTTTCTCTTGATATAAATCTCAGATTTTACTGGCTCCTATTGTCTACAAATAAAATTTTATCTAATCACATTTTCCTATTTACTTACTTATGTTACTGCAGCTAGCTACAGTCTCCAGGCTTGATCTTGTATGTACTGGGGCCCTTGTGTACAGCTTGAGAATTATATTTACATTTTGGGTTGTTTGCCTGATTAGCAAATCTCTCATCTGAAGTAGTTCCTATTAGATTATCCTAACTAGGGCTCTTTGTGCATTTGTATTGGAGGGTCTGGCCACACAAGTGTAGGATTTCTCTGCCTAAGGGGTGTGCAACTTAGATTAAACCACTTCTTTATACAATTACATTTTTATCATCCAAGTTCTATTGATTTCCTAGGCATGTTTTCACAGGCTCCTTGCATTTAGTAAGTGAAGAAACAGTTGTATGTATCTAGAGTGTAGGGATAGCATGATGGTCTCAACTACTGAGAACAAGAGGGAGCTAGCTGTATAGGATTCTGTCCCATCAAAGGCTAATAAGGAAAGTGAAGAATTTCCCCTAAGCTTTCACTTCTGTTTGACACTTAGATAATGAGTTGCAAGCTTCAGGCCACACCCTTATCTTTTTTGATAAACCCTAAATAGCACCAAATACCTTTCTGATCTACATACTCTTAGGACATCTATTTCTAAGAACTGAGATCTGTTCACCCCTGCTTTATGCCTCTAACTTGTAAAACTTTTGTTACCTGCCAAAAGGCAGGAGTTTCCATTTCAGACTCTTGTCTTCAGAGAAAGAAAGTTTTCTTTTCTCCCCTGATTTCTGGTGGTCGTAGTCTGTGACCCAGATAAGTGACAAGCTTACTCACTCACTTTCTCTGTCTCTCTCTCCATCTGTCTATCCATCCATCTATTTATCTACCTAATCTTTGCACCAGACTCCTAGCATCCCGTATATGGTAAGGGCAGACATCTTTTTTTCTCGAGTCAAGTTTCCATGGTGCAATCTAACCCTTTGAGACACATAATTCTTTTTAAAATTCTTAATACATTTCTTTTTTTTTTTTCTTCTTAATACATTTCTATTGTGGTAAAAATGCTTAACATGAGATCTACCCTCTTAATAAATTTTTAAGTGTATAATACACTTAAAATGTGTTCTCCATAAGCACAGTGTTATAGGCAGATCTCTAGAATTTATTCATCTGGCATAACTGAAATTTTATACCATTATTTAACATTTTCCCATTTCCCTCTCCCTCAGCCCTGACAACCACCATTCTATTCTTTGCTTCAGTGAGTTACACTTTTTGAAATACCTCATTTAAGTGGAATTTTATAGTATTTGTCCTTCTGTAATTAGCTTATTTCATATAACATCCTCAAGGTTCATTCATAACCTTTTATCTGAAAGGCTGTTAGTTCACTTCTTCCAAAGTTTTCTGGAAGTATCCATGACATTAACATGGGTATTTTCTCTCCCACTTCAGTGTGACTGATAACTGCAATCTGTTCTATGAAAATCTGATGGACCACCATGGCCATAGTCCCTGGCATGCTATGATTAATCTACAGAATCCCATCTGAATTTTTTTTTATCATAGCACAGCATGGCAGTGGGTGGTGTCTCCCAGGGTGTTGGAAAAGTTAGTCCAACTGTGGAGTGAGTTTCCCCTCTCATTCTATCTTTTATGGTTGTTTACATAGTGCTGAGGTACAGAGAGTGGGCCTTATAGTTCAACTTGCCCCAACTGGTCTATGTCAGTGTGTTCCCTCAATTCTGTACCACATATCAGGCACAGAGGGAGTCCAATCAGTGCCCGTGTGTATATGTGTGTGTGTGTTCTTTACTGTAGAATATCATGCCCTGCATAGGATCTCTCAATCATCATTTTTGTTGATTGTCCATTACCATGCAGTTCACTTTAAGACTGTGGTTTCATAGTCACTTAAATCACACACAGAAAGAAATGTAAGTCTGCTACCAGGGAAATACAGTATAATGGATTAAAAAACAACAACAATAATACAACTGAGACATTGTTATTTGTTTGCCATTACAAATAATCTAAACTCCATTAGCACAGATAACTGAGCTTTACATGGTGTTTTACATGAAGACTTAGTGGCTCCCCACTATAAAATACCTTCTGTAAAGTTGAGGCTATGTGTAATATCCTTGAAGGAGGCAAGAAACATGGGGAAGGGGAAGAAGTATATGCAAGGCTTGGGTCCCAACTTACTCAGTCTTTGTATCCATACCAATCTCCCCCTCCACCCCTACTGTGGAGAGGAAAATAGGACTGCGTGAATGACAGAGCTGGCTTAGCTGTGAGAGGTTATTCATCTTGATTCTGATGACACTGTGCTTTAAAGATCATCAGTGGTATTCAGGCTGAAGGTAAGGAGTTGAGTGCTTTAGCCCATTAAAAAAATGAAAGGGGAAAAAATCTGGAGTTACGACCTTCTCAATAAGAAATATTCTTCCGTGTCCACTTTAGAAAAAAGCTATTCTGTACAACATATCTTCTGTCAAAATAGAAACAGTAATATGATTTCAAGGCATAGCCCATTGTTAGTCCCTTTTTTTCTCTTTTTTGTATGTAAAGGCAGTAGTTCCCTGCATTTTTGTTATAAGGATCTTGCATCGTTAGCCAGCCTGGATTGAGAAACTTTCTCATGAGCAATTTCAAATTCAGCAATGCTTTCAAGTTAAATTAAAACTTCATTAATCACAGTATTGCCTACATTCATTCGACGAGCAGTGGTGACCATATGTCTGAGATTATATTATTCTTTGAGACTGCAGGCAAGGTTTGGTTTGGGAATGGATTTATGGGTCCCTCAGTATAATACTACACTTATCAGAGTCTGTACATGCAGCTCGAAAGCTACTGTCCTGTGAAAAGATGAGGAATGTAGCCCCCTCCATTACTTTTCTAATAAACTTCCCATTGGCTTTAAAGTTCAACAACTTGTCTCCAGATTTTGCAAATAAGACTCATGAAGCATTATGAGGTTTGTTTTGAGATTTTTTAGTGTGAAAACTGAAGAGAAAACCTATAATGCATATTTAAAACCACTGGCGAATCTCACAGACCAGGCAGGTGATTTCCTGAGCAAGGCATGCTCAGGAAATCTTTTCATTTGCTGTGTAGCTAGAGAAGCCAGGGTGAGAAAAACATCTTGGAAGAGGAAGACAGCCAGGGCCTTAGACTTGAAC
The DNA here is from genome assembly GCF_020171115.1 of Neogale vison. Taxonomy (NCBI): domain Eukaryota; kingdom Metazoa; phylum Chordata; class Mammalia; order Carnivora; family Mustelidae; genus Neogale; species Neogale vison. The sequence continues at coordinate 93,663,356 of NC_058093.1, read as the reverse complement.
ATTGAGGCTAGAACGGACAGTTGCCTACCTCACAAGTATAGATTGCTTTATTCCAGAGTTCCAGAAAATACCTGAGTTCAGATGCCTCCCTGTTGAGTAACACAGTGCACAAATGATGGGCACAATGGTTTTCCCACAGATGCCAATTTAAAAACAGTTGTGGATTTTTTTTAACCCCCCATTCACACAAGGAATTGCAACCATCTAAAGGACTCGGGCCTGCTCTTACTTTGAACATGAAAGTAGGTTTTCTGAGATACCTCCTAGTTTTTTTGAAATTCTAAAAAGATGCCATACCTGAAGCTTTGGGATGAATTGCTTGTGCAGTTGTTTACATAGTGTGTGTGTATGCACACACACACACACATATATATATATAAAATGTATACAATATGTGTATAAATAGACATTACTCTGTAGACATCTATGAAAATTCTGTTCTTGTTCTTATTCTTCCCTTTTTAGGAATTGATAAATATTAGCCTTATATTCCTCATTAAAAAGATATTCTCTGAGCATGACAATGTGCGTAAACAAGCTAAACAGGCAAAACCCATGCACTGTTTGCATCAGCAGAGTGGGATTCAGAATTCTTCTCCATTTGAGCACGAGTTTAGTCATTCTTCTGTCATGAATCTGTCGTGAATGACTGACTAGGCATCTTCAAATTCTCTTTATTTTCACCTAGAAATAGGGATTCTTATAACCTTGTGTAACTCAAATGATCCTGATGATTAAGACCTGAAGCATGACATGTCCTATACAAGCTCTAAAGTTCTACACAGCATCATATGGAGTCATTGATAACCAGGGGCCAGTGATGAGCACATGGTAAAGCAGTGGGTACAGTTGCGGGAGGACTGAAATTTAGCACCACATGTATTATATTTATACAGACTGGTATAAATGCACGATTAACACAAATAGAAGAAAAGTTTACTTGCATAAATGTGATCCTTTCCAGTTATGTAGACATTCATACTGGAAGAGTGCATAATTTAGCACTGACTGAATGAGAAAAGGGGCAAAATTTGGTTGAGGGAGGATTTAGTATAGAGGACCCTTCTGAAGGGGAAGTGTGAACCCTGGAGGAGGAAAGAGAGGAAATAGACAATTAGAGAAGGGCTGGGCAGCGGGGGGGGGGGGGTCTTTGAATTAAGACATGAGAGTCCTAGACCTGAGGTAAATTTGTATATCTTATGTTAAAAGCTTAAAACATTTGGGGGAGAATGGAACCCATAGTGCTTTATTGATCTCACCACTTCCAAAAGACCATTTCCTTTCACCTTCCAATGGTACAGACCCTGGCTCAGATCTGCAGGAATTTCTCGTCCTAGATGGGCTTTTGTCAAGTTCTACCAAGTAACTGCAGTACGCAGCATAGAAGTCTTCAGCCTGAAGATTTCTGCATGGGTGTTGACTGCAGATTCACTGGAGAAAAGGGTCTTAGTATAGAAAACTGGAAGTTATGAGTTTTCCTTTCTTTATTTTTGTTTTTATTGTGGTTACTGTTTGTTTGCTTTATTTGAGCCCTTCAACCCTAGGACTCTGATATGCAGTGGTAACATCTGCTGAGCTCTAGAGAGACCTTGCTTCCAAGTTTATGCCAGGGAAGTCTGCTATAGTTGGAGATGAGTATCAGGAAATAGTACTTAATTAAAATGATCAATTACAACGAGCAGAGACTTATTTAATAAATGTTAAAAGACTGACTCAATGAATGCATTTATGATATAACTCTGGAACTAGCAAAATTATGAAAACACAATTCCCCACTGAAGAAGTAATAAATAGAACTCATTACTAAGAGAAGGAAATGTTGCCTCTCTCAGAGGATTTAGATTTTTCAGTAGCATTTTTAGCATCTATGGCCCTATTAGACCCTGTTATTTTCTTTCTAATTTGTGCCATTTACGAATGATTTTCATTTAACTTTCCCATGGCTCATTTCTCTCCTTCAGAACATTTCCATATGATTCCTTGATAAAGTCCTTGCTTTAACACATTTCCATTATAAAACTGTAATAAGCACCAACTAAATAGCAATATGAAATAGCCAGAACATAAAGGACTGACAGGAGAAGAAATTGGCCAGCTGGGTAGTTAATTTTTATTCTTGAATGCCTGCTGCACTTTTTGCCTCTTGTGGGTGTTTTCAATCCTCTAAATAAGATTCCATGTCTAATGGACAAGGACTCTAAGGAGACTATTCTCACAACTCTTAAGGAAAAGCCTTTCTCTCCTATAACAAAATCATCGAGCAGCACCTTTTGATGGCGTAGTGATTGCTATTCTTCATCCAACCCCATGGTGGAAAGAAAAGGTTTTTGGTTTTGCTCCCTCTTACTGTCCTTTGGGCTTTGTAAAATACCCCTTACACGTTCTGTTTGGGATCTGTGTTCTCTAGAGGATTGTGTGAAGGTCATTTAGTAACCTGGACCCTTTTCAATTCAACCAGTACTTATTGAAGCCCCTCCATTCCCCATGTCTTGTGAAATACAGACATCATGGGAACTAGGTTTCTGCCTGCCTAAGACTCAAGAGTCTTTTTAAGTGGCCGCCTAAGAAAATGCTGCTTATCTGGGTCTGACTTTGGTTAGGACTAGAAGCATCCTTAGGTGTGAAAAGTACAAACTGTGCTTATTTTCTCAGTTTTATTTAAAGTAAAAAAGTAGACTTATTATATAAAGTAAAAAGTAGACATTAAGACCAAGGTGAGAAAAAGAGCTAAAGTAGTGTGAGAAATAGGAAAGACCCAAGAGTTAAATGTGTCTGTTCCCCCAGCAACACACAATGAGGTTCTAACAACCAGCACTGTTCCAGCCCCGATACATGTGCATTGTTATAATCTGACTACAAGTCTGCTTTAAACGGAGACTGTAGTACCAAGACATGTCAACTAGGGGTCATGGGAAAAGCCTTGTGGAAGTGCTGGGGTTTACTTGGACTTTGAAGGAAGGGTACGGATTTACCATCTAGAAGTAACAATATGAGCAATATTAAAATAACATACACGTGTGGGGAAAAAAAATCAAGTAAATCCATGTGAATTCTTTTTAAGAGGGTTTTTTTTGGGTTTTTTGTTTGTTTGTTTGTTTTTTTAAACACCCATTAGTTAAAAGGGTGAGTCAACATCTTCCTACATAGATAGACTCCCTATCTTCCAGCAACTTTTCACTGAGGGTAGCTACTCTGCTTAGGTATAAGTTGCATACCATAAAGAGTAAAAATAGTAAATCAAATATACAACCAGACATTCAAATGTGTGTATCAGAGCAACATGCAACTACACAGGTTTTCATTTTTCTGTCTGTCTTTGGGCTTTATGTAGGAGGTAGGGTGGACATGTAAGCTCTGTTTAGTATGGGTAACTTCAGAAAAATAGGTCCCTCTCAGGATACTCCATCCATCTGCCTTCAAATTTATGCATGAGGCATGGGAAAATACTTTTTTTTTTTTTTTGGGGGGGAAAATACTTTTTTAATGAATATTTCCATCTACCCCTTGTCTGTACCAAGTGCTTTGGCAGACTCATGTATCTCATATGAAAGCCAAAGAGCTTTATTTAAATTGTCTGATACACATTGAAAAGTTTATAGAATAAGCCCACAAATTCAGTTCAGTGCTCATTTTTGTGGCAGAGTGGAGTTGGGTAAACCCGCAGCTGTCCTCAGCTCACTGTCCAGGTGTCTGTTCCACTGGGGTCATGTCTTTTCAATTTTGTAGATTTTTCTCTTACTTCTACCATGCTAGGAGTCAGGCAGACTTTTCTCCCTTACAAGTTATTACCTCCTTATTCTAATGTAGGTTCTGCTTCCCAACCTTTCATTCCATTCTTGGCAGCATTCACAGCATGAAGTGTGCTTCTTTTATTACTTAATTCCTTACTCTCCTGCACCCATTTCTAGTTCTATTTTCCCATCTCCTTTCATTTTGCCCTCACATATTTTTCACTTTGTGGTTTTTCCTTTTCCTTATGTGCTCTACATGAGAGAGCCATATAGAACCACACAGTTAAAAATAGTTTCTGACATTATTTGTGATTCCTAAGATGTAGTGTCACAAATAACCTTTTCTCATTTGATTTCCATCTAACATGGTGACAGTGCTCCAATCTTGTTTTCTGATTATCCCATTACATAGTGCTTTCCCTCACATTTAGTGGAAACTTGCAAGTAATGGTTCTGTTTGGATAGCACTGCCTAGTCATCATTTATAATTTTTGGGAATTAGAAAGGCAGTGGGAGAAAAGAACTTGAGCATAAGTTCTTATTTAAAAGGAAAAGCATTAATTAACTATTTTGGTAATAGTTTGAATCAGTCTTCATCAGTAGGCTATACTAGAGTCATCTTTGTGATCTAGAGTAACCTATCACGCAATGAAACATTTTCTTACTGAGGGAGAGGGCTGTGCTCTATATTGAGTAATGCATTTTAAATTCAGTTTTTAAAAGGGAGGCAAACTCAATTGAGTACCCAATGGGATACAATTCCAGGTGAAAAAAATCATCCCCAACAAGTGCATAGGAAGTAACCTAAGAATTCATTTACTGTAATCATTGGTTTTACCATAAAATTGTAAATATTCTCAGACAGTAATCAATCATGCCCCGCTTCTAACAGTTTAGCAGTGTTTGTCTTGTGTGTGTGTGTGTGTGTGTGTGTGTGTGTGTGTTATAGCTGTGCTCTGAAAACATCCTACATCCTACAAATAGCTAAATTCATATGAAGCTACAATACCCAGGAGGCTAAATGATTGCCTGTTAGCATTGATCATTTGGGGGCATAGAATGAAATTTCCAGTGCAAATAATACCACTTTTCGTATGCATTCTAAGGACCTCTTATATTCAAGAGTAAATTTTCTTTACATATATTTATTTCAGTTGACGTCTCAAAGTACATCTGAGAATACAGTATGCCATATAATTGAGAGCTGGACCATCTAATAGATGGCTGTGTGAGGTCTTTGAGGAAATGAAACAGTAATAGAATTCCTCTTCTCAGTGGTAGGAAATGACTGTCTTTTGTTCTCCTCCGTGAAGGCATACCATCATGTCTTAGTTGATTTCCCCTATATGTTTCTTTAGGCAAGTCAGTAATTTCAGAGAAGCCAAATACATCTTGCTTTTTGGGAGTGTAATTTGGCTGTTTTAGCCAGAGTAGAGTTCTTGGGCTATGTTCAGCAGCATTTCTAAAAGATAGGCTCTTTTTATATAACTTGGATAGTTCCATATAATTTTTTTCTTTTCATTTCCTCTTCTTGACAGGTGCATGAGGCAGTCCCTTGCTACAGTGAATGCAATCAGTATTCGTGGGTGGTAGAACACTGGTCTCCATGCAAAATCCACAATGAACTGAGGTCTCTACGCTGTGGAGGAGGAACGCAATCTAGGAAAATCAGGTGTGTGGAAATGGAGACATTTGGGAAATGGGGCAGTGGAATTTACACATTTTTATAAAAAACCAGAGTGTTGTTTATCCAAGTGCACCCTGATTTTCATACTGCATACTCTGTCTTTTGCTAATCATTAAGCATCTTTAGAAGTATAGGTGCCTTAACTGCCCCGTGTACAGTGGGATATCCTCTGCAGTGCAGTCACAATCTCTGCCATTCCCCGCCAATGACTTCAGTGGGAAAGCTAACTGCATGGAGCAGGCTGGTATCCCTTCACTGATTCAAACTGACGCATAGCCGTAACTGTTAACAAATCTGGAGATTGTGACTGTGATATCATGTCTCTTTTTTGCTCTGTGGGTAGTATAGTTGACGGACATTGTCTTAATTTTGAATGTCAGTTTGTTGAAAGGTCAATTTAAACCCTCACAGCTGGTCTTGGAAACTACAGTCTGAGAATACTTATGAACCTTAGTGATGACTTTTAATATAAAAGGAGCACATCTCTGACAGAGTTTAGTGAATTCTGGGTTATTTATGGAGGGATCTTGTTTAAAGTTTTTTGTTTTGTAAATACAGCAGTAATAAGCAAAAGAAACACTTGGTCCGAGTTTGTCTAAATGGCCTCTTTAAAAATGATTTGAAAAGAATGAATTTCTTTATCAATTAAGGTTACTGATAATAAATGTTAGACTGAATAAGTGAAAACTAAAATATTAATGATAAACAATGGTTAGTATATAAAATCAAGAAGAAAATATAGTTTAGTCAACTATTCAATTGCATGAGCACAGTGTATCATTTTGTGGGATTTAGGAAGCTCCATTTCAAATGGACAGACAGTTCTCAAATCCTATAACTCCCTGTTCAGTTAACTGTTAGATTGAAATCATGTAAGTCAGAGCCTACTTATATATGTTGGTTGTTATTCAATATCAGTGAATTTATTTTATTCAGTAATTTGGTACATACACATCATTTCCGAGACTTAGTTCCAGTGTTGTAAAATCACTGGTAGACATGTTGGAAGAAGTAGCTCTTGGTGAAACTAGCATCAGCCCAAGCAAATGGCTGACAGACAAACTGTCTTTCTGTCACTTTGTTCATTCCTCTTTCCTCTGAGGACTACTGGGCTCATGCTGTCACATACCTTTTTCTCTTCAAAGTCTATGTCTCCTGCGTCTTATTCTCATGGTTTTGGGAAATGACTAATCAACCTAGCTTATCAATTAACAAGAGGACGAGCTGTGATAACTCCCACTCTCATCCTTGCCAGGACTTCTTAGCAGTACTCAGCAAAATCTCAGGAGAGAAAGGAAAGCTTTAAGAGAATAAATTGCTACCGACAGAATTATGGCAGGCTGACTGAGGAAAAACATACTTAAATAAGAAGGCCTTTAAGCCATACGTAGCTCAAACTTACAGAGCTTGATATAATACAAATAATACAGCTATTGAGTATCACTCTGTTATGAGGTGAATTGTGTTCCCCAAAAATCTACATATTATAGTCCTAGTCTTCAGTACCTCAAAATAAGGCTGTATTTGGAGATAGGCTCTTTGTAAAGAGGTAATTAATGTTAATGAGGTCTTTGGGATGGGCCCTAATCTAATCGATTAGTGTCCTTAAAAAAGAGATTAGGACACACAAAGAGGGAAGAGCATGTAAAGACACAGGAAGTGTAATCATGGTACTGGCACAAAAACAGACACATGGATCATGGAACAGAACAGAGAGCCCAGAAATGGACCCTCAACTCTATGGCCAACTAATCTTCGACAAAGCAGGAAAGTATATCCAGTGGAAAATGGACAGTCTCTTTAATAAATGGTGCTGGGAAAATTGGACAGCCACATGTAGAAGAATGTAACTGGACAAGTTTCTTACACCATACACAAAGATAAACTCCAAATGGATGTAAGACCTAACTTTGAGACAGGAATCCACCGAAATCCTAGAGGAGAACAGATGTAGTAACCTCTTCCACCTCGGCTGCAGCACCTTCTTGCTAATATGTCTCTAAAGGCAAGGGAAACAAAAGCAAAAATGAACTTTTGGGACTTCAAGACAAAAAGCTTCTTCACAGTAAAGGAAACAGTCAACAAAAATAAAAGGCAACCTACAAAATGGGGGAAGAGATATGCAAATGACCTGTCAGATAAAGGGTTGGTATCTGAGATCTATAAATAACTTATTGAACTCATCACCCAAAAAAACAAATAATCCAGTCAAGAAATGGGCAGAAGACATGAGCAGACATTTCTCCAAAGAAGACATCCAGATGGCCAACAGACACATAAAAAAATGTTCTACATCTCTCAGCATCTGGGAAATACAAATATGAACCACAGTGATACCACCCCACTCCAGTCAGAATGGCTAAAATTAACAAGTCAGGAAACAACAAATGTTGGCAAGGATGCGGAGAAAGGGGAACCTTCTTACTCTGCATGTGGGAATGCAAACTGGTATAGCCACTCTGAAAAACTGTGTGGAGGTTCCTCAAGAAGTTAAAAATAAAGCTACCCTATAATCCAGCAATTGCTCTACTAGGTTGTTACCCCAAAAATACAAATGCAGTGATCCAAAGGGGCACCTGCTGTTCAATGTTCATTGCGGCCATGTCCACAGTAGCCAAACTGTGGAAAGAGCTGAGATGTCCATCAACAGATGAGTGGACAAAGATGTGGGGTGTGTGTGTGTGTGTGTGTGTACACATACACAAACACAATGGAATATTACTCAGCCATCAGAAAGGATGAATACTTGCCATTTACATCAACGTGGATGGCAGTGGAGTGTATTATGCTGAGTGAAATAAGTCAGAGAAAGATAATTGGTTTCACTCATGTGGAATATAAGAAAGGTCACAGAGGACCATAGGGGAAAGGAGGAAAAACTGAATGGGAAGTCATTAGAGAAGGAGAAAAACTATGAAAGACTCTTAACTATACAAAACAAATAAAGGGTTGCTGGAGGGAAGGTGGGTGGGGGCATGGGGTGACTGGACATTAAGGAGGGCATGTGATGTGATGAGCACTGGGTATTATATGCAACTGATGAATTATTGAACACTACATCTGAAACTAATGATGTTGGCTAACTGAATTTAAATAAGAAAATGAAAAATAAAGACACCATTCATTAGCCATCCACATGCCAAGGAGAGAGGTCTCAGCAGAAACCAACCCTTCCAGCACCTTGATCTCAAGACGTCGAGCCTCAAGAACTGTGAGAAAATAATTTTCTATTGTTTAAGGCACCTAGTCCATGATATTTTGTTGTGGCAGCTTTGTGTGTATGATCACATTGAAACATGTGAAGTAGATTTTCTAGGTATTTTGCATGCCAAACCATTATTGGTCTTAATAAGACACTGTTGTAATGAATAAAATAGCTTATCCTTCTCTTTCTTGAAACTTCAAAACTAGAAGACATTCTTATGATTCATCTTGGATTGCAATAACTTATTAATTCAAAAAAATATTCTATGTATCAGGCAGTCTAGGCGCTGGGGATTAAAAAAGTGAACAAAAGAAGTTTCTATCTTTAACTTATAGTGGCAGAGAAAAAGATAAACACATGAATGTAATGGAATGCCTTTGCTTGAAATGCCAAAAAAAGAATAAAATTGGGTTGGATTTATGGAGAAGACTGGAGAGGTTGGCCAGGAAAATATCCAAGCAGAGAATAACATGAGAGACCTGAATGAATATAAAGAACTACTGAAAGAAATCCCAGGAAGAAAGAGTATCCAAAGCAGAAATCTTCTTGGCTTTTTACAACAAGATGAATAACAAAGTGTTCTGTATAGCTGATGCTGGGACTCAAATCACACAATCTTCTAAAACAAGGTAAAAGGATTTTTTCTAACTGCGACTTGAAGCCATGAAAGGTTTGAGACAGAGGAAAAGACATGGTCTTAATTTAAATTTGAAAGGACCTTGTTGGATGTAGAGAAGGTATTTTGGGGTATATAAATGGAAGCAGGGATGAAGGTTTCAAAGACATTCCAAAATTCCAGGTGGGAGACGTTGATGATTGGACTGGGTTTGGTAATAATGAAGGTGGTGATAAGGTCACATTTGGACTATATTTGGAAGGCACAGACTGAGACTGTAGGATTTATTTATAAAGTGATTATAGAACCTGGAAGAAAGAAAAGCATCAAAGATGACCGCTAGGTTTCAGTGTCTAACAATCACAGGGATGATGGTGCCATTTGTTCAGATGAGGAATATTAGAAGCAAGTTTGAGAGGAAAATCAAAAGCTAGCTTTTGAACACATAAAATTTGCCTTCCAACTGTGACAAGAGACTGGAGTTCAGAGAGAGACAGTGGTATAAATTTGGTCATCAACAGCTTATACATTTGGTATATATTGATAAGAAAAGACATAAGAAATTGAGCCCTGAGGAACTCCAATATTCATGGATGATAGCAAAGAGAGGGCTTTATAAATGAGACTGAGCAAGAGCTGTTGGAGAATGAGGAAAAGCAAGAAAATGGGAAGGCAAGAGGATTTTTCAAGAAAAAGATAGTCATCAGTTGTTTCAAAAGGCTCTCAGAAGTTTACTAAGATGACAGTTGACCATTGAGTTTGGCAATGAGGGGAGTCTGTTAATGACCCAGATAAGAGGTTTCTCTGGAATGGTACTAAAAGTGTGATTAAACGAAATTCAAGAGACAGTCATGAAGGAAGTAGGGGGAAGGCATGGGAATAGCAAATATGCTTCAAAACAGTTCTGTACTGATTTTTCAGTAGAAATGAGGTGACAGTTGAAGGAAGATGGGGATGGAAATTGATGATCCACGATATGTAACTGCGGGGGCAATTTTGTTTGGGGATACCTTCAATTTCAGTCTTTTTAAGTCTTTACTCTTAGGCTTATCAGAACCCTCAGAAAAGTCTTTTCATAAATCAAGCATGAAATAGATAATACTAACAGCCAGTGTTTTTGGAACATAATGAAAGAAGGTTGTTGATGTGGTAGACAGAAATGTGCCCCCCTCAAAGACATCCACATTCTAATCCCTGAAATCTGTGAATCTGTTACCTTTTATAGTAAGAGGAACTTTGCTGATGTAATTAGATTAGGGTTTTGAGCCTGGAAGATATACCTGGATTGTCTGGGCAGGGACACTTCATTTGCAAGTGTTCTTAAATGTGAAAGGGGAAACGGGAGAGAAAAAGGAAAATGTGACCAGAGATGCAAGGCACAGAGAGATGCAAGTCTGATGGCTTTGAAGATGGAGAAAGAGGCCATGCCCAGGGAATGAGCATGGCCCCTGGAATATGGAAAAAGGTAAGGAAGTAGTCTCTCCTCTAGAGCCCCCAGAAAGAAATCCAGCTCTACCAAGGCATTGATGTCACCTTAGTGGGATCCGTGTTGGATTTCTGTACTACAGAATTGTAAAATAGTTTTTGTTCTTTAAATCACTAGGTTTGTGGTAGTCCTTCCAGTGTGTTAACTTGTATGTAAACCCTTGTTTTCAGTATAATGTTCTCATCCTTAAGTGAGCTATGTTCTCTAGTCCAAAGACTGACTATTTTTATGACCCTCTCCAAATAATAAACATTCAGTTACCTGCAGGGTGGGGGCTGAGGGAGGGGTCGTCACCTAGCCCTGTGGATTATGGGAGATCTGAGGGCCCAGGTACCTCTTAAACATACTTTCAGTATATCTTCCAATTTTTCAGCATCACCTTTATCCACATTTCCAGAAGTACTTGATGACACAAGCTCCTGAATTTTTTATGTTTTCTGTGGTATAAATGGAGTTGCGTTGTTTTTCCTTGAGTGTTGGTATTTCAGCTTTTCTATTTTCCATCTGTTGTCTTTGTTCTTTGTCCTTGTAAGGTAATGTCTTTCCCCCCACCTTGAGTTTTTGAGTTTTCTTTGTGGATTTTTTGGTTATTTTGTAACAAATGACTTTACGATTGTTTTTGTGGAATATTAAGAATGAACAGACTGGTGCGTACATTCAGCTGGACACCACTGACCAGAAGTCTATGTCTTCTTTCTCAGTGAAATAATAAAAGAACATCAACAGAGAGTGTGCAGGCAAGAAGGAAAGCAATTTCCAGCTTTTAAGTTTGTCCGGAAGAAGACACATAAGCTATTTTGTGGTCCCTCCTTCCACTATTGACTATTACCACAAAATAAATTAAAGTCCAGAGATGATTCCGTACCATGCCTTCTTACATTAGAAGACATTATTTAACATCTTCTAGCATTTTTGTTAACCTTGTTTATACAATGTACAGGTTTTCATTACTTTGCCAAGTCAAGCTCATAAATGTTACTTTGTTTTGTACAAGGTAATAGATTACTCTTCAATTTTCCTGAATTAAAAAAAATGTATAAAAGATGTATGTATAAAAGAAACTCATAATGCATAGGATATTTCATTCTAGCTTAGCACGATTTGGGGGACACCAATAGCTCTCCATCATATCTGTCTTAAAATGCTTACTCCTTGGCTGTGGCTTCGTGTTTCAAGTGATCAGATCAGCAAATGGCACCATTTATCTCATTGTCATTGTCATTTTCACCTTCACTTCGATTATTTATTACTAGAAGAAAAGTGTCATAACAATAGGGATCTTCCCTCTTTTTTTCTTTTTTTTGGTGTGCACCCCAGCAACTAGGCAAGGGCCTGGTACACAGTCGGTACTCAAAAATATTTACTGAATGAATCATTTACTGAATGAATCATTATTAACAAATACTAAGCTTGTATCCCACACCTAGAAAAAGAGGCTTGCATGTAGCTAGTCTTTCTTAAACATTTAAGATAATTCAAACATAAAATTCTAATTGATATTTAATATAAATATAGAGAAATACCCACACATAGAGTATGGTTAACTTAATTTACACAACAGGGACACAGGTGTGTAACCAACTCAGAGGCCAAGAAACAAAATATTACCAGGGCTACCTTAAGCCCCTAGTAGTAAGTAACCATTCCCCCAAAGGTAACCACTGTTCTGACTTCTGACAGCAGGATGAATATTGCCTACTTCTTTCTATGAGTGAGATCATACAGTGTATTCTTTTGTGTCTAGCTTCTTTTGTACAGCATTGAATTTTCGAATGTCACTAATGTTTTACCATGTCACAATAGTTCATACATTCCCACCATTTACCACAATATATTTATCTGTTGACACTGTTGAGTATTTGGACTATTTCTGGTTTGGATGATTACAAATAGTGCTAATACGAATATTTTCTTTCATTTTTTTTTTCTTTTTTGGTGCACATTTCTTTTGTGTATGTAAATGGGCATAGAATTGTAAGGTCATGTGTTACGTATATGTTGCCATTTAGTAGATACTGACAACTAGTTTTCCAAAGAGTTTATGCTCCAACCAGCGGAGTAAGAAGAGTTATAGTTGCTGCACGTACTTGCCAACCCTTGATATTTTCCACATGTATATATTTTTTTTTTTACTGAAGCCATTCTGATGGATATATAGTGGTCTTAACACTTTTGGTTTTGATTTGATTGAATCAATAGCATGATTATTTATCTTGCCTTAGTCAGCACTTATCTCAAAGGCCAATACAGATTAGGCCAAGTGTCTGTATACCTTGTGTTCAAGTGCCACATGAAAATGCTTACATATTGCCCTTTGGTTTGCGATACCAAAATTCCATACTGAAATGCAGAAAATACCTGAAAGAAAGACATGTTCAATTATGTTTCACATTCCTTGGCCATGACCTTAAATGTGTTGGACAGAGATTAGGGAAGTTTGGATGAAGTGAGATACAAGTGTAGGAAAGGTCTGAGAGAGTCACAGGAACTAGGAAGGCTCTCACTGTTACAAAGTGATGAACTCATTCAGAGAAGAAGAGCCTTCAAGATTTGTTACAGTAAAAAGAAAATTCACTCTGTGCTGGTAAAAATAGCGTCAGTCTCTTGACATGGAGAGTTCTTTAAGAATGCCAGTAGACTCTAGTCTTCCCGTTGTTCTCTCTTGCTCTGCTAACTGAAAGGTTATCACTCAATAAAGGTCAACTGGCCGAAGAAGGAATTTTTTTCCCCTTGATTTCTCTGCCAGTCTTATTTTACATTTAATTTTCTTTGGTAAGTAACTATGGCGTATCATAACTACTTTATATTTACTCTGCACTGTTTTACGTCTCCACTGTTTTAACCTTGATCTTGCCTTGCAGATGTGTGAATGCTGCTGATAGTGAAGGGGGAGCTGTGGATAATAGCCTATGCAGCCAGGATGAAATTCCCCCAGAAACCCAGTCCTGCTCTCTTCTGTGTCCCAGTGAATGTGTCATGTCTGAGTGGGGACCTTGGAGCAAATGCCCACAGGTAATTCCTCTTGCCCTGTCAGTACCCTAATCCTCCAGTGTTGCCTTCAGTATTGGCCACTATATAGTCACAGTACTTGTTCTCCAAAACATTCTTCTAATAACATAACAATATAATTTTACCTAAGAAGGAGGGAAAAAAAATTAAGCAAGTGAGACTGAGCAATTTAAAATGCCAGTGCTTCTCTTAAGGCTTTATCATGGGAACACGAACAAGGAAAATGAGCCTATAATGATCAAACTAGGATTTGAATGCACACCCATTGTTAAAGGGGTCTTCTTTAGTACCAAAATGATTCTCATTATAATCTCTTGGTTCTGTTCCATTTTTATCCTGGCAGAATCAATTATATCTTAGTAGCTCAGCTCTACTGTGTAATTTCGTTTCTGTTCGTGATGATCTGTTTTTGCCTTTTCTGTTTTCCCAAAGATGAGGTGTTCTTTTGTCATGTTCTTCTTCCAAAGCTGACCGAAAAAAAGCCCCCAAAAACCAAAAAACACACCCACACCCCCCCACACACAAAACACCCTTTCTAAAAATCTAAAGCATTTGCCTTTATTTTTTAAAATGAAAACATAACGTGACTATGGGAAAATAAATATTCCTGAAATAGAATGGTTCCACTTAATATTCTCTGAAGCTAAACTCTGATACTTTAGACTTGTATTTTGGCTGACAGAGCTAAAAAAAGAAAATGAGGATAAGGAATATGTTATATGGCTCCAAACATTAGGAAGGGAGACTTAGGTTTACAGTGGTAATATAATTTGTGGAAAGGTTGTATAAAATCTTTGTATAGAAATGGAAAATATTTTTGAAATCAGTTAATATCCTGTATTTGCAGTTTTGAATGATTGATTCATTAATCTTTGCAACCTTATCTTTGACATTTCCATAATTCTATTCCTGAAAGAGATTTCCCTTTGTTACTATTTTTTCTTTTTTAAGTTGTTTTTGGGTCTAGGACAACACAATATTAAGAAGAAAAGTTATTAATTAAGGGTAATTTGAAGGAATGGAATGTTGGTCCTACTTATTTTATGTGTAACTTAAGTAAAATAAAAGTTAACATTTACTGAGCACTTATTGTGTGCAAGGCACATGTAAAATTATTCTCTTTAGTCCCCATAACAATCCTACTAAGTACATACTATTATTAGTCCCATTGTACAGATGGAGAAACTGATTCTCAGGAAGGCTAAATAGCTTGCACTGAGTAAGTGATGCAGCTGGGCTAAACTTTAGACTATCTGATGAAGCCACAGCCTTTGTTCTTATGTCCTTGGCTTCCTAAACTTGGATGAATGAAAGTGGATTTAGACCCATACTTTTCTTTCTTTAAGATGCAGCATTTATTTTAAGAATAAAACAAGTTAGTTGTCTGTATGATTATAATATGACTACACCTTCAAAAATGTAGCAGCATACATTCTTTATTAATCGACTTGCAGAATTAGCAATCTGAGTAAGTTAAATTAAATGTAGAGGTCATGATCTTACTCATTCTGCTTTGTTTCTTATTTGCTCATAGTAAACTCCATTAAGCTATAAACACTTTACAATGAAAATGTTGCACTTCTAAGTCAAGATTCTGGCCACTGAGCTAAAATGTCTGGTTTAGGAGCATTTTATATGATGTTGTGATGGTCTGGCATTTTGTGTTTATTTCTTTGGGTTTCTAAGAGGCAATTCCCTTTAAGATTGACTTTTCCAGACATAATTACACTATTTTTGGGGCATTTAGAAATTGGAGATAGAGAAAACCTTTCAGCCTCCTTTCATATGTTTGAAAGATGACATAAGCAGTTCCTTTACTTGTCAGCATGAAGTGAGAGGGTTGGCCTGTCAAATGCTTATGCACCTGCAAAGTTACATTATCATCATCATCATCATCATAGCTGTGACAACAGTAATAACTTTCATTGAGCACATCTTATGTAATAAGCACTGTGCTGAAATTTCCCAGCACTGTGCTATGATGATGGACATTTATCCACAGTCACTCAGGTCTATTGAACCACAATGGCCTAGTTCTTTTTCATATGCCATGCTGCTCTCGAGTGTAAACAAAGACTTTAAAAAAGTGGTAATCAGAGCTCATCCTGATTATTTTTCCCCATCTCCTAAATATGTTACATAAATTTAATAAATTTCAGTATCATAGCATAATGCCCCAACATCCTAGGTACTTAAGCAGTACTCGACAGTGATCATGATCATGATTATAGCGAAGTTAGCAATCTGGATCTTTGTGCTTGAAGTTTAATGAGCCCTTCAGTGTGCATTTTCTGAGAAAAATAAAACAATTATTGTGTAATAGTTCTCTATAGCATGTTCTGATTTATGGATCTAAATACTGGCCATCTTACCGAATTCTCCTTTGAGAGTCTGCAGTGTGACAAGTGTTAATAGGACCAATTCACTGTGTTTCTCTTTCATCTTTTTCTTTCCGTGGCACTTTTTCAGAGTCAAACACATAACCAAACAAACAAGTAAACAAGTCCACCCTCTCCCCCACCAAAAAACAAATGAAGGATATTAATGAGACAAAAATATGTTTCTCATATATCTATAAAGTATTCTGAAATTTATACTTTGATATGGTTTAAACATATTAAAGTAAGTAGATTTGCCAGTCAATTAAAAGAGTCTTAGCAAAACCAATTAATCAAGCAAAACTATGTCTCGAATTCCCTTTATACGTCCTATAGTCTGAGGCCAAACATATATGACAGACCATCACTGCTCCTAAGTAATCATAGTTGTCAGCATCTTTATAAGTACATCCCGTGTGTGGATAGCAAAGGATTCAATAACTGATAGCAGTGTTTATCAGTTCACACAATGTTTGTTAATAAAGAGGTAGACAATATGGAAAATTATTAAGTATACTTCCTAAACTCTGGGTCAGTGACTTTCACAGTAGAGAAGCATCTGGAAAGTCTGTTAACACACAGCAGCTCTGCCCTGTTCCAGAGATTCTGGTTCAGGACACCTCATGGGTGGGGCCCATGAGTTGGCATTTAGAATGCTGCCAGGTGATGCTGATTCTGCTTCTCTGGGAACACACTTTGAGTCACAAGGCTGTTGGCCATTACATTCAAGCCATGTTTTTTGTCAGCCTCACTTGAATCACAACTGTTTGTTGAATATTGAGTCAACACCAGTATTAATTGGTTACTTAGCTTATATTTGCCATTGCTTTCCATGTGCTAGACAGTGTGCTTAGCACTGTTTATTTCCTACTTAATCTTCAGAATGCCACTACAAAACAGATACTACTACCCTTCCATTGTATAGATAAGTAAACTGAGTCTCAGATAAGTAATGTGCTACTTCTAAAGAGCTGGTAAAAGTCACAGCGACTACTTAAGCTCATGTAATCCATACATAACCCCTAACCACTACAAAGAAAACAGAATTCGTGTTTCCTGTCCTAGAAACTGTGCTAACCGGTATGATCTGTCGTCTCCTTTTCTGGTTTACTCTGACTGTTGTATTTGCAAAGGAACATACTTCTAAATTCCATAACCTACTTCATTTAAATAGTTTGCCAGCGAGGGAAAGAAAAGAAGTCATAAAAGAGCATGTGATCTAATGCCCAACTACACTTGCTAGCTGTGGGACTGTGAATAAGTTACTGAAACCTCTGAATTACAGATTCCTTATCAGGAATATAAGGACAATAGTCATTACTTTTCCAGATTATTTAAAGATTAGAGATAATGTGTATAAAGTGGACAGCACAGAGTATTCTTAATCCAGGTTTGTTTAAAAAAAAAAAAAAAAGCAAAAGGAAAAAGCAAATGAAAGCTCCCCCTTGCCTTGTGTACAGTGTGGTTGGGAAACCTAAGACAGGTTGTTATATATTTTTTAAGTTGTACAGGAAATATCTGTTCTTTCACACAAAATTGGTTATTATATGATCTTACAGAAATGTCACCTCTTTTGCTGAAAAATGACTTATGCCTAATTTGATAGCAGTCCCCAAAAATAAGGCCTCAGAAAGATAACTTCAAATGAATGGGTCACTGACCTTAAAGTGACTGCAAATTGCAAACCATACCAAAGAGCAAACAAGACAAGGCATTAAAAATTGTGTTGAGATCATTCTAACTATACTGGCAAGAACTGGAGACTCTAAATGGATTAAGCAAAACAAACACAGTTCAAGTCAGAATTGTTTTTCCTTTTTTTTTTTCCCAATTTATTTATTTTCAGAAAAACAGTATTCATTATTTTTTCACCACACCCAGTGCTCCATGCAAGCTGTGCCCTCTATAATACCCACCACCTGGTACCCCAACCTCCTACCCCCCCACCACTTCAAACCCCTCAGATTGTTTTTCAGAGTCCATAGTCTCTCATGGTTCATCTCCCCTTCCAATTTACCCAAAAGCACATACCCTCCCCAATGTCCATAACCCTATCCCCCTTCTCCCAACCCCCCTCCCCCCAGCAACCCACAGTTTGTTTCGTGAGATTAAGAGTCACTTATGGTTTGTCTCCCTCCCTATCCCATCTTGTTTCATGGATTCTTCTCCTACCCACTTAAGCCCCCATGTTGCATCACCACTCCCTCATATCAGGGAGATCATATGATATTTGTCTTTCTCCGCTTGACTTATTTCGCTAAGCATGATACGCTCTAGTTCCATCCATGTTGTCGCAAATGGCAAGATTTCGTTTCTTTTGATGGCTGCATAGTATTCCATTGAAGATGTGGTATATATACTCAAGTCAGAATTTAAAGACAATGGAAAACCACGTGTTTCACTTATTTTTATGTTCTTGTTATTTTTTAAAGATTTTAATTATTAATTTGACAGGGAGAGAGAGATCACAAGTAGGCAGCCAGAGAAGGAAGGGGAAGCAGGTTCCCTGCTGAGCAGAGAGCCCAATGTGGGGCTTGATCCTAGGACCCTGAGATCATGGCCTGAGCTGAAGGCAGAGGCTCAACCCACTGAGTCACCCAGGAGCCCCTCTTCTTCTTTTTTCATGTTCCCACAGCACACACACACACACACACACACACACGCATCTTCTTCATTTTTTGAGCCCAGTATGCTTACTTCTTTAGAATGTTTTAATGGGAAAGGCAGCTTATGGAATTATACATTTAAAAACGTTTGCAATAGTGTTCACTCTTTAAAGGTACGTGTATATGTATATAAATACAAGTGTGCATGTATACACATATGAAAAGTACATTTATATGACAGTTCATTGTTTATTACCAAGTATTTATCCTTTGTTTACCTAATCTTAATTATTTCCCGTTTAATCCTTATTCTTCATATTATGCTGATGAGTATTATTCATAGAATCTTACATTCTTCAAGAGAGATTTTCCCAAATTTCTAATCAGAAACTGCTTAGCCCTTGACATATCTAAAGGAATATATAGTTCTCTCCCTGTATGCTGCCAATCCTTACAGAAATTTGCCATCGAGTAATACAGATTTTCTATTTGTGACTCTCCTTGGAAGCTCAAAAAAGCAATTTCTTAAACAATAATGTTGATGGGAAAGAGCAAAGAGGGTCCTGGAGGTGAATTTCCAAACTGATGTATATATTACAGTAGCAAGCTTTTGCAAAACGTCTCCAGAAAGATGACTTAAGTTTAACAAACCTACCTGGACTTTGTTTCACTTCCAGCTGAATGCATCAGAAGCCAGTTAGAGTAACAGACAGGCAGCCCCTTACACTGGAGGAATTGGACACTCATTTACCGGTGGTCTGCATGCAATGTCATGATCAAACATTTGCTCTAAATATTAGCTTTATTACCAGGACAACCTCTTCAGAAGCATCACAAAGAAAGACTTTGCATAGAAACTATGTAGGGGTTAAGTGCAGTTGAATCTGGATTCTTTCATAGTCTTAATATTGTGCTTCCAAAAGACGTCTTATTTCTATACTTTTTTCTCTGACTCTGTGTGCAGGATACATTAGTAAAAGATACACACTACTGTTACTCTTCCAGGTGAAGAAACTTCTTTAAAAAAGAAAGAGAAATGCAGATGAATTTTCTAAGTCCTCCAGAATTAAGCAGTTGAGGGTTAAGAAAAACCTTATTTTGGAGGCTCCTGGGTGGCTCATTTGGTTAAGGGTCTGACTTTGGCTCACGTCATGATCTGGGGTCCTAGGGTAGAATCCCAAGTGGGGTTCCCTGCTCAGTGGGGAGTCTTCTTATCCCTCTCCTTTGGGCCCTCTCCCTGCTCTTACGTTCTCTCGAAAGAAAGAAAGAAAGAAAGAAAGAAAGAAAGAAAGAAAGAAAGAAAGAAAGAAAGAAAGAAAAGAAAGAAAGAAAATCTTTAAAAAAGAGGGAAAAATCCTTATTTTCATCTTGGTGCTCCAATGTTATTTTTGGTAAAGGCTGTCAACAATGACATTTTATTACTGGTGACTCAGCATTTTCAGTACCATAGCAGTAAAACAGCACTCTAAGAGTTATGTTTCCAGGGAAACAATGTACCCCAATGTATACTGATAGCATTATTCGCCTCCAAGCACTTTATCAATCTCTCCTCAGTCCATAACATGCAGGTGGCAACCTGTATTTGTCTCTGGGGGCTTGTCTAATGGTCTCGACCCTCAAGCTGCCTAGTGCTTTTCTTTGACTCACAACTGAAAGCCAGAAGAGAAGAATGATTATTTTCTGTGTTCTGGACTGCAAACTCTTGGTTGTTTTTGTAAATTGATATTGGCTCTTTATCAGAAGCCAATAATTGATTACTCAGAGATTTGTGGAGTATTTTACCCTAGAATGAAATGAGATTTCATATAACCTAGAACCATTTTTACTTCCAGAATTACATTAGGCCCTGCAGAAAGGGACCTCATTTCATGCACTGTAGCAGCAAATGATAACCCTATAAAGATAGCCTTTGGGCTGCTCTGGCTTTTTTAAAATTTAATTTGTTTGTTATTCTTTCTTATGCAGTGTGATTTCTTTGAATCTCACTACCACCAATTTGGAATACAAAATAAGGGTTCCATTGTTCTTAGTATCTCTGTCTCTGTCTCTCTCCCTATCTACCTCTACTCTATCTTTATCTCTATTTAAAAATATCTCTATTTTAGAGATATTTTTAATTTCTCTATTTTAGAGATTAGAGATATAGAGATAAAAAATAAGGATATTTTTAAATAGACATTATCAAAAAATAGTATAATGAATCCCATAAGTTAATTATTCAGCATCAACAGTGATCACAGTTTCAATAATTATCTATGCATAATAATTTTTTCTCCTCCACTTCTTATCTGTTCTCCAATCTATGACTTTAAAGTATATCCTACATGTCATATCATTCATCCATAAATATTTCTGTATATCTTTCTAGGAGATAATGACTAATCACAAGGACAGCAAAACATAACCATGTTATTTATACCTTGTAAGGAGTATGATTATAGAAAATTAAAAACACGACTCTTATACAAAGTGTCAAATTAATTGACTTCTTAATAATTAAACCAGCATAACTATAAGACTGGTTCAAAGAGAATTAGGGCAGAAACTTTTACTTCTAGCAATGATGAAATATCATTGGTTTATATGGATTAGATTGGAATAATAGGGGCTTAGGTGGTAGAACTGGTAATACTTGTTTCTTGAGCTCTGGTCTGCTTATATGTATGTTTTCACCTTGCAAAAAGTCATTAAGCTTAGTTCCTGCAATATTTGCATTTTTCTGCATATATCTTATACCCAGTTACAATACATATGAGAGGGCAACAAATTGTGATCCATAAGCTAGAGGAAAACTAGTCAATATTAGCAGAAGCAGAAATAGAAGAGATTATAGAAATTAAAGATAAGGAACCAAAAAAAGCAACAAATTTTTAAGTATGTTCTAGAATTTAAAGGAAAATAAGAACATGATGAATGAAATAGAAGATACTGAAAAAAACCACATGTAACTTTTGGAGATCTAAAATATAATGTCTAAAATTAAAAATGTACCAAATGGGAGTAAAGACATATTAGATTTTGCAGAAGAAAGGATAAGTGAATTTTAAGACATGGTAATAAAAGTACACTAAAACAAAACAAAACAAAAAAAGACTAAAAGAAGAAGAGTGGAGGGGGGTTGGGAGAAGGGGGGTGGGATTATGGACATTGGGGAGGGTATGTGCTTTGGTGAGTGTTGTGAAGTGTGTAAACCGGGCGATTCATAGACCTGTACCTCTGGGGATAAAAATATATGTTTATAAAAAATAAAAAATTTTAAAAAAAGAAAAGAAGAGTAGAGATGAAGTGATCTGAGGAACATGCACAAGTGATTTAATATAACTGTAAATGGAGCATTTGAAGGAGAGTAAAAAGTGGATAGAAAAATATTTAAGGAAGTAATAGCTGAAATTATTCAAAATCTAGGGATGACTGTAGTTCTCAGATAATGTTATCTGGATCATATAATCCTGGTTGACAATACTATGAGAACAAAGTAGGAGAAAAGGCTAGAGGTCTAATTGTTTATTATACAGACAACTTTTCACCTCATCCCTGTATTTTCCAAATGTTAGCTTTATGCTCAATTGTCTCTAGTGCCCCTGGTGCAGAGAATTCTTTTTTACCTTTTTCTTTTTACCTTACTTTTAAGCTTTATTTTTATTTTTTAATTGGCATTAAAAGTGAAACTTTTATTCTACTAAGGAATACTGAAGCTTGAATAAACTCATATAATCTCTGTTGAAAGTTTTTAGCAAAAGGATGACTGAAGATAGTTAATTTTGTCTGTCTCCAAGTTTTTTTTTCAAATTTGTATTTAAATTCTAGTTAGTTAACATATAATGTGTTTTATTATTATTATTATTTTTTAACAATAAAGGCCTGGTCTTTAGCTAGAGTTGAGAAAGGTAAGCATCTGACTATGCTAAGTGGGGAGAGGCTACAAGGTTAGGATAAGTACTTGAAAAACAGACTTTTGATGAGTACTCCACTTTTGAGCCCTAATTTCACTTCCTTTTTCAGATGTGCTTGCTTGTCAAATTCCTAGACTGTTGAGGCTCTTCAGAACAAATTCATTTCCCCTTTACCCATTCTTGGTTTGAAATTAGTACTCTCAGGTCAGTTAAGGCAGTTAGCATCTCAGTTTCCAGTTTCTTAATTTTTTTTCTTTGTACCTTCACATTAACATCATCACCGTAATCATTTGTGCACTTTTAAAAACAAATTTCTTTACTTTTATTTTAATCCCTTGAATGCCATATTGGTAGCATTTCCAGAAAGAGCTGTGTCTTCGATCTTTAAACCAAATCTCTATCAATTGAATCTTAACGCAATTTATGATCTCTATCGCCATAGAAAAATTTCTAGTTGCCATGAAATTAAGTTGTTTCTTCCTTAAAAACTTAACAGATTTATTATTTTTTAAAAAATTCTAATATTTTTTTTCAGAGTGAGCACATTTTTCCTTTATTTTTTTTCCAATTTATTTATTTTCAGAAAAACAGTATTCATTATTTTTTCACCACACCCAGTGCTCCATGCAAGCCGTGCCCTCTATAATACTCACCACCTGGAACCCCAACCTCCCACACCCCCCCCCGCCACTTCAAACCCCTCAGATTGTTTTTCAGAGTCCATAAAAAATTTCTAATATTTTTATTGCTTAAAAAGTACATGAGGATATCTAATTCATGTGGCATTTACTTTATATATGCTATGAGAATTACTTTTCTCTTTGAAAGATCCCCCCGGGGCTCCAAGCACCCCGGAATGGACCCCTTCTCAGGAGGAGACCCCCGGACCCAAAAACCGAGCCGAGTCCACTGGTCAGATGCAAACAGCACGAGGTTTATTGAGTAGACACAGGTACCTGCGGGCGGTCAAGTCTTAGGAGGACTCGCGCGCCAGCCCTTTGTTCAGGGCCTTTTTATGGGGTTTGGGGAAGCGAAAGTATACGTACAGAAGCAGAAGCATGGTTACAAAGTTTTCATTGGCTGGTTTGAATGTAAAGGCATACTTGGTGCGCGGGAATACCCCTGATTGGTTCGCTCAGCATCCTTCATTTACATAGTGGGAAGTTACTTTCATTGGTCCTTAACAAAAGGGAAACAGACAGTATTGGCTAGATTTCAATCCTTCATTAGCATGTAGACTGACCATCGGCATTGGCCAGACTACAATCCCTTATTTGCATGTAGACTGACCTTTCAACATTCCTTGTAGTATCTTATCACTTTTTACAACATGGGAGGAATGTTTAAGGGAGTGGGAGAAGGGGGTGTTGGCTAAGCAAAGAGAAGGGGGAAGGAGGGGGAAAGGGAGGAAGAAAACCCTTTTCATTCCCCCATTTTCTTTTTGGCCCGAGTAAAATCTTTTACTTTACTAGGGGCTAATCTTCCGCTGCCCTATTGCATGATATTGTTGGGTTAATACCATGGTTTGGACAAGCGACAATCTATCTTTTATAAATTGGGTTAACCTGTTAATGATGCATGGCCCAAATGTTAGAATTAACATTAAGAGCATTAAAGGTCCTATTAAGGAGGTTATTAGGGAAGTAAACCAGGGTGAACGATTCCAAACTCCTTCATACCAAGACTGTTGAGATTCAAAGTCTCTTTTACGCTTATCTAGCCTTTCCTTCAATTTGTCTAGAGTTTCTGTTACTACTCCAGTCTGGTGGGCAAAAAAACAGCATTCTTCTCTGAGAGCAGCACAAAGGCCACCCTCTTTTAGGAACAGTAGGTCTAAGCCTCTTCTGTTTTGTAAAGTAACTTCTTTGTTGCAAATCTCAAGGACATTTGCAAACAAAGGGAGACTTCTGCCTTACAAGACTGTGATCTCTGCAATATAAACATTTGTTCTTCTTTCAGGGCAGTCAGGGGTGCCTGTGAAATGTCATACATATTACCAAGGGGAGTGGGTGGAGAGGGGGTGCAAGGCGCCAGCCCCTACTCCCTCCTCAGCCAGCCTCCAGCTCCCTCATCATCTTAAATTCTAAATAAAGATTCCTCCACTGACTGTATTTCATATTCTAGGTATGTTTTTATTTGATCATGTTTCTTTTTTCTTTTTTTTTTTTTTTGACCTCTCCAACCAAAATTTTCATCACCGTTAAGGTTTTATTTCCCCATGCGCATTTCTGCTGCTTATGCATTTCTGCTGGTTAGTTCTAGGATCTAATTAAACTTGGTTATTATGAACATCTTACATCTACCCTACTTTCTAATATTTCTTATTCTACTGGTGGCTTTTTTTATTAGTTTACATTCTTAGATTTTCCTTATCATATAATCCCATAATCTATATACAACCACAAAATCTGCCAATAATTATTTTTATTTATTTTTATATTTATTATTATTTTTCTAGACAGTTTATTAGCAAGAACTTTCTAAGTAGTGCTATAAATCAAATTAAAAAATCACTTTAGGGGCACCTGGGTGGCTCAATGGGTTTAGCCCCTGCCTTCAGCTGAGGTCATGATCTCAGGGTCCTGGGATGGAGCATCGGGCTCTCTACTCAGCAGGGAGCCTGCTTCTCCCTCTGTCTCTCTGCCTGCCTCTCCACTTGTGATCTCTTTCTGTCAAATAAATAAATAAAACCCTTGGAAAAAAAAGTAAATAAATAAAATTTAAAAAAAAATAAAATAAAAAATCACTTTACTCTTATCAGTGGTTTTAACTGTAACATGTTTGAGCCATTTTTTTTCTCACATTTTAGAATTTTCTCTCAATTTCTTTTAATCTATGTGTAACTATCTGTTTATAAAAATATGTTTTTAGAAATAACTAGTTTTAGCAAATATTTTTTCATATTACTGATAGAATTTTTAGAGTTTGTCCTTTATAAATATTTATTTCAAAATAGAGCTTCTAACTTTCAAATGTGCATTTATTCTTAAACTCTATTTGGTTATAGATTATCATTATTTTAATTGGTTCAGGATAGTTATACCTCTCATTCTTCTCATCTTAACATATTTTATTTACTGTGCTTACTTGAAAAAATACGTATGAAAGGTTTCCACATTTTTCTTTTCTCTGAAACCATTTTTTAAAAATACAGGAATTAGTTCTTTAAAATTTTAAACACCTAATACCAGAATATTGTCTAATAATGTTTTTGAAAATCCTTCCAATTTCTTATACAGTTATGTTCTTTTGAAATCATCTACTTTTTTAAAAAATTCTTATTTAAATTCTAGTTAGTTAACATATACTTCTTGAGCCAATTTTAGATTTTCACATAATGCATGTATATGGCATATTGTGCTAGATTTTTTGAAAATCAATTTAAAGTGCACACAACTTTCTCTTTGAATTCATTTAATATCATATCTGTGATTATCTCCTTTTCTTTTTATCACATACTATATATTTGTCACTTCCTGTATATAAATGTGTCTGTGTGTATGTGTATTTCTGGCATTTTGACATTTCTATTCTCATCTCAGTATATTGGTATTTGAGTTTTGTGTTTTAGTTCATATAGCTTAAATATATATTATTATACCTTTTCAGTGTTTAAGCAGGTACATTCCTGTCACTTATTTTTCTTTTTGGTTATTTATATATCTTATTATTCCTAATAAAACTTCTTGCATTTTACTTAAACTTTGAAGGGAAAGAATCTTGGATATTTACTAAATTTCCATTAAATCTGAATTCAATTTGAAAAGATTTTTACCTCAGTCTATCCAGTTTTAAAAAAATGGTATATTTTCTCCTTTTTTACTGAAATATAGTTAACAAACAATAGTATATTAGTTTTACATACACAACCTAGTTGTACGACATTTCTATACATTATGAAAAGCTTGCATGGCAGGTACAGCTACCGTCTGTCACCATATATGAGTGACATATAACATATAGTTATTACAGTATTATTGACTACAATTCCCTATACTGTATATCTTACATACTGTATCTCTTAATCCTCTACACCTATTTCACTCATTGACCCCACCCCTCTCCCCTTTGGCCACCCCCAGTTTGTCTTCTGTATTTATGAGTTTGTTTTGGTTTTGTTTGTTCATTGGTTTTAGTTTTTAGATTCCACATATAAGTGAAAGCATATGGTGTTTGTCTTCTCTGACTTACTTAACATAATATCCACTAGGTCTATCTGTGTTGTCACCAGTGGCAGTATTTGATTTTTTAAATGGCTGAGTAATATTCCGTCATATATAAACCATATCTTTTTAATCCACTTATCTATTGATTAATGTTTAGGTTGCTTCCATTAAGTGGCCCAGGCGCTTTTCAAATGATGCCTCTGTGCTAAGTCTCAGAGGAGTGAGTGTGCAGGCATTCTTTACAGCACAGTATCTGTACCCCTCTGGCACTCCCAGAGTGAAGGCTTCCTGATTTTCAAAGCCAGATGTTATGGTGGCTAGTTTTCCTTATGCAAGTCCCCAGAAGTGGGGATGAGGGGCTGAGAGGTGCCTGATGTAGAGCTTGAGCCCCTCCTCAGGGAGTACATCAGTGCCTGTGAGACCACTCGGACTTGTGGCTCACAATGCTAGGGTTGTGGGTCCCAACCAGACCTCATCTGCTCCTCCTACTTTCTGGGTGTGACTTTCCTTTGTAGCTTTAGCTATGGAAGAGCTTGTCTGCTAGTGTTGAGGTCACACTCAGAAAGAGCAAATTGCTCCTTTCATAGTTGCAGCTTTGTGTGTCCGTGTGGGGAGGTGAGCTCAGGATTCTCCCACTCCACCATCTTGATTGACTCTCTTTCTCTCTTTTTTAATCATGAAACATTTTAGGCGTACAGAAAGCTGTAGAGAATTATGTAAATAAAATATTAGTGTCTAACTTCTAGCTTTGTAAAGTCCTGACAATTTGTGTACTCCTTTTTTTAATTCAGCCCTTCTTTTATGTATCTCTGTGAAATTTTGTGGCCTTCTTTATGTAGGCATTTTATGGAAAGTTTATACTGAGGCATTACCATTTTAAATAGTACCACTTTAAGTGTTATTGCTGGCATGGATCCCAAAGTATTGGGTTTGCTTTTATTTTTTTTTTTTCATGTTTCTATTCATTTCACTAGACTTCTGTACCTTCTCTTTTATATTTTGAGTGTGTTTTCTTGATATTTTAAAAGATATAACTATATCATATCAAATAATGACTGTTATTGGATATCCTTGTCATATTCCTGAGTTTCACAGCAACATTATTTTATAGCTATTAGGACAATCATATAGAGATAAATAATTTATAATATTTTTCTTTTGGCTTCAAAGAACGAAAGACCAAGACCAGAAACTAAAGCTAGGACCACCAAACTGCCATTTACGTTTTTTTTTAAAGACAGAAATTACAGTGAAATTGTCTGAGTTCATATCTCTCTTCCATAGTGCTCCTGATTTTTCTCTTTGCTGTTAGTACCTAGGCTCCACTTGACATATCTGAGCTGTGTTTCAGCAATTCCCTGTCCCTAAACAGTACTCACAGTATTCTCTTGTGAAAGTCCAAGAATGAGCTACACCCCTGGTTGAGCTTTTTACAGAGCACTTGGGTGGTTCAGTTGGTTAAGCAGCTGCATTTGGCTCAGGTCATGATCCCAGGGTCCTGGTATGAAGCCGTGCGTCAGGCTCCCTGCTCCAGGGCGAGTCTGCTCCTCCCCCTTCCTCTGCTCTCCTCCTTACTTGCGTTCTCTCTCTCAAATAAATAAATAAAATCTTTAAAAAAAGAA
Source organism: Neogale vison (assembly GCF_020171115.1). Taxonomy (NCBI): domain Eukaryota; kingdom Metazoa; phylum Chordata; class Mammalia; order Carnivora; family Mustelidae; genus Neogale; species Neogale vison. The sequence goes on along the minus strand of NC_058093.1, from coordinate 93,634,957 downwards.
AAGCAGTTTTTTTCAAGGAACAGCAATGTGGTGCACACAGAGCCTGATTCTGACATGAGCCAGGTTGATGATTGTTCTCTGAGGCAGAACAGGAGGCAGGATGAGGCCAACTCTAATGGGAGTTTGGGCATGACAGACACCATGACTGACTTGCCTAGTATACCTGTCTATGACAGTAACATATTTATTTCTCTACATATATGAGATCTTAGCAGTTGTGGATTTTAGATTTTCTTGATTAAATACTTGATGTGCATTACAGTTATTCTGTGCATGTGTATAAATTGCTGAATTCATGGTATTTTGTAAGTTCTTTATGTGAACTGTGTTTGCTGTCCTAGAAAAAAAAATAATGCAATCTTTCACAGTGTATTATATTTTTATTATGGCTCTGAGTTTCTTTTTCTAAGCATTTATTATATAATTGAACAAATTATTTCTTTCCCATCTTATTTGTATAGTTGAGATTGACTTGAAATTTCTTTTTTATGTATTACTATTGTAAGCTGCTTTTATTAAGATTTTATTTTTTTATTTGAGACAGAGACAGAGCAAGTGGGGTGGAGGGGCAGAGGGAAAGAGAGAAGCAGACTGTCTGCTCAGCAGGGCCCTGAGCTTGACATGAGGCCTGATCCCGGGACCCAGAGACCATGACCTGAGCCAAAGGTAGACGCTTCACTGACCGAGCTACCCAGGCAACCCATTATTGTAAGCTTTTGATGCCAGAGTTCTCTCAGTGCTATTAAATAAACTTTGCATGCCTTAAAAGTTTTCTATGCTTTGAAACAGTTTACAAATCTGAGAATGTATGTGATGCTTAATGTTTGATAGAATTTGTCAATAAAACTGTTTGGACATAACCTTTTGATAAGACACTTTAGTTATGTCATCCATTTCCCAGGCTTATCAATTTATTCCAGATTTCTATTATCCCTTGAGTTAAGTATAGAAACATACTTTTCTTTTTCTCCTACATTTAAAAATTCCCCTTGGGGAGAAGACTTCCTGCATCTGTTATTGTCTCTCAGTTTTTCTGTTTATTATTTTTTCTCTTCATTTATTTTGGTTAGATTGCTAGAAATTTATTTACTTTAGTGATACCAATTGCAAGGTTTCATTTCATGATCAATTTTGGTCTTTTTGTTTTATTCTCTAATCTGTTATTTTTGGTTGTTACACTTACCAATCCATTACTTCTGGGTTTTAAGGTATGTATTCTCCCAAATAGAATAAATCACTTTTTAATGTATTTGCTGCCTTTTGCAATAATGAAAACATTCAATAATATTAATGTAAAGGATATTATAGGATTTATCTGTAGTAGAATGTAGACAGGGTAAGAGCAGGTAGAATACTAAGTAAGGAGTTGGCTCTCACCTTAAATTTGGTATGAAGTATTCTCATTTTCACTGTTGACTAGAAAGTCCATCAAAATATAAATTTCCTTGTGTCCTAAATAGTTGTTTTTCAAAGTGTATTTAAATTTTTAAATTTTAATGGCTTTCCTAATTATTTAAGATTTTATTTATTTCAATTTGCTTTAAAAATGGGTTGAGGGTTGCTTAGGAGACTGGTATAGGATCATTATTTGTTACTGTTGCACTCTGGTTGAAAAATGAGTTCTTTTTTTTCTTTTTTAAAGATTTTATTTATTTATTTGACAGACAGAGATCACAAGTAGGCAGAGAGGCAGACAAAGAGAGAGAAGGAAGCAGGTTCCCCGCTGAGCAGAGAGCCCGATGCGGGGCTTGATCCCAGGACCCTGGGATCATGACCTGGGCCAAAGGCAGAGGCTTTAACCCACTGAGCCACCCAGGCCCCCCAAAAAATAAGTTGTTGCCTTTCTTAGGATGCATGTGTGTATATGGAAAAACTCAATTTTATGTTTTTTAATAGTCTTGTATACATGCTTGTCATTAGCCAACTAGAAAATTTATAGACTGACAGTGGTCTGCTAGAGTATGCTATTAAGATTGTATTTCTGTCAAATTCTCCTTTATAATCAGGTTTTATTTTCATAGTTCAATATCATGTCATTTAGCAAAGTGAGTTTCATAAATGTTTGCTTCAATAATTTTAAATTGATGTTTGCTTCATCAGAACTTTGTTTCGTTATTGTATTTCATTTGACAATTTTTCTGCTTTACTTTCTTCTTATATGTGTTATCATCACTCAGTATTTTTTTCTATATTTTCTTTTAAAGAATATTTTTACTATAAGTATACATTCCTATCTTTGGGGGCATCTGGGTGGTACAGTTGGTTTGAGCATCCAGCTCTTGGTTTCAGCTCAGGTCATCATCTCAGGGTTCTGAGTTCGAGCCCGGTGTCAGGTTCCACACTCTATATAGAGTCTGCTTGAGAATCTCTCTCTCTCTCTCTCTCTCTCTCTCTCTACCTCTCCCCTTCCTGCTCATGCTGTCTTTTCCCTCTCTAAAAAAAAGAAATAAATAAAATCTTTTTAAAAAATCCTGTCTTTGTCAATAAAATCTGCAATTATGGAGCTAAATGATCATTTGTATCAGCTTCTATATCTTACATAATCACTTGCTATTTGTAGATTTCCATATAGAAAATGCTAATTTTTTCTTTTTCTATTACATTCTTTTTGCTTTCTTTAATTGCTATATTTTAATCACAAATATCACCTCAAGCAAGTTGGAATGATACCTTGAGTTTGTTAATTATGACCAGACTTCAAGCTCAAATGCTTTACTGTATTCTAAGGCATAACTGTTTTTCCTACACTCCCTCTCATTTCCATCTATTACTAGATGTACATTTGTCCATCCTGCATTTCTCTATTATCAAGTGTAGTATGATTTATGGTATTACATGTGCATTTTCCCTTTCTAATTTTAGGAATTTTTAATAGTCTTCTGATCAGGTATAAATTTCGTGCATTAAATGCACAGATCTTAAGGGTGCAACTTAATACAGTTTTACTTTTTATACATCTGATTAACCATCAAACAGATCAAAATGCAGGCCAATCCTAGAATAGACACCTACTTTGATGCCACTTTTCACTTTGTATGCACAATTCCATACCTCAAATTAACCACTATTATTATTATTTTCATCACAATTATTGGTTTTGCTTGCCTTAAACTTCATGGAATTAGAATATTACAATATGTACCTTTTTGTGTCTGATCTTATTAACTTTATGTCTTATACTTTATATAAATGGAATCATACAGTATATATTCTTTTGTGTCAGCTTGTTATGCTTAATATAATATATTTGAGATTTATGAGTGTTGAACACATCAATACCTTGTTTTTTAGCACTAAATAATATTTTATTGTAGGAATATAGCGTCATTGATTTATGCATTCTCTTATTCGTGGACATTTGGGTCATTTCTAGTTTAGGGCTATTATAAGTATAGCTACTATGAACATTCTGTGAGTCATTTGTTGGATATATGAATTTATTTCTCTCTCTTTTTTGAAGATTTTAATTTATTTATTTTTTTCAGTGTAACAGAAGATTTTATTTATTTGTTAGAGCACAAGCAGGGGGAGCGGCAGGCAGAGGGTGAGGAAGAAACAATGTGGGGCTTGATCTCGGGACTCTGAAATCACGACGTGAGCTGAAGTCAGATGCTTAACAGACTGAGCCACCCATGCAACCCTGAACTTGAGCACGTAGTAGAATAACTAGGTCATAAGACAGGTGCATATTTAGATTAGAAATGTTCAGGGGTGCTTGGGGGGACTCAGTCAGTTAAGTGTCAGACTCTTGATTTCTGCTTAGGTCCTGACCTCATGGCTTGTGGGATCCAGCCCCACATCGGGCTCTGCATTCATTAGAAGTCTGCTTGGGTATTCTCTCACTTTGCCCCTTCACCTACTCACACCCTGCTCCTTTTCTCACTTAAATAAATAAATAAATAAATTTTTGAAAAACGTTCTATTTTGAAAGTTAGAGAACTATTTTACACTACTTCCAGCAATGCACAAGGGTACCAATTCTAACACATCGTCATCCACATTTAAAGTTTTCAAGGTTTTTTTCCATTTTAAATTTTAGCCTTTCCATTGGGTTCGTAGTATTATCTCATTGTGATTTCAAGCTGCATCTCTCTGATGACTAATAACGTTGAGTAACTTTTCATGGGCTCATGGGACTCTTAGAGATTTTATTTGTAAAACACCTATTCCAGTGAATTACCTATTTGTTTTTTAAATGATTACTTTTATCCTGGGGGCATAGTTTTCTTGGCTTTTTTTTTTTTTTCTTTCTTGTCTCCTCCCAGATTTATTGGGAAAAAGGTAGACAAATATCATTGTTTAAGTTTAAAGATGTACAAGTGTGATAATTTGATATATATACATGTTGTGAAATGATTTCCACAATAGGGGGGTAATACATCCATTACCTCACAAAGTTACCTTGTTTTTATTTCTGGTTTTGTGGTGAAAACATTCACATTTTTTAAATGTTTTTATTTTAATTCCAGTTAGTTCCAGGTGTATAATATAGTGATTCAATACTCCCATACAACACCCTGTGCTCATCACAAGTGCACTCCTCACCACAATCCCCATCAGCTATTTCACCCATCCCCTCTACCCATCTCCCCTCTGGTAATCATCAGTTTGCTCTCTAGAGTTAAATGTCTGTTTCTTGGTTTGCCTCTTTTGCTCCCTTTTTTCCCCTTTGCTTATTTGTTTTGTTTCTTATATTCCTCATATAAGTGAAATCATATGGTATTTGCCTTTCTCCGAAAGACTTATTCCTGTGTGTGTGTGTGTGTGTGTGTGTATGCCACATCGTTTTAACCATTTAGCTATTAACATGTACCCCTTTGAATTAGTATTTTGGTATTCTTTGGGTATATACGTAGCACTGCGACTGCTGGATCATAGGGTGGTTCCATTTTTAACTTTTTGAGGAACCTTCATACTGTTTTCCAGAGTGGCTGCACCAGTTTGCATTTCCACCAATAGTGCAAGAGGGTTCCCCTTTCTCTACATTCTCAACATCACCTATTGTTTCTTGTGTGGTTGATTTTAGCCATTCTGACAGGTATGAGATGATATCTTATTATAGTTTTGATTGGCATTTCCTTGATGATGAGTGATGTTGAGCATCTTTTCATGTGTCCATTGAACATCCACATGCCATCTTTGGAAAAATGTCTATTCATGTCTTCTGCCCATTTTTTAATTAGAGTTTTCATTTTTTGAGTGTTGAGTTTCATAAGTTCTTTATGTTTTGATACTAACCCTCTATCAGATTGTCATTTGCAAATATCTTCTCCCATTGGAAATGTTGCCTTTTAGTTTTGTTGATTGTTTCCTTTACTGGGCAGTTTTTATTTTGATGTAGTTCTAATCATTTGTTTTTACTTTTATTTCCCTGGCCTCAGGAGACATATCTAGAAAGAAGTTTCTACATCTGGTGTCAAAGAGGTTACTGTCTTTGTTCTCCTCTAGGATTTTGATGGTTTCAAGTCTTATATTTAGTCCTTCAATCCACTTTGAATTTATTTTTGTGTATAGTGTAAAAAAGTGGTCCAGTTTAATTCTTTTGTATCTTACTGTCCAGTTTTCCCAATACCATATTTCTTTTTTTCCATTGGTTATTCCTGCTTTTTTGAAGGTTAATTGACCATATAGTTGTGGGTTCACTTCTGGGTTTCTGTTCTGTTCTATTGATCTATGTGTCTATTTTTGTGCTGGTACCATACTAACTTGATCACCACAGCTTTGTAGTATAACTTGAAGTCCGGAATTGGTATGCCTCCAGCTTCTCTTTTTTAAATGTTGCTTTGGCTATTTGGGGTCTTCTGTGGGTCCATACAAATTTTAGGATTCTTTGTTGTAGCTCTATTAAAAATGCTGTTAGTATTTGGATAGGGATTGCTTTAAATCTGTAGATTGCTTTCAGTAGTATAGACATTTTAACAATATTCTTTCAATCCATGAGCATGGAATGTTTTCCCATTTTTTTGTGTCCTCTTCACTTTCTTTCATCAGTGTTTTATAGTTTTCAGAATACAGGTCTTTCATCTTTTTTTTTTCATTTATTTATTTTCAGCATAACAGTATCATTATTTTTTCACCACACCCAGTGCTCCATGCAAGCCGTGCCCTCTATAATACCCACCACCTGGTACCCTGACCTCCCACCCCCCCCCGCCACTTCAAACCCCTCAGATTGTTTTTCAGAGTCCATAGTCTCTCATGATTCACCTCCCCTTCCAATTTACCCCAACCCCCTTCTCTCTAACTCCCCATGTCCTCCATGCTTTTTGTTATGCTCCACAAATAAGTGAAACCATATGATAATTGACTCTCTCTGCTTGACTGATTTCACTCAGCATAATCTCTTCCAGTCCCATCCATGTTGCTACAAAACTTGACCTTTGGTTTAGGTTTATTCCTAGGTATCTTACTATTTTTGGTGCACTTGTAAATGGAATTGATTCCTTAACTTCTCTTTCTACTGTTTTCTTTGGGGTGTGTAGAAATGCAACAGATTTCTGTTCATTGATTTTTGTATCCTGCAACTTTACTGAATTCATTTATCAGTTCTAGCACATTTTGGTGGAGTCCTTAGGGTTTTCTATACATAGTACGATGTCATCTGCAAATAGTGGAAGTTTAACTTCTCCCTTGCTCATTTGGACACCTTGTACTTCTTTGTTGTCTGTGTGCTGTGGCTAGGGCTTCCAGTACTATGTTAAATAATAGTGGTGAGAATGGGCATCCTTGTCTTATTCCTGACTTAAGAGAAACATTTCTCATCTTTTTCTTATTGAGGAAAATATTAGCTGTGGATTTTTCATAGATTGTCTTTAATACATTGAGGTATGTTCTCTCTAAATGTGCTTTATATGGGTTTCTATCATGAATGGATGTTGTACTTTGTCAAATCCTTTTTTTTTTACATCTATTAAAATGATCATATGATTCTTATCCTTTCTCTTATTAATGCGGTGTATCATGTTGATTGATTTACAAATATTGAACCACCCTTGCAATCTAGGAATAAATCCAATTTGATTGTGGTAAATGCTTTTTTTAATGTAATGCTGATTTCAGTTTGTTAGTATTTTATTGAGAATGTTTGCATCTGTGTTCAGAGATACTGGCGTAGTTCTCCTTTTTAGAGGAGTCTTCATCTGGTTTTGGTATCAGGATAATGCTGGCTTCATAGAATGAACTTGCAAGTTTTCCTTCCTTTTCTATTTTTTTGAGTAACTAGAGAAGAATAAGCATTAACTCTTCTTCTCTCTTAGCAAGTTTCAAGAATACAGTACAGTATTGTTAACTATAGTTGCTGTGCTATACATTAGATTCCAAAATATATTTATCTTATAACTCAATGTTTGTATCTTTGACCAGTATTTCTCTATTCTCCCCAGACCCAGCACCACTATTCTACTCTGTTTTAATGAATCTGACATTTTTAGACTCTACATATAAGTCAGATCATGCAGTATTTGTCTTTCTCTGTTCAACTTACTTCACTTAGCTTAATGTCCTTGAGATTTATCCATGTCACAGATGGCAGATTCTCTTCATTTTTTATGGCTGAATAATATTCCATTGCATATGCACCACATTTTCTTTATCCATTTATCTGCAAACCGGGACTTAGGCTGTTTCCATGTTTTGGAACATTATGGTAGTACTATTTTTAATTTTTTTATGTACTTCTACCACTTTCCATTATGTCTGTACTAATTTATAATCCCACCAACACTACGTAATGCTTTTCTCCACATCTTCACTTATTATCTCTTGCCCTTTTAATGATAGCCATTCTAATAAGGGTGAAATCTCATTGTAGTTTTGATTTGAATTCCCCTGATGATTTGAGATGTTGAGCATCCATTTATATATCTGTTGGTCATTATGTTTCTTCTTTGGGAAAAAAAAAAGTCTGTCTAGGTCTTTTGCCATTTTTTTTTTACCGTTTTTTTTTTTCCAATTTATTTATTTTCAGAAAAACAGTATTCATTATTTTTTCACCACACCCAGTGCTCCACGCAAGCTGTGCCCTCTATAATACCCACCACCTGGACCCCAACCTCCCACCCCCCCCCCGCCACTTCAAACCCCTCAGATTGTTTTTCAGAGTCCATAGTCTCTCATGGTTCACCTCCCCTTCCAATTTACCCTAAAGCACATACCCTCCCCAATGTCCATAACCCTACCCCCCTTCTCCCAACCCCCCCTCCCCCCAGCAACCCACAGTTTGTTTCGTGAGATTAAGAGTCACTTATGGTTTGTCTCCCTCCCTATCCCATCTTGTTTCATGGATTCTTCTCCAATTTTTAAATTGGATTACTTTATTTTTGTTGTTGGTTGTATGGATTCATTATTTATTTTGGATGTAAACTCCTTATCTGATGTATGTTTTGAGAACATTTTCATCCACTTCATAGGTTGCCTTTTATTTTGTTGACTATTTCTTTTGTTGTGCTGTGTTTTGGTATCTGGATAATGATGGCCTTGCAAAATGAGTTTGGAAGTATTCCCTCCTCTTCTATTTTTTGAAAGAGTTTGAGAAGGATTGGGATTAATTCTTCATTAAATGTTTGGTAGGAATTGCTACTGAAACAATCTGGTTTTGGGGTTTTCTGGGTTTACAAGTTTCTGAGTATTCATCACATTTCCTTACTCATTATTGTTTTGTTCAGATTTTCTATTAATGATTCAGTCTAGATAGATTATATGCTTCTGGGAATGTATTCATTTCTTCAAGTTGTCCACTTTGTTGGTCTGTACTTGTTCATAGTAGTCATTTATGATCCTTTGTATTCCTTTCATATCAGTTGTAGAGTTGACCCTTGAAAAACACAGGTTTGAACTGTGTGGGTACACTTATATGTGATTTTTAAAAATAAATACAATACTGTAAATGTATTTTCCTTATGACTTTCTTAATGTTTTCTTTCTCTACTTTATACAAGAATAAGGTAAAAAAATACATATAAGATAAATGTGCTAACTGACTGTTTATGTCACCAGTAATGCTTCCAATAAATAGTAGGCCACTAATAGTTACATTTGCAGGGACTTAAAAGTTATACATAGATTTTTGACAGCGTGGGAGTTCAATGCCTCTAATCTCTACATTGTTCAAGGATCAAGTGTATTCTCTTAATAATATTTTGTTTATTTGAGTTCTCTTTTTTCCTTGGTGAGTTTAGCTAAAGGATTATGCTTTTTTTATCTTTTCAAATAATGGAGCCTTATTTTGTTGATATTTTCTATTTTCATAAACTTTATTTCATTTTTTTCTGCTATAACACTATTTCTTCCTTCCGCTAACTTTTGCTTAGTCTATTCTTTATGTGATTCTTTGAGGTATAATATTAGATCATTTACTTGAGATCTTTACTTTTCTTAATGAAGGCTTTTATAGCTAAAAAATGAAATGCTTCTGTTGAATCCCATAAACTTCCTTACCTTGTGTATCCACCTTTATTTCTTTTGTGTTCTTTTTATTGAAGTATAATTACATAACATTCTATTAGTACATAACATTCTATTCTATTAGCAACTTAATTCAACAGTTCTATCCATTATCTGTGTTCATCATAATAAATATAGTAATCATCTGTCCTGTACAACAATATTGCAGTATTATTGACTATACTCTCAATGTTGCACTTCTCATCTCTGAGACTTCTTTATGTATAACTGGAAGTTTGTGCCTTTTAATCTCCTTTATCTTTCTCTCTCTTCTCTTTCTGGGATCCCTGTAACGTAGATGTTATAACATTTGATAACGTCACTATGTTGCCTTGAGCTTGTCTGTTTTTATTATTCCCTTTTCTTTTTGCTGTTGTCCTTGGTTGCTTTCTATTACCTTGTCTTCCAGATTGTTGGTATGTCTTTCTGCCTCCCCTAATCTGCTGTTTATTCCCTCTAGTCTGACTTTTGTTCAGTTACTAGATTCATCTCTTTCTGCATTTGGTTTATATTTTCCATTTTTGTTGTTAGTTCTGAAGTTCTCACTTGATTCATCTACTTTGTTCTCAAGTTCCGTAAGTATCTTTATGACCATTACTTCAAATAATTCATTAGATATATTGTTTCTCTGTTTCACTTAGCTTTTTTTGCTGTGATTTTATCCTGTTCTTTCGTTTGGTAAATCCTCTTCTTTCTCCTCATTTCTTCTCTATGTTTGTTTCTGTGTATCATGTAGGTCAGCTATGTCTCCTTGTCTTAAAAGTAGTGTTCTTGTATAGAAGAGCTCCTGTGGTGCCCTGTAGGGCAATGCTGTCTAGTCTCCAGGACCAGGTATTCCAACGGTGTCTCTGGTGTGTGTGGTGTGTGCCCTACTTCTCTCTTCAGCCCAGTTAGCTGCAATGACACAATGCCTGCTGTGAGCATCCTAGGCTATTTGGTCCCTGAGTTAGTGAAGGGCTTGTCTGAAGCCCAGGTGGGCTCATAGGTAGGGCAGCAATCAGTTTAGCTATCTGCAAGGACTCTGCGAGCACTCTGTGAGGCCCACAGACACTTTTATTGGAAGACAGGCCAACAATCAGACTAGGTATCTACAGTCAACCTCTCTGCCTCAGTTGTGGGAGTATCCAGTGCACAGTCAGCTAAAAGGGTTGTGGAACTGCAGGTGCACTGGTGTATGGGGTTATCACTCCTTCCCTGAAGAAAAGGAGGCACTTTGTGGCTGCAGAAGTCCCTGCACACTGTGGGGGATGATCCTCTCACTTCTCTGGGCTTGTGATGTCCCTCCTATTTATGGTTGGTCTCAAAAGGGGTTTGCTTATCAACCACATCTCTGCCCCTCCTACCCTTTCCATTATGTTCTTCTCTCTGTGATTAACAGTGAACGGTCTGTGCTGACAGTCTTCAGGTTATTTTCAGAGTATTTACTTATTCAGATATAACTGTTATCTCAGGGTATTCTTGGGTATTCTTTTTTCCCTCAAATTTGAGAAGTTTTCACCTATTATTTTAAACATAGACTTTGTCCCTTTTTCTCCCTTTTTTTCTGGGATTTTGATAATGCATTTATTGAATATTTTAATGTCCCATAAATACCATAGGTTCTCGTGACTCCTCGTATTTCCTTTTGTTCTTCTGACTGGTTAGTTTTAAGTGGTTTGTCTTCAAGTTCATGGATTCTTTGTTCTGCTTTGTCAAGACTTCTGTTGAAACTATTGAATTTTTCAGTTCAGTCATTGTATTCTGCAGTTTTACCATTTTTGTATGTGGTTTGTGTATGAGTGTATAGTGTGTGTGTGTGTGTGTGTGTGAGAGAGAGAGAGAGAGAGATGGTTTCTATTCCTTTATTGAACTTCTCATTTTGTTCATTGTTTGCCAAAATTTGATTAGATGTTTATCTCTGCATTCATTGAACTTCTTAAGGGGATTATTCTGAATTCTTTGTAGACAGTTCATCAATCTTCATTTCTTTAGAATAGGTTATTGGATCTTTATTAGTTTCCTTTGGTGGTCTCAGGTTTATCTGATTATTCTTTATGTTCTTTGTATCCTTGAGTTGGTAATTACAATTGAGGAAGCTGCCTCCTTGTCCAACTTTTACAGTTCCCCTTCAGCAGCAAAAGACCTTTTCCTTTCAGCTAAGCTCATTGTTCTGAATGGGTTAGCTGGTAATGTCTGCAGTGGGTGACACTTGCTGTAGTAGTCTGTAGTAGTGTGGGGGTTTTGCTCATGCTGAGTTGGGGGAGTGGTCCTGGGCTCCACATTCAAGTGGGACCACTCAAAGGGCTCACCAATGAAGCATGGCTGACGATTGAGCTCCACCCTTAGGTGGAGCCACTGCCTGAATTCTGGATTCTCTAGTTGGATTGGGTCACAGGCTATGTTCCATGACAAGTCAGTGCTATTCGTTGGACTCCACAACTGGGCATCATTGCTAGCTGGGCTCCTTCCCTGAATGAAACCGTAGCTGTGCTCACCAATTAGACTGGACTGTAGTATGTATTCTTTTGCCAGATGAGGCTGAGCTCCAAAGGAAGGCACCACTGCAGGCTAAACTCTGAGGCTGTCCATGATCACTGTCAGCATCCTTGCTCAGGCAGGACTGGAGGCCCTTCTCAACCATTGCGCATGGCTGCTAGCTTGGTCTTTTACCCAGACTAGCCATTGGATGAGCTTCATGGAGAATCAAGGTCTCAAGGGTTCCTGAGTAGGTGGGGCTGGAAGGTATGTTCATCTAGAGAGCTGCTGACTTGCCTTGTTTTCCAGGTAGGACTGTAAAATGGGCCCTATGTCCAGCATAAACTGTTGGTTAGGGACATAAACCAGATAGAAATACTCACAAAACTCCCTGGGTAGAGGGGGCCACCTGCTCAGAAATATATGTAGGCAAAGCTACCGGCTGGTATTTCTGCCTCGACACTATTGCCAACAGAAACCTAAGTTGCTGAGATCCATGTGCTTGTTGTTCTGAGCCCTTCCCCCTTCTCCATCTCTAGATAATCCACAGTGGTATAGTCTGCTGATTCCCCACAGTGCTTCTTACAAAGCAAAACCCAAGTTAGCTTTCTGAGAAGCACTCTGTAAAAATGGGAAAGCATTCTGTACCTTGGGCTGTCTTTTCCTCACTGTCAGCCTCCCTGTTTAGGCAAGACTGCTAATATTAAGTTTTAAATATTAAATTTATATGAAGTAACTATGCTAAATTCACTACTGCTAAAAACTCTTTCTGTAAAGGGGCACCTGCCTGACTCGGTTGGTTGAGCCTTTGATGCTTGATTTTAGCTCAGGTTGTGATCTCATGGGTCTTGTGATTGAGACTTATATCAGGCTCTATACTCAGTGGGGAGCCCACTTGAAGATTCTCTCCTTCTGCCCCTCCCACCAACTCATGCTCCCTCCCTCTCTCTCTCTCTTGCTCTTTCAATCTCAATAAATAAATAAATAAATAAATAAACAAACAAATAAATAAATAACTTCTTTCTGTAGGGGGAGAAAAATCTGTCTTTCCAGACTTCATGACTCCCTTTTCCTTATGATATATCATCACTGTATTATGACCTCCAAAATCCAAGTATTCCTCTTTGTTCTGTTTTCTATACTTCTTTATTCCAAAATTGTAATATTTAATTATATGAAGGTACAAAAATGCCATATCTGCCCTTTTGTCAGTCTATTCAGTTTCTCCTTTCTGTATCTATCTTTTCAAAAGAAGTAGTATGAGAACATTGGTATGGTAGGCTTCGTATGTCTTGGCATGCTTTCCATCATATTTATAGCTATCGGGCCAACTAAACAGCCCTAAAGCAAACACATCCTAACAACCAAGAGATAAACACTTTCTCAAAGGGGTGAAAGTGGTGTAATATAGAAAAAATATTTCCTGATTCATAATACTTTTGTTGTGTTCTTTGCATAATTTCAAATCAACTTGTTTAACTTAAAACTTATTCAAATATTAATCCAGATAATTTAATGATTTACTATGTTGGTTTGGTTTGGAAGTACTCAACTTTCACTTTAAAACAGAATGAATTATCTTTTATATATAAGTAAATATCCCTTTTTGCTGATCATTCTTTAGGAGGATTCTGATTTTAAAAATATATTTGTGTATATGTGTGTTTACATATGTATACATATGCATACATTTCTATATGTGTCAATGAAGATAGGTACAGATATACATATAGATCCATCATGAATGACTTATCAGTCACATACAACTATTTAAAATGTTACTTATCACAAACTCCTTTAAGTGAAGTTTATATTAGGTTCCTACTTAATATTTTAATTATTAAGTATTGAATGTAAGCTCTGGAGAGTTTATACATTGCTTGGTACTTTTACAGATCTGTATTACACTGTTCTAATCCTTAAAAAACTCAGAATCTCAATGAAGAGAAAAAAGTTATTCATATGAGTAGCAAAAGGAGAGAATAATATGAAACAGTTAAATATATGTCAGTTTTTAAATCTTAATATGGACTTATAAGAGAATGAGACTACTGTAATCCCAAGAGGGTGAAAAAGACTTCCAGTAAAAGTCATATATCTTGCAGGCATGATAAACATATAGAAAGTCCCTAAACACAGGCAAAAAGCATGAGTACATACTGGCTGATACATCTTCTAAGGACAGGGCAGAAGCTATCTTACTGGAGTCTAGTGTAGCTGTTAACAAACTCAGGGGATTCTGTTAAATGGGAACCAAGAACAAAAGTTTAGAATGCTGGATTAATGAATTACATTGAATTTGCAGTACATAGAATTAGTTTGCATTTTGATAGCTGCATACTTCGTAAAAACTTCCATTATAGATAATCCTTTAATTAGACTTCATTTAGCTGTGTGTCCAAACATCATCTGGTTGCTCATACAAGCAGATAAAGCTTCTGCAACCAAAATCTTATATCCTAGTTAAACATACTCTGATCAAGTATCAGACACTGCTAGCTGTATCTCAATTTGTATTTATCTTACATTGAAATAAAGTGAATTGACTTCAGTGCGATTCATCAAAGTGTATACAAGTTGAAGTCATGTGAGAGTTGTTCTTTGAGTCCCTAAGATGTGTAGTTTATTTCCTTCTCCCTTCTCTCTCTTCTGGTTCTTCTCCTCCTCTCCCTCCCTTTCTCCTTTTCCTTCTCTGCCTTGACTTTCTCCTCCTCTATTATTTTTCTTCCTCCTCCTTTTCCTTTTCAAAATTGGTAGTAATATGTAATATTTTCTATGGTCCATTAACAGTGGATAGGTCAGCACATTTACTCATCTGTTACTATATATTTTACACTATTTTAATGGTGTAAACTAAGTTAATAAAACAAGATGATTATAAATTTCAGAGATGTAGAGAATGTGCATTGCCATAGAAACAATAGAAGGGTATAATAATATTTAATATTTATTTGCTAGTTTCATAAATGTGTAAGCTACTATGTGGTATTTCACAAAAAAGAATATTTTGAAACTAGTATTTCTGGTAGACCAGAGTTCCAAAATCCACGGATATGAGAGAGGGAATGTGGTATATTGTTTTGAAATTTTGTAATATTAGTATATTGGAAGTAGCCAATATTAGGGGGTAATTTAAAAGGAAATCTCAGCACAACTTTGGAAAATTCAATTATGGTGGGAGCTGTAAAAACAAGGTAAAACTTATATATATTTTCCCTCTGATTATGTGTGCATGCACACACACAGCCACCAGAGGAAATATTAAGACAATAAAACTAGGTTCTTCAGAATATGTTGATGACTGCTGAAGAAATCCAAAGTAAAAGAAATAGTATTGTAATTCCACACCTTCACATATCTGATCTCACAACATATTATGAGGGTTTTGGGATAGATATTATCATGCCTCTACTGTAGATGAGGACACAAAGCTAAGTAATTATCCCAGAGCATAATAGCTACTAATTATCCTAGTCAGTTACAAAAACTTTTTCAGGTTCTTCTTTCTATTAAGGGTTAGTGAAAAACTTTGAGGTAGATTTTTAAATACACTTTAGCTCTTTCATTTTCATTAATAAATAAAACTATTTGCCCTCTTTTCTCTGCTCTTCCCTACTTAGACTTTTACTTTTCCAGAGAAATTGCAATGGGAATAACTTTGTTAATATAATACATTCTTTATTCTCTCTGATAATGACCCTTAGTTTGAAAGAAATAAGCTGAAATTTTTGTTGGGCAACTTTTTGCCGTAGAGCATCATTGTAATTAATACAGCAAATTACTGTTACCACGGACAATTGCATGATACATGAAAATAGATCGTTGTATACAATCTTTGTCATAATTGCATTTAGAATAATGGAATTCTACCTATATTATCAAACACCTAAAAAATTGAGTTATGATTCCCTGATTTTTAAACAGTCTTAGACCTTGGAACTCTCCAATGTCCATCAGGCCTCAGGGCATGGTCTTTCAGTGTTAGGAAACAAATTTCTTTGTGTTTAAAATGCAGCAGCTATACAAGCTAACTGTCAAAGTCATTTACTAATTCAAGAAAGTACAGTGCAAAAGAAGAGGAAACTGTTTTTAAAAATGTAGTGGTTATCTTTAGATACCTTATCACTAAATAAAACTTATCTGGGAATCTAGACCTTGGAAGAGTTAGTTTCTCATTAAGTATTTGCTTAATGACAAGGAATGACTCAAACAATTGCCAAGAGAATATAGTTAGAGAAACTGAGGCATCATCAAAAACAAAAGACACAAAGTCAATGAAATGTTATGTTTAGAATATATAATATAATTCTATTTTATAACTGTCAAAATTTATGAAAGAGCAATATTCTGTTCATGGAGTTTTCTGAATTAAGATCTATGAAAAGTACATGGTGTAGCATTTCCAGTTTAATTACTTTTATTTTTAAAGATTTTATGTATTTATCTATTTGACAGAGAGAGACAGCAAGAGAGGGAACAGAAGCAGGGGGAGTGGGAGAGGGAGAGGGAAAAGCAGGCTTCCCACTGAGCAGGGAGCCTGATACGGGGCTTGATCCCAGGACCCTGGGATCATGACCTCAGCCGAAGGCAGACGCTTATCAACTGGGCCACCCAGGTGCCCCCAGTTTAATTACTTTAATTTGGGGCTACACTGTTGACTGGTAAGAGAATGAATTATTGGAATTATAAACACTGTATCTAGAGGTATAGTCCTACATATCTCTATCTATATGTAGATATATATAAAACATTATTTAGATGATTACCTAGGGAAGTAAATGATAAAAACATATGAAATAAATGATAAAACATATGAAATAAATAATAAATGATAAATGGGAAATAAATGATAAAGGAAATAATTGATAAAACATATGAAAACCCCTGGTGATTTAGCATGGGGCTCCCTCTTCCTATATTCCTCACTCCCTCCCATCCCTATTCCTGTCTTCTCTCTCCCCGCTTTCTTCTCTTCCCTTTTTTCTTTACCTCAATCTCCAAATTATATGCATGCATATTTTTATAAAGAATCCAGAAAGGTTCAGAATATTATTTTTGCCTTGATGCAGGTAGATTGCAAATTAGACCAATGACCTAGTAGTCTGCCAGATGGTACATTCTCTGGTCAGTAGCCAAATATGCTAAGAGATCCTCAGAACTTTGAAATACATCACTCTGCTATATCTGAAAAATCTAGAATATGGGATCAGGAATAAAAGATGAGTTTCTTTTTCATGTATTAGCAAAATTTCAGCAAGGACAGTAGGTTCTTTATAATTCAGGACCCAAACAACTTTATTAGTCTCCATGTTTTGCCATGTGTTCTAGAACTATTCACTAATTCACAGAATAAAGTGTTTACAGGATAGCTAGTGAACATTTACACTGGCTTATACAGTAAGTTAGGATATGAGCATTTATTAGACAGTTATAACTGCTCAAAACCCACTAGAGATGCATTCACTTTAGTTTAAGGGTTGCACATTTCCCTATAAATGGCTTGTTGTGAATAATGTAAATGTGCATCCCTGAGAATAAATTAAATACATTTCCTGCTATTGGTAATGTGTTAGAACAGTTGTGCCATAAATCACTTGAGCAGCATTTATAGATTACTATACTCTATCTAGGCCAAGCTTGTAAATATCTATGTAACTCATAATTCAATGATTTACAACCCACTAAAGGAAACCTTAGAGATTTTTCTCTTGTTTTTTTTTCTCTCTTCTCATATGATAGCAATAAACATCTACCTCAAAGATATTCATTTTCAATGCTTTTATAAAGCTTTACTTTTTAATAGAAGCCAGAGGATTTAATGTATAACAAGAAGAATCAACCAGAAACCTGTGCAGTGACTCTCGCTCCTCATAGGTGGGTCTTTACTCATCCTTTCGCCCTTTCCCTTCCAAGTCCTCCTTCCTGGAAGACTGAGGAATTCTCTGCAAGCTTGTGACCATAAGAAGTGACCGTTTTCCAATGTCTTTAGGCTTCCTTTGTGCTCTGTTTTCTCCCAGCTTCCTTCTCCACTCTCCTCCTCCCATCTCCTCCCACTACTTCTCCCCACTTTTACTCACACACACCCACAATCATGTAGACCAAGCAGACACATTTTGTTTGCACCTGTCTCCATCAGTTTTATAATTTAAGATACGCCAGAAGCAAAATGGGTGTTCAGATTTGGAAACGGTGTAGACCATTGCTTTCAATGTATCCTTGGAATCACTCTTTAAGTAAAACAAAACAAAATAACCCAACAAAAAAACCAAACCCAGTCTTTCTCTGTGCTAGGCATGTTGTATATATATATCATTTTATGCTTATAGAATAGTGTGATTATCCCCTTTTTGTTAGTGGGGAAAGTGAAATGTTTAGAAGACTTATAATATCTGATGTTGCAGGGTCCAGATTTGAAATTGAGCCTAACTTAAAGCATCTATATTCTTTTTGGCTTGAACCTTCTCCATAACTCTGGCAAGAGATTCTTATGAAAACTAGTCCTGTCCATTGAATATAATGCTCTGAAAATTTGCCTTTGTGAACTGTGTTTGAGTTTCCTAACTTAGAGTAGCCTCTCCCCTCCCCCTTACCCCTACCAATGACATTTACCTAAATTGCTTTCTTTGGCCTTTTTCTTGTTGCATTGGACTTCTAACCTAAGAAAACACCATACTTCTTGGAATACCCTCCAAATTATCCTTTGTACATCTGAGTCTATGTCAATAGGGAGTTGAAAACCTTGCAATGAGGAATTCTGTTTATGCCCCTCCTGTGCACCTACCATCCCCAAAGACTCTGCTTCAGCAGTCATTAGCCCTCCTCATACTCATCACATTCAAGAGTCTGATTGTCATCGATTTTGTGCTCCACCAATTTTCAATTTGTTTCTGGTGACACCTGATTGAGTAGCTCCAACCTTTGGGTAACTGGTGATGAGTTGGAACTTGATGGCTCTTAGTTTTCATTTAGATGATGCTTTGCTGAATCCACTGCTGCCTTGTAGCACAGTCCAGCATGGACCCCTTCCCTCACCAAGTGTCTTATATGTTTGTAAAATGCTTTTTGTTCTTTAGAGTGCTCTCAAACTTATTTTATTTTCTTCATTGTGAATTATTTGGGGTGAATCTATGAGTGAAGAAACAGACATGGAGAGATGACTTCTGTTTCCAAAGGGAATAGCTTTAGTTTGTTAAGGAAGCAGGCTTCTTTTGATGCCCCTTTTGTAACCACAATGTGCTAAAATAGGTTCTTGAAATCTCTAACTTTCTATATAGGCTGGTTTTGACATAGCAACATCCAGATTATGAAACAGTGTACTTGGAAGATTTCAACCACCCATATAATGTAGAATGGGGCATGAAGACTACTTAACTACTATTGTAATTCTTCTTGCTATTGAATTAATATTGGTGAAACGGTATTTATAAAGTAGGTATATAAAGGTAATACGTGATGCCATTCTTGGTATCTAAGAAGATAAAGAAGGGGATTCTGATTTCTGTTCTTTGTATTATACTATCTATCTATCTATATATATATATATATTCTTTGTATATATGTTCTTTGTATTATACTATGTGACTATGACAGGGTGTTGACACTATTGGAAGCTCAATTTACTAATCTATAAAAGTGAGGATAATCATTATTCTTTAGAATTTCAAAAATGATTTTAATTGGGATTACTAGTACATCAAAAGTTAATGTTGACAATTTTAAGACAGAGTTGGAGCCCAAATTTACTTGTAATATTTCCAATTGCTCACAGCTTTCTGCAAGTAAGTATGAGTTTTCTCTAGGAAGTATGAAGAGAGTAACTATTTTAACTTTTTAAGATAGTGAAATATAAAATTTAATTTTTGAAATGACTCAATTGCTTTCTCTGATCTATATGAGAACTTTCTTTACTGTCAATGATATTTCATTATTATGATGGCTATTATTAAAACTTTAGTATCAGACTACTGTGTTAATGGTTTTGAACTCAGGTTTGTGATCTATATTCCATCTCACTTGTGATTTCGATTTCATCCCAAATGTAAGTTTCATATCCAAGTAGAAAAGGCCAGGTTTTCACCTTGAATTTTAATCATGTGTTTACAGTATGTGAAGGTTACCCTACAAAGCCTTCTCTATATCATTTCAATCCCCCAAGTTGGTAAAATGGAAAAAAAAAATGTGAAAATATATTTACCCCTATGGTACACTACAGCGCTGATTGCCAGGGAAATGCTCCATACAATGGCATGTCTGATCAGTTATAATGGAAATTCTCTTGCTGGCTTTTGTACACACTTCAGATTTTTGAAATTTATGTGGTGTTCTCCAAATCTTTCCATTTATGGTTAATGCCCTTTCCATTTTGGTTACAATATTCATATCACCTTGAAAAGTATCTGGGGGCGTGCCTTGATGGCTCTTTTGGTTAAGTGTCTGATTTCAGCTCAGGTCATGATCTCAGGGTCTTGAGATTGAGCCCCACATCAGGCTCCCTGCTCAGCAGGGTGTCTGCTTCTCCATCTCCCTCTGTGCTCTCTCTCAAATTAATAAATTAAAAAATCTTTAAAAGAAAGAAATGTATCTGTGAGTAATTATAAGTGACTTATATTTTCTTAAAGGATATAATGTGTTTGGCTAGATTAACTTTATCCTATCTCACTAGTATTCTTTAGTTCTTCATATTTATCTGTAGGGTTTTGAAGTTTTAAATAGTACACTTACTGTGTGGCAGTAATAGAAAAAATGGTAATTCTGAAATGACATATATAAATAGTATGGGTGTTTCTACATTCAAATTATCTTATAATTGCAGATCTTATTGATACCAATTCCCACCCCCAGTTTTTTTTTTTCCCTTGTTTCGGAGGACCCTCAGATAAAATAGACCTTCTCAATTTGTTTGCATTTCTTATTTTCTAGATGGTAAATTCCATGTTGAAAGGCATATGTTAGGTACACAGCTGTGCTGATGTTAGGTACACAGCTGTGCTGAGTAAATATTTGCAGGAAATAGGTTTGAAATTTATGAACAGCCTAGATACATTTGTATTCTCTTTCCTTCCTGTCTCTCTTTTTATCATTGGCACTTTGAGAAAGTTATTTAACCTGAATAAATCAGGAAAATTAAAATAATCATGCACAACTCAGAAGTTATAGTAAGGATTAATACATGTAAGTTATTTAGCACAGTGTCTAGCACATAAGTATAAAACTAAATTGCAAGTAGTATATATTAGACCAATATTAAGTGCCATCTATGTGATGAATTCTATGTTAGACCTTGGGATATAATGATGAAGAGCCCTTGTCCTCAAGGAATATACAGTTAATGAGGAATGCAGAAAATTTCTAATCAATTTCAACAGAGTAGCAGGCAGAAAATATACATATGGCAACCTTAGAGATGAGTAAGGGTTAGGTAGGCAGAGTAGATGATGGAGGAAAGGGAATAAAAGATGAAAGAAAAGATTCAGTGTGAGCAAGAGCCTAGAGCAATGTTGTACTGGAAAGAGTGAGGCCAGGTCAGCTTCCATGTGGGTGCCCTCTATGTTATTAGCCCCCTCTGTGGAACTTATGGCACTCTTCTTCTGGCAGATGAAGTGGTTCTGGCCAACCAACCATCAGATTCTCCTGAGAGGAAAGGGGCCCAAGGATCTTTGATGGGAGGGGAAAGGCAGAAGTAGAGAGTGAGATCTTAGGCACATTCTAGGTGCAGTGTCTAACCCCTTTTCTTTGGTTTATGGTTGGACTGGGAATGGAGGAAGAACACAGACATTAAAATAGTAACACAGAATTGAGTCTTTTTTAATCTCCTGAGTTCTGAAGAGTGGCCCAGCACTACTGCCCTGCTGGCAGACACCACAGTCTCTGCTGAGGTCCTCCTTGCTGACAGCATCCTTGGGGGACCCATCACACACCAGGAATTGCATTGCACTTTTTTGCTTATGTTAGTTTGGTTTTTTATTTGGCTCTTAGATGGTTGGGGCTTAGAATGAAGAAAGATAAGTAAGATCACATAAATAAGAGAAGGAAAGGAGAAAAAGAAAGAAAAAAAGGAATGGTAGAACGATGATGTTGAGTTTGTGTGACCTCAATTCAAATGGCAGTTGTCACCTAGGGATCCTACAGGTGGCATATAGTTAGTTATGACCATATGCTTCCTTGTTTCTTCATTAGCATCTCCTAAATATTGGTGTGCCAGTACCACTTATAATTCTCTTATTGACAAAAAGCTTCAAAATAATTTCACATTTATAGAAAAGTCACACCATCAGTTTTTAGGCATGCAACATATATTTTATCTTGCCCTGCCCTGTACATACAGGTACCACTTTCTCCACATGGACACACACACACACACACACACACACACATGCACATGTATATATGAAAAAATAATGGTATTCGTGTGCGTATATACACAAGGTTTTTTTTCTGGGCCACCTGCATATGTTGAAGGCA
The DNA here is from genome assembly GCF_020171115.1 of Neogale vison. Lineage (NCBI taxonomy): Eukaryota > Metazoa > Chordata > Mammalia > Carnivora > Mustelidae > Neogale > Neogale vison. The sequence goes on along the minus strand of NC_058093.1, from coordinate 93,612,601 downwards.
TCATGCCCTTTACTCTCTTAATATTGACTATTCAGGGGCCGCCTGGGTGGCTTAGTCAAATATCTAACCCTTGATTTTGGCTCAGGTCATGATTTCATGGTTGTGAGATGGAGCCCACTTGACTCTCTCTTTCTCCCTAATATATATGTATATTATGTGTGTGTGTGTGTGTGTGTGTGTGTACACACATATATATTTTTTACATATATAAATTGACCATTCAGTATGCATTTCCCAAGTATAGGATATTCTTTAACATAATCACAGCGTAGTTAACAAATTCAGGAATACATCACCGACAATACTTGCAGCTAATCTGTGGACTGTATCTCCAAGTTCTCAATGGTCCCAATAATGTCTTTTCTAACAGTTATAGTCTGTTGTTTACAGTATCCAGACCATATTGCACTTAATGGTTGTACATCTTTGGTCTCTTCCGTCTTTTTCTTTCATGACTTTGACATTTTTGAAAAATGTAGGTCATTATTTTGGACTGTGTTTGGTTATTCTTCTTTCTTCATTCCCAAGCTTCAATAATAATGTAAGCAGATGACACCATTTATAAGACATAAATGGTGATTGGGTAGGCCATACATCATTCTTTTGTTCCAGGGTCTCTGATTGGATTATGAATTTGTATCTTCACTACTCCTTAGTCATAAAATACCAACCAGAAGGACTATATGGGGATGTCCCTGACTATTATAAAATCTTCACCCAAACTTCTTAGCCAAGCAAAAATCTCTAGATATTTATGTGTCATCCTAACTTCCTCCTAGCAGTAGGCCAGGAAAGCTTTACCAGGAACATTATTTCATGTTGGTGATATGATAGCTTTTGCCTCTGCTCTTGTCAGTTTCATTACACTTAGACATGTGGCACTCCTCTTTCCAATTAACTCTCTAAATACGATGCACCAGCCCGTAGAATTTGAGCATCTTTCATGAACTATGTTCTCCTCAAAGGCAGGCTATTCATCATCCTATCCATAACTTGACTCTCCCACTCTCCAGCCTGTGACTTTTCTTGCCTTTTCTAACCCATAGTTCCTTGTGTTTGTTCTCTCTCTCCTTTTCCATCTCTAATTACCATTGTCCAGACTAAATTCTTCCCAGGTTAAAATAAATAGCAGTCACAGTAGCCAAGTCACGATTCAGCTCTCTGATACATTGTTATACCCACTGTCCCCACCTCAACGTACTCCTCAAGTACCACTACTATACAAGTAGAATAGTTGGAGATACTGAAGATCAAATTAGCCCTCCCCAATTCAAATCCTGGCTTGAGCACCTACTATGAAATTGTTATATTCTTTGAGCTTCAATTTCATCATCTGTAAAAACAAGGGTATTAAAAGTATCCCTAGATCAACAGGAGGTTGAAGGGCTTCATGTAATAATCCCCACATAATGTCCACCATAGTACTCGGCATATGTTTGTACTCTAAAATGTTACCTGTTGGTATTTAGGGTTCAAGACAGCATCCAGAATATGGTTTCAGTCTCCACTGGTTATTATCCATTTAATGCCCCAAAAGACAAACAGAAGCTGTAAGACTATTTTGCTATATATAGGGTTATATGTCTTTTTGGACCTGCTCAGATCTGGGTTAAAGTATAGAAGAAACAGAGCCCATCACTGTAGGGCCTAGGAATCCAACCTCTGCCCCTTCTGACTGACCAGTAACTTTAGTTTATGGTACTTTAATTCTCATCAGGTTTGTTATGATGTCATAGTAAATATTCCTTTTTGCATGCAACTCTTTACCTATGCAAAATATATCATTAAGAGTTAACTGCACTTGCAAATCCACAACTCTAAGAATTCAAAATGCTTACATTCATTAATTTCATTAAACTCACTAAGTATCCCAAAGCCACTTTAGTAGACAAAGATTTGAAATATATAGTAACATTTCCTTTATTTTGAAGATGAAAAACATCAGGGGTTCCTACTGATGACCTATAGGAGTTCATTTAAATTCTACATTAAATTTATATCTTCTTTTTTCTATACTAAGAATACACTTTTTCAAGGACACTGGAGATAAAATAAACAAAATATATAATAATTACACATTTGCTTTGTTCCATGTAACACACAAAACATTCTCAGAAGTATAATACTTATAGGACCAACGTGAGTACCTTAAAATGTCAGTATTTTTTTCCATAGGCTTATATTTTATATGTGAATTTTATCTATCTCTTCATGTAAATCCTACATGTAAATTTGGCTCACCACAAGTCCTTTTGGACATATAAAACTCTGTGTCCAATAAATTCCTAAGAAAGGATTCCTAGAAACCTCATTCTTTGAGTTCTTACATATTGCCAACAGTTTATGCATGGTCTTTTAATTGAAAGCTTTGTTGGACATAAAATTCTTTGGATCATGTTTGTTTGTTTCTTTGTTTTCTTTGTATATCTTTATAATAACTCTGCAGTTTTTGATGGTATGAAGTTTCTTGTCTTAAAATCATATGCATGTGGCATCTGTTTTGACTTACTTTTCTATTTGTTAGTTTTTCTCAAACACTTTTATCTCTTGTTAAATGTTTTTTAATTCCTTTTTTCCATTTTTTTGTTTTTCTTGAGCAAAAATAGTTGTTTTTTTGTTTTTGTATTTCTCCTAGTTTTATCTTCATTTCTCAAAATATTTATTTTATTTCTACTTACTGAGTTCTATCACTAAAAGTTTGTGTTTTTCTAATTATTGTGTTTTCTCATATCTTGTGCCATTTTCTAAATTCTGATTTGTTTACTATGAAATAGTGGTTTTCATCTGCTTTTCATGCATGTCTTCCTACTATACTTTCTTATCTATAGGTATCCTATTTTGACCTTTATTATCTTTTTTCATAATACTGTTATTTGGAATTTGAATTTGATATTTTCATTGCTTTTTGTCGTTGTTGTTTTGGAGTGGGGGAGGGTGAGAGAGACAGGAGGAGGGGCAGAGGGAGAGGGAGAATCTTAAGCAGTCTCCATGCCCAACACAGAGCCTGAGGTGGGGCTGAATCAAAAGTGGGTTGCCTAACCAACTGAGCCCCCAGGTGCCTTGTTATTTGGAGTGAGGTCAGATTTTGTGAACTTTTAGGAGGGAGCTGTGATTGAGGATTGTTTTTCCTAATTTCATTTTCGTGGTCCAGGGCTCATTCATTCTTTCTCTCTTTTGTTTTTAGTGTTGAGAACTACAGCAGCTTCCTTTGTGAGATTTACTGGATCCTGTGTCCTTCCCCCTTCATTTACTGGTCCTTTCTTTTCCTTCAGTGCTAGTTTCCCTGTTTTTCTCAATTTGGAAACTCCTCCCACCCATTTCTCTTCAGTGCAGGAAACTGTCCCAGAAAGGAGTTTTGGCTTGTTGATATTACAAGTTCATTGGACTCATACTGTATCAACACCCAAAACCTCTCCACGGACCCTCTTATGGTCACCTGCTTTTAGAGTATACAAAATCCTCCTGTGTTCAAGTTTAATTTTTCATTTCGGTGTTTTGGGGTATGTCAGATGCCTCTTTTTTACTTTCTGCTTATTGGATACAGATGTCATATATGTGCTGCAACTTCAGTCATTGGTCTCTCTGTTCATAGTTTGTTTATGGAGATAACTCATCACTTAATTTTACTAAAGCATATTATCCATATGTTTTTGTCTTTGCTCTTCCTATTGGACCGCGATATCCAAAGAACTTTTTTTTTTTCATTTCTGTAACCATCTTCTCAGAATTCTTGAGAATATTTTTAAGCATAGGAGACATGAGTAACAATTCTTCAGGTCCAGATTTTTCTCCTATAGAGGTCTGGTCATCCCTTATCAACCTTTGAGAATCAGGGTTTCATTTTTTAAATTTTTATTTTAATCCCAGTATAATTAACATAGAGTGTTATATCAGTTTCAAGTCTACAAGATACTGATTCAACAACTCTACACATTACTCCCTGCTCATCACAGAAACAAAGTAAAAGTAAACTACAAAACAAAAGTAAAAGCCTACACCAAAATAAAAAGCTTTGGCATATTTACGAAAACCAGTAAAATACAAAGAGAACCTACTGAATAAAAGAAGATATATCTGATAGGGGCTAATATTCAAAATATATAAAGGACAACTCAACACCAAAAATACAAATAATAAAATTTAAAAATGGATAAAATTTTTTCATGTGTCTGTTAGTCATTTGTATGTCTTTTTGAGAGAAGTGTCTATTCATGTCTTCTGCCCATTTTTTGACTGCTTTATTAGTTTTTTGAGTGTTTAGTTTGAGAAGTTCTTTATAGATCTTGGATATCAGCCCTTTATCTGTAATGTCATTTGCAAATATCTTCTGCCCACTTCCCAGAAGTGGGCTGCCTCTTAGTTTTGTTGACTACTTCCTTTGCTGTACAGAAGATTTTTATTTTGATGAAGTCCCAAAAGTTCATTTTTGCTTTTGTTTCATTCGCCTTTGGAGACATGTCTTGAAAGAATACTATGGCCAATGTCAAAGAGCTAACTGCCTATGTTCTCCTCTAGGATTTTGATGGATCTTGTCTCACATTAAGGTCTTTCATCCACACTGAGTTTATCTTTGTGTTTGGTGTAAGGGAATGGTCCATTTTCATTCTTGTATATGTAGCTGTCCAGCTTTCCCAGCACCAGTTATTGAAGAGACTGTCTTTTTTCCATTGGATAATTTTTCCTGATTTGTCAATGATTAGTTGACCATAGAACTGAAGGTTCATTTCTGGAGTCTCTATTCTGTTCCCTTGATCTATGTGTCTGTTTTTGTGCCAATACAATGCTGTCTTGGTGATCATAGCTTTGTATGATATTTGTATTATAGCTTAATTGCAGGTAGGGTGATGCCTCCAGCTTTGTTTTGTTTTTCATCCTTGCCTTGGCAATTTGGGATCTTTTATGAAAAAATGTTCAACATCACTAACCATCAGAGAAATACAAATCATAACCACAGTGATATACCACCTTACACCAGTTAGAATTGCAAAAATTAACAAAACATGAAACAAATGTCAGTAGGGATAAAGAGGAACAAGTTGCAAGTTGGTACAGGCATTCTGGAAAACAGTATGGATGTTCTTCAAGATGTTAAGAACAGAGCTACCCTATGACCCAGCAATTGCACTTACTGGGTATTTACCCCAAAAATGCAGAAATAGTGAAAAGAAGGGGCACATATACCCCAATAGCCAAACTATGGAAGGAGCCAAGATTCCCTTCGACAGATGAATGGATTAAGAAGATGTGGTACATATACACAATGGAATATTATTTCATCCCAACCATCAGAAATGGTGACTACCCACCATTTGCATCACCATGGATGGAAGTGAAGGGGATTATGTTAAGTAAGTCAAACAGAGATAGACAATTATCATATGATTTCAGTCATATGGGGAACACAAGCAATAGCACAGAAGACCATAGGGAAAGAGAGGAAAATCCAAAGGGGGAGAAATCATAGAGGGAGATGAACCATGAGAAACTATGGACCCTGAAAAACAATCTGGGGATTTCAGAGGGGAGGAGAGTGGAGGGAGGTGGTAACAGGGTGATGGGTATTGAGCAGGGCACATGCTGTGATGAGCAATGGGTGTTATACTTAACTAATGAATCACTGAACACTGCAAAAAGGACTAATTATGTACTATACAGTGACTAACCGAACATAATAAAAAAATAAAATGCAAAATCAAAAGAACAGACACAAGACATAAACAGATATTTTTCCAAAGAAGACATACAAATGGCCAATAGACACATAAAAATATGCTTGACATCACTAAGCATGAGGGAAATGCAAATCAAAACCACAATGCAGTATTACTTCACACCTGTCAGAATGGCTAGAATCAAAAACACAAACAAGTGTTGGCAAGGATGTGGAAAAAGAGAATCAGAATTTAATTTTATTAAAATTTTCTTACAAAGCACTGTGATGGTATCTTGCAAATCTTTTTTACACCTTTTTTCCAAATAAGAAAAGTCAATGACATTATATATCCATATTTGCCTCATGAGAGATGTGGAGAAAAATAGTCTTCTAGCTTCTCTCAGTGAGACTAATCAATGAAATGAAGGAGAGACTATCTCAGAATGATCAAATAAATTCTATTAACAACAAAAAGTATGCATTTTCTGTATCTTGTGGGAGTTGACAAGGCCAGACCTTGAAATTATGCTGATCTCCAGACAGGAAGTATGCTGAGTGACTAAAATGCACATATACCTGGGTTTATGTGCAGTTTTATTAAATGTTGTTTGTTAGTAGCTAAGTATTAGAAAAATATCAAATTATACATTTGAATTTGGGTTTCTTTAAAAATATCTAGATTAACTGTCATCCTTTATCTGGGTAAATAAAAACTCATTTGTTGGTGTGTTTTATTAGGTTAATGATCGATGCTATTATTTTGTGAATTATCATCTAGAATTTATAGAAAATGTGTGAGAATAAGAAAAAAGATGACATTCTCTTTTTGTCAGATATACAGATATATGGGGAATTCTTACATTTTGGCAATATGATGGTAGTCCAGGGTTGACCATTTGTCTACTAATGGTAGCTTAGAAATATCATCTTATTGCCTCAGAAGAACCAAGTTATCCCACATAGCAAGTATTTATTATTTACATTCTTTATGCCAAACTTGGAACAAGTGTCCCAGAAAATTAAGACATGGACTCTCTTCAAATAGCCCATGGGAAAGAATGCACACACATTGATACATGTACAAGTGCAATAGGAAATGTGGACTAAATGATGATATTCCATTTTTATGGGTGCAGGGGAGTCACTGAAGGTTCTCAGATGGGATATCTGATTTAATTTTGTCAGTTGAATACCAATATTCAGGTTAGGTCCAAGGGTAAAGGCCCTATTGTTAGAGAGAACAAAAGGTATAAAAGCACCATGTCATAAGAAAGGACTGAACTTTAAGGTAAGTGCTGGTTTTCACAGGTAATAAGTTAGAAAATCTAGTCTCATAAAGGGGGCTTATTTACCAAAGACTAACTGGTTCTTATTGGTCATCTCTTTCACTAGCAAATAAACTTTAGCTATATAACCTTGATCTTTACACTAAAATTGATCCAAAGTTGACTTTGGGTTAGTTATACACACATCACTTTCTCACTTCATTTAGGAAATTGACAATATGTCTTTATATAAATACCCTAGAGGAGAGGAGATCCAGGTTTGTATTTGAGGAGTCTTGATCCAATAAAGAAATCATCCAGACATAAGCCTCCTTTACCATTCTTTTTTATTTAGCTCCACTCCCTTCTTCCTTGTGACCAAGTCATTATTTTATGAACTTCCTATAAACTGCCAATAGAAGGAAATAAGGAGAAAACACTAACCTACCTATCACTTGTTAGCAGTTGCTAGGGCATTTTTTTAAGTGGAACATAAAAATATTGCCTAAGATTAGATTGGATTGTGTTTGTGGACTCCAGTCATCCACACTTTCCCCTCTCTATTTCTGTGGATAGAAAATTTGTAGAAGAGTTAGCTGCAGTGTTGGTTTTCAATATATTTGTTTCTAGAAAGTAATTACCAAGGTCTACATGATTGTGAATGATTATGCTCAACTGAATATTTTTCAAATATTTATTAGAGAGAGAAAGAGAGCACAAGCTAGAGCAGGGTGGGCAGGGAGCACAGGGAGAGGGAGAAGCAGACTCCCCGGTGAGCAGGGAGCCTGACACAGGACTTGATCCCAGGAGTCCAGGATCATGACCCAAGCCAAAGGCAGATGCTTAACCAACTGAACCACCCAGGTGCCCTCAACTGAATATTTTAAAACCACATCCATCAGAATTAGAGACTAATAGACAATGAGGTCTCAGGGACCAAATCTCATCAGTTTACATTCATGGCCTCTTTTCACTCAGGTTTAGATGAGGAACTAAGATTTAGACCACATAAGTAAATTGTTCAAGGTGACATAATGATTTGATGTGTGCATGTGTTATTTTCTTTTTGTTTTATTTGATGGCTTAGACTAAGCAGGTACATAAATCCTAACATTTATTCATTTGGTTCTCAACATCAAGTGATTTTTTTTAAAAAAGGTAGAAAATCAGTAGAACACTAATCAGGGATATCTACCTAGATACCTTCATTTTTCTTTCATTGGCAAATCATTTAAGTTCTTATTCCTTCTTATGAGAACAAACAATCAAACTAATTGGTGAACTAATAATAAATTATTGGTAAGGATTTAGCATGGGATTCATTTGCAGATAATTAACTATAATTACCAGGTTTCACTGGCCCATCTAAAGACAGTTTGATACAATTAAAATATAAAATTAGTTTACGAATATTGGCAGATTATCCAACTATAAAGTCACATGCATAAAAAATGTGTTTCAGTGGCTCTACTAAATATTTAAAATTAGCAGAAAATTTTGTGGCATTTTTTGCATATTTCAGTGTAATCCAGTATTATCATTTTGATTAACAACCAAGATCCAGTTTACAGGTTGTGTTCTTGCTATAATATCTGAAAACTAAAAGGAATAAAAATAAATAAAATATCCCAATATAGAAATTATTACTTTAGTGACCTTAATTCAGAGGCTTTTATTTCTCCTGTGGTTTAAGTATCTATTGCCTCTTTAGATTTGGGGTCTGGAATTGTGTTGTTATGACCTACCTAATGGTATTTAGTGAACAATTACTATGTAAAATACAAACCAGTATTTTTAGAGATTGACATGGGAAGTAGAAACCGTGATCTATCATTGCCCTCAAAGAGTTTATAAAGAAAGGAAGGAGCCAGGGTAATAAAGAAAGAATGGCAGTATCATAAGGGCAGGTCCAGCGCTTAAGTATATGGTTATGTGTATGTGTATGTGTATGTGTTCAGAAACAAATCCTATACAGTAATTCCTGAGCACGGGTAGAGAGTTGCTGAGAAAGGAAGAAAAAAAATTTATCTTTATTAAAAGAAGGAGTATCGGGATGCGTGGGTGGCTCAGTCGGTTAAGCCACTGCCTTCGACCCAGGTCCTAATCCCAGGGTCCTGGGATCGAGTCCTGCATCCGGCTCCTTGCTCATCGGGGAGCCTGCTTCTCTCTCTGCCTCTGCCTGCCACTTCGCCTGCTTGTGCTCACTCGCTCGCTTTCTGACTAAATAAATAAATAAAATCTTTAAAAAAAAAAAAAAAGAGAAGTGTCAATAAAGCCTTTATTAGAGTTCTGAAGGGGGGAGTGGGAGGGTAGGATTTAGGACAATTGAAGATTCTTCCAGTAGGGGGGGCTTGAAGGTTCACCATGGGTAGAGCAGCTGGATGAAATGTGGCAGACAGGTTTACCTGGCTCAAGGGAATTATGTGAACTGAAGCTAGAAGAGGACCCATGGGCAAAGTGATAATTGCAGGAAGTCTTTGAAGTTCACATTTATACATTCGTTTTGCGGAAAGGTCAGTACGACGGGCAGGGGGCTCATCCCCTGTGGGTCAGAGGGCCTCCCAAATAAGAGGAAGTTCTGGCGTATTGGCAATAATGATTTTATAATTCTCTTTATATACCTGTTTGGGGGTATATTTTGATTTTCTCATTAAAATGTTCTGTGTAGTTATTTCTATTGGGCTAGACTATCTGAGGGCAAAGAGACTTGGTCTTCCTTTTTTCATTCATTTAAACATTCAAAATGCACTTATCTCTTGCTATGTGCCAGGCTATTTGAGAGCATAGAAAGTGTTAAATTGATGAAAGTGTCTGTGTGCCTAATTCTACATGGAAGATAGAAAAATAGCCATCACTATGACATAGAAAAAGAAAGAGCTGTCAGGTAGGAAAAACAAAAAACAATTTATAGTGAATCACTAAATGGTTTTAGTTTCTAAATATTATGTTTAACACCTCAGTTGTCTCTTCCCTGTAGCTGTTATACATGTGGCTACACATACACAGATAATCATAAATAATTTGCCAACTAACTCTGGGTCCATTCTAACTCTGCCTGCCCTTTGATTTTCACAGTCATGTGATCCTCACTCAACGCAGAGAAGAACCCGCCATCTGCTAAGACCCTCACTGAATTCAAGGACATGTGCTGAAGACTCACAGGTGCGCCCTTGCCTCCTCAATGAAAATTGCTTCCAGTTCCAGTACAATCTAACAGGTACAGTTGAAATCCACAGCAATGCTATTTCCCCAGAACCCCAGAACACCGACACATTGACTAATGGGAGAATACGTGTGTGTGTGTGTGTTTTCGTTCTTGGGATTAAGGTCTGACAGTAGAGTGTGAGAACATATTGCATGAAAGGCTGAGGATTTGCCATTCCCAGTGTCCCTTCACAAAAGAAATTCCCATTCTTGGCATGTAGATCCCCCAAAGCCACCTGGAATCTATGAATTTCAAGATGCTTAGAAAGAATTGGTGAAGTTTTCAGAATAGAGCTGAATTAAGCCATGATAAACCAAAACAAGAAAAATATGCAGCAGAGGATAATTTACCATTTAGGGAAGAATGTAGTCATGCTGTCATAGAATTTAGCTCTTCTATGGCCTTTATTATTTCAAGAAGTTCAAGCTTATGACGTACTTTGCTCTCTGGATCTCAATGATGTTTAGGAGGCACTGGGAATCCCATCCCCCCTCATTATTCAACCACTGCTCAGGTGTGGGCACCACAGTGCCTACTACCACAGTCTGTTTAGTTACCTTGGTTTGCTACCTGTCATTACCTGCAGGAGCAGATATACAAAATACCACCAAATGTGGAGCTGTGTTAAGTGTCAGCACTGAATTCATTACTAACCACCAAGCCACCACATGCCGGCAGAGGCAAAGCAGCAGCCTCTTGTGAAACCAGTTCCCCACTAAGGTCACAATGGCACGACTGAGATTTCCCACGTAGAAAACTTTATAGGGAATTCTAGGGGCCAATTTGATTGTCCTTATTGGCAAAAGATGACTTAGTGTGTTTGTCCTTTTTCTTTAGCTAAAGGTGCTTCAGATGCTTGATTTGTGTAGTAATTTTTCAGAAATACAGTATAATTTGTTATACTGGAAGAAAATGTCTTTAAAATACTGATTTTATGGGGTGCCTGGGAGGCTCAATTGGTTAAGCAACCAAATCTTGATTTTGACTCAGGTTGTGTGAGATTGGCCCCTGCGTGGGACTCTGGGCTCAGCAGAGAAACTGCTTCTCTCCCTCTCCCTTTGCCCCTCCCCCATTTGCACACAAGCGCTTGTGCCAGCTTGCATTCTCTTTCTCTCTCTCTATCCTTCAGATAAAATAAAATACTGATTTTATTACACATGGGCTTACTATTCCTGTTAAACTCATAGATCACTTATCAAGCTTTGAAGATGTATTTTTTAAAAGATTTTATTTATTTATTTGACAGAGAGATCACAAGTAGGCAGAGCAGCAGGCAGAGAGAGGGGGGAAGCAGAGATCCCGATGTGGGGCTCAATCTCAGGACCCTGAGATCATGACCTGAGCTGAAGGCAGAGGCTTAACCCACTGAGCCACCCAGGCACCCCTGAAAATGTATTTAAAGAAGTTCTCAATGTTTATCATCAAAGAGCATTCTCTGTAACTACACGAAAGTAAGAGTTTTTTGTTTTGTTTTGTTTTGTTTAAGAATCAGATTAATTGGGACACCTGGGTGCCTCAGTCAGTTAAGTGTTTGCCTTCAGCTCAGGTCATTATCCCAGGGTCCTGGGATCAAACCCCGCATCGAGCTCCCTGCTCAGCAGGGAGTCTCCTTCTCTCCCTGCCACTCCACCTGCTTGTGGGCTCTCTCTTTCTCTCCCTTTCCCTTTTCCCACCCCCCTTTCTGACAAATAAATAAATAAATCTTTTAAAAAAAATTAGATTAATTATAGGATAATTCATTCAAACTCCATTATCTGATTTATAATGCAACTATTCAAATCTATAAAATCTTCCCTCATGAGAGAATAATTTGAAAAAAGTAGATTTTTTTGTAATAAGCATAGAGTCCTGAGGTACCTCTCTTTACTTTCTGAGGCACCTTAGTGCCACTGTACTGAAGTATGACATGATTTAAATTATTGGATTTATTCCTTGAAAATATTTTCACGTTACATCAAACAGTAGCATTGTTTCTGGGATCCTTTTCTCTCGGTTTTCACCCACAAACTGAGGATTCCAAACTAGTTTTCCTTTCCCATCCTAGTTAAGGCCTTTTCCATCCTCTTCAGTCAACAGGGAAATGGTCTCTAACAAACCATTCTGCTCTTTACTTTTAGAAAGCAACTTAGGAAGGTAACACACTTTTGTTTGGTTGCTTATTAGTTTTGCAATGAAAGAATTGCAGGTGCTCTCCGAAGCCAGCTGCAAATGATTTTAGGGTTACACGTATATAGATATATATACACTGTCCTCCCTCACCAATGCAAATAATCAAAGGTTTGTTGTATTTTGCTCGCATGACCATAATTCTGAAATTCAGTGTGGTGATCCTCTACCTGTAGAGTGGAGCACATGCCAGCTGAGTGAAAATGCCACCTGTGGGCGAGGCGTCAGGACCCGCCTTCTGAGCTGTGTGCGCAGTGACGGCAAGCCAGTTGGTGTGGACCAGTGTGAGCAGGTAATGGGTCTATATTTACATTTCACATTCGAGGCTTTGTGTTTCTTAGTATTAGGCTGCAACCTTGATGCTTAATATAAAAGACAACCTGGAGGGTATGTGCTTTTGGGTAAATTGGAAGGGGAGATGAACCATGAGAGACTATGGACTCTGAAAAACAATCTGAGGGGTTTGAAGTGGCGGGGGGGTGGGAGGTTGGGGTACCAGGTGGTGGGTATTATAGAGGGCACAGCTTGCATGGAGCACTGGGTGTGTTGAAAAAATAATGAATACTGTTTTTCTGAAAATAAATAAATTGGAAAAAAAAAAAAAAGACAACCTGATTCCTTCTTGAAGCTTCGGTTCAGTGAGAGTAAGAGGGAACTGGTGTGGGGCAGTTATACCCCCTTAGTTTGAACTTGGTCAGAAATGACTGGGAAAGGTCCTTTTGCCTTGAGGAGAAGGACTCATTAAAAAATTATTGTTACTACTTTCAAGAACATATATAGATGTACTTGCTTAGTAGCAAACTATTCACATCCAGTGACTTGAATGTTTAGATAGGACTCTGTATTAGGCTGGTAATTCATTTGCATATGTGAATACTGTGCCTTGCCTATAAGATGAACACTGACACTTGTTATTAGAATGTGCTGTTCATTTGTTTAGCAAATGATTGCTAGATAAGTAGCACAGTTGTATTTTTCTTCTCAACCTAAGTTAAAATGCCTCCCTGCCAAGTTCCAGTTAGTGGGTTCTGAATTTTTATAATGTTATGTTTCCTTTCTTTCCTATGATAAACTATGTAGAGCTTGGGCAAAAGCTGTAGTCAAACCTGTTCCAAGGAAGTTGCATTTTAAAATCTCTGTGGGGACAGTTTAATAGAAGTAAGGATGACCACATTCTCTCATACTGGTAGAATCACCAACACAGTCTTTGGAATAATTTGAAAATACAAGGTCAGTTAACTCAGGCTTCCACAGAGGCTTCCTAAACAAACTCACAAAATGAAAACTGGTCCCATTTCTCCTGACACAGGAGAAAACCAAACTTCTCTTCCCTATCCTGACTGAAGTATTCTCCTATTAAGTAGTATAAAAACAGCTCTCTAAACAAATAGGACAGCCATAGACAATAACCCTGAGACCAAGCCATCCAAAATTAGATATCCTATTTGGTGAAATTCTAAAACTGGTTAAGACAGGGCAGAGTTCTGTTCACAAGTGTCAGTGCTTGATTTTAACATTTCATTTAACCTGTTTCTCCAAAAGTTGTCTGCTTTAGGAAAAATAAATCACCAATCTACAGCAATTCCAAATAAGTTAAAAATCTTACATTTGGTGTAATATAATAAATCTTTTGATACAAAGTAAAATATAAACTATTCAGTAATAGAAAAATAAGTTTCTCTGCTTTTCAAATACCATATGTTTCATAAATATTTAAAGAATATTAGTTTAAAGAAGTCCCAAATTATTAACCTATCTAGAGTATCCATGTATCTCAAATAGGTTGAAGATCCTATGTAGTAATTTCTCTATTGCCTATGCAGCATGTAATCATGTTCATCATCCATTTTAGCTTGGTGTGGACGTTGCTAACATTTAACATGTGTTGAATGCCAGAGTTTTCCTAAATAAGCACACAGTCTGTGATTTCTGTAGCAGGATTTTTCATTATCCTTTCTGTGTTTCTTAGATGACTTATTTTCCTTCATAAAGATCTCTTCTAGTTTGGCTATTAAAAAAATCTACTAATTTTGCCTCCATGCTGGTTTAAGAAAGGACAAGAGGAAAGTAAACTAGACCACCATTTTTTTTCTTCGCGATTTAGAGTATTAGGTTATGTTTTCAACCTAATACGTGGTTTTTAATGAGCACCTTTGGGATATTAATTCTGTTTTTACTCTTATTTATTTATTTACTTTTAGCCTAGATAACTGTTAATTTTGTGCTCTCTTTGTACTTTTGGCCCATCCAGAAGTGCAAGGTACCTGAATTTAATAGCGAGGCTTCCTCCTGCTTCTGTGCTTGCTAAGCGAGGATGTGTCCTATAACTGTCTGCTTTCCCAGTCTATTGCAGGTCTATTCTATAGCTGAGGATTTTTTAAAAAAGAAATTTGGGCCAACAAACTTCTATTCTGTGAAGTTAGGACAACCATTTTCTAAAACTGCCACCAGTTTATATAAGAAAGATATTTTTCCATACAAAGACATAGAAAGATTATTATCATAGAATAAAGTTTTTCCCGTGAAAGGTGATTTGATAGAACAGTGGTAGGATTTCTGCATTAAAATCATATTTTATTTCCATCTGCAGCGTAACTTGGAGAAGCCTCAGAGAATGAGCATCCACTGCCTGGTGGAATGTGCGGTCAACTGTCAGCTCTCGGGGTGGACAGCATGGACTCAATGTTCAAAGACCTGTGGCCATGGAGGTATTTGGGTTCCCTATGTTTGTCCCCAGTAAACACTTTGGATGATGATTATGATGATGATTTTAATTTTATTTTTTTAAACTAGGCTCCATGCCCAGTGTGGAGCCAAATATGCGGCTTGAACCTCACAACCCTGAGATCAAGACCCAAGCGGAGATCAAGAGTCGGTTGCTTCACCAACTGAGCCAACTAGGTGCCCAACAGTTTGGTTTTTAAATATCTTTCTGGATGCCATAGCTTGACAAATGGGCATAAGGCACATTGGCCAGTTGGTGGAGGCAGTGTGAGGCTGACCCAGAGGGGAGGACAGATAGAACTTGCTTTGTATCAGTCCTTTCTGTCAAGGTAGAGGTTGCAAGCCTGACCTGGCCACAGTGGCAGACATTAAAAGAGCTGGTAGCCCAGTTGAGACACTGTTTTTTCAAAAGGTCATAAATTTGAGGTACCTGGGTAGCTCAGTCAGTTAAGCATCCAAATCTTGAGTTTGGCTCAAGTCATGATCTCAGGGCTCTGTGCTGGGTGTGGAGCCTGCTTAAGATTCTCTCTGTCCCCCTCTCTCTAGCTACTCCTTTCTTAAAAAAAAAAAAAAAAATACTGGCCTTCATAGTTTTTGAAATAAGTATGTCTTTTGTAAGTAATTTTGTGTCAGACAAATCCCCAAATCAAAATAGCTTAATATACCAGACTAGAGACTACTTTTCCACTCATATAAAAGGGTTGTTTGCACTTTAGAAAAGTCAGTCAAGAACACAGGTTGATGGAGGATCTATCACTGTAACATGACCAGTTGTCTCTGGAGGGTGCCTTCCAGTAGGCTCTATACAGGGTTTGATGGGCCACTTTGGAGGTAGCATACATCCCTTCCATCCATATTATACAAAATTTAGTGCCATGTTCCAGCTCAATGCAAGATGGTCAGGCAGCAAATATAGTTTCTAGATGGCCAGTCACTTCTCAGAAATAGTGTTCACTATGGAGGAAAAGGAGTATAAATCTATAGTGAGCAGATAGAAACCATTACCACAAGTTTCTAGGACCTCAGTGGACAAATGATATACAATAGCAAGGAAAGGCAACTGATACTCAGAAGCTAGGCAAATGGATATATAGTTAGCACTCCAGCACCAGACTAAAGTGAGGTCCAAGACCTTGTCCCTGGAGAAGAGTTCAAGAAAATAATTAGAAAGCACAGACTTGTGGTTTAGGATAGGACTGTGGTTCTGAAAAAGATTCTAGCTTATTGTAAGGTAGATATCAGATATTTGGAGTAGGGTCCTAGGGAAAAGTCTTGTTGTATGGTTAGGCACTAAGCAGAGGAGAAGGGAAGAATTGCAAGTTGCAGGAATCATGGAATCAAAATGGAAGGAAGATACAACAAGACCTGGATCTGATTGCCAAACAAAAATATTTGGGACAGATTTCTAGAAGTGACTGGACTACTGGCACTAGAATATAGGCTGATTTCTAAGCTACCTCCAAACAAGTCACTGGAGTTACAGATAATTCTCTGCCTCAGTTGGGATTATCTGAGGAACTGGGGCAAGATGCAGCATGGAAAAGGGGCCCATATGTGAACTCAGCTATCAGATTTTGGAGAGGGCAGAGCTAAAAACAGTAGTCAGGATCTGTACTAGGAAAAATGTGGCTAAGGAAATTGAAGACTATTTCTGCAAAAAGCATCATTCACAATGAAAATATGAGAGTCACAAGTCCAGTGGTGACATGCCATATCCTGTGCAATTGAGAGTCTGTAAAGAATCTCAGGAAACCAAATGGAAAATCTGAAAATTTCAGTGATTGACTGTTCCTCACTCAAATATTCTGATTGGCAGCATGGTATAGTCTCCAGTTGGGCATCCACTTAAGCATTAGGTTAATCTAGGTTCAAGTTGGAGATGTTTAGGGAAATTACTTAATCTGATTCTCAGCTTCTTTATCTGTAAAATAGAATTCATGCATACTGGAGGTGTTTTTTGTTGGAGAATTAAATAATATGAAGTATATAAACACACCTAGTACAGTAACTGACACATCATGGGTGTTTACATTGTATGTTAATTTGCATCTCTATCTTCGTAGCTCCCAATAGTGGAGAGGGTCATCAGAACTCCCTAGGATCTTTTAAGGATTATTCTATAGATTTAGGCACTCTGTCTCTCAACCTCATTTCTCATCCTTTTACCCCACTTAAAAGCCACATATTATAGTCATAGCCTAAGTGTATTTTTATTTTTTAATTTTTTTAAAATTTTTTATTTATTTTCAGCACAACAGTATTCATTATTTTTTCACCACACCCAGTGTTCCATGCAATCCGTGCGCTCTATAATACCCACCACCTGGTACCCCAACCTCCCACAACCCCGCCACTTCAGACCCCTCAGATTGTTTTTCAGAGTCCAAAGTCTCTCATGGTTCACCTCCCCTTCCAATTTCCCCCAACTCCCTTCTCCTCTCTAACTCCCCATGTCCTCCATGCTATTTGTTATGCTCCACAAATAAGTGAAACCATATGATAATTGAATCTCTGCTTGACTTATTTCACTCAGCATAGTCTCTTCCAGTCCCGTCCATGTTGCTACAAAAGTTGGGTATTCATCCTTTCTGATGGAGGCATAATACCCCATAGTGTATATGGACCACATCTTCCTTATCCATTCGTCCGTTGAAGGGCATCTTGGTTCTTTCCACAGTTTGGTGATCTTGGCCATTGCTGCTATAAACATTGGGGTACAGATGGCCTTTCTTTTCACTACATCTGTATCTTTGGGGTAAATACCCAGGAGTGCAATTACAGGGTCATAGGGAAGTTCTATTTTTAATTTCTTGAGGAATCTCCACATTGTTCAAAGGGACCAACTTGCATTCCCACCAACAGTGTAAGAGGCTTCCCCTTTCTCCATATCCCCTCCAACACATGTTGTTTCCTGTCTTGTTAATTTTGGCCATTCTAACTGGTATAAGGTGATGGCTCAGTGTGGTTTTAATTTGAATCTCCCTGATGGCTAGTGATGATGAACATTTTTTCATGTGTCTAATAGCCATTTGTATGTCTTCATTAGAGAAGTGTCTGTTCATATCTTCTGCCCATTTTTTGATATGACTGTCTGTTTTGTGTGTGTTGAGTTTGAGGAGTTCATTATAGATCCTGGATATCAACCTTTTGTCTGTATTGTCATTTGCAAATATCTTCTTCCCATTCTGTGGGTTGCCTTTTTGTTTTGTTGACTGTTTCCTTTGCTGTGCAGAAGCTTTTGATTTTGATGAAGTCCCAAAAGTTTATTTTGGCTTTTGTTTCCTTTGCCTTTGGAGACATATCTTGAAAGAAGTTGCTGTGTTTTTTTTAAAGATTTTATTTATTTATTTGACAGACAGAGATCACAAGTAGGCAGAGAGGCAGACAGAGAGAGAGGGAGAGGCAGGCTCCCCACTGAGCAGAGAGCCTGATGCGGGGCTCAATCCCAGGACCTTGGGATCACGACCTGAGCCGAAGGCAGAGGCTTTAACCCACTGAGCCACCCAGGCTAAGTTTATTTTTAAAATGCAGATCTGAATAGTTGTTTTCTTATGGACTTTAAAATCTATTAAACAAATACCCATGTGCCAGTTTTTGTTGAATGTGTTTGGGAGCAGCAATGGGTAGAGGTACACACTTGCCTCTTCTCATGGATTTACAATGTAGCTGGACAGTAGACAATAAACCAGCAAAGACGTAATACTGTATGTTGATGAGTTCACTATGGACTCAAACAAATGAGAGGTGGTTTTCACATTAGTGATGTCTTTTGTCAGAACAACTGGTTGCTAAGGAGTCCAGCAGTGACTCACCCTGGGTATTCCACAGCTATAAACACAGTAGTCTCGTCCTTATGGGTTTCTGGGAGGGGTCTCTTTTACAGTGGTGAAGGGTAGCATGGAAAAGTAGAGAAAGGATGAAGTCCTGTACTGTAAACATGGTCCACCAGGACCCATGGGATCTCACCCATGCCTGCCTCTCTATGCCTGTCACCCTCCCCTGATACATTGGCTCTCTCTGCTCTCATACAGTGTATTTCAGTCATCCTTGAGTGTGTGCTACTTTTCCTTATGTGGAGCATCTTACCATCAACCCACTACTGCCTCCTACTACCCTTCTCATGCAAGAAGTGAATCATTTGTTATGTCTGTATGTCTGAAGGGCCAAAGACCCTGTTTGGGTTCTTCATGGGTGAATTCTCCCCAGTTCCCTTGAGCATATGTGTGCCTGACAGATTGGAGGAATTTCAGTTAATATCTGTCATTGCCCCTGCAGTTCTTCATTATAGGGGAAGAACCCACATACTGGATCACAAGCCCAAAGGCAGCCAAAACTGCCAGTGAATGTTTTCCTCACCCTCGAACTAAATGCACATGTCTTAGGTACCATTACCCAAGAATATGTTCAATGCAAAAGAGACAGACCTGTTTATTATTATTTTTGCCTGGCAGTCCTCATTCTGCCACTGTACCAAGTCAATGAAACATGACAGATCTCTGTGTTATACTAATATACTACCTTTAAAAATAAGACCCTTAATTGTAAGTTTAATACCAAGTATTTAATTTTTCAAGCAGTTCTGTTGTGCTATGGACTCAGCAGCCTGTTTGTCTATTAGAAAGACAAAAGCAAACAAAAGAAAAACTTCCCCAAATCTGAATCCCACTATTGGAGAATTCTAGGTAATTAGAGTTTGAACTTAAAGTCACCTTTTCTAAGCCTTAGAATATTAAACAAAGAGAAGCAATCGAAGATTTCCTAAGGAAGTTACTGTGTGAACTAAGGTACCAGTGGGACTGGGGAAGGAATGTTAACTACTTGGAGAAATCAAGTTACATAAAGCTCTTGGAAGTCGTCAAAATAGTATGCACTGGCATTCAAAATAGCACTAGTTACAAGTTACCTCTTGCTAGTTTCTAATGGTCTATTAGAATATCTTCTTGGGAATCCTTTCTTGATCTTTAGATGTCTTGATCTCCTGAATTGTCAGATGTAATTATACATTTAAAAATACATTCCATAATCCTGATATCTGTCAGACCCTCCAGTGATCTAAGGGTGTGTGTATTCTGTGTTTCTTAATTCATTCAAAAAAGATTTATGAAGCTTATATCTATTATCCTGGCACCTAACAGTGTCTTCTTTCATTGTCAAAAGTGACAATGTGAAAAATAAATTATATGATGACCATGCCAGTTAGATGTCTGTTCTTGAAGGCAGGACTGTTGAAGTGTATTCAGGTTTTACAAATATTCATTGGATGCTTTCTGAGTGTCAGTTGTTCTCGCAACAGCTGAGCCCACACTGTAAGGAACAGAAGGGATCCCAGGCAAACAGAGTCCCCTGACGTCATACAGTGAGTGTCCAGTGGAAAAGTAGTTGGTGATGATGACAATACAGATAGCAAATAAATGAAGATATAAACACAGAAATAACCAATATCCACAATGAAAGCAAAATCGATCGTGTGATGGAGAATAAGGATATCAAGTAGTTTGCCAGGGAGTGAGGGACGGGGGAGGAAAGACTACCCAAGTGGTGATATTTATGTCAACACTGAATGGCGAGGTGCCACAGCTCTTACAACTGGTGCTTTCTTTAGGAGGCTGCTCTTACTCAATTCACAAGCATTTTTTGACTTCCTGTTACATTGAAGCCCCTTGACTACCTGTTACATTGAAGCCATTGTCAGGACCTACAGACAAAAACCTAAAAATCAGTATTTTTGTAATTATATTTGTACCCAATTTCAATTTTAACAAATAAATTGAATGGTACAAGGAAGAATAGAACACACGGGCCTAGAATTTCTAAGCACCCACCCTCAGGATTTTGCAGAGAGAGTCTTCGGCTATGTTCCGTTTTACCCCACAGCCCCCAAACTTGTCCAGTTCCAGCCCTAATCTTAGAGCCCCACTCTTCTCTGATCATCACCTGCCCCTGCCTCCACCACAGGCAGATAGTAACGTTTCCGAAATGAGAGAATTACGTATTTAGATCCCGCCTTAATCCTCAGGCACAACCTAAAAGCAACAAGCAAACAGCAATAATCAAAAGCAAAAGTGTATGGCACAGATGAATGTGTTTCTTAAAAGAGGCCAAACTCTGGAGCTGAAAGGGTTGGAAGCTATCATCGGAAAGCATCTGTACCTTGTCCCTTCTGAGACAGTGTGCCAGCAGCTGTCTTTTGTATGAGGCGCTTTCATTTTTCCAACTGTTGGTAGCAATGGGGCAGAAACCATGAGAGGAGAGAGTTTATTTAGTCACATTAAAGTGGGCAAGAAAGTTGCATGGGAGTCTGACTCCAGCACCTGCGGCTCTCCGCGGACTTCTTTATCAAAGGCAAAAAATTCACACAGTTGTCGCAATTTATCAGTTCCCTGGCTGTCAGGTAAACGCTGGTGTGCTGGCTGTCCCAGGTGCTCCCCCCACGAGCCACACTTCCGCCATCAAATCCACAGAACTACCTTGATCTGGGGAGAGATTTTAAAACGAGTTCTTTCTTTATTTTCCAAGTGTCTGGATTGTCTCTTTAATGTACACCTGATGCTTGGCATAGACTTTCTAATTGTGTTAAAGATTTCAAGGTCAGAACAGTTTGAATCCAATTTATTTCACGTCAGAGAGAGACTGATTTTAAGCTTCCACTAAGGAATCTTTTTAGATAGATTTCAAAGATCAAAGCTTGTAATAGAAGAGCTTAATATTTGGATTAGTCATGTTCTTTGTTGAATTTTCATCAGTTCAGTGGAATGTAGAATTCCCTAAATTTAGCATATCATGAATTATTCATAATTATTATTTGACTGATAACACTCTAAGAATGTTATTAATCTCAAACTGATTTTTTTCCTATTTTGTATTTTTTAATTCAGTGTATATGAGTTTATGTTTTCTATATTATTTAAACCAGCCTGATTCTTTTTTTCCCAGATGGCATATAATTTTTCTGTCAACTCTGGCTTATAATGCAAAAATAATTTTGTATTAACTCCAAAGTACCGCCCCTTTGTGATCTTTCTGGCTTTTTTTTTTTTTCTTTAAGCAAAGATAAGCTGGTAGTCTTCAGTTTTAGTGTCTGTATAAAATGTGATCAGTGTGGTATCCTTGACCAGGCACAGTCCAATAGTTACAACAATTCAAACTTACTTGTTATATCAAGTAATTAGTTCCTATGACAAGAGAATAAGAGCTAAATTATAAAATGGCAGAATGGGGAATACAAAAGACTGAACAAGAAATCAGAAGATCTGAGCTTTCGAGCTAGCTTTTCCAATGGCAAGTTGTAGGTCTTTGAACTAGTCTTTGGAGAACTCACTTGCACTACTTTTTATCTGTAAACTGATGAAATGTTAGAATAATTACTGCTTGACATCTTTTGGTTAAAGGCACAATTGTTGGAGGCAGAAGTGTTTTAGTAACTTTTTACAATAGTACTATGAAGTATAGGCATAGGCAGATCTTCACAGGCAGGGTGATAAACAAGTAACCTGCTCAAGTCATGTAGTTGGCCGGTTCTGGAGGAAAGATTGAAACCCATATTCATGCATCTCCAAAGCCCCATTTGTTCCACTTGCCCCTTTGCATCTGAAACTATACTTGTAAATGTTTGTGTTATATCCATGGCCCTGTGTATCACTGTATAAAAATTCTCATAATTTATAAGTATATTTAAAAATAAGTAGAAGAAATGGATCTCAGATTAGGACACAAAGGGCAGTAAGAGTTTTAAGAGGTCCGCTAGAATTTTAAGCCTCCTAAATGTACACTTGTTTCCTAATCAATAATGTTGCATATTATGTAGCACATCAATCGGAATGTAGCTAGAGAAATCCACTATGACCTGGGAAAGGTGTGACTGGTGGACACAGTAGGAGCAGGATGGCCAAAATCACTCTCTCTGCCCTGCTCCTTTTGCATCATGTGGGGAGCTCCTTGTTGGGGTATCTCTGCAGTATATAGGTTTTTACGGTCGTCCATCAAGTTTTGTTAGCTTTTAATGGGACAGGAATCTGATTGTTGAGTGTAGACATGGAGATGAATGGCTAGAACACACTACAGAGAAGTCAGGAGCTCTTTATTTCTAAACCAAGTCAAGGGTGCCTAATCTTCTGTCCTTGAAAGATCTATCACGATCCGTGATACCGTGGTATGTCTCAATTTCTGAAACTGTGGTCTAGTTGTTTTTTACTTAGCTGACCTCACTCCCAGATAGATGGTCAAGTCTTGGACTAGTCTGCTTTACTGTGAAAGCCTTATAGAATCTTTATCTTGCCTAACTTGAGTGTTCTCTTCTTGGATGAAAGGTATCCAGATGCCTGCAACAATTTTTAGAGAGGCCAAAAAATCCTTCTGTAGGAAAAAGCTTTGGACTGTAGCTCTGAATGCAGAACTTTTGCCGTATCTTCCTTCTCTAACAATGCCAACTATAGGCCAAAGATCAGTCTAAGTTGCAGATCAGGGCCAAAATTTTTCCCCACTCTGTTACATTAGAGTGTAACACTGATCCCAAATCCATGACCACCAGAGTGGATATTTAAAACAGTGTTTACACTTAAACTTGGATATAAAGTCTAGGCAGTATTTTTTTTTTTAAGTTGTTTTGTTTCTTTCTTTCTTTCTTTCTTTCTTTCCGTAAACACACCACATGTGGGGCTCAAACTCACAACCCTGAAATCAAAGATCACATGCTCTACCAACTGAGCCAGCCTGGTGCCTACAAGAGATATTTGTTAAGAGTATAAAGAGCCTCATGAAATAAATTGAACATTTTAGACAATGTAACTGTCCACTGCTTTTAGGAATGTACTGAGAAGTACCCCAAAACAAATAAAGAGCTCTCAGAGTGGAAGAAGTTAGTACTTATAGTTGTAAATACCTTTTACTAAAGGAAAATAGGAAATATATGAATACAGGCAACACATTTATTGCACAGGGTAGACCTAAGTACACATTTCAGACTTGTCCAAGTGGTCTAATAATTACAGCACAGCATCTGATGCCTGACTTGGACCAGATTGAAAACCTTTGAGAAGCACATGCTTTTGGAATAAGATGGATTTATGTTCCCACATAGCTGTGTGACTTTGCAAAAACATATTTAACTTCTCTGAACTTCAGTTTATGAAGCAAGAATATTAATAACTGTGTCTGAAGCAGAGTCTGAGATTGGGATTCTTGTTGAAGTGATTTATTTGAGGGTAGTGGGGAGAGCAGGTACTCTCTGGGGAAGGGAGAGCCAAGCAAGCAGGATAAGGAAAGGAAAAAATCTAAACTAGAATGTACTATATCACCTCTGTATTTTAGCACATTGTATTCACTTAACTCAGTCCCTCCCTCCATAACACTGAATGCTTTTGTAATGACAAAAGGTATTATACAACAAACTGTCCTAACCAGAGACATAGGTGATCAAAATTGATTAATAGATTGACCGGATCAGCTATTAATGAGGTTTTTGTGAGCATCCCCTGGCTTCTTTTTCGTTTATTTTGTCATCTGCTATTATTTGTTACTAACATTAAGTAGCAGGCACCAAAATCTTAAAGATAAATCCACAGGAGGAAATACTTAAAATGGAAACACCATATTAAATAACCTAATTTTTTGTTGAACATCAGAAAGGACCACCATCAAGTTGAAGTTAGTGACATTGAGCCCCACCTTTCATGGTGTAAATTGGCCAATCCCTTGTAGATGTCAGCTGTGAAAGACCATTACGAATAAGCCTTGAAAATTCAATTCCTATTCAAAAGAAATAATGCCCAGGTGGAAAGCAAACCAGTCCTGATATTCAGATAACATGCTATAAGCTCAAAGTGACTTCTTATACTACTGTTATTCTATTTCCATGTCTGCAGTGCATTGGAGTTTGTGAGTATGTTTATCTAAATTGCTCAGGTCTTTTATTTAATAAACTATTTAAGATTAAGTAGGCATGTTCTTTATTGCTCATTATTCTCGTATTTCCTTTTCCACATTCCCCTCCATACCTACTTTGCACTGTTTGTCTGGTCATATTCAAGCTGCCCAGAGCTATCAAAACCATAATTTTCAATTAACCCAATGACCATATATCAGGGCCACAGATGAACTATTGTTTAAAGCATGCCACTATAAAGGTATATGGTGGCTGGCACCTTGGATCTGAAAGTCTGGTCAGAGAACCATTGCATTGACTCCATTTCCTTTTATGAATTTATACAGTGACAAATATTTATTTTGTGAGGTTTTTTACTACTTACATTTTCCACAGCCCCTTTGTCAGTGGAGCCCCAGAGTGAAGTCTGAATACTTCAGTGGGCATGTGATCTGGTCCAATATCCTTTAAACCTATATGTAGGCACCAATATAGTCCTCTCTTCGGGTGTGTGTGGGATGTGTGTACCTCACTGTCTTTTCTTCCTGGCATTCGTACCGTGCAATTCTTTCTTCATCACTGCAAGTAATAATTGCTATTTTAACAGTAGGCCCAATATCACTGTTGCTCATAATGAGTTCCCAATGTTCCTCAAGGGAGGAGAGGAAAAGAGGGAATTGCTAGCAATTCCTACCCTACTGTAATTTGGGTCTTTATTAAATTGGAAACATATTTTGTAAGGGAGTGCTTTTCTCTCTTTTATAGCCTAAAGAGTAGATGAACAGAGTCGATTTTGGTTTTTACATCTCGTTGGTACTGCTTGTTAAACATCTTATCTATAGCTGCCATTGAATTCAGTTCCAAATAGATTCCTAGTCCTCTTTTACTGAAAAACATAAACCCAAAAAGAGGAATCCAGAGAGAGCGTCCAAGAAAATGCCCCCATTTTCAGATTGGAAGCATTGGGATAGGCATGGTAGAAATCTCCACTCTTACTCTGAGGGCAGAAGGAATCCAAGCTACAGTGTAGTGTTTGGTGAGTTGGGACCAGGCAGAATCATTGGGGATTTCATAACTGTATGCTTTTCATATCATAAACCCAACAGAACACAAGGAGAAGCAGTCGGTGCCAGTTGTAGAAATAGATATGAAATATCAGTTGTTAAAATAAATGGCTAAAAATAGAAGTTTTAACAAACAACTGCTGTATTTTAGATATACTATATGATGGTTTATATATGGTATTTTTTTATTTATATAACCAATGTGAGATGATGCTAAGGAATCCTCATCATCTCAGTGCTTTTCACCTGAGTCAGTATAATTGTGAATTCTGAAGGAAGGAAAAGTCTTTATAACATCAACATATTCACTAAGGAACTGACCGTTTACGAAGCCATCCCCCAACCAACAACCTTTCTCCATTGACACGTGTTCTGTCATTCCATCAGAATATTTGCTGATCAGTCCCTAGCTGCAAATAGAGTCCATACCCAGAACAAAAGGATACAAAATGGAACCATTTGTACATCAAAGACTAAAGGGAGCTCGTGAGAAAGTTGATGAAAAGTGAGTCATAGGCCAAAGAATGATGATCAAACTGCAAAAGTCAATCACGAAACAATGCATCTTTTATAGGATAATGATAAAATTACATAAGAAATATTAATGACTGATTTATAATTTTTCCTAATATTGATCACTTTGTAACAGTTATCATCCACACAGTAGTTGATATTAGATCAAATAAACTCCACCCACATACGTTTCTATTTCCAGAAAAAGTCCCATTTAGACTGTATTTAAAAAAATTTAATTTCCATTTAAATAGACTGATTAAGTGGCATTTCTCCTCACAAGAATTATCCTCAGATAGTAAGAACTTTCTGTATATTACAGAAGAGGAAACTCATGTTCTGAGGAGTTAAGTACTTCCATGTAGTCCCATCACTTACGAGCTGTTAATCTGAGAGAACTGTTTCCAACTAGAGAATTTTGATGCCAAGTCCAGGTTTCTTTTCACCGTACATCAGCTATTTTAAACTTCTCTTTCCCTTCCATTCTATATCACGTTGAAACTGAATATATTCAATTTGGCCACATTTTCCTCTGCTTTTCCCCTCACATGGAAATTCACTATCACCAAAACTATTTCTTTAGGCTCCTGATTTTAGGGATTCCTTTTAGAATAATCAGCGTTGAAAGATACTGCCTGGATGGATAGTCCAACCTGTCTGATGTTTGGAATCCTGGGCAATTTTAAACAACTACCTTTGGAGATGGTGGGCCTCCTTACTGATGCCATCTCTATCTGTATCTAGATCTGTATCTGTATCTGTATCTGTAGCTAGATTTAATATTTACAACTGCAGCACTTGTGAAAGAGTGATTAATTTGGGGAGTGCTTTCTCTGATAATTTATACAACCCAACTATCCCTGACATAAAGAAAAGTCCCCAGGGGGCTCAGTTGGTTAAGGGGCTGACTTCAGATCAGGTCATGAATCTTAGGGTCCTGAAATCGAGCCCTGCCCCCTTGCTTATCGGGGAGCCTGCATTTCCTTCTGTCAGCCACTCCCCCTGCTTGGGTGCACACACAAAAAAAATCTCTGACAAATAAAACTTAAAAAAGAAAAAAAGAAAGAAACTTATATCAAGTACCCCACAGAAACCTTTTACACACTCATGCCTTCATTAGCAACATTTTGTCACTGAACTTTAATATTAGCCACTTAAACATGACAATACGCTTCAAAGTATAGGATTGTTATAAGCTCCTTGGTTTTAAAATACTGTATTCTTGGTAGTAATTGGCATTGTTTGAAAATCTTATTTTTGTGTACCTCACTGTCTTTTCTTCCTGACATTAGGATAGCAAAAGGCAGAGAAACCCTATGGCTGTGCTTTCAAGGAATGATTTTAAGACTTCCATTATTTCAAAAAGTAATAGCATCATTTTTTTTCTGTTGAATACATTAGGTTTCCCCCAGCTCTATGTCCAGCAAGATATCTGTCACTTTAATAGAAATGACTAAAATAGTTGTAAAGTAATGGCCATCTACATGCCATCAATTCAAGCACAAACTTGAAATTATTTGGTTATAATGAAATAGAGCCTCTTTAGCTGTGATAAAGGCAATACTGCATTGTTATTATTCTTACAGCAATGGATAGAATAGAATCCAATTATAATGACATTTAGGGTAATAGGTATTTAGGTCAAGAGGATAAACATAAAGAATATTATAAAACTGAGGAGTATTTAAGCAGGAATTAATGTAAAATCTTGAACCAAATGTATTCACCAAGCAGGGACAAAATTTCAGATGAATGATGTCCAACTCTTATGATTTGAATTGAGTCATGCTGGGGAGAACATCAAAAATGCATGGTCTTGGGACGCCTGGGTGGCTCAGTTGGTTAAGCAGCTGCCTTCGGCTCAGGTCATGATCCCAGCGTCCTGGGATCGAGTCCCACATCGGGCTCCTTGCTCAGCAGGGAGCCTGCTTCTCCCTCTGCCTCTGCCTGCCATTCTGTCTGCCTGTGCTTGCTCGCTCTCCCTCTCTCTCTGACAAATAAATAAAATTTAAAAAAAAAAATGCATGGTCTTCATAGGAGTTCACACCCAGGAAGAATGGGTTGATTCTGTCATTAACCAAACACATGTCATTGCTGACTCAAATTTATCTTCATCCAAAGTTCCTTTTATGTTTCCCATAAAAGGACGTGGTAAGTGGTTATCCTTGCTCTCTCAGTTCAGGACTAATACAGCAGCCTCTGGACCAAAACTTTGACTTTGAATCTTGTCTTGCACCTTACTCACTTCACTCATTTTGTTGACCTTAGACAAGTGAGTTAGAGTCTCCCTCATCCTCCTTATCCAAAGTATTGAAAGAATTTTCCTTTAGGGTTGTTTTATCCTTCAGCATTTAAGTATTTAGAACATTACCTTTGTACTTGGTACTTGCTCAATAATTTATATACTATCATACATTTTCAGATACCAGATATTACATAGACAATGTATAAAAATATGAATTTAACAGATATTCAGTTAGTGCTTAATACATGTGAAGCACCATGTTAGGGACAAGAGCCTGAACCTTAAGGATGAAGAATGGGGTGACTGGAGCCTCCTAGGGGCACCTGGGTTTCTCAGTGAGTTAAGCATCTGACTCTTGATATTGGCTCAGGTCTCAGTCACAGGGTGGTAAGCTCAAGCCCCACCTTGGGCTCCACACTGGGAGAGGAATCTAACTCAAACAAAAACAAAAACAACTTCTAGTTTTCCCCATTGGTTTTCTCAGAGAGAATTAGTTTAGCACAAAATCTGTAATCTTCTAGTAGCCAGGAAGAGGTCTAGTCTAGTGAAAGATGAGTCACTCTTTCTCATCCCTGAACTTGAGAACATCTGAGAATTATCTAGACCCAGGGCTTTCAAGGGAATTCTGTGTTGAAGTTCTCCCTCACTTTCCATTTTTCTTAACATAGAAATCTAGAATCTGTGACATCAATTAAAAGACCCCACTTTAAATAGCTTTAATAGGGGCGCCTGGGTGGCTCAGTGGGTTAAAGCCTCTGCCTTTGGCTCAGGTCATGATCTCAGGGTCCTGAGATCAAGCCCCACATCGGGCTCTCTGCTCAGTGGGAAGCCTGCTTCCCTCTCTCTCTCTGCCTACCTTTCTGCCTACTTGTGATCTCTGTCTGTCAAATAAATAAATAAAATCTTTAAAACAACAACAACAACAATTTTAAATAGCTTTAATAGCACTGCCTCAACATATTCTTACCCTAGCTCTGTTTGGACCACACTGGCCTTCTGTCAGTGCCACAAATGTGGTTTGCTCCTTTGCATCTCAGGGCTTCTTCATGTGCCCTTTCTTCGGCAATAAGACACCTCTCGTACATCATGTCTGGCTGACTTCTTCAGGTTTCTGCTCAAAGGTCAGCTGCTCATGGAAATGCTCTGACTCCTTCCCAGACTGGCATGTACCCCCATAACATGCTGTCATGGAACTGTCTGTTGTTTTTTTTTTTTTTAATCACAAATACAATTAAATAGTTAACTTTATAACAATAGTGGAAGGACATCATATTCACAGACAATAGCAATGAAACTACTTGTACATAGTATCTCATCAAAAAAGACAGATTAAGGACAGGAGTGAGTTGGGGAGAGAGCAAGAGAGAAGCTCAGACATTTAAATTCTGCCCACTGTTCCCCTTTAACAGGTTTAAGACCTGATGCTTATGAGTGGGTGTTAAATGACATGGGAGCCCTGCTTTTTCCTTGGCTATTCCTATTAACCAGTTGTCTTTTTTTTTTTTTTTAATGAATTGGAATACCAGTATTTGAACATATTTTTTTCAAACATCCAGCCTCCTTCACACAAGCCAACAACTTCATTCATCTTGTGTTTAGTGAAAAAACAATTTGGCTCTAAGCTGTAGGACAATTGTCCATATTGAATTAATTGAAAGATAGTCTGGAGACCTTGGGATGGCAACTTCCTAAGGAATTTTCTAGGATAATTTAGGTTGTGGCAATTTTCACCCTACTTGCTAATTTAGAACCTACCAAGAAAGATACAACTCTATTTTTAATATTTTTAAATTTTGGCCTAAAGTACATGGTCTATGAGGGCAGAAGCTAAATCTGGCAATTTCATCCCTGTATTCCTAGCACATAGCAAGATGTCTGGATCATACTGCAGCTTAATAAATATTTGTCAAATTAATTAGCACTCCCTCAATGTTTACAGGATCAGTCTATTTGGGCAACAGTACAGAGTTTGGAGTTAGGAAGACTAAAGTAAAAGGCAGACAGAATTCCAAGACCTTAAGCATTATGGAAATCTTCCATAACCTGCATGTCTATAGGAAACTAACTTAAAATGGCAGGAAAAACTGAGAGCCAGACATGACAAAGTTCGGTGTATTTTAATGAAGACTTGTGTATGTAAGACAACATTCTGTTTTGTTTTTTTTTAAAGATTTTATTTATTTGACAGAGAGAAATCACAAGTAGGCAGAGAGAGAGAGGAGGAAGCAGGCCCCCTGCCGAGCAGAGAGCCCGATGCAGGACTCGATCCCAGGACTTTGGGACCATGACCTGAGCCGAAGGCAGAGGCAGAGACCCACTGAGTCACCCAGGCACCCCATTCTGGTTTTTGTTGTTGTTGTTGTTGTTGTTGTTGTTTTAATTCTCTTACTAAGCCAGCCTATAAACAAAAAGCCAACACCTTCTTTATCATTTTAGGTCAAATGAGCCGGGCTCGATTCGTCATTATGCCAACCCAAGGAGAAGGACGGCCATGCCCCACAGAGTTGACCCAGCAGAAAACCTGCCCAGTGATGCCTTGCTACAGCTGGGTCCTCGGCAACTGGTCTGCATGTAAATTGGAGGTAGGTCACGTGATGATAGTTAAAGAAATGTTTTTTAGTAGGTCTAAAGCATTTGTCTGCTCAACCTGTGTGCGGATGGAATAGATTTCACAGCACTAGGGGCCTGGCACTATGTATTTTTATGCAATAGAACACACGCAAAATTACAACCGAATGACTTAACCTTATGCCGAGTGTTATTGCCAGGAAAATAGCCATTCATTAGGCATGGCTTCTCATGGGATCATGGGACTTTCTTTCTCTTGGGTGTTCTCTGGAATACAATGTTATGTTCTTGGCTTGTTGAAAATATCAAAGTATTATTTAATTAGGCAAAACCCTGATGCGATGGAAATGCACAGCTTGCCTTATTTCTTCAAGAGGCACTTTAAGGCTTAGACAAAATCTTGCATATGGGCAGAAAACCAAAAGTGTATGAAAGTTATATTTTAACATTATTACACAAACCAAGGTTACTACATTTTCCTCAATGATTACTTTTTTATTGACCTGAAATATAAATGCCTAGCAACATCATCATATATCACATACCCAGAGCTTTTGCTAGATCAGCAAAGATCCTCTCCTGCATTTTCTCTGTGGTTTCTTGTATAAGAAAAAGCACAATTGATTTTCTTTAGGTTTTTATTTTACTAGTTTATCCTTCAGTTCATATTCCAAAGCACATTTTAATTAGGTAACAATAATTGTGATTATACGTTATGAAATCTACCGAGTATTCTCCGAGAGATGTTTAGTGTTCCTGTCAGGATGACATTGTCATGCCGCATTACTGTCTTGCAGAAGTTAAATGCCCATGGATTTTAATAAGTCCCAGAGGAACAGCAGTGTGTGGTACATTTGTTCAGTCTCCTTTTTACAGACAATAAGAGAACCATGCTCATTAATTCAATAGTAACCTAATGGCTTTAAATACGAATAATTTGTCTATGAGTTGAAAATCATCTTCTTTCCTAAATCTTGGGCAATTTCCAAATGCCGCTTGGAATCCCAATAAGGAAATGGAAGGAATGTTTTTCCTTAGCACGGTGATAACTGTTGACAGAGTAGAGAAAATAAACTCAAAGAATTCAGGAACCCATTGCAGGGGAAGGGAGATGAAAGTTAGCGGGGAGGGTGGGAAGATGCAGGCCTGATAAACCCCTTACTCCAAGTCTTGCCAGGCGTACAACTACTACTTCTACCTTACTTGTTCTTTCATACCTTCCCTTTTTATCTTCTCAGGTGTCAGGAGCCTTTCTTTCTTTCTTTCTTTTTAAGAGTTTTTATTTATTTGATATAGAGAGATACAGCCAGATAGGGAACACAGGCAGTGGGATTGGGAGAGGGAGAAGCAGGCTCCCCACTAAGCAGGGAGCCCAGTGCAGGGTCAAGCCCAGGACCTTGGGATCATGACCTGAGCCAAAGGCAGATGCATTATACCACTGAGCCACCCAGGAGCCTTTCTTTTTTTCACACACATATCTGTCCACTTGTCCCATGGGAACCTTATGGGGCTATGCCAAATGTAGTGTTTCAGGTTGCTGTCACATACTGAGCTTTTGCCAGAATCACAGGAGCAAGAGCGGTGGGTTGTAAACATTTTCTTTAGAAATGCCAGTGGGGGTTGGGGGTCATCACATCCTTTGGAGATACCCAGGCTTGGAGGCCATGGGAGCCCCTAGCAGCAAGTGTATCCTCAAATCTCAGAACTGCTTCCGATTTCTAGACGAGCTTCTTCTTATTCACTGGCACCTCCAGGCAGGAGGGAAGTCTGCAGTTTGACTTAATCCAGGCAAAGCTCTTGAAAAACACATTTGGAGTTAATTGTTCCAGGGTTGGCACCTTACCCAAATGGTGGGTACCCCTTCAGCCTTCTTCCCTAAGAATTTGGAGTGGTGCTAAAGCTCTTGGAAGATCGTGTATTTGCGAACTCTCACCTGTCACATTTTCCTACCTTGTGGTTGAAATAAGTAGCTCTGAAACAAGAAGAAACAAAGGTACAGAAAAAAGAAGAGGTGAAAGAGAAAGGGAAGCATGACGATAGGAGTTAAATTTTGCCCGAGTTCAAGCTGCATTTCTGCTTTTCTTGAAGCCTAACTGTGAAATCTTTGTGAGATGGCTAACCCAGTATCTTTCTGGAAGGTTGCCTCTTCTTAAATGCATATGTCAACAGAGTTTGGAACAACTGATCAAAATACATGTGGGTCTCTGCACACAAAGGAAAATCCCCACTCGCACAGCTGCACCCCTGCTTCTTCTTGTCCTTGCCTGCCAAATACAGGTTGGGCACTCACTCCCTGAGGGCGGTGGGGATATCCACGTAGCCCACTGCCATCCAATGGATCAGACCAGCAGAGGAGCTAATATAGGGCCCAGCGGATGTGCCAGTTCAGCCACAATCTTACATGGAAAGAGATTAGTACAAGGAAGCATTCATCCTCAGGCTTTACTTTTTTAGTGTTTTCTGATTTTTTTTCTTTCCAGAGTCCTCTGTTGGTAACATGTATCCACATAGAGATTGATAAATCTGTTTTAGGAGCTCAGACTCCTGAGTCTAGCGGGCTTTATTTTGGTCAAGGTTCTGTCAGTTCTTAGCTCTGCAAATTCTGCCAAGTCTGTAAGCTCTCCAAGTCTGTTCTTGTTTTGTTCTGTTTTGTTTTGTATTTTTTTTTTTTTTTTGTTTTCATCTCTTATCAGGAGAGATTGTACCTGTGTTTCTGGGAACTTTTCATTGGGATTATACCATTTTAATACAGTGCTTACCATGGTACCTGGCATAAATTAAGAGCTCAATAAATTGTAGCTGCTATTATAATTTTGATTAAAACTGTGATTATGATTATTGTCACCATCTGCCTCTCCACATCTGGTGGAGATGCCAATTCAGAACATACAAAACGTCCATCGATGATGGGGACAGAGGAGTGTCAGTGGGAGAATCCTTGGTTATTGACAGTCTTGCTCACAGAAGCCTAGGTCTGTTTTCAGCCTCTAGTGTATAAAGCTTCGTGAATGAGAGTGAGTGAATGCTTGCTTTGTGAATGAGATTATACTTCAGATACTGATTTCTCTTCATTTCATGGCTGCTGTTGTCAAAGATGGAGGAGATTCAGGTTGACTCTGGATACATACGAGAAGCATATTATTGTTTGTCCTGGTGTTTAAAGGCATCCCTGATGGAGACTTGCTTCCTGTCTTTTTAAACAAAACTCTAATCATTTGCATCTTCTGTTACCCAAGGTTCCAGACAGCAAATTTCAAATGTCATACATGCTACTGTGCCTTCATACTCTTCTCTCCACACACTCTGTAGCAAAATATCACCTTGGACAAGTCAGCAATGGATCCATCATCCAGGATAAAATGACTTCTAAGAGAGACCCCTAAAAAAGAAATTCTACTTATACTATTTTCCACTTTAGAGAGTAAACATTTACTAGAGCTAAATGAATCTGCTGCGAATCAACTCTGAACCTCTCTCTCCCAAAAAATGCACTTGGGTCCAAAATTAGGGTGCATTTCTTTTGACAGTTTCATAGTGGCCAGAGAAATGACTGGAGCGGTTATGAAGTGTTGATAAATCAGGTGTGAAATTGTCATCTTGGATAAAGAAATGCTAGCTCTTGTTAAAATTTCTAGAAGCAAAGGTGATGTCCCCAATTTATGTGCCTCTTCAGATTTTCAAGCTTTAAGTTGCTCCAACTCAGACCTCCTCTAAGTTGCACCTTTTCTTTCTTGTTACTAGGTCTTTGAATCCTAACTTCCTTATTATGTAAAGCATTTTTCTCAGCAACCGCACTGTACCAGCCTGGATGTCCAGCAGTCTGTCCAACAACCTGCCCTTGGCACTCAGCAGCTGCTGCCATGATGCCTGGCCCTGGTCGGTGTTCAGCAGGCCCAGCACCCACCCCAGACCTGCTCCATGCCCTGGCCCACCATCCTGACGGCACTGGTCAACAACCTCCTCCTTTGTTCTTGCCGCTCCAAAGGCCACAGCAGCTCCAAATCCTTAGAAAGGCAGTTTCTGGCTCCTGCAGTGGGGAAGGCATAAAAAGAACATGACACCCAGTTTTCCCAGTGCAGGGCACAGTTACCAGACTGCCACCTAATAAGGAGTTGATGGATGAGAGCACGTGGCATCCCTGATTGCAGCAGCATGGGTGCAGAGAACTTGCTCTAGCTCTTTCTCTCTCCTTCTGGACTCCCGCCATACGATCAGTAGTCATGAAAACTCTACCTCTTCCACTGAATTCTGGAACTAGTAGGAACTAACATCGCTCAGAAGTTTAGGGGAGTTAATATTGCCTGGGATTGCCTCCCTCCCTCGTCTTAGATGGTACCAAGGCATGGTGTTATCACATGGCCTGTCTGGAAGACATGGGTGTCCAAGAAGCCAGCTGGTAACTCACTACTTTGTGAAGTTGTGAAATTGAGGCCAGCTTGATAACTCACTACTTTGTATTTGCTTTCCCTCCGTTCCTGCTGTAGTTCCTCACCTTCTCTCTTGCCATCCTGGGATTTTACCTCCTTAGCATAGAAGCTCTGCCTTCCGCTCCATTTTCTATGGTACTTACAGAAAAAACAGAGCTGCTCTCTAAAGCTATCCTCATATCCAGTGGACTTATTTTTGAAGTATGAACACCTGACAAAAACTGAGGACAAAATACTCATGAGTATCTGCCAAACACATTATAGTAGGAAACCTTTCATCAGGCAGATGGTTAGGTCAGATAATCACTAAGAGCTTTCCAGTTCTATGTTTCTGTTTCTGTGAGACATTGCACAATTTTTTTCTAATTGCCCAGAAAAATCTGAGTGGGATTTATATTAAGTATCTTTTAAAAAAAAATTATTCAACAAGAAGGCATGCTGGGAAAACAACTTCTTGTGGCAAGAGAGAAAATCGATGTTTTATTGGAAACCCCAGCCTATTCCATATAAAGAAAGTACTGAATTCCCTACCAAAGAAAAACAAGCAAAGTAAAAGAGAAATGTATGCCCTGTGGCTGTACACCTGCTCTCTTGGGGAGTGATTATGGATTAGGCCATTTTAATACATACACCTAGACAAATTCTGTATTGTTTGTTCTTTTTCAGTCAATCCTGGCTGAGTTCCGAAATGAATCGTCCTAATCTGAGTACATAAATTCCATGGAATAAATTTGCATTTCTACTTCAGCTTCCCTGTCAGCTCTAAGAGAATTGCTCATTGATGCTTTATTGTCAACAATGGAAAGATAACTCCCAAGAGAAGGAAGCTACTGATTTTTCTTGGGTGAGAGGTGGCCGGAGCCAGAAACCTGGGAGATGCTTATTGTTTGGGTAATTCTGACAGTATTCTTTGCTTTAATAGGGTGGAGACTGTGGGGAAGGAGTCCAGATCCGCAGCCTGTCCTGCATGGTCCACAATGGTTCAAGCTCTCAGTCAGCTGTAAGTGTAGACGCTGTACTGTGTGGAGAAATGCCCTTTCAAGACAACATCCTGAAACAGCCATGTTCTGTGCCTTGCCCAGGTATGTAGTTTTAAACGATTGGGAGGGACTTCCCTGTGGATTTTTAAAGTCATTAAAAAAATTTTTTTTTCCTGGAAAAGCTCTCATCAAAATTGAAATTTTGAATTAACCACAATTAAAAATGCAATAAAATTATTCACTTTGGAATATCCGTACAGCTTCAATGGAGGCAAGGTAGGTAAGAAGCCAAAAAAAAAAGAAAGAAAGAAAAAGAAAAAAAGGCACCAGGCATGGAAATTTAAGAATGAAGTTAGAATTTTGTCAAATCACTGGTGTTTTATCAGGATCATAGAATCTAGTGCCTTGGACCAACGATTGTTCTATCTAGAAAATCTGTTAATGATGCCTAACCTGACAGTGTCTAACACACTGGCTATCACTCGAAAAAAATGCTGACTGGCTCCTTGAGTTGATGAACCCCTGAAAGATGGTGTGTGGAAACAAGTAAGGCTGTAGGTTCATGAAAGCATTCTGTAAATGTCAAGGTCATTATTAGTTACATAAAATGTATGAGTTGATTTTTAGTCCTAATAACCAACCTAGCTGATAAGGCCTTTCAGGGAGCTGAAAGGTGTGTGTAGACTCATACATCTATATACACACACAATTGTGTATGTTCAAATTATTAAACATCCTTTAGACTCAAAGATATCCCACTTCAGAGACCAGCTTCTCCCTTTTATGTGGTTTCTATGGATGTCTATTTTATGACGTTACACCTCTCTTTGAAAACTGAGTTACTGTTTTGAGAAGTTTATTATTACTAGAAGGTACACGGTGTCCTCTAAATAAGGCTTCCATGATTTGAAGTGAAGTAATGAAAATTTAGTTTTTTATACTTTCTTGCTAAACTAGGTTAAACCATCAATCATCATTCGTAGCATATCCTAAGTGAAAAATTGATCAAATTGGCATGTATAGTGTTTATAACCCACCCCTGTCACTGTGCCATCACCACAGATGTCATTGTGTACCCTCTCCAGGTAAACGTTTTCAAGTGCCAGTTTTCATATTATTTTCCTTCCTCTGCCCTGCCCAATCATGTAGGAGACTGCCATTTAATGGAATGGTCAGAATGGAGCACATGTGAATTAACCTGCATCAATGGAAGAAGCTTCGAGACCATGGGCCGCCAGTCTAGGTCAAGGGCATTTATAGTCCAGTCTTTTGAGAACCAAGACAGCTGCCCCCAGCAGGTTCTAGAAACACGCCCCTGTACAGGTACAAAGAGCACTTCTCAATTCTCAGCCTTGATTGATCAATGCTTATTCTATTTTTATGTGAGGTGTAATAGAACCGCTGTTATCATATTTACTTGCAGGAGGCAAATGTTATCACTACACATGGAAAGCAAGTCTTTGGAACAATAATGAACGAACTGTATGGTGCCAACGTTCAGATGGCATTAATGTCACAGGTATTCCTGCCTAAGATTTGTGTGGGCACTTCAAAAAGATCTCTGAGTGTTGCTGTTTGTGAGAAGAATTAGCTTACAAAGTATAAGAGAAGACTGAGCAGGTGGCCTTAGATGATCTTCATAGCAAATTGTCATTAGGCCTTATTTTGTTTTAAATTTTTAACTGAAGTATCCTTGACATAATAGCATTAAATTAGATTTAGGTATACAACATAGTGATCCAATAATTATATATAAGATGCCCACCATGATAACAGTATTACAGTATAATTGACTATAGTCCATATGCTGCATTTTTCTTCCCTGTGACTTATTTTATAACTAGAAACTTGTACCTTTTAATCCTCTGCACCCATTTTACCTGACCCATCCCCCTACCCCCACTTTTTGCAACCACCAGTTTGCTTTCTGTATTTATGTCTGGTTCTTTCTTTTTTGTTGTTGTTTGTTCATTTGTTCTGTTTTTGGATTCTATGTATAAGTGTAATCATATGGTATTTGTCTTTTTCTGTCTTGCTTATTTCACTCAGCACAATACCCTCCAGGTCCAACCATGTTGTTGCAAATGGCAAGACATCATTATTATGGCTGAGTAATAGACCTTTGCATCTTAGAAAGCAAACAACTTTATCCCAAGACCCATACTATCCAACAACTTACACAATAAAATTTCCTTAAATATCATGTTCTGAGACAAAGTCTGAAAAAGACACATGGGAGTTTAAAACAACAGTCTCTAAAGTTTTAAATCATGTACCTTCTCAGTAAAAAGTTTTTGAGGACATATCCCAACATTTTATGCTATATGATGCTACCATATCATATTATAAAACACATACAAAAGTTGAACTTAAAAGGGTGGATAAAGATATAATAAATTTGTTAATGGTGCAAAAAATGTATCGCACTGGAAGCTTGGTTTGGGATATTTTGCTAGTCATTATTATTAATATCTAAACATAGATGGAGCAAAGGTTTTTTACTCATGACAGTGGATACAATCTGTACAAATGATACCAATTTTAAAGTTTTTTAATGCCTTCTCAGAGAAAATTGTCGTTGTTTTTACTGCAGCTGGCAGAGCTTATCATATCAATGAGAATTTCTATTCTTCCATAGGAATGGAAGAATTGTCAGCCCTGTCTTTGTCTTGTTTGCCTATATTTGTGTTATTGTATTCCCTTTAATCCATATGGTAATTTATTTTAAGCTTCTTGCCCGTTCTGTAAGTTATTGTTGAAACTGAGTACGTTGAGAATCTGTTTAACCAGGAACATCACAAGCAGCATCCTCTCAGCACCCTGAGAGCAGGCTGGTACGGGTTACACCATCAAGTTCTCCTCTGTGGGCTTGCACAGTGTACAGCACTGGGCCATCCATTGATGAGCTCAGGTTATCACTATCGGCTGTTAACTATCAGCTTCATTTCATTGTTTTAAGTTTAAACAACATTTGTGTGAGCTACACAAATTCTAGTATCTTCTAGATACTAGAAGATGCATGGTGTCCTCTAGATAAGACTACTAGAGATCCTAGGGAATCTCTACCAGTTCCCTAGAGATTCTGTCCCCAGGGTCGCAGCCACTGCTCTTTGGAGATCTCTGGTTAAAAGAGTGTAAACAACCCCCTCCCCCACCCCCACCCCCGGGCCACCAAGCAGTAGTGGCAGCAACACCACCATGTGGTTATTGCTCCTCTGTCCAAATTATCCATTCACATGGAGGTATAGTTCTGGATTTTAGGTTTGTGTTTGTTTTTTTTTTGTTTTTCTTTTTTTACCCTGTGAGGATTTTTATTCTTTCAGTAACACTAGGAATTTAGCTGTTTCATTCACAGGGAAAACGTAGGTCTGTTTCCTACACCATCTTGGGCTGAAAGCTTTTTGCTAGGTACCCAATCATAAGCTATAACTGGGTGGCAATTATAGTAAGGCAAAAGCTAGAATCTATAAGTGAAACCAGTATTACATAAATACAATTTAAATGCTACCCTCAATACATCAAGTTCTTAGCCTAGTACCTGACTCCTGAAAGGCATAACTAATGTGTAAATTATCGCAGAGTACAGAGACATTATTCCATCCATTTACTCAAAAATATTTAATACCTGCAAGTACTGTATCAGATGTATGACTGCCTCTCCAGGAGCTTATACATTTGCTTTTTTAGAAAAGGTGTCAAGCTCCATTTGTGACTGTGCGTGTATGTGTGTGTGTGTATGCATTCTGGCTGAGATATATTTTAAAGCTTTACCAAGAAGTTTGCTATTGTGGTCCATGAACCTATTTGTGGCTTTCTTTTAACATTGGTTGTTGCCAATTGGCTTATTGCCTAGTTGGGGTATTCAGGCACTGGAGAAAAATATACAAAGAATAGGTCTTTGAGCAGGTGTACTTTGGGCTCCTGAACTGAAATTGAAGTTTCATCCATTCTTTTTCTGGCCCGGCAAACAGATGTGGCCCTCAAGCAGAGTCCTGTGATAGAATCACATTTGCCAATGAATAGGTACAAAAACGACCGCAACCGTCTTGTTGGCAGAGCCTCCCATCTTGGACAATTCTTCCTAATCAATAAAATACAGCTGGACCATGTGTCAGCAGATGCATATAAAAAAGAGAACTGTTACAGAGTGCCCAGAGAGAAAAACCATTTTTTTTTAAAATGTTTATCATAGAAAAGTCCACAAATGATGGTGGGTTTTGTGTTTTTTGTTTTGTTTTCTTTTGTTTTTGTTTTCCTTTGTAGGAGGCTGCGCCCCTCAGGCACGTCCTGCTGCTATTCGGCAGTGTAATCCAGC
Organism: Neogale vison; assembly: GCF_020171115.1. NCBI lineage: Eukaryota > Metazoa > Chordata > Mammalia > Carnivora > Mustelidae > Neogale > Neogale vison. Next base: position 93,571,617 of record NC_058093.1, on the reverse strand, counting down.
CTGCAGAAAACCTTTCTCCTACTGTACACAGGTGAGTCCCGCGCAGAAGCCTCTAGACCTTTAACTGTTGTCTTCTGCATATGCTGGGGGATGTTTTCCGTCCAGCAAGCTATAGCCCTAGCAGCAGTACCATGTGCTCACGGTACCATCTAGAGGAATTTACAGGAATAATCACAGCCATTAAGGATTTTTTTTTTTTTTTAATAGAGCCATGTCTTAAGGCTATAGCCAAATCTGCCTTTCAGATAGTTAATTCATATTAGCTCTGCTTATCAATAAATGTTCTCAGTTGATTTATTCTTTCATTATTAGCTTTTCAGCTACCCAAACAATTTTGAAAGATCTTATCAGTGTTCATATTTGCTAATTATTTAGTAAACTGACTACACTAATATGAATAAATTTTCAGTTCATTTAAAATAAGTTAAATATTTGCCTGTGGAGAAAAAGTATGTATGCACATGTGTACATTTTTTTTTAAAAGCAGAACTCCTTCTTCCATTCTTCTCCCTTCACTCCCATTTACCACTGCTCAGGAATTAATGCAGAATGTGCAGTGTATTCTAATCAATGACCATCATAAGGAGCAGAGCCTCTATCATGTTCCTTAAAGGAACAGGTTTCTTATTATGTGCTGTTTCCAAAAATGATCCTGTTAAAAATAATTCAAGCACTCAGTCTAATTTTATGGCTCTTTCACTTCAAGGTGGGTCAATTCCTTCCACAGAAAAGCTAGTGCCTAAGTTTACAGAGGAGAAAAGAGGTCAGCAACAACTTCTAGGCTCATCAGGTTTGCAAAAGAGGAGGTGTAGATTTCCACCAGCTGTCTAGATACCCTCTTTAATAAAACATAAATAAAATAGTATTTTATTAAAATACAATACAATAAAATAATAAAATAAACTAAACATAATAAAGCCTTTTGCCTTGAACTTTTGGCACATGTGATTGGCTACAGCTTTTCAGTTAGATTAGAGATGATCTTAATTGTCTTAATTAGCTCTCTATTAAACATCATGTAATATCTTCAAATAAAATGCTGTAATGTCATTATTATAGGAATGCTGCCTTTTACTAAACAATGGCAATTATTAATTTTAATGTACTTTTCTGACCTTTTCCTCTTGTAGAAGATGGAGGTGCCCTCCTTAGCTTTAGTATCTTTTGCTCCTTAACATCATGTGTTCAGTTAACAATCGATGACCCAAATGTACCGATCCTTATGGCTCACCCAGCCTTGAGTGGCTATGTGAGACTAGAATCTGTTCAAAAAATTTCAAATAGTTTCAGGTAAGGTGCCCCTACCGCAAACTCATACAGATTCATAATTTTATGCCCAACTTATTCTATTCTTCTCTATTGTCTTTATGTTTACTGGAGGACAGAAGAGCAATTATTTTCAGTTTCACTTCTAGAGACAGAAATCCTTGTTTGTTACATGTCACCCTAGCCAGCATCTTGGAGAGGTTCACTGTACATGAAAATGATCAGGAGTTCAGAGAAATAGGAAGGACACATTGTTACAGTGCCAACTAGGAATGTGTTGTAGTGTGACACTGGGTTCCTCCAAGGAAGACTATGAAACATGTGCCTTTGGTGAAGTCTTTTCTTTCTTCTTTTTCTCCACTCAGGCTGCCCTCCTTGAGTGCAGAGCCAAGCCTGCATGCAGAGAGGTAGTTCAGACTAGTTAGTGAACAGTGGTAGAAGGTGGTAAGCACATTCAGCAGCTGACAGGGCAACAGACATCAAAGAGCACAAAGCCCAAAGGCGCTTCTTACATAATCCCTGTTGCTTTACTTCTCAGCATCAAGGGCAGCAGGTTCCGGTGAGTGGGCAGGAATTTCAAACAGTTGCGTTGGGGAGACAGGGAATGGAGGATAATTTGATTAAATGCCTTGAACACCTCTGTAAGGGAGAAAAGGATAGAGTTGATGCCCTCTGTTGACAAAGAATTGTGATTTCTTACTTGGAAGGCATGAGATCTGATGATGTATTTAAGGTTGACTTTGGAATTCACAAGAAAGGAACTGCTCTGTTTTTCATCTCTTTTGCAACTCTATTGCTGAAAAACCCCAAATTGTCATACCACATCACACAGGTATTAAGTGATTCCAACTTTTACATTGTTCATTTTCATCACCATGTAACCATAAAACTATTTTGTATGCTGTAGGGTGGAGTCTGTGGTTGTGAGAAGGGCTACAGAGAGATCATGAGGTCAAATGGTTTCCTGGATTACTGTATGAAAGTACCCGGCTCTGAGGAAAAAAAAGCTGATGTGAAGAACCTTGCGGGGAAAAACAGACCTGTGAATTCAAAGATACATGACATTTTTAAAGGATGGTCACTTCAACCTCTTGATCCAGGTACACTGAAGAGTAAGGAATATACATTTACTTGAGGGACATCGGGGTTCCTATTGTCACCACTGCTTATGACATTTATGACATTCTTTAGAATGCAGGGCAGGAGTAAAAGAGGAGAGACAGAAGAGGTGATGTGGTCCAATCCAAGGTTTCTCAAATCTGAATGTCCTAAAGGGAGAGTCCCTTTCAATGTAAAATGTTCTCCTGGATGGTTGAAGAGAAGTCTCTTTCAACCCCAGTCTACGAGCTATGGAATTGAGTCCCCATGATATTAACTGTTAGAGTTATCTTTTCATTGTAAATTACCTCTGCAAAAGAGAATGCCATTTTAACTGTGAATATGTGTATATAATTGAAATTAAAAGCAGAAGTTGCCTTAGATCAAGAACCTGCAGATACCTCAGGAAATGTCGAGGGACTCTATATAGGTTGAGAAACACTGGTGGAACCGTAAAGAGCCTTAATTTCAGAGACAGACCTTGACATCAAAACTCAGAATGTCCCTCTTTTCTGATTGAGTGCAATGTCTTCATCTCTCTCAACTGATTTCATACATGAGGAAACCGTTCCAAAGACACCTACCTTGCAGGAGTGTTGTGAGTTTTATCATAGTGCTGGGCCTATAGGAGTCAGGAATTAGTGGTTATTAAGGAGAGGAGTGAACATTAGAAGCTTTGTGTAACCTGTAGTTCTTGGCTGGTTGTATTGAGTCAATGATCTCATTAGGTTGCAAAAACCTAATGATTTTGAGACTAGGAGACTGAAACAGTGAAAATGAACTTGACTAAGGTTTTATCACCAGTAAGTGATAGGAAGATTTGCAAAGCAGGTCATAGAATTTGTCTCAGCTCCCCCCTTACAAAGCATGCTGAAAATGAATGAATGCAAGATTCTTGGTGCTAATCATACATACCTTTGCTAGGAAACAAAAATGCTAATAACAACTAAGCAAAGAGGCCTGACAGGACGTGGAGAGGGAAGATGTACACAGAGCTTACGCAAAACATACCCTGAGAATTCCTCTCAGACCCCAGGCCTCTGTGTATCAAAAGCATCTTAATGATATGCTTAAATGAAGCAGAAACCAGAGCCTGGGCCCAAAGGACACTAGATCTAGGAAAAACCCAATGTACGCTCCTCAGTCAACTTTTCAGGATGCCCACAGTATCTTATTCGCTACTGATTCTGCTTTATATCTGGGCAGGCCATGGATTTTTTAAACGTTTCATTCATTTTGTTACTAAATGAGCAGTAGCTTTAAATCTGAAGGAAAGGTAGTAGGAAATGTAGCCAGGCTCCCCCATTACCTGTAGCCCCCAGTTCAGGAAGAAGAATTAGTGTGAGGTTCTAGAGAAATGAATGCTCAAATCCACAAGTGAAGTCCTTAGCCTTTGGGGGCTAATGAAGACATCAGTGGCGGCCTGGATGTGAATACATGTATGTGTATCTTTTTTTCTCATGATAGTATAAATTGGAGCAACCTCTAGGAAGACATTTAGGCAATACACATCATACAGTTTGACCTAAAATTTGTTTCCTAAGAACCCATCATACAGATATATATATGTCTACTAAACAATGTTTGTTACAAGTGTTTGTTCTAAAGCATAGTGGAAACAATCTAAATGTCTATAAACAGAAAATGGAAAAAGAAAATGATACAATTATCCAATATGCTTCATATTAAAAAGAATAAGACCTGTCTTCTGATCTAGCATGGGAAGTTGTTTCTAAAAAAGTATAATTCAAAATATGTGCCATTTGTATCCCCCCCCAAAAAAAAGATGTATATATTTGTATGCTTGTACTTGAACTTTTGCATATATAAAAGGAAACTCAACTGCTAAAGGAAAGGAAAAGGATAACGGTGGTAGCTCCTGGCTTGGGAATTGAGAGAGGGTAGCAGCACAGCTTATTTTTCATGACTTACCTTTTCTTCCTAGTTTGATCCTGTTCATTATGTTATTATAAAAAGTTATATTCTTTTTTAAGTAACATGGACCACATACCTCTACACCGGGGATTTCAAAGTTCTGGGGCCTCCAAATACTTCAGCTCCGTGAGGTTTAGGAGTAAGAAGATGAAAGGTGCTTTCTCTCTTAGCGAAGACTCCCCGCCCCCCCAAATGTAAAAAAATCAGAAGTGGGGATTTCATCATTAGTGTTTCAAAGAGATCAGAATCAAAGCTTTGTTAAAAGTTTCATGATCGTAGAAAAACATCATTACTACATTGAAACCTCATTCTAAAACCTGACTGAGGTTTTAAAGTGTCCTGTAAGCAAAAACTCTAATGGGGAGTGACAATATAATTGAATGTAATTGTGATTTGATTCCAAACAAATGTTGATTACCATAGGTTTTGATTGTTGTTCACCCCACAGAAGCCTTTCAAATAAGATGCTGATGATTTTTTGGACGTGCAGTTAGTTAAATTCATGTAGTGTAATGAATCTTCTGTGTGTGTGTGTGTCTTTCAGAAAGGAAGGCTGTTCTTGGGAACGCTCAGGCATTCGACGGTGCTCACATAAACAGAACATAGAAAACCATACATACACTCAAGTTGTACATAACAGTAAAAATCACAAAATAGATCAGATTTACGTGGTTTTATTTTTCTTAACTCTGGCAGATAGGACATAAAAATAATGTCTGTGCTTTTACACACGTGGTTATAATTTGACATAATTTAGTGAGTTTATTACTTTTGGGCATATAGTTTTTGTTCACTCAACATCAGGTGTCACCAAAGTGGTGACAGTAATTTGCTTTGCTTACAGGATGGCCTCTTTATTTTTTGCTTCTCTCGATGTTATCAAAATGTATTGCGGTACTTTCTGTATTGTATATATGAGACTAAACACACATAAAAATACATTTAAAATAGCCTGACAACCATTAGATTTTATGAAGTAATGATTACTGGTGTGTTTGCCATTGTGAAAAATTTGATACTGTCTTAACATTTTACATTTTCACCTTTGTTGGATGTTTTCTAGCTGTCGCATGTGGGTAGTTCCACAATGATTGTGACTTATGCCAGTCTCAGAATTCAGATGATAAATATTTCAGATGAGAAGACTTTTGTATGCTAAGCTTGTTATTTAATCTCTATCTTAAACAGATGGCCGAGTAAAAATTTGGGTTTATGGCGTCTCAGGTGGAGGTTTTCTTATCATGATTTTCCTAGTATTTACTTCCTACCTTCTTTGGTAAGTACTGACTCGCAAAACATTTATATTCCGTGTTCTGATCGGTGATGTGTTTTATTAAAAGATCCTTGGCCATTATCACTGGACCCTTTACCCACAAATAATTATCAACAGTAGAATAGTTGAAATCACTTATCTTTCCCATCCTCATTTGACACAACCTACTTTTAATCAGAAGGTATAAGAGGGAAATCACTAGTGAGGATTTCCCCATTTTAGTATTTTGGTTATTTTTTGCTTTGACTTTATCTTAGCATCTCTTAGTACCTCCTGGGGACTGATACTTGGCTCCCAGTCCCAGTGATTCTGATTTCATTAGTCTTGCCTTTGGCCGGGTCATCTGGATATTTAAAGGCATCCCAGGTAATGCTAAACTGCAGTTAATGCTAAGAGCTATTACTCTAGAAAATTCTAATTCTTAAATTGACCTATCTTGACCCATAGGTTCGAACAACCAGTTTAGTACATTTTAAATAGTAGAGCCAGGTGTTTATCCACCTTGACCAGATGTAAAATCTTCTGTCAATTCTATTTTGTAAGGGACTTATTACTAAAAATTTATTATTCTCAGAAAATGATAATTGGTTTACTGTACAGAATATATTTTAGTTGATGAGCTGCTCTTAAAACTAGCCAGGAGTAAATACATTTGAATGTTTTCAAGTGTGTTGAGAATATTTTATTAGCTTCCATGCAAAATTTCTAAAGGATCTTTTTTTTTTTTTCTTTACTTTCATGAGATCAAAGTGTTACTCTACCTTTTTTCTCCAAATTGAGATGTTTATATTCATCATCTATTAAACTATTTCCTTGAGAATTTTTACCCAAGTTGTAATCTCGATTCAAATCCAGCCTTTGTACATTTTGCCTCAGATTCTGTTTCCAAGGTTACACAAGTTTATAAATCTTTGCCCTGGATCAGTGAAAATTAGTGAAGAAAATAAGATGACTTTAATTCTTTCTGCCACCTCTAATGCTAGAAATTGGATTTCTATCCAACTACTCTTTCCATAGAGCTGTAGTAAAAAGTAACACCTTTGGTTAGTCCTTCACCCTATAATCAAATGATCTGACCAATTTTTATGTCTCGATAAATTTTGTGTGTATTCTTAGATCCCGTCGTAATGAACAAATGTGAAGTTGAAAGCTTTATATAAGGTTCAGAGTGATAGGCTGCATTCATCAGTAGAACAGATTAGAAAAGAAGGAAAAGGTCTTACATTGCCACAAAAGATATGAAGGTTTAACAGACGAGAAGCTTCTCTGAAAGTAATGGACCAACACAGTGCAAGGGAATAAGATAGTCTGTTCTTCTTTAAAAACTTGGATGTACCACACTTGTTAATTTTTAATCTCTTAGGTATTCCAGGGTAGAGGGAACCATAGGATTTAGAATTGGGGATGTAGTAATTTGTAGTAATAGTCATTAAGTTTGCCTTTTAACATTTCTGTAGTCCTTCAAAATTAAGTATTTATTGAGGCCCCCCTCTTTTTTTTTTAAAGATTTATTTATTTATTTATTTGATAGAGGTCACAACTAGGCAGAGAAAGAGGAGGAAGCAGACTCCCTGCTGAGCAGAGAGCCCAATGGGGCTTGATTCCAGGACCCTGACACCATGACCTGAACCGAAAGCAAAGGCTTAACCCACTGAGCCACCCAGGCGCCCTGAGGCCCTTTCTGAATGACTCTAAACTCTGGGGATTAATTAGGTATATCACTGAATCCTGGAAACAATTTTCTAGAAAATTTAAACATCAGTGTAATTTTCCCTTATTTTAGTGACCAGTGGTACAGTATTTCTCACATCTATTTTTTCTCAGCTTCAGTGCTTGACTTTAGTCCTCTCCCTTTAGGAGTCGCACAATAACTATATATATGGACTCAAAACAAATATTCCTTTCTTCTGCCTATAGCCAAATTGGTCTTCCTAAAGGCCATATGATCAGCCCCTCTCCTACTCAGACACCAGTGTTGGCTTTCTTTGACAACAAAATGAAAGTCAGGTTTTGGCTGCCTAACCAGCCAACTAAAGTCTTCCACAGTTGAAGCCTGAACAATCCTTAAGGCTTCCTTAGTTTCCCTATGCCTTAGATAGTCTGCTGTGTTGCATAGGCCCAAATCATTTTTTCTTATTGAAGACTTCCTTTTAAATTACTTCCTTTATAAACTCTTAATTTTGATAAAATGGTAAGTTTTCTGCTGGAATATTTAGCCCATGTGTTTAGTTCTAATTCCCAACAATCCTGTATTAATTAGTTCATTATAACATAATCCTTTTCTTTTGTAGAGAACAAAGCTTGTGTCCATCTTTTGGATCATTTCGTTATTGCTTTCACCTCCCTTTCCACAGTCAGGTTCAGTTTTTCAAGTTTACCATCTTCATGTCTAAGTTATTGAGATACAGCACTTTTAGTTTGTGTTGCTGTTTCATAAGTTTTATTCAAGACCCCATGTACCCATTGAATTAGGGAACTTTACCATTATATCTGTACTGTACATGTATATTTTTGATGTCTATCATGTATTTTCTGTATTACAAATGCTTCATTATATGAAAAACTTCCAAGTACTGAATGTACTTAATGTAAAGTACTGAATGTACTAAGTAGGGTACTTACAGTGGTACCTTCTAATTTAGCAAGGAGGGTTCTGGTTCCAGAGTTTCTTCCTTCTATTCCATTCATCTAGAATGAATTTTCATGTTTATCTATTGACACTCTGTTGCTTCTTCCCAGTAAAATGCAAATGCCAGCATTTTTCCCTTAAACAGTCTGGAATAACTTGTCCATTCCTCCTCCTGTCTGGCACTTGTCTAGGCTGTGATTATAGTTTCTTAAATATCTCCCTCCTCTACCACCTGAAGTAGAATAGTGGATGAATAAATATTTTACATAGGTTGCCTTTTCAGACCTCACAAAAATCTACCGAGCTGTTACTCGTATTGTACCCATTTTAAAGCGAGCTAAGTTATTTCACTTTTCTGAGGATCACTTATCTGAGGTCATGAGCCTGGTAAAATCACTTCTAGTGGTCTAGGCCCAGAGCTTTACATGCTTTCCACTGGTCTTCGGGTCTGCAATTTCTTTCTCTTGAGTGACCCTAAAAACCCTTTAGGTTCAATGTAGTGGCTACAGTTTTCATATTTTTTAGAGGCTCCTTGTTTCCCAAGTAAGCTATAGACCTGGAAACAGACCTATTGATATTAAAACACCTACCATTTCCTGTTACACAGGAGCTGCCTAGAGAGTCCAAATAGATACTTTCACAGCATTTTCTTCTATTAAATAGCTTGCAGAGGAGTTAGATGATGACAGTTTTGGAGATTTTATATTTTCTCCCCAAAATAAAAGGCTTAGGACAAGAGAACTGCTGTAATATGCAGGCCTTAGGTGTATACTTTAGATGAAAGCAGTTTATAATAAAACTTAGAAATGCTTTTGAGAAAATATAGAAAAATCGTCTTCTTAAGGACCACTTCGTTCAGATACAACCCTTTGTACATCTACCATTAGTGCTCGAAGTTTTTGAAATATTACTGATGCCCCTGCTCCCCTGGCAATAAAGATCCATGAGGCAATTTAGCGAAGACGAGCGCTAGGTGAGCCTGTAGTCAATCTAGACATAGTGCCAGAAAATTGCTCTAGATAACTCCAGCATATCCAATCTCTGTAAATGGGCCATCGTCGTGCCCACGTTTCAGAGTAGAGTACCTACTCCCCGAGGCTCCGCCCTCATGAGTGGCTGCATAAACCAAAGACCATTTCAGGTGTTCATCAAGCTATTTAATCTCTCCTGGCCTTGGGATGGGTCCTTGGGGCTTGAATTCAGTGGTGCTGTTAATTTCCCGCAGTATGCCTGTTCATCATCAGTTTGTTTTTCTGGCTTCTTGGGTTTGTCCTTTGCTAAAATGCAAATGATCCCAGAGGAGGTCTTTTAAATGTGTGTCACGCAATCGTCTCTTACCGTCAGTGTTGCATAATGGCTTTATCCCTGTGCCAACCCTGGAAGTGGTGGTGGCTGTCAAGAGGGCTCCATTAGGAAGAGTTATGAGGTGACACCTCAGTCCGACAGGGAAGAATAGTGTGATGGATTAGAGATCCACCGTGGGTACAGGATGAGTGGTGGTGGCCCATGTGGCAGGCATCGGCGGGTCCTGATTTAGTGTGAGGTGGTCACACCTCTCCTGATACCAGAGTTGAAGAGAAAAAGTATTTCTTAAGGGGAAAATGAGTACGAGTAAGGGAGAAAGAAAAGAGAGCAGGGCCTCTCAAGACAGGCCTTCTAGTTGCTGACTTTGCTACGAACAGCTTCTCTTCTCAGGCATTTTTTAACTAGTCAGGAAGATTTGTAAAATCACAGCTACCCAGCATATACCACCTTATTCAGTTTACCAGCATTTAAGAACTTTCAAACTCTAAAATTTCTCAGATCTCACATATTCATAGTTATGATATTAGTAGCAGTTGAGAGGTTACCCAATTTGAAGTGATTCATAAAAAATGAGGTCTTCATCCAAATGATCCCCAATGCAGTCCATGGCCCACAAGGATTTAAGGCCTATGTATTAGGAGACCCCTTTTCTTTTCCATAGTCCCATACAGGGAACTCATTCATAAAAATATTTCTAATATTTTGAGCAGAATTTTATAGGCCCCAAAACAGGCTGGCCAAGTTTAGATGTCTCCCAGGCAACATCAGTATAAAGATCCAGCCATCTCTATTCCTCTTCCCCACTCCCCGGGGATCTTCTTTCATTTCTCTTTGCCTGGTAGCCCTTGGCAAATGCTAATTAAGAAAAGATTGTCAAGAACTATTTGGAAGCACCTACATCTCTTCCCGTTCTCTTCCTTTCTCCTCTGAAAAGACAGGAGGTGCAGGATGGAGAAGATCCCACCTATCATTTCAGATGAACCATCTTGTATTAAGACAACCTCCACTCTCATCAGCACCACCACCACTGTAGATGCACAGCTGTCATCTTTTTGGTTGTCCTAAACTGTGGTGTGATCTCTTAGTACTTCTAAATGCTGCAGATTAGCATCCTCTGGATCTCATTTCAAGCTGGGTCCATTCTTGATGCAAGAGTCTGGGCCAGGCAGTAGAACTAGAGCCATTGGAATATGCTTATATATAAAATTGAATATTATTCTAATCATGCAGTGAATACCCTTCAGAGAAGCACACGATCAGAGAGTTGGGCTCCAATGGCAGAGGATGCCAGAGCTGGTTTCTGCCTGTCCTCAGCTTCCCTGGTTGGAAGGTGTCTGCCTACAGCCCATGCCCAGACCTCAGCACCCACTGAGTCCCCACTGCACCCCAGGTGCCAGGCAGGAGCACTGATAGGATCTGTGTTAAAAATCATTTTTAATTTCCTCTTTTTGTAATGTTCACTATCAAACCAAAAAAAAAGCTTTAGAACTAGTTGATACTCTCTAGGCTCATTTTAATTCTATCAGGCATCTCTTTTTGTGTATATGGTAAAATTCACATAATACAATGTTAACCATTAGGGGAAAGAACCCGTATAGTAGGATTCTACTGTATGAAATATCCGGAATAGGCAGATCCTTAAGAGATGGAAAGTTAAGTGGGTGCTAGGGACTGAGGGTAGGGGAAATAGGAAGACAACTTTTTGGGTGCAGAGTTTTTCTTTGGAGTGATGAAAATGATCTGGAACTAGATAAGATGATGGTTACGCAACACTGAATATACTAAGTGCCACTGAATTGTACACATGAAAATGTGTTTTTCTAAGTTCAAAGTATAAAAATTCTTATGTTCAGAAAAAAATGTTGTGTCTACCACATACCAAATTAATGGCATGGATAGTGCACTGAAGAGGTTAAGGGTCTGGGCATCTGTGTTAGATGTGTTTAAGCTGCTCAGTCACTTGGGAGAAGGTAAGTGACCTCTCTAGTCCTTCTCTGTAAAAAAATATTGACCCTAATTCTCCCCCCACCCCCTGCCCAGGGTTGTTCTGGATTTATTGAGGTATTTTATGTAAAATGCTGAGCACAGGGCTTGGCACTGAGCATGCTTTCAATTAATGATAGATGCTGCTGTAAAATAACTTGGAGACAAGGCAAGAGTTGACAACACCAAAGAACTGGGCTCTGAAGGCATGGCAAAGCAAAGGCACTGAGGAAGGAAGAGAAACAGTATGGTAGGGGTGGGGTACGATGAGATAAAATTCAAACTAGCAGCCTTCATAGACTGAGTTTTACCCGTAATAAGAAACAAAGTATAATGCAGGTTGTTTTGCCCCACATCTGGGCCATCACTGTATGATTTGCCCAGGTTGGTCAATTTCAGATTCTCTGTGAGAAGGAAGAGCAGCCCTCCCTGACCTGGCAAAGTTGTCAGCCTCAGGTCAAACAGAGACCAGGCGAGAGTGGCTCTGCATGGTGCAGGATCAGAGAAAGTTTCTTAGCAGACTCTGGTGACATGGCATCCAAATGTCAGGTTTTAGGTCAGAGCAAAAGCGAATTAAGAACACCACTAGGGTAAGGCGGAGGAGTCTGGCTGTTCCAGCTGCTCTTATGAAATATCTCTGATAGGAGGGTCATGGTAGCTTAGGAATTAGTGAACAGCATCTGGTTGCATTACTGAGTATAAACAAGAATGAGAAAAGTAGCTCTCTACCGAGTTCATTGCTTCCATGAAACCATTTTTAAGATTTTGAAAAAAACGATAGCTTGTCCTTAAAATAGGAATAAAATATACAAGTATTCAAAAAGAAACCCACGTGTTCAGAGCACTCAATCTTTTGTCATTTAACCACATGAATTTCTATACCTTGTAATTGTCTTTGGCAGATAAACAGAGCTCTGTAAACCTATATCTGAGGAATTCTTTTCCCTTTGCAGCAAGAAGCCAAAACCACATCAAAGCACACCTCCCCAACAGAAGCCTCTGACCTTAGCCTACGACGGAGACTTAGACATGTAACCTGAAAAAGAAATCCAAATGTAGACATCAACTGCCTTAACCGCTTTCTCTTTTGTAGCTCTCAGACTTCTCAGTTTTTTGAGGAATCTCATGATGTGATACATTGGGCAGAATACAAATATTGCAAAAGTAATATTTCCTCAACTTCATTTGAACATGGAGTCAAGGATTCTTAGGTCTGCCATTTTGCTTTCAAATTGTTTGTGGGTGTGTGTTTAATTTTTTGATTTTCCCAAGGGTCCTGAAAACCCTTCTCTTCCTGTTTGGAAATGGGAGGAAGAAAACATGATGGAATTCCCACAGACTTCAGTAAACTTTATCTTCAGCAGCATGATGACAATCTGGAGGAAAGTCCAATCAAGGCATTTACTGTAAATGATGAGCCTGACACTGCTTTGTTATGCACTATATTAGTGCAAGTCTTTATTCTTCCCATATTTCAACACTGAGTTTTCTAGAGTTTACATTGGTTCAAAGACTTTGAAATTGGATTGCCTATTTTCATGAACACAGAGAGAATGGTTTACCATTTCAGAAATTCTCTGAGTTTTTACCTTTAAATATTGTATTTTGTTTTGTAGCCAGGGGATGATGGCACTTCATGGGTTGCATTTATTGAAAAAAAAAAATGGTGTGGGCATAACTGCTGGTCTAGATGAAAGCTAGGTGGTTGCTGAATGAAATATGTATTGAGTGTTAGGTGATTACATTGGAGAGTGAGGTAGATTATTTGATTACTAAAACTATTTTAACAGAAATTTAGCCATGTAGATATAATACTATACCATACACACTGGTTATTCAGTTTAATGATAACAAACTCTGCTTTTGTAATTTCAATTTTCTTATCTGAATATTTATAAATTCTTTTTTTGAATTTAATTATCTGACCTCATTTAATATACATCAAACACCAATCCTGTTTGTAGCAAGTCTTGCTTTTATAAGGTTTCAATAATACCTAAACACATTAAAGAGCTGAAACCATTTTATGAAGATAATTGTTTGTAATTGTAGATGTTGAGAGTAAGAAGGTGCCATCTTGTGGTATTGACTTGTATTTATAACAAATAAAGTGCTCAAGAGACTGAGATATTGCCTATTCTAGACTTATTCACTTATGAAATGCCCTTGCCTTGACAAAAAACAGTTTTGCTGTCAGTTTCCCTGTGTCACTACTGTAGGGGTTGACAGCTGAAATCACTGCCGGAGAAAGGGATTCTTATTCCGCATTCTCAACACTATCAAATACACTATGAAATGGAGCCAACTACAATTCCACAGAGTAGCTTTGAAGGAATATTTAAAGCTCAGTTAACACTAGAACCAAACACTGATATGTCAATGTCCTCAGAAAATGGGAATGTTAGAAATGTGATACACCGAAGAAGAGAGAGGAAGTTTTCATTTATACAGGACTTCTGTTAAGCATTTAACACTGATTAACCAGTTTTGTCCAATGGCACTATGGTTTAAAAAGAAAAAAAAAAAATCCATGAAAATAGGATGGCTTGTATCTATAGTGTCACTGAGCAAACACACCCTAGAGTTAGCCTCTTACTAGTTAACTTAAATAACAGCATCAACGATCTTCATAGAAATGTAAGAGATTCTTCTTCAGAAATCATATCCTGGCTTGCCATTTTCCCACGTGCGACCCACCATAAGGATCGCAAATTATGTTTGCCTCAGTTGTTTGACCCACACAATGAAGATAATGAAATCGTTTTCCTTTTAGACATTAAAATAAACGTCAGATGGGGTTGTGGTTCAAAATGACAATGTAAGAGGATACCCAGCATACCGCCACCCCACAGACACACCAACATCTCTACAGCTTCCTATGGAACAATTCCCAGTGAAATAAACCCTCAAAATAACTGAGCAACTCCTACACATCAGGCAAATGAGAAAATATAAATGCTAGGACAGAAGAAGCTATGACACAATCTCACCATAAGCCCCACCTGTGGTACAGTGACTCACCATCCCAAGCTTCTCCCACAGGAGCAAAGGTTTGAGCCCCACTTTTGGCACCCCAAATTTTAAGACCTGTTACTTGTGAGATGAATCCCCCCAAACCATACCTTTGAAAGCCATTAGGGCTTGCATCACAAAACCTCAAAGACTACAAAACTGAGAAGTAGTTCTTGAAGGATTCACACAGACTCAACACAGCTAGACACAAGGGCACAGTATACAGGCAACAGTCTTTCTATGAAGGAGACTATCTGTTTGACCTGAGGGTCAGATATCTACTTTAGCACACATCTAGGGGCCTACTCAGATATAAAGATCATAGAGGCAAGAGGCGCAACATAGGAGCATCATTTTTATGTTCTCCCACTACCTTGTTCAGGTGGCCACTATTTCCTAGAAAATAGATTGTACATGCATCTAGGGCCCTGGTTTTTGTGGCTCCAACCCAGGGGAAGACTCCTGATCACCTGACTGGTGGCCACCAGGCATTGTGTTCATAGATTCAATGAGAAGATATCAAACAGCAAAAAGTACTTCACTATTTCCCAGGGCTCAGTGAAGGAGGAGCAGAGAGAAAAGCCCATCTCCCAGTCATCTCCAATAAGAGGTCTATTTGCATCATTTAAAAGCTGCTGGGTCCAGCTTCCAGTCAGCTTAAATCTAAGTGTTGGCTGAGATCCTCCCCTTTGGGACAGTAACGGGTGCTGGCAGACCCTCACTAAGAGCCACAAAAAACCAAGTAGGCTGCTTGGACAGTCACAAAGGTCTGACAGACCAGCAGGGTTCATCAAAAGGGCTTATCTGTGCAAAGCCTACAGATTCAAAACAGGTAGAGATGGCTGTTTTATCCAATGGATAGAAACCCAACACATAGTCAAAGAAAATGAAGAAAAAAAAAAAAAAGAATATGTTCTAAATGAAAGAACAAGATAAAACTTCAGAAAAAGACTTAATGAAACAAAGACAAGGACTTATATGACAAAGTGTTCACAATAACAGTCACTGACCCATCTATATGATACCTACCAGAGACTCACTTCAGATTTAAGGACACAGACTGAAAATGGGGAGATGGAGAAAGATATTTCATGTAAGTGGAAACCAAAAGCTGGAATAGCTATGCTTATATCACAGAAAATAGACTTTAAAACAGATTCTAATCAGAGACAACATCATTACATACTGATAAATGGTTCAATACAAAAAGTACATAAAATTTGTAAGTTTTTATGTACCCAACATAGGAGCACCTAACATTAACAGACCCAGACCTAAAGGGAGAAATAGTAACACAATAATCGGAGACTTAATTCCCCACTTTCACAGATCAAAACCAACAAGGAAAACGAGCCTTAAAAAAAATGTTAGACCTGCAGCATTTTTATTAAGCACAAATGCAACATTCTCACACAAAGTATGTATAATACATTTGAGAAGACTAAAATATCAAGCATCTTTTCTAAACAGTGACATGAAACTAGAACAAGAAAGCTAGAAAATCCTCATATATGTAAAGATTAAACAACATGCTTTGTAAAACCAACAGTGATAATGTTAGTCCATATATTATAATGCTAATACCTACATCAAGAAATAAGAAAGATCTCAGGAAGGAGGCAGAGTAGGAAAATCCTGAGCTCAGCGACTCCCATGGACACACCAAAATAACTAGTGCATGTATTGCACTTCACTCTAAAAGCCACCGGAAGGG
The DNA here is from genome assembly GCF_020171115.1 of Neogale vison. Lineage (NCBI taxonomy): Eukaryota > Metazoa > Chordata > Mammalia > Carnivora > Mustelidae > Neogale > Neogale vison. The sequence continues at coordinate 93,555,402 of NC_058093.1, read as the reverse complement.
GGCGCCTGGATGGCTCAGTGGGTTAAGCCTCTGCCTTTGAATCAAGTCATGGTCTCAGGGTCCTGGGATGGAGCCCTGCATCAGGCTCTCTGCTCGGTGGGGAGTCTGTTTCCCCCTCCCTCTCTGCCTACTTGTGATCTCGCTGTCAAATAAATTTAAACACACACACACACACACACACACACACGAAAGAAAGGCAGAACAGATTTTCCACAGCTAATGTCTTAAGAACAGAAACACATTGGAAAGGGTAGAAAGGTCAGAGATGTGGTCAGGAAACCCCCGGATGGCTACCTACAAGTGAAAGGGATATCATAAGCATGGAAGAGCACAGGGATCAAGCCCCTGTGGGGCTTTTCTACAGCTGGGCATCCCTAGCTGTAGAAAACCAAGTCTCTTCCCTTAAAGAACCAGCACAGAAACAGCAGTTTGAAAATCACTTCCTTTATACATGAAGATTTATTGACTAATTTTAGGACATGTGCCAGAGGGTCAGGGATTTACAGAATCTTTCTCTAGAAATAGAAGTGCTGGTGGGCATCATTTTTCTTGTCCTCCATCAGCCTAGATAGCCAGATGCTTTGGGGAGCCTGTTCTGACACCATCCATTTATCTTGCCAGCACTGCTTGTCCACCCCATCATTCCCATGAGACCTGCCCCACTTAACCCACCCACCCTAGCAGTTGCCCTTCCAAAGTGGCTCCTGCCCCACCACACCCAGCAGGCAGACTCAGCTCAGACCATCATCTCCTCAAAAAGGCCCACCACACCCAGAAGGCAGTCTTAGCTGGGACTGATGTACCAAAGCTATACCTGCTCCAGAGAGAAGGAGAGCTTATCCCAACCAGCAGTGCCCTGGCACTGGCTGAAACTGGGACTCAGCTAACCAAGAAAGGGGCAGGCCCTTCCCACCAGTGATCCCACAGTAGTAGCAGCCAAATATTTCAGACAGTGGGGCTGACAGCTAGCCCCACCCGACAGCAAGTCTGGAGTGGTTCTACCCAGGCTAACAAGGCTGTGTCCAAACCCTACCCACAAGCACATCTACAGAAGCTGCAACTGGGACATTCAGCCAGCTGTGTAGGGGGCAGTTCCTACTAACTAGGGTGGGCACAGCAGTTGCAGCCTACCATTGCAGAGAGCTTAGCTAAGGGCCAGCCCACACAAAGCATTTGCAGCAGGGCTTCTCAGCCAGCTATTATGGGGACAAACCCTGCCCTGATAGCACCACAACACCAGCTGCTGCTCAACCACAAAAAGAGAGCACATACAACCCACACAGGATACATCACTGCATCACCTGGTCCTGGTGACCAGGGAAGTCTGTACTATAGAATGTCACTACTTTTAAGACCAGGAGACGTGTTCATCTACCTAATACATAGAAGCAAACAATAACTCAGACAGAATGAGAAGACAAAGGAATATATATGTTCCAAATGAAAGAACCAGAGAAACCAGAGAAAACGAGCTAAATGAAGCAGAGATAAGTAATCAACCCAATTAATACCTACTCTCCTCAAGAGAGACTATTCCAAAAATAGAAAAGGAAGGAAAGGTTTGAAGTACATTCTATGAGGCCAGCATTACACAATACCAAAACCAGATAAAGACGAAAGAAAGAAAGAAAGAAAATCATAGTCCAATAACCTTGATGAACATAGATGCAAAAATCCTCAATAAAATATTAGTAAGCTGAATTCAGCAATATATTAGAGATTATTCATCGCAATAGGTGGGATTTATTCCAGGGTGCAAGGGTAGCTCAATATTTGCAAATCAATCAATATGATACACCACATCAACAAAATGCAGGATAAAAATCGCATGATCATCTCAATAGACACAGGAAGTTTTTGAAAAGATTTAACCTTCATTGATGATTAAAAAAAAAAAAAGACTCTCAACAAACTGGGGTTAGAAGGTGCATATCTCAACATAATGAAAGATAAATATTAACAACTCACAGCTGACACCAAACTCAATGGTAAACTGAAAGCTACCCCTCTAAGGTCAGGAACAAGACAAGAATGTCCATTCTCACTACTTTTATTTAACATCACACTAGAAATTCTAGCCATAGCAATCAGACAAGAAAAATAAATGACAGGCATCAATATTCATAAAGATGTTAAAGTGTCACTATTCATAGGTGACATGATACTACATATAGAAAACCCTAAATACTCCACCAAAGGGGGAGGAAAAAAACTACTAGAAGTAATAAATTCAGTAAATTGGAAGGATACAAAATTAATACTCAGAAAGTGGTAGCATTTCTATACACTATTAGTGAAGTTGCAAAAGAGAAGTTTTTAAAATAATGCTATTTACAGTTGTACAAAAAGAATAAAATATCTAGGAATAAACTTAACTAAGGAGGTGAAAGACCTGTACTCATACTCTGAAAAACTATAAAACACCAATGGAAGAAATTGAAAAGGGCATAAAAAAATGGAAAGCTATTCCATGCTCATGGATCAGAAGAATGAATATTTTTTAAATGTTCATATTTTCCAAAGCATCACCAACTGAATGCAATCCCTACTAAATATCAACAGCAGTTCTCATCAGACTAGAATTTCAAAAATCCTAAAATGTATATGGGATTACATAAGACCTTGAATACCCAAAGCAATTCAGAGAAAGAACTACAAAATTGGAGGTATCACAACCCCAGATTCCCAGCTATATAACAAAGTTGTAGTAAGCAAAATAGTATGGTACTGGCACAGAAACAGATACACAGCTGAATGAGATGCAATAGAGACTCCAGAAGTAAACCATAATTTTCTGCTCAATTATGACAAAATAGGCAAGAATATACAATGAAGAAAAGCTGGTCTACTCAACAAATCATGCTAGGATAACTAGACAGTTACATATAAAAGAATGAAACTAGACAACTTTCTAACCCCATATACAAAAATGAACTAAAAGTGGATTAAAGACCTAAATGTGAGATCTGAAACCATAAAAAATCCTATAAGAGTACAAGCTGTACCAACTTGCATTCCTACCAACAGTGTAAGAGGGTTCCCCTTTCTCCATATCCCCTCCAACACATGTTGTTGGTGCAGTCTCTTTGGAGAACAGTGTGGAGATTCCTCAAGAAATTAAAAATGGAACTTCCCTAAGACCCTGCCATTGCACTACTGGGTATTTACCCCAAAGATACAGATGTCATGAAAAGAAGGGCCATCTGTACCCCAATGTTTATAGCAGCAATGGCCAAGGTTGCCAAACTGTGGAAAGAACCAAGATGTCCTTCAACGGATGAATGGATAAAGAAGATGTGGTCCATATACACTATGGAGTATTATGCCTCCATCAGAAAGGATGAATACCCAACTTTTGTAGCAACATGGACGGGACTGGAAGAGATTATGCTGAGTGAAATAAGTCAAGCAGAGAGAGTCAATTATCATATGGTTTCACTTACTTGTGGAGCATAACAAATAGCATGGAGGACATGGGGAGTTAGAGAGGAGAAGGGAGTTGGGGGAAATTGGAAGGGGAGGTGAACCATGAGAGACTATGGACTCTAAAAAACAATCTAAGGGGTTTGAATTGACGGGTGGGTGGGAGGTTGGGGTAACAGGTGGTGGGTATTATAGAGGGCACGGATTGCATGGAGCACTGGGTGTGGTGAAAAAATAATGAATACTGTTATGCCAAAAATAAATAAAAAATAAATTTTTAAAAAAAGAATTTATACAACTCAACACCAAAAAACCAAATAGTCCAAACTAAAAATGGGCATAAGACATAACCAGATATTTCTCCTAAATAAATAATGATCAATAGACACAAGTAAAGATGTTCAACATTATTAATCATGAGGGAAATGCAAATCAAAACCACAATGAGACATTACTTTATACCAGATAGAATAGCTATAATTAAAATGACAAAAATAACAAGTGCTGAGGATGTGGAGGAAAAGGAACCCTTGTGTGCTGTCAATGGGAATGTAAATTGGTACAGCCACTGTGGAAAACAGTATGAAGGTACCTCAAACAATTAAAAATATATATAGGATCTAATAATTGTAAATGTCCCTCAGAACAATGTATTGCTTAAAATAGAACTTATAAGAAATTGTACCAGTCACGCAAGGATGCTTAAATATAATCTTAAGAAAAACATGTATTACAGAGGCAAGATGGAGGAGGAGTAGCAGACTGAAATGACTGGTAAATCATATATATATATATATATATATATATATATATATATGCACTAGAAGTTAGATGACATTTACTAAACATAAAATAGGCAGGAGAGAAATCATGATGAAATGGGACCCAACAGAGAAAGTTGCTCCTCACCTTCCACTGGGCCTTCTGGCTGGTCGCCTTTAAAGGTCACCATGCACCAGCTGTGTTTGCTGACTTTCTCCCTCATAGGACTGCTCTTTCCTCTGTGTCTTTGGTTTCCCTGGAAAAAAGGCTCCTGATGAGGTCACTCATACCTTGAAGAGTGCTGTGGATATATTTGACTTCTGCTCTCAGGTTCACAAAATCCAGTGAGTGATCCCTGATCTCATCTGGTGGTCCCTGAGCTTTTTGTAGTATCCGGGGAAAGAAGACAAAGGGCAGGGAACAGGAGGTGAGAAGAGGGTTGTCTAGAAGCTCCTCTGTTTGTATTCACTATTGAGGGCTGACACAGGCCTGATGCAATGATAAGGGGATAGTAGAGGCCATGTGCAGAAAGGACACACTTACAAAGTCAAAACACAATAGGTTTGCAATAAGACAGAATGGGGTTGTGTCTCAATGCTCTGGTTTATTTCTTAGTAGAGGCTGAAGCACCAGCACCATGCTGGAGACCTGCACTAATTTTTAATAATTAGGTGATACAATGAGTCCTTGGACTGGAAACTTACATATTGATCTGGCCTCAAGATGATCTACTCACAGTAAAATGGTTAAGATGAGTACGGTTTACTGTCCCCAGCCCTGGCTGCCTGAGAGCCCAGGCCCTCAGGTTCATCTAAGTGAGCACCCAATGACCTAATTTGTAGCTCAAGCCATTAATGAGGGACAATAAAAAGTGGAGGCTCACAAAAACAGACACATAGATCAATGGAACAGAATAGAGAGCCCAGAAATAGACCCTCAACTCTATGGTCAACTAATCTTTGACAAAGCAGGAAAGAATGTCCAGTGGAAAAAAGACAGCCTCTTCAACAAATGGTGTTGGGAAAATTGGACAGTCACATGCAGAAAAATGAAATTGGACCATTTCCTTATACCACACATGAAAATAGGCTCAAAACGGAGGAAGGGCCTCAATGTGGGAAAGGAATCCATCAGAATCCTTGAGGAGAACACAGGCTGCAACCTCTTCGACCTCAGCCACAGCAAATTCTTCCAAGGAACATCGCCAAAGGCAAGGGAAGCAAGAGCAAAAATGAACTATTGGGATTTCTTCAAGGGATCAAAAGCTTTTGCACAACAAAGGAAACAGTTAACAAAACCAAAAGACAACTGACAGAATGGGAGAAGATATCTCCAAATGACATATCAGATAAAGGGTTAGTATCCAAAATCTATAAAGAGCTTATCAAACTCAACACCCAAAGAACAAATAATCCAATCAAGAAATGGGCAGAGGACATGAACAGACATTTCTGCAAAGAAGACATCCAGATGGCCAAAAGACACATGAAACAATACTCCACATCACTCAGCATCAGGAAAATACAAATTAAAACCACAATAAGATACCACCTCACACCAGTCAGAATGGCTAAAATTAACAAGTCAGGAAATGACAGATGCTGGTGAGGATGTGGAGAAAGGGTAACCTTCCTACACTGTTTTGGGAACGCAGGCTGGTGCAACCGCTTTGGAAAGTAGCATGGAAGTTCCTCAAAAAGTTGGAAATAGAGTTACCCTATGACCCAGCAATTGCACTACTGGGTATTTACCCTAAAGATACAAACGTAGTGATCTGAAGGAGCATGTGCATCCGAATGTTTATAGCAGCAATGTCCACAATAGCCAAACTATGGAAAGAACCTAGATGTCCATCAACAGATGAATGGATAAAGAAGATGTGGTATATATATACAATGGAATAGTATGCAGCCATGAAAAGAAATGAAATCTTGCCATTTGCGATGACGAGTATGGAACTAGAGGGTATTATGCTTAGCGAAATAAGTCAATTGGAGAAAGACAACTATCATATGATCTCCCTGATATGAGGAAGTGGAGAGACATACTAGAGGGTATTATGCTTAGCGAAATAAGTCAATTGGAGAAAGACAACTATCATATGATCTCCCTGATATGAGGAAGTGGAGAGACAATGTTGGGGTTGGGGGTAGGAAAAGAATAAATGAAACAAGATCAAGAATAAATGAAACAAACCATCAGAGACTCTTAATCTCACAAAACAAACTGAAGGTTGCTGGGGGGGGAGGGAGAGGGTGGTGGGGTTATGGACATTGGGGAGGGTATGTGCTATGGTGAGTGCTGTGAAGTGTGTAAACCTGGCGATTCACAGATCTGTACCCCTGTGGCTAAAAATACATTATATGTTTATTGAAAAAAAAAGTGTCACAGGGAAGAGAAAATTTAAAAAAAAAATGGAGGCTCTTACCACTAGGATAAATGATGGAGAAGAGAGAATTAGTGATATAGAAGACCAAATGACAGAGAATAAAGAAGCCAAGCAAAGGAGAGACAAACAATTACTGGACCATGAGGGAAGAATTTGACAGATAAGTGATGCCATAAGACAAAAGAATCTTAGAATAATTGGGATTCCAGAAAAAGAAGAAAGAGAAAGAGGGGGGCAGAAGGTATATTGTAGTGAATTATAGTAGAGAATTTCCCTAATATGTCAAAAGGAACAAGCATCAAAATCCAGGAGGCACAGAGAACTCCCTCAAAATCAATAAAAATAGGTCCACACCCATCATCTAAGAGTAAAACTTACAAGTCTTAGTGAAAAAGAGAAAATCCTGAAAGCAGTTCCGGACAAGAAGTATGTAACATACAATGGTAGAAATATTAGACTGGCAGCAGACTTATTCACAGAGACCTCGCAGGCCAGAAAGAACTGGCATGATATATTCAGAGCACTAAATGAGAAAAATATACAGACAAGAATATTATACCCAGCTAGGCTATCATTGAAAATAGAAGGAGAAATAAAAAATTCCAGGACAAACGATAATTAAAAGAACTTGCAAACACCAAACCAGCCCCATAGGAAATATTGAAAGGGGTCCTCAAAGCAAAGAGAGAGCCTAAAAGTAGTAGACTAGAAAGGAACAGAGACAATGTATAGTAATAGTCACCTTACAGGCAATACAGATGCACTGAATTCATATCTCTCTATAGTTACCCTGAATGTAAATGAGCTAAATGCCCCAATCAAAAGGCACAGTGCATCAGAATGGAATAAAAAGCAAAACTTATCGATATACTGTCAACAAGAAACTCATTTTTCACCCAAAGACACTTCCAGATTTAAAGTGAGGGGGTAGAAAACAATTTATCATACTAATGGACATCAAAAGAAGGCTGGGATGGCGATCCTTACATGAGATAAATTAGATTTTAAGACAAAGACTATAATAAGAGATGAGGAAGGACACTATATCATACTCAAAGGATTTGTCCAACAAGAAGATCTAACAATTTTAAATATCTGTGCCCTTAACATGGGAGCAGACAACTACATAAACCAATTAAGAACAAAATCAAAGAAACACATTGACAATAATACAATAATAGTAGGGAAATTTCACACCCCCTCACTGAAATGGACAGATCATTCAAGCAAAAGATCAACAAGAAAATAAAGGCATTAAATGACACACTGGACCAGATGGACATCACAGATATATTCAGAACATTCCATCCCAACGCAAGAGAATACACATTCTTCTCTAGTGCACATGGAACATTCTCCAGAATAGATCACATCCTGGGTCACAAATCAGGTTTCAACCAATACCAAAAGATTGGGATCATGCCCTTTATATTTTAAGACCACAATGCTCTGAAGCTAGAATTCAAACACAAGAGGAGAGTTGGAAAGAACTCAAATACATGGAGGCTAAAGAGATTCCTTCTAAAGAATGAATGGGTCAACTAGGAAATTAAAGAGGAATTGAAAAATTCATGGAAATTAATGAAAATGAAAACACAACTGTTCAAAATCTGTGGGACATAGAAAAGTGGTCCTAAAGAGAGTATATCGTGATAGAAGCCTTTCTTAAAGAAACAAGAAAGGTCTCAACTACACAACCTAACCCTACACATAAAGGGGCTAGAGAAAGAACAGCAAAGAAAGCCTAAACCCAGCAGGAGAAGAGAAATAATAAAGATTAGAGCAGAAATCAATGAAATAGAAACCAAAGAAAAGTAGAACAGATTAATGAAACTAAGAGCTGGTTCTTTGAAAGAATAAGATTGATAAACTCCTGGCCAGACTTATCAAAAAGAAAAGAGAAAGGGCCCAAATAAATAAAATCATGAATGAAAGAGGAGAGATCACAACCAACACCAAAGAAATACAGACAAGTATAAGAACATACTCTGAGCAACTATACGCCAGTAAATTTGACAATCTGGAAGAAATGGATGCATTCCTAGAGATGTATAACCTACCAAAACTGAACAAGGAAGACACAGAAAACCTGAACAGACCCATCACCAGTAAGGAGATTGAAACAGTCATCAAAAATCTCCCAACAAATAGGAGCCCAGGGCCAGATGGCTCCCCAGGGGAATTCTACCAAGCATTTAAAGAAGAATTAATACTTATTCTACTGAAACTGTTAAAAAAAAAAAAAAGAAAAGAAAAGAAAGAAAGAAAAAGAAAAAAAAATAAGAAAGAAATGGAAGGAAAACTTCCAAACTCAATTTATGAGGCCAGCATTACCTTGATTCCCAAAACCAAAGACCCCACCAAAAAGGAGAATTACAGACCAATATTCTTGATGAACACAGATGTGAAAATTCTCGCCAAAATACTAGCCAATAGGATCCAATAGTACATTAAAAGGATTATTCAAACCAAGTGGAATTTATTCCAGGGCTGCAAGATTGGTTCAACATCTGCAAATCAATCAATGTGATACAATACATTAATAAAAGAAAGAACAAGAACCATATGATACTCTCAACAGATGCTGAAAAAGGATTTGACAGAGTACAATATCCTTTCTTGATCAAAACTCTTTAAAGTGTAAGGATAAAGGGTACATACCTCAATATAATCAAAGCCATCTATGAAAAACCCACAGTGAATATAACTCTCAATGGGGAGAAACTGAGAGCTTTTCCCCTAAGATGAGGAACACAGCAGGGATGTCCACTATCACCATTGCTATTCAACATAGTACAAGAAGTCATAGCCTCAGCAAATCAGACAACAAAAGGAAATGAAAGGCATCCAAATAAGCAAAGAAAAAGTCAAACTCTCATTCTTTGCAGATGATATAATTCTTTATGTGGAAAACCCAAAGACTCCACTCCAAAACTAATAGAACTCATATAAGAATTCAGTAAAGTGTCAGGATGTAAAATTGATGCACAGAAATCAGTCGCACACCAACAGCAAGACAGAAGAAAGAGAAATTAAGGAGTCAATCCCATTTACAATTTCACCCAAAACCATAAGATACCTAGGAATAAACCTAACCAAAGAGGCAAAGAATCTGTACTCAGAAAACTATAAAGTACTCATGAAAGAAATGGAGGAAGACACAAAGAAATGGAAAAACGTTCCATGCTCATGGACTGGAAGAACAAATATTGTGAAAATGTCTATGTTACCTAAAGCAATCTGCATGTTTCAAGCAATCCCTATCAAAATACCATCAATTTTTTTCAACAAAATGGAACAAATAATTCCAAAATTTATATGGAACCAGAAAAGACCCTGAATAGCCAAAGGAATGTTGGAAAAGAAAGTCAAGGTTTGTGACATCACAATTCCAGACTTCAAGCTCTATTACAAAGCTGTAATCATCAAGGCAGTATGGTACTGAAACAAAAACAGACACATCGATCAGTGGTACAGAAGAGAGAGCCCAGAAACAGATCCTCAACTCTATGGTCAACTAACCTTCGACATAGCAGAAAAGATTGTCGAATGGAAAAAAGACAGTCTCTTCAATAAATGGTGTTGGGAAAATTGGATAGCCACATGCAGAAGAATGAAACTGAACCATTTCCTTAAACCACACATAAAAATAGACTCAAAATGGTTGAAAGACCTCAATATGAGACAGGAATCCATCAAAATCCTGAAGACAACACAGGCAGCAACCTCTTTTCATTTCATTTTATTTATTTATTTGACAGACAGAGATCACAAGTAGGCAGAGAGGTGGGCGGGGGTGAGGGGGGAGGGGAGAGGAGAAGCAGGCTCCCTGCCAAGCAGAGAGCCTGATGTGGGGCTCAATTCTGGGAAACTGAAATCATGACCTGAGCTAAAGGCAGAGGGTTAACCTACTGAGCTACCCAGGCATCCCAGCAGCAACCTCTTTGACCTCAGCTGCAGTAAGTTCTTCCTAGACACATCACCAAAGGCAACAGAAGCAAGGGCATAAATGAACTATTGGGACTTCATCAAGATCAAAAGCTTTTGCACAGCAAAGAAAACAGTCAAGAAAACCAAAAGACAACTAACAGAATGGGAGAAGATTAGCAAATCTTTTCAGATAAAGGGCTAATATCCAAAATCTACAAAGAACTTATCAAACTCAACACCTGAAGAACAAATAATCCAATCGAGAAATGGGCAGAGGACATGAACAGACATTTCTGCAAAGAAGACATCCAGATGGTCAACAGACACATGAAAAAGTGCTCAACATCACTCAGTATCAGGGAAATACAAATAAAAACCACAATTTTGGTTAAAGAATGGCTAAAATTAACAATTCAGGAGATGATAGATGTTGGAGAGGATGCAGAGAAAGGGGAACCCTCCTACACTTTTGTTGGGAATGCAAGCTGGTGTAGCTACTCTGGAAAACAGCATGGAGGTTCCTCAAAAAGTTGGTAATAGAGCTACCCTGGATATATTGGCCCAGCAATCACACTACTGGGTATTTATCCTAAAGATACAAATGTAGTGATCTGAAGGGGCACATGCACCCAAATGTTTATAGTAACAATGTTCACAATAGCCAAACTATGGAAAGAACTTAGCTGTCCATCAACAGATGAATGGCTAAAGAAGATGGGGTAAAAATATATACAATAAAATATAAGCAGCCATCAGAAGATTTCGTGGATAGAACTAGACGGTATTATGCTGAGCCAAATAAGTCAATCAGAGAAAGACATCATATGATCTCCCTGATATGAGGAATTTGAGAGGTAGAGTGGAGGGCATGGGGTGTAGGAAAGGAAAAAATGAAACAAGATGGGATCGGGAAGGAGATGCACCATAAGAGACTCTTAATCTCACAAAACAAACTGAGGGTTGCTGGGGGACGGCAGTGTTGAGAGGGTGGTTGGGTTATGGACATTGGGAGGGGTATGTGATATGGTAAGTGCTGTGAAGTGTGTAAGCCTGACGATTCACATACTTATACCCCTGGGGCAAATAATACATTATATGGTAATAAAAATAATTTAAAAAAAAAAGAAAAAAGAAAAAAAATGTATTAACAACAGGCCTCTTGGGGAGAAGATGATATACGTCCTTGAAGCCAAACAGCTGGGAATACCTGGCCTGCTCAGGGTGGAACACCACCTGCTTCTTTTTTCTGTTATTTCTCCTTCTCCAGAGACCACCTGTGGTTAATTAGATGATCCCTTTGAATGTGCTTGCTCAACTGTAAATTCTATTCTACTTGACCAGACATATCCTGCCTTTCTTCTTGCTTATTTATAAAACTTATAATCAGTGTATAACTCATAACTCATATTCCTTCTTGTTTATCTACAAGGCATATGATTAATGTATAGCCTTCTTTGGCTCTTTGTTGATTACTGTCTAAATAGCCAATAAATATGAGACTGAGGAGTTGTTCATGGCAACAGTCTTTTCTACTGTCGACCCCTGCTCCCTCTCTCTTGCAGCTGACTTGCTTGTGCCTCATTCTTCTGCTGTGTGCTGTCAGGAAGCAGCAAATAATTCCACTACTGGGTATTACCCAAAGAAAATGAAAACATAATTTCTAAAAGATATACATATCTCTATGTTTATTGCACTATTATTTACAATAGCCAAGATATGGAAGTAACCTAAGTGTCCATCAATAGGTGAATGGATAAGGAAAGATATGTTGTGTACATGTATGGATATACATACACACATATACATACAATGGAATATTAAGCATCTATTTACAAAAAGGATATTGCCTCATTTGAGATAACATGGATGGACCTAGAGGGTATTATGCTAAGTGAAGTAAATAAGACAGAGAAAAACAGGTACCATATGATTCCACTCATTAAAGAGATTTAAAAAAATAAACAAAAAGTGGAACAAACCTATCAATACAGAAAACAAACTCCTTGGGTTGTGCAAAAGGGTGGAGAGGAGTGGGAGATATAGGCTTCTAGTTATGATATAAGTAAGTCACAGGAATAAGAGGCAGAACATAAAGAATACAGCCAGTGATATTGTAATAGTATAGCTACATTTGTGATAACTTATCATATCACAAAGTTGTATACCTAAACTAATATAGCACTGTCAACTATGTTTAAAAGACAGAGAGAGAGTGCACCTGAGAGAGAACAAATGAGCACAACAATGCTCTACTGGAATATAAAGAAACTGGCCAAAAAAGAAAAAGAAAAGAAAAGAGAAAGAAAAGAGAAAATAAAGGGAAAGAAGAAAGGAAAGAGGAAAAGAAAGAGGAACAGAAAGAGAAGGGAAAGGAAAGAAATAGAAAGGAAAGGAAAGGAAAACGAAAACAGCCAAATGGCAAGGGAGCTACTGGAATTCTCTCCAGGACTGAGAAGCTGTCTGTCACCATGTTTCCCTCCAACTTGGTAGCATGGACAGAAACAGGATCCAGGTGTCCCAGTTGGCTTACCATCTCAGCAAGCCCTGGGCCTCTAGCCCACACCAGTCCCAGCTATCCCACAAAGGTGTCCCCAGTGCAAAGCACACTGAGACACCAGAGTCAGCACTAATTATAATTCCAACTGTAGTGCTAAGGTGACACAAAATCAAAGTACCCCAGAACACTCCAGTCCCTCACCACTTACGCCAGACAGCTTGCTCACACCTCTGGTGCAGAGCTCTCTGGTAACTCCCAACTCATACTTCACAGATGCCTCTCCAAGGTGCTCTGTGCAAGAACACACCAGCTTGCACTCTCTCTGCTTTAGCTATCCTCCCAGAGTACTCGCAGTGAAGATATTACCCTGGTAATACCTTGGTATTACCCACTTCATCTACAGCTATACTGCCAGGGCAACCCTGCATGAAACACTGCTGACACCCCAGCCCATGCCCTACCTTGGCTACAACGTCTCTGCTAGAGTGCCTTTTGCAGAGAAAACCCTATAACTGTGTTGATCCATATCCACTTCAGTTCTGCTCTTCCATCAGGGACAGTCCCATGGAATAACCCAGGAACCTTAGCTCATAACAATTACCAAAGACACAACATGCACACAACTTATACTGGGGATGACCACATGCAGGACCATTCTTTCAAGTTTTGAGGAAATAATTATTCTGCCTAATTCATAGAAACAAACAGAAAAAGTCAAGTAAAATGAGGAGACAGAGGAATATGCTCCAAATTAAAAACCTTGGTGGGGGAGGGGTTGGCAGAGAGAAAAAAGAAAAGAAACAGACCATAAGCAACATATCTGATAAAAAGATTTAAGGAAATGATCATAAAGATGTTTACTACATTAGAGAGAAGAGTGGTAGAACTCAGAACTTAAACAGAGAGAGAAAAACAAACAAATACACACACACACACACACATCAGAGTTGAAGAATAAAGTAAAAAATTAAGATACACTACAAGGAAACAACAGAAGACTAGCAAATGCAGAAGGACATATGGACAATTGGAATAACAGTGTAACGAAAAATAACAAAGCTAAATAGTAAGAAGGAATGAGACTTTAAAAAATGACAGTAGGTTAAGGAATCTTTTTTACAACATCAAAAAAAACACTCATATTATAGCATCCCAAAGAGAGAAAAGAGAAAGAAGGGGGAAGAAAATTAATTTAAAGAATCAAAATCTAAAAAAAAAAAAAAAAAAAAGAATCAAAATCTGAAAACTTCTGTAAATTACAGAAGGAAACAGACATCCAGGCTCAGGATTCACAAAGAGCTCCAAAGCAGATGAACCCAAGGAGGTTCACATCAAGACACATAATTAAAATGTCAAAGATTAAAGATAAACAGAATCTTAAAAGCAGCAAAGGTGAAGCAAAAAGTTAGTTGGTCCGAAGGTTGTGGGTTATTGTTAAGCTGTTTAACAAAAAGTTATATACAAGAAAATCCCTATAACTATCAGCTGATTTTTCCTTTGCAGACCTAAAAGGGGTATATTCACAGTACTGAAAGGAAAAAAAATCTACAACTCTTGCGTACTGTGCTTTAAAGAGAGAAAAATAGTTCTCCAGATAAGTAATAGATTAAGAGTCAATAAGCAATTGAGCCATACAATAACTGCTAACAGGATTGCTTTAAGTGGAAAAAGAGAAGGAATATTCAGAAGAAAATTATAAACCAAAAAATGTAAAATATGACAAGATTTGCATAAAATGTAAAGGAGGAAGTAAAAAAAAAGTCATTTTGTCATTTTAGAATGTGCTTGAATTTAAGTGACCATCTACTTAAGTAGACTAATATATACTTGCATTGTTAATATATAAACCTTATGATAACCACAAATCCAATACCCATTATAGATGCACAAAAAAAGTAAAAGGAAGCCAAGCGTAACACTACAGAAAGTCATCAACAACAAGGAAAGAGATGAGAAGAAAACAACAGAGAACTACAAAAACAATGAGAAAACAATTAATAAAATGGCAGTAAGAATATACTTATCAATAACTACTTTAAATGTAAATAGTCTAAATGCTCCATTCAGAAGAGATAGGGTAGCAGAGAGGATTAAAAAACAACAAAAACAAAATCCATTCATATGCTACCTCAAAGAGACTCACTTAAGACCTAACAGACATATAGATTCAAAGTAAAAGGAGGAAAAGAGATATCCCATGCTGGGGCACCTGGGTGGCTCAGTGGGTTAAGCCTCTGCCTTCGGCTTGGGCCGTGATCTCAGGGTCCTGGGATCCAGCCCCCCATTGGGCTCTCTGCTCAGCAGGGAGTCTGCTTCCCCCTCTCTCTCTGCCTGCCTCTCTGCCTACTTGTGATCTCTCTCTGTCGAGTAAATAAATAAAATCTTAAAAAAAAATAGATATCCCACATAAATAGGATAGCAATACTTGTATCAGACAAAATAGATTTTATAACAAAGACTTCAGTAAGAGATAAAAATGGGCATTAGATCATAATAAAGGGATCAATCCAAAAAGAGAATATAACAATTGTGAATATCCATATTAAATACAAAAAACATTAACAGACAAAAGGAGAAATTAGGAATAATACAATATACCCCATTTACATGAATGAATAGATCATCCAGACAGGAAATCAATAAGGAAATAATGGTGGTTTTGAATGATACAGTCAGCCAGATGAACTTACAAGATGTATATAGAACATTCCATCCAAAGCCACAGAATACACATTGTTTTCAAGTGTACTTGGAACATTCTCCAAGATAGATCACATGTTCAACAATAAAAAAAGTCTCAATAAATTTAAGATTGAAATAATATCTTACATCTTTTCCACCCATAATAACATGAAACTAGAAATCAATAACAATTAAAAAAAAAAAACCTCAAAACTACACAAACCCATGTAAGCAAACAACATCTACTAAACAACCAATGGGTCAACAAGAAAAATCAGAGGTAATGATAAATATACATGGAAGCAAATAAAAATGAGAATACAATGGTTCCAAATCTTTTGGACACACCGAAAGCAATACTAAGAGGAAAATACCTTGTGATACATGCCTACCTCAAGGAATAAGAACAAGGTCAAATAAACCAGCTAACCTTATAACAAAGAGAATAGAAAAAGAACAAACTTCATTCAGAATTATAAGAAGGAAGAAAATCATAAAGGTCAGAAATAAATAAAATAAAAAAACACAAAAAGATCATAAAGCTAGAAGCTAGTTTTTTAAAAAGATAAGTTAATAAACCTGGCCAGACTTATAAAGAAAAAAAAGACAGGGATACGAAAAAGAGACAAAATAGGACACACTACAGAAATACAAAGGATTATAAAAGAATACTATAAAAATTACATGGACAACCTATAAGAAACAGATCGGTTCCTAGAAACACACGATATTCTAAAAACAATCAGAAAGGAGGGGAAAATTTGAATAAACCAATTACCAGTATCAAAACAAAATCAGTAATCAAAAAAAATTCCAATAAACAACATTTCAGGACCAGATGAACTCACAACTTATTCTACCAAACATTTAAAAAGAATTACTACTGATCTCAAACTATTCTACAAAACAAAAGAGGAAGGAAGACTTCCAAATACACTCTATGAAGCCAGCATTACCCTGATACCAAAACCAGACAAAGACACTGCAAAAGAAAACTATAGCCTAATATCCCTAATGAACATAGATGCAAGAATCCTCAACGAAATACAAGCAAACTGCATTCAACAATATATTCACCATGATCAAGTGGGATTTATTTTGGGGACGCAAGAATGGTTCAACATTCCCAATTCAATCAAGTGATACACCACATCAACAAAAGGAATGATCAAAATCATATATCATCTCAATAAACACAGAAGAAACATCTGACAAAATTCGGCATCAATTTACAATAAAAAATCTCAATGAAGTGGGTTTAGAGGGAACATACCCAAGCAAAATAAGGCCATCTATGACAATCTCACAGCTAACACCATACTCAATGATAAAAATCTGAGAGTTCTTCCTTTAAGGTAAGGAAGAAGACAAGATGTCCCATCTTGCCATTATTATTCAACATAGTACTATAGTCCCAGCTACATCAGGCAAGGAAATAAAAGGGATCCATACTGATAAGGAAGTTAAACTGCCACTACCTTCAGAAAATCCAAAAAGTTTTAAAATAAAATTCATAGAAAATCCAAAAAGTTTTAAAATAAAAAACTCAGAAGAAATAAATTCAGTAAAGTTGAGGGATACAAAATTAATCGCATTTCTATAAAATTTGTTGCATTTCTATATATTAATAATGAAGTACAAGGAAAAATTAAGAAAACCATTTTATTTACAATTGCACCAAAAATAATATCTAGAAATAAACCTAATCAAGAAGGTGAAAGACCTATAATTTGAAAACTATAAAATACTGAAGAAAATAATTAGGAATGACACACAAAAAGACTGAAAAATATTCCATGCTCATAGATTGAAAAAATTAATATGTTAAAATGTCCAAACTACCCAAAGCAATCTACAGTCAATGAAATCCTTATCAAAATATCAATTGCATTTTTCACAGAACTAGAATAAAAAATCCTAAGATTTGTATAAAACCATACAACATACCTCATAAGCAAAGCAATCTTAAGAAAGAACAAAGCTAGAATATCACAACCCCAGATTTTGAGATATACTACAAAAAGCTGTAGTAACCAAAACATTAAGTTACTGGAGCAAAAATAGGCACAGAGGACAATGGAACTTAATAGAGAACCAGAAATAAATCCTTACCTATATGGTCAATTAATCTACAAGAAAGGCAGCAAGGATAAACAATGGGAAAAAGTCTTTTCATGAGTGATGCTGGATGGATACATGCAAAATAATAAAATAATAAAACTGGAACACTTCCTTACACTATACACAAAAATAAACTCAAAAGAGATTGAAAACCTACATTGAGACCTGTAACCATAAAACTCCCAGAAGAAAACATTGGCATTAATTTCTTTGACATCAGCCTTTACAACATTGTTCTAGATGTCTCCTGAAGTCAGGGAAACAAGGCCAAAGCTAAACTATTGGAAATATACCAGAATCAGGGGCGCCTGGGTGGCTCAGTTGGTTAAGCCTCTGCCTTTGGCTGGGGTCATGGTCTCAGGGTCCTGGGATCGATCCCCACATTGTGCTCTCTGCTCAGCAGGGAGCCTGCTTCCCTCCTCTCCCTACCGCCTGCCTCTCTGCCTACTTGTGATCCTTCTGTGTCAAATAAATAAATAAAACCTTAAAAAAAAAAAAGGAAATATACCAGAATCAAAAGTTTTTGTACAATGAAGGAAACCATCAACAAAACAAATGCAACCTGCTGGGTGGGAGGAGATATTTGCAAGTGAGATATCTGATAACAGTTTAATATCTAAAAAATATAAAGAACTTACATAACAACACACACACACACACAATAATCCAATTAGAAATGGGCAAAAGACCTGAATAGACATTTTTTTTTTTCCCAAGAAGATATACGGATGGTAAACAGACACATGAAAAGATATTCAACTTCACTACTGGGGAAATGCAGATCAAAACTATAGTAAGGTACCTCCTGTCATAATGGGTAGAATCAAAAAGATATGAAATAATGCTGGCAAAGATGTGAAAGGAAAGGAACTTTTATGAATTGCTGGTGTAGCCTTTAAAGCAGTATGAAGTTTCTTTATATATATATATAAATCATATATATATATATATATATATATGATTCAGAAATTCCACTACTGGGTATTTATCCAAAGAAAATGAAAAAGTAATTCAAAGAGATACATACAGTCCTGTTTATTGCAGCATTATTTACAATAGTAAATATGAAAATTTATAGTAGGCATGAAGAAACTCAAGCATCCATCCATAAATGAATGGATAAAGACTTGGTACATATATAAATGGAATGTTAGCCATAAAAAGGAAAAACCTTGCCATTTCCAACAACTTGGGTAGACCTGGAAGGTATAATTTTAAGTTAAATAAGTCAGTCACAGGAAGAGAAATATTGTATAATTTCATTCATATGTGTAATGTAAAGAACAAACAAAATTCAGAAACAGACTCATAAAAACAGAGAACAAACTAGTGAGTACCAGAAAGTAAAGCAGAGAACAAACTAGTGAGGGCTGGAGGGGAAAGGAAGGAAGGGAGATGAGTAAAAAATGATGAAGGGGAGTGGTAGATAATAGGCTTCCAGTTAAGGAATGAATGAAGGATGAAAGATACAGCATAAGGAACACATTCAATGGTAATGTAACTATGTTGTATGGTGACAGAGGGTAGATACACTTGTGGTGAGCATAGTATAACATATAGATTTGTCAAATCATTATGTTGTATACCTGAAACTAATGCAACATTGTGTGTCAACTATACTTTAAATACACACACACACACACACACACACACACACACGGAATGAGGATGGTGTTTGTAAAAATTGCATCAATATCCCTGGCATTTGGTTTCAGCTATCATTTACAATGTAGAACTGTGGTGTACTTTGGGGCAGTAGGACTCCTTGTAGGATGTTTAGCATCTCTGGCCCTGTGCATTTAAATGCAGTGGTGCTCTTCTCCCAAGTCATTCTGATTACAAAAAAAAAAAAATCAATGTATAGCGTGGTGACTAAGTTAAAAATACTGTTTTGCATGTTTAAAGTAATTGAGAGTTGATCTTGAGTTCTCGTTACAAGAAAACAAAAGATGTAACTCTGTGTGATAGTGAATGTTAACTAACCTTACTGTAATACTTATTTTGTAATAATACATATATCAAATCATTGTTATACTACCTAAAACTAATACAATGTTATATATCAATTATATATCAATTTTAAAATGAATAAATAAAAGACAAATCTGTAACAAGAGACAAAGATGGGCATTCATTATAATGGTGAAGGGATGAATTAAAAAAAAGATATGATTATAAATATCTTTGCACCCAACATTTGAGCACCTAAATGTATAAAGCAAATATTAACCAATATGAAAATGAAATTGGCAGTAATATGGAAACAGTGGGGGACTTTAACATCTCACTTGCATCAATGGATATATCATTGAGACAGAAAATCAACAAGAAAATAGTGACTTTGACTAATGTGTTAGACCACTTGGACTTAACATGTATATATGGAATATTCCTTTCAAAATTTGCAGAATATACAATGTTCTCAGTTGCACATGGAACATTATGCATCCATATAGATCATGTTATGCCACCAAACAAGTCTATAAATTTAAGAAGACTGAAGTCACATCAAACATTTTTTCTGACCACAACAACATGAAACACAATTATAAGAACCAGAAGAATTACACACACAAGTGAAGACTAAATAATAAGTTAAGACTGATAGAACAAACTGCATAGCTAGAGGGACAGAAGAGGCTGTATTGAGGAAGGTAGGAAGTACAGAGACATGGTTCAGGAAGAAACAGGTCGTGCGTGCTGCAGAGGGGAGGGAGTCCTGATCACAGAGAAAGACAAGAGAGAGTGGAGTATACAAGTATGTA
The DNA here is from genome assembly GCF_020171115.1 of Neogale vison. Taxonomy (NCBI): domain Eukaryota; kingdom Metazoa; phylum Chordata; class Mammalia; order Carnivora; family Mustelidae; genus Neogale; species Neogale vison. Next base: position 93,534,833 of record NC_058093.1, on the reverse strand, counting down.
CACAGGGAGAACATTTTCCCAAGCCATTGGCTAAGGGGAAAAGGGACTGATTTTCATGAGATTTTGCAGCTAGCAAGGCTCAAAGACTAGAGTTTTAGAGGTACCTGTGCTTGGCTGAGATAAAGACCAAAGGATGCTGCTCAATTCCTGGAGAGGGACACGGAAGCAAAGGGACAGACTCTAAGACATGAGCATTACCTGAGGCACATAGGAAGAAACTGTTGGTATTTTTTGGAATGCATCTGTGAGATGCAGCATTGCTTCTCTGCAGACAAAAGAACCAATTGGTGCCATTTCCCTCCCCTGCTCCCCAGCAGAGGTGCAATGACACCTGCTGAGGGGAGCTAACCTGGACACTGGATGCTTAGCCTGCTTTGCTCTAAACCATATGCCCTTGCACTCTGGTGGGATTGCCCATCTGGATCAAATCTGCATCACTCCCAGTACAATAGGACACTTTGCCAGAGAACTAGCACAGGTCCCTGCCACACCACGTCTCTGAAGTTTGGAATTTAAATCAGCAGGCAAGGCTGGGATAAGGCCCAAGTTACACTGAACTGCTCTAAGCAGGCAAATAACCCAGAGACAGATAATGTAAAAACAGAAATCTGAAAAATGCCTGGGGCATATGAGGAAAAATTATTCACTCCTCTGAAAATGTTTCTTTGAGAGCAGCAAATACAGACTTCCCTCTATGGGGACAATGAAGATGGCTGGTGCCAATGAAGATGGTTGTTCTCAGTAAAGAGCACAATCCAATATTCGCTGCCTAACTTGCTTAACCCAAGTCCCACCCCTCTGTACCTTCTCAGGCAAGTGTGCCTAAAGACCAGAATAGCAGGGTCATTCCCCAGAAGACCAGCACAAGACCCTGTATGCAATACATCTACTGACCAGAGTTCTGTAAAGCTTCAGTTCTAGTGGAAATGGCATAAGTCTCTTTTTAACAAGAAGGCTAGAGCACAGTTAGTTGAAACTTGCCACGCTGTGGCCAAGGTCCAAAGACTCCCCACTGTAAGCAAGAAGAACCTCTTCAGACAACTGGCATGAGGGATAGAGCAGCTGAAACACAGCAGCAGGGTGCACAAAGCACACACTAGAGATGCTTCCTGAAGCTCCAGGTGCTGGACATTATATAAAGTCATTACTCTCAGGAGCAGGAAGTGTAACAGGCTTTTTTGACACAAAGAAAACAGAAACATAGACAGAATGCCAAGATGGAAGAATTCATCCCAAAAGAAAGAAGAAAAGGTCAGGGACAGGCATCTATTGAAACAGACATAAATAATATGCCAGATTCAGAATTTAAAGTAACAATCACAAGGATACTGGCTGGGCTTAGGCATAGAATGGAAGAGATCAGGGAGACTTTACCATGGGGATAAAATAGTGGAAAAACAATCAGGCCAAAATGAAAAATAAAATAATTGAGATTAGAAACTGATTGTATGTAATGACCACAAGGATGGAAGAAGCACAGGAATGAATAAGTGATGTAGAAAGAATTATGGAAATAATGAAGATGAACAAAAGAAAGAAAATTTTGCATGAGGAGAGTAGACTTAAGGAACTCAGTCTATCAAATGTAATAACTTTTGTATCATAGGATTTCATAAGGAAAGAGAGAAAAAGGGGGAGTAGGTTTACTAGAGGAAATTATAGCCAAAAACTTTCCTAAACTGGGGAAGGAAACAAATATCTGAATCGAGGAGGCAGAGAGAACTCCTATCAAAATCAACAAAAGCAGGCTAACATTAAGAACTATCGTAGTTAAGTCTGCAAAATATAGTGATAAAAAAAAAATCTTAAAAATGGCAAGACAAAAGAAGTCCCTAACTTATAGGGAAAGCCTCAAAAGGTTAGGAGCAGATCTGTCCACACAAGCTTGGCAAGTCACAAAGGGAATGGCATGATATATTTAATGTGCTAAATGGGAAAAAAATCTTTAGCCAAGAATACTCTATTCAGCAAGCCTATCATTCAGAATAGGAGAAATAAAGAGTTTCCCAAATAAACAAAACTAGAAGAGTTCATTACCACTAACCAGTTGAGAAATATTAAAGGGTACTCTCTGAGTGGGAAGGAAAGATGAAGCATGACAAAGACTAGAATGGAATAGAGAAAATTTCCATAAACAACTAAGCAAGTAATAAAATGGCATTAAACACATCTCTATCAATAATTAGTCTGGGGGTACCTGAATGGCTCAGTTGGTTGAAAGTCCAACTCTTAATCTCAGGGTCATGAGTTGAAGCCCCATGTTGGGCTCCACACCCATCATGGAGCCCACAATGATGATGATGATGATGATGATGAAGATGATGATAATAATAACAACAGTAATGATACTACTTGTAACAATTTCTCTGAATGTAAATGGATTAAATTTTCCATTGAAAAGACATAGAGTGTCAGAATGGATTAAAAAAAAAAAGACTCATCCATATGCTGCCTATAAGAGACCCTTTTAGACCTCAAGAGTCCTGCAGTGTGAAAGTGAAGAGATGGAAAAACAATTATTGTGCAAATGGTCATCAAAGGAGAGCTGGAGTAGCAATACTTACATCAGACAAACCATATTTTAAACTAAGAACTCTAACAAGAGATGAAGAAGAGCACTATATCATAATAAAGGGGACTATCTAACAAGATCTAACAATTTTAAATACTTATGCTCCAACTTAGGAGCACCCAAGTCTATAAAAGAATCAGTAACAAACATAAAGAAACTTAAAGATAATAAAATAACAGTAGGGGCTTTTAACACCCATTTATATCAATGGAGAGATTATCTAAAAAGAAAATAAAAAAGGAAACAATGGCTTTGAATAACCCATTGTACCAGATGGACTTATATATATTCAGAAGATTTCATCCTAAAGCTGAAGAAAGTACATTCTTTTAAAGAGCACATGGAACATTTTCCAGAACAGATCACATACTAGGTCACAAATAAGGCCTGAACAAGTATAAAAAGATTGGGACCATACCATGCATATTTTCTGAACAAAACATTATGAAACTTGAAGTCAACCATTAGAAAAAATTTGGAGGGGTGCCTGGGTTAAGCATCAGCCTTTAGCTCTGGTCATGACCTCAGGGTCCTGAGACCCAAGTCCCACATCAGGCTCCACTGCTCAGAAGGGAGGCTGCTTCTCACTTTCCTCACCCTGTTCCCTGCTCATGCTCTCTCTCTCTCTCTCTTTCTCTCCCTCTCATGTGATTGCTCAAATAAATGAAACCTTAAAAAAAAATTGGAAAGACCACATATACAAATACAGAAATAATGCAAATTTAATGAACACGCTATTAAAGAATGAATGGATCAACCAGAAAATTAAAGAAATTTTTTAAAAAATTAGTGGAAACACATGTATACAAAAGCATGACAGTCTAAAACCTTTGGAATGCAGTGAAAGTGGTCATTAGAGGGAAATATAGAGCAATACAGGCCTACCTCAAGAAGTAAGATAAATCTGAAACAACCTAACCTTACACCTAAAAGAGCTAGAAAAAAACAACAAGCAAGACCTAAAGGCAGCAGCAGAAGGAAAATAATAAAGATTAGGGAAGAAATAAATGCTATAGAAATAAATGAGAAAACCCAACAGATCAATGAAACTAAGATCTGGTGCTTTGAAAAAAATAAACTCTTAGCTCAATGTTGTCTTTTTAAAAAGAGAAATAACACAAATAAATAGAATCAAAATGAGAGAGGAGAAATAGCAACCAATACCATAGAAATACAAATAAGTCTAAGAAAATATTATGAAAACTATATGCTAACAAATTGGACAACCTATAAGAAACAGATACATTCCTAGAAACATAAACTTCCAAAACTGAAAAAGGAATAGAAAAGTTAAACAGATGAATAGCCAGCAAAGAAACTGAATCAGTAATCAAAAATCTCCCAACAAACGAAAGTCCAGAACCATATGGCTTCACAGGGAAATTCTACTAAACATTTAAAGAAGAATATCTATTCTCAAACTATTCCAAAATATAGAAATGAAAGTAAGACTTCTGAACTCATTCTATGAGGCCAGCATTACCTTGCTTTCAAAACCAAAGATTCCACTTAAAAAAAAAAAAAAAAGAAAGAAAAAGAAAAAAGAGAGAACTACAGGCCATTGTCCTTGATAAACATGGATGCAAAAATTCTCAACAAAATACTAGCAGAGTGAATCCAACAGTACATTAAAAGGATCATTCACCACAATCAAGTGGGATATCTTCCTGGGCTACAAGTGTGGCTCAATATTTACAAATCAATCATTGTGATAAATCAAATTAATAAAAGAAAGGGTAAGGTCCATATGATCCTCTCAATGGATGCACAGAAAGCATTTGACAAAATGCAACATTCTTGATAAAACCCCTAACAAAATAGGGATAGAGATAATATATCTCAACATAATAAAGGCCATAAATGAAAACCCACAGCTTATATCATCCTCAATGGGGAAAAATGGAAAAGCTTTTTCTCCATGGTCAGGACAGGGATGACCAGTCTCACCACTGTTATTCAACATGGTACTGGAAGTCCTAGTCTCACTATCACAAAACAAAAAGAAGAAAGAATCTAAAACAGCAAAGAATCAAACTTTCTCTATTTGCAGATAACATGATACTCTATGTAGAAAACTTGAAAGAATCTACAAAAAATTGTCACAAATGATATGTGAATTCAGTATAGTTGCAAGATACAAAATTGATGTAGAGAAACCTACCATATTTCTATATACCAATACTAAAACAGCAGAAAGAGAAATCACAAATTGATCCCATGTACAATTGTACCAAAAACCATAAGATACCTAGGAATAAATTAACCAAAGATGTAAAAAATCCATATATTGGAAACTGTAAAACATTGATGAAAGAAATGGAAGAGAACGCAAAGAAATGGAAAAACATTCCCTGTTCATGGATTGAAAAAATATTGCTAAAATGTCTATACTACTGAAAGCAATCTTCAGGTTTAATGAAACCCCCATCAAAATACCACCAACACTTTTCACTGAGCTAGGACAAACAATCCTAAAATTTTTATGGAGCCACAATAGACCCTTAATAGCCAAAGCCAACTTGAAAAAGTAAAACAAAGCTGGAGACATCACAATTAAGGAATTCAAGTTATATTATAAAGCTATAGTGATTAAGAAAAGTATAGAACTGACACAAAAACAGACACAGATCACTTGAACAGAATGGAAAACCAGAAATGAATGTACAACTCTATGGTCAAGTAATCTATGACAAAGCAGAAAAGATTATCCAATGGAAAAAATACAGTCTTTTCAATAAATGGTGTTGGGAAAACTGGACAGAAATATGCATAATAATGAAAGTGGACCACTTTCTTACACAAAAATAAATTCAAAATGGATGAAATGTGAAATAGGAAACAACCTCACATGAGGAAAGCACAGGCAGTAACCTCTTTGACATTGGCCATAGCAACCTCTTACTAGATACATCTCCTGAGGCAAGGGAAACAAAAGCAAAAATAAATGACTGGGACTTCAACAAGATAAAAAGCTTCTGCACAATGAAGAAAACAATCAATAAAACTAAAGGCAACCTTCAAAAAGGGAGAAGATATTTGTAAATGACATCTCTGATAAAGGGTAATTACCCAAATTATATAAGGAACTTATCAAACTCAAAACTCAAAAAACAAATAATCCAGTTAAAAAATGGGCAAAAAACCATGAATAAATATTTTTCCAAGGAAGACATCCAGATGGTGAAAAGACACATGCAAAGATGCTCAGCATCACTCATCATCAGAGAAACTCAAATCAAAACCACAATGAGATATCAGTTCACACTGGGCAGAATAGTTAAAATTAACAACACAGGAAATGATAGGTGTTGGCAAGGACATGGAGAAAGGGAAACACTTTTGCACTTTTAGTGGGAATGCAAACTGATCCAGCTACTCTGCAAAACATTATGCAGGTTCCTCAAAAAGTTAAAAATTGAACTGTCCTATGGTCTAGCAATTGTACTACTAGATATTTACCTAAAGAATACAAAAGTACAGACTCAAAAAGATATACAGACCCTCATGTTTTTGGCAGCATTAACAACAATAGCTAAGTTATAAATAGAGCCCAAATATTCATCAACTGACAAATGGATAAAGAAGACATGGTGTGGGGAAATAGGATGGGCAAGATGGCAGAGAAGTAGGAGACCCTGTTTCAACCGGTCCCCTAAAGTGAGCTAAATATCTACCAGGACACTCTGAATACCAAGGAAATCAGCCTGGGATGTAAGATTATCCACTTCTGGATTTCTATGGGGGCAGAAGACATCAGTGGAGAGGTAAAGTGAAGTGGGAACACTTAGACTGATATTGGAGATAAACAGAAGAGGGAGGGAGCCATCCGAAGTGACCCATTAGGAAATAATACCCCAGTACAAAAGTGCCCTGTGGTTGGGGACCAGCATTAACTTGGAGTCTGGTTAAAAGCACTCAAAAAGAACAAAAGAACTTAAGGGACAAATGGTGGAATTGGGCGATCATGGGCACAGGCCTACGCCCATGGACCCAGGACGGTCACCACTGGCAATCACCCATGCCAGAAAGAGTGTGGTGGAGCCTCCAGTTTGTGGTCCCTGAGCCCCTGGCTTTGCACTATTTGCACCATTGTTGGGCTGGGTGCACTCCCACCCATGTGTAAGGGAGTCTGGTGTGGGTGCCAGCCAGTGGCCTTTAGATCCACAGCCTTCCATGCTCTCTGCACCCTTCACCACCACAGGGGCTGAGCGCACTTCGTCCCATGCCTGAGAGAGCTTGGTGTGGGGGCCAGCTGACAGTCCTAGGACCATGGCCTTCTGCCACCAGCCAAGGATCTGAACACTCCCAGCCTGTGCCTGAGAGAACCTGGTGCGAATTCTGGTTGGGATCCCTTGGCAGCATCCTTCTGTGACCTATGAGACTGCAGGTTCTGAGCACACCCTGCATGGGCCTGGACTCCAGACAGAAGTCCTGGCAAAGGCAGCCTCCAGAAGCAGGCTCTCTGGACCAAAATTGCCTGTGGTTTTAGTGGCACAGGGACACAGAAACAAGCGGGGACCTCAGGCAACCACTGAGATGGTGGCTGGGGGTGTGCACCACCTGTGGGAGGTTGTGCTGTCCAGTCAAGTTTGCAGAGGGGGATCTGTGTATTCTGGACCACCCAGAGCAGAGCAGACTGAGGTTTCTCTCTGAGGCAGAGGTCTGCTTTCCACTAAACCTCCAACAAACAAACAAACAAACAAACACCAAAGAACAAAAACTGGTTTCCACAAAGCTCAGGCCCTTGATAGGGGGCAGGATGACTCAACCCAAGCAAGACTGACTGAAAAACAACATGGCAGACCCACCCCCAGAAGGCAAGCCAAAAGAATGGAAGGACAACCACTACAGGGTCCCCATAAAACTGTAAAATCCCAACATCAGGGAAAACAATATATTAAGCTCCCAATATTGCCCAAAACCTGTATATTTCATAGACACGACTTTTTTTTTTTTAATTCATTCCCAGGATTCTTGTTCTTTTAATTTTTTAACTTCCTTACCATTTTTAACTTGTACATTTTTCATACATATACCTATGTTTTTTTTTCTTTTTTTAAATATACATATAGATATGAGCTTCAAGATAATCCTTTTTTCCGATTCAATACTACCCCTGTAAATCAATCTCTTTTAATCTCTCTTTATCTCTGGAAAGTTGACTCCTTTAATAAAGATATTAAGATATACCCAGCAAGGCCCAAAATAACCTTCCTCGCCCACATTGAGGATTTATCAGCACCATCCCATCTTTTTCTTTTGACAGTGTTTCTGTGTATTTGTTTTTTGTTTTGGTGTTATATAAATCTTATCCTTGGGGTTCATTTGGGCTGGGTTCTTTTTTTTTTTTTTTCTTATAACTTACTTTTGTCAGTCTTTTTGTCAGTTTTTGTTCATATACCTTATATATCTTACTCTTGGGGCCATTTTGGCTGGGTTTTTTCTCTCTCTTTTTCTATGTCTTTTTTTATTTCTTTCTTTCTTTTTCATGGTGACTTCCAATTACTCCAAAACATTCCAGGGTGTAACTTGTCTGAATCTTGGTTGACATATTCAGCTATACATCCCCTCAGCTGCCTTTCACCAAAATGACAAGGAGGAGGAACACTCAAGAGAGGAAAAATTCAGAGACTGTGCCCTCTCCATCAGAACTACTGAATATAGACATAAACAGTAGGTTGGAAAGGGAATTCAGGGTAACAATTATCCAGGCAATGGCTAGGTTGGAGAAAACCATTAGTGACAACATAGAATCTGTAAGGGTGGAAGTGAGAGCCAACCTGGCAGAACTTAAAAATGCTATCAGTGAAATCCAATCTAATCTAAATACTCTAACAGCTAGGGTAACAGAAGCAGAAGATAGAACTATTGATCTAGAGGACAAATGGATAGAGAAAAAGGATCAGGAGGAAGCCTGCAACAAACTGCTTAGACGCCATGAAAACAGAATTAGGGAAATAAATGATGCCATGAAACGTTCCAACATCAGAATTATTGGGATCCCAATAATTGCAGGGGTTGGGGGTTGGGCGGTGAGAAAGAGAGAAGACTAGAATATATAGCTGAACAAAATCTGGATGAAAATTTCCCTAGTCTGGGGAATGGAATAAGCGTTCATGTCCTAGAGGCAGAAAGGACACCCACCAAGATCAATGAATCTAGAAAGACCTCAAGGTACTTGACTGTGGAACTCACAAATCATAATTTTAGACAAGAGTTTCTGAGGGAAGCTAGGGGGCAGAGATTCCTTACGTACAGAGGAAGGTCAGTCAGAATAACATCAGACATGTCCACAGAAACCTTTCTGGAAGGCCAGAAAGGGCTGGCAAGACATATTCAGGGCACTAAGTGAGAAGAACATGCAGCCAAGAATACTTTATCCAACAACGATGACATTCAAAAAGGATGGAGAGATAAAGAACTTCAAATATTGGCAAGATTTAAAAGAATATGTGACCATCAAGCCGACACTTCAAGAAATATTAAGGGGGTTCTCTAAAAGAAGAACCCAAGATTGACATAGAACAGAAATTTACAGAGACAATCTATAGAAACAAGGATTTCACAGGCAACATGATGTCAATAAAAAGTTACCTTTCAATAATCACTCTCGAAGTGAACGGCCTAAATGCTCCCATAAAATGGCACAGGGTTGCAGATTGGATAAAATGACAGGACCTGCCCATATGTTGTCTACAAGAGACCCATTTGGAACCTAAAGATAAATCCAGACTGAAAGTGAAGGGATAGAAAAGCATCTTTCGTGTCAATGGGCCTTAAAAGAAAGCTGGGGTAGCGATTCTCATACGAGATAAATTAGATTTTGAACTAAAGACTATAATCAGAGATAAAGAAGGACACTATATCATTCTTAAAGGGTCTATCCACCAAGAAGACCTAACAATTATAAATATTTATGCTGCCAATACAGGAGCAGCCAAATACATAAGACAACTGTTAATCAAGATAAAGAGTCATATTGATAGGAATACATTAATAGTAGGGGATTTAATATGCCACTCTCAGTATGGGAGATCATCCAAGCAGAAAATCAATAAAGAAACCAAGAGCATTGAATGACACATTGAACCAGATGGACTTCATAGATATATAAAAAACATTCCACCCTATAACGACAGAATACTAATTTTCCTTGAGTGCATACAGAATTTTCTCCAGAATAGACCACATGCTGGGCCACAAATCAGAGCTCAATCGATTCCAAAAAATTGAGATTATTCCTTGCAATTTCTCAGATACAATGCTTTGAAACTGGAAATCAACCACAAGAAAAAGTACGGAATGAATTCAAACATTTGGAAACTAAAGAACACTCTGCTTAAGAATGTTTTAATCAGGGGTACCTGGGTGGCTCAGTGGGTTAAAGCCTCTGCCTTCAGCTCAGGTCATGATTCCAGGGTCCTGGGATGGAGCCCCACATCAGGCTCTTTGCTCGGCAGGGGTCCTGCTTCCCCCCCTCTGCCTGTCTCTCTGCTTACTTGTGATCTCTGTCAAATAAGTAAATAAAATCTTTAAAAATAAAAAAAATAATGTTTTAATCAACCAGGAAATCAAAGAAGAACTTAAACAATTCATGGAAATGAGAATGAAGACACATCATTCCAAAACCTATGGGATACAGCAAAGGTGGTTCTAAGGGGAAAATACATAGCCATCCAAGCCTCACTCAAAAAACTGAGAAACCCAGAATATACCAGCCCCCTTTATACCTTAAAGAGCTGGAAAATCAACAACAAATTAGGCCAACTTCATGCACAAGAAGGGAAATAATAAGGTTAGAGCAGAGATCAAGGAGATAGAAACTAGAGATACAGTAGAAAACATCAATGAAACTAGAAGCTGGTTCTTTGAAGGAATCAACAAAATCGATAAATCATGGGCCAAATTAATCCAAAAGAAAAGAGAGAAGACCCAAATTGATAAAATTAAGAATTAAAAGGGAGAGATCATGACTAACACCAAGGAAATAGAAACAATCATCAGAATTTATTATCAACAGTTATATGCCAATAAGTTAAGCAACCTAGAAGAAATGGATGCATTCCTGGAAACCTATAAACTTCCAAGATTGAATCAGGGAGAAATTGACAATCTGAATAGTCTAATATCTAGTAACGAGATTGAAGCAGTGATCAAAAACCGCCCAAAAAACAAGAGCCCAGGACCTGACAGATTCCTTTGGGAAATCTACCAAACATTCAAAGAAGAAATGATAGCTATTCTCCTAAAGCTGTTTCAAAAAAATAGAAACAGAAGGAAAACTTTCAGTCTTTCTATAAAGCCAGCACTACCCTGATCCCCAAACCAAGCAAACACCACCAAAAAGGAGAATTTCAGACCAATATCCCTGATGAATATGGATGCCAAGATTCTCAACAAGATCCTAGCTAATAGGAGAGAACAGTACATTAAAAAGATTATCCACCATGACCAGATGGTATTTATCCCTGGGATGCAAGGGTGGTTCAACATTCACAAATCAATCAATGTGATATAACAAACCAATAAGAGAAGAGGGAACCACATGATCCTCTCAATTGATGCAGAAAAAGCATTTGATAAAATACAGAATCCATTCCTGATTAATTGATATCCCTATCAAAGTATAGGGATAGAGGGAACATTCCTCAACTTCATTAAATATATCTATGAAAACCCACAGCAAATATCATCCTCAATGAGAAATAGCTGACAGCCTTCCCTTTGAGATCAGGAACAAAACAAGGATGACCACTCTTGCCACTCTTGTTCAACACAGTACTAGAAGTCCTAGCAACACCAATCAGAAAACAGGAAGAAATAAATGGTATTCAAATTGGCAAAGAAGAACACAAGATTTCTCTTTGCATATGACATGATACTTTATATGGAAAATTCAAAAGACTGCACTCCCCAAACTACTAGAATGTTTTAATCATACAGCAATTCAGTAATGTGGCAGGATACAAAATCAATGTATAGAAATCAGTTGCTTTCTTATACACTAACAATGAAAATATAGAAAGGGAAATTAGAGAATCAATTCCATTTATATAGCCCCAGAACCATTAGATACCTGGGAATAAACCTAACCAAAGAGGTAAGGGATCTGTACTCAAGGAACTACAGAACACTCATGAAAGAAAGTGAAGACACAAAAAGATGGAAGACCATTCCATGCTCATGTATTGGAAGAATAAACATTATTAAAATGTTATACTGCCTAGAGCCATCTATAGTTTCAAACCCATCTTGATCAAAATTCCACTGGCATTTTTCAAAGAGCTGGAGCAAACAATCCTAAAATTTATATGGAATCAGAAGAAACCCCGAATTGCTAAGGAAATGTTGGAAAAACAAAATAAAACTGGGGGCATCATGTTGCCAGATTTCAAGCTTTACTACAAAACTGCAATCACCAAGACAGCATAGTACTGGCACAAAAACAAACACATAGACCAGTGGAACAGATTAGAGAGCCCAGATATGGACCTGCAACTCTATGGTCAAATAATCTTTGACAAAATGAAAAAATATATAGTGGAAAAAAGACAGTCTCTTCAATAAATGGTGCTGGGGAAATTGGACAGCTATGTGTAGAAGACTGAAACTCAACCATTCTCTCACACCATACACAAAGATAGACTCTAAATGGATAAAAGACCTCAATGTAAGGCAGGAATCCACCAGAATCCTAGAGGAGACATAGATAGTAACCTCTTCCACAACAGCCACAGCAACTTCTTTCAAGACATGTCTCCAAAGGCAAAGGAAACAAAAGCAAAAATGAACTTTTGGGACTTCATCAATATCAAAAGCTTCTGCACAGCAAAAAAAATGGTCAACAAAACAAAGAGACAACCCACAGAATGAATGGAAGAAGATATTCACAAATGATACTACAAAGGGCTGATATCCAAGATCTATAAAGAACTCAAACTCAACATACACAAAACAGATAATCACATCAAAAAATGGGCAGAAGACATGAACAGACACTTCTCCAAAGAAGACATACAAATGGCTAACAGACATAGGAAAAAATGTTCATTATCATTAGCTCTCAGGGAGATTCAAATCAAGACCACATTGATACACCACATTGTGAAAACCGCATTGATATACCACCTTAGTTAGAATAGCCAAAATTAATAAGACAGGAAACAGCAAGTGTTGGAGAAGATGTAGAGAAAGGGGAATCCTCTTATACTGTTGGTGGGAATGCAAGTTGGTACAGCCACTTCAGAAAACAGTGTGAAGATTCCTTAATAAGTTAAAAATAGAGCTACTCTATGACCCTGCAATTGCACTACTGGGTATTTACCCCAAAGATACAGATGTAGTGAAAAGAAGGGCCATCTGTACCCCAGTGTTCATAGCAGCAATGGCCATGGGCATCAAAACTGTGGAAGGAACCAAGATGCCCTTCAATGGATGAATGGATAAAGAAAATATGGTCCATATATACAATGGAGTATTATGTCTCCATCAGAAAGGATGAATACCCAACTTTTGTATCAACATGGACAGGACTGTAAGTGACTATGCTGAGTGAAATAAGTCAAGTAGAGAGAGTCAACTATCATATGGTTTCACTTACTTGTGGAGCATAAGGAATAACACAGAAGACATCAGGAGAAGGAAAGGAAAAGTAAATTGGGGGAAATCAGACGGGGAGACAAACCATGAGAGACTGTGGACTCTGAGAAAGAAACTGAGGATTTTGGAGGGGAGAGAGGTGGGGGCTTGGGTGAGACTTTTGGTAGGTGTTAAGGAGGGTATGTATTGCATGGAGCACTGGGTGTGGTACATAAACAATGAACCTTGGAACACTGAAAAAATAAAATGAAGTCTTAAAAAAGGTGGGGAATAAAGAAGTTACAGAAAAAAAAAAAAGAAGAATATATGGCGGGGTGTGTGTGTGTGTATATATATGTGTACTGGAATATTACTCAGCCATAAAAAAGAAATAAATATTTCCATTTGCTATGATGTGGTTGGAGCTAGAGAATATTATGCTATGCAAAATAAGTCAGAGAAAGACAAATACGGGATGATTTCACTCATATATGTAATTTTAAGAAAAAAAACCAGATGAACATGGGGGGAAAGAGGCAAACCTTAAAACAGACTCTACAGAGATCAAACTGAAGGTTACTGGTGGGGAGGTGGGTGAGGGCGATAGGTTAAACGAGTAATGTGTTAAGGAGGGCAGTAGTAATGATAAGCACAGGATGTTGCATGTGAGTGATGAATCACTAGATTCTACACCTGAAACTAACACTACACTGTATTTTAACCAACTAGAATTTAGATTAAACTTGAAGAAAAAAATATATAGAATATATCAATAAAACTAAAAGCAGGTTCTTTGAAAAGATAAAAATGACAAACCTTAGTCTAATCAAAAAAGAGACAGAAAACCCAAATAAATAAAATTAGAAATAAAAGAGAGGTTACAAATGACACCACAGAAATACAAAGGATATTAAAAGGCTACTATAAAAAAATGCCAATGATTGCACAACCTGGAAGAAATGTATAAATTCCTAGAAACATAAATCTCCTAAAAATGAATAAGGAAAAATAGAAAACCTGAACAGACCAATTACTAGCAATGAAACTGAATCATTAATAATTTAAAAAACTGCCAAGAAACAAGCCCAAGACAGGATGAATTTATAGATGAATTCAACCAAACATATAAATAAATTAATATCTATTCTTCTCAAGCTGTTTCAAAAAATAGAAGAGCACTTCTAAATTCATCCCATGAGAGGCCTGCATTACCCTGATATCAAAACTGGACAAGATACTACCAAAAAAAAAAAAAGTTGCATATCAGTATTCCTGCTAAACATACATGCAAAAAACCTACATCAAGTATTTAAACTAAATTCAAAAATATACTAAAAGGATCATTCACCATGATCAAGTGGGAGTTATACCAGTGATGCAATTTGATTCAATATATGTAAATCAACCAGTGTGATCATCACATTAAGAAAATGAAATATAAAAATTCTACATTCATCCTGATACATAAAAAGCATTTGACAAAATTTAATACTCATTAGTGATAAACATGCTCAACCAAGTATGTATAAAAGAAATATTTCTTAACATAATGAGGTTATATGTGACAATCCCACAGCTAAAAACATACTCAGTGGTGAAAAGCTAAAAAACTTTCTCTTAGTTTGCATCAGGAATAAGACAAGGATGTCCACTCTCACTTTTATTCGACATAGTACTGAAAGTAGTTGAAGCATTCAGACAAGCAGAAAAAATAAAAGATATCTACATAGGTAAGAAAGAAGTAAAACTACTTGCAGACAACATGTAGAAAACCCTAAAGACTCTACACACACACACACGAAACCTATTAAGAGTAATAAACTTACTCAGTTAAGCTGAAGGACAAAATCAACTTGCCAAAATCTGTTGTGTGGAAAGGGTGTTGGGATAACAGGACAACCACATGCAAAAGAATGAAACTAGCCAACTTTCTTAAGCCATACACAAACTCAAAATAAAACAAAGACCTAAATATAAGACCCCAAACCTTAAATCTCCTAAAGGAAAACAGGAAGTAAACTCATGGATATTGGCCTTATCAATATTTTCTTAGATAGGTTTCCTTAGGCAAGGGGAATTTTTTTGCATAAAATCTCTTCATTTTAAAAGACTACAAATAGTAAAATATATAAAAATGGTATTTTAGAACTGACGCCAAAAGCAAAGGAAGCAAAGAGAAAAATAAAGGGGTAGGACTACATGAAACCAAAAAGTTTCTGCGCAACAAAAGAAACTATTGACAAAATGAAAAGGTAAATTACCAAATGGAAGAAAATATTTGCAAACCATATATCTGGTAAGGGGTTAATATCCAAAATACATAAAGAAATAATACAACAATAGCAAAGAGAAATCTGATTAAAATGAGCAGAGGATCTCTAATAGACATTTTTTCAAAGAAGTCAGGGATGGACAACAGGTACATGAAAAGATACTCACCATCACTAATTATCAGGAAAATACAAATCAAAAGAATGATGAGATATCACCTCATAGCTGTTAAAATGACTAATAAAAAAAGATAAGAAATAAAGTTGGTCAGAGAACTTGGGAAGATGGTAGAATAGGAAGACCCTCAGCTCACCCACCCTATTTTCAACTAGATATTATCCAAATCCAAGTCATTAAAACAGAAAGTTGTCTGAAAATGTACAGAGATTTTATTTATTAGTTGCAGTCATTTAAAATGGAGAGATTTTATGCAAAATTTGAATTTCTAGCTTCTCTTCAAAACCTAGAAGATCTGGTAACAAATGTCTCAATCTTTCATGTTCATAATTTGCTGGAACTGAGTACTGAGTGCACTCTAGAAATAACACTTAACTCTCTACTCATCACTTAACAAATATTTAGCCAGTTTCTACTGTGTGCCAGACGCTACTCTAGATATTGAGCATTAAGAGACAAGCTCGCAGCCCTCATTGCACTTACATATTCAGAGGGTGTGACAGAAACAAAGCTGACAAATGTGCAAATAAAACATGTCAACACTGTGATAAATGTTATGATTGAATTTATAAAAGACATTAGGAAAGAAAGTAATTTAGCTTGAATCCTACCTTCTTCATAGAACATTCTCCAATGATGATTTCATACTATAATCCAGGATTCCTCAAATTATATATGGCCCAACATCCAAAAGAGGGCAATTTCTTGTTTTTGGAAAGTTTTTTTGGAGCACAGCCATGCCTATTGTCTTATCTATGGCTGTCTTTGTTCTAAAAGGGCAGGGTTGAGTAGTTGCCACAGAGACCCTCTGGCCTGCAAAAACTAAAATATTTTCTGGCCCTTTATTTAAAAATAAAAGAAATGCTAACCCCATTCCTGCTGGCATTTAAATCCCCTTTATTCCCCAACTTTTTCTTTTTGCCATAGCCCTACCATGTCTAAAATTCTATTTACTACACATAGTTATTTTATAGCTTATTGCATTTTTCCCTTACATTAAGATTTTAACAACATGAGGGCAAGGATCTTAATTTTGTTTCTATATGTATCCCAAATATGTGGAATATCATAGGTATTCAATAAATATTTGTAGAAAGAACAGATGAGGCTAGAGACACAAGCAATATATAGCTCACAACTATGGAAGCCGTTGTGAGGAATTTGGATATTATTCTAATTCACGGGCAGCCCCAGGAGGGTTTTAAACAGTGGAGTAACATGCTGTGATGCAGACCACTACTATGGTCTCATGACTTCCTATACTCCTTACCCAGATCAACCAGGCCCCTTTATCTGTTACTTACCTGGCCTATGCTATCAATTTCAGTATAGCAAATACTCCATGAATGAGAGATGATTATGGTAGCAGAATCTTGTAAGACCAGTGTTCAATGACTTTGCCTCAAAAAATTCCTCTGTGGACAGAAGCCTCAAGAAGAGAGGGGTTTATGGGCAAACTCTGCATAGTTCTTCAATAACATTAAATAGCAACCTCAAAGATTTTGACACAGTTTTATGGGAATTTCATAAATTTTATGATTATATATGTTATATTTATATTTATTATAACACTTGTGTTATCTTCTGAGAAGTTTATGCCAAGATGTTATTGTAACCAAAGTACAGTAAAACCCAGGTTTACCAATCAATATACCCAAGTGCGCATGCATATTACCCATGGGTCACAGGTATGTTGAGAGAGCAGTTCCTTTCTACCTTGGGATTATTAGAACCCCTCTCAAGAGCTCAGTCATGACCTCATCCATTTATCCTGACATGTTATAGAATTATTATTTTACATGAATGCCATAAGGTTAAGAAGTCCTGCAATGGACAACAATCATTGGTTAATATTTGTTTTTCAAAAAAGCAAAATAATCAAAAACTTATTTGGCTACTGCTAAGATTATGAGCCTTATTAGAAAAATCTGATGAAGGCTTCCTGAATATGTTCTTATTTTTTATGAATTTATAAACTAGAGGAAATACATACAAACAGTAAGGAACACGGATATGAATGGGAGCACAAGGAAATCTTGACTAATTTCATTTGGGAGAATAAGGAGGGGCTTAAAAAGAAACTGGAATTTAAGCTTTTATTTTAAAGATTTATTTATTTATTTATTTATTTATTTATTTGTTAGAGATAGCGAGAGAGGGAACATAAGCAGGGGGAGTGGGAAGAGGAGAATCAGGCTTCCCGCTGACCAGGGATCCTGATATGGGGCTTGATCCCAGGGCCCTGGGATCATGCCTTAATGACTGAGCCACCCCAGTGCCCCTGAGCTATACTTTCTGATGGAGTAGAAGAGAGAGGACTCCTAATTGCCACCACATTGCTAATCCAGAGATCAAACTTTCACATTCCTCAGAAGGAGGACCAGGGTAAGAATAATTTTCACATTTTTGAATTGGCTCAAGAACAAATCAGCCCAAACTGAGATGCATCAATTCCTTTATAAAGCTATGTAAAATGGTTCTGCCCTTACAACTCCTTAAGACCCTCCTTCTCAACCAAATCACTGGAAGACTCCCTACTAATGAGTTTATATCCCATGTCTATCATACTGCAACCTCATCAATCTCACACAACAAATGGGAGTTGTGGAAAGAAGAACATGCTATTCAGATACCTAATTAAGAAAACTCCACCTCAATTCATTGGTAGTTAGAGACAGGGAACCTAGGGAGTATTTAGCCATAGTCTAGAGACTATACAGACACACATACATACTCCAAAAACCCAAAAAGCCCCAAAGCAACAACACTGAAAAACTTATTACAGTGTCACTTGGTCTTTGTTATTTATTCATAGAAAAGTCAAGAGATTCAAACTGCTCAACGTGAAACACTGCTATTGTGTAGTTTAGAGCTTCCCAGACTTCCTTGATTTACAGAACCTTTAGTGGCTCAGCAATTACCCCACCGTGGTCAACAGGTCAAAAGTAATACAGAATTAGGGGCACCTGAGTGGCTCAGTGGGTTAAGTCTCTGCTTTCGGCTCAGGTCATGATCTCAAGGTCCTGGGATGGAGCCCTGCATCGGGCTCTCTTCTCAGCAGGGAGCCTGCTTCCTCCTCTCTCTCTGCCCGCCTGTCTGCCTACTTGTTATCTCTGTCAAATAAATAAATAAAATCTTAAAAAAAAGTAATACAAAATTATTCTGTTTATAAAATAGTAAGATCCAGACAACCTAATAATTTATGGCTTAACCACTTAGTAAACTTCCAAAAATAAAAAAAAAAACACACAAAGTGAAGGAAATTTTTTTTTCATTTTTAAAATAACAATTATAACATATAAAGTGGATTTGTGCTCCTGGAACTTAAACCTTGGAATTAGATTGGATGCTGCCACCCTCTTTTCTATTCCATATTGATTTTCATTCACTATTCATTTATATCACATCAGTGAAAACCCAGCTTCATAAAGATGTGACCTCATAGAAAGAAATGTAGTGCTAATCTAATGTTGAAATATGAACTACGTCAAGCTAATAGTTCACATTGTATCTAACAGATGCTGCCTTTTGCTGTGTTTTCCTTATAAGTTTAAAAACTGGTGAATGTAATTCCAAAAAAACTTAATACACAGCCAATCAGAATTTTGTTTTTGAAGAGCCCTGAGTATATCAGGGATTTATATATCCATGTCTGTTTTCCATGGGTTTGTTTTTCATTTCAGGGATGAATAACCACTTGAGCTTCATTTATTGTTATTGTTTTCACTCTTAAAAATACGGCTTCAATTTATTTCTCATTTCTCCAAATATCTCTGTATCAAACATTATTAATTTGCAATGTATTTAAAGGCACAAGTGAAGCAGTCTAAGGACTCACATGTAGCCACTCACCCCTAATAAATATGTTCTGTAAGATGTTATTCTGTATAGATTCCTTAAAATAGAATAGAATACTAAGTACCTACCCCCTTTGTTCTCTATCACCAGACCCCTTACCTACACACCTTCTTAATGTAACTATATTTATATACAAAATAGTATCTAGGAAACATATAATTAAAAGAGCAGATATGAAAAGGCAAAAAGCTGCAGAAAAAAATGAAATAGAGTAAAAAAAATGGAGAAAAACCTTTCTTCACTGATTATTATATCATAAATGGAAAGAATCTATAACCATTGCAATAAAAAGCAACTTCTGAAAGTTTTGTTCGTGACTGCAAAGTTGAGAATACATTTGTATGTGTGTGTATATATATATATATATATGTATATATGTACATATATATGCATATGTGTATGTATACATTTTCTCAGGGAATCTAAATTTTAAGCCAAATAAGAGGAGATCTGAAACTACTCAAGAGCTAATATATTGTATATTACTACATTAGGCAAGAATACATTATTATTCTCATTTTACATTGCAGTTAGGTACTTTGAGAGATGATTCCATCAGTAAGTTGTAACAAATCCACTAGAATAAATCTGTGAGTACTCAGGGGATTAATCTTTTAACTAACAGGCAATCCCACAGCCTAGCCAATGCTTGGAACTGCTATTAATCCCCAATTGCAAACTAAGATCTTCGTATCAATTTATCCATGATTTTAAGCATGAACATGAAGCCATGCTCCATGGTCACTGACAAATCCTAAAAATTATTGTTCCCATTCTTTTATCTTTAACAAAATAAGGGATAGTCTTTTTTAATGGCTAGTACTGTATCTTCCATTGGACAGAACAAGAGAACAAGCTAGTGAGGCTAATCACTTGGAAACAAATGGAGAAAATACTCTGGTGATTTAAAGTGTTGTCACTAGGGAAGGGATGGAGAGAGAAAGAGAACAAGTAGAATCTCAAGTGCTCCTATTTGGATACTTGATACAAAAGATAAGAAACATTTATAGCCTTCATGGAGGCTGTAGGGCATTGCCTGGCCCCAAAGATCCGTTCACATACAGTAGCAAAAGAGGGTTGCTATTCTCAGTGTTTTCTGTGTAGTTCTACCTGCAGTTGTGTAATGCTCCCACCCCGATGGTCTCCGTAGTTTGATGGTTTGGAGTAATTGCCTCTAATTTTAGTATTTTGTAACATAAATTGTAGAATTTTGTATTTTAAATAAAGGATATTTTACACTGAATGCAATCCCTATCAAAATACCAACAACTGTTTTCACAGAATTAGAATAATCCTAAAATTTGTATGGAACCACAAAAAACCCCCAATAGCCAAAGCAATCTTGAAAAAGAAAAACAAAGCTGCAGGTATCACAAGTCTGGATTTCAAATTATAATACAAAACTGAAGTAATTAAAACTCTAAGGTAGGTACTGGCACAAAAATAGATACACGGATCAATGTAACAGACTAGAAAACCCAGAAATGGACCCACAACTGTGTGGTCATGTAATATTCAATGAAGCAGGAAAGAATAGTTGAGTGAAAAAAAGTTTCTCCAACAAATAATGTTGGGGGATCTGGATAGCAACATGCAAAAGAATGAAACTGGACCACTCCTTATAGCATACACAAAAATAAACTCAACATGGATTAAAGACCTAAATATGAGACCTGAAATCATCACCCAGGATGAGTCAGTAAATGAGTCTTAAAATTAAGCAAATGGCTCAACAATGCTTTTAGCCTATAATTTATTTAGTAAGACCTTATTATTGTCTACCCTAGAGGTATTGAAATTGTTAAAGCTAGAAAAATAGTGACGACTTTAAAAATGAAAATTAAGTCATTAGGGATGGCCCTCAAAATACTCCTCAGGTAATCATGGGCTTCATAAAGAAAAGATAATTGGTGAAATAAGACTTTAAGTGTCTTTATCATTGTTGAGCTACTTGTTAGTCTCTACAGTAAGATGTAAACATTAAAGGTAAAAAGTACTGGTTTGTTCAAATTTTATTCTTACACATTTCCCACTCTTATCTTAATAATTAATGAAGGGTCCATGGACAAAAGGATGAGACCAATACAAAGTGAAGGTAAAGCAAGCTTTATTTCTCGCCAAGCATTGAGAACCAAACTGACCAGCTGGGGCTGCCTCTTACAGAGAAGGCGACCCCTCCCTGCCTTACAGACTCACTTTTATAGAGCAAAGGCCATGTGGTTGAGCCTGGCCACACACAGGTGGCCAATGAGATTGTAACACACAGAGAAAGCTGCACAGTCATGTTAGGTCACACACGGGTGGCCAATTGAATTAGAATTCACCCTATAGTAGCTATTTGAACTAGCCTATCACCTTGGTCAGAACTGATGCCCAAAAGATGCCCAAAAGGCAGGGCCCACATTCTTTGGTAGTGTGATTTACTGATTGGATGTCTCCACCTGGCCTGACTCATCCTTGCATTCTGGGCTCTGTTATCTTTTCCTGAGCTGACACGTCCTGGAATATGGGCTCTTTAATCAGCAGCTGATGGGCCATATTTTATCCGTTTCCCAGACCCGTTTCTAAGTGAATTCCTCTGGGGGGGCAGCGTCAATCTAAATTCACTGCATAAACAACAAAATGACTGTTCTACTGAGGGGGGTGCTGCTCCAGCTAAGTAGGTCCTTACAATTAAGATAGCAAACAAAAGACAATAAATTTCTCCCAGGATACCTACATGGCACAACCTTCAGTAACTTAGATGCTGAGTAATAAGACATATACTAGGGGCTGACTGGGTGTGATGCAAAAGACAAATAAGAAAAACATTTTTTCTCCGAGGAGAATACCACATACTGGAAGAGAAAGATAACTTCATATTTATAATACTAATTATGAACTGACAGGTGCTAAAAGTGAAGGATAAGAAGTGTCATTAGACCAAGGTTTGGTACCAGTTAATCATGAAATAAGTGAAATAAATTTAGTTGAAAGGACTCAACTGTGGGGTGCTACGATGGCTCAGTCAGTTAAGCCTCGGACTCTTGATTTTGGCTAAGGTCATGGTCTTCAGGGTTCTACAATCAAGCCCTGCCTAGGGCTCAGTGCTGAGTGTAGAGCCTGCTTAAAATTCTACCTCTCCCTCTTTCCCCCCGAAAAAGAATGTTTTACACCAAAGCTAGAGCACCAAATAAACATAAGCTTGAAGCAAAAAAAAGTCCTATAAAATTATTTTTTAACCTCAAAAACTATTGTATTGATCTATTCTTTAAATAGATAGACCATAAGTATAAGACCTTAAGTCTGTCAGCTTTTAATCTGCAGCATATCTTTCAAATATTATGACACCCTACTGGCATCTTGTCTTATCCTAAAAGTCAGAAAAAAAAAAGAAAGAAAGAAAGAAAATAACTTTTAAGTACTAAAGAGTAATCCAACAATCCATTAGCTTCCTAGACTTCCCTTAAAGGGTCAGTCTCGTATCAATTTATAGAAACGGTGAACGTACACATGACTTAATATTTGGTACATTTTTTTCACTAACATTGATCAATCTGACTCTAAGCATTACATACCACTACGAATTCACTTAGTCCGTCTCCCAAACATAATGAGTAAATTTAGAGTTTAAAATTTTAATAATTAAATGCAGCAATAAGTTGAAAAAAAAAAAGTCAACATTAGTCACTTTTAAGGATACAAAAGATCCACAAATCTGTTGAGAACAAACCATTCAGTTTAAGAAAAATGGCAAATTTGTGCTCTTTTCAAACAAGCTTAAGTAAAACTTTGATGGCAAATAATTCATAGAAATCCTAGCAGGAATATGCAGATTGCAGATACATAGTGCTAGATTTATTTGAATTCAATTGAAATACAGAATTGATTTTCCTTCCCAGCAGTTTTCTGAAATGTACATTATGGCTTTGTTTAGTTAAACCAGTTATGACACTTGAGCCTCTGAAATGCTAATATACCTGTACCCAGGCTCCAAGTGTGTTGATTTTGCTTCTTTGGTGGAACAAATTTCAATCCCTTTCAGGCAGAAGACTAAGATGAGCAGATACTTGTGTAATGTGTATGTTAATTAAAGCACACTGTTCCCTAAGGGCTGGGAAGAAAAAATGTATTACTGTGGATATTTTAGAGAAGACATTCACACATATAAAATTCAAGACCAATAGAGCAGGATAGTATATTGGTACATGCTATAAAGTGACTTATTGTAATAATATATTAAAACATAAGAAAGTCATGCTTTTCAAAATAATTGTGGATGCTTTAATGCAACAGCAAAGTGGCTCGCATCAAATATTGCATCCTGTTCATGGTCACTGTAAAAGATTGAAAATGGAGCAAGCCAGCCTCGCTAGAGAATCCCTTTAAAATAGGGTCAGGAGGCCCTAAGGGGTGAAGAATTTATGCATGACCTCATGAGGGGGAACTGTGAACTTTTTGCCAGCTATCAGCCCTCAGCCTGGACTTAATTTCTTCCTCACTATGACATCTGAATTGTTTGCATTCTTCACTTATAAACAAGTCAATGTCATTTGCCAAATTTAATCCCTCATTTGCATATTAACCCAAGCAAGTCCAGTTAACCTGGTTTCTATCCCTGTTTTGCCTAGAGGATATAAATGAGAACTGTTCACATGACCATTTACCTTTATAGCCCTTCCCCTTTTTCGGTCTTCTCTAGAACAGGGTTCAGGTTTTTACTTGAATAGGTCTCCCAATTGTCTAAAATACTTGAATAGGTGTCCCAATTGCCTAAAAAAACAGCTTGTTTGCCTAAATTTTTAGTGAATTCTTTAGTAGGTAATGTTTCTTGGCACAGTTGGCAGGATCCAAAGGAATGGATACTGGATCCTGGTTGCCTGTGTAGACAGGTGGGTGGTGGCTCGGTGAAATCATGGTTCTCTGTGCATTTCCAGTGGGTGAGGCTCAGAGTTCTGGCTGTGAATTGTCTTGGATCTCAGCCTCCATCCTTTTTTATTCAAGGTTCAGGCCAGACTTTTTTTGAGCAAAGTAACCTGTTCTATCCTCACTCTTTCAAGGAGAGAATGTCCTTCTCCCCTTAAATGGGGGAGGATTTGGGTTACAAGATATTTACCGGTAAGTGTTCAACTTATTTTCAAGTGGCCACATTTTCTTTCAAGTTAAATCCTATCTTATTCTTCGGGAAAGATTTCCTCTATAACAGCCCTAAATGACCAACCTTCTTTGCAAACCACCATTGGATATATGTTTAAAGAATATGGTCCTTCATGTTATAAATCCTTGCCCTATTAGACTCACATTACCCAGGATAATTTAAAACTTCATTGGCTAAGATGGGATTTCCCCATCTTTTGATATCCCTGAATTAATGTGTGCAAAATTGGAAAGAGAAAGATTATAAAAATCAGAGCAAATGAGTGGGAAGTTTATTTTAATTGGCATCTGGAGGCCTCCAAAAGAAATACTGAAAAGGTTGCTTCCTTTCAAGGAGTCAACTCAAAATGTTTAAAAGCTAATTGATCTTTTGAGAAGCTTTCAAATTAGGTATATGAGCTGAAGCCTCGCAAACACCTCCTCCTCCCCCTCCCCTTGCCCTACCCACCATTCCTTCCCCTAAGCCTCTCAACACTTTCATCCTGTTCTCTCTCCCCATGCTGTTTCCACCCCTTCCTATCCACCTTCTCCATATAGCCTTAGCAAAACAGATCATTTAAAAAAAAATCATTTTAGCTTCTAGATTGTGAATTTTCTTTAAAGTTTCTAAGGCAGTACTGAAGGGGTTCAGAGCAAGTTTACCCCAATACATGCCACCTTGGCATATGGACTAATTTGAGCTGAAGGCAAGGAAGGCCCTGAAGGCTCAAAGAAATAGCTATCTCCTACCTGTTTTCTTATTTTGTCTTCCTGCCTGAGACATACAGGTCGTGGTAATGAGGGATAGTCAGGAGAAAGGTAAGCAGGGACAAAGGGCCCCACCCTAAAAGGATTTAACACCACCCTGGAAGGAGGGCCCCACACTTTCCCCATGAACAACTACCTGATAGGTAGGTGAGAGCATGGACTAAAAACGTGATTGGGTGATAGGCACATGGAGGGTTAATCAGATTAAAACGCCCTGCCAACATTCTCATCAAAACCCCTGGACTTAGAAACTCCGGGGCAACCATCTTGGGTCCCCTCCCTCTTGAGTTTTGTATTATTGCTAAATAAACTCTGCTTTGCTACCAACCATTCTTTTTCTGCTCTCTCTCCATTCTTCAAAGCATTGTGACTAAGAATTTCAGGTGCTAAAAGAAAAGAAATCCAGAAACAGTGGCTTCTTTTGGTTATCTTTGGGAGTCACTCTGAATGTCGGGAAGGTAGTATCCTCTGTACTTTCTTCAGGAACCCATCTTATACCAAAGGGATTGGTCTTTGATATGGGCAGAAATATTTACTGTTCCTGGGTGAAAACGAAATAGAATTTTTTTTTTTTAAAGATTTTATTTATTTATTTGAGAGAGAGAGACAGTGAGAGAGAGCATGAGCGAGGAGAAGGTCAGAGAGCGAAGCAGACTCCCCATGAAGCTGGGAGCCCGATGTGGGACTCGATCCCGGGACTCCAGGATCACGCCCTGAGCCGAAGGCAGTCGTCCAACCAACTGCGCCACCCAGGCGTCCCACGAAATAGAATTTTTAAAGTAGCTCTACAGTCAAAAGTCAGCCAGATTAGAAACTGATATTCAAAGCCTGATGGGAATCTTTTTTTTTTGAAAGACCTCTTTTAAGCTAAAATTTGAACTATGTACCCAGAAGGAAAGAAGCAAATTGAAGGTAATGTATTTAGATAAATGGATAAACCTATGATATCATTTAAGTTACAGGCCTGTGCTTTGAGAAACCGGAAGTAACTGTCCCTATCTTACAAATCATTACAAAACTAGAAATGTAGCTCTAGAAGCAATTCAAAGTTCATATATTTCTTTTCCAATCCAGAACTTCCGTTGTTTATCTTAAAAGTCTTGTAAATTATTAGCCTTGGGAAAACAAAGTCCTTTTTCCAGGAACTTACATTTCTTTCTCTATCCCTTAAAGTTATCCATCTTATCATATCTTTAAAGTATAAACACAGCCAACAATCACCTGAGACGGAAGGAGGGAAAAAACGGAAAAGAGACTTTTTAAAAACATACATTGCTAAAAGGTTCTTGGGCCTAAATTCTAGCACAGCATACTGGAGATTAATTCTAGGGACAAATAGAAATCTTAAAAATCTTCTCCACAAATATTAGTAACTGTAAGATGTTTACATTGGTCTGTGTATATGCATTAAATATATATATGTGTGTGTACACACGCACACACACATATTGCAAATGTGAGATTTTTTATACCTCTGGATAGCATTGTTAAATTAATAGCAAAGAGTTTTATTTAGTTGGTTTAAAAGCAAGTGCCTTAAAAATTGGGCATTCTAGCTGCCTTCGGCTCGGGTCATGATCTCAGAGTCCTGGGATCGAGCCCCGCATCGGGCTCTCTGCTTGGCGGGGAGCCTGCTTCCTCCTCTCTCTCTGTCTGCCTCTCTGCCTGCTTGTGATCCCCGTCTGTCAAATAAATAAATTAAAAAAAAAAAAAAAACTTAAAAAAAATTTAAAAAAATTGGGCATTCTAAAACTCTCAGGAGGATAGAAACTAACCCAATCATTTTTTAGGTTCACATAATCTAGAAAAATATTCAATATAAAAGCTAGTTTTAATTTGTTGTTGTAATTAAAGCAGGCATGTGTTTAGAGTTATCAACATCAAATATAATGCACATAAACTTTTATTTTGCCTGAATTTACTAATTATATGTTTTTTCTTTTTTGATCTGTCAGCAAAAATAATGTAAAGATGGTGGTTGGCTGTTTAGTGTCTTAAAATTTTCATGACTAATCTAAACATTGTATAAAGAACAAGTAAATTAAATAGATATAAATAAAATTTAAAATTTTTAACTTTTAAAAAGTCTCCCAAATCTTTTTAGTAACTTAAAACCTTTGAGTTTTGCTAAGTTAAATTAGACAATGGAACCTCACTAATTATCTGGATCATTTTCTAAACAGGACAAATTACTACAATAGTAATTACCAAACATGTTTGTCTACTTTTGGTTTCTTATTAGAAACCAAAACACATTTGGAAATATTATCCTACATTAGAAAATTTCAAAAGGCATATGATTCTAGAAATTGTGAAATGTGTTCATAAACTTGCAAATCTAAATGCTGGTATAACAGTAAAAAAAAAAAAAAAAAAAAAAAAAAGGAAAAACCATAGCCCAAAATGGTGTTGAAGTGAGAGAGCTAAGTTCTTGCCTCACGGAGTTGAGGAATAAATCTCATGTACAAAGGAGAGTGAGTAAAACGATAGAAGTTCATCAAGTGTCTGTTCATGTCTTCTGCCCATTTCTTCATTGAACTTTTTTTTTTTTTTTTGAGTGTTGAGTTTGGTAAGTTCTTAGTAGACCTTGGGTGCCAGCCCTCTATCTGTTAAGTCACTTGCAAATATCTTCTCTCATCCTATAGGTTGCCTTTACTTTTATTGACTGTTTCCTTTGCTGTGCAGAAGCTTTTTATTTTGATGAAGTCCCAATAGTTCATTTTTGCTTTTGTTTCCCATGCCTTTAGAGATGTGACTTGCAAGAAGTTGCTGTGGCCAAGGAAGAGGAGGTTGCTGCCTGTGTTCTCCTCTTAGATTTCGATGGATTTCTGTCTCATATTTAGGTCTTTCCCCTATTTTGAGTTTATCTTTGTGTATGGTTTATGAGAATTATCCACTTTCATTTTCCTGTATGTTGCTGTCAATTTTCCCAACACCATTTGTTGAAGAGACTGTCTTTTTTCCTTTGGATATTCTTTCCTGGTTTGTCAAAGATTAGTTGACCATAGAGCTGAGGGTCCATTCCTGGGCTCTCTAATCTGTTCCATTGATCTATGTGTCTGTTTTTGTGCCAATACTATGCTATCTTGATGATCACAGCTTTGTACTATAGCTTAAAATCAAGCAACATGATGCCCCCAGCTTTGTTTTCCTTTTTCAACATTCCTGTGGTGATTCAGGGTCTTTTTTGGTTCCATACAAATTTTAGGATTGTTTGTTCCAGCTCTGTGAAAAATGTCAGTGGTGTTTTGATAGGGATTGCATTAAAGGGAAGTGACCTAGCCTGAAATAGTCGTTTCTTTTCTTCTGCTCATAACTTCTCTGCTCAACCCTCCTTCCTATAAAAACCTTTCATTTTGTACAACTCCTCAGAACTCTACCTCTCTAGCTCCTAGGTGAGGTGCTGCCTGGTTCATGCATCATTTAATAAAGCCAATTAGGTCTCCAAATTTACTTGGTTGCATTTTATTTATTTATTTTTTTAATGGATTTGGTGGGAGTGGTGGGATCCAAAGTGAACTCACAGCAGCATCTGGAGAGAACAAGAACTACAGGCACGGTATCTGGGAACCCTTTGAGATCACTGTCTTTCTTGCCATTTCAGAGGGCTATGTATAAATTCCTCTCAGTCTGAGTTCTGTTCTATTTCACATTTGAGCTACTGATCTATTTGGCTTTCCTCTACAGGGCTGGTCAGCTTGAGCTGGTAGACAGTTATACCCAGAGCCCAAGAGAGCCCATATTTTTTCCTAGACCCAAACCCCTAGCTTTCCAGTCCATAATGCGTGGGTGAAAAAAGTAAGTTTTCACAGGAATTGTGGTGGTGTTCATAGGACATCCTTAATGGCAGAGTATAGTACTTCTAATACATTAAGGCCAATGTAGGTCTTATCTTATGTAAATAAAGATTATTGCTAGTGGGCATTTAGGAACCCAAAAAGCTGCAAAAACTGATGGACACAGATTAAGTATTTAAAGGATATTACAGTGCTTGCCACTCAAAAAGACTCCTATAATAGGTTAAGTTATAGAACAGGTTAGACTGACACTAGATCATCTGCCAGCTTCAGGAAGAGTGGGCAATAAGGTACACTGTGTAACTGTGTAACATGCACAATCCCCAAACTTGTACACATTCCTTTTCCAGACTACTTTGGCTCCAAGAAACCCAAAGTCTTAGCCAATGAGACATCTGAATTCTAGAGTCAAGCACACTACCTTCCTACACACCTGCTTATCTTATCTAAGAATTATAGTTTCAGAAATTGCAGCTATCTAGCAAGAAGAAATTTCAAAAACAACAACCAAAAAAAAAAAAAAAAAACAAAAACCAAGCTGACAAACAAACAAACAAAAAACCCCTAAAATTATAGTGGCCATTATGGGGAATGTTCCAATTAGACATGATTGTTCATTTAAGAAGTGCACTTAAAATTAAGTGTTCCCAAATTAAACAAAATGGGAAGTCTATTTTAACTGGCATAGTGAAGCTTCCAAAAAAGGCTTGAAGATTCCAAGAGTCTTATGAAAAGATTCATTACAAAGGCACATTCGCACGTGCGAACACACACACACACAGGCACGATACCTAAGACAAAAAACTGTTAAGACTGAGGTGACTCCTACTCCTATCCTTCTTTGCCTGAGTGTACTCCATCTACTAATATTTTGTCTCAACTATCTTTCCACTCTGAAGAGGCGATTACATTTTAAAACAAAACCACCTGAAGTTACAAGCGATCCTCCTCAGATATTTCACTCTTTGGTTAAAGACTAAGGGCTACAGAAAAGAAAAAACAAAACAAAACAAAAAACTTTAAACCAGGGAGAATCCTAAGAAGTTGTGCATTTTAAAAAATAGGTTACTTCCTGAGCACAGTTGAGAGGGCAAAATAAAAATTCATGTTATCCTAGGGCACCTAGGTGGCTCAGTCCATTATGTGACTGCCTTAGGCTTGGGTAATGATCTTGGGGTCCTGGGATCAAACTCCCTCCTCCAAGAGTCTGCTCCTCGGTCTCCCTTTACTCCCCTCCCCCACTCACGCTGTCTCTCTCTCTCAAATAAATCAAATCATTAAAAAAAACAAAATCATGCTGGTGAGGGAACAGAAGGCTAGCTGTTGGCAAAGCACAAGCTGATGCCCTGCAACCTTCACCCCCACCCCCAACCCCCCCACTCCTGGGTGGGATATGAGGGATGCTTCTCCAGGAAATTTCCAACTATCTTAAAGTGAATGCCTTGCTAGAGGGAAAAACAAACAACTTTCTTTTCAGGAAAAAAAAAAAAAAAACAACAACAAAAAAACCAAACCCCACAGCATTTCTTTTCTCCTGAGGACATAAATTTCTTATCAGAATATCTGGCTGGCCCTGTAATTTAAATTCAAATAAAATTTTGGAGAAGCAACAACAACAAAAAAGCAATGCAAGCCTCCAGGACCTTGTAGGTACTCCTTAGCATACTCTTCTGAAAACCTCCTTTTTCCTTACCTCCCCCTACTCCCAAATATATAATCAGCCACCCCTCACAACCCTACAGCAGCAGGTCTTTCTGCCCATGTATCCTGTCCCTGTGCTTTTAATAAAAGCACCATTTTGCACCAAACACACCGGGAATTTTCTTAGCTGTCGCTCCAGTACCACCCCCCTGATGTCAACCATATTCTGAAACCTCATCACGTGTTATCCATTCCTTTTCAAATCCAGACCCATTGGTATTAATCCTTTTTCTCCTGGCAATGACTATTTCCTTCTTGCTAGTCTTGTTTTACATCCTAAGAACATGATTGGCTTTCTGCTTGCCTGTAACATGCAAGCTGTCCGTTCCTTATTTGGCTGTCTCTGGGTCAGCCAATAAATTAAATGTAAAAATTCTGGCCTTAGGAGAACAAAAGTCTTTCTAGAAAGTGCTTGCATTTTCCCCTGTGCCTTTAATATACAGTGTTCTGCTTGGTCCTGTGCAGGAATTCTTATCTCACCCATCTCTTTAAAATGCAAATTTCAGGGAGGTAGTTCTTATCAAGTGAAAACAAGGGGTAAAGGCCTTTTAAAAGTTAACCTGTCAGGGACAAATAAAAACCTGAAATGTATTCCCCACAAATATTAAAGATCAGATCCAGCTTTTATAAGTAATAAATTTTGTACCTATTTGATGGCAGTAATGCTAAAACAGAAGCTATAAGATCTGCATCTATCTGTAATGTTGACATGTGTTTATATTTGTATTATAAAATGTGTTTCTACCTCCCAATGGTATAGCTAAAATTGGTTTGTAAAATAACATTTGGTTGGTTTGAAGGTAAGTACTTATAAAGATTGGGCATTCTGAAACACAGAAAGATAAAAACAAATGCTTTTAAAGTTCGCAGGACCTAAAATATCGATAGATAATAGATGATATATAGATAAATATAAATATAAATATAAATATAAATATATATATATATATATATATATATATTTGATATAAAAGCTAGTTTGGGATTGATGGTTTTGTTTCAGGATTTCTTTTCCTTTAGTGCCCACAGTTCTTATGATGAAGTTTTGGGATTTAGGTGAGGCCTGGGGCCCATGACCAAGAAAGAATTCTTGAGACATCTTTGGTGCAAAATGTAGTTTTATTAAAGCACAGAGACAGGATCCATGGGCAGAAAGAGTTGCTGCCACCCCTGCATGCTTCTCCCAGCTGGCTCCCTGATGTCCAGGGCTGTGAGGGGGAACTGATGCCAGGCATTAGCTTTAAGACTGGAGCTTCCTGTAGGAACATTATACCCTGCCTGCCTCAAGTATTGGTCAGCGGGCTGTGGGTTATATGGATGTGTAATTTTATCTACATTTCCTTCCGCCTATTTCCCACATCACTTGGTCACACAGGATGAAAGAAGGAAGAGGTGGATAAGACAAAGCGTGGTAGGCAACAAAGCAAAGTTTATTGAGTGAGAGTACAAAACCTCCCAGAGAAGGAGGGGACTGAAGAGGGTTACCCCCAGAGTTTCTAAGTCTAGGGTACTTATGAAGAATGTTGGTGGGCTGTTTTAATCTGATTAACCCTCCATATGCCTGTCACCCAATCAGGTTTTTGTCCATGTGTTCATCTACCTAGTAGGTAGTTGTTCATGTAAGAAAGCTTGGTGGAGGGCTCCTTCCAGGGTGAAGTAGAAGGTCTTTTTCTTTTTAAGGGTAGTTTCATCTCAGGATAGGGGAGGCTTGCCCCTGCTTGCCTCTCTTCTGAGTATCCTCCATTAGATTAATTAATATAGGCAAGTCACTTGGAGTTATTAATATCAAATATAATACAAATAACCAACTTTTATTTTACTTAAATTTATTAAATTCATGTTTTATCTGTTGCAATTTCAGCAAAAGGGACTTAAAATGATGGTTGATTTTATCTGTCTCATGAAGTTTTCATGGGTAATTGTTAAGAACAAATATGTTGAATAAATTAAATGTTTGTAGGTAAGCTTTTAAATAGTTCCAAAATATTTGGTAATCTAAAAATGTGCAGTTTTGCTAGATTAAATGATTAAGCTGTGTTGAATTAATTGGATATCTGTTTTTATTCCAAATAGATAAATTGCTAAAATATTGATTATTAAATACAGGTTTATGTACCTGTGTCTTATCACAGAGAAACTATAGATAAATTTAGGTCTGTTAGTAAACATGTTTTATGCTTTACTGTATGATCATACTACAAAAAAGCACACTTCTAAAAATTCTTATTCACAAATTTGCAAATTAAAAAATATGCTGATAGGAGAGTATATTCACAACTGTCTACTACTTAGTTTTTGATGTAGGAAAGAATGTTATGGTTTGATGCTCACAGTCAAAAAAGAATTCCTGAGACATCTTTGGTGCAGAAATCTATTGTGATTTTATTAAAGCATGGGGACAGGACCCATGGATAGAAAGAACTGCACAGGGATCATGAGGAGGGGTTCATTATACACTTTCAAGTTGGGAGGGGGTTAAGGATAGTGTAAGTCTGTAAGAAACTTTGGAAGCAAGGTTTCCAGGACCTTGAAGGGGCTAGTTACTGTTGGGAAAAGATCATTTATTACCATCTAATAAAATCTTATTCATGAGACCCTTCAGATGTTTATCAGTGGGCCATATTCTTGGGGCATGATTATCAACATTATCTTGGAGGGGTTTAGAGAAAGGAAGTTTCCAAAAGAATTTTTAAATGTTAAAGTAGACCTACAGGATGGGGTGAGGTGGGAGAGGGGAGTCAGGCTAGGACTGCCTTCTGCCCTAGCAAAAATACTAACACTGAGGCAGTTGAGTCCCTAGAGGAATGTCACTCTGCCTTTTATAAGGACTTGTCAATGGGCTGTAGGTAGTAAGGAAATTTAATGTTTTTCTTCTGCCTTTGTTTCCCACCAGGTTTTACCAGAAATTAAGGTTTCTAAGCATTAAGAATTTTAATAAATATAATTAAAACTATTGGAAATACTAAGGGAAGCAACTCTATGCAAGACAACTAAGAGATGTGTTTTTGTTAAAGAAGATATAAGAAATGGGAATCCATTTTTGTGGAAGGAAAAGAAAGTAATTTTGTCCTAAAATGAGACTGGGTGGGTATAGTGAAGGAACACCTAAGGTAAAATATAAATGAAAAAGAAAATTGTAGAAAATTTGTGAAAAAAGGTATCTTTAGAGAAGAATTTTATAAGTGGTTAGAACTAAGATTAAAATAAATGGAAAACACATTCCTGGCATATTCCGAAAGATCTGTTAATTAGGCTTATTTAATATGCAAAATACATAGAAAATACTGCCAAATAAATAATACTAAGTGCTCTTTAGATTGTATTTGTAAGATTGTGGCATATGTAGATAATATCCATTCTGTTTCTGCAGAAATGTCCCCTCATCAGATTTTTGCCATTCTAATGTTCTTGTGACATGCCAATAGATTGCTTCTGAAAACAGATCAATATATATAACTAATGGCTATAAATTCAATAAACAGGCCTACCAGATGCCCAAGACAGCCACTTGGTTCTTTCTGGTTCCCTGACAAACCCCACTTTTCAGTTTTTACATACCTTCACCCACCCCATTTAAAATGACTCAAATTATA
Source organism: Neogale vison (assembly GCF_020171115.1). Lineage (NCBI taxonomy): Eukaryota > Metazoa > Chordata > Mammalia > Carnivora > Mustelidae > Neogale > Neogale vison. The sequence goes on along the minus strand of NC_058093.1, from coordinate 93,500,403 downwards.
AATAGACACTGGTGTACAGACTTCTATAATATTTTAAAACCTGAAACTGGGCCTTATTAAGCTGTCATTTAGTGTGAGTTATCAATGTGTTCTTGTTACTAAATGTATGAATTCTGGATGGGTTACAGCCTTTCTTTGTTACAAAGCTGATGCCCTTGCAGTAAAACAGAACCCAATCATTAAAAAAAAATAAAGTTTCCCAGTTGGCATGTACTCTCCATTATGTTCAGTGATCAAGGCACCCACTTCACTGGACAAATTAAAGATACCTTAATAAAAACCTTACAGAATTCTTAAAATTCTATTAGTCTGCATTGTTGTCTTGTTAGTATGACTTGCTACTGTTAAATCTTTAATGTTTTATTCTCAGGCCAGTCATCAGCTGGTTAAAAAAAGCCTTTCTAAATTCTAATTCAAAAAAGCCTGTCCATCTTGGTCCTTGTAACTTGGTATTTTAAAACATCAGAGAAAGACAGCCCCTGTACCATTAGAAGCAAACTTACCAAGTGCTTGTGACCTGACACTCACTAAAAGATGCTAGAGACCTCTAAATCAAATTGACAAGGAGGAGAATTAACTAACAACAAGGTGTGCACTCCTTCAACCTAATATACCAGATCAAGACTTCATACTTCAACAAGATATAAAATCCTTTCTCTCTTCCTTTTCTTTCCTCTGGCATTGGCCTAAAAGGATGGCAACCTTCATTAGTATCTCCCAGGCCACTGCTACAGTAAGGTATTCTCTTTTATTACAGGGTGCCAAAAAAAACCTCTCTGTCTGACTCTTCACAAGAAAAAAAATAAGACATCTTGGGGCACCTGGGTGGCTCAGTGGATTAAAGTCTCTGCCTTCGGCTCAGGTCATGATCCCAGTGTTCTGGGGTCAAGCCCCACATTGGGCTCTCTTCTTGGCGGTGAGCCTGCTTTCCCTCCTCTCTCTCTGCCTGCCTCTCTGCCTGCTTGTGATTTTTGTCTGTCAAATAAATAAATAAAATCTTAAAAAAAAAAAAGACATCTCATTGGTCACTCTCCTTATTAATAGAATAGCTCTTGATTATCATTGAGATGAGCAAGGTGCCTGTGCTGTGTCTAACACTACCTGCTCTGCCTGGATTAACCCTTCTGGGGAAGTTAAAACTCAGTTACATAGGAATAAGTCACTTGGCTTAAAAAAAAAAAAAAGTAACTCACTCTATGAGTTTGGTTTTTGACTTATTTGATTTTCATTGGTTTATGTCTTGGAGCTAAGGATTCCAAAGTATACTCCAAATATATTGGGAATTATCCTGCTTAGAGTAATCATAATCATCTCCCTGGGTGCACTATAGTCTCTCAAAAGTTTTAAATTCCTGTTTGTAGGCATTAACCACCAAATTAACCATCAAATGATCTTCCTAAGACTGAGACATCTAAGGAATGAGGTAAGTAACCAACTTAAACATTGTGAATGGGAAGCCATGGCCTAAGACTATCACAGAAGCAAAACTCAATCAATCAATCAATCAGTCAATCAGTCAGGACATATAGATACCAAAAGAGCCACAAAAACTGATCTGTACTTGTGGGGAATATGAGGGAGTAGGAGGATCCTAAACTCACTTTGTTTCACAGATATATTCTATTTCACAGATATAGGTAACACTGATATCAATGTTTAAAAAAAGAAAAAATAAACACAGAAAATGTCCTGAAGACTGGCAGAACAGATTCTCCAAAGCTAAAAATAAGGAGGCCACACTGATGAGGGTAGCAAGATCAGAGACTGGTGAGGAGCTAAATAGACTCTCAGGACTATCCCTAAGAGGGAGGGATACCATGGCCATGGAGAGTAGAGATAAACAGAGCCTCACACTAGGCACCCCAGGGAGAGGGACTCCACATAAGGAAGATGAATTCCCATAATATATGGCTTTGAAGACCAGAGGAATCTAATTTCATGAGTTCCTACCATTAACACTTGGGCATTTAAAAATCAGTGGGCTCAGCTCTGGTAGTACCTATAGGGCAGTAGGAAACTGGGTCTCCACCCTTGAAGAAATGGCACAACAAGCATACCCACAAAGATACAATATAGAAGCAGCAGTTTGAAAAATGCCAGAGGTATAAGGGAGGGAGATTTGTTTACTAATCTCAGAATATATGATGGGGAGCAGTGGTGGGGAAGGGATCTTTGGGAGACTTATTCAAGAGAAGAGCTGGCAGTTGTCATTTCCCTCCCGAGCCCCCAAGCATAGACCCATGGACACCTGTAGGAAGTAGTATAGCTGGAATAATTTCCACCTAGCTTGCTAACAGCATTCTCCAGCCCTGCATGCTTCTGCAGATCTGCCTACTCCAGTCCAGCTGGGATCTGCAGTTTTGGGTAGTTATAGGTTCTTCCTGTGGCAGACACCAAGAAACCTGCTGGCACTATGTGTCTTGGCCCTGTATGCCTGTGGATTCATCTCCTTCAGCCCTGTGGTGGGAGTTTACTAAAGGAGCTCCAGGTCCCCTCCCCATAGCAGATCTGTGCAAACCTTGCTAACAGCATGGACTTCACCCCTACATTTTCTGCAGACCTACCTCCTCCACTACACACTCTGGAGTCCATCCATTATGGTGCTACAAGCCAGGCAATGTGTAAGGAGACCCAGTAAAATGTAGCACCAATCAAAAGTGACTCTTGATCTGGAAGGAGGGGAAGACAACCATGCATACCAATCTGACTGTGACCCTAATAGCAGGCTGGGGGAAATAACTTTGGTTTAACTACAGAACCTGCCCACCAATGGAAGATTCTCTGGGGAAAGCAAAGGGAAGTGCCCTGCAATTTGGTACTACTGCATCTCTGGAGAATGCCTCATCCTATTCAACCAAAGTGGCCCCACGCTGGTCTACTAACAACACAGGGACAAAATCTTGCCCATAGCAGACAATGAGAGCCACTGCAAATGACTGGACTGAAGGCAAAAGTGGTTCAGTTACAATAGTAGGGCATGCATAACACACATAGTTGCCACGGCAGATGAGTAGGGGATATTACACTGTAGGGGACTATAAGACCCCTTCCGTTACAGGCCACTACTTTCAAGAGTAGAAGATGTAGTTGATTACTGTGTAGTTTCTAACACACAGAAATGGACACCATGTTACACAAAATGAAGAGACAAAGGAATATGTCCCAAATGAAAGATCAGGAACAAAATCACTACATGAGATCTAAAGAAAACAGAGAAGTAATATGTATAGAGAATCTAAATATGTATAGAGAATCTAATTATGTATAGAGAATAATATGAGCTAAAGAAAACAGAGAAGTAATATGCATAGAAAATCTAAATATACATAGAGAATCTAAAGTAATGGTCATAAATATAATTACTGGCCTTGAGAAAAGAGTGGAGAACCTCACTGAGACATTTATTAAAGAGAGAAAACACAAGTACTAATCAGATAAAGATCTCAATAACTTAAATTAAAAATACACTAGATGGAATACATGGTAGGTTAGAGAAAGCAGTAGAGCAGATAAGTGACTTGGAGGCCAGAATAATGCAAGACAAGCTGATAAGGAAAGAGAAAATAATAATAAATGAAAATAGGCTGAGGGAACTCAGAGAAAACATCAAGCATACTTTGCATTATAGGTTTGCATTATAGAGACACTAGAAGGAGAAGAGGGAGAAAAGGGTGCAGAAAATCTGAAGAAATCATAGCTGAAAACTTCCCAAATCTGGGGAAGGAAACAGAAGTCCTGATCAAAGATATACAGAGAACCTCAAATAAAATCAAACCAGGAAAGTCCACACAAAATCACATAGTAATTTAAATGGCAAAAAGTGGTGATAAAGAATTTTTTAAAAGCAAGAGAAAAAAAAGACAGTTACATGCAAGAAGAACCCCATAAAGCTATCAGCTGATTTTTTAGCAGAAACTTTTTAGGCCAGAAGAAACTGGCATGATATACTCTAATTACTGAAGGAGAAGAAAAAAAATAAAACCTGCATCCAAGAATACTTTATATAACAGGACTATCATCCACAATGTAGGGTATGTTTTCAATAAGAGAAGGTATGAGAAATGGAGATGTGACAGGTTTGTGTGTGTGTGTGTGTGTGTGTGTGTGTATTTTGAGATTTTTTTGTTGTTGAAAGTAATGTTTTCCTAAAGTGAGGTTGGTTGTTTAAAGAAACAACAATAACAGAAGCAGCAACAACAACAAAAAAACAGGATAAAATCAGAATGTGGGGAAAAAAGTTTGTAGAAGGATTGCATAAAATTAATCTTTAAAAAGGAATTTTAATGTGTGATCAAGCTGGCTAAGAATTAAAAGAAGTTATTTTAAAATGAACTTTAATTTCATAAGCTGATACAAAATTATAATTTAGTTTTCTATTAAAAGGACAAAATTTTCTTGGAGTTTTGGTCTACTTCTGATAAGATTATGAAAGTTTCTTTAACTTCTACATAACAAGTTTCATAATGACCTGTGATCCTATTTAGGCAAATACTATAAAATCTTTAAAAGATATTTTTGACAAACTTCTCCAAATCTAAACGAAGTCTTTCTGCTCTGGAATATTCAAAAGGATTTATTAAACTAATTAGGCTTATTCTATACATAAATTACATGGGAAGCACTGTCAAAGTAACACTGAACCTTCTTTATATTGTATTTATAAGACTGGCACAAATACATAAAGCCCTTTCTGCTTCTGTGAAATATGGTCCCTTTTTATCAGACTTCTGCCATCCTGATGTCTTTGTAGCATGGCAACAATGTATCCCTAAATCAGAAATTAAGATGGATGGATAATGACTATAAAGAACAGAACAGTCAGGGCTATGGGAAACCCAAGAGAGCTGCTTGGTTCTTCCTGGCTTCCTCATTAACCCCATATTTTTTTTAGTTTTTCTGTTCCTTCACACACTACAGTACATTTTAAATGTTTCAAATTATAAATATAGACATTGGTAGTGAGATTTCTACAACATTGCAAAAACAGTCTACCAGCAATGTTTATTTAATCTCTTAGGTCTCTAATCCCAGAAAAACTGTTTTTGTTCCCAGAGCCTTCAGACCTCTTTTTTGACCCTTTGAACACCTATAGCGGGACTTCATTCAACTACTACTTAGTATGGGCTACCAGTATGTTCTTATTTGTATGTTTTCCAGATGGATTGAAACTTTTCCCTGCTGCAAGGCTGATGCCCTCACAATGGAACAAAAACTGTTATAAAATATTTCCCCTTTAGGGCATAACTTCCATAACTTCCAATAATTGAGGCACCTACTTCACTGGGCAAATGATACAAGCCTTAACAGAAACTCTGCAAACTTCTTGGTATTCTATCAGAATATAAACTTCTGCTGATCCCTTATTGTCTTATGGTAGTATGATCTGCTAGTGAAAGGCTCTAATGTCATATGCTCAAGCCTATCACCAATAGGTTAAAAAAGCCTTTCAGGATCCCAATTCAAAGGATCCTGTTGGTCACAATACTGGGTATTCTGGAGAAAGAGAAAGACAGTCCTTGAGCCCTGTTGCAAGGGCCTTACTAAATGCTCCAGACCACTAACAATGCTGTAAAACTAAAAAAAGTATTGAGGCTTGGGTACACATCTCGCAGCTAAAGAAGGCTCAGGTGGAGCCTTCTTTAGAGATACACTGGATATCTCTGAATCAAATTAATGAGGATGAAAAGCAGATGGCATCTGAGTGGACTATTTTCCCCAGACTCAGGACCAGACCTGTATTTATACTTCCACCACCATCACCATTTTCAATGATTAACACACTATATCCTACCTCTACCATCCTTTTAATATTACAACATCTGTACCTACTAACCAATCCCTCAATTTCTAAAACCAATCTGGTGCCCCTAAAGGCTAGATTTTCGTTTGTGGTTATGATCATTAGCCTTGGGCCTATACATGCCTTGACAACTAGTGGGAACTTGGTTTTACTTGCTTTTTACGCTGCCCTTTTTCAGGTCCTGAAATTGGTTACAAAACAATCTCAAGGTACTCATAGCCCAAAAAAGAGGGCCCTCAACATTCTATTACCCATATACAGATCTCTCAGAATACCAGGATGGTTCTTAGAGTTAGTCAAGCTTGTCCTCCCAGCTTTGTTTTATGGTGTCAAAGGCAAACCTTTTCTCTTAGGCAGACATAGGCAAGGCGATGAGGGGGCAGTGCTCTCTAAGTTATGATGGGAAATCTCACTCAAACTGTAAACAGAACCGTCTTGTCCATTTCTAGAACCATTAGAGCCCAACAGAGGCCCCTAGACTCCCTACACTGAGTCACAATAGTCAACAGAATAGTTTCAGATAACCTTCTAGCTGCCCAAGTAGGAGCCTATACAACAGAAAACAGTGCTTGCTATGTATAGATCAACCCCCTGAAAAAGGTAAAACTAAAAACTATTAAGCTATTTACATTGGTCAGTTCCCTAAAGAGATGTTTGAAATTTTCCCCAAGATGGCTTTTTACATTTTCTAATATTTTTAGTTCACGCTCTTGGGGCTTGGAGCTCTTTTGTGTTTGGTTTTACAAGTTGTACTATTAGTCATTATCATAACTTGTATCTTAATTGTTATATTTAAGCTGTTTTTAATGTGCATTTTCTCACGTAGTTCTACTCAAAATGCCAAAAGAATGGTTCAATCTTAAAAAGTGTTAATCAGATCTATACTTTGACAACAAAAAAATTAAACCTTAATTGACCATAGCCTAAAGACCTTCTCCCTAAAAGGCTTCCTCCTTCTTTCTCAAATATAGTCCTAAAACTTGCAGACAATAGACTTAGAGATATAATAGAATATGAGAGTCCCCATTCTGAGGGACATGATAGACCCAGAGCAGGTACTAACCACTCTGGCAATGCAATGGGACCAAAACCAAAAGATTGATTTTGATGCTTTCTTACTAGAAAGATCTGGATCAAAAAAGGAAATGTATAGGAGGTTTCAAAACTGAACAATCAAGCCTAGCTAAGAGAGTTTCTTTTAAAATAGGGTTAGGAGGCCTTAAGAAGGAGGAATTACCAACTTTTTGCCAGACACAGTCTTTAGCCTGAATTTAACTTTCTTCTCATCATGACACCTGAATCATTCATATTTTTCTCTTTGAAAGGAGCCAAAGTAGTTTGACAAGTTTTGATCTACCATTTGCATATTAACTACAGTAATCCCAGTTAATTTAGTTTTAATCCTTGTTTTGCATAGACGACCTAAATGAGAACTGCATTTAGAGCCTTTGACTTTTTAACGTTGTTCAATCTCTGTCTTCCTTAGAACACAAATCAAGTTTCTACCTGATTATGTGGCTCCCAAACTGCAATTTTAATTGCCCAAATAAATGCTTGTTTGCTTAGCTTTTCAGTGAATTTCTTTTTGGACATCACCAAGATGCTATAATTGCTTCACCTGAAGAATTTTCTTCAAAGCTATACTCAACTCATGGTGGTTGCGTTTATATTATCATAAAGGATTAATCCCCCCACCCCTACCATGAGCTGAAAATTATCATCAGACTCCATCATCATCCTTCTCACTAGTAAACCATGGGTTTATAGATTACAAAAGCCAGGGTTCCAGTTGCTGCTATACTTTCATGCCAGCCCAATACTAATAGCAAGCAGCAACTGTCCCATAAAGGCAAGGCATCAAAACACCTCTGGGCTTCAGGCAGTCATTGCAGAACATGCTAACTTCCAATTTGTCTTTTTGTCTGCTTATTGGTCCAGTTCTCCAAATTTGAGGAAATTTTCATTTATTGTTTTGGTTCACGTGTTGGCAACTTTCCCCCCAACAGCTGGCAAGCATTCTGTCTTGAAACTGCCAAGAAACTCACTCTCCTTCAGATGAGCATGGCCTAGCAGATTCCTCTACAACCATCATCTAGTCAGCCCATTCAGATCTTACTGAAAATGACTAGTTTCAAAGTGACCCACCCTTTTATTTATAGGATAGGGAATACTTAGCTCTTACCTCAATGTGAGGTGTTGCATCTGACTACAAACACATGGAATTTCTTGAATAATTTCATCAGCCTTTCAAAAGTAAATGAGTATTTTCATAATTCCAGAAAATACATCACTCTTTAACTGTAGAAATTTTTTTTTTGAGATCAAGATATGAAAGAAGAGTATGGAGCGCACAGATAAAGTTTCTCCTCAGTTTTTCAGATTTACGTTTTAGATATTTTATCCTTTCTATTTTGAATGTAAAAACATATATAAACCTCTGTATCTTCAACAGTAATCTTTTGATTCCTTTTTCTTTTTAAAGATTTATTTATTTATTTATTTGACAGACAGAGATCACAGGCAGGCAGAGAGGCAGGCAGAGAGAGGGTTGGGGGAAGCAGGCTCCCTGCCAAGCAGAGAGCCCAATTAGGGGCTCAATCACAGGACCCTGGGATCATGACCTGAGCCAAAGGCAGAGGCTTAACCCACTGAGCCACCCAGGTGCCCCTCCTTATTTTTTACAATAAGAATATTAACAATTCTCTAACTCCTATCATCTATATGCCAATCATTTTTAATGACTAAATAAAAATTGTGCCCTAGTTGACCAAGTAGCATACTGGATTATATTTTCTTCAGTAGGTGTCTAGTACAATAGATGCCTTATTTTATCAGTTATTTAAAAGTATGCTTTTTTTTTTTTTTTGCTTCATTTTTGAACTAATTCTTTCTCATCCAGCTTCCTCACCTCCTTCGTTGGAGTGTCTTGTTGTTCCCCTCCTCTTGTATTATATGTCTTTATCATAGCCTAACTTTTAACTTCATAAAGATTTTTTCCTAGTTACCAACCTCCCCAAGTTCATTCTCTTTCTACAGTCTGAACTGGTTGTACTTAAGGGGTTTTTTTGTTTGTTTTTGTACTGTTTTGTTTTAAAGATTTTATTTATTTATTTGACAGAGAGGGAGATCACAAGTAGTCAGAGAGGCAGGCAGAGAGTGGAGGGAAGCAGGCTCCCCACTGAGCAGAGAGCACAATGTAGGGCTCAATCTCAGGACCCTGAGATCATTACCTGAGCCAAAGACAGAGGCTTAACCCACTGAGCCACCCAGGCATCCCAGCTGTTTTTTTTGTTTTTTGTTTTTAATAGAGATCCTGGGGGGAGGGGGGGAGGAGTCAAGATGGCAGAGAAGTAGCAGGCTGAGACTACTCCAGCTAGCAGGAGATCAGCTAGATAGCTAATCTGAAGATTGCAAACACCTGCAAATCCATCGGCAGATTGAAGAGAAGAACAGCAATTATAGAAACAGAAAAACAACCACTTTCTGAAAGGTAGGACTGGCAGAGAAGTGAATCCAAAGTGACAGGAAGATAGACCCCGGGGGGAGGGGCCAGCTCCCTGCAAGCGGCGGAGCAACGGAGCACAAAATCAGGACTTTTAAAGGTCTGTTCTGCTGAGGGACATCGCTCCAGAGGCTAAACCGGGGCGAAGCCCACGTGGGGTCAGCATGGCCTCAGGTCCCACAGGGTCACAGAAGGATCGGGGGTGTCTGAGTGTTGCAGAGCTTACAGGTATTAGAACGGGGAAGCCGGCTACAGAGACAGAGCCGACAGTGAGCTCACAGCTCGGGGTTACCTTGAACTGGTCACAGGCTTGGTGAGCTTGGAGCGCGGCCGGAGGTCAGGCAGACGGGCGTTACTGGGCGCTGTTCTCTGAGGGCACACTGAGGAGTGGGGCCCCGGGCTCTCGGCTCTTCCGGCCAGAGACCAGGAGGCCGCCATTTGTATTCCCGTCCTCCGGAACTCTACGGAAAGCGCTCAGGGAACAAAAGCTCCTGAAAGCAAAGCCGAGCGGATCACTCAGCCCGGCCCCTGGGAAGGGCGGTGCAATTCCACCTGGGGCAAAGACACTTGAGAATCGGGGCGCCTGAGTGGCTCAGTGGGTTAGGCCTCTGCCTTCGGCTCAGGTCATGATCTTGGGGTTCTGAGATCAAGTCCCGCATCGGGCTCTCTGCTCGGCAGGGAGCCTGCTTCCTCCAATCTCTCTCTCTGCTTGCCTCTCTGCCTACTTGTGATTTCTCTCAAATAAATAAAATCTTTAAAAAAAAAAAAAAAAGACACTTGAGAATCACTACAACAGGCCCCTCCCCCAGAAGATCAACAAGAAATCCAGCCAGGACCAAGTTCACCTACCAAGGAGTGAAGTTTCAATACCAAGGAGAGCAGCAGAATTCCAGAGGAGGAGAAAGCAAAGCATGGAACTCATGGCTTTCTCCCTATGATTTTTTAGTCTTGCAGTTAATTTAAATTTTTTTCTTTTTCTTTTTTTTTTTCTCTTCTGCTAAAATTTTTTTAACTTTTACCCTTTTATTTTTTAATGTTTTTTAACTAGTTTATCTAATATATATATATTTTTCTTTTTTATACTTTTCTTTATTCATTTTCTTTTTAAAATTCTTTTCTTTTTTTTTCTTTCTTTCTTTCTGAACCTCTTTTTATCCCCTTTCTCCCCCCTCATGATTTGGGATCTCTTCTGATTTGGTTAAAGCATATTTTCCTGGGGTTGTTGCCACACTTTTAGTATTTTACTTGCTCCTTCATATACTCTTAGCTGGACAAAATGACAAGGCGGAAAAATTCACCACAAAAAAAAGAACAAGAGGCAGTACCGAAGGCTAGGGACCTCATCAATACAGACATTGGTAATATGTCAGATCTAGAGTTCAAAATGACAATTCTCAAGGTTCTAGCCGGGCTCGAAAAAGACATGGAAGATATTAGAGAAACCCTCTCGGGAGATACAAAAGCCCTTTCTGGAGAAATAAAAGAACTAAAATCTAACCAAGTTGAAATCAAAAAAGCTATTAATGAGGTTCAATCAAAAATGGAGGCTCTCACTGCTAGGATAAATGAGGCAGAAGAAAGAATTAGTGATATAGAAGAGCAAATGACAGAGAATAAAGAAGCTGAGCAAAAGAGGGACAAACAGCTACTGGACCATGAGGGGAGAATTCGAGAGATAAGTGACACCATAAGATGAAACAACATTAGAATAATTGGGATTCCAGAAGAAGAAGAAAGAGAGAGGGGAGCAGAAGGTATACTGGAGTGAATTATTGGGGAGAATTTCCCCAATATGGCAAAGGGAACAAGCATCAAAATTCAGGAGGTTCAGAGAATGCCCCTCAAAATCAATAAGAATAGGCCCACACCCCATCACCTAATAATGAAATTTACAAGTCTTAGTGACAAAGAGAAAATCCTGAAAGCAGCCTGGGAAAAAAGTCTGTAATATACAATGATAAAAATATTAGATTGGCAGCAGACTTATCCACAGAGACCTGACAGGCCAGAAAGAGCTGGCATGATATATTCAGAGCACTAAACGAGAAAAACATGCAGCCCAGAATATTAAATAGAGATCTCATTCCTGATCTTCCCTTTATTGTTTATCTAGGTGGATCCATGGTTTTTAGATCCTGTGGTTTTTAGATCCTGGGACTTCCTTTCCTTGGATTACTTTATTATTCTGATGCAGAACAACCTCAAGTAATTTCCTTAGAAGAGATGCTAAGAGGCAAACTTTCTATCTTTTCATGTCTGAAAAGAGCACATTTCACATTTGAGTCTAGGCTTAAATGGTTTTAAACAATAATGACAAGTTTAATTTTGCAAAACTATAATGGTTAATAATTAGAATATGTCAGTTAATATAGCTTCAAATATATTTTTAAAAAATAAAATATAATGAGATATGATTCCCTATTATAGTGGAAGATCTCCTTCAGCAAATGGTCAATTAAATAGATAAAAGATACATTTGTGACTCTGAATTATAAATTATGGAAACTACAGGCATCAAAAATATACACTTATTTATGCATAGAAAAAGCATATATGACCAAATTATAAGTAAATTATGAAGATCAAATATGAGATAGATTTGGAAATTTGGGAGGGAAAATGAAATAGAGGATCAGCAATGTCAAAGCTTGTGTCTTTGAAACTAATGAAAAACAGATTATCTTCTGGAAGGAATAATCAGGAGAAAAAGAGAAAAATTATAAAGAGTATCTAGAATGAAAAAAGGGATATATTGCATGGTATAGAGAGTGAAAAGTAATACGAATAACATCAACTTTATGAGACTACAATGGAAAACTTAAAATTTTAAGAAAAAAGAAATTGAAAACCTGAACAGAATTCTTAGTATTAAAAAAATAGTAATATTTACCTATAAAAGAAATAACTGGCTCAGATGGCTTTGTTAGTTCTAGCAAATACTCAAAAGTAATTCCAAATATGTATTTTATATCATATGATTTTGGGATATATCTAAAATATAAGATTGATTATTAATCATCTAAAGTAATTAATTATATTTACATATTAAAGAAAATCTCATGATCACTTCAAATGCTGATAAAGAATTTGATAAAATAGGACAAAACTATTCATAGAAGATAGATACAATTTGATACAGCAGTCTAAAATGGTCCCCCATAATCCACTTTTTTAAAAAGAAATATTTATTCATTCATTCATTCATTTATTTATTTGGAGAGAACCCAGCACAGGGAGCAGCAGGCAGAGGGGGAGGGAAAAGCAGGCTTCTCATTGAGCAGTGAGCTTGATGCAGGGTTCAATCCCAGGTCCCTGGGATCAGTACTGGGGCTGAAAGCAGATGTTCAACTGACTGAGCCACCTGGACCAGACATCCCTGATCCCTACCTTTGGGTATTCGTGCACTTATATAATTACTTCTCACAAAGTATTGGGCTACAATTGATATTGTGGAAATAACATTACATGATTTAAAGGCTGTCATAAAAACATTTTGTCTCCTGCTTTGCTATCTCTTGGATCGCTCACTCTAATGGCAGCCAGCTGTTACTTCATGAGGGCATTCAAGCAATCTTACAGTGAAGTCTATGAGGAAAGGATCTAAAGTTTCCATCTAACAAGCACCAACTTGCCAGCCATATGAATTGGCCATTTTGGAAGCTGATACTCCAACTCCAATCTAGGTGCTTAGAGCCCTGATTGACATTTTGACCATATTCATGGTTGATATTTTGAATACATCTTTATGAGAAGCCAGAATCATACTCCTAAGGTGCTCCAAGATTCATAACCCATAAGTAATATGAGATAATATATTTTATTGTTGCTTTGAGACATTCTATTTTTTATTATAAATAAGATTATTTAAATAAAATGCTTGACATGAAGGGAAAACTACCTGGAATTCATTTTCTTTTAGAGTAATTTATCCTTAAAGACAGATTGCCCTACATGTAATAGATATGTATAATAAAGTTATAAAATCATTCTTGGTTTTATAATGATAAATGAAAAACATTAAAATACTCCAATTGAACAAGATAGGCAAGGATTTTGATGTTCTTTTTATTACTGTTGTTACACAACAAAATAACTTACTAGAATATAAATATAAGAGCTGAATGAGCATATCACTAATGGAGAAAGAGGGTATTTTCACAGAACCAGTATTTTTAGGTCATTCCATCTCCTTTTGATTTTAATCAAAATACACAATTGGCCATTTACTTTTACAAAATGTAATATGCTTGTATTACATACACAGTTATATAACATACACAGTTACCTTATGTACAATAAATGAATGGGGAAAGGGAAAAATGAAAGAATAGAGAAAACTACATTGTAGTAAGAATGTGGTGGAACCAAATTGTGGTTTTCTATTGAAAATATTTTTTGGTCTGGAGGAAGGGGTTTTGAAGTAGCAGGTTTCCTTTTTAGTAGACACTTCCTATCTGATGCAGGAAAACATCAATTCTATCTCCATTCTCCATTTCCAACAGTGCAGATGTGCCTGTTTCATAGACTGGCTGCTCATCAAATCTGATCAGCCTCATGGACAAATGCTGTCATTTACAAAAGGCTTTCATTAGTTTACTAAGTAGTATATTCCTCTTAATTTTAAACTACACCACAAAACCATCCTGCCCCACCACCTTCAAATCAATATGATCACTATTCTCAGTCTGGGCTCCTTCCTTTACTTTATTGTAGGCCATGTCATGTGCTAGAGGGTCCTCAGCTGCTGCTTTATAAAGAGGTAACAGTTCTGCACCAAAGGAGCACAGAAGCAGCACCAGAAGTGGCAGAAAAAGGAGGTGGCAACAATATTAAGGAACTAATTTTTAAAGTAACTTGTTATACTGCAATAGATAAATTAGATACCTGATAAATGTTTTATAAAAACTTATAGTATTCCTCAGATACAATAATGAAATATTAAAATGCTTAATTTAAATAAAAAAATGAGGAATCCTGATATCAGTTGTTTTTAATATATATTTAAAAAGTTCTAGCCAGAGGTACCTGGGTAGCCAGTTGGTTAAGGATCTTCCTTTGGCTCAGGTCAAGATCCTGGAGTCCTGGGATAGAGCCCCATGTCAGGCTCTCTGCTCAATAGGGAGGCTACTTCTTTCTCTCTCTCTCTCAAATAAATAAAAAAAATCTTAAAATTAAAAAAAAAAAAAGTTCTAGCTAGCCCAGAAGGAGAGGGGACAGCTTTTCTGTTGGAATTATTGGGTTGAAAGGACTGTAGTGGTTCCCCCACTATGGTGTGGGGCAACAACTGATATCAGTTTATTCCAAAGAAGGAGAGTTATCTGGCAAAAATGTAACTGCCTGCTGTGTTCAAGGCTTGCATTTGACCAGATATTGTGAACTTTGTTCAACTTTTGCAACAAAAACAGCACTATGCTGTCAGTCAATTGGCAGGGCATCAAACCAGTGCTAGGTGTTGGGGTATGAAGAGAGTGTGCCTTGAATTCCCAGAATTCAAGATGGTGTGACTCATAGTTCATCCAGAGTGCTTTTGGAGATAAGTGTTGTGAAACCCAATGTTTTCACCAACCAAACCCTCACACCATTGGAAACACAGAATGAACACAACACAGAAGTGTTATGTCTTCTGCTCTGCCCTGGCTGCTTTGGCCTTACCAGTCCTGGTTGCATTTAAAGTCATCATATTGATGAAGTTACTGAATTTCCTTTGGTGGTTGAAAATAAAGTTGAAAGCTAAGAGATGACTATGACGTTTACTTTGCCTCTTAAGAAACTTAGGGCCTGGGTACCTGGGTGGCTCAGTGGATTAAAGCTTCTGCCTTCAGTTCAGGTCATGGTCTTGGGGTCCTGGGATCGAGCCCCGCTTCGGGCTGTCTGCTCAGCTGGGAGCCTGCTTCCTCCTCTCTCTCTGCCTGCTTCTCTGCCTACTTGTGATCTCCGTCTATCAAATAAATAAATAAAATCTTAAAAAAAAAAAAAAGAAAAAAACTTAGGGCCTAGAATGATATTGTAAAGTTCCATGTGTTTCAGCACACAGAAGCTGCAAAAGCAAAATGAGAAGTGGTCATTGTATGCAGAGCAGGGGGCTCTGAATCATCACTGAAGACAAGTGTCATCAAGGTTTTCAGAAACATCTTGAGAACTACTCTGCTTAATGTAAGCAAACTGAACATTTTGAAAATTACTCCTGGTGGGGATGTGGAATGTTTCTACATTAGGACTAAAAGTGCTTTCTCTGGTTGTGGTGCAAAAACAATGAATACTGTTATGCTGAAAATTAATTAATTAATTAATTAAATTTTAAAAAATGTCCAAAAAAAGTGCTTTCTCTAAGATAGATTATTTACCCTCAGGAGTAAATACAATATTCTATCCACACAATTTTCAAAACCCAGACCTTAACAGAATCTCAAAAATCACAAAGATCCAAAGATCCCTCTTAGAGCAACACAAAAGTTTTATCATAGAGTCTTAAAGAAGAATCCACTGAAAAATCTGAGAATGATGTTTGAAGCTAAACTCATATTCAAAGACTGTAAACCAGAACAGCACTCTTCACCAGGCCAAAAATCACAATCTCTGGGTAGATAAAGTTGCGGCAGCACTAGAAGCCAAATCAGATGAGAAGGGGTTCTGGCAAGTAACCACTGGTAGGGAAGAAATAGAAGAAGGTTATAGGTATTAAGAAGCAGAATAACTCTTTGGTGGGAAAAAGGGTTGCAGTTGCCAAGAAACTAGCAACTGGAAAGATGCCAGCAGAAAAGACCTACCATTGAAAAAAAGCAGCCTGCTGCAAAAACTTTTTTTTCCATAAAAGTCAAATAATCTTGGGTAGCTCATTTTGCATAAAGAGGTTGTGGGAAAAAAAAGGGAGAAAAACATATGGATAGTGAAATCAGTAAAAATTTTGTAGATGAAAATTTGTCTTGATGGTTAAGGTGAAGAAAATTCTATAAATGATTACAACTAATAACAGAATTTAGTAAGTTAATCACATAAGATATCAAAGCACTGATTTTGCAAATTCAAGATGGCAACATAGGAAGATCATGAATTCACCTTCTCCCCGACTGACACCTTAAATCTATAGCTATATGGAATAAGTCCCTCTGAAAAAACCTAAAACTATGAAAGCAACTATTATACATTGGGCATACTATTAAAAAAATATATCAAAGAAACTGTGATACAATCCCACCATAAACCCACTTTTTTTTTTTTTTTTTTTTTAAGAGACAGAGAAAGAGAGAATAGGGTCGGGGGGGTGGAGGAAAAGGCAGAGAATCTTAAGCAGACTCCATGTTGAGTATGGAGCCTGATGCAGGCCTCAGTTTCATGACCCTGAGATCATGATGTGAGTCAAAATCAAGAGTTAGAGGCTTAGCCAACAAAGCCATCCAGGTGCTCCAACTCCTATCTATAGTACAGGAGGAAACTAAAAACTCAGAGCTTCTCCCATGGAATGAAGACTCTGAACTCCACATCAGGAACCCCAATTTTTAAGAACCTTACCAGAAATCTCCCCAAACATCTAGTTTTGTAAAGAAACAGCTTACTTCAGTGATGGCATAGTGATCTGAGAAATGGCTCTTTTTTTTTTTTAAGATTTTATTTATTTATTTGACAGAGATCACAAGTAGGCAGAGAGGTAGGCAGAGAGAGAGGAGAAAGCAGGCTCCCCACAGAGCAGAGAGCCCGATGTGGGGCTCGATCCCAGGGATCTGGGATCATGACCTGAGCCAAAGGCAGAGGCTTTAACTCACTGAGCCACCCACGCACCCCCTGAGAAATGGCTCTTAAAAGAGACCCACACACTTGGAGATACTCATCCCAGAGCCCAGTTCAGAAGCAGCTGATCATGCCCACACTTAGGAAAAGCAGCTCATTTCTAAAGCATCAACCTGATGGGCAAGCATCTAAATTAGGATCTAGGGGTTTTCCGGGAAAATCTCCAGAGACAAAGCCTGGTAGGCACCTTCTATGTACACCATCTTCTTTCCCCAAATCCTAGGCTTTCCCCTCAACCCTTACTTCAGAGTGCTATCTTTATGCTCCCCCTCTGCCTTGCTCCAACCAACAGCTGCCATCTGAGCACTGTCTCTCTCCCCCTGCCATGCTCCATAGTGCCACTATCTGCCAGAGTTGTCTTGGTTTTAAGTCTAGTGCTCTGGTTTTTGGAGCTGCAGCTCAGGAGATACCCAATGATTGCCTGGAGTTAGAGGCCAAAGGGAGTTGCATTTCTGAGTCTTAGAGACTATAGCTAATTGGAGAGACAGCTCTTAACAGGCTGTCATCAAGGCATTGCACAGATAGCAGGATAAAACACCGATGTAAACTTTTTTTTTTTTAAAGATTTTACTTATTTATTTGACAGAGAGACAGATCACAAGTCGGTAGAGAGGCAGGCAGAGAGAGAAGGAAGCAGGCTCCCTGCTGAGCAGAGAGCCCAATGTGGGACTTGATCCCAGGACCCTGGGATCATGACCTGTGCCAAAGGCAGAGGCTTTAACCCACTGAGCCATTCAGGTGCCCCACCCATGTAGAGTTTTTGTGAAATAGGCCAGTTTTCTTACTTGGAAGCTTCGATCTGAGGAACAATTCCCTCAAGCCCCAATTTTTATGACTGATTCACAAGGGACAACTCCAGAACACCTGCCTCTGGTGGCCAGTGGGGCTTATGCTTGCAGTCCCAAAGGATTATATATATATTTGCATACTTTATAAGCTAGTACCTCAGGCCTGGCTAACAACAGCCTGAATCTAAGTGCTGAGATCCTCCACTGAGGATCTCAAAATGAGACAGAGGACTGTGTCCCAAACAAAAGCACAGGACAAAATTACAGCAAGACAGATAAACAAAACAGAGATAAGTAATATGCTGAGGGAAAAAATTTAATGTAATGGTTATAAAGATGCTTACTAAACTGGAGGAAAGAGAGGAGGACCCCAGTAAAACCCTAAACAAAGAGAGAAAAATGTAAAAAAAAAAAGAACTAATGATGAAGAACTCAGTACTTGAAATTACAAATGTTGTAGGGGCATTTTGGGAGCTCAATCAGTAAAACTCATGTGGTGATCTCGCAGTTGTAAGATTAAGCTCTGAGTGAGGCTCTGAGCTCAGTGTAGAGTTGGCTTTGGATTCTTTTTCCCCTCCTCTGACCCTTCCTGCTTGCACTGTCAGTCTCTGAAATGAATAAATAAAATCTTTAATAGAAATACTGTAAATGGAATAAAAAAATAGACTAGAGAATACAGAAAAACAGATCAGCAACCTGACAGTAAATAAAAACAATCAAGCAGAACAGGAGAAAAAAAATTAAAAAATGAGAATGGACATAAGGAAACTCAGTAATAACATTCACATTATAGGGATCCCAAAAGAGAAAAGAGGGAAGAAGATATACCTAAGGAAATAATAGGTGAAAATGTCCTCAATCTGAGGAAGTAAACAGATATCCAGATCCAGGATGCACATAGAACCCCCAACAAAATCAACCCAAGGAGGTTCCCTCCAAGACACATATTAATTGAAAGGGCAAAAACTAGTGATAAAGAGAAGTTGTAAAATAGTAAGAGAAAACAGTTACATACAAGGGAAACCCTATAACACTGAAATTCTGTCAGCTGATTTTTCAGCATAAACTTTGCAGGCCAGAAGAGAGTGGCAGGATATATTCAAAGGGCTGAAAGGGAAAAACCTGAAACCAAGAATACTCTTTCCAACATGGTTATCATCCAGACTAGAACAAGAGATAAAGAGTTTCACAAACAAACAAAAGTTGGAGGAATTAGAAAAATTGGAAGTGTAAAAGCAATAAAATTGAGTATATCTATAAAAACCAGTAAAGGGATTTACAAAATTAAAGATACTAAGTATGACAAAATATACTTAAAATGTGGGATGAGGGAGAGAAATAAAAATATAGTGCTTTTAGAATGGTTCCAGACTTAAATGACCAAATGATATAGACTGCTGTATGTATAAGATGTTATTTATTAACCTAATGGCAACCACAAATAAAAAACTGGTAACAGATATGCAAAAAAATAGAAAGAAATCCAAGTATATCAGTAATGAAAGACAGCAAATCATGAAAGGAGGAAGCAAGAGAAGAAATATAACTACAAAAACAATAATAAAACTAGTAACAAAATGGCAATAAGTACATTCCCATCAATAATCTGAATGTAAATGAACTACTGCTCCAATCAAAAGACATAGGAAGAAGGGATAGATTAAAAAAACCAAAAAACAAAAAACCAAGCCCCATCTATATACTGCCTACAAAAGATTTATTTCAAACCGAAAGACACATGAAGATTGAAAATGGAGGGGTGGGGGTGCCTGGGTGGCTCAGTGGGTTAAGCCTCTGCCTTCAGCTCAGGTCATGATCTCAGGATCCTGGGACTGAGCCCCGCATTGGGCTCTCTGCTCAGCAGAGAGCCTGCTTCCCCCTCTCTCTCTGAATGCCTCTCTTCCTACTTGTGATCTCTGTCTGTCAAATAAGTTAATAAAATCTTAAAAAAAAAAAAAGAGAAAATGGAGGGATGGTAAAGCATTTATCATGCCTGTGAGAGTGAAAAGGAAGCCAGGGTAGCAATACTTATATACGGCAAAATAGACTTTAAAACAAAGACTGTATCAAGAGATAAAGAAGGACATTATATAATCATAAAGAGACAATCCAGTGTAAAGATAATAGCAATTGTAAAAATTTATCCATCCAGTATGAGAACACCCAAATATATGAAGCAGCCATTAAATAAGATAAAGAAAACAATTAACAGTGATAAATAATAGGACACTTTAACACCCCACTTACATCAATGGATAGATATTCCACACAGAAAATAAAAAAGAAGACAGTGCTTTAAGTGACATATTTTACCAGATGAATCTAACAAATATATTCAGAATATTCCATCTTAAAACAGCAGAATACACATTCTTTTCAAGGACACATGGAATATTTGCCAGAATGGATTACATATTAACCTGCAAAACAGGCCTCAAATTCCAAAAGATCAAAGTCATACAATGCAGCTTTTTTGATCACAATGATATGAAATTAGAAATCAACTGCAAGAAAAAAGATAGGGAGGGAGACAAACCATAAGTGACTCTTAATCTCACGAAACAAACTGTGGGTTGCTGGGGGGAGGGGGGTTGGGAGAAGGGGGGTAGGGTTATGGACATTGGGGAGGGTATGTGCTTTTGGGTAAATTGGAAGGGGAGGTGAACCATGAGAGACTATGGACTCTGAAAAACAATCTGAGGGGTTTGAAGTGGCGGGGGGATGGGAGGTTGGGGTACCAGGTGGTGGGTATTATAGAGGGCACGGCTTGCATGGAGCACTGGGTGTGGTGAAAAAATAATGAATACTGTTTTTCTGAAAATAAATAAATTGGAAAAAAAAAAAAAGAAAAAATCTAGAAAAAACACAATACAAGGAGGTTAAATACCATGCTACTAAACAAGGAATAAGGCAAACAAGAAATCAAAGAGGAAGTACAGAATACATGGAGATAAGTGATAATGAAAACAAAATGTTCCAAAATCTTTGAGATGTAGCAGAAGTGGTTCTAAGAGGGAGGTTTATAGCAATATAGGCTTACCTCAAAAAGTAAGAAAAACCTCAAATGAACAACCTAACATTACACTTAAAGGAGCTAGGAAAGGAAGAACAAACAAAACACCAAAACAGTAGAAGGAAAGAAATAATAAAGATTAGAGAAGAAAAAAATTAAATAGAAACCAAACCAAACCAGTAAAACACGTCAACGAAACCAGGAGTTGGTTCATTGAAAAGATCAACAAAATTGACAAAACTTTATTCAGTTAAAAAGGAAAGGAAAGGGAAGAAGAAAGGAAAGGAGAAAGAAAGAGGAAAAGAGAGGAAGGAAGGAAGGAGAAAGAAAGGAAGAAAGAAAGAAAGAAAGAAACTCAATATCAGAAATGAAAATGGAGAAATAACATCAAAAACCACAGAACTACAGTGGGTTTTAAGAGAATGTTATAAAAGTCTATATGCCAACAAATTGGACAACCTAGAAGAAATATACAATCTCCCAAAACAGAAACAGAAATAGAAAATTGAACAGACAAATTATCAGCAATGAAGTTGAATTGGTAATCAAAAAACTCCCAACAAACAAAAGTTCAGGACCAGACAACTTTACAGGTAAATTCTATCAAAGAGTGAATACCTGCCATTCTCAAATTATCAAAAATTAAAATGGAATGAAAGTTTTCAAATTTATTCTATGAAACCAGTAATAGCCTGATACCAAAACCAGATAAAGACACTAAAGTAAAAGGGAACTATGGGCCAACATCCCTGATGAACACAGATGCAAAAATCCTCAACAAAATATTAGCAAACTGAATCCAACAATATATTTAAAAAATCATTCACTACGATCAAATAGAATTTATTCTCAGGATGCAAGTGTGGTTCAATATTTGCAAATCAATAAAAATAATACATCCCATCACTAAGAGAAAGGATAGAACCATATGATCATTTAAATAGATGCAGAAAAAGCATGTGACAGAGTACAACATCCATTCATGACAAAAACTCTCAACACAGTAGGTTCAGAGGGATCATACTTTAACATTATAAAGACCATACCACAAACAATATCATACTCAATGGTAAAAAAAAAAAAAAGGAGAGATTTTTCTCTAAGATCAGAAACAACACAAAGATGTCCACTCTCACCACTTTTATTCAACAGAACCCAGAAGTCCTAGCCCCAGCAATCACACATGATGTAGTAAAAAGAATCCAAATTAGGAAGTAAAACCTTTAGTATTTACAGGTGATTGCAAAAGTTTTCTGTTGAATTTTCTAAGAAGTCAATAGAAAAACTTCTAAAACTGATAAATGAATTCAGGAAAGCCGTAGGATATAAAAAAAATCAATACACAAAAATTTGTTCCATCTTTATACACTAATAATCAAGTAGCAGAAAAGAGAAATAAAAACAACTACATCTATGATTGTACCAAAAAATTTTACCAAATTGTATCATTTACAATTCATACCAAAAAATTCCATAAAAATTGTACCTAGGAATAAACTCAACCAAGGAGGGAAAAGACACACTCTGAAAACTATAAAATACTGATAAAAGAAATTGAAGATAGCATAAAGATATTCCATGTCCATGAACTGGAAGAATATTGTTAAAATGTTTATGCTATCCAAAACAATTTACAAACTGAACATAATCCCTATCAAAACACCAACATCAATGTTCATAAAACTAGAAAAAAAAATCCTAAAATTTGTATGGAATCAAAAAAGATCCTGATTAATTCAAGCAATCTTGAAAAAGAAGGCCAAACCTGGAGGGATCACAATCCCAGTTTTCAAAGCTGTAGTAGTTAAGATATTATGGTACTAGCACAAAAAATATACACACAGATCAGTGGAACAGAATAGAGAACTCAGAAATAAACTCACAATTATATGGTAGATTAATGTTTGACAAAGGAGGAAAGAATATTCACTGGGAAAGACTGTCTCATCCACAAAAAGTGCTGGGAAAACTGGACAGCCACATGCAAAATAATGAAATTAGATCACATTCTCATTCTATACACAAAAATAAACTCAAAATGGAATATGGACCTAAATGTGAGACATTAAACCATAAAATCCTAGGAGAGAGCATAGACAGTAATTCCTCTGACTTTGGCCATAACAATATTTTTCTAGATAGGTCTACCAACAAAGGGAAAAAAATCAAAATTAAACTATTGGGATTACATCGAAATATAAAACTTCTGCACAACAAAGGAAATAGTCAACAAAACAAAAAGATAACCTATTGAATGGGAGAAGTTATTGTAAATAATTTATCTGATAAGGGGTTAATATAGAAAAAATATAAAAAACTTACACAACTCAACACCAAAAACAAACAAACAAAACCCAAATAATTCAATTAAAAAATCAGCAGAGAACATGAACACACACATATAGATGGCTAACAGACAAATGAAAAGTTGCTCAATATCATGAATCATCAGGGAAATTCAAATCAAAACCACAAGGAGATATCAACTCACACCTGTCAGAAGGTTAAAATTAAAAACACAAGAAAATAACAATTGTTGGCAGGAATGCAGAAAAAAAGGAACACTCATGCACTGTTGGTGGGAATGCAACCTGGAAAGCAGTACAGATGTTCTTCAAAAAATTAAAAATAAAATTACCATATGTTCCAGTAATTTTAGTACTGAGTATTTACCCTAAGAATACAAAAACAGTAATTTGAAAATATGTAAGATATATGAATCCCTATGTTTATAGTAGCATTATTTACAATAGCCAAACTATGGAAGCAACTCAACAGTCATGGATAGATGAATGGATAAGATGGGACACACATACACACAATGAAATACAACTCAGCTATAAAAAAGAATGAACTCTTGCTGTTTGCAACAACATGGATGGACCAAGAGGATATAGTGTTAAGTGAAATAAGTCAGGGAAAGACAAATAGCATATGATTTCAGTCATCTGTGGAATTTAAGAAACAAAATAAAAAAAGAGACAGACTCTTAAATATAGAGAACTGGTGGTTACCAGAGGTGTGGTGGTTTGGGATGGGTGAAATAGGTAAAGGGGATTAAGAATAGGTTTATTGTGATGAGCAATGAGTAATGCATAAAATATCTGAATCACTACATTTTACAACTGAAACTAGTATAATACTGTATGATAATTATATTGGAATAAACCAAAATAAATAGGCCACTTGGACAAACACACTGTTTAAATGACAACCAGTGCTACAGCAAGATTAAAAAACAAGTTTTATTTTTGACACCAGACAAATTCTTTCAAGACTGGAAAAACTGTTTCATTTAATGCATAGAGACTGAAGAGTCAAGCAAAATGAAGAAAGAGAGGAATATGTTCATACACTATGGAGTATTATGCCTCCATCAGAAAAGATGAATACCCAACTTTTCTATCAACATGGATGGGACTGGAAGAGATTATGCTGAGTGAAATAAGTCAAGCAGAGAGAGTCAATTATCATATGGTTTCACTTATTTGTGGAGCATAACAAATAACATGGAGGACATGGGGAGATGGAGAGGAGAAGGGAGTTGAGGGAGATTGGAAGGGGAGATGAACCATGAGAGATTATGGACTCTGAAAAACAATCTGAAGGTTTTGAAGGGGTGGGGGGTGGGAGGTTGCAGGAGCCAGGTGGTGGGTATTATGGAGGGCACATATTCCATGGAGCACTGGGTGTGGTACATAAACAATGAATTCTGTTACACTGAAAAGAATTTTTTTTAAAAAAGCATAAAAAAAGAGAGGAATATGTTCATATATATATGTATATAAAACCTCAGAAAAAATTAATAAAATAAGTATAATAATTTACCTGATACAGAGTTCAAAGTTATGGTTAAAAGATTTGCTGAACTTCGGTGAAAAACAGATAGGCACAATGAGAACCTCAACAAAAAGACAAAATAACATCATATAGTGTACAAAATAGAATTTACAGAATTGAAGAATAAAATAATGGAACTGAAAAATATAGTAAAGTGGTCTGACAGAAGACTAGATGAAGAAGAAGTTAATGACCTCAAATTTAAGGCAGTAGAAGTCTCCCAATCAGAATGGGGAGAAAAAAATTAATGACAGCTTAAAGGACTAAGACATCCATTGGGCTAGCACTCACATTATAGGGGACTGAGAAGACACAGAGAAAGGGCAAAAAAAAAAAAAATTTATTTAAAGAAATAAAGACTGAAAACTTCACTAACCTGAAGAAAACAGATATCTAGATCCAGAAATCCCAGAGGGTTTCAAGTAAGAGATACCCAAAGAAACCCATGCCAACACACATTATAATTAAAATGTCAGAAGATTAAGAGAATCTTAAAAAAAAAAAAAAAAAGATAAACAGCTTGTTACATCCAAGGGAAGCTCTGTAAAATCATTAGTAGATTTTCCAGCAGAAATTTTGCAGACCGAAGAAAGTGGAGAGGTATATTCAAAGTGCTCAAAGAAAAAAAAAATTAACTAAGAATACATTATAGAGCAAGATTATCATTCATAATTCAAGGAAATATAAAGAACTTTATAGGTAAGTAAAAAGTGAAGGTATTCATCAAGATTAAACTACACTTACAATGAATTTTAAACCACCTCTAAGTTGAAAAGAACATGTGCTAATGAGTAACAGGAAAACATATGAATGTATAATCTCACATTGTAAAGGTAAATATATAGTAAAACTAAGGAATTAACCATTTAAAAAGCTGGTAAGGGAGGGTTAAAATACAAATAAAAATAACTTTATAGTAATAATTTGAGGGATGCAGAAGATAAAGATACAAAATGTGACCTCAAAAACCTAAAGTGTAGACAAGAGTAAACATATACAGCTTTAGGATGTGTTCAAACTTATATAGTTATCAATCCAAACCCAAAGCAAAAACCAATATGCAAAAGCAAGAGAAAGGTCTCTAAGTACGCCATTAAAGAAAGTCATACCACAAAGGAAGAGACAAGAAGGAAACAAAGAGGAACTACAAATCAGCAAGCTAACAATGAACAAAATGGCTATTAGTACATACTTATCAATAATTACTTTAAATTTAAGTGGATTAAATTCTCCAATTTAAAAGATAGAGTCGCTGGGGCGCCTGGGTGGCTCAGTGGGTTAAAGCCTCTGCCTTCAGCTCAGGTCATGATCCCAGGGTCCTGGGATCAAGCCCTGCATCAGGTTCTCTGCTCAGCAGGGAACCTCCCCCCTCCACCACCCCGACCTACCTCTCTGCTTAGTTGTGATCTCTCTGTCAAATAAATAAATAAAATCTTAAAAAAAAAAAAAGATACAGTGGCTGAATGGATGGAAAAACAGGACTAATTGTATAGGGCCTATAAGAGATACACTTCAGATGTAAGGACAAACTAAAAATAAAGGGATGATATTCCATTAAAATGGAAACAAATAGCTTATGTATCTACAGTAATCTCAGACAAAATAAATTTTAAACAGACTGTAGTCAGAGACAAAGAATGTCATTTCTAATAACAAAAGGGCCATCCAACAGGAATATAATATTGGAATATAACATTGGTAAATACTTATGCACTTATGATATAGCACCAAAATAAATAAAGTAAATATCAATAGATCTAAAGAGAGTAACAATGCTATAATAGGTGATTTTAATACTCTACTCGTATCAATAAATAGATCATCCAGACAGAAGATCATTAAGAAAACATTAGTCTTAAATAACACATCTGAACGGAACATATACAGATCATTCCATCCATAAGTAACAAAATACATATTCTTGTCAATTGCACATGAAACCCTCTACAGGAGAGATCATAGATCACAAAACAAGTCTTGATAAACTTGAGAAACTTAATAAAACTGAAATCATATCAAGCATTTTTCCAACCACAATGATATGAAACCAGACATCAAATTATAAGAAGAAAACTGGAAAACTCATAATTATGTGGAGATTAAACAACATGCTATTGAACAACCAATGGGTCAAAGAAGACATCAAAAGAGATAAAAAAAAAAAAACATTGTGAGACAAATGATAATGGAAAACAACATAGCACAACTTATGGAATAAGCAAAGGCAGTTTTAAGAGGTACGTTCATAAAGATAAATGCCTACCTCAAGAAATAAGAAACACCTTAAATAGCCTGCTTTTATACCTTGCAGAAGTAGAAAAGAACAAACAAAGCCAAAAGCAGTAGAAAAAAGAAAATAATAAAGATAGAGCAAAAATAAAATAAGAAAATATAGTAGAAAATATTAATAAAATAAGAGTTGGTCATTGGAAAGGATAAATAGCAAGGAGATTAAACCAGTAAACAAAAACCTCCTAAAGATCATCATATGCCACAACTCAGTAGTAAATTCTGCCAAACATTCAAGAAAATTAATACTAATCCTTCTCAAATTCTTCAGAAATAGAAATGAAGGGAATACTTCCAAGCTCATTCAATGAGGCCAGCATTACCCATTTGGTTTTGGTAACCAAATAAGAATGCCACAAGAAAAGAAAATTATAGGCCAATACACCTAATGAACATAGGTGTAAAAATATTTGATAAAATATTAGCAACCCTAATTCAACAATCTATAAAAAGGTCCATTATAATCTAGTAGGATTTTTTACACGAATGTAAGGATGATTTAAAATTCACAGATTAATATAACACATTAAGTGAGTGAAGGATAAAAATACCGTGGTCCTCTCAATACATACAAAGCATGTGATGAAATTCAACATCATGATAAAAACTCTCAACAAAGTGGGTATAGAGGGAATATAACTCAACATAATAAAGGTTAAATATGACAAGCCCACTGCTCCTATCATACTCAACAGGAGTCTACTCTATGATCAGGAATAAGACATACTCTATGATCAGGAACAAGATAGGATGCCCAGGCTTATTTTTATTTAACATCGTATTGGAGTCCTACTGAGAGAAATTAGGCAATTAAAAAAAAAGAAAAGGCATCCGAAATAGAAATGAAGGAGTAAAACTGTCACTGTTTACTGATGGCATAGAAAGAAAACTCTGAAGACTGTTAGAATTAATAAACAAATTATTTGAGCTTGCAGGATACTAAAATGAATACACAAAATTCAGTTGCATTTTTATGTTAAACTATAAGAAAGAGAAACTAAGGAAATGATCCCATGAACAATTTTATCAAGAATAACATACCTAGGGCGCCTGGGTGGCTCAGTGGGTTGAGCCGCTGCCTTCGGCTCGGGTCATGATCTCAGGGTTCTGGGATCGAGTCCCGCATCGGGCTCTCTGCTCAGCGGGGAGCCTGCTTACCTCTCTCTCTGCCTGCCTCTCTGTCTGCTTGTGATCTCTCTCTGTCAAATAGGTAAATAAAATCTTTAAAAAAAAAAAAAAAGAATAACGTACCTAGGAAAAAATCCAATCAAGGAGTAAAAATCTATACACTGAAAGCTTTAGACATAGACAAATAAATAAATAAATAAATAAATAAAATTAAAGATGCAAATAAATGGAATAATCTGTGCTCATGGAGTGGAAGAATATTGCTAAAATGTCCATATTACTCAAGGCAATCTAAGATTTAAGGCAATCCCTATAAAAAATCCAACAGCAATTATCACAAGGCAGAGTAAACAGTTCTAAAATTTTTATGGAACCAAAAAGGACCCCAAATAGCCAAGAAATCTTAAGAAAGACCAAGGTGGAAGCATCACACTATGATTTTGAACTACATTACAAAGCTATACTAGTAAAAAAATATGGCATCATCATAAAACAGACACATAGATCAATGAAACAAAATAAAAGCCCAGAAATAAACCAAGACATATATGGTCAATTAATTTATGATAAAGGAGCCAAGAATAAAAGATGGGGAAAGCACTATCTTGGCAATAAATGATTTTTATAAACTGAAAAGCCCTATGCAAAAGGATGAAACTGAAACCATTACATTATACAAAAATTAACTTTAAATTAATTAAGGCACTTGAATTTAAGCGTTGAGACCATTACATTCTTAGAAGAAAGCACAGTCAGCTCCTTGACACTAGTCTTATGATAGACTTTATAGATTTGACTCCAAAACAATAGCAAAAATAAAGAAGTGAGACTATATCACAGTAAAAACCTGCATAGCAAAGGAAACCATCAACTAAATGAAAAGGCAACCTACTGAATAGAAGTATTTTTCACTCATGTCCCTACCACCCAAACCTTGCTTCTGGCAACTACCGATCTCATCTCTGTATTTATGAGATTTTTCAAATTAATATTTAACATATAACTGAGATATAAGGTGTTTTTCTTTCTCTGACTTATTTCACTTAGCATAATGTCCTTCAGGCCCATCCACATTGCTGCAGTTGGCAAGATTCCATTATTTTTATGGTTGACTAACACTCTATTGTACACATATATCCATTTTTCTGTTCATTTGGCACTTAGGTGGTTTCTATATCTGGTTAGTGTAAATAATGCTACAGTAAACATGGGAAGATGCATATATCACTTGAATTTAGGGTTTTCATTTCCTTTGAATAAAACCCAGAAGTGGAATTCCTGGATTGGATGGTAATTTTATTTTCAATTTTTTGAGAAATTTCCATGCTGTTTCCCATAGCAGCTGCTCAAATTTACATTCTCACTAATAGCACACAAGGATTTCCTTCTCTCCACATCCTCGCCAACATTTGTTTTTTGTCTTTTTGATAATAGCTATTCAAAAGGTCTGAGGTGATGTCTCACTGTGATACTGGTTTGAATTTCCCTGATGATTAACCAACCTTTGTTGGCTATCTTTATGACTTCCAAAAATGTCTTTTCAGATCTTATGTTCATTTTTCAGTGGGATTGCTTTATGCTTTTGGTCTCTCTTTTGCTATTGAGTTATGTGAATACTTTATATATCTTAGATATTAGTCCCATAAGATATATGATTTGGGGTTCAAAAAGAACCAACTTCCAGTTATAAAATAAGTCATGGGGAGTTCTGGGAAGATGGTAAAACGGGAGAATTCTGAACTCACTTTGTTCCATGGACACACTGAGACGACCGCCATATCAGAGCAAGTACCTTGAACATGACCTGAAGACTGGCAGAACAGACTTCCCACCGTTAATTCTAAAGAGGCGGCCATATCAAAAAGGGTATGAGTGGGGCGCCTGGGTGGCTCAGTGGGTTAAGCTGCTGCCTTCTGCTCAGGTCATGATCCCAGGGTCCTGGGATCGAGTCCCACATCGGGCTCTCTGCTGAGCGGAGAGCCTGCTTTCCTCTCTCTCTCTCTCTCTCTCTCTCTCTCTGCCTGCCTCTCTGCCTACTTGTGATCTCTGTCTGTCAAATAAATAAATAAATAATTTTTTTTTTTTTTAAAAAAAAAAAAGGGTATGAGTGCCACACACATGGTTGGAAATCAGACCCCGAAGGAGACGAACCACAAATAGAATGGACACCATAAGCATGAGAAGTGAGAGAATTAGACACCATACCAGGCACTCCAGGCACGGGGACCCTGCACTGAAAGGACAGTCCCCATAACATTTAGCTTTGAAAACCAGTGGGTCTTAACTTCAGAAGTTTTTACAATCAGTGGGGGTTAACTCCTGGTACTTAAAAAATCAGCAGGCTTAGCTCTGGGAGAGCCTGAAGAAAATAGGAAACTGAATTCCTATCCCTAAAGAGACAGGCTAATAAATAACCCTGCTGAGATATAGCATCAAAGCAGCTGTTTGAAAAATGCTCGGGGTTGAAGCAGATTGATTTACTAATTTCAAAACATGCTCTGGAGGGGTAGAGATTGTTAGGAGACTTCTCTAAGAACAGAAGTGCTAGTGGGGACCACTTTTCTGCCCCCACCCCCTATATCCCAGATAGTAGGACACTTGAGGGAACCAGTGCAAACACTCTTCACCTATCTTGTTTGCACTGTTGCCCCACCCCTGAGGATCTGTCCCATCCAACTTGCCCCCTCGTCAGACATCACTCCAAAGTGGCTCCTGCCCAACACATCCTGCAAGCAGCCCCCGGAGAGACTGGCACCACTCCAAAATGTGTCCTGCTGTGGGGAGAGGGGAAAATAACCACACACAAACCAGTGCACCTGCAGTCCCAGCAGCTGAACTTCATAGCTAACAGGGCAGAAAGAATCCCCTGCCAATCAGTCCTGGAGTGGAAGCAGGCATGTGTTCTGGCTGTAAGCTCCACCTACCAATGAGAGCCTCTCAAGGGACAAGGCAAGGAGAAGGCACTGCTAGTTGGTGCTCCTGCAGCCCTGGAAGAGTAAACAAAGGATGTATAAGACCTTTCTGTAGGGTATTTATGTATTTAAAAGCAAAAGAGTAAATTTAAACAAGTGGGAGTATGTCTTAGATGTTTTCCATTTTTCTCTCCAGACTCAATCTTAATTCTTCTACCAATCCTGGAAGACTGAATTTACAGATTACATCAATGGGATTCCTTGAATTCTGGATTCATTCAGCTTAATCTGGATTCAGGTAGAGATCAGCCATTGAGAGATACTGGCAGGAGATCAAAGAGCAAACAGATTACTCATTCAGCCAACGACCCCCCTGCTGACTTGCCCTGCTTCATTCTTCTAATGAAGGCCATAGCTTCTGTTGAGTGACTCTCTCATACAACTAGAGATTTCCCCTCTGGGTTACAGTACCTAATTTCTCCATCTCACTTCTTTTACTCCTTTAGGCATAAAGGTTTCCCTTAATCCTGTTCAATTATTTAAAAATATTTTTATTAGACTCAAATCAATCTACTGCTGAAGCCACTGCTTTCTTATTTCAACTGAGTTGTAATTTGTACCAATGTACTACGAGGAAATGGGACTCCAGTATTGCCTTGCTCATATGCTTAAGGAGAACATGAATTACTTTCTCGCTCTAATAAAAGGGTATATGCAAAAGATTCACAATTACCCAGCTTAACATTGGTGGTTAAATGTTATGTAACACAGAGTGAAACCCTATGGCCCTTCATTGCTGTGATGACAAGAGCAATCATAATCATGGAAAGCACATACAAAGAAAATGAAAAATTAAAGGTCTTACATACCAACTCATTATATAGGTGGGTGAAAATTAGAATGCTGGTATATTAGCCGGTTTCTCAGGATAGTTATGACTGAGATGTAAGTCCAAGTCTTGATTATAAACACTGCAGATATCTTATACTAAATAAGGCCATTTATTTGAAAGAAATATGACTCTGAGATATGAGACAGGGCATTTGAATAGACAAATAAACTTGTGAACTTTAAATTACCCTGGAATTCCTTTACCAGCAAAGATAGCTCCTCTTCTCCTTAAGGGGACTTGCTCTATGCATAAAAACTTCTGAAAGTTCTATCACAGAAGATGTCAACTCTCTTAAGTATCTATTACCATCACTACTTATTTCCTGTAGACTTGCAGGAGAATTAGATACCAATATGAAGTATAGACTGGTGAAAAATAAATGAAAATATTCATCAAATTTGTTTAGGTAGGAATCTGAGGAACATGCATGTGGGTAGAGTCTAGTGATAGTTAGACCCAAAATAGAAAGTAAGAGACTTGCTTAACCCAACTTTGTTGCCATTGATACAGTCACCTAGAATTTATTGTTTAATGTGTTACATTGAACATCTAAGGATCCTATTAATAGACATCGAGGTTGGCTAGTTTAAACCTAGACTCAATGGTAGATTAAACATGCTCCAGAAGAAGAGGACAAAAGCTCAAGGAAATCAAGAGTTTGAATGGAAGTACATTGAACCTGCTCAGTCACTCATTAACTTTGCTTTCATGAAAGTCTCAAAGCATACTACCTATATGAAGGCATTAAGAAATGCACTGGTAAATTGGGAATGTAATTTCACCAAGATGGTAACATAAATCATTCCTGACTTCACTGCCTCTCACAAGAACAACTATTTATGGATGCCCTATGAAAATCCTGGAAACATATGGGAGAGGCTGAAGCAACCTCTTGCACCACAGAGAAAGAATGCATTACAAGGTTAAGTGGAAAGGCTACACACTAATCACATCACCTCCCACCAAATGAAGAGGGCTTCCCTGAGCCTACAGTTCCTCTAGTGGTAAAAAGGAGCTCAGGGTAGACATCTAGCTTCCCCACCATTGTGGTTGGCTTGTTGGGAGTTCCACTCTGGTCTCTCCTCATGGATCATGGAGGAAACTGCAGGCCTTGACTACTAGGAATTGAATTGTGATGGAAAAGGGAGAGGGCTTATAGTAACCAACACTTGGAACTTAGCATACTAAGTTCCTTGCAACACCCAAGTTGTATTCCCAACCAGCAGGTTTGTTCAACTGCAGAGTCAAGATGGTGGCCAAACCTGACCAGGCTAATTGATGGGGTGTAAGTCAGCCTGATTGGAACTTTAAACAAAGAGCTCTGCTGGCCCTGGACCTTGGTTGGTCCCTTCACTGGGGCAGGAAAACAAAGTTGTATCCCCATTAATTGATAAGTATAGCTCTCAGCCCCACCTGTCCAGAAAACTTTGTTGGGACACCTGGTGGGCTACTTAGCCCAGAACACTGAAGCAAAGAGATGAAAGGCAGTAATGATCATCCACACAGCAAAGCCAGTGGCTCTATTTGCCTGGGGAACTTGGGGCACCATTTGGCTTAAGTCAAGATCTCAAACAGAGTGTTGCCAAACTTACAGCTGGTTCTGCCATTTTGCCAAGGGAAAAGAAGTGAACTCATATCCCTGCCCACTGCTGAGGATAACTTTCCACCCTACCTGACCAGGAAGCCAGGCCTGATCTCCTGAGGAACTGCTTAGGCCAGCAGCACTCAAGCAGTGAGCCCAGTCAAACTGGGCCTTGACAAAGAGTTTGGTGCATAGCTCTGTCTGATTCGCTCCCCAAATAAAGTCTTGCAAGACTTGGAGCCTGTTCTGTGTTCCACTCGTCGTAGGCAGGGAAATTAATCTGTATGCCTGCCCACAGCTGAATATAGCCTCTACCCCTGCCATCCAGGATACCTATTTAGAGGTCTGGGAAATCTTGGCAGCTTACTTTGAAGCTCAGATTCACTTGAGAGGGGAGGCTGACCAGTAGCTCTCCCTGTGCAGACCCAAGTCAGTGGCCACATCTATTGAGGGAGCTTAGCATAAAGTCTTGTCTGCCTTAATTCCCAAAGAACCTTGCTGGCCCTGGCGCTTCTTCTTCAGTCTCAGCTGGGCAGAGAAAATAATTTATAGCCCTGTACAAAGGTCAATATAGCCTCCAGGGCGATCTGACCAGGAAATCTAACCAGGAGGTCCCAAGAAATGTTGAAATGTTGATTATACTGGCACTTGAGCAGAGAACCTGGTTGGCAACTCTACCTGTCTGTAGTGTTAGGATAATGGCCCATTAGGCCAAGGAAATGAGTGCATAGTTCTGCCTAATTTGATCCCTAAACAAGAACTTTGCCAGCCCTGGGGCATGTGTGGGGGCCCTGCCTACACAGGAAAACTAATTCATATTCCTGCCCATAGGTGAACACATCTTTGTGTCTGCCTGACAAGACAATCTAAACAGTACAGGGGAAACAGTCTAGCCCATCCTACAGCCTTGCTTACAGTTGGCACTTAAACAGAGAAAAGAGACCGTGGCTTTCCCATATGCAGAGCAAAACTGGTGGCTCTGTCTAGCCAGAGAATTCAATATTCAGACTTGCTTGATTTTAGTCCCTGAACAATGAAGCATATATGCCTTGGGGCTTGTTACGTTTCCCTAACAAGGAAGAGAGGCTAAATCATAGCCACACCTATTGCTGAGTATAGTATCCAGTCCTGTCATCTAGAAATCTTGACCAGAGAATCCAAGCAACAGATGTAGAACCCATCCTCCAGCCTTGCCTGGGCAGGGAACCAAACCGATTGTCCCATTTAGCTGTTGTCAGTCAGCAGGTTCACCCCCTTCAACCCTGGAACTTAGTTATGTTGCCCCAAATAGATCCTGGTAGCAGGTTCCACCTACCGTAGGATGTTACCAGATGATTATATCCAGAACCCACAGCTGAACGTACTGGTGAAGAAATGTCTCTGCCAAAATGAACCCATAAATTCTGGAACAGGATAGCGCTTATTCAAATGCACAGATACCAATGTAAGGAATCAAGGATCATTTGAAAGAAGGTAAATATGATGCCAAAGGAAACTAATAAAGCTCAAATAACTGATCCTAAAGAAATGGTGATTTATGAACTGTCAGACGGAGAATTCAGAATAATTCTCTTAAAGAAGTATTGTGACTTCAAGAATATACACACAGACAACTAAACAGAATTTGGAAAGCAACACATGAATGAAATGAGAATTTAGACAAATAACAATAGAGAAGGGAAAAAATTCTTTTAAAAACATATCTATATGGGGTGCTGGATATTAACTTACTGCAGTAAACATTTTTCAATATATGTAATCATTATATTGTATTTTTAAATTTTATATAGTGCTGTATGCCAATTATGTCTTAATAAAACTAAAAGAAAAATTTAAAATGCATTGAAAAGAGAGCTCCAGTTTCCATAAGTACTGTCATGGCTCCAGTTTCCATAGTAAGTTCTGTGGTGCCTGACTTCTGTAGACCAGAGATAATGGTGAACAATACTGCAATGAAATTATGTTCCCTGTTTTTAAAAAGAATAAGTTTCTACATGGGAAAGCTCAGGCTGCTGTACTTAAAAAATCAGCAATGGAAATTGGGAACAATTTTCACAAAAATTCACAGAGACAGAGTGATAATCAGAATATTTCAATACATAAGGATCTGTGAGGTGATTGTTAATTGACTACAAGATCCCTAGAAATACATTGGAGGGTCTTTACAGCTCTACTTTACATTTATAGAAAGACAAATTCTAGATCTGTCGCACAGATCTGCTAAGTATGTTAGAGAACTGTGATCTCTTACACAATACCCAGACTTAGGCTAATTTATGGACCTAGAGCCCCTTAATAGGCAAGGAGATCTACAATGTAACTAGTACAATATACTATAGATCATAGCTCAAGTCTTCTCTAGAGATACCTGTGGCCACTTGCCATCAGTTTTTTGGACTACAGAAATGAAAACACACATACATAATTCTGGACTTTGGGACATAATTAGGTACTGGCTATTCACTGAGGCAAATCCCGAGGTACTGAAAACATTACTACGTTTCACAAGTCAAAGAGGGAATTATGAAGGTCAGGTGATAGATAAACTTCTGACTCTAATCCATTATCTCATAATGAGTCCATTGAAAGCTCATACACATCCTGTGCCAGATTTTCCCTGTCCGAGAATTAAGACTTAGTCTAATAAGCAAAGAGAATGTGGCTTTCAAAACTTACCATACACCAGAGTTGCCTGGAAGATTAGCCAATCTGCCTCTGCCCCAAGTCTCTGCGTCTAGGTCTCTGATGGAGCCGACCAATCTGCACATCTAAGTCTGTAAGTGGTAGTGATGCTTCTAGTCTAGGGATCATACTTTGAGAACTCTATTCACCATCATATACCTTGTTCTATGGTTCAGATAAGCAATCGGGTATTTTTCTAACTTAGTGGTACTCAAGGTACTATATTCTGATACATGGAATGGGAACAATTTATTAATTACAGCTATCTTTCTTGATGTGGTTTTTTTTTTTTTTTTGGAGAAAAACAACGCAGTCCTTGGCACCTAGTATACAGATATTAACTTGGAAAGTTTTCCCCTTATTGGTATGAGAAGGGTGGTTAGAAGCTGTTTATCTTCACATATTGGCAATGGTGTATGATCATAATCTTGTCACTGGACCATTTAACCTTCTTTTTCTTTCATTATATAGTCCAAAGGGAGCTTGATTTTCCTGATATCCCACAAAACATTATGCTAGCTCATTATTCTGATAACCTTTCCTCATTGCACTTAAAGAGTACAAAGTAATACATGTGTGCCAGAGGGTGGACAATATCTATGAACACTCAGAGGCTGGCCACTGATTCTGGACCCACTGATCTGCAGCAAGATGTGATATCTCCTATAAAGTAAAAAAGAAACTGCTATAATTTGCCCTGCTCATCAATGAAGAAAGCGATCCAATTGTGGTGATACTCTAGGTTTGGGGCTATCATTTATTAAGGCACACTGTTTCAAGGTGTTTACTGGGTTAACTGGAAGACTCCTGATTTGGGTGGCCCTGCCACAAAATGTCTCTGCAGGAAGTACAGGCTGCAGTGCAAGCTGCCTGTCATTGGGAAATGACCCATACATGTGCTGTTTCGGAGAAAATCTGTGCTAGAGAGATGCTTAGTGAAACATCTAGCAAGCCCCCGCATAAGAATTGCAGTGCAGACCCTGCGAACTCCGGAGTTCAGTTGTGTCCTCTTTGTGCTCTTCAGCTAACAATTCTATCCCATTTGAAAAGCAGCCCCTGGTTTGCTACTGGGCACTAGGAGAAACTGAACACAGGACTACAGGGCAGTAAGTATTACGCAATCTAAATCACTCGTTATGTACCTGCTATATATTTGGAGTTATGTAATTTACCAAATCATAGAACTGGAACATTTTCAGCAGTAATTGTGTTATAAAATGGAAATAGCATAAAATCCTGCACTAGCAGGTCCAGAATGTATGGGTTAAAATGCACAAAGTGGTTGAGATTTCAATGCCTACTCCCGCTGCTTCACTGTGTCTTCTTCGTCCTGGTTATGGCCTCATGGAAAGTGCTGTGAAATGAGTTAATGAAAAAGAAAAGAAGGAAAGATCTGGATTATGAATAAATCAACATAGTATTCTCTCCCTAGGTGGAAATGGAGAAAAGAGAAAGACAGTGGTGATGGGTATCTTCCCAGTGAGCTGGTTGTTCACTTATATAACATAGAGACAACCCATGGTAAGGACTGACACTAATTCATATGTGATCCTATATGTTGCCTGTTATATTAGGGACTTAAAATTGGAAAATTGGTGACAACTAAGTCTGAGTGAAGTAAGTTGATGAATATCTTGGCACAGGATATAAAGGTATTCATGTTCTACATAAACGCCGATCAAGAATATCCACAAGAGTAGACACTCTTAACAATTAATGCATAACATTCATTCTCAGATCTCAGCCTTTTCCCCCAGGCACCCTGGTGTTTGCTCCATGAACTCACGTATAATGAGGCCCTGATAACAGGGGCGGAGGCTCAGTACCTTCTCTTGCAAAAGCTTAGCTACATATCATTATTGTTGAGTGCAAAACCTGCTAATAACAGACACCAATATTGAGACCAAAATATCACCAGTTCCAAAGAAACCTGCTAACTACCTGAGGGCTGACTGTTTATATATTTTTTTTCAATTTTATTTTTATTTATTTATTTGTGTGAGAGAGAGACAGATAGTGACAGAGTTAGCAAGAGAGAGCCCAAGCTGGGAGGAGAGGGATAGTAGGCTCCTGCTTCAGGTTCTTTCTGCTGAGCAGGGAGCCCCTTGAGGGGCTTGATGCCAGGACCCTGGGATCATGACCTGAGCCAAAGGCAGACATTTAACTGACTCCCCCAGGCACCCTGACACCAGGCTGATTGTTTATAGAGGGGAAATAGTGGTTGATCTCACAAAGGTAGAAATATACTATCAATTACCTTTTCCAGCACCTCTACTAATGGACTTACAGAATTATTATTTGTAAGGTATATTACATAATGTCACCTGGGACTAGAGAACTCATTTCATACACATGAAGTGTCCTAATAGACCAACTAAATTCAGAAGTCTCACCTCATGCTCCCGTGTCTCATGAGCAGCTCAGTTGAAGGTGGAATTGCTAGTGGATGGAAACATTTGGGAGATTGCTTCAAGGTCAAAAGGAGCTTCTATAAGTTGCTCACCAGTAATCGTCTGCCCCATAAATGGGTTGTAAAATAAAGTGTTGGGGGTATGTCTTAGTCTGTTTGGGCTGCTTTAACACAATAACACATACTGCATGGCTTATAAACAACAGAAATTTCTTAAAATTCTGGGAACTGTATGAACTTGCAGTTCTGGGAAGTCTAAGATAAAGGCACTGGCAATTCTGTGTCTGGTAAGAGCTCATTTCCTTGGTAAGCTTGCCACCCCCCCCCCCGGTTTTTTTTTTTTTTTTTTTAATACAGCTGATAATGTTACTTTAGTTTCAGGTATGTAACAGCAATTCAACAACTCTATGAAACTCTCTGCTCACCACAAGTGTAGCTTCCATCTCTCACCATACAACACCACTATAATATAACTGACTATATTCCCCATGCTGCACTTTCACCCCCTAGAGAGCTCTACTTTCACTTTGATCTCAACATGAGAGGAAGGGGTGGGAGACATCTCTGGGGCCTCTTTCATAAGGGCATTAATGCTATTTGTGAGAGCTCTACTCTCTTGGCCTAACCCCTCCCAAAGGCCTCATCTCCAAACATCACCATGGGGATTGGGTTTCAACATATGAATTTTGGGCAGATAAAGGTTCAGTCCATTGCAGGGCAGGATTAATTACTCTTAGATTTCACCAAATCACCTAACAAATTTTTGCTTCCTCTTCATAGCAGCTGGGCATTAGTATGTTTGGAGGTTCTAGAGCCCTCAGTTTATTGGCTCAATATATTATTGCCTAAAATTCAGGTTCTTTCTAGTTATAAACTTCTGTAAATTAAATTTTAATGAAGATTCCTGTGCAAGATGTGCATTGTCACAGAGAGTTGCTGGTTCATAGGATCAAAACTTGATATTAGAGACTAGCAGACGGTTTTCCAAAGTGGTTGTACAACATTAGACTCTAAATATAAAAGTTACTCTACATCCTTACAAATCCTTGGAGTTTAACATTAGCTGGTTTGTATGTATGGTGTTTGTTATTAATTGTAAAGTCTCATGGTGAATGTAATTTGTATTATAGTCATGGCATTGAGAAGCTTTTCATATGCTTATTGACCATGTGGATATCTTGTTTTCTGAAGCATTTGCCCAAATAATTTGGTTATTTGAAAAAAAAAAAGTTAGCATTTTAATTATTTGTAGGCTCTTTTTAGTATGTTCTGGATATAAATCCTTTGTCAGGTACATGTTTTGTAAATATACCTCCCAAGTCTATGGTTTTTCTTAAATCTATCTTTTGGTGTGTTGATTTAAATTTTAAGTCAAATTATTTTTAGGCTTAGCATCTTTTTTGTCCTAATTAAGAAATATTTGCCTATGCCATATTTATCTATATTTTCTTTTAGAAGCTTAAAATATTATCTTTGACATTTAGGCTTATAATTCATTTTGTGTTAATTTTGGTGGAAAGGGTGATGTTGTGGGGGATCAATAGTAACAAATTTTATAAACTTTTTTTTTTCCATTTGGTTATATATTTCTCCATCAGTATGTGTTATGATGATTAATTTTATGTGTCAACCTCACTGACTAAAGGGAGGCCCAGCTAGTTGGTAAAACATTATCTCTGAGTGTACCTGTAAGGATGTATCTGTAAGAGATAACGCAGTCTACTGAATCAAAATGCTAAAGACATCTACCCCTGGAGCTCCCTGGTGGCTCCCGTGGTTAAGCTTCTAACTCTTGATTGCAGTTCAGGTCATGATCTCAGGGTTGTGAGATCTCAAGGTTGTGAGACGGGACCCCACACCAGGACTGTGATGCATATGGAGCCTACTTAAAATTTTCTCTCCCCTCCTCTGTCCTTCCCCTGACCCTAACAGAAAAAAAAATAAAAGGCATCTGCCCTCACCAAGGTGGGGGGGCATCATACAATATACTGAAGGTTTGAATAGAACAAAAAAGTGGAGGAAGAGTTAATTCTCTTATCTTGAGCTAAGATATCCATCTTTTCCTGCCCTTACACTCACGGAACTACTGGTTCTTGAGTCTTTAGACTTTGGGACTTACATAAGCACCTACCCTTAAGATTTAGACTATATGATGTCACTGGCTTTCTTGGTACTCCAGGTTGCAGAGAAAGTATTTTGTGAAACCTAGACTCCATAACTGCATGAGATAATTCCTATAATAAATTTCATTTTATCTACACCTGTATCTATAGATATCCAATTGGTTCTGTTTCTCCAGGGAACCCTAATAAATTTTTTTTTAATTGAATAAACCTCCCCTTACCTTACTGAACTGCATTGTTGCCTCTCTCAAAATCAAGTAATTATATACAGGGGTTTATTTCCAGACTTTTTATTGTTGTTCCACTACTCTATTTGCTCAGGTGTATGCTAGTATTTCATTGGCTCAATTAATGTAGTTTTATTCTAAATGTTGAAATACAGTACATCAGCCTTCTCTTTCCAGACTTCCTTGGCTCTTCTTTAAATTTGTATATAAAATGTAAACTTATAATTATGTATTAAAAGTTTTAGAATTCTAATTCAATAATATGTAACATATAGGATTATTTAAAATATATTAATATGTAATTATGTATCTATTATAAAGTTTATAATTCTTTTATGAGCAATCCACTTTAAGTTTTGTTTGTTTTTTTAAAGAATTGAGAGAGAGCAAGAGAGAGAGAGAGAGAGCATGTGCACAAGCGAGCTGGAGAGGCAGAGGGAGAGGCAGAAAAAGAAGACTCCCCCGACAAGCAGAGTGCCCAGTGTGGGGCTGGATCCTAGGATTCTGGGATCCTGACCTGAGCCAAAGGCAGATGCTTAACCAGTTGAGCACTTACCTGCCCTTCAACTTTTTTTTTTTTTTTAAAGATTTTATTTATTTATTTGACAGAGAGAAATCACAAGTAGATGGAGAGGCAGGCAGAGAGAGAGAGGGAAGCAGGCTCCCTGCTGAGCAGAGAGCCCAATGTGGGATTCGATCCCAGGACCCTGAGATCATGACCTGAGCCGAAGGCAGCGGCTTAACCCACTGAGCCACCCAGGCGCCCTGCCCTTCAACTTTAAGGTGTTTTTTCAGTTGTTGTTGTTTTGTTTGTTTGTAGCAGGTTCCCTGTGGAACAGGGAATCTGATGTGGGGCTCGATCCCAGGACCCTGGGATCATGAACTGAGCCAAAGGCAGTTGCTTAACCAACTGAGGCTCCCAGGAACTCTTCAACTTTAAGTTCTAAAATAAAAACCTATGAGAATTTGGAAGGGGTTAAATGTGATTCTATAGATCAACTTCAGGAGAAATGATATCTTAATATTCAGACTTTCAATTTACGACAATATGACAAGAGTATCTCTCTACTTTTATTTAGGCCTTTAAACTTATTGCACCGATTTTCAATGTATAGTTCTTACATGTGGTTAAAATTATTTTTTTTTGGCTGCTCCTGTAAACTATACTTTTCAATTTTATTTCCTAGTTATTTGTTACTATGCATAAAGGGAAACATTGACAGTCTCTTAAAAGGCTCTAGCCCCCAATTTTTAAATTTATATTTTTTCTCTCTGTGATTTTGTTTAAATAGTTTCAGATGACCTTTGAAGTTAATGTAATTTTCTTCAATATCCAATCTACTTTTAAGCCAATCAAATTAATTCTTCACTTCAAATATAATTTTTAGCTCTAGAATTGTTTTTGCTACTTAAATTCTCCATCTTTACACCATTTCATCCACATTTTCCTCTAAATCACTTACTTATAATTCTTATTTATTTATTTTACTTTATTAATTCCTGCATTTGTGTCTCATCTATGGTTCTGCTTCTTGGGACTTTTTAGCTTTTTACTGTGGTCACATTGACCTGCCACTTTGCAGGTCGTCTTCTTCTTCTTCTTCTTCTTCTTCTTCTTTTCTTCTTCTTCTTCTTTGTCTTCTTCTTCTTTTCTTCTTCTTCTTCTTCTTTTCAAAATTATTTATCTGTTAGAGAGGAGAGTGAGTGAGCATGCACAAGCAGGGGGAGCAGCAGAGGGAGAGGGAGAAGCAGATTTCCCATTGCACAGGGAGCCCAATGTGGGACTCAACCCAGGACCCTGAGATCATGACCTGAGCTGAAGGCAGGCACTTAGCCGACTGAACCACCCAGATGTCCTTCTAAGTTATTTTTGTGTGTCCTGCACTTTAGGTATGAAATATCAGTAAAGGGTCAGGTGGATAATAAGTTCTTCCAGAAGGGACTTGCTTTGCTCCTTTGATACTTTTATCTTCACTTTTATCTTCACTTTGGTACTTTTATCTTCACTTTAATCAGTGGTTAGGTGACTATCCTAGTTTTTCACAGTGAGATTATTAGATTCTGCCCTCTCACAAGGCTTTGAAATTTAATCAGCCTCCAATTTCTAGGACCATGGCTCGGTTACCCAGATTTTTTAAATGTGGAGAATTGGTTAACAACCATTTGAGCCAAATTGCAGTAGAAAAATCTCAGCTGATTTCTCCTTAATGTTCCTTTGCCTATAATGGCCTTACTTTTGCACCCA
The DNA here is from genome assembly GCF_020171115.1 of Neogale vison. Lineage (NCBI taxonomy): Eukaryota > Metazoa > Chordata > Mammalia > Carnivora > Mustelidae > Neogale > Neogale vison. Next base: position 93,457,185 of record NC_058093.1, on the reverse strand, counting down.
TTTTCTTTTTTCTATAGACTCAACAACTGCATAAAGAAGTAAAGAGTGTTGGGGCACCTGGGTGGCTCAGTTGGTTAAGTACCTGACTTCAGCTCAGGTTATGGTCTCAGGGTCTTGGGATTGAGTCCCATGTTGGGCTCTCTGCTCAGTGGGGAGTCTGCTTCTCCCTCCCCACCTCTTTCTCTCTCTCAAGTAAATACATTTTAAGAAAAAAAGAAGAAGAAGAAGAAGAGTGTTGCTGATCTTTCTCATCTCTGAGGGGCCATCATTTTTCAGATATTATTTATTTAAACTTTGTGCTGGTCATTCTTTCATGACTTTAAAAGGTATGTAATTTTTAAAGTTTTATGTTTTTTCTTAGTATTAGTGTGCTCAATTCTCTTGTGACTCTATTTTGAGATCAGATCCCCAACATACATATTTCATGTTAATTGACTTTTCTCCCACACTTCACTATATATTTTTTTTCCTGCTGTCACATATGAAGAGCAAAGAGCAGTGTTTTAAATTTCACTGAATTGGTATCATCTCAGGATGATAAGGTAGCTTTTGGGATTTTGCATGGAGCTAGATGTTTTTAACAGAACAGAAGGGAAAAAGGAACTCTGAGGAGGAAAAAAAGGCTGAATCTTTGTCCTGCAAATGTTAACTTCACACTTCTCATCATACTCTGTGCTCCAGAAAATAATTTTTAAATTTCACCAGTGAACTCCCTTACCCATTTAACACTAATTTGGCTCAGTCACTAGGCAAGACATATTGGTAGAAATGGGAGGAGACCACATCTGAGCATCCTGAGATACCTGCAGGTACCAGGATTCAAGATGGTTGACTCAGTGGTGGCTTCAAAAGTATACACACATGGAAATATTAGATAGGTTGAAAACTTAGTATTTGTGGACTTCACTGTGTATGTAAGCTCCAACTTGTAAAGAGCACTGGGTGTTATAGGTAGGTGATGAATCACTAAATACTACTCCTGAAACCAATACTACCCTATATGGTCACTAACTAGAATCTAAATAAAAACTTTAAACAACCCAAAATTTATATATTTATAACATTATTATATAAATATAATATAAATATATATAATTTATAGATGACATTTATATATTATATAAATATATTAATAATATGTAATATAGAATTATATATAATATATAAACATACATATGTAACATTCTATTTAATGGTGAACTTTTGAATTTTCCTTGTGAAATAAATAAGATGAAGATGTCCATTATTACTACTGCTGCCCAACACTGTATAACATTATGAAAATTCTGCTCTACTACAATATGGCAGAACAACAAAGCATACGGTTTAGGAAAAAATAACAGAATGGTCATAATTCACATCTCATGTCACTGTGTATACAGAAAAACCAAAATATTAAAAATAGAATTGAAAAATGAACTTCACAAGATCTCTAGATACAAGTCATTATATATATTTCTACACAATAACATACGATTACAAACTCATGTCCTCTTGAAATTATACTATTTACATTTGCATCAAGAACCAAATATCAAAGAGTAAAACTAAAAGTTGTTTAAGACCTAAAAAATCGCAAAACATTTTTGAGAGAATTTAAAGGTAACCTGTCCAAGTAAATGGAACTTAATGAATTGCAATATTAAGAACTGCAATAATGCCAGTTATTTCCAAATTTATGTGTAAATTAAAGAAAATTCCCAAATATAGGTGTATAAATTCACAAGTTGGTTCTTTTTTTTTTTTTTTGCTTAATGTTTATGTTTATTTCATAAACTTATTTTTAATACTAGCAGGCAGGGGGTTTTAAAAATGACTCTGTGCCCTTCCTAGGCTCTGAAGTCACATTGCTTAAGAGTTATGGTCATCAGCCACCAGGACAGTCGCTGTCATCCCTGTAGGTGTTCCAACAGGTGGATGCGTGGTCTCAGATTCAGGAGCATGAGTCATCTTTGGTGTCTTTTCCACTCTGTCTAAAGGGAGCTGCTCCTCCAGCAGGCGCCTAACAAAAGTCGGATCAAGGGTCCTTCTCTGGATGCAACCTCCCTATCTCTCTGTAGGTAATTACCCGACATGTCTTCTTTCTGAAGGTCTTTGAAGTGAGGGCTTTGATGTAGCCATATTGGCATTATAACCATATTTTGATGGAAAGAAAGGAGCTATGGAATTTTGGCTTTCCAGAAGTCATCAGTGGAATGGCTACTAAGGCTGAGATGCTAAATGCATAGCTCTGGCCTCTGTTAGACCAGCAATACTCCTTAACTCCCCTCCCCACCTCACTGTGCTCACATGATGGCTGGTGTTCACAGGTCTCATGCATTGCTATGCATATTTCTGGATTTTGATGTAGCCCCAGGAAATGTTGCAGAGAAGTAAAGCAAATAACATTACAATTTTTATAGCATTCATAAAATATATTGTATAAGCATATGAATAATGAATCAGCCTTTTTGAGATCTCAAAACTCATGCTTTTACAAAGAAAATACAGCTTACTTAATTTTGGAAAAACAGCTGAACTTCTTAAAAGAGACTTGATGCTTCTAGGTTGTCACTCTGTAAGTAATATTAACAAGCTAGAAAGTATGTGCTATAAAGAATAGCACAAGTTGGTTCTTAAATATATATGAGAATGCAAAGGGCCAAGAATGGACAAATCAGTAAAAGAAGAACACAGTTGAAGGAATGTTACTACTAGGTATCTAAAACTTATTATAAAGCAACACCAATTAAGGCCATGTGTTGTTGATGCAAAACAGACTAATAAAAATAAATGAACAAAATAGATAATCTAAAAAGAGACTCCACACATCTTTGATTAAAAAAAAAGATGACCCTGTAATATAGCATGGAAAGAATAGTCTCTTCAGTAATTGATGCTGAGTCTACTGGGTACCCATATAGAAAAATATTTAATCTTGGCACGTACCTCACACCATATGCAAAAATCAATTCCAGAAGGACTGTAAATCTAAATGTCATAGAAAAAGCAATAACACTTCTGGAAGCAAATATGCTAGAATATCTCAATAAGCTTTGGGTTGGCAAAGATTTCTTATGGTGGACATAAAAACATAAACCATGAAATAAAAACCTGATAGACAAACTATATTAAAATTTAAAGTATCGATTCATCAAAGGATTCTATTACAGAAAGTGAAAAGGTAAAACGAAAAGATATATGAATCCAGAATATATGAACTACTATGAACCAATAAACAGAAGACAATACAATAGGAAAATAAACCAAAGATCTGACCAATTTATTAAACAATATCCAAATGGCCAAAAAATAAAAAGCTGCTAAATTTCATTAGTCTTCAACACACCGAAGCTGAAAACACAATGAGTTATCATGACACATTTGCAAAATGGCTAAAATAAAAATAAATGTAAAATAAGCTAGTATCAAGGGTCAGTAAGAATGACATAATGGAAAACCTTGTATATACTACCACAGGAAGTGTAAATTGGTACTCCAACCTTAGATAAGCTTCACAGCAGTTTCCACTGAAGTGGAATAAAAGTACATCCAATGACCCATTGATTCCATTTCTTTGTATAAATGGGCCTATATGCACCAAAAGATATGTAGAAGAATGTACATTACTTCCCCAGTACTTACCACCCTAAACTAGAAACAACCCAAATATTTAATGGAGGACTGGATAAAGTGTGGTCAGTTAATACAATGGAGTGCCACACAATGAGAATGATGCAAATATTTTTATGTGAAACACGAATTCATTTCACATACATTTTAAGCAAAAGTCGTCATATGCAATGGAATGTACGCTGTATGATCCTATGTGAAGTTCAACAACGGAGTATCTTGTTTATGTTAAATTAGGTGGTGTACATTTATAGTTTGTGCATTACTTGGTATGCATGATATATTACTAAACATTTACTGATATACTTACAAATATACATTTATAGATCTCCAAAAATATATTTCCTAGGAAACCATAATGGAAATTAAAGCACAAGTACAATGGTATTAACTGCAGCTTTCAGAGAAAAAGAAAAGAGGCAAATACCTGGTAACAAAGAGTGCTTATTAAATAACGGTATCTGCCCATCATGGAATATGACACAGCCATTAGAAAGAATAAGAGTTACTATTTGATTTGGATTTGGAAATATTTCTATGAACTATCAAATGAATAAAAGTGAGGTGCTAAAAGGTAGGAAAAAGATGTAGAATATTCAATTTTTATTCAAAAAATCACCCCAAATTAATTTGTTTGAATACATAAATGTGTGTATGTGTAAAATATATATATATTTTTTATATTCACAAATTTTATATGTTATTGTGAGATCATGGAGAAATCTGAATAATGCCTACATTTTTGGATAGAAGGTGAGGATTGACATGGGTGGAAAGATGAGAACAAGGGGATTATACAAGTTTATCTTAAGAAAAATACAACCCTAACAGTTTTTGTTATAGTGAATAAATTGATGTGTAAATATAAGATAAATAGAAAATGAAAATGAAGGCTTAGAATAAAAAAATAAAAATAACTAAAAAAGAAAATTACAGCCAACTCTGCTCATTGATGCAAAATATAAGCATCCAAACCAAACATTTGTTTTAAAAAAATGTATCATGACGATACTAGGTTTTCTCAAGAATGCAATGATGCTAAACATACAAAAGCAAATTTATAGATGTAGTTTGCTACATTTAAAAATTAAGAGAAACAATTGCCTCAAACATATGAAAAATATTTGATTAAATTCAGTACCTATTAATGATTAATAACTGCTAGCAAACTAATAACTGAAAAATTCCTTAGCCTACTCGTAAGTCATCTGCATGAGTTATCATTGCTAATGGAAACATGTCAGGAATATGTCAAGGGTTCCCAGTATGATTGCTCTAATTCAGTATTATTCTAAGACATTCTCCTTATTCAAAATAATGGGATTGTTAACATATGAAAAAGGCCAAAATCTATAAAGTAGATTATAAAAATGGAGGAGAAAAGTATTTATGATATAAAGTTATGACAAAATATGCACCTTTGAGATGACTATGAGAATTCCATTTACTTGTTTTGGTAGAGTCTTGACTGTGAGAGGTAACAAAATTACAATTTGTTATTACAATCTGAAGTGTCTCTATCTTTTCTAGTTTATCTAGGACTTTGTGCAGTCACAATTGGTAGGCTAGTAGAATGTAACCACATCTACTTAGCAATGTTGTCCGTTAGGTACTGGGATAGGAATGTTACCCTCAAGGAATTTATAATCTATTATGGAGAAGGAGGACTCATAAATGCTATGACACAATAAAAAGTTTAGGTAATATTATAAAAGCATGCTCAGAATATACTTAAAGACCAAAGATGTAAGATTGCCTAGAATGACTAGGTGATGTCTGCACAAAGGATTTGGAGTTAAGTTTTGAGACAGATTGGGGAATGGCATTCTGGACAAAGGATACAGAGGTAGAGTATCATGGGGGTATAAGATACGTGATGTATTTGGAAATTAGACCAGTAGGACAGAAGGATAGGTGTAAGTGGAACTAGGGAATGGACTTCTTGAAAGAGAGAAAAGAGCTGGACTGTAGAGAGTTATCTATAGTAACATAGCAGTGTAGACATTACCCAAAGGCATGGTGATCCATTTCATGTGTGCTTAAGCAGAACACAATTCAGATTTATATTTTGTAGCATGGAAGAGGGGACAAGGTAATAGAGGAAAAAGGGAGGTGGCTATGGAAACAAAAAGGAGATGAACCATAAAGATGTGTGGCTTTGGTTTGAGGAAAAAGAGGATGAGCAGAGTTGGGGACACATCTAACTGAAGGTTCCTCTAGCATCCCCAGGCCAAGATCTCTAGCCCTGTGACAGTGAAAAAGGGGAACCTACCTCTTGGGTTCTTTTCTCCTATTTCCAACCCCAAAAGAATTGAAAACCTCTATGTGTTCAGTTTAGATTAAAAATAAGTTCACTTTTTATTCAGGTTTACTCAAGTGTTAATGTATTTTTCAAAAGATTTTCATGATGGAAATAATTTAATTTTTTATGATTGAAACATGTATCTACTAATTTCAATGGAAATGTATCTTCAGCTACATCTGATCTGAAACTCTCAATATACTTCAGTAGCTAATAAATAGATCCAAGATTTTATTTTTCTTTTTTCTAACTTTTTTATCTTCCTTAGGAATATAATCTTGTTCTTCCTTTTCTTTCTTGGGAAAATATATTACAATAAACAAATCCTGTTTGATATGATTTTATTTATATTCATTTTACCTTTTAGTTTGCTTTTAGGTTCATGTAAAAGAAAACTGACTCTTTCCACCTTTTAGTTCACTTAGTAATTTTCCTTGGATATTTAAGATGCTGAGGTACATCATAGTTTCTTCATAGCAAACTCAACTTTTCAGCTTATTTTCCTAGATCAGGGGAGTTTACCAGCATCTATTTATACCTATTTATATTTTTAAAGTACTTTTATATTTCCCCAGATCATCTTGGATGTTGGCTTTCATCACAATAATAGTCTGCACTAGTTGTCATTTGGTATTTAAGGTAACTTGATGTTTGTAACTGCTCTATAAAATCTATGGTCAAGATATATTCTAATGTCCAAAACAGCAGTATTTATTAAAATGCAGATACTAAAATCTCTGTAAATTGTTATTCTAATTTTGCTGGAGCATTGCAGTTTCAAGGAGAAAGATTCAGCATGACAATTATTCCTATTTTGACACTAATTGTTTTTTCTGTCAAGTAGAACATATTTGCATAACTTCATCAACATAAGAGTAAGTTTAATAATATGCTGTATCGAGTTCATACTCTAATTGCACATTCTAAAAACTCAATTTTCATTTGTAGTGGTCTTGAAAAACTAAAGCTCTTTTACCATTTTGATGACTGAAACTTTCAGTACTTACAATTAGAACAGCTTTTACTTTATAGTCTCTCCAGCTCGCAAGGATTCCTCTTTTTGAAGGAATTGTTCTCTGATTCACAGGTATGAGAGTTCAGGAGTCACTGTGGATCTCAGATACTTAGGGGAACATGTTCAGGAAAGAGATTCTGTGTACATCACTGGATTTTTCATCTTACTATCTATAATACCATCTTTGTATAAAATAATTATGTTTACCCCCTAAAAAATCAGGAAGGACCTTTATCTAATTTTAAGATTTTGATTTTTTTTTTTTTTTTTGGAGAGAGTAAGTGCATGCAGGCACACTCAGGAACAGGGAGGGATGGAGGGAGAGTGAGAAAGAGAAACTTAAACAGGCTCCACACCCAGTGCTCGAGCCTAGAGCAGGATCCCACAACCCTATGATCATGACCTGAGCTAAAATTAGGAGTCAGAAGCTTAACTAACTGAGGTGTCCCTAAGTTGAGTTCTTTCAACTAAATATATTTAACTTTAGGAAAAATCTCTTTATGTTTTTCTTATTTTTCTTATTTCATGATCAATTGGCACCAAACCTTCTTATCCTTCAGTTTTAGCACCTGTCAGTTCATAGTTGGTTATTATATTTATAATGATATCTTTCTCTTCCATTAGACAGTATTTCCCCTTGGAGGGAAATTGGTTCTCTTATGCATCATACCCAGGTATCCCATAACACATGTCTTTTTACTGAGTACTGCCTGTATGTAAGTTATAGAAGTGCTATGGATGTAGCCTGGGAGAAATTTCTTGTTTTTATTTTACTATTAGTGCAGGATTGAGTGGGAAATGTGTGAGAATAAGATTTGGACAAACCAGTACTTTTTACCTAGTAAAGTTTAAATTTTTACTATATAGACTACCAAGTAGCTCAACAATAATAAGGACTTAAAGTCTTATTTCACCAATTGTCTTTGCTTTATGAATCCCATGATTACCTGGAGGGTATTTTGAGGGCCATCCCTAATGACTTAGTTTTTATTTTTAAAGGCATCCCTATTTTTCAGGCTTTAACAATTTCAGCAGCTCTAGGGTAGACAATAATAAGTGTCTTGGAAATAAATTATAGGCTAAAAGCACTCTTGAGCCATTTACATTTAAGTCTCATTTGCTGAAATCATCAGGCTGGGTTATAATAGATTGGGACTGAGGCACTGGCTGCTTTAGACTTTCAGAAACTACTCTGACTTGGAAATTATTTCAAAAGTAAGCCGGAATCTTTAGTAATAGCACGTACTGAGGATATACTTACTAGATGAGTTGACCTGCCACTGAAGATACAATTCTTACGTCTAAGACTAAGTATGGTGTTTAGCATAGCAGTGGGAATTACATGCTTTTGCCTTTCTGCCAGGAGCACAGCATATGGCAAGTGGGTGGTGTTCTGGTCTTAGAAGTCTCAACTCCCAAACTCTGGGCAACTCTAGTCTGGCAAAGAATTAGTCTCAGAAGCTATAATTCTTCAAGCAGCTGACATCTGAGGCTGTAACAAACTAGGAAACAATCCATTCCTTTGTGGGCAAGTGAAGACAATTATCAGAAGTCAAAGAGTTTTGCATATTTTGAACATATTCTCTGGCTCCATTCCAAATACCTTAAGTATTTCACATATCTACCAGCATAAATTTTAAGCAATGGAGCAAACACAGGCAATTTCTGCACCTGCTCCACAGAACTCCTCTCACATACCCAATTGAATTAATCTCATTTGACCGCTCAATTATTGCCAGTGTACACATTAAATTATCACTTCAAGGTAATTTGTTTCAAAATTATTTGACATAGAATTAATCACCTGAAAGCATCACAAAGTAGATTTCAGGTTTTGCCAGACACAAAATGTGGTTTGCAAGCATCACATTGCATGGGCTCTGCTCCTGTCCTGCCTACTCAAGCACATATTCTCACCAGCCTTTTCTCCCACTGCCTGTCCAGTGCCTTCATTCATATTCACTTCTGTCTAGCATACAGGCATTCTGTTGCTTGGGTTCCCCCAGCTCTGTCTTCCTCACGTCTTTACTGATGTGGTTCATTGGTTAACTCTCCAAGTAGTTGACTTAGTCGTAATTCTGGCCACAGCTTTCTTCAGAGAAACCTCTTCAGCCTCCAGGATTACATTAGGTACTCTAGTTACATGAAAACGCTCTTATTTAAATACAAGATAATTTACCGAATTGCTACTTCTCTCATTAGAATTAATTACAAGCTCCGCATGGCTAGGTGTTTTGTTCCTGCTGCTTTTAGATCTGTATTCAACAACGGCCACAATTTTTTTCTGTAGAAATGACATCTAGAATATGGCGGCAATGCATTTTCCAAGCTAGTCCTTTAAGACAGTAGCAGCTGTGTCAGATTTTCTACTACCATCACTGTAAGGCAATACCCTAAGATGACAGCAGCCTGAACTTTCTAGGGCAACTGACCTTAAAACCAGCAATTTCAAGTCCTGTCTTGACAGGGTTACATTCCTTGCTATTCAACTGGGAAAGGATAGACTTTTACTTGATTCTCATTTTGCATAGAAGCATATGAATTCGTAAAGCCTTTGGGGACTATTTACAGAGGTAGAATCTTTCATATTCTTTATGTTCTTATACATCTAAGACTTGGTAGCAGTGAGCACAGAGGTTTGGGGAAATTTAGGCAAACATTACCATCTCTGGTGTGTTCGTTTGTTAGGGAGGCTATAACAGAATATGACAATCATAAACTGGGTGCTTTAAGCAACAGAAATTTATTTTCTCACAGTTCTAGAAGCTGGAAGTCCAAGATTAAGGGTTCAGCAGTTTAGGTTTCTCCTGAGGCCCCTCTCCCTGGTTTATAGATGGCCTTTTCTTTGCACATATGCCTCCCTAGTGCCTCTTCCTCTTATAAAGACAACCTGTCATATTGGATTTGGGCCTTAATCTCAAGACCTCATTTAATCTTAATTACCTTCTTATAGGCCCTATTTCCAAATACAGCCACAGTGGGGGTCAGGGCTTCAATATATGAATTTTTAGGGAACATGACTCAGTCCATAACATCTAATAAACCCCAGGATACACTGGTTTCATAGGTAGCTACTCATTCAAAGAATAATCTTTAATGTTGCTTTGTTTTGATTTTATATATATATATAATACATCACATTCATAAATGTACAGAAATATGTATATAAATACTTTAAGTATGAAACTTACTATTCTGAGAAGAATCTTAAAACAGAGTCTGCGTTTTGTGATTAAGATTACATAGTCAACTCACCCCTAAGAGATAGTAGTATATCATTATTTTAAGAAATATCTTAGGAAGAAATAATATTTCTCATGAAATAGCTTTATAGACCTACATATGCAGACAGATAAATTCTGCTCTACATCATCCACTGCTTTTGAGGGAATGAAAAGAAATTGCCAACTTCTGCTGCAAGACTGCTCTTACAGTGTCGGCATATGGGAATTGGGACCTTTATAATCCACTGATATGGACTTATATTGTCCATTTTGAAATTTACTGATATGAAAAAATATAAAATATTTATTTTGCACAGACTTATCTAAAATTGCTTACATTTGGACTAGATTTTTTTGTTTTGTCTTGATCTGTGGTTCCAGGTAGATTCTCAGACTATTTCTGATCCAAGGTATTTGTTTTGAATACCATATTATGGAGCCCATTTTATCCACAGGAAGGTAAATGGTTCAACTTGAGTGAACTAATTTACTATGTGACAAGGCTGTTGTCTTTTTTGACGAGAGAAGATCCAATCTCCTATTTAATACAATCAGTGCAGGAAGTCTATGAACTGTTTGAATTGAAATGAAAAACCATAATGATGACATTTATAACATCTGTCACATTAGATTTGCTTGGTCTATATATCTCTCTGCAGAATAATAGTGATTTATACAAATTGCTTCTCACTGCAATTTATATCAGTGTAAAGATGCCACCAGATATATGGAGAATTTTATTTGCTTCAAACTGAATGTCTGCTTAATTGTATTTGCCACAAATGGAAATACTACCCTCTGGCATATCTGTTTAGATATAATGGTTAATTTATTTTGTGGTTTTATAACTTCAGTCTCTTCCACTCGTTAGATACTTAAAAGCTAACTTTCCTCTTTCTGCCAATATATGTATATGTTTATGTATATGCATATGACATCTTTATGTCACAAGTCTAGTAACTATAATTTTATTCACCAGGAAATTCATTGCCTAGGTATGCTTTCTTTCTCATGTAGAAGGAAAAGAGGAAGAAAAAGAAAAAAAAAAAACCTTATTCTGTCTACTATTAAACTACAGCAGTGGTTTCCAATGCAGTGGGGAGAGAAGCAATTTTGCCCTTCAAAGGATATTTGGTAACTGAAGAAATTCTGGGTTGTCACAATTGCTGAGGGATGCTACTGGCATCTAGTGGGCAGAGGCTAGGGATACTACTGAACATCCTATAATCACAGAACAGTCCTAAACAACCAAATATCTAGCCCAAAATGTCATTAGTCCCAAGGCTGGTAAAATCTTCAACTACAGAATGGTTCCTTAGTGTTATGGAGTTACATTATCAAGATATGTCTACATAGAACCTCGCATTTCCATTGAAAGTAAACAACTTTAAAAATCTAAATAATTAATATAGGTATATATTATGTAGATAAATTCCAAGAAATCCAATTGCATTTTTTATTTGTAATTGGGAATGTTTTGGACTTCGAATTTCTTTCTGGTTGTTCCTATTCCGTCCCCCAGTACAGGGCTTTCCCCTTTGTTGGATGGAGCTCTGTGCGGTTTCCCAGAAGACATCCTTTTCTTTGAAGGAAAAAAATGGAACTTTTTTCCACTTTCCACATTGAGGAACTCATCCTCAATCATGATTTTGGCTCTCTGCTGTCTTTGTGTCTTTGTTATCCATGACAGTGACCTATATTGGCTTCTCCTTTGCAATGAACACTTTTTTCTGTCCTTTTCACTAAGTTTTCTTCCTCTTCCCATTCTTTATGTGTATGCATAACCCAAGGCTCTCACACTGAATTCCTTTCTTTTCTTCTGAATTTGCTCCTATGACAATTCCATTCACCTTATGGTTTCAACAGTGATTTCTAGGTGATTATTAAACTTGCAGTTTAAAGCTCAGGCTCTTTTCTGAGTTGCAGATGTTTTCTTGGGCACCAGCTGCTTTGCCCAACTGTGCTGCTTTCCTTAAATGCACATCTCATCTTCAGGCTCACCACCTTCACATAGTCTGTGCTAAATCACGCAGATTGTATCACATGTAATTATCTGCCTTCTCCATCTATTCAGTACTATTTGAAAATGGCATTCTCTCAAAAGCAGAGATTCCTTGAATTACTACACTGCCAAAATGCTCAGTGCCAACTCTACCTAATGCATTAAAAGAAAGTCATCATCCTGACTTTAAGAGCTTCTGTAATATGTTCCTAACCACTTTTTTTTCCTGCTTTAACAATGTGTACACCCAAAGAAACTCCACATTCCAGCTCAACTAACTTGAGCCTGGATTCCCAATATGCCCTATGCATTCTACAGTATGTGTTTTTTCAAGCTTACTTGCCCCCTCCAACTGTGTACCACATCACTGCATATCATGTAGGAAGCCTTTTTTAAAGCTTCCGATGTTCTTCCATCTCCAACATTATCTTTCTCTTCTGTGAACATCCAGAGCTCTGTTGCCACATTTTCTTTAGTGCTTACCTGGTGGAATGGTCATCCTTGTCTAATTTTCTGTGTTAAATCGACTGCAAATTGTTTGATGAACAACATAGATTTTGTTTTGCTTATCTGTTTTTTTCCCAAAGCACTAAACATAAAATGCTGCACTTCATTCACTGTTCAGTAAATATGTCGTATTTAAATTGCAGTCTACTTCTTGTCCTATATCTTTAACTGCTGACAGCACATTTTTATATTTCATCTCAAATTCTACTCATATGTGAAGTTGAACTCATCTTCCCTGATCACAAGATTCTTCATTTAGAATTCCTTATTTTTGTCAAGGTGGCACATTTTTCTTATTAGTCAAGTTAAAAAAGAATAAAACTATCTTTACTTTTATACTTTTTAAATCCATCAAATGCCTTTGATTCTTTCATTTAACACTTTACACCTGCATTTTCTAGTGACTTCTTTTTTTTCTTTAATATCCAATTTTATTTCTTTTATTATTATTATTTTTTATAAACATATAATGTATCTTTATCCCCAGGGATACAGGTCTGTGAATCGCCAGGTTTACACACTTCACAGCACTCACCATACCACACACCCTCCCCAATGTCCATAACCCCACCCGCATCTCCCGACCCCCCTCCCCCCAGCAACCATCAGTTTGTTTTGTGAGATTAAGAGTCCCTTATGGTTTGTCTCCCTCCTGATCTCATCTTGTGTCATTTATTCTTCTCCTACACCCCCAACCCCCCCATGTTGCATCTCCACTTCCTCATATCAGGGAGATCACGTGATAGTTGTCTTTCTCCAATTGACTTATTTCACTAAGCATGATACCCTCTAATTCTAGTGACTTCTTTTTTTTTTAAACAACTGTCTCCTTGATATTGAAATCTCAGTTAACATTTTTTTTAAAAGATTTTATTTATTTATCTGACAGACAGAGATCACAAGTAGGCAGAGAGGCAGGCAGAGAGAGAGAGAGAGAGGAGGAAGCAGGCTCCCTGCCAAGCAGAGAGCCTGATGCGGGACTCCATCCCAGGGCCCTGAGATCATGATCTGAGCCGAAGGCAGTGGCTTAACCCACTGAGCCACCCAGGCGCCCTCTAGTGACTTCGTAACCAATGTTTCTGTTGCTCATTTCCTTTATCTGAACATGGCTAGTAACAATTAACATTGTTTGGAATGCTTCTTATGTGCTAGACACTACCTAAATACTTCATAATCAGTAATTCATTTAATCTTCACAATAATCATATCATAAGACCCAGAAAGATAAAATGTCTTTTTCTTAGAAGCAGCATTATAAAATGATAAGCCAGCTGCAAATCCAGTCAGCCTGACCAGTTTTTTTTGTTGTTGTTGTTTTGTTTTGTTTTTTTAAGATTGATTTATTTTAGCGAGAGACTGTGCAGGGGGAGAGGCAGAGGAAAAGAGAGGAAGTCTTAAGCAGACTCTGCACTGAGTGTGGAGCCCAACACATGGCTTGATCCCGGGACCCTGAGATCACAACCTGAGCTGAAACCAAGAGTCAGAAGCTTAACTGACTACACCATAGCAGCACTCCAAGGAGAAGGTACTTAAAAAAAAATACATATACTTGGGGTGCCTGGGGGGCTCAGTGGATTGACCTCTGCTTTTGGCTCAGGTCATGGTCCCAGGGTCCTGGGATCAAGCCCCACATCAGGCTCTCTGCTCAGCAGGGAGCCTTCTTCCCCTTCTCTCTCGGCCTGCCTTTCTGCCTTTGTGATTGCTCTGTCAAATAAATAAATAAAATCTAAAAAAAAAACCCAAAAAAACATGTATTGCTTTCCCGTTCTCAAATTCATCTACAACTACCAAATTAATTATCCCACTTTCTTTAATAAAAACTCATTTCCTACAGTGGAATAATCGTATTTCTTGGAATTCTAGACCACGCTCAATTTCTCCCAGTAATACTGATCCAAGCTGGTCTACTTCAAGAGTGCTTCTCTCCAGCAGCAGCAGCCTTTCTACTCCCTGAAGAATGCCCCAAATGCCCCTCTCTCCATTATTCCTGTCTCTATTTCTTCTTGTTCAGGCCCCTTTACTTTTTTGCTATCCAAGCCCTCCTCATTCACTAATTTAGAAGCTGAAAACTCATAATCTGTCAGACCTGTGCTAATCCAGCACTGGTTTTATGGTGTTTTAAAAGAAAGTATTTAAAAATCAGCATAAAACAGGGCCACTGTCTTATACAGTACACAAACATCAACTTAAAATGGATTAAAGACTTGAATATGAGCTCTGAAATCATCAGACCCTTAGGGGGGAAAAAAAAGAGGCCATAAACTCCTTGTTGTTGGTCTTGGTGAAAATTTTTTGGATTTGACACCAAAAGCAAAGGCAACAAAAGCAAAAACGAACAAGTGGGACTACTTCAAATAAAAAGCTTCCTCACAGTAAGGGAAATCATCAAAATTAAAAGGCAACCTAACAAATGGGAGAACACGTTTGTAAATCATAGATCTCATTGGGGTTAATATCCAAAATATATTTAAAAAGTTCATACAACTCAATTGCAAATAATAAGAACAAAAAACAATTCAATTAAAATGTGGACAGGGGAATCTAAACATTTTTCCAAAGAAGATATACAGATGAGCAATAGGTATACAAAGAAGTGCCCATCCTCACTAATTAGGGAAGTGCAAATCAAAACCACGATGAGATATTACCCCATACTTGTTAGAATGGCTACTACTAAGAAAGACAAGAAATAACAAGTGTTGGACAGGATGTGGAAGAAGGACACAATTTATATGTTTTTGGTAGGAATGTAAATTGTGAAGTCACTATGGAGAACAGTATGAAGGCTCCTCAACAAATTGAAAGTAGAATTACCATATGATCTAGTAATTCCACTGCTAGGTTATTTGTTGGAAGGAAATAAAAACTCTAACTCAAAAAGGTATCAGTATCCCCATGTTCACGGTAGCTTTACTTATAAAAACCAAGATATGGATACAACCTAAATGCTTGTTGATGGATGAATAAAATAAAACTGTGTGTGATATGTGTGTAGATATATACACACATATATTAGCTATAAGTTATTTAGTAGTATGGCCAGGATTCAATTTTAATTGACCTTGCTGAAAATTCTAACTCTTTCCATACCACATACACCTTATTTAGCTCACAGATTAATGACCTAATTGTTGAAGCAAAGCACAGACAGTGTTTTTAATTCTCATAGAATCATTGATGTGCTGGCTCACACTGGATAATGACAACCTTTCTGCATATCTTTTCTCAACTCCTTTCAGTTCCGTCAGATTGATTGCTTGATATCAGCCATAGAGGGAATATTTATATCATGGAAATCAGCAAATGCTAAAAATGACGGGTATTTGGATAGCCAGTCATTAAACATTACCAGCACATTTTTAAAAAAGATTTTATTTATTTGACAGAAAGAGCAAGAGAGAACATATTGACTTACTCTTTTTAATGAGTAATATGGTCATTTGAGGTTAGCCCATTCAAGATTTTATTACTTGTTTATGGGAAAGCCTCTTCCAATACTAAGAATCTAAAGGACTGAATATATTAATGATAAGGAGGATGAAATTTGTGGTTGATAGTTCACTTTAAATTCCTGTCTTGTTACTAATTACATAGCTTTGGGGATGTTACTTAATATCTAAATTTCTTCTTCATCATTATGTCACAGAGTTGTTAATTATGGTAAGTAAGGCATAGAGGTCCCAGGGAGAGAACAGAGGCAAGTACCTTACTCTTAAGCTCCTAGAAGGAAGAAAGGGATTACTGGATAGGAAATGTTTTAACTACCAAGACTATGATAAAATTGTCACAAGTAGAGAAAAAAACTATGTAAATAATAAAACATAGTTTATGATTTTATTTTGTCTGTATTAGTATAAACATACAATTTTAATAAAGGCTTCTTTTCAAACATTTTAGTTATGATCTGCTTAGATACTACACTTGCCCAATCACAATGGTGGAAAAGGAGGATCCTGAGCCCACTTTTTCCTATGGACATACCAACTCTGCAGTTACATATGGAGCAACTTTCTGAGAACTGATCTGAAGACCAGCAGAATAGCTCTTCCACAAACATATGAAGAAAAATCCACACTGGGAAGCATAGGAGTATTGGAGACATGATCTGGGTAGGATTTACACTACTGGTGTGGTGATGTACAAGTGGGAGAGATATCAGAGGTACAGAGGTACAGTGGAGCAAAGGTTTCAAACCCACACTAGGGAAGATGAGCCCCAGTAACATCTAGCTTTGAAAATCAGTGGGCTTAATGGTAGGAGTTTGAATGTCTGTGGGGTTTACTCTTGGAAGAGCCATAGGGCTATAGGAAACAGACTTCTCTTAAAGGACTCACATGCAATTTTACTTGCTCCAATAACTAGCACAGCGGGAACAGTTTGAAAAAACATCTGGGCCCTATGTGAAAAAGATTTATTGACTAATTTTAGGGTATATATAAGAGGGGCAGGGGTTTATGGGAACTTCTCTGGAAACAGAAGCACTAGTGAGTAACATTTTTCTTGCCCAGCTTTTGCCAAGCTGGTGTGACACTGGTGGCACCAGTTCTGATATTTTCCATTGCTATACTAGTAATCTTCCTTCAGCCTGATATTCCTCAGCAGACCAACCACCACCCACTCCACCTGCCTTGGCAGGTGTCCCTCTGAAGTAGCCAGAAATCTGCCATACCAGTAGGAAAACTGGGCATTACTGGCACCCCTCAGAGGTTCCCACCCAACCACACCCAGCAGGTGATATCAGCTGAGACTGGTGGCCCTCCAAAGAGGCTGACCCCTGAGGAGAGGTGGCAGCTCTCTCCAACAGTGCATCTATAGCAACTGCAGCTGAGACACTCAGCCAGTCATGTGATAAGGGGGGCTAGGGATGAGCAACCCCATCTAGCAGTGAGTCTGTAGAAGTCACAGAAGCTGGGCAGGGGGTCAGCCTCACCAGCGAGTGCATCTGTAGCAACCTACCTGTAATAGGAGAAAATATACAACCAAAAATATGGGGCACTCTTAGAGCACCTGATTCTGGTGACCATGAAGGATTGCACTTTTAGGCCCCACAGGATGCTTTCTACAAAAGACAATTCCTTTTGCCTTTTGACCAGGAGACATAAACTGATGTACCTATTACACAGAAACAAATACAGAGAACCAGGCAAAAAAATGAGACAGAGGATAAGGTCTAAATGAAAGACCTTAGAAAAAACAGGAAAAAAAGACTAAAAGAAATAGAAATGAGCCATCTATCTGATAAAGAGTTCAAAGTAATGGTAATGAAGATAATCACTGAACTTGAGAGAAGAATAAACAGGGAGTTTCAACAAAGAGATAGAGATAATTACAAAAGAACCAAGCAGAGATGAAAAATACAACTAAAGGGAATAGGGATGCCTGGATGGCTCAGTCTGTTAAGCTTCTGCCTTTGGCTCACATCATGATCCCAGGGTCCTGGGATTGAGTCCTGCATTGAGCTCCTTCCTCATTGGGGAAATTGCATCTCTTTCTGCCTGCTTCTTTCTCTGCCTGCTGCTCTCCCTGTTTGTGTGCCCCCCACCCCGCTTGTGCACATCCTCCCTCTTTTGGTCTCTCTCTGACAAAATCAAATCTTAAAAATAAATAAATAAATAAAACAAATTCAAATAAAAATTAGGATAGCTTAAAATGTCTCCAGGCCAACGTCAAGCATAGTAAAATTGACATTATAGGGGTCTCAGAAAGTGAAAAGAGAGAAAGGGGCAGAAAATACATTTGAAGAAATAATAGCTGAATTATCCCTAACCTGGGGAAGAAAATAGACATCCAGTTCCAGGAGGCACAAAGAGCCCCCAAAAAGATAAACCCAAAGAAGGCCACACCAAGATACATAATAATCAGAATGGCAAAAGTAAAAGATAAGGAATTTTAAAAGCAGCAAGAGAAAGGCCAGTAGTTACATACAAGAGAAACCTCATAAGACTATAGTAAAAGATAAGGAATTTTAAAAGCAGCAAGAGAAAGGCCAGTAGTTACATACAAGAGAAACCTCATAAGACTATGATCTGATTTTTTAGCAGAAACTTTGCAGGCCAGAAGGGAGTGACATAATGTGTTCAAAGTGCTGAAAGAAAAAAAGTCAACAACCAAGAATATTCTACCCAGTAAAATTATCATTCAGATTTGAGTTTCCCAGACAAAAATTAGAGGAGTTCATCACTAAGCCAGATTTAAGAAATGTCAAAGGGACTAAAAAGACCGTAACTAGAAGTAAGAAAATTATGAAAGAAAAAAAATTACGGGTAAAAGTAAACACATATTAAAGGTGGTGCATTAGCTATTTACAAAAGTACTATGAAGGCTAAAAGATAAAAGGAATAAAATCAACTATATCTGTATTATTTAGTTAAGGGATATACAAAAAAATGTATAATATGACATTAAACACATAAAAGAAGGGAGCAGTGAAAATGTAAGTCTTCAAGAATTTGTTCAAACTTAAGTGACCATCAACTTAAAATAGACTGCTATATACATTGGGTGTTATATATAGATCTCATGGTAATCACAAACCAAAACTCTAACAGATACACCAAAAATAACATGAAAGGTATACAAACATAACACTATGAAAATCAACAAATCACATGCCACAGAAGAAATAGAAGAGCTGAGAATAACTATAAAAGAAGCAGGAAACCATTAACAAATAGCAGTAAGTATATACCTACCAATAATTACTTTAAATGTATATGGAATAAATGCCTCAAGACATAGTATGACTGAATGGGTAAAAAACAAGACCATCTACCAAAGATTCAATTTATACTGAAGGACATACACAGACTGAAAGTGAAAGGATAAAAAAGTTATTTTTGCAAATAGAAACAATAGTCATATCAGCCAAAATAAACTTAAAATCAAAGACTAACAAGAGACAAAAAAAGAGTATTACTGGGTGCCTGGGTGGCTCAGTGGGTTAAGCCGCTGCCTTCGGCTCGGGTCATGATCTCAGGGTCCTAGGATCCAGGCCCGCATCGGGCTCTCTGCTCAGCAGGGAGCCTGCTTCCTCCTCTCTCTCTCTGGCTGCCTCTCTGCCTGCTTGTGATCTCTCTCTGTCAAATAAATAAAAAAAAATCTTTAAAAAAAAAGAGTATTACATAATGATAAAAGGTCACTCCAATAAGAGAATATGACAATTATAAATATCTATGTACCCAATATGAAAGCACCCCAATATATGAGGCAAGTATTAAAAGATGTAAAGGGATAAAAATGACAGTAATATCGTAATAGTAGGGGACTTTAATACCCCTACTTACATCAATGGGTAGATAACCCAGTCATAAAATTGGCTTTGGAAAGGAAATTTTGGCCTTGAATAACACATTAGACCAGATATACTTAACAGATAGATAGAGAAATTTCCAACCAAAACCAGCAGAATACATATTATTTTCCAGTGTATCTAGGATAGGTTACAAGTTAGGCCACAACAAACCTCAATAAATTTAAGATATAAATCCTATCAAGCACCTTTTCCAACCACAATAGTATGAAACTAGAAATCAATTACAACAAAATAAATGGAAAAACAAACAAACACATGGTGGCTAAATAACATGCTACTAAACAACCAACAGGCCAACAAAGAAATCAAAGAAGAAATTAAAAAAAAAATACCTGAAGACAAATGAAAATGAAAATACAACATCCCCAAATCTATGAGATGCAGGAAAAAGTGTGTGTGTGTGTGTTTTTTGTTTGTTTGTTTTTTAAAGATTTATTTATTTACTTATTTAGAGTGAGTATAAGCAGGCAGAGGGTCAGAAGAAGAGGGGGAAATTGATTCATTGCTGAGCAGCGAGCCTGACAAGGAACTTGATCCCAGGTCCCTGAAATCATGACCTGAGCCAAAGGCAGATGCTAAACCAACTGAGCCACCCAGGTACCCAAGCTAAAACAGTGTTAGGGGGAAATTTATATTAATACAGGTCCATGTCAAGAAATCAGAAAAATCTAAAGAACAACAACAAGAACACCAAACCAAACCAAACCCAATTTTACACCTAAAAGAATTCATAAAAGGAGAACAAAAAAAGCCCAAGGTTAGTAGAAGGAAGGAAAGAATAAATACTAGAGTGAAAAAGAGACAAAAATTTTTTTCAATGAAAATAAGAGCTGGTTCTTTGAAAATATAAACAAAATTGATAAAACTTTAGCCAGATTCATCAAGTAAAAGAGAATTCAAATAAAATCAGAAATGGAATAGAAAGACAACTGACACCACAAAAATAAGAAAATTTTATATACACTTACATGTGAGTTGGGAAACCCAGAAGAAATGGATAAATTCCTAGAAGCATGAAATTTTCTGACTGTATTAGGAAAAAATAGAAAGTCTGAATATATTGATTCCTAGAAATGAAATTAAATCAGTAATCAAAAAGTCCCAGGAAATAAAAGTCCAGGAGATGGTTTCACAGGTGAACTTATTAAATATTTAAGGAAGAGCCAATGCATATCTTTCTCAAACTATTCCAAAAAATTGAAGAAGAAGGGATGCTTCCAAATGTATTCTATCAGGCCAGCATTAACCTGACAGTAAACCAGACAAGCACACGTCTCCCCCAACCCAAAAATTTTACAGGCCACTATCCTTAATAAACTTAAATTCAAGAATATGCAATAAAATATTAGCAAACAAAATTCAACAATACATTAAAAGGAAATACACCACAATCAAGTGGGATACAATATTACAGGGATATAAGATGGTTCATTATCTCCAAATAAATCAATGTGATAAATCACATTAAGACATAAATCATCAGATCATCTCAATAGGTGCAGAAAAATGATTTGACAAGATTTAACATCCATTTACAGTAAAACTCTTAACAAGTGAATATCAAAGGAACATACCTCAACATAATGTAAGTCACATTTAACAAACACACTGTTAACATATTCAGTGGTAGAAAGCTGAAAGTTTTTTTTCTAAGATCAGGGACAAGAGAAGAATTTCCACTTTTGCCACGTTTATGGAACATAATAATGGAAGTCCTAGCTATAGCAATCAGACAAGGAAATGAAATAAAAGGCATTAAAATTGGAAAGGAAGAAGCAAAACTGTTGCTATTCGCAGATGACAGGATACTATACACAGAAAACCCAAAGACCACCAAAAAAACTCTTTGTACTTATAAACTCAGAAAAGTTGCAAAATACAGAACATACAGAAATTTGTTGCATTTTTAAAAGATTTTATTTATTTATTTTTAAAGATTTTATTTATTTGATAGAGAGAGAGATCACAAGTAGGCAGAGAGGCAGGCAGAGAGAAAGGGGGAAGCAGGATCCCAGCTGAGCAGAGAGACTGAAGCGGATGCAGGGCTCAATCCCAGGACCCTGGGATCATGACCTGAGCTGAAGGCAGAGGCTTAACCCACTAAACTCCCCAGGTGCCCATTTGTTGCATTTCTATACACTAATAATGAACTAGCAAAAACAGAAATTTAGTAAACAACATGACTGCATCAAGAAGAATAAAACTCCTAGAATAAATTTAGCCTACAAGGTGAAAGACTGGTACTCTGGATATAAGAATATAATTGTATAAGACATTGATGAAAGAAAGTGAAGATGACACAAACAGAAAGATAAATCATGCTCATGGATTGGAAAAATATTATTAAATTGTCTGCACTACCCAAGGCAATCTACAGATTCAAGCATTTCTCATCAAACTATCAATGGCATTTTTCATAGAACTAGAACAAGAATCCTAAAATTTATATGGAACCACAAAAGACCCTAACCCACAAAAGCAAAAAAACAAAAACAGGGACAACATCAAACTAAGCTTTTGCACAGCAGAGGAAACCATTAATAAATCAAATAAAGCAACCTACTAAAAGGGAGAATTTATTTGCAAATTATGTATCTGATAAGGAGTTAATAACAAAAATATATAAAGGACCTATACAATTCCACATTAAAAAAATTAAAATATTGCACAGGACCTAAATAGACTTTTTGCCAATGAAGACATACAGATGGTCACAGACAGATGAAAATATGTTCAATATCACTAGTCATTGGGTAAATGCAAACCAAAACCACAATAAGATATTACCCCATACCTGTCAAAATGGCTAGCATCAAAAAGAAAAGAAATAACAAATGTTGGCAAAGATGCAGAGAAAACTAATCCTCATGCACTGTTGGTGGACTGTGAACTGGTGTAGCCACTGTGGGAAACATGGAGGTTTCTCAAAAATTAAATACAGAGGGCATCTGGGTGTCTCAGTCAGTTAAGTATCTACCTTCAGCTCAGGTCATGATCTCAGGATCCTGGGACTGAGTCCTACATTGTCCAAGCAGTGAATCTACTTCTCCCTCTCATTCTCCTTCTGTGTTTCCCCCACCCCTCTCTCAAATAAATGAAATCTTTAAAAAAATTAAATATAGAAATATCAAAATCCAGAAATTCTATTTCTGAATATTTACCTGAAGAAAATGTAAACACTAACTCAGGAAGAATTTCATCGTAGCATTATTTACAATAGCCAAGATATGGAAGCAACCTAGGTGTCTACTGGGAGATGAATGGATACAGAAGATACGGTATATACATGCATATGGATATACAATACACTACTACTCAGGTATAAAAAATAAAATCTTGTTATTTGCTATACAATGGATGGACCTAAAGGGTATTATGCTAGGTTAAATAAGTGAAAGAAAGTCAAATACTATGTATGATTTCATTTACATGTGGAATTTGAAAATCAAAACATGAACCAATAAAACAAAACTGAAATAGACTCATAAATACAGAGAACTGGTGGTTGTCAAAGGGGAGGAGGTGGGGGGGGAGATGGGTTAATAATACTGAATAACTATGTATAGTGACAGATGGTGACTCAACTTCTCACGTCGATCATTTTGTAATATATATAAGTGTCAAATCACTGTGATGTACATCTGAAACCAATATAATATTGTATTTCAACTATATTTAAATTTTAAAAATTAAGAAAAAAGATAACTAGCTTAAAGCTCCATATAAAGGATGAAATAATACCTATAAGGCACCTAGCACAATGCTTCACATACAGTAAAGTATAATAAATGGTAGCTATTTCTTGCCTTTTTTTTTTTAAGATTTATTGGAGAACCAGCACACACAGATAACTGTGAGGAGGGGGAGGGGCAAAGAGATAGACCCTGAAGCAGAGTTCCCACTGACTGGGGAGCCCAGGGTAAGTCTCAATCTCATGATCCTGAGATCATGACCTGAGTTGAAGTCAAGAGTCAAGTGCTTAACCCACTGAGCCACCTGGGTGCCCCAAAGGTGGCCATGTCTATTTGTCCTATGGGGAGCACACACTTTCTAGTACTATTGGAAGAAAAAAAAAATCAGATTTTTTTCTAATGTTCATCACAAAAGCAGCTGGAAAAATATAAGCAGAAAAGACTTTGGAATAACATTTTTTGAAAGCAGCCACCAAGGAGAGTACACATAGCTACAGAGAAGGTATGTTGGGCCCCATGAGGAATAAAATCAACACTTGCTAATGATTTTCTTCACTGATGCTCATAACTCTCACTGGTAGCCAAGCAGAACAGCCTTAGTCCTTGTGGAATTTACTTCTGCATTACACTGGAACTTGAAGTCCTAGAGCCGCAAGACACCAATTTATATACATTTGTACTTTGCTAAGAATGGAGAACCTTGCTATATATAATAGCAAAAATGTAATAATTATTCAATATGTAGTGATATTAATTAAGGGACATTGTGTGGTCTTCATTTAGTGGGGGGAGGTTGGGAGGAGCGGAATTCCGGGTTTGTTGTTAGTGTCTCCATGGATAAGATATGAAGGCTCTGAAAATTTGACTAAGGGTCTGGCCAAACAGAAGACAGAAGGAGCTTCTGAAGAAGCGAGTTGGAAAAGAAGGTAGAGATATGGCTACCAAGGGGAGAAAGCCCATGAAGGAAGACCAAGTGGTTTGATGTGGCATACAAGGACATCTCTCGCATTACAGGCAAAGTGATCATCTCTTTCTCTGCACAAACCTTCCCTGACATCTCTATTATTCAGCCAGTCTTCCAAGGTTGAATATGTGGGATTTGTAGGAAAGGTTGCCAAATGTTCCACCTTCCTGAACAGGAGCAGAAGGCAAGAGCAGAGCTGCAAAGGTACATGTGCTATGCAACCCAAGCCTTTTTTTGTTGTTCCTGTGTTATCTGTGCCATGAAGCTACTATTTCCAATCACAAATTTGGCTGGGTGGACACTGCCGTAGTTACTGTGGGTCAAGATCTCCTGCAAATTGCTGCATGTAGAAGTTTAACTTGCTCTGGAAGATGCCACTAATTACCACCCATTTATTTTCCATTTCTTCCATATAAACTGAATTCTAAATGTTTATTTAGAGTGACAACATAATCAATTTTTCCCTTCCTTTTCCAGCTTTCCTTTCAACAAGGTATGGGCATGTGACTATGTCGCTGTCATAAAACATATGCAGGAGTTGTGGGAAGGGGCTTCCTGCAAAGGTGCAGATGGGAGGTGCTGACCCAAATCCCCTGCTTCTGTCCTTTTCAATTTTCTTATGACCTGTATTGAACATAAGATGGCTTGAACCCAGAATTCATCTTTGTCAAGAAAGCAGCCTTGCAGATAGGAACCCTGTAATGAAGATACTTGAGCAGAAACCTAGAAGGAGTTAGGTGGCTGAGTAATTCCTCAAACCATAACTGAGACTGGCCTACATACTTACGTGTTTTTAACCTCATTGTTATTTCAGACTTTCTCTTTCATGCAGCCAAACTATTCCAACTCATAACCAAATCCCTTTATAAGCTGCCAAACATTTAAAATAAGGAGTTTTGTTGACAATTCCTAAATGTTTCCAGAGACTGTGGACATCTATACCACTGATGCAAGAAGTATTTTCATCCTTTTTTATTCATGTTGATTTTGTTCATTTTTTTTTGTTTTGTTTTTTTTCCAATTTATTTATTTTCAGAAAAACAGTATTCATTATTTTTTCACCACACCCAGTGCTCCATGCAAGCTGTGCCCACTATAATACCCATCACCTGGTACCCCCAACCTCCCACCCACCCCCGCCACTTCAAACCCCTCAGATTGTTTTTCAGAGTCCATAGTCTCTCATGGTTCATCTCCCCTTCCAATTTACCCAAAAGCACATACCCTCCCCAATGTCCATAACCCTACCCCCCTTCTTCCAACCCCCCTCCCCCCAGCAACCCATTCATTTGCATTTATTTTTACTTTTCTATAGTTTTTATTTATTTGAGAGTGATCAAGCACACACAAACAGGGGAGAAGGGCAGAAGGAGAGGGAGAAGCAGATATTCTGCAGAGCAGGGAGCCCAATGTGGGACTCAATCCCAAGACCCTGAGATCATGACCTGAGCCAAAGGCAGACACTTAATTGACTGAACTGCTCAAGCACCTCTTCATCTGCATTAAGTTTTCAATTTTCTCTGGTGATTATGGGGAATATATTAAAAGAAAAGAAAATATAGCCATTATTAAACACTGAGTTAGGCTTTAGGATTTTTTTTTACAAGATGTAGGTATTCACTGAAAAATCTAATACTTTAATATGAAAGAAATGGTAAAGCCAGTTGTATTATTTTAGTTTCAGTAAATTTAATTTACTTAATTCAAAAGGAGAGGTCTTCTTTTTGTTACTGACGTTCCAAATGTGTAGGCAGCAACCAATGGGCTCTGTTTTGAAAACCTGCACTAGGGGGCACCTGGGTGGCTCAGTGGTTAAGACTCTGCCTTTGGCTCAGGTCATGATCTCAGGGTCCTGGGATCGAGTCCTGCATTGGGCTCTCTGCTCAGCAGGGAGCCTGCTTCCCCCTCTCTCTCTCTCTGCCTGTCTCTCTGACTACTTGTGATCTCTGTAAAATAATAAATAAAATCTTAAAAAACAAAAGCCTGCACTACCTTGTCCTTCTCTCAAACAGCAAAGGCCAGGTAATGCAATTTTGGCCAAGTAAATAAAAATGTAAGTAGCTGACAGATCTTCCTGAAAATCTCCTTTAAAGTGAACTGAGTCAGCACAATCATGCCCTTTTACCCTTTACCATCTCCTTTCATTCTGTCTGGTATGAGTATGAGAGCTGAGGTTGGAGCAGCCAGCTTAAGATCATTAAAGCAAAGCCAAGAAAAGTCACAGAAACCTGGACTCAGATATCTTTTAGTAGTGGGCCTAATGCCCACAAATGCTTGCCTTCAGACTTTCTGTGCAAGTGGACTATAAATTCCCAATTAAAATTATAGGACACCAGGCAGGCAAATTCCATCTCTAAGAGTTACAGGGCTACAAGGAAAAATAAATAAATAGAAAGGATGCAAATTGGGCGCCTGGGTGGCTCAGTGGGTTGGGCCGCTGCCTTCGGCTCGGGTCATGATCTCAGGGTCCTGGGATAGAGTCCCGCATCGGGCTCTCTGCTCTGCGGGGAGCCTGCTTCCTCCTCTCTCTCTCTCTGCCTGCCTCTCTGCCTGCTTGTGATCTCTCTCTGTCAAATAAATAAATAAAATCTTAAAAAAAAATTATGTGTATTTTAGCAGGTGGAGTATAAGAAATGGTTATTTTTAAGAGCTATTTTCAAGTCTGTTTTTCTGTACTTTTAATGGATGATTGGTAAGATATCTTCCCAGTATGTCTTCATTCCTAAGAGTAGCTTGTAACATTCTCTTCTTCTTCATGTATTGTTTAGTGAAGAGGTCTTCCCTCAGGGAACTATTTCTGAGCCTCTCAATCATAGATAATTGAGAGTGTCTCCACATTCTTTTTTAGTTCCTTTTCCTAATTTCTGATTATTTTTCTTCAATACCCCATTACTTTCCTTCTTACTTTACTCTTCTCCTTTGCTTTTATCTCTTCTCTCAGCTTGACTTTACCTCTATTTTGTCTTTTCTTTGTCCATTTTATAAATTTTTAAATGTATATTGCAATTCTAAAAAATCAATTATTTTATTCTGTCTCCCACCATTCCAGATGTTTAAGCTACTGAAACTATGGGAAATATTTTAAAAAGTCATTTTAGCAGGCAAATACAATGAATAATACTGTCAGGGAACTGACTATACCCCCCCCATAATTCATGTATAAATGTATATACATGTATATATACACATTATATAAACTGATTGTGTTCTTTAGAGAGAGCTTTGTTACAAAATGGTAACACATCACTGCAAAAAAGAAAAATAAGAAAGTTCTCGTGGTACTTCTTGATCCCAGTGATTTTCATAGGATGACATAGTACTTGGTATAAAATATCAATGTGAATGCATGTACTACATGCACTTAAAAATTTTATTCCATAACAGATTTAAAGCAATTTACACATTTCTTATACTAAACATAATGTGAGTCTTACAGGTGCTTGCTCACTTCAAAATTATTTCTCTAATTCTTTAGTGAACTTGACTTTGGAGCATTCCCTGCACAACTCCCACTTCCAGTTCTCATCCAGTTTGAAAGCAAAGTACATAAAAATTGGGATATCCATTCACCATCTTTACAATGATTTGTGTCATAAAATGATTTTGCCACAAAATTGTCTCATTAAGTAAATCTGATGTGGATATAACAGTGACAGCAAATTGTTTTCCTTGTTTATAGCTTCAAAATCCTTTACCAGGTATTAAAGATAATCCATGGTTTATTACCTTAAGGTCATTTCATGACAGCAGTTGTGGTTTTCTGAACATAAAAATGCTACACAGTAACTAAATGAATAAAGAACAGGTGCCTCAACAGAAAGAAATGAAGCTCAGTTGCAATGGCCTTGCATTCTGAAGAGAAAATGATCAAGAAAGTAAATGGAACTGACAGGTGACGTAAGCTGTAGGTGGAAGACTATTACTTCATTAACTTAGCAGAAGGTTTTAACCCTTCACAATATCTGTAGTAGTTTAGCTGTGTAAGATGCTGGGCCTCTTTCATTCAAAAGCCATTTTCCAACAGATTTCTGGAAAGAGCTTAGCGCTACCAAGTTATCCATTGTGACATCTGGAACTGGCAGTGTGATGAAATGCCAAGATGGTCATCAGGAGGCTTTTCTACCTCAAATATGAAAAGGACAGAACAACAGTAAACTCTTACTCCCATCTATGTGGGAGCCTGTCACCCTCTTCTAAGTAGACTTCCATGGGTGTTACCATTCCCTGGAGGTCACACTGGAAACTTCCTTCTTCTAATCTCCACCCAAATCTCCCCACCTAAAAAGGCACACAGAAAGGGGGTATCCAATTGTGCTCATTCTCCTTGTCAAGAGAAAACATAGAATTCTAAAGGCTTTTCTTTCAGACCAAGCAGCATATGGAGCCATGAGAAATCCCAATGAAAATCTGTTATCAATCATTTGGCTCTGGGCACTGGTCCAAGCCCTCCATACCCTTCATCCCTTTTATCCTCTCAACATTGGTTTCCTCATTTTATAGGTTAAGTAAACCAAGACAGAGAAATTGTCAAGGTTACACAGTGGGTAGTGGAGCGAGAATATGAATCTATAGGATTCCAGAGTGTTCTTCTCAACAGTTATCAATACCGATTTCAGAAAGAAACAAACCAGCCTTAAATATGGCTTCCCAATTGCTAACTTTGAAATTCAGCCTTTTCTGTGCCCATTTGTTCAGCTTCTTCTCCTCAGTCATGTTAACACGGGCAAACACTGCCAGGCTGAGTGCTTCTTTAAATGACAGACACTGAAAAAGTACATAGATTTCTAAGAAGCCTGAAAGCCCTGAGGTTTCCACTTGGTATTTTTTGAAGGGTATTCCTTAGGAGGCTGATCCTTTGCCAGTCCTGCAGGACAATTAGAACTTGTCAGTTGAAGGCTCAGCGTTATTCTCCACCCCCCTTAACCTCATGGCATTTGCATTACCTTATCGCAATGCACAGGCAGCTACTGATCTGATTATTAAACAGGCACTTCATCAGCTGCTTCTGCCCACACAGGCGCTCTAATCTCTACCAACCAGTTCAGTCCTGCTACCTTTTGGGATGATGGGGGTGACACCAAGTTTCCTTATACCATTGTGCTCTTCGTCATATGCCTCTAACTTGTTCCCTGCTACCATCAAGGCTTTAACTATGTTCTCTTCTTCCCTTGAAATTTTGAATCAATGTTATTTTTCTGACCTGACCCTAGAGGGAGTGACTCTGCAGCACTTTACCCTCCTTTACCGTACAGGCTTACAGAGTAATACTAAACCCGCTAAAACAAAACTGCCTGACCTTCATAGCCTGTAGTGGCCTCTCTGGATTTGGTAACGGCTTCCAAATCATTCTAGAGAGAAAGAGGAGGATGCAGGAGTGAAATTAATCATAACATCTCTGTTTCCTCCCCTACAGTTTGGGTCATCAAGTCTAGAAAGTGCTAGAATAGTCTATCCAATTAGGCCATAGAAATTAGTAGTAAATTCTGACCTACTAGAAAGGAACCCACTTAAAATAACCTGGAAATAGCAAGTTAAACAGTCTACTAAATTTAATCAGATAACAGGAATTCACTCAAATAACTGCTTGGCTTATTCTAGCTAACTGGTCTATTTATTGAGGAATTATGAAAATACTTTGCACATTAGTTGACTAAACTTGGGGACAAGATGCCTGATGCTTCCGTTTCAGATTGAATTCAGGTGAGATGGCCCAAATTTTAGGTCAAATAATGAGTTGTGAGGTTAATTAAGGAGCATAGTGTTATTATACCTTAAAACTCAAAATGGAGTTGAAGGTTCCCTGATAGCCCGGTATGATGTGAGAAGAAGAAAGGAGAAAGGAACCAATTGTTCCCCCAGAAGCACTCAGATTAGACCTGGAAATTCTTTTAATTTGTTGCTTTCTGGTGTTGAATGTCAACTTATGGGAGAGATAATTTATTTGGATATGGCCTTTGGCTTATA
This sequence comes from Neogale vison, assembly GCF_020171115.1. Classification (NCBI taxonomy): domain Eukaryota; kingdom Metazoa; phylum Chordata; class Mammalia; order Carnivora; family Mustelidae; genus Neogale; species Neogale vison. The sequence goes on along the minus strand of NC_058093.1, from coordinate 93,426,591 downwards.
GTAGTACTTTTTTCATATATTTGGAATTTATATTGGTCACTGCACTTGAGGCTGAAAACCAGTGCAGTTAGTAGTAATCAGACTAAGTGCCTTAATGGCATTGCTAAGCTAAGTCAGTATCAGAAGGTTACCATACAAAATACAAAAGCTATTATCTAAAGGGAAGAGATTTTTAGTGTCTAGATGATTTAGTCTATATGCCAGAGTTTCACAGGAGGCAATCAACAAGAGCCCCAGCTTCTGTAGTATTCTTTTTTAAATGTAAAGAGACTGAGAAATATATTATTTCCTTTCTCAAATAAATAAATAAGTATGAATGAGTCTGTTTAGTAATTAGTATTATTTGGGGGCACTTAGGTGGCTCAGTTGGTTAAGCATTCAGCTCTTAATTTTGGCTCAGGTCATGATCTTGGGGTCATCAAATCAAGCCCACATTGGACTCTGTGCTGTGTGTGGAGCCTGCTTCTGACTCTACATCACACCCCTTCACACGTTCTCTAAAAAAATAAAGGAATTGGAATCAGTTTAAAGAAGGAGCTAACCAACTGAGGCTAGAATAATATGGAGTGAATGTTGGTTTTGTGTCTCTAAATTCATACATTCAAAGGAACCCAGAAACCATGAAATTTGCTTCCATGAGATTTTGCCAGAATGTTATACTTGGGCAATGAAACTGTTTATCTTCAGAAAAGCTCGTGAGCTGAGATGTGAATATGTGTAAGATTGTGTCACATTGAGACACCTATCTCTAAATGCTTTTAAAAGTGTGAATAGAGCTTGATCTGAATATTTGGTCTTATACAAATTATGAAATGTCATAATTATTGGATAGCCCCAAATATGGGACATGGAATATTGGAGGAATAAAGGAGGACCTCAAGTTACTGTCACTGAGAGAAAGTTAGTGAGCTATATAGGAAGGGTTTTGTTGCCAATGTGCTAGTGGTAAGGAGCTGTTTATGTTATATTATCTATACTTGATTTTAAAATACTCAGCACAGACAACATGTGTTGGTTTTGATCTATTATTTAGGGTCACTGAATGAACATTTCAAGTCCCTTGCCTGGACTGAACAAGCCTGTAACCATTTGAGTTTCTAGTCAAGAAACTTTGTGTTTTTATCCTCAACATCAGAGCCCTTAAAAGCGAACATATTGGATGAGAAAATGTGTTTTCATCAGTGCACTAAGTGTCAGTTAAGATAGGTGTGGAGTTATTGTTCTTGGTGACATGTTTCACTCCGAAGAAAAGAGAATAAGAATCAGCATACCCAATAGGATCAGTCCTACAGGATGTAATCTTAGATTCAGGATTCTGAAATTAGATTTTCAGAATCTAATTTTACCACTGTATTAGCATTCTCCAGAGAAATAGAAAAAAATAGGATATCAAATATATAATTATTATAAAGAATTGGCTAAGACAATTACAGAGGCTGACAAGATCCAAGATCTATAGCAGACAAGCTGGAGATCCAGGAAAGCCAATGATGTAAGTTCTAGTCTGAAGGCTGGCTGGCTCAAAACTCAACGATTGATGTTTCAGTCTCTAAGTCTGAAACAAAGATAAAACCAGTGTCTCTCCTCAGAGACAGGCAGAAGGAATTCCCTATTACCTGGGGAAAGGTCAGCCTGTTTGCTTTAGTCAGACCTTCAACTGATGACATAAGGCCCATCCATATTAGGAAGAGCAATCTGCTTTACTTAGTTTATCCATTTAAATATTAAACTCATTTAAAAACACCCTTATGGAAATAGGATAATTTATGAACAAGTATCTGGGCACCCCAAAGCCCAGTCAAGTTAATACATAAAATTAATCATCACAACTACCTATGAGTTTTGACATCTGTCCCAACCAAAACATTAAGTCAGGGATACTCTAGAATGTAGTAGTAAGACTATAGCTCCCAACTTCCTCTAAGTTATTGGAGACTTCCCATTATCAACCCAGAAAGAACCTCATACACTGGATCACACTAGATTGCAGCACAACTTCTATAAAATCTCTGGGCAGAAAATGACTTTTTCCACTGAAGAGATTTTAGTTGTCCTTGCATCTCAATAGCACCCAAAATAATACTGATTTCAGAGGACAAGGGTGACACAGAGCACAGCCACATCCCTGAGGTAGAGAGTAGAGGCCTGTAAGAGCCCACAACTATTTTTGATAATATGAGAACGAGGAAGCTAACATTGCACAGAACCTGTGGGAGTAAAACACAGCTTCTATAGAAATCAGTTGCCAATGGATGTCCCATAAGCAAAAGGAGAAATAAGTCATTAGGACCCAAAGAAAGAAGCAGACATCAGAGCATATCCAAAAAAGAGAATCAGAAGAGCAAAACTAGTCCCTTATCACATGCTTAGAGATTATCATCAGCTCCATGGTAATTAGACTGCAAATAGACCAAGAGCCACTGAATTACTTTACAGTTCATTTTATGTGTGTAGATGAAATTTTATATAGTTCTTATAGGAGAGAATAAAAGGAGACAATATTTCTCAATTAAAGAACACTCTGTATTTTGTTATGAATGCCTTATAAAATTAGACTCAAGATTCTGGTACCCTGATTGGACTAATCAGATAAGCAGCCATGTATATAGGATACAGTCCTAATGGGGATTAATTCTGTCCTTGTATATGCTACCTAAATGAGAACAATATAACCCAAGAAACAAAAATCAGTAATTATAATAAAAAATACATATTTTATCCAAGACTGTGCTTTAACTATCTAGAAATAAATTTACTTTCTTAAATATTTTATATTTAACATTGAATATGAAATCCCTTTGCTTTAGCTGAGGACATCTCAGCAGGATTGGGAAGGGAAGGAAACTGAAGAATTACTTTACATGATGCTCGTTCAACTGACTTTATAATGCAAAGTATGTTCTGAGATGGAGGATATGTGCTTTTAGGAAACACAGTAACTCTTAACAGCCTTGCAGTGTTTGCTTTAGTAAATCACTATAACAATGTCTAAAACCATGTATTCAAATCGAGAATAGTAGGTAGGTTCCTTCCTACAATAGTCTTTTGTGTACTTGACATCTCTTTCTCAATCTACATTCAGCCTTCTAGTCATTTCTTCACATCTTATCTCCTCAGGACAGTTGGGATTTATTTGGATTATTAATGTCTCCTTTTCAGGGGTATTATCTCCACTAGGCTATTTCTTGCTCTGATAGGAGCTTATAAAGCTGATCTAAACATACGGACACCTTTGACATTAAAGAAAATTCTGTTCAGCCAAACATCCCCATGAGATTTGGCAAAAAACAAAACAAAACAAAAACAAAAACAAAAAAATGAAACACAATGTGCTCTCGAATCAATCCAGCACTCCAGGGAAATTCCTAAAATGATTTTAAGGTTAACTCATTTCATGGAAAAACCAAAGCAGATTTAATTGCAGGTATCACTTACTTGTAAGTTAGACACACTGAGGTTGAATATGATTTATGTGTGGAATTTACTGTGGATTCTCACAACATGTTGTGCACATCTCTACATACTGAGTGGTGATGGCAAACACACTGTGGGTTCTTTGTATTATAACCAAGTTATCTGGAGTTTTACTTCCTTAGCAAGATAAGCTTTTCCATTACATACAGAATCACATGTAAGAATTAGTAAGATTAGGAAAAAGAAAATGACAGCTGAGTATTTTGATAGTATCAGAAGGGGAAATTCAGCTGAGGAATAGAGAACAAACTTCCTGAACAAAATTGGTAGCAACTCAATTTCTCTCATGAATTAATTGGGTTCTGCCATTTCCCATAATTCAAAGCTCTGGATAGTGGCTCTTTCCCATTCTAGAACCCATTTGCACTAGTTGTGGCCAAAGGGGGTGGGTGGAAATCAGATAAACAAATATATTTGCTTCCTTTATGGCTACCACTAAAAATCATTAAATTCACAGAAAAATGGTTGCACAATATGTTAATTTCAAAATGCTTTCATAATAAGTTCAAAATTATTTTTCACCTTTTTTTTTCCCATTTTGTATCCAATTTTCACCAATTCCAGTTTTTTCTTTTAAAATACCTTTCAGATTTCACTTTTCTTTCTTCAGGATTTAGGATTGCACTCTTATGATAACAATAACAAATTTTAGTCTGACTCTTTCTCAGTCTCATTTTTTATCTGTTCATATTTGCTGATTTAAGATTTAAGTTTAGTTACTTAACAGTGTTTCTGTGGTCTATGAAAATTTCAAGTATAGATCATTCCATATTTAGAACACAACTCAGTGACAATGGTTGAGTCTTGGTTTTTATCTAGTCTGATCATTTCTGCCTTTTAATTCAAGTCTATAGTCTACTTTTATGTTACTATTATCAAATCTTCCATTTGATACTTGTTTTCAATTTGATTCTTCTACTTTGTTATTATTTCCTTTCAACTTTTAGGTTAAACAAGTTTATTTTAATATTCTATTTTGATTCCTCATTTTTTTTTTTGCTGAACTTTCCTGCATTATTTCCTTCAGTGGTTGCTCTAAAGATTACAATAGAAATCATTACATTATCACAATCTGCTTATTATTTTGTGTAAAATATAGGGACTTTATAAAAGTAGAATATTTTCATTTAACCCCCAGGCATTTAGATCTGTATACAGTATAAATATATCATATAGCATTTAAAATTTTGCTTTAAATATGTTATTAAAAATGGAGAAAAAATGACAATATTCTGTGTTTAACCATTTCCAGTAACCTTGGTTTCTAGGGATTCAAGTTGTCTGATGTCACTTCCCTTCAGTGTAAAGAATTTTTTTCTAACTTTTCTTGCAATTCAAGGTGCTTGAGATGAATATTCTACTCTTTTCTTCATCTAAAAATGTTTTTATTTTGCCCTGTTTTGAAAGACATTTTTCTAAATGAATTTTTTTTTCCTTCAGCAATTTAAAGATGCCTTTCCATTTCCTTCTGACCTTTATTGTTTCTGACAAGAGGACTATTATTCTTGTTGTTATTACCCCTTAGGTAATGGACCTTTTTTCTCTTACTGCTTTAAAGACTTTATTTTTAATCCCTGGATTTGAGCAGATTGGCTATGTTGTGTCTTCACTACATTCACTGTATCTTGTTTGGGTTTCTCTAATGACCTTTTAAGCTACAAATCTGGGACAAATGATTTTTTAGTTGTATCTCTGAAAGAGAGGCAGCCTCCATCTGAATACACCATATTTGGATTTTGGACTTGCTGCCTTCTTGATATGGTTACCAGGTACATTGCTATAGAAGCTATCAGCTTGCTATTGGGTTCTTGTTGATATTGAACATCAAACCCATGGAGGCTTGAAGGACTCTTCAGCCTCATATTCCTATTTTGGAATGGGTCAGTTTAGACTCAGTGTCCAAAAAGGTATGAAAGGTCCATCAAGTCTAATCTGTCAAATGAAAGTAATATACATAAGAACACAGCAAGCCTGACCTGGGGCGTCATCTTGGCTTTGCATTAAACCTGCCAACTATTGCTTTGGGGGAAATTTTTTATCTTCTCCATTATCTAAAACAAAGTTGCTAGCTCAGCTCTACTCTCACTGCACTGATGGGACACCTAAGCTGAAACCCAGTGGTGCCCACTGGACTGCTGTAGCTATTCAATGTAAACACCAGCTATGAAGAACCAAAAGGGATGTGATAATTCTGGCCGGTGCATGGGTAATATTTCCCCTGCAGAGCCTTCTTTTTCCCACTGGCTTTTGGGCTTTTGGAAATGGACTATCTGCTTAGTCTACCATTTGGTACACTACAGACTAGCAGTTTAAAGTAATCCCCTTCTGAAACCACAAACAGTGAAACAAATCAGGACAGGTTGGACTGACTGGAACCGTCTTGGACCCATGCAGAGGTCCCCAGTCAGGGCCCATTCTCTGATGAGATAAATTGCTTGTGTTTGCACTATTCAGATTACCACCATTGCTGCCTGGATTCATCACCAATTAGGGCAATACATTCACCACCATAGGTTGGAACAATATAAAGGACTATTTCTGATGCAGAGGTTTCTACCACTTGCTAGATTTATGACCCATGCTAAAAGTTCACCCATTTATCTTGTGTCAGAGACCATACTGGACAGCACAGAACTCTTACCCATACCTGTAAATTGACTAGAGCAAAACTGATTCATTATGAAGGCAATAATGGTGTTTTGTCACTCTATACTTTCTTTATGATGTTTCTATATATTCAGGTATATCTGGCCACAATTATGATCCTTAAAAATCCTTCTCATATGTTTGGACTTCCAAACCATTTGCAGTCTGATAGGGCGTTCTCATAAAAAGCACTTAATGAGTTGTTTATTGAGGTATTGGAGTTTCTGTATTTCCTGTTACCCCCACATATCTGATATTATTCATTGCAACAGCCTCCTCAAGAAATGACAGTTTTGACACTACCCTTTCTCACTTCCTTTTGATCCACACATCCTAGTAAATCAGTTTGGTCACTGACTACAACTGCCACCAGAAAGATATCATCTCCTTTTGGCTACTTCTTAGGTAATGATTAAAATGAAAGGGTAGAAGGTTATATAGACCTATTTTGAAAATTCAGATTTCCTCCCATACCATTCCTGGGCATAAAGCTTTTCACTTTCTCCTAATGGAAAACCCAGGCCAACTTGGCTAGTATGCTATTTGGATGGCAGCTCACCTAAAATAGGGGCATAAAGGAAATGAGTTTAATTCTGCTTCAGCTACCAAGAGTCTCCTGTTGGACTGACACTATCCTAGATCATAGATAATAATCTCCTGGCTGACTATGTTATACACTGAGTCCCTTTTCAGGGGTGCACCCCAGACCAATGGGAGGAAATAGGTTTCTAAAAGTTTTAGAAATATATATTTTTTCTTTCATACTTAACCTTTCTAAATGATAAGGCTAGGTGTGAGCAAGCATGATTATTAAAAAGGTGAAGTTACTGATGGGGCATACAATTGGGGCATATTGATTGCGTGGTAATAGTAATTTAACATGCTGGTATCAAGTGGACAAACACTCAGACACCAGAAGAGAGGTACATTACAAATAATTGTTTCTCAGAATCACCCCTGGAGCCTATTTCACAAAGGAATAGTCTTTGATTTTGCATTCCAAGAATGTTATAAGAGTTTCAAATTGAAATGGTTACTTGATGTATCATCCCTCATCAGGTATCTGTGACCATGATTTGATCATCATCTCCCTTAACCTTACTGAGAAGCCTATTAGAAAAAGCAGCTCCTATACCTCCCATGCAAAGTATCTGCTAACACATCTGGATATTTTCCCCACCCCCACTTTTACAGCCCTTGTTAGTCCCATGAGGCAGACGAATTAAATCCAACTTGTAGCATGGAAAAGCAGGACAGGTTGGACAGACTTCCCTTAAGCAATTCTTCCCCAAAAAGGACTTGACTAAATTAACAGAACTGGGGACCCTAAAAATCTATCAGCCTGATAGGAAACCAGGTAGAACCCCAGTCAACCTGTACCTCTGACCAATACAGGTCCTACTTTGGAGGAACCAACAATTATAAACAGCACTTTATTCCAAGGGTACCATGTACATTTGCTTATGTGTAAGCCAGGCATTAATTTGACTTCTTCAAAACATGGTGACTTGACCTTAGAAGACATTCAAGTATTTAAAAGAACACTACCAGTAGCTCATGTAGCCCTCATACCACTGTGGAAATCTATCTAAAATTTGGTCACCATTACTCAGAAGAGATTCTTCAAGGGATAAAGTTCTCATTATTTATACATCCCCATGGGCAGTTATTCCTACAATGGGAGTTATCTAATTGAAAAGATGGTATGAAGCTTATCCCTCATTTCTGGGAAGATCCAAAAGAATAGGAGGCCCTTGATTCATCTGGTCCCTTAAATTCACCTAGATAGCTATCGAGTCATTCTGAACACCTGTGAATGCAACCTAAGATCTAAGAAAAGAAATTGCTATAATTCTACAAATAGAAAAACCACCACATTTTGCAAATAGTGCAGGAAGTGTTTAGGGAACAAAAGCCAAATAGAGGGACCAGAAGCAGCTTACACTGAGTCCAGTCCCCTGGCAAGGGCCAGTGCAACTTGACCCAGGTAAAGATACCTGAGAATCAGTGCAACAGGATCCTCTCCACCAGAAGAACAACAGGAACATCAGACTAATACCTAGTTTAGGACCACACAGAACTGAAAAACTGTGGCAGGGGAAAATAAGATATTGATTTTGAGGTTTATCCCCCCCCCTTATGAGTCTTTAGTCTTTCAATTTAATTTTTTTTTTCACTTTTAAACTAGTTCTTTATTTTATTAACTCTTTAACTCTTGGTTTTTAAGTTTTTTTTTTTTAAGATTTTATTTATTTATTTTACAGACAGAGATCACAAGCAGGTGGAGAGGTGGGCAGAGAGAGAGGAGGAAGCAGGCTCCCTGCCGAGCAGAGCGCCCGATGTGGGACTCGATCCCAGGACCCTGAGATCATGACCCGAGCTGAAGGCAGTGGCTTAACCCACTGAGCCACCCAGGCGCCCTGGTTTTTAAGTTTTTAATTTTCTCTTTTACATTTACATTTTATAGGTATATTCATTATTTTTGCTTCCTTTTACTGTATTCAATTATATTGTGTGTGTGTGTGTGAGTGTGTGTGTGTGTGTGTGTGTGTAAGTTTTGCATTCTTTACAATTTGGGGAGTGTCTTCTAACAAACACCAAAATGCTTCCAGGACAAAGTATATCATGTTGTTTTGTCCACCTGTGAGGTTAAGTTCTCTTTCTTTTTTTGGTTTTGGATCTCTTGGGATTTGTCTAGTGTGTATTTCACTGGAATCATTGATATGCCATTGAAATTACTAATAGTTTTTGATAGTTGATAGTTTTTATTTTGTTCTCTCATTCATCTATTCTTCTCTGGATGAAATGAATAGAGGGAGAAATTCACAGCAAAAGAGAGAACTGGAGGGATTACTCTGTTACAGATTTAATTGATATAGATTATAAGTGTGTTAGAGAAATGATTATAGAGATACTAGCTGGGGTTGAAAAAAAGCATAAAAAAAAACACTACAGAATACTTCAGTGTAGAAATAAAAACTAAAATCTGAACAAGCCAAAATTACAAATACTTCAACTGAGATGCAGTCTAAAATGGATGCTCTAATAGCTAGGGCAAATGAAGCAGAAGAGTTAGTAACAAAGAAGATAAAATGATGGAAAGGAAGCTGAGGAAAAAAGAAAAACAGCTAATTGATCATGGTGGGAGGATTTGAGAAGTCAGCAATACCCTAAAGCAAAATAGTATTAGAATTATTGGGGACACAGAGGAAGAAGAGAGAGAGGAAGAGAAAGTTTATTTGAGCAAATCACAGCTGAGAACTTCCCTAATCTGGGGACTTGAATAGGCATTCAAGTCCAGGAAGAAGAGAGAATTCCCCTCTAAAACAATCAATAAAAATAAATCAACACCCTGTCATATAATAGTGAAGCTTGCAAATCTCAGAGATAAAAAAATCCTGAAAGAGATAAGAGGTCCTTAATGTACAAGGGTAGAAACATTAGACTGGCATCAGACTTATCCGCAGAGACATGGCAGGCCAGAAAGGTCTGGAATGATATATTCAAGGTACTAAAAGAGAAAAACATACAGCCAAGAATATTTTATCCAGCAAGCTGTCATTCAGAATGGAGGAGAGATTAAAAGCTTCCAGGACAAACAGAAACTAAAGGAATTTATGATCACTATACTGCAAGAAATATTAAAGGGGATCCTGTAAGTGAAGAGAGATCCCAAAAGTAACATAGACCAGAAAAGAACAGAGACAATCTACAGAAGCAGGGACTTAACAGGTAATACAATGGCACTAAATCCATCGCTTCCAATAGTTACCTTGAATGTGAATGGGCTAAATGCTCCAATGAAAAGACACGAGAAGAGGGTGGTGGGGTTATGGACATTGGAGAGGGTATGTGCTATGGTGAGTGCTGTGAAGTGTGTAAAGCTGGTTATTCACAGACCTGTACCCCTGGGGCTAATAATACATTATATGTTTATTAAAAAAGAAAAGAAAAGACACGGATTACCAGATTGGATAAAAAAGCAAGAGCCATTGATATGCTGTCTATGAGACTCATTTTAGACCCAAAGACACTCACAGATTGAAAGTGGGGGGGGGTGAAGGGGCACCTGGGTGGCTCAGTGGTTAAAGCCTCTGCCTTCGGCTCAGGTCATGATCTCAGGGTCCTGGGATCGAGTCCTGCATCGGGCTCTCTGCTCAGCAGGGAGCCTTCCTCTTTTCCTCTCTGCCTGCCTCTCTGCCTACTTGTGATCTGTCAAATAAATTAAAAAAAAATCTTAAAAAAAAAGAAAGTGCAATTGTAAATGGGATTGACTCCTTAATTTCTCTTTCTTCTGTCTTGTTGTTGGTGTAGAGAAATGCAACTGATTTCTGTGCATTGATCTTATATCCTGACACTTTACTGAATTCTTGTATAAGTTCTAGCAGTTTTGGAGTGGAGTCTTTTGGGTTTTCCACATAGAGTATCATATCATCTGTGAAGAGTGATAATTTGACTTCTTCATTGCCGATTTGGATGCCTTTAATTTCCTTTTGTTGTCTGATTGCTGAGGCTAGGACTTCTAGTACTATGTTGAATAGCAGTGGTGATAATGGACATCCCTGCCGTGTTCCTGACCTTAGTGGAAAAGCTTTCAGTTTTTCTCCATTGAGAATGATATTTGCAGTGGGTTTTTCATAGATGGCTTTGATGATATTGAGGTATGTGCCCTCTATCCCTACACTTTGAAGGGTTTTGATCAGGAAGGGATGCTGTACTTTGTCAAATGCTTTTTCAGCATCTATTGAGAGAATCATATGGTTCTTGTTCTTTCTTTTATTGATGTGTTGTATCACATTGGCTGGTTTGCGGATGTTGAACCAACCTTGCAGCCCTGGGATAAATCCCACTTGGTCATGGTGAATAATCCTTTTAATGTACTGTTGAATCCTATTGGCTAGTATTTTGGTGAGAATTTTTGCATCTGTGTTCATCAAGGATATTGGTCTATAGCTCTCTTTTTTGATGGGATCCTTGTCTGGTTTTGGGATCAAGGTGATGTTAGCCTCATAAAATGAGTTTGGGAGTTTTCCTTCCATTTCTATTTTTTGGAACAGTTTCAGGAGAATAGGAATTAGTTCTTCTTTAAATGTTTGGTAGAATTCCCCCGGGAAGCCATCTGGCCCTGGGCTTTTGTTTGTTTGGATATTTTTAATGACTGTTTCAATCTCCTTACTGGTTATGGGTCTGTTCAGGCTTTCTATTTCTTCCTGGTTCAATTTTGGTAGTTTATATGTTTCTAGGAATGCATCCATTTCTTCCAGATTGTCAAATTTGTTGGCGTAGAGTTGCTCATAGTATGTTCTTATAATAGTTTGTATTTCTTTGGTGTTAGTTGTGATCTCTCCTCTTTCATTCATGATTTTATTTATTTGGGTCCTTTCTCTTTTACAATTGCACCCCAAACCATAAGATACCTAGGAATAAACCTAACCAAAGAGGCACAGAATCTATACTCAGAAAACTATAAAGTACTCATGAAAGAAATTGAGGAGGACACAAAGAAATGGAAAAATGTTCCATGCTCCTGGATTGGATGAATAAATATTGTGAAAATGTCTATGCTACCTAAAGCAATCTACACATTTAATGCAATTCCTATCAAATTACCATCCATCTTTTTCAAAGAAATGGAACAAATAATTTTAAAATTTATATGGAACCAGAAAAGACCTCGAATAGCCAAAGGGATATTGAAAAACAAAGCCAAAGTTGGTGGCATCACAATTCCGGACTTCAAGCTTTATTACAAAGCTGTCATCATCAAGACAGCATGGTACTGGCACAAAAACAGACACATAGATCAATGGAACAGAATAGAGAGCCCAGAAATAGACCCTCAACTCTATGGTCAACTAATCTTCGACAAAGCAGGAAAGAATGTCCAATGGAAAAAAGACAGCCTCTTCAATAAATGGTGTTGGGAAAATTGGACAGCCACGTGCAGAAAAATGAAATTGGACCATTTCCTTACACCACACACAAAAATAGATTCAAAATGGATTAAGGACCTCAATGTGAGAAAGGAATCCATCAAAATCCTTGAGGAGAACACAGGCAGCAACCTCTTCGACCTCAGCCGCAGCAACATCTTCCTAGGAACATCACCAAAGGCAAGGGAAGCAAGGGAAAAAATGAACTTTTGGGATTTCATCAAAATCAAAAGCTTTTGCACAGCAAAGGAAACAGTTAACAAAACCAAAAGACAACTGACAGAATGGGAGAACATATTTGCAAACGACATATCAGATAAAGGACTAGTGTCCAAAATCTATAAAGAACTTAACAAACTCAACACCCAAAGAACAAATAATCCAATCAAGAAATGGGCAGAGGACATGAACAGACATTTCTGCAAAGAAGACATCCAGATGGCCAACAGACACATGAAAAAGTGCTCCATATCACTCGGCATCAGGGAAATACAAATCAAAACCACAATGAGATATCACCTCACACCAGTCAGAATGGCTAAAATCAACAAGTCAGGAAATGACAGATGCTGGCGAGGATGCGGAGAAAGGGGAACCCTCCTACACTGTTGGTGGGAATGCAAGCTGGTGCAACCACCCTGGAAAACAGCATGGAGGTTCCTCAAAATGTTGAAAATAGAACTGCCCTATGACCCAGCAATTGCACTACTGGGAATTTACCCTAAAGATACAAACGTAGTGATCCAAAGGGGCACGTGCACCTGAATGTTTATAGCAGCATTGTCCACAATAGCCAAACTACGGAAAGAACCTAGATGTCCATCAACAGATGAATGGATAAAGAAGATGTGGTATATATACACAATGGAATACTATGCAGCCATCAAAAGAAACGAAATCTTGCCATTTGCGACAACATGGATGGAACTAGAGCATATAATGCTTAGTGAAATAAGTCAAGCGGAGAAAGACAACTATCATATGATCTCCCTGATATGAGGAAGTGGTGATGCAACATGGGGGCTTAAGTGGGTAGGAGAAGAATCCATGAAACAAGATGGGATAGGGAGGGAGACAAACCATAAGTGACTCTTAATCTCATGAAACAAACTGTGGGTTGCTGGGGGGAGGGGGGTTGGGAGAAGGGTTGTAGGGTTATGGACATTGGGGAGGGTATGTGCTTTTGGGTAAATTGGAAGGGGAGATGAACCATGAGAGACTATGGACTCTGAAAAACAATCTGAGGGGTTTGAAGTAGTGGGGGGGGTGGGATGTTGGGGTACCAGGTGGTGGGTATTATAGAGGGCACAGCTTGCATGGAGCACTGGGTGTGGTGAAAAAATAATGAATACTGTTTTTCTGAAAATAAATAAATTGAAAAAAAAAAAGAAAGTGAGGGGGTAGAGAAAATTTATTATGTTAATGGACATCAAAAGAAAGCTGGGGTAGCAATCCTTATATTAGACAAATTAAACTTTAAACCAAAGACTGTACTAAGGGATGTAGAGTGACACTATAAAATACTTAAAGGAACTATCCAAAAAGAAGATCAATTATAAATATTTATGCTCCTAACTTGAGAGAAATCACTTACAGAAATCAATTAATAACAAAATTAAACACATTGATAATACAATAATAGTAGGGGACTTCAACACCCCACTCATAGCAATGGGCGGATCATCAAAGAAACAAGGGCTTTGAATAACACACTAGACCAGATAGACTTCAGAGATATACATAGAACATTCCATCCTAAAGCAACATAATACACATTCATATCAAGTGCACTTGGAACATTTCCAGAATAGATTGCAATCTGGGTCACAAATCAGGTCTCAACCAATACCAAAAGACTGATACTGTTTCCTGCTTATTTTTAGACCACAATGCTTTAAAATTCAAACTCAATAACCAGAGGAAATTTGGAAGGAACCCAAACACTTAGAGGTTAAAGAGCATCCTACTAAAGAATGAATGGGTCAACCAAGAAATTAAAGAAGTGAAAAGAATCATAAAAACAAGTAAAAACGGAAACAAAACCTTTGAGATATAGTAAAGGTGTTTCTAAGAGGGAATTACATAGCAATACAAGCTTTTCTCAAAAAATTAGAAAAGTCTCAAATATACAACCTAACCTTATACCTAAAGAACTGGAAAAGAATAGTAAATAAAGCCTAAACCAAGCAGGAAAAGAGAAATAATAATGTTTGGAGCAGAAATCAATGAAATAGAAACCAAAAGAATAGTAGAACAGATCAACAAAACTAGGAGCTGGTTCTTTGAAAGATTTAATAAGATTGATAAGCTCTTGGCCAGACTTATCAAAAAGAAAAGAGAAAGGACCCAAATAAATAAAATCATGAATGAAAGAGGAAAGATCACAACCAACACCAAGGAAGAAGTACTGACAATTTTAAGAATATATGAGCAGCTATACACCAACAAATTAGGCAATCTGGAAGAAACAGATTCATTCCTGGAAACTTACAAACTACCAAAATTGAAAAAGAACTATAAAGCCTGAAGAGACCCATAAGCAGCAAGGAAATTGAAGCAGTCATCAAAAATCTCCCAACAAACAAGAGCCCAGGCCCAGATGACTTCCCAGGGGAATTCTACCAAATATTTAAAGAACATATATTCTGAAACTGCTTCAAAAAATAAGAATGGAAGGAAAACCTCCAGACTCACTCTAGGAGGCCACCAATACCTTGATCCCAAAACAAGACAAAAATTCCACCAGGAAGAATTATAGACAAGAATCCCCGATGAGCATGGATGCCAAAATCCTCACCAAGATACTAGTGAATAGGATCCAACAGTACATTAAAAGGATTATTCACCACCACCAAATGGGATTTATTCCTGAGCTGCAAGGGTGATTCAACATTCACAAATCAATCAATGTGATAGATTACATTAACAAAAGAAGAGACAAGAAACATATGATCCTCTCAACTGATGCAGAAAAAGCATTTGGCGAAGTACAGCATCCTTTCTTGATTAAAACTATTCTCAGTGTAGGGACAGAAGGAATATACCTCAATATCATAATGAAAAGTCCACTGGGACTGCCATTCTCAATGGGGGAAAAACAGAGCTTTCCCCCTAAGTTCAGGGACATGACAGGGATGCCCTACTCTCACCATATTGTTCAACATAGTACTAGAAGTCCTAACCTCAGCAATCAGACAACAAAAAGAAACAAAAATTTTTCAAATTGGAAAAGAAGTAGTCAAACTCTCACTGTTCACAGATGACATGATACTTTAGGTGGAAAATCCAAAAAACTCCACCCCCAAATTGCTAGAACTCATATAGCAATTCAGTAATGTGGCAGGATACAAAATCAGTGCACAGAAATCAGTTCCATTTCTATACATTAGCAATAAGACTGAAAAAAGAGAAATTAAGGAGTTGATCCCATTTACAATTTCACCACAAACTGTAAGATACCAAGGAATCAACCCAACCAAAGAGGTAAGGGAACTGCACTCTAAAAACTACAGAACACTTATGAAGGAAATTCAGGAACACCCAAAGAAATGGAAGAATATTACATGTTCATGGATTGGAAGAATAAAAATTGTTAAAATGTCTATGCTACCCAGAGCAATATATGCATTCAACGCAATACCTATCAAAATACCATTGACATTTTTCACAGAACTGGAACAAATAATCCTAAAAATTGCATGGAACCAGAAAGACCCCTAATAGGGACATTAAAAGCAAAACAAAAACAAAAACAAAACAAAAACACCAAATCTAGACTTCAAGCTCTATTACAAAGCTATAGTCTTCAAGACAGTATGGAACTGGCACAGAAACAAACACATAGATCAACAGGGAACCCAGAAATGGACCCTTAGATCTATGGACAACCAATTTCAACAAAGCAGGAAAGAATATCCAATGGAAAGAGGAAAGTCTCTTCAACAAATGGTACTGTAAAATTGGACAACCACATATAGAAAAATGAAACTGGATCATTTCCTTACACCATAGATTCAAAATGATGAAAAACCCAAGTGTGAGATAGGCATCGTTCAAAATCCTAGAGAATGCAGGCAGCAATGTCTTCAACCTCAGCCACAGCAACTTCTTGCTAGAGATGTCTCCAAATGCAAGAGAAACAAATGTGTGAATGTGAACTATTGTGACTTCCTCAAGATAAAAGGCTTCTGCACAGCAAAGGAACCAGTCAACAAAACTGAAAGGCAACCTACAGAATAGAAGATATTCACAAATGACATATCAAATAATGGGATGGTATCCAAGGTCTATAAAGAACTTATGAAACTCAACACCCCAAAAATAAATAATCCAGTCAAGAAATGGACAGAAGACATGGACATCTCTCCAAAGAAGACATATAAATGGCCAACAGACATATGAAAAAATGCTCCACATCCCTTGATATCAGGGAAATACAAATTAAAACCACAGTGAGATACCACCATACACCAGTCAAAATGGCTAAAATTAACAAGTCAGGAAACAATTGTTGGTGAGGCTGTGGGGAAAGGGAACCCTCTTACACTGTGGGTGGGAATGCAAGCTGGTACAGTTGCTCTGGAAAACAACAGGGATGTTCCTCAAGAAGTTAAAAATAGAGCTTCTCTGTGACCCAGCAATTGCGTTACTTGGTATTTACCCCAAAGGTACAAATGTAATGATTCAAAGGGCCACATGTACCCCAATGTTCATAGCAGCAATGTCCACAATAGCCAAATTGTGGGAAAAAGCTGAGATGTCCATCAACAGATGAATAGATAAGATGTGATACTATATATATGTGTATGTGTCTAAACACACACACACACACACATATATATGGTAAGCCATTTTGTGGGTGTGTATATAATGGAATACTACTCAACAATCATTAAGGATGAATACTTATCATTTACATCAATATGGATAGAACTGAAAGATATTATGTTGAGTGATATAAGTCAAAGAAAGACAATTATCAGGTTTTCACTCATAAGTAGAATATAACAAAGAGTACCAAGAATCATAGTGGATGGGAAGGAAAACTGAATGGGAAGTCAGAGAAAAGTCACGAGAGACTCTTAACTATAGGAAATAAACTGAGGGTTTCTGGAGGGGAGGTGGGTAGGGGGATGGGGTAATTGGGTGATGGGCATTAAGAAGGGCATGTGATATGAAAAGCACTGGGTGTTATAAGCAAATGACAAATCACTAAATTCTACCTTTGAAACTAGTAATATACTATCTGTTGGTTAAACGGACTTCAAATTTTAAAAAAGGAAAAAAAATTATCCCTAATTTAGCTGACATGAGGAGTAACATTATCTTAGCTCTTGAACACATACAGATAACCAACAACTCAATGGCTGGAGTTTTGATACATGGCCAAATTGCATGAAACATTCCCTCTTGTGGGATTAGATTAAGTCTGTGTCATCAAGGTTACACTTTTTTGTACCTGTATTAAAGGTTTTAGACCAAAAAGATTAAATTCAGAAATTTAAGAAGAAAATTACCTGAGATTCTATGGTAGACCCTGGTAGTTTATGGAATTTATTCAGCTAGCTAAATCTAGTTTGGGGGAATAGTTGATACTGCAGATTGGTCTCCTCCTACTATTTTGACTCCTGATGATGGCCATCTTCAATAATATATGAAAGAAATTCATGAACTTGGTTCTAGCCTGAATTGTTCAAATGAATAAAGGTGGGCAACAGAGAGTGGTACACCTGGAGAAATCCACCAGGAGCTCAGACAGCATCAATGAGGAGAAAATACTGTTGAAAGAGGAGTCTCCATGGTGCTCTCATGTTTTGGCAGGTCTGAAAAAAGGAAGTTACTGTTCTTTATTCTGAGCTATCTTTGTAAGGATGTTTATAGGGAGAACAGCCTTGAAAAACAGAGATGGGGTTCCCACCCAAAGTTAAGAGCAAGCACGCTTATTCTCAAACATAACATTTCTCTCTGGAGCAAAGGACAGGCATATTAGGATATACTAGGGTCCTAATCACAAAGTTCTCCTCTAACACAACCATTAGCAGGTGCAAGTGCTGTTTTACTGCACTTAGCCACGTAGAAATTGGGACTTGGAAACAATGCAAACATAAATGCAACTACTCTAGCTACTGGTGTAAGTGAAACAGTTATTTTCTGAACCAGGGCTCTCATGTAGTCTATCTGCACCAATGAAACTGTGACAGGAAACCTGTTAGTTTGCAAGAAGAGTAAAGTCTCCAAGCCTTCAGCATTATACATAGCAGCTAATATTGTTTCTTGTACAATGAATAACCTTAATATTAGAAGCTGTTGGATATTATTTCCCATGTGTATCACAACAACCAGCATACAAAGAATGCTTAATATATATGGACAGAGGGATTGGTACATGTTTCAATGAAATTACTGTGAAATAGTTTCATAGCCATTATAATAATGCCATTAAAGAATGACTTCCAAGTATAATTGGATGGCCAAAAGGAAACTAATAGCCAGTTCCGGAAGGGTTTTCATTTAACACATGCCAATCAGAACAATAGTTCTCACAAGGTGACTAAATTTTTTGCTTAATTTTCTACCCAACAGATGTCAATGGTAATCTTACTAAGCTGACAAAGCTAATTTTCACTTTCCTTCTAAAGTCAGTTCTTTCCTAATTCATATTTTAGACTTGAGAAATTCTCCTTAGAATTGGGTTTCAATAGTTATCCATAACTTTTGGTCATGTAACAATTCATGACAGTTAAAGATAATATTTTCATTGCATAATGAAGGCCAATACTCAAACCTTTATATATCTTGATACATCAGCCAGACATTGAGGGAGTTCTTGTTTAATGTATACTGGACATATAATGAAAGGATACTGGATCTATTAATTAAAATCAGAATGAAGTATGAATTTATATCTATAGCAATATTTAAGTACTTATCTAATTCATAAGTTGTTTTTTTGCTGTTGTTTTTTAACCACCTGGTTGGCTCAGTTGGTTGAGCATCTGACTCTTTATTTTGGCTTTGGTCATGATCGCAGGGTCGTGGGATTGAGCTCTGCATGGTCAGCACAGAATCTGCTGGTTTCCGTCCCTCTTCTCCCTCCCAAATATATACATAGAATCTTAAGAGAAAGAATGGAGCCTCTAATAGAGTATTACACAAAATATTCTTTATCTTTTCTTATTTGAGGATAACATACCCCAACTTAGCAATTTCAGTCTTACCTGGAACTTGTTTTGAACAATAAAATTTTAGCAGAAATGATATGAGTTATTGGTGAGTACAAGCTTTTGGAACTTTCATGTCTTTCTGAAATTGTTCCCTTTTCCCTCTGCCTTAACATCGAAAATGTCCCAAATAGGAATTGGCCCTTCATCCGGTGTCTCAGAATGAAGACAATGGGTTGCTTAATCAATGACACAAAGGTGTTGGCTCAAAGTCACCTAATTTCTAAAGTCACTGATATTTAGGGGGTTGACATTGAGGCAGAAGTTAGTCTGAGATGTCTGACATGGGGACAATGGAAAAGGTACAACCACAGATGGTAGATAAAATTACCAAAGCACACTTTAATTCTAAAGCACTACAAACTCTGTACATTCAAAGAATACAGCTTCTAGAAATAGAAAGCTATTAGTTCTCTTTCATTTGCTCTTAAGATGGTCTATTCCATGCCTTTGTTCATATCAGCTACTAGGAACCACAAAACTTATTCTCATTCCTTCCTTCCCTTCTTAAGCAAAGATTCATTCCATATCCATTATGTTCAGCCATGTGTTAGCTTTTCTTTCTTCATCCTTATATATGTTGTAGGAAAAACTTGTAAGTGTAACCTTGTATGAAGCAATCATCGTGTTTTGACTTAACATTTTCATTATTAGTATTTTATAGTTACAAATCATGTTATGCCTCTTTTTGCTATTCTAAGACTCAAATGGAGATTCGAAGTGATTAAGGAAATTGAAGACAACTATATACCTGCTCAAAGAGCAGAACTAAGATTTGAATTCCATTTGTCTAAGTCCTAAAACCTGATTCTTCCACTACGCAATTATCATACATGATAGCATGAGAAAACTACATAGATTATCAAATCTAATTTAATCATGAAGCCAGAAATATGTGCAAAGAAATATTAATGAGATAACAATGAATTTTAAAGAAAACCTTTACTCCTAATCTGTGTATCTTTAAAGTTATTGGCCATTAGTTTAATGTTATAAAATAACATTTTATAATTTTTTTTCAACAAATGTTAATTTCAACAAAAGAAACAATTGTTGTAAATAGGGAATAAAATATGAAGAATAACAGAAAACTAAGTATCTGATGCAGTAGGCACATTTTGGGGTGTCTTCCCAGCTAACAACTAATTTCCCCTTCTGTGGGAATTACACTGGAGTGGGTACCATCTGCTCAGGTCCATTTAACATCACCCTAGCCCTTTCTGGCCATAGACAATGAATCCACTTTTGACGTTGATCTAAGAGGTCTCACTAGAGTCTTCTTTCAGGGAATATGTACCTTAACAGAAGAGTACAGAGGTTGGGAGTTGGGAGCTAAATCATTCTGCTGTGATGGCAAACCTCTTAGAATATTCATATACTTTATGAATGCTTTAGTTTTTGCCAGTCCCAGGCTTACTTCAAATATATGGTATTCTTTTAACCTTACTCTTAGTATCTCTGCTTTCTGGGGATATTTTTTCCAGCTTTACTACTTAATTTAAATCTTCAGTTTTTGTGTCCATGAAAGATCTTTCTTAACTCTAAAGCACAGTTTTAATGGTTGAGCCTAACACATAATGACTAAACATGGTATTTCAATGTAAATGTATCCTTGGACCCTCTCACATTAACAGTGCCTTTATATATGTATAGAAGTTATTTAAAAAATTTTGACCAAAAGAGGTTTTACATAGATAAGTGTACATTTGAAATCTGGAATAAAAGTTTATAATTAGAACAATTTACATGATATAAGCTGATGAAAGTAATGTCCTAAGCTTTTTCTCCCTACTCCTAACCCCATCATGTATGCTAATATTTTATGATCAAATTTTTAAAATTTATATTCTATACCATAATTCCTACAATCATTTTAATTTTAATCATTTTAATCATTTATACAATAAATATATTTAACTAGATTCAGTGCTTTTTAAACCATAACTTCCTCTATCGCTGGTGTCTTAGATTTGATTTTTGATTTACGAGGTTTCATTTTTAACTAGTTTTATTTTAAATGTATTAAATTTTGGCTTAAAATAAGGTACTTTACATATAATAAAATACATGATTTTAAGTGTACATTTCAGTAAGTTTGAAGAAATTAATCTACCAATGTAACTGTCACTGCAATCAAGATAAAGAATATTTCCATGACCCCAGAAAGTTCCCTTGGGCTTTTTCCAAACAATGACCTCCCCTGTTACTTCCTGCTCTTGACACAGAAACAGTCACTGATAGGATTTGTTACCCTATCACCATAGCTTACTTCTGTCTTTCCTAGAACTGCATTTTAGGATTTGTACAGTGGGGGTGCCTGGGTATTTCAGTTGGGTAAGTGTCTGCCTTCAGCTCAGGTCATGATCTCAGGGTCCTAGGATCAAGCCTCTTGCAGAGCTCTCTGCTTAGTCTGGCGCTTTCCCCCACTCTCCCAAAATCTTTTTAAAAATTGTACAGTAGGGATGCCTGGTGGCTCGGTCAGTTAAGCTGCTGCTTCCCTTCACAATCCCGGGGTCCTGAGGTTGAGTCCCGCTTCTGGCTCCTTGCTCGGCAGGCAGTCTGCTTCTCTCTCCAGCCTCTGCCTGCTTGTGAACACCCTCTCTCTCTCTCTGACAAAATCTTTTTAAAATCTTTTTAAAATCTGTACTGCTGAGTGTATCAGTGATTCATTTCTTATTATTATTGCTGAGAATGATTGTAGAAGTTTTCCCAAAAGGTCTTTTTCCATTTACCAGTTGAGGGAGAGTGGAGTATTTTCCAGTTTGAGGTGGTAATGAATATGGCTGAAATAAACATTCTTTTACAACTTTTTGTGGACATTTTCATTTCTCTTTGGTAAACAGGAGTGAAATTTATGGGTCTTTATGTTGGTATTTTAGAAATTACTAACTTCTTTTCCCAAGTAATGGGACAATGTTACACTCAAATCAGTGTTTGAGAGATCCAGTTGCTTCATACGCTCCACAATGTTTGACATTGTAAATCTTAATTTTATTCTTTATAGTGTGTGCATTTTCTTGATGACTAATGAGGTTGAAAATCCTATCATGTGCTTATTAGCTATTCTTATTTTGCATAGTGTCTGCTCTAGACATCTCATTTAAAAATGGATCAACTTTCTTATAATTGATTTGTAGTAGTTGTTTATACATGCTGGATAAAAGTCCTTTGTTATGTATTTATCTTATATTTTTATGTGTTCTTTTTTCTGCCTGCATAACCACTTTGTCAAATCTTATTTGTTGTAAAGAGTCCTTTCCTTATTATGTTGGCATCTTGTCCTCTTTTGACTATATATATATTGGTCATTTTTGAACTCCAATATTTATCCTTATACCAAAACTACACTTAATTTCTTTAATTTTATTCTGTAACAATTCAGTTCTGTTCAATCTTCTTCCATCACTTTAAAGTTGTTTACAAAAGTATTCTTCATTAAATTTCTGTATGCAAATATCAGTTTGAGTCTGTTTCTCAGGAAATCCAACCTTAGAACAACCCAGGTATTACTCATATCTTTTGTATACTTAATCATCTATTGCTTTTAAAAAAAATCAATTAGTAAAAAATATCCAAATATGTTTTTGGAATTGCCCACTTTCCTTTTAGTCAGTCTTATTTCTTTTGGCTTGATGTATTTTCAAATTATCTTATTAAGTACATCCATGTTTTAGACAGGATTTGTTTTTGTAATTTTGACAAAGCCTTCTCTTTTTCTACAGTTTATTCTTGGTCTTCAACCCTAGTTTGATATTAATGCAGTCATACTAGCTATCTTAAGCTTGATATTTGCATAATCTAAAAAACATTAAAATTAAAGGATACAAATATATTTAAAATAATCTAATATTTAGAATGTCTATATTTATCTGCTTCCTTTATAAATATAATACAGTCAGATCTTGTTTTTGTCCAGTGTGATGATCTCTGTCCTTTAAATTGTTTTGCCCACTTCTATTTCTGCTATGCTTGGGTTTAAGTCTAGCATGTTATTCTTTTATTGCTAATTTATTCTTACAGTTAACATAGTATTTATCATTTCCTTTGGCTTTTTTTGTGGTAAAGTATGCATAAAATATTTAGAAACAACAAAAGAAATTTGGAACAATCAAAAATATAAAATATAACACACAAAATACAAAAGTAAAAACACACTCCTAAATAACCAGTGGGTCATATGAATTCAAAGATGTTGGAAAACTACTTTGATAGTAAAAAAAAAAAATGAAGACACAGCATAGCAACCTTACAGGACAAAGCTAAAACAGTCCTTAAGGGAACTCATATTTAAATAATGTTAAAAACTTAATCCTCCCAATCTTAGCAACTGGTAAGAAGAGAAATCAATCTAAACTAAACAGCAAAAAATAAGATTAGAATAGATATTAGTGAAGTAGAAAATAGAAAAAATATAGAAAACTGATGAAATCAATAGCAGGTTTCTTTGAAAATGTCAACAAAATTCACAAACCTCTATCTGGATTGACTGTGGGATGGGGAGGTGGGAAAGTGACTCAAATTACTAGAATTAGAATTGAAAGGGAACATAAGGACTGAGCTAACACAAATGATTATAAAGCAATACTGAAGCATTGCAGGTTATTAAATAACTATAATAAAATGATACATCCCCTAAGAAGTCACAAACTCCTAAAACTAATGTAAGAAAAGATAAACAACCTAAGGAAATTGATAGTAAGCAAACAGTTTTAATTAGGACTAAAAAAACTGCCAACAAAAGAAAAACCCAGGAACAGATGGCTTCATGGCTGAATTTTTTCAGCCTTAAAAAAAAAAAATACCGTTTTTGCCACAAGGTCTACCAAAGAAAACACTCTCCAACTGTGTGTGGCTGGTATTGCCTTGTTAACAGATTAAAAAAAAAAAAAGAATCACCAGACAATTACAAACCAATTTCCCATTTATACAGACACCAAAATCCTCAACAAAACATTAACAAACTAAATTATAACATATAAAGAATTATATAACATGATTAAGTCGTATTTGTCCCAGGAATGAAAAGTTGATTTAACATCTGAAAAATAATGTAATACACCATTATCAATAAAGCATAAACAAAAGACTACATGATAATCTCAATGCATAAGAATTTGACAAAGTCTAATCTCCTTTCATGATGAAAACACACAGAAAAGTAGAAATATAAGCGAACCTGATGAGCTGCATCTCTGAAAAATGTATAGCTAACATTACTCTGAATGGTGATAGACTAGCTTCTTCTAAGATCAGGAACTACAAAATGTTCACTTTTACCACTTCTATTAAACATTGCAATAGAGGTTCTAGCCAGGACAATTAAGAGATAAATGGCATCCAGACTGGAAAGGAAGAAGTAAAACTATTTGCAGATGTCATAATCCTTATACAGACGAGCTTAAGGAGTTCACTTAAAAACTAATAGAGCTAACAAGTATGTTCTTGTGTCCAGATACAAGAACATACAAAAAAAAAAAAAAGAAAAAAAATCTATCACATTTCTATATACTTGCAACAATCCAAAATAAATTTCCATTTACAGTAGCATCCCAAAGAATACTTACATATAAATTTAATAAAAGTGCACAATAGATATGCTGAATATTACAAAATATTTGAAAAAAATCAAAGATCTAAATAAAAAGAAACTTCATATTCATGGATTAGAAGACAATATTATTAAGATGGGAATATTCCTCAAACTGATTTAGAGATTCAAGGCAATCTGTCAGGTAACTAGTTGATTTTTTGAATCATGATTTTAGCAGTCAAACAGTCACATGGAATTCTAAGGGACCCAGAGTAGCCAAAACAATAATAAAAAAAAAAAGAACAAAGTAGGAAGCCTCACTCTTCCTAATTTCAAAACTAACTATAAAGCTAGAGTAATTAAGATAGGGTAGTGCTGGCAGAAGCATCTATAGATCAAAGAAATAGAATTGAGAGTCCGTAAACCCACCTGTGTATGGTCAATTGATTTTCAACTACAGTGCCAAAAATCATTTAATAGAATGGGGAAGTAATAGTCTTTTCAATACATGATGCTGGGACAACTGGAAAAATACCTCATTAAAAAAAAAAAAAATTACCCCAGACCTCTAGTCCTCACTCAAGTGTTAACTATAGTTAATAGTTGAATATATAGGCTTCCAAAATAGTTTTATATATGCATTTACATACATAAGTGAAAATAAACAAATATGTTTTTTAAAAAATATGTTCAGACTGTGTTGTGTTTGCCATTTCATTTCTGAAATGACATATCTTGAGTAACAGCTTTCACTTATAAACCTACTTTTTAGGGGCACCTGGGTGGCTCAGTCATTAAGAGTCTGCCTTCTGCTCAGGTCATGATCTCAGAGTCCTGGGATGGAGCCCCGCATTGACCTCTCTGCTGGGCGGGGAGCCTGATTCTCCTTCTCGCACTCCCTTTGTTTGTGTTCCCTCTCTTGCTATCTCTGTCAAATACATAAAATCTTAAAAAAAAAAAAAAAGTAAAAAAAAAACTAAAAAACTACTTCATATTAACCAGGCAACATTCTAAGTCCTTTATATCCTAACTTGAGGTAATCCACACAAAACACATAAGAAAAGTTCTATTACTATTCCAAATTTCAGGACAACGAAAGTAAGTATCTGGAATTAAATAATTTGGCCAGTTTGCATAGTTGGAAAGAAGCAGGGCTGGGATGGAAAGAAGCAGGGCTAATACAAGTCCCAGAGTTCATGTTCTTCATTCTCCCTCCACTGGCTTACCACTGGAAAAACCAAAAAATTTCTAGTTTTTATGTAAAATAGCATGTTTTCTACTTTTTTAATCTGCTCCCATCATTCAAAACATTTAGGTTGAACCTTTTTGTATGTATTTCAAGCAATGCCTCATGAATATTTTTGGTATGATTTATTTTACCAGAGAATGAGGTTGTGATTGAACTATGAATTTCTTCCTGATAGCCAGAATTTTACTGTTCTTATTTATCTGTTCGTTTGTCTGCCTGTCCACAACATGGTCAGGTTCTCTATTTTATCCTGTGCCTAGCCAAATGACTCCACACTACTTTGTTGAATGAATGAATAAATGAATGGACAATCTCTTAGGAATTATTACCTCATTGAGAGTAAGTCGAACAGTTCACAAAACTGTGAGGATCAGATGAATAAACTTTGAAGCGCTGAAAAATGAGAAGTGTCATATTGTTCTTCCTCTTTGTAATCCTACATGAATCTTTGCAGAGTAGGTACTTTAAAGACACCTGACCATGTATTACAAAACCCTAACTATTCTTTGATTTCAATTTCTATTCTTCTGACTTCTCTAAAAAATACAATGTTTCAAATTTTGTTTTCTGGTTCTACAGCTTAATGAAAACTTTCCCCTTTTATTAAATTTCAGTTGGTCTTTGAAAAAGACACCCTGGCTTTGTGGCTATGCTTTGTTTTGTATCTTGTCTGTTACTCCAGGCTTGAAAGGAGGAAGCACTGGGCTGTTCCACTCCTTATTGACTGTGGTATCCCTCCCTGGTTCTGCACTGACATGTTGATGTGGTGAGATGATTAAAGGATCTGAAAAATAGAGCACAAAATCTTGAATGTGTGAAATACTCGTCAAAATTTTATGATAATTAGGAGCTAAGCTAAGAAAAATGTGGTTTCTTAGAACTTGGTAGAATTTCAATGTGATGTAGATTTCTTCTGAGATTTTTAAATGGTCTGAATTCATTAGAAGACTCAAAAACTTCAAGTTCCATTGGGAGGGGGAAAAAATCTGTTGTATCAGGTCTGTAGTATACTTTAGATGTGAGTCTATTCATAAGTGGCATCTCAGAGTTGATTACACTATAGCATCTTTCACTTCCTCCCCCTTTTTTGCAGGAAAGTAGTTAGATTCATTCTTCATTTTATTCCTTTTTTAGTCCATTTAAACTGTCAGACACTATAATAGACATGAGGATAAAATGGTGAACAGCATAGGCACTGTATTTGACCTTGTACAGCTGACAGCTTAGTTATAACATTTTATCAGTTTTTGCTGTCATTTAAAGTATTTAAATACTTTAAGTTTCATGATCTCACATGATTGAGAACTACCATTGTCCACATAATTATCTTTTGGGAAATATTAAAGCTGTTTCCATTTTTCATTAATAAATCTAATTTGCCTATAAATATCTTATCCTTACATACTATTTACTTGCCAAAGGGAGAGTTTTAAGGTAGAAACACTCCTTTAACACAGGGCTCAATCTAATTTGTCTAAGGCAATCTTTCCCATTAGGGAAGAGATCATGTTCTATGTGGCTTTGCACAAAAGTAACTAAAAACCCCAACTAGAAAGCATATGATTTAGGAATCACTTCTCCTGTATTAGGGAAGTGAGGAGGGGAGAGACATCCATTCTTAAAGTAAAGTGGCTTTTTTTTTAATCTACCAGGAACCTATTATTTGTGACCTATTTATCATCTAGGAATATCACTGACATATTTTGCTTCATGTGACATATGACAATGGATGTTCACCCCAACTTTCATGGTTCTAGAGGAACTGAAAAACTTCAGTGCTTGAGAACACTTTGGAAATTCTGGATGGTAAAATACTGTAAATACTGAGAATCCTTATGATAGGAAATTAAAAAAAATAAAATAGGTAATTGATCTTGGAAAGATGGAAGGGCTTGATGGCTATAAAATGAAGACAAAATATGATCTATAGTTGAAGGTGGGCTGCTAAGGGAGTAATGACTCCTGCCCTCACACAACTTGATTAAGTACAATGAATCATGGAAAACCCATCTCTCTGGTCTGTTCCCATTGGAATGTTGTAACCAACTTAACCATAGCCAGAGCTGGGAAGAATAAATGTTATTACTTCCTACATCTCAGGAGGGGAAACCAATCTGAGCTATTCCAACTGGAATACATATCACCTCAGCTGAGTTTTATCTATTTCTTTGCCATTTCCTCAGGCTGTACAAAAATGGAAATAATACAAAGTATTTTGCTCTCACTATAGCTCATGGTGAAAAGAAAAAAAATAGACTTCTGGAAAAAAGTCTAAAAGTTAACTGCAATATATCACAGTAAATAGCGGATTCGTGTGTGGATAGAAACTTCAAAAAAAGGAGCAAAATATAAAATAAATCAGTCCTGGCAACTAGACCAACAAAAGGGTGGGAAAAGGATGCATGAAAATAGGGAAAAAGGAAGGGAATAAAGGCAAGAAGATAAAGAAGGAACTAGCCCATCAAAAAGTTCCAGATGAGATAGAACATGGTTATCTGCCTTTGTCAGTTGATACAAATATATTGAGTTCAAAGATATGTGTTAAAAATGATGGAGTACAGAATGGACATGGTTTCTTGGAAATAAAACTTGGCAAAGAGGAAGGCTGGCTTGTCTAAAGGCTCTAATCAAAAGGCATAGGGTGGCAGAATGGATAAAAACAATAATAGCAACAAAAAACAAGACCCATCTATAAGCTGCCTATAAGAGACTTACCTCAGACCTAAAGACACATACAGACTGAAAGTAAAAGGGTGGAAAAATATTCGCCATGTAAATGGAAGTGGAAAAAAAAAAAAAAGGCAGTCATCAGACAAGATAGGCTTTAGAAAAAAAAAAAGACTGTAAGAGACAAAGAAGGACAATTATAGAATGATAAAGGGATCAGTCCAACAGAAAGATATAACAGTCATCAGTAACTATACAATGAACACTGGAGCACCTAAATACATAAATCAAGTATCAACAGACATAGAGGACATAACTGATAGTAATACAATAGTACGGGAATTTAACACCCTGCTTATAACAATGAATAGACCACCCAGAAAGAAAAATTAGTAAGGTAACAATGTCTTTGAATGATATCTTGAACCAGATGGACATAACAGATATGCATGGAATGTTTTATCCAAAATATAAAATACACATTCTTTTCAAGTACACATGGAACATTTTCCAAAAAAGGTCACATATTAGGCCATAAAATAGGTCTCACTAAATTTAAGAAGACTGAAATCATATCATGCATCTTTATCACAATGGTATGAAACTAGAAAAAAGTACAAGAAAAATAAAAAGAAAACACCAAAATATGGAGATTTGACAACATGATACTTAACACTCAATGGGTCAGCCAAGCAATCAAAGAGGAAATAAAATACATAGAGACCATGAAAATAAAAACACAAAGTTCCACCAAAAAACTCTGGGACACAGCAAAAACACTTCTAAGAGGGAAATATGTAGCAATACAGGCCTGCCTCAAGAAAAAGGTACAGTTGAAATAAGCAACCTTATATCTAAAAGGAACTGAACTAGAAAAAGAACAAAGTCCAAGGTGAGTAGAAAAAAAGAAATAGATAATCAGAACAGAAATAAACAGAAAAAAAGGAAATCAAGAGCTGGTTCTTTGAAAGGAAAAATAAAATTCACCAACTCTTAGCCAGACTCATCAAGAAAGGACCCAAATAATTAAAATCAGAAATGAGAAGAACAACTGATGCCACAGAAATACAAAAGGATGAGAGAATATTAAGAACAATTATATGCCAACAAACTGAACAACCCAGAAGAAATGGGTAAATTCCTAAAAACATACAATCCTACAAAACTCAACTAGGAATAGAAAAATCAGAACATACCAGTTACAAGTAACTGAACTGAATTTTTTTTAATAGAAAAAAAAATAATAGTCCAGGACCACATGGATTCACAGATGAATTCTGCCAGACATTTAAAGAGGTAATACCTATTCACCTCAAACTATTCCAGAAAGTACAACAGGAAGGAAAGCATCCCAATACATTCTACAAGGCCAGCATTGCTCTGATACCAAAACTAAAGGCACCACAAACAAACAAACAAAAAACAAAAAACTGTAGCCCAATATCCCGATGAAGATGCAAAAATCCTTAACAAAATACTAGCAAACCACACATAATACATTTAAGGTCATTTCACTACAATCATGTGGGATTTATTCCAGGATGCAAGGGTGGTTTAATATTCAAATCAATGTCCTAGATCACATCAACAATAAAAACCATGATCATTTAAATAGACACAGAAAAAGCATTTGACAAGATTTAACATACTCGGGATAAAAATTCAACAAAGTGGAGTTAGTGGGAAACATACCTCAATGTGTTAAATGCCATTTATAAAAAACCCACAGCTAATATCTTACACAATGGTAAAAACCTGAGAGCTTTCCTTCTAAAGTCAGGAACAAGACGATGAGGTCTACTCTTGAAACCTTTTTTTACAACAGAGCACTGTAAGTCCTAGCCACAGCAATAAGACAAGAAAAACAAATGAGGCATCTATATTGGTAAAGAAGCTAAACAGTTATATTTGCAGATGACATAATACTATATATAGAAAATTCTCAAGAATCCACCAAAAAACTACTAGAATAAACAAATTCAATGAAGTTGCAGGATACAAGATTAATACCTAGTAATATGTAGGATTTCTACATACTAGCAATGAAATAGAAATTTTTAAAAAAATTTACAATTGAGAAAAAGAATACCTAAGGGTAAAATTTACCTTAAGAGGTGAAAGACTTGTACTCTGAAAACTATATAACAATGATGAAAGAAGTTGAAGGTGACACACATGTAAAGATGTTCAGACTAGAGTAACTAATATTTTGAAAATGCCCATAGTACTCAAAACAAATCTATAGATTTAATACAATCCCTATCAAAATACCCACAGAATTTATATTTCTTTACAAAATACTAAAATTTTTATGGTACTACAGAAGACCCCCAAATAACTGAAGCAAACTTGAGAAAAAAAGAACAAAGCTGGGGTTATCACAATATCAGATTTTAAGATAAACAACAAATCCATAGTAATCAAAATAGTACAGTACTGGCATACAAACAGACACAGAAATTAATGGAACAGAATAGACATCCCAGAGTTAAACTCATGATTATATAGTCAACTAATCTATGAAAAAGGAGTTAAGAATATACAATTTAAAAAAAAAGGACAATCTCTTCAATAAATGGTATTGGGAAAAATGGACACCTACATGCAAAAGGATGAAACTGGACCACTTCCTAATACCATACACAAAAACAAAATCAAAATGACTTGAAGTCTTCAATGTGAGATCCAAAACTTAGAAATCCTAGAGAAGAACATAGACAGTAATTTCTCTAACATCAGCTATAGAAATATTTTTCTACATAGGTCTTCTAAAGCCTGGGAAACAAAAGCCAAAATAAACCACTGAAACTAGATCAAAATAAAAAGTTTTTGTACAGTGAAAGAAACCAATCAAATAAAAGGACAATTTGCTGAATGGAAGAAGACATTTGTGAATGACATATCTGTTAAGGGATTAATCTCTCAATATATAAAGAACTCATACAATTCAACCTCCAAAACAAAACAAACCAACTCATTAATAAACAGGCAGAGGATCTGAACAGAAATTTTGCCAATGAAGACTTACAGATGGGCAACAGACATGAAAGGATGCCCGACATCACTAATCATCCAAGCAATGCAAGTCAAAATCACAATGTACTATCACCTACACCAAACAGAATGACTAAAATCAAATTAACAGAAATAGCTAGCATTGGTGAGGATGTGAAGAGAAGGGAACTTTTATGTACTGCTGGTAGGAATGTAAATGGTTACAACCACTGTGAAAAATAGTGTGGAAAACAGAAATACCATATGATGCTAAAAGTTCACTATTGGCTATCAACCCAAAGAAAATAAAAACATTGATTCAAAAGGATATATGTGTCCCTATGTTTATGGAAGCATTATTTATAATGGTCAAGATATGGAAGTACCATAAGTGTCTATCAATAGATAAATGGATAAGGAAAATGTGGTATAGATACACAATGGAATATTTTGCAGCCATAAAAATGATGGGATCATGCCATTTGAGACAACGTGTGTACCCAGAAGGTTATTATGCTAAGTGAACTCAGGCTGGGAAAGACAAATATCTTAGGACTCCACTTATAAGTGGAATCTACAAAACAGCAATGAAAGCAAATGAATAACCAAAAAGTAGAATCCAACCAATAGAGAGAACTGATAGTTGCCAGAGGGGAAAGTGTTGGGAAAGATGATTGAAGGGAAGCAGGAGATCCAGGCTTCCAGTTATGGAATGAATAAGTCACAGAATAAGAGGCACAGCCTAAGGAATACAGTCAATAATACTGTAATAGCAATGTAACAAGATGGTTGGTACACTTGGGATGAACATAGCATAAGGTATGAACTTGTCAAATCATTAAGTTACATCCAAGACTAACATAACATTGTGTGTCCACTATATTATTGAAAGAGAGAAACCACAAACCTTTTCTCTGAGGAACAGTGGATTGGAGATCCTCATCAGGCACTCCATCCCTTAGATATTACACAGGAGAGATGAAACCCCAAAGCCAAACCTTGAAAACTAACACAGATTATGTCAAGAAAATCCATAGAGCTATGATATTGGGCTATCTATTACCTAAAGTTCTTGCACACAGACTCATTTTCTCCAGGACCCAGTGATAAACCACCAGTTGCCAAAGTGCCTAGAACATAGGTGACAAGAGACTTACTAGTCATGACACCTCTGTCAGAGGCAGAAATTGCTGAGATATCCTCTGGGAAAGGAAACTGTTGAGCACCATTTTTGCAATCACATTCTATTTTGGTATTTCTGACTTCTGTGGGTGCCGTCTTTGAATGCTCTAACCTGCTAATATTGGTGGGCATGCTCTGCTGAGACCCTTGCCAACTTCCACAGCTAAGATAACTACTGAGGCACATCTGCAAACTTGGCTGTGAAAGAAGGCCCCACCCACTACCACAGCTGTAGCAGCAATCACAGCTACTCAGCCAGCCAGACCTGGGTAGAACTCCATCTACCACCATAGCCATAGCAGATAGGTGGGGTACCCCAACAAGTCAGGCCAAAGGGAGGGCCCTAAATACTGCTGGAGCCTCAGACAGCTAAGACACACCATAATCATACAGCCATTGCTCTGTAATATTAGGTAAGCGGAAACTTGCACAACCAATGGCTCAAAAGAAATTAAAGAGGAAATCAAAAAATACCTTGAGACAAACTAAGTGGAAATGCAACATTCCAAAAATCTATGGGATGTAGCAAAAGCACAAGTTCATAATGATAGAGTCTTACATAAAAAAACAAAACAAAAAACAAAAAACTCAAACCATCTAAAATTTTATGCTCAAAAGAACTAGAAAAAGTAAAACAAAACCCCAAATTAGAAGAAAATTAAAAAATCAGAGCAGAAATAGACAAAAAGAAAGAAAATAAAAATGAAAAGGAAAAGGAAAAAAAGAAACGATCAAGGATACTACAGCCAGTTCTTTGAAAAAAGGTTAAGAAGCCTTTAGTCAGACACAGCAAGAAAAATGAGGGTTCAAATAAAATCAGAACTGAAAGAAGTTGCCTTGAATAACACCAAATACAAAACTTCTTAAGTATCTGATATGAGCAATTACACACTACAAATTGGACAATCTAGAAGAAACAGGTAAGTTTCTAGAAACCTACAATCTGCCAAGACTGAATATTGAAAAGAAAATCTGAAGACAAATTACTGATAATGATACTGACTCAATAAATCAACTCTCAAACAAAAGTCGAGGATGCTTTATAGGTGAACTTTAAAGAAGAGTTAATATCGGGGTGCCTGGGTGGTTCAGTTGGTTAAGCATCTGCCTTTGGCTGAGGTCATGATCCCAGGATCCTGGGATTAAATCCCACATCGAGCTCCCTACTCAGTGGGGCGTCTGTTTCTACCCTGCCTGCCACTCCCTCTGCTTGTGCTCTGTCTCCGCCCTCCTCTGACAAATCTTAAAAAAAAAAAAAAAAATTTTTTTAAACTTTTAAAAGTTAAAAAAAAAAGTACTACCTATTCTTCTTAATTTATTCCATCCTTGAAGAGGATAAAATGTTCCCAAGTTATTTTATGAGAACAACATTAACCTGATACCAAACCAAACAAAGACACTACAGAAAAGAGAATTACAAGTCAATATTCCTGATCAATATAGATACAAAAATATTCAACAAAATATCGCAAACAGAATTCAACAATACATTAAAAGGATTATACACCAGAGAAGCAAGAGTGGCTTAATATCACAAGTCAACAGGATACACCACAAAATAAAACAAAGGATAAATGTGATCATTTAAGTTTCTTCATTTAGGAAAAAACACTTGCCAAAATTCAGCAATCATTTACAATAAAAAGTGGCAAACAATGCAAAAATTTTTATGGAACCACAAAGACCATAAACAGCAATTTTGAAAAAGAAAAGCAAAGCTGGAGGCAGCACCATTCTGGACTTCACATTCTATTATAAAGCTGTAGTGATCAAGACAGTATGGCAGTCGCACAAAAAATTGTCACATAGGTCAATGTAACAGAGTATAAACCCCAGAAATGGACCCACAACTACATGGCCAACTAATCTACAACAAAGCAGGAAAGAATGTCCAGTGGCAAAAAAGGCAGTCCCTTTGACAATGTTGGGAACACTGGACAGCAATATGCAAAAAAAAAAAAAAAAAAAAAAAAGAAACTGGACCACCTTCTTACACCATACACAATAAACTCAAAATGGATGAAAGACTTAAATGAGAGATGGGAGACATCAAAATCCTGGAAAGAACACAGGCAGTACCTCTTTGACATCAACTGCAGCAACTTCTTACCAGATACATCTCCTGAGACAAGGGCCACCAAAGCAAACAATATTGGGACTTTAAGGTCAAAAGCTTCTGCCCAGCAAAGGAAAAAATCAAAACCAAAAGGCAACCTTCAAAATGGGAGAAGATATTTGCAAGTGACAATATGATAAAAGGTTAATACCCAAAATATATAAAGAACTTATCAAAATCAACACTCAAAAGAATGAATAATCTAATTAAAAAATGGGCAGAAGACATTAATAGACATTTTTCCAAGGACAAAACATAGATGTCCAACAGATAACATGAAAAAATGCTTAACATCACTCATCACAGAAATGCCAGTCAAAACTGCAATGAGTTCTCACCTTACACCTGTCAGAATAGTTAAAATTAACAACACAGAAAACAACAGATGTTGGCGGGGATGCAGAGAAAGCGGAACCCTCTTACACTATCGGTGGGAATGCAAACTGGTGCAGCCACTCTGGAAAACAGTACAGAGTTTCCTCAAAAAGTTAAAGACATAACTACCCTGCGATGCAGCAATTATCCTACTGGGTAGGATACAAAACACTAATGTAAAGGGGCACATGCAACCTGCTATTTATAGTAACATTATCAATAATAGTTGAATTATGGAAATAGTCCAAATGTTCACTGACTGGTGAATAAAGAAGCTATGGTATGTTGATATAATGGAATATTATTCAGCCATCAGAAAGAATGATATCTTGTCATTTCCATTGATGTGGCTAGAGCTAGAGAGTATTAGCTAAGCAAAATAAGTCAGTCAGAGAAAGACAAATATCATACGATTTTATTTATATGTGGAATTAAGAAACAAATCAGATGAACACTAGAGGGAAGGCAAATCATAAAAATAGACTCAACTATAGAAAAGAAATTGAGGGTTGCTGGAGGAGAGATGGGTGAGGGGTTGGGGGAAAGGATGGGTTAAACTGGTGATGAGGATTAGGGAGGACACTTGCTGTGCTAACACTGGGTATTACAAGTTATCATCATTGAAATCTACAGCTAAAACTAATACTATACTGTATAGTAACTGGAATTTAAAAACTTTTAAAAAGGTAGCAAGAAAGTTGGTATAAAGGGAACATATTTAACATAATGAATATGACAATTCCACTGCTAACATCATAATCGACAGTGAAAAGCAGAAAGTTCTTCTAAGATCAGGAATAAGGCAAGGATTCCCAATGTCCTTTTTTTTTTTTCCAATTTATTTATTTTCAGAAAAACAGTATTCATTATTTTTTCACCACACCCAGTGCTCCATGCAAGCTGTGCCCTCTATAATAGCCACCACCTGGTACCCCAACCTCCCACCCCCCCGCCACTTCAAACCCCTCAGACTGTTTTTCAGAGTCCAATGTCCTTTTTGATTCAATGTAGTATTGGAAGTACTAGCCACAGCCATTAGGGGAGGAAAAGATTTAAGTCATTCAATAGGAAAGAAAATAGTAAATCTCACTATTTGCAGATGACAGGATACCCATATAGAAAACCTTAAAGACAGCTCATACACATACACCTTAGAAGAAATTCAGTAAAACTGTAGAATATAAATATATAAAAAATCTCTTGTGTTTCTATACTCTATTAAACTTTCAGAGAAATTAAGAAACAATTCCCATTTATAATTTTAACAAAAAAAAATAATAGGAACAAATTTATCCAAGGAGATGAAAGACAGGTACTCTGAAAACTATACCTTGATGACAGAAATTAGTAATGAAACAAATGGGAAGATATTCTGTATTTCCAGATTGAAATAATTTTGTTAAGATGTCCATTCTACTCAAAGCAGATTCAATGCAATTCCCATCAAAGTACCAAAGGCATTTTTCACAAAACCAGAACAAAAAGATACCAAAGTCTATACGGAACTACAAAAACCACAAAATAGACAAAACAATCTTGGGAATGGAGAACAAAGCTAGTGTATCACGCTCCTGAATTTTAGACTGCACTATAAAATGGCAGTAATCAAAACAGAATGAGGTTGGCACAAAAACAGACATGTAAATTAAACCAGATTAGAGAGCCCAGAAATAAACTGACACTTATACGGCCAATTAACCTATGGATAAGTGAGGCAACAATATAAATGGAAAAAAGACCAGGACTTCAATAAACTGTGCTGGGAAACCTGGACAGCTACATGCCAAAGAGTAAAACTGTATGACTTTCCTCCATCATAAACAAAAAAACTCAAAATTGGTTGAAGACTTAAATATAATATCGGAAGCCATAAAATGCCTAGAGAAAACAAGCAATAAGCTCTTAGACATTGGTCTCAGGAATACTTTCTTGAACTGATTTTGTCAGGCGAGGATTAGAAAGGGAAAAACAGGACAAACAAACTAAAAAGCTTTTTTTTCACAGTAAAGAAAACCATCAATATGAAAAGGCAGCCTATCGAATGGGAGAATATTTTTGCAAATCAAATGTTTAATAAGGGATTAACATCCAAAATATATAATGAACTCATGCAATATTAAAAAAATAAGTAAAAATGAGCAGAGGACCCAAATAGATATCTTTCCCAAAGAACACATACAGAGAGGCAACAGGTTTATAAAGATGCTCAACATCACGGATCAGGGAAATACAAATCAAAACCATAATGAGACATTACCACATCTGCCACAAAGGCTATGATCACATAAACGAAAAATAAATGTTGGCAAGGATGTGGAGAAAAGGGAGCACTTGTGCATTTTTGGTGGGAATGTAAACTGGTATAGCCACTGTGGAAAACATTATGAGAGGTCCTCAAAAAAATTAAAAATATAATTACTATATGATTCAGCAATCCACATCTAGGTATTTATCTGAAAGAATATGAAAACACTAATTAAAAAAGACACAATGCTTACTGTAGCATTATTAACAATAACCAAGATATAAAAGCAACCTACATGCTCATCCATAGATGAACAGATAAAGAGAACACACACACACACACACACACACACACACACGAGTATTAGCCATAACAAATGATGAAATCTTACCATTTGCAACAACATGGATCAGCCTAGAGGGTATTATGC
The DNA here is from genome assembly GCF_020171115.1 of Neogale vison. Lineage (NCBI taxonomy): Eukaryota > Metazoa > Chordata > Mammalia > Carnivora > Mustelidae > Neogale > Neogale vison. Next base: position 93,388,530 of record NC_058093.1, on the reverse strand, counting down.
TGAGTGAAATAAATTAGAAAAAAAGACAAATGCTGTAGGATTTCATTTCTATGTTGAATCTAAAAAACAAAAACAGAAACAAACTCAGAGAACAAACTGGTGGTTGCCAGAGAGGAGTGAGGAGAGGATGGACAAACAGGTGAAGGAGAATTAGAAATACAGCCATCCAGTTATAAAAAGAACATGGGATACAATCTACAGTATAGAGAATACAATCAACATTGTGAAAACCTTGTATGATGATGTTGATAATTATCAGTTACTATGTCGTTTCTCTGAAACTAATATTGGACATCAATTATAGTTCCATAAAAAAATCTTGATAGAGAGCTTCCCACTCTCAGGAGCGTTCATACGAGAGAAAAATTTCTATTGCCTGTCAACGATTGTACACTTTTTCTCTGTTATTGTGGCTAGAATTATCTTAACACATGCATTGTGTATTAAAAAGCAGAAAACCACTACGTTTGTATCTTTAGGGTAAATACCCAGTAGTGCAATTGCTGGGTCATAGGGCAGTTCTATTTTCAACATTTTGAGGAACCTCCATGCTGTTTTCCAGAGTGGTTGCACCAGCTTGCATTCCCACCAACAGTGTAGGAGGGTTCCCCTTTCTCCGCATCCTCGCCAGCATCTGTCATTTCCTGACTTGTTGATTTTAGCCATTCTGACTGGTGTGAGATGATATCTCATTGTAGTTTTGATTTGTATTTCCCTGATGCCGAGTGATGGAACTAGAGCGTATCATGCTTAGCAAAATAAGTCAAGCGGAGAAAGAGAACTATCATATGATCTCCCTGATATGAGGAAGTAGTGATGCAACATGGGGGCTTAAGTGGGTAGGAGAAGAATCCATGAAACAAGATGGGATAGGGAGGGAGACAAACCTTAAGTGACTCTTAATCTCACGAAACAAACTGTGGGTTGCTGGGGAGAGGGGGGTTGGGAGAAGGGGGTAGGGTTATGGACATTGGGGAGGGTATGTGCTTTTGGGTAAATTGGAAGGGGTGGTGAACCATGAGAGACTATGGACTCTGAAAAACAATCTGAGGGGTTTGAAGTGGTGGAGGGGTGGGAGGTTGGGGTACCAGGTGGTGGGTATTATAGAGGGCACGGCTTGCATGGAGCACTGGGTGTGGTGAAAAAATAATGAATACTGTTTTTCTGAAAATAAATAAATTGGAAAAAAAAAGGCAGAAAACCAGTCAATGATAGATAAAAATGTAATTCAAGGATTAGAAGAAAATTTCTTAGTTGTTTCAATTTATAAAAATGTTAGCACAACAAGAACTTAAAAACATTAAAACAAAACGATACATAAAATGAACTATGATCTTGTCTTCAGAGACAAGAAACATGAAGTTGGATAGATAAGGAACAGAAGTAACAATAAACATTTCTAGTATTCAAATTGTTGACAGAAGAAAAACATGATACAAACACAATAAATACAGATAAAACAAAGAAAATAAAAATGATATTCTGCAGACAACTATGCACTATAATGTTAATTGGTAACGAACACCACAAATAGGAAAAATATTCAAAATATAATACAAGAAAATTTCTATTTCTATATCAAAACAAATTTGCCTATCAAAAGAGCATTTCATGTTTAAGAAAACTTTATCCCAAAAGCTTTTAACAAAGATATACCCTAGTTAGTCAGTAAAATGTCAGAGATAAATAAACCTTCTTTGAAGATATTCAGGCAGGGGCGCCTGGGTGGCTCAGTGGGTTAAAGCCTCTGCCTTCAGCTCAGGTCATGATCTCAGGGTCCTTGGATTGAGCCCTGCATCAATCCGGCTGTCTGCTCAGTAGGGAGACTGCTTCCCCCTTCTTTTTCTCTCTGCCTACTTGTGATCTCTACCTGTCAAATAAATAAAATCTTAAAAAAAAAAAATATATTCAGGCAGAAGATTCAAATTATTGCTGAGAGGGAGATTTCTCCTAGCATTGTTCAGTGTCATAAACAATGGCAGTGCCCTCAAAGTTCTGAGCAAAAATAGAGTAAAAATTATTTCACTCTAGTAAAATATCTTTCAGGAACAAAAATGACCAAAAAATCCTACTTCTGGCATTGGTAGACAAACAACCCACACCGGCTCTCCTTTAGTAATAAGAAAAATGTACATATTATTAAGTAAATATTCTACTTAAAGCCACTGGAAATAAAGGAAAATGTGAGTTCTGGGCCGAAACCATGAAGTGAAGGGAATCTCAGAGTTGAAGCCTGTTTTTGTCACTTTTCCATTTTAGACTTTGAATCCAAAGTTGCAGCGCAGAGTTGGAGAATCTAAGCGGAAAGTAGAAGAATTGAGACTCTGAACAGAGATTTGGCCTATTTTGTATGCATGAACAATAAAAATTAGAATGCAGAAACCATCAGGGAGAAAGAGCCCTGTTAAGTATTCCAGATTTCCAGTTACAATCAAATCCAAAGGACCACACACTAGGAGGCTCTAGCAGAATCACATACTAGAAATAAATGTAAAATTGGAAACCGTGAGCTTTCACAGATACAAATCCAACTTCAAATTAGCTCAATTCCTGATTGGATTAGTTAATTGCCCTAGTGTAGCCACATGACAGGATTAAAATTCAATTTTCTCTGGTGTGTGGGGGTGGGGATTAAATCAGTTGGAGACAACTGAGAAAATATCAATTACAAAACATACAATATATGGAAGTCAATAACAATGACTCAATAACAACATTTTATCCATGGATGCAGAAAAAGCATTTGGCAAAATTCAACACCCATTCATGATAAAAACTCTCGGCAAACTTGAAATAGATGGCAATTTCCTCAATTTGATGAAGAACATCTTCAAAAAACCTTCAGCTTAGTAGTGAGAAACTAGGTGTTTTCCCCACTAAGATCTGGAACAAGAAAAGGGAACAGAAAGGGAAATAAGATGTACAGATTAGGAAGGACTAAAATTGTAGTTATGAATTTCATGATCATCTAAACTGGAAATCTGAAATAAATGACCAAAGGAACTAATAAGCAATTATACCAAAGACATAGGACACAAAATTATTGTGGAAAAGTCAGTTGATTTCCTGAATACCAACAAAGAACAACTAGAATTTGAAATTTTAAAAGTAACCTTTCTTTCTTTCTTTTTTTAAAAAAGATTTTATTTATTTATTTGTCAGAGAGAGTACACACAAGCAGGCAGAGGCAGCGAGAGAAGCAGGCTCCCTGCTGAGCAAGGAGCCCGATGCAGGACTCAGTCCCAGGACCCTGGGATCATGACCTGAGCCAAAGGCAGCAGCTTAACCAACTGAGCCACCCAGGCGTCCCTAAAAAAAGTTATTTTCATTAGCAGCCCACAAGATGACATACTTAGATATAAATTTAACAAAATATGCACAAACATCTATATGAGTAAAACTATAAAACTCTAATGTATAGAAGAACTAAATAGAGATTCCAGGTTCAGAGATAGGAAGACTCAGTATCGACAAGAGGGCAGTTCTTCCCAAATTTGATCTAGAGATTCAATGCAATTTTAGCAAAAGTAACGTAAATTATCTTATGGCTATCTATAGGCCATACCTATATGGCTATCTGTAGGCCAATTATGGATTCTAAAGTTTACGTAGGGACACAAAAGACCCAGAATAGTCAACATCTTGTTATTAAAATAGAATGTACTTTATAAACTCATTTTACTCATGTATATATCTTCATCTTTTTATAAGTCATTTATCTGGATATCTAGAAAACACCCAACTAGTTTAGTAATGTATATATAGTGAAAATTGCATCTTTTTAAAGAAACACTTTGTGTTTTTAAGTTTTGGATGTTTAAGTTTTTTGGAGCAGTTCTAGATTCATTGCAAAATTGAATGGTAATTAATGGCAAGCAATGGCAAGAGTTCTACACCCATCCCTCCCTTCCACACGCAAAGACACACACTTCCTGACTATCACCATCCTACAGGAGTGTGGTACATTTGCTGTGATCAGTGAACCTTCCTTGACCCATCATTGTTGCCCAAAGCCCAGAGTTTAGAATTTATGGAGTTGTACACTTGATGAGTTTTGACATATACAATGATATGTATCCACCATTATAGTATCATACAGAACAGCTTTACTGATCTAAAAATTCTGTGCTCCTCCTATCACTCCCCCCTTCCCCCAGACTCTGGTAACCACTGGTCCCTTTACTCTCTGCATTATTCCTTTTCTAGAATGTCAGGTAGTTAGACTTGCACAATACATAGCTTTTTCAGATTGGCTTCTTTCACTTAATATGCATGTAAGCTTCCTTCATTTTCATGGATTGATACATCATTTCTAAAAAGAAATTATAAAAATATAAATATAAATATATTTATATATATAAATGATATATAAAATATAAAAATGATAAAAAGTATTGAATCACATCTTATTGTCTGAATGTACCACCATTTATCCATTTGCCTACTGAAGGACACCTTGTCTGCTTTCAAGTTTTGGCACTTATTCGTAACTTATGAACCATCCACACATGGGCTTTTGTGTGGACATGAGTTTTCAGTTCCTTTGGATAAATACTAAAGAGTATGATTGCTTTATACTTTCCTAAGAAACTGCCAAACCCTATACAATTTTTGCTTTTTTAGCAGCAAAGAACAAAGAGACCCTACAACTCTGCATCCTCACCAGCACTTGATGGTGTCAGGGTTCCAGATTTGGACCATCTAGTAGACATGTAGTGGAATCTAATTTTATTTTGGATTTTCCTGATGACACATGGAACATTTTCTCATAGGTCTTTCCTTTTTTCATCATTTAAATTCTAAAAGAAACTTTTTTCCTTTTATGAAAACAATGAAGAAAGGTTTCCTTTAAAGGGGGAAACTACTGGTTCAGAGCATATATGCCAAGATGTAACAATGGTTAGTTTGGATTAGGGAATAGGAATTATCCTATCTTCACTTTAGTTTTTCAGTGTGCTTTTAAATTTAAGAAAAAAAAAATGTTTGAGCTAACTATGTAACCAACTCCACCTGGGACAGATAAGATCCAGGTGTGAGCTGAGAGATATTGCATACACCTACTCACTTCCTCTGGAAAATGAGCTTTACTTCTACTCCTGACCATATTTTGTCAGAGCCTAGAAGGGCTGAGAAAACACTTTGACCCAGGGTCTTGACCACACCGACCCAGTAAGAGATGCAGGAGTGGAGTCTTTGACTTCCTCTTACCCTAAACCCAGCAAAGCTACATTGCAGGAACTACCCCTCCTGATCTTCAATCAGCTATACTCCCATTTTCTCTTTCCCATGCCAATCTGCCTTTTACACAAATATTTCCCAATAACAACCAAAGTATTTAGGGGACAACGGGAGCGGAGTCCTGAACGAGTAAAATCCTTATATTAAGTCTGTAAGGTCAGCCTGGCAGACCCTGTTGTCACCACTAAAAATTTAAGTCTATAGAGAGACATTAGTTATGAGAGATCTCAAATGTCTTAGCATTAACACTTTATGCTAAGGCTGGTGGGGAAAAACAAAAACATGCAAAAATAAATCTCTGCTTTAGGTGAAACAATTGAGAAATTGTTAAGGTCGAGAGGACCTCAACCTAGGGAGGCGCAGAGGAACGACACCAAGACAGCACTTTCTGCAACAGCACGGGAGTTTATTGTTCCAGCATGCTGGGGCTCTACAACATACCTGGGAGTCAGGTAGAGGCCGAGATCCCCGATCAGGGGGAGCGCATAGCTTTTATACATTTTGGAGACGGGATTTGACTGACAGAACTGAAAGATCAGTTCCCTTTGATCTTGCATAGTCTACATTTCTTTTTTTGTTTGTTTGTTTGTTTGTTTTCAATTTATTTATTCTCAGAAAAACATTATTCATTATTTTTTCACCACACCCAGTGCTCCATGCAAGCCGTGCCCTCTATAATACCCACCACCTGGTACCCCAACCTCCCACCCCCCCCGCCACTTCAAACCCCTCAGATTGTTTTTCAGAGTCCATAGTCTCTCATGATTCACCTCCCCTTCCTATTTACCCAAATTCCCTTCTCCTCTCTAACACCCCTTGTCCTCCATGCTATTTGTTATGCTCCACAAATAAGTGAAACCATATGATAATTGACTCTCTCTGCTTGACTTATTTCACTCAGCATAATCTCTTCCAGTCCCGTCCATGTTGCTACAAAAGTTGGGTATTCATCCTTTCTGATGGAGGCATAATACTCCATAGTGTATATGGACCACATCTTCCTTATCCATTCATCCATTGAAGGGCATCTTGGTTCTTTCCATAGTTTGGCGACCGTGGCCATTGCTGCTATAAACATTGGGGTACAGATGGCCCTTCTTTTCATGACATCTGTGTCTTTGGGGTAAATACCCAGGAGTGCAATTGCAGGGTCATAGGGAAGCTCTATTTTTAATTTCTTGAGGAATCTCCACACTGTTCTCCAAAGAGGCTGCACCAACCTGCATTCCCACCAACAGTGTAAGAGGGTTCCCCTTCCTCCACATCCTCTCCAACACATGTTGTTTCCTGTTTTGTTAATTTTGGCCATTCTAACTGGTGTAAGGTGATATCTCAATGTGGTTTTAATTTGAATCTCCCTGAGGGCTAATGATAATGAGCATGGTACTGGCATAAAAACAGACACATAGACCAGTGGAACAGAGTAGAGAGCCCAGATATGGACCCTCTACTCTATGGTCAATTAATCTTCGACAAAACAGGAAAAAATATACAGTGGAAAAAAGACAGTCCCTTCAATAAATGGTGCTGGGAAAACTGGACAGCTATATGTAGAAGAATGAAACTCGACCATTCTCTTACACTGTACACAAAGATAAACTCAAAATGGATAAAAGACCTCAACGTGAGACTGGAATCCATCAGAATCCTAGAGGAGAACATAGGCAGTAATCTCTTTGATATCAGCCACAGCAACTTCTTTCAAGATACGTCTCCAAAGGCAAAGGAAACAAAAGCGAAAATAAACTTTTGGGAGTTCATCAAAATCAAAAGCTTCTGCACAGCAAAGGAAACAGTCAAAAAAACAAAGAGGCAACCCACGGAATGGGAGAAGATATTTGCAAATGAGAGTACAGACAAAAGGTTGATATCCAGGATCTATAACGAACTCCTCAAGCTCAACCCACACGAAACAGGCAAACACGTCAAAAAATGGGCAGAAGATATGAACAGACACTTCTCCAATCAAGACATACAAATGGCTATCAGACACATAGTCTACATTTCTTAATTCTTTTTCAGGGTGCGGTTAGGGTCAGGTGATAGTCAGGAGACCGAGGGGAGTGCATGTTGCAGCAAGCGGTTACAGAAAGGCAAATAAGCAGTTAGCAATTAGCAGGGGTCTTGTGCAATTTAACTCTTTTAGTTCCTGACCTCTTCATTCCCCACTTCTTTTTTTGGGTATCTCTAATCTTAGAGATTGCGAAGATCATCAAGATGTAATGCTTCACATTGTTGTCTTATCACCATTAGCTTGACCTGCCCTACCCTATTGTGTATAAAGGCTATTAATTTATTTAAAATATAGGGTCCTATAGTTAAAAGCAGAACTAGGATAAGTATGGGTCCTATAAGTGCTGACAATAGAGTTGTTAGCCAAGGTGACTGGGAAAACCAAGATTCGAACCATCCTTTCTGAGTTTCTTTTTCCCGTTGGCGATCCTCCAAGAGTTTTCTAAGTTTGGCCATGGATTCTTGGACCACTCCAGAGTGGTCCGCATAAAAGCAACATTCTTCCCCAAGAGCAGCGCATAGGCCGCTTTCTTTTATAAATAGGAGAAAATAGGAGATCCAGGCCTCTTCGATTCTGGAGAACTACCTCAGCTAGGGAGGTTAGAGAGTCCTGTAAGGCAGTGACAGAGGTTTCTAATGCCTTAAGATCTTGATCAATGGCAGCCTGTAGGTGGGCAATTTGGCTGGAAGTATGTACTAGGGAACCGACTCCTGTTCCCACCCCTGCTGTGACCCCTAGGCCCAAGAGGATTGCCAGAGAAACAGAAATGGGCTCTCTCTTATAACGAGTGACCAGGGGTCTGAAATTATCTTCAAAGCTATCGGAGGAGTGGTATCAAATGCGGGGATTTAGATGCACCATCACACAAAAATGGATAGAGGCATTGGGTGCCTGGGTGGCTCAGTGGGTTAAGCCGCTGCCTTTGGCTCAGGTCATGATCTCAGGGTCCTGGGATCGAGTCCCGCATTGGGCTCTCTGCTCAGCAGGGAGCCTGCTTCCTCCTCTCTCTCTCTCTGCCTGCCTCTCTGTCTACTTGTGATCTCTGTCTGTCAAATAAATAAATAAAATCTTTAAAAGAAAAAAAAATGGATAGAGGCATCAAAGATGCCAGTGGAGATGCATGGTGTGAGCCCAATGTCACAGGCCCACCATAGGCCAGGGCATAGGCCACCTAGGCCAGATAGGGACCAGAAGAAGTAAGGTTTATGGTTTCAGCGCATAAATTTCACAAGGCAGTAGGTGCAGTCGCGATGCAGGTTCCTTGGCCCCTCACCTCAGGGAGAGTTAGCCGGGATTTTGCATCCCAGTTACAGGCCATAGTGGAATTAATGGTTCCCTTATTGGCTATGCCTTCATAATAAGGAGGGGAAGCTGATAAGCAGAGCCAGCAAGAGGTTGTTCGTTCACTATGGGTAGCGTTCAGGGCAAAATATGCCCCCTCTAGATGTCAATAGAGCCCACCTCTATTAGGTGGAATAGTGCTGGGTTGGGGGAAGACTGAGTAGTGGGGGATGTTAGGGGGAATTAAGTCGAGGATGGTGAGGTGGGAAAAGGGGTTCCTGGAGGAAGGCTGTCGGTTATGGGCAGAGAGGGGGGTTTCGAAAGGGGTCCTGGTATTGAGGCTGAACAAGATGGTTTGAGAACTGGATTAGGGCCTACCACGTTAGGAATCTCCATTATCCGCAAGCGAATGGTAAACCATAGACCATCATCATAATTTTCTTTATATAATCGTAGTCCCCATGTCCTTCCTTTATACCACTGAGTTAGAGTGGAAAGATTTCTTCCAGTGGGGGTAAAGGTTATATTTAGGCCATTACATAATGCCAATTTATCACATCCCCCATAGACTGTTTTCCAACAGGTTGGGATTGGATCTTTTCTGTTGTGGTGGGTACTATTTCTTTGGACTTGGATCCAATCCCATGAGGATGAGGGTCACCAGTAGGCAGATCCCGTGGTTTCACATCCCCAAGCCTTATAGTAGAAAGATTCTAAACCACCACATTTTGAAATTTGGGCTTGCTTTCGCCCATCTTTAGGGCAAACATAAAAATCTAAGGAGCTAAGTGCACATCGGGTCTGGGGAAGCGAGCACCCATAATTGTTTCTTCTACCTGGAGGAAATGGCATGCAAACGGGCATGTTATTTGGGTCCTCTTGGTCTGGTATGTCCCAGGTCTCCAACCCCATGAATAACTGGCAAAGATCAGGGGTTAATGATGGCCACCATGTGCCAGGAGTATAGGTCCCAACAATTTTCCATATGACCTGGCCCGTTGGATTCGAAATTTCCCATGCCATTTTTTGAGGCACATGAGGGTTGCCAGAAATCAGGTTAAATTAGTTACATAGAGTCAGCCTTGCCAGGAGTGAAAGGACTGGCCCGAGAAGCAGAGTCATGTTGTGGAATTCTTACGGGTCAACTTGATGTGGAGGGGATTGGTCGGGTGTCGATGGGCAGTCCACTGGTGTCTTTCACCTGGAGTAGAACCTGAGGACTGAAGAAGGTTGTTGGTGTCTTCTGATTGTTGAAGTTTGTTAGTCTCTGGTGGGGACGGGGGTGTGTTGTTCCAGTGGCGATCGGCAGGAACAGGTTTGAGATGACTGGTGTGGATCCAGGCTGCAATGCCGTCGACCTTGACAGCAGTTGGCGTAGTTAGCAGGATCAGGTAGGGTCCTTTCCACCGAGGTTCAAGGTTGCGCACCTGGTGTTGGCGGACGTAGACCCAATCACCTACAGAATAAGAGTGAGGAGTGACAGTACCCAGCCGGTAGGCTTCTGATAGGCCCTTCCAGATATATTTCTGGATGGCCTCCAAGCATTAAGTCTGGGTATTAACGTGGCAGAGGAAGTAATAGATGTCCCATATCCATAGTCAGTCATGTGTTTTAAGGGAGGAGGTCCCCCATAGAGGATTTCAAAGGGGGTTAAGTTTCTCCTAGAGGGGGAAGGGGTATTACGCGCACGGAAAAGGGCATAAGGAAGGAGCACCGTCCAATCTCTTAAGCCAGTCTCTATAGCTAATTTGGTTAAGGTCTCTTTTATAGTTCTATTCATTCTTTCTACCTGTCCTGAACTCTGGGGTCTATAAGCACAATGTAGTTTCCAATTAAACCGCAAGACCCTGGCCAATCCCTGACTTATCTGGGCCACAAATGCAGGTCCATTATCAGATTCTATTACCTTTGGCAGCCCAAATTGGGGAAATATTTCTTCTAAAATTTTCTTGGCCACGACTGTGGCTGTCTCCTTCTTAGTGGGGAAGGCCTCGACCCATCCTGAAAAAGTGTCTATAAAGACTAGCAGATACTTATTTCCATATGTTGCTGGTGTTACCTCGGTGAAGTCTACTTCCCAGAAGATTCCAGGCCTGTTTCCTCGGTCCTGAGTTCCGGGGGAGCCGTCTGCTCGTTGCACATTAGTCATTGTGCAGGCTTCGCAGGAGGAGACAATGTCTTGAGCCAGTTTCCTTGCCCTACCAGGAGGTAGGGATGGTAGATTTTGGTCCTTTAATAATTCCAGCAGCACTCCGGTACCTAGATGGGTGAGGCGGTGGGTGAAAAGCAAAAACTCATCTACTTTTTCTTCTGGGGTCTCCAACTGGGCCTCCAAGTCAGTGACTTCTTCTAATGTAGTCAGGATGTTTGCTACTGCGGGGTCACGCAGGGCGGCCGTTCTTGCCTCCTCGTCTGTGCGACGGTTGCCCTGGGCAACTGGGTTTTCGCCTTTTTGATGTCCAGGGCAGTGTATGATGGCTATCTCCTTTGGGAGGTGGATAGCCTCAAGGAGATCTATAATCTCTTGTTTGTTTTTGATTTCCTTCCCAGCGTAGGTGAGAAGTCCTCGCTGCCGGTAATGGCACCATGTACATGAGCAGTGGCAAAGGCGTAGCGGCTGTCTGTGTAGATATTAGCCCGTTGGCCTGTTGCTAGGCGCAAGGCTTGGGTTAGAGCAATAAGTTCTGCTTTCTGAGCAGAAATTCCAGGCGCTAGGGGTGCAGACCAAACCACAGTGTGAAGCCCGATCACTGCCGCCCCTGCCCGCCGTTGCCCTTGTTGTAGGAAGCTGCTCCCGTCCGTGAACAGAGTTACATCAACATGGGGCAGGGGTCTGTCTTTGAGGTCTGGCCTTGTACCTATTTCTTCAGCCAGGATATCTTGGCAGGAATGGATTATTGGGTCATCTGTCTCCTCTGGCAGCAAGGTGGCAGGATTAAGGAGCACAGGATTGCCGAAAGAGATACGGTCTTTGTCTAACAGGAGGCTCTGATAGTGGGTTATAGGGGCATTGGAGAGCCAACGGTCTGGGGGTTGCCAGATCACACTTTCCAAGGTGTGTGGAGCGATAAGAGTGATTTTCTGTCCCAAAGTCAATTTGTCAGCATCCCTGACAAGTAAAGCTGTAGCGGCTATGACTTTTAGGCATCTTGGCCATCCGCTTGCAACAGGATCCAATCGTTTGGAAAGATAAGCTACGGGACGCTTCCAGGGGCCCAAGGATTGGGTTAGAACCCCTCGTGCCACCCCATTCCTTTCTTCCAAGTACAGGATGAAGGGTTTTTCTACATCTGGTAGAGCTAAGGCGGGAGCTGAAAGCAGTGCCCGCTTTATCCCATCAAAACCTCCTTTTGCTCCTCTTCCCCTTTATAGGGGGTCTCATTTTTGATGAGGGGATAAAGTGGGGCAGCTAAGGAAGCGAAGCCAGGTATCCATAAGCGACAGAAGCCTGCCGTCCCTAGGAACTCCCTTAGTTGCCTTCTAGTCTGAGGGGGCGGTATTTGAGTAACAGTCTTTTTTCTTGCGTCCCTGAGCCATCGTTTACCTTCCTTGATCTTATAGCCTAGAAACGTCACTTCTAACTGGCAGAGTTGAGCCTTTTTGGCAGAGGCTCGAAATCCCAGGGTAGCTAGAGCCCTTAATAGGGCCTTAGTCCCGTGGAGACATTCTTGCTGGGTCTCAGCAGCCAGTAGGAGGTCATCCACATACTGCAAAAGAGTCAAAGTGGGATGTGTCTCCCGGAAGGGTTTCAAGTCTTTATGCAAGGCTTCATCAAACAGGGTGGGAGAATTTCTAAAACCCTGGGGAAGCCGCGTCCAGGTGAGTTGACCCGAAGTCCCAGCGTCAGGATCAGTCCACTCAAAAGCAAAAATGTGCTGGCTGTCAGGGTGCAGCCGCAAACAGAAGAAGGCATCTTTTAAGTCTAGCATGGTGTACCGGACTCGGGAGGGACTTAGCATGCTGAGGAAATTATATGGGTTTGGAACTGTGGGGTGTATTATTTCTACTCGAGTATTTATTTCCCTAAGGTCTTGGACAGGGCGATAGTCATTAGTTCCAGGTTTCTTTGCAGGGAGTAAGGGGGTGTTCCAGGCTGACTGGCAGGGCACTAAGACTCCTTGTTGAAGGAGCCTAGTGATGTGAGGGCGGATGCCCTCTCGAGCTTCCTTACTCATTGGATATTGTTTTACCTGGATAGGGGTGGCAGAGATCTTAAGTGTCACCACTATAGGAGGTTGGGCAGTTGCTAAGCCCAATCCTGCAGTTTCAGCCCAAGCCTCAGGGAAGTCCTGAAGCCATTTTTCTAGATCCGGGAAGTGGTCTACAGGGTTGGGTTTTTCAAACAGCTTGTATTCATCCTCTAGGGTGATGGTCAGGGTATTGACTATAGGCAGAGTTAGTGGAGGGGAAAGATCCTTAGCCGAACGGCATAGGTCCACAATGGGGTTAAGAAAATCTATCAAAGGTCCAGAATCAGTGAAGGTAATTCTAGCTCGCAATTTGGTCAGCAAATCTCTTCCCAGCAGGGGGGAATGGCAATCAGGGAGCACGAAAAAGGAGTGGTGTTCTCTTCCGTTTCCTAAGTCTACTGTCCGCTTGGTGGTCCAGGGGCGGTATCTGCTCCCGTTTGCCCCCCTGACAAGGGCCCGTTTAGATGAAAGAGGTCCTAGGGCCTGTTGCAAGACCGAGTAAACAGCTCCGGTATTGATCTCAAAATCAATAGGAGTCCCCTCCACTAGAAATTTTGCCCTGAGCACAGGGAGGGGGTCCGAGCTCTGTCCCCCCTAATCATCATCTTCAAGAGCTAGGAGATTGGTAGTGCGAGGCGGTGGCTTGTTATTCTTTTTAGGACAGTCTTTGGCCCAATGTCCATGTTCCTTACAGCAGGCGCATTGGTCTGAGGCCAGGTTAGGGCGTTGTCTGGGAGAGTGGCCCAGGTTCCCTATCTTCCTTGAAGTCTTAGTATCTGATTTTCTATCAGTTTCTACTATTGCGGCCAGGATCTTAGTCAATTCCTTATTTCTCCTTTTATCTCTTTCCTTTCCTCCTTTTCTTCCTCTGTTTCCCTTTTATTAAAAATTTTATTAGCCTCTCTGACCAGATCTCTAATAGTTAATTCTTGTAACCCTTCCAGCCTTTGAAGCTTTCTTTTTTTTTTCCAATTTATTTATTTTCAGAAAAACAGTATTCATTATTTTTTCACCACACCCAGTGCTCCATGCAAGCCATGCCCTCAATAATACCCACCACCTGGTACCCCAACCTCCCACCCCCCCACCACTTCAAACCCCTCAGATTGTTTTTCAGAGTCCATAGTCTCTCATGGTTCACCTCCCCTTCCAATTTACCCAAAAGCACATACCCTCCCCAATGTCCATAACCCTACCCCCCTTCTCCCAACCCCCCTCCCCCCAGCAACCCACAGTTTGTTTTGTGAGATTACGAGTCACTTATGGTTTGTCTCCCTCCCTATCCCATCTTGTTTCATGGATTCTTCTCCTACCCACTTAAGCCCCCATGTTGCATCACCACTTCCTCATATCAGGGAGATCATATGATAGTTCTCTTTCTCCGCTTGACTTATTTCGCTAAGCATGATACGCTCTAGTTCCATCCATGTTGTCGCAAATGGCAAGATTTCGTTTCTTTTGATGGCTGCATAGTATTCCATTGTGTATATATACCACATCTTCCTTATCCATTCATCTGTTGATGGACATCTAGGTTCTTTCCATAGTTTGGCTATTGTGGACATTGCTGTTATAAACATTCGGGTGCACGTGCCCCTTTGGATCACTACGTTTGTATCTTTAGGGTAAATTCCCAGTAGTGCAATTGCTGGGTCATAGGGCAGTTCTATTTTCAACATTTCGAGGAATCTCCATGCTGTTTTCCAGAGTGGTTGAACCAGCTTGCATTCCCACCAACAGTGTAGGAGGGTTCCCCTTTCTCCGCATCCTCGCCAGCATCTGTCATTTCCTGACTTGTTGATTTTAGCCATTCTGACTGGTGTGAGGTGATATCTCATTGTGGTTTTGATTTGTATTTCCCTGATGCCGAGTGATATGGAGCACTTTTTCATGTGTCTGTTGGCCATCTGGATGTCTTCTTTGCAGAAACGTCTGTTCATGTCCTCTGCCCATTTCTTGGTTGGATTATTTGTTCTTTGGGTGTTGAGTTTAAGTTCTTTATAGATTTTGGACACTAGTCCTTTATCTGATATGTCGTTTGCAAATATGTTCTCCCATTCTGTCAGTTGTCTTTTGGTTTTGTTAACTGTTTCCTTTGTTGTGCAAAAGATTTTGATCTTGATGAAATCCCAATAGTTCATTTTTGCCTTTGCTTCCCTTGCCTTTGGCGATGTTCCTAGGAAGATGTTGCTGCAGCTGAGGTCGAAGAGGTTGCTGCCTGTGTTCTCCTCAAGGATTTTGATGGATTCCTTTCTCACATTGAGGTCCTTCATCCATTTTGAGTCTATTTTTGTGTGTGGTGTGTGTGGTGTAAGGAAATTTCATTTTTCTGCACGTGGCTGTCCAATTTTCCCAACACCATTTATTAAAAAGGCTGTCTTTTTTCCATTGGACATTCTTTCCTGCTTTGTCAAAGATTAGTTGACCATAGAGTTGAGGGTCTATTTCTGGGCTCTCTATTCTGTTCCATTGATCTATGTGTCTGTTTTTGTGCCAGCACCATGCTGTCTTGATGATGACAGCTTTGTAATAGAGCTTGAAGTCCGGAATTGTGATGCCACCAATTTTGGCTTTCTTTTTCAATATCCCTTTGGCTATTCGAGGTCTTTTCTGGATCCATATAAATTTTAGGATTATTTGTTCCATTTCTTTGAAAAAGATGATGGTACTTTGATAGGAATTGCATTAAATGTGTAGATTGCTTTAGGTAGCATAGACATTTTCACAATATTTATTCTTCCAATCCAGGAGTATGGAACATTTTTCCATTTCTTTGTGTCTTCCTCAATTTCTTTCATGAGTACTTTATAGTTTTCTGAGTATAGATTTTTTGCCTCTTTGGTTAGGTTTATTCCTAGGTATCTTATGGTTTTGGGTGCAATTGTAAATGGGATTGACTCCTTAATTTCTCTTTCTTCTGTCTTGTTGTTGGTGTAGAGAAATGCAACTGATTTCTGTGCATTGATATTATACTCTGACACTTTACTGAATTCCTGTACAAGTTCTAGCAGTTTTGGAGTGGAGTCTTTTGGGTTTTCCACATAGAGTATCATATCATCTGCGAAGAGTGATAATTTGACTTCTTCATTGCTGATTTGGATGCCTTTAATTTCCTTTTGTTGTCTGATTGCTGAGGCTAGGACTTCTAGTACTATGTTGAATAGCAGTGGTGATAATGGACATCCCTGCCGTGTTCCTGACCTTAGTGGAAAAGCTTTCAGTTTTTCTCCATTGAGAATGATATTTGCAGTGGGTTTTTCATAGATGGCTTTGATGAAATTGAGGTATGTGCCCTCTATCCCTACACTTTGAAGAGTTTTGATCAGGAAGGGATGCTGTACTTTGTCAAATGCTTTTTCAGCATCTATTGAGAGTATCATATGGTTCTTGTTCTTTCTTTTATTGATGTGTTGTATCACATTGACTGATTTGCGGATGTTGAACCAACCTTGCAGCCCTGGGATAAATCCCACTTGGTCGTGGTGAATAATCCTTTTAATGTACTGTTGAATCCTATTGGCTAGTATTTTGGTGAGAATTTTCGCATCTGTGTTCATCAAGGATATTGGTCTATAGCTCTCTTTTTTGATGGGATCCTTGTCTGGTTTTGGGATCAAGGTGATGCTGGCCTCATAAAATGAGTTTGGAAGTTTTCCTTCCATTTCTATTTTTTGGAACAGTTTCAGGAGAATAGGAATTAGTTCTTCTTTAAATGTTTGGTAGAATTCCCCCGGGAAGCCGTCTGGCCTTGGGCTTTTGTTTGTTTGGAGATTTTTAATGACTGTTTCAATCTCCTTACTGGTTATGGATCTGTTCAGGCTTTCTATTTCTTCCTGGTTCAATTTTGGTAGTTTATATGTTTCTAGGAATGCATCCATTTCTTCCAGATTATCAAATTTGTTGGGGTAGAGTTGCTCATAGTATGTTCTTATAATAGTTTGTATTTCTTTGGTGTTAGTTGTGATCTCTCCTCTTTCATTCATGATTTTATTTATTTGGGTCCTTTCTCTTTTCTTTTTGATAAGTCTGGCCAGGGGTTTATCAATTTTATTAATTCTTTCAAAGAACCAGCTCCTAGTTTCGTTGATTTGTTCTATTGTTTTTTTGATTTCTATTTCATTGATTTCTGCTCTGATCTTTATGATTTCTCTTCTCCTGCTGGGCTTAGGGTTTCTTTCTTGTTCTTTCTCCAGCTCCTTTAGGTGTAGGGTTAGGTTGTGTACCTGAGACCTTTCTTGTTTCTTGAGAAAAGCTTGTACCACTATATATTTTCTTCTCAGGACTGCCTTTGTTGTGTCCCACAGATTTTGAACCGTTGTATTTTCATTATCATTTGTTTCCATGATTTTTTTCAATTCTTCTTTAATTTCCCGGTTGACCCATTCATTCTTTAGAAGGATGCTGTTTAGTCTCCATGTATTTGGGTTCTTTCCAAACTTCCTCTTGTGGTTGAGTTCTAGCTTTAGAGCATTGTGGTCTGAAAATATGCAGGGAATGATCCCAATCTTTTGATACCGGTTGAGTCCTGATTTAGGACCGAGGATGTGATCTATTCTGGAGAATGTTCCATGTGCACTAGAGAAGAATGTGTATTCTGTTGCTTTGGGATGAAATGTTCTGAATATATCTGTGATGTCCATCTCATCCAGTGTATCATTTAACGCCTTTATTTCCTTGTTGATCTTTTGCTTGGATGATCTGTCCATTTCAGTGAGGGGAGTGTTAAAGTCCCCTACTATTGTTGTATTATTGTTGATGTGTTTCTTTGATTTTGTTATTAATTGGTTTATATAGTTGGCTGCTCCCACGTTGGGGGCATAGATATTTAAAATTGTTAGATCTTCTTGTTGGACAGAACCTTTGAGTATGATATAGTGTCCTTCCTCATCTCTTATTATAGTCTTTGGCTTAAAATCTAATTGATCTGATATAAGGACTGCCACTCCTGCTTTTTTCTGATGTCCATTAGCATGGTAAATTCTTTTCCACCCCCTCACTTTAAATCTGGAGGTGTCTTCGGGTTTAAAATGAGTTTCTTGGAGGCAACATATAGATGGGTTTTGTTTTTTTATCCATTCTGATGCCCTGTGTCTTTTGATTGGGGCATTTAGCCCATTAACATTCAGGGTAACTATTGAGAGATATGAAATTAGTGCCATTGTATTGCCTGTAAGGTGACTGTTACTGTATATTATCTTTGTTCTTTTCTGATCTACCACTTGTAGGCTCTCTCTTTGCTTAGAGGTCCCCTTTCAATATTTCCTGTAGAGCTGGTTTGGTGTTTGCAAATTCTTTCAGTTTTTGTTTGTCCTGGAAGCTTTTAATCTCTCCTTCTATTTTCAATGATAGCCTAGCTGGATATAGTATTCTTGGCTGCATGTTTTTCTCGTTTAGTGCTCTGAAAATATCATGCCAGCTCTTTCTGGCCTGCCAGGTCTCTGTGGATAAGTCAGCTGCCAATCTAATACTTTTACCATTGTATGTTACAGACTTCTTTTCCTGGGCTGCTTTCAGGATTTTCTCTTTGTCACTAAGGCTTGTAAATTTTACTATTAGGTGACGGGGTATGGGCCTATTCTTATTGATTTTGAGGGGCGTTCTCTGAACCTCCTGAATTTTGATGCTCGTTCCCTTTGCCATATTGGGGAAATTCTCCCCAATAATTCTCTCCAGTATACCTTCTGCTCCCCCCTCTCTTTCTTCTTCTTCTGGAATCCCAATTATTCTAATGTTGTTTCGTCTTATGGTGTCACTTATCTTTCGAATTCTCCCCTCATGATCCCATAGCTGTTTGTCCCTCTTTTGCTCAGCTTCTTTATTCTCTGTCATTTGGTCTTCTATATCGCTTGTTCTTTCTTCTGCCTCATTTATCCTAGCAGTGAGAGCCTCCATTTTTGATTGAACCTCATTAATAGCTTTTTTGATTTCAACTTGGTTAGATTTTAGTTCTTTTATTTCTTCAGAAAGGGCTTTTATATCTCCCAAGAGGGTTTCTCTAATATCTTCCATGCCTTTTTCAAGCCCGGCTAGAACCTTAAGAATTGTCATTTTGAAATCTAGATCTGACATATTACCAATGTCTGTATTGATGAGGTCCCTAGCCTTCGGTACTGCCTCTTGTTCTTTTTTTTTGTTGTGAATTTTTCCACCTTGTCATTTTGTCCAGCTAAGAGTATATGAAGGAGCAAGTAAATACTAAAAGGGTGGCAACAATCCCAGGAAAATATGCTTTAACCAAATCAGAAGAGATCCCAAATCGTGAGGGGGGAGAAAATCCCCCCTCACGATTTCTCCCCCCTCACGATTTCTCCCCCCTCACGATTGGGTGAGGGATCTCCTCTGATTGGGATCTCTTCTGGTTGGGATCTCCCAATCTCTTCTGATTGGGATCTCTTCTGATTTGAAAAAAAGAATTAAAGAAAGAGATTGAATTAAAAATTCAATCAAGAATTAAAAAAAGAATTAAAAAAAGAGATTGAAGAGATTGGGATCTCTTCTGATTTGGGGATAAAAAGAGGTTCAAAAATAAAGAAAGAAAATAAAGAATTAAAAAAAAGAAAACGAATAAAGAAAAGTATAAAAAAGAAAAAATATTTATATATTAGATAAGCTAGTTAAAAAACATTTAAAAAGAAAAGGATAAAAGTTAAAAAAAATTTAGCAGAAGAAGAGAAAAAAAATGAAAAAAAAAATTAAATTAACTGCAAGACTAAAAATCACAGGGAGAAAGCCATGAGTTCCGTGGTTTGTCTTCTCCTCCTCTGGAATTCTGCTGCTCTCCTTGGTATTGAAACTGCACTCCTTGGTAGGTGAACTTGGTCTTGCCTGGATTTCTTGTTGATCTTCTGGGGGAGGGGCCTGTTGTAGTGATTCTCAAGTGTCTTTGCCCCAGGCGGAATTGCACCGCCCTTTCCAGGGGCCAGACTGAGTGATCCGCTCGGCTTTGCTTTCAGGAGCTTTTGTTACCTGAGCGCTTTCCGTAGAGTTCCGGAGGACGGGAATACAAATGGTGGCCTCCTGGTCTCTGGCCCGGAGGAGCCGAGAACTCGGGGCCCCGCTCCCCAGTGCACCCTCAGTGAACAGCTCCTAGTAACTCCCGTCTGCCCAACCTCCGGCCGCGCTCCGAGCTCACCGAGCCTGCGACCAGTTCAAGGCAACACCGAGCTGTGAGCTTACTGTCGGCTCTGTCTCTGTAGCCGGCTTTCCTGTTCCAATATCCGCAAGCTCTGCAACACTCAGACACCCATGATCCTTCTGTGACCCTGCGAGACCTGAGGCCACGCCAACCCCACGTGGGCTTTGCCCTGGTTTAGCCTCTGGAGTGATGTCCCTCAGCGGAACAGACTTTTAAAAGTCCTGATTTTGTGCTCCGTTGCTCCGCCGCTTGCCAGGAGCCAGCCCTTCCCCCCGGGGTCTATCTTCCCATTGCTTTGGATTCACTTCTCTGCCAGTCCTACCTTTCAGAAAGTGGTTGTTTTTCTGTTTCTAGAATTGCTGTTCTTCTTCTCTTCGATCTGCCGATGGATTTGCAGGTGTTTGCAATCTTTAGATAAGCTATCTAGCTGATCTCCTGCTAGCTGAAGTAGTCTCAGCCTGCTACTTCTCCGCCATCTTGACTCCTCCCCCTGAAGCTTTCTTCTTATATCTGTTGCTGATTGCCTTATAAAAGCCATGGCCACAGATGCCTGTTGTTCCTCCGAGTGGGGGTCAAAAGGAGTATACCTCCGTTAGGCATCTAGAAGTCTTTCTAAAAATAGGGAGGGGCTTTCGGTAGGGCCCTGGATTACATTTCTTACCTTGGCCAAATTAGTGGGCTTTGGAGCTACTGCCCTGAGACCTGCCGCTAGAGTCTGGCGATAGATTTCGAGGTGTCTCCTACCTTCAGGCAGATTGGGATCCCAATCAGGGGATTCACCTCATTAGAGGTGAATATTCATCAATCAGATTAGGAAGCTGTGTAGGTTGCCTGCCAGGGCCAGGCACGTTCTTTTGGGCGTTTAGGAGAACATTTTCCTTCTCTTCAGAGGTGAGAAGGACAGAGAGCAGCTGTTGGCAGTCGTCCCATGTAGGTTGATGGGAGTTCATTAGGGAGATAATTAGATCAGTCAAGCGTACAGGGTCTTCAGAGAAAGGAGGGTTATAATTTTTCCAGTTATAGAGATCAGAAGAGGAGAAAGGCCAATATTGGAGGGTTGGCATGTGGCCTCCTTGCCCATTTGGAATGTCTGGACCAAATGGTCTGAGCAGGAGTACAGTTGCCCTTGCCTCAGAACCCTGGTCATTGTCAGTTCGAGCCGTGCGGCTTCGGGTGCCATGTACTGGCCCAGAAGGAGAGGTGGAGGAGTCAGGCATAGGGGCTGAAGGAGTGGGAGGGGCAATAGGAGGTATTGGTGGAGGATTATAAGGGGGTAGAGGTTGGGGTAGAGGCTGTGGTCCAGGTGCAGGAGGGTAAGGAGGGGGGAGTTTCAAAGAGAAGGTGATCTTGCGAGTCTGGAAGTACAGAGGGCCTGGGAGTAGTTGGTGGAACAGGCGCTTTCAGGGCAAGAACGGTCAGATTTGCAGGCAGAGGGGACAGAGGAGGTAGGGGATTGGGAGCGGGAGGCAGAAAGGCTTAACCCAAGAGGGAAGATTTCCGCAGAGATCCTGCCATACTAAGATATAAGGCTTCTGGTCCAGATGTCCCTCGGGCTGAGGCCAATAAATGATGTTCTTGACCTGTAAAATCAGGGAAAGGTGGAAAGATCCCTCTGGGAGCCAGTTGACCTTAAAAGATGGCCATTCAGAGGTACAGAGAGTCTGCCATTTAGTTTTCTTTATAGAGAGGGAGAGATTATGAACCTTAGCCCGAACTTCAGACCAATGGGCTAGGGTTAGGGACAGAGGAGTGGATGTGTTTTGTCCCATCTCGAGGTACAGGAAGATTCCTGCGATCACTAAACCTAGAAAGAAACAAGACGCAAGCGCTTGTCCCCACCGGGACTGTAGGAGAAATGAAAAATAAAATAAAGGCCTATGGTAGTGTTTTCTGGGATATAACAGATGTAGATCTTCCAGATCTACCAGATAGGAGGCTATCAGGCGTGCCTGGCCCTCCTTCACCTCTGGGGCATCCCCCAGGGTTGCAACCGGTGTCTCCTGGACACGTCTGTCAGACACTGAAGGTTGCCCAGATATCACCAGAAATCACAAGAGAACAGAATCCGAACAGAATCAGACTAACATGTGCACATGAATATCGGTACCGAAAAAGAAATAGGCGCCATAAATTTACCCAAAGAGCGAGTTGGGGCCATCCCGTCTGGCGTCCCGTTGGCTGGGTCAAATCTTGGTGGAACCTCCAAATGTTAAGGTCGAGAGGACCTCAACCTAGGGAGGTGCAGAGGAACGACACCAAGACAGCACTTTCTGCAACAGCACGGGAGTTTATTGTTCCAGCATGCTGGGGCTCTACAACATACCTGGGAGTCAGGTAGAGGCCGAGAGCCCCGATCAGGGGGAGTGCATAGCTTTTATACATTTTGGAGATGGGGTTGGACTGACAGTTAACAGTTTCAGTTCCCTTTGATCTTGCATAGTCTACATTTCTTAATTCTTTTTCAGGGTGCGGTTAGGGTCAGGTGATAGTCAGGAGACCGAGGGGAGTGCATGTTGCAGCAAGTGGTTACAGAAAGGCAAATAAGCAGTTAGCAATTAGCAGGGGTCTTGTGCAATTTAACTGTTTTAGTTCCTGACCTCTTCAAAATAAAAACACAGGAGGAAAGAGAGGGGGAAAAAAGAGAGCCACAATATCCTATTTGTTCCTGTGGGGTGCTCCTAAAAGGAACATACTAGGGAGCTGGTTGCCCTATAATTCCCTGGGTCCTGGGGAGTGGGTGATACTGGGTGGACCTTGGCTCCCTCCCTCCTCTATTTCACTATTGATCCCCAGGATGAGCTTTTTGTGAGTTACTTTTATTAAATATTAAACATAGTTTATATTCCAGTGCTTGTTTTCTGGCATTCGAGCAACTTTCTGTTTGAGAATTCTTATTGTTTTATCTGCTAGCTAAGCTGAAGAAACCACCTTAGCAAGGCAGAACAAACATCCAATGATTAAAGGCCTAGGTACCAGGCATTATCAATGGCCCAGCACTGCTAGCTGCATGAAAGAGTGCTAAACTCGAAATTAAATGCCTCATCAAAATGCCCACCTAATCCCAGGCCTTCACAAAATCATGTAACATCTGCCATCCCAGCTCAGCTTTGAGGACTGTGACATCAGGACAGGGCCTGGTGCGTGCCTGGGACTCTTCACAGTTGAATAGAAAAGTTCCCAAGGGGAAGGAAAAAGCACAGAGTTAAATATTCAGTTTGGAGGCTGGACAAGCCCTCAAAGATCAACTTTCCTCAGAAATGGCTATAGAATTAGACAAACCGAATCAATCAGAAAAATCTACATTTGTTTCCTAGATTCTTAATATCTATATCCTTAATACATTCAATGACCAAAATAGTGCGAATTTTTGTTTGAGAACCAAATAAATGCTTTTTTAAAGCTGTGGGAATTCACTGAAAATGGCAGGCATTTGAGACACAAGATGTAGTAGTAGTACACCATTTGGGCTGTAAAGTTCCTAAGCTCCTACTTCTATCTGGGTGACTTTTGCTGCCCAATTTAACCTCCCTGGGTCTTCACTTCCTTGTTTATAAAAGGAGTATGTCCAGCCTGGAGAATTTTTGTAAGGTTAAGAGATAACGTGTGCAATAAACTTGGCACAATGCCCAGCACTCAGTAGGGACACAGTAAGTGATTAAATATTATCTTAGATTTTTTTTCAGGACAATCCTAATAGTTAGTCAGTATCAGAAAAACAGAACAAACTTTAGCCATGTAACATCCATGTGTTTAAAAGTAGTATTGGGATAAAATCGTAGGTTATCAAGAAGGTATGTATTACTGATATTGGTCCAAGTTCTGCTGTTGCCCCAATTTATAGGTGAAATAAGAGATAAGTTTTGCAACACAGATAAAAGACAAATCACCAAGAAAAAGAAAGGGAGACTTTATGACCTGGAAGAAGAAAGGTGTTTCTGTAAACCAAACCGCATCAACCCACAGAGAGGGTATCCCCGTGAGAAGGCAAGAGTGAGAAGCAGAGGTGATCCTGGGGCAGTTAGTGGCCATTACATTGTAATCACTTTCCCAGGCCAAATTGGCAGTGATGGTGTTTAGAAGTTTCCTACAGCACCACATTTATTCTTTTTATATCCTGTTCTTCCATAGGTACCTCATGTTTTGAGGTTATTCCAGATTTTTACATTCTAAGAAATTATTCTGCAGACATGACAGGCTCTTCCCTTAATACCCATGTTTCCTGTTTGTCGTCCTGGATAACATTTCCCATCTCAGGCAGAGAAATCCACATCAGAAGCAGATCAAAGCCTGTGCATAAGGGACAGAGGTCCAGATCCCCTCATTCCTTGCTAATTGTCATCTGAGCAGAAAGCCTTCCTGAGAGGGACTCCACTTCACTCACCAGGACTTTGGGCTATGCTTTGCCTCTGGAATTCACAATTAAAATGAGATAGTCAGATCGAACAATTCTAGACGAGCCCTGTTTAAAAAGGATGCATACTGTTTCCACTTAATGTGGCAATCATTTGTAGCGGGCAGACATCATGTTGTGAGGTGAGAACATGTATTATTTATCTCATTTTAAGAAGAATGCGTAAGGTTTTATTTTCCTCAAAAGATCTATCCCAAACTCCAAACTCTTAATAGTTCAGAGAGCAAGATTGATAAAAGTGTGCACAAAAGAATTTTCCTGTCACTTCATTGTTTCTCTGAATTTAATAGGTTCATGTACTTACTAGAGTATAAACAGTTAAAATATACATGCTGGAGAACTAGTGGTTTTGCTCATTTTGCAAAGGTATTGGTAATATATAGCAGTCTGATCAGAAAGGCAGGTAGGCCCAATTAGGTCTTTAATGTCAGTCATATGGGCCTCTGAGAAGTAGAAAAAGCTGGAACTTATTTAAAATTCAAAAAACATTTTTTAGTGCCTACTCTCTACCAGCCAGTAGACATGCAAAGATTGACCAGATTTGGTCCGTACTTTCCAGAAGCAAACTGTGTAATGATAAGAACCTAAGGATAGCATCAACAATACTACTAATTGTTGAATTCACACCACAGGCCTGACCCAGCATTGAAACTTTCATGCACATTCTCATAAACTTGTAGTCAACAATTTTACAGACCATAAATTGAGACTGAAGAGTTAAATGAACTTCCCGAGGGGTTTCATAAATGTGGATTTTACTATGATTCAGATTTGGTGGAGCCAACAGTTCAGAAGACAACTCTAATTGAAAAGACAGTTTGTTACTCACAGTTCCCAAGAGGAGAAGGCAGCCAAGGATAGTGCACAGGGAAGCACCAGGGTTGACCAGGAGGCAGAGATAGTGGGAGGGAAATGTGGGCAAACACCTTTATTGTGGTTTCTTTGGGTGGGAACATGTAAGGTAAGCAGCTTTTTTTTTTTTTCCCAATTTATTTATTTTCAGAAAAACAGTATTCATTATTTTTTCACCACACCCAGTGCTCCATGCAAGCCGTGCCCTCTATAATACCCACCACCTGGTACCCCAACCTTCCACCCTCCCCCCGCCACTTCAAACCCCTCAGACTGTTTTTCAGAGTCCATAGTCTCTCATGGAGGGAATTTGGGTAAGCAGCTTTAGGATTGGCTAGTTGGAACAATTTCCATTGGCTCTGAGGTGGAGGGGCTTCCCCTAGTTGCCTGGTACCTGGCCTCATGTGATTAGGGCTTAGGGAATAGTGGTCTGGAGCATAAAAGCCCCATGAAGGGAGGCTATTGGGAATACAGACTCCGGATTTGTTGGTTTGCAGATAAAAGGAGCATTGCCAGCTGAGTCCTTTACTTATTCTAGCAACTGGTTTAACCTGGGAGAGGCAGTCTTTCCAGGGACACTAGTTATCAAAATATCAGAAACACCTGGTTAATAATTGAAGTCACAGAGCTGAAAAGACAGAATTTGATCTCTGGTCTAGCTACAGAGCAACCAATCCCTTAATACTGAATCTTTCCCAGGGTCGATGGCATAGTATTCCTTCATCCCTTGGGTTCTCTATCCAGTTTACTTCACTCAGCAGTAAGTAATTCAGAAAAAATGCTAATATTCCATTCATCCCTATAAACAGAAGCAGGATTTGGTTCTTTGGAATTGAACCCTGTTGCCTCTACAGACTAGTTTTTCACTGAACTTTAGTTTTTCTCACTGCAAAGAAGAAAAGGATAATGCTTACTTGAAGAGTTGTTCTAGAGAATAGAATAAGTATTAGTACACATTTTAGACTGTAGAGTGTGCTCAATGAATACTATCTGCTTAAGAATTACCTAGGTGGGGCGCCTGCGTGGCTCAGTGGGTTAAAGCCTCTGCCTTTGGTTCAGGTCATGACCTCAGGGTCCTGGGATCGAGCCCCACATCAGGTTCTCTGCTCAGCTGGGAGCCTGCTTCCCCCTGCCTCTCTGCCTACTTGTGATCTCTCTCTCTCTCTCTGTGTGTCAAATGAATAAATAGAATTTAAAAAAAAAAGAATTACACAGGAAATTTTCTTGTCTGTGGAGTTCTTGTTGGCATAAAACATTAACAGACCTTAAATACTTTTAAGGGTGTAAATGATAGTGATGTTTAGACAGAAGATACTGTTGTGGACTGAATGTGTGTCACTTCGAATTCCCATGTTGAGGTTCTAATACCATTATGAAGGAATTTGCAAATGAGGACTTCAGGAGGTGATTAGGATTAGATCAGGTCCTGAGAATGGGGCCCTCCTGATGGGAATAACGCCTTTATAAAGAGAAGAGACACTAGACCTCCCACCTCTGGGAGGTCATAGGGTCATAGACTGCTTTCTACATACCAGGAAGATGGGACCGTGGCACTCTGCAAGAGCAGCCCGAACTAAGGCCAGTCTTCAGATGCTTCTAGGTAAAGAGATTCTTTTACTAGATTTTGTAGAATTATAAAAGCATCACAGACGAACAAGGTTCTAGAGAGCATCTACAATTTAGTAAGCAGTCTTAAGGGGATTAAATGACTTTCCTTCTTCTCCCAAATCCTGCCTCTCAGGTGGCAGCCAAAACTGTAACAGAGGTCCTTGGATTTAATTCCCAGTATAGATGTTCTTCTTCATCCTTGTGGTCAAGGTTGGCTTTGTATTCACAATAAAATGTCAACAACGTAAGAAGGTATGATATGAGATATACATAATATATATGTAATTTATATATAACATATATAATATTATATAATATTCTGTACTCATCACTTGGGTTTCCAAATATATTTTGCTTTCATCATTTCGGATTCCAAATATTACATTCATTCTTATTAGGAGGATATCTCGTTACTGTCCTCGTTAAGATGCTCACAACTAATCAGTTGGTAGGACCATGCACAAAACCAGTCACAGAATTAAACAGGGCAGGAGCCCTCAGCCAGGTGGCTATGGTTCATTTCTTTTCACTTCAACCCTACCACCTCTGACCCCACAGCTAGAGATAATTTGTTATCTGGCCAGTCTATCAGCCTGAACAGAAGCTTAAGTGGTAGTATTATCTACTGAGAAGCAGGGCATGTTTGGGAGTCAGGTTGAGAGTTGTGGGGCATCAAGAAAAATGAAGAGTAGCCCGTGTATAGGTTTTACCTCCAAAATATATATCCAGATGGTTCTTTAGTTGTATCTTGAAAAATAGTTTTGTTTGTTTGTTTGTTTGTTTTGTTGTTGTTGTTGTTGTGTTGCTGGATCATTATGGACTGAAAATAAAAAGGTGTACTTGAGAGAAGAGCACAAACCAGGATGTGGTATTTTTTTTTTTTTAAAGATTTTATTTATTTATTTGACAGAGATCACAAGTAGGCAGAGAGGCAGGCAGAGAGAGAGAGGAGGAAGCAGGCTCCCTGCTGAGCAGAGAGCCCGATGCGGGACTCGATCCCAGGACCCTGAGATCATGACCTGAGCCGAAGGCAGTGGCTTAACCCACTGAGCCACCCAGGTGCCCCAGGATGTGGTATTTGAAGGCATCTCACCTCCTTACATTTGGGGTGTTAACTGCAAGGAGTCACACAACAGTCTCCACATGAGGGCTGCAGTGCCCATTCCAGGTGGGGGACACACGCTGGCACCTTCAGGTACCGGCCAAGGAAGGACGTCCTAGGTCAGACCCTGAGACGGGAGCCCTGGGCATCAGGTAAGGGCTCTGCGTTCGCCAGTTCTGACATTCCCTGAGAGGATTCGGCCCCAGGTCATTTTCCTGAAAGGAGTCTTAAAGGTCATCTACTTAATTTATTTAGATGAGTAGCTGATGTGCAACTGCATATACTCTCAAAAGTTTAAAAAAATTTTTAATTCTTGCTTTCATACATATTTTGCAGCCTATAGAGGCAGTATGGTGCAGTGGTTAAAGGAATGGATTTTTTTTTTAAACTGAACAGACGGTTGCTAAAACCCCATGTCTGCCACTGGGCAATTTCTACAACAAATCTTGGAACTATAGTCTCCTAATATGTAAAATATGGAGATAAAACCTACCTCATTAATTGTTGCAAATTTTAAGTAAACTGGTACAAGAATTTAGCACAGAACTTATATCAGTGGAAGTGGTAAGTGTTGTTGTTGTCCTGGTGTATGATTTTCCTATGTCAGCATGCTGGTGCTGGATCATGGTAGAAACTAGAATGGACTGCATAAAACGACACATTAACTGAATCCAGTTACTGATTTTATTACTGTGTCTTACTATTTTGTCTGACCTGACCACTTGTTTTGGTTTCGTCTCGACCAAGTGTCATTTACAGACACTTGGTCGAGACGAAACCAAAACAAGTGGTTAATCCAAACTAATGAGCTGAGAAATCAAGGTAAGCAGACACTCTCTTGGCTCCATCCTCTACATTCTCAGTTCTTTGTACTTTGCTTTCAGAGGGAAGTTTGTAAGCACAGTGAGAAAATTCATAATTAGCAGCTTTATGCAACTTTAATGTACCAATACAAGATGATAAAAAACGTTATGGATATACTGTACCAGAAGATGAAATGGAACCCTGGCATTATTATTATTATTATTATTTTCTGAAATGACACAACAAGTAACACTGGTGCAATAAAGTTAAGTCTAGAATTAGTGTTCACTTTATGTACTTAAAGCTAACAAACAAGATTTTTGTTCTCTTTCAATTCTCCCTGTTCGGTTTTTAACTTCCTCCTGTTCTTCAGAACCCAAGTATTCAGTGTTTCCTGTCACCCTGAACCTTCTGGATCCGGGCACTCCCAAGCTCCTTTAACTTTTTATTGGTAAGATGCATATGTGTGATGGAGGTCACTTTCTGTGTAAATGGTTCTGTGTCCTCTCCCAGATAGTCTCACCTTCTGCCTTGGAATATTCCTCTCAGTGTGCCAAGTAATCAAGAAGGAACCTGTGAGAAAAAGGTGTGTTTTCTTTTTCTTTCTTTCTTTCCTTCCTTTTCCCCTTCCTTTCTTTTTTCTCTTCTTTCTATTTCTCTTTTCTCCCTCTTTCTTTCTCTTTGTCTTTCTTCCTCCTTCTTTCTTTCTTCCTCCTTTTCTTTCTCTTTCTTTCTTCCTCCTTTTCTTTCTCTTTCTTTCTTCCTCCTTTTCTTTCTCTCTCTCTTCCTTTCTTTGAGGGAGAGAGAGAGAGAGGAGGGAAGGGCCAGAAGGAGAGAGAGAGAGAGAGAGAATCCCAAGCAGGCTCCATGCCTAGCACAGAACCTGACACGCCTGACCCCACAGCCCTGACTTGAGCCGAAATCAAGAATCGGATGCTTACCAACTGAGCAACACCTGGCATCCTGAAAAGGTGCCTTTTAAAGAATACTGGCTAACTTAAATTCTTAGAATAACATGAAGCTGCAAATGTTTGTTGATCCTGCTGAAGTTAGTGTTGAGTCAAGGGGTCATTTCAGTTGATCCCAGCTGAGCACCACCAAGTTGAAAGTCAAGATTAGTTCCTTAGGTCTAGGGAGCACATGGGACCCTTTAAGGGGTATGGGGTAGGGAAGGATGAGAGTAGAACAACGGGGACTTTATAATCAGATAGCTATGGGTTTATATACTGTCAAGATATGTAATTGGTGTTGTGATTTGAGGCTTCTTATGAAAAATTCTCTGGGTTATAACTTTCTCATGTAAAGAATGTAAATAGGACATCTGTAGGGGGCCTCTGCTATTTCTGATTATTTAGTCTTATTAGATTTAGCAAATAAAAATAAAGAACAGCCTTTTAACTTTGAATTTCAAATGATCACATCTTAGTGAAAGTATGTCCCAAATATTGGTGGAACTTACTTATGTGAAAAGTTATGCTGTATTTGGGACATACTCTAAAAAATTGTTCACTATCTGTCTGAAATATAAATTTAGGTGATTATTTATATTTTATTAAGCAACTCTATGCTTATTCCATCCCCCTATTCTCTGATAATTCCTGATGTTCTTCTGGGGAATCACCCCTTCTCCCAGTTTAAATCCATGTGTTTCAGGTAGAGTTACTACTGCCTAGGTACTAAACAGGCAATAGGATACAGGTTTGGCCAGTCACCAGATTCTCCTTGTCACTGTTTCTTTCTTTCTTTCTTTTTTTTTTTTTTTTTAAGATTTTATTTATTTACTTGACACAGAGAAAAATCACAAGTAGGCAGAGAGGCAGGCAGAGAGAGAGGGGGAAGCAGGCTCCCCGCCGAACAGAGAGCCTGATGCGGGGCTCGATCCCAGGACCCTGAGATCGTGACCTTGGTGAAAGGCAGAGGCTTGACCCACTAAGCCACCCAGGTGCCCCTCCTTGTCACTGTTTCTTGCTCAGAGCTGGGCATGTGATCTGCAGGGTCCAGTTGGACTCAATTCTGGGACTCAGTGAAACAACCCAAAGAAAAATTTACTTTCTCTTGGGACTGATGAGATGCATAAATAAGCCAAGAGCGGCTGACAGCTGGTTTGCTAATATGATTTGAGAGCCTGGTGAAGAACTGAGCCAGGATGACAGTGTAGACCTCAGAGCTAGAGAGTAATACTGTGTCTTGATGATCTTCTCTGAGTCCCTGGATTTGCCTGTGCGTGCAGTCAGCCCACCTTGCATTATGTGACTCTGTGCCTTTTTATAAACCACTTTTTGACTTAAGCCATTTTGAGTTGCATTTCTACCAACCGTAACCGGAAGTGTTCTGAAAAATACAGAGCATCATCAAATTTTGTGAGTATGAAATGAAAAACTCTGGAAAGAGCTAAACAGAGAGTCTGACACATGGAAGATGTTTAGTAAATATCTGTCCCACTCTCCCACATACACATAAATCCCAAAGCACCACACACATACACATCCCCTGTCCTAATGCAAACAGTGATAGATGCATGAGAATGGATGCAGTCATTCAAAGTTACCCCCCAAACCAAAAAGAAACAACTTAGGAAAAACAAAAAAACAAAAACAAACTATGAGTTCAGGTTTATTTTCTTTATATGAGAGAGCACTCTTTTTAACTTCCTGTGAGCACAAGATACAGCAGCTCCTCTCCAAAGCCAAGAAATGCAAATACAAATGAAAAACCCCTTATTGATTAGTAAAGATTATAATAATAAAATATGAGGCACTTTAATCTTCTTGAATCCATGCAATACTGCCATGATTACTAATTGAACTGAGATATTTGCTTTCCTAAAAGTTTAAAGAAAATTATTTCCCAGCTTATGCTAGCCTAACAAGCATTGGGGAAATGGGCTGATCTTTAGTTCTGCGTATTGCTATGAGAAAAACGTGTTTCTGTTTCAATCTGTTTTAAAGGGTATATGTAGAGTAGTATGATGTAGCATTTCTATTGGTAAACCCACTGAGAATATAGTCTAGTAATCTGGTTTCAGGGTGATATGTTTAAATATTGCCCAAGTCATAAGGCTAACCACAGTATAGTCTAATAGATTATAACATCATCTTCACTTCCTTAATTACCATAATTACTTCATTTTTATACCTTATAGTCCTGTAATATAAGCAAGCATCTATGCTGAAGGCTTTGGATCTAGAGGAACATGGACTGAAGGCCAGTTCTGACAATCGCTAGCTTCATGGGTGCTACAAATAAAACTTGTTATTTTCCTTTTCCCATAATCATTGACACTCTGTCACTTCATGTGTAAAGCAAGCTGCTGTGAGAACTGAAGATAATACGTGATGTGTACCTGGCAACATATCTAGAACAAGGTAGAAGCTCACAAAATCATGAGCTCCAGAAATAACTGAATCACAGCTGTGTTGAGTTTTTATGGGTTAGCCTCTGAGGAGATGGTTGCCAGGTCCATAAACTGGCAAGTTTTGTCCTGTTGACTTTGAATCCCCTGAAGTCAGAACATGGTATTTCACCACAGTTTCTTCCAGTTGTTTTGGTCAGTACGTAGTTGGGATTTTGGCTTCTAAGATGACAGTCTCTTTTATGTATTTGATCTGTTCTTATCCCTTACTTATATTTAACTGAACACTTTTAGATCTAACCCGTATACTAGAACAGAAAGAGTTGGTAGGAAGAGAGACTTAGGAGGATGGACAACACTACGATACTCAGGTCAAGATATTAGGGCAGATCATTTATCGGTGTCGGTGATGAATGTAGGCCACAATTTGAAACTAGGGTTGCAACCAAAGTGAGGCCACGAAGCTCCTGGGGTGCAAATTTAAGAAGGCACTGACAGAGTGTTGTGTGAGTGCTGTGTCAGTCCTGAGAGTGAAGGTCTCCTAAATTTTGTTTCCTCAGAGAAATACCCACTTACTCACTCCATCTTAGTTCTGGCTCTGACTTGCAATACTATGTCACATTAATTATACAGGTATGACAGCATTCAAAGCTTGGAAATGCAAATACACTTTAACTTGTAGTGAATTGTTTTCCAAGCCAAGGTTAGAATTTACATGTGCACACACACACACACACACACACACACTTCAGTAACAAGTTGTTTTATAATTAATCAGCATCAAGTAGGACATACCTTTTTTATCTTTGGTTCCAGGAATCATTTTGGTTCAGCACAACAGGAAGAAAATCATGGTTATGTTGAAGGAATGGTTTCCAAAGAAGCATAAGCATAGTTTTTTTTCTAACTCCCTTTAGTTGTCAAGTAAAGTCTCAATTTTTTTCTGAGCTATTCAAAACAGGAAAGATACCTAGTGCTTTATCTCCTATGTGAATTAATTTTTTAAAAGTCAGCACATTTCAAAAATCCAACTTTGTGAACACTTTCAAAAACAGCAAGAAGCATGAAAGAGTGTTTAAGGCAGTTCTGGTAACTTCTTTAGAGGGAAAAAATAAAAACCCAAAAAACAAAAACACCAAACACGAGTTTAAGACAAATTTAAAAATCAAGAAGTTAAGTAGAAGCACTTCAAGTTTCCAAGCCTTGGACTTATTAGTTGGCCAATCTTTCCACTAAGATCAAGGCTTTGCTATTTGCTCAGAATGCAAGACAAATGTATAGTGCTTGCTAATTTCACAGAGCACTCATTCAGTTCCCGTTGTTGCTTCTGTACCTAGGCTCAGGGTGCACTGTTCCTACAAGATTCCTTCTGTCTAATCATTGCTCTTACATTTTAAGAAATCAAGGTATTCTCTTAACTATAGAGAACACACCGATGTTTAATAGAGGGGGGTGGGTGAGGGGATGGTTGAAATAGATGATGGGGACTGAGGAGTGCACTTGTGATGAGACAGGGGTTGCATGGAAGTGTCGAGTCCCTACATTGTACACATAAAACTAGTACTACACTGTTTGTTAACACACTGACATTTAAATAAGAACTTGAAAAAACAAAAGAAATCAAGGTGGTGTATATTTTCAGCAGCTAACACCTGTGTCTGCACAATGGCAGCTGCCACACGCTTACCTGTGGGTGAGGATTGGGGGTCAGGTGGGGGTCAGACAATATAAGCCTTTCTCTTCTGTGGTTTCCCATCTCCTTGTGCCTTTTGTTTGCCCTTTCCTTTTCTTCACTTACTGTGTGTTTGTTACTTTTTCTCTGGAAGAAATTTCATATGCTGCTCAAAAAATGCTGAGTGATCTATAGCTCGAAGGGACAGGCAGGTTTTTGATGAAGTCTCAGGTTGTAGTTAGACCTTTTCCACTTGGCACTGGCACCAAATTTATAGACTTCCTAACTACCAGAGAAGACAGAAAGATGGTCTCACAGTCAGGTAGTGTGATTTATTTTAAATAACATTAACCTCCCTCGTGCTGATTCTTAGAATCAAGGAGCAAGGACCATGGTGAGAAAAACCTGAAGTCCCTGCTTCAACCGAAAAGGGTAAATGTTCTTTCGAGGGTTAAATGTTCTTTCTTTAGTTTGCCAATTTTTAAAAAGCCTCCCCTCCTCCTGCCAAAAGTGGTAGATTCTGAACCTTGTGTTTTGGAAAATGCCTGTGAGAATTTCCAGGACTTTAAAACAATTAAAGTTGTCCCATTATTTATCAATATATCTATATCTATATCTATATCTATCTCCCCAAAATTTATATTTATATATAAATAATTGAAGTTGTGTATGTGTGTGTGTGTGTATATATATATATATATATATATATATATATATATATTCCAAACTATACATATATAGCTTGGAAAGCTATCTAGTATAATAAAAAAGCATTAGATTTGGGTCAGAAATTTTATATTCCAGTTTTGACACTGTAACTAACTCTTCAAAAGGCATTAGAAAAGTTATTTTCCTTTTCTGAGTCTCCATTGCCTCATCCTTAAATCTAGGATTTTAAATTAAATCTCTATTTCAATACAAACAAGTCCATGAATCCATGTTACTCTATGACCAATGCTATGGGTACACAGAGGTAGAAATCACAGTCATGACTGGAGGAACCTATCATTTCATTGGGACTATAAGGCTGTGCATGTAAAATAACAGTAAGCATTTGGAACAGACCATATTTTAGTCAGGAATTAGATGGAGCAGATCACGAGTGTCAAAATATTTCAGAAGAGGATGGTTTCAAAGGAGTAGGTCTTCCTAGAGAGGTTAGATTTATGTTGGGCCTTTAAAGTAGGTGGATTCATCATGTAGATGGATGGAAGGCAAGGAAATGGTTAATAGTAAGTCAGTTGGTGGCAGCTACCTGATCAGAAGCCCAGATCTGAGAGTGAGTATGGTAAAGGTAGAGTAAGGAAGTGTCCCAATCTATTAGTTTTAAATGGCAGACATTTGTTCATTTCTAACTTCCTAAGTTAGATTTTCCAACTGTCTGATCAGTTTGGCTAAAAATCAAACTGAAGACCTAGCATAAAATCAGTGATCCATATACATTTGTGTGTTCTTTACTTGTTAGGAGAGCTCTCCTATCTTACAGCCCACCCTCCTGTGCTTCATCTCTGATAAGTCCTTTCCACAGAAAGTATGCTACCAATTAAATTTTCACTGCTAGAATGAACGAGTTGATTCCATTCCCTTTGAGACTTCCTAGAGTTTCAGATACAAGGAAAGTTACAGAAAGGTCTAAAGAGTAATCTTTCCATTCTTGTATAGCAGAACACACTCATTGCATTCGGATTTACTACCTAATCCCACAATACCTCATCTGCCGTCATCTCTATGCATGTTGAAGTTCCCCTAGGCTCTGCTCTGGGTTCCCTGTCCTTCAGAACCTTAGGGAAACTTAGAATTTCTGTTTCTATTTCTATTTAAAAGTACTAGTTACTGATGATATGCTTCAGCTGTGAATGTTATACCTTGTCTCTCAAGCAAGGATCCATGGAGTAACCACGGACTCATTTATTTCCATGATTTTGCCATGTGGAACGATAGGGATTGCTTTCTTCCTCTTTCTTCCCATTTTTAGATTCTCAAAATTGTTCTTTCTACTTAACAAGTAAGAAATAAGCTTGCTTGAAGACATTTGGGGTCAGATCATATAATTTTGTATTTGAAATACAAGCATATCAAATTCTATTATGTATCTCATTGTGATTTACAGATATTGTGTTTTGTTTGTTTGTTTATTTCTTACAAATTGAAGGTCTGTGGCAAGTCTATGGGTGCATTTTTTTAAACAGAATTTGCTCACTTCATGTCTCTGTATCACAGTTTGCTAACTTTTAATATATTTCAAACTTTTTCATTGTTACCATATTTGTTATGGTCATGTGTGATCAGTGATCTTTAACATTATTACTGTGTTTGTTTTGGGGCACCAGGAACTGTATCCATATAAGAGGATGAACTTGATCAACAAATGTTGTGTGTGTGTTTCTGACTGCTCTACTGATCAGCCATTCCCCTGCCTCTTTCCCTCTTTGTTAAAATAGGCCAAAAGATAGTCCCTTTTCACCAAATAGTTCGCCAAGGTGTGAATACAAAGAAATAGTTCTTGAAAGAAATTGCAGGGGCACCTGGATGGCTCAGTTAAGCCTTTGACTCTTGATTTTGGTCCAGGTCATGATTTTGGGGTCATGAGATCAAGGTCTGTGTCAGACTCCATACTCAGCTGGGGGTTTGCTTGAGATTCTCTCTCTCTCTCTCTCTCTCTCTTTCTCTCTCTCTCTCTCTGCCTCTCCTCTTACTCATGTGCCCTCTCTCTCAGATAAATAAATAAATCTTAAAAAAAATTTAGGTGCTACTCCAGTGAACACATGAATGATACAGGAAAAGTGTTAGTGGTTTGGACAGAAGATCAAATCAGACACAATACTCCCTTAACCAAAGCCTAATACAGGGCAAGCCCCTAGCTCTATTCAATTCTTTGAAGCTGAGAGAGGGGAGGAAACTGAAGAGAAGTTTGAAGCCAGCATAAGTTTGTTTGTGAGGTTCAAGGAAAGGAGCCATATCCGTAACATAAAAGTGCAAGGTGAAGCAGAGAATACTGATGTACAAGCAGCAGCAACTTATCCAGAAGATCCACCTAAGGTAACTAATGAAGATGGCTACAGTTTTTCAATGCAGATGAAATAGGCTTATATTGGGAAGAGGTGCTACTTAGGACTTTCATAGCTAAAGAGAAGTCAATGCCTGGCCTCAAAGCTTCAGAGGACAGGCTAACCCTTGTCAGGGCCTAATGCAGTTGGTGACTTGAAGTTGAAACTAATGTTCCCTTACCATTCTGAAAGTTCTAGGGTCTTTAAGACTTATGCTAAATCTGTTCTGTCTGTGCTCCTTTAAGAACAAAATTTGGATGACAGCACAACTCTTCACAACATGGCTTACTGAATATGTTAATCCCACTATTAAAACCTACTGCTCAGAAAAAAGTATTCCTTCAAAATATGACTACTCATTAACAGTGCAACCTGTCCCCTTAGAGATCAGGTGGAGATGAATAACATGATTAATGTTTTCTAACACAACATCCATTCTGCAGCCCATGGATCAAGGAGTCATTTTGACTTTCAAGTCTTATTATTTAAGAAATACATTTCTTTCTCTCTCTCTTTTTTTTAAAGATTTTATTTATTTATTTGACAGAGATCACAAGTAGACAGACAGACAGGCAGAGAGAGAGGGCAAAAGCAGGGTCCCTGCTGAGCAGAGAGCCTGATGTGGGGCTCGATCCCAGGACCCTGAGATCATAACCTGAGCCGAAGGCAGAGGCTTTAACCCACTGAGCCGCCCACGCACACTGAAATACATTTCATAATGTTATAGTTACCATAGATACTGATTGCTCTAAGGGATCTGAGTAATATCAATTAAAAACCTTCTGGAAATAATCCAACAATCCAGATACTTGAAAAATACTCATGATTCATGGGAAGTGGTCAAAATACCAACATGAAATGGAGTTTGGAAGAAGTTGACTCCAACCCTCATAGATGATTTTGACAGTTTCAAGACGTCAGTGGAGGAAATAGCTAGAGTTCTACTGTGGGTAAAATGCTATCAAACAGCACTGCATGCTACAGAAAAATCACTTGTAAAAGGAAGAGTCAATTGTTGTGATGAACTTCACTGTTGTCTTATTTTAAGAAATTGCCACAGCTACTGCAGCCTTCAGTATCCACCGTCCTGATCTGTCAGCAGCCATCAACACTGAGGCATGATTCTCCACCAGCAAAAAGTTTGCAACATGTTAAAAGCTCAGATGATGGTTAGCATTTTGTAGCAACAAAGTATTTTTTAATTAAGGCATGTTCATAATTTTTATAGATAATGCTATTGTATATGTAATAGATTATAGTATAGTAGAAACTTAACTTTTTCATGACTGCAGAACAAAAAAAAATCATTTGACTCATTGGGTTGCAATATCCACTTTATTGCAGTGGTCTGGAACCAACCTGCAATATCTCTGAGATATGCCTTAGATGGATGGGAAGAAAATGCCATGTCTCACATTTGTATCAGAGAGGTGAATTTATGCATCCAAGTATCCTCTAAAGTAAAAATTGTTCTAAGGGTTCTTCTTTGAACCAAGACTAAGGGAGGTGAAAACTTCCCAAGCCCATTGCCTCATCTAACTCTGAGAAAACACCTCCTGATAGATGTGGTCCTATCTATTGCACATTCCATCTGGTGTTCATTAATTACTGAGAGTATTGATGGTGAACCAAAAGCCATTTTGCAAAACATTAAAGTCAAAGCTGCTCATCAGAATATTTAATGCTCTAGATATTTATTTTATTCCTCTGATTTTGAACAGGTGGGTCTATTATGCTTTTTGCTATTTGTCTCATATGACTGATTCTCAGTCTTACAACTTTCACAACTCCAGGCTAAGTGACTAAAAAGGTGCTTAATTAAATGTGTGCTTGGTAATTAGGGAGTTTTCACAAGCAAGGACAGATGGCGAAAATGTAATTGAATGAGGGAACATAGTAATACAATGAGCTTTTATATAAATGTGGAATTGTTTGAGCTAGATATTAGGAGAGGCTCCTAGTAGGAGTCTAATAATGGAAGGATTTTTTGGCCTCCCTAAAATTTCATTGTTTTGAACTCTTCAGATTCTTATTCAACCCAAGGAGAGATGGACAAATATGTATTCCTAATATATGGACCCTTAGCATGACGATCATATGTCCCAGTATGCCTGGGACAGTCTTAGTTAATATATTATAGCAGATGCTATTGTGTCCACCTGTAACAACTTGGCATCACATTCAAGTCCATGACCAAGGTGTCCCAGTGCAAGCACTCAGGACTGTCTCTGTAAGGGCTTTCTCTTGGCTTGGAAGGCCAGAAGTGTGTAGTAATTTATTTCTCTAAGAGTGGGCTCCAGACAATGAGAGTTGGAAGCTGAAGAATAAATATCCCAATTTCTCTCTCCTTGGGAGA
Organism: Neogale vison; assembly: GCF_020171115.1. Classification (NCBI taxonomy): domain Eukaryota; kingdom Metazoa; phylum Chordata; class Mammalia; order Carnivora; family Mustelidae; genus Neogale; species Neogale vison. Next base: position 93,349,468 of record NC_058093.1, on the reverse strand, counting down.
TAATTCTGAGGTATGCTCTAGATTGAGTTTCAGTTTCTCAGCAGGAATGAGCACCAGCTGACTATAGTGGTAACTGGCTTGGTGTGTATCTACTATTGGTTTCCCTCCTGTCCTTGTCTTACTTCCTCACTGTCCCACTGCTGCTTCCTAGAGCAATTTCCCAAATAAGTGGTTTTCAGCTTTTTCTCTCTAAGTCTGAATCTATAGGAAGACACCCAAGACATGTTTGGTGTCCATGGGTAATTTTAAAAAGAGTTTCCTTTGCTTCTTTAAAACTTCTTAATTTACATATATCCTTAAACCAGGATATATCATTTTTGAACTCATTTAAATTACAGAAAATCTTACTTCCTTTATTTAAAGATTTACTCTGAGTCAATATTTCTAAATAGCCCTTCACTTCCTCTTATTGCAATCTTCTAGGAGACAGATAACTGAACTATTCTAGTTACTCTAGGTATCACCAGAAACTTTAATTCATTCATTCTGTATTTTGAAAACATCTATTCATACATCCCTTACAGCACTTAGATTATAATGACAATTTACAAATCTATCTGTTCCAATTGATTGTAAGCCCCTCCTGATCCAAGGACACTTGTTTACTAACCTTTCAATTCCTGGAGTCTAACAGTATCTGGTATGTTTAAGTGATATTCAATGAGTGAATGAATGAGTAATTTGCATGCATAAATTCTTGGGCCTATTTCCTTTGTAAATTAGGACGGGATTTCTAAATTAGGAAAAAGATGTCCTCTGGACCATAAACCCTCATGTTCCTGCCATAAGCCCAGTTACTTCTGGGAGAGAAAAGTTGCATAAATAACTGAGACCCATGTGTCTCCCAAACATTTTCTCTTAATCTTAACTCATTAGGTCACAGACTAGTATTTGTAAGAAAGGCAGCCTCTAAAATGTCTTTGGGGCAAAATTTCACCCAGTAGGATTGCTCTTTTGCCTGGTGGCCAGAGGATCAGTTTCACCCTTGTGGAAATGAATTCCTACGTTCAGAAAGAAGGCAATACATCTGCTAATGAGTGACTCCTGAAAAATTCTGAGACATTTCTCTAGTTTTCCATAATAACCTGCCATAACCCTGGTCTTGGAAATACTGAAAGCCCAAAAAATTTATCTGGGTGAAACTCTAAAGTTCTTTGCCACCCTACATTTCTATCTTTGAAAAAATATGTTACCAAATGCAACATGTTTATACTCCCCTATCTGCAACCTTAAAGAACCAAACAATGCAGATATATTAGTGGATAAATGGATTGAGTCCGAAGTGATGTATTGTCTTATAAACACAGGTCAGGAACAAGGACAGGAAGATGTTCTGAAATATCTTCTCTCAATCTCCTTGACTTTCCGATTTAATATCTGACTGGTGTGACCCTCAGATTTCACTTTGTGTCATCTCATATCTATAAATGTCTGATGCACTTGCTGTGTGGAATAACACCTGCTATTTCTAGTCTGACTTGAGAATGTGCTATAGACCCCAGAATACAGAGCATCTCTCAGACTTAAGGTAACTGAGACAAGGCAGCCACCATGCAACAGAATATCTAGTCAGGGGTAGGTGACAAGGTTTGCAGCCCTCTCCTGGGACATGTAGTGACAATCCTCCAGGACTATTGGAGCCCGATGACATCTGTGATATAACTTTCTGTTACAACAGCTAGCAGAAATTCTATTTTTTAAAAAATATTTTATTTATTTATTTGACAGTCAGAGATCACAAGTAGGCAGAGAGGCAGGCAGAGAGAGAGAGGAGGAAGCAGGCTCCCCGCCGAGCAGAGAGCCCGACGCAGGGCTCGATCCCAGGATCCTGGGATCATGACCTGAGCCGAAGGCAGAGGCTTTAACCCACTGAGCCACCCAGGCGCCCCAGAAATTCCATTTTGAAACAAAACTTACTCAGGTGAAAAGTGACCCAGAAGTCATCTAAGCCAGGCTTTGTCGTAGTAAATAGGGAAAAAAAAAGTAACTGCAATCAAAAGCTAAAAGCTGGGGAGAAGGGCCAAGATAACAGTGTGGGAAGACCCTGAACTAACTTCCTCCACAGAAATAAACACAAGTCTACACCTATTTATAGAGCAGTTTCTTCTGAAAAATTACTGAGCTCTTCCTGAACAACACCACGACAAAAGATAGAGAACATGTAGAGAACAGCAAGTGAAACAGAGCAAGTAAAATCCATATGCCCAAAATTGTGAGCTGCAGGGGGGAGTGATATTATTGAAGGACTGTGAGCATATTTGTCTTCCCTGGATCACAGAAAAAGATCCACAGTTTAAAATGGCAACTAGAATATGAAGAAACCATCCCTAGTGCCCTGCTAAATGGTGGGGAGTTGCTAGCACTCTCTCTTGGTTGGCTCACATCAGTCACAGTTCAAGCCAGCTAGCCAAAATAACCAGGCACACACAGTCTACACAAGTGATGGCCACCCACAAGATCATTCCTTCAAGTTTAGGAGAAATAGCTGTTTTGCCTAATCCATAGAAACAAAAATCAAGCAAAGAAAAGTCACAGAAACTCAAGCAAAATGAGAGGACAGAACAAAAGTCCTCCAAACAAAAGAATAAGATAAAACCTCAGAAATGAAATGGAGATAAACAATCTAACTGATAAAGAATTTAGGGGTGCCTGGGTGTCTCAGTGGGTTAAGGCCTCTGTCTTTGGCTTGGGTCATAATCCCAGGGTCCTGGGATGGAGCCCCACATCGACTTTCTGCTCAGCAGAGAGCCTGCTTCCTCCTCTCTCTCTACCTGCCTCTCTGCCTACTCTCTCTCTGTCAAATAAATAAAATCTTAAAAAAAAAAAAAGCAATTGTCACGAAGATACTTTACAGACTAGAGAAGAGTAGATGAATTCAGTGAACACTTCAACAAAGGGAAAATACACGAAAGAACCAATTAGAGTTGAAGAATATAATAACTGAAATGAAAAATACACTAGAAAGCTAGAGAGAATCAATAGTAGATTAGAGGATACAAAAAAAACAGATTAGTGACCTGGAAGACAGAGTAATGGAAAGCACTCAAGCTGAACAGGAAAAACACAGCCTCGATACATTTTTAAAAAAAGGTTAAAGTCACATTATGCAGCTTTTCTACCAGAATGGCATGAAACTAGAAATCAATCACAAGGGGAAAAAAAAAACCTGGAAGAAACACAAACATGTGGAAGCTAAACAAGGTGATACTAAACAACAAATGAGTGAATAATGGAGTCAAAGAAGAAATAAAAAAATACATGAGGAAAAATGAAAATGCAAATACAAAGATCCAAAATTTGGGGGACACAATGAAAGCAATTTTAAGAGGGACATATACAGCAATATAAGCCTACCACAAAAAAGCAAAAAAGAAAAATAAAAGGGAAAACAGAAATAAATAATCTAGCCATATATGAAAAGGAACTAGAAAAAGAAGAGCAAACAATGCCCAAGGTGAGTAGAATGAAGGAAATGATAAAGATCACAGCAGAAATAAATAATATAGAGACTACAAAAACTATAGAAAAAAAATCAATAAAGAGTTAGTTTTCTTAAAAAGATAAACAAAATTGATAAAACTTTAGTCAAACTCATCAAGAAAAAAAAAGGGGGGAACCAAATAAATAAAATAAAAAATGAAGGTTAAGAAGTAACTATAAACACAAAACATATACAAAGGGTTGTAAGAGAATACTAGGAAAAATTATATGCCAACCAGTTGGACAACCTAGGAGGAAGAAATAAATTGCTAGAAATATATAATCTTCCAAAAGTGAATTAAAAAGAAATTAAAAACCTGAACAGACCAATTACAAGAAACAAAACTGAACTAATAACAAAGAATGAAAGTCCAGGACCAGAGGGAGTCACAGGTGAATTTTACCAAATATTTAAAGAAGAGTTAATACCTATTCTTCTCAAACTATTTCAGAAAATAGAAGAGGAAGGAAAACTCCAACACATTCTATGAGTCCAGCATACACTGATATCAAAACCAAAGATACCACAAATAAAGGAAGGAAGGAAGGAAGGAGGAAAGGAAAGAAGAAGGGAAGGAAAGGGAAGGTAGTGGGGAGGAGGAGAGAGAGAGAGAAAGGAAGAAGAAAGAAAGAAAGAAAGAAAGAATGCAAAGAAGAGAAAAGAAAAGAAGGAAGGAAAAATATAGGTGAATATGCCTAATGAACATATAACAAAAAGTCCTCAACAAAATATTAGCAAACCACATTCAACGACACATTAAAAGGATTATTTACCACAATTAAGTAGAATTTATTCCAGGGATGCAAGTGTGATTTAATATCCACAATCTAATCAACATGATACTCCACATCAACAAAATAAGGAATAATAATCATATTATCATCTCAATAGATGTAGAAAAAGCATTTGACAAAATTCAACACCTGTTCATGATAAAAACTCTCAACAAGCTAGATTTAAAAGGAATATACCTCAACATAATAAAGACCATATATGAAAAACCCACAGATAACATCATACTCAATGGTGAAAAACTAAAAGCTTTTCCCCTAAGATCAGGAACAAAATAAGGATGTCTACTTTTACCACGTTTATTCAATATAGTACTAGAGATTCTTTTTTTTTTTTTCAATTTATTTATTTTCAGAAAAACAGTATTCATTATTTTTTCACCACACCCAGTGCTCCATGCAAGCTGTGCCCTCTATAATACCCACCACCTGGTACCCCAACCTCCCACACCCCCACCACTTCAAACCCCTCAGATTGTTTTTCAGAGTCCATAGTCTCTCATGGTTCATCTCCCCTTCCAATTTACCCAAAAGCACATACCCTCCCCAATGTCCATAAGCCTACCCCCCTTCTCCCAACCCCCCTCCCCCCAAAAACCCACAGTTTGTTTCGTGAGATTAAGAGTCACTTATGGTTTGTCTCCCTCCCTATCCCATCTTGTTTCATGGATTCTTCTCCTACCCACTTAAGCCCCCATGTTGCATCACCACTCCCTCATATCAGGGAGATCATATGATAGTTGTCTTTCTCCGCTTGACTTATTTCGCTAAGCATGATACGCTCTAGTTCCATCCATGTTGTCGCAAATGGCAAGATTTTGTTTCTTTTGATGGCTGCATAGTATTCCATTGTGTATATATACCACATCTTCTTGATCCATTCATCTGTTGATGGACATCTAGGTTCTTTCCATAGTTTGGCCATTGTGGACATTGCTGCTATAAACATTTGGGTGCACGTGCCCCTTTGGATCACTACGTTTGTATCTTTAGGGTAAATTCCCAGTAGTGCAATTGCTGGGTCATAGGGCAGTTCTATTTTCAACATTTTGAGGAACCTCCATGCTGTTTTCCAGAGTGGTTGCACCAGCTTGCATTCCCACCAACAGCGTAGGAGGGTTCCCCTTTCTCCGCATCCTCGCCAGCATCTGTCATTTCCTGACTTGTTGATTTTAGCCATTCTGACTGGTGTGAGGTGATATCTCATTGTGGTTTTGATTTGTATTTCCCTGATGCCGAGTGATATGGAGCACTTTTTCATGTGTCTGTTGGCCATCTGGATGTCTTCTTTGCAGAAACGTCTGTTCATGTCCTCTGCCCATTTCTTGATTGGATTATTTGTTCTTTGGGTGTTGAGTTTGTTAAGTTCTTTATAGATTTTGGACACTAGTCCTTTATCTGATGTGTTGTTTGCAAATATGTTCTCCCATTCTGTCAGTTGTCTTTTGGTTTTGTTAACTGTTTCCTTTGCTGTGCAAAAGCTTTTGATTTTGATGAAATCCCAAAAGTTCATTTTTGCCTTTGCTTCCCTTGCCTTTGGCGATGTTCCTAGGAAGATGTTCCTAGGAAGATGTTGAGGTCGAAGAGGTTGCTGCCTGTGTTCTCCTCAAGGATTTTGATGGATTCCTTTCTCACATTGAGGTCCTTAATCCATTTTGAATCTATTTTTGTGTGTGGTGTAAGGAAATGGTCCAATTTCATTTTTCTGCACGTGGCTGTCCAATTTTCCCAACACCATTTATTGAAGAGGCTGTCTTTTTTCCATTGGACATTCTTTCCTGCTTTGTCGAAGATTAGTTGACCATAGAGTTGAGGGTCTATTTCTGGGCTCTCTATTCTGTTCCATTGGTCTATGTGTCTGTTTTTGTGCCAGTACCATGCTGTCTTGATGATGACAGCTTTGTAATAAAGCTTGAAGTCCGGAATTGTGATGCCACCAACTTTGGCTTTGTTTTTCAATATCCCTTTGGCTATTCGAGGTCTTTTCTGGTTCCATATAAATTTTAAAATTATTTGTTCTATTTCTTTGAAAAAGATGGATGGTACTTTGATAGGAATTGCATTAAATGTGTAGATTGCTTTAGGTAGCATAGACATTTTCACAATATTTATTCTTCCAATCCAGGAGCATGGAACATTTTTCCATTTCTTTGTGTCTTCCTCAATTTCTTTCATGAGTACTTTATAGTTTTCTGAGTATAGATTCTTAGCCTCTTTGGTTAGGTTTATTCCTAGGTATCTTATGGTTTGGGGTGCAATTGTAAATGGGATGGACTCCTTAATTTCTCTTTCTTCTGTCTTGTTGTTGGTGTAGAGAAATGCAACTGATTTCTGTGCATTGATCTTATATCCTGACACTTTACTGAATTCCTGTATAAGTTCTAGCAGTTTTGGAGTGGAGTCTTTTGGGTTTTCCACATAGAGTATCATATCATCTGCGAAGAGTGATAATTTGACTTCTTCTTTGCCGATTTGGATGCCTTTAATTTCCTTTTGTTGTCTGATTGTTGAGGCTAGGACTTCTAGTACTATGTTGAATAGCAGTGGTGATAATGGACATCCCTGCCGTGTTCCTGACCTTAGTGGAAAAGCTTTCAGTTTTTCTCCATTGAGAATGATATTTGCAGTGGGTTTTTCATAGATGGCTTTGATGATATTGAGGTATGTGCCCTCTATCCCTACACTTTGAAGGGTTTTGATCAGGAAGGGATGCTGTACTTTGTCAAATGCTTTTTCGGCATCTATTGAGAATATCATATGGTTCTTGTTCTTTCTTTTATTGATGTGTTGTATCACATTGACTGATTTGCGGATGTTGAACCAACCTTGCAGCCCTGGGATAAATCCCACTTGGTCGTGGTGAATAATCCTTTTAATGTACTGTTGAATCCTATTGGCTAGTATTTTGGTGAGAATTTTCGCATCTGTGTTCTTCAAGGATATTGGTCTATAGCTCTCTTTTTTGATGGGATCCTTGTCTGGTTTTGGGATCAAGGTGATGCTGGCCTCATAAAATGAGTTTGGAAGTTTTCCTTCCATTTCTATTTTTTGGAACAGTTTCAGGAGAATAGGAATTAGTTCTTCTTTAAATGTTTGGTAGAATTCCCCCGGGAAGCCATCTGGCCCTGAGCTTTTGTTTGTTTGGAGATTTTTAATGACTGTTTCAGGAGTGGCAATCCTTATATCAGATCAATTAGATTTTAAGCCAAAGACTATAATAAGAGATGAGGAAGGACACTATATCATACTCAAAGGGTCTGTCCAACAAGAATATCTAACAATTTTAAATATCTATGCCCCCAATGTGGGTGCAGCAAACTATATAAACCAATTAATAACAAAATCAAAGAAACACATCAACAATAATACAATAATAGTAGGGGACTTTAACACTCCCCTCACTGAAATGGACAGATCATCCAAGCAAAAGATCAACAGGGAAATAAAGGCTTTAAATGATACACTGGATGAGATGGACATCACAGATATATTCAGTACTAGATTCTAACCACAGCAATCAGACAATAAAAAGAAAGAAGAGTCATCAAAATTGCTAAGGAAGAAGTAAATCTGTCACTATTTACACATTACATAATACTGGATAGAGGGAACTCTAAAAACACCACCAGGGGCGCCTGGGTGGCGCAGTTGGTTAAACGACTGCCTCCGGCTCAGGGCGTGATCCTGGAGTCCCGGGATCGAGTCCCACATCAGGCTCCCAGCTCCATGGGGAGTCTGCTTCGCTCTCTGACCTTCTCCTCGCTCATTCTCTCTCTCACTGTCTCTCTCTCTCAAATAAATAAAATAAAATCTTTAAAAAAAAACAAAAAAAAAACACACCACCAAAAACTATTAAAAATAATCAATGAGTTCAGTAATGCTGCAGGATACAAAATTAATATACAAGAATCTGTTGTGTTTATATAGACCCATAATGAAGTAGAAAGAGAAATTGAGAAACTAATGTATCAAAAAGAATAAAATACCTAGGAATAAACTTAATCAAGAGGTTGAAAGATTCTGAAAGTATAAAACACTGATAGAAAAATTGAAGATGACACAAATAAGTGGAAAGAAACGTGCTCATGGATTTGAAGAGTTAATATTGTTAAAATGCCCACACCACCCAAAGCAATCTACAAATTCAGTATAATCTCTATCAAAATACCAATGTATTTTTCACAGAACTAGAGCCCATAATACCAAAATTTGCATGGAATTTCAAGAAACCCCAAAGAGCCAAAGCAATTTTGAGAAAGAAAAACAATCCTGGAGGTATCACAATACCAGATTTCAAGATATACTACAAAGTTCTGGTAATCAAAAGAGTACAGCACTGGCACAAAAATAGATCAATGGAACAGAATAGAGACTCCAGAGACAAACCCACTCTTTATAGTAAATTAATGTATGACAGAGGAGGCAAGGATGTAAAATGGGGAAAAGCAGTCTCTGTAATAAATGGTGCTGGGGAAACTAGACATTCACTTTCAAAAGAATGAAACTGAACCACTTGCTTATAGCATACATAAAAATAAACTCAAAATAAATTAAGACCTAGTGTGAACCTGAAACCATAAAACCTAGAAGAAAACATACACAGTAATCTCTTAGCTATCAACCTTAATAACCTACTTATGGGTATATCTCTGTAGGCATGGAGACATACCCATAAACACAACAAAATAAACAGCTTTTGCACAATGATGAAAGCCATCAACAAAACAAAAATACAACCTACTGGATGGGAGAATATATTTTCAAATACTGTATCTGATAAGGGGTTAATATTCAAAATACATGATAAATTTATACAACTCAACACCAAAACACAAATAATCTGATTTAGAAGGGGCAGAGAACCTAGAAGACATTAGAAGACATACAGATGACCCACAGACACATGAAAAAATGCTTAATATCACTACTCATCAGAGAAATGGAAATTTAAACAACAAAGAAATATTACCTTACACCTGTTAGAATAGCTTATATAAAAAGACAAGAAATAATAAGTCTTTACAAAGATGTGGAGAAAAAGGAACACTCATGCACTGTTGATGGAATGTAAGCCAGTACAGCCACTATAAAAAACAGTATGGAGGTTCTTCAAAAAATTAAAAATAAAAATACTGTACAATCTTGGAATTCTTCTCCTGGGTATTTACACAGAGAAAACAAAAAGACTAATTCAAAAGGATATATACACCCTTATGTTTATTGCAACATTATTTACAGTAGCCAAGACATGGAAGCAATCTAAGCGTATATTGATAGGTGAATGGATAAAGAAGCTATAGTGTGTGTATATGTATATGCAACATGAAATATTATTCGTTCATAAAAAAGAAGAGGATCTTTCATTTGTGAGAGCATGAACAGACCTACAGGATATTATGTTAAGTGAAATAAGTCTGACAAAGACAAGTACCATGTAACTTTACTTATATGTGGAATCTAAAAAACAGAACAAGCAAATGAGGAGTAAAAAAAGAAGAAACAGACCTGTAAATACAGAGAACAAAGGGGGAATTGCCAGAAGGAAATGGTTAGGGCAGGACAAAAATGGGTTAAGGGGAGTGGGAAGCTTAGGCTTCCAGTTATGGAGTGAGTAAGTTGTGTGGATGAAATGTCCAGCATAAGGAATATAATTAATGATATTGTAATAGCACTGTATGGTGCCAGATAGTAGCTACACTTGTGAGCAGAGCATAACATACAGAGTTGTTGAATCACTATTTGTACACCTGAAACTAATGTAACGTTTCATGTCATCTTTCAATTTTAAAAAATCTAAAGGTCAACAAACAAACTTGGAAGAGGCCAACACCCGAATTATGTATAGCATTCTAGAAGCTTTCAAATAGTTTGGCTAGTTATGTCTGTGCAGTTGATACAATTAGTCCTGTGGGTGTGAAGGAAGAAGAGGGCACTGGGAAACAGGGAAGGTAAGGCATTCAGCTAGGGTTTGGGTAGGTCAGCACATGAACCCTTCACTTTCTCAGTATTCCTACAGCATATCAGCTGCTACCCATTTTTGCTCTTCCCCGCTCCTTCAGGTGACCATCCTTTCTTATTCTACTTTCCTCAGGATATAGGAATGGGCACATGCCCCAAGTATGACCAACTGCTGTATCCCTTCTCATTGAACCAGCGACCAGTCCAAGAGGTAGACATTACTTTTTTTATGGTCATTTGCTGACATTTAGCTTTGGAGTTTTTTAAAAATATTCAGATACTGAGAGAAAGAAGCCATTTTTCAACTGTAGTTAATAACCTGGTGGTATGAATCTGGAACTGTTGGGAAGTGTCTTCTATAAATTTAGAGGAAATATATTATTAAGACATGATTAAAAACAAACAAACAAACCAGAAACAGAAATGGAATTTGAATCCTGGTGTTAGTCCACGAGGTAACACATGGTTTGTTTAGCAGTTCCTCAAATCTAGGTATCCTTTCTAGCTTCCTGACCCAATAAATACTCCCAGTTTGTTAGTCTGTTTCGGCTGCTTTGGGTTATGATATTGTCCCTTGCAACATTTAACCAATTACAAAGATAAATAAGGTAAACTGATAAATCATCTTCCAGTTAGAATTCAAAAATGACTCAACCCCAGATAAGATTATGAGGGTCAAAAAAGGGAATTAGAAGACTGACTTTAGTAGATAAATAAGGCATTGCTGCTAGGGCGTACTCAAGATTCTATGTCCAAGAAGGGACCCTGAAAGGCACACAGGACAGGTGGAGATAAAAAGGGTAGAGGAAAGGAAAAGTGGAGTAAAGCATGAGAAATGTGTGCCATCATCAGATTCAAGAATATAATTCAGGGGGCGCCTGGGTGGCTCAGTGGGTTAAGCCGCTGCCTTCGGCTCGGGTCATGATCTCGGAGTCCTGGGATCGAGTCCCGCATCGGGCTCTCTGCTCAGCAGGGAGCCTGCTTCCCTCTCTCTCTCTCTCTCTCTCTGCCTGCCTCTCTGCCTGCTTGTGATTTCTCTCTGTCAAATAAATAAATAAAATCTTAAAAAAAAAAAAAAGAATATAATTCAGGTCAGTAAAGAATCTAATATACCCAACTTGGTCAGCTTACCTAATGCACCCAGTGACTAAGTTTGTCCTAGTCCATGACTACCCAGTAACTAAGGTCTCTCTGACTCTTGAGTGTATACTCTTGTTTTCTAACAGCCAGCCTCTGTATAATCTTGGTTTACTAGCAAAATATTAGTTCTGGGACAGGGGTAACAACTAGTCTTATTTAATACTGCAATCATATGGAGAAATCCAGAATGTATAGAGGCCTGCTTTCTCAAGAAAGCACTGGGCTTAATTAAATCCTCTTTAAGGAGCCAAGAAATTAAAGACACTTAACAAAATGGGAATCATTCTATTTTTTATTGATTTAAACATTCATAATATCTCGGTGTCTGGATGATTATTTCTTCTGAAGTAGAACCATTGACTAAATGAGGAACTGAAGAATAGAAAGTCAAGTACCTTAGTGTGAAGACTGTTCCTGTCAAGACATTGCGACACATTTTTTAAAAAGCACAACTTAACAACCTTTCAGTTTTGAAGTTAATTTAGTAAATAGAATCTTCATATTAACAACCACTAGTTGATAGATGGTTGAGCCAGAAAGCCCTGGAATCTGACCTTGCTAATTTACATAATATCAGTCTAACCCTATAGGTGTTTGTTGCTAGCCACTCTTCTGTTTCTAGAGATACAGTGCTGTGCAAGTGTGTTATAATCCCTATTGTCATAGAGCTGCTAGTCCAATGGGAAGGAAGACTCAAGAAAAGTAATAATGACAATAAGGTGGGAAGAGAGAGGTATGAGAAGTTTGGGGACCTAGGGGAAGTTGCAGCTGGAGGGCTGACTAATGGGGAGGCATAGAAGTCCTTCCTTTCCAAATGGATATTTAAGCCAAGGCTATAATGACAAATGGAATTATCCAAATGAAAGTGGCTATAGAGAGTGTTTTTGGCAGCAAGAACAGTGTGTGTGAAGGATAAGGCAAGAGAAAGGGAGCACTGACACTTGGTAGAAGTACAATGTGCTCATTACAGTTTGAAGTGGTGAGGCGACGGGAGACTGGGGGACAGATCAAGCTAGAGCTAGCATGGTAACTAGTGTAAGTAGTTACCTAAAATGTACTGAATCAGTTAATATCTCTAGGATCAGACCTGTGCTCTTTAAATTAGAAGAGCCATATTTTCAACACCAAGGTTTGTTTTTTGTTTTATTATTGTTTTTTGACTCAGCTGCCCATTAACTAATCATCAGGAGTCAAGATCACAGAGAAGCTTATAAATTATTTTAAAGAATATAAATTTGGCATTTGAAATTTCTTTCAGGCAGTTATCCAACTATCCGCCCTTCAACCCATACATAGACATACCCACTTATTTAGCAAATACTTACTGTCTATTATGTGGAAGGCATTGTAGCAGGAATTAACATTGTATTAAAGAATATACAAGGGCACCTGGGTAGTTCAGGTGGGTAAGCATCTGCCTTCAGCTCGGGTCATGATCCCAGGGTCCTGGGATTGAGCCCCACATTGGACTCCTTGCTCAGTGGGGAACCTGCTTCTTTCTCTGCCCCTTCCCCTGTTTGTACATACACTCTCTCTCTGTCAAATAAATAAAATATTTTTTTTGAAGAAGAAGAAGAATAGATGTAGTTCCTGTCTTTGTGAAACTTATACAGAAGAGGGAGGAATGGACAATAAACAAGTAAATAAACAAATATATGATACAGCTTATTATCACCACAGGGAGGGAAACAATCTCCTTACAGTGATAGAGGATAATAGGAGTCAACCCAGATAAGGTGGTATGGGAGATATCTCTGAGGAAGCATAATGTATGCTGATGATAGAAGGTGAAGAAGGCAGCTATGTAAAGAATGGGATGAAGATTCTAGGCAAAGGAGCAGGATATGCAAAGGTCAGAGGATAGATGTATCTTGACACATCTGAGGAGATGAAAAAGAGCCACTGTCCCTGGGATATGAAAGGAAGGTCAGAGTGACTCAAGCTGAAGTTGAAGATCTACCATACATGGCTTGGTAGGAAACAGTAATGAGTTTGTATTTCACTGAATAGCAATAAGAAACAGAAGTATGATGACCTGATATATTATCTTTATGCTTTAAGTTTTTAAATTTTATTCTAACTGCTGTTTGGAGAGTAGATTTGTAATAATCAGCTTGGGTTGCCATAACAAGATACCATTGGCTGAGTGGCTTAAACAACAGACATCTATTTTCTGACAGTTCTAGGGGCTGAAAGTCCAAGATCAAGGTGTCAATAGGCTTGGGTTCTGGTCAGAGCTTCCTTCCACACTTGCACAAGGCTACCTCTCTCTGTGCAAATGCAGAGATTGGGATTTTGTATCTCTTTCTGTTCTTGTGATGACACTAGTTCTCATTGGATTAAGGCTTTATCTACCCTTATGACCTCACTTCAGCTTAATTAATCTCCTTAATTGCCCCATCTCCAAATACAGTTTACATGGGGGGCTAAGACTTCAACATATGAATTTGAGGGGACATCGACCATAATAAGATTATAGATCAAGAACAGAAATGGAAAGATACAACATATGTTACGATCAAGATTGTGCATTAAGCAAAATAATGCTAGTATGTTAGAGAAAAGTAGATGAACTCAAGAAATGTTTAGAGGTAGGAAATTAGAATTAGTAGATGATTTGGTTGTGGTGCCACTACAGAGGTAAGAAAATCTTGGGAAGGAAAAATTTGAAGGAGAGAAGCAAGGGTATGGTACTAGAACTGTTAGATTTGAGAAATCTGTGAGCCACTAAAGTGGACACATTCACAATTAGATATAAGAATCTGAAACCCAGAAGGGAGACTTGGAGAGAAGATACAAAATAGTGAATTATCAGCATGATCACTATTACTGATAATGCTATAATAACTGAACTATCACCAAGAGAAAAAACCCATTGTACATTAATATTAGCTAGATGGGGAGAACAAAGAGAATCTAAAAAACTAAATTAAGAAAGATACATAAAGGCAGGTAGAAAACCAGGGAAGCATGTTGCCTGAGATTCAGAGAGGTTTTTTGTTGTTGTTGTTGTTGTTTTAAAGAATGAGTGTCTGGGGGCGCCTGAGTGGCTCAGTGGGTTAAGCCGCTGCCTTCGGCTCAGGTCATGATCTCAGGGTCCTGGGATTGAGTCCCACATCGGGCTCTCTGCTCAGCAGGGAGCCTGCTTCCTCCTCTCTCTCTCTGCCTGCCTCTCTGCCTACTTGTGATCTCTCTCTGTCAAATAAATAAATAAAATATTTAAAAAAAAAAGAATGAGTGTCTGCACTGAAGTCCCCAAGACCACCCCCAGGTTCAAGAATTCTCTAGGGTATCCCACAGAATTCAGAATATAATTGCAATCCTGGATGAATTAATATAGTGACAGGGTACAAAGTTAAGTCAGCAGAGGGAAAAGGCACATGAGCAAATTTCAGAGAAAAGCAGGCACAAGCTTCTAAATGTCCTTTCCCAGGGGAACTCACACAGGACATACTTGATTCCTCCAGCATAAAGTTCTAACAATATAAGTAAAACATTGCCAGGGAAGCTCATTAGAGACGTGGGGAGCTAGTCACATGGGCACCCTCTGCCTGGCATGCCTCAAAATTCCAGACTTGCTGAAGGACAGCAGGTGTTCAGAATAAACCCTCTTGTTTGCACGAAAAATTTAGGTATTGAGAGCCACTCTTGCCAGTTCTGTAAATGGTAGAAACCCTCTGAAAGTCCAAGTTCCCAGATGCCTGCCTCTTCAGGGTCAACCTTGTTTTGTTTGTTTGTTTTTCCACATTTTCTTTTACTTTTTCTTTTTTTTTTTTTTTTTTGAAGATTTTATTTATTTATTTGACAGATCACAAGTAGGCAGAGAGGCAGGCGGGCGGGTGGGGGGAGGGAGAAGCATGCTCCCTGCTGAGCAGAGAGCCCATGTGGGTCTTGATTCCAGGACCCTGAGATCATGACCTGAGCAGAAGGCAGAAGCTTTAACCCACTGAGCCACCCAGAAGCTCCTCCACATTTTCATTTAAATTCCAGCTAGGGCAATATTAGTTTCAGGTATAGAATTTAGTGATTCATCGCTGGGCCAACCTTATAAGCAGACCTAAGGGTAAGCAGTCAGACCAGCTCTGTTAACTCTTTCCTTCAGTGTTAAAAGTAAGACACCATTGACAGGGTTAAAGCTAGAGGGAGCTGCAGAGTCTGATGAAATCATGTGAGAGGGAAGTTACTGGTGACTTTGCAAAGCAGTGTCTGCACAGGGCATGGTGAACTAGTTTGCCATGGGTTGAAGCATAAGCAAAGGTTAAATACTGAAGACAGTGTAGAAAATGCTTTCAAGAACAGTTGGTTATGAAGGGGAGCACAGCAGGGAGCAGCAGGCAGTGAAAATAGGGTAAGTGTGTTTGTCTTAAACAGGGAAGTGGGGAATATAATGAAAAGCTAGCACATGAAGCTGGCAGAGACGGAGAGGTTAAAGTACCAAAAAGAAAGAAGATAATCAAAAGAGCATGAGTTCTGACAAGGCATCAGCACACCAGGATTAAAGAAACTGGGACAGAGTAGGAAAGAGAAACACAGTGGAAGTGACAGTCTGGTGAAGGCTGGTGACCACAAATTTATAACTGCAATAAATAAGTAGTTAGGTGATTCCTTCAGAGAATACTGAGAAAGAAACATTTTGTGGTGGGGACAGTCAGAGGCATACTGTCATTTAATTCAGGAGACCATATGAACATGATATGTCACTTGCAGAAGGTAACAGATGTGGATGCGAAGTGGCCCAGAAGAGGGTAAGGTTGACAGCAAGGAGCTAAATTAAAAAAAGAAAAACACACACACACACACAACAAAACAAAAAACCCCACAAACGTATGAAAGGATTTATTCTGACTTGGTTCTTCTGTCTTTTGTTTCAGGAAATGGTGATGGACCTTGTAACCAACCAATGTTTATTGAGCACTTACGTCCAGATACATGGTCTAGATAGTGGGATGGGGACATAGAAGAAGACTGTTTTGTATAATAAGTATACCAGAATTTCATTTACTATAATATTAACAAATAATTATATCAAAAGTAAAAGTGGTAAAATCATTTGTTCTATGTTCAGCCATGAGAATTTTATGCTTTACATTATTTGGGACTGGTATGGTATTTTCCTAGAGTTCCCTTGTGACCTTATATAAAATATTCTGGCCTTATAGTATTTGGGTTGTATTTACTAACTCCTTTTATTTCACTATCATGCGTCTCACTAATTAGTTATTTCCTTACCCTACAGCCATTCAAGTTCTATTTGTTGGACTTGTTATAGATAATGCACATTATAAAAGCAATGCTAGGAGTTGCCGCTTCCTCTATTTTAATAAACCTAGGCTTTAATGAGGTGTCTGGCTGATATGTAGCCCAGAATTTAGAAGACAAATCAAGCTTTCATTTGAAAATGAGGATCTAGATTTTGCTCCAAATACTTTGGCAGTTTGGACTGACAAGAGAACAAAAAGCTATTTTTAATCCTCCCTTTACAGGGATGTTCTTCTTGAATATGTAAGCATATGCTGATGAAATCATTTCCATTCTAAATTTGGGGAAAGTCTTGAATGTAAAACTAAATTGAGAAAGTCCTGTAGGATTTCATTTGTATCTCTCAATCAATTTCAACAACTCACCAAAAGAGAAATATTCTAAAATCAGATGTGTCAAAATGCATGTGAAATAAATAAATAAATAAATAAATTTTAAATTAATTAATTTATTATTTATTTATTTATAAATATCTTTATATAAATAAAGAAATAAATATATTTACAATGGCACTATGTTTATCCATTTAGCTGATATGTTACGAAGTACACTATCACACATCTATGACATTTGACATTGTATTTGATAAATATGTCCCTGAACATTTTAATGCAATACTTACATATTTAATACCACTGTATACCAAGAACAATATCAACATTTATTGTAGACACAAATGAATTCAGGAGTCTCTGCCTCCTGAAATGTAGAGTCTTGCTGAGGATAAGTGAAATATATGACATATTTGATGAGTGCAAGGCAAACTGATGAAGACCCTGTGTGTGTGGCATAGAAAGATTTGAGGAGAGAGTGAATACTCTGATCTGTTTGATCCAGTTACTATTTCAAGCAGCAGCAGCTCCAGAATAATATTCCAACAAAAATCTGCCATGATTGAGCTATTTCCACCTCTGGTTTAATCCTCATCCATTCCTTCACATGAAACTTCTAGACTAGGCTCAGAGACCACTTAGTGCTACCACAAACCCCATTTGGTCCGATACCTCCATGACTTGGGCTTGCTACTCCCTCTGCCTAGAAAACTATACCCAGTTCTACACCCTTTTTTTTTTTTTTAAAGATTTCATTTATTTATTTGACACAGAGAGAGTGAGCAAGAGAAATAGAAAGCAAACACAAGCAGGGGGAAAGGCAGGCAGGGAAGAAGCAGCTCCCCGCTGAGCAAGGAGCCCCATGTGGGTCTTGATCCCAGGACCCTGAGATCATGACCTGAGATAAAGGCAGCCGCTTAACCCACTGAGTTACCCAGGTGCCCCAAGTGCACCCTATTTTGATGACCATTTTCTAGCCATTCAAGAACAACTCAAACATCACTTACTCTGGGACATCTCTCAGACCTCACTTGGCTGAATTAAGGAACTCTTGTTTGGTGTTACAAAAATGTTTTCATTTATCTTGGTCCTAAAGTTACCATGATATCCTGAAATTGCCCTCTTCCAGGTGGCCTGTAGGCAGGGTATCTATAGGAATGGGCACTGTCACTCACCCCCTGAATGATGCCTGTCACATAAATGGGTTCTCCAAAAATTATCACATGGTTAGTTGAAAAGGAGTATTTGATAAGAATATTCTAGTTATGTGGGATGTCGACTTGTCAATTGTTTTTTAAAAAATAGAACAAAGATATGGTAGTCAAAAGGAGTATGGTTTCCTCTAAGGCCTGGGAAGAGATAAATCTTACTGTAGTAAAGGAATACATCTGAGCTCTTTATGGAATGAGACAGTAATAAATTATGAATAAACTATAGACAACAGGATTCTGTGGATGTGAATCTCCTGTGTGTTAATCATTCCTGCATTTGTTATCTTATTTATTCATCAAATAACTTTGCCAAGTAAATATTTTGATAACTTATAGGTACTTCCTTCTTTAAAATTGTCTAAATTTGATCATAATTGCTCTAATTTGGTCAACTTTTTATTATAAAAATAATGTGTGCCCATAATGGTATTAAATGCAATGAAAAATGTTGTTATGCCATCGCCAGTTCCAATTATTTCACAGGTAACCACTTTTAACCATTCATGTTTTTAGATTTCTCCTGGTCAACAATATTTAATAATATGGATATGAGTCCATTGTTTTATTTAACTGTTTAGGAAATTTTCAATATATGAAATTTACTTTATAGTATAAAACCATAATTAATTTAGATATCTCAATAGCTTGAGATTCTAAAAATCTGAATGCCAATAAGGAGTATCAATATTTTTGTTATCCAAATGCTCTTTTTTGAAGCAAGTAGTACACTTGAACCCTTAGAGAGAAACACAATTTGACATCATATAGTATATGCTGGTGAAAAGAGAACGTGCCCTGCATCAGTCAAAATAATTATCTTTTAAAATTTTCCATCAGTTGTTCAAAGCATGTCTCATTTTGCTCTGCTTTATATTTCTTTTTTTAAATTTTTTTTTCAATTTATTTATTTTCAGAAAAACAGTATTCATTATTTTTTCACCATACCCAGTGCTCCATGCAAGCTGTGCCCTCTATAATACCCACCACCTGGTACCCCAACCTCCCACCCCCCTGCCACTTCAAACCCCTCAGATTGTTTTTCAGAGTCCATAGTCTCTCATGGTTCACCTCCCCTTCCAATTTACCCAAATTCCCTACTCCTCTCTAACGCCCCTTGTCTTCCATGCTATTTGTTATGCTCCACAAATAAGTGAAACCATATGATAATTGACTCTCTCTGCTTGACTTATTTCACTCAGCATAATCTCTTCCAGTCTGCTTTATATTTCAAGCATGACCTTCTCGTGCAGCTCTTTGTTGTTTGATGGTTTCTATTCACATCTCTGTTCTCGTGAGTAGAAGAAACCATGATTTCTTTATGATGTAACTGAAATCTTTTTTTTTTTCCCTTGGCTAATTGATTTTATTATTTCCAGTTTTTAAGTCATAATATTTGATGAATAAGGCCACTATCTTCTTTCAGTCATTGGTCTGGATACACTCTTTTTCTCTGTCCCAAGAACAACCATAACCAGAAAGAGGCCTGGATCAGGCAGATGAAGAATGTGGAGTAATTTGTTACCTCAGCAGTATGTAGCCCACTCTGACTAATACAGGCTTGATGTGTGTGGTTGGGATTTTATTTCTTCATAATTTTGAATTACTATTCTAGCATCTACTGCTTTTGATAAAAGTTTTGATAGCAATTCAATTGTTTATTTACTTTTGAGATATTTTATCTTATTCTTTCAGGAACATTTAGGATCTTCTATCTTTGGTGGTGTGAAATTTTATAAGCATGTGTCTAGATTTCAACTGTCTCATTCATACTTCAGTTAAACTCTTCTGATTTTTTTCTAGTTCCAGTAAATTTTCTTCTCTCTGTAATTTGTACCTTAATTAATTTTCCTTCTTCTTTGTTAATTAACTTTTCAGTCTGTGCTGAAATCTTCCAGCTTTTAAATCATAGTACTAGATTCTTATTAAGTACAGATCTTCTAACTTCATATGTTTAGTTTTCCTCCCATATATATATTTTTTAAGATTTTATTTATTTGACAGAAAGAGATCACAAGAAGGCAGAGAGGCAGACAGGGGTGGGGTGGGGGGAAGCAGGCTCCCCACTGAGCAGAGAGGCCTATGTGGGGCTCAATCCCAGGACCCTGAGATCATGACCTGAGCCAAAGGCAGAGGCTTAACCCACTGAGCCACCCAGGCGCCCCTCCTCCCATAGTTTTAATGCTCAACTTAACTGGAAAGTATATAAATTGTTGTAAAAATAAATTTTCTAAATCATAAGAGCCTACTGGCTCTAGGTTCTATGTGATTTCTTCATTTCTCACCTTTTTTGTCAGTTCTTTTTAGTTCAGGTGCTTTCTATGTTCTCTCAATATCCTTTTTTACCCTAGTGGTTCTCTTATAATAAAGCAAATTACCTTCTCCATTCCCTTTAAAAATAAAAATTGGTATTTAAAAAAAAATTACTTCAACCTTTTCTCTGGTTTAATCATTCTGTATATTCATTTTGGTATTCCTCTATCAAGCCATTTCCTTTCCTGAAATGCCTAGTTGTCTCTGACTTTCTATCATCCTTAGGAGTAATCAGTGAAGTGGATGACTATAGATGATTGGGGAGTTGATCTAAGCTGCTTCTGACAGTCTGACAACCCGACCAAAAACATACAACCCACCCCCTCCCCCGAATTGAAGAGCTGACTTAAGTCTTCAAGTTCTGGGCATCCGAGCAGGGCAAGCTGCTTTCAGGTGTCCTTTTAGGGTGCACAGGAGGTTAGGTAGGCACACTGCCCTTCCCTTCTACAGAAGAGGAATACTTCACTCTTAGGCACACATACCTGTGTCAGGGATCCTAACCTTATATGGAGAAATTGTTCAAAATTTTTGGAACACTATTTCAACGTTTAGCTAGAGAGGCAAACTGTTCTGCTTCCTCATTCTTGGTAAATATAGGTGTATTTGAGTTAAAAGAAGTCAATTGACTTAGCTTTTATATAAATGGCTTTAAAATAAAATATTCAGATTATTACCCTACAACTCTTCCTGCATTCCTTGCTTGATTATTCTGAGCCTGAAGCTTTGCCAGGCTTCTATTGGGCATCACAGCTCATATTCCTAAAGTTGCCTTCTTGGGGCTTTTTCTTGATTTCTGGCTTATATGTCAACGTAGTCTCATTCACTCTCCCCAAAAGTCTGATTTGTTGAGGCATTCTTCCCATTCTGTTAAGGAGTTATTCCACTTGATACTTCTGTACTCTACTTTCAATGGTATTTTGGCACGCATGTGTCTCAGTCTGTCATCTTGATCAGGAAGCAACCAAATTTATTCTTCCAAATATTGAGTAAAGCTATGATTCTGCTCATTACTGGATTACAATTTTAAATTATACTAAGATATTTAGGCAAGAATGATATAGGAAGGGAAGGAAAGAGGAATAACATTTGTTGATCACCTACTGAGTGCCAACAGCTGAGTGAGAGAGATTCTTTATTTTCATGACCTCATTTAATCTGTACAATAACCCTCTGAGGTGTCACTATCTCCATTTTATTAAGGTATATATTGGAACTCAGGGAGTTTAAATAAATTGTCCAAGTCATAGGACTAATAAATAGTAGAACCAACTCTGGATGTGTTGGGCTCCAAATCATTTGCTAGTTCCTTCACAGCATGCTAAACGACTTTGGATGGTTTAGACTCGATGCTGTAACATGGTGAGTTGTTGTATTTTTATTGTTTTTAAAATAAGAGAATAATATAAAAAATAGGTCTTATTTATTTGCAATTTACAAATTCAGAAAAATCTTATTTATAGGAAATTTTTTTAAACATATTTTGTTGGTAGCATGAATGAAAGGGCAACTGTTTTCCTACCTTTCATTGAAATACTACCAGTGATATATATATTTGCTCTCTGTAAAGTAACAGAGATAGTGACAAAGAAGTAAATATGAGAGTTCTTCAATGTCAAATCAAGGCTAAAACAATAGATGCTGTGCATTGGAGCCCACAGACTATGAGAGACAGTGGAGGGGGTAAACCTAGTTTAGTACTCTCTCACTATATCCTCCTCACCAAATAAAAGGTTAGAAAAGGACAGCTTACAAGTCATTCTCTTCATTCACTCAAGAAATGGTATGTTTCTTCCTTCCCCAGTGAATTAGGTATATGTGACATTATCAGTGTATGCCAGACATCATGAATTTTATGCTGGTGGATGCTGGTGGGTTTTTTTGTTTGTTTGGTTGGTTTTTGGTTTTTGTTTTTCTGGTTTTTTGTTGTTGTTGTTGTTGTTGTTGTATATCCTTAAATATTTTGGAGCTTTATTCTGGGATGCAGTTAACTCACTTGTTTTATCCTTTTGAGGCTCACTTTTAAAATTCATTAATTGGGGATAGAATAGCCTTTGTTTGGGGACTAATTTATCCTACTTCTCAGGTAATACCCTTTTGAAGACTCCATGTGATGCACATAAATTAGGAGATATTTCCATTTTGGCAGGGGGAATAGCTCCTGACCTCTGTGAACCCTAAATATTATTCTTCCTATTTCTTTTTAATGGTGCTTTGTTAGGTATTGGTTGTATGTTCATGTGCACCGATCAATACTCAGCTAAAGGTCCAAGGAAAACTCTCTGAAGATCTTTGGAACTATGAAGCTATTTTGTCTCTGGTATTCTGACCCAGAGATTTAAGTTTCCTTGGTCTCTCTGAAATCCAAATGTGTTTTCCTCAACACACAAAGACTACCAGGCTCTATTTATGGTTCCCTTCCTTATATCACTGGCTGAAAATTTTCTTTAGTCAGGAGGCTGGAACAATCGTAAGAGTTCATCATGTTTGTACCTTCTCTCGAGGATCATTGTTATGCATGTTCTCTTGTTCAATCTGAAAACTATGGTTTTGTTTTAGTTTTTAATTGGTTAAGACAGGAAGGTATCTTAATCAACTCTGGATGCCATAACAAGAATACCATAGACTGGGTGGCTTAAACAAATGATAATTATTTCTCACCGTTCTGGGTAGAAGTTCAAGATCAAGGTGCTAATAGAGTAGGTTCTTGAGGAGGCTATTTTCCCTGGCTCGTAGAGGTCTGCTGCCTTCTTGCTGTGTCCTCACATGGTGGACAGATAGAGAGTGCTGGTCATTCTTTCTTTTCTTTAAGTACACTATTCCCATCATGGGGGCTCTAAACCTCACAACCTCATTGGAACCTAATGGCCTCCCAAAGGTCTTACCTCCTACAAGCGTCATCTTGAGGGGTGGGGCTTCACCATAGGAGTTTGGGTGTAGGGAGGTGGGGGGAGAACATAAACATCCAGTTTCAAACAGAAGGTAAAGCCAATCCCTGCTACTCTTGATTGGAAGTGGAATTTTTAGTCACTTTATGTCCAGTTGAATTTGGTCAAAAAAAACCTAGGTGTTAGTCAGAATATAGATATAGACAGCATTGCTTTCCATTTATTCCTATTTTAGGCCAGAATAAATCAGTCCAAATATCATAAATTTAAAAATTTAGTCTAAAGGATACCAAACATCTTGTGGGAAAAAAAGGCAAATATTTGGCAGATGTATGGCTTATGTCAAATACTGAGATTGTTTTGACATTAAATCCAGACATTTTTACACCCTGTTGATACAGCTCTATTTTACATAAGATGAGAGACATTTTATCATGCAGACTTCTTTTCAAGTATTCATTCATATCTGAAGTATATTTTAATATAAAAGAGTAAAACAGGTGTGGTGTCCCACATACAGAAAACAGCTGGTGTGCTGATAAGCAGGCTGGCTAGGAAATGAGGTCCCACTGTCTAAACAAACTGCTTCATTTAAGAGTAATTGAAGGACCAAACACAATTAAATAAAAATATCAGGGCTATTCACCGTGTGTGTCTTAGCAAAACAATAACAAAAAACTCATTTCATAGTACTTGCCAGATACTCAGACCCGGAAGATAATCTCCAGTGAGTCAGAATGGCTGAGAAAGAATGTTGCTGTGGTTTGCATTCAGTAAGTCATTGGCTTGTACTGTCTTTAAAATCCAAGAAAACCTTTGTGTTAGTTTTGAAAGCCCCTGAAAGTCAATAGAGCACCTTTTCTTCACACGTGCTGTGGCAAAGAAGTCCTAATTCCCTCTCACATTTATTGAGTTCTTCAAGCAGAGCAGTATGTGCCGAGCATGGGGGACATACAATGATGAGTAAGAACAGCCTTATTTCTGAAGGAGAAAGGGATTAAAAAAAAAAAAAAGTGTATCCCAACGTTCACAACCAGAGGCACTGTGTGTTAGGTGCCATTAGGATGGTTTGAAAAAGAACATCTAGGGAAGAGTCCTTAACTGAATTGGTCTTGAAGGGAAGTTTTCCTAGATGGCCTTTAAAATACGTGGTGGAAGGTGGGCAGGATTCTCACAAGAGACAGGAGTGGAAAAGGGCTTACTGAGCACAGAGGTAGTGAACCACAAGGTAGTGACTTATTAGGCAAAGTACCTCAGTGTGTATTAAAGATTAACTGGAAGGACTAGCGGAAGAGGAAACTAGAGAGACAAGTTAGTCAAAAGCTTTACGTGACAGACTAGCAGGTTGTTTTGACAAGGTAGATCATTTCTGGATTCCCACCAGTAATACACTAGAGTTCAGAACAAAGTTCCCAACTTTCCACAGTATGCATTAAAAACAGGATTTATTTGAGAAGCTTAAATAGGCTGAAGAAAGAAAGAAAAAAGTGATCATGGGAGCCCTGCTTCTCCTTTCATCCCCTAGAACAGTATGTTGGGTTCAAGGTGGTGCTGAACTTGACAAGTATCCAGGCAGTAGTTGATAGTCCACTTTCCCTTGTTACAGGACAGGTATGGGGAATGAACCCACCAGTGGATGTATTAGTCAGGGTTCTTCAGGGAAACAGAGCCAATTATATCTATCTATCTATCTATCTACATATCTTATGAGGAATTGGCTCATGTGATTATAAAGGCTGAGAAGTCTCATAATCTGCTATCTGTTAGCTAGAGACCCAGGAGAGACCCAGGAGAGCCAGTGGTGTAATTCTAGTCCAATTTGGAACTCCTGAGAACCAGAGGAGCAAGAGATGTAAATACCAGTCTAAGGGCAGGAGAAGACAGAAGGAGCCAGACAGCTCGAGCCAGATAGGCAGGAGCCAAAAAGGATGGTTTCCTTATTTCTCTGCCTTTTCACTTATTCAGGCCCTGGGCAAAATCGGTGATGCCCATGCACATTGGGGAGGGCAATCTATTTTATGAGATTTCTGCCCATAGGTTCAAATGCTAAGCTCATCCAGAGACACCCATACAGACACACCCAGAAAGGAAGTTTAATCTGGGCACCTCTTGGCCTTGTTTATTTGACACATAAAATTAACAATCATCATGGGAGAATGCACAGATTACTTAGTTCCACAGAGTCTGTATTTGAGGTGCCAGCTATATACAGGTAGTGTCTGGGGAAGGCAGATAGCCAAAATTTGGAGACCTCAGAACCCACGGGATGTTGTGGTGTCCTCTGTGGGAGGAAGAGACCTGCAAAACGGAGTCTTGATAGAACTTCCAAGTCCCTGCTAACTGCCAGGATCATGTTTGGACAAGTCTGATCATTACTTATGATTTACATTAACAAGGTTAACAGAAGTTGCAAATCCAAAAATCCTGAGGCACCAAACAGAATAAAAAACAAAGTAAACAGCAGGGCTTGTGATATATTGCAAAGACTGAGTACATTTAATGTTAAATTTTTAAAGCTACACACACACACACACACATGCACGCACGCACGCACGCACACACACATCCATCATGTTCAGGCCTCTAACACTGTCTGTGACCCTCATTTTGCCAGTAACAATTGATGTTCCCAATAAAGATAATGGGGCTCTAAAATCAAAGAGATTACTCAGCAGATTACTGTATTAAAACAAACAGGATACAGGGCAGTAATTACAAATGGGGAGGGGTGGCGGGGAAAATAGATAGTAGCAAGAAGCTGAACAAAAGTCAACAGAGCTTGCTGCCCCATCAGGTATGGAATGAATGAGGGAAGAGTCAAAGATGACTCAATTCATGAAAACAGGTGACTAAGAACATGATAGTACCATTACCAATAATAAGAAATTTAGAGGACAAACAGGTTTTTGCAGGAAGTGGACAGTAATCTGAGTTTTAGATACACTGGATTTGAGAAGTTAAATACAATCGCTGGAACATATGCTCTGCACCAGGCACTCTGCCAAGCATTTGGTATGAAATATCCATTTAATGCCTGCAATTATTCTGTGAAGTAGAAACTTACTGTTATTACCTCTATTTTGTTGGGATAGAAGTTCTTGGAGAAATTAAGTAATTTGCTAATTACACCATTCATCTAGCAATGCCCAGACAAAAGCTTTCTGGTGCCAAAGCGGATTAACCACTGAATCAATATACAAGTTCTAACCCAAAAGTGAGGCTTCAAGCCCCATTGATGGGCAAGGCAGAGGCTTTGAGTCATCTAGTTTGTCATGAGAGAAGGAGGGTCGGGAAGAAATTGAACTTGTTTAGAGGGAACATAGAAAAATCAAGAGAAGGATGGCCATAGACAAAATGTCGGAATAGCTTATTTTGGCTGGAGAGTGGAAAACTGGAAGAGATAAGAACAAGAACAAAGGTAGAAATCAGAAGACGTAAGTGGGTTTGAGTCACAGAAAATAAGAAATTCCCAGAAAAATCTGTAATCCACAGTATAAATTGCTGCCAAAGGGAAAGACAAATGGAAGGTTATAGATAACTTTGGGACAATAATGCCAAATACTTAATAATGGCAAGTACTTATATGTATCAGGAACTATTTTAAGTTTATACATATTAATCAGATAATTATCACAACTTGATTCCACTGTATAGATTAGAAGTTGATGCCAAGAAGCAATGTGCAGGGGGCACTTGGGTGGCTCAGTGGGTTAAGCCTCTGCCTTCAGCTTGGGTCATGATCTCAGGGTCCTAGGATCGAGCCCCACATTGGGCTCTCTGCTCAGCACGGAGCCCACTTCCCCCCCCCCCTCTGTGGGCCTCTCTGCCTATTCGTGATCTCCGTCTGTTAGATAAAAAAAAAAAAAAAAAAAAGAAAAGGATTGCCCAATGTCACTTGGCTAGTCGGAAGGAGACTGTGATGCCACCTAGTGAGTCCAGGGTGGGCATAGACACCCTCCAGCTCCTGCCACAGTTTCAGGAGAGTGGCCCCTGCACTGACCAGGCTGTCTGTTCAGAAATGGCTAAATAATGGTACTGCCCATCTCATGATAAAGTAGTGGTCTTTTGGATAACCTGGCTCAGGGTTCTTCCTCTTATGCAGACTCCTAAAAAAAAAAATAAATAAAACCAAAAAACAAAACCCAAAAAACTTTGGTGGAACTGGAGTCCAGGAAGGGCCGGCCTAGCTGGGCTACCATAGCTTCCCACCCCCCAGGGCTGCTGGAGCTTGGTAAGTGGGCTGAGGCCTTGAAGGCCAGAACCACCACTTCTAGGGGAGGTTCTTTAACTGCCTGACACTTTCTTTCTGACGTATTCTCCCCAAAGCTGTAGAGAGGCCGACCTGACCCACAGGTTTGCTATGAAGGAGAAGAGAAATGATGGGAGAACAGGGGTCTGAGTCAGTGCTAACCCAGAGGAGGTGCTGATATCAAGTACCAGGACCTCTTTCATCGTGTGTCAGGCCTGTGCCACCTGCTTTGCCATGCACCACCCAGGACACACTACATAGCTGCCGAACTTGCATCCTATAGGATGGCAAAAAGGCACCTGCTCACATAAGGGAAAAAAAGATTGTAAATGACACTCATCAACCTTCTGCCCCTGGAGCCTAACTTTATTCATTCATTCATTCATTCATTTAGAGGGTGAGTGTGGGAAGGGGCAGAGGGAGAGAGAGAATCTCAAGCAGACTCCTGTGTTGGGTTCAATCTCAGGACACACGTGATCATGACCTGAGCTGACATCGAGTCAGCTGATTAACCAACTGGGCCACCCAGATGTCCCCGGAGCCTAACTTTAATAAGCACCAGTTAGCAAACCCAGACGGGGTTCACATGCACCAACCCCTTCCTGATTTTTGTCATTTTTCACTTCCTGACTCTACTGAGCCCCTGCTTGTCTCCTCCGTACTCCCTCACCCTCCCTTTATTTTTTTTTTTTTCAGGTTAAACCACTTTTTTATTTTTTATTTTTTTTCAATTTATTTATTTTCAGAAAAACAGTATTCATTATTTTTTCACCACACCCAGTGCTCCATGCAAGCTGTGCCCTCTATAATACCCACCACCTGGTACCCCAACCTCCCACCCCCCCACCACTTCAAACCCCTCAGATTGTTTTTCAGAGTCCATAGTCTCTCATGGTTCATCTCCCCTTCTTCCAATTTACCCAAAAGCACATACCCTCCCCCAATGTCCATAACCCTACCCCCCTTCTTCCAACCCCCCTCCCCCCAGCAACCCACAATTTGTTTCGTGAGATTAAGAGTCACTTATGGTTTGTCTCCCTCCCTATCCCATCTTGTTTCATGGATTCTTCTCCTACCCACTTAAGCCCCCATGTTGCATCACCACTTCCTCATATCAGGGAGATCATATGATAGTTGTCTTTCTCCGCTTGACTTATTTCGCTAAGCATGATACGCTCTAGTTCCATCCATGTTTTCGCAAATGGCAAGATTTCGTTTCTTTTGATGGCTGCATAGTATTCCACTGTGTATATATACCACATCTTCTTGATCCATTCATCTGTTGATGGACATCTAGGTTCTTTCCATAGTTTGGCTATTGTGGACATTGCTGCTATAAACATTTGGGTGCACGTGCCCCTTTGGATCACTACGTTTGTATCTTTAGGGTAAATTCCCAGTAGTGCAATTGCTGGGTCATAGGGCAGTTCTATTTTCAACATTTTGAGGAACCTCCATGCTGTTTTCCAGAGTGGTTGCACCAGCTTGCATTCCCACCAACAGTGTAGGAGGGTTCCCCTTTCTCCGCATCCTCGCCAGCATCTGTCATTTCCTGACTTGTTGATTTTAGCCATTCTGACTGGTGTGAGGTGATATCTCATTGTGGTTTTGATTTGTATTTCCCTGATGCCGAGTGATATGGAGCACTTTTTCATGTGTCTGTTGGCCATCTGGATGTCTTCTTTGCAGAAACGTCTGTTCATGTCCTCTGCCCATTTCTTGATTGGATTATTTGTTCTTTGGGTGTTGAGTTTGTTAAGTTCTTTATAGATTTTGGACACTAGTCCTTTATCTGATGTGTTGTTTGCAAATATGTTCTCCCATTCTGTCAGTTGTCTTTTGGTTTTGTTAACTGTTTCCTTTGCTGTGCAAAAGCTTTTGATTTTGATGAAATCCCAAAAGTTCATTTTTGCCTTTGCTTCCCTTGCCTTTGGCGATGTTCCTAGGAAGATGTTCCTAGGAAGATGTTGAGGTCGAAGAGGTTGCTGCCTGTGTTCTCCTCAAGGATTTTGATGGATTCCTTTCTCACATTGAGGTCCTTAATCCATTTTGAATCTATTTTTGTGTGTGGTGTAAGGAAATGGTCCAATTTCATTTTTCTGCACGTGGCTGTCCAATTTTCCCAACACCATTTATTGAAGAGGCTGTCTTTTTTCCATTGGACATTCTTTCCTGCTTTGTCGAAGATTAGTTGACCATAGAGTTGAGGGTCTATTTCTGGGCTCTCTATTCTGTTCCATTGGTCTATGTGTCTGTTTTTGTGCCAGTACCATGCTGTCTTGATGATGACAGCTTTGTAATAAAGCTTGAAAATACCCAGTCACGTCTCACAAATCCAAGTTGAGTTCAGTTCACTTTGAACTCTTTTTCCTATTGCAATAGGATATTACTGATTAGAATCTGTCCTTATCCTTTTAGCTAGTATCTGGCTTTGTTCATCTTGGACAGTCTCCACAAGAATACCCTCTCTGGCACCTTTAATCCCCCCTATTCATTAATTCCTTTGAGAAGGGGCATTGTTTGTAAGCTTTAGCTGAAAGCTCAGCCTTTTTTTTTCTGGGAAGAATTCTACAGTAGCCCGTTAGGAGGAGCAAATGTGGGAGTGAAATTGCCCTGAAAGCATTGAAAGGGCTCTGGCCCTAGAGAGAGACTGACCGGGATTTTAATAATTGCTCCTCTCATCAAGCAGAGCCCAAAGGCTACATGCCTCATCCCTTATTTTGCTGAATATGTGCCCTCCGCAGACTCCCCACCTGCCTGCTGTTTAATATCCCACCTCCTTCTGCCTTTGCCATTTTCTTGAAGAAGTGCTCAGCAAAGTTTCCAATGATAGGATGCATGTACCAAGGGAAGGAAGGCAGACCAGAATGGGGAGCCAGGGTCACTGGCCTCCCTGGATTAGGGGTTGGGTGTGGAGAGACACTGGTTGAAATAGAAGTTGAAGAACTGAAAGCCACTCTCTCCGTATCAGCTGATTCCAAACTTCATTGCACGTTGAAATCAGCTAGGGATCTTTGAAAACTATGGCCGCTAACTTCCCACTCCCAGATGTTCTGATGGACCCAGGATGGGCTGGGCATCAGAATTTTGCAATGCTCCCCGAGGTGATTCTAATATGCAGCAAACTTTGGAAACCATGAGTCTGGTATCACACCTCGCTCCCTCGGCAACTATGGTAACATTTTAAACAGGCTGATAAATCTTCTAGTGATAAAAGCAGCAGCATCATTGAGCACTTCATAGGTAACTTCTGTTTCCCATTCATTAATTCATGTAACAGCCCTAAGGTAGATAATCCTTCAGTTTTATAAATGTGGAATCTGAGTCTCAAATGTCTTATAACACATGGTCCAAGCTTACACTGTACGTAAGGAATGGGAGCAGGCTCAAAACACAAGACTCACCCCAGACCAGTCAATCTCACCCTCTACAGCATACTGCCCCACATCCAAGACCCTTTATTTTAGATGCTTGAAAAGTAGCTTTGAACACATAGCCTGGAGCCTGCCCAGAAGAGGGTCTGGCCCAGGGAATATTGAATCCAACAAACACATTCGATTTGGCATGACGGTTTTTTCCTGTCTGGATCTCATATGATGTCATGCTTGTTTGAATGGCCTTTTGGACCCCTAAATCTCTTAGCAAAAGTGGTCAACAATCAGGCTCAGTCAGCTGGGGACTGAGTTTAGATGAGACACAGCCAGTGTCAGGGTTGAAATTGATGCGTTCTAAAGGTCAACACAAGTCCCGGAAGACAGATATTAAAGAATACCAGGGAGATGGAGGAGGGAGATAAAATCTGTTAATTCAGCAGGTCTTAGTAAATGAGAAATAGCAAGGCCGATGGGGATGCAGCTTGATTCTAGAGCAAAGGTCATTCTCGTGGAAGATAATCACAACCAGATGAATTGAGTTTAGGCAGAAGTGGCAGTCTGGGCGTGACAGGGGATGTGTTGACACAGAATTCCAGATATTCAGTCTATTTCATTTTGTATGAAGGTGTGAGTGATATGTATCTTGAACAGACAGAACTTAAAAAAAGGATACCATGGAGCACCAAGACTAGAAATAGGTATTTGGGCAGCGTCATGTGCTGCATGACTCAGAAGGACCTAGAACCTCCCCCACCCCCAAAGACTGCAATAGAAGCGTGCTGTCCTGTTGCATCAGCAAATGACCTGTGTAGTTAGATGGACCTAGGAGAACCTGGCCTGAACACCTGCTAGTTGCGTGACCTTGGGCAAGTTACATCAACTCCCTGAGGCTTTGTTTTTTTACCTGTAAAGCAAATTCGATTTTTGCTCTCAGTGTTTGTTGAGGGATTGAGTAATATAATGGCATTAATGTCATGCCCATTTCTTGGCACACTGTGTGAGTTCAACATTTCCTTGCCTTCCTGTGTCGTCTTGTTCTTTTATCTCTGGAATGGGAATACATTCAAACATTTTTTGGTAATATGCAGCAGATTCAGTATCACTTAAATTTTAAAATATTACAGGTGATTAGGTGTAATAATATATGTAAAAGTGTTTTGAAAATTATAAAGTAGTAAATGACTCTAAGGTATCATTATTTTAATTACATAATTATGCAGGAGCAGATCCTACCTCATAACGCCAACTAATCCTTTCTGCTGCTCACTCTCGAATGTACATTTCTAGGACAAATAAGTCCCCAAAGGCTCCTTTTCTTCAGGGACACTTCCAAATCTCCATTTTGCATTTCAAAAAGAGGGTAATATTCCCAGGACATTGCTCCTTCCTCTTCCTACTTCTCCTTACTGGCACTTGGGACAGATTTATGCTGTCTCTCTGTGCAGGGGATCTGGCCTTGAGTTTAGGTCAGAGTGGTAGCGTGGTGAAAATACTGTCTGTGAAATCAACAGTCACCCTTCGAAATCTTAGAGAGGCAGAACATGGTGAATATCACTTTCTAGAACCTAACTGCCCTCATTCAGACCCTACTCTCTTACAAGCTGCGGGACCTCAGACAAGCTACCTGACTTCACTATGCTTCACCTGGGAAGTGGGGATAGTAATAACAGCTTAATTACAGCTTAATTAATAACAACTACTTTACGGAGTTGTGGTGATAATTAAGTGAGCTAAAATAGTGGAACTCGTTAAAATAGTATGCTACCTATCGTTAATATTAACTTGGTGCTGCCTCCATGGCTACATAGTCTCAGATAAAGTGGCTCAACTTGGAGCTTACCAGCTCATCTGTGAAGTAAAATAATGCTTGCCTAATATGAGGAGAGAATAAATTTGCTGCCAAGTAGTTGGAATCATTCTCTAGTTAGTCTGTGTCAAGGAAGATGGTAGATTGAGTCCAGTTGCTTACTGAAGACAGAATATGGTCCCCTTCTTGCTTCTCCTTTCCATGGCTGGACTACTCATTTTGCCTGGGTTTGGCCAGCTACCCACCCTCAACCTGGATGCGTGTTCTTCATCTCACCTGGAAGTCACGGGTGGCTATTGCCCAGATTCCTGCATAGACCAGCTCAGCAGAGGCGCTGTGGGCGAGCAGCCTCTCACTTGCTGTCTGTCTGCTTCCATGCCCCTGTTATGGCTAGGACTGGGTTTTGGGATTAGATTTAAGGAGAAATTTTCTAACCTGAGCAAAGGGAGTTCTGCACCTGGTGGCTCCCAGATTACTTCAGTTCCCATGCAAGGACTTACTGAGAGGCCCCACAGTAAACAAGAATAATTCCCTTCTACTGGCCGTAAGTATGTTTCTCTTTGGGGTCTCCTGAAAACTGGATCTAGGTTAAGTTGAGTGTCCCTCGACTCTGGTGATAGTTGTTGCCATAGGAGGATCTCAAGCTCACTCTGATTTCTAACCATCGTAAGTACCGGAATACGTATTCTCTCTATTTCGATGTTTGATATGGTCACTCAAACTGGAAAGGGAACATTTTCCTTCCTCCCCAGCCACTGGGTGTGCTGACCTCCTGAAGTCCATGGCCAACGTGAAGTGGAAAGCCTTCCTTATAGACAGCGGGTGTTTCCTTGCCGAAGTCTCTAGTGTATATTCCCTCAGTCACATGAGTTCAACATCCCTGCTATTTGGGTCTCTCCTCTCGGTCATTGTCCATTATCTTGTCAATCATCTAGTAAGTGCTGATTCTCTGATGTCTCTCACTTTTTTGAATTCTAAATGTTGCTCTCTCCATATTCAGTTGCTTTTCTAGCTCTGACCAAGCTAGATTTATCTTCCTAAAGCAATAGTTCTGATGACTCACTCCTACGGTTTTCCTGTTGTCCTTATGCAGAGGTGACTTGCCACAAATTTAATGAGGTTGATCTTGAGGTCTACTCACTGGCAGGAGATCCAGTAACACGTTCGTGTGATCATACGCTGTTGTAAAAGTAGCAAAAGTAAGATATTGTGGGCAAGCAGCCAGATAAAACCACCATGTCTCTCTGCTTTCTGATATACCCCTTGGTCAGGAGGTGATGGAGCAGCAGGAATATATTGGATTTTATAACAGGAATTTTAGTTGAGAATGTATTTCAATCCAATTTAGTGACATATAACCTTTTTGGTTCACCATTATATTATGCTCTTTCCCTAAATTTTGTGGTATTTCTGGAATCTGGCAGCCTTTAAAAATATATAACATGTTGTTAATTTGTATCCTCATTTGATATAACCATTCACTTTGTACCTCATTTTGTATAAAACTTCTTCCAACGGTGCCCAATCATATAAGCTTCAAGCTAAAAAGGAAAAAAAAAATGGATCTACTCCTGCTTCCATTATATTAAAAAAATACAATTCATTTAAGACTCAGTGCCCTTTATTCCAGGCTTCTCATATTTTTTCCCCACATTTTCCCAACCTCTGCTTCCCACACTATTAGCATAGAACTTCTACTCCTCTTGCTTCCCCTCCAATCTTCGTGTGGGTCTCTGAATTCTACTTATCCTTCCGAACCTCAGCCACATTCACGTCAAGGATAAAGATAACAAGCTCACAGTTATGGGCTATTTTCATACACCAGGCGTATCCATACCTCGTCTTTAGTTCTTACGAAGCGCACCCAGAAACTAGTATTGATGGCTATGCTTGCCATGTAGATGACAAAATCGAGGTTCTGTGAGGTTATCCTGCCCATGGTCAGAGAGCATTGTCTCTTGCCTTGTACCAGCACCTTGTAAGAATAGCTGCTTCTGGGGCACCTGGGTGGCTCTGTTGGTTAAGCCACCAACTCTTGATTTCTGCCGGGTCATGATCTCAGGGTCATGAGATTAAGCCCCATGTCTGGCTCTGTGCTCAGCGAAGAGTCTGCTTGAGATTCTCTCTTCCTCTCCCTCTCCCTCTGCCCCTCCCCACTCTTTCACTCTCTCTCCCCTGAAAATAAATAAATAAATATTTTTTAAAAAGATTTTTTAGCTGCTCCCCATATCAGTCCAGAGATATCTCTGAACCCCAAAGTACTGACAGTTATCTACCTTATAAACAACCAGCTGCCTATGTTGTTATGTAATTATCTTATAGTCAGACTTCTTACTTGTTCCTCCTTCTTCCACCCCAACCAGAGTGTATTAACCTAGAAACCTGGCATGAAATCCCATGTTCCCTTTGATGCAAACCTGTGTGTGCACACCTGTTTGTAGTTATTGCACAGAGGTGTACATGAAATGTCCAATTAGGAAGTGAAAATAAAACTGGTTGGAGGGAGAGCTCAATTCTCATTCACAAGAGCTGGAAACGGTAAGCACAGGTGTCTCTGTCCTGCTATGCTGATACCAGAATAGAAGACAGAAGTTAAAAGATGTGTATTAGAACTTTCTTTAAATCCACAATGTCAAAAAATATCTCCTAAAAATATTACTCACAGAGAAGCACAACTGACATGTGTCAGGACACTGACAACTAGCTCTGTGTGGGTGATTAGACTGAGAAGAAATCTCTGGGCTTTTAGAATACAGTTGAAAAATTATGTAGGGATTTGGAAATCAATTTCCATCCTTTAACCTGAAAAATGCATCTTTTTCACACCCAGTAAGAATACAATGATAACTGTTGTCTGTAGACCAGCAAGTTATACATATGGACACCACATTCAGTAGGCCAAATTGAGGAGTCTTTATTAAAAAGTCAGAGACTGCGAGTGGGCTCATGCACTCCAATATCTCACAGCCCCGAATGAGCTGAGGGGTAGACTTATAAAGGTATAAACCACATCCTGTTGCCAGTTCTTAAAAATTGCCAAGTGCAGTACAGAAGCAAAAATGCCGGGTTAAGCAGGTATTTAGGGTAGGGGTACATTTCCTGAAATTGTTATGTCTCGAGTATTCTGCAGGTTTTTTTGTTTTGTTTTGTTTTTTGTTTTTGGTTAAGGTTGCAATACCACGGGTATAGTAACATTACTGTGTTACAAAGTAACATTGTGGCATTTATAAAAAATGCCACTTCTTATAAAAATGTCATGACTTATACTAAGTCTGTTTCCTAGGTGTCTCATAATTTAGAATAATAAACATATTGTACATCAGAATAATTATTCTGGGAAGTCTTGTTTTTTTGTTTGTTTTTTTTTTTTTTAAATCTCTCTTCTGGTACTTAGCCATCTGTAGGTTGTTTCATGAATTATTGGGAGTGAAAATGTGGGAGCGAGAATTAAAATTTTCATTTTCTTCCTTTTTTCCTCACTTCCCCTTATCTCTCACCAACCCATCATTAATATCTTAAGTTGATGGGATGATGGATTATTTTGTTTCTACACACAAGTTAGAGGTATCTGTTTCCACGGCATATGCTGGAAAAATTCCTCTGGCATCTGGGTGTTGGCGAGTGATTTCATCACCAATCTCAGGGTGATGAGTAATTTTAGTTATTATACGCAGCAAAATATTTCATTAAACTAATAACCATAGTTTATAAGCAATTGTACTTCAATTCTTTTTTTATATATATTTTATTTTATCTATTTGACAGAGACAGAGATCGCAAGTAGGCAGAGAGGCAGGCAGAGAGAGAGGGGTGAAGCAGGCTCCCCGCTGAGTAGTGAGCCCGATGCGGTGCTTGATCCCAGGACCCTGAGATCATGACCTGAGCCAAAGGCAGGGGCTTAACCCATTGAGCCACCCAGGTGCCCCGTACTTCAATTCTTTAAACAAACAAACAAACAAACAAACAAACAATCTTTTAACAAGGAGAAAACTTGGGCTTAAGTCGTTAGATAATAATTATTATGAACATTTATTAAATGCTTATTATATGTCAGACAATGTTCTAAAAGTGTTAGTAGGTCTGTTAACTTGCTCCAGCCTCAGACAATGCTGAGAAAGGTACTTTGTGAGAAAGTACTACAGTCCACATTCTACAGATGAGCCCAGTGGGGCCAGGAGAACTTGAATGACATGCCAAGCTCATATAGCTAGGATATGTCAGACTGGGATTGAACACCAGGCTGACAAGCTCTAGAAACCACGACTCTGCCCCAAATAATGCATCTATTTAGAGTCTTTGAACTTTTTTTTCATTCCAGAGTCTATTTTCTTAGTTATACTGTTTCAGTCCACTTTCCAATTACCTTGCAAAAGGTTATTAAGCCTCAGCTGGAACCCCTGTTATTGCTGGGGAGACTGGCTGCTTCTGAAGAAAGTTCATTCTATTTTTGGATAGCTCTGTTGTTAAAAAAAATTCTTCCTTACATTGAGCTAAAATCTACCTCCCCGTTACCTGTGGGAAGACAGTGGGTTGGTAGAAAATGTCATTAGCTATGAGGCTAGACAGGAAGGTAAAGGCCAGAGCATGGAGGGCTTTGAAGGCCACACTGGCTTCTAATGCTGATGTGAACACTGAGCCCCTGGTAAATGCCCAGCCGTTAAGATGTAGCTCTCCACCTGCCCTGGAAATGACAGGTTTTCCAACTTCAGAAGAGGAATTTACACGGATCTATTCTGCATTTGACATTGTTGGTTTCTACTCATCATTCCACTATAAAGATATTTTTGTCTCCCGATTCTGAACGTTTCATGTGTTAGCTACCTCTTCCAGCTTTCTACATTCATCAGTATTTTTATTCAAGCTATTGATAAGCTCCCAAGGAAGATTGTGTCCTGCATGTTGCCTAAAAATTAGAATTGAAATTGTTGGTCATCATCAAGCTATAGCATTTTTGTGTCATAAGTGGACATTGGCCATCCTCTTCCCTTTTTCTCACCCTATACGATCCTGGGTGCTTCAGCAGCCAAAGGACCATTAAGGACAAAACTGAAAATCATGAAACTTTGATGGAGGATGTTTAATGCTATTACACAGGAAATAAAAGGGTATTTACGTGCCTTTTTAATAGAGAATCAATATTAAGCTATGATATAATTGGGAAGTTCCTCTTTGCATATCAAAAGAAAAAATGTTCATTTAAAACCCTGGGGCATCTGGGTGGCTGAGTTCAATAAGCATCTGCCTTCGACTCAGGTTATGATCTCAGGGTTCTGAGAGCCCCGAGTTGGGCTCCCTGCTTAAGTGGGAACTCTACTTCTCCCTCTCTGACTCTTTCACTGTATCTCTTTTTTTCTGTCCCTGCAGATGTTCATTCTCTCTCAAATAAATAAATAAAATCTTAAAAAAAGAAAGAAAGAAAGAAAAGCTTACCCACTGCCATAGCTTTATGAACAACATGGAGTCAACTGGGTGGAACAGAGAACAAATACCTGAGGTCCATACAGTACAAGGATATCGACCCAAGAAAGCAGAAACAGGGGCCATTCATTCCTGCCATCAATTAACCCACAGCAAGCCAGTGGGCTTTTTGCAGACCACATCGAGGAAGAGCCTTTCCTGGAAACACCTGGTAAAGACTTTGTTACTTAAAATCTTTTAGTGGTTGTAGTTATAGAAGGAAAAACAAAACAAACACACACACACACACACAAAACCACAAAAAAACAAAAAATCCTCTGCAATTACAACAAAGATGGTGATACAAAGAAGCAATCATCCCAGCCTTTGAGAAGGACCCAGAGAGAGGCAGCCCACCAAGGAAATTAACAAATTCTGCCAGCAGAAAGAAACTCAGAGCTAAACCAAAACAAAAGCTATTCCCACAGCAGTCCCAGCTGACCTAGGATTCACCAGATAACTAGCAGAGACAGAATGAAATTTAAGAGTGTGTCATTTATAATTCTTCCTTTTATATATGCAATTTATTCTGAAGTCACTTTTCTATATGCTACATATAGTTTTCGTTTCAAAGCAGCCCATCTCTTTCCTCATAAAGTAACCAATTATTAAAAATTAATAACAACAGCTCCCTGTATAATGTCAGAGAGGTACCTGGGCCGAGCTAGCCTGAACTAAAACTCCCATTTAAGATTTACGTTTATGACTCTGAGGCTTTGTGTGAGCAGACCAGATGAACAATGTTGTCTAAGGCTGCTTATTTTCATCAAACATAGGTGAATGGCCAAGCAGGAGTGAGTTTTAGAAAACGGGGTTTGTCGCCCCTCCTGAAACAGCTGACTCCCGGAGCGATGTGCCCACTACAGTGCGGTAGCCCGTGTGAGTCTCTTCCTACCAAGCCCCAGTGAGGCCACGAGAGGACTTGTCCACAGTAATAACAAGGAGATCACAATTTATACGGCACGCTCTATGGGCCCTCACTGAAAGCAGTGACTTTAATTCACTCCTTTCTCAGTTCTTATAGTAACTCTTCGGTGTAGGTTTAATGAACCCAATTTTATATTTGAAGAACCAGCAGTTCAAAGATTTAAGTGTCTTTTTCAAAAGTGAAATGACTGAAAGATGATGAAGTCTGTATCTCCTTTTTACCATGTAGTCATGTGCACACTTGGTGCGATTTTTAGATTTTACTACCAATTCCTTTCCAAGTATTTTTTTTCCCCCCTCCCTTGGCACTTCCAGCGCTGTGATTCCGTTTTTACTCCCCGCCTTTTATGGACTGCTGTTGGCTCACTACTCCACCTTCACAGAGCGTTTTTAGAGAATTGCCTATCTCAGAAGGAGGGCCACCCTTAGCTTCTGGGAAAGGTATGAATATAGGCCCACATTCTGTGTGTCTAAATATTTACAGACCAAGCAACACACTGTTTAATAAAATATGTTCCATACTTGACAAACATACCTTTATAAAGACCAAGAAAACCATATTTCAGTTTAGAATTATCAAGTTCCAAAGGAGACCGGTCCTGGGCCCCAGTAAACTTGTTTCTACTTCTGGTTCCATTGTATACTGAAAAACCTCCTCAGGTTTACCACCCTGGGCCTAGGAGTGTGCATGCTGGTGGCATGATCCATCCTAGGGAAGGTTGACATAGAGATGCAAGCTGTGGGAACCTTAAAAATGAGGGTCATTTGAGCAAAGGATTCAGGGATTCTGGTACTGCACCATGGTCTGGGAAGGAAAGGTGCTAGTTCTAAGGCCATGTTCCACTGGCCTCATGGAGCCTTATCTTATGGCAAGGGGTATACCGAAATTAGTGTGGAGAGGAAATTAGTATGGAGAGGAATCTTCTTAGATGGCAACACTGCTTGAGAGTTCTCCAAATCTTGGCTTCTCTCATTGAGAACCATTGACAAAATGAATCCCTGGGCCAAGTGCCAGAGAAGTTGCTTTGCAAGTCAAGCTGGTCTTTTAGGGTCAATTCCCTTTACCTTTTTAGAATCACTCCCTTCCAAGTACCCAGTGCTTTTCTGCAGGTCCAAGCCATCCATTCACTGAGTACATAATGTGAAAAAAGCATTCTCCAAAATATGTTACCTTTCCTAAGGGACCTTATGTATTTTATTTTAAAAGAGGCTGCAATTTAAACCAAAGAAATAAATTTCCTAATGATGGAATTTCTAGCAACAGCAGAAATATATCTGGGGACAGGGATTTTCTTGATATAAATCTGTATTAGTTTCCTAGGGTTGCCGTAACAAATAACCACAAACTTGGTGGCTTACAACAACAGAAATTTATTTTCTCACAGTGTGGAGACCAGAAGTCTGAAATCAAGGTGTCAGCAGAGACACGCTCCCTCTGAGGACTCCAGGGGAGGACAGTTCCCTGCCTCTTCCAGCCCCGGGTGGCTACAGGGGTTCCACTGCTTCTGTGGGGCTGCCTCTCTCCCATCTGCCCAAATCTCCCGGGGTCTTCTCTCTGCCTCAACCTTCCTCGGCCTTTTTAAGGATATTTCTCATGGGATTTAGGGTCTATCTGGATAGTCCAGGACGATCCATCTCAGGATTCATAACTTAATTACATCTGCAAAGACCCTGTCTCTAAACTGGGTCACATTCACTGGCTCCTGGAGACTTGTCTTTTGGGAATCACCATTCTACTCACTACACTGTTTGGGCAGCATTCTTGGGCACCCACGGACTGAAGGACAATCTGCTGCAGACAAGGGAGGCAGGGGATGTTAGCCCAGCACTGTACACCTCAGGGAAAGTCGACAAGCCTCCTCACAGGAGATAAATTTCGTTATTGACAGAGCCATGAGGCAGACAGCAACTGCATTTGAGAGCACCGCTTTTTAGGAAAATCTTTGTCAGATGAAAGCACAGTAAAGAATAAATTATCTCTCCTTGCTTTTCAAGACTCTTCATTTCATCCCAACCATCACTAGACACTGTAGGAGCTTAAGGTTCACTGTTTTTACATTCTATGTATTTATTTTTCCCCTTAGGCAAGGAAGAGAAAGGACTATTGGTAACTGCCTGCCTATCATGTCCTAAGATTTTTAACTATAGTACTTCATTTTATCTTCATAACAGCCCTCTAAGGAAGACAGTAATATTCACACCCATTACACAAATGTGAAAACTGAGGCCCTTAGACATTAAGTAACCGGCCAGGATCCTATAGCTAGGAATCAAAGGCGCTGAGGGCCACGCCCTTTCCACGCCCTTTCTGGGACTTCACTGCGGCAGGATCCTTCTAGATCAGCCCCACCCCTCTAAACTGATTGTTAATCTGGCTGACGTTCCTCGTCGGAAAGAGCGAAAAGCTTTACTAGCAGCTAGAGAAGCCCTAGGCTCAGGAATCAGCAGTTCTTTTTGCTTACACTATACTGCCATCTAGTGGGAAAATAATTAATGGCAGAAGATACCATTTCCGGAATCTTAATTTTTGGGTATTTGTACTTAAATTTTGCTTTAGGGTATTAAAGAGGACACTTGTTGCGATGAACATTGGGTGGTATATGTAAGGGATGAATCACTAAATTCTACACCTGAAGCCAATTTTACTATACATGTTAACTAACTAGAATTTAAATAAAAAACTGAAATAAAAAAATAAATATTTTATTTGTTAAATTGAGACCCTATCCAAATCAACATCAAATTCCTGCCCCGGCATCCATATACACATATACACTCCTTCTGTCCACCTGTCTCACATATTTATATGGTGTGTAATAGGGAAGTGAAAGTACTAGACGCACCTTCCACACTTGGATCATGACCGCAAATGTGCAATAGTTAAAATCACAAGCAAAGATGTGTATTCTCCAGACTCCCCACTAATGAAATGGTGACCCTTTGGCACTGACTAATTTGACTAAAATTTTAGCTAGGAATTCAGGCAGAAATGACTAATCAAATTATCTTTAACCATTTTTCATAACTAAAAACATAATTTCTTTCCACCAGAAAGAGCTTCTACACTGAGCCCACGGCAGAGCTGACTATAGTACTGGTGGTGCCCAGGGAGGTGATTGTTGGATAAGACCATCATGCAGGTAACACAATGATGAATACCTCCGTGTAAGTGTGAAAAAAGAAGGTGCAGCTCCAATCGCTGCATGTATATTATTAAATATACATTCTCAGGTATCTAAAACACTTATTAGGGGGTGCCTGGATAGCTCAGTCAGTTAAGTGTCCAACTTTTGATTTTGGCTCAGGTCATGATCTCAGGATTGTGAGATTGGGCCCCATGTTGGACTCTATGCTGGACTCGGAGCCTACTTATGATTCTCTCCCTCCCTCTGCCCCTATCTGGTCTCTCTCTTAAATAAATAAATAAATAAATACATACTTATTATTATTAGTCTCTTAATCTTGCTGTCACAAATTACCACAAATTTAGCGGCTTAAAACAACATAAATATTATCTCATAGTTCCAGAGGTCAGAAATCTTAAATGTGTCTCATGGGCTAAAATCAAGGTGTCAGCAAGTCTGCATTCCTTCTGGAAGCTCCAGGGGACTATAAGCCTCTTCCAGCTTCCAGAGACTGCCTTAACGTCAGCAACATTCGTCCCAGGGCTACTCACAATGCCCTCTCTCTGATCTCTCTCCTTTGTCTCCCTTTTCTGCTCTACAGGACCCTGTGGACCCACCACAGTAATCCAGGGTGATAACCAATATCCCTGTTTTAAGAACAAATGATTAACAACCTCAATTACATC
This sequence comes from Neogale vison, assembly GCF_020171115.1. Classification (NCBI taxonomy): domain Eukaryota; kingdom Metazoa; phylum Chordata; class Mammalia; order Carnivora; family Mustelidae; genus Neogale; species Neogale vison. The sequence goes on along the minus strand of NC_058093.1, from coordinate 93,306,476 downwards.
TGCTACCTTAATGTAATACAGTCTCATGTTCCAGGAATTAAGGTACAGGCATCTCTGGGGATGCGGAAGGCATTTTGTGTCCTTTCTCCTCCCACACCCTCCCCACTTCACAGACTGCAAGGAGCCTTCTAAGTATGCAGGAGGACACAACTACCCTGAAATTCTACCTGCACTTTTGGCCAGTCACATTTCATAAGTAGGTAAGAGCACAGATTCAGATAGACTTAAGGTTAAATCCTAGGCTTTTCTCCTGATGTGAAAACTTGCGAATGTTACTTAGTGTTTCTATGCTTAGTTTCTTCATCCCTAAAGTGGGCATAATATCTGCCTCCTAGTATCACTGTAAGGCTTAAATATGTCTCCAAAAAGCACTTAGCAGAGCATGTGGTCTACATGAGCATCTCAGATAGTCTGAAGGAACAACTTCTGAGAATGAGGCTTTTCCATCCAATCTTCAAAGGGAGATTAGCCACCTAACTCAGCACTGCACTGGGTGTTTGGGGGACAGGGAAAGGGAAATGCCTATCTTCACCCAGTTAACGACGAGCAGTACGGTGGAATCGGAGACCAAGACATGTTGTCTCATGAGATTCTTCTAAGGCCAGTAATGAAGGCTTCCGTTGTACCTTCTGTACTACACAGACTATGTACAGGGATAGACTCTGCCCAGTCAGATACTTTCAGGTGAGGAGCATCTGAAGAGAACATGGAAGAGGAAGACCATGTTTCCTTCGTTCTTTGCTGTCCTTTTTTGTCTAGAACACATATACCAATGTCCATACTTCAGGGACTTGATACATTGTATGAGTATACACAGAAAGATGGTCATTCCTTTTTTAAAAAAGATTTATTAATTTGAGAGAGAGCATGGGCACACAAGTGGGGGGAGGGGCAGAGGGAAAGGGAGAGAGAATCCTGAGGGACTCCATGCTGAGTATGCAGCCAGGTGCAGGGTTTGATCTCACGACCCTGAGATCATGACCCGAGCCGAAACCAGGAGTCAGACACTTAACTGAGCCACTCAGGTGCCCTGAAACATGGTCGTTTTGCCTTGTGTCCTAAAGTTAAGGGCAGCAATGTCCTCTGTGTGTGTGTGTGTGTGTGTGTGTATTGCTACCATACACACACATATGCCATCAAGTTATACTGAAATCTATTTTTACCCTAATAAGAAGTAAATTTGGGACAATGAAATTAACTGTTTCTAAAATCTTCTTATTTATTTTTAAATAATTTTAAATTTATTTTTAAGTGGAAGTTCTGAAATAATGAATGAAAAGTGTCCTTGAGGGGCATCTATGTGGCTCAGTGGGTAAAGCCTCTGACTTCGGCTTGGGTCATGATCTCAGGGTCCTGTGATCGAGCCCCGTATAGGGCTCTCTGTTCAGCAGGCAGCCTGCTTCCCCCTCTCTCTGCCTGCCTCTCTGCCGACTTGTGATCTCTGTCTGTCAAATAAATAAATAAAATCTTAAAAAAGAAAAAAAGAAAAAGTTCCTTGGTTATAAGCCAAGGTTATAAGTCATGATTTTAGATGGACTAAATCTTTGTCTCTTTTAATCTTGGTTTAATAATAAATTTACTTAGGAACATGTTCATTGGAGAAAGCAATTTCTACAACTATAGTAAATATTTCTGAATTTGTAGTATCTAATACATTGTACCATTTTATTTTTGGATTTTACATAACTCTTTAACTATCATGCATGAATTCCTTGACAATAGGAAATATGGGGTAAAATGCTCTTTGCACATTAAAAATACAGAAAGGATACCAAAACTCTAAGTTTTACTTTTACCTCTGATTCCCCCAACAGGATTAGAAAACATTCCCTCCACGCCTATTAGACCTTCTTGAACAAACAGGAAAGATTAAGCCGTGAAGCGTCCTTCCTGGGTTTGCCATTCTCACTTAGGTGGCCGCATTGAGCAGGTCACTGGATTTTGGGTGTGGTTACAGTTTGCCCCCAGAGGCTTCTCTGTAAACCTCTCAAGCTGGAGGTCTACATTGTGACTAGGAAACCTAGAACCTGCAAACATTATTGCACCTCATGTTTGCACAAGCTTAAAGTTCATTATATCCCCGGGACTTCAGCATGCAGACTTTAAAGGCGGTGTGGCAAACCCAACCTCCACCCTGAGTTTACCCAGCTGAGGTTGAGTCTGAGCTTGTGGGGAGGCGGTCGCAGCTTGGGTAACAAGGCTATGGCAGACTGTACCATGGAAAGAACATTCTGTGGTACTCCTGTGTGTGTAAGTACCTCCCTCAGAGACAGTCACGGAGCTCTGTATTTGACAAGTCTTCGACCCTCGGCTCCATGTAAATGCCAAGGCAAGCACATTAATTCAGTGTGACAAGATTGTCAGCTCAGTCCAGTTGGTGGGAGCTAAGGCCACATCCCAGCAGAGCTGGGAGTTAGTGAGCCCTGCCAGAGGCATGCAGGAGGAGATTCACCCCAGAATCCATCATATTTTGTTCCTCTCTGCCTCACTGGGAAATTCTGAAAACTGAAGTTACATACAGTTTACATTTTAGAGAGAAACAGCTAGCTCAATTAAACTTAGGTTGGACTGGTTGGTAATATTTATTTAGTACCTAATAAATGGCAAGCACTCTACTAAGAGATGTATATATATTACTTGTTAATTGCACTGTAAAGTGGATAGAATTAATCCTTGATTAATGAGTTCTGAGGCCTACAGAACTCAAACTACCCAGGTTCCCACTGAGTAAAAATGAGTGTTGACATTCCCCTTGCCTATTAAACCCCTCTTGTTTTCCCTTAGTTATGAAGGAACACAGCAGACAAATATACATAAACAAGAAAATTTTTTAAAAAGTAAATCCTAAACATATTTGACTGTTCTAATTTTTATTCAGCCCATCAGTCTCCTCAGACACAATTTTTCTTTGTCCTCTCTCCGTCTTCCATCTCATACCCTCCCTGTGAGTTGTAGGAAATGATTCTGAGAGAGGCCTCATTTGGAGTATTAATAGGATGGATTTTTATCAGGAGCACTCAAAATGTGTTAAGAACTATCATTTTCCCTTTGTTCTGGATGAGATCATCCAGATGATAACAAGCTTATCAAATAAAATAAGAAAAGAGGAGATGAGCAAATGGGCGCAATAAGTGTTAAAAGTAACCAGTGGGAGGAAGTGGGAGTCAGTGGAATATATTATGCCACCCATAAGATTGAGGAAGACGACTGTGTAATAACTCCTATTATGTGTCATATATTAGTTATGACAAAATTTCTTAGTTTCCTCTACCAACAACTTGGATGAAAATTTCATTTCTATTTTGTGATTTTCTTTTAAAATTCCTACAACCAATAGAAAGGGATCAATGGCTCCTTTGTCAAGCTTCTGTGAATGAGTCTAGTAAGTAAAAAGGATTGTTTTGAAGGAGACTCTTATGTTTTTCCACTCATTGGCGTGGATTAAAGGTGAAACTCAATTGTCTCATTATGATGCACTTCTCTCTTTTATAATGAGAACGTGATGATGAGGGGAGATGCATTAACACATAACAAGGACCAGAATGTATCATCAAATATTAGCTAATGCTTTCCTTCTGGTAAAAATGTTTGGAACGGTTTCTCATTTATTTACGAAATAGGCTACCTTAGTTTCAAGGCCTTATGACTCAGGGTCTATAATTTACACAGAACCAGTTCAAAGCTAAGGTGTTTACTGCTGCTAAAGCCATTAATTTTTTTGGATGATTAAAAATAAGAGCTAAGGATTAGCAGTAATTAAATGTCTCTTAGAAAAGGTCAGTGGTACAAGGAAATGGTTAATTACACTGAAAGAACAAGAAGAAAGTTGAAGAGAATGTATTTTTTCAACCACAAAACTGACTAAAAGCCATCCAAGCTGGGAGATTTACTGATTCATAGCAATTAAGTAGTTAATTAGAAGTCTGTAATTATCTTTGCCACTTCATTAAGAACTCTGTACAGATTTCCCAGTATAATTTGTTGGAAACCCTACTTACCTTGGTTATTCGGATTTTATGAGGAAACTGCTTTCAATATATTAAAGGAGTGTCTCATTAAAACTTTGTTCAGCCATCCGTGGAAACACAAGTTGATTCCTAAATGTCTAATAGTTCTGGGCTTACAGACGAAGTGTGACTTAAAGGACACGGGATAGCATAAGTAACTTTCTAGTTCCCAGTCACCAGGGTGGGTATCCCCCCCTGCGCAGGTATGACCTTATGACTTACTTACACAAGTATTCATTCTTACTAGCTGTGGCACTGTTCTGATTGGCCAGTGTCCATGCTGTACTAATTTTTATACATTACAGACATCACTTGTTCTGCTAATGGGTGACTACCCTTAGGGAAATCTAGAGCCACAGCAAGATAATGACATCAGGTCACCTATCTTGGCAGTAACATAAGAACGCAACCCAACTTCTATCTCCGATGATCCCCTCAAAAAAAGGTCAAAAGACAAAAAGGTCTACTTTTTTGCATGTTACTTGTCAGACTGGCCCTGTGACTATTACTTACATTGTCAGCAAGTTTTCTCGGAGTGTTTGCAAATGTAGAGGCTTCAAGGATGTTTGGGTGGCCCAGTTGGTTAAGGGACGGCCTTCAGCTCAGGTCAGGATCCTGGAGTCCCAGAATCAAGTCCCACCTTGGGCTCCAGCTCCGTGAGGACTCTGCTTCTCCCTCTGACCTCCCCTCTCATACTCTCTCACTCTTTCTCAAATAAATAAAGAAAATCTTTAAAGAAAAATGTAGAGGCTACAGTGTTATAAATAGATAAGCAACAAAACAGGAATACCAATCTCATCAGGTGATTGGAGAGAATAAAGTAATGGATGTGTGTCACCTCTAACTCTAGCATAGAGTAAATGTTTTATAAATGGTGCAGAGCATGAGCAGAGGCATTTCTGTTTGTTTCTCAGACAGAATACAATCTAATTTTTAATAATATATATTTATTCACTAAAACAAATGATCTATGATTTCTTAAGGAACTCGTTATACATTAAGGTTGTTCTGAAATTTTTGCAGTTATAAACACACTCTTGAATGAATATCTGAATGCATAACACTGTTCTGCCTTGTGGGCTATTCTTCATTCTAGATTTTGCCAACTGGATTGGCTGCATCACTGGGGTGAACTTTTTATAACACCTTATCACAAAAAGTTGCCGTCTCCTTATTTACCCTCCACTTATTGATAATGTTGAACTATACCTGTACCTGACTTTAAGTTTAGAGATTTGTCATATTTGTAAAAGAGATTAACAAGAGGTTTTTTTTGTTTTTTTTTTTAATTTATTTGACAGACAGAGATCACAAGTAGGCAGAGAGGCAGGCAGAGAGAGAGGAGGAAGCAGGCTCCCCGCTGAGCAGAGAGCCCGATGCGGGGCTCGATCCCAGGACCCTGGGATCATGACCTGAGCTGAAAGCAGAGGCTTTAACCCACCGAGCCACCCAGGGCTCCCCACCCTTTTTTTTTTTTTTTTTTTGTGGAACTGGGTCTCCTCAGGTCACATGGCCAGTGAGCAGAGGAGAGGACCGGAAGCCAGGTGGGAGCTGAATTGACCTTTAGGGTCATCTCTTTCAGTGTCCTCAGCCTTGACCCAGTGTTGGAGGAATCACCTGGAAGCTCCTGGAAGCTACTCAGGGCTGCGTTCTGCTGAGATGCATTCTATCCAAACACTGAGGGAAAAAGGCATCCCTGAGTGGTATTGCCATGCAGCAGGGAGTGAGAACCCCAGGCAAGGAGAAGGTGAGGATGGGGGAGATGCTCCCTGCAAGAGATCCATGGCCACGAGTGGGCATCACAAGGCCCATACAAGAGTACTGCATACGCATGCCATAAATGTGGGAAAAAAATGATGCAGAAAATAAAAACCATAGAATTAAGGATTTCAGGTAGGAATTGAAACTAGAATTGAGAATTCAAGGAATAATTTATATCATTTCATCAGAAAAAAAGACAAGGGCAGGAATACACACTAGTATAATTGCAGACAATAAGCAGATAAATTTTGCCAGAATGAACGGTTCCTTCATATGCAGAAATAACAGGGCATCAATGGAGAATAAAAAGTAGGTACAGACAGATAGGAAAGTAACTTCAGTATCAACTAAGACATCTTGGCTTTATTTTCCAGGAGACTGGATAATAATGAAAAATCAAGATTTCTGAGTATGAGACTGACATGCAAAAAGGCATTATGAAAATCTGTGATTTTTAGATTATAAGTGGAATGTGGATTTTAAGTGGTTAAAAATGCTGGAAGCCCTTGATTTGTCATTAATAATTTAGAAGTGATTTGCTATGCAAAAGAGTAGTTCTTGTTTTATGTATTAAGAATATTGGATTAAATATAATATTTTAAAAATTGACATGCAAAATAAACAAATACCCATATATAACATTTTTAGTACTTACTGTGTATCAGGTACTGGGTGAAATGCTTTACATTTTTTATGTCATTTAACCTCCCCCAAAAACCTATATGGTAGAAATTCTGGTTATCTCAACTTTATAGAAGAGGAAATAGCAGTTTAGAAAGGACAAGTACCTTATTTCATACAGATAATAAGTGACACAGCCAGGATTTAAACCTGGTTCTCCTGGCTCTAGAGTATATACATTATCTTCCTTCAAGTCTAGACTCATTCTTGACAAATACAATTTATTTATTGAAAGAACCAAGGCAAAGGTTGGTTCCATGGGAAATGGAAATGAGAAACAGATATAAGATAAATTACTAAACTGAATTCCAGAAGAGAGATGTCAGAACAACTTCAGGTGTTTGACTATGGGATACAAGGAGAGCAGTAGGACCACTAACAGAAATCGTAAAAATGAGAGAACACACTAGTTCTCAGTAATTAAGTGAGTTTTTCCTTAAAAAGAAATAAAACAGTATGGGTTTATTTTAGTGCAAAGTTCAAGATTTATGATTACATCCCTTGAGCCCAGCAATTCCCAAAATAATGTAACCAGATGTTAAATAAGGTGTTGCCAGATGGTGGCTTGACCATATTTTCCCTTCTTCCTAAGATAAGAACACACAGCAATAACTAAACATACCATTTGGTGAAGTAGCTCAACTACTGTGGGCATTGGTGCTCTGGCTCAAAGTCCAACTTCAATCATTTAAAATTTCCCCTCCCAATGAAATAGTTCATCTACTTTTTCCTTAGGTGTTCCTGCCAATTAACAACCCCATTAATGTAAGCCAAAACCCGCAACAGCTCTTCAACTGCCTTGTACTTAAAAATGAACAGAAAACCTAGAATCTATAGTCATGCAAGAAGAGTTGACAAAATGCTACAAAAGCAAAAGTAAACAAAAAATGAAGGTAGGTTGAAAGGGCAGACAGGTGGCTAAAGAAAATCGTTCCTTCAAAGAATAGGATGTAAAATAAAAAATTTTTAAAAATTAATGCTTTTGCTGTCCTCAGAGAGCCCAGAAGATACTGAATTTATGAAACCAGCATTATAGACCTTACAAGTCATCACTTCTAATGTCTTTTGTTGATAGTGTTTGTTAAAAAGAGAACTATTTCAGATTGTTGAATCACTGTCTTGCACACCTAAAACTAGCACTCTGTGTTAATTATACTGGAGTTACAATTTTAAAAAAGAAAAAAAAATATCTGGATGAAGGATGGTGGCCTGAGGACTTTTGAATGAAAATTACAATCTTAATTGTCAGAATTTTTTAGAAAATATTATTGAACAACTATAACTGTGACCCAGTGGAGGACATAGTTTTGATTTAAAGCAGTTCTCTTTATCGCAAATTCCATCCCTAGGAGTGTTCACAGCCCTTCAAATAAGGCTGTAATTACAGGAATCTCAGTGCCACCAACCCCTTGCGAAGCCCTGGAATGTGTTCTATGATCCTAGCAGGTCCCTTGTAGAGGCTCCACATCTGACAGAATGAAGAACCACAGTTGTTCCCAGGCAATCTGTAGGTTTAAATAATATTCTCACAAAGGACACACAGTTCACTGACAGTCACTCATTTTGGGCAATTAATCTAGAAAGTGAATTTCCTCCCATCTCCAAGTCTTTGTAGCAGTGATATAAAAAGCTAGATATGGCATTTGGAGATGAGGATTCAGATTACAGCTGCTTACCACTAAACAAGTCAATCACGAGTCAATATGTAGTTTCTACCTCAAACATAAACACAACAATATCTGTGGGATAACTTATTAAAAAATAAAATAAAGATTTAAAATCACCGTTTATCATGGTGGTTAGCATATAGAAACACTATTATATTGAAGGAAATTTTTTAGATAGGTATAAACTAAAATTTCTACATAAAAATCAAAGGTCGTTATATATCAATTTATCATCATGAAAAGCTTGCCCATCATGTGTAGAGTATTGTGTCCAGTACCAAACAGACCAAGCTTTATTGGAAAATCTTTGTGTACCCCCAAACCATCTCTTTTCTATAAGAAAGTAGATATTGATTTTGAGCAGACAACTCCCAAACAAGTAAAAACAAATACACAACAAAAAATCATACAGTTCTCACAAGAGAAAGTGAGATTTTCATAATACAAAACCCAAATTTTATCCCTAAGTTTACCATATTTGGACAATAATTATTTTATTTTCTCAAGTGCAAAATAAAGACATTAAAAATGATTTCAAAGATCTATAAATCTTTGGAATTCAAACTCTAAACATGTCTAATAATCATTCAACCTGTACCATCATCTTAATTGCATTGGTTCAAATGAAAGACTATATTCTTTCCAGTTTTTTTTTTATGGTTCCTATGAATATTTTTGGAATAGCAAATCTACATTTTCAACACAACTAGAATCTCTTGATTAATTATACAGACAAAATACTGATGATCTTTATAAAATTTTACCTACTTTATAGACTTAGTGATGGCATAGCTAATGTACTAACACAATTAGAAACAAATTTATTTTTTTATTTGTTGAATATTCTTGATACTATTGAATATTGATAATATTGAATATTGAATAATTTATTTATTGAATACTCTTGGTAAAGTTTCTCAAAATGTTAAACATATGGTTACCACATGACCCAGCAAGTGTACTATATACTCAGGAAAACTATAATCATATGTCTACTCAAAAACTCGTACATTATGGTCATAGTGGAATTTATAATAGTTGAAAAGTAGAAATGACACAAATTCCCACCAACTGATGAATAAATAAATGCAAGCTATACTCATACAGTGGAATGTTATTTGGCAATAAAAAGTGATACAGTACAGACACATGCTACAACAGGATGAAACTTGGAAACGTTTTGATGTTGATAATAAGTTTATGATTCCATTGAAGTGAAATTTCCAGAATAAGCAAATATACAGAGACTGAAAGTAGATTAGTGGTTGTCTAGGGCCAAGAGGGAATGGGGAGTGACTACTACTAGGTATGACAATTTGACAATATCTATCAAAAATTTTAAAGAACATATTTTCTTGACTCAGCCATCTCCTTTCAGATATCTATCCCAAAGTAAGAGTATAATTAAACATATATGAGGAAGTTATTATTGCATTATTTGCTACAGTGAGAAAATAGATTAATTCTGTGGAATATTATGCAGCACTTACAAATTATAATAATATGTAAGACTTGGAAAGTGACCCAAGGCATCTATAGTTGACCAGACAAACAGATGATTTGAGATAGAGATATTCCTTTTATATGATAATACGTATATGATATAGAGCAATATACAAACAGAGACATGCCTTTAGGTAACATACAAATATAAGACATTTATGTAACATATGTGACACATAACTATACATACAATATGATTCTATTAATGTTAAAAACAAAAATTAGATCGATAATCTGAAAGGAGGCTTAGCTGATTGTCAAAGAGCAGTTATTTCTGGGGACCGAAGCAAGACTGGGAAGTAACAAAGAGGGCTTTTTTACATTTTACTCTGTATACTTTATATTATTTGAAATAATGTTTTCATATTATTATGGAACAGTCATATATTCATGTATTACTTATGTCATTAAAAAGGAGGACTAATGTTTTTAAATAACCATAGGAAAAATCCTTTGCCTATGGAAAAGCATTTTTTTATAAAGCAAATAAATTACCCCAACATGCTAAAAACATCCAAGCAAGCAGGTAAGCCTCATCGTTTCACTCAGTGGACATCAGGTTCCAGGAGGTGTAGAGAGTCAAAGGGTGGGGGAACTAGACTGAAGAAGAAGATTAGCAAGACTAAGGTCAGCCCAGTTGTTAGAGAAACATTAGGGGCAAGTGTACTAGGAAGGGAATAGATTAGTTGAATCCCATTTTTAAAATTTTTTTTTTATTTTTTTTAAATTGAAAGAGAGAGAGCATGAGCAGGGAGGAGGAGAGGGAGAGAGAGAGACTATTAAGCAGGCTCTATACCCTTTGAAGAGCCCAATGTGGGGCTTAAACTCACACCCCTGAGATCCATGACCTGAGTGGAAATCAAGAGTCAGATACTTAATTTACTGAGCCACCCAGAAGCCCCCGCTGATTCCTATTTTCATGATTTGATTTTTTTTTTTTTAATTCTTGCTCATGGCTTTTTAAAAAATTCAGTTTATGTGTGTGTGTTCCAAGAGTCATTGTTTATGCACCACAACCCAGTGCTCCATGCAATACGTGCCCTCCATAATACCCACCACCAGGCTCACCCAACCTCCCAGCCCCTCACCCCTCCAAAACCCTTGGTTTGTTTCTCAGAGTCCACAGTCTCTCATGGTTTGCTTCCCCCTCCGATTTCCTCCAACTCACTTGGACTTACCAGTTAGAAAAGTGTAACTTATTCTCATCCTTGCCACTTTCATTTGAAAACTTTCGTAGGACACAGAGCATGACAGACGATTATATGAGTCATGGTCCTGGGCAGGAAGCAAATGGTACTGTGAGCAGGATCACTAACAGAAAGAGTTTAATGAAGGGACGATTTGGAAAGCTAGAGGCTGAGTTAAGGGAAATGAAAAGGTGAATGAAGCGAAAGAATACAAGAGTATAAAGCCATTACCCCCTCAGGGCCTGAAGGGAAGGGAGAAGCAGTAGCCAAAACCTGTAAGGGCTAACGCTAGAAAGAGCAACCACCTGACAGAAGCTGCTGCAGATGAAGACACACAGACACTGCCCAACTGCAACAGTCAGCCTGAGGATTATGGAACGTTTTCTCCTCCTGCTCTCTGACCTTTGGCCCATGCTCTCTTTTGACCATAACCCTTTGGCCAATGCTCTCTTTTGACCCTATCCAAAGGGCAGGTGATACAGGAACAGAGCAGCCAATGCTAGTGCCTCCTTGAAAATAAGGTATTTGTGCTTTTGAAAGGAACTCTATTTAAGACATCACTGTTCTTCGGGTTATGCCTTACTTCACCATTGTCATGTAAATATCACAGGAAACAATATGCAAAGTGAAGTACACTTAACTATTCAACCATACTGGAAATGTATTTACAAGATTCAAGCAAAGGCTCTGCAACAACTAGAATATTTCAGAGAGAATTCACATGTCTATTCCAGAGAGTATAATTAGAAACCATAAAGTGATTCTCCCATCTTTGTCATAAGGCTGAAACAATTTTCAGCTGTCCCATTATTCCCTGTGATAAAGAAGATAATATGTAAGCCATAGTTATACTTCGCAAGGTTTTTTTGTTTGTTGTTGTTATTTTTTGGTAGAAAGAATTTACTAGATTTGAAATTCAAATAATGTCTGTATGGTAAGCCAAGAGTCACTCTTCAGGAATCCTACATTTCAGTCAGGAACATACTAAGTGAATGTCATTCCTTTTGGATTTGAGTAAATGAAATTTTGAAAAGTAATTCATTCTATTGATTAATCCAAAAACCACCCTTTCTATTATAAACCCCCAAATCCTTCTGTATGACTTTAAACAGGTTAAAAATTAATATTGAATAACTGAAATTCAGAAAGTCTTCTCTCAACTCGAGTTTCCTTTGCAAATAATAAGTAACTGCTTCAAGGAGAAGAAATCGCAGCTTCAGATGTGCAATAATGTGCGCATGTCTGTGGTGTCTGAAGAACGGCCAAAGACCGGAGTCAACTACTGTAGAGGGAGGAAGGGGAAGATAGAGAATAGCCCATGTGATAAACAAATCATGTAGTCTTGTTAGCCAAAGCAACAACTTTGGTCTTTATTCTGGGTGGAAAGAGCAGATGCTTTAAATGCTCTTGCCCCTTTCTGCCTGTTTTAACTATAACTTCTGGCATGTGTCATGAGAAGAGTGGACCCCAGAGAGTTGCTGCTCCTTCAACATGGGTCCCAGAGCTGTCCTACACATTGTTATAATTTCTTGCAATGGTAAATCTTGAGTATTTCGGGGTTGATTTGTTGCTGCAGCCTAAACTCTAGACTAGGAGCTTCATGTGTGCATATTATGTCTGTTTTGGGATCAACAACTGTCTACACACTGCTGGATGGTTCCTATCAAAAATAGGTGCTCAGGGACGCCTGGGTGGCTCAGTGGGTTAAGCCTCTGCCTTCAGCTCAGCTCGTGATCCCAGGGTCCTGGGATTGAGACCCCCCCATTGGGCTCTCTGCTTGGTGGGAAGCCTACTTCTCCCTCTTCCACACCCCCTGCTTGTGTTCCCTCTCTTTCTGTGTCTGTCTCTGTCAAATAAATAAATAAAATCTTAAAAAAAATAGGTGCTCCGAAAATCAGGGTGGTGTGCATAAAAATCTAGCTGTAGAGATTCTAGAATTGTAAAAGTGCTTGAGCCAGACCTTAAGTTTTTGAGCCAGAATAGAATCTCTGTGTGTTTAACTCAAGAACTTGTATTAAATATTACTATCAATATTAGAGAAGAAATATATGTTGTTCATTTTTTTAAAAATGCATTAACACACAGGATATGAAATAATTCCCCTGAATTAATCTTCCCATCTGTTACTGGTTTGTGTGTATACTGTATATTTTTATTATTATACATGTGTGTCTATATACATGCATATATCTATATGAATATATTTACACACACATATATATTTACATAAATGACATTATGCCCATACATATTGATTTGCAACTTATTTTATCAAATAAATTGAAAACATATTTTTGTTGGTCTTCTTATCCTTTCTTAAAGCTGCATAGTATTTCTTGATATATTTATACCATTATGTACTTAACCAATCTATTGATATTTACTTTTTGGTTTCTAAACATTTTCCTACAAATATGCAAATAAACACCTACATATATACATGTCACACAAATTTGTAGAAATAGAAATGCTGGGCTCCAGGCATGCATAATGTATATGTTGATAGTGACAGATTGCTCTCCAAAAGTTGTTACAACTTTCCATATATATTTTAAAAAATCTTCATAGATGATAATAATGCAGTCTTCTGGTTAAAACCACTGAATTAAATAGAAAAAGAGAGAGGGAGCTCAGAGTTAGAAAACCAATCTAATCATGTCATGGCTAACCAGGGAAAAAGAAAATACCACCTTGATCAGTCATCATTACTTTTCTTGGAAACAGATTTCAGTTTAGTTAATTTTCTCCTTGTAATTTTTTGTACATCTGAATAATTTTTACCCTTAAATAGTAACAGTAACAAATGAGGGTATTCTTACTGGATTCTTTCAATTCTTCTTAGCTTTTGAAAGAGCACCTAAACACAATTATTTTTATATCCAAATAGATTTTAAATCTTTGCCTTTCAATTAAAAAAAAATCTTTGCCTTTCATTCATATTATATGCCTCAAAGTTTCAAAAAACATTTAAAAATGTTTCGAAAAAACATTTAAAATTAGTAACACAAGTCCAGGTAATGACAAAGGGAAATGAGCTGATCACTTTTGTTAGAAGTACAAACCTGCAAAGAAAATGACAAGATGTTTTCATTGATGACATTTTATATTTGTTAAATCTGGAATATTCGATTTTTGTTGAAAGGGCAGTACAATGAATTAAATCTCGCCATCTAAATACCATGATAACCTTGGAGTAATAATTAAATCTGCATTAGCCAATATTTCTAGATGTGAACATCTTATAAAATGGTATTGAGGAATAGACTGAGAAGGGTCAAAAACATGATAAATTATTCAAAAACATGATAAATTATTCAACTAAGTAAGTTGAATATGGGAAATTAAATGACAACTTGATTACCAAAAAATCATTATAAAGTGAACATTTCCCCCAGACTAGCATGGCTTACTTTTCCTTCTCTTTTTATTTACTCTGACAAGCTGCAATGTGCTGTTTAATACAACTTAATGGACTACATGAAATCAGATCAAAGAGCTTATCAACAATTCTGCTGACTCTATCTGAAGTTTTATCAAGTCATAATAACATGTTCCAGTCTTGTTAAATATCTATTTAACAACTTTTAAAAATTCTGAAAACACTGGAAAATTAAAAAAATAAGGCTCTATATATTTTCTTATTACTATTATTAATATTCTATTAAGTCATTAATTTAATCACAAATTCAGAATTTAATTAACATAAAAACTAAAATAAGTATATTAATTTAGAAACTCCTCATGAAGATGGATTTTGAAAAGATGATGGCCCCCTAATCTCAATATGTGTAAATATATATAATATGTGTAAACACATATTATTAAAAATCTCATACAGACTAACTATGAAAAGAAAATATCCCAGACTAAACATCCACAGAGAGGTAAAAGTCAGAAAATACCAGAACTTCCAGTTATATCCTAGTGGGCAAATAAATAAGCCAGACCATTAGAGTTGGATATGGAGTCCTTGCATTTGTGGCAAGTCAGGTGTGGACAGCACAGAAGACAGGAAATGCATGAAATTCTCATAGGAGAACACAGATGACACCAATTATGGTTGACTCTCATAAGAAAGCCAGTGAGTGGATAAATATGACGAATAGATTTGAAATCTGGCATATCAGAGTACTCTCTACCAGAAAGTGAAAAGAAAAGAAAAAAAGGAATGGAATATGTGAAGGACCAGAGAAGACAAACCAGGGGAGGTTTTTTTGCTTTGTTTTGTTTTTTAATTAAATGATGAAAGGAAGCTAGGAAGCAGTTCAAGAGAGGGCCCTGAAGTATGACTATTTTGAACAAGGAAAAGAAGTATAAATGCTTTCAATTATAAACTTGAAAACTCATAGCCAGCAGATATGTGAAATAAAGTCCGACTCTAAAAGACTCATAGATAAATGAACAAGCTCATCCCAGAAGAAAAGGAAAAGTTACAAGATGATCAAGGGAAAATAGGTACAACTGAAAATTCAATAGGAGTATAAATAATGGAAATAAGAAGAGCAAAAAAAGTGAAGCCAAAACACATAAAAAAATTAGAAAAGTCCAATGAAAGTGATAGAGTAGCAAAACAGTTTTAACATATATATAAAATTGGAATTTATGAAAAAGAAAAAATAGAAACAGAACCAATATTTAAAACTGTAATTCAAGAAAAGTTTCCTGAAAAAAAAAACCTGAATTATTAACTCCTAGATATTTCTTAATTCAATTATTAGACTTTAAAATGAATAAATACTCCTCTGAACTTCAGGTTAAAAAAAATCACATCACTTAAAAATAGAAGAAAATAAGGTTGAAATTAGACTCCAACAAAAATATGGAAAGTAATACAAAAGAGAAATATTTTCAAGAAACTCTAAAAATTACCTAGTTATTTTATATGCAATTCAGTTTTCTTTACAATATCAGGCTATGGAAATAAAAAGAACAGTTATAAACCCTTAGGAATCTATGAATATTTTTTCAGACATTAAATTTGCAGAAGTTAACCGAAGATAACTAGTAGATAACTTTTTCCCTCTAAGAGATGATTAAGGAAAGTGGCAAAGTCATTGGTGGAAAGAACTATAAATTTAATTATAGATCTAAGACTCAAAGGTGGGTAATCATGAAAGAATAAAATGGAAATGCAATGTGCTCAGACATAAAACAAACATGTAAATTTAAAATATGGAAAAAGAAAAATAAGAGAGGAGTAAAATAAAGTAAAATAAAGTCATTGGAATATATATCATGTAAATATATTTCAAACTTTATAGAAAAACGACCTCAGAATCATTCAGACCTGCCTGTGAAAGCTTAAATTCTAAGAGGAAAACTATATATAAATTTTCATGGCTTTGTATTAGGGAATGGCTTCTCAGATATAACACTAAAATCTGAAGTAATAAAAGAATAGATAAAATATATTCATCAAAATTAAAACCTTTTAGGAATAGTGAACAGACTTGTGGAATCGCTATGTCCTACACCTGAAATTAATATAACATTATGTGTCATATATATATATATATATATATATATATATATATATATATTTAATTCAATGAACAAAAAATGTTTTAGGGGTTTCAGTTCAACATGATGATGTCGGGAGATCCTGAACTCACCTTCTCCTATGGACACAATGAGTCTACGGCTACATATGGAATAATTTCCTCTCTAAAAAATGTAAAGTCTGGCTGAGTGATGACTACACACCAAGAAAATGAGTAGAAAACAACACTGAAGTGGGTAGAAGAGGCTGAGACACAATCCTGCCATAAACCCCATCCCAGGAGCAGGAATGCACACTTGGGAGGGAACTTAAAACTTGGATCTGCTCCCTGAGGAGTAAAGCATTTGAACCCTACATCAGACACTCCAACTTTTAAGACATGCACCTGAGAGATGAGTGCAACCTTCCCCTAAAAATCTAACTTTAGAAACATATGGGGCTCATGCCCCTAGACCCACAAGACTCATGATCTGAGAAATGGCTCTTAAAGGGCTCATGTGCCTAGATTCCAGCTCAGAGCAGTTGATCATGCTCACACTTGAAGTGAAGGAATTTAAACTGCTTATATTAAAGTGTTTCCCTGAGGATAAGTGCACATTTAACACACACATCTAGAAGACTGCTGGAGCATAATCTGGGACAGAGACTGGCAGGTACCATCTTTGCATTCTCCCTTTACTGTGCTCTAGCACACCAGTGTCCTCCAGAAGGGAGCCCTGCTTTTTGTAGCTGCTGCAGAGGAGATACCTGTTGATTGCCTGGCTCTGGAGGCCAGGGCAGCTTATGTTCCTGGTCCCATGGGACAGGAAAAACTAGTGTCACCCAAATAGGAGCTCATATCTCTGTCTAGCAATCCTAAATTTTATGACTGCTCTCTGGGAACACCTCCAAATCTGGATCTGGTGGCAAGTAGGGCTTTTGCTTATGGGTCCTATAGAACCATAAACAATGGAGAAAGAGTCCTAAAACAACCACCGCCAGGGTACACCAAGGGGCAGCAGACACAGGAAGTCTTTCTGTGAAGGAAACCTATTAGGTAATTATCATGGTTGTGGCTTAAGGGGCAGTCTTCTTATTAAAAACAAACTTAGGGGTGACTACAATCCTTTCCAGGGACCTCAGAGGATAAGTGTTATTTTCTTGCTCACCTTGTTGCTTGCTGTAGAGTACCATGTTTTCTAGAAGGGAGCTTTACACACATCTGGTACCCTAATTTTTGCAACTGCTACCCACAGGATGGCCCTTTATCACCTGTAGCAAGCAGGGCTTACATACCTGGGTCCCACAGCACTGTGGAAATCGGAGAGATGGTTCTTGGAAGTCTATCATCCTAGGGTACTGCACGGATGGCAGCCTGAGGCATCCCTCTGCCTAGTTTTTCTTGAAAGAGGACTCTTTTTTTATCCTAGAGCTTCAGTCTAAGGAGTAGGCTTCAGTCTTGTCAAACACTTAGAATTTCTACTGACTAGTATTAAGGAACATAGGCTGTGGGCATCATGCTGGTGCTCTCCCTATTCCTTACTCCAGGAATGGAATGTCCAAGAAAAGAACTTCCATACTTCTCTGTAGCCCTGACTTTTGTGACTGCTTCCCAGGGGAATATCTCAGAGTTCCTGGCTCTCATGGCCAACACAGGTTATCCCTGTGGTTCCACAGGACTGTATAAATCTGAATACTTTTAAAGGCTGATTTCTGAGGGTCTGATTTCCAGCCAACCTGAATTTAGGTTCTGAGATCTTCTTTAGGACACTGACAGGACTTGGCACATCCTCAAATACTGGGAGCTACTGAAAATGTAATAGCCTGCTTAGAAAAGCACAAAAGTTTGAAAGACAACCAAGAACTGAGAAGGGTTATACAACAAGGCTTATCTCCTACATGAAGCTACTCATTCCATACCAGGAGAGGTGGCTGTTTCATCTACTGTATAGATACCAACACAGAGTCAAGAAAAAAAACCCAAAAAACAAAAATCAAAGAAATATGTTCCAAACCAAAGGACAGGATAAAACTCTAGAAAACAATAACAACAACTAAACAACAACAACACAACAAAACCGTCAAAAAACCCCTGTTGAAATGGAGATAAATAATTTACCTGATAAAGAGTTAAAAGATGCTTACCAAATTAGAGAGAAAAATGGATGACCTGAGTGAGAAATTCAACAAAAAGTTGGAAAATATAAGGAAGTACCAATAGAAATCACATAGCTGGGGAGGAGTCAAGATGGCAGAGAAGTAGCAGGCTGAGACTACATCGGGTACCAGGAGATTAACTAGATAGCTTATCTAAACATTGCAAACACCTATAAATCCAATGGGAGATTGAAGAGAAGAAGAACAGCAATTCTAGAAACAGAAAATCAGCCTCTTTCTGAAAGGTAGGACTGGCGGAGGAGTGAATCCAAAGCAACAGGAAGATAGACTGCGGGGGGAGGGCCCAGCTCCCAGCAAGAAGCGGAGCAATGGAGCACTAAATCAGGATTTTTAAAAGTCTATTCTGCTGAGGGACATCGCTCCAGAGGCTAAACCGGGGTGAAGGCAACACGGGGTCAGCATGGCCCCAGGTTCCGCAGGGTTACAGAAGGATCGGTGGTGTCTGAGTGTCGCAGAGCTTGCAGGTACTAGAATGGGGAAGCCAGCTACAGAAAGCCAAGGAGCGAGCTCTCAGCTTGGGGTTATCTTGAACCAGTCTCAGGCTGGGTGAGCTCGGAGCGCGGCCAGAGGCCAGGGAGACGGGAGTGATTGGGCGCTATTCTCTGAGGGTGCACTGAGGAGTGGGGCCCCGAGCTCTTGGCTCCTCTGGGCCGGAGACTGGGAGGCTGCCATTTTCATTCCCATCCTCCAGAACTCTACTGAAAGCATTCAGGGAACAAAAGTTCCCAAAAGCAAACCCAGGTGGATTACTCAGCCTGGCCCCTGGAAAGGGCGGTGCAATTCCACCTGGGGCAAAGACACTTGAGAATCACTACAATAGGCCCCTCCCCCAGAAGATCAAAAAGAAATCCAGCCAGGACCAAGTTCACCTACCAAGGAGTGCAGGTTCAATACCAAGGAGAGCAGTAGAATTCCTGAGGAGGAAAAAGCAAAGCATGGAACCTATGACTTTCTCCCCATGATTCTTTAGTCTTGCAGTTAATTTAATTTTGTTTTCAATTTTTTTTCTTCTTCTGCTAATTTTTTAAAACTTTCACCCTTTTCTTTTTTAATGTTTTTAAACTAGTTTATCTAATATATATATATATATATATATAATATTTCTTTTTTATATTTTTTTCTTTATTTGTTTTCTTTTTTTAATTGTCTCTTTTTTTTTCCTGAACCTCTTTTTATCCCCTTTCTCCACCCCCCCATGATTTGGGGTCTATTCTGATTTGGTTAAAGCATATTTTCCTGGGGTCTTTGCCACTCTTTTAGTATTTTACTTGCTCCTTCATATACTCTTATCTGGACAAAATGACAAGGCAGAACAATTCACCACAAAAAAAAGAACAAGAGGCAGTACTGAAAGTTAGGGACCTAATCAATACCATATTACCAAGACATAGGTAATATGTCAGATCTAGAGTTCCGAATGACGATTCTCAAGGTTCTATCCAGGCTCAAAAAAGGCATGGAAGATATAGAGAAACCCTCTTGGGAGATATAAAAGCCCTTTCTGGAGAAAGAACTAAAATCTAACCAAGTTGAAATCAAAAAACCTATTAATGAGGTGCAATAAAAAATGAAAACTCTCACTGCTAGGATAAAGGAGGCAGAAGAAAGAATTAGTGATATAGAAGACCTAATGACAGAGAATAAAGAAGCTGAGCAAAAGAGGGACAAACAGCTACTGGACCACGAGGGGAGAATTTGAGAGATAAGTGACACCATAAGATGAAACAACGTTAGAATAATTGGGATTCCAGAAGAAGAAGAAAGAGAGAGGGGAGCAGAAGGTATATTGGAGAGAATTATTGGACAGAATTTCCCTTATATGGCAAAGGGAACAAACATCAAGATCCAGGAGGTGCAGAGAATCCCCCTCAAAATCAACAAGAATAGCTCCACACCCCGTCACCTAATAGTAAAATTTACAAGTCTTAATGAAAAAGAGAAAATCCTGAAAGCATCCCAGGAAAAGAAGTCTGTAACATACAATGGTAAAAATATTAGATTGGCAGCAGACTTATCCACAGAGACCTGGCAGGCCAGAAAGAGCTGGCAGGATATATTCAGAGCACTAAATGAGAAAAACATGCAGCCAAGAAAACTATATCCAGCTAGGCTATCATTGAAAATAGAAGGAGAGATAAAAAGCTTCCAGGACAAACAAAAACTGAAAGAATTTGCAAACACCAAACCAGCTCTACAGGAAATATTAAAAGGGAGCCTAAAAGTAGTAGATCAGAAAGGAACAGAGACAATATACAGTAACAGTCACCTTACAGGCAATACAATGGCACTAAATTCATATCTCTCAATAGTTACCCTGAATGTTAATGGGCTAAATGCCCCAATCAAAAGACACAGGGTATCAGAATGGATAAAAAAACAAAACCCATTTATATGTTGCCTACAAGAAACTCATTTTAGACCCAAAGACACCTCCAAATTTAAAGTGAGGGAGTGGAAAACAATTTACCATGCTAATGGACATCAGAAGAAAGCAGGGGTGGCAATCCCTATATCAGATCAGTTAGATTTTAAACCAAAGACTATAATAAGAGATGAGGAAAAACACTATATCATACTCAAAGGGTCTGTCCAACAAGATCTAACAATTTTAAATATCTATGCCCCTAACATGGGAGCAGCCAACTATATGAGCCAATTAATAACAAAATCAAAGAAACACATCAACAATAATGCAATAATAGTAGGGGACTTTAACACTACCCCCACTGAAATGGACAGATCATCCAAGCAAAATATCAACAAGGAAATAAAGGCCTTAAATGACACACTGGACCAGATGGACATCAAAGGTATATTCAGAACATTTCATCCCAAAGCAACAGAATACACATTCTCCTCTAGTGCACATGGAACATTCTCCAAAATAGATCACATCCTGGGTCCTAAATCAGGTCTCAACTAGTATCAAAAGATTGGGATCATTCCCTGCATATTTTCAGACTACAATGCTCTGAAGGTAGAACTCAATCACAAGAGGAAATTTGGAAAGAACCCAAATACATGGAGACTAAACAGCATCCTTCTAAAGAATGAATGGGTCAACCAGGAAATTAAAGAAGAATTGAAAAAGTTTATGGAAACAAATGATAATGAAAACACAACAGTTCAAAATCTGTGGGACACAGCAAAGGCAGTCCTGAGAGGAAAATATATAGCGGTACAAGCCTTTCTCAAGAAACAAGAAAGGTCTCAGGTACACAACCTAACCTTACACCTAAAGGAGCTGGTGAAAGCACAGGAAAGAACCCTAAGCCCAGCAAGAGAAGAAAAATCATAAAGATCAGAGCAGAAATCAATGAAATAGAAACCAAAAAAACAATAGAACAAATCAATGACACTAGGAGCTGGTTCTTTGAAAGAATGAGTAAGATTGATAAACACCTGGCCAGAATTATCAAAAAGAAAAAATAAAGGACCCAAATAAATAAAATCATGAATGAAAGAGGAGAGATCACAACTAACACCAAAGAAATACAAACAATTATAAGAACATACTATGAGCAACTCTACGCCAACAAATTTGACAAACTGGAAGAAATGGATGGATTCCTAGAGACATATAAACTACCACAACTGAACCAGGAATTAATAGAAAACCTGAACAGACCCATAACCAGTAAGGAGATTGAAACAGTCATCAAAAATCTCCAAACAAACAAAAGCCCCAGGGCCAGATGCCTTCCCAGGGGAATTCTACCAAACATTTGAAGAAGAACTAATTCCTATTCTCCTGAAACTGTTCCAAAAAATAGAAATGGAAGGAAAACTTCCAAACTCATTTTATGAGGCCAGCATCACCTTGATCCCAAAACCAGACAAGGATCCCATCAAAAAAGAGAGCTATAGACCAATATCCTTGATGAACACAGATGCGAAAATTCTCACCAAAATACTAGTCAATAGGATCCAACAGTACATTAAAAGGATTATTCAACATGACCAAATGGGATTTATCCCAGGGCTGTAAGGTTGGTTCAACATCCACAAATCAATCAATGTGATACAACACATTAATAAAAGAAAGAACAAGAACCATATGATACTCTCAATAGATGCTGAAAAAGCATTTGACAAAGTACAGCATCCCTTCCTGATCAAAACTCTTCAAAGTGTAGGGATAGAGGGCACATGCCTCAATATCATCAAAGCCATCTATTAAAAATCCACTGCAAATATCATTCTCAATGGAGAAAAACTGAAAGCTTTCCCGCTAAGGTCAGGAACACAGCAGGGATGTTCATTATCACCACTGCTATTCAACATAGTACTAGAAATCCTAGACAGAGCAATCAGACAACAAAAGGAAATTAAAGGCATCCAAATCGGCAAAAAAGAAGTCAAACTAACACTCTTCGCAGATGATATGATACTCTATGTGGAAAACCCAAAAGACTCCACTCCAAAACTCCTAGAACTTTTACAGGAATTCAGTAAAGTGTCAGGATATAAAATCAATGCACAGAAATCAGTTGCATTTCTCTACACCAACAAGACAGAAGAAAGAGAAATTAAGGAGTCTATCCCATTTACAATTGCACCCCAAACCATAAGATACCTAGGAATAAATCTAACCAAAGAGGCACAGAATCTATACTCAGAAAACTATAAAGTAGTCATGAAAGAAATTGAGGAAGACACAAAGAAATGGAAAAATGTTCCATGCTCCTGGATTGGAAGAATAAATATTGTGAAAATGTCTATGCTACCTAAAGCAATCTACACATTTAATGCAATTCCTATCAAAGTACCATCCATCTTTCTCCAAGAAATGGAACAAATAACTCTAAAATTTATATGGAACCCGAAAAGACCTCGAATAGCCAAAGGGATATTGAAAAAGGAAGCCAAAGTTGGTGGCATCACAATTCTGGACTTCAAGCTCTATTACAAAGCTGTCATCATCAAGACAGTATGGTACTGGTGCAAAAACAGACACATACATCAATGGAACAGAATAGAGAGCCCAGAAATAGCTCCTCAACTCTATGGTCAACTAATCTTTGACAAAGCAGGAAAGAATGTCCAATGGAAAAAAAGACAGAAATGATGTTGGGAAAATTGGACAGCCAAATGCAGAAAAATGAAATTGGACCATTTTCTTACACCACACATGAAAATAGACTCAAAATGGATGAAGGACCTCAATGTGAGAAAGGAATCCATCAAAATTTTTGAAGAGAACACAGGCAGCAACCTCTTCAACCTCAGCCACAACAACGTCTTCCTAGGAACATCACCAAAGGCAAGGGAAGCAAGGGCAAAAATGAACTTTTGGTATTTCATCAAGATCAAATGCTTTTGCACAGCAAAGGAAACAGTTAACAAAACCAAAAGACACCTGACAGAATGGGAGAAGATATTTACAAATAACATATCAGATAAAGGGCTAGTGTCCATAATCTATCAAGGACTTAACAAGCTCAACAGCCAAAGAACAAATAATCCAATCAAGAAATGGGCAGAAGACATGAACAGACATTTCTGCAAAGAAGACATCCAGATGGCCAACAGACACATGAAAAAGTGCTCCACATCATCAGGGAAATACAAATCAAAACCACAATGAGATATCACCTCACACTAGTCAGAATGTCTAAAATTAACAAGTCAGGAAATGACAAATGCTGGTGAGGATGCGGAGAAAGACAACTACCTACACTGTTGGTGGGAATGCAAGCTGGTGCAACCACTCTGGAAAACAGCATGGAGGTTCCTCAAAATGTTGAAAATAGAACATTTGACCCTATGACCCAGCAATTGCACTACTGGGTATTTACCCTAAAGATACAAACGTAGCGATCAGAAGGGGCACATGCACCTGAATGTTTATAGTAGCAATGTCCACAATAGCCAAACTATGGAAAGAACCTAGATGTCCATCAACAGATGAATGGATAAAGAAGATGTGGTATATATACACAATGGAATACTATGCAGCCATCAAAAGAAATGAAATCTTGCTATTTGTGACGACATGGTTGGAACTAGAGGGTATCATGATTAGCGAAATAAGTCAATCGGAGAAAGACAACTATCATATGATCTCCCTGATATGAGGAAGTGGAGATGCAACATAGGGGGTTAAGGGGGTTTGAGAAGAATAAATAAAACAAGATGGGATGGGGAGGGAGACAAACCATAAGTGACTCTTAATCTCAGAAAACAAATTGAGGGCTGCTAGGGGGAGGGGAGTTGGGAGAGGGGGGTGGGGTTATGGACATTGGGGAGGGTATGTGCTATGGTGAGTGCTGTGAAGTGTGTAAACCTGGTGATTCACAGACCTGTACCCCTGGGGATAAAAATACATTATATGCAGAAGCTTTTGATTTTGATGAAGTCCCAAAAGTTCATCTTCACTTTTGTTTCCTTTGCCTTTGGAGACATATCTTGAAAGAAGTTGCTGTGGCTGATACCAAAGAGATTACTGCCTATGTTCTCCTCTAGGATTCTGATGGATTCCTGTCTCACATTGAGGTATTTTATCCATTTTGAGTTTATCTTTGTGTAAGGTGTAAGAGAATGGTCGAGTTTCATTCTTCTACATAAAGCTGTCCAGTTTTCCCAGCACCATTTATTGAAAAGACTGTCTTTTCCCACTGTATATTTTTTCCTGTTTTGTCGAAGATTATTTGACCATAGAGTTGAGGGTCCATATCTGGGCTCTCTACTCTGTTCCACTGGTCTATGTGTCTGTTTTTATGCCAGTACCATGCTGTCTTGGTGATCACAGCTTTGTAGTAAAGCTTGAAATCAGGTAACGTGATGCCCCCGTTTTAATTTTGTTTTTCAACATTTCCTTAGCGATTCGGGGTCTCTTCTGATACATCTTTACCCCAATGTTTATAGCAGCAATGGCCATGGTCGCCAAACTGTGGAAAGAACCAAGATGCCCTTCAACGGACAAATGGATAAGGAAGATGTGGTCCATATATACCATGGAGTATTATGCCTCCATCAGAAAGGATGAATACCCAACTTTTGTAGCAACATGGACGGGACTGGAAGAGATTATGCTGAGTGAAATCAGTCAAGCAGAGAGAGTCAATTATCATATGGTTTCACTTATTTGTGGAGCATAACAAATAGCATGGAGGACATGGGGAGTTAGAGAGGAGAAGGGAGTTAGGGGAATTTGGAAGGCGAGGTGAACCATGAGATACTATGGACTCTGAAAAACAATCTGAGGGTTTTGAAGAGGCGGGGTGGGGGGGTGGGAGGTTGGGTTACCAGGTGGTGGGTATTATAGCGGGCATGGATTGCATGGGGGACTGGGTGTGGTGCAAAAATAATGAATACTGTTATGCTGAAAATAAATAATAAATTTAAAAATGATTAAAAAATACATTATATGTTTATAAAAATAATAAATAAATAAATAAAAGTTTAAAAAGATTTTGATTATTAAAAAAAGAAGTCACATAGCTGAAGAATACACAAAATAACTAAGAAATACACTAGAGAGGTTCAACAGCAGGCTAGAAAAAGCAGAAGAATCAGTCAACTTAAATACAAATCAGTGAAACACACCAGAGCAAGAAAACAAACAAACAAACAAAAAGCCCAAACCCACACACACACCGAAAAAAACCCAAAACAACAGCACCTCCCCCAAAAAACACAAAAAACAATGAAGAAAAGTGAATATAGCATAAGGGACAGCATCAAACTGTTTAACATTCATATTATAAGGCTCCAGAATGAAAAGAAGGAGGAAGGGGCAGAAATATTATTTGAAGAAATAAGGGCTGTAAACGTCCCTAACCTGGAGAAGAAAACACATCCAGTTCTAGGAAGTGTGCAGAGTTCCAAATAAGATGAACTCAAAGAGATCCCATCAAGATATATCATAAGTAAAATATCAAAAGTTAAAGACAAGGAGAAAATTTTAAAGGAGCAAGAGAACAACAGCTTGTCATGTACAGGGGAATTCCATAAGACTACAAGCAGATTTTTCAGCAGAAACTTTGCAAGCCAGAAGTAGTGGCATGATATATTTAAACTGCTGAAGGAAAAACAAACTTTCATCCAAGAGTACTTTACCTGACAAACTTATCATTCAGACTAAAGGAAATACAGGGAGTTTTCCACACAACCAAAATCTAAAGAGGAAAGGGGGGTGGGAGGGGGTTGGGTGAGCCCAGTGGGGGGTGTTAAGGAGGGCATGTATTGCATGGAGCACTGGGTGTAGGGCATTAAACAATGAATTTTGAATCACTGAAAAAAAATAAATTAAATTAAATAAAAAACAATAAAATAAGGGAGTTCATCACTACTAAACCAGCTTTAGGAGGCATGTTAAAGAGATTTCTCTAAGCCGAAAAGAAAAAGGGCCCTAATTAGTAACAAGAATACATAGAAAAGAATATTACTGGAAAGGTAAACATATAGTAAATATAATAAGTTAATCACTTTTAAAGCCAATATGGAAGTTAAAAGACAAAAGTAGTAAAAATATGACTACAATAATAGAAAACACATGATTAAAATATAACAAAAGTTACATACAACATCAGAAATATAAAATTGAGGAGGAAAGAGTAAAAATGTTCAGTTAATTTAGACTGGGGTAAAAATTGTAAGCTCTTATCAACTTAAAAGAGACTGTTATAGATATAAGTTGTTATAAGTAAGCCTTATTGTAACCACAAACCAAAAAACTATGGTAAATATACAAAAGATATTGAAAAAGAATTATAAGAATACCATTAAAGAAAGTCATCAAGCAACAAAGAAAAAGAAAGGAACAGAAAATAACTATAAAAACAGCCAAAAACTATAAACAAAATGATAATAAGCACATATTTACCCATAATTACTTTCAATGTGAATGGACTGAATTATCTAATTAAAACACATACAGTGGCTAAATGGATAAAAAGAGGAGATCCATAAATAAATTGCCTACAAGAGAGTTACTTCAGATGATAAGACACATACAGAATGAAAGTGAAGTGATGAATAGTACATAATGATAAAGGGATAAATTCAGCAAGAGGATTTAACAACTATAATATCTATTCACCCAGTAATGGATCTACTAAATAAATAAAGCAAATATTAATAGATATAAAAGAGAAATTGACAGTAATACAGTAATACTAGGGGAATTTAACATCTCTTTTACATCAGTAGGTAGATCATTCAGATCAAAAATCATTAAGGAAGAATCAGCCTTAAATGACACATTATGCCACATGAACTTAACATATATTTGCAGAACATTCTATCCAATCACATGTTAGGCCACAAAACAAATCTTAATAAATTTAAGAAGACTGGGGCATCTTGGTGGCTCAGTGGGTTAAGCCTCTGCCTTCGGCTCAGGTCATGATCTCAGGGTCCTGGGATTGATCCCCACATTGGGCTCTCTGCTCAGCGGCAAGCCTGCTTCCCCCTCTCTCTCTGCCTACCTCTCTGCCTACTTATGATTTCTCTCTCTCTGTCAAATAAACAAATAAATAAAATCTTAAAAAATTAAAAAAATAAATTTAAGAAGACTGAAATCATATCAAGTATCTTTTCCAATCACAACAGTATGAAACTAGAGATCATCACAAGGAAATAACCTGGAAAAACATAAACACATAGAACCTAAATAATAAGCTTCTAAATAACCAAGGAGTCAACAAAGAAATCAAAGAGGAAATAAAAAATACCTGGAGACAAATGAAAATGAAAACAAAAATCTTTGGGACACACCAAAAGTAGTTTTAAAAGGGAAGTTTATAGCAATTCAGACCTCCCTCAAGAAATGAGAAAAATCTCAATCTAAACTGACAACAAATGGAGCTAGAAAAAGTAGAGCGAACAAGCTCGAAGTTAATAGAAGGAAGGGTAATAATAAAGATCAGAGTAGAAATAAATGAAATAGAGACCAAAAACCTCAATTAGATCAATGAAACCAATAGCTCATTCTTTGAAAATATGAATAAAATTGGTGAACCTTTAGCCAGACTCATCAAGAAAAAAAGAGAGAAGGAAAAAAATAAACAAAAGAAGAGATGGAAAGGAGGGAATTCATAACCAACAATACAATCTTCCAACACTGAATCATGAAGAAATAGAGAATCTGAACAGACCAATTACCAGCAATAAACTAAATCACCATAAAAAAACCACCCAAAACATTTGGTTCAGGACCAGATGGTTTCACAGGTGGATACTATCAAACATTTAAAGAAAATTTAGGGACGCCTGGGTGGCTCAGTTGGTTAAGCGGCTGCCTTCGGCTCAGATCGTGATCCCAGCATCCTGGGATCGAGTCCCACATCGGGCTCCTTGCTTGGCAGGGAGCCTGCGTCTCCCTCTGCCTCTGCCTGCCATTCTGTCTGCCTGTGCTCGCTCTCTCTCCCTCTCTCTCTGACAAATAAATAAAGAAAATTTAATATGTGTTCTTCTCAAAATATTCCAAAAAGTAGAAGAGGAAGGAATGCTTCCAAATTTATTCTATGAGGACAGCAACACCCTGATAAACAAACAAGACACTATAAGAAAAGAAAATTAATCAGGAATGGATGCTGGATTTTGTCAAATGCTTTTTTCTGCATCAATTGAGAGGACCATGTGGTTCTTCTCTCTTCTCTTATTAATTTGTTCTATCACATTGATTGATTTGCGAATGTTGAACCATCCTCATAGCCCAGGAATGAATCCCACCTGGTGATGGTGGGTAATCTTTTTAATGTGCTGTTGGATGCTGTTTGCTAGAATCTTGTTGAGAATCTTAGCATCCATATTCATCAGTGATATTGGTCTGAAATTCTCCTTTTTGGTGGGGTCAT
The DNA here is from genome assembly GCF_020171115.1 of Neogale vison. Classification (NCBI taxonomy): domain Eukaryota; kingdom Metazoa; phylum Chordata; class Mammalia; order Carnivora; family Mustelidae; genus Neogale; species Neogale vison. The sequence continues at coordinate 93,277,211 of NC_058093.1, read as the reverse complement.
TGCCTGGTTTGGGGATCAGGGTAATGCTGGCTTCATAGAAAGAGTCTGGAAGTTTTCCTTCTGCTTCAATTTTTTGAAACAGCTTCAGGAGAATAGGTGTTATTTCTTCTTTGAAAGCTTGGTAGAATTCCCCAGGGAATCCATCAGATCCTGGGCTCTTGTTTTTTGGGAGGTTTTTGATCACCACTTCAATCTCATTACTAGATATCAGTCTATTCAGGTTGTCAACTTCTTCCTGGTTCAATTTTGGGAGTTTATAGTTTTCCAAATGCATCCATTTCATCTAGGTTGCTTAGCTTATTGGCATATAACTGTTGATAATAACTTCTGATGATTGTTTCCACTTCCCTGGTGTTAGTTGTGATCTCTCCCTTTTCATTCATAATTTTATGAATTTGGGTTTTATCTCTTCTCTTTTGGATTAGTGTGGCCAATGGTTTATCGATCTTATTGATTCTTTCAAAAAACCAGCTTTTAGTTTTGTTGATACGTTCTACTGTATCTCTGGTTTCTACCTCATTGATCTCAGCTCTAATATTGATTATTTCCCTTCTTATGTGTGGAGTTGGTTTGATTTGTTGTTGATTCTCCAGTTCTTTAAGGTGTAGAGAAATGGATAAAAGACCTCAACGTGAGACAGGAATCCATCAGAATCCTAGAGGAGAATATAGGCAGTAACCTCTTCGGTATCAGCCACAGCAACTTCTTTCAAGATATGTCTCCAAAGGCAAAGAAAACAAAAGTGAAAATGAACTTTTGGGACTTCATCAAAATCAAAAGTTTCTGCACAGCAAAGGAAACAGTCAACAAAACAAAGAGGCAACCCACGGAATGGGAGAAGATATTTGCAAATGACAGTACAGACAAAAGGTTGGCATCCAGGATCTATAAAGAACTTCTCAAAATCAACACACAGAAAACAGATAATCATATAAAAAAAATGGGCAGAAGATATGAACAGACACTTCTCCAATGAAGACATACAAATCGCTATCAGACACATGAAAAAATGTTCATCATCACTAGCCATCAGGGCGATTCAAATTAAAACCACATTGAGATACCACCTTATACCAGTTAGAATGTCCAAAATTAGCAAGACAGGAAACAACCTGTGTTGGAGGTGATGTGGAGAAAGGGGAACCCTCTTACACTGTTGGTGGGAATGCAAGTTGGTGCAGCCTCTTTGGAGAACAGTGTGGAGATTCCTCAAGAAATTAAAAATAGAGCTTCCCTATGACCCTGCAATTGCACTGCTGGGTATTTACCCCAAAGATACAGATGTAGTGAAAAGAAGGGCCATCTGTACCCCAATGTTTATAGTGGCAATGGTCACGGTTGCCAAACTGTGGAAAGAACCAAGATGCCCTTCAACGGACGAATGGATAAGGAAGATGTGGTCCATATACATTATGGAGTATTATGCCTCCATCAGAAAGGATGAATAGCCAACTTTTGTAGCAACATGGGCGGGACTGGAAGAGATTATGCTGAGTGAAATAAGTCAAGCAGAGAGAGTCAATTATCATATGGTTTCACTTATTTGTGGAGCATAACAAACAGCATGGAGGACAAGGGGAGATGGAGAGAAGGGAGTTGAGGGAAATAGGAAGGGGAGGTGAACCATGAGAGACTATGAACTCTGAAAAACAATCTGAGGGTTTTGAATGGGTGGGGTATGGGAGGTTGGGGGAACCAGCTGGTGGGTATTGGAGAGGACACAGATTGCATAGAGCACTGGGTGTGGTGCAAAAACAGTGAATACTGTTACACTGAAAATGAATTTAAAAAAATGAAAAAAAGAAAAGAAAATTACAGAAAAGTTTACCTGATAAACATAGATGCAAAAATTCTCAACAAAATATTAGCAAACCAAATCCAACAAAACAATAAAAGGATCATTCACCATGATCAAGTGAGATTTATTTCAGAAATGCAAGGATGGTTCAACATCTGCACATTAATCAATGTGATATGCCATATTAACAAAATGAAGGAGAAAAAATATTATGATCATCTCAATAGTTGTAGAAAGGCATTCAACAAAACGACATCCATTCTTTTTTTTTTTTTTTAAGGAACTTTATTTTATTTTATTTTTTAAAAGATTTTATGTATTTGACAGAGATCACAAGTAGGCAGAGAGAGAGGAGGAAGCAGGCTCCTGCTGAGTAGAGAGCTCGATGTGGGGCTTGATTCCAGGACCCTGGGATCAAGACCTGAGCTGAAGGCAGAGGCTTTAACCCACTGAGCCACCCAGGCGCCCCAACGTCATCCATTCTTGATAAAAACTTTCAATAAATTGCATTCAGAAGGTAAATACCTCAACCTGATATAGGCCATATGTGACAAATCTGTAGCTAACATACTCAATTGTGAACAGCTGAAGGCTTTTCCTCTAAGAAGAAACTTTTTGTGCTTCGAAGGACACTACCAGGGGACACCATGATAAACTTCAAAATGAAGGTGGTAACAAGAGACAAAGAAGGACATTACATAATGATAAAGGGATAAATTCAATAAGAGGACATAACAGTTGTTATTCACCCAGCAAAGGATCACCTGAGTATATAAAGATAAAATTGTAAAAATTGGATTATAAGAAAAATTAGAGAATTAATTCAGGAAATCTGGTATTTGGTGAATAGAACTTCCAGAAAGAAAATCAGAGAAAACAGATGAAAGAATAATACCAAAATGTCCCTGAAAGATCTGAATCTTGATTGAAATAGCCAGGGGCTATCCACAAAAATATGTGAAAAAGGGACACCTGGATGGCTCTGCCTTTGGCTCAGGTCATGATCCCAGAGTCCTGGGATAGAGTCCCACATCAGGCTCTTGCTTAGTGGGGACCTTGCTTCGCTCTGCCTGCCACGCCTCCTGCTTGTGCTCCCCCTCTTTCTGACAAATAAATAAATAAAATCTTTAAGGAAAAGAAAAAGGCACTATCAGGAAAGTGAAAAGACAACCCATCAATGAAACAACATATTTTAAAATCATATATCTGGTAAATCTTTCATCAAAATACATAAAGAACACCTATAAGTCAAAAATAAAGAGATATATAACTCAATTTTTAAAAGACTAAAGAATTTGAATAAATATTTTATCAGACAAGAGATATGAATGACCAGTAATCATATATAAATATGTAGCTCATTATTATAGAGACATAAAACTACAGTGAGATACTAAGTCACACCCACTAAGTTAACTAAAACCAAAAAGACATACAATAACAACTGTTGAAAAGTATGTGGAAAATTTGGGACATTTATTCATCGCTCATGGTTCAGGCACTTGGGAAAAGCTTGTCAGTTCATTAAATGGTTAAACAGAGTTGCTGTTCCAGTCAGCATCTCCATTGCTAGATATATACCCACGGGTAATGAATACATGTTTACATACAAACTCACTTATACATAAATGTTCATAGCAGCATTATTCATAACAGCCAAAAAGTAGAAAGAACTAATGTCTATGAACTGATAAAATAATTAACAAAATACAAAGTATCCAGACAATGCAATATTATTTGGCAATAAAAATGCATGAATCATTGGTCCCTGATATAAAATAGATGAACCTTGAAAACATTATGTCAGATAAAATCTAGTCACAAAGCACCACATATTATATGACCCCTTTTTCTGAAAAGCCCAGAATAAGCAAATCTATAGAGACAAAAGTCATATTAGTAGTTGTTTAAGACTGTTTGAGGGTGACTGGGAGTTTGTAGAGTTATGGTTAAGGGGAATAGAGCTTCTTTTTGGAACAATTGAAATGTTCTAGAATTGATTTTGGTGATGATAGTCAACTGTGTATATTTGCTAAGAGCCATTGAATTTTACACTTTAAATTTGTGAATTGTCTGGTATGTAAATTGTATCTCTATAAAGCTTCCTAAAAGGGGGATAGGAGGGAAACGAAGTAATGATACATGTTGCAATGTGGATGAACCTTGAAGACATTCTGCTAAATTAAACAAGCCAGACATAAAATGCTATATATTCTGTAATTCAATTCATATGACATGTCCAAAACAGGCCAATCAGTAGTGACAGGAAGTACATTGGTGCTTGCCAGGGACTAGGAGAAGGGAGGAATAGAGAGTGGCTACTGTTAGGTACAGGGTTTGCTTCGGTGTTAGTGAAAATATTCTGGTATTCCACAGTGATGTTAGTTGCACAATCTTGTACATACACTAAAAATTATTGAATTGTACATTTTTGGAAGAAAAACTTATCAATTAAAATAAATAAATTATCAATGTACAATGTATACTGCTCAAGTAAACTGTAAGCTTAATTATCTGACCATGTTGACTTTCAGTCTCCTGAAGATATTTAAGGTTGTTTTTAAACCAATTAAGTGATGCTTTCTAACAAAAAAGCTCATTAAACTCTATGGTAAACGGGTAATGATTAATATTTATGGATTAAAAAACATTCTTAATAAACAGGTGGTAGGATTTGCACACCCCCCACAACCCACACTATAATGTTTTTGTAAAGAATATATTAGCTGCAAATTTTAATACAGAACCAACCTGGTTGTATGAATGCATATTCATTGCCTCTGACCACATCTCATCAGACAGTTAGCAACTTTGATAATAGTAACTCTGGGGAGGGTGGCTCAACCGATTAAGCAACTGTCATTGGCTCAGGTCATGATCTCAGGGTTCTGGGATAGTATCATGTGTTAGGTTCCCTGGTTAGTGGAAGTCTGCTTCTCCCTCTCCTCCTCACACTCTCTCTCACTATTTCTGTCTCTCTTTCTCAAATAAATAAGTAAAATCTTTAAAAAAAGGATAATTTTGTACATGTAAGAATTATCAATTGTGTTGTGTTTGAATGATAAACCTGATTACAATTACGTATTATCGTTGTATTCATTTTAACGGCTATCTATGAAAGCACAGATTGTGTTGACATGACCCAGAGCTGTCTGACATACAATCTCCCCAAGAAGATTAGCTTAATATAGTCAAATACTCCACATTTTATTTTCATTGTAAGTTCATAAAAATAATTTGATTGAGTTTTAAACATTTTCAACCATTTCTTTTGACAGAACAGACAAGGCACATTGTCAAGCAGACTCAAAGACAGACAGGAAGTATGATTTAAGTGGCCTATGGAAGTGTTTGGGATTTTTAAGCATTCACTGCTGAAGTAACATGAGTTGAAACTATAAATCAAATATCTGTTTAAGATTATTGGCCAAAATCCTGAGAAGATGAACAGAGATCCCTGCCCCCACTGAGCTTCTATTTCAGATACAATAGAGAGGCGAAAATATAAATAAAACCAATAAATAAAAAACATAATATATTCAAGGTGGGAAATTACATAAAAAGAATAAGTGGAGTACAGTAAGTAGAACAGAGTATTCAAGTATTCAATCTGATATTCAAGTATATCAGATTGCAGTATTAAATAGTAATCAGAGTAGACCTTATTAAAAAATGGAAGGTGAACAATATATTGAAAGTGCTGGGGAAAGAACAATCCTGGAAGCGTTACCAACAGGGGTAAAGTTTTTAAGATGCAGTGATGTGTGAGAGCTGGTTTGTAATTGTTCATAAATCCAATTGTTAAATTATTCAGACTTTTGTGAGCTGGTTCTTAAACACGATCATTATTAAACATTAAATTAGATAAACATGTGAAATATATTAAAAACTCATCCCTTAAGAATTTTAGTACTTTTTACCATTATTGATGCTATTGAGGTTATTTATATGTATTATTTCTGTATTTTGAATACTATCTAATGATGTAATTCTCAACTTTGTGTTAAAAAATGCCACAATGATAGTTTAAAACCTCCAATGGCAGGAACATATATACCTCAGAAATTGGCAAAAACTATGAATCAGGGATTGATTTTTTTGTTTTCCTTCTGTCTACATTTATGAAAGAGATGAAGAGGGGATGCTAGTAATGCATTTTGAACTTAAAATTGTGTCTTATCTTATTTTTTCAAGATTTTAGTCAAGTGTATAGAGAGAGTAATCCTTGTTTTTGGGTTGATTTTCCCAGAAAGTTGCAGTGGTTTCCTCTTCTTTTGTATCTGTGACTTTCAGTTTCCTCTCATATACCACAAAAAAAAAAAAAAAAAGACTAGAAAGGCTTTATGTGTATAAAATGCAGCCTTCCCTTTTAAGGTAGGAGGATGGGAATCTGACCAACCTGTGTGTCATGCACATACCAGAAAGAGGAGAGCACCAAAACCAGTCCTAATTACCATTCATTCCCAAACAGGTAATTTTATTTTTCCAGGAAAAAGCCCTACAGATTTTTCTTGGGAGTAGTCTCTACATTATAAATATATGGGAGGGGAATACGAAGAAAAAACTGGGATGTTTACCCCACAGATACTTTGAATTAATTTCCTGCTTTGCCCTCCCTTTCTCATGGATCTCTAATATGCTACCTGCAAACCAAGTATCTCTGACATCTTACTGTCAGATATGCTTTTTCTTTCACTACATCTTGTTCCTGGTTCCTGCTTATTCTCTTTTCCTATTAGTCATTGCTACACTATCCATTTCCCAGAATTTACTGAAACTATATGTTCACCAATGATTTTCTTTCTTTTACTCTTACTGTTAGGACTTAGTCTTTTAAACCTTTATCTATAATCATTTTAATGGGTAATTAGGAGAGAGAAGTGACAGATGGATAGGATTAGTCTATTATCCTTAGTCCATATTTTTCCTCTATTAGACACTAATTCTAAAAAAAGCCATGAATGTGTATCAATATTTACCTATTACTAGCTGTAGTACTTTATGTGATAGGGTAAGTAAGCCACATATATAATTTTTTTGTAAATGGGCTTAGTCAATAAAATGTCACATTAAAAAAAATCAACATGGTCAGATAATTAATTATCTGTCCATTATAACATGCAGCAGAGTCCCTGCCTTTTAGCTGAGTTCAACAACAAGTCTGAGAATTTGAAATAGGAGACATGTATAAGCCTTCATATCTTCAGCGTCCTCCCAGCTCCATTTTAAATAACTCTGTTAGCAATGCTTACTCCATTTTACTCCCCCCATTATCAGTTGTCAGTCTATACATTTATGGCCACCTCAGAGCAAGAAAACTATGAAAGGTCTGTCAGAGTTATCTGACAATATGACATCACTATGTGATGACAGTTGTTGCTAATGAGACCGATATTAAATAGAAAATTCAAGAACCTGGGGATGGAGAGAAAAGTTTTTCTACCAAAAACATTATTGGGCACCTGGGTGGCTCAGTTATTGGGTGGCTGCCTTCTGCTGGGGTCATGATCCCAGGGTCCTGAGAACCAGGCTAACATTGGGCTCCCTGCTCAGTGGGAAGTCTGCTTCTCCCTCCCCTGCTCCTCCCTGCTTCTGTTCCCTCTCTCTATGTGTCTCTCTCTGTCAAATAAATAAATAAAAATCTTTTTAAAAATTATTAAAACTTAAAAGATATTAAAAAAAAAACAAACCCTGAACTCACAGATAACAGAGAATGAACTGGTAGTTATCAGAGGTGGGGGGGTTGAGAGGTAGGCAAAATGGGCAATGTTCTATAACTCAGCCTTTTATACAGGTAATGAGATAAATTTTTGATAAATTCATTATACAAAATATTGAATATACTATACTCAGACTGCTAAATACTTACATGCAAATAAATATGTTTAACAAATTATATATCATATTTATAAGAACTCTAGTGAAACTGAAACCGTGATATTAAAGGTCATTCCATTTCTAGTAAGATAACAATCAGAGCAAGTAGGCTAAAGCTTGTGACTTAGTGACTTTGTGTAACTCTGGAAACGTTAGCCCTGGTCTTTACCTTCTTTGACATCTAGGTTTTATTGTATATAGCTTAGAGTAAATGAGTTGTTTCCTGAAAGTAAAGTTGATATGCAAATTATAAGAAGTTCTTTGCTTCTCTCTGTATAATTACTCAATGGTAAGATCTAATGCATATGTCAATATATTCCAAATATACATAATTAAGATTTTCTGTTTTGATATTTCTATTTCCTTTGCTAATGGATTTATGCAAATCAATGCATTACAGAAGTACATATTTTCTTTTTCTTTTTTTCATAAACATACATTCTCCTATATGCTGTGATATGCATGTGACTGTGTAGCCCTGTGTGACATCTATTAGAAGGGCTTATCATCCAGGTTGAGCTTCTACCTCTTCTTAGGTAGCCTATCAACAAAGGGATCTCTTGTCTTTGGGGCTGAGATTAGTCTAACTGGCTGAACTAGAACTTCACTATAAAGACATTTCATTCCCTTTGTATGTCAATTACAGTAGTCCTGAGTAAAGCAACTTTGAAAATAGGCCAGTTATAAGTACAAAGCTGTGAAATATCTGGCAATTTATGTCAGGTTGGACACTGGCTGGTCTGACTACCCAACACTCTGTTTTAGGATCCTTTAATATACTAAACAGAACACATACTGGCTCACAATGAAAACTTTTACAATTTCTTAAGCATCATTCATTGCTGCATGTCACCAAACAGCCAAGTAAAATGTCTTCACTGAGAGAATTCAATACTCTTTGTACAGCTGGAACAAACAGACGATGTTGGTGAAAGCTTGTGGAGATGAGCATCTGGTTACCAACCTGAAAACAAGGACTCAAAGACAGGACCATCTCTTTTAAAATTTTCCATTATGTGTTTAAGAGGGTGTTGGTGGCAGCCTGCCAGGTACATAAGCCAGAGTGGGAAAAAAACTCTAGTCACTCATCTGACCTAGTGACCAGTCTGTGCTCAGTGAAATAAATTTTGAAAATAAGGAACAAGTTGCCCTTGTAGGTCCTCGTTTGGACCTATCTTCAAAGTCTTTTCAATGACATGCCTCAGAAAAAAAATCAGCAATGCTCCATTGGATTTCTTCCTAAGAAGCTAACAGCAATAAGCAGTTAGTATTTAAGATGACTGGTAAACGCTTAAAGACACTTCATGGAATTTTAATGATAAAATCTGGGTTGGAGGAATGCATGTTAAAGTACTTGCATTTTTTTTTCTCAATCTGACTTATTTCACGTAGAATTCCACATAATTTAACTCATATGTAAATTTTTTTAAAAATGAGTAAACACACAAACAAAAAGCAAAATCAGACTTATAAACATAGTGAACAAAGTGATGATTCTCAGAGGGGAAGAAATGGAGAAATGGGTAAAGTGGGTGAAGGGGAATGGGAGATACAGGCTTCTAGTTACAGAAGGAATTAATCACAGGAATGAAAGGCATAGTATAGGGAATACAGTCAATAAAATTGCAATAGTGTTATATAGTAGATATAGCACTATTGTGTTATACTATATATTATATGATAGATATAATATAGTAGATAGGTGGTAGATACACTTATGGCAAATACACCATAACAAATAGAGAAGATGAATTGCTATGTTGTATCCCTGAATTAATTCAATATTGTGTGTCAACTATACTCATATTAGAATTTAAAAAAAAATAAAGTACTTGCATTTCTTTCTTTATGGCAAAAATTTAAATTATAATTTTTGTAAAATCCGTAAGGCAAAAGAGTTAACACTAGGCATATTAGCAGAATGAATTGAATTTTAGTACAATGAAGCAATTTTAACTCCCAAAATGGAAGCATTTCTACACATTAAGGATAATTTTCTGTTTTGGTAGATAGGCCTCTGACTTTTAGGGATTAGGTCATTGGTCACTATATATTTCTTGAAGGCATGTAAAATTCGTAGTATCAAAAAAGCATTCCAGTCATCTAATATTGTGCTAACACTTTTTAGATTTTCAGTAAGACCTTGTGATTGACAAACAAGAATAAGTCATAACTTTCATAACCTTTATCAATAATTTTTAGTTGAATAGATTTGTTTGGTTGTCAATATTAAATTTATACATAACAGAATGAAATAAAGTACATCTCATTGTGTCTCTGGAAGTATACAGAAAGAACTGATTTACCAATTCCTAGTCTAAGAAACAATAAATCAACAATTAACACTAAAATAGTTTATATATATGTACATATATGTGTATATATGTATACTTATATATATTTCATATAATATAAATTACACATAAAAATGCTACATAATGTATTACATAAAACTAATATTACTTAGCCATCAAAAAGAATGAAATCTTGCCATTTGCCATGACATGGATGGAACCAGAAGGTATTATGCTAAGTGAAATAATTCAGTCAGAAGACAAATATCATATGATTTCACTCATATGTGGAATTTTAAGAAATAAAAACAGATGAATATAGGGAAAAGGAAGGAAAGATAAAAATCAGATGAAAAATAAGGGGGAGCCAACTAAAAGAAACATGGAACTCTAGGAAACAAACTGAGGGTTATTGGAGGGGAGGTGATGGGGAAGGGGTAATTGGGTGATGGGCATTAAGGAAGACACTAGATGTAATGAACACTGGGTGTTACACGCTAAATTTTACCCTGGTAACTAATAATACAGTGTATGTTAACTAAATTGAAGTTAAATAAATAATTTTAAAATATATTATAATTAAGTGGCGCATAAATGAAGACATAATCCCTACCTTCAATGCCTTAGAGACTATAAGGAAGTCAGGTCCAGAGTTAGTGGTATGACAGAAGAAAACTCGTAAGAACTTAGTTATACAAGTTACACAAATAAGATGTGGTAACAGTTTGCAAGGGCTTTGAAAATTTAAATGCATGCACATTAAATCTATGGCAAGTACTAGGATGAACTGCTTTAAAATGAAGCTAAATCATGAAGGAGAATGTTAGATTTTTCTTTACACTATATCCCACATTTCTGATGAGTTTTGCATTATTCATCTTTCTCAGCATATCTGGTCTATACATCTTTATTCAAATTATCTTTCTCCCATCCAGACTGGCTAGCCTCACTGAGCAGAAAAGAACTTGTCATTTTGTAACTATGAAGAGTCCAACAGAAACTTTCAGTACCCTCAATAGGAAAAGCAAATCTACCTGCATTCAAGATCGTCATCAGTCAATAGCAGCTTATAATCAAGGAGAGATGAAATGATGAGTTTAGTCTGCTCATTGTTATGCTAAATGACAATAAACAAAGAACTCCATTTAATCTTCAACAATCTAAGTAGAATCAAAGTCCTTGCTTACATAAATCTAGTTAATGAGGAAGTTTTCTGAACTCAGTGGTGACATTACTGGTTTCTATAGCTTGCATTTATGAGTACTCACCATGCAACAGGTACTGTACCAGGAGTACAGGAGATAGACATGGAGTAGATAGAAGGTCTGCTTTGTCAAACTTATTTTCTATTATTAGAGACAGATACTAAATAGGGTAAATATATAAAATACATAGTGATAAGTATTATGGGAAAAAAATTACAGCAATAGAGAGAAACGATTATATTTTTTCATAGAAGGGTATTATCCTTTTACACAGAAGGCCATAGAAGAAGGCCACTCACTGAGAAGATGACATTTGGTTAACAATCTGAAGGGGAAAAATTAAATGTACATGTATATAACTTAAAATAATATTATATATTAATATATAAAATGAAGTATCTACATGACATAAATTCAGTCAGTACAGTTAAAATATAACCAATTAATTTATTCTCCTGTTCAGTATTGTTAATTCAAGCATTACTTCTCTGAACTGCAGTTAATATGCAAAATAGATAAAGAACTCCTATAACCCAACACCAAATAAAACCAAATAATCCAGTTAAAAATAGGCAGGGAACCTGAATAGACTTTTTAAAATGAATATATACAACTGTCTAACAGAAACAGGTGTTCTGTTATGAAAATGTGTTCTATATCACTAATAATCAGACAAGTACAAATCAAAACCACAATGAGATATCACCCTATACCAGTCAGAATGATAGTTTCAAAAAGACAAGAAATGTCTTGGCAAGGATGTAGAGCAAAGGAAATCTTCATGCTCTGTTGGTGAGCATGTAAATTGGTACAACCACCATAGAAAGAAGTATGGAGATTTTTGAAAAAGTTAAAAACAGAAATACCATACAATCTAGTAGTTCCACTACTTACCTAAAGAAAACAAAAACACAAATTTGAAAAAAATACATGTATATCTATGTTCATTGTGGCATTATTTATAATAGTCAAGATATGGAAGCAACACAAGTGTCCATCAATTGATAAATGAGTAAAGAAAAAGTTGTAATAAAAAATATTCCCAACAAACAAAAGGCCAGATGGTTTCATAAATGAACTCTACCAAATGTTTAAATAATCAAACTATTCCAAAAAATAGAAAAAAAGGAAAAGTTCCAAGTTCATTCTATGAGGCATTATTCTAATAAAACAAAATACTAGCAAACTGAATCCAACAAAACAGTAAAAAAAAAAAGTCATTCACCATGATCAATTGGGATATTTAGACCTGGGATGCAAGTATGATTTAATAGTCACAAATCAATCATCACAATGCATCACATCAATAAGAGAAAGGATAAAAACCATATGATAATTTCAATAGATGCAGAATGAGTATTTGACAAATTACAACATCCATTTGTGATAAAAACATTCAACAAAGTAGGTTTAGAGGGAACATAGCTCAACATAATAAAGGCTGTATATGAAAAGCCCACAGCAAACATCCTACTTAATGGGGAAAAAGTGAGAGCTTTTCCCTAAGGTCAAGAACAAGAAAAGATACCCACTCTTACCACTTTTATTCAACATTGCTACAGGAATCAGACAATAAAAAGAAATAAAAGACATACAAATTGGCAAAGAGGAAGTAAAGCTTTCACTATTTGCAGATGACATGATACTATATATTCAGAAATCTCTAAAGACTCCACCAAAAAACTACTAGAACTCATAAATGAGTTCAGTAAAGTCACAGGATATAAATCAATGTATAGAAATCCATTACATTTCTATACACTAATAATGAAGTAGCAGAAAGAGAAATTAAGAAATCAATCCCATTTACAATAGTACTAAAAATAACAATACTTAGGAATAAAGCACCAAAGAGGTGAAAGACCTATACTCTGAAAACTATAAAATATTAATTAAAGAAATTAAAGATGACACACAATAAATAGACATCTCATGCTCATGGATTGGAAAAACAAGTACTACTAAAATGTCTATACTACTCAAAACAATCTTCAGATTTAATGCAATCCCTATCAAAATGCCACCAGCATTATTCACAGAACTAGAACAAACAGTCCAAAATGTGTATGGAACTGCAAAAGTCTCCAAATAGTCAAAGAAATCCTGAAAAAGAAAAAAACAAAAAGCAACTGGAGGTATCACAATTCTAGACCTCAAGTTATATTACAAAGCTATGGTAATCAAAGCAGTATGGTACTGGCACAAAAATAGCACATAGATCAACGAAACAGAATAGAAAACCCAGAAATGAACCCACAATTATATGGTCAATAAATATTTAACAAAGTAGAAAAGAATATCCAATAAGAAAAAGACATTCGACAAATGATGTTGGAAACAAAACTGGACAGCAACATGAAAAAGAATGAAACTATACCACATTCTTACATCATGCATAAAAATAAATTCAAAATGGATTAAGCACATAATTGTGAGACCTGAAACCACAAAAATTCTAGAAGAGTGCCTAGGCAGTAATTTCTGTGACATTGGCTACTGCAACCTTTTTCTAGATATGTCTCCTGAGGCAAGGAAATAAAAGCGAAAAGAAACCATTGGGACTACATCAAAATAAAATCTTCTGCACAGTGAATGAAACAATGAACAAAACCAAAAATCAGCCTATGGAATGGGAAAAGATATTTCCAAATGACATATCCAATAAAGGGTCCCCCTATGTTTATTGCAACATTATTTATAATCGAATTATGGAAATAGCTCATATCCATTGGTAGTTGAACAGATAAAGAAGCTATGATGCACACACACATACACACACCACACACACAGACTGGAATATTATTCAGCCATTAAAAAAGAATGTAATTTTTCCATTTGCAACAACATGGATGGATTTAGAGGGTATAATGCTAAGTAAAATAACTCAGTCAGAGAAAGACAAATACCGTAAGACTTCACTCCTAATTGGAAGTTAAGAAACAAAACAAGCAAAGGAAAGAAGAAGACAAAAGAGAAACCAAGAAAGAGACTCTTCTTGGTTAAGAGACTCTTAACCATCAGAGACGCTGATGGTTAACCAGAGGGGAGATAAGTAGGGGGATGGGTAAAATAGGTGATGGAGATTAAACATCACATCATATTATCATCACATTCCCTGAGTAATATATAGAATTGTTGAATCGACATATTATGTACCTGAAACTAATTAAATGCTGTGTGTTAACAATAACTGGAATTAAAATTAAAAACTTAAAAAAGAGGTGGTTTGTGTATATATATAATACATACCACTATATATATATTTGTATGTATATAGTATACATATGTATACATATATATGTATATATACACACATATACATATATGTATAGACACACACACACAAAAAAAATGTGATATTACTGAACCATAAAAAAGAATGAGATCTTGCCATTTGTAACATCATCAATGTACCTAGTGGGTATTATTCTAAGTGAATAGTCTAATATTCTAAGTGAATAGAGAAAGATACCATATGATTTAACTTTTATGCAGAATTTTGAAAAATAAAACAAATGAACAGACTAAAAACAGAAATATACTCATAACAAAAAAGAATGAACTGGTGATTGCCAGAAGGGAGCAGGGTTGGGGAATGGGAAAAAGGCATTTACAATATGCAAGGGAGTGTAACATGTCTATGCACTATTTGAAGTGAGAAAGTTATACCACAGATTGCCACAAACCTTATTACATACTTATTTACGAAAATTCAGAAAATATTCCTTCTTCAACCTTAACTCTCTCCATCTTCCTCCTACCCTCAGTTTTAGAGTCAGAATTATATAAAGGGTGAGTAAAGGAAATCAGATGCATTTGCCTGACTTACATGGAAAGAAATTGGATTTTAAATATTCTTTGTTGAATTATATAAAGTGAATGAATTATGTATCTAACTATTGTTTTCTATAACTTCCAATTATTTGTTTTATCCAATAAGTGATATTGGTTCTCTCAAGGTTTCTAAAATTGCCTTGCCTTAAGTGTCATACTATTATCTATTGTGGAAAATATTTGAAATAAGGCTCTGAGGGTAAATAGTGTACTTGTTTTTTTATGACGATTTCACAGTCACTTGTAAATTGAAATGCACTTGCAAACATGAACTTTAAAGAATCAATGGATCCATGAAAATGTTAAGGGAATTCTGGACTTTCTCACTTCTGGAATTAGAAATTCATTTAAAGTATTTGTGTGTGTGTGTGTGTGTGTGTGTGTGTTACATATTGTGTAACTTTGATGTTAACTAGAAACGGAGATGATTAAGCCTTCTCAATTAAATATAAATTCTCTCTGTTATTTTTCAGCCTAAGAAAGGGAAACTTAAATGCCTTTATTTCTAAAGTTCTAAGCAAGTTTCCATGGCAGGAGAAGAGTCTATATAGTTATATAGTTGTGTGTGTGTGTGTGTGTGTGTGTGTGTTTAATTTTCTTGGTCACTTGCATTCATTAACAGCAAAAATTCAGACTGCCTGGGTGGCTCAGTTGGTTGAGCACTGGACTCTTGGTTTCAGCTCAGGTCATAATCTCAGGATCCTGGGATCCAACCCCGCAGGGACTGACTCCTGCTCATCAGGTTGTCTACTTAGAAATTCTCTCCCCCTGCCCTCTCGTGTCTCCTCTCTCTCTCTCGCTCTCTCAAATCAATCTTTAACAGCAAAAATTGAATGAAAGAAGTCTGTACAGAAGAATAACCTAGGACTCAGTGACTTAACCCCTGCCTCTTCTGTCATTGATTGACATTTCAGGACAATCTATAGATACCAGATACCACTCACTCTCAAAATGAGTCAAGATAACTTTCTGAGAGTTATGAAGTCCAAATGTTATGTGATTTTTGGGGTATGTACTTCATAGCTATCTTTGCAATTTATTTGCAGTAGGCTTATCTGACTGGCTGAACCCTGGAGTCCACTGGAATAGTAAATGTAGATATCCTCAATACTTATTTCCAGAGCTATCTAATGAAATGTCTTTGTTTCTTTAAACATATTTCAAATTATTCACATCTAAAATTGTGATACATGTTTCTAATAACCATATCACTATTATTTGAGCATGAATTAAAATCATTTTTGTTATAAGGATTCCTATTTTTAAATATGAATCTATAAAAAGTCCTTTTTAAATGCCCATTCTGCTGTTGGAGCTGCTTGCCTTTTGTGCTACTTAGTGTCACTGGATAGGATTGATTCCAAAAAAGAGGGTACCTCTTCCCCATGCAAATGCAAAGATTCTTTTCCAATGGCTAATATTCAGCAAAGGTCTGAGTTAGAGAGCTGAGTATTGGATCTAGTTATTTCACTCATCAATTCTATGACTCTGAATGAGTCACTTGGATGAATCAGTTTCCTTTCCTTAAAAATGAAACCAAGGTAACAATACACATTAAAGTACTATTGAAGTTGTACTTTCAATTATGATGAACAGGGTTTGTCATTGTTATTCCTTTAAGTACTATATAGATACAATGCAATATTATATTTAAAGGATTTTTAAAATGCAATATAACATCAAAATTCTTAATTTTTGGGGCGGGAGGATTGAACACATATAAAGTTATTCTATGCAAAGGTATATCCCAAAATTCATATTCAAAGATTGGAAACACTGATCATATATTAAAATGAACAGTTCATTTAGTCCACATTACTCCTAGCCAGGAAATTCTCTGGTGCTACAATTTTTACCATAATCACTATTTTACTCTAGTGTCTGGTATTATACCTAATATATAGTAGGTATTAAATATATACACACACATTATGTATCCAATAATTGACTTGTCAGATGACTACACCTGTGAATGCAAGAGGAAAAGCTTTCCTTTCTCAATGAGATACAGAGAAGGAGGATAAGCTTGAGGATGAGGGTGTAGGTGAAAAATTAGGACCAATTGGTAAAAACAAGAGGAAATTAGTAAACTTAACTTTTTAAAAAACATGTTTAAAAAAAGAAATATTTATATTGGTAATAGAGATTTCTTTATAATGAGACATGCTTAACAAAGGCTGATGGCCACCTGCCATGGCTATATTAGAAGAACTCATTGAGCTGGTTGGGATGGAGTACAAGGTAACACCTATGATCCTTTCCAAGAGCCAAATGTATTTCAAACCACAATTTAAAAAAAAGTCCTTTTTGGATATAAGATAATTAATATATTTGAAAAATTAGCTAGTCAATTTCATTAATATAATTGATTTTGTCATTATATATACACCAATCCCCCCCAAATTTTCTATATCTGACAATTTTGCATGACTTACCATGGCATGAAGCAATGAAATTAACTAGACTTCTAGGAAAGCACAAGTATCACCTCGTTTTTATAAGCAGCAGTCTTGTTTGCTTTTTCCGTAGTGAACTGGAGCTTCCAGGTGGGCAAACTCTCACATGACTAAATATTATGTTGAAGAATTGACAGGGAACAGGCACTTCATGAACATGAACTCTCCTGACTTTAAAATCTTTCAAAAGATGCCTTTTGCCATCATAAGTGTTCTGGAGATAAAAGAGGAAGCTGGTTGACAACAAGCTGAGAGCAGCAGTCATTAGATCTAAATGCTGAGTAATGGAGCATAATATTTTTCATCAATAACAACCAGGAGAAATGGCCCTTAAAGTGTCTACAGTACCAACTAACATAAATGAATGATTATCACGTGATAGATACATAAAGTGGGTGCAGAGAGGTCGTTTGTTATGACTACTGTCTGCTCAAAATTCAGAGGCAATGACATTCATTCTTATTTAGGATCAGACTTTTACATCCATGTCAGGGTTAACTCATAATAGTCAAACTGCAGTAAAATGTAGTCCTAGTGAAATGCTGTAGTTAAATGCAGTATTAAAAACCAGTGTCACTAAAAAAACACACAGTCATTAATTAAGATAAGTGAAAGGAACTTTAGAGATGAAAACCCTTTTTATCTTATATTTCAGGTAATGAACCTGAAGCTCTGGTCAATATTAAGTTCATGCAGTAGGTTTTTAACAGGTCTATTTATCCTTAGTCTCAGCCCAATACACTTTAACTATTACATAGCAATTAATTAAAAGGTTAATATGGTTAATTAATTAAACAGTCTGACTTAACTAAATGACCTATTTCAATATAACAGGGCAAACTGGCCTTGCTCATTTGACTACTTACCCTACCACCTCTCCCATTTTCTCCATCCATAGGGAAATATTTATACCACATTGGAAATAGAGGACAAGTACCAGCCACATATCAGAAATTTTGTAGAATCTTCACAAGATATAGTATAGGTGAGACAGAATGAGGGAGGGCTGAGCAAAGTTAAGACATCATGGGTAAATTCAAAGTCCCATAGATAACCAGCAGAATCTCACGCCTCTGAGTTTAGAAGCTGGGTGCTGGGGCAAGGGCAGTAGATGAGCAGCAAGAATTAAGCTCTCCAGTTCTTCTGAGAGGAGTATTCCAGTGCTGTACACAGAATGACAGAAAATATACTCACTCCCAGCTTGCCCTCATTGTGGGATGCAGGACTCTGTGTGTAGGGGGTTGTGTATATGTGATTGGAGTGGAGGGTCAGGCACTGTAATCCTTGGTCTTATAGAAGAAAAGTGGTATTCCAGGTAATTTGGTTTGTATCAATCAACGTGATAGGACAACTTTAGCACAGTGTCACAATGCTTCCTCCAAACTAATCACACACACGCAAAAATGGGTATCTTATCTGGCATCATTATACTATAATCTAAATGTGTTTTCACTCCTTTTTTTTTGAGACCCAAGTGTCTGAATAGAATAACCAGAATAATCTGATAGAAACTGTGTCATAATCACATACCTGATGATATTGTGTCAGAGTAAGAAACTTATGTTCTATATAGTTGCAATCGGTTTTAGAACAATTAAAAATAATAATTATTATTAAATTATTTGTCTATATTTAAAAAGATTATGATTACAAAATAAATCTATATTTAAAAAGATTATAATTACAAAATAATTATTATTAAATTATTAGTCTGTATTAAAAAAAAGAATGTGAGTGGCCGCCATTAGAGGGCATTGAGGTCTGCCATATTTTATGGCCAGTGAAAGCTAGAACCCAGCCTTCTACTTGGAGAGGTGAGTCCTCAGACATAGGCAACCAGTGTCTGCAGCCCACTCCATAAGAATTTATTTCATATCGAGTCAGAAACTTATAGTATGTTATTTATAAGACTCAAACTTTTAACATGTAAAAAGAGAAAACTAAACAGAGCGATTAAAAAAAGAAAGAAAGACTGTAAGGGCCTACTTAATCAGAGGGAGCCATTTTGTTGTTTATGCAGTAAACTTAGATTGACCTTGCCCCTCCCAGAGGAACTTACTTGCAAAGCTCAGATACAAGGGTGGGTCAGGCCAGGTAGAGACAGTGAATCAGTGAGTCATGCTTACATCTACTAGGGTGAATTGTAATTCAATTGGCTGCCCGTGTGTGACCTAACATGACTGTGCAGTATTCTCTGTGTATTGTAATCTCATTGGCCACCTGTGTGTGGCCAGGCTCAACCACATGGCCTTTACTCTGTAAAAGTTAGTCTGTGAGGCTGGGAGAGGTCACCTCTTTGCAAGAGACAGCCCTGACTGGTCAGTTTGATTCTCGATGCTTAGCGAGAAATAAAGCTTTGCTTGACCTTCACATTGTATCAGTCTCGCTCCTTTGATTACGGACCCTAACAAGACAATCATAGCTTGTAAACTATAAAGATTCTCCCTTTCTGAGTCATTCAATACAAAGGCTAATGCATTGCCTTCCTTAACAGAATATCATTAAGTATTGGGTCATTTTAGTTAACTCCCTTTGCTTGATTCCTTACTTACAATCAAACTTCTCATTATAACAGTGTAGCTTTCCTTGTAGTGGAAAAAAAGTAGCTACTCACATCTATACAAGTGTTTAATTTGACATTTCATCATAAAGCAATAATTTAGTCCTCTGATTTTATGGGATGGTGTGGAAGAGGAAGAATAGACACATGTACATCAGTAATGAACAAATGAGCATCAATATTAATGCCTGATGAAGAAGACTTAAAGCTGAAATAATGGAATTGGATAAAAAGTTTTCTAATGGATAAATGTATTGTTTATGATGTACAGCAAAAACAGGTTCTTAGTAATTGATTTTAACACACATCTTTCAGTCATTTGCAAACAATTTAAACAAAAGGATAATATAGACATGTGAATGACATAATCAATAATGTAGATTTTATATGAAACCTTATAAAAGTGTACAAATATTATTTTTGATACTCATAGAACTTTGATACAAATAAAATAGTAAGCTATAGAGAAAAATCTACATCACAAAATTTTAGTGCCAATATTCTCTGGCCAAATTTTACTAAGCTGAGCAATAGTAACAAATGAACAACAAATTCCCCAAGATATCTTATTGGAATTTTTTTAGAAATCTCAAGTAATTCACATCAATAAGAAATATAATCTGGATTGGTAGGGAATTTTGAAAGTGAAAACAGGAACACAATTATTCTTATTAAAACTTATGAATAGCCAAATTAAACTCAGAATAATATTTTATAACTTTAAATGTCTCTATTATTTGAACAAAAACTTTAAACTTATTTCCCTGAGCCACATAAGACCCAGAATGCCTTACCAATAGGGGATTTAAACATTAAAGGACAAATCCTAGGCTATTGAAACTCTTCCAGGTTATATAGATTTTTTTTTAAAGCCTAAAAATTCTTCTTGAGAAACTCACAGTAACAAAATAAGATTAAAAATAAAACAAAATCAGTATCACTTAAAAACATAAAAAATTGTACATAACAAATTAAATCAAATATGATGCCAAAAAGAATATAAAATAGGATCAAGAAATTCAGTCTAGAAATGCAAATATAATTCTGTATTATGTCATCATATTTTTCATCATATCAGTATCTCAAATAAAGAAAATGATTATATGGATTGAGGCCAAACAAAAGTGAGGTGATTAAATTTAAATACATTCTACATGAAAAAAAAAAACCTTTTAATAAACATTATTTCCTAAAATAATGAAGAATTTATAACTCAATCTAGTCAATATTGTGCATATTGGGGGAAAAAAGAGGATTTCATCCACCAGCTCTTATTTCTCTGAGAAGAGAAATTATAAGAAGAAAGAGTGGTATCTTTGATGGGGTCTTAGATTTTATATTTATAACTAGCTAAAATCTTGTTCATAACTAAAATCCTTTTCTCAATTAATCACTTGAAATAGAAGTTTATGATCATTTACAAAAGAAGTGTCTCTAATCAGGCTGTATGTATACCTCATGGTGAGAGCTGAGATTTCAGTTCCAAATGAAAACCAGCCTCTTGCACACAGCACAGGAAAGTGGAGGATTTCCCAGGGGTGTGGCTCTGGAAGAAGAGCTTCTGCTGGCTGAATTCACAGACACCAGGCAGAGGACCCCTGCGGTGCCTCGTCCGAGGAAGCAAGAGGCATACTGGGCAAGAATCCATAATGCTGTCTGTGGGTTACTTCCCACCAAGTCCCCTGCTGAGATGAGGGCTGAAGAACCCAACAGGAGGCAAATTTTCTATCACATCTGCAGTAGGAAGCCTGGTCAGGGAGCAGAGCCCTGTCCTTGGAACCAGCTGGCCTGTGCATCAACAGGAAAGGCCCACCACCATGGCCTCACAGTCTCCCAGCTCTCTGATCTGACTGCCCTGCCAGGCTCACACCTGCTGACATGGTGACTCCTAAGACCCAGAGACTCAGCGCAATGCTACTCACAGAGAAGCAAACTTCAGTCTCAGAAACATGTTCATTGTTTCTGGAATTCCCTGGGTTTGTCTACACTGGCCCACCCAGGTGTCCCTTCCAGATCATTCCTCCAGTGCCCTAGGGTTTTGAGCCACCTTCAAGTTGCCCTTCAAAAGACAGAAACAGGTCTATTTAGGCAGACAAGCTGAGAGACTCTGTGTGGAGGAAACTCAGACCATATCTTTCCTGAACACCAATGCTTCCAATTCCAAGCTTCAAACCCTCACTCACTGGGCACAGAGCACCATGTCAGCATGAACACTGCTCTTTCAAATCTCATCTCCCATTCCTTCAAATCAGAAACCAAGCTCCAGTCACCACTCCATTTTCCCTTCAGAAAAGTGAGGAAAAGGATAAATAAAACACTACATGTGGAGGGAGGAGCAAGATGGTGGAGGTGTAGGAGATCTAAGTATCATCCTGTCCCAGGAGTTTTGCTAGTGATCAAACCATTCTGAAAATCTATAAAGTCAATAGGAGGTAGAAGAGAAGAAGAGCAGCAATTCTATGAACAGAAAATCTACCACTTTCTGGAAGGTAGGATGTGCAGAGAAGTGGATCCAAGGCAACCTACAGGAAGATAGACCATGGAGGGAGGGTCTGGCTCCTGGCAAGTGGTAGAGCAGCAGAACACAAAATCAGAATTTTTAGAAGTCTGCTCCACTAAGGGACGTTGCTCCAGAGGCTCAGTGGGGGGTAGAGCCCTCACAAGGACAGTGTGGTCTCAGGACCTGCAGGGTCAAAACGTCCAGGGGTGTTTGAGGGTGGCAGGGCTCCCAGGTACTGGAGCAGGGAAGCTGGCTCCAGAAACAGAGCCAAGGAGTCAGTTCTCAGTTTGGACTTACCTTAAACTGCGATCTGAGGCACAGTCAGACCAGTGCTTTTCAAGCAGAGTCCCCACAAGTGGCAGATCTGTGGAGACCCCTGCCTTCCTGGTGTGGGAGCAAATGGCAGAAATCTGCTGGGTTTGAAAACTCCAAACGGGGCCATATTCCTGTGATAGAAACACTCAGTCACATGTTGGGTAAGCATGGAGTGCAGCTGGAGGAAAAGAAGGGAGAAATTCATAGCTTTTCTCTGAGGGTGCACTGAGGAGTGGGGCCCTGAGCTCTTGGCACCTACAGGGCCACAGATTGGGAGGCTGCCATTTTCATTCCCATCCTCCAGAGCTCTACAGAAAGCGTTCAGGAAACAAAAGCTCCTGAGACTGAAACCGCACAGATTACTTAGCCTGGATCCTGGCAAAGGCAATTCCATCTTGGGCAAAGACATTTGAGAATCATGGCAACAGGCCCCTCCCCCAGGAGATCAGCAAGACCATCCAGCCAAGACTAAGTTAACCGATCAATGAGAACTGCAAAACTTCAGATATTTCTGAATTCAGATATTTCTGGAGATTTCTTTTGGCTGCTTTCAGAGGAGGAGACTTTTCCCGCCTTCATCTCTCCCCCAAGGATAGAGAAAAAAGGCAACACAGAAATACACTTTGAAATATCAAGAGAAATCTGCAAACCCAAGTTTTCCCAGGAGCTAAAGGTTCAGGACCAGGGTGATAGAAAGGAGAGGCTGGCAGCAAAGAACCAAGGGAACACATCATGTGCATGTGAGCTGGTCCACTTCTCTACCTATCAGAAGCAAGCCATGCCTGACAGGAGGGAGTCCCACCTGCACCTGGTCCACTGTTTGCTGTCCTTGAGCAGAGCAGAGGATGGGTTGAGCTGGGTGTGGCTGTGGGTGGGGGGGGCGGGATGGCCAGCTGGCCACATATGCCATCTGCCAAGTACCTATAGGACCAGCTCCTGGTCCTCAGCTAAAATGAAACTCTCATTATGTATAGTGACCTATTTCTGGGGACAGGTCATGTGCTCAGTGCTTTGATGACTATATCCTCTCCCACTGTATTTTTTTTTTTAAACTCCTTAGGCAGGTAAGACTGACATACACAAAGCTGTCCATAGTTAAGGTATGTGACTTGACTTTGACCCTAACCCTAATATCTTGTTAACATATACTCAATTTAAGGGGCACCTGGGTGGCTCAGTGGGTTAAAGCCTCTGCCTTTGACTCAGGTCATGATCCCAAGGTCCTGGGATCAAGCCCCACATCAGGCTCTCTGCTCAGTGGGGAGCCTGCTTCCCCCTCTCTCTCTGCCTGCCTCTCTGCCTACTTGTAACCTCTCTCTCTCTGTCAAATAAAAAAAACCTTAAAAAAAAGATATACTCAATTTAGAATATTTCTCATAAATAGAGGATGGTTTTTAGGAACTAAGTACTTCAGGGACCAACCTTCTTTGGCTTTATTCTCTTGAATCCAGTAAATGGGAACACATTAGGCCACGTGCTATCTGGAGAGTGGCCACACAGGGGCAACAGTGAGTAACTAGTGCCCCAAACAGTGCCCTACTGCAAAACCCATTCTTCCTTCATCCTGTCAAGACTTGTTCATTCTATGTTTACAGGTCATTGTATAAATGCTGAAAAGGGTGACTTTGTTGAATTTTTTCCAAAACCAAATGAATTCTTTCAACCTGTTAAGAATAGAAAATGTTCTCTAAAATCTTGGGCTTGGAGAGCACATGAAGGCCCAGGGGCCTGGGAAACGGCTATGACTATGGAATCTATTCAGGCCTACTTAAGAAACAAGGATGGCTTCTATTCCACTTCTTTTCAGGAAGAATTTGTGTCAACTAACAGCACTGAATCCACACTAATAAAAGAGTGCAAAATAATACAGCTTGGAGGAAAACAAAGGAGAATCAATAGCCTCCAGAAGCAGAGAAAGAGCGACACTTAGGAACAAAGAAGATGTACCACAAAGGCTCTGCTCAGGCCAATCGACATTTCTGTAGATCCTCTGGAGCTAGAATGCCCTCAGGGCCCCCGGGGGTCGTGGGTCAGGCAGAGTGCAAACCCTGATGCTGCCCTGTTGGAACCCGTGATGAGCCTCCTGGTCCCTTCCTCCATGAGACACCCCCTACACCGTGATGACGCCAGCCTGCTCCTTGGAACACCCATTCTCTTTTCTGAGCCCATTGTTCACTTTTTCCATCACTGCTGTCATATAGAGTATGTTGAACTACTTACTATTCTGTCCTTTACATGTTTTTGGTCATGTTTGCTGTGAAACGGTACCTTGCATCACCTACCCTGATGTAGAATCCCTTGTTGCATTGCCTGACTTTGCTGTGCACTGATAGTAACATGTGCTAGTGTCCTGGGCAAGGTCCTCACTAAGCTGACTCAACAATTGCAGTGAAGGCCTGAGTCAGGCACTGCTATTTGTATGCAAGTAAGGCAGCACAGTCAAAACCTTGGTATGGGTTCAGGATTGTTCATGACCCCTTGGCCACATTAAATGGCCTGGGGGCACACCCTAAAGACACTTGCTAGGCCAGTGTTGCCCTGGGAAATCTCCATGAAACAGCCATTGTGTCCAATAGGGGAACTCCATAGAAGCAGGGATGATGGGAGTCAGACTTTCTGAGATAGAATCCATCTTGGAGACACCCCAGAACTTAAAAACATTTAAAAATAGAGCTACCCTATGACCTAGCAATTGCACTACTTGTTATATACCCCAAAGATTTAGATTGAGTGAAAAGTAGTGACACCTGCCCCCCAATGTTCATTGCAGCATTGTCCACTCTAGCCAAACTATGGAAAGAGCCCAGATGTTCATGAACAGATGAGTGGATAAAGAAGATGTGGCTCATATCTATAATGGAATATTATTCAGCCATCAGAGAGGTCGAAAAC
The DNA here is from genome assembly GCF_020171115.1 of Neogale vison. Taxonomy (NCBI): domain Eukaryota; kingdom Metazoa; phylum Chordata; class Mammalia; order Carnivora; family Mustelidae; genus Neogale; species Neogale vison. The sequence goes on along the minus strand of NC_058093.1, from coordinate 93,251,480 downwards.
TTACCATCACATCCACCTGCCTGGAACTGGAGGGTATTATGTTCAGCAAAATAAGTCTATCAGAGAAAGACAATCGGCACATGGGTTCACTCATATGTGAAATAGGAGAAGGACCACAGAGAATCAGAGGGTAAAGGAGGGCAAACTGAATGGGAAGTCATCAGAGAGGGAGAACTATGAAAGACTCTTCATTACAGAAACAAACTGAGGGTTGCTGGAGAGGAGTTGGATGGGGGATGGGATAACTGGGTGATAGGCATTGAGGAGGATGCATGTGCAATGAGCACTGGGGGTTATACACAGCTGATCTACTATTGAACACTGCATCTGAAAATAATGATATACTGTAGGTTGGCTTATTGACATTCAATTTAACAAAAAGAATTCAAGCAAACACTCCTAAAAATCTGTATCAAACCACCAAAGATACTGAACAGCCAATGCAATGTTGAGAAAGAAGAACAAAGCTGGAGGAGTCACAATTCCAGATTTCAAGTTATACTACAAAGCTGTAGTCATACTAACAGTATGGCACTGGCACAAAAATACACGCAGTGACCTAGGGAACAGGAGAGAAGTTCAGATATAAACCCACAATTGTGTGGCCAATTAGTGTACCCCCAAGCAGACAAGAATATCGAAGAAGAAAAGGACAGTCTCTACAACAAACGGTGTTGGGAAAACTGGACAGCTACACACAGAAGAATGCAATTACTCCACTTTCTTACACCATATGAACACATAAACTCAAAACAGATTCAGGAACTCAATGGAAGACCTAAAACAATAAAAATCCTACAAGATGGCACTTTCTGACATGGACAAAAGCAACATTTTTCTAGACTGTCTCCTGAGGCGAAGGAAATAAAAGCAAAAATAAACAACTGGGACTATATCAAAATAAAAAGTTTCCACACAGCAGAAGAACTAGGAAGAAGTAATAATAATAAGACAACCTACTAAAAAAGAGAAGATATTTGCAAATATCCTACGCAGTAAAGGGATAGTGCCCAAAATATGTGGAGTGGATACAGCTCAACATCAAAAATCAAACAATCCAGCTAAAAAATTGTCCAAAGACATGAACAGACATCTCTCCAAAGAAGAAATACAGATGGCCAATGATCCCATGAAAAGATGTTCACCATCATCCAGGCTCAGGAAAATGCAAATCAGAAGTATAATGAGATATTAGCACATACTGCCAGAATGGCTCCCATCAACAGCACAAGAACAGAAGGTGCTGGGAGGATGTGGAAGAAGGGGACCCTTGTGCATGGCTGGTGGAAAAGCAACCTGCTGCAGCCACTGGACAACAGTATGTAGGGTCCTCAAGACATTACAAATAGAGCTACCCTAGGATCCAGCAACCACACTACTGGGTATTTACCTAAAGCATACAAAAATAATAACTCAAAAGGATACATGCACCCCTATGTTTCTTGCAGCATTATTTACAAGATCACAATATGGAAACAACCCAAGTGTCCATTGATAAAGTGCTAAATGAGATGAGAATTATGTACACACACACCCACACACGCGCACACACACACACACACACACAGGAATATTACTCGGCCATAAAAAGAATGAAATCTTGTCATTTGCCTCCACATGAATGCATCTAGAGAGGATTATCCTAAGTGAAATCAGTCAGTCAGAGAAAGACAATACCACATGATGTCACTCTTGTGTAGAATTGAAGAAACAAACATACATGAATAAAGGAGAAAAAAGAGACAAAACAATATACAGATTCTCTCTTTTTTTTTAAGATTTTATTTATTTATTTGACAGACAGAGAGTGAGAGAGATCACAAGTAGGCAGAGAGGCAGGCAGAGAGAAAGTTGGGGGGGAAGCAGGCTCCTTGCCGAGCAGAGAGCCTGATGCAGGCCTTGATCCCAGGACCCTAAGATCATGACCTGAGGTGAAGGCAGAGGCTTAACCCACTGAGCCACCCTGGTGCCCCCCAAATACAGATTCTTAACAACAAAGAAAAAACTGATGGTTACCAAAGGGGAGGTGAATGGAGGGATGAGTGAAATAGATGAAGGGACTAAGAGTATAATTTTCTTGGTGAGAAGTGAGTAATATACAGAATTACTGACTCACACTATTGTACACCTGAAATAACAGTGTATGCTAACTTTAATGGAATTTTAAAAAAATGAAGAAGACTTTTCTTTCAATAATCTATTTGAAAAAGCTTTGATACACAATGTTCATATGCCTTACTTGGGAGTATTTCCTCATCAATATTTATTCATTTTATACCTAGAATTCAAATTTCACTAAATTCTTATATTTTACCTGTTAATCGTGGCCCATGGGAGCCGTAGTCCCTTTTCATCCAGGATCAGCACCTATGCATTCAAGAGAGTGTAAGTAGAGAAAGATGCCATGTCATAATCCAGAAAGCTATTAGTGTTTCTGTTTTAGTATGAGATGCTCACAGAGTGTGGGACAGGTTTCAGAGCTGATTTGTTCTCTATCCTGGATCACTAAGTCATTACTTGGATCCATTTGGTTACTAGATTTCCTGTGGACGAGCTTGCTTCAAGCACATCCATGGAAGACACAAAGGTGGGTGGGTTCAGTGTGGGCTAGGAAGAGGGTCAAGTACAGACAAGGGTACAATTCCTCCCCTGACCCAGGGCTGTGGGTATGGGAGACAGAACAACGGGAAGCCACCAAGCTCCCCAGCTGAATGCTGGAGGCACAGGTAAAGGGATCTTGTGATGTGGGGTGTGAAGACTGCTCTGAGCTTCCTCTGGAAGGGAGAGGGAAGAAGGAATAAGAAAGAGAAACTGCCTGCCCCTGGCCCATGCCACCTGTCCACTGCTCCTGACACACATCAGTCTACACTGCTGACCCAGCCTGGGCTTAGGATGAGCTGGCTCAGGTCCCTCAGCACTTAATGGGGCAGCTGGCTCCAGGACTCAGAGAGTCGGTGGCAGGGAAGTCTGGCCCTCTGAGGTCATCCCATCTTTGAGAAGGCAGCCTTGCAGGACTGCTGAAAACTCACTGAGAGGTTTGAAAGACATGGCATGGATGAACAAAGGATGAACTAACTAACAGAAAACAATATTAATTTTTAAGGTCAGAGCTGTCACCTGAGGAAGTACGACAGCTTCCCTGAGGGGGACTGAGGGGAGGGCAGGCCAGGCCAAAAAGGAAGATGGGGCTATCCTGATTGGGGACCTGCAGGATCTTTCTAAGGTAGCTCATTGTCCTCACTTCAAAGGGAATCCATGGAAGTGTTCCATCAGGGGACTGACAGAGCTACCTCTTGAGAAGGCTACCCTGGCATCGGCGTGCACAAGGCAGAGGATGAGGGCCAGATGGAGGGAGGGAAATACCCCAGGGGGCCATGGGGCAAGAGCAGAGCCTCACGACCATGAAGATGATGAAAAATAGGAGGCAGCAGCATGGGAGCCCTGGCATGAAAGTGTCACGGGCACAGTGTTCACAGCTACAGTGACTGGGCGCCTTCTGTGCCAGGCATGGTTCACTTCAGTGGACTCCAGTTTAGTGCTGACCACAACCCTAGAAAGTATGCACCACCACTGCCCTCCTCTCCCCATGCTGCTGCTAAGAATCACAGTCGCCAGATCCTGACTGGTTTTCATGGAAACCGAGCACTGGCCCCCTCTAGTGGTAGTCTAGGGTGACCCCCGTGCCTGCCCAGAGACTGCTGTTTACCTGTCTTCACACAACTTCAACTGTCTTCACACAACAACAGACAGGAGGGTGTCCCTGAATTCCATAGGTTCTGGTGAGACAGATCCACAGGCCCCACTACACCACCCACAATCAACATGCAGTAGCTCACTCAGGACCTTCGCTATTGTCATGAAACTCACCATGCCCTGTTCCTGTCATTTCCAACAGAGAGTCAGATTCTGATGCCCCAATTCACTGTACATCCTAGTTCATGACTTGGGGCCATGCCATGAACCCACATGGCACCTTTCTGTTAGAGAAGACCACCCTGCACCTCCTGGAAAATGTTTGTAAGGAAGTACACATCCATCAGGGCTACAGTGTGAATAGTGGTACACAGCCTTCATGGTAGTAATCAATAATTCTAACAAGGGTTGACCACCTCCCCCACCCCAGTCTCACCAAACCTTCCTCTGTCCCCATGGAAGTTATGGTCTGCCCTCAGAAAATACCCCAAGAAATTAACCTTTAAACTGAATGTTCCCTTCATGCTCTGGTTCAAATCTTGTCCAACCACAACAGTATGAAAGTAGAAATCAGTCACAAGAAGCAAATGGGACAGTCACAAATATATGGAAATTCAATATCATGCTAGTAAACAACCAACAATCAAGTAAGAAATCAAAAGAAAATTTAAAAGTATCTTGAGACAAATTAAAAAGATAACCTATGAAAAGTTATGGGATGCAGTCAAAGTAACTCTAAGGGGAAAGTTCATAGAAATTCAGGTCCTCAGGGCACCTGGGTGGCTCAGTGGGTTAAAGCCTCTGCCTTTGGCTCAGGTCATGATCCCAGGGACCTGGGATCAAGCCCCATATTGGGCTCTCTGCTCAACAGGGAGCCTTCTTCCTCCTCTCTCTTTGCCTGCCTCTCTGCCTACTTGTGATCTCTGTCTGTCAGATAAATAAATAAAATTTTAAAAAAGAAAGAAATTCAGGTCCTCTTCAATCCATCTGAAAGCTCTCCATTAACTAACCTAATATACATGGGATAGAATTGGAAAAAAGAAAAAAAAAAAAAAAAGCAAAGCCCAAAATCAGAAGACAGAAGGAAATAACAAAAAGGGAAGTGGAAATAAATCCAATACTAAAAAGGCTAAAGATCAGTGAAATTATGAGCTGCCATTTTTTGAAAGATAAACCATACTGACAAACTTTTAGTTAGATTCACCAAGAAAGAGAGAGGGCTCAAATACCAGAATGAAAGAAAGATAATTGATTCCTGTCTCACATCAAATTACTAGAAGAACACAGACAACAACCTCTTCAACCCTGGGCACTGCAACTTCTTGCAAGACATGTCTCTAAAGGCCAGGGAAACAAAAACAAAAATGAACTATTGGGAGTTCATCAAAGTAAAAAGCTTCTTCACAGCAAAAGAAACAAGTAACAAAACTAAAAGGCGACCTACAGAATGGGAGAAGATATTTGCAAATGGCATGACAGATAAAGGTCTGGTATTCAAGATCTACAAATATTTGCTCAAAATCAACATCCAAGAAACAAAGAACCCACTCAAGAAATGGGCAGAAGACAGGAAGAGACACTTCTCCAAAGAAGACACACAAATGGCTAACAGTCCATGAAAAAATGCTCCACATCAATTCTCATCAGGGAATTCAAAACTACAATGAGATACCACCTTCCAGCAGTTAGGATGGCTAAAATTAATAGGACAGGAAACAACAACAGTTGGCGAGGATGTGGAGAAAGGGGAACCCTCTTACACTGTTGGTGGGAATGTAAGCTGGTGCAGTCACACTGGAAAAGAGCATGGAGATTCCTCAAAAAGTTAAAAGTAGAGCTGCCCTAAGACCCAGCATTTGCACTCCTGGGTATTTACTCCAAAGATACAGATGGAGTGAAATGAAGGGGCACATGTTCCCCAATGTTCATAGCAGCAATGTCCACAAGAGCCAAACTATGGGAGGAGCTGAGATGCCCTTCAACAGAGGAATGGATAAAGAAGATGTACATACATACCATAGAATTTTACTCAGTCATCAGAAGGGAAGAATGCCCACCATTTGCATCAACATGGATGGAACTAGAGGGGGTTATGCTAAGTGAAATCCATCAAGCAGAGAATGACAATAATCATATGGTATCACTCATATGAGGAACAAAAGGAATAGTGTGGAGGACACAGGGGAAGGGAGGGAAAACTGAATGGGAAGAAATCAGAGAGGGAGACAAAACATGAGAGACTCTTAATCACAGGAAACAAACTGGAGGAGGGTACGTGGGGGAGCAGGGTAGCTGGGTGACGGGTATTAAGAGGGGACATGTGGTGATGAGCCTTGGGTGTTACGTGGAACTAATGAATCATTGACCATTACATCAAATCTTATACCTTGGCTAACTGAATTTAAATTAAAAATCTGAAAAAAAATTTAAAAATAAACTTGAGCTATTACAAAGATTATCATAAAAATACAAAGCATCTTTAGAGAGTACTATGAGCAAGCAGAGGCCAACACCTTGGACAATCTAGAGGAAATGGATAAATTCCTAACAACAACCTAGAATGAACTGTGAAGAGAAAAAAATCTGAACAGACTGATCATTAGTGAAAAGATTGATTCGATAATCAAATCCTCCCAGGAAACACATGTCCAAGACCAGACAGTTTCACTGAGGAGTTGTAACCAGACGGTAGAAGAAAAATTAATAACAAATCCTTCCCAAACTGTTTTTTAAAAAGGAGAGAAATGGGACACCTGTGTGCTTCAGTGGGTTAAGCCACTGCCTTTGGCTCAGGTCGTGATCCTAGGGTCCTGGGATTGAGTCTCGAGTTGATCAGGCTCCTTGCTCAATGGGGAGCCTACTTCTCTCTCTGCCTCTGTCTGCCACTCTGCCTACTTGTGCACTCTCTCTCTCTCTCTCTGACAAATAAATAAATGAAATCTTTAAAAAACATAAAAATGAAAGGAGAAAGGCATACATCCAAGCTCATTTCATGAAGGCAGCAGTACCCTGCTACTGAAACAAGATTAAAATGCTACAAGAAAAGGAAAGGCCAATATCCCTCATGAACAGAGATGCAAAAAATCCTCAACAAATTATTCGCAACATCAATTCAACTATCCACCCAGAGGGTCACACAACATGATCCTGTGGGATTTATTCCAGGGATGCAAGGATGATTCCACATCTATACATTCACCAATAGCACACACCACCTTAACAAAATAAAAGATAACCCTAGGATTGTTACAATAGATGCAGAAAGAACACTTGACAAGATTTGATATGCATTTATGATAAACACTCTAAACCATCTGCGTACTGAGGGAACATACTTCAACCAAACAAAGGCCCTATATGAAAAGCCCACAGCTGATGCTATATTGAAGGGTGAAATGCTGAAAATTTTCCCACTACCAGCAAGAACAAGATAAAGATGCCACAACTGCCACTTTCATTCATCATCATATTGAAAGCCCTCACCAGACCATTTAGACAAAACAAAACAAAACAAAAAAAGATATGAAATCTAAATAGGAAAAGAAAATTGTCACTATTTGCAGATGACATGATACTATATGTAGAAATCCCTAAGGAGTCCACAAAAAACAAATTATTTTATTAACAAATAAACAAATTTGAATAAATTAGAATAAATAAATTCAGTAAAGCTGCAGGATACAAAGTCAATACATGGAGACATTTTACATTTTTTTTTTTTTTTAAAGAATGTGTGTATTTGACACACAGAGAGAAAGAGAGACAGAGAGAGCATAAGCAGGGGAGCAGCAGAGAGTCAGGGAAAAGCAGACTCCCTGCTAAGCAGAGAGCCCAATGCCGGACTCAGTCCCAAAACCTCAGGATCATGACCTGACCTGAAGGCAGATTCTTAACTGACTGAGCCACCCAAGTACCCTGACTTGTATTTCTATATACTGATGACCAAATTTCACAAAAAGATTAAGAAAGCAATGTCATTGACAACTGCATCAAGAAAAAAAAAATCTAAGAATAAAAGTAACCAAGAATGAGTAAGACCTGATATACTGAACACATGGTGGAAAGGGAAGAAAAAATATATGCATGTTGGTGGGTGAATATATGGGCCAAATATTTAGAAGATGACACAAATAAATGGAAGCATACACCATGCTCATTAATTGGAAGAGTTAATAATCTTAACATGTCCACTGTACCCAAAGCACTTTGGAGAAAGAAGAAGAGAGAGAGAGTCCAAGATGGCAGAGGAGTAGGACACCTTCATTTAATCTGGCACAAGGAGTTTAGCTAGAGAGCTATCAAACCATTCTGAACATCTACAAATTCAAGCATAGCTCCAAGAATAGCAGCAACACAACAAACAGAAAAGCGACCACTTTCCACAAGGTAGGAAGTAGAGAAAAGTCAGTCTAAGCTGATAGGTAGGAAGATAAAAACCCACCTTACAGGGAGCTTCTGTCAGCCAGAAACTGCCAAGTGCTAGGGGCAGCAGAGCACAAAATCAGAACTTTTAGAAGTCTGCTCTGGTGAGGGATGTCACTCTGATGGCTGGGCAGGGGGTGGAACCTTCGATGGGACAGGTGTAGTCTCAGGATCCTCAGGGTCCCAGGAAGACCAGGGGTGTTTGAGGGCAACAGAGCTCCCAGGTATTGGAGCAAGGAAGCCAGCTGCAGAGTGAGCCCAGGAGTGGGCTTTAAGCTGGAGGTTGCCAGAAACTGTGATCCACAGCACACTCTGGCCACTCCTCTTTGAGAAGGGACCCAAGAAGCAGCACACCTATACAGAGCCCCCCTTTCTCTCACAGGAGGAATAGTGCCTGAGCATGTTGCAGGAGTCTGCTGGATTTGGAGACTCCAAACTGGGGTGTGTGTCAGAGATAGAAATGCTTGGTCACAGGACCAGTGAGCACAGACAGAGAGCAGACAGAGACCAGGGAGACAAGAAGGATTGACTGCTTTTCTGTGAGGGTGCACTGAGGAGCCAGTAATAGGGAAGCTGCCATGTTCTTTCTCATCCCAAAAGATTGGGATCATTCCCTACATATTTTCAGACCACAATGCTTTGAAAATGAAATTCAATCACAAGAGGAAAAGTGAAAAGAACTCAAATATATGGAGGTTAGAGAGCATCCTACTAAAGATTGAATGGGTCAACCAGTCAATTCAAGATGAATTTTAAACATTCATGGAAACACAGGAGAATGAAAACACAACTGTTCAATATCTTTGGGAGGCAGCAAAGGTGGTCTTAGGAGGTAAGTATATAACACTACAAGCCTTTCTCAAGAACCAAGAAAGGTCTCAAATACACAACCTAACCCTACACCTAAAGAAACTGGAGAAAGAGGAGCAGAGAAAGCTTAAACCCAGAAGGAGAAGAGAAATAATAAAGATTAAAGCAGAAATCAATGAAGTAGAAACCAAAAGAATAGTAGAACAAATCAACGAATCTAGGAGCTGGTTCTTTGAAAGAATTAATAAGGTTGATACACCCCTGGTCAGATTTTTCAAAAAGAACACAGAAAGGGCCCAAATAAATAAAATCATGAATCAAGAAGGAGAGATCACACCCAACACCAAATACAAACAAGTATAAGAACACAAGATGCCAACTCTATGTCAACCAATCAGGCAGCCTTAAAAAAATAGATGCATTCCCAGAAATATAGAAATGACCAAAACTAAACCAGGAAGAACAGGAAACCTGAAAAGACTCATAATCAGCAACAAGATTGAAGCAGTCATCAAAAATCCTCTAGGAAATAAGAGCCCAGCACCAGATGGCTTCCCAGGGGAATTCTACCAAACATTTAAAGATTTAATACCTCTTCTTCTGAAACGTTTCCAAAAAATAGAACTGGAAGGATTACTTCCAAACCCTTTTGATAAGGCCAGCATTACCTTGATCCCAAAACCAGACAAAGACCCCACCCTAAAGGAGAATTATTGACCACTATTCCTGATGAATATGATGCAAATATTCTCACCAACATACTAGCCAATAGGATCCAACAGCCCATTAAAAGGATGATTCACCACGACCAAATTGAATTTATTCCTGGGCTGCAAGGATGGTTTGACAACTGCAAATCAATCAATGGAATCTACTACCTTGATAGAAGAAAGAACAAGAACCATAGGATCCTCTCAATAGACGCAGAAAAAGCATTCAACAAGTTAATTCACCCCTTTTTTTATCAAAACTCTTCACCATGGAGGGATAGAGGGTACCTCCACATCATAAAGGCCATCTATGGGAAATCCATAGAGAATATCACTCCCAATGGGAAAAAACTGAGAGCTTTTCCCTTCAGGTCAAGAACACGACAGGGATGCCCTTCTTATCGCTATTGTTCAACATAGTACTAGAATTCTTAGCCTCAGCCATCAGACAACAAAAAGGATTAAAAGGCATCTGAATCAGAAAAGAAGTCAAACTCTCACACTTTGCAGACACTAGGATACTTTCTGTGGAAAACCCAAAAGACTCCATCCCAAAATTGCTAGAACTCATCCAGCAATTCTGTAAAGTGGCAGGATATGAAATCAATGCACAGAAATCACTTGCATTTGTCTGCAGTGACAATGTGACAGAAGAAAGAGAAATTAAGGGGTCCATCCCAGGTATAATCCCACCCCAAACCATAAGATACTTAGGACTCCATCTAACCAAAAAAGCAAAGGATTTGTACTCAGAAAACCACACCATAGTCATGAATGAAATGGAGGAAGACACAAAGAAATGGAAAAAGTTTCCATGGTCATGGATTGGAAGAACAAATATTGTGAAAATGTCTATGCTACCCAAAACAATCCACAGATTCAATGCAATCCCTATCAAAATGCCATCCGCATTTTTCACAGAACTGGAATGAATAATCTCCAAATTTGTATGGAAGCAGAAGATACCACAAATAGCCAAAGGGATGATGAAAAAGAAAATCAATGCTAATGGCAGCACAACTGCAGACTTCAAGCTCCATTACAAAGCTGTAATACCAAGACAGTATGATCCTGGCACAAAAACAGACACACAGATCAATGGAACAGAATACAGAAACCAGAAATGGACCCTCACCTCTGGGATCTACTAATGTTCCTCAAAGTAGGAAAGGATATCCAATGGGGGAATAAAAAGTGTCTTCAATAAATGTGCTGGGAACATGGGACAGCAATATGCAGAATAATGAAACTGGACCATTTTCTTATACCATAAACAAAAAATAGACTCCAAGCCAATGAAAGACCTCAATGTGAGACAGGAATTTTTCCAGATCCTTGAGGAGAACAGAGGCAGAAACTTCTTTGACCTCAGCCACAGCAACTTCTTGCTAGATACATCTCCAAAGGCAAGGGAAACAAAAGCAAAAATGAACTTCTGAGATTTCATCAAGATAACAAGCTTTTACATAAAAAAGGAAACAGTCAACAAAACAACAACAAAAAAAAACAAAAAGAATGAAAGAAGATATTTTCAAATGACATATCAGATAAAGGACTCATATCCAAAATCTAGAAAGAACTTACCAAACTCAACACCCACAGTACAACTAATCCAATCAAGAGATAGGCCAAAGATATGAACCAACATTTCTTCAAAGAAGACATCCAAATGGCCAACAGACACTTTAAAAAGTGTTCAACATCTCTCACTATTAGGAAAATACAAGTCAAATCCATAATGAGATACCACATTACACCAGTCAGAATGGGTAAAATGAACAAGTCAGGAAAAGACAGGTATTGGTGAGGATGTGGAGAAAGGAGCACCCTTTTATATGGTTGGTGGGAGGCAAGCTGGTGAAGCCACCTTGGAAAACAGTGTGGAAGTTCCTCAAGAAGCTGAAAATAGAACTACTAAATTACTAAAATAGAACTACTTTACAATACTGCTAGGTATTTTCCCCAAAGATACAAATGTAGTGATCTGAAGGGTCATTTGCACCCCAATGTCTATAGCAGCAATGTCCACAAGAGCCAGAGTATACAAAGAGCCCAGACGTCCATTGACAGATGAATGGAGCTATATGGGTATATATAACATTGAGTATTATGCAGCCATCAAAAAATGAAATCTTGCCATTTGGAATGGCATGAATGGAACTAGAGGGTATTATGCTAAGTGAAATAAATCAATCATAGAAGGACAATTATTGCATCATCTCTCTGGTATGTGGAATTTAAGAAATAAGACAGAGGACCATAGGGGAAGAGAAAAAAAAAGGAAGCAAGATGAAACAAGAGAGGAGTCAGAACAAAGAGACACTTAATCTCAGGAAACAAACTGAGGGTTTCCGAAGGAGAGGAAGGTGAGGGAATGGGGTGGGTGTGTGATGAGCATGAGAAGGGTATGTGCTGTGGTGAGCACTGTATAGTATGTAAAACAGAATATATAGTCTTAACTTATGATAGAGCAGAAAATATACAATGGGGAAAGGACTGTTTTTTTCAGTGAACAGTACTGGGAAATCTGGACACTAAATGCGGAAGAATGTGACTGGGTCACTTTCTTACACAGCACATACAAATTGTGAATGGATGAATGACTTGAACATAAGAACTGAATCCATAAACCTCCAATAAGAAAACACAGGTAGTATGTTCCTCAATACTGGTTTTGGGGAAGAGACTTTTACATCAGACACCAAAAGCAAAGGCAACAAAAGCAAAAATAAACAAGTAGAAGGACATCAAACTGAAATTTCTGCATGAAGAAACCATCAAACCCTTAAAGGAAACCTCCACAATGAGAAAAATATCTGCACATCCTATGTGTGAGAAAAGGCTAATATCCAAAATACACAAAACACTCCTTCAAATCCAAACAAAAACTGAATAAAAACTGGGGAGAATATGTGAGTAGATAGATGCTTTCCAAAGATGGCATACAGGTGGCCAACAGATACAGAGAAAGTTGTTCAACATTACTAACTGCTCTCAGGGAAACAGAAGTCAAAACTGCAATCAGCTATCACCTCACAAGTGTGAGAATGGCAATTGTCCCAGAGACAGACACCAGGTGTGGTCAAGGGTGTGTACACCAGGGGGCACTGTGCACTGTTGGAGGGAATGGAAATTGGTGCAACCACTGTGACAAATGCTATGGAGTTTCTGGGAAAAAAAATTAATAGAACTACCACATGACCTGGTAATTGCTGTGGTGACAATTTCTTGGGCAAAAACACTCCCTCCAAAAGCGAGATGCAGGGGCGCCTGGGTGGCTCAGTGGGTTAAGTCACTGCCTTCGGCTCAGGTCATGATCTCAGGGTCCTGGGATCGAGTCCCGCATCGGGCTCTCTGCTCAGCAGGGAGCCTGCTTCCCTCTCTCTCTCTCTCTCTGCCTGCCTCTCCGTCTACTTGTGATTTCTCTCTGTCAAATAAATAAATAAAATCTTTTAAAAAAAAAAAAGCGAGACTACCATGTTCATGGCAGTGTTATTCACAATAACCAGACATGGAAATATTGACCTTGGGAGCATTATGCTAAGTAACTCAGACACAGAAAGACAAACACCAGAGGCTCTCATGGACATTCCACATGGGAAAAAAAATACTGATTGCATACATAAAGAGAATAGATGGGTGGTTCCAGATTCAGGGATGATGGGGGGAAATGGGTGAAGGTAGTCAGAGGTGCCATGTTTGAGTGATAAAATTTACAAGTCATGCAATATTCTGTGCAGTCTGGAGATGAAAGCTAACCCTGCAGGATGGGGTATAGGCTTCCCCGCTACTGAAAGTACAGTGTTCCTAGGAAACTTTTCACAGCAGAAGTGGTGTAAATGGAAAAAGGAATTACCATTCATTTCTACAGAAAAATGAGTGAGCATGCTCAGACACCAAAAGTTCCTTCTCTTTCGTTCTTCTTACACCTCAAAACACAACATCTTAATGGATGCCCAAAATAAACGGAGATAAAGCACAGCAGATTCTCACAGATACAATTCAAAGTGCTGGTAGCTGGACATGAAGATCAGTGCCCAAGAAGGAGCTGGTTGGGGTGCACACTGCCTCTGTAGTGGTTCCCCACAAAACAGATATTGAACGTGATGCTCACTTTTTGGCTTTTTTCATGAGAGAAATCCTCTTCAGGTTTCTTCCTGCTGTTGGAGCTAGGTAATAACATAGATCTTTCAAAAAAGCCAAGTGTCGGGGCGCCTGGGTGGCTCAGTGGGTTAAGCCGCTGCCTTCGGCTCAGGTCATGATCTCGGGGTCCTGGGATCGAGTCCCGCATCGGGCTCTCTGCTCGGCAGGGAGCCTGCTTCCCTCTCTCTCTCTCTCTGCCTGCCTCTCCATCTACTTGTGATTTCTCTCTGTCAAATAAATAAATAAAATCTTTAAAAAAAAAAAAAAGCCAAGTGTCCTACCAGGAACTTTGAGAAAAGTGGGGAAGACTTGTACTTGAAAGTTGCTGAGGGGGTAGAAGTTCAGAGTTCTTCCAGACACAAACATCAGCAGGTCCGCCGTGAAAGGCACTTTCCTCAGCAGGTAGAACAGGGACTACCTCCTACCCTCAGAAACCTCCTCCTTCTCCTCGCTCAGGACAACCCACAGGAGCTCAGACTTACCTCTATTCTTCTTTTCTCCCATTCTCAATATCGAACCCATTAGCAAATCCTGTGAGCTCCATCTTCAAGAGGTACCCAGAATAGCACTAACCCCTCCTTCCAAGGCCACCTGTCTGGCTCCATACTGGAGCCCATCTCTTGCCCGACTTCCTGGAAAAGCTTCATTATTGACCTCCCTTGCCCATCCTTAACACTGTGTCATCTGTTCTCAACACTGTAGCCAGGATGGCCCAGTAAAACAGGGTCCCATAAGTTCAGAGCCCTGCCATGGCTTTCTGTCACCATACTGTCACCTCTCTGAGGTCATGTCCTAACCTGTCTCCTGTAGCCACAGGGCTTGCTGCTTTTGGACATACATGGTATGCTCCTGCCCCAGGGCCTTTGCATATGCTTTTCCTTCCATTTAGAAGACTCTTCATTGATATCACTCAGCTTTTTTTTAATTTGACTCAAGCCTCACCTTCCTAGTGAAGACACACCTGGCCCCTATGAGAATAGCAAGTTCCACTGCCACCTCCCCTTCATTGTCCCAGCCCTGTCTCCTGCTTCTATTTCCAGACCAGTTATCCCAGTCACCAGGCTATCTTGGCAAGGGGGAAACGGAGCCCTACTCGGATGTTTTCACCACAGACTCCCTATGATTTCCTAGTCCAGAGCCCTGGGGGAAAAGGTGACCAGAACTCTTGCACAGCAAGCATGCCCAGGACAATGGGTCCCCCTCTGGCATCCTGAAGACCATCAGAAAAATGAGCCCTAAGAGGAATTCACTTTCACATGAAACCTGAAACCAGACAACTTCCTCAATTCCAGGTGAGCACACACATGTCCTCTCCTTGCCTGATGTGCTCATCTGAGAAAGATGAGCAGAGAAGCATCCTAGGGTCCATATCTTCTTCTGGCCAAGGTCCTGGGAAACAGACGTCTCTCCTTCCTGCACCAGCCACCTGTGGTTGACATCTGGCATCCTCCTGTGCTGGGGCAGAATGGTGCACCTGTCCCTCTTTCCTGAGACGTCATCACAAACCAGGCTTTGCTGCACACTTTTCAGAAAGGAACCTGCAGCAGCAGCAGCAGCAATAGCAGCATGCTTCCCAGGTTTGGTCTCAGACTCACATGTCGGGCCCCATGTGGAACTAGAGTTTTAAAGAGACTAGTGTGCCGTGTAGCCTTGGAATATATAATGTGTGAGCTTCCTTCTTTGTTCACATAAAAAAAGTGTAGAAGAAAAAAAAGAGGAGGTGGAAATGACTGAAAGTGAAATTTCCTTCTGCATCTTTTCTTCTTATCAAGAAAAGTTCTTCCCCAACATTGTAAGCTTTTTAAAAAATCATTATTCCCAAAGAATGTGTAAGTTTGTGTTAAGCTGATTGTTCCATTAATAAATACCGCAAAAAATTAATAATGACTTCTCTACCTGTAAGAGTGAATTGTAGCATTCTATACACCTATCTGATCATGATAGTATTCTCTAAACACTGTTGGAAACTGAAAAAGAAATCTGTCAGGTTTTGACTTAACTATAAAATATGTCATTCAATGTGTATGCCAAACGTAAGCAAATTAAAATCAGGTCATAGCATAGGAAAGATAAAAGTATCTAATACAAACATGTTCCAAGCAACCAAATTATCTTTGATTTTAAAAGAAAACATGTACTTTAAAGTATTTATAGCTCCCCAACTTTATTATAGGACTCACAAGATCATATTTTTGCCTTTGCCTTTGAAATTTCATTTGATCATATATATTTTTTAAAGATTTTATGTATTTATGTATTTCTTTGACAGACAGAAGTAGGCAGAGAGGCAGGCAGAGAAAGAGAGAGAAGGAAGCTGGCTCTCTGCTGAGCAGAGAGTCCAATGAGGGGCTCAATCCCAGGACCCTGAGATCTGATCTGAGCTGAAGGCAGAGGCCTTAACCCATTGAGCCACCCGATGCCTATTTTGTATCAAGGATAAATGACTATTTTAGGGTTAAACTTTCATTGAAAAAAAAAAAAGGCTTTGTACTGCTCAACCCTAGAAATTATTGTCTATAAGGTACCAGGCATTTGTATCATACAGAGAAGATAAATCTGTTGACCTATGAATATACAGATATTAGTAGTTGTGATGTCATGTATGGGGCATATTTGGACATCACAATATGAAGTTTCTTCCAAATTGCTGGACTCATAATGATATGTGGAGCTTTTGATCTATTTTTTTTAGTATTAGCATAAGTAATAACACAGTGGACTTTGCAAACAAACATAATTCTTTCTCATCCTGATCCCATTTTATCCCATTGATAAAACTGAAGGAAGCCACAGAACACATTTTTCTATTTGTTGAAGCTCCCTAATTTTTTTTTAAAGGATTTTATTTATTTAAGAGAGAGAGAGAGAAACATAGAGAGCATGAGAGCGGAGGGGTCAGAGGGAGAAGCAGACTCCCTGGCGAGCAGGGAGCCAGCCCAATGTGGGACTGATCCTGGAACTCCAGGATCAATACCTGAGCCAAAGGCAGTTGCTTAAACAACTGAGCCACCCAGGCACCCAAAACTCCCTAAATTTTTTAGAGAAAAAAAATTTGAAGCAAAACAGTACAAAACACATTTGCTCCTTGAGAAAACAAGTATATGACCTAATAACAATGAAGTGGAACTGGAAAATAATGAGTCAACTAAACTTAAAAGGAATGAACTAGATCCGTATGTTATCAACAAGGATATAGTTTAAAAATACAGTGTTAAGGGTGACAACCCTCTCAAGGCCCTTCCCTCCACAGGAGCTTTGTACTATCACTTTGCTATATCGCTCAATAAGCCCAGCTTTGCTGCCTCCCACTCTGTCTGGTCTATTTCTTCATTCTTCAAAGTGGCATGACAAAGAACCATGGTCACAACAGAGAAATAAAATCCTGTAACGTTTATGGGGGCTCATCCAGGATATCCACCATTGTTAAGGACAATGAATCATGAGTAGTGGGCAGCAAGTCAGTCTCTCTCTTCTCCCATTTTGTATGTTGAAACAACAGGTACCCATCAGCCATGTAAGAGCAACTTGCAGTGCTGTCATTCTTAAGTCTCAGGTGACAGGATCCCTGGGCTCCTTCCTGACTGGTTCCCCAGCAGAAGTTGGGAATGTTGGTTCGTAAGGACTCAGAACTCCTTTTAGGGCAGATTACTAGAGGTAGGGGACTGAGGGAAAACTGAGCAGCAATTGAAAGGCCTGACCAAGGCCACCCTTTGGGACCCGAAGGCTCTTGGAGGGACCTGGTTCCTTACTTGCCCCTGTGGGCATCCAGAAAGAAACTCCTCCACTATTCTTTTCTTAGCTGATTACTCCCCTAGAAAAAGAGTGAGAGAGTCCAGCACGGTCCTTCAGACATTCTTTTGTGAATGGTATGGGTGGCCTCCATGGGATCTCACATAGAGTTTCCTGTTACTGCGAGGAACAGTCTGCTTCCGATGACTCCTATAACGGGCATTACCAGGACATTCCTTGAACTGGCGGCATCACATGTGTGAAGGATGGCCAAGCAGGGCAAAAGAACTAAGATCTAAGGGATCTCCCAGGGAGGGGTGGATTTCCCTTCCCTGGATGCCCCATCTTGTCTCTCCATGTGGCCATCCCAGACAGAATGATTCTACTAAAAGATGATTAGGTGGCTATGCCAGACAGAAAAACTCTACTAAAAGAAGTCTAGTGTATCCAGTGACTTCTAAGGGAGTCTTAAGTGTGGGGAAAACGAGGGTCGCTCTCTGGAGGTAGGGCCTGGCCCAACCTAGCTAATTGTGACTACTCCCAGCACCACACAGAGAGGACAGGGGCTCTGTCTGTCAGTCATGAGAGCAGCTAGGGCCACAGATCAGAAAAGATGAGGAGGAACTGGGGGGTGGGGGAGATGCCCTTTCCCCTCTTCTTGTAGATGAGTAATTCCCTAACCAAAACCCTTACTCTTTTAGTGTCCCTTCCTGGCATTATAGGCCATAGGAAGAGTATCAGGCCTGTAAATCAATACCATTTACTCCGGTGCCTTCCTGCTTTCAAGTGAATGAAGACAACTCATTTTCTTTTGGTCTGGGGCATGGCCACAATACAAGTTGAAGGATGAGACATGGCCACCTGATGGACTTCGCCTTCCTGGTTTTAACTGGGAAAAAGGAGGCTCATTTTCTTTTGTTCTGATGTCAGCAATGTAGAATTAATCCCAGCCTCCTGACTTCTCTTTTCTGCCCCTGGGGCACAAAGGAACACCATATGCACATTAAAAGTAGATAGGCAGGGTGCCTGGGTGGCTCACTGGGTTAAAGCCTCTGCCTTCGGCTCAGGTCATGATCCCAGCGTTCTGGGATCGAGTCCCACATTGGGCTCTCCACTCAGCAGGAAACCTGCTTCTTCCTCTCTCTCCTGCTTCTCTGCCTACTTGTGATCTCTGTCAAGTTAAAAAAAAAAAAAAAGTAGATAGGCAAGTGAAGTCTGCAGGGGAATCTTCAACCATGGCTGCATCCTTCCTAGGGTAAGAACAGGTCCCTATACCTGTCCTGCCCTATCCAGTGCTTGAGGGCTTTACTCTCTACAAGAACAGGTAGTCTGGAAGGGGGACCAAGGGGAGGTGCTACTCTAAGACCTGAGATGAAGGGGGACCTCAAAGTTTTCCAAACTTGGATGTAATGTTTTTGTTATGTCAAACCATCTCCGAAGCAGAAAAACACTGGGTTATGGTCATTGCTAAAAGATACGGTGAACTAGGGATGGGTGACCCCATGGGTGGCTTCAGTTTCTTTTTTTTTTTTTAAAGATTTTATTTATTTATTTGACAGGCAGAGATTACAAGTAGGCAGAGAGGCAGGCAGAGAGAGAGAGAGAGAGGAGGAAGCAGGCTCCCTGCTGAGCAGAGAGCCCAAAGCAGGGCTTAATCTCAGGACCCTGAGATCATGACCTGAGCTGAAGGCAGAGGCTTTAACCCACTGAGCCACCCAGGCACCCCGGGTGGCTTTAGTTTCTTACTGGAGCCCAGGCTGTACCTCCTCAAGACCCCAACTGGGATCCTCTCAAGACCCCGACTGCTATCCTAATGATCCCCTTGGAGACTGGTATCACTGTCACTTCTAAGCCTGCATCACAAAGGGATTGATTGAGCAGTACATGGGAGCTTCTCCCTCATTCATTTCCTGGGTTAATGGCTATAAACGGAACCAACTGTGGTTAGTCTACATTGGGACAGAGACTTTGAGGAATATACCCAAGCAGCTGCCAAAACTCCCTTTGCTTGGGGGAAATTCCCTGTCTTCTCCAGCCTGACATGGACCACATCTTTTCCAAAAAACATGGTGTCTGTTTGTCTGCCTAAGCTGATGAGGATTAGAACCAGGAACAACTTTATCTCAGTTTGCTGAAGGTCAGATAAGCTCCTGTTAAAATGGCCTTTAATCTTCTCTGTCTCAAAGTTTTCATGGGTAATTGTTAAGAAAGTTTTGCTTGGATGGTAAAGGGGATTACATGTAGGTCTTCTCCAAATAGGCTTACTATCTGAGGACCCCACACTTCCCTTAGGCAGAAATATTAACTCTCATATTGATACCAAGGATATCATCAAAGGATATCTGGGTCTGCTGGTAAATTTACTGTCAACCCAAACTCGGGAAGAAAACCCAACAATCTTCTTAGATGGAGAGAGACTCCCATTAAACACACAGCTCTCTCCCTCTGTTCTCCTGAGGCTGAGATTATTCTTAAGGAACCAATCTGCCCCAGCTATTTAGAAAAAACTACAAAAGTTGACTATTGGCCCTTAAGGGACCCCAGGAGAGCTCTTAGGAGTGGCCAGCTTTTCTTTTATAACTCGGGACTGAGAGGAGAGTGAGAGACAGAAGCTAAAGAGAAAGGCTGAGCCTTGATTGCAGACCTGCATGCCTTTGCCAGCTCAGCCCCCCAAGGCTCTGGCACCAAATGCCATCTCTCTGACACTGGATGTGAGACTGCCCCCAGTGGCAAAAACCCTGTAACCCTAGTCTCACTTGTGAAGGGGGTCACTGGGAATCTGGATGCCTTTGGGGACTTCCGTCTGCAAGGGCTCAGTGGCCAGTGCCCCTGATTGGGACTGAAGGGGCCCAGGGCTTTAAGCAGTGGTTCCTCCGAAACAGCTCACCATAGGGAACCCAGAGCCTCAGGTAATTTTGGAAATTTGGAAATAGGAGGAAAACAAGTTGATTTCATTCTTGATACTGGAGACAACTTTTCTCTTCTACTCTCTAACCTGGGCCAACTGTCCAACTGCAGTTTTGTTGTTAAGGGTGTCACTGGGTAACCCATAGGCATTTTTTTTTCTCACCTTCTGGGATATACCTAGGGAGATCTAATTTCCTCTCACTCTTTCTTAATGCCTGAGAGCCCCATACTTCTCTTAGTAAAGATACTTACTCTCATACTGATAGCCCCTGGGCAGACTAGCAGACTAGCAATTGCCCCCCCTTAAGAAAGGCTGATATTAATGCCCAGGTCTGGGGAACTCAGGCTGAAATGGGTTGGCCTTAGCAGCAGGGCCCATTCCCACACACCTTAAGGAGCCCACAGCTTTTTCTTGTTGTAAAGGTTTTTTGGGCCTAACAGGACACTGTCGCTTGTGGATACCAAGATATGGAGAAATAGCACCACAGCCCCCATCAGTTGATCAAGGACACCCAGACAGCCAGTACCTACCTATTAATATGGGATCCAGAGTCAGAAGAAGCTTTAAAAATCTCAAGAGGGCCTTGCTCAGTGCCCCAGCTTCAAGTTTTCTTACTGTGAGGACTTGTATATAACAGAAAGAAAGGGAATGGCCTTGGGCCTCCTAATCCAGGCCTGGGGGCCAGCTCAACAGCTGGTAGGATATTTAAGCAAAAAGTTGGATCTGGTAGTTAGCAGCATGTCTTAGAGCAGTGTTTCCCTCAGCAATGAGACGAACTCTGTGACAGGAAGAACATGTGAAGTTTCCCAGAAGAATAACCCATTTTCCCCATCCACAAGTACAGCGGGTAGAAAGTTACCCTGAAGAAGACTGGCAAATGGACTGCACATGCACGAAAAATGCATGGGTATAGGTACCTTCTGGTTTGGGTAGATACCTTCATGCATTGGGCTGAGGCCTTCCCCTACAGAATCAAAAATCCTCAAAAGTGTTAAAGGCACAGTAAATCCCTCAGTTAGGACTTGCCCAGTCCCTTCAGAGTGATAACAGGGGGAGTATCCAAGGTTATGGGCGCTATCACTTACGTTGTGTCTGAAGACCTCAGTCTTTGGAAAAATGAAGTAGCCCAAGAAATAAGTAAAAATTGGGTGTCCCTACTCTCTATTGCCTTACTCTGAATTAGGAACACCCCCAAGAAAAAAGGGTTGAGTCCCTTTGAGACCTTATAGAGGAGACCCTTCTTTGTAAATGACCTGGTAAGACACAAGGAAGTCTTTGATTTGATAAATCCTTTCCTCTGGCAAGGAACTTCCCAGCTCCCAGCCCCCAAATAAACAGCCTGTTCCATTTCACCCTGGGCATCAAGTGCTTGTAGAATTGGTCTGGGAAGGCCCACATACAGTGATTTTAGCCACTCCAACAGTGGTTAAAGTGCCCAAATTTGAAACCTGGATCCACCATTCCAGAGCCAAACCCTGGTTCCCAACGGGGCCTAACAACAAGAAAACAAAATCCCTCTGTGAAACCAGGGAAGACCTCAAACTAGTCTTGAAGCAACAAGCCACAGGTACGTCTTCTTCAAGGTCACTCTCCCTATATCCCACCACAATCCCCATCTTCATCGTACTCCTTTCACCCACCCTCTCCTCACAGTACGGGGGGAGTTCACTAAAACATAGCATCCTCTATCTCTCGCCAGGCTCCTGGCTGTACTCAGTCTTGCATTGTGCTTTGGGCCTTGCCTCCTAAATGCTGTAACCCATTTTATATCTTCCAGAATAAAGGTCATCAAACTCCAAATGGTTGTTCAGATGGAGTCCCTCATGGAGGTCAGATCAGACCTTGGCAAGCGACTCTTTGATAGATCGGGATGAAAGGAACCCTGACTACTGCTCCATCCAATGCCCTTGACCATCAGGAAGGAGCTATGATTGTCGTCACCCTTTTTCCCTAACAGCAATTAGAGAGTTAGGGATGATGAAGCATAGTTAGAAGTCAAGCAGTCAGGGACAAGGCTCCCTCACCCGAAGAGGAAATCATCCTTAAAAGGATTTTACACCACCCTGGATTAGAAGCTCTGAGCAGTTAGTTAACTTGTCCAGAATCACACAGCTAGAGACAGAGGGACTCAAGCCCAGCAAGTCCGGTTGCAGAGATTAAAACCTTACTCAGATCTATTTGTCTATCCATCCATCTGAAACATACTATATAATTATGATACATAACTCTACATAGTATATATCTGAACAGACATATACTATGTAGAGGAAGGAGCCCTCCACCTTTCCCATGTGATAGGGGACAAAAACCTGATTGGATGATATGCACCGGGAGGGTTAATCAGATTAAAACAGCCCACCAACAAGCCCATAAAAACCCCTAGATTTAGAAACTTCAGTGGTAACCCTCTTGGGTCCCGTCCCTCCTTGTACTATCGCTTTGCTATCACTCAATAAAGCTTGCTTTGCTGCCTACTCTCTCTCTCTATATATATATATGTATATATATACATATATATACACACACGTTATATATATAGTTTGTATTTATATTTATCATTTATATACGTATATAAGATGTTAAGAAAAAGAGGCAAGGAGCAAAAATATTGTTATTTATGTATGTCGTTTGTTGTCATTTATATTGCCATTTAAAATATAAAGCACAAAAAAAACATTACATTTTTAGTGGTTACTTTTACTATGAAAATGTGCAGAATAACATCGGAAGTACATGAACCAAGTTCATAATAGACAAAATGGGGTCTTGATAAAATCTAAAAAAGGTTTTGTAACCTGTTATAATATTCTAAATTAAAAAGGGAATATGTCACATGTATTTATATGTCTGTTCAGATATATTCTATGTAGAGTTATGTATCATAATTATATAGTATGTTCAGATGGATGGATAGACAAATAGATCTGAGTAAGGTTTTAGTCTCTGCAACCGGACTTGCTGGGCTTGAGTCCCTCTGTCTCTAGCTGTGTGATTCTGGACAAGTTAACTAACTGCTCAGAGCTTCTAATTCATTTTAAAATTCTGATGATATTAACACTAACCTCATAACTTATTGTGAGCATTTAGTTAATTTATATATTTAAGTGTTTAGAAAAGTGATGGGAGTATAGCAATCCACAAATATTAAATACAATCATCATTTTACAAACAGAAGAAATACACTGGCAGCAAATTGAGTTAAGTACAAGGAGTGGTTACTTCTGATTTGTGAAATATGACTCTATGCTAGCTTGAAGTATTGTTCACAAATGCGCAGTGCCCCTTTCTTAGAGACAATTAGACTTCCCTGTTTCTTTGCCATCTGTCTTCACCTTGCGACTTGCCTTGCTCAATGAAATGGGAGGGAGATTAACATGTATCTTCTGAGTACAATCTTAAAAACCAGCATGTGATCCACATTTAATGTTTAAATTATAATAAATCTTTGAGGCTTGTGTAATGTTTAAATTATAATAAACATTTTTTTCAACCATTTTTTTTCCCCCAGCAAACTTGGTTAGGTATCAGGCCATGTCAGACTTGAGCTAGGTACTTGAAATACAAAGAAATACATTCCAATTTCTGTTCCCAATGTGTAGATAATGTGGGGGAGGGGAGTAGTTATGCTTACAAATAAGTAAACTAAAAGATAATATTTAAAACATGATATTAAGTGCATTTTTTCCCAATGCACTCATACTTTCCTGAGATTCAACAGGAAGGAAAATGAGTGACAGGTGAATAGGAAAATCTACTTCACAGGTTTTCCAAGCTGGCTCTGCAATCAGTAGCCCATCATGAACCTCCAAGTAAGAATATTTGTAAAGAGGAGGCCAGAGCAGCACCTGGGGGGCTCAGTGGGTTAAGACTCTGCCTTCAGCTCAGGTCATGATCCCAGGGTCCTGGGATCGAGTCTCCAATCGGGCTCTCTGCTCAGCAGGGAGCCTGCTTCCCCCTCTCTCTCTCTGCCTGCTGCTCTGCCTGCTTGTGATCTCTCTCTCCTTCTCTTAAATAAGTAAAATCTTAAAAAAAGAAAAGAAAAGAAAAAAAAAAAAAAAGAGGCAGCCAGAGACTGGGGAGAGGAGATTAGCAAGCTTTTCCTTGAAGAGAATTTTTAGAAAATTGGGCTCCTTCCCTCTACCAGGAAAACCCTCACCACCATCTCAAGACAAGTGAAGGCAGCACTCAAAGACCAGCTTGAAGAGCTTGACAAGGCACCTGGGGCCTGTTGGGATAGCGACTCAAGCTTGACTCTTGCCACAAACCACCTCTCTGAGAAGCTGGCTGAAGTGGTTTGGGTTGCAGAGTAAAGCAGAATGACATAATTGGAGCAGTCTGCAATTCTAGAGTTTATAAAGACAAAGGGAGTGGGATTTTCCTGTGAGGAAAGATTCTGGGAGAGAGCAGAACTACAGCCATCTTAAAGGACCCCAGGGCAAGAGAGAGTCAGTTATTATATGGTTTCGCTTATTTGTGGAGCATAAGGAATAACACAAAGGACATGGGGAGATGGAGAGGAGAAGTGAGTTGGGGGAAATCGGAGGGGGAGATGAGCCATGAGCGACTGTGGACTCTGAGAAACAAACTGAGGGTTTTGGAGGGGAGGGGGATGGGAGGTTGGGTGAGCCTGGTGGTGGGTATTAAGGAGGGCACGTATTACATGGAGCACTGGGTGGGTGCATGAACAATGAATTCTGGAACACTGAAAAGAAATTGTAAAAAAAAATGAAAATTTAAAAAAAAATCAAATAAAGAACATGGATCTAGAAGCCTTAAAAATAAATAAATAAATAAATAAATAAATAAATAAATAAATAAATAAATAAATAAAATAAAGACCCCAGGGCCAAAGGAGGGACTCTATGCGGTGAAGTGAACTCTGGAAGTCCACCAGGGGGCGCACTGCTCCTGCAAGTAACCATGCAGTGGCAGATTAGGATAGAGGCAAAATATAGGCAATAATGTCTAAACGGAATCAGACTATACTTTTCCAAAACATGCCACCTTGGAATAACGATATTTTCTTCCAGAGGCTGTATCGTTTTGTATTTCTCACTGAGGTATGAGATCCAAAGCAAATTAATCTGTGTGTAGTGTATGAAGAGGCCTCAAAATAAATTCTTCCCTTGTAGATATCCAATCGATCCTTCACATTTTACTGAAGAGATCATTCTACCCCACTGAGTTGTAGCAGGACCTTTGTCAAAAACCAGGTCCGTTTCTGGACTATTCTGTTTCATTGTTTTATATATCCATCCTTGTCTAATACCATATTGTCTGATTTACTTTAAGCTTTATGGTAAAAGTTTGATACTGAGAATGTAAATCCTCTCATTTTGTACTTCAAAATTATTTTGGCTGTTTTAGAACCTTGGCATTTTCAAGTAAATATTTAAGTAGCTTTAGATAAGACTTTCAATTAATGAAAATGAGACATTCAATGTCTTAACAAGACCAGAAAAATTCTGGAATCTCTTTAACATACAGGTGTGGAAAAAAGATAAAACAGAGCATTTGAAAGTTAGCGAATAAAATAAGTACTATTTTTTGCTTATACACCATCAAGTCCAGCTCATTTAATAGCCAACTTATAATACTATCATAAATCCCACAGGAAAATTTTATATAACTAGCTATATATTTGAAGACAAGGAAGAAAATATTACAACTGCACTTATAAGAGTAAAATCTAACTGCTTCTGACGTATATATAAGCCTCAACAAAAAACTAAACTGTAAAAGAAATTTATTTTATGGAAGAGGATATAAGGGATATGGGGGGATATGGGAAATGTAATCAGTAGAACTTAACAAAGGGTAGCCAAGCCTCCATCACAGAACTATTACACTGATATTCAAAATGAAGACTAACAGCTTTCAGGTCAAGACGGCAACATAGGAAAATCCTGAACTCACTTCCTCCGCAGATGCCCTAAATCTACACCTGTTTTAGAGCAATTCATCCTAAAGAAGGACTGAGGGCTGACTGAACAGCTTCTGCGTAAGGAAAGATAGAGAAGCCACATGAAGAGAGGCAAGAAAGATAGGAGAAACTTATACTCCTAACACTAAGAACTGGAGGCATGGTCCTGAGGGACTCAGAGCAATTCTTCCTTGGGACACAGAAAAAAGCCATGGTTTCAATGAGCAACAAGAATATAAAGGAACTAGCCCTGGAACCCTGCCAAATGTGGGGGAGCTACCAGAACTCTCGACAGGCTGGAGGGCTGCCAAATGCCATAGTTATACTCCCCCTCACCTGATCAGAGCTTCCCACAGTTCCTGGCAGCTCACCAAGGGGACACAGGTGGAAAGCACACTGCAACACTTTGGGCCCATACCACTTTGACTCCAGCTGCCCTAGCAGGTGGCCCCTGTGTGGAGTGCCCAGGACTCCTTGGCACATGCCCACCTTGGCTCTGGCTCTTGCCAGGGCACGTCCTGTGTGAAGTGTCCCAAGACAGCCCAGCCTGAATGCAGCTCTGACTCCAGGTAACCCACAGGGTTCCTCTGAGGGGAGTGCCCCAGGGCCCTTCAAGCCATGTTGGCCTCAATTCCAACCACCCTGGCAGGTTACCTGGCAACCCAGAATACCACAACTTGCACCCACTTTGGTTTCAGCTGTCTTCTCAGGGTCCTTCTGCATGGAGCACCCTAGGACTCTAGCTTGCACCTACATTAGCAGACAGCCCAGACTACACCAGCCAGTGCCCACTTCAGTTCTAGCCATCCCAACAGTGTAACCAAAGCACACAGTGCCCCAGGACCCCCAGCCCATGCCAGCCACTGTTCCAATTAACCAGACAAAATCACCAGGCATAGTCTACATAGGAGACACCGAACACAAGACGATTTCTTCAGATTAGGAGAAGTAGCTGTTCTGTCTGATTTATTTATTTATATTTTTTAAGTTTTTATTTATTTATTTGAGAGACAGAAAAAACAAGTCAGGTGCCTGGGTTGCTCAGTTGGTTAAACAACTGCCTTTGGCTCAGGTCATGATCCTGGAGTCCTGGGATCGAGTCTCATATAGGGGGTCCCAGCTCCATGGGGAGTCTGCTTCTCCTGTTGACCTTCTCCCCTCTCATGCTCTCACTCTCTCTCTCTCTCTCTCAAATAAATAAATAAAATATTAAAAAAAAAAGAGCAAGTGCATGAACAGGCAGGGTAGGGGCTGAAGGGAGGGTGAGGAAGAGAATCCAAAGCAGACTCCATGCTGAGCACAGAGCCTGATGCAAGTATCCATCTCATGACCCCAAGATCATGACCCAAGCCAAAACCAAAAATTGGTCACATAACTGACTACATCACCCAAACACCCTTCTTCTAATTTATAGAAATTAACACAGTTGCACAAAATGAAGAGATAGAGGAATATGCTCCAAATGTATTGGAGATCCAGACAAAACCTCAGGAAAAGAAGAAAATGAAATGGAGATAACCAATTGACCCGATAAACAGTTCAAAGTAGTCATAAAGATGCTTGGCTTGCTGGACTGGAGAGAAGTGTGGATGAACTTAGCAAGAACTTCATAAAAGAGAGAAAATATAAAAAAGAATCAGAGTTGAAGAATACAGGAAATCAAATGAAAAATATGCTAGAGGCATCAACAATAGATTTGAGGATGCAGAAGAACAGCTCTGTGATCTGGAAGACAGCATAATGAAATGCATCCAAGCTGAAAAGGAGAAAGGAAAAAAAATTCTAAAAAATGATAGGTTAGTAGATTTTTGGACAAGGGTGTCTGCCTGCCCAAGTCTATGGAGTATGCAACTCTTGATCTGCGGGTTGTGAGTTCAAGCCCTACTTTGAGTATAGAAATTATTTAAAAATGAAATCTTCAAAAAAAAGGTGGGGGGAGAGAGAGAGAGATCTTTTGGACAGTATCAAGTAAAATAATAGCTAACCTGGGAAAGGAAACAGACATCCAGGTTCAAGAATTATAGAAAGTTCCAAATGTGATGAACCCACAGAATTCTACACCATGACACATAATGATTTAAATGTTAAAGATTAAATGTCAATTTTAAAAGTCATCCAAATTGGTAAGGAAAAAATGACAAATGACATCCACCAAAATATCATTAGAAGTAATAAATGAATTCAGTAGAGCTGCAGGATCCAAAATTAATATACAGAAATCTATTATATTTCTGTACACTAATAATGGAATACTGAAAAGAGAAATTCAGGAAACAATTTCATTTATAAGTACAATAAAAAGAATAAAATACCTAGGGATATACTTAACTAAGGAGGTAAAAGACCTATACTCTGAAAACTATAAAATGTTGACAGAAGAAATTGAAAATGAGACAAATGGAAAGATATTCCATGATCATGGATTGAAAGAAGTAATATTGTTAAAATGTCACTACCGCCCAGACAATCTATAAATCTAATGCAAAATATGAAAATTCTAATCGTATTTTTCACAAAACTAAAACAAATAATCCTAAAATTTTATGGAACCACAAAAGACCCCAAAGAGTTAAAGCAATCTTGAGAAAAAAGAATAAAGTTGGAGGTATCACAATTACAGTCTTCAAGATACACTACAAAACTACAGTAATTGAAATAGTATGGTATTGGCATGAAAACAGACATATAAATCAGGAGAACAGAATAGAGAGCCCAGAAAAAAGCCCACACTTAAGTGGTCAATTAATCCACAACAAAAGAGGCAAGAACATAAAATGGGAAAAAAAACCAAACTCTTCAATAAATGGTGCTGGGAAAACTGGACATCACTATGCAGAAAATGAACCTGGACCACTTCCTTATACCATACACAAGAAGAAACTCAAAATGGATTAAACTAACTAAATGTGAGACTTGAAATCCTAAAAATTCTAGAAAAAAAATTGGCTGTAATCTGTTTGACATCAGCCTTAGCAACATTTAAAAAAAATATTTCTCAGGCAAGGAAAACAAAAACAAAAATAAACTATTGGCACTAAAAAATAAAAAGGTTTTGCACAGCAAAGGAAACCAACAACAAGACAAGAGAGCAATCTAGTGAATGAGAAGAAGATATCTGCAAACTATGTTACCTGATAAACAGTTAATATCCAAAATATATAAAGAACTCATTCACTTCAACACCAAAACTAAACCAAACCAAACCAAAACACAAATAATATAATTAAAAATGGGAAGAGGACTTGAACAGACATTTTTCCAAAGACATCCAGATGGCCAACAGACACATGAAAAGATGTTCAACATCACTCATCATCAAGGAAATGCAATTCAAACTTACAATGAGATAGTTCACCTCATACCTGTTAGAATGGCACATATCAAAAAGACATGAAATAACAACTGTTGGTATGAAAGTGGAGAAAAAGGAATTCTCCACACTGTTGGTGGGAATGCAAATTGGTGCAGCTGCTGTGGAAAGCAGTGTGGAGGCTCTTCAAAAATTTTAAAATGGAAATCCTATATGCTCCTGTAATTCCACTATTGGGCATTTACCCATAGAAAACAAGAATATTAATTCTAAAAGATGTAGGCACCCTTATGTTTATGGCAATATTATTTACCAAAGCCAAGATATGGAAGCAACCCAAGTATCTACTGATAGATGAATGGATAAAGAAGACATGATATATGCATACAATAGAATATTATTTAGCCATAAAAAGAAAGAGATCTTGCCTTGTACAAGATGTATGAGGTATGATGCTAAGTGAAATAAGTGAGATAAAGACGAGTATCATCTGATTTCACTTATACATGAAGTCTAAATAACAAATGGACAAAAAAAAAGTAGAAACAGACTCATAAATACAGAGAACAAACTGCTGGTTGACAGAGGGGAGGTGGGGGGATGGGCAAAAGAGATGAAGAGGAGAGTAAGGCACGGGCATCCAGTTATGGAATCAGTAAGTCCTGGGATGAAGGGTAGAGCACAAATTACACAGTCAATGGTACCGTAATAACCCTGTATGGTGACCAATGGGAGCTACACTTGTGATCAGCACAACATAAAGTATAGAATCAGTGAATCACTGTGTTGTAGATCTGTAAATAATGTATCACTGTGTGTCAGCTATGCCTCAATTAAAAAATAAAAAGAAAGAAAGAAAGAAAAAGAAAAACAGAGAGAGAGAGAGAGAGACCGACCCCAGAAAGCTCACTTGTCCTTTTCAGCATGTGAGAACACGGCAAGAAGTCTACAGCTCAGGAGACAACCCTCACCCATCCCTGCAGGAGCTCACATCTCACACTTGTAGCCTGCAGAACGGTGAGGAATAAATGTCTGTTGTTCATTTAAAAATGAACATTAAGACCATGGTCAGCTCCAACATTCCATGCTCTCTTATCATATATCTCTATTACTTTCTAACAGAAAGCATAACCTGTATTTCTAAGAAATTCTGAAAATCTTAGAGAAAAGCCTATTGTACTGAGCATAATCTCACAAGACAGGCAGTATCTCTAAAAACTTGTTTTAGAAAAATAAATCTAAGCAATTTTTTACATAATATTTATTTTGAAAACATACTGTATGTCGGGCACACTTTAAAACATTTGGGAAGGGCGCCTGAGTGGCTCAGTGGGTTAAAGCCTCTGCCTTTGGCTCAGGTCATGATCCCGGAGTCATGGAAAGGAGCCCCTGCATCTGGCTCTCTGCTCAGCAGGGAGCCTGCTTCCTCCTCTCTCTTGCCTGCCTCTCTGCCTACTTGTGATCGCATTCTCTGTCAAATAAATAAATAAATAAAATCTTTAAAAACAAAACAAAACAAAAAACATTTGGGATATGATGGCGAGCAAACCGGCAAAATCTCTACCCCAGGGGAGTAGAAGGGAGTTGCCATTCCAGTGAGGACAATAGAGGAACCAGATTCAGAAAGCAACATATGGGTAGGGGCTTAGGTTGTGTTAGGGCTGGAAGGGAATAAGGCCCGTTGAAGACAGAGGGAGGGAGTATCTCTGAGTTAGAGAGAGGGCTCAGAAAGGAATGAGATGACACAACACCGGCACCAGCATCTGGAGGGAAGAGGGAAGAGCCAACCAGAGGCCCTACGGCAGCAAGAGCTAGGGGAGTTCAATAAACAGCAAGAAAAGTAGTGCAAAAGTGATCAAGTGCGTGAAGGCAAAGTGGCAGGGAGTGAATTCTAAAGACAACCAGGACCCGAAGTCCCCGGAGCCTGCAGACGGGAGTGACGCCTCTGGATGTGTTCCTCTTGTGCGAAAAATCCTTTGCAAAAATCTGAGAAAATGATGTGATTGATAAACGTCTTTGAAAAACTCAATGTGGCTCCTGTTGGAAAGCAGACTGGAACTGGGGTGGTAAAGAAACAATAAAGGAAGTAGGGAGACCAAGGGGAAGGTACCGCCGTGCTCTTGGGGAGAGAACCTGGACGCTGAGGGTGGCGTCGTAGCTACGGAAGAGACGTAAACGGGCTTTAGGACCGCTGTGAAGGTGATGCTGACGAGTTTGGCCAAAGGATTGAATGTGGGGTGTGTGAGAAATAGGGAATCTAGGCTGCTTCCTAAATTTGGGGACTAAGCAACTGGGTGATCAGAGACGATATTTCTATTAAGATTGGAAGTGAAGGGAAGCATCAGATTTGGGACAGGGAGCAATCAAGTCTTCCGTTGGGAAATAAATTCCAGATACCTGTCAGACATCCTGGTGGATGTCTAGTTCAGCAGTGAGAGATGTGAATCTGAAGTCTTAGGATCAGTCACAGCTGAAGGTCTTAATTTGGAAATAATCAGCACTGGGATAATATTTCAAGCTATGACACCAGATAAAATAATCTAGAGAGAATGTAGACTTGGAGGGCTCTCAGTTTTCAGGAAAGCAAGTCTACCGAGAGTGGCTCAGGATATGTGACTTTTATCTAGAAGACAAATAGGGGTCCAGACAGCCATTCAGTACCAAGAAGGCATGGTTGAGTTCAAGTAGGTTGTCTCCTTTGCCACGGTACACAAGAGATGGTATAGCCTCACGACCAAGTTCTCAGGATGTGAAGTCAGACAAAACTGCTTTCTAATAGGCCACTAAATCCAGGCCAGTGGTGTTAGGAAAATGTACAACCTTGCCAGGTCTGTTCTCCCTCCAGCTAAATGAGCATCTCATCATTCGCAGCTCAGAGAGTGTTATGAGAAATGAAGGAAAAGATGTAAAGCACTTAGCACAATGCTTAGCACTTAGTAACACTCAGTAAATGAGTGTTTGGTTGCGATGCGATGATGTCTTTGTTACAGTTCCTTAATTTCCCCTCGTGTGTTAGACTTTTAGGCTTGTTTCAGTAAATGAAAACAGTTTAAGGATCTTAAGAGGGAAATGGGGTAGGGAAAGAAGATTCACATCAGCTTAAATATATCTTATAGAGAGTAGGTAATAAAGCTAAATGAGGACACAAAGATTATAAATTTTAATCACAGAGAGAAACGTGTTGTGAGAAGAGCATAATTTTGTATCAGACAGCAAGTCTTGAGCTAATTCTTTCATTAAAGCACTGGTAAGAACCATTTTTTGGGGAAAAAAAAAAACCTGTTCTTGTGGCAAATTTACCTGCAAAGTTTTGAAAAATTTGGACTCGGCAAATGTAGCATCATTTAGTTTTTCCCCCCACAGTAATTATAAAATTCTGGAGGGAAGAAAAAGTATAATACTTTCCAGGAATGAGAAGAAAGGAAGCTAATGCTTTGGGCCATCCTGGACATAATTACTTTTGTATATGCACTTTCAGAAGAGGTCCCATGCTGTGGACTGAAGTGGAAAGGAAAGGCAATCATTATGTCTGGCATTAAATACATGTAAGTATATTTTACAACATGCATTAGTGTATGTCTACCAGATACATGACAACTGGTAAGTATAAGAGAATCCTAATGTGATTGACAAATAACAACCAAATAGTTTATATAACCTCAGGCACAGAACTGAAAAGAAGGGGAGTTTTTCTTTTCTACTTAAAAATTATCTATCTAGAGACAGTGATGTGAAGCTGAGGGCTCATGTAAATTGGATGCAATATGAGAAGCTGTAGGCCACCATCATCTCCCCAGCTTCTCCTCACTTGCTGCCCTTCCCAAACAGAGGTGAGCCCAAGCTTCTACCTCCAGGGGAGGAGGTCAGAAGGACTGAGTCAGAGGGAAGGTCTGGGGGAAAATGGCAGGCAGACCCTTCTCTGGAAGCAGGGAGTCTGAGTGAGGATTCCTCATGGTGCTCTCCAATTCTCAACTCCATGCTCCCCGATTCTCAAGTCCAGACTTCCCATATCTGTGGACAGTAATAGTGTCAGGTAATGGGAAAATTTCTGGAATTTCAGCTGCTGATTAGAAGTCCCAACCCATTTTGCTCAAGATGATCTCTTTCTTTGTGGTCAGACTCAGCATTTCATAGCACGTAGGTGTTCTACTGGGAGGATGGGTGTATGACTTCTCCTTCTCTGACTTAAGGAGAGAAGAGATGCAGAACAGCCTGCCATGTGCTCTGAGGGGCTTTCTAGAGACCAGCCCACCGTGGGGAAGGTAATGCTTGCAAGCTATGGAGCAACTTCAGAGACTTTAAATACCCTGTGGTTCTCAAACTGTGCAGGGCCACCTTGTTGGGCAAAATAGACTTAATCTCCATAGCAATACTTATATACATGATTGGCTAACTGAAAAAACCATCACATGTGACTAAAGAAGGGTAGATGTTCTTCAGGGGGTCTGTGTATATAAACTCTGTTGGGCAAACTCGTCTTAGCAGGAGAATGACCTGAATAGCTTGAGACAGCATGAACCCTAAATTCTTGGATAACTCATTAGGGACGATGAGAGGCAGAGTTGGTGTTAGTCTGTAAGAATATTCTCTGCAAACCAACTCAGTCTCGGATCTTTCAGTTAACAAAATTCTCTTCTTGCTCATTATAGTTTATCTTTCATGAAAGGGACACACAAATCATAGCAAACTTAGGAATACAAATCACATTTTAATAATCTCATTTCTTCCAGGAGAAAGGTGGAAATATACATATTTTGAATGTTTCCCATATTTTGAATGTAAGCTCACCCCAGAGGCACTTTAGTCCTTTATTATCTTGCTTTGAATAACTCTAGCATATTCTCTGAATATAATTCACTCAAGGTCATAATTGATTAACATGACCAACATTACCAAAAAAGCTATGAATAATAAAACAGTATATAATTATGATATATTTTATGTGATTTAATGTAATCATAACTTTTATTAAGAGACATGGAAAAAATGAGGCTAAAACATATTTACATATAGTGTAAATTTGCATAAAAGAGGAAGAAAAGGAAATTTTAAAATTATAATAGTGCTGGTGGGTGGCAGGGCTGTGATGGTTTAACGTCTATATTCCAATATTTGAAATAGAATATGATGTAAAGGAGTCATAAAATAACCTCTCTTGTTTAGAAACAAGTAAAACTTGCAGAAATGGGTATGATTTGATCAATGCTGATCCTTCAAAACACAGGGATCCAGTCAGAACAAAGCACTCCTATGAAAAGGTAAAATAAATTCGACTCTCACAGAATAGGAGCTTCCGGTCCTCTTTGTCACGAAGTGAGGGCCATGGTCTCAAGAAAGCCAAAGTGAGCTTTGGAAGCTGTACGTATGACAGGCAACGTTCCAAAGCAAACACTCCCGAGTCTTTTTCTAATACGGCTTTGTCAAAATAGAATGAAATGTATCCTCAGAATAGAAATGACGGCACAAAAAGCACAATCTTGCTTACGTTGAAATGTAAGGTTAGCTGCTGTGACAGCTGCAGTGTGAAGAGATGGGGAAAGCATTAGGACTTTGGGCTGATGAGCAGTGACCGCAGAGCCTAGAGCTCTATCTCCAGGTGACTTTCATCGCGATCCGGCCGCTACTTGAACCTGTGGGATCTTCGGCCACCAGAGGGCGCGCGCACCCAGGGAGACAAAAACTCAAAAGAGCCTCGTAAGGTACTTGGGGAGGTGAAGCTCTTCCTGGCCTAAGGTGCTTTGCTTTCTGTGATTTTAGCATCACACTTAGAACGCATTAGTCTTAACTGGGGATGCAACTCTCACGTGTCCAAAAAGAAGTTACAAGCTTTATTATGTAAGCGGCTTGGAGCAATCCCGAGCTCCAGGAAAGCAGACTCCGGCTGCCGCACACCTGAGTGCCTCTCTCAAAAGGCTTCCCTTCAGGGGTCACGGCGCTCCTAACAAGATCCAAGGGACCGCAGTGCTGCAAAAGCTGCTCCAACAAGTACAGGGCAGCTAAAGGGTCAAGGATGGGAGAGACACTTGCCCAGATGCGAGTTTGTCTAAGCAACTTAATAGATGGCAATTGAGTGCTGGTGTTGGCTTAGCTAGGTCGGAGATATCCCATATGAAGATAATTTAGGAGGTCTGCTGCTAAGAATGGGAAAGTAGGGGTGGGGTAGATGTTGAGCACAGTTTGGGGCTATGATTATATAAACCTAAGATTTGCCAGAAAATACTCTGTTAGCAAAAAGACCTATTTCTCAGTTATAATTCTTTTTAGTGGTTTATTTTTTTCTTGTTTTAAGCTGCAAAGTCCTCAGCTGTGTAATTTTGAGAAAAATCATTTAACCCCTCGGAATCTCGGTTTCCTCAAATATATTAATCTGCACTCTCCAGCCCTCATCTCTTCAGCACAGAGCCTTGAAACAGTTGTTGTTGCCCTTCCTGCACACTCCCCACTTCAAAGAGAAAGTTTATGTAACGTTTTTCCTCATAAGCCCCTGGTTTGAAATCTACCTGCCTTCAAGTCAATTCCTGCTTCTTTCTGCCAACTTTGATTTCTTTTCATTATTACTTTCAACTTATTCTGTTCCTTCAAATTACCTTCCTTTCACTAAATTTTTATAATAAAAATTTATAATAAATTTTTATAAATTCTTATAATAAGATTTAAATAAAATCTTAAAAAAAAACCACACGAGAGATGTTAAAAATCATAAACATGAATTCCTCAGGCTGTACCATCTCACAAGTAGGGTCTCAGGCAGGCCCCACTGTTGCTGCTCTGTTGTGCTAACTCGGGAAGGCTGGTTCTTTTTTTTTTTTTTTTATTAAAGATTCTATTTATTTATTTGACAGATAGAGACCACAAGTAGGCAGAGAGGCAGGCAGAGAGAGAGAGGAGGAAGCTAGGCTCCCTGCCAAGCAGAGAGCCCGACATGGGGCTCGATCCCAGGACTCTGGATCATGACACTGAGCTACCCAGGCACCCCGGGAAGGCTGGTTCTTGCTAGTTCCCAGCCCACAGTCCGGCGGCCTCCTAGGTGCCACTGCTGTTCCTGCCGCTGATCTGAGAATGACCTCCACCAAGCATTTCCCTCACAGACCTTAACACTGTCCTTCCTGGACATGCTGAGTCTCATCGTGAGGCATTCCTGATCCTCCTGGAACCCCCAGTGTTTCAAAGTAACCCTGTTTTATCTGAAACACTCAGGCGTTGGAGCCCCAGGAAGTTTCACGGTGGAATGGCCTCCTGCATCCTTGCTCGCTCTCCCCCAACCCCTCCAACCCACTTTACCAGCTGCATGCACACATCCTGCAGTGTCTGTGCTTTGTTCCAAATGTCTTATTCCTATGGCCTTCACCAGAGGGCTGCCATGAATCAGCTCAACTCCAGACAGAGAGTCAGACAGACAGGTCTGTCTAGAGCAGCTTGAAACCAATGACCGGCTATGGCAAGAGTCTGAAAGCTTGGCTCCCTTGCTCCCAAGTGGAGTGAATTCTGACATAATTTACGGCTTAGAGCTCCGCAGGATATGAGGGGAAGGCTGGGCAGTTGTGTAAAATTATCCCTGTTGCTGTCTGCATGACCTTCTCTTTTACATGCTTTTCCTGACCCCTACGGAACCCCTTACTCATGACACAGTATCTCAGGGTCTGCTTCTAGAAAGTTTACATAAGATACTTGGTACCAAGAGTGCAGTGGTGGTTTTTGAAGTCAGACTCTATGGGCGGTGAGCTGGAGTTGAACTGCCAGCCAAATAGCACTTAGGAGCCTATCACAGGTAGTATGGGGAAGCTTGAGAGCCCCTGACACACTGTGAGTGCTCAGCTTTCCTCTATGATGAATTAGAATGCTGTTACAGGTTGAATAGTGTCCCCCAAATTGATGTTGAAGGCCTGACCCCAGTACCTTACTTGGAAATAGAATCTTTATGAAGATTAAGTTATGATGATGCCATTAGGGTGGGCCCTAATCCAATGTAACAGGTGTCCTTATAAAAAGGGGGAAATTCAGACTCAGAGACAGACACATCCAGAGGGAAGGTGATATAAAGACCCAGCAAGAACATGGTCTACAAGCCACAGAAGAACTGAAGCTACCGAAAACCCAAGAGAATCATGGAACAGATTCTCTCTCATAGCCCTCAGAAACAGCCCTATTGATCATTTGATTTTGGACTTTTAGGCTCCAGACTGTGAGACAATACATTTCTGCTATTCTAAGGCACCCAGTTTGTGGTGCTTTGTAAGGGCAACCCAAAGAAAAGAACAGAGATGAGATACTGACAGATGGGGGTATACAAGGCTGTGCAATTGGCATTGGTTTTTGAGAGATACAAATAAAGTGTAGTTGCAAAGACTGTGAGTAGGTTCCACAAGAAAGTGAAGATGCCAGGCTCAAGCTGGTCAATTTCAGGCGTGGTGGAAAGTCGGAATACCCGTTCACATGTTTTAAACAGACCTTCTCCTACAATCAGAGATGGGCCAGGCTGAGGATCAGGCCCAGGACCCACTGTAAGAGTCACAGACCTAAAGAAAAGCCAGCTTCCAATTTCACCAAGTCTCCTGGCGATATTTAGGGTTTTATAAGAAAGGAGGGGGACTTCAAGACTTGGCATCAAAATATGAGAATAGAGGGGCACCTAGATGGCTCAGTGGGTTCAGCCTCTGCTTTTGGCTTAGGTCATGATCTCAGGGTCCTGGGATCGAGTCTCGCATCGGGCTCTCTGCTCAGCAGGGAGCCTGCTTCCACCTTTCTCTTTGCCTACTTGTGATCTCTGTCAAATAAATAAATAAAATCTTTTTAAAAAAATATGAGAATAGATACTCTTGAAAAACTTGAACCCTGGGATCTGAGCCACAGAGACTTGAACCCTTGAATCCTCTGGGTTGCAGAAGAGCCCACCTCCTCTTGCTGGAAGGCAACAGTGTCCTTGCTTAAAGATTATAACCACGTGTACAAATGCACAGAAGCCTAGTAAGAGATTTATTTTATGGCTTATATCCCTCATTAGACCTTAAGACAAATAAGTTTATTAGACCTTACATTTCCATCTGGGAGAGAAAGAAGATGGTAATTCAGTTCTCACTTTACAAGGTTTGCAACCACAGGCACGCTATATAATGGATTTGAGCCTCAGTTTTCTTATCTGACAAAGAGTGGTTAATGACACGGTAATCTATGCAATGTAAAACTACCTCCTGGAGAGGGTGCTTGATAATTATAATCTATTAGATTCTTTCTAGCTCCAAATGCCCCTGATTCTAATCAAGGATAAGAAATCTACCACCCAGTAAAGAGTCCTGAAAGGTAGCCAGGCAAGGAATATGGAGGGAAGCTTTTCCTTTTTTTTTTTCCTTTCTTTTTCTTTTTATCCATGGAGAGGGAGATGAAGTCAACAGCTGTTGAAACAAACAAGCTCACTTAGTGAGTTGAATAATATCAAACTATTGCTCAAATGAAAAGAGCAGCTGGCTTTTTACCAAGGCATCATTGTCATACACACCCTCACGTTGGGGATCATTAGAAATTTACATGGGGTGAAAAGCACTGGAAAACTATATTTACTTTTCCATAAATCATCAGAAAAATGCTAGCACACTCTCAGAGAGATATGAGAAAAAAAGAAAACACACACACACACACACACACACACACACAAGCAGATGTGTATTTTTCATGTGAATGTGAAGGAAAGTGCTGGAAATAAATTTAAGCTTTCCCCAGACAAAGAAGTGGCAGGCATTCAAAAGAAGATAGATGCTTAGAGGAAAATGGGGTAAGTGTAGCAGAGAAAAATGTGAGCTATTTAAAAGCATAAATTAGTTCAAATGTTTCAACTAGAACTAATTAGTCCTAGGCCTGTTAAGAGTACTGCCTCTCAGGTGTTACCATTTCAGACCTCTGAGTAAGTACACACAGCTAAATTTCCGAAGTTTACTTTTGTCTGATGCTAAAAATTCAGTATAGAATATTTGTAAATTTTAAATAATAGAAAAACCCCATAACATCTTATCTAGTGAAAATAAACCCACAATATAGTGTCGTTTCCATTTAATATATTTTTTACACATTTTAACATAAAAGATATCAAGTAGTATACAAAATTTAAAAGCCTGCCTTTGTTATTTAATATTACTCCATAATATTTTTCACTGTCCCTCAAAGTATTTTATAAACTTTTAAAAAAGATTGTATAATATTGCCTTGTATGAATGTTCTTAATTACCAACAATTCCCTAATAAAATTTAATTTTAAATTTCTTATAAGCATAAAGTTATGAAATAACCAAAATTTAATTTAGTTTTAAGATAATAGAATAATACATGATACTGTGGAAAATCTGGAGACTAAAGAAAATTACAGCAAATTATAAACAAATTTATCTCCATTTCTTTCCTTCCCAGAGTAATCAGTTGTCACATAATTTTTTCAGGTTCCAGAAGTCTTTGGCCATCTCAGGGCCTCTCCAGATTAATTGATCTATCTATATACCTATCTATTGATCTATCTATTCATCCATGCTATATTACCTCAGATCTCCCAGACGAAACTGTATCTTAAATTCAACAAGTGCCCATACTTATATTTCAGGTTCTATAGAAAACCTGTAAAGGAGATATTTTCTGGCATTGCCTTCCAAATTTACATATCTAACAGATTTTGGGGGTTGCAGTCCAAATTCAGATATGACACAGGCTGCCAACTTCCTTCACTTTTTGGGCTGGTCTCTCGTTATCTACTCAATGTGCAGCCCTCTCATTTCCTTGGACCTCAGTGACCTGTGAATAGAAATGGGATCACCTTCATAAATCTGCTCACATTGATTTATGTTCTCAGCCCCATGCCTGTCATTTGCCCCTCTTATCTTCCCCACAGACTCCTGAGGAATCCCTAAAGGGTTCTGGGCTGCTGTTGGTTGAAGATGAAATCTTCACAGTGAGGAAATTTCACAGTCTCTACTGTGAAGGGCTCTGCTCATATCCTGGTTACAAAAGTTATCCTCTTATTTGACTGTAAGGCTCTTTATTTATAAGGTGTCTTAGGGCTGGTTCTACTCTAGAATACCCTGGGTTGAGGATTTTGCTGGAAGTAACGTATTAAGAAAGTGAAGTCAGAGGGGCACCTGGGTGGCTCAGTGGGTTAAAGCCTCTGCCTTCGGCTCAGGTCATGATCCCAGGGTCCTGGGATCAAGCCCCACATCGGGCTCTCT
Organism: Neogale vison; assembly: GCF_020171115.1. NCBI lineage: Eukaryota > Metazoa > Chordata > Mammalia > Carnivora > Mustelidae > Neogale > Neogale vison. The sequence continues at coordinate 93,210,631 of NC_058093.1, read as the reverse complement.
GCTCAGTGGGGAGCCTGCTTCCTCCTCTCTCTCTGCTTGTCAAATAAATAAATTAAAAAAAAACTAAAAAAAAAAAAGAAAGAAAGAAAGAAAGTGAAGTCAGAAATCAAGTAAGGTTGTAGTTTCAGAAGGAGTCCAGCTTTAGGCTCATCCAATGGGAGGCTAAGGGAATGGACTAGTCAGACTCTTAAACCTGAATCTCAGTCATTGCTAAATTGCTGTTGGAGGGTCCTAACTTCCTGAAGAACCCTGCTGCAGAGGTCTCTGAAGAGAGTCATAGGTGCAGGCTTTTATTTATTTATTTATTTTTTAAAAGATTCTATTTATTTACTTGACAGAGAGAGAAAGAGAGGGTGCACCAGCAGGGGGAGTGGCAGGCAGAGGGAGAGGGAGAAGTAGACTCCCCGCTGAGCAAGGACCCCCCCCCCCATGAGGGGATCAATTCCAGGACCCTGGGGTTATGACCTGAGCTGAAGGCAGACACTTGCCCAACAGAGCCACCCAAGAATCTTAGTTGAAGGCTCTTAGAAGCAGCACAAAGCAGCTGGCAAAGGGTTTACAGAAAGAGCCAAAGGGATTCAGGATGTCTGCTGGAGCATCAACAGTGCTCGCTGATGCTGTGGACTGAATGATTCTGTCTCCTCTAAAATTCCTATGTTGGGCCTCATCCCCAGTGTGATGGTATTAGGAGGGGAGGCCTTTGGGAAATGGTTAGGTCAGCAGGGTGGAGCCCTCATGAACGGGATTAATGCTCATGTAAGAAGACACACAAGAGAGAGGATCTCTCTCTATACCATTTGAGGATATGAGAAGACTGGCCAATTTACCAGTAAATGGGCTCTCACCCAACACTGAATCTGCTGGCATCCTGATCTCGGACTTCCCAGATTCCAGAATGGTGAGAAATAAATTTCTGTTGCTTAAGCCACCCAGTCTATGGTATCCTGTTCTAGCAGTTCGAACTGCTTAAGACAACTATACATGCCAAAATCCTCATTAAACTATAGATCTGGGCTATGTGATTTCATATTTCTCATATCTAGCAGAAGATTCCATTATTAATGGCATACATGTTTAACTTAAACTTGTTAGACGCTTTCATAAAATCAATTTGCTTTTAACCATTTCACAGTCAAACTAGTTTTTATTTGAAATCCATAACGGTTTAGTTTTTGTAAAATTCAGATCTTTTATGGATGACTTCATAGAGAAAGTGTAACATATTAGAAACTACAGGCAAAATGTGTAGCTAGCACTGAAGTTTGTGCACGAAGTCTAATCTTACCTATATGGAAAGGCAACAATCAATGTCAGTTTTATTGGGAAACATTTTTTCTTTAAGTCAGTCATCTGTCAGCTTAACAATGGAGGTAATTCTACAAACCGTTGAGACCAGGAATGGCAATAGTTAGCTATCCTTTCATTATATTCTAGCATGTAGGAAAAAAAACCCGAGTCCCCACACGATGATTTAGAATATTAAATGCATCAACAGAGGTCTAAAAATTCCCACGGGAATTCTCTGTTACAGCTTAGTTAGAACACTTCTGGAATCTGAGGTCAAAATGGGATATAGGGATGAAGACCAGTGATCGCGGTTGGCAGTGCTGATATGACTTACCAGCAAAACTCAAGCAGAAAAGTTGCAAAGTGTTGGGGTTCCTCCACAGCAGCCTGCAGTTTGGGGTCAGGAATATAAGTAGATGTCTGTCTGGACAGAGAATAGGCAAAGAAAACAGGCTTCAAAACCTAGGAGAAACCTATTTTCTTTCTTTGGCAGGGGGGAAGCTAGCTGACTTTTCCATTGATGATGTCATCCAATGTTTTTCAGGCATGCAAACACCAGCCTCACAAAATAATTGAATATTTAGTGTGGGAATAAAATGATACTAGAATAATTCACTTTTTACTCCCTGAACTGGAAGAGAAGCAAAAATTTACTTGTTTATAAGCTAAAGCAGAAATATTAGGAGAAGTAGTAGTATGCTTCCTCCCTCTACCTCCATTTTTTATCTTGGTTTTTGTTGGTAGCTGGCCCAACTAACTAAGGTCTAACTAAGGTTGAAGTTTCATCAAGAAATCCAATGTCAGATCAGAAATTCATGCAACCACAGAAAACATAATTTACATCTATTTTACCACCTACTGTAGATTATACACTACCAAAATAAGTTCAGTGCAATATGATGGCTATTTATGTGAGGCTCCCTAATTAACTTCATGATATCTCTTTGGTATTTAGAATTACTATAAAACACTCTTTCTGACATGGGGCATTGGTTTGTCATCAACTCTGAAAGGAAGTTTTTAAAGAATAAAACTTTATGCAGTGCATTTATAGTTAATATGCAAAAGATTTTAGATGCATCCATGCCAATTAAGTGCTATTTTTCCTAATATGTACTTTTTTTGCATGCCTAAATTTTTTCAAACACTAATGATGGAAAGAGACTATGGAACTCTATAGAAATATATTTGAAAATCTAGAGTAAATGAAAGAATTGCTAACGACGTTCTCATTGTCAAATTAAATAGCGGGAAACTTGGATGGACCAAACCCAATAGAAGAGATTACAAAGGTGAATAAAGATATATTAATTGGAAGAGGCTCCAAGAAAACTATAAAATACTAAATAAATTTAATATGAATGACCTATATGTATGATTTTCAACCTTGGACAGGACAAATAGGTCAGCGGTACAGAACAGAGAATTCAGAAATGGTATCCAGAATGTATGAGAAGCTACATATGATCAGTTCAGTTGCATGGAAAAATGATGGATTATTTAATAAGTAGTACTAATACCACTGTATGTACACTTGGAAGAGAGTAAAAGTGGACCTTCATCTTTTAATGTTTACTCGCAAACTCACAATTATTTATCATTTTAAATGTAAGGTAAACTAATTAATACATTTATATACAATACATCTATATGTAAACTCTTAAGGAGACTTCATGTTAAAAATGGGGCTGGGTGGGACCCTCTTACCCAGGACGGCTGTGTAGCTTCCCTTTTGTATTTTCCTTTGGCAATCATTTCAGTCCTTCCCCTTCTCCTTTATTCTTCTCAGGCCCACCAAACTACCTCCAACAGTATCTGTTCCATTCAGTGGCTTAGAAATTCTTACCGTTCCCACTTGCTCTTCTACTGGAGGCTTTGGGAAGACAGAGGAAGGGAAGCGGAGCCCAGAATGATCACTCGTGTGCAGCACCTTTCATGGAACATGGTCGTTCAGGACACCCTCACCACAAGCTGAAGCCTCAGCTGGAGACCACAGCGAGTCCAGAATCTATCATATCACAAAATTCTAGCTTCATGATGACTAGAAGAAAAATGTGGTCATTTTGCCTTTCATTTTTCTTATTTATAGAAACAGATATTCTCTTGGACTTTTCTTTAAAAAAAAAAATTTATGGGGTGAGCATCAATGTCAGGAGGGGAAAGGAGAGAGGGGGTAAGAGAATCCTCACTCAGACTCCCCACTGAGGGCAAAGCCCAAAGCAGGACTCCATTCCACGACCCTGAGATCATGACCTGAGCCCAAACCATGAGTCAGATGCCTAACTGACGGAGCCACCAGGTCCCCCACTCCCTATGACTTTTCAGTTGAAAGTATTTAATCGGTCTAAAAGTTAATTCTGCTAAATTAGAACATTTCTATGGTAAACTGGCTTAAAGTGTATTGGCTAGCCGAGCAGAATAGCTTGTGGGAAATTATGCTGACCTCAATCACCCCGGGCATTCATACTGACTACCCACGAAGGTTTTGAGTACGATTTCTTCTCATACCTAGACACTTATAAACATTTTACAATGGTAACTGAGAAGCTCAGAATTATTGTATTAGGATTGTTTTTGATTTATTAAACATACCAGAATTTATATAGTCAAATAAGTGCTACCTCTAGCCAGTGTCCCATGACCTTGCCCTTGCCCTTGCTGTTACTACTAGGTGTGTTGCTCTTTTCTCAGAATTTTCGTTAGAGTCAAAGATTCCATGAATCTCTTCAATGAGTTTTTGAAACTAGATGTGCAACTGAAAATAGCCAAAATCATACAGAGTAAAAGCTGGGTAGTCATATAGAATAAAGTTGGAAAGAATACATGTAGTTATACAGAATATAGATGGGGAAACTCCCAGAATAATACTGTGTGTAAAGTTCCATATACATATGTAAGTGTCTCAAATTTGTTTGAACACAATTCTAAATATTTACTGTTTCTGGGTAACTATGTTAAATGCCAGCACTCACTAGGGATCCAGCTGTCACTTTGGGGGATTATAATCGCTATCACACGGTCAGACCTTTTAAATACTGCACAGATGCATAAATATATTTCCTCTTTTAGACCCATATGGTCCTTCCACTGAAGCCAAGCCAATCTGCCCAGTAGTGGTCCAAGGTCTTGCTATCTCCAACTTCAGGATATTGTTTATGTCACAAATACCCCTGGCCTAAGAACCCTCCTCAAACCTTTGTCAACCCTGTCCAGCAATGCTTTTGAGACCTGACTCTGGACGCCTAGAGTATTCTTTTCTATTAAAAAAAAAAAAAAGATAATTTTTCACTTGAAGTAGCACTTGCCTAAGAGATGGCAAAATTAAAAGTGTTTCATTACACTGGGTCTTAACCAGCTGAAGCTGATTAACCACGAGGGACTAGGAATGACCCTTCCCTGCCCCCCAACAAAAGGGACCCTTTCTGGATCAAAGTGAACTTGCTCGTGACCAGTAAACAAGGAGAGGATGCTTTTGCAGAGCTCACGCACCCATCCTCAGTCCTAGAAGAAATGTGCGTTTTCAGTGCTTCATTAGCATAAGCACCTGGCCCTCCACTCTCCAGCATTTAAGACCCTGAGCTTTGCCTTTTAGGCCCAAATATTCAGGGGATTTCCTCACCGGTGTGTGTTTCCGAATAAAGTCAGCCCCGCAGGTCACCATCACTTCTGTAGGCCTTGGTCTCGTATTCTTCTTTGTCATCTCTGACCTCTTCCGCCTCACTGCTGTTTAATTAGTTATTGTCTCAGAACTTCTGTAGTGTCTGCACTGTATTTTACGTTAAAAATACGTGACCTGCCCGTATTCTTATTTTGTCAAACATGTGACAAAATACACCCCTGATACCTCTCCTTACGAATCTTGAATCAGGGATAGATGGCTGATAAGCCATTTCTTTTTTCATCCCTAGAGACACCGTTCCTTATGGTCTCCAGATAGCATTAGAAGCATCACCTGGGAATTTCATGAAAATAGACATTTTGGAGCCACAGTTCAGATCTGTTGAATCAGAAACTGTAGGGGTGGGGGGCCAGAAGCTTCCCGCATCAGGCCCTCCAGGTGTTTCTGATCACAAACTCAAATCTGACAACCATTTAGCAGGCAGACTGCCCCAGAGCAGTGTCTCAATAAATCCTTGTTAGTCTGCCTTGGTTAGTCCTTCCTTTCAAGCCATATTTATGACTAAAGGAACCCAGCCATTTTAGGCAGAAAATAGGAAAAATATACAAAGGATGTTGTAGGAATTTTAAGCCCATAGAGGGAGCAGATTCTTCAAAAAGAAATGCATCATACCTGTTTATCTCATGTTTCTTTTCTTACCTTGTCTCATCCCGGCGGTGTGATACCCGCATATGTTTCTGACTCTCCTGGTTGTCTTCTGCATGGTTTCACACAGGCCCTGAGAAAAATCTTCTTTAACTTTCTGCCTTTATTCATATTTCAGAGTTGATGTCTTCCCAGAAAGCCAACCCTGAAAAACTGCATGATATCTAGGGTATCTGGAGTCCCTCCAAGTTCTCTAGCAAAACTTGTTTCTCTTTGCATGCCTTCACTAAACATAGGGCTTTCTGGTATCTCACATTTTCTAGAAGCTCCATAGTTTTTAGATGTCCCGTGAAACAGTCCCTTAATGATAGCCTGCAGCAGCCAGAGGCACCCACTGCTTGGGACCAAGATAGCAGTTGGAAGTAAGGACAAGGATGGACATGCAATTGGATGCTGATTGACAAAGTAAGAGAACACTGAACTTTCTATTTTTTTTTTTTCTCTTTGTACTAGGACTTCCTAAATCATAAGTACTTTGAGCACATGGTAAATCTTTACTTGATTAGCCCTTTGGACCAGTGACTCTCCACTTTCTCAAGGCTGTTCGGATCATCTGGGGCAATTTATTTATTTATTTATTTAAATATTTTATTTGTTTATTTGACAGACAGAGATCACAAACAGGCAGAGAGGCAGGCAGAGAGAGAGAGGGTGGAGGGGCGGGAAGCAGGCTGCCTGCTGAGCAGAGAGCCCGATGCGGGGCTCCATCCCAGGACCCTGGGATCATGACCAGAGCTGCAGGCAGAGCTTTAACTCACTGAGCCACCCAGGTGCCCCTGGGGCAATTTATTTTTAAATCTCTGGGCATGGGACCCATGTATCGGTAATTCTTAAATTTCCGAGGTTGATTCCGGTGAGTAGCTAAAGCTGAAAAACACTGTTTCGGATTTCCTAATTGAACATTGTTAACAACAAGCTTTCTGCCTATTTCTCAATGTTTCTTTTCCTACAGTCAGCTCCCAGAGGTCTGTCCACAAGTGGATCAAAGAACTGCCCAAAAAGGGAAACTGAGTCATCCCCCAATAGCTCTAGGATCAAAATAAGACACAATTACATGATCAATAAGCTCTGTTACCATCTCTCTCTTTTTCGCATCTGATTTTCCCCCTATCTACCCAAGACCCCTATTCTATCTTTATGACAAAGTACCCACCATTATCGGAGAAAACTATCTGACAAACTTGCTAATAATAAAGCTTCAGTGACCTAAAAGGTAACTACTATTCTTTTTGATGGATTTTTGCATCTTCAAAAGTTACCTGAAGAGGAAAACATCACACTCATGGGGCTTGAGAGTGTACTAACCCAAGCTAATGACTGCATTTCAGGTTAGGGCTGTATCTTTGATCTAAGAGACCTTCCCATCGTGCTCTGGGGAAAAGTGTGCTGCCTTGGAAAAAGCAATTTACAGATTTCCAGACTCAGCATCCCAGGAAATGATATGGAAGTATGGGCTTGAAAGATGGTAAAAATTACTTGATTGATATATACATAGATAGATATAACACAAAGAATTTCTGGAAATGCAAATTGTTTTAATATGTGATGGGAATCTCAATTTTTAGAGCAACATTGATACATACCAGTCACAAACCTTGCTAAATCACCCCTTCCACTCCTCTGGTAATAAAATTAATTGTCTTGGTTAGTTTGAAGACATTCCTAACCCATAATCACCAACAGCAAAGTATAGATTTCAGACATTTACATCTAAAAGTTAAAGACAACTTAAAATATAATGCTAAATGGGGGCACCTGGGTGACTCAGTGAGTTGAGCATCTGACTCTTGGTTTTGGCTCAACTCATGATCTCAGAGTCCTGGGATCTAGCCCGGCATTGGGGCTCTGTGCTCAGTGGGGAGTCTCCCAATTCTGTTCCCATGAGTGCTCACAATCTCTCTGTATCTCAAATATATAAAACTTTTTTTAAAAAGCAATACTTAATGATTTCTAAATTATTCAAAGCTTAGTGCTTTTTTTTTATAAGTTTAAAATTTTAACAATCAACTTTCTTTTAGAGAATAACTGAATAGGAAAGAATTACTAAATATAAAGAGATAAAAGAGGCCTTTTGCAGTTTGCCATGCTTCACTTTACTTATCTAAAATCAGGGGCTCCAGGGTGGCTCAGTCGTTAAGAGCCTACCTTCGGCTCAGGTCATGGTCCAGGGTCCTGGGATGGAGCCCCACATCGGACTCCCTGCTCAACAGGAAGCCTGCTTCTCCCTCTCCCACTTCCCCTTCCTGTGTTCCCTTTCTCGCTGTGTTTCTCTCTGTCAAATTAAAAGAAAAAAATCTTTAAAATCAAATCAAACAAAATTCTGGTTGAAAAGTAAGAAGGAAGGCAAGAAGGAGCCTCTGATTACTATCTGAAGAAGACCCTATCAGATGATGATTGAATCACTGCAAAAACATTATTCCACTGAGGACACTTCCTCCAGTGGTAAGGTCTAGACTTGTGGTCACTTGTGGAGGGTCAATAGCTCAAGACAGGAGTGTGGTTGACAATTTAAGTGTGAAATTAGATTTCTAGTGTAATTAATCATCTAATTGCCTGGCAAAATATATTCTATATTTGCACATTTAATTATGTTTTAATTGAAATCTTTCTGCTCATAATGATTTATTCTAATTTCCTTTCAAATAAAATTATCAAAGGAATAATTCAGTTTGAATTCACTTATAGGGGAGATATATATATTTTAAAAAGAGTAAAAATGATGGATTTTCAAACTGTTTCTTGAAAAAAATTTTTTAGTTCCCATAGAGGTGCAAAGGAAAACATTAAAGACAATCCAGATAAATTGGATTTCATTTGAACACTCATCTAACTTTGAAGATGGAGAGAATATTCTTTTGTTGCGGATGTGCCCATTATAGTATTGGTATAATTAGTCTTTTAGCTGTAACTCAGATTCTTGGGTCAGTGCAAAAGCCTTGTTTGTTTAGAAGAGGCAATTCTCTAAGAAAGTGGCTCATTAGTCTTAGATTCCAGGCATACACGGTCTGGTCTACAAATTTAAACAGCTATTTAAATTCCCTTTATGAAAATTGTGCCTGGTAGGGCACTTCCACATGCAACAAGGTCTTTAAAATTTCTAAATCTAGACATTCCAGGAAACTAGAAAAGGTGCGGTTTGTATCTCTAGATATGCCACAGTTGATAAATCCTAAGATTCGGATATTAACAAATAGGCAAACTCTTACATTTCCCATGATTTTAGATTTGAAGCCATCTACTAACTTAGTACTGGGGAAATAATGTCAGGAATGCAGAGAGAGAAAAAATTCCCAGTTATGTTTTTTTGGGTGTCTATAATTGGAAGTCAGATTAGGCCTTTAAAATTAATGACATATAATGTCACACAAAGGTCAATTTGTTATTCACTTGGGAGTCACAGTTCTGAAATTAGTGACTCGAGCATTTAACAGTTTAGATTTAAGTTAGGCAATTAATTTATCATCTGTTATAGTTTCTCTTCCATCCTGATCCTTGCCCTGAACAAGATGTCATTTCATAAACCCAATTAAACATGGTACTTACTGTGGCTTAAATACCAAAACAGATTTAATGTATTGTCCAATTTCACAGATCAGCAATGTTTCTCTTCCTGCATCACTTACCATGACAGTAACAGAAGTGAACAATCTGTGCCAGTGGATGGGCCGGAATGAAAAGAGCATAAATACTGTGTGGTCCTGCAGGTAAGACAGTTGGGAGTTCTTCACCAAAGGTCTCAGAGAGTTCTTGGAGATACTGTGAAATTGATATTCTATATACATGAATTTCAGCCTTTTTCAAAATAGGTAGAATGGTTTCTGGAAGTTTTTCCAAATTTTTTTTTAAATTTTATTTATTTATTTGACAGAGATCACAAGTAGGCAGAGAGGCGGGCAGAGAGATTAGGGGGAGCAGGCTCCCTGCTGAGCAGAGAGCCTGATGTGGGGCTCGCTTCTAGGATCCTGAGACCATGACCTGAGCCGAAGGCAGAGGCTTAACCCACTGAGCCGCCTAGGTGCCCCTTTTTTCCAAATCATTGAATTAAAATGCTTAGTCAATAAATAGACAAGCCAGTGCTATTCTCATCAATATTTGAATTGCTTTTCCAGGGTGGGCTTTTTTTTTTTTTCTCAATTAGAAGAGGGTTCTAGTTAATTTGTTTAAATAGTGAGAAATCAAGATGGGACTGTTTTGTTCTGGCCTCACAGTAAGCTCGGCCTATCCCACTCCCTCTTCTCCTGTCCAGGCATACTCATTGTGAGGCTGGTGTGAACTAAGTCAGATAATGTTATTGGTTTCTTACTAGAATCATTACTTATTCCCTTAATTTATAATAATCATATTCTATACATGTTGCAACAAGTTCACAGAATGTGATTCCTTTCCAGTCTGAAGGGATGGGCCATAATTGGTCTAAGCCATGAACGTTGTGGTAGATTCTTTAATTTGTTCATAATTCTTTGTTCCCTTCCCACCCTTACCATGCTTCAGTGAGGGAAAAGAGGACTTACATGCTGCATTAACTTTGGCTTGGCTGTATGATGGCTTTACCTGTGGAACATGGGTAGAAGTGAGAGAGTGAGTACCTATTTTAAGAAAAACTACTAGGAAGCATCATGTGTTTCTGCTTCTCCTCTTGCATTACTGCTCTGAATTGTGAAATTCATATGTCCCAGCTAAGTCATTGCCCTTCAGCTTTCCAGGAATGAGGGACTCATGAAACACACCGGAACCTCCCTTGTGGTCTGATGGAGAAATGCTGCAGCTGATCCACAAACTCATAAGTCAGAAATGATAAACATATGTCTGTTGACATGTTAGTGTGTTTCTTCAGCTGCACTATTATAGAAAAAGCTAATTAATACAAATGTTGACTTAATTCTTCTTTTCTTGTAATCTTGTGGCTAATCTGATGTTTTAGAAAAATATATTATGGGAGGGAACTTAAAAGTAGGATTTTGACCTCTGATGAAAAAGTGAGAGGGCAGAAAGTACATGCATTTTTAAAATTTCATTGGATTTATTGTTTAAAGACATAATTATTGGAGTCGTGGTAGTGACCTTTTAACCGTGAAGAATTACAAAGGATGAAAATGAAATGTGCTAAGAGTAGCAAAGCAGAAAGCTAGAGAAAAGCTGTTTGCTTATGACATTGTTGAACTGCCACAGAAAAATCTCATAGCTCTTACTTCCAGATAAAGAGAAACTGAGATACTATATTACTTAAACCACTATTAGTGACTCTTCTGTTACTTGCACCATATGCACTTAATTAGTACAGCATGTTTCTAGCAATTTACCGAGAAATGCAGACTATATATACACAGACATCTTTTTAAAGCACCATATTATATAAATTGTACTATTTTCATCTAAAAAGAAAAAGATGACATTCCTATATACCATAGTATCTCCGTACCATAGGATCAATATCTGTCATTTAGAAAAAATACCTACCTAGTATTCTATGTATGATTATAACAATGTCTTTGTGCTGAATTAGGAATCTTAAAGATCAATCAATTTCAGTGAGTTATTACTACAAAATAAATTTTAAAATATATAGAAAGATAAAAAATGTGAAAGAAAAGCTAAAGGAAATGGAAATTAAATCCATAAAACATAATATCCACCTGAAGGATTCATGAAGGAATAGAACAAAGGAAATGAATATTAAGAAACAAAAAACTAGGGTGCCTGGGTGGCTCAGTGGGTTAAAGCCTCTGCCTTCAGCTCAGGTCATGATCTCAGGGTCCTGGGATGGAGCCCCGCATCGGGCTCTCTGCTCAGCAGGGAGCCTGCTTCCTCCTCTCTCTCTGCCTGCTTCTCTGCCTACGTGTTATCTCTGTCTGTCAAATGAATAAATAAAATCTTAAAAAAAAAAGGACTAATAGAAGAAAACTTTAAAAAAGTGAACTCATCAATTACATCCTCTGAACTCATTACTCACAAGGCAGTAAGTTAAATGATTTTTTTTGTAAAATTCTAAAAGCAGGTACAGCTTTTGAGTATGTGTGTGTGTGCACATGTATGTGAAACATTTATTTTACTTACTTTTTAAAAAGGATTTATTTATTTGAGAGAGAGAAAGGGGAAGGACACAGGGAAAGAGACAGGGAGAATCCTAAGCAGACTTCCTGCTGAGTGTGGAACCTGACATGGGGCCAGATCACACAACCTAGAGATCATGACTTGAACTGAAATTGCAAGTCAGATGCTCAACCAACAGAGCCACCTAGGTACTCCTTAAATTACTTTTGTTGAAATATCACATATGTACATATAAGGACAAATTTTGAGTGTGATGAATTTTTACAAAGTGAATACAGCCATTTAACTATCCACCAAGTTAGTAAACAACACATACCCAGCAACTCTGTCAGATATCTTCACTTAGGACATTATTTGTGATAGTCATCTATGCTGTTCCACATGGAAGTAATGCATATTCATTATTTATAGTACTCTATATGCAAATAGATGACAGTTTATCTTTTCTCTTCCTGATGGACATGCGGGCTGGTTTCAGGGTTTGGTTATTAGGAATATTAATGTTTTATGAATATGATGTTTTAAATATTCTTGTCCCCCTCTTTATGTTTTTTCTAAGTGAAAATGTATGGATTTTCAGATGGACAAGAGACACTCTCTTTGTCTCTGGGGAAATCTTGATAGCTAGATTTTTTTGGCTCTTGGCCAAGATAACAGCAATGAGATTTATAATGTAGAACTTAAAGTCAAGAAAGAACTCCTGGTGACCTTCAACATCAAGTTTTTTGTGTTGTTTGGTTTTGGTTTTGGTTTTACTGAGGGTTTGAAACTAGCCTAACTTGCTTGACAACATAGCTTAATTACATGGACTAGGGGGTATAAAAGAGTAAGGGTTTCTCCTTGGAGCTCTCCTGAAAGCAAGGTTCCTGTCATAGATCTTGGTAGTTCAACCTGGAGACAGAATACAGTCTGTGTGTATGTGAATAAGAAGAGACCCGGGGGCTTGCATATGGGATGTCTTTCAGAGCCTCAGTGTTTGCCTGCAGAATCTCTGATTTGCTGCACCATATTCTTTGCATTTAAGTGAACACCTTAAGAGGGTATGCTTTATAGAATAATGTTCCTTTCAAATATCCAAACTTTGGGAAATTTGCAATATAGATCTAGCTCTAGGTATATACCTAGAACTGAATTTGCTAGTTCATAAGGTACACACATGTTGAGTTTTGGAAGATACAGATAAGGTTTCCAAATGATTGTACTAATTCACACTCCAACCAGGAGTGTGTTAATGATCTGACTCCTTTACATTTTTTTCATTACTGGTGTAGTCATTTTATTTTCATTATTCAGTTGTAGTTTTTCTAAAAAAATTTTTTTTCAAATTTTGACATAACTTCAGACTTAGACACAAGCAAATATAGGACAAAATAATTTCTTTTTGAATCATTTAAGAGTAAATTACTGAGCAGCAGCCCAATAGCTCTAATACTTTGGGATATATATCTTACAAAACAAGGTATCTCCAACACATCCACAACAAACCAATAGCATTGCTCATACTGTCTTATATACGTTGCTAGGATCTAATCCTCAGACCCCATCCAAGTCCCTCGCATCCACACTTAGTTATCCCTGTGTGTATTCACCCTCTTGCTGGGGCTCCGATCCCCTCTCTACATCTGTATACCCCAGAGAACTTCTGTATACACCACAGAGAACTTTCCTGAATGTTTTATCTTATATAACCATAACATAATCCTCAAAGCTAGGACACTAGCATTGGCATTAGTACAATAATATTAACCAAGCTACAGGCCTCGTTCGAATACCTGCTGTGTTTTCCTCTAACGTCCATTTTTTTTGGTTTCAGGATTCTGTATAGGATCCCACCCAACATTTAGTTGTCATGACTCCTTGGTCTCCTCCAAATCATGACAGTTCCTTAGTCTTTTTGTTTTTTAGAACCTTGCCATCTTGGAAAAATACTGGTTGTTTTTTTTTGTTGAATGTCCCTCACTCGGGTTCTTGTGATGTTTTCTCTTGATTGGATTGAAGATATGCATTTTGGGCAGGAAAAACCAGGAGTGATGCTCCTTTTCAGTACAACATAGCAGGGATTATATGATAGTGACAGTATGTGTCGTTACTGATGGTGTTTACCTTGATCACTTGGCTAAGGTTGTGTCTGCTAGATTTATTTACTATAAAGACACTATCTTTACCATTGTAGCTAATAAATATCTCAGGGGAGATACTCTGAAGCAATGCAAACATCTTTACCCCAAACTTTTGCCACTAACTTGGGCATCCATTCATGGATCTGATCACTAACGATTATTAATGTGGTGATTGCCCAATGGTGATTATCCATCTCCTTCTTTCTGTCTATATTCACTTAGAGTTTTTCTTAAGTGCTATCTTTTCCTCCCCATTTATTTATTTATTCAATTATTTATATGGATATAGACTTACATATACTTAGACTATTCTATGGAACAAAATCCAATAATATATATTATTTATTTTATCACTCAAAATGTTTGAATTTTGGCCACTAGGCTCTCCTTCAGGATGACGGCTATGTTCTTTCAACAAGTTCTTTCTTTCATCGCTTGCTTTATTTTCTATTTTTTTAACCATTTCCTTATTTTCAGGGACTATAAGATGTTCCAAGCTTATCTTATGTTTTCCCTACCCTAGATGATCAATTAACCATTTTTTTCCATGAGTATTGGCTCTTTTTGTTGAAAAAGTCTCAAACTTGAAATATTCAATATGTTTTATAATATTACAAAAATATTCTCCAATAATTTATAGTGAAAATTATTTTTTAAAATATGCTCACAAAAATTATTATAAGCATCTAAAAATGTTTTCATTTATGCATTTAAATTATGTCATGGAATAAATAGTAATTTACTAAAAAAAATGGTGTTTGCCAAGATCTAGATGCTAGGTGTTCTAATAGAGTATCATTGTTTTTATACGCTCTTACTGAACAGAGTTAAGGAATGTATATCTATACATTAACCAACACATACTGTAAGGATAAAATAATGAAACTTTCTTTGAGGAGGGAGTTTGCAATCTCCCCATACTCCCATCCTTCATATGTCTCCTTGAAATCTTAATAGGCCCCAAAAGAGATCTGACCTTTTGATTGTGCAATGCAAATTTGGGGACCTTCTGATATTTGGAACTGTAAACACATATCTCTAAAATTAACTTAGAAGACTTGTACTAGGAAACTATCAATAGGTATGACTCTTTGTCTATTGAGGAGATGAGAGAAGGTATTCTTATGTCTGCCTTGCTAAAGAAATTATGTGAAAATCTGTCCAAGTGTTTTGTCACATTTTTTAATATCTTATATACATGTAAATCTATTAATTCTTACTTAGAAATAAACTGTGTTCTCTTATCTATATTAGTTCAGAGGGGTCTTTTGTTGGCAAAGTTGTTTTATTTCCCCCAAACACATGTACCCACATCTGCATTTCTGAATTTTGGTTTAAAAAGAGGGGGTGCCCTTGGATGCTTAAATATTGGTGAACAGACACCAGTAAAAAAAGAGCAGAAGAAAATAGATTTATAGATTTGGTGGTAGAGCATTAAAGAATTTTTCCCTTTGGGCACCAATTATCTCTGAAAAGTAGAAAGTACCTGTTGGGTGTACCTATAGAATTGGGAGGAGGAGGTCTAAGGAAAGTAGAGGTTTATAAAATTAAAATAGTTACTGCCAACAATGGGAAATACAGTTGAACAAAAAACAAATCATGCCTGGTTGCCGAGTAGTTTCTTGGATGAGTTCATATTGATGACTGCAACCGTCATCAACTGTGGCTTCACTCACTCCAGAGCTGCCTCTGCTCTTCTGCTTGCCAGCCCTCCACACCCCTCAGCCAGTGGCGCACTACCCCAGCTGCACACCAGGTTCATATGGACATCTGTTAAGAAACAATGATCCCTGGGCTTCACCTGCGAGATGCTGCTGCAACCCTTCCAGACTATGACGACAGCATCCAGTATTTAAAATCTCCCCAAGTGATTCTTAAGTGCCTGAAGGTGGAGAACCACAGACCCAAATGTACTACTCACTTCTCCATCGCTTGCCACAAATAAACTACCCATGCACGTCATTTGTGAACACAACAAGAGTTTACTGAGGACCGTAACTTGGGAGTTGAATAAGCAAGCAAACTTTGTCAAATCAAATTGAATTCCAAGGTTTAAAAATTTCCCATGGCCACCCCAAGAACTGGAGACATTCACTGGGCCTTCACCCAGCATCATCTTCGACTTCAAACCCTTTCACCAGCTCCACTTTACCCTTCTACCCCAATCTCTTTTTGCCCACTTCTTCCTAGTCTGCCTGACCATGGGGAAGTAAACTTCTCACCCTTATGCCGAGTGATTCAGCTCCTACTAACAATCTGGCATCCTGCACTTTCTCACAGCATGGGCTCTAGCTATTCATCTCCTTTGAGAATTTTTGTGAGGCAACGTTTTTGTATATTATCTTGTTTGTAGAATCAGGACAAAAGGATGGTGCTGACTCCAGGGATTCTAGGGTCCTGGAACTTCTAAGGAATACATGGCAGATACAGACTTACAGGAGGAGTGTAAATTATTTTTATTTTTTTCATTCATTCAGTAGTTACGTACACCCTGCTACAGGTTACGCCAGTGAAGGGAAAAGGACAAACAGCCATACAGTGTAATCAGTACAATGGTTTAGTAAACATCAGGGGCACACAGTAGAAACACCTACACAAACTAGGAGGGTGGGAGGAGAGAGGAGGTGAAGGAGCCCTAGGTAGTAAAAGCCCTGGGTTGCAAGCTGACTCCCTGAGTCCAGACGGGCAGCATTGTAGAATTAGAGCATCACGAGGGATGTTAGCAATCATCTGGTCTAATTACCGCCTTTTGTGGATTAGGTTATAGAAGCCTGCTGTCTAGGAATTGAACTGGCTTGTAGAAGATTCCATAGCAAGTCAGTGGCAGGATCAGGATGAAATTGGAACCTAGGTACGTTGGTTATGGGGCTAGTGATTCTTTTCCCAATAGGTGAGTTTCTAAGATTCTATCTTAGATTCTAAGATTCTACTGCAGAGAGTGGGCCAGCCAGAGCTGGTGAATCTGCCCCACTGACCCCTCTATCTGCAGTGACTGCCTCAGCCTGCAGCCCTTGGCTGTGCACTCCCTAGGGGCTCCACCCAAAGGGGACCTGGGAGGGAGAGGTAGACAGAGAATTTGGCTCCAGCATGGAGTGAGAAGGGCACATACTGAAAACAGAAGAGAATGGGGCAACTATCTGAAAGTAGAACCACTCTAACAAATGTTAGATTTTTCAGTTACAAAGCAAATATAGCCCAGGCACATGGCACAGCTTTGGAAAATTCTAGGAGAATGAACAAAAGTAAACAAGAATAGAAAAAGATGACTTTGGGACCCGTGTCTGAAGTAAGTGAAGAGGTATTCGGAGACATAACAGCCAAGGAACACACACACCCATCTAAGGAGAAAACCCAGACTAATCTACAATAAGCCTTTTTTTAAAAAATCCAGTTAGTACGGCATCCAGTGAGGGAGTGCAGATCATTTCTCCATTACTACGGTTAGACTTGCTTAAACGCAGCCCTAATAGGGCAAAAACATGATACAATGGGGCCGTTCCTCACAGCCGTTCTCTCTTTTCCTTTTCACTTCCTACCGCAAGGGACTAACGTAGAGAAATTCTCTCCATTCAGTTAGTTTGGCATTTCCCAATTTCCACATTTGTCATTATGGCTCAGGAAACTTCTTTGCTTGGATAAAGCTGTTCTTACATTAAACATAAAACTTTTCCCCAGCGTCCACTAGTTCACCCACTAAGCAATTTCTTCCTTACACACCAGAGGTCAGTGTTGGCCTGTTAATTTACATGAGCTATTAATTTTTATTTTCCCAGTTAATAAAAATGAGGAACAAAATGCCGGGGATCATTGTTATACTGAAATTTGGTATTCATCCCCTAAGAAAGTTTCTTCTGGGTGGATATGTATATATCACAAATGACTTAAAGAAAAAAAGGAAAATTTTTAAAGGGGAAAAAAACCATGCAACAAAAGTGGCCCTTGTTCTTCAGGAAAGCATTCCTAACTCATTCCAGGCATTTCAATTAAGCAACTTTTACATGACACTTATTATTGCATGTGAGAAATCTTCCTAACTAGCAGTATTGATTTACATGCTGAAATTCCACTGAAAGCATAACTAGTGTTTTCACAGTGTTGGGAGCCGAGGAAGTGAGAATCCCATCACTGCATGGGACTTCAGTAACGTATCAGTTGTGGAAGGCAAAGTTGCAGATAATTGGGACAAATAAGATGGGGATCCAGCAGTATAATACTGACTGTAGGTACCTAGAGAAGTTCAAAGATCTAATGGAAAGAAGAAAAAACCTAAAGGCAGATAGTAAAACTGTCTACAGATGTATTAAAGGCTTTCCACAGAAAGGAAAACTAGACCGGCAAGGTTGCTTTAGTCGGCAAGGCACAGAATTGTAGACAGGGACACGGTGACTTCATACAAGGTAGCATTTTCTAAAAATTATAGCTGCTGCAACATTTTTTGCCTGGGATACCATAGAAACAATTCCGGCATTGATTATCAGGATAAATTACGGGAATGCCAAAATCTTATGTGTTCTAAGGTTATAGGAGTATGTGGTTGTGATGCCAAACAGCAGACATTCTCATGGATTCCCCAAATTTCAAGCCTCTTTCCAAGCATATCTCTTTCAGGTGGCACCTGATTTAAAAAGCCTCCGGAATCCTCCAGAACATTTTGCTCATCATGGATGCCTCTAATATTTTAACCACATACATTGGCTTTTGTCATCTTTTGAAACATATTGTACATTTTTGCATTATTTAGCTTTGCGTGGTTACGTCTTATCTGCAAAATAGATGACTCTTTCAGGAATACATGTTATTTTATCCTCTGGAATACAGAGTATAATACGATGAACTTAGTAAATACTCAGATAATATTTGCGAAGGGAACTGATTTCTTTATCTATAAGCCAGTGAATAAAAACACCCACTTTCTCTGCCTCCCTGAGTTTTGAGGATCAAATGAGATAATGTGTCTGGAAAGCCCTTTGAAGAGTATAAAGTGCTGTACAAATGTAAGGCATTATTATTTCAGAGGGTGTTCTCTCAGTTATAACCTTCCGTGTCAGCTTGAACGTAATGGCAACAGAGGAACATTTTTAAAAACTTAATCTGAAAAGAGACTTGTCCCTTCTGGGCACAAATTATAAGACTCCTGGAAAAAAATGTTTGTGCATATTTTTGTGTTTGTTTTTAAATAGCATAATGAACTATGGTCTTTCAGGGGAAATGTTGGTCTGATAGAAGTAATTCACAATGTAGAAAATTGCCCTTGTGTACTTCCAGGAAGGAATTGCAAACAAATGAGCTATTTTGTCTTCTCAAGCAAAGGGGCTTACTGGGCATGGGTGGCAGCTGTTCAAGTCCATCTGGTCAAGAATTCACTAAGATCATAATGTGAAAGTAGCTCAAATGCAGATTTGCACGACAGCCTGCAAATGTTCCTTTGGAGACAAAATGGTTTCTCGGGCCAATAATCTGCATTTTAAAAAGTCTCCAAATATGGGCTTATGGAATAATTCATAACAGCTTTAAGAAGCTATTATGGCACACTGGGAAAGTCATCCATATAGCAGGGCATACTTGTTCTGTTGATCTGCACACATTTGTTTACAGTTGGCCTTGACCATATCACAATTTCATAAATAGTTCATTCATTTTTTTTTAAGAATGACTTTTCCAGACAAAATATTATGAGCAAATAGAGGACACAGCTAGATTTTAGAAACATCTTATTAACTTTGAAATGATATTTTAAAAATGAAATAAGACCATAAGATATGCCTCCTGATAAATGGGAGGGGGGAGAAAAAGAATTAACTGGAAGTTCATAAAAGCTTCAGAGCAAAAAAACAAATGAGAAAGCAATAAATGATAGAACTATAATCTATAATCTACCTTAATGGTACAATTACATAACCTCTTAAAATAGTTTTATCATTTTAACATGCTTTTTCAAATTAGATTATGTGAAGAATGTTGTGAGATAGAATGTGTATGTTTTATAGTGGAATGTGCTGTCATTAAAAGAGGGGGAGTTGGGGCGCCTGGGTGGCTCAGTGGGTCAAAACCTCTGCCTTTGGCTCAGGTCATGATCCCAGGTTCCTGGGCTCTCTGCTTGGTGGGGAGCCTGCTTCCCTTCCTCTCTCTCTGCCTGCCTCTCTGCCTACTTGTGATCTCTGTCTGTCAAATAAATAAACAAAATCTTAAAAAAAAAAAAAAGAGAGGGAGTGATTGATTCTGTATCTCTTTCTCAAAAGCATGACTAAAATGAACTCTTAGGATCATTACATGGACTTGGTGCTGGTGCCTTAGTCCTATTTGCTACAGGTCTCCAAGGTACCTACTATGGTGACAACACTGCCCCTGCCTTCTTCTCACTTTGTTATCTCTACCTTCTCGAGGCGAAACACCTGCCTCTTCTCTTCATATTCCTCATAGAATTTCAGAAACATTGATGATTAGAGAAGTTATTTCTAGGCTTGTTTATAATTATCCTCCAGTGGGCTAGGGCTGGCTTAGAATTGGGAGAGAGAAGCAAGAGGGCTTGGCAAAATGTCTGTTAGTTCTAGAGTTAAGGCTAGAGGCACCAGGGCAAGCTCACATCTCTCTGGGGTGTCCCAAGGAATCTCTGTTATGTCCATATCAGGTCCAGAGATCATTCCATCAGTCAAAGGCCATGGGCAGCCTTAGCAACTCAGAGTCAAGAAAGTGTTAGCAGTCCCTGGTCGCTAGTCATTCACGGAGTCCCAGGGACCCACTCGGTTTTCTCTTCAATGGTTTAGGAGG
Organism: Neogale vison; assembly: GCF_020171115.1. Classification (NCBI taxonomy): domain Eukaryota; kingdom Metazoa; phylum Chordata; class Mammalia; order Carnivora; family Mustelidae; genus Neogale; species Neogale vison. Next base: position 93,190,081 of record NC_058093.1, on the reverse strand, counting down.
CAGTAGGGACACCTTGGTGGTCATTTCCACCAGAAGCACAAACTCAAGGCAACTTGGCCTCTTAGGTGATAATGCTGGCTTTTGAGAGTTATGGTAGGTTTATCACCAGGGTCTCTTCCTACCTGTTCCCACAAGCACTGCATCTGACTCATAAAACTTTCATCCCTTCAGGATATGCAGCTCTAATTAATCCAGGAGGATGAAATGGAACAGGCTGAAACTTGATTCAGAGGTTCTGGAGTTACAACCCCCATACTACAGTCATCAGGGTTCAATCATGATAGATCGCCCAGGGCTGAGGGAGCAGGAGCCAAGTTCAGAGGCTATTATAAAGGCTCCTATTGACTTCTTAGGGCCAGAAGACACACGTTATTAGTCTTCAGGAGGTAAATGCTCTAGACACTCCAGGCCAGAGTGAATATCTGGGTCTGACTCACAGTCCTCATAAGGGACCTCTGGGTGGCACACACGAGGTTTTGAGCAAGCATTAGTAGAATGGATGTTTATGGAAGGACAGTTGTCTGACCTAAGGTACTATATCCCAGTGAGAAACGTTCTTAGAACTAATTGTTGAAGAATTGTACTTCACTTGTTTGCTTGTCTTCTCTGTCATTCAGAATGAGTTGTTTTCAAGAGAGAAACTGTGCCTTGCTTATGCTCTTCTCCTCAATGGCCATATAGTTCCAGGCATCCAGTAAGCTTTGTTATGAATGAACAATCCAGGTAAGTAAGCCCAGTTACTTATTGCCATATGGCTTAGGTGAGACAGGGCTGGAGTTTAGTAAAGGACTCAGTCACTGAGTAGGACCTGGACAAATGGATCCCATCACAGATGTGGACAAAAACCAAAGCAGCATGTCCAATACAACAGAACAATAGCAGGTTATAGTCCAGATAAAGTAGATATCACGAAAGTGTTAAAATGTATTGGAGCCCTTTCCAAACAGTTGGATGGAATATGACACAATTAATTCTTAGAGGAAGGATAGCAAATTGAAATAAGAGGTACCTATCATTATAGAGGATGGTCCAAGCTAACGGGCCAGGATCCAGGACTGGGATATTCCTTTATGAGAATGCAGTGGCAGAGAATGAAAGAGAACCTCAGAAACAGGGATCAAACTTGGGTGCCTGGGAGCAGGCAAATAAAACTTCAGAACAGGGAATCAGTCAGTTAAGCCAACTCTTGATTTTGGCTCAGGTCACAATCTCAGGGTTGTGAGACAGAGCCTAGCGTCAGCTCCTGGCTAGGCATGGAGCCTGCTTAAGTTTCTCTCTCCGCCCCACCTCTCGTCCTGGCTTGTACAGTCACTCTCTCTCTCAATAAAACAAACACAAAAACAAAAACTTCAAAACAGAGTCAGATCCATTTACCAGAACTAAGGAATGACATCAGAGCAAAGGCAAAGTAAACAGGATCAACCACAGTTTCTAAACATGTAGCCGTGATAAACTCCCCAGCAACAATTCAGCATAGGGCAGAGAGTCAAGACAGTGGTGACCTGTGGGAGGGCTTGAAGTGGCCACAGCTCAGGAAAGAGGAGACTTTCAGAGACTGGAAACTGTGCCTGGGCTAACATTTGCAATAGTGGGTTTGACTTGGGATGTTCATTCGAACAAACACCAATTTAATTAAGTGACATATTCCAGGATGTTTAAAAGAGCTAATTTCCTTGGAAATGATTTTTTAAACATTCATTAGAGAATTTTTTTTTTTTTTTTTGCTGTGTGCTCTTTAGAAAAAGGTATATTATTTATAAAAGTTGGGATTGTTGAACTATTAGACAATGCCAGGAGAAAAAAACCTTCACAAAGTGCCTTCTCCAGCTACTCCTTACAGATGTAGTCTTAAAATAATTACTTGACATATTTATACGTGCATCTTTGGTTTAATATCTTACCTAATTGTCCAACAAACTAATTCAATGTTGTTTGCGATGCATTAAATGAACAAAAGAGAAACTGGGTAATAGAGAATGCAAGAGAGCCTAGTGGCCCATGAAATCACTGGATTTGCAAAGTGATTTTCTTTTCAGTGCTGTGCCCTATCTGAGAAAAAAATCTGTTGGCAAAGCACTTTAGTAGCAACCAATGGATTAGAATATAGAGACATTAGGCATGCCACACGGGGTCAAACCAATGGTCCATCCAGGATAGCCTATTAGAGAGGCAACATGAGATGTTTTTTTGGAGATCAAGACTGTCTGATGTGGTATCAGTTTATAATGACAGAAGCATTTAATATATCTTCCTAAAATCTCTTAGTGAACTGACTTGTAACTATAATCAACCATTTTATACAAATTCCTGTTTTGTTTTGTTTTTTTTCAGCAGCTCTCAGTCTTTATGTAACAAGCTCCAGAGTTGTAATGTCTAATATGTGAAAAGTAACACTCTCCTTTTCTTGCTTGTAGATTACCAGATATTTCCAATGTTTCCTAAAACTGGCAGTCTTACTGATATTTCAATCCATTGCCATCTCACTTTGTTGTACAGCAGTTCTCTGTGTGTGGTTCCCAGAGCAGCAGTATGAGCTGGGAAATTGTTAGAAATGCAAAGTCTCAGGCCCCACCCTGGAGCTACTGAATCAGAAAATCTCTATTTTCAAAAGCCTTCTCTATGATCACAAGGTATACTCATGACTGAGAACTATTGCAATATGTACAGCACGTTTATCTATATATCCTCTGGCAAGAACATACCTTTGTATTTACTTTCTAGTTTGATGGTTGCTTATCTCGGTAACTGTGGATTCTAATTCAGTGGGAAACAAAAACAGAATTTTATATACTGAAATACAAAATGGAAATGAAGAAGGAGAAAATATTGGTAGCAAAATCAACAATTATAAATAGCAGTTTGAGGTCATTTATTTCAGGGACAGGCAATATATATACCTCAAAACCCAACAAACCTTGCTTTTATTTTATTTTTATTTTTTTAAGATTTATTGATTTGCGAGAAAGAAAACGGGGGAGGGGAAGAAGGAGAGAGAGAGAGCATGAGAGAGAAAATCTCCATCAGATGCCTTGCTGAGCGCAGAGCCTGATGCTGGGCTCCATTCCAGGACCTTGAGATCATGATCTGAGCCAAAATCAGGAGTCAGAGGCATAACTGCCTGAGCCACCCAGGCGCCCCAACATTCCATTTTAAAAACGTAACCCCAAAGTGAATGATTTCCAGTGATGATCTTTAGTCATAAAAAGATTAACTCATGTTTATTATATCCAAATGCCTCTGAGCACAGAATAAATTATGAAGGCATTTTGGATACATTTTCATCATAATGAAAGTAATAAACATATTTCAAAAATAATGGGGCAAATGGATATATATGAAATATTTACTTATTTGAATACCTATAGATGCTAGGAACACATGTTACTATAATCTTCCATTTGTCTTCTTTGAAAGATAAAAAGTGGTGTCCATTGTCACTTTTTTTCAATTTTTTGTGGTAAAATACATATAAAATCTATTAACCATGTTTAAATGCATGGTTCAGTGGCATTAAACACATTCGTATATGGTGCAACCATCACCACATTCATATCCATACATTTTTCAGCCTGTAGAACAGGAAACTCTATAGACATTAAATGATAAATCCCCATGGTCCTAAGACCCAGCCACTGATAACCACTATTACACTTTTTGTCTCCATGACTTTGACAGCTCTAAGTGGAATCATATAGTATATATCTTTTGGTGATTGGTTTATTTCACTTAATGTTCTTGAGGCCCATTTATGGCATAGCATATTGAAGAATTTTGTTCCATTTTAAGGATGATTAATATTCCTTTGCAGGTCTATACCATATTTTGTTTATCCATTTATCCATCAGTATTCACGGAGGCTACTTCCATGTATTAACTATTGCAAATAATGCTGCTGTGAACATGGATGTACAAATATTTCCTTGACAACTGCTTTCAATTCTTTTGTGTATATACCCAGAAGTGGAATTACAAGATCATATGGTAATTCAGTTTTTAATTATTTGAGGAATTGTCACACAGTTTTCCATATGTGCCATTTTACATTTCTGCCAATAGTATATGAGGGTTCTAATTTCTCCACATCCTAGCTGGAGCATATCTGTGTTTTTGACAGTAGCCATCCTAATTGGTGAGGTGATATCTCATTGTAGTTTTGATTTGCTTTCTTTACTGATCAGTGATGTTGAGCATCTTTTCATATATTTACTGTTCATTTGTCTATCTTCTTTAGAGAAATGTTTATTCAAATACCATGCCCATTTTTAAATCAGGTTGTTTGTTTTGTTGTTGTTGAGTTTTAAGAGATCTCTACATATTATGAATATGAATCCCTTATCAGATACATAATTTGAAACTATCTCCTCCCATTTTGTAGGTTTCCTTTGTTCTCTGTTAATAGTGTATTTTGTTGTGCACAATTTTAAAATTTTCATAAAGTCCAATTTGTCTATTTTTTTCTTTTGTTACTTGTACCTTTGGTGTCATATCCAAGAAATCATTGCCAAATCTAATGTAAATCTTTTTGTTGTTGTTGTTATTTTTTTTTCTTCTAAAAGTTTTATGGTTTCAGGTCTTATATTTAGATATTTGATTCATTTTTACTTAAGTTTTGTATATGGTGTTAGATAAGGATCCAACTTCATTCTTTCGCATGTAGATATCTGTTTTTCCCAGCAATATTTGTTAACAAGACTGTCCTTTTATATGTAAGGGTTTATTTCTGGGCTCTCTATTCTCTTCTATTGGTCTATATTCCTGTTTTGTGGAAGAATCCCACTGTTTTGATTAGTGCATCTTTGAATGTAAGTTTAGAAATCATGTATGTGAGTCTTCTAGTTTTATTCTTTTGCAAAATTGTTTCGGCTATTGGAGGTACACTAATGTTCCATATGAATTTTAGAACAGGTTTTTCTATTCTTGCAAAAAATGTCATTAGGAATTTGATAAGGTTTGCTCTGAAACTCTAGATTGCTTTGCCTAGTATTGGCATTTTAACAGTATAAAGTCTGCCACTCCAAGAATATGGGATGTGTTTCCATTTATTTTTGTTTCTTTGTGGTGAAATAGATATAGGGGATTAAGAGTACACCTATTGTGATAAGCACTCAGTAATGTATATAATTGTTGAACCATTCTATTATATGCCTGAAATTAATATAAATGCTACATATTAATTAGTAATTAATTAATTGCTTCAATATTTGTGTCTCAATTTCATTCAGAGATGTTTTGTAGTTTAAATCATCTAAGTCTTTCACCTTCTTAATTTCTTAGTTTTTATTATTTTTGATACTATTGTTATTGAAATTCTATTTGTAATTGCATTTTCAGATTTTTCATTGTTAGCATACAAAAGTACAACTGATTTTTTTTAAAGATTTTATTTATTTATTTGACACAGAGAGAGAGAAATCACAAGTAGGCAGAGGGGCAGGCAGAGAGAGAGAGGAGGAAGCAAGCTCCCTGCCAAGCAGAGAGCCCGATGCAGGCCTTGATCCCAGGACCCTGAGACCATGACCTGAGCTGAAGGCAGAGAGAGAGACTTAACCCACTGAGCCACCCAGGTGCCCTACAACTGATTTTTGTGCACTGAATATATCCTGCAATTTTACCAAATTCCTTCATTAGTTCTAACAATTTTTGTGGCATTTTTAGGGTTTTCTCCATATAAGATCATATATCTATGAACAGAGATAATTTTACTTCTTCCTTTCCAGTTTGGAAACATTTTATTTCCTTTGCTTGCCTAATTGCTCTAGCTTGAACTTTCATTACTATGTCAAATAGGAGTGGTAAAAGCAGAGGCTCCTGGTGTCTAAGTTGTTTAACTCTCTGACCCTTGATTTCAGCTCAGGTCATGATTTCAGGGTTGTGAGATCAAGCCCCGTGTTGGGCTCCATGCTGGGCATGAAGCCTGCTTAAGATTCTCTCTTTTCCTCTCCCTCTACTCCACTTGCCCCCAACTCATGCATGTGGTCTCTTAAAAAAAAAAAAAAAAAGTACTGAAAGCAGGCATACTTGCCTTGTTCCTGACCTTAGAGAAAGAAAAAGTTTTTAGTCTTTCATTGTTGAATTTTTGTTCACTGTGCATTTTTCATATATAGCTTTTATTATACTGAGGTAATTTCCTCATACTCCTAGTTCTTTTTAGTATTTTTATCATGAAAGGATGTTGAATTTCAACAAAGGCTTTTTCTGCATCAAATGAGATGATCATGTGGCTTTTGTCCCTCATTCTGTTAATGTAATATATTACATTGATGTTTATACGTTGTACCATCCTTGCCTTCAGGAATAATTCCATTTGTAAAATTATATTGATAAACTGCTGAATTGGGTTTGCTAATATTTCACTGAGAATTTTTGCATAAATGTTCATGAAAGATACTGGTCTGTAGTTTTCCTTTCTTACAGTGTTTTTGTCTGACTTTGGTATCAGGTCAATGCTGATCTCCTAGAATGAGTTAACTTGTGTTTCCTCCTCTTCCATTTTTTTGGAAAAGTTTATGAAGACTTGGTATTAGTTCTTTAATTGTTTGATAGAATTCACCAGCAAAACCAATGGGAGTAGGGCTTTTCTTTGTTGGGAGGTTTTTAATTACTGATTCAATCTTGATGCAATCCCCTTAAGTTATAAGTCTTATTAAGATTTTCTACTTACTCATGATTTTGTATTGGTAGGTATAAAGTTTATAGTAATTTGTTTATTTCATCTAGGCTATCCAATTTTTTGGTGCACAATCATTCACAGTACTCTCTTATAATCCTTTTTTATTACTACAGAATCAATAGTAATGTCCCCACTTTCATTTCTGATGTTAGTAATTTCAATATTCTTTTTTTCTTAATTCATCTAGTTATTGTTTGTCAGTTTTGTTGATCTCTTTGAAGAACTAACTTTTGGTTTCATTTTCTCTATTGTTTTTCTTTTCTCTATTTTATTTATCTCTGATCTAATCTTTATTATTTCTTTCTGTTAGTTTTGGGTTTAGTTTGTTTTTTTTTTCTAGTTTATTAAATTGTAAAGTTAGGTTGTTTTTGTTTCTTAATTTAAGGATTTATAGCTGTATATTTTCCCTTTAGCTCCACTTTGGCTATAAAGTTTAAGTTTTGGTATGTGTCATTTTCATTTTCATTTATTTGCAACTATTTTCTGATTTTCTTTGTGATTTCTTCTTTGATTCACTGGTTGTTTAAAGATATACTGTAATTTCTACAACTTTGTGAAAATTCCATTTTTTTAAAAGATTTCTTTATTTATTTGGCAGACAGAGATCACAAGTAGGCAGAGAGGCAGGTAGAGAGAGAGAGGAGGAAGCAGACTCTCTGCCAAGCAGAGAAGCCAATGCAGGGCTCAATCGCAGAACCCTGAGATCATGACCTGAGCCGAAGGCAGAGGCTTTAACCCACTGAGCCACCCAGGCGCCCCTGAAAATTCCATTTTTCTTCTGTTATTTATTTCTAACTTCATTATGTTGTGGTCAAAGAAGATACCCTTTATGATACCATCTTTTAAAATCTACCAAGACTTAATTTGTGACCTAATATATAGTCTAGCCCAGTCTACTTGAGAAGAATGTGTATGTTGTGATTGGTAGGTAGAATATCTTCTACATGTTTGTTAGATCTAGTTGGTCTACCATGTTGTTAAGTCCTCTATATCCATACTTGTCTTTTGTCTGTTTTTTCTACCCATTATTGTGAGTGAGGTTTTATTGTAGAAACATCTATTTCTCACTTTAGTTTTTCTAATTTTTGCTTCATATGTGCTGGTGGTCTGTCATTAGTATATAAATGCTTATAATTATTATATCTTCTTGCTGTATTGACCCTTTTATTAATAAATAATGTACTTTTTTGTCCCCTATAATCTTTTTTTCACTTAAAGTCTACTTTGTCTACTATTAGGATAGCTACCTCTACCTTCTTTTTGTACCCATTTTCGTGAAATATCTTTCCCATCATTTTATTTTTCAATCTATGTGTGCCTTTGGGTCTCAACTGAGTCTTTTGTATACAGCATACAGTTGGACTGTGTGTCTGTTCATTATTTTTTTTAAAGATTTATTCATTTACTTTTGAGATAAAGAGAGTGCAGGTGGCTGGGAGAGACAGAGGGAGAGAATCCTCAAGCAGATTCCCTGCTGAACACTGAGCCAGATGTGAGGTGTGACACAGGGCTTGATCTCATGAGGTCATGATGTAAGACGAAAGCAAGAGTCAGAGGCTTAACCAATTGAGCCACCCAGGCACCCCTGTTTGGGTTTTTTGTTTGTTTGTTTATTCTGTTTTTTAAGATTTTATTTATTTATTTGTCAGAGAGAGAGATTGAGTGCACAAGCAGGGGGAGTGACAGGCAGAGGGAGAAGCAGGATCCCTGCTGAGCAAGGATACCACTAGGTGGGACTGGATCCTGGGACCCTGGAATCATGACCTGAGCCAAAGGGAGATGCTTAACTGACTGAGCCACCCAGGTGTTCCTGTTTGTTTGTTTTTTAATTTAAGAATAGTTGAAATACAATGTTACATTAGTTTCAGATATATGGCTTAGTGATTTGACAAGTTTATACATTATGCTATGTTTACCACAAGTACAGCTACCATCTGCCCCATAACATTGCTATTACAATATCATTGACTGTATTCCTTATGCTCTGCATTTTATCCCCATGACTCACTCATTTCATAACTGGAGGCCTGTATCTCCTTTTCCCTTTACCCATTTAGTCCAATTTTCTACTCCCTTTCCTTTTAGCAACTATCAGTTTATTCTGTGTATTTTTTTTAAGATTTCATATATAAATGGACTATGTGTTTTTAAGCCATCTGTCAATTTCTGTATTTTGGTCGATGAGCTTAATCTATTTATATTTAAAGTAATTACTGATAAGGAGGGATTAAATTCCTTATCAGTAGGGATTAAATTCTGTCATTTTGCTGTTTGTTTTCTATACAATAGTTTTTTTTGTCTCTCATTTCCTACATTACTGTTTCTTTCTTGTTGAGTTTTTATAGTGAAATGTTTCAGTTCCTTTCTCATTTCCTTTTTTGTATCTTCTATAGCTATTTGTTTTGTGGTTACTTCCTTTAGTTCTTTGTGGGGATTACATTTAAAGTCTTAAAGTTATAACACTATAATTTGCATTTATACCAGGTTAACTTCAATAACATACAAAAACTCTGTTCCTTTACAGCTCTGTTCCTACTCTTTTTTTTTTATTGTTGATGTTCCCAAAACTACATCTTCGTATGTTGTGTACCCACAAAACAAACTAATAATTCTTTTTTGTTGCATATATCTCTTAAATTACATAGAAAATAAAATTGGAGTTACAAACTAAAATTATAGTAATACCAGCTTTTAGACTAATTATTGTTTTTTTTAATGTATTAGTCTTTTAAATCCTACAGAAAACAAAACTCCAGCTTTAAACTAATGTTACAATAACACTAATTTTTATAATTGCTCATGTATTTACCTTTGCTGGGACCTATTTCTCCATATGGCTTTGAGTTACTATCAAATGTCCTTTAATTTTACCCTGCAGGACTGCCTTGAGCATTTTTGTGAAGCAGTTCTAATGGTAATGAGCCCCCTCAACTTTTGTATCTAGGGTGTTTTGATTTCTCCCTCACTATTGAAGGAGAGTTTCACTGGATATAGGATTCTCAGTTGACAGCTTTTTTATTCCTCTTAGCACTTTGATTTATTGGCCCACTGACTTCTGGCCTCCAAAGGTTCTAATGAGAAATCTGCTTAAAATATTACTGAGAAGTCCTTGTATGTGATGATTTGTTTCTTTCTTCCTTCTTCTTCTTTAAGATTTTATTTATTTGATAGAGACACAGTGAGAGAGGGAACACAAGCAGGGGGAGTGGGAGAGGAAGAAGCAGGCTTTCTGCCAAGAAGGGAGTCCAATGCAGGGCTTGATCCCAGGACCCTGAGATCATGACCTAAGCTGAAGGCTCCACTTTCTTCTCCTTCCTCTTCCTCTTCCTCTTCTTCTTCTTCCTCTTCTTCAATATTTTATTTATTTATTTGACAGAGAGAGAGATCTCAAGTAGAGAGAGAGGCAGGCAGAGAGAGAGGGGGAAACAGGCTCCCCGCTCAGCAGAGAGCCCAATGCAGGGCTTGATCCCAGGACCCTGAGACCATGATCTGAGCTGAAGGCAGAGGCTTAGCCCACTGAGCCACCCAGGTGCCCCATCTTTCTTCTTTTAATATTTACTTTTAGTCATTCAAAAGTCTGATTATAATGTGTCTCTGTATGAATCTCTTTGAGTTCATATAACTTGGAGTTTGTTGAGCTTCTTGGGTGTTTATGTTCATACTTTTATCACATTTGGGAAGTTTTTAGCCATTATTTCTTCAAATATTCTCCCTGCCCATTTCTCTGTTTCTTCTCTTCTGGAATTCCTACATATATTATTGTGTTTGGTGCTACCTCACAGTCCCTTAGTCCATGTTCACTTCAACCTTTTTTCTCTCTGCTCCTCAGACTCGGTGATTTCGATTGTCCCATCTCCAAGTTCATTGATTCTTTCTTCTGCCTGCTCACATATGCCCTTGAGTCCCTTTAGTAAATTTTTTAAAAAATTTCAGTTATTATGTTTTTCAGTTCTGGAATTTTTTAGTTTTCTTTTAGATTTTTTCTTTATTGATATTTCCATTTTGTTATGAATTGATTTTTTAAAAACTTTCTCCACATCTTCCTTTATTTTTTTTTTTTAAGACAGTTTTTTAAAAGTCGTTGCCTAGTATATCTTCCATGAGGTCTTTTTTAGGGATAGTTTCTATTTTTTTCCATTAAATGGTCATATTTTCCTGTTTCTTTGTATGTCTTGTGATTTGTGATTGTTGATGTTGTTGAAAGCTGGTCTTTTGGATCTAATCATGTGGTAACGGTGAACATAAAATACTACCCTTCCAGAATTTGCTGGGCTTTGTTGTTGTTATTGTTTTTGTTTTTCTGATTGACATAGGCTTTCTCTGTACTGAGGATCAAGTTGTGGTATAAATTTAAGGTCTTTCCTGAGCCTTTCCCTGGACATGTGTGGTCATTTTCTCATCTGAGTATATTAAGTTGTTTTTGAATATCCTAGTTTTTAATGTTTGTCTCCCAAAGGTGAAAATTAAAAGAAAAATGAAGGAGAAGAAGACATTAGCCCTCTAAATGTCCTGAAAGTCACTTCCGCGGGAGGCAAAGGGGTTTACAACAATGAGGTACCTTAAAAAACAATGGGTGCCCAGTTCTTTGCCTATACTTTTGTGATTTGAACAAGCAATCAGTGATCAGAGCACCGATTCCTAATAGTTGGAGGACAGGGCCCTTGTTTTCTACCCTGGATCCTACCACTTGTGTACAAACTGTTCCAAGAACACTGTGCACTGCTGCCTTCCACATGGCTGTGGGTGGGGACAGGTAGGTGCTGCTATACAAAGAGCTAAAATTGATAATCAACAGCTACTTATGATCCAAGCATTTCCTCGGAGATTTAAGCCTTTAATAGATTCCAGAGTTCCAAAACAGTTATATCGGACAGATTCTGCCAGTACAATTGTTGTCTAGGTGACAGATGGTATAGGTGGTGTCTAGAGAGATGCGTCCTACTCTGCTATCCTCCTGTCCATTAACTTTAAACATGTTAAACTGAGACATAGGCCAAGGCACAGGACAACATGTTCCAGTTTAAGAAGCCAATGATTTGGGGTCAAATTTCACAATAACAGGGTGCCTGTGTGGCTCAGTCAGTTAAGTGTCTACCATCAGCTTGTGTTATCATCCCAGGGTCCTAGTATTGAGCTCTGCTTTGGGATACCTGCTTAGTGGGGACCTGCTTCTCCCTTCCTTCTGCTGCTCCCACTGCTTGTATTCTTCTACTCTCTCTGTCAAATAAATAAATAAAATCTTTTAAAAAAGAAAAATTTCACAATAACATTATATGTTTGATCATCATGGTGGCAATTTTTTTGAGAGAGAGAGTTGGGGAGGGGCAGAGGGAGAGAATCTCAAGCAGACTCCACAGTGAGTGTGGAGCTGGTTGTGGGCTTTATTTAATGACACTGAGATCATGACCTGAGCCAAAATCAAGAGTTGGACACTTAACTGATGGAGCTACCCAGGTACCCCATGGTGGCAATTTTTTAAGTATGAAAACTTACTTTTTAAAAAAATTTTATTTTTTTATAAACATATATTTTTATCCCCAGGGGTACAGGTCTGTGAATAGCCAGGTTTACACACTTCACAGCACTCACCATAGCACATACCCTCCCCAATGTCCATATCTCCATCCCCCTCTCCCAAACCCCCTCCCCCCAGCAACTCTCAGTTTGTTTTGTGAGATTAAGAGTCACTTATGGTTTGTCTCCCTCCCAATCCCCTCTTGTTTCATTTATTCTTCTCCTACCCCCTTAACACCCCCCATGTTGCATTTCCACTTCCTCATATCAGGGACATCATATGATAGTTACTTTTTAAACCTAAGTGCTAACTTCACAACATTTGGCTTATTCTGAAATGTATCTCTAGCACCAGGAAAAGTCTGACTTCATGTTCAATGGACATTTGTTGAAGGAGATAATGTATGCTTCTGTTCTGCTAATTCTTTCTGGAGTCATGCTGACCAGTAGAGATGCAAATTCCAGACTAACTGCATCACAGGTGGAAACAGTGGCAGAAAAATATCTCCCTGAGTCCTTATCCTCACAGAGCCAGATTACTCAGTCAGTCATTAAGGAATTTGGTACAAAACATTGTTAAATTTAGTGGGGGAAAAGTTCTAATTTTCTCATATTCTTTGTCACCTACTGTCTGACATGTTTTTATCCACTCAGTTTTTCTCTGGATTTCAAATAAGATTTCTAATAATAAACATGAACCAATTCCATCATCAGGCTCTTCATGTTCTTTACATTTCTGTCGTTTATAATTATATGCTAGTCTTTGAATATGAAGATAATACCTCTGATGCAGCATTAATAATGCATATGCCTTGAATTGTGTTTTTCTAGAAGGATATATTTGTATTGATCTTATCACTGCACTTTCTTGTCCAGTCTTCATGTGACCAAAAGCATCATCTTAAAGACTGTCATGTGAGTGTGGCTTGTAACTTACACCAAAAATACAACTGGTCAACTAAGCTGATGTGGAAATTCAGCAAAGACCTGTGCTTGGCCTCTTTAGCAACAGGAACCATCAAAAGATAGTGGTCACCACTCATTAATTTAAATAGATACTGAAATTTATCTTTGGAAAAATCCAAATCACAAAAATAAATACTATATAATACCATAAATTACTGCTATGGATAGTTAGATGACAAAAAGTAAAATTGATGAGACTCTGCAATTGTCATATTTTCAGGAAGGATTAATAGTATGTTCTGACTCTAAGAGAATACAAGAAAAGAGTATTGTGGTGATACAAGAATTTAAAATACTGTAGGGCATGTTCCGAAGAAAGCAGATCAGCCTAAAAGTGTTGGCACAAAGGGAGGTAGTTCTAAGAGAATTGGAGGTACCAGTCCTGAGATCTAAATTTAAGATTAACTCAATATTCTCATATATACTTCAAGTATGGGAAATTTAATTTTATTAGTAAAATAGTGCATGCTTGCTATTACTATTAAAACACACTTACAAAAAAATGTATAATCCAGAATATAAAGTCTCTTAAAGTAAGGTGACTATGGATTCTGACTCCTCTAGACAGTCCTGTATCATGCTGATGATTCAGATGTAATTCACAGAAGTGTCCTGGGGTGTGTGTGTGTGTGTGTGTGTGTATGTGTGCATACACATATGCATAAGGCTTTTGTTTTTATTTATTGTTTGTTTGTTTTGCAAAAGTGGAATTATTGTGTACATGTGGTTCTGAGACTCTTTTTCACTGAATATATAACTTAGAATCTTTTTGGGTTTTTTTTTGTTATTCAAAATAACTTTTTAAAAAACTTATTATATACTGTTCATTCATTATATTTAATCCTCTATTAAAACCATCTGCATTACTTTGAATTTTGCATGACTACAAATAACTTTACCATACATTTTTTACCCATAACTTCATGCACATGTTTTAGTGTTCCTGTAGGGTAAATTTTGGAAGTGGTATAATTAGATCCAAGAATATGAACATTAAAATTATAATCACTGGGATGCCTGGGTGGCTCAGTTGGTTAAGCCGTTGCCTTTGGCTCAGGTCATGATCCCAGCGTCCTGGGATCGAGTCCTACATCAGGCTCCTTGTCCAGCAGGGAGCCTGATTCTCTCTCTGCCTCTGCCTGCCACTCTGCCTGCTTGTGCTCTCTCTATGACAAATATTGAATCTTCAATTTAGTAACTCATAAAACTTCAACTTTTTCCATTAATAATATTTCCATTTTAAACTAAAAGTTTTAATTCTTTAAATTAAGTACAATATGTAGCATATTTTGTTTTGTCATTTATCTTCTGCACCCTACATAAACATATATGTATATATATATATATATATATATATACATGTACCATATATATATTCTGCACCATATTATTCATATATATATATATATATATATACATACACACACACACACACATATATATAACCACTCTTTGAGATTGGAGTTATTGACCAAAGAAGTATAACATAGAGGTACTGGTTGTCCACACTAAAGCTTGAGACCCTCTGGGAGTCTAGGGACTTCTGGTCCACCTTAAAGCAGTCTCACTTATCATTTGGTAAAATACATCAAACCACCTTATCAAATAATAAAGTTAGCTGAGTTTCCTTTTATATAGAATAACCTATCAAACTGAACTGTTTATGTAATTATAACAGTAATTTATCCTTAGCTTTTAGGAGCCTATGAAGTAAAATTACAGATAATAAATGGTCTCATATGTTGAATTAGGGCAACTGGAAAGTAAAATATCCTGGAATTAGTAGGCTATATGGATGCATTGTTGGGTATGAGAAAGTGTCAATCCTGACCCAGAGATATCCTCTCTTTATTGTCCTCCTGCTATCCTGGTGCTGAAGGTTGTGCCAATTCATGGAGCCTTGTGACAAAAGGCATATATATGCAAACCCCTTCTTTTTCTTCTTTCCTTGCAGTCTTGCTCATTTGCTTCCGTCTTTTCTTCTTTGTCTATTTTACCTTTATACATTCCTATTTCCTACTCAAATACGACCCCCAGCTCTTTCCCACACTATCCATATGCACCAACAAAATAGCAAGTATAGGTCTTAAAGAAGACACAGATGACTAAGAGGGAGCACTTGCCCTTGAAAAGGCCACAGTTGAGTCAGGGAGACAGATATATAAACAAAGAATTAGCCAGCCTGATGAGTACCATAATTATGTATCCAATATAATTACCATGATAAAGAAAACAGCAATTTATTTTCCTAGGAGGACAGGACAGCTCTATAGAGGAGTTGGTACTTGTGACATGTCTGGAAGGTCATTCCTTTTGGAAAGTGGGAAAGAGTAATTTGGGCACATGGACAGATAGGCCCTGGGCTCTGACTACATCAAACACAGGCTACAGCATGGACGGCAAGTGATATCATTTCTGCCTTCATTCTTTAACCTGAATAACAGAGATGGTAGTAATCAAGTTGTAATACAGTGGTTTTTACTTGTATTTGCGTATGTCGCTGTTAGCAGAGGGGAAAAAAATAGCCCCTGAAACAAAGCATTTAGCTTTTGTTAGTTTCCTTCCTTAGGGTAAATAATCTCAGAATTTTTATTTCCTCTTTTTAGGTGAAGCATAGTATTTAAATATATGAAACAAAATCACTCCTTTATTTTTGAGATTTGTAACTACTTCTTCAATAATTGGATGAAACACCTTGATGTCCCATTTTATAAATGCTACTATTCACTTGGCCTTAATCCTCAAAGTTCAATTCACGGACAGTAGATAAGTATTGTTCATGCTGCCTAAGAAGGAACAAGCATGATAAGGCTCATACTTGGTAGATGTGTAACTACAAACACAATTACAGTTATCTAATAAAAACCAACAGACTATTTGCTGTTTGAAATAAATCCACTAAGGCATATCGGGAATATATGTGTGGGCATGTGTTTCCCACTAAGTAATTGAAAGCATGTTTCTCAAAGTTTGGATATTTCATAGAAACTTAGATATTATTTTCATTATTTATTCTGTTTTATAAAATTTGTTGTTTAGCCATCTTGTCTTCCAAGTTTGAAGTAACCTGGTTATATTAATCTCGACAGGTTATGCTATGCTAGGGTACAAATACTGAAATTTTAGCTTTAAAGCTCCAAGATTTATTTCTAGATTGTATTACAAGACCATTGCATTTCTTGAGGATTTTGTTCTATATTATCCTTATTCCAGGGGTCAGGGTGATGGAATTTCTACCATCTGGAGCATCTCCAATTGTGGCAGTAGGGGAAGAAATTTCTAGAACATCTTAACTGACAATTGAATGTGTTGGCCAGAAATGTCACACATCATATCCAGCATAATACATGGTCTAGAATAAGTCACATAGTCATGCCTAATTTCAAAGGGAAGGAGAAGCAGGTTTTACAAATGCCTGAAAGGAAGTATGCCGCACATATCCTTGGGGACATGCCTACTGACCTCCAACAGGGCCTTATCTGGGCAGGTGGAGTGTAGGGTTTCCCAGGAAAGAAAATGGCACAGTTGGAGCTTGCAGGGTGCAAGCTGGTATCTGGGGAGAGTGCTTGTAAGTTCACATGAAGGGGCAGGCACAGGATGGGCTGGGGTATGTTGGGCATCAGGGAAAGCTCAGAATAGCAGAATCAGGCCAAGGACCTGACCACACCTCTCAGTGGAAGGATGATTTCCAGGGATAATAAAAATTCTACTGAAGAAAAACAAAATAAGATTGAAAACAGAGAGAGAAGCAAACTATAAGAGACTCTTAACTATAGGAAACAAACTGAGGGTTGCTGTAGGGATGGTAGGTGGGGGGAATGGGATAAATGGGTGATGGACATTAAGGAGGGTACTTACTGTAATGAGCATTGGGTGGTAGATGTAACTGATGAATCCCTAAATTCTATCTCTGAAACTGATAATACAGTATATATTAATTAAATTTAATTTAAATAAAAAAAAAAAAAAAAAAAAAAACTTCTACTGGGCCAACAGAGACTCCTGGGAGGAGTAACACCTGGGTTGTGCAGGTAATACATACCCCTCAACCCAGACTTCTCTGTAAGGAGACTGGCTCACACCACCTATCATACAAACTCCATATTTGTGGATAACTCTCCCTCCTACTACTTGACCCAGAAACCTGGCCAGGTATGGTGGAACCAGCAGGTTGTATAGGACAGGGACTGCCCAAGACCATAAAGGAAGTGACTTGTACCTGCGCAAACTGCAAATCTATAGGCTTCGTCCTTGAGGGCCCCAGTTGGCAAGGGTTTCAAGATGGAAACCCAAGACCCCAATCCCATGACTGCCAATGTCCAAGGCCATCGCAACTCTTAGGGCCAGTTTTTCCTCCTGGCAGCTGTGAGTTGTCTAAAATTAGTCTTGGGAGACCATTGCTGCCTCTTCCTGGCAGCTTTCCATTTAAGAGCAGCCCTGGGACATCACTCTCTTTCTGAGTGTAAAGCCAACAGGATTTCCTTATACATTGGGCCTAGAAGTAAGAGAAACAGAGTTATAGAGGACAATGCTGAGGTTTTTAGATTGAACACATAGAAGCAGGATAGGATTAGGTTGAGGTGAATGAAGGGCTGAGGGTACCAAATTTAAGGAGGCACTCATACTTAGGGTCCTGCAAAAGCAGGGTTGGCACTTGCATGATTCTCTAAATGTCTTAAATTTTGTGTCTAAGCAATTAATCTGCTTCACCCTAGTCCCAGTACTGACTAGAGGCATAAACTGAGTGGGGGAGGCTGTGAAGAAGCAGGTTTGGTGAGGGTGGGGTGAATATCTGAAGTCTGGTTCTAGATATGTTAAGTTTGAGAAAGCAATGGAATATCCAAGAGAAGAAAACAACAGATGGATCACTGATTCCGTATTTCTGGGAAGAGGTCTATAGTAAAGGTCTAGGTCTAGAGTAAAGTTATACATTAAAAGGTTGTCACAAGACCAGATCAACTCATGAAGGCAGTGAAGATGATAGATAGATAGATAGATAGATAGATAAATAGATAAATAGATGATAGATAGATAGAGATAGGAGAAGATGTTCAAGGACTGAGCCAGGAAGTACTTTTTTGTCAAAACAAAGAAGAGAAGCCAGCAAAGGACCTTGGGAAAACAAAACAAAACAAGGATCCAGGGAGAGAAGGGAAACTATAATTGTGGAGTCCTAGAAGACAAGAGAAAATGCTTCAAGGGACAGGGACTAATCAGTTACGTTTCATACTGTTATATCAAGTTACATAGGATTGTGACTATAATGTTGGCATCCATTGCATGGAGGTCATTGATACTAGTGAAAAACAGTTTTGGTGGAGAGATGGGGAAAAAAAAGCTTAAATAGAGTACATTAAGCAGAGAGAAGGAGAGAGGAATAGCATTCAGTAAACAAGGACAGCTCTTCAAGGAAAAGGGAGATGGGGGAGCTGTAGAGGGAGAAGCTGCAGAGGGAGAAAGAAACTGCAAGGGGAATGAAGGTCCAGAATTTAGGTCTTTCCAGTTTCTTAAACTTGCACTCAAACCTCTCATTGGATTTAGCATGAGTTCCTGATTTTTCAGCAGGCAGGATTCGAAATAACAACCACTTTATTCTGATGGGTGAGAAAACTTCTAGAAGAGATTTTTCCACCAAGACACATGTCAAAGGAAATGGCAATGTGTGGCAGTTCAACTAGGATCAGCATCTTCTCTGAATTTGTTGATTTGGAAATCATTTGTCTAGTTCTGCAACTGAATCATCATATGCTCTACCAGTTTTTCTAAAGTCTCACATGCTGATGCTGGTTAAGAATAATACATTTTACTCTGTCAACTTTTGCTTACCATTGAGGATCTAAAAGTATGTTCAGAGGTAATTTGAACAGTCTCTTTCAAGATACTGCATCTTTTAGTAGATCCACAGAACAGTAAATATAACTTGATAATTATGCCAAACATTTCTTTGCATTGTAAAATTGAATTGGCAGCTTTGCATAATAAAGGGCTAAAATTATGAACCACACAAGATTTGCCTGAAACTTGATTGTTCAGGCTCAAAATTCTCTGCTGAATACTTTTATGCTTGCTTTTGTATTTATCCACTTTCATGTGACTGCTTACAGCAGACATTTTTTATCTATTTTTATAAAAATAAATGTTAATAAATATGCCAAAGCTATTCCAATAGCATCCACCATATCATATATATAATATAGATAGTATTTTCCCTTCATAATTGGCATACCAGCATTTATGAACTTGAAATTTTTGTGGATGCATTAGAAGTATCCCTTTATAGAATGTAATATTTTGTTACCTTTTGTTCCTTTATCTCACATCTCACAAAATGTTTATAAAATAGGGTGCTTTGGGGATGCAAAATGGGCAATCACCAGAGTAAAGTCATAAGAAAAGCAGATTTAGAGTGGGGATCATGGGACATTTCCATTTCTTTGTAATGTGTGGATATTTAGCCACAAGGAAACTCTAGAGAAAGAATCCAGCAAAAGTGAGATATGGAATTTTAGCTTTCCCAAAGTAGAAATAATGAGCAGAATTATACAATTTCCACTTACAAATCTAATCCTCTACCTTCCAATTGAAATTAGGGACCGAAGTAAGGGCCAAGAGGGACCTCCAAATTAATCTAAGCTATTCTCATTGTGCATATGAGAAAACTGAGCAATGTATTTCCACAAGTCACCCTAATGTGGTCTAGAAAATATTAGAATCTAGGTTTCTGTTACTGTTCCAGATATCCATCTATTACAACATACTTTTACTAAGAAACTAGTATGGACAAGGGATCATTCAAACTTTCCATGAAGGATACAAAGTTGTGGGATATACTCTTTGCCCTAAGAGGACCATAATCTACTATCAAAGGATGAGACAGAAGTTTCAATATCTAAAATACAAGATTGATTTTATTAAAAGCAATGAGTGATACAAAAGGCTTAAGAAGGAAAAGATAAAATGAAGTTTGGACAAACCAGTGTGAGTTTCTTTTTTTTTTTTTTCTCCAATTTATTTATTTTCAGAAAAACAGTATTCATTATTTTTCACCACACCCAGTGCTCCATGCAAGCCGTGCCCTCTATAATACCCACCACCTGGTACCCCAACCTCCCACCCCCCCGCCACTTCAAACCCCTCAGATTGTTTTTCAGAGTCCATAGTCTCTCATGGTTCACCTCCCCTTCCAATTTACCCAAAAGCACATATCCTCCCCAATGTCCATAACCCTACCCCCCTTCTCCCAACCCCCCTCCCCCCAGCAACCCACAGTTTGTTTCGTGAGATTAAGAGTCACTTATGGTTTGTCTCCCTCCCTATCCCATCTTGTTTCATGGATTCTTCTCCTACCCAGTTAAGCCCCCATGTTGCGTCACCACTTCCTCATATCAGGGAGATACAAACGTAGTGATCCAAAGGGTCACGTGCACCCGAATGTTTATAGCAGCAATGTCCACAATAGCCAAACTATGGAAAGAACCTAGATGTCCATCAACAGATGAATGGATAAAGAAGATGTGGTATATATACACAATGGAATACTATGCGCCATCAAAAGAAACGAAATCTTGCCATTTGCGACAACATGGATGGAACTAGAGTGTATCATGCTTAGCGAAATAAGTCAAGCGGAGAAAGACAACTATCATATGATCTCCCTGATATGAGGAAGTGGTGATGCAACATGGGGGCTTAACTGGGTAGGAGAAGAATCCAGTGTGAGTTTCTTAAAGGAATAGCACTTCTTTTGTGATGTGAAGGTAAGGTTTCAATAAAGAGAGATGAGGAAGAGGATGGTAAGGATGGAAGAGGGGTATCATTAGCAAGGGCAGGAAAATACACAGAAATGAAGAAGAACAAGTCATCTAATGTGACTGGAATATAATTTATATTCACATTACTCTGTCACATTATTTCTTACCCACAAACTATGGCCATATTTTCAATGAACTGAAGTATCAGATGAAGTAGGCTTTTCTTAATAGTAACTCACTGAAGTCCCCAAACAGAAAATAACTTGATTGCCATTCTCTGGACTTTGAGAACAAAATCAAGCCATGCATCCTTTACCAAAGTTTGTAAGGCATTTTGATGGGAAAGAGGAAAAGAAGACTGATGTGTCCTAACCACTGGTGTTGGTCATTTGTTTTGTTTACTCTCAAAGCTATCCCTGCCCCTCTCCTGCGCTGCTATGAATTGCAGTCTTACCTTCATAAACCAAATTCCTTAGGCTCCCTTTACCAAATGGCTACAAGGTAGGTTCAACTAATGGGGGGAAGAGGGGCACTGAAATCAAAGGATGGAAGGAAAGGAGAAGTCAGGATATTTCTTCTCAGTCTGGGCTGAGGCAGTGGCTACACAGTAGTCATATTTCTTTTCTGGCTTCAGCTCTTGTAGTGGTATCTCTGCCATGGTTCCAACCTGGCAGACTCAGCATTCTCTGGGCAGCTCCTTCTTCATGGTTCCAAGTTCTGCTGGAAATATGGTAGTGCCAAAGCCTTCCTTTGGGTCCCAATTTGGGCAAGACAGAGAGTTCCTGATAATGCCAAGCAGTGGATGCTTCACACTTCCTTATTTGCCTTTTCAACTCTTCCAACACAGGAAATTAAAGATGCATATAACTGGAATTTTAAAAAATGAATCTTCAGGTATAATTAGAACCAGAACTTCAGATGAAGTCATCATGGATCTATCTTTTCTCTCCCTTTCTAGAATCTTCTGTGTTCTCTCTGCATTGTTTTCATTGTCAGGCCAATATATATGTATGGCACCATATAATAAATAAAATAAAATATATAATATGATATGATATAATTAGACCATATAACCAGAAAGATGATTATTGCTTGGCATGAGTCTATATCCTTGAGGTTTATGAAGGAAATGAAAAAGAGTCTTCTTTTTCAGCAATTCTGTATTAAATCCCAAGGTTTAGTCTGATTGATTTACTAGAGTTCTAAGCAGAATGAAATTCTCTGATTGGTCCTGGTCATGTGAGGTAGATTGTTATTATTCCAGCCATAACAGAATGAGCCCCATTAATTTACTGAGTGCAGAGGACTGTTTACTCAAAAGAAGGGATACTGGACAAACAACAAGCTTTAATATCGGGAGACACTGAAAATTCTACATCTGCCCCTCCACATCCATTCTTCATCACTTTTTTTTTTTCTCTTCATCATTTTCTGTCCAGAATTTGTGTCCAGGAACCTGAATTCTTTGACCTCTTCTGTCATTTTTTGTCTTCTTTTTGTTGAATACAGTCAATGGAGCACACTGCCAGGGGATTGATTAGAAGGCAAGAGCCTTAGAGGCATATATTCTACCCCCACCATCCAGTGATTTGGCAGTGGAAGCATCCCCCACTAATGGCTCTTTGCTGGGCAGTCTCTCCTATTTGTAAGTTCCAGTAAGAGCTGCCACCTCCCCTGCCTTCACAGGCCTGAGGAATAATGGGTTTTGCCACTGCTAGTCCCTGGGTACCTCACTACTCCTGGTAGGTTCTTTTAACTCTGTCTATACCCTAAATGAACTCTTCTTTAAACTCTCTTCAATTGCTCTTAAAAAAAAATCTTTTTTTTTTTTTAGAGCAGGTTTAAATTTACAGCAAAATAAAGAGGATAGTACAGAGATTTCCCATACACCCCCTGCTCCCACATATGCATAACCTCTCTCATTATCAACATCCCCTCCAGATTTGTACATTTGTTATAATTGATGAACCTACACTGACATAGCATTATTACACAAAATCTACAGTTTATTAGGTTTCATTCTTGGTGTCATATAGTCTATGTGTTTGGACAAATGTGTAATGACATTTATCCATCATTATGGTATGAAATTTTTTTTCACTGCCCTAAAATCCAATGTGCCTTGCTTATTCATCCCTCACCCTGGAAACTGCTGATTTTTTTTACTGTCTTCACAGTTTGGCTTTTACCACAATGTCACATAGCTGGAGTTATACAACAGGTAGTCAATTCCTACTGGCCTTTTTCACTTAGTAACATGCATTCAAGTTTCCTCTATGCCTTTTCACAGCTTGATAGCTCATTCCTTTTTAACATTGAATAATATTCCATTGTCTGTACCACATTTATCCATTCACTTACTGAAGGACACTTTAGTCACTTCCAAGTTTTAGCATTTATGAATAAGCTGCTATAAATACCTATGTGCAGGTTTTTTTTTTTTAAAGATTTAGTTTATTTATGTGAGACAGAGAGAAAGTGCACACACAGAGAAAGAGGGAGAAGCATGTTCCCTGCTGAGCAGGGAGCCTGATGTAGGGCTGGATCCCAGGACCCCAAGATCATGACCTGAGCTGGAGGCAGGTGCTTAACTGACTGAGCCATCCAAGTGCATCCCCATGTGCAGGTTTTGGGGTAGACATGCATTTTCAGGTTTTTTGGGTAAATCCTAGGGAATGTGGTTGCTGGATTATATGGTAAGAAGATGTTTAGTTTTGTAAGAAGCCACCAAACTGTCTTCCAAGGTTGCTGGACCGTTTTGCATTTCTACTAGAAATGAATGAGTTTCTTTGCTCCACATCCTCACCAGCATTTGGTAGTGTTAGTGTTCCATGTTTCAGACATTCTAATAGGTATGTAGTGGTATCTCATTGTTTTAATTTGAATTTCCCTGATGACATATGATGTAGGCCATCTTTTCATATGCTTATTTACTAGCTGTGTATCTTCTCTGGCAAAGTATCTGTTAAGCCTATTTTTTAATCAGGCTATTTTCTTACTGCTGATTTTTAATGGTTCTCTTTTTAGCATGCTAACTTTCCCCAGCAGGACTTGGTACTTGTGGGTGAAATGATTATTCCTACTTTGTATTTTACCAAGCCAAAGCTCCAGCATTTTCAGAAACTTCCTGGAAATCATATAGTTATGGGGGGCTGGGATTAAATTTAAGGCTCTAGTTTACTTGCCTTCAAAGTCTGGATTCTGAAATGATAATTTCTCTCCTTCTGAATACATAAACACTAGAGGACATAGTCCATTGTCATTGGCTTTGTCTGATGATGATACTCTACCAAATATGGTGGACAGGAGACAGAGCTTTTGGCTCCTACAGTCAAAATGGCTCCCACATTAAAGAGCAAAGGGAATAAAATAGAGAATTCAACCCCATCCAATGCTCATGCGGGTGGATGAATCTAGT
The DNA here is from genome assembly GCF_020171115.1 of Neogale vison. Lineage (NCBI taxonomy): Eukaryota > Metazoa > Chordata > Mammalia > Carnivora > Mustelidae > Neogale > Neogale vison. The sequence goes on along the minus strand of NC_058093.1, from coordinate 93,165,762 downwards.
TTGTTGATAATGCACATACTCAATTTCTCATAGTCTGTGAGGAAATAGCCCCTTCATAAGTCCATCCAAAGAGTAAGTTTTGCTGTTGTAATCTTCACCCCTGTCTTTGTACCATTCTTAGAATGAATAGCATTAATAAATGTGAGAGTAAATTTCTGGTCTTATTATTTTTTTTTTTTTTGAAATATGTAGTTTGTGTGGAGGAAAATGGGGGAAAATAGCAGTTGAGTGGAAACTTGAAAAAACTTTAATCCTCTGAGAAGGTCTGCAAAAGGGACCAGATTTATAAGAAGCAGTGGTTCTTAGCTATAATTATAAACAGATTTTTTTAAGTGGCTTAATTACTGTTAATTCTTTACCATAGAATTTTCTTTAGCACCATATTCATGAAAGTACAATTCATCAATATAAAGTACTTAACAACTTATTATTCAGGGCTCATGGGTATAAAAATAATAGTGTTTGAAAGGCACAAAAACAAATGTGTAATAATAGACAAATAAGACCTGATCCAGAGTGTTAAAATTAATTTCCTTCTCACTTTATTTCCATTATATCTCCTTACCCAAATGAAGTCCAAAAATACATTATGAAACTAAGAAGCCTAAGAAGTTAAATGGAAAATAACAGCAGGAATAAAGCACAATTAAAGGCATAGGAGGAAAGACAAATTCTCTGATGCATCTGAGATTTGACACACTGGAATACAATTGAGCAAAGCAAGAAGGAAAACTAGACCAGCCAAGTCCTGCTGAGAGAAAAAGCTCTGTTCTGCAGTGTCCTTTTATGTGGAGAATCATAGAAGGTCCAATATGCAAGAGAAATGAGCACTGTGGCTTGTAGAAAGAATCCAACACAATGAGGTATTTGCATGCAGACAAAGCATTGACTCTGAAGGCCAAGGAAGACAGCAGCTTTATTTAATGATAAGATAACAAAAATGAAAGAATACATCTACAATTATTAAAATCTTGTTTCTTACACATTGACATGGCCCCAAACTGGGAAGACTTGTCTCCAAAAGCAGATTCACAAAGAGTGAAATATATTTTGAGGAACATTTGGAGCAGAGAAAGATAGACAAAGACTCTTTGTGGTCAGAGTCTGCTCTGAAGGGGGGACACTTGTTTCCTGTAGTTCTGGGCAGACACAGTGACACAGGTGGTACAGCAATGACCTCCTTGCAGTTTCTTCTACAAAATTCCAATTACCCTAGAGCCATCACAATTGGTGAAGGTAGAAGAGCTTTGTAGAGTGAAATATTCCCATGGTTTGTGTTTATTTGTTTTACTGCAGTTTTAGGCTCCTTTGTAGTCTCTGAATACCTTATGAACAAAAAGAGCCCTTACTCATTATTCTTATATGTTAGCTCTGTGCCTGGACAAATAGTTGGTATTTAATAAAGTCAGTTCTCTTGACCTAATTTTTAAATTTTGATATTTTTTTCTGCCTAGGAAAAAACTTATACACACACACATACACACAAAATAGTGGATACAAAAATAATAATGGAAAGTCAAAGGAAAAAAAACCTATTGACTTTCACTAAAAGTAAAAATGAAGCTATAACAAAAGATCAGAGTAAAAGATTGAAACATATAGAAGCTACAGGAAGACACAGACCTACAAAGCATATTTCATGTCTTCATGTCTCGAACTTTTCTTCTCTAACATGGGGGATGAGATAGAATTTCTGTTGGTCCATGCTTCTGGTTGGTTCCTGGTGGCTGTATTTCCTTTTCTAATAAAACCAGCAATTAGCTAAAGATGCTCTTGTCCCTAAATAGACCATAAGCATCATTGATCAAATGGAAATTAGTTAAAAGGGAAGGAGGTGTAGTGGGTTGAATAGTGTCTCCCCGCTGAAAAACTCATGTGCATCCCAAACATAAAAATGTTACCTTATTTGAAAATAGAGTCCTTATAGACATTATTAGGATATGAAAGAGAATCTTGAGGTAAAATCATCCTGGATTTAGAGTGGGCCCAAATCCAATGACTGATGCCCTTCTAAGAAGAGAGAATGGCACAGGGATACAAGAAAGAAGACCATGCGCAAATAGAAGCAGAGATTGGAGTTATGCTATCATGAGCCAAGAAACCCAAGGAGCCATCAGAAACTAGAAAAGGCAAGAGAGAATTCTCCGCTACATCTTCCCAGTGCAGGGTGGCCCTGCTAGCTCTTTTCTGTTTTTCTGACTTTGGACTTCTGACCACACTGTGAGAGAAGAAAATTCTATTGTTTCATGCCACCTAAAGTCTGTAGTACTTTGTTACAGTGCCCCAAGGAAGCAAATGCAGGAGTTTTATACTTGGCATTGATTTGAGTAGGAAGGCAGATTCCATAGAGAGAGAGTTTGGTAAACTGTTCTTATTAACACCATATTGAATATAAACTCTACAAGTGGGAAATCAGCACTCCCGACAAAAGCAAATATCACATTTCAACTATACTTATGGTGGTTGAGTCAGGGGTTCTTATTCTAAAAGAGTCCTCTAAAAACTACCATGGATATAGATCATGGATAACTCCTTGCCTCTTTTATATGAATATTTCATAGAAACTATATAAATTTTAATTTAATAATTAATAAAAACTATATTGAAGCAATTTCTAAAAATATATGATTAATCACTACCTTTAAATCCTCAGTAAAATAATGACATGTCTTAACTGCTCTCAGTTTTATAGGAATTCATCTTGATACCTCATCACTCTAATAAACTGTGGACTGAGGGAGAAAAGTTCTTCAGCTTCCCTTTGGGAGACCAGTTTTGAATCTACCTTTCCAGAGAGGTATTTTCAAGGATTTCTGTCTCTAGAATTGCTCCTAGAATTGCTCCTTGCTATTATCCAGGGACAAAAACTATCAGCTACATTAATTGAGGTCCTGGGAAAAATGCTTAGATCATTTAAACTTCATTTTAAGGCTTTTAAACTTCATTTTATGGACATTGTTTATTATTAATGTAATCATTTACACCAGAGGGAAATGAAGATCAGAAAGTTAAGTGAATTGCTTAGGGTTACACAGATAGTAAATGGCAGAATCAGGAACTGAAACCAATACTGTCTAGTCATGGGGCCATGTACCATATTGTTTCTTTAAAAATGTATTTAAACCTAACTGTCTGCTCATTTCTTTTCTTGAGTTCAGAAAGGGCAAACACCATATGTCCATCGAAAACAAAATGAAACAGTTACCGAGTGCCTATTTTTTGCCAGGCACTGTGAGAGTAAATGGTGGTTTACAAGGCAAGATCAGAGTATACTGGCTGACTAAAATTAAATAGTTTTTTAAACTCATTTACATGGTCTAGCAAGATAATAGGAAATAATTTCCCAACATTTCTGCTCTTATGTTTGAGAAGTATATTGACCCTGGGAGTTTTGAGGGAAACCAGGGAGACAAGAGTGACTGACTGCTTTTCAGAGAGGAAGAAAAGTGGCATAGCTGTTTTTTTTTGTTTTTTGTTTTGTTTTGTTTTTAACTCTTCTCAAAGTCAAAGACTTATGGGCACACTTTTTTGGTGCAACCAAAGTGACTTCTGCTTCCAAGCTCCATCATTTTAGTCATTTTTCAGTAGGAAAACAAATTCATACTGAAATAAAATATGACTAAGCAAATAATCTAAAATTCTACAACAAAGCCCCAAAATCTGACAGTGGGAAGCTACTATTAGTAATACATTTTTGCCCACCATTTTCTTTTACTAATTTTTAAAACCACGATAAAACACACATAAAATTGGGGAGAGTTAAGATGGTGAAGTAGGGGACCCTAAATTCATCTGGTTCCTGAAATTTAGCTAGATAGTTATCAAATCATTCTGAATACCTGTGGAATCAAATAGAGATCTGAGAAAAGAAATGCCACGACTCTACAAATCAACCACTTTTTGGAAGGCAAGAGGTACAAAGACTTATCATCCAGGGTGATATACTGGAAGATATGGCAGAGGGGAGGGAGCTTAAGGAGCTACTGCAAAGTATTATAAGCAGCAGAGGGAAAAATTGGAACTTTTAGAAGTCTGCTACAGGGGTTGCTGGAGGAGAGGTGGATGAAGGGTTGGGGTAACTGGGTGGTGGACATTAAGGAGGACATGTGATGTAATGAGCACTGTGTATTATATAAGCCTGATAAGTCACAGGCTTGTACCTCTGAAGCCAATAATACAATATATGTCAATTAATTGAATTTAAATTTAAAAAGTTAAAAAAAAAAGAAGTCTGCTACAGTGGGGTATGTCCCTGGATTAAAGGCACTGTGGTGGTATGGAGGGGTAGAATCCTAGGTGGGACAGTGTGGTCTCAGGATCCCTGAGATCACAGGAAGAATGGGAGTGCCTGAATGGGGCACAGTTCACAGATATTGGAGCAGGGAAGCCAGCTAAAAATAGTGAGTCCAGGTGTTGGCTTTTTGCTCTGTGTTGCCATAAACTATGAACCACTGCATGGTCATATAATTGCTCCCTGGCAGGGCCCAGCAAAAGACAGAAGCATGGCAAAATCCCACCTTCCAACTCCCAGGAGGAACAGTGTAGGTTCACTCTAGGACTCGACAGAATTTGGATTCTTGAATCTCAGTTGTGTGCCTGAGGTAAAAAAGCTTGGTAACAGGCTGGGTGAACCCAGAGTTTTGAGGGAAACCAGGGAGACAAGAGTGACTGACTGCTTTTCAGTCAGGGCACACTGAAGAGTGGGAGGGTGTACACTTTCAGATCTGGGTCTAGAGAGCAGGGTATCACCATTTTTATCCTGCCAATTGGTGTTGAAAGCCTTCAGACAGCAAAATAGTACTACATGGTAGAATCCAGAGCCACTTAAACCGAACCTGTTCCCCGGCAAAGGAGGCACATTTTTGTAAGTTCAAAGGCACCTGAGAATCAGTGCAATAGGCCCCTTCCCCAGAAGACCCTCAGGAACAACTGGGTACTATTAAGTTTACTGATCTCAGAGAACTGCAAAACTTTAGCTCTTGGGAAAAACATATATAGCATTCATAGTTTTTTTTTTTTTTTAATTCTTTAGTCTATCAGTTTTATTTTTGCTAGCTATTTTCTTATTTTTAATTATTTTTTAATTCTTTTAAAATTTTTATTTATGTATGTTTTATATGTATGTTTTATTTTTCATTCCCTTTCATTTTATTTTTGTATATAAATACGTTTTTCTTCCTTTCTTATTCTGGGATCTAATTTCTTATAATAAGCAGACCAAGACACATCTAAAATCTATTTCTTTGTTTTTTTTCTATTTTGTTTCTTGTTTTTTGTTTGTTTTGTTTTGTTTTTGTATGTTTTTTCCCCCTCTGTTGTTGCTGTTGTTATTGTTATCTTTTCACTTTCTTTGTTCTATTTTTTTTCTGGACAAAATGACAAGATGGAGAGATTCACCATAAAAGAAAGAGAAGTAGGTAATACTCACTGCCAGGGACTTAATCAATTTGGATATAAGTAAGATGTGTGAACAAAATTTAAACATTTATAAACATACAGTGGGGCTTGAAAGAAGCATAGGAATTCATTACTGTAGAAATAGGAAGTAAAATCTCATCAAACCAAAATTTAAAATGCTATTACTGAGATGCAGGCCCAAAAAGAGGCTCTAAAAGTGAGGATAAATGAGGCAGAAGAGAGTCAGTGATATAGAAAATAAAATGATGGAAAATAAGGAAACTGAACAGAAGAGAAAAAGAGAACTACTGGATCATGAAAAGGAGACTTTGAGAACTCAACAATTCCATAAAGTGAAATAATATCTGGATGATAGAGGTCCCAGAAGATGAAGAGAGGGAGAGAGAAGCAGAAGGTTTATTTGAGTAAGTTATAGCTGAGAACTTCCCTAGTGTGGGGAAGGAAACAAACATTCCATCCAGAAAGCACAGAGAACCCCCTCAAAATCAATAAAAAATAGGTTGATACCTCAACATATAATAGTGAAGCTTGCATATTTCAAAGATAAAGAGAAAAATCTTAAAAGCTGTTTGAGACAAGAGGTCCTTAACCTACAAAGCTAGACACATAAGGCTGGCAGCCGACCCATGCACAGAGACCAGGCAGGCTAGAAGGGACTAGCATGACACATTGACTGTGCTAAATGGGAAAAACATGCAGCCAAGAATATTTTATCCAGGAAGGTTGTCATTTGGAATAGAAGGAGAGGTAAAGAGTTTACAGGACAAACAAAAACTAAACAAATTTGTGAATACTAAACAAGCCCTGTAAGAAATATTAAGGGGGTCCTCTGAGTGGAGAGAGATCCCCAAAGTAACAATAACCAGAAAGGAACAGAAACAATCTACAAAAACAGTGATTTACAGGTAATATAATGGTGCTAAATTCCTATCTTTCAATAATTACTTTGAGTGTAAATGGACTAAATGCTCCAGTTAAAAGACATAAGATATCAGAATGGATAAAACAAACAAACAAAAAATCCCCACAAGACCCACTGGTATGCTGTTTACAAAGGACTCATTTTTAACCCAAGTACACCTCCAGGTTGAAAGTGAGGGAGTGGAAAACAATTTTTCATACTAATGGACATCAAAATAAAACTGGAGTAGCAATCCTTACATCAAACTAGAATTTAAACCAAAGAGACTGTAATAAGAGATGAAGAAGAACACTATCATAAGAAAAGGATCTATCCAAAAAAAGTCTAACAACTGTAAATATTTATGCCCCTAACTTTGAAGCAGGCAACTATATATACCAATTAATAACAAAACAAAAAAAAGACTAAAAACAAAAAAAAGAAGTTCATTGATAATACAAAAATAATAGGTGATTTTAACACCCCACTCACAGCAATGGACAAATCATCTAAGCAGAAGATCAACAAGGACGGGGTACCAGGTGGTGGGTATTATAGAGGGCACGGCTTGCATGGAGCACTGGGTGTGGTGAAAAAATAATGAATAATGTTTTTCTGAAAATAAATAAATTGAAAACAAAACAAAACAAAACAAACAAACAAAAAAAACCAAGAAGATCAACAAGGAAACAAGGGCTTTGAAAACACACTGGACCAGATGGACTTAACAGATATTTTAAGGGCATTTTATCCTAAATCAGCAGAATACACATTCTTCTTGAATGCATATGGAACATTCTCCAGAACAGATCACATACTGGCTCACAAACCAGGTGTCAACAGATACAAAAAGATTGAGATTCTACAACTACATACAATGCATATTTTCATATCATAATGCTTTAAAACTTGGAAGTCATCCTAAATACAAAAAATGGAAGGAATACATGGAGGTTAAAGAGCATTCTACTAAAGAACAAATGGATCAAGCAGCAAATTGAAGAAAAACTTTTAAAAAAATGGGAGCAAATGAAAAAGAAAACATGACAGTTCAGAACTTGTGCAGCAAAGGGGGTCCTAAGAGAGAAAGTATATAACAATACAGGCCTTTCTCAAGAAATAAGAAAATTCTCAAATATGCAACCTAACCTTAAACTTAAAAGAGTTGGAAAAAGAACATCAAGTAAAGCTTAATTTTTTAAAAAGATTTTATTTATTTATTTGATAGACAGAGATCACAAGTAGGCAGAGAGGCAGGCAGAGGGGAAGAGGGAGAAGCAGGCCCCCTGTTGAGCAGAGAGCCCGATGCTGGACTCAATCCCAGGACCCTGGGATCATGACCTGAGCCGAAGGCAGAGGCTTTAACCCACTGAGCCACCCAGATGCCACAAGTAAAGCTTAAATTTATCAGAAAAGAGAACTAAATCAATGATATGGAAATTTTAGAAAAATAATAGAACAGATCAATGAAATGAGGAGCTGGTTTTTGGAAAGAATCAATAAGATTGATAAACCCTTACTTATCAAAAAGACTTATCAAAAAGAAAAGAGAAAGGACACAAAGAAATAAAATCATGAATGAAAAAGGAGCAATCACTACCAACACCTAAGGAATACAAATAATTATAAGAGAATATTATGAGAAAATATATGCCAACAAATTAGGCAATCTGGAAGAAAAGGATGCATTCCTAGAAATAGAAAACTACTAACACTGAAACAGAAAGAAATAGAAAACCTGAACAGACCCATAACCAGCAGAATAATTGAATCAGTAATAAAATATTGACCTATGAATAAGAGTCTGGGGCTAAATGGCCTTCCAGTGCAATTCTACCCAATATTTAATGATGAATTAGTACCTATTCCTCTGAAATTGTTTCAAAAAATAGAAAGGGAAGGAAAATTGTCAAACTCATTCTATGAGGTCAGCATTATCTTAATCCTAAAACCAGACAAGGACCCCACTAAAAAGTAGACTTACAGATCAAAATGGTTACAAAATTTCCCACTATACTAGCTAATAGGATCCAACAGTACAATAAAAGGATTATTCACCATAACATGTATTTATTCCTGGGCTGCAAGTGTGGTTCGGCATCCATGAATAATCACTGTGATACACCACATTAGTAAAAGAAAGGAGAGAAACCATATGATCCCCTCAATAGATGCAGAAAAAATATTTGACAAAATGAAGCATCCTTTCTTGATAAAAACTCTCCACAGTATGTTTATAGAAGGAAGATACCTCAATATCATAAAAGTCATATATGAAAACCCATAGCAAATATCATCCTCAATAGGGAAAAGCAGAGCTTTACCCCTAAGTTCAGAAGCACTATAGGGATGCCCACTCTCACCAGTGTTGTACAACATAGTAATGGAGGTCCTGGGCTCAGCAATCAGACAACAAAAAGAAATAAAAAGCATCCATATTGGCAAGGAAAATGTCAAACTTTCACTCTTCACAGACAACATGATACTCTGGAGAAAAACCAAAGGACTCCATAGAAAAATTGCTAAATTTATAAAGGAATCACCAAAGTTGTAGAATACAAAATTAATGAACAGAAGTCAGCTGTATTTCTATACACTAACAATGAGGCAGAAGAAAGAGAAATCAAGGAGTCAATCCTGTTTACAATTGCACCAAAAAAGTAAGATACCTATGAAAACACCTAACCAAAGAGGTAAAATATCCATACTCTCAAAACTATAGAAACCTTATGAATGAAATTGAGGAAGACATAAAGAAATGGAAAAACGTAACATGTTCATAGATTATAAGAATAGTATTATTAAAATGTCTATGCTACCCAAAGCAATCTAGACATTCAAAGCAATCCCTATCAAAATATCATTGACACTTTTCACAGAGCTGGAACAAACAATCCTAAAATTTCTATGGAACCAGAAAAGACCCTGGATAACCAAAGGAATGTTGGAAAAACCAAAACAAAAAACAAAACAAAAACAGAACAACAATAACAAAAAAAACAAAGCTGGAGGCATCACAATTCTGAACTTCAAGCTGTATTAGAAAGTTGTAATCATAAAACCTCCAAAATGGATCCTCAACTTTATGGTCAACTACTCTTTGACAAAGCAGGAAAGAATATCCAATGGAAAGAAAGTCGTTTCAACAAATGGTTTTGGGAAAGTCAGACAGTCACATGCAGAACAATGAAACTGGACCACTTCCTTACACCATACACAAAACTAAACTCAAAATGGATGAAATATCTAAATGTGAGACACGAATCCCTGAAAATCCTAGAGAAGAACACAGACAACAACCTCTTTGAGCCCAGCCACAGCAACTTGCTAGACACATCACCAAATGTAAGAGAAATAAAGACAAAAATGAACCATTGGCACTTCATCAAGATAAAAGCTTTTGCATAACAAGGGAAACAATTAACAAAACTAAAAGGCAACGTACAGAATAACAGAAGATATTTACAATGTCTTATCAGATAATGGGTAGTATCCAAAATCTATAAATAACTCATCAAACTCAACATCCCCCAAAATAAAAAATCCAGTCAAGAAATGGGCAAAACATAAACAAACACTTCTCCAAAGAAGACATGCAAATATCTGACAGACACATGAAAAAATGCCCAGTATCACTCAGTATCAGGGAACAAATTCAAACCACAATGAGACCTCACACTGGTCAGAACAGCTAAAATTGACTCAGGAAACAACAGATGTTGGCCAGGATGCAATGAAAGGGGATCCCTCTTATACTGTTGGTGAGAATGCAAATCAGTGCAGCCACTTTGGAAAACAGTTTTAAAAAGTTAAAACTAGAGCTACCATAGGGCTCAGCAATTGCAGTACCACATATTTATCCAAAAGATACAAACATAGTGATTTGAAGGGGCACATGTACCCCAATATTTACAGCAACAATGTCCACAGTAGCCAAAATATGGAAATAATCCAGATGCCCATTGACAGATGAATGGATAAAGAAGATGTGACATACATATATATACATATATAGACAATGGAGTATTACTCAGCCATCAAAAGAATGAAATCTTGCCATTTGAAATGACATGGATGGAAGTAGAAGGCATTATGCTAAGAGAAATAAGGCAGTCAGAGAAGGACAAATATCATATGATTTCACTCATATGCGAATTAAAAAAAACAGATAAACACTGGGGAAGGGAAGAAAAAAAATAAAATAAGATGAAAACTACAAAAGACACTGAATTCTAGGAAACAAACTGAGGGTTGCTGGTGGAGAGGTTGGTGGGGATAGGGGTAACTGGATGATGGACATTAGGGAGGGTACTTGATGTAATGAGCACTGGGTATTGTAAGCAACTGATGAATCACTGAATTCTACTTTTGATTTTAGTATATGTGCTGCCAAAGCGAGCACTAAATTCTACTTCTGAAACTAATAAAATATACAATTTCTGGGTCATAGGATAGCTCTATTTTTAACTTTCTGAGAAACATCCCCACTGTTTTCCAAAGTGGCTGTACCACCTTGCATTCCCACCAACAGTGTAAGAGGGTTCCCCTTTATCCACAACCTCTCTAACATTTGTTGCTTCTTGCCTTGTCAATTTTTGCCATTCGAACTAGTAAAAGGTAGTCTCTCAATGTGGTTTTGATTTGAATTTCCCTGATGGCTAATGATGAATATTTTTTCATGTGTCTGTTAGCCATTTGTATGTCTTCTTTGAAGAAGTGTCTGCTCATGTCTTCTGCCCATTTTTTTGACTTATTTGTTTTTTGGATGTTGAGTTTGAGAAGTTCTTTATAGATATTGGATATCAGCCCTTTGTCTGTAGTGCCATTTGCAAATATTTTCTCCCATTCTGTGTGTTGCCCCTTTGTTTTTTTGACTGCTTCCTTTCCTGCGCAGAAGCTCTTTATCTTGATGAAGTCCCAAAAGTTTATTTTCACTTTTGTTTCCCTTGCTTTTGAAGATGTGACTTGAAAGAAGTCGCAGTGGTCTATGTCAAAGAGGTTACTGCCTATGTAGTCCTCTAGGACTTTGATGGATTCCAGTCTCACATTGAAGTCTTTAATCCATTTAGAGTTTATGTTTATGTATAGTGAAAATGAATGGTGGAGTTTCATTCTTCTATGTATAGCTATCCAATTTTTCCAGCACCATTTATTGAAGAGACTATCTTTTTTCCATTGGATATTTTTTCTTGCTTTGTTGCAGATTAGTTGATCATAGAGTTGAGGGCCCATATCTGGGCTTCTATTCTTTTCCATTGATCTATGTGTCTGTTTTTGTGTCCATACCATGCTGTCTTGGTAGTCACAGCTTTATAATATAGCTAGAAATCAGGCAATGTGATGCCCCCAGCTTTTTCTTTTTCAACATTTCCTTGGCGACTCGGGTCTTTCTGGTTCCATACAAATTTTAAGGTTGTTTGTTCCAGCACTCTGAAAAATGCCATTGATATTTTGGTTAGGATGGCTTTGAAAGTATAGATTGCCCTGGGTAGCACAGACATTTTAACAATCCATGAGCATGGAATGTTTTCCCATCTTCTTGTGTCTTCTTCAATTACTTTAATAAGTGTTCTGTAGTTTCTAGAGTATAGCTCCTTCACCTCTTTGGTTAAGTTTATTCCAAGGTATCTTAGGGCTTTTTGTGCTATCATAAATGGAATTGATTCCCTAATTTATTTTCTACAGTCACACTGTTAGTGTATAGGAAAGCAATTGGTTTCTGTGCATTGATTTTGTATCCTGACACATTACTGAATTGCTGTATGAGTTCTAGTAATTTAGGGGTAGAGTCTTTTGAGTTTTCCACAGAAAATGTCATGTCATCTGTGGAGAGAGAATTTGACTTCTTCTTTGCCAATCTGAATACTTTTTATTTCTTTTTGTTGTCTGTTGTCTGCTGCTGTTGCTTGGACTTCTAGTAGTTCGTTAAACAATAGTGGTGAGAGTGGGCATCTTTGTCATGTTCCTGATCTTAAGGGAAAGACTCTCAGCTTTTCCCCATTGAGAATTATATTCACTGTGGGCTTTTCATAGATGGTTTTTATGAAATTGAGTAATGTTCCCTTTATCCCTATACTCTGAAGAGTGACAGATGTAGTAAAAAGAAGGGCCACATGCACCCCAATGTTCATAGCAGCAATGTCTACAATAGCCAAACTGTGGGAGCTAAGAGGCCCTTCAACAGATGAATGGGTAAAGAAGATGTGGTCCACATATACAATGGAATATTACTCAGCCATCAGAAAGAATGAATAGCCAACTTTTGCATCAACGTGGACACAACTGGAGGAGATTATGCTATGTGAAATAAGCAGAGAAAGTCAATTATCTTATGGTTTCATTTGTTTGTGGAACATGAGGAATATCACAGAGGACATTAGTAGAAGGAAGGGAAAAATGGAGGGGGGGAAGCAAAAGGAGAAGCAAACCATGAGAGACTATGGACCCTTGGAAACAAATTGAGGGGGTTTCTGGGGGGAGTGGGGGATGTGTTAGCTCACTGATGGGTATTAAGGAAGGCACATATTGCATGGAGCACTGGGTGTTTTATGCAAAAAATGAATCATGGAACACTACATCAAAAACAAATGATGTATTGTATGATGACTAATATAACATAATAAAAAATACACATAAGATTTGCAATCTTTACCACTTCTAAATGTACCTTTCAGTAGTATTAAGTATATTCACATTATTGTGAAACCAATCTCCAGAAAGTTTTTTAAAGATATATTTATTTATTTGAGAGAGAGAGAAAGAGAGAGAGCAGGTACAAGTGAGGGAAGGGACAAAGGGAGAGATTCTTCAAGGAGACTCCGTGCTTAGCCTGGAGTCTGATGTAGGGCTCAACCCTGGAACCTATGAGATCACAACCAGTGCCATAACCAAGAGTCTGACACTCAGCCTTCTGAGTCATGCAGGTTCTCCTGTCTCCAGAAGTTTTTGATCTTCAAACCTGAAACTCTATATCCAGTTAAACTTTTTCTCCTTATCCCCTGCCCACAGCCCTTGGCAACCACCATTTTTCCTTCGGTTTCTATGAATTTGTTTACTTTAAGATACTTCACTTGAGTGGATTATACATTCCTTGTACTTTTCTAATTGGTTTATTTCACTTAGCATAAGGTCTTCAAGTTTCATCCGTGATGTAGCATGTGTCATTTCATTCCTTTCAATGGCTGAGTAATATTCCATTGTATGCAAATATCACATTTTCTTTATCTATTCATTCATGGATAGACCCCCGGGTTGCTTCTACCTTTTGATTGCACTATTGTAAACATGGGTGTACACTCTGCCTAACATTTTTCATCACAACTTAAGTCCTTTTATTTTGTAAAAAAGTTCTAAATTAATAGAATATCTTGTGTTCTTAACACAATAAAAAGAAATTATTAGTTCTTTATAAAGTGCCATTGCATGATATGTCTCTATGTAAAAATACTTCCTGCTGAAGAAATTCAACACATTAGAAGTATTCGATAAAATTTCAGTCTATGTTACTTCTTTGAATGGAGTTGTGAACTGGGCAGTATCCATTTCCCAAGAAGGGAAAAAAAAGAGTTGGTGTAGTATGAACACTTCCAAATTTGTATCACCCAGAGATTAATGCTCTGGATTTTTCTGACATGCATCTTGATGGTGATGATGCTAAATGTGCCTCATAGGTCATCTACATTTCTAAATTAACCCACATCATTATGTTTCAGGAATCAAAATTTCTGAGTAAGTCACCTCTTTGTTGTTGTTGAATTATGATAACTTTAAAATGACTGCCTCTCTTCATGATAATTTAATGATCTAATTCCTAATGTGGTATTAGAGGCTTTAGGTGGGGAGTACTATATACCTATGTTGTGTCCTACTCTTCTAGGAGATAAAATTAATGTTCAGAAAATGAGGTCTTTCAAGGGACATGACTGTCAGATATAGTTAATTGCACAAACTGAATCATCTTTTCTTTTTTCTTTTTATTGCAAGGCAAATATAAAAAATGTTTCTAGTTAAATAGTGTTGTTTTTGAGACAAAAGACCTATGCTTTGTAAACTGGAGACAATATTGTACTAGACCAGAATTATCTGATGATATGAGCTAATTGTCATGAAAATAAAATGTTTCACACTTTTTTTTATTATGATAGCACCACAACTAAGAAATCTTGATTTTTGTAAATATAAATTAACATTGCTCATAAACACACATATACATATCTTACACATAAACTATTATATATATACATATATAATATGAAGATATATAGATCTTCATATTATATATCTATAGATCTAGATATCTAGATCTAGATATCTATATATATATATATATATATATATATCTTCATATTATAAATAAGCAAACTGAGGCCTAGGCAGGTTACGGGACTTATCACAAGGCCCCACAGTCTATTAATGTCAATGATGGAATACCTTAAGCTCTTGTTACCCAGGCTGTTTTAACTCAAACAGCCTTTTGATAAACAAGAAAGTTTTGTTAAGTTGTAAGGAGTTTCTGAGAGAGACAAATTTCCCTCCCCTTCCCCACAAGTCAGCCCCTTTAAAATCACTGGTATGCTTAGAAGATGGTTTATTTTCTATATACTTCTACACACTGATTATGTTAAACTTTTATTTTTCTGTGGTCAAACATTTTTTTTTCAAATTCATATATCCTCCTCTGAGCCTCCTTCCATTACCCTCCAAACACTAGCTGAGAACCATATTATTATTATTTTTAAATTATTTATTTATTTGATAGACAGAGATCACAAGTAGGCAGAAAGGCAGGCAGAGAGGAAGAGGGAGAAGAAGTCCCCCTGTCAAGCAGAGAGCCCGATGCTGGACTCAATCCCAGGACCCTGGGATCATGACCTGAACCAAAGGCAGAGGCTTTAACCCACTGGGCCACCCAGGTGCCCCAAAAACCATATTATTTTAATTAGCCTGCTCTTTGGCTACATTTAAAACATGATTTTTATTTAGAAATATTAAGCCGATGGCTCCAACTTGTATAGACCATCTCTAAAGAATGCTACAAATATGTGAATTTTGCATCACAGCTATACTTTTTGTTTCCTAATTTATATCTATCCCTAATTCCGCCTTGTGCTGACAGTCTCTTCAGACAAAGAAAAGTTAACATTAGGCTTTATGTCAGTTGTTAAGGAGTCTATTCTTTAATTTCTCCTATTTCTTGACCTCCTAATTTCCTTCTATTTTATTCCATTATGGTTAAGAAAAGACACTTGATATGATTTCAATCCTCTCAAATTCGGTAAGGCTTGTTTTGTGACTGACCCATCATTTGATCTCATACTAGAAAATGTTCTGTGTGACTTGAGAAGAAGGCGTATTCTGCTGCTATTGAATTGAAGGTTCTGTACATGCCTGTAAGATCCATTTGGCCTATAGCGTTATTCAAGAACACTATTTCCTTATTGATTTTCTGTCTGGATGATCTATCCATTGTTGAAACTGTGGTATTGAAGTCCTTTGCTCTTATTGTACTGCTATCTATGTCTCCCTTCCATTCTGCTAGCATTTGCTTTATATATTTGGGTTTTCCAATGTTGGGTGCATATATATTTACTACTGTTATATCCTCTTGATGAACTGATCTCTTCATCACTATGTAGTGATCTTCTTTGTCTTTTGACTTCCAGATTTCAAATTATATTATGAAACTATAATAATCAAAACAGTATGATACTGCCATAAAAATATATACATAGGCCAATGAAACAGACTAGAGAGCCCAGAAATAAATCTTCATACATATGGTCAATTAAGAATACACAATGAGGAAAGGAACACTTTCAATAAATGATATTGGGACAACTGGATATATAAATGCAAAAGAAATGAAATTGGATCCTCATGCTATACACAAAATTTAACTCAAAATGGATTAAATTTAATACCTGAAACTGCAAAATCCCTAGAATAAAACAGAGAAAAAAAAAAAACTCCTTGACATTGATCTTAGCAATGATTTTTTTGAATATGACATCAATAATACAGGCAATGAAAGTGAAAATGACAAGTGGGATTACCTTAACCTAAAAAGCTTCTGTAGAGAAAAGAAAATAATCAACAAAATGAAAAACTACCTTATGGAATGGCAGAAAATACATGTAAACCATATACTTGGTAAAGTGTTAATATTTTGTTTCTCCAAAGAAGACATACAAATAGCCAAGTATAAGAAAAGGTCCTCAACATCACTAATCATCAGGGAAATAAAAGTCAAAACCACAGTGAGATACTACCTCACACCTATTAGGATGACCACTATCAAAAAGAGAAAACAAGTGTTGGCAAAGTTGTGGAGAAAAGAGAACTTTTGGACACTATGGTGGGAATGTAAATTGGTACAACCATTATGGAAAACAAGATGGAGTTTCCTCAAAAAAATTAACATAAAGCAGAGTACCTGGGTGGCTCAGTAAGTTAGGGCCCTGCCTTAGGCTCAGGTCATGATCTCAGGGTCCTGGGATAGAGCCCCACAACAGGCTCTCTGCTCAGCAGGGAGCCTGCTTCCCCCTCTCTCTCTGCCGGACTCCCTGCCTACTTGTGATCTCTCTCTGTCAAATAAATAAATATAATCTTAAGAAAAATTAATATGAAGCTACCATATGATCCAACAATCCTATTTCTGGGTTTATATCCAAAGAAAATAAGATCAGTATCTCAAAGAGACATTTGTCCTCCTATATCCACTGCAACATTATTCACAGTAGCCAACATATAGAAACAACCTGAGTATCTGTCAATAACTGAATGGATAGAGAAAATGTGTGTGTGTGTACACACATATACACACATACATGCACACATGGAATGTTATTCAGTCTTAAAAAAAGAAGGAAATCCAGCTATTTATGATAACCTAGATGAACCTGGAGGACATTGTGCTAAGTAAAATAACCCCAACATGTAAAGACAAATAATGTATGATCTCACTTATAGGTGGAATCTAAAAAGATCAAATTCATAGAACTATAGTGTAGAATGGTAAAGGTTAGGGGGTGAAAAATGGGGAGAGGTTGACCAAAAGATACAAAGTTCCAGTTATAAAATGAAAGCTTCTGGGGTTCTAATGAACAACATAGTGACTATAGTTAATATTGTGTTGGATACGTGAAATTTGCTAAGAGAGTAGATCTTAAGTGTTCTCACCACAAACAAAAAAGTAGTAACTATGTGAGGTGATGGATGTGTTAATTGTGGTAATCATTTCACACTGTGTATGTATTAAACCATCATGTTATACACTGCAAACAAAATAAAACAAATATTTTTTCCTTCCTTCCTTCCTCCCTCCCTTCCTCCCTTTCCTTCCTTGTTGTTTTCTTGCTTTCCTTTCTTTCTTAAGTAATCTGTGGATCTCACCCCAAGGAACTTCTTGCACTGATGTAGATTACATAAATTCTACCCTATGCATTTTGAGAAATATGATATCAGAAACTTAATTAACTCTGCTTGGTCTTTGCATGAGAAAAGTAAATATTGGGGCACGTAAGTGGCTCAGTGGGTTAAAGCCTCTGCCTTCGGCTCAGGTCATGATCCCAGGGTCCTGGGATCAAGCTCTGCATTGGGCTCTCTGCTCAGCATGGAGCCTGCTTCCTCCTCTCTCTCTGCCTGCCTCTCGGCCTACTTGTGATCTCTGTCTGTCAAATAAATAAATAAAATCTTTAAAAAAAGAGAAAAGAAAAAGAAAAGTAAACATTAGCTGTCGTTGAGAGATAAAGCCTGGAATCTCAGTGGCTTAACACATTGGTTTCATCATGTAAAAACCAATCCACAGTAGGGTGGAGATGAGAATGAGATCTATGTTTATATTTGTCAGTTTGGGCTACCATATAAACACCACAGATTGGGTGGCATAAGCGACAGAAATTTATTTGCCCAAATTTCTGGAGGCTGGAAGTCCTCAATCAAAGTACCCACAGGTTGATTTCTGGTGTGGCCACTCTCTGTTGTTTTTTTTTTTTTTCCAATTTATTTATTTTCAGAAAAACAGTATTCATTATTTTTTCACCACACCCAGTGCTCCATGCAAGCTGTGCCCTCTATAATACCCACCACCGGTACCCCAACCTCCCACCCCCCCCGCCACTTCAAACCCCTCAGACTGTTTTTCAGAGTCCATAGTCTCTCATGGTTCACCTCCCCTTCCAATTTACCCAAATTCCCTACTCCTCTCTAACGCCCCTTGTCCTCCATGCTATTTGTTATGCTCCACAAATAAATGGAACCATATGATAATTGACTCTCTCTGCTTGACTTATTTCACTCAGCATAATCTCTTCCAGTCCCGTCCATGTTGCTACAAAAGTTGGGTATTCATCCTTTCTGATGGAGGCATAATACTCCATAGTGTATATGGACCACATCTTCCTTATCCATTCATCCGTTGAAGGGCATCTTGGTTCTTTCCATAGTTTGGCGACTGTGGACATTGCTGCTATAAACATTGGGGTACAGATGGCCCTTCTTTTCACGACATCTGTATCTTTAGGGTAAATACCCAGGAGTGCAATTGCAGGGTCGTAGGGAAGCTCTATTTTTAATTTCTTGAGGAATCTCCACACTGTTCTCCAAAGAGGCTGCACCAACTTGCATTCCCACCAACAGTGTAAGAGGGTTCCCCTTTCTCCACATCCTCTCCAACACATGTTGTTTCCTGTTTTGTTAATTTTGGCCATTCTAACTGGTGTAAGGTGATATCTCAATGTGGTTTTAATTTGAATCTCCCTGAGGGCTAGTGATGATGAACATTTTTTCATGTGTCTGATAGCCATTTGTATGTCTTGATTGGAGAAGTGTCTGTTCATATCTTCTGCCCATTTTTTGATGTGTTTGTCTGTTTCGTGTGGGTTGAGTTTGAGGAGTTCATTATAGATCCTGGATATCAACCTTTTGTCTGTACTGTCATTTGCAAAATGGTGGACTTCCTGCTGAGTCTTCACATGGCCTTTTCTCTGTGCATGCTCAAAGAGAAAGAGCAAACAAGCTCTGGTGGCCTTTCCTTTTCTTATAAGGACATCAATCCTATCAACTTTATTTAACCTTAAATATCTCCTGACAGGTCTTATTTCCAAACATAGTCACATTGGACAAAATATGTCAAAATATGAATTCTCAGAGAAGGACACAATTTGGTCCACAACAATGCCTATACACAATCTTTCAGAAATCTAGGCTGAAAAAATATACACCACCCTTCTACAAGGTGTCCCTGAGTGTCGACATTAAGTAGCAACAAGGGAAGAAAAAGAGTATTGTGCACAGGAGGGTAGAGGGCCAAGGATATTCATCACTTCTGCAGAGGTCCCACGGTGATGCAGGCATATGTCACCTAACTGCAAGGGAGACTGGGAAATACTGTACAGAGTAAGCCCAGTGTAAAATAAATGGGTTTGATGAATATCTCTCCAATCTGTACTGCAGGCTTTGATGCTCCCAAATATTGTTTAAAAAAAAAAAAAAAGTTTGCCTTTTCTTTGCTCTTCCAGACTGTTATCTAGCTCATGCTAATTTCAAATTCTTCCCACAATTTTCCCACGTGCTTTCACCTATGGAGCTATGTAACTCAAGAAGTATATGGACAGGGGCACCTGAGTGGCTCAGTCAGTTAAGCATCTGCCTTTGGCTCAAGTAATGAATCCAAAGTCCTAGGATCCAGCCCAGCATTGGGCCCCCTGTTCAGCAAAGAACCTGCTTCTCTCTCCCTCTGCTGCTCCCCCTGCTTGTATGCTCTCTCTTTCAAATTATTAAAATCTAAAAAAAAAAAAGGAAGTAAATGGACAATATGTTCATATAAGGAAGAGGAAGGGAAAAAAAAAAAGGAAGAGGGAGTGCGAAGCCACATTCAGCTTAGGTTTAAAATCTATACAATGAGAGAAGAGCCAATGTGTGTCCATTTGACAATGTACATGCAATGAATGGTGAAGAGCTTCAACCACTTTAAACACGAGAAGTCTTGAAGCCCTCACCTTGCACGTGCAGAATCATCAGAATTGTGTACAGTATCTCGGTGTATACAAGAAAAGAGAAGTCCTGTGTGTGTTTCATGTTTTCTGTCATTGTAAGAATGCATAGCAAGAGGGGCGCGCCTGGGTGGCTCAGTTGGTTAAGCATCTGCCTTTGGCTCAGATCATGATCTCAGGGTCCTGGGATGGAGTCCCATGTCGGACTTTCTTTCTGCTCAGGGGGAAATCTGCTTCTCTCTCTCCTTCTTCCCCTCCCCACTGTTAGTGCTCTCTGTCTTTGTCTTCAGCTTGGTTTTTCTCAAATAAGTAAAATCTTAAAAGAATGAAAAAAAAAAAAAAGAAGAAGAATTGACAGCAGGAGAGCTGGGATAAGATCCTGGACAAAGAGGCAATACAAAGCACAGTTATCTTCCTTTCACTCTCTCTACTATCTTTCCAGAAAACCCCATGTAAACCTTAAGCACACTTCAAAACCGTGTGTTTAGACAGGTTTATCTCCCAAGCACCAAGCCCCATGCCACTCCCCCATACACTGGGGTGCTCTCTGGCCACCACTCCTAGGATAAGCTCCTGAGTGGGTCAAGTGTGTAGGAAAACTCCCAGGGCCACCCTGAAGAGGTAAGAATCCTGGTCTCCTACACAAGAAAGCAAGCTGGTCTAGTGCAGAAGCAGGGTGTGCTGGGTGTGCCATTCATTCCTCGGTAAATGATTCCTCAGAACCCACTCCTCCCTCCTCCAGTTAATTCTTCTAGTAGAATTAAACTCTGTGTTCCCCCCCCACTCTTCTCTAAAGGGTACACATGAAGACCCATTCTTTTTTTTTTTTTTAAGGAATCTGGGTTTAATAGACTAAAAATTACTTTTTCTTTTCCTTTTTTTTTTTAAGATTTTATTTATTTATTTGACAGCAAGAGAGAGAGAGACAGCGAGAGCAGGAACAGGAGCAGGGGGAGTGCAAGACAGAAAGGAGGTCTCCCGCTAAGCAGGAAGCCTGATGCAGAGCTAGATCCCAGGACACCGGGACCATGACCCAAACCGAAGGCAGATGCTCAACTACTGAGCACCCAGGTGCTCCTAAAAATTACTTTTTCTTTAAATTTCCTGAAAACAGTAAAATTCCTTTGCCATTCTTTTTTTCCCCCATACATTCCTCTTTACTGTACTTTCAAAGTAAGCCTTTTTCATAACCCTGAAGTGGTTTTGTCTTTAGGTTGTCGGTAAAAACAAGTTGGCCTCTTTGACTCAGCCCATTGAGATATGAGTGCACTGAATGTGTGCAATGGGCCATTGCCGGAGTTGCTGTTTTTCAATTTATGTCTGAGCTGGAAAAGTCCAAGGAGAATTCTACTTGTGTAGGTTGCATAATAGCCAGCAAACAAAGCTGAACTGGATAAGAGCTTAAAGAAAATAAGAGAAACATAATGTGTGATCGAGGCCACAGATACTGTAGTACAGGGAGTGAGAGCATGTCAAGGTGAAAAGAGGCTGCAAATTTACTAAGTGACTCAGTCCTTCCTGAGAGCTCTCTGCTATATCACCTCCGCGCAGCTGCAGACTTTGCCTTTAGTTTTATAAAGATTAGAGTGAGAAAGAAGCTGCTTTGAAAAAGGGGGAGGGGTGGGGACCAGTTTCAGTGCACCAGCATGTAGTATGATCTATTGTACCCTGTTATATCTATGTATCCTCTTATTCTCACCTCATGGCATACATATAGTAGATGCTCAATAAACGTCTGCTTCATTGAATTGCTAAGCTCTGTTCTCTTCTTAAGGAAGCCAACACCACATGCTGCTTGCCACCTCTTGAGTAATCAATATTTTGGTGGCTTCTTCATTTCTCCAACAAATAGTTCCAATTAAACAGCTCCATCCATGTTTCTTTTCATAGTTTGGCTATTGTGGACTAGAGCGTATCATGCTTAGCGAAATAAGTCAAGCGGAGAAAGACAACTATCATATGATCTCCCTGATATGAGGAAGTGGTGATGCAATATGGGGGCTTAAGTGGGTAGGAGAAGAATCCATGAAACAAGATGGGATAGGGAGGGAGACCAACCATAAGTGACTCTTAATCTCACGAAACAAACTGTGGGTTTCTGGGGGGAGGGGGGTTGGGAGAAGGGGGGTAGGGTTATGGACATTGGGAAGGGTGTGTGCTTTTGGGTAAATTGGAAGGGGAGATGAACCATGAGAGACTATGGACTCTGAAAAACAGTCTGAGGGGTTTGAAGTGGCTGGGGGGTGGGAGGTTGGGGTGCCCAGTGGTGGGTATTATAGAGGGCACAGCTTGCATGGAGCACTGGGTGTGGTGAAAAAATAATGAATACTGTTTTTCTGAAAATAAATAAATTGGGAAAAAAAAAAAAAAAAAAAAAACAGCTCAACCTTTAACTCATCTGTGGGAGCACTGCCTGCCCTCATCTCCTGGTTATGCCAGAGTAACCTTCAGACCTACTAAAAGGCAACCCTTCTTCCTTAATATCTCCAATATTCTTCCTTAATATCTTCCTTAATATCCTTAATATCTTCCTTAATATCTCCAATAAGAGTCCCCAAAGACACAAGGAACATGGAATCTCCACCATTTATTACATTTACTTTCCTTCAAGTACAAAGCATCAGATGTTTCTGCATTCAGGAGAAAGAAGGAAAAGAAAGAAAGAAAGAAAGAAAGAAAGAAAGAAAGAAAGAAAGAAAAGAAGGAAGGGAGGAAGGAAGGAAGGAAGGAAGGAAGGAAGGAAGGAAGGAGAAGAGAGAATGAAAGAAAGAAAGAAAGTCACGAGTCATCATGAGAAGACCATAGGTTTTGGATTCAGACTGATCCATATTCTAATCCCCACTGCACTTGTAGCTGTGAAACCAGGGGGGAAATGGCATGATCTTTCCCAATCTGTTCCATTATCTGCACAACAGTCATGCCTACTTATAGGGATGATCCAGGAATTAAGTGAGAAAACACCTGTGCAATAAGGTTGACAATGTACTAAGAGTCAAATATAGGTAAAGAAATATAGTTCCTTGGTATTCTGTAGCTGGTCCACTTTTTCTGAGTTCACACTCCATTTGATAGTGGAGGCAGATCTTCATCTGACCCAGGAACAGAAAGTCATTTAGGTAATGCTATCTGTTCTAGATGCTATTCAGACTTTTAGTTTCCCTCCCCTTTCCCTGATCTTCCCTCAGAAATTACCAGACATATGAAGGGGTTTACTCTGTCCTTTTCATAGAGGGAAGAGAAGGCTCAGGTCATGCAGGGTACCCTATGCTCTCCATGGTTTGCTGTGGACAGGCTGGCCTATATTGGTTGCAAAGCTATGACTAGTTCTCCAAGCTATGAGTAGTTCTCCCTATTCTTTTTGAAACGAAGCATCCATACCCACCACAGAAGTCCACCACTCTAGGCATTCACATGTGCTCCCCAATTCCATCTCACCTTTTCCTGTTTGCTTTGACCCCAAGCCTTTGAAAAGTTGCCCTCTCCTTTCTCAACACTTTCTCTGCCCGTCTAGTGCACAGGGGGACTTCTGGATTCCTATCATATAAACCACAGACAAAGAGGAGCCAGGCCTGTATCTCCGGCTCCTGCATCTGGACCCACCCTGTGGGGCTGCTTCAGTGCCATGTTAGGGGTGCAGAAGCCATTTTAGGGGCCTGCAACCTCCCCCACAGTCCATCCTAGAGAATAAGCTATTCCCTTGATATTTGTATGCTGCCTCACACTCATTTCTATGTTCCTAAAAGAGTTCTGCAACTTGATATATGATTCTTAAGTGGGGAGATAGAAATAAGAACACTTTTTACCCTACTGGTTTTTTTGTTTTTTTGTTTTTTTGTTTTTTTTCTGTGATCCCTCGGGGCAAGAAGGGATAAAAACATTTTCCTCCTCCTCCTCCTCCCTCTTTTTTTTTTTTTCCTTTTCCTTTCCTTCCTGTCTGAAAGGAACTTGTCCTATATCATCGGTTCCTTGTTCCTAACTTCTTTAAGACACCAGTGTCACAGTTCAGTCCACATGTTGGGAGGGGTGCAAGAAATCAGTCCGCCCGCAATAGAACCTAAGCAGGAAAGGATCTCCAATGCCTTGTAATTGCTACAGACAAAAAATGCTTGGACCAAAGCCTGGAATCTTCTATGTATTTGCAATAGGTAAATATGCTAAACTATATGGTCATTTCTGTGCATAAATCAAGCATTATGCTTTGAACTCATGAATCCAAAACATTTTATAAGACAAGCACCAGACTCGATATGCCCACTCCACTATCTCTAGGCAGAATTCTGCCCAATCTATCTAGATTAAGGACCTTTGTGCAGGTCTTTGTGATGGTTGCACCATAAACCCAAGTTAACTAATCCCAGTATTAACCAGCAGTTACTGTCAGGAATGTTCTCCAAGTTAACTCGCATTCTAAATGCCTAAGGCAAAAGACAAAGTGTGTGCTTCTCTCTTCCTGTTTATTTGTGGATAGTTTTCAGTGATCGGGAAAGAACCAGACTGTAAATGCAGCTTGTCAACCACAACAATGTGGCTTTTCAACTTTTGGCTGATCAAGACATGAAAAGGTAACAATTTGACGACTTTTTATATAAATATAAGTACATATTTTCACAGCTTTGCTTCAAGGCTTAAGCTCCTGCAGCTGATTATTAATTGCCAAGAAATGTCTGCCCAGTCTATCACAGAGTCTTAATTAAGCAAATGCATAGAAATTATAAGGGGGCAGAGGCCCACAGAATTCACCAGGTGTAACGAATTCTAAAGAGGCAGTAGTTACAGATTTCCCAGGGGTGCTAATAATATACACAGCTAGAAGACAATAGAATTAAGAATTCTTTTTTTTTCCCCTCCTCTCTACAAATCTCTTCCCTTTTTAAAAGATACGAACTATTCAGTCCTTAACTCTCAATTTAGGTGCCTCCTCTTTCCAGAGAATTTCTCCGTCTCCTTCTTCCGTCCTCCATTAGGCTACACGGAATGACCCTCCTTCAAACTCCAACTGGTAAACAGCATTACTATTGTTCTAACCACACTCTGCTTTAATTATCTGTGATATGTTTGTCTCCCCCAAAATGTCTACGGCTTGGCTTGGTCCATGCTTTATTTATCAAAATAACCCTGGAATGATATAAAATGTCCAATCCACGGTTATCAGTGAACAATTGTGTTCGGTTAAATAAAATGTCCAAAATCACTGGGTTGAGCTCTCCAGAGCACTTTAGAAACCACGAGAGCAGAAGGGGTTATTTATTTTTACATTTTAAATATTATGCTTATGAACAGAACACACAGTGAGCAAACCTTCAGTGAATTTACTACCTATTTTTGCCAAGCTGGGAACTAAAGCATCTTTGGCTCATATTGTTTGTGAGCTGCTGTGCTTTCCATAATTCATTCCTCAGAGGGCTTTACCAGGGGGCTGGGGGCAGAGAGGCCCCACCGGTAAACAGCAGATGCCCAGCAGACCTAAGGGATGTCTGACACACAGATGATGGAGGGGATGGGAGAAAGGGAGCAGCAGCTCCCGGGATGACATATTTAAGAGCCTGAGGAGGTGTATTGCTTGGAAATTACTGATCATAAGAAATAGTTCCTGCAAACGGTGTATGGTATGTGCCCTTCTGTCCACACTAATTCAGTTGGTAAGCACAGAGAAGCAGAACTCTCCTTGTTGAAGCTCATAGAAATGTCAAGAGTGAAAAGGATGGTGCAGTTAGAAATCCTTTTGCAACCTGAAGCTCTCGCTTGAAGATGAAGTTGGGAGAAGGAGCTAAGAGTGAGCGGACTGGGGCAGCAAGCGGAAGAATGCGTGATCCAATGCTGGCCTCAAGGAGGGGAGATGAAATGATCACTACCTTAGAGAAAGGCAAGTGCTCCCTTTGCTGAGGTCACAGCCTTCCAAGAAGAGATATTTCAGGGCAGTACATGACCACTTTCTCCAAGAAGCTGAGGGCCTGACTTCCTTAATATTCCAAAAGAGAAAAATAGAAGGCAGGCACTGATCTTTAAAGAGGTAGAGGGAAGTCTGAAATCACCATATCGCTGACTGCAGAACTGTTCCTTATAGTGGGGTAAGTGGGATTTATATCCTAAGGAAGGGCACTGGCCCTATTCAAGGATAATAATTTCTGGATTAATAATTACTGGATTTCCATTCTTTTTGGAATTTAAAACAGCAAAGTCTATTAAGCATGCATCATGTGCAAGGTAGTGAGGGAGTATGAGAAGCAAGAGACATTCTCTGCCCCAAATGACCTTAAGGATATATTGTGAAGATCGCAGACATGCATCAAAGTGACCAAACAATGGCATATAAACTTGGCATAGAATGGGCAACGGGTTAATACTGTCATGGATTTCTGCTTTGTGATGAAGTTTGTGGTCTATGTACTAGATTTTAAGTGTATGATATCATCTAAGTTATGCTCATCCCAGACAAATAGAGAGGCCTGAGCTTGGCACTGTCCCCTCCTTGGGCCTTCACACTGAGTCCCTGTGTTTGCTGTCCTCAGGAACTGCCACCTTTTGGTCTCATGAGGCCTCTTTCAGCCCTTATCCCCACTTTCCTGACCTTCTCTGCTAGCCTGTGTAACTGTAGAAGTACGACTAATACACATGAGGACTGTGTGATGATTTTTGTATTTAGACAAGGGATGGATTGGCTCCTACACAGAAGCTACTGCACTTGGAGTCAGAAGTGCAAAGGGTGACCTGAGTCCCTCTCTTACAAGCATGTGCCTTTCGGTAACCCCCTGACATATGCAGCCCACATGTTCTCATCTTCCCAGAACAGAGATCCCAACTTCGGCAGAGGCCAAGGTGTGGGCCCACCAGGAGTGGACAGCATCGAGTCCGTTTTGCTGGAGTGATGGTTTATTTGATGGGAAATACACAAGTTTTTGGAAGTCCTTCATTGGTGAGTATAGGCAAAAGTAAGGGAAACATAGGTTATGGTCAGTTTTTCAACCTCACTTGTAAGTCTCATGAAAACTTGCGAGATGCAGGTTACAAATAACAGGAAAGTATATAATTTTCCTCATATGGTTATTATGAGAGTTAGTCACCAAACAGAGTATCTAATACAGTCTAATTGCATTACCCAAACATTTCTTGAATCTACTATTTTGCACCTGAAATTATTTAGGGAAAAAAAAAATGTTGATAGTAAAAACAGAAGGCTTCGGTTAGAGGAAACTAACTGGGGGTTGGTATTCTTAACGCCCAGGTGGTGGTCATATGTTCTATGTCTCCTCTGGGGGTCGCCCAGCTGCCAGCTCTCAGTGTCTTGAGGCACTGACCCCATCCCACTTCATCTCCGCGTCCTCCACAGCAGCTCATACAGTGGCTTATTGCACTAGAAGTTCGATATAGATGTGCCAAATAAAAAATGAAGAAAATTATAATTAGAAGTCCATAACAGCAAGAAACTGCAATGCTAATGCAGCTGATACTGTGTTTATGAGGAATCATTTAGGAGCCCACAGTCTGGAGATGCTATGCTCATGGGGTACACTGTTAATTAATGAACAGCCAAGTGCTGAGTTCAGGAAGGAGAGAAGACAATTATAGCTCGGCTGCTGGTGAGGCAGCTAACATTCACATGTTAGCTCTGCGTAAAGCCTTGGAAATTTCCATTTTAATAAAAACAACCTTGGAGCATCATAGGAGACAGGAGAATCAGTTCTTTATCCCTGACAGTTTGGCTATCTCCTAAAATGAGGTTTAGCCTGCCTGATGCAAAATCCTGGGTGCAAGTTTTGTTTACATTCACACACCGCCTTAGTGCTCTGTAAGAGAGATCAGAGAGAGGCTGTGGATATGAAACTCCCACCAGGCCTCCTCTCATGCTGAGTATAATTAGATTTTAGTCTTAGGTCAGAGGCAAATGGGTAACTGGGGCAAACTGCTATGAAGCCAGGCACTTTCACATATGACTTAGACTCTGAACTCAAATGAACTTGACCTCTCTTGCAGAGTCCTGCCTCTGTAGAGTCTCTGCTGTCACTCCTGTGTCTCCCTCATTACTAACAGCCCTCTGCCCTTAGCAGTCCTTTTTGGGGTCTCTCATTATTTATGTTCTTGATAGACTCACTCTTTCCTTAGATCTCTGGCTAAGGATCCGTATTTTCAGCAGTCCACAATACTTTGCAACGCTAAGAGAAAGGCCCTTACTTAATACTTATTTGTGGATTGGCAAGAACTGGACCCCAGCAGGGTAGTTTGGCTGGCTGATACCAAGAAACCAGTTCGAGTGAGCTGGGTAATTGAAAGCATTTTTGTGTAAAAACCATGCATGGAGAGTTTAATCAAGATAACTATGATTCATCCAAGTGCTGAAAACAGTCAAATAACTATG
This sequence comes from Neogale vison, assembly GCF_020171115.1. NCBI lineage: Eukaryota > Metazoa > Chordata > Mammalia > Carnivora > Mustelidae > Neogale > Neogale vison. The sequence goes on along the minus strand of NC_058093.1, from coordinate 93,137,099 downwards.
TTTGAAACCTGAGGGATAAAAGAAGGCACAGTGCGCAACCCTCTTCATCCATGTGATGATGTCAAAGATTCTTTGGAAGTTTGGTGTCCCTATCAATGCCTTTATCCAGGGGCTAACAGTGAATGTGAAGGAGGACAGCCAGTCCTGGGACTCAAAGCCAGTAAGGAGTCAGGACTGGTCTATGGCAGTGAGTAGAGGTGACTGGGTGTTCTAGCAAAGCAGAGAACATATCCTGTAGGAACGGTAGACTCCAGGGAATCAGGGATTAGGTGCGAGGACAGCAAGACCTAAGTAAGACCTAAGTAAGCAAGACACAGCAAGGGAATAATAATGAATGTAACCGTGGCCTTTTTAATGTTTTCGATTACTGTTTTAACACATTACTACACACTTAGTGGCTTAAAACAACATGGATTTACTATCTTTTAGTTCCAGAGGCCAGAAATACAAAATGCATCCCATGAGGATAAAATCAAAGTGTTGGCAGGGTTGCCTTCCTTCTAGGTATAATCCATGTTCTTGCCTTTTCCAGCTTCTAGAAGCTACCCATACTCTTTGACTCATGGCCCCCTTCAATCAAATCTTTCTCATGATGTCATTTCTCTGGTTGTACCTGTTCTGCCTCCTTCTTCCACTGATTTTACATGTTCTGGATATCCTCTCTTGCCTTATTTCCAGAACATTCCCTAACAGTCAGGAACTATACCCCTTGGCAACAGTGAAGTCCTCTCTAGAGAAATGGAAGAGCCCTAGAAACTATGTCTACATATTGTCAGTAAAGGGAGTCTCAATGAAAAAGCCAAACTTTTGATCACCCTCTGTGATAAAACTCTCTTGTTGGCAAATTCTAGCTCTGCACCCTGAGTTGGACCCTAAGATCCTATTTAGAAACTCAGAACCAGGCCTGTGACAAACATGCAGATGTTTATATAAATTCTGTCTTCATTCCCTAACCCTTAGGGAACCTGGTGTCTAGGTCAATCATGCTTTTATTCAGCTTCTCCAAGAGTTATCCTCCTGGGATGTGAGAAAGGGGTGTCATGTATTCTAGCAGCTGTCAACCAAAAGGATATCTGGAATACAGAATTGAAAGACAAAGTACCTGATCCGAAAAAGGCCAAATTATGGTGATAACATTTGCATTTAAACAGATCTGATAACAGTGCTTGAATGGAGTATAACGAGGCATTGGTGAGAACATAGTAAGATGAACACAGAACGCAATGAGCAGAACGCATGGATCAGAGAAGTGTTGTCTCTCTTGGGGAAGAGTTTCAGAAGACTTCCCAGCATGAGGAACCCTGGAACAAGGAGTTTTTGAAAGATGGCATGGTGGAATTTCCAAGTAGCAAGAGGCAGAAAGATGGCATGGTGGAATTTCCAAGTAGCAAGAGGCATTAAGACAGGTATCTGGAAATCTTAAAATGGTCTGCTGTTCTTGGGAAACACAAAGAAGTTATGAGTGATGCTCTTCTGGCCCTGAGAACAAGTATTTGCTCGCTCTCAGAATCCAGATTAGAAGGAACTATGCGCTTATACCATGATGTTGCTTCAGAAAAATACAATTGTTTACTTACTCCTTGAAATGTTTTGGCTGCCCATTTTCATCATCTTTCTCAGTGTGACTCTGTCTGCACACCTATTACTTCCTTTTTCCTTAACTACCCTGGTTCCTAGGTAATTCAGGAAAGATACGAGGCTGACTCAGTCAAAAGGAAACAGAAAAGAGTAATTTAAACATAAAGTGATGGGAACTGCAGTTTTAATCCACATCTATTGCTATCAGAGTCCAGCTGGATTTTAGCTTTGACTGTGAGTTTCTTAAGAAATCATTAAAGTATAGATTTATAGATAGATGATCTTTACCTAGACATGTTACAATATTACATGAGGGTACACGGCCCCTAACCCCTGTGCTCTGAAAACTTAGATCTCTGGTCAGTGTCTTTCTAGCCTGCTTCAGCCCTGCTTAGGTCAACAGGATTTCTCCCTTCAATGGAAACAGGGTCACAAGCCACCAGGTGGCAGTGGTTGTTAAAAGCGGATACAAGTCAAGAATATTCTGTTCCTTTTTTCATTCTGGCCATTTCTGAAGAACTTTTAGGTGTTCTAAAGTTTCATCTAAAGGTTCTAAAGGTTCTAAAGTTTCATCTAAAACACCCAGCCAGAACTTTCTTTCCTATGGTCAGTGCCATTCTCTCAATTTTCCAAGTTAGGAATTTTAAATTATATTTCACCCTAATTCTTTAATTGCTGTTATCCAATTAATCTTTACTTCTTAATAAAACACTGTTGTTATCATATAAATCCTCACAAATTCTCCCAATGCTTTCTTAGCTACTGAGCAGAATCTAAGCATTTCAGGCTAATAATCAGAACTCTACCAATCCATGCCCATTCACCTTTATAGAACCGTGGAATCAGACAGTGCTGTGCTTAGAAGATGCTTAAAAAATTTTGTCCTTTAACTGATATTGGTATATAATTATAAATATACAAATTTATATAAATGATAACATAAGGGATATTGTCCTTCAACCATTTTTATTATGGTCAGATCTATCTGCAAATAATATATCCAAAGCAAGTAAGTCTTTCAAAGCTTACAAGCTGCTGGCGTATAAAGATTATATAAGATTTCAGTATCACCTCAGAATTGAACCACAGACCTGTGGCAGAAGACTACATATCCCTGTTAGAGCCGATTTAATGTTAAAACCTGTTTAACTATTAGGGCCTGCTTAGCCAGAGAACTCCATATTGCCTAGGTAGCCAATTACATCCACGGACTTCATTCCGGGAATAAAAACCCCTGTAGTTCCTGGTATGGTTCCGGGTTTCGATTCCAGGAGTAAACACCTTAACAATAGATTCCAGGTACCTTGGATCTGCGGTTATGCCCTATAAAACCAGCCTGTGAGATCAGAAGAGGGTCGCTCTCTTCGGAGGCAGCCCTGGCCGGTCAGTCTGACTTCTAATGCTTGGCATAGAATAAAGCTTCACATAACTTTCACTTTGTCTCAGTCTCGTTACTTTGATAACAGACCCCAACAATCCCCCTGTGACAAGAAGTAGCTTTTTCTTCCATCAGATAAACTCGTTTAGTTCATTCATATCCAGGAAACAAACTCACCAACTGATTTAAGATTTCATGCTGACAGTAATAAGAATTTCATCTTGCATGCATAGAATGGGATTTATAAGTGCATAACATGATTTTACTTATTATATCACTTAAATTTATTATATTATTTGAGCCTTACAGGTATCATGTGTGGTTGACAGAAAAGTATTAGTTGTTCTATTTTACAGAAAAAGGCACTCAATTTTAGTGGAAATAACGTATTTGCTCATGGTGATAAGAACAAGAAGTGGGAGCAATAATGACTTACACTGGATTTCCAGACCCCTGGTTACAATTACAAACTGGAAAAACTTATAATGTTGGAGAAGAGGCAGGCTGTCACTTTGGCTCACTTTACTACTAGAATCTTCTACCCACGTCTGGAAGAAACTCTGTCTTGGTATCAAGGGACAGTCCAGCAAAATTAATGGGATTTGATTGACTAATGAACTTCTCTGCCACTCAAATGTAATTTCCAAGCTTTTTTTTTCCCCCTCCAGAAACCCTTTTTCATAAGAAAATGTTAAACCGAGGGGTGCCTGGGTGGCTCAGTTGGTTAAAGCCTCTGCCTTTGGCTCAGGTCATGATCTCAGGGTCCTTGGATCAAGCCCTGCATGGGACTTTCTGCTCAGCAGGGAGCCTGCTTCCCCTCCCACCCCTCTGCCTGCCTCTCTGCCTAGTTGTGATCTCTGTCTGTTAAATAAATTTTAAAAACTTAAAAAAAAAAAAAGATAGTGTTAAACTGAGCTGCTCTGGTTGACAGAGAACCCAGAAAACTGCAAGATTGCCTTATTCTGTTTTCTTTGTGCAGATCCTGAAGTACCCGCAGAACCAGAAGATTCCAAGAAATATAGGAAAAGGGGGAAAAAAAAGCGTTTGCAGGATTTGGGGTCTTTCTTGACAAGCAAAGAAACTGGGTCTAGTTGATCTAGGGGGAAAAAAAATAAAGACCTATTGTCTACTTTAACCCTCTTGAAGTCTTCTCTCCCAGGGGCCCCTGGAAAAGTGCTGTTGCCCAGGTGCTCGCCAGACCAAGCCTGGGGTGACACCTGGGATTGATGTGACGAGGGTGCCACTTCTTCTATGGAAACATTTGGCCGTGGACCTGATTCTGCTACTGCCCCCCAAAGTCATCCTTGGTGTCATGGCCACTATCAGCGAAAAGTCTCTGTGACTCTTGCATTCCGGGGTCCCCAGTCCCATTCAAAGTTCAGGAGTGTGTCTGATGGAAGCCCTGGCACCCTTGCTCCAGCTTCGAGGGAGGCTGGTGAACCTCAGGGAAGGTGCAACCCCCAGGGCAACTTGAGGGCCCTGAATACAGCGCCTGGGTTCATAGGCTTTGCGGCTTTGGTTCATATTTGTCATTCTCAAACCTAGCCACTCAGACGAATCACCTGGAGAGCTTTGAAGATAAAATAAGTGACAAAATACCACAGGGACCAATTGGATCCGAATCCCTAGAGATAGGGCCCAGGCATCCCTACGTTTCTATCAGTCGCTCCTGGGGGTGTTAATACACAGTGAGTGTTGAAAACCACTGGCTATGATGGTCTCTAAAGTAGTTCCAGCTCTGTTTTTCGGATTTCATTACAACAAGCCCAGTGCTCTTTCCACGTTTTGCACATTTTACTTCTTAGGAAACTGAGTTCCTCATGCCAAAATGCAGCAAACCCCAGGAATAATCATCCTACTTTTTTGCCTCTCAGCCTGTCCCAGCTTCACAAGAGAAAACCTTTTCTCTCTGTTCTTAAGGTGGAAAGATGCTTTTATAATCTCCCATTGATACATACCCACCCCCCCCAACCAGTGGTCTTCCATGTATCCAGAATTGTCTGACATGAGATGCATCCTTCCTACAGAGCCAAATTAGGAATGAAAGGGTGAGAGAAAAAGTCTTTCTCTGGCTTATGAAGGAAAGGTAGCACAGCTTTTCTGGAACATAGTTACGGGCATTCCCTAGCAGTCCAGTCCATCTATTAATTTAACTTCTATCAGGTGCCAGGAACTGTGAGAGGCACTGGGGATCCAATCATGGCTCAAACACATACTTCCTTGCCCCCTTGGCATTTCAGCCTAACGAGGGAGATTTTCACTGATGTTTTGAAGGCAAAGATCTAAGTTATATCAGAGAATAACAGGCTGGAGGAGGCCAGGAAGGGGACTGGATATGGGAGTCAAGGACCACCCCTCTGATGAAATGACTCTGGTGCCATTTGAGGAGTTAGTATGGCTAGATCTGATCTAGAATGCAGCCACCAATAGTCCATGTTTTTCCTCAAGGCAAAGGCAAATTCTTTTTCTCTACTTCAAAAGAGGAGATCAGACAACCAGATGGGCATTTGCTCTACTGCTTTGCTATTTATACTTTGAAACATACTGAGAAATACTGAATCCACTACGGAAAGCAAAACATACATTTGGCAAAACCAGTCTCTTGAGGAAATTTCTCAGGAAGTGCTGGGGCCCATCTTTCTTGAACTGTGTCTGTTTAATAAGATGAAATTTATGCATTCCTGGTTAGCTCACTCAAACCAGTTGCGGAACAAGGCACAGAACACATAGATATTAATCGCTAGTTAATGGCCTCCTGCCTCATAAAAGAAAACGTGTCTTACGTGTTCATCCTTGAATTGGTCAAATTTCTCTTCTTCGGCACATGGGAGATAAGATCTTAGAAATTATTTCCTGAGTGTAGATTTTCAGTGTGACGCTGCCTGTTTTCTGGAGGTGGTCTTTTTTTTTTTTTTTTAAGATTTTATTTATTTATTTGAGAGAGACAGTGAGAGAGAGCATGAGCGAGGAGAAGGTCAGAGAGAGAAGCAGACTCCCCATGGAGCTGGGAGCCCGATTTGGGACTCAATCCCGGGACTCCAGGATCATGTCCTGAGCCGAAGGCAGTCGTCCAACCAACTGAGCCACCCAGGTGTCCCTGGAGGTGGTCTTAAAGAACACTGTCCCATCTGAGCTACCTATTTCTGTGTCTTTTCTAGATCAAACTGAAAGAGCAGAACGAGCCCATTAACCCAGAAGTGGAATGCCATCCCTAACAGACAAGCCCGAGGTGGAGATCATTGATTTACTTCCTGCGCACACACTTTGGGCAGCCAACCTCAAGGACCTCAGAGATCTCACAGGGTGTGACACAGCTGTCAGTAGCTCTGGGCCCACAGGCTATGTGCAGTTAGTTATAGAACAAGGAATCCTAGTTCAAACACAAACTTTTTCATGTCCTAGGCCTTGACCACAGGCACTTCACTGTTCTGGGCCACAGTTTTCTCATCTATAAAATGGGGGTAATGACCCCTACCTCACTAGCAAGGTGATGGAATATTAAAGAAACTGGTGTAAGATTATCATAAACCACAATGCACTTTACAAATAGAAGGTAGTATATTATGATATACTTCTATTTATTTCCTCTCTATTCCCCACCTTTTGTTTTGTTTTGTTTTGTTTGTTTGCAAGACACTTCTGTCAGGCCAACCCCCCAGCACCCCCTGCCCCTGGCAACCTTCTGTGAATCTTTTCCATCAGCACATTTTCTCCACTCTCAGATTGCTCTTATCTAGGTCTGAATTATTTCCTTCACCTCTTATTCAAGGCTTGGTTCTCAAAGGTTTTTATGTGCCTGGGTGGCTCAGTCATTTAGCAGCTGCCTTTGGCTCAAGTCATGATCCCAGGGCATCAGGCTCCTTGCTCAGCGGGAAGTCTGCTTCTCCCTCTCCCACTCCCCAAGCTTGTGTTCCATCTCTTGGTGTGTCTCTCTCTGTCAAATAAATAAAGTCTTTAAAAAAAGAAAAAAGAAGAACAACCAGGGAATGCAAGCAAACCCTGGGAAAGAGGAGAAACTCAGGAGAGGTGGGAGGGAAGGGTGCTTTGAAATAGTAGTTAGGGAGATAGAGAAGTACCAGGTTAGGGGGCAAGTCTACTGGTGGACACATATAGCATAAAATCAAACTGACATAGGTTTTAAAAATGTCAATGTTGATAATGTTTGCTTGTTTCTTTTTTAGTTTACATGACGTTCCCTCTTTTTGGCATACAGTTCCAGGAGTTTGGACACTCTCTGCCACCACCACCACACTCAGAACACAGAGTTCATCAGTCCGAAAGGAATCCCTCTTGCTGCTCCTTTAGAGTCTACTCCTCTCCTGACCTTTAACCTCTGCCAACCACTGAGCTGTTCTCTCTTGTTATCAGAATTTTAAAATGGGAAATGAAAATTTCCAAACCAGTTGGTAAACATGGTTTCCTTCCTGTGTCAGCATTGCCCTTGCTCTGGCTTTTCGTTGTGTTTTAGCTCATAGTGATAAAGTTAAAGAAGAGCAAGCGTTTCCTAAGCATTCCTATCATTGTTTTGGCAAATGCTCTCCTGCCTGGGTGCCAGAAGAAGGTCCTGGGGGTGGGGATATACTGTGTTTGCAGAAATGAACACGATCGCATAGAAAGGCCATTTTCAGCATAGAACTGCAACCCTGGTATAAAATTAGAATTGCTTCTCAAGGAGAAACAGCCTTTATTAAAGTAAGTACAGATTCTTTCAGGAGAATCCCAGGTTTGATATAACTTTTAATTAAGTTTCTCAAAAGCTGGAGCTCATTTATTCTTCCCTCTGTCTGCCATCTAGTAGCAGTGTGCAGAGCCCTGCATTCACTGAGATCTTGCTTTGAATTCTAATTCCTCTTTGAGTTTTTCTACATAATTTTGGTTCGTTCCATGAGTTTTCTAAAATTATTTGTTTGAATATCATCAATATCTCCCTCCCCTCTCTCTATGGAAATCTCTTTGGATATAGCTATTAAGGAGTCTGAGCTATCTCGTCTCAATACTGGATTGCAGTTAGTATTTTAGAACCAAATTAAACAAAATGAATTCCCTAAACAAATTAAATTCCAATATGCATTCATTGCTTATCCTGACTGGAGATAAAAAGGTGATAAAATGAACCTTCGAAAAATGATTCTAACAGCAATATTAGGAAAAAGACTTGAGCTTTTTACCGTGTATCTGAGTAGTGAAAGGCCAAATACTGTGAAGTTTTAACCAACTTTGAAATTCCAACCAGCGTTTCCTTTGGCATCCAAACTAAAAGCAGACTATACAATACAGAGCAGGCCTTTGTGGGAGACAAAAATCCCTCTGCCTTTTTTCTTTCCTCTATTTTTTTTTCTTTTTGTGGCATGACATTCCAGAGGCAAGGGAGCCCACATGTGTATTCAGGATTCCCAAAAGTATTTTGGGAATAAAATACTTTGAAAAGTATTTAATTTTCAAAAGTTAACAAGTTAATTCCACATACCTTCACCATCATTGACCTATGTCTATTGTTTCTGCTAGAACTGTGCCGATGGAAACATTTATTTGGCCTAGCCAAGTAGAGAGGCTTTGTATGCACTTTCTATACATTTATGCCTCCTCCTTTAACTGTGCGTTTATTGGCTGCAGATTTCACTTGACTGCACAAAATGCGTTCATAATCAATAACTCTGAAATGTAACAGCAGTTGTGTTTATAGAAGGCCATCTTCTAGCTACTTAAACTGGCCGACACCACATGTATAATGTCTGATTATAGAACATTGTGGGAAAGGAGCTAGCCCTTTAGGTCCTATAGGTATCTGCAATTACTCTTAGATGCCTATACAGGAAATAATAAAAAGAGAACATTGATATGCATGTTTTTTGTTTTTAATTAGCCATATTGACAAACAGATCTTAGTTATTTAGTACTACCTGAAAGCATATGGGTAATTAGTATGATCTCCTTATGTTTTCCAAATAGTGCACTAGAATGGTATAATCTATGCTTACCAATGGAAAAATAGCTTTGAATTTAGGGAAGAAGGAATAACAAAGAATCAGAGAATGAGGAGGACAGAGTGCCAAATATCTCAGAGATGGCATCCTGCTTCCAACTAGAAATACTAACTATGTCTCTAAATAATGAGTTTAAACTCAAATCGTCTTAGAATCTTAGAACTGCACTCCTGGGTATTTACCCCAAAGATACAGATGTCGTGAAAAGAAGGGCCATCTGTACCCCAATGTTTATAGCAGCAATGGCCACAGTCGCCAAACTATGGAAAGAACCAAGATGCCCTTCAACGGATGAATGGATAAGGAAGATGTGGTCCATATACACTATGGAGTATTATGCGTCCATCAGAAAGGATGAATATCCAACTTTTGTAGCAACATGGACGGGACTGGAAGAGATTATGCTGAGTGAAATAAGTCAAGCAGAGAGAGTCAATTATCATATGGTTTCACTCATTTGTGGAGCATAACCAATAGCATGGAGGACAAGGGGCGTTAGAGAGTAGTAGGGAATTTGGGTAAATTGGAAGGGGAGGTGAACCATGAGAGACTATGGACTCTGAAAAACAGTCTGAAGGGTTTGAAGTGGCGGGGGGGGTGGGAGGTTGGGGTACCAGGTGGTGGGTATTATAGAGGGCACAGCTTGCATGGAGCACTGGGTGTGGTGAAAAAATAATGAATAATGTTTTTCTGAAAATAAATAAATTGGGGAAAAAAAAAAAAAAGAATCTTAGAACTGGAAGTGAGATGATGGGACCTAGTTCTTCACATTTGAAGAAACAGAACCCCCACTGGTCTAAGTACTTGTTCCAAGTCACACAGGGAGCTAGTGAGTAGAGTCGCAAGAAGAACCAGGAGGTCACACACAACTTAGTAACTTCCTTTGACTGTCTGAGGAGAGAAGGACTTCTTGACCCTACTCATTGGCCAACTCTGAACTTTCAGAGGGGAGTCCCAGGGGCCCCTGAGGGTTCTTCCTCATGAGTTTAATGAGCCCTTTTGGATTCCCAAGAGGTAATTTCCAAGCAAATAGCCTTTTCATAAAAAAAGCCAATCTTTCCAATGACCTGAGGGTGTCAATGATCAGAGTTAATCATCCCAGCTCTTTAAGATTTCGGGAATACCATCCTTCCTTTGACACTGCAGCTATCATACTAACTATAATAATATCATATAATATGTAACATATAATATCATAATAGGTACAATAATATCATAATGCAGTGAAAGTATCTTTATCTTCACTGTTTTACTGTGATTTCCTGGCACTCATTGAGCATTCACTATGTTCTAGGTATTTTGCTTTATGTTTTTTATATTTAAAATCTCACCACAAATTAAGATAGTGAGCACTTATGCTGGTCATTGATGTCAGATCCATTTCTGGTTCTTCTCCTGCTCTGTTCAGTATTTACAGGGTGCTCAATCCTGCAAGTTACATCACTCGTGCTTTTTGCCAACTTCTTTTCACTCAGCTTTAGTAAAGGGGGAAACTGGTAAAGATGAGAGGGTGGGAAGAGGGAAGATGTTAGGTATTTCAGTCCATTTCCTTTGGTTTCAGGCAGCGTCTCCAAGAGTAGTGTTGTCCCCTCCACTGTTCTAGTTCTTACTGAGTAGGCCAGGCTCCAGAGCTTTGGTAACACATGTCCTCCCCCTATCCTGCCAGCTCCATGGATGGTGGGAGCTTCCTGATGGGTTGCCTCACCATCTTTCTTTGCCCTTTTGGCCCTCCCAAGATCTTTCCAACTGTTTGCCGGTATTAAGAATTCCCTCTGAACTACCTGACATGGGTTCTGCCATTTGGACTGAAACTCGGCCAATAGAACATTATTGTCCTCATCCTATAAATGAAGAAACTGAAGGTTAGAGAAATATGTCTTACACCAGAGACATTACTATGTACTAGACACTGTGATGAACATTTTATACACATTATTTCATTTAATCCTCACAAAACTATTATAAAAGAAATGTTATTATTTATATTTCACAGATTAAAAAATGAGGCTTAACATAAATAACCTGCCCAATGTCATACTATAACTGGCAATAATACTATGTCTTATTTCTTTTTAAGATTTTGTTTATATGACAGAGAGAGAGAGACACAGCATGAGAAGGAACACAAGCAGGGCGAGTGGGAGAGGGAGAAGCAGGCTTCCCGCGGAGCAGGGAGCCCAGTGCAGGGCTGGAACCCAGGAGCCCCGGATCATGACCTAAGCTGAAGGCAGACGGTTAACGACTGAGCCACCCAGGCACCCCATGTCTTATTTTTAATGGCGTAGTTGTTTCAATTGAAATTTATTAGCATGGAGTTTATGATGATTTTGATTTCGGATGCCTGGGTAGTTCAGCCAGGTAAGCATCTTCCTTTAGCTCAGGTCATGATCCCAGGATCTCGGGATCAAGGCTCTTTGTTGGCATGGAGTCTGCTTCTTCCTCTGCCCCTCCCCACCTTGTGCTCTCCCTCTTTTTCTGAAAAATAAATAAATAAACAAAATCTTTCATAAGAAACAATACACTTTTTGCAGCCCACAGTATTTGAAAAAAAAACCCAAAACACTAAAAGCTGTTAATCAGAGGAAAATGAAAATTAAAACTACAAAGAAATACTGCCGTATAACCCCAGAAGTGATAAAACAAAAGTGACTGACAATACCAAGAACTGATGAGAATGTAGAACAACTAATATCTTTATATTTTGCTGATGATTATGAACATTTGCAAATCTTTTTAGCGATATCTTCTAAAGCTAAATAGTTGCTTATTCTATGACATAATTTCACTCATGGTAACAAAAATAAATGCATCAGAAGGCATGTATGAGTGTTCCTATCAGGTTTAGTTATAATAGCCCCAAACAGGAACAGCCCAAATTTCCATTAAGAGAATAAGCAATTAAACAATATTCATTAGGGGTACCTGGGGGTCTCAGTCAGTTGAGCATCTGACTCTTGGATTTGGCTCAGGTCATGATCTCATGGGTTGTGGGATGGAGCCCCAAGTGGGGCTCCATGGTCAGTGGGGAGTCTGCTTGAGATTCTGTCTCTGCCCCTCCCCTCATTCCATGCACACAAACATGTGCATTCACTCTCTCTCTAAAATAAATAGATAAATAAATAAATTTTTTTAAAATTTATATATTATAATAATATCCAGCAATTAAAAAAAAAAAGAATTAACTGCTGAAGTCCCTTCCCTCCAAAAAAGTTATGGGCAAATTTCAAAAAAGGTTATGAAGAGAAAAGATCCAGACATAAAAGAATACATTCTGTATAGTCCTTATATATGAAGTTTAATAACAGGAAAAACTAATCTACGGGGATGAAAATCAGAATGGTAGTTATATGAGTTGGGGAGGGAGTACTATTGATCGAAGATATGAGTTAGTCTTCTAGGATGTTTACATATACAAAGCTTCCTCGAGTTGTACACTTGAGATTTCTATACTTTATTATATGTAAATTATCCTTTGTTTTTTTATGTAACATTCAGTTCTAATGGACATATATATCTTTTTAGTCTCTGGATCATGCAAAAGCAATGCTTCCCAGATGGGAGAATATTCTAAACCAGCATATACTCTAACACATGGGTCTGTACCAAATGCCAGAGTAGTCTGCTTACCATTACCACTCCCTTTATAAAAAATTCTCTTACATGAATTCTTTGCCTTCACAGATCCCTAATTCAACATTAGACCTCCTCTCAGAGTCACTGAGACAGTAATTGAGATGATCTGTATTATGGATTCAGGCAAAGCTTGTTTGATAAATTGTATTCTTTTATGTCTGTTTTTGTTCTCCTAACTACTCAGTTCCTAATAATATATCAGGTTTCAAATATTAACCAACTTCTATCTTTGGAAGGAGATCTAGACCTTTCCAGGTGAATTTTTAAATATTTGGATTTTTAAATAGGAACTCTCTATTTCTTCATTGTCTTGTCTCATTACTCATTCTTCCTATAAGCAATTCTTACAAGTTGTAATCTCTAGAATACCATTGGTTGTTCTTCTGTAGTTCTTAACATTATTTTACTACTCACCCATCCTCTTTACATCTCAACTAATAAGTCTCCAAATATTTCTTCTGCATTATTTCATTTGGTTTGTCTCCTCTTTTCCTGGGTTTTTTGGACCTTTTTTCATTTTTTTCTGTTCTAAGTTAATTAAAATGAATTATTATAGATTTTAATTTATTTATCAGAGAGAGAGAGAGAGAGCAAGCAGGGGTTGCCACAGGCAGAAGGAGAAGCAGGTTCCATGCTGAGCAAGGAGCCTGATGTAGGACTTGATTCCAGGACCCTGGATCATGACCTGAACTGAAGGCAGATGGTTAACTGGTGGAACCACTCAGGCCCCCCAAAACAAAATCATTATAAACTTCATGCTAAGAAAGTGTAATTGAAACAACTATGCCATTAAAAATAAGACATATAGCATTATCACCAGTTGTGTGAGATTAAGCACCTTACTCTGACAAAACCTGGCCAGGAATATTTCATGTACAGCCAAGGGGATGCTTATGCAGAGACTATCTTCAGGTTACCATTTATGATTTATTGAATATAGTGGCTTAGCTAGTTATGAATACACTTATTTTTAGTCTCACAAGCCCTCAGTACGTTATCTTTTTTTAAAAAAAGAACTTCAAGAAACCTTAAAGATCATCTAGTCTACCTTATTTCCCCATATTTATATATGGTAGAGATAGTAGGAGGTGGAGCAGGCAGCTTAAAGCAGTGACATCAGATAGGGGAGGAGTCAAGATGGTGGAGAAGTAGCAGGCTGAGACTACTTTAGCTAGCAGGAGATCAGCTAGATAGCTTATCAAAAGATTGCAAACACCTGAAAATCCATCAGCAGATCAAAGAGAAGAACAGCAATTCTAGAAACAGAAAAACAACCACTTTCTGAAAGGTAGGACTGGCGGAGAAGTGAATCCAAAGCGACGGGAAGATAGACCCCAGGGGGAGGGGCCGGCTCCCGGCAAGCAGCGGAGCAATGAAGCACAAAATCAGGACTTTTAAAAGTCTGTTCTGCTGAGGGACATGGCTCCAGAGGCTAAACCGGGGCGAAGCCCATGCGGAGTCAGCGTGGCCTCAGTACCCACAGGGTCACAGAAGGATTGGGGGTGTCTGAGTGTCGCAGAGCTTGCGGGTATTGGAATGGGGAAGCCAGCTACAGAGACAGAGCCGACAGTGAGCTCGCAGTTCGGTGTTACCTTGAACCGGTCGCAGGCTCAGTGAGCTCGGAGCACGGCCGGAGGTCAGGCAGATGGGAGTAACTGGGCGCTGTTCTCTGAGGGCGCACTGAGGAGTGGGGCCCTGGGCTCTCGGCTCCTCCAGGCCGGAGACCAGGAGGCCGCCATTTGTATTCCCGTCCTCCGGAACTCTACGGAAAGCGCTCAGGGAACAAAAGCTCCTGAAAGCAAACCCGAGCAGATTAATCAGCCCGGTCCCTGGTAAGGGCGGTGCAATTCTGCCTGGGGCAAAGACACTTGAGAATCACTACAACAGGTCCCTCCCCAAGAAGATCAACAAGAAATCCAGCCAAGACCAAGTTCACCTACCAAGGAGTGCAGTTTCAATACCAAGGAGAGCAGCAGAATTCCGGAGGAGGAGAAAGCAAAGCACGGAATTCATGGCTTTATCCCTGTGATTTTTTAGACTTGCAGTTAATCTAATTTTTTTCTTTTTCATTTTTTTTCTCTTCTTCTTCTAAAATTTTTTTAACTTTTACCCTTTTCTTTTTTAACGTTTTTTAACTAGTTTATCTAATATATATATTTTTTATACTTTTCTTTATTCGTTTTCCTTTTTTTAATTCTTTTTTTTTCTTTCTTTCTTTTTGAACCTCTTTTTATCCCCTTTCTTCCCCCTCACGATTTAGGATCTCTTCTGATTTGGTGAAAGCACATTTTCCTGGGGTTATTGCCACCTTTTTAGTATTTTACTTGCTCTTTCATATACTCTTATCTGGACAAAATGAACGAGGCGGAAAAATTCACCACAAAAAAAGAACAAGAGGCATTACCGAAGGTTAGGGACCTAATCAATACAGATATTGGTAATATGTCAGATCTAGAGTTCAGAATGACAATTCTCAAGGTTCTAGCCGGGCTCAAAAAAGGCATGGAAGATATTAGAGAAACCCTCTCAGGAGATATAAAAGCCCTTTCTGGAGAAATAAAAAAACTAAAATCTAACCAAGTTGAAATCAAAAAAGCTATTAATGAGGTGCAATCAAAAATGGAGGCTTTCACTGCTAGGATAAATGAGGCAGAAGAAAGAATTAGCGATCTAGAAGACCAAATGACAGAGAATAAAGAAGCTGAGCAAAAGAGGGACAAACAGCTACTGGACCACGAGCGGAGAATTCGAGAGATAAGTGACACCATAAGACGAAACAACATTAGAATAATTGGGATTCCAGAAGAAGAAAGAGAGAGGGGAGTAGAAGGTATACTGGAGAGAATTATTGGGGAGAATTTCCCCAATAAGGCAAAGGGTATGAGCATCAAAATTCAGGAGGTTCAGAGAACGCCCCTCAAAATCAATAAGAATAGGCCCACACCCCGTCACCTAATAGTAAAATTTACAAGTCTCAATGACAAAGAGAAAATCCTGAAAGCAGCCCGGGAAAAGAAGTCTGTAACATACAATGGTAAAAATATTAGATTAGCAGCTGACTTATCCACAGAGACCTGGCAAGCCAGAAAGAGCTGGCATGATATTTTCAGAGCACTAAACGAGAAAAACATGCAGCCAAGAATACTATATCCAGCTAGGCGATCATTGAAAATAGAAGGAGAGATTAAAAGCTTCCAGGACAAACAAAAACTGAAAGAATTTGCAAACACCAAACCAGCTCTACAGGAAATATTGAAAGGGGTCCTCTAAGCAAAGAGAGAGCCTACAAGTGGTAGATCAGTAAGGAACAGAGATAATATACAGTAACAATCACCTTACAGGCAATACAATGGCACTAAATTCATATCTCTCAATAGTTACCCTGAATGTTAATGGGCTAAATGCCCCAATCAAAAGACATAGGGTATCAGAATGGATAAAAAACAAAATCCATCTATATGTTGCCTCCAAGAAACTCATTTTAAGCCCAAAGACACCTCCAGATTTAAAGTGAGGGGGTGGAAAAGAATTTACCATGCTAATGGACATCAGAAGAAAGCAGGAGTGGCAATCCTTATATCAGATCAATTAGATTTTAAGCCAAAGACTATAATAAGAGATGAGGAAGGACACTATATCATACTCAAAGGGTCTGTCCAACGAGAAGATCTAACAGTTTTAAATATCTATGCCCCCAACGTGGAAGCAGCCAACTATATAAACCAATTAATAACAAAATCAAAGAAACACATCAACAATAATACAATAATAGTAGGGGACTTTAACACTCTTCTCACTGAAATGGACAGATGATCCAAGCAAAAGATCAACAAGGAAATAAAGGCCTTAAAAGACACACTGGACCAGATGGACGTCACAGATATATTCAAAACATTTCATCCCAATGCATCAGAATACACATTCTTCTCTAGTGCACATGGAACATTTTCCAGAATAGATCACATCCTCAGTCCTAAATCAGAACTCAACCAGTATCAAAAGATTGGGATCATTCCCTGCATATTTTCAGACCACAATGCTCTGAAGCTAGAACTCAACCACAAGAGGAAGTTTGGAAAGAACCCAAATATATGGAGAGTAAACAGCATTCTTCTAAAGAATGAATGGGTCAACCGGGAAATTAAAGAAGAATTGAAAAAAATCATGGAAACAAATGATAATGAAAATACAACGGTTCAAAATCTGTGGGACACAACAAAGGCAGTCCTGAGAGGAAAATATATAGTGGTACAAGCCTTTCTCAAGAAACAAGAAAGGTCTCCGGTACACAACTTAACCCTACATCTAAAGGAGCTGGAGAAAGAACAAGAAAGAAACCCTAAGCCCAGCAGGAGAAGAGAAATCATAAAGATCAGAGCAGAAATCAATGAAATAGAAACCAAAAAAACAATAGAACAAATCAATGAAACTAGGAGCTGGTTCTTTGAAAGAATTAATAAAATTGATAAACCCCTGGCCAGACTTATCAAAAAGAAAAGAGAAAGGACCCAAATAAATAAAATCATGAATGAAAGAGGAGAGATAACAACTAACACCAAAGAAATACAAACTATTATAAGAACATACTATGAGCAACTCTACCCCAACAAATTTGACAATCTGGAAGAAATGGATGCATTCCTAGAAAAATATAAACTACCACAACTGAACCAGGAAGAAATAGAAAGCCTGAACAGACCCATAACCAGTAAGGAGATTGAAACAGTCATTAAAAATCTCCAAACAAACAAAAGCCCAGGGCCAGACGGCTTCCTGGGGGAATTCTACCAAACATTTAAAGAAGAACTAATTCCTATTCTCCTGAAACTGTTCCAAAAAATAGAAATGGAAGGAAAACTTCCAAACTCATTTTATGAGGCCAGCATCACCTTGATCCCAAAACCAGACAAGGATCCCATTAAAAAAGAGAGCTATGGACCAATATCCTTGATGAACACAGACGCGAAAATTCTCACGAAAATACTAGCCAATAGGATTCAACTGTACATTAAAAGGATTATTCACCACGACCAAGTGGGATTTATTCCAGGGCTGTAAGGTTGGTTCAACATCCACAAATCAGTCAATGTGATACAACACATCAATAAAAGAAAGAACAAGAGCCATATGATACTCTCAATAGATGCTGAAAAAGCATTTGACAAAGTACAGCATCCCTTCCTGATCAAAACTCTTCAAAGTGTAGGGATAGAGGGCACATACCTCAATATCATCAAAGCAATCTATGAAAAACCCACCGCAAATATCATTCTCAATGGAGAAAAACTGAAAGCTTTCCCGCTAAGGTCAGGAACACAGCAGGGATGTCCATTATTACCACTGCTATTCAACATAGTACTAGAAGTCCTAGACTCAGCAATCAGACAACAAAAGGAAATTAAAGGCATCCAAATCGGCAAAGAAGTCAAACTAACACTCTTTGCAGATGATATGATACTATATGTGGAAAACCCAAAAGACTCCACTCCAAAACTGCTAGAACTTGTACAGGAATTCAGTAAAGTGTCAGGATATAAAATCAATGCACAGAAATCAGTTGCATTTCTCTACACCAACAACAAGACAGAAGAAAGAGAAATTAAGGAGTCTATCCCATTTACAATTGCACCCAAAACCATAAGATACCTAGGAATAAATCTAACCAAAGAGGCTAAGAATCTATACTCAGAAAACTATAAAGTACTCATGAAAGAAATTGAGGAAGACACAAAGAAATGGAAAAATGTTCCATGCTCCTGGATTGAAAAAATAAATATTGTGAAAATGTCTATGCTACCTAAAGCAATCTACACATTTAATGCAATTCCTATCAAAGTACCATCCATCTTTTTCAAAGAAATGGAACAAATAATTCTAAAATTTATATGGAACCCGAAAAGACCTCGAATAGCCAAAGGGATATTGAAAAAGAAAGCCAAAGTTGGTGGCATCACAATTCCAGACTTCAAGCTCTATTACAAAGCTGTCATCATCAAGACAGCATGGTACTGGCACAAAAACAGACACATAGATCAATGGAACAGAATAGAGAGCCCAGAAATAGACCCTCAACTCTATGGTCAACTAATCTTCGGCAAAACAGGAAAGAATGTCCAATGGAAAAAAGGCAGCCTCTTCAATAATGGTGTTGGGAAAATTGGACAGTCACATGCAGAAAAATGAAATTGGACCGTTTCCTTACACCACACACAAAAATAGACTCAAAATGGATGAAGGACCTCAATGTGAGAAAGGAATCCATCAAAATCCTTGAGAAGAACACAGGCAGCAACCTCTTCGACCTCAGCCACAGCAACATCTTCCTAGGAACATCGCCAAAGGCAAGGGAAGCAAATGCAAAAATGAAGTATCGGGATTTCATCAAGATCAAAAGCTTTTGCACAGCAAAGGAAACAGTTAACAAAATCAAAAGACAACTGACAGAATGGGAGAAGATATTTGCAAACGACATATCAGATAAAGGACTAGTGTCCAAAATCTATAAAGAACTTAGCAAACTCAACACCCAAAGAACAAATAATCCAATCAAGAAATGGGCAGAGGACATGAACAGACATTTCTGCAAAGAAGACATCCAGATGGCCAACAGACACATGAAAAAGTGCTCCATATCACTTGGCATCAGGGAAATAGAAATCAAAACCACAATGAGATTTCACCTCACACCAGTCAGAATGGCTAAAATCAACAAGTCAGGAAATGACAGATGCTGGCGAGGATGCGGAGAAAGGGGAACCCTCCTACACTGTTGGTGGGAATGCAAGCTGGTGCAAACACTCTGGAAAACAGCATGGAGGTTCCTTAAAATGTTGAAAATAGAACTGCCCTATGACCCAGCAATTGCACTACTGGGTATTTACCCTAAAGATACAAACGTAGTGATCCGAAGGGGCACGTGCACCCGAATATTTATAGCAGCAATGTCCACAATAGCCAAACTATGGAAAGAACCTAGATGTCCATCAACAGATGAATGGATCAAGAAGATGTGGTATATATACACAATGGAATACTATGCAGCCATCAAAAGAAATGAAATCTTGCCATTTGCGACAACATGGATGGAACTAGAGCGTATCATACTTAGCGAAATAAGTCAAGCGGAGAAAGACAACTATCATATGATCTCCCTGATATGAGGAAGTGGTGATGCAACATAGGGGCTTAAGTGGGTAGGAGAAGAATCAATGAAACAAGATGGGATTGGGAGGGAGACAAACCATACGTGACTCTTAATCTCACAAAACAAACTGAGGGTTGCTGGGGGGAGGGGGGTTGGGAGAAGGAGGGTGGGGTTATGGACATTGGGGAGGGTATGTGCTTTGGTGAGTGCTGTGAAGTGTGTAAACCTGGCGATTCACAGACCTGTACCCCTGGGGATAAAAATATATGTTTATAAAAAATAAAAAATTTTTAAAAAAGCAGTTACATCATTTCCCTAACATCATTTATCTACTAAGAGGCTAAGCTTGTATAGCACCAAAGTCTCTCCCTTCTTGGCTTATTTCTACACTTATGAGAAACTTAGCCAAATGTCCTGTTAAGATTCTAGTATCTATCATATTTACCTGACATTACCAATCTAACTGAGCTCTAAGTTTTTATGTACTGTAATTTAAAACTTCCCTTCAAGATCACAGTTGGGTAAAACTGCCTGCTAATTTTCAAATAAACCAGCACATCAAATGAACCAATCAGTTTGTATAAAATACCTACTTGTCTTTCATGAGAAAATAAAATGGGACTCTTCTAAATATTTGATTAAGATAGTTTAACAACATTGTCATTATCATCTACATATATGTTACGCAATGGTGCATATGACTAAGCACAATGTTCAAAAGACTACAGACCAGCGTGAATAAAGATAGCTGAAGAATGTTGTGTACAGTAAAATGGGTTCTTAGTGATGTGGAGAACAAAGGCAAAAGAAAAAAAGAAATTAAATTTCCATTTTGCAGCCCATTGCAAGAACTTGAGACAGGCAGAATGACTTTCCTCATGGAGCTTAGCAGCCTTGGTGTTAATATTTTGCTAAACAAAAAGGTCCAATCTCCAGGACCCTATAAAAAATCCCTTTGAGGGATGCCGGGGTGGCTGGGTGGCTCAGTTGGTTGAGTGTTCTACTCTTGTAGCCCAGGTCTTGATCTCAGGGTCATGAGTTCAAGCCCTGGCTGGGCTCCACACTGGATGTGGAGCCTACTTAAAACAAAACAAATTTAAAAAAAAAAAAAAAAAAAACAACTCTTTGGATACTTCCTTCATCTCTACCCCACAAGATTTATGTTTGTAATCATCCCCCAAATATATGGTCCACTGATATACATCTGAAGGGTCTTGTGACTATACGGTTTTACTAGATAGCAGTAAACGACATTATCCGAAGAACAGCTAGCCCCTCAAGGTTCTGAAAAACCTTGCTTGCAAATTCCTTAGAGACTATTAGGATATCCCAACCCCTCCCAACTTGAAAGTATATAATCAGCCACTCCTCACAACCCCAGTGTGGGTCCTGTCCCTCTGCTTTAATAAAATCACCCTTTTGCACCAAAATGTCTCAAGAATTCTTTCTTGACTGCTTGCTCCCAAATCCCAACATTTTCACATCATTTTGGCATCCAAACATCCAGCTGGAGTCTTCTCATCTAGATTCCGTGTCTCGGTACAGACTTGGTGAGTGCATTCTCTCCTCTTCCTTTACTTTCATTCCAGGGGATTTTCAAGGAGTACTGTCTTATTGGTACACTTTTATGTCAGTTTCTCAGGATGCAATCCTCTGGCCCATGTTTACCCCATGGGAAGGAGAAAGCCTGCCTCTCCTAGCTGGAATTTAATACCCTGGTCAGAATAGTAATAAGACCCAGAAGTCTGATGCCCTCTCTTTATTCCTGTCATTATACAAAGTTGTCTGTCTTGGGCATGGAACAGTCACCTAAGTCACCAGGACAGCTGCTGACCTTAAGACTCCTGTGTGAGTGTTCCCCCTCATTGGTCTAATGTAATCCCATCCACATCTCTGGTCAAGCCACTTCTGACCACAAGACCTCCACTCAGAGCCAATAAAAACCAACACTCAACTAAATAAATCTCAACCAGGAACCATTTCCTAGGGAATTTGGTTGTAAAGACTACCTGTGTTAAAATGTTACTTAGACCATGATGGATTTCAATCTCTACTGTTTTCCATCAATGTCTCCTATTAACTACTTAAATTACAAAATTGGGCAACTTCCAATTGTAAAACTTTTCTAGTATTTTCCATTGGTTAAAAATGACAAGTTCTTCACAGCACAGTCTTCAGTCTCATGAGGCAAGGCAACAGCACAGCAAGGCAAGGCCTTCTTCAGTTCCCAAAGACCCTCCCTTGGAATACCTTTTAATCCACTGGAAATAATTCAGATTGCAAAGTTTAAGAAAGAACTAATCTTCTGTAACACTGGATGGCCTCAGTATGAACTATTAGTTAGATCTCATCTGTAGGAAATAGGGCAAATGGACACAGATATACCGGGTCCTGGCCTTCATGGCTCTAAATCAGAATCCAGACCTAAGGGCCTCATGTGGAATGTGTTTGGTCACTAACCAGGCCAGTAAACTCCATCCAGATATATTGTCTAAATAGGCCTCCTCCTGACTGAACTCATGTTGCTAGAGGAAACACAGGCCATCTCTAACAAAGGGGGCAGGGATGTTCCCCCTTTTTCACTGTGACTTCTCTTAATAGATGTGGGTGATTCTTCCTCATTCATTTCCTGGGTTAATGCTTATTAACCAACCAACTGTGGTTGTTTCCTTCGGGATGAGGACTTTAAGGAATATTCCCAAGCAAATGCCACAACTCCTTTTTGTTTCAGAGACATTCCCTGTCTTCTCTGGCCAAACATGGACTGTGTATTTCCACTTTATTGGAAAAAAGCTTGGCCTCTGCTCATCTGTCTGAGCTGACCAGAACAAGGAGTCCTCTTTCTTTGTCTTCTGGCAGCACTTCCCCTCTTCTGCTCCTCCTTCCACTTTTCCTATTTCTGCACCACCTTTGGCGTGGTCTGTATAACTGGTTCCTACACCAGCCTGAGTGTCTCTGGTGCCATTGGCACCTGTTCCTTCTAACTCTGCTATAAAGGAGCAAAGACCACCCCCAAGGACTTACACTACCTACTTCAGATATCCCCACCGGTGTCCCAGGTAAAAATGAACAATGGGGAACAAATTGATGGGCTTTCAAGTGGACCCAGGTAGAACATAACTCAATATTTAAACTAATTTAAGCTTGTTGGTTTAATTAAAATAGACATGTCTTTGAAGTCATCAGCATTAAATATGAAACTTTTGTTCTACCAAGGTGTACTGAAGGTCAAATAGGCTCATATTATGTTTGTTGCAATTTGTTAGCAAAAAGATGACTTAAAATGAAGGTTAATTTTCTCTCTCTCAAATTCTTTGTGAATAATGGCTAAGAAGTTTTCAAAGTCTTTGGTAGCCAGAAACTTTAAAGTTTTCCTTGGGTGATAAATTGGGATTGAATTCATTGGACATTTTAGGTCTTTTCCAAGTAGGATGTGCTTTTGACTTCTTACTGCAAGGAAACTAGAGATAATTGGGCCTGTTGGAAGATTATTTGTGCTTAATTGATTCATAAATTTGCCATCTAAAGAATTCTGGACTAACAATACACAATTGGTTACTACTTAGTTTTCACTGGAGACCAAGGTTTCTAAGAGTTAAGACTGATGGAAATAAGGAAAGCAACTCAGCATGTAGGAAAGTAGGAGATGTATGAGAAATAGGAACACATTTTTTGAAGGTAAATAGTAATTTTGTCCTAAAATGAGATTGGTTATTTGGAGAGAAATGGCTTGGGACAAAATCTGAATGCACAAGAAAGTTGTAGAAGGTTTGTGAAGGGAAATCTTTGTAAATATATTTTTTTGTGTGGCCAGGATGGACTAAAGTTAAAATGAATGGGTTTTAAAAATACACTGGTATAAAACTGGAATTCTGCTTTCTCTCTGTTAAAGAGACAAAGTTTTGGGGTGCCTGGGTGGCTCAGTGGGTTAAGCCTCTGCGTTTGGCTCAGGTCATGATCTCAGGGTCCTGGGATTGAGTCCCATGCCCAACTCTCTGCTCCTCAGGGAGCCTGCTTCCCCCTCTCTCTCTGCCTGCCTCTCTGCCTGCTTATGATCTCTCTCTCTCTCTCTCTGTCAATTTTTTTAAAAAAAAGTTTTCTTGGATTGTCGGTCTGCTCTGAGAAGAAAATAGAAACAAAGCTTTCTGTTTTCTTTGTTGATCCAGAAAAAAACCAGTTTCTATGTTTTATTTTTACCAGGTTTTAAATGATCTGTAGCCCCTACTTATGAACTGCTTTAAAATATTCTAAGGTTTTAACAAACTTCCCCAAGATTTAAATTATAAACAAAGTCTCTGACTAATTAGTCTTGCTTGTTTGGTAAGTCACTTTCTGGTATAAGATCATCAGTCAATATTCTGATTATTCAAGTGTTATGTGTTACAGAAATAACTGAATTTTCTTGTCAGCTACATCATAATGAACTCTGTATCATCTCATTAACAGTGTCCATTTCTAAGTTTTTGTTATTTATGACTGTTCTGATGCTCTTGTGAAATATGCTTCATCTTTAAGAAGATTCATTAAAAGGACTTTAGGAAAATACACGTATTTGGCATCTTTGAAATCCTAAAATTTGAAGAAATGGGTAAGAATTTCAGAACTAAATAAAAAGCTACATTCAAACTGATAAGAATTAGTAACTAATTCTAACTGAACCAAAGAAGAGGACTATAGTTTTGTGACTCTTGTTTGAAACACTGCTGGTTCTCTAATGTTTGTTTTTCCACATTAAAGAAACTTTCTCTTAAGATATCTATGACTTACAGAAATGTGATAAAATATTCCTTGAATGAATTAAAGTGTTAAACATTTCTCTCTACCTGAATCCTCTGAAGTTCAAAAAGTCTCTGTAAGTATTCTTTCTTTTATGGCAATCATAGTTGTTTGCATAAATTCAATAAGAATCTGTTCTCCTTGTAATAGGACACCATTGGAGAAATTGGTTATTTTACCAAGGTTTGACTGGAATGTCATATATGAGAAACACACACATAGACTCAGATATGACCAGACAGCTTTAAGGAATTGAGGTTGACTTTGTGAAACACAGAGCCACAAAGACCTTCAGAAATCTTGGCCTGATACTTTGCTTACCAAGTTCCCAGCAGTCTTACCAGGTAAAGAAAGAATGCCACTTCCTAGAAGGTGCAGGAATGTCAGGATGCTTTGGGAACCTTGAGAAGATGAATTCACCCAAATCTACAGGTATTGCAGTCATATCTCATGGCAAGTATTTAGCTTAGTTTCTGGCCTAAAGACACTACTAAAAGTTCAATCTAGATCCCTTATGAAGAGTTCCAGCAAAGCAAGTTTTGAAAGTTCTATATGGCCAATTACAATTCTCACTGAGCTCATGTAACTAATTAGGCCAACTATGTTAAAATTGGACTTGTTTTGCAAGCAGAATTGTTTCAATTTGGCTATATCTGGAAATAAGGGTGATTCTAGAGAGAAAAATTATGTTTCAGTGATGCATTTTAAGGATGTTAAATTCTATTTCTGATTAACTTTGAGTATTGGTTGTTTGCCTAACCTAGACAACTTGAGGTAAATATAAGAGATATTGCCATGATAGCTCATGTATAGACAGTTTTCATGTTTGTTATTTTGTGGGGATAGTAACATGATCCCATGAGCATATGACTATTTGAGCAACTGAAAAAATGGGATGAATTTTCTCCCCAAGAATTGTGTAACTCAAGTAGCACCTTGACCAATTCTGTGTGGCTTGAATAACAAAATCACTCCTTAAAATCCAAAGGACAACCACTCCATAAGATTAACTATGGACTTGTGTAAATAATGGACAACCCTCTTTCTTTATTATTGTATTGGGTGTTATACTTGGGGATACCCATATACCCAGACAAGTGTTCTCTCACTTGCCAGTGAATCCTCATAATTAGGATATTGTTAAGGCTAAACATCAAATGGTTTTATCCCTTAGCTGTATATGTCCCAGGAGCTGCCTCTTATGATATAAAATTGCAAATAGAGGCCTTATCCAGGCATACAGTGACTACCTTGAACTAAGCTAGACATGTAGTCATGCACAAATTCAGAAGGTGACCCTCCAAAACCAAATGATCCCTGATATCCTGACTGCAGCTCAAGGAGGAACCTATACTTTATTAAAACAAAGTGTTATGTATATACCTCAGATGACCATAAACATGTGCCAGGATTCTATGAATACCCAAAGGTGGGTAGGTGCTTTAAATAATCTCTCTTTTTCCTTTAGTGATTGTTTAAACTCCTAGATTGGAAGAGGATTTTTGTCAACTGACTCTGATTTGTTTTTCTTTTTCTTTTTGTTACTCTAATCATGGTTTGCTGTTTTCTCCCCTGTTTCTCCACCTGGTGCCCAGACTCCACCACTGCCACATCTTCAAGCCAACAGGTGATCCTTTGTACTGAGGGAAATTTTATATATGTGGTCTCCCTTGGATTCAGCCGCCTCTGTCTTTCATAACTCCTATACATATAAGTCCCTGACTGATCAATGTTGACCCATAGGCAGGGACATCTCTATGCCCCTATTCAGAAGGAAGAAGTTCTAGAAGATGAGACCTTCCACTCTCGCAACCTTGAAGATTTAAGGGTCAAAATTATTCAGGGGAGAATGATGTGGAGAACAAAGGAAAAAAAAAATAAATTTCCCTTGCAGTCCATTGACAAGTACTTGAGCTATCTCAAGTAATCTTCCTTGTGGAGCTTAGCTACTTTGAGGGTAATACTTAGCTAAAAGCAAAAGGCAACTTCAGTTTGACACTAGCCCAGCCTCCAAAATCCTATTAAAAATAACTTTGGAAACTTCCTTCCTCTCTATCCCCCCAAGATAAATATTTGTAATCATCCCCCAAATATACGACCCACTGATATACCTCTGAAGGGTCTCAGGACTGTAAGGTTTTATGAGACAGTAGTAAATGACCTTATCCTAGTGATAGCTAGCCCCTCAAGATCCTAGAAACCTTGTTTTTAAATTCCTTAGAGACTGTGCTATCCCTAACTGCCTCCTAACTTGAAAGAATATAATCAGCCACTCCTCCTGACCTCAGGGCATCTCTTTCTGCCCATGGGTCCTGTCCCCATTCTTTAGTAAAACCACACTTTTTGCACCAAAGATAACTCAGGAATTCTTCTTTGACTGATTGTTCCCAAACCCCAACATTTTCACACCATTGGCATTTTGCTACTGTTTCTTCCTCTTTTATTTATTTGTTTGTTTTTTGATATAGCACATACAAAGCCATACGAATAAAGGGAAATAAACAAAAAGCAGAATAATACCTATAAATACAGAGAACTAACTGATTGTTTCCAGAAGGGAGGGGTGTGGAGTTTGAAAAAATAGGTGAAGGGAAGGGGGAGATACATGCTTCCAGTTTGGCAAGAATAAGTCACAGGAAAAAAATGCACACCATAAGGAATATAGTCAATGATATTGTAACAGTGTTTCAGGATTTCTTTTCCTTTGCTGCCTGTGGTTCTTGGTCAGGTGGCTTCGGAGAATGAAGAGATAGACCAGGAGAAGAGTGGTGAGCAGCAAAATTTACTGAGAGATAGTACAAAGCTCCTGAAGAGGGAGGGGGCCTGAGATGGTTCCCATTAGGGCTTCTAAGTCTAAGGGTTTTTAGGAGAATGTTGGCAGGCTGTTTTTTTTTTTTTTTTTTTTAAGATTTTATTTATTTATTTGACAGAGAGAAATCACAAGTAGATGGAGAGGCAGGCAGAGAGAGAGAAGGAAGCAGGCTCCCTGCTGAGCAGAGAGCCCGACGCGGGACTCGATCCCAGGCCCTGAGATCATGACCTGAGCTGAAGGCAGCGGCTTAATCTGATTAAGCCTCCCTGTACCTGTCACCCAATTCAGTTTTTGTCCACTGCTTATCTACCTATCAGGTAGTTGTTCACGTGGGAAAAGGAGGAGGTTTCCTTCCAGAATGATGTAGAGTAACAGGACAGGTTCCTTTCCCTTTTAAAGGTAGTTTCCTCTTAGGATGGGGGTCCTTTGCCCCTGCCTGCCTTACTTGCTACTATCCTCCATTAATAGTGATATATCAGGACAGATGGTAGCTACACTTGTGGTGAACACAGCATAATGTATAAACTTATCAAATCACTATGCTATACACCTAAAACTAATGTAACATTGCATATCAGCTATACTCAAATAAAAAATTTTTAAAAAAAAATTAAAAAAACTAAATAAGGGATACCGTTTGCTTGTTGACCTAGCATGGATAATATTATATTACTTGATGACAGGAAGAATACAGAATTACTCTATCTTTTTGTTGTCATTGTTCCAGAGTTCTCTAACATGGAAAATAATCAAGTTGAAAATGTACAGAGTGGTAAGAAATAGTGTGATATAATTTTTTAAGAAATGGCCCATGACGTTAAACAAAATGAATTTGAATCCAGATTCTTTTCTCATGTGTTACATGATTTCATACAACTTATTTGTTCTGAGTCTTGCTTGATGATAGCAATCATTCCATTCCTAGAGGATTAAGAGTATTATGAGATAATGTGTGAAAGGCACTTTGACACAGTAACAGCGTAATATATCGTAAGTAATAGAGGAGAGAAGCCCCAAAGAGTGATGAGAACATCTAAGAATTCTAACTACGACAATCTTTCAAAGCCTAGAAGAATCACATCCCAATGTACTGAAATAATTTATAAGAGCAAAAATGATGTTATTGTCAGTAACCTTTGAGAAGTCACAGGAAATGATAGATTGCTAGACTGTTGTCCCAATTTTTAAGAAAGAGGGGAAAAGAGGATTCATAAAATTTAGTAATTCCAACCAGCCTGCTAGATGTTTTAATCCCCTGGACATTCCAGATTCATTATAAATTATGAAGCAGATAGTCTATTTGTAATTGTAGAAAGGAAGTTGTGATTACTGAAACCAGCATTTAGTCAAGTGCAAGTCACACTGAAAGCAACAAGATTTTCCTTTTTGTGGAGGGGCTGAAAGACTAATCAGAGAAATGCCAAAATGCCACAGACATGGCATATCTGCATTTCAACAGGGCATGTGGCAAAGGTTTTATAAAGTTTTAATATGTTAGTATGCATATGTTAGTATGCATTATAACTATCAGAGAAATCTAATGAACCCATTTTTTTTTTTTTTGTAAGACAGCAAGTTACATCTGAAAGAACTTGGGTTGGGCAGAACATCATTGAGAAATATCAGTTTAGTCTAACCTGGACCCTAATAATCTGTATCAATTAGACAATTTTGGGGATATCGTGTTTATTTGTAGACACCAATTTTTTAAAGAATCCCTGACAAACTAGTATGTCCAAAGGAAGAAACTAGCATAATGGATTATATAAAGCTATATTGGAAATGAAATAATTAGTAACTGTCATGGACCAAGTATCTGAGTACTCACCAAATCATATGTTGAAATATTAACCACCAACGTTATGGTATTGGGAGGTGGGGGCCTTTGAAGAGTGATTAGGTCATGAGTATAGAGGCCTCATGAACAGGATTGGTGCGCTTATAAAAGATTCCAGAGAACTTCCTGTCCTTTCTGACATGTGAAGAGGCAGTTAGAAGATGTCTGTTTAAGAACAAGAAAATGAGCCTTCCCCATATCCTGAATCTGCCAGCATCTGTAGATTTTGACTAGAATGTCATATATGAGAAACACACACATAGACTCAGATATGCAGAATTCTGAGAAATAAATGCTTGCTTTTTAAGCTACTTAGTGTGTAACATTTTTGTGATAGCAGTCCAAATAAACTAAGAATTATGGAATTAGGAAAGAGATACCTTTAGGAGTAGGGCTATCCTATGAGCCAATTTCAAATTTTTCAATAGGTGTTATACGGGGAAGAAATTAGAATCATTCCATGTAGATTAAGTAGCCAGACACAGGAATACCATGTATAAGTTATAAGGAGGCAGATTTGGGCTGAACATAGAGTTTGTGACAGCACTGGTTTGGGTATCTGACAAAGGAGAATTATATTCCCAGTCCTGCCCCTTCCTTACTAGGATCCTTGAGGAAAGGACCCAACCTCTTGGGATCTCAGTTTTCTCATCTGTCAGATAGGCAAGCCCACAGAGCTACTACGAAGTAAAAATCCTACACTAAAATAGAAAATACTCATATAACTCCGGGCCCATAATAAGAACTCAGTAAGTGGAATTACAGTTTTATTATTAACAATCAGAACCAGTCATGTAAAGGATGAAGACTGACAGTGGAGAGTATCTCAATACTGAAAGTGATCAAGCAAAATTTTAATCTTTTAAAACTAACTGAACTATTGTGCACAGTTGTGACTCAGTCCGTCTTTATTAGCTGGCAATCACATAGTGACTTGCGGGGGAGGGAAGGCAGATGCATTAACATACCATAATACAAGAACAAATGCCTTCGAAGTTGTAAGAGGCTCTGAAATTAAGAGCACTAAAAAACCAAAAACAAACAAACAAACAAAAAAACCCACAAAAAAACCCACAAACAAAAAGAAACACCTAAGCCTTTCGAGGCAAATATGGAAGGCTTCATGGAAGTGGTAGCACGTGAGGAGTGGGAACATTTTTGGTGAGCAGGGTAAAAGGAGAAGCAGGGCATTAGTCAAGGAGGGGCTACTGCATGGAGAAGCTGTGGGCAGGAAAGTACAGGGATATATCCAGAGACGTAGCACAGTTTGAAGGCATGCACTAGCAAGGCTTAAAGGAAAATGAAACACAAGTCTGGATGATTTGGGGTGGGAGAGTCAAAGAATGAGCTTTAGACTTAATGTGGGTAATGGTGGAGAGACAGTTCACATGTGAGGGGAGAGGAGTGACTTTATCATTACCGTGCTTTAGAAGACTGAATTTGGCAGTGAGGATACAATTGGCTAGGATCTGTGTGACTCCTAAGATTGGGAGGTCAGTATGGAAATGGTGCAGTAGGTGAAAAAAAAGGAGAATCTCAAGTAGGATAGAGGCAATAAGAGGGAAGAAATCCCAAATGAGAAATGAATGAAGAACAGATTGTTGAGGAAGACTTGGCAATGGGCCAGGTGATAGTCTCAGGGGAAGAGTGAGTTTTAGTTAGAAGTAGGTTTTGGTAGGAACTTTTGAAGGTAAGGTCAATGCCATTTCTTCACAACCGAGTTTCACGCAGTATACCCTTACTAAATATTTGTTTAGGAGATGAATATGTGAATGAACCACTTGGATTAGCTCTAAAGGGAAGAGTGGGAGATCGTAATGAAGAACCAGAAGCTTGTGAGAGTCAGTTTGAGGAAGAACCAGGCTGGGTGGATAGACACACGAGTTAAGGAGCATATGTCTGTCTGTCTATATGCAGTCCCAGGAGCTAAGTTAGGGCTGGTGGGCCAAATCCAGCCCAGCATCTTGTTTTTCATCCAGCCCATGAGCTAAGAATAACTGTTACTTTTTTCAATGACTGGAGAAAATCCAAAGAAGAATAGTATTTCATGACATGTGAAAATGATATGAAACTCAGCTTTCAGTGTCTGTAAGTAAAATGGCAACTCTTGTTGTTTTCTTATTACAGAGGGGACTGGCCTGCCCCTTACATGAGCAGTAACAATATGCTAATCATGATATAAAAGAATCCAGGAGATTTAACCCCACGAGATTTAATTCACTGTTCCCATTTTACTGATGAGCAAACAGAAGGTTCTGTTTCAGCCAAGGTCACACAGTTTCACACTACACTCACATCAATCTGCTTTTCCAGATTTCCCATTTTCTCCTAAGGTAAAGGTACAGCTCCAAGAGTAGTGTGACCATGAAGTGCTTATAAAAGAGGGCTTGGGAGTATTGAATGCTTGGAGGGCAGTTTTGGAACTTAATCAGAGCATGGGAATGGCTCAGGCAGACACACTTCTAAGAGATGTATAGGAACTAACTCATTAATTCTTAAAACCTTTCCTGAGATAGATACTGTTATTAACATCCTAAGCTGGAGGAGTGATTTTCTTTTCTTTCTTTCTTTTTTTTTAAGATTTTATTCATTTATTTTGAGACAGTGAGAGAGAGAGAGAGCGCACAATCAGGGAAGAGGAGAGGGGAGCCAAGGGAGATAGGGGAAGTAGATTCCCTACTAAACAAGGAGCCTGATTCTGGGCTGGTTTCCAGGACCTTGGGATCATGACCTGAGCGAAGACACTTAACTGACTGAGTCACCCAGGTGCCCTGGGAGTGGTCTTTTTAAATACCTATCCTGGGTAAAAAGTCCAGCATGTGGATATTCTAACACTTTGCGCCTTTGGTGACAACGCTGGGCCACCAGAAGCTCATCCAACCCTAGGTAAGATCCAATGCTCAGAAGCACTTGGGGAATTCCTACAGACTTGGCTGGCTTTACCCTTTCTCCTGCATTTGTGCCCAGAGAGTGATCTCTCATTCCCTTCACTGCCCCCAGCAGGCTTCTCAGACCTACTAGTTAATAGTTCCTTCCCCATGGTTTATGCTAAAGAGACTTCCTGAATCACAACAGCATTTGAAGAAAGGCAGTGCAGGAGTGTAAAAGTTCAAGTACTGAGCAGGGGGAAGGCAAGAAATTCTCCTATAGAAAGCTCGGAGGCAGGAGGAGGAAATCTGTCAAAGATTTCAACCCGGGTAGATTTCTGAAAATGGTCTTTAGCCCTTTACATGGGTGTTTATCCCTGTGCTTGTCGCCTTTTGCCCTTAAAGCCGCCACTATACCACTTGGAATTTATGTCTGGCAGCTGCTCACAAACAGGATATTATTAGAATCCAGTCTGTGTTTTTGACTTTCTGAACTTCAAGCGTTAACAAACAAGTTGTAGCAGTGGATTTATTGCTTTACTTTCCCACCTCCCTTTCTTACAAAACAACAGTGTAAGGGTTAAAGTAGCAGCCAAAGTCCTGTACAAATGACTGACGTAATAATGAGATTTGCACACCAGCCTTCAGTGCCTGTTAAATTCAAAGCAGGTTTTGGTGGGTTTTGTCTTGTGTTGTTTTGTTTTTGTTTTGGGTTTTTTTTTTTTTTTGTTTATTTGTTTTGTTTTTGTTCTCCTTTTTATGTTTGTTTTTTCTTTTTCTTTTCTTTTTTTTTTTTTTTTGTGGGGGAGGGAGGGTGGGAGGGAAAGGGTTCTGTTGAGGAGAAGAAATAAGGAACTGGGAAGAAAAGGAGGGGAAGTTAAACTTCCTTCTCTGTCTTCCATCAGAAAAGCAAACATGGCATCTTCCATGAGGAGCTTGTTTTCTGACCACAACAGATACGTTGAATCTTTTCGGAGGTTTCTCAACAGTTCCACGGAACACCAGTGCATGCAGGAATTCATGGACAAGAAGCTGCCAGGAATAATAGCAAGGTAACAAAAAAGGACGTTTTTGTCAAAAAGACAAGCCTCCGGCTCCTGGTGTGCAATGATAGATGGGTCGAGCCCAGCCCTGCAGGCTGGGCGCGGGGATAAGAAGGAGCTACTGATAGCAGCTTCCACCCAGCCCTCCTCGCCCCCACCCCCACCCCTGCGCCCCTTCTCCTGCAGTGCTTTAGTTAGATGCTCGCTTTCTCTGTTCAAAGGCTCCGATTTGTGCAGGATTTCCAGCTGCGCGGAGATAAGCGTTAACTATTTGAAGGCATACATCCATGTTCCTTTGGGAAAAGATGCAAATCTTTGAGCTCAGATTTTTCAGTCCTCCAGATTTCGCGTTTCAAAAACGTACCAAATCCAGAATTTAGTATTCTTTTGATTAGAATAAAATATAAATAGTTACCAAATACTGTTTACCCCTGTGGATTGAGGAAAGGGTGCTTCTGGGTTCTCCTAATATCCATTTAAATTCACTTCCTTATCCATTCTTACAGTTATCATTCTCAAAAAAAAAAACAAAAAAAAAAACCGCCTTTTCCTTTCAACTTAATATTAGCAATGTGGTTCTTAAAAAAAAAAAAAGCATTTTCCCATTATCAGTGAAACTCACTAGTTCCTATCCTTCTTGCAGACTTTTTTTTTTTTTTTTTTTTTTTTTTTGGGTGATTAATGTGTTCAATTTGTGCCAGAGCTGATAAGCATTATGAGAGTAAAAGATTCCACATGCTAAAGATAATCAAATCACCTATCTGGGGGTGGACTGCTGTAACTTACTCTGCTTCAGGAAATAATGATAGAAAACTGGAAGAAATGACTGACTGTGGATCCAATTTGCGAAAGCAAAGAAAACTGATACTTTATCTTTTGCTGGATTTCTCTATTGTAGGCCTGAAATTCTTTCACCAGGACAGTACCTCTGCCTGATGAAAGCAGGCATTGTTGGATGTGTGTGAAATTCCATTTCCCTTTACATTTTTCATGGTTCAGTTTTAAATTTTTTTAAATAGAGTGTTACATAATTTATTAAAAATTAGTAAGTATTAGAACAATGATGCCAAAATCAAAGCAACCTCAAATACAGGTAACTTCTTATCTAGGAACTAATAATTTACTTCTTTGGATCTTTTTGTTCATTTCAAAATTAAAGATTATAAGTTAATTTCTGAATTCTTTTGCAGTACTAAAGGTCTGTGTTCATGTCTGTAGCTTATCCAGACCCTTGGTTTTCTTTAGTCATCAGTGGTTCGAAGAGGCACCGTGAATGGATATAACATAATGAATGATGACCCCTATCTTCATGGTGTCCACAGTCTGTTTTGAAATACTGAATGTAGAATCTGTGAAAGACTGAAGAACTTTCAAAAGCATAACTAAATTAGCACTGCAGTGGTACAAAAACAAAAAACTGGTTCCTAGCCCTATTTACTCCCCTCTCAGAAGCAACCACTTTCAACATTTTGAAGTATTTTAGTTGTTTCTTATGAAATTTTCTTTCCTAATTCTAAATAACATGTTATTCTTCTTTTTCTTAATTTTACTGTATTAAAATAGCTAAATAAACACATACATTTCCTTCCCTATCATGTCAGTATATTTATGTCAAAATTTTGGGTTCAATAATTTGAATGTTTATATCATTTTGCCTGTGTACATATTATACATAATTGAATGATACATTATACTACAATCACATTTCCTTTCAGGTACTTTTTGTTTTTTTTTTCCTAGAGTTAACTATTGTTTTGATTTTAGTTTCTTTTCTTAGTTTTCAATATACCTGTCACTACTTGTACCCCAAGCAGAAGGATTAATCTTCCCTCAATATAATCCAACAAATCAAGTCATCATTAATTTTTCCCCATGGGAACATTTTTTCTGGAACTCTGTTCATCTTTTCCACTCTGGTGATTTGCTGGTGATCTGCCATACAATTATTGATAGAATTTATTTCACCTTCTAGAAATTCTCTTCTCCTCTCTGCAGTACTGAATATCCTGATTCTGGTTCTCATGTCATTCTTTTCTTGATTTCTTTAGACTTTTATCATCCTCGACCTTGTCCTGCCCTCCCCACCACTTCTTCTTATCCTTTAAGGCTTCCCCAGAAAGAGTGCATGAAAAGTAAACTTCTTTGAGATTTTGTTATGTTTAAAAGTAACTTCAATCTATGGTCATCTTTATTAGATAGCAATTGCTATCCTGAAATGTTATATCAGAAATTTAAAGGTATTTTTTCATTTTCTTTTAGCAACTAGAGTTTCTATTGAGAAATCCAATGTCCTACAAATTGTTCTTGTTTGGCTTGTGACCTTTTTGTTTTGTTTTGTTTTTGTTTTCCCTACTTAGTCGTTTTAAGGATGTTCTCTCTGGTATTCTAAAATTTTAAGATGAGTTGTAGTGTGGGACTTTTTCACACATTTTATTTTTAAGATTTTATTTGTCAGAGAGAGAGGACAGCAGGCGGAACAGTAGGCAGAGGGAGAAGCAGACTCCCCACTGAACAGGGAGTCCAAATCAGGATTCGATCCCAGGACCCTGGGGTCATGAGCTGAGCTGAAGGCAGAGGCTTAACCGACTGAGCCACCCAGGCATTCCTTTTTCACACATTTTTGTGGGTAGTCCCTGGGCCACTTCAATCAAGATTTTGATCTTTCATCTCAGGGAAATTTGGTATTATTTTATCATCCCTTCTCTCTGATTTTCTTTCTGGATATTATATTCATCAAACACCAGACCTTCTGAATTAATTCCCTAATTTTCTTCTTACATATCCAATTTTTACAATTTTATTTTATAGCCCTTTTATTAATTTTTTTACTATTATAGTTTTAATTTTCAAAAATGTTCTTTTTTATAGCCTGTTCAT
This sequence comes from Neogale vison, assembly GCF_020171115.1. Taxonomy (NCBI): domain Eukaryota; kingdom Metazoa; phylum Chordata; class Mammalia; order Carnivora; family Mustelidae; genus Neogale; species Neogale vison. The sequence goes on along the minus strand of NC_058093.1, from coordinate 93,101,170 downwards.
CTTTCACAGGTGTAATACCTTTTTTATCTATTATAAAATTTTCCTCTGTTCTCTGCATATTTCTTCTGAGTGCTCTTTTTCTGTTTCTTTTGGTCCCTCTCATGTTAGGGGAACTCCCTAGCTACCTGATGTGATTTGATTATCCATCCAATCAATAGTGAGACACTAAAAAAGTGTTCAGATCCTTTTTGTGTATGTAAGTGAAGTTTGAGTGGGTGACTCACTGTAGGAATTGGATGTGAATTCAGTTGTTTACTGAGAGATTCTCGGAGGTCAGTATTGTAAGTTTATTCACTAAGATGGTTTGTTTCCTTGGCGAAACAATCCCCATTTGGATGCAAAGTGTGCCGGCGGGGAGAGTTCCAGTATATTGCTGTAAATAATAAATTGTGTTGCTGTTGTTATATGTTATACATTTATTATTTTTTAAAAGATTCTACTTATTTATTTGATAGAAAGAGACTCAGTGAGAGAGGGAACACAAGCAGGGAGAATGGGAGAGGGAGAAGCAGGCTTCCTGCTGCACAGTGAGCCCAATGCCAGGCTCAGTCCCAGGACTGTGGAATCATGACCTGAGCCGAAGGCAGACACTTAATGACTGAGCCACCCAGGCACCCCTATATGTTATACAGTTAGATCCCTGGCTGGAAAATGGTAAGTTTTCAATAATTATTCATCATAATGTGTGAAATAGGTTCATCATAGTGTCTAATTCATAGAAAAATTGTGAAGATTCAAAGAGTGAAATCACTTAGTTATGGCTGGACAATTGCTTGACAATTGCTGGACAATTAGCAATAACAATTCCTATTACATGTTGAGTGCTTGTCATGTGCAGACACATTTCTAAGAGATTTACGTGAATTAAATCACTTAATCCCCACAGCTGTTCCTTAAACTAGATACTATTATTAAAATTCTATACAGTAGGTGTTATTATTATCCTATTTCATAGGTAGTAAAGATGCAGAGAAATTAAATAACTTGCTTAAGGTAATATATCAGTAGGCCATGGCTTCAACCTTGGTGCTGTGCTCCATGGCTTCACTATGCTATCTACAGATATAAAGCAGTTTTAAGAATTAACCAAGACCATAGATACGGATGGGTGTGTTAGGACTATGATCATGAGTGGGAAGATAATTAGAACTAAGGAAGGCAATTCATTCATAGGTGTCCTTGAATCTATCCTTTGTGAACTTGGCTTCAATCTGTTTTTGTTCTACTACTCTGTCCAGGCTCTCTCACATCAGGGGAAAAAAAGCAGCTGCAAAGCTAGAGTCCACATAAATACCACTCCCGGTTCCTGTTTTCCCTTTCCATTCTCACCCTTTCATTATAGTACAACAATCTCTAGATCTTATTTCTCTTTATTCAGCTCACTTTTAATCTCACTGCCATCTGACTTCTGCCCTCAACATTCTTTTTAAAACTATTATCAAAGAAACTCATATTGCCAAATTCAATGGAGATGATTCCTCTTTATTTTTTGGTAGTACACTCTGCTACTGTTAACACTACTAATGGCTTTCTCTTTCTCTGAGTCTATCCTCTCTGAGCTTTACTGTTTTCTTCTTTGTCCCCTTTGTGTGTTCCCCATAAACCAGTGACTTTTAAAAGTTGGCATTACATCATTATCCTACTACTTGTCTAATCTTTGCAGTATACTTGGGTGGTAGAATCCAGTCTCCTAGTTAGACCATAACTTTATGATGCTAACTCTCTAGAATACATCATTGACCCGATCTGTCTCCCACTCAACTTAAATCTTGCATATTCAAATGTTTGTAGAATTCCGATTAAAAAGAAAAAACAAAATACAAAGCACACTGACAAAACACAAACTTGCCTTCAAACTATATTCTCCAGCTTCTTTTTTTTCACCATATGCAGTCACCCAAGCTGGAAATTCGTCAGTCATAATACCCTTTTCCCTTTTATTAGCATCAGTCAAAAGCAAGTCCTACCGCTACCTCCCAATAAATCAACCGATTCCATTTCCAGTACTAGAACCGTATACTGAGCTCTATTTTTTTCTTTAGTTTTAATCGAAGTATAGTTGATATTGTTTCAGGTACACAATGTACCACAGTAAGTATAATTACCATTTGTCACCATAAATTACTACAGTATTATTGACTATATTCCCATGCATTCCCATGCTTATTTGTTTTATAACTGGATGTTTGTATCCTTTAAACCCCATGCCTATTTCATCCAACACCTCACTCCCCACCCTCTGGCAACCACGTTTATTTTCTATATTTATGAGTCTGCTTCTGTTTCTTGTTGTTGTTATTGTTGTTGTTGTTGATGATGCCTCTTTGTTAGTTTTGTTTTTTAGATCTGATGTATATGTGAAATTATAAGGCATTTATCTTACTCCATCTTCTTTATTTCACTTAGACTACCCTCTAAGTCCATCTATGTTGTCACAAATGGCAAGATCTCATTTTTTAAATGGCTGAGTAATATTCCATTGTGTGTATATATATCACATATTTCTCCATTCATCCATTCATACTCAGGTTGTTTCCATATTTTGGCTTTTATAAATAATGGTTAAATAAACATAGGGGAGCGTATATCTTTATTTAGTGTTTTCCTTCTCTTTGGGTAAATACCCAGAAGTGGAATTGCTAAATTGTGTGGTATTTTTATTCTTAATTTCTTAGGAATCTGTTTTCCATACTGTTTCCATACTGTTTTCCATAGTGGCTGAACCATTTTACATTCTGACCAGCGGTGCACTGGCGTTCCCCTTTCTTCACATCCTCACTGACACTTGCTATTTTTTGTCTTTTTGATACTACCCATTCTGACTGTTGTGAAGGAATATCTCACTATGGTTTTCGTTTACACTGCCCTGACATTTAGTGATGTTAAGCATCTTTTCATGTGTCTGTTGGTCATCTGTATATCCTCTTGGGAAAAAATGTCTATTTAGGTCCTCTAAGATTTTTTTTTTTAAGATTATTTATTTATTTGACAGAGAGAGATCACAAGTAGGCAGAGAGGCAGGCAGAGAGAGAGAGAGGAGGAAGCAGGCTCCCTGCTGAGCAGAGAGCCCAATGCGAGACTCGATCCCAGGACCCTGAGATCATGACCTGAGCCGAAGGCAGCGGCTTAACCCACTGAGCCACCCAGGCGCCCCTCCTCTAAGATTTTTAATCGGACTTTCTTTCTTTCTGTCTTTCTTTCCTTCTTTCTTTCTTTCTGTTGAGTTGTAGGCATTCATTATATATTTTAGATGTTAACCCTTTATGGGATATGTCATTGGCAAATATCTACTCCCATTCACTAGGTTGCCTTTTGTTTTGTTGGTGGTTTCTTTGCCATGCAAAAGCCTTTTAGTTTGAAATACTCCCAACTGTTTATTTTTGCTTTTTGTTTCCCTTATCTGAGGAGACAGAGGAAATATCTTGTGAAGGCTTATGTCCAAGAGATTACTGCCTATGTTTTCTTTTAGGATTTTTATGGTTTCATGTCTTATATTCAGGTCTTTAATCCATTTTGAGTTTATTTTTCCTTATGGTATGAGAATATGATCCAGTTTCATTCTTTTGCATGTAGCTATCCAGTTTTCCCAGTAACATTTATTGAAGAGACTGACCTTCCTTGTTCTATTTTAAGATTTATTTGTTTGTTTTAGAGTGAGAGAGCATGGCAGAGAGAGAATCTTTCAAGTAGACTCTCTGCTGAGCATGGAGCCTGACATGGAACAAAATCTCATGACCCATGAGATTATGACTAAACCAGGAGTCAGATGCTTAATCAACTAAGCCACCCAGAAACCCTCTCATTGTATATTCTTGACTCGTTTGTCATAGGTTAATTGAGAATATAAGTATGCATTTATTTCTGGGCTTACTATTCCATTCCATTGATCTATGTGTCTGTTTTTGTGCTAGTAGCATATACTTTTGATTATTATCACTTTGTAATATAGTTTGAAATCTGGGATTGTGATACCTCTAGCTTTGTTGTTTTTTTCTCAAGATTTCTTTGGCTATTTGAGGTCTTTTGTGGTTCCTTACAAATTTAAGGATTATCTGTTCTAGTTCTGTGAAAAACACTATTGGTATTTTGAGCGAAATTGTATTAAATCTGTATATTGCTTTAGGTCATATGGACATTTTAACAATTTTAATTCTTCTAATCCATGAGCATGGTATATCTTTTCATTTATTTCTGTTCCTTTAATTTCTTTTATCAGTGTCTTATAGTTTTCAGAGGATAAATGCTTCACCTCCTTGTTTAAATTTATTCTGAGATATTTTATTCTTTTTTAATTCAATTGTAATTGGGATTGCCTTTTTATTTCTCTTTCTGCTAGTTTGTTACTAGTGTACAGAAATGGAAAAGATTTTTATTAATTTTGGATCATGCAACTTTACTGAATTGGTTTCATACCTCTAATAGTTTTTTAGTACATCTTTAGGTTTTTGTACATAAAATATCATATCTATAAAGAGTGACAGTTTAACTTTTTCCTTAATAACATGGATGCCTTTTCTTTTTCTGGTCTGCTTGCTGTGGCTAGGACTTCAGTACTATGTTGAACAAAAGTGGTAAGAGTGGACATCCTTATCTTGTTCCTGACCTTAGAGGAAAAGCTTTCAACTTTACACCAGAGTATAATGCTAGCTGTGGGTTTTTCCTGTATGGCCTTTGTTATGTTAAGGTATGTTTCCTTTAAGCTCACTCTGTTCAGAGTTTATAACATGAATAGGTGTTCAATTTTGTCAAATGCTTTTTTGCATCTAATGAGATGACCATATGATTTTTGTCCTTCCTTTTGTTAATGTGGTATATCACATTGATTGATTAACAGATATTGAATCATCCTTGTATCCCAGTATCAATCCTATTTGACTATGGTGAGTGATCCTTTTAATGTGTTGTTGAATTTGGTTTGCTAACATTTTGTTGAGAATTTATGCATCTATGTTGGATACTGGTCTGTAATTTCTTAAAAAATTAGTATTTTTATTTCATTTGGTATGAGGGCAATGCTGGACCCACAGAATGAATTGGGAAGCATTAATTCCTCTTCCAGTTTTTGGAATAGTTTGGGGAATAATAGGTATTAACTCTTCTTTAAATATTTGGTAGAATTCTCCTGTGAATCCATCTAGTCCTGGACTTTTGTTTGTTGGAAGTTTTTTGATTACTGATTCAGTTTTGTCAATAGTAATCTGCCTGTTAAGATTTTTCTATTTATTCTTGATTCAGTCTTAGAAGATTAGATTTTTCTAGGAATTTATCCATTTCTTCTATTTCTCAGTGTATAATTTGTTTGCATATAATTTTTCATAGTATTTCTTATAATCCTTTGTATTTCTGTAGTGTCAGTTGTAACTTCTCTTTCATTTATGATTTTATTTGAGTTCTCTCTCCACTTTTCTTAATGAATCTGACTGAAGGTTTATGAATTGTTTAACTTTTCAAAGAACCAGCTCTTGGTTTCACTGATCTTTCCAATTGTTTTTTAAGTCTTGATTTCATTTATTTCCTCTCTGATATTTATTGTTTCCTTCATTCTACTAACTTCAAGCTTCATTTATTCTTCTTCTAGTCCTTTAGGTGTATGATTTGATTGTTTGAGATTTTTCTTGTTTCTTAGGTAGACCTGTATCACTATCAACTTCCCTTTTAGAATTGCATTTGTTGCATCCCAAACATTTTGCACTGCTGTGTTTCCAGTTTTATTTTTCTCCAGGTATTTTTAAAAAATTTTCTCTTTGATTTTTTAGTTGACTCATTGGTTTTTTTAGTAGTGTGCTGCTTAGCCTCCATTTCCCCCCTTTTTTTCCTTATAATCGATTTCTAGTTTTATATTGTGATCTTTTCTGATGTTTGATGTAATTTCACTTCTCTTACGTTTATTGATATAAGTTTTGTAAGCTAATATGATCTGTCTTAGAGAATGTCTATGTGCACTTGAAAAATATCTGCCACTGTTTGCTTATTAATTTTCTGCCAGGATGATCTATCTATTGATGTAAGTGGGATGAAATTCCCCTACTCTTATTGTATTACTGTTACTTCTTTATGTCTGATAATATTTGATTTATATATGTAGGTGTCTCTCTGTTGGGTGAATAAATATTTACAATTGCTAATAATTGTTTTCGTAGCTCTTCTCTTTTGTTTTGCTCTTGCTGTATTGCCAGGTGATTTGATGACTTTCTTTAGTGTAAAGCTTGGATTCCTTTCTCTTTACTTTTTGTGTATCTACTATAGGTGTGTGTGTGTGTGTGTGTGTGTGTGTGGTTACTATGAAGTTCACATATAACATTTTATGTATATAACAGTCTATATTAAGTTTATGGTTGCTTAAATTCAAACACATTCTAAAATAAAAACATTTTTACTTCTGTTCTATGTTTTATGTATATAATATCATATTTTATAACTTTTTATTCTGTGTAATCCTTAACTAATTTTTGTAGATAGAATTTATTTCATTACTTTTATGTTTTATCCTTCATCCTAGCTTTATTTGATTTTTACCAGTGAATTTTTTTTCCTTCATAGTTTTCTTATTTCTAGTTATGGCTTTCTCTTTTTCACATAAAGAAGTCCCTTTAACATTTCTTGTGAGTCTGCTTTAGTGATGAACTGCTTTAATTTCTGTTTGTTTGGGAAACTATCTCTCCTTCAATTCTGGATGTTAATCTTACAGGTAGAATACTCCTGGTTGTAGGCTGCTTTTCTTTCAGCACATTGAATACATCTTGCAAGCCACTATCTTCTGACCTGGAAAACTTCTGGTGAAAAATCAGGTTATAGCATTGTGGGATTTCTTCTGTACATAAGTGCTTTCTTTTCTCTTGCTGCTTTTAAGATTTTCATCTTATCTTTAGTTTTTGGCATTTTAATTATTATGTATCTTGGTGTAGACCTCCTCTGATTCACCTTGTTTGGGGCTCTCTTGTTATTCCTGAAACTGCTTCCTCCCACAGGTTGGTGAAGTTTTCAGCAGTTATTTCTTTGAGTAAGTTTTCTGCCCCTTCTTTTCCTTCTGGCACCCCTAAAATGTTAGTACTCCTGATGTACAGAGGTCCCTTAACCTATGCTCATTTTTTGAAAATTTTTCTTTTTGCTGTTCAGCTTGGGTGCTTTCCATTATCCTGACTTCCAGATTGCTGCTCTGTTCTTCTGCATTCTCTAATGTGCTGTTGATTCCCTCTAGTATATTTTCCATTTCAGTTATTGTATTCTTTAGCTTTGATTGGTTCTTTTTTCCATTTTCTGTGTTTTCACTGAAGTCGTCATAGAGTTCATCCACTCCTCTTCCAAATCTGGTGAGCACCTTTATAAACATTACTCTCATTTCTTCATCAGGTACCTGCTTATCTGTTTTGTTTAGTTCTTTTTCTGATATTTTGTCTTGTTCTTTGTTTGGAGCATATTCCTGTGTCTTCTAGTTTTCTTTGATACTCTGTTTATTTCTGTGCATTAGTTGGTCAGCTATATCTCATGGTCTTGAAAGTAGTGGTCTTATGTAGAAGGCATTCTGTGGGTCCCAGTAATGCAGTGCCCCCATTCGCCAGAACCAGGTGCTCCAGGGGTGTCCCTTGTGTGGGCTTTCCATACCCTCCTATTGTGATCACATTGCAACTACTGTGAGCACAATGATGGCCAGAGATGGCCAATAGCTTGGATGGCTGTCACACCAAGCTATAGCTTCTGTGCATTTGCTGGTCAGTGGTGTAAGCTCCCAACACAGCTTTCAGAGAGGCTTGGCCACAATTACTGCAGGTTTGCTGGTGGGTGGGGCTGCCCCTTAGTATCCTCAGTGAAGAAACCACTTTTGTGGGGCACTGGTCCCAGGTAGGGTTGTCTTCTGGGTGTGGTGGTGTAGGACCTGCTTTGAAGGGCTACCTGCTGGGGCAGGTCTGCAGGGGTTTGCCAGGAAGAGCAAGCAGTAGATGGAGAGTAGCAACATTGGCTACTAACAACATCTAGCTAGTTAGACTGAAAAAGGGCAAGAAAAATGAGGCCTGCCAAAACTTCCATTCCTGGAGAAAGCTTCTACCCTCCAGCACAAACGTTGAGATTAGTCAATACATTTCTTCCTACACATCCAGGTACTTTTCAAACTTCTGTCTCTGTACTGGGTCTCTGATTGAGTGATATTGTGTGCTGACCTTTTAGGAGCAGAGTCTCCATTTTCTATGGCCTGGCTCTCCTGGAGTTAATTCCTGCTGATTTTTCAAAGCCAGATTTTCTGAAGGCTTGTCTTCCTGGTATAGTTCCTGTAACACGGGGTGCAGGTGGGGCTTCACCCCCTCACACCTTAGGAAGGATCTCCTTGCCTTTGATACCCCTCCAGCCTGTAGTTGCCATGCTGCGGGTTTGGTTCCTCCCATACCTCTACCCCTCCTACCCTTCTTGATATGGCTTCTTTGTCTTTAGCTGTGTAAAATCTCCTGCTAGTCTTCAGGTTGTTTTCGGGGTGAGTTGTATTATATGTCATTGTGGCCTCAGTGTGTCTGTGGGAGGAGATCAGTTTAGGATCCTCCTACTTTGCCATCTTTCCCTTTTCTTAATAATGGGTTGTATTATCTCACATTTTAACTTAAGAACAAAACAGAGTTTTATTCATTTTTATATCCCTAATGCTAAATATGGACACACAATAAATGTTTAAAAATATTTGTTCATTGAAAGGAAGTTCTCAAGAAAGAAGAAAGCATATGTACAGTATGAATCACCTTAGCCTTCCTTCTACTATAATGGTTGGCTTATTAGCTCACTAGACTCAAAGGCTCACTTTATCTGTTTTTTTTTTCTCCATACAATCTCTAAACAAATGGCATTTCCTGTCTCTGAAATGTTTATAGTGCTCTTTTCAAAAGTCTCACAGTTCAAAGTCATTAATGAGTAGAACATATTTCCTAAAGATTTCTAAGCACAGCAGTGTAACCACTGACCTGAGTGTGACCTTTCATGTTGACCTAGTTTTTGTTCATTATAATTTTAGTTTATTCTCTTCAACTAGATTCAATAATCAGATTTTACAAAGCACATAGCACATTTTTCTTAAATGACAATTTTTTTTTCAGGATTGGTGATAGAAAATCTGAAATTAAGATTCTAAGCATTGGCGGAGGTGCAGGTATGAATAACACATTTTTAAAATTTGTATTTCACCCCAACCATCGTCCTGTTTGATAGCAATATTTTTCGTTCTTTAAGATAACTATTTTTCTTTGCTTTTGGAGGAGATTGGCTTATTAAAACTCGCAAGAGTAGTATTACTTCAACTAAGATTAAAGGCCCCTATAAGGGGCACCTGGGTGGCTCAGTGGGTTAAAGCCTCTGCCTTTGGCTCAGGTCATGATCCCAGGATCCTGGGATCAAGACCCATGTCAGCCTCTCTGCTCACTAGGGGGCCTGATTCCTCCTCTCTCTCTGCCTGCCTCTCTGCCTACTTGTGATCTCTGTCAAATAAATGAATAAATAAAATCTTTTTTTTTTAAAAAAAAAAGGCCCTCATAATTTTATAACACTTGAAATTTAAGCCTTCATTAGTATAGAAATATGGATAAGATGTAGCGTTTAATATTTATTTTTTTAAGATTTTATTTATTTGACAGAGAGAGGGAATGAGAGAGAGAGAGTGCAAGCATGAGCAGGGGGAGCTATCGAGGGAGAAGCAGACTCCCCACTGAGCAGGGAGCCTGATATGGGACTCAATCCCAGGACCCTGGAATCATGGCCTGAGCCGAAGGCAGATGCTTACCTGACGGAGCCACCCACGTGCCCTGAAGTGGCTTTTTAATACTTTTTTATAAATGGAAAAACACATAGAGTAAATTTAAAGGTAACTTTTATCCAAAATCATTTAATTGTTCACGGTAAAGGAAAATTTCACAGGATATTCCTTACGCTTGTGCCACCTATGCGTGGTTCATGGACGGCTTGCTGGTTTGCAAACTGTTAATGGTCCAGGAGGAGACAAAGAAGCATGCACTAAAATGTAAATCAGTGCACAGCTCCCTTCATTGAGAAACTATCAATATAGGGGGAAAATATGTTTAATGACATAGTTAATTTATACTCTTATGGCCCCACTCTTTGAGTTACACTGGCCAAAACCTTTCCCTTCCTTGGATTCAGTTCCCAAACTTCCCCTCCAACACACTCCCAAATCCACTTTTACAAGCACTTCATGGCCTCACTACTCTTAGATCTGTGCTTGTATCTCCTAGGAGAAAATGGATGTCTGAAAAGGCAGATTGATGTGGGTGTAGTTTCTGACTCTGCCATTAGAGCTTCGGTTTACTCTTCAGTAAAATGGAAACAATGAATTCTACCCCATAGGGTTGTAGTGAGAACTATACAGATAAAGTTTATATCATGCTTAGCACATTGTTACCACTCCTGTTAGGTACAAGCTTGTCCCCTCTTCAAAAATAAAACAAAAAATTTCATTTGAAGACTTCCCCTCATAACTCTTGAGTAGTGTTTGTTTTATTTTTAAGTTGCTGGTCACCTGGAGATCTGAGTTAATATATTCATATGTAAAGTATAGTTATATATATTACTTATATATTTATACCTTTCTTTCTTCCTTTGTTTCTTTTATTATTTTTGCTTAAGTGATACTTTTGATTTTTATTATTTTGATTAAGTGATAGCTTAGTATTGGCTACCTCCTGGTAAGAAGTAGACACTATACTACAACATGTTATATAGTGTCAAGTGGTGATCTCTTGGGTTTCTCAAGTATAAATGCTCTAGTGACATGTGAGTAAGTTAAATTGTGACCCATGTGAACCCAAAGATAACTAAGAGTCCTCTAGAGGAATTAGAATCATTTGCTTTTAATGTAGTCATTTATTCATTTTTCATACAATATACTGTGTGATATGATGTAATGAGGGCTAACTATTTAAAATAATGTTTGTTTATTAGCATCTTCTACCAAGAAAATAGAAACCAGCAAGGACAAATAATGAAGGATACTGTCATGAACAGTATTTTAGAGATTGCTTAAGTGAAAATATCCTATCATTGCTTATTGATATTCTGAGTCCTAAGGATTATAAAAGTAAATTCATTTAATCAAGACAGTTTTTCCAGTGAGTTTTGCATATGAATTTCAGGCACCCAACAGGCAGTGAGACTATCATTTGATAGTGTCACTTGTGCTTGGACAAGAAGAGAAGCCCTACAAGGAAAAGTAATTAAAAACAATCTCTATCATGGCCAAGTTAATTGACCTTTTAATATAAAGTTAATTGAATTTCTAATGTAAATTTGTCCAGATGCTTATAAGCTATCTAGAGAAAGGAACATTTGGCCTGCACAGTGATTCCTTACACAGAGGTGTACATAGGAGCTAATATAGAGAACTTATCAAAACAAAGGAAGCAACACTTGGAATTTTTCTGACTGAGCCCTAACATTGTATTAATAATAGGCTCTGCCTTGGGGAGAGAATATGGGTGCCCTTTAAGGTTACTCTTCATAAGAAATTGATCAGAAATATAAGAAGAACTCCAAGGGAAATTCAAGCTATAGATACTTAACATTCTCTGCTTAAGCAAATCAGCTATATGAAATAAAAACTGTTTTATTTAAAATTCCTAGGTCTAGGTGTTCCTGGCATGAAAAAGCACTGCTTTATAGTGCGAGGACCCCATTTACTTAGTTCGAATGCTCACATACCAATTGGGACATGCTTATTTGATAACCTGTCATTGCCTAACTGCAAGCACTGGGCAGAAGAACAGTATATTACTATACAATGAGGAACTTCCTATCTTTTAGAGAAATGGTCTCTCCACATGTTCTACAATCTACAGGATACCTGAGAGTTTTGCATTATCCTTTGACATCAGTATCCTTTCAAGTCAGTCACTGAACTCCAATCCATGGCAAACAAGGCCACTGGCCCTGTCTAGTACTTGTGCTTAGCTCCCATATTGTATGGTACAAGATTCTACTTCCTTCTTAGCTTATAGACCTGTATGGTTTCACTGTGTAAATGTTCTCTTCCTGATTGCCTAGATACCTGCAGATTATCTTCTGCATAACTTTGGTGCAAATATTTTCTCTACATACATACTGGTACGACCACTTCTCCCCACTACAATAAAAAAAACAAGTAAAAGCAAAGAAACTAAAAACTTCTCTAAATGAAATTGCTGCTTTTATCACTTAATACTCATGCTCTTTGGCAGCCTATTTGGTTTTCTTTTCAGAAACATGGGCAGGGGAGTACTATGTACCCTTTTTGTCTCCTGCTTCTCTTCTGTAGAGGTTGGTGACATGCTTTAATGAAACACAAAGCAACTGGATTTGCTTTTATTCAAGGTCTTGAAGTACTCATACCTTGTTCATTTTAGCAATTGTTTTTAGATACTGAGAACAATTGCATTGTATTCTAAGTCTCATAGGATATGTTTTTTTGGTTCACTCTGAATATTGATGTTTGAGCCACTCAATGGGGTTTCATTATTATTTGATTTTTAATGAATATTGTCTTTATGGTGGATAGTACATGAAGAAAAAAAATATTCTTTTTGGTAAAGGAGAATGCTAGTAATTTACACTGCATACATTTATGCCTGGAAAAATGTTCCAGAAGGCTGTAATGGGCAATGTGTTCTCTTTGCTCTGGGCTCTGCTTAAAGGAAAACCTGCTGTACTATTCAGTCCTGATGTTCAAATGCCAGAAAGCTTTATAAGGATTAGATAAGATGATAACAAATAATTTCATTTTATCCAATCTTTTTACTTCTATTTTTATTAACCTTTTATGTACTGACTCAACTGTCATTATATATATATATATATATATATATATATAATGGTATATACATTTATAGATAATTTTTTAAGATTTATTTATTTTATAGAGAGAGAGCGGGGGAAGGATAGAGAAAGAGGGAGAGAGAGAATCCTCAAGCAGACTCCCTGCTAAGCACAGAGCCCCATGCAAAGCTCAGTCCTAGGACCCTGAGATCATGAACTGAGCTGAAATCAAGAGTCAGAAGCTTAACCAACTGAACCCCCAGGTGTCCCTGTAGATAATCTTTGATCAACTGAAGCAACTCACATATGAAATATAGGTAGTATGAAACCTCTCATGACATATTTTTGGTAATAATTCTGTTGACATAATGCTGAGAGCAATTAGGTGATTTTCTTGTTCTACAACAACACACAGACATCAGCATTCCTACTGAGGTTAAAAAATAGAAAAGAGTTTAGAAACCATCAACATCTCATTCTACAAATAAGAAGCCCGAGAATCACCAAAGCAGAACAAAAGGCAGGTCTCTTGACTTTAGTCCAGTTTAACAGATTTTATGAAACAAATATAAAAGTTAATTATTGACTTGGAAAACAAGATATTAGGTACTTAGTAATAACCAGCTATTTGAAAATCTAATCTTTTGGATATTAACTCTGTCTCTGTTCATAAGGACATGTTAAGGTGACACAGAAGTTTTATTTTCTAAGCTAGTTGGATAGAAGGGAAGGAAATGTAATTAGGACAGGAACAGAAAGAGCCAGTGTGTTAAGTTTAGAAGCAAGGAGGTGGTAGGAACCAAAGGTTAATGTTTTTCAGTCATCCAGAGTAAGCCAACCATTTATATCAGCAAACTGGGAATGACTGGAAAAATACAGAAAAGGGATTTTTTTTTTTAAGCCCGGTACTTGAGGGGGGGATTGAATGTGGTTGTTCCCGTCTTCAGATATTTCCTGTTGATCAAATTACAGAATATCTACCCACTAAAGAACCAATGGTTGTAAGAGAGAAAGATTTCTTGAGTCAATATTAAAATTTACTGAACAAACTTGTCCAGAATGAAAGTACACATCTTGAGATAAGGTGTTATCTGTGGTTCAAGGAGTAAGCATAGACTAGAAAATATTGCTCAGACATGCTGTGGAAAGGACTTAGGCACTGATATCTTGGATGCTGGGGGCATTAAAGGTGCTTTTGGTCCAAAAAATCTATGGTTTCATGAGTAACCTTCTAGAAAGTGGTAGACATTTCTCCAGAGTGGTATGGCTAACATCATGTTTGGCTATACTGAAGAAGTGGAGTTTAAATGGGACTTCTAGACATGCACGTAATTTTAATCTGTAATGCTTATAAGTTGAAATGAGTAAGTACTATTTTACTCAAGTGCAGCATACTAGTAGATATTCTATGATATGGAATCTATTGATTAACTAATTTACAGAATTTAGGACTGTCTGCTTTGGATAATCATAATTGGGGCCTCAGATATTTTGTTAAAGGCATTCATAACCATATTATTAAAACTACGTATAATTTTAACAAAATAGTTTACCACATTGTATTTAAAACTTTCAAGTGAAATGGAAGCATTATTAACAATAACTACATTACCAATTTGAGAGAAGCAAGCATATTGCTATAGCATTGGAACCATTGTCATTAAAACCAGAGTAAACAAGATTGTTTTGGGTAATTCAATAAGGCTTGAAACAAGAAAACAGGATAATGAGCAGAGTGAAGACAAAACTACCATTATTTGCAGATTAAATGACTGTATACTTAGAAAGGCAAATAAACTCAGTTGTACAGCCTTAGAATTCATAAGAATGCAGAAATGGCCTGATATAGGTAAAACAGATAAAAAGCAATGTGATAGATCCACATTCTTTTTCTGTTAACATGTGAGCTTTTTATTCACAGTTTTGAGTATCTACAATGTACTTGGAAGTCCATAGCATGTGGTTTGTTCAATTTTGCTGAAGGAAAAATTTGTATCTTGTCAGTTTTGTGACAGTTTGGGACAATCTCTTTAATTAGTGAATAGGCTTCCACTTGACATTTACTATTGAATAAAACTTTGTGATTTAATGTATATACTCATGCAACCCAGTGTAGGGGGTCTGTTGTTATCTTCATTTTGCAGATGGTGAACCTAATAAAGGGGCTTGAGGATTACAGAGATTAGGATCAATGCCCAGGGTCTTCTGTAGCTTTGTTTCTATCAACAACAACAAACTTATAGAAGTGATGAAAAAGTATTTGATTAGCTAATAATATTTAATATGAAAATAAGCAACCTATTTGAAGAAAAGTTCAAATTTTCACTGAGAACAACTCGACAAGATTTTAAAAAGCCATTATGTAATACTAATGAGATTACAGTGATATGGAAGCTTTCATGTATAAAAGGTAAAGGCATGAAATGAAATTTTCCTGAAGTAATGTATCAGAAAAAAGTTCTGGTATTCATCAAATACAGAAAGACCTGTTCATTCTGACCATAAAAATACTGACATACTTAATATATAGCCACCTCCTTGTTGTCCCACCACAGCCCCAGCTGCTGCTTCAGCCCCTCCTCACGGGGTCCTGGACATGTCTGCTCCCACCCCGTACCCCTGTCCTCTGCCCCCCATCTCCAAGAGCTCCAGCATTTAGACTGATCTTGCCCAGTGAGGAAATCTCTAAGAATGTGCTACAGTTCTTCAGCCTGCATCCTTTCTCAACATCTGGCACCCTTGTCCTTAAGCCTTGTCTTTTGTTTTGTTTTGTTTTATTTTTAAGACTACCAAAGCCCAAGAGGCTTATTCTAACCATGAGTTCTGGTTCTTGGAATTAATCTGAAAAAAAAAAAATCAAGATTTTTGCAGAAAAAGTCAGGGTTTGTTGTCAGGTTCTTCATAATAGAAAAAAATTAACTGTATACCAACTAACTATATATTAAGATATATTTACATATAAATATGTATTCATATATATTTCCACATACAAATGTGTAAGTTTATATACATTTATATTATAGTATCAAAGATAATTAAAACAATTATTCCATTTTAGAGAATATAGTATTGCCACCATAAATAACACATTTAAGTATATTTTGATATATTCATGATTTAACTCTCAAGTAAGAAAATCAAAATAGTTCATATACATAATGATCTTGCCTGGGTAGACTAAAGGAAATTATTTGAAAGTAAAAAAGGAAAAGCATAAGCAGGAAATAAGCTAAAATGTTAATTTTTGTTTTCTCTGGTGGTGAGCTATTTATTTGATATTTTACTTCATATCTTTTTCTCAAGTTTTCTGTGGTATACATTTTATAACCAGGAACAGGAAAAATAAACCCAATTAAAACTATAATCTTATAGTTGATGAGAGATGATGATAAAGAGTATACTCATTGACTTCTGACAGCAACTTTAGCTATGTGGCTGATACCCAAAGCACTGCTCCCACATATATGTTTTTGGGACAGTTTTCCTTTGGCCATTTATGACTCACTGGCAATAGCATTATACCTGTACAAATATTTTAAGAACCATGTTATCTGTGTTATAGCTTAGCAGAGGTTTTTTTTCAGAGGACAGAGATTCTTCCATGCCTGATCCAAGTACATGTTAGTCATTATTATGAGGGTGATGGTGGCCAAAAGGATAGTAATTGTCCACTGCCTCTTTTAGAGACATTTGGTAATAATGGTTTCCTGTTTTTTTATTCCATGAAGGTAGCAGTCCCTTAGACTCTATCCATACAAGGGTATAAATGACTAATAATTTTCCTCAACAAGAAAAATTTGTGTTTTAATGATTATTAATATTGCAGGCTCACATGAGTGCCTGTGAAGTTTATCTGAGAGACAGAGAGGTATGAGAGAGCACGCATGCATGCCAGTGTTGATTAAATCACACCATCTGTGTGATTATCTCGGACTACCTTTGCCAGTTCAAGTAGTTTAATCTTATAAGTCCTGTCTTTGGGCATGAGGAAGAAAAGTTAGGAGAATGTTAGAACTTCACTGAGGGTAAATCAGTGTAACTTTTAGACATTACAATATGGTATGGATAGACTTTACTTCTTTCTATGTATGTGTTGAAGTAGCTGTCAAGTATCTGTACATTTAGGATTTATAAATTAAAAGTTAAGGCAAAACTCATGTAAACTGTCTATCAAATATCACTACATTTCAGTGTTAGGCACCTTTTGGGACATTTTTTCTAAGTTGTACTTCATACAACATTTTGGTAGTATGGCTCTTCTTAGGCCTCCTGCAGTTGCAAAGTATTCAGGCAGTTTTGTTCCTGGGCTAATAGCCAGAAGACACACGAAAACAAATGGCAATGCCCTTTTGACTCAGAATTTATATTTATAATTCCCTTCCTGAGACCCTACAGCTATTTTAATATTCTATCTCATATTTCTATACTGACAGAATTGCCTCAATCCTGAGGCACCCAAGGAAAGAGAGAGAGAGAGAGAGAGAGAGAGATGAGGTGATCTTTCAAGAATCTTCTATCATTCTCACTGCAGCTCAGCATCAGATTGCTCTTGCTGTGGTTGCAAACCTATAGCTGAAATTGTTTTTCATCACTAAGCACAGAGTTATCTAGGCAATTTTTCTCCATACATTTTTTTTTTTGCTTAATATTCTAGTAGAGAGAACATAGAAGATTATAATCTTAATGCCACATGTAATAAAATAAAATTTTTTCTGCTATTAATCTAAAGAATACACATGCATTTCAATATGAGAAATGAAGCAAGAATAGAAGGAAATCGAATGGCAAGTGGTATCTCCAGTCTTTAATCCTCCATTTTCTTGACCCGAAGATTTTCTCATTTTGGGAAACTCTAGGGTTCTCAAGCTGGGATTTGTGTTTCATTTGATGGAAGACAAGAAGAACAATCTAGACAATACAAATACATGATGACTGCTCTTACAAGTTGTCATTCTATTATGTAGCTGCTCATTTAGAAGGGCAAAACTTCATTCCCTCATTCCTCATCTTAAACTTTCTCTTAAATGTCACTTTTTACATGAAGACTACTTGACCAGTCAGTCAAAATTCACAAACTCTCCTTCATGGCTTCCCCCTTGCTCCTTTTGCCTTGGTTTTCTCCATGAGACTTATCACTATTCATACCAGTTGAGTATTTTTGTCTGTATTATTCATTGCTATATCTCCAATGATTAGGACTTGGCATTTAGTAGGTGCTGAAAAATATTCATTGAATTAATGTAAAATAGCTTCAATTTATTGAGCAATTACTATATAATCATGAACTGAAGTACAAGATCTCCATATAGTGCCTCTGCCCTTTACAATAGCATAGACCACATTATCCCTAATTTACACATATGTACTTTAAATGGTAGAGATATTAATAAATTTATATAAGATAATTCTGGAAAATACTAAATTTGAGCTCAGTATTGTCTATCCATAACCTCTAAGTTTTCCTTTTCATATTTTTTTCTATATTTAATCAGCTGACCTTGGATTTTAAGCAAGAATGTAACACTCCTCTGCTATCTGATTAAATATATCACTCCAAGTTCAGGGAATGGAGAAAGGTTGTCTAGAAGATGAGATCCCCGCCCCCTTTCCTTGTTTTTTTTTTTTTTTTTAAATATTTTATTTATTTATTTGACAGATAGATCACAAGTAGGCAGAGAGGCAGGCAGAGAGAGGAAGCAGGCTCCCTGCTGAGCAGAGAACCCGATGCTGGGCTCGATCCCAGAACCCTGGGACCATGAACTGAGCCGAAAGCAGAGGCTTTAACCCACTGAGCCACCCAGGTGCCCCCCTTTCCTTGTTTTTGAACTTTTTCTAAGTTCCACTGTCAGGGATTTCAAATATATATATCCCTTTAAATACAGATATGATGCATTTAAAATATGGCTCATATGAAATTGAGATATCCCAACCACAGAAATATCTGACTATAAAGTTAAATAAAGATTCAACATAGCCCCAAAAGAGAAACAAAGTCATTTTGTACTTGTGGCTGATTTGAGGAATGGGGTGGTACAAAGGAAGGAGATTTGTATGAAGGGGATTTTAAGAAATTAATTTTCATTTAACTTTCTAAATTAAGATCAGCATATTTTGTTTGACAGAAAATAACACAGGAAAAGGGAGAGAAGGGGGCAGAGAATTTATGCAAAGAAATAATAACTGAAAACATCCCTAATCTGGGAAAGGAAATATATTCAGATCCAAGAGCACAGAGAACTCTCACCAAAATCAACAACTGCAGATCCATACCAAGATATATTGTAATTAAATTGGTAAAATATAATGATAAGGAAAAAAATTTTAAAAGCAGCAAGACAAAAGAAGACAATAACATGCAAGGGAAAACCCACAGGGCTAGCAGGAGATTTTTCAAGCCAACTCTTTTCTTAACAAGCCAGAAGGGAGTACCATGATATAGTCACAGTGCTAATGGGAAATATCTGCAGCCAAGAATACTGTATCAAGCAAGGGTATTATTCAGAATACAAGGAGATATAAAGAGTTTCCCAGACAAACAAAAACTAAAGGAGTTCATGACCACTGAACCAGTCTTCACGAAATAGGAAAAGGGACTCTGAGCAAAAAGAGGAGACCAAAAGTGACAGTATAAAGGCAGGAAACACAAAAGCAGTAAGAATGAGTATTTCTGTTAAAAAATCAGTCAATTCACAAAGTAAAAGAATGCAAAATATGGCAATGTATACCTACGGCATGGGAAGGAGAAGAGTAAAGAATGAGTTCAAACCTAAATGACCATCAACTTAATAAAGATTGCTATATGCAGAAGAGGTTATAAGCAAACCTAGTGGTAACCATATATTAAAAACCACTGATAAATATGTAAAGCATAAAAAGAAATCCAAATATTTCACTGAAGAAAATCAGCACACCATGAAAGAGAGAAAGAGAACAAAGGATCAGAGGAAATATCAAAAACAACCATAAAACAAATAAAATGATAATAAATTCATACCTATCAATAATTATTTTGAATATAAATGGGCTAAATGCTCTAATCAAAAGATGTAGGGTGACAAAATGGATAAAAAAATAAGACCCATCTATATGGTGCCTCTGAGACTCATTTTAGACCTAAGGACACCTGAAGATTGAGAAGGAGGGGATTTATCATGCAAATGGGTGTCAAAAGAAAGCCAGAATATCAATGCTTATATCAGACAAATGACTTGAAAACAAAGACTCTAAGAAGTGACAAAGACAATATATAATAATAAAGGGAGCCATCCAACAAAAAGATGTAACAATTGTTAAATATTTATGCATGCAAAATATAGGAACACAATATACATAAAAGTTACTAACAAATACAAAGGAACTAATTGATAATACAGTGATAGTAGGGGACTTTAATAGTTACATCAATGGACACATTATCTAAACAGAAGATCAACCAGGAAACAATGGTTTTGAATGACATACTGGAACAGATGGATTTAATAGATATGTTCAGGACACGCCATCCTAAAACAGCAGAATATACATTCTTTTCTAGTGCACACAGAATATTCTCCAGAACAGATCATATATTAGGTTGCAATATAAGTCTCAAAAAAATTCAAGATGATCATAGTCATTCTGTGCATTTTTTTTTCCTGACCACAACACTATGTAACTAGAAGTCAACCTCAAGAAAAAATTTGGGAAGACCACAAATACATAGAGGTTAAATAACATACTACTAAACAATGAATCAGTCAGCCAGGAAATCAAAGAAGAAATTAAAAAGTACATGGAAACAAATTAAAATGAAAACATAACAGTCTAAAACATTTGGGATGCAGCAAAAGCAGTTCTTAGAAGGGTTTATTGCAATTCAGGCTGACCTCAAGAAGAAAGAAAAATTTCAAACAAAAACCGAACTTCATGCAAAAGGAGCAAGAAGAAGTACAACAATCAAAACCTAAAGCCAGCAGAAGGAAAGAAATAATAAAGATCAGAGCAGAAATAAATGATATAGAAACTAAAACCACAATAGGACAGATCAATGAAAGCAGGAGCTGTTTCTTTGAAAAAAAAATTCAATAAAATTGATCAACTCCTCACCATACTTAATGAAGAAAAAAGAGAAATGACTCAAATGAAGTCACAAATGAGAGATGCAAAATAACCAACACCCAGATATACAAACAATTATAAGAGAATAAATTGAAAAATTATATGGTAACATACTGGACGACCTACAAGAAATGGATAAATTCCTGGAAACATATAAACTACCTAAACCAAAAAAAGAAGAAACAGAAAATTTGAACAGATCAATAACCAGCAAAGGGATGGAATCAGTAATTAAAAAACTGCCAGCAGGGGCGCCTGGGTGACTCAGTGGGTTAAAAACCTCTGCTTTTGGCTCAGGTCATGATCTCAGGGTCCTGGAATCGAGCCCCGCATCAGGTTCTCTGCTCAGTAGGGAGCCTGCTTCCTCCTCTCTCTGCCTGCCTCTCTGCCTACTTGTGAACGCTCTCTGCCAAATAAATTAAAAACAAAAACAAAAACAAAAAACCCAAAAAACAAAAAAACTGCCAGCAAACAAAAGTCCAGGACCACATGGCCTCACAGGTGAACTCTACGAATCATTTTGAATTCTGGAATGCTGAAAAAAAAAATAATTAAATTTTTAAAAATGCTAATAATTATCTCCAAATAAAAAAAGAAGAATTAATATCTGTTCTTCTCAAACTATTCAAAAGGAGGAGGAGGATGAGGGGAGAAGGGGGAAGGGGGAGGAGGAGGAGGAAGGAAAACTTCCAAATTCATTCAATGAGCCCAGCATAACCCTGATACCAAAACCAGACAGACACCACTAAAAGGGAGAACTACAGGCCAAGATCTCTGAGGAACATAGATGCAAAAGTCCTCAACAAAATACTAGCAAACATAATCCAACAATACATTTTAAAAAATCATTCACCACGATCAAGCATGATTTATTCCTGGGAAGCAAGGGTGGTTTGGTATTTGCAAATCAGTCAATGTGATACATAATGTCAGTAAGAGAAAAGGTAAAACCATATGATTATTTCAATAGATACAGAAAAAGCATTTGACAAAGTATAACATCTATCCATGATAAAACCCTCCATAAAGTAGGTTTAGAGGGAACACACCTCAGCATAATAAAGGATATATATCTTCCTCAGTGGGGAAAAACTGAGAGCTTTGCCCTAAGGTCAGAAATAAGACAAGAATGTCCAACCTCACCACTTTTATTTAACATAGTACTGAAAGTCCTAGCCACAGCAATCAGACAACAAAGAGAAATAAAAGACATCCAAATCAGTAAAGAAGTAAAACTTTCACAATTTGTAAGTGACATGATACTCTCTATAGAAAACCCTGAAGACTCCACCAAAAAAACAAACAAACAAACAAAAAACCTTACTGGAATTATCAGTTTCATTTACCAGATGAAATCAGTAAAGTTGCAGGATACAAAATCCATGTACAAAATCTTTCGCATTCCTATACACTCGAAACAACAGAAAGAGAAATTAAGAAAAAAATCTCATTTACAATTACATCAAATATAATGAGATATCTAGGAAAAACTTAACCAAAGAGGTAAAATACTTATACTCTGAAAACTATAAAAAACTGATGAAAGAAAATTGAAGATCATACAAAGAAATAGAAAGACATTCCATGCTCATGGATTGGAAGAAGAAATTTTGTTAAAATACTCATAGTACCCAAAACAATCTACACATTTAATGCAATCCCTATCAAAATACCAACAGCATTTTTCAAACAACTAGAAAAAACAATTCTAAAATTTGGATGTAAAGACCCCAAAAAGCCAATGCAAGTTTGAAAAGGAGAGCAAAGCTGGAGGCAGTGATCTAAACAGTATGGTACTGGCACAAAAATAGATCAATGGAACAGAATAGAGAGTCCAGAAATAAACCTACACTTATATGGTCAATTAATCTACAGGAAATGAGGTGGGAATATACAATGGGGAAAAGGCAATCTCTTAAATAAATGATTCTGGGAAAACTGGATAGCTGCATACAAAAGATGACCCACCATATTACACCATACACAAAATTAAATTCAAAATGGATTAAAGGCTTAAATATGACACCTGAAATACTAAAACTCCTAGAACAAAATATTGTCAGTAGTCTCCTTGACATTAGCCTTAGAAACATTTTTCTGGATCTGTCTCCTTAGGCAAGGGAAACAAAAACAAAAATAAACTATTGTGACTGTGCCAAAACAAAAAGGTTTTGCACAGTGAAAGAGACAATCAACAAAACAATAAGGCAACCTACTGAATGGGAAAGATATTTGTAAATCCTGTATCTGATGAGTGGTCAATATCCAAACTATGTAAAGAACTCCTAACTCAACACAAGAAAAAACAAATAATCCAATTAAAAGTGGGAGAGGATTTGAATAATCCTCTGAGGATTCAAATCCTATTCAAATCCTCAGGGGATTTGAATAATTTTCCAAAGAAGACATACAGATGGCTAACAAACACATAAAAAGATGCTCAACATTACTCATCATCAGGGAACTGAAAATCAAGACCACCAGTGAGATATCACCTCACACCTGTCAGAATGGCCAGTATCTGGGCAAAGATGTGGAGAAAAACTAATCTTCATGCACTGTTGATGGGAATGTACATTGGTGCAGCCACTATGGGAAACAGCATGGAGGTTCCACAAAAAAATTAAAAACAGAAATACCATATAGTTCAGTAATTACACTTCTGGGTATTTACCTAAAGAAAACAAAAGAACTAACTTGAAAAGCTATATGCATCCCTGTGTTCATTGCAGCATTACTTACAGTAGTGACGATTTGGAAGCTATGTAAGTGTCTACTAAATGACGAATGCATAAAGAAGATGTGTGTACACATATACACACATGCACACACACACAAACACAAACACAAACACAGGAATATTGCTCAGCAATAAAAAAGAATAAAATATTGCCATATGCAACAACATGGATTATGCTAAGTGAAATAAGTCAACCTGAGAAATACAAATACCATATGATTTCATTTTATTTTTTTAATTTTTTTTTTTAAGATTTTATTTATTTGACAGAGATCACAAGTAGGCAGAGACAGCAGAGAGAGATGGGGAAGCAGGCTCCCTGCTGAGCAGAGAGCCCGATGCTGGGCTTGATCCCAGGACCCTGGGATCATGACCTGAGCTAAAGGCAGAGACTTTAACTCACTGAGCCACCCAGGTGCCCATGATTTCACTTTCAAATAAAATAGAAACAAAAACAAAACAAACAAGTGAAGCAGAAACAGACTCCTATATATAGAGAACAAACTGGTGATTGCCCAAGGAAGGCGGTTGGGGTATGGGCAAAATGGATGAAAGTGAGTGGGAGGTACATGTTTTCATTTCTGTAATGAAAAGGTCACGGGAGTGAAAATTTTAAAAAAGGGGGGGTGGATGAAAAATAACCTGTAATTCCACCACCTGAGATAACCAGTGATTGTAAACTGGTGCATATCTTTCTAAACACTGTATATTAAAACAAAGTACTCTATAACATTTTGACACATTTGGATTTTCTCAGCTTTGCTCAAGTTTTACACATTAACCAACTGAGAAAATCAATTACATCATCATAAAATGCACAGACTCCAAAAAGATAGTATATAAAAATAGAGTTTTTAAATCATTATAATTTTTCCATTTGACATAGGAAACTGCAGATTTTGTTCCAAACCTTTAAGGGGAAACACATAATAAGACTTTAGTTAACCCCAACAACTGTTGGCATTTATGTAGCTGAAGATTTAAGATGTTATAAATAAGTAGTCTACAACTGTCAGAATTACGATCAAACAATGCCTAATAAGAGACTGACTTTGAGATAAACATGTATTGCCTTCTTCTCTGTAAATGCTGTTTTCTTGGATCTCAAAGTTAGGATATCCAGGAGGCTTTGCAATGCACAATAAAAGTGTTGGCTTCCACATTTCTTTCATTTACCTCTTAATTTGCTGAGAATTTCTGAATTATTTGATTGATTCATTTCTAGTTTACTTTCTCCCATTCTTTTGGCATGTTAGTTTGGCTTATGTGCTCTCTGAAAAGCATTTCTAGTATGCTTAATGTCTGATAGTGGAACACATTCATAATGTTAGGGCTCCTACTCAGGAAAATTCAGCTGAGAAAGAAAAAATGATCCCCTTCCTTTTTTTTTTTTCTTTTTTTCCCTTTTATTTGTTTTTGTTTTTGTTTGTTTGAATCTCTTATTGCTGACTCATGGTACTACAGTTCAAATAACCCCTCACAATGCTTTACAGTGATTGATGATCAAACCTGCTCAGTCATTCAATCTAGCATTTTAGAGTCCTTGATACTTTCTAACAAACTCGTTGAAATCAAGTCTTTTCTAGTGAATAAAGTAAGTGAAGTAAATCAATAATTTATATCAGAGAACACAAGGTTTTGTCTGTGTTGCAAACTCCAGTCAATTGATGGGTCATTTCTGTCTGAAGGATTTTGATGCCATTTCCAGGCTCTGTGGGAAAGTTTTCCAAGGTAATTAGTCATGTGTAGAAGAGTTCAAGATGTGTTGGAGTTAGATGATGTAAAGAAATGAGGGGAAAGGATTCCTGGCAGAAGACAAAAAGCACAGAAGAGCATGGTGTATGTGGAGGGCAGTGGGGGAGAAAGAAGGGTAAAAATGCAAGAAATTCAAGGTTCCGGGAGCCAAAAGTTTCAAAACATGAATCTGTGAGAGATGAGATTAGGAAGCAGGCAGGGTGGTCTATGCTCAGTTTAAGAGCTTGGACTTCTGAAAAACAGTCTGAGGGGTTTGAAGTGGCGGGGGGGTGGGAGGTTGGGGTACCAGGTGGTGGGTATTATAGAGGGCACAGCTTGCATGGAGCACTGGGTGTGGTGAAAAAATAATGAATACTGTTTTTCTGAAAATAAATAAATTGGGAAAAAAAAAAAAAAAAAGAGCTTGGACTTCATCTAGTTGATTAGGCAGAAGGTTTTAAGCAGGGAAGTGATGGGCTTGCTTAGCTTAGAGTTTCGAATGATTGTTGTAGTGATGGCTTTGGGGGACAGAAAGTTCAGCAGAGATAGGGTGAAATTTTAGGATATTTTTGCAGAATTCCAAGACACAGATAATTGGGACTGAACAAGGATTGCTAATAGGAATGGGAAAAAATAAAGAAACATTTAGCAGGAAATTTACACACAGCTGAGGAGAAAGAAGGAAGGAGCAAATCTTGGGAGACGGAATGGATAGTGAACAACATAGGTAATGTATTAAAAATATATTTATAACTAAATGCTGACATATTTTTATGTCTTATGTATATATAAATATATTTATAACTAAATGCTAAGACATATATTTATAACTAAATGCTAAGACTTTATAACTAAATGTTAAGACAGACTATAGGACATAATACTATAGAACATATGAACTAACTCTTTATTATTCTCTTTTTGTTGAGGAAGATGTTCACATTAGTCATTTTTTTAAACACAGGTCTCCTATTTCTGAGAGATACTAGGAAGCCAACTGTGTAGGGTATGAGAACAAGGAATGTATTATATTTTGGGTGATCTCTACAACTATCTGTCTGTCTGTCTATCTATCTATCATCTATCTATATAATCTATTTAATAAGAAATAATGCAGTCTATTATAAATAATAGACATAGCCCAGAGAATAAGTGTCTCTTCAGCATGGTAGAATTATTTATTGTCAAATCCAGAATACTTTTAAGAGTGAGAGCTGTGGGGGCATCTGGATGGATAAGGAGTTGAACATCAGACTCTCTTTGGCTCAGGTCATGATCTCAGGGTCCTAGGATCAAGCCCCGCATCAGGCTCTACACTTAGTGGGGAGTCTGCTTGAGAATTCTCTCTCCCCCTTCCCTAAAATAAATAATTTTTTTTTAAGCATGGGAGCTGTCGGGAGTGGGTAAAGAATTAAAATTATTATAATTTTAAAAAATATTTATCAAAAGGTTTTTATTATGTTGGTCAATTTATAAAATAGTTATTAAAAACTATTTGTAAAAATAAAATAATAATGATAATGATATTTGGTCAAAAATTTAAAAACAACAGCAACAACAACTTAGGACAAGAATAAAACCAGATGGGAAACCAGCTTAACAAGCAAAAAGTAGAACTGCCCCTGGCAAAGAGGAAATGTGGTTACTCAACTCATGAAGACAGAAACGGATTCTATGTGCTAATTCCTGATGAAAGAGTTTCATTATCTCCTTTTTTTGCTCATTCATTTCTGCTAGGGGTCCAGCAGAAAATTCACAGACACTTTATGGCCACACATAGACTCACAGTCCAGATGTTCTTAGGTAAACCCATGGTTTCTTTGTCTTAGGTGCTATTCTAATATTGTGCCCCCCATCATTGCCCTAAAAAGAGGGACTGGCTGTTTCTGACTGTGGTAGAACATTCCACTTCTTGGGAAAATAGCAATATAAGAATATACCCTGGGGATATTCTAGATACATCCTGCCATTTAGGTAGACCAAACATGTTGGGGTCCATCTTAGGAGAAGAGCTAATAAAGCCCTAAGAGGAAAATTAATACAATCTCCTGAGTTCTAAAATGTTGGATTTGGGATCCTCAGAAGTGATTCCTTTTTTTTTTGTTTAAAATATATGACTAGGTTGGGAATGCCCAGGTGGCTCAGTTGGTTGTGTCTGACTCTTGGTCATGGTTCCAAGATTGCAAATTCAAGTGCAGATCAGTCTGTCAACTGGGTATGGAGCCTACTTAACATTCTCTGTTTCCCTCTCTTCTTGTCCCTGCCCTCCCTGTTCATGTGTTCTTTGTCTTAAAATGTATGTATCTTGGTTGATAGAAGAAAAAAATCGAATTTTTGGCCTCTGGTCCTTTGGGACAAGCTGTAATCTATTTCTCATTAGTCCACAACTTTTCTTCTCAGGCTTTTGCCCTAGTAATTATTATTATTATTTTTTATCATTCAAAAATAGTTACTGGAAAAAAGGGGAAAAAAACCCCTTCTTATGCCCTTCTAGTATTTGGTATCTTCCTATTTCTTAGTATGAAGTGGTTAGAAGAACAACCACTTTAGAGTCAGAAAAATGTGCCTTAAACTTCAGGCATATTAGTAGTGTTAAATTACTTTAATCACCTTATCTGAATGGGAATAGTACTGTGGGAATTTGTGATAACTCTGTGGCCAGGATTAAGTGAGATGATCCAAGTAAAATGCCAAGCACAGTGTTTGACAAATAGTAGGTGGCCAATAAGTGGCAGCTAGAGTTACTACAGAAAGTATAAAAGGTGTCATGTTGGTGAGGCCATAAAATTGTCACATAGGCTCCTTTATCCTCCATTTCAGCTTTCTTACCACTCCTTCCCCTCCCCATCCCCACCAACTCCTACTGCCAGTACTTGGGGCTCTCATGGTGCTGTGTGACTGCCCTTTTTCCTAGTTTAGCATCTTTTTGTTCCTGATTTATCTATCTTCCTCATTTCCTTTCTTCCAGACCTCCTAGTCTTATAACTTATGCTTTTGTTGCCTACTATATCTATCCTTGTAGAGGTTCTGTTGATGTTATATATACCAAAATGTTAAACACTAATATCATTTTCATAGGCTAGTCTTACCAGCACATAGGTCTATTTTAGTAAAGGTCAGCATCATAACCTTAAAGAATGAAAGTGCAGAACTTAAGTTGGAGGCATCAGCAATAGGGACAGAGGAGATATTTTCAAAGAGAGGCACTCAATGATAACAATAAAACTAATGAACAGCTACTGTTTTTTAGGTGTCTATTTTACACTGAGTTTTATATGCATTGCCTCACTGAACCTTCACAATGAATAAATTATGTACTATCATTATTGCTATTTTTCTGATGAGGAAAGTACAGCTTGGAGAGGTAAAAAAAAAAAATTCCTGAAAGTTATATACAACTAGTAAGTGGAGAAGACAGGTTTAAAACTCAGATCCATCAAACATCACCATCTCTCTCACTCAATCATTTACAGGCTGAATTTTCAACAGGACAGGCATCTCTGTGTTCTTCCTATCATTATTTGCTAGAACCTAGTACAGTGCTGGACACACAGTATGCAATTAATTGTTTGTGCATGCATTAATGAATATATATCTATTTTGCCATAACCTCCTTTCCATTTTACCTACTGGACTCAAGTTTTCCTAGGAGGTCCTGACTTACTGAATATTCCAAAATTCTGAGTGCCAGTAGTCCATATATAGCATTCTGTTCCCTGACTTTATGTCTCTATCTTGCTGTCCTGTCTACCTGCAATTCCTCATTCTCCCAGAAGTCTCTGAGCTAACTTCCCTTTAACTAGTAACACAGAGCTCAAGAATGGTCTCCCTCCATAAGGCTTTCACTTCTCTCACCTCTCCTCCTATCCTTTTCCTCACCATCTCCTTTCCTTTTCCCACCATGGCTCAACCCAACAGGGTTCCTTTCATGCCTGTGTCTTCCACTAGACCATGGTGTATTTGAAAGTGGATGTCCGACCTCTTTTTGTATCTTTTTTTAATGCCTATCACATTTTTCTTCTGACATATTTTTATATGGTTCTGGTGTGACCTAGTTTATCAATTCTCAGGTACATTTAAAAAAATATATTTTAGCAGCTCTGAATTTGGGATACATCTTTCAGTGTTTTTCTAATCTAGTGACACAAAAAGAAGAGTTGACTGAGTCTTATAATCAATGGCATCTTAGATTTAACATAATATGATAATAGGGCACCTGGATGGCTCAGTGGGTTAAGCCTCTACCTTTGGCTTGGGTCATGATCTCAGCATCCTAGGATCGAGTCCCAGATCAGGCTCTCGCTCAGCAGGGAGTCTGCTTTCCCTCCACCCCTCTGCCTGCCTCTCTGCCTACTTGTGATCCCTCTCTGTCAAATAAATTAATAAAATCTTTAGTAAAAAAATGTGGTAATAGATGATAAATAAAAGTTATATGTATGAAAGAAGGAATAACAATCATAGCCCTCCTTAAGTCGTATTATCATTCCTACTTATAACCTAGCTGTCTGCATCAGACAATGTGGCAGGGTTGAACATTGCCACAGTTGAACATTATTCTTTATATATGTTGGGTTTTCCTAGTACAAGTAAGACAGATAATACGCTACATCAGATTTATCTTCATCATTTCTTACTGGACTTATATTATATGTTCCATATGCTTGTCTTCTAGGTGAAATTGATCTTCAAATTCTTTCCAAAGTGCAGATTCAACATCCAGGAATTCATATCAACAATGAAGTTGTTGAGCCAAGTGCTGAGCAAATTGCCAAGTACAAAGGTATATGTATGCTATGGTGCTCTATGTAAAATCCTATCCTGAAAGGCTTATCGTCCCAAATTTGTCCCCTCACTCATTAACAACATAGTTACTGTGGTATGTTCTTTGTAAGCTTGTTGGGAAAAGAACATATTTAATTTGTTTTCTTGGAAGACATGACTAACACCTCAGAAATATGAACAATGAATAATTAGATTTCTTTTTGTACTGATTCTTCTATTCCCTGGTGATCAGCTACTATTTTTGATGTTTATTCTTAGAGACAGAGTCATTAATTCATTCAGAAATATTTAAACAGAACCCTTGCTCTTAAATGGTTTGTGTTTAATGGATTATATATAGCAGGAGTCAGCAAACCTCTCTGAAAAAATACACAAATACACACTCTAAATATTTTTAGGCCACATGATCTCTCTCACATTAGTCAACTCTCCTACTGTAGCACCACGGCAGTCACAGATGATGCTGACAAACTGAGTGTTCATAGGTTCCAATAAAACTTTATTTATAAATACTAATGTTTGATTTTTATATCATTTTCACATTTTATGAAATATTATTCTTTTGATTTTTCCTTCAACCGTTTAAAAATCTAACAGCATGAGATATGCAAAACAGGCATAAAGTCAGAAAGTGCAATAGTATATGTTTTTAGTTTGCAGTCTAGAAATAGGTAGTGAGCCAGATATGGTCCATGGGCCATGGTCTGCTGACTCCTGGGTTACAGAAACATATCATTTGTTTTCCACTGATAAAATTCACCAGTTGATTTCCCATTAATACTGATAAAATGCAACCAATATCTGATCAGCATTCTCATAATTATTTCTTATTGACTCTTTCTTTCTTCCCTAATTTCATTTAATACTAGAAAAAAATCAGGATGAACTCTCTGGTCTTCCAGAGCTACATAAAAAAGAAAAATGTGCTTTATATCTGTTATGTATATAACATTGATTGCATTAAAATTCGAAATGGAAATGGATTCTACATTTGCAATTAAAATTGATGGTGTGCCATCTCTTTTCTGTATTTTAGAGCTTGTAGCCAAGACATCAAACCTCGAGAACATAAAGTTTGCTTGGCATAAGGAGACATCATCTGAATATCAAAATAGAATCATGGAGAAAAAAGAATTTCAGAAGTGGGACTTTATTCATATGATTCAGGTAAGAAATATTTATTGTTATATATTCTCAGGAGACTTTTTTTTTCAGAAATATGTGTGAAGAATACCTAATATTCTATCTTCAGGAAGAAAAATGAAAATCTGATTTCTGATTTTACAAGTGAACATTATCCATCCAAATTGAGGATAAAGATGTTGATAGGACTGAGAGATTCTCTGTAACATTCAAAAAGCCTGGTTTTTTTATACTCCACACCTGTTACTGATTTTTTTCTCAGTGTTGGCTTAATTAATTTTTGTAGGATTGGAAGTTCATAGATAGTTTTGAGGAGAGTAGAGTGTCACATATCTTAGCACAGCTCTAATGGTCTGGATGGACCAATGTCCAGAGTTTTTCTGAATCCATTCCTTTCCCTTCTTTGATGACATGGTTAGTGTGCATGTGACAGAAGGGGAAGGTTAGATCATTCTTAGGTTGATAAAGTTTACTTATGTCAGTCATTCAGTAGGAATATATTTCCATGATCCAACACTGATAGTATATTTCTTGGAAATATACTAAAGGGTTTCTTGGAAAGGGGGTGACCATTCATTAGATGTTATGGGATGGATTTATGAGAATCACTGATATTTCTGGATAGCATATAGGTGTATAGACTTTGGATGTTGTCTACCATTAGAAGATGTATATTTTAGAAATACCAATATAACAGTAAGAGACATCTTTCTGTAGTCCACAAGTACAGTCATCCCAAAGGGTTAAACCTTTAAGAAATCAAAGGAAGAAATGACTCTAACATTGGTATATCCAAGCAATACTACACCTCTGTTCTCCTAGCTGACAAAATCATTTACCTATAAGGGAGTACTTATATTGCCCATCAAGCCTACAATGTTCTCTATTAGACTTAATTTCCTCCCTCCTCATATAACTATTTCATACATCCCTCTCTCTCCTTATACTTCCTGTAACCCCTTCATCACCACTCATTCCCAGATGATGACCTCACTTCATACTGTATAGCAAAAAGAAAAATCATCCAATGGAAAGTCATCTTTCACCCTCCAAATTTATAAACACAACTGCATCTGTACCCACCATCTCTGTCTTTCATCTTATTACTAGGGCCTCCTTTTATCAAAAACCAGTACCTCCACTTGTGCTCTGGATCCCATTCTTTACCTGTTATAAAATGTTGCAGATTCAGAGATCATTCTCCTATTTCTCTCCAAATTTCCATGCATCTTCCTTCTTTCTTAGAACACTACTTCCTCTGCATTACTGTTCTATTTCTCTACCTTCCTCCCTGTCTAGCTCACATTTTCCCCGTGTTATGTCTTTGTCATTTCATTGTTCCTTATAGTCTTAACACTCTCATGACATTCTTTCAGCTTAATATTCACAGTCAACTTCAGAGAATCTTAGTATCTATTAGATCAAATTTCAGAGCATCTGTTATGGCCCACTGCCTCTTTTTAGCCAGGTTACATCATAGACTGTTAGCTGTCTTATGGATTATGTATCTGCGTATCTATCCCTGTTGTGAACAGCATGGAATGACATGATACTAAATATGGCCCCAAAGTAGCATAGGCCATGTTCAGCTCCATTTTATTTCTTTTTTTTAAATTTTTTTTTAATTAATTAATTTATTTATTTGACAGAGAGAGAGGGAGATATCACAAGTAGGCATAGAAGCAGGCAGAGAGAGAAGGGGAAGCAGGGTCCCCGCTGAGCAGAGAGCCCAATGTAGGGCTTGATTCCAGGATCCCGGGACCATGACCAGAACTGAAAGCAGAGGCTTAACCCACTGAGCCACCCAGGCATCCCGTCATTTTATTTCATTCATTCATGTGAGAGGGGCAAAGTTCAAGTTGTGTTTACTTAATGTAATAAATTCTATCATAGGCATCTACATAGAAATTAAACTCTTGCCAAGAGAGATGGAGATGAGATATAAGAAGTATCTGTGGGGGTAGATTCCAGGGAAGCAAAGGAAGCCTTTGGGGAAAATTTTCCACTGCCAATGTATAATTCTAGGCTATGCCTTGTTGAGTGGAAAGACCTCTCCCTGTATTTCATCAGAGAATGGTCCAGAGTTATTAAAAAAAAGGGTGAGTTGACCCTCAGCACCCTGTAACCAGGGATGTAATCTCATGCTTTATTCAGTCCGTTTTCCTAGAGAATCTGTCAGTATCAGAGACTGCCATATTTTCTGTGATTTATAAAAAGCATCTGTGAGCATATGGGAAAGCTAGTGCAAAGGGCTTAATTTTAAAGCAGAGTTCCATGAAATGGGGTCTGTTTTTATGGTGCCAGCACCATCTTCTCCCAGAACTACAATTCACAAAATATAGAGCAAGCATAGAATCAATGTCCCAATGTGGAGTAGAGACGAAGTATCTCCAGCTATAAATGTCTCTGTTATTTAAACCAGAAAAAGTAAATTTAAAACTCTTTGGCTATAATTGAACAAATACCATAGTCTTGTTAATTTTGGCCATTCTAACTGGTGTAAGGTGGGAACCACTTAATATGGTTTTGATTTGAATCTCTCTGATGGCTAATGATGGTGAACATTTTTTCATGTGTCTGTTAGCCATTTGCATGGCTTCTTTAGAGAAGTGTCTGTTCATGTCTTCCGCCCATTTTTTGAAAAGATTATCTGTTTTGTGTGTGTTGAGTTTGAGGAGTTCTTTATAGATCTTGGATATCAGCCCTTTTTATTGTCATTTGTGAATATCTTCTTCTTAAAGTGTTTTGTTGAGTAAAACTCTTATTAGCAATCAGGGAGATTAAAATCAAAACCACATTGAGATACCACCTTACACCAGTTAGAATGGCCAAAATTAACAAGACAGTAAACAAAATGTGTTGGAGAGGATGTGGAGAAAGGGGACCCCTCTTACGCTGCTGGTGGGAATGCAAGTTGGTTCAGCCACTTTGGAAAACAGTGTGGAAATTCCTTAAGAAATTAAAAATAGAGCTTCCCTATGATCCTGCATTTGCACTACTGGGTATTTACCCCAAAGATACTGATGTAGTGAAAAGAAGGGCCGTCTCTACCCCAATGTTCATAGCAGCAATGGCTGCAGTCCCCAAACTGTGGAAAGAGCCAAGCTGCCCTTCAACAGATGAATGGATAAAGAAGATATGGTCCATATATACAATGGAGTATTATGCCTCCATCAGAAAGGATGAATACCCAAATTCTGTATCAACATGGATGGGACTGAAAGAGATTATGCTGAGTGAAATAAGTCAAGCAGAGAGAGTCAGTTATTATATGGTTTCACTGACTTATGGAGCATAAGGAATAGCACGGAGGACATTGGGAGATAAGAGAAGAGAAGTGAGTTGGGGGAAATCGAAGGACGAGACAGATCATGAGAGACAGTGGACTCTGAGAAACAAACTGAGGGTTTCGGAAGGGAGGGGGACCTGGTGGTGGGTATTATGGAGGGCACGTACTGCATGGAGTATGGGTATGGTGCATAAACAACGAATTCTGGAACACTGAAAAGAAATAAAATAAAATGGAAAAAAAAACCCAACCTCTCAACTTGAAAATCATTCTTTCTAAAGAATATCTAACCCAAGTAACAAAAAAATTGACATATAAAAGTGTCTAATTTCTCTTCTCTTTCATTTCTAGATGCTGTATTATGTAAAAGATATCCCGGCTACCCTGAAATTCTTCCACAGTCTCTTAGCTACCAATGCTAAGATGCTGATTATTCTTGTGTCAGGTAAATTATTTACATTCACCCTGAATTTTAAAATAGTAATAGTGCCTATGTGCTTGGATATATGTGTTTGAAGGCAGCTGCAATATTTTGTCTTCATTTGAAATTCTTGACTTGGCTTCTAAGCATAGTCCTTTAACACAGTATTAGGAAAGTTCTGCACAACAGCTATCAATTTAGGGTGTCCAGTGGAATTAAATATCTATTTATTCCTTTTCCTTGGTAAAATTTGTCTTTATTGTCTATATATAAATTTTTTTTTATACAATGTAGAGCAAATACCACTAATACGAATTTTTTTAACGAGGCCAAAAATAGCAAATATTTCTGTTTACCTCCTTTTTGTTTCTTTTCTTTTTTTTTAAAGATTTTATTTATTTGACAGAGAGAGATCACAAGTAGGCAGAGAGGCAGGCAGAGAGAGAGGGGGAAGCAGGCTTTCTGCTCGGCTTGATCCCAAACCCTGGGATCAGGACCTGAGCGGAAAGCAGAGGCTTTAACTCACCGAGCCACCCAGGCGTCCCTCCTTTTTGTTTCTTGAATGTTTCTTTCCCTTCTGTGATGTTTATTAATACATAAATAAAGGTTTAAATATTTGGGATACCTTCATATTTGATTAATTTACATTTCTAGAACCTATCAATATTGTTCATGGTTGATTTTCTCAAATAACTACCAAAAATTGTTCAATTGTTTTGTATTACTGTCTTATTTGCAAAAGAGGGTAATTGATCATGTCATGTTGCTTCCAGTATATAATAAGTACCACATTGCTTCCAGTATATAATAAGTACCACATTGCTTCCAGTATATAATAAGTACCACATAGAGAAGTAAACATGTTAATAAATGAGACACTGACATTCTTGAGTTCATTAATTCATTACTTCTTTCATTTAGTAATCTTCATGGATTGTATACACAGTGCTAGGCTGATTGATTCTAGATATACAACAATCTCTGTCTTCCTAAGTTTATACCAGACCCCATACTCAAAACCATATGTCACAAAATTCATCAGTTCTTAAATATGAGGAATGACTTTAAGGATGGCAAACAAGGTTGTTGCCTGTAATTCTAGGTTTGAACTCATGTGGGAGTTTTGCAGATGAGAGTTCCTGCATACAACCTCTTCCCTAAAGAACATTTTGATATACTATTTTTATCTGTTGGTTAATTAAAAATACTCATTTATGTGGGAGAGTTCTATCTCCCCATTTAGAAGGGCTCATGTAAACTGGATGCTTCTTATTAACCTCCATCTAAATCAAGACACTTGGGTAAAGCCATTATACTACATTTAGGAATACAAAAGAAAACTTAGTTGTGACCAATGAGGGCAGTCTATTCTTGATAATCTGTATCAATAATAAAGAAAAGTGTTACCAATAGAAATAATAATTCATCCATATTTTAGGATGTATTTCATATAAATAGAAGATCCAC
Source organism: Neogale vison (assembly GCF_020171115.1). NCBI lineage: Eukaryota > Metazoa > Chordata > Mammalia > Carnivora > Mustelidae > Neogale > Neogale vison. The sequence goes on along the minus strand of NC_058093.1, from coordinate 93,064,723 downwards.
TCTTATTTATATTTGGTTTATTCTTAAATATTTCAGAAGTTAAGTATTTCAGTGTCAGAAAGCAGTTTTCTATATTTCTACCAAGAGGAAAATCCAGCCTAAGATTTAGAAAGTGACATGAGTAGTCTATACAAACAACTGAGACCTGGCTAAGTGCCCTTATGAATACAGTATTCTGCTAGCTATCTCTTGAATTACACTAATACAACCCATAGTATATTGGCATCAAGAAATGTTCAGACCAAAACAGGTGCAGTGAAATATATGATGATACATGCAACAAGAATGCTGAGGCATTTCCTAGCTGTGTGAATGTGGTCTGTGAGTCTTAGTTTATTCAAGGGCTATTTCTAGATGATCATACCTATATTATATTGCATCTATGCATATATATGTTTCATATATACTATGTATATATCTATTCACAGGGAAAAAATCAAAGAAATGTAATAAAGATTCAAATATCAGTTAGCCTTTTCTTAAAAAGTATTTTGAGTCAAAATTACTCAGTCAAGGTAGTTCGATGGTGGAAATATTTTGCTAACTTTTTGTTTATGCAGTAAAAAAACCCCTCTTCATTACTGTATTCAGCATGGGAGACAGGTATCCCAAAGAGGACAACACTACTCATAGACATTGTTCCTATACATAAGAATAGAACAAATAACAAATGTCCAATGATTAAAGGGACTCCAGTGACCCCTTGCCTTCATCACATGCACTTTTCTTAGAAGAGAGTTGTGCAGCTACAAGAAAAATATCATACGTACATTTCTTTTTAAAGAACCACTTAACAAAAGGAGAAGATAAATTTAGGCATTTTATTTTGGACTTTCCAATTCTCTCCTAAGGCTAAAAGTTACAGCTTTATTGCCTCTATCAGAAGAGTTATTAAGGAAGGAAATTAATTAAATATACATAATAAAAAGTAAGCCACCTTGTTCAATATAGTTTCCTTTTTCAGTAAAGGAAAAGGTAAATAAAATTGTCAATATACTGAAATTGTCATCAATGTAGTATAAAGTGAATGTCTCCAGATTCCCCAGTCTTAAGGGATCACTCATAACTCTTGCAAATCCAGGAAAAATGATGGGATCCCTTATTTCAAGTAACTTGGGTCATTCATCCCGTGCTCCATGACTGCTGAGGATCCTGGGAGTCATGCTTACATGCTTCTGATGTTACCAACCACTGTTTGCCCCAAACTTCTGCTCCCAGTTCAATTTTTGATTTCCTATCTCCATTACTTTTCCACTGCTTTGGAGCAGCTCTTATGTAGTGGAGGACTGAGGCATGTAAACACTTGGAGCAGTGTGCTAAGTTCCTTATCAGAGGCATATGGGGCATATAGCATTCTAAACTACTAGTTCTGAATGTGTCTAAAAAAAGAGAGCATATTTTGGGATGCTTGGGTGGCTCATTTGGTTGGACGACTGCCTTCGGCTCGAGTCATGATCCCAGAGACTGGGGATCGAGTCCTGCATAGGGCTTCCAGTTCCACGAGGAGTCTGCTTCTCCATCTGCCCTTCTCCTCGCTCATGCTCTCTCTCACTGTCTCTCTCTCAAATAAATAAATAAAATCTTAAAAAAAAAAAAGAGAGAGAGAGCATATTTTGACTAAAACATACTACATGATGGACATGGAATCAGAGAACATAGAAAGTTCTGGAGATTTGAAGAAAGGTTAATAAATAGGAGTAAAAGACTCAATAAAGAAGATTAACATTCACAGAGACACACACACATGCTCAAAACCCACGCTGAAATAGGCAGAGAAAAGCTATGAAGGGTAGGCAAATGAAACTCATTAGGAAAAGAAAAAGAAATTGAAATCAGAATTAAATGACAGCATTTACTGTTAGAATACGTGTTGCTTGAGGGAAGAGAGGCTTTTCTCTGTGTTTGTAAGTATCAGTTACAGAACTAGCCCAGCTCAGTAAATATTCATTTAATTATAACAAGCAGAAGTTCTTAATTATATAAAGAGAAAAGATTTGATTTGGGGATGAAAAGGAAGAGAAATAAGGACAAAAGAGGTGGATTTTTTAAATGAGTGTCTCACACTAATATCAGTAGTAGCATGTCTTTCCCCAAATGTAGTAGCCAGGCATTAATTTTGAGAGTTGCTGGTTAAAATGTAACTTCTCTGGTTAAGGGGGTTTTGCCAGAAGGAGACACCACTTTTTAGTTCATCCCTCTTTTTACCTGACTAAGGAAGGAGGCAAATCATGGTGTGTTATTTTTAATACAATGAGAAAAAAAATCTGGTTTATATCATGTTGGAAACAAAAGTAACACCATATGTTGTGCCCACCGAGAGCCATTATGATAATTCATCAGTTAGAAAGTGTATAATTGCTCAGCTCAGAAATGGCACCGAGTCACACAACACTGACACCAGTAAAATTTCTGCAATCAGTATTTGGTTATTTTTTTTTTTTTGTCTTTGTCAGGTTAAAAATAAAAATAATAATGATAATAGAGCCTCTTTTCAACCACTGAAATATTTATTTTCTCATAAAGTCTTATTTGTAGTCATATTCTTATTTGGGCAGATAATCACTGTCTGTGTAATAAAAGATTTTTTAATATAGACTCATGACCCTATTTTTTTTTCCCATTAGACTGAGGTTTTGTTTTTTTCTGCTTCATTCCAATTTTACCCTCTAGAGCGTACCCTGCGGTTATTACTCCCTCTTCTGAAATATTAGTTGAATGTCAGTTATCTAAGCTATTTAAATTTTACCTTTTTCTCCTCGGTTAGTCCCTTTTGTTGAGTTCAATCAGGAGACTTTAGCCCAATCCATGGATGAGGGCCAGGGTTCTTTGAACAGCCAATAATTATATGCATAACGGTATGGGTATTTATTGTTTGTGTATTATGCTGGAGAGTCAATTACTTCATTAGACCGTAAAAGAGGTTTGGAAACCCAAAAACCTCAAGCCTTTGAAATCTTCACTATTAATCCTGGAATACAGGTTCTCTCTTACATTGCTTTGCCAAGTCCAACTTAATTTCCTAATACTTGAACAATGTTTATTTACTTTGTTTGCCAGTCATGGTTCTTCGTTCCTTTACTTTTTCTTACCCCAATTTTATGCTATAAATTCTGTATTTATCCCTTTTTGCAGGTGATAAAACTGAGGGGAAGCTTCATAAAGCTAGTCAGAGGAAAAGCCAGGCTTCATACTTAGGCAGTTGGCTTTAGAGGCCCTCTACTACATTGTATCAATTGATAAATATTAATTGGGTATGTGACATCCCATTATTATATGCAGGTATTAGAGGGTCCACAAATAGATGCTTATTTCTGTTGAGGTATTAGTATTAGAGATTTCCAAACAGCAAGTTTGCTTTTTCATAGTCTCAAGATTACAACCAGTGAAAATACATTATCAAACCAACTCCATATAATGTTCATTTATTTTGTGAGTACTTATTACCCATCTGCTATGTGCTTAGCATTGTACAACAATTCACTTAAATTATCTCATTTAGTACTTGCAGTTGCATTTGAGGTATGTACGGTTATCCCCCTTCATGGATCAGAAAACTGAGGTTCTCAGAGACTAACAAACAAATCTCATCTTATTCATGAAGTGTCAGAAGTACATTCCAACCTGTGTCTCTCTCCCTCAGAGGCTGCATCTCTTAGCTTCTACACTGGGCCACGTTATCCATTAAACACAATAAACATTACTAAAACATCTTCTAAAGCTGGGGACAAAACTTGACATATTGATACATTTAAAACTGTTCCTCCCTCATTCTTCCCATTTCCCATAATGGCAATTCTCTCTTTTCAGGTGCTTGGGCCAGAATCATTGGGTCACTGACTCCATTTTCACTCATACCCAAAATCCAAATTGTTGGCAAATCTCATTGTATCTATGAGCATAATATAAAAGAAATCCAACCACTTCTCATTACTTCCAAAAGCTAGCTACTCCAATTTACCATCACCTGTCACCCAGATTATTTTCATAACCTCCTTACTGTTCTCCCTGTTTCCACCCTTATGGTCCTATAGTCTATTCTCATCTGTGTGACCAGTTAACCTTATTAAAATATAAATCAGGTTAAGTCACTCTAATGTTGTGTTGCTCAATATAAAAGCCACATTGACTACTGAAATTGATATGTAAATGAATTGCAGTGAAGTAAATCTTAAAATTCATTTCCTTGGTCATACCAGTCACAGTTCAAATGTTCCTTAGCCATAGATGGTTACTGGCTACCATATTGGACAATGCAGATACAGAATATGTTCCAGAAAGTTCTTTCAGATAACACAATAGTGACTTCCCATCTCACTCCATGTGATATGGTACCCTACCCACTCCCTCCACCACTCATCCAACTTTATCTTCTTCTACTTTCCCCTTTGCTCACTGATTTCAGATCTCACTGATTTATGGCCAGTTCTTAACATGACAAGCATGCTCTCGCCTCAGGTCCTTTGTAGTTGCTCTTTTCTCTACCTAAGGTAATCTTCCCTCTCATATCTACATGGCTTGTTCACATATCTCTGCTCAAATGTCACATTATTATTGAGAGTTTCTGTGACCACCGTATATAAACAACAGCCCATCCAACTCTTTGACTCTCCTTATTCCTTGTTCTGATTTGTTTTTCATTAGTACTTAGCACCATCTGATATGTGATTTATTTACTTGTATATTTAGCTTTCTTTCCCCCTTCTATGTACCTCTTAAATTAAGCTACCCAAAGGCAAGAATATTTATTGGCTGCTTTATTCTAAGCATGTAGTATACTTCCTGGCAGAGAAGGGAAATGAAAAGAAGAATAAGTAAAAGCATGAGCTTTGTTTTATCACACAGGAATCAGTGGCTGGAACAAGCTGTGGAAAAAGTATGGATCCCGCTTACCTCAGGATGACCTCTGTCAGTATGTCACATCGTCTGACCTCACTCAGATGCTGGATAAACTGGGGATTAAGTATGAGTGTTATGACCTTCTGTCCACCATGGACATATCTGATTGTTTTATTGATGGCAATGAAAATGGAGAACTGCTTTGTGATTTTTTGACAGAAACCTGCAACTTTAATACAACAGCACCACCTGATCTCAAAGCAGAAATTATGAAAGATCTGCAAGAGTCTGAGTTCAGTGTAAAGAAGGAGGGAAAAGTTCTTTTTAATAATAGTCTGAGTTTCATAGTGGTTGAGGCATAAATATTAATCATGAAGATGTATTCAAAAAATTATATTTTGGGGGCACCTGGGTGGCTCAGTGGATTAAAGCCTCTGCCTAAGACTCAAGTCATGATCCCAGGGTTCTGGGATCGAGCCCCACATGAGGCTCTCTGCTCAGCGGCGGGACTGCTTCCTCCTCTCTCTCTGCCTGCTTGTGATCTCTGTCTGTCAAATAAATAAATAAAATCTTTTTAAAAAATTACATTTTGAATACTGTTGATCATTTACTTCTGTATTAAAATTATAAACACATCCCAATATAAATAGAGCATTGTCTCATATATAAAATCTAGAAAATTGCAAGACATTCTCAGATTTCCATGCATATCATATAGGATACTATTATTTTTATCCCATTCCTTCCCCATATCAAGAGGCCACATCAGGCTAAATACCACCTAGGCTATAAAAATGAGACAACTAAGTTTCACTAGCTTATTGACAAGAAAATCCTTTCCATTTGTTTATTGTACTGGAATTTCCTAAAATATTAATAAAATATTAATAAACAAATTTATTTAATTTAATTAATATTTTAAAAAATTAACTCAAAATTAAATTTAAATTAAATAATTTATTTAATTTAAATAAAGTAAAATAAAATTTAATTTAATTAATAAATAAAATAATAAAATCCATATGCTATGGATTCTTTAAATACTACAAAAGTATATACGTATTGATATATATGAAAAAAGTATATGTTTATTTTTTTCCTCCTTCTGTGAAGAATTATTTGTGCATATTCCTCTAGTAGTTTCTAACTTATTTTTATTGATTACTAAAAATAAGCACCTTAGGCTATTACAAAATTATTTGTCACATGTCCCATTTTCTTCCACTTTGTTTTCTCTTTATTGTTTATCTTTTATCTTTGATTTTATAGTATTTGGTTTGATTTTGATACAGTGAAGTTTTTTTCAGTCAAATCTTCAGGTTTTATTTTTCCCTTCTGGGTTTCTGATACATTTTTAAAGGCCTTCTTAAAGTTTTAGAATCTTTATATATTTTATTATAAAAATATAGTTTCACTTTAAAAAAAAAAATCTTCATATGTTTGAAATTTACATAAGTGTAGGATTCTGGGAAGATGGCAGAGTAGAGGACCCGAAGCTCACCCAGTCCCATGGTAACACTCAAATCAGCATAAATAACAGAAAACCACCCAAAGACAAGCAGAAGAAACTCCATAACTAAAGGTAGAGAAGAGGTCATGTGGAAGAGGATAGGAAAGGTGAAGATGAGGTGGGGAGCTAAAAAGGCCCTGGCTGTCTGCAGTTGGGAGGGAGCAGAGGCATGGAGAAGGGTGAGAAATACACTGTCACACCAGGGAGCCTGCATGGAGAGGAAGAATCCCCATAACATTTGGCTTTGAAAGCAAAGGGACTGAATTTCTTGAGTTCTTACAACAAGCATGACTTTTAAAAACTAGCAGGCTTTGCTCTGGGAGAGTCTAATGTGCTGCAGGAAACTGTGTCCCTGTCCTTAAAAAGAGAGCACAACAAATTGCTTATGGAGATACAGCATAGAAACAGCAGTTTGAAAAATGACTAGGGCATATGGGAGGGAGAATTATTTACTAATCTCAGAGCATGTCCCAGAGAAACAGATTTCCCTGAGAGACTCCTCCAGAAACAAAGGAGCTGCCATTTCCATCCCCCACCCCTCAGCATAAATCCTTCACCACCTTCAGAAACTGGCAAAGTCTACACTCCTTACCTAACTTGCTTACACTAAGCCCCCCACATCAGCAGATCTGCCCCTCCCCAGGCACTTGCCTGCACTACTGTCCCCTCCCCTAGAAGACTGACATAATGTTTGCCAACACTGAGTCTCCTGGGTGTTTTGTGGGGCCTTGTTCTAAGCAACAGTTCACCTCCACACACACCTTATTAAAACTGAACTCCCTGCCTATGTGGGCTTTGCAGAGCAGCACTGGCCAGGCCTGGTCTTTACAGCAATTGCATGTACCCTATGGAAGAGGACCAGCACCATTTCATTAAAAGTGTGTGCCTTACCCACTACTTTCAAGAGTAGGAGACAGCTGAGTTTCCTAACACAGAGAAACAGACATGGAGAGTTAGATAAAATGAGAAGACAGAGGAATGTGTTCCAAATGAAAGATCAGGACAAAACCACAGCAAGAGACTTATGTGAAATGAATGTAAGTAATATGCCTGATAGAGAATTTAAAGGAATGATCATAAAGGTAGTCACTGTGCTTGGGAAATGAGTGGGGGCATTGGTGAGATCCTTAACAAAGTGATAAAAAAAAGTACCAATCACAGATGAAGAACACAATAAATGAAACTTAAAATATGCTAGATGGAATAAATAGTAGACTAGAAGAATGAGAAGAACAAATTCTCAATATGGAAGACAATAATGGAAAGCAAATTGAGGAGGTAAAATAAAATAAATATGCAAAATGAGAATAGACTTAAGGAACTCAGTGACTCCATCAAGCACAACAACATTTGCATTATAGGGATCACTAAGAAGAAAGAAAAGTGGGCAGAAAATTTATTTGAGGGAGTAATCGCTGAAAGTTCCTGAATCTGTGGAAGGAAACAAACCCAGATCTAGGAGGTACAGAGATCGTGCAATAAAATCAAACCAAGAAGACCCACACAAAGAAACATAGTAATTAAAATGGCAAAAGAAGTGATTAAAAAAATTAAAACAGCTGGAGAAAAGAAGACAATACTTACAAAGGAAACTCCATAAGACTATCAGTGGATTTTTTTAGCAGAAACTTTGCAGGCCAGAAGGGAGTGGCATATACACAAAGTACTGAATGGGAAAAATGTGCATCCAAGTATATTCTATCCAGAAATGCTAGCATTCAGAATAGAAGGAGGGATAAAAAATTTATCAGACAAAAACTAAAGGACTTCATGACCACCAAACCAGTCCTACAAGCAAGCAATGTTAAAAGGGAATGCTGCAGATAACATGAATATGAATATATATAGATGCATATTTATGTGTGTGTGTGTGTGTATGTGTGTGTGTGTGTATATATATGATTCCACCAGAAAACTACTAGAACTGATAAATGAACTCAGTAAAGTTGCTGGATACAAAATCAATGTACAAAAATCCATTGCATTTCTATAAGTGATAAGTAAGCAGCAGAAAGAGAAATTAATTCTATTTAAAATTACACCAAAACCAATAAAATACCTAGGAGTATACCTAACCAAAGAGGTGAAAAACTTGTACTCTGAAAATTGTAGAAAATTTGATGAAAGAAATTGAAGATAACACAAAGAAACGGAAAGAGATCCCATGTGCTTGAACTGGAAGCACAAATGTTAAACTGTCCATAGTACCCCAAGCAGTCTACATATTTAATGCAATCCCTGTTAAAATACCAACAGCATTTTTCTAACAACCAGAACGAACAATTCTAAAACTTGTATGGAACCAGACAAGACCCCAAATAGCCAAAGGAATCTCAAAAGAGAAAACCAAACTGGAAGCATCACAATTCTGGACCTCGAGTTATATTACAAAGCATGGTGATCAAAACAGTATGGTACTGGCACAAAAACAGACATGTAGATCAATGGAACAGAATAGAAAACCCAGAAATCAACCCATAAGTATATGGTCAATTAATCTTCAACAAAGGAGGCAGGAATATGCAATGGGAAAAAGACTGTTCAAGAAATGGTGCTGGGAAAACTGGACAGCAACATACAAAAAAATGAAACTGGACCACTTTCTTACACTGTATACAAAAATAAACTCAAAATGGATTAAGAACCTAAATGTGAGACCTGAAACTATAAATATCCTAAAACAGAACACAGGCAGTAATTTCTCCAACATCAGCTGTAGCAACATTTTTTTCTAGATCTGTCTCCTGAGGCAAGGAAAATGAAAGTAAAAGCTAACTATTGAGACTACATTAAAATAAAAAGCTTCTCAACAGCAAAACTGACTGGAAACAACCAACAAGATTAAAAAATATCATAATGAATGAGAAAAGATATTTGCATATCTGATGCAGATATCTGATAAAGCATTAGTATCCAATATATATAAAGAATTTCTATAACTCTACACCAGAAAAAAAACAACAGCAATTCAATTAAAAAATGAGATGACTTGAATATATATTTCTCCAAAGAAGATATACAGGTGGTCAACAGACACATGAAAAGATGCTCAACATCACTCATCATGAGGGAAATAAAAATCAAAACTATAAAGAGATATTTCTCACACCTGTCAGAATGGCTAAAAAAAACAAGTGTTGGTAAGGATGTAGATGAAAAGGAACCGTAGTGCACTATTGGTGGGAATGCAAACTGGTGTATCCACTATGGAAGACATTATGGAGTTCCCTCAAAAAGTTAAAAACAGAACTACCCTACAATCCAGTAATTGCACTACAAGGCATTTACCCCCAAAACACAAGAACACTAATTCAAAGAGATACATGCACCCCTGTGTTTACTGCAACATTATTTACAAGAGTCAAAATATGGAAGCATCACAAGTGTCCATCAATTGATGAATGGATAAAGAAGAGGTGTATGTATATATAATGAAATATTATCTGGCCATAAAAAAGAATGAAATCTTGCCACTTGCAACAACATGGATGGAGCTAAAGAGCACTATTATGCTAAGTGAAATAAGTCAGTCAGAGAATGACAAATACTATATGATTTCACTCATATGTGGAATTTAAGAAACAAAACAAAGGAACAAAGGAAAAAAAGAGAGAGAGACAAACAAAGGAACCGGATTCTTAACTATAGAGAACAAACTGATGGTTACCAGAAGGGAGGTGGGTTAGGGGATGGGTGAAGTAGGTGATGGGGATTAAGAGTACACTTATCATCATGAACACTGAGTAATATATAGATTTGATGAATTACTATACTGTATACCTGAACCTAATGTAACACTCTATGTTAACTATATTGGAATTAAAATTTAGAAACTTAATAAAAATTTACATAAGTGAAAGGAGGTAAAATGAGAATAAAATGTTTGCCCTCAAAAAGATAGGTAGCTATACCAACACAATTCTCTTGGGGTGGGGGGCGGAAATCTCTACTGACTTAAAATGCTACTTTGTATCATTTACCAAATTTCCAGAAAACCTTGAATCTATTCCAAAACTCTAGAGTCTCTTATGTTCCTCTAAAATCTCTCTTAAGACTAAGAGTCGTCCTTGGACAGGATTTCAGAGGATTTTTGAAAGCTTATTGAATGTGCTTTATTTTATTTTTAATGACAAACATCTATCATTCTTATAAAAACAGTACATCTCTTTCAATAAGTCCAATAATTTATAAATAATAAAGCTATATGTAAAGTAAGTGAATAATTACTACTTTCTCTTAGGTACAGAATAAAAGTTAGGTTTTACTGAAAAGCTCATGAATCCTCATTTTCCCAGTTATAAAGCCTTCAACATAGTGTGGTATTGACTCTTTCATATTGTAGAACTACTACTTAATGTTACAGGAAATACCTATAGAGTTAATACCTCTCCCTAATCTCCTAGATGAGATCCAGGAAGTATAGTGGAGAGCACAGCCTATTTTTGCTAACAAAAGATCAAGCTTTATTGTTCAGTATGGGTAAAACTGGCTTGCATTGCCCTCTTTTCCTAGACAACTTCATCAGTGTTTTCTGAATTATCAGTGACAACAAATGAAACGGCAGTTATCCAATCAGGTTCCTGAATATGAACCCTGAACTATTAATCATACTGATATGTACTACTGACAAAGGAGATCTGTGAGGCAGGCATAATTGATGGATATGGGCCATGATGATCTTGAACAACTTCCCCAAAAGGATAGAAATCAAGACTCTATAGAGCAAATTATGGCCTTCTATGAAAGGCACATGTGCAAAACAAAACAAGAATAGAATTAACATGTTACTTACAGATAGAAAAGAATAGCGCTCCATAGATGGATATTTGTAAAAATGGCCTTTCTTATCCCTATAAATATCCCTTACTAAAAACAAACAAACAAACAAATAAATAAATTCTCACTGATTCAGTTTGTTAATGTAATGGAACACTTGAACCTTTACAAAAATAAGATCCCCATTAGTACCTACTAAATAGTAGTGGAAAGTTGCATAGGTACAAGGAATGAAACTACTGATTTTTCAAGTTCATTCTTTTGATTCAGAAAAAAAGCCTCTAACATGAATTTGGAATGTTGTTTTATACAAAATTATACATTTCCCAGTGTTTAATGGTGCCATGCATATGGATCCTAAGTAATGGGTATTCAGAGAATTCTTTTTTTCTCAAGCATTCATCTTGTATCTATGTGTTTATATATATATATACTTTTCTTTTTTTTTTACCTGTGTGTTTATAGTTTTACTGCAAGCATAGCTCAAGACTCCAATAAAACTGTTGGTTGCCCTTAGTGTTTGTATAAACCTTAACTTATTTAAAGTATTTCTGACACTTTTCTAATTTTGTTTTTAGGGAGTACTGCTAAAATCCAGAGAAGACATTAAGTGGATCACAGTGTTACGGGGCCCTGATATTTGCTTATTATAAAAATTGGCAATTTTCTTAATAAAAAATTCTGCCAATCTGGGCAAAAATACAAAAACAAAACAAAAAAGTAATGACTTCTGGTATATCTCTATATCTCCATAAAAACAGATTCAAAGATCACAAAGAATACTAGTTCTTAAGTCTATGAAATCACATACTTTAATGTATATTTAATGTATTTTAAATGTTTGCTTAATAAGAATAGCTTATGCAGAATATTTGGTCTTTTTAAGGGGTACATGTGTTTATTCCATAAGAATGTTATTTCTAAGAATATAAGGACTTCTTGCTAAACCCCACAGGGAAGTGAATATATAAAATAAAGTTTTGCTAGATAAAGCAGAACCAGACTTCTGGATTCAAACTCCAGTTATGTTAGATACTGAGATCTTAGGTAACTGATTTTATCTCGATTCTCATACTTCTTCACCTTCAAAATAAATATAATCATCCTATCTACCTCAGAGGATGGTCCTAAGGAGTCTAGGACTTAAGCTACATAAATATATTCACAAAATGGTAGAGTCAGGGAATTTCAAAAATATTAGCAATGATTATTATTAATTGCTCATAAAAATTTAACATAAAATGAAGAACAGATAAAAATTAAAATCAAAATTATGACTAAAGTCAGAGAGCTAGTACCTAGAGAAGTCAATATAATAATTCATAACTTTGACATTTCTAGCCAAAGGTTGATGGGCTCTCTTTGTCTACTGGAGCCAAGCTGGTGCTTCATGAAGTCCAAGGTGCGATCAGGGTTGGGCCACTCTAGTCCTACCTTGGGATATCTGCCTGTCCCATCCTGTAACTGCTTGTGCTCTGTACTGTCTGAAGTGGCCCCATCTCAACCCTTTCTGAATAGACCAAGGGGTGGGTAACTAACACAAGGAGGCAACTCACTGGTTGGCCAGAAATTGATTGGAGTGGTTTCTCTTGAGAAATATGAAATAGATCCTTTTAATTCTGTTCTTAAAATAATTGAAACTATAGGGGCACCTGAGCAGCTCAGTCAGTTAAGTGTCTGCCTTCAGCTCCGGTCATGAGCATAGGGCCCTGGGATGGAGCTCCAGGTTGGATTCCCTGTTCGTTGGATAGCCTACTTCTCCCTCTCCCTCTGCCCTTCCCCCCTACTTGTGGTCTCTCTTTTGATCTATCTCCAATAGATAAATAAAATCTTTAAAAACTTTTGAAATTATGAATCTGGGAGATTTGGCATTTGTACTATCATTAATTCATGAAATATACATGCAACCAGCTATTTATTGTGTGAGGCATTGTTCTAAGCAAGAGCAATACTGCAGTAAAGAAAAGAAAGTTCCCAATGCCACTGGCCTGATTTCTAGTGGGAGGGCAGACAGAAAAATAGATATATGTCAGATAATGATAAAAACTCTTAAGAAAATAAAAGTAGCGGGGTGCCTGGGTGGCTCAGTGGGTTAATCCTCTGCCTTCGGCTCGGGTCATGATCTCAGGGTCCTGGGATCAAGCCCCGCATCGGGCTCTCTGCTCAGCAGGGAGCCTCTTCCCCCCTCTCTCTGTCTGCTTCTCTGTCTACTTGTGATCCTCTCTCTCTGTCAAATAAATAAATAAAATATTAAAAAAAAAAAAAAGAAAAGTAGATAAGGAGAAAAGAGTACCAGAGGGTATAATATTTGTTAGAATGGTCAGGAAAGTCCTTTTTAAAGGGTTGAGATTTGAACAGAGGTTTACATGAAGTACAAGGGAAGCCATGCAAAGAGCTGGGAGGGATTTCAGGAAGGACATGCAAGTACAGAGAACCTGTTGTGGGAACGAGCTTAATATATTTGAAGGAACTGCAGGAGGCTAAGCTCTCTGTAGCAGCTGCGATGAAAGGTCTTAAGATAGAGTCAATCCAGAGTAGTCACTGTGGGCCACACGGGGGAGGCCCTCATTTGGATGTTAGTTTGAAAGACAGGAATGGGACACACACAGGAATGAGAAATGCCAGGAGAATAGAACTACATGGCGTTTGAATGGGAGATGAGCTTTGGCTGTCTCAAGTAATGCTCCTTGCCATTTCCAATCCCTGTCTAGGTCTATCCTGGAAACAAATTCCCTTTTCCTTGGTGTGTTCTCATGGGTATCTTCTTGCCACCCAGATGTCCTAGATAGAACAGCATATAACATCTCATTTGATTATTACTTAATTTGAAAGACTGATGATATTATCCCTTTTGAAGGCAAAGATGCTGAGATACTAGTAAGTTAAATGATTCAGCCTGGTTCTCAAAGCAAGTTTGTAACAGAGTATAAGCTAGACTCTATACCTTCTGACTTCACATTATGTGTCTGTACAGTGTGCAAATCAAGTTAATATGCTCTTTTATCTTAGATGTAGCTTGTCTTAAAAAGTAAGAATTCATAGGATTCCCTTTGTTCTCAAAGGTCCATTTGCAAACAGAAGGGGATTGATCTTATTACGGAAGGGAGGAAGCAGCATCAGAGGGCCAAAGAGTAATATAAAAAATGGTAAAATAATAACACTATGCTTCATGAGTAAGTTTGGATTAACCAAGTCCAAATACCTGGGTTCTCCCAACCATTTGCCTTGACTTTTGTCTTTATTTTTCTACCTCTATTCCTACCAGGTCCCAGGCATCACTGATTTCATGTTTAAATTATCTGTCATCCATTTCCTAGCTCCCCTAGGATTCATACATTGTGTAATACACATCCATAGTATGCCATCTCCTAATGCAGGGTAGTTAAAGCTATGGTTGTGTAATCCATTTCTCAACATGATATACACTGTGAAGAGGCAACTGCAGTAAAAGGGTGGGAGTTGATTTAAGAGGCTCCCTAGGCAACAATAGTCACAATTTCTAAATGTGCCAAAAATTCATTAGGGCTCCATGTCAGATGCCATAATCTCTGTAGCAATGGATTAATAAATACAGTGATGCATTGTTCTGGAGGCTGCAATGACACATTGTGGCTATTCTATATAAGCAGTGTCTTCCCATGATCATATTCTTCTCTTCAAGAATTATCTGTTTCCTGATTTGTCTTAATGATATTTGAAGGACTTTGCAAACAACCTGCCTAGATTAGAAAATGTTGAAATAAATCACAGGGGCCATCAACTACAGTCCAAGCTTGGTGAGTTCTCCAAAGACATTTGATATAGAAGATGCAGGAAAATGTCAGTACTCCTATTTATGTCCTACAGCTAACTAATTTCATGCTAATTTCATTTCTGTACTGCGATTCCTCTTTCTACCTGTGCTGATAGATGGATTTCATGAGTTCTCTAGTTTCTGATGCAGGCAGAATGGACATAAATCCCAGGATTTTGTAGAAGAGACGGTTCTTCTATGCTACTTATTATCAGCACAAGCACATTGCAGCCTTGGCTTATTTATCAAGACATTGCTACCATTCTGCATGCTTTCCAAGAGGTTTAATCTACTTCACAATGACTTAATGGGAGGTGTTTTACAGTTTTTGTGGTTTGTTTTTTACTATTTTTATTAGTTTATTTTTTTTTTAATTTCTCCAAGTCTGATTGGGAGAAGAGTTTGGACTTCTTCCTCATTAAAAAAAAAAAAAAAATACCCAGAAAATGAGACAAGGAAATGAGCCAGAGCTTACTGCTTCAGAAGAAACCTCATGGGACAGATTTGTTTGGGCAAGGTTGACAACCCATGGGTTTCCCATCTGTGTGTCCTAGGAATGGTGGAGTAAATATTGGCTCCCTGTGTTTTCTTTGGCCTGTCTAATTTATGGATTTCCAGCTTGGAAAACTGTTGATCATGGAGAAAGAGTCTTTGCTAAATAAAATGGACCTTAAAGAATTTTAAGGACTCCATGTTAATAATAGTTAATATTTATTGAGGAGTTACACACTGTGTTACATTATTTAATCTAATCCTCCCAGCAAGTTTATGAATTAGTAACTATTTTTATCCCAGTTTCACAAAGAAGGAAGCTGAGGTGTAAGTTGCTTGTATCACTTCTCCCATATTCTCACAGCCTGTGGAACCAGAGTTCCAATCCACACAGATGAGCCCCAGGGACCATGTTCTTAACCACCACATCTTGGCTGCCCTTAATATTAATCCTTGTTGATTCACTGTTCCTTTCTCTCCTAGCCCTACAAACTTCATTATAGGAATTACCTCTTAGCTGCTGAATTTTCATTCTTTTTCCCAGGGACTGATCTCACTCGGTGTCGCTGTTACAAAGATAGCACTTGCTTGACTTAGTCAACTTTGATCCTATAATGTACTACTATATAACTCCTATATAACTTTGGCTTGCCCAGTTGGGAAGGGGAAGACAATTCCAGTGAATTGATCTAGTATCCTGGTCTTGTGTAAACATATTATTAGTTATTGAGTATCCATAGCAAAAGAGACTTTTGGTAATGGCAAACAGTAAGGTCTACGTAGCTCCAGTTGGTTGGAGAATTGTAAGGTAATGTGCAGACTATTTCCCAATAGCAATACCCCTTTTCTTCTCTGGTAACATAATGTTTAATTCTTAATGAAGTACATGGCTCCCCAGATGAAGACTGCATTTCCCATATGCCCTTTGAGCTGCATATAATCATATGACTAAGTTCTAGCCAATGGGCTATGAGAAGAAGCAACACAGTTTGTGGGTTATGCTGACAAAGCAAGAGTTATGTTCTCCTCTTCCACTTTTTCTCCTTCTGGATGACTAGAATGTGGATGTGGTAGTGTGCGATCTCAGAGTGTGCAAAAAAAGCAGCAATTCCATAGGGAATTTCAGAGCAATAGGTAGAAGGAGCTGAGTCTTGATGGAACAGAGTTACAGCAACATGGGTGTATATAGTGCTGACCCTTAGACTGTTACATGAGAGAGAAACAACATTCTATGTATGATACTAACTTATTTGGAGTAAAATAATACCCTAACACAAACAGGTTAATCTAATCCAAGTTTTCCCTTTTTTCTAATTTATAAAGCAGACCAAGAAGAACATTGAGAAAATTAAGAAAAAAAACTTTGAAAAATACAACACAGGTTATATTGGGTCTAGGAGAGTAGATGGGTGTTTTTGAGGAAAAAGCATTTTCTCCCCAAATAGACCCAAAATATCAAGATGAGAAGTATACATATTTTATCAATCACTTGAATTCTAGATGTTTAATCATCATGATCACCTACTAGATGATCTAGTCAGTCATCATGGTATTTTAGTTCTGTTTCAACAAGTTACAGAGACATGAGCATCTACAAATTCTGTAAATTGTACCAATGCTCTGCTTTTAAAATTTCAGTGGGCAAAAGAATGACTTGGGAGGATTTTTAGATATGCAGATTTTTTGATCCTTCTCTAGATCTGTGTGTGTGGCCCAGAAATCTGTCCTTTTGTGAACCAACCGGGTGATTCTCTGACTCACTAGATCCTCAAAAGCTACAAGATATGGAAGTTTGTAAGGAATATTAATAATAATGGTAGCCATAATTATAGTATCTTAATCATTCACTAACATATCTAGACCAGTGTTTCTCTAATTGACACAAAAATAATTTCTAAAATGAATTATGCACTCATTATATGTCAGGCACTATGCAAGTTTTTTATATTATTTCATAAAATTTTCAAAATAAAAAGACATTCTTTACTAACCTAATTTTTTAGATGAAAACCCTGAGGTTTGATCAGTTTAGATGGGCTTTCATACAGTCTAAGCTAAGAAGTGGCAGAACTAGGTCTTTTCTCCGGAGTCCTAGAGCTTAACTCTTGGACACTCAGGCCGCGCATCATTCTTACCACGGAAGTGGGTCAGAGGGAAGAACCACAGATCAAAATTTATTTAAGTAAGGACGGTAGTGAGTACAAATGTATTCATTATGTGTGTACATGCCATTTGTAAGATACCATATAGGACCTATGGAAATAATGATTTCAGGGATTAAAAGAAAAGGAAGAACATTAAAAATATGTATTCTGAGTTTAAGGATCGAGCTTTTTGAAAATTCATCTTTTATGAGAGACTATGGACTCTGAAAAACAATCTGAGGGTTTTGAAGGGGCGAGGGGTGAGAGGTTGGGGGAGCCAGGTATTGGGTATTACGGAGGGCACGTATTTCATGGAGCACTGGGTGTGGTGCCTAAACAATGAATTCTGTTACACTGAAAAAAAATTTAAAAAAAAATCATCTTAGCTTTTACACACACACACATACACACACACACACACACACACACACACACACACACACAGATGTAAAATGCTTTTAGTGGGTTCCCAAGATTGTTCCTGCTCTATGTTCATAATTTTAGATTCATTATCACTTAACTCAAAATCTTTTGGTGAATGCTTTCATTTTTTATAGTTTAGTTTTATTGCATTTTTGGGGTCTATATGTGGCTAAGCTATAGTTCGCATTTTCCAGTTCTGTCTACTTTTGTTAATATATGTATGTATGTAGATTGTATATATGTCTGTGTGTTTATGTCACATACACACACACACACATAAATCATTTATATATGTACTTCCACATTTATTATCACAGCTGTCAATCTCCATAGTAAGAGGAATCATGATGTGGATTATAAATTCATGTTAATGTAACATGAATACTTGTGGGTTTTCTTAATTTAAAAATACTTACATAAGCAAGACACCAGCATATATCATATCTTAACTGGGTCCTTAATTACAGCAGGAAGTTAAACAAAGAAATTAACGTAAGAATGTTACGTTTTACAGAAAGACATCAATATATCTCATGCTTTCATTTTATATCAAGAATTTTTAACCAACAGTACTACCCAGGAGAGAAAAAAAAGTCTCCATTTTCAATAAAAATAAAAATGCTAAAATTAAACAGATTAATATCTAATTTTATACCTTCATTTATAATATGTGCAAAATTATCTTGAATATTTGTTATGGATGAAGTGGCTTTCTACCAAATTGGGCCTTTTCATAGCAGAAAATGTTAACATAAATTGTAGCATAAATCATTGCCTTGTAGAATACCAGAAGGCGCATATAAAAACCCATATCTTTACTGCGCATATTTCCCATTAACCATAATCTATTAGTAATTGAAGTTCATTACAAATTCTTGTAGACTTTATTGCTATCATGCTGCATGACATACCGAACCTGGCTTGCATAACAAGAAGTCCTTGCTGGGAAATATCCTATTAACAATGACAGTGCATTTGTCATTGTGATAATAAACCCAAGAGCTGCCTGTAGACTATAAATTATCGAGGCGCCATTTGTGCTGCCCTGGCTTGAAGGTTTGTCAGTGCTTCCATTTTAAACCCCTGATTTTCAGTGAGTTGTAACTCAACTATCAGAATCTGCAGCAAGCTGCAACTTTGCATCCAAGGACTCAGCTCAAGACTCTTTTTGGAACAATTCTTAAGTATGATTTACATTTTCCAATCAAAAAGAACAGAGATCTGCTGGCTTATGCACAATAGTATTGAAGGGAACTGTAAGATACAATTATTTCCCACTAAGAATAATATGTTTAAATCTGGCCCAGATACCTATGAGTATTTAAAATCAGAGTTTTCAGCAGTCCTAGTTTTGTGCCTTAAAAAGACATTATTTAATTTTTAGCAGGGTAACAACTAAACTCAATGTCAGGTCTTCAAGATAATCATATATGCCAATTGATTTTTCTTTTCATGCAAGATCCCCCACTCCTACCCTCTTTGGATCAGTAATTTGAAAAATAAAAAAATTTGCATGGAACAGTGAGAAAATATTATTGAGAAGGGAGAGAAGTGTTGGAGAATCAAAAGTAATATTGAAATAAATAATCACAATGATGTAAATAGGTGTGCCTTTGGCTTGGAAACCTGTCTATGCCATTTCTCCACCAAGGAAAGGGAAGGCAGCAGGACCAGGAAGGCCCTTCTGCATTATAGGGTAACTGATTCTACAATCTTCAATCTTTCTTATCTCAAAATGGGGTTTTATTTAATTATAGTTACCAAAAAAAACCTCCCCAGATCCCAAATTAAACATTTTGATGGCTACAATCATAGTCACTAAGACTCTCAAGTCTTGGGGTTACTCAGAGAGGGAATGATTGACAGGGGCTGACTTTGTTTGGATACCTGCACAGGACTGGATGCTAGGTATTATAGGAAAAGTGGCAGTGAGTGAGCAGCCAGCCTAGTTTTCACAGTGGTTCCTAATAGCTAAGAGAGACTGACAAGAGAACAAATATAATACAGGACACAATGAGACATAACTGCAAAATTAAGCAGTAGAAATTACTTGAGGGAATATAAAACAATTAATTTTTACTAGACAACTGAAGATTTCTTGAACAGGACACATTTGAGCAGGGAACTTTAAGAACCCCATTGGTGTTTTTCATTTTCCTTGGAGAGTCTTCTCCTATCCCACTAACCAGGGCTTTTCTGGGATATGTCATAACATGAAGGGATTAACAGATTTCTATTCCAGGAATGACCACTGGCTTGCAGTGGGGTGGACTAATTTATACTTGCCCAAGTTCTAATAATTACAAATAAAAAAAAATCATAGCCAAAACATAGCAATTGAATATAGAGAGAGGCAGCTACCACAGCATAGCCAGAAGGAATAAATATTCTTTTTATTTAAGGAAACTAATATCTAGGTCCATCTAGTCTGCTTCCCATGGAACACTAGGCCTTAAGTTTTGCTTAGTCATTAAGTGGGGGAAAAAAAAAAACCAAAGCAAATAGGCTCTTTTATTAAATTTATCCTCAAATATCTTTGAAAGAAAAATTGAATAGTTCAGGTGATATCAATGCAATACATTGCATAGCAAATTTACTGGGAAGGACTATATGCAAAATCCTATTTCTGTGTTTCCGACCCTATGCTAGGCAATACATGTATCTCATTTTATCTCTGCAAATCATGAAGGAGATTTTAGTATTTCCACTTTACAGCAGAAACTGTCAGAGCAATAGGTAGAAGGGACTGAGTCTTGATGGAACAGAGTTACCGCAACAGGGGTGTATGTAGTGCCAACCCTTAGACTGTTACATGAGAGAGAATGTTGATATACAACTTTCGTCTTTGAGCCAATCTCAAGTAATAAACTAGAGCATTGAGAGAACCACTTCCCACCCTCCTAAAGTTAGTTTGTACTACTAATTAACTATGCATGCTTCAATATTTTTTCTTTCTTTCTTTTTAGGTCCACTTTGACTGATGCTCTTCAGTCATGTCTCATTTAGCTTACTTTTATTCTCAAGAACTATTCCAAAATACAGCCATTTCAAGTTTAACTAAAATTTTAAAAATATTATTTACTCAAAGAGTATTGGTTCCATCAAAGTTAAGCAATATTCCCTTTATTTAGAACAAAATTCATAATTCAAGATCCACTTTTCACTTAAAAATACTCCTGTTCTCTACAGCAATGAAGCATAAAGAGTTTGCCCATGCCTAGATAAAAGCTCTGCCACCTAAACTTCAAATTCCACAATATACTTAGAGTCTTTTCTTCCTCAGTTAGCATCTTTGCCATTTGGTGATGGATATCTGTTCCTTCACTTGCTTTCTTTTCAACCTTCATCCCAGTGCTCTAATAAATCACGGATTTTCTCCTAACAAGTTTTATGTCCTTTTATAATTGTGAACATGACTTGCATAGTACACAGAGTACTGAAATATTCTGAACAAATGGAGTAGGGTCATTTTGATTCCAAATATTTGCCCAGGCAATAGTTTACCATTTGGAACCAACCTGAAAACCAATGAAAGCATGACGAGCCATCTGCTCATTCCTTCCTTCTTATTCTCAAAAATTTAAAACAAATATTTCCGTTCCTATAGCACCTTTATTTTTCAAAGAGTTTGGCAATTGTCATGTGTATTATTTCACTTATCAACCCAAGCTTTTCAGTAAAATAAAAATAGATAACTCAGGAGAAAGTAAAAACTTATTATATATCTTATCCAATGATATCCTCCAAGTTTTCTCCTCATGAGGAATCACACAGTACAAGGATATCAAGTGTTTTACTCTAGCCTATGATTTTAGTAAGTAATGATTTCCTCTCCTTGCTCTGACCAAGTTCCCATGTCTTTTTTTTTCTTTATTTAAGAGAGCTCATGTGAATGAGGGGGAAGGGGCAGAAGGAAAGGGAGAGAGAGAGAGAATCCTAAGCCAGCTCCATGCTCAGGACAGAACCTACTCAGGACTCCATCTCACAACCCTGAGATCATGATCTGAGCCAAAATCAAGAGCTGAACACAGACCTGACTGAGCCACACAGGCACCCCATGGAATCCTTTTCTGATCACATCTTCCACCTGTACCCAGTTCCTAAACCTCTTCAAATATGACCTGTAGAACTCCTGGTTCATTATAACGAATGACAACTTATGCTCTAGGTCCTGACTCTTTCTTGAGAATACCACTTCCCCCATAGCCCTTTCAGATAATAACTGTGACCCTCTGTGTGTTCTCAGACACTGGCATTGCCAGAGGGAAAGCTGCTCTCTTACCACCTTACTGCCCCTTCCTGTCTATTTTTTGTTCTTTCTCTATGGAAACTGTTTTGAATCTCAAGTGATCAGGTGCTTCTACACACCAGTCCTCCTAGCTATAGTTATCAACTCATACTAAGGCCACTTCTTAATTTTTGAAGATTTTTGATTCTGCTTCATTGTGATTTTCTTTTATACTGCTATTATTTCTTGGTGATTTCAATGTCCTTCCAAGTTAATATGATCTTTCTGATACCCTGGCTTCCTAACATCCTCCTAACTTCCAATGTTCTCCTTCCATGATTATACCACAGATTTTCTCATTATCTGAACTATGTCCCTTCCATATTCTCTATTTCCAGCATCACACTGTTTAACCACCACGTGCTGTATTTCCAGATCACTCCTTCCATGATCTTCTCTTCAGTCTCCCTTTGAACCTATCAGGATGCAAAACTCATCATGGTATGTTTAACTTTTGTTTCACTTTTTCTGATCCACCTTGGATTCACTCCCCTTCTTATCCAGCCTTAATTCTGTAACCAATAATTTTAATGCCTCCTTTGCATATATTAATGGCTTCTTTGCCCCTCTATATCCTCCTCATAGGCTAAAACATATCCCTGGTGAAATCCAACTCTCTGCCTATTCTTTGCATGCAACTGTGCAACTGAAACTGACTAATGAAATGCAGAAAACCATGATAAAGGCCCTCAGTTTAAACCCACGACCATTAATCTCAAGTGGGCTCTTAAGACTAACTAGAAGTTACATTTCCATATCCATTTACTTTCCATCTACTAGTGCACTACTTCATACTTGAAACCTCCAATAACTTCTTCCCCATCCTCCTTTCCTACTTAATGATTTGAAACCTCCTCAGGCTCATATTTTACTGAGAAAAAAAAATAACAGAAGAGAATTTTATAAACTCCTACTATATCTACTCACCTACCCCTATCTGTAGCCATACACTCTGTTTTCTCTCCTGGTACTATGGATGCACTGTCCATAGTCTTAGCTAACTTCTGCCCCAGGTACCAACTCCCCCAGTCTGCTCCAAGACCACGCAGCAGCAATGATCTATCCCCCCTTTCCCCCATGAATCATGCTTGTCTCTTCTCTATTAGAATTTTCATATCAACATAATAACTTACTATTTATTCTACCAAAAAAAAAATTCTTCCTAACTAACTCTACTTCATTCTCTAGCTACCATTTATTTCTGTCTTTCCCTTTACAGAAACTATCCTGGTATTTTCCATTACATATCTCTCCTCTATTTTCTATTCTGTCATTCATTGCCATGTTTTTTCTCCAATACTCCACTGATACTCTCCTTTTGGCATCACTAGTGACCACCAGATGGCTAGATATGATAGTAAGCCCTCAGTTCTCAACTTATTCCATCTATTAGTGGTATTTGACACCTTCTTTCTTCAAACACTTTCTTCACTTGTCTTTCAGGATATCCCTCTCAAGTGTCTTGTCCCACACCTCATTTGCCACTCCTTCTAAGGCTCTTGTTACGGTTAATTTTAGTGTCAGCTTGACAGCTAAAAGATGCACAGATAAATGGTAAAAAGTTATTTCTGAGTATGTCTGTAAGGGTGCTTTTGAAACAGATTGGCATTTCAGTTGACAGACTGAATAAAGAAGATAGCTCCCGGGGCACTTGGGTGGCTCAGTCAGTTAAGCATCTGCCTTCAGCTCAGGTCAAGATCCCAGGGTCCTGGGACTGAGCCTCCCATCAGGCTCTCTGCTCAGGTGGAAGTCTACTTCTCCTTCTGCCCCTCACCCCACTTGTGCTTTCTCTCTCTTTTGCTCTCTCTCTCAAGTAAATACATAAATAAAACCTTTAAAAAGAAAAGAAGAAGATAGCTCCCACCAATGTGGCTGAGCATCCTCCAATCTGTTGAGGGCCTGAGCAGGGTAAAAAGACAGGGGAAAGGCTAGATTGTTCTCTGCTTGAGTTGGAACATCCATCTTCTCCTGCCCTCAGACATGCGTGCTCCTGGTTCTCAGGCCTTCAGACTAGAACTGGAATGTCTGCCATTGACTCCTTGGATTCTCAGGCCTTTGGGTTTGGATCAGGACTATATCATTGGCCTTCCTGGGCCTTTAGCTTGCAGACAGCAGATCATAAGGCTTCTTAACTTCCATAATTGCATGACCTGGATCCTTATAATAAATCTCTTCCAATGTATCTTTATAGTTCTATATAAGTCCTATTGATTCTGTTTCTCTGGAGAACCCTAATACACCTTTTTGAATCCCTCCTCATATCACTGACCTCTTAATTTTGGAGTGACAAGGACTTGATCTCCGGCCTTTTATTTTTCTAGCTATGTTCACTTTCATTTCCTTTGGGCTTGATATTTAATTTAAGTACTCTTGATATGCTGACAACTCTGAAATCTCTCTCTGAATTCTAGATTCACAGAAGCAACTGCTTCTGCGGAATCTCTTCTTAAATTTGCAATAGGCTTATCATATTTAATATGTCTAAATACTAAGCTCCTAATCTCCCAAAGCCTGGCTCAACCTCCTCCCTCTCATCTTTGCTCTGTTTCAGTTAATAAGAATGCTGTCCTTCTGAGGTTGTAATCAGAAACTGTGTATTCCCCCTCAAGTCCCCTCTGTTACATCTACCTCATCCAAATATGATACTGTAAGCTCTTTCCCTCTCTCTTCCTGGATACTCTTTACTTACAAGACCCGTGACTCTTTCTTTTACCTCCTCAGGTCTTTACTCAAGTATCATTCTAAGTGAGGCCCTCCCTTACTTTCCTGTTTAAAATTTCAATCCTCTATTTCCAAAGTTTACTATTATTTCTCTGTATTATTTTACTCTATAAATATATTACTATTTTAACATAAATATTACATATTTTGCTTATTACATATTACAATCATGGATCATGGGATAAAAAGGGGATAGATAATTGTTGCTGAGGGATCTTTGAGCAGACTGGAAGAGTTGGTACCTCTATCTCTTCTGTCACTTACCCTTATATTATAAACTCCATAAAGACAAAGTCTTTTTTGCTCTTGTTTTGGGGGTTTTTGCCTTTGTTTTTGTTTTCAGAGAGATAGAGAGCCCGCTTGCATGAGCCAGGGATGGGAAGGGGTAGAGGGAGAGACACAAAATATTGAGCGGGCTCCACGCTGACATGGGAATCTATCTCTCATCCCTGAGATCATGACCTGAGCTGAAATCAAGAGTTGGACACTTAACCAACTGAGCCACCCTGGCACACCCAGAGGGTGTTTTTTTTTTTTTTAATTGCTTTCTACTCCATCCCAGTACCTAAAATAGCATGGACCATAGTAGGCATTCAATACGAGTTACTGAATGATGGAACAAAACAGCTATCCTTAATGTTTTACAGGACAAATGCTGTCGCTGTATGAATTATTGTTAGGACTACAACTTTTAAACAATTGCTTTGAATTTTATACCCTTACCAGCCATCCTGAGTATCACAAGATTTCTAGTTTGCTGCCTTAGTGGCAGCACTTCATTCCTTCCTTGCTGAGTACAAAGCAATTCCCAGAGGGAAAGCCTAGTACTGTATTCTTTTATGAAAGAAGGCCCATAGTTTGGATGTGTTACGGTCTCCTTGTGAGCACTGCCTGGTAGTTTGGTGAGTACTAACCTCCTTCCTTCCTGCAACATAGTATTTAGGAGCCAGCAACATTTTATTTTTAATCTGAATAATTTCCACCACATATACATTCCTCCCAGCATATTCTTTCTTCTACATACTATATTTGTGAGTTTATGCTTAACTGTACCTCACCACAACCACCTTTTGTAAAATCAGTCTCTATCAATCAGGGCCCAACCAGGAAAAACAGAAACTAGTCCAAGTATATAAAACCATCCCAGGGAATTGGTTCCAAGGTTATATATGATCAGGGAGCATGCTGTAAAGCCACTCAGTACAGAGAGAAGCATCAGAGATGAGCAACAACAGGAGACACCTACGATCCTAAGTCTGAAAGGGCAGGAGAAGAGTGTTATCACTGGAGTCTTGGGGAGGGAGGCTTTCAGTGTAAGCTGGAGCCAAGGTAAGGTCATTTCAAGCTTTGCTGGAGACACGGAAGAGAAGCAGCTGATACTGGAAACCCTACCATAGACAGAAAAATGACAGCTTTTCTCTGTTTCCCATGAACCTCCAATCCTCCATGAGTGCCTTCCTTGGTGAAATCCATCCATAAGTGTGTGCCTGTAGACATAGCATGGACTCTGGAAAACACAGCCTATGGGGATTAGTCAAGCCCTGTCACTGCCTCCTTACCCTTTGTTCCAGAGCAGAATGAGGGAAAAGTAGATAAATAAATTTGAGGGCCAAGTGGCAACTCCATGAACAGGCACACAAGATGGGATTTTGTTCATGTTTACCTATCAGAAGTTAATTTCCCCAAAATATCTCAAGATGCATATGGAAGCCTCCAGGATAGGAAGTAGGGCCAACCTTACTTACTTCTAACAGTTTGGGATGAGGTGGGGAGCTTTTATCAGAGGGGAGCTGACAGGAACATAATAAGAAGAAGGAGTGAGAAGGAAGCTGCCTCCCATGCTCTGAGGCTATTTAAGGTCCCACAGTTGCCATCTCCTATGCTTTTAAGGAGAACATGATTTGAGAGACAGGCCTGGACCAGAACATGGGCACCAGTTTCCCATGTCATCCTAGGATTCATAATTGTTTCCACACTTTTTTCCCAAGACTAAGGTTTTAATTTTTATGAATCCATAAACTCTCAAAAGGTCATAGTTCTAAAAGATTATAATTTAAAGGCTATAATTATAGTAGGTCCCAAATTAGGTAGTAAACACAGGACATCCTTTACAGGAAGTTAGATAACAGAAAGAAACTACACTGAGAAGAACCACATGATTATCTAGGGGGAATTATTTATACTTTTTAAATGTAAATGAAAACAGTAGAATATGTATCTATACTATTCCTTACAATAACAAATTCTTACCCAGCTTCTCTCTCTTTTTTTTCTTTTCCTTTCTTATTTTTTCAGTGTTCCAAGATTCCTTATTTATGTACCACACCCAATGCTCCATGCAATAAGTGCCCTCCTTGGGCGCCTGGGTGGCTCAGTGGGTTGGGCCGCTGCCTTCGGCTCAGGTCATGATCTCAAGGTCCTGGGATCGAGTCCCGCATCGGGCTCTCTGCTCAGCGGGGAGCCTGCTTCCTTCTCTCTCTCTGCCTGACTCTCTGCCTGCTTGTGATCTCTGTCAAATAATAAATAAATAAAATATTTAAAAAAAAAATAAGTGCCCTTCTTAATACATATCATCAAGCTCACCTAATCCCCACACTCCTCCCCTACAAAACCCTCAGTTTGTTTCTCAGAATCCACAGACTCTCATAGTTCATCTCTATCTCCCATATCCCCCAATTCACTTTTTCTTTCCTTCTCCTGGTGTCTTCCGTGTTATTCCTTATGCTCCACAAGGAAGTGAAACCATACGATAATTGACTCTTTCTGCTTGACTTATTTCACTCAGCATAATCTCCTCCAGTCCCGTCCATGTTGATACAAAAGTTGGGTATTCATCTTTTCTGATGGAGGCATAAGTCTCCATATTAAGGGACTGTATCTTCTTTATCCATTTGTCTTTTGAAGGGCATCTTGGCTCTTTCCACAGTTTGGCGACTGTGGCCATTGCTGCTATGAACATTGAGGTACAGATGGCCCTTCTTTTCACGACATCAGTACCTTTGGGGTACATAACCAGTAGTGCAATTTCAGGATCATAGGGTTGCTCTATTTTTAATTTCTTAAGGAATCTCCACACTTTTTCCAAAGTCATACACCAACATTGTAAGAGGGTTCGCCTTTCTCCACATCTTCTCTAACACTTATTGTTTACTGTCTTGTCAAATTTGGCCATTCTAACTGGTGTAAGGTGGTATCTCAATGTGTTTTTTATTTGAATCTCCCTGATGGCTAATGATGATGAACCTTTTTCCCTGTGTCTCTTAGCCATTTGTATGTCTTCTTTGGAGAAGTGTCTGTTCGTGTCTTCTGCCAATTTTTTGACATGATTTTCTGTTTTTTGCATGTTGAGTTTGAGGAATTCTTCATAGATCTTGGATAGCAGCCCTTTACACAGCTACTTTCCATTAAGTTAAAGTCAGTGTTGATCAAGCAAAGCATTTGATGTTTGACAACAGAACACATCTCTGACTCAGGAACTATCATGCATCAATAGCAAGATGAACACTGGGTGGGAGAAACCAGACCCAATTCATACCCCAGCTTTTCCCCTTACTATTTGGGTATCACTGAGGAAGGTGTCTAATCAAAGTATATTCATTCATCAGTAATAATGATTAAAATTTATATTTCCTGAATGCTTTCTATTTGCCAAGTACCTAACTACTTTATATGCATTAACTAATTTAATCCCCAGAAACCTATTATTGGCTTCTAATTTTACAGAAACAGAGAAAGGTTAAATAATTGTACAAGTTCACATAGATTTAAAAAAAAAGTAGCAGAACTAAGGTGGTTTTTATACGTTGTATACCACAAAAGGTGTCCCATCTAAGTGTCTGCCATTCTCATTATAGTCGTCGTAGATTTGTATATTGAATCAGATGATTTTCCGGAAGATGGCAGGCAGTACTGTGTTTTATTCTAACAAACTCAGTATATTATGACACTTTTGACAGATGGAGGTAAGGCATTTTTTTAGGAAGTGTACCTTTTTCAAGTATGCACAAATCTGCCATCTGGGCAGCCAGAAAATGCACGGAGTAGAACCAGGATCCAGATCTGAGCAGTCAGGCTCCAGGGAGAAGCTAGAAGTATGTTAGAAGGATGTGTGACTTCAAGTAAAATTGCAAAAACAAAATAAGGTACCATACATCAAGCATAAACATTTGTTGTTGCCACACAATTTTCAGGGAAAAAGAGACTATCTCTGTACTAATGCAGAACTATAGTGCTCGTTTGTTTCTAGATATTTTACCAGAATTCACAGAACTTCATTTTTATGGCCTGGGCACTTCATTTGTTAGGGAAGAGCAGTGATTTCCTACCCTTATTTCAGATCTTGCCAGTCCCCAAGAAAGGTCCAACATTCCCTTACTTTGGTAATAAAACTGACAGTCTCCACAGAGGTCCTTTGAAATAACTTTCCCCTCATTCCTCTTTGGAATAATTTTCTCCTTATTCCTCTTTTTCTTTCCACTGGTTCTAGAGAAACTTGGGAGAAAAAATTCAGAGCTGGGCATTGTTTTTATCTTACTGGAGAGATAGTGTGTGTGTGTGAGTGTGTGTCTTTAATTTATTAAATTATCTACATATACTTTCCTCTTGACCTTTTTCCAAGCATCTAATCACAGCACTTCCATCTGTACTGACCTTGACAAAATCATTATTGACACACAAGGACCTCTCAGGGAAGCTAGATGTCTTCTCATCAGGTGTCTGAACTTCCAGAGTAGAACCCTCAGTTCTTCTGGACAGACACCCTTCCTTTGGTTTTGTTTTGTTGCAAAACTTATTGTGCACTCTGACCATGAAAATGCACACTAGTTTGCTTAATTAGTTGGAGAAAGAATATGTGTTGACAAAGGAAGGTGGTAATGAATGAAAGTTCACTACTTTCACTACATAAAAGATTCTGGCAGGATGGCCTGTTAACATATTATTATAATAGTAATTCTTAAAATAAGTAGGATGTATTGGTCACGTAATAACAGAGAAAAATTTCCAGTTATTTCTCTTTTTTTTCTGCCACACGTATAGACAGAGCTATTATTGTGGCTCTCTGAACTCCCAGGGGAAGAAAGAGTAATTTGAAGTAGGACAGTGTTGGTAAGATCCATACCTGCCTGATGAGTGCAAGGGCTTCTTACCTTGTAGAACTACACAGACCATTTTATGTTGAACAGCTCCTCTGGGGAGAACAGGTGAGGAGATGAATGACTTGGGAAGAATTTACCAGGAATTGGGGTGGAAAAAAAAGTACTCAACAGTTTAAATTCTACATTTTGAACGAAAGACCCATGGGGCAATAGTGGGAGATTGTAAATCCCCGATACTGACTGGTTTCCGAGACCCTTCCAATCCTAAATAAAGGTTATAATCTAAATATCAGTCCCCTACTCTTTTCTCTGTATGCTTCATATTTTTTCCTCATCTCCTTCACTCTGAAAGTTAGGTTTTAAACAAATTTTATAGAGAAAGGAACTAAACAGAAAAAAAAAAAGTGTGATTACATAGCACAGCCTACGTTACTCAACAAATACTTACTAAGCACAGACTATGGGCCAGACACTCGGCTAAGAGCTGGGAATTCATCAAACAACCAGATGAACAAGATCCCAGCTCTCATTGTATATGTGCTCGTGAAATACACAGAAAAGGAGGAAAAAAATAAAAAGGCATTAAATGGGGTTCTCATCATCTTGGAGTTTTAAGTGAGATCCTAAAGCTGAGAAGAGTATAATATACTCCAAATTCTAAATCAAAGTTTTAGATCTTTGAGGTTGTCTGTACAAGATGCTTGGATAAAATTGGTTCTAACTTCTATTGTCAACACTTAGCTCCTGTCTATAAAGAGCAGAAAACAAGAGGGGCCTGGAAGTAGAGAGTGATGAGCAGGGTGTTGTCAGCAAGCAGCTCAGGGTATAAGGAAGAAGATTATTTCATCTTCAGAAAGTTTAATCCTCAGAAAGCAAAAGTCTGGGAGACATAGGGTCTTATTACTTGTGGCAGAAACCCTCCAGGCAACCTTGAGTAAACTTTGGTAACAGGTTTCCTTATAAAGTATTTGCTATGGTCTAAATGTGCCTACCCCCTCAAATTCACATGTTGAAACATAATCTATAATGTGATGGTGTTTGGAGGTAAAGCCCTTGGGAGGTGATTAGGTCATGAGGGTGGAGCCCTCATGAATGAGATTAATGCCCTTGTAAAAGAGTTCCCAGAGAGCTTCCTTGCCCCTTCTGTCATGTGAGGATACACTGAGTAAGTGACCCTCAATGAGGAAGAGGGTTGTCACTGGACATCAAATTGGCCAGCATCATGATCTTGGACTTCCCAGCTTCCAAATCTGTGAAAAATAAATGTTTGGTGTTTGTAAGCCACCCAATTTACAATATTTTTGGACTGAGACCATCCTGTATACCCTTGCTTTGGCAGTACAAAGCTGAATTATTGTCCCTGTTCTAGCTATATTCTCTGCAAAAGGGATCTGTATATCATGTTATCTCAAAAGGGCATTGTTCAAAGGAGTGAGGTGATCCCAACACGGTTGTTTGGAGGAGTAGGCTGTAAGGAGCCAGGAGTTGAAGGAGGTGCAATCAACCAGTATGTAAGGTATTAACTATGTCAGAAACTGAAGACTGGAAGTCTTGAGAAACTTGAGAAGGAATCAGCAGTCAGGCCTACAATACATAGAAGGCATGATGACAGGTTACAATGACTCAGGTGAATAAAGTCCTTTTATATCTCACCTGTCTGCATTCGTTCCAGTTCTGAAGGTTCAGGAGTGTACACAGTTGTGTGGGAAGAGGAAAGGAATGCAAGCCAAGGGGGATAGTAAAGAAGCTGATCGTGTCTTCTTTGTCCAATGTAGTCTTTCTAGCCTGAGGCAAGCCCAACCTGGGAGAGCTAAAATGCTTCAAATAGCTTAAGTCTAAGAAACTAAATTGTACGGGTGCTTGGGTGGCTCAGAGGGTTAAAGCCTCTGCCTTTGGCTCAGGTCATGATCCCAGGGTCCTGGGATTGAGCCCTGCATTGGGCTTCCTGCTCAGCGAGGAGCCTGCTTCCTCCTCTCTCTGCCTACTTGTGATCTCTCTCTCTCTCTCTCTCTGTCAAATAAATAAATAATAATAATAAAAAAAAGAAACTAAATTGTAGATGTTTCACTGGATTGGAATTTTAATATCTGAGAGGAATAGAAGCTACGGGATTATTCGTTGTGGAGGATAATGAGTCAAAGGATCAAGATTAATAGAAAGTTGTTTTCTGCTTTTCTGATATACCCAAATCAGGCCCATTCAATAGTCAGGATTTTAAAGAACAAATAACCTTGCAGATTGTGATCAGTGCTGTCGATGAGCTAAGCAGGTCAGGCAAGGCCTCTCTCACACAAGTGTCTTTGAATCTGAGGCCTGAGTGATGAGAATGAGTCAACCAAAGAGATCTGAAAGAACATTCTTACCTAAGAACACAATAAGAATGAAGGACACAAGACAAAAGCTTTCAATAATCTAGGCATGGACCAAAGTGCAGCATCAGAAACAGAGAAAAGAAGCTTTTGGTAAGGATGGCATTGGAAGCAGAAGCCTAATTGTGAAGGGCCTTTTATTTTTATTTTTTTTAATTAATTAATTTATTTTTTCAATTTATTTATTTTTAGAAAAACAGTATTCATTATTTTTTCACCACACCCAATGCTACATGCAATCCGTGCCCTCTATAATACCCACCACCTGGTACCCCAACCTCCCACCCCCCCTGCCACTTTAAACCCCTCAGATTGTTTTTCAGAATCCATAGTCTCTCGTGGTTCATCTCCCCTTCCACTTTACCCCAACTCCCTTCTCCTCTCTAACACCCCTTGTCCTCCATGATATTTGTTATGCTCCACAAATAAGTGAAACCATATGATAATTGACTCTCTCTGCTTGACTTATTTCACTCAGCATAATCTCTTCCAGTCCCGTCCATGTTGCTACAAAAGTTGGGTATTCATCCTTTCTGATGGAGGCATAATACTCCATAGTGTATATGGACCACATCTTCCTTATCCATTCATCCGTTGAAGGGCATCTTGG
Source organism: Neogale vison (assembly GCF_020171115.1). Taxonomy (NCBI): domain Eukaryota; kingdom Metazoa; phylum Chordata; class Mammalia; order Carnivora; family Mustelidae; genus Neogale; species Neogale vison. The sequence continues at coordinate 93,031,665 of NC_058093.1, read as the reverse complement.
TTCTTTCCATAGTTTGGCGACCGTGGCCATTGCTGCTATAAACATTGGGGTACAGATGGCCCTTCTTTTCACTACATCTGTATCTTTGGGGTAAATACCTAGGAGTGCAATTGCAGGGTCATAGGGAAGCCCTATTTTTAATTTCTTGAGAAATCTCCAGTCTCTTCAATAAATGGTGCTGGGAAAACTGGACAGCTATATGTAGAAGAATGAAACTCAACCATTCTCTTACACCGTACACAAAGATAACCTCAAAATGGATAAAAAACCTCAACGTGAGACAGGAATCCATCAGAATCCTAGAGGAGAACATAGGCAGTAATCTCTTTGATATCAGCCACAGCAACTTCTTTCAAGATACGTCTCCAAAGGCAAAGGAAACAAAAGCGAAAATAAACTTTTGGGACTTCATCAAAATCAAAAGCTTCTGCACAGCAAAGGAAACAGTCAAAAAAACAAAGAGGCAACCCACGGAATGGGAGAAGATATTTGCAAATGACAGTACAGATAAAAGGTTGATATCCAGGATCTATAATGAACTCCTCAAACTCAACACACACGAAACAGGCAAACATATCAAAAAATGGGCAGAAGATATGAACAGACACTTCTCCAATCAAGACATACAAATGGCTATCAGACACATGAAAAAATGTTCATCATCATTAGCCCTCAGGGAGATTCAAATTAAAACCATATCGAGATATCACCTTACACCAGTTAGAATGGCCAAAATTAACAAAACAGGAAACAACATGTGTTGGAGAGGATGTGGAGAAAGGGGAACCCTCTTACACTGTTGGTGGGAATGCAAGTTGGTGCAGCCTCTTTGGAGAACTGTGTGGAGATTCCTCAAGAAATTAAAAATAGAGTGAAGGGCCTTTTAGATCTTGGTCTTGAGTTTGAAATTAATTATAAAGGCAATAAGATGCTATTAAAGAATTTGAAGATGATCAGATTTGTATTAAAAAACAACAACAATGACAAAGAAAGAAAACAACTCTGGCTTCTGTGAGGACAATGTATGCTGATGAGTTAAAGTTGACAGAGGAGTTCCTATTGGAAGCATTTTACCAGTGTAGGTAAGACATGATGGCACCTTGGCCTTGGTGTAAGTGGAGTTGGCTGAGATGTGGGTGGATTTCAAATATAAGTTATGTAGAACTTAGGCCACACATTGAGAAGCTTAATTTAGAATCTTTAGTGGCTGCTATTGGTGTCCTGCTATCACCTGCTTTAATGGCAGATACACCCTTTTCCGAGCAGCCATGAGGGTTAGCTGCTAATCGCTCACAGCTACTACCTTCTCTGGAGAATTTGCATAAGTTAAACAGTAACTGCAATACTCAGAAAGTTATGCCCTCCAATCTCCCGCTTGTAGGGATCAAAAAATCTGAGATACGGTTACAAAAGGTCAGCATCCTTGCCTTAAGGTGGAAACAACATAGTGTACAATTAGCACTCCAGAGTTTCCCAGTAGGACCATGCTGGAACTAGTCTCACTGAGTTTTTTCCCCCAGTCCTCTCCTGTTTTCCTCTCCCACTCCCCATTCTCTGAGGGAACTCACTAAACAAGTCACTTGAATATCCCTAAAATCATATCAATAAAATAAGCACTTGAGAATCCCTGTCTGAGGCTCTGCTTCTAGGGAAGCCGACTTGAGAGAGGATTTAACTTTGAACATGTTACTTCTGGTATGAATTTGAGGCATGCAAGTGGTAATGCTGAGTGGGTAGGTTGATACATGACTCAACCCTGGAGAGATGGCATATTTGGATATCGGTAGCATAGGAGTGGTATTAACAGCCAGAGAAATGTCTCCAAACAGGTGTATTACAAGAGAGTCTAGGACTGAGTCCTGAGATTTACAAATTTAGAAGGAAAAGATGAAGATCCTGCAAAAGAGGAAGTACGATATCTTGAAATCTGAAGAAACCTAGATTTGGGGGTTATAATAGGGTTCTACTATATGATATCATGGAAAGTATTAGACTCCCTAGTGTACATTGACTCTCCTTTACTGTACAGCATGAAGAAATACAAGAAATGCAATTTTCTGTTACAGATCTTTTAATCATTGATACCTGCAAACTGATGCTTTTAGAGTCTTCATAATACTAGGTAGGGTTATTTCATGTTAACTGCACAATTAACTCATGTCATCAATGAAGCTTTTTTCATTTGAATTAAGTCCCCAGTCCCTATAAAATTAGAATTTTCCTCATTTGCTGAAGTCTTCCAATTACTTTCTAAGTTGAATTAGTAGTGCACTAAACTTTTATTTCCAGAGAAATGAGTTCAAGTAGAGGTCATCCATGCAAATGAGTTGAGTGATCTCAAACTAGCATTTAAGTGTGTCAGAAAGTTCTATCTATATTGGTTTATTTTTAAAGGCAAATGAAGGATAAGAATAGGGATTTTGTGTATTTATTTAAAGAGAGATTTCTGAAAATGGCAGTATTTTTTTTAAGAGTTTGACAGAGAGAGAGATCACTAGTAGACAGAGAGGCAGGCAGAGAGAGAGAGAGAAGCAGGCTCCCTGCTGAGCAAAGAGCCCTATGTGGGACTCGATCCCAGGACCCTGAGATCATGACCTGAGCCAAAGGCAGCGGCTTAACCCACTGAGCCACCCAGGCACCCTGAAAATGGCAGTATTTTTATCTAAATCTTCTGTACCCATCAAATAAGCTATCAGGGAGCAAAGTTTATGACAGACCAGAGAATCACAAGATGAAGAGACAACAAGCCCAAGAGGTAGGTCTAGAAAAAAAGATGCTCTGAGTTAAAGATGCCATGGACAGTTAATATATAAATTATTAAAGTTTTTTTTTATTTTATTAATTATTTTTATTAATATATAATGTATTATTTGCCCCAGGGGTACAGGTCTGTGAATTGTCAGGCTTACACATTTCACAGCACTCTCCATATCACAAACCCTCCCCAATGTCCATAACCCAACTGAATTATTAAAGTTTAAACTAAGTTATAAGATAATGAATTCTTATTAAGAAAAAGCTCAAAGTTTTCAATTCTCATTTCATCTTTCCTGCAATGCTTTCAGTTAAATAGTATTTTTTCAACTTAATGATGGTCTAAATAATAATAATAATTTAAAAAAATAAGCAACTTGTTTAAGAAAGCAAAGCTACTAAATGGTAGATTATGATTCTAATGTAGGCCCCTCTAATTCCAAGTTTTGTACTTTTTCTCCCATATCAGGATCAACCTTGAAGATCCAGTATATTACCCTTAGATGTTCCAAGTCTCTTCAGTGTTGCAACAGAAAAGAACCCTAGAAAATAGGACTCAGGGAGAAGTGAATTCTGTATGCCTTGTCTTTGACTCTCTCCCTGTAGGAACACCTCTCAGTGGGTCATCACTCATTGATCCATGTACTTCTTTTTGTCTCTGTAATGTAAAGATTTTATGTCTCTTTGTCTTTAAGCACAGTTTACTTAGAAATAATATTTTTCAAAGGAATTTACAAAATGTGTTGGGGATGTGGGTAGGGAACAATACCAACTGAAAGTATAAAATATATAACTTTTCTATGTCTATTTTTAATCCCTCTTTTGCATAAGGGTTGAAGGAGCTTTGGACAAAAGGGAATAGAACTCTGACCTCCAGAGCTCTATACCCAGAGATAAACCTGAAAAAAATATGTTAATAAAAAAAAAAAACAGGAATTATATTGAAGATGAGATTTCAGAAAAAGAAAACAGGACCGTGAGAGTAGGGAGGCTAGACATCTGCATGAGCTTCCCCACCAAGGCTAAAATTGTTGGACTCCACTAGTGAGCCTGGAAAAAAGTGTGTTAGTTGATACCAGAGCCTTATTACCAACATTTGGTCTGATAGGCACTGAATTGTTGCAACCTCCGGGAGTCTGGGTTATCTAACTGAGGGCCCAGCAATGGATAACACAGGTGATGCATCATTCTTCTGCCTTATTCAAATACAGTGCTTTCTTTTTTTACTACAAAGGGACAATGATGAGGACACTAGGCCTAAGATGCAGGACAAAACAAGTGGCATTCTCCAATACTTACAATGTTAGATACACTTACAATGTTAGATGCCATAGTGGGTTTCCTAGGAACTAAAGTGGAGTCCAGTATTTATGAAGTTCAGCTGCTAGTTGCCTTGGACTATACCTCTTAAAATTAGTCTCATAGGGGTTCTGATTTCCAATTTAACTATCAAATCTTTAAAATGTGTAAGATTGATTCACTGTGTTAATCAACTCACTGTCATGTCTTCAATCCTACTTGGGGATTTACAGAAACATTTGAGCCAGAGTGGTTCTAGAAAGACTGTGCTCACTGTAGATAAGCAGGGCAAAAGTTCACAGTTAGTCAGACTTGAATGTTAATATTAAAATAATCATATCTATACTCAGAACATGGGATATTTTACATTGCTGTTACAATCAATGTCCAGTAAAAGTCCTTTCACCAAAGCTTATTACAAACTAGGACAATCTTACCTAAATTCATTTTCTCCTACTTGCCCACCAAACTTTTCATTATTATCTCAGTGACTCCATTAACTTTTATGCATCCATTCAGGTCCTAGTTTACTTAATTTTTTTTAACTTCATTCCATGCTACTAAAGGAATTTATATTCTAAAGCCGGTTCACTGTAGTTTCAAAATATATCTTAATAGTGGACTGAATGGTGGTCCCCACAAAGATATACCCATGTCTTAATCACCAGAACCTATGAAAATGACCTTATTTGGAAAAAATATCTTGGCAGATGCAAGTAGGTTAAGGATCTCAAGATGATGTCTTTGGATTTTTTTAGGTATATCTTAAGTCCAGTGTCAAACTTCCTTATAATACCTTACAGCGGGAGGAAACAAAGAAGCCATATGAATAAACAGAGGTTGGGGTTATGCAGTCACTAGCCAAGGAACACATGGACCCCAGAGAAACTGGAAAAGGCAAGGGAAGATTATCTTTTAGAGCCTTCAGAGAAAGCCCAGTGTTGTCAACATCTTGATTTTAGACTCTGGCCTCCAGAACAATTTATTCCAGAAGAATTTATTGTGAGACAATAAATTCTTATTGTTGAAAGACACTAAATTCGTGGTAATATATTATAGTGGCCACAGGAAACAAAAGCAATTAGTAGCAGCATTGAAACTATACAGTAACTAGTACAAATATTGTAAAAAATGGGATGCATACTCCAAGACATTCAGTTACTAGTTATTCAGTTCTATTCAGTGATTAGTTATTCAGTTACTGATTAAGAGGTAAGGTTATTAAACACTTATTAAGATTTGGGGAGCATTTTGTGCTGAGGACTGTCCCCAGTTTCTCTGTAATTTCAAACCGATAGAATCATACAAAATGGGTAAGACCATCCTGATTCTACAGCTGATGAAACTGAGGCTCAAAAAGTTAAGATTTTTTCCTGAAGACAACTGCAAGGAAGTAAGAGTGGGGATTTGTGTCCAAGTCTGCCTAATATCAAAACTTTGCTCTTTGTAATATACCATTCAGCCTGTTCCACATGGAGCTTATTTATTTTAGACCACTCAAAATTACAGTAAACTGCTGAAGACTGTAACACAAATATTGGCTGACGGAGACTTAATGTCATTAAAAGCACTGTAATTATCATCTTCCAGTTTTAAAATACTTCTTTGGGGATCTTCATTCTCTTCCCAGAAAAAGGCTATGCATGCGCTATCGGTGAATCAGATTTCTTTATTGTTTAATATCTTCAGGAAGATTTTTAGAAGCTAAAAATTACTTTTGAGTTCACTCCTAAGTAATTACCCCAAAAATCAACAAAAATTATATTTGTTGAATATGCACTAAGAGTATCGATGGGTTAGATGAAGCTTGGCAAGGTATAACATAAATTCTTAGCAAATTCTGGGGTGGATTCCAAAAGTTTCCATGCTTCTCATGGGCAAAAGGTTATGTCTGCATGAGCAATTTATGCCCTCAAAAACCTCTTAGAATGATAACTTTAAGAAAAGAAAATCATACTGTAACCATCCCCTAGAAGTTATTCTTAAATTGCTAATACACTCCTAGCTCTTTCCTTGGACAAAGTGAACAAACTGCTGAGATTGTGAACATTTGTTATTGTCATAGCAGAAGGTAAACTATTTTCATAAATATGCAAATATCTCCTACTGGGCTTCTATAATATTTCTAGCAACCGTGCTGCAGTGTATGTCTATTTCAAATCTGATGATATTAAAAGGAGAAGAAAGTGCAGAGCATGCAGCTTGGAAATATTTCTGCCCAGGAAAGCTAGCAATTAAAGCAAGGGATAGGTGAGCAGTCTGGATAATGAGCAGTACCAAGATAACCTGTTTAATTTAATCTTCCTCCAAGTCTGAGGATATTGTAAAGGAATGGGCTTTGTTTCTGTAGGGGAATATAGTGAAACAAGGGCAATCTCTTTATGATCTCACTGCTTATGTACTAAGAGGTTTGTATTCTTTCAAAGAAAAGTAATATTTAATCTAAGACAAGAGCCCCTTATACTGTGTTCATCTGTTTGTTTGTTGCAGGTGAGCAGGGGGAGTTTCTCTCCACCCTTCTTCAAGCTTGAGGAAGTCAGGGACCCGTGACAACAGCCACTTGGAATGTTCACATACCCTGCCATGCTGTTGAAGCAAAGCATGGGTTAAATGAATGAGTGGATGGAAGTGAGGGAAGGATAGATATAATGTTAAGAGCAAAGGTTTGGCAATCAAACAAGACTAGGATTAAGTCTTGCTTTACCAGCTACTTGATCTCAAAAAAGTCTATATTGTCTCTGAGTCTGTTTTTTCATCTGAAACTACTAGGCACTGGACTTGGCTTATGTTAGGCATTCAAGTCATGGCAGCTGTCATTAGGTTCTCAAGATAGTAAGCTCCATAGCTGACCCTGGGAGAGTAGGTCTAGTAAGGGATTTATTTTTTTTTACAGAAAAGTTATTTTTGCGCCCCCATGGTATGACAGATGCTATGCTTGACTCTTGAGATACACAGATAAAACACTATGGTTTCTACTTTCACCACAAAGTGGAGATATATATACTTAAAATGATAATAAGTATAAGATGTATTATCTATTATTATAAAAATGTTGTTAGTACTAAAATACGATGAACATTTTAACAGCCTGCACAAGAATCAGTGACAACATACTAAAAAGAATGTCAGAAAAGACAAGACAGGGAGACAGGGATAGTTTTATAGGGAGGTAGTATAACTTATTAATGATACCTGAAATTTCATAATAATAGGAATTTTTTGGAAATGGGCTGAGTTGAAGGTCACACAGTATTTCAAGGATAATAACTAGCCATTGCCAAGACACCAAAGCAATTACCAGTGTTCCTAGAAGGGTTGTAAATATCTCCTTGACTCCAAATCTTTGCCCAACAATTGGTTTCTTCTTTTGAACACTACCCTGTCCCCTACCTGGGAAGGTAGAACAGCAAATGTATGAGGCTATAGTGTGTATGGGTGCTTTAGCACAGTTCCCCGCAGGCAAGGCTGGGTGAGCATAAGGCAAGGAAGACTAGGTTCTATGACACATTCTAATTTTTCATAATTTTGTCTAAAGTAGCCATACTGAATTTTTAACATTTAGAGCAATACATGTTTAAGGGAAATATTCATAGCTTCCTACACCATTTCTAGGCACAAAAGTTCTAGGTCTAGAGTTCTTTTTAAAAGTGCTGCTGCCATGTCCACAATATCCAGACTATGGAAAGAACCTAGATGTCCATCAACAGATGAATGGATAAAGAAGATGTGGTATATATATATACAATGGAATACTATGCAGCCATCAAAAGAAATGAAATCTTTCCATTTGCAATGATGTGGATGGAATTAGAGGATATTATGCTGAGTGAAATAAGTCAATCAGATAAAAAACAATTATCATATGATCTCCCTGATATGAGGAATTTGAGAGGCAAAGTGGGGAGTTTGGGGAGTAGGGAAGGAAAAAATGAAACAAGATGGAATTGGGAGGGAGACAAACTGAGGTTCCTGGGGGATTGGGGAAGAGGGTAGGGAGAGGGTGGTTGGGTTATAGACCCTGGGGAGGGTATGTGCTATGGTGAGTGCTGTGAAGTGTATAAGCCTGACGATTCACAGACCTCTACCCCTGGGGGTATATGTTAATAAAAAAAAATTTTTTAAAGTGCTGTTGCCTTTTCTCTTTTTACAACCACATGTATATTTGGAGGAGAGCTCCATCAGGAACTGGGACCTCCTATTTTTAATATATGTGCTGCCAAAGCAAGCACAGGAACTGGGACCTCCCAAGGCATAGCTCTGTTACTTTGTACTCCCTACTCCCAATTCCCTCTTCTGATCTGTAAATATTCAAAAGTCCCATTTTTTATATAGAGATTTGTGAATAGCTTACCCTAAAACAGCTTCAGGGATTACAGAAAATATGAGCATAAATATTAGTGGAAAAGTATCTTAACTTGATGTGAATTGGGGAGGTTTCTCATTAATATAGCATGTCACCAATCCTTATCCAAATTGTATCTCATGGGGTCCTCAAGTGTGCCTGGAATGTTCTCAGGTGCTTCCATATGTCTTCAGGAACAAGTAGATCTCTAGGCTCCTCATCTCCATTTCTAGCAAAATGACTTACACTTACCTATATTTATATTGAACTTGAGACAATATTCTGTTTAAAGAAAATGTTTCTGTCACTTCAAAAATTTGAAAAAACATTGATCTGAAGAAGTGGTCCTCAAACTTAAGCAGGTATCTGAGTCACCTGATGGACTTTTTAAAACAGATTGCTCTGTCCTACACTTGGTTTCTGATCCAGTAGATATGGAACGGGGCTGGAGAGTCTGCATTTTTAACAACTTCCAGATGATGCTGATACTACTGATCTGGTAGTCACACTTTAAGAAAGAATTATCTAGGGAGACAAAACCGGCTTGGGAGAAGGGGCCCTAGATTCCATGCTTAGATATATTACTAACTAGTAGTAAAAATTTTGAGAAAACCATTCTCTCTCCTGAGCTTTAAGTTCTAAAACTATAAAATTGGTAAGGATGGGGAGGGTATACATTTTCAGATGCTAGTGATAGAAAAACAACTCAGGTTGGCTAATAAAATGGAACTGGTTGGTTTGTGAACTTGGAAAGTCCATGTATAGATGATTGACTTTATACATTGCTGGACACAGGTTCCCAAATAATGTCATCAGGATTCTGTGCCTCTCCATGTCTGGGTCTGTCTTCATCTTCAGGCAGTCTCTCCCTCATGACGGCAAGAGAACCACTAACAATGGTTATATTAAAATATATTTAACATATATTCTACTGACTTAGCAACCTTAGACAGTATCTCTTTCTCAATAGTTAAAGCCAAGAGTATGAAGGCTGACGCTCGTTTCTTGGAATGAGCCAATTTGGGGCTCTGTTGGCCAGACCAAGGACATGTTCCAAATTCATGGAACAAAAGAATTGGGTGGACACAGCTCAGGCCACAGGGATGGAAAGTGGGGAAGAGCTGATTCCATGAAGTTACACCAAGGTGTTGCACTCAGAAGAGCCAGTAATGGTGAGACAAAGTCAAAAGACAACTCAGGGATGAGTAAATCAGACTAATGTTTCTCAGCATCTTTTTTTAACTTATGGACCAGTGATCAACAACACTTTGTAAAACTTTCTTTAAGAGTTTTACTTCAAAATGAATACTGTTTTTCTGAAAATAAATAAATTGGGGGAAAAAAGAGTTTTACTTCAAAAGTCATTGCAAGGTTATTTTTTCCTATTTTGTAATATAAAATTATGTTGACCATTTTATGTACTATTTATTTATTTATTTATTTATTTATGTACTTTTAAAATATCACTCCCTCCTCCAGGGTTGTCGTTCCCTAGATGGGATCAGGGGAGGTGTTGTCAGTAAATAAGTGGCGGTTTTGGCCCTAGCCAGAACTGAGGTTGAATAATGAGCAACACCACAGACTATTTCCCTTGACTTTCTCATCACTGTGGTATCAATACCTACCTTCTAGGGTGATGGTAGACATCCAATTAGGTGATGTCTAGAAAGCACCTGTCCTACTCCAAAGACTCAACAGATTACACATATTTTTATTATTACTATCAAACTTGATGGGGCCTTTTTGGTCAAAATGGTTTAGATACCAGCTAGAAACTTTAGTCTATGGTCAATCAGACCCAGATAGCCAATTAAAGACATCAATTTGCCAGACTCAGGTTTGTTTGTCCCCACCCCAGCCCCAAAACTCTCAGCAACTCCTGAAATCTTTTTAATAAGGATTCTGAAACATTTCTTGGAGTTTATAAAATAAGGTAGAAAGGAGCCTGGATGAGATGAACATAAAAAATGGAAAACAAAGAGAACCTGGGATCAGTGGGAGACTTCATTTTCTTTAATTAGCATATTTAAGTGAAGTTTAGAAGCTGCTCCTTCCCTGAAACATTGCATTTTATTAAAAGCTGTTTAGAGCTCATAACCATTCTGCTGATTTTCTCAAAACACGTTCTCCTTATAGGCCGGTGCTAAACTGTGCATATGAAATGAGCTCAGCTTAATGTTGTGTTAAAAGAATTTGGTCTCCAGAGCTGTCTCTCTTCTTAATAATATGTAATCATACTCCATCTATTTAGTTTTCATTTAACTTGCCCCATGCAGGCAATGAATCCAGTTTAATTAAATGTGCCTTTAAATAGTTGAACGGCACTCATTTGCACCTAGCAAGCCTCACTTTCATCCTATTAAGACCCCCCTCAAGATATAAAACCCAATAAAGAAGTCATGTAAGACGTGTGTCTGATAATGCAAAGGACGCCTGATATTTCCTCTGTACTTTAGTGAAAGCTGCAGTAGATTTTGGGCAGTGTCACAGCTGAATGGAGCCAGCGTGGGACCTCTTGAGTTATGGAGTGGTTATTTGGATCACTCCTCATAAACAGCACATTTGGAAATGAGCTAGTGATCCTCTGGGTTGGAGTCAGCCATGCCCAAAGTGAACCCTACTGAGATACCACACAGCTGCCTACAGCAGCTCTCAGGGAGTCTCTGAGGAAGGCACCGTCCATGCCTGTAGTCACATTCCCCAGGGACACTGAGTAGGCAAGGCTGCAGTTTCTCCCATTATAAGACTTGCAAAAGAACAAGGAAGTTGGTCCTAAAAATTAAGAGAGGAGAGTCCAGGGGTATTTTCCCGTCAAGAAGGGAGAGTATTAAAGAACTGTTAAATAAACATCCTAATTAGAGACCCTCAGTTAAAGAATGGATTTCTATTCAACTTACTGCTTCATTATTCATGCAGTGACTGCCAATTGCTAGCGACAGGTCAGCAAACAAAGTCCCTATTCTTTTTAAACTTACATTCTAGTTGAGGGAGACAGAAAATAAACAAAAACAAGGAAAAAACAAAAAAACAAATAAATACATGGTGTTGGGTGGTGCAAAGAAAGAAAATAAATCATATTAAAGAGCAGTGAGATTAAAGGGGTGGGGAGTTGCAGGGTAGTGTGGACATAGTGTCAGAGAAGACCTGTCTTATTAGACACTTTTGTAGGATCAGATATGATACACTCTTGTGAGCTAAGTCCAGTGCTGTGGGTTTTCACATAGAATACTAGAGATCTGACTATAATTTATAATGATGTTCTACTGGTTGACTTGATTGGGTTGATTGGGTGGGTCCCTCTTTCTTTATTTGTACTCTTCCTCAACAGAACACAGAAGAGGGAGGACTTTCCCCAGTTTTTCTTCTCAGCATTTTTAAGTGTCATATTATATTGTTCTCAGTGAGTTTTGGTATGCATAGCCTTGCCCACCTAGTGAGAAGATAAGCTCCTTAAAAGTGGGGACTCAGTCTTTTAGTTATTTATTCCTCACCAGCAGACATGCCTTTGTAATAGAGGGTAACACAAACTTCTAAAATGTACTATAATTTTTTTAAAAAGTATATTTTAATACTCTATGCTTTTCTTAAAAAAAAATTGACATGTATATAATCCCAACAGCTTTGCATGACAGAGAAACTCTGCAATGTCTAGATAGGTGTGGCCTTGGACAAATTCATTCATTCATTCAATAAATATCATTTCAGTGATGTGATTAATTTCCATGGAATTCAGCTTCCACATCTAAAATTTAGTGACACTGATGCTCATTTTGCTTGAAAATTAGAAAATGGAATGAAAACATAGGTTAAGTAACTACAACAATGCAAATAATAGATGCTTGAATAAAAGCCATTTATCTGTGTAGGCATATGATCAGTGAGGGAGAGATATGAATTACTGTGCAAAAGAATAGTTACTGGCCAGATCATGGTAGACACTATAACATAATTGTGATGAGGGTTGCTTCAAGTGTTTTAAGCAAGAAATTAACATGTTCATACTGGACCTTTAGAGACTACAGAGAAAGACAGAAGAAAGGGAGGTGGGGAATGGGGTAACTGGGTGATAGGTATTAAGGAGGGTACGTGTAGTGGTGAGCACTGGGTTATATGCAACTGATGAATCATTGAACACTACATCAAAAACTAATAAATGTACTATATATTAGTTAATTGAGCATAATATATAATTTTACTACCAATTTTAAAAATAATAAAAAGAAATGCCATCTTTATAATATACTATATTTTATATACTATAGTATACTCTATTATATATATATAAATATATAAAATATACTATATTTTGTTTCTTAACTGCTTAATTTATTATATCTCGCCATTAATAACCTGTATTAATTACCATAGCTTCACATTACGTTTGTAAATCTACCTTATTAGTTTGCTTCCAAAATTTCTTGGTTATACATAAGCATTCATTTTTGCAGATAAATCTTAGAGGAGCTTCTCAAGTTCCAAAGTAAAATTCCATCAGATTCTATTAAGTTTTTTAATTAAAATTGTATTAAACCAATAAAATAAAATAAAATTGCCAGAATTACAATTAAAAAAGGAGAAAAGTAGAAGTAAAAAGACCATGTAGATGATTGCTGCAATGTTGGTGGAAATAATGGTGGTGTAGGTACAATGAAGAAAATGAAGAGCAACAGACACAAGGTATGGTTTGACGGCTGAATGGACAGGACTTGGTTATGGACTAAACATAGGAAATGAGGAAAAGGGAAGGGACTCCCAGTGTTATTAGTTAAGTAATGGCATCATTTTCTGAGTAATACTCAAGGATAAGTAAGTTTGGCATTTAGTTTTTCACATATCATGTTGAGACTTTTAGTGGAAACACTAAAGGCCTAAAGATGAAAAGAAAATGCTGGGCAAGAGAATAAGTTTAGGACCATTAGCAATAGGCGACATTTATAAAGCCATGGAAGAAAGTGAGGTCACCTGGAGAGAAGGTGAAATGTGAGGAGAGAGTTCCCTGAAGAGCTCCACAACTTAAGGGCTATGAAAAAGGAAGAATTAATGAGACTTCAGACCAGGGATGCAGAAGGATATCATGGTAAACATGAAGAGTGATCTGAGATGAAGGTGGTTACCTATTCTGTTGAAAGCTACTGTGAGGCAAAAATTAGATGAGGATTTGGCAAAAAAAAAAAAAAAAAGTACTTGAAGACCTTAATAAGAGCAAATTTAGAAGGCAGGGAGGCATACCTGTTTGGAATGAACATGAGAATAAAGGGAATATAACAAAATGGAGACATTCTTTAGGAGATAGTTATTGAAACCTACTACATGCCAGGTGCTGTTCTAGATGCTGGGGCTAAAGTTGTAAATTGAAAATCAGAATCAAAAACAAAACAAAACAAAAAAACATGGCTTAAGGCATTTCTGTTATAGAGGAGAAATAGACAATAGGCATACAAATAATTAAATATGCAATATGGTGGAAAAAAAAAAGCATTAAAGGAAATAGGAACTATGAGTAGGGGTGGTTGCTGTTCCATTTAGGGAAGTTCTCTTAAACGGTAATGGTGGAGCACAGACCTATAAGAAATAAGAGAGTGTCCACCATAAGGATATCTATGGAAGCCCATTCCAGGCAGAAGCAGCACATGCAAAAGACCTGAGGCAGCAGTACACAGTACTACTGAGAAAAAAACAATGAAGCCAGTTTACCTGAAATAAAGCACATAAAGTGCAGAGGGACAGAGGTGATGTCAGAGGGATAAGAGGAGTAGGATAGGACAGCTCAAATCAGGTTTTGAACATCTTTTTTTCAAGACTTAAGTGTTTTCTCTGAGATGGGAAGCCATTGGACAGTTCTCAGCAGAGGCTGTTGCAGGGAGGCAGGGTAGAGGAGGCAGGAAGAACAACTGGTAACAGATGATAGCAGTCTGCATCAGGTAGTTTTAATTTACATGGTGAGAAGAGATCACATTCTGAAAATATTTTGAAGCTACCATTGATGTAATTTTTCATTAAATCAGATGCTAAGTATAAGTAAAACAGAGAAGTTAAAGATGCCTAAATAGATGATTCTGCAAGTTAATTGTGAAAAGAGGTTGAAAATAGAGAGCATTGGCTGGATGGAGATGGGGACCAACATGGTGGATTCAAGAACATGTTTGGATGCTAATTAAAAGAATCCACTGAGGGAGAATAATTCAAACATAAAAGGAAGAAGTATAACTGATATAAAGGGGACCATGGGAAGGTGAGATGGGAACTAGAGTCCTGGGAGCCTGAATATTGGTAAAGGGCACTTCTTTTAAAGTAGGAGAGATGATGAAAATAATGGATTTTTATGTAGAAAACTTGATAAATTTGGTAGCAGGCAGGTGGGAGTTCCTATTTCATGGTTCCTTTTTTATCTTTGTGATACAAGGCAATGTTTTCAAAGGTTAGTGAAATTGAGTATAAGGGAAGTTTAAGTGTTATGAAGAAAAGAAGAATATATAAATGATATTTTAAAGCAAATACAAGAATTTTCTTAGTAGCACAGCCTAGTTAGAATGTTAAGCACTTTTGAAAGCTCAGTTGAAATCTGGGATCATAAATTTATAATCATACTAATCTGCCCAGCTTTGCGAGTTTTCTGCAGCAATACTCACCTATTTGGAGGCAAACATGGAAAAGATAGATATTAAGATCTACCCAGAAGTGTAGTTTTATCAGACAGGTTGTATGAGAAAGGGAGGTACAAGTGAGTTTTTGAAGGAGAATGATTGTTATAATATGCCATGGAACATATACTAGATAAAGAGATACCTGAAGACAGGGAGGTGTGGGATAGATCAAATTTGGACGTGACAATGGATTGCTGTATCTGTGAAGTCAATGATGTACTGTGGGGGACACATGTCATCTGGAAAAAAGTAAAGATCCCCAGTAGAAGAAAGCAAACTATGCTTTTGTGACTTATGAGTAGATTATCTATTAGAGATGATGCAGTTTTGAAAGGGATTATGGAAATGGGTGGTTTAAGTGCAGTGGGAGTGAAGGTCATTTGAAATGAAGAGATAGCTCAAGGAAGTAAGAGATCAATGAACTATAGAAATCAGGTGTTTTGGAGGTCTGCTGGAGTAGGGTCAAAGTTGAGATGGAAAGTGGACAAGTATGTAAAATATTTACTGAGGGGTGGCTTAGTCAGGGTAAGCCCTGAGACAGTGGCTTAGTCAGGGTAAGCCCTGAGACAGTCTCCCTGCTCAGCGGGGAGTCTGCTGCTCCCTCTCCCTCTGCCCCTCCCCAACTTGTGCTCATGCATGCGCTCTCTCTCTCTCATGCTCTCTTCATCTCTCTCTCTCTCTTTCAAATAAATAAATAAAAAATCTTAAAAAAATAAGAATAAAATATTTACTGAATGAGGGATTCTGTCTCAACACTGGTAAAAAATCAGTAGGGTGGTACAGAAGGATTGTGTCCTCCTCAAAGAAAAATGGAATGGTCTGGAATTACCCCTAAGGAGAAAAGAAGATAATAATTGTACCTCCTTTTCCTACTAGGAGATAAAACCACTCTCCTGTTTGGTAGGCTACAGGAAATGAAATTCATATAAAAACAAATAGTTGGAAGGCCCTTTGCAACATGCTAAGGGTGAGTGGATTTTGCCTATTAGGGTAATGGGTTCTATAGGAATGGTGGGAGAGTTTGGGAAAAGGGAGTGTGGAAGTTGAGCCTCAGTGTTGGGGAATGGGGAAGGTGTGAAAGATCAGAATGTGATCAGTGGGTTGTGATGTCTATATTTCAACACTGAATTATGATGATGTGATATGATGGTAGGAGCCTCCTACTGATGAAGGATAGTGACCATCAGGACTAATAGTATATTCTGTGGCCTGGAGGTAAGGCCCAGTGTGTTATAAGGGGTCATCTTCTCCATTATTTCCCAGCCTGCTGTTATTACATGCTTCAGTGAGTATAATCATGGCTTGCAGCAATGGGAGAGCTCAAAAATAAATGGTTCTTCTCTTGTGAGGGCAGGTAGTTGACTCTTGGTCACAGGGCTGGAGTTTCCTCTTCCTAGTCTAGTAGGACTGGTGTAAGTGGAAGATGAGCCCTTTGGGTGAAAACTATCACTAAATTGCTCTAACTTAAAGAAATTCTCAGAATAATAACACAGAGGCCAGTGCAAGTTGTAGAGTGACAAAAATGATCTTCTCTTCAGAAATACTTTCATCCAGAGAGGACACAACCTGGGCACATTCAATGGTTATGAGTCATTTATCCTTCTCTACAGTCTTCTGACACTGCCAAGTTCCCTCTCCATATTAGTCAAGAACATCTTTTTATGAAAAACTCATGTGAAACAGAACATAGGTCCATATGAAAATATGGTCCATATGAAAATATGGTCCATATGAAAATAGGTCCATAGGAAAATCTGTTCTCCTGAAAAATAGTTGCATTTTGTACTTCTCAGATCAAAGATTATAAAGGAAGAAAGATGAAATTTTGTTAGTCACTGGGAAAGGCCAACTAATGAGTTGCCCATTCCAATAATTAGAAGGGGGAAAGCACCTCCCCTTCAATCTTTCCACCCTGAACAGTGAAGTGCCATTAATACAACAGCTTTAAGCAGAACAGGAAATATTCATCATAAGAGCTACACGTTCTCTACTTCAGGTGCCAACTCCTTATAGGCTCATACTGGAACTCTATTGAATGTGGAACATTTTGATTTAGACTTAGCAGTGGGGAGAGATGAAGAAGAAAGTGAAAATGAACTTTTCTTCTTTTATTAACATACTGAAATATCATCTAAGTTCTGATTTGGAATAATGGATGTGGCAATTAGGGGAGAGTGAGAACCTTGCAGGAGAATCTCTGGATTATTCTTAGTGTTAAACAATAAATTGGAAAGAGGAGAATAGTTTTTGGATATATCTACAGGATTCATATGGAGACCATGTATATTTTCTTGGAATCAGGTTCTAGAAGTTGAGTTCGACAAATATCTAACTTACTATCTGTACTGCACATAGTTTCCTAAACTAAGTCTCAGAGAAAGAAGGAATGATCAGGAGATAAAGACAATTAACTGAATCAAAGTGTGATTTTGACCCAAGAACTTTAAGCAGAACAACAGGTTACTCAAATATTTCTTACTCTCAAAGAAATGAAACAAGAAAAGGCAGTGATTATTGGCCTATTATCACCTCATCAGTGCCTCATTACGATGTATTTTAGTAGACCATAAACTTACTGCAAAATAGTACTATGTTAAAGGTATTTTTTTAAAAAAGATTTTATTTATTTATTTGCAAAAGAATGGGTAAGAGAGAGCATGAGAGAGGAGAAGGTCAGAGGAAGAAGCAGACTCCCCAAGGAGCTGGAAGCCCAATGTGGGTCTGATCCCAGAAGTCCAGGATCATGACCTGAGCCAAAGGCAGTTGCTCAACCAACTGAGCCACCCAGGTGCCCCAAAAGGTATTTTTTAAGTCAAAATAAATCAATTAAAGGTCAAGGACCACTGATAAAATAATGAAGTAGATCAGTAAGAATGTAATATACAGATCACATTCTTGGACTGAGCATTTTCTTAGATATTTCTTACTTATACTCATACGTCTTTCAGCATTTAAATTCTAACTCTGAAACTTACTATGTGATTTTGGACATATCACTTAACTACATTTCAATTTCATCATCTGTAAAATGGAAATAATGAAAACAGTGATCCCAAAAAGCTGCCATGTGATTACATGTATAATATGAATTAAGTGCTCAGTACAATGTCTGGAATAGAGTCAGTGCTTAACAAATAGTTTCAATAACTGTTGGTATAAGTGAGAGAAAGTGAAACTTAGGCATTGAGGTAATGAGTGAGTAGGATATAAACTAGGACAAAAGGTTATAGGGTCATCTCTAAATATAAATGGCCATGGTGAAGTAGGGACTTGGCAATATATACTATTCTTGCTCAGAACAGCAATGAAAGTATGAGATTCCTTGCTCAAAAAGCAGAAAAACAGTTTCATTTAAAGTACTAAAATATTAAGTTTTTACCTTTCTTCCACATATGTCCTTTTTCGAGTTTATTTCCCATTGTCCCATAGGATTTGACTTATGAAACACACAGAGATCAAATTATTAAGTTTCAAGATACCAACAGAAGAGCATTAAACCAAGTGTGGGGTTCTGAGGCCCTGCTCTCACTGCTCCATAGTAATCCATAAATGGTCAGAAATAAAGACCATTAGGGAGAATTAATTAGAACTTTTCAAATGTAATGGGAATAGGTCAGAATCTCAGGCATTTTTTCCTTTGGACAGACCATCTGAGATGTGTTTTCTATTTAGTTGAATACAGCTAGATTACCAACCAGTCTCTCTTATTGTGGTATGCAAAGCCTACTTACACACAGAGGTATCCAGAGAAAACTGTATACTAAGCTATTTGTATATTTTGTTTCAAATAAGCTGCCAAATACAACCTTAAAACTAGATGTAGAGGAGTGCCTCGGTGGCTCAGTGGGTTAAGCCTTTGCCTTTGGCTCAGGTCATGATCTCAAGGTCCTGGGAGCCCTGCATAGGGCTCTCTGCTTGCTTCCTCCGCTCTCTCTGCCTGCCTACTTGTGATCTTTCTCTCTCTCTCTGTCAAATAAAATAAAATAAAATAAAATAAAATAAAATAAAATAGATTCTCAAGAAGCACCCCAGGTCTAAGCTGTGCTCTCAAAATTCAGTTACTAGAATTCACTCATAAGATCTGCTTGCCTAAGCCATATGGAACCCTGATTGCTAATTTAGGAACTTTGTTAAATAATGGATTAGGTTCAAAATGAATGCTTCAGGGAGTGGCTAGTGATAGTTTGGTCAAATGAGACAATTAATACTACACAGGGTTATCTATTGGATCTGAGTGGGATTGCTATCCCACTGCCCACTCATAATAAGTAGGGCAAAGAAAACAAGTCCGCATAGACTAAATGGCCAAGAACAGATGAAGAGTGAGCTAATAGTATAGTAATTAGGAAAAAAGCCAAAGCAGAATCCACAGATGGCCAATGTTAAAGAGAGGCAAAGACGTGTGTTGGATTCTGAAAAATTGACTTGTTGGGGCAGGTTATTTATGAGTATGTATTTTTTTTTTTTTAAAGATTTTATTTATTTATCAGAGAGAGAGAGGGAGAACGAGCGATCACAGGCAGACAGAATGGCTGGCAGAGGCAGAGGGAGAAGCAGGCTCCCCGCTGAGCAAGGAGCCCGATGTGGGACTCGATCCCAGGATGCTGGGATCATGACCCGAGCCGAAGGCAGCTGCCCAACCAACTGAGCCACCCAGGGGTCCAAACTAGTATTGGGGATGATGGTAATAAAGATTAGCCCCATAGCTGCATTTGTTAACAGATGTAGTAAAATATTTGCAAATTTCCCTTTCCCTTTTCATATAATAATTAACATTTGAATTGTGTTATTTTCTAATGTGGCTGTTAAAATTTGCAAAGTAATCATTTTGAAAAGTAGAGCTTGAAAAACAGTTGGCCTGATGCCTAGAGGGAAAGCAAAGGATCTGTCTTGGAGTAGATCCCAAGATAGTTTTTGATCAAGGCCAGGTGGTACTAGAAGAGATATGATTTCAGTCTCACTTCTACTGTTTACCGTGTGTGACCTTTGTTGGGTCTCACTTCTTTACTGGCCTTCAGGATACTTCTCTGTCAAATGGAACAAATGGACAATTTCCAAGTTTCTTCCAGGTCAAACATTCCGTGATCTTTCTCTCAAAAGGACCCTGTGAGCCAGTGGAAAAAAAATAAACAGCAACTAGTACTTACTCTGGAGCATGACTGTTATCTGTAAACACAAGAAATCACCTATGCTTATGCTTAATACTGTTATATACTCCCTATCACAGCTTCACAGTCTCCCCCATGGCCTTTCCATGTATACTGGCACGTGTAGTCAATTGCCACAACAGTCAATACATAATTATAGTTTTAAATATTGTAATTGTCATATAAGTTTGACGACACAGTTTGTTACTTCAAATTAAAATAAAACCAGATCAGACCCCCAGAGGAAGCTGAGAAGAGACAAGGCCCTCCTTGTCAGTTGGGCAATGAAGGAGAGGGTGGCTTTCTAATTCCATGCCCAAAGAAGGAGAGAGAGGGTGGCTTTCTCTCCAATCAGTCTGTTGTGGCTTCTGTACCCATGGTGTTCCACCTCCAAAAGATGTCACTGAGGAATTCGGCTGATGATGTCCAGCATAGCTGGTTTTCACTGGGCCAGTTTCCATCAGTGATTTCGAAGGGAAGAAGAGATTGAAAGTAACTCCACTCTTTGGTGCTGAATTCAATTGAAATATACCCTATTTGGTTCCTGAGATCAGCTCTCTTAGCTCAGTGTCACCCCTCTCTGAAGGATCAGGAAAGTTTTCTTTTCTTTTTTTTCCACTCCACCTCTTTTCTAGACCACAAGTCCTTATCTGACTGTCTTTCTCAAGGGTTGTTATATGTATCATTTTAGCAAACCCTTCCCTATAACTAAGAGGTATGCAATAAGGTTTCAAAAACTCCTTATAAAAATAAGTAAGTTACATGAGAGGACAAGTCATTCTATTAAAATCCTTTACACTTTATGCCTAATTAACAATAGTAATAACAATAATAATAATAATGAGTAATCTGAGTATTTACTTGACAGTGTTGACATTTCTCATTTTAGGGAAGGAAATTTCATCAAAGTATCTTGTCTATGACATTTAAGAACCAAGATTTGGGGGCGCCTGGGTGGCTCAGTGGGTTAAGCCGCTGCCTTCAGCTCAGGTCATGATCTCAGGGTCCTGGTATCGAGTCCGGTATAGGGCACTCTGCTCAGCAGGGAGCCTGCTTCCTCCTCTCTCTCTCTGCCTGCCTCTCTGCCTATTTGTGATCTCTCTCTCTCTCTGTCAAATAAATAATAAAATCTTTTAAAAAAAAAAAGAACCAAGATTTGAAGGTAATTTTGGCAGTAGGGCCTGAATCAATACCTGGAGACACAAATAGAGGGATATATTTGAGCGAGGCCCATAGTGTCTAGTATAGCCATAGCATCTAGTGAGGGAAAGAATGTAATAAAAGACAAAAAGATAATTTAGTTTAATTTTAGAAGGATTTGATGATCAGATATCTGACATTACCTTATTTGAACATGAGAACTCTTAACACTGTACTTCAGTGGGGGCAAGGAGAAAACTTTACCATGGAACACCATTTTTAAATACCAAGACACATGGATGTCCCAGGTAGGCTGATAACTTGATGCACCTTCAAAGTAATTTGCTTTTAATATATAATCAACACTTAAAGGAAAGGCAGATCACTTTGTGAAGAATGTTGAATAAAGGGAACCCACAGTGGAATTGCTTGACTTTGCATGTATTTTTCTGAGTTCTGGCTCCACACTTGCATGTAAAATAAAAAGTGAAAAAGAAAACTTTTCCATCAATTTGAAAAAGAAAGAAAAAGCCTTATATTTATTGACATCAATCATTATTCAATCAAGTCTTTAAAGGGTCTCATTCTTCCTCCAAGGCTCTAATAGCAAACTAGACATTTGTCGTGTTTCCTGCTCCCAAAGACTTTTCCAATACTACCCTAAAGGACAGGCCAGAGAACTGGCTTTGTCAGCTTCTTGCATCTGGAATGCAGGTATGTTACCTGGGCTCCACCAACTGGATGAACCTTGCAAACTGTGATAGAAAGTAAATAGTGGTAAAAGCAAAAACTACGCAGATCCTTTTTTTTTTCCCTGTTGTTGTTGCTGTTATGTTGCAAAATTAAAAGAGAAATATCCACTATTTGGGGTCTGTGGTGGCTGTAGAAGATGCAAAGCTGCTTTGATGGCTTAGAAGAGGCATCAGTACAGGCAGCGACAGTAATTGCAGAAGCAATGAGGTTGTGACACATAAGTGGTGGTAAAGAAAATCATTTTACCAGCTGTGCAGTGGCCTCCACTGCAGTTTTCTCACAGGCCACCAGTATCACAGTGTGGTTTTGGAGCATTGCTCTTTGTACTCAGTCTCCAGCTTGCTTTCAATAATTCTGTGATCTTTTAAATATCTTTTTAATAAATTTTCTTTTCTGCTTAATCATCCTGAGCCAGCTTCTGCTGCTTGGAACTTCAATCCTCATCTGGTATATTATGTCCTTTCCCTTCAGATAAACTCAAATTTCTCCACCTTGTTACATAGCCAGTGATGTTTTCAATCCTCAGCTGATGGTTTGACAGCTCATATGGATGTGCCAAACTGCTACTGAATGTGGAATTGCATGTTAGAAGGAGAAACTCTAGGAGGACATCCAGGGAGTGGTGAGAGAGCATATATGGATCACTGTGTGGCAGAAAAATGGGGAAGATCACTAACATGAAAGTTAAACTCTGAGAGTGAAAAATATTAAGCTGCAATCATAATTTGTCTTGGACTAGTCTTAAATACAGCTGTAAGAGCATATAAATTCTCAGTTGCTCCTATCTTTGAGTTCCCATAGCACACAATACTTGTCTTTATTATAACACATCATGTGCTAAACTACAGTTAGCAATTCAGTTGTCTGTCTCTACCACTAGAATGAAGCTAGAACCATGACATCACTGTGCATACACTTAGTACCAATTGTTGGGCTTCTTTGAAGACCTAGTAAAAAGCATGTTTCATTCCCACTCCCCAAATTATGTACAAACTGATAGTTAAGATAAAGGAATAATAACAAACATTAACACAGCATTTGTCTAAGCACTTTCCATTAATTGTTTTAATTTGTAACAATCCTATAGAAATAAATACAGGTATTCTCCTATTTTACATGTAGAGAAACTGGGAAATAGAAAAGTTAAGTAATTTAATAAAGATCATCTAGCTTATAAGTAGAAGTCTTTCTAGTGTCTACAACAAGGCAGAGAGAGCTCAAAATATCAACTTTCCATGATAGAGGTGATGGAGGTAGTGGTTTAGGTGAAAAGCAACATTAGTATTCATAATACTGTACTTCAATCTTGAACAGCAAGAGAAAATTGCATACCTCCCCAAACAAAGATTTTTTTTTCCCCCAAACAAAGTTTTAAGCACTAAGCTTAGCTCATACCCATTGGTAGAGAAGAATGCATGATCTCTGAAAGCAGAAAGAACACAAAAAGAGAAAAAAGGGGCTGAGCATCCTGGTTCCTCTCCCTATATCATCAATCTGATCACTCACTACATCTATCTTAGGAAGGAATAAGTAAGATGGGAAGGGATAAGCCAGAAGCTTACACT
This sequence comes from Neogale vison, assembly GCF_020171115.1. Taxonomy (NCBI): domain Eukaryota; kingdom Metazoa; phylum Chordata; class Mammalia; order Carnivora; family Mustelidae; genus Neogale; species Neogale vison. The sequence goes on along the minus strand of NC_058093.1, from coordinate 93,008,021 downwards.
GATGTTGCTTCCTTTGGAAACATGAATTAGTATAAAGGATTTCCAATCAACATTCTCAAGACCTTATTTTTCTTAACCCATTTGACCTACCCTTAAATATATGGTCAAAAATGATATGGATGTCTCCTTGGGGGAGGAGATTGGCAGCCCCTTAGGGTGATCTGAGTCTACTTTTATAAAGCTCTCCCTCATACCAGTCACTCCTTCATGGAGGACCCTTCTGAGGTTGCTGATAGTATCCATGTTACAGAAATAGAGGATTAATTAAACTAATTCTAAGGCACTGTAGACAACTGGAAAAAATCTGTCTGCCTATTTCCCCAATCTTGCATTCTGTTCAAGCACATTGCCTCATGTAACTCACCAGGAAACTTAAAATTAATCCAATAATAAAATTTCCAGTACCTGAATATGAATTCCCAGGCTCAAATTCCTTGGTAGAAAATAAAGTCCATAGATTAGATTTGCTTGAAAATTCAAGTTCAAATATATTAACATTCAAAGTAATTAAATAAGTGATGGAGATTAAGGAGTCCATTTGTGATCAGTACCAGGTGATACATGGAAGTGTTGAGTCACTATATTGTACACCTATTAACTAGTTAACCAGTTAACTAGAATTTGAATAAAAACTTTTAAAAAGTAAGATAAATATTCTTTAAATAGAAAAAAAAAGTCCAAAATCAAATATTCTTGAACTTGGGTATGAAAATCCCAAAGAAAGTAAAGTCCTTTTTGTCTCCTTTCATTTTTTTTTTTATAATGAAACAAGATGGGATGGGGGGGGGGTAGAAGACAAACCATAAGAGATTCTAATCTCACAAAACAAACTGAGGGTTGTTGGGGGGAGGGGATGTGTGAAGAGGGTGGTTGGGTAACGGACATTGGGGAGGGTATGTGCTATGGTGAATGCTGTGAATTGTGTAAGCCTGAAGATTCACAGACCTGTATCCCTGGGGCAAATAATACATTATATGTTAATAAAAATAATTAATAAAAATATTCAACTAAAAGAAAGTGAAGTCCTTTTTGTATTTGGCTCTTAAATGAAGATGTTTTTTCAAAGTCTGAACAGAGTTTGGCTCCGTTAGAATCTACAGTCTGTGCTGACCACTAGAATACAGTTCCTTTGGATCACAGAAACTGAATTACTTTCACATCAAGACTGCCATGTACCTCACTTTTTAAAGAATTTGAAAGATTAGTACATAAGAGTTCATCCTAGTCCTGCTGCAAACCTAGAAATGGAGAAATGAAGGCAATTCCCATTCCTCAAGCCCTCATCCAAAGGAAAACCAAAAACCAAAAAAAGTGTAACTTAAGACTGCCAAAGAATACAGAAAAGATACAATAGTTGAAAGAAGTGGTTATATGGAGAACATTTGGTATTAGCTCAATTAGGCTTAGCCTGTTAAGACCATCCTTTGTTCAGTTCAGATATCTTTTTTAATTTAGGCATCATACCTCATTTGGGGAACTCCACCTACAGGTTCTGTCTCTTATCCCAGAAAGTGTCACTTGATATACTGTCTTTTGAGTTTAGAAATTTGCAATGTAGCAGTCCAAACATCAGGTCTTTTTTAAGGTATCACTCTTTTCCATTAAGTATTTAAACATTCCTAACCTCAATTTCTCCTTGATCCCTGTGTCTGTAACATATCCTCTGTTGGGTATGGCACTTTCTAGAAGCATCTTTCCACATTCTCAGAGTGTCAGGCATTCTTACTCTTATGCCTCAGTGTCTGTTAACAAAGCCCCTTGCTATGGAATTGATTAGGCCTATGAAAGCTGCCTCCTAGAGAAATATTTCCCCTTTCCCTACCTGGGTGTCAGTGGGACCAACACCTTAGAATGGAAGCTGCTTTTACTTATTCTGAAACTTGTAGATGGGGGCCCTCTAAGGGCCAAATCTCTGGCATTTGCTGTTCAAATCCAGTAAAATACAGAAAGCTCTTAGTAAATAACTAATCTAGAGTCAATCTGAGGCCAATTTGTGTGTTTTTCTGGGGATGGGAGTAATAATACAGAGCTTGTGAGACAACTGGGACTGGCAGCATTATCTTTTCTATTAGAGAACCTGGCTCAGAGGAAAGTTAGTTATGAGCTAGGACTACAAAAAAAAAAATTGGGCCTCTTATCACAAGGCTGGAGACAGAAGTCTCACTCAATGACTGTTACAGTTTCAGAATGAGGAAAGTAAAGACCTGCAATTATGGAGTCACCTTGTATAAGGTCAGGCCTGCACTAGGCCTGGCACAACCACAAAGACAGAGAAGCAGGCACTATTCCTTCTTTACACCTTGTGGATAAGGGAAATTTGATTATCTTAATTCTTGCCTCTCCTTTTTTGTTGCTCGGATGTTTTCAGGGGTCTCCCTTATAACAAAGGAAAGTAATCTTCATTAAAGTCCATATTTTCAATCAAAGGAGGCAAGATGGCAGAAGAGTAGGGAACTTCATTTCATCTGATCCTTGGAATTTACCTGGATAACTATCAACACTCATGAATTCACCCTGAGATGTGAGAAAATACATCTGGGACTCTGTAAGAAAAGCAACTGCTTTTCACAAGGTAGGAGATGCAGAGACATGAATCTGAGAGGAGATATCCTAAGATAAATGGAGTGGGGAGGGAGCCTCCATAAGCCGGCTACCAGAAAGTGACGTAGCCCCAGAGGACAAAATTGGAACCCCTAGAAATCAGCTCAAGTGAGAGACATCACTATCTGAAAGGACCTCAGAGGATGAAAAGGGCAGAATTCTAGGTGGGTCAATGTGGTCTCAGGATCCCAGGAGACAGAACTAATGGGGGAGCTTGAGCTGATAAAGTACCCAAGCAGTAGAATAGAGAAACTAGTTATAGTGAGTGAGCCCAGGAGGGAACTCTCAGCTCTGGTGGCCATAAACCATGAGCCAATGAATCAGGTGGCTGTTCTCCGCTTGAGCACCCTGAAAAGGACTGGAATGCATGGACCATCTGCCATCCCCGGGATGGGTGAAACAGATATGCCCATGACCAGGCAACAACTCTCAAGGTGGAAGCCCTGGAAAAGACAGTAAGATGACACTCAGTCATCCCCTGGGAGCAGTGGAACAGGTAAGCTCAGGAGTCCACAACTCTGAGCCCCAGGGCACACAAAGGACAGTAACATAGGTCCCTCAAACTCACCCCCCCACCCCCCAGGGAGGATTTCTGTGGGCATGCACTACAGATGTCTGTAGAGTTTGGCCCACACAAAAGTGAAGACTCTTTGTTGCAGAGGGTTTACTGAAGAGAGGGGACATGATCTTTCAGCTCTGGGGCTGGAGATTGGGATGTGGCTTTTTTTTTTTTTTAAAGATTTTATTTATTTATTTGACAGAGATCACAAGTAGGCAGAGAGGCAGGCAGAGAGAGAGGGGGAAGCAGGTTCCCTGCTGAGCAGAGAGCCCCAATGTAGGGCTCAATCCCAGTACCCTGAGATTATGACCTGAGTTGAGGGCAGAGGCTTAACCCACTGAGCCACCCAGGTGCCCTGAGATGTGGCCATTTTTATTGTGATCTCTAAAGAGGTGTGGAAAGCCTTCAGGGAACAAAAGCTACACAGAGGACCAGCTTACACTGAGCCCAGCCTCCTGGCAAGGCAGTTCAACTCTGCCCAGGCAAAGACACCTGAGAAGCAGCACAGAAGGCCCCTCCCCCAAAAGGCAAATGGGAAAATAGGTGCACAAGTAGTTTACAGATCCCACAAGACCAGAAAACTCCAGTGCTAGGGGCAAACAGTATATAAAACTTGAGGGTTTTTTTCTCATGATTTGCTTATCTTTTAATCTAAGATTTTTCACTTTTTCTTTTTTCCATTTCAGCTGGTTTCTAATTTTATCAACTCTTTGTTTTTTAGTTGCTTTTTAACTTTTACTTTTTATACCTATAAATCATAGGTATATACTTCATTTTTTGACCTTTTTTCCACTCTATTCAATTTTATTTTTGTATACATATAAATCTTGCTTTCTTTGCATTTTGGGATTTAGGGTGTTCTAACACACAGACCAAAATTTATCAGGAATAAGTAGATCACCCTTCTTTGTCCACCCTGTGAGATTAGAGTCTCTTTCCCACAACTTTTCTTTTCTTTTGAGTTTACTTTTTTGTTTTGGTTTCCCATGGCTTCAGTTTGTCTAGTGTGTATTTTGCTTAAATCATGGTTGATATTATTCATTCTGCTCACTCACTCACTCATTCTTCTATGGGCAAAATAACCAGAAGGTAGAATTCACAACAAAATAAAGAATCAGAGATAATGTTCTCTGCCATAGATATAATTGATATGGATATAAGTAAGATGTCAGAGATGGAATTCAGGATAACAATTATAAAGTTAATAACTGGGGTTGAGAAAAGCATAAAAGACAGTAGAGAATCTCTTAGTTCAGAAATGAGATCTAGGGGCGCCTGGGTGGCTCAGTAGGTTAAAGCCTCTGCCTTCGGCTCAGGTCATGATCCCAGGGTTCTGGGATTGAGCCCCGCGTCGGGCTCTCTGCTCCGCAGGGAACCTGCTTTCTCCCCTCTCTCTCTCTGCCTGCCTCTCTGCCTACTTGTGATTTCTCTCTGTCAAATAAATAAAATCTTTAAAAAAAAAAAAGAAATGAGATCTAATCAGGCAAAACTAAAAATGCTATAATGAGATGCAGTCTAAATTGGATGCTCTAACAGCTAGGATGAATGGGGCAGGAGAGCGAGTAAGTGATCTAGAAGAAAGGCTTATGAAAGGGAAGTTGAGGAAAGGAGAGAATAACAACTAATAAACCATGAACAAAGGCTTTGAGAAATTAATGATTCCATGAAATATACCAATGTCAGAATTATTCTGAGGAGAAGAGAGAGAAAGAGGGCCAGAAGACATATTTGTGCAAATTATAGCTGAGAGCTTCCCTATTCTGGGGAAGGAAACAAACATTCATGTCCAGGAGACAGACAGGACCCCTCCAAAAATCAATAAAAATGGATCAATACCCTGACATATAATACTGAAACTTGAAAATTTTAGAGAAAAAGAGAGAATCATAAGAGCAGCTCAAGACAAGAGGCTCCTTACGCAGAGAAGGAGGAATATCAGACTAACATTAGACCTATCCACAGAAACCTGGCAGACCAGAAAGGACTGACATGATATATTCAGTGTAATAAATGAGAAAAACACACAGCCAAGAATACTATATCCACACAAGACTGCTGTTTAGAATGGAAGGAGAGATAAAAAGCTTCCACGACAGACAGAAACTAAAAGAATATGTGACCACCAAGCCAGCCCTGCAAGAAATATTAAGGGGGGGGGTCCTGTAGGTGAAGAGAGAGCCCAAGAGGAATGTAGACCAAAAAATAAATAGAGACAATCCAGAAACAGGGACTTTACAGGCAATACAATGACACTTAATTCATATCTTTCAGTAATTACTTTGAATGTATATGGGTTAAATGCTCCAATCAAAAGACACAAGGTATCAGATTGGACAAAAAGGTAAGACTCATTAATATGCTGTCTACAAGAGATCCATTTTAGACTGAAAGACACCTCCAGACTGGAAGTGAGAGGGTGGAGATCCACTTACTATGCTAATGTTCCTCAAAAGAAACCTGGGGTAGCAATCCTCATATCAGACAAATTAGATTTTAAACCAACGACTGTAGTAAGAGAAGAAGAATGCCTATTTAAAGTGCCTATCCAACAAGAAAATCTAACAATTGTAACATGGGAGCAGCCAATTATATAAACCAATTAATAACCAAAGTGAAGATATTGATAATAATATATTAATATTTGGGGACTTCAACACTCCACTCTGGCAATAGACAGATCATCTAAGCAGAAGATCAACAAGGAAACACTGGCTTTGAATGACACACTGTACCAGATGGACTTCACAGTTATACACAGAACATTCCATCCTAAAACAACAGAATACTCATTCTTCTCAAGTACACATGGAACTTACTCCAGAATAGATCATACACTAGATCACAAATCAGGCTGCAACAAATACCAAAATGTTGGGATTATTCCCCTCATATTTTCAGACAACAATGTTTTGAAACGTGAACTCAATCACAAGAGGAAATTTGGAAATAAGTCAAACACTTGGAGGTTAAAAATCATCCTACTAAAGATGGAATGGGTTAACCAGGAAAATGAAGAAGAACTAAAAAAAAATTCATAGAATCTAATGAGAATGAAAACACATCTGTTCAAAACCTCTGGGATACAGCAAAGGCGATCCTAAGAGGAAAGTTTGTAGCAATACAAGCCTCTCTCAAAAAATTAGAAAAATCTCAAATACACAAGCTAACCTTAAACCTAAAGGAGCTAGAGAAAGAACAACAAATAAAGCCTAAACCAAGCAGAAGAAGACACATAATAAAGATTAGAGCAGAAATCAATGAAAAAGAAACTAAAAGAACAGTGGAAGAGATCAATGAAACTAGAAGCTGGTTCTTTGAAAGAATTAATAAGATCAATAAACCCCTAGCTGGACTTATTAAAAAGAGAAAGGACACAAATTAATAAAATTATGAATGAAAGAGGAGAAATCACACTAACACCACGGAAGTAGAAACAATTTTAAGAACATATTGTGAACAATTATATTCCAACAAATTAGGCAATCTGGAAGAAATGGATGCATTCCTGAAAACTTACAAACTACCAAAACAGAAACACGAAGAAATAGAAAATCTAAATAGACCAATAACCAGCAAGGAAATTGAAGCAGTAATCAAAAATCTCCCTACAAATAGAGTCCAGGGCCAGATGGAATTCTACCAAACATTTCAAGAAGAAATAATATGTATTCTACTGACGCTGTTTCAAAAACATAAAAATGGAAGGAAAACTTCCAAACTTATTCTATGAGGTCAGCATTACCTTGAATCCAAACCAAAGACCCCACCAAAAAGGAGAATTACAGACCACAATATCCCTGATGAACATGGATACCAAAATTCTCACCAAGATACTAGCCAACAGGATCCAACAGTACATTAAAAGGATTATTCACCACATCCAAGTGGGATTTATTCCTGGAATGCAAGGGTGGTTCAACATTCACAAATTAATCACCTAATAGATCACATTAATTTAAAAAAGGCCAGAATCAAATGATCCTCTCAACTGATTCATAAAAAGCACTTGACACAGTACAGGATTCTTTCTTGATTAAAACTCTTCGAAGTGTAGAGATAGAGGCAACATACCCCAATATCACAAAAACCATCTACGAAAAGCCCACAGGGAATATAATTCTCAATGGGGAAAAACTGAAAGCTTTCCCCTAAGGTCAGGAACATGACAGAGATGCCCACTCTCACCACTGTTGTTCAACTTATTACTAAAAGTTCTAGTCTTGGCAATCAGACAACAACAACAACAACAAAAAATGAATTCAAATTGGTAAAGAAGAGGTCAAACCCTCATTTTTTGCAAATGACATGATACTTTATGTGAAATACCCAAAACACTCCACCCCCAAATATTAGAACTCATGCAGATATTCAGCAAGATGACAGAATACAAAATCAATGCACAGAAACCAATTGCACTTTTATACACTAATAATGTGACTGAAGAAAGAGAAATTAAGGAGTCTGTCCCATTCACATTTGCACCAAAAATCATAACTTACCTACAAAGAAACCTAAGCAAAGAGGTAAAGGATCTGGCCTCTAAAAACTACAAAGCGCTTATGAAAGAAATTGAGGAAGACACAGTGATGGAAAAATATTCCATGCTCATGAATTAAAAGACTAAACATTACTAAAATATCTATGCCACCCAGAGCGATCTACACATTCAAAGCAATCCCTATCAAGATGCCATCAACATTTTTCAAAGAGCTGAAACAAACAATCCTAAAATTTGCATGGAACCAGAAAAGACCCCGAATTACCATGGGGATGTTCAAAAAGAAAACTAAGCTGGAGGCATCACAATGCTTGACTTCAAGTTATATTACCAAGCTGCAATCATCAAGACAGCACAGCACTGGCACAAAAACAGACACATAAAACAATGGAATAGCATAGAGAACCCTGAAATAGACCATCAACAGTATGTTCAACTAACCTTTGATAAATCAGGAAAGAATATCAAATGGGAAAAAAAAAAGACAGTCTCTTCAATAAGAGGTTCTGGGAAAAGTGGATAGCCACATGCAGAAAAATGAAACTGGACCATGCTCTTAAACCATACATAAAAATAAACTCAAAATGGATGAAAGACCTAAATGTGAGATAGGAATCCATCAAAATCCTAGAGGAGAATATGGGCAGCAATCTCTTTGACCTTGGCCAGAGCAACTTCTTGCTAGACACGTCTTCAAATTCATGGGAAACAAAAGCAAAAATGAATTAACTGTTGAAAACTCATCAAGATAAACAATATTTTGCACAGCAAAGGAAACAGTCAACAAAACTAAAAGGCAACCCATGGAATGGGAGAAGATATTTGCAAATGAGAATTCAAATAAAGGGCTGGTATCCAAGACCTATAAAGAACTTCTCAAACTCAACACTCAAAAAACAACTAACCTAGTCAAGAAATGGGGAGATAATATGAACAGACATTTCTCCAAAGAAGACACCCAAATGGCCAACAGACACATAAAAAATGCTCCACATAACGTGTCAGCAGGGAAATACAAATCAAAACCTGCAATGAGATACCACCTTACACCAGTCAGAATGACTAAAATTCTTAAGTCAGGAAACGGCAAATGCTGGCAGGGATGTGGAGAAAGGAGAACCCTCCTACATTGTTTGTGGGAATGCAAGCTGGTACAGCCACTCTGGAAAATAGTATGGAGGTTTCTCAAGAAGTTAAAAATAGGGCTACCCTATGACCCAGCAATTGCACTGGTAGGTATTTACCCCAAAGATACAGATGTAGTGAAATGAAGGGGCACTTGCATTCCAATGTTCATAGCAGAAATGTCCACAATAGCCAAACTCTGGAAGGAGCTGAGATGTTCTTCAATAGCTCAATTGACAAAGAAGATGTGGTTTATATATACAACAGAATATTACTCAGCCATCAGAGAGGATGATGGCTTTTTTTTTTTTTCACTTACATCAACATGGATGGAACTGGAGAGTATTATGCTAACTGAAATAAGGCAATCAGAGAAAGATAATTATCAGATAGCTTCACTCATATGTGAAATATAAGAAATAACACAGAGGATCATAGGGGAAGAGAGGTAAAACTGAACGGGAAGAAATCAGAAAGGGAGACAAACCATGGGAGACTCTTGACTCTGGGAAACAAAGAAGAGGTGGGTGGAGGGATGGAGTAACCAGGTGATGGGCATTAAGGAGGGCATGTGATGTGATGAGCACTGCATGTTATATGCAACTGATGAATCAGCGAACACTGCATCAGAAACTAATAATGTATTATATGTTGGCTAACTGAACTTAAATTTTAAAAAGTTCATATTTACTCCAAAAAAATGTCAAAGCATACATTCAAGATCTTTTTAAGGAAGAAATGACAAAAAAGAGAACCTTCTGAACCTTTTCCATTGAAAGGTTCCAAGAGAACCTTTTCCATTGGCCTCAGAAATACAAAGTACTTACCATATTCCTAAATATGGAATGGAATTTGGGAGAGCAAATCCAGTGCAACCTAAGATTTTACTATAAAAATATAATCAGTGCTCTGTACACAGGTCTCAGCCATGTTAAGGTTTAGAAATGACAAATATTCTAGCTATCTAAAATGATCTTTCAATATCAGCTCAAGTTGAACTTGAGAGTTTAATCCATACAGCCCAACCCTAAATCAAGGGGAAATCACAAACTGGCCCGCATTAAAATAGAACATTTATTGTTTAAGTTTATCACACAACCAAGAGCTGACCACACAGATTCCAAAGAGAAAGGGTTCTAGTTCCTTGAAACTCTTCAGTAAGGTAGGTCATTGCCCCCCTGAAAAGTTATGTGGGGGGGCAGTGCAGAAAGATACCAAATGATGTCTCTTCTCACAGAAACCTGAAACCAGGAAAGGGAGATTCTCACCCTCACTTCTGATATCCCTAGAAAGCTACTACAGTGTCTGGCATGCTGTGGGTATCCAACGAATAGTTGTTTAAAGAAGGGATATTGTCTAAAGAAGGGATGTCCATTACTTATGCACATGTTACTTGGCCTATGATTGAATCCCAGGGACACTTATTTATTCTGCACCAAACCAAATATTTCATCTCCTAGCAGGAGCATAATATTAGATGGCAATATGATTCACTGCATGTGTTATGAATTCCTATCTCTCATTCCTTGTGTGAATTTGCAGGATAGAGAAAATGAAGAAGACTCAGTGTGAGTCTAGGCTTTGCCTCTCATCTGCCCATGAACTCAGAGCAACCAACTAACCTCTTAACTTTAACTTTCTACTTCAAAGTAAGAGGGTAGATGCACACTCACAGCTTTCTGCATTCACATTCTCCAGCAGTCTCTGTATCTATATCCCAAGATCTCCAAGGAAAAAAGAGAAAATGCTCACTGTAGATAAAAGATGTATGTTTATAGCATTCTGTATTAGGGTGAATATTTAAAATAGATCCTAAGAGATTTACTTAAAATCCTACTAAAAATGTTTTCTATTAGGTAAAGGAGAGAGAGAATTTACTATAATAATACAAGATAATTCCTTATATTCCAAAGGCCATGGATAAGTCATCACTGGTAATATTTTTAATAAATAGCACATTATACTTAATAAAGGTTGCATACAAATTGGTTCTTGGTAATTCTTTAAAAATCCTAACAATCCCTACAGACAACCTCTGCATCCCAACCGCAGCCCTTCATACTACTGGAGGAGAGACAGTGCATCAAATGGTACAATTGTTCTACTATTATATAGTCATGAGTAGTGGAAATATGATGGAGAGAGGACCACTCCCATAGTGCTATTAGGAGTCTTCCCATGGAGTCAAGGCTGACTCAGGGCAGAATTGAGCAATAGGTGAAGTTTTTTCTTTAGAACTCTATCCCATGTCCCATGAACAATTCTGTTTGGCCACTTTCCAGGTGACAGTGCTTCACTCCAGATCTAGAAGTATAATATAGTGCTGTCTCTAGAATAGCATGGCACATCCTAGAATGTGATTTACAGCAAGGGAAAGGGGAGGTACACAGATAATGTTCTTTGGACTTTTATATTTTGTATGTCTGGATAATTTTGCCTGCTTGTAAAATCTGGGCAGCAGAAAACAGACAACCTACCTCTTACACTCAAATGAAAATGGGAGTGATGAATCAGGTTATTATGTCCATTAATGGTCTTGGGTATGACAGAGGATTAAGGGTTCCCTCAAGAGGGAGAAACATGGTCCACAAGCTTAACTGCAGATGAATCTCTTTTGTTTCCTCCCCCTAAAACAGAAAAGAGATCCTAAATCTATACTCTGACATTTGAGAAATTAAAGGCAAAAGATTTCATTCACACCAAGCTGAAATCAGCATGGGTAATATTTGATTATAACTATCATTTTGAGTAGAAAATAAAAGGACTTTGCTAGAAGTCTCTTTGTCTAAAGTTCCTCTTGAATTTTCTGCATTTTCCTAATTTCCTTATTAAAACCAATTAATTAGGAGTTTGAGGAGAAGGAGTTAGGAGGCTCCCATACCTGGACAACAATTCTCCAAAAACAGATACACCCACTACTTCTCCTTGGGATGGTTTTGTTATCGGACTTCCCATTTATAGTGGCTTCCCCTTCCTATCACAAGACCATAAAACAGGCCAGGAATTTTAGTGACTTTAATACCAAACTTGCTAAACTTGATTACATTTATCATGTTCTTTTACATTAGGCTAAGGGAGCAAAGTTACATCTCAGTCACTAGATCCAAGGATTCAGGCAAACAGATGGCTGTACGTCTATACTGTCTTTCAAATTCATCTTTCCCAGTTGCTAGGTGGTGTACACTGCCCTCCTTTTTCCTCTACTTTTTGTTCCCCATCTCCATTTGGGAACTGAGATGACTTTTAATGTGTTTTAATTTTTTTTTTCCTAAAGTAATTGCAGTTCTTTTCTACTCCCTTTCACTTTAGGGGCGCCTGGGTGACTCAGTGGGTTAAAGCCTCTGCCTTCAGTTCAGATCATGATCTCAGGGTCCTGGGATCAAGCTGCATATCAGGGTCCCTGCTCACTGGGGAGCCTGCTTCCCTTCCTCTCTCTCTGCCCGCCTCTCTGCCTACTTGTGATCTCTCTCTCTGTGTCAAATAAATAAATAAAATCTTAAAAAAAAAGTGAAATCTACTCCCTTTCACTTTGGACCAAGATTACTCCTTACTTATTCTAGAGTTCAAGACAATGGGCAGCTCTCTCTTCAAACTAATGTCTCAGGCAACCTCATGCAAAGCAATGAGGCAGAAGTGGGAGTCTATTGGGTATTCTGCTAATACCTGGAGGCCTGTTATCTTTGGAAGTGCAGTATCTCCTCCCTGGATCCTATACCACTTTTCCTTCAGAGGTGTCAGGCATATTCAGGCTTTCTACTTCCTCTACTCAATCATAGAGATCTAATAACACTGAACACACTTACACAGTGGTGACACAAGGTAGCTCTTCTATCAGGAGTCTTTGCTTCAACAGAAGAAGATTTAGGCAGAACTGGAAGTTATACTTAATTTAAAAGGCATATATCCCCTAGAACCGTGGAAAGAGTAGATCACTGGGGAAGGCACCTTCTTATTTCCTCTACTTACCACATCAAATCTGTTTTATTATTAAGCTACCCAATGGTCATTTGGGCTCCATCTGCAAGTAAGAATTCAAAAAAACTAATCGAAGGTATAGGATAAAGTAGAAGTTTTGAAGAATACATTTGCCAGTCTTCTTATCTTACTTGAAGCCTTTCCCATTTCTGAGCCTTTTAAAATAGAAGCTCTAGAGTAAATTACAAAACAGAATTACACAGCCTCAAGCAGAAGCACAGGCAGCTGAATTTTGGAGAGAGTGGTAAAACACTATAAAGTAGTGACAAGATCCTAAGATGAGAAATGGTTTGGAGGTGTATTGTATTGTTTTGCTTTACTTAGAGATTTAAGAAATTCTCCTGGACAATCTCACTCCTATTTTCCTTCCATTTCTTCTTTTTCTCTCCCTTCCTCCCTTCCTTCTTTCTTTCCCTCCTTCTCCTCCTTTTCCCCTATCTTCCCTTCTATTTCCAATTCTCCCTCCCACTCTCTTTCTCTTAGCAAAAGAGTATTCCAACTCTGGCTAAGAACTTGTTTGATCTTGAGTCCTAAGTGGTTTTGATCAACTAGATGGATTGACAACTTTAACACAGGAAGAGTGGAATTTCCTTGTCTGTTTCTTGTTGCCTACATGGACCATGTTCTAGAGATGGAAAGGACCATTGTCATTCACTGAAAGAAATCTGATCTGCTCTGTAAGAGCAGCAACTGGGATCTCCAACTAATAGCATCAAACTTCAAGTCAGAAGTCAGGAAGGAGAAGCACAAATGAGATAGAGAGTGAGTGAATTCCTATCAGGATAAAATGGACAAAAGTAGAGGCTGCAAATATAGTTATATGTTGATGGGTGCTGAGAATAGACCTAGGAAACATTCGTGTATAATTTTAACAAAGGAATGACAAAGAATGTCTCAAAAGACTATTGTGGAACTCTGTCATTCCATTACATCACCTGGGTAACTGGCTTGGTACAAGGCTCTGTCATCTTTCCATGGGCCTATAGCTAGTTTAACAGTGTCCCCAACTCCAGCGACCCTACATTTCTGTCCATGCTGTTGCCAGGATGTTTCTAAAACAGACCTGGTTGCATCACTCTGCTGTTAAACCTCCCAAATAGCTGGTTATCCCTGACAGGATTAAACCAAGTTCTTAAGGACTTGGCCCACTTCATCTTCCACAAGAATCCAATACAAGATTCTATCAATGTACTCATCCTCTCATATGTACATTTGTTATATTAAACCTATAGCTCTTTTCTTTTACTTTTAAATTTTGAACCAAGACTTACAGAACTATTAGTTGAAAAAATAATAGAGATATTCCATATATTTACTCCCCCTAACATCTTATATAAAACAGTCCATATAGCAAATAAAATAAATTCACATTGAGATAATATTCATTAAGTGAAATGATCTTATTCAAATTTCACTAGGTTTTCCCTAACTTATTTTCTTTTTTTTTTTAAAGATTTTTTTTTTTAAAGATTTTATTTATTTATTTGAGAGAGAGAGACAGTGAGAGAGAGCATGAGCGAGGAGAAGGTCAGAGAGCGAAGCCGACTCCCCATGGAGCTGGGAGCCGGATGTGGGACTCGATCCCGGGACTCCAGGATCACGCCCTGAGCCGAAGGCAGTCGTCCAACCAACTGCGCCACCCAGGCGTCCCATCCCTAACTTATTTTCCTATTCCCAGTCCTATCTAGGATCCCACTTTGCAGGGAGTAACTCCTTCTTAGTCTCCTGCAGTCTGTAACAGTTCTTCAGTCTTTCTTTATCTTTCATATCCTTGACCATTTTGAAGAGCTTTGACTAGTTGTTTTGCTGAATATCCTTCAGTTTTGATTTGTCTATATTTTCTCATAATTGAACTAAAGTTATGTGTTTTTGGCAAGAACAGCACAGAAATGTTGTGTTCTTCTCAGTGTGTTATATCATGGGTCCACAATGTTGATATGTCTCAATATGATACTGACCTCTATCTATTAGGTGGTTTCTGCAGGATTTTTTTTACTGTAAAATTTCTATCATTGCCATTGTAGTTATTACAGATCTTGGGGGATGTACTTTGAGACGATGTAAGCCTTGTTTGTTCTAAAGCTTTTATTCACTAATTTTAGCATTCTATAATGAATCTTGTCTACAACAATTATTACTGATGTTTGATCTCCTTCTTATTTTTTTTTCCTTCTGCCTTAAATATCAATTCCCACTTTTTCCTCATGGCCAATTTCTACTCATCATGCACATCCCAGTTCCAGACTGTTTTGTTATTTCTCCTCTGTGAAACCTTCCCAGACTGTCCCAGGCAAATGAAGAATTCCCTTCTCCCCACCTCTTGTATATCTTCAAAATACATATCACCATGTTTATTGGCTGTTTTTGTTTTTCTGTGAATCACCCCACCTGAACTCCTTGAGAGTAACTACACTATCTCAGTATTTTTTTCCCTACCATTTTTTTCTACAATGTCAGGTCTATAATAGACATTCAATATATGTTGGAGAATAAATGAATGAATGAATACATCTGTTATATTCTTTCCAAAATTCATTTCCAGGTTGAATAATTTAGAGTTTTTATTGTTACAGTTAAAGAATAGTGCTCATTTCTAAATACACGATTCTGATTTTCTGCCAAAATTTTACCCCTTTGAGAAATTTACTTCATCATGTTCCTGGCATAAACCTTATTTAATCCTCTAAAAACCAGACTAAAATCCTACTTGCTGCTTTTTTTTTAATCTACCTTCTCCTTGTCACACAACAGCCTATCTTTTCCACCGTGATTCAGTTTGTGAGTATATTTTCACAGCCAGAAGTGAAGAAACTGCTCTTTTATTCCTTTTGCTAAGCTTCTGGGTGTTTCCTACTCTGATGCTGATGCATAAGCTTCCTTAATCCTTGGTGATACTTTTCCTCCTGTGTGTTTGCTTTATTCTTTAAATTCAAACGAGGTTTTCTAAAACTGCCTTTATTCCCCTGAAGAAGCAAAACAAACAGTGGAAATTGACTTTTTCGCTAACAGTTCTCATTATTCTTATTACATAATTAGTGATTGGAATCATTAATGCAGGAGACCAGGCATGCATGTGGATGAATAGCTTGCCTGGCCATGTGCCCATACACATGTTAACAGCAACTAATATAATTATAGATGCTAAAAAGAACTTGTCCTCCATTATCATTATCAGCAACGGCAGCATCCTGTCACTGAAAACTGTACTAAGTAGTGTGATCTCCATAGAACCATACATACCATTCTTAATCAGTAACATCACTCCTTTAAACACTCTTAGCACTTTGAACCCACATAATACTACATTTCAGTAGTTAACTTAAACTGCATTGCAGCTATCTGGGGTTGTCTCATCCTTCCCAGTCCACTGTCTCCCTACCCATACTAGACTGGGAATTCCTTAAAACCTGGGAATGAGGTTTATATTCTCTTTATCATTAGTGCCTCCTACTGTGCTGAGAACATTAAGAAATTCAATAAGTATTTGTGGAATTAAGTTGTTTTTCTTCCATCTAAAACAGATAACAAAGAAAATGATAAATTGGGGAAGAATGTATAAGGAATTAACAATTATAGCATCATAAATATTCTTCATTGATATAATGTTATTGATGAGCACATTTTAAGTAGAACAAGGTTTCTGGAAGTTCTGAGAAGTTAGAGAAAGAAATAAAAAATTGACATTTTAAACAAAAAACATGAACTATACAATGAGACTTGAGAATACAAAAGATTTGGAGTACCTGGGTGGCTCAGTGGGTTAAGCCTCTGCATTTGGCTCAGTTCATGATCTCAGGGGTCTGGGATCAAGCCCTGCATCAGGCTCTCTGCTCGGCAGGGAGCCTGCTTCCCCCCTCTCTCTGCCTGCCTCTCTGCCTACTTGTGATCTCTCTCTCTGTCAAATAAAAAAATAAAATCCTTTAAAAAAAACTTATTTGGGGCACCTGGGTGGCTCAGTGGGTTAAAGCCTCTGCCTTCGGCTCAGGTCATGATCTCAGGGTCCTGGGATCGAGTTCCGCATCGGGCTCTCTGCTCAGCAGGGAGCCTGCTTCCCTCTCACTCTCTCTGCCTGCCTCTCTGCCTACTTGTGATCTCTGTCAAATAAATAAATAAAATCTTTTTAAAAAATTTATTTGGATTTGACTTATGTAATACTTTTCTAATAGCAGGTGATATTCAGCCAAAGACATAGTCTAAATGTTATTCTCTTTGCCTCCATAATAGTATTAATTAAAGAATCTACCTCCTCTTAATTCTTAGTCACAATGTCTTAGTTGTGATCCTCATTATTTTTTTGTCAAGGTAATTGCAATATCTTCAAATGATTCTCCTGTTTCCAGTTTATTCTCCCGTCGATTCTTAAGAGATGTCTCTCCATTGATCATAAGACCAATTTCTAATTCTTTTCCATGGCATATAAGATGCTTCAATTTTGCCTACCAATTTATTTTGACTTCTCTCTTACTGTTCTCTTTATGTATGTGAATTCTAGCCACATAAAACTTCACAAATCTCCAGGAAGGAGTACAGTATGATTTTTAGCTTTCCACACATTTCCTCACCCTGTTTCTACAAACAAAAATGCCCGTCACTTTCTTCTGATCCTCCCAGGACCCAGATATACATATATATGTGTAATCCCCTCAGTGACATATTCCCTGAGTTTACAAAGCAGAATTGATCTCTCTCCATTATTTGCTCTAGATGTTGGTCTGTACCTTTATATAGCCTTTGTCCTATTGTGTTAGAATTCTTTGTTTACAAAACTTACATTCTCTAAAGCAAACAGCTCTTCATCTCTGCATCACCAATACTGAGAAAAAGGTTGTAGTAGGCTAGGCTGCTATAATAAACCTGCTATAATAAATCTTATGATGAGAGTTTAATATTCACTCAGGAAAGACTGATGTGATAGGGAAAGGAGAGGGATTTTTGTTCCAAACAGTTACTCCTAGGTCAAACCTCCTTATACCTTATGATACCACCATCTTCAACACGTGGACTTCAAGTGTGCCGCAGAAACATTAAGTGGAAGATTGCATGTGAGAGATTTTTATGGATGAGACCTGGACATACTATGCACAATATTACATCACATTCCATTCTCATAACTTGGTCACTGACCCAAACCAATTTAAGGCGCCTGGGACATATAGTTTAGCTGTGAGCCCAGAAAAAAAGAAAAGTAATGTGGATGTTGTAGAGCACAACGTTCTTTGTCATCCTGTGCAGTAAATAGGTTCAGAGTATAATGAAAGACATCTTTCTAATCTGAAGCCATTGTGGTAGATTCAAAGGAACAAAGAAAATAGTTTTTGAACAAGAAAGTCCTGGTTTCAGACTACAGCAATGCAAGCCATTCACTAGGTCTGTCGTCATGACAAATACTTAAAGCTCTCTAAGCTTCAAGTTCCTCGTCTGTAATGATATAGAGTAATTGATGTAATACATAAAAAGCATCTGGGACATAGAAAAAGTTAATATTTCATTATTATTTCATTCAACCAATTTTTTCATTCAACCTTATTTCATTCAACCATTTTTTTCAGCATCTGCAATATGCTAGTGCAATATGCTAAGTATTAAGAATAAAATCCATTAAAAGTATTCCTTACCTTTAGAGAATTTACAGACCAGTTGATAGGACATAATTATAGATAAGAAAACAGACCATTTAAAACATATTGTGATTGGTAGGCTTTTCGTAATACAGGGTATCAAAATATCCAGTAAACAAATGAGAAAGTACTTACATTATTAGTCACCACAAAAATGCAACTGAAAACCACAATGAATTCCCATTACATACTCACTAGAATAAGTAAAATTAAAAAGATGAACAATACTAAGTGTTGGCAAGTAGATGGAACAACTGTGAATTTCTTACCTAGCAGGGAGAGTGCAAATTGATACCATCACATAGAAAAAAATTTACACAATACCCACTAAGAACAAACACATATCCCATGACCTAGCAATCTCACTCAAACACAAGCCCACAGGAATGAATGTTTATGTCTACCATGATGGACAGGAGTATCCAGATAAACCTTAAGCTGGAAAGAAATCAAGTTTTCTGGGAAGAAGCTCAGCAAATGGGAATATTCATATCTTGATATAGATGCAGATTACACAATCTATGTATTTGTCAAAACTGTTAGAACTTCACACTGAAGATCTATACATTTCAATATATGTAAATTATGCCTAAATAATAACAACTACCATAATTATAAAATAATGACTTTAAAGAAGTTCCTTCCAAATCAGCAGTTATAAATCTCTTATAACTCAGTTTTAGTTGTTTTGAGGATGACTCATATCTTAAGATATGACACAGCCCCTCATGCATCTAAAGAAATTTTATTAGTTACAGATTATCTCAATATTTTTTTCCACATTGTTCAAGTTGTTTTTATTAAAAAAAAATCCTCAGTTTTACTTCTAGACAATCTAGCTCTTTAATGGCCCTCTGGAACCACCGTTGTGAGTTCTGCATACTACATAGAATATATTTTAAGGCTGACCCACCCAAACATCCCATCAATTTTGAGTAAGAACACAGACCACCAATTTGAGTTACATATATATTAATCTTCATAAAAAAAGATAATCTTTCTCACTTCAGTGGTAAAACACACACACACACACACACATACACACACAGACCAAGTAGAAAAATATTTTGTTGCAAATCTGACTTAAATAAGAGGTAATGAAAAAATTTCCTCAAAGTCCTCTAACATATGAATTTTTTAAAAACTACAGTCTATTCCCTAATTATATGGTAAAACCTGACTATAGTAAAAATGTTTCAAAATAATAACATAGAAAGATAAAATTATTACCCAAACTCCTAATCCCAAAGACAACCATTTTAATCTGACATTATCTTCTGCCATTACATAGATAAATAAATGATAGATAGATATTCTCTTTTTAAAGTTATTTAGATAAAAATATTAGACGATAAAAAGTATCAGCAAAAAACATCAAAATCACTCACAATTCCATCACTCAAATGAGGTAAGCATCAAATGAGGTAAGCATCATAGACTTGATGCCACAGAACTGCTTATTTCCTTGGTTCTCCAGGTCTTACACAAGAATGTATCCAGGGAAAGAAGAATGAAATGTAAAGCATCTTTGCATCTTGTCCCATTTGCAACAGAAACAATTAGAAATTTTCTTTGATTTTGGTATGTTGTTTTCCAATTTTAGTTTCTTTTTTCTGAGTTTTCATCTTTTGCTGTTTCTATATATTTTTTGCATATATGTTTATATGTTGCATGTATGTTAAAATATGTTTATAAACATATTTTAATGAGAACTGGGAGAGGCTATCAGAACTGGGAGATTG
The DNA here is from genome assembly GCF_020171115.1 of Neogale vison. Classification (NCBI taxonomy): domain Eukaryota; kingdom Metazoa; phylum Chordata; class Mammalia; order Carnivora; family Mustelidae; genus Neogale; species Neogale vison. Next base: position 92,987,903 of record NC_058093.1, on the reverse strand, counting down.
CTTTTGAAGTCAGAAATTTAATAGTCAAAGGATGAGAAATTCCAATGAATTAGAGTAATATCTAGTATCAAATATCATAAGAGTTTCTGTAGCCCGGGTTATTAAGGAAGCTAGAGAGGATTTCTAGAAAGAAAAGTCAATGTAAAAGATTTCTAAAGGCAAAGAAAAATATGGAGAAAATTGTCCAATTGTTATTACACAATAACAGATTCTGCTGTTGGCCTCCTAACAGATTCCTGTATGAGGAAAGAAAATAGATTTGGCATACTCACACATTCTCATTGGAATTAATCTTTCTTTCTACTTAGTGACATTTGTTTCAGATCATTAGCAACTAAGAAGGCAGTGTGTAAGCTGGCAGGATAATTGTAGAAGAGATCCTTGGTTTACTGTTTCCCACTAAAAATCAAGGTCCAATTACTCAGGGATTCTAAAACAGAGGAAAAAGTAGCCTATGGGAGAAATAATGTGACCTTTATCTAAAAAGTATAAATTTTTTTTTGATACAGAAAAAAAATCCTTTCATTTCCAAAGGAGGAGGTTGTTTTTTTAATTGAGGTAGAATTGGTATGTAACATTAATTTCAGGCATACAAAATGATAATCTGATATTTGTATTGTGATAATCACAGTATGTCTAGTTAACCATCTATCACCATATAATTGACCCCTTTCACTCTTTTTTCCCCACTCCCAAACCACTTTCCCTTCTGATAACCACCAATCTGCTCTCTGTATCTATGAGTTTTATTTTGTTTGCTTGTTTGTTTTTTAAATTCCATATATAAGTGACATCATGGTATCTCTTTCTCTGACTTTTTGTGCTTAGCACAATACTCTCAAGGTCCATCTACATTGTTCAAATGGATAGATTTCTTTTTTATGGCTGAGTAATATTTCATTGTATATATACTGTACCTTCATCAATTCATGCACTTCTGAACACTTAGGTTGTTCCCATAACTTGGCTATTGTAAATAATGCTTCAATAAAATGTAGGGCTACTCATATCTTTTTGAGTTAGTGTTTTCATTTTCTTTTGATAAATAACCAGAAAAGGAATAACTGGATGATACTAGATCTATTTTTAATTTTTTAAGGAAACTCCATACTGTTTTCTACAGTGGCTGCACCACTTTACATCCCCACAGCAGTGTACAAGGGTTTCCTTTTCTCCACCACCTTTCAACACTTGTTATTTCTTGTCTTTTTGAAAATAGCTATTCTGTCATGTGTGAGATGATATCTCATTGTGGTTTTAATTTGCATTTCCTGGATACTTCATGATGTTGAACATCTTTTCATTTTTCTGTATATTATCTGAATATCGTATTTAGAAAATCTGTATATCATATTTAGAAAAATGTCTAGATCCTCTGCCTGTTTGTTGTTTATTTTTTTTAAATGGGGTTTTTTGGTCTGTTGTTTACTATTTGTTTTTGTTTTTGTTTTTGTTTTGTTTATTTTGCTTTTGTTATTGAGTTGTTAGAGTTCTTTTTATTTTTTGGATATCAACCCCTTATTGGCTAAATCCTTTGCCAATATTTGTTCCCATTCAGTAAGTTTCTTTTCATTTTATTAATGGTTTCTTTTGATGTGCTGACACTTTTTAATTTGACATGGTCCTAATTATTTTCCTTTTGTTGTCTTTTCTTTGGCATCAGATCCAAAAATTCAATGCCAAGACTGATGTCAATTTCCTTGCTATGTTTCTTCCAGGAGTTTCACAGTTCCAAGTCTTATAGTCAAGCCTTTAATCCATTTTGAGTTAATTTTTATGTATGGTGTAAGGTAGTGGTCTAGTTTCATTCTTTTATGTGTGACTGTCCAGTTTTACCACTATCTTTTATTGAAGAGACTACTGTCCTTTCCCCACTATATATTCTTGACTGCTATGCTATAAATTGACTTTATATGAGTTGGTTTATTTATGGACTCTCTATTCTGTTCCATGGATTTTTATGTCTCTTTTTATGCCAATACCATACTTCTTTGATTATTACAGCTTTGTAATATAGTTTAAAATAAATGAGCATGAAAATCGGGGAGTCTGTTCTTAAGATTGCTTTGGTTATTTGGGGTTTTTGTGGTTCCATAAAAGTTTAAGATTATTTGTAAACCACCTTTATGATCTTTGGTAAAATGGCACTGTAATTTTGATAAGGATTACACTGATAGAGATTACATTGAATCTGAAGATCGTGTTGGGTAATATGGACATTTTTATAAATATAATTCTTCTAATCATGAAGAATGTCTTTCCTTTATGTCTTCTTCAAATTCTTTCATCAATGTCATACTTTTCAGTGTACAGGTCTTTCACCTCCTTGGTTAAATTTATTCCTAGGTTTTTTTTTTTCTTTTTGTGCAATTGTAAATAGCATTATTTTCTCAAGCATGCTGATATTTTATTATTTTATAAAAATGCAACAAATTTCTTTATATTGATTTTGGACCCCACGATTTTCATTTATTTCATTTATTTATGAGTTTTATTGGTGGACTTTTTAGGATTCTCTATGTAATCCTCAAATAGTGATTGTTTTACTTCTATACCATTTTGGATGTTTTTTGTTTTTCTTGTCCGCTTGCTGTGACTAGCATTTCCAAACACCGTGATGAATAACAGTGGCAAAAGTGGACATCTTTGTCTTGTTCCTAATCAAAAAGGAAAAGCTATCAGCTTTTCACTTTTGAGTATGCTAACTGTGGATTGTCATATACAGCCTTTAGTATATTGAGGTATGTTCTCTCCACACCCTATTTGTTTAGGTGGTTTTTGTTTTTGTTTTTTAAGATTTCATTTATTTGACAGAAAGAGAGAGACAGTCAGAGAGGGAAATCAAGCAGGGGGAGTGGGAGAGGGAGAAGCAGGCTTCCCGCAGAGCAGAGAGCCTAATTCAGGTCTCTACCCAAGCATCCTGGGATCATGATCTCAGCCAAAGGCAGATGCTTAATGATTGAGCCACCTAGGTGCCCTCAGGGTTTTTTAAAATCATAAATCTATTTTGAATTTTATCAAGTTCTTTTTCTGCATCTATTGATTACTTTATCTCTCATTTTGTTTATATGGTGTATCTCTTCGATAAATTTGCTGATGTTGAACCATCCTTGCATTCCTGGAATTAATCTCACTTGATCATGGCATATAATCCTTTAATGTATTATTGAATTTGGTTTGCTAATATTTTGTTGAAGAGTTTTGCATCTATGTTCATCAGAGATATTGTTCTTTCGTGTGTGTGTGTGTGTAACATACTTGTCTAGTTTTCATATCAGGATAATGACGTCCTTGCAAAATGAATTTGGGAGCATTCCCTCCTCCTCAACTTTTTGGAAGAATTTGAGAAGGATAGTCATTAAATATTCTTTGAATCTTTAGTAGAATTCACCAGGGAAGACATCTTAAACTTTTGTTTGTATGGACGTGATTATGGTTTATTTCCTAATTTAATCTCTTTACTAGTAATTGGTTGCTTTGAGTTTTCTATTTCTTTGTGATTCAGTCTTAGAAGATTGTTTATTTCTCAAAATTGATCCATTTCTTCCATGTTATTCACTCTGTTGGCATATAATTGTTCATGGTAGTCTCTCATGATCCTTTATATTTCTGTGGCATTAATTGTAACTTCTCTTTCATTTCTGGTTTTATTTGAGCCTTCTCTCTTTATTTCTTCATGAGTCTAGCTAACATTTTGTCAATTTTGTTTATACTCTCAAAAAATCTGCTTAGTTTCATTGATCTGGATCTATTGCTTTTTTAGTCTCTATTCCACTTATTTCCACTCTGACCTTTATTATTTCCTTCTTTCTACTAATTCTGGGCTTCATTTGTTCCTTTTCTAGGTTCTTTTGATGTAATGTTGGATTATTTGAAGTTTCTTTGTTTCTTGACATAGGCATGTAACACTTATGAACTTCTCTTTTAGGACTGCTTTTGCAATACCATTCAACTCCACTGATTATGGATTGCTGCATTTCCATTTTCATTTGTCTCCAGATGTTTTTTGATTTCCTCTTTGATTTCTTCACTGACCCATGGTTTTTAGAGCATGTTGTTTAATCTCCACATACTTGTGTTTTTCAGTTTTCTTCTTATAATTGATTTCTAGTTTCATATAATTATGGTCAGAAAAGATGCTTGATATAATTTCAGTCTTCTTAAATTTATTAAGATTTGTTTTTAAACATATCATGTGATTTGTACTGGAGAATGTTCTATGTGTACTTGAGAAGAATGTGTATTTTGTTGCTCTTGGATGGAATGTTTTATATATTACTATTACATCTACTTAGTCTAATATGTCATTTAAGACTGATGTTTCCTTATTGATTTTCTGTCTGAATGATCTATCTATTGATGTAAGTGGGAGTATTAAAGTCCCCTACTGTTATGGTACTGTTATCAATTTTTTCCTTTATGTCTGTTAATACTTGCTTTATATATTCAGGTGCTCCTATGTTGAGTGCATATTTACAAATGTTACATCCTCTTGTTGAATGGACCTCACTATCATCATGGAATGGCTTTCTTTCTCTTCTATTACAGTCCTTGTTTTAATGCACACTTTACATCAAACTTCTTTTTTTTTTTTCATTTGCATGGAGTATTTTCTATACCTTCACTGTCTGTGCATATCTTTAGATCTCAAATGAATCTCTTATAGGCATATAGATGAATATCTTGCTTTTTAAAAAAATCTACTCAGCCACTGTCTTTTGATTAGCGAATTTAGTTCATTTATATTTAAATTTAGTCCATTTATATTTAAATATCACCTATAGCTATTTTTGTTAATTGTTTTCTGGCTGTTTTGTAGTTCTTCTCTGTTCCTGTCTTTCTTGCCCTCTTTCTTTCTGCTTTGATGACTTTTTTTAGTGATATGATTTTATACGTTTCTCTTTATCTTTTGTGTATTCACTAAAAGGTTTTGATTTGTGGTCACCATAATGCTTACAACTCTAACAGTCTACTTTAAGTCAGTAACAACTTAAGCTTGATCTTCTTCTAAAGCTCAATATTTTTATTCTTCCTCTCACATTTTACATTTTTGATGTCAAATTTGATACCTTTTAATATTATGTCTCTCTTAACTATTATTATAATCTTATTTACACTGCATTTGTCTTTTAAACTTTATACTAGTTTTATAAGTGATTCACTACCTTTACTACATATTTACCTTTCCAGTGAGATTTATCCTTTCTTATGTATTTTTGTTACTAATTAACACCCTTTCTTTTCAGCTTAAAGAACTTTCTTTAACACTTCTTATAAGGCTAATTTAGTAGAGATGAATTCTTTTAACTTCTACTTGTCTGGAAAATTCTTCATCTCTCCTTCTCTCCTTCAATTCTGAATGACAACCTTACTGGGTAGAGTATTCTTGGTTGTTAATTTTACTCCTTTCGCACTTTGAATATATGATGTTATTCTTCTTTGCCTTACAAAGTTTCTGCTGGAAAGAATCAACTAATAGTCTTATGCAAACTTCCCTTGTATTTAAGTAGTTGTTTTCTTCTCACCATTTTAAAAATTCTCTCTTTAAGTTTTGACATTTTGATTATAATATGTCTTGATAGGGATCTCTTTGGGTTTATCTTACTTGGAACTCTGTAATTCCTGGATCTGAATGTTGGTTTCTTTCCCCAGGTTTGGGAATTTTTCAGCCATTCTTTCTTCAAAATGATGATAAATTATTCTGCTTTAACCCACTCTGCTGTTGAACTATTCTGGTGTATTTTTCAGTTCAGTTATCATATTCTTCAGTTCTATAATTTGTTTGGTACTTTTCTATACTTTCTGTCTCATTGTTAACATTCTTATTGTGCTCATTCATTTATTTGAATTCAGTGAATATTTTTTCACCATTACTTTGAACTGTCTATCAATTAGATTATTTATCACCATTTCATTAAGGTCCTTTCCTGAGGTTTTTATCTTATTCTTTTATTCATAACATATTCCTCTCTTTCTTAATTTTGCTTGATATCTGTTTCTATGTGAGACAGCTATCTATCCCAGTCTTGAGAAAATGACCTTATGTAAGAGATGAACTTTATCATTTAAACAGCTTGCCCAGCTCTTAGTTCTGTCTCTCAAACCTTTGTCCCTGTCCTAGTAGTGTGATTTGTTCATGACAGGTCCTTGCTCTTGAGGGTGTGCCAAGACCTGTCAGTGTTCAAAATGGAGTGATCTCATTCAGCACATACTTTCAGGCTAATTGGAAATCAATCATTTGAAAGCAACATATTAAAAATGTACACAAGGGGCACCTGGGTGGCTAGCCTCTGCCTTCAGCTCAGGTCATGATCCCAGAGTCCTGGGATCAAGTGTCACATCAGAGCCTATTTCCCCCTCTCTCTCTCTGCCTACCTCTCTGCCTACTTGTGATCTCTGTCAAATAAATAAATTAAATCTTTAAAGAAATAAAAATTAAAAAGTACACAAATATATACAATCCTGTAGGTTCACAGTCATATCATAGTGCACTGATGGCCTCTAGACTAGAACTGGAGGTGCTCCCTGGGTGACAGGGACAAGAATTGAGACTTCAGAGGAGTTTACCTGCTCCTTTCTGGGAGTGAGCTGTGGTAAAACCAAGGGAGGGTGAAAAGATGGTGTCTCCTTGCTTGTGTTTCTACAGAATGCATCTGCATGTGTGGCAAATCTGAAGCCTGTCCCTTAGGCTAAAACCCTGTCATAAGTAAATGAGTCTTCTTCACAGACATACTAGAGGTGTGTTTTAGTCTATGGAATGTCCTGGGTATGGTAAGTAATTCTATGATGTAAGTCCTATTATATCCCAACTTTAGAGATCAGGAAACTGAGGCACTTAATTGTTAAGTAAGTAAGGTCATGGTCGTAAGTGACATGGCCAAGACTGATTTGTAGATAGTCTGGCTCCAGGATCTATGCAGACTAACCATTATACTATACTGCCTCTGCCATCTTATCACATTTTCCTAGTAAACATGTTTTTCCACTGTAAGAGACATTTATTTATAGACATTCTCTTAAAATCTACAAAAATCACTCCCTTTCTGCATTCTTAATTGATGAAACTTGTTTTTTTGAAATTCCCCCCAAAAATAAAGCATTCAGAAGATAATTACCTCATCTTTCCATCATCAGATTTCCTAGCCTCTATAATCAGTATCCAATAACCAAGTTTCTGATATAGCAGGTGAAACATCCTTGCTCAAACAGAGTTGGTAAAACTAGTCTGTCTAAAAAGGGAATTGACTTTTACTCCTCCTGCCTGCTCAGGAATTTGACTCTTACATCTCATCACTCTACTTATTATGTGATTCCTAATGAATTATGTGGTAGAGGCAGTGATGCTCATTAAAGATTTCAATTGCTTTCCTAAATTTACCAGTCATTAGGCAGGCCATGTGATTACTTCTGACCAAGTAAATATATAACCATCTCAGACTAAAGAGTGAAAAAACCCATGTACAGTGATCTAGTCTTACTCGTCTGCTATAGCAGCTAAAGAGTTTTCATATTTGAGATTGTGCACACATAGGACCTATGGAGCCTCAGTCAGGCTGTGGCCTCAAGAAATTATGGGTAGCAGACCTTCCAGCCTACCATCCTTAAACATGTACCTTAGGTGAGAAATAAACCTTTGTTGTAGTAAACCACTGGAATTTGGGGACTAATTTGTTACTGCAGCATAACTTAGCCTACCCTGACTAATACAGCATACAAATATCTTATTAAAAACTCTCTTGACTCGACATTCCCATTCAGTAATTGTCAACTTATTCTACTTTTTATAGAAAAAAAATCACTGAATGTATTATCTACACTCAGTCTCCACTTCCTTGTCTTTAAAAAAAAAAAATCTGTAATCAGGCTTTTTTCCTCACTCTTAGAAAATGTCACTAAATGCATCAGTCAGTTCAATGTCCTTATGTTATCTAACTATTATCAAACTTTATTCTCAGTGAAATTTGTTTATTTCACAGTTGACTTCCCCTTAATTTCAGTTGCCAGTTTCTTTTTCTCTACTCTTTCCTAAATATTATCCTGCCCCCAATTTTGGTCCTTGCCCTTCCTCTCTATCTCCTTCAGTGATCTTATCATTTTCTGCATCTATACGCTGATGATACCCCATTCCTATACTGCATCCAGACCTCTCCCTGATGTTGGACTCATCTCTGAGCAGCGAATAGTAATAGTTTAGAAGTATCTAAAACATAATGTGTTCAAGTCAAAACTTTTTATTCCTACCTCAATCCTTATAAACATTGGTTTCTTCACTATTTCCTTCATTGCAATCACTAACATTCACTCACTTTTTAGACTCAGTCATAGCCTATGCACTGGATGAAAGTTGTATGCTGCTAAAATTCCAGATTGCTCCATTCTTTTCATTATTCATTCCCCAATCTCAACTTTACCCACATATAATCCATCACAAAGCTCTGTTGGGTTTACCCTCAAAATATATCCATGTCCTACTACTTCTGCTCACTTCTTTAAACATCACATATCTCTAAGATACCATCGCCTTCGTGGACATTAGAAACAGACTCTCACAACTGGTCTCCTTGATTCTCTTCTCACCACACTGCAGTTTATTCTCTACACAGTCACAGGGAGCTCTTTAATACCATATATCAGATTATGTCACTTCCCCTGCAGTATTCTTCTACTTTTCATCACATTTAGAACAATAGCCCAGCTGCTTTCCAAGGACTCCCTTGGCCTACACAACTTGCCTCTGCTACCTTTCAGCCTTAATTCCTGCTCTGCTCCTTCTGACTCTCTCCACTTCAGCTATGTTGACCTCCTTGAGGGTTCTGAAACACTCTAAGCTAGTTTCTGCATCAAGAGCTTTACATTTGCTATTTCCTTCCTATGCTGTTACCTCCCTATTGAAGACTATTTTATAGTTCTTCACACTACTTGTTCCTACATATCTTCAGATCTCTGCTTAAATATCCCCTCCAGAAAAGCCTACTCTGACATCCATTCTAAAACAGACTTTCAATTTCCTACACTCCCTCTCACTTTCAATTTCTTGGTAACATTCACCACACTATAAACATATATTCTTGTATATACTTGTTTATTCAACTATTTAGTTTCTGTCTTCCTTAATACATCTGAAGTGCAGGAAATTTGTCTTATCACTGGATTTCCAGTGCTCAGAATAAATCTAGGCATCTAGTAGATGTTCTGTGATTATATTAATGAGTTAATTAATAAGTCACACATGTCTACTTTTACACATGATTCTTTAGGAATTTTATCATTTCTTTCAATGAAAGGGAAAGATTCATTGAGACAGAAAATATTTCTGACATAGAGAAGATCAGCAATGATCCCTAGCTGAACAAAGGCCAATTCTACAAATAGTTGATGAACTGGATGAATTTTGGTCAATTCATTTTTTTAAAAATCACCTCCCGAAAGTGTAGGTTTTTGCGGTCCCTAGATCAGCCATGCAGTCAATCCAATTCAGCCTCAGAAGAGGAAAACAGATTGAATGTATTTAAACCTATATTTTTTATTCTCCCCAAATGGGCAGTCTATAACTTGGGCAATCTCCAACACAAAAATACATAAATTTATTAAAATATCTATAGTGTTAACCTTGTTGCATCCACTTTCCTGCTGCATGATTTCCTCTTCACATTCTAGTACTTAAAAATCCCTTGTCCTTGTTACTAGAAAAACTAATGTTGGAATCCCTTCTAATCTTCATGTTTCCTGAATGCATACTAATAGAAGGGAAAGAGACCAACAGTCTCATCTGTGGTTACTCCAAATACAGCCTCATCTTCATCTTCATATTTGAGCACTAAATTTAAGAGCAAAATTCATCACAGAGCAAAGGGGCACATTTTAGCAGTTAAGCTTCAGGACAACTTGATCCGACCTAAATGCTTTGTAATCTTTCATTAAACAAAAGCTTTAGCTTCTGTAATCCTCCTCTGTGTCTATCCCTATGAAGCCTCCTAAGGTTGAAGCTGCTGCCCATGTCATTTTTATAAACAACATAGATCTCTGCCCAAAAATAGTTTTCCAAGGGTGGTGGCAGCAGAGTCAACTTGACTCAAGTATCCTGAGTCCTATTTCCCTCCCTTTAGAAATATGTCCAAGCAAAGCCTGAAAATCCTTTGCTTGTACTCTTACCGCACAGACGTCCTGTTACTGAGCATCCAGGCAGCCAAGGGCCCTAGCTCATTAAAGCATGACTGAGGGACTACTGTGTCTGTCTGCACCTTCTGTTCTTGAAATTCCAAGAAAAGCTTTCCATTTGTCCTGTAAACATGCACTGTGCTTCACTGTGCCACACTGTACCCCTGGCTCCACCCAAAGTCTGGTGTCTTTGATAGGGTCCTTTGGTGGCTGTGAAATTCTGTTTCTCTTTCTGAAGGGAAACATCAAGGAAGTTCAGGCTCCATGACTCCAGACTGATGCCCCAAAGAAAAAACAGTCTAGCCAGGGTTGAAATGGCTCATGCTGGCCCAGTCACTGTGAACGTTCTAACAGGCATCTTAATTTTTTTCAGGCATCTTTAATACATGCTGATGAAAGCCTGCATATAGAGAGTGAAAAGCTATAATTCAAATAAAAGCCAAAAAGTAAAAAATAATTTAAAATATATGCAGAGGGGCACCTGGGTGGCTTAGAGGGTTAATCTTCTGCCTTCAACTCAGGTCATGGTCTCAGGGTCCTGGGATTGAGTACCACATTGGGCTCTCTGCTCAGCAGGGGGCCCGCTTCCCCCTTCTCTGCCTACTTGTGATCTCTTTCTCTCTATGTCAAAAAGATAAATAAAATATTTAAAAAATAAAAAAAATCGCCCTCAACCCGCAAGGACGACAAGAAGCCCCGGTTCAGATGTATCTTCTCTCTCTTTATTTCCGCAAGTCTACACACTTATATACGTTTACATGACCAATCAGCGAGCAGGGTGACCAATAAGGGGCCAAGCAATGGGGAGAGCCAATGAGAGTCCTGTTACTATGCTGATTAAATTTGAAACAGCCAATGACTATGTCCTCCTTTAGGAGAGCTTCACCAGAACGTTCGTTGTTTACTTGCAGCGTATTTTGCTGGCAGCGAGCCAAGCGCCATCTTGTAATGGCGGGAACTTTCCCGGCTGGAGGTGGTCCCTGACAAAAAAATATATATATGCAGAAACATCAGAGAGACCAATGCGACTGGGTATATACACATACACACAAATACAAACACAAACACACACACACACACACACACTCTGCAAGAGAGCAACAGTCCTTCTGTCCTCTTACAAGCCCACACTCTAACTATTTGTGACAGAAAACAATCTCTGGATAAATCCTCATAGGATAAAGACCTATTTTAACTTTATCTAATATCTAGAACTCTGGACTCAGACTCATTAGTCACTATCTCTAGAAATGACGATAACTGGATTCTCAACAAGTAGCTTATTTTAATGAAAGGAGTATGGAAGCTGGAATTAAAAAGACCTAGCTTTAAATCAGACTCCATTTATTAACTGTGCAACTATAAGCAAGTACCTTAAATACTCTGAGCCTCCATTTCCTCACATACATAAAGCTTTTTGGAAGCATTAAGGATGATGTGCATGAAGAGGTAAGAACAGAGTAAGATCTCAGGGAATTGTAGGTAGTTTCTACTACAGATCAACTCTTACTCTTGTTGGATAAAACACATCATCTCTTTGGACTCCACTTTTTTCCTCAAAGAACCAAGTCTAGGGCTCAAAGATTCAAAACTTAGTGTTTACACTTATGGAAGAATGACTGATGATATAAAGAATCAGGACTTTCTTGAAAAATTTGATGAGTCTCTTCACTCTCCTTGGTGTGTCTTCAGGGTAGATGGACAAAAGTTCTGTCTCTAAATATGCACAGGTGTTAATAAAATGGAACAGGACGATGGTAAGTCTTTAGTGAGGAAAGTGTAAAATTTCCACTCTCATCTTGGCTTTGTGCTCACTTGCTCTCTTTCTTTCCTTTCTTCTTTCTCAATCTCTTTCTCCCTTTCTCTTTCCAAATGGAGAATGGAGGATGTACTGTCTCAGGCTTACATTTCACGAGATTATTAATATGAACATCCTTATAAAACTATAGGCAAACAAACTTATTATTAACTATGTAAACATTATTGCAATGTCTCCAGTTTTTCTTTGAGATATATTAAGTTCAACTCTGGACTGTCCTAGAAAACAGTAACTGAAATGAAGTAATGTCCCTGAAGTGTCATATAAAGAATGCTGGATGAAGGGATCATATCATCTTGCATTTGGAAAGTTTCCCAACAGTCTTCTTTCCACACCCTATATTTTATTTGTATTAGACAATTTCATCTGTCATCCAGGACTGCCACTTTCTTTCTACATACGACAGTAATGCAGCTGGACTCAGTGTCATCGTTTTAAAAATGTATGCGTATATAAGAACTTCCTTAATCTTTTATTTACAAGGTAGGTAATAGAATTTAGATGGGATTAATCAGTACATAGTTATATGTATATGTATATATACATAAACATACTGTTTTGAGTTGAGTAGCTGGCATTTTTCATTTGCTTTTTTCAGGCGATCAATCAATCAAGCTAATCAATCCTTAAATAGCTTTCAAAAGACATGAACTGGTCTGGCTCAAACAGTGGAGTTTTCATTTCTTCTTATATTGATTACAGTAACTACAATAACAAGCCAATATCCACAGGGTAAAACTAATCTTTCTTATGCTGGTGAACAGTTGGTGAATTGCATTGACCTATTTTTCTTTAAAGATGTAAACTATGTTTAATCATCAAACATGTACTCAAATTGCCCAATTCCCACTTGTTTTTCAGCTTTACAGGACTCTAGTGAGTCAAAGTGTAACTCCACACACCAAACCTTTTGTAAATGAACTACTGAAAGACAGAACTCCAACCTCAGAACAAATGTTAGAGTTAAGATGGAGTCTTAGCGCTGGTACCTGGTCTTCTTTAGCATCATTCTGATTTGTACTTCTGTAGTTTTCTGTTGCTGTGTAACAAAGGAGCTTAAAACAACACATATATTTATTATCACACACATTTTAGTGGGTCAGAAATTTGGGCACCTCTTAAATGAGTCCCGTATTTAAGGTCTCACAGGGTTGCAACCAGTGTGTTGTCAGCTGGATTGAGTTCTCATTTGAAGGCTTGAAATTATCCATATCCAAACCTACTACCTTTGTAAGTAGACTTTACTTTCCTCATGGAAATAGATAGGGTTGAGCCCCCTGGCTTCTTACTATTGGAGGTTGGGGCTGCCCTCAGTTCCTAGGACCCACCTACGATTCCTCACTGGATCGGCTTTTCCTAATGGCTGCTAACTTCATGTTAACAGGGTGAGTCTCTACAGCATGTTTGCTACCAAGGTCCTTTTAAATAACAATGTATTAATGGGCATGACATCCTTTATTTTTGTCATATTCTGTTGGTAAAAAAAATCAAGTCAAAGGTCCCACTCACAGTCAAAGAAAGGGAATTTAAAAAGACCATGAAGACAAAGAGGTAGAAGGCTTGGGAGGTAGGGCTCATTTTATAATCTGTCCAATGAAATAGGTACAAAAGGCAAAATATTGGGAAAGGCATAAAGGAGGATTCAGAGCACCAACAGTCTTCAAGAAGATAAGACTGAAGGCAGAGATGGAGATGATAATATGACCAGCCAAATAAGACTAACACCTAGAACAACTCTAAACTCCTATTTTAAAAAAATATTTGCTCTGGGGAGGTGGGTTGGGGAATGGGTGAAATAGATAAAGGGGATTAAGAGTACACTTATTGTGATCAGCATGGGATAATGTAGAGAAATGTTGAATCATTATATCATACACCTGAAACTAATATAATACTATATTAATAACATTTCAATAAAAATATAAAAAAAATTTATTCCATGTTTATATAGAGAAGAAATAAAGGGCTATGAAGGGAAGAAAGAGGAAAAATGCTGAGGACAGCAGTCAAATTTGGAAACTCACTCAGTAAAATAAATCCTTGCATTTAGCTGCCTTTAGAAGGTAGTTACCATCTGCTACTATTCAGTTATGCTGTCCATAGCCCCACCATCCTAACCCAAAGTATCCTATAACATTGTTCCTTTTAACTACAAGTGATACTCATTCTAAGACAAATTTTGATAAATTCAATTTTCTCTCTTTCCATTCCTGAAGATAGAGCAGAATGTAACAGGTCAACTCCCAAGTAAAAGACTGTACCCTTAACTGATGCTTTTATGCTTACTAGGAAGAGTTTTAAAACTTGACAATGCAAACAATTAGGATGGGTAATAGCCTTAACTATTATTCAGGGTTTTTTTAATTAAAAATTTTTATTATGTTCAATTAGCCAGCATAATTTTGTCAAACACTAATTGGAATAACTTCTAACTATATAGGTGTCTATTTACAACTGCCCAATTCAGGTTTCTGGAAACTCTACCTTGTCAGAATTCAGATCTGGAGAATTTACTGTCCTACAGAGAAATTAGGGTGGAGTATTAACTTTGTAAATGAAACTACAGAACTTCCTATAAATACTTTCATATTCTTTGAAATAAGACAACATAGATGGAACAAAACAGGAATACCAATTATGATCTAGATATCTTAAATTAGAAAAAAAAGAAAAGAAGGAAAGAATGAAAAAAATATACAATTAATTTTTACTTATGATCACTTCCTCTCACGGTTCTCTTTGGAAATTCCTACCTTGTCCAGCAGAACTCCTGAGGTAAGGGCCCTAAGTAAGGGGAGCATCAGAGTATCTACCACAATTTTTGCTACCTGCCTGGCCTCTGGAGGCACTGACTTGTGACCCAGGTTTGTGCCTCATTTAATTATTTCAGCTCTTTCTCTCCTTTAGGAGATCCATGGTGGAGGGCTGGGGCAGGAACAAAAACCAAAAACAAAAAAAATCTCTTGGTTAAAACTTTATCCCTTTATCATTTATTTTTGATTGCTAAATCACTTTCCCCACCTTATTTCCAGATACACCAAAAGAAGTACCTCAAACTCATTGCAATCAAAATATTCTTTGTCCCAAAAATGTAACCAAGGAAACCTTCATGACTACATTAGAGCTTGAAGTAGGATATCTGTGGCAGAAGAATTCCTGTATACCCAACCCAGACCTACCTTCTCCCTTTCTGGAGGCATTAGCTTAGTTCAGGCAATCTCTTCACAGCCCAAAGTGGGGGCATACTCAGGTATGACTATTCATTCTCACACTAGTCTCTTGCCAGACTGCCATTTTTACTTCTCTCCGAGTATCAAAATCTGGCTGCTCCTTCAGGGTTTGTCTTCAGTCCCTGTGACTTGTCTCTGCTCCAGTGGTCTCAACATGGGCCATATAGTAGAATCTCCTGGAAGATCTAAAAGAAAAAAAAAATACAATGTCCAGATCCCAAGCATGCTTATTTAGTTGGTCTAAAATGAAGCATGAACATTTTTAAAGCAGTCCTCAGGTGATTCCAATGTGCAGCAAGATTTGAAGACTATTTTTACATTTAATTCCATTCAACTTGAATCATCACATTTCCTTTTGTCCTTTAATTACATTGTCCATATTTCCATGTGTAACTATTTCAGCTTAGAGTTAAAAAGCTTCTTGTTCCTCCAAGTATGGATCCCCATTTGCTCATCCAGTCAAGAATAGCTTTTCATCTTTAAAACAGAGAACTGACTCTGCTAGTCTTGAGCTTAAATATAAGGAGGGAAAGTGTCACTTTGGGGCATGGGACTGAAAACACCATTTACTGTTGAACAACCATTGTGTACAAATGATATCAAAGCCTTACTGGCAGAATAGAAGTTAGCAGTGTCATGGGACTTGAGGGGTTCTTGGCAAAACATTTGATTTAAATATCTTTTAATATTAGTGCCACATTAACAGAAATTCTGTCATTGGAGATTCATGTATTTGGATTAAGATTTCCCCTCTTTAGGAGCTTTTCATTAGTCATAAATAATCTTAGAAGGATTCATTAAGACCTTTGTGTGAAATGGCTCACAGGGTCACTGTTGCTTGCAATAAGAAGAGGCATATACAATTACCACTTGTAATAGATTTTGTCTCCTTCTCTTTTCTGGGATTTCCATAAATGCAGAGCTATGCCTGTATTAACTATTATGTCCCCAGCACCTAATTTAGTATGTGGACTAAATAGATTATAGTAAATGCCTTTGAATGAATGATGAATGAATGAATGGTGAATAAAAGAATGATCTAACACCCTTGAGCAAATGGATGGCCACAATTAGTTATGAATCCTGAAAGAATAGAAAGAGAAAAAGAAAAAAGAAAAAAGAATTCTTGGGGGAAAAACATTACCGTGGCATAGTTTTCCTGGAGTTTGAGTCTTTGTACAACCTTATCTCATAAAGTGTGTTAATAACAATTCTCTAATAGGTCCATTTTGAGGTTGTTGACTTCTTTTGCTGGGCTTTTCCCTCCACCATTTTTCTTCTTAAATAATATTAATAAAATGAATAGAGCTACTGAAGATAGTGGAGGAGTAGGAAACTGAAATAGCATTAGGTCCCAGGAGTTCAGCTAGATATTTATCAAACCATTCTGAACACCCACAAACTCAACAGGAGATAGAAGAGAAGAGCAGCAATTCTAGGAACAGAAAATCGACCACTTTCGGGAAGGTAGGATGTGCAGAGAAGTGAATGCAAAGCGATGAGAAGATAGACCCTTGCAGGGAGGTGGGAGGTGCCATCTTCCGGCAAGCAGTGGAGCAGCAGAGCACAAAAACAGAACTTTTAGAAGTCTGCCAGAAAGGAAAATTGATCCAGAGGCTAAGCAGGAGTGGAGCCCTCACGAGGACAGTGTAGTCTCAGGATCTGTGGGGTCACAGTCTGAGTGTGGCTGAACTCCCAGGTATTGGAGCAGGGAAGCCAACTACAGAGACAGAGCTGAGGTGGGAGCTCTCATCTCAGGATTACCTTAAACTGTGATCTGGAGCACCATCAGGGTCACTGCTCTTCAGGCAGGGACCCCACAAGTGGCAGATCTGGAGAGACCCGCTCCTTCCTCCTTTGGCAAAAGTGGTGCGGGAATGAGTGGCAGAAATCTGCTGGGTTTGGAGACTCCAAACAGAGTCATGTGCCAGGGACAGAAACATTCGGGCACAGGCCGAGTGAGCTTGAAGCGCATCGGAAGACCAGGGAGTGGGAGGGATAGACTGCTTTGCTTTGAGGGTTCGCTGAAAAGTGGGGCCCCGAGCTCTCAGCTCCTATGGGCAGGAGATTGGGAGGCCATCATTTTTATTCCAGTCCTCCAAAGCTCTATGGAAAGCGTTCAGGGAACAAAAGCTCCCCAAAGGGAATCTGAGGATATTGCTTAGTCTGAGGATATTACTCCTGGCAAGGGTGGTGCAATTCTGCCTCAGGCATAGACATTTGAGAATGCAACAGGCCCCTCCCCCAGAAGATCAGCAAGAACATCCAGCTAAGACCAAGTTCACCAATCAGATCAATGAGAACTGCTAAACTCCAGAGCTAAGGGAAAGCAACACATAGAATTCAAAGCTTTTTCCCATGATCTTTTAGTCTTGCAAAGGTAAATTTTTTTTTTTTTTGCAAAGGTAAATTTTTTTAATTTTAGTTTTTTCTTATTCAATTTTTTGCTTTTCCTCATTCCCATTTTAACATTAACTGTTTTATCTTATCAATACCTTTTTTTTAAAATCTTTTAAAATTTTTATCGTTATAGTCATATCTTATCCCCTTGTTGTATTTGAACTTATTTTGTATACATACAGGGTTTTTTTTTCTTTAAAATTTTGGGATATAATTTCTTCAAATAGATCAAAATATACCCTAAATCTAGCTCCAGCCGGATCATGTCATCTCCTCTTTTCTTTTCCTTTTTCCAACCAATTTATCTTATCAGTTCCTTTTTTAGAATCTTTTTTAAGTTTTCATCATTACAGTCATGTTCTATCCCATCATTGTGTTTATCCTTATTTTTGTATATATTAAAGTTTTTCTTTCTTTAAAATTTGGGGAGGTAGTTTCTTCTAAGAGACCAGAAAACACCCAAAATCAAGTGGGTGGCTCTGTTCTATTCACCAGTCTAATATATATTTATTTTTTCTTTTTAAAATTTTTTTCACCCTTTCTTCTCCCTTTGGTTTTGGGTCTCTTCTGACTTGGCTAGCATATATTTTTCTGGGGTCTTTGTCACCCCTTTAGTATTTTATTCTCTCATTCATATATTCTTATCTGGATAAAATGACAAGGCACAAAAACTCACCACAAAAAAAAGAAAAAGAGGCAGTACCATGGGTAGGAACCTATCAATACAGACATTGGTAATATGTCAGAACTAGAGTTCAGAATGATAATTATCAAGGTGCTAGCTGTGCTCAAAAAAGGCATGGTAGCTATTAGAGAATCCCTTTCTGAGAAATAAAATCCCTTTCTGGAGAAATAAAAGAACTAAAATCTAATTGGGTTGACATCAAAAAAGCTATTAATGAGGTGCAATAAAAAATGGAGGCCCTTACTGCTAGGATAAATCAGGCAGAAGAGAGAATTAGTGATATAGAAGACCAAATAACAGAGAAGCTGAGCAAAAGAGAGACAAACAACTACTGGGCCAGAGGGAAGAATTCAAGAGATAAGTGATACCATAAGGTGAAACAATATTAGAATAATTGGGATCCCAGAAGAAGAAGAAATAGAGAGAGGGGCAGAAAGTATATTGGAGCAAATTATAATAGAGAATTTCCCTAATATGGCAAAGGGAACAAGTATCAAAATCCAGGAAGCACAAAGAATCTCCCTCAAAAGTCAATAAAAATAGGTCCATACCCTGTCATGAAATAATAAAACTTACAAGTCTTAGTGACAAAGAGAAAATCCTGAAAGCAGCTCAAGACAAGAGGTCTGTAACATACGATGGTAGAAATATTAGATTGATAGCAGACTTATCCACAGAGACCTGGCAGGCCAGAAAGGACTGGCATGATATATTCAGAGCACTAAATGAAAAAATATGCAGCCAAGAATACTATTTCCAGCTAGGATGTCATTAAAAATAGGAGAGATAAAAAAACTTCCAGGACAAAAAAAAAAAAGAGAAAGAGAGAGAGAATTTGCAAAGACCAAACCATCCCTCCAGGAAATATTGAAAGGGGTCTTCTAAGCAAAGACAGAAAACCTAAAAGTAATAGACCAGAAAGGAACAGAAACAATGTACAGTAACAGTCACCTTATAGGAAATACAATGGCACTAAATTCATATCTTTCAATAGTTACCCTGAATATAAATGAGCTAAATGCCCCCAATCAAAAGTTACAGGGTATAAGAATGGATTTAAAAAAATAAAAAATAAAAAACAAAACAAACAACAACAACAAAAAAACCAAGACCCACCCATTACCAGAATGGATTAACAAGATTAAAAAAAAAGGGGGGGGGGACAAGATGGCGGGGTAGTAGGAAGAGGCGCCTTTTCAGCCTGTACCCCAAAGTGAGCTGATTACCTACCAAAGAACTCTGATCACACATGAAATCAGCCTGAGATCAGAATTATACACGTCTGGATCTCTACAGGGGCAGAAGACGCCAGTGGGCAGGTAAAGCAGAATTTGAACGGTGGACTGATATCGGAAGATAAACAAAAGGGGGAGGGAGCCACCAGAGGCGACCGGTGCGAAAGTAATACCCCAATACGAGGGAGAGTGCCCTGCGTCTGGGGACAAGCATTAACTTGGAGACTGGTTGAAAGCACTCCAAAAGAGCAAAGGATCTCGGGGGGAAATTGTGGGAATCGGGGCGGCTAGGGACAGGGGCTTAAGTCCCCGGTCCCAGACAGCCTCCTGGGCTCTGAGGCAGAGAGAGTGCGGCGGAGAAACCGCACTTGGTCCCTAAGCCGCCAGCACGCCCAAGAATGCGTGGGTTCAGGCTCCTGTGAAGGGATGGGAGCCGCGCTGGTCTGCAGAACGCGCGCTAGCCCTACCACAAAGCTCGAGATACGCGCGCACGTCCCTCATGCTCCACTGAGTTACAAAGGCCCGGCCGGGGCTCTTTGACCCGCGCCATTGTTTCAAAGCCTAAGCCGAGCGCCCGAAACTCTTCCCCGGAGAGAGGCGCGCAAAAGCCCAGCCTGGGGCTTACGGACCAACGCCCCGTTCTCAGTGCCCCAGACGCGCGCCCGACCTGTAGCCGCCTCTGAAAAGAGGTGCGCGCAAGCCGGGCACTCCCAGCCCGGGCCAACGGCAAAATCTCAGTGTGCGATCGCTGCTTGGAACCTCTCTGGCGGTCGGGAGCTCCCAGACAGCCGCCACTGCCTTGGCTTTGGGGACGAACAGAAGATCCTGCGCCCCCAGGGTCTGCAACTTGGAACCTGCGCTGCCAGCTGCCAAGGGGGAATTTATTCAGCTTCTGCACCCAGACTGAGGCTTCTCTCTGAGAGGGAGATCAGGGTGCGGTTTGATTTCTTCTAATACTACAAAAACCATCAAAGGCGGTCAAGGTGTGAGGGAAAAAAGTGAACAAGCATAAAAAACCACCAGAGAACAAAAGCCTGAAAAAAAAAACAGTTTCCCCAGAGCCCACCCCCTTGAGGGGTGCGGGGGAACTCAACTCAGGAAACATCATTGACTGACAACCCACGTGGCAGGCCCCTCCCCCAGAAAACAAACCAAAAAAGAGGGAAAAAAAAAAAAAGGACTACAAGAGAACCACCACTACTTCATAGGAAAGCTTGTATTGTTCACTCGTTTCCACTATTCCGGTTCATATATTTTTTTTTTTACACATAGGTAATTTTTTTAACCTATTTGCCATCACAGCGAGCTGTACAGTACATCAAATTCCATAATACCTTTCTAACCTGAACTTTTTGACACATACACCTATGTTTTTCTTTTGCATTTTTATTTTTTGAATTCCTTTTTTTAAAATTTTAGTTTAGTTTAGTCTAGTATATTCTTTTTTATTTTTATCCCCTAATATTCATATAGAGTTAACTTCAAAGGAATCCCCTTTCCCCAATCATTACTACCCCTATAGGTAAACCAATTTTTAATCCCCTTTATCTTAGGAAAGTTGAGTCCTTTAACAAAGATATCAAGATACATCCAGGAAGAATCAAAACAACCTTCCTCACACACACTGAGAATTTATAAGAACTCTCCCATCTTCTTCCACCAGTGTTTCTGTGTTTTTTGTGTTTGTCCTGATAGCATATAAATTTTACACTTGTGGTTCTTTTTGACGAGGTTCTTTCTTTATTTGCATATATATATATTATTTTCTTTCTCTTGCCATATAATTGTATCAGTCTTTTTATCTCTTTTTGTTTGTCTACTTCATAAATCTTACCTTGGGGCCCATCTGGGCTGAAACTTCTCTTTCATCTTCCCTTTCTTTCCTGTCTCTCTCTCTCTCTCTTTTTTTTTTCTTTTTCTTTTTCTTCTTTTCCTTTTTTTCTTTTTCTTTTTCTTTTCTTTTGTCTCTCATTTGGGTGGGGAATCCTGATTGCTCAGAAGTGTTCCAGGGTGCACCTTGACTGCACCAGAGTTGATACATCCAGCTACATCTGTTCACTCTTCTCCCACCAAAATGACTAGGAGGAGGAATGCCCAACAGAAGAAAAATACAGAGGATGGACCTTCTGCAACAGAGCTAACGGCTATCAACATAGACAATATGTCGGAAAGAGAATTCAGGCTAACAGTTATCTAGGCAATAGCTAGGTTGGAGAAAGCCATGGATGACCAAACAGAATTGATTAGGGCCGAACTGAAAGCGACCAGACAGGATGTCCACAATGTTAGGGCAGAGCTTAAAGCTACCAGGGAGGAGGTCCACAATGCTCTCAATGAGTTCCAATCTAATCTAAACTCTCTCAAAGCTAGGGTAACTGAGACAGAAGATAGAATTAGTGATCTGGAGGACAAACAGATAGAGAGAAAGGAGCAGGAGGAAGCCTGGAACAAACAGCTTATATCCCACAAAAGCAGAATCAGGGAAATAAATGATGCCATGAAGCGTTCCAATGTCAGAATTATTGGAATCCCTGAAGGGGAGGAGAAAGAAAGAAGTCTAGAATATATAGTGGAACAAGTCCTTCATGAAAATTTTCCGAATCTCGCGAATGAAACCAGCGTTCATGTACTAGAGGCTGAACGGTCTCCACCCAAGATTATACATTCCAAAAAAACATCACGACACCTGATAGTCAAATTGAGGAATTATAATTGTAGGTATAATCTCTTGAAAGCCGCCAGGGCAAAGAGGCTCCTTACTTACAGAGGGAAACCCATCAGAATAACGTCAGACCTGTCCACAGAGACCTGGCAAGCCAGAAGAGGCTGGCAAGATATATTCAGGGCACTAAATGAGAAGAACATGCAGCCAAGAATACTTTATCCAGCAAGACTGGCATTCAAAATGGATGGAGAGATAAAGAGTTTCCAAGACCGGCAAGGCTTAAAAGACTATGCAACCACCAAGCCGACACTGCAGGAAATATTAAGGGGGGTTCTATAAAAGAGGAAAAATTCCAAGAATAGCATTGAACAGAAATATAGAGACAGTCTACAGAAAGAAAGACTTCAAAGGTAACTCGATGTCAATAAAAACGTATCTATCAATAATCACTCTCAATGTGAATGGCCTAAATGCACCCATAAAATGGCACAGGGTTGCAGATTGGATAAAACGACAGGACCCATCCATATGCTGTCTACAAGAGACCCATTTTGAACCTAAAGATACACGCAGACTGAAAGTGAAGGGGTGAAGAAGCATCTTTCATGCCAATGGGACTCAAAAGAAGGCTGGGGTAGCGATTCTCATATGAGATAAATTAGACTTCAGACTAAAGACTGTAGTCAGAGATACAGAAGGACACTACATAATCCGTAAAGGGACTATCCACCAAGATGATCTAACAATTGTAAATATCTATGCTCCCAATATGGGAGCAGCCAATTACTTAAGAAAACTGTTAATCAAGATAAAGAGTCATATTGATATGAATACACTAATTGTAGGAGATCATAACACGCCTTTTTCAGAATTAGACAGATCATCGAAGCAGAAAATCAATAAAGAAACAAGAGCATTGAATGACACATTGGACCAGATGGACCTCATAGATATATACAGAACATTCCACCCTAAAACAACAGAATACTCATTCTTCTCAAGTGCACATGGAACCTTCTCCAGAATAGACCACATACTGGGTCACAAATCAGGACTCAGCCGATACCAAAAGACTGAGATTATTCCCTGCATATTCTCAGATCACAGTGCTTTGAAACGGGAGCTCAATCACAAGGAAAAGTTCCGAAGGAACTCAAACACCTGGAAGCTAAAGACCACCTTGCTTAAGAATGCTTGGATCAACCAGGAGATCAAAGAAGAACTGAAACAATTCATGGAAACCAATGAAAATGAAGACACTTCGGTCCAAAACCTATGGGATACAGCAAAGGCGGTCCTAAGGGGAAAATATATAGCCATCCAAGCCTTGCTCAAAAACATTGAAAAATCCAGAACACACCAACTGTCTCTACACCTTAAAGAACTGGAGGATCAACAACAAATCAAACCAACTCCACACATAAGAAGGGAAATCATCAAGATTAGAGCTGAGATCAATGAGGGAGAAACCAGAGATACAGTAGAACCTATCAATGAAACTAGAAGCTGGTTTTTTGAAAGAATCAATAAGATCGATAAGCCACTGGCTACACTAATCCGAAAGAAAAGAGAGAAAGCCCAAATTCATAAAATTATGAATGAAAAGGGAGAGATCACAACTAACACCAAGGAAGTAGAAACAATCATCAGAAGTTATTACGAACAGTTATATGCCAATAAGCTTAGCAACCTAGATGAAATGGATGCATCCTGGAAAAATATAAACTATCAAAATTGAACCAGGAAGAAATCGACAACCTGAATAGACCAATATCTAATAACGAGATTGAATCAGTGATCAAAAACCTCCCAAAAAACAAGAGCCCAGGACCTGACGGATTCCCTGGGGAATTCTACCAAACCTTCAAAGAAGAAATAACACCTATTCTCCTGAAGCTGTTTCAAAAAATTGAAGCAGAAGGAAAACTTCCAGACTCTTTCTATGAAGCCAGCATTACCCTGATCCCCAAACCAGTCAAGGACCATACCAAAAAGGAGAATTTCAGACCAATATCACTGATGAATATGGATGCTAAGATTCTCAACAAGATCCTAGCCAACAGGATCCAACAGCACATTAAAAAGATTATCCACCATGATCAGGTGGGATTCATCCCTGGGCTACAAGGATGGTTCAACATTCGCAAATCAATCAATGTAATACAACAAATTAATATGAGAAGAGAGAAGAACCACATGGTCCTCTCAATTGATGCAGAAAAAGCATTTGACAAAATCCAGCATCCGTTCCTGATTAAAACCCTTCAAAGTATAGGGATAGAGGGAACATTCCTGAACCTCATTAAATCTATCTATGAAAGACCCACAGCAAATATCATCCTCAATGGGAAAAAGCTTGCAGCCTTCCCATTGAGATCAGAAACAAGACAAGGATGCCCACTTTCACCACTCTTGTTCAACATAGTATTAGAAGTCCTAGCAACAGCAATCAGACAACAGAGAGAAATAAAAGGTATCCAAATTGGTAATGAGGAAGTCAAACTCTCTCCTTTTGCAGATGACATGATTTTTTATATGGAAAACCCAAAAGACTCCACCCCCAAACTACTAGAACTCATCCAGCAATTCAGCAACGTGGCAGGATACAAAGTCAATGTGCAGAAATCAGTGGCTTTCTTATACACTAACAATGAAAATACAGAAAGGGAAATTAGAGAATCGATTCCATTTACTATAGCACCAAGAACCATAAGATACCTGGGAATAAACCTAACTAAAGAGGTAAAGGATCTGTACTTGAGGAACTACTGAACACTCATGAAAGAAATTGAAGAAGACACAAATAGATGGAAGACCATTCCATGCTCTTGGATCGGAAGAATAAACATTGTTAAAATGTCTCTACTGCCTAGAGCAATCTATACTTTTAATGCCATTCCGATCAAAATTCCACCGACATTCTTCAAAGAGCTGGAGCAAATAATCCTAAAATTTGTATGGAATCAGAAGAGACCCCGAATCGCTAAGGAAATGTTGAAAAACAAAAGTAAAGCTGGCGGCATCACCTTACCTGATTTCAAGCTTTATTACAAAGCTGTGATCACCAAGACAGCATGGTACTGGCATAAAAACAGACACATAGACCAGTGGAACAGAGTAGAGAGCCCAGATATGGACCCTCAACTCTATGGTCAATTAATCTTTGACAAAACAGGAAAAAATATACAGTGGAAAAAAGACAGTCTCTTCAATAAATGGTGCTGGGAAAATGGGACAGCTATATGTAGAAGAATGAAACTCGACCATTCTCTTACACCGTACACAAAGATAAACTCAAAATGGATAAAAGACCTCAACGTGAGACAGGAATCCATCAGAACCCTAGAGGAGAACATAGGCAGTAATCTCTTTGATATCAGCCACAGCAAATTCTTTCAAGATACGTCTCCAAAGGCAAAGGAAACAAAAGCGAAAATAAACTTCTGGGACTTCATCAAAATCAAAAGCTTCTGCACAGCAAAGGAAACAGTCAAAAAAACAAAGAGGCAACCCATGGAATGGAGAAGATATTTGCAAATGACAGTACAGACAAAAGGTTGATATCCAGGATCTATAATGAACTCCTCAAACTCAACCCACACGAAACAGGCAAACACATCAAAAAATGGGCAGAAGATATGAAGAGACACTTCTCCAATCAAGACATACAAATGGCTATCAGACACATGAAAAAATGCTCATCATCATTAGCCCTCAGGGAGATTCAAATTAAAACCACATTGAGATATCACCTTAGACTAGTTAGAATGGCCAAAATTAACAAAACAGGAAACAACATGTGTTGGAGAGGATGTGGAGAATGGGGAACCCTCTTCCACTGTTGGTGGGAATGCAAGTTGGTGCAGCCTCTTTGGAGAACAGTGTGGAGATTCCTCAAGAAATTAAAAATAGAGCTTCCCAATGACCCTGCAATTGCACTCCTGGGTATTTACCCCAAAGACACAGATGTGAAAAGAAGGGCCATCTGTACCCCAATGTTTATAGCAGCAATGGCCACAGTCACCAAACTATGGAAAGAACCAAGATGCCCTTCAATGGATGAATGGATAAGGAAGATGTGGTCCATATACACTATGGAGTATTATGCCTCCATCAGAAAGGATGAATACCCAACTTTTGTAGCAACATGGACGGGACTGGAAGAGATTATGCTGAGTGAAATAAGTCAAGCAGAGAGAGTCAATTATCATATGGTTTCACTTATTTGTGGAGCATAACAAATAGCATGGAGGACAAGGGGTGTTAGAGAGGAGTAGGGAATTGGGGTAAAGTGGAAGGGGAGGTGAACCATGAGAGACTATGGACTCTGAAAAACAATCTGAGGGTTTTGAAGTGGCGGGGGTGTGGGAGGTTGGGGTACCAGGTGGTGGGTATTATATAGGGCACGGC
This sequence comes from Neogale vison, assembly GCF_020171115.1. NCBI lineage: Eukaryota > Metazoa > Chordata > Mammalia > Carnivora > Mustelidae > Neogale > Neogale vison. The sequence continues at coordinate 92,961,301 of NC_058093.1, read as the reverse complement.
TTGCATGGAGCACTGGGTGTGGTGAAAAAAATAATGAATAATGTTTTTCTGAAAATAAATAAATTGAAAAAAAAAATAAAAAAGGCTGTCTACAAGAAACTCATTTTGGATCCAAAGACACCTCCAGATTTAAAATGAGGAAGTGGAAAACCATTTACCATGCTAATGGACATCAAAAGAAAGCTGGGGGTGGCAATCCTTATGTCAGACAAGTTAGATTTTAAGCCAGAGACTATCATAAGAGATGAGGAAGGACACTATATCATACTCAAAGGGTCTGTCCAACAGGAAGGCCTAATAATTTTAAATATCTATGTCCCTAACATGGGAGCACCAACTTTATAAACCAATTAATAACAGAATCAAAATAACACATCTACAATAATACAATAATAGTAGGGGACCTTAAAACCCCCCACACTGAAATGGACAGATTATCCAAGCAAAAGATTAACAAGGAAATAAAGGCATTAAATGACACACTGGAGCAGATAGACATCACAGATATATTCAGAACATTCCATCCCAAAACAACAGAATACACATTCTTCTCTAGTGCCCATGGAACCTTCTCCAGAATAGATCACATCCTGGGTCACAAATCAGGTCTCAACAAATACCAAAAGACTGGGATTACTCCCTGTATATTTTCAGACCACAAAGCTTTAAAACTAGAGTTTCAAACTTGGAAAGAATTCAAATACATGGAGGCTACAGAGCATCCTACTAAAGAATGAATGGGTCAACCAGGAAATTAAAGAAGAATTTAAAAAACTCATAAAAACAAATGAAAATGAAAACACAACTGTTCAAAATCTTTGGGATGCAGCAAAGGCAGTCCTGAGAGGAAAGGAAGTAGCAACGATACCAGCCTTTCTCAAAAAACAAGAAAGTTCTCAAATACACAGCCTAACTCTACACCTAAAGGGACTGGAGAAAGAACAGCAAATAAAGCATAAACCCTGCAGAAGAGAGAAATAATAAAGATCAGAGCAGAAATCAATGAAATAGAAACCAAAAGGACAGTAGAACAGATCAACAAAAGTAGGAGCTGGTTCTTAGAAGGAATTAATAAGATTGATAAACACTTGGCCAGACTTATTAAAAAGAAAAGAGAAAGGACCCAATCTAATAAAATCAGGAATGAAAGAGGAGAGATCACAACCAACACCAAAGAAATATCATTATAAGAATGTATTATGAGCAACTAACTATATGCCAGCAATTTTGACAATCTGGAAAAAATGGATGCATTCCTAGAGATGTATAAACTACCAAAAGTGAACCAGCAAGAAATAGAAAACCTGAACAGGCCAATAACCAGTAAGGAGATTGCAGCAGTCATCAAAAATCTCCCAACAAACAAGAGCCCAGGGCCAGATGGCTTCCCAGGGGAAATTTATGAAACATTTAAAGAAGAATTAATACCTAGTCCCCTGAAACTGTTCTAAAAAATAGAAATGGAAGGAAACTTCAAAATTCATTTTATGAAGCTAGCATTACCATGATCTCAAAACCAGATAAAGAACTCCTCAAAAAGGACAATTACAGACCAATATCCTTGACAAACATGGATGCAAAAATTCTCACCAAAATACTAGCCAAAAGGATTCAATAGTACATTATAAGGATTATTCACCACGACGAAGTGGGATTTATTCCAGGGCTGCAAGTTTGGCTCAACATCCACAAATCAATCAATGTGATACAATACATTAATAAAAGAAAGAAGAAGATCCATATGATACTCCCAATAGATGGTGAGAAAGCATCTGACAAAGTACAACATCCTTTCTTGATCAAAACTCTTCAAAGTATATGGATAGAGGGTACAAACCTCAATACCATCAAAGCCATCTATGAAAAACCCAAAATGAATATCATTCTCAATGGGGAAAAACTGAGAGATTTTCTCCCATGGTCAGAAACATGGCAGAGATGTCCACTATCACCACTGCTATTTAACATAGTACTAGGAAGTTCCAACCTTGGCAATCAGACAACCAAAAGAAGTAAAAGGCAACCAAATTGGCAAAGAAGAAGTCAAACTATCACTCTTTGCAGATGATATGATACTTTATGCAGAAAACCCAAAGGCTCCACTCCAAATCTGCAAGAACTTATATAGGAATTCAGTAAAGTGTCAGGATATAAAATTAATGCTCAGAAATCAGTTGCATTTCTATACACTAACAGTAAGACAAAAGAAAGTGAAATAAAGGTGTTTACAATTGCACCCAATTGTAAATTGTAAATTGTCCCATTTACAATTGCACCTAAAACTATAAGATACCTAGGAATAAACCTAATCAAAGAGGCAAAGAACCTGTACTCAGAAAACCAGAACGTACTCATGAAAGAAATTGAGGAAGACATAAAGAAATGGAAAAATATTCCATGCTCATGGACTGGAAGAATAAACATTGTGAAAATGTCTATGCTACCTAAAGCAATCAACACATTTAATGCAATCCCTATCAAAATCCCACCAATTTTTTTCAATGAAATGGAATAATCCTAAAATTTACATGGAAACAGAAAAGTCCCCAAATAAAGGAATGTTGAAAAAGAAAACTAAAGTTGGTGGCGTCACAATTCCAGACTTCAAGCTCTATTACAAAGCTGTCATCATCAACATAGTGGCACAAAAAGAGACACATAGATCAGTGAAACAGAATAGAGAGTCCAGAAATAGACTCTCAACTCTATGGTCAACTAATCTTTGACAACACAGGAAAGAAGGTCCAATGGAAAAAAAACAGTCTCTTCAACAAATGGTGTTGGGAAAATTGGACAGCCACATGCAGAAAAATGAAATTGGACCATTTCCTTATAGCACACACAAAAATAGACTCAAAATGGATGAAAAACCTCAATATGAGACAGGAATCCATCAAAATCCTTGAGGAGAACACAGGCAGCAACCTCTTCGACCTCAGCCGCAGCAACATCTTCCTAGGAACATCGCCAAAGGCAAGGGAAGCAAGGGCAAAAATGAACTATTGGGACTTCATCAAGATCAAAAGCTTTGGTACAGCAAAGGAAACGGTCAACAAAACTGAAAGACAACTGGCAGAATGGGAGAGGACATTCACAAACAACATATCAGATAAAGGGCTAGTATCCAAAATCTATAAAGAACTTATGAAACTCAACACCCAAAAGAACAAATAATGCAATCAAGAAATGGGCAGAGGACATGAACAAGCATTTCTGCAAAGAAGATATCCAGATGGCCAAAAAACACATGAAAAAGTGCTCCAGGGGCGCCTGGGTGGCTCAGTGGATTAAGCCACTGCCTTTGGCTCAAGTCATGATCTCAGGGTCCTGGGATCGAGTCCCACATCAGGCTCTCTGCCCAGCAGGGAGCTTGCTTCCCTCTATCTCTCTCTCTCTGCCTGCCTCTCCGTCTACTTGTGATCTCTGTGTCAAATAAATAAATAAAATATTTTTTTAAAAAAAGTGCTCCACTTCTCTTGGCATCAGGGAAACACAAATCAAAACCACAATGAGATACCACCTCACACCAGTCACAATGGTCAAAATTAACAAGTCAGGAAATGACAGACGCTGGCGAGGATGCAGAGAAAGGGGAACCCTCCTACACTGTTGGTGGGAATGCAAGCTGTTGCAACCACTCTGTAAAACAGCATGGAGGTTCTTCAAAAAATTGAAAATAGAGCTACCCTATGACCCAGCAATCACACTACTGGGTATTTACCCTAAAGATACAAATGTAGGGATCCGAAGGGGCATGTGCACCTGAATGTTTATAGCAGCAATGTCCACAATAGCCAAACTATGGAAAAAACCTATATGTCCATCAATAGACAAATGGATAAAGAAGAAGTAGTGTATACACACACACACACACACACACACACACACACACTCTCACACTGGAATACTATGCAGCCATCAAAAATATGAAATCTTGCCATTTGCAATTAGGTGGATGGAACTAGAGGGTATTATGCTGAGTGAAATAATTCAATCAGAGAAAGACAATTATCATATGATCTCCCTGATATGAGGAATTTGAGAGGCAAAGTGGGGGGCATGGTGGGTAGGAAAGGAAAAAAATGGAACAAGATGGGATCGGGTGGTAGAAAAAGGATAAGAGACTCTTAATCTCACCAAACAGAGGATTGCTGGGGGTTGGGCGGTTAAGGATAGTGTTGTTAGGTTATGGACATTGGGGAGGGTATGGGTTATGGTGAGTGCTATGAGATATGTAAGCCTGATGATTCACAGACCTGTAGCCCTGGGGCAAATAATACATTATATGTTAATAAAAATAATTATAATTTTTTTTAAAAAAGAACACAGTTACATTTATTGAGCTTTTACTAAGAACCATACATTGTATTAATTACTTAGGTACTTTTACTGATCTTCTTTATAACTTCTTGGTATTTCCATTACCAATTTATAGATGAGAAAACCTAAACTTACGAAAGATAATGTAAGTTCTGACAATCAAATGGTAGATTTGGGATTTGAGCCACAGTCTGTCTGATGGCATGTGGTTTCATTGGATCCCGATGCTCCTCCTTTCATCTGCTTTCCCCCACCTCAGCATATTCTCTTTCTCCTTCTGTCTCTTTCACACGGTCATGCATACCTTAGGTATGAGGATGCAGTTTACACTGTCTGAACATGTGGTAGCCTGAAAAGGTTTCTGTTGGGAGGCTATAGGCAATATTCTAACAATTGGGATCAACACAGCTTCTGGGATTGAACTTTAAATGCACCCAATTTCTCTGCACCCTATATGCAGAGGAAAATAGGGTGAGGTCTTAATGTATTTTGTTCCACAAGAAAACAAAGTTTTTCTTCATATCAAACTTTCAATTTCCTACATTGAAAGGGGAATATATATGATATAAAAGTGAACATTTTCAGCCCCTATTTCACATCAAATGCAGAAGAACCATGGACAGTCCTCTTAAAGACCTCTAAAAAAAGCCAGAGGCATGATACCACGGTGCAATTTAGTAACTCAAACTTAGATGGTATGATACACAGAAGAGTAGTCTCAAATAGCAACACTTTATGAGAAAAGGAAAAAGTTTAAGTAGGCTTCCCTGGGCAAAGGTTGCTCAAAAGTCCATGGAAAAAGTGAAATAGGATGTTCTGATATTTAAAAGGGAATGCAGAGTACACACTTTAAATATGATAATCTCTCAATATCAATTTGTACAAAGTAGATGTAATAAAGATCTGTCTCTCAGATAAAGATTATATTCTCTATTCAGCAACTAGAGGATTAGTATCCTGGAGCCCTAACTTTGTGTATTTCCTGAAGTTTTGCAAACCATACAAGTACTTGCTGATGTAATATTCTCTTATGGCATAAACAAATATTAACCAATATTTTTACAAAGATGGAAAGACAAGTCCCCTCCTCATGGAAAAGGCTCTAATTGGATGGAGTATAAATACAGAGCAAGTATTTTATCTTAGAGAGACTTAGGAAGAAATACCATATTCCTCCACTTCACTGAGATTGATAAAACCTAGTCTGGAAAATTTCCAGAGGTAGTATATGGAAAGGGCACTCTATCTTTTATATACATATATACATATATATATATACACATATATATACATATATACGTATAAACTTCAATGTGTGTGTGTGTGTGTGTGTGTGTGTACTTTCACATATGTATATATGAGAGATTACATTTAGATAATGATGTAGAGAAAGTCCAGGAGCAGACACATAATACTAATAAAAGGAATAGTCACTGTAACCTTAGATTTTCTGTGAAGACTCCTAGAGAGAGCATCAGAGAAACAAGACTGCATTGGATGTTCCAAAGAGAAATTCATCCTGCAGATCAATTTCATCATGGGCCAAAGCATCTCCCAGTGAGTGCGGCTGAGGTAAGGACCTATATTACTTATGCAAATGTAGCATGAAAGTTCCAGGAAGTCAGATATTTGAAATGTTCATATAGACAAAAAGCTGATTTTGTGTGAGAGGAAAAGAATGAGACTGGCTTTATGAAAAGATAGGAGAAAGAAGGATTAAAGAGGATAAGATTTAGATGTCAAAATAAAAAGAGATGAATGAGAGATATGAAAATAATACAATACAGTTGAAGAGCTGAGAAAAGCCGAAGGGGTAGTTAGGCCTCAATGGTACAAGTGGAAGAATAAGAAGGACTTCAAGTCCCATCGTTGGTCTGGTCAGGAGGTCACATGGGAGGATGCCAGTGCTCTCCAGCAACAGAGAATGGCCAGCAAAGAACAGGGACCTTGGTTCTACAACTGTAAGGAATTGAATTCTATAGATGACCTAAGTGAGCTTGGAAGTGGATCTTTCCCCAGACAAGAGCCTAGCTCAGCTTTGATTTTAGCTTTATGATATCCTGAGCACAGACCCAAATTAAACCCACCCAAACTTCTGACCTATAGAACTGTGTGCTAATACATCACCAGAGGTAAGGAAAACAAAAGTAAAAATGACCTACTGCAACTTCATGAAGACAAAAAGCTTCTGCATAGCAAAGGAATCAATCAACAAAACTAAAAAACAGCCTACAGAATGGGAGAAGATATTTGCAAATGACATATCTGATAAAAAGTTAGTGTCCAAAATCTATAACCAAACTCAGTACCCCCCTCCAAATGAAAATCCAGTTAATAAATGGATTTATTTATTTATTCCTCATCCAACATCATTCATCATCAGTAAAATACAAATCAAAATCATGATACTATCTCACACCTGTCAGAATAGCTAAAATTAACAACACAGGAAACAACATATGTTGGTGAGGATGTCGAGAAAGGGGAACCCTCTTATACTGTTGGTGGGAATGCAATCTGGAAAAGAGTATAGAAGTTCCTCAAAAAATTAAAAACAGAACTACCTTATGATCCAGCAATTGCGCTATTAGGTATTTACCCAAAAGATACAAAGATACAGATTCAAAGGGATACATGCACCCTGATATTTATAGCAGCATTATCAACGATAACCAAACTATGGAAAGAAGCTAAACGAATGATGAATGGATAAAAAGGATGTGGAGATCTCTCTCTCTCTTTCTCTCTCTCTCTCCATATGTGTGTGTGTGTGTGTGTGTGTGTACACAAACATACATATGGAATGGAATATTACTCAGCCATCAAAAATAATGAAATCTTGCTATTTGCAGCAACATGGATGGAGCTAGAGTGTATTATACTAAACAAAATAAGTCATAAAAAGACAAACACTGCATAATTTCACTCATATGTAGAATTTTAAAAAAACTAAAGGACCTCAACATGAGACAGGAAACCATCCGAATCCTAGAGGAGAACATAGGCAGTAATCTCTTCGATATCAGCCACAGCAACTTCTTTCAAGATACGTCTCCAAAGGCAAAGGAAACGAAAGCGAAAATAAACTTTTGGGACTTCATCAAAATCAAAAGCTTCTGCACAGCAAAGGAAACAGTCAAAAAAACAAAGAGGCAACCCATGGAATGGGAGAAGATATTTGCAAATGACAGTACAGACAAAAGGTTGATATCCAGGATCTATAATGAACTCCTCAAACTCAACACACATGAAACAGGCAAACATATCAAAAGATGGGCAGAAGATATGAACAGACACTTCTCCAATCAAGACATACAAATGGCTATCAGACACATGAAAAAATGTTCATCATCACTAGCCCTCAGGGAGATTCAAATTAAAACCACATTGAGATATCACCTTACACCAGTTAGAATGGCCAAAATTAACAAAACAGGAAGCAACATGTGTTGGAGAGGATGTGGAGAATGGGGAACCCTCTTCCACTGTTGGTGGGAATGCAAGTTGGTGCAGCCTCTTTGGAGAACAGTGTGGAGATTCCTCAAGAAATTAAAAATGGAACTTCCCTATGACCCTGCCATTGCACTCCTGGGTATTTACCCCAAAGATACAGATGTAGTGAAAAGAAGGGCCATCTGTACCTCAATGTTTATAGCAGCAATGGCCACGGTCGCCAAACTGTGGAAAGAACCAAGATGCCCTTCAACGGATGAATGGATAAGGAAGATGTGGTCCATATACATTATGGAGTATTATGCCTCCATCAGAAAGGATGAATACCCAACTTTTGTAGCAACATGGGCGGGACTGGAAGAGATTATGCTGAGTGAAATAAGTCAAGCAGAGAGAGTCAATTATCATATAGTTTCACTTATTTGTGGAGCATAAGAAAAAGCATGGAGGACATGGGGAGTTAAAGAGAAGGGGGTTGGGGTAAATTGGAAGGGGAGGTGAATCATGAGAGACTATGGACTCTGAAAAACAATCTGAGGGGTTTGAAGTGGCGGGGGTGTAGTGGGAGGTCGGGGAACCAGGTGGTGGGTATTATAGAGGGCACGGATTGCATGGAGCACTGGATGTGGTGAAAAAATAATGATACTGTTATGCTGAAAATAAATAAATTTAAAAAAAAGCCTAAACATATGAACATAGTGGAAGAGAAAAAAAAAAGAGAGGGGGACAAACCATAATACACTCAACTATAGAGAACAGAGAGTTGCTGGAGGGACAGGGCTAGGGATGGCCTAATGGGGTGATGGACATTAAGGAGGGCACTAGTTGTGATGAACACTGGGTGTTCTATGTAAGTGATGAATCATTCAATTCTACTCCTGAAACCAATATTATACTACACGTTAATTAACTACAATTTAAATACATAATTGAAAAAAGAATCAAATTTTAAAAAGGAAAAGTAAAAAAAAAGAATGATATGCCAATATAATAAAGTTTTTATTGGGGGGAGTTCCTATTTATGACAAATATCCCACATGTGATTTTTTTTTTTTTTTGGAAGAAATTTGTTTAAAGTATCTTAGTTAGTAGTGACTTTTTATGCAGCAGTAGCTAATCAACGCAGCAGCTATGACAGTCACTAATGTGGCTTTCCTGAATCTGATTTTTCTCTCCTCCAGAATGACACTGAAGATTATTCTCTGTTCCAGGACAACATCTTAACAGTCTGTGGTCAGGGCAGGCCATTTAACCAAAGGTTAGTTGAAGTAGCATGAGTCACTTCAGGGATATCACATTTAATTAGCTGTGTAAGATACTGTGTGGCTCCCATCTTTATGCCACAGGGTTCTTAGAAGTTTGTGATGAAATGCAGTCTCCATTAGCATGGGTCCTCCCTTGGTGCAGTGAACAGAGATCCACTGCTACCCTCAGTTAGACATTTAACTGGGATTTAACTAGATCACAAGAAACAAATATGTGTTGTGCTAAATTCCTGAGGTTTTGGAGTTTTGTTGTTGTACTTTAGCACAGCCTGTTATTTTTTAGCTAATTCAGAAATTTAAAATATCAGTAAATAGCGGTGACGAGGTAGAGGACAGATTTTAAAGAGAGAAAGTCTAAGTGGACAACATTGAATGATGAAGTAATGGAGTTAGCCATGTAAAGATCTGAAGAGAGAAATATTCCAGGAATAGAGAACAGAAAGTGCAGAAAACCAGAGAAGTGGGTACGTTGGAGAAACACCAAGGAGAATGTGTCTAGAGTATGATAACTAAGAATCAAAAAGTAGGCAAGGGGACAAGTCACATAGGCTGACAGACCATGGTAAGTGATTTGTATCTTATTCAAAATATGTTGGAACTCCATCTATATGGAGTTGGAGTCTACTGCTCAAGCAGTAGAGAACATCAATAAAGATAAGGAAGATATGTTGTAGTAACAAAAACAAAATTTCAGTTCCTTAAAAAAAGTACAGACATTCCTTATGATTGCACTGTGTATCTATCATGGGTTGGTAGAGATTCCACACTCTGTGGTGACCATCCTTATCCTCACTCTAGGACCCAACCTGATGAAGTCACCACTGTCCGAAACATGCCAGTCTCTACGGCAATGCGAAGAGTAGATTCTGGAGGGTCTCAAAACAGCAATTAAATGCTCAGTAATTCGGTTGTTATTTTTGCTTTAAACATATTAGCTAAGGGCACCTAGGTGGCTCAGTCCATTAAGCCTTTGCCTTCAGCTCAGGTCACTTATCCCAGAGTCCTGGAGCATCAGGCTCCCTGCTCAGTGGAGAGTCTTCTTCTCCCCCTACTCCTCTCCCTCCCACTCATGCATGTTCTCTCTCAAATAAATAAAATCTTAAAAAAAAAAAAATGGCCAGAACAAGCCACATAACCTCACTCATCCACAAGAAGGGAGGTAGACACAATCCTACCAAGTATCCAAAGGAGAATGGGGCAATGTGGTCAGTGGATAGTACTAATGACTATGACAGGAGAGACCTGATATGATTTGTATTTGTTAAGTATCATCTTTGCTATTATATGGAGAATATATCATGGAAGTAAGAGCAGAAGAAGCAAGGATACCGCTTTAGAGACTTCTTCAGCTGCCCATGAAAGACGTGTCAATAGCATGGAGGTTGTTAGCAGAAGCAGGAACCTCACTCAGGTTGAGGTGAGGCGGGTGGTGCTGATGCGGGACCACCCTGCTCTGCCTCCTAAACCGCCACGAGTAGGTTGGTCTGAGGACGCCCAACAGATAGCCCATTGCGTCCTACCCAGCCAGCACCATGAGCGTAAGGTGTAAGGTTGCCTCCTGTGTGCACATGAGCAAGGATGGGGACCAAGGGCAGCCTAGTCAAGAGCAACAACTACCTGCTCAAATTCTTGCTGGTAGACTACAGCGACGTGGGCCTGGGCAAGATCCTGGAGTGTGTGCGGGATGACACGGCCTAGGCTGAGTATGTCTACAGTAATTGGATCGACTACTAGATGATGGCCAACCGGTAGGGGGGCCAGTGGGTCAAGCTGCAGTTCTTGAACATGTCTGGCCAGGGCAGGTTGCACACAGTGTTCAGGTCTTTCTCCAAGGGTGCACAGAGGATACTCCTGGTGTATGGTATCACGAACAGCCCATCTTTTCACTGCGCTGAAGGGTGTGTCAAGTTGATCGATGAGCATGCGCCCCAAGGCCTCCAGGATTCTAGCCAGGAGCTTGCCACACATGGCCTTCAAATAGCAAGCTGCAATAGAGCAGGTGTGCCTGGGCAGAAAAAAAAGGCCCAACCTTATTCAAGGTCAGCCAGCTGTATAACCTCAGGATCATCAAGTCCATTGAACCTCCCGGCATTGTGCTGATGCAGCACGGCTTGGAAAAGACCTGTTGGCCCAACCCAGTGCTCAGGACATTGTCTCCTACACCTCTGTACTGCTCAAAGACAAACTTTCACTGCCAGTCACCTCAAGTCCTTATCAACTGGCAAAGGCATCCAGGATGCACCTGCTTTGCAGCTCACTGGCAGGTGGGGTAGACAATGGTGGCCACAAGGGCTATGGCCTCAAGAGGTCCTAGTTCATCCATTTCAGAACTGATTGGGGAGCAAATGAGATATCTTGTGGGGCAGGCCGGATGCCTTCTGGCAGGGCTCACCCCTGGCGAATGCTCCTAGCCGGACGGGAAGCATTGGGAGACACCTAGTTGGTTTAGCTGTCTCAGCCAGAACAAACCCCACCAAAGGCTGCAAGCCTCCTCGTACTATGGGAAAATTACGCAGAACAAATCCCGGGCCCCGTGGTGTAGCTGAGAAGCAGGCAGAGGCGGTGCCTAGAAACCCAGGAGGCCTGGCTCACCTTTCTTATTTATATAGATGTTACCCATTTTATACATTTTTAAATCACCAGCAGGTTATCCTCAATGCAGCCAAGTGGTGAGCCCATGTCAGCTTTGGGGATGAACTTGAGACATTTGGAAAGAAAGGGGATTTGCAAAGATGGGAAGGAGTCTGCTGTCCAGACTTGAATCTTTTTTTGAATTCACATACACTTCACATATGGGTATGGAGGCTGTGCTGGGACCACTGGGGAAACATGGTATAAGTGAACCCTTTGGAAGCTTTGGGCAGTGCTCGCTTCGGCAGCACATATACTAAAATTGGAAGCTTTGGGCAGTAAGCACTACCCCTGGCTACCTGCAACAGCCTTTGTGAGCATCATGGGGTTTTGTTTTTTTCATTTAGAGTTGTTTTGATTTTTAAATTGATGTCTCATTTTAAGGTGGATCAAATACAAGTTTGGTGATGGACTGAGAAAAAGAAGTTTCAAGGGTGACTGATGAGTTTCGGTATGAGCACCTAGGTAAATTAAGTTGTTTATTGGTAGAATTTTAATGGTAAGGACTGGATTAGAGATGGTAGTGAGAATAGAAATGCTTGCTTTTTTGGATTTGTTAATTTTCAATGCCTAGGTTTACCAGACTAACCCCCAGAGGAAGGTTAAGGAGTTGTCAACTTAGAGTTGATGATGTGTATACCTAAGAATCACCATGAGACCATCTAAGAAGGGGGTTTTGTAGAGAAGATAGGAGAAAACTTACTGATACTTTGTACAACATGGGTAGAAGGTATGTTTTAATATTGTTGTTTTGAATATTGGAGATTAACAATGTATTTGTATTGTGATGGGAAATGGGTGATTCGGGGAAGATGTGGAGTCTGTAAGATCAAACTCCTTGAGAAGGAGAGAGGAATTAGGATGCAATAAATTCAAACTCACTTTGAAAAGTGTAACATGCTAATTCAGGAAAGTTCTATTAGGAGGAGTAAACTGTGCCCTCCAGAAGAAAAACTCAGTACTGACTTTAAATTGTCAGTGATAAACTGGGGGAAAAAACCAAAATGTGCATTAAAAAACCCTGATTGAGATGACGTAAAACAACCCTAAAACTTTCTAGAACTTGGGGCATAGCATCAACATGAAATAATTTAGATCATGAAATCCAGCTGATTCAGTGACTCTAAAATCTTAACAATAGAGTGCCAATGCCAACTTCACTGCTAATGTCCTTGTAAGATTCTCCTGTCTGGTTCAAATTAAAAACTCTCCCAAGATTTCCTTCAGTTACAAAACAAAGAAATATGCTCTAATCAACATGCATAATTATGCATATTATAGTGTGAAGATGATCAACTCATCTCTTGGCAATTTATGGTAACCAAGATTTAATTGTGCTCTCCTAGGGTTTCAACACAGCCTCTCTGTTTCCTGGGCTATTTCTTTCTCCCACAATTAGCCACAATTCTAAATGAAGGGGAATGTATTCACCCCCATTCCCTCCCTACCCTACTGCTCTATGATATCAGTTTTTACTACCTCTGAAAATGTTATTATTCCAGTATCAATAATGGCATTTTATTAGCCTGGTAAACCTCCCATAACAAAATACCAAAGACTGGGCTGCTCAAACAACAGAAATGTATTTTCTCACAGTTCTGGAGACTAGAAGTCCAAGATCTAAATGAGGGCAGGGTTGGTTTCTCCTGAGGTCTCTCTTTTGGGCTTACAGATAGCTGCCTTCTCTCTGTGTCCTTACATGGCCTTTCCTCTGTGTGAGTGCAGTCCTGGTACCAGTCCTATTTGTTTTGCAACACCCCCGCATGAAGGTATTTAAACTTAATTGCCTCTTTAAATGTACTATCACCAAATACAGTCACATTAGGGGTGATTCCAAATGTGAATACAATTCAACAATTTTTCTAATAAATTCAATGGCAATTCTGCTTTTACTTGAATAATGTGTTTTATTTCATACTTTTTATAACTCCCTCCTTATAAAAATTCTTTTTAGTCCCCCTCAATTTCTATATCACTGCCCTTTCTTTATTGTGCTTTTTCATTGGCTATTCCTACTCTCTCTCCTTTAAAATTTCTGACCCCACACCTTCTCCTAATTGTTGCTAATCTCTAGGCTCAATCTTGTGCCCCCTCTGAAAATGATTTTGCTAAAGGGTATTAATCATGCCAAAGTGCAAACACGATCTGCTTAGTCCTGATACACACTTATAACTTTAGCCCAGAACATCTCTCAAGCCTCAGAGTCACATGTATTCACTTTCTTTGTGTGTGTTTGCATGTGTGTGTGTGTGTGTATTCAATTCCTATTGAGCATCCTGGAATTAACTGAACATCTCTAAGACACACAAGAGCTCAAAAAATAGTTGGTTCTCAATATGTATTTGTTGAGTTCTTTCAATTCACTCATTCATTCATTCAAAAATAGTCATTGATTACATATTAAATAGCAGGCACTGTCTTAGGTACTTCGAATACATCTGTGAACAGAAGAAATCAAGATCCTTATCTCAAGGAGCTCCCATCATAACAGATAGGCAATGATCAATGAACATGCTAATCAAGATGATTATACATAGGGAAGCTGTTAAATGCTAAAATTAAAGAAAAGATAGAGCAAGATAAGGGGATCAGGAATGGGACAAAGGGGAGCGTTGAAGGATTAAATTGGATGGTCAAGGGAACCTCATTGAGAAAGAGAGATTTGAGCAAAAGTTTGAAGGAAGTGAATGAATGAATAGTTATACCACAGGCATCTCAAGTCCAAAATCTCCATTTCCAACATACCTCTTTCCTAATATTCTTAATGTGACTGTCATTCTTCTACTACAGTGACCATACAAATCTATCTGCCAAAATAGAACACACTGAAGTATAAAAAGATAGTCCTGTAGGCCTTAACCAGCAAAGACTTGGACAAACTTGAATGTCGGGATGTATGGGTAACTAGCTGTCACCCAGGCACAAGCCTACCAACCATCCTTGCTTTCTCCCACTCCCTTGTTTCTCCCTTCCCCCACATCTTCTTCCAGTTGATCACCAAGTCCTTTTGATATTACCTCTAAATTCTAAGATAGTCTAAGAAGAAGATCTCTTCTTTTGCACTTCTTTTGCACTTTTACTGTTCTCTCCTTTCAGGTTCTCAGGATCTATGCCTAGGATAAACAGATGAGCTTAAAAATGATTCCTTGTTTTTTCCACCCATTTCCCCTCAGATCCCTTCCTTAGACCTCAGGCAGAATCTTCTTAAACACTCAAATCTGACAGTCTCATTTAAAATATTTTTTTTTGAGAGAGAGATGTGAGTGACCGGTGTGGGTAAAGAACACATACAGAGGGCTGACAAGAACAGACCCATCCTGGTCCCAAACACTCTCCTCGGTGGCTATCATCTACTCACCATGTATAGGCCAACCCAGCCTGTGAGTTCTTGCCACAATCCTGCTTTGCTGTATGCCTTCCCCAAAAGGTAAGAATGCAGGGGAATCAGCCAGTTTATCTTTGAAATCCACAATTTCTGCTATTTCAGGTCTAAAGCTCAGTGCCTCACAAAGATTAAATGCCTATTATTTGTCCTTAAGATGTGGGAAATTAAAAATATATCAGATCTCTCTGTATTTCCTATTTCAGCCCAAATGAATCCAATTAGGTTTCACTACAAACTATAAAATACTCTAGGCCTATTTCCTCTTTAAATTGATTATAAATGTTGATGCTCTTAAGTATAAGTGCAAATTAATCTAGGGAATTCCATGAAATTTTATTTCTTAATTAAGCAATTTAAACTAAATTACTTAACTAAAATGACTACTCTGGCTCCTAAAATTGTTCAAGGTCAGACAAATGTAATCAAATGTAACATAGTGATTTTTCACTTTGCATAAACCCTTTTGTTAAACTTATTTCACTGCTTTGGAGTTGACAGAGAGAAGAGGTTCTCCTCTTGAGGAGGGTGATCTCTACTGAGACTGGGAGACAAGACTGGGTGACGACACCATGCCAATTGCAGGAGTTTCTGGAAAATGGAAGCGTGATTTCCATTAAACTGAGAAAGGAACCAAGGGCTTAGGCTGCCCAGAAATTAAACTTTCCTCTGATACACATCTGGCAATGCTCCAGTGAACGCAATCCATTTGGCCAGCCAGATGGACTAGTCCTGGCAGCTTTTCTGTCTCATGCACAAAGCACTTAAGCTTAGGGAAGAGAAAAATCCCCAAACAAAAATATAAAGAGAAGACTCCAGCATTGTGACTAAACAATGAAGAAGACTTGGGGTCTTACAAATGAGGTTTCTACAACATTGTGCATTTCAGACATTCCAACTGTTACCTTTCTTCTTGATTTTTAATAGCTTATTTATCATGGGTGAAGCATGAGATTACTTATCTGAGGCCCCATGCTTTTAGCAGAAAACCTTTATAATGCTCAGTTACTCTCTCCTGGAGGAAAGAAGGCAATTTCTAGCCTCTTTCTGAGAAAAGATACTACATAATACCAACAAAGAATGTTGATAAAATCCCAACTGAAAAAGATCATTTGAAAATGCAAACTTTTATATTGTTGACTATCAAAGAGATCTGGCTAAAAGGACAGACTCACCAAAGAGACTTTTTTTTCTCATTTGGGAAGGCTTACCCTCTTCTCTCTTCCTAACATCATGAGTCCGATTCAAGTCCCCCATTATCCTGAACAACAATTTTCTTCTGTCAATCAAGCTGTGCATCTAATTCATTAATTTTTGTTTTTAAATACATGGAGTCACCCGAAGCTTAAAATATGGTCCTTCCTTCCATATCTCTTTCTCTCTCTTTGTTCTAGCAAAGATTTACTTACTTCCCATTCTACGCCAGGTACCACACTGGGGATTTGTGTGAATTATCAATACAATAAAGCATAATTCCAGGTTTTGCATGTAAACTACCTACATTTCCATTAGCTAATCTTTAAGTTTCTTCCATTATTTGCATTTTAGCAAGATGTCAAGCCCAAATCAAATATCGTAAACAGAAACTTCCACATGGAATGTTTTCCAATGTTCAACTATGGTTCTTGTGGTGTTGGGCTATATATTATCTAGCTTGTTTGGAGAACTAGATTCCTTAACCCAGTCTCCTGGGAAATGTTGGGAATTTCCTTTCTTTTTTTTTTTTAAAGATTTTATTTATTTATTTGACAGAGAGAGATCACAAGCAGGCAGAGAGGCAGCAGAGAGAGAGGAGGAAGCAGGCTCCCCGCCGAGCAGAGAGCCCGATGCGGGCCTCGATCCCAGGACCCTGAGATCATTACCT
This sequence comes from Neogale vison, assembly GCF_020171115.1. Lineage (NCBI taxonomy): Eukaryota > Metazoa > Chordata > Mammalia > Carnivora > Mustelidae > Neogale > Neogale vison. Next base: position 92,944,386 of record NC_058093.1, on the reverse strand, counting down.
GAGCCGAAGGCAGCAGCCTAACCCACTGAGCCACTCAGGCGCCCGGGAATTTCCTTTCTTTATTTCAAGGAAGGAGTAGTATGATTTTCTTTTAATGCCAGCTGCCTTTTCAGAATCAATTCTTTCTTTCTTCCTAGCACTTCTGCACCCAGTCCTTTGCCTCCATGGGCTCAAGCTCCTGGTAAAATCTCCAGAATCATGGCATGCTACAATCTTTTTGAAGGGTCATTTCCTTAAATATGGTTTCCACCATAGTATGAGTTTGTTTCTTATATTGCTTTCTTTTACTGTCTCTGTGAAATAAATACAGAGTATTCAGACTAGAATTTTTCAGGCAAATATTGCTTAGCAGATATTTTCAGAGACACAAGGAGGTTTGTTACCATCAAGCCCTCAGCACTTTGCCAAGTGGGCATAGTTTGACCTTCTCCCATTATGTAGTACTTTCCTTTCTCCAAGACCTTGTGCTCTCACTCATCCTTTTCCTGGTCAAAGCCAAGAACCAATTCTATTTATTTTTATTTCTTTGAATTTTTTTTCATTTAAAATTAATTCTTTATTTTTGTCCTTTATGCTTACATGTGTAGGACAATATAAACAGCTGAACGTAAAATTTTCTCACATATTGTTCCTCATGGTAAATATATTCCTATTTTTTTTTCCAATTTATTTATTTTCAGAAAAACAGTATTCATTATTTTTTCACCACACCCAGTGCTCCATGCAAGCCATGCCCTCTATAATACCCACCACCAGGTACCCCAACCTCCCACCCCCCCGCCACTTCAAACCCCTCAGACTGTTTTTCAGAGTCCATAGTCTCTCATGGTTCACCTCCCCTTCCAATTTACCCAAATTCCCTACTCCTCTCTAACGCCCCTTGTCCTCCATGCTATTTGTTATGCTCCACAAATAAGTGAAACCATATGATAATTGACTCTCTCTGCTTGACTTATTTCACTCAGCATAATCTCTTCCAGTCCCGTCCATGTTGCTACAAAAGTTGGGTATTTATCCTTTCTGATGGAGGCATAATACTCCATAGTGTATATGGACCACATCTTCCTTATCCATTCATCCGTTGAAGGGCATCTTGGTTCTTTCCACAGTCTTTGAATTTTTTTTAAAGATTTATTTGAGAGAGAGGGAGAGCTCACAATCAATGTGTATGGGGGAGGGGCAGAGAGCGAATGCAAGAGAGTCTTAAGCAGACTTTGTGCTGATGGGTGAGCCATATATGGGGCTTGAGCTCACAACATTGAGACCATGACCTGAACCTAAACCAAAAGATGGACGCTTAACCCACTGTGTTACCGAGGCACCCACTGTGTTACTGAGCCAATTTTAAAACTCAGTTTAATTGAGATATAATTTACAAGTAATTCAACGCATCTATTCTAAATATACAGAATAATGCCTTTTGACAAATATTCCACTGTGTTATCACCACCACAATCAAGATAGAGGACATTTTTAACACCCCCTAAGCCCCCTGTGTCTCTATGTCTGACTTCTTTCACTCATAGTGTTTTCAGGATTCATCCATGTTCCTAATGTATATCAGTAGTTCATTCCACTTTAGTACTACATTCCATTTTATGGATACACCACAGCTCTTTGTACATTCACTTTTTAAAAAAATTTTTTTATTGTACATTCACTTTTTAATGGACATATGGGTTGTTTCCATTTTTTAGTTTTTCTTTGTTTTTCTGTTTGAGTAAATCTGCTACGAACTTACCTGTATGGACTTGGTGTAATATATTAGAGCACGCTTTTATAAGAAATATAAAAAGGAATATTCAAGGGCCATAGTTCAGATGCCAAAGGAAAGAGAAAAATAATATAAATGAACAAAGCCAACTAAGTGTTAACCAAAGGGGGTAGGTGACAGATGTAGCAACTGATCACAGATTCAGTTTTTAACTCTTACCTTATGAAATAATGTTACCAAAGCCGAAGTGATAATGTACTGTAGCATCAAAAAAAGAGTACTGTAGGTCAACTCATTCCTTGGATCAGGTAACAGACAGTTCTTTTCAGACTTTTTTCTCTCCCACAGGCTAAAGTATCATTAAGAATGCATCGTTAAGAAAACTAACTTAACTTTAGACAGCCTTGGGTTTGAATTCATGATCCACACCTACCAACTGCATCACTTTAAGCAGATTTCTCTCTGGTTCTGAACCTCTGTTTTTTATTAGCAAAGTGGGGATAATGTTATTTCATTGCACGGAGGTAACGCATAAACAAAATTAAAGTATTATCTGCTATTAGTTTAAACATTCTCTCACTTTGGCATAAGCTACAATATTATTGCATGTCTTTCACATGCCAAGCCCTATGTGAGGCACATTACTCTCATTATCTCACTTTATTAGATCTTCACCTCATTAGCTAAACAAGAAACTAAGGCTGATGTGAGTTGAAAGCCATGTGATGAAATAAAAAATGGAAGCCACTAGTTTTGCCTGGTGTTTGCTATGATTCCTCAAAGCATAAACCAACAGCATAATGATTTTCATTGACAGATGTATCTGTACATTTGTAAAAGACTGGCACCCATTTGAAGGGAACTCCATTTCTTTGCAACCATTTCAGCTTCTTCTGCTCATCTAAAACCTGTAAGTCTGATATGCTCATAAAAAGCTGGAGACCAAGTTTTTCTGAGAACTTGTCTTTGGTCAACTCTAACTCTACTATCAAAAATATACCCCTTCCACTAGTCTGTGAGCTCTATCCCTAGAGCCTGGCAGGATGCCTGGCATATAGTAGGAAGAGATCATTTTATGGAGCACAACTTGAACCAAAAGTTTTTGTCACATCAAATTCAGGAAACAGAATCTTTAGATAAAGAACAATATTCCCTTCTTAATCCATGGTGTATATTGCTATAATCTTTACAATATCTTTAGTAGCTTAAACAACCATCTGAGTTGCTCTCAGTTAATTTTATGGCCAAAAAATGTATCTCTCTTGGTGTAATATTGAGTTACTTATGTTTAAAATGATGCCACTTGTCCTTGCTGAATCCCTGTTGTTTCTTTGCCTATAAAATGAGGTACAGACCTGGTGCTTTATAAGATCCTTATAAAGATCTTATTCTCTATAGTTCACTAAGCTTCAGAACCACCCCTGTTGAAAGAGAGAATGCAATCCTTCTCTGTCTAGTCTGAGTCTTTCCTCGATCATCAAAGTTGGCTCCAACTCCATAGCAGCAGCCAGCTGACACCTCCTGCATTCTGTGGAAAGGCCAATGCCTGGAGCGTTCTTAAATTCCACTCCCCCTGCCCTATGACCCGACATGACATCTTTGTTGGCCTCATTATTGAATTATGAGTATTCTTCAAACAATGGCATCTTTCTAAAGTTAAGCATCAGTCTATAAGCAAAGGTTATTGACTGGTTTCTGCCTGGTGGAGGGCAAGAGGTGTTTGGGGTGTGTATGTGGCCAGGGAGCATTAGACCAAGAAAACCTTCTGCCTGAGCATCTTATTAATGAAGGAGCTTTACTTCAGAATTTTGATACAGTTTCTAAGTTAGTTTATGTGAAAGATGGTCATTTCACTTGTGTCCCTTACCTGGAGCATACTTACTATGGTGTATAGTGAATTATTTTTAAAATGAGTACTGTCCTTGTCTCATAAACAACATAATTATCTTGCATTGAGTTTTGATAAGACTATTTAATTTGTTAATACATTAAATTTTGGGGTCCTATTTTTGTATGATAGTGGACTTGAGTTTCAGTGTATCAACTTGCCTTTGCCTCTCTTTCAGTGAGAAACTCTGGGATGATACTCAAGCATTTACATGAGCAGATCTAAAGATACAACATTAGGCCCCAAATGGATACATGCAAGGTAAGCTAATAACTTCCCCCTTGAAACTGAATTCCCTCAGGCACTTAATGTACTTACAAATTTCTTGTCTTATTCTCATTCATATCAAAAGTCAACAAACATGTACCAAGTGCTTACTTTGTGCCAGATGCCATACTAATACTGAGGAAACAAAGATGAAAAAGATAGCCTCTATCTCAAAGTGCTCACAGCCTACCGAGGGGAGACAATAAATACCGGATGAGAAAGACATGACATAGAAATTCATGTTAACCGGGGAGAAGTGAGAGACACCCTAGATGTGAACTGGGCCAGAGGCTGGAGTATCTGAACAACGCAGGTGATGGTAAAGAGCCGCAGCTGCTGGTTGGGGGTTGCTGCAGGCTAAAGGCCTTGAAATGGGAATGGGGGCAGAGCGGACTTGTTGCACCTCCAGCCCTTTCTGAATACTTAAATCTCTGAGCCTCTCACTCTCTCCAACATGCGGTCTATATTTGTTGAGAGTTTTATGGCCGAGAAAGGCCAGAGTACAGAACACAGGGACTGTTGTATCCCTCCCTCCAGGTCTGCCCCAGGGAATCCAGAAGCTGGCGAAGCTGGATCCCCAACAGCTGGGTTTCGCAGCTGCAGGAGCCACCAGGCTCTCACTGCGTTCTCCTCCCTGGAAAGTGTAGACGGATTTAAAATAAACAAACAAAACAAACAAACAAACAAAAAAACAACAACAAACAACTCATGTTAGAGCAAACTGATCCATATTATCAGCAGAGAGTTATTGAGGTTAATGAGAAAAATTATGTCATCAGAACAAGCCCCGGATGGAGGCCCTGCACCGGGGAGCTGCAGCCCCTCTAATCTGCGAGCACCAGGCCTCCAGCACAACATGGTCCATCAAAGTCACTTCCTCTGCTTTGCACTTCACAGCGGGCGCGTGGCTCCGCTCCCACTACTGGGGAGGAAATCAGTGGAAGGGAGCGTCCCTGCAGGTGGGCACTGGTCATAAGGGGGATGCCAATTGTGTCAGAAGTGGAAAAGAGAAAGGGAACTGTGCCCCAAACATCCTTCAGGCACCCAAGAATCAAGGACAGCTAAGCAGGTGCCAGGAGAGGGAGGGAAACATGCCCCCCGCTCCCCGACACCATGCACACACACATATATACCATACAGTGCATGTAAGTAGATGTAAGTACACACCACAGAGCATACATACGACATGAACATACACCATACACATACCCACTTAGTCACACCCACGCACGCACACCAGGCATGAACCACCACACACACTAACACACAGGCATGCTCTGTGTCCTGTTGTCATTTGTTCTCAAGCTTTCGTCCTTTATCAGAAATGCCAGACCCATTTTCATAAACGCTTGTCCTTATGGCTCCTCTTGGCAGGCCGTGGAATCTCCACCTGCTGCCAATCCTGTGGGTAGAGAATTTATTGTTTCCTTTTGTTGCAGTTATTACGGTGGTGTTGGTTTAGTTTTGCTTTGTTCCGGAGAGGGCAGGAGTCCGCAGAGAAGTGGCCCGGAAGCCACAAATTTTGTAGGTGGGTGGCCCAGCATAGAATTTGCCTGACCTCGAGCTCACCCAGCTCTGGGATCGCTCTCACTTTCCCCTTCCAGGGCCCAGTTCCCTTCCTTCCTTGAGTGAACGGCAAGCGTACTACCAGCAGGGGGCGCGACTCTTTTACCAGCCCCTCCTCTGCTGGCCACGCCTCCCTTTTCTTTATGCTCTTTCAAGCCCCAGCTTGGGAAGTTTTCAGCCTTCAGTGATCTTCCCTCTCCTTGGGCATTGTGACTAAAGTTACAGTAACTTTAGTACTCCTCTGTAAAACACAGTTTAGCCCATAATTTATGTCGACTTGTATTCTCACTAGATTTCAAGGATGTCAGTCTCCACTTCTCCGGCCAGCTTGGAAGCGACTGCAGGGCATGATCAGCGTTTTAAAGCGTTCTGGCATGCTCCCTCAGCATCTGGCAGAGAGCGGAGAGCTGGGTTGTGATTCTCATCTTAAGGCATGACCAATAGATTTTATATTCATTGTATACTTTTCTTTGACAGAAGCTTCTTCTGAGAAACTACCTATTTTTCTAGATGCTCTCTACTATGCATTACTAAGAACTTTTGAAGATGATCCATGCTTACAAATTGTTCTGCAAGAATAGAAACTTCTTTGACCTGTCAGTATTCTTCAGTGGTGAAGACCTTGGGAGTAGGTAAGTAGCGGGGAAGTCTCGGAGACCATGACTCCTAGTACCTAGAGCTGATCCTCTTTAACAAACATGTCTTCCTCATATTAGGAGGGCAGAAACCTCAGGTTGGCTCTTTGTGTTGTAGAGCAATCCTGCTTTATGTCCACTTATCCCTTTCTCTCCTGGATACTATTTTATTATTTCTCTTCCCTCATGCTACCACTCCACTCCCTCCTACTTGGATGTTGACTTTGTTTTCAACTTCACTGAGAAAAAGGATGCATTGAAAAGAGAACCTCCAGATACTCTTAACACCGCATTTACCTATCCTCAGGGTCTGCACATTCTAACAGCCTTGCCTAGCCCCAGAGATGAACTTGTTGTGCTCCCACCTAAAGCTAGTCCTTTCCATTCCAAGATCCATGCTCTCTCACCTCCTCAAAGCAGTTCTCCACCTTCCTCTCCCAAGACATTTTTCTCCACCCATGGATCATTCCCATCAGCATACAAATATGCTGATATTCTTCCCATTTTAGAAGTCTCCTCTTGACCTCTTTCCCCACCAACTACTGCCATGTTTCTTTGCTCCTAGCTGTAGCAAATTTCAGAAGAGTTGTCAGGATTCACTGTCCCAATTCCTCTCTTCTCAGTTTCTTTCTATAAACCTACTTCAACTGAAGTAGGGTTTGCTGAATTTGATGGTCAGTTTTCAGTGCTCATCTTAAGAGACCTATTGGTAATGGTTTACATAATTTCTCTTCTTATATATCCTTTCTTGACCTTGCTTCCAGGGTACACATCTTATTGGCTTTCTGACTCAGTTGTAATTTCTTTTTGGTCTGTTTCTCTTCATTCTACCTCTTCTCACTAATCTTTTATGTTACAGTGCCCTGGGATACTGTTCTTGATCCTCTTGTCTTCTTTCTCTACACTCACACTATCTACATGCTGATGCCTCACTGATGTATATAAATCTTGGCCCATTCCTCCACACCGCAGCCTCACTTATACAACTACTTTCCTAATACCTCCACTAAGACATCTGGCAGATACTTCAAACTTAACATGTCTGAAGTTGAACTCCTGGTCTTATCACAATACTTAATTTCATCAGTAGCCTTCTCCACCTCAGCTGACAGAATCTCCATTTGTGTAGTTGCTCAGGCCAAAGCTCTGGGGGACCAAGTAGTGAGCCACTTGGGGACCAGTCGCTAGGACAGTGTCTGGCACATCCTGCATCCAATCCAAAAGCAAACCCTATAGCTCTACTGTCATGATATGGCTAGAACCTACTACTTCCAACCACCTTCACTGCTACCACCATCTTGTGTTTAAAAAATTCCCAAGGGACACCTGGGTGGCTCATTCAATTAAGCACCCCACTCTTGGTTTCAGCTCAGGGAATCATCTTGTGGTAGTGGGATTGAACCCTGCATCAAGCCCTGTGTTGGGCACTGCATTCAGTGTGGAGCCTTCTTCAGGTTCTCCCTCTTTCTCTCTCTTTCAAATAAATAAATAAATAAAATTTTAAAATAAACCCTCCTAATATATCTGTTTTTCCTCTTACTCTCAAAAAATCTGTATTCAGCACTAGAACAATTCTCTTAAAACTTAACCATGCTTTGTGAAAAACCCTGAGTAACAACCAGAGTAACTAGAGTACCTAAAGGTATTGCTTATCTTGTCCTTTCCATCACATTTCTGTCCTCACCTACTGTCTCTCTTTTACTCAATGTGCTTCAGCCATTCTGGCCTCCTTCCTAGTCAGTCCTCAAATTCTCCAGATGTGTTTCCTCTTAAGTATTTTTGTATCGATTGTTTAATCTTCTGAGACTCTTTTCCCTCCAGATATCTCCATGTACTCCTCTAGATGCACTATACCTTCACCTGATTAAAGTCTTTACCCAAAGGAAACATTTTTATAAGACTTTCCTTGAGCTCCCTATCTTAAATAGCAATCTCTTACCCACCAGCATTCTTGATCTACCCTTAGTCTGTTTTATTCTATAGTACTTACTACCTTATATCATATAATAATGTACTTACTTATTATATTTTATGTTTATACTGCTCTCTGACAACTAGAATATGGACTTCTCAAGAGCAAATATTTCTACATTTTATTCCTTTATGCATGACATGTACCTAGAATAGAATCTGTCATATAGTAGGTATTTAATGACTATTTGATGAGTGAATGAGTGATGGTAAGTGTTAAGAAGGTACTAAAGGATGTAGATTTAAAATGGGACAAAGTCAGTGGAGAGATGAGGAATCCCAAGAGATTTAAAATGTCAAATTAAAAGATCTTGTCACTGAATTCAGGGAGAGAAGAAAAATGTAAACAATGATTCCCAGATTTTAGGCTTTATAATCTGTACAGAGGATGGTGCCATTCAATGAGGTAAGAAATGGAAATTTAATCTGGTAACTGAATGTGGGACACTAATGTGGGAAGGACTATTTGTTAAGATTTATTTTTATTGACATATAATGAACACAAAATAAAATTGTCCTTTTTAAGATTTTACTCACAAATCAGTGTGATACATCACATCAAACAGAGAAAAGATAAAAATCATATGATCATTTCAATAGATGCAGAAAAAGCATTTGACAAAGTATAACATCCATTCATGATACAAACTCTCAACAAAGTAGGTTTAGAGTGAACATACTTCAACATAATAAAGACTGTATATATTAAAATTTTATAGCTAACATCATACTCAATAGTAAAAATCTGAGAGTTTCTTCCCTAAGGTCAGGAACAAGGCAAGGATGTACACTCTCATCGCTTTTATTCAACATAGTACTGGAAGTCTTAGCTACAGCAATCAGATAAGAGAAAGAAATAGAAAGAATCCAAATCAGTAAGGAAGAAGTCAAACTCTCACTATTTGCAGGTGACATGATACTCTACATAGAACACCCTAAAGACTCTACCAAAAAACAACTAGAACTAAAAAATGAATTCAGTAAGATCACAGGATATAAAATCAATGTACAGAAATCAATTTCTTCTTTTTTTTTTAAGATTTTATTTATTTATTTATTTGTCAGAGAGAGTGAGCAAGCACAAGCAGGCAGAGTGGCAGGCAGAGGCAGAGAAAGAAGCAACCTCCACACTGAGCAAGGAACCTGATGCAGGGCTTCATCCCAGGACCCTGGGATCATGACCTGAGCTGAAGGCAGCACTTAACTGACTGAGCAACCCAGGCACCCAATCCATCACATTTCTATATACTAATAATGAAGCAGCAGAAAGAGAAATTAAGAAAACAATCTTATTTACAACTGTACCACATCTAATAAAAATACCTAGTAATAAATTTAACCAAAGAGGTGAAAGACCTGTAGTCTGAAAACTATAAAATATTGATGAAAGAAATTGAAGATGACACAAAGAAATGGAAAGACATTCCATGCTCGTGGGTTGGAATAAAAAATATTATTAAAATATCTATATTACCCAAAGCAATCTACATATTTAATCCAATCCCTATCAAAATACCAATAGCATTTTTCAAAGAACTAGAAAAAGCTATCCTAAAATTTGTATGCAACCACAAAAGACCTCAAATAGCCAAAGCAATCTTGAAAAAGAAAAAACAAAACTGGAGGTATCACAATTCTAGTCATCGAGTTATATCACAAAGTTGTAGCAATCAAAAGAGTATGGTACTGGCACCAAAAAAATGACAGTTCGGTCAATGGAATAGAACAGAAAGCCCAGAAATAAGCCCACAACTCTATGGTCAATTACTCTTTGATGAAAGAGGCAAGAATATCCAATGGGAAAGAGTCTTTTTGACAAGGGGGAAATCTGGATACTAGATACAAAAGAATGAAACTGCACCATGTTCTTACACCATACACAAAAATAAATTAAAAATGGATTAAGGACCTAAGGGTGATACCCGAAACCTAACAATCCTAGGAGAGAGCACAAGCAGTAGTTTCCCTGATGTTGGCCACAGCAACATCTTTCTAGATATGTCTCCTAAGGCAAGGGAAACAAAGGCAAAAATAAACTTTTGAGTCTACACCAAAATAAAAAGCTTCTGAACAGTGAAGAAAATAACAAACTAAGGGGCAACCTACTGAATGGGAGAAGATATTTGCATATAACATATCTGGTAAGGGCAGTATGCAGAATACATACAGAACATATATAACTCAACACAAAAAAGGCAAATAATCCAATTAAAAACTGGGCAGAAGACATGAACAGACATTTCTCCAAAGAAGATATATAGATGGGCAACAGATACATGACTCTTCATGTGTCTCAACATCACTCATGACTCAATATCACTCATCATCAGGGAAATGCAAATCAAAACTACAATGAGATATCACCTCACACCTGTCAGAATGGCTTAAATCAAAACACAAGAAAACAACAGGTAATGGCAGGGATGTAGAGAAAAAGGAACCCTCTTACACTGTCCGTGGGGAAGCAAACTGGTGCAGCCACTGTGAAAAATAGAACTACCCTATGTCCAGTAATTGCACTACTGGATATTTACCCAAATAATACAAAAGCACTAATTCAAGAGGATATATATACCCCTATGTTTATTGCAAGATTATTTATAATAGCCAAGATATGGAAGCAACCCAAGTGTCTATCAATAGATATATGTGTGTGTACATTTATTTATGACAAAGACGTGGTGGTGTGTGTGTATGTGTGTGTGATGGATATGATTCAGCCATAAAAAAGAATGAAATCTTTGCCATTTGCAACAACATGGATGGAGCTAGAGAGTATAATACCAAGTAAGTCAGACAGAGAAAGACAAATACTGTATGATTTTGTGGAAGTTAAGAAACAAAACAAATGAGGAAAGTTAAAGAGAGAGAGAAAGACAAACCAAGAAATAGACTCTTAAGTATAGAGAAAATCTGATGGTTTCCAGAGGGGAGAAAGATGGAGATGGGTGAAATAGGGGAAGGAGATTGAGAGTACACTTGCCATGATGAGCACTGAGTAATGTATAGAATTGTTGAATAACTACATTGTACACCTGACACTTATATAACACTGTTAACTACACTGAAATTAAAATTAAAAATAAAAGATAAAACAATTAAAAATAAAATAAAATTGACCCTTTTAAAGTGGATAGTTCAGGAGTTTTTAGTATATCCACAAAGTGGTTGTGACCATTACCACTACCTAATTCCAAGACATATTTTTTTTAAGATTGTATTTATTTATGTGAGAGAGGAAGAGTGAGAGAGAGCATGGGAAGAGAGAAGTCAGAGGGAGAAGCAGACTCCCCGTGGAGCTGGGAGCCCAATGAGGGACTCCGGGATCATGACCTTGCCCTGAAGGCAGTGGCTTAACCAACTGAACTACCCAGGAACCCTCCAGAACATTTTCATTGTCCCATAAAGTAACCCCAGACCTGTTACCAGTCACTTCCTTGCCCAAGCCTCTGGGGAACAACAAATAAACGTCTCTATGAATTTGGCTACTATGGACATTTAATATAAATAGAATCATATATCATGCAATCTTTATGTCTGGTTTCTTTCACTGAACATAATGTTTTCAAGGTTCACTCATATTGTAGCATGTATCAGTATTCATTATTCTTTATGGCTGAATAATATCCTATTGTCTGGATATACTGTATTTTGTTTATCCATTCATCAGGTAATGCACATTTGGGTTGCTTCCACTTTCTGACCATTATGAAAAATGACGTTACGAACATTCATGTTCAAGTTTTTATGTGAGCGTAAAAATGCCTCCTGGGAGTGTCATTGTTGGGTCTCAGGGTGACTTTATGTTGAATTTTTTGAGAATGTCAGCTGGTTTTAAACAAAGTAATCATATGACCTGTTTGTTAGGGAAAGTCCTAGTCTATGCTTGTTATCACAGTGAAGTTATTAATAGTCCCCTTTCACTCTTAAAAGAACCCAAATCAGGACATTTTATCATATGATCACCGTAGTTAGAAGGTTCTGGACCTGAAGAAGGTAGCAATGATTACAGTCAGTACTTAGAAGTCATAGGAAGATTGCTACATGGAAGCAGATAGTCAACAAGAGTATCTATAAATGTGAAGAGAAGTGGTTTAGTTTCAGTGTTGTATTAATTTCATGTACATAATATAGTGATCCAATAATTCTTTATATTAATGCTATTCCACTGAATGGGTACCAATTCTTTTTTTTTTTTTTTAATCATTTTGCAGTCATGGATCATATTGCTTGCTTTCTCTTTGCTGACACTTCTTTTCCCTTGAGTTTTATGTAACACTGGCCTATCACTTTCCTCCTACCATCCTGGAAGATCTTTCTCCACAACTTTTATAGGTTCATATTCCTCCTTTAACTCTTTAAATGTTTATGTCCCAGGCTGATGAAGGTTGCTCAATGGAATAGCATTAATGATGCTAGTAAAGCAATTTTGGTGAAATGGTACATGGAGTCCCAGACAAAAGCAAGGAGAGATCTCTGGAAAGGGAGATAATCAGTATGGGTTTCTCTGCTAAGAAGGTTGTCTGTGAAAAGGAGCGAGTTATTGCTAAATAGTGAAAGGAAGTATATGTTTGGGCTTTGTTGTCATTGTTAATATTTTTTAAGATTTCATTTATTTACTTATTTATTTAGAAAGAGATGAGCACACTCATGAGCAGGGGGAGGGGCAGAGAGAGAGAAAGATTCTCCAGCAGACTCCATCCTAAACACAGAGCCCCATATAGGGCTCAATCCCACCAACCTGAGATCGTGACCTGAACTGAAATCAAGAGTCTGATGCTGAACTGGCTGAGCCACCCAGGTTTCCCATGTTGTTAATTAACTAATTAATTAAATTTTTAGATAAAAGAGATGAAGTATATCCAGAGAAGTTGAAGATGACAAGGAGGAAAAGATCATGGGAGAAGTGTGTTTGATTGCATCTAGCTGGGCTGGCAGGTAGCAGACATGTAGGCAGAGGAGGGGAGAGCAGCCCAGATGACACAGAAACCCCTTCTATATTGGGCTATGAGGTGTGGCAAGGATGGGAGGCTGTGGAAATAATTTAGTGAGTATTAAGGCCAGAGTGGATCAGGAGAAATGAAAAAAAAAAAAATGAGGACACTCAGGAAGGCATCTGTTTTCTGTGCCAAAGGCAGAGTGTGAGGCAGAATGCTGAGCAGGGGTCTTGAGGGAAATGACCTGGGAAAGACAAGAGGCTGGCAAAGAATGTTCAGCATTATTTACAGCATTACAAGCCCAGCAGAAGTTGAAGATCCTGAACTCAGGGTAGACGGGCACTTTCCAATAGCAGGATGAAGGAAATGCAGAGAAAGCAAGAGGTGAGCTGGTCCAGAATTGGACTTCTCCAAGGTGGGCAATTCAGATGTTAAGGGGAAAAGGAAGCAGAAAGGAGCCAGAATGGTTAAATATGGGCCCCCGTATTTGGGTTAAATAGGAATTTTTTTTTTCCTCCCAGTCAGTTAAACTTTGGCATACAACAAGAAGTAAAGAGAAAGCAAAAAACAAACAAACAAACAAACAAACAAACGAAATCAAAACAAAACAACACAGCAAAGTTACAGCAGAGAACCTGACTTAATTCATACCTATCTCTAAAGGAATAAATAACAAAGCATTTTCAGATGTTTTCTTAACACTGAACTAAGAACAGTAATAAAATGTCATAAATATCAATTTATGTTGCAATCTGCTCACAGGAAAGAGATGAGTTTAGCTGTAATAAAATTAAATAGACCAAACACTGAAATCTAACAGACTTTTTTTTTGTTCATTTATGTTGCATTGCTAAGGTTTCAGATTTGTATTTACTCTTTCATAATAAATATTTTATTTTTTTAAATTTGTGATCAGTCCAGTCGCATTCATCCTTAACCTCACATGACTGATAAGATTTGACATTATTGTCCACTTGCCTTTTATGGTTAAACTTTTGATTATTAATTTTAAAGTATAAATGATTTTTGATACTTTTAATTTAGATGGTTTTCAATTTTCTGGAACTGTTCCTGAGTTCTTTATGCTATTAAACATAAGATAGTATGATAAAAGAAAAAACAGATCCTAAAAATGAGCTTCACATTGATTATACTTGTCTAAAATGTTAGTTTTAAAGGTACTACTGGCAAAAGTTATTTCAGCCCCACTCCCTAACAATGAATAGAATAACCAAATGAACAAAAGTCTTTCATATCAGTCATAATATTAATCTGTTTTATATCATGACCTTATTGTGCAGGTTGACACTATGTTCTTTTCCACCCCTCTCAGTATAAATCCTACATCTTCTGCACATTTGATCTGCGGTCAGTTCCAGTTATTTCCTCAGAGTGCCTATTGGTTTACGAAATTGAGTTTCTTGGGTAAGACTCAAAACTGTCCCGTGTGTGTGGAGGGTAGAGAGAGACCAAAGAAAGAGGCAAGCCTCCCAATTAGATGGCTGTTTTTATAGGGAAATGGTACTTATATACAAGGACAGCCATACAACAAATAGATCACCATACCCTCCCGCTAGAATCCTTGGAGTTTATATCAAGGCTTTAATAATAGGGTCCTGTCACATGTACCATCCAGACGATCTGAATAATGTATTATTCTCTCAAGGATATGTCCTTGAAGTGGCTCCTGGATGGGAAAAGGGGACCGGGTCCAGTTCATGGGCTAATGGGCAGTAGTCATGTCCTCTCAATGACCTCCTCCCAACAGTGCCTTCCTATAGGACCTACACTGATCCTATACTGATCATGATCGATTCTACACCACTGCCTATACAACCCTGAATTATCTGACCCAGGCATTCTTCTCCAATCTTGTAACAATCTCCCCCTTGCTCATCATGCTCTCATCTCACTGGGTATGATGGTTAATTACATGTGACAGCTTAACTGGGCCATAGGATGCCGCAATATTTGATCAAATGTTACCCTGGTGGTGTCCGTAAGGATATTTATGCATGAAAATGACACTTGTCTCTCCTGGGTCTCCAGATGACTATATATCTTGGGACTTCTTAGCCTCCATAATTACCAGAGCCAATTGTATATGTTATACAGGTTTATGTCTATGTTCATCTGTATGCACATGTGTTTGTTTATCTATCTCCCATTCATTCCATTTCTCAGGAGAACCCTAATACACTGGGTTTTTCATTAAGCTCTTCTGCTGCAGGGCACTCTTACCCCTTTCTCCAGATCTTCCCATGTCTGCCTCCTCTTTACAATTCAAGTCTCTGCTCAAGTATTCCTCCTCCTGGCAGACTTCCTGACCACTCTAATAAAACTTTCCCCCAGTCACTCCATAAACCCTGATTCTCCACCAAACACTTTTTTTTTTCTCCATAGCACTTAGTGAAGCCCAGCATTGTATTGTTTACTTGTGTATTTGTTCTTGGCCTACATACTCTTTTCCTTAGTATTACATTCTAAGATAAACAAAACCTCTTGCTCTTATTCACCAGTGCATCTCTGTGGCCAGGGAAAAGCCTGGTACATACTAACAACTCAAAAAACATACTACTTTTTATTTAATGGTATCAGGAACTCAGGAACAATTTCAGAAAATTAACTCATTCTATAATTATTTTTAAGTAGCTCTTTGTATGTCTTACCAACTTGAGGGAAAAAAATACTGAGCCTATAATGATAAAACCTCAGCTTTGAGTCCATTTCTTCATCAGACCAAAAAGGTAAGTGATGCTTCCTCTTCCTACCACATAGGGGTCAAATGTGTGATGCACTTGGAAGTGCCCTGACTACACAAACAATGGTGAAATATGATCATATGGTGGGATACCTGTTGTATCTTGTTATC
Source organism: Neogale vison (assembly GCF_020171115.1). Classification (NCBI taxonomy): domain Eukaryota; kingdom Metazoa; phylum Chordata; class Mammalia; order Carnivora; family Mustelidae; genus Neogale; species Neogale vison. The sequence continues at coordinate 92,928,536 of NC_058093.1, read as the reverse complement.
CCACTGAGCATCATATTTTATTTCCATTTGATACTTTATGAGCACTTCTGCATATTATTCTTTGCAAACATAACTTAGTGACTAATGCTTTATGTGGACGTGTACTCATTTTCAATCTTCCCCCAATTTCTGGACATTTTGAGTTATTGCATTTACATTAAACTTACCTGTGATATACCATAATAAATTAAGTATATACCTGATTGTTTCAGAATAGCCCTGCAGACATGGAATTACTACACAAAGATAAGAACTATTATGGCACTCTGAACATTATGACAGACAACTAGAGGTTGTACCAGTTTTCATACTTACCATCTTCTAAGTGTTGAATTAGATTGTTTTTATCTTTTACACTCTTAAGTGTAAGAAATAGTTTCCTGTTGCCTAATGCTTGAATTATTGGTTAAGCTAAGTGTATGTTGTGCATTTATTAGACATTTGTATTCCCTTTCCTAAGAATTGCTTGCTATGTTATTTTGACCATTTTTCTATTGGGCTTAAGAATTTTTTCATTTTATCAATTTGTATTGGTATTTGTATAAGGTATTATAGATTGGTGGCTCTTATCATTTATCATGAATGTTTCAAATAATTTCCCAATGTGTCTTTTGTCTTTAAACTTGTATATGACAAAGAACTTTATCTTTTAAGTAGTCAAATCTATTGATAGCTCTTCTGGCTGTGATTTCCTTCATAACCATTATGCCTAGGGTGTTATTCCTTACACTTAGATCAGATAGTTATTGATATTCTTTTTTTCTCCTAGTTCAGATATGATTTTATTATTTACTTTAATTCCTAATCCACCTGGAATTTTTTGGTACATAAGCTGGGAACTTACTTGTTCCCCACTCTCATGTTTGACCAAGCATTATTTATTCATTTAGGCTATCAGTATCCATATACTTAAATGTTCTATTGGCTAGTATCTGTCGAAAGGGTTGTTCACTTTGTTCCAGTCTGATCTATTGGTTGACTCTTAACACCATTCTATTTCAAATTATTAAGGAATTACTACATTGTTTGTGGTCAGGCAAAAAGAGTTCCTTATTATTGCTCTTTTTTTAAAAAATAGCATTGGCTCTCTCTCTCTCTCTCTCTCTCTCTCCCTCTCTCTTTTTTTAGACCTCATTTATTTATTTGAAAAAGAGAGAGCACACATGGGCAGTGGGGAGGGGCAGAGGAGGTGGAAGAAACAGGACAGGGAGCGTGACTTAAGGTTCAATCCCAGGACCCTGAGATTATGTCCTGAGACAAATGCAGATGCTTAACCAACTTAAGTCACCGAGGTAATCCAGCATTGGCTATCTTTACTTGATTATTCACTGAGATGAAATTTAGAATCTTTAAGTTATAACATCTCAAACTTAACTTAAATTTTTGTTGAGATTACATTGAACTTATAAATTAACTTGGGAGGATTTTATATATTTTAAAATTTTAATCTATGTCACAGAGTGAAAACTACATTTCTCTGTTTGTTTCAAAATTTATATCAGGTCCTACAAACAAAATTTCTAGTTTTCTTTACAAGTTTTTTAAAGTTTTCATCAAGTTATAAACAAATATTATATATTTGACTTCAGTTCTTGTTTTGGTAGTATTGATGTTGTTATACTATTTCCAGGGAAGTAAATATTACTCACATATGATATCACTTTATCTCATATATTGGGAGAAGAATTGGGGAGAAATGAGGTATTTATGAAGTGAATAGAGGAGAATATGTAAGAGAGGGGACAGAGGGGTCAGGTCAGGAGCCATTTCTACACAGAGATAGACTTTATAAACTCTCATGTGGTTTAATTTTGTTCCCAGCAGGCCTCATTTTTCACTTTTAGACAATCATTCATTTGATTTAAAGTATGATACACCCAAGAGTATCCTTAGCAAAAACTTATACCATTATCATCCTGTAAGAGATCATTAAATATTTTAATAGATAAAGGAGCAAAGATAAGAGTTGATAATAACTGAACAGTATCAGAGCACAAATAATACAGTATGTTAGAGGAAAAGAATGTTATCCCTGTGCTAATCATGGTGTAGAGGTATTGTGAGTCCAAAACCAACATGCCAACAAAGTAGCTGTCAGTAGAAGCTAGGGCCCTAGTCAAAATTAGAAATACAGTAATTAGTCTCTGCATGAAATGGCTTAACAAAAGCTATAAGCATTAAAATGTGTAAGAATCATGTCAAGATATTAAGCAACTGCAGAAGAATCTAAGACAGAAGAAAGAGGTGAAAGGTGACATGAAGATTAAACTTCCAGTCAGAAAAACAGACAATACTATACTGGAAATAACAGAGTAATTCCAATAATGAGAACAGTACTTTTGTTCTTGAAATCTTGGTAAATATAGTACACTTTTCTTTTCGCCAAATTCTGAGTTAAAGATTAGCTTTTGGCTTCCCAAATCACCTTCTTCCTCTCATCATCCTAAATATGTTAGAAACAGACAAAATGGCTACTATGTCTATGGTGCTGGGCAGTCAGTGAATGACACTAGGAATCATGTCATAAGTACAAATAGAGGAGAGAGTGGCCAAAAATGTAGTTGGAGAGAGTGTGCCAATCATACTTCATGTAGCTTCCAAATTTGCCAATGGTGACTGAGTGGAATGAGAGATTAGAGAATCTGAAAATCTGCCTTACCATATTATGATGTTCTATTAATAAAAATTTGCATTCAGACCACATGTTATTGTTTGAAAAGTGCTTCCATAACTACAAAAGACTGCGATCATCCAAATATTCCTTAGAGTCTGAAGGCTAGTCTAAGCAGTGATAATTAATCCCATTTTATGACTAATGAAAACAAGTCTGAGAGGGGTAACGACCTACCAAAGTAACAAAGTTACTGAGGTGCAGAGATCTTGAACTCAGTCCTTCTGAAAGTCCCTATCATTTCTTCCCCACAATGTTTCCTTTCTGCTGCTTCTTCTGCCCAGCCATTAGCTCTCAAACTTGGTTGCTTCTTGAAATCATCTGGGAACATTTAAGGAAAACTATGGTCCTACTCCTGGAGATTTGGATTTACACTCAGTCTGGAGTTCAGGATCTCTGAAAGCTCTGAGATGATTCTAATAGAGCAAAAGGTGAGAACCACTACCACCAGACCCAAGAATTAACACTAATGACAAGTGCTCTATTCAGAAAGGTAGCTGGGAGTTTAGTGATCCATCCCAGTATCAACCAAAGTATCTCATTTCAGATCAACTGGCTGGGCAGATGGTGGTGGAGGTGTGGTCTGACTTACAGAGGTAGCTCCCTTAATCAATTATATAGTTAGTAAGACTTAACCAGAGCCCATAACTATCTCTTTTCCCCCTCTTCATTCTCTTCATTTCTGTACCTAGGGGTCGAGGAAGGTGGTAAAGGGATGATTTCTGGAAGGCAGAACTGCGTATCGAGGAACATGCTTCACCCATGACCAAGTTAGGCTAAAGTGGGGAAAGGCAGACTCCTAGAGACTGAGTCTTCAGACTAAGAGTCAGCCAGGGTGGAAGTGCTGAGACAGGAAGAGGAGATGAATCAAAGCAGAAACGAGGCTGGGCTGGAGGTAGTGGGACATTGTCCTGCATGGGAAATGGTATTTATGTAAAATTGCATGTGCTCTCAAAACTAGTTAGGTTATGTGAACCAGTGGGTATGGATAAGTAGGACAGAACCAGAGAAGCATGTCCAAAGCAATGATGAAATATCATCAGCTGAATTCAGAACTGGTGCTGTTAGGTGCTCATGCATGGGGCAAGGGGTTACTGTTTACATTTCTACAAGCAGGGAACCTCTGCCTTTCATCTCTTCTGGAGCTCTCGTCCCTTGTCAAATGACTTCATACGAGATAAGTCAGGTATTTAAATGTGTTCTTTTAGGAAAGTACTTCCTGTGTCCTACACTGGAGCTCAAAATGTATTTTTCCCACCATAGGAAAAAAAGGTAACAGTGCTAGTGAAAGAAAATTTGAAATAGCCTTATTGGAGTAATTTTCCAGAACAAAGGGATTGGGACCTGAAAACCAACTACCGCATTTAACATATTTATCTCTAAGGAGAAGGCACTGTAAGTTTCAATCAACTTCTAAATATTTGGTTCCATGGCAGCAAGTTTCTTGTGAGCAAGGTCTGTGCCTTTCTTATCATTGTACTACTGGGGCTTAGCACAGAGCACATTTATATTGAATTGTTCAAACATGGACCCATTTATGAGTTGCCAACCACCTCTACTTAAAGACACAGGAATAAGTAATGCCTCAAATACTTTCATGCACACTTTCCCCCCCTTTCTTTCTTATTTTGACATGAGATAAATTAAACACTGTTATCAAACGTAAATTCTAGTACTAGAAGGCAAATGTAAAGGTTTCTCGCTTTCCAGGCATCCTCCTTTATGGATAGGAAGAGGTTTTTAATCCACCTGCAGTCCAGGACACCCACAGGCAATAATTTGAGAATCTTCCTGCCATTTAGCATATTGGTGTTTGTACTGGTTTTGTCTAGGACAGATTGTCCTTCTCCTGGTTTCTCTCTTTTTTTCCTTTCCCTGCTTTATCAAGATGCAGCCCTTTTTATCTGCTCACAAGAGTGAACTCGTAAGTGCTGGTTTGTGATCAAGAAGCAACAAAGCTGTCATCTCCCTAAATATATTTTTATATTTTGCTTGGGGTTGTCACTATAAATAAGAGAAAGTATTGCTGATGGGGATTTTCATGTGTGTGCTCTCTTTCTCTCTCCCTCCTCATTCACTTCATCATCGCCAGGCCCCCAGAGCTGTGTCACCACCCTGAAACAAATGGGGTAAAGCAACCAATTACATTAAAATGCAATATAAATAGAGGGAACAAGCAATTTTTAACTCGGGTTTCCTGAAAAACTGTTCATATTCTGGTGGCTAGTCAAGGGAAGGCAACAAATAAAGAAGTTATTTGGCTGTCATTTCATTTGAACTATTATAGGATCTAAGTGACCCCGGGGAATAGTCCCATGGAAAACTCTCTCCCTTACAAATAGCTTAGTTTTTGTCTATGTCATTCATTTGGGAGAATACAGAGACTGATGGAAGGCATTTCTGGCATAGTCTTAGGAAAATTACTCTGGGAACATGACCAGTGAAGAGGATTGGGAGAATAATGAACATAGATACTGAATCCCTCCTGTCTTCTAGAAATGAAAGGACAAGAACAGATAGAAGTCCCCCTGCCAGGAATTGTCACACATATGCCAGCCTCTTACAGCAGGCAATGTCACCAAGCATCAAGGTGCCCTTAGAACCTGAAAATGTGGAAGTGAGAGGTAGTCATATTTAGCAGGCTACTCTGAATCACACAGAGCACGAGTGGTGAACACCTTGGATTGTGATCACCCTTGTCATACCCAATGCAGATATTGCAAATGAATTACAACCTTCTCCCCCCCAACCTAAACTTAGCTTGGAAATCTGCTTTACTACAGAGTGCCAGATACATTATCCATCAAATGATATCAGTGTACCATAAGAAAAGTTTGCTCTCCATGAACTGGAGGGTCCCCAAACACCTGCCTATTCATTCAGGTCCAAGGGCTTGTGATCTAGGCTTCACTGAAGCAAGTGAGCCCCTGACCTCTGACCTGAGCTTTCTGCCCCTACTCTAGGTGTGATCACGCCCCTTACCATGATTGCCCTGTCATGGGCTTTTAGTTTTCTCTCACTATCACATCCACATCACTTCACTTTCTCTGCTACTCTGTGACCTCCTGCCTCCATAATATCCAGGCAAGACTCATGGGCTGTTTTCTTGAAGACAGAAATGGAGTGGCTTGATGATGATGATGATGCTGATGATGATGATGAGAGATGGTACAGGTTTTCTCTGTATCTCTGCACCCAGAGGTATGAAGTGTTTCTAGCTGTTCAATTCTAGTCAGAGATATGTGACTACGTTTTCAGATGGCTCACTTGGCATTCCATTTTGGGGCTGTGCTGTCCCTTTCTCATTTTCAGGTTATCTGGGAAAACACAGGACTAACAATCACCATTCTAATGACATCTATAAGTAGTTTTCCCACAAAAAAAAAAGAAAGAAAGAAAGAAAGAAATGGAGATGACATGTGAGCTTTGCCATTTTTAGTTGAAGCTTTTGCACCTACCTTCATATCAATTATAGCCATAATACTGACTTACACATATTTTTTATGAGACCTTTGGTATATTCTACCTCCCTCAATTCCAACACCCTCATTTGAGTCTGATAACAGTCTCTGGAAACTGATTTCTGAGGGTTATTAAATCATACTAGTCTATAGTAATGGAGATAAATTTCAGCATTTATAATTCAAAATAATTTTGAGTCATGATAAAAATCTTATCTCATTATCCTTGTTTTCATAATGAGTGCTGTGTTTTCTGAAATACTTAAGTTTATTATCTATAAACACTTGCAGCCAGTAGGAAGTACAAAGGGTCCCAGCAGTTTGTGTGAGTTCCTGAGGGGCATTTTCTGAGACTCTAAACCTTCAGAGGCTTCTTTCCCATAAATTGACTTTTAAAATGAAAAAAAAATTGAAAGTAGGAGAAATAGAGAAAAATGGTTCAATCTTCAGATCAGGCAATTGCCTCAGAGTGAGTGGGGTTGGCAGCTATTTTCAGGTGTTAGGAATTCTGAAATTCTTGCTTACTTCAACTTGCCTCTTAAATTTCCAACATAAAATGTACCTCATTGAGTCAAGAAAACTCTCTTCCCTGGGAAGTGTCACTCACTAAACATTGTTCGTTAGCTTCTGATGTAAAGCAGAGTCAGCAGAAATGGTAAGTCATGACAAGGGAGAAACATTAGACCCTTGCGTCTCATCCTCTCCTCTGACTGGAGTGGCTTTATAGATACTTTAGGGACATCTTGAAGTCATGGGAACTATATCTTCCTGTGACCAATTTTATGTTACCAGAACATTTTCACAAACTATGTTCCTAACAGAGCTTTCTCTTTGTGGAAGCTCAACTCCTTACCTCATATCCTTCTCCTTCCCACCACCCATATTCTGCCAGATGATAAGCTAGACCCTAAATCTGGTCTCCTCCACTAGTGTCCAGCTTTCCTCAGAGACCACCATCTCTTTTCTCCTTCATGGCCTTAAACAGGCAGCAGGTCTTACCCGAAATTTCATAGCTCATTGTCATTTCTGGGATCCTCATTACATTTCCATTTCCTAGGGAAACCGACATTGTCCTAGCTTTCTCAGAGCAAGTGGTGACTGATACTTGATGCCAATGACATTAAGTCCATTAGCCTGAGGGGAAGCACGAACCGTATGAATACTGGCTTGAGCTACGTAAAGGACAAGAGGCTCCCGGCAGACTTACTTGATTCACAAACATACATGAAAAATATTTTGATAGTTTCAGAAACACTTGGTGATGTGGAATTCAGAAAAATTCACAAACATACATGAAAACCACTCTGATATCTTCAGAAACATTGGTGGTATAGGATCCAGAAGATGGTATGCTAAGGTTCTGAAATATGCTTAATGAGCTAGGTAGAGCTTTAATGTTCATTTGACCTCATAGGTACAAGGCTGCTGATAACTAGGAATATTTGGTCTATCATAATGACATGACTTCCATGGATATAGAATCAATGTTTCTTAGGAAATTTGAGACTCTTCATGAGCTATTTTTTTTTAAGTTTTTATTTATTTAAGGGTGCCTGGGTGGCACTGTCATTAATTGTCTGCCTTCGGCTCCGCTCATGATCCCAGGGTCCTGGAATTGAGCCCTGCATCAGGCTCCCTGCTCAGTGGGAAGCCTGCTTCTCCATCTCCCACACCCTCTGCTTATGTTCCCTCTCTCACTGTCTCTCTGTCAAATAAATAAATAAAATCTCTTCTTTAAAAAAAGATTTTATTTATTTATTTGTGAGAGAGAGAGAGAGAGCATAATCTGGGGCTGGGGGGTAGGCGCAGAAGGAAAGGGAGAAGCAGACTTCTCACTGAGCAGGGAGATTGATGGTCCATCCCAGGACCCTGAGATCATGACCTGAGCCAAAGGCAGATGGTTAACTGACTGAGCCACTCAGGCACCCCTTCACAAGCTCTTAAGTCACTTTAGTATCTATACTTGTCCGCGAGAACATAATTTTAACAAAAGGCTTTCCAGATTTATTTTACTATGCCAGTCGATTCAATAAACAGTCTCCGGAGACCTCTGAGTATAAATCTCATTAATGTTTGGCTTAATAGAAGATAGTTGGAGCCCCATATCTGCTTCTGCATTATTTCTGTTGTATGTTATTTTCCCCAGAAACATATGAAGAACATCTGGCATTAAACAGGTATGTAGTTAGAAAAGTAAGGGGAATTCTTATTGCTTTTCCAGGTGATTATAAATACTCTTTCTTGATAGTACACCAAAATTCAACAAGTAGTTTTTTGAAAGCATCGCTGTGTGTGGAATTTGAAACCTTGTATCAATGAACTTTTCTCACTCTGTTACATTATAGTCCATTAGCCTATCTTGCACGTTGAATGGATCTTTTTACCATGTATGATTCTATAACATTACCCATTGGTGATCTGAAAAATATTGGTTCACAGTTATGAAATTTTATAAATGTTGACACATTTCATTGTACAATGTCAAAAATCACACTTATTAATTATATCACCAGTCTCATTAGAAAAATCTCTAAATATTGGAAGCTGCTAAGCTCATGCAAGTTTTCAAGTCAAAGTTTAAATTTTATCACTGACAACAAATACAGGCAGTTGTTTTTCTCAAAGTGACAGATACTCATTTTCTTAATGTCTCCCAAATACCCACATCTGACTATTGACAGTTTGTCTCTCTTGTACTTTTAAGTAAAAATGGCATTTTGAAAGAAATTAGTAATCCAGTGTGCAACCCAAACAACTGCACGAGTACTTCTCTTAATAGATAATCATTGTATTTCTGTAGCTAACCATTCATCATGTATACTTCCCACCTTGTCACCAGAATATTTGTGATGGTTAATTTTATTTTTCAACATGGTGTTTTTGGGTGGCTCTACTTTCTCTTATCTGTCCTGAAAAATAAAAGGAGCAAAGAGATATCTAAAAACTGACAACCAAATGAATGAAGTTAAAATCATTTCCTAAGGCAGCCTTGCCCCAAACCCTTAGAGCTAGCTACGGGGGTGTGGGGTGGTGTTTTTGCATGGTGATGCTAGTGCCTCCCCTGGTCTCTCTTCTGTCAGTGCCACAGCAGGTGAAGGGTCAGCTAACAGCACCACCTCTTACCCTGCTCAATTTGCTTCAACCCAATGGGGCTCTTTAAATTGCAGCAAGTATGCCTGCAATTCCAAACCTCATTTCATGCATAATTGATAGCTCATAAGAACTTTATCAGATTCCAAAATATATATATATATATATATATATATATATATATATTAAAAAATGATGATGTTGAAGTCCTTTATGGTTGTTGTAAATTCACATCAGGAAGAGGAACCCTTTAAGGAGAAGAATATGGTATTTTCATTTGCATAAAGACAATAAAATTCTGTCAGCAGCAATTTCCCCATATATAAAAAGTGGGAACATAGCACCTCAGTGACACAGACATCTGTTACTTAAACAGATGCCACCTTCTAAACTCACTCAAGCAACCCTCTGTTCCAACCAGAGACCCTTAAACCAAAATTCAATGTGTGGATGGAGCTTAAAAGGGGAACTTTGAATAATGATTCGTTTTACTTCCCAGCTTTACTATGAATTTGTCTGACTTTTGTTATGTTTTTAATTTAGCAAAATCTCCATCATCTCTCAGTAATTCCTTGTTTCAGACTTAATCTCCACAAGCTGCAAAATTCAATACTTCCTTCCAAGATTCATTGCTGATTAGCATTAGACCTTCAGAGAACCAGACGAACCATGGCTTTTGTTTGTTTGTTTGTTTCTTCTTGCAAATACACTTTAATGACTTCAGAGGCAGGATTCTAGCTCTATCTAAAAGAGAAATGAAACTTGGTTTCTTTTTTCTAAGTAGCACAGAGAGTCCCAGACTGATGTTTTCCAGTTAAGCAATACTTCCCCAGCCCGAGACTGATAAGTTCCTTCAGAAGTTAGGCTTACACTTCTAAATCAGCAGTTCATGAAAGGCATTACGGAAAACCATTATACTGCTATAATGGATGACAGCACAGTTGTATATGTTACACCTTGAAGTAAGCAGTAGGATTTTCAATCATTTGATAACCTTGAAACTGCTAAGGTATCAAATTGCTATCATGAATATTGTGCAGGAGCAGGAATAACTCAGGAAGCTGCCTTTGTGAATAATAATCAGAAAACTGCAACATTTTTACCGAGAAAATAGATTTGAGGCACTGGTGTATTGACAAGCTCTCCGGCAGGAAACTAAGGGAGACATTACAAGTACATTTGCATTGGACGATGCATCAATCCATCATACATTCCAACAGCATTGGGTTTGTAAGATCTAATCAGTTAAAAAATTATTAGCAAAGCTTATGTTGTTTGTTAAAATTTTGAGGATAAAGGGTAAGGAGAACCCCAATGTTATTTTTATAGCTGAAAACAATAAACAAGACATTTATTTAATATTTAAACTTCTCTGTGTGCTCTCAAATCTAATTCATTTCAGCAGAGAACCAACAAGAAGGGGTTTGGAAAGTGAGGACTTGCCCTAATAGGTAGGCATTTAAATCAATAGCAACACGAAAACATGGTAAAAACAGACAGTACATGTTTATTACACATCTCTTTTCCTTAAAAATGTATCTGTTTATTTCTACCAAATCCCAGGTTTGTTCTTGAACAGAGCACCCGGTGCTGGTCTGTAGCATTTCCAGACAACAGAGTCTACTGAGAACCCTCGACAGCCGCGTGAAAACTCAATGTCTGGAGTGATTCATCATTGTGTCAGGTTGGCCAGCGCTTTGTCACAGTGACTGACAATGGGAGAAACTTGGAAATAATACAAAGATTCTCTGTTCACTGATAGTGTCTGCACCATGATTAGAGAAGAAAGCTTGGAGACTGTGAGGGGAATCTTAATTTTTCCCCCAAATGAATTTTGATGTTTTTACTCTTTGTAGGTCAAACCCTACCTAACAATGAGTCTTACTCAAAAGTGACCATTTTCATTTAAAATAATTCCTGGAACCTGATTACTGAAATCATCACACACCCAACAGCTTATTGGGTAGGGTGAATTGTTTTTCAAAGCTGTAAAACCAACTACATCTGCTTTATATGGGGTCATTGCATCCACTTGAAAAGATAAGAGTCATCCAGCAGAAGATTGTCTGAACCGACTGGCTACTATGAATGGTGGTTCCAACATGGTTTAAACTTACTCATGCTTAACCCTTCTTTCTTTGGAGCCTAGGATCATTTTATATTCAGCTTGGCAAAATCCTAAAAGGATAATGATATTAATTCCTGACTTCAGGTAAACTATTGCTAAGTGAAGTAACTCAGAGCCTAGGTATTAGTTTTAGAAGTGATAAGAAACAAATGTTAATGATGTGCTCCAAATTCATGCCCTCCATAAGAAGTTAGTGATATAGCATCTTCCACTGGTAATTGATAATTCATTGCCGCCCTCTTATTAACAAGAAAAAAAGAAAGCTAAAATGCATCATATTTGAAAAATGTGGTTATAAGAGGAGTAAATTATCAGAGACCATGGTTGAGAATACTAGCATTTATTGACTTATAATGTGCCAGAAATTGCACAAATAATATCTCTTTTGTCCATAGGAAACTCTATGAGAAGAATTATCATCCCTACTTTCTAGAGAATGGAGACTTAGAAAAGAATAAATACCTTTTACAAGATTATACCATTGGTAAATGGGGAAATTCAAATTTAAGTACAAAGTATGCCAAATATTTTAAGTTCCAAGGGCATTAACCATCCCTCCAGAGTAAACAAAAGGATTTAAAGTGGGGTCCATGAAAAATAAAATGAAGGAATAAGAAAAGAAATGCAGTCAAGTATCTGTACGAGGGATGGTCTCAAAATGCAAACCCAGCCATATCACTTCCCTCCCTCCTATCATCTGCTCTAAAACTTCATTGCCCTTAGGTTAAAGCCAAACCTCCTTATCATGACCAACAGAGCAATGCGTTATCTGTTGCATGCCTGCCTTTCAAGCCTCATCTTCAACTACCTCGTCCTCCTCCCCAGACACACTGGCTTGGTGGGGGTCCTTTCTATGGAGCATGCTCTCTCTCCTGACCTGTACTGTTTTTAGTCACTGAAATTCTCTTGCTTACCCTTTTTTCCTGGTGAAATTCTTTTCATTCTGCATAGCTTAGCTAAATGATACCATAAGGAGGTTGGATCCCACATATCATATGAACCACATACTTCTCCTTTATTTCCTATGCCAGATTTGTAACTTATATTTGTCAGAATGATTTCTTATTTATATTTGAATCGTCATCATCATCATCATCATCATCACCATCATCATCATCCTCTCACTTGACTGGTAGCCCCAGAGCTTAGCTCTCCTTGACACACAAGGGGGCTTAATTAACTCAAAGAGTGAATGAATGGGTAAGTGGAAAGTTTCTACCTGTATTTCTTCTCATAGTTTGTATTTGAGTTTCATCTGGATTTATATTGCAATTCAAGGGCAAAATGAACAGGGTATCACTTCCCCATTCTGAAATTGATGCTTATAATACTGACCTAAATGTACATTGGTAGTGACAGAGCCTACTAAAATCTGAGCATTCTGAATCCCATTTCACTGCCAATTATACCAAAGTCTTATGGGTTCATCCCCAGAAATGCAAAACACCAAAGATGGGGAAAAAAATACAAAATTAGGTCCTCAGTGACCATGGAGAAAACAAGAGTTCAGGAATGAACCTTGCTAAAGTAGTACCGCTTTTCCTCTGTGAAGCTGCCTGACCCAGCTCACGGTGCTGGTTTGAGCTCACAAACTTTCATAAAGATCCTGGAGGTTGAATCCAAATCTTGAGTTGGAAGTCATGTCTCCCAAGTCAAGGAGCTGACTGAACTCTGAGTGAGTGGTGGTAAAATAGCCAAAGTTCAAACACCCAGAACACACCTCTGGCCCACCATCCATGGACAGAGGCTAGATCTAACCCTTCACTCTAGCCTGGTCTAAGATCCACCAGGATTGGAGCACTCATGACTTAAGATGAAATCCATCTTCGATGTCTACATTTCAGATTTTCCTTGGTGAATATGTGAATTGCCCAATGCTTCTGTTCAAACCAGCACTATGATTCTGTCTTCACGTGGCAAGGGGAAAAATCCTTAACAAGCCTGAGACTTCAAGAGAAGCATCATCCCAGAAGTGTTCAGTATGCTTATTTTATAGGGATCCATACCAGTCACTCTGTTTAATTTGTGATCACCCACCTACCCTAAACATCAATACCAATTTCTCCTTCTTACCTCAAACTTTATTGATCTTCTTATGGTTTTCCTACTCTTATTTGGACATCTGGCTCTGAGAGAAAATCTTCACAATCCTCTGGATACTTTGTTACTGGTTGCCTCTTGCCCGCCTGAGTCAGTTTCTTTTCTTTCCTTTTTTTTTTTTTTTAAGATTTTTTAAATTTATTTGACAGATAGAGATCACAAGTAGGCAGAGAGGCAGGCAGAGAGAGAGGGGGAAGCAGGATCCTCGCTGAGCAGAGAGACCGGTGTGGGGCTCAATCCCAGGGACCCAGGATCCCTGACCTGAACCAAAGGCAGAGGCTTTAACCCACTGAGACACCCAGGCAACCCAAGTCAGTTTCTTAATGCCAAAAGTCTACCATAGCCTTTCTAAATGTCACTAGAGATTTTTGAAAATGAGTAACACCAAGGAGGGCACATATTGCATGGAGCACTGGGTGTGGTGCATAAACAATGAGTTATGGATCACTGAAAAAAAAATTAAATTTTAAAAAATGAGTAACAACAGACATGAAACTACTGCCACAGTAAACTAGTATGGTAGAAATAATCACACAGGTGATTCTAGTGTGCCGTCAACGTTAGGAGCTCCTGTTACACAGTCTTAGAATCTAGTGGAAATTAGAGAGAAGGGCAACGGTGAGGGAGAGTGGGTTCATAAGGCAGAAGGGAATAAGTGGGTGGGAAAGGGATAACGTAAGAGAGCAGGTATCAGGTGGGGAGGAGACTGAATTAAAGAAAGAAGACAATCCCTAGAAGCTATGCCTGGGGGACAACATAGGAAAGGAAAAGGCAGACAGAAGTGTAATCAGCCTAGACCCTTGGGTATAAACCATTGATGCAAGGACACAGTGAACTCACACTTACTCCATCCCTACAGCAAAAACATCAGCCAGCCGTAGGCTTGTAAGCATCATTTTTAGAAAACCGCAATGCATGGGATTTTCCCTTGACTTTACTTGCTCATTTTATAATCTTGCCCCAGAGTAGAGGAGGTGGTGGGTGGGGGACTTTCACTGTACAGCTGCCAGATATTGACTACTACTTTTCACGAACTTGATAATTTTGGATGCTTGAAAAACCGAGGCTGTAATTATAACACACTGAACTTTGTTCAGGGAAAGGCAACTGATTTAATAATATCATGACTCAATAGTAAAGAGCCAGTGTTTTGGCTTAAATGATGTCATCCAGAAACATAAGTGACAAGTTTGAGGTTGAAATAGATATGCCGTAATTGGAAAACACTCCACAAAGTGGGTTTGTTCTTCTTATCCCTTCTAAGAGAAAATATGGGAAGTTGAGTTTGGATAAGACGTTCTATCACAGATTCATTTCAGCCTTATGTCATAGCTTGTGTATGATTTAGAGGTAATTTAAGATTCCTATATATGGTAACATAGATTGAAACTTTCATTTCACCTTTTGCACTTTCTCCCCGCGCTTTCCAGTTCCAGTCTTTGTTTTGGAATGAAACTATTAAGCTGCGATAGGAAGTTAAACACACTCAACAGAGAAAGGTGTGTGAGTCAGCAGTTTGCACCTGCCAAGAAAGGTATGAGAGGGCTTTTAAATTCATGTTATTGATGTGAATTATTTTGAAGATGGCGTGGTTGGCTGTTACAGTGAACTCTGGCAGGGATCAGCAATTGACTGATGATGAAAATAAACTAACAAACAACATCACATTCTCCAAACGGGTCCCACAGCTGATCGTTTGGTAATCAAGAGTTAAAGAGATAAAGCTACAGGGGATCATTTCTGAGTGCCTTAGAGAAGTCCTGTAGAGAGGGGACTGAACTGAGCTCCTTATCTCAGAGGGTCAGATCACAGGTTCACAGTGAATGACAAATCTGCCCCAAATCACACCTGGGCTACAATTTCCTAAAGCCTTCATTCAAGTCTTTAGTGACAAATGCTGTGGAATGATTTCTAAATATTATGTTCCCAGTTATTGTGGTAAAACCTGAAGAACCATTCTTATCCTCAGGGGTGCCTAGGTGGCTCAGTCAACTTAAGCATCCAACTCTTGAATTTGGTTCAGGTCATGATCTCAGGGTCTTGAGATCAAGCCCTGGGTTGGGCTCTGAACTGAGCATGAAGCCTGCTTCAGATTCTCTCTCTGCTGCTGCTGCTAAAAGAGGGAGGGAGAGAGATCTTTGATATAATCTGGTCCACTCCAACTTGGAGTCATCCCTGACCCCTCTCTCACTCTATTACATAGTCCAAATCCATTGAACAAACAATCTACCAGCAAACCCTTTTAGCCTCTATCTTAAATATATCCGGAACAAGACCATTTCTCACCACCTCCACTGATGTGACCTTGGTGAGAGCTACCAATAGGTCTCACTTGGATTACCAAAATCACTTAGATTCCTAACTGGTGTCCTCATTTCCTTCCTTGCCCACTATAGGCTTTCCCTTCATAGCAGAGAGATACTTTTAGAATGGAAATCACATGTCATCGATCTGGGCAAAAACCCAATCTTGCAAGATACCACATGACTCGTCTCCTGCTTACTTCTCTACCCTCATCTCCTATAATTTCCTACTTTTTTATTCTGCTGCAGGTATGCTGGCCTCCCAGGTACTGCCTGAACATTTCAAGTATGCTTCCTCTCAAGTCTAATGTACTGGTGTTTCTTCTGTCCAGAACTTTTTTCCACATATACCCCCAGGGCCAATCTCTCAACTCATTTAAGTCTTTGCTCAGAGGATACTTTCTTGGTAAGGCAAACCCTGATCCACCAAATTAAAATTCCAACTCACCCCTTCTCTGCTCCCTATCCTGAAAGTATATATCCATATTTCCTGTTGTTGAACATCTGCTGAATGGCTCTCTGACATCTAACATGTTATCACAAGAGGGATTCATTACCATTCCCTAATCTTGCTACTTTACTTAATGGTATCCATTCTATAAGGGAATTTCAAAATGAAAATATATTAACAAAGCTCCATGTCAAAAGCTTTATATGCATATTATTCAGTATTTTCTCTGGCCCACTGAACACAGTATTTTTCCCAATTTAAATCAAGAACAGCAGGGGTACATGGTAAATGGCAGAACTGGAGTTCAAAATCAGGTCCCAATCACAGCATGCCCAAGTCTTCACTTATAGCAGAGGTAGCAAATACAGCCCATAGGTCGAATCTGGTCCACCACTCTTCCCACATCTTCTAATACACTTTTCTAAAAACAGATTCTAAAGGGAAAATTGAGAGAGAGGACCCAGACACCAGTATTGGGGAATTTTTGTGAGAGCGACAAGGTATTATATAAACTTGGTATTGTCAGCACATTTCTGAGCCTCACATTCATCTTCTACACGTTGAAATAAGGATATATGCTTCACAGATTAGACGTGAGAATGAAAAACTATATAAACTATGAAAGCACCCAGCACAGTGCATATTTGGGGATTGTTTTGGATTATTTACTCTTTTTCCTAGTTAGCAGATTTCTGTTCAAGTAAAACAATCACCTAGAAAAATCCATACATTATAAAGGCATGTCTGAGTGATGAGATAGCACCAAGTGAATGCACCTGTGTTCCTCCTACCCAGGTGAAGAAATAGATACCCAGTGCCTCAAAGCTCTCTTATTGCTCCCTTCAGTGACTGACTACCAGATTAGTTTGATCTGCTTTCAAATGTGACATCCATAAAACCATGCAGTATGCATTCTTCTGTGTTTTGACTTTCATTTTACATTATATTTCTGATATATGTCAGTGTTACTGCATGTAACTGTTGGGTCCCTAATCAAAGGAGCGAGACTGATACAAAGCGAAGGTCAAGCAAAGCTTTATTTCGTACCAAGCATCGAGAATCAAACCGACTGTCCCAGGCCATCTCTTGCAAAGAGGCTACCTCTCCCAGCCTCACAGACTCACTTTTATAGAGCAAAGGCCATGTGGTTGAGCCTGGCCATACACAGGTGGCCAATGAGATTGCAACATACGGAAAAAGCTGTGCAGTCATGTTAGGTCACACACTCGTGGCCAATTAAATTACAATTTACCCTGGTATATATTTGAACTAGCCTAACACCTTGGTCAGAATTGATGCCCAAAAGGCGGGACCCACACTCATTGGTAGCTAAGGATTCAGTATGCGCGCCCCACTGATTGGATGTCTCCACCTGGCCTGACCCGCCCTTGTATTTGGGCTTTGTTACCTGGGGCTGGTTTACCGGGCTTGCTTTTAAGTTTCCGGGAAGGGGGTTGGGGGGTTCTGTTTAAGTTTTACTGCACAAACAACAAAATCACTGTTTAACCGGATGGAATTGCTCTGGCTAAATAGGCCCTTACAGTAACATTAGCTTATTTTTTGGTGTTGTATTGTCATAGCAGCATTTTCTATGACTGTATCATGATTAACCCGTTCTTCTCTAGATTGAAAGATAAATTGCTGTCAGTGAGGATAGAATGAATTATGTTGCTACAAAGGTTTTTGTACCTGGTTTTGAGTAATTGTAAGTACTTATTTTTGTTGGGTCTATAATCTGGAGTATTAATAGCGGAGTCACAGAGTGTGTGCTCATTTAATTTTAGCTGGTACTATTTGTTTTTTCCAAAGGCAGTTGTACTAAGTTTATCTTCATACCAGCCATTTATAGAAACTCCAGTTCTACATATCTTTGCTAACTGTTGGTATCTCATTGTGTTTTAATTTGTCTGTCTCTAATCACTCAAGAAATTAAGTGCTTTCTAACTGCAATGCTGCTTTGGCAGAATTGATCATCTGATTTAATAGATTTATCTTGGCCTAGAATAGCTCTCCATGGTATGGACTGACTAGCTGACGCTCTGTAAAGTTTTTCTTAGCACCAACTCCTATTCTAAAAATGAGCAAGTATGTTATGTGGACATTTTCCCTGTATAACAGAATGGTTAAAAGTCAACATTTTTTCCAAATACAGTTTTTAAAAGTATTTTCTTCATCTCTATACCCTGATCAGTATTTGGCAAAGGTGTTGGGTAATTTTATTGGTGTTAATGGATATCTCACAATTATCAACAAGTAGAATGGATTCTAACTATAATATTCAGGTATCGTTGTATCAATAGTTACCTAGAATGGCATGTGCAATGACAGTATCTCTGTATTTCTCAAACCATTAAAAACCATCCCCCCTACCATTCACCCTCATCACAGAAAAAGGGCAAAAACAAATTCAGCCACATGAAGGCAACAAATTTGTACAAAGGAGAACCTGTGAAGAGAAATAGATTGAGATTTTTGGCCTTATGTTCAAATTTAGTATTTTCTAAACCTAACTTGTACTTATTTTGATCTCATTTTTATATTTTGACTGGGCAGATCAATTATATGTCTACATTTTTGAGATTATATGATGTTACTCCAGATCATAATAAGTTTATTTGAAGACGCAGGCAACATATCTGATTTTTGTTGTTGTTGTTTTTTAAGTTTTTGTGTGTCAAAATCTTTGTTTTCATCACTTTACTAACATTCCAAAGAATCCTCAGTGAACAAACTGGAAACTGAGAAGCAAAAAAAGTGCTAAGAGCATTATTATACTGGGAATATTTAATCTTATTTTTTTCTTATTGTCACAATAAAGAAAGCCCAATATCAATTCTTGCCAGTGTTCTTTAGCAGAATTTGTGGTGGTTTAGATTACTGTTCAGCAAATATTAACTCCCCTGCCACTCCCACTGCAAGAAGAGTAAATTTCCTTGCCTTGTTGATACTGAGCTTGGAAAGTTAGTAGATGTGACACAGGCAGAGGTCTTAAATATGTTTGTAGGATTTTAGCTTGGCTTTGGGACTTCTGACATTCATTACAAGAAGAAAATGGCCAGATGGTTACTGTCTCAAGAGTATGAAAATTATGTGTAGCACATCAGAACCCTATCTGGATCCTAGAGCTCAGAGCCTGGGAATCCTAATCAAACTGAGCTGAAGATCTACAAACTCATGATGGAAGGATAAGATCTTGATATTTTAAGCTGCCTAGTTTGGGTACGTTTTATAATGCAGTATTATTGTGGTAAAAGTTGAGTGAGAGAGTTTCTGAGTTTATTTATGAATATTGACATTAAAATCCTAAAGTTAAAAAATTTAGTAAACCAGTCACATATATATATAACATATATATGTATGATATATATTATATATGTATGTATATGTATATATGTATGATATATTATATATATGTATGATATATATGTGTATATATACATATATGTATGATATATATTATATATGCATATATACCTATGTATGTATGGTATATATTATATATGTATGATACATATGTATGTATGATATATATTATATATATCATTTATAATGTTCCAGTTGTTGTGCTACATACTGGAGAAAGACAATGAAGAAAACACAGCTGAGAAAACTTGACAAGGTAATTAAAGTAAAGTGCCATCTGTTTCTGATATGGATAAGCATATATTAGCTACAGGATGACTTCAAAGGGAGACTGAAACTAGTCTTGATAACTCAAGGAAGTTTTATCAGAGATGAAGTATGAGAAGGCATTATTCACATTATTATAGGCAGAGGTGATAACATGCTCAAAAACTCAAATTAGAGAAGATAATGATATGGTCGTTTATTGCAATGAGAAGACATGTAGTATGACAGAGACTGGATGGAGTGCAAGGAAGGAGATAAGTCTGTGGAGGTAAATAGCTTGAGGAGGCTAAGCATGTAGAAAGTATGTCTGGGGCTCCTGGCAGCACACAAAGTATAAAGAGAGAGAAAGCTCAGATGCTATCATTAGTTTCTAAGATTCACTTTACATGAAACCAAAGATAGGATTCTGGTAACTCCTACATTTATGAGACAGAAAGAGGCAATGGATTCACAAGTTTAACAAGTATTTGTTGAGCACTGTGAACATGATGGTAAATGAAAATAATGCTATTACTTTCCTCAGAGGCATTAATGTCTCGTTAGAAATATACAGCAACAAAGAGGCAATTCTAATATATGGTGTTAAGTGTTATAATATGGAAGTGTATGAGACAAAGTAGGGAGAGGACCAGAAAGGTTTCAGAGAAAGTAACACCTAAGCTGAAAACCTAAAGGAGGAATAAGAATTACTCAAGTCAAGAGTAAGAAAAATATCATCCCAGGTAGAGGGAAGGGAATGTTTAAGATTCTCAAGGGCAAGAGAAAAGATGATGAGTCCATGTAAGGGGTGATTTCTCTTAAGAGACAGAGGGAAAGGCAAATAGAGTCAGATCATAAGTCATGTTATGGGGTTTGGGATTTAATTGGAGAGTAAGGAGAAACCATTGAGGGATTTAAAGGAAAACTGAGAAACATTCATGGGGCATAATCAGCAAATAATGCCTGGATAAGAGGAGAGGGAAACGTGACCTGGACCAATCAGTGAAGGGTGATTCCACTGGGAGCACAAAATGCAGTGGAGGTTTACATAGTTGGTGATGAGGATTTAGAGGTGATGTTAAAAAGAAAGAGTTAATGGGGGTGAATGATTAATTGTTAAGGGCAAATTAAAAGAATCAGAGTAATCCTTATCCACCAATCAAGGAGAAGACAATTTTTAAGAAAAATTAAAATTAAAAATTTTAATTTTTAATTTTTATCATACGGGCACTGCTCTTCCTCAGTGCCCGTATGATAAAGAACAGGGAGATACTGAGAAAGAATATTCATATTTGGATATTTATTAGAGGTTTGTGAATGACTTGAGAAAATAGTTTTAGCAAATCAGTGGGTTCATAGAGGCCAGATTGTAAGAGGCTTAGGACTGAATGAGTGAGTGAGTGAAGAAATGGAAGACAAAGTGGAAGAAATGGAATAGCAACTTAGAGAAGTGGCTGTGAAGGAGCAATATTAGAAGTAACCCATGCTGGTTTGCATACTGAACGGAAAGAGCCAGAGGAGAGGAAGAGGTTTAATATTTAAGGTATGTTTGCGGTTGGAGGGGAAAAGGGCACTCCTAGAGCGTGTTTGCAAAGGAAAAAGAAGGCTTGAATTCAACCTCAAAGCTAGAGAACTGCCTGATAAGGAGCAGGGACCTATCACATCAGGAAGGAACAACAAGGAAGGGCAGGCTTGATCAAAGTAAGAAATTTTAAGGTGATGGAAAGGATGACTTGAGCTGCTGCTTACTGACTTTTACTCCAAAAGGTAGAAGATGTTATTGGCTAGCCGAGTTTAAGAAAAACAGAAGATTACAATCATCCTTCTGCAGAAACTGCTAAGGAGATAGTTCTTATTTGCAAACCACAGACTTCACTCTAGTTTGTTTTGGTAAGAGTATAATTTATCAAGGGGTATTAGCTAGCTTACAGGATCACCAGGAGATGCAATGAGCCACAGCCATGGGCAATGCTCAGGGCAGTATGCTCTCTTATAAAAAGCCACTGCTGTCATCATGTGGTACCTACATTTCAGTTCATAAAAAATAAAATAAAAATCACAGCTTGTACCTGCCAAGCTTAAGATTGGACATTAGATGCCTCTGAAGAACCAAATGCTTGGAATCACTGGGAATCACCACGTGCCAAAAGGTGGATTCAGCGAATTTCTATATCCTCATATTTCTCCCTTCCATAGGAGAGGCTGCTGTTTGTACCCAATATATAGTCTCCCTTTCCATTGTAATAGAATGTTTAGTGAGTCACATGACCAGCTCCTCTGAGTAAAAACTACCTTTCCCATCTTTTTTTTTTTTTCTTTTTTAGATTTTATTTATTTGACAGAGAGAGACACAGGGGGAATGGGAGAGGGAGAAGAAAGGGAGAAGCAGGCTTCCCGCTAGGCACGGAAGCTCAACCTCAGGATCCTGGGATCATGACCTGAGCCAGAAGGCAGACACTTAACGACAGAGCCACCAGTCACCCCTTCCATCCTCTCTTGAAGCTGAATGTGACCATGTGACTTTTGGCCAGTGGGAGATAGTCAGAAGTATTCTGGGGCAGCTTCTGACACAGTGAAGTTTAGTCACTCTTAGGGTTGGTTAAGTCTTTATCTAAAAGAAGCCTGTGTCCCTATGGACTTCTTAGAACAGAGCCATCATACCAGGCCAGGATAGTATATTTTACTCTTCCAAAACAGAAAAGTAAACTTGTATCTTGCTTTCCAAATTCAAAGAAGCTTTTCATGGGTGTATCTGATGTGTGGCCCAGATCCCTTGCCTGGACACAGGCAGCCCAGGAGAATGAGAGAAAAGGCTTGGTTTCCCCCTCTGGCAGCCAGGACTCATAATGGAAGGAATGTCCTTCAAATAGGGAAGGTATTCAAAAGATATTAGACAACCTACTAATAAAACAGATGTTTAAAACAGGAATATGCACAAGAGGGGCAAAGAGAGAAAGGAAAATAATAATAATAATAATAATAATAATAATAATAATAAGTGGCAAAGGGGCCCAAAAGTGTATGAACTGACCCAAATCTGGTATCATGACTTCTTAAAAAAAGAAACCCTTGACACTCTGGAGATGGGAACAGAAACTAGTCTTAGCCTAGTGAAAGTGCTGTGGTATTTCCGGACCGTAAAATTAAAGTTGATAGTATGAACAGAGATGGAAGAGAGTGAAAGATAGGACATCTTTCCCTTCCTTGTACTTGACCCCAGGATGCAGTAGAAGGATGAGTATGGAGAAGGTGGAAGGAGAAGCTGGCAAAGCTTTAGAGTCAGATGCCTAACATACTTCCTGTAAAAATCTAGGCAAGTTTTTGCCTCTTTGAGAGTTCACTTTGTCGTCATTAAAATGGAAGTAAAGATAGCAGCAGAAAACAAGTATAGACACAGATAGTGCCTGGTTGGTTCCTAACACAGTGCTGGGAGCCTATGCTCTCAGAAATCACGGTAAACATTATTTAGTAAAGCTCTAGCACTACACTCTACTCTTCCACTCTGATCTGTTTACCCCATACCATAGGTTTTAGGGACATAAAAAGAACTAGTCCTCTCTGGGGCTGAAAACCACACAGCATAATTCAAGTGATTTTCAGGAATCAAGCATTTGGACAAAGAAAAAATGTCATGACTCACAAGTAGAGGATGGAATCCTCAGGAAAAACCAACATTAGCATCTAAACAAGAAAATGAGTTTATTGACATTGAAAAATGTTACTACATTTTCAATTTCATTAAAGTCTCAAATAGACAAACACATTTATTTCTATGCTATGTGTCTGATAGCAAGAATGGGGAAAAACATCAGTCTACAAGCTCTCAGACTCTATACTGTGACAGCACTGATAAAATATATGTTTCCTGAAGAGACATGCAATCCTCACTATCTGTGACCATTGAAATATTAAGGAAATTACTTATAAAATAGATAAAAATCCATTATGGGAGCATAGCCTAGAAACCGCAATGGAGGATGGGAAGGAGTAATTTCCAATCTTCCTTGAAAATAAAAGAATATTTTTTTCTCTTGTTATTATCCTGGTTAAATTAAATTTCATTGTGCAGTACTCATCTTCATAATTACCAGGTTGCTTTGAGAATTAGATATAAAAAGCCACCTCATATAAAGGTAGCAGCTGATTTTTCTAAATATTGTATTTTTAAAATAATAAAAGCGGAATAACATTTCAAATGATCATTTTAATCGTTATACTGGTTCTGTGTCAGCCCACCACCTTTCTCAACACACTCATTGACAGGCATTGAGGCAGGATACCTGCAGGTACATCTCCTCAGGCCCTAAAACCATCTGGATTTGTATAGTAATATGATCCCCACGAATATGTACTTGAGTTTCTAGAAGAAGTTCAGAAACTGAGAGTATGGAAACGTATGAGTCTTAAGCGGTATTATAAGCTAAATAATTGCCTGCAATGATATTCAAACCTTAATCATCTGGAACCTGGGAATATATTACCTTACGTGGCAAACAGCACTTTGCAGATGTGATTAAGGTTATGGGCCTTGAGGTGGGGATAATATCCTGGATTATGAAAGTGGGCCCAATCTAACCACATGAGTCATTAAAAGCAGAGGATCATTTCTAGCTATCAGTCGCCAAAAAGAGAGATAAGATGATAGAAAAGAACCAGAAAAATGGCAACACAAGACAGTCTCAACCTGCTATTGTTAACTTTGAAGACCAATAGGGTCATGAGCAAAGAATATTTTGTTAAGCATATTGCAGAATTTTTCCAGGATCTATAGATACACTAATATAGACATGAAAATCCCTGATCTCACATAACTTGCTTTCTAGAATTGGAGTTAAAACCAAAAAAATAAATAAGAAAAAATGCAGATAGAGGTAAGAATGATACAGATAAAAAAAAAAAAAAAAAAGCCTGAAATGAGAGAGAAGTGATCCTTAGACCAAATGTCAAGGGAGACCTTTCTGTGGAGGACCATCTCTGAGATGACTTTTAAGCTGAGAAAGAATGGTTAGTGTAAAGGCCCTAAGATGGGAGTAAGAAATAAAGGGACAGGCAAAGGGTAAAAAGACAGTAAAAAGAGATGAGATCAGTATGGTAGGCAAGAGTCAGACCATCATGTAGACATTTTAAATGGATTAAAAAGTTTGGATTTGATTCTAAGTGTGATGCAAAGTTTTTTGAGGATTTGGAGCATGGTGCAGATATACAGGAACATGGTCTGATGGACAGTCCATTATTTCAACTAATGTGTGGAGAATGGGATGGTAGCAGTGGGAAGTGCTGGTACTACATTAGAGAGACCACTTGGGAAGCTATTGCTGTTCAAGTGAAAGATCATGATGATTAGACCTGTTTGGGATATGTTGTAAAGGTAGAATTTACAGAACCTGACAATGAATTTGATGCCATGTGTGAGCAACAGAATATAGATAGGTTGTATAAGCTGGCTATGTGCGGTGCTCTTTACTGAGATGGGAAAGCTCAAGAGAAGCCAGTTTATATGAAAATGCTGAGACAATCAATAGTAGCATGATGTTTATACTAAATTTGAGATGCTTAAAAGAGATCTAAGTGATGATAGTAAGCAGACAGTGGAATACGCCTATTTGGAATTCTAGGAGGGATCAGACCTGACATATATATTTATGAATTATTTCCAAATAGTGTGTATGTAAAGCAATGAAACTCAATAGGTCATTTAAGAAGAGAGTGGGTAGGTGTACATGAGAAATGACTGAAGAAGGAGCCTTCGAACACTCTTCCATTTAGAAAACCAAGGAGTGCAAAGAAACCAAAGAGCAAAGATTTTCAAAAGAGTATATGGTGAAAGGTGTCCAATGCTGATGTGGAAGCAAATGAGAGATGATAATTCAAGAGAGAAAAAGGACTATTGGCTTGGCCATCTGCAGGTCCCTGATGACACTCACGACAATTATGCTCTTGGAGGAGTCTGGAGCAGAAGTCATCTTGGAGTGGGCTAAAGAAAGGAGGGAAGGAAATAGAGACAGCAACTACACAGAACAATTTCAGGAAGTTTAGTTGGGAGGGAGAGGGAAGAAATAATATACTCACTAAAGAGGTGATATCAGAGTATATTTGTGTCCTTCAGGGAATAATTCATGGATAGGGAGAGAACATGATGAGGTAGAGAGGACCAAAAAAAAAAGTGGCTGCTACACCTGATATGACAAGAGGGGATGAGATGCAGACAAACCTAGAAGGAATGCCTCACGCACAGATAAGGGTGTTTATCCATAATCTTGGAGTACAGGCAGAAAATATGGGTACAGATGCATATAAATGAATAGATTTGGAGGTGAGATGATAAAGTAGCTACTGTCGGATTATCTCATTTATCAGAAACATATCCCTCATCTCGCACCTTCAGACTCACAAGGAGACACATAGGGTATACATGCTGTGTCCCCTAGAATGGGATTCAGCCTAAATTTGAACATTTGAGATGAACCTCTGAGAGAGCAAACTCAGAAGTATGGAGAATAATGGTAAGGGAGATTTCCCTGGAGAGCTGCCATGTTGATCACCAAA
Source organism: Neogale vison (assembly GCF_020171115.1). Classification (NCBI taxonomy): domain Eukaryota; kingdom Metazoa; phylum Chordata; class Mammalia; order Carnivora; family Mustelidae; genus Neogale; species Neogale vison. The sequence goes on along the minus strand of NC_058093.1, from coordinate 92,902,177 downwards.
CAATTGACTCTACAGGCAGAGCAGGACATCTTTGCTATTCAGAAGGAGTCGAATTTCCCATTCAGAAGGAGCTGATGTTTGCTATGAATTAGTGACTACTGTGTAATTCTTCTTTTCTCTTGTGCTGATCCTTTTTTTTTTTTTTAACCCTGATATCTCTGAAATCAAAGTCACATCTGGCTCTGATGAAGTACACATCACCTACCACAGAAGGTAGTAAAGTCTAGTTTCTCTATCTGTAGTGTGTTTCAGGGATCCTGAGAAAATTCAAAAGGAACGTGAGCATCTTGCTACTTTCCCTCTAGCAATCTTTTCTTCCTCCTTAGGAGAATAGAGAATGGAAATATATTGTAGTATTTTGGTAAGCAAAGTATGACAATAAAGGCCACTGTGCTTTTCCTTTAATGTATGTTCACAGCTGTTCCAAGAAGAATAAATTACACATGAACATCTTCCACACTTCATTTCCAAATAACATAATAAAGGAAGATCGTATCACTTTTTTACGTGGGCAAAAGTCTCCTCAGTTTTGTTTGTTTGTTTGTTTGTTTTTTGTTTTGTTTGAAAAGTCTCCCGAGTTTTTACTACCAATTATACCTCGGCTACAGTCTTGCCAGGGAGTTGAAATAAAAAGATTTACAACTAGCCCATAGGAACCCGGAGAAACTTAGAGCAGAGATGAGCACTATGTCATGTTATCATTAGGAATCCAAATACCAAAGACTTCTACCAGTTCTGGAGCCCAGCATGATTCAGATTAAAATTTACCCTTACCACACAGAGAAACTACAGCAGTATTACCAACATACAGATATCATTTGGACATTCACATAGCAAAGAGAGAGCCCATGGCCAGTCTCTGGTATCCTCTGCCAACTGGTTTCCTAAAATTCCCACTTGTTCTATTGAAAGAATAAAAATACAATCTAGTCCAAGGAAAAGCTACCCTATACTTTGGTTTAACCACCAATGAGACTTAAATACCAACAGCCCTGAAAGAGATCATTTTTCACTATATCCCACACATTTCAAAATATTTATAGCCTATTAATTGTGCAATATAGAATTCTTAAATAACTAGCAATGGTTTGTTCAGCATGGATGCTCTGAAACAAGAGACTACACCTGAATTAAGGCCCTCATAATGGGTGTCATCAAGGAAGAAAAATGTGTAGGAAAAGAAATTAGAATTTTCATTTTTTATTTTTAAATCTGATACATTTCAATGTAATTTCAATATAATGCGTGTGTGTGTGCGTGTGTGTGTGTGTGATTTATTTTTTTATTGGGGGGGAGGGGCAGAGGGTGAGGGGGACAGAGAATTCAAGCAGACATTCTGCCAAGCAAGTGGAGTAAAGTGAAGCTCAATCCCAGGACTCCAAGATCATGACCTGAGCCAAAATCAAGAGTTGGATGCTTAACCAACTAAGCACCCAGGTTCCCTAATGTATATTTTTAAATTTAAAAATATATTAGTATAAAAATAGATGTAATGGGTATGTAAGCTTAATATGTATGCTAAATTTTACTTTTTTTAAAGATTTATTTATATTAGAGAGAGTGGGAGAGTGGATGTGAGTTGGAAGAAGAGCAGAGGGAGAAAAAAATCTTTGAGCAGACTCTCTGCTGAGTACGGAGTCCTAGGCAGAGCCCAATCACAGGAACCATGAGATCATGACCTGAGCCAAAACCAAGAGTTGGATGCTTAACCAACTAAGCACCCAGGTGCCCTAATTTTAATGTATATTTTTAAATTTAAAAATATATTAGTATAAAAATAGATGTAATGGGTATGTAAGCTTAATATGTATGCTAAATTTTACTTTTTTTAAAGATTTATTTATATTAGAGAGAGTGGGAGAGTGGATGTGAGTTGGGAGAAGAGCAGAGGGAGAAAAAAATCTTTGAGCAGACTCTCTGCTGAGTACGGAGTCCTAGGCAGAGCCCAATCACAGGACCCATGAGATCATGACCTGAGCCAAAACCAAGAGTTAGCTATTTAACTGACCGACTCACCTAGGCACCCCCAAATTTACTTTTATTTAGTAACTGGTGTAGACAATAAAAAAATTTTGAGAGAACTTTTCTGTAGACTGCTCAAGTATGAGTTGAGATCACTTTCTATATAGTACTACTAGTACTCATAACAATAATAAATAAATTGTAATCATGTAAAAAAATTATATAAATTCAGCACTTATTATGTGCATTGCTATGTTTTTGAGAATTAATATAAGTGTTCCTTACAACAATCCAGTATGTAGGTGAATGTTTCCATATTATTAATAGAAGAAATGATGCCTATAACGTTTAAGAAATTTGCCCAGGGAAATAGCTCCCAGCAGAAGGAATCAGGGCTTTCCACCTTGTCATTAAGGGACAAAATGGAAGAGACAGGTATAGGTAATCATGGCAAGATGTTTCATGCTGATGAAACTCCTGAGTGTCTTCTTGAAGCCATTTTGATAATTTCAAGCCACTCTTGAGCCCAAGCTGCTGTCAGAAATGGAACCTAAAAATCACAGATCTGAAGCTAATGGCCCAGGAGTAAGTTCTGATATCCGGCCTCTAACCTGATAGCCATTTTTCTTCTCTTGACTCTTTTTCGATTTCAAAAATTTCTTATTAAATGGTAAGAAGATCAGCTCTGTTTACCAATCTCCCCAAATAAATTAATTAAATGGTAATTCAATTTAACAAATAAACATGAATGGGAGGAAGAGACAAGTCTGAAATAATCTTGTTGATTTTGCAGATGCTTGGGCTCTTACCTCAATTCTCCTTAAAACACCTACTAAGATTTTTAGATCTTGGTTTAGACCGCATCTCTGAGAAACCTTCTTGACTTTCCAAGCCAGAATTGAATTACTGTTCCTTCTTTTGTGCTATCCTGCCTCCCAACACTTTGTTTGCCATGGCTCATACAATATAATTGTCAGTTTACTTGTGTGTGGTCTTTACTAAACTCAGTTTGTTGACTGCAGGGATGGTTATTTTTCATTGTATCTTTAGTGTTTCCATAACCCCTAGCATACAGCATAAGCACAATAAATTCACATAATATGATAAATAAATACATATAAATTGATGAAGAAATACCAAGTTTTAAAACTGCCCAACAGGTTGGGATGCCTGGGTGGCTCAGTCCATTAAGCATCTGTCTTTGGCTCAGGTCATGATCACAGGGTCCTGGGATCCAGTCCCACATCAGGCTCCTTACTTGATGGAGAGCCTGCTTCTCTCTCTGCCTGACGCTCCCCTTATTTGTGCTCACTCTCTCTGACAAATAAATAAAATCTTTAAAAATTTTTTTAATTAAAAATAAATAAATAAACCACTAGGTTAAAAGGAGGCAGATTAAATATGGTACAGGCATTCAGTGAAGTAGAAGCACCAAAAAAATGTGAGAAAGGCACACACTTTCAGCATATTCTTCCAAGCTCTTGCAACCAGAAACATCTAGAAAGAAACTACTTAGTTTCATTCAGCATTATGTAAATTGGGGATTCATTTGGCCTGAAAGGTCGCTGGTCACTTATAGAAATTCCAAACAAAAAAGCTGTGCTAGTGAAGGGGAGAGAATATGTCACCCCAAAATATGCCACTTTGGCAGAATATTTTGAATTAAAGTTATGTGGGAAATAACCAATGCAAAAAGGACACTGACGTGCCTTGTCCCCCTGAAAGCAGGAGCTAAATCTCCCATGTGAGGATACCCGCCCTGTCCCAAGAGGGTAGAAGGCAATCCTTATCATCAGACATAGGGAATTTACTGCCCAGAAGGCGTATAACAAACACTGTTACTCCTTCACCAGTTTATTACCCTAAACCTAAACCTCTCGGTCTTGCCAATTCTTTATAAATTTATCGTTTGTCTAAATGGTATAAAAGCTTGCTGCTTTGGTTACTTCTTTAAGTCTATTCTTATGAGGCTTCTATAAATACAAAATTAAATTAAATTCTCTCCTATTAGTCTATCTTACAGCAATTTAACTATTTATTGCACCAGCCCAGGAACCTAGAAGGGAAAAAAAAAAAAAAAATTTTTTTTTTCTAATGGTCTGAAAAGACAGCTGAATACAGATCTGATGTCTTCTGGTTTCACATAAACCATCCTGTAATTTGGGTTCACACAATATCCCATCTCTTGTGTGTGTTTAATTCAAACACGAAGATCGCAAGACAGGCTAGGGGGAAAACAACCAGTTCTTGACACCTTTCTCCTTGAAATCATAAATCATCCATGGTCCAGTGGTCACTCTTGACACAAGATGTACCTTGTCCCTCCTTCTCTCAATCCCCAAAGATTAAAGGCATCGCTCCCAGTCACAAAGTTTCCACTAGAACTTTTCAAATCTCCTCCAACTTCAGAATGACCAATTGTAGCTCAGGTGCTTGCGGAAAGTGTGCAGAGACGGTAATTCCAAATTGCTAATTAGTGTCACATGGCAGGAGGTGAGGAAGAGCCAGAAAAAGTAGAAGAAGGGTAATGAGTGGGTAATGAAATATTTTGAAGCACTCCCACTCCATTCATCTTAGTAATTTTACAAATCTGCTTTCTATATGTTTGTGTTGTAATCCTGTTACCTCCTGGGTCATTTTAAGTACTCTCAATTTTAAGTTTTAAGAATCTGGGTAAATGGCTTTTCATGGAAAACAGTGTCAGGTCTCACTGCACTTAAACTGCCCCCCCTCATTTGCATGGTCCCTAATAGGGTTTAAACTCTGGATTTTGACAGTCATTTGCGTTTAAACTGCTTTTCTAAGAAGGCAGTCATTTCTGTGTTGCTAAAAGCCCTAGAGGGCCTCTCATGACTAATAGAGAAGTCAACGTAATTCTACATGCTGATCTCTAATATAGACAAAAACCTCTGTCCATATTGGATATACTGAGAGATTTCTCTAACCTGGTGGAAACAGACTTTCATAAAATACAAAGTTCCTAGAACTCCTCTAGGGATGAACAGAAGCTCAAGCTAATCAAATCAATGGGCTAAAAGCAAACATATGTAACAAGTAAGAAAAACTTAGCGAAGTAAAAATGAAACTGTGTTTAACACTGGACAGGAACAATAAAAATTAAGATTTCTACATTCTTTGGAGAAAGAAATGGTAAGGACAGGAATTACACATCTATCTTTGTTAGTGAGAGAATGGAATTAGATGGAAGAGGAAGAAACAAATGAATTCTCACTTGAGTAATAGTCTTTGTGGTGATCTAAGCAATTTGATAGGATTATCCCCCCAGTTGAGATAGTGTAACCAGCAGCTTTTTAAAGAATAGATTAGAAGCAGTGTGGGAACACCACAGAGCATTTCCACTAAAACGACTATTAGGGAGGACTAGAAAAGAAATCAGAAGACTTGGGTTTTGCTGTTCCAAGTAACATTTCCAAGCTTGGGAGTCCTTGTGTCTTTGTGAAGGTTATTCAAGGTATTTTATACCTTTTGGTATAGAATCAGTTTCCAAACTAGGTTGTCCAAGGGAAGTGTATTATTTGTATGGATTCTGGAGAGCAGCATGATTTTCAGTAAAAGGGAGGATCAGGAATAACCACCACCACCACCAATAATAACTGTAACATTTACCAACAGCACCCTATGAGCCAGAAGCCTCATGAGGGTGCTATGTGTTCCCTGCCCTCATTTACTCTGCACAACATCACAGTGATACATGCTCTGCAGGGCAGGACCACTTTATGCAGGATTAGGTCCTAAAATTAGTGCTTAACTATTTACTAAATAATATAAAAACAACTAGAAAACCCCCAGAGGTAAATGTGGGTTGGATGGATAATTCTAAAGAGTCCCAGCTTTCCTAAAGAGTTTGTTTGTTTCTGTCTTAGTATTAAGTCTCAATGACCTTAATACATGTGATTTAAGCTAATTACATAGTAAAATCCCAGGAGAAGAATGAAAATACTTAATGTAACCCCAGGGAAAGGATGGATTATAAAAAGGAGTACACTCAAATAGAGTACAGGATAACTCCTCCTGTATTTTACATTTTAGGAAATTCAAGCTAGAGAAGATAAATATACTCTCCAAGGTCAAGAAAGTAGTAAGGGGTAGAGCTGAGATTTAAACTGGAGCTCCCCTGGTAGCACCAATAATGCAATTCACAGGGCCAGTGGAGTTAGCATTGTGTATACATTCCAAAAAGATACAATTTCCTTTGTTAGCAAAGAGTCTAGAAACAGACTATTTATAAAACAGAGAATAATTATATGTATTTAAGCTGAAACACCAACAGAGAAAAATGTACACAGCAGGGAAAGAACATTGGCAAATTCATCAATACTCCAGGATAATTTTGTAGATTTATATAAAAAACAACAACTATGCTTTGATTGAGTAAGTGAAAATAGCAACTAATTCCAATGTACAGAGTTTTAAAATGCTAAAATTTTATGGTATTTGTGAAAAAGATTATGATTCAATGACAGATCTCAATAAAGCCTGAAGAAGTTTGTACAAAAGATACTGAAATGTAACTCCTCAATTATCTTTTCCACTAGACAGTCACACACATTCTGTCTAACCAAAGCATTTTTCTGCTTCAAATGGAAATTAGTTTTCCCCTTTGCTGAGAGGTCCAGAATGGAGCCAAAGCCTAAATCAACAACTCTTTGGGTAACTTGAGTAGGTGGGATCACACGAACTTCCCCAGAACTGACATAGGCTTCTTTTCATTAAAAATAATAATAATAATAATATAATTTAGGGATGCCATGGTGGCTCAGTCAGTTAATCATCTGCCTTCGGCTCAGATCCTGGGATGGAGCCCCATATCCAGCTCTCTGCTAAGTGGGGAGCCTGCTTCTCCCTCTCCTGCTCCCCCTGCTTGTGCTTTCTCTCTCTGCCAAATACATAAATAAAATCTTTAAAAATAGTAATTTAATGAAAGATAGTCGGAAGAAAGGCAGGCAGGGACAGGCGGCCCCTGCCCTAAGAGGAAACCACCCTTAAAAGGACTTTACACCACCCTGGAGGGAGCCCTCTACCCTTTCCCACAGGGTAAGTAGATGACAATAACTTGATTAGGTGACAAGCACATGGAGGGTTACCCAGAATAAAACAGCCCACCAACAAGCCTGTAAAAATCTGCACACTTAGAAACTTCACCTCTTGGGTCCCCTCTCTTTGGGAACTTTGTACTCCACTCAATAATCTTTGCTTTGCTGCCTACCACTCTTCCTTTGTCTGGTCTACCTCTTTATTCTTCAAAACGGCGTGACTAAGAATGGCGGTACCGAAGAGATCCTGTAACATAATTTATTTTTGCTTTATCCTTTTTTCTGATTAATTACTAATCATCATGGCTGGGGACATTTCTGCTTTTAAGTATTATATATCTAGTAAATCCTACCGGAATCTGGATTTAAATTAACTGCTTCCTCTCTGTTTCAAAGAGCAAACACCTCTGCTTCTCACAAGAACCTTCCCATCTACTTGTCACGCGGACATCGTTCCTTTGGTACTTTTCAAGGATTTTACTCCTGACATTACTTTCTCTGTGTTCTTAATTGGTTTTAATGTCATCATAAACATACTGTTGGGGTTAATGTAGAGCGTGAAATCAGCCATAATACTTGGCTTGTTAAAATGTTAACACAGGGGCTGCTGGGGGAGAGGGAGGGTCTCAGAGAAGGGCGTGGGCCTTTAGCATGCTGAGGCCTGCGTGACCATTCAGTGACTGGAATACCACAGGGAGTTACTTTCCCCTATCCCTTCTTAGCCCAAACTGCCAGCTGCCCTGTGATCTAAGAGATGTATGCACTGTCCCTTAGACTGTGTTTAGTAGAATGTGCATATTAGCATACCGTATCTTTTTTTTTTTTAAAGATTTTATTTCTTTATTTGACAGAGAGAAACACAACTAGAGAGGGAACATAGCAGGGGGAGTGCGAGAAGGAGAAGCTGGCTTTCCGCCCAGTAGGGAACATGATGCAGGGCTCAATCCCAGAATTGTGGGATCATGACCTGGGCTGAAGACAGATGCTTAAGGACTAATCCACCGAGGTGTCCCAAGCATTGGATCTTTCCTGTAAATAGATCCTCCCTTCAGTAAGACCCCTTGCCACATACCACGTGCCTTAGAAACAGGGATAAGAATTTGTGATTATCCTGAAGGACCAATAAAAGCAGGAGCAAAGAAGAACGAAGTCTTTGCCTCTGAGCATGGACTTGCCTATCTTCTCTCTTTCACAGCAGAAGTTTGGAATAATTTTTCATTCGTCGGTACAGGGATTGCTGGCCATTCCCGGCAAGTGGTGACGTCGGCTTGATCACCTTGCAGTGGACACTGTGTGGACACCCCCCCGATCCCCCTGAAAACGTAAAGTCTGCACACAGTAAGTTGGCATGGACTCACAGCCGAGTTCGGAGAAATTTCAGGTTTGGGTATTTTTACAGAATTAAAAGGTATTTGAAAATTCCAGATATGGAGCAAAGCCTCTCTCTCAAACAGATACAATATTACAGTTTTAAAGCAATTTTTAAAGGCTAAATGGACTACTATAAATGAGAAATCGTTCCTTAAGGTAAGAGGGGCCTCCATATAGATTCAGGGTTTGTTAGAGGTTATTAACTGAACAGAACCCTTGGTTCCCCGACCGAGGAACTTTAGAAGTATGGGAAAGAATTGGAAAAGAACTTGAAATGTTTCCATAAACAAAGTAAAAAGGTATCCCTTACTTCTCCTACTAAGACTATGTGGGGTCTGGTCAGGTCTGCCCTGGCCCCCTTACATACTGAGGGCACTTCAAATGTGTGTAAAGGGCAACATATGACCTCCTTTGGCTCCCCTAATCATCACTTTAACTTCCCAGGTTAGACCTAACGAAGAGAAAGAGCTCCCTCCCCCTGACTAGGAAATTCCACCATCTCCTCCCTTCCCCTTTCCCCCTACTTAATTGCTCCTTACTAGGGCTACATCTAGAAAGCAATACTTACAGGGGATTGTTTCCTAGGGAAGTTGGCTGTAATGACTACATGTGTTAAAATGTTGCTTAGACCATGCTAGATTTCTATCTTTACTGTTTTCTGTCAATGTCCTCTACTAAGTACTTAATCTACAAAGTTGGATAATTATCCCTTGTAAAACTTCCAGTGTTTTCCATGGGTTAAAAATGGTAGGTTCTTCCAGGCAAAGTAAAATAAAGCATGACCTTAAAGCATGGCATTTTGGTCCATACACCTGCACCCATCAGAGTCTAGAATGTGACAGGGACACAAGAGGGCAGGCCTCCTTCCTACAAGGGTCTATACCAGTGGCGGTGGTCATAGTAATTTTGTTTGAGGGATGCTTCGGGTCGCTTTGACACCAGGAACCTCTGACATATCCCATGTGGGATGCCACCTGGGAGTCAGGGAATTTCTAGGTAATGGACCTTCCCTTTTCTTCAGTTCCCAAGGACTCTTTGGAGTGCCTTTAATCCCTTGGAATGATTCAGACAGGAAAATTTAGGAAAGGACAGATACATAACACTATATGGCCTCAGTGTGTTCTATCAGATCACTGCAGTAGGAAAAGGTAGATGGACTTAGGGTTCTTTTTCTCATACCTAGGCCTTCACTGCTCTACCAGGACCCTAAACTAAAGGTCTTGAAGAAGGGGTTTGCCTGAACATGTTCAGCTACTAAACTTCCTCCCGACATACTGGATGATAATGATCTGAACAGGCCCCCTCCCAGTAAATCCAGGTAACTGGAGGAAACACAGGCCATCCCAGACAAAGGGGACTCTTGACTCTCCTCTCTCACTGCTCTCAGTAGATGTGGGGGCTTCTCCCTCATTCATTTCCTGGGTTAATGGCTGTAATTGGAGCCAACTGTAGTTAGTTTACCTCAGGATGGGGACTTCATGAAATATTCCCAAGTAGCTGTTGAAACTCCCTTTGTTTTGGGGAAATTCAAATTCCCTGTCTTCTCTGGCCTGATATGAACTGCTTATCCCCCCCTTGTTGGCAGGAAAACATGGCATTTGCTCCTCTGTTGGAACCGATGAGCTCTAGAACTGGGTACCCTTTCTCTGCCTTCTGGCAGCACTTTGCCTCTTTTGTTTCCCCCTCCCCTGTCTTTCTATACCACCCTGGGTGTGGCCTAACTGGCTGCTAGACCTTCCTTGGTGCCTTAGGCATCATGGCTCCTCCCTTCACTATCAAGGAACAAGAAGAGCACCCCCTGGATCTACCACCTCCCAGTTCAGATTTCCCTACCAGTGTCTCAGGTAAAAACTGACAATGTGAAGGGTCCGGGTGGAAAGTAATTCAGTATTTAAACTAAAGTAAGCTTGTCCGTTTTACTAAATAGACATGTCTGTTAAAGTTACCAGCATTGACAATGAAAGGTCTATTCCACCAAAATTAAAGGCGAAATAAGTTTGTGTTGTCTCTGCTACAATTTGTTAACAAAAAGATGACTTAAAATAATGGTTAATTTTCTCAGTTTTCATGGGTAGTTGTCAAGATAGCTTTCAAAATCTTCAGTAATCTAAAACTTCAAAGTTTTGTTAGGATGACAAATGGGATTAAATTCATTGGACAGCTAGGTCTTTTCCAAATAAGATAAGGTGCTAAATATTTGATTACTGGATATTAAGCTTGTGCTTTTGACAATTTATTGCAGAAAAATTAAGGATATTTAAGGCTGTTGGTAAACATGCTTTGTGCTTAACTGATTCACAAATTTGTGGTCTAAAGTTTTGGTGTAACAGTTCACGATTGGTTACTACTTAGTTTTTCCCTGGAGACTAAGATTTCTAAGAGTGAAAAGTTTGGCAACTCGGCATGTAGAAAAACAGGAGATATGTAAGAAAGATAAGGAAGGGAAATACATTTTTGTTGAAGGTAAAAAAAATAATAATAATTTTGTCCTAAATGAGATTGGTCGTTTGGAGAGAGATGGCTTGGTACAAAATCTGAATGCAAAAGAAAGTTGTAGAAAGTTTGTGAAGGAAAATCTTTGGAAAGGAATTTTAGGTGTGGTCAGGACAGACTACGATTAAAACAAAGAGATTTTATAAGTACATTGGTATATTGTAAGATTGTAAGTCTGCAATCTCCAGAAAAGATTTTTCTATGTTTTGACTTTATCAGGTCTTTGGTGATCCCTAAACCTATTTAGCATGTGCCTTAAAATCTTTCTAAGGTTTGAACAAACTTCAAGATTTAAATCATGAACAAAGTCTCATAGACTAAATTAGCCTTATTTGGTATATTACCTTCTGGTACAAAGTCATCAACTGCTGTTATTCTGGCTATTGAAGTGTTTCATGTATCCCAGAAATAACAGAGTTTTCTTGTCAATAGCATAAGGAATTCTCAGGTCGTTAACAATGTCCATTTTTTGAGTTTTTAATCACTTATAATTAATCTAAGAATCTCTTAACAAAATGAGCTTCATCTTTGAGGAACTTCTTATAAAGGACTTAGTACAAATACAGGATTTTAATACTTTAAAAACCTAAACTGAAATGGGTAAAAACTCCCAGAACTAACTAAAGCTACATTCAAATTAAACAAAAATTAGTTAACATAGAACTAATTGAACTAAAAGATTATTACAGTTCTGTGACTGTCACTTAAACCATTGCTGATTCTCTAACATTTGCTTTTCCAGATTAAGGAAACTGTCTCTTAAAAGATATCAATGATTTACAGAATGTGATAAAATACTCATTGGTAAACAAAAGCATTTATGTAAAGCAGTACCTGGGGCCCCTCAGTATTTGGTCTGGTACTGAATATGATGGTTTACATGAACAACAACTGCTCAATCACTTAGCAGGAGTTCCTATAGTCGCTAATATTCTTCAGGGGAGAGGTGCATATGTAGATTTAGGACAACTTCTAATGGACCCGTTAGTCTTTTAACAATGCTCTCTGTGTGCAAAAGGAGCCTGCTGACGATCCCTGATCAGGGCACTCCTCAAGGCTCTTTGTCTCTATTAAGCAGGGCCCCCAAGAACCCTTTATCGAATTCATCAGTAAATTACAGCAAGCTATTCAGAGACAAAGGAGTCATAATCAGGCTTTTATTGAGAGAGCACATTCTATCCTTGACCCATGATACAAAAACAAAAATGGGGAGAAAGGGGTCTTACAGCACAATTACAGAAAGCATTACTTACTCTAAATCTTTTTAAATTCTGATTCTGAAATTCCAGCCAAAAAGGATTTTAAACCACACTCTCTGCCAGAAACATGAGCCTGAGTACTCTGGAAGGACCCAAACACGGGCATTTGGCAGGGACCAGTAGAACTCATAACATGGCGGTGAGGTTATGCTTGGGTTAGTCCTTATGTTTAAGGACTAACCAGTGTGGACCCCAGCTAGAAACATTAAACATCACTACAACCTGGCAGAGCCAGAATCCAATCCTTCAGATGAGTCACTTGAATCTGGAAGAAAAACAGACACCCATCATGTGCCTCCCTAGTCCACAAGGTCAAATTCATGACCTGGGGACCTCAAGCAGATGACCCAGAAAGCCAAGGAGATTCTCACAGACGGGTAAACCCTCTACCCTGAAAACATGTTCTTGGCTATGGTATCCGTGCTTAACAAGAGTTTTACCCTCATATGTATTCTTGTCTTTCTGCTGCTGCCTAGGTGCTTTGTGTCCTTTTATTGGACCTGTAAATACCCGCTCTGGAAACCTGTTACTTGGGGCAGATAGCCTTTTTCCTATTTTCAACCGTGCCACTATCCCTGCTAATCTTACCAGAGGTTGGGAAGAATCCAAATCCATTAGCATTCTGAATCAGGCATTATCTTGTTGTGGAACCTGGACTGGACCCTGAGGGAAGAACCAAGCGGCACTCAGAGACTTTGGAGGTTTATTTAACTCTGGTAGGCTCAGAGGAGAGTGTTCTCCCAATGGTGATGCCGGAGTGCGAGCTGGAAGGGCAATTTCTGCCCTTCTACTTCCATGTACTTGGTACTTCTGGCACATGTGGGGAAACAGGGTAGGGAAGAAGAACCCGAAAGGGCTTTGAGACAGAGACTGGAACTCCCCTGCTGGTTTCATTGGCCGTCTGAAAGCACAGTTTTCCCCTGATCAGTCTGACATCAGATGACCAAGTGCATCTTGGGTCTGTCTACTCACTGCCGACATTATCACGGCTATCTCATTATTATCGCCACAGAGTAGCAGTTGCCTCTCCCTCGGTTCAGACTGCTGCCCTTGTGGATCAGCTGGCTATTAATACTACAAGGGAATTTCAACTTCAACAAAGTACTGATCAAAAAATATTAAGATGTCTTAAACTCATGGAAGCTGCTATTGAATATCTTGAGGAAAAACAAGAAGCCTTAGCCTACTGGCAAGGCCTCTTAGGAAACTGGGCTCACAGATCCATCTGGGTTACTCCCATGCCCTGGAACCCGACCATACATGATTGGGAAAAGAAACAAATACATGGATCACTCCGTGATAATTTCACTTCTGACGTTCAGCAGCTAAAGGATCAGATCCTCGCCTCATTGATGGTGTGGAGAATCATAAGCTTTATACAGAAGCTTGGCTGTCTCTTTCCAATAATCTGCAGTGACTTAACCCAGCCACATGGTTCTCTTCCACAAGATGGGGATTCTTCTAAGTTGCTATTGTAATGATTATTACTGTTTTTCTTCTCATCATAATCTGCAAAATTGGAATAAATTCCCTCTCCACCGCCAGAGGTATGAAGCATATCTACACAGCGCAACTCTCAAGAACTACTTGCTGCCCCTTTAAAGAAGCAAAAAGGGGGAGATGTTGGGGTTAATGTAGAGCATAAAATCAACCATCATACCCAACTTGCTAAAACGTAACACAGAGGTGGCTGGGGGGGGCAGGTAGGTTTCAGAGAAGGGTGTGGGCCTTTGGAATGCCGAGGCCTTGACCACTCAGTCCTTGGAATGCCACTGAGAGTTGCCTTCCTGGAAGCTTTTTAGCCCAAACAGCCGCCCTGTGATCTAAGATGTGTGGCTATGTTTAGTAGAACACACAGATTAGCATATCTTATCTTTCCCATAAACCGTTCCTCCCAGTTTCAGTAAGACCCCAGGTCAATGCCACATGCTTGAGCAACTTATGAGGATTTGCATTATCCTGAAGCTCTAATAAAAGCTAGAGCAAAGAGCCAAGGGTCCTCACCTCTGAGGTTTACAGCCTTGCCTCCTTCGCTCTTTCACAGGAAAGTTTGGAGTAATCTTTCATCCCTTGGTTCAGGGATTGCTGGCCATTCCGGGCACATACAAACAAGTTCTATCAACCAACTTTAAAAAAAAAAAACCCTTCCTTAAGACCAAATATCCCTATTCTCCATTTCTCAGCCCCCAGTTTGCAGCAACAGTTGGAAAATTCACAGTCAGTATTTACTGTGTTTTTCATTTTATATATATGTAATATTTTCATTATATATATAATTAGGAGCGTATATATAGAGATAGGTAGATAGATAGCAATTTTAAACTAATGAAAAAATTTACAAAAACAATACAAAGAACTCCCAGATCTTCCTTAGCTAGCTTCCCCAATTGTTTACATTTTACCACATTTGTTCTATCTCTCTCTCCCTCTGCATATGTTCAATATATATTGCATTGTCATTTTTTTTCTGGCCAACTCATGGGCAACTTGCTATGGTGCCCCTTCCTCCTTAAATACTGCAGTGTGTGTTTTCCAAAATCAGGACATTCTCCAACAAAACTGCCCACACACCATCGAAAACAGGAAATCTACAGTGATTGATTACTATGGCCAAGTGTGAAATCCATTTATTTTTCCAACTATCTCCATCAAGTCTTTTTCCCCTTTGATCCAAGATGACATCCAAGGTCATGCTCTTCATTTAGTTCTGATGTCACTTTAAGTCTAGAACAGTTCTTTAACCTTCCCCTGCCTTTTATGTCCTTGATGTTTAAAAAGTAAGGATCTTTCACTCTGTAGAATGTCACTCAGCCTGAGTTTCCTGGGGTGCAGAGTAGGGTTATGCATTCCTCCCCAGGTGCAGACAAGGAATACCAGAGAAATGAAGTTACATCATTCTCAGGGCATCAGGACGATCATTCCCACAAAGGATGATGAAGCGTAAGCCTTCATAAGTTGATGTCTGCCAAGTTTTTCTACCTTAAAATCACTTTTCTCACATAAATGACAAGTATTTTGCGGAAAGATACATCTAAACCTATACCCAGTATAAGGACCTTGTACTGCATGAAACTGGCTAGGCTAACTTACACTTTGCAGACTGTTTTGTAGTATGCTGGGCCATATAGGTTCCTGTGGGTCACTTGGAGAGCAGAAGTAAAGTAAGAGTCATTCTGTGCTTTCAAACCTTGTCACTTACCTATTGGCTTTCTCACTGCTGTGCCGCAGCCGGGTCTGCGTCTTCTCCCTGGTTCCCTTTTCAGTTTCTCTGATGCTTGGGCAGGGTTGAAGGGTTCTGACTGCTGCAGGACTCACACACCACCAGCTAACTCAGGTTCCAGTCCATCTCCATGGTCTGCAGCTTGTGCTCACGTTCCAGCTCATTCTTGCTTCCCTCATACCCCAGCTTCTTTACATCCATTTTTCCCTTACTGGACATAAAACTCCAGTATCACACTTAGCAGCCTGCATAACCTGTTTAACTGGTTTCCACAACTGTAGAAGGCCAAATTTATCTGCAAGTATATGAGATAGATATAGATAGGTATAGTACAAATATGTATCATAATTAGTTTAATTATAAATTACATATAATATAAATAATATGTAAATATGCAATATGATAATTATAAAGAATATATTTTAAATGACATGTAAAATACATGTCATGTCCATTAGACATATGTATTCCATATATATATATATATAATTTCCTGATGGCTCTTCTTCTCTGCGTGAACCATGATGGATCTGCTGTTCCCCATCAAGCCCCTCCTCAGGAGCCCTAGCATCCTTTCATACCTTCCACTTGACTCAGTCATGACTATGATGTTTACAAATGCTGAGTTTTCTATATCCAGAATTCCTTCTAAATTTTTTAGCATTCTGCTCTAAGCTTCCTGGGCTATTAGTAAACATTTCCATCCTAAGTGGGATAAAGCACACAGGTAAATATTTCCCCTACTTTTTCTGAAGAGGATTTTAGAAGAAAATAAAAAAATAATGCAGATGTCAAACTCCTGAGGGTAATGAATAAATGAGTCAAAGGTCTCCTCCTGATGGACAAAATGGAGCATCAGAAAGACCTAAGTCCTGATCTCAGAATAAAACGAATGTCATAGATTGGTGATGATATCTTGAGACTCAGATCAGTCCTCATGTGCAAAAATTCAAATCATAATCCTAAAGGAGCCTGTGTCACTGTATCTGTGCCTAGTCATAACCATATGGTGGAAAATTCTGGACTGAGAAAGGATCTAACCCTGAAGGATAGGAGAAAAGTAGGACGAAAGAAGGGTAAGTAGGCTGGTTTTAATATACTGACAATAGATTGAACTCTTTTCCCTTTTTAAAATTTCTGGTGTTAAAGAGTGCTTAATTTAAGCATTATTTACAATAATCAAGACACGGAAACAACCTGTGCCTGTTGATAGTTAAATGGATAAAGAAGTTGTGGTACATACATAGGGTAGAATATTATTCAGCCAAAAAAAAAAAAAAAAGGAAATCCTTCAATGTGGGACAGCATGAATGGGCCTTAAAAAATAGGGGAAATATTTACCTATGTGCTTTATCCCACGTAGGATGAAAATGTTTAGTAATAAACATTTAGTAATAACCCAGGTTAGATATATATATATTTTCCCTTCTACCTACAAAATTTCTACTACAAAATTTCTTTGTACTTATTTGGATGTTTTATGGACCTATGAATTGCTATTTCTTTTAATGGGTTGTAAATCATTACTTTAAATTAATTTTGATGTTCAAGTGGTCTTAGAGTTGGCCAGTGGGAGTCCCCTTTAGATTGGCCACATGTCCCTTTTGACATATCCCCTTCCTTTTTTTGAGTACTTCCTTCCTTTCTGGTATAAAAAGATATTTGTGTTTCTTTTGTTCTTTCTCTGACTTAGCCCCAGAATCGGCTGTTTATCTTTTTGGAGAAGATGGCAGTCACCAAGCCAAAAATCTTGAACTTACTCTTTTTTTATGCCTTTCTTTTGACCTGCCCATTATAAATCATGTATTATTTCTATTGCTATGTAACAGCTTACTACCAACTTAACAGTTTTAAACAGCACAATTTATTTCCTTTGATTTTCCATGCGTCAGGGGTCCAAACACGGTTTAGCTGCTTAGGATCTTACCGGCAATGATCAAAGTGTCAGCTGGGCTGTGGTCTCATCCAAGGCATGGGGTTCTCGTCCAAGCTCATCGGGTTGTTGGTAGAATTCACAGACTTGTGGTTTAGGGCTAAGGTTCTCCATTAGATGGGGGTCATTCTCAGCAACTAGAGGCCACTCCCAGGTCCAGATCACATGGCCCTCTTATGACATAGCAGCTTGGTTCTTCGAAGCCAGCAGAAAAATTTCATTCCAGTTTGCTGTAAGGAAATCTCAATCAACATAGTGTAATTATGAGAGTTGATTATCCCATCATCTTTACAGGTCATGTTCACCTTCAAGGCAAGAGGATTATACAGGGCATTTATACCAGGGGTAGAAACTTAGGGGCTGTTTTAGAATTCTGTCTCTTATAAACCATAGGCAACTTATGGATATTGGGGAGGATATGTGCTATGAATCATGTAAGACTGATGAATCACAGACCTGTACCCCTGAAGCAAATAATACATTATATGTTAATTAAAAATAATTACTGATGAAAAAAAATAATTCTAATACCTAATCAAATCTGGACCCTTCTTTCTGTCCATAGCCACCATCCTAGCCCATGCCACTATCATCTTTCCTTTATTCTGATAGTCTTCTTCTTTTTTCCACTTTTGCACCCTTTACCATCATCCAAGACCATCCAGAGTAACCTTTAAAAAGGTTGGAATAGTTGGGAAATGATGCTTGATGTTTTTAATTTCACTTAAATCTTCAACAGTGTTCTACTGCATTCAGAGCAAAATCCACACTTCTTCCCACAGCCTATAAGCCCTGTGGCCCTGCCCCTGCCTACCTATTGCATCATCATCCTTTTTTTCCCTGGACATTATGGTCTCCCTTCCACTCCCCCACTTTCCTCATTGAAGCCAAAGTTGTTCCCTCCCTGCCTTTGCACTTTGAACAAATTTCTTGGGCTGTTTACATCTCAGTTCACATAATACCGCTTTAAGAAGTTTTTCTGATGCTCTGAAACAACATTTAAGTTCAGTCACTCTGAGTTACATCAGTCTATTTGTTTTCTTCATAGTGTTTATCACCATCCAAAAGTGTATTGTTTATCTCTTTACTTGTATATTGTCTGCCTGCCCCAAAGTAGAATGCTAGCTCCATGAGGCTAGGGACCATGTCTATGTCAATCACTGGTATATCCCCACTACCCAGTAGAGTACTATGCTTTATACTAAGCAGGTGCTTGATATATATAATGAAATACACGGAATAATCAGAAATTTGTGAAGATGTTATCTAAGAGGACTCAGGCTCCGATGTCATTTTGTAATGAGAAAATCCATACATACATACATATCTACAAATTCTCTAAATTGTCTGAGACCAGGATTCAACAATTAGTATTCAATTCATTCCATTTGTTAATATTAAAAACCCTCTTTGGACCCTGGAAGGAAAGTATCATTACAGAAACTACTTTTTCACTACTTCTGCTGTCAGTGGCCTGATATTTTTGCAATAAACATCTGGCAATATTTTCCTACAGTGAACTCATATCCTGCTCCAGAAATTTGATTTATCACTGTTATCAACAATAATAAAAATCCTTATTCCAGATACTGCACAAGTGGAAGACTCCTTAACAACTTTGAATTAATGCAGCTGCCACCAACCTCCAACATCTAAATCCCAAATTCCAAACTAATCCCTATCCTATTGGGAGCATCTCAGTGCAAAAGCACAGGGCTCTTGCTTGCTGACTCTAGAATGAGGTCACAGACTCAAGGCTTTTGCTCCAAGATGGCACAAGGGGAAGGGACATGGTTAAATAAACTTGGATATGCTCTAGAATAGTTCTACCTGAAGCAGCTTCTGGTCCTCAAAATAATTCCAGTATCCTCCAGGTCTTTTGAAGTACAGTCCTTACGAACCTAACTAAAAAGAGTGTGCACTGATGGCATTTTCTGTAGTCAGTTTGCCAAGTTAAACTACTATATACAGCTTAAGACATTTAAGAGCCTCTGGCTAAAGGGCTAAAAATGTAACAGGAATGCTTAGGAACTGTTTATATGCTTGATTTGTTTTACAGTGTTTTTGGTCTTTAGTTTTGATTGGATTGTTTTACTGAAACATGAAGGGCATTTAGAAGGCAAGAAAGTGAATAGGATACATTTGCAACAATATGCCCTAAAGCAACATCTTAATGTCAGAAGTAAATTATAACAACTTACATTACTGATGACATACATTATAATTCAAAGCCAGGGGAACTACATCAAGGTTGTTCTCACTATGATACAAAAAGGATTTTCTTTGTATCTTTTGCAACTAGATAAAGACCTTTATTGATGAAAATGGTATCAACAAAAGGTAATAGAAGAAAATACATATCTCTTGGAATGCATGAAAACATTTTTTTCCCCTGAAGCTTCTCAAAGCCTTTGCATCTATTCCCTAAAAATATTCTTTATTTCAGAGATGGCATGGAATGAGTTTCTTTCAGTGTTATATATGCGTCTCCCAAGATGTCAAGAGCAAGTACATCTGATAAATATCCAATTGTTAATAGCACAAACAGTGAGGACACTTATGAAATAATGCTTGTGACTAACTATTAAAACTACTGGGCCAAGGCTTCATGGGAATGGCTGAATCTGTCCTTACTGAGTGCTTCCTGGGCTCCCATCAGAGGTTTCAGTGCTCCACAGATCCAGGTCGAATTCTGCTGCAGCTGCAGGTACACATGCATGTGTGCACATACATACAACAAGAATAAAGCACAGGCAGTAATTGAGATTTGACAATTACCGAATATATCTTAATTGATATGGAATACTGCATTGGAACTTTATACCTACCAAAGGTGATTTTTAGACTCTCTAATCAAAGAATACATTACCTACTGTTTTCATTGGACAATACTCTTGTGATGTCTCCAAGTTTCTCCTTTATATATGTGGCCTAACCTCATGTTGGTATTTTACAGTAGTAATAATGAAGTAAAATTCCATAAAGTATCTAACTACATTGTTAACACTTGGAGAGCTAATTCAGGCCTCAATTTAGATTTTAAAAGATTTTAAATGGGAATACTACAAACATATTCTTTCTTCAAATAAAAATAAAGATAACCAGGAAAAACATGCAATAATTTTTTTGTTGTTGCCATTTCTCTGTTTTTTAAAGGACTATAGACTATGTGGGCAAATATATCTAAACAACTTAGGCTGAATGCAATAACTTGAGAGCTAAGTAAAACCTACTCCTGTCTTCTAATTTGGTTTACTGTTCCAATGGTTCTGTGGGTTTGCCAGCTCCCCCTGCTGTTACTTCCAGGACTGGCTAAGAATCCTTCCTGAATGTCAGAGCTAAAAGGAATTTGGAGATCTAGAATATCAGAGGCAGCCATGGGAGTGACCCTCAGTGTACCTCCTTTCAAGAGAAAACCAACTAATGATATTCATATCCTCAGGACATATTATGTCCATATATAATAATGACTCTCCGAATTATGTCTGTATGTTGGGATATGTTGGCATCATTGGTTCTCTGGAAAACCCAGAAGAGGGAATAAACTCTTTTGCTTGTTTTCTTGCTGATGTAAAGAGAGAAAAAAGTTCCTTACTTAGAGGAGCTATTGTACTAGCCTACAGTGAGGAGCTAGGAGAGGTGAAGTTCTTCTACCATTTGGGATGATATGTTTTTGAATACAAACTGTCCTGCAACAGCCCTGCTTGGGAATGAAGTACCAGCTTCATGACTCTTGGACAGAAAATCTTTTGGCCGGGCCTAGTAGCACATCTTATGAAATAGTAGAGTGCTCTCAGTGCTATGAAATGGTACCATGTCAGATAGCATCTCTTGATGGAAAAGGCCAGGTTAGAGTCAAGAGGCTGGAATTTACTAAATGAATTTACTAAGATCATCTAATACTTGTATATCCTACCTTCACATACACATACATTGATAAGACAGAAAGGGCTCAATAAACCATTCTTCCAGTGAGGAATCTGAAGTCCAAACTTATTGACTTAAGGTCATATAGTTCATGAAAACTAATTTCTTACTATGTGTATAGCCTTGTGTATTCTTTAAGAAAATACATTGTCTCAACCATGAGAGACTATGGACTCTGAAAAACAATCTGAGGGGTTTGAAGTGGCCGGGGGGTGGGAGGTTAGGGTACCAGGTGGTGGGTATTATAGAGGGCACGGCTTGCATGGAGCACTGGGTGTGGTGAAAAAATAATGAATAATGTTTTTCTGAAAATAAATAAATTGGAAAAAAAAAAAGAAAATACATTGTCTCTAAACTGGAGGCATTTACAACATAGGGCAATATAAAGTAAGGCATAACACTGTACCTTTAAAAGGGATTCCACAATAGCCAAACTATGGAAAGAACCTAGATGTCCATCAACAGATGAATGGATCAAGAAGATGTGGTATATATACACAATGGAATACTATGCAGCCATCAAAAGAAACGGAATCTTGCCATTTGCGACAACATGGATGGAACTAGAGCGTATCATGCTTAGCGAAATAAGTCAAGCAGAGAAAGAGAACTATCATATGATCTCCCTGATATGAGGAAGTGGTGATGCAACTTGGGGGCTTAAGTGGGTAGGAGAAGAATCCATGAAACAAGATGGGATAGGGAGGGAGACAAACCATAAGTGACTCTTAATCTCACAAAACAAACTGTGGGTTGCTGGGGGGAGGGGGGTTGGGAGAAGGAGGGTAGGGTTATGGACATTGGGGAGGGTATGTGCTTTTGCGTAAATTGGAAGGGGAGATGAACCATGAGAGACTATGGACTCTGAAAAACAATCTGAGGGGTTTGCAGTGGCGGGGGGGTGGGAGGTTGGGGGTACCAGGTGGTGGGTATTATAGAGGGCACAGCTTGCATGGAGCACTGGGTGTGGTGAAAAAATAATGAATACTGTTTTTCTGAAAATAAATAAATTGGAAAAAAAAAAAAAAAAGGGATTATGAAACCATCCGGAGCAAAGTATCAAAGTATCCAAGTGGTCCATCAGTCAGTGCTTGGATATGGAAGTTAAGGTTGTTGCAATGTTGTTCTTCACATTTGAGCCCCCTTTGGGCCTTACATGCACCCGATGTTTAGGTGTCAGTCCATGGCTAAGCAGCCTGGCGTGATGACTATAGATCCAGGACTTCTTGCCGAAGACTGTGCATCATTGTTGGCTTTTCCCTTAGAATCTGTGCAAAAGGCAAGTGCAGTCATCATTGCTGTAAAACTTAGGTTGTGTGGAATTGAAATTATTATTCTGTAAAGTTATTTAAGGTTTCTTTTTTAAGATTTTATTTATTTGAAAGAGAGAGAGCACAAGTAGTGAGGGAGGAGCAGAGGGACAAGCAGACCCCCTGCTGAGTACGGATTTTTTTTTTTTTTTTTTCCCCTCATGTAGGCCTGAATCCCAGGACCTTGAGATCATGATTTGAGACAAAGGCAGATGGTTACCAACTGAACCACCCAGGTACCCCAAAATTATTAATTTTAAATTTCTAGATGGATATTTGTAAGTAATTATATATTTTAAGACATATATGCTCAGGCCATCAAGAAAAAGATGATAATGAAAATCCCAAATTAGGATTGTTAGGTATTTAACACTTCTCAGAGCTGTAATTCTCTGTAGATAGACTAATGATGATGAATATTAATAACATGATTCTTGAAAGCCACATGGAAATACTGATTGTATCTTATATTAAAAAAAATGCCTGTTATGTGTGTGTAACATAATGCCTCCTATTTGACCTCAATCTTCCTCTGCTCTTTAAAAGTTGGTCCCACCATCACTAAAACTGGCCACCCCCAAACCAGAAGGGTGAAGATGAAATTTTAAAATCACTTCATTAAAAACTAGTTATCTTGCCAAACTGTGGAAAGATCAAGATGCCCTTCAATGAATGAATGGATAAGGAAGATGTGGTCCATATACACTATGGAGTATTATGCCTCCATCAGAAAGGATGAATACCCAACTTTTGTATCAACATAGACGGCACTGGAAGAGATTATGCTGAGTGAAGTAAGTCAAGCAGAGAGTCAATTATCATATGGTTTCACTTATTTGTGGAACATAACAAATAACATGGAGGACATGGGGAGATGGAGAGGAAAAGGGAGTTGAGGGAAATTGGAAGGGGAGGTGAACCATGAGAGACTATGGACTCTGAAAAACAATCTGAGGGTTTTGAAGGGGTTGGGGGTGGGAGGTCAGGGGAGCCAGGTGGTGGGTATTGGAGAGGACACGGATTGCATGGAGCACTGGGTGTGGTACATAAACAATGAATTCTGTTACACTGAAAAGAAATAAAACAAACAAACAAAAAATAATTATAAGAATGGAAAATAACTGAAGATGCTCAACAATAGCCCAAATAATGTGATATAGGAGTAGGAAAAGGGTTCCAAGCATGCATAAATAAATAAATATATATATAAATAAATTTAAAAAAAAAACCAACTAGGTATCCCTTTATAACAGTTGACAAAATCTAGTAAGATTTTTTTTTATTCAGAGGACCACCATAAAGAAAATATTTAATGACAGTAAATAAAGTGTGCTTTTCCACAGTAACTAATACAGCAGGATCTTATTACAGCTGCTTAGGTCAGAAAGCTTCCAGATGATCCTATAATGGATTCTTTTTTCAGTTTCGCCTAAGAAAGAAAAATAATGCATTATATTTGTATCACACTTTTTAAAGTATGACAGTTTTACATGTTAACTTATTTGATCTATAATTATTCTGGGAAGGCATGACAGGCATATTGATGCCCAGGCCTCAGCTAAAGAAGCCCACCAAGAGGCTTGTTCCAGGTTGCACAGTTACAGCAAGAGACAGGAATTCCTCTTAAAGCAAGCACTTCTGACCCCAAATTCTATGCTCATCATCTCCTAGCATGATCAGTGTCTCTACATACCATGTTCCTGCCATGGCATCTGAGAGTTTGCTTGCTTAGAAGATTTTTGGGAGAAATTAGGTTCTTAAATAGTGCGTGGTTTTGAATGTATTATTAGGCCACTTGTGTTCTTTCTCCCTAACTTCACTGATTTGAATTATAAAATGCTTGATGCCACACCAGCTATAGTATCATTAGCCCTATTCTTCCAAACCAGTGAAATAAAGGGGTTTTTCCATGTTTTTCAAGCACATAAAATGCAGAAGACAGGCAAGGATTCAGTACTGTTGAAGCTTGTTGTCTACATGCAAATCCAATTAGAAAATGACTGTAACTTGAAATTAATGAGTAATAAGATCTCTTTAATTGTTCTGGGTTTTGTTTATAAATGTTAAAACACAATACATGGCTATTTATATTCTGTTTAGCTAGTAAGGACTTGGAACTTCTGCTTTCTTTCACTGCTAATATGGATGGACATATTATAATTCATGCTCATGGCCAGTCACCTGAAAAGGTTATGATATTTTCATTTGTAATGATATTTTTAAGTTAGTCACTTCCTTTGCCAGATCCTGTGTTCCCTCCTACCACGCCACTGGAAAAAAAGAAAAAAAAGTCAGTGAAGAGTCAGGTATATGAGGTTTTGTGTTTCCCTCCTCCTGTCTTTTATTATTAATTTTTATATCAGTCATAATAAAACATCTTTCTCTTCTGGAAATTGTTTCTCTCTCCCTGTGCAACAAATTTCTGTTGAGAATGAATAAGAATTAAGTTAATAATGAACCTTCTAATAAGCCTTCATTTCCACCTGTGTTTGTCTGTGTCTGTGGTGGGGTGTGACAAGGGAGGTGAAGTATTTTAAAGAGATGTTGACAAAGAAGAGTGAAATTGACTCATTTGACCAGATTTGAGTCCACATATACATTCAGTCAACTTTCTGACAGTTATCTCCACACACGTTGTTCTAATTCTGTTTTGTCCTAGGTTTTTGTTGTTGTCGCTTTTTCAGGCAATGTGATGGTTTGAAAATTTGAGTCCCCTAAAATTCATATATTGAAACCTAACCCCTGAAGTTAGGAGTTGAGGCCTTTAGGAGGTGATGAGGTAATGAGGGTGGAGCCCTCATGAATGGAATGAGTGCTCTTAGAAATAGGATCTCGGAAAGCTCTCTGGGCTTCTTGCACCATGTATGGACAGCAAAGAACAAAAAAGCACCTCTGTGAACTAGAAAGTGGCCTTTCACCAGATACCACGTCTGTGCAGTGACTTCATCTTAGATATCCCAGCCTCTAAAGCTGTGAGAAATAAATTTCTTTTGTTTATAAGCCACCAGTTTATGGGGTTTTGTTATAGGGCAAACAGACTAAAAGTATAGGTCCCTTCAGTTTTAAGTGAAGTACCAAAGTGTCTTGAAAAAAGGTTTGGTTAATAAAATATTGAGTTGTACAGTTTTGTACTAATTGGGAGAAAAAGAAAAAAAAAACAACAACTTGTGAGCTCATTAAAAAGAATTTGTAAGACAGGCAGGGTTTTCCACCCCTGTTCTAATGACTTTGAAAGGAGAACAGTCTGTTCCTAGAAAGCAATAAAGTCATCAAGTCCAGGTGGCTGATCTTCTTTGTTATTTCTAATAGCTTTAAGAGTCTTTCCACAGGAGGAAGGCTCATCTGATAGTTACTTAACAAGGCATTTATATTCTTAATAGGTGGCTGATATATTCTATTATCCAAATCAGATGCAGAGGTGCTGCTACAATGCTCAAAATAATGAACAAGTTTTAGAAGTTCTTTAAAGTTACTATAAAGTGTACTATTCTGAATATTCACTACAAGACTCCATGGCACACACATTATAAAGCCAAAGTATAATTAGTCACAAATTACCACTATACCAGTTTGATTGTTTATAAAGAACTTTCTTATTCATATTTCAATTCGTAGTCAAAGCAGTCCAAGAAGACTTGTGGCACAGAGCTGGATGGGCAGTGTGATAGTAACATCACCTGCCGTAGCCTTCCCTGTGCCTTCCTTCCCTCCCTCACACTCCATGTTCTAACTACAGGTGAGACCAGAGTTAAATTGGTGGTAGTACATTTGCTCATTTATTTAGTCTTATTTATTTAATAAATATTCATTATGAAAACTTTTTTTTCCCCTGAAATCTCTACCTTTAATTCATGTGATCTGATTATGTGGACATACTGAAGACATAGTAGCCAATTCATCACATATATTGATGGGAAACTTGCACTATAGGAGGCTTCCACGCCTGCAGTAACTGGCCATTGGAAAACCCAGACAAAAATTCTTCCCAGCTTTGGAGAACTGGTTTGAGACTAGTGAAAGGTGAATCAGATTTGCCTAATTCTCCCAAGCTTACCAATTATAGCCTTCTTATCTTGGCAGTTCAGCGGCAATCCAGGAAGGAATGTAATCAGTCTCAGGAGGTGAGTGAAGGACTTTCTTTCTGGACCTCCATTTTCAGGTGAGGAAAGTAAGCACTTGTCATCCATTTCCTAAATATTTATTCAGCAACAAACACTGACCACAAAAGTCAACCTCTCAAACACACATTCTTGTCTACTTTTTGGAGAAAGCATCATGAGTTTGTGTGAACTTTTATGTAGAGTATGTGTATCTTTCAAAATGGAGCTAAGATTTCATTAAATTTTGTGAAAAAGATGCATGTACATAGTTTAAAAAATCAAACTGTACTATTAGGTTCACATGAAGAACCAGCAATACCTACTCTTTTCCAACCCTGCTTCTCATGGGCTATTTTTCACTCTTTAGGTATGTTTTTCTGCTATTTCTAAAATATATATTTTTAATATTTATTTCATCAATTCTTTCAAATTAAAAATTGTTGCATTTTTAAGATGGAATTGATGCATGATAAATGATATTTTTAAAGTTTATGATTTGATGACTTTTGACATACACACACACACACACACATGAATTAAGGTAACAAACATTCTCATCACTCCCAAAGGTCTCTTCATGCCTCCTTGAAATCATCCTTCCCTCCATACCTCCAGCTTCTTCACCCCCAAGCAATCATTTGTCTGTTTTCTGTCACTACAGAGTAGTTTACAGAGTAGTTTTTCTGGAGTTTTATACAAATTGAATCATATGATATGAACTTTTATAACCTGGCTTTTTTCAATCAGCAGAATTATTTTTTAAAGATTTTATTGATTTATTTGGCAGAGAGAGAGAGAGAGAGATCACAAGTAGGCAGAGAGGCAGTCAGAGAGAGAGGGAGAAACAGGTTCCCTGCTGAGCAGAAAACCCTATGTGAAGCTCAATCCCAGGACCCTGCGATCATGACCTGAGCTGAAGGCAGAGGCTTAACCCACTGAGCCATCCAGGTGGGTGAATTATTTTTGTATAATTATGGAGAATTATTTTTGTATTTACTCATATTGAGTACATACCAACAGTCCATTCCTGTTCGTGGCTGAGTAATATTCCATTGATAGGAGATAGATATATATATATATACACACACCACTATTTCCTTCTCCATTTAACTATTGATGGAAATCTGGCTATTAAATATTAAGCTACTATGGGGGCACCTGGGTGGCTCAGTGGGTTAAGCTTCTGCCTTCGGCTTGGGTCATGATATCGGGGTCCTGGGATCGATCCCCGCATCAGGCTCTCTGCTCAACAGAGAGCCTGCTTCCTCCTCTCTCTCTCTCTGCCTGCCTCTCTGCCTACTTGTGATCTCTAGATAAGTAAAATCTTAAAAAAAAAAAAAAAGAATCTGACTCTTGATATAAGCTCAGGTCATGATCACAGGGTCCTGGGATCCAATCCTACACGAGGCTCCCTACTCAGTGGGGAGTCTGCTTGTCACCCTCTGTCCCTCAGTCTGCTTGCTCTGTCTGTCTCTCTTAAATAAATAAATAAATAAATAAAATCTTAAAAAAAAAAAAAAGCCACTATGAATACTCATTAGACATTATCTTTTGACCTATTACTTGGTAACTAAGATTTAGCTCTCTTAAAATTTCCCCCATTCACTGTTTTCTTTCCCAAACAAAGTTCAATTATGTGTTAACTTTGGAAGTAATCAAAATTCACTATTTAAGTTATTTTTTCAAAGATTTTATTTATTTGTCAGAGAAAGAGAGAGAGAGAGAGCACAAGCAGGGGTAGCAGCAGGCAAGAGAAAAGCACGCTCCCCAAGGAGCAGGGAACCTGATGTGGGCCTCAATACCAGGACCCTGGGATCATGATCTGAGCCAAAGGTAGACACTTAACCAAATGACCCACCCAGGCATCCCTATTTACATTATTTTTAAATGCAAACATTGGTCATTACTGAATCCAATAATGGGTATATCTCATTTTATTTTTTCATACAGCTTTTTATTGCTTCACTTTTTCATTTGTTTATTCTCAAAGACCTACAAATAATCATCTCTACAAATAATCATCTCTCATCATCCAACAGTCTCTCTTTTTAATTAACATATAATATATTATTAGCCCCAGGGGTACAGGTCTGTTAATCACCAGGTTTCACACTTCATAGCCTTCACCATAGCATATACCTCCCCCGATGTCCATAACGCCACCACCCTCTCTCTACCCCCCTCCCCCCAGCAACCCTCAGTGTGTTTTGTGAGATTGTCTCCCCTTGCCCCCCGATCCCATCTTGTTTCATTTATTCTTTTTCTACCCCCCCAAACCCCCCACGTTGCATCTCAACTTCCTCATATCAGGGATATCATATGATAATTGTCTTTCTCTAATTGACTTATTTCACTAAGCATAATACCCTCTAGTTCCATCCACCTCATTGCAAATGGTAAGATTTCATTTATTTTGATGGCTGCATAGTATTCCATTGTACATATATATACCACTTCTTCTTTATCCATTCATCTGTTGATGGACATCTAGGTTCTTTCCATAGTTTGGCTATTGTAGACATTGCTGCTATAAACATTCGGGTGCATGTGTCCCTTTGGATCACTACATTTATATCTTTAGTGTAAATACCCAGTAGTGCAATTTCTGGATAGGTAGCTGGGTCATAGGGTAGCTCTGTTTTCAACTTTTTGAGGAACCTCCATGCTGTTTTCCAGAGTGGTTGTACCAGCTTGCATTCCCACCAACAGTGTAGGAGGGTTCCCCTTTCTCCATATCCTCACCAGCATCTGTCATTTTCTGACTCGTTAATTTTGACCATTCTGACTGGTGTGAGGTGGTATCTCATTGTGGTTTTGATTTGTATTTCCCTGATGCCGAGTGATATGGAGCACTTTTTCATGTGTTTGTTGGCTGTCTGGATGTCTTCTTTGCAGAAATATCTATTCATGTCCTCTGCCCATCACTTGATTGGATTATTTGTTCTTTGGGTGTTGAGTTTGATAAGTTCTTTATAGATTTTGGATACTAGTCCTTTATCTGATGTGTCCTTTGCAAATATCTTCTCCCATTCTGTCAGTTGTCTTTTGGTTTTGTTAACTGTTTCCTTTACAATCCAAAAGCTTTTGATCTTGATGAAGTCCCAATAGTTCATTTTTGCCCTTGCTTTCCTTGCCTTTGGCGATGTTCCTAGGAAGATGTTGCTGCGGCTGAGGTCGAAGAGGTTGCTGCCTGTGTTCTCCTCAAGGATTTTGATGGATTCCTTTCTCATATTGAGGTCCTTCATCCATTTTGAGTCTATTTTCATGTGTGGTATAAGGAAATGATCCAGTTTCATTTTTCTGCATGTGGCTGTCCAATTTTCCCAACACTATTTGTTGAAGAGACTGTCTTTTTTCCATTGGACATTCTTTCTTGCTTTGTCAAAGATTAGTTGACCATAGAGTTGAGGGCCTATTTCTGGACTCTCTATTCTGTTCCATTGATCTATATGTCTGTTTTTGTGCCAGTACCATACTGTCTTGATGATGACAGCTTTGTAATAGAGCTTGATATCTCTAATTGTGATGCCACCAGCTTTGGCTTTCTTTTTCAATATTCCTCTGGCTATTTGACGTCTTTTCTGGTTCCATATAAATTTTAGGATTATTTGTTCCATTTCTTTAAAAAAAAATGGATGGGATTTTGATAGGAATTGCATTAAATGTGTAGATTGCTTTAGGTAGCATAGACATTTTCACAATATTTATTCTTCCAATCCATGAGCATGGAACATTTTTCTATTTCGTTGTGTCTTCCTCAGTTTCTTTCATGAGTACTTTCTGATTTTCTGAGTATAGATTCTTTCCTTCTTTGGTTAGGTTTATTCCTAGGTATCTTATGGTTTTGAGTGCAATTGTAAATGGGATTGACTCCTTAATTTCTCTTTCTTCTGTCTTGTTGGTGTAAAGAAATGCAACTGATTTCTGAGCATTGATTTTATATCCTGACATTTTACTGAATTCCTGTACAAGTTCTAGCATATTTGGAGTGGAGTCTATCCAACAGCCTCTTAATATCATTTAGCAAATAGTAAAATGTACTAGATGAGCTATAATTTCTATTTCATACTGGAAACTCCTGATGGAGTCTTGCCTCCTCCTGCTGCTGGAAACTTGCTCTCCTGGTCAGTACACAGAGGCATTCCCATTGCTTTTGTTCTGGGAATTCTTTCTTTTCACTTCCTTCCTGGGTCAGGACATGATTTGTCATGTTGTCCTCTTTCACCTTTATTTTAGTGTGACTCATCCTCTGGTGTATTTCTGATATAAGTGCATAAGGAGGAGGTTAAGTATTTTATTCTCTGCAAGTATAAAAAAATTTTTTTTTACCCTGTTCACCCAGGAAAGAATTACTGCTTGAAAAATTTTTTACTCTGCATTATAAAAGCATTGTCCATTGTTTTCTAACTTCCAATGTTGTCACTAAGACACCGAATAACCTCATATAATAGGATGACCATATATAATTGTGATTTTTTCCACCTAGAATATTTTTAGCATCTTTTCCTTTTTGTTTATGTTCAGAAATTTTGCAGTGATATACCTTGTTGCATTAATTTCCTTGAGTATCCTTTTATTTTTTTTAATCAACAGAATTATATTCTTTGTTTCTATAAAATTGTCTGGCATTATTTCTTTGATAACCTCACCTGTCACACACACACACCCAAAAAAACACTATGCTCTTTTTCTTCTCTTTTTTGAAATTTCTATTAATAGCATATTGGGTCAATACTGTTCCTCTATTTTTCTTATATTTATGTATTATGGTTTTCAGTTATTTTTTTCCCTTAATTTGAGGAAGACTCTCCAACTTTATCTTTCAAACTTTCTACCTTTTACAAATTTTCCAGTGTAATTTTTTAATTTCCAAAGACTTTTTATTCTTTTTTTATTTCTCCTATGTTTATGGGATCTTATTATTTTATAGATGAATATCTTCATTGACCTCTTAGAGAATATAAAACACATATCAAAATCTATATTTACAATCTTGTTGAGCTGCATCAAATTGCTGTTTGATCATTTTATCTATAAAAATAGCAGTTTCATATGGTTCCATCTAATACATTTATCTATAAATATATTTTTGTGTACACACACATACTTCTGTTCTCTGCAATTTTCTGAGTTTATTTTTAGCATTTATTGACTTTTTTTTTTCTTTGAGAGACAAAGCAAGCATTTGAATGGGGTAGGGAAGGGAGAGGGGGAGAGAGAGAGAAAGAATCTTAAGCAGGCTTCACACCCAGCCTGGAGCTCAGCAAGGAGCTCAATCTCATGCCCTCTGCTCAGCAAGGAGCTCAATCTCATGACCCTGGATCATGACCTGAGCCAAAAATCAAGAGTTGGATACTGAAGCAATTGAGCCACCCAGGAACCCCCAGATTTTTTTTTTTTAATTTGCTCACTGCTATATCCCCAGTCATTCCCAGACACATAAAATTAACACCACAGGGGTGCCTGGCTGGCCATGTTGGTAGAGTATGCAACTCTTGATCTCAGGGTCATGATTTCAGGCTCTAATTTGGGCCTAGAGCTTACTTAATAACAAATAAACAAACAAACAAACACCACCACAGGATGTTAAGCACATCTTTGAGGTGAGGAGTCATTGAGTTATCAGTTTGTTCTGAGGTGTCTCAAGGTCCAGCTGCCCTCTGGAGATGAGACTTTCACTGTGAATTGGGCCATGACTAGAAACCTGTGGATTTCTTGCACATGAAGCCATTTTACCACAGCTCAATTTTACCTTGTGAGGGAAATACAAAGTCATTGACAGTCAGGAAATGCCTATCTTTGTTTTGAGCTTATACTGGTAAAGCTTGCTTAGTGATCTATTAGTACCAATGGGAAAGGGATTTTGAACCAAGTCTTGAGTTGTCATTCTCACCAATCTTTAAAGTCAGACTGGCCTCTTTTTGGCATGACTTAATCACCCCATGTTCAGCTTTGTACCCTTTTCATCCTAGTCTTGAAGTACCCAAGACTAATTTCATAGAATTTCTGTGATTATCTGAGGGCTTGTGATTGACTACTTGTTTGTATTCATCTCTGTAGGCATTTAGGATTGAGGTTCTTCCTTTTCATTTCTGTTATTCTAAACTGTGTTGGAATTTATCTTTAATTAACTGACTTTATCCTCCTAGTCACTTTGTTCCTACAGATTTATTACTTTTTGTTTGTTTCTTTACCTTTATTTTAGTAGGATCTGAAGTGGAAGCAAATATAAATGTATCTGTTCTCTGCTATGCTTATTGAGTTAACTTATATCATACTTTAAAAAATATTTTCTTGGGGCACCTGGGTGGCTCAGTGGGTTAAAGCCTCTGCCTTCGGCTCAGGTCATGATCTTAGGGTCCTGGGATCGAGCCCCACATCGGGCTTTCTGCTCAGCAAGGAGCCTGCTTCCACCTCTCTATCTGCCTGCCTCTCTGCCTACTTGTGGTCTCTGCCTGTCAAATAAATAAATAAAATCTTTTTAAAAAATTATTCTTATTAAACGATTAACATGTACAATAAAATTCATCTTTTTTATAAGTATAAAATTTTATTATATTCTTAGACCTCAGATGTTTGAGTGCCCTACTCAATTGTAATATCCAGAACCATCATAATTACATGTGTCTTTTTCTCCCTTAAATTCACATAGATAAATAACATGCATTCTTCTCGGTAAGAGTAGAGGAATTATAATCCCTTAACATTTAGAAGAAAATATCTGTAGCTATTTGGCATAGATCTGAATGGAAATAAGTGGGAAACCAATATAATTGACAATATATTTAACTATAACGGCAGAGCTGTTATTTATGGATAAGCAATCACGATGAAAACAAAAGAATATCCTATACTGTACTAGTCAATAATGCTTAATTGGTTCCACTCATTTTCTTTCAAAAATAAAAAAAAAAGAAGCAGAAAAGAAATATACTAGTTTTGAAGCAAGACAAAAAGAAATGAGCAAAATTAGGATTTACCATATGATTCCTGCTAAAGTGGTACAAAAGGTATATACAAACATCTTAGAGGCTGAATATTTGTAGCAGATGCTCTTTTAATGGCTGCTGATGAAGCATGACAGGCACTTTGAGAGCATCTGATACATTTCTCCAAGGAGCCCACTGTTCTCTTCGGAAATAGTAGATGGGGGCATGCAGCATATCTTCCAAAATATCTGAACATGTGTGTCTTATATTTTTTTAATTTTAGGGGATATTTATTTGCAAATAATTTTACCAGTTTTCAGTGATAAAGTCTTTAGTATGGGTCTTCTAGTTGGAACCACAAACTTAGTCATCTACAGACATGAAGCTGGGATATACACACCGATTTAATAAGGAATGGTGAATCACAGAATGGCATAGCATCATAAAGACACTCAAACATAAAATATGTTTAAAATACGTGAAAACAAAGTTTAAAATGGATAGGTAGGCTAAAAATAGATAAATTAAAAATAAAGTAAAACAAACCGATGTCTCGAGGTGCTTATATAGAGGCTGCAGGTAACCAGTTTAGCCTCTAGCTTAGGAAATGATGCGTGAGTTCTCAGAAGTTGACATCCTCAAAAAACAGCAGATTAGATCTTGCACCTAATATTCAATTCAAAATTTACTTACATTTTCTATTTAATCTTTTTCTCACTTTTTCCCCTTCTTTACAATGTTTTTATTTTTCCTACCTCTGTAGTGTTTGCTCCTTATGCCTTTGTCCCTTCTTTCCTCTTTCTCTCTTCTTTACTGTGCCAAGATGTGAATGGAGTCGAGAGTTTCATAAATACTCTTATAAAGGTTGAACCAAACTGAATCTCTGTAAGTCACTCATTTCCCTCTTTAAAAACCTTAGACAGCATCTCCTTACCTATAAGACTATAACACAGAGGACAATATTGCTAAGCCTCCCATTCAAAGTCATCTTCAACTGACCCCTTACTTGCTCTGCCAGCCTCATCTCTTAGGACAGTAGCTCTTCCCGTATCCCAGACCCACCAGGCCACAGCAACCAGTGAGCATACAGTACATCCTACTTACTTCCTACTACTCCTCTGTGTTCCTTCACTTTGCCTGGAATATGCCATGACTATTGTAGGTATTTTAATATGAGTTGAATTTGAATTTTCTGTTATCAGTTTGGAGCAAAATGAGCTGGGATATTACTATTTCTCAGTTAAACAATTTAAAAGCTGATTAAGTCACATTTAGCTATGACACTTTTTTCTTCTTAATATAAAAATAAAGCTGTTAAAAATAAAAAAGGCATCCTTGTCTGCATTTTCATGCTCTGTTGTTTTGCTTGTTTGATTAGACATACAGCACTAGGTGATTGATTCTGGCAAGGGTTGATGGACATGGATAAAAAAGAAGTGAAATAGATTTCCAAGGTCAGAAATTGTTGACTAGTAGACTATAGTCCACATTCACTGCAAAGAGATTTTGCTGCCAATGTTTTAATTATTCTGGGCTCTTCTCTATTACATGAATTTGCTATATAAATTCTTATGCTTTCATTCATATACTGCATCCTTTCTTTCCTCAATTCTCTGGATAGAATCTTGCAAAGATAGTAAACAGACATTTCCTTGCCATTTACAAAGGGCTTTGTTTGCCCAAGAAGTCCATAATTTAGACACTAATGAAATATGAAATATGTCACATTATACTTTGAAAATGACCTTGTGTCAATGTCAAATATGGAGAAGGAGTGTTCAGGGAATTTCATGGTTTCTATCCAAATTTTATGCCTACTTCATAGAATCTTTTTTCCACACTTATATGCCCTGATACTTTTATAGGCATTAATATAAAAAGAACAATTTAGGTTATTTTAAAAAATCTAAAATCTGATTTATCTATGAGACACACTTCAGAACACAAACCAATTTTGCTATAGTAATACTATGTCAATATTTCCTGACAGAAGACAAATGTTGTTATTATTTCACCATTTCTTACCTTTGTAAAAGTTTAGAATTTTACAAAATGACTCTTCTTTACATGTCAAAATAGTACATTGATGAAAAGAAAAAACCTACAGCAATTTTTATATCTGTTAGCAATGATAGATAATCCAGGTGTGTTGGGTTATAAATGGTGTACATACCATATTGACAACTTAAAAAACTGAGTAAAGTTTGAATGGAGAAATGTATTTTTTAACTTTAAGTTTTTACTTTAATTCCAGTTAGTTAACATACAGTATAATGTTAGTTTCAGGTGTGCAATACAGTGATTCAACAATTTCATACAATACCCAGTGCTCATCACAGCAAATGCATTCCTTAATACCCATCACCTATTTTACCCATTCCCCCACCAACCTCCCCTCTGGTAACCACCAGTTTATTCGCTACAGTTAAGAATTTGTTTCTTGGTTTACCTCTTCTTTTCTTTCCCCATGTTCCTTTGTTCTGTTTCTTCATTTCCTCGTAAAAGTGAAATCATATGGTATTTGTCTTTTTTTGACTGACTGACTTTGCTTGGTATTACACTCTCTCCATTACACTCTCTTCACTCTGTCCATCCATGTTGTTGCAAATGGCAAGATTCCATTATTCTTTATGGTTGAATAGTGTGTGTGTGTGTGTGTGTGTGTGCGCACACACACATATTATGTATATGTACATGTATACGTATGGAACATCTTTATCCATTCACCAATCAGTGGATACCTGGACTGCTTTGGTATCTTGGCTATTGTAGATAATGCTGGTACAAACATAGGGGTGCATGTATCCCTTCAAATTACTGTTTTTGTATTATTTGGGTAAATACATATTAGTGTAATAGCTGGATCATTGGGTAGATCTATTTTTAACTTTCTGAGGGGCCTCCATGTTTTCCAGTTTGTATTCCCACCCATATTATACAAGTGTTCCTTTTTCTCCACATCCTTGCCAATACTTGTTGTTTCTTGTGTTTTTGATTTTAGCCATTCTGACAGATGTGAGGTGATAGCTCATTGTAGTTTTGATTTTCATTTTCCTGATAATGAGTGATATGGAGCATCTTTTCCTGTGTCTCTTGGCCATCTGTATGTCATCTTTGGAGAAATGTCTCTTCATGTCTTCTGCCCATTTTTAATTGGATTATTGTGGGAGAAATACATTAAAAATCACAGATAATTTTTTTAAAAGATCATATGACTTGTTTCACTTTTATTTGATTGGATATTCTCCATGATAGAAGATTGACATCAGAACTATCTAAAAGTCATGAGTCTCCATCTAGTAGTCCATTGGCTGGCATATAGGACAAATGGCTGGGGAGTTTTTAGTGCTCAAGAAAATTGGGGAAAGAGATAAAATTATGGTTCAGTTTTTACATCTTTTCTAAGCTCTTTTCTAGATTTCCTTTCCGATTAACCACACCCCAATACAGAGTCACTTAATGTTCTCATAATACTGTAGTCCTTTTCACAGAGGATATCTGATATTCTTTCCAGGTAGATGCTTAGGGATTCAATGTGCAATAATAAGAATAATTACAAATTAACAAAAGAGCCCAAGAAAGGCAATGAA
Organism: Neogale vison; assembly: GCF_020171115.1. Taxonomy (NCBI): domain Eukaryota; kingdom Metazoa; phylum Chordata; class Mammalia; order Carnivora; family Mustelidae; genus Neogale; species Neogale vison. Next base: position 92,865,029 of record NC_058093.1, on the reverse strand, counting down.
GATAATCCATAACTCACTATTTGCAGGATTTAGGAAATAACCAGAGGAGAAACTTTCTAGAGCTTTAAACTCAAGATCCAAAGACAAGTCTTCTTCTGAGATGATGTCTATAAACTTACAAAGAAACAATTTTGTCACATTGATTTTCCATGTTTGAACTGGAGTGTGATCTGGATAACTGGAACAACATTGGTTTTTTGGATGGTTAGGCTGGAGTGCTCCCAATAGTTACTCACTTTTTCCAAGAGGATGTTATACCTAGAAATTCTGTTCCACTTCCTTCTATCCACCCATTTTTAGTGCTACTGACCTCGTTATTTTCCAAAGATTCTAAGCAATATGCACAGGGCATATTGCATAGAATCTTTCTTACCTCTATATAAGTGATTGTCTAAAATAACTGAACTTCTCAATTCCTTCTGTAAAGGAAGGATCACTTAATTCCCCAGATAATCCCTAGGATGACTAAAACAATATTTCACCATCAATTTAATCATTAGTTTTCAAACACTGTGTGCCAGTGGACTTATTACTATACTAGTAATTTAATTAAATAGTATGCAAACTTAAAAAATAAATTAAGTGGTATGTAGATATTAAAGAAAAAAGAGTTTTGTTGTGCCTGTAAACAATAAATTGAAAGTTTTCCACAGACTCAATAACTGCTAGTCATAAGAAAATTAAATTGGAATAGATAAGGACAAAAATAATTTACAAAAATTAAAAAAAAATTTTGAACTCTGATTCACAAATTTCTTTAGTTTTTTTCATTTAAAAAATGTGAAATTGGAAATTATGGAAAGTATATTATGCATATAGTTTATGCAAGAAATTGAGCTCAAATCATGGACCCTAGTCAAAGGAAAGTCATCAGTGCTACATCAAAAAATTACCAAATGATTATTCATTTATATGGTAAGTGTTTAAAATTGTTTAAGGTATATTTGTAACATTTTTGTAAGCCAAATTTAATCTTTTAATATTATTAAAGACCAGGTACTGATTTAATCACCTCCGAGAAACCAGCTTCTGTGAAATGTCAGTGGAGGAAATCTTTTGGCTGGCAAACTAACATCGTATGAAGTCAGCACACATGCCATGAAGTTGGGAGTGAAGAAAAGGCTGAAGATTTAATTAAAAAGAGTCCACCCTTACTGATTCCTGCAATCACTTCTACACAGCACACATATTTTTAGAGAAAACTTAAACTGTAAACATCACTAGGAAAGAGAATATATAAAGTGGCAAGTGATTGAGGTCAGCTTTATGAATGAGGAAAAGAGAAAGCCGACTGGTGTATATTGTATCTATAGAAGTGATATCTCAATGGGAGTGAAGAAGTAAAAATTCATTCAGAAATTCAGAAGTAAAAATGGGGGTTGATTATGTTGTGGTTGAGTTGAATCCAAACCTTCATGAAGTCGAGGATAGTCAGCTTTCATACTGCATTTAATTGAGAGTCAGATCATAAAATATGTTCTTGGAAGTCTAAGCAACAAGCATCATTGTAATAAACAGGCTCCCACCAGGAACGAGTGCCTCTTTCTTCCCTCAAAACCAGATCTGTAGTTCTCTCCTTTTCCAACTAAATATAAACTCCATGGTCAGGATCACATTCTTTGTGGCTAGAAGAAAGCCTGACATATTGATGATGCTCAGAAGTTGTTTATTGAATCATGGCCTGAATTCTTTCTGTATTGTATTAACTTGTCCTCCCCTTCTTTTTTCTTCCTAACTCTTAGTTCTTAAATGGTCCTCACACCCCTCTATGGTCAGTGCAAACAGTCAAAACTAAAGATTCTTGCTCCTTCCCAACACCATGAATTTTTCAGCTGCTTACAATTAGCACACTGCATGGTATTAACAATTATTATTTTTGGATCCTTGAATGGAAAGCATTAGAAAAGTAGATCCATTATCTTGGGTCAGGTTTCCCAAAAGCAGATGCTTAGACAAACATTTGTATACAAATGAGTTCTTAGGAGATGCTCCCAGGAGAAACAAGCAAGGGAATAGGAGACATTGAGTAGGGAGAAGTAAGAAACTAAACAAGAGTGCAATTCGGTGTCATCCTAGCCTCAGCCTGATCCCACAGGGAGCTCTGAAGATTGAAGACTGAAGTGTATATTCCCCCTGCAGGCAAGGTATCAAGACTTTTTACCCAGTCTTCCCTCAGTCATTGGCTATAGACATTCCCAGGGACCATTAAATTCTAAAGTATTTCCAGAAAAACTCAGCCTATGCCTCCAAGGACAATCCTCTGAAGAATGTTGCAGTTTCAGGTGTGAATAGGTAACATGAAGAGGCTGTGGTGTAGACCCATGACAGGGATCCAGGGAAACTAGACAGATCATTAATTAAGGTATCTCCTAATGCCAAAAGCTGTACTGAATAAAATTCTCATTTTCCACCTTCTTGCCCGATTAGTAATGGGGGGTACCTGAACACACAGTGTTCTTTGGGGTTCTATCTAATAGCCCCATCCCCTTTCTGGAGTTGCTAGATTTGGGTTCTGCTTGCATAGGTTTATTGTGATTCTAGGGAAGAATATCAAGTTAATTTCTCTACACTTAAGTTGAGCTAGGGACATTGTTTAATGTTCCCCAAAATAAGTTCCCGTGCTAAGATGTGAAAATTAAGTGACCCATTGTCAACTATAATGTGCATTGAGGTTTGGTTTCCTACCAGTTACTGTAATACATCTCCAGTTTCATAGTGAGCAGAAAAAGAGAAAATGTATTATTTTTATGTTATTGAAATTGTGACTATTCTGTAGAATCTGATAAATAGATCACAATAGATTTTTTAAATGACATATTAAGGATGCCCATCTTGGCATGAATATATTAACATCTGTTCTACTTTTTTTTACATTATTGTTACAGTTTACAAGAAATAGCTTTTTTGAAAAATGTAATTTTGATTTTATTTTTCACTTAGATATAAATAACAATGGTTATATAATTATAACCTCTTTATGGGTAATATTGTGTGTGTATATATATATCTGTATATATATATGATCTATGGGGATGAGGATTATAGCAAATGATCAAAACACAAACACTTCTACCAAGAAATAATTGTTTTAAATGTTGTACTCTACAATGAACAAAAAAGTCACGAAGCTTACACATCCTTACTATTCTATTTTATTTATGTGTTTATAAAATCAAAATTACTTACTCAATAATCTTAATTATCTTTTTCCTCAGCAAGTTAATATTATTGCCAAGCAGATTCAGACAGATTGCTTACAGGTGGAATATGGGGAGGGACTTCTATAAACTGATATATCTATAGTTGGAAAAGAAGGAGGTATTAGAAAATCAGCAGAAACATTAACAACTGAGCATGCTTGATGGACATCTGGTCTTGTTGTGTACTCTAATATAAAACAGCATAACAATAAATACTCATAATGAACTAATAAAGTATGATAGATTCACTGCACCATTCATTGAAATTTTGATAGATGTCCTTAGAAAAGTCATTAAACAAAAACTTACAGAACTAATGGGAAAAAATGTTAATGAAATCTTAAGTTTAATGAAAGATGTGTAAGACCTCTGAACTAAAAACTGCAGATTATTGTGGAGAGAAATTAATGTTAATAGTGAATAATGAAAATTAATGAAATGGAGAGATAAACCTTGTTTATGCATTACAAAAAATTCAATATTGTTAGAATATCTTGTTTTCCTCAAACTAATCTATAAGTTTAATGCAATCTCAATCAAAATCCCATCAAACATTTTTGTATAAATTAACTACATGATTCTAAAGTTTATATGGAACTACAAAGACCTATAACAGCCAAAACAATCTTTTAAAAAATACAGAGTTGGTTGGGGTGCCTGGGTAGCTCAGTTACTTAGTTAAGTATGGGACCCTTGATTTTGTCTCAGGTCATAATCTCAGGGTTGTAAGATTGAGCCCTGTGCTTAGGGCTCTCCCTCTCCCTCCGCCCCTGCTCAGGCTCTCTCTTTCCCTGTAATATATTATAATATACAATATATATGTGTAATGTTGGAGGATTAAAACATGAAACTTTCAAGAACATAACAGACAACATGGAAGAGTAGCCTAAAGCGTATTAGGAAAAGATTACTTATTACACAAAAAAACACTAACTATAAATCAACAACAAAGATAATTAATTGGCCTTGGCAAAATGTAAAACTTCTGTAACCAAAATGTCACATTAAGAAAATGTAAATGCAAGATATGAACTGAAAAAATACTCATTTTACATATGCCTGACAAAGATCTTTTATCCAGATACAAATCTACAATTAAAAGTCAAACACACATTTAAAAAAAGTGGGCAAAATGTTTGAAGAGACACCTCATAAAAAAATACAGGCACGGCCAATAAGAGTATGAAATAGTTCTTTACCTTCTTAGTCATCTGGAAAACAACAACAACAAAACAAAACATGATGAGATACCACTTCACACTCACTAGAAGGCTAATAGTAATGACTGACAAAAGTTCTTGGCAAGAATGTACAGCAACTAAGATTTTCCTACATTGTTGATGAGAATAAAAAATGGTACGACTACTGTGCCAAAATATTTGGTAGTTTTGCTAATGAAGTTAAACACACACCAGTCCTATTACACAGAAATGTCACTCCTTGGTGTTTACTCAAGAGAAATTAGAATCTATGTCCACAGGGGGACCTGACATAGAATATTCACTGAAGCCTAATTTCAAGTAGGCCCAAATTGAAAACATTCCAAATGTTCCTCTACAGGAGAATTAGTAAATGAAATGTGTTACATTCATTTAATAGAATATCACTCAGTAATAAAAACAATAAACTGCTGGAACACACAACATGGAGGAATCTCGAAATTGTTATATTGAGAATAAAAGATACAAAAGATCACTCTACTTTTAGAAAGTTAAAGAACAAGCAAACTAATCTTTGGTGATAGAAATCAGAACACAAGTGATATCATCTTCATAGATAATTTTTGTTCCCCCTCATCCACAAATATTCAGCAACCATCTACAGAAGTGCTTTTGAAGGAGCTGTGGAATCCAACCTATGCTGAGGGACCTGGAGGAATCTTGCCCATCTGTGTTCAGGACAATAAGCAGACCGACCTTGGTCTAGGCTGTAGACCCTGCAGTGGCCTATGAACCAGCTGTAGTCCTTCTCTCTTGGCCAGAGGCCAGGAACCCCTAGAAAACACTATCTTAGACAATCACCCATGGTTGAGAGAGCCTTTGTAGAAGTTCAGCATTCCAGAGAAGTTACAGCATACCTTTGGAGCAAAAAAATTGACTTTGGACATGTGGAGTGGAAGGCAGCTACTAAAGACTAGAGGAAGTGACTTCTTCAAATCTGAAAAGCGCAACACAGAACTTTAAGGAACACCTTACTGCATACCAGGTTTGAGAAGTGCTGCGCTCAAGCATTTGTATAACCAGAAGCCAAGCAAGTCATTCACAAGTAGTTTGGAGACTCATAATAGCTCAGTTACCTTAGCAGAGAGACAGGAGATGAGAAGCACTGAATAACCATTGTGGAAAGTTATAGGTAGAAGGGGCTATCATTTGCCTATAGGATAAGAAGTTACAAGCTTCCACCAACAGAAGCTACTCTTCATTTATTCATCCAATCAAATGTTTAGAATATTTAATCATTGTCTAATAAAAAAAGGCACTGTCCTAGGCCCAGGAGATTTTATGGTAAACTCTCTAACATCATGGGATCTATATTGTAGTGGGAAAAGCAGGTGTTCATCAAATAATCACACCAATACACGTACTACTATGAAAGTACTAGCATTGAAAAGAGTAATGGAGGAAAAGTACATAGGGCTAAGAGAGCTTATAACAATAACAGCAACTACGTATGTTTATTTTTTACAACAATCCTACAAAGTAAACGCAGTCATTCTCATTTCCATTTCATAGCTGGAGAAGCTGAGACAATGAGAGGATTAGTAACTTGCCAGAGATCACAGAGCTGGCCATTGGCCAAGCCAGAATTTTCCTCCAGGCCTTCTGTCTCTAAAGTCTGTGTTCTTAACCACAGTGATACAGAGCATACAGAGCATACCCACGTGATCTGGATGTTCAGGAAGATGTCCCTGGGAAAAACAAAAACAAAAACAAAAATAAAAGAACATTTAAGCTGAGATCGGAGAGATGCGTAGAATTACCTGGGAGAAGAGTCTGTGCAAACTCCCTGATGTGACTGGGAGCATGATGGACGAGAAAGTTATACATTAATTCTACAAAAATCAGGTAAGAGTCTATGTATGATTAAACAAGTCAGAAGAGAGAGGTGATATTGACTTTAAAGTGCCATTAGTTTGTGTCCTTCCTAAATTAAAAAAAAAAAAAAGTTAAATTATATTCTCCAACAGCAGGGGCGCTTCTTTGTTATTCTGTCCTCAGTGGGGGTGAGGAATGGGCCACCTTCACTGTTCTGGGACCCTTTCAACCAGTACTGTTCACCAGTATTCAGCACTGAGATTGCAGGAGCCAAAGTTCTTTTCCCAACAACTGTATCCCATTGTCTCACAAAGACTCTTCACTAAGAAACATGAAGCAGTTAATTCCCCCTGCTAAACACAGCAGGAAGGTAATACTTTTCTCAAATATCAAATCAGTCCAATTTCATTTAGACTTAAATGATTTTTCTGGCCCCTCTTCATGTAGATACCTCTGCAGTCAATTAGCATTGTCACTTTTAATCTTCTGTAGTCAGATCCTGGTCATTTCCCATTAGGGTTCTATTAAATAGATTCTTACGGCCTGGCTGAACTGACTGCAGTGCAGTTTCTGTAGAAAGCACGCTAGTCATCATTATGCAGCTGGCATTTACTAAAGGTTAGATATTACCGATAACCTTAATCACAAATTATGCTACTTTGCCTGAAAATTCACTTCTGGATTTTTTTTTGCCACCAGACTCAAATGCTCCTGGAATACTCAGGCTATGCTTGGGTGGAAAGGCACCTTGAATTATGCATCTTAGCTTAAACTACTTCCAACTTCATGGCCTTTGCCTCAAGATTCAAAGATGCTGTTGCTGTTGGGGGCAAAAACACCTGCATCTGACTGCAATGCCAGGTGCACTCTAACTAAAGAAAAAGGAAGGAGGGATGCATTTTGCTCAGGGAAAGAACAATGACCCCCTGTGGCTTTCCTTAGTCGATTGGGTCATGTAAATAAAATAAGGATGGAACTGTAGAAAAGCGAAGCAGATAAAACTTACAGAAAATTCCTGTCTCTAAGTGAAAATATATTGGGGATGTTAGAGTACCTTTACAACACACAGCAGATACAAAATAGCATCCTTTAATAGAAAAAGCAACAAGCCACATGTCAGAAAGCATAGCTTCCACATATGAAGTACTAACTGCTGCTGTGACCTTGAGTGAGCTGCATGATTCCACTGGGCCCTGGAAGTCCTTGGTTAAATACAAATATAAATTGGGTGCCTGACTAGTGACTCCCACTGATTAACATGTGCTATATCATTGGCAAAGTGGAGAGAGAGATGAAACAAACAGGACAGGCCCACCACCCTCCAAATGGCTGTCCTGGGTGGAATGGCATCTGGCAGACTGGTCACTATTACATCCTGGGGGAAGAGAGACAGGGAAGGCAGCCCTGGAAGATACCTATGTCTACTATGTATTTTGTTGGCAGCCAGTCTTAGGGGATAGAGATCCACAAACATCCAGCAGTGCAAACCTTCTCATGGACTTCTGGCCCCTTTTATGCTTCCAGTCATAGGCCTAATCATTAAGTTTCTTAAACATTTATTAGGTAGGGTCCCTGCTCTTCAAGGGCTTGTGGTTTAGTAGGGAAAAATTCAGGTTGGGTTTGGACAGATGGTCCCAGAGAATATTATGAGTCTCAAGTCTTTACCTTTATTTTAGACCAAAGTTCTTGTCCCTATTCTAGATTTAGTTTCATCCCAAATTCTAATAATTTTGACACAAAGGATTAATAATAATAATAATGCCTAATACAGGTAAGCTGCTTTGTATACTCATGACACCACTGCAAAGAAAATATTGTCATGCAGATGCACCTGGGTGGCTCAGTCGGTTAAGCGGCTGCCTTTGGCTCAGGTCATGATTCCAGTGTCCTGGTATCCAGCCCCACATCAGGCTCCTTGCTCAGTGGGGAGCCTGCTTCTCCCTTGCCTGAAGCCGCCTCCACCCCCCACCACCTGTGCTTATTCTTTCCCTCTTTCTTTGTGTGTCAAATAAATAAAACCTTAAAAAAAGAAAGAAATATCGCCGTGTTAATTTTCTAGCTGAAAAAAACTTGACATAATGAGAGATGGACAGAGAGCTCAAATTCAGGTCATTTGACTCTGTATCGCACCTGCTTCCCACCACTCATACTGACGGTGGTAGGGATTAAAAATATCCAGTTGCTGAGATAATGAGCAGTATCATGAATGGCATAGTTCTGAGGTAACAACATATATTACCAAAAACCTGGGGCATTTATGAAAGGGAAAGGAGGGACCGTTAATCCCATCAGGGCAATGATGCTTTCTTCCCTGGAATTTTCCTCACATCAGCCCATAATCCTGCAACATCCTTCATGGACAGGTATACAGTACCAATCCCATCTACAGTCTCCACAGACTTAATTAACCCTTACCCTTGGCTCGAGGAAGAATTGCCTTCAGCTCCCTACTCACCCCTGCTTCTTTTCTCAGGGAAAAAATTTCCCCTTCATATCCTTTGCGCCAACCTTCCACCTCCATGAAATGCCTGGAAACTCTGACCCGGGAGATGAACCATGAGAGACTATGGACTCTGAAAAACAATCTGAGGGGTTTGAAGTGGCGGGGGGGTGGGAGGTTGGGGTACCAGGTGGTGGGTATTATAGAGGGCACAGCTTGCATGGAGCACTGGGTGTGGTGAAAAAAATAATGAATACTGTTTTTCTGAAAATAAATAAATTGGAAAAAAAAAAAAAAAGGTTTGTTTTAGGTCGTAACTATAGATTAGATTTCATTTATTCAGCATCTTTGCCACCAACTGTACACTTCATTTGCAGATGGCTATTTGCCTAGAGTATCTTACTTATTTAATTGATTGACTGTCTCAGTTTTCAGAGTAATTGTTTATCCCACGTGGCATAACAGCATGCTCTGTTTCTATGCTCTTCTCAGGAAGAGAGTGCTGGCTTCTTGGAATAATTCAATGTCTCATTAAAGAAAATGCACTGAAACTTAGCTCCAAAAACTCTCAACCAAGATACATGTTCTTCACAGCTTTGAAGATTTCATCTTTTTCTAGTCAATACGCACACAGGAAGAATGCTTGCTCAAGTCTAAGTCAATCAAATATTTGGGGAAAACTGGGACTTCATCATTCTGTCTTCCAGTCCGCTTAGCATCTTCATCTTTCCTCCAAGATCATGATATTTTGTGTTTGCTGGTAATTATCTCAAAGCCGAGAAGTTTCTACCCTGTGACTGCAGGAGATAAGGGGCTCTTTAACCACAGATACCTTCTGGTTTTCACAATATGCTTCCGAACTGGTAGTTCATTTACTTGAACCAGTCATGTTGAGCCATCACTGCGTCCAACTGGGTCCAATACCAATCCATGCTTCTTTTAATTATGATTGCAGCCATTTTCTCATTACTTGAGGTATTGCATAAGCCAGTGCAACCCCTGGTACCTCTATTCCATCCCAAATCACTACAGATGAGAATCTTGGTAAGAACAGTGCTGTAGCATGCCCAAGATTAATCACCAAGGCATTCCCATGTCAGAATCCTTCCTTGAGTAGATTCTTAGAAAAAATAGTATAAAAATTCTGGCAGAAGTTCTTCTAGTTTAGTAGGTCCCAGAAAGATTTGACTGCAGGGGACTACCACTAGAGAAGTGGGAAAGTGGTATAGAGAAGAAAAGAAAGCCAGAAAGTGGTACATTATTAAGCTTTCCCATTATTAACAAGAAATGGGAAACTAGGTCTTAATCGTGTGGGAAAACTCTGGGGAAAAGAGTTACCCTACACAAGTGACAAGGGAACTGGCACATTTTTATACCAGTTTCTAAGAGCCATTGATGGAGGGCGTTATTCAGAGATGTTTCTTTCCAGGTCCTTATGGCTTACCACACACATGGTCAGCATGGCCTTCTTCACTTCAAGATGTAGACTACGGGACTTGAAAATCAGTTACAGCACCTTGAAATGATGCCATCTAAGGGCTATGGATGGGGCACTAACAACATCTGCTACCTTCATACTTTAAAAGATGAAAAGTTAGGTAGCCTGGGTGGCTCAATCAGTTAAGCATCTGCCTTCAGCTTAGGTCATGATCTCAGGGTTCTGGAATTGAGTCCCATGTCGGGCTCCCTGCTCCACAGGGAGTTTGCTTCTCCCTCTGTACCTCCTCCTACTAGTTCTCTTAATCAATCAATCTTTCTCAAATAAATAAATAATCTTAAAAAAAAGATGAAATGAGATGTTTTAAATGTTACCTTTCATGTAAACTAAATGGTGTAACTTAATCCTGCCTCAGATTCTATTGCTTTCTCTGAGTATTGTTAACATTATGCATAATACCTAGATTTTCCACAAGCAATTGCTTAGATTGTTGCTTCATTTAGTCGATAGTAAACTGTAATGTTAAGGACGAGTAGCTTTGAAAGTCAGCCTGAACTTTGCATGTAAGGTCTCCTGTTTGTTATCTACGGGCTTTGACAAGTTTCTGAGAGCTACACAATTCAGTTTTCTTGCCTGTAAAACAGAAATGATAGTACATATCTCCTAACAGTTATTCTGATGAGTGAGGACACGATATATTTAAAAGAGTTGGGCACAGTGCCTGTCAAAGAGTAAATATTCATTACATAGTAACCCAAGAGGATTCAGGGGTAATTTAGAATTTATATTGCTGTGACCCTTATTGTTTTCCCAAGCTTTGGTGAGGCCCTTCTGACAATTTATGGTATGCCAACATATTTACCTTGCTAGATGTCTTCTGTTCGCTGTAATAGATTCACATGCTACCTTTTTTGCACCTTTCTCTGTGCCCCTGGAAGTTGTCCCACATCTCCTGCTTTAGTCTATTACCACCATAACCTCCTTTCTGGATAATCACAGATAGGCTGTATCCCCTCTATTAAAGGTCATAATAGCCGACAGGTGAATCTCTTTGTACAGCCTCACTCTGCATTCCAATAAATTCCTGGTCCCCTTGTTTCTTCAGACTGTGAGTGATAAAGGCCTACTGTGGTTACTATGCCCTATGGCACTGCACTTTATTGGTTTCCTAACCACAGCTTTGTAAATAGTCCCTCCTCAGTTATTCCCAGTTTTGAGTGTGCCACCTGTTTCCCACCAGGATCCTCACTGAGGTATTAACAAAGGGGCAGATTTCCTCCCATAGGCCCTATAGGTGTGACAGGTATGTGCATCAGGGGGAAATGGGGGACAGGAGCATGTCCATGTATGTGAATGTACATAAATATAATTAATTCCATTAATTATTTTATAAGTAATATAATAAGTAAATCCAAGTATTTTTCAGGGTACAGCATTTACTGTGTTAGGTATATGTACACGCACATACACACACACACACAAATCATGTGCTGTGGATAGACAAAGCATTGTATAAGGAGATGCCAAGATCAGGAAGTCTCAAGCTTTCTGCTGCTAAGGGATAGTTGATCTTCCCATGAATAATTTTCTTTCACTATGCCTATGATTCTTAGTGAGCTAGGGAAGTATATTGGAGTTAATGGATCTTAAAGAGAGATTTTCAAAATCGTCCAGGAGATTCTGACATGGCCTTTATGTTATACACTCAAGAAGTGCTCAAGAGGTGCTCTTCCTCCTAACTAAACTTCCAAACATTGGAAGTTTTCACCAGGCACCCTTTCGTTCTGAACAAAAGAAAAGAAAATTAAGTATAGTAGAAATGTTCGGGGCTATTGGGTCTCATACACCTGAATTTGAATCTCAAATTAGCCACTTCTTAACACCATTTGGAATGTTTTTCATGTGTAAAATTGGAATATTAAAGCATTTTTATAAAATAAGGAGATGTGTTATGTATATTATTTATTTTACATATTTGTAAGAGTATTATTTATATATTTTCATAAATGTACTGTTAAGCAACATAAAGCATATTTATATATTTATTTACATAAATGTATTAATATAACACATTTGAAATGAGATGTTTTAAATGCTCAATTTACCAATGAAAGGTAGCAATTAATATTGGCGGGTCAGTAGAAGCGTATATGTGCAGAAGCAGGGGTAGGTGAGTTGAAGATTCTAAGAAGATTCCAAGAAGACTGGAATATGGGGAAGTTTGGAGAGAGCATTGGAAAATGAAAACAAAGGAAAATTCCAGCATCATCCTTCTGGACATTGAAAATCTGCTATTAGGAACTTTTGATCCAGTATCATGTTCTGTCTTCTTCAGGCCAAAGATCCCTTTAGATAGCTCCTTTCAGTCCCTAGTATTCTATTCCTCAACTTGTCAGGGTTATGCTCCCTTTCCTGTATTAACCCTGTGACCTGTTACTGAGAGCCATCAGGGAAAGCAAGGGAAGACCTGGATGCCAAAAAGTGTCAATCACCTAGGTGGTCCTATAATCCAGAACTAAGTCTAAAAAGAAAATAAAACCTGCTAAAATGACTTCTGCCAAGAAGCTGGTCTCAAAAACTTCCCGTATGCCATTATTAATTATAACCTGTGGCTCCAGTGCCTCAAAAAAGACTGTTTTATGCCTGTGGCAAGTATATAACCATATAAAATAGAGGAAAACCATGTTATACGCTATCAAAGATATGTGAAGTGGCTGCCTCAGAAGAAGGTGTGAATTAGGTTAATCTGACCCAAAGGACATTTCCTGGACTACTTTCCAGTCCAGTGTATAGGTATCTAGCCTCACTGTGAATCTAAAGAAAGCTCACCCTTTCCCATACATTATCCCTGCTTCTGAGATTCCAATGCCCCTGCTCTGTCTTGGACCCTTTGGCTTCACTTCATTCCTCCTCTCACTCTGCACTCCATGTCATATTTCTCTCCATATGTGGCACCACATTTGACTCTTACTAGAGAAACAGGATTAACCTTGGTGCTCCTGAAGATAAAGCTGCCTGGACCCTCCACCCCCATATATAAGCAGCATCAAAATAAAGAGACTGTAGTGAATGAAAAGGTAGGTTTCAGATGTAATAGGTAGGATAGGATAAGGGGCAACATTTATTATACAGTCTAATAGCAATAGTAACATGGTAACAAATCCTAATCACCAAGGCCAATAAAACTATGTCAGAGTTCTCAAGCTCTCCACTTTTAATCATCTATTTCTACTTTTTTTTTTCCAGATTTATTTACTTATTTATTTTAGAGAGAGTGGAGGGATGGGCGGAGAGAGAGAATAAATATATCTTTTAAAGATCTTATTTATTTACTTGTCAGAACGAGAGAGAGCACAAGCAGGGGGAATGACAAGCAGAGGGAGAAGCAGGTTCCCCACTCAGCAAGAACCCCAATGTGGGGCTCAATTCCAGGACCCTGGGATCATGACCTGAGCCAAAGGCAGATGCTTGACTGAGCCACCCAGGTTTCCTGAGAGAGACCAAAAAATATCAGCAGACTCCCCTCTGAGCCTGGCACCGATGCTAGGCTAGATCTCAGGACTCTGAGATGATGACCAGAGCTGAAATCAAGATTTGGATGCTCAGACAACTGAACTATCCAAGTACCCCAATTTCTACCTTTACATAATGTGGTCTAGGATCTTATTTCTTTCTCCGCATCAACCAAATTCTCTAGCTTGCCTACAATTTGCTTTATTTTCATAATTCATCAACGTCTTGAAAATCCTCTTAGCCCAGTATTTTTATCAGTTTCTGCTTGCAGAAGCACTGGAGTTTAATGAATAAGGCTCAGCTTTAGAACGGGGTAGATTTTGAATCCACGGATGTAGACATGGGGATTTATGTTCAGCTGATTGGGCGGAAGATGTGATATAACTAGTTAGAAAGATGAGAGAAAGGATATTCACCTTCCAGGGCTATTTTGGCTTACTAGATAATGCGCATAAAGTGCTTTGCATACACTAAGCACATGGCATATTCTAAGCTTTAAATAAATATCTCATTTGTTTCTTCATTTCTTCCTCTTCTTTGAAAGATTTTTTCATTCTATTAACCTAACTATTGCTGTCATTTTCCCCCTGCTTTCTCTCTATGCCCACCTTAATCTTTTCCTAAGATTCTAAAAAACATGGTAGGACGCTCTTAGTATTAATGGCTACATCACCAGCTCAGCTGAGAAAAAATTCCAGTACCCTGTAGTTAACGAGTATACAGAATAGAGTTTGCAAATGTCTGGAGTTCAGCAGCAACACCAATGGGATGGAGGAATGCATGGTGGAAGCAACTCAGAAATAGAGAATAGGAGACCAAAACAATCCTGCTTAATCAGACATTAACTAGTTTTGCTTTATTGGTCTCCCTTCCCTTCTGTATTAAATAGACAGTTGAATGACATGATACCAGTTTCCTCCCAGCTTCAATATTCTATGATTCTACTTAATTAATTCTTATCCTTCATAGGGCATAAAACACCTTGGGAAAATTTAGCCTCAAATCCTACCTAATTAGCAACCCATCTCTTCACATGTTTAAAAGTTCCCTGAATATTGTTCACTCTGTTGACACATCAATTAAAAAAAAAAAAAAGGATTGGAAAGGGCATTGTACTTGATACCTTTAATGAAGAAAACAAATCTCAGATCTAGTCCTTGCTAACCATAGTCTAATTGAGGCATAACCAGCCAGGTATCAGGACAAAGTTAGTAACATGGATGTGATTACATACATGTACGAGGGAACTAGCATTTTGGAGGTAGAGGTGCAGATAGGTATTGCCCTGGAACTAACTCTCACTGAAAACCTAATCTCTGTCAGTCACTCTATATGTTACTTTTTTTTTAAGTCCTCGATATGATGAAGTTCTCGAACATAGGTGAGGTTCGGTGGGGTGAGGTTCGGAGCCGATGGCTAAAGAAAGAATTCTTAACACGTCTCTGGTGCAAAAAGGTGGTTTATTAGAGCACGGGGACAGGACCCGTGGGCAGGCAGAGATGCGCTACCCAGGGCCTGTGAGGAGTGGCTGGTTATATACACAGGAGTTGGGTAGGTGAGGACAAAGGGGTGTTCAGAAGAGCTATTGGGGCAAAGAATACTATCAGGATATTGAAGGCCTGGTTACTATCAAGTAAAGGCATTTCCCCTCTAATGAGGGATTAACATAAAGACAATTCGGAATTTCCTAGTGGAATGTTACATTCCTGCTATCAAGAGTCCTTGTGAGTGAGATTTAGGTTTAGAAGAAATTTAACTTTATTTACTTTTCTTTTAACCTCCGCCTCCTTTGGTTTCTTATGGAGGGGAGGGTGGCATTAGGGCTTGAGGAACTGAGTTATGTGTCCTTGAAAATTGGGCTATTGATAAGGTAACTTCTTTGTTTGTAAATCTCAAGGACATTTGCAAATAAAGGGAGACTCCTGCCTTACGGGACTGTGATCTCTGCAATATAACCATTTGTTCTTCTTTTAGGGCAGTCAGGGGTGCCTGAGGAATGTCATACATATTACTAGAGGGAGTGGGTGGAGAGGGGGTGCAAGGCGCCAGCCCTTGCTCCCTCCTCAGCCAGCCTCCTGCTCCCTCATCAGATATATATTATTGTTACATTTTTCTTTAATTTTAAGATGAGTATGAACACCAAGAAAAAATATCATTCTAATATAGCTGCACATTGGTTTCCTGAGAATACAGGTATTTTATACCTTTTTTTGGTAATTTTATTTTTTCAGTGTTCTAAGATTTATTGTTTATGCATCACATCCAATGCTCCTTCACTGAACCCTCAAAATTTGACTAGAGAAGGGCACCTGGGTGGGTCAGTCAGTTAAGCTGCTTCCTTAGGTTCAGGTCCCAGGGTCCTGGGGTGGAGCCCCACAAAGGGGAGCCTGCTTCTCTCTCTCCCTCTGCCTTCCCTCCTACCCCAGCCTTGTGCTCCTGTTCTCTCTCACTCTCTATCTCAAATAAATAAACAAAATCTTTAAAATACAAAAACAAAACAAAACTCTATAGGAATTATTATTCCCGCTTTTTTTGGATGTGAAACTAAGGTTAAATAGAAGTCATACCTAGCAAATTGGGATTCAGTACCAGACATGAGTCCACACCACATGTCTCCCTAATAAAAGACTAGTTTTTAGAGAAGGAGAGAATTAAGGCCTTAAGGATAGAGGGTGTTTGTGAATTAATAAAGAATAGCTCTCTAGCAAGGTGGCAGGTAGAGCTAAGGGGATGAAGTCATTTTGGAAACAAAAGTCTCCCTCACCTCAATCTCAAGAAATGAACTGTGCATCCTCTTTTTTTTCAAACTTGGAATGAAACAAGCAGTGAAGAGTATATGAAAATGAGGGTTAGTGATGGTCTAACACCATGGGCCGGCTGATTCAGAGTATTCTGAGAGGGGTGTACTGACAAACATATACCCTTTCTGAAGAATGTTCTCCACATATAAAACCCTGCAGGTAGCTGGATGATCATGGCTGTATGATTTTATTAGTGATCAAACAACAAGAATTCCTACAGAGATCCAGGAACAAAAGAGATCCCCAACCTTTACCCTGCATCTCAGATTCCCTTTTTTTTTCAGAGAGCTTTAGGGGGGAAAAAATGTTTAAATTAAGTTTGTTGCAGCTGCTCTGTCAGGAACTTACCAAGCGCTACAGCCATCGGAGCAATTAAAAAAAATTGCACAGAAGGTAATTAAAAGCCTTACTGGTTCTTGCGATTAGACTGACATTTTAAATGCCTCTGGATGTTTTATTGTGCCAATAACCTATTTCCCTCATCTCCAAGAGAAATACAACTGACATCAGTAATTTACCCAAATACTCTACAGGTAACATGTGCCAAATACAAACCTGCACTAAATTAGGACCGGAATTCTCCTCTGTGTAATCGGCATGATACATCTTAACAGGAAAACTATCATTTGCAAATTCCTTCTCTATGTTTGTGTTTTCAGTGTTCACTGTCCTGTTTGCTCTGTGCTGAGAACATAGCCTGATGATAACTGTTGGCTGGACTAGTCCACATCTAGGGGCAAGGTAATCATTTCCCATTTACATGTGGTTATGCAAGGACAAAGCTCATGGCTTTGGAGGATGGGCCTTATTTTGTCAACCTTATTTAATAATGATGATTTATTGGGGAATGTGCTTTCCTTAACAGACTACCCATGCCAAGGGAATTCTATCCCCCCTCCATCCCTAGTCCTTGATTCATGATTAGAACATGGGTTTGTAAATTTGGCAAGGATCAATAAAAAGCTTACCTTAGGATTAAATTTAGGAAGCTGTCCTGACTTAGGGATTAAGGATTTGAGGACATGTACTAATTTTCAGCTTAGTTTCTCTCAATTTTCTATTCTTCGGTGGAAAGACCCCTGGAAGTTGTGGGTTCCTTACAGTAACAAGCATGTAGGCCAATCTTTCCTCAGAAGTGCGAAAATAAAAGCAACAGCGACAGACAAAGACAGAAAATAAAAGAAATGGAATTTGAGGTGAGCTAAATTGCTTCTTTATTGTGAAATATTATGAGAAAATAGAAGTTAAAGTCACCCGTAAGACATCAAAATTGGATAAATAAATAAATAAATAAATAAAAGCATCTCCAGCTTCTTCTCAGGAAGTACTAAGACTAAAGGCAAACTAAGCTCTTCTCTATTAGACTTTCTAGGAGAAACGTTTTAATTTGCTCTCTTAATTTTTCCCTGTGTGATTTATTTTTTCTACAGAGCGACTGACAACCACTGTACATGCTACTCAACTCTCTTGCTCTCCTGTTTGAACAAACTTTTATAGTGGTAAGTGGCAGTGCTACCCATCTGTTTCTAACTCCTTCCAGAACCTTTGCTCTGCCTGCATGTGGATGACACAGACCCCACATCCTTAGTCCTTCTGACTCATAGGCCATGGGACGGCAAAACTGAAGATCATTGAACATTAAGTAAACATTTGTTAAAGAGAACATTGATTTCTTAGCACAGTTAGGTAGATTAAATACCAACAGACTTAAATAAGATGCTCACATTCTATGAGCTTGTTGAGGAACTTCATACAAAGATGGCATTGTGAAGGACAGAAGAAAAGATGCTCTAAACTTATTAGAATTAGAAATTAGATTATACAGTGTGGGAATGTCACAATGGATGAGAATGACAATGGATGTCACAGGCAACAAATATAATTCCTTTAATTTGTTAAATGGAGTTATACACAAAGAGTGCCACACAGAGCACTAGACTAGGTAGCACCGAGGGCTAGTCACCTTGGCCTTCAAGCTCTACTGACCATAACGATGAAAATTAGAGTGAGGAGTTCATGGATCAACAGAGCAGCTCCCTTTGCCACATATATGACTCTTTATTTATATCTTTTTAATAGATTCTCATAATTTTTCTGAAGACTCTGGCCACTCATCTGCCTGCCCACCAGGTACAAATCACTAATAACAGCTAAGGACATTCTTTGTTTTTTTTTTTTTTTAAAGATTTTATTTATTTATTTGACAGAGAAAGATCACAAGTAGAGGGAGAGGCAGGCAGAGAGAGAGAGAGAGAGGGAAGCAGACTCCCCACCGAGCAGAGAGCCCGATGCGGAACTCGATCCCAGGACCCTGAGATCATGACCCGAGCTGAAGGCAGCAGCTTAACCCACTGAGCCACCCAGGTGCCCCAGCTAAGGACATTCTTAAAGCTCTGGTGAATCAAAAATGAATTCCTTCTGGCCCACTTTCCACGTATCCATGCATCTGCAGACCCAATTCCTACAAACATAATGGAAGAGCCTTGAAAGTATGAGCTCTTCATATAGAAGTGTTAATCATAAAATCTACTCCTTTAGAAAATTCTCAAAAGAGGATAAATTCCAGGACACCTGGGTGGCTCAGTCAGTTAAGTGACTGAATTTTTTTATCTCAGCTCAGATCTTGATGTCAGGGTCATGAGTTCAGGCTCTCTGTTGGGCTTCATGCTGGACATGTAGCCTATTAAAAAAAAATTCCAATGGGCACAAGATGATTAAGGAGAAATAAATCTAAAATCTCCTTTCACTAAATTTAATGGGAAAAATTTAAAAAAGTAGGTTTAATGCAGTAAAATAATCTTTGAGATAAGTGTTTATTTGATCATTATCCTATGATGAAAAAAAGTTGATTGGAATGAATTTTTATTTTTCATTTGCTTAATTTAGCATTGTGAAAACATATAAGTCATTTAAGCTAAACAAAAGAAAAACAAAATGGTTTCTCAAGATACTGGATAACCCCAGAATGACATAACATCTCAAAAATGTTAATTGAGCTTTTTTGATTACGCAGGTCAACATGAGGAATTGATGGGACTTTCACCATGTCATCTAAAATTTAAATTAGTTCATTAAGTTCTTTTTGTCAGGTGTGAAAACAGCAGTGTTATGTAGAATACATTCTAAGAGAAAAAGTAAACTTTACAAATGATAATTTATGGCAAATTTCTGAATGATTTTAGATTGTATTATGTATGAGGGATATTGAAGTCATGGTTTGATAATGATGAATCCCTTTAAATTGACTAAGGTAAGAATCCATCAGTATTATATGTTCAAGTGTTTATTTTCAGATATGTAGATTCCCTACACATGCAAGACTTTTAGGAAAACGGCAGTTGAATTCAGACAAAAATTATCATTTTTAAAATAAATGCTAATGGGTATTAATACCTGGTGAGCATTTCATACATAAAATGGAGAAAATGCTGGAACAAGGGTGGAACAGTATTGAGTCATGCTGAGAAGGTATTTAAGTTCTTGCCCTTTTTACACCAGACCATCTATATTCCTAAAGCAGATGTGAAACTTACAAATGCTATTACCTGTCCTAAGGAAACAATCAGAAATTAAGAAAGTTATATGAAAGAGATTTGGAAGACTTCCTTATACTTAACGATGGAGTCATACTGAACTACTTGTTCCAAAATATGGGGATGGTGAAATGTCCAACCGTTTATTATAAGATTGAATGTGATATATTCAGTAGACATGACATTTTTTGAAGAATTTTTAGTAATATGAGAAGTATCTTCTTAATACCAAGTAGGGAAAGCAAAACAAAAATTTCTAAAATAATATTAAATTTTGAAGATCATCTACATGTATACTAAAATGTTGCCAGTAGTTCGTCTCTGGGTAGTGGGACTATGAATGACTTTTTTTTTTCTTTTATTTATTTTCAGCATAACAGTATTCATTATTTTTGCACCACACCCAGTGCTCCATGCAATCCATGCCCTCTTATGAATGACTTTTTAAAAAATTTTTGTTCCCTTTCCCACATTCCACCTTTTCTACCAAAGCTATTCTTACTCCTCTAACAAAAAAAAAGTATTAAAATATTTTCAACTACATGTACTTTAATAGCTCTGTTCTTAATTATAAAGCTTCAAGCTAGTCACTTTTTTTTTTTTAAGATTTTATTTATTTATTTGACAGACAGATATCACAAGTAGGCACAGAGAGCAGGAGAAGTAGGCTCCCCACCGAGCAAAGAGCCCTATGCGGGGCTCTATCCCAGGACCCTGGGATCATGACCTGAGCCGAAGGCAGAGGCTTTAATTCACTGAGCCACCCAGGCGCCCCAAGCTAGTCATTTCTATAATCCTTTTTCTTTTATGCCCGTGACCCATTGTGTACCTGCTCCCAGGGTCTTCCTTGAATCTATACTTTGCTCCCCACTTGTACACAGGAGATAGGTTATGTTGGTGCTCAATGTCTCAGGAGCTTTTCCTCCACCCCTTCACCACCACCGTAATTCATGTCTTTTTTTTTGGGGGGGGGGCAATGTAGATATTTCTTTTTTTTTTTTTTCCAATTTATTTATTTTCAGAAAAACAGTATTCATTATTTTTTCACCACACCCAGTGCTCCATGCAAGCTGTGCCCTCTATAATACCCACCACCTGGTACCCCAACGTAATTCATGTCTTAATCTTTTTTTTTTCTGTTCACAAATGTCTCTGGATCCCATCTTACCATTCTCAAGTGCCTTCTCTGCTCAACTTGCATACCAGTCTGTCCAAAATGCATAACTGCCTAAAATCTTCATCATTTTCTCATCGCTGAAACTTCTTACTATGAAATATAGCCCTTGGCACCCTGTCTCTGCCTGCCTGGTCAGCCTCAGCTCCCATCCTTCATCTCCCATGGCCTTGCACCTTGCAGTAGAGTCATTCTGTGCTGTTTATAATTTCCCTGTCACTGTAGCTTTTTATTGTTCTATCCCTTTGCAAGTTTAGTTCCCTGTTCCCAATGGCTTCTTTGTCCCCATTTCCCTCATCTTTCTCTCATCTGCCTCACCAAGTTCTGTACTTGTTATCAGCCCCTGTGTGATGCTATTCTCAACGACAATTAAGTGAGTTTTCTCCATAATACTTCTTTTTTTTTTAAGATTTTATTTATTTATTTGACAGACAGAAATACGAAGTAGGCAGAGAGGCAGGCAGAGAGAGAGGGGGAAGCAGGTTCCCTGCTGAGCAGAGAGCCCGATGTGGGGCTTGATCCCAGGACCCTGAGACCATGATCTGAGCCGAAGGCAGAGGCTTAACCTACTGATCCACCCAGGCGCCCCAATACTTCTTAATCTATGTGTTTATCTCTGCATATAGCAAAAGTTTATCTGTTCATTTACATGCCTTTTTCCTCTAATGAGATAGAAGCTTCCAGGACTCTGTATCCACCATTACATCCCCAGTTTGTAAAGTTGTTGTAAGCTCTGGCATTCAGTGAAGAGCTATTGATACATTATATGTATCATTATATGTATCAATATATGTGATTTTGTAGACCTTAAAAATAATTCCAGCAAAGGAGACATGGACATACCCTACACCATCTAGTTAAAATATGAACTCTTAAGTATAACTGGGTTTTTTTCCTATTTCCAAAGAGTTTTTTTTTTTACAGATTTTTCACCACTGAATCAAATATTTGTTGACTAGAGATGTTAATTTGAATTGGTTGACTTAGTGAATTCAATGAAGTGAAAAATCCAATGAATTTGTTGTTTCCAATGAATGACTCATGAGTCCATGCCAGATATTTATACTTACAGATTTCTACAAGCCAACTAAATCTTTGCAAGCCCAGTCTGGAATATCTCATTTTATTTTATTTTGTTTTCCTATGACTTACAGAAAAAACTTTCAATCCCAATGTTGCCCACACTCAAGAAGTAGCATAGATCAAGTTTAAGATTAAACAATTTCATCCCTAAAATCTCAGCTCACTTTTTCTGCACTCACAAGCACCACTCTTTGACCCTCTAAGCTCTGCCAGGACTAAGAGAACTTTCAGTCCTCCCCTGTATTATTTGATTTTCCTGGACTCAATTTTTTGCCTAATTGTTTTTTTTTCTTCTTCTTCTTAATCAGATACTCCCTTGGTTATCTGGGCTCTGATCTTGGTTCTATTTTGTTAGCCTCCTCTGTCTACAGCTGGTTGCCTGTATAACCGAACGATGCAGAATGATGTAGAGTAGGGGTATTCACTGCTTAGTTTGTAGTGGATACCTATAATATGCTGGGAAGGATTCTGAAACCATGTTCAGTGGGAAGGAGATTCATTACCGATTAAGATGTGATCTTAAGATCTTAAGATCTCTACCGAGAGAGATTAGGAGTGGTTCCCCTTTTATAATGACATCAGAGACAACAGGTATTAATCTGTATTTAGAACTAGGACAAGTACAACCAAGGGCAAGTTACTTAATTCTGTGAGACATGGTTTCCTCATCAATAAAATGAGAATAAAACACTCTACAGGCTTGTTCTTAAGAAGTAATTAGATACTTTGAATAGTATGTTTTTCATAGAACACATAATAGGTATTCAATAAACGGAGAGAAACTAAAGATAACAATGATGGCCAACTCTTTTCAAAATTAGATTGTGACTTTTGCTCTCTTCCCAGAATGGTCTACTCAATCAGATTAAGTGAAAATTTCTGTTGATTACAGTGTTGACAATGTAAAGGGTGATCACTTTCCCAGCTAGGTAATAGCCCTCAATAAATGCCTCTCTATGCCTGTCAGAGGCCAACACTTCCTCTAAAAAATATGCGATTGCTGTGTTTGATTTTGATGCATGTATATGCTATCTTCCATTTTGAACCATCTCATTCATTCTTGGTTTTTTTCCAATTTTCTGGCACTTAAATGTTTATTCCACCGTTAGCACCTTTTGGGGGTCCTTCTTTTGACTTCTGACTTGTCTTGGTGTGGGTTTCTAACCAGAAAGCTGCTCACCAACTCTATTTTCTTGCACTGGTGCCCAGGGACTGCCTTCTCTGCTCTCTGCTGAACCCAAAATTCTGTTTTCCTGTACTCCTAAGTCTGGGGAGGTGACCAGACAATGGTAACCCATATCTCACATTAAAAAAAAACAAAAACAAACAAACAAAAACAATAAAACTTAATTTCCCATCTGAATGTGTCATCTTCCACTTGGCAAAGAGATGCATCCTCAGAAGTTAATATTACAGTTAGTTCAGGTGACATAGCATTGAAGAGTCAAGGCGAGACACAGATCAGCCAGCCAGAGGTTACTTTGTAACACACAGAGAGGGACAGGATATTTCTGTGAGCTTGACTCATATCTGAGATGTTTTTTCCCAGTATCTGGGGATTGTGTTACATGAATATCACCTGGGTCTTTTTATCTTCCCTCACTTCTAAATCTATTTCTCACCCTTCTCATTCAAAAATGAAAGTCCTGAGGGCCTGTCATGATAACAGATGTTTCATGCCTTCACATTTTAAAATTAACATAGCACTTGAGTCATAGCCTCTGAGGGCTTTGGAAAGGAAACATGAGCTTGGTACACATGGAAATAATAAAACTAGATGAGAGTTAAAAAACAGCAAACAAATTCATTTAGTGCTGTATGAACACAGTAATTACCACCCCCAGTTGACTGTGTTAGAAAAGCAGCAGATAGTGTTTTATGGGAGAAAATGGTTGCTCTCCATAGTGATATATCCATACAATCAGAGGAAATAGTAACATTTTGGTAGAAAAAGCAACTGAGCTAAGTGTCAGGATACGTAGATTCTAAGTGCAATCTACTTATCTGTGAGATGTGTCTTATTTGGCCATTGCCACTTTTCCTAAAGTGTACTACATAGAAACTAGCCTTTTTGAGGTTTCCTAAGAAAAATAAAAGGTCTGTAGACATTGGTTTTTGGGAAATGATATATACTATAGCCCCCAACTTGGAGAGTCATGATTCCTAGTAGTGTATTAAAGGCACTGAGAAGGTCTGTAATAAAGACACCTGACTGATCTGCATTGTTTCCAAAACATCATAGACATTGTGATACATTTATTTTGTAAAGATTAATTGGTTGATTGATTGCAAGGTCTCTATTAGTTATAAAGTCTATTTTCCAAACATGTCCATCTTTTTAAATTGTAGCCTAATAGCCGTACATACCGCTTTTTAGAAGTAATTTAAATTTAACTGAATTCTATTAGTTTACTATTTTATTAAATATTTCTATTTTTGTTTCACCTAAATTTACCTCTTTGCAAAGTATTCTCTACCTCTATTCTAGGATTTCACCAACAGTTGTTTATTTTGTACACTTTTCTCTTTCTTCTTCCTTTCTTCCTTTCTTTTTTTTTTTTTTTTTTTTTTGCTTTGGAAATAAAGTCTTCGGCAAGCTCACACTTGTAATTATCATCAACATTCTCACAGCTACCACTTATTAATAACTCACTATATGTGAGGGAATGTGCTAAAGGTTTTGTATTATATTTCATACTTAGTATAACCACTGTGGCAACTGTATAGTGTAATTTACATTTTTAGGTGAAAAACAACAGCTAAAGATTACATAACTTTCCCAAAACCTGATAGGTAGTCAGTGGCAAAGAGAAGATTATACTCAAGAGTCCTTCTGACATCAAAGTCTAGGAGCCACTAACTATACCATTGTCCTTGCATGCAGCTTAAAGATCTTAGCATGTCTTCAAATGAAATCAAGGAAGCCTTAAGTTCCTACAACAGAAGAGTCTAAGACAGCAGATCAAAGGCCCTCCTCACTCCCAAAGCATTAAAAGCAATTGCTTTGCACTTCTGTTTTCTGGACAATAGATTCTTTTCTGGTTTCACTGCTAAGACCTAGTCTAACGTATTCAGTCCTTTGTTGATTTGGCTCTGAGATTTAATTTCATGTTCTGGAATCTTCCTTTCCGGTCTCATTTCTGATTTGATGATCTTTTTATTCAGTCTGTCCTTTGGCATTTGCTTTTCTTTCTCCAGGTATATGTCCCTCCAGTTTTATCTCTGATTTCGCTAAATTTTTTCCATGGTTTTCCTTTTGATCCCAGACCCAGCTCTGTCACCTGTCTCAGCCACTTCCCCTCCTCAGCGTACAGGGATGTTCCAGCTCCAGCTGATTATTGCTGCCAGTACCTGGCTCCCAGCGCTGGAGGGCCCAACTCTGTGTGCCCCAAGTGAATTAACCTTGGTCCTGAGAAGGTCATCCAAATGCCCTTGCCTATTTTACAGGTTCTTCTTCCAGTATTCTCTAGCCACATGATGCTTGTTGAACGATGGAAACGTACGGCCCTTGCACTACCCCACTGCAGGAAAACCACGGCTCTAAAGCAGTCTGAGGTAGAACATATTCTTTTCATTTTAACATGCTCCCTGGTAATTTCATCACAGCTTTTGTTGCCACTGGGTTACTACCACAGTAGATTCAGCTAATTTTGTCAAGGAAAATATTCTCTAATAATTTTTCTGAATGTTTGCTTACCAAGTCATAAATCAAGGTACAAAATTATCTTTCTCCCTGTTTTTGAGAGGTTGGGCTGGTAAATTAAAAAATATGGTCCCATTTTTCCTCATCTATCTGTAAAATTAAAGCAAGACCATATCAGTTTTTATGGGATGTTCCAAGAATCCTTGTGATCTGTGGCGTGTCTTGAGGGGAACATTGGAGCAGGGGAGAGGTGAAGATTATGGAGCAAGCCCAGGCTAAAAGGCTGCTTTGGGCTCTTATAAGTTGGGTTTTTGGTAACATTTTAATTATAAATAAAGGAAAGTTTCAAAAAAATAAGTTGGAGCAGGCTAGACCAAGCCCTGTGTTCCCCTGTTTTCTTCCCGTCATAGAAAACTTCTCCTTTCCCTTCCTGACCTTTAAGATATAGTTCAAATGTCACTTACATTGAGATGCCTTCCTGATTCCCTCAGGCTCCATGTTCTGCATTCCCAGAGCTCTTTATTATTGTTCCTGAAATAGTGTATGTCATGCAATACTATAAGTTATATGGCACTGTGTCCCCCCCAGTCTGCCAACAACCATGCCCTCTTTATCTCGGTATTCCTAGAGGCTGGCACTATGCTGAAGGCATAGTAGGTGTTCAACAAATATTTCACAAAGAAGGAATGGTTCTTTCAATAAACGAAGTTTAGATTTTCTCCCCTAAATCTAACACATGGCCTACACTTTCTGAAGTAGAAACTGTTAATATTTTTCAGCTTATTCCCTGTCTTAGTATATTCAGGCTGCTATAACAAATACCATAGACTGGGTGGCTTAAACAACAGTCATTTATTTCTCATAATCTGGAGGCTGGAAAGTCCAGGGAACCTTCTCTATTTCCCATGATGGCCCTTTTCCTAACTTGCAGGCAACTAAATGCTTTCTTTCTTTCTTTTTTTTCTTCAAAGTACTTTACATCCGTTCTTTCTTTTAGTACCTTCTTTAAAATTCTATTTTTTTTCAGTGTTCCAAAATTCATTGTTTATGCACCACACCGAGTGCTCTATGCAATACATTCCTTCCTTAATACCCACCACCAGGCTCACCCAAACCCTTATCCCCTCCCCTCCAAAACCCTGTTTCTTTCTCAGAGTCCACAGTCTCTTATGGTTTGTCTCCCTCTCCAATTTCCCCCAATTAACTTCTCTCCAACTCCCAATGTCCTCCATGTTATTCCTTATGCTCCACAATGAAGTAAAACCATATGATAATTGACTCTCTCTGCTTGACATATTTCACTCAGCATAATCTCCTCCAGTCCCATCCATATTGATACAAAAGTTGGGTATTCATCCTTTCTGATGGAGGCATAATACTCCATTGTATATATGAACCATATCTTCTTTATCCATTTGTCTTTTGAAAGGCATCTTGGCTCTTTCCACAGTTTGGGAATTGTGGCCATTGCTGCTATGAATGGGGTACAGATGCCTCTTCTTTTCACTGCCTCTGTATCTTTGGGGTAAATACCCAGTAGTGCAATTGCAGGGTCATAGGGAACCTCTATTTTTAATTTCTTAAGGAATCTCCACACTGTTTTCCAAAGTGGCAGCACCAACTTGCATTTCTACCAACAGTGTAAGAGGGTTCTCCTTTCTCCACACCCTCTCCAACACATATTGTTTACTGTCTTGTTGATTTTGGGCATTCTAACTGGTGTAAGGTGGTATCTCAATGTGGTTTTGGGATTTGTATCTCCCTGATGGTTAATGACAATGAACATTTTTCATGAAAAAAAAAAAAAGTTCAGCTAGCTGCTTTCTTGCTATATCCCCACAGGGTACAGAAAGGAGGGATAAAGAGACAGTGAATGTGCTCTGGTCTCTTCTTCTCTTCTTGGAAGGACACTAAGCCCCTCTCGAGGAAGTCACCCTCATGAGTTCATCCATAGCTAATTACTTCTCACAGGCCCCATTTCCAAATACCATCCACATTGGGGGTTGGGGTTTCAACATATGAATTTGGGAAGTATATAAACATTCAATCCATAACATTACAAATACTTATATGAAGAATGAATGACTCATGCAATAAAGTTTAGATTACTTTTCCTGAATTTAACACACTTCCTTACACTTTCTGAAACTGAAGCTCAGTTACTATTTTTTGGCTTACTCCCACAGTCTCTCAAGATGTCCCTGCAATTTATTCATGTCACCCTGGCATTTCACTATCGGGAAGAGCTAGTGTCATCAGCAAATTTGGAGATGTCACTGTGCACTCCATCTTCCAGATCACATCTAAAAATGTTCTCTGAGACCAATCCTTAAAGGATTTCTCAGTTTGCATTCCCTGTATCTAGATCTGTGTATTCTTATTTTTTGTTTCATCGATAGAAACTCAGTCCATAGGGATACATGAGGACATTTTTTTTTCAAACCTGATTTAATTTTTAAGAACAACTATTGGACCTGGTCAAAGTGATGAAGGAGCAGGAGGCTGGCTGAGGAGGGAGCAGGGGCTGGTGCCTTGCACCCCCTCTCCACTCACTGCCCTTAGTAATATGTGTGACATTCCTCAGGCACCCTGACTGCCCTGAAAGAAGAACAAATGGTTATATTGCAGAGATCACAGTCCTGTAAGGCAGGAGTCTCCCTTTGTTTGCAAATGTCCTTGAGATTTACAAACAAAGAAGTTACCTTATCAATAGCCCAATTTTCAAGGACACATAACTCAGTTCCTCAAGCCCTAATGCCACCCTCCCCTCCATAAGAAACCAAAGGAGGCGGAGGTTAAAAGAAAAGTAAATAAAGTTAAATTTCTTCTAAACCTAAATCTCACTCACAAGGACTCTTGATAGCAGGAATGTAACATTCCACCAGGAAACTCCCAATTGTCTTTATGTTAATCCCTCATTAGAGGGGAAATGCCTTGACTTGATAGTAACCAGGCCTTCAATATCCTGATAGTATTCTTTGCCCCAATAGCTCTTCTGAACACCCCTTTGTCCTCACCTACCCAACTCCTGTGTATATAACCAGCCACTCCTCACAGGCCCTGGGTAGCGCATCTCTGCCTGCCCACGGGTCCTGTCCCCGTGCTCTAATAAACCACCTTTTTGCACCAGAGACGTGTTAAGAATTCTTTCTTTAGCCGTTGGCTCCGAACCTCACCCCACCGAACCCGACCTAGGTTCAAGAACTTCATCAAAAGGCTTTTAGCGGTCAAGTAATTTGCATTCTCTCTGCTCCAAAACATGGAGACTAGTGGAGGAATTTAGAGCTTTCCTATTTTATATTCACCTAGATGCTTCTGTATAGAGTCAGAAACACCAGGTTACTTTGGGAGGTAATGAAGTGATGAATAATCTTAGGTTGATACAATCTTCCTGGAGGTGTTATCTGACTGTATGATCACATGCCAAACTATGTTCCACTTGGTTATGTGTTGGAAATGAAAATATAAAATTGTATATAACTCTGTGGATACTTTCTAATCACTACTTTAATCTCTCATTTTATTGATAACTTTTACTTGACAACCTTACTGTGCAATCTAAGATATCAGCTTGAATTCTAATTCACCATATTTTTCATCTATCCCCCAACACACACACATACTCAAAGCACATAATAATAATTTGATCTTCAGTCATCATTTTTGTTTTCTATTAAGAAAAAAATCTTTCATATTCATCTCCCACAATTTGTACCAGCAATCTGATTATTGAAGTATCTATACAAAACAACTTTATTATTCAAGTAACCCATAGCCAGTGTAGATTGTCAAATGTTAAACTACACAGTGAGTTTAGCAATATCCCTCATCTAGAACTACAGAATATAGTTTCTTATTTAATATAATTTCCTGCTTGTTTTGGATTTTTTGAATTGCCATTATACACCAAGTCAAGATTCCAGACTTTTCAAAACATAATAGTTCCCAAATTCTACTGATTGTCTCTGAATTAGATTTCTTTTTTTCATTTAGCTTTTATTTCATGTATTTATTCTAATGTTCATTATTATTGATTTATGTGAGTGAAATAGAAGTTATTTCTGTTAACCTCAATGTCGACTTACTTTTTCCCCTCTCTCTGTAACAACTTCATTGTTAATTTATGGAAGGATATATAATATTTTATGTATCCCAATTTTTCTTCACATGTTTTCAAAACTGCCATCAAAGCAAGTTACAGCTTAATTTTTCATGTGCTTGTCCTGGACACAGCTTGCTAACTTTAAGAAGAAACATTTCATATAATTTTTAGGAGTAAGTATCAATTCAAATTCTTTTCACACTGTCAACCCAATTAATTCCATAGTTCCATATTTTGGCAGCTTGAGTCTGTATATGCACAATTTCTGCTTCCCTATTAGACATAGTACACTCTATAGATTAAATTGAAGTCTCTATCATAGAAATCTCTCTAGGGAAATTTTTAAAAATCTCATATCCCTAATGCACTTATTCTAGACAATGTCAACATAAAATTTCTGAACAAGAGCAAAATGTAAACAATACCCTAGAATTCTATGACAGAAGAATTGGTTATGTGTTCACTTAAGACTACATAATAAATCACAAATATTGTCTAACTTTATAATACAAAATTAGAGATAATGCATAACCACTTTATAATAATCACCAGCCTCAAGCTTTTCCTAAATGAACCCATGGGGGTCATCTTGATTTCTCATCAATTTGAGTCTTTCATATGGGAAAAGAGAATGAGCAGAGAACATGTAATTTAGAAATTGAAAGATCTTCTTAATTTAAACATTTTAGCTTTAATTGTCCTTTACAAATAGCAACTATAGAAACTTGGATGTGTCACTTAATATTTCTGCTCTCAATTTCTCTGTCTAGAATAGTAATCTTTGTGTACTGGGCTACATGAAAACTTCCCACGAGTCATGTGGGTGTTGGACGATTTTAAATAAAGCACCTCTGATCTGTTTCAATGTAGATGGATCTGAAAAGGTGTCTGCTGTCAAGACACCATGCAGTTTCTCTTTCCATCACCCCTTTCACATTGCTTTTGAACCAGTTTGGAAAGAAAAAAAAAAAAAAAACATAAGTTTTCACCAATTTCGAGTCGTAGTATGCTGCATCACCCTGAAAGTAGAAAATTTACAAAGGCACTAAAGTTTTGATATAAAATACCAGTGTCAGCAAACCCTTCTCTGTGGCACCATAAACCATAAGAAGGTGTCCCATCTCCAATCCCTCCTTATTTTAAATATTTCATTCAGAGGCAACAAAGCATTAGAAACATCATCCCGCATTGGTATTTTTTAGATCTCGGTATGTAGTGGAAGAAGGGGGAGGGTTTGGGAAACAATGATGCTTTTAACAACTTTAACTTTTCCTTCACTAACTATTGTCAAATAATGTCCCATACCCAAAGAAGGGATCTTGGGAGAACAAAGCACTGGAACCTTAAGAAAAAGTACATAGGACAGCAGCACCTTGTTTCATCCAGACAAGACAATACAACTCATCCATCTATCTATCTATTTAGCTATCTTTAAAATTAGAATGTTCAAGTTTTGTAAATAGCACAATATAAAATATCAATCTGCTATGAAATGAGAAATGAATTGTTTTTACATTTTTAGCACTTTTTTAAAGATATACTTTTTTTTTTAAGATTTTATTTGTTCATTTGACAGAGAGAGATCACAAGCAGGCAGAGCAGCAGGCAGAGAGAGGGAAGCAGGCTCCCTGCTGAGCAGACAGCCCAATGTGGGTCTCAATCCCAGGACCCCGAGATCATGACCTGAGCCAAAGGCAGAGATTTAACCCACTGAGCCTGCAGGTGCCCCTTAAGATTTAATTTTTAAATAATCTCTTTACCCAACATGGGGTTCAAACTTACAACCCCAAGATCAAGAGCCACATGCTCCACCAACCAAGAAAGCCAGGAGCCTCTACTGTTCTTAATAATGAGAATGGCTTGGTGAATACTTTCTTTCATGTATCAGTGTGACTTCATTTGGCATCATTTAAGGAGAACAGATGAAAAGCTTGCTTACCTACACTAGATCAATATTACATCTTTGAAAAAAAGTAACAACATATATCAAAATAAATGATTGGTATTTCCAACACACTCATACTTGGAGATGAAATATTTTAGTTCCCTCAAGCAATAATTAGACATTAAAAATCCATGTTCGTATTTTAATTTGGGATAAATATCCTGCTTTCTTTCACTCATCATCCACTTTTCTGCTCATGCACTTATCCCCACCTTGTATTTATTAGACTTATATTAAATTAATGCAATCATATGGTGGATTCCATGCTAAATAAGGTATCAACAGTTTTCACTAGTACATCGTTGATAGGCTTGCACTTACTAGAGGCCCACTACCATCCTCTTTTTTAGGCTTATAATTTCCCCCAAATAAATTAACTGTACTACTTAAAGCAGAATATCTTGTTCTATATAGAGCAAATGTTCTTCAAATGCAATTTGGGACATAATATCTTGAACTTTAAAAATTTAATGACATTTAATTTGGATTACTCAGATGTTGATATATTGTTTTAATTTTACCAAGTATACAAATTATAAATTTAGTATCATTCAACCATGAAATAAAATCACTTATCTATTTTTTGATATTTCTTAAATGTCTGCTTTCTGGTAATTTTTTACACATTTACTTTTTTTTAACTTAAATGCAATTACACAGTGTATAGTACATCATTAGTTTCAGGTGTAGAGTTCAATAATCCATCAGGGGCATATAACATCCAGTGCTCAACATATCATGAGACCTCTCCTTTTTAAACTAATTACTTAGTTAATTTAGTTATTTGAGAAAGAGAGAGAGAGAGAAAGAGAGCAAACATGCAGAGAGGGTAGGGGCAAAGGAAGAGGGAAAAGCAGACTCTCAACTGAACAGGGAGCCTGACATGGGGCTTGATTCCAGGATCCTAGAATCACGACCTTAGCTAAAGGCAGACACTTAATTGACTAAGCCACTCAGATGCCCCCATCAAATGCCCTCTTTAATGCCCATCACCCAATTACCACATCCCTTCATCCATTTCCCCTTGAGCCACTTTCAGTTTGTTTCTTATAGCTAAGAGTCTCTCGTGGTTTTTTTTTTTTTTTCCTCTCTCTATAATGACTGTTCTCTCTCTAATGACTGTTTAATGAGTGGCTGTACCAGCTGACATTCCCAACAACAGTCTAAGAGGGTTCCCCTTTCCCTGCATTCTTGCCAACATTTGTTGTTTCCTGACTTGTTAATTTTAGCCATTTTGACTGGTATGAGGTGGTATTTCATTGTGGTGATTTGTATTTCCATAATGCCAAGAGATATGGAGCATTTTTTCATCTGTCTGTTGGCCATTTGGATGTCCTCTTTGGAGAAATGTCTGTTCATGTCTTCTCCCCATTTTTTGACTGATTATTTGGTTTTTGGGTATTGAGTTTGTGAAGTTCTTTATAGATCTTGGATACCAGCCCTCTATCTGATACATCTTTTGCAAATTTCTTCTCTCATTCCATGGTTGTCTTTTAGTCTGCTGTGTAAAAGCTTTTATCTCAAAGAAGTTCCAATTGTTCCTTTGTGCTTTTGTTTCCCTTGCCTTTGGAGATGCGTCTAACAAGAAGTTGCTGCAGCTGACATCAGAGAGGTTGCTGTCTAAGTTCTCCTCTAGGATTTTGATGGACTCCTGTCTTACATTTAGGTTTTTCATCAATTTTGAGTTTATTTTTGTGGATGGTGTAAGAGAATGGTGCAGTTTCATTCTTCTGCATATGGCTGTCCAATTTTCTTGGTACAATTTGTTGAAGAGACTGTCCTTCTTCCATTAGATATTCTCTCCTGCTTTGTCAAAGGTTAGTTGACCATAGAGTTGATAGTCCATTTTCAGGCTTCCATTGATCTATGTGTCTGTTTTTGTGCCAGTACTATACTACCTCCATGTTTATAAATTTATAATAGAGCTTAAAGTCTAGAATTGTGATGCCACTAGTTTTGGTTTTCTTTTTCATTCCTCTGTCTATTCTGGGTCTTTTCTTGTTCCATACAATTTTAGGATTATTTGTTCCAGCTCTGTGAAAAATGTCAGTGGTATTTTGATAAGGATTGCATTGAATGTGTAGATTTCTCTGGGTAGCATAGACATTTTAATAATATTTGTTTTTCTAATCAATGGGCAGGGAATGTTTTTTCACTCATTTTTTTTAAGATTTTATTTATTTATTTGACAGAGATCACAAGCAGGCTGAGAGAGAGGAGGAGGCAGGCTTCCTGCTGAGCAGAGAGCCCAATGCAGCCCAGGACCCTGGGATGAGCCCAGGACCCTGGGATCATGACCTAAGCCAAAGGCAGAGGCTTTAACCCACTGAGCCACCCAGGTGCCCCGAGGGAATGTTTTTTTCACTCTTGTTCTGACTTTCTCAATTTCCTTCATGAGTGTTCTGTACTTTTTAGAGGACAGATCCTTTACCTCTTTGGTTAGGTTTATACCTAGGTATCTTATGGTTCTGAATGTAGTTGTAATAGGATCAATTCCTTAATTTCTCTTTCTTCTGTTTCATTGCTAGTGTATAAAAATATAACTGATTTCTATGCATTGATTTTGTATCCTGCCACAATGCTGAATTGCTATATGAGTTCTAGCAATTTGGGGGTGGAGTCTTTTGTATTTTCCGCATAAAACATCATGTCATCTGTGAAGAGTGAGAGTTTGGTTTCTTTGCCAATTTGAATGTCATTTCTTTTTTGTTGTTGTCTGATTGCTGAGGCTAGGACTTCTATTACTGTGTTGAACAGTGGTGGTGAGAGTGGGCATCTGTGTCATATTCTTGACCTTAGGGAAAAGCTCTCAGTTTTTCCCCATCGAGAATGATATTGGCTGTGGGCTTTTCATAGATGGTTTTTATATTGAGGTATATTCCCTCTCCATACACTGTGGAGAGTATTAATCAAGAAAGGATGCTAGGGACGCCTGTGTGGCTTAGTGAGTTAAAGCCTTTGCCTTCAGCTCAGGTCATGATCCCAGGGTCCTGGGATGGAGCCCCACATTGGGCTCTCTGCTTGGCAGGGGGCCTGCTCCCTCCTCTCTCTCTGCCTGCCTCTCTGCCTGCTTGTGATCTCTGTCTGTCAAATAAATAAATGGAGTCTTTTAAAAAAAAAGAAGAAGAAAGGATGCTGTATTTTTTCAAATGTTTTTTCTAGATCAGTTGAAGGGACTATATGGTTCTTGTCCTTTCTCTTATTAATATGATGCATCACGTTGACTGATGCATGAATGTTGAACTGCCCTTGCATCCTAGGAATAAATTGCAGTTGGCCATGGTGAATAATCTTTTCAATGTACTGTTGAATCCTATTGGCTACTATCTTGGTGAGAATTTTGGCATTCATATTCATCAGGGATATTGGTCTATAATTCTTTTTTTTGGTGGGGTCTTTGTCTGGTTTGGGGATCAAGATAATGCCGGCCTCAGAAGGAGTATGGAAGTTTTCCTTCCATTTCTGTTTTTTTTTTTTTTTCTTTTTTTGAAACAACTTCAGAATAGGTATTAGTTCTCTAAATGTCTGGTAGAAATCCCCTGGGAAGACATCCAGCCCTGGACTATTTTTATTGGGAGATTTTTTTATTACTGCTTCAATATATTTGCTGATTTTGGATCTGTTCAGTTTTTCTATTTCTTCCTGTTTCAGCTTTGGTAGTTTATAAATTTCTAAGACTGCCTCCATTTCTTCCAGATTGACTAATTTATTGGAATATAGTTGCTCATAATATATTCTTAAAATTATCTGTATTTTCTTGGTGTTTGTCATTATCTCTCCTCTTTCATTCATGATTTTATTAGTTCGGGCCCTTTCTCTTTTCTTTTTGGTAAGTCTGGCTAGGGGTTTATCGATCTGTTTAATTGTTTCAGAGAACAAGCTTCTAGTTTCATTGATTTCTTCCACTGTTCTTTTGGTTTCTTTTTCATTGATTTCTTCTCTAATCTTTATTATTTATCTCCACCTCTATTTTAGTCTTTATTTGCTGTTCTTTCTGCAGCTCCTTTAGGTGTCAGGTTAGCTTGTTGTATTTGAAACTTTTCTAATTTTTTAAGAAAGTCTTGTATTGATTTGTACTTCCCTCTTAAGACCACCTTTCCTGTATACCAAAGATTTTGAGCAGTTGTGTTTTCATCTTCACTTGTTTCCATGATTTTTAAAAATTCTTTAATTTCTTGGTTGACCCATTCATTATTTAGGAAGATGCTCCTTAACCTCCAATTTTAGTTCTTTCCAAATTCCCTCTTGCAGTTGAGTACAAGTTTCAAGGCATTGTGGTCTGAAAATGTGCAGGGAATAATCCCAGTCTTTTAGGACTGGTTGAGACTTTATTTGTGACCCAGAATGTGATCTATTCTGGAGAATGTTCCATGTGCACTTGAGAAGAATATGTATTCTGTTGCTTTAAAATGGAATCCCCTGTATATATTTGTGAAGTCCTTCTGGTCTGGTGTGTCATTCAAAGCCCATGTTTCCTTGTTGATCTTCTGCTTAGATGATCTGTCCATTTCTATGAGTGGGGTGTTGAAGTCCCCTAATATTATTGTGTCATCATCAATATGTTTCTTTAATTTTATTATTAATTAGTTTATAATCAGCTGCTCCCAAGTTAGGAGCATAAATATTTATAATTGTTAGATGTTCTTGTTGGATAGACCCTTTAGGTATATATTGTCCCTCTACATCCCTTACTAGTCTTTTGTTTAAAATCTGATTTGTTTGATATGAGTATTGCTACCCTAGCTTTCTTTTGTTGTCCATTAACATGATAAATTGTTCTCCACCCACTCACTTTCAATCTGGAGGTGTCTTTGGTTCTGAAATGAGTCTCTCATAGACAGCATATGGATGGGTTTTCCCTTTTTGTCCAATCTGATACCTTGTGTCTTTTCACTGGAGCATTTAGCCCATTTACATTCAGAGTAGCTATTGGAAGATATTAATTTGGTGCCATTGGATTGCCTACAAAGTCCTTATTTCTGTAGATTATCTCTGTTTCTTTCTGGTCTATGTTACTCTTGTGCTCTCTTTTCATTTACAGGATCTCCTTTCATATTTCTTGCAGGGCTGGTTTAGTGATCACAGATTGTTTTATTTTCTGTTTGTCCTAGAAGCCCTTAATTAATTCTCCTTTCATTCTGAATGATAGCCTTGTCAGATGAAATATTCTTGGCTGAAAGTTTTTCTCCTTTACTACCCTAAATATATCATGCCAGCCCTTTCTGGCTTGCCAGGTCTCTGGATAGGCCTGCTGCCAGTCTAATGTTCCTACCCCTGTAGGTTAAGGAGTTCTTGTCTCAAGCTGCTTTCAGGATTTTCTTTTTTTTTCCTCTGAAATTTGCAAGTTTCACTATTATATGTCAGGGTGTTGATCTGTTTTTATTTATTTTGAGGGGGAGTCTCTTTACCTCCTGGACTTGAATACCTATTTCATTCCCCAGATTAGGGAAGTTCTCAGCTATGATTTGCTCAAATGTACCTTCTGTCCCTCTCTCTCTTTCTTCTTCCCCTGGGACCCCAGCGATTCTAATATTATTCTGCTTTTTGGTATTGCTGATCTCTCAGAGCATTCCCTCACGGCTCATTAGTTGTTTTTCTCTCTTTTCCTCAGCTTCCTTCCTTTCTATATTTTTGTCCTCTAAGTCACTGACTCTCTGTTATGCTTCATTTTCCCTAGCCATTAGAACATCCATTTTAGACTGCATCTCAGTTAAAGCATTTTTAATTTTGGCCTGATTAGATTTTATTTCTGCACTAAGAGATTCTTTAGTGTCTTTCAGGCCCTTTTTAAGTCCAGATAGTAACTTTATGATCATTATTCTGAGTTCAATTTCTGATATTTTACTTATATCTGTATCAATTAGATCTATGGCAGAGAGTATAACCCTTTTTTTTTCCTTTTGCTGTGACTTTCTCCTTCTACTCATTTTGTCCAGAGAAGAATAGATGAATGAGAGACTGAAATAAAAAATACCAATCCTGATCCCAGCAAAATATACACTAGACATATTTGAAGAGGCCAGGAACCAAAAAAAGAAAAGAGAAAAAAGAAAGAGAAAGAAGAGACTAATCTCACAGGTGGGCAAAACAGGTTGATCCACTTCGTCCTGGGTATAGTTTGGTCTGTTTGTTAGAAGACACTACATCCAAAAATTGTAAAAAAAAGAAAAACTTTATATACATATAGATAGATAGATAGATAGAGCTATAAATATAGATAGGTATAGACATATAAAGTTGAATTCAGTGGAAGGAAGCCAAAAATGAAGGATGTATCTATAAGATGCAAATGTAAAAATGAAGATTAAAAAAAGAAAAGTTGATAAAATGAGAAACTAATAGAAAAGAAAGGAGAAAGCAAAAGAAAATTTTAAACTAAAAGACTGAAGATTCATGAGGAAAAAACCTCAAATTCTATATATTGTTTTCCTCTGGCACAGGAATTTTTCAGTTTGAGTGATCCATAAACTTGGCATTTGACTGATGCTCCTGCTGATCTTCTGGGAGAGGGGCATACTGCACTGATTCTCAGTGTCTTTGCCTGGGCAGAGTTGCACCACTCCTTGTCAGGGGGCCAGATTCAGTATAAGCTGCTCTGGGTTGCTCTAAGTGGCTTTTGTTCCTGAAGGTTTTTCTCACTGCTTGCAGAAAGTGGCCAATTTTCTATGTGTAGAATTACAGCAATTCTTTGCTTAAATCTCAGGTTGAATTCACAGATGTTCAGAATGATTTGATAGATACCGAGCTGAATTTAAGGGACCAGATGAACTGAAGGTTCACCTACTCTTCTGCCATTTTCCCTCCTTCTACAAATTTTCTAAAGCACTAAAAATATAACTTTGAAAACTGAAATTCATCACAAAACATAGATCTTTACAGCCAATGGAAAAAAAATCCCAAAATGAATGCTATCCAATTTTTTATATTTATTTATTTAGACCAGTTAGATCTAAAGTGAAATGATTCATCACCTGTGAAATGAAAAATGGGAATAGAATTGATACTGAATTCTATTGAGCTCTGACAATAAGTAATATTTATTGAAGACTACATTAATTGAAAGAAAATCCCACTCATTGCACTGAGATGCACGTCTGAAAAATGTTTAATTTTGTGGTGCCTGGATAGTTCAGTCTGTTAAAGTGTTTGTCTCTTGGTTTTAGCTCAGATTTGATCTCAGGATCATGAAATAGAGCCCCACACTGGGCTCCACACTCAGTATGGAATCTGCTTTAGTTTCTCCCTTTCCTTCTGTTCCCCTTCCCCACTCTCACTTGCTCTCTCTCTCAAATAAATAAATGTTATAAAAATGTTTACTTTTCATATTTAATAATTATCTGTAAAATTGTAAATATACTTGTTATTTTGATCTGTGTAACCTTATTATAATCTTAAAATAATTCAATCCAGAATTTTAAACATTGAAATCCAAAAGCTCCAGAGAATTTTTTAAACAGTAATAACTTTGAACTTCTTTTAATTTTAGAGAATTATAACAATCTAACCAATTTATAACTTTCAAGCATAAAATGTATTGAATTATAATAAAAATATATCAAGGACATGGATTAAAAATAAAGTTCAGAGGTAAAGAAACAATGTAACATTTCTGCTGTTACAGAAGAATTTGCCTGTTTCAGTGGATGATTTGGGTTTCAAGTCACTATCATATTTAGGGCATTTTTCTTTAATTTTATTTTTTAAAAATGTATTTATTTATTTTTTGAGAGATAGCATGCATGTGCATGGTAGATGGAGGGGCAGAGGGAGAGGGAAATTCTCAGGCTCCCCACAATGTGTGGACCCCAACATAGGGCTCTGCCTCACCACCTTGAGTTCCTGGCATGGGCCAAAATCAAGAGTCAGACACTTCACCAACTGAGCCACCCAGACACTGCTAGTCATTTTTAAAATAAGGGTTTTAAAAGTACAAATTTTATTTTGAAAAACAGGCTCAAAGTTGCATTATTTAAACTCAAGAAAGAGAATTTTAAGTACTACCCTAAAAATGTGCAAGGGGAATACATATTTTTCCAAAGTCTTTTAAGTGATAGAATATGTGAACACTATCAACACAGAAGATGTACATAATACCATTTGACCTGTTTTCTTCAAATGGCTTCGCCAGTGACATACTGCTTGAAATGTAGATATTATACAGATATGGTGACTCTGGAATAATAATGTTTTAATTTTGTCAGTTTTAATTGCTTATGTTATCTTTTGTATGCTATTGAGTAAGGCTAACTGCAGAGAGGCATTCAATTCGAATGACTGTGAGTGACAATGACCAAATCTCTTTCACAGTTGAGCAGGTATTATACCAGATCCTACTGGAGCAAAATTGCCTTCATTCACAACACTTTTTCTCAGGAAAACTTGGGGTTAAAATTATATCCATTCCTTTACATCTTTCATTTCACAAATTGGGGGGAGGTCAATTTTTATTATTTATCAATTTAGGTAGCCATATGTTCATTTGCTTCCATTTTATTGAATTATTACTGACTGATTATAATTCGACCATTAACATCCTTTTAAAAATTACAAAATCTCAGTTACTGCTAGGTTATGCTCTCATCAATTTTAATTTCAATTTAAGAATAATGATACCCTCAACATGATCACTTCTTTAAGATATGTGTGACTAAAATTGGGTTCATTCCCTTTCTTCAGCAAACTGTAAACAAAATGGTACAGCAAATCCCTGCAAACATGTGTTCTTCCTTAGTCATCTGCAGTTCTCAATCTAGTCAATGTCAGAGTATTTAATATGACCCATTTTTCATAGAGAATAGTGGTCCCATTTACAGTACTGAGATTGATAGCACGGTATGCTATCAATCCCAAAAGCTCTGATGCAGGCCATGGACCTCTACCAAAAGATTCCTTTCTGGGCTATCAATCTCATCGCTCCCCACTGTCTCTGAGCCCTAAATCAGACTGCTTGATATCTCTCCGGTTTTGTGTTCCTGCATCAGCAGTCTGCCTAAGCACAGCCATCACTCACTAGCACTGTTAACTGCAACTTGCTACAAATACCAAACCACTTTCCTCATCCTAAGGGCAGGTGTGAAATCCCTGCTATACTACCTCACTTATGAAATCCCTTGACAAGAAGAAAGCATTTTGTTTGCTGGATTTTGAATGATTGGAAATTTAATGGGATTATTATTTTACTATTTACTTTGGTAGTAGGAATCTTGAACATAAAAGGTAGTCAAGTACTGAAGCAAATATACTACAAAAAGCAAAGCTAAAAGACTCATCAGTAAATATCTACTTTTATTTTTCTTTATTATTAGTATTACAATATGTACTTTTTTCAGTCTAGAAGTGTTTCAGTCTGGAACTGTTAAGTATTTTATTCAATAAAACTTATAAAACTGATTTTGTCATTCTTTTTACATGTCTTTATTGAAAACCAGCAAAGTCTCACAGAGAAACTATTGTAGGTAAAACAATATCTTAGGTGGAGAGTGGTTAATCCAGTAAAGGAAGTTCTCCCAGTTGAGATGTTTGAAAGCATATTTAATGCCATCCATTTCTTTAACTTCATAAATGAATTTTTTGCCTCAGTTCAGCTGAGTCATTTCTGCTCATGTTTCCACCACGCATCACTTTGAAGTGCTACCCTTCCATGTGCAGGGGAGAAGAAGTGAATTGGAGTACAAAGATGACTGCACAAGTAATAATGCAAATTATCTATATTAAATGCAAAGACATTAGTACAGCTCCCGGCATATAGAAATTGTTCAAAAAGTGGTAATTTTTTATTAGTGTAAGTTTTTTTTTTGTTTGTTTGTTTGTTTGTTTTTTGCAATCAATTGGCTTCAGTATTTGAAGTTAATCCAATTTCCAGTCTTTGAAAAATTACATCCTTGGGGAGTTTGGGTGATTCAGTCAGTTAAGTGTCTGCCTTCGGCTCAGGTCGTGATCCCAGGGTCTTGGGATCAAGCCCCCCCCTCCCCCACCCCGTGTCAGGCTCCCTGCTCAGCAGGGAGTCTGCTTCTCCCTCTCCCTCAGTCTACCACTCTTCCCAGTTGTGCTCTCTCTCTCTCTCTTTCTCCGCCAAATAAATAAATAAATAATAAACAAATAAAATCTTTGAAAAAGAAAGAAAAATTTTATTCCCATAATAATTAGGATCTACTATTAGAGAGGCAGAAGCCCTCTCTATGACTGAAGGAAGGAAATAAATATTCCTGGTACATTAGTACTTTATCCCCCAGGACAAGTGATTATCAAAATCTGTTCCTTCTACATCAGGACTGTCTTTCAACACTCTGAGAAGCATCAAACTCGTATTCCACTGTCCCAATTATTCAAGGTACTTAATTATAACTAATATTATTGTCAGATGTTCATACATAAAATCTACACCGTATTACTTCTACCCAAAAGATGTAGAAGGTAAATTAGCACAGGCTGAGGTATGCCACAAGGAATCATTCTTTCATTTATCCCAATGACTAATATGGTGTATGGAATCTACTTAGATTTCACATGTCCTTATTTTATAACAGTAATGGTCCTAGAACCCCCTAGCGCCTTGAAAACTAGCCAAGTGGCTAAATCCTTAAAAGGAAAAGAGTTATTCTCTACTCTTTCCTTATATTCTCTTTCTTTCAAATAAAAGAATAATACTCTTTCTGAATTTTTCCTTTTTTTTCTATTCATCTATCCTGGATTTTATTCACTAAGAATTTTTTTCCCTATCTGAAAACTAGGTACTTATCTATCAATATCATAATTCTCCCTAGTTATTATATATTTGCCTGTATCAGGGACTTTTGTGGAAAACTGTTCTTTAATAATAAAACATGCATGCATGGTGTATATACTCAGAGGGAGTTAAGAATCAACATTTCCTCTTTAGGTGTGTCACCACATGGTTATAACCTTGAGAACAGTAACTTTTGAGCCTCAACTTTCCATTCTGAAAAATGAATGAGCAGGCCTCATGCTATTGTCCTAACTTTACATGTTGTCTTCCCCCTATGACTTGCTCCCTAACCTCTCTCCTAGTCTCCCTCATTCCTACATATTTATTGTTAATTTCTTTTATTTTAAGCCTATAAGTATTATTTCAAGTTATTACTTCTTATAAGAAGTTTCCCTACACTCAGCCAAGGGAAGATTATATGCCACTCCTTGGGTCTCATAAAATAACTTTATGGCTTTGTATAAAAAACATTGTTAGTCCTGTTTTATATATATATTTATATGTCTCTCCTACCCTACAATATACGTACTCTTGGAGAGACATGTTCATATCTAATTCATTTTTTGAGTGTTTGGAAACAAACTCTAAATAAATGCACGTGGTATGGATGGATGGATGGATGGAAGAATAAATTAATGAACAGATGAGTGAAGTAGAGGATTCTTCTCAAACTTTTTTAGCTCAAACTTTATAGTATTTCCAATAATATAAATAAAGAATGGAGATATTGGGAGAATTGGCAGCATTTCAAATCACTACAACTAGGAAGTTATACTTCCACTCCTTTAGCCTCTGCTTCCTGGGTTCTCACTGTGGCTTTTGTCTTCAGGCTCTTC
Source organism: Neogale vison (assembly GCF_020171115.1). Taxonomy (NCBI): domain Eukaryota; kingdom Metazoa; phylum Chordata; class Mammalia; order Carnivora; family Mustelidae; genus Neogale; species Neogale vison. The sequence continues at coordinate 92,821,560 of NC_058093.1, read as the reverse complement.
AAGTTCCTTGTTGCTATAAAATTAACTGACATGTTGGTGAAATGTACAGCTTATCTCTCATCCATGCCCCCCATCATATGAGCAAGGATTCTTTGCTCATTTGACTACTAGACAGGGAGTCTCTGCTCATCAGTCAAGCAGGCAGATGACAAGTAGGACAAGGCTGAGCAGTGGAGCCATGGAAAACATTGGTGCAATGGCCATGGAGACTATCAGGACTCTGTTTTATTATTGCTGTTACAAATAGACAAGAGGAAGAATGTGGGAGGCACATAACTAATCCCTACTGAAGAATAAATTCATCCTCCCATCCAGGGAATATTCCCTTTAGGCAAACTTGCTGATTAATTGTTACAAAACAAACATACTTTGCTTTCTTACCTTTCATGCTAGTTTCTCTGCCTTTAAACTCATTTAAGTCCCACCTTTCTTTATGGCAAAAATCCAGGGTACCCCTTCCATCCACCGTAGACCATTCCAGTACCCAAGATATCTCCCTTTTCTTAACTCAGTATTTATAGTCTTCCATGTGATAATCAACCTTAAGCTGTTTTATAATGTCATGTAATTTTTCTATATTTAAAATTTTTAACTCTTGTGTTTTTATTTGACTGTGACTGTGCATGTGTTTATGCCTAACCTCTTCGATTATAGTGTAACTTTTTAGGGGGAAGCGACTATCTAACACCTATTTGAATCATCCTAGCAAGGCACCCAATAACCATTAAGTAATTGAATGTAGACCAATTATTTAAGCCATTAAGACAGGAAAATCCATCTCATTTACTCAATGATCTAAGTTTATAAAGTGTATATTATATCTATAACATATTTGTATTTATATATTTATTTTTAATTAATTTATTTTTTTTGACCTACATAAGCAGAAGTTTATTTTTCTCCTGCAGTAGCCCAGAGTAGATAATACACCACAGTTGGGTGGATTGGTGAATAGCTTTGCTTCATGGCATGTTAAGCCTACATAACCCCTCAAGTAGCTTGGATTTCAGAGTCCTGGCTTGCTTCTACAGTTGTAGGCATTTCCCAGGGGAAGAGAATGACTAAAGTAAATGACTTTGTAAAGGATGCGACATGATCTTTCAACTGATACTCCGTTGGCCAAAACTTAGTATCATGGTATCAGCAAGGGAGGTTGAGAAATGTAGCTGTATATTCAGCTAAAATTTCAGAGGGTCTATTACTAACACAAAGAAGAAAGTGCAGATTCCAAGGGTCAATTACCCTTGTTTAGTTTAATTAGTATCTCCTAACACTACTTTACGAAGGTCCTGATACTGTTACCCCTTCCTCTTTCTTTCTGGTCTTCTGTACAGCTTGTTATCTACAAAAATTTTCTTTTTGTTTTAAAATGTAATGCTACTAATATTTATCTTCTCTTCTGAAACCACAGCTGAATCTCTGTGTATGGTCTTAAAAGCTTATGTTGTTAATTCCATACGTATTGATTACTTATTATTTACTTTTAGGTTAAAAAAAAAAAAGAGCTCTTGTTACAGTTCCTTTTCTTTAGGTCCAGGGTTATGATCTCTGGAAAGGATATACATTTTTCTAGCATCATGGCAAATGGATTGATTTTTCTTCCTATTATTTTTTCATAGATTGATTAAAATCAGGGCACTGTATTTCTAAGGTCTGCATCTGGACACTGACTTGTTTATTGGGTAAGAGACACAGCACTGAATATGGTGAGTGCTCAGGGAGCTTTCAATCACCTTCAAGAAATGAGATCTTTGTATTCATTCATGTTATTGTGACCAGGAACTACTCAAGTTAGTTTTGCAGCTGAGTGAAACGAAAAGCCCAATGCCAAAGACAATGAGACCACCTTGAAAAGCTCAGAATCTCTCTTATTAGTCCTAAATATCCTCTCATTAGTCCTAAATATCCCAAAGAGATTCTTTAGTCAGAAAACATGGCTTTCCTCTCACATTCAGAAATTAAATGCTAGGAAAGATCTACTTCACCTTGGATCACCTGGAGATAGCAAACCAGTCCCAAATCTTCAAGACTATAATTTTCACTCTAAAATAGCATATTTTAAAATCTTTTGGAAAATCTTTCACATTTATAAGCTAATTTTTTTTCCTATAATAACCTTTTGCTGATTTAGATAGTACAGAGAAAAGCATCACTTTTCAGATGAAGAATTTACACAAGAAGAATTATGATTCTAGTTCTAGTTGGGGGACAGAGGCTAAACGCGGGTCTCCTGGCTCCATTGCTCATTCTGGTACAACACATCAAATTCATCTTTCCAGCATATAGTTCCTTGTATATGCTTCTACCACATAAAAATGTACTGTTAGCCAGGTCCATTAAAGAGTCTATAATAGTTTCATAATCTTCTCTGCACCAAAAATTTAAAAGTCAGAAATTTCCCTCCAAAGAAAGAAGTGCTGATTCTGAAAGCATTCTCCTGGCTCTTGGGATGGGTTACAGGAAGGCTAGGACACTGATTCATGTGCTTGCTATTTGCCCAGAAGCACCAGGAAAAGAATCATATAAGCCCCAGAGAACATAGCCTCATATTTGGCTCTGGAATATACAGAACAGATTAGAAAACACAAATTCAATATTATCTCTGTCTTAGAAAGATTAACACAAAAAACAAACCCAAACTCTAAAGATTTTTTTTTTTTTTAATATAGCAGAGGCTTCTTAACTGCCTAATCCACATAGGTGGATTATTCAGTAAAAACATGTATTCAGCTATCAGAAATTCAGTCATTCTTTTATTCCAATAAAAGTTATTATTCATGCAAAATAAAGCGATTCTACTTTAATTGTCCACCAGCTGTGACAGTGAAGCAGACTCCGTGAGGCTTACACTTGAATCCTTACCACAGGCAGAAATGAGGATATAAGCATCTAAAATATAGTTCATTTGGGTCATTGTTTAAGAGCTTATATCCTGTCCAATACTTCAGAGTAGATTACATTATAGTTATTAATCACATCATATCTTCTGAACATCCCAAAGGAAAATATAATTTATCTTTATATTTCTTAGTCAATGAAAATTGCTCAATTATTCTCCATATTGAAGAAAAATTACACAAGGTAGTTAATTGCTTACCTACATAATACTTTATTTCTGAAGCCAAAACATTAACACATGCAACAATAAAAGTGGAGAAAAGTAAATTACATAAAATAAAACCATGCTTCGGTTTATGGGCGATAAAACAAACAAAGCCTGGCTTTAAAAGCTGTTAATATGTATAAATTAGAGTATAGATAGGTCCCTAAAATAAATAATACCTTTCTTAAAAAGAAAAATGAAACAAAAAAAATATATCCATCACATTTGTGATGGTTGTACGACATTTATTAGAGTAAGGTATTTTTTTTAATGTAGTAATGAGCTGGAATTTTGAAATTCAGCCAGAGAGCTTAGAGAAAGTTGACGCTGAATTAGCACAGTCAACAGTCTCTGTTTTCAGAATTCTTTTAATTTAGGTAGAACTTTGGTTTGCATTGATTTTTAAGATTTATATTTTATATTTAATATATTTTTTTCATTTCCTGGTAAGTGAATGAGTCAAAATTTAGCATAGATAGGTGAAATCTTTCTCTCCCATTATATTTGGTGAAAGAAAAATTACTTCCAATGTTTTTAAGTAATACCTATATATTAACTTGTCTTTTCATTAAATATTAACTTTTAAAAGAATTTAAATTTAACTAGATCTCACTGTACACACTCTTCTGCTCAAGGCATATATGAGCATGTAGCCTGTTTCACAGTGAGGACACTCATTTTGTAGCCTATCATTATGGAGAAAAACTTCTTCTTCTTCTTCTTCTTCTTTTTTTTGTTTTTCAGTTTATGGATCAGAAAATCTGGCTTTTGGTTTGGTTCTCTATCAAGTAAAACCTTGTATTGGGACAAATCAATCAATTATGGTTCCTCATTTGTGGAATGGGGGCAATAATACCTTCTCTTTTGAATCCAGGAACTGTGAGAATCAAATGAAATTGTAAAACAAACAATATAATTGTAAAAGATGATCATTTTCCTTAAAAAATATAGAATCCATTAATCTATTTAGGATTTCAAATTTATTTATTAAAAACTTAAAATGAACATAGCAACTAAAATTTTCTTTGAGTACAAAAGAGATCAATGTCAGTCCCAAGAAATCTCTCTCTTTTCTGGTTACAGACTATACTAGCAGCAGCCATCTACATCCCTCCCTTTAGCTAAGTACACTATAATGTTTGTACATGTTTCTCTTTTAAAGGGACCGTTTTAGTCTTTACAGTTCAACTGTAAACTTCTAGGAGGAATGACTATAACCTGTTTGCCTTCCAATGCTGTCAGAATGGACACATACTAGGAGCACATTCTTTAGTGTTCGGGACTGTGAGCAGCTGAGAAACTCACTTTCAGAATGTGCCCATATGGGTGGAGTATACTCTGTCGTCAGCCTGTCCACAAGCATATTTGATATTCAGGTCAAATAATGAGCCCTGCTTTGGCCATTGGTCACCTGACTGGCTGTGGGACAGACAAATGGATTCAATTAACATCCATAGAGATACATAAAGTCCTGCTTTATAAAATGTGGTGTTTCAGGTGAGTGCCATTGAATGCGTCCTGTGTATCCTTCACTGTTCTCATAAAAATTCTGTAATGCAGTAACACAGCAGATTAAAATGAGTTGCATTTTCTGGAAAACACTTCTTGATATTCCAGAAATAGATGCATTCTTTAGGATCTAAATTGTTGCCAATTATTTCATAAAATTAACCATTAATTCCAGGACAATGATTTAAAAAGTTAAAGCATATGGATGAATAGAGGTGAGTTATCAAAGGTGTGGGTAATGATAGAGGTGAGTTATCAAGCTGACCAGTGGTCTCTGGAATTGAACCCCAGTGGTGTGTGTTTAGGCTAAGGATTAGCAGCAGAAGGTAGAGAGGCAGGGGCAGTATGGGGAGAGGAGGAAAACACGGAAACTAAAGAAAGGATAAGGATGTAATAGAACAAAAGAAGTAAATAGAAAAGAGAAGAAAGGATATATCACTAAAGAAGAAAGAAAAACAGAAAAATGCAGAAGAAACTACCATCTGAGTAACTGTTTTCCTGATATTATCCAGGAGAATCTTTTTCCATCATGCTGACTGGAATCTTCCAAATCTACCTTCCTCACAAAAGGTGTTCATCTTTTCCTCAAAATGAGAAACTATCATTATAAGAGTGTACATAGAAAGTTGCTTTCTTTCATGAAACTTGACTTTTTTCCTTGTGCGTTAGCAGCTATATTGCAGTGAATTACTTTTGTCTACATCAAAAAGCAGTTTCTGTCACCAGAAACACACACAAGGACTATGAGTGTGCTCCTTTGGAGTGGTCATCTACATGGTTTGTGAATGCTGCTACATAAGATGGAAGCTTCCTTTTTTTACTTTTTCTTTTTTTTTTAAGATTTTTTTTTTTTTAATTTGACAGAGATCACAAGTAGACAGAGAGGCAGGCAGAGAGAGAGAGAGAAGGAAGAGTAGGCTTCCTGCTGAGCAGAGAGCCCAATGCAGGGCTCAATCCCAGGACCCCTGGATCATGACCTGAGCTGAAGGCAGCAGCTTAACCCACTGAGCCACCCAGGTGCCCCAACAGATCATATTTTTGAGATATTATCTCAAGTAGGGTTTTCCCTCTCCTACAGTTGGTTAAAAGGAGAAAGTAAAAAGAGTACAGCTTAATTTTTAAGTACAGCTTCCCTGCTCATGTTTCCAAAAGAACATACCAGTTATAGGAGTTATACCCAGGGTCTCTGAGTTGGGCTTTAAAGTTGAAGGAGAGCTTGGACATGAGGAATATGTGGAGAGAAAGAGAGAAAAAGGGAGGAAGATATTTAATCTGATGAACAGGACATGTCAAAGGGAATGTGGAAGAACAGACATGAGTGGATGTTTGGCTACATCCTTGAGAGAAGGTCTGTGCATGAGGACCATGAGGACAAGACTGAAGCACAGCTCAATAAATGGACAATATGTGAGGTATTGTTTCTGCAGAGGAAGCCGAATCTCTGTATGCAGTAGTCTTGATTTTCATGCAGGTGCACCAGCTATCCTTTGCACTGCAATCTGGAGCAGAGCTCTCTCTCTCTCTCTCTCTCTCTCTGAGAGACCTAATTGACATATTGAGACAGGATTGACATAAAACCTTGTGTAAATTTAAGCTGTACAACTTGTTGATTTTATATACTTCGTTGCAGGTTAAGTACCCAAGGATCCTAGGATTCCATCAGACTTTTTGTAGATTACCTTCCCCCAACACCTATATACACATCTATATAAACTCTTAGACATAGACCCAGGGTCCCTTAAGAGCAATGAGCACAAGAAAAGCAAAGGTAGGACTAAGTATCTTTGATTGTTGAGGAAGAAAGTCCCTACATTTGAATCTGGGGAGATTGGTGAATAGAACCATCTCCACAACCACACGCAGAATGATTAAACACTTAGCCAAGACATTATAACTTTTGGACTAAATTCTAATCCAGCAGATCCAGTTAACACTTGGGTAACTCAGTTGAGTTCACTAAGTGGAAGGTAGAAGGGACATAGAAGATCTTGTAACTAATTTAATATCCTTTAAATAGATTTAACGATTTTTGCATACTCATTCATGCACTTAATCATTTGGGACACACACACAGGTGCACTCCACTGGTGTAGGCAGTAATTCCTTGCATTCTACGTAAGTCATAGTTACATTCACAGTCTTGCCCTTTATTCAGACTATGCGGTCAAACTAATGCCTAGAATAAAGGAGACATGGATTCTTATGGACAAATCATTCATTCATTCAATTAGTGTTCATTGAATCTGCAATATGCAAGATCCTGGACTAGCTTTGGGGGTTGACACAGTGATGTATTAGATGCAACCCTTGTTTTTAAGAAACATAGAATCCAATAAGAGCATTAAGTAAAGCACAGGATTATACTTGACCAAGTGGCTAACTTGCATACATGAATGAGTAAATAAGACTTATAAACTTATCCTAAATGAAATAAGATGAATTTTTTAAAAGTGTACAAAAAACTATAACAAAAATAATTTTTAAAAAATACTTTCTTCTAACCATACATGGGGAAAAGGGGGCACTATTTTTGCTATCCTTAATCCTCATCACTAGGAAAGAAATAAACAACTTTTAAATTCAAATCTGTTTAGGGAAGAGTTAGGATGAGATAGAGCAAGTCACTCTGACAAAGAAGGGTCTAAAGGGTTGGGGAAGAATGTATGTATCAATAGATATGTGTTTGGAAAGTTTCTGCAACTGGAGAATCCCGTAAGTGGGTAACTTCTTCAGCATGCCTGCAGAGGCTGCCATCCTGCACGGGGGCCTTAAGATCAGCGGCTAAAGTCTCTGGTAATGAGTTTGTGGTCAGAGGACTGGAACAGCCTCTAGGGCATCCTCACGTGTGCCCCAAGCAGCACAGACAGTGGAGGATGAAGGGTCCACATTAATGCCAGCATCAGGTAGCAGAGAGGGCAGTGGTGCAGATGCCTCCACCATGAAGTAAAGATGTGGCTACTTCCTGATTTTCTGGCACTGTGAGATGCTCCAAATTTTCAAAGATATGGTCAGTTTTCCAAATTCAGGAATACCTAGCCAACCCAGGTATGCTCCTGAGGCGATGTCTGCTTTGGTCTCTAGATGGACCCCATAAAATTTCCTTCCATACCATTGAAGTGAGGAGGAAAGTCAACTGAATTTCAGCCTTCCAGTAAGCAGATATTTGGGGCTCAGAGAAGTCCCATATGATGTAAAGAAAAATTCAAAATGTGATAGATATTACTATTAATACTATGTTTCTAATTAAATTCTACCACAAACTAAAAGATAAAACATCTGTGATTAAGGCCATCAATATGACTCATAATGTTAGGATAATTTAGACTCAATAATAAAAATACAAAGTAAAGGAGTCTTTACATCCTGTACAGACTAAACATCTGATAAAAGTTAAACTAAGTCAAATGACATAGGGTAATTAAAAAACTAACAATTATTATTCACTATTCTACCTGAAGCCAATTCAAGTCTCTTCTCCAAGTTGAAGAAAACCAACAAAGGGAAGACAGAATCTCACAATCATAAGTCCGCAAGCTACAATTTAGCACCAATTTAGCAATGCCATTAGAGAACACATCCAGCTTATTAAAAACAGCAAGCTAACCTGTCGATAAATTGTTTCAGCATCATCAAATATTCCTAGATAGGAAATGTAATACCCATTTGAAATATTAACAATTAGTTGTTATTACAATTAACAAATGTGCAACATTTGTGTAACAATTAACATTTTTCCTAAAATGTCATGCATTTTACTGTTACTCATGTTCCTTAAATTGAACTGAAAAAAAATTTCTTTTTAATTTTTTTTAATTCGCATTTTCCTTTTTTAAAAGATATTCATGACTTGGTTATTCCCATAGACATGGATTCATTCTATATAGAAACCAAATTTTGTCAATGAAGCAGAGACCTTCAAGCAAATTTGGAATTATAGGAGGGCAATAATTTAGGTATCAAGCAGAGCTCTGCATAGCTATTGTCCCTTCTCCAGTCCCAAGCAAGGGAGGAGTCTTTATGTTGATAGTGCAGAGACAGATATAAGAATCTCTTTTTTAAAGATTTTTTTATTTATTTGATAGAGAGAGCACAAGTAGGCAGAATGGAGAGGAGAAGCAGGCTCCCTGCTGAGCAGAGAACCCCATGTGGGGCTTGATTCCTGGACCCTGGGATCATGACCTGAGCCAAAGGCAGATGCTTAACGGACTAAGTCACCCAGGCTTCCCTGATGTAAGAATCTATTTTATAGCATCTCTGATTTGGCCAGGAAATGGCCCATTTCATCTGAGCATGCATTGTATGATGTTAAATAACTCTTAACCCACTGAGCCACCCAGGCGCCCCTAAATAGCTCTTTTTTAATTAAAATGAAACCTAGATTTGGGGGGGGGACAAGATGGCGGGGAAGTAGGAGGAGCTGCCTTTTAAACCTCTACCCTAAAGTGAGCTGATTACCAACCAAAGAACTCCGATCACCCATGAAATCAGCCTGAGATCAGAATTATACACGTCTGGATCTCTATAGGGGCAGAAGACACCAGTGGGCAGGTAAAGCGAAGTGGGAACGGCGGACTGATATCGGAACATAAACAAAAGGAAGAGGGAGCCACCAGAGGTGACCGGTTGGAAAGTAATACCCCTAATACGAGTGAGAGTGTCCTGCATCTGGGGGCCAGCATTAACTTGGAGACTGGTTGAAAGCACTTCAAAAGAGCAAAAGAACGCGGGGGGATATTGTGGGAATCGGGGCGGCTAGGGACAGGGGCTTAAGTCCCTGGTCCCAGGACAGAGAGAGTGTGGCGGAGAAACCAGCTCTTAGTCCCTAAGCCGCCAGCGCACCCGAGAACGCGTGGGGTCCAGCTCCTGTGAGCGGCTGGGTGCCTCACCAGAGGACAGAATGCCCAAGCCCTAATATACAGCCTGAGATGTGCGCGCCTCATTCTCCCCTGAAAAGAGGTACACAAAGGCCTGGCCAGTGCTCTGTGACCCGCGCCATTGTTTCAGAGCCTAAGACATGCGCCCCAAATTCTCCCCTGAAAGAGGTGCCCGAAGGCCCAGCCTGGTGCTTTCAGACCTGTGCCCCGTTCTCAGAGCCTGAAAAGCGTGCACGACCCATAGTCTCCCCTGAAATTGGTGCGCACAAGCCGGGCACTCTTAAACCCAGAAAGACCAGGCACTCCCAGCCCAGGCCAGTGGGAAAATCTCAGTGTGCGATCGCTGCTTGGAACCTCTCTGGCGGTCTGGAGCTGCCTAGACAGCTGCCGCTACCGTGGTTTTGGGTACAAGCAAAAGATCCTGCCTCCCCAGGGACCGCAACTTGGAACCTGCTCTGCCAGTGGCCAATTGGGAACTTATTTGGGCTCTACAGACTGAGGCTTCTCTCTGAGAGGGAGGCCAGGATGCAGTTTGTTTTCTTCTAAAACTACAAAAACCATCAAAAGCGCTCAAGGTGAGAGGGAAAAAAAAAAAAAAAAAGTGAACAAACATAAAACCACCAGAGAGCAAAAGCCTGAAAAAAATCAGTTTCCTTAGAACCCACCCCCTTGAGGGACAAATCATTGGCTGAAAACCCACGTGGCAGGCCCCTCCCCCAGAAAACAAACCAAGAAAGGAGAAAAAAAAAAAAAAAAAGAAGAAGACTACAAGAGAACAACAACCACTACTTCGTAGGACAACTTTTATTTTTAACTCGTTCCCACTATTCTGGTTCTTTTTTTTTTTTTTTTTTTTTGGATAATTTTTTAACCTATTTACCATCACAGTGAGAAGTCCAGTACATCAAATTCCATAATAACCTTCTAACCTGAACTTTTTGATACATACACCTGTGTTTTTCTTTTGCATTTCTATTTTTTAATTTTTTTTAAACTCTAGTTTAGTTTAGTCTAGTTTATTCCTTTTTATTTTTATTTTCTAATATTCATATAGAGTTAAACTTCAAAGTAAACCCCTTTCCCCAATCAATACTACCCCTATAGGTAAACCAATTTTTAATCCCCCTTTATCTTAGGAAAGTTGAGTAATTTAACAAAGATATCAAGATACATCCAGGAGGAATCAAACCTTCCTCACCCACACTGAGAATTTATTACCACTCTCCCATCTTTTTCTTCCACCAGTGTTTCTGTGTTTTTGTGTTTGTCCTGATAGTATATAAATCTTATACTTGGGGTTCTTTTTGACAAGGTTCTTCCTTTATTTGCATATATTTTTTTTTCTTCCTCTTGTCATATACTTTTATCAGTCTTTGTGTTTGTCTGTCTTTGATTGTATACTTCATAAATGTTACCTTGGCACCCTTTTGGGCTGAACCTTCTCATTGATCTTCCCTTTCTTTCCTGCCTCTCTCTCTCTCTCTCTTTTTTTCTTTTTCTTTTTCTTTTCTTTTGTTTCTTGTATGGGTGGGGAATCCTGATTGCTCAGAAGTGTTCCAGGGTGCACCTTGACTGCACCACGGTTGATACATCCAGCTACATCTGTTCAGTCATCTCTCACCAAAATGACTAGGAGGACAAATGCCCAACAGAAGAAAAATACAGAGGGTGGACCATCAGCAACAGAGCTAATGGCTATTAACATAGACAATATGTCGGAAAGAGAATTCAGGCTAACAATTATCCAGGCAATAGCTAGGTTGAAGAAAGCCATGGATGACCAAACGAAATTGATTAGGGCCAAACTGAAAGCGACCAGACAGGATGTTCACAATGTTAGGGCTGAGCTGAAAGCTACCAGGGATGAGCTTCACAATGCTCTCAGTGAGTTCCAATCTAATCTAAATTCTCTCAAAGCTAGGGTAACTGAGACAGAAGATAGAATTAGTGATCTGGAGGACAAACAGATACAGAGAAAGGATCAGGAGGAAGCTGGAACAAACAGCTTAGAAACCATGAAAACAGAATCAGGGAAATAAATGATGCCATGAAACGTTCCAACGTCAGAATTATTGGAATCCCTGAAGGCGAGGAGAAAGAAAGAAGTCTAGAAGATATAGTGGAACAAGTTCTTCATGAAAATTTTCCTAATCTCGTGAATGGAACCAGTGTTCATGTACTAGAGGCTGAAAGGTCTCCACCCAAGATTATACATTCCAAAAAACATCATGACACCTGATAGTCAAACTGAGGAATCATAATTGTAGGTATAATCTCTTGAAAGCCGCTAGGACAAAGAGGCTCCTTACTTGCAGAGGAAAGCCCATCAGAATAACATCAGACCTGTCCACAGAGACCTGGCAAGCCAGAAAGGGCTGGCAAGATATATTCAGGGCACTAAATGAGAAGAACATGCAGCCAAGAATACTTTATCCAGCAAGACTGACATTCAAAATGGATGGAGAGATAAAGAGTTTCCAAGACAGGCAAGGCTTAAAAGACTATGCAACCACCAAGCCGACACTGCAGGAAATATTAAGGGGGGTTCTATAAAAGAGGAAAAATCCTTAGAATAGCATTGAACAGAAATATAGAGACAATCTACAGAAAGAAAGATTTCAAAGGTAACACGATGTCAATAAAAACGTATCTATCAATAATCACCCTTAATGTGAATGGCCTAAATGCACCATAAAATGGCACAGGGTTGCAGATTGGATAAAATGACAGGACCAATCCATATGTTGTCTACAAGAGACCCATTTTGAACCTAAAGGTACACGCAGACTGAAAGTGAAGGGGTGAAGAAGCATCTTTCATGCCAATGGGCCTCAAAAGAAGGCTGGGGTAGCGATTCTCATATCAGATAAATTAGATTGTAAACTAAAGACTGTAGTCAGAGATACAGAAGGACACTACATCATTTTTAAAGGGACTATCCACCAAGATGATCTAACAATTGTAAATACCTATGCCCCCAATATGGGAGCAGCCAATTACATAAGAAAACTGTTAATCAAGATAAAGAATCATATCAATATGAATACATTAATAGTCGGAGATCTTAACACGCCTCTCTCAGAATTAGACAGATCATCGAAGCAGAAAATTAATAAAGTAACAAGAGCATTGAATGACACATTAGACCAGATGGACCTCATAGATATATACAGAACATTCCACCCTAAAACAGCAGAATACTCATTCTTCTCAAGTGCACACGGAACCTTCTCCAGAATAGACCACATACTGGGTCACAAATCAGGACTCAGCCGATACCAAAAGACTGAGATTATTCCCTGCATATTCGGATCACAATGTTTTGAAACTGGAGCTCAATCACAAGGAAAAGTTCCGAAGGAACTCAAACACCTGGAAGCTAAAGACCACCTTGCTTAAGAATGCTTGGATCAACCAGGAGATCAAAGAAGAACTGAAACAATTCATGGAAATCAATGAGAATGAAGACACTTCGGTCCAAAACCTATGGGATACAACAAAAGCTGTCCTAAGGGGGAAATACGTAGCCATCCAAGCCTCTCTCAAAAAAATTGAAAAATCCAGAACACAGCAGCTGTCTCTACATCTTAAAGAACTGGAGAATCAACAACAAATCAAACCAGCTCCACACATAAGAAGGGAAATAATCAAGATTAGAGCTGAGATCAATGAGGTAGAAACCAGAGATACAGTAGAATGTATCAATGAAACTAGAAGCTGGTTTTTTGAAAGAATCAATAAGATCGATAAACCATTGGCCACACTAATCCAAAAGAAAAGAAAGTCCAAATTCATAAAATTATGAATGAAAAGGGAGAGATCACAACTAACACCAAGGAAGTAGAAACAATCATCAGAAGTTATTATCAACAGTTATATGCCAATAAGCTAAGCAACCTAGATGAAATGGATGCATTCCTGGAAAACTATAAACTCCCAAAATTGAACCAGGAAGAAATTGACAACCTGAATAGACTGATATCTAGTAATGAGATTGAGGCAGTGATCAAAAACCTCCCAAAAAACAAGAGCCAAGGACCTGATGGATTCCCTGGGGAATTCTACCAAACTTTCAAAGAAGAAATAACACCTATTCTCCTGAAGCTGTTTCAAAAAATTGAAGCAGAAGGAAAACTTCCAGACTCTTTCTATGAAGCCAGCATTACTCTGATCCCCAAACCAGGCAAAGACCCTACCAAAAAGGAGAATTTCAGACCAATATCACTGATGAATATGGATGCTAAGATTCTCAACAAGATCCTAGCAAACAGGATCCAACAGCACATTAAAAAGATTATCCACCATGACCAGGTGGGATTCATCCCTGGGCTACAAGGATGGTTCAACATTTGCAAATCAATCAATGTGGTAGAACAAATTAATAAGAAAAGAGAGAAGAATCACATGGTCCTCTCAATTGATGCAGAAAAAGCATTTGACAAAATCCAGCATCCATTTCTGATTAAAACACTTCAAAGTATAGGGATAGAGGGAACATTCCTGAACTTCATCAAAACTATATGAAAGACCCACAGCAAATATCATCCTCAATGGGAAAAAGCTTGCAGCCTTCCCGTTGAGATCAGGAACATGACAAGGATGCCCACTATCATCACTCTTGTTCAACATAGTATTAGAAGTCCTAGCAACAGCAATCATACAACAAAGAGAAATAAAAGGTATCCAAATTGGCAATGAAGAAGTCAAACTCTCTCTCTTCGCAGATGACATGATTCTTTATATGGAAAACCCAAAAGACTCCACCCCCAAACTACTAGAACTCATACAACAATTCAGCAACATGGCAGGATACAAAGTCAATGTACAGAAATCAGTGGCCTTCATATACACTAACAATGAAAATACAGATAGGGAAATTAGAGAATCGATTCCATTTACTATAGCACCAAGAACCATAAGATACCTGGGAATAAACCTAACCAAAGAGGTAAAGGATCTGTACTCAAGGAACTACAGGACACTCATGAAAGAAATTGAAGAAGACACAAAAAGATAGAAGACCATTCCATGCTCTTGGATCGGAAGAATAAACATTGTTAAAATGTCTCTACTGCCTAGAACAATCTATACTTTTAATGCCATTCTGATGAAAATTCCACTGGTATTTTTCAAAGAGCTGGAGCAAATAATCCAAAAATTTGTATGGAATCAGAAGACACCCGAACCACTAAGGAAATGTTGAAAAACAAAAATAAAACAGGGAGCATCACGCTACCTGATTTCAAGCTTTACTACAAAGCTGTGATCACCAAACAGCATGGTACTGGCATAAAAATAGACACATAGACCAGTGGAACAGAGTAGAGAGCCCAGATATGGACCCTCAACTCTATGGGCAAATAATCTTCGACAAAATGGGAAAAAATATACAGTGGAAAAAGGACAGTCTCTTAATAAATGGTGCTGGGAAAACTGGACAGCTATATGTAGAAGAATGAAACTCGACTATTCTCTTACACCATACACAAAGATAAATTCAAAATGGATAAAAGACCTCAAAGTGAGATAAGAATCCATCAGAATCCTAGAGAAGAACATAGACAGTAATCTCTTTGATATCAGCCACAGCAACTTCTTTCAAGATATGTCTCCAAAGGCAAAGGAGACAAAAGCCAAAATAAACTTTTGGGACTTCATCAAAATCAAAAGCTTCTGCACAGCAAAGGAAACAGTCAAAAAAACAAAAAGGCAACCCACGGAATGGGAGAAGATATTTGCAAATGACAGTATAGACAAAAGGTTGATATCCAGGATCTATAAAGAACTCCTCAAACTCAACACACACAAAACAGATAATCATATCAAACAATGGGCAGAAGATATGAACAGACACTTCTCCCATGACAACATACAAATGGCTATCAGACACATGAAAAAATGTTCATCATCACTAGTCCTCAGGGAGATTCAAATTAAAACCACATTGAGATATCACCTTACACCAGGTAGAATGGCCAAAATTAGCAAGACAGGAAACAACATGTGTTGGAGGGGATGTGGAGAAAGGGGAACCCTCTTCCACTGTTGATGGGAATGCAAGTTGGTGCAGCCTCTTTGGAGAACAGTGTGGAGATTCCTCAAGAAATTAAAAATAGAGCTTCCCTATGACCCTGCAATTGCACTCCTGGGTATTTACCCCAAAGATACAGATGTCGTGAAAAGAAGGGCCATCTGTACACCAATGTTTATAGCAGCAATGGCCACGGTCGCCAAACTGTGGAAAGAACCAAGATGCCCTTCATCGGATGAATGGATAAGAAAGATGTGGTCCATATACACTATGGAGTATTATGCCTCCATCAGAAAGGATGACTACCCAACTTTTGTAGCAACATGGACGGGACTGGAAGAGATTATGCTGAGTGAAATAAGTCAAGCAGAGAGAGTCAATTATCATATGGTTTCACTTATTTGTGGAGCATAACAAATAGTATGGAGGACATGGGGAGTTAGAGAGGAGAAGGGAGTTGGGGGAAATTAGAAGGGGAGGTGAACCATGAGAGACTATGGACTCTGAAAAACAATCTGAGGGTTTTGAAGTGGCGGGGGGTGGGAGGTTGGGGGAACCAGGTGGTGGGTATTATAGAGGGCACGGATTGCATGGAGCACTGGGTGTGGTGCAAAAATAATGAATACTGTTATGCTGAAAATAAATAAAAATTAAATTTAAAAAATGAAACCTAGATTTATATAATTTTTGCTCATTAGTTTCAGTTTTGCCTTTTGTTCAAACAAAACAGCTACCTCCTCTATCTCAGAACATTATAAACATTTAAAGGCTACCTCTCTAACCCTCTCTACCGTACACCTTTTATTAATCCTCTTGCTTCTAGTTGCTTACGCCACTTTCCAGCAGGACATGGTTTCTAGATTTCTTCACCCTTGAAATGAATAACTATAGAAGATGCTTATGGATTAAACTAAGAATTTTATACTTTTTATGTCATTAAAGGAAAAACCCAAGTTTTAGAATCGTTTTAGTTATATCCAAATTAAGCTGTTCTCTTAACTATTTTGGGAAAAGTCTCCTCTTTTGAGGTGAAAGGGAAATACCTATTTCCTTGAAAGACTTTTAAAAATGGACTAATAGTAATGGGCTCTTATATGTGCTTAGTGTTTTTAGCAAGCTTATTTCTCACAATTCAGAATACTGTATAAACAGTCATTTTCACTCTAAACATCTAATGAATTAACTGATTTACCTAGAACTTCTTTAAATTTATTCAGTAGGCATTTACTGACTATGAACTGGGAATTTTGTTAGGTGTTATGACAATGAACAAGGACAACCTCCAGTCCTTGACCTTAGAGGAAGGAGTCATTGATTGAGTATTCATGCAGGGTATCAGCTGTGATAGAAGAGAATCCACAAAAATCCATGAGAAAACTAAATAGATACATTTAGTCCAACCAGGGGGCTTAAGGAAGGTATTTTAGTCAATTCAGGCTGTTATGACAAAATTCCATGTATACCGGGTCTGCTAAACAACAGACACTTATTTCTCATAGTTTTGGAGGCTGTCCATAACCAAGGAGCCTATAGATTTGATTCTTCACGAGGGCCTCCCTCCTGACTTGCAGATAGCTGCCTTCTGGCTGTGTTCTCACATGGCCAAGAGAAGAAGCTCTGGCCTCTTCTTTTTCTTGTAAAGACACTAATGCCTCATGACCTCATATAAATTTAAATTACCTCCCAAAGAACCCAGTTGCTACTATCATCGCATTGAGAGGTAGGGCTTCCTTAGATGAATTCTGGAAGCACATTGACATTCAATCCATAACATCAGGCTCCACCAAGGAAGTGACATTGGAGTTGTAACATGAAAAACAGGTGAAAATTAACCAGGCAAAGATATTGGAGAGACAGTTGTGGCAAGGAGGCAGCCATCAAGTCTCTGAAGTGGAAGAGAACAAGATGGAAACAAGGCATGACTCAGAAGCTCACTTAAGCCCATTTTGGCTAATACACTAAGATGGGGAGTCAGGAAGAGGGGTGCAAGATGAATCTGAAGAGTGTGGCCTGGGCCAAATTATGTAGAGCTTTGTGGGCCATGTTAGAAATTGTCTTCTTATCCTAATAATAAGAAATCTTTAGAGACTTTTATCAGAGATGCCCTAGTGTTAAAAACTCCCTCCAGGGGTGCCTGGGTGGCTCAGTGGGTTGGGCCTCTTCCTTTGGTTCAGGTCATGATCTCCTGTCCTGGGATTGAGCCCCACATCGGGCTCTTGGCTCAGCGGGGAGCCTGATTCCCCCCTCTCTCTCTGCCTGGCTCTTTGCCTACTTGTGATCTCTGTGTGTCAAATAAATAAATAAAATCTTAAAACAAACAAACAAAACACACAAACAAAAGAAACTCCCTCTAGACACAGTATGGAGAGTAAACTGGAGTGGGGTGCCCAGAGAATGCAAGAATAATCCTAGTGAGGCCTGATGGTGGGTGTTTGAGTGTGATACATACAGATTTGAGAGACAGCTAGAGGTAAAATTGAAGGGACTGGGTGTGTGGGATTCAGGGACCAAAGAACAATGTGTCAGAGTGACACATTTTCCCTTGTGCAACTGATTGGGTGGTGGTGCACAGGAATGTGATTGAAAATTAGGAGTAAAAGGTATGGAAAGGAAGAAAAGGAACTTCATGTTGGACATGCTAAGTTAAAATGTCATCAGAAAGTGCTGGGAGACAGGCCTGGGTACAAGAGTGTTGTGCATGTGGATGAGGTCATCAAAACAAAAAACTCTCCCTTTACTATCCCTAAGGATAGTACAGGGTGTGTGCTTGGGGTATACAACCACCCACCACCTCACAAGCACATGCAACATTACCAGTAAGACTAGGAAGCAGCTAAGCTCACATGATATGCAGAATATATACTTCTCTCTCTATGCCAAGGGGATCTACTCCCCAAAGTTATCTGTTGAATGTAAAGTTCCCTTCAGCTAACCAAGGAATGCTAAAGAGCATTTCTCAGAACAATTAGCCCAAGGCAAACTACCCTGCAAGTTTTTGCCTGTGAGCTGAAATGTGAACCTACACTTGAAAAACTACCTCCCAGGAATTCCCCTGTAAGAATTGTGTCCAGACCATTCCTTTGCAGACTCAGTTAGAAACTAAGAGGGAAAAGGTGGGGGGGGGGAGCTGGGTTGCTCAAGTGTTAAGTATCCTACTCTTGATTTTGGCTCTTCTCATGATCTCGAAGTCCTGAGATCGCCCCACTCCAGGCAATGCCTGGTCCTGTGCTGGGCTCCACAGATTCAGTGAGAAGTCTGCTCGAGAGAGGAGTCCGCTGGAGATGCTCTCCCTCTCCCTCTGCCCCTCCCCCTGCTCATGTGCATTTTCTCTCTCTCTCTCTCTCTCACAAATAAATAAATAAAATCTTTAAAAAAAAAAAAAAGGAGCAGAAATGTGTCTTAGAGATCATCCTCACTTCATATATAATAAATTAAGTCTCAAAACAAAGACATATTTAGACAATGGCAAGAGCAGTTCTCTCCTCTCACTTTAGGTTTTTTTTTTTCTTTTTTGAATATCTCTAAAGTGAGAACAGAACACACTGATAGCATGTTATTTGCATTCCAGCTGCTGAAGAGAACAATTTGGGGACCAAAGTAGAAGACATTGTGTTCTTGGACTCTGCGTTCTGACAGCTATTCCAGGCAGTAAGTAATAAAATTTTATTCATGATACTGTGTTCAGTACTCACTGAAACTGTCAGACTAGTCATTGGGATGGATTTTCCAAATTAGTGAGTGGGAGTAAGTTGCTAATCCTTTTAAAGAACATCTATTTATTCCCAAATTATAAAGAAAACCAACAGGTACCTAGCTCAACTGCCACTTCAATGGTTTGATTACTCTTAGAAGTCAACTCTCACAAGGACCTTTATTGGAATGGTGAGCATAAGGCACAGCAAGGGCTTTGTCATCATTACCATCCTAACTGGTGGTAAATACTGAAATATTGTTAATAAAAACAACCTTGCAGCTTGGTCCTATTTATCTTTAGGGTTTTAAATCAAAATCAATGTGACTTTCAAAAGTAAACCTCAGGTAGAGTTTAAAATGCTGAGTATGTATGAATTATGTATATGTTCAAAGCCTAAGGCCTCAGGTGCATTGTTACTAAATCAAATGCCATAAATATAAATTCATTCCAATAGTTCATTGGAGGTGATTAGGGCTCCTGCCCCATGCCACACAATATTAGCATAGGAGGTAAGAAGAGCACTGCTCACATGGAGAGATATAGGCACATGTAGGAGTTAGAATGGTCCAGTGATGATGCTATTAATAAAAGCCAACATAGTCATGATTGAGAACTCATCTAAGCTGTTTAACAATTTGGCCATATACTTTTGAGGAATGCCAACTCAATGTGTGAAAATTCTTGCTTTTGGATTCACAAATGAATAAGACTGGATTCTCTCCCCATAATAAATCATAATCTACTGGGTGATTTACATGCCTAATTACAATAACACAAAACAAACAAGGAGCAGTGGGAGAGGTCATAAGCTCAATTCAAATAGGCCTGTTTATTTTCTTTTCAACATCCCAGAGAAACGTTTGGTGTTGCTATAATGTTTGGTGTACTCTAAATTCATTTGTTTGAGAGCTAACATAAACACCATACATAACAAATATAATAATGTAACAAAGTATTGGCCAGAAGTTACTTATTATAAAATTTAAGAACTAAAAGTCACTTAGTCCAAATTGGTCTTCTCGAAGTTGTGAGAATCAAGACCAAGAAAGTTTAATTTCATACATAGGATAATTTATCATCTTCTTAATCTTAACCATATAAGTGCACACATATATCCATGCATATTTATATACTTACAAAAATATAAATATATAGTATAATGTGTATAAATACTATATATATAACAATGCATGTTTATGTTTTTCTGCATATATAAATGAGTGGATAGATATAGATGAATAATGGCTAGTGGATTATTTTTAGAACCATCAGTCAATTGTATTGTATTGGAACCAACTTCATTTGGCATCATTTGCTAAATGAACTGCTTAATTTATTTTTGTATCTCTTCCCTGAACTCCACAAGTAAAAGTAATTCTCTTAAGAAGTCTGGGAAGTGAAAGCAATGAATGATAGAACTTCCATGAACCTTAAAAGGTAGCATCACCTAAGCTAAGTTATATTTATTACCAAGCCATCACTTCCTCTGCAACACATATCAAGTAATTAGCTTAAGGGACTCGGCTTTCTATAATGCAGAAAATGAGCTGATGGAGAACCTTCATCTTCTATCTCATATGAAATAGACTCCAAAGAAATAGTGACAAAGGGAAATTTAATTTGTAACTGAGGAGGCAAGAGATTAGATAGCCCTGGTGGAATGAGCTCTGAGACTTGCTGGAACTTAAATATGAGTCTTTTATAGCAGAGATTTATTAAACTCAACCACCTCTGTGGACTATCTCTTTGCCAAAATCAATCCCCATTCTGATATTTCCCCATGGACTACACAAATGATAACAGAAAGGGCTTTGGCTCTGTCACTATAAAAACTGTAGGCTTATTTCATATTTCATTTGTATGGTAAGCTGTCCGAGGGGAGAAATGAGGTTGTAGGAAAAGACAGAGAATAATCAAATCAATTTTTTAGACTGGGAGGTGGAGACCACTTTCAGAATCTTCACAAGGTGAAAACAAAGCACTGAATTGTCCTCATGAAAAACCATAAGGTTGATGGGCCCAAATGAGGCTTGTACAAATAAGGCCAGAGCAGCAATATAAGAAAAATAAATCCATCTCAAAGAGTAAGAAACAATTACACATTAGATTCTTTCTAATAGAACTCTTTCTGCTTAGGGCTTCAAAGCATTTTTCCTTCTCTCCTCTCATTTAATCCTCACTGAATTTTCTGAGGTAAAGACAGATGGGATATCCCTTTATTTTATTGATAGAACAAGAAAAACCAGCAGTAGACTATAAGGTTGCTAAGAGATGAGAGTGGTCCATGGCTTAGCAATTTTGGATTCATGTTCTTGAGAACTTGTCTCTCATCCCTCATTTCTCATCTTCCCCTAATCTCACCTCATTTCAGACAATATCTCTGTTTGGGAGGCAGCTAATTGAGTTTCTTACTGTCATCCTCTCTTTGTACATACCCCAAAACATCTGAACCAAATTTAACTATGTGTACTGACCAACTGGCTTCAGTTAATCAAGTGACTATGCCTTTCATATTAATGGATGCAGTAGAATTTTCTGGAAAATAATACATGGGTCATGTGTCCAAAGTCATTTTGTGCTAAATCTACCTCATTCCTACCCATTTAATTCCAGTGCTCTTGGAGTTTCATAAATAATGCTATATTCATCTCTATTAAAAGGACCATTTTTACTTTATAGAGCTGTGATGCTTTTTGTCACTATTCTTCTCAGTCAGGATTCTCTTCTTTTGAATTCAGCTCAAGGAAACAAGTCATTTTTTATGACACATGTTATATGGTTTCACATTGCTTCTATCACAAAATCTAAGGGATTTGGTTAAGACTTCCTTTGTTGATCTTCCCATAGAATTCAGTTTAAAAAATGCCTCAACTTAAGCAAAAAAAATATTAAATTTTCTAATTTTCCATGGGATAAAATAACATTTGTGAATCTATAAATTACATATATTTAAATGGTTACCCATGAATTTTGAGATGGCAGGCAATAAAATAAATTTCCTTAGGGTATCTTCTAAATACATCTACTGTATTGAAATCTAATTTCTTACTTATCGGAGGTAGTTCTACATCTAATCAACTATTTGGTTAGGTCTCATTCTCTTACATTACAGGAAAACACATGTAATAAATAAGCTTCATTACCATAACTACCTTGGAGAAATGGCCTACTTTGTCTGGTTCTCTGGTTCCCAAAATCTCAGTTGTACTTAACAGCTGTGTCCATCCATTCCAGAAAATAATGATCATAACAATGATGAGCATTCATTGGACACTTCTAATGTACCATTGTTCCCATGGCTTTGCATAAACACACTTTTTAAATTTTGATGACAACTTTGTGACAGACTGCTATCAGCCCCATTTTGCAACACCGAAAAACAGACAAAGAAACAAATAATTTTATGAAAATATGGCAGAGAACCTGAATAGACATTTCTCCAAAGAAGACATACAGATGGCTACCAGACACATAAAAGATGTTCAACACCATTAATCATCAGGGAAATGCAAATAAAAACCATAATATCACCTCACCCAAGTCAGAATAGCAGTATCAAAAAGGTAAAAATAACAAGTATTGGCAAAGATGTGAGAAAAGGAAAATCTTGTGCACTGTTGGTGGGAATTTAAATTGGTCCAGCCACTCAAGAAAATGGTACGGTGTTTCTTCACAAAACTATGAATAAAAATATCATACGATCCAGTAATTCTACTTCTGGGTATATACCCAAAAAAACAAAAAACAGTAATTCAAAAATATGTATGCATCTGTGTGTTTACGGCAGCTCTATAAAATAGCCAAGTTATAAAAGCAACCTAAGTGTCCATCAATAGATGAGTAGATAAAGATATTACATTCCACACAGTGGAATATTTCTCAGCCATAAAAAAAAAAAATGAAATCTTGCCGTTTGCAACAACACGATAGACCTAGAGGGTATCATGCTAATAATACCTGAATAATATCTAATAGTCTGAATAAGTCAGACTAAGAAATACTGTATGATTTCACTTATATGTGAAATCTAAAAAACAAAAATCTAAAGAAGCTAAAAAAAAAAAGCTAGCAAGCAACGAGCATTAAACAAACAAACAAAAAACAGGAAATAGAAACAGAGTCATAAATATATTAGGACAAACTGGTGGTTGTCAGAGGGAAGGAAAGTGGAAAAATTGGCAAAATAATAAAGGGTATTAAAAGATCAAACCTTGTAGTTACAAAATAAATAGCTCACAGAGATGAAAAGTATAGCAGAGGGAATATAGTCAATAATATTGTAATAATTTGTATGGTGACAGATGGTAACTATACTTACTGTGGCAAGCATTTTGTAAAGTGTAGAATGGTCAAATCACTATGTTGTACACCTGAAACTAATATAATATTACATGTCAATTATACTTCAATTAAAAATTTAAAAATAAAAAATGTAAAGAAATGGCAGGGAAAAAAAGTTAAGTGACTCCAAGGCAGGTAGATCCAGGCCCTTAGCTTCCAAATTCTGTTGTGTTAATCTATTGCATCTCTGTCTAACAATATCAGATATTGGAGGCAAGTAACTTGGTTCTTCATAAATAACTAAAAATGACTCATTTTAAAGCATAATTCACCCTCAAATAAAATTATATGAAATTTATTCTACAGGTATTCTAAGTATAACTGGATACATGAAAGTATAAATGTTATATAGTAGAAAAGATCCTGTCCGAAATTCCAAGGTCCCGTTCTTAAAGATGGTTTCTAGCCCTAAATGCAGCCTGGGTCCACCTTGTTTATTGTCCTTTTTGCTCAACTGGCCCCCACCCATATCATGGAAACCATAGTCTTTGTATGTTGAATTTACTTACACAGGAATATCTAACACTTATTCATTCCGAAACTTTTTGTTCTGTGGTTTTGTCTTGCTGTCTCTCATACCATCTCCAAATGTGCACAACTTACATTTACTTCTGATTCTCCTTACTTTGCTAACCTTTGCAGTCCTTTTCCTCTGGTCTGTGCACCCACCATCACCTCTCAACTCTGCAAGTTTGTAGATCTGAACAATCTCTTTGTTTCAGGAAGATACTTCATTAGCCTTACTCTTGCAAACAAATTACTGAAATCACATCCGCTCTAGGTTCCTTGCTACAGAATGTATCTTTGCACGAGGCTAAAGTAGGTAGAGTGTGTTGTGATAATAGCATGGACATGCTTCTATAATTTCTCTCTGAAAATGGTGTTTATCTTTCACCAGAGTGCAAAATCTCTGAGTAGAGGAGCCCTGTCTTTTTCAAATCACCTGTACTTAGCACAATACCTGGAACATTGTTGGCAAGAGATGAAAGGCTTTTGAACTGAAAGAAAAATTTACCTCTGTTTTGCAGGGTATGTGAGGGAGAGGATGGGTTGAGGGAGAGGAGAATCCAGGAATAAAGCTGAATAATAAGCCACCTCTTTTCAAATGCAGGACTGGGATTTCAAGAGGAATAGGGATGGAGGAAGTTCATTACCAGAACAGAGGAATAGTCAGAAACTATCAAGACAGAACATAAGTGCAGAACAAACTAAATGCTTAGTGACTCAGCTCAACGAAGAGATTAAGGAAGCCATAAAACAGCTCAAAGACCTTTTGATACTGACAATGTGTAATTAATCAATTATTTCTTAAGCACCTGATATGGCCATAGCATTATGCCATCCACAAAATATTATGGATGTGTTCAGAAAAAAGAAATGTCCTCTAGAAGATAAAAATTAAATCTGTGAAAAATGAAATCTGCGTATAACAAACAACTAGAAAATCATAAAAAGCAGTATCCAATTAACTACTATACTACATAGTATGGATTAACTGCTTCATTCATTTATTCATTCAATAATATCAAGAGGATCCTATATGTACTTTCTCTTGTCAGGTACTTAGAGAAAGAGACTTTGTGAACTCAGTGTGATGGTGTAAAGCTTTTCTCTTTTGTTAGCGTTAATAGTTGTTGAGTCTATTAAAGGGGAATTATAACACTTCCACCAAGAAAGAGGCAGATATAAGGTCCAGATAGATTTTGTTGGATATACATTGCAGAATACATCTCAGATGCTATGAGCATCTCAAAACTTAGGAATTGCAACCTATTGGGACTTTTTCCTCTTTACATTGTGATGTTCCCAAATAATTATTTTGATCATCAGTATTTGTAATCTACCGCAAACTGAAAATTCAGCCTTACAGCAGTATCTTAAATCAGTCAACTGTTTTAGAAATTCTTGAATTCAAACTGCTGTATACAGGATGTTTGCTATCAGGATAATTTGAGATCTAGGGCATCAATCTCAATTCCAGGATTTACTCAGTTTATTTCTGAACTGATTTTTCGCTGATGTTTCATTTGGGGAAACTACATATGAATTGTTGTGCTGTGATGAATCTAAATGTATGATCTAATCCAGCTCCAGGGCTGTGTTAAGTCACTGCTCGGCAGGACACTGCGAGTGTGTGGAATGCCAATATGATGAAACACTGGTTGCAGGAAATAAATTTTAAAGGCTCTACATTTCTAAATCAGAAGGAGCCACTTTTACTGCTCTGAATGTTCCTCCAGATGACAATCTGTGGGATTCCAGAAATGAAATGACAAGCCACTCCACTTTGGAATTCTATATATTGAATTATGATTTACAGAATGGCCCATCTCTTTTAAGAGAAGTAAATCTAACCTCGTAGTTTACTACCACACACTTTTCCCCCACAGTAATGTAGTTGTTTGGAGGAAATCAAGGAGCAAAGGAATGAATTAAACAGGGTCAGCCATTGTGCTTCCCAGTGACCCTTTCACCAAAAATAGGTAAGTTGTTTTGAAGTCCATTGCCCCCCCCAACCCTATCCAGGAATAGATTTGAGTGGAATCTTCTCATTATCTTCTCCTAACACCCGTCCAAAGGTCAGATAGAAGAAATTTCCTGCGTTCCATCAGCAGATGCTCAATGACACTATGCTCATATAGCACTAAGATGACATGCAAAGCATATTTCTGTATCACACAGTTCCAAGCCCTCTATTGAGACAGTGGCAGCAAAAGGAACTTATACTCCAAATTTATGTGTAAGTAGAAAACAAATTTCCTTTGCTCTTATTTTTGTTGTCTTTAAATTTAAATGAAATTTATATGCAATAAATACATGGATCTAAAGTGTATAGATCATAAGTTTCTGTTTTTACATTTTGACATTTTTTTTATGGCTGTATAACTACCACACAAACCAAGATAGAGAACATTACAAATTTTATCCTACTTTTTAAATTTAATCCACCCTCGGAGCAATCATGTGTGATTGTATGTGTGTGTGTATACACACACACACACACACACACACGTATATATGTATATATATTTAATATATATTTATATATTTAAATATATATTCCGGGTATAAGTCCTATGTCAGATAGTTTTTGCAATAATTTTCTCCCTGTTTGTGGCTTACTTATTTATTTTTTAAATGGTGCCTTTCGAAATTAATGTTTAGTTTTGATAATGTCCAAATTTTCTTTTCTGTTTCATGCCTCTATGTCTTATTTAAGAAATCTTTACCTACCACAGGTCATGAAGACTGTTCCTGTGTTCTACTCTAGAAGTTCTGTAGTGTCTATATTTACCTTTAAGATTCTCTTCAAGTTAATTTTGTGTATTGTGTGAGGTAAGGGTGGAGGTTCATTTTTTTCTGTTATAACAACCGAGTTGTCCAAGAACCATTTCTTGAAAAGATTCACCTTTGCCTGTTGAATTCTCTTGGCACTGCTGTAAAAAAAATCACTTGATAATATATGTGTGAGTATACTCTGGACTCTTTATTTAGTTCTATTATTTGTTGGCCATTCCCACAATACTACACTATCTTATTATGTTCAGTTCATCATCAATATTGAAATCATCTAGTATAAGTTTTCCAACTTTGTTGTTCTTTTTCAGGTATGTTTTGTCTGTTCTGGGTCCTTTGTATTTCTATATAAATTTCAGAATCAGTCTGTGCGTTTCTGTAAACAGCCTGTTGAATTTTGACTAGGACTACATTCAATGTACGGACCAAACTGGGGAGAATGGGCATTTTTTAAAAAATAGTGAATTTTCCAATCCACAAAGGCATATCTCTCCATTTATTTAAATCTTTTACATTTTTCTCAGCAATAGTTTATAGTTTACTATGTAGAGTTTTGCACATCACTGATTACATTTACTTCTTGGCATTTGGTATATTTTTAGGCCAGTAAAAATTTTAAATATTATTGTCAATAGTTAATTTCTAGTTTATATTCTGTGTATTCTGTATATCATATGATATTGCTAAATACACTTACTAGTTCTGGTATATTTTTGTAAACTTCTTATGTAAACAATTATTCCATCTATAAATGAAGACAATTTTAATTTTTAATTAATTTTAAGTTATTTACTTATTTATTTAATTTGCTTTTTTTGGGCTAGTTTGTACTATCAGCAAAATAATAACAATAGCATCTCATAAATGTAGTTTCTAATTTTTATAACTAAAGCCAGAACAATTTTGATAACTAAAGCTCAAACTTCTTGAGTAATTCATAAGGCTACCAGCAATATACAGGAGTGCCTATTCCCTTAAGTACTCACTAGAACAAGATGTTCTAGATAATGTTACCATTACTTAAAACTTTTATCAGTCTGATGGATAAGGAATGGTTCCTATAATCCTTTAAACTTATAAGAATATAGCATAAAGATTAAAAAAATGATTTTATTAATATAACATAAATATAGAAAATTTAATAGCTTTTCTTTTTATTACCAGTACACAGAAATGGAAAATGGAATTACTAGTCTTTTAATTGTTTAGAAATGTGTTTACTGAGAAGACATAGAGCCAATATGAATAAACTTATTAAATATAAACAAATATAAAATAAGATAATATTGTTATGTGCAATACAATCCCATTGTGAATCTTAATGCCTTTTGTTTTGTTGAGAGAACGAGATGAAAATATTTTAAAGTGTAGATGATGGAATGAAGCTCTGAGAATAATAAAAACGATAAAAATGAGGAATACTGAAGAGGAGCTTGCTTTCCAGCTATTAAAAATTACTGTGAAGCCGCAATCAAGCACGGGGATAGGCATATAGGTTAGAAGAACAAGAAATATAAACCAGAATTATGTGAAATGATCAAAGTTTACAATTTCAGTTCACTGGGATTTTTTGAAAAATTAATATAGTGTTCACATAGACAGTCGTTTATCTGGAAGAAAACAGCTAGTTCACTTTTCATTTTACACAAAAATATACATTTGATACAATTGGTTGTATTAATACTAAAAATAGTATGAGAATGTGTAGGAAGATTTTATATGACTTTCTATAAGAGACATCCTTAGGTAAGGTGGGAATTCATAAACCATAAAGGAAATGAATATGTTAGGCATAATATATTTAAATTTAATAAATAGTTAATGCCAAAGAATACATAATACAAATTTCATTCCAATTGCAAATATATTTATACATAACAGATACCAGATATCATTAAAAATAAGACTAAGAAGAATATTGACAACACATATAATTGATTGCAGCAAACATAAAAAGATGTTCTATAAAGAGATAATGGAGAAAAACATTTAATTGAAAAATGTGCAAAAGGTTTAAATGGGCAATTCACCAAAACAAATTCAAAGGGTATGTGTGTATGTGTGTGTGTGAGATTCTTTTATTTAAAGAAAGTCATTATTCCCCTTGTAGAAGTGATGACTAATTACAAAGAATATAGGCAATAAAGAAAAGTACTTTTAAAGGACAAAAGAATCCCAAATTCCCCCATTAGAAATAACATATATTAATCCTAGTTCAACAGAATTCCAGATACTATTCTCTGCATCTCCACAGATAAAATAGTTTGATAGATGGGTAAATTACTTTTATATAAAAATGGTTCATAATGTATAAATATTTAAGTCAAAATATTGAATTCCTTTTTGCTTGAATTCAACTGAAGAAAAAGACACTGAAGAAAAATTGAAATCATTGCTGGACTTTAGAAACCACTCATTCACCAAAGCAAATATATCCTTCAAGGTCATAAGTTTGGGGATTTTTTTTTCAAACATAGTAAAGGGCTGTCATCAGTTTTTTGGTTGTTTTTTTTTACTATTTTTTAAAATTATTTTTTAAACTATTTTTTAAACTACATTTCCATTACTCACCACTGTAAAAAATGAAGAAAATAGCAATCTCATATCTTTTACACATCTTCTTTCTCTCAAACTTAATTATTTTTATTTACACTGCCAAATTCAAATTACTTAAATTCTATTCTATATCCTGTAATTGTCTGGATTGGTTCTATTTTTTTAAATCAGTACCCACAATCAATTCTTTTTTTTTTTTTTAAAGATTTTATTTATTTATTTGACAGAGAGAAATCACAAGTAGATGGAGAGGCAGGCAGAGAGAGAAAGAGGGAAGCAGGCTCCCCGCCGAGCACAGAGCCTGATGCGGGACTCGATCCCAACCCTGAGATCATGACCTGAGCCGAAGGCAGCGG
This sequence comes from Neogale vison, assembly GCF_020171115.1. Classification (NCBI taxonomy): domain Eukaryota; kingdom Metazoa; phylum Chordata; class Mammalia; order Carnivora; family Mustelidae; genus Neogale; species Neogale vison. The sequence continues at coordinate 92,791,799 of NC_058093.1, read as the reverse complement.
CCCAACCCACTGAGCCACCCAGGCGCCCCCCACAATCAATTCTTTAATCATGGCTCTTCATTTCTAAGTTCTTTGTTCTAATCTTTGCTAGATTTCAAGTGCTGTTTTGAAGAAGAGTTCAAGGGTCTATTTTTTAAATGCATATGGATATTTCATTTGTCTTTAGAACCCTGACATACTGCTTTGAACCTCTGGGGTATCGTTCTGTTATTTTCTGGCACTGAATGTTGCTGAGCACAAGGCTCATGTTAGTTAGCTTGAACTTCTCCCATCATTCCAAGGTTTTTCGTAGCTGAATGAGTACACTTTTTTCTTTTTTGTTGTTGCTAAATAAATAACGCTATAGAACATAACTCAACATTGTCTTTTCATATTTTCCTGAAACGTAGTGTCTTCTCTCAATTTGCTGAATCAGTTTTCTTCATTTAATGAAAAATTTCTGTTTAAAATTTTGGAAGCTATTTCTTTTTCCTGTTCCATTTGTGAGAGTCTCTTCTTCAGGGGACACTGTTGTTAGCTCATCTTTCTCTGTTCATGGATTTTCTCTATTGGCTTTAAAATATTTCCCTTCTGTCTTTTCCTTCTCTCTGTATTCACTCTATTTCTGATTTATCCTCTGTGTCTTTATTTTCAGTTTTACCTCCATTTTTGTTCCTTGCTCTTTCTCTTATTTATTATTTCTATATCAGTGTTTGCTTATTCCAATTTCAATCACCCTAAAGAATCTCATTTTGTTTTAACTGGATTCATCTCCATGTAACACGTAAAGAATTTCCTTCTTTTTCTTTGGATATTTTCTTCAAGCACAGGTTTTGTTCCTTGCATGCTGTTTCCCTTTCCTGTCATTCTTCCCCTCTAGTATTTTGCATATTTGCATATTCCTGCTGTGTGACTTTGCAGTTGGGCTGTTTTTCCAGAGTAGTTAACTTTGACATCATAGTGTTTGGGGAGAGTGGTAGGGGTGCCAAGTCCAACTGAGATGACATAAGCTCTAACTGTTAACATCCTAGGCCAGCATGGACTTGAGAAACCCTGGGTTTGGCCCTTGACCCCCCTTTTCTGACCTCTCTCCTGCCATTCATTCCTTCTAGCTTGCACTGGCAACAAGCATGTTTCTACCTTTGGACCTTTGCATTTAATATTTCCTCTGCCAGAAACACTCTTTCCCACATACTGCATCCTGTATATATCACTTTATTTATGATTACTCAAATGTCCCTGCCTCTGAGAAGGCTTCCAAGGTATCCTCTCTCTCTGTGCAGCTATCACTTTCTATACCATTATCTTATTTTATTTTCTTCTTAACAGCACATATATGATCAACACTGACATCATACTGTATTCTATTTGCACTGTTTTTCTCAAGCTGATAGAATGCCCCCATTACAGCACAAGGATGTTGCCAGTAGAATTATCTTGTATACACAATCCTAAACATGGTTCATATAGGCTCTCAGTAAATTTCTGATAAATTGATAAATGAAATAAATGTTAGGCAGGAAGCCAGACATGAGTGATGAACTTAGACGTCCTGAGGGAGAGTTTCAACCTAGGACAGCCCAGGGACCACCCCATTCCACCCACCTAGAAGTTCCTTTACTGTTGCAACATCCCAGCAGAGGAAGAGTTAAGTGTGTTGCGCTTGTTGCACTTGTGCAGAAAGCAGCAGCTACTTGTCTATCTGACCTGTGTCTCTAGAATAGAAATAATGTGGTTTCCTAGCTGGTGCAGGCATTTTGTATAAATCTTGGGAAAGGACAAGCATAGTTGGCTAATTATCATGTAATTCAGGCCTGTCCCTCAAATGTTGCAACCCTAGGACCTACCTGAAAGAAAAAAAAAAATAAATTGACATACCTACCCCCTGGAGTTTCCTGCATTTTTGTCTCTCTTGAGTGGCCCACTCCTCCCTTGGAGTGTACTTCAATAAAACTTTGCTCTGCTTTACTTTCATTTTGCTGCCTTAATTCTTTACTGTGACAGCAAAAAGAATTGAGGTTTCTTTCTTTTTCCATTTTACTCTCCATAACCTAAGTACCAGCTGCTGATATTGGGGATAATTAAGAATGGACAATATTTATAAACTATCCTGAATAGAAATTGTCTCCTTTTCTTCTGTATATTCAATTAAACAGATTGAGTTTTTGTTATTTTTAGCTGTCTTTTTATTTTTTTTTAAGATTTTATTTATTCATTTGTCAGAGAGAGAGCGAGCCAGAGCGAGCACAGGCAGAGTGGCAGACAGAGTCAGAGGGAGAAGCAGGCTCCCTGTGGAGCAAGGAGCCCGATGTGGGGCTTGATCCCAGGACGCTGGGATCATGACCTGAGCCGAAGGCAGCCGCCCAACCAACTGAGCCACCCAGGCGTCCCTGTCTTTTTATTTTTTGAAGGTCTTCCTTAAAGGATATAATAAAAGAATAAGTGATCTGACTTAGAACTCAGAAAACAACCCGGAAATGAATCAAATGGATAGTAAAAATAACAGTTGCCAAGTTTTAAGCACTTACTATGATTCATACTCTATATTTCTTTATACAAATTAATTTTAACTTTTTATAACAACACTACAGGTAATTTTTATCCTAATTTGACAAATAAGAAAACTAGGCTTACCAAACATGAGGTTGTATGGCTAACAAGTGCTGGAAAAGTGATCAAATTTAGGAATTTCTTATTCTACCACCTGCAATCCTTCTAATATACCAAGTTAGACAAATATAAAAATAGATGTCTCCATAAAGGAAGGAGACAGAATTCTCTGAATTATTTCCCTTAGAAAAATAGAGTGAACCTGATTGCTGATGCCTAGGGAGATGGAAAGAACACTTCACACCCTCTGGTCCTGACTGGTGTTTCAAAGTTTCTATTCAGAACAAGTTACTTAACCTCTATGGACATTATTTTTAAAATAGGTGTCTGGCAGGTTATGATATTCCATAGATGTTTGATATATATGCATATATCAATCCATGAAAAAATGGTGTTCACTGCATGTTCACAAAGCTTCCTCCTAATGTCAAGTCTAACTCCCACATGTCCTCGCTACTAATACTACATTGAAATGACTCCTAAATATTTATTCTGTTTCTACATGAAACTAACACAGTATTTATTTATTTATTTAAAAAGATATTTATTTATTTATTTAAAAAGATATTTATTTATTTATCTATCAACGAGAGAGAGAGAAAGCACAATCGGTGTGGGGGGGGGCAGAGGGAGAAGCAGGCCCCCTGCTGAGCAAGGAACCTGATGGGATGTGGGACCCTGGGATCAGGATCTGAGCCGAAAGCAGATGCTTAACTGACTGACCGAGACACCCAGGAGTCCGAAACTAACATGGTTTTTAAACTCATTTTTAAACTCTTCTAGTATAGTTATGCTAACCTGTCATGGCTTCCAAGGTGCCAAATCTGGTAACCTGGTAATCTGGTAAAGCTCAAGCCACAAGAAATTAGAACATTAGATGTTATCTAAAAAAGAAAATAAAGTTTGGAGAAATATACAATATTTAGCCCTAATGGAGATATTTGTAATCAGTTGAGATGTGATGATTTCAGATAATCTACTCTCTTTCTTTACATGAAGACTGGTTATCTACACAGGGACAGATGATACAAATATGTTTAAGAGAAATAAGTTAATAGCAGGAGATTTGTCTCAATACATTGGAGCCATTATCAGACTTGATTTGAGTCATATGTCATCAACAGGAATAATAAAGGAAGTTTCATGACAAAATTGGTGAACAGGAATTCTTCTCCATAAAATAAACTGAAAAGTCCACTGACAATACCCAATTAGGTTGTCACATTAGTTTTAACCATTTGCTGTTATTCTTTGCTCTAGAAATGAGTGATACAAAGTCCCTATCAAACACAATGATATTCTAAATTTAGCAATCCTTCCACAGCTTCTCATTTTCCCCAAGATCCTTTCCATTTTTTTTTTTTAAACAGGATTTACAATGCTCTTTGTGACAAGATACAATTGAAAGTACTCAAGCTGTGAAGCCCAGTAGATACTGGTTTAGATCCCAGTTCATCTTTCCCAATTGTGTGCTCTCGGGCAAATTCTGTAATGTAGAATAGAATCTAAACATACTTCCTTGTTTTAGAGATGGGCATATTAATGCCTATTTCACAGAACTGTTTTGAAAATTCAAGAAATTATATATAAAGAGGCTAACAGTGCCCAGCACTTAATAGGGTTGAAAATAATACCGTTTTCCTCATCTTTTTACTTCTTTCTCTCTCTCATCAAGGTAACAGTAAATGCAAATATTCATATTCACTTCTGTTTTTTAGATACTGTGACGTTATTATGGCTTGGATTTGGCTAAAACTATACTTACATTCTGAAAAGGGCATATTATTTTCACGTTTAACTACAGCCTTCAGAGAAAATTTGAAATTTGAGAACCTTGGAGAGAGGCATCAAGACTGATGACTGATAAGACATTTTTATTATTTTTTAAGTTTTTAAAGCAGTAGATAATTTTTAGTGCATCCTTTAAAACCACCCTCATATTAGACATATGTCCATTGGTATGGGAAAACACTCCTCCCTTAGCTTTTGGGGCCATCAAAAAATAAAATGGAATTTTTAAAAACACAAAGGAAAAAAATCAAAGACTCATTACCTCCCTGTTTCAAAAAAGAGAATTATTGAGTCCTTACTCAAAGCCATGCACTGCTCAGGGAAGAGGGAAACATCAGTGACCTTATCCATGAGGTCCTTCATGGGACCCAACACTTTAGTTGGGGGAGACAAACATAAGTGACAAATCAATATTACGATTCAGTACAATACAGGGTGCCATGTGATAGGGAAAAACAAAAACAAAAACAAAAACAAGGTAAGGAAGATGGGAAGTGTTAGGGCAAGGGGAATATGTAATTTTAAATAGTATGGTCAAGGGGCGCCCGGGTGGCTCAGTGGGTTAAAGCCTCTGCCTTCGGCTCAGGTCATGATCCCAGGGTCCTGGGATCGAGCCCCGCAGCATGGGGCTCTGCTCAGCCGAGGCCTGCTTCCTCCTCTCTCTCTCTGCCTGCCTCTCTACCTACTTGTGATATCTACATAAAATCTTAAAAAAGAAACTTTAAAAAAATAAATAGTGTGGTCAAGGTAGGTGTCAATGAAGCAAAGACTTGGAAGATATAAGGAAAGAGCCCTGGAGATTCCTGGGAGCAGATCTGACTCACCCAGTAGGCACAGCAGGGCATAGCAGGCACAGTGCCTATGGCACACCATACTATGGGGGTATATGAAAATATTTTACTTTTTATTTTTTTTAATTAGAAGGAAAAAAATGAACTCTTAAGAGATGAAAAAAAGGTTCAAATTTTTAACAGACTGGACTGTAGTTATCTTTATAGCAAAACAATCAATCATAAAATATACTTTTAATATATATAAAGCATATTTTAATTTTACACATGTGTGTAATAATGTATATATAATATATATGTATATTTGGGTTTTGATGGAGAAAGGGGCCCACAGAGCAAAGGTGCTTAAGGCCCAGGAAGGTCATAATGCAACCGTGTTCAGGAATGGGGCTTCTAATCAACTGACTCATTAGCATCAGAATGGAATACATTAATGAAATATAATAAGCTATATCAACTAAGAAACAGTTTGGGGAAGAATTTGTAGGGCTTTTAGAGACTTACTTAACCAAAAATGCTTCATCATTTAAATCCTGATATTGCATTTTAAATCCTCAGACACCTAATTAGAATATAACAGATGAGCTATAGAAGTTGAAAGTAGAAACAGCTCTTCTTTTTTTTACAATAGTCTGTCCATTTATTACTTTTTATAAATTTTCCCAGTGTCTCTGATGCCACTCTCACTGACAAAAAGGCTCAATGTACTATATAGAGTTAGCACTGGCTGGCTTACAAAAATAAAAACTCATCCTAATGATAAAAGTAGAAGAGAATTGGTAGTAATTAATGTATTTGCATTGGGCAAATCACGGAATAGTAATAAGGAATTAAACTTAACTTATTTAGGATACCCCCAAGGACCAAGTCAAAGTATATCTCAGGATCATAGAAAAGAGGAAGGTAAAAGGCAGAATGAGAAATCACAACACTTGGATGGCAAAAGTAATCTGATGAAAGATAAAGAACTAGGTTAACACACAAAACATCACCAACTGAATTCAAGAATTAATGGAAGCTTTAAAAGTTAGAAATCTGTTATTTTTCATGTAGATTTGAGGGAAATTTAAAAATTCCATTTAAATTCGATCATTTTTATTTTCATTCTCAAAAAAAGAATTTTTATATTCTTTAGACTATCACCTACCTACTAGCTGCATTCAAATTTCAGAATTCAATTTTTGAAGAAAAGTTTCCTTAGCACTTTTTAATAAATATACCGAGTAGATCTGTGGGCGGGGCTAGAGGTGGTATAGCCATTGAATACGTGTGCACCTGAAAGAGAGAGAAGAGATTGAAAATGACAGACTGGTTCCAGGGAAAGAAAAGAAGCAGGAAGTGGGTGAGTCCTAATTGTATCCTAAGAAACAGAAATGAGCAGGCTTCCCTCCATACAGTTTCGGATACAGAGTTTTGTTGTTGTTGTTTTCTTAACTGCTCTCATATCTCCTTATTAATCTGTCATCCACGAAATTCTCCCTGGATTCCCACATTTTACTCTATCATAGGCTTACAAGTGTATAGATAAACAGCAAAGTTGTAATTCTTATCACTTAAATCAATCAGAGGGAAAAGTAGATATGCATAAGTCAGGGCATAGAAAAAAAACACAAGAATTAAGATAAATAATACATATTCTATAGAACTATTTTGAGGATTTAAAAGATTATATAACTGCATGGATATAATTATATATAACTGAAGATGAATTAAGCTAGCAGTTACTTGATATACTTTTCTTCTTTAAGTCTTATTTGATTATCAGAAAAACTTTCAATGAAAAGAATAAGCCAAACGTACTGATTTAGTGGTGACTGACCATAGTTAAATGGAACATGAAGAAGCTATTTAGAGATTATTTCTTTCCAGGGTGCCTGGGTAGTTCAGTCAGTTAAACATCGCACTCTGTAATTCAGCTCAGGTTATGATCTCAGGGTCCTGGGATAGAATGCTGCACTGGGCTCCCCACTTAACAGGGCGTCTACTTGTTTCCACTCCCTCTGACACTCTCCCTAACTGCATGCAGGTACAAGCTCTCTATCTCTCTCAAATAAATAAATCTAAAAAAAAAATTTCTTTCTTGTACCCCTTCCTTTATCTTCCCATGTACATTATCCAAACCTCTCTTAGACTTTAATCATAACAATTATAATCTCCTCTGTGAATGTATTTCTATTTTCCCTTTTAATTGTATGTATTTAAATTTACCATTTTATTTACCTCTGTAGGCTGCTTACGTCTAAAAGAGACCTAGAAAAGTAAAGGTGTTCAATAAATACTTGGTTAATTGAACTAAATATTAAGAAAGTAAGCTTTGTTATGCTATCCTTCAGAGCAGAAGAAATTTATTCCATGGTTATAAGGTGCAGGATGCATAATTTTATTAAGTGATGACTTAGAGATTCAACGTTTTAAATACAATTTCTCAAACAATTTATGATTTACCAGTTCTTGGGAGATGTTGTACTATTAATATACTTGTCACACTCAGAAGATCAGGAGAGAAAGCTGGGTGAAGAGGCTTGAAGGAGAAAAGTGAAGTACAGGACTAAAATCGTGGATATTATAGGCATATGGATTCGCACCTCTTCACTGAACTCAAAGGACACTCCATTCTCCTGGAGAGTTATTTGTAACTCTGGATGGTCAGATAATTGCCTGTTAAATAGTGAATGAAAATTGTCAGGGGGTGACTGAAAATGCAAGCCATTTACATTCCTCAGGAGAATTTGCAAAGTAGTTCTACAGCTCAAAGTAGTTAAAAGGAAAGTGGGTTGAAGGGTCATTGAAGAGAGATGCAACTGATAAAGGTTGATTGGAATTTCTTGTCGTATTATTCAGTTAATGGTGTATTTAAATTATCCTGTAGGCTCTTTCATTATACCTTAATGTTCAGAATTTAACTCTTTTTGAGTGTGCAAGTCCTAGATGAATCTTTCAAATTCGGAGATGAATAATTCAAATACAGGAGAGAGAATACTACTTAGACCCAGAAGCAAGGTGAAAAGAAGCCTGACATATTAGCCACCAAGTGAGGAACTCAGCAATGCAGGGCCTATTTTATAGAAAGCTGCTAAAACCATCATCACTGGATGAGAGCATAGGATTTGGGCTGAGCGGTGCATAAGAGAGGATTTATCATTTCATATTGTATTTGAGAGGGGTTTTAGAAGAAATATACATTAACTTGTAATAAATTTTTAAAAAAATAGTTTGTTAGTGTCTATTGCTACTTGGTAGTTTGGGGCTTAGAGTTGTAACCCATAAAATGTATGGGATACATCTTCCAAAAAATTAACCAGAGATTGCCCTACAAAATATATAATATAAGTTAGATAATTAGAATATAATTTAGATAAGTATTTTTGTTCAACATTCCACAGATCTCCCAACATATGTTTTCCATCCATTATTAATATAAACAGTTATTTAATATTAGGGAACACATATGTTACCAATACATTTAAAATCATGTTTCAGAGCAACTTTTAAATACCTCTGCTACTTTCCTCAACAGTCCTTTACTGTTTCTTTGTTATAGCATCCCATTTATAATAATAATAATAATAAAAATTGCATCCAGGTAGACTGAATCCTACATTGGGACAAGGACTCTGCTTGAAATGAGCAACAACAGATAATGCCTCTAAGAAATTGAGTTTGTAACAGCCAACTTTTCAAGATGCTGATCACATGCTTCCTTGTGGGTTTTTTTCTTCTTTCCCAAGTTCTTTCCTTCCTTCAGCTCACTTGGAAAAGATAGAAGGCACATGTGCATTTGGAAGCATAATGTATGGTTCCTGGACCAGCAGGATCAGATCACCCTTGAATCTGTTAGAGACATCAGATCCCAGGCCCTAACCCAGATCTCCTGAATCAGAAACCCCAGGGGGGTGGAGGGGGGCAGGAATCTGTGTTAACAAGCTTTTCAGGGAATTCTAATGCACATTCAAGTTTGAGAACTATAGATTTATATACTATTGTTAAGTTCTTTGCATAGAAAGGAAGGCACTTCTCTACTTAGCTTCCTTTTGTTTTTTTTTTTTTTTCCTTTTTATCAGTTTTTTAAAAACCCAGAGCTACACATAAAACTGTTCTCCTCAAACTGACTGTTCTTTCAGCTTAGGCTCCTAAACGCCTCTGTTCTAGAACCCCAAGAAGCATTTTCTTCCACAGCCCATATCCCTAACGGGGAACAGATTATTAAAATAATTAAAATAACAATTAAAATAACAATTCTGGTCTCCTACTCCTAGTGTGTACAAATAGAAGATTTCAAAAGGTGTTTAAAGAGGTTTCGTTTTAATCTACATAGTTAATACATATCTGATTTTTCTATACTGAGTAGAAAATTAAACTTGAGAAGCTTCACAAAAATAAAAGAAGTTATTAAAAAAAAAAACACCCCATCGGACTTGGAAAGGTTGTAGAAACCAAACTACTCCAGATTTAAAAAATTAAAGTGGTTGGATTGATCTTTCTCTAAATCCAGGGATAGTAAATAAAGTCAACCTAAATCTAAACTTCAAAAGCATGATTAAAGAAGATACTCTATATTTTTTAAAAAATAAGTTTTTCCTACTACTGCTTACAGAGTCAGTTTGCAGTCGATACAAATTTTTAAGGAGTGACTGGAGGGTGTCACTATATTTAGCTTTCAAGTAACACAGCCAGCAAACACCCTTGGAAATATCACTTGGGAGGAAGAAATGTTTCTTCTTTAAGAGCACAGTGGAAAGTTAGCACCTACTGAGTGGGAATAATTAATCACTGAACTTTTTCTCTCCATGTAGAAAGAATTTAAGTAGCTTTTTACTTCTTCCTTCAGTTTATTGCTTGGGAAGGAAAATAGAGACTCCAAAGAAACTGCAAACTTTGGGGAATGATTTTAGTAGTGAATTCTGAACGAGCAGCCAGAGATAATATTCCTCACTGAGTTCTTGAGCTTTAGTGTAGATAAGAATCCAATATGAGATACCGTCAAAATTCTGATTCCACATTCCACCTCCCACTGGAGTTCCGGTGATACCAATCCAAGGGACCTGGGGCTGGGGCATGGCTCAGTAATTTGCATTCTTAACAAGTACACACGGGATGATTCTGATAAGATGGTAAAATTTTCACAGTGACAAAACTGACCATGATCTACTATTTCTATAATTTGCAAGACAAAGAAGCTATAAGTGTAATTAGCAGATGGTAGATTTAAAATGCTTCAGCTGGTATTTTCAAAAAAGCATTTGCCTTAGAAATTTAGTTCTGGTATGTTTGGGGATTGGTGCTCTAAAAACCCAGGGTTCTGTGGTCATATATGTTAAGAAAATGTTGTACTCCAAATCTTCCATTTGGAAGTTTGATACACAAAGCCCATTAGAAAATTAGAGGCCCCTGAAAAGTTCCTCAATTTAAAAACAGAGCTTACAAGAAACAGACTCTTAACTATACAGAAACCAAAACTGACCATCAGCATAGTGGAGAGGCGTTGGAGTGTGAGTGAAATAGATGACAGGGATTCAGGAGTGAACTTAACATGATGAACACTGAGCAATGTATAGAATTGTTCAATTACTATATTGTACACCTAAAACTAGTATAATTCTGCATGTTATCTATACTTAAAAACTTAATTTAAAAAGTGAAAAAAATAAAAACAGGGTTTAGATTTTATTTAATGAGTGTCTTTGAAAGGGATTTTTTTCTTCTTACAAATTTAGAAACATTTTCCCAGAAAAGTTTTTCAATAACACTTGTTTGGAACAGACTGGATCAAACTGTAAAATTCTATTCTGTTCAGGTGCAAATAGACAAAAAATATTTTATGGTGTCAAAAGTGTCAAAGATAAAGCCAGACACCAGCTAGAATGGTAAGGACAGATTTTAATCAGTAATATACTTTTGCAATAGGGAAAAGGATCCAGTGTGAACTGAGCTCAATTTGTACAGAGGTGACTGGGTGTCTTAAAGGGACAGTGATTTAAAAAAAAAAAAAAAAAAAGGCGGGGGGAGGAAGTGAGCAGGGGCTCAGAAGAATCAAGAAGTGAAAAATGTCAAAAAGCAGGAAGGGGTTGTTTTATTTGAAACCCACCTGGGTTTGCCAACTGGTGCTCATTCACTTAAGGCTCCTATCCTCCCACAGAGCCTGGAAAACAGGGGCTCTACCTTCAGAAGGTGGCTGAAACAGACAGTAAATTCTTTTAGCAGCCTTGAGTTTTCTCAGGCGGCCATTTCAAGAGGAGCAAGGGTCATGCTGAGAATGCAGTCTTAAGTTGTTAGAAAGTGTGTTAGTGTTTATTCAAGTCTTTACAGGCCAAGGTTGAGGCCTAGCAGAAAAGAGGGCTCAGAGGGCGAGTTCTGGATAGAGTTTATTTGATCAAGGGAGGAACTTTTGTCAGAAGTAAGTGAGAGGAAAATAACAATTCTGGTCTCCTACTCAAGTCAGGAAGTTTCTCTAATCTCCCCATCGAAAAGTGAGTAGAATAAATTCTCCCCACCCCAGCATCTTGGAATACTACAGGATAGGAAACAGAGTGCACTTTGAGGAACAAAGCTTCAGAATCAAGAATGGTAACAAAAGCTATTTATAGATTAAGAATAGTAACAGTAATAACTAGTACTTGGAGCAAACACAACTCCTAGTGTGTAATCAAAAATTTTTTTTGGTCTCTCACATTCCCTTAACAATTTATGCAGTTAGCTAAGATTTATCCCCTGCAACTGAACCCTGGAAAGTTTCTGATCATTTTTTTTTTTTCTGCTCTTTCTTTCTTTCTTTTTTTTTTTTTTTTAAGATTTTATTTATTTGACAGAGAGAGACAAAGCAAGGAGGGAACACAAGCAGGGAGAGTGGGAGAGGGAGAAGCAGGCTTTCTGCTGAGCAGGGAGCCCAATGCGGGGCTTGATCTTAGGACCTTGGGATCAGGACCTGAGCAGAAGACAGATGCTTAATGGCTGAGCCACCCAGGCGCCCCCTGATCATTCTTTCATAGGAAAAGTATTTGACACAGTATTAATTCAGTAACCTAAAAATCACTGACTAATATAGAAATGATTATAGCTATACAATATACATTTATATTACTAGATATTATATAATATGAATATTATATGTCACAACCTATAAAATACAAAATTATCATAAATACTTCAGTCTTCATTCAAAAGCTGGACCTCTCCATAAGCCTGCCACCTGTCAATGGGAAAGATTATGTGGACGTTTCATTCTTAAGTTACCTTATTCCTCACCTATTGTTGCAGACCCTTCTAGGGTTAAAGCACAAGAAGGGAGGAAGAAAAAGGAAGAGAAATATACTTGATAAACAGCATATGTTACCTTCACACTTGTTGATCCAGGTAATGCTTAAACATGTCTCTTTGTCTTGTGGCTTTCCTCAATTCCTTGGAGGCATCCGTGTGCCCCTCTCTGTAGGGGCTTTCAAGTACTTGGCAATGCATTCTCTTTCTCTGGTCTTGCCCCTCTTTAGCCCAGGTTTTCAGGTGATTTGCCCTTCTAAGGCTCACTCTGTTGGAGTCCCAACGACTTCCCACGTGATTCTCCTGGGTAAAAATCAAAGTTATGGTCTTAGATTCTCTCCCATTTGGGCCACATCAGGTTCACAGAAATAATCATCCATCCTTCACTTTGATAAGTTCTGGGAATGGAGACAGACTTCAAAACAATTACTTTTTGCTGTCAAAGCAGCTCGCTGGTTTCCCTTGACCTCTAGGTTTCCTGCGCTGATGTCAACCAGTCTGTTTTGTCTGCTATTTTCTCAACAGTTTTCCATTTGATCTTGAAGATGCTCCTCATTTTAGACCTGAAATAAAGTGGGCAGCACTCCTTCCCTTCAAGTGGGTTGGTGGCAGAACTCAAGGCCCGAGTCAGCCGTCTAACCAGTCAGTGCTCTCAGTCAGTCGTATTACCAGATAAAACGCAGGATGCCCAGTTACCTTTGAATTTCAGGTAAACAACAAATAGTATAGGTATGTTACATGCAAGTATTTGGGACATATTGAGACCAAAAAGGTATTTATTGTTTATCTGCTACTCAAATGTGATTGGGCATCTTGTATTTTCATTGCTAGTTCTGACCAACCTACACCCAAGGAAATGCTCAGATCTTTCTCTTTCATAGCCATTCTCCAATTTTTTTTTAATTCTCTAAAAATTTTGCAAACTCATTCTCTAGATTTCTCAACTCACTTTGGTTGAGCACCTTATGTTAGAATTTCTAATGAATCCTGGTGTAACAGCTAAAACATAAGGTAGCAACCGTTCACATTATTTATTAACCACTGACATTTTGCAGAACATTGGAGACAGCAAATCTTTATAGGAAAACTCTGGGTATTTTTAACTGAACTTTGAGCATTCACACAGAAAGACTGTTTGAAATAGACATAAGGGCCCTTACACAAAGAATTCGTGTCCAAATAGCAACAGCCTAGGGTAAGGATGGAATGGCACACAAAGAGTAAATCATCAGACATTTAAATTTTTTTAAAAGGATGAGGATTATAGAGAACATAGGAGCAGAGTTAGTTCTGTTAGCTAAAATTTCTACCATTTCCTTAAGGATAAAGAAATTAAAATTAGTATAAGAACATTGAGCATTTACAATTTTTTTCACAGTAAGGTCTATTTATGTGATTTCCATTATTAATTGTCAGTCATTTCTAATAAATTCTTTTTGCTGTTTTCATAAAGACCCAAGTTAAACAACTTCTGGGGGGTATAACAGATCTATATCTGCACCTGGACAGAGCAATCTATACAAACTGTAGTATTATATGGATTCATTTCAGTTGGTGAGTTTTTGAAATTGTTTAAAAACCTCTGATAACCCAATTAAAGTAATAGCTTAGTACAAACTCTCAGAAAGGAACTGGACCTAAGAAAGAATTTTAGCTTTGTTAGAAAACAAGTTGGTTTGGGGAATTATGAAAAGATAGTGATCTATATACATAGGACATTTAATATCTTTGCCAGTTCTTTGGGGGTAGTTTTCTAGAAGTGTGATTTCTGGGTCAAAGGGTAAAAGGATGTGAACTTTTACTAGATATTGCCAAATTCCACTCCATGACTATAGAAATGTATGTGTGCCTGTTTCCCAGTTTCCCAGCACAGCATATGATGAAATTTTTAAGTTTATGTCAACATACTTTTGTATATTTATGCTTAGATTATTTATTTTATCTTTTGTTAAGTGAAATCTTTTCTTCCTTTATATTTCCTAACCTTTGCTTGCATATATGAAGTTTCTAATTTTTGAAATTTAGTTTTATATACTGCCATTTTATTTAATTCATTTACTGTTTGCATTTTGTTTTAAGATTTTATTTATTTATTTGACAGAGAGAGAGATCACAAGTAGGCAGAAAGGCAGGCGGGGTTGGGGGGGGAAGCAGGCTTCTACCTGAGGACAGAGCCCAGTATGGGGCTTGATCCCAGGACCCTGAGATCATGACCTGAGCCAAAGGCAGAGGGTTAACCCACTGAGCCACCCAGGTGCCCCGTTTGTGCGGTTTTAATTTGACTCTTAGGACTTCTCCAGATATTATATTATAATAGAGATTTTCGACTATTTGATTACAATCCCAATTTCTAATTTTTTGTCTACTTAGCTAGTATCTTTAGTTTATTATTATATAATAGTGCAGATGATGAATAAATTTGGCATGTTTATTTCATGAGAATGTCTTTAATATTTCCTTATTAAAAAGAAGCTGGCTTTTGAAAGGCGGTACATATTAAGAAAAGATTCATCAATTACTATTTTATTATATATTTTTGTCAAAGATGGGTGTTGAATTTTGTCAAATTAGGACTTTCAAATTTAAAAAGAAAAATTTAAAGATTATTTATTTTTTTGTCAGAGAGAGAGAGAGGGGAGGAGAGCTTGGGAAAGTGAGCCAGCAGACACAAACAGGCAAGTGACAAATAGAGGGAGAGATAGGCTCCTTCTGAGCAGGAAGCCCAATGCGGGACTCCATCCCAGGACCCTGAGATCAATAGCTGAACTGAGGGCAGATGCTTAGCCAACCCAGGCATCCCAACAACTGTGATATTTTATGATATATTACTAATATTGAACTATGCTTGCATGCCTTAAAAAACCCTCTACTTAGTCATAATATATTTTCATTTTTAATGTAATCTTATTGAAAAATGCATCAATTAAAAAGCAAATGTAAGTTTTTATAATGTAAACATAACTCATTTAACAGTATATAGATCAATAAACAAACATTACAAAATATAAGAAACCCTATTATGCCACCTTCTAATCACTATCAATATTCAACAGAATAACTACTATCTTTTCTTCAAGCACCATGGATGTATTTATTACGCCCTCATTCCTTCAAGATCCTTACAAGACAACCCATTAAACAACCCACTGTTGCTTTCATTTAAGCTGCACTATAAAAAATAGTAGCCACTAGCCACCTGTAGCTATTAAATATAAGTTAAAATGAAAAAAACCAAATAAACTCAGAATAAAACTAAAACAAAAGCAGAAATAAATTGTAAAGAAAAACAATAATTTGTTAAAGAATGTTTTTGTAAAAATTAATGAATTTACGTAAATCATTGGCTAACTGATTCAAAACACAAAAGAGTAAAACAATACAAATACCTCACAATAGCAGTGATAATGGGGACATAGCCACAAATACAGAGAAAAATAAGGAAATTATAAATGATTACTTTGTTCTCTCCCTTTTTTGTGAAAAAAACTTGAATACATGGTTGAAATAGAGTTCTTTAATAAAATTTAAATGATCAAAAATGACCTATGTCAAAGTAAAAATCTAAAGTCTAAAAAATTTTGTTCAAGCTTGTGTAAAATATTAATTAAAGCCATAGGACAGATGTCAAAATTTAATTTAATAAAAAGCCTTGGGAAGAAAAAGAAACTGTCAACCCAGTTTCCTCTTAGAACATAAAGTCCAAGATAGTCTTTATTTTTTATTATAAATATAAGAAACCAGTTAGGATAAAGACTACAATCAAAGGCAGTCAAAAATTAAGGAGAATGTATACAAAAAGAAGTGAGCACATTCTATCTAAGTTATATTTCTGTATATTCTGTATCTTGGCATCACAAGATTGAGTATATGTCTACGTCAGCTTTGAGAAAAACAGGGTCTTGATGTTGTGGATTTTAACTGTAAACAATTTACTGCGATAACTTTTGTACACAATCCTCAACCTGGGGACTATAATTATTTTAAGCCTTGATTTTCATTTTTGTTTTAATAAATTGCATTAGTTTGAATAAGAAGATGATAAGAAACTTAATTACAATTATATCACTTGTAGTAGGTTAAATGGTGGCTCCCTGAAATACATGTCTGTGTCCTAACACCCAGAACCTAGGTGGCAGAAGGGCCTTTACAGATGTAATTAAATTAAAGATTCAGAGATGAGATCACCCTAGATTATCTGCATGGACCCTAAATTCACTGACAATTATCTTCATAAGAAGCTAGAAAAGAGAGGGAAAGATTCTTCTCTGGAGGCTTTGGAGGGATCACAAACCCTGTTAACACCTTCTTAAGTTTGGACTTCTAAACTCCAGAATTGTGAGAGAATAAATTAGTGTTATTTTAAACCACTCAGCTTGTAGTGATTTGTTATGGTACCCCTAGGAAGCTAATGTAGCACCCATATTGTAATGTTCACACTAATACTGTAATGATTACCTTCTTATCTATCAATTCATTTTATTTGTAACTCTCCACTACAGGTGTGGTATAAATTTACTTTCTTAAGAGAAAGCATTAAAATATTTTGTCTCAAATTTCTTAGTGTTGGTCTGTTTGGAAAAAAGAAATTAGTCATTCTAGTAGATTATTTTTATACCCAAACACAAAGTTATCTTTAACAAGTAAAATAAATAAAAAAATATAAACAGAACAGCAACCATGGAAGGAACTTATCTACTCCCCTGCCCCTTACCCACTCCCCATACCAATTGTCATGATGTTGGGCTCAGAAAATTTCACATTTCAAAGTTTTAGAACTTCAAGTAATAATTCCATAATGGATTATGTGATAGTAAAATTTGATAGAGATAGAAAAAACATTTGTAGTTACTATATAGTAATTATATTACTATAATTATAATATTATATAGCATAAAGTATAATATATTATATAGGAAATTATATAGTATATTTTATATTATATTGTATAGTATAAGTATACTATTATGGTATGTTATTAAAATAGTAATACTAAAATAGTAAAAATAATCTAACAATAAATAAATAATGGTAGAAATGATGATACATTAATATATACTTTTATAAATCCTAATGAAAAATTTTAGAAAATATAAAAGTAGGACATTAATAGACTAGACCATGACCAAAGTATGTTTTAATAATAGAATATTCAGTACAAGCAAATATAGGAAATTGCCATTACTTAATCAAAGAAGAAAATAAAATAGTGAGTATCTCAACTAAAGCCAGAGCTGTGTTTATCAGATTTTAATATCCTATCATATCTTTTAAACCTTCAAAGTACAAATAAATGGTAATAGCAGCATCATATATTAAGATAAGATATTGGAAACATTCACACTAAAGTCACCACTTCATAGTATTCTGTGAGTTCTGTTCAATGTTGATTAGATAATAAAAAGAAATAAGAAGTGTAAATACTTGAAAAGGTAAGTGAAAAATAAAATATTTTAAGATGATATAGTTTATTAAATATATCCTCAAGATAATCACTAGTTTAGAAAAAAAGACAACAGTTTTCCTATATACAATATATATACAATAAAGAAAAGACCTCATTAATAATAACAACAAAATAGTTGAAATGCCCTGAAAAAAGATTGACCTTTAACATACAAAAATTATATATTAAAGAGATACTTAAAAACTATCATGAGTGATATCAATATGTTTTAATAAGTAAAAAAAGATTTCCATCTATGGCAATATGATGGATCAGATGGGCTGAATGATTATCTTATTTAAAACATTTTTTCTCAGTTTTTTTTTAAATGAATAACTAATCTGGTTTTAAAAAAAAATCAAAGTCTCCGAAAAAGACTGAAAACAGAACTCTGGAGATACAAAGAATTGCACACAGATTCTGGTCTGAGAGAAACTTCTAAATACTGGTTAACCTGGGCTTCTGTTTTTGTTTTTTTTTTTAAAGATTTTATTTATTTACTTGACAGAGATCACAAGTAGGCAGAGAGGCAGAGAGAGAGGAGGAAGCAGGCTCCCTGCTGAGCAGAGAGCCCAATGTGGGGCTCGATCCCAGGACCCTGGGATCAAGACCTGAGCCGAAAGCAGAGGCTTTAACCCACTGAGCCACCCAGGTGCCCCAACCTGGGCTTCTGTTTTGATGGTCAAACCAACTACTAGAGAAGGCATCTGATAGCTAGGACTTACAAAAGATTTGGAATTTAATAGGCCTCTGTATAAAGCTGACAATCTAAATGGATAATTTGTGAACAAAAAATCAACTTACTTCACAGGAAGACACTTGCCTGACCTGTCATCGGTGCTAATGGAAGAGGGAAAACATGTTCTCTGAGATGTTTTATTTGCTCATCAGTTTGTGGCTTGAATTTATACTATCTGTTCCAGTTGAGAAGCATAAAGTAGAAAATTAGAAGTGGTTGAAATCAATAGAACCCCAACCTAATTGGCAGGAGCAAATGAAAATCTTAAAAAAAAAAAAGCTTCCAGTAATTCTCATAGATAAAATTCTAAATAATATACATTCATAGTCTATGATCACAAAATTGTGAGTCATCAGGAAAATGAAATTAAAATCACAGTAACATAATACTGTATACCAGTTAAATGGCAGAAATTTAAGAGTGGCAATACCAACTACAGCTGAAAATCTGGAGTAAATGGAACTCTCATATGTTGCTGATATTATACTAGTATAATTGCTTTGGTGAAATGCTTAACAATTCATTATAAATTATACTTACCATACAGCTGAGTACTTATACTTTCAGGCAAGTACTTAAATGAAACACAAATATATGTCCACCAAAAACAGATGTGTATATAAATGTTTATAGAAACTTCATTTTTATTAGCCAAACTACGCAAAGAACTCAAATGTCTGTCAACTGGTAAATGGATCAACAATTTGTTATATATACATATAATGGAATATCACTCAACAATGAATAGGAACAAATTATTGATATAAGCAAAAACAAGAGCTAAATAAATATTGATGTTTTCAGGCAATTATTACCAGAGAGCATATGTATTGGACAGGCTTAAAAGCAAATTATGGGTTCACTTGGAAAGGTAATCAAATAGCATTTTTACATTAAAAAAATACAAATAAGCAGTTTGCCTGTGTATGTGCCATCTCATTTCTGATTTCAAAGATCAGCTGCAAATATATGCAACTATAAATAGGAAGATGGATGGGTTAGATGGAGATATAGATAGATGTTTAAGAATAGAAAAAAGTCTGGAAAGATAAATATCAAACCCTAATGGAAGTGTCTACTTGGTTATGGGATTATGTAGGATTGATGGAGGAGGATATGAAGAGAGAATACTCACTGTTTAATTTATAAGGAAGAAGAAAGTTTTCCGGCTTTGGAGCTTTGTGGGGGAAAAAGAGCTGAGTGTATAGAGACGAGGTAGATAACAGAGCAATTTTATTATCTCTACTCAGAAGTGTTTTCTTGCCTCCTATCTCTGAGCATTAACATGCAGAGCAACAAATTTTAGACACTTTGTTTCCTTTGTTGGGAAATGTGAGTTGAGAGTCTGGCAGACTGGCAATAGGGCTAATATTCACACTAAATTCAGGAAACAGACTGCTTGAACCATGAACATCATGACCAACATGGCAGAGACTCAGAAGGGCCTGCATTCAACAAGATCCAAAGAATGCCCAGTCATCAAAAGCAGTAAAAACATCAGCAGAGAAGTACATCAAAATACCCTGACATGGTTTGGGCCAACAAGTTATACCCCAGGGAAGGCTAGATATTAAACCCTCAATCAGATCTAATGTACAGAAATCATCATATACCAGGACCAAGTGGATTTATCTCAGGAATGCAAGGTTAGATTAGGTTAAAAATATATTTATTTATTTGAGAGAGAGAGAGAGAGAGAGAGAGAAAAGGCAGACAGAGAGGGAGAGATGGAACCTCAAGCATACTCCCTGCTGAGTATAGTAGGGCTTGACCTCACAGCCCCAAGATCACAACCTAAGCCCAAATAAAGAGGGGATAGTTATTGGAATGAGCCACCTAGATGCCCCCAAGGTTAGTTTAATATTAAAAAAGTAAATGTTATATCACCACATTAATAGAGAAAAAGGAGAATATAGATGCAAAAAATGATCTGATAAAATTAAACACACAAATATTATAAAAACTCTAAGAAAATTAGGAATATAAGAGAATTTCCTCAATCTTATAAAGAATATCTACCAAAAAACTTGCCACTAGCACCAAAAACTGGGGTGAAAGACTAAAGACTTTGTCACTAAAATCAGGAATAAATCAAGACATTTACCTTTGCTACTTCTCTTCAACACTCTACTGGAAGCTCTAGCTAGTTTCCTGACCTATGAAACTAAAGAGTCAGAGAAAATGGAATGATCTCAGAGGCCCCTTCTTGCTTTACTTGTCAGTATTTCACTCATCTGTAAATCTTCATGAGGTCAAAGATTCTGTTTTGCTCATGATTTCATTTCATTGTCCAAAACTGTAGGTTTCAATGCATTGTCTGTTTAATAATAAGAGAATAACATGCTGGAATAGACCACCAAGGAACAGCAGTGAGACTCCACTTGTGAAGTAAATAGCTACCATGTGCAGAGCCTCACCATTCTAAATTCAGAGATTAAATTCTGTGGTCTCTTAAGGTTTCTTTTGGCTCTAAGAATATGGTTCTTCCCACCTGAGAATAACCATCATGATAATGAATCCAATCAGAAAGCTGTTATTTATGCTAAGTTGAGCCTGGCACTGTGCTCGGCACTGTAAGGGATGAATATTGGACTTTTCCTTCTATTAGACAATGAGTCAGAGGCAGAAATCAGAATGGGTTGTAATTATGCTCTATTTCCAATGGCACAGGAGGTAGGAACTCAACTATTTGTAAAACCACACTCTAACCTCTATTTCTTAAAATCATGGGGAGCAAAGACCTTTGGCTATAATAACTTCAAATTAACAGAATACTTAACCTAGTTTAATATGCAATTGCCTTAGAATGTGTCTGAGGTTTGCATGCTTAAATATTCTTTTGACAACCAGGCTGTAAAAAAGTTTGAGCCTGTAAGCCTACAAAGTGATTGCTGTTGGAATGTGTATTTCACCAAAGTTAGTCAAGCTTCATATCACCACTGGGAGGCAGTTCAAAATTAAACTTTATCTGGGGGAAAACACACACACACACATGCACACACACACACAGTGAACTAAAACCAAGCATCTAAAAGCTAACAACTATAATTTTATTTCTATTGGGTGAACATATACTGAAATCAGAGCTAGATAGCTCTAAAGAATCAGATGACCTCTAATGAATCAATAAACACGTGAGTGCTAGAGCTTATTAGTAGGGCTTATTTCAGAGCGAGAACAGAAAGGGAGGTGGGGACACATAACAAGCATTAAATTCAGACCAAAACTAAAGGCCCCTAGACTTCTAAATGTATCCACACAGTCAAAAGCACCTAAGAATAAAATGTATTCTTAAATAAATAAATGAATAAAATAATAGTAAAATAAATAAAATAATTTAAATAAATAAATAAAAGAAATAAAAGTCAAAAGCACAAAAGAATAAAATGGTATTAAAATGGAAATGTTAAACAAGATAAAGGGTATGATCATAAAGCAACTTAATTTTTTTTCTCCAATTGTTTATTTAAACCCCTTCTATATGTAAATGAGAACATACATGTATATATTTATACATCTATGTCTATATACAGAAAGAGTAAGTGAGAAGAAGGAAAAAGAAGAGAAGGAAGGGAGGAGGGAGATTTATTTTAAGGAACTGACTCATGTGACTATGGTGGGGTGACAAGTTTAAAAGCAATAGGAAAGGCCAGTAGGCTCTAATTCAGGTAAGATTATTGACTTTGAAATCCTCAGGACAGGCTAGGCAGGCTCAAAATTCAGGCAGTGTTTCTATGTTGCAGCTTTGACGCCAGATTCCTTCTTTAGGAAGCCTGTCTTTGCTCTTAAGGCCTTTTACTGACTGGATGAGGCCCACCCATATGTGGAGGGCAATTTGCCCACTTAAATGGTAATCACATGCAAAAAATACCTTCACAATACCTGGCTGGTGCTTGGCCAAACGACTGGGCACCATAGCCTAACCAGGTTCATAGGTAAAATTAGCAAGTGGATAATTCTCCCCCAGTTCCTTGGATGATAATAAGAGTAGTTGTTATGACCCTTCTGCTTTTTCCTAGAAAATAAATAGCTCTAAAGTCATTTTAAGACACAAAATAGTCTTGTTTCAAGATTTCAAGTTGTCAAAACATCCAAGTCCATATAAAGTCATCCCTCAGTCAGCTCAGGCTGGCCTTGGGCTGGGTGCCTCTATTAGAGGGGGAGAGTACCTGCTTTGCCTCCAGGTCCTAGACTAGCACATTGATTTTTCCTCCCTCAGCACTAGGCAGCCTGTACTTCTTCCACGGGTGATATCAAAATGAGGAAGAGTCAGTGACACTGCCATGAGCTACTATTAGTACTCCCTGGGTTTTGAAGATTTGAAGATTATCTTTTTCTCAAAGGATGTTTTTGTACATTCTTTATATACACCTCCTACCCCATTTGGGGCTCTCTCACCTGTCTTCCCTTGACCTGTCTTTCCTCTTAACACCAGTATCTTCTTTCTCAGTTCCTGGGAACAAGCTGGTCCCTTACCTTTATGGTAGATACTGTGTTCTTCCAGGCAGTCCTTTTGAACAGGGTAATCCCTGGTTCATCCCTAGGGCATGTGCCCCAGATCTGGTTGTTGGAAAATATGCAGGCATCGTACTCTCAGAAACTCTGTGGGATCCTTTGCAAAATGCAGTACACTATCTGTACTCTCTCTCATTAGAGAAGCTAGTCAGGCATACACTATCCACCAGATTTCAGAGATTTAAGTCAGATACAAGCCTATTGTAACTTCTAAGCTCCCAGGAACATATATTGGACTCCTGGAGCTGATTCATGAGGTCCCCTTCTCTTGTATTTAATTTAGGACCAATCCCCCCTCACTCTCTAATGAAGGTGTGTTGGGACTCACAAGATAGCATCAATACTTTCCAAAAAGTGTATTCTTTCATTAGACCTTCTGATCCTCTATACCCTTCATGTGGGTAAGCATCTAAGAGATGAAAATACGGTTTTCAACCCTCTCTCTAAAGGTTCTATACAGAGATTTCTCACTTTTGAATGTGAAAGTAGTTGGCATTCTGAAATCTTAGAGATTCAGCTAAAACTAATAATCAGTTTGGTTTTATTATCTGGTTACATTAACGAAATGGAATGATATTTTGGTAAATTAGAGCTCTCCATATAGTCAGGCTAACATGACTTTTTCTTTCCAGTAGCATAAAAATATTATTGATGTCAAAGTAATCAATATACTATTGGAAACACTGAGACAAAAAATTCAAACTTTTAGTTAGGTATATTCCTTCTCTAAACTATTTCTGTACATATCCATTGTACTTCCTTACAAAAGATTTGTGCTTTTTTTGTTTTGTTTTGTTTTTGTTTTTTAGTTCAATGTTCTTTCCATCCAGCAATGGAATCAAGTATCATGAGGCAATGTGGATTTGCAAGCACATGATATATTCTTCAAACCAGTGGCTTGAGACAATTCTATACATTACCCAGGAGCTCTTGCACATGAGAGGTCTACTTTATTCATTTACACCCACGGCAATTGTTTCTATGAAGACCTCATTCTTTGGGAAGAACTGACATCATTTCATCTATTATCATGGAACCTAGCTCTATTTATTTAGGTCTTCTTTAAAGTCTCTCAATATACTTCTATATAAAGATACCACATAAATTATGTTTGACTTTTTCCTATGAATATGATATTTCTGAAACTATTAAAAAGGAGATCTTTTAAAATTACATATTCTGGCAACGGCTATTATATGAAAATATGATTTTTCTATACTTTAATGGAGCAGCTTTGCTAAATAACATATTAGTTTTATAATTTAATTCTAAGTACTTTGAGTTTTCTATAAATACTGCATTCCATGAATTTTTTTTTCT
This sequence comes from Neogale vison, assembly GCF_020171115.1. Classification (NCBI taxonomy): domain Eukaryota; kingdom Metazoa; phylum Chordata; class Mammalia; order Carnivora; family Mustelidae; genus Neogale; species Neogale vison. Next base: position 92,767,360 of record NC_058093.1, on the reverse strand, counting down.
TTCTATCCAGTAATTTTTGTTCCTTTTCCTGACTTAATGTTCTAGGTAAGAATAGAAATGGTTATAGTGAAAATCCTTTTCCTAGGCACAACACAAAATAGAAAGCTATCAATATTTACTATAAAGAATAAAGAATAATATTACTTCATTTATTTTGAAATACCCTCTGGCTGCCTTTTAGATATTCTCATCAAGTTAAAGTAGATTTCTTTTATTCCTAGTTTGCAAAGAGCTTTCATCATGAGTGCATGTTGAGGTCTATCAAACATTATTCTGCATTTATTAGGACAATATTATTTTTTCCTTTCAGTTAATTAATGTAGTAAATTATATTGATTTATTTTCAAATGCACAACCATTTTTACATTCCTGGAATGAAAGCCACTTTTTTTTAGTGTCTTTAGATTTAATCTGCTAAAATTGTTTTAAGTAAATACCTATCATCTATCTATATGAATGTCTTGCAATTATCCTTTCTCACACCGTCTCCGTGTGTGTCCCTAGAGGGCATTGTGCTGCTCTTGGAGAGATGTCAGGCAAACAACCTTCAGACATCCAGTGTGGAAACAGCAATCTGAAGAGAGACTGGGACAGACAGTGGGAAGGTTATTTGCTTATCTCAAAGTGCTTGCCAGAGAGACAGCAATCCGGAGAGACTCCTCTAGGAACAAAGGAACTATCAGGGGCCATTTTTCTCCCCAGCACTTCAGCATAAGCCCAGGGCTACTTAGTGCAGCACCTACATTCACTAACTAACTTGCTCACACCAAGCCCGCCCCAACCTCCCCTCCTCTAACCTACCCCACTCTGGTGGAAGTGCCCTTCCTAGTCTTATCTGCCTCAGTCCCAGGGCCCCTTCCCCCAGAAGTCTGGCAAATGCCTGCTCACACCACACCTCCTGACTTTGGAGGAGTGGCTCCCACTCCCGACTCAGCGAGGAGCCTGCTTCCCCATCTGCCTGCTCTGCATGCCTTTCCCCTTGCTGGTGCTCTCTCTCTGACAAATAAATAAATAAAATCTTAAAAAAAAAAAAATCTCAAATCTACCATATACTAAAAGGACCTAATCTACCATATACTAAATATACTAATATACCATATACTAAAAGGACCTAGAAAAAGAACACCAAACATAATCGAAATCCAGCAGATGGAAGGAAATAATAAAGATTAGAGCATAAATAAATGATACAGAAACTACAGAAACAAAACAAAAACCAATAGAACAGATCAATGAAACCAGGAGCTAGTTCTTTGAAAAAGTTAATAAAATTGATAAACCTCTAGTCAGACGTACCAAGAAGAAAAGAGAAAGGACTAAAATAAGATCACAAATGAGAAAGGAGAAATAGCAACCAACACCTCAGAAATACAAGCAATTATAGGAGAATATTATGAAAAACTATATCCAACAAATTGGACAAGCTAGAAGAAATAGATAAATTCAGAGAAACATATACACTACCAAAACTGAAATGGGAAGAAACAGAAAACTTGGACAGATGGATAACCAGCAAAGAAACTGAATCAGTAATCAAAAAGATTCCCAAAAAACAAAAATGTGGAATCAGATGGCTTCACAGGCAAATCTTACCAAATTTATTTATGTATTTATGTATTTATATATTTATTTACTTACTTATCTATTTATTGTTAATGTAAGTCTTAGTTTATTCAGATTTAAGTTATACCTTATTTATTTATTTATTGTTTATATAAGTCTTACTTTATTCAGATTTAAGTTTTACCTAATGTGTTTTATAGGACACTACACTATGTTTATTTGTAATATCTCCTTAGGCTATTTTTAGCTATAAAAGTTGCTGACACTTATTTTTGATGACCTTGACAGTTTTGAGGATACTTGTCAAGTATTTTGTAAGATGTCCTTCTACTGGAATTTCCCTTACATTTTTATCACAGTAAAATTGGGTTTGTAGCTTTTGGGAGGAAGATCATAAAAGTAGTCACATCATAACAAGGATACATGCTATCAGTGTAATTTCTCAATATTGATATTGACCTTTCTGGCTGAGGTAGTGCTTCTCAGGTTTCATCTGTGTCAAGTTATTCAAATGTGTTTTCATTATTTGCTTCCAAATTTTTATTTAAATTCTTCTTAAGTTAATATATAGTGTACCATTGCTTTCAGGAGTAGAATTTAATGACTCATCACTGACATATAGCACCCAGTGCTCATCATAACGAGTTCCCTCCTTAATACCCACCACCCATTTAGCTGGTCCCCAACCAACTCCCTCCACCCTCAGTTTGTTGTCTATCCTTAAGAGCCTCTTATGGTATGCCTCCTCCCCTCCTCTCTTATTTTTTGGCCTTCTCACAAGTTCATCTGTTCTGTTTTCTATGTTCCACATCTGACTGAAATCATATGTATTTGTCTTTCTCTGACTGACTTATTTTACTTAGCATAATACACCCTAGCTCCATTCACATTGCTGCGAATGGCAAGATTATATACATATATATATATATATATGTATATATAAAATGACATCTTCCTTATCCTTTCATCAGTCATTGATGGACATTTGGACTGCTTCCATAGTTTGGCTGTTGTGGATAATACTGCCATAAACATGGGCACACAGATACCCTTCAAATCTGTATTTTTGTATCCTTTGGATAAATACCTAGTAGTGCAATTGCTGGATCATAGGGTAATTCTGTTTTTAACTGTTTGAGGAACATCCATAATCTTTTCCAGTTTTCATTCCCACTAACAGTCTAAGAGTGTTCCCTTTTGTCCACATCCTCACCAATACTTGTTACCTGTATTGTTAATACTAGTCATTCTGACAGGTGTGAGGTTTATAACTCATAGTGGTTTTGATTTCCATGATGATGCATGATGTTGAACATCCTTTCATGTGTCTGCTAGCCATTTGTATATCTTCCTTGGAAAAATATATATTATTGTATTCTGACAATTTCTTAACTAGATGGTTTGTTTTTTGGGTGTTGAGTTTGATAAGTTCTTTGTACATTTTGGATACTAACCCTTTATGAGATATGGCATTTTCAAATATCTTCTCTCATTCTGTAGAGTGCCTTTTAGTTTTGTTGATTGTTGTTTGGAACTACAAGCCAATATTCCTGTTGAACATAGGTGCAAAAATCCTCCACAAAATACTAGCAAACTGAATCTAATAGTACATTAAAAAAAAATCACTTACTACAATCAACATCAGTTGAGAGAATCACATCATTCTTCTCCTTTCTTTAATTAATGTGATGTATCATGTTGATTGATTTGTGAATGCTGAACCATCCTTGTATCCCAGGAGTAAATCCCACCTGGTCATGATGGATAATCCTTTTAATGTACTGAAGGATCTTGTTGAGTATTTTGGCATCCATGTTCATCAGGAATATTGGTCTGTAATTCCTCTTTTTAATGGGATCTTTTTCTGGTTTGGGGGTCAGGGTAATGCTGGCCTCACAGAACAAGTTTGGAAGTTTTCTTTCTATTTCTATATTTTGAAACAACTTCAGTAGAATAGGTATTATTTCTACTTAAAATGTTTGGTAGAGGGGTGCCTGGGTGGCTCAGTCAGTTAAGGGGCTGCCTTCAGCTCAGATCATGAGCTGGGATCAAGCCCTGCATCGGGCTCTCTGCTAAGTGGAAAGCCTGCTTCTTCCTCTCCCTCTGCCTGCCTCTCTGCCTACTTATGCTCTCTCTGTCAAATAAATAAATAAAATCTTTTAAAAAAAAAATGTTTGGTAGAATTCCACTGAGAAGCCATCTGGCCCTGGGCTTTTGGTTTTTTGGGGATGTTTTTGATTACTGCTTCAATTCCATTACTGTTTATTGGTCTATTCAGATTGTCTACTGCTTCCTATTTCAGTCTTAGTAGTTTATGAGTTTCCAGGAAGGTATCCTTTTCTTCCAGATTGCTTAATTTATTGGCATATAATTGCTGGTAATAATTTCTAATAATTATTTCTATGTCCTTGGTGTTAGTCATGATCTCTTTCTTTTCATTCATGATTTTATTAATTTGGGCCCTTTCCTTTTTCATTTGGATAAGTCTGGCCAGTGGTTTATTGATCTTATTAATTCTTCCAAAGAACCCGCTTCTAGTTTTGCTGATATGTTCAACTCTTTTTTAGGTTTCTATTTCGTTAATTTCTGCTCTAATCTTTATTGTTTCTCTTCTTCTTGCTTGGTTTAAGCTTTATTTGCTCTTCTTTCTCCTGCTCCTTTAGGTTTAATTTTAACTTGTGCATTTGGGATTTTTATATTTTTTTGATAGAGGCTTTGATGGCTATTTATTTCCCCCTTATGACTGCCTTTACAGTATCCCATAAGTTTTGGACCTATGTGTATTCATTCTCATTAGTTTCCCTGAATTGTTTAAGTTCTTTAATTTCCTGATTAGCCCAATCATTCTTTAGCAGGATGCTCTTTAACTTCCAAGTGTTTGAATTCCTTCCAGATTTTTTCTTGTAATTGAGTTCCAGTTTCAAAGCATTGTGATCTAATAATATGCAGAGAATTATCTCAACATTTTGGTATTGGTTGAGACCTGATTTGTGGTCCAGTATGTGGTCTATTCTGGAGAAAATTCCATGTGCACTTGAGAAGAATGGGTATTCTGTTGTTTTAGGATGGAATGTTCTGTATATATCTACAAAAGTCCATCTGGCCCAATGTGTCATTCAAAGCTCTTGTTTATTTATTGATCTTCTGCTTAGATGATCTGTCCACTGCCGTGAGTGGAGTGTTGATGTCTCCTACTATTAATATGTAATTATAAATATGTTTCTTTACTTTGGGTATTAATTGGTTTATATAATTGGCTGCTCCCATGATGGGGGATAGATATTTACAATTGTTGGAGCTTCTTGTTAGATAGACCCTTTAAGTATAATATAGTGTTCCTCTGAATCTCTTATTATGATCTTTGGTTTAAAATCTAATTTGTCTGATATGAGTATTGTAACCCAGCTTTCTTTTGATGTCCATTAGGATGGTAGGTGGTTCTTTATCCCTCACTTCCAATCTGGAGGTGTCTTCAGATTCAAAATGAGTCTCTTGTAGACAGCATATGGATGAGTCCTGCTTTTTTATCCAATCTGCCACCCTGTTTCTTTTGATGGGAGCATTCAACCCATTTATATTAGGGTAACTACTGAAAGATATGAGTTTAATTCCATTGCACTGTTTATAAAGTCCCTGTTTCTATAGAACCATATGCAGAAAAAGCATTTGACAAAATATAGGATCCTTTCCTGATTAAAACTCTTCAAAGTGTAGGGATAGAGGGTACATTCCTCAGTATCATAAAAGTCATCTATGAAGAGCCCACAGTGAATATCATTCTCAATGAGGAAAAACTGTGAGCTTTTCCCCTAAGGTCAGGAACATGGCAGAGATACCCACTCTCTCCACTACTATTCAGCATAGTACTATAAGTCCTAGCCTCAACAATTAGAAAACAAAAAGAAGTAAAATGCATTCAAATTGGCAAAGAAAAAGTCAAACTCTCTCTCTTTATGGGTGAGAGAATACTTTATATAAAAAACCAAAAGATTCCACCTGCAAATTTCTAGAACTCATACAACAATTCTTCAACATGGCAGGATATAAAATCAATACATGGAAATCAGTTGCATTTCTATACACTAACGGTGAGACAGAAGAACGAGAAATTAAGGAGTCGATCCCATTTGGAGCCCAAACCATAAGATAATCTAGGAATAAACCTAACTGAAGAGGTAAAGGATCTATACTCTAGAAACTACAGAACACTTATGAAAGAAATTGAGGAAGACACAAAGAGACTGAAAAACATCCTGTGCTCATAGATTAGAAGAATAAACATAGCTAACATGTCTATCCTTCCAAGAGCAATTTACACTTTAATGCCATCCCTATCAAAATACCATTGACATTCTTCACAGAGCTGGAACAAATATCCTAAAATTTGTATGGAACCAGAGAAGACCCCAAATCACCAGCTGATTGTTGAAAAAGAAAACCAAAGCTGGAGGCATCAAGGTGCCTGACTTTAAGCTATGTTACATCAAATGTGATCATCAAGACTGCATGGTAAAGGCACAAAAACAAAAACACAGATCAATGGAACAGAGGTTCCAGAAAGGGACCCTCAACTCTATGGCCAAGTAATCTTCAACAAATCCAGAAAAAATATCCAAGGGGAAAAAGACAGTCTTTTCTGTAAATCATGCCAGAAAAACTGGACAGCTGCATGCAGAAGAATCAAATTAGACCATTCTCTTATACCAGACACAAAGATTAACTCAAAATTGATAAGAGACCTCAATGTGAGATAGGAACCCATCAAAATCCTAGAAAAGAACATAGGCAGTATTCTCTTTGACATCAGCCACAGCAGCTTCTTTCAAGACATATCTCCAAAGGCAAGGGAAACAAAAGAAAAAATGAACTTTTGGGACTTCATCAAGATAAAAACCTTCTGTACATCAAAGGAAACAGTCAACAAAACTAAGAGGTAACCTATGGAATGGAAGAAGATATTTACAAATGACATTTTAAATAAGGAAAAAAAAAACATTTAAAATGTTTAAAGAACTTCTCAAATTCAACACCCAAAGGACAAATAATCCAGTCAAAAAAATGGCAGAAGACATGAACAGACAATTCTCCAAAAAAGACAAACAAATGGCTAACAGATACACAAAAAAATGTTCAACATCACTAGCCATCAGGGAAATACAAATCAAAACCACAATGAGATACCACCTTTTATCAGTTAGAATGGCAAAAATTAACAAGGCAGAAAACAACAAATTTTGGAAAGGATGTTGAGAAAGGGGAACCCTCTTACACTGTTGGTGGGAATGCAAACTGGTATAGCCACTCTGGAAAACAATATGGAGTTTTCTCAAGACATTAAAAATAGAGCTACCCCATGACCCAGCAATTGCACTACTAGGTATTTACCCCAAAGATATAGATGTAGTGATAAGTAAGGGCACATGCACCCCAATGCTCATAGCAGCAATATCCACAATAGCCAAATTGGAAGGAGCCAAGATGCCCTTCAACAGATGAATGGATAAAGAAGTTGTGGTACATATATACAATGGAATATTATTCAGCCATCAGAAAGGACAAATAGCCACCATTAGCATCGATATGGATGGAACTGAAGGGGATTATGGTAAGTGAAATAAGTCAAGCAAAGAAAGACAATTATCATATGGTATCACTGATATGTGGAATATAAGGAACAGCATGGAGGACCAAAGGGGAAGGGAGAAAAAACTGAAGCGGAAGAAATCAGAGAGGGAGACAAACCATGAGAGACTGGACTCTGGGAAACAAACTGAGGGTTACAGGAGACAGGGAGTTTGGGGGATGTGGTAGCCAGGTGATGGGTAATAAGAAGGGCACGTGTTGTGATGAGCACTGAGTGTTATAGGCGACTAATGAATCATTGAACACTATATCAAAAACTAATGATGTACTATATGTTGGCTAACTGAATATAATAAAAACATCATTTACTCAAACAACTGGGATTTCTTCCTGGGTTGCAAGGGTGGCTCAGTATTCACAAATCAGTCAACAGGTTACATCATATCAATGAGAGAAAGAATAAGAATCATGTGACCATTTCAGTTGATGCAGAAAAAGCATTTGAGAAAGTACATCAATTCATGATAAAAATCCTCAACAAAATAGGTTTAGAGGGAATATATCTCAACATAATAAAGGCCATCAACGAAAAACCCACAACTAACATCATCTTTAATGGGGAAAAACTGAGCATTTTCACCTAATGTCAGGAATGAGACAAAGATGTCCACTCTCACCCTTTTTATTCAGCATGGTACTGAAGTCCTAGCCATAGCAACCAGACAACAAAAAAGAAGTAAAAGTCATCCAAATAAGCAAGGGAAAAGCAAAACTCTCAGTATTCACAGATGACATGGTACTATATTTAGAAAACCTAGAAGCATCCTCCCAAAAAATTGCTAGAACTGATAAATGAGTTTAGTAAAGCTATAGGATACAAAAGCAATGTACAGAAATGTCTTGCATTTGTATACACCTATAATGAAGCAGCAGAAAGAGAAATTAAGATGACACAAAGAAATGGAAAGACATTGCAATCTCATGGATTAGAAGAACAAATATTGTTAAAATGTCTACTAGTCAAAGCAATCTACACATGTAAAGCAATGCCTATCAAAATGCCAACAGCATTTTCCACAGAACTAGAACAAAGAATCCTAAAATTTGTATGGAACTACAGAAGACCCTGGATACCCAAAGCAATCTTGAAAATGAAAAGCAAAGCAGGAAGCATCACAATTTAAGACTTCAAGTTATATTACAAAGCTGTAGTAATCCAAACAGTATGATACTTGTACAAAAATAGAGACACTGATCAACAGAACAGAATAGAAATCCCAAAAATAATCCCATAACTATGGTCAACTAATCTTTGAAAAAGCAGGAAAGAATAACCAGTGGGAAAAGACAGTTTGTTCCACAAATGGTGTTGGGAAAACTGGACAGCAACATGCAAAATAAAGAATCTGGACCACTTTTTTATACCATACACAAGAATAAATTCAAAATGGATTAGAGACCTTAAGGTGAGACCTGAAACCATTAAAATCCTAGAAGAGAGCACCGACTAATTTCTTTGACATTGATTGACTGTAGTAACTTCTTTCTAGTTATGTCTCTTGAGGCAAGAGAAACAAAAGCAAAAATACACTTTTGGGACTACATCAAAATCAAAACCTCTGTACAGTGAATGAAACAATCAACAAAACTAAAAGGCAACCCATGGAATTTCAATTTGCAAAGGACGTGTCTGATAAAGTGTTAGTACCCAAAATATATGAAGAACTTATAAAACTCAAGTGACCCATTTAAAATATGGGAAGACATTTCTCCAAAGAAGACATATGAATGGCCATGAGACACATAAAAAGATGCTCATCATCAGGGAAATGCAAATCAAAACTACAATGAGATATCACTTCACACCTGTCAGAAAGGCTAAAATCTATAGCACTAGAAACAGCAGGTGTTGGTGAGGACGTGGAGAAAAAGAAACCCTCTCACACTGTTAATGGGAATGCAAACTGGCGCAGCCACCATGGAAAAGAGTATGGAGGTTCTTCAAAGAGTTAAAAATAGAAGTACCGTATGACCCAGCAGTCACACTACTGGTAAGTACCCAAAGAACACAAAAATACTAATTCACAGGGATACATGCACCCCCATGTTTAGAGCAGCACGATTTACAATAGCCAAATTATTAAAGCAGACCAAGTATCCATTAATTGGTGAATGGATAAAGATGTGGTATGTAGGTAGGTAGGTAGGTAGGTAGACAGATAGATACAATAGAATACCATTCAGCCACCAAAAAAGAGAATGATATCTTGTCATTTGCAATAACATGGATGGAGTTACTATGCTAAGTGAAATGAGTCAGAGAAAGACAAATGCCATATGATTTCACTCATATGTGTAATCTAAGAAACAAAACAAAAGAACAAAGGGAAAATTTAAAAAGGGAAAGAAAGAAATTAGGAAACAGACTCTTAACTATAGAGAACAAACTGATGGTTACCAGGAGGGAGGTGCGTGGGAGTGGGAGGATGGGTGAAATAGATAGCTAATGCGGATTAAGAGTGCACTTCTTGTGACATATGGAATTGCTGAATCACTATATTGTACACCTGAAGCCAATACAACACTCTATATTGATGAACTGGAATTAAAATAAAAACTTGTAGAAAAAGATTTCCTTATGAGTGTTTGTAGATAGCTTTTGCAATCATCTGTGCCAGATTTCTTTGTGATATAATTTTCACTACTGATTCAATTTCTTCAAAGGTAACAGATCTACTTGTCTTTTCTAATTACTCAGAAGTACATCTTATATTTTCTATGTGAGTTTAAATTATATACTGTCAATTTTTAAATAATTGAATATTATTAATTTTTAACATAAACAGTATCTAAGGTGATGTTTTTCCTTTCCTGATACGAGGGTAGGTTTTCCTCTTCATCTTTTCTCTCTCTCTCTTCCTTCTCATCCCTTGATCACTCTCATCATGCATTTATCATTTACGTTAGCTTTTCCAAGAACTATACTTGTATCTTTAATCTTCTGTATCATATGTTTTCTTTCCTCTTTATTAACACTTACAATTATTCTTCTAATTTACTTGACAGCTTTTTTTCAAATTTTCACTGAAAGGCTGTAAGGTTCCCTCTAAATATTGACTTAGCTCTCTTCAACAAGTTTTAGCCATTAGTAGTATTTTTGTTGTTCAGTTAATATACTTCTTACTTTCCAACATGAATTTTTAAATATAAAAAATATTTATATTGTTGTTAAAGAGCAAATTCTTAATTTCCAAAAATAGTTTTCCTAATTATCTTTCAATTTTTAAAAAAAAGATTTTATTTATTTATTTGGGAGAGAGACAGTGAGAGAGAGCATGAGAGGGGAGAAGGTCAGAGGGAGAAGCAGACTCCCCTTGGAGCTGGGAGTCCTATGTGGGACTGGATCCCGGGACTCCAGGATCATGACCTGAGCGGAAAGCAGTTGCTTAACCAACTGAGCCACCCAGGCGCCCCCTAATTATCTTTCAGTTTAATGATTTCTGGCTTCATTACATTATAATCAGAGGACATAGTCTATATAAGTCCTTTGAAATTTACCTTATTGTTCACTACATGCTCAAATTTTGTAAATGATCCATGTATATTTGAAAAAAAAAGTTATCATCTTCTTGTCACTTTGTGACTGAAAGTCATGATAAAATATTTCACTGTTATTTGGGGGTCTATTTAATTCTTCATGTAATTCTATAAATTCATGTACATATTTATATTAATTGCAGAAACAAAGTCTGTATATACTTTTTTTTAAAAAAAGATTTTATGGGACGCCTGGGTGGCGCAGTTGGTTGGACGACTGCCTCCGGCTCAGGGCGTGATCCTGGAGTCCCGGGATCGAGTCCCACATCAGGCTCCCAGCTCCATGGGGAGTCTGCTTCGCTCTCTGACCTTCTCCTCGCTCATTCTCTCTCTCACTGTCTCTCTCTCTCAAATAAATTTAAAAAAAAAAAAAAAGGTAGTTTAAAAAAAAAAAGATTTTATTTATTTGACAGAGAGAGAGAAATCACAAGTAGGCAGAGAGGCAGGCAGAGAGAGAGAGAGGAGGAAGCAGGCTCCCCAAGGAGCAGAGAGCCCGATGTGGGGCTCGATCCCAGGACCCTGGGATCATGACCTGAGCCGAAGGCACAGGCTTTAACCCACTGAGCCACCCAGGCACCCCAAGTCTGTATTTACTCTTGAAGAATTAAATTTTTGTCATTATGAAATAACATACCTTATAATAATGATTTTTGCATAAAGTCTATTATTTATGATATTAATATAGCTCTGCTAAGTATTCTTTGTGCTGGTATTTGCATTATATGTATTTCCATTCTTTTTTTTAATATTATTATGTTTTAGCTGTGTCTCTTGTAAATAGTATTTAGATCTGTCTTTGACATTCTAATAATCTGTGTATTTAACGAAAACATTATTCCCTCTGCTTGAATTATATCCCTTAGAGTTATTTTAATTTGTCTGAAAATCTCTGCTAGTTAACTTTCACTTATGAAAGATACTTTATCTAGATTTAGAATTAAATACTTTGGCCATGATTTCTTGTTGTAATCAAAGATACTAAGGGATCTAAAATACTTGTACCCAAAGATACTAGAGTGAAAAAAAACGAAGGTTTTTGTTTTTGTTTTGTTTTGTTGGTTCCATTGTTTTTTCTGAGAACTCAAGTATCTATCTGTCACTCTTTGAAGATAATATTTCCTCTCTCCATTTCATCCCTGACTTCTTTTTACAATTTTCTTCTGGTATTTGGTTTTCTGCAGTTTCACTACAATATATCTGAGTGTAATTTTCTTTTTATTTATTCTACTTGGCATTTCTAGGTCTTTTATCTACAGATTAATGTCATTTAATATTTATAGAGGTATTTTTTTAGCTATTAGGCCTTCAAATATTCCTCTTCTGAATCTCTCACTCCTTCATTCTGTGTTCTTATGAAGTTGTCTTAGACCCTCTCATCCTATCCACTTTTCTGTACTCTTCATTTTATGTCTGTACTACACTCTGTGTAATTCTTATGCCCTATTTTTCATAATTCATTTTTCAGCTTTCTAATCTGCCTGTAAATCATCTATTGTATTTAACACTGTGTAATTTAAATTTCATTTATAAATATTCTATTTACTTATTTTTCAAATATGTTGTTCTATTCTACTATTTTAAGTCAATTTTCGTAGTTCACTGGTTCCAAAGTATCTTCAAACTCATATTTTGTTCCTTTTCCTACTATAGGCATAGTTGATTTTTAGTCAGTCTGACAATTAGAATACCTAATTTTTTTTAAACTGATCATGATTTTGAACTTTTTCTGAAAATCTTATTCTGATATATATATATATATGTTTTTCTGCCCAATTATCTTTGACTAGGTGTTGGATATGTTACTTGAAAAAAAAAACTGTAGAAATAATCTGTGACCTTGGATAAAGATAGCTTGTTCTAGAAAGATGTTACCTTTGCCTCTGCCAGGCTCTTGGGGACATTACACTAATCACAGATCTATATAAAACAACTTCAAGGCTTAAGGTATCTTGGGCTATAAAGAAGACTGTCGCAATTCTAGAATAAGCTTGGTCTACTTCAGGTTGAGTTTCTCTTTGAGACTGTAGCTCTTTGGAATCACAGCTTATTGTGGACAGTGCTTCCTCTGAGACCACCACCCCACCTCCAACTACTACCCAACCTCAGCTTTGATTTTTCTCCCACTTGTTGCCCCAAACTACCACACTGAGGAGAAACACAAATGCAAGCCAAAAGCAGTTTTGGTGTTCATTTATGTTTCTCTGTGCATACAAAACTATTTTATTCAGGATTTTAAATTAGTTTTCAAGGGAGGAACTATTCAAATAACTTAGCCTTCCTTGTTTCAAACTAAGTTTGAAATTTTCCAATTTTCCAAAACAACATACAATCTTTGAACAAACTACCTACTTATCCTAATACAAGTATTAATAACTGATGAGAATAATTAAATATTGTAACTTTAAGTTTACTTAACTTTGTTCTACAGAATGAGTGGTGAAAGAAAAAAGAAAAAGAATGGTTTCTGACCAAATAAATTTACAAATGCTGCAATAAACATTTTTTGTTGTGGGGGGGATTTCTCTGAACTTCATCTAATATGCATACTCAAATAAAGGAGAGATGTATGGGGTGCCTGGGTGGCTCAGTGGGTTAAAGTCTCTGCCTTCAGCTCAGGTCATGATGCTGGGGTCCTGGGATGGAGCCCCACATCAGGCTCTCTGCTCAGCAGGGAGCCTGCTTCCCTTCCTCTCTCTCTCTGCCTGCCTCTCTGCCTACTTGTGATCTCTGTCTGTCAAATAAATAAGTAAAATCTTTAGAAAAAAGGGGGGGAGATGTATGTTACTGTGTTTTTAGAAGTTATTTTACTACAAAATTTATTTTGTAGTGTAGCATCTCCAAGGACTGGTGTTACACAGTATGTACTTTAGAAAAAGTTCCTAAAAATTAAGAGCTACAGATTTTGAAAAATGTGGCCATTTATGTTTATGAAAATTAATTCTTCCTATTTTTATGCATCTAATATCTCTAACTTTCAGCTGTTAAATAGTATTTTCTCCTGTTATAAAACCATTGACAACTTTCTATAAATTGTAACATACTACTTGTTAAAAAATCAAAAGGCCAACAATAACCCTATTATTGGCTCTAAACTGATTTTTCTCTCTTTTCAGGTTAATACTTAGCACTCTAAGAAATCTTGAGTAGACATGATTTCAAGATAGATACTGTATACAAGATCTCTTAATGATTTTCTAATGAGTATCTATGGATTCTCTCAGCATCCTTATTTTCATACTCACTTCTCCTAGAGGAAGTAGTAACATACAAATATTAGACTGAAACAGGAAAATTATAAGGTGATTCTGAGTTTATAAAAGATGCATGTGAAAGAATTAAAAAATCAATTTAAGTTCTTGTAAGTTGAATTCTAAGTAAACTTTGTGACTCATTTGGATTGAAAATGTGGCCCCACTTCACTCTGTAGCTATCAGAATTAGCCCCAAGACATCTCACTAGGTCTACTTGACACTTCGTTAAATAGTCATTATAAATTCATGCTTCCGTAGACAGTTTTAGTTTTAATTAGTTTGCACTGGTGTAGTGTTCCTTAAAGAATGAATGTCACCTGTAGTTGGGATTATAGATTGATTTCTTAAGTAATAATGAGGGCTACCAACAAAAGATCATCCAGACTCCATCATGTCTTCCCATAACCCTGATTTAGAACATCAAATAAGTTTAATTCCCCCACCTCATTTGTAATTATTCTTAAGTTGTATTATATTAAAAGAAAAAACTGTAAGTTTTTTCTAATTTCTCTTATCTAATCCTAGATTACATTTCAAAATGATGTTAATCAACAGGCTATAGAAAAAGGTATGATATTTATAGTAACATGGTAACAACTTTAATTAAGTAATATCAAAGATGAATTGAAATCTCTATGTTCTTCCTCTTGATTTGGACAATTTTCCTCATGATATGAAAACTCAGATGAAATTACATAGCTTGATTACTTTTTAAAGTGATTATTGAGTTCTCCAGATACTTATTAGTTCCTCAGGATCAGTTATCCACATTTATAAAGTGCTATATCTAATTGGCAAATCTATTTCACTTATACTCTTTAAATTGTCCATTGTTGGTCAAATCGTGTTTGACAGTACCAGACTCTATTATACAAGGTAATTTAGTTATAAATATGATTTCAGGTTTCCCTAAAGCTATTTCTCTGATTATGCATGACAATCTGGATAGACTATAGCCATTGTAAAAACTGGAGCTACCAAATAATTTTCCATATTATGGAATCAGTCTATATTCTTTATAAATGTGGATTAAAGCAACAGGTTAAAAAAAAAAAAGCAACAGGTTAAAACTTAATTAGCTGCATCATGGTTTGCAATATAGGCAAACTCAAATAAGTGGCAATATATTAATATCAACTGTTCAATAGATAAGGGAAACCTATAAAATCCAAATGATTTGATTATAGGTAGACATCAGTGATCATCTAATACAGCATCAAACTAAACAGAAATATCCTCTACCATGTACCTGTGATGTGTAAAGTGGATTTCTATATATTAGTTAATATGTATGAAAATGTATAGTATCAATACACTTAGAATAGTTATTGACATAAAAGCAATGATATTTTTTAAGGTAATTATTTCATATATTAAATGCGATCTGTCTCCCAGTATTTTCCACTCTTTAGTCCTAGCCCTGACTCTAAAATTTACTATGCATAACATATCCCTGTTCTACATTTCCACTCTTGATCTTCCAGGCTTTCTTTGCTTCAGGCAGAAAGTTACCAAATCTAATATACATAAATATTCTCTTCACGTCAGTGGATCCTAGGTTAAAATACATGTTTGTTGACTTTTTTTGCTGATAAATTGTACTTCACAATAATTTTTTTTTAATTTTTAAAACTGAGATATAATTGACACATGACATTGTATTAGTTTTAAGTGTATAACATAATGGTTCAATATTTATTTGTATTGCAAAATTACCACCACAGTAAGTCTAGTTAACATGCATCACCATATGCAATTGTAACTTTTTTCCTTGGGATGAGTATTTTTAAGGTCTACCCTCTTAGCAACTTCCAAATATACAATATAGTATTATTAACTATAGCCACCATGTTGTATGTCACATTCCCATGGCTTATTTTTAAAATGGAAGTTTATACATTTTAACCGCTTCACGCATTTTGCTCACCTGCTCTCGCCTCTCTTCTGGTAACCTCCAATCTATTGTCTATATGAGCTCAACTGTTGTTTATTTGTTTGCTTGTTTTAGATTCCACATGTAAGTGAGATTACGCAGTATTTGATCTTCTCTAATTTCACTTAGCATAATGTCCTCAAGGTCCATCCATGTTGTTGCAAATGGCAAGATTTTCATCTTTTTTTTTATGGTTCTCTAGCCCTTACATTCATATGTTGTTTTCCCAAGCTTGGATTGAGTCCTCAAAGGGCAAGAACTAAGCCTTCTAATCAGAAAACCTCCACAAAAGTGGATATTTAATAATGATAATTAAATAAATGTATGGTCTGGGGGGAAGCCCGGGTGGCTCAGTCAGTTAAACATCTGCCTTCACCTCAGGTCATGATCTCAGCATCCTGGGATCAAGTTCCCTGCCCAATGAGGAGTCTGCTTCTCCCTTTGCCCCTCCCAGCACTCATGGTCTCTCTCTCTCTCTCTCTCTACTTAATAAATAAATAAATAAATAAATAAAATCTTAAGTTAAGTCTTAAAGTAAATAAATGTGTATTCCAAAGACTCAAAGACGGTTCTTTACTGCTTCAAAAGCTCGTCTGAGAAAATTTGCCTTAAAACATTAGTGTGAATATGTATTAAGAAAGTTTTTAGAATTACAAAACACTAATATTGAACCAAGGCACTAATATTTTTAGGCTGTAAGGGAACGCTAATATTTAGTAATCCTTAGAGTTCTTTGACAATAACAGGAACATTATTTGCTGTGATGATACATTTTACATTTAGTCTCCTTCTCTCATGGTCTTCAAGATGTTCAACTGCAAAATTGAAAACAGATGGTCCTGAAGGAAAAACTTCTGTTGGTCCTGCTGTTTCAAGAAACCTACAATGGAACCCTGAACAGCCAACCAACCAGTTGCTATCATGCTGATTTCATTACCATAAAGCAGGGGCTCAAAAATACAGAATCCTAAACTTTCATAGGAAGTGCTCCCAACATTCTAGAGTCACAGTAGCAGAGATCCCTAATTCAATGCTGTTTTTTTAGTTTCTTTGGCAAGCATTAACCTTAGTGGGCTGGATGAGATTTTTCCAGTATTTCATATGTGTTTTCACTATAAATGAGATAGGGCTTAGGCATCACTTTTTATTCAAAAGATATTTGTTCATGACACTAGGCATAGTGGTATAACAGAAAATCTACAGGCACAATATTTCCTCCTATGGAGATTGTGAAATAAAGTGGTAACTCTCAAAAGATAGGGGGCCCTGGACTAATACGTAAGAGCTTCTCTCAGGAATGTCTTAGAAATGCCATTTCTTGGCCCTCACCCCAGACCCACTGAACCAGGAACTATGGGGGATAGCCGCAACAATATGGTCTTAAATACCTCCAGTTGATCTGATGCAGGTGCCGCTATAACATAGAAACCAGACACTGAATTAGAAATTATAATGCTGGGAATATAATAAGCAAGAAGAGAAACCTACTGTGGGAACTTAGAAAAAGTACAGTTCACTTGTAGACAACATATAGATAGGTACCAATTTTTTTTTAAGATTTTATTTATTTATTTGACAGAGAGAGATCACAAATAGGCAGAGAGGCAGGCAGAGAGAGAGGGGGAAGCAGGCTCCCTGCTGAGCAGAGAGCCCAATTCAGGGCTCAATCCTAGGACCCTGAGACGATGACCTGAGCTGAAGGCTGAGGCTTAACCCACTGAGCCACCCAGGTGCCCTAGATAGGTACCAATTTTAAAGGCATGATATCATAGGCAGTTGTGAGTAAAACAGATACCTTCCGTATCAATAAAACTTCCTTATCATGGTGTACATTTTACTCTGTAGGTAAAATCTGTGAATACTATGATTCTTCAATTCTATGTGGTATTTCTTTTCACTCCAGGTTCAAAGCACAGCTCCGGAATTATCAATAGTGCGATGCTCCTTTTACAAGGAAGGGATGGGGTGTTGACTCTGTCCCATGGCCTGGTAAGAAGCTATTGTGACTATGTTCTTCCTGATTGAGGATGTGGAAATTGTGCAGAGGACTCTTCTATGCCCTTGTGACCAGGAGAAGCATTGCTACACATATTGCTACATATATTGTTGCATTCTGAAGCACGGGTGCTGGGCTTTACCAACATGTGATTTTAAAAAGATCATCATCTGATAAAACCGATAGAGGCACTTCCCTTTTATCTTAAAAACTAGTCCTTAACTATGGCTCTACAAATAAAGATCACTCAGGGAGCTTTTAAAAATAATCTAAGCCAGGACTTTAACTGCAGAGATTCAACTGGTCTGAAGAAGACCCAGGCATCATTATTTTTAAAAACATCTTCAGGTGATTCTCATGTGCAGGTAGGTTTAAAAAGCACTCAGAATTGCAAATCAAGTTATGGTCTGTGAACCAAATGTACTCTGTCACCAGAAAGTTTCTTAGAACTACAGAATCTCAGGCCCCAACCGAAAACCTGCTGAACCAGAATTAGCATTTTAACAAGATCCCCAGCTGATTGCCATATGTATTAAGGCAAGAAGTACTGGTCTGAAGGGGTTGTGATTGATTCCTTCCTTGTAAGGTACTTGTACCATTGATGTGTAATCACAGCACATATTTTATCCAGCACAGTCTGAGTGTTCGATACCTATAGTTTGTCCCAAAACATGTACTTTAATGTGGATTGTTAGTGTCTGAGTTCTCCATGCATATGAAGCATTCATATCAGAAGATTTTGGTTTAGGGGGCATATAATAATTTGATCCCATGGCCATTTTGGGGTGATTTTTATAGCACTTTGGAGGGTCTCTCTACAAACTTCACGTGCACTAGTAATTCATAGAATGCTTAAGCCAGTAGTATGCTCTATTGTATAAGCATACAAGTTAGTGTCTAAGGCTAAGTTACTGATCTCACTTATTCTTAAGGTCTTTACAATAGCCATGTTAATGAAGTCTTATGCCCATTTTTACAAAAGGAAACTGAGGTCTAGAAGGGTTCATTAAATTTTAGCCTAAAGTTCAAACTAAGCCACTGAGACATAAAAAATCAAGCTCTTCATTATTCCAAGTTGATTGCTTTAATTCTGAAAGCTTTAGTAAAGCATCACTCTTCTCCTTTCTACATCCTCTACAAGGTACACATCACTTACATCTCTTAATATTAATAAATGCTAACTGATTGTAACTTTTCAAAACTGCCCATTATCTGCTAAAATGCCAAATATTTTGTACTTAGTCTCAACGTGTCATTTATCTAATCAAAGTTCTTATTTTTGGAGCAGTTTATTAACACTTTTGAGTGTTAATAAACTACAGGAAAAATATGATGGGATTTGGCATATTTTGGAATCAGATTAAAAGCACCTGTATGCCATTTCTGGTTCTTTCCTTAGCTCTACCAAATTAATTAAATTACACCCCTTATCGGGCTGCAGAACCTGAACTGTAGGTGCCTGCAATCTTTTTACAAATTGAAAGCGTAATTTTAGAGTTTGCACATTACTCTGGACTTGATGTATACATGAAGAAAGTAGAAAAATTAAAGCAAATAAGGTCTGTCTTAAAAAAGGATTTAGTCACTGTAGTTCTGAAAGATCCCCCCGGGGCTCCAAGCACCCCGGAATGGACCCCTTCTCAGGAGGAGACCCCCGGACCCAAAAACCGAGCCGAGTCCACTGGTCAGATGCAAACAGCACGAGGTTTATTGAGTAGACACAGGTACCTGCGGGCGGTCAAGTCTTAGGAGGACTCGCGCACCAGCCCTTAGTTCAGGGCCTTTTTATGGGGTTTGGGGAAGCAAAAGCATACGTACAGAAGCGGAAGCATGGTTACAAAGTTTTCATTGGCTGGTTTGAATGTAAAGGCATACTTGGCGCGCGGGAATACCCCTGATTGGTTCGCTCAGCATCCTTCATTTACATAGTGGGAAGTTACTTTCATTGGTCGTTAACAAAAGGGAAACAGACAGTATTGGCTAGATTTCAATCCTTCATTAGCATGTAGACTGACCATCGGCATTGGCCAGACTACAATCCCTTATTAGCATGTAGACTGACCATCGGCATTGGTCAGACTACAATCCCTTATTTGCATGTAGACTGACCTTTCAACATTCCTTGTAGTATCTTATCACTTTTTACAACACGGGAGGAATGTTTAAGGGAGTGGGAGAAGGGGGTGTTGGCTAAGCAAAGAGAAGGGGGAAGGAGGGGGAAAGGGAGGGAGAAAACCCTTTTCATTCCCCCATTTTCTTTTTGGCCCGAGTAAAATCTTTTACTTTACTAGGGGCTAATCTCCCGCTGCCCTATTGCATAATATTGTTGGGTTAATACCATGGTTTGGACAAGCGACAATCTATCCTTTACGAATTGGGTTATTCTGTTAATGATGCATGGCCCGAAGGAGGTTATTAGGGAAGTAAACCAGGGTGAACGATTTCAAACTCCTTTATACCAAGACTGTTGGGATTCAAAGTCTCTTTTACGCTTATTTAGCCTTTTCTTCAATTTGTCTGGAGTTTCTGTTACTACTCCAGTCTGGTCGGCAAAAAAACAGCATTCTTCTCTGAGAGCAGCACAAAGGCCACCCTCTTTTAGGAACAGTAGGTCTAAGTCTCTTCTGTTTTGTAAGGTAACTTCTTTGTTGCAAATCTCAAGGACATTTGCAAACAAAGGGAGACTTCTGCCTTACAAGACTGTGATCTCTGCAATATAAACATTTGTTCTTCTTTCAGGGCAGTTAGGGGTGCCTGTGAAATGTCATACATATTACCAAGGGGAGTGGGTGGAGAGGGGGTGCAAGGCGCCAGCCCCTGCTCCCTCCTCAGCCAGCCTCCTGAACAATTTTGACCCTTAAATCTTTAAGGTGGTTGAAGGTGGAAGGTCTTATCTTCTGTAACTTCTTCCTGCTGAATAGGGGCGTAGAGCTGTCCCTACCTACTCAGGTCAACATTGATCAGTGGAGGAATGTATAGGGGAGTTACGAAAGGCGGAGGCAGCTGAATCCAGTGCTGACAGTGAAGAAGTATCTTTGCGCGTGGTAAGGATCATCTGTTGTGGTGAAATCATTGCCGCGATGGAGTCTCGGCACCAAGTAGAGACAGGTAACTAGGTTTAAAGTTTGACAAATTTTAAGTATTATTTTTGGCATATCTGTTAGTGTAGCCCAGTATTTAATAAGTCGGCCTCTGCCATACATTGGTGGCCTTTGGCTTCTAAGACAAATCTGGACCTGATGTGAAGTCATTACAGTCAGGGACTGTCCCATAGTGAGCTTTGAGGCTCTTTTATGAGGAGGGCTATTCTAGGTTTCGCTAAAGCATCTGTTTGCAATTGCACCTCAACAGAGGTAGCCTCTAGGATAAATATGACTAAGGGATGAAACCAATAAGAAGACCTTTGAGTGGTCCAGCCTTAACAATATCCTGATTACAGAGGATCACTGGCAAGCGAGAAAACTTGTCAAGAGATAAGGGGAGTTCCCCATGCATCATCCAATCCACTCATAAAGAAAGTGGGGTCATCCATTATCTCCATAAGTCCATAGTTAATCCTATGGAGTGCGATAGGCTGGCTTTTAGGCAATTTCATTATCCCAGCCACACACAAGGTGTTAGTTATAAAATTGTAGGGGAATCAATCCCATTTTCCAGTTGTTTAATCATGTGCCGTGGGGTCTGCTAATATCCCCTCAAAATAAGATCGACTAAAGGAGCTATTGTACAACTTCTCTGAAGTTTACCTCAAATTATTTAGCTTAGGTAAACAAACATTTAAAGACAATCAAATCTAGAATTTAACATCCATAAAGGTGTGTTACTAAAACATAATTTTTCTCTCTAAAATAACCCTCATTTACAGAGATAGCCAAATCAGGCCTAATTCACTTGTGAAACAAGTCCAGTTTTAACAGACTTGGCCTAATTATTTACATAAGCTCAGCAAGAACAGTGAGTGTGATCAATAGATCTTCTAGAATCTGCTTTGCTGGGACTTTTTATAAGGAATCTCTAGGTTGAACTTTTAGTAGCCTCTCCAGGCCAGAAGCCAAGCCCTGTACTTGCCATCAGGCATGCCTGCAATACCTGTCGATTTGGGCGAATTCCTCTTCTGAGACTGCACCTACCAAGGAGTGACATTCTTTACTCACCTGGTGAGGCTGCTGGGAACTCTGTAAGCAAGGTATCAGGCCAACAGTCCCAAGGGGCTTTATGGCTCCAGGTTTCATAAAGTCAACCTTAGTTCCTTTAAACTGTCTGGTCATATCTGAGTCTTTTCAAATATGACATCCCAGTCAAAGCCTTGGTAAAATAACCAGTTTCCAATAGTGTCCTGTTACAAGGAGAAGAGATTCTTATTGAACTTATGCAAATGACTGATTGCCATGGAAGAAAGAATACTTAACTGAGACCTTTTGGTTTCAGAGGGTTCAGATAGAGAGAAAAGGTTGAATGCTTTGAGCACTTTTACAAATGAGCACTTTTACATCTCTATAAGTTACAGATAACTAGGAGGAAGTATCCCTAGTCTGGAAGAGCAAACATTAGAGAGAACCAGCAATGTCTAAAGTAAGACAAAACATTAAGAGACACAACACTATAATCTTTTAGTTCATTTAGTTCCATGTTACTAATTCTGGTGAATGCACTTTTAGTTAGTTTTGGAAATTCTTACCCATTTCAGTTTTAGGATTTTCAGGTATATCGAATATCTGTATTTGTCCTGAAAGTCCTTTATATGAATCTCCTTGAAGATAAAACTCATTTTACGAGAGAATTAAAACAATTATAAATGACAAAAACTCGGAATGGATATGGTTAGAGCTGAAGAGACACGGGAGTTTACAATTTAGCTGCAAGGAAATCAGGTTACTTCTGTGAGACATAACATTTCCCTAATTACAATATCAAGCGGTGATCTCTCCAAACGTTAAAACTTTAGGAAGTGCGTAGAATCTCTAGAATAGTTATAGTATTTTCCCAAATGTAACCCAAGGTTTATCATTGGTTCAGTAGTACTTCATGAGCAACTTCGCATACCAAGGAAAAGCCTGAGTTAAAGAGATTTACAACTTAAATCTTGTCAACATTTGCTAAAATCTTATAAAGTTTTGAAGCACATGCCTAAATATAATTAGGGATGTTAAACACCTGATAAAACAAAACATAGGAACTGAGTTTTCTGGGCAGGCAAAGAGGAAACCATTTACATTCTTGTAACAGCAGATCAATTAATCTAAGAAAACACTGTCCTTTTGAACAGAGACAATTTCAGTCGTGTACCAATGTAACTTTAAAACCCATCCATTTCAATCTTAGTCCATTCTTGACCATAGCTAAAATTCCTTTTCTGAAGATTTCCCTTCACAAACCTTCTACAACTTTCCTTTGCATTCAGGTTTTGTCCCAAGCCATTTCCTTCCAAACAACCATCTCATTTAGGACAAAATTTATCTTCCCTTACCTTCAACAAAATGTATTCCCATTCCTTAAATCTTTCTTACATATCTCCTACTTTCCTACATACAGAGTTTCCCTTTATTTCCATCAGTCTTAGTTACACTAAGCAGAACTTTGTATTCTTAGAAACACCTTTAGTTATTAGCCATTTGTGAACTGTTACAACAGAATTCTTCAGGTGGCAAATTTATGAATCAGTTAAGTGGAAAACAAGTTTACCAGCAGATTTAAATACTCTTAGTTTCTTTGCAGTTAAGAAGTCAAAAGCACAAACCTGCATCCAGTAATTAACGACTTAGCCTTTTATCCTGTTTGGTTAAGATATAGATGTCCACAATTCAATTCCGTTTGTCATCCAAGCAAAACTTTAAAACTTTCAGGTTACCAAAGACTTTGAAAGCTACTTCAGCAATTACCCATTAGAACTTTGGGACAGACAATTAACCATCAGTTTAGTCATTTCTTTGCTAACAAATTTTAATAAATAACACAAGCTTATTCTGACACCATTTACTACTGTTAACTTAAAAGACAGGTCTTATCTTAATTAAACCAACAAACTTAACTTAGTTCCAATAGTGATTTACGTTTCACCTGGGCCCACTCCACTTTGAATGTTTACCTGAGACATGCATGGGAAGATCTGGAGTGGGGGTTTTAGGTCCAGGGGGTGCTCTTTTTTGCTCCTTGACAGTGGAGAGAGGAGCCATGGTGCATGATCTAGAGGCTAGTCATGCAGGCTGCACGCACGTTGGTGCAGAAACACGATAAGGGGGAAACAGAGGAAAACAAAGTGCTGCTAGGAGGCAGAGAAAGGATTCCCGGTTTTGGAGCTCATAAGCCCCAACAGAGGAGCAGATGCCATGCTTTCCCACCAGCAAGGGGGGAGGGGTTAAGCAGTCCAAGTCGGGCCAGAGAACACAGGGAAACTTCCCCGAAACAAAGAGAGTTTCGGCAGCTGCTCGGGAATATTCCTTATGGTCTCTGTCTCGAGTTAGACCAACCCCAGTTGGTTCCAGTTATAGCCATTAACATGGGAAGTGAGTGAGGGAGAAACCCCCACATCTATTAGGAGAGACTCAGAATCTCTCCAGTGACCTAAAGTGAGACTTAAGGGGGTGGTAAGTGTTTGCCCCATTTTAGAGTCAAAGAAAACACCAAGGACAATAAGTAAGACACACAAAACAGTTAACAAAAAGGACGCTGCGCGATTTCGGTTCAAAACCGAAAGCAAAAACTCAAGCGGAGATCCCGGGGGTCCGGATTCCCCCTCTCCAACCAAGGCCACGTATCTCTCTGATACAGGCTGAGCTCCAAATGCCCCGCTGCCCCGGGGCCCAAATGTCCCGAAGGACCCAAATGTCCCGCCCGGCGGGACTACAAACGCCTCTGGAACGTCTTCCAGGGCTGCGAGGGAGAAGTCCGAGCCCGTCAGCTCCTTCTGGCCCTCGCCAAATACAAATGGATCCGATCGAACCCCAAACCAAACGCATGCGCAAATTCACAAGTAACAGGTTCAGACGCAGCCACAGACACAACGAACAGACACAACGAATAAAGTGCTGGCCAGCTTACCTCCTGACAGTGGGTCGGTGGTCCTTGGGTGGGGGGTCTCGTATCCCAGGACGAGCCCCCAAATGAAAGATCCCCCCGGGGCTCCAAGCACCCCGGAATGGACCCCTTCTCAGGAGGAGACCCCCGGACCCAAAAACCGAGCCGAGTCCACTGGTCAGATGCAAACAGCACGAGGTTTATTGAGTAGACACAGGTACCTGCGGGCGGTCAAGTCTTAGGAGGACTCGCGCACCAGCCCTTAGTTCAGGGCCTTTTTATGGGGTTTGGGGAAGCAAAAGCATACGTACAGAAGCGGAAGCATGGTTACAAAGTTTTCATTGGCTGGTTTGAATGTAAAGGCATACTTGGCGCGCGGGAATACCCCTGATTGGTTCGCTCAGCATCCTTCATTTACATAGTGGGAAGTTACTTTCATTGGTCGTTAACAAAAGGGAAACAGACAGTATTGGCTAGATTTCAATCCTTCATTAGCATGTAGACTGACCATCGGCATTGGCCAGACTACAATCCCTTATTAGCATGTAGACTGACCATCGGCATTGGTCAGACTACAATCCCTTATTTGCATGTAGACTGACCTTTCAACATTCCTTGTAGTATCTTATCACTTTTTACAACACGGGAGGAATGTTTAAGGGAGTGGGAGAAGGGGGTGTTGGCTAAGCAAAGAGAAGGGGGAAGGAGGGGGAAAGGGAGGGAGAAAACCCTTTTCAGTTCTCTATGATGGAAAATGACCTTGGCTGCATCTTTCATGCACCCTTGCATTTGGCTTAGGATGCATAATTCATACAGCAATCAATTAGCTGGCTGTAGAGCCTGCAACAAGAGGGAATATTTCATATAAATCATTGCTGGCCAATTAATAAAGTAGGAAATCTGTGGTTGTCAATTTGTAGGCAATACAGATTCATCAAAAGCAAATCAGTTTCTTCCACCTCTTGGAAAGAAATGCACACAAACACCAGATATCATTTAATCACTATTTCTTAGGAAGGGCTTGATCAAGATAATATTATTTGTTGTTTTTATGAATGTGAACAAGTGCCTAACATAAGTGGCTCATTTACTTGGCTTAGGGCACTCAATCAACAATACCATTTTATGAATTAAAATACAGCAATCAAATAAGTATTCTTGCTTGTGAAGCATCTATAATCTAGCATAGGGGACCTCAAAGTGAGATCTCTGGTAGGTCATGTGGGTCCACAAGGTGGCCTGTAGACTCCTTCAAAATGCAAATCATCTCAGCATGCATTAGTGGAGCTTCAAATGTTACTTTCATTAATTATTTCCATCTGTGTCATATGTAATCTAGGGAGATTCAATTTGCTATGTCTCTTAGAAGTAAAGCAAGCCTATGTTTGGTATATGTGCTAGATAAAGCTACCCTGTTTCATTTTTTAATGATACATTATTCAAAAATAATTTGAAACCATTTAAGAACACAACCCCTTTTTAAATGACTGATTGTTCAGACAAGAGTCACTCATGTGACTTGCATTTATTAAATGCAAGAAGATACAAAATGTGATAGCCTTCATATATAGGTCAGTAGCTGTAATTTGGCTGCACATTAGAATCAGCTTTTAAATTAGTTTTTAAATACAAACTTTAAAACATTTAAAATTCAACTATGCCTGAGACCCACCTCTTGGGTATATCAATTCAATTAATCTCGTATAAGGCTTAGCAACAGTGTTTTCTTAAATTCCTGAATTGAGTTGAATGCACAGGAAAGTTGAGAAACACAGTTATCAATGGTGTTGTGAAGGGCAATGTACCTCAAACTTGAAGGTGCATACACATCACTTGCAGTTGGGACTAAGCTTCTACATGTCTGGCAAGCTCATAGGCAATGATAATTTTGCTGGTCCCTGGACTACCATCTGAATGGTAAGGGCATGAGCCAAAAGTTCTTACACTTGACTGCCCGTCAGGATCAACTGAAGATTAACATACTGCTGCCTGGGACCCATCCCAAAGATTCTAAATTGATTTCTGTGGAACGAGGCCCTTGAATTTGTTTCTTTGTTTTTGTTTTGTTTTGTGTTAAGAGCTTTCTAAATGATTCCAGTGTATGCAAAATTTGAGAATTACTGGTACAGAGCAGTGATTCTCAAATTTATTCAAACATTAGATTTTACAGGGGAATTTTGAAAATATACATACTGCAGCCCAAACTAAACAAATCAAATAAAAATTTCTGAGGGGTGGCACTAGGCATGTGAATATTTTAAAAGCACCTCCTACAACTTTTGTAAACAGCCCAATTTAAGAACTTGGGGTATAGGTGAGAAAGAGCACAAGCTTTGAAGAAAAAGCAAAACAAAGTTCTAACTCTTCCTATGCCATTGTCTAGCATATTCAAAATAGAGTGGAAGTATAAAATATACAAAAACAAAACAAAAAACTTCTGGGGAGTGTCTTATACAACCAAACAAAACATGAAAGGAGATAATAGAAAATTCACAATACTTCTGGGTTATAAATTTTATATTTGACCAAATAATCTATAATTTCAAAGTCAGTGCAAGACAACTCTCTTATAAAAGAAATATATAACTATACAATTATTGGAAATGGGCAGATATCAAAATATATCATAAAGCCATAACAACTGAAAATAGTCTTGCTGGGCAGAAGAACAAGATATTATACTACAGAACCCAAAAATGGATCTATGTATTATATTTAAATTTTCTAAAGTTAAGAATGTCATGAATCAATTGGAAATGACTATGTATTTAATAAACAGTTATATGTTACGATATTAATAACATTTTATTTCTATCTCATTTCATAGTACCAGAGGGAATAAGGACTTAAGAAAAAATAGAATTGTTTTAATATTGGTATAAGGAAGTTCTTCTCAAAAAAAAGTCAGAAATAAATTTTTAAAATGACAGGTTTGGATACACACACACACTTTTATTCACTGGAGAACAATAAAAAACAATTTTTAATACAAGAGATGTTCCAAATAAAGACAAGAGTTGAACATACAACATACATAATTTCACCATCTCCTGAAACCTCAACAGAGTATCCAGAAATATTTATATTTTTTAATTTATTTTCACAAGGATGGGAAGGATGAGAGAGAAGGGAGATTGACAATGCACTTCTCCTATCTTTAAACAGAAAAATGAGTGTGGAAACTGAAAATGAAGGAAACAAAAATGCCAAAAACAAAACAAAACAAAACAAAACAAAACCCCAAAACCCACACAAAAAACACAAAGACTGGATGATAAACTGGAAAGCTAAAAACTAAAGTCGTTATATATAACACAATCTTTAAAATCTCAAGAATTAGGAGCACCAGGTACCTCTGGATAGAGAAGTGAACAAGAGTGAACTAAAATAAGGAAAATTGGTTGAAAAGTACATAAAAAGCAGAAGCAGATACATTCTTCTACATAGCGTCATTCTCATCCCACAAGAGGACTACAAGTTTGTTTTTACTTCAAGCTGAAGGTCTCTGGGTTTGAGTCACCATGCATGCTAATGTAGAGTAAGAAAAATGAAGATTAAAGAGAGGCATTTTTACTGAAAGTTGATATCCTCTCAGTCTTCCTATTGCTTCATTAATCAGCTCTTGGAATACTGGCAGCCAAGTCTTTATCCTGCACACAGGAGACTGGACAGATCTCTGGGGAATCTGACCAGCACAAAAGAAAAATCCTAAAGACAGTTGGATATAGGGGGTCTCCCCAGGAAGCCAAACCAGACTTTCCTGCTATGAATGCCACAATCGACCAATCCAATCCAACCATTCAAAACATTCAAATAAAAGCAATCGAGTGGAGGGAATCCTTTGAAAGGAAAGATAAAGACTAAGATGTAAGAACTAACAAAAACAACTTGGAATCAATAGACCATGCAAAGAGAAGGAATTTTAAACACGAAACATACTATTGTCAGTATTCCCAGAGATGGGCAAAACCAAAGGAAACAAAAGCTAAAATAGATTAAGTGGAGATACATCAAACTAAAAAGCTTCTGTGTAGCAAAGGAAACAATCTAACAGAGCCAAAATGCAATCTGTGAAATGGGAAAATATGGCCATTATTAAAAATATTAAATATCACATGTTGGCAAGGATGTGGAGAAATTAAAATGCTTGTGCACTATTGGTGGGAATAAAATGGTGCAGTCACTACGGAAAACAGTATGGTGTTTCCTCAAAAAAATTAAAAATAGGGGTGCCTGGGCGGCAAAGCCAGTTAAGCGGCAGACTCTTGGTTTCACTCAGATCTTGATTGCAGGGTCCTGGGATTGAGCCCACGGAGGCTCAGCGCTCTGGACGGAGTCTGCTTGACTCTCCATCTCTCTTTGGCCTCCCGCTGCACATGTACACACATGCATGCAGTTCTCTCTCTCAAATAAATGAATACATCTTTTTTAAAAAATCAAAAATACAACCACCACATGATCCAGAAATTCCACTTTTGGGCATATATCCAAAGGAACTGAAAACAGAATCTTGTAGAGATATTTATGTAACTGAGATACAGACCATGAACAAGATGAATGAGAGTAATCCCCGGGGTCTTTCTTTTTTAATGTACCAGGTAAAAATGAAATCCAGAGCAAAGTGATCATTTCCTAGGTGCTTTTTACAAAACTTGAATATTCTAAGATACATAGATACCAAAATCAGAAAGGAATTAAGATGAGTAGATAAAGCAGGAGGCTCTCGTAGTTTGCCATCTGTATAAAATAAACACTGATGTCTTCAGTATCTCTACCAACCCGCACTGTGCCTTGTTTGCTCTTTCTCCCTCAAGAGCTTGACAACACATGGGGGTGAGAGAAGTAAGGTAGTTAAAGAAAAGCAGAACTCCTGCTGCCCTGCTCTGCAAAAGAAACTGAATCCAGAGCATTCCAATGCAGACCTAAATATCTCATTTCTAAATCCCACTTTCCCTTAACAGAAATATGTATCCCGTGGGTACTCCGCCCTGACTACAGAACTTTTTGTTGGCACCTCTAGTTTGAACTGCTCCTCTTTTGGTGCCCTAGAGAATCTAATTTCTTTTCTTTTTCTTTTTCTTTTCTTTTCTTTTCTTTTCTCTTCTTCTTTCTTTTCTAAAGATCTTATTTATTTATTTGAGAGAGAGAGAGAAAAAGAGATAGTGAGAGAGAGCATGAGCAAGGAGGAGAGGCAGAAGCATGCTCTCTTCTCCACAGTACGAATCAGAATGAAAGAAAAGTCCACCTTCTTTTGTTCCTTTGTAAAACTAATGTGATTTCCAAAGTGAAAAGAGTGATGAAGCAGCAGGATGCTTCACCTGCAGGCAGGGTCTTGGGGCAGAACCTTTGCAGGAAAAATCCATATGGATATTGTGGATCAGGAAACTGACCCTTAAAATTGCCAGTGTGCACAGTGGGCATTTATGCACATCCACGATACATGCATTTTGGTTTAAGATCCTGCTAGTGTGAGGGAAGTTCCTAATGGGGGGGCAGGAGGCTTTCTGGACTCTAGACCCCAGGGAACCAGGGGAGAGCAGAAGAAGATGCAGCTGAGTAGAACATTTCAAGGCCAATGCAGTGCTCACACACCCTGCTGAGAACGTAGGTCTTTGTTCTAAGATCAGTGGGAATCCCTTGAAGTAAATAAAGGTAGGAAAAGGTTGGTTTACATTTTGAAACAGGTAAAATAGATCTGCTTAGGATGACTAGGTGCAGGGAAAACAATTAAAAGACATTTTTATCATTCCAGAAGAGAGACCAGGCTAGAGCAATAGAAGTGATAATGGAGAGAAGTGGACAGATTTATATTTAGAAGATCAAATTGATAGAAACTAATGATGTATTGGATATGAGGAAAATGGAGATGAAGGTGTCCAGGAGTGACTTTTACGTTTCTAGTTTATAGAGCTAGAAAAATTTTCATTATTTCCTCAATATTTTTCCGAAATATATATACATATATATGCATATACACATGATATAATAGGAATTTTAAAACCTTTTATTTTTTTAAAAATTTATTTATTTATTTATTTGAGAGAGAGAACAAGCAGCAGGGAGGGGCAAAGGAAGAGAGGGAGAAGAAGACTCCGTGCTGAGCAGGGAGCCTGAGGTGGGGCTGGATCCCAGGTCCCAGAGATCATGACCTGAGCTAACGGCAGACACTTTGCTAACTGAGCCACCCAGGCGTCCCTAAAAATGTTTTTAAAAAAAGAACATAGGTCTTCAAAAATACACCATTTGGGTTTTTTTTTTGGGGGGGGTACTTATTTTATAGTATCTGGAATTTAAAATCATGTTTGCAAAGTGATCAAAGATAAAAAGATTTTTTTAAAGAACAGGACTAATAATGTGATAACCTGAAAAATGTACTTTTTTTCTTAAAGATTTTATTTATTTATTTGACAGAGAGAGAGTTCACAAGTAGGCAGGCAGAGAAAGCGGGAAGCAGGCTCCCTGCTGAGCAGAGAGCCTGATGCAGAGTTTCATCCCAGGACCTTGAGATCATGACCTGAGCCAAAGGCAGAAATTTAACTCACTGAGCCACACAGGTGCCCCCAAAAATGTACTTTTTTTTTCCAATTTATTTATTTTCAGAAAAACAGTATTCATTATTTTTTCAACACACCCAGTGCTCCATGCAAGCTGTGCCCTCTATAATACCCACCACCTGGTACCCCAACCTCCCACCCCCCCGCCACTTCAAACCCCTCAGATTGTTTTTCAGAGTCCATAGTCTCTCATGGTTCATCTCCCCTTCCAATTTACCCAAAAGCACATACCCTCCCCAATGTCCATAACCCTACCCTCCTTCTCCCAACCCCCCTCCCCCCAGCAACCCACAGTTTGTTTCGTGAGATTAAGAGTCACTTATGGTTTGTCTCCCTCCCTATCCCATCTTGTTTCATGGATTCTTCTCCTACCCACTTAAGCCCCCAAGTTGCATCACCACTTCCTCATATCAGGGAGATCATATGATATTTGTCTTTCTCCGCTTGACTTATTTCGCTAAGCATGATACGCTCTAGTTCCATCCATGTTGTCGCAAATGGCAAGATTTCGTTTCTTTTGATGGCTGCATAGTATTCCATTGTGTATATATACCACATCTTCTTTATCCATTCATCTCTTGATGGACATCTAGGTTCTAGATTGGCTATTGTGGACATTGCTGCTATAAACATTCGGGTGCACGTGCCCCTTTGGATCACTACGTTTGTATCTTTAGGGTAAATTCCCAGTAGTGCAATTGCTGGGTCATAGGGCAGTTCTATTTTCAACATTTTGAGGAACCTCCATGCTGTTTTCCAGAGTGGTTGCACCAGCTTGCATTCCCACCAACAGTGTAGGAGGGTTCCCCTTTCTCCACATCCTCGCCAGCATCTGTCATTTCCTGACTTGTTGATTTTAGCCATTCTGACTGGTGTAAGGTGATATCTCATTGTGGTTTTGATTTGTATTTCCCTGATGCCGAGTGATATGGAGCACTTTTTCATGTGTCTGTTGTCCATCTGGATGTCTTCTTTGCAGAAACGTCTGTTCATGTCCTCTGCCCATTTCTTGATTGGATTATTTGTTCTTTGGGTGTTGGGTGTTCATCCATCTTTTTCAAAGAAATGGAACAAATAATTTTAAAATTTATATGGAACCAGAAAAGACCTCGAATAGCCAAAGGGATATTGAAAAACAAAGCCAAAGTTGGTGGCATCACAATTCCGGACTTCAAGCTTTATTACAAAGCTGTCATCATCAAGACAGCATGGTACTGGCACAAAAACAGACACATAGACCAATGGAACAGAATAGAGAGCCCAGAAATAGACCCTCAACTCTATGGTCAACTAATCTTCGACAAAGCAGGAAAGAATGTCCAATGGAAAAAAGACAGCCTCTTCAATAAATGGTGTTGGGAAAATTGGACAGCCACGTGCAGAAAAATGAAATTGGACCATTTCCTTACACCACACACAAAAATAGATTCAAAATGGATTAAGGACCTCAATGTGAGAAAGGAATCCATCAAAATCCTTGAGGAGAACACAGGCAGCAACCTCTTCGACCTCAGCCGCAGCAACATCTTCCTAGGAACATCGCCAAAGGCAAGGGAAGCAAAGGCAAAAATGAACTTTTGGGATTTCATCAAAATCAAAAGCTTTTGCACAGCAAAGGAAACAGTTAACAAAACCAAAAGACAGCTGACAGAATGGGAGAAGATATTTGCAAACGACATATCACATAAAGGACTAGTGTCCAAAATCTATAAAGAACTTAACAAAACCAAAAATGTACTTTTAAAAACAAGATGTTGCACTCTGAGTATTCTGCCTTCGAAATATAACAGTGGGGCTCCTGGGTGGCTCAGTGGGTTAAGCCGCTGCCTTCGGCTCAGGTCATGATCTCAGGGTCCTGGGATCGAGTCCCGCATCGGGCTCTCTGCTCAGCAGGGAGCCTGCTTCCCCTCTCTCTCTCTGCCTGCCTCTCCATCTACTTGTGATTTCTCTCTGTCAAATAAATAAATAAAATCTTAAAAAAAAAAAAAAAAAAGAAATATAACAGTGACCATTTCTCCAAAGTCACCAATGCTAGTAAACTTCCACTGCAATCCTCATAGCAAAACCATTTCTCCAGTGAACAGCAGGGCTCCCATCCTAAAAATTCAGCTCTGAGGACCCAGAGAAAGTAGCTGAATTCAATATCAGTGTCATTTTTTGACCCGTGCATCTTCCACATATGAAAACTGAAAATAATACTGTATCATCAAATTCTCCAGTTTCTCACTTGTTCATCTGGTCAAAGAGAATCAAATACCACATTACTGAAATATTATCAATTCTCCTGTGGTTATTTTACAAATAAATATCTTTTTCTCTACTTTTATATAGCACATAAAATTTTCATATAGTTGAAATGAACTGTGCAGAGAGAAAGGTAAATGCCAGCAGGCATCTAAATATTGTAGCATCTGTTATATTTTACACTCTGTAATCACAAATCTTATAAAGCTTCATTGCATTTGAGGCTGGATTCTTCACAAATTATTGAAGATTGATACCTGTAGTAATTGTCATTATGCTTTTATTTTTATTATACTGAATTATACAGACTTTCTTCTATCTTTCTTCTTTGTTGTAATGTCTTTTATTTTTCTAGAAAACTATTTCTTATTTCTGCTTTCTATTTTTTTCTAAAAGTCTAAAATTTGTATGATGGAAATTAACACTTTCCAGTTAAGTATCCAAACTTTGTAGGCTGTGTATGTGCACATATTTATGCACATACACATGTGCTACATGTGCATATATGTCTAGCATTGCTAATTACTAAAGTATTTTCTAGATCGTTTAGAAATAAAATGGTACAAAAATAATGAAGTGTATTACTTTAAAATAATTTTAAAACTGAAATGGAGCAGCTGCCTTAGGCTCAGGTCATGATCCTGGCATCCTGGGATCAAGCCCTGTGTCGGGCTCCCTACTCAGTGGTAAGCCTGCTTCTCCCTTTGCTGCTGCTCCTCCTGCTTGTGCTCTCTCATTCTTGCTCTATCTCAAAGAAATAAATAAAATTTAAAAAAAAAAAAAAACCTGAAATGGAAAGCACCAACCACTCTGATTTACTTTTGCTATTTGTCATTAAACATAAAGAGAACTAGTTAAAATATTTGAAGTTTCAAACTTTGGATAATATGCATGTTCCTATTCTCTGTCACCTGCCTTGTTAAGGCCTGCATTCAGTACCTGGAGCAAACCTCAGGCACCACACGAATGTTTATGCCTCCTTTGGCAGACTGAATTCATTTTTCTTTCATCATTTCCCCCTCTTCGTATTAACATGTTGAGATGTTACATCCCAAGTATATTTACTTCATCTCACTTACCTACTTTCAGGGCTCACAGTTGTTAAGCAACTACTATGTGATGGTACTATGTTAAGTGCTGTTATGGTCAGAAAGCCTGTAAAACTTCATCTTCACAAGAGAGCCAATCTGTGAGGTAAATTCTTTTGTAATTGACAAAAGAACTATATCTGGTAAGTAAAGTATTTTATAGAAAAGGAAAGAAAACCTCAAAGAGACCCAAGAACTTTGGCCAACACTATTCAAACAGGTCTCCAACATTAATCTACCTCAGCACTACTGTGTATGGTCACCTGAGTTGTGTACTGCATAATTTCAGGGAATGCCAGTCACTGAGCCTATCATATGAATGGCACCCCATGTAGCTATCCAGTGCTACAGCCCAATAGCTATCTCAAAAGTGTAGTGTCTTTTCACTGCACTGAATTGTTGTCTCACTAACTCATTCATACTAAAGCAACTAGAGTAGAGAGAAATTGGGAAAACAAATGAGAGTTAAGTTTTGTATTGTACTTCTTAAGAATACCACTAATATTTCTACATAATTATTCTAAATAATCCTCAAAGCAGCTCTATCATATCTCCATTCTTACATAAAAAGGAATTTATGATCATTTGTAAATAGCCTAAGTATAAGCTAAATTATCATTATGGCCTGCCTTTTGAAACTACACTGTAATTTTTTATTATCACTGCAGGAACTAACGAGAGAGCCTGAAATGATCTTTTGACACTCAGAATTAATCATATGTTGTTATGCAGGGTGACATTCATTTGAGGGGGAAGTATGTCTCTATAGCATTTTAATCTACTTACAAACTCCATTTATTCAGAATTGCGCATCTCTAATTGATTACACAAATAATGCCCTTTCCAAATAAAATACATATTAAAATAGTGAACATCTGCAGAGACATGGTTAAATGCACAAAGACAATTCAAAGGCATTTGCTGTCCTAATTCCTAGCAAGTTGACAGACAGTGCCCCAAAACTCTCTATCAGATCCAAAATGAACTAATAAGCTAATCAGAGCATAACAAGTCTTTGCTGAGTGACTTCATAAGAGAACTGTAAGTACTTTTAAGCAGCACTCATGGGTTATTTCTTGTTAAACATATAAATTCCTTCTGAGAAATTTTGTTAAATATTGGTAAATCCATGTAGTCTATTATTTTCACTAGTGATTAGGGCTCTGGGGTATGGTGAAATGAGATATATTAATTTTCCTTTGAAAATGTGAACTGCTAGACAACAAAGTCCTTGCTAATAGTTGCTCAGAACTCCTTACCTTGAAGCTGTATCTCTGATGTTCCCTTTACCTACTTAGTGATAACAAGTTTCCATGGGTTTATGATCATGCATGATTTGGTCATAGTTCTGTTAGGCTGTTGAAAGTTCTCTGCTTCTTCTTTTTTAAAGATTTATTTATTTATTTATTTATTTTAGACAGAGAAAGTGAGAGAAAGAGAGCACAAGTGGGAGGTATAGAGAAAGAGGAGAGACAATTTGAGGCAGACTCTGCACTGAGTACGAAGCCTGACACAGACCTTGATCTCATAACTCTGAGATTATGACTGAGCAGAAACCAAGAGTCCACTGCTTAACTGACTGCACCACCCAGCCACACCAACAGTTCTCTTCTTGAGAGACAAATCAAGAAATGGACTCAACCATAGAGAACAAAGTGGTGGTTACCAGAAAGGAGGAGAGCTGGGGAGTGAGTTAAATAGGTGATGGGGATTAAGGAGGGCACTTGTCATGATGAGCACCAGGTGATGTATGGAACTGTCAAATCACTATATTGCACACCTGAAACTAATGTAACATTGTATGTTAACTATACTGGAATTAAATTTTTTTTTAAAAGGAAAAAAATCTTCTCAGGAAAATACTTTATTCAAGACTACAGAATGCCAAGTTTCTGAAGTAAATCTAGAAAACTCTGTCGGAATACTACAATTTGTTAGCCAAAGTCATTATCTCATGCCTAAGAGAACATGTAAACTATAAAGCTGTCAGAATTAATGGCAATTGGTAAGCAGAAAATTATTCTCATAAATAAATATCAATAATTACAAAATATAAAAAGCGTTTTTCAAATAGCAACATTGATGACTGCATAAACATTTATTAACTTACTTTTATCTCATTTAATATGAGAATACTTTCTTCCTTTACAGAAATTACTAACTGTATCAACATAATGTCCAAATATTAGAAAGAAAGTCTTCTAGATCAATTAACAATAGTTCATATTGTTCATATGGCCTATCTCTTTATAAATCAGAATCACAGTAGAACAACACAGAATCAATTGTGCCTGTGTTCTCTAAATTAACAAAAAGTGAAAATGTTCCAAAAAATTAAAAACTCTACCTAAGTGTTCCTCCTTCACTCTCCTACCTCTGCTTCTTCCTTCTTTTTCTTTTTTTTAAAAGCAAGTTATAAACCAAGAAGAAAAAAAAATGTTTCTACTCCTCTGCAATCATGTAGAACTTAATTTCATGACTTTATTATATTTTTTAGTATTCAATACTCAGAATAGTAAAAGGAATTGACTTTTTTTGCTACCGGTAAATTAGAAAATATTAGTTTTCAAAATTTTTCCTTGATATTTCTTTTTTCTTATTTGAGACAGGAAAAAAGTAGTTTATATTATGTGAGCATATTTTAAAAAAAAAAAAAGAAAAAAGAAAAAGGAGTTGACTAGGTGGCTCAGTCACTAAGTGTTTGCCTTCAGCTCAAGTTATGATCCCAGAATCCTGGGATTGAGCCCCCCACATCGGGTTCCCTGCTAGGCAGGAGGCCTGCTACTCCCTTTTCCACTCCTCCTACTTGTGTTCCCTCTCTTGCTGTGTCTCTCTCTGTCAAATGAAAAAATAAAATCTTAAAAAAAATAAAAAACAAATCCAAAACAAAAACCCTAAACCTGTTTACAACTATGGAAATTGTCTTATAAGCTAGAAAAGTCTCTCAGAAGTATATTGAAGCAGCCCCAGTCAGAATTATGTCCACTTCCAACCACAAGTCATTTTATTCCATATTTCTTTTTAAATTCTCTGAGTTGATTCTAATTTTACTATGTCTCAATGTTCTATCTTTGAATCGTCACAGAATAATTTCGCTTAAACTGTTTTGAGTGCTAATATTTAAAGAGTAAATTCATTTCAAACCTAGGGATATCAGTTTTCATGCTGAAAATCATCCAAAGCATGTCCAAGTTAATTCATTTTCTTATTCCCCACACAAGATGGGCCAAAGGCATGCTGCCTATCTCTATGAGGAAACCTGGCTAATGGCCAATTTACAGAGTCTATGCTGCAAATACCTAACACTGCTTTTGTGTTCTGCCTCTTCCAAAAGGAAAGAAGAATTAAAAAAAATAACCCATCCTGGAGACAAGATACATTTTACAGGAGACAGACATACTTCAGTAATGATAAAAATCATGTCAAAAACCTACAGTTTTGTTCCATCTGGTAAAACAACCTTACATTCTTCTCCACAGTTCAGAGGTCACTCACTGCAAGCTTAGTATTTTAATGGATGTGATAAATCTTCTCACTATTTACTCTTCTCTTCTTTTTCCCTTATCTGAAAAGACATCTAAGGAAGGTTTTCTTAACCTATACATTATACATAAATGAACAAGTAAGTATACTTTTCAGGAAGAAGTAGTCAATTTGCATGTACATAAAACATAGATGTTCAAATCTATCATATCTAAAACTAACATACATTAAAATAACTTATCACATTCCCATTGTCACATCAACACCCTACTCCTAAGAACCTTTTTCTGGCATTAGTATTACCTTGTATCAACCAGACAGTGAGCTCCACAGGGAGCAGGTAGCATATTTAATAGGTTCCCCACTGTAATCCCAGCACTTAACACAGTGTCCATTGCTTAACATGTACACAATCCTTAATAAAACATTGAATGAAGGGGAAATTTTCTCAGTCACACAGTCTTAATACCTGGAAATATGTGACTCATAGTTTAGTGGCCAGACTATTGGCCTTAGTGCCAAAAGTCTTGGTCTCTATTTCCTAGTCTGACCCTATAGAGATGTGTAACCTTGGGCAAATCACTCACCCTCTCAGTGGGCCTAAAAATTGGTATCTGGAAAGGTAGGAGGGAAGCAGGCAGCTAGATAGCTTATTAGAAGAAATAATTCTTTAAAATGTTGACTCTGATATTTATTCTCTTACTAAACCACTTATATCTGGGCAATAAGTTTATATAGTTTCCCTTTAAATTATTCTTTGTAACCATCCTTTCTTCCCTGTTCCCACTGCCACTCCTCTTAGAGCTGGCATTCACCACCTCATGGTCAAATGGGTAAACCACAGTAGGTGTTTCTAAATTCTGTTTCTTGGGTCTTTTCTCCTTGTTCCATAGTGCAGTGGAACAACTTTCTTAAACTTTACTCAAATGGTTTTCCAACTTTAGCATGCATGAACCTAGAGAGCTTGTTATGGAAACCCATTCACCAGACACATCTCCACAGACTCATGCATCAGAGGTAGTCTGCAGGTAATCTGCAAACCGCATATTAAGAAATCAATTCACTGATTTCCAACTCTTTCGATTTTATAAACAGAATAGTGAAATATGCTTATATGGGCATAAGCATAATTCTTAAAAATATGAAAATTTATAATTTAAATATATTTACACATATATATTTCAGTTTATTATTTGATTTTTGAGTCCTAACTGACCATCTTGTGTTCTCCTTGGTGCATTACAATCACAGCATTCAGGGTCCATAATCCAATTCTAAAAAATTAATTAAAAACCTAATGGCAAATTACAGCAAAAAGAATGTCCCTAAATTGACTACGTGTGTGGAGTGCTTGCCAATACTACTTCTCATAATATACTGTTTCCCATAATATACTGTTCACACTTCTATCAATGTATAGTAATGTTTGTAAATAATCTTTTTAAAAAACAATTGTATTTCTGTATTTTCCCTGTCCCTTTACTCCCTATTCAAGCCGGTGTTTGAAATTGTGCCCACAGCCTCAGCAGAGGGATGTGGTGGGAGACAAATAAAAATGGCGTTATGGACCTTTCTTTTAGAAGCCCCCAGAATGGGGGAATTTGGTGCACAAAAAATTGTCTTGGCCAGTGTGGGAACAACAGGGTTTAATTCTACCCTGACACTGCTGGACCCCAGGACACAGTAGAAATGGAAGCCGCATACCACATGTGGAGAAATGTAAAAGTTATAACTAAAGCTATCAAACTGGTAAACAAAACGTTTTATTCTGCTATTTTGACAATTCGCCCTTACAATGACAAGTGAGTGTAAAATTATAGTTTTTAAATGATTGAATGTTTATAAAATATCAGGGGCACCTGGGTGGCTCAGTGGGTTAAAGCCTCTGCTTTCGGCTCAGGTCATGGTCCCAGGGTTCTGGGATGGAGCCCCGCATCGGGTTCTCTGCTCAGCAGGGAGCCTGTTTCCTCCTCTCTCTCTCTGCCTGCCTCTCTACCTACTTGTGATCTATCTGTCAAATAAATAAATAAAATATTTAAAAAAAAATCAAAGATAACTGAGTAACCACATTTTATGTGTTTCTTATTGTTCTATTCATGTGCCAATCATATTTGGATTAATAATAAAATATAGATACATATAAGTTATAAACTTATAACTTAAGTTATAATTTTTTCACTAAATGTATTTTTTCTTGCCTTTAGAGCAATCACTAATTAAGTTATTTTAATAAGGATTTTCACAAAACTTCTGTTCTGTTGACAGTAATTAAAAAGTGAAATGTAATTGTATTCAGTCTATAAAATTTTAATATATTTTCATAAAAATGTAAATTTAAGTAACTATAAAAAATGGGCTAAAGAACTAAAAGACATCTCACCAAAGAAGATATACAGATGGCAAATAAGCATATGAAAAAGATAACAGCATATGTCATTAGGGAATTATAAATTAAAACAACAATAAGATACCATCACACACCAGTTAGAATGGCCAAAGTCCAAAACACTGGCAACACCAAATGCTGAGGAGGAGGAAGAGCAATAGGAACTTTCATTCATTGCTAGTAGGAATGCAAAATGATATGGGTCACTTTGAAGGCAGTTTGGTAGTTTTTTACAAACTAAACATAGTCTTCTGATACAATCTAGCAATTGTACTCCTTGGTATTTACCCAAGTGAATTGAAAACTTACACTCACACAAAAACCTGCACATGGGTATTTACAGCAGATTTATTCATAATTGCCATGATGCTCTTAGATAGAAGAATGGAAAAACTGTGGTATATCCAGACAATGGACTGCTATTCAGGTTTAAAAAGAAATGAGCTATCAATTCATGAAAAGACATGGAGGCATCTTAAGTGCATACTACAAAGGGAAGGAAGCCATTCTAAAAGGTCTACATATGGTATGATTCCAAGTTTATGACATTCTAGAAAAGACAAAAATATGGAGGAGAGTAGAAAGATCAGTGGTTGCCAGTGGTTAAGGAGGAAGCAAGGAAGAATAGGTGAGACACGAAAGATTTTCAGGGCAGGGAAACTATTCTGTAGGATATTATAATGGTAGATACATGTCATTACCCATTTGTCAAAAGTCATAAAATGTACAACATGTATAGTGAAACCTAATGGAAACTATGTACTTTGGGTGATTGATATATCAGTGTGAGTTCATCGATGGTAACAGATATATATATCTGTGGTACAGGATGTCAATAGTTGACAAAATCTGTTCTAAAAAATAAAGTCTATTAAATAAAAAAATAATTTTCAAAAACTCATTTTTTCTAAAATATTCAAAATTATCTATAAAAATACAAAAATATAAATTATAACTGCTATGCTCTAAATGTTTGCGTCTCCCCCACTCTATGTTGAAATACTAACTCCCAAAGGTAATGTATTAGTATATGGTAGGGCTTCTGGGAGGGGATTATATCCTGAGGGTGGAGCCCTCATGAATAGCCTTAAGTGCTCTCTCTCTCTCTTTATTTTTTAGCTTTTTTTTTTTTTTAAGATTTTACTTATTTATCAGAGAAAGAGAGCACAAAGTAGGAGGAGTAGCAGGCAGAGGGAGAAGCAGACTCTCTGCTGAGCAAGGAGCCTGATGTAGGACTCAATCCTGGGACCCTGGAATCATGACCTGTGCCCAAAGCTGACAATTAACTGACGGAGCCACCCAGGCATCTTTAAAAGCAATTCCACAGAGCTCTCTAGTACCTTCTGCTATGTGTGAATGCAACCAGAAGTCTGAAACTTGAAAGAGACCCCTCACCTGACCACACTGGTTCTCTGCTGTCAGACTTCCAGCCTCTAGAACTACTATGACCAATAAATTTCTGTTCTTTTAATTTTTTTAAAGAATTTTTAAAAATATTTTATTCATCTATTTCACAGACAGATTACAAGTATGCAGAGAGGCAAGTGACAGTGGGGGGGGGTATGGGGGTATGGGAAGCAGACTCCCTGCTGTGCAGAGAGACCAATGCGGGGGTGGATCCCAGGACCCTGAGATCATGACAGGAGCCG
This sequence comes from Neogale vison, assembly GCF_020171115.1. Taxonomy (NCBI): domain Eukaryota; kingdom Metazoa; phylum Chordata; class Mammalia; order Carnivora; family Mustelidae; genus Neogale; species Neogale vison. The sequence goes on along the minus strand of NC_058093.1, from coordinate 92,725,019 downwards.
ACGGCAGAGGCTTAACCCACTGAGCCACCCAGGTGCCCCAAATTTCTGTACTTTATAAGCCACTCAGTCTGTGGTATTCTGTTACAGCATCCCAAACAGACAAGAAACTAACAAAGAATAAATGTTTCAACAAAAATTATCATTTTAGTTTTATTTAGTCTAACCTTGAGAATTTGATTAAAATGTATTGAATAATTTTTTTTAAATTTTAAAAGATTTATTATAGAAACAGAGAGGGAGCACATGAGCTGGGGGTGGGGAGGGAGAGGCAGAGAGAGAGAATCTTAAGCAGACTCTCTGCTAAGCACAGAGCTCTATGTGGGGGCTCCATCTTATGATCCTGAGATCATGACCTGAGCTGAAACCAAGAGTCAGACACTTAAATGACTGAGCCACCCAAGTGTCCCAAAATGTATTAAATTGTTCTATAAGATTCAACCATGTACAATTCAAGCATTCAATTTCCACCTGGTTGCTAATGTAAAAATTTGATTTGTGTCACACTTTTACAGTTCTATATATTCAACAAATGGGGATTAGTTACTTGAATAATTGAGAACTCTGAATGACCATGTGAAAAATTCTGAAGGTAAGTAATTCAAAAGACATTAAGATCCCTTCCCCCACCTCCCTTGCCTTGGGTCTCCATAGCTACTGTCACTAGCTCTACGTAGAAGAATCCTCATATGTGCTCCACCTGGGTAGTAAAAGATCGACACCTGATTCGTTTTGGAATAAACCCTTCATCTCACCACTTGATGTCAACTGCAGAATTTGATGAAATCCATTCCATAAGCCTTAGATTATTATAAATTATTGCTGGTGTCCTTCAGTGAAATCCATGAAACTCATGACTACAAACAAACTGAATTAAGAAGAATGAAACACTTTCTGGACTAGAAACAAGATCAATTTGTACTTTCTTAGCTATTCTACAAATTTAGTTAGGTAAATTCAAGTCAAATACCCAATGTCTACTTCTGGTGAAGACTTTATTTTCTTATAAAACTGATCTATAAGTAGATAAGTCTATATAAGTCTTTTTTTCCTGATAAACTAATCAATCTGAAGCCTGTGATACAATTCAGCAAGCATTAAAGGAGGAGGACAACCAAAGGACTGAGATGAGGAGGTTAATCTGAATCAGGGATAGCTCCCCAGTAAGGCCTATGTTTGGGAAGGGCAGGTGAACTGAACTGGTGACATTCATGGGATACAGTGGACCCCACTGAGATTATTCCATAAACTAGTCAACACTGATAATGAGGAAAAGAAGTGCTGGGAGCTACATTCTGGTGGGTTAGCTATGTTACAGTTCATAGTGATCGTACAATGGATGAAACCCAGAGAAAAGAGAGTTACCATATGCAAACGTATTTTTAAGCCTAAGCAAATAACTTCAGAACTTGGTGGTAAACTGGATTGGTAAACTTGAAGCCCACTCATACGAACTGGCTGAAAAGTATGAGACAGTGGTGCCTGGATGTCAGGGCTCTTCCTGAAAGTTACCAGATGCTGGTCCCCAAACACAGAAACAGAGAGAGGATTCTAACTTTCTTTCTAAGGGATGGCATTGTTTTTGTTTCTTCTGATCATTTTCCATCAACACTGACACTTCTGTACATTTCTCTGTGGGCTCTTTACCACTTCTGAGTTGCTAGTGGCTACCAGGTACTTCCCTGTCCATGAAAGCTAGGATAATATGGGAGAAGCTGGGATCAATATCTCTTGCTAAGGAAGGCATTTATGTCATTTTTGCTTTTTCACATCTCTTTTAGGAAGTGAATAAAAGACAAAGGCAAAGTATTGGTCAGGATGGGGTTTGGTTTAGTTTTAATCATACTTGCTTTATTTCTAGATAGCAAAAACCAAATTATATCTTGAATTCATATTCCCAGCTAACTCCTCGGGGTTCAGTAAGCCGGAGAGCCTCATTCCCAGACAGAAGGAAAGCTCAATATCCTGCAGAGATCATGTGTCTAGCTGCTGGCCAGTTGCAAACCCGCCAATACAACAACTCTGGGCAGAGGCCATTTCGAGGTGGAGAGGATAGGAAGGCCTCAGGTACAGACTATCTGTAAACAGTTCTTTAACCAGTGGTCTCAATTATTTTCCACTTCTCTATCCACTCTCTCCACAAGCTAAATCCAGAGGCCTCCACCATGAACACCTTCTTCAACCGAAAATGTTCTCATTTGCTTGCTCTGAATGGTGGCTCTCTCCTCTGTGATTCTCTACACCTGTCTTCCAAAAGTTTACCCAAACCTTCGGTATGCTGTTGTCACTCCCTCCTTTATTTTCAGCACGTTTTAAGAGTTCTCATTCTCTCTTTTTGCCATCTTAAATAGAAATTCCAGCAAGGTCTGTCACTAATACTGTTTTACTTAGCTCAGAAGACACTATTATAGCACATCCTGAAAACAAACTGTTTTCAGTTTTGTTTCACTACCCTTATTTTTTTTTTTAAAGATTTTATTTGTTTATTTGACAGAGAGAGATCACAAGTAGGCAGAGAGGCAGAGAGAGAGAGAGAGAGAGAGGAGGAAGCAGGCTCCCTGCTGAGCAGAAAGCCTGATGCAGGACTCGATCCCAGGACCCTGAGATCATGACCTGAGCCGAAGGCAGCAGCTTAACCCACTGAGCCACCCAGGCGCCACAGTTTCACTACCCTTTAAAGTGCCCAACTACATCACTTCTTCCCAAAGCCTTACATTATTTTTAAACCTATCTGACAAATCTGACAAAAAACTACAGATCAGGGTATCAACAATGGGGCAAGTCTCAAGGTATGATAAGACTTGATAATTGGGTAAACCTTAGCTGTGGGGTGAGTTTCTCTGCTTATTATTCACTAAAACAAAACAAAACAAAACAAAAACAAACAAACAAAAACCTAATGATTTGTTTAGAGGACTCTTGATTTTTGGTCAGGTCATGATCTCAGGAGTTGGACGTTTAACAACTTACTGAGCCACCCAGGTGTCCCTCAGCTTTCTCATTTCTGATATCAAGAAAATAACACTTTGCTGATAAGGTTTCTGTGGGGAATTAATACCGTTAAAATGCAAAGCTATAAAATGGAGAAAGAAGAACCAGGAAATCAGCCTTGCAGGAATTTATTAGATAAAGAAGAATTTAGAAAAATCAGAGTTTTGAAAATATCAGAGCATATATGAATGATAAGCAGTATATAAACACACATAGCACTGTGTGGTGACCAAGAAAAGTGCTGGATTGATTATTAGGGCTGCTTTTGGCATCAGCTCATTCTCTCCCCTTCCCACATGAAACCTAGAGTACTAATTTATTGTAGTTTATTAGATAAATTTCTTGAATAGAGTATCTGTAAGATTAATCATATTTTTCAATTCATCATACTTTATCATCAGTTTGTTAAAGATAATTTTCTTGTTTTTTTTTTTAAGATTTTATTTATTTATCTGACAGACAGAGATCACAAGTAGGTAGAGAAGCCAGTAGAGATAGAGGAGGAAGCAGGCTCCCCGCTGAGCAGAGAGCAGATGCGGGGCTCCATCCCAGGTCCCCGGGATCATGACCTGAGCCAAAGGCAGAGCCTTGAACCCACCAAGCCATCCAGATGCCCCCTTGTTTTATTTAATTTCATCTTTTATTCCTTTCTCCCTTTTACCACTTTTCTCACCTTTGCAACTTCACATCTACACAAGTGGTTATTTAGACATACTGTATTCTTGCAAATTGAAGAACATCTTACATATGCTTTTATTTGCATAAGCAATATTGTTACCTATTACATTTCTTGATATTTTCATTCACCACTATTTTTGAGATCATGCCATGCCATCCAGCGTGAATCTAGCCCATTATTGCTAATTACATTCTTACATATGCATATTCCTAATTTTACTTGGTCAATCCCTCAGGTTGCCCACAATTTCCCACTAGTACAAGCAGTGCTGCTATGAAAATCCTCCATTTCGGGTAATCTTCATGAACTAGGACATATGGTCCAGGCACACTTATTTCCCTAAGTACTGTCAGCTTCTCTCCAGCATTGAAGCATTTTACATTCCTACTAGCTGCTCATGTCCACTCTTTATTCCCCACCCCTCATATCCTTACCTGCCTTGTAACCTCTGCTAATTTGGTGATTTTTATGGTAATATTTTATTGTTGCTTTAATGTTCATTTCTATAATTCAGTGGATTTAAGAATCAATTTACATACTCACTTATATGAGTTGTTCTTTCAAATACTATACTTATTTTCTTTTATTAAATAACATATTTTAAAATTATTTTAAATACTGGACAGTTGTCGTTGTTATAATTTCTATATGCTAAAATTTCCTCTGTCTTATTGAACATTAAACTTTTATTTTGATCATAGTCAAATTCCATAGTTTCTGCTTTTGTTATTTTGTTTCTTTGTTGTTGTTGTTCTTACTTTTCTCCCTGCACTACTATGGAATTTTTAAAGATTTTATTCATTTATTTACTGAGAGAGAGAGAGATTGCTTACGCGTGAGGGGAAGGGCAAAGGGTGAAAATCTCAAGCCAACTCTGCCTGAGTGTAAAGCCCCACGCAAGCGATGTTTGATCTCATGACCCTGAGATCATGACCTGAGCCAAAACCAAGAGTTAGATGCTTAACCTACTGAGCAACCCAGGTGCCCTGAATTTCTATGGCTTTTAAAAATAGAGATCTTTCCCTAGCTCAAGATGGAGGAATACGACCTTCTCCAACATTCTCTTCTTCCTATTATTCTTTTTCTTCTTCTTTTTAATACCCAGACTTGTCAAATATCTATTTTTCCAAATAAGGGCAATTAAAAACTCAACTTCATCACTGTCACCATTGCACAAAATAAATGGATAATTTAGTACTAAATTACATGGAGATAATTTCACAATAATGAATAGTCACTTATAATTGAATAAATATAGCACCTTGTAAAACTTTCCACCTCTCTCTCTCTCTCTCTCTCTTTTTTTTTTCCTTCTTTTCACAGCACACTAGTTCATGGAACAATAGTCAGGACCCACTGAATTAGACAGAGGGGTGAGGGAGGGGAGAACCAGCCTAAAAATAAATGAAAATCTAACAGCTTTGGTTAAGCACACCTCTGATGCCCTATTGTACCTTCAGGGTCAGTTCAGAGGAACACTCATGCACATCATGGGTTTTCTGACATTACAAATTAGATTTGTCTCCACTAGAGTTTCGTATTGATGGAATCATACTCTATACATTCTACAGTGGTTTGGGTTCTTCTGCATAGGATATTGTTGAAAGTCATTCAAGTTGTGTGTATCCACAGTTTGTTATTTTTATTGCTGAGTAATACACTACTGAATGACTATATCACAGTGATTATCAATGCATCTGTTGAAGGACCTTTGGCCTTCTTCCACCTTTAGAACTATTATAAATAAAGCTGCAAGAGCACTGAAAGCAAATCTTTGTGTGGGCTTTGGTTTTCATTTCTCTTGAGTAAGTACCTAGAAAATAGATTTCCTGTGTTACATGATAAGGGTATATTTCACCTTTTAAGAATCTGCCAGTTTCTGGGGCGCCTGGGTGACCCAGCTGGGTAAACTTCTACCCGATTTCAGCTCAGGTGATGATCTCAGTTCGTGGGATTAAGCCCCACTTCCAGGTCTGTGCTCAGTGCAGAGTCTTCTTGTCCCTCCCCCTCTGCTCCTTCCCCCAGGCTTGCTCTTTCTGTATCTCTCTTTCTCTCAAATAAATAAGTAAATAATTTTAAAAAAATTTACCAGTTTCCAAAGTGGTAGTTCCACTTTACATTCTAACTAGTAATGCATCAATGTTCCAGCTATTAGATATTTTTGACAGTACTTAATATTGTGAGTATTTTAAACTTAAGTCATTCTAGGGGGTGTGCAGTGTACTACACTGTGGTTTTAATTTGCATTTTCCTAAGGACCAGTCGTGTGGAACACATTTTCATGTGCATATTGGCTATTTGTGCATCTTTTGAAAAGTATTTTTTCAGATCTTTTAACAATGTTTTAAACTAAGTTGTCTTACTATTGAGTTCTCGAGTTCTTTATATTCTGGTTATTTAACACTTTAAAGGATTTTATGCCTTTGTTTATATTTTAAATCAGCTTACAATTTTGTATACTTCAACTATCTTTTTCTAATTTAAAAATCAGTGTATTGAAAGCGTAAAAAAAATTTGTTGTCTCATAGCTGTTTAAAAACAAGTAGGCCTATGTAAAAATAATCTACCAGAGAAATTATATGACAAGAAATACACTCAGAAGTAAGACAGTGAAAAATAAACAGGTTGGTTTAAAACCAACTTTTATCATGACAACTCTTATCATAACAAGAACGGAAAATCTAGGTTTTATATAGGTTCAATTTAAATGATAATGATGATGATAAAAGACTTCTACATTCTTGTTAGAAAACTGATTGGTATAAAACACATCACAAAGAAAGGACTGCAGAGGCACAAAGAGAGCCTAGGCCTCTAAATTTTACCCTACCTTATACTGACTGTTAACGGAAAGATCTGGAAGTCTTGACCTAGTAATAATGTTCTCAATATTGTTGGCACATCGCCAAGTGGGTTCTTAGCAACCTAACAGAGTAAAAAGAGGGAATGATTAAAACAGAATACTTTTAAATTTTGTATAAAATGTAAATGCTAATATGTATTTTAGAACACGTTAGGTACTATACTGCAGTCTTATCAGAGTCCGTGAAGAAAAAACTGTCCAGTGCCACAGTTGCATAGTGTCGCCTTAGCTGCTCGATTAACAACTGGCTTCACTGTATGGAAAGAAACATGGTCTGAGAAAAAGTGTGGAGGAAAAAGTCCGGACAACCTGAAGCTTAGGCTGTTCTCTCTACTTTTGCTCTCGTTTAGTGGGGCTGGGCCCATTCAAGGCAGCAGTAAGAGCAAGTAAAATTTAAACCCGTTTCATGTTAGGAGTTGTCCAACTTTCCTTTTTTTGCATTTTAGATCAATTTATTTATGATAGGAAGATTCGGTGCCTTGAAAATTTGATAGCACTCACTTTTAAAATGCTGATTCATTGCCTTTTGAGGGAGAAGAAGGGAAATGAAGAGGCAGGTTTCTTACCAACATTTAGTAGTTGTTAGAATATTCAAATGTTATAATTTTTTTCATGCAAGTTTTGTGTTTCTATATATTTATTTATCTCATCAAGATTTTCAAATCCTTGGGTAGTTATTATAGCCCCATGATTTTTATGCTTTGTTATGCATCACCAGTAATTCCACTTTTCATACATTTTATAGTTTTTTTTTATCTTCTGTCCTCTTCTCTTGATTAGGATTACCAGAAATCCATATGCCTTATTATAGTCAAAGAATTCAGTTTTTGTTTTATTAAGCATCTCTGTGTAGATTTTGTTGTTCTGTACTTTTTTAAAATTTATGCCTTAGTAATTATTCTTTCTGTCCTTATATGTTTGACTTTATGCTGATGAATTTTTTCTAGCTTCCTAATTTAAATGTTAATTTCATTTGTTTTCTCTTCTGTTTGTTTCATCATATAATTAAATCTATGCATTTCTCTTTAAGTAAACCTGTAGATTCGTCCTGCAAATATTGTCCTAAAATCGAACAGTATGTATGTTAGTTCTAAGAATTCCACAGTTTCTTTTATGATTTCTTAACAAAAGTCATTTATTAATTTTTTTTTTTTTTTTTAGTATTCAGGCATATGTTATCCCTTGAGCTTTCCTTTGTTACTTATTTCTAATTTTATTACATTGTGATCCGAGTCTACATGGTATTACTGAATTAGGTTATACTGAAGTTTTCCCTCTATGGTCAGTACATGGTCCATTTTCTTATCTGCTCTTTCTAAATCTTCTATTTGAGTCTATAAACTTTTATGTATCGGTTTAAGCTCAGTAGTCTTGTTGTATATTATTGGTCTGCTTGATTTATCACTTTCTGAAACTTGTCTATTAAATCTCTAATTACGAGGCACCTGGGTGGCTCAGTGGGTTAAAGCCTCTGCCTTCAGCTCAGGTCATGATCCCAGAGTCCTGGGATTGAGACTGGCATCATCCTGTCTGCTTGGCAAGGAGCCTGCCTTCCCCTCTCTCTCTGCTGCCTCTTTGCCTACTTGTGATCTCTGTGAAATAAATAAATAAAATCTTAAAAAAAAAACCCTCTAATTACAATTGTTGAATTAGCTACCCATCTTCACAGAGCTACTAGTTATTATTTTGAATATATAATATTAGTTATACAAATGTTCATAGTTGTTATGCCTAGTATTCTTATTATCAGTGCCCTCATTGTCTTTTATTTATTTATTTATTTGCTTTAAATTTTATTTTTCTGGTATTAAAACTATTAATCTATTTTGGGGAGGAGGTTGAATTCACCTACTATTCATTAAATCGTTTTTCTCCTTTCCCCTTCCTATATCCCAGTGTGTCAAACATCTTTTATACAAACATTGCTCTTTTTAATCACATTGAGATAATTTTTTTTAATCTGAGTGAATCTTTGGTTAATAAACATTATAATACTACTATGTAAAGCCATTTCTGCATTTTATTTTGTATTTACTTCTTATCCTACCACAGTATACATAATTCAATACTGAATCACATTCTCTCTCTTCTAAAGACTGCTGCTGCTTCTCGTTTGTATTGCCTCCACGACCAGGGTATAATATAAATTCACTAGGTCTTTTACTCATCAAGTAGTTATTGGTCATGTACATGAATCAGGCGCTATTGTGGATTCTGGATATACAAAAATGAAAAGGAAATGCAGCAGTTATCAAGTTTTATGCATATCCAATTACAGCACTAATTACATACTGAGCATGTAATTACTCAATAAATACTTATTTGATTGATTGACCTTTGAAACAATTCTATCAGCAATAACTAAATAAGCAATGATTTATAATTTGGATTTCAAAGTCGAAAAACAGTCAGTCTCTTCCTCCAATGTCTAGTGCTTTATACCTGGATCAAGCTACTTTTCTTCTTTCTTTAGGAAAAGTTTTCTCCCTGGAGATATCTTTAAGATTTTAAACAAACAACATTTAAGTAATTAAGCAAATACATCTCAACCTATTTGCAAAATCCTTGATGAAAAATAAAAACAGAAAAGGCAACTTAAAGGGCAAGAACATGGAGGCACATTTGCTTAAGCATCCAACTCTTGGTTTTAGCTCAAGTCATGATCTCAAGGTCACGGAATCAAGTCCTGCTTCAAGCCCTGTGTAGAGCTGAGCATGGAGGCTGCTTGAGATTCTCTCCCTCTTTCTCTGCTCCTCCTGTTCATTCTCTCTCCCCCATCTTTCTCTCTAAAATAAATAAATAAATATTTTATTAAAGGCAAGAATATGTGGAGAGGTTCTATACCTCATATTGAAAAAGAAATGTGCTGAAAATTATCAATATTGCTCACTAAAAATTATTACAATAAAAATACTCTTTGACAAACTGATTTTAATTGTATTTATTTTAGAAAAATTAATTTTGGTTTAATGAAACTTTGCAAGTTGATCTGACGTATAGGCATCATTGTTGGGGCATTGAGTGGCTCAGTGGTTAAGTATCTGCCTTCAGCTCAGGTCATGATCCTGGGGTCCTGGGATCCATTCCTGCATTGGGCTCCCTGATAGGCAGAAAGTCTGCTTCTCCCTCTCCTTTGCCCCTGCTTGTGTTCCCTCTCTTGCTGTTTCTCTATCAAATAAATAAATAAAATCTTAAAAAAAAGAAAACATATAGGCACCAATGTATATCTATTTTGAGGTACAATTCAGAAGCTGATTTCTGGTTCTATCATCTAAGACTTAATGTCTTTACATATAAAATATGGTGTATGGCTCATTATAGAAGCTCAATAATAACTGAGAGCGGCTACTGCTATCATCATCATCATCATCATCATCATCATCACTATTACCAGTCACCACCAACAAAGAAAATGGAGAAGTATAAAATAGAGCTATTAGAATAGTGGCTACATGATTAAGAGTTATCTTGCACAGGTGAAGAGGTGTGCACCATTATAAGAATGTGTCCCTGTTACCGTAAAAGAACTTGATGTAGATAGCTGTCTAGGGTGTTCTGCTGGATTGTACCCTCCCACCAAATTTTGCCTTTTACCTTATGTAAGTCAGGTGTCAGCTATCCTAGAACCTTTTTTCTTCTCCCCACTCCTCTTTCCTCCCTTCTTATGACATTTGTCTTTCCTTAGGTTTCTGTCTTCCATTCTTACAGCACAGAAAACAAATATCAACTTACACAGAGCCAAGACAGTAAAACTAGATCCCTTTCTCTGGACTGATAATCATAATGATGGTGATGATTGTGATAGCAAGAGGAATTTATATTTTTGAGTACTTAATACATTCAAGTCACTTTTAAGCATGTTTTAGACATTATTGCATTTATTCCTCACAACCATCCTATGACATGGCTGACAATAGTCTCCTTTTTAACAAATGGAGAGAATGGGGCTCCAAGAAGTTAAGCTACTCAATCAAGATTTTTAAGAAGTTATCAGTTATCAAAATCAAAATTCTCCAGGTCCAGTGTTCATACACTGTAAGGAATTTTGTGCTTCTTTTCCTGGAGCACACAGTATAGTAGTTTGGGAATGTGTTGGCAGAAACTTCTGACATTACAGCATCCCACAGTGGCATACCGCAACCCAGGCATTTCACTACTTGATGAGCAGAATTTTACTTCAGTACAGCAACAACTTGCAGTTGCTCACAGGGAAGATGGGAACAAAGATAGATTGTAATGTTTATTTTGTGTTCATATTATTTACCAGGAGGAACCATGCTCAGTTGTCCCAAAATAAGACGGTGATGAGAAGTTCTTACACTCAGCATCTCATGAATAAATCCATAGTCTATGCGAATCCCAGTGTCTTGAATGTGAGGGAAATAAAACCACAGAGGGCCTCATTGACTTCAGAATTATAGGAAGTCCCTGACTATATTACAGGCTATTTATCCAAATAAATTCTCGATCATTCCACAATATGTCAATTCTAAGTGCCTGCACACACGCTTCAGTTGCTCCTTGGGGGCCATTTTTCTATATAAAACGTGTTCCTGGAAAATACAGTACGTGACAAGAGAGCTTTACCAAGCGGAGTACAATGAGGTTTGTGGGTGGGTAGTTATTCTTTAGACATTCAGGAGATTCTGAACATAGAACCTGAGCCACTTAAAAATGATACTCATATAATACATATGTGGCTGACAGTGGAGGCCTGGTAAGGGTAGAATTCCACAATAGCCCTGCGGAAACAGGAAATGAGATGTGAACATCTTCATTTAAATATTATTTTAAGAGACACCTTGGACAAAATGGGTTAAATGGTGATTATTGCTTTGTTAGGAAATGATATTAAATGAACAACTGTTTTTTATTATAAAAAATATTTTTTCTACAAAGTTTATGTGCGTTTATTATATATGAGAAATAAAACAAAAAGAAAATATGAACTGCAATACCATTAATCAGCATTATCAGTTTGCCATATGTATTTCCAGATTTCTTTCCTATTTAATTATTCAATGTTATTTATATTGCCTATAAGCCGAGTACAGGTAAAATACATACATATGTACTTTTCACAAAAACTAGGGTCATAGGATATATACATTTGAATCTTTCTTTTTCAGTCAACAGTGTGCTATGAAGATCTTTCTATGTAATAAATAATTACATGAATGTAATCTTAATGGTTATGTATCATTAGATTGGCCATGCAATAGTTTATTCAGCCAGTACTACTTTTTTTGCCTTTTAGCTATTTTCCAATGTACCCTATTAAAAATATCCTGATAGATATCTTTATAATACTATTTGTTTACATTGCATTTGATAAATAATCAAATGTAAGTTTCATGCATCGAGAGAATGGGTCTAAAACGTATCAGGCAGGGTTTTAAGGTTTCAGACAGGTTTCAAATTACCATACAAAAGTATTTGTCCAAGCAGAATAACTCCTAGGAGAAACATGGAAGTGCCTATTTGTCCTCACTCTTTTGTGAGTGATTTTGGGTAACTCAATTTTTTTTTACAAATTTTATGAAAAGATATTATCTCATTTGGTTGTATCTTATCTTTTTTAAATTACTAATTAGATAAAATAGCTTTTATAAGTATATTACTTATTTGTACCTGGTTATTTTTCTATTTTCTAATGATTTCTTTTCTATTCTTTGAGTAAATTGCTAGTAGTCGCTTTTAGAAAGTCTTTGAGATGTTTCCATCAGAATACTTAAGATAAAGAGTTGCAACTTATTTCCTTTCAGAAACTAATACTTGATTGGAGAATAAAAATCACTGCAGAGTTTAAGAAACAAACATACAAAAAGAGCAAAGACTCTTCATACCGTAGTTAATATTGTAAAAGGTTGGGGCATAAATAAGTTGATGCAGAGCTGAAGTGCATTGAATGATGAGACAGTTCAAGGGCATGGTTTCCCAAGGTGGGAGAGGGAGAGCCTAAATCTCCTGATATAGCAGAACAAGGTGAGTCTGGTAGTAAAGCAACCCGGTTCCTTCATGGCCAGGCTTGTTAGCACTAAGCAATCCCAGAAGCTGTCCAGAACTCCATTTTCTTATTTGCATTGCAAAGGCAAACAAGATGATACATTTTTCTCTAAAATTCTAAGTAGCTGTATTTAGAAGACTTGACAAAGTTGTAGCATTGGAGTTGGAGAAATTAGACTGATAGTAAATGGTGAGTTCTTGGCCCCTACACTCAAGTGTCTTTGGCATAGAATAGTGTTTCCTAATGTATGTGTTCCATAGGACAAAATGTTAAGGAAAGTTATTAAAAAAAAAAAAAGTCCTGAGGTCACCAAAGTCTGGGAAATTATGAGTTAGGTAAAGTCAAATACTTCTGCATTGCACAGCTTTTCAGATTCTTTAAGATGCTTGGGCTGCCTGGGTGGTTCAGTGGGTTAAGCCTCTGCCTTCGGCTCAGGTCGTGATCTCAGGGTCCTGAGATCAAGTCCCGTATCGGGCTCTCTGCTAGGCAGGGAGCCTGCTTCCTTCTCTCTCTACTTGTGATCTCTCTCTGTCAAATAAATAAAATCTTAAAAAAAAATGCTTATGTGCATGTGGAGTCTATAAGAGGAGATAGGGTTTGCAGCATTTGTCAATCTTATATGACCATAGAATCCTTTTCTAAAGCATCTTTCAGGACTAGGATCCAACAGAACATACCCAGGGGAAACAGGTATTTTTAAAAAGTCATATTGAATAGGATTGGCAAATAGCCTTTTGGCTTATCGAAATTTTCACCCTGATTAAGCAACAGCTATCCCACTCACATAGGCATGCCCCTCCATGGTCCAAGACACACTGCTGGTAAACAACTAACTATTTTTAATGGCAAACCTCTATGCTGGGTTGGGTAGGGAGCATTATTTTGTGCTGAGATATTGAGAAGATCCCATAGTTGAACCACTTTTTCCTCCCTCACAATTCTCTCTTTAGAAATATGTTGAAATTAAAACATCCTCTTTTCAGTGACAAGATAGTATTTATCACATCATATTTTTTTGATGGTTGAAATTGAAAATCAGAAAACAATTTAAATAAAACAAATTTATTCTAATTCATTTATTGGGTACCAATTATTTGTTAGTTACTATGCCTTGCTTTGGCATAACACATGAACTGCTTGATTTCAGTTCTCATGAGTTTGAAACTCATGAGACTCATGAAACTCATGAAACTCATGAGTTAGGTTTTATTCTAAGTTTATTTGTGAGTGGGAGCAGGGTAGCAAAGAATAAATGGGCAGTTTAGTACAGAATGGTAAGAGTATAATTGAGGTATAAAAAGGTTACAGGAACCCAAAACAAGAACCATCTAGCCCTAGGTCAGAGATCCTTAAGAAGGCCTCAGAGAGAAGGCAATATGGATAAGTAGAATATTACCAAGTAGACATCACAAGGAGAGGCATTTCATATAGAAAGATAGTGTGTTCAGCCACATTGAAGTGAGAAAGAGCGTAGGACATAGCAGAGCTGGGTGTTAGCGGAACAGCTTTTTACTAAGGAGATGAAACTATGGAGAAAAGCAGGAGCAGATTATGAAGACCCAAATACAGAAGACAGGGGTTTGGTTTTTCTTCTATAGTTTATGGGAGAATACTGATGAGTTTTAAGTGAATGAGTCATAGAACAGATTTGAAAAGTTTTATTGAAAAGATTATAACTTTGGTAGTGATGTGGGATCTGATTGGAAGTTTGAATGAAGGGCCCCAAGTCAGAGGTTGTTTATTGCAAATTTACTTAAGAAATATTTAGGATGTGAGCAATACAGTGGCATGGACTGCAACAAATCATATTCCAAACTAAAACTTCCCTTTACATTGAATGAAATAAAGGAGCAAAGCTTTAGCAGAGATATTCTTTGAAATTTCCATGATCAAAATTGACAAAGTTCAACCTGGGCTGAAGGTAGAAGCTTAACTGACTGAACCACCCAGGCACCCCATCCTCATTTTATAGATGAGAAAAATGAGGTGCAAAGAAGTTAGTTAAATTACTTAAGGTAACACACCTAATAAATAGAAAATCTGGGTGTGAACCTAGAAGTCTGGCCCAGAGTCTGTGTGATTCAACACAGTGGGTTTTGCACCCAGCATGAAGCAGCAGGCCCTTTGCTGTTCTGCCATGGAGAGAAAAATGTTGGTCCATCTAAAATGATCACCATAACCATCAGTTCAAAATATCAGTTTAATTGATAATTTCAAAGCAAGAATCTGCCAAGATGAATTGTAAAATACTATTTCAGAAATGATCACTTTCAAATTCTCAGGATATTCTTGGCCCAGATGGTCTCAGATGCCCAACAAAGTATAAAGAGACTTTTCCTGTGAATTCAGATGACCTTCTCTGGGACACTGATCTTCAAGAAAGGGATCAATGTTTATCTCTGTAAGGAGATCTTGAATTCAAATATATATTGGGTTTTATTCTAAATACAACAATTGTATAACGTTTTTAAGACATCAGATTATTTCATTGATTTAAGCAGAAGACAGCAATTATTTATTGAGAACCTAATGAAGGTCTGCTTGCATTTACATTTCTTTCTCAAGGATGTTGCAGCAATAAAGTCACAAAATCAGAACCCAGAAGATAGTTATGAATGGGATAAGTATTGGGGGAAAATATCTTTATGGTCAGGGGAAGGAAAAAAAGGCTTAAATACATACATACACTCCTGGAATTTTTTGGTGAGGTAGTGACCTGTCACACATAATACCTAAGCTACCCACACATGTGGGCACACACACTCCTACCAATATAACAACCAATCTGCCTCTGTTACCCATGAGGGCAACTGAACTCTTCCACTCCAGCTTATTATGGTTAATATAAAAATAATCTAAAAGATAACCCTAAACATAAAACCTTGCATAACATGTGGGTTCAGTGATTATTGAAATGAATGTTTACTTCAGGATTTGAATAAGAATTAGAGTCTGTGAAAAATATAAGTACTATGGTTATAAGAATGACGGTATACAGGATTAAAAAAAGCAAAAAGATTCTTTTGATGAACCATTTCTAGCATACATACACCTTATATTGAAGAAACTATTCGCTCAGAAAGTGGCAATTTCCATTTTAAATGCATCTCAGATTTCAACTATTTTTAGTGGTACAAAATTTTTACAACCTTTGACTCAGTACCTCCTACTAAATGCATCCTTTCAAAAGCATGAAATGTTGAAGGTCTGTCTATATTATTCAAACTGGCAATTAGAACCAGATGTTACTGCACTTTATATTTAGACACTACATTTCAATATCTAAAAAAGAAAGAATGCTCATGAAGGACAGAGAGAATAATTTATAAACGCAATTAAAGCATATTGTTTGGATTCCTTCTCACTAATTTACCTGATTGCAAAGTAAAATTAAATGAATTCATATTTAAATGCAAAATTGGGCCATTGAGTAATGAAATTTTTTAAACTGTGCATATAAGGAAAAGAAAGTACCATGTATACTATTGTTATGTCACATACACTTCTTTATCAGTTCTGTAACTTTACTATAAAGTCTTCCATCTTCTTTACAAGGCAGTCAAATTCTAGATAGTGTGAGGTCTAAATCTGTATTAACCTTTAAGAAAATGTATGGACCGGTTACAAGAGAGCAACTTGAAACTAACTGCATGCTCTATATAGTAGCAAAGCTATTAATGGGAATCTATAAATACTGCAGATGTCATATGCTTTTCCTGAAGTTTGGCATGTTCTTCATCTGGAGAAATAATAGAATAGAAATCATATGTTCCTTTCAACACTACTTGAAAAAGAATGCCATACATATAGAATACAAACAGGGATAGCTTACAAAAGAGAACTCATTCTTAAAGTTTGGTTGACCCAAGTTACTGGTGCTTGGAAAGAAACAGAATGGCTATGCACTCCCTTCCTAAATTATTGAATAATCCAATACGTACTTGTCTTAATCCAGTACATTATAAGGTTTCCTTGGCAGTGGATTTTCTTCTTAATTGTTGTCTTTATGTGGCTCATATTAAATGGACTGGTCTTTTCTGAGTGTATGCCAATGGCTGGTAACACAAGAATAGCCTGCCATAAATGTCAGGAGCAGAGGAGCCTGCGGTGGGTCAACAGCCTTATGCTATGACAGATGTACAGGGCTGAGAACTGAGAGCAGTGACCATGTGACAAATTGCTGAACTTGCAAGTGGTGAAGGGCCACTGATGCTTGGGGTTCTGCACCAAAGGACACTATCATAACTAGATAACCACCAGAGCACAAAGCTAATGATCCTCTTTGGGCTCTAATTGGTTGGTTCATAATTCAAATGGCTAATGAATACTGCAATGTTCTTTTCAGGTTGTTACAGTGTGTGAACTTAAAGGTAAACAGAAATAGTTCAACATTCATTCAAAATTTTAATTAGCACCCACTTTGAACCAGGCACTATTATGTGTGCTAGAGCACCTGCGTTAATTAGGGTTAGTTTCTTCTGTGATCTCAAAAATATGAAAATAATTATAGTTCAAATAATAATAGCTATTGTGTATATAGTGCTTTCAAAATGCCAGATACTACTCTAAACATTGTATATACATTGTCATTCAATCCTTATAGCAACTTTGTGGGTTAAGTGTTACTATTAACCTACTTTATAAAAGATGATACTAAGGTACCATTCATTACTTTAATTTGCTCAATGTCACATAGTTAGTAAGAAATAGAGACAAGGCTCAATCAAACCTGGTTTCTGATTTCGGAGTCTATCTTCTTTATTACAGTGGTGCTAAATTTCCCTCAGCTTAATACGAATGTATTCTGTTGCATGTATAATTCCAGGTAAGCAAGCCAGGCCAGGCTGATATGTGAATACGCAATCACCCAGGCCAAATTTTCCTTTATCTTGTTCTGCTATCTTCTATACACAACTTCTACATCACACTGCAAAATGGCTACTCCAGCACCAACCATTCCAGTCAGCCAGGAAATGGAAAGTAAGAAAGCAGGGTGGGGGAAGAAGGTAAAATTCTTCTCTTTTAAAGACTTCTTCCAGAATCTTCACAAGGAACTCTGTATATACCTCCTTGGCTGGAAATTTTCCACACGATCATAATGGAGTCGTGATATATAATCTTTATTCTAAGCAACCCATGCCCAGCTATTAGAGTCTCTAAATTCTGATGGAAAAGGGCAGAGCAACATTCTTTATCAAAATATTTTAAAACAGCCCAGAAACAATTGTTCCTTTCAGAATATTTCTGCTATTGCCTCTAGTGTTTCTTTCTTTCAAAGGCAGGTTCTTTTTCAATCCACATGCCTTTGGGTCATTGTGAGACCGTGATTCTGTGGCCTCTCTTTCATGTGGTATCTGGTAAGTATACAGCACATGTCCCTAAGTAATATTGGCAAACCAGAAACTAGCAACAGTCCTCAAGCTGCAGATAACCAGTACGTCCCTCCAACCTTTCCACGTGCCTGCAATCTTCCACCCCCTTATTATCCCATTAAGTTTCTAAGGCACTCTTGACAGAGGAAAGCACCAGAAGCCATAAATACTTTACAGACTAGTTTCATGTATTCACGAAGGCAAGACCATTGTAAAGGAGTTTTCAAAAGAAGAATCCAAAATAATGGCTGTCCCAAAGAAAAATTTTAAAGTTCTAAAACTTACAGATAGAGGTATTTTGAGTGACTAAAAACCCCTCATCCTCAAATCCATTCATCTTCAAACTTGGCTTCCATGAGATTCACTTGGAAGCTTTCTGAACAGTGATTCTCTGGCTCCATCTAAGACTTGCCAAATCAAAATCCTTAGCAGTAAAACCCAGCAATCTGTATTTTTAAGAATTTTCCAGTCTTTGATAATCTATAATCCATCTGGGTGATTTTGCTATAAAGCCAGATTTGGAAACCACTGACATAAGCTAGCAATATCCCTTTGGAAAATAAGGCTGCCCTTGCTCATGGAATGAAAAGAATTGATAGAAGATTTGCATGTTATTTGAATCTACAAAAGAACACAGCACTCAATTTTGTCATATGCAACTCCATGTGTTGTCTGTTATTAATTATCCAAAGAACAAGAACACTAAAATGAATAGAATTCTTTTGTTCAATACTGTATAATGATAATTGAGGTTCATAATAATAACCTTAAGGTACTGCAAGATAGTCAAATACCTCTGAGATTACCAAAGAAAATTAAACTCACTTGATATTATTTTATCTAGGTCTACTTTTATTCTAGTTCTTTGGAAGTTCGTATTTTATATGTACTATGGTAACTTTATTAATCAGAATAATAACAGCACCCAGTTCCATTGATTACATAGGAGCTTGCCGGTTAGGCTAATGCTAGGTGGCTGATATTTGCCTGAAAATATTGACTTTTATGAGAATTTAAGAGACCACAAAACACAAAAGGAAAATGTATAGACTTTGAAATCCACGAACCTAAATGCAAATTCAGATTCACAACTCATCAGCTGGATAAGCTTGAGCAAGCTATGTAACCTCTCTGAGTATGATTCTCATTGGCAAAACATGAATGTACACCCTTTTCAGGGTGAAATTTCAAGGAGATAATGTTTTTAAAATGCTTTTTATGTAGTCAACATTCAGTACATGGTAAGTATTATCATTCACTAGAGACAGAAATGAGAAAACCAGAAGTTGCAGGGCACATGACACAGACCTACAACTGAGGTTATCACAAGGGACTTTTTAAAAATGCCAAATCCTGGTCGTGGCCCCAGAACGTGAAGTAGGAAATCTGGGATGAAACCCAATAAACTGAATATTCAACAAGCATTTCAGGTGTTTTGATTGGCATTGTCAGCAAAACTCACTTTGTGATTTGTAGCACTTCAGGACAATAATCCTGGTGGCTGGAAAGCTGCACTATTCAAGTTTCCATAGTCCTGCTCCTTAACATTCCCTATTTTTTTTCCAATTTATTTATTTTCAGAAAAAATATTATTTTTTTTTTCACCACACCCAGTGCTCCATGCAAGCCGTGCCCTCCACAATACCCACCACCTGGTACCCCAACCTCCCACCCCCCCGCCACTTCAAACCCCTCAGATTGTTTTTCAGAGTCCATAGTCTCTCATGGTTCATCTCCCCTTCCAATTTACCCAAAAGCACATACCCTCCCCAATGTCCATCACCCTACCCCCCTTCTCCCAACCCCCCTCCCCCCAGCAACCCACAGTTTGTTTCGTGAGATTAAGAGTCGCTTATGGTTTGTCTCCCTCCCTATCCCATCTTGTTTCATGGATTCTTCTCCTACCCACTTAAGCCCCCATGTTGCACATTCCCTATTTTAAGGAAAATACGTCTCCCTCACCTCCAGCAATTAAGCATCACTTCACTTCCTATGGTTGGAATACCATGGAAAGCTAGTTTGAAGAGGAGAAATTTGTCCCTCCGATTTTAAGCCAATGAAAAATAATACCCTGCAGAATTGTTTTACTTTGAAATACAATTAACCTTGTGAAAAACTGAAACAGTTCTGAGAGACCAAATAATGACACCATTTCCTAAGATCCCCAATCCCTTCATTTTCTTCCACTAAAGTATGTAATTCTTACTTGAAAAGACATGTTAGCATATGAATCTGCATGCATTGCTGACTCCAGATTGAGGAGAAGGGAAGATGGCATCAAAAAATTAAGGAACCATGAAAGTTGCAAATCTAGTTACAAGGTTTGAAACACAGGGGTAAATATAAATGTCATCTCTAAAGACTCGGGTCACATTTTCTATCTTATGAAGGGGACAACCAAGATTGTGGGTTAAGAGAAACGGTCCCCAACTTACAAAACAAGGAAGCAAGACCCACTATTATAAAAGGATAAGGGAAATGTTCAGTTCTTCATGAAAGAAGCCCTTAATAAGAATGAAGCTGTCTGCAGTTCTTCTGCAAGCTTTTCCCTCAGCATCTCATGTGCAGGTCTCACTTCCTGTATACACAGGGATATGAAGGGTAATGTGGAGATAATTATGAAGTTTCTAAACGATTAGGAATAATCTACAGTAAAGATCCAGAACTCTTGATTTACCTCCTAACCTCCCCACCTCAGCCTTCCCAAATTCAGTAAATGATAAACACTACTTTCGAATTCCTCAGTCCAAAAGCTTGAGTCATCCTGGACTCCTGTATTTTTCTTACATCCTGTATCTCCTGTATCAGAAAATCCTGTAGGGCCTGGCTTAGAAACAAAATCAAAATCAGAGCACTTCATACTTGCTCAACTGCTGCCACCCTTTCTAAGCTGCCATTCTTTGTGACCCAGATTATGGCAATAGCTGCCTACCTGGTTGCCCTGCCAGGATCTTCACCTCTCTAAAGTTTATGCTCCAAACCAGCACAAAAAATGGAAGGGGTTTCACATCCTTACTCCATACTCAGCTTTCAGACATGCCTATCTCTCTGTCTCAGAAAATGTCTCTCTCCACACTCTTGTCCTTCCTCTTGTGCCTATTACTGAGGGCAGGGGCTGGGAGGTTCTCTGCTGTCTTGGTCCAGCTGCAGTCTCAGGTAAGACCTGTGTCACTGGGTCTTGGCAGTGGAGCTTAGTGGTTAACTAGCTTTTTGCCCATGGCAGCTAAACTGCACCCTGTGTCTTAGGGAAGACCTTTGCAGGGCAGCGTTTCCTGCTCTTGTCCAGCAGCAGGAATCCTCAAATGGCGCTGAGCCAGGAAACTTTTCTATCCCTCCCCAGGGATAGGCTCTTCTTTTACCTTCCTCCTAGACCAGCAGTGGGTCTTCCTCTGGGCCCTGGGACAACAGGGTTTGCTGCCTTTCTCCCAGTGGCTTCAGGCTTTTGCTCTGTAGGAGACAAGGGTCTCGGCCAGGATTCAACCTTTTCCTTGGAGACTTTTAATTTTTCTCCCGAGTGTTCCATGGAAAGTCATGGAGAAGAGCCTATGACTGAGTGCCAGCATTCCTGTGTCTGTAACATCCAGGGCTCTACTTAGCAATTCCTTAAAACTTTTAGCTGAATGCTTCTTACTCACTACGACAGCCTAATTCCACCAGAGGAATTTTGCCAGAGGTAAGTCAGTGCTCACCTTCCAACCTTTGGAGGCACCTGTCTTTTCTTAGACTTCAGGCTAATTGGCTGCCCTATGAACTTACCAGCTCTGATAGTTTCAGCAAAAGTTAGGATCTTGTAGTCTAGCCAGCATTTTCTTATTGTTAGGCTGAGTGATAAGATACTCTTATTTTTTTCTTTAAATTTTATTTTATTTTTTTTCAGTGTTCCAAAATTCATTGTTTATGCACCATACCCAGTGCTCCATGCAATATGTGCCTTTTTGCCTCATAACTGGATTGCCCTATTTGGATCATTATATCTCCTCCAAAACATTCAAATCTGCCTACTTTCAGGCATAATTCTTCAATGTCTCACCTCACAAACATTCATCACATAGGGTACTCTAGTTCAGAAGTGAATCAAATACTGACCCTCTGTCCTGAAAATACAAGTGAATGCACATTTTGCTCCTTTTCTTTCCTCTTTGTCCATTCTGTGCCATTCTGTAATGGCCTTCCATATCCTATCCATGTCTCTATAACCCATCCTTCATACAAACCCTAGTCTGAGCATCAGAGCACAACATCCGTGATACTTTTAACCATTGCAGATGTATCCTTTTTTCCCTCTCTTGTGTTTTAAGGAACTTCATTTGCATCTTCCTATACCCCCTAATTAAATTGTAAGTCCTATGAAAGAATGGACCACACCGTAGCAAAACTTGGTATCATATCATAGTAGCATCTAACATTTTAGGTGTTCAATATATATTTATCAAATGATATTATATACTCAAGGCATTAAAAACATAGTCTGGTGTCTGGCAGACCTGAGTTCGAATTCTGACTTTGCTATTATGTGATGTGTGACAAGCTTTGTCACCACAGCATTATTTTCCTGAGTGAACAACGAAGAATATGGGATTGTCGGAAGGATAATTGAGGTGTTGTATATAAAGTTCCTGACATGTAATAAGGTTATAATAAATAGCATAGCATATTAGTATGCTAATAATATTATGCAAATAACACTAGCATATTAGTCCTAAATTACAGCACAGTAATCACCCATATGCAGGCTAGATCTCCCTTTCACAAAGGGCAGCTCACCAAAGGAGTCTGAACTTAAAATTATAGTGGCTTCATTAGTAGTTGATATAATAAGTATTATTGGCCCTTTGTCTTTCTAGTCGCAACATGCACACAAATAGCAATCCCAATGCAGCATGGTAAAATGTAAGAGTCTCAACCTTTAAGGCCAAGTAAAATGATCACTGTGAGACTGAGTTCAAAATGTTTAAATGGTGTGCAAAATTATTTCACAAACTCATGTTGGGAATTAACCAAAGTAAGCATTATGATCAGAAGATTGAAGCAGAAATTCTAAGTCTGTTCGGATGAGGAGAAAGGGTACTTAATTGAAAAAGATGTAGGCACGGCTTGCATGGAGCACTGGGTGTGGTGAAAAAAAATAATGAATAATGTTTTTCTGAAAATAAATAAATTGATAAAAAAAAGATTTAGGGTTTATTTTTCCTTTTTTAATATAGATTTTAAAGCACATGACATATCACTAAGATCACTGGTAAACCTAGCAAAGGTCAACACTGATACTCATTGAAAGAGACAACACTGATGGCCTTCATCTCTCTCTTAGAATATTCTAAACTAAGAGAGGAAAAATTAAAAAAATAAAAGCAGATAAATTCTACTAAACATTTAGTAATGTAAATTACTGGTAAATTCTACTAAAATCTACTAAACATTTAAATTCTACTGGTAAATTCTACTAAACATTTAGGGAAGGAATTATACAATTCTGTATAATCTCTTCCAAAACAGGAAAAGAGAAAATACTTCCTAACTCATTCTATAAGACCAACATTATCCTAATATCAAAACCTGAAAAGACATTATGATAAAGGAAACTATAGACCAATACCTCTCTTAAACATAGATGCAAAAACCCTTGACAAGCTATTAACAGATTAAATCCAACATATATAAAAGTGAAACCAAGTGTAATTTATTCCAGGTATGCAAAACTGGTTCAACATTTAAAAATCAATTAATATAATTCATCACATCTACAAACTAAGGAAGAAAAAAAAATCACATGATCATATAAATAGAATGCAGAGAAACCACCTGACAAAATCTAACACCAATTCGTAATAAAACTTTTCAGCAAACTAGGAATAAAGAGGAACTTCTTCAACTTAATAAAGAACATGTGCAAAAAACTAACATCTAACATCATACTTATTGATGCAAAATTAAATGCTTTCCCACTAAGGTCAGAAATGAGGTAAGAATGTCCACACCTCTCCTATTCAACATTGTACTGGAAGTCCCAGGTACGCCAATAAGACGAGAAAAGAAAGCAAAAGATTGAGAAGGAAGAAATAACATTGTCTTTGCAGATGTCATGATTGTCTGTGTAGAAAATCTCAAAGAGCAAAAATAAAAAAACCTCCAGAAAATAATAAACAATTATAGCAAGCTTACAGAACATGAGGTTAATATACAAAAGTTAATAGCTTTCCAATATACTATTAATGAACAATTGGAATTTGAAATTAAAGTCATATTATCATTTACATTAGTATCAGAGAAAACAAGAGAGAGAGAGAGAAAAATACTTAGGTATAAATCTAATCAAATATATATACAAGACCTACATTAAGAAAGCTATAAAACTCAAATGAAATAAAAGAATTAAATAAATGGAGAGATATTCCATGTTTGTAGAAAGGAAGTTTCAATATCATTAATATTGTTCAATATTGTTAAGATTTCCATTCTTCTGGGGTGCCTGGGTGGCTCAGTGGGTTAGAGCCTCTGCCTTCAGCTCGGGTCATGATCCTGGGGTCCTGGGATCCAGCCCCACATCAGGCTCTCTGCTCAGCAGGGAGCCTGCTTCCTCCTCTCTCTCTGCCTGCCTTTCTGTCTACTTGTGGTCTTTTTCTGTCAAATAAATAAATAAATAAAATCTTTTAAAAAAATAAAAGATTTCCATTCTTCTCAGGTAGATATATAGATTCAGGGTAACCTCAGTAAAAATCCCAGATATTTTGTGGATATCAACAAACCAGTTCTGAAGTTTATACTGAGACAAAAGACCCAGAATAGCCAACACAATACTGAAGGAAAAGAACAAAGTTGAAGTACTATTGTACCCAACTTCAAAACTTATAAATCTATCAGACAGTGAGGTAGTAGCAAAAGAACAGACAAATAGATCAATGGAACACAACAGAGAGCCCAGAAATAAACCCACAAAAATACAATCTAATATTCTTTGACAAAGGAACAAAAGGCAATTCAATGGAGAAAGGATAGTGTTTTCAACAAATATTGGTGGAACAACTGGACATACCCATGCCAAAAAAAAAAAAAAAAAAAAAGAAGAAGAAGAAAAGAAAAGAAAGAATATGGACATAGACCTTACACTATTTACCCTTCACAAAAATTAACTCAAGATGGATCACAGCCTTAAATGTAAAACACAAAACTATAAAACTCTCAGAAGGTTACATAAGAGACAATCTAGATGACATTAAGTTTGACAAAGACTTCTTACATGCAACACAAAAAGGCTGATTCCATGAAAGGAAAAATTGTTAAGTCAGATTTCATTAAAATTAAAAACCTCTGTTCTGCCAAACATTGTTGAGAAAGTGAGAAAATGAGCCTGGCTGGGAAGAAATATTTGCAGAAGACATATTTGATTAAGGACAATTATTCAAAATATACAATAAGCTCTTAAAATATAACAATAAGAAACTGAACCACCTGATTTTAAAATGGGCAAAAAATCTGAATAGACACCTTAATAAAGATGAAGTACAGATGATAAATAAACATGAAAAATGTTTAACGTCATATGTCATTAGGGATTTTCAAATTAAAATAAAAGTAACAAAAATTCAAAACACAGACAAAATCAAATGCTAGCAAAGATGTGGAGTAACAGATGTCCTCCAGTAGATGAATGAATAAATAAACTAATGCATTCAGACAATGCAATATTATTCAGCACTAAGAAGAAATGAGCTATCAAGCCATGAAAAGGCATCGCAGAAACTTAAGTGCATACTACTAAGTAAAAGAACTCAATGTGAAAATATTATATACTGTATGATTCTAACTGTATGACATTCTAGAAAAGGCAAAATTATGGAGAGAGTAAAAAGGTTATCAGAAATTAGGGGTAGGGAGGGATGAATAGGTAGAACACAAGGTGTTTTTAGGATAGTGAAACTACTCTGCATGATACCATAATCATGGATACATGTCATTATACGTCTGTCAAAACTCATAGAATGTACACCAAGAATGAATCCTATAGTTTACATTAGGAGGGGATGTTGATGATGGGGAAGATATTGGGGGTGACTGGAGAAATGTGGGAACTCTCTCTACTGCTCCCTCATTTTTTGTGAACCTAAAACCACTCCAAATTTTTTTCAAAAAAATTAAATCAATTGGTCAAAGAGAAAATGAAAGAACCAAAGAGTGTCCATCAGGAAATTTGTGATTCCTTCCATAAAATCCAATGGAAAGGTAAAGAGAACAAGTGGGAAGAAACCCAGAAGTCAGGAGCATGAGAAGCACCAAACAGGATAGATACAGTGATTTCAGATAAGACCAAACAATTAGCACAGGTCATAAATATGGAAAGCTCCATAGCATTGCTGTGCACTACAAGAATGCCAGAAAAGATCTCTGACCTCCAGGAAGAAAACCAGAATGGTGTTTAAGTAGCAATTTAGAATAGCTATATAAAAATGAGAAGGTATTTATCTGGGCTAAGAATTAGCACTACTTAAAAATTCCTTTCTAAATATGTGAATATAGGTAATTAGTGGTCAATATGCATCCAGTTCTTTAATTGTCATAATTATATGACTTTAATAAAAATACTGTAATTTGCTTTTTCATGAGCACTGAAAGCTTAACTCTCTGTTTATTTCTTGAACATTTGCTAACCAAGGAAGGGTCATTCAAAGAATCTTATCAAAATTGCAGGCAGGCACTTTGTTTGAAATTCTATAACTAGTTTCTTGAAGCTAATCCTAGCATATTTAAATTAAGTGTTCTTTATTCTATCATTTATTCAGTGAAGAAGCATTGAGCACCTAGTTTTCCGAGCTCTGTGACTCACAAGCTATTCTTCTGCCCATCCTTCTAATATCACTCTAACTTACCATCAAATGGCAGCACAATATAAATATATGTTATATATATTAATAATATATAGAAACCAAAAGATTGGGGGTGGCTAGATACAAAAGATTAGACAAGCTCTCTGAGCTATAACAAACAATCCAACCTGATTCTATCTCCTGCCTCACATGAAGAGTAAGATAACAGGTTCTGATGGCAGCAGTTTATAAATGTGCCAGTTAAATCTACTCATATGGTATATGTGTATGTATGCACACCATGTATATAGATATGTGAGTTTTCTTGTATTTGGTACAACATGAGATGCATAAGCTGGTTCTCAGTGATCAGTGTTACAGGTCTGAGAAAATTTACACCATAAAATCAGCCTCATCCTGGTAGGATAAGTATGGGTGGTAAAAGCTTCAGAGTGAATTAGGAATCTTGGGCCCAAAGGACTGGCTTAGAGCTCTAATGGGAATGGGAATGTCTTAGAAGAGAGGGAGGATTTAGCAGGGAGAGAACACAGTGCAAAAACAGTGCAGATGGGAAAAAGAATTAAGAGAAAGCACAGTGTCAGGTTTCATCCAACTTTGTGGGATCACAAAGTCCAGTGAGATCTCTCAGCATATTCAAAGAGGAAGCAACAAAATATAAGGACCAACACTGGCAGTATGGTGTTGCATGTTGAGGGGATGACACTATCTGGGAATCAGAGTAGATGGGGAAAAAATACTGGCAGAAGCCTCACACTGGGTGAAATATTTCATGGGAAGGACCTGTGGGACCATCCATAAGGGAGGTCAGAAACTGGTGGAAGGTCTGGTGGAATCCAGAGGTCTTCGTCTGCTATTTAACATTAACTATGCCTTAGAAGAGATGTTAGGGAAACTTCTCTGAAAGCAAGCCTTGGGGAATCCCTTTGCAGGTCAAAGTTTATATTTACATAAGAGAACAAGCAATTCAAGTATAGGAAAAAACATTTGTGTCTCACTAACAAGTTCCTCTTCCTTTCTGTATCTATGCTTTGTCTCAAGTCTGAGAGAGAACTAAAAGCCCAACTGTGCAAAAGATAGTAGTTGGACAATTAGCAATATTTGAACAAGGTCCATAGATTAGATAATAAATTGTGTCAAAATTAATTTTCCAGTTTTGATAACTGTATGATGGTTATGTCAGACAACACCCTTGTTCTTAAGAAATATGCACTGTAGTATTTCAGGGTAAAAAAAACATCATATCTGCAACTTTCAAGTGGCTCAGAAAAATTTATGTATATAGAAATTGATATATAGGCATATATAAGTAAATATGAAGACAAGGGAGGGAGACACAGAAAGTGTGTGGCAAGACATTAGTGATTAAGGCAATAGGTAAAAGTTATACAGCAGTTCTCTGTATTATTCTTGAAATTTCTCTAAGTTTGAGCTTATTTCAAAACAAAGTTATTCTAAAAGACTTTGAGAAGAACAACAAAAAAAGCTATCACAAATGGGAGCTAATCATAAATATAGATTCATGCTGTACTTTTTTTTTTTAATATTTAAGCTTCTTAATTATTGGGACCCTAGTCATGTAGGATGCTCACACCAAAATACACTCTATCTACTGGCCGACACCTAACTTTATGGAAATCATTCTTGGGGTCAAAACATTTTCCAGGGGCGCCTGGGTGGCTCAGTGGGTTAAAGCCTCTGGCTTCAGCTCAGGTCATGATCTCAGGGTCCTGGGATCGAGTCCCGCATCGGGCTCTCTGCTCAGCGGGGAGCCTGCTTCTCTCTCTCTCTCTCTCTCTCTCTCTGCCTCTCTGCCTACTTGTGATCTCTGTCTGTCAAATAAATAACTAAAATCTTTAAAAAAAATGTTTTTTTCCAGAAATCTCTGTGAACCAATAGCCTTAGCCCTCTACTTCATGAATGTAGGTTTTAGTGTCATTAGTCATGTAACATCACATTAAACTTCCTGCGGGAGAAGAAGTACAATTTAATGGGAAAATAATTTCTTTTGATTGCTATGCCATGCTTTTAGAATAAAGCTCCACAATTTTGTGCTTTTTACAATCACCAGACAATACTACTAATCGCCTGTTCTATTATCCACAATCATTTTTTTTTTTGTGCTAAGTCCACTAAAGATTTGGTATCGAAGACTCACTTTAGTGATAATCGTTATGCTAACTTTTTTTTTGAGTCATATGCAATGTGTTTTACATTTTGATACATTAAATTTATAAAGCCTTTATCCAATGATAAACCTCCTTAAATCAAAAAGTATTACAGGTATTTTATGGGTTTTGGAAGGGAACCAATTTCTGGGGATCATTTCTGCTCCAAATATCCTAACCGGGGCCCAGAAAATAAAATCCTCTACCTACTTGGTAATTCCTACTCACTCCCAAAGGTGAGACTGACATCTCATAGGTGGAACTGAAAGGCAATTGAGCACACTCAACATGGGCCCATTCTCCTGTCTCTGGATTACTGGATGAATGCATTTTTCTCTGCTGCTGTTCCAGGGGGGGCAAACCACACATGGTTCAGGACCAAGACCTACTTTCTAGAAGCAATCCGTAAGAGCTATGTCATTCTGTTTGGGAATTCAGAAGTATAAAGCAATAGCTCTCAGTGAGTGTGTCTGTAGTAGAAAGACCATTCCAGCCTTTCCAATGAGAAAAATGATTTTCTTTTTTTAAATTTTTTAATTTTTTTAAACATATAATGTATTATTAGCCCCAGGGTACAGGTCTGTGAATCGCCAGGTTTACACACTTCACAGCACTCACCATAGCACATACCTTCCCTGATGTCCATAACCCAACCACCCTCTCCCTATCCCCCTCTCCCTGGTAACCCTCAGTTTGTTTTGTAAAATTAAGAGTCTCTGATGGTTTGTCTCCCTCCCAATCCCATCTTGTTTCATTTATTCCTTTCCTACCCTCCAAATTCCTATGTTGACTCTCAACTTCCTCATAGCAGGGAAATCATATAATTGTCTTTCTCTGATTGACTTATTTCGCTCAGCATAATACCTTCTAGTTCCATTCATGTCATCCTAAACGGCAAGATTTCATTTTATTGATGGCTGTATAGTATTCCATTCTCTCTCTCTCTCTCTCTCTATATATATATATATATATACCACTTGTTCTTTATCCATTCATCTGTTGATGGACATCTAGATTCTTTCCATAGTTTGGCTATTGTGGACATTGCTGCTATAAACACTCAGGTGCATGTCCCCCTTCAGATCACTACATTTGTATCTTTAAGGTAAATACCCAGTAGTGCGATTGCTAGGTTGTAGGGTAGCTCTATTTTCAACTTTTTGAGGAACCTCCATACTGTTCTCCAGAGTGGTTGCACCAGCTTGCATTCCCACCAACAGTGTAGAAGGGTTCCCCTTTCTCCACATCCTCGCCAGCATCTGTCATTTCCTGACTTGTTAATTTTGACCATTCTGACTGGGGTGAGGTGATATCTCATTGTGGTTTTGAATTGTATTTCCCTGATGCCGAATGATGTGGAGCACTTTTTCATGTGTCTGTTGGCCATCTGGATATCTTCTTTGCAGAAATGCCTGTTTATGTCCTCTGCCCATTTCTTGATTGGATTATTTGTTCTTTGGGTGTTGAGTTTGATAAGTTCTTTATAGATTTTGGATACTAGTCCTTTATCTGATATGTTGTTTGTGAATGTCCTCTTCCATTCTGACAATTGTCTTTCAGTTTTGTTGACTGTTTCCTTTGCTGTACAAAAGCTTTTGATCTTGATGAAGTCCCAATAGTTCATTTTTGCCCTTGCTTCCCTTGCCTTTGGTGATGTTTCTAGGAAGAAGTTCCTGTGGCTGAGGTCAAAGAGGTTGATGCCTGTGTTCTTCTCAAAGATTTTGATGGATTCCTTTCTCACACTGGAGTCCTTTATCCATTTGGAGTCTATTTTCATGTGTGGTGTAAGGAAATGGTCCAGTTTCATTTTTCTACATGTGGCTGTCCAGTTTTCCCAACACCATTTGTTGAAGAGACTATCTTTTTCCATTGGACATTCTTTCCATTTCCATTGGACATTCTTTCCTGCTTTGTTGAAGATTAATTGACCACAGAGTTGAGGATCTATTTCTGGACTTTCTATTCTGTTCCATTGATCTATGTGTCTGTTTTTGTGCCAGTACCATACTGTCTTGATGAAGATAGCTTTGTAATAGAGCTTGAAGTCTGGAATTGTGATGCCCCAACTTTAGCTTCCTTTTTCAACATTCCTCTGGCTATTCAAGGTCTTTTCTGGTTCTATATAAATTTTAGGATTATTTGTTCCATTTCTTTGAAAAAAAAAAAGATTGTATTTTGAGAGGGGCTGCATTAAACGTGTAGATTGTTTTAGGTAGCATAGGCATTTTCACAATATTTGTTCTTCCAGTCCATGAGCATGGAACATTTTTCCATTTCTTTGTGTCTTTCTCAATTTCTTTCATGAGTACTGTATAGTTTTCTGAGTAAAGATTCTTTGCCTCTTTGGTTAGAGGCACTATTCCTAGGTATCTTACGGTTTGGGGTGCAATTATAAATGGAATTGACTCCTTAATTTCTCTTTTTTCTGTCTTGTTGTTGGTATATAGAAATGCCACTGATTTCTGTGCATTGATTTTATATCCTGATACTTTACTGAATTCCTATACAAGTTCTACCAGATTTGGAGTGGAGTCTTTTGGGTTTTCCAAATAAAGTATCATATCATCTGCAAAGAGTGATAGTTTGACTTCTTCTTTGGCGATTTGGATGCCTTTAATTTCTTTTTGTTGTCTGATTGCTGATGCTAGGACTTCTAGTATTATGTTGAATAGCAGTGGTGATAGTGGATATCCCTGCTGTGTTTGTGACCTTAGTGGAAAAGCTCTCCATTTTTCTCCATTGAGAATGATATTTGTAGTGGGTTTTTCATAGATGGCTTTGATGATATTGAGGTATGTACCCTCTACCCCTACACTTTGAAGAGTTTTGATCAAGAAAGGATGCTGTACTTTCTCAAATGCTTTTTCAGCATCTATTGAGAGTATCATATGGTTCTTGTTCTTTCTTTTATTGATGTGTTGTATC
Organism: Neogale vison; assembly: GCF_020171115.1. NCBI lineage: Eukaryota > Metazoa > Chordata > Mammalia > Carnivora > Mustelidae > Neogale > Neogale vison. The sequence goes on along the minus strand of NC_058093.1, from coordinate 92,693,198 downwards.
ACATTGATTGATTTGCAGATGTTGAACCAACCTAGCAGCCCTGGAATAAATCCCACTTGGTCATGGTGAATAATCCTTTTAATGTACTGTTGGATCCTATGGGCTAGTATTTTGGTGAGATTTTTGCATCTGTGTTCACCAAGATATTGGTCTGTAATTCTTTTTTTGATGGGATCTTTGTCTGGTTTTGGGATCAAGGTAATGCTGGCCTCATAAAATGAGTTTGGAAGTTTTCCTTCCATTTCTATTTTTTAGAACAGTTTCAGGAGAATAGGAATTAATTCTTCTTTAAATGTTTGGTAGAATTCTCCTGCGAAGCCCTCTGGCCCTAGGCCCTTGTTTGTTGGGAGATTTTTTTTTTCAATTTATTTATTTTCAGAAAAACATTATTCATTATTTTTTCACCACACCCAGTGCTCCATGCAAGCTGTGCCCTCTATAATACCCTCCACCTGGTACCCCAACCTCCCACCCCCCCGCCACTTCAAACCCCTCAGATTGTTTTTCAGAGTCCATAGTCTCTCAAGGTTCACCTCTCCTTCCAATTTACCCAAATTCCCTACTACTCTCTAACACCCCTTGTCCTCCATGCTATTTGTTATGCTCCACAAATAAGTGAAACCATATGATAATTGACTCTCTCTGCTTGACTGATTTCACTCAGCATAATCTCTTCCAGTCCCGTCCATGTTGCTACAAAAGTTGGGTATTCATCCTTTCTGATGGAGGCATAATACTCCATAGTGTATATGGACCACATCTTCCTTATCCATTCATCCGTTGAAGGGCATCTTTGTTCTTTCCATAGTTTGGCGACTGTGGCCATTGCTGCTATAAACATTGGGGTACAGATGGCCCTTCTTTTCACGACATCTGTATCTTTGGGGTAAATACCCAGGAGTGCAATAGCAGGGTCATAGGGAAGCTCTATTTTTAATTTCTTGAGGAATCTCCACACTGTTCTCCAAAGAGGCTGCACCAACTTGCATTCCCACCAACAGTGTAAGAGGGTTCCCCTTTATCCACATCCTCTCCAACACATGTTGTTTCCTGTTTTGTTAATTTTGGCCATTCTAACTGGTGTAAGGTGATATATCAATGTGGTTTTAATTTGAATCTCCCTGATGGCTAATGATGATGAACACTTTTTCATGTGTCTGATAGCCATTTGTATGTCTTGATTGGAGAAGTGTCTGTTCATATCTTCTGCCCATTTTTTGATGTTTTTGCCTGTTTCATGTGTGTTGAGTTTGAGGAGTTCATTATAGATCCTGGATATCAACCTTTTGTCTGTACTGTCATTTGCAAATATCTTCTCCCATTCCGTGGGTTGCCTCTTTGTTTTTTTTTTGACTGTTTCCTTTGCTGTGCAGAAGCTTTTGATTTTGATGAAGTCCCAGAAGTTTATTTTCGCTTTTGTTTCCTTTGCCTTTGGAGACATATCTTGAAAGAAGTTGCTGTGGCTGATATCAAAGAGATTATTGCCTATGTTCTCCTCTAGGATTCTGATGGAGATTTTTTATGACTGCTTCAATCTCCTCTGAAAAATGATATCCTATTCTGTCTTTCTCTTCAGTTTATTTACCTAAATTTGCTCAGAACTCAAGAGACTAAGAGAAGAGTGCTATTTATTGGTCCCTTAAATCTTACCAGTCTTATTGCCTAGTTTTCTGCTTTCAGATTTAAGGACTTTCTTTTTGTGAATGCATATTACATTGAGGTTTAAACAACTTAGATTTCTACCTAGGGATGGATAATTAACAAGGCCCCTATTTAAATTTCAAAATAAAGTGGTTATTTACTTATTTCATTGCCTTATGTGTTATATGTTCATTACAAGCCAGTAGCGACCATTTGGAAATGCAGTTCTTCTCATTTCCTAAAATTTTGTCTGAATTTCCTAAATCATCAAACTCTGTCAACACTTTCAGAGAGAAGGATCTCTGTGGCACCTTGGTGGCTCAGTCAGTTAAGTGTCTGACTCTTGCTTTCAGCTCGGGTCATGATCTTAGGCTCCTGGGATCAAACCCTGAAATGGTCTCCATGGTTGGTGGGGAGTATGCTTGAGTATTCTCTCTCTACCATTCCTTCTGCTCATCCCCCTAGCTCTCTCTCTCTTTTCCTCTCAAATAAATAAAAAAAATCTTAAAAAAAAAAAAAAAGGAATAGAAGCATCCCTCTGCTGAAGTCGAAAAGTACTGAAAGCGGAAAAGGACAAGACAGAGCCTGGTTCTACAGTTGAGAAGTCTGGGCTGATAAAAACTTAATCACTGAAGTGGGCAGAGCCTGGGGAACTGATCCAGCAACCATGACCGGCTGCCTGCAGGAGGTTGGTAGTTACTAGGAAAGTCAGTTCTTTGTTCTTTTGGAATTTGTATTATGATAAAGTGATACTAAAATTGAAAGTGGTGTCAATCCAGAGGAAACAAAAAGAACAAGAAATCTCCCAGTCAGATTATATCTGGTAAGATCATGAGACCTCCAAATCAAACTACAATGCTTGGTCTTTTTTGTTATGAGAGCCAGTAAATATACTATCTTGCTTCATGAAGATGGGGGTATATCATAAAGTACCTCATTTTGATTGAAGCAGGAAAATAAAAATTAATTATTTAAAACAAAGGAAACTTAATACAGGGAATTGGTTCCCCAGGTGATAAAAGAGCTGAAAGCCAAAAGGGATAGTGAAGCAACCTGAGGACTGGCAGCAGCAGCAGGATGCCTATAAGCAGCAAGTTATTGGAGCCCAACAGCCAGGGTTACCTGGAGGAATTTGAAACCACAGACTTGTTTCTCTGCTACCAAGCTCTGCATCCAGGGATACTAACTAAACAGGAACAGATTTCAAAACAAACAAGTCAAGGTCCACCACAGACAATATTTGTAAATTAACTAATATCTTATTTCAAGGTGTCAAATGCTTTCCAACCAGAAAAAGAGAGTACACAAGAAGTACTTGCTCACTGCAACCATTGTTTTCCTTATTTCTCTCACCCAAACCATAAGAAATAAAGAAAATGAATACTATATTTTTCAAAACTCTCCAGGTAATTCAGATTATGTTTATACCACCTCTCATCCTTTCATTCTCCTTACCTGGAAACACTGTTCTACTTCATATCAAAATTCAAAATCTGAGCAATGGTGTACTTAAATGCTTCTATTCTTAATGATTTTCCCTCCTCCCCTAATTTAAAATTTGAAGGAAAAAAACTAACATATGAACAAATCCAAAGAAATGGTTTCTAAGATAAGGACCCCAAGACCATTAAAACCATATTTTTTCTTAATAATACCAGAGCTTCATACCAGAGAGTTTATTAAATCAAGAGAAAGAAAAACTTGAAGAAAGCACTATGGCTTTATGTGCACTTCAAAACTAAACTCTTTTTAAGACACAAATTGATTTGTATGTTTTAGAAGGGGGAAAAGTGCACTCTTTGACCTCTCAAGTGCATAATTAGACACCTTGGCACCATCTGTAATGATTTGGCCCCAATCCTACTTATAAAAGTAAAAGTAGAGGCAGCAGAACCCAGGTCTGAAACTAGGGAACAATTAGTTCCATCCATTAGTGGAAATTTTATGAGTTCAGTAAATGAGGAGTGTCTGGTTGAGTGCTTAGGAGGAAAAGGGGAATTTGGTATAGGAAAGCTTTAATATACTACTTATTTGGAACCTTCTCAGGAATCTTAAGGTCATCTGCCTTCCAGCCCCAAAGAAATACAACCCTGCAAAAACCTCTCTGGCCATTTGCAACTGGCCTCACTAAGCTTTCCCTTAGGGCCTGAAACACTGACCCTTCTGCTGACTCAGGCAGACAGATTATCCTTAGGCCTTTTCAGCATCCACATATCTAGCCTCATCTGTCCTGCACAGAATATGAGGCTAAGATAATATCCATGGGTATGCCAAGGCTGCAGTAATCAGATTGAACCCTCATTCTGGGAGGTGGCATTTGGGCAGTTAATTAAGGGAGAATGTAGGGTTCCTGAGATGACCAAGAGAGTTACCTAAGTAAGAATGTAGAAACCGGAAGTCTAGTGTGATGACACATGATCAGAGACAGAAGAGAAATTCAGACATTAGTGGCTGTGACAAATCTTTTCAATAACACCTTCCCAAGCTGTCTGGGTGGTTCAGTCTGTCAACTGTCAGATTCTTGATTTTGGCTCAGGTGGTGATAACCTCAGGGTCATGAGATCTAGTCCTGTATAGGGCTTCGAGCTCAGTGGGGAATCTGCCTGAGAGTCCCTCTCTCCCTCTCTTTCTGCCTCTCCCTCCACTCACGCTCTAAATAAATAAATAGGCAAAGGAAACAAAAATGAAAATGAAGTTTTGGGACTTCATCAAGATCAAAAGCTTCTGCACAGCAAAGGAAACAGTCAACAAAACAAAGAGGCAACCCACCGAATGGGAGAAGATATTCGCAAATGACACTACAGACTAAGGGCTGATATCCAAGATCTATAAAGAACTCCTCAAACTCAACACACACAAAACAGATAATCATGTCAAAAATGGGTAGACGACATGGACAGACACTTCTCCAAAGAAAGCATACAAATGGCTAACAGACATATGAAAAAATGTTCATCATCATTAGCCATCAGGGAGATTCAAATCAAAACCACATTAAGTGGTTCCCACCTTACAACAGTTAGAATGGCCAAAATTAATAAGACAGTAAACGATAAGTGTTGGGAAGGATGTGGAGAAAGGGGAACCCTCTTACACTGTTGGTGGGAATGCAAGTTGGTGCTGCCACTTTGGAAAACAGTGTGAAGATTCCTTAAGAAATTAAAAATAGAGCTTCCCTATGACTCTGCAATTGCACTACTGGGTATTTACCCCAAAGACACAGATGTAGTGAACAGAAGGGCCATCTGTACCCCAATATTCATAGCAGCAATGGACATAGCTGCCAAACTGTGGAAAGAGTCAAGATGCCCTTCAAAAGATGAGTGGACAAAGAAGATACGGTCCATATATACAATGGAGTGTTATGCCTTCATATATACAATGGAGTGTTATGCCCAAATACATATTTGGGTATTCATCCTTCTCTCCAGAACGAGACTGGAGGAGATTATGCTGAGTAAAGTAAGTCAAGCAAAGATAGTCAATTATCATATGGTTTCACTTACTTGTGGAGCATAAGGAATAACACGGAGGACATGGGGAAACAGGGAGAAGTGAGTTGGAAATGGGAGGGGAAGACAAACCATGAGAGACTGTGGACTCTGAGAAACCAACAAGGTTTTAGAGGGGAGGAGCTGGGAGGGTTGGGAAGGCCCGGTGGTGGATATTAAAGACACATATTGCATGGAGCACTGGGTATGATTCATAAACAATGAATCTTGGAACACTGAAAAAATAAAATTAAATTTAAAAAAAACAAAAATGAATAAATAAATAAATATCATATAATATTAAAAGTAAAGTAACACATCTTCCCCATCAACCTGGAAAGTGTTCCTCAGGATGCCTGATTCTGACATCACCTATTCCCTAGGGATATCCAAGATTTCAGAATGCACTGAGGATCACATAGTGGGCAGCTAAAAGTCCTCAAAGAGCTTTATCTCTTTCTTATATTGATGCTATCCATCTATTTATTCATTTATTTTTTTGGCATTGCCTTTCCTTCCTCTCCACACTCACCTTCATTATCAGAATAGGTTTCAACTGCAAATTAAAAAAATTAAGGGGTATTTTAAAGTTCTCTCCCCATAGTATATTATATTTTGAAGGGCTAGTCTTCACAGGGTATTTGGTACTTTTTAATAATAGTAAAATCATCTTGCCAATTGCAAAGACTTTATAATCCAATCATTTCTCTTAATTTACTTCCTTCCTAATTTGTAAAATAAAATTGTTTTTATTGATTAATCTATAATTGATAATCCCACATTATTTAAAATTGATTAAATTTTCTTTATAAGGACAAGAATATTTTCCTAAAATAATATAATTTAATGTGTTTAAGAAAGAAGAAAGCAAAATAAGGATAAGACATAAAATGCTGCTGGTGGTAAAGCTAATGCCAAAACCACACACACACACACAGAGTACACACTGAGATCAAAACAATTGCATTTCAATAAGTGGCCTAGGAGTTTATCTCTAAGCTAACAGAGAACATAAAAATGCAATCATGGCAGCTGATCCATCAAACAATTTATAGGGTCCATTAGATAAAAGAGCTAGTCCTGACATGAAAACTGAAACAAAATCCTCTCATACAAAATAATAAAATACTTATCAATAACAAACATACCAAAAACACAGAATATTTTAGGGCCATTTCTTGAAGTACTCTTAGATATAAGCTTTATTATCATGATAAAGCCCAATTCTACCAAAGAGGTGAAGCTAGTTCACAGTTATAGGGGTTAGCTCAATGCTGGCGTAATTAACAAAGGAATAGGTTTAAGACTGTGTGTAAGTAAGAATGGATGCTTAAAGTATGATAAATCTTCTTTAAAGGTTAATTCTCTCATTTAGACTTTGACAGCTATAAGGGGCAATGAGTTTGCTCTCTAGCCTCTGGACTTCTGCTCTTTTGTGTTGTTAGTTAAAAACTAACCCCTATGCCTTAACAGTATAGGTAGGGTTTTATAAGACAGCATTTTCATAAAAATTTCACCTTACAAGGACATACACCTAACTGGAATATATCCTGCATCTGCTCAGGGATTAATGAAGGACAGGATCAAAGTTTTCCTTATGCATTTTTTTGGATCAATGTTGATGTTCAGACCACAGCATTGTCGAGATCCCTAAGTTCTATTACATTTAATTTTGCTCTAATAAGTTTGGCCTGGAAAAATGTAAACATGATTATTAATAACTTCATGTATTCATTCATTCAATAAATGTCTATGAGCCCCTGTTATGCTTCAGACGCTCTTCTAGGTGCTGGAGAAATACAGCACAAAACAGACAAAAATCCTATCTTCAAGGATCTCACCTTCTAATGAATACTGGAATTGGTCACAAACAAATTTCAATAAAACATTCCTTGAATATTCGGTTTTGAGAAAGCCTATTTCTAAGCACATCCTTCAAAATAAACTGTTTTAAAAACTAAACTACATCTCATTGTCAAACACAGAGCTCTTCTTAAATTTAGTGTCTTTTTTGTGATCATTTTGGAGACCAGGATTTTTCTTGTCATTTTTATGTTATCTGAGGAAATGTTATAGTATATTTTTATTAAGGGACTTCCAATATGAATACTTACTACAAATACACAAAGTCATTACTTTTGCAGCATTATATTAATGGTGGCATTGTGTATATTCTTGTGTGGCATATTTTAATATTTTATTCAATATTGAAAACTGAGTTTTCCAAGAAACTCATCTCAAAAGTCTGTTTCCAATAACAAGTGCTTATCAAATCTGACAGTTTTGTAAAACACATTTCATATTTTATCTTCTGTGTTTAGTTTTTGCAAATTAATGCTAATTTCTATATTCTCTATGTCTTGTGTATACATTAAATTCTTATAAATCAACCAAATAGGTGCTTCTGTTTAGTGAGAAATTGACATTAATCAAAGATATTATCAAAGAAGTGAGAAATAGATTATAATTTCATTAAACTCATATTTTTAAAAGGATAGCTAATTCATAAAATAATACTGGATTATGATGTGCAATAATTTAGAAAGAGTATTTATGCCCAGATTTATAGACTAAATTTCTTCAAAGGGAGTTGTAATACTCCATTTTGTCTATTATTTTGTAAAAGCTATATCATAAATTATATAACTCAAGCATCTTGGAAACTATATAATTTATATGAAATAGTTCACATAATAGTATTAGAAATGTGCTATATTAATGCAATGTTTTTTTAGGAAAAAGAGTTTTTGAGTCATGAAAATGGACAAAAGTAGGAAGAAACACTGAAGGGATATAGAACAGTCTCCTAAAGCACAAAATGCTATAAATGTGATTTTTTTTTTGGTCATAGCTATTTGTCATAGTAAATATTTAGGTACATTAATTTAAAGGACTGTATATAATTTAAAATATGGGAAAAATGATCTATTAAATGAATATAAAAACTCCCAAGGGGGTTTTATTTTAGGCAAAGTGGTAATTAGGTGAATTTATAAGTAGGAAAACTGGCTCTTTTAAGGCAGAATTTTTCCAAAGACAAAAATGCAGACCAGGTAGAAAGGAAGCAGAGATTTACGAGAGCAATTATGAAATTTGAACTCATATTACATATTTTCAAATGACACCAAAAAAGATCTTTAACAAATGGGATTAGAAGGAAAATAGCAATAGCTCACATGTATTGATGCACTGAGCCCTTCGTTTCTGTTCTAGTCACTTTATATGTGTTTCGTTGTTGTTTGTTTTGTTTTTAGACGCTGTCATTTTCTGCCAACCTTACTCCATTTTGTTTGCATTTGTAGAAGAGCAGCTTAAAACCACTCAGTCCTTGTTCCTACCCATTCAGTGGCCTGAGCAGCCGAAGATGCAGACCAGTCTTCAGCGGCCAGCTGGGCGTTCCAGTCTTCAGTAAGGAACTGCTGACTAGGCACCAAGGGCCAATCTGTGACTTCAGGTTGAGTAGCAGTGAACTCAGGAGGTGGAGCCCTCCATTTCACCCAGACATTCCTCCTTGGTCACAGGCTTTTCAGCAGAAGCCTGCTCTTCTTTTTCAATTTCTTTAGGATCTCTGTAGAAGTAGAGATCAGGCCTGACCTCCCATGGTTTTTCACAGGAAATGGTGCCATACATGTGTAGAACTTCTGGGATCAGCATCCACCACATCAGACCTACTGAGGTAGCTCCCTTGTTGTTACAAGAGATAGCAATGTCCACATAGCACAGAGGAGAATCTGTGTTTAAACAGCAGTGCTAGACAGATTAACATGGGACCACCTCTGTGAGAGGCTGGTGGTCAGCTCTGGGATCAGGAGCCACCAGAGTCCCAGTTCCAGGAAGGCTGTCAGGATCTGGTTAGTAAAGGTACCAGGAATAATGCTGTCAACAGTAGGAGTGGCTCCAGTAGCAGCAGCAAATTTCAGCACAGCTCGCTGGCCAGTATTCTTGGATGATCTGACACTAACGTCAGCTGGGTTTTGAATGCAACAACTATAGGAGCTGCCAACAGAAGCCTCTCCCTAGTTCTCTTCAAATACATGGTGTAGATGCCATTACTTTTCCTTTTGTAAATGTACACTTCTGTTTGGAAGTCAAGTTTGGTGCCACCTAAGGGGATTCCTGCTGCAAGACATTTGAGGACACCCTCCTCCTTCATTTGCAGGGCATCAAGGGCTCCAGACATTGTGAGAATTTCCCTTTAAGTTACAACGGGAACTCAAAACAATGCAACAATGCCATAGGACCCCTCCCTGGGTAACATTAGAAAAAAGACTCATTAGTCTTCACAACCCTTCAGAATCAACACTAGTATTATCTCTATCTTGCAGACAAGGAGACTGAGTCACAAAGACTCAGAAAAACTCGTTCAAGTTCGTCAGCTAGGAAGTTGTACTCAGATATTCTGTACTCAGAACCACTATCATGTGCCTATTACAGCAAATATTTTTTTTAAATCACATTTAAAATGAAAAATAGAGGCATATTCTGTAAGTTAGTTAGACACTAGTGTCTATTATATCTTGTATCACTCAAATTTGGAAATGAAAGGAGAGATGGGGAAAAAAGGATGGAAGGTAATTTCGTAAGTGATGAATCACTAAATTCTACATCTGAAACTAACATTACACTGTATACTTAACTAATTGGAACTTAAATAGAAATCTGGAGAAAGAAAAATAAGTAAATAAATGATAAGATTGAAAATAAATAAAATAGAGAAAAAACTATTTAAACTGTCTCCCTAAAAAATTTTTGGTGTGCAGATAATCTAAATAACTGAAAATCATTTTTAGTAGTTTCTGGTTATCTTAGGGAACATATGTGTTTACGAATGCACACACATGTATCCCATAATTATAATATATTACATGTACATGTATGTACATACAATGTACATAATACATTGCACATACACATATATTTGTGTCATACAATACATGCCATATGTATATACATATATACTTATGCATATATCAATACTTATAAATCTTCAATAAATATCTGTTGGCTGAATGAAGGAATGAATATATACATATAAATTTTTTGGAAGCTATACATGCACTGTTCAAAGACCTCCAATAAAGAGGCACCTGGGTGGCTCAGTTGTTCAAGCATTGATATGAGCTCAGATCATGATCTCAGGGTGGCTCAGCTTTCAGCTGGAATCTGCCGGAATTTCTCTCTGTACCTCTGCCTCTACCCCTCCCCCTCTCATGCTCTGTCTTTCTTTCAAATACATACAAACATACATACATACTTACTTACATACATACATAAATACTTACGTGAATCCACCCAAAGCAATACAGCAGCTGTTACCCAAAGAACAAGATTTGCTGGAGTTTTTTTTGGGGGGGGGGAGGCATTGTTTTTGTTTGGTCAAAAGTCTCATCGAATGAATGTCCAGTTCCCCAGTTAAGTACATGGGAAATCAGAGCATCACCACAGTCAGATGATAAACACAACTACCTATATTTCTTACTTTTGAACTTAGGTGCCACCTTCCACCAAAACTCTTTCATTTACTCTGTAGATCTCTCTCGATAATCATGCAGCCATAATTTACGTAAGTATTAAAACTAAAATTCTCTTAGAAATAATCTTTCTCCCCACTCTTCTCTTTGCCTTTCAGTAATTACTGTACCTGTGGGTAGGTGGTATAAAGGCTATGAAGTATTTTAACAGATTTTTTTTTTTGGTTTCATGATTAACTGATACAAAACTGAAGTGTTACCCTTCTTACATGTAATCAAGTAAAGATTATAGTTTTGATTAGCCATTGAATAAGTCCAGAAACATAATCAGATACTTGCCTATTTTGTCAACCTCTGATTTAGAGTCTTTATTGCAATTGAATGGCCCTAATCGACTAACAAATAAGATATCTGATTTAAATAGACAAGGAATAAAATGGTTTTGCTATGAAAAGTTTCCTTCTCACTTATGCAAAGAGATGAGTTAAAACCTTCTTAATGGTCCATTAAAGACCATAAGCATTTGATATGTAGGGAAAGATGACTTTCAGTGTTCTAAGTTAGAACCTTTATTTTATCATCTCTTTTTCTTGAATCAATCAAAAATATTTCTTGGACTCTTGCAATATAAAGCACCAAAGCAAGAAGAATCATAATCTCTACCTAGAAATGTTCATCTCATTAGAAAAATAATGCTACTAGATAAGAAAAAGTAGAAAATTAAAATATCTGTGAAGTATAAAATTGTGCCATACAGACAATAAATCTTCATTTTCAAATGCTCATTTTATTTATTTTATTTTATTTATTTGACAGAGAGAGATCACAGTAGGCAGAGAGGCAGGCAGAGAGAGAGGGGGAAGCAGGCTCCCCGCCGAGCAGAGAGCCTGATGCGGGGCTCAATCCCAGGACCCTGGGATCATGACCTGAGCCGAAGGCAGTGGCTTAACCCACTGAGCCACCCAGGCGCCCCAAATCTTCATTTTCTATTTTTGTCAAGATCTTTTTATTCTTTTAATAGCTCCTCTACCTTCAAATATTGGGTATATTTATGGCTAATTTTTCCACCCTTTTCTCTACACACTTCTCCAATGATCTCATGCTTTGCCATAGCTATGAAATCATACAGATTTAGTGCTTCCTGAATGTACTTGCCCAGTACAGACCTCAGACATGAGGGCCTGCTGACTATTCTATACATCTGCTTAAATAGCTCAAATGTTCCTGAAATGTAGCCTCTCAAAAACTGATCTCTTGATCTTCCTTTTCTCACACTAAATTTGCTCCATCTCTAGATTTCTCAATCTCTATACTGCTAAAGCCAGAAATCTGAGAATTGTCTTTGATATCTTACCACTTCTCCTTGACTCCTATATTTAGTCCATTTTAAAGTCTTGTTAATTTGACTTCCAAAATATTACTTAAATCCATTTACATCCTCTTGTCATTCAGATTGCTTATCTGGCTGCCCAGCACTCGTCCTTTTTTGCCCTCCTCCCTCCTCCATCCACTCTCCACAGGGCAGCCCAAATGACCAATTTAAAATGAAAATCTCATGATGTTCCTTTTTCTTAAGTCTTCAAGAACTTCCCAGTGTTTAAGATCAAGTATGAGTAAAATCTATCATATACCTTGCCACCTTTATGCCTCAAATAAAATTGTTATTTTTTATAAAACAATAATTTGTTAATTTTCTTTTCAATGTTATACATGGTTTTATTTGGATTGTTAAAATATTTCTTATGGGTAGTTTTCATTTTTGCTTTGGTTTTATTGGATTGTCTGTTTATGCACCCATACTAGACTTTAAGCTTCATGAAGCAGGGATCATGTCTCCTTATACACACAATCTCATTTAATCCTCAAAATAACTCTATTTTATTTATTATCTCTATTTTATGAAAATGCCTACTTGAGGAAAATGGCTTAGAGAAGATGAGTGGCTTTCCTGAGGACATACATCTGATATAATGAAAAATTTGATTTAAGACAAGATCTATGGGAAGCTGAAGGCTATAATTATCTGTAGTGTTGAATCATCTCCCATAGGAGATGTCCAAAAGCACAGCTATACTAGGAACTTCCTTCTGTAAATTATTAATGAGATACAATCAAGATGAAAGGAAGGAAGGAGGTCTCAAAAATGTCAAATGTCAAACAATTCATTAAGTGAATGATTATAAGGGAGGTAGGGTAAGAAACTGCCCCACTTTTGGGGGGGCAGGCCAAATAGTTCTTTTATATATAAAAACTTCAAGTGCTAAGAGCCTTCAGAAAGATGACCCAAATCCCAATTCCTCTCTTTCAGTTTCCTAATATGTAAATACTTTTAAGAGTTAAGAATTAAATAAGGAAATAGGTATGATGTATTTAGCATAGTTTTACAATCAAATAATACTTATAGTATATTCCTTAGTCTTTTTTCAGCACAGTTGTACAATCGCATAGCAAGGGAAGAGATGCTGGAGAATGTGTTGTCAGTTTTAAGTCTGAGGGTGCTTATGGTTAAGTAGCAGTGAATATAGAGTAATTCCAGTCAAGCAAAATTGAATCCCCCAGGTTCAGGAATTGGAATGCGCTCCAATTCCCTGTACTTGATGATAACTCCTTCTAGAATCTATGGAGAACTTTACAGATGAATTCAACTCATGATTCTTTCAAGCCCCGATGTTATCCTTCTTACTTTATTCTGTATACTTAAGTCTCTCCTATAGTATCCTTCAAGGATCCCCTAGTGCCTTGCCCTTACAAATCCATCTAGAACTCTAGTTCTTATACCTACATCCTTTGTTCCCCTTCTTAGAGCAACTTTTCCCAGGGCTGCCTGCTTGTACTGAGATATATCATCTCAGGGAATATTGGATTTCCTATTGTTGCACTTGGAGTTCCTATTGAGAAACCCTCCCCGAGTTGTAGTGATCATGCTAGCAATCACTAGTTGTCCATAATGGTTTTTGATACCTTGTTCTGCTAATACTCTCCTCTTCCTTCTTCTCTATCCACAAAATAAGATGTAGGTTTTGTTGTTCATCATTCCACCATGTGTGGAAGTAGTAATGAAATCATGTTCAATTCCTTTATTCCATAATGCAATGTAATTAACTTCTCTGTTATTAACCCCTATTAAAAGGTTAAAATTCTAAAGACTCAAGACATATGGACACTGACAAAAGAAAATATTTGAAGGTGGGAGAATTTCTAACATCACTCCAGAATAAAGCTAATATATTCAAAAGTAGTTCATAGCATAGTTTTTTAAAGCACAAGAAAACTGTCATTTCTTTAGAACTGATATTAATAATTATGGAATAATTATGAATTGTAATCATTAAAAGCACTTTGGAGAATAGTTTCAAAATGCTTCTATATTACTGGCCTTGGGGAAACAAAAAAGGGAATCAAACTCAGGAACCCTCCCAATATTTCTGTCACCCGTATTTCTAATTTCTAATTTCTGATGACCCTGCTCCCATTCCTAAATGCCATCCCTTTCCTCATGACGCATAAACCAAAAAAAAGAGATGTTTCTCCAGTCCATTGTCTGCATCCATCACAACTCACCCCTATCACAGACCTTTCCTTCCCTGGCCACACTACTTCTTACTGACTGCTCTTTCTTAGACCCTTGCTCTAACTAGTGTTAACTCTTCTATGACTAGTGTCATAGGGCACAGAATGGGCATGGGACTTAAACTCTGGTTACCTATGGAGTTCTATCATGCCTTTCCCAGTATAACCAGATGCATTCATTTCATCATTGGTTGCTGTCAGGTTAGCAGCCTGTCTTCTTCTGTGCAATTATTTGTGAAAACAAATGAATACATAACAAATAAGACTTATGAGAAAAGGGAGAAATGAATATGAGTCCATGGTCCATGACCCCTCTCCATTGACATGTAAAGATATTAAAATAAATCAATGAACTGGCAAGGACCTGGAATCCAACTAAGAGCAATAAGACACCTGGGGAGAGCATAGCATAGAAGATAGAAGGATTTTGAAAGCAGGAGTATGTCTCTTTATCAAAGCTATGGGTGAGCTGAAAGTTCTAGTTCTCCCCACATAGACCACTGAAAATCCAATTACTAGGAGCACAATTAATTTTGGTAATATGAGTGTACTTTATGGGCCATGGCAGAGTGAACTGCCCTGAATTGAAAAAGATTTTTGCCACTCATGGAGCTATTGTTTCAGGACAAATCAAATCCAAGGCAGGAAGGAATACAGTGCCATCAGTAGTAGATTTTTAGCTACTAATGGTGGCATGGAGGTTTCAGAAACAGAGGTCAATATGGTGTCTGCCTTCTAGGAGGGCATCAGTTTCTATTCACTCAGAAGGAAGCAGCATGACAGAAATGGTAGGAAATGGTTTGTGAACTTTATGTACTCCCCTGGAGAACTTCAGATATATTTAGGGAGAGAAACATCTGGAAATATTAGGAAGTTTTATCGTGAGATAGATGGGCAACAAATATTCTTATGATTTGGGGTAATGATGAGATTGTGTGTGTGCTTTCTTTTTTAATTTTTGATCTAAAAACTGCTAAAATTCCCTTATAGCCTCACTCTTTTCTAAGAATATTTGAACTTAGATAGTTCAAGGAAATCCTGTTTTCCCCAATATAAGAGAAACCACTGCTGTCTATCTTTAATAATAATTGAATTTTTTATGGGCTACATGGTTTCTCTGAATAAATATTACATCTCTCAGTCTTCTTATAGGTATATATGGCCATGTGAAGAAGTTCTGACTAATGAGACATATTTATAATTTTTGTATAGGAACCTACCATAAGTTTGTAGGAACCTAAAAAACAGCTGACACGTGTTCCTTATTTTTTCTTCCTTCCTTCTTCCATCTGCTTGCCAGGAACATCATACCACCACCTTGAATGATAATGATGAAGGCAGTATCCTAGAAAGAGTAAGGCAGTGAGACAAGGATGTCGTGTTCTTGATGAACTCATGGATCAGAGCTATCACATGAGCCCAGGAAAGCACAAGACAGAATTTTCCTTCACGCCTGGTACCTGGACTGGGAGGGCCAGAAAAGCTGGGGGCTGAATAGGCAACTCTTGTTCCATGGAGCTTTTAATGGAAGCTAGATTAGCTAAACTATCTCTTGGTTTCCCTTCTACCCTGCAAACTGTTCCTTCTCAGTCAGTCCAAAATGGGTTATTTTCCTCTGCCTTCTGCCTGCTTTTCAAAGTCCTGCCCTCTGCACATTTGTCTTCTTCCTCCACACTCTCTCCCCAGGTAATGCAATTACTTCCAGAGAGTGCTAAGTGACCAAGCTCTGTGTAGAATGACGTTAAAAACATTTGCAACATGACTCCAACTTTGTATTCTCTACTCTCCCCAAAATGTCAATAGCATTTGCAGCAAAAACACATATTGAAATTACCCTGCCTTTTGCCTTCCCTCCCTCTGGAATAACCAGTCCTTCCTTTCTATCATATGTGATAATACATGCCTACTGTCTGACACAGTCAGCCCTCAACAAATATTAGTTTCAAAACAGAAACAAAGTCCATATGTCACTTTTTTTTTTGAGATCATGTCCGATATCCTCAGAAAAAACTAACCATTGTCTCTTCTCTGCTTCCATAGCAGTTCATCTTAGACTTGTATTTACTACAGCACATATTACATTGTATTGGAATTGGTTGCTTGAATATTTGTCCCATGCCCCTCTAAGAAAGGTTGCAAGTAGCCAGCCCAGGGGTCAAAAATCATGCCACCGAGTAGTCTGTTTGGCCAGCACAATATTGGTAAACAACTGAATTTGAAGGATTTGGCAGGCATTCTCCAATGCCTCAAGCCCCAGCTCTCCCTACTATCTTATTTCTGCTTTTTATCAATGCTTCCTCCAAAACAAGTCTTTAAGGACACAGCTCTTCTAAGACACAAGATACTGGAGTTTGAAATAGTATAAATGCTTTCCTGAGTTCTGCATTCTACCCTGGGAAAATCAGAACAGAAAGTAGGAGGACAGAAACCAGGATTTAATTCTCTCCAGTTTTACTAAGGAATAACAATCACTACTGCTCCCCCAGCAAACAATGGCAATTCCAGTCAAATCACAACCATCATCTTCCTCTCATTCTTTATATAGTCACAGTGAAGCTGAAAGATCTCTCAAAACACAAAATTGCTTTTGCTAGCCTTTTCAACCTTGACATAGAAGACAATCTTCCTCCCAGCATACATTTGAAAAGGGGGAATTTTACTTACCCCAAATAAACTTGGTGCATCTCATTATTAAAAAAAAAAAAAGAAAAGAAAGAAAGAGAAAGAAAGAAAATGCACCACCTAGGAATATGAATACATTTTTACAATTGCTTCAAGATTCAGAGTGTGAATTTTTTAATACTTAATATCCTAAGTTGTTTTCTTCATTTCCACAGAAATAACTCTGCAAGTTCAGAGTTTATTTTTTAAACTACTTTTTTTCCGAATCAGTGAGAAAAAAATTACCATATCGTTCAGCTATATAAAATAGTTTTACAGTTTAGCATTTGAAAAACAACCCCCATCAATCACTAGCAGTAACTGAGGCACTTTATGTACCAAACAACTTAAGCTTGAATTGAAACATCACTGATTGGCAACAAAACAATTTTTGCCTTTCTACTTTCTAGCATGTCTTCTTATCAATAGATGTTCAGTCTAAGGTAAAGTCAGTCTGTGGTTCTATTTAAAGTATTTCTTGGACCTAGTGAGTGAGTGATGGGAAAATCCTGTCCAATTATTAAAAAAACATGTTATAACTATGTATGTTTTCCTGCAAATATTTCCTGCCTGAGGAAAACTCCTTAAGGATATTATTATCTTTCTAACACCATTACAAGAAGAAATATTTAGTAAGCTGATTAAATATGGGTTGAATCTGCTACATAATAAAGGCACATTTTGGAAGCAAATAAAGTTGTTTACTGCTTGCAAGTTGGCACTGTATTAACATCTGAACCAATTATATTCTCCACCCTCCCAGCCCCCCAAAAATGAAAAGTCTGTTCAGTACTAGCATACTATTTTCCACTAAAACATTTTATTTCTGTCCAGTAGTTAGGGAGTTATTTTTCTGGAAATATGCTGGGAAAACATGCTGGGACAGCATTCTAAAACTTTATTTTTAATAGATAACAATCTATAATAAAATAAAAGGTTAACTCTAAATGAACAAATTTAATTTTCAATATATTATATATAATATTTATTTTATTTTATATGTATATAGCATATACATATGCTTATAATATGCATATACATATTTATTAACACACATTTTAGATCTCCCTATATAAACGAAAAGAATCATTTTTAGGTCCTCTTCTAAAGCCATTGAACAATTTCTATTTCTTCTACTGGGAGAACGGCCCATTTCACACCAACACTGGAGAAATAGCAGGATAAAGAAAGAAGACAGCTAAAGAGCAGATTTGCTATTTGTTTATTCAGTCATTCAACAAATATTTTTTAAGCATCTTTGCTGTGCTAGGCATTGTATTAAATGCTGGCATATTGTAGTCTATAAACCTTACAGTCTAAAGAATTGTTTATGATTCTAGGAAGCTAAATGGGAACTCGGGAAGGCCATTTCCTCCAGATCCTAGATCTGAAGAGAAAGATTCTTAGACCCATGGAATAAGTTCCACGTCTATCTCTCTCTCTCTGTGACTTATTCAGTGTAATAAGCTTACTAGTTCCTTTGCAAAAAGAGTGAATCAGGGATATAGACTAAAATGAAACCACAATCAAAATGTGGGGTTCCTTGGAGATAATGTTTTTCATTTGATTTTGTAATAAATTATAGAAGTGGTGTTAAAAAATTGAATCATTTATAAATGTGAGTCATCATTAGCATATATTGAATATTATTATTTATTAGAATATTAATAATTTATTAGTTTTTAAATTAATCATCAAATCACTACACAATTAAGTCTAATTAATGCAGAGGGATTTCAGAGGAAGGATATTCTGAAATACCTCTCTCTCTCTCTTTTTCTTTTAAGGAAGTGGCACAATTTGAGGTTGTCACATAGCCCTTAGGCACAGCTCAGTTATTGGACAAGGAGGGAGATTTGCATAACAGCATTTTCATGGTTTGAGTCGCTTAACTAAGGTTGCTTATGCCTAACTAATGCCTAACTAAGGTCGCTTGGAGCTCAGGAAATGAAGTACTTCTCTGGGGTAAGCAAGCTGTAAGATGAGAAATCTAGTGGTTCATAAAGTGACTGCCTGTTAGTTTGGGAGAAGTTCCATAGGTAATAGATAATAGTCCTTCCCTCTTTCTCAAGTTGGGAACACTGCAATTGATTCTAAGCTCCTAAAGAACTGGATGATGTCTCATTCATTTTTACCTGCTAGTGTCTTTACATATGGCACAGAGCACTAAGACTCCATGTTTGTGTCCCTGCAAAATTTATATGTTGAAGCCCTAGCCCCCTTCTAGCTGTATTTGAAGTAAGTAATTAAAGTTAAATTAGATCATAAATATAGGGCCCTAACCCAACAGGATTAGTGTCCTTATAAGAAGAGACACCAGAGAACTCTTTCTCTCTCTCTCTCTCATTCTCCCTGCTTCTTAACAAGCAAAGACCATATCAGTACATAGTGAGAAAATGACCATCTACAAACCAAGAAGAAAGTGCTCACCAGAAACTGAATCACACAGCATCTTGATCTTGGACTCCCCAGTCTCTAGAATTATGACAAGATAAGTTTCTTTAAGCCACTCAGACTAGGGTATTTTGTTACGGCAGCCTGAGCAGGCAAATACAAAAAGAACCACTATGATTAATTATCAGCTAAACAAGTTTCTTCAAAATATTCCAGGATTTCTCATTCAATTTTTTTTTGAAGACCCGCTGTGTCAGGTACTAGGAAGGTCAAAGTGTTATGAAATGAAAGAGAACTGCAGTTATGTTTCTGCACCTATCAAATGCAGAAGAGGAGCAATATTAATACATTTTTAGGATTATAAGAAATAAATGATATAAAAGACCTTAGTTTAGTACTTACACAGAGGAATTACCCCATCATTTGTTATTATTATGTCTCAGGCTGACATGCCACCAATGATAACCATAGACTTTTTTCTCTTTCTGTTCACAAAGTAGCCAGGAACGTTGCTCAACCCAACCGCCATTTTTCATGGGTGTATGCCTTGTATTGCCTTGGGGAACAGGGTTGGGACTTCAGTAAAGCAAGAAGAGACCTATACCCAAAACTTAAGACTCATGTAAGTATAACCCTGTACCTGCGGGACACAGAAAATGAGTGCCTCCTTAAATTTTGTACTCTAGTTGCCTCCTTACCTCCCCAGCCATTTTGGGCAATCTCTTTATGAGAATAAATCATCTTGTAACTACTACTAGTAACCTTCTATAGGAGTATGGAAATTTATTGCCATTTTGTGAGGAAAACAGTTATAGACCATTTGCATTTTGAACATTTAAGGTGAAGCTGCTTATTTGGGGTTGAATAGTCTCCCCAAAATTCATGTTCACCATGAACCTGTGACTGTGGTCTTATGTGGGAATGAGATCTTTTCAGGTGTAAGCTAGTTAAGATGAGGTCACAATAAATTAAGATAGGCCCCTAAATTCAATATGACTGGCGTCTTTATAAGAGGAGAGAAGTTTGGACACATGGACATAGACACAGAGGGTGAAAAGTCATTTGAAGATAGAAGCAAAGATTGGAGTGGTAGATTTACAAGCCAAGGAATATTGAGGACTGCTGTCAACAATCAGAAACTGCCAGAGGCAAGAAAGGATTCTTCCCTAGAGCCTTAGAAGGGAGCCTTAGCCCTGTAGCCACCTTTATTTTAAACTTCCAGGGTCCCCAAATGAGAGAGAATAAATTTCTCTTATTTTAAGACATCCAGTTTGTGCTCATTTGTTACAGTGGCCCTGGGAAACTAATATACTGTTCAACCACGAGATGTAAGTCCCTGGAGAAAGGAGAAAGAGAGTAGTCTGGATCTACGAGGTATAGCACAGATCAATCTTGATCCAGTGTCTGTGGGACCTCATTTCTCAGGAAGGGGGCCATTGATGTGAACTGAGAGACTGAGACCTAGGATTCAGTCTTGGGACCCAAGAATGGGGCAGTCGTGACTGAGCTTAGCACTGGCGCTTGGGGTGGCACCCTTCTTCAAAAACACGTGGAAGTCCCTGAAAGAATCTCACCATCATTGTCAGGGTTGTGGAAGAGGATGCTCCAACTTCTCTGTAAGGCTGGCGCTCATCAGCAATAAGTGCCACCAAGGGCCAACGAAAACAGCAGTTGTCTGTCTATGTGATGTAGAAGCTAGACTGGTCACCCTCTCTCCTTTAGACTAAACATACTCTCAGAGGTTTCGGACAGTTTGAAAATGCAGAGACCTAACATAAACTTGAAGCATGAGAAGGAAGAACCATGGAAGTTTTTACAGAAATATGATACCCACACTGAAGGACAAATAGGAGTTAGCCAATAGAAGGATGGATGAAAGCTAGAGTGCCAGCAAAAATGAGGTCCTTGCTTTTGTCATTTGGGTTTAGATTGGTGGTAATTGTATAATTTTTATTTTAACAAGTTCCCATTTATGTATAGATTTTTTCTTTAGGCCAATACTAATTATGAATAAAGATTTGGAAATCTTAATGTAGATGCACTGATTTCAGTTTAATATTGCACACACACACACACACACACACACACACCCAGAATTAGGGCCTTGAATTGATAGAAAGATGGCACATTGAAAATTTGAAAAGAACCGAGAAAGAACCAAAGCAAAAACCAGAGTTCCAAGGCGTGAGATGGGGAAGTAAATGTCTCTTTGTGGCAAGTTGGGGAACTAGTGGAGTTGGTACAAGTGGAGAGAAAATAACAGATCAGGAAACCAGGGCCACAATGGAGGTAAATGGAACTCCAAATACATTTCTAAACATAAGTGGTTGTTGGTTTCGTCATACTATTATACACACTACAACTGCATTGGGAGTTAAATAGATTTTAGTGGGCTAGCTTAGGAATTATGTCAGTATTTTTAATAATGTTTCTATGGACTGGGTGATGGGCATTAAGAAGGGTAATTCTTGGCTGCCTCGGCGGCTCAGTGGATTAAGCCGCTGCCTTCGGCTCAAGTCATGATCTCAGGGTCCTGGAATCGAGCCCCACATCGGGCTCTCTGATCAGCAGGGAGCCTGCTTCCTCCTCTCTCTCTCTCTCTCTGCCTGTCACTCTGCCTACTTGTGATCTCTCTCTGTCAAATAAATAAATAAAATCTTTAAAAAAAAAAAAAAAGGGTAATTCTTGTGATGAGCACTGAATGTAAGGAATAAATGACTAGACTGGACATCTGAAACTAGTGTCATGCCAGATGTTAACTAATTGGAATTTAAATAAAAACTTGAAAAAAATATTTGTATGGACTGTTAGGCTTCTAAATTCCAAACAGCCAATTTACAAAGAAGCCCAGCACAGTTCTTCCTTTTTTTTGTTTTTTTAAAGATTTTATTTATTTATTTATTTGACAGACAGAGATCACAAGTAGGCAGAGAGGCAGGCAGAGAGAGAGAGAGAGAGGAAGAAGCAGGCTCCCTGCCTAGCAGAGAACCCGATGCAGGACTGGATAACAGGACCCTGGGATCATGACCTGAGCCGAAAGCAGGTGCTTTAACCCACTGACCATACAGGTGCCCCCAGAAGCCCAACACATTTCTAAAAGTCATACTAGCTACAGCAGTCATTTGTCACACCCTGAAATGGCCTTGAAACTTGAGGGTACATAGTTCAACATAAATTATCCTCTGCTACCATTATATTCTGATAAGTAAACTCACCACTTTTCTGTAATCTGTACATGTTCCTTTTTAGTGAGATAGCCTAAATGCCATAATAGTTCTCAATAAAATTGATCGAAGACCAGCACCAAAGTACAGTTAGACATACTCCCTTACCCCACTCCTACCACTGA
The DNA here is from genome assembly GCF_020171115.1 of Neogale vison. Taxonomy (NCBI): domain Eukaryota; kingdom Metazoa; phylum Chordata; class Mammalia; order Carnivora; family Mustelidae; genus Neogale; species Neogale vison. The sequence continues at coordinate 92,670,621 of NC_058093.1, read as the reverse complement.
TCTGTTAACAGAGCTGGGAGGGAATTAGGCAGACAACTTGTTCCAAACCCCTGATCACAACCTGGTGATCCCCAGAAAAACTCCAGAGACAACTGTATTTTCATAAGAAAACTGTCCCTCTTGGTTTTAGCAGGAGCAAAGCTGAAAGCCTGTGTTCCTAGACGTAAGTAAAATGCGATGGAGATTGAATAAGGGTGACAGCAGCCTTCCTTGAATTCCCTTCCTGTCCGTGAATTAAATTCTCTTAGAGGGGAGACTCTCATCACCATGCAGCTCGGGGAAAGGACATGACTGATGAGTTCATATTATAATACCTGGTACCTCTCCTGCCTCAGGGAAGGAAACATAAAATAAAGATGCCTGTACCATGAAATACTCAAATATGTTCTTCAGAATTCAAGGACTTAAATTATTCATTGACTGGGGCATTTTTTTTTTGAGAAAAAAAGGGGGACAAAAATACCCTAATCTTTCTGTCACAAAATAAAATATCAGTCCTAATGTTCAAATTCACCCTCAGAACACAGTATAATTTCATATTATAACCAATTTCATAAAAAGTGAAAGTGTATGCAAAATAAGATAAACAAAAGGGGAAAAAAAAGCACCTGGGTACAAGAAAATAGCTCACAGCAAATGACATTTAGAATGAAAGATATTTTGTTCTATACTTAAATAGACCAAGAGCAGAAATGCACTGGAGACATTTGATAATCAATATAACATTACCCTGAGGGCACCATATACAACTATAATCTTAAAAAAAAACTCAAGGAAATGGAACATTTAAATTAGAAGGACTTTTAACAACAACAACAAATGGCAAGAACAAGGGGGAAAAAAAAGGTTTAATGTCCTTTTATATCAGGGAATTCTTAACTTGAGGCTTATTTTTCACAGCCAGTTTTTGCCAAGCAGCATGAGGAGAGAAAAAATATCTTCGGTCTTTCCTGTCACTGTAGCCTTCATAATCACCACAATTCAACATGACACCATGACTTGTAAGAAATTCTCCCCGGCATCCATTTAAGTGGACACTAATTGGAAAGTTCAGTGAACAGAAAAAGGCTGTGAACAATATATATTTCAACATGCTGTACCCAATCCTGACCTTAAATGACAAGGAGGGAAAAAAATGGTTCAACACAGCCTCCACATTCGGCTCAGTTTTGTGAAACTATGAGATAAGTTCGCTCCAGGAAAAACCCTGGGCTGGTGCTAAGACGGTAATCAAATCTGGAAGCTCCATGAGCACCAATCTGCTCCACACACATGGTCCTGTGAAGGAGCATCTGGGTGCCGGCCCTGAAGTCAGAGACTCCCCAGGTGAGGAGGCAATGTAAGATCTTGAGAACATGAGTCACACCATTTTCTAGCTGTGTCACCTTGGGCAAAGAGCTTCACCTCTCAGATTTGTCATCTGTACATTGGGGGAGGAAGTATTAACAGTATCATGAGGTGTTATGAGGAATAACTTAGATGATATAAATATGGTACAGCACCTGCCACATAGTAAGTGCTGCCTTAATAATAGGCAGAATGCCCTGAGGGCTTGTAACCTATTATTGAAAAACTTGTGTCTCTCCAAATAACCATATGAGTCAGATGCGATGACTATCCCCATTTTACAGAGGAAAAGACTGAGGCATGGAAAGGATAAGTAACTTGCCTAGGGTCGCACAGCTGTTTAGTGGCAAATTGCCACATGAACCTAGACATTGTGGTCTTGGTCTACACATACTGTTTCTCATTTAGTTTTAGTGAATGAATGAATGTTTATTCTTGAAGATTTGATGATCTAACTGGGAAGTGATAGGCAGAAGCACTGTAACCAAAAAATATGATAGAATATAACCAGGAGCTACCCTTAAACCTTCAGAGTACTAAGCCCCTCAAACAAGAAATAGAGGCAGAAAGGACTGTAAAAAGCATTACGGGAGTTTTCTCAGTATCAAGGTAGAAAATACCTGACTGCTTACAGAAGATCCCTGGCAACTCTGGCTTCAGAGCAAACTCTTCCCACTCTGACTTGTGCTAGTCTCAATGTTCTGCTAATTCTCCTTCCTGGCTTGAATAGGAAAACCCAAGGTTCCCAACTGGACAGGGTTATCTACACTTCAGCATCTAAACTCATCCTTGGGAGTTGCAGTCCTCTGATCCCAAGAGACACCAAAATGTTATGCATCAGAAAAGTGAAGTCCTGGTGATTTGGGGACTAAGAGTAAGAAACTCAATACATTATATATGCATGGAATTTTTAATTTAAAGTACTTCCTCCATGCAAAAATCCTTCACAAATGAGAGACTCAGGCCCCAAGATATAATTTGCACAAGGTCACAGAGAAGGTATCAGAACCAGGATCTAAACCCAGGCCTTTCTTGCTCTGGTTAGCTTCCTCTTTCTCATGGTCCCTTACAGCTATATAATGTGCAAATCCACCCTCAAAATTATGCTTTAACCTAAAGCTGATTCTGGGAATTCCAAGAATTTTAAGAAGGCTGTTGATAAGAAACTGTTTGGTTGTCTATGCCATTAGTATCCTGGTTTCTAGATCTTCTGAGCCAAAGAAGAGGACTCTAGGAGACTATGAAATCTATTGTTTTGATTGTCGGACACTTTTTGTGAGCACTGCCTTCTGTTAATGGATTCTACTTCATAGTCATTCAATCCAGCATATGATATAGGCCTGATCAATTCTAGAAGCCATTTCCCTCAACACAGTAATTAATTCAGAATTTGGCACATATCCCAAGGGAAAGTAATCAGAATCCTTTGCTGGATTTGCTACATAGGTATTAGGAGGGAAAGGTTCCCTATCAAATTAGACTTCTAAAATAAGAAGATCTAAATCTGGTGTCTTCATTATATTTTCCAAGGCTTTAGCAACCACATTCCATACCATAGGTCAAAGCCTATTTTCAGAATACAGGCAAGACAGAATAAGAGAAAATGAGAACAGAGCTGGACTTTAAAAAAAGTAAGACTCCTGCACTTGCTCTTATGCATAAATTATTTTCCATGGTAGGCTGCCTAGGAAAGAAATTTGGCAATAATATTACAAACAAACTGAATAGACAAAGGAAGTTTGGTGTGTTTTTTTTTTTTTTTTTTTTTTTTTTTTTTACTACATTTAAACGAACTTAGTCCATGTTGGTGGAAGGAGAGGTGTCACCTGAAAGAGAGCAGGCTGTTGAGGCTCCCTACACCTGTCTTGTACACAAACCCCATATTAGCATGATGGAACAATTCTCCCTTCCCCCCAAAATCTGCAAAATACTTCATGAGTCATGTAGACTCTATTGATGGTTTTCTGAGGGGAAGGAAAAAAGGATTAGATGACACCTCAGACAACAGAAGTCTCCAGAACACACTTTAAATAATACTTTTCTCTTTCCCAGGGGAAAAAATATATATTTTTTTCCTCTCCAGAACATATGTATTTCGTCTCCATTTTCCCATGCTCCAGCCCCAGCTATAAGCCTAGTTTCCTATCTTATAGGATTTTCCCATCTTATCTGTCCATTCCCTCACCAAAACAAAAACTTGCTAGCTGGCTGAGAAGTAGCGATGGGATAATAATAATAATTACTACTACTAATAATAATAATAAAGTGAAAACTAACCAAGAGAACGAGGAGAGCTTTCAATCACCCTTTCAATCACCCTTCCAAAAGCAAATGATAAGCTGTAATAGTTTCAAGCATGCACTATATGCCAAACGTTGTCCTTGGCCCTGAACAGTTCAGCCAGGAGCTTATACCCTACAGAATGGACGTAGACATTAAATAAATGTGCAAAATCATCAACTGAATTGCTGCACGTGGCAGTAAGTGCTAGGAAGAAAAAAGTTTGATGCTAACAATGACCAGAACTGGTGGAGAAGAGAGATTTTATATTTTGGGGTAAGCAAAGGCTTCTTCAAGGAGGGGACTTTTGATCTGCATCCTTTTTGATCTGCATTACAGGAAGATAATAGCTGTGCAACAATGTGCTTTCTAACAGGAGAAATTAGGCAAATTTAAAAGCAGGGTATCAGCCCAGAGTGGGTCAGGGAGCCTGGGGCGGAGTGAGCAGGAGAGACCAATGAGGATGAAGAGGTACGTGAGCAGGAACTCCCAGCTCAGAGTAAAAGGTCTGGATTTCATTCTCTAGAGTGGCAAGTCCCTGTAGAAATTGAGCAGGAGTGATTGGCACTTCGTAAAAGGTACAATGACTACTACTCAAAGAATGACTGTGGGGGATCATGGAGGAAACAGAAACTTCCCTACAGCCTTAGCCTTAGGCTGTTTGATTTTGGCTTTCCTCTTGTTCAGTAGCATCCATCTGGCTTATTGAATTAGACACCCGTTATAGGAGCCTGGGGACCATGGGCTTATTATTTTGTGTTTGTTTTTGAGAGGGAGAGATTGCAGCTGCTGGGGGTTGCGCACAGAAGGAGAGGGAAAGAATCTAAAGCAGGCTCCACACCCAGCACAGAACCTGAGACTGGGCTTGATGTCACAGCACTGAGATCGTGACCTGAGCCAAAAATCAAGAATCTGGAGTTTAACTGACTGACCCATGTGGGGCTTATTTTAGTGTGATGAATCTCTGTCGGAAAGTGGATGCATTTGTGAGACTAAGGCAACCAGACCTGCTTTGAGTTGTTGAGAAAGGGGTAAAAGATGAATCTCAGATTTTGAGATGGGTCAGTGTTGAGGGAGAATTAGTTGATGTGTAGAGAGGGAGAGGAAAGATGAGCAAGCTGGAGTTCAAACCAAAACTTTCCAAAGCTATTTTAGCCCAAGGGATTTTGACTTTGTTCAACAATGAAGTAGCCAGCAAAGATATTTGTTTACTTTGCTTTTTAAAAACTCTTTATTGAAGGATAATTAACATGAGGCTGGGTTCATGGGAACGCCCCTCACTCAGAAGGGTCCATGCTTACTTTATTGCTCTCCTGTTGAAATTCTTAATAATTTTATTTTTGAACTTGTGTTTTGTAAGTGGAGTCTAATGGTACATGTGTGTAAGCTTGACAAAAAGTTTCTACTGTTTCTTGTGGCCCTTTTTAAGTATAGTGTTTGGGATGCCCCAAGAGCATAGAATTTCACTGGACCCATCATGCATAGAAGTTTAGGGAGATGCAAAGAAAGTACAAAGAAAGAGTATTTAAGGAAGCAAATGCTTCCCAAAGTGTTGGGGAAATGAGTGTGTTTATTAATAAGTGAAATAAAATGTATTTATTATTTAATTTTTGGTGGACACTGAGGTAGCTTCCCAATTTGAGACCATTATGAAGAGAGCTGCCATGAGTATTCTTGTACATATCTTTTAATGCACTTGTTTAAACATTTCTCTTGGGTATTTGCATACAAGTGAAATTGCTGGATCAGAGAGTATGCACATACTCAGCTTTAGTTAATAACTATCAAACAGTCTTTCAAAGCATTTATGTAAATTCTGCATTTCTAACAGGGATTATAAAGGTTCTACCTGTTCCACATTTCTCCCAGTACTGGTATTATTTGAGTTTTAAAGTGTTTGCTATTCTGCTTGGTGTGTAGCAGTATTTCACTTAGGTTCTAGTTTGAGTCTAAGTCTCTAGTAAAATGTGTCATTTCTTCATATGTATATTGGCCATTTATAAATGCTCTTTCATTACCTATTACAGCTTTTGCTTCTTTTTCTACTAAGTTACTTTTTTTTTCTTATTTATTTTTATTATTTTGTGGGAGTTTGTCATATATGTTATACTACTCCAATGTCAGATAGCTGTATTGTAAACATCTTCTTTCACTTTGTGGTGTGCATTTTCACTTCTTTATGTTCTCTAATTTTGACACAATCAGATTTATTAGTAATTTTTTTAAATTATTTTTTCACGTGTGTCCCTTTGGTTATTTTGTCTTCCAAATGATATTTTACAATGTGAGAGAGGGGTCAACATCTATTTTTTTCTCACATGGATATTCAATTGATCCAGCACCACCTGTTGAAAGGCCATCCTTCCCCACTGTACTGCGACATTATCTTTCTCATTAATCAAGGAACTATATAATGTATGCCCATTTCTAGATTCTTTGTTATGTCTGTACTTAGATTCTTTTATCATACTAGACTGCTTTGCAATTTTTTCATCTACTCCAAATCTATGTATCTACCTTGCTTAAGTACCACAGTGTCTGAATTGTATTTGATGCTTTATGGTATTAATTATTTATAATATATATTGATATCTAGTATTATATGTAGTCAACTTTGTTTTCATCTCTCTAATTATGTCGCCTATTCCTGGCTGTCATCTAAGGCTTTTGATGAGTAGAAGAAATTATTCTTGTGCTATGTTGGGAATCTTGTGGTTTTATAGATATCTTGATTTGGAGAACAGCTTCGTAAAGACCAGAGAAAGGAAAGGAGAAGACCAATTTAGAAGAGTGATGGTAAGTGTCTACTACTTGATATTAGAACTGAAAATAAAAAGGTAGATCTAAGGATATAACTAACAAAGGAAGAGGCAGGAGGACTCATCCCTGTTTGAAAGTAGGAAGACAACTCAAGGTTTACTTCAAGTTTTGAGGCTAAGGTAACTGAAAGATTGGTGAAGAAAATTCATTGACAATAGGAAAGAGAAGATCAAGAGCTGCTTTGAGGAATGAGGAATACCATTCCTCTGATAAGTTCAACAGACAACAAGAGGAATCTCAAGTATTTAAAGAATCATAGCTGCAAGTGTCCAATGGGCAGGTGGGAATGGCAGATTGGAGGTTAAAAAAGATCAGGGCTGGAGAGAGAAAATAGAAATGAAGTGTATATTGATGTGCCATAGATTAAATGTGCTTGGAGAATGCATAAAGAGAGGCTAGGAGGACGTATAGTAGAAGACCAACATAGAAAAAGAAACCAGAAGTAGAAAAAGACAGAGGAAGGAGAGAAAGAAGAAGAAAGGAAAAAGGAAAGAGACAAAAAGTTTTAAAATTTCAGTTAATAGAGAAGGTCAGTCATATCTTTATGCTAATGTCAAATCCATGCATTGCTCAAGCATTCCACTAGATTTTCTTGGTAGGACCTTTCTGTGGCAGAGATTTTGAGACCACCCCTCCCTTACTGATGTGCCGTTCTGTTCCTACTGCTGTCTCCTTCAGGGAAGATCTGTGGACTGATGGGGGAACATTTTGGGGCCCCTGGATTTTCTGTCAATAGGTGTGCTTTTGAAATGACAGCAGATGGGTGGATACTGATTTCTTACATCGTCGGCAGGGGGTGGGGTGGCTTCTGAAAAGGAATTAATGCATAAAAGGATTGACTTGGGGATCAGGGAAAAGTGTATTGCACATTGTAATAAAATCATTAAAATAATGCCTTGCCTCCTAATTGCATTCAAAAAATTTTATTGCATAGCTTATCTTTTATTATACTTAGTCAGATTTTAGACTGTTGATGATTCACAAATAAAGAACATTAAATGTTCTTGATGGCCTGCAGACAAGGTTAATTTACACCCTAGAAGCCAGATGAGGTGTTAAGTATATTCAGGTTTCACTTCAGTGGTTTGAAAGGTAATTGTTTTACAATCCCAGAGCTTAAAAGGGATTTCCAAAAATAGAGTAGACCATCAAATAGAGACAATAAAATACTTGAATTGTTGTTTTCTTAAAATTCCCTTCCCTTCTGTAATTTATCTAACACTAGTCAAAGTATTTCACACAAAATAGATAATAATGAAAGGCAACATTTTGAGGAAAGTTCTACCACCACTGACTAGAGTTTTGTACCAACCTTCCTTTTTCTTTCTTTTTTGCTTAAATAAAATTTAGAGGAAGTATAAAATGAAAAAAATATATATTTTCTATCTTCAGAGACCAGCAGTACAAATTAAAGAACTGAGCTACATTCAACAGTCATGTCCTTTCCTCATTTATCTATCTGATCCTTCAAAGAAAAAAAGCCAAAGTTGAAAAATAGAAGATTCTTCTTAAGTAGTTTATACTAAAAAGACATTCCTTATTTGGACATTGAGGAACAAATTTAATTCAACAAATAAGTCCCAGAGCAGGGGCATCTGCATGGCTGTCGGTTGGGCATCCAACTCTTGATTTTGGCTAAGGTCATGATCATAGGGCCTTGAAACCAAACCTGCCATTGGACTCCGTGTTCAGAGGAAAGTATGCTTGAAATCCTCTCTCTCCCTCTACCCCTTTACCCTGCCCTCTCTTTCTCTCTCTCTGTGAAATAAATAAATAAGTCTTAAAAAAAAAAAGAGTCCCAGAATAGCACTTTTTTTCCCTCCCCACTTTAAAAGGATAACCTTGCTAAGATAATGAATGAACACTTAACTTCTAATCACACACACACACCCACACACACAATTCCACTAGTCCAGAGGTGTATCATGACTGATAACTTTATAACTGGAAAAACTGTCTTGTGACACTGTTACTATGTGTCTGGATATTTCTAGATCGTTCAGCAATCAAAATTATAATACAAAAACAAGACAAAATAATTTGGCCAAATGAATAAGCTCAGAATTATTTTTGCAACAAAAGGTTCATAATTACTCAGGCCTTAAGAGAGATTTCTCATTTCAGGATCACAAATATCATGTGTTATCATCTTCATACTCCTGAAATAACAAAAGTGGTAAAAATCAAGTACACACAATCTTTGCTTATCCTTCACAAACATTAACTTAAAAAATGTATAAAGAGAACTGGTGTGTGACATGCCCTTACTCCATTTTTCTGTCTTTAGTTATCTTGATAAACAAAAGTCAAAAATATTCAAGTGATATTTTAGACTTCAAAAGTTAATTTGTAAAAAAAAATAAAATAAAACAAATTAACTTTTAGTAGAGACTTCTGAACACAATCTAAAAGACATTTTGGTAAAGTATCTCAAAATGTTGATTTCCTAACCAGGAAATAGATTCTGAAAAAAAATCACATCTCAATTAGCATCACTCATGACTTTTATAAAGTCTTCCTTTCATGTTTTGAGGAAGGCAAGAGCTTAAGTTAGATGAGAATTAAAATTCAGAGGTTAAATTCAGCTGTGTACTTGAACATTGTGTAAATTCACTGAGCTGAAGCCCACATTTGTTTACTTAAGAACTTTTCAATAAAACCCTTAAATATGCTTGCAGCTCCAAATAGCTGCTAAAATCACAAATTCTAAAGCTATGAATTTTTTTGTGAAGTGGTACACTGAAATTAACACTACACTTTTGAATAAAACAGTAAGGTGGTACATAGAAATGTCTCCAATTTTCTTGGCTAAGGAAACACAGCTGAAGCTGTCTCTCGTGTTGCCAGGCAGCAATTTCTTAAGGTAGTACCAGAGTTCCAGAGTAACTTCCAGTCAGACAGGAAAAGTCCCATTTTGGCCACACTGTGAAAAGGCTTCATTTCACTCATCCCTTCACTTGGGAAACACCTAATACTGCCTTTTAACCTTTCCAAATCTCCCCCTGAGACCACAAAACTGCATTTTATTTTCAAATGAAATGTATCCCTCTTGAATTGTTTCTAATCCCCATTGATCTATTAGAGAGCAGATATGAAAATGAAAGGCCTTTGTAATTTGATGGTAATAATGGCCAACATGTATTATACTCTTACTATGTGCCAAGCACAGCAATAACACTTTACCTATGTTATTTTATTTATTCCTCACACAAGCTATGAGATATTCTATATTTCACCATTTCAGGGAAGTCATGAGCACATTATGATTCTTTAAATATACAAATGAATAAGAAGGGGAGATGCTGTCAAATAAACTCTGATACAACATTTTTTGTCACTTCAAATTTTTATTTTATACTTGTTGAAAGTGCATTTCTGTCATACCAGCCTCTCACTGCTTAGCAATTTTTTCTCAATATACCAAGGGATTTGGAATTTCCCCTGCTTTCAGTTGCATGACTTGGTATATGTTAAGCAATCCTTTTGCTGCACCTCATTAACAAAAGGAACACAGTTTCAGCTACCTGAGGGTATTTTCCTTTCTTAGATAACACAAAGAACTTTTTTTCTTTGCAAGAAAACCTGGCATAACAATCGTTCCTCTAATGATGAATATAGTTGCTTCACAAATATCAAATTTAAGCCCCACTGTTCTGTTTCTGCATATACAATAACTTTTTGTCTTAAAGCCAAACGCATTGTTTAATTTTTCTGAATAACAGCATGGATATTAACACCAATGCCCATAACTCAGGTAAACTGATGACAACATGAACAATAATGACAGAGTGTGTGTGTGTGCACACGCACACACACGTACATGCTCAGGCAATGCTAGCTGTATCTTAAGCTTCCACGTGGGCAATGGTGATCATAAAATACCACTCATTTTATAAGTAATCTCAATTTCTAAGATGTAAAAAATGTAAAATACTATATTCCATGGAATCTATAAAATATAGATTAAATAAAATCTATAAAATCTATAAAAATATAGATTGTTCTATATTGTTCAAAATATTGTATAATTGTTAAGAAGCCAAGGCAGGATTGTGAAATAGGAAATATGACTCTGGACCACACTCTCTTAAATGTTATATTACACTGGTTTAGGAAATTGAAGAAAATAAATCCATGCCCTTATCTTAAATTTGCCATAATGAATTAAAGTTTTAAGTCAATATAAATTTCACCTCGGTTTGTAGATGTAATTTTAAACCTTTCCAGCTGCTTCTTGTGTTTTTATTAAATAGTGACACTAGTCATAGTACTCAATATCAAGAGGTGATGGTTTCTCACTGAAGAGTTTATGATCTAAATTAGACAGGACAGAACTAGGAAAATGAGATGGCAAAAGGTCGTGCGAAGCTGGTGTTGATTTCAATTTGCTCCATTTTCATGGTGCAAATTTTCTTAATGCTTCCTCAATTCACACTTCCCATCTCTCTTTCTCCCAATAATGTGCGAGTCATGTCAAGCACGTAGTATGTTCCCTTTGTTTCAAGTGAAGAATCTGAGTATACCTGTATTCACACAACTGGTAAGAGAATGAGATAGTTCCGGCACTCAAATTAAACCTGTATTCAGAACACATCCATTTTCAAAAAAAAATTATAATCTTGTTGCTATAGTTAACAAATGGATGAATACAGCTATCTTATCTGATCACATAAAAACTCTCCCGCAAAAGGAGAATCTGGCTCTGCACCAGATTTCAAACATTTACCTTGAATTAGTGAGAATGCAGCAAGGTAGAATAGCTTGTGCTGGGAAGCCAACCTATCTTGGTCCACGTCCTAGCTCTGCCAGGAAAGAGCTTTGTAAGTTTGGTCAAGTTTCTTTCATTTAAAAAAAAAAATTTAACATATAATGCATTGTTTCAGGGGTACAGGCCTGTGATTCATCAGTCTTACACAATTCGCTCTCCACAATACATAACCTCCCCAACGTCCATCACCCAGCCACCCCAACCCTCCCATCACCCTCCCCTCCAGCAACCCTCAGTTTGTTTCCTGAGAGTAAGTCTCTTATGGTTTGTCTCCCTCTCTGATTTCATCTCGTTTCATTTTTCCCTCCCTTCCCCTATGATTGCTCAGGTTTCTTAACCTCTCTATGCTTCAGTTTCCTTATCTATAAGGTGGAGATCATAATAGCCATAAAAGTTCCAGACATATAGAAAATGAAAGAGTAAAACTCTATCAAAAAGGTTGTATAGAGATTAGAAAGAATGGTCTTTAAAACGGAAACTTAGAAATGATGAGTAAAAAACAGGGGGAAGAGGAGGCACTCTTTATTGTTACATTAAACTTGGATTGACTACCAGTTCACCTTCAGTTTTTATGTATGCTATTATTCATCTATACATATCTGATCTTTCCAGCAGCCCCCGAAGGGTTATCAATTCCCAGCCCAAGTCTTTTGCGCACTGAATAATACTCCTGTTTAAATTTCCAGAAACATATCCACATATCATTTCCACAGTCCCTGTACTATTTTCTTATGCGCCTCAGCGAGAACATCTGATAAACGCACGCTTTCTTCCTGAAGCCACACTGACTCTTGGTATTGTGAGCACACTCAGGAGACTTACTAAGCAAATGAATGCCCGTTGAATTCCTACTTTCCTCTACTTCCCATTTAGTAATGGGAGATAGTTACCAGTTCTTTTCAGGATTGTAAAAAAGCATGCCCACATGAAGATAGTATAAGGGAAAGTAATTTCTCATTCATGGCGGTATTAGAATGCTCCAAATGGGTAATGGTGAAGAAAAATAGTACAGCTGTAGTGAAGTATCTGAATTCAGCAAGTCTGTTTTCCCAATTGGAAAATCTTGGCTTAATACATATCACATAGGTATATAACTACTACTACTGCACAACAATCTCTTCACATTAATGTTGGCTAGAAGGTTGGTGAATAATCTCAAACATCAGAAAATAATAATGCTTTTGTTTACGGTGGACTATGGTAACTCTAGCTTGTCTTTCGTATTTCCCTTCTTTGGGTTTTCAATTCCAAATGCTCCCCATACTTCCCAGGTATAATAACAAAGGTGAGTACATGATCCAGGCTCCTGCAATCAGAGGACCCCACCCCTAGGCCTCAGTGGTTTAGTAATAGTCATGTGACCCATTTCAGGCCAATCAGAGTCCTTCTTGGGAATTTTCTACTTAAACTTACAAGAAAGATTATGTTTTCTTTCTGTTACTATTTTGGGAGGATATAAGCTATAGCTGTTTATGGCCATATTTCCAAGCCTTATGGAGGAAACCTACCTGGTATCAAAGAGAATATGGTACAAAGAGAAGCAAAATCAGAGATGAAGCTTTGTCACATCTCCCAAGTGCATATTTACCTATACATTGCCTTGTGCCTTACATGAAACTCCTCTGGAATACCATGTGAACAGTTTGCTCTGGAGTTGTGCCGCGAAGTAGTCTTAGGAATGAGAAATAAAATATCCGGGTAACTTTGAATACCTAGTTCCAGTCTCCAAGGACCAGGTCCCTACAGCATGTCCTTCAGTCCTATGAAACTATCCAGCATCCTGTCCAATTTCATCAGCCTATTAATTACTTTCTTAGCTAGTTCCAGTTGAGTTTCTATCACTTGCAACTGGGAAGTCCTAAACAATACAAACTTTCTATAACTATACAAAATGCTTTCATACAGATAATTTCACTTCATACAGAGAAGTGCCTATTTTATGGATGACAGAACAAAGAGGTTAAGGATTTGCCTGCCACTATAGATGAGCAGATTTTTTTTTTTTTTAAGTAATGAAAGTAAAAGGGGGGAAATAGATGAGAATTATATCTAGGTCTCTTCCATGTGGGTTCAGGAAGTTTCTCTGCAGGGTGTATTATGCCACAGTTATTTGTCTCTAAATTCAGGCTTGCATTTGGGAGGAAGCATTCCTGGATCCTCACCCACTCACTGCTGATTCCAGCTAAGTGCTCTTCATTCCTCCTTCCCACACTCTGAGTCAAGTGTCTGAACAGAAGCTGACTGTTGTACCCCAACTGTATTTACCAATAACTTTTAATAGTTCATACTTATCTAACACTTACTATTATTTATATATCATATTATTAAATGCACCAAGCACTGTTCTAAGTGTTGTATTTGTATTAATTCACTTAATTCTCAGCAAATACTTGTAAGTATTACGATTGTTCCTATTTTATGCATGAGGAAACAGAGGCACCAAGAGATGAGAAACTATGTAACTTGCCTAGGTCACAATGCTAATAAGTGGAGGAGTATGAATTCAAATGGGGGAAAAGGCACTCCAGTATCTATGCCTTTGTTTAGATGCACATCACATGGCTCAGGTGGTCTGGTTTGAACTCTTGCATATATTTTATATCATATTGAATACATTTTATATGCACCTAGGTGCCTGTTCTTTTTAATTCCTACTCTTATATCTTGAGTCTCTATTTCCTGCTTCATGACCTCTATAGCCTGCTGTCTATGGGACCTGATTGCTCCTCCTCTTTTTACCTTCATTGCTCCATAATCTATATAAACTATGTGACTAAAGGCAAACTAATGCTCATTGGATCCACTCATATATTTGCAGCACTTGATCCCATGAACATTAGAAGGATGGACCTAATGTGAGTGGGTCCCCACTGAATTAGCATTGCCAGCAAGGAGTATTTGGAGGGCCCACAAATAATAAAACTGTGTCTGATGTTTATCTTCTTCCTTTTTCCTCTCCTATTGGCCTTTATAATATGGAGTACCAGCTGAGATAAATTCTTCTCCTCTGAGAATTACTCATTATATTTACTAAAACAGTTTGCCCTATATTTGCAAAGAGTTCAAACACCAAAGATAAATGTTGGTGAACTTAAAAATATAATTTACTCAGGACACCTGGGTGGCTCAGTCAGTTGATTGTCCGACTCTTGATTTTGACTCAGATAATGATCTCAGTTCAGGTCATGATCTTAGGGTTGTGAGATCAAGCCCCACATCGGGCTGCATGCTTAGTGAGGAGTCTGCTTGAGATACTCTCTCTCCCTCTCCCTCTGCCCCTCTCCTCACTTCTCTGTTATCTCTTTCTAAAATAACAAATAAACACATCTTTTATATATAGATAAATTATATATAAATAAATATATAAATATATTGATTTAATCAATATTTAATATTGATTGAATATTTAATCAATATAAGTGTATATTGATTAAATCAATATATATTTATATATTTATTTAATATATATTAATATACATTTAGTATATTTAATATATAAGTAAATTATATATATAATTTATTGGAAGTATATGAAGTGTTGACGGAATTAAAGGGGAAACTGGCAAAGTAGGCTTTGAACCTAATAGAAGGATACAAACTTTCAGTTTGTGTAAGTTCTGTGTGAATAAGTTCTGAGGGTCTAAGGTACAACATCATGAGTATAGTTGATAACACTGTATTTTATACTTGATATCTGTTAACAGAGTAAATCTTAAGTATTCTCACAAAAAAAAAAGGCAATTCTATTAGGTGATGCCTATGTTAATTATGGGAATTGCTTCACAATACATACATATATCAAGTAAACATGTTGTATACTTTAAATATATTATAATTTTATTTGTCAAAAGACAGAAAAGAAAAAGTTAGACTTTAAGAAAGAACAGGAAGAACCACAAACCAAGGCAGCTCAACACCTCAACTGGCTCCTGGGTCCAAATGCTGGAGTAAATGAGCTTCAAATAACTTTTTTCTTGATTCAACTCAAGATTCTCGGCAAGATGAATCAGCTTGAGTTCTGTGCCTGGCTTTCAGCTTGGTCATGAAAGACACATAACTGACATTCTACTCAAACTGCCCACTAACGAAAAGAAGAAATTCCCCCAAAAGTCATGGTAAAATTAAGAATGGCTCATGGTCAGGGCGCCTGGGTGGCTCAGTGGGTTAAGGCCTCTAGCTTCAGGTCATGATCTCCGGGTCCTGGGATCGAGCCCTGCATCAGGCTCTCTGCTCAGCGGGGACCCGCTTCCCCCTCTCTCTGTTTGCCTCTCTGCCTACTTGCGATCTCTCTCTCTGTCAAATAAATAGATAAAATCTTAAAAAAAAAAAATGGTTCATAGTTATTAGGCAACAGTAACATGGTAGTGTCTACTCTATATGACTTCAGCCTCACGACCTTAACCATGAGTACTGAGTAAGTTATTCCCAATTCCAGTATCTGCATTCAGTAGTACCTGGAGAGGTGCTTTTATTCAAAACTTCATAGAGTTGACAAAAAAAAAAAAAAAAGTTGACTGGGATCAAGTAACTCCATACTTGATAATGCTACCTAGATACATTTTAAATACATAAACTAGAAAGGATATATAGGAGGTTTTGAAATCTATTTATCTCACATAAAATTTACGATAAACTGGGAACAAGGAGGCTAAGGGAGTGGTTTGACTCCCAACAGAATCTCCTCTCTGGGTTCCATAATTTTTGATGCTGGGACACCTACTTCTGTTTTGAGGGCTTCACATCTTTGCTCCTGCACTTATTTAAAGTTAAAGTTTGCATCCCCTCAAACATTCTGTTACAGTAATGACAGCACTCTGCCTCTCAGACCTGAACCTTTTAATCTGTAGCTATGTCTTCTCTGATGACTACCTTGTCTTCAGAGGATCAGTCATCTCTGGGCTGCAACTATACAATATAGCACACCTTTTAAAAGGAATGCGTTTCTTGGGCATAACAACTGAACACTGATTCTCCTTTGCAAGGAAACATAGACACCATAGTAATTGCTGAACAAGATCACTCTAAATCGTTGATTTTTGTTCACTCAGTCCTTGCAGTGAGACTTCAGCATTAGGTCACAAACCTTATTTTTAAAGATCTTAATGGGGGACGCCTGGGTGGCTCAGTTGGTTAAGCAGCTGCCTTCGGCTCAGGTCATGATCCCAGCATCCTGGGATCGAGTCCCACATCGGGCTCCTTGCTCGGCAGGGAGCCTGCTTCTCCCTCTGCCTCTGCCTGCCTCTCTGTCTGCCTGTGCTCGCTCTCTCTCCCTCTCTCTCTGACAAATAAATAAAATAAAATCTTTAAAAAAAATAAAATAAAATAAAGATCTTAATGGATCTTACAGAATACACATCCTGATGTTATTCTACTAATAAAATCAATAAAAATTTCATCTTCTTACTTGGTAATAAACATGGCCTCTCCTGATGAGCCAACCAGCATTTACTTCTCATACCTAATGGTTAAGTCAAATTTTAAAAGTCAACTTTTTCATTTTGATAAATGCTCTTCATAATTAGCAATAATTGCATTACACCGATCCATTCAACAGGCAAATTTATTCAGATACCTGGTGTCTTATTTTAAAAATAACTCAAATTGACAGATCCATCAGGATCAATATCAACATCCCATATAAGTTATATTAAGGTTTTCTTATTGGGCAGTACAGGATAGGCTTAGGCTTTGCTATTGATTTCCAAATCCTACTAGCTTTATACAGCTGAAGTTCATGTCTCACTTTCACAAAGATGGCTGCAGAACCCAGCTGATCTCCAGGATAGATGACCTACATATAAAAATTGAATTTCTATGAGCTCCAGGAATTAAAGGTTTTTGGAGTTTTTGCACTACGCATGTTTACTCATTTGCAACTTTAGGCTTTTTTCTCTCTCTCTCTGAAAACTATCATTAGCCCTTAGAAATGCAGCGGCCTCCCCTCATTAGCTTTCCCTTCCTCTCACATACTTCTCCCTCACATACTCACATGTGTCATTTCCTCCTCCACATTCCAGAAACTCCCAACTCAGATGCTCATCAACTGCTTAGTTACCTTGACTACTGCCACCTTCTTCTCTGCCAATTCTCCTTTGTCACCTATCCAATCTATTTAAAACCCCTCTGCCAAGATACTCTATTCACACAGCTAAGACCAAGACAGCTATGTCTTCCCACCCATCTCTAACTTCCCTCTCTTCCCTGCCTTCTAACTTCTGGCTACATTAATCTAACAATCAACAAAAATTTACTAATTTGCTTGCAGGATTCTGTAAACTGTGCTAGGAACTCTATTCAAGAGAAAAATATAATATGTTTTCTATCACTAAGCATATTGCAGTGTATTGGGGATGATAATATAAATGAAACTTAAGTATGTTATATTTTTAGTCATTACTTCTTGGTAGTGCATGACCATCAGATGGAGTTGAATAAAGGGAGACAGATGCTTGGACTTTAGAATTTTCAAAGTATCTAATTGGTTTCCAAACATCACCGATCTTTAGAATCATCTAAAGAGGTTTAAAAAAAATACCACAAACTTCAGATTACTGACTCAACATCTGTGGATGGAGGCACTGGAATCTGCATATATATGCAATATATATAATGTACACAATATGCTTATTGTACGTGTGTGCATATATGCATGTGTATGAATGTATATATAATGTGTGTGCGTGCATATAGTCATACAATTTGAGTAGAAAAAACACCTTCCCAAGTGATTTTCATAATTATTTTCATAATTATTGCATAACCAAGTCTTTCTCATTCTTTATTTTGTTAATCAAAGCCAAAAATTAATTGCAGAAAAGTTTAAGTGCTTTAGCTAAGTCGTATAACTAATTAATGACAAAACTAAATGCTAAAACTAGAAGCTAAAAGCAGGTTTCTTGACTCACTGCCTCCAAACTCCTCCAAAGCTATGTACTCTGAGAAGATGGTAGGAAGATTTGGAACTTCAGCTGAACTTTGAATTATGGATAGGTTTCATAAACATAGGATATTTCATCAAGGGATGTTTCTTCCCACCTCTGCTCCTATCCAAGTAATTTAAATTCAATGCATATTTTGCATATTTATTGAGAGGCTAACATATTTAAGGACACAATTGGAAATACAAAGATGAGCAAGCGGGGCACATGGGTGGTTCAGTCAGTTAAGCAACTTGCCTTTGGCTCAGGTGATCTCAGGGTCTGGGATCAAGCCCCATGCTGAACTCCCTGCTCATCCAGAAGTCTACTTCTCCCTCTGCCCTTCTCCCCAGTTTTTGTGTGCATGTCATGCTGTCTCTTGCTCTCTCTCTCTCAAATGAATGAATAAAATCTTTTAGAAAAATAAAAATAAAAATAAGCAAACTACCATCACTCAGGGAGAGTTTACCTTCAAGAAGATACTGCCTTCCAAAGTCTTTTTTAGCGTGGGGAAACCCTAGGAAGCTTTTTCAATACGCAAGCTCTTTTTGTCTACCTGAGACTAGTGAATCACAATTTCTGGAGTAGGATATAGAAATATATATTATTAACATACTTCCCAGTTGATTCTTATGTATAGTAAATCCTGAGAAACATGGTGGTGGTGAATAAAGACAAAAATTGGCACAGATGATGAGTAAAATCAAAATAAGTATTTTCAGCTCAGAAGTGTAAAGAGAAAGAGTGTTGCTCCAGTCTTAGAGTAAGGACAAAGCTATACAAACTGCAAATTAATAACTTCTTTTAAACACATTAAGGAACTGAGGATGCAGAGCCACCATGTAACCTGAAGTCTGGAAAAACTGAGTATTTTCCGGGAGAAACAAGACCAAGCATTTACTGACTTGAGGCAGACAACACTAGATGCCATCTTAGCTGGAAAATTGCAGCTAAAATATTTTTAAAATTGCTAGACAATGAGGATGAGCTAGCATGGGAGTGATAAGCCTCTAAGAATCTCATCTATAGGGACTTCACATACTCTTGCAGGCTTTGACTCCAAGAACCCCACCAGACACTCACAGGGAAGATCAGGAAGAATCCTGAGAAAACTTTTCTCGAGGTGCTGGTATGGGAGGTGCCTCCAAAACCCTGGCTCAACCATCACCTAGATGTCCTTAAAAGCCTTAATCTTCAGGGGGAAGAGCAGTGAAAACTGTCACCTAAGGGCACTGGTGAAAACCCCTTTCATTTGAGGACAGAACAGAAGAAGAAAGCAAATACTACCCCTCTGAGCAGGGCAGGAATTCCTGCCACTTGTGACATGGATAGGCTTTGAAGGCATTATCCTAAATCAAATAAGAGAAGAAATGTACCATACGATTTTATTAATATGTAGAATCTAAAAAAACTAACTCCTAAAAACAGAGAACAGATTGGCAGTTGCCTGAGCTGAGGTGAGGTGGCTGGAGGAGATGAAAGAAATGGATGAAAGTGTTTCTTTGTTTTTGTTTTCATTTTGGATTAAAAAAAAAAAAAATCCCTGAGCAAACCCCCGAATAGAACCCTCCCAGCTGAGCCCAGTCAGCCAACAGAACTGAGAGAGATAACAAAGTGGTTGTGTTAATCCCCCTAAAAGGAAAAAGGATTGATAGGGTCAAAGGCTATATCTTGTCTTGAGAAAGTTGAAATAGCTTGTATCTAATACAAAACCGGGTTAGTTATAGTTTTTTATTCTCAAATCAAATTTCTCATAACCTTACAAGCTTCATTTGTGTTTGATCAATTTGGAGTTCTTGTCCCTCCCTGGTAAGAATGAGTCTGGTTGTGAAAAGATCTGGGTGCCTCTTTATGGTCTCCCCAAAGTATGATAATACCCATTCACTTTATTTCTTCAATAAACAAAAGCTTGCTTTATCAACAAAGTTTAACACTCAAAATTAATTAATTGGGTTGCTTTTTTCTAGTCCAGAACTTAGGTCTATATTTTAGGTCCACTGCGCAATCCAGAAAGCTAAGTTTTAAGTTTTTGAAGACAGATGTATATGTTATATTATCCCAGATGTTCTATCAGACTTATTACTAATTCTCTTGGATCATTTCTTCTCAATATATATGACATTTTCTGAATGGCCAGACCCTGCACTTCCTTCAATTAAGATTTGTCTAATGACCTCAAAAAAACTCTTGTTGGGCTTTTGCTGTATATTTAGTTTTATTTCCCATGGTTACCTTCTTGATCTTCTTCTAAACACAAGTATTTAATAAATTCCAATGAGTGGGGAAATAACTTCTAAAAGGGATTATTGCTCAACACTATAGGAGGATGTTCATTTTCTAAGAATTTTTTTTCAAGCAGATAATGCTTAATAAATGTACAAACTATAAAAACTTTACATAGTGCATACAAAGCAATGGTGAAGGTCGAGGATTTGCAGAGACCTAGGTTTGCAATTACTATTTGTGAAACTTTAAAGCCCTCCTAAGTCTAATTAAATGAGTAATGCATGTGGAAGCACCATAACTCTAAAGTGCCATATAAAATATTAATTTTATATTATTAACATACATACTATAATTCATTCTTTCAACAAACATTCTATTTAAAATTGTTATTTAAAAATTAGACATTTTCCAGTAATTTTCCCAAACTGTCCCTCTCTATCTGCCTCCCTAGACAGAGTCTGATTCATCTCTATAGCTTCATAATTTAGCTTATGACCTGAAACGTAGAAAATATGCAATTAATATTTATTGATTCCAGACAGTCTCAGTTTCCCCCTTTCTTCTACTTCCAATGAAAACTAATATATTCTAAATTACATTGTGGTAAAGTTACTCCGTAGCTCCCAGTTTCACTCTATAATAACCTGTAGTCTTGAAAAGAACACTTCCATTTTGAATCAGTTTAAACTTGCCAGCCTTATTAAAATAATTAGTGGACTTTCACAATTTGAATTTTACATCTTCAATCAAACACCATCTTTTAAAATTTAATCATGAAAGTCCCACCGTATGTTTAAGTCACCATGATTGTTTAGCTAGGGAGAGACCGGCGCTCCCTCTGCTGGTTCTACAGAGAAAGAAGATAACCCCAAACCCCTCGCAGTCCTGATGTCTTGTCAAGGACTTCCTATAACCTGAACTGGGTTAACACACCACATGGATGTCCATGCTTGTCAGGTGTGAAAGACATTCTAGAAAGAGATATCTGAAATTTAAAGTTAAAAAATCTGTTGTTAAAAAAAGAAACCTATGAGAATAAAACAATAAAAAATATAAACTAAAAACCGACAGTACTTTATAAACAAAGACAGTTTGTTTATTGTGAATAGTTATGAACTTGTAACACCCACAATAATAGGTGTGAAGAGTATTTTAAAGGAGCAATGTGGATTAATGAGCATTATCTCAGTTAATTCTTACAACAAATGCTATAAGTTATAGGCCAGGGAACATGATGACTGTTGTCCCCTCCATTTCAAATAGCGGTTATCTCTACAGAGATGTGTAACTCTGCTACAGGCCAGCAAAACAATCCCATGAGCACTTCTATGCTTTAGATATTTATAATAGCTAAACTCTGATGAACACTTACTATAACCTGGCATTGAAACAAGTAGTTTACAAGCAATGCCTCATCTACTCCTCATAACAATCCTACAAAGGAGGCACTCTTATTATTCCCATTTTATAGATGAGGAAATCAAAATACAATCACATTCCAGGGCCAAATTGTTATTAAAAATGATGTCCCAATATCCAAAGTAGGTCATGTGAGTACTCAACAAAGCCAGCTCAAACACTTACATGTGATATAATATTTAGAAATCATAGTCCTCTTGGAATGCCATGAAATATTGACATATTTACTTCCATGTTATAAATTAGAAACACATTTTCTAGAAGAAAATATTGCTAGAAAATATATGCATGTACCAATGAAGTTATATATATTTATTGATATACCTATATAATTATACTATATATTTTAATGTATTTATATAATCATATGTAAATTATATATATTTCAAAATTATATACATCATATATGATTTTACAACTGGAAGTTTGTACCTCTTACTCTCCTCCACCTATTTCACCTATCCTCCCTACCCCAAACAAATTATATTTACATTTAAATATATAAATATTTTTCAGGTTTGGAGAGGGGTCTTAAGTCCCAGAATGCCTTCTACTCTAATAAGTACAGGCATCATATCCCTTAAAGAATTATAATTTATTGCCCTCATTGAATTTTACAAAAGTTGAAAATTCTTCAGGATATGTTTCAGCTATTTTCAAATCAGTCCTGGAAGTGTTCCCATATGCTTTTAGAAGATAAAAATTGCCATAAATTAAAATTTATTGAAACACCCCTACCCTCTCCC
Source organism: Neogale vison (assembly GCF_020171115.1). Taxonomy (NCBI): domain Eukaryota; kingdom Metazoa; phylum Chordata; class Mammalia; order Carnivora; family Mustelidae; genus Neogale; species Neogale vison. The sequence continues at coordinate 92,648,098 of NC_058093.1, read as the reverse complement.
CCATGATTAAGTACAAGCTTTGTATTCAGGCTCAACATGTCTTCCCTTTAAATAGGCTTTGATGAAATCCTGGCTTTTCAAATGACTTTAAATAACATGAGCCACTGTGGTAAAAATTTGCACAGTAACAGAAATAACAGAAGATTGAGATCAAATATCTTTTACTGATTTTAATTCTTGGCTACATCATCCCCATTCCTTTGCAGTATTTCTCTACAAAACTACTCTGAGTTCCTACAGAAAATGCAAATTTTTCAAGCATCTCTAAGATAATATGGGTTTTCATACTCCCAAAATACCCCCAAATTTTCAGGGAAATATTTTATCAAGTTAGAACCATATAAGATGAACCCAATTACCTTATAAAGTGATGAAAGGGCTTGATTGGGTTTCCAATTTGCCTTTTTCATCCTCATTATTTACCCAGCTGCAAGTACCACTGAGCAAACAATCAGCAGCAGTTACCAAAGTTTTACAATAATAACATTATGACGTAAAAATTTAGAATTCAGAAAATCCAACCTGTAAACTTAACTATTTTCTGAATATTTGGGAAAATACCAACTTAGTAAAATTTTGTAGCAAAACCCCAGTGTTCTGTAGAAGGCTAGTTTGAGAATCACATCTGTTTGGATTCAGATTTTGATCCTCCTAATCATCTATCTTTCCCTCCATTGATGCTCCAACAGAAAAGCTATACAAGGAATTAAACTGTGTTGAATTGCTTTTTTTTTTTTTTTAAATTAATTTGACAGACAAAGATCACAAGTAGGCAGAGAAGCAGAGAAGAGGAGGAAGCAGGCTCCCTGATGAGCAGAAAGCCCAATCTGGGGCTCAGTCCCAGGACCCTAGGACCATGACCTGAGCGGAAGCAGAGGCTTCAACCCACTGAGCCACCCAGGCGCCCCTTGAATTGCTTTTAATTTAATTTTATATTTGAATGAAATTAAATTGAATCAAGCACCCATGGACTGGCTCATAGGTAGCAGAGAATGGGACCACCCTACAACTGAGTTTAAAAAAAAAAAAAAAAACCAGCTAAACCTTTAAAGAATTCATAAATGTTGAGTGTGGGTAGTGTGCCCGTATAAAATCCCTGGCAGCCCCACATACGGCAGAACTGATACTTTCTCCCAGACTCTTCATCATGATCTCCAGTTGGTGCTCCTAAAAAGGATGGTAGCACAGTAGATAACCTGAGAGGGTCCACTGGGTGGTATACGGCAGCAGGGGAGGAGCAACTGCAGTTGTGGGATGAACCCTGACTACCCTGCTCAGAGGGTAGCCTCAGAGGGTAGCCTCTCATAAGTATCAAAACTCTAAGCCTCTATGAGAGGGGAAGAGAAAACTCTGCCACTACCAGGCATAGGTAAAGATCCACTGCTGATGGGAAAATATAGAAGAAAAATTCCATTACCTCTGGAGGAGAGTCAGGAAATAATATTGGGGTAAGCCCCACAATCTTATGTCAATGCCATTAGAGGTGTGCTGTCACTGCTGGAAGAGTCAGGAAACCCTCTCCTGTGCCAGGACATCAGAGAGTCCACACCCTCCTCTGCCGCCACCACTCCAACCCCCACCACTAACATACAATTATCCGAACAGCTAGCAATTTTACCCTAGGTATTTGTCCAAAGAAGTAAAATCTTATGCCCTCAAAAATCTGTAAATGAATGTTGATAGAAGCTTCATGCATAATAGCTAAAACAACCTAAATAGAAACAACCTAAACATCCATCAGCTGGTGCATGGATAACAAACTATGCTATAGCCATCTGGCAGAATATTACTCACCAATAAAAAGGAATAAAATGTAACAACATGGAGGAATCTTCTTTCATTGAGTGAAAGAAGAGAGATGCAAAGGCTACCTGTTATATGCTTCTATTTATATGACCTTCTCGAAAGGCAAAACTATGATGACAAGAAGAGTTCAATGGGTGCCTGGAGGTGGGAGGGAGACACTGACTACAAAAGAAACAGAGGAACTCTGTGGGGATGTGAATCGTCTATATCTTAATTATGGCAGTGGTTACATGCATACACATGTCAAGTTTATGAATGAAATAACTTTTATTGTATGTAAATTATTCCTCAATAAACCTAACTAAAAAAGTGAAGAGATAAATATTTGAGCTTCATTTCTGTCATAGTCTGAGTGATTTCAGAAAAGATTCAGTTCACTTAACCCAACTTTTATGAAGTACCTACTATATGCTATGCCATTTTATATCTAAGAGGTAAATTAACTGTGGCTTGCTGGGAACACACAGAGTAATGATACTTATTAAAACATCTTCAGAAATGTATGGAGTAAACCTGAAATCCCAAAGCAAAAATCAAAAAATTTAGAACTATACGGCAGTGAACTGCATCATTTTAAAGCTTGTGGTCTACAACTCAAGAGGTTTTTAGAAGGAAATTTATAACCTAAAAGGCAATTATTGGAAAACAAATAAGGCTTATATATCAGGTGTTTAACTCAAGAAGCAAAAATAAGGGACGCCTGGGTGGCTCAGTTGGTTGGACGACTGCCTTCGGCTCAGGTCGTGATCCTGGAGTCCCGGGATCGAGTCCCGCATCAGGCTCCCAGCTCCATGGGGAGTCTGCTTCTCCCTCTGACCTTCTCCTCGCCCATGTTCTTTCTCACTGTCTCTCTCTCAAATAAATAAATAAAATCTTAAAAAAAAAAAAAGAAGCAAAAATAAAATAAAAAACCCCCTCAAACAAAGAAAAAGAAAGATGTAAGAACAAAGCAAATGAAACTATGCACTAAAATAAGCTTAATAGATTGTTAATAGATCACTTTGCTGCAAAAAGATCTCCATCTTTGGTATATAATACGTATTGTTAATCACTGAGGGCTCAAATAGTATGCAGTCTTTCCTAAACTAATTTGACCACTAAACCATGTATATGTGTGTATCATTATACCTGCCTCATATCTAATGATCCATAGGAGAAATTTTAGGAAACATTGCTCTATGGCTTAATTAAATCATTTAATTTTTCTGAGCTCCAATTTACCTTTCTGGAAAAAAAAAAGTAAAATTTAATTCTTTCCCTTATGGCTATCCTGTAAAATCTAGTTGGTTGTACAGAGGGGAAGGGTAAAACCAATATAAGAGATCCACAAGTTAAAGTTACATAAAGTAACAAAGAGAAGGTATTTGAAACAAACCTAAAAAAGTAATAGCTGTATTACATGAAAAGTTTCTACAAACAAAAAGAAAAAGATAATCCACTAGAAAAGTGGAAGAAGAGAAATCATTTGGGAATTCACAGGAAATAAGCGTCAATTATTTTTATTTTTGTAGAAAGGAGGAAAAGCAGTGAAAATTGTAATGCTGAGAAAATCGTGTTGTAAATGATGACCTACCTCTTTTTTATTGTCTAAATAGTTATTTATCTTAAATATAGGTATAAGATAGAATATTTTCTCTTTCATGTACATCCCTTCCAGGTATTTTGGAAATGCTAGTGGATTCCAACTCACTCAGACTATAAACATTTATCAGGCTCCTGAGAACAAGTACACTCTCAAATTGGCTGAATATGGTCTTTTTCCCTAATCATAATCTTTCCAACTTATTAATCAAATTCAATATTATTACTCCTTAATAATTAAATCCAAGCTACCACTATTATTTTTTAAATTTCAACTTCTTTTTTTTCTTTCTGACACTCTTGTTAGCAAGATACCAGGTTAAATGAGCAGTTTTAGCAAAACTAGTTCCACTTATTTAGAACATTGATTTAAATAACAATTTTTTAAAATTTTGTTTTATTTTATTTTTCAGTGTTCCAAAATTCATTGTTTATGCACCACATCCAGTGCTCCATGCAATACGTACCCTCCATAATACCCACAACCTGGCTCAAATTTTAACCCAATGTTACTTGAAACATTGACTAAGTGCTGCTATTTCTTAGGGAAAAATATTTGGGAGCTAGGTGATAAAGTCATATTTATTTTAATGTGATCCCGACATATGCTAAAAAGGAAAAAAATAGAAAATCTATTCACTCTCTAATGGAAATGGCTTCATAAAACTAAAAAGATTTGGTAATACTGAGCAACAGTCCATGAGAAACTGGTTATTGTCGATACTCAGTGCCTAGTTTGCTAGTTAATGAGGTGAGAAGAATCCAAGAGTGGTTAATAGTCTCACAAACTGATCATAATCAAATCATTACAATGTTAATTATGGAATTAGGGGGATTGTAACCAGGGAAATAAAAATAAATATAAAATCACTGTCTTTGTTCTAAATGTATTATGGGAAACCTTATTTTCTAAAGCTAGATGGGGCTCAAAAAAGATGATACTTCTGTGGAAATTGCTTTTTCAAAAAAATCAGGTTGTACTGGTTTTAATGCTAGAACCTAAAAAATATTTATCCTTGTTTTGCCTTGTAAGTCTTAGAAAGAAACTCTCAACCAATTCACTGAGATATTTAATTTCCTAAAGATCATATATACTCACAGGAAAAGTCATTACTAAGATAAACTATTTTTTTATAATGTTGGAAACTTTATTGGATTTATAACTTGATTCTCAATCCATGTATTTTCAAGAGCTAAATCAAGTCTTCATTCTAGAGTGTTGATACAGATATTCTTATTTATTTATAAGACACTAACAGATAATAGATTTTATCTGATTTTGCTAATAATAACTAACCTCAGAATTACTGTCTCTTTTCATTGGATTTGCAACTTTTAGAGCATTTTTCTTTTGACAGAGTATGTTAGTAAGATTTTAAACCAATGAAGACAATACCTTCCCTATTATGCCTTAAGAAACTAAAAACCTCCAAAAACATTTTAATTCAAATTTACTTTACTTTTTTCTGAATATAAGATAATCTATTTTGACTGTAAAATTTTGAGACAACCAGAAAAAGTATAAAGACAAAAAAGAAAAGGATCAGTATAATCTTATAAGTCAAAGGCAACTACTATTAACTGGTATGCCTTCCTTGTATCTATCTCCTTTAAATAGTCAAAATCACAGAAATATACCAATTTGTTTTACATAAAATGATTGAGATTATGGAAAAAGTATTCAACATCACTTGGCATCACAGAAATACAAGTCAAAACCACAATGAGATAGCACCTCACACCAGTCAGAGTGGCTAAAATTAACAAGTCAGGAAACAAAAGATGTTGGTGAGGATGTGGAGAAAGGGGAACCCCTTTGTACTGTTGGTGGGAATACAAGTTGGTACAACCACTCTGGAAAATGGTACAGATATGGCAGTCCCTTAAGAATTTAAAAGTAGAACTATCCTATGACCCAGCAATTACACTACCAAGTATTTACACAAAGATACAAACATAGTGATCCAAAAAGGCACCTGCACCCAATGTTTATTGCAGCAATGTCCACAATAGCCAAAATATGGAAAAAGCCCAGAAGTCTATCGACAGATAAAAAGGTAAAGAATATGTGGCATATATATATATATATTTTTCATTCCATGGTACGTATCATGGAATATTACTATATATAGATAGATAGATCTATCTATCTATATATCATGGAATATTACCCAGCCATCAAAAAATGAAATCTTACCATTTGCAACAACATGGATGAAACTAGAGGATGAAACTTACTAAGTGAAGTAAGTCAATCAGAGAAAGAAAAGTATCCTATGATTTCACTCATATGTGGAATTTAAGAAACAAAACTGAGGATGATACAGAGAAGGGAGGGAAAAATAAATAAGATAAAATCAGAGAGGGAGACAAACCGTAAGAGAGTCTTAACTATAGGAAAGAAATTGATGGTTGCTGGAGGAGAGGTGAGTGAGAGGCTGGGTTAACTGGGTGATGGGCATTAAGGAGGGCACTTGATGTAATGAACTCTGGGTATTATATAAGACTGATGAATCATTAAACTCTACCTCTGAAATTAATAATACATTATATGTTAATTAATTGAATTTTTAAAATAAATAAATAAAATTAAAAATAAATAAAATGATTGAGAATAAACACTTTGCTAGCTGTATGGTATTGTATGGGGTTAACCACAGTTCATTTTACTATTACATTATTAATAGATTTTTTACATATTTCTAATTTTTATTATTATATAATGAAAGATACCTTTGTGTAGGTTAAAAATTATAATGAAGAGTCCAAATGGAAACTAAAGCAGATGTTCAAATTCTGGCCCAGTTAGTTGGGAGTTTTGGTGAGAAATGACTTACACAACGTGAGTTTAAGCCAGTCACACGATAAAAGTTATTAGAATGAAGTTTTTCTAAGTTTTAGAATATTTTCTTATCATATATACCCTGATTTGGATTTCTTGGTTAAACAACGCAAGTATTTTTAAAGATTTTCATACATATTGTCAAATTATTCTCCAAAGTGGCAAACCAATTAAAACTCTCATTAGTATTATATGAGAAGTGATCCTCATCAAAATTAGGTGTTTTCTTATTTTTAAATGTGGTAGATGAAAATGTTATCCTATTTTAACTTTTATCTTTTAGTAACATTATACTTTTTAAAGCATGCATTAATCATTTGTACCTTTTAAATAAATTATCTGTTTGTGTCTTTTGCCCATTAACATATTAGAATCGTATCAATTTTTATAACTGCCTTAAATGTTAGGGCTATTAATAATTTGTCATATGTGCACTTAAATACCTTGTTAATTTCTTTATTTTTAAATTTGTTCATAATAATCCTTACATTGAGAAACTTTGTTATTTTCTAGAGTAAAATCTATTATTCTTTTCCTTTATAAATTTTCCTTTCTCATCCAGAAATTGGAAAATAATCACCTTTTATTTCTACTAGTTCAAATTAACTTTAATATTCTAAAATTGCCTTTTTAATCTTGATAAAACATAATTTGGTTTAATACTGTTAAATGAGAATCCAAATTTAATTTTCCCCAAGTTGCTAAACAATTGTCTAAATAAGATTTATTAAATAATCCATCTCTGTCTCATTGATCTACAATGTCTCCATTATGATGTATACTTTTACACATAATAAAGTTATAAGTTTTTACAAGTTACCAAAGTTAATCAAAGATATTACCCATTGTACCTGATTTGCTTTTGAAAGAGGAGCTGTGATTAAAGATCCCCAAGGCAACTCTTACCCATAATTATTGCCCGCACCCACTGGGGTTAGGAGATTGCCAAGGCAAGAAAGGAGGAGGCACAAAGGAAAATAACGAGTAACTGAAAAGAGTCTACATTTTAGTTATTTAGTTATTTATTTTTGAGAGAGGGAGAGGGAGAGCGTGCAGGCCCCTGTGTGTGAGCAGGGTGGGGAAGGGACAGAGGAAGAGGGAGAATCTTAAGCAGGCTCCACTCCTAACGCAGGACTCAGTCTCTGGACTCTGAGATCATAACCTGAGCCAAAATTAAGAGTCAACTGCTTAACTGACTGAGCCACCCAGGCACCCTCAAAAGTCTGTATTTAATTCATGGTCGTTCCTTTCTTCTCACTGTGCCCACAATAAGCCTACATCATTAATGGAATGAGATAAAATCCAGGTAACATTTATCAAGCATTTACAGTGTTCCAGGTCATTGTATCCCTTCTCCCTTCCCTACCCCTAACAGAGGTAGACATTGTTTTCTTAATTTTACAATTATAGAAATACATTCTTAATTTTACAATTATAGAAATACATTAGGAATTTTAACTAACCTGTCCAATATCCCACAATTACTAAGTAGCCAGAATAGGATGTGAACCTAAATCTCTCTGAATCAAAATCATATTTGTTGAAAATAACCTTAGGTGTAAAAAAATAATCTCTCTCTCTCTCTAAATCATTTCCTTTTCTGAAGTACTATTTTAATATTGGCAGATTGCATATAGCATATACTATAATTTGGAGTTTTATACTCTTCAAGGGTAAATGTGCATGTGAAGTTGAAAGCATGAGGAGGTAGGAATCTCATGGTTGGGATGCAAGAACCCTGCTACAAAGGTGTCAACTATTCTGCAGAAGGTTAGATGATCACCAGGGTCAATGAGGGCAATATTAAGACCAGATAATAGTAGCAATAACTTAAAGAATACAAATACTATGTGAAACATTATACTAGCAATGGACCTTCCCTCATTACTACCACCATCAATGACCATAGCCTAAGGTCCTGAGAGCCTTAATCCAGAAGGAAGAAGGAAAAGAAAGTAAAAACAATCCTGACTGTGACAATTTCCAACATGAAGTGACTGAATAATCAGTCAAATAAATTTGATCAAAAGTTTTAGATTTCATTTTCTGTGTCATGAAGAGTGGGGATTCAGTTTCAAAAATTCAAATAAACTGTAAAAAATAACTGTAAAATTTACAGTAAATACTCGTCGAACTGAGCCCTCACTCAAACTTGGTTTAAAGAGATTACTTAGGACTCAGAGGCACAGCCAGCCTGCAAGAATACTGGAAGTGAGAGTAAGAAAGCAGAAAATCAATCTTCCTTTTGTGTCACAGGGACCCAGGTCCTCCTTCGTGTCTTCTCCTAGCTCATACTTGCTGCGCTGTCTCCTGGCCTCATCCAGGACAAGAAGGAGCTGCTCTCCTGCTCCCCATAACTGCTCAGTGTCAGTCAAGAGGTCTCCAGCTCATAATACCAGTGGCTCCTGCCATTCCAAATCCCATTCCTAGCTTGATATTTCTGACTTAATGCACTCCTACTGATTTCTTACTCATCTCAGTCTTCCTTTCTCTTTGCCAGCACTTTTTTGTCTACTTTATACCCAAATGTAAATGTCATTTACATTGTCATTTGGTGGAGATAGAACCCACATACTCTGTGTGTGTGTGTGTGTGTGTGTGTGTGTGTATGGATACACATATGTATGGTATATATAACACTGGATTTATGGATTATATGAGATGGATACAAATCTCAGTCCAAATCTCATGTTTTAAAAGAAGTATAACATATGTCTTTTTCTATAATTCAGTTTTCTTTCTATTTCGGGTCCCCATTCTGCTACAGTGGTAGAAATTCAATGTTAACCAGTTCATGCCCACATTGCTCCCTTTCCCCAGGATTATGCCAAAGTTTTGGAACATGTCTCCTGCCAAAACTCTGCCTCTGGAAAATCTCCCATTTGCTCCGTCCAGATTCATTCTCAATATCTCAACCCCAACTCTTTGTCCTGGAGCCTGAATTGAGTGGAACACATCCAAACAGAATCAGTCTTTTCTCTATATGATTTATTTTCTTCTGGCTTCTAATATTTGCCTCCCTTCATCCCTTCAGGCCTAGCAGCCCTAACAGTGCTAGCCCTGGATTCCTACCAGCCTGCTGCTGCTAACTCCCTGTTCCTGGGCTCTACACTGCACTCACGCATCTGTAATCATTCCTTTTGTAAATAATCCCTCCCCAAACTATCCCACGGGGAAGGTACCAGCAGTTTATTGCTGTGATACAGTTCCAGGATGTCCATTTTCCATACAGAGATTCTGTGATAGCTTTCATTCTGTCTGGTTGCTGGCTGTCAGATTATAAGGTTTCCACAGCAACTTTCCTCATGTTTGTTGTCCACTTTGACCTGCAGGTCTTGCAACTCTCCCTACTGCTATTTCCGTGCCACATTGTGGACCAGAAATGCCTGTGGAGTTGTCAAGGCCCTGTCCATCCAGTCTTTGTGTGCACTCACTGTGTCTCTGCTTTCAGGATGGCAAAATGTAGGGAGATCCCTCTCTCTCTACTCTGTCCACCTTATGCAACCCATAGCAGGAGGTTTGACAGGTGGGAGATGGGGAGAGAAAAGGGTGCATGACATACCAAGAAAGGAAAAAAATATATATACCACAACATAGAGAAGTGTATTGATACTCAAATATTATGACCCTGTAATAAACCTATAAAACTGAACATTTAACCATCCAGCTTGTGGATTCTAAAAATAAAGATTTAAACATTCCTATTGCTAAATGTCAGGCTCTTCATTTATATAGCAAATTAAAGTTTGAAAAGCACTTCACATAGAAAAGTCATTGGATCCTCAAGACAAACCCTAAAAGGATTATAAAATATGTTCCATGTTATAGGCTGAACTGTGTAATTCATATGTTGAAGTCCCAACTTCCAGTATATCACAAAGTAACCATATTTGGAGAAAAGGTCTTTAAAATGATAATTCAGTTAATGTGTGGTCTTTAGAGTGTTTTATAATGTAATATGACTGGTGTCCTTTTAAGAAGAGGAAATTTGGAAACAGACATGTGCACACGCAGAGGAAAAACTATGCACAGTCAGAGGGAAAGACGGTCCTAGACAACTCATACACTCCATTTTTAGATCAGGTAGAGAATTTCAAAAACCTACCCAAAACCTACAGATTGTTTTATAGTAAATTATTTACGATAAATTTTACTCTTGTAATCTTAATAATACTTAAATCCAGGCCATCTCACGCCCTCTATTACGTCTCTCAAATGTTTGCAATGTGTTCTGCAACTGTATGATTTTACTGGCATATGAGAATATTCATGAGAATGTGTGTATAAACCTCTTTAAAGTTAAGCAATGCATCTGTGGGCTTAGGCCACCGAGTAGTGGCTGCCTCCAGGCCATTTCCAGACTCTTGCTTCCCTCCTCTCCGCACTCCATCTGCTGCCTTTCTAATCCTTTCATGCTCCCTGTCAATTTCCTGAATTGCAAGTCCACTCAAAGGCTGAACAAAGAAGTAAAGAGGTGAGGGAGGTAACCCATCTAGTGCAGCAAGTAAACTACATTGAAAGGTTGCGAGGTACATGAAGGAGAGGACACTACTGCAGGTATTCAGTTCACAGGGTGGCCAGGCTGGAAGGCAGAAAACAGAGAAAGCAACAGGTATTTCTAATTTTGTTCTGAATCCAAGTACAAAAGATTGAGTCTGTGTAGTGCAGGAGGGTGAAAAGACAAGAGGGAAATGAGAAAGCTCGGTTTATGGGCTCTGATTTATGGACTCCTTATCAAGAAGTTTGAGCAAGTTAGTTTTACTCTTGGGCTGCCATTTCCTTACCATCAAAATGAGTATGTTACAGTCAAGGTTTCTTCTAGCTCTAACATTTGGTGAGATTTTTATCTGACACTGTGAGTCTGTGCTTTCCCAAGGAAGTATAGAATTACACCATATGGTCCCATTGCATTTGAACTTCAATGTCAAGTTTTGATGCTCATGGGGAGTGAATTTTTGAAAATAAAGAATAATCTCAGTGTAATAGTGTTCTTTGGAAATGAATTATTCCAATTTAAATAAAGTAGAAAAAAAAACCTGTGGTTTATTGGCTTATTTAACTGTAACCATACAAATGTTCCATTCACTTATTCATTCATTTAACCAAAATTGAAGGAACATCTACTATGGACTAGCATACTCTTTAGAGCTCATAGTCTCTCTAGTGAGAAACAGACAGTGTGGTGTGGGAAATGATGTGGGCTCTTTAGAAGATAGGTAAGCTCAGAGTGGTCTGACAACCTCTAAAAGGGCATACAGGACATCTAGCCCAAGTCTTGAGAGTGCCAGTGACCAAATTCTAATAAGACAAAAGTAGTAATTTGTACAGTATCCCAGAGAGGTTGGGCATACTTAAGGAATTATAAGAAAACGGGAGCTCAGCCTATCAAAAATCTGGGTATTTTGAACACTAAATCATAAAAGACTCTAAAAACTAAATCATAAAAAAGACACACAGCTTGTCAGTGAGCCCAAACACAGAAAGCTAAATTCTTTTGCTATTCACTACCATTTTAAAGATTTCCAAGAGTTGTGAATCTTACATGTCAATTCCTTGTATTTATTATATCCATTGTTACCTTGGGAAGCAAACATACCTGAGATCTTAAGTATGGAAAGGACCTTATTAATCAGCTGCTTCAACCCTCTCATTCATATATGAACTGATTTGCTCCAAGGTCTCATGTTTGCAGAGATAAATCTAGATTGCAAATATCTGGACTGCCATGTCAATGTTTCTGTTTGTTTGTTTGGTTGGTTTTTTTCCTACAAACCTCACTGTACTTCCCATCAGCCTTTACACATAAACTTGAGAATGAAGTCAAGGGGTCTCTGTTATTCAATTAATCAAGGAATCAATCATTTAGGAGGCCATGATCATATGCTAGTTATGCCGCCATATGTATTTATTTGTTTAGACTATAAACTGAATTATACCTTTTGGTTTTTGTTTGTTTGTGTTTTTTTAAGATTTTATTTATTTATTTGTCAGAGGGAGAGGAGCAAGAGTGAGCACAGGCAGACAGAGTGGCAGGCAGAGGCAGAGGGAGAAGCAGGCTCCCTGCCAAGCAAGGAGCCAGATGTGGGACTCGATCCCAGGATGCTGGGATCATGACCTGAGCTGAAGGCAGCTGCTTAACCAACTGAGCCACCCAGGCGTCCCTGAATTATACCTTTTGGAATTGTCTTGGCTACAAATTCCATGAATGGAAACAGTGAAAGGACATTGTAATAATTTCCCCAGAGTCAAGTGAAGAAGTGGATATTGATTTATGTTTCATTTGGCAAACCTTTCATGAGCACCTAATACATGTCAGGCACCATCCTAAACAGCATCAGTAAAAAACAGAGTAATTGTAATAAGACAGCATCCATACCACATGGCGCTTACCTATGAACAAAATAGACAATAAAAAAACTAATATACATAGTTATAATGCCAAACAACAATAAGTATAAGGCAAAGTTTCAAAATGCGGAAAATGAAAAAAGTTTTCTTTAAATTCTGAAGGAACAGAAAGTGCAATAAGAAGAAACTGTAATGACTCACTTCCAGAAAAGAAAGATACTTGGATATATTGAAGCCTTTCACATTCACCTTCCTCTGCCGTGGAGTCATTCTTAGAAACGTAGTGGGAAGAAGTAGGAGGCATTCTCAAATTTTTTCTGGAGTGTCAAGAACCACCCTCCTAACTCTTATCAGACTGGTTTTTAGGGAGACATCAAACCTAAGCACTTTCTTCTCCAAACATGAGGTATTCCATGTTTTTATATTAATAAGCCATGGTTCTTTCAACATTTCTAGATAAGTTCACAGTCCCCTTTGAATATCTGATTTAAAGTAGAGAACTTCCCTTCCAAAAATACCCACTAATACCTACATAGAAAATGTTGCATTAAATTTCAGGGAACCACTGAAGACCAATGATCCTCCTGCTTAGGGGGCAGAATTCACGTGTGGTACCAGCAGTACTAATCACTATTGGTTATTAAAGACCAAATAGGAATGCAATCCTCTTCATTTAAAAAAAAAAAGAATTTTATAATGATTTTTAAAGATTTTATTCATTTATTTGACAGACAGAGATCACAAGTAGGCAGAGAGGCAGGCAGAGAGAGATGGGGGGGAAGCAGGCTCGCCACTGAGCCGAGAGCCTGAGCAGGACTGATCCCAGGACCTCGAGATCATGACCTGAGCCGAAGGCAGAGGCTTAACCCACTGAGCCACTCAGGTGCCCTAAAAAAAAAGAATTTTAAATATGCATGTGAAATTAGTTTCTCCTGAAAGGCACAGAATAAATATATCAAGAAAATCCTCAAAGCAGTGGTTCTCAATTCATATTCATGCACATATTACAATCACTTGTGGAGTTTAAAAAAAGACTGATGCTCAGGACCAAAGCAGACAACCAGGAACTGGTGGTGGTTAAATTTCCCCAGATAATTCCAATGAAGAGCCTGGTTACAACCCACTGTTTTAGAAGGACTGACTAACTCATGCATTGTGAACCTGGCTTTACTGAATTAAAATAAATGTTTAAAACCAAATCCAATTGATAAGAATTGTTTATGCAGTTGATCAGAACTTAAAGCTCAATAATTCTAATGGTTCTAAATAGTACTAACATTTCACAGAATATATGAGGAACAGAAAGCCTATCAGTAAATAATATGGGTTTCCTTTTATGGATCAAAACAGACACAAATACCTATGAGCAAACATTCTCCCTACTCCTTCCCGGAATTCCAGTAGCTAGCATGGTGTGACACATATGAAGGTTTAATTAATGTTTACTGATTTAACCACACTATTTTGATCCTTTCTTTCTCCATCAAACACTCTAGGAAAGAGAACATCAAGATCATTCAGTAGGTTATCTTATGGGGCGTTTAACTGCACCTTACAAGCAATATTATTGAATTCATTCTTCCATTAAAACACTGACTATCTACCATGTGCCAATTCCAAAAGTTATGTGAGGGATGATAATGATAATAGTTTAATACTTTCAAAATCATTTCCAACATCTTCTTTTAAACAATTATTGGACCTTAGTTCCAAGAAGATTAAAAGACGTTCAAGACCACAGAGTTAGTGTGTGGCAGAGTGTAAAGTGGAACACCAATCTTTTAATTCCCAATGTGATGCTGTTTTGCAGGAGCAAAGTACATCACTTTTATAATATGTATAAATTTAAAGTAATAAGACTAATTCTAAAAGTAGATGATTGTGTGGAAAGATATCACATGTGTAACTTTGCATAGAGGAACTTCGCAGTTCTAGCAGCTTGGTGTAAGCAACTTTCGGATTAGAAATAGATTCCCTGGGATGCCCGGGTGGCTCAGTCCATTAAGTGGCTACCTTTGGCTCAGGTCATGATTCCAGGCTCTTGGAAGTGAGTCTTGCTTCAGGCTCCCTGCTTCTCCCTCTGCCTCCTTCTCCCTCTGCCTGCTGCTTCCCCTGCTTGTGCTCTCTCTCTCTGACAAATAAATAAATAAAAACCTTAGAGAAAAAGAAAGAGAGAGAGAGGGAGAGAAAGACAGGAAAGAAAGAAGAAAGAAAGAAAAGAAATGGTTGAAATGAGCATGACACTGGAGAAACTGCCTTCTTCACTGTATTCAATAATATTTTAATATTTGTAGTTGTTAGTAAGGAAGAAAGGAACGAAGACAGATAGATTTAATGGTCTACATATAATGCTAAAATTCAGACAAATATAAAGATATCATGTCTGTGATGAGTACTGGGTGTTATATGCAATTGATAAATTATTGAACACTACATCTGAAAGTAATTATGTACTAGATGTTGGCTAATTGAATTTAAATTAAAAAAATGTTAGATTATACAGGCATTTTAACACCCATAAATTATAGGGTTTATTTTGTGCATTGGATTGTTAAGATGTTTAAGATCCTGTCTTACATATTGGAGAGTTTATTAACATAATTATTATGTGTACAAAACAATAAATTTTCAAAAAATAAATAAGTAAATATATGTATGCGTATGTTTGTGTGTGTGTGTGTGTGTGTGTCTCCTGTTTTATCCAACTGATTGTTATAAAACAAAGATGAATAAAATCCAGTGTTGTCACAGAGGTTAAAAAATGTACCCTGTAACACCTTGTGGAACTATAAATTGGTCCAAACTTTGGAAGAAGAGATTTAGCAGTGTCTAAAAAATTTTTGTCTTACTTTTTAATTTATTTTTTTAAAGACTTCATTAATTTGACAGAGAGAGAGAGAGAGAGAGAGTGCACAAGCAGGCAGAGCAGCAGGCAGAGGGAGAAGCAGGCTCCCTATGGAGCAGGGAGCCTGATACGGGGTTCAATCCCAGGACCCTGGGATCATGATCTGAGCAGAAGGCAGACAATCAACTGAGCTACCCAGGTGCCCTCTGAACAAATTTTTAATGTGCACATTTTCACCTATGTATTTCTCTTCCCATCTACTGTCTTATTACTATAGTTAACATAAGCAAATAATAACTTGTACATGGATGTTTACAGTTTATATGTAAGAGGAAAAACTTTGCAAAGTTTTAAAATGTACATCAACAGTTAAGTAAATTGTAATACATAGAAAAAAATACTAAGTAGTTGTTAAAAAGGAATGAGGAAATCTAACTGGACTGACACAAGATAATATCTGTGATACACTGTTAGCTGTTTTAAGTGAACTATAGAACTCTATGTCTCTCAATGCATAGAAATAGATTTGTGAGGATACTCACTAAATTGTCAATTACTTTTACTTCTAAGTAACTAGCAGGACTGTTGCAAGGAGATGGTAATGATGGGGACATTTTCACATTTCATTTATATCAATAAATATTTCATTATTTTAAAATATTTATTATTATTTCTTTTTAATAAAAACATGCTCACTTTCCAAAAATATCCCTACCTTGGGTTTCCTGAGAAACCTAGACTAACCTGTTGTCAGATGGTCTTGCCAGAAAATAATGGCTAGATTAAAAGCTTCATGAGAACAGAGAACACATGTGTTTAGGGCTCTATATGCCTGTTTGAAAATCTGATACATAGAATGCACTCAGTATAATACATCGAATGAATGACAGAAATGTCAGGGAATAATTTAGCTGCTGTAATTATATATTAGTCAAAAGTATAGACTTTTTAAATAGGAATATTCCTCAAATTTGAAGTTAACAAAAAATTTAAAATTTTTTTAAAAGTTAGAATTCTTCAAGCTTATAAAAATTCTCTAAATCTAAAAACATACAGGTTAAAGTATCATGAACAGGCTTTGCCTTTAAGCATTTTGATAGAATTCTAAGAATTGAGGCAAGGGTGTTTTGCTTTGTTTTGTTTATTTTTTACTGTATTGAGTGCCAATCAATTTGTGTTGCTCTTCATCTTGTTATTGTGGTAAAATAAACATAACATAAAACTGACCAACTTAGTCATTTTTAAGTGTACAGTTTAGTGGCATTAAGTATACCCTCATTATTGTGTCATCATCACTACCTTTTCAATTTGCAAAACTAAAACTCTGTACCCATTAAATAATAACTCTCCATTCCCACCTCCATTCTCCTTTGTATCTCTATGAATTGACTACTCTAAACACCTTACATAAGCAAATCAGACAGTATCTGTCCTTTTGTGACTAGCTTATTTCACTGAGCAGAACATCCTCAAGGTTCATCCAAGCTGTTGCATATGTTACAATTTCATTCCCTTTTAAGGCTGTATAATATTCCATCATATGAATGCATCACATTTGTTTATCTATTCATCTATTAATGGACATTTGGGTCTTCTACCTTCTGACTATGGCAAATAATGCTTCTATAGACATGGGCATACAAATATCTCGTTAAATCCTTTTGATTATTTTGGATATATATTCAGAAGTGGAATCACTGGATCATATGGCAATTCTATTTTTTAATTTTTTAAACTGTCATACTGTTCTCTACAGCAGCTGCACCATTTTACACTCCCACCGACAGTGCACAAGGATTCGAATTTCTCCACATCCTCCCTAACACTGGTTATTTTCTGGGTTTTTTGATAGTAACCATCCTAATGGGTGTGAGTGTTACGTTGCTGCTTGCTTTCTGAAATAGCAAAAACTGGGAAAACCTAAACCTAAATGACCAACACACAGAGATTATGATAATTTTATCCTGACTTTTTTTTTTAATTTTAGTAACTCTGAAATCAGGATTCATATTACAACTGATATCATCTTATAGTTATATTTAATAGCAATATTTAACATCTCAATGGCATTTAAAACAAAAGGGTCTTAAAATTAATACTGTTTTAGATTCAGCAAAATATGGAACACCCAAAATTTTAAACCACAAAGGATTAAAGTATCTGAATTATATAGCAATAAAGATTAGTTGTAACAATCAGCGTAAATGTACCCAAGAGAAAAAGTAACCAGGTGACAAGAAAAGGAACAATTATCATGAATTTTTTAAAAAAATAAAGTAATAGGATTCAGGTTGTTTCCAGATCCTACTAGATCCTGAGCTGTGTAACTTTTGGCAGCTTATTTAACTGCTCTGTGGTGCAACTGTTACACCTACAAAATGGGAATAACAATATTTCTATGGTATTATACCCACAGGCTTATATCCTATTTGTTAGAACTTAGCAAATGGCAATAGGGATAAGAGGATATTGGTTCTTTTTTGAGAGGATGATTTCTACTTTTCCTCCTAAGGTAAAAATAAGAGCTTCTACCATTAAAGAAAGAAAGGAAAAAAATAATAGGAAATAATTTTTCAGTCTTTATCAAAGGTGCTTAAACTATTCCAATAAATACCCAGTAATAGTTCACTATTTTTCTAAACTAACAGCCTATTTTTAGATTTTTTTTCATGCATTACATCTTCATATTAAAGATATTTCTGAGATACAGGGAGCCTGAGTGGCTTAGTCAGTTAAATGTCCAACTCTTGATTTCAGTTCAGGTTATGATCTCAAGGTACTGGGATGGAGCCCAGGAACAGGTTTCATGCTCAGCGTGGCATCTGCTTGAGATTCTCTCTCTCCCTTTCCCTCTGCCCCTCCCCCAGCTCCCAAACAATCTCTAAATAAATAAATAAATAAAAGCTTTAAAAAAAGATGTTTCTGAGGTACAATAATGTCTGAGAGCAATATAGAAATATATAAGTAAAAACAAGCAATTTTTTTCTGAAAAAGAATTAAATTGCTAATGATACATTAGCAAAGCCTCTCTCCAAATGCTCGAAAATATGATTACATAAAATGGTTTATATAATCAAATTTTCCTTCAACTCAATTTTCCTTTGTTATGAACCAAAACAATTTTGATCAATATGATGCATTAATGTGCAATCCTGCATGACACAATATGTTCAGATAGTGATTATGATTTCCTGGATTACCATTACGCAGATTTTATAAATGAGGTGTATATCTTTAGGCCTATGGTATCTGTTGTAGATAATAGTAGATATTGGAAAATTCTACCAATGAATGTGCTAGGAACTACAAGGGGATGGAAGTAAGAAGGAAATAACCTTTAATGTGTCCCCCCTGGGTTGACTGTGGTGAGGAACCAGATAGACTGAACACCTCTCTCATAGAGGATAGCAGCATGGAAGAAAGTCCTCAGCATGACACGGTCACCAGTCGGCAATTAATTCAGTCCATTTAAGTCTATGTTACCCCACTTCCATCCTCAGTGCCCTTTCCTCTTTTTAAAGATTACAAAGAAGCAGGATAAAACAGGAACTAACTCCAATTAACATTTTAAAAATTCTGGAAGGTCTTCTATACCTTTAAGATTAGAGTGCTTAAGAAAAATTGTAAAAAGTGAAGTAACACACTAATTCAATATGGTATGAATTTAAAGTACCAAAGTTTAAAGTGGAATATACCAAACTCCAGAAGATATAATAAGAGGCTAATGCCAAAATCAAAATGAATAACTGAATTGCCCTGAAGTGTAATTTCAAATACTAGCTGTAGAAGAAGGACTTCTAGAATAATGGAGTAAGGACGTCCAAAAATCAGCTCCTACATAAAAAAGTAAAAATACTGACAATAATTATCAAAATAAAATTTTACAGAACTCTGAATATTAAATAAAAGCTCTCAATGTTTCAAGAAAAACAGTTGAATCCTGATAAGAGCATTAAGCTTCATGGGTAATTCAGCTTGCCTTATTCCTATTCCCCTCTCACCAGCTTTGTGGCAGCTTTGACAACCAACAGCCTCAAAATAATGGTAACTATGAAAAACAAATGCCATGATTTAAGGGGGGCAAAAGACCTGAATAGACACCTCATTAAAGAAGACATGCAGATGGAAAATAAAAATTTAAAGATATGATTGGGGCACCTGGGTGGCTCAGTGGGTTAAAGCCTCTGTCTTCGGCTTGAGTCATGATCCCAGGGTCCTGGGATTGAGCCCTGTATTGGGCTCTCTGCTCTGTGGGGAGCCTGCTTCCTCCTCTCTCTCTCTCTCTGCCTGCCTCTCTTCCTACTTGTGACCTCTGTCTGTCAAGATTTAAGTGAAATCTTTTTTTTTTTTTTTTTTTTTATTTTTATTTTTTTTTTTCCCAATTTATTTATTTTCAGAAAAACAGTATTCATTATTTTTTCACCACACCCAGTGAAATCTTTAAAAAAAAATAAAAATAAAGACATGATCAATATTATATATCATTAATAATTGCAAATTAAAGCAATGAGATATCTATTAAAATGGCCAAAATCCAAAATTCTGACAAAACCAAATGCTGGTAGAGCAACAGGAACTCTCTCATACATTGTTGGTGTGAATGCAAAATGGTACAGCCACTTTGGAAGACGATTTGGCAGTTTCTTACAAAACTAAATATACTCTTCAAGATGGGATCAGGAGGGAGACAAACCGTAAGAGACTCTTAATCTCACAAAACAAACTGAGGGTTGCTGGTGGGTGGGAGGTAGGGATAGGATGGTTGGGTTATGGATATTGGGGAGGGTACGTGCTACGGTGAGTGCTGTGAAATGTGTAACCCTAATGATCCACAGACCTGTACCCCTGGGGCAAGTAATACATTATATGTTAATAAAAATAATTTTTTAAAAACTAAACATACTCTTACCATATGATTCAGCAATAATGTTCCTTGGTATTGACTCAAAGGAGCTGAAAACACCTCCACACACAAACCTGTGCATGGATGTTTATACCAGTTTTATTCTTAATTGCTAAAACGTGGAAGCAACCAAAATGTCCTTTAGGAGATGTAAACTGTGGTGCATCCAGACAATGGAGTATTTTTCAGCACTAAAATGCAATACACAATCAAACAATGCAAACACATGGAGGAAAATTAAATGCATATTACTCAATGAAAGAAGCCACCCTGAAAAGAATGCATAGTATATGAGTCCAAAAAGATTATGTTTTAGTAAAAGACAAAACTATGGAGAAAGTAAAAAGATCTGGTTGCTAGGAGTCAGGGATATGGAGGGATGACTAGGTAGAGCATAGAGGATTTTTAGGATGGTGAAACAAGCCTGTATGATACTTAATGGTGGATACATGTCATTATACATAAAATATATACAACAAGAGTGAACCCTAATGTAAACTGTGGACTTTGGGTAATAACGATGTGCCAACGTATGTTCATTGATTACAGCAAAAGTACGTGTTTGGTGCAGGATGCTGATAGTGGTGGAGGCTGAGTAGACCAGGGGATACATGAAAACTCTCTGTACTTTCTGTTCCTCTTTTCTGTGAACCTAAAAGTGCTCTAAAAAGATAAAATCTATTTTTTTATCTTTTTTAAAAATTTTTTATTTTTTATAAACATATAATATATTTTTATCCCTAGAGGTACAGGTCTGTGAATCGCCAGGTTTACACACTTCACAGCACTCACCATAGCACATACCCTCCCCAACGTCCATAACCCCATCCCCCTTCGCCAAACCCACCTCTCCCTAGCAACCCTCAGTTTAAAATCTATTTTTTAAAAAGGAAATTCAGTACTGATTCTTGCTACAACATGTTTGAACCTTGTGAAAAAGTCAGTCATTGTATAGTTCCATTTACTTGAAATATCTCCAAATGGCAAATCTATTGAGACATAAGGCAGATTAGTGGTTGCCATGGCCTGAGGTCAGGGGTAATGGATAGTTAGTGCTAATGACTATAGATTTGGGGGAATGGGAAGGTGATGAAAATGTTCTAAAATTAAATAATGGTGATGATTGCACAACTCTGTGAATATACTAAAGAGCCAAGACTTGTAAGGATTAAATGGGTGAATTTTATAAGATGTGAATTATATCTCAGTGAAGTTGTTATTTAAAAAGACCAGCTCTAAAAATACTTTGAACAAGATAGTTTTATCATAGTAAGCATATATCCTTAACCATAAGTCGATGAGTAATCATGACACTTAGGTAACATTGAATCCACAGGCTCTACCATTTTTCTTTGTGCATACAGACAATCATTTAAGCTTATTAAGTTAAGTGTTTCCTCATCAGTAAAATGGAGATAATCCTCAAAGCATAGCTGAAACAACTTATTATGATATCACAGAAAAAGAACCTGGCATGAGTTTTCTTACTGTTGGAGAATAAAATTACAAATGAGTAAAAGGGGAAAACTGAAACAAATCCAGAGGTACTATACTGGAGTCAGAGATATCAGTATGAACTCATGTTTATTTTTATATGTTTGAAGATAGATACTAGGAGTAATTATAGATATCTGTGCACACATGACTTAATATACATACAGATATTTCCTAACTCTGTGAGCAGAAAGGACCTAGAAACAGTAATGCTCCCATAGCTATCAGCATGCCTAAGATTCAGATCTGAATTTCTAAATACCATTCCCCAGTAGAAGGAACTAGGATTTCCTGGAGAAATGGAAGATTCTAGAACTGGAATAGGGTAAATACTGATGAATCTGGCCATTTTTTTAAAGATGTAAAATAAAATGCCTTGAGAGGGAGAAGAAAAGAATGAGTACATGGCAAAAGGACATAAAAGCCAATTTGAAAGAGTTCAGATGGCCAAAACTGGAACAATTTGGACAGCACAATAAATAAGTTTAGTATTGGATTATGATCCAAAAAATAAACACCCATGTGCCCATACTGATCTACATAAATGATTGACTCCATTAATAAACTAGGGAGAAGAAATAAACACACTTTCCAAAATCATTGCAAAGCATAAATAAAGACTAATGGAAAAGAACATCACCATTAGACACAAAAACTGCTGCAAGCAAGATCCATAGATTAATGCTCAAATGGGTGAAACTTTATGGAGTAAGAAGATATTTCCCTCACTTTCAAACTATTGCCCCTGAAATACTCATTATTTACTGTGCCGGTTTTAACATTTGCTTCCAAATTTATAGTAACTTTTCAGTGAAGAAACCTGGCACACACCACCCTAACCCAGTGATGAAAGCTTATATCCTGTTATAGGTCACGTCTCTATCTTGTTCCCCTGCTAAGATGACCGTTATATGAACAAAGAACATATTGCCTCTCTGGTATTCTCTCCACCCATAACCTCAATCTAATCATGAGAAAATAATAAATAAACCCAAACTAATGGACGTTCTACAAATTCTTGACCAGTACTCTTCAAAAGAGCCAAGATAACAAAGAACAAGGGAATACTGGGAAATTGTCATTTATTGGAGAAGAACATGGCAATGCGATGACTAAGTATACTGTGTGGTATCCTGGTTCAGATCCTAGAATGGAAAAAGGTCATTATTTGGAACACTGGTGCAACCAGGTTAAAGTCCACAGCTTAGATAATAATGTATAATGTTAATTCTTAGTTTTAGTAAATGTGCCATAGTTATATAAGATGTTAGCTTTAGGGGAGGCTGGATGAACTGCATTCAGGAGTTCTGTGTACTATCTGTACAACTCTTCTGTAAATCTGTAATCATTTTAAGATAAAAAGTTACAAAACAAAACAAGGATCTGTCCTGCTCAATATGATCAATAAATTATCCTCAATATTATATCCTCAAGTTAGCTTTCACCAGAGTCTTCTGAAGCTGACACCTCCTGAATTGATAAACAACTTCCTCCCCAGACTCAAATATCCCTTTGGTTATAATGGGAAGGCCCTAAGGAATCACATTAATAAATGTGATATTTCCTGCCACATGCCTCCTATGTGTTATCCTGTCATAACTGATTGGACTAGGAATGGACACTTGCCCAAACAAAGCCAATGAGCCCCTTTCTCTAGGGATATGGGATTCCAGATACATCTGTCTGATCTCTTGAGTGGAGGAAATCTATTTACAAGCACTTAGAATTTATTTTCTAATATCTGGTCTGGGAAACAGGGAAGCAACTTGTTACAGACTGAACATGCATATACCCCCAATATGTTGAATTTCTAATCCTGAATGTGATAATATTAGGTGGTGGGCCTTGGAAGGTGATAAGGTCATGATTGTGGAGCCCTCATTAATGGTATTAGTGATCTTATAAAAGGACCCCAGATAACTCTCTTGCTCTCTATCTGCCATGTGAGGATACAAAGAGAAGTAAGCAATCCACAAACCAGAAGAGGGTTCTCACCAGAATCTGTCACACTGATCTTGCAATTCTAGCCTCCAGAACTGTGAAGAATACACTCCACCTGCTTATAAGCTACCCAGTCTATATTTATTGTAACAGCCCAAATGAGCAGACTAAGGCACCATTCTACAGAAAGAGAGCAGAAAGAACAAGATATGCTTGAGAGGCAAAACTGATAAATAGGAACTGAGAGAATTACCTGGGTCACTGTGCAGTGACACACTTAAGTTCCCACTGGTTCCCAAAGCCTATCTGCTACTATGCCCTTAGATTCCACGAAATACCTAAGTCACCTTATTTCTCTTTGGGCTTAAACAGGCTAGATTTCTGTTGATATAACTTGAAAAGTGATAGTTAATTCAACTACTTTGTAGAAAATGACATGCATTTAGACTTATGTTTTCTGCTTTTGCTTTTTAAGACTCAAAGTCAGTAACTTCTTGGTCACAATTCATATAAACTATCTGATTAAATTACCATTATCCTTATATATATATACCACATATTTTCAGTTCTGGCCATTTATTTATTCTGTGCTTGCTCACTGAAAGACCTTTAACCTAGCAAGATACTATTGGCATCTGGCTGTATTATTTTATTATACTAAATAAGGAAATTATTTCTAAAAAATAAATCTGTCTTGGGATGCCTGTGTGGCTTAGTCAGTTAAGTTTCTTCCTTCGGCTCAGGTCATATTCCCAGGGGATCATGACCTGTGTCTCTGACAAATAAATAGTATTTTTAAAAAAAAATTTTTTTTAAAGAAGTAAAGCTATCTTATACATACTTCTAAAAGAAAATATTGGAAAGGGGTACCTGGGTGGCTCAGATGGTTAAGCATCTGCCCTTGACTCAGGTCATTAACTCCAGGTCCTGGGATGGAGCCCCATGTCCAGCTGTCTGCTCAGCAAGGATTCTGCTTCTCCCTCTCCCTCTGCCTCTCCCCCTGCTTGTGCTCTCTCATTCTCTGTCTCTGTATCTCTCCAAAATGAACAACAACAACAACAAAAAAAAAGTCTTAAAAAAAAAGAAAATATTGGAGAGTATCTTCATCACTTAGGGTCAGGCAAAGAAGTCTTAAACAGGTAACAAGCACTAGTAAAGGAAAATTGGATACATTACTACTATATTAAAATTAAGGATTCCTGTTTATCAAGAAATATCATTAAGAAAGAGAAAAGGTAAACCACAGAGTGGGAGAAAAATATGTAGCATATATAAAAGACTAAATTCCAGACATTTTTTAAATGTTTTCAAAATGTCTTTAAAAAGTTTAAGTCTTTAAAAGCTTCTGCAACTCAAATTTTTTTTAAATAAGTACAAATATTCCAACAGAAGATTGGGTAGAAGACTTGACCAAGTCCTTCAGAGAAAGGGATGTCCAGAGCCAATAATTATATGATAATGTGTACAACATCATTAATTATAAAAAAAAATGATGTATATTAAAACCAAAATAAGCTACCACTACATAGCCACCAGAATGGCTAAAATGAAAAAGATGGAGAAAAACAAGTGTTGACGAAGTATTTGAGGAAGTAAACAAGAATGCACTGCTACTAGGAGTATAAATTGATACAATCACTTTAGAAAACTGCTTGGTGGTACCAACTAAAGTTGTAAACAGTCATGTTCTTTGACCTAGCATCAATTCATGGCTATGCATCCATTCGTGTGTTCATCAAAGGACATATACAAGAATATTCATAATCCCATTTCCATAATAGCTAAAATATGGAAACAAATGTCCATTAACAGAAAATGGATGATATTGTGGCATGTTCATGTGGAAGCATATTATAAAATAATGAACAAATTATTGCTAAATCCAAAAACATGGGTGAAATGCATAGGCACAATGTTGAGGGGATTTGGGTTTTTTGTTTTGTTTTTTTGTTTTGTTGTTGCTGTTGTTTTTTAGAGCAGGCACAACAGTTTTCCTATTGTGGGATTCAACTTATATAAAGTCCAATATCAAACTAAATTCATCAATGGTGTAGAAATATGACTTCAGTTATCTTTTTCAGGATCCGGATAGTGACTGGGAGGGGAAAGAGGGAAGTTTCTGGGGTACTGGCATATTCTATCATTTTTGAATCTGGAGGCTGAGTGTTCATGTATGTTCACTTTGCAAAAATCCATCAACCCGAAAACTTGTAATTTGTGTGTACTTTTCTGTAAGACTGTTATATTCTATAAAAGATTTTTAAAATTAAAGCTTTTCACACGTTATTTGTAGCAATAATCTCCATTGCCTTAGGCATCATGCCAAAGGGTTGTGTATGTATAAATAAATATCCTTTTAAGAAGCACACAAAAACTACTAAAATCAATATTTTTATATTTCACCTTTGAGAATTAAGAGGTAAAATTATACAGTGATTTATTTGGAGGAACAAGTAGGAATAATAATAGTTTATTGATTTTAAAATTATGGAGGCTTGAAAATTTAAATCAGAGTTTCAGTATGCAAAAGCAATTCATTTGTTCAATGACTTTGGTAAACTGCGAATTTGACTAAGCTCAAGCATATGTGATCATCCTGCAATGTGAATGTGTTCCCCCCACACCCCTGTTTTTCTTTTGGTGTATGTTCTGGGAATATCCTTAGCATTACATGTGTATCTAGGAATGAAGGTGATCCTTAAAATCCAGCTAAGTGGGTTATGGCTCCACCAAAACTATCAGAGAGAGAACCAGAATTAAGTATCAAGAATCTTTCTAGGCTAAGAGAGGAAATCTGCATTGTCTGTATTCTGGGGTTATCTGATACAGAGGAGAACGTTTTGGTTTTGGGAGTTTTGATATTGTTGTTGTTGTTTACAGAGAATGAACTAAAAAAATCTCCAGGATTTCAAGGCCTAGAATAAAACATTTCATTAGGTCTTCTGTATTCCAGTATTTCTACTCAGTAATCAGATTTAAATTTAAATACACATTGGTCATAACTTTGAAGGATAACAGAAGCCACATCAGGGCAAAGAACAGCATACAGTGGGGTACCTCGGAGGAGTGGCTGTTATATAGGGAAAGGAAAAGAGACACCTTAGACTTGCTAGTTTAGTCCATGAGGGCTGCTATAAAAAATACCAGATACTGGGTGGCTTATAAATGACATTTATTTCTCACAGTTCTGGAGGCTGGAAAGTCCAATAGCTGATCCAGTGTCTAGGGAGAACCTACTCCCTGGCTCACAGCAGCTGCCTCACATGGCAGAAAGGATGTGGGCTCTGTAGGACCTCTTTTATAAGAGCATTAATCCAATTTGTGAGTGTTCCATACTAGTGACCTAATCACCTCCCAAGAGTTCCATTCCAAATACCATCAAGTCAGGGATTAGGTTTCCACATATGAATCTGGGGGAACACAGTCTATGGCACTCACTGTATTTTTCTTTGAAATTCGAAGATGTAAGTGATAGTTCTGGCCAATTCCTTCCAACGTGTTAAAAACCTTCAAAAACACAACTAAAAGACCCACAACTCAATGCCTTCAAAATGAACATGAATGTTGGGAATGACCTTACTATTTCACCTCTCCTCCCCACATACAGTCCAGGTTTCCCTCTAGGTCCAGCACTTTAGAGGTCTCCGCACAGTCCTAGCATGCACATGCACACATACACACACACATGCACACACCCACAGAGACAGAAAGTGTGTGTGTACACTACAAATAGAAGTCTGGAATAATGGAATTTTATCTTACTGCAGACCAGCCTTTAACTTTTGAAAAGTCCAGGGCAAGATTAAAAATAGTAATAACAATAAAAATAAATAGAAGCCCATATGCCGTATGTTTAAGTGCTTGTTATAAATCAATCTAAAACTGTTACGTAAATTGTTTTGTCTTCCTATTCTTATAAACACAACATTCATAGCATGTATTTTGGGCTCATGTGCCTGTAGGTGGGCTGGGCAGCTCTATTTCCATGTCTCATTCCAGTTCACATGCTAGAGGTACAGCAAGGACCTGCTAGAGGAACATCTAGGAACAACAAGGGATGCCCTTCTGGTGATAGAAAAGCACAGAGTGATACCAACCTAGCAAGCTTTCACCATATTTGCTAATTTCTTTTAGGTTAAAATAAGTAATATAGCAAAATACAAAGTCAAGGAGACAGGAAGCACATTCTATCTAAAAATAAAACAAAGCCATGACAAAGGAATAAATAGATTATTTTACTGGAGCAAAGGAAGATTTGGGATTAGTTATTCAATGTACCTCACTCAAAGGCACAGTTCTTCCTGTTCAATCACCCTACTTTGACTTTGGAATTTTGGCACAGGCTTATTTTCATGGCTTGCCTTGGGTATTTTAAAATTTGCTTCTTGGGAAAAGGAGTAATATTAAAAAAAAAAGTATAATTAAAAGCCTATCACAAATTAATGTCACTTTTGAAAAAAAAGTACCAAACAAAAGTTTCAGTAGATTAAAAAAATGAATATAGTTCAGCTCCCGAATCTGCCATAAAATAGTATATCCTCCTGAACGTTGTACTGTCTAACTAAACATTAAAAGGCTTTCTTTTAAGCAAATCCACAAATAACAGTAAAATAGCTAAGCATTTGTATAGTTGTGAATTTAAGCTTGGAGGATAACATATAATTTATAAACATTCCATTTCTAACTCTATATCTTCAGGCATTTGCATATTTTGAATTTTTTTTTGTTTTCTTTCCCAAAGAGAAAATCTGTGAAAAACTAGGTGTCATGCCATACTCAATAGACAAACATTTTTTAGGAAAAAAATGTTAATATTAACATTTAATATTAATCACCAGGCAGCAATTTTTTATAATGGAATTCCTTGGATGAATAATTGTTTTTCAAAAGATGTATAATATTTTTCAATTTAATTCATGTTTAATTCAGAGTAGGATTTTTTTTTTAATTGGACAAAAGGTAGTATCTGGCATCCTGGGTTTTAGAATCTAGTTGGTCAGATAAAATATAGTTGGAAAACAGGCATAAAACTGATACCAAGTTCCTTTTGAGATGACGTAAAATAAAATAGATATTATCAGTCAAAATATTATCTGCCCTTTTATTGGAGAGAACTAAAAAGAATGACCATTTGACACATAAAAAGGTGTTAGCCTTCAATTTTCAATGGGCAGTCTATCAGTTGAGGCTAAGTCAGGAAACCAGAGCAAATGATGAGTGTTACAAGGAATGAAGGATAAAATACGAGAATTACAAGTTATTTAAATGTAGGTGGACCTAGGAAAGTGAAGGACTTGGAAGTAGGAGTTGTAAGATCAGAGGAATAGTTACTAATGACTTTCATCTGAAGCACTGGCACAGAGACAAGTTAGAACTTGCAGGAAAATATAAGAAGACTGTGTAACTCACTGCCAGAGAGGACCTGGCAAGGGAAGAGATTGTGGAGAGTTCTGTACAAGCTTCTGTGGGCCTGTAGCCAAGATTTTGTGGGTTGAAGCAGCTGTTGGTCAGCATGGCCAGCAACTGAGATGAACTGGAGCCGGAGGAGAGAACAGGCAGTCCACCAGGCACCTCGCTACACATCGTGTCTGACCATTATAACTTTTGCAGAGTAATGTCCTTGGCTCTCCTATGCCTTCCAAAACTCATAAAAGTTCATCTAACTGGCCAACTCCATCCCATAACTGTATAGAAAGAGGATTCTAGAAATGTAGGTCCCAACCTTAGCCAGGAGTTCACACAATAAGTCAACAATAGACAATTCAGCACAGTCTGAAGGTCTGCTTAGCTCCCAAGGAGAGTATTTTCCAGATGTTACCAAGAATAATGGAAAAGGATGACTCCCAGAAGGTAGAGCTAACAGTCAGAAAATATAACAAACAAAATCTACTCAAAGCAACAGAAACCAGTATGTAAGCTTCGAACAGTCCCCATTCCAGAGCAGAAAGATCTTGCTCAATAGGTTTTCAGAATTTGTATGGTCCGGTAACTGTTCTGTGCCTTTCACTGTTCTCCTTTCCAAATAGAAGAGCTTACTCTGGTTATCCTGTCCCTATTCTTCCATCCAGTTAGTGTTCAGCTTGTCTCATGTATTTGAATAGTTTTCAGGTCAGCAAACGATAGCCTGCAGTCTGAATCCAGCTGTTGTCCATTTTTGTAAGTAAAGTTTTTGTATATGTGCTGCCGAAGCGAGCACTGTAAGTAAAGTTTTTGTAAGTAAAGTTGGGGAACACAGTCACATCCAGCCCATCTGTTTACATATTATCGATGGCTGTTTTTGCATTACCAAGGCGGAGTTGAATAGTTGTGACAGATTGCATGACACAAAGCCTAAAATATTTACTAATCTGGAACTTAACAGACATTATGCCAACTCCTGAATAAGATCTGTACATTATAATGACTGGCTATGTCTCTCAAGTCTCTCAATCTTAGTTCCAGTGACAGAATTTCATAGTAGTATATAATGATCCTTCTCATATCTTTTAACAACTGCATACTATAGCATAAGTGGGAAATAGGATCTCAATATAGCTTTAAATTGTCTTTTGAGTATCCAGTGATATTGAGCATCTTTGCAAATAAGGGCTATTTTTATTTCTTGTTTATTATCTGTCAATTTAAAGCTCTTACCCATTTTTCTATAGGACCTATAGAATGTTTTTCTTCTGTGTGAGTTCTTTATATATTAAGATTATTAAGCTTTGTCCATAATATAAATTGCAAATATTTTTCCCATTTTGTCATTTGTATTTCACTCATGGTAAGTATTCTTTATTTACTTGTTTTTGTCATGCAAAGGTTTGTTGTCATTTTTAATATTTTATGCTGTGAAATTATCAAAATTTTCTCTTAATGCTTTTATGTCTTGCATTATAGTTTGGCAGTTTCTCCTATGCCTAAGCTACGTGATTTTCACCCATGTTTTGTTCTAATACTGCTGTGATTTGATTTAACTCTCTGTCACATTTGGAATTTGTTCTAGTGTGCATGATAGAAACTGGGACCAATTTTCTCTTTTTCTCTACTATCATCCACTTATGTCAATACCAGTTTTTAAATAAATATGAGTTCACCTTTTCCCTATTTATATGAAATTATTTTAGACTACATTTTCATATGTACTTAAGTCTATTTCTTCCTTGTACTTATGCTATAATGCTATACTATTTTAATTATAGAGGTTTTGTAGTATGATTTAATATATCATAGGACTAGGTTCCTCTCATTGTGCTTTTCCTTTTTGTGAGATTTACATGCTATTCTCATTTTTTTCCTTCAGATCAGTTGTATAAACAACATTTCTAGCATCAGGAAAGAAAAACAATAATGGAACTTTTATTGAGATTGTATTAAATATATTAACCTAAAAATAACTGACATCTTTATGATGTTAAGCTGTCCTGTCCAAAAACATATCTTGGATTTTTTCAAGTGTACCTTTAAATCTTTCAACAGTGATTTATAGTTTTTCTTACCGAGGCTTTGGCAATTTCTTACTGAGCTTATGCCTAGGTATATCTGTGTGTGTGTGTGTGTGTGTGTGTGTGTGTGTGTGTGTTTAATCATGAATTGGTTCTTCTAATGCATTATAACTTCAAATAGTATTTGTTTATTTATACACATTTAAATATATATGTATGAAGTTTATTCAACTTTCATCTGTCTATCTTCATTAAATTATACCATTGCTTGCAGTATGTTTTACACAGGTCTTTGAGGTTTTTAATCATATAATCACACCATCTGAAAATAGAGATGCTTTAATGCTTTAACTTGTTGCTTAAGAATTCAACTTTAATTATTATTACTTTTAAGATATTATTTATTTATTTGAGAGAGTGAGAAAGAGAGAGCATGAGAAGGGAGAAGGTCAGAGGGAGAATCAGACTCCCCATGGTGCTGGGAGCCAGATGCAGGACTCAATCCCAGGACTCCAGGATCATGACCTGAGCTGAAGGCAGATGGCCAACCAACTGAGCTACCCAGTCGCCCTCAATTTTAATTGTTACTAAATTAATCAGATAACCCAGGGATAAAGAAATCTGTTTTATACTTTTCAAAAAACTGTAAAAATCTGAGTTGAAAGACTGGGTTTATTTTATTTCATTTGTTCTTACTAATTCCATCAGTCAAAAGCACTACCTGAGTTACAATATACCAAAAATTTTAGAGTGAAATCCTTAAAAATACTTCAAAAGCTTATAGGTATATTTTTAAAAAATATATGACCTCGAGTTTACAGGCATTATCTCTTACTTAATTGAATAAGTTACATAAAAGAACAGAATCAGCCCTAAGCAAAACTATCCAAAGATTAGTATGAATTCTTCTTTTGCAATTGGTAATCCTTTCTTAGGTCTCCCAAGTTCCTCAAGGCCCTTGGTTATGTAAGTAACCCAATACACTCTAAGAATCCTAAAAAGGAAGCCCCCTAATTTGGAGATCCTCTTTACTTTTGTCCTTCCTTGTTCCCATCTGACTTAGCAGAAGCTGAACTGGTATTAAAATAATTTTACCCAAGCACTATAAGCATAACTTGACTCATTTCATCTAGCATGTAAATATAGTTTGAAAAGGAACCAACCAAACAAACACACAAACAAAAAAGCTAGTAAGAATAAAGCTAGTAAAGAAAAAGCTAGTAAGAATAAAGCAGTGATGATTAAATAAACTCAGAATAAACTTTAAAACCTTTAACAAAAATTATATTCCTTATTTAGAGAGCACTCTTTTAAAAAAACAGCCATAAGGGGTCCCAGAGTTGCAGGTCTGGAATACCATCTAGCTCCATTCAACTCTCTCCCATCCTTTCCCCAGTTAGGCTTGAATTTTCTAAACAACAGTGAATAATGGACAACAAAAAGCCTGACAGAAGATTTATGAGGTCTTTATATGTATATATAAATATTTGTGCCATATATTTTATACATTTGTGTATAAAAATGTATTGATATAATCTATATATTATTTATATAATTTACATATAAGTTATAATTACATTTTACATATTATATAAATTATATTATATATGATATATAATCATAGATAATATATAATACAATAATATATAACACTATTGTATTATATATATAATTATATAATTATATATATATTATATATATATATAATTATATAATAATATAATATTATATTATATATAATATGTAATATATATAATTATAATATAATTATATAATTATATATAATTATAATATATATTATATAAATTATATAATTTATATATATTATATAAATATCTTAAATTCTATAAATATGATAATCTGAAAATATAAGTATTTTATTATATATTGTTTACATTAAAATATAATCCATATAATATTATCTTTATATGATTAAAATAATTATATATATCTTATTATATAAAATTTATTCATATTTATGCCATATCTCCTGGTCTGTGAATTCTGCGTGTCTTTAAATTTGGAAGGAAGAGCCTTTCAATTACAGTGGGATCAAGCTAGAATGTATGCAAAAATTAGTACAAGACCATATCCATAATTGTTGAAACAAAATAGATGTTAATTACCTATTATATGAACACCCTATTAATATGTTATGTCAATACTATCACATTCGTCTGTGAAAGATGTGGTATTGTGTTAAATATCCAAAAGTGTACTGAGATTTTATGACTAGAATCAAACTCTATAGTAAACTTTGTACAATCATTTTTTTTCTGATATGCACAACTAGTTACAAGTATTTTCTTCAAAAGTCTGTTGTGATATATACAACTAGTTACAAGTAAAGATTTTCTTCAAAAATCTAGAGAAAAATGTTGCTATGGCCAATGCCAGAGAAACTATTGTCTGTGCTCTCTTCTAGGATTTTTATGGTTTTAGGCCAGTAATCTATTTTGAGTTTATTTTTGTATACAGTGTGAGAAAGTGGTCCAGTTTTCTTAACACCATTTGTAGACGACACTGCCTTTTTCCCATTATAGAGTCTTGCCTCCTTTGTCAAAGATTAACTGACCACATAATCATGGGTTTATTTCTTGGCTCTCTGTTCTGTTCTATTGATCTATGTGTCCATTTTTGTATCAGTACCATAGTATTTTGATTACTACAGATTTGTAGTATATCTTGAAACCTATAGTTTTATTCTTCTTTTTCAAGATTGCTTTGCTATTTGGGGGTGTTTTGTGGTTTCATATAAATTATATGATTATTTGTTCTATCTCTGTGAAAAGTGTTTTGGTATTTATCTAGGGAATCCTTAAATTTATAGATTTGTAGATTGCTTAAATTTATAGATTGCTTTTGGTAGCATAGACCTTTTTTTTTTTAAGATTTTATTTATTTATTTGACAGAGAGAGATCACAAGTAGGCAGAGAGGCAGGCAGAGAGAGAGAGGAGGAAGCAGGCTCCCTGCTGAGCAGAGAGCCCGATGCGGGACTCGATCCCAGGACCCTGAGTTCATGACCTGAGCCGAAGGCAGTGGCTTAACCCACTGAGCCACCCAGGCGCCCCGGTAGCACAGACCTTTTAACAGGATTTATTTTTCCAATCCATGAGCATGGATTATTTTTCCATTTCTTTGTGTCCTCTTCAATTTCTTTCATCAGTGCTTTACAGTTTTCAAAGTACAGGTATTTCACCTCTTTGGTTAAGTTTATGGCTAGGTATATTATTATTATTATTATTATTATTATTAAATATTAGTGCAATTGTAAATGGGATTGTTTTCTTAATTTCTCTTTCTGCTGTGTCATTATTGTTGTATAGAAATGAAACACATTTCTATACATTGATTTTGTAGCCTGTGACTTTACTGAATTCATTTATTAGTTCTAGAAATTTTTTGATGAACTCCCTCAGGTTTTCTATACATAGTATCATGTCATCTGCTCATGGGGAAAGTTTTACTTCTTCCATACCAACTTGGATGCCTTTTATTCCTTTTCCTTGTCTGACTGCTGTGGCTAGGACTTCCAATACTTTGTTGGATTAAAATGGTGAGAGAAGACAATGTTTTCTTGTTCCTGATCTTAGGAGAAAAGCTCTCATCTTTCTACCATTGAGTATGACATTAGCTATGGGATTTTCAACTATGGCCTTTATTATGTTGAGATATGTTCCCTGTAGCCCTACTTTATTGAAGGTTTTTATCATGAATGGATGTTGTATTTTGTAAAATGCTTTTTGTGCATCTGCAGAAATGATCATATGGTTTTAATCCTTTCTCTTGTTAACGTGATGTATCTTGTTGATCAATTTGCAAATATTGAATTACCCTTGTATCCTGGGCATTAATCTCACTTGATTGTGGTGAATGATTTTTCAAAATATATAGTTGGATTCATTTTGCTAATATTTTGTTGAGGATTTTTGCATCTATACTCCTCAGAGATATTGGCCTGTAGGTCTTTTTATGGTGTCTTTATCTGGTATCGGTATTAAGGTAATGCTAGTTTTTTAGAATGAATTTGGAAGTCTTCATTCCTCATCTATTTTTTTGGAATAGTTTGAGAAGAATTGGTACTAACTGTTCTTTAAATGTTTGGTAAAATTCACCTATGAACCTCTCTGATCCGGGACTTTTATCTATTGGGAGTTTTTTTATTACTGATTCAATTCAAATGGGGAGTTAAAGAACCCTACTATTATTGTATTATTATTAATTACTTCCTTTCTGTTTGTTATTAACTACTTTATGCATTGGGTCTCATGTTGGGTGCATAAATATTTAAAATTGTTATATCTTGTTGTATTGTGACCTTTATGATTATTTAGTATTCTTCTTTATCTCTTGTTATTGTGTCTGTTTTAAAGTCTATTTTGATATAATTATTGCTATCCCAGGTTTTGTTTTTTTAATACCCATTTTTTTAAACACATGATTAATGTTTTCCCATCCCTTCACCTTCAGTCTGTATGTATCTTTAGGTCTGAAATGAGTCTCTTGTAGGCAGCCTATAGATGAGTCTTCTTTTTATCCATTCCATCCTCCTTGATTGGAGTGTTTAATACACTTACATTCAAAGTAATTATTGATAGGTATGTATTTATTGGCATTTTGTTACTCCTGTTATGGTTGTTTTGTAGATGTTCTCTGTTCCTTTCTCCTGCTCTTTTCTCTCATGGGTTGCTCTCTTTCTTTAGTGATATACTTGGATTCCTTTCTCCTTATATTTTGCATATCTATTACCAGTTTTTTCTTTGTGGTTACCATTAGGTTCATATATAACAGCTTATGCATATTGCAGTCTATATTAAATGGATGGTTTCTTGACCATCTCTTGAGTTTGAACCAATTCTTTATCTCCCCCCACACACATGCATTTTAGGTATATGGTGTCATACTTCACATCCTTTTGTTTTGTGAAAACCTTGACTGATTTTTAAAAATATACTTAATTTTACTCCTTTTGTTTTTCCTACATTTATTCTATTTACGGGCTTTCCATTCACTAAGTGCCCTTTAATATTTCTTGTAGGGCTAGTGTGTGGCCATGAATTTCTTTAACTTTTATTTGTCTTAGAAGCTCTCTCTCTCTCCTTCTATTCTGAATGATAGCTTTGCTGGATAGAGTATTTTTAGTTGCAAGGTTTTTTGTTTTGTTTGTTTTGTTTTTTTAGTACTCTGATTATGCCACTCCCTTCTGGCCAGCAGTTTCTGCTGAAAAATCCACTGACAGCCTTATGGGATTTTCCTTGTATGTGACTATCTTTTTATCTCTTGCTGCTTTTAAAATTCTCTCTTTATCACTACTCTGTGCCATTCTAATTACTATGTGTCTTGATGTGGACTTGTCTGGGTTGATTTTGTTGGGGGCTCACTGTGCCTTCTGGATCTGGTATGTTTCCTTCCCCAGGTTATGAAAGTATTTAGCCATTATTTCTTCAAATAAATTTTCTGCCCTTTCTCTTTTTTCTTCTAGGATTCCTGTAATGCAAATGTTATCACACTCGATGGAGTCACTGAGCTCCCTAAGTTGATTCTCATTTTGCATATTTTTTCTCCCAACTTCTCAGCTTGATTACTTTACATTACTCTGTCCTCCAAGATGCATTCATTCTTCTGCTCCCCCTAGCCTGCTATTTATTCCATATAGTGTATTTTTTAAAGATTTATTTATTTTAGAGAGGGAGGGAAAGAGCACATGGGGGAAGAGAAGAGGAAGAGGGAGAGTCTCAAGCAGACTCTGTGCTGAGTGAGGAGCCCAATGGATGACCCTGAGAGCACGACTTGAGCTGAAACCAAAAGTCAAATGCTTAACGAACTGTACTACCAGGTGCCCCCCATCTATTTTTAATTCTATTTAGTGTGTTCTTCAAATATGGCTCTTTATTTATGTTTGTTAAGGGTCTCACTGATGTCGTCCACTCTT
The DNA here is from genome assembly GCF_020171115.1 of Neogale vison. NCBI lineage: Eukaryota > Metazoa > Chordata > Mammalia > Carnivora > Mustelidae > Neogale > Neogale vison. Next base: position 92,610,980 of record NC_058093.1, on the reverse strand, counting down.
TTCTCAAGTCCAGTGAGTATCTTTAAGATTACTACCTTAAATTCTCTATCAGGCATATCACTTAAATACATTTAGCTTAGGTCGCTTGTCCCATTCTTTCATTTGGGACATATTCTTCTGTCTCCTCATTTTGTCTAACTCTATGTGTTTGTTTCTATATATTAGGAACATCTCCTGCTATGTCTCCTGCTCTTGAAGGTAGTGACCTTATGAAGAAGAAGTCTTATAGATCCCTGTAGTACAATATCCCCTGTTCACCAGAACTTGGTGGTTCAATGATGTCTCCTATGTGTGTTGCATGCACCCTATATTGTGGCTGAACCACATTTGAGTTAGACTCCAGGTTTGGACTGAAGTCAAAGGTCATAGTTTTAATGAGTCTAAATCTTAAATCAACTCTGAGTTTTCAGGGGGAGGAGACTTACCACATGTTAGAAATATATTCAGTCACAAGGAAATCTTAGGTTTCCTCTCTGACCATTCCTTAACTTTTAATAAATATACACAATTTAGCACTGGTAGGGGATAATATTTAAATATACAGTAGCTAATAAGCTAAGCTCTTTGAATTCTGAGACACTTAGTGTACTTTCCTTGTACCATCTACAAAACCCAATAAATATCAGAGGAACAATGTGCTGTTCCTGTTCAATACTCATGGAAAATTGATCTATTTAGAACTATTTATATATATTATATATAAAAGAATATTAAGAAATTAAAAATAGAGCTATCCTATAACCCTGCAATTGCACTACTGGGTATTTATCCTAAAGATACAGATGTAGTGAAAAGAAGGGCCATCTGTACCTCACTGTTCATAGCAGCAATGACCACAGTCGCCAAACTGTGGAAAGAGCCAAGCTGCCCTTCAACAGATGAATGGATAAAAAAAATATATATATATGGCCCATATATACAATGGAGTATTATGCCTCTTTCAGAAAGGATGAATACCCAACTTTTGTAACAACATGGATGGGATTGGAGGAGATTATGCTGAATGAAATAAGTCAAGCAGAGAGAGTCAATTATCATATGGTTTCACTTACTTGTGGAACAAGTTCCTTGCATAAGGAACATGTTCCTTATGTGGAACATAAGGAATAACACAGAGGACATTGGGTGAAGGAGAGGAGAAGTGAGTTGGGGGAAATCAGAGGGGTAGACAAACCATGAGAGACTGTGAACACTGAGAAACAAACTGAGGGTTTTGGAAGGGAGTAGGTGGGTGTTTGGGTGAGCCTGGTGGTGGGTATTAAGGAGGGCATGTATTGCATGGAGTTCTGGGTGTGGTGCATAAACAATGAATCTTGGAACACTGGAAAAAAAAGAAAAAAGTAAAATAAAATAAAAATGTCTGGTTTCGGGGAAAAAAAAGCAAAAATTCAAGTAACCTGAAATTCATTAATAATTGGCTAATTAAATAAATTTCCTTCCTGCCTAATATTAAAATAAGTAAGTAAGTAAATAAATAAATAAATAAACTAAAATTATGGTGGGGGAACCAGAATTCAAAACGTTTTAAAATAAAGTTTCCTGAGGCCAGGAATCATATCATTCTCATGTTATTATATCTTTCTCATCTTTTTGTGTGGAATATACTGACCATCAGGAGAGACCTTTCCCAATATTATGCATCCAGAAAGGAAGGCTTGTTCCAGGAATTTTCTCCCTACCCTGAATCAGCACAGATTCTGGTTCTCTTCTTCCTCCCTCTCAGATGCCTGTTATTTTCAGTACACAAACCTGGTCACTGACAAGTTTTAAGAAGTAACCCCTTCAAAGGCACTTGGATTATCAATATCCTCTTAATAATCCAAATAGAAGTGGTGGTGGACTTTAAGAACTAAATAAACTAGTGCTCACAGTGCAGGGTTTACATGCTTAGGTAAGAAAGTCAGCTTAATGTTCTGTTTTCAAACCCTACTGTGGCCCAATGAGGTAGGTATAAGTGTCTCCATTTTAAAGATGAGCATACTGAAAATTGCTATGGTGTTTCTCAAAGCATGGCCTAAGACTTGTATTGTTACCATCATATGCGCTAATTCTTGGGTCCAATCTGGAACTATTGTACCAGAGACCCTGGAGAGGGAACCAACACTTTTGAGTAATAAGCATGCTAAAGTTTGAGAACCATTGCTTTAGAAAATTTAGAAAAGCAGAGCTTGGAATTGAATCCAGGCATCCTATGCCAATCTCTCAATCTCTATTGTAGCCTATTTCCTCATGTTGGGGAGTCAGCCACTCTCCCACTCCCCTCAAAAGGCCAACCCTATACTAGAGTTCAAATTCAGTAAGGAAAAATATGAATGCAGTTCCTAGAAAGGTCTCACAACTGCAGGATTTTAAAGAATTCTTAAGAATAAGTTTACACTTAAACCCAAAGAAGTAAAGAATACCAAAGAATATATATATATATATATATATAATTTTCCTACTTAAAATAAAACACCTAATGATTTTTTGCTCTGGACATAGAGATCAGGAGGACCTACTAAGTAGACTTTACACTAATTTTCTTCAGTGATTTCTTCAAAATTTCTCTTTATGAGGTCATAAAAATGACTTTCTTTTTATCTGATCTGATATTGACAATGAGTAGATGCTTAAGAGGTACAGTAGTTCAAGAGTTCATATACTTATAATTTTATGTTCATATACTTATAATTTTGTGTCCTAATTAGCCATATTTTCTTCTTTGACTTGAGCAGATATATAAAATCCTCTAAGAAGAGAACATATAAGAATGATGATTACTATGGAAGATTTTCTCTAAAAGTATCCTTACCACCAATCACTGGCATTCTGTCATATTTAGTCATTCATCCTATTGTGTTAAGATCTCCATCCTCTTCCTTTCAAATAAAAATGCTACTGAAAATGGGAACTTTCTAAACCACTGTCCTATATAAATGATCAAACGGAATGAGAGAATGTGGATCTTGAATCTATTGGGTTCTTCTGGGATAGGGAGTGAAGGGATTCAAAGTTCTCCAAAGGATGACTCCAGGTGCCAAACGCAAACCTGTGCATTAGACATTAGTCTGCAAAAGCCAGCAAAGGCCTTTATTCTTGAAATTAATACAAAGTTTCAGAAGGATCTTTCTGTGTTTATAGTTTCATTTGAGAAATGTTAGCTCTGTGATCCACCAAGGATTAAGGTAAAAATATTAAGTACAAGTATTGCCAAACATACACATAGCAATGTCATACAGGTAACCCATAACTAGGTTATGAAATAAGATGACCACTTTGTATATAAATAATAAACAGAAAGATAGATTGACAGAGAATTTCACATATATGTACCTGCATGATATATTTAATCAGAGCCAAACACACAAAGACTATGCAAATTAAAATTAAGAAGCCCAATTCCAACCTTTCCGTCTATACATATTAACCCAACAACTTTTGTCTAATTGGCATCATAAAGGTACGCTATTTAGGTAAAAGGTCAGTGATAACAAGATACACAGTGGTTATGGTCAATCTCATTAGAGTCTCTTTAGACAGTAAGGAGTCTGGGTCCTCATTAAATTAGCTGACTTGAGGTCCCAAAGTTACAAAATTAATATCTCCACCCTCTGAAAGCCATCACTAGGTAGCATGTCCAATTACACTCAACAAGCATCAGCATGTTTAGGCTTTAAATGCTAGAGTCAGTTGCTGGAGATGCATTGGGCATGATTCCAAGGCCTTCCTTAGTATGAAAATAAACATATATTCAAATGAGGGTAAGCAATGACCTAATGGGAAATGTTCAGTCAAGCTTCTAAGAACCAGTTCAGACTGGCACCTTTATGCCTTACAGTTTCATCTGCCCCTCCCAGTCAGTGGAATGACTAGGCACCAGTACAGAGTTGAGGTGGGGAGGGGAATAGTGGTCCTTGCAGAAGTCCAGGTGTTTTGCCTAAACACGATTATGACAACATATCCAACAGTGGCAGCATCCCATCTGCAAAAGCCTGATAGCTCTATCAGCCCCTGCTCTTTCAAGCAACTCTGGAGGCCCCCTTTTCATTCTCAGCTTGAGGCTGATCTCAATGGGCTGAAGGAGTATGAGAAACTGAGATAAGTGCTAGCTACAATTATAGAGATACGTTTGTGCTGCTGTAATTAGAGTTGTGTCAGCGCTTCCATTAACCTTTGCATTGCCAGCATTTTCCCAGCTGGCAATCTAAGTGAGTAACAGCATTTAAATTAGGAAGGAACATAGCTGCTGAGTTACAGGCCCATGAAAAGGGTGAAAATGGACAGCAGTAGATAGAGACAGCCTCTCCTGAGTTGCTAAACAGGTAGAGCAGGGAATGGGAAGGTTTATGAGTGGCTCCCACACCACTGTTCTCATTTCTCTGATGCTGAAATGATTTCTGGTGTTGAGTTGGACTTCTGTGTCATCTGATAGAATCTGGGCACTGGAAGGCTCTCAAGAATTTCCTGGGCCTTCCTTCACCTGAGTTAGGTTTCTTGAACAAATACTTCTTTTAAATAGTGTAGAATGATTTTCAGACCATTTTGAAACAGAATATACAGAATTTTTAGATTATCAGTGGAGTTTAATAACTCTTTGTATCTAGACCCAGCAACTCATTTGACCCTCAATCATCTAAGATGCATAGAATACGTGTTGTTAGAGTCCTCTGACAGAGGTTGAAAATGAAAAGCAGAACAGTTAAGTAGGTTTCCAAAAATCACACAGGTTAATTCTAGGGCCAATCCCAACCTAAGTATATTAATTCATTCATATCTAAGTCAGATCACATTAGTCTTTATTACTAAGGACTAAAAGTGAAAGTACTCTTTCTTCCCTGTACCAGAAGCCAGGTTTAGTTGCTTAATCAAAAAATAAAAGAAAAAAGCTCTGAGCTTGAGAAAGCTTATTATAATCACAATAAATATTTATCAGACATGTATGTAAAATTTTTTTCTTTACTAACTTCTTTCAGCATCTGAAAACTTTTTCACTAAAATTCTTGTTCATTCCTATGCTATTCAACCTTCAACTGTTAAAACTGAAAACAAAACAATGATCTCCAAAAAACCAGATTCCATTTTTCCTCACCATATTTGTTTTGCTTCAAATATATAAGCATAAAACTAAAATAAATGATACTGCCATTACCTTTTTACCTACACCATCAGATTCTCTTTCCTAAAAAGTTAAGCTTAGGAATTTTGAAGTGGCACTAATATGAATTCGTTTTTTGTTTTTTTCTTATTATTAATAGGTTAAAAGTCAGTTGTGTTAATTTAGTTCACCTAAATCTGGTTTGGAATGCTATTTTCTCATCAATATTTAAGGCCAATTTCTTTTTTCTTTTTTTAGTGTGTAAAGTACATTTTTATTTTTTTCATTTTTTATTTTCATTTTTTATTAACATATAATGTATTATTAGCCCCAGGAGTACAGGTCTGTGAATCTCCAGTTTTACACACTTCACAGCACTCACCATAGCACATACCCTCCCCAATGTCCCTATAAGGCCAATTTCAACTCCATCTGGCCCAGTCATCCAACTGATATTTACAACAGTAGATCAGCTTGGATAGTACAAGTCTGAGTTGATTATCAAGAAATTCAAAGCTAAATTTCAAATGGCTTTGGGATAAATTAATGATTCCCAGATTTGCTGATACAAAAATAGTCAGGGGCCATTTTTAAAAATATAGATTTCTAGATTCTTCTGGGGTTCTCAGTTGTAAGATGTGTCCCCAGATGATTATTTTGATCAACTAATTTTGGGAAACATAGTGCTAAATGCTCATTATAAGTGAAAATCAAATATAATGCAGGAATCATGGTTGCCTTTTTTTAAGATGTTAGGGGTTCATCCTAATTCAAGAAATTGAAATTGTGTCAGTGGAACTTGAAAAAATAAAAAATAGTATGGAATATAACTATTTCCCACGATGTAATACATTTTACAGAATTTTGGTTATAATTTTGTCTGCAGGCATCAATCATTTTTAAAATCAGTATGTCACAAAGAGCTAAGCCAGCTATAGCCCTGTTCTTGGCCTAGAGTGCTTAATAAATATTTCATTAAAGAATGAATGGAGAAACTGACTCATGTCCCAACCTCTCCATAAAGCTCTCACCCACCTTTCTACCAATGTGTAATATCCTTTTCTTACAAATATAGTCTACTCCACCTCCACAATGCACTTGATCCAATTATGTTCTATTGGTTCTGTAAGCCAGCAAAATGTAGTAAAAAGAAATATAGATTTAGATCCAGACTCACATGGACAAATATCTTAAATTCTCATCTGCAAAACGAGGATTGCTGAGTGTCTCACAGAATTGTTAAGGGGATTAAATGAGCAATGTCTGCCAAGTACTAGACTATAAACTACTTGAAAGCATGAATCTTTGTCTTCTCAGCACTAAAAATAATGCCAAAGTCACTGTACGAGCTTAGTTTATTGTACTCTCCTTCCATCCTTCCTTCCTTAAGTAATCTACTAATCCGTCAAAAACAGTCTTAGATTTCTTTATATTCCTTTGCCCCATCCTTCATCAATTACACTGAGCACATAATATATGATCAAAGAATTGTTGATTTAGAAAGAGCAAAAAAAAAAAAAAGGGAAAAGGAAAATAAGAAGAGGGAGAGAAAGATGGAACACTGAAGGAAAAAGAAAAGATATAAAGGAAAAGCACTGCATATATTAGGGAGAGTTGTCTTATTCTCAATAGTTCTCCTAGGTGCCACAGAACTAGCCCTCAGTGCAGACCAAAATTGGCATCTTAAGATCACAAAGCAGGAGCTGTTTCTCACAGCAATAATTGTTTGCACTTACTTTTATTTCTAATAACTTAGGTTTCAGAAACAAGAGCAAATGTTTGATTTTACCCACACTGCACATTATTCTCTCTGGAATATAGTTTTTATTCGCTGAGGTATCTCTGCTTATTTGCAAAGCTCAAAATTTCTTTCAAATATAATTCATGTAGTTTTTAATCTTTAAAATAAAATGGGAAAAAAAGTAAGAATTATATACTATGAGAAATCTTCACACTCTTAGCTCCAAAGGAAGGAGGAAATGAAAACAAGAGGGAAAAATTTCTTTGGTGGCTTTCATTTAATTAGTATCTGTATTTTAGAGCTAAAAAGCCATTAGAAGGGCACCTGGATGGCTCAGTGGCTTAAGCCTCTGCCTTCGGCTCAGGTCATGATCTCAGGGTCCTGGGATCAAGTCCTTTACCAGGCTCTCTGCTCAGCGGGGATCCTGCTTCCCCTCCTCCCCCTGCCTGCCTCTCTCCCTACTTGTGATCTCTCTCTGTCAAATAAATAAATATTAAAAAAAATACATTAGAAGTGATTGACAGTGGCCTTATTTTACAGATGAGACCCAAAACTGACCCAAAACACAACCAGAGTTTAAGTGACTCATCTAAGAATAAATGAGTCAAAACTACAAGCAGGACAAATAATTTATACCTAGAGAAACTTTATAGAATTCTTACATTTTAGATACATAAATTATCTGAGAATCTCCTAAATCTAACATATCACTCCAAATAGAAATACCCAATATGATATGCCTGATAGTCTTGGCTAAATAGTACCCATGAGGGCTAATCACTCCCTTACAGTAGCCATCCCATTCAATTTATGAGATTTAATTTTTACACCAAACAATAATATCCCTTCTAACTTTTATTCCTAGATTTGATTTTTTATGAAGTAGATTAATTATCCTCCTTTTTCTTATTTTACAGTGTTCTTTCAAGCACTTATTATATTCTAGATTTCTAAATATTTCATGACCTTTGTCTCCTCCAGATATTCTTTAGTCAGTATTTATACTGATGATAATGATAATAAAGATGAAATAATAATGAGAACAACCTACATCTATCAAGTGACTTCTATGTGTCAGGCATTATGAAGAGTCATTATTATCTCTGTTTTGTTCTGTTATATAACCATAGCACCTAGAACAATGCCTGGCACATATCAAGAATTCAATAAATACTGGTGGATGGAAGACATCCTCATCAAAACTCTTTGAAACAGGCAGAATTAACCTATTTCATATGTATGAGCATAATTTGAAGCTAGCAATTTTGACCACATAAATTTACACATACACTTAATCATTACTGCTTTATGTTTACAAATGTTTTCTCTCAAATGGTGTAAAACAGCTGTGACCATTGATTCTATTTATTAGCTAGTATACGTAAAGGTTCTGCATCTATAATTAGACTATGGCATTTTAGAGTTCTGTCCATCAGAGTTGATTCCTATAGCAAACAAATAAGTTATTGGTTCTCCACTCTTTGTGTTGTTGTTATTGTTGTTGTAATATTTTATTTATTCACTTATGTTTCTCACCATAGCACATACCTCCACTCTTAACAACAAACAAAGATTTCTTGCCTCAACCCCTGCAAGTTACCTAACCCATTTCTCTTACTCCTTTTTCAGAAAAAACTACTTAAGTGTTATCTACCTCGCTGCCTCCAATTTCTCTCTTGTTATCTTTTAAAATCACTCCATTTGTTTTTTTTTCACGTCCTCCATGAAAACGATTTTCATCATCTCCAATGACTTCCACTGTTCTAAGTTGAACAGTCAATTCATGGTCCTAATCTTATTTACTAGCCACATTGATATAGTCAATCCTCACTTCTCTTCTAACCACTTTCTCCTCTTGCCTTCTAGGACACCAACTCTTTTGGACTCCTCACACCTAACTGAGCACTTTTTCTCAGTTTCCAATGCTCTTCTTTATCCTGAGCTCTTGGTATTGCCATACCCAAGCTCAGTCCTTAGTACCATTTATCTATACTCACTGTCATTGATCTAATCCCTTCTTTTGGCTTTAAACACAATCTCTATGCAAAGATTCTCAAATTTACAAGTTCTGCCCACAACTCTCTAACCAGCATCTTAACCAGATGTTAAACAGAGTATCAAAATACAGCTCCTGACCTCTGTCACTCCTAACCCAATTTACCCATAGGTTTCCCTATCTCACTTGATGCGAACTCCATCATTGCTCAGGTTTAAACCCTTGGAATCAAGGGTTTCTTCTCTTTCAATGAGTCAGAAAATCCTAACGGCAAAAATCTATTTTTTTAACTTAAAAAAAAAAAATCTCCTGGGATGCCTGGGTGGCTCAGTTGGTTAAGCAGCTGCTTCTAGCTCAGGTCTGGGTTTGAGTCCTGCTCAGTGGGGAGCCTGCTTCTCTCTCTGCCTCTGCCTGCCACTCTGCCTGTTTGCGCAGGCAAAAATACCTTATTTAAAAAAATCCCCTGATCGTTTCACTCTTCCATTCAAAACCTAGAAGTGATTTTCCATTTCACTCAGTAAAAGCCAAGTCGTACAATGACCTAGCATGAACTGCCTTAATCCACCCCCTGTTATCTTTTTAACCTTATCTTTATTAATTTACTAAACCTAAAAATTCTATGACAGTTTGCTATCCCTATATTATCGATCAGAAGACTGTTTTGAAGGCTCAAAGAAATTGAGTAATTGATCTAAGATTAAAGTGCATGGCATACAGGATAAAATCCAAGCAGTCTTGTTCATTATCATTATTCCATATGCTTAATTAAGAAGCCACTTGACTTTCATTGCAGAACCTTGAGGAGGTTCAGAAACTGGTAGTATCGATACCCCTAAAATCACAAGATGAATGGGGTTTTAAAACAAAAAGATTCACTAAAAGTCTGATTGAAATTCCACTTTCTATTTTGTACAGACAGGCAATGGATCTTCCCAACCTTGGAAGAAGAATGGTGTCACGTAATGGTGATGGTAAGCCAGAGGACACTGGGCATTATGGAGGGCATGGGGAGCCATCAATTTCCCAGTTTAAAATGAGAAAGTATTTTTCCTTATATTTCTCATCACTATTCCTATGACCATTTCAAAAACAATTTTTAGAGTCTTATCATGTAGGAGTATAGACTTGGCTAAACAGCTTAGTCAAAAAATTAATGAAAATAACAAGTCTGCATTCAAAGACAAACTATTTAATGACTAATTTTTTTAATTGGTTTTAGACTGAGACCTTGTATAACAAGTTTCAGCTTGAAGAAAATTTTTTATGCTGCAGTTATGAACCTCTGATAATAGAAGATCAAATGGAATTTCAAACAGGCCATTAATTGTAACATGCCAATATAATAACAAGAATATTAGAATATTTCTAAACTAAACAAGTTCAATACAGATTAAATACTTTGCTTGAAATTAAACTTTCCCAAATATATACTTTGATATCAAATCTTGAATAGTTAAATACTAAAACTGATAGCAGAAGTTTTTGGTGTCAAATTTCCATAAAATATGTCTGAAGAGCTTACTTCAAATACAGCAACTTTGCAGCTATATAAATTATATTAAGTATTAAATAAATTGGCATTAAGATGGCTGTAGTAGTATAGATTTATAATCTCTTATGTTTTTTTAAAAAAATTAAGGGGAAATGTTATTTTTTTCAGAGTAAATTTTGAGATGTTTGTAACATCTATTTCCCCCAAAAATGTTTACAAAATAGGAAAAAGATTGGTAGACTGTTATTACTGAATGTATTAAGTGCAAATCTTTGGAAAAATAGATGGTATATAAAGGGAACTATTTTGTGATAAAGGAAAAAATATAGGTAGTAGTAGCTACTGTGTTTTTTTTCTTAGAGTGGTGCAGTGGTGTTAGAGAGAATTACATAGATTCCAGCTGTATTTTGAGTTTGATATCAAAAAGACTTGCTGGGGGGAACTAAGGTGGCTTAGCCAGTCAAACATCTGCTTTTGGTTAAGGTCCTGATCCCAGGGTCCTGTGATCAAGCCCCACGTCAGGCTCCTTGTTTGGAAGGGAGCCTGCTTCTCCCGCTGTCTGCTGCTCACTCTCTTTGTGTTCTTTCTCACTAACTCTCTGTATCAAATAAATACAAATAAATCTTAAAAAAGAAAAAGAGACTTACTGGTGGGCTGGATGTGGGAAGTGAAGAAAAGAAGGAATTAAAAATGATGAACAAATTCCTGGCTTAAACAAATGGTAAAAGATGATGGTATTTACTGAAGTCAGAAAAGAGTAGGGTGAACAGGTTTGTGGGGTGTGAAATCATGAGTTCTGTTTGGGACTTCCTAAGTTTGAGAAGTTTGTGAGTCATCCATCTGGTGAAATCAAACAGGATGTTGAATACCCAAATCTGGAGTCGCCACTACTAAATCAGCGGCAGTGAACATGATGTTGGTCAGGGTGGACAATACCTATGTACAGAGTAAATGGTCATCCTGAATAGTGGTATGGTGCAGCAGGAAAGTCGAGCAGAAAGTTAGGAAATTTAAATTCTTTTTTTCTCCCTTCCATTTTTTAGATGTGGGATTCAATCTAACTTTTTAGAACTCAAAATGGTGCAGTCTTTTATAATATGTACTCCAAATACAGGATACTACTAGGGTCAAATTCCAGCTCTGCTTTTTACTAGCTGCATAAAGTTCATAAAAAGTACTTAAGTTCTGTGCCTTGAATACCTCATCTATAAAAGGGAACTATTATTATAACTATTTCCCAAGGCTGTTTTGAGAATTAAATTAATATGTTTGTATATGCACACACACATACACACACACCACTTAATACCTGACATATAACTGTTATTTAAGTGTTTGCTATTATTATGATTATAATAAGGATTAGTCCACAATAACATTTTTTTGAACTTTATGGATAAGATCTTTGTTCAAAATAGTATTCAGAAACCCAGTATGTGAAAGAAATAAAGACAGAATGTCTGGGGCTGGAAGGCAGGACCTGGATCATCCCCACATCCCCCAGCTTAGCACTGTTTCTTCCCTTTCCGAAACTAGAGTATCTGGTGAGAAAGACCTGTGGAACTTTTGAAAACCACCAGACTAGATAATCTCTCAAAAGTGAGAGAAAAATAAAGATGCTTTCAGACATACAAGCAATAAAGACTCTACCATCTATAAATCCTCGGTAAAAGAACTCTGTGCTTTGGCAATAATAGAAGTGAAGCTGGAAGTTCAATCCAATCTACTGGAGTGATGTCTCTTCTCCACTCAGGTTTAGTACCATATGGAAGATCCTCCAGGGTATCACAATGTTGCCTTTTCTTGGCCTGCCCCTTCCACAGCTTACTCAATCCTTTGAGGAAGAATGAGTTAATATGACTTGGAAAATTTGAAAGGAGAGACTGAGCTGAAGGAATCCAGTTTTTTATTCTCCCCTTCTGCATGGAACCGAGGCTACCTGCACTGAAGTACTTTGCAGAGAGCCTAGGGACCAAGCATAGGGAGACCTGCCCTCATCCAGCACTGTTTAGATTTTGGTTACCTACTAGGGATGATGGTTTTGGGGACTGGTATTAGGAAGCCTACTTGTCCCCCAATGGAAAATTCATGCCAAATCAGCTCTGATATAAAAGGTCATATTTTGGTTCCCACACACCTTATACTTTCATCTTATTTCTCCATAGAAATAAAAGGCTGTCTCCATAGGTAGGAACACAGCAGGTGCTAAACTCTGAGAAACCCTCATGAGGAAGAGCAGATTTCAGTCACACTAACCAAGATGTTAATTACACATGTTCATCTCAGCTGAGCTGGACCCTTGGCCCAGCCATTTCCTCAGTCTACAATAAAGTGACTATAATGTTAAATACTCAGTCCACAACTTGTAAATGAAGAAAATAAGTCTTCCTCATGTGGTTGGGAGAAGGCATCAATACTGTAGTATTACAACAATGGAGAATTACCTGAGCATGATCAAAATGAAAATAACAACATGGCAAAAACAAATATTTAATGCAAAGTAAAGGAACACAACCTAGATGAAATTATAGTTTAAACTGAGGAAAAAAAAAAAAAACACCTTACTAATGCCTCACGCTATAGAAGAACTTAGTAAGAACACAAGTTCAATTAAAAAAAAACTAAAAAATGAATTGATAAAACAAGAGTATGAAATGAAACGGGAATTTGCCAATCCAAGAAAAAATAATTGAAGGTGGATAACCTTATTCTCTGGCTGTAACATTCTTTGGCTCTTCTCTCTTCCTTTAAATAAAATTGAGCTGATGAACTAGGGAAATGAAGTAGACTCATTGTTTGGGGATATTCCCTAGGATACCATCTGTTTCCTTTGAAGATTATACCTTTCTTCAAATTTGAAAAGATCAGCCTTCACGAAGATACTACTGGAAACCTGGAAAATTTGTATTTGCATACACATATGCACACACATACACCAGTGGAAAGGAGTAAGTATTTGAAACTTGTAGTAGAGTTAAAATTTTTTTTTAAAGATTTTTTTTTAATTTATTTGACAGACAGAGATCACAAGTAGGCAGAGAAGCATGCAGAGAGAGAGAGAGGAGGAAGCAGGCTCCCCGCCAAGCAGAGAGCCCGATGTGGGGCTCGATCCCAGGACCCTGGGATCATGACCTGAGCTGAAGGCAGAGGCTTTAACCCACTGAGCCACCCAGGCGCCCCGAGTTAAAATTTTTTCATCCCTTAGAAAGTACATGCTGGTTATTCTCATTGAGCAACCTCCCTCCCACCACTGCTGTTACCACCATTCACTGCCCTCCCTGCCCTGCTCTAGTCCAGGGGAGGCTGACGCCTGAGCCTCATCACCCTTATTCCATGCCATTGGGCTTTCAAGTGGACAGGAGATCAGAGGGTAGAAGGGGGAGAAGGTTAGGTAGCTCTTTCCTCTATCCATGTTTCCAAGCACATCTCTAGCAATAGATGTGACCCTCCACAACTCTTAGCTTAAATGGGAGGGACAACTTTTCCACATGTCCACTGTCAGTGGACTCCACAAACACTATTTCCTCCTTTTGTCCCTCCAGTTCTAGGGGTAGTGGCAACTTCAAGTGGTTGTCATTGTTTGGGATATTACTATTTTTTTTAAGATTTTATTTATTTATTTGACAGAGAGAGAGATTACAAGTAGGCAGAGAGGTAGAGCAGAGAGAGAGGGGAAGCAGGCTCCCCACTGAGCAGAGAGCCCCCACCGAGCCACCCAGGCGCCCCAGGATCTTACTATCTTTTGTTTTGTTTTGTTTTATTTCATCACAGCCTTGCCTCCATACTTAGAGTAATCTTGTCTTTAATATCTCTAAATTGTAAGCGTCTAGGGTAGATTGTGTTTCCTGCCAGAATCCTGAGTTGTAACAACAAAATTGATCTTGGTGATTTTAAGAAAAATAAATAAATTCAGAAAAGCAAAAAAATTTTTAAAGGCTCTATTGAATATAGAACTGCTCTCAAAGAAAAGGCTAGAAATAATAATGATGCCCAAAAAAGGAAGAAAGGTATAAGAGATTAGAAAGAAGCTAATAGATATGAAAGATAGACAAAAAGAGTCAAACATAAAGGTATTAAATCATAAAAAAATCAGACAAATAAAGCAAAAAGAACATATTTGAAGATACGAAACAGGGGATGCCTGAGTGGCTCAGTCAGTTAAATTCCAACTCGATCTAAGCTCAGATCTTGATCTCACGGTCGTGAGTTCAAGCCCCACATTGGGCTAGGTAAAAGAAAAAAGAAAGAAAATATGAAACAGAAAAATTTCCCTGAAATGAAGAAAATAAAAGGAGTAGACTGGAGGAGTACACTATGTTCAAAGTAAACTTGATGCAGAGTCAACACCAATTTATATTCTAGTTGTGCTATTCTCTATAAGAGAGTTAGGTTATGAAAAAATATTCAAGCATAAAACAGTTATTATCATGAGGGAAAAAATCACCCTGGCCTTTTCTTTTCCTTCTTTCTTTTTTGTTTTGTTTTTCTTTGTTTTGTTTTAATACCAGAACTTGGTTCTACAAAGTTCTAAGGGAAAGAAAATCATCATTATAGTACATAATATAAAGTTTTTTTTTATTTATTTATGTGACAGAGAGAGATCACAAGTAGGCAGAGAGGCAGGCAGAGAGAGAGGGGAAGCAGGCTTACCACTAAGCAGAGAGCCCGATGCAGGGCTCAATCCCAGGACCCCGAGATCATGACCTGAACCGAAGGCAGAGGCTCAACCCACTGAGCCACCCAGGCGTCCCATATCTATATGCTAAAAAATAATGTTTAAGTAGGAAAGGGGATAAAGTGGGATGAGAGAAAATAGATGACTGCTAATATCGTTACAAATATAGCAGGAAATCAGTTTCTTTTATTAAAATTAAGATCTTAGGGGTGTCTGGGTGGCTCAGTGGGTTAAAGCCTCCACCTTCAGTTCGGATCATGATCCCAGGGTCCTGGAATCGAGCCCCGCATCGGGCTCTCTGCTTAAGGTGTGCTTGCTTCCCCGGCTCTCTCTGCCTGCGTCTCTACCTACTTGTGATCTCTGTCAAATAAATAAATAAAATCTTAAAAAAATAGATAAAATTAAGATCTTAAAAAAGCCAAATGACCCCAATTTCTTATTTTTTCCCAAATTTCTTTCATAAGCTTAGATTAGCCTCTTTTTTTTTAAGATTTCATTTATATATATATATGAGAGAGAGATTGAGAGCAAGAAAGAGAACATGAGAAGGGGGAGTAGCAGTGTCAGAGGCAGAAGCAGACGCCCCACTAAGCAGGGAGCCCAATGCAGGGCTAGATCTCAGGACCCTGGGATCATGACCTGAGCTGAAGGCAGAGGCTTAACTGAGCCACCCAGTCACCCTATAGATAAGCCTTTTAGGAAATATCTTATATGTAGAAAGAAGAAATATTTGTTTGAAATTTACACTTTCATCAGGATTTGGTGGGGTGGGAGTTCTTGTGTTGTTTTTTTTTCTTTTTTGGCCAAATAGAAGTCTTTTTTTTTTTCTTTAGAAAAACATCTGTAATATAATCACATATGACGATGAAGTTAATCTAATATTAACACAGTTTCTTTCTATGCATTGATAATTAACTGATATTTAAATCTTTGTGATTTTCTGCAGTATTTGAATTATTTTTTTAAATATTATTTATTTCAGGGGGTGGGGGAGGAGGTAACCCAGTGATGGACATTAAGAAGAGCACATGATATAATGAGTACTGGGTATTATATAAAACTGATGAATCACTGACCTCTACCTCTGAAACCAATAATGCATTATATGGTAATTAATTGAACTTAAATAAAATAAAATATTATCTATTTGAGAGAGAGTGTGAGAGAAGGTGCAGGGAGGGGAAGAGTGAGAGAATCTTTCAAGCGTACTCCCCACCAAGCACAGAGTCAGACAGATTGATCCTGAGATCCATGAGATCATGACCTGAGCCAAAACCAAGGGTTGTACACTCACCTGTCTGAGCCACCCAGGTGCCCCTTGAACTATTTGTATAATACATATACTTAGTATTTATAAGAAAGATAGAATAATTTATTTTATCAAAAATAAGCCTGGAGAGGTGCCTGGGTGGCTCGGTCATTAAGTGTCTGCCTTCAGCTCAGGTCATGATCCCAGCGTGCTGGGATCGAGCCCAACATTGGGCTCACTGCTCACCAGGAAGCCTGCTTTTCCCTCTTCCACTCCCCCTGCTGTGTCTCTCTCTGTCAAATAAATAAATAAAATCTTTTTTTTTTTTTTTAAATAAGCCTGGAAACAAGCCAAAATGTTAACAACTAGTAATCTAGTGTAGAGGGTAATAAATTGTTTTGGTGTTCTTTTCCTTTTTAATAAAAGTTACATATTTCATGTTTTTGCAAAACAACATGCAAGATTTCAGTAGAGGAGATATAGGAAGCCTCAATAATCTGAGACAGCATGTTGTAGGATAAAGAGTACTCCAGCTTTAGACTGAATGTAAATTAAATATCAATTACTACTGTTGCATGATAGAGTCACTACAAAGTTAGATGGTATAAAGTGACAATTGTTTGATTTACTTATGACTCTGTAGGTCAGACATTTACACAATGCACAGTGAGAATGACTTGCTTCTGCTACATGATGTGTAAGGCCTCAGCCGAGGTGGCTT
The DNA here is from genome assembly GCF_020171115.1 of Neogale vison. Lineage (NCBI taxonomy): Eukaryota > Metazoa > Chordata > Mammalia > Carnivora > Mustelidae > Neogale > Neogale vison. Next base: position 92,594,032 of record NC_058093.1, on the reverse strand, counting down.
AAATACCTGGGGGATGGCTAGAATAACTCCACTGAGGCTATATGTCTGGAATCCTGGTTTCTGAATCTCACCTGGGTACCTCAATTCTCCTCCACATGCTTTCTCTAGGGTCTCAGGGTTGCAAGAAGAAGCACAGCAGAGAAGACAAACAACCAAAGTGCAGATGCTTATTAAGCCTCTGCTTACATCAGGCTTGCTAATATTCCACTGGTCAAAGAAAATCACATGGTCAAGCCCCGACCCAATATGGAAAGGCATACAGACATACCTTGGAGATATTGCAGCTTTGGTTTCAGAAGACTACAATAAAGCAAATATTGCAATAAAGCAAGTAAAAAAAAATGTGTGTGTGTGTGTGTGTGCATATATACACACACACACATTTTTTATACATACCAAAAAAAAGTGTGTGTCTGTGTGTTTGTGTATATATATATTATATATGTGTGTGTATGTGTGTGTGTGTATGTATATATATATATATACTTTTTTTTGTGTTTCCCAGGGCATGTAAAAGTTATGTTTACACTTTACTATAGCCTATTAAGTGTGCAAAAATAGCATTGTGTCTAAGAAATTTGCACATACTTTAATTTAAAAATACATTATCCAAAAAATGCTACCCATCATTGAGCTTTCAGCCAGTTGTAATCACTGATAACAGATCACCATAACAAATTTAATAATGAAGAAAAAAAGGTGAAATACTGTGAGAGTTATTAGAATGACACAGAGACATGAAGTGAGCAAATGCTGTTAGAAAAATGGTGCCCATAGACTTGCCCAAAGGAGTTGCCACATTCAATTTATAAACACAGTATCTTTAAAATGCAATAAAGCAAAGTGCAATAAAATGAGACATGCCTGTACCCAAGGAATTTGAATCTCAACTCTATCATTTTTTACCTTGACAAGTAATTTAATTTCTAAGTCTCAGTTTCCTCCTCTATAAAATGAATACCCAGTTTACATCATTTGGGGGATTAAATGAGACAGTAAAAATATAGCTAACAGAGGCACTAAGAAATAGGTAGGTAGTTAATAGATAGTAATTCCCACTTACTATACACTTGTAAAATGTGCTTCTTGGTAAAAGGAAAATTGGTTGCTCTATTCATAAAATTGCCATTAGAAGAAGCCTCACATTTTTGTACAGTTGTGATTAGCATTGTTTTAAATCTGCTTTTCAGTTGTTTATTTATTTTGGGGCTCCCATGCAAATTATGTAAATCCTTCCATGTGGTGATTACATTACTTTCTATTTCTTTTGTTCATTATATGATCTTACTCTTATTTTTATGGGTTCCTAATTTGAAAGTACATTTCCTATAAATGTTTGTCACAATAAGGTTAATTATATATCCTTCACCCCACATAACCATTTTGTTGTTGCTGTTGTTATGGTGAGAACATTTAAAATCTATTCTCTTAGCAAATTTCAAGTATACAATAACTATTGATAACTACAGTCACAAAAGATCTCCAGAATTTACTCATCTTATAACTATGTTTGTGCCATTTAATCAATATCTCCCAATTCACCCAACCCTAAACCCCTGAAAATCACCATTCTACTCTGTCTCTATGAGTTCAATATTTTTAGATTCCATATATAAGTGAGGTCACACAGTATTTGTCTTTCTCTGTCTGACTTATTTCACTTAGCATAATGAGAAGAAATCTCATTTGATCTTCATACAACTTTGTGAGGTTGATAAAGAAATTATCAACTTCACTCCACTATTGGGAAAACTATGATCATGAAAAGTCAAATGAATATCAAAGTGACAGAGGCAATGACTGAGGCAAGACTAAGTCCAAATTCTTAGGCCTCATAGGCCTCATATTTCCAGACCATATATTTTTCAAGATTCTCTTAAGCCTCTTAAGGAATCTATGCTGACATTCCAAAAATGTTGTTATGATTACACTTCTACAATATTTTTAATATTACCTTGAAGAAAATTCATGGTAGTTAATAGAACTTAACTAGTTATAAGTTCTTTCTCCAGGTACCAAACACAACTCTGTTATGAAATTAGTGTCTCGCATTGTTTAATGAAATGAAAAGAGCTTTCCTCATCTCATTCAACCCTATTGTAAAATTAGGGCTTACAAACTCACCAATGAACCTGAGAAAATGCTTAAGGAGACTCCTTAGAATACACCTATTTTCTGTCTTGAGTCCAGTAATTTCCCCTAAGTAAGAAAGATGAAGATCTCATTAAGATGCTGGCGTATTCCTGGTGTTTTCTTATGTGTCTTACATACCGACACACATGTGCACAAGCATGTACACATATAAACACACATCGATGGAAGGGAGCAAAACTATTTCATATCTATATATTGATATAAAGTGTTAAATTCTGCATTATCCTTTAGAAAGATAACACAGATTGAGGAGAAGTAAGTTCTTGTGCATCTATCAGGGATCTTTAGATGCAATAGTCATGTCCAGCTTTGGAAAACTTGAGAAATAAAAAAGGACTTAGTAGAAGGATATGGGCGACTCAGAACAAGAGAAGCAACTGCAGGAGTGTGCTTAGCAAAGAGACCCAGTGATGCTGGTAGCAAGACTCACCTATTAGGAACCAGTCAGACTGACTTTATTTGGGTCCCCTTTATGAAGATAAATGGAATCTATTTTTTTTCTCTAGCATTCCTTTCAAGAGTCAAATCTTGGAAAAGAATGAACATCTGATAGGTTCATGGATTTACCCCTTAACCAGGGGAAGGTAGGGAAATTTGACCCTTAAGACCACAGAAAATGGGCAAGAAGAAATTCCCAAAAGGAAAGCATGGTGCTATAATCAGAAGGAAGAGAGAGATGCTAGACTGCTAAACATGAAAGGAAATAAAATAAAATGCCAAAATATCTTAGTTAGAATTACAACATTTTATAAGGGAAAGATCTGCCTTATGTAAACCCAATAAATTAAGGTGATATAAGATTGTCCCATTTAATCATTTCAGAGACTTATTCTAGAAAGTCCTCAGTACCTCAAGTTAGATGTTTTATATTCTTCTCTTAGTATGCTACTTACAGTTACCTGTTTTATTGTTATTAAACCTGTCATTTAAAAACATAAGCAGAACAATATAGTTCATTTTTAACTACACTTTCTTTCATCACATAATTACATTAGAAAACACTAAGCCTTCTGCTACAATGAGATAATACAATTCCTAGGTGTTCAAAGACACATGGCAAACAATGGCTAAAAGGGGAATGTTATCTTACAGTAAAATATGCTTAACTCTAAGGGCTTTGTTTTACCACTGCTAATGTGCTTTTGGAATTCTGACAGAGATGTACCTATAGGAATGCCATTGAATAACAAATCATTACATACAGAACACTCAAAGGAAAAAAAAAAAGACAGTAAGAATTCAAAATAAGACAGTGCATTTTGAAATTAATTTTGAAGGCATTTTACATGCAAATTAAAACCTTTTTTGCAAACTGCAATAACTGTTTTCCTTGATTATAATGAAGCATTTGGTAGAATTAAGTATTTGATATCTATAAATCATTTAAAAGATGGAATAAAGACCTGGGGTTATTGGTGTGTGATGTGTTGTTCCTGAATTTACTCACAGAATGAGTTATAGAGATGTGATTCTGTGAATTCTCCAGTAAATACGACTCAGCTTTCCATAAGGGTAGATAAAGACTCCGTGCGAAATCATAGAGTTAGAATTTTACAAAACTTAGAATTAGACAGCAAATCATCCAGTATAGACTTTTCATATAACAATTTCTCTTATCGTGTAGTTTATATGCAGTGTTCAAAGTTTGTAGCAATCCAAGTTTTACACTCTGGTTCACTCTCTTATTAACCACAGTAGGGAGGAAATTTTTAGCAGAATATCTGGGAAGAGTTTCAAATTGCTCTACCCCACCAGAGAGTCCCTGGGTTGAAGGAAAGAGAAAACTCATGATGATAATATGAGCCAGTCCTCAGTTTTTTTCAGGTCATTAAAAACAACTTAAATTACCTGCTGGTCGGTAGGAACCTAAAGAGATTACTTCTTGGAAAGCCTGGGTAGTTTGGTCAGCTGGGTGGCAAACTCTTAATTTCAGCTCAGGTCCTGATCTCAGGATTGTTAAGATTGAGCACCCCCACCAAGCCTCCCATTAAGCCCCTCAGTGAAGCCCTGCATGGGGCTCTATGGTCAGTGTAGTCTGCGTATCCCTCTCCCTTCCTCTCTGCCCTCCCCTGGCTCCACTCTCCACACCCCACCATGTGCTTGTGCTCTAATAAATAAATAAATAAATAAATAAATAAATCTTTTTAAAAAAGAAAAGAGATTATTGCTTTATACATTTCCTTCTTTGTTTCCAAATATAATTTAGGTGGCTTTAGAAGTCAGTTAACAAAACCTTATCTCCCAAACAGGAAATCTGTGCCATCTCAAACTAATGTTTTCTTTTTTGTTTTTCCTAGGACAAAACACATTTACAAGCAGCTTTCCCATCAAGCTAGTTATTAGAAAAACCTCGATTGTATGGACTCACAAACTAAGTGTAACATACACTTAGTTTGACCTAAGACAACCCATTTCTAAGACTTCTTCAAGATCATAATCTCTCCATAAACTTTCCACAAACATTACAAACATCTACCACTCCCACCTCTCGGAGCCACCATCTTCTCTCATCTGGATTATTACAACTGCCTCCTAACAATTGGTTTCCCAGGTTCTACGCTCATCTTACTCTAATCCATTCTCAACACAAAAACCCAGAGTGTTCGTTTAAAACTAATACCAAAGATATCACTCCACTGCTCACAATTCTCCAGTATCTCCTTATCACACTTAGAGTAAAAACCAAAATCCATGCCATGGCCTACAAGGCACTACACCTAGTTCCCCATGACCTCTAAAACTTTGTAACCCACTACTGTGAACCCTGCTTATTCTGCCCCAGCCACCTGGACATGGCCTCCCAAAGATGTCATCATGCTCCTGCTTAGGAGCTTTGCACAGGCTTTCCCCAGATATTCTCATTCTAACTCCTTTACCTTATTCATGTTATTGATCAAAAATGTCACCTTGTTAAGGAAAACCTCCCTGAATATCCTATTTAAAATTTACCCAGTGGCCCCAGAACTCATTACCCTCTTTCCTGCTGATGTGGTTTGAATATCCCTCCCCCACCTCACCCAAATTCATATGTTGAAATCCTAATGCTCGATGCAATATTATTGGAAGGTAGAGCCTTTTGAAGGTGCTAGGTCATGAGGATGGAACCCTGATGAATGGGATTAGTATCATGCTCTTATTAAAAAACAAGAAATCAACCATCAGAAAGGATGAATACCTACCATTTGCATCAATATAGTTGGAAATGGAGGGGATTATGCAAAGTGAAATAAGCCAAACAGAGAAAGACAATTATCATATGGTTTTACCCATCTGTGGAATGTAAGGAATAGTCCAGTGGATCACAGGGGAGGAAAGGAAAAGCTGAATGGGAAGAAATCAGAGAGGGACACAAACCATGAGAGACTCTGAACTATGGGAAACAAACTGAGGATTACAGAAGGGAGGGGGGTGAGGGACTGTGGTAACCAGATAATGTATATTAAAGAGGGCACATGTTGTAATGAGCACCGCATGTTATACACAACTAATGAATTGTTAAACACTACATCAAAAATTAATGATGTACTATATGCTGGCTTACTGAACATAATAAATAAATAACCCCACAGAGTTCCCTAGCCCCTTCTAGCATATAAAGACACAGTGAGAAGATGCCAACTATGAACCAGGAAGGGGCCTTCTCCAGAATGTGATCATGTTGGTGTTTTAATCTTGACTTCCACCCTCTAAAACTGTGACAAGTAAGTTTCTGTTATCCTTAAGTTGCCCAGTCTGTGATATTTTGTTGTAGCAGCCCAAACAGACTAAGACACCTGTAATATTTTTCTCTCATGTGTTGTCACCATTTTATAAAGTATGTGCATGTGTATGCATGTGTGTGTGTAAACAAACTCTACTGAAGCAATGATTTATGTGTTTCTTGCGCCACCACTGCCCTCCCCCACCCCCCGCCCCTGGCTTGTTGTATTTCCAGTACCCAGAATAGTTCCTGGAACAAAATAGGTTTTTCAAATAATTTTCTTTAATAAATCAGTTAATAATTAAGAAGACTAACTGACTCCATGGCCCTGATAGTACAGGTAACTCAAATTCACATCCTTTATCCTCATTTGTAAAATGTGATTCATGATCCTTAAGATTCACTCCATGCTTTAAAAGTAAAGTTATACTTTTACTTATACTTTTATCCCCTGTACCCCTGTGGATAAAAATATATGCTTATAAAAAAATAAAATAAAATAACAACAAAAAAAAATAAAAGTAAAGTTACAGTCATAGATCCACAGATATGGCAGGAACCCTGGTGAAGCTCTGAGACAGTCTCATTGTTCAATACTGTTGTAAAACCAAGCTGGAGTGACTGTGAGGAGGGTACCCAGTGGCCCCTGTGACCACGTTTCAACATAACCAGGTGTCAAGGTGGATCTGAAGTTGCACTGTCTTGTCTCAAAGAGTCATAAAGAAAATCTGTCTGATGGTTTTGTCCTTTCCTCCATTCAGCATGATTTTGTAAATGCTAGCCACAAGACAGAGTTTCAAGAGATGAAATATCTAATTAAAATGATATTTCTGGTGGGAGTAACTCTTGGGGAGTAATGATATGACTAGACAATATTAAACAAAAGAGTCTGAAACTAGGAGTCAGAGGAACTCAATCCTAAATCTAGTTCTGTCTCTATCTGTGTGACCTTGGTGAAGTTGCTTAATCTTTATGCCTCAGTTTCCTCATTTGTCCAAGGGATTTGGCACAATTTGTCACAGGAAATTGTGGGAATTGCAGAAGATAACAGACACAAAAATACTTCTAAAGTTTATAAATGCCCTATACCTACATATGTTATGGAATTGTTTCATATTTTTAATGCACTAACAATGTGTTAAATGCTGAAAATGACCGAGAATTAAATGTGCTCTTTGCTCATAAAACGATGAGATGCAGTCCTATAGACTCAAAATCTACCTAACAGGATATGACACACACACTGGGAGACACTCCAGAGAAGAAGCTGTTGACAAAGTGGAAAAGTCAGGCATATGCAATTATGATGTTGAATCCAATTATCATCAGGAGTTCAGGGTAGGTATTTACGTGTCATCACAGGGATTGGGAGAAATTCTGGGTGGGAAGTAAGACTGGATTTTCTTTAGGAAGGCTAAGTTATCAAAGACAAAGTCACTTCGAACTTGAGAATTAGAAACTTTACTGGTTGTACAGCTCATCTACTTAACAGGCCCTAATACTTGCTGCATTCAGAAACTGAGTTTGGTTGCCATGAGACCACAGTAGAGTGCCACACTTGGTACTAGCACAGCTGTAATCAGGACAGATTGCAATCAGGGCACTTTTCTCTGGCTCTATAGATACAGACAAAATCCATGTTTGCTTTTTCCAGGGCCCAGTTCAGAAATCAATGCTGGTCAAACACAGCACACATTCCCTTTGGCACTAAATTTGACTCGGCAGAGTGTGTATGGAGATCCTGGCAAGCAAAAGACTCATTTTTTTAAGCCATGGCCAGTCCTTGGAAGCAAATCTAATCCTAGTATGGTGTTCCAAGAAGAAAAGAGAGAAATTTTCCGAGATAACCAGAAAGGAAAATATAAGAATAACTGTAACAAGATCCTTGGGGGGGGGTTAGTGAGGAGGGGAGGATGCCATATTGGATTAAACTTTATATGCCCTATAGTACCTATACAATGCATAAGTCAAACTACATATTTTAATTAATGAAAAGATGAAAGCTTAGTCAGGATAGACTAAATACAACCAAATGATTGTATTCATTTGGTTGCAGAATCAAATCATTCAGCCTTTAGAATCACCAGGGACTAGCCCATCACAGTATGGAGATATAACTGTTATTTCTGAATGCTATCCTTGTGGCACAGCCACCAAATGGAAGCAACACTAGGAAGAAGCAAATGTATGATCTTTGCTATGCCCAGTCTGATTTGACAAAGGTCATTCAGATAGGACCTAGAAATGAAGCGTTAGTGCCATTAACAGATCTACTTTTGAAAAACAAAAGGCTTATAAATATTGAAAAATTAAAAATGTAATAAATTTAAGCCTATGTAAACAAAAGAATATATTTTTTTAAAAATTTAATTTAATTTTTAATTTTTTCAGCTTTATTGAGATATAATTGACAAATACCATTGTGTAAATCTAAGGTGTATAATATGGTAATTTGATACAAGTATAACTTTGTGAAATGATTACCACAATAAAGTTAAACAAATTTTTCACATTATACAGTTAGCAATGTGTGTGTGTGTGTGTGTGTGTGTGTGTGGTGATAACATTTAAGGCCTATTACCTCAGAAATTTCAAGTATACAATACAGAATTGTTAACTATAGTCACCATGCTGTACATGAAATTCCCCAAACTTAATTACCTTATAACTAATGCCTTCTTACTCTTTTTTTGCCAACCTTTGAACCTTTAAAGTTCACAGAACCTTCCTGTTTCATATCCTTGATATTGGTTCCTTCAATGACTTTAGCTGTTCTTTAGAAGTTGTACAAAGAACATCTCTCATATAATATAGTCGGCTAATAAAATATGCAGGACTACAAATATTCTAGTTATTGCAAAGTTATGCTTCTGACATACTATATAAGGTTTCCAACAGATTTCTAACAATAACAATACATAGCTGTATGTTTAATATATTACATTATATTATAATCATAACTATACCTCTGCTGGACATAATGTAATCATCTCTGGTTGACTCATAAAACACTTCAGGATCCTGGTGTGTCTGTTTATGCTCACAGCAAGCAAAACATCTGGGCTAGGGTGCTAGTGAGTGGAGTATTTGTTTAATAGATCTCTGGTAAGCACAACTTTATAATAAACGGTTGCTCAAAAACTGTTTCTTGTGTAAATAGCTCTTGGTAACTCTAGACATGTTCTGCCTACAAACTTACAAAGATTAGGTCTACTTAGTTCCCCATATTAAACAAGATCAGTTGTGTTTTATTTAGTATGTCTTAAATATTTTCTTGTGATTATATTCATTTGTGCTCCTTTTTTTTTTCCATAATAGTGTCCTTTTTAATTTTTTATTTCAGATTCTCTCTAGGCTTGAAGGTTTTGTTTTCCATGAAATTTTCCAATTTCTTCCCTCAGATGTTTACTTTAAGGCTATGTGCAATAAGTCCTCCAAAAGCTTTCTGGCTATATCTTTATATAGCAAAAATACACACACACAGACACACACACACACACACACAATTAAGCAAAATGTTATTGGAAATAATATAGACTTATGGTTTCTCTAATATGTTCTGCAAAGTTACAAGATTCTATAGATATGCTTTGCTGGCCACCATGATATGAAGAGAAAAATAGACCCACTTCTTTCTTTGCATCCCATACTCAACCTCAGCAATTCCATTCTTATCAGTTTTACATATTGGGATTCCACAGCATAAAAATAGTTTGCCAATAGTAATGTTTCCCCAACTACTGATTGTGACTATTTCATTTGGGTGATCTAGTTATGTCCTGACAAACTACCATTGAGTAGTAGCAGTGATGCTAACAAGTCTTTTATTTAGTGTATAAATAGTTTTGAATACTTACTAAGTAAGGGTAAAATGTTGACTTGACTAAAGCCAATATACTCCCAATGCTTACTATCCAGAGTAACATTATGCACAATATTTAACTGAGCTCCCACCCTACAATTGTAAAAGGTAAGCAAGATTATCTTATTACCTTAAAGATTTAGATTAGAAATTATTGGAAAAGCATGTTCATATGCAGTTTGACTCTTTTCCACACTAAAATAATTATCCAGCATTGTAGCTAGACTCATGGGATTTTGAATGTAGTAATAAATTATTGCAAACCTTCCAAAAAATACAGAATCATATGTCTCTGGGACTTGGTTGGAAGCTGAAGCTATAGGTAAGGATGTGGGAAGAAAATGTTAGTACTTCTAAAGCCAACTGTGTAAGGTTATGAATTGGAATTTGTTGTTATAATGGATGAAACTAGAATGAATTTCTCCCATGTTGTAGTAGGAAATTGGCAGCTAAACTTTATAATTTACCTTCTAATGATTAAAGAACAGAATGTCCAGATTCTTTGAATTTTCATTATGGAAGTTCAAATTTATATATGGTTTATATTACATGGATGGCTACAATGAGAAACTTTCAAAGTTTAGGTAAGATCAGAAAAAAGATAAAAATATGAAACTGAAAGTAATGAGAATTAAAACACTGTAGATGAAAGTATCCAGCTATAGAAGATATATTCTATCTACAGAGAACATATAGATCCATATTCAAGAGATTTTTTTTCCCAAGAAGATCTAAATCCAAGCAAAGAATCAAATGTAAATAAGAAAAGCAGTAACTTAATCGATCAATGAATTTATGGAAGCAAAGTCATTCAAACTGAGGCTTAAAAAAGGGGGAACAAAAAAATAAAGATTCATAAAAAATTATCCAACACTATCTAAGAAGAGATTATTATATCTAAGTCACCTGAGGTCAACTCTCATTGAACAAGGATGGCTTACCAAGCTTTTCTTATAGCCTTTAGACAACTTCCATGTTATCAAGAAAGAATGAAAAAACAGACATATATAATGAGTTGACCTTAAGTAAAATAAATTATTCTACACTAATGGGCCTGATCTAATCATTTGAAAGGCCTTAAGAACAGAACTGAGGGTGCCTGGGTAGCTCAGGTGGTTAAGCAACTGCCTTCAGCTCAGGTCATGATCCTGGAGTCCTGAGATCGAGTCCTACATCAGGCTCCCTGCTCACTAGGGACTCTGCTTCTCCCGCTGACCTGTCTCCTCTCATGCTTGCTCTCTCTCATTCTCTCTCTCTCTCTCTCAAATAAATAAATAAAATCTTAAAGAAAAAAAAAAAGAACAGAACTGAGTCTCCCTGCTTGACTTATTTCACTCAACATAATCCCCTCCAGTCCCATCCATGTTGATACATGTTGGGTATTCATCTTTTCTGATGGAGACATAACACTCCATTGTATATAAGACCATACCTTCTTTATCCATTATCATATTGGTTTCACTTAATTGTGGAGCATAAAGAATAACACGGAGCACAATGGGAGGTGGAGAGGAGAAGTGAGTTGGGGGAAATCAGAGGGGGAGACAAACCATGAGAGACTGTGGAATCTGATAAACAAACTGAGGGTTTTGGAGAGGAGGGGAATGAGGGGTTGGTTGAGTCTGGTGGTGGGTATTAAGGAGGCACGTATTGCATGGAGCACTGGGTGTGACGCATAAACAATGAATTTTGGAGCAGTGGAAAAAAAAAGAAAAAGAATAGAACTGAGGTGTCCTGGAAAAAGAAAAGAATTCCACCTGTCAATTGCAGCTTCACTTCTGAAACATCTATTCTGCCTTTCCTGACAGCCTATCCTATAGATTTTAGACTTGCTTAACTACCTACCACAATCGCATAAGTCAGTTCCTTGAAATAAATCCCCTTACTGTATATCTTCTATAAGTTCTGTTTTTTCCTAGTTGAACCTTGACTGATACATACCCACAAAACCTTTCTCAAGCAACTAAAGGAGACTATAGTTCATCAAAAAGGAAAAGGAACACTAGGATCAAGCACACAGGAAATTTAACAACAAAAAAAGAGAGATAGAGGTGCACCTGGGTGGCTCAGTGGGTTAAAGCCTTTGCCTTCAGCTCAGGTCATGATCCAGGGTCCTGGGATTGAGTCCCACATCGGCTGTCTGCTCAGTGGGAAGCCTGCTTCCTCCTCTCTCTCTCTGCCTGCCTCTTCACCTACTTGTAACCTCTGTATGTCAAATAAATAAATAAAATCTTTTAAAAAAGAGAGAGAGTTAGAGACAATTCCTGGATGATGGTGACAAAAATTCCCCAGAGGATAACAGCTATGAACCATGTTGAATAGCATGTCTTACAACCATTAGGGAAACAGGCATGAATATTTCTAAGGTGAAAATTACTAGTATGTCATAGATAAGCAGAGATTAATAGCTTAAGAGGAAGACAAAATCCAGATTTTAAAACAATATTGATAGGAGTTCTTGGTGACCAAGACAAAAATAAGTTGCCTGACTGATTATTGACCATAGAATTTTATAGTTCACTGTGATCACAGGAGTAGGAACACCAGTGAGATGCTTCCAGTGCTCTAGATGTGCATAATTTTGCTTTTGCCTGAGATTATTATCGATTTTGTGTTCTGTGTTCTGTGTTCTAAAGAAGAATATAATCTTCTTTACAAAGGACAAGGTTTAAAAAAAAAAGTCTGAGCAATGAATGCTTCTCTGACTTGATATTTTAGAGAAAATGAAAATTTCTGAATAGGGCTGAAGAAATTACCTGGAAAAGATACCAGGAAGGGAAAGAGTTCTAGGAGGCCAAGGAGAATTAAAACTTGTGTCCACAGAAAAATGTTTTTAGTAAATGGGAAGAAACTCAGTACTATTAAGGTTGTACTGTGGGAAATAAAACTCCAGTGCTAGAGTAACGACTTTGATACGTCTCAGCTGCCAGTCTGTAAAATAAAAACACATTGTTTAGATATCAGCATCATGATTTTGCTCAACTGGGTCAAAGGCAAAATTTAAAGCAACTTTAGGTATGAAATGGATTATTAGAAGGAATGCCTTCTGAAGTTATGGGCAGTCTGGAAACCATCAAGTGATGGAATATGAGCAGTCATTTCTATTAGCCTCAGGTGGATATATGAATTGTCATTCATTAGCCTCAGGTGGATATATGAATTGTCATTCAGGCATGTCATAGATCCAGAAGAGGAAGGACAAGTATAAACAATAAGTACAATAAGTAAAATTCTCTAGGTCAATTGAATAGTGGCTTCAAGGGCTTCAAAGGGCTTCAGACTACCTCCTACATTAGTATTTGAGGATTCCAGGGAAAGTTAGAGATATAATACTTCATCTTTACTGAGCCTATCTTAGAATACTGGAAACAAATGCATTTGTATGTCCATATAGAAATAAATGCCATGCTATCATAAATTTGGCAGATTAAGAAATGAGGCATACCTAGCAACATGTGTAACTGAGGGTTTCCTTCAGTCGGGGGAGAAGAACACTAGCAATCCATCTGAAGTTGATTATAACTCTCTTCACAGGAAGCCTCCTGTCAGGAGCCAGGGTCCAAAGAAAAGAGGCCGGATGCAAGCCAAATAAGGAATTGGAACTATAGCCAAGTAAACTTCAGTTCAGGGAGTTTCTCAAGTCCAGCAAAGAAAGCAGGGCAAATTCATGATCTAGACTAAGATTGTAACAGGGAGGGAAAAACCTGCAATAAAATATTCATATGCTTCAATCCAAGAGCTTCCAAGGATCAAGCCAATTATAAGCCAGGAAGACTATTTGTAGGCTCTACCTACAGTGGTGCTAACAAAACTGCTCTAACTTTTTGACCTGGTCAAGCTCTGCTATGGAACTGGGGTCAGCCTGGTCCAGCATAAGAAGGACACTACTATTTCTGGCATGGAGGAACTAGAGACAACGAAAGTAGGGAAAATGAGATCATTAAAGACAACAGGTAGATGTCTGTAGCTACATAAAAAGAAATGATGCTTGAGTCTTATTTCAAAGCTGTTATATATGCTGAGAGTCATGGAACCCTTGTCAGTGACATACCAGTTCGTAATGAATAGGGATATGGGAGTTCTATGTTATATATTTCTAAGAACTCTGCTCCTGAATAGGCCAATGAAAAGAAACTCAGCACACTTACTCAGGCAGATACTCGTTCAGAATGATAACAGAAATTGTTGTGTTTTGATCTTAGTATTAGTTTATGAAACTGACTAGAGAGTCATGGAAAGAATGATCAAAGCAAGGACAAAAATAACCTATACTTTCTTTTCCCCCATGAGCCTGAAAAATCTTTTTTACCCACCTTTCATTATCCTTTGAAATAACTTGTAGGAAAATAAAAGCAGATGTCTGGAAAAGTCATCGAGAAAAGCCACAAATCAAAAAGAGATTTCAAACATATGTTTTTAATGAACTGGCTTAAGGTTTGTTCTTTTTCCCCCCTGTTCCATCCCAACTGATCCCAGAGTGTTAGCGGCAAGGTGTTCTATCAATCAGTACTTTCCCAAAACTAAATGTACTGTCATTCTACTCTCTTTGGGAAGAGAAGACTTAAAGTGGATGGAAACTGCCTTAGAGTACGAAAACAGCTTTCCTTCTCAGTCTAGACCCACGGCTTTTCTTTTAGTCCACAGGTACAGCAACCTGCACCTGGAAAACTTGGAATAAGTCCTTACCCATACTTCTGTACCACATGCAAGGGAAAAATATGAAGTCATTCCTTATAATACCTGTCTGATTCACATTCATTTGCTTTTCTTCTTCTTTCTTTCCCAGAACCACAGTATTCACTAACAAAATGTAAAACATCTTTTGTTAGCTTGAGTACTTTTCTTAAAGGATCAGTAATTTTTTCTATCTAGCAAGGCATTTTGGATAGATAGACATGTTATATCTGGCCAAATAAATCTCCACCTGAAAGACAATTTCCAGTTCTTAATATGACCCTAAGTATAAGTCAGCTAATGGTTTTATTTTTAGATGAGGCCTGAAAAGATCATCTTGCCATAACCCGCATTCTAATCAGTAAGATGTAACTATACCTGTATCTTCATTTTATGGAGTGAAGTTCATTGTTATGCTGAGACTTACTATAGCTTAAGAGGCATGAGAATTCAGAACAGCAGCTTCTATAGAGATACTTGGTCTACCACCACACCATGCTGTTTCTTTTTTGGAATCATGGCTAATTTAAGACATATTATTATAAACCAGGCCATAGACATTACCTTAGTAATTGAGTTTATGAAATTTCCAAGCTAGATGATGATGATTAAAGAGTGTCTTCACAATAACAACTTCATAATTAAAACAAATGAAGGGTTTGTAGAATACTGTAGGCAATAAAACACACTTTTTTCTTTTTAATACAATGGTAAATAATAATAGAAGCCATTATTGGTAATCATTTAGGTTCTCTCACCAATATATATAATTATAGAATTCCTACATATCATAGTGAATATATTCTTGTCTGAGATAATTCAGGATCAAGAATTGTAAACAGAAAAATAAACTGCTATACAGAAAGATGTGGTAGCACATGTTGGTACAATATGGCAAAAAATTTGCCCTGGTCCTGTGTCTCTTGGTGAATGAATCTAGAAGCAATGGATATAGGATATAGGACTGGACATTTCCAAATGGAATGATGAGCTTTTCGCTATGCTACCTTTGCCTCAGAGAATGCCATCACTTCCCACTAACCATAGCTCAGTCAAAACTCTGGTTCTCCAAGGGAGCAGATTACTGTATAGCATGCACAAAGAAGAGGGAAGTAGCATTTCCACAAATAGTCTCAAACCAAACTTTGAGAAATCCTCATATTCAGTGGAAGATGGGAATATGGAAAATATAGTTTATTAGTAAAAATATATCTTGCTAAAAATGTTATTAAAGTAACTAAAGCAGGTATTTGTAGGACATGGTTTTAGCATATTTTATCAAAATGAAGATTTGATTCTTCACCCAGAGACACCTGGGTGGCTCAGTGGGTTAAAGCCTCTGCCTTCAGCAGCAGACCATGATTTTAGGGTCCTGGGATTGAGCCCTGAATCTTTGCTCAGCGGGAAGCCTGCTTCCCTGCCCCCTCTCTGCCTGCCTCTCTGCCTACTTGTGATTTCTGTCAAATAAATAAATGAAATCTTAAAAAAAAAAAAAGAGTATAGACAAATGCCTTCATCTGATAAATCAATACTCCTAACTTCAAGTGTATTCTTTTCATGTTTTAGAATAAAACAAGAAAAGTTTTTTTTAATATGTTTTTCATATTTTTTGCAAAAAATTGAGACATTTAAAAAATAAGATCTACAGGGGTGCCTGGGTGGCTCAGTGGGTTAAAGCCTCTGCCTTCAGCTCAGGTCATGATCCCAGGGTCCTGGGATAGAGCCCCACGTCTGGCTCTCTGCTCGGTGGGGAGCCTACTTCCTCCTCTCTCTCTCTGCCTGCCTCTCTGCCTACTTGTGATCTCTCTTTCTCTGTAAAGTAAATAAATAAAATCTTAAAAAAAAATAAGATCTACAGGCTGAGTTTTTAAATACTACGGTTATGATATTTTAAAACAAATTAGTATAAACTCTATATGATTGATAATATTAAGGAATTAATTTAATTTTCAAAAAAGTCATAGTTTTAAAATTTTATACTTATAGGTGAGTTATAGGTGAGGATATTTCTGAGCAGCATTTTCAGAGTTACTTATTTATATAAGCATTATTTTATACATTGCTTTGTCCTTAAAAGAATGTAGGGGAAATTGAAAAGATATAAACCGTGTGAATCTACCTTTAGATGGCTAGGCTGACTCAAGGTTATATTGTAGATAGTTGAATTTGTATAGCCTGTATTATACTTTGGTAAAAAAACAAAAACAGAAATAAAACCGTACCACCCCAAGTCTTCATAGCTTATAAAAACAAAAATTTTTTTCTTGTTTGTTATAAATTTATTTTGAGTCAAGCTAGCTCTTCTAGCAAATACGGTTCATAAGTAGACTCAAGAAATTGAGGCTTCTTTTATCATCTAATAGTTTTCAAAGCATATGATATTACTAAAATTATTTGAATGAGAGCATTTTAAAAATGTGTATAATGGTATCAACTATAATTTTTTAAAAAGATTTTGTTTATTTGACAGAGAGATCACAAGCAGTCAGAGAGGCAGACAGAGAGAGGAAGGGAAGCAGGCTCCCTGCTGAGCAGAGAGCCGGATGTGGGGCTCGATCCCAGGAGTCTGGGATCATGACCTGAGCCAAAGGCAGAGGCTTTAACCCACTGAGCCACCCAGGGGCCCCAACTATCATTTTTATTCTAAGATACAAGTATCTAGTCATTTATTAGGACAGGTTTTTAAAAATCTATCTCCACAATATTTGTACTTGTAACATTGCCTTTTTTTAAACTGACATGTGATTGATATACAATACCTATTAGTTTCAGGTGTACATCATAGCAATTCAATATTTTTATACAGTATGCAATGATCCCCATAAATCTAAATACCATCTGTCATCATACAAAGTTGTTGCATTATTATGGACTATATTCCTTATCCTGTACCTCACAACCCTATGACCTCTTTATTTTTAATTAAAAATTTGTATCTTTTGATTCCCTTTACCCATTTTACCTGCTCCCCTACATTGCTTTTTAAGTGATATTTGAGAGGCATGTTTCTGATTGACTTCATAGCTTTAAAGTCATAGCCTCCTCACACCAAAAAACTAAATCTGTTTACATTATTGTGTCTCCTCCACCCCCCCTTTAAAATAGTTCAGCCAAGTGACCTATATAAACATAGTTTTAAAACTTTTTTTTTAAAGATTTTATTTATTTATTTGACAGAGAGAGATCACAAGTAGGCAGAGAGGCAGGCAGAGAGAGAGAGAGGAGGAAGTAGGCTCCCTGCTGAGCAGAGAGCCCGATGCGGGACTCGATCCCAGGACCCTGAGATCATGACCTGAGCCGAAGGCAGCGGCTTAACCCACTGAGCCACCCAGGCGCCCCTAAACATAGTTTTAAAACTAGCACTGATTTTGGCCATTTCAACTTAATTGTATTCCCCATACAATTTTGTTTAAAATCATTTAGAAAATACCATAAATTATGAATGACTTATAAGAATCTGAATGTAAGAAATATCCTTTAATTCTGAGACATACTTTTGGGTAAAATATTAAGAGTCTATTACATTCTAGACATTACGCGAAGTACAACAACAAAGATAAAATATAGAGGTGGGGAGAGACCTGAAAACTGGAAGTTTGGTATAGGTGTGTGTGCCATTTTGACTCTTATGGGGTGGGTAGGCCCCTTTCAGGGGGTGATGTGCATGCTGATGGCCAAATAGGGAAGAAAGAGAACCATGTGTAGTTTGGAGAGAGAATATTCCAGCCACAAGGAATATTAAATACAAAGCACAAAAGCCATAAAGCATAAACAAATTCAGCTTGTTCCAGGGTCTAAAAGAAGGTCATTATTTGCACAGAGAGATGAAGATTAGTTCAAAGAGTAGGAAAGGTGTGAACCACACAGGGCCATGATGGCCATGGTGTAGGGTTTAGATTTATGTGTGCAGAGAAGTAGTCCTTCGGGTATTTTTAGTAGGGATATGGTACGATCTGATTCATATTTTATGAAGGCCATTCTGTTTTGTACAAAGAGAATAATATCCAGGAGGAGTAGAAATTTGGTAGTAGGCCAGAGCTCTAGCCCCAGTGGGAGCAATGGAGGCATGGACCAGTACTGGAGAGAGTAATAAACAGAATTCCATAAGGATTCACAATCAAGACACAAAATAAACTAGAAAAATATTTCCACCACATATCACAAATTCTGGTTTTCTACAGATCAATAAGAAAAAGACTGATAGACAAAAAAATATTATCTTGCAGAAAAGGAAATAAAAAGGCTTCTAAATATGTTAATCTCCCCAATCTCATAATAAGATAAATGAAAATTAAAATTACACTGAAATACTCATCTAACCAAACACTGGAAAAAGCAAAGAGTTTAACAGATTATAAGTTTGGGGAAGGCATGAAGAAATAAACATACATTTCGGTATGAATCTAAGTATATGCTATGTGATGAACAATTTGGAGATGTCTATCAAAATCACAAATGTACTTGTCCTCAGACCCTGCAATTCTGTTTATTATAATTTATTCTACAGATAAACCTTTATTATACATCTTTGATAGAGGTGGTTAATGCTTTGCCTATATCCCTCAACCAAGTATCTGTATCCTTCAACCAAGGACTCTCAGATGTTGGTGTGTATCTACTTCAGTCTCTCACGCTTGACACTGAATAATTGTGAGAAGTGTATTTTTCTCCTTTCTCAGTTTCCCCCATTTTTAACTTCCCATAATACTAAGCTACAGTTACTGACTTAGGTACCTGGCTTATAGTGCACCACTGGTTGATTTCTTTTCCCTATATCACTTTCTTCTTCCTTTACTAGTTTTCACAGCACCTCCAAATAAATTACTTTACAATCAATGTTGCTTCCTGGAGGAATCCAACTAAGAGAATCCTCCAGCTCCTCCTTAATATATGTTCTACCTTTAGATTCCTTATAGGGGATGTTATTGGCATTTGGGCAGATACAGCCAATGTTTTACAGGTCTGTCCCTACCTTCCAGTACTTTTAGCATTCCTCTTCCCTGCACACTAAACTTCTATAGCACTCTAGTTACTAGTCCTTGTGACAACTCAAACCTTACTCCTTGCATTTTCATGTTTCTTACGTCTCCTTCTCATCCGTGGGAACAAAGCTTCTCCTCTATCACCCTCATTAAAGTGCCACTTATTCCTTTCAGGTTCCTCAATCACCAGGTCGGGAAGTGGGCTAAGTGTCTTCTTATGGCTCTTTACTGCTTCTAGATCATTTTCCTACCCTCTTCCGGAAAAACTCCATCTTGAATCTCATATCTTTCCACCATAATACCACCATCTGTCATCCTAGGAGTGCCCCTTGAAGAATCTTCCTTATTCCTTAAAGATTTTGGCCATGAGCTCATTGTCATTCTATCCAACACTGATATTATAATTCTTGGTGATTATAGTATTTACCATGTCCTCTCAGTCCCTTGATCTCTCTTCTTTTATCTGTCTGTCAAAAGAGAATCTTGAGAACTTCCCACCACAGTATCTACCCATAATTTGGTATCTGTGCCACATGTTACCTTCCTTTTTGCTACAATGAATGCACTGTCCCTGCCCCTATCTAGACCAATATGTTGTCTAGTATTTTAATCCCATACTTTCTTTCCTATTCAAGGACATCACTCCAGCAATTTGTATCTCTCTTCCTGAATCATTAATGTTCCCATTTCCACTAGGTCATTACATTCAGGATTCAATTATACTGAAATTTCACCCATTTTAAAATGGTAATACACTCACTTGGTTTTTGTCCTTCTCCACTGAACATTTTATCACAGTCTTCCTTGTTGGTCCTTCTTTATCCCTCGGTCTAGCAATGATTGGAGGGCATCAGGACTCAGTGCATAGCCTTTCCTATATCCATGCTGCCTACATTGATGATTTCATCCAGTTTCAAGATTATAAATACCATTTATATACTGACAACTCCAAAGTTTATTTCTCTAACTAGGTCCTCCCTTCAAAATTCATAGTTCATATATCCAATATCCTACCTGATATATCTATCTGGATATCTGATACAAGATTTTAACTGGAAATGTTCAAACTTCTTATCTCCTATCCAAACATTCTTCTTCAATGGTCTTCCCCTACTCAGGAAATGGCATACCCCTCCTTCCAGTTGCTCAAAACATATACGAAGTACCATAATTAGATTTTTATCTTCCTCTCATGCTCCATATCTACTTTAGTAGGAAATTATTTTTGGCTTTACATTAAAAGTATATATAGAATTCAACCTACACCTTACACCTCCATTGTCAATACCTTTTAAGGTGTCGTTAAACAATAAAATTGTTTATTTAATGTAATTGTAATGTAATGTAATTGTAATTATGTAATTATTATTGTGTTAAAACACTAACACTTTAAAGACATTTTTTCAAGTTTTTATTTAAATTCCAGTCAGTTAACATACAGTGTAGTATTAGTTTCAGGTTGTAAAATATAGTGATTCAACCCTTCCATACATCACCTAGTGTTCATCACAACAAGTGCATGCCTTAATCTCCGTTGTCTACTTCACCCACCACAACCCACCTCCCTTCTGGGAACCATCAGTTTGTTCTCTGTACTGAAGAGTCTGTTTCTAGTTCATCTCTTTCTTTTTTTCTCCTCTTGCTTATTTGTTTCATTTCTTTAATTCCACATAAGAGTGATATATATGGTATTTGTCTTTCTTGGACTGACTTATTTTGTTTAGCATAACTCTCTAGTTGCACTCTCTAGTTGCACCCATGCCATTGCAAATGGTAAGATTTCATTCTTTTTTATAGTTGAGTAATATTCCAGTGTGTGTGTCTGTATCTGTGTATGTGTACACACACACCACATCTTCTTTATCCATTCATGAATTATCACATGCTGTATACTTGTATACTTGTATATTGTAGATAATGCTGCTATAAACATTTGAGTGTATGCATCCCTCTGAATTAGTATTTTTGTATTCATTCAATAAATACCTAGTAGTGCAATACCTAGATTATAGGGTAGTTCTATTTTTAAATTTTTGAGGAAGCCCCACACCGTTTTCCAGAGTGGTTGCATGAGTTTGCATTTCCACCAACAGTGCAAGAGGATTCCCTTTCTCTATATCCTCACCAATGCTTGTTGTTTCTTGTGTTGTTGATTTTAGCCATTCTGACAAGTGTGAGGTGATATGTCATGGTAGTTTTGATTTGCATTTCCCTGATGATCAGTGATGTTGAGCATCGTTTCATGTGTCTGTTGGTCGTCCACATGTCACCTTTGGAAAAATGTCTGTTCATGTCTTTTGCCCATTTTTGTTGGATTATTTAGTTTTGAGATGTTGAGTTTTATAAGATCTTTATACATTTTGAATATTAACCCCTTCCTGAATATATTATGTGCAAATATCTACTCCCATTTAATAGGTTGTCTTTTAGTTTTCTCAGTCATTTCCTTTGCAGTTCAGAGCTTTGTATTTTGATGTAGTCCTAACAGTTTACTTTTGCTTTTGTTTCCCCTGACATAGGAGACATATTTAGAAAGAACTTGCAATGGCTGATGTCAAAGTACTGCCTGTGTTCTCTTCTAGGATTTTTGTAGCTTCAGGTCTTAAATTTAGGTCTTTAATCCACTTTGAGTTTATTTTTATGTATGGTATAAGAAAGTGGTCCAGTTTCATTCTTTTGAATGTTGATGTTCAGTTTTCCCAACAACATCATTGGGAGACACTGTCTTTTTTCCCATTGGATAGTCATCCTGCTTTGTCAAAAATTAATTGACCATATAGTTATGGGTATATTTCTGGGGTTTCCACTCAGTTCCATTGACCTATGTGACTAATTCTGTGCTACTACCAAACTGTTTTGATTACTACAGCTTTATAAGGTAATTTGAGGTCTGGAATCGTAACGGCTTTACTTTGATTTTCTCTTTTGAGATTGCTTTGGCTATTTGAGGTCTTTTTTGGTTCCATACAAATCTTATGATTGTTTGTTCTCTGTGAAAAATGTTATAATTTTGATAGGGATTGCATTAAATGTGTAGATAGTATTGGGTACTGTTGGCATTTCAACAATAATTGTTCTTTTAACCCATGAACAGGGAGCAGACTCCCTGTGCTTCTTGGAGCCTGATGCAGGACTCAATCCCAGACTCCGGGATCATGACCCAAGCTGAAGGCAGTTGCTTAACTAACTGAGCCACCCAGGTGCCCCCAGTTTGCAAGTATTTTATTGAGGATTTTCATATCGATGTTCATCAGGGATATTGGCCTGCAGTACTCCAATTTAGTGGTGTCTTTATCTAGTTTTGATATTGGTAATATTGGCCTCATAAAATGAAAGTGGAAGTTTTCCTTCTTTTTCTATTTTTCAGAATAGTTTGAGAAGAACAGGTATTAACTCTTCTTTAAATGGTTGGTAGAATTTGCCTGTAAATCCATCTGATCCTGGACTTTTGTTGTTAGGAGTTTTTTGAGTACTGATTCAGTTTCTTTGCTGGTTATCAGTCTCTTCAACTTTTCTATTTATTCCTGTTTTAGTTTGGCAATTTATATGTTTATGGGAATTTATCCATTTTTTCTAGGTTGTCCAATTTGTTGGGCATATAATTTTTCATAATACTCTCATAATCATTTGTATTTCTATGGTGTTGGTTGTTAGGTCTTCTCTCTTTGTGATTTTATTTATTTGGGTCCTTTCTCCTTTCTTTTTTGATAAGTCTGGTTGGAGGTTTATCAATCCTATTAATTTTCCCCAACTCCTGATTTCATTGATCTGTTCTATTGGGTTTTGTTTGTTTGTTTTGTGTGTGTGTATTTTGTTTTTAGTTTCTATATCATTTATAGCTACTTTAATCTTTATTATTTCCTTCCTTCTGCTGGTTTTAGCCTTTGTTTGTTGTTCTTTGTCTAGCTCCTTGAAGTGAAAAGTTAGGTTATTTGAGATATTTCTTGCTTCTTAAGGTAGGTTTGTATAATTACTATATACTTCTGATCTCTTAGGACCAGGACTGATTTTGTTGCATCCCAAACGTTTTAGACCATAGTGTTTTCACTTTCATTTGTTTCATGTATTTTTTAAAATTTTCATCTCTGACTTCTTGGTTGACCCATCATTGTTTAATAACATGTTGTTTAACATCCTTGTTATTGTGGTCTTTCCAGATTTTTTTCTTGTGGTTGACTTGTAGTTTCATAGCATTGTGGTCAAAAATGGTGCTTGGTGATTTTAGTTTTCTTGTTTTTGTTAATGTCACTTTGTGGACTAATTTGATTATTCTGGAGAATGTCCTATGTGCACTTGAGAAGAATGTGTATTCTGCTCTTTCAGGATAAATATTATCTGTTAAGTTGACCTGGTCCACTGTGTCATTCAAAGCAATTGTTTCCTTATTGATTTTCTGTAGGTGATATGTCCCTTGATATAAGTAGGGTGTTAAAATACTCTACTACTATTGATTATTATCAATGGATTCCTTTATTTTTCTTTTTATTCTTGAACTTTTTAAATTAAATGACATTTATTAATTTTATTTTATAAATGAATTGTAAAGAATATGTATGTTGCCAAACATGCTTACTGAACTTTGTCATTTCTTTTTTTTTTTTTTTAATTTAAATTCAGTTAACTAACATATCATGTATTATTGGTTTCAGAGGTACAGGTCTGTGATTCTTCAGTCTTGTATAATACCCTGTGCTCTTTACATCACATGCCCTCCTTAATATCCATCACCCAGTTACACCATTCATCCACTCTTCACCCCTCCAGCAACCCTGTTTGTTTCCTTTGATTAAGAGTCTCTTAGGGTTTGTCTCCCTCTCTGGTTCACCTTGTTTTATTTTTTTCCCTCTTCCCCTATGATCCTCTGTTTTGTTTCTTAAATTTCATGTATCAGTGAGATCATATATAATTGTCTTTCTCTGATTGACTTACTTCATTTAGCATAATACCCTCTAGTTGCATCCATGCTGTTGCAAATGTCAAGATTTCATTTTTTTGGGGGGCGCCTGGGTGGCTCAGTGGGTTATGCCTCTGCCTTCGGCTCAGGTCATGTTCCCAGGTCCTGAAATCAAGCCCCGCATCGGGCTCTCTGCTCAGCAGGGAGCCCGCTTCCCCCGCTCTCTCTACCTGCCTCTCTGCCTACTTGTGATCTCTCTGTCAAATAAATAAATAAAATATTTTAAAAAAAAATAAGCCTGCTTCCCTCTCTCTCTCTCTGCCTGCCTCTTTGCCTGCTCGTGATTTCTCTCTGTCAAATAAATAAATAAAAATCTTTTAAAATAAATAAATAAAATAGATAAAAAAAAGATTTCATTTTTTTTGATGACTGAGTTATATATATATATGTGTGTGTGTGTACACATATATATACATATATATGGTCTTCAGATAATTGCATTTGTATCTTTGGGGTAAATACCCAGTAGTGCAATTTCTGAACTGTAGGGTAACTCTATTTTCAACTTTTTGAGGAATCACCATACTATTTTCCAGTGTGGTTGTACCAGCTTCCATTCCCACCAATAATGTAAGAGGGTTCTCCTTTCTCTACATCTTTGCCAATGTCTGTCATTTCCTGACTTATTAATTTTAGCCATTCTAACTGGTGTTAGGTGGTTATTTCATTGTGGTTTTGATTTGTATTTCCCTGATGCCAAGTTATGTTGAGCATTTTTTTCATGTGCCTGTTGGCCATTTAAGATGTCTTATTGGAGAAATATCTCATCATGTCTTCAGTCCATTTTGTTACTGGACTATTTGTTTTTTGGGGGGTGTTGAGTTTGATAAGTTTTTTATAGGTCATGGATACTAGCACTTTACCTGATTTAAAAAAAAAAAAATGTGAACATCTTCTTCCATTCTGTCACTTGTCTTTTGGTTTTGTCAACTGTTTCCCTTGTTGTGCAAGAGCTTTTCATGAAGTCCCAAGAGATGTATCCAGTAAGAAGTTGCTGAAGCTGAGTTCAAAGAGGTTGCTGTCTGTGTTCTCCTCTAGGATTTTGATGGATACCTGCTCATATTAGGTCTTTCATCCATTTTGAGTCTATTTTTGTGTATGGTGTAAAGAAATGGTCCAGTTTCATTCTTCTGCATGTGGCTGTCCAATTTTCCTAACACCATTTGTTGAAGAGACTGTCTTTTCCATTGGATAGTCCTTCCTGATTCATCAAAGATTAGTTGACCATAGAGTTTGGGTCCACTTCTGGGTTCTCTATTCTGTTCCATTGATCTATTTGTCTGTTTTTGTCCCAGTACCTTAAGTTCTTGATGATTACAGCTTTATAATAGAGCTTGAAGTCTGGAATTGTGATACCACCAGCTTTGGTTTTCTTTTTCAACATTCTTTTGGCTATTCGGGGTCTTCTAAGGTTCCATACAAATTTTAGGATTATTTGTCCCAATACTGTGAAAAAAGTTGATGGTATTTTGATAGGGATTGAATGTGTAGATTGGCCTGGGCAGCATAGACATTTTAACAATATTTGCTCTTCCAATCCATGAGCATGGAATGCTTTTCATTTCTTTGTGTCTTCCTCCATTTCTTTCATGAGGGTTATATAGTTTAATGAGTACAGATACTTTGCCTCTTTGGTTATGCTTATTCCTAGGTATATTATGGTTTTGAGTGCAGTGTAAATGGGATCAACTTCTTAATTTCTTTTTCTTTTGTCTCAATATTAGTGTATAGAAATGCAACTGATTTCTGTGCATTGATTTTATATCCTGGCACTTTGCTGAATTCCTGTAGGAGTTCTGGCAATTTTGGGGTGCAGTAATTTGGGTTTTTTACATAGAGTATCATGTAATCTGAAAAGAGTGAGAGTTGACTTCTTCTTTGTCTAATTTGGATGTCTTTTATTTCTTTGTGTTGTCTGCTGAAGCTAGGACTTCTAGTACTATGTTCAACAGCACTAGTGATAGAGGACATCCCTGCCATGTTCCTGACCCTAGAGGGAAAAGCTCTCAGTTTTTTCCCCATTGAGAATGATATTTTCTGTGGTTCTTTCCATATACAGCTTTTATGATATTGAGGTATATTCCTACTATCCTTACACTGCAAAGAATTTTAATCAAGAAATAATGCTGTATTTATTCAGATGTTTTTTCAGCATCTATTGAGTAGATGATATGGTTCTTGTCCTTTCTTCTATTTATGTACTTTATCACATTAATTGATTTGTGGGATGCTGAACCACCCTTGTAGCCCAGGAATAAATTCCACTTGGTTATGGTGAATAATCCTTTTAATGTACTGTTGGATCCTATTGGCTAGTATTTTGGTGAGAACTTTGGCATCCATGTTTATCAGGGATATTACTCTGTGATTCTCCTTTTTGGTGGGGTCTTTGTCTGGTTTTGGGGTCAAGGTTATACTGGCCTTATAGAAAGAGTTTGGAAGACTTTCTTCCATTCTGATGTTTTGAAACAGCTTCAGAAGAATAGGTTTTATTTTTTCTTTAAATGTTTAATAGGTGTATCTGTTTCCTCTAGCATCTTGGGTTGAGTCTGAAATGAAGAAGATTGTTGTCTTGTTTGGAGGGCTTATCATACTTTTCATGTTGATTCGTGGTTTTGAGGATGTGTCTGTTATCTATAGGCAGTGCTAGTTTCATGTCAGAATTAAACAAAAGCTTTATCTGTATTACCAGAAACCCCGAAATTATGAAATCTGTTTAGGAACTGGCTGTCCTGTATCTGGAGGGATGTTGGATTTCTTTGAGTTCCTTTACCATCTCTCTTTTGTGTAAACAGGTTGAAGACCATCCATGGGTCACTCTCATCGAAATTTCAATCCCTTATGTGCCAGCAAATTTGAATATAACTAGTTACCTCCTGATATCCTGCTACATTCAAAGAAATTTTGTATTCACTTTTGTTCAAAAAGAGAAAAAGAATAACAGCAGTAAACGTGGGGCAACATCCCAAAAGCCAGTGGGACAGGAAAAGTCAACATTACCTCAAATGGAAAATGTAAGGACTCATCCAGAAGTGTCTTTTGGAGCAGGAATTAACCTATAAATTCTGGATGGTGAGGCAATCTTGCTGACCTTGGCATGGTGATTGAGGACTGCACTGCCTACTAGAAGCTGACTGGTGTCCATGGATATCATCTTTTACAAATTCATAAATGATATTTTTAAATGAAGAACTTGCTCCAATGTTTATGTTAATGAACTCATTGGGTAGAGGGGAAAGGAACTTCCCTAGATTTTAAATGTGTAATGAAAGCATTTTTAAAAGAACAAAAATAATAAAATAAATAAATAAATGTTTGGTAGAATTTCCCTGGGAAGCCATCCAGCCCCAGGGAGGGGCTGGGAGATTTGGGAAGATTTTTTTGACTACTGCTTCAATTTCCTTGCTGGTTATGGGCCTGTTCAGATTTTCTATTTCTTGTTGATTCAGTTTTGGTAGTCTGTATATCTCTAGGATTGCGTCCATTTCTTCCAGATTGCCTAATTTGTTGGCGTGTAGTTGCTCATACTATATTCTTATAATTGTATTTCTTCAGTGTTGGTTTTGATCTCTACTCTTTCATTCATTATTTTTTTTAAGATTATATTTATTTATTTAACAGAGAGACACACAGTGAGAGAAGGAACACAAGCAGGGCAGCAGCAGAGGAGAAGGAGAAGCAGGCTTCCTGCCAAGCAGGGAACCTGATGGAGAGTTCGCTCCCAGGACTCTGGGATCATGACCTGAGCCGAGGGCAGATGTTTAACAACTGACTCACCCAGGTGCCCCTACTCTTTCATTCATGATTTTACTTTCATCCTTTATCTTTTATTTTTCAAAAGTCTGGTCAGGGGTTTACAATCTTATTAATTCTTTCAAAACACCAGCTCCAAGTTTTGTTGATCTGTTCTACTGTTCTCTTGGTTTCTATTTCATCAGTTTCTGCTCTTCTCTTTATTATTTCTCTTCTCTTGCTGGGTTTAGCCTTTATCTGCAGTCCTTTTTTCTGCTCCTTTGGGTGTAAGGTTGGGTTGTGTATTTGAGAACTTTCTTGTTTCTTGAGAAAAGCTTGTATTGCATATACTTCCCTCTTAGGACCACCTTTGTTGCATCCCAAAGGTTTTGAACAGCTGTGTTTTAATTTTCATTGGTTTCCATTTTTTAAAAATTCTTTCTTAATTTCCTGGTTGACCCATTCATTCATTCTTTAGCAGGATGCTCTTTAGCCTCCATGTATTTGAGTTCTTTCCAAATTTCATCTTGTGATTGATTACAGTTTCAAAGCATTGTGGTACAAAAATATGCAGGGAATAATCGCAGTCTTTTGGTAAAAGTTGAGACTTGATTTGTGACCCAGTATTTGTGATCCAGATCTATTCTGGAGAATGTTCCATGTGCAGTTGAGAAGAATGTGTATCCTGTTGCTTTAGGATAGAATGTTCTGAATAATCTCTATAAAGTCCATCTGGTCCACTGTGTCATTCAAAGCCCTTATTTCCTTATTGATATTTTTGCTTAAATGATCTATCCATGGCAGTGAGGTGGGTGTTAGAAGTCCGCTACTATTATTGTATTATTATCAATGTGTTTCTTTAATTTTGTTATTAATTGGCTGCTTCAATGTTAGAGGCATAAATGTTCACAATTGTAAGAACTTCTTATTGGATAGACCTTTTAACTACAATATAGTGTCCTTCCTCATCTCTTACTAGTCTTTGGTTTAAAATTGAATTTTTGTGATATAAGGATTGCCACCCCATCTTTCTTTTGATGTCCATTATTAGCATGATAAATGGTTTTCCACCCCCTTCTGTCAATCTGGAGGCATCTTTGGGTCTAAAATTATTCTCTTGCAGACAGCATATGAATCGGTCTTGTTTTTTTATCCAATTAGATACCCTGTGTCTTTGATTGGGGCATTTACCACATTTACATTCAGAGTAACTATTGAAAGACATGGAGAGGAGGGGCACAATGGTGGAGAAGTAGGAGATCTTGTTTCAACCCATTCCCTAAAGTGAACTAAATATCTACTAGAACACTCTGGCACCCATGAAATCAGCCTAAGATGTAGGATTATACACTTCTGGATTTCTGTGGGGGAGGAAGACACAGTGGAGAGGTAAAGCAGAGTGGGAATGCTTGGACTGATTGCAGAGAATAAACAGAAGAGGGAGGGAGCCACCAGAAGTGACACACCGGAAAGTAAGACTCCAATACAAAAGCACCCTATGATTGGGGACAAGCATTAAGTTGGAGTCTGGTGAAAAGCACTCAAAAAGAACAAAAGATTGTAAGGGGCAACTGGTGAAATCAGGCGGTCACAGGCACACACCTAAGCCCACAGACCCAGGACAGCCACTGCCAGCGACCACTGGTGCAGAGTGTGAGGGAGCCTCTAGCTTCTGGTCCCTGAGCACTCAGGGTTGCAAAGCTTGCAGCACTACTCAGTTGAGTGTACTCCCATCCCCGCATGAGGGAGTCTACTGTGGATACCAGCCTGCACTCTCTAGAACTACAGCCTTTTGTGCTCTGTGAGCACTGTGCGACCAGGGTCTGACCCACTCCCATCCCCGCCTGAGAAAGCTCCGTGCAAGTGCTAGCCAGCATTCCCTAGGACTGGCCAAGAGTTTGGATGCTTCTAGCCCGGGCCTGAAGGAACTAAGTGCAATCTCTGGTTGGGATCCCTTAGCAGTGGTCTATGCAACTGTGAGGTCTGGATCCCAGACAGCAGTCCTGGCAAAGTTAGCCACTGGAAGCAGGCTCCCTGTACCAATATTGCTCATTGTTTATGTGGCACAGGGGTGCAGAGACAAGCGGGCACTTGGGCAACCTCTGAGACAGTGGCTGTGGACATGCACTGCCTGTGGGAGGTTGCACAGTTCAGAGGAGTTTGCAGAGGGGGAGTGTGTTCTGGACCACCCAGAGGGGAGCTGCCTGAGGCTTCTCTCTGAGAAGGAGGTCTGGGAGCAGTTGGTTTTCCACTAAATCTCCAAAAAGCTGCTAAAGAATGAAAACTTCCAAAGAACAAAAGCCTGAAAAACCAGTTTCCACAGAGCCCAGCCCCTTGATAGTGGGCAAGAGGATTCAACCCAAGCAAGACTGACTGAAAAACAATGTGGCAGGCCCACTCCCCCAGAAAGCAAGCCAAAAGAATGAGAGAGGATAACCACCACAGGGTCCTCATGAAACTGTAAAACCCCAATAACGGGAAAACAATATATTAAGCTTCCAATATTGCTCTAAAACCTGTATATTTCATAGTTACAACTTTTATTTTTAATTTGTTCCACTATTCTTGTTCTTTTTTTTAAACCTACTTACCATTACAACTAGAAGTTTAATACAACACATTCCATAATAACTTTTAACTTGAACTTTTTTCATACATATACCTGTGTTTTTCTTTTTCTTTTCTATTTTTTTAATATACATATAAGCTTCATGGTAATCCTCTTTTCCTAATCAATACTACCCCTATATATAAAACAGTTTTAATCTCCCTTTAAATTTGGAAAGATGAGTCCTTTAAAAAAGATATCAAGATACACCCAGGAAGAATCAAAATAAACTTCCTCACCCCTATTGAGGATTTATAGCCACCCTCTCATCTTCTTCTTCTGTCATTGTTTCTGTGTATTTGTTTTTGTTCTGGTATTATATAAATCTTATACTTGGGGTTCATTTTGGCTGGGTTCTTTTTTTTTTTTTTCCTTCTCATTTACTTTTGTCAGTCTTTTTGTTTGTCCATTTTTGTTTGTATGCCTTATAAATCCTACTTTTAGGGCTCATTCTGGCTGGGTCTTCTCTTTTTCTTTCTCGCTCTCTCTTTTTTTTCTTTTCTCTTTCTTTGCTGGTGACTTCCGATTGCTTTGAAGCCTTCCAGGGTACACCTTGCCTGGATTGTGGTTGATATTTTCAGCTACACATGCCCTCAACCACCTCTCACCAAGTTAACTAAGAGAAGGAACACCCAATAGGGGAAAAATTCAGAGACTGTGCCCTCTCCATAAGAACTATTTGATATGGACATAAACAGTATGTCAGAAAGGGAATACAGGGTAACAATTATCCAGGCAATGGCTCAGTTGGAGAAAACCATTAATGACCACATAGAATCTCTAACAGCAGAAGTGAAAGCCACCCAGGAAGAAGTTAAAAATGCTATCAATGAGTTCCAATCTAATATAAATACTCTAACAGCTTGGGTAAAGGCAGAAGATAGAATTTGTGATCTAGAGGAAAAACTGATAGAGAAAAAGGATCAGGAGGCATGGAAGAAACAACTTACAAGCCACAAAAACAGAATTAGGGAAATAAATGACACCATGAAATGTTCCAATGTCAGAATTATTAGGATCTCTTGGGGTGGGGGGCGGTGGAGAAAGAGAGAAGACTAGAAGATATAGTTGAACAAATTCTGGATGAAAATTTTCCCAGTCTGGGGTATAGAATCAGCATTCATGTCCTAGAGCAGAAAGAACACTCCCCCAAGATCAAGAAATCTAGAAAGACCTCAAGACACTTGACTGTGACTCATGAATCATAATTTTAGACAAGAGGTTCTGAGGGCAGCTGGGGGAAGAGATTCCTTATGTACAGAGGACGGTACATCAGAATAACGTCAGACCTGTCCACAGAAACCTGACAAGCCAGAAAGGGCTGGCAAGATATATTCAGGGCACTAAATAAGAAGAACATATAGCCAAGAATACATTATCCAGCAAGGCTCACATTCAAAATGGATGGAGAGATAAAGAGCTTCCAAGACTGGAAAGGTTTAAAACAGTATGTGACCACCAAGCCAGCACTATAAGAAATATTAAGGGGGGTTCTATAAAAACAGAAAGAAACTAAGAGTGACATAGAACAGAAATTTACAGAGACTATAGAAATAAGGACTTCATAGGCAACATGATGTCCATAAAAATGAATCTTTCAATAATTACTCCCAATGTGAATGGCCTAAATGCGCCCATAAAATGGCATAGGGTTGCAGATTGGATAAAACAACAGGACCCATCCATATGTCATCTACAAGAGACCCATTTGGAAGGTAAAGATACAGTCAGACTGAAAGTGAAAGGACGGAGAAATATCTTTCATGCCAATGGGCCTCAAAAGAAAGCTGGGGTAGCAATTCTCATGTCAGATAAATTAGATTTTAAAGACTGTAGTCAGAGATAAAGAAGGACACTACATCATTCTTAAAGGGTCTATCCATGAAGAAGATCTAACAATTATAAATATGTATGCCCCCAATATGGGAGCTGCCAACTACATAAGCCAACTGTTAATCAAGATAAAGGGTCATATTGACAACTGAACCAGGAAGAAATAGAAAACCTGAACAGACCCATAACCAGTAAGGAGATTGAAAAGTCATCAAAAATCTCCAAACAAACAAAAGCCCAGGGCCAGATGGCTTCCCGGGGGAACTCTACCAAACATTTAAAGAAGAACTAATTCCTATTCTCCTGAAACTGTTCCAAAAAATAGAAATGGAAGGAAAACTTCCAAACTCATTTTATGAGGCCAGCATCACCTTGATCCCAAAACCAGACAAGGATCCCATCAAAAAAGAGAACTACAGACCAATATCCTTGATGAACACAGATGCAAAAATTCTCACCAAAATACTAGCCAATAGGATTCAACAGTACATTAAAAGGATTATTCACTACGACCAAGTGGGATTTGTTCCAGGGCTGCAAGGTTGGTTGAACACCCACAAATCAATCAATGTGATACAATACATTAATAAAAGAAAGAATAAGAACCATATGATACTCTCAATAGATGCTGAAAAAGGATTTGACAAAGCACAGCATCGCTTCCTGATCAAAACTCTTCAAAGTGTAGGGATAGAGGGCACATACCTCAATATTATCAAAGCCACCTATGAAAAACCCACCGCAAAAACCTTTCTCAATGGAGATAAACTGAAAGTTTTTCCGCTAAGGTCAGGAACACAGCAGAGATGTCCATTATCACCACTGTTATTCAACATAGTAATAGAAGTCCTAGCCTCAGCAATCAGACAACAAAAGGAAATTAAAGGATTCCAAATTGGCAAAGAAGAAGTCAAACTATCACTATTCACAGATGATATGATACTCTATGTGGAAAACCCAAAAGACTCCACTCCAAAACTGCTAGAACTTGTACAGGAATTCAGTAAAGTGTCAGGATATAAAATCAATGCACAGAAATCAGCTGCATTTCTCTACACCAACAACAAGACAGAAGAAAGAGAAATTAAGGAGTCAGTCCCATTTACAGTTGCACCCCAAACTATAAGATACCTAGGGATAAACCTAACCAAAGAGGCTAAGAACCTATACTCAGAAAACTATAAAGTACTCATGAAAGAAATTGAGGAAGACACAAAGAAATGGAAAAATGTTCCATGCTCCTGGATTGGAAGAATAAATATTGTGAAAATGTCTATGCTACCTAAAGCAATCTACATATTTAATGCTATTCCTATCAAAACACCATCCATTTATTTTCAAAGAAATGGAACAAATAATCCTAAAATTTATATGGAACCAGAAAAGACCTCGAATAGCCAAAGGAATATTGAAAAAGAAAGCCAAAGTTGGTGGCATCACAATTCCAGACTTCAAGCTCTATTACAAAGCTGTCATCATCAAGACAGCATGGTACTGGCACAAAAACAGACACATAGATCAATGGAACAGAATAGAGAGCCCAGAAATAGACTCTCAACTCTATGGTCAACTAATCTTTGACAAAGCAGGAAAAGAATATCCAATGGAAAAAAGACAGCCTCTTCAATAAATGGTGTTGGGAAAATTGGACAGCCACATGAGAAAAATGAAATTGGACCATTTCCTTACACCACACATGAAAAATAGACTTAAAACGGATGAAAGACCTCAATGTGAGAAAGGAATCCATCAAAATCCTTGAGGAGAACACAGGCAGCAACCTCTTCGACCTCAGCTGCTGCAACATCTTCCGAGGAACATTGCCAAAGGCAAGGGAAGCAAGGGCAAAAATCAATTATTGGGATTTCATTAAGATCAAAAGCTTTTGCTTTTGAAACAGTAAACAAAACCAAAAGACAACTGACAGAATGGGAGAAGATATTTGCAAATGACATATTAGATAAAGGGCTAGTGTCCAAAATCTATAAAGAACTTAGCAAACTCAACACCCAAAGAACAAATAATCCAATCAAGAAATGGGCAGAGGACATGAACAGACATTTCTGCTAAGAAGACAACCAGATGGCCAACAGACACATGAAAAAGTGCTCCACATCACTTGGCATCAGGGAAATACAAATCAAAACCACAATGAGATATCACCTCACACCAGTCAGAATGGCTAAAATTAACACGTCAGGAAATGACAGATGCTGGCGAGGATGTGGAGAAAGGGGAACCCTCCTACACTGTTGGTGGGAATGCAAGTTGGTGCAACCACTCTGGAAAACAGCATGGAGATTCCTCAAAATGTTGAAAATAGAACTACCCTATGACACAGCAATTGCACTACGGGGTATTTACCCTAAAGATACAAACGTAGTGATCCGAAGGGGCATGTGAACCCAAATGTTTATAGCAGCAATGTCTACAATAGCCAAACTATGGAAAGAAACTAGATGTCCATCAACAGATGAATGGATAAAGAAGATGTGGTATATATACACAATGGAATACTATGCAGCCATCAAAAGAAATGAAATCTTGCCACTTGCGACAACGTGGATGGAACTAGAGGTTATCATGCTTAGTGAAATAAGTCAATCGAAGAAAGACAACTGTCATATGATCTCCCTGATATGAGGAAGTGGAGATGCAACATGGGGGGTTAAGGGGGTAGGAGAAGAATAAATGAAACAAGATGGGATTGGGAGGAAGACAAACCATAAGTGACTCTTAATCTCACAAAACAAACTGAGAGTTGCTGAGAGGAGGGGGGTTGGGCGAAGGTGGGTGGGGTTATGGACATTGGGGAGGGTATGTGCTATGGTGAGTGCAGTGAAATGTGTAAACCTGGCTATTCACAGACTTGTACCCCTGGGGATAAAAATATATTATATGTTTATAAAAAATTTAAAAAATAAATAAATAAAAGAAATGGAGCTGAGCCTTCTGAAGTGATAAAGTAGGGCTAAGGAGAGGTCAGTTTATATACACACAAGACACACTATCTCTTAAAAGTAGGAATTAATAAAGGTTCATGCATTGTAACAATAATCAGATTTGGTATAAATCTGACCATCATTAAATCATCTTTATCTTTTTTTCCCTAATAAATTAAGAAGTGCCTTTCACATGGATCATATTTTATGGTTCACCACTCCTTTTATGAGTAAATGATTAGCATATGCATGAACCCCTAATAAAACCACACAACGAACTTATACTACAATAGTCTACAGTTCTCAACAAACAAAAGACAATCTCTGGGGACCAACATGGAAGTATGATTAGAGATTATACCTATTTGCTGTCTTTTTTTTTTTTCCTTTTTTTTTCCTATTTGCTGTCTAAACATTGTCTATAAACTGAGTAAAATATTCTTTATACAATTCTGTATTCTTTGCCATATATATAAAAATGACCTGGTGATTAATAAAATACATTCAAAATCCTTTAAAAAAAAAGAGTCATATTGATATGAACACATTAATAGAAGGGGATCTTAACACACCACTCAGCAACAGAGATCATCCAAGCAGAAAATCAATAAGGAAAAAAGAGCATTGAAGGACATATAGGACCACATGGACCTCATAGACATATACAGAACATTCCATCTTAAAACAACAGACTACTCATTCTTCTCGAGTCCACGTGGAACTTTCTCCAGAACAGACCACATATATGGTCATAAATAAAGGCTCAACTGATACCAAAAGACTGAAATTATTCCCTGCATATTCTCAGACCACAATGCTTTGAAACTGGCACTCAACCATAAGGAAAAGCTTGGACGGAATTCAAACACTTGGAAGCTAAAGACCACCCTGGTTAAGAATGTTTGGATCAACCAGAAAATCAAAGAAGAACCTAAACAATTCATGGATACCAGTGGGAATGAAGACACATTGGTCCAAAACCTATGTGATAATGGCAAAGGCGGTCTTAAAGGGGAAAAACATAGCCATCCAAACCTCACTCAAAAAAAGAAAAATCCAGAATACACCAGCTCTCATTACATCTTAAAGAACTGGAAAATCAACAACAAATTAAGCCAATCCCACTCACAAGAAGGGAAATCATCAAGATTAAAGCAGAGATCAATGAGATAGAAACTCAAGATACAGCAGAACACATCAATGAAACTAGAAGCAGGTTTTTTGAAAGAATCAATTAGATCAATAAACCACTGACCAAAGTAATCCAAAATAAAATAGGACCCAAATTAATAAAATTGTGAACGAAAAGGGAGAGATCAAGACTAACACCAAGGAATAGAAACAATCATCAGAAATTATTATCAACAGTTACATGCCAATAAGTTAAGCAACCCAGACAAAATGGATGCATTCCTGGAAACCTATAAACTTCCAAAACTGAATCAGGAAGAAATTGACAGCCTGAATAGATCAATATCTAGTAATGAGATTGAAGCAGTGATCAAAACAGTCTGAGGGGTTTGAAGTGGCGGAGGGGTGGGAGGTTAGGGTACCAGGTGGTGGGTATTATAGAGGGCACGGCTTGCATGGAGCACTGGGTGTGGTGAAAAAATAATGAATACTGTTTTTCTGAAAATAAATAAATTGGAAAAAAAAGAAATAAAAATTTTAAAAAATTAAAAAAAAAAATAAAAAAAACAAAACCTCCTCAAAAAACAAGAGCCCAGGATCTGATGGATTCCCTGGAGCACTCTACCAAACATTCAAAGAAGAATAATACCCATTTTCCTGAAGCTGTTTCAAAAAATAGAAACAGAAGGAAAACCTCAAGAGTCTTTCCATAAAGCTAGCATTACCCTGATCCCCAAACCAGGCAAAGACCCTATCAAAAAGGAGAATTTCAGACCAATATCCCTGATGAATATTGATGCCAAGATTCTCAACAAGATCCTTGCTAATAGGATCCAACACTACATTAAAAAGATTATCCACCTGGGATGCCTGGGTGGCTCAGTCAGTTAGCCGTCTGCCTTCGGCTCAGGTCATGATCCCAGGGTCCAGGGATCGAGCCCTATGTCGGGCTCTCTGCTCAGCAGGGAGTCTGCTTCTCCCTCTCCCTCTGCCCTTCTACCTGCTTGTGCTCGCTCACATTCTCTCTCTTTCAAATAAATAATAATAATAATAATAAAAGATTATTCACCATAATCAGCTGGGATTTACCCATAGGATGCAAGGACGGTTCAACATTTGCAAATCAATGTGATAGAACAAATCAGTAAGAGAAGAGAGAAGAACCACATGGTCCCCTAATTTAATGCAGAAAAATCATTTGACAAGATACAGCATCCCTTCCTGATTAAAATGATTCAAAGTATAGGGATAGAGAGAACATTCCTCAACTTCATAAAATCTATTATGAAAAACACATAGCAAATATCATTCTCAATGGGGAAAAGCTCACAGCCTTCTCTTTGAGATCAGGAACACAAGGATGTCCACTCTTGACACTGTTGTTCAACAGTACTAGATGTCCTAGCAACAGCAATCAGACAACAAAAAGAAAAAAAAGGTATTCATATTGGCATAGAAGAAGTCAAACTCTCTCTCTTCGAAAATGACAGGATACTTTATCTGGAAAACCCAAAGACTCCACCGCAAACTACTAGAACTCTTACAGCAATTCAGAAATGTGGCAGGATACAAAATCAATGTACAGAAATCAGTTGCCTTCTTATACAGTAACAATGAAAATATAGAAAAAGAAATTAGAGAATTGGTTCCATTTACTATAGCATCAAGAACCATAAGATATCTGGGAATAAACCTAATGAAAGAGGTAAATGTTATGTACTCAAGGAACTACAGAACACTCATGAAAGAAATCGAAGAAGACACAAAAAGATGGAAGACCATTCCATGCTCTTAGATCGGAAGAATAAACATTGTTAAAATGTCTATACTGCCTAGAGCAGTCTATACTTTCAATGGCATCCCAATCAACATTCTACTGGCATTTTTCAAAGAGCTGAAACAAACAATCCTAAAATTTGTATGGAACCAGAAGAGACCCCAAATTGCTAAGGAGATATTGAAAAGGAGAAAGAAAATTGGGGGCATCATGTTGCCTGTTTCAAGCTTTACTATAAAGCTGTGATCACCAAGACAGCATGGTACTGGCACAAAAACAGAAACATAGACCCAGTGGAACAGAGTAGAGAGCCCAGGTATGGACCCTCAACACTATGGTAAACTAATCTTTGACAAAGTAGGAAAAAATACACAGTGAAAAAAAAAAATCAGTCTCTTCAATAAATGGTTCAGGGAAAATTGAACAGCTATGTATAGAAGAATGAAACTCGAATGTTCTCTTACACCATACACAAGGATAAACCCAAAGTGGATAAAAAACCTCAAGTGGGCAGGAATCTATAAAAATCATAGAGGAGAACATAGGCAGTAACCTCTTTGACTTCAGCCACAGCATGTCTTCTTTCAAGACAAGTCTCCAAAGGCAAAGGAAACAAAACTGAAAATGAACGTTGGGGACTTAATCAAGATCAAAAGCTTCTGCCCAGCAAAGGAAACAGTCAACAACAACAAAAAAAAGGCAACCCAAGGAATGGGAGAAGATATTCGCAAATGACAGTGCAGACAAAGGGCTGATATCCAAGATCTCTAAAGAACTCCTCAATCTCAACACACACAAAACAGATAATCATGTAAAAAAAAAAAAAGAAAAATGCGCAGAAGACATGGACAGACACTTCTCCAAAGAAGATATATGAATGGATAACAGACACAGGAAAAAATGTTCATCATCATTGACCATCAGGGAGTTTCAAATCAAAACCCCTTTAAATACCACATTACACAAGTTAGAATGGCCAAAATCAACAAGACAGTAAGCAACAAGTGTTGGAAAGGATGTGGAGAAAGGGGAACTCTCTTACACTGTTGGGGAAATGCAAGTTGGAGCAGCCACTATGGAAAACGTATGGAGATTCCTTAAGAAATCAAAATAGAGCTACCCTAGGACCCTGCAATTGCACTACTGAGTATTTACCCCCAAAGATACAGACATAGTGAACAGAAGGGCCATCTGTACCCGAGTATCCATAGCAGCAATGACCATAATAACCAAACTGTAGAAAGAGCCAAGGTGCCCTTCAAAAGACAAATGGATAAGAAGATATGGTCCATATATACACTGAATTATGCTTCCATCAGAAAGGATGAATACTGTCCCCCTTTTATATCAACATAGACTGGACTCTAGGAGATTATGCTAAGTGAAATAAGTCAAGAGAGAGTCAACTATCATATGGTTTTACACTTGTGGAGCGTAAGGAATAACATGGAGGACATTAAGAGATGGAGAGAAGTGAGTTGGGGAAATCGGAAGGGGAGACAAACCATGAGAAACTGTGGACTCTGAGAAACAAAGAGGGTTTTAGAGGGGAGAGGGTGAGGTGTTGGGTGAGTCTGGTGGTCGGTATTAAGGAGAGCACATATTGCATGGAGAACTGGGTGTGGTGCATAAACAATGAATGTTGGAACATTGAAGAAAAATAAAATTAAATTAAACTTAAAAAGAAGGTGAAAAAAACTATTGAAAGATATGAATTTAGTGCCTTTGCATTACCTGTAAAGTGACTAGTGTATGTTGTCTTTGCTCCTTTCTGGTCTGTTACTTTTAGTCTCTCTCCTTGCTTAGAGGACCCGTTTTAATATTCTTGTAGGGTTGGTTGGTTGATCACAAGTTCTTTAGACTTTGTTTGTCGTGGAAGCTTTTTATCACTCCTTCTATTTTGAATGACATCCTAGCTGGGTAAAGTATTCTTGGCTGCACATTTTTTTTTCATTTTATACCCTCAATATATTATGCTAGTCCTTTCTGCCCTGCCAGGTCTCTGTGGATAGGTCTCCTGCTAATCTAATATTTCTACCTTCAGAGTTTACAGACCTCTTTTCTCTGAGCTGCTTTCAGGATTTTCTCTTTGTTTCTAAGATTTGCAGTTTTCACTATTATATGTTAGAGTGTTGATCTTTTTTTTTTTTTTAATCCTGGATTTTGATGCCTGTTTCCTTCCCCAGATTAGGGACATTCTCTGCTATAATTTCCTTCAATTTACCTTTCTGTCCCCCCCCCCTTTTCTTTCTTGTTCTGGGATCCCAACTATTCTAACCTCGTTTCCTGTTATGGTGTCAAGTATTTCTTGAATACTCCCTTCATGCTTCAGGAGTAGTTTACCTCTTTTTTCTCAGCTTCTTTATTCTCCATCATTTGGTCTTCTATATCACTCATTCCCTCTTCTGCCTCATTTTTCCTAGCAGTTAGTGAAACCATTTTTTAAAATTTATTTATTTTTTTCAGTGTAATAGTATTCATTGATTTTTGCACCACACCCAGTGCTCCATGCAATCCGTGCCCTCTCTAATACCCACCACCTGGTTCCCTCAACCTCCCACCCCCCATCCCTTCTAAACTCTCAGGTTGTTTTTCAGAGTCCATAGTCTCTCATGGTTCACCTCCCCTTCTAATTTCCCTCAACTCCCTTCTCCTCTCCATCTCCCTATGTCCTCCATGCTATTTGTTATGCTCCACAAATAAGTGAAACCATATGATAATTGATTCTCTCTGCTTGACTGATTTCACTCAGCATAATCTCTTTCAGTCCCGCCCATGTTGCTACAAAAGTTGGGTATTCATCCTTTCTGATGGAGGCATAATTCTCCATAGTGTATATGGACCACATCTTCCTTATCCATTTGTCCGTTGAAGGGCATCTTGGTTCTTTCCACAGTTTGGCGACTGTGGCCATTGCTGCTATAAGCATTGGGGTACAGATGGCCCCTCTTTTCACTACACCTGTATCTTTGGGGTAAATACCCAGTAGTGCAATTTCAGGGTCATAGGGAAGCTCTATTTTTAATTTCTTCAGGAATCTCCACACTGTTCTCCAAAGAGGCTGCACCAACTTGCATTCCCACCAACAGTGTAAGAGGGTTCCCCTTTCAACACATCCTCTCCAACATACGTTGTTTCCTGTCTTGCTAATTTTGGCCATTCAAACTGGTGTAAGGTGGTATCTCAATGTGGTTTTAATTTGAATCTCCCTGATGGCTAGTGATGATGAACATTTTTTTCATGTGCCTCCATTTTTTATTGCATCTCATTAACAGCCTTTTTTATTTTGACTTGATGAGATTTTTAGTTCTTTCATTTTTCCAGAAAGGAATTCTCTAGTGTCTTCTATCTTTTTCAAAGCCCAGCTTGTATCTTTATAATCATTATTCTCAAGTCTAGTTCTAACGTCTTACTTATGTCCCTACTAATGAGATCCCTGGTAGTCAGAATGTCCTCTTGTTCTCTTTTTGAGGTGAGTTTTTATGTCTTGCCATTCTGTCCAGAGTAGAATAGATGAATGAGAGAACCAAACACTAAAATGGCAGCAATAATCCCATACAATAAAAGGATAAAGTGTAACTGTAAAAACGGAAATTAAAAGACAAGGAAAAAAACAATAGAAAGACAACAACAAAGGCCAGTATATAAACAGGTGAACAGAACAAAGCAATACACTATCTCCTCAATGAGTGTGTTTTGATCAGTTTGTCAGAAGAAACTACATCTCAAAACTGTAAAGAAAGAAAAACTAATATATACAAAAATAAAATTAAATACATTTAAAGTATAGAATATAACTGTAAAGATTTAAAAACCTGTAAAGATGAAAAAACAACAAAAAAAAGAAAAAGGAAAAAAATGACCAAAAAAAAAAAAGAGAATATGATCAGACAGATGAATAGAACAGAGTCATAAACTAGATTTTGAGTGCATTTTGTTCTGTTAGAATAAGCTGCATCCCAAAATTGTAAAGAATGAAAAACATATATATACACACAAAAATAAGCTTAAATACAATGAAGGGATAGAATGAAATGGTAAGAATGAAAATTTAAAAAGATTTTTAAACAAAATGAGTTGATAAGAAATTGGTTGAAAAAAGAAAGAAAAAAATAACACCTATTTTCCTGAAGCTGTTTCAAAAAATTGAAGCAGAAGGAAAACTTCCAGATTCTTTTTATGAAGCCAGCATTACCCTGATCCCCAAACCAGGTGAAGACCACATCAAAAAGGAGAGTTTTAGACCAATATCCCTGATGAATATGGATGCTAAGATTCTCAACAAGATCCTAGCAAACAGGATCCA
This sequence comes from Neogale vison, assembly GCF_020171115.1. Lineage (NCBI taxonomy): Eukaryota > Metazoa > Chordata > Mammalia > Carnivora > Mustelidae > Neogale > Neogale vison. The sequence goes on along the minus strand of NC_058093.1, from coordinate 92,551,377 downwards.
ACAGCACATTAAAAAGATTATCCACCATGACCAGGTGGGATTCATCCCTGGTTTACAAGGATGGTTCAACATTCACAAATCAATCAATGTGATAGAACAAATCAATAAGAGAAGAGAAGAACCACATGGTCCTCTCAATTGTTGCAGAAAAAGCATTTGACAAAATCCAGCATCCATTTCTGATTAAAATGCTTCAAAGTATAGGGATAGAGGAAACATTCCTGAACTTCATAAAATCTATCTATGAAAGACCCACAGCAAATATCATCCTCAATGGGAAAAAGCTCACAGCCTTCCCGTTGAGATCAGGAATACAACAAGGATGCCCACTCTCACCACTCTTGTTCAACATAGTATTAGAAGTCCTAGCAACAGCAATCAGACAACAAAGAGAAATAAAAGGTATCCAAATTGGCAATGAAGAAGTCAAACTCTCTCTCTTCAAAGATGACATGATACTTTATATGGAAAACCCAAAAGACTCCACCCTCAAACTACTAGAACTCATACAGCAGTTCAGTAACGTGGTAGGATACAAAGTCAATGTACAGAAATCAGTTGCTTTCTTATACACTAACAATGAAAATACAGAAAGGGAAATTAGAGAATCGATTCCATTTACTATAGCACCAAGAACCATAGGATACCTGGGAATAAACCTACCCAAAGAGGTAAAGGATCTGTACTTGAGGAACTACTGAACACTCATGAAATAAACTGAAGAAGACACAAAAAGATGGAAGACCATTCCATGCTCTTAGATCGGAAGAATAAACATTGTTAAAATGTCTATACTGCCTAGAGCAATCTATACTTTTAATGCCATTCCAATCAAAATTTTACCGTATTTTTCAAGGAGCTGGAGCAAATGATCCTAAAATTTGTATGGAATCAGAAGAGACCCCGAATTGCTAAGGAGATGTTGAAAAACAAAAAGAAAACTGGTGTCATCACGTTACCTGATTTCAAGCTTTACTACAAAGCTGTGATCATGAAGACAGCATGGTACTGGCATAAAAACAAGACACATAGACCCAGTGGAACAGAGTAGAGAGCCCAGATATGGACCCTCAACTCTATGGGCAAATAATCTTTGACAAAGCAGGAAAAAATATACAGTGGGGGTGGGGGGAAAAAAGACAGTCTCTTCAATAAATAGTGCTGGAAAATTGGACAGCTATATGTAGAAGAATGAAACTCGACCATTCTCTTACACCGTGCACAAAGATAAACTCAAAATGGATAAAAGACCTCAACATGAGACAGGAATCCATCAGAATCCTAAAGGAGAACATGGGCAGTAACCTCTTCTATATCAGCCACAGCAACTTCTTTCAAAATATGTCTCCAAAGGCAAAGGAAACAAAAGCAAAAATAAACTTTCGGGACTTCATCAAGATCAAAAGCTTCTGCACAGCAAGGGAAACAGTCAACAACAACAACAAAAAAGAGGCAACCCATGGAATGGGAGAATATATTTGCAAATGACAGTACAGACAAAAGGTTGATATCCAGGATCTATAAGGAACTTTTCAAACACAACACTCACAAAACAGATAATCATATCAAAAAATAGGCAGAAGATATGAACAAACAGTTCTCCAATGAAGACATTCAAAAGGCTATCAGACACATGAAAAAATGTTCATCATCACTAGCCATCAGGGAGATTCAAATTAAAACCACATTGAGATACCACCTTACACCAGTTAGAATGGCCAAAATTAGCAAGACAGGAAACAACGTGTGTTGGAGAGGATGTGTTGAAAGGGGAACCCTCTTACACTGTTGGTGGGAATGCAAGTTGGTGCAGCCTCTTTGGAGAACAGTGTGGAGATTCCTGAAGAAATTAAAAATAGAGCTTCCCTATGACCCTGAAATTGCACTACTGGGTATTTACCCCAAAGATACAGGTGTAGTGAAAAGAGGGGCCATCTGTACCCCAATGCTTATAGCAGCAATGGCCACGATCGCCAAACTGTGGAAAGAACCAAGATGCCCTTCAACGGACAAATGGATAATGAAGATGTGGTCCATGTACACTATGGAGAATTATGCCTCCATCAGAAAGGATGAATACCCAACTTTTGTAGCAACATGGGCGGGACTGAAAGAGATTATGCTGAGTGAAATCAGTCAAGCAGAGAGAATCAATTATCATATGGTTTCACTTATTTGTGGAGCATAACAAATAGCATGGAGGACATAGGGAGATGGAGAGGAGAAGGGAGTTGAGGGAAATTAGAAGGGGAGGTGAACCATGAGAGACTATGGACTCTGAAAAACAATCTGAGGGTTTTGAAGGGGTGGGGGTTTGGAAGGTTGGGGGAGCCAGGTGGTGGGTATTAAGGAGGGCATGTATTGCATGGAGCACTGGGTGTGGTACAAAAACAATTAATTCTGTTACGCTGAAAAGAAATTTTTAAAAAAATAATTAATTAATTAATTAAAGAAAAGGAAAAGGGAAAGAAAAAAATTAAAATTGAAAGACTAAAGAATCAATGGAAAAAAGGCATGAGTTCTATGTTCTGTATTCCACTAGCAGTGGAGTTTTGCAGTTCTCATTCATGGGTAAACTTGGCTGGATGTTCCTGCAGATCTTGGGAGGGGCCTATTGCATTGAATCTCAAGTGTCTTTGCCTTAGGTGAAATTGTACTACCCTTGCTAGGGGCCGAAGCTAAGTAATCTGCTCTGATTTCTTCTCTGTGGCTTTTGTTCCCTGAATGTTTTAGAGGATGAGAATAAAAATGATGGCCCTCCTATCTCCCATCCCAGAGCTGAAAACTCAGGGCCCCACTCCTCAGTGCACTCCTAGAGAAAAGCAGGCCTGTCTTCTTGGTCTCTGACTGCACTCTCTTCAAACCTTGCAGACTCCTGTGGTGCACTCTTGCACTGCTCCCCCCACCCCAAGGGTGGAAAAGAGGTATCACCGTTTCTGCTGCTTGTTGGGGCCCTGCTCAGAGAGCAGTTGCCTGAATGTGCCGCAGTTTGTGGGTTACGCCAACCCCAAGCTAAGAGCCCACTGCTGGGCTTCCCCACTCCTATAGCTTTGAGCCCTGTCACCCTCAGGCACTACCAGTCTTCCTTGACCCCAAGGATCCTGAGACCACACTATTCCAGCTAGGATTTTGCCCCCGCTTAGACATTTGAATGACTTCCCTCACCAGAGCACACTTCTAAAAGTTCTGATTTTGTGCTCTGCTGCTATATCTCTTGCCAGTAGCCAGCTTATGGAGGCTCCCTGACCCTATGGCTTATCTTCCCATATATCACCTCAGATTCACTCCTTTGCATCTCCTCCCTTGAGGAAAGTGGTCACTTCACTATTTGTAGAGTTGCAGCTATTCTTTTCTTAGAGCTCCTGTTGAGTTTAGTGGTGTTCAGAATTATTAGATAGCTGAATGCCTGGGACCAGATGAAATTAAGGTCTCCTACTCCTCCATCATTGGATTCAGTCCTCTTTTATGTTTTTATTAATTGTTTTATTTATTTGGGTGCTTCCATGTTGGGTGTATAAATATTAATTTTTTTGTCTTCTTGTTGCATTGTCCCCTTTATTATAATATAGTGCCCTTCTTTGTGTCTTGTTGCAGTCTTTCTTTTAAAGTCTAGCTTGTCAGACTTTACTGAACCTGGGTGGCTCAGTCAGTTAAGCATCTGCCTTTGGCTCAGGTCATGAACCCAGTGTCCTGGGATCAAGTCCCATGTGGGGCTCCCTGCTCAGCAGAGAGTGTGTTTCTCCCTTTCCTCCCTGTTCATGCTCTCTCTTGCTATTTCTGTCTCTTTCTCTCAAATAAATAAATAATATCTTTTAAAAAGGCTTTTAAAAAGAAATAAAGATAATAAAAAAAAATAATAAAGTGCAGTTTGTCAGATATAAGTATTGCTTCTCTGGCTTCCTGTTGATATTCATTTGTAGGTTAATTTTCTCCATCCCCTCACTTTCAATCTGCAGGGTTTTTTAAATTTATTTTTTTTAAGATTTTATTTATTTATTTGATAGAGGGAAAGACAGCAAGAGAGGAAATACAAGCAGGGGAAGTGGGAGAGGGAGTAGCAGTTCCCTGCTGAGCAGGGAGCCCAACACCAGGCTCAATTGCAGGACCCTGGGACCATGACCTGAGCCGAAGGCAGATGCTTAACAACTGTGCCACCCAAAACACCCTGAAGGTGTTTTTAGATTAAAATGAGTGTCTTATGGGCAGCATATAGATGGCTCGGGTTTGTTTGTTTGTTTCTTTTTAATCCATTCTGACATTCTATGTCTTTTGATTGGAGCATTTAGTCTATTTATACTCAAAGTAATTACTGATAGCTCTGTATTTATTGCTGTTTTGTTACTTGTTCTGTCATATTTTCTGGAGATTTTTCTCTGTTCCTTTCTTGTCTTTGTTACTTTTGGGCTCTCCTTTGCAGAGTACCCTTTAATATTTTTTGCAAGGATTGGTTTAGTGGTTAAGAACTCCTTCAGTTTTGTTTTTCTGGGAAACTCTTTTTCTCTCCTGTTCTGAATGAAAGTCTTGCTGAATAGACTATTCGTGGCTGCAGATTTTTCCCATTCAGCATTTTGAATACCTCATACCACCCCCTCTGGCTTGCCACGTTTCTGTTGAGAAATCCCCAGCTAGCCTTATAGGACATCCCTTATAAGAACTTCATTTGTTTTGCTGCTTTTAAGAGTTTTTCTTTATCACTGTGTTTTGCAAATTTAATTACAATATGTCTTGGTTTTAGCCAGCTTTAGTTGATTTTGATGGGAGTTCTCTATGCCTCCTGGATCTGCAGGTCTGTTTCTTTCCCCAGATTAAGGAAATTTTTAGCTATTATTTCTTCAAGTAAATTTTTTGGCCATTTTGCTCCCTATTCTTCTTCTGGGATTCCTATAATAGGAATGTTATTACATTTGATGAATACACTGAATTCCCTGGTCTATTTTCATGTTATATAATTCTCTTTCATCCAGTTTCATTATTTTCCATTATTTTTGTCTTCTAGTTCACTAACCTGTTCCTCTGTTTCTTTCAACCTTCTGTTCATTGCATCATGCCTATTTCAGATCCTATTCATTGTAAACTTCATCTCTGATTCTTATTTTAATTCTTCTATCTAGCGGTAAGGGTCTCGCTAATTTCTTCCATTCTTTTCTCAAGTCCATTGAGTATCCTTAAGATCATTGCTTTAAATTCTCCATCAGGTATGTTACTTACATCTGTTTCACTTTGATCTCTGGCCATGACCTTATCTTGTTCTTGGATAATTTTCTCTGTCTTCTCACTTTGTCTAAGTCTGGGACTGCTTCTCTGTGTTAGAAAAGCCAGTTATGTCTCCTGTTCCTGAGAGTAATGGCCTAATGAAGAAGAGGTTATGTAGTGCCCAGGGCCTGGCACTTCCAAGGAGTCTCTCCAGTGTGTTTTGCATGCACTGTTGTGTTCTGGCTACTTTGTCCTTTAGGCCAGTTCTCCACAAGACTTTCCTTCTCTGCTAGAGAAAGTATTTCTTTTTTTTTTCTTTTTTCTTTTTTTTTTTAAATTTAATTTCATTTTTTTTCAGTGTTCCAAAATTCATTGTTTATGTACCACACCCAGTGCTCCATACAATACATGCCCTCCATAATACATACCACTAGGCTCGCCCAACCCCCCACCTCCCTCCCCTCCAAAATCCTTATTTTTCAGAGTCCACAGTCTCTCATGGTTTGTCTCTCCCTCCAATTTCCCCTATCTCACTTCTCCTCTCCATCTCCTAATTTTGGAGGCAGTGGTTTCATCCCTGATGTGACTATAGTGAGCTTTAACTAGGTGTGCTCTAGGTTGCTTGTAAAATGAAATCTGTCACCACCTCCACAAACTGAGGCCCTACAAAACTGTTTGGGAAACATAGTGTGGGCAATTTTTTATGCTGGGAAGGGGTCCACCCACTGGGACTAAAGTAACCATGACTGAGAAGGACACAGCAGCACAAGGGTGTGGGGGTTAGCAGTTAGGCAGCTACTGTCCACACTGCACTACTTCCCACAGGTGGCTCTGTGGTATGCTGAGGGTGAGGAAGGGAAATGGCACTGGCCAGGCAGTTCCTTTGTTCTCAAAAAGGTAACTCTGTGAATGCTGCCTCTTACTGACATGGTCTAAGAGAAAATAATCTCCTTACTATGTGCCCCCAGGTGTTCTTCAGTTCACTGTTTCTGCACTGTCCATCCCTAGGTAGTTGGCCTGCTTTCCATCCTGCAGCAGCACAGTGCCCTATCCCAGCCAAGACTGCTAACCTTTAAAACTCCACGCTTTAAGCTCTGCTGGTTACAAGACCTCACAATATTCAGCACCTCTCACTTTCCAAGCCAATAGCTATGGGGTGATGTTCTCCTCTGCATTCCCCCATATGCTCCTTTCTCTTGCCCTTATCCATGACCACAGTTGTTTCCCCTCAGCAGCAGTCAGGATCCCTTTCTTCCCTAAATCATGTCTCCACACTTTCTACCTTCTTCCATGTGGCCTCTTCTCCTTAGTTGTGGAGGTTGTTCTGTCAGTCTTCCGTCAGGTTAACTTCTGGGGTATTTAAGATGAGTTCACAGTTATATAGTTGTATTTATGGGACAAGGTGAGCTTACGGGCCTCCTACTCTGCTGCTGTCTTCCTGTCTCTTCAGCATTTTTCCACTAATTTTGCTTCAGAAGACTCTTAAGAATGAACTGGTAATTCTAAATAAGTGGAAAATTATTTCCTTCCATGATGTCAGGAGAGTTACACTTTATTATCTTCAGCAGAATACCCCCTCCACACACACCCTCAATATATACAAAATATACCGGTCTTCCACTTCTGGCACAGATTTAGTAGGAGCCAGGCCTGACTGCCAGAATACAGCCAGGCATGCACTCAGGCCAACCTGATGATCCGCACTTTCAACACTTGAAAAACCTTCCTCACCATGGTCCCTATTTTCATTTTTGCATTACCCCCATATAATTTAACTTCAAAACAGAAATCAGAGTATTCTTTAAAGATGTAAGCTGGATCATGTTACTCTTTGGGCAAAATCTTGAATTCCATTTGAACTAAAGGTAAGAGTCTTTACAGTGGCCCAGGGGACCACATAGAACCTAATATCCCAGGCACTGCTCCACATAGACTCTTTGACATCTTTGAATAAATGAGAGTTGGACAGATTCAGCAGATTCTATTTTGAGAGTAGCACTATTAAAATCTGCCAATGAATTTGCTGTGGTAAGATCAGGGAAAGGGAACAATCAAATGTGGTAAATGACTCCTTGATTTTTGGCCTGAGCACCTAGGTAAATGATTATGTGTTAACTTTTCATAAGAAAGACCAGGACTAATATACATATGTGGGGTTATAGGTAATAGGTAGGAATTCTATCACATACATTTGAAATTTTAGGAGCCTATTAGAAATCTAATAGAAGAGTAAAGGTATGCAGTTGGTTATACAAACCTGGTAAGAGAAAACTAGGTGAGTGTGATTTCACGGAACCCCAGAAAAAAAATGTTGTATCAAAAAGGATGCAGTGGCAATCTATTTTTGATGCTACCAAGGTTGAGTAAAATTATGGCGAGGTTAAAAATGGATTAAACAAATGCAGGCTATTGGTGATCTTGGGAAGATGGTGTCATTTGGTTGGTAAATGGATTAAGGAGAGAATGGGAGGAGTTAAATGGAGGAGAGCTTATACAACTGATTTGATGGTAGAAAGGTAAGTCAGTTCCCCCTTTATTATATCCATTTTTATTGTGAACAAGGAATAAGTTTAAACTTCAAAGTGTATAATTTAGTGATTTAGTGGCATGTACTATATCTAGAAGGCTGTACAACAATTACCACCATTGTGATTTTAGGACATTTTCAATATCTCCCACCCCCAAAAAACACCATATAATCATTAGCAGTCCCTTTCCATCTTCTCCAACCCATATCCTAACCTCCAACCCCTGGCAAGTACTAATTTATGTTTTATCTTTATGGGTTTGCCTATTCTGGACATTTCATGCAAATAAACTCTTCCAATATGCAGTCTTTTGTGTATGGTTTCTTTCAGTTAGTATTTTTTCAAGGTTCATCTATGTTATATATGTCAAGATTTAATTCTATTTTTTTAAAGATTTTAATTATTTGAGAGTGACAGTGAGAGCGAGCACGAGTTGAGGGGGATGGGCCGGGAGAGACGGAGAAGCAGGCTCCCCACTGAGCAGGGAACCAGACATGGGGTTCATTCCCAGGACCCCAGGATCATGACTTGAGTTAAAGGCAGATGTTTAACAGACTGACCACTCAGGTGCCCCTATTTCATTCTTTTTATGGCTGAATATTTTTCCACTATATGGTTTTACCACATTTTGTTTATTCATTCAACAGTATATAGACAATTGAAGTTGTTTCCACCTGTTAGCTATATGAGTAATGTTCATATAAACACCTATGTATGACTGTTTGTGTAGACATGTTTTCATTCCTTTGTTATACTTAGGAGTGGAATTGCTGGACCATACAGTAGTTGTAATTTTGGCAATTTGAGGAACTGCTAGACTGTTTTTGAAAAAGGCCATACAATTTTATATCCCTAACAGCATTGTACAAGGAATGTCTATTTCTCCACATCCTTATCAACATCTATTGTCATCTGACTTTATGATTACAGTCATGCTACTGAGTAGGACACGGTATCTTACTGTGGTTTTGATGTGTATTTCCCAGATAACCAATAATGTTAAACACCTTTTAACAGATTGTTTACTGACCATTTGTATATCTTTAAAGAAATGCATATTCAAATGATTTGTCCATTTACAAGACCAGTGCTCTAACCCCGGAGCTATGGAGCCTCTTTGTCCATTTAAAAAATATATATTAACTCATTTACTATTCACAAGAGCTATAAGATATGGGTGGTACAGTGGTCCCTATTTTACACATAAGGAAACTAAAGCAGTGTTTCAGTACCCTGCTCAGGAATGCATAGCCACTAAATCCTGGTTTGAGGTTTAATGCTTTGAACTACAATGCTAAACCCCAGTGTACAGACTCCTGATTCTAAATTCTATCCAATCTTCTTCAACAATATCTCTGTCTGCACCAACTCCATATTTCTACAATTGTATTTTCACATGTGTTTTAATTTCTAAAGAGAATTTTCTACCTTTCTTTTACTTCTGCATTTTCAGGATATTACTTTCTATTTTCTCTACCATTTGACCTATAGAATCAGCTTAACTTCCATAAATGATGATTAGGATTACATTTCTAAATTACCTTGGGGAGGATTTATATCTCAAAGGTAGTGTCTGTTAGGAAGAAGCTATGTATCTACATTTATTGGGTCTTTTATTGTTTCCAAAAATATGAATCATATTTTTGTTAGATATCTTACAGTTTTGTTGTTGTTGAGAATAGGTTCCTTTTTCTGTTTCACTCTTTAACATATTGCTGATAATACATAGGAAAATATTCATTTTTTAATACTAATTGTGTATTTAACCATCATACTGAACTATTCATTGATTCTAGTAATTTTTTCCTGGATTTTCAAGATAGTTGTTTTCAAATAATTATATAACTGTGTCATCTGTCCATTTTTAAATTGTTATTCATCTTTTTTTGTTTTAAAAGTTTTTTTTAATTTTAAAAGTTTTATTTTAAAAGTATTTTTTTATATTTTCTAGATCAAAGTTCCTTCCAAATATTCCCTTAGTATCCTTTCACTGTCTGTAGAATCTTTAGTGATGTCCACTCTTATTCTCTATATTGATATTATGTATCTTTCTCTTTTATTTCCTGAGCAGTCCAACTATAGTTATATCTGTCTACTGATCTCAAAGGATTATCTTTTGGTTTCATCGATCTTTCTCCATTGTTTTTTACTTTTTATTTCTGTTTTGATCTTCATTATTTCATGCTTACTGCTCACTTTGGTCTTAATTTCCTTTACTTTGTTTCTCATGGTGGAAGGTCAATCACTTCAAACCTTTTTTTTGTAAATATAGGTTTGATGGTATAAATTTCCAAGGGAAATATCCCACTGATTCTTTTTTATGTTTCTATTTTCATTTAATTCAAAGTAATTTTGACATCTTTGATTAATGGGTCATTTAAAAGTGCATTATTAATCTTGTAATATGTGGGAATTTTCAAGGATCTTTACATTATTGATTCCCAGTTTGATTCCATTGTGGTCAGAGAACAGATTCTGTATGACTAATTTTTTTTTTAATTTCTGAGATTGTATTATGGCACAAAATATGATCTATCTTGGTAAATGATTCCTATATACTTGAGAAGAATATGTATTCTACTCTTGTGTATAGGGTTTTATATAGGTCAATCAGATCAAGTCGGTCATGAATGTTGTTCAAGTCGTCAAGTTCATTTGTCTATTCCTCCTTGTGGTTCTATCAGTTTTTACCTCACTTTTTTTTAAGTACTGTTAATAGCTGCATAAATCTTTAGGATTACATCCTTTTTATGAGTTGACTACTTAATCCTTATGAAATGACCATTGTAATCATTACAAAATGAAAATTTTACAATAGAAATAAAAATCATTTCATAAGAATTATGAAGGATTGAGCCTGGTAATACTCTCCTCTCTGAAAATGTCTTTGTCTAATGGCCACCTCAGTGTTCTTTTGACTAGTTTTGGCTATGCTGTATCTTTTTCCTATCCTTCTAACATATTTCTGTCTTTATGTATGAAGCGTACTTCTTGGAGGCAGCATATAGTTGGATCATGCCTTCAAATCCAATCTGATAATTTTACTGTTTTAATAGCAATGTTTACACTATTTACATTTAATGTGATTATTTATATGGTTAGGTTTGTTTTCTATTTATCTTTGTTAAATATGTTCTTTGTTCCCCCTTTCCTTTTATCCTACCACCTTTTGTATTTTTTTATGAATTTGCTGCTTTGTTGGGTTATTCATTATGTCTTTCTTTACTTATTTTATTGATTGTTTTATCTTGTAATAGTCTATGTTCAAGTGATAGTATAACACGTAAGGTCTACAAAAACTTTAATTTCTACTCCCTGACCTTTATGCTAATGTTGCATGCATCTTACATATGATTATAAATCCCACAGTATACTGTTACCATTATTTAAACAGTAAGCTATCTTTTTTTATTATTACTATTATTAAAGAGAAAGAGAGGGAAATAACAGAGCAGGGGAGAGGGAGAAGCACAGCTGAGCAGGGATCCTGACCTCGCTCTCAATCCCAGGACCCTGACATCATGACTGGAGCCAAAGGCAGATGCCTAACTAACTGAACCACCCTGGTGCCCCTAAACAGTACGTTATCTTTTAAAGGATTTGAGTAGAAAAACAGATATATATTTACCTATATAGTCACCAATTATAGAGTTCTTTATTCCTTTGTGTGAATTTACATTTCCACCTGGTGGTGGAAATTATTTTGTGTTTGAGGTCTTTCTTATAACATTTCTTACAGTATGTGTCCACTGGTAATGAATTCTTCTAGTTTTTGTATGTCTGAAAATAGCTTTACTATTTATTTGAAAAATATTACTATTTATTTGAAAAATATTTTAGCAGGACATATAATTCTAGGCTGACAAGTTTTTTCATTACTGTAAATATGTTCCACTGTGTTCCCATTTGGATTATTCCCAATTTAAAAAAAAAAAATGTTTTCATTCTTATCTTTGTTGTTTTGTATGTGTCTTTTATTTTTGGTACTTGTAGGTTTTTCCTTTTTTATCACCATTTTTTTTAACAATTTAGTGATAATAGACCTTGCTGTAATTTTCTTCATGTTTCTTGCACTTGGGCTTCATTGAGCTTCTTGGATATGTGGGTTTATAAAGTTTGGAAAGGTTTTGAACATATTTCTTGAAAAAATTTTTCTGCTCCTCTCTCTCTTCTCTGGTAACTCTAGGCCACTTGAAGGTGTCCCACAACTCACTAATACTCTTTAATTTGGGAATTCCTTTTTCTCTGTGTGTTTTACTTTGGATAGTTCCAATTGCTATGCTTACAAACTCTTATCTTCTGTTATACCTAATTTGCTGTTAATCCCATCCACTATATTTTTGATCCTAGACATTGTAGATTTCAACTCTAGAAATCTGATTGGGGTCTTATTTTTTAAAATCTCTACTTATCTCTTTGAATATATAGAATGTAACCACAATTGTTTTGATGTCCATTGCTAGTAATTATATTATCTGTGTCAATTTGGAGATAGTTCTGACCAATTGGTTATTCTATTGTGGGTTGTATTTTCCTATCTCTGTGCAGGTGTGGTATTCTTTGATTGCACGCATACTTTGTGATTTTATTTTGTTGGGTGCTGGATACTTTTAATTCTCATAAATCTTGAGTTTTTCTCAGGAGTAATGCTATTATTGGAAACAGTTGATCTGTTCAGGTTTTGCTTTTATGGTTTTTTTGACAGATTGGGAGCAGTTCTGAGTCTAGAGCTAATTATTCTCTGCTAGTGAAGAAGACATTCTTGAGTAATCTACCCAGTATCTTATGAACTATGAGTGTTTGTAGTCAGGTTGGAGGGAACAGACACTATTTCTGGCCCTTTATGTGCTCCAGGTATAGTTGTCTTTATTCCTTCCAGATTCTTTCCTGGGCCTCAGGTAGCTTCCTTACAGCATGGGCTGATCAGGACTTCACTGAGCATTTTCACACCAGTACCCCTACACATTGCCATTTTCCTTTCTGTGTAGCTCTCTGCCCTTTTCCCCTCAACCTATCAATTCTCACTGCCCTAATGTCCCTGGACTTATACATCTGTCTCTTCAATTTTTGGTCTTAACTGGGCTTCACCTCAGCTTCCCTTCCATATGTTAGGGCCTGAAAACACTCTCAAGTTAATATCCTGGGGCAAAAGTAGGTCTCATCTCTTGTTTCTTGTCTTTCAAGAATCAATTTGTAATAAATTGTCCTTTATTACCTGGTCTCCAGTGTCCTAAAAGCCACTGTTTAATTTGTGTTGGTTTTGTTTTGTTGTTTGTTTTGGTTGTTACAGGTGGGAAGGCGAATTTAGACCCTGTAACCCCACCTGTGAGCTTTTCTTAAGCAGAGGTAGCAGGAAGCACTCTGAATGGCTCCTCATCAATGTCTTTTCTTCTTTATTTATGATGAGAATGAGAAATTTGGCCTACACACACAAACACACACACACACAGAAACACACACACACACACACACACATCCCATTTTTTTGTTTCTCAGATCTTTAAACACACACACACACACGGAGCAAACACTGATACCACAAACAACTTCCTTTTCCAGAAACAAGAGAATTCCACTGGGGAACACTCCTTTATGTTGTGGTATGCTAGCCCAAGCTTTATCCTGATAGTTTACAAATCCAAATTTCTCCCATAGATGGGAAGTTATAGGCCAGATATAATATACAATTTACTGGGGAAATCACAGTGAACGTAGAGGTAGGCCTGGCCCAAAGTCATTCAAATTCAGTAGTATGACAGCAAGTAAGAGAGCCTTAACTTTCTGGCCCAACTTTATTGCACATCTTCACCCTCAATTCTTACCACCTACCTCAATCATAAGACTTTTTACTGAAATACCCTATGGGGGAAAAAAATCCTTAAAAGAGGAGCACTATATAATATTAATAATTATAGTTGTATTATTATTAATGCTTATAAGTCCTTCAAAGAGGACCTCTAGCCCCCCAAAGAAAAGTTAATCAGGAGGATACAAAATCATAGATGAGGAAATGAATCTAGCTGCCCTGAAGCAGTAAGTATCCTTTTTACCAGTCTGGGAGAGGCTGTGTGTCCACAAAGTTTAGCAATACAGTCATGTTAAGGACAGTACATCTCTCTGTCTTCCCAGCGAAAGTACCCTATTACTACTATCCGTTTCTCCTGTTTTACAATCTGCTTTGGTCAATATTTCCTTAAGCTAGGAAGAATGCTAACCAACACAGAGATGAGAAACTGCTCTTAGAAACCTGTTGACAATATGAGCTTAAAAAGACAAGTTTGGTTAGAGAGGAGAAGGGAGTTGGGGTAAATTGGAAGGGGAGGTGAATCATGAGAGACTATGGACTCTGAAAAACAATCTAAGGGGTTTGAAGTGGCGGGGGGGTGGGAGGTTGGGATACCAGGTGGTGGGTATTATAGAGGGCACGGATTGCATGGAGCACTGGGTGTGGTGAAAAAATAATGAATACTGTTTTTCTGAAAATAAATAAATTAATTTTAAAAAAAAGACAAGTTTGGAAAGCTAGAATCAGTATTTTAAAAATAATAAATTCTATTTTTTAAATAGCTATGGTTTGCTTGCCAGTGGTAATTTAGTGATAACTAAGAATATCATATTAGGAATTATAATATGAAGGAGTCTACTGATTATGGGCTAGCCAGGATGCTCGTAAAACTCTAACTCCTATTGCTACTAAAGGTAGTCTACACAAGTACAGACCCAGAATATCGAGTCATATTATGACTGAAATATATGTTTCTACTAATATTCAATGATGTCTTAAAGGACATCAAAAGACAGCAACATATGGTATTCAGATATAACATATTAGTGTGTTTTTTAATACCTAATATAAGTAACAGAAGAAAATAATTTTATGAAGAAAGCCCATCTTGGTTAGGTAGTTCAATCACAATACTAAGCAGCAAGATTAGTCTCTCCAACGTAAATACTTAGTGAGACTCACCACTGCTGTTACAACAAACACTAACTTTCCCTGCAAGGTTTATTGATCTCTTAAGACAAGTTATGTTTCATGGCTGCATTTTTAAAAGTCCTTCCACATAGTCCTCATTTTTAAAAGTCCTTCCTCATAGTCTTCTTTAGAAAGCCAAACTCCATTTTTTTTTTAAACAAGTTAAATTAATAAGAGGTGACATTTTTTCCAAATAGGTTTGGTTTGATCAGTGATTTTGCTTCTCTTTTTCTCCCAGGGACATTTGCCAATGTTTACAGAAGTTCTGGTTGTCAAAACTGAAGGGGAGGGTGCTACTGGCATCTACCAGACAGATGCAAAGATTCTACTAAACCTTTTACAAAGTACAGAACATCCCCCTACAACAAAGAATTATCTAGTCCCAAATGTCAACAGAACTGAGATTAAGAAGTCATATGTTAGATGTAATGCTACTAAACTTCACTACAAATTCCAATTGGGGAATACCTTTGCTGCAACTTTTAAAGTTACATTTGTTTTAAGAAAAAATAACTAGTCTTACTCACAGTTTTTAAATAACCTCTTGCATTTGCTTCGCATTTTATTGCTTCCAAGATTTTTTCATACGTTTTAATCTCATTTGTTCCTCCCTCTGATGAAGTCATCTTTTCCCTGTTATACTACCAAGGACGTGCTGTATAAGAGGAGGCTTGGGGCGGGGAGGGGGACTGTGCCTGGGTGGCTCAGGTCATGATCCCAGGGTCCTGGGATCTAGCCCTGCATTGGGCTCCCTTGCTCAGCGAGGAGCATGTTTCTCCCTCATCCACTCTCCCTACTTGTGTTCTCTCTCTCTCTTTCAAATAAATAAATAAAATCATTAAAAAAAAAAAAAGAAGAAGAAGAAGAAGAAGAAAAGGGTTAGGCAAGTAAGGTCACACACACAGATTCAAATTCTGGATGAAAAATCCATGCCTTTTTTGCTTTCCTACAGTTGTGACACTTGTTAAGAACAGTATATAAAAATGAATTTAAAAATTTTAAAAAAGCAAATAAATCATCGGCATCCATGAGGGTATGACTCCAAAAGACAGATGTCATATGCTCTCAAAATGGAAAGTGGCAGAGAACAGTGAATGGTTGGGTGTTTTGGGAGGTGGGAAGCAAGTATGGGAGATAAGAAGCAAAAAGAACAAAGACATTAGTCAAGCCATGAGGATAAGCACAGATAGATCCCTAAATTTAAAATGAACTACTCTGTGAAAATCACTTTTCCCTTATAAATAGGATAAAATCCTTATGAAAACATAAAATGGACAAAAGTGCTGAATCCGACCAGTAAAAGAGAAACCACGTTCATTATTTCAGAGAATTTGATACAAGGAATCTATTGTACAGGTGATGGAAAATCTGAGAATAATCTAGAGATTAGTAACCACAGAAAGCCACAACAGTTTTAAATGGGCAGGAGAGTGGAAACAGTATTGCCAGGGCTCAGGGCCTGTCCAGTAGGAGATGGAACCTGAGAGGATAAACAGTTGTTGCTCCGAACAATGCCTAACGCAGAAAGAGAGGGGGAGAAATACACTGGTTTCTCCCTTCTTCCCACCCTCCAGGCGTCTGACGTGCTTCTAATTGGCCTAACTCAGCAGGAAGCCAGCTGACACAGGGCACAGGAAACAGCTGGGAGCTGGCTAAGATTGGGAGCACAGAAGAGCCAAGGGATGAATCTAAAGGAGACAAGCTTAGAGTCATCACATTGTCCTGTGGGCATTTTGCCAATGCAAGGACACCACAAGTTAGTTCAAGGCAATAAATGAATATTCCCATACTAAACTGTTTTCCTGCAAGGCAAGAAAAACAGGTCTTAAGTCTATTCTGGACCCAACAAATAAGTAAACTAAAAATCAAACTCAGAAAAGGAATCTGACAGATGAAGCACAGAATAATTTTTCATAAATATTTAGACCTAAGTAGTGACAACTGAGAAAAATAAAAATAGAGAAAAAATCCTGCTATAATAGATGCTCAGAAAGGAAGCTTGGATTTTGTCACACCTATTTTGCACACAGTAGGCTCCATATTCAAAACAGAAGCAATTTCTGAGCTCTTGACAACATGAAAATAAAAACATTCATCATCTTTCATCTTAAATTTGTAGACTGTAGCAGAACACGATTTTTAAAAGGCTAGCCTAATTTTTTTTTTGGAAAATAAAATACTCAGAAAGTAAACTAAAGAGGCAATACTGCATTACTGTAACGTCTCCCTTTTAACTGGTTCACCGTGTGTACTGAATGTGCATAATTCAATTTAAGAAGTAGGTTGAAAAAGACAAACCATAAGTGACTCTTAATCTCACGAAACAAACTGTGGGTTGCTGGGGGGAGGGGGGTTGGGAGAAGAGGGGTAGGGTTATGGACATTGGGGATGGTATGTGCTTTTGGGTAAATTGGAAGTGGAGATGAACCATGAGAGACTATGGACTCTGAAAAACAATCTGAGGGGTTTGAAGTGGCGGGGGGGTGGGAGGTTGGGGTACCAGGTGGTGGGTATTATAGAGGGCACAGCTTGCATGGAGCACTGGGTGTGGTGAAAAAATAATGAATACTGTTTTTCTGAAAATAAATAAATTGGAAAAAACAAAAAACAAAAAACAAAAAATCTAAAAAAAAATAATTAAAAATAAAATAAAATTTCAATTAAAAAAACTTTAAAAACAAAAAAAACAAAAAAAAACAAAACAAAAAAAAAAGAAGTAGGTTGAAATTGTAGAAACACTAGTATAAAACTAGAAATCATGAAAAGTAAAAGCCAAACTTCTAATGGTTATTTCAGCTAAGGAATGGTTAATATTTAAAAGAGATATTATCTAGGGTAATTCCTGGCCCATTTGGTTTCTTGTATATACTCTCAATCTGCAATAGCGAATGATCATTAAAACCTTCAGAAAAGTATAACAGTGATGCTGTTGGTAACTGAGGCATAAAAGTCCCCCTTTAGGGAAGGGGATACCTAAAGCAGATAAATATAAATAGGCACTGAAGTAAAAAAAAAAAATGTAAAGTGTGATTTCTGGTAGCTCTCCTGCCTCAGACACAAGTGGGCCTTCCTGGTCAGTCCCAGCAGACAGGGTAAGACTGAAGCATCCAAAATACAGCACTGGACCTGTCTCTTTGAGTGGAAGAGCCACCAGACAGCTGGATGCAGCTGCAGGCTTATGAGAGTTCAGTGTGTAGAGAACATCATCATAGCTGCAGGGTCAAGCAAACAGATGCCATAGTCCAAAGCTGCAGTTTCCTAGCAGGGAGGAGGCTTTAAGATTGTAATGGTGGGCCCACAGTGGTAGAAGCACTGTGAAAGCAAATCTAGGGTCTTGTGATGCTGTGAAATCCCAGGAGGCTATTTGGAATAAAGGGAGTGTCTATGTGAGCAGCGTGAATAAAAGGTGAGTGACCTAGGCAGGGACTCAAACAGAGAAGCCCAGTTATTAAAAACTAGAAAAGAAAAAGATTTAATTGATGATAGGAGGTAGAGGGGAGGGCTTGAACCTGAATCCAGTGTGGAAGAGTTTATATCCTTCCCTCCCAGAGCCATTTTTTAAATCCTTTTAGGGTTCAGGTTCTAACTATAGGCACAACCCATACAGTCCTTATGCTTTTCCAGGTTTTACCAAATGGAGAGCTGGAAAAGAAAATATCTTGGCTCTAAAAGCTACAGAAAACTGTGAGGTGAAATTAATATATATTTTAAGAGGAAAATTATATGAAACTTTCATTTTGCATGACTAAACATTGCATTTTTCATGTGGGATATGACTGTATTTTTGAGTTTCACAGAATAAGGAATAAGGCCTCTAAAAGAATATCCAGATATTATGGCAGCCCTTTAGTTGGCCCTTCTTTAGCTTGGCGTAGTTCAGGCAGGGAAGGTCAAGAGTGTGTCAGAACTTTGGCAAGGATGGACAGGCAAGAAGAGGAAGGCAGAAACCCAAATCACCAAGATCAGATCGGGGTAGGGAGAAACGGGAGGCTTGGGAGAGGGGTGTCTGAGACAGATGCAGAGGTTGGGCTTGAAGGGGAGCTGGGAGGGGCAGTGCACTGTCCCCGGAGATGGCACAGCTTGGTTTCTAATTTTGGAAATGGCCATACCAGGATTTCCAAACTGGCAGGCAGGCTGGCAGCAAAGGGCTCTGAATAGTAGAGAGAACCATCTGGAAGCAGGTGGCCACTCAGTGTTATGGAGGGGTATGATGCAGAATCAGTAACACCTGGACAGTAGGGCTTAGTTTCTAAAGGGGGTTAGAGGCAGAAGGGAAGTAAGGACTGAGCCAGAGAACTCAGTCCTTCTAAAGGAGCAGAGAAGTGAAAATCAATGAGTCAAGGAACACTGGGGCACAGAGGTTCCAAGGCTCCCAGGTTCACTTAGTTTGATTGGCTCCTGGGAAACTCCAGGAACACTGCCAGAGCTCAACCAATGGACCTCCAGGACTTCTAGTCTGGGAGTCTGGAGCAGGGCCCAATTCTATATGCTTTGCCCTTGAGAAGAGGGGTATCTTAGTCTAAGTGAAACAGGGGGTCATCAGAGATTACTCTGGAAGCAGGGCCCCTTAATGTGCCCAGAGAAAATAGCTATAAAGCTATTGCTCCTTGAATCAGGGTCAGAGGGAGTGAAGTGAAGTGATCTCAATTTTCAGGGAGAAAGCTAGAGACAGGAACCACCCAGCAGGCTTCGCAGGGGCAGATGTTTAAATAAACTCTTCTAGCCAGAAATTGCCCTGATAGGCAGACGGGTGTGTCTCTCTGGGAGGGGACCAAAGACCCTGACCCGGAGACATTGTGATGACTGAGCAGAGATAAAAGAGGAGGAGACTGAGCAGCTGTACCTCTACAGTCATTTGAGGCTGCTGCAGGGGCTGGTGACCTCTGGCTGGAGAGAACAGTGGAGAGCTCTAGGCTTCCACTGGGACGAACTCCAAGGTCCAGGATCAACCACAACTTCTCAGGTTACCTGACAGCAGAGCAGGGCCAGGGCACCAGCAAAGGAGAAAGAGCTTAGCTGGCCAACCTGAAGAAGAGAGAGGTCATCAGGGACTACTAGATCATGGCAGTAGCAATCACTTGGATCCTGGCACACTAAAAGATTTCCAGCAACTGTAAGTGACCCCGATGAGAGTGAGTTCTCAGGGCATGCCTGGAGGGATGGTTTAAGGGCTTTGGATAATGTTGTCAAGGAGATCATTTTTGTTGTTTTTGTCCTATTACGTTGTAAACAGGGAATTTGTAGATTAACCAAGATTTTTTTCCAAGCAATTTATTGCCTAGGTAAAAGTTTGCTGTTTCCCATTTATTGTGTATTAGTGATCCAAAATCTAGGGATAATTAATGTTTTAAGAGCCTCAAAAATGTTTCAAAACTGATTAAAATTAATATTTAATTGAATGGCTATAAAATTTAACAGTAAGCCAACTAGTGAACTGCAACTCAACACTTAACTCTTCACATGGTGATAGAACAAAAATAACAAAAATCACCTTTCTTGTAGTAGAGCCCACAGATTATCCAAAAGACCAAAGCATTAAATACATGAGTACATATTTAATTTGAAACGAGTATCTTGAAATATTTGACATAATGTGGCTGGGGACATGAAAATGAAGGTGCCAGAGGAGGACGTAAAGGACACAAAAATGATCCTGTTCTCAAGATTCTGGGTGGACCCTATCTCAGTTTTCTGGGAATGTCTTTTGAATAAAAAGTACATCAAGCTTTCTGGCTCTTTCTTGCTATAGGCATCACTACACAAAGGTTGTAGTACTTAATTCTAGAATTCTAAAGTTTTTGGATCCTTAATGAGTATCATATAATGCAAAAGTACTACAAAACTAGGAATTCACATGCAAGGTGAAAAGCCAGAGACCCAAGAAAGAAATGGAGGTATGGGAAAAGGAAATGAAATTACGTGTAAATAACTCACAAGTTATTAAAGAGTTTTAGTGTTTTCTTCCAAATAAAAGACCTAAAATTTATAACAGTGAAAAATAATTAGCAACCAAGTTGTTCTTTTCTTTCCACATAAGTTCCAAAACATAAATGTCAAATATTTGTCTGATCACAAGTATTAGTTTATGGAAGTAAAGCCTGAGTTTGGTTCCCTTGAAGAAAATTTAAGACAGAAAGGGATAATGGCTAGAAAACTATGAGGAAGCCAGCTCACCAGGAAAGAAGAGCTTGGTGGACATTGGGAAGGTTGGGTATGAGCAAAATGTCCAGGGAAGCACAGAGTACTTCACTTGGGATTCATGAAATATATCATGTTTACCAAAAAGCTTAATACCACTTTCTTGACTCTAAACAGAATAATGAATTTGGGAATTATTTGCAACTGCATGCTTTAGTTTTTGTTTTTTTAAGATTTTATTTATTTATTTGTCAGAGAAAACAAGCAGGGGGAGCAGCAAGCAGAGAGAGAAGCAGGTTTCCCACTGAGCAAGGATCCTGATACAGGACTTGATCCCAGGACCTGGGGATCATGATCTGAGCCAAAGGCAGATGCTTAACCAAATGAGCTGCTCAGGTGTCCCTGCTTTAGTTTTTTTCATAGCTAGAACTGGAAAATAATAGTACAAAACAGGTGATGGTATGGAAGGCAGTAGTGAGTCTATTGTGTGTACCCAGTCACGAAATGGGAGCATTTGTGATTTTAACTTAGAAAAGAAAAATAAAATGTTGCAGTCACTAAAATACCAAAGTGGGACGCATGGTTGGCTCTTCAGATGAGCCTCATAGGGTTAGGTCAAGAAGATCCAAAGTCTAGTCCTCATCTGTGCTCATGACGCTCAGAAAACAACTCTTCTGATTTTTACTAACTGCCAACCTATTAATTACAATGAGTAGAACTTTCAAGTCATCCACTGAGGAGTGTGAATGGTTTTCTACAGAAAACTAGCACTGGAGAGAAAAATGAGTATCAAAAGTTTCCTGGTATTTAAGGAGTTAGAACACCTTGCATTGCTTTGAGCAATGCAAACCTGATAAATGACTAGTGGAAGTACACTATGCACAATACCAGTGATAAAGCTGTTACTTATTTACATATTTATAAAAATCACTTATGGCAGTAATAAACCATAGCCTGTAACAGTTTAGTTTTCCAGTAGATATCCAGTAAGTTCGAAATCAAATCAACAAAGGTAGTTCTTTAGGGGATTGGTATAATAGCATCAAGAGCATCAAGCTTTAATCCAAGCTTATTGACCACTGTGTCATCTTTTACTTTGTCAAACCATAAGTTTTATTGGCATTAGTTATAAGCCATATTTACTCTTACTCTTTCCTATTACTTTATCAGTGGATAAAGTCATCAAAAAAAAAAAAAAAAAAAAAAAAGAACGGCATGTCCCATCACTGCAGAGAGAGCAAGCCTAGGGAAAGGACTTTATGAAAATACCCTGAGGAGCTATTTGACATTCTTGTGGTGAAACCACCTTCAACAAGAACCCAGTCAAGTGTCAAAGGTCACCCAAGTACCACTCATTCCTTAATTCCCAATTGAAAAATCTACTTCAAAGATTTATTATAATGATTGTTTGGGTGTATTACATGTATCAGTGCCTACCAATGACTGATAAGTGGAAGAGAGGGTGTGATATAATTTAAGGGGTTGAAAGAGCTAAAAGGGCTGGGCAGGAATCTTACACAATTTTCGGTGTTTCTGTCACATAACATAAAGTTAACACAGACCTACAACGAGTACAGCAAATAATTTAACTGTTCTTTGTGTTTGGAGAACACGAAATTTTGCACTAATATTTGCTTTCCCCACTCACAAGTCCCTAGCACACTAATGCTCACTTCCACTTTTGCTTTTTAACCCTTGACTACTTTTGAACTTTATGGTTATGGTGATCTTACCTTTTTTTTTTTTTTTTTTCCTGATACTCTTTGGCGCTGGTTGTAACCCTCGCATGTTTTGTGTGTTATATCGTGAATAACACAAAGTAGTATCAATTTGAAGTGAAGGAGATCTGCTTTCCTGGTATTCAAACTCCATTCACCCTTGAATGAATTACTTACTATTTCTGATCCTTAGCTCCTTTATCTGTAAGATGGGAATCATTTCTACCAGGAAACTGTAAAGTTGCTGAGAGGATTTTAAAAAGATCATCCAAGTCTGTGCTTACAGTGCTTGATACAGAGTAAAATAGTATTTTTCTCCCACCTCCCCTTTTCTTGGAAAAGCAGGTAAACAGTGGACTGATGCGCAGTTTTTAAAAAGTTAAAGAAACTGGGGGGGGGGGCTGGCTTTAAATGATATTCGTGCCTGCACTGTCCCTCAAAAGTCTTTAAATGAGTGCATTCTCGGCAGCTAGAGCAAGTTTTCGCTCACGAGTGCTGAAACAATGTTCTGTAGGGAGTCACCTTTCTTTGAACTCCATGAGGAAGTCTCCTCATGTCTTAAGACGTTTGCTTAGATACAGCATTATTTACCGACGTTTAGTCATGGGATGCCACCTGTTCTTTCTTTGGCAAGCAAGCTCAGTCGCCTTTAGGCGGACCCCTTCCTTCCTAGGCCTGAGACTTCCACTGCAGGCTCGCCTCCAACCAAAAACCGTTCCACTGTGGCATTTCATTTGCCGACCTGGAGTTGTCTTTATTTCTCCCTGGAGACTGTATATTGCTGTTTTCATTTTCGCACTTCACATAGTTAGGAGCTCGCAACAGGGGCTCCGTAAAAGTTGCACCTTGGCTTTCGTGTCTGGTGCAGCACCAAGGAAATCATACCGAGAAACGGTTGCCGCCTATAGCACCTACGTCTATCCATTTAAGAGACGTTATCAGCGGACTTTTTAGGCAAGGAAAGTTTTACGCTGGTCGAAGGGAGGTCCCGCAAGACAACCTGGGAACTCCTGGTTCCCAGTGCTGCGGGCGCGCACAGCCGAGGGCCCACCGCCTGGCGCAAGCCGCGGCAATAGCGGCTGCGGCGGCGGCTCCCAAAACCCGGCGGTGGATCCCGGCCGGCCCGGAAGTGCCCGGTGAGGGAGGGAGGAAGAACCTTGCGAGCCCACGCCGCCGCCGCGCGCACGCGCCCTCGCTGGCTGGGGCTGGGGCTGGAGTCGCAACTCGGAAGCCGGAGCCCGGACGGGCCCGGGGCGGGGAAGGGGGGGCTGCGCGGGGGCGGGAGCAGCCGAGGCAGCCGCCCCTGGCGGCGCGTTTGTTTATCCCGGGGAAGAAGTTTAGGAGCGGGAGACAGGGAAGGAAGGCGGGCCGGGGAGGAGGGATGCGGCTCGGTGGAGGCGGCCGCCACAGGGACTCGCCGCCATCACCTCCGCCGCCGCGGCCGCCGCAGCCGCCGCCTCAGCGGGAGAGAAGTCGCTGCCGGGACTGCCCGCCGCTGCTCCGCACGCCCGGGTAGGTGCCCCTCCCCCTCTGAGGTCCCCGCCGCACCTTGGTTGCTTGCTCTTCCAACTCCCAGCCCTTTCAGCTCGCTTGCGCTGGACCGGGGCGGCCTCCTCCTCACCCACTGCACCCCCATTCCTCCTGGCTCCGGACCCCCTGTTCCTGCGGCGTGCCTTCCCTTTCTCAGGGCTGCTTTTCGCCCCCGCCCCTAGCCCCACCCGCTACCTCCCCCCCCCCGCCCCCAGGCCTTCCCTTCGCCAGTCTTGGCTTGCCCCTGACGACCCCCCCCCCTTATCGATTTCCCAGCCTCCGCCTACCAGGATCCCCGAGACTTTCCTCCACGAACCTCGCCCCTTTTCCTTCTCCAGTCTCGCTCCTTTATACCTATGTATCTCCACGCCCGCCCCTTTATACCTGGTCTGTGTTCTTCCCCTCTTGGAGTAGTGCCCAAAGATGGAAGCCCCTTTGCCCTTCTTCTCCCCCCGCTCCCCAGCGTCCCCATCACCTCTCATCCCAAACGTGTGAAGTTATCCCTATAAGCCTATTTTAGCGTGAATTCTCTGCTCTCCAGCTAGACCACTCAGTGTTTACTGCGGTGTTCAGGCCCTCAGCCTACTTCCCTACCTCCAAGCACACCTAGCCCTCTCACAAATTCTGTCACGTTCACAAGGGAACATCAGACTAGCTCTGAGGTTCAGGGTTCCAATCTTCACTTTCCTCTTTTATTCCCTTGAGCTATCTTTTCCCCTGACTCCTCTTTCTTTGGAGTCCCTGTGTACTGAGTAAAGGGGAGAGGATGGTCGAGTTTTCTTCCTCAGGGCAGTAGATCCAGTAGAATTAAGATTTACCTTTTACTTATCTCAACTTTTGACCTCTTTTTCTGTGAATTGTGTCATTCAGCCATACTTTTGAGGCTGTTGCTGCTTTGTCTATACTTGAATGATCCTGGGCCTAGATTATTCCATTATAATACTTGTCTTCGCAGTTTTTCCTTATAGCTGAAGCCACTGTTTCTTAGGAAATTTAAGTAATAAAAGGTTTATACCTTGGAAAATTATATCTCTGCTGCTGTAATGGGAAAGCTGGAATATTTCAAATTATCATCCTGTTATTCTTAGGAGAAATGGTGCCTAGTGGTTAAGAGCTCAGATATGGCTGAACTGCCAGGATCTAAACCCCTGCTTTGCCATCTACCAGCTCTGGCCTTGGGCAAGTTATTTAATTTTTATGCTTCAGTATTCTTACACATCTAAAAGGGGATAGTGGTATTCTTGATAAGATGGTGGTGATAATTGTATAACTTATTGCAGGTAAAATACAACAGTTCCAGGCACCTGGTAAGCATTCAGCAAATGTTCTTTATCATCATCTCTTAGCTTGACTTCTCTTGTCTATTGGTAGGTGAATTTTGAGGAGGGAAGGTGGGAATGGAAGGCTGCTTTTTGCTCTTTTTCATTTAACACCTTTTTTGATGTAGTTATGATTCATATTTTGTTACTGTATAAATTAATTCCTTCTGGTGTGAAAAGTACAGAGTTTTAGCTCCTTGTTTAAGGGTAAGTTACTAGGCTACAAGCAAGTCAGTCCCAGCTTCAGGTGTCCTTAAAATGTTACATTTGTTTTGAGAATAGATGAAATGCATAGCAAATTTACAGTAGTGAAAAATGACGGTTTTACTGGTAAGTAAAACTGATTGTTCACACTTACCAGTTCTTTATGTTGAATTGGTACTCAAGAACTTGGCTTCACTCGAAAGACTTGTGGCTTTTCTCTCTTAACATATTATGTATGTATGTATGTTTGTTTGTTTGTTTGTTTTTGAAAGATTTTATATATTTACCTGACAGATCACAAGTAGGCAGAGAGGCAGGCAGGGGGGTGAGGGGGGGAAGCAGGCTCCCTGCTGAGCAGAGAGCCCAATGTGGGGCTGGATCCCAGGACCCTGACGTCATGACCCCAGCGGAAGGCAGAGGCTTTAACCCACTGAGCCACCCAGGTACCCCAACATATCATGTTTATTAATACAGCCATGCCTTGATGTTTCCCAGATTTTACTCACTCTTTAAAACCCTGATAGTTTTTGTCATATTTGCTTACATCCTGTGCATTATTTTCTTGATTTTTTTTTATAACAACTCAGTTAAAACCCAAATAGGTGCCGTTGGTATTGTTATAAATAGTGCCATATGTGCTATCAAAATAATGATGTTGCCCATGTATAGCTTAAAATCATATTTTATGTCATCAGTGGAATGTACTCCAAACCTTGAGTGACAGTGACTTTGCCTATGCTAGTCTCACCTAAAATAACCTCTGCTCTTTTCCCCACATACCCAGGTTCTACCTATCTTTCACATAGTTTTCTGCCAACACTGGTTTCTTTGTCTCTTGGTTTTCCTGCTGTCTGTATGCTGCATTTTTTTGGCTTTGAGTAATATAAGCCCTGGTTCAAGAAAAATGACTCCCTTAGAAGAAGACTTCAGAAGTTTATAGGAACTTTGAAGGGGTGGATGAAATGGACACTTAGCATCTACTTTGTGCTAAGCACTCTTGCTTTGGTTTTGTACATATTCATCCTTTCTAAAAATATTTAATGAGCACTTACTTCATGCCAGGCATTGAGGATATGCAAGAGCAGTCTTTCTTAATCAAGAGTTCTAGTGAGTATCAAGCGCTAATGCATACAGGGTATGTAATGAATTAACTCCTCTCCCATGTATCTAAAATGGTACTAGCTATGTACCTTGAGAGAGAGAACTGAGGAAATAATCACTTAAGTCGGTTTCTGTAGGGCTTAATTCTCACAGAACCCTGGCTGAGAAAAACCCTATCAGAGAATAATAACAGACTCTGCTTTTTTATAAGTTATTTTAATGTGGCACTGACAGAAAATAAGCAAGAAGGCAGATAAAATTACTTTATAAGAGACTAGTAATATTGAGGATGATGATAATCACTAATATTTACAAAACACTGTGCCAGGCACTGCTTAAAATAATATCTTTTTTAATCCTTATAACAGTCCTTTGAAGACTTTATTGTATCTCAGTTTCACAGATAAGGAAACTAAAAAAATTATTTAACAGCCACAAAATCACACAACTTTGTAAGCAGTGGAACCAGACGATATTGTTGTAGTCTATTACCTTTTGTTGCCTCTCAGATCTTTTAGTTCCTTGTTGGTTACTTTAGACAAAGTTCTTCACCTTTTGGGGGAAGAAAGAAAAAATAATTTCGACAGTGAGGTTTCCCTGTCTTTTTAGGTGGTTTAGGGAAGTAAAGGAGATATAACTTTTGTAAAGCAAGGGGTGCATAGACTTATCCAAGTCTTATACATGACTAGATACTGAAGGCATTTGCATTTTTGTGGTCCTGCTCACCATTATGTTTCTTGACATAGGTTTATTCACTTACCAAAAATTTATTGAATGACAGATAATGTGCCAGGCACTGTTCTAGGCTCTGATGATATATGTTAATGAAAGGAATGTACCTGTATTTATGGAGGCAAAAGCTATTGGGATAAAGAAGCTAAACAGCTAATTACAAAAATAATAATTACAATTATGATTACTGCCACAAAGGAAAATTATTTTAAGCATTGAAAGCCCACTAATGTTAATAGGGAATGCTTCTCTGAAGAAATGACTTTTAGGCTAAATCTGAAGGATTAACTGAAGTTACCCTAGTGTTGTTGGTAGTTTCAGCTTTCTAGAACTGAAAATCCTGTCCGTGCTAGACCTTAGCATATGAAGCTGATGATGGAAAATGACACCAGAGCAGATCACAATGGTCAATCATTGTTAAACATTTTGTACTTAAATTCTGGCAATGGGAAGCCACTGGATAATGTTAAAAACCTCAATAAGTTACTTAAATTTTTACTTTAAAAATATGACTTGACTGCTCTGCAGAGGACACACTGGAGAAAGGCAAGTGTAAAGGCAGGGATACCAGTTAGGCCAGTCCTTCTCAAACTTAATGTGGAGAAGGACCAGTTTTGGTTGGTTTGGTTTGGTTTGGTTTCTAATCTGTACTGGTACTTTAGTGACACAATAAAATGGATGTTGTGGCAGTTGTCAAATTGCTATAAAAATTTCTAAATACATCTTTCAGTTTCTGTATTTACCTTGTCTCAGACTAGTAACAGTAGTTCATGGATGACTGTTGGTCTACAGAACACACCTTTGAGTAGAATTGAGTTCAGCTATTATAGTAGATTAGGTAGGAGACGATGGAATCCTAGTCCAGGATGGCAGCAATAGAAAGTAGCTGGATTGGGGGAAAGTTAAATTGTTGGGATTTGGTGATGAGTTAGAGTAGTGGGTCTAGAGAGAGG
Organism: Neogale vison; assembly: GCF_020171115.1. NCBI lineage: Eukaryota > Metazoa > Chordata > Mammalia > Carnivora > Mustelidae > Neogale > Neogale vison. The sequence goes on along the minus strand of NC_058093.1, from coordinate 92,522,985 downwards.
AGAAGGCAGGTTTCCGGGGTTGGTGGTTCTTGTTGGTAACACAGGGAATAATACTAGGGAGAGGAGCAGTTTTTTGTTTGTTAGTTTTTGGGAAGTGAAGAGAGTATTGATCATAATTCAGCTCGAAATCTTCATTATATGGCTTACAGTTGATATCTTACGGTGGGAGCTGGTGAATGTGATTTCCCAGAGAGATGGTAAAGGGATATAATAATCCCCTGTGAATTTTCAGCATTTAAACATTGGGAAAAAGAAATGAAGCAAAGGAGACTGAGAAGGTGTAGCCAGAGTTGGGAAGAAAATTTCCTTGACATCGCTGAAGCCAAGGCAATAGACTGAAAAAGGAGTGGGTAATCAACTATTTCAACTATGTTGAATGAAGCTGAGAACTCAATTCAGTTGGCAACTAAAAAGTACTCTTTGGATTGAGCAACATGAAGGGAATTTAATTTTATTATTTATTTATTTATGGGGGGAGGGGCAGAAAGAGAATTTTTTTTTTTTTTAAGATTTTATTTATTTGATAGAGACACAGCAAGAGAGGGAACACAAACAGGGGGAGTGGGAGAGGGAGAAGCAGGCTTCCCATCAAGCAGGGAGCCCAACGTGGGGCTCAATCTCAGGACACTGGAATCATGACCTGAGCCGAAAGCAGCTGCTCAACCACAACCACCCAAGCACCCCCAGAGAGAGAGAGAGAATCTTAAGCAGGCTCCATCTCACAACCCTGAGATCATGAGCTGAAATCAAGAGTTGGATACTTACTCTAATGAGCTACCCACAACATCAAAATTTTTTATTTCTTAATAAATAGTCTGTCCATAAACTAGTTGGTGATGAATTTTGTTTTAACCTGCCAAAGCAACAATCCTAAATTTAGGATAAAATTATCGTATCTATAGTATGAGCCATCTTCATTCCTCAGTTTAGACCTCATGTTAGACCCATGTTTCTATTTATCACCATGTAGATGTTCTACAAGCATCTTAAATTCTTTCTACAACTCACACATCAGAACATATTCAAACAGTGTTTTTTAAGGTGTTTAATACTAAACTTGTAGAAATGTGATTAGACTTAAGAGACTAGGGTCACTGGACAGTTAAATATTGTTACAGTGTAATTAGTATTGTCACTGCAGCTTATTCAGGTTGCCTTGGAAGCACAGATAAGGCCTTAAGGAAGACTTGAGTAGTGTCTGAGAGGTGGAGAGGTGGAGCGGGTAGTACAGTGTAGTTAGTGGTAGAGGAGTTTAAAGAAATGATAAAGAAAGGCTACTAAAGAGGTGATACAAAATACAGGTATTTTGAAAGCATGCAAAGGCAAGGAATTGGGACACTAGCATGTGCATGATAGTTTGGAGAGGTTAGTGTGCCATTCAAAAGTTTTTCTCTTCAACTTATGTACCTCTTTCTGTTTGCTGTTTTGATTAATATCACTACCCATGTAAAGGCACCAAGCTTGGAGATAGCTACTGAATATTTTCAAAAGTTAAAGATAACTATGTTGTAGCATTTATTGTTCAAGGTGATAATTTATTTTTATTGGTTGGCTTTATATTTCATACATTAACACCCATACTTACAGAATCATTAAGTAATTTATAGCATAATTTAAAAATATTTGGTTATGCCTTGGGTTTTTTTTTTTTTTTAAGATTTTATTTTATTTATTTGCTAGAGAGAGAAATAGCACAAGCAGGGAAGTAACAGGCAGAGGGAGAAAGAACCAGGCTTCCCACTGGGCAAGGAAACAAATGTGAGACTCATCCCAGGTCCCTGGGATCATGACCTGAACTGAAGGCAGATGTTTAACCAACTGAGCCACCCAGGCATCCCTGCTTTGGTGACTTTTTAACGGGAGAAATTTAATACATATAACTTTTTTCAAACTTGGGAGAGTTGAAAATGAAGGCCTTGGTAAGGATTGCTAAGAGTTTACTACTAAACCTCAGGTTATGGTTAATGATGGTGTTTTTGGACAATGAAGAATAAGAAGAGGCCCCTGATACCGTAAACACTATTTTAGATAGTTGTCTAAATGTTCCTAGATTTACCCTCTTGCACCGTAGTAGAACACAGTTCATCTGCTGGGATTACTCTCTCAAGAATACTGTAGTTGGCAAAACCTTATTGGCATGATCAAAGGCTCATAGAAAATAGTGTGTTAAAAGGGAAAATTAAGTTAAATGTATTTTAAACTTTTAAAATAGTAAAGGTTCTAAAATTTATCTGCTTTAAAATAAAGGAAGAATGGGTTTTATCAAAATTTGCTTCTGAGTTCAGTGAGTTACTGTGGAAATGTTATTCTGATCTGCTAAGGTAGTCTCCTTTAAATTTTGTACTAGAAAATTGTAACTCTTAATTGTTTTTTTTTTTTAAAGATTTTATTTATTTATTTGACAGAAATCACAAGTAGATGGAGAGGCAGGCAGAGAGAGAGAGAGAGGGAAGCAGGCTCCCTGCTGAGCAGAGAGCCCGATGCGGGACTCGATCCCAGGACCCTGAGATCATGACCTAAGCCGAAGGCAGCGGCTTAACCCACTGAGCCACCCAGGCGCCCCTCTTAATTGTTTTTTAATATCTTTTGCTTTTGCCTTCTCCCTGGTTTTTAGTTCCTTAAATCTTGCTGAATTCTTGTGTAACAACTGTATATTTTTCATATGTTACCATGGTTCTTAGAGGCATACTTTTTCAGGCCTCTTTTTTATATACATATGTAGAGCTCTGATGTTTTCAGACTTGCCTACATGTTCTAAAGGAGGACAGAATAATTACTAGCATTATATTTTGAATTGTGCTCTGTAACTACTATATATGAAACAAAACTTTACATAGATAAAAGATAGCAGATTAAAAAAAATTATCAGCAGATAGAAAATTGTGTTACCTCAAACCATGATTGGGATAGGTTGTTTATACACTGAGAACAAACGTATGATGGAAATAATACATTTATACAATATGAACATGCTTACAAAATACTCCTTTGAACTTGTTGTATTTGCTTTCATTCTTAATTGGATATGAGAATAAATAAAATTAGGAATGACAATTTAAAAAGAGGTACTTTACACTCCTATTGAATAATGCGATATCTCAAGGGTTGTGGTATGATGCTTTTAAAATACTACTTGAGATTTATTAGTAAAGAAGAAACCACTGTTTCCTGTCTGGATATGTTTTTTGAAGCAAATTTAACAATTTTTTTATTATGTATAAATGCATTTGTACTTCTCCCACCACCCTGTTCCCCCAAGGTAAATTAAGTGACTTTAAGGTAAAGAGTGCAGTTGATACAAGGTGTTTTTTTTTCAGTTGTAATTTGGATACGATTTTTGGTATTTTAGTGGGAAATTCCCCTAAAGGTAAATAGTTTTCATCCTGTAAAATTGAAAACAAACACACAAAAAATCATTGAATATAAATTCATTCTGAAATCATCAAGGCAGATGTCAACACAAGATGCTTAAATTAATTGAATTTGTTTTAGTTATAATTTTTGGTGGCAATTCTTAGGATCAGTTTAAACCTTTTTTTAGTTATTCAGCATGGAGGTTGAGCTTCAAGTTTCATATGTCCAGTTTTGTTAGAGCTCGAGTGGGCACACAACTAAGCAGATTGGTCATTTCTGATTGCATTCAAAGTGTATTTTTTATTATGATGATCATTATTTATTTATTTATTTATTTATTTATAGAGAACATGAGCTGGGGAGAGAAAAAGAGAGTCTTAAGCAGGCTCCATGCCCAGTGTGGAGCATGTCGCAGGGCTCGCTCAATCTCATGACCCTGAGATCTTGACCTGAGCCAGAATCTAGTCAGACACTTAACCTACTGAGCCACCCAGATGCCCCTATACTGTATTTTTAAAACTTGAAATATTTTTTTTATGTGAGCATTTTATCCGTGGCTTGAGAACTGGCTTGAAGCAAGTGGGATTTGGGAGTATCCTAATTTATGCTTTATTCTTGATGATTTTAATTTTCTCAGATGTCTTATTTTTAATTGTTGTTTTGTCTGTCTGCTTCCCCCCATAGCATATCCCTTATCAAAGAAAATTTCCTCACCAAGTTATATAATGAAACCAGTATTTTTTCCTCACAAAGAATATAACATGGTCTTTCTACATATATAACATTTGCACATGGTCTGAGAAACTGACAGTACTGTAAAGGTATTTTCATAGAATTTTCTTAGAGATCATTATGGTTTAAAGGGAAGAACTGCCCTTTAAAACACTTGCACTGTATTTTTTATATTTTACTACCTTAGGTATAGATAATAGCATAATGTTTTGAAATGTACTTGCCTTCAATTACTGGATGCATCATTATACATGTACCCCAAAGAGAGCAAATAGTATCAGTTACAAATATAAAATGCCATCAATTTTAACCCATTTTTTTTTAACCCACTGAGCCACCCAGGTGCCCCTAAAACGCCATCAGTTTTAGAAATGTTAAAATATGATAGAAAACGGGTATCTTAGAATTAATGAAATGTGGCATTAATGTACCTCATTTTATGGTTATCACCCAAATTCCTCAAAATAACTAACGTCCCAACATGAAGTGAAATTTTATCCTGCTTTACCTTAGAGCTTTCTGAACTCTAAAATTCTGCTTTACTTCAGAGCTCTTTAAGCAACATAGCACAGAAATTAAGAGCATGTAACCAGACTGCTATTTAATAGCTTTGTGAATTTAAGCAGTTAGCATCTTTGTCTCAACATTCTCATCTGTGAAATGGAAATGGTAATAGTATTTACCTTGAGTGTTTGTTTTATAAGAACCAAATGAGTTATATTTACATTTGGAGTTGTGCTTTATACATAATTAAATGTTTTGTGTAAATATTATTTCTGTTTTAGGATATATAAGTATATATAGGATATATAAGTAAATGATGTGTTTAAAAGGGAGGGACAAGGGGCCTTATCAAATGGGTCATTGGTATTTTGGGCACCCAGTGAAGATTAAAGTATTTTGTTGATTTGTCTTCTTTTTTTGTTTTTCCTATGTCTTTTAACTAAATGTGAGATTGCAGTCTTGACAACTTTGATAACAAAGTTGCATTTTTATTTTCATGAAAATAATACTAAATAAAGATTCAGCTGAAACTTGCTTTTTTTCATCTGTATTAAAATAGTTAGAATTTGACATACTATGACAGATGTCTTGAAAATAGCTTGTGATACACTTATGATTCCTGTTAACCTCATAAGGAATTCATTCAGATATTTTTTAAAGCATTTCAAATTAAAGAACAATGTTTTAATTTTAGTTTAAAACATCATACTTTGACATTGTGAAATACATGGGGGAAAATAATGAGACAGTTTTTGTTTATTTTGATCGTATATTTTATATGTTCATGATTTTGTTGGTTCATTGGAGATTTAAAAATATTGTCATATGCTTTAATAGTAAAAGTAGATTAAGACTTTCCTTTGTACTTCCGGATTTTTTCCTCATTCTCACTTTTGCTTTGTTTTCATTTTTTCTGTTCTATTTTGAGCTCACATGATTCATTTATTCTGTAAGTGGTTATTGACCCAACTACTAAAGATCAGGTTCTGTGTTTACACCATTGTATTGGAAATAGCCCTTAACCTGAAAGCCTCATTATTTGGGATATAATACTGTCTACTCATTGAGTGCTTAAGCACAGTGCTGCAAATTGTATATGCACTCTTTGTTTTAATCCTTATAACTACCCTGCTAGGGCAGGTTATTACTTGTCAAGTGTTTCTTCTAAGTGATTGGCAGAAGAGTGAACTCTGCTGATGGAAGGAAGGTGAAGGTCTGAATGGTCAAGGTTATGGTGGAGGGGAGAGCTTTAGTGGTAAAATTTTTTTTCAAAAATTTTTAGTGTTTTCTTCTGGAAAGGATTTGGCTCTTGCATTCTATAACCTTAATACAACCTTCTTTGTTTTCATATAAAAATGGTTTTAAATTAGCAAGAGAGAAGATTCAAAAAAGTGTTCTCTCCCAATTTTAGACTGGAAGGAGCATGGCACTGGGAACATGATTTTATTACAGACATCCAGGCATCAAGCTGCTTATTTATTTATTAATTTTTTTTAGGTAACTTTTTATTGACATTTAATATTCAAAGACGTACATACTACATCATATAGCAAATACACCCTTGTGTCTGGCTTCTTACACAAAACATTTCTATTTTTTCTTATTTATTTATTTGCTTATTATTTATTTTTGAGAGGGAGAAAGTGTGGGTGTATGTGCAGGGGATGGTGGGGAGAGGAAGAGAGAATCTTAAGCAGGCCTCACGCCCAGTGTGAAGCCGGATGCAGGACTTAGTCCCACTGCCCTGAGATCATGACCTGAACTGAAATCAAGAGTCAGATGCCTAACCAACTGAGCCACCCAGGTGCCCCCCAAAACATTTATTTTTATATGGTCCATTCATGTAGTGTGTAGCAGCAGCTTATTCATTCTCACTGTTCTGTAGAATTGTTTGACTGTTTAGCTATATACCATAAATTACCCACTCTACTGTTAATGAACATTTAGGTTCTTTCCAGTTTTGAGCTACAGCGAATAGTGCTCCTGTAGAATATTCTTGTGTATGTAGTATACATTTTTGTAGTATATGTTCCTTGTAGTGCACTGTTGGGTCATGGTATGTGCTTGTATTCAGTTTTAGTATGTATTACTCAGTGTTTTCCAAAGTGGTTGTATCAGTTTATACTTTCATTAGTAGTGAATGAGAATTCCATTTGTCCCGACTCTGCAACATTTGCTTGATATTGTCTCGTTTATTTAGCCATTCTGGTGGGTGTAAAGTGGTACTGCATTGTGGATAGGCTAGGTTTTCAAAATAAACGTGATTTCCTTCCCCACTAATACCCACATACCCTCCCACATGTGCACCAAGGAAAAGTGGAATAGAGACATGTTTATTTTCACAAAACCCATCAGATGATTCTGGCTGCATTGTTAGTTGATAAGATGCAGGAATATAAAGCAAATTTAAGTATAGTTTAGGGAAAATGAGCAAAATGAGCATGTCATGAAAATGATAGTTTCATTGTATAGTTCACTGACTTTCTGACAGATGGCGCATTTCTGCCTAACTGTTGCTAAACGTGGGAAGGTTTTAAGATTTTGCAACCTGGTGAAAAGTTTTGTAGGCTAGTTTATTGAGTGTGTCTGTGACATTGGCTCAAAGCTTCCGTTACACAATGCTGGCATGCACTTGCTCTTAACTTGATTTCTACCCAGACTGCGGGTTGTGTAGGTTCATTTCTCTTGTGAGGTTCTGCTACCTCTTAAATAAGGGAAACGCTGTGTACGCAGCAGGATTTACTCAGTTTTCAGATCTTGAATGTTGAGAAAATTTTACCATATGCCCACAGCATGCTGTGTGCTGTTTTATATTTAATTTCTTGTTATATATGGAGTTTTTTCTTGTGTCAACAGAAGGTAGTGTTGCTAATATTATTTTTTTTCAAAGATTTTATTTTATTTATTTGACAGAGAGAAACCACAAGTAGACAGAGAGGCAGGCAGAGAGAGAGAGAGGGAAGCAGGCTCCCTGCTGAGCAGAGAGCCCGATGCGGGACTCGATCCCAGGACCCCGAGATCATGACCTGAGCCGAAGGCAGTGGCTTAACCCACTGAGCCACCCAGGCGCCCCGCTAATATATTTTTTGTCATCAGATTGTATAGTGAAAACCAGGGAATGCAAAAAATGTTCCTACCTGTGAATCCTTTTCAGTGTTAGGATTGTGGTTATTCCTTATTCTTCAGTGAATGGAGACCTTAGAATTGATGTAGGGAAGTGCCATTCCTGTACCTTTTATTCTTAATTAGTTGTTGACTTCTGCTATTAAAACACACATATAAATTCACAACAGCAGAAAAGATAGTTTAACCTTTTTAACATTCTCATATGCTTTTTCATAGCTAATATTTTAATGTCTGACTTCATTTCTTCTGCAAAATACCGTTCCTGGGTAGAGCAGCTGTTTGATAAATACTTGTATTTATATGTCTACATCATTATACCCTGCACGTACATCACCATTAAAATGACTTTATTTTCCTTAAAAATATTTTCTTGAAGAAGAACATTTCACATAGCTGCTTAGGTTACAGGAATAAAAGAAGGAAAAGAAAGAAAAATAAATCAAAAGGAAAAGAGAAAGAAATAAAGCAAAATGATCCATGAAGAACAATGTGTTAGGAGATCCTAAATTTTAAGCCAGTCTTTTCTGAAGTGACGTAGCACATCGTTCAACTGGACTTAATAAAAGGAGGTTATTGCCATCCACCTACCAGCCCTACCTCTCTCATAAGGAAATGCTTTGCAAAATAAACTGAATCGTTTTAATACCTCATGGGAACACTTTAAAGGACATGAATGCCATCTCAGCTCTTCTCATGAGCTAATAACTCCAAGATTCTTAGGACTAGCAATAATCAGTAACAATTTAAGAATATGTAGAGTACAGGTATTTATCAAACAGCTACTCTACCCAGGAACGGTATTTTGCAGAAGAAAGAAATGAAGTCAGACATAAAAATACTAGCTATGAAAAGGCATATGAGAATGTTAAAAAGGTTAAACTATCTTATCTGCAGTTATGAATTCATATGTGTGTTTTAATAGCAGAAGTCAACAACTAATTAAGAATAAAAGGTACAGGAATAGCACTTCCCTACATGAATTCTAAGGTCTACATTCTACATATAGACTACTACCCTTTATCCTAAAGCATACTATTTTGCCAGTTTATTCCCAGAGATTTTAATAACTGAAAGGTCCAGTTAGTGTAGTTTCTCTTATCTTTTTCAAGGATGATGGTTTATCCTACTTTTACTTAAGATAGTACTAATTTTAATTTACATCTTGTGTCCCAGTATCCTGGTCTTATTCAGCATTTGTAATGTTTAATTTTTAATAAAATACTATTAATAGTTGAATTAAAATAAGCCTGGGTTGGTTTGGCAGATTTTTTACTTCAGCTGCTGCCACGGTCTAGTGTAGTAGTATGTGAGATACATGTGTAGTAATGAGTTCTGTCTTGAACAGGTGGTAAAATCTGTAATCTACTAAGTATACCTCTCTTTTTCTAACCCTTCTAAGATACAGTGCAACCAACACCTTCCTTTAATAACCATATCAGGATGGGGATTTCCATGATTAGAAGTGGGCTGGGGTGCAAATGACTAGGAGCAACAAACTCCTTTTGGTCTCAGGTGATTGTAAGAGATAGGTGTGATGCCACTGCCCTTATTGACTACTTTAGGAACCATTTCTTCCGTGTCAGGTGCTAGAGCTTGAAGTCACAAGGAGGGCAATAGATAGTGGGAAATTACAGGTCATGTGAGCCAATATAGTGACTGAGTAGTCCTACAATGGAGTGTGTAGAGCAGCAGTATTTAATAAAACTTTGTGCAATGGTGGCAGTGTTCTATAATCTCCACTTTCCATTTTGGTAGCCACTAGCTGCTTGTGTCTATAGAACACTTAAAATGAGTCTAGTACAACTGAGGAGCTGAACTTCTAATTTAATTTAATTTAATTTGTTTTATTATTTAGTAAGATTTATTTTGCAACAAACCCTTTTGACAATAGTTACAAATAGAAATATGTACTTAATGAAAGCATCCACTTGAAACTACTCTTCTGCTTATAAAGATTTTTCACATGCTCAGAAACCTAAATAAAGGAGCAGACCTTGGGTAGTTAGGTTGACGAGGAGTAGAGGGGGTTTACAGAACGGTTGTAGTAGAAGAGAAAGGGAATGAAATGTGAAGCATGCTTGCTAGAGAGTATTTGGAGTGAGGCATTGTGGGTTTTGAGTTTGATAAAGAAGGAAATTAGCCCAGAATGGGCATAATGACTTAAGAATGGAGAGGGCTCAATGAAGTATTGGGAATAAGTATTGGGGGATTAAATTGGTGACAGATGGGAATAAGTTCTCTTATGAAACTGATATACTGAGGCTTAACTTTCATAGTTGGCTTAAGCTATTTTAGGTAATAAGTTCCAAGTCAGGATCTTTGAAAAAGATTGCTAAAATTTCAAGTGGGTGAAATCATTCAGGAAGGTGAAGGAGTTCTGATGCTGGTAGATTGGAAATCAACAGGAGTGCAGTCCTCCAGTGTGATGGCAGGAACTGCGAAGAAGACATGGAGACAGGTATTGATGTCTTCCACTGTAAAGGAGCCTATCTGGAAGAAAGGTGAGAAGAGGAGAGAAGGGAGAAGAGGGTAAGAGAATATAACATTGGAGTCAGCAGTTGCCATACAGTTTTGGCAGAAGATTAGAAAAGTGGTCTGGAAGCAACTCTGGTTGGAAGCAGAAGTGGTTGGAAGAGGGGTGCCTGGGTGACTCAGTTGGGTAAGTGGCTGCCTGCCTTTGGCTCAGGTCATGATCCCAGGGTCCTGGGATCAAGCCCCACATCAGGCTCCCTGCTCAGCAGAGAGCCTGCTTCTCCCTTTCCGTTGCCTGCTGCTCTGCCTGTTTGTGCACTCTTTATCTCTCTGTCAAATAAAATCTTAAATTAAAAAAAAAAAAAAAGTGGTTGGAAGAACTGTACTTCCAACTCCTTTTTCTAGATTCTTTGCAGGTATAAGGAAAGGACCTTATTTTAGCAATTCTATTTTATCTGCTTTAGTTAGGTATTTATTTCTCTGACCTTATATTTGTTTCTCCAGTGCCTGACCTATTTAGATACTTAATAATGTTTGTTCAGTAAATGCTAGATGAATGTGAAATTGTTCCAGTGTGCTGGAGTTCTAGAACAAAGAGCATTGCTTAGACACTTTCAGAAAATGATTTGAGGGTGCCTGGGTGGCTCAGTTGTTAAGCGTCTGCCTTTAGCTCCAGTCATGATCTCAGGGTCCTGGGATGGAGGCCCACATCCAGCTCCCTGCTTGGCGGTGGAAGGCCTGCTTCTTCCTCTCCCATTCCCCCTGCTTGTGTTCCTCTCTCTCTCTCTCTGTCAAATAAATAAACCTTAAAAAAACTGATTTGAAAACTAGTTAAAAGGAACTGTTACTTTTACACAATTACCCCAATTTAATTAGGTATGTTTGTATTTGAAAGGGCAATACCAGAAGTAAATTATGTAACTTTACATAAATCAATGGATGGTAGCTTCTTAATGGGTTATTAAGGGTAGTTAAAATATTTGGGGAACCATTCTTGATTTTTAAAGGTTGACAAGAGGATATTGCAAAATTGATATATGTCTTTCAGATCTTTAGACAATTATTAAAATTGTAATATCTGGCAATACGTTACTGTGTTGTTTTTGTTATTGGAACATTAAACTCTTGGAGAAAGGAATTGTAGCAAATTGATTAACTTTGCACAAGACAGGTAAAGAAGTCTTCACTTATTTAAGGTAAAAATTTTTGATCCTCGCTAAATGAGCAGGAGGAGAAGTATGAAAGCAAAAGATTCCATTATGACTTTGTAAACAAACAAAACACAATTGGGGGCAAAAACTTTAATGAAACAAAATGGGGAGAAAGTAGGAAAAGGGAAATACAGCTTTTATTTTAGATACATGTTTTAGGACTTAGGTAAATTTGAAAAATGTCTAGGGTTAATTTTAGTGGATCCAGAATTGGCAACTAATGGCAGAAACTACTGTAAGTACTTTTCTGACCTTCTCTCCTTCAGTACTAAAATCTTCCTGGGTGAGTAATTACTCCCTTTCTGAAGATGAGAATGCTAAGAAAAGGAAAGTAACTTGTTCAAAGGTTGTAAGTCCTAATTTTTTTTTAAATTTGCAGTGTTTTATATACAGGTCTTTCAGTTATATTTCACCAAGTTTTAAGAATATATTCACCTGTGTAACAACAGCCCAGTCAAGATATAGGTCATTTTCATTACTCTAGAAAGTTCCTTTGAATGTTACACAATCCCCAAGAGATATTTGGACATCAGTCTTATCTTTTTCCCTCTATGCTTCCGCATTACTTGCATTAAAAGGGAACTGAAACTGTTAGAAATAGCGATGTGAAAGCAACAGAGTTAATAGTTGATGTAATATTTATTGGAGAGCCAAGTGATAAAGGTTGAAAAACAAAAATAGAACCTGAAAATACACATTTAGGGAAGTTTCACTCTGCTTTTCTTAATAGTTCATGAGATTATTACTGTTTTGTAAACTACTACTATCTATGAGTTTCATATTGATATTCATATACATTAAACTAATTTATTGAGTGCTTTCTATGTACCAGACACTATCCTAGGTGTTTTATATACATTCCCACTCAACACAGTCATTTGAGGTAATTACCATTTATTATTCCATTTGTTGAGATATTACCATTTATTATTATTATTATTACTACTATTATATGAACAAGAAAACTGAGGCTGAGAACCCTCACACAGTTTTAGGATTTGAACTTAAGTCTAATAATCAGAAACCAAATTTTTAACCCTGATGGTAGTCCCTGGATCATTCTGTAGTACTAAATTATATTTGGTACTTTGCTTTTTAGGAGGCAATAAATTATACACTGCCTAGGAAATATATAATACTTTTCAAGTAACTAACTTCAGATCCAGTCAGTATGTCTTTGCTTACTATCTGCTGCCTTGTATATGAAGCAACGGTTACATAAATGTGAAAGTATAGTACTTAACACATTTGATTAATTAGAAAAATTGTATTATCAACGAAAACTCTTGGATATAATTTTTGACTAATAGGGGTTTTTTGTTGTTTCTTCACTATATGACCTTAGAGCACATTGCTTCTGTGTTTCAGTTTCCCTAACTATAAAATAGAAGTAAATATTTCAGAGGGTTGTTTATTTAGATGGTCCCATGAGATAATACATGTAAAAGTAAAGTTCTAAAGTGTGAAGTAAAATCTTACAGATAATTGTACTAATAGCTACAATAAGTTTGATTAATTATTTGAGAGAGAGCGCGCAAGCACAAGCAGGGGGAGAACCAGAGGGAGAGGGAGAAGCAGGCTTCCCACTGAGCCAGGGAACTTGACATGGGGCACCATTCCAGCACCCTGGGAAGATGACCTGAGCCAAGGGCAGATGCTTAGCCCACTGAGCCTACTACACACCCCTAAATTTGATTAATTCTGTGCAAGAGGCATTGGTTATAAAAGTACTTGAGTGGCTAGGGAATAATTCATTTTACTGAAAAAAATCGTATGGGGTTATAGATTGGTTAGTAAAAGTTTTACGAAAGAGGTGTCACTTAAGATGGGCAGATTAAAAGGTGTTGGTGCTTAAGGGTTAAGACTAAATTATCCTTTGTTAATTAAGATAATTTACTACTCTGAGTTGGGTAAAAGAGTGGTATGGTACTATAACAAATTAATGCTTGGAATAAATAAATTAACTTTAAATTTTTAAAATTGTATCAGAAGTTTATAACATCGTATATAGTGCCATGCTGTCACACATGTTTTAAATAAATTATGCATTGGTAATTTCTGATTAAGTGTCTTGTTTGGACCTTTAAGCCATTGCTAAAATTTTCAAAATTTAGGCTAATATCTAGGTAAACTTGCTTTTAGAGACTGTAATGAACTCAGAGTTACTGCTTTGGTATTAAGAGTATCTGGATGATCTTGTTCCCTTAATCATGTTTGTGCTGCTCAAAAATATTACGGGGGCACCTGGGTGGCTCAGTTGGTTAAGCGTCTGACTTTTGATCTTGGCTCAGGTCTTGATCTCAGGATCATGATGGGTTCAAGCTCTGTGTTGGGCTCCACACCCCTACTTTAAAAAGAAAAGAAAAAAAAAAGACACACACACATTTGGGTAACAACATTTAGTTTTAGTTTTCTGAAATTTTTACCAAAAAAGACATGATTAAGTTTTTACTTTGTTCTCTTAAGCACATTTATTACAGATTTTCCCTGGGAGACCTATAAGATCTCGTTCAAATGATGAGGTCAGGGGCTATCTGTCATCCTTCCTTGTTTCCACAGGCTCTAAGTGTACGTTCTTCAGTGGGTTAGTACATAAGAGAATGACTAAAGGAAGGAAGGAATGATTTAAAAAAAAAAAGATATCTTGTAATTTGGCCATATTGAATGAGTAGTCTCCTGACTGCTGGTCTCACCCCTTTTTAGTTTACCACAGTTTATACATTACTACAATTTAAAATCTTACCTTATGAGGTTATTATCCATACTTTAAAAAACTATCATGTTAACTGAAGCTGATTTTTGAAAACCCCAGTACCATCTTTATGAGATTTCTGGAAATAATCTCCTTTTAAAAAGTGAAATATTTATTTGTAGATAGACTTCTGTTTTTCTTATTGTGCCTTGTATATGATGTATCACATAAGTAATAAGAAAACAATTGAACTTGCAGCAACTAACAGGAAGTATAATTGTCGTTGTTTGCAAATGGTGATTTTTAAAAAGTGGCTTCCGAAGAGCCAGAGTGTCCTTATTATTTTATGCTGTAGGAAAAGCAGTCAGGTTCTGAAATGATCTATAGTTGATTTTTTTTTAAAAGACATACATTGCAGTTTGAGGAAGTTAATGTGATGATACCAAGTAAGTCTTAGTCTTAGTGTAGGGTATGAGACTTAATGATTCTTGCCTCAAACTCTTTGTGTAGCTAAAAGCTCAGTGCTGTGCAAAAGGGCATGTGGCCTAAAATCTAAAATGGCTGGGAATAGAATCCAGATCTCTCAACACATGGCCCTCAGAGATTCCCCACCCACCCACCCATTTTTACTATTCTTCAGGAAAATGACATATCTATCTCTAGAAATGCTGTTAAATGACTTCTTACTTTTAGTCTTTTCTTTGAAATTACAATAAAGAAACAGAAAATGGAGTGATTTGGGTGGAGTTACAGTGTATGTATACCCAGGGGTTGTGTAGTTTGTTCTTGGTTTTTGTTTTAAGGGAGAACTTTGGTGTTGAATGACAAGGCAACAGTAAACAGAGGCTTTAAATCTCTGTAGAAACCTTCACCAGCATGTATTAATGGCCTTTAGGAGTTACCAAATAGAAAAAGAGTTGACATTAAATGTCTATAAGTATTTTGCCTATCCTTGTAAAGTTTCTGTGAATGTCTTCAATTAAAATTACCTGCTTACTTTCAGTGTCTGATGTTGAGGATTTCAAAAGAGATTCCATAACATTGGAATAATGTTATGGAAAAAAAAAAATTGAAAGCTAGCCCAACTCCACAGGATAACGCTTAGATAAAATGGAAGATTCAGTCAGAGCTGAAAGGACACATGGGCAGTGATGATGAGATTCTTGTGTTTACGGTATTAAAAGCTTTCTGGTCTAACCCTCAGACTAGATCAGTGGTTCTCAAGGTGAGATCCCTAAATCAGCAGCCATCAACACCCATTGAGACCTTGGTCAGAAATGCACATTCTAGGGCCCAGTTCAGGCACACTAAATCATTAACTCCGGGTTTAACGAGCCTTCCAGGTGATTCTAATGCACACTTAAATTTGAGAATCACTGCCCTAGAGAACTATAACCTGTAAGTACCATTTGTCATCCCTTAGAGACTGAGACTATTAAAGTGGACCATATAAAATGTTCTGCTTTAGACTTATAAGAAGTTCAAAGTGTAAGACCCATTGTTTTACTTAGGTCTCTCAATAGTCAAAATAGGAAAGAAATTAAGAGCCTAGGTAAGTAGACTATAAAGTAAGCAGAGGTATTGGCTCAACCCCATTCATTTTTTTTTTTTTTTTCTTTTTTAAGACTAAGGCCCTGTGTAATTTCTTCAGCAGCAGCCATGGCTCTTGGTGTACATCTCCTACTCCCTGCAGCTCTTTTGGTTTTCCCCTTATAGTCAGGAAGAATTGATCTTCCCTTCCTTAGCCAATTTTTTTCTTGAGGGTTTTTCATCACCTCCTGTTCCTTACCCCTAAGATTCTTCTCAATAGCACCTGTGTCTAGAAATACTGCCACTGAGTGAAATTATTATACTGAGTCATAGCTGTTTCTATTTGGAAGAAGAGACCTTCTCGCATGGTATGCACATTTTAGTGAACTTTATATTTTTAAGCAATGGCAACTACAAGATGACTTTTCTGTTTTCGTGTACATATATTATAGCCATAATTAGCTATTCCATTAATCCCTTAGACCTTGTAATTAATCCTCCTTCTTCTTTAAACACTAAGGCTTGCACTATAGTAGATAAAACACAAAAAACCTTCAAAAGAGATCATAGTAGACCAAGTAGTAAAATGCACTAAATGAAAGGGGTGATGGAGGTGATCGAGTAGTAGGAGTGTTTAATGTGAGCTCACTATGGCAGTGAGTAAGCAATTTCAGTTTTCTAAATGAGCATACTAAAAAATAGTAATAAAATAAATGGGCATACTGTGTTATATACCGCTCCCCCCTCCTGGCTAATAATACTTTTCAAAAATAGAAGTCCTAATTGTGTTGAGATTCATGTTACATGAGAATAAAAAAGATAGAGGATAAGGTAGGGCTTCCCTCTTTCCCCTCCCAGTTCCACTTTTCACGATAAATGGTGCCTGCTTTTATTTCTGTTAGTGGTTTTTATTGATAATGTTATTTTTTATTTATTAGCTCTAGACAGTAGTACCTTCAGGAATGATAGTCTTGGTCCTCTCCTTACCCCCCCATCTCCCAATTATTCATTGTTAATTTTATATCTACATTTTGTTTTGTAACTAAAATTCTTTTTTGCTTTACTTACAGATCAGTTCTAAAAGCTTTAGACCTTGAAATATGTACAATGTGATTATATAACTTACTGTAGAACAAAGTAGAATGGTCTTACAGAGAACAAAATGTAATCGTATGTACATTAAAACTTTACAATTGAAAATTTTCCAAATATCAAATTCTGGGGGATTCACCTTTAGTTTTTTTCAATTTCCTCCTCTTCTTCTGAGACCTGTTCAGTTCAGTTGTTTCTTCAGTTCCATGTTTTTTTCCCCTTGGATTTCTTTTTCATGTGGTTTAGAGCTGTGGTCTTCAAAATGAGGCATCCATCCACATTAAAGAGGGTACGTGGAATAATTTTGGGGGGTGTTGGAATATACTTGAAATTACATGTTTCATCTGACGATTATTTTTTTAAAGGTTTTATTTATTTATTTGACAGACAGAGATCACAAGTAGGCAGAGAGGCAGGCAGAGAGAGAGGAGGAAGCAGGCTCCCCGCTGAGCAGAGAGCCCCATGCGGGGCTAGATCCCAGGACCCTGGGATCTTGGCCTGAGCTGAAGGCAGAGGCTTTAACCCACTGAGCCACCCAGGCCCCCTGTCTGATTATTTTTTAATTTTTACTTTAATGTGCTTTATAATACACAAACATACTAGTATAATGGTATGTTAATTTATAAATATAAGATATTATAAAATATTTATAAATATGAGAGCATATGTTCATATGTTTTTTACTTATAAAGGTGTGTCATAAACAAAAACATCTGGATTTCTTTGGATTCAGAATACCTCATTGAGTAATTATCAATATAGACTAGCACACTTTCCAAGTATTTGCTGTCTGAAAATATCCTGTATTTGTCTTGCATTTATGAATACATTTAAGTATGGAATTCTAAGTTTACATTTTTTCTCCTTATAAATCTTAAAAGCATTAGTTCTGTGTCTTAACAGCATTTAGATTTCAGTGTGACTTGTTTCTTTGTGGATAACATGGTGAAATGGAACACTTTTACTAAGATGTGTCTATGTATAGATTTATTTTTCACTAAGCATTTTGGTACTTAGTGAGCCCTGTCTATGAAGTTGTGTCTTCCTTCAGATCATGGTAATAGCTTCGTTTTGTTTTGTTTTCTTTTTATATGTCCCTATTTTTTCCTGTTTTTATCCCCCTCAGGAAGCATCTATTAGCTATATTATATCTCTTCAACCTGACCTTCAGGTCCCTAGTTTTTCTTATTTCCAATATTCTTTGTGTTTTAGTCTGTCTCGTCAAAAATAGTCTTCAACTTCCTGGCGATTCACAGACCTGTACCCCTGGGGATAAAAATATATTAAATGTTTATTAAAAAACATTTTTTAAAAATAGTCTTCAACTTTTATTTTGCACTCATGCATTAGTTATGGCCATTTACAAGAATTTTAAGAATTAATGTTTTCTGACCACTTTTTCAAAGCAGCTTATTCTTGTTTTATTCAGGTGTACTTTATGAGAAATTTCTTTGAGTGTGCCATTCTGTCCCCTGTATGGTCTCCATTTCTATCAGTTGTATGTTTTCATTTTTGGATCTTTTCCC
The DNA here is from genome assembly GCF_020171115.1 of Neogale vison. Lineage (NCBI taxonomy): Eukaryota > Metazoa > Chordata > Mammalia > Carnivora > Mustelidae > Neogale > Neogale vison. The sequence goes on along the minus strand of NC_058093.1, from coordinate 92,504,746 downwards.
AAATGTCTGTCGTCCTTGGTTTTTCATTAATATTTTGGGATGAAGAGCTAGGTTATTAAATAACGGTGTCTGGCTGGCATGGTTTTCCCTGAGGTTGCATAGGTCTCTTCCCCATCAGCCTTCTTCCCTGAATGGGAAGGCTGTGCAAGAATTCAGTGTAAGGGGACATAGTGTTAAAACATTATCTACTTCTCTGTAGATTGTGTCAGTAGGTTGGGGACTACCCCCTTCCCCATTCCCACACATTTCAAAATAAAGAGAACTTTATTTCATGTAGTAGAGTATTTAATTTCTGTTAGGAATTGTTTCTTCTTGTCCCATTCCTAATGTCTTTTATTATATTCAGAGTTTGTCCAGTCTGTGTCCTGTTTGTCTCTTAAGCACTGATAACTCTTATAACAGGTGGCCAATTTCCATTAGGAAGCAGTTCTTTGACTTTGGCATGATGGTAAAAGCCACAGCAGCGAGCCTTGGGAAAGGGAAGGTCACAGCTGTCTCAGCTAGCCCAAATACTGTTTCTAAAATAATTAACTTTATTATTGCCACTTGGCCTTTTCCTGCTTTTTGTATTTGGTGAAAGGTTGGTTCTTCTTTGGGCCTCTTTGAAAGAACTGTGGATACTTCTTCTATCTTGGATTGTGATTTTTCTCCCTTAATTTTTCCATAATTTTCCCATATGATTGATGTCTTTGCTAACTTATTCCCATTTATGGGCCTTGAATTTTTCAGAATTTCTGATCCACCATTATTACCCTTATTTTCCAATCTTACTAATGTCTTTATTCTTTTGTGAAAACTTGTCATCTCATTGATAATGTTGGAAAGTAAGAGACAGATAAATGTGCTCAGTTCTCTGCCTATAGCTATGTTCTGTTTTTGAAGTTCCATCCTAAGTGCAGAATTTGATCTAGGTATTTAGAAATTAGAAAATTGATAGAAGGCTCTATATCTTTCACATGAGTTTGGAAGAGGGTATGAATCTCCTTTGTTCTGTTTTTCTTTTTGTTTTTTTAAGTATTTTTATTTATTTTTGCAAGAGAAAGAGCGGAGGAGGGAGGTGGGCAGATAGAGAAGCAGGCTCTCTGATGAGGAGGGACCCTGATGTGGAACTCGATTCCAAGACCCTGGGAACATGACCTGAGCCGAAGGCAGATGCTTAATCCACTGAGCCAGCCAGGTGCCCAATGTTCTGGGTTTTTTAAACCAGGCTTAAAATTACTTAAAAAAACATAACTTACCAAAACTGACACACAATATGAAAGGGAAAATCATTAACAGTCCTATTTTGATTAAAATTGAATTCATTATTACAAACACTCCCACAATGAAAACTTACACAGATGGCTTCACTGTATAAGCTCTTCTGCAGAATAGGAGACAGAAACAAACTTCACAGTATGTTTGAAGAAACCAGTGTTAACTTTTATACCAAAACCAGTCAAGCACTATCATAAGAAAGGAAGGTAAGGAAAATCTCTCATGAGCACCATATGTAAGAACCCTAAATAAACTAACAGCAAATCAAACCTAGGCCTGCATAAAAAGTGTTACAATTTCATGACCAATGGGATTTTATTTGAGGAATGTAAGGGCAATTAATATTAGAATCTATTAATGTGATAGATTCTATTAACGAAGAAAAATTGATCACCTTGATACATCCAGAAAAAGCTTTTGATGGAATTAAGTGCCCTTTCAGAACAAAAAAATCTTTACAACTAGGAATAAAAAAAAAAAAAAACTTCCTTAATTTTACAAGTGTCTTAAAATATACACCAACACCCCTACATTTTGAGATGAGATAAGGGGCCATTATCAGTGTTTTCATTCAATACTGTACTGGAATTCTAGCCTTAAGGCAAGAAAAATAAAAGGTATAAGAATTGAAAAAGAAAAGAATCAGCACTCATAGATAACATGATTGTATACAAAATAATGAAATTAACAGGCAGTTTTGTTCATGCTATTGCACACAAGGTCAACAGACAAAAATTTATTTTATTCCTATAAGTTAGCAACAAATAACCAGAAAATAAAAAATCTTAAAAAGATGCCATTTATAGCACAATTTAAAAACCAACTTCTAGAAATAAATCTAGTTAAGGATGCTCACAATTTCTACACAGAAAACTACAAAATGCTGTAAGAGAGCAAAGTTAAGGATCATACTCTGAATGATCTCAATGACCTGAAATTTGTTTGCAAGGCTTTCTTTATCATGCAACAATATGATTAGTTTTGGTAAATGTTTTCTGTGTAGTTGAGATAACTTTATTCTTTTGCTGTTGGGTGTTGTGTTCTGTCTCTGTATATGTATGTATGTATATATGTCATTAAGGTTGTTCTTTCACTTGTTGAGGAAATTAGTCTCCTGCTATAATTTTTAGAAGCAGTATTATTGTATGCAGACATATTTAGAATTATGTTCTTGTGTGGGTCAATGAGTTGAGCGTTCAACTCTTGGTTTCCAGTTTAGGTTTTGATTTCAGGGTGTTAAGAACCTGGATAGGTTCTGAGCTTAGGGCAGAGTCTACTTGAAATTCTTTCTCTCTTTCTCACTTCCTCTTTACCTCTCCCCCATGCACATGCATGTTCTCTCTCTCTCTCTCAAATAAATCTTAAAAAAAGAAAAAAGAATTATGTTCTTGTGATTGTCCTTTTTTCTCTTTTTATTACTTTTCTTTTTATCTTTCCTAATGTTTCTTGCTTTAAAGTCTGTTCTGTCTGATCCTAGTGTAGCTATACCTGCTTTGTTTTGGATAGGATTTGCAAAAAAGTATATATTTTCCCATCCTTTTAATTAAAAACTTTCTTACCCTCATATTTTGTCTTCTGCAAACAACAAACAGTGGCAATTTATTCTTTCCTCACATAGTTTCCCATCATGTTAACACCATATTAAGTTTCATGTTAAACAGCAATTAAATGTAAATGCTTTGTTATTATTGAATAAAACAACAACATTAAATTAAAAAAAAAAAAGAAATTACCGTTTGTATAACATACGGTTAACTAACTGTAGACTTGAATCAGATTTTTGCCAGTATTCCCACTACTGCCTTTTTACCATTCCAAAATCTGATATTGAACTTAGTAGTTATGTCTTTGAGTATATTTAATCCAGTCTGATAATTGGCATAGGTAACATACTTATATGTAAATGTAGTATATTTACATTATATATTTAGTATATATATAAATAGTTATTTATATCATCTATCATCTTGCTATTTCACTTTTGTATTTTTTTCCTTTTTTGTTGTTTATCACATATTTTTTAAAGATTTACTATTTTGGGGGAGAGAGAGAATGAGCATACGTGCACACGAGTTGGAGGGGCAGAAGGAGAGGGAGAGAGAAGACTCCATGTTGAGCACAGAACCTGACCGGGTGGGCAGGACTTGACTCTGGGCTTGATCTCACAACCCTGAGATCACAACCTGAGCAAACCAAGTCTGAAACCTAACCCACTGCACCACCCAGGCCCCCTTGTTTATCATATTTTTAGTTAAGCTATCTCACTTCTCTTTTAGTGGTTACCCTAATGATTATAGTATGCTTCATTTACTTATTACAGCTAATACCAGTACTTAAACTTGCCATTTCTCCAAGAATACTAGAACCTTAGAACACTTTTTATTCCATTTATCCTGATGTCTTTTACATTCTGGAATTTTGGGATCCCCTGTCCTGATTCCTTGAGCAGCTCTAGATAGATGCCTATAAACAGATTTTATTTTTTATGTCAAGTTTTCTACTTAACAGCAGAATTTAAGTTGACTTTTTATATACATTAATTACTTGTTTTGGTTATCTGCCGTTAACCACCATTTACCCTCAAATGTCACTTGTGAAGTTTTCATTATTATATGTGTATTCTGGTATTCAGTTTGTGCAAAGTGTAAGCATGTACATACTCATCCACATTTTACAAATGAAGGAATCTAAAGAAATTTTAAAATTCCATTAATAGAGAAAGGAAAGGACCAGTGAGTGTAAGATTAAAGAATCCATGACAAAACTGTGATCCAAGGTGGTCTCAGCATAGAACACTTGCTATTAAAATCTGTGCTGTAGTTTGTGGTCGTCCTGTCATTTATTTGCTTCTTCCCAGAATCCAGCTCAGGGACTATCTTCAGGATATCCTTCTTGTCCTGAAAGTGTTCATTATTACTGTGTACATTCCTCCGTCACTTTATCATAGCAGAAGTATGCTACCGTGTATCTGTTTCTCCTACAATATTACGGTCTTCTCCAGAGTAGAGACTATATGTTACTTCTTTGCAGTTAAAGGTACATTAGAGTGCATGATACATATCGAAGCATATAGGAAATACTTTTGTTCTCTCATGAAGTCATTGTATGCTTAATTCAAGAGATTTAAGAAATATATGATACATGTATTATTATTTTAGCATTTTTATAAACATTTATTAGTCTAGTTATTCTTATTTCTGTGATAAGTCTTAGCAAAACTATTTGAACATGATATATTAAGTTACATATTAACTGATCTCCTTTATTTTGTAATCGTAGTCATCATGTATATAAAATTGCTTGGGCAATTTCAGACTATTTTCAGTTATAACTTCATGATGCAGTTCAGAAAACTTTAAGCATAAATATGTTAGTATTTCACAGTTGAAGAATGATTTACAGTTTTTAGTTGAAAAATTAATAAAAATGCTTCCTAAGTGTGCGTATATCATTGTTTTCAGTAAAGTTGAGAAGTTTTTAGTCATTTCTTCAAATATTTTTTCTCCTTTTTGTCTCATATTTCCTTTTTATGTCAATGTGCTTAATAATGTCCTAGATCTCTCTGTCTCTATTCCTCTTTCTTTCTTTCCTCTATTTCCTCTTTCTATTCTCTCTCTCTATTCCTCTTCCTCTCCATTCCTCATTAGGAAAGATAAAAAGAAAAATAATAAAAAGAGAAAAAAGGACAATCACAAGAACATAATTCTTTTTTCTTTTTTTGATTTATTTGAGAGAGAGAGAGAGAACATGCACATGCATGGGGGAGAGGTAAAGAGGAAAACCTAATAATAAATATTTATTTATTTATTTTTATTCTCCTCTATTCTTTTTTCTCTAGATTGTATAATCCCTATTGATTTCTCAGTAAGTGTAATAATTTTTCTCCAAGTTTGTATCTGCTTTATATGAACATAGCCCTTTATGTGAAATTTTAATTTTAGTTACAGTATTTTTCAACTCCAGAATTTCCTTTTTGTGTATATATAACTTTCGACTCTTTATTGATGTTCTTTACTATCAGTTTCCTTTTGTTCTTTGGGCATATTTATAGTAGCTACTTTGAAGATTTTGTCTGTTAAATTCAACATCTTCTTGGAACCATAGTTTCATCTCCTTTTTTATCCTGTTATGTGAGCCATACTTTCTTATTTCTTAGCATGTCTCAAAATTTTTGTTGAAAACTGGACTTTTTATACAATGTAGAAATTCTTGGAGCTGGTTTTTCCTTTCTAGTGCCTGTTACTGTATCTCACTTGTTTATTTATTTGGTGACTGACTGGGTTAATTTAACGGAGTCTACATTCCTCTTCTTCTATCCTCACATTCCCTTACACACACACACACCACCACTACCACCACCACCAACCCCCCCACCACCACCTCCTTCCTTCAGATGTTTCTCCTAAAGGGGCACAACCTTGAGTGTTCCTACAGTTACTCTGGGATTGACAGTAGTTTGAACAGGGCTCTTTTAGACTATATCATCCTGACTGCATGTAACTTTTAAGGTCTCCTAATACAGTGCTAATTACAACCTTGTTTTCAACAGTGCCTCTGGCTTTAATTGCTCTACAGATTAAACTAACCAAATTTGAGTTCCTTTGGAGGGATAGTTTCTTAAATCAGTGCTTGAAGCTTGTTCTGACTCCAGGTAGGTTACTTATATTATCTCTTTTTTGTTCAGTCTGGCAAACCAGCCAACCAACCAACCTATGGTTTAGTCTTTATTTCCAGTGATTTCTCCAGACTCCTCTCAGTTGCCTTTCCACCAGGGCCTCCAGTGTTTTTCATAGCACGTTTGTCCATTTGCTTGCAAATGAAGTATTTCTCAGAGAAGACATTTGAATCTGTATGTTTTATGGCTTCCTTCATCTCACAGGCAGTATCTCCAGATCAGGTCTCAAGTATACAGTGGGGACAATGATGCATTTCTCTTCCAGTTATATCTCTGCTATAGGATCTGAGCTGTTTGTGTAATGAAGGGAATAGTATACACATGTCTACTTGGGTTGGGTCTCCCAGTGTGGAATTCTCACCTTAGAAGCTGGAATAATAGCAGTCAGTGCCCCAGCAGCGTTATGGGAAAGTTAAAGCCTACATCCCATCAGTGTAGGTTGTATGGAAAAAGAGAGCCTTCCCTCCCCCCCATATACTTGGTGGCATTTACCTAATACTTTACCTTCAGCAATAGGTACCTGGAGGCAGGATGAGAAATGATATCCTGACCTTCCCAATAAGATAGACTCCTGAGCCCACAGGGGAAAGAGGGAGCCCTGTTCTCGGCTGTACCAGTCTGGAGTGGAGTTGACACTTTCTAAGCTAGGGCGAAGGGGCCAGGCGAGTCCTGGTACTAACATCATAGACTCTCATTTGTCGTAAAATCCTTAGTAGATTTTCTTGAGTAAATCTTTCCTCATTTGCCCTCTGTCCCCAGGACCATTTCCAGGAACTACAATAAATGGTTGTAGTTTTGTAATTTTCAGTGGAGAGCAAATCTGTGTTCTTCAAGCTGTCATGCTTCGAAGTTTTTTGTTTTTGTTTTGGGGTCTGCTTGTTTGTTTGTTTGTTTGTTTGTGTTTTTTTTGATTAATAATTCAGTGTCTTTACTGATTATAGGTCTGTTCCAGTTTTCTGTTTTTGAGTCAGTCTTCATTTGTATTTTGTTTTTTTAAGGAATGTGTCTATTTCCTCTAGGTTATCTAATCTCTTGGTGTACAAGTAATTAATATTATTCTCTTAATGCATGTCATTTCTGTCAAGTTGGTAATGATGTCCTCACTTTTGTTTCTGATTTTAGTCATTTCAGTCCTCTTTTTTGTCTTGGTCAGGTCTAGCTAAAGGTTTGTCAGTTTTGTAGATTTTTTTCAAAGAACCAACTTTTGTTTTACTCCTTTTGTTGTTTTTCTATTCCTATTTCATTTTTCTTCCCTCTAATTTTTGATATTTCCTCCATTCTGTAAGCTTCCAGCTTAGTGTTTTCTTCTATTTCTGTATTTTCAAGGTGTAAAATCGATTATTGGTTTCAGATTTTTCTTTTTTTATTATAGGTATTTAAAGCTATACATTTCCATCTGAATGCATCCTTCATTGTATCCTATAAATCTTGGTATGTTGTATTCTCATTTTGTTTTGTCTGAAAGAAAATACTCTTTTCTAATGTTTCATGTGCTGTTTCTTTTTTGCCTGTTAGTTGTTTAAGAATATGTTCTTTAATTGCCAAATATTTGTGAATTTTTCAGTTTTCCTCTTACTGATGTACAGTTTCATTCCATTGCAATTAGAAAAGATACTTTGTACAATTTTAGTCTTTTAAAATTTATTAGACACTTATTTTATATCCTAGCATATGGTATAAATGGAGTCCGTTTATGTGCACTCAAAAAGAATATATATTCTGCTGTTGATAGGTAGATGTCTGTTAGGTTTAGTTGTTTTTTTGTTTGTTTGTTTTTGTTTTTGATTTCACTTTTTTTTTTTTTAATCAACATATAATGCATTATTAGCTCCAGGGGTACAGGTCTGTGAATTGTCAGGCTTACACACTTCACAGCACACACCATAGCACATATGATTCAGTTGTTTGGTTTTTGTTTGTTTGTTTGTTTGTTTGTTTTTTAAAGATTTTATTTATTTATTTGACAGAGAGAGAGATCACAAGTAGGCAGAGAGGCAGGCAGAGAGAGGGGGGGAAGCAGGCTCCTTGCTGAGCAGAGAGCCCGATGTGGGCCTCAATCGCAGGACCCTGAGATCATGACCTGAACCGAAGGCAGAGGCTTAACCCACTGAGCCACCCAGGTTCCCGGTTCAGTTGTTTTATAATGCTGTTCACATTCTCTATTTTGGTGTTTATGTTCTTCCTGATGGTTCTATGCATTATTGGAAGTCAGTTATTGATATGTTCAACTATTTTTGCAGAATTGTGTATTTCTCTCATTCTATTGGTTTTCACTTAATATAGTTTGGAGCCTGTTGTTTGATGCATATATGTTTACAGTTGTTTTATATTAATCCTTTTATCAATATGTAAGTTCTTCTATGCATTGTAACAATTTTGATGTCTGTTTTGCTTATTTATATGAAGTATGTTTTTCCATCTTTTCAATTTCAACTTATTTTTGACTTCCATAAATACATGGAAACCACTTCGAGCCTCGTAGCCAACACTCTCTGTTAGGACATTACTTAGGCAGGCTATTTAGAACTCTACTTTCATCTTCACTTTCTATATGGTACTCGAAGGTGAGCCAGAGTTAATAGCTTATGGTGTTCTCTCATATTTGGCAAGCATGTGTTTGTTCCCAGATATGCACGTGGCCTTCTAGTTCCCTCTGTTTACTCAGGATCTTGTTTCTTTCTTCCTTTCTTTCTTTGGACTGATTTTAGAAAGAGAAAGAGAGAGAGCATGAGCAGAAGGGACAGAGGGATATGGAGAGAAATCTCAAACAGATTCCACACTAAGCATGGAGTCAAATGTGGGTCTCATTCTCACAACCATGAGATCACAATCTGAGGCAAAACCAAGATTTCAGGATGCTTAACAGGCTGGGCCACCCAGGTGCCCCATGTGGGAACTTTTCAAAGCCCTTTGCCCCCCACATATCTCTTTTAGTTTTTTTCTTCCCAGACTTTCCTGTCTGGGTATTGCTTATTAACTCTTACCCCGTGTTCCAGGCACCTGCAGCTAGGTAATACATTGGGCTTTAAATGCTTTGACAAAGGCTGCCACCCAGAATACTGCTTCTACCCTGTGGAAGCTCCAAGGCATGTGAAACAAAGGCAGGCTCTTGAGCTGATCCTTCAGGGAGTTACAGACCTAGAGAAAGCACATAACCACAGTTCTTTTGGAATAAGTCTGTATAGCTCCCTCTGGTATCAGCAACCTGCACCAGAAATGTGGGCTCATGTCTTCATGGCTGCTGCTTAACTGAGGAAGGGGCCATGGTAAGTACATATGTTAAAACGTACTCCCTGAAATTTTAGCAGCTGCATTCTTCATCAGGCATTTTCCTGATTGTAAGTTTTCATTTGATTTCAGAGTTCCAAAACATTTTTCCCAGCTTATTCATTGCATTTTTGAAGGGATGGAGTTTTGGAGTTCACCACTTTGCTAATTTTGATGACATCTATGTTCATATACTTTATTATGTTATCTGTGAGCTTCTCTCTATATAGTTCAGAGATTCATAAGTGGGTAATAAGAATGTGAAGGAATTTCATCACTGTGAGGACAAATTCAGGATATAGATAACATTGTGGGGAGAGGAGATTTGGTGGTGGGAGGGCACACAAGGATAGTGGGAGGAAGATGGTTGACATTTTTTGAATATTTGAAGTTCTTTATAATTTATGGAGTTATGTGTATGTCTATGACATATACATTTGAACACTAATTTGGCACTCAGACATTTTGTTAAGGTAGAAAATTACATGTGTTTATTTCAATAACAAGAGACTTGTTTTCCTTTAGTACGTAAAACTAGGAAACACTACTTAAAATTTTTAAAAGCCTATGTAGAATATGGAAGAAACTTTTACTTATTTGTTAATATGTGTTGATTGATTATCTTGTATTATTCTCTAGATTTTATTTTAGTTTTGCGCTCTCTTTCTGCAAGCTCTTCTGTGAGAACAAGATTAGGAAGTCCTGAATGTCCTGGACATAGTTGATAGTTGATAGTCTACTGTGCTTTTTTTTTGGAAGAGAAAAAAAAAATAGAATACTGGAAACAGCACTGAAATAGACTTTGGGAGTTCTTTTCCTTTCTTCTAATAATTACCTAACAGTATAAGCTTGGACCAGTTATTTCTGTACCCAGTCTCTCTCTTGGTCCTCCTCTGTGAAATGAGAGTTGGACCAGTTAGGTATGGGCTGTTTCAGCTCTGTAATATCAGAAGGGGCAGCTGATTCCATATAGGCTTTGAAACCCATTAAATTTGTGTTCAACCATTTTCTGGTTATCTGTAGTCTAAAGTAAGCTTTCTAACCTGCCTGATGATTTTCTCATGGTTAAGATGGGATTATTACCACACATCTCATAGATTTGTTGAAGAATAAACAAGTATGTAATGTCTTGTAAGCGCTCAGCGGCATTCTCCATACTCCCATTCCATAACTGCATCATTTGCAAGAATAGTTGGAAAAGAAACAAAAATCTTTGTAGCCTCTTACTTAGTTGGCTTTATATATGAACTATGTTGTGAGTTACACTTGAGGAGGTAATAGCTCTTGTAGAGGCATTAAAGAACTCTGTTCTTTATGATTCTGGTTTTTTAAACTTACTTATGTATTTTATTAATGTTAAGTTAGTTGGTATCTTATGAAAATTTAAATATTAGGAAGATTAACATTAACATTTTCTTTGAACATCTCAATCTCTCCTACTTAGAGAGTAATACATGCACACACACACATTACATGTTTTCTGTGTGTTCATATGGCATGCAAATAACTGTATTTTCTACTTTTAAAAATAATGACTTAAATTTATTTATTAATATAGAGAAAAATTAGAAAATCTTACCATCCAGATACAGCCTCTGTTAATATTTAGGTGTATAACTTATCAGTGTTGATATTGCAGTGCCAAAGTATAACTCAGTGATCTTTGTGCCAGTCTGGGTTTTTTTGTGCATCTATACTTGTATTGACTCTGGATGTTATTTATATAAGTAAAATCCTTTTAGGCCTACTCCTTATGTACATATGTATGTATATAAATATAAAATTATATATCATTAAATATATTAATTAAAATTGTATATACCCAATGCACAGCAGATTTGAATACTTTCCCTGTCATTAAGAACATTTAATGCTCTTAATGGTTGCATAATCCTACATGTATATCACAAAAGCATACTGTATTTACACTTAATTTTTTTTTTCACAGTTGTAATACTTTTCTCAGGATAAATATGTAGGCTGAATCTGGTAAAGAGTTTCTTTAGATACTAATCGTAAAATTGTTTTACAGAAAAGTCTAACTGTGGGCGCCTGGGTGGCTCAGTCATTGAAGCTGCTGCCTTTGGCTCAGGTCATGATCCTGGGGTCCTGGGATCAAGCCCTGCTTCTCCCTGTCCCTCTGCCCCTCCCCCTGCTTGTATGCTCTCCTCACTTGTACTCTCTCTCTCATAAATAAAATCTTTAAAAAAGAAAAAAAAAGACTAAATGTCTGCCTCTCTGCAATTTTGTTGGCTGTAGAGAGATTAATGATTTAAAATAATCTTTGACCATAGTATAGGTAAAAAATTGAATGTGTTCTTTTTGTATCCATTGATTACAAAGGAGGTTAAATTTTTTCATGTGACTTGCTTTTATATCTAGCTATTTTTCTGAATGTTTTTTGAAATCATTCTAAGTTGCCAGAAATTATATAAATTGTTCTCAGGGCCATCAAATAATGCCATAGGTGTTCTCATACTTAAAATAAAATTTTTATCTTTTTTATTAACATTATTTCCTTCTCTTTTGCCAGGAATTTCACCATTAAAAAAAAAAATGAGAAGGGTGATTATTAAAACAGCTTTATAATTTATATTCCCACTAGAAATGTATGAATCTTGTGGATTGTTGTTGCCAGTCTCATAGGTTAAAAAATAAATTCTTAATTTTCTTTTAAGTTGTATTTCTCCAATAATGAGTAAAGTTCTTTTCTGTGAACTATTTGTATTTTTTTTCTAATTTTCAGGAATTTGTTACATACTGGGGAAATTAACCCCTCGTGATGTAATACAGTGCAAATATTTTTCTTGGTTTGTGTTTTTGCAACTGTTCATAATGGTTTATCAGCTTGCTTTAGAGCAGCTGAAATTATTAACTAGGACCCCTTTCACATATTTCTAACAGGTAACTGATAATCATTACTCTTTTTAGTACATTTATTAATTGAATTTGGTCAAGAGAAATATCCAGTTCATATTTCTGCTCCTATTTCCACTCCCAGCCCAGTAAACAACAGTGGCAGTTTTATCAGTCTGGGCCTAGCCAGGAAAACAGCAGTTTTGCCACCAGATCAGGTAGATTTGATTTGGGGCCAGAGGGTGGGGAACCTGTAGTTTAGTCAACTAAAGGTAGCAGACTCAGTAGAAGGAAGGGGAACAGCCTGCAGTTTTGCTAAGTAACTAGAAAAAAAAAAAAAAAGGTAATAAAAAGCCAGGAGGAACATCAGCAGCCACACAATAAGTATGGTGGCAACAGATACTAGTGTTCATTCCAGGCAAGTTACTAAAGAAGACAATAATCCATAGAAAAACAAATCAGAATTCAGAGTTACTACAATATATTAATCATTGTCCAGCTTTCAGCCAAAAATTATGAGATATGCAAAGAAACAGGAAACTATAACACACATTCAGGAAAGAGAGTAGAAGCCAGACTTAAAACTACACATGATACAGTTCTATTTAAATGGTACATCTAGGTAAGGTATAACTATGGAAAGCAGATTAGTGATTGCCTAAATGTGGGGGTACAAAGGACCTTTGGGGATCATCGGAGAATTATAATACTGTATTGCACTGATGAGTGCACAACTGTATAAATTCACTAAAAATCATTCACCTATAATGAGTGAACTTTGTGATATGTAAATTATACCTTAATAAAGCTGTTAAATATGTAGGGGAACTAGTATCTTTAAAGTGATTGTTAGTGATCTTAACTTACTGTTGTGAGTGCTTGTCTTATGTTCTGCTTTCAGATAAAAGTAAATAACCATATGTGTTTTATAAAAGTAGTTGAAGGTGACAGCTTGGAGGTATTTAAGACCAGTACCTAATTTTTATGCATAAATGAGAAATTCTTGTTAAAGTGACAATGGGCAATGCTTTTAAATTACATATTCACTTTTCTTTGAGGCATGCTGTTTACCATCATTCATCGCTATTTTGGCTTTTTTTTTTTTTTTAAAGATTTTATTTATTTATTTGACAGAGAGAGATCACAAGCAGACAGAGAGGCAGGCAGAGAGGGAGATAGAGGGAAGCAGGCTCCCCGCTGAGCAAAGAGCCCGATGCGGGACTCGATCCCAGGACCCCGAGATCATGACCTAAGCCGAAGGCAGCGGCTTAACCCACTGAGCCACCCAGGCCCTTTTTTTTTTTTTTTTTTAAAGATTTTATTTGACAGAGAGAGAGCGCGCACAAACAGGGGGAGCAGTAGAGGGAGAGGGACTCAGAGCTCTATCCCAGGATCCTGGGATCATGACCTGAACCAAAGGCAGATGCTTAACATGGCTGAGCCACCCAGGTGCCCCTATTTTTGCTTGTTTTGTTAAGGAACATCCACTTTTTTTTCTAACCTCTCCTTTAATGCTGTTGTGATTTTTAAGTACTCCTGATAGAATAATCCCAATGTTATTATTCTGACTCTCTTGCTGGATATTTTGGTGATTCTCACATTTTGCTGTGCTTCAGATACATCATGTGACAGGAACTCTTGTATGTGAGGAACTTGCACAGGTATAAGTACATTTGTGTGAGTGTATTAATTTAGTTGTCATAGTTTAAAGGAGAAATGACACAGTTTACTCATAAAGGGTTAATTTTAAAGTTATTTCATTTGAAATATTTTTATCATTGCATGTATCACTTTAATGAAGTTGCATCCCCCATCCACCCCAAAATTACTCTTTTATCTCAGTCTTTCCCATCTGAGTATGGCATTGCCATCCTCCCCGTTCCACCAGTCCCAAGCTAGAACCTATCTTTGATTTATCCTTCCTTTAGTTTTATTCCATCACAAATTCTGTTGATTTTTGTGGTTTTAATTTTTAACAGTTTCTTTTTATTTTTAATACTTATTTCAGTTGATAGGACCACATTCCTCACCTCCACTGTTATGCTGTATTAGTCTGTTGTCATTGTCTCTTGCCATACAATTCTTAATACCTCTCCAATTTGTTTTCTTGCTTTTATTCAGTTTATTTCCTGAAAAGTTGTAATTCTGATCTTACTACTATCTAAATTACATTGTTAATCTGCTAAAAATCCATCAGTGACATGACTCCTTTCTTTTTTTTTTATTAATTTTTTAATTTTTTATAAATATATATTTTTATCCCCAGGGATACAGGTCTGTGAATCGCCAGGTTTACACACTTCACAGCACTCACCAAAGCACATACCCTCCCCAATGTCCATAACCCCACCCCCTTCTCCCAACCCCCCTCCCCCCAGCAACCCTCAGTTTGTTTTGTGAGATTAAGAGTCATTTATGGTTTGTCTCCCTCCCAATCCCATCTTGTCTCATTTATTCTTCTCCTACCCACTTAAGCCCATGGTGATGAGGACATGACTCCTTTCTTTTCCTTAAATTTTCTCAGATTCTTTCTTGCCCTAGGGCCTTGACAATGGCTGCTCTTTCTCCTCTTACACACACCTTTCCCTTGACTTGTCTTTGCTGTTTTTCTTACCTTTTAGTTCTCAACTCAAATATCAATTCTCAAAGCATAAGACATAACAGATTTTCCCCATATCTAGTTGAAGAATTTTTAGCCATTGCATAAAAATTACTTTCCCTCTCTCTTTTCTTTTAGTTTCATTTACTTTCGTTTATTGTCGTAGTAATTCATTTAATTTATTTTCTTCCATGTTTTCTGTTTTTGAATGAATTAGTTTTCAGTGGTTCAGTGAATTATAATTAATTTGTCAGGTTTTTTCCTTTAAACTAAACCTTAAATCATTTAAGTTAGTGAGTTTTTCCCCACAAACCTGGCTTTTGATTTGAAGTAGCTATTTCTTGATCTAAGGATCAGATGAATAGTACCCCTTCTTTTATAGATTTCTACTGATTTTGTGCCTTAAGAATAACTTCATAATTTTACTTAATATTTTATTCATTTGACTTACTTTGTCACAGTGCTCTAAGAATTTTTTTTTTTGATGTCTGTGAAATTTTAAAACAAAGATTTGTTTTACATGTTCAGAGGTATGAAAATGAAAACTTAACATCATGGTGGAAGTTTTTGTCTCTGTTCTTGCTCTTGAGTCATCTGACTTTGGCTGGAAAATAATTTGCATGAATTAATCCCTTTATTAAATAGCTCTGGAGGTGGTTTACATATTTTTACACATCTGGAAATGAATTTCTGCTGCTTTAAACATGAATAAAAACATGATAGAGTGTAGAATCCTTGTGCTACAGCTCTTTTTCCCTTAGAACTCTATAGTAATTATCTTGTTACTCTCAGGCATTTCACAGTGAGGGGAAAAATAGGGCCATCTTGATTTTTGTTCCTTTAAAGGAACACATGTATACTTGTAATATTTTCTTTCTCATTTTGAATTTCACAGAAATATATCTTTTATAGGTCCTTTTGTTTCTGTGCATCTCTCCAATAGCTTTCTTCCATCTTTGTTTTCTTGTTTCATACTACAGTTTCATTGTAGACACAGAACAAATATTTTCTTATGAATTTTGGATGATGTGCCTATGTTTGAATGTAATCTTCAAACACCCCCACACACACACCTACAAACTACACTTAGATCCTCTTGAGTTTCACTTTTCTTTTATAGACTTTACATGTTGCAAAGAATCATCCTTTAGTCACTAATATCCAAGCAAGATTATGCTGAATTAATTATGTTTCTAAATGAATGTAGTAAGACAGCAGCTAACTAGGAGGAAATTTTATGATAAGTACATATTATCTGGTAAGGGACACTCCGACTGGGACAAAATCTTCAACAGAGACCTGTTTATATGAGATAGACGTAGACTTCTGTGGAAATCTATGTTATTCTTCACATAAAATATTGCTTGTTAGTTTCTACTCCAGTATTTTGACCAAAACTTAGACAGATGAGTGACTAATATTTGTAGTTTTTAGGACTGCTCTAACTTCGCAATCCTTTTGATATATCAGAAGATAAAGGTGAATCAGATATTAGTTGACGCTTGAATAACATGGGTTTGAACCATGCAGGTCAACTTATATGAAGATTTTTTTCAATAAATATTGTACAGTAAATGCATTTTCTTTATGATTTTCTTAATGACTTTTTTCTCTAGCTTTATTTTAAAGATACAGTATATAACATATGTAAAATATGTGTTACTCAACTGTTATGTTATCAGTAAGACTTCTGGTCAACAGTAGGCTATTAGTAGTTAAGTTTCTGGGGAGGCAAAAGTGATATGTGCATTTTTGACTGTAAGGAGGTTCAGTGCTCCTAACCCCTTTCTTGTTCAAGGCTTAATCATAATATTATCAGTAAGCGCCCATGTTATTTTGTGCTTTTATGTTTTTATTCTTACTATTAAACTATGTTATTTTTTGCTTTGTGGTATTTTGATAAGTATACCTTTATAAAAGAATATCTGTAAGCATTAAGTTTGTTTAGATTTTAAGTGTTACATGTCACAAAATGTTTTGATTTTTTTCTTTTTTAATTATTGAAATAATGAAACCCTTGCACGTTCCCTCATAATCAAATTTGGGAAACTAATTGTCTTATGACTGTTTAAATACTCCCTCTTGATTCAGTCAAACCTTTTGATCAGTAAATGGAACTTCTTTTCTTTGTAGTAAAGTATTCATCTGTGTGGGATATTGCATAAATCTTGGAAGACTGCAGTAAAGTGGCAATGTCTCGGGAACCCAGCCCACCTCTCCCTGGAGATATGTCTACTGGTCCTATAGCAGAAAGCTGGTGTTATACACAGGTACGTGCTGTTAAAAATGCCTTACTTTATATCACTTAAAATTTTTATAGTATTTTGAAAATATTGTAAAGCATTTTGTTAGAGTTACTACAAGTGTTAAAAAAGTAGGTCATGGGATTTTAACATGACAAGTTAAAGCAAAAAAGTCATCATTGTAAAAGTGGTTTTCTGAATCTCTTAGGTTAAAGTAGTAAAATTTTCCTACATGTGGACCATTAATAACTTCAGTTTTTGTCGAGAGGAAATGGGTGAAGTGTTAAAAAGTTCAACATTCTCATCTAGCCCCAGTGACAAAATGAAATGGTAAGATTTTTGTTTTGAATTTTTGTTTTTGATATTATCAGCTACTTTATGGTTTTGTTACTGTTTCTTAATGGGTTATATTAGATTAATAGTAAGTTCCTAATAGTATAGAGAATTATAAAGAACTGGAGATATTTAATAGGAGTGCTATTTGTGATATTTAACAACTAATTTCAGCATTGCCTCTCTCTTTTTTGAATGTTTTAAGTTTTATATTCCTCCATATGAGCTTGTTGTTTTATTTTAGGTGCCTGAGGGTAAATCCAAAGGGATTAGATGATGAAAGTAAAGACTACTTGTCCTTATATTTGCTTTTAGTCAGCTGCCCAAAAAGTGAAGTTCGAGCAAAATTCAAATTTTCCCTTCTAAACGCCAAAAGGGAAGAAACAAAAGCAATGGGTAAGTGGTTTGGAGTAAAGTCTCTGAGTAACTATGTGTTAGCTTATGTACTTTTGCCTAGAAAAGGATATATTTTTTTTTCCCCACTGAAATCTGCTTAACCTCAAACGTGCCATGTAGCCATTGTTTAATTCTAAATGCTGGTCTTGACTTATGGTTATTTTAATGAATCTTAGACTTCATAAGACATGTAAAATTTGTTAAAAATAATATTAAAATTCTACTTTTCATGCCCTAAAACAGTATATACTTGTCACTTAGAAAAATAGTTGCTTTTAGGGTATTGTGCCTGCTTCAATTCCTGGCAAATATAATGGGTGTTCAGGAAATAGTTCTCCTTTGCTGTTTTTCCAGATAATAAAATCTGAGGAACAGTGTGAAAGGAGATTGAATGTTTTGGTATTCTGTCACTGGAATTTTTTTTGAGGGATGGACAGAACACTGACCAAGGAAATCAGTTTTTCTTAGTCTCAGGACCTATTAACTTCATTTCAAAGCTTCATGTATATAGCCAACTGAAACTCCTCGTAATAGAAGAGCATTGTAGGAAATGTATAGTGTGCATAGTAGGAAAATATATTATGAACTGCCACATTAAATTTTTTTAATTTTACGTGATTTCTAGAAGTGAGTCCTAGAATCAAGTACTATCATTACCAAAAATAAAAAAACCTTCCTCCAGATAAAATTTTAAATAATATCTTTTATTGTCAAAGTAATACATAATTTTATATATATTTTCCTCATGTCTGACATTTATGGTAGTGGAGTGTCTTGGTTTAGGCTGCTAAACACAAAGTACCATAATAAACAACAGACATTGGCTTCTCACAGATCTGAAGGCTGAAAGTTCAAGATGAGAGTGCCAGCATGGTCAAGTTCTGGTGAAGACCATCTTCTGGGTTGTAGATTGCTGAATTCTCACTGTCTTTATATGGCTGATGGAGCTAGGGAGCTTTGTGGAGTCTCCTTTTTAAGAGCACTAATCACATTCCTCACGTCTCTACCCTCATGAACTCATCTAATTCTAATCACTGACCTCCTAATACCATCCTTCAGGGGCATGTGATCACAACATAAGGATTTTGAGGGGATACAAACATTCATTCCATAATGTGGAGTCTTTCTATTAAAATTTATTACTTGTTTTTCACCTCTCGTTAATACTTTGTGTAACAGATTGTAAATACTTTCTACTGAGGATCTTGTTTATTTTATAATACACAATTCTGTAGTATGCTAGGCATTTGAAACATCTACCTCAGACATTATTGGTTGTCTTTTAAAAATTGTACTAAAACCATCTTTTAGACTTCATGGAAGTTGTTTTTAGGGATGAGGGGATAGATCTAGGAGTGATAAGAGACTTGGTTTTGTTTGATCGGTTGATGGATCTTTCTCTAGTTGAGTAAAACTTAAATTAGTAGGATAGATGCCCCAGGAATGTTAAAGGATGCCCTGGTGATACAGAGCATCTATTTTTAGAGCGAGAATAAGAAATGAGGGGTATGTGTCTATAATCAGGTTTTGATGAGGAGGAATATGGCTGTGCCAGTGTATTTTGTTCCTCCTCCATTATTCAAGGGCCCGCACTGTTAGAGAGATGTCTTTCTTCTCCAAGAGTTTTGATACGGCTTTTCTTCCACTTAGAGATACAGAAATCTGAATGTGAGCTGATTGGTGGTGGCCAGAATTTGAATACTGCTGTGAAACAATCTTGTACTGTGTGATATAACTCTTAAGACATTTCATTTATGAACACATACATCTATAATTCTCATAATGGATATATTGGCCAAGTTTAATTTTTGTGCATTCATTTAACTATGTTATCAATTAGATGACTTTTTTATTTGAACTTCTATTCTGTTTTCCACCAGAAAGCCAAAGAGCATATCGGTTTGTACAAGGGAAAGACTGGGGTTTTAAAAAATTCATTCGAAGGGATTTTTTGCTTGACGAAGCTAATGGTCTTTTACCAGATGACAAGCTTACATTATTTTGTGAGGTGGGTATATTTTTTATTTTAAGGAACTCCAAAGTTATATCTCATGATAAACAAAAATACAAAGTAGAACAATATCGGTTATACTTTTTTAAATTTAAGGGTATATTTTTAAAATTAAGTAATTGGAATAATTGATAAGGTTTCATTTGTAAGTGTTTTACTAGTAAGACTAGATTGTTTCAGAAATTAGTGTAGTAAGTAGCTTATCCTGAAAAAACTGTCATGTATATAGCTATAAATTATATATGGTAGTTACACTACATCATACTAAGTACTTCTTCCTCCTAGGAAGACTATGGATATGTATATCTTTTTATGAAAATGTGTAAGTATGTTCTTCATTCTGAATAATTCTGACATAGATGTTCATCATTTTTTTGTCATTTTCAGGTCGACTGTATTAAACATGATTAGTAGTATATCAATTTGAATACATACTGAAATAGATAACATACATAATGAAAGTGCCTGAAAAGATTGGGAAGCTTTTTGTTTATTCAGACATTTGGGTTCATTTTAAATAGATGTTAGCATTATAAGAAATAGCATCCCAAATTTTTAAAATTTGCCCATGTCTGTTCACAAACTTGCAAGGTATATTTATTTGTACAAAATGTCATATTTTAATAGTACCAGCATAGCCCCTGAAATAATTTACACCTATGATTTGTCGTAATTTGAGGTTGGAATTTGCTTTTGTCATTGTTACCATTACATGGTTTTACTCATACAAATTGTTGAGATTCCTCTTTGGAGTGAATTCAAGGATTATGTTATGTTACCAATACAATTTATAGAGAATATACATAGTTTTATCAAAATGTTTAAGGTAGTTGGTAGTTTTCATAGGAAAACTGATTGAAAAGTTATGATCAAGTAAACTCAGTGTAAAATATATTTCAGACCAATGAGTGTCTTGGAAGTATGGTAACTTATTTTAACAGCTACAAAATTAGCCTTAATCTCATAGTAGGAATATGTAGAATTTCTTGGCAACATTATAAACTAATTGTATGATTTTATGCTGTGTCAGAAAAATAAATTGAAATGTGGCTCTAGAGAGTACATAATGCAAATACAGTGCATCTTATTTCCACTTAGGCAAGTTAAATGAACTGTAGGATGAATTTGTTATGAATATAATTATTTGGTTGGTAAAGCACATACCACTAGTGTCTTCAGCAGAGTTTATCATTAAATAATTTGTAGAACAAATACTAAAACATTTGTTGCCAATAGACATATATCCAGAGTAATATTTTAAATAAATACAGGTTATATTATTTTAAAATTTTAGCATCCTTAATGTAGACTCTTCCAGAATTTTAGCAGTTATCTTAAATTCCAACATGTTAAATTTTTTAAGTCATATAATCTTTAAATTTAAAGGACCTTTAAAGTTATGTAATCCAGTTTCAAAAATTTATTGCAGTTAAAAGTCTTTATGTAAATAAACTCTTACAAAAATAATTTCTTTTTTGTTGTTGTTCTTAGAATTCAAATAGTGTTAACAGATATTTTCCTAAGCATATTATATTGGAACCTAGTCAACCAAGAAATTCAGAATGAAGGCTGAAATTAAGAATCTTTTTTCAATATATACTTTTGAAGTATGTTTTTTATCCACCTACTAGTGAACTCCTAAAAATATAACCCACCATGACTTGTAAGTTGGCATTGGTCAGATTCAGTTTTGGATAGTTGTAATATGTACCTTTTTACTGATGTAGAGACTTATACTCTGGGCACTGTATTTAGCATCGGTGGGCAAAAAGTAATCTGAACAAACATTCCTCATGCCCTCCACCATTTCTTCCATACCTCTCATTGATGCCCTTCCTTCTACAGCACCTTCAGCACTGCTTGCAGAAGAGGAGGAAGCATTGCACTGCCCTACCTAAAGAACTGCCTCCTCCCCCTCCCCTGCAAGTGGTGCTGTAGACAGGTAAGGCAGTTTGGTGCTACCCTTTTTCTGCAAGACCTAACTTCATCTTGCAACTTCCATATCATGAATCAAGTAGCCAGAGGTAGATATTTCTAGCAGTGTAAAGATCTCTGCCCCTTCTCCCCCTCCCAAAATGATGCAGAAAACAAGACTTGAGGAATACCTTTGAGTGCCGAGGAATACCTTTGAAAAATAGAAAACTGTTTAGATTAGTCCATCTTTTAAAATCCAATAGATTTTTTTCAAAGATTTTATTTATTTGACAGAGAGAGAGATCAGTAGTAGGCAGAGAGGCAGGCAGAGGGGAGGCGGGGAAGCAGGCTCCCTGCTGAGCAGAGAGCCTGATGCAGGGCTTGATCCCAGGACCCCGAGATCATGACCTGAGCTGAAGGCAGAGGCTTAACCCACTGAGCCACCCAGGCACCCAGTCCAATAGATTTTAAACCTCATAGTCTTTAGACCCATAGTATTCCATGATTGCAGAAGATTATGTATATACAGATAGAATATATGTATGTATTGAGTTTTTCTTGAAGTTAATTCATTTAGAAGGATACACCGTTTTTCTCATCCTATCTTTTTGTTGCTAAGTTATCACTTCTGTTTTAAAATATTTGTGATAATGGATGGAAGTTAGGTTTTATTCTTTAAAAAGCCCTTTTATGGGGGCACCTGGGTGACTCAGTGGGTTAAAGCCTCTTGCCTTCAGCTCAGGTCATGATCCCAAGGTCCTGGGATCGAGCCGCACATTGGGCTCTCTGCTCGGCGGAAAGCCTGCTTCTCTTCCTCTCTCTCTCTCTCTCTCTCTCTGCCTGCCTCTCTCCCTACCAGTGATCTCTTGTTTGTCAAATAAATAAATAAAATCTTTTAAAAAATTAAAATTAAAAAAAATAAAAGCCCTTTTATAACAAAATGACAACCTTGTTTCTGTCAACCAAATTTTTAAGAAGGATACCTACCTAGGACAGTCAGAAAGTCTAAGATCTGCTATTTTAGAAAATGTGAAATTGGACTATCGAAAGTTTCTCACTGTGGAGCCACTGTGAGGGATCATTAGATAGTTGATTAAGAGTGGCAAAATTTGTACTATGGGAACCATTGTAAATTCCTAGCTTTTATTTATTTGACAGAGAGAGAGATCACAAGTAGGCAGAGAGAGAGGCAGAGAGAGAGGAGGAAGCAGACTCCCCACCAAGGAGAGAGCCTGATGCAGGGCTTGATCCCAGGACCCTGGGATCATGACCTGAGCTGAAGGCAGAGGCTTTAACCTTCTGAGCCACCCAGGCGCCCAATTCCTAGCTTTTAAAACTAGTTTGGAGAATTGAGATTTTTTAAAACTGGAAAAACACATAAGTCCTTCAGTTCACACTATGAGAGACCCAGATTTCTAGGGTAGTCACAGTTGATTAGAATCTGTACATGTTCATCTTTAGTCTAAATCATAATTCTCACAATTGAGCTGAAACCAGATTTGAAGAAGAGTTTTCAGATGTGTTTCATGTTTTGCTTTGCAGCATTTGTCAGTTTTGAATATTATAACTTTGCCTTTTTATTTTGAAAGAACAATAATTTAGCCATAGGAAAGAATCTCAGACTTTTTTCTGAATTTTTTACTCTAGGTTCCATTCAGTAAGAATGTTCATTACCTGTGTTTGAATATGTGCTAGAGAAAACTAAATGTTACCAATTTCTTAATTATAGGTATCAAGAAAATAATCAGATTTTGTTCTGTTAATTCTGTTAATAGGTTGTTAATTTTTGCTGCATAATATACCTTGAATATACCTTGAATATGTGAAATTGGACTATCGAAAGTTTCTCACTGTGGAGCCACTGTGAGGGATTGTTAGATAGTTGATTAAGAGTGGCAAAATTTGCATATACCTTGAATATACCTTGAAGTATGAAATCTTAATTAAGTCTTAGTTAAAACTTGTGGTCGCCATGATGATACTGTGTAGATGAATGTTAATAATACAACTTCTGAATTATGATTACATATACAAAATAAAAATAAAACATTATCAATATCTGTGCCTCATAAAAATGGCTGTATTTTTTCATTTTATTTTTTCTGTCACCTGATTATGGCCAAATTTTTCTATTTAATATATTATTTTGAGTTAGGATAATAGACAATAAATAAAAATTTAAAAATCCTTCCCTAAATTATGTTGTCACATTTTTATGACTTGACTGCATACTTTATGCAAGTAATTGAACTAGTCCACTTCTACTGTCTAGAAATTTTTAAGAGCAGTGCTTGATAGGAAGAAGTGAATATTGTTTCTGTGATTAAAAAAGTGATCTATAACTAAACCCTGAATATCAACACCAGCATTTTTTAAGTATCATTAAGTTATAGTGGGTGGCAAAACACGGTAATTAGGTAGGGATTAGTGAAGTTCTTTTTTTCTTTTTTGTAGTCATTTTAGAAACGATTTAGAAGTTTAAACAATTAACAGAATAAAGAACCTTTATGTTGGATTTTATGTATTTATGTATGTATGTACATACACAATATCTTGGCTCTTATATGTAGAAAATCATCTCACAGTGTTTTTGCAATAAATCCTTTTTGAACCATAGTTGCATTAAAGTAACACTACTGATTTTAAAAGATATCCAAAGAAGTATTTGTGTAGTATAAAGAATGGTCTAAAAAAAAAATATCTTGAGAATTATAGTCTCTAGTCTTCCTTTGATACTGATTGCTAGTGTGATTGACACATTAGTTACCTTCTTTGATCTTCCTTTGAAGTCTGTCTGTAAAACAAGGTGATTAAATAAGATGATTTCTATGATATACAGGATTCCAAATAGTTAATAATACAAGTTGTAAAAACAATGGCTAATAAAAATATCCTCAGAAAAATAAAATTTTTCTCTAGAAGTATCTGTTTATTTGCATGTGATACATGTTTATATCATCAGGATGAAGGAGGACTTCCTGAGATTTAATATCTTCAAATATTTTATACTGGGCCATTATTACACGTTCTGTGTTAGCTAACAAATGACCACAAAACTTAGAAGCTTAAAACAGTAGATAACTAACACGTAGCACTAATGCACTAATGGTTCATTTACTCTGAAATATTTGCTTTACTAATTGACTGGTATTTTCTTCCACTTATTAAATGTAATATGAAATTTCTAATATTAGTAACATACTTTTTCTAAAAAGTCATGCACAAGAATCAATGGTCTTTTAAGATTTTTCAGTACATAGTCATCTTTAATGAGAGAAAATTTAATCCAATTATATTGAAATCTTTATAAAAGCAGTGTTTTAATCATACTAAGTTTTATTTATTATTTCATAGATAAACAGAAGGTCTACAGATTGAACTAAATTGTATTTGTATTATTCTTACTGTTGATTATATTAAAAGATTTCCATGAATTTTAATGAGCACAATGCTTTTGTGAGAATTCTTGTATTTTACAATTTAAATCAATATTACTAGATATTTAAATCAATTTTACTAGAGTCAAAACATGTAGGAATTACACTTAAAATACTTCAGAAATTGCTTGTCATATACTGTAGTTGTATAACATTTTTTTAATACTCTTAAAAAGTCCTTTTGAGTGTGATGCCATGTTTATTACATGTATAATAAACTTTAAATGTTGATAGGTCTTTGGTGTAAATGAGAAGAATTAAAGAAATTTCTTCCTTCATCTCTCTGAAATGTCTCCTGCTTGTTCAGTTCACCCTCATCTTATGACTTTTATTTTCCTGAGAAATAGTTTTTGTGATTAATTTAATGACCAAGCATTCCAACCAATCGCTAAGCCATCTATTTACATAAAATGTCACTTGAAAATGATCTAGTGTTTCTGATCTTTTTCTAGTCTCTCCTTTAAATTGTATCCTTAAATTTAGTTGCCAGTGTTAACATTTATGATCAGGAGTACTTTGAATTATCCAGATGATTTTAATGATAAGAAATCTAAGTATAGACTTAATTACTGATACTAATTTATAAAAGTGTTTTTCTTGCTGTCCCTTTTTTATTAGGTGAGTGTGGTCCAAGATTCAGTAAATATATCAGGACATACTAATACAAATACTTTGAAGGTGCCTGAATGTCGACTAGCAGAAGATTTAGGTAATCTCTGGGAAAACACAAGATTTACAGATTGCAGTTTTTTTGTGAGAGGACAAGAATTTAAAGCTCATAAGTCTGTACTTGCAGGTACTTTTAAACTTTTGGGCAATATTGTACATTTTTTCCATACATCTGTGCATTAAATAATGATGCTTAATCTTGTTACAGCTCGATCCCCAGTTTTTAATGCAATGTTTGAACATGAAATGGAAGAAAGCAAAAAGGTAAACATGGTTTAAAGGCTAATATTTAATTTGTGCTAATGTAGAATAGTGAAATGTATGTTTTGAAAGTAACGGTTCATGTTCTCATTGTTACATTATGATTTTAGAAATAGAGGGATAGGGAAAAAAATGTTCTGTAGTAGAACAATAGATGTAGCCTAATGTGGGTGAATATTCCAAATAATAGCTATTTTGATGTCCATCTGGTGGCAAAATAAGTGGGTAGTTCTTATCCAGAAGAGTGGTTCTGGTCCATAGCTATTTGAGATTTCTCTGGTTAAGATGTTTATTCTTCTTTTCTAAACTATCTATTGATTTTGGAATTCTGCATTCTTTTTACCACTAAAATAAGATATTTATTAGATTTTTTTTTAAAATGACATAAATTACATCAGTGTTACTATATGTCTGCTGTAACCAGTATCTCTTTGGTTTTCCCAAATGTTTGTCCTTCACTGTTGTCTTAAAATGTAGTCAGATTAAAGATCAGAAATGGATTCTTTGCTGGTTACATTACATAGCAACCTTCATGCTCTAACTAGATAACTCCAGTTTACTTATATGGCTCTCCTTCATTCTTTCTGTAGAACTTAAGGCTGCAGCAAATAGCTGCTTTCTTTCCTTGGATTGTTGTTCTGCCAGATACTATGATTAGCTTTCTGATGACTACCACACAAGGAAACATGAATAATGTCAATTATTGTCAGCAAAGGGTCAGAAAAGTCTGGTATGGTTTAGTGTTGGATGTTTAGCTTCATTGATCCCTTGAGAGAAATCAGATACAAAGATACAGGAATAAAAAAGGGATTACTGCTCAAAAAAAGGCGGGGGGAGGGATTACTGCTCACTGGACTTGAGTATGTTTTGAGCAAAGAGGTGATATGCCCATAGATAGTATGACATGTCATTTTTGCAAAAGGGAGAGTTCCAAGGTAGTGGCTGTGGAATTATATGAAATACCTGACCCTGCTTTTGCTTAGTGCTAGGAATAGCATTATTGGTTTTGGGGTCATAGGCATTGTGCTATGACCTTGGAATTCAACAAAGAAAAAATTAATAGCTGTCTTCTTCTAAGAGAGAGGTTAAAAACTGAACACACATATTTTGTTTGGCCTAAAGGCTTTTGTTTGTTTTTTTACTCTTTTTTAATTGAAAAATTGAGGTTTTATGTGCCTACATGGCAGTACTTGTCTGGGTATACTTCTTTTAGACCTGCTTGCTTCACTTTGCCTGCTTAGCTTACTGAAGATTTACTTATCTCCATTTTAAAGTAGAGTTTAAATAGAGCATTTGGGTGCAGGCTTAGTTAAATTATTATCAAAGTTTTGCTTTGGTTCATTTGTGCGTGTGTATGTTCTTTGAGTGTAACTTTTTTATGTTGTTTTCAATATCAGAATCGAGTGGAAATAAATGATGTAGACCCTGAGGTTTTTAAAGAAATGATGAGATTCATTTACACAGGGAAAGCACCAAACCTTGACAAAATGGCTGACAACTTGTTGGCAGCTGCAGACAAAGTAAGTAATTAGGTCTTAAAAAGCTGAAAAATCTCCTCAACTTGTTGTATCTAGAAAGCTATCATCAAAGAAAAACTCCAAATAACTTAAAATATTGAAGAATTAATTTATACTATTTATAGATGGCTCTTGAGCATATTATGAAATAGACAGTGAAGATAATATGGAAATTAGATTTATTTTAAATCAATAAGGCATAAAAATATCTTGAACTAGTTAGAATATATAAATAAAATAATAAGATAAAAAAGAAGAAAATATTGGATTTTTTTCTAACTTAATTCCTAGTATTCAGACATTTATTTTTTAACATGATAACACAGAAAGAGAAAAAAATGTTAATGTTATATAATGTTCTTTTGTAATGGTGATTTTTTTTTTTTTTTAAAGAAAATTTATGTATTTATTAGAAAGAAAGAATGTGCCCATGAGTGGGGTGGGGAAGAGACAGAGAGAGGGGGAGAAGCAGACTCTCCGCTGAGGAGGAGTCCAACATGAGACTTGATCCCAGGACCCCGAGATCATGACCTGAGCTGAAGTCAGATGCCCAAACAATTGAGCCACCCAGGTCCCCCTATAATGGTGATTTCTTGAAGTTTGAGAATCAATGCAAAAATGCCAGAAAATCTCAAATCCCAGTAGTTCTCAATCCTGAAGGACATCGGGAGGTTTTTCTGAAAAGTATTGATGTCCATGCCATTTATATCTCTATATATAATATGTAAGTTTATGCATACGCCTTTGTGTGTGAATATGTGCATGTATATATTCGTACATATATACACATACACAGACAGAGGGAAAGAGAGTATGTGATATTGTACTTTTTTTTTCTTTTTAAGATTTTATTTATTTATCTGACAGAGAGTACAAACTGGGAGAATGGCAGAGAGAGAGAGGGAGAAGCAGGCTCCTCACGGAGCAGGGAGCCCAACCTGGGGCTCAATCCCTGGACCCTAGGATCATGATCCAAGCCGAAGGCAGAGTTTAACCAACTGAGCCACCGAGGCACCCCAATATTGTACTTGTTTTATAAAATATTACCAGCGGGGCCTTAGAATCTGTTATTTCTTTTATTGCCCCAAGTTGTTATTTAAATTTTTGTTAGTTAGCATACAGTGTAATATTAGTTTCAGATGTACAACATGATGATTCAGCAATTCATATATCACCTGGTGCTCAACATAAGTGCCCTCCTTAATTCCCATCATCCATTTAACCCATCCCCCATCTACTTCCCTTCTGGTAGCTAGTTTATTCTCTGTAGTTAAGACTCTGTTTCTTGATTTGCCTCTCTCTGTTATTTTTTTCTCTTTGCTCATTTGTTTTGTTTCTTAAATTCCACATATAAGTGAAAACATACAGTATTTGGTTTTTTCACTTAGCATAGTACTCTCTGGCCCCATTCATGTCACTGCAAATGGCAGGATTTTTTTTTTTTTGGCTGAGTAATATTCCATTCTGTATATATCACAACTTCATTACCCGTTCATCTGTCGATGGACACTTGGGCTATTTTCTTAAATTGACTATTCTTGATAATACTGCCATAAACATCAGGGTGCATGTATTCCTTTGAGTCAGTATTTTTGTATTTTCCATTTTTAACTTTTTTGAGAAACTTCCATACTTTCCAAAGTGGCTCTACCAGTTTGTATTCCCACCAACAGTGCAAAAGAGTTCCTGTTTCTCCACATTTTGACCAACTCCTCTTGTTTCTTATGTTGTTGATTTTAGCCATTCTGACAAATGTGAGGTGATACCTCATTTCAGTTTTGATTTGAATTTCCCTGATAATGAGTGATGTTGAGCATCTTTTAATTGGTCTGTTGGCCATGTGGATGTCTTTGGAAAAATGTCTGTCTTCTGCCCATTTTTAAATTTATAAGTTCTTAAATTTATAAGCTCTTCATATATTTTGGATATTAACCTCTTACTGGATATATCATTTGCGGATATCTTCTCCCATTCTGTAGGTTGCCTTTTAGTTTTGTGGATTGTTTCATTTGCTTTCAGAAGCTTTTTATTTTGATGAAGACCCAGTACTTTACTTTTGCTTGTTTCCTTTGTGTTAGGAGACATATGCAGAAGGAAGTTGCTACAGCCAATGTCAAAGAGGTTACGTATGCCTGTGTTCTCTTCTAGGATTTTTGTGGTTTTAGGTCTCACATTTAGGTCTTTCATTTTGAGTTTATTTTTGTGTACGGTATAAGCTAGTGGTCCGGTTTCATTCTTTTTGCATGTTGCTGTCCAGTTTTCCCAACACAGTTTGTTGAAGAGGCAGTCTTTTTCCCATTGGATGTTCTTTCCTGCTTTGTTGAACATCAGTTGATATATGATTGTGGATACATTTTTGGGTTCTCTGTTCTGTTCCATTGTTCTTTGTGTCTGTTTTTGTGCCAGTACCATACTGCTTTAATTATTACAGCTT
This sequence comes from Neogale vison, assembly GCF_020171115.1. Taxonomy (NCBI): domain Eukaryota; kingdom Metazoa; phylum Chordata; class Mammalia; order Carnivora; family Mustelidae; genus Neogale; species Neogale vison. Next base: position 92,474,877 of record NC_058093.1, on the reverse strand, counting down.
GTAATACAACTTGAAGTCCAGAATTGTGAAGCCTCCAGCTTTGCTTTTCTGTTTTAAGGTTGCTTTGGCTATTCAGGGTCTCTTGTAGTCCTGTATTAGTTTTATGATTGATTGTTCTAGCTCTCCAGAGAATGCTATTGATATTTTGATAGGGATTGCATTAAATGTGTAGATTGCTTTGGGTAATAAAACATTTTAACAATATTTGTTCTTCCAGTCCATGAGCATGGAATATATTTCCATTTCTTTGTGCCATCCTAAGTTTTTTCATTAGTGCTTTACATTCTTCAGAGTACAGGTCTTTCACCTCTTTGGTTAGATTTATTCCAAAGTACCTTAATCATTTTTGGTGCAGGTGTAAATGACACTGATTCCTTAATTTCTCCCTCTGCCGCTTCATTATTGGTATATAGAAATACAACAGATGGTTTTATGATGATTTTGTATCCTGAGACTTTACTGAATTCATGCATCAGTTCTAGCAGTTTCTTGGTGGAGTCCCGTCTTCTGCAAATAGGGAAAGTTTTATTACTTCCATGCTGATTTAGATGCCTTTTATTTTTTGTTGTTGTCGTCTCCTTGCCATGGCAGAAACTTCCAGTACTATGTTAGTGAGAGTAGACATCCTTGTCTTCTTGTTCCTTAACATAGGGAAAGTCTCTCGGTTTTTCCCCCAGTGAGGATGATATTAGCTGTGGGGTTTTCATATATGGTCATTGTATGTTGAGATGTGTTCCCTTTAAACCTAATTTTTTAAGGGTTTTTATCAGGAATGCATTTTGTACTTTGTCAAATATCTTTTCTGCACCTATTGAAATGATCATATGGTTCTTATCCTTTCTTTTATTAATGTGATCTGTCATGTTGATAGATTTATGAATACTGAACCAAACTTGCAGCTTGGGAATAAATTCCACTTGATTGTGGTGATGATTTTTTTTAATGTATTGGATTCAGTTTGCTAGGATTTTCATATCTATATTCTTCAGGGATATTGACCTGTAGTACTCCTTTTTAACGGTGTCTTCATCTGGTTTTGGTATCGATAATATTGGCCTCATAGAATGAAAGTGGAAGTTTTCCTTCTTTTTCTATTTTTTAGAATAGTTTGAGAAGAATAGGTATTAACTCTTATTTGAATGGTTGGTAGAATTTGCCTGTGAAGCCATCTCTCTGATCCTGGACTTTTGTTGTTGCAAGTTTTTTGATTACTGATTCATTTCTTTGCTGGTTATCAGTCTCTTCAACTTTTCTATTTATTCCTGTTTTAGTTTGGTGATTATTATGGCAGTTATGTCTTCTGTTCCTGAAAGTAATGGCCTAATGAAGAAGAAGTTATGTAGTGCCCAGGGCCTGGCACTTCCAAGGGCACGTCTCAAGTGTGTTTTGCATGTGGTCCACTGTTGTATTCTGGTCACTCTGTCCTTTAAGCCAGTTGTCCACAAGACTCTCCTTCTTTGCTGGAGGCCATGTTTCATCCCTAATGTAGATGTGGCAGATTTTAACTAGCTATGTTCTGGGCTGTTTATGAAATGGGACCTGACACTGCTTCATCTGGAACTGAGGCCCTGCGAAACTATGGGCAGGGTTTGTGCTGATTTTCTGGAGGAAGGGCCTGCTATGCTGGGACTGACAGAAGCTTGACTGAGAAGGGTGGTCCTGCTGGAGTGCAAGGGAGTGGGGCTTGGTGTTAGCAAGTAAGGCAGCCAATGTGGATGCAGTGCTGGGTCTGTATTTATGCTGAGGGGTGGGGGAGTTAACTGGCACTGACTAGCTCCTTTGTTCTAGGAGAAGTGTCGCTGTGAATGCTTCCTCTCAGGGATGTCCTCAGAGAAGAGCAAATAATGTGACCCTGATGTGTCCCAGACATTCTTCAGATAGCTGTTTCCACACAACCTACCCCTGGGTTCTTTGTCTGCCTTCTCTCCAGGAGCAGGGCATTAACCTCCAAACTCTATCCTAGCCAAGCCCACAGAACTCTAGCCCCACTTATTGCAAGAAGTCATGAAATTCAGGTCCTCTCATTTTACAACCCATCATTTTTGGAGAAACATTCCCTTTTGAACTCCTCTGTGTGCTCCTCTCTCCCTCATCCTTCTCCATGACTGCGACTGCCTCCCCTCTACAGCACCCACAGTCCATTCTCCACTAAGTCAGGTCTCCACACTTCTTACCTTTATCAGTGTGGCCTCTTCTCTCCCTTTAGTTGTGGAGTTTTTTCTTTCAGTCTTCTAGTCTATTCCTGGGGTATTTAGGATAATCTGATAGTTACCTAGTTGTGTTTGTGGGACAGGAGGAGCCTAGAGTCCTTCTACTGTGTTGCCGTATTTCTCTCAAGCTGGAATCTATTAATTTCTTAAAACTACACGTGAACCGTAGCTATCTCAATAAAAATTTAAATTAAAAATGACATTTGCAGTAGCATCAAAAATATTAAATATATACGCATATATCTAGCAAAAGATGTCAAAAGACTGAACTGATAATTACAAGATATTGATAAGTGAAATTCAGGGACTACCTGAATAAATAAAAAGAGAAATTTGGGGGGGCGCCTGGGTGGCTCAGTCGTTAAGCGACTGCCTTTGGCTCAGATCATAATGCCAGGGTCTTGGGATCAAGCCCCATATTGGGGGGTCCCTGCTCAGCGGGAAGCCTCCTCCTTGTCCCACTCCCCCTGCTTGTGTTCCCTATCTCGCTGTGTCTGTCAAATAAATTAAAAAAAACTTTAAAAAAAATTGGTTTTTTGTTCATGGATTAGTAGTCTCAGTATTAAAATTTCAGTTCTTAAAATTCACTAGTAGAACCAACATGTCCTTAGCAGGTTTTTTGGTTTTGTTTTGTTTTTTGACAAGTGGATATAAAATTTACATGCAAGTGCAAGAGCCCAGAACAGTCAGATAACTTTGAAAAAGAGATCAAAGTGAAAGGCTAAAACTACATGATAACAAGTCTTCCTATAAAGCTTCAGGATTTAAGGGGCTCCTGGGTGTCTCAGTCAGTTAAGCGTCTGCCTTTGGCTCAGGTCATGATCCTGGGGTCCCGGGATCAAGCTCTGGCATCAGATTCCCTGCTCAGTAGGGAGCCTGCTTCTCTCTCTCCTGCTGCTCCGCATGCTTATGCTCTCTCCCTCTCCCTCTCTCTCCAATAAATAAAATATTTTTAAAAAGTAAATAAAGCTTCAGGAATTAAGAAGTATATTGGTTACAAGATAGACAACTTACTGGAACAGAATGGGAAGTACAGAAATAGACTGTTACATATATTGATACCTAATTTTTGATAAACGTGAAAAGACAATTCAGTGAAGAAGGAATAGTCTTTTCAACAAGTGATACTAGAACAATTGGATACCTATATTCCTGAAAGAAAAAAAAAATATGAACTTCTTATATGAACTTTAAGCCCAATACAAAAAGTAATGCAAAATGGATTATAAACCTAAAACTTAAAACTTTGAAGAGAAAACATAGGATAAAGTCTTCATAGTCTTGTGTTAGGCAAAGACTTTTGAGCTATCACACCAAAAAACAATACATAAAAGAAAAATTGATAAATTAGGCTTAAGTAAAGTTTTAAAACTTCAGAAAACACATAATGAAAAGATTAGACACAAACTAGGAGAAAATACTTTGCAAAGCATCTATACAGTTAGCAGCTTTTATTCAGAATATAGCTGCTAAAAGACTTTTTTTTTTAAAAGATTTATTTATTTATTTTAGAGAGAGAAAGAGCACATAAGCAGAGGGAGGGGCTGAGGAAGAGAGAGAGGATCTCAAGCAGACTCCTTGCTGAGTGTGGGGCCTGATGTGGAGCTTGATCTCACAACCCTAACATCAGGATGTGAGCCAAAATCAAGAGTTGCCTGCCTAACTGACTGAGCCACCCAGGCACCCCGGCTAAAGGACTTTTGCATTCAAACTATATAAAGAACTGCCAAAATTCAATTATAAGAAAACAATATTTTTTTAAAGGAAATATGTATTTCCTTTTTTTTCTTTTCTTTTTTAAGATTTTATTTGAGAGAGAACTCGAGCCAGGGGAGGCAGGGGAGTGGTTAGAGGGAGAAGCAGACTCCCCTCTGAGCAGGGAGCCTGATTCAGGACTCAGTCCCAGGACCCTGGGATCATGACCTGAGCTGAAGGCTGATGGTTAACTGACTGAGCCATCCAGGTGTCCAACAATGTTATTTCTAAAAATAGAGAAAATATCTGAACAGACATTTTCTCAGTTAATGTCAGTTAACTATTTCAAAAGATACTCAACATCATTAGTTATTAGGGGAAGGTAAATTAAAACCATATGAGTTATTTCTACACATGTATTGTAATAGCTAAGATTACAAAGACCACATTAAGTATGGTCAAGGATGTGTAAGTTAGAACTTTTATACACTCCTGATGGAAATGTAACATGTTACAACCACTTTGAAAGATTGGTGACTTCTTAAAAGTTTCACACCATGTGATCTAGTGAGTCTACTATTTTATCTAAGAGGGGAAAAAAAGCATATTCCCATACAGTGACTTATATGTGAATATTTATAGAAGCTTTATTTGTAATAGCTAAAAACTGGAAACACCCAAATGTTTATCAACAGAGGCATGCAGAAACAAATATGGTATGTCTTTATGCAGTGGAATTTTTTTTTAGCAATAAAAAACATTGAACTGTTGATAAAATAGCAGACATGCATGAATCTCAGAATAAATATTCTGAGTAGAAGAAGCCAGTCAAAAATGAGTACATATTTTATGATTCCATTTATAGAAGACACCAGAAAATGCAAACTACAGCAGTAGAGAGCACATCAGAGGTTTAGCCTGGGGTGGGGTGAAAGGGGAGGAGATTACCAAGAGGTAGGAAGAAACTTTTAGAGATGATGAATATGTTCAGTGTCATGTTTTAATAATGGTTATATGTTATAAACTTACCAAAGTATAAACTTTAAAAATGTGCAGTTTGCCATATATCACTTATACTTCAATAAAGCTGCTAAAGTTGTCATAATAACTAAAGAAGTTATCAAAATTATTTTTTCAGCTTTATAATTCATTCTTCAAGATTGAGCAGTGGCAGCATACAGGTACCTCCTGGTACACTTCGGCATTTAAAATGGAGAAGAGAAATTCACTCATTAAGAGTATTGAGCAAGAAAGATTTTTTTAAAGGAATAAAACTGTTTTAAAAATTGACAGTATGTATTTTGCATAAATTGAAATTTCCTAAAGAAAATTAGTCTTTCTCTTGAATTCATTCAAGAGAATCTTCTTAACATTAATCTTCTTAATATTTATTCAAGAGCATCTTTTAATATTAGGTTAAAATAACTTTGAGGTTTTTTTTTTTTTATTCTCAGTCATGGGGCACCTGCGTGCCTCAGTCCATTAAGCGTCGGCCTTAGGCTCAGGTCTTGATCCTGCAGTCCTAGGATCCAGTCTCATATCAGTCTCTCTGCTCTGTGGGGAGTCTGCTTCTCCCTCTGTCCCCACCCCCCACTCATGCGTGCTCACGCGTGCGCGTGCTTTCTCTGTCTCAAAAATAAATAAATAATTTTTTTTAAAATAAAAGTCTTTTTCTTAATTCTCAGTTCAGAGTATAATGTGCTTTAACTTTATTTTCTAGTTTACAGATACCAAGTGTTTTCTGAATTACAAGTACCAAGTATTTAAAACTTGGTAGTTTGAGTAAATGTTTAATTGTTATGTTTTCCTTTTGGATAGTACGCACTGGAACGGCTGAAGGTCATGTGTGAAGAAGCTTTGTGTAGTAACCTCTCAGTAGAAAATGTTGCTGATACCCTTGTCCTTGCAGATTTGCACAGTGCAGAACAGTTGAAAGCACAAGCCATAGACTTTATTAATAGGTAAGCTATGCCTGTATTTCAGTGGGCATGACACCTTCAACATTTTTTCACCGGACTTTTTTTTAAGTGTGTTTAAATCTTCAATGCAGGTGCAGTGTACTTCGACAGCTTGGGTGTAAAGATGGGAAAAACTGGAACAGCAAGTAAGATGACATCAGTTTCTGACTTAAAGTTGATCTGCATACATGAAATTAAGTGTTTGCATAGCCTTTTGCTCATCTGCATAAGTATGAATCCAGATATTAGTTACATGAAGTAAACTGCCAGTTATTTTAAAAATTAGTAATTTGACTTAGTGGATTCTTGAGGCTATGCTTCCTTGTAGATCAGCTTCTAATGTGAACTGGGATCGAGATTTTAATTTCTTATGCATATATGCTTATAGTATATAACTGAGTCCAGGTATTTCAATGGCTATTGGAGATCTTTTTCCCTGCCCCTTCAGAAAGCATTTCCAAAAATGTGGGAAATACTCATTTTATCCTCTAAGGCATGTTCCTCCAGATTTGCTTAGAAAGTCTTTACATTTGAATGCTCATCTACTGCTTCTTAGGTTAGCCAAGTAACTTAAATCATAGAGTATTTTAGACTAGCTCCTGGTTCAGTTTGTTCTTTCCTTTCTCTGATGAAGCTGTAAGAGGTATGATAGTTGTTACATGTTTTTAAGCCTGGGCCTTCTGAGTATGAACCACTAGAACTTATTATTCCCTTCTTATGTTTTCTTCTCTCATTTTTAGAATGATTTGTCTATGTTTTATAATTTTTCAAAATCAAAGAAGCGTTGATATTGTAAAGAATTTGTTCTGCTTTTGGTTAGTTTTTACCTGTAAACCCTTCAGTTAGTTCCATTTTCACATATTATCAAAAGTTGATATAAGTGAAAAAAGACAGTGTTAGAAACAATAAAATGAGTGTTGACCATTTAATTACTTCCCATTGTTTTCATCTTGACCACTTTTAAGTTACTGGTTGTTCTGTATATTGATTGGTGTGTGATAATATATTATCATCATGGCATTTGATCCTAAAAAATATATTTGAATCAAAAATATGTTTTAGCTGTAAATGATAATTTTGTGATCCTTTGTACTTAGCCACTTTCAAGTTCTAATTGTATTCTGTTAAGAAAATATTACATTGAACAACTTTTTTCCACTGTCAACAAATGCCGGTTTATTTCACATCCCTTCAAGAAGCTGTTGTAGATGCAGATCTTCAATAGATATTTTGTTGAATTAAATAAATGAAAATGCCAGGTATATTGATAGGTATCTTTGTGATTCTGAACAATTAGCTAAAATTATAAACAAAATGACATAGAGGTAATATAATGTCAGGCAAATTTAAAAAGTTGTTTTATTGTTACTAGCTACTGTTTAGTTCCACAAACATTTAGTATTCTTGTGTCGCAAGCACCATGCTAAGGAGTTTCATATAAAAATGATTAGGAAAAATCCTCTCGAGAAATTTATCTATTGATACAAACTAAGTACATGAATATGTTATTATAATGTGGTAAGTAATGTGATAAAGGAAGATATGTACAGGGCACTGGATAAAGGTTGGATGGTTTGGGATGGCTTTCTGGAGATGACTTCTGAGCCTTTAAACATGAATAGGAATTAGTAAAACTGAGAAGGAAATAGCAGGCATTGTGAACAGAAAGGATAGCTCCATCCAAAGTATAGAAGCATGAAGCAGTAGGTGATCATTCAATTAACAGGTATTTATATTTACTATCCAGTAAATACCCTAGGCACTGTGCTTATACAAAGAATATCGTGGTGAACATGATGAATGCTCCCCTGCCTTCATGGGGTTTATAGCTTAGCAGGAGGCAAATTGGAATTAGACAAGTAATTGAAATAAAGTGTAACAATAGATACTATATAACATACCCATCCGAGCATATAGCAAAAGAACCTTACCTAAGCTAGAGGAAGAAAGCCTTTTTGAGGAATTATTGAAAAAATGCCTTAAGTATTAGTAGGAGTTGATAGTATTGAAGTAGAGGGAGAAGAGCAGAGGGCAAAAGTTGGAACTCTAGAGAAAACCTGTGTGTAACAGCCAGGGAAAAGAGCTGTTGAAAGAGCTGATACACAAATGGTAACAATGGGAGTTAGGACTATGGAGAAAACTGTAACATAGCTCCAGAGTATAGAACTTCCAGAAGAATTTAAGAGTTTCTGTTGCAGCATAAAATACCAGTAAGGTGAAGATGGTATTTTCATGAATTCATGGGGCCTAATGACATAGAGAAATGAAGTGTTCAAAACATTTTGAAATTTGTAAGTTTTAAAAATAATAATAATGTGTTTTGAAAAGTACTCTTTAGTAAACATAACATAACTTTATTTTTCAGCCAAGCAGCGGACATAATGGAAACATCGGGGTGGAAGTCCATGATTCAGTCTCACCCTCATTTAGTAGCAGAAGCCTTCCGAGCACTAGCATCTGCACAGTGTCCACAGTTTGGCATTCCACGCAAACGGCTAAAACAGTCCTGAAATCTTCCATGAACTGTAGAAAAATGGAATTGACTTTTACTCCTCCAGGTCCAGAAGGATTCTAATATACAAACCATAAGCAAGAGTTGTTTCTGTTGTCTTGTCCACAGAACAGAAGCTGAAAAAGCATATTGCTTGCATTTCAGGTGGATAATTTATGGTTTATTCTTCAGCTTTAAATTAGACTGATTATACTCTAATTCACTTCAAGGCCTTAAATTATCTTCAGTGACTTCTCTTGTTCATATAATACTTTAATTTTTTTATTGTGCCTTGTCATTTTGACTAAGGCTATGCAGGATTGCACTAGGTCCATAATGCAGTAATATTGATAACTGAAGATATTAAGTTTCAAAAGGATCTTCCATGAGTTTGAGAAAAAAGCAAAATGAATTTTATAGGGTTTGTCCTATGCTGTCTCAAAGTTTAAAACTAGGTTCTTCTTAAAAGCACTTGAATTGGAGATTACTGATAATGTCTCCAGTCTAAGTTCTGTACATATAGGAGAACCTGCTTACCTTCAAGGTAAGTTATGGCAATACACTGCTTCAATTCTAATTTATTTTTCATTTCAGGGGGCAAATATGCAATGAGTTGGCCCAAATTTTTAGTAAAATTTGTGATGTTTGTCTGTGTGTTGACTGTCCAACAAACTGAGAAAAGCATAACAAACTTTTGCTTGTGTTTTTTGTGGATTTATTCAAGTTTACAATGATTGAGAACTGATTGAGGTTAAGATTTCAATAAAAAGAAAGCATGTTTTATGCTGAATTAATTTTTTTAATTTATAGTGACATACATTTATATGAAGAATTCTGTCCGTGTTGAAAGTAAGGATGACCAAATGTAAATTTAAGGAGTGGGCCAATTAAGAAAGATATAATGCACTTTTAATGTGTAACTTTTGTATGCTAAATGGTACATATATTTTTTTTTGTTTTTGAGGGAATTAATAAGTATAATTAATTGTGTCTTAACTTTTGAAAGCATTTTTTAAGAACAATGGAGGCAATTGGGATGTTTGTGATAATAGATAAGAACGATAGCCTTGATTGTAGTTAAATTGGTTTAAATTTCAGATATTTATTATTGAATTTATTCCTGTCTTATCACACTTTGGAGAAGGCAACTGAATAAACAAATCCTGGATACTCTACTCTCCTCCTGAAAACAGTGAACTTATATTATTTGCAGACTAAAGGAGAGAGCCCTTAGAAATATGTCAGGCCACACTCTGAACCTTTTTTCCCCCCTAGCTTTCTCCTTTCTGTTTCAGTTACTGTACTAACATTGTGGATGATATTGAAATTCTGCATAATGTGAACAGGATAAACTATTTATAAACTGCTTTTCATGGGCCAGTTCTTTATTATAAATGAATTTAGCTTTAAACACATACACATGTTCAGTGTTTGGATAGCTCTGTTCACAGTGGAGTCTGTTCTGGTGCATTATCCCAGAGAAGTAGGAGTGATCAGTGGCAAGTCACTGCATCTGATTTTCTGTGATAGTGACAGTATGCTTCGTAGGCAAGATTTATACTTGACCACAAGGGAAAAAGTGTCACTGGAAAAAAAAAAACACATATACTTATATATTCACATACATACTTTATTCCCCAGATTAAAATTTGTATGATATGTTTAATTTTTGAATTTAGGACAAAAGGAGAAAAATGAAGCCTGAGGATTTAAAATAGATTTCGTTTTTGTTATCTCTTTGTTAGGTAGTCACTGAAGCAATTTTAATATATAAAGAGTGATTCATACTTACATTAAGCAAGCACTGTCAAATAAGCATTTGTTAACCCACAACAAACTGTAGTTTGAAAAGATCATATTTTCAGATAGCTTCATTTTTTTCTGTGTAGTTTAATGGGAATCTTTCTTATGTTAACTTATATTTGAAATTGGAAAAAATCCCTTGGGATAGAAGGATTCTTACATGTTATTGGACTCCAACCTGTGTAAGAATACTATAGGGAGTAGAACCTCGCTTCCTTAACCAGATTGAATCCATTAAATTTACAATGTACAAATTTTATACACACAACATACATATACACATTAAGATTTTAATATTTTTCCAAGGTCTTAAAACAAAATTCCTCAGGCTGTAGAACCTTGTTTTCAAAAAAAAAAAAAAGTACTGGTGTGTCCATTTATATCAAATATGCACAGGCTCATTGTGAATTAATTCAATGCTTATATGTACATTTCTAACGATAGTGACTTCAGTAATAACACCCATATAATGAACACTGCAGCTTGCTCCTACCTACTTACTTTAGTGTTTATTGCAGATCTTAAGGTTTTTATTATAAAGTTGTTTTTTGGTTTTGTTCTAAGTTTGGTAGCACATTTTGTACCAAAAACGTCAAACACTGTGCTGTGAGGAGATACACATTTGTAGAAATGTCCACTTTTCAGATTATATAATGCCTACCATTATACTAACAGAATCATATCATAGTTGATTTATTTTTTTTATTTATTATGGGGGATTTTTTTTTTTTGGTCTTGTGGGTTCTTGAGGCAATGGAAAAAAAGGTGTATTCTGATGTGAGTGCTCTAATAGCCTTTTTATTTTTTCATTTTGAAACTACACACATTGTTTTCAGTAGGGACAGAATCTGTCTGTCCTGAACAATTTTGCCTTTTATTAGCCTGCTCTTGTTTCCCTTTTGTCACCTAAACAGAGCTTTCCTTAGAAAAGTAGTGACTGGTTTTAAATGTTGTTACATGTTATCAAAGTAACCATTGGAGAGGTGTTCATTAGCTTGAGATACAGAAATACTGTATTTGTGCCTTTTTTGTTTTTAAATTTTAACATACATTGGTATTTAGAGCACAAATATGAAGGTGCCATAATGTTATGGCTTGCCATTGTTACCTCCTTGAATATTCATGTGTCATTGTCTTGAAATAGTAATTGGAGAACCATGCATGTATTGTGTCATCTGGGTGTGTGTGTGTGTGTGTGTACACGTACTTGTGTTTGCCTGGACTTGCGTGTGGTATGTTCAGAAGAGTGAATTTCTGAAAATAGGACTCAGTTAAATGTTGAAAATTCAGGTTAGTTGAAATATTTCATTAAATGAGCTTTATTTTGGGGGGCAGTTGATAGAAAATTATAATTTTCAAAAATGTGACCATTTACTGCATGATGAAATGTGAAAACAGTGCCTTTTTAGGACATCAAGTTTAAAGTTAAGTTTTAAAATATTCACAAAGATATCTTAAAAACTTGTCATGAACATTATTAGCTTATTTTTAAACTAGACCTACGTTAGAATTTAAATTGCCAAAAGCATAATTACTGATTTATTTTCCCATTTAAGTTCTGTGCATAAATGTAAAACCTAAGTAAAAGTTTTTATTAAAATGTGGCTCATACATGCTACCCAGTGTTACTAAATTAGAACACTAGAGACTTCAGTAAATTGTTTTGTTAAAATCCAACTCAACAAGCTTTCTTCCTAGCAAGGTTTTTGAAAGATGAATTATTCTGACGTGGACATTCTTGCTCTTTGATGGATAAAATAAAAATATTCAGTGTATTCTTGCAAAAGAAGGTGGATGAGTGGGCTTTACTGTTTTCAGATTATAAAAACAGCACTTTCAGCACATAAGAGTATTTTTTTTTGTAAACCTCTTTTATACAAATTATGAGCTCTACTTTAAGTGTTCATGGAATGATGTCAATTTTAGATCTAGTTGAACAAATATTGAGTGCCTATCATATGCAAGACTCCTCTTCACTAGGAATGAAATCACCACACCGTGTCTTCTGTTTGCAGTATGTGGACTTTATGTTTAAAAAGAAATTCTTATATTTAAATCTTTTTCTGTTTGTTAGAGTTTATCGTTGTATACTGTAACCCAGTTATTTTCACATCCAGTTTTTTAGAATGAAGATATAACTTAAGTGAGTCCCATTTTTGAAAATAAAATTCTGCTAAAATTATTTAAAAATTAATTCTGGGGGAAATTGATTTTCAAGATTCAAATGTGTAAAGACTTATATGAACTTTTCAGCCTCATTTTTAATCAGCTGATGTTAATGATGAGATACATACTTTTTTGTATCTTGTTGCTGAAAATATTTTTTGCATTTCAGCACGTTGAGTTAAAATAAAGTTGTTACTACTTATTCAGAATTAATTGGTTTATTTTGTGTTTATTTGAAAATAAGAACTCTTTCATTTTCAGTTCCTATGATGTTTTGCAAAAGAGCCATGTGTTTGATGTAGTAACTTTAAATTATGCATAGTAGTTAATTCTCCTACATAGGAAAACTAGTATTTTTTGGAACCTACTAAAGACTTATTCCTTAACTGTGAGTTATACCTATATTTGCTTTTATGTATACATTATCAATATTAGAAGATTTATGCTAATGTCCTGTAGCTTTAATGTAGTATTTAAAGATCACCTCTCCACTGGTCCTCCTGTTCCTTCTTCATTATTAACAGACAACTTAATTATTTGCTGCCATCAATAGACAGAATTGGGGCAATGCATTCCTGGCCTCATTTAGTAACAGTAACACAATTAGTGCATAAAAATTGTGGCCAAAGTGGCAGTATGAATGCATAGTGAAAAAACCTTCCATACACCCAACACACATATACACATGTGCATGCATACTACATTACCCTTAGAAGAATAAAGGAAGGCCTGAAAAACCTAAGAACATTGTCTATTCAATTAAAGTAAAATAGTACAGGTAATGGTTATATTCTAAACTTGTAATGAATTATGTATAACCATTCCCTTTGACTCTGCAGCAGCCAGCATTCTGAATATATATTTTTTAGAACATTGGAATGTAGTGTTTCCTTAGTTCTTCCACCCAAGAATCATTTATTTCTAAGACAATGCCAAAAGTGGTATTTGTTTTGATCACTACTTTTTTTTTCCCCCCAATATCCATTCAATTTTAATTTGGTCATACTTTTAAATAGAAGACACACTGGTAGAAATCTTGCAGATTGTAGAATTGTTGCTACTTTTTTGGTATCAGAAAGGTTTGCTTGTATCTGCAAAGGATAGTGGCAAAAAGGTTTGTCCTTTCTGTTATGAATGCTGCCTTTTCACCTTTGTCTATTGCATTACATCCTTAATTTTTTTATGAAGGATTCAGATATAGCCAGACAATTGTAGGATTTAGGAATAACGATACAGCATACTCACCTGTGTGTGCCGCACACACGCACACACACACACCCCGAAACCAAACAACAAAAAAAAAACCAGTGTCCTGACAATTCTGATACTTACTTTGCTCTAAAATAAATTTATTGCTATGGCAGGTTATTAGAATGTGCTTGGGTTTTTAGCTAAAAAGTTGTGCAATTCATGAAAATGGAATGGGCAGAAATGAGGAAAAATAAAAATGACGTGCAGCTGAAAAAGAGGAACAAAATTAGATGCATCAAACTTGATAAATACCAGAGATGCAAAGCAGGAATTTGAATCAATAGGAAACAAAGCTCATAAGTGCTCCCAGATTACAGAGACAAGAATAGATGAAAATAAAGATGATTCAGTTTAATTTCTATATCCAGATAATTAAATAGAGTGCCAGGCATTGTACCAAACTTGGTAATATAAACAAAATATAAATAGCTCATATCCTCATAAGTGTATTCTTGAAGAAAGCACAGTTATATAATATGTATGTGAATTGTTAAAAAAAATAATATGTATATGTATGTGAATTGTGAAAGGAGTACATGAGGGCCATCTAATCTGGGAGGGTGATGGAGATCTCGGATACCCTCTGAGGAAGTGATACCTAAATTGAAATTAAGTGGAAGTTAGGCAACTTAGTGGGACTATCATCCACCCCATTATGTGAAATGAGGTTGAGCCAAAGTTCATGTAGAACGTGTATGGGAATGAAGATGAACATGGCTATATCCTTACGTGTAAGAAAAGGAAAGAGTAAACCAGAAGATGAAGGTCATGATTTTTTTGAAGGTATCAGAGGAGTCAAGTTTTAACTTGAGGGATTTGAAGTATGGTTGTGTCATGATCAGTAATCTATCAATCTTCAAATGAACTGCTGAGGCCTAGAGGAGACAGTAAGGAAAGTTCTGAAGAGATGAATGCTCTGCTGTGCTAGGCCAGGAGCTCTGAAATGGAACAAAAGGGAGAAATCTGTGAGGAAATACTGCGAGGGCTTGGAAATAAATTGCATATGGTAGAAGGAACAGACAGGATTCAGGAGTGACTCCTGGGTGTTGTATTTGAGCAACAGGATGGAGGGTGGTACCATTCACTGATACAGTAATCACAAGGGTAACAGCAGCTTTGAGAGAAAAGCAGTCATTTTGATTTGGAGGCTGTTAGGCTTAAGATTCCTATTGGACATTCTGATTGGGTATGTGAATCTTAGACATGAGAGTGATCTGGGTTATCAAGTCAGGAATCCTCAACATAAAGAAGATAATCAGTGCATGCAGGTTAATAAAAAGCATAGGGAAGAAATAAGAATAGAGAAAGTGGCTAACAGCGTCAAATGCTGAGCTGTCAAGTAGGAAGCTAGAAAATGAATTCAATATTTGAAAGAGGACCTGACAGGAGTCTGAAGTGAGGGAAGAAGTAGGTAGGATTGGAGTGAGAAAATGGATGCTCCAAGTACAGAACATAGGATGTTCGGTGAAGACAGCAGGAAAGAAACTAGCTATGGGATAGGGTTTAGGATCAGTTTCTTACTTTGATCTCCTTTATGCTAGGAGAAGTGTGTGTATATTAAGGTAATGACAAGGAGTCAGAAAGCAGAAAACAGATGGGATTACTCGGGTTTTAGAAGAGAGGAGAAATGGAATTAGATACCAGACAGGAAGATTGTTTCGAACATGTGCAAGGGAGAAATGATGGATGCAGAGTCAGACTTATACATTGTTTTGTTTTGGTCTGAAAGGTAATATTTTATGTCTCATTCCTTGTGAAGTCAACTATTCAGAATAAAGGCAGGTGATGGGTTTGGAGCAGGGGTCAGCAAACTTCATAAAGGATTTAGATAGTAAATATTTTACCTATTCAATTATGCTATTGTAGCATGAAACTGCCATAGACAGTACGTAAACAAACAGTGTGGTTGTGTCCCGTTAGAACTGTTTACAAAAGCAGGCATTCAGCTGGATTTGACTATTGTGCCATAGTTCGCTGAGTTCAAAAAGTTCGAGAAGACCAGAGTAGTTTTGGAATAACAGATAGGAAAGTACGTGGATGGCCTACTTGAGATTGGAGACCATGACTTTACAGAGGATGAGTTAAGGGTAACAAATCTTTACATAATTGATAATATCAAAGACATAATTGGAAGACAGTGACTAAAGCTATTAATTACTTTTCTTTTAAAAAGATGAAATTTTGGAGTGCCTGGCTGATTCCATTGGTAGAGGATGTGACTTGATCTCAGGGTTGTAAGTTCAAGCTACCCTTTGAGTGTAAAGATTATTTTAAAATATTTTTTAAATGAATTTTGGAAATGAGAAAATAAATAGCTCTCCGGGTAAAGTTCATCAACAGTTATCCAAACCCAGACACACTGGGTGACTTGTAAATTGGAAAGATAGTGTGAGCATCCAAGAAGTAAGTATTTTAAAAGTCCTGTTTCTCTGACGAGACTTTAGTGAAATAAATTCTTACTCAAAAACTCTTAGCTGTGTAATAATTCACTTCTAATGTTAACATTTAAATTATATAGAAGTAGTGTATTAACACAGTTCCTAAAGTGTAGACAATGATGAATATTAACAAAAATTAATCTGAGCATAGGAAGTTGAGGCTTATAAGGACTGGCAATGAGTATTAAACTGTTAGAAGGAAGTCTAACTTACTGTAACATACGTAAACATAAATGTAAAACTTGACAACTCCCTCACCCCAACCTGGTACGTTCCCACCACCAGGTGGGAACTGCCTGCTCCTCCGCCCCTGCCTTCAGGATGACCTATGGAGACAGCTATTAGCCTCCCTGCAGAGAGGTCTTCTTACCTTGCTGATGAACCTTGGCTAGTTTAGAAGTATAAACTACATAAAATGTAAAAATATAAATGTTACAAATGTTAGAATGGTCATCTATTGTAAATATAAAGGAAACCAGACAGGAGGAAGATGGGGAACTGGAATTGCGAAATAAAAATACAAAATTCTTCCTCTTGCATAAATGGGAATTAAAAATATTTTTCTACTGATTTTTAAACATTGAGTTATAAACATTTAAGGACTTTTTAAAATTAAGAAGCTTAAACTATCCATTGGTAGAATTTAAAATAGACTACATATATATGCTCCAAAACATTGTGTGTGTGTCACAGTGGAGGAGAACCCAATTAGGACACCAAAAAAAGGAGAAGGCAAAGAAAATTACAAAGATCTAGCAGAAGTAGTATGACCATTGGAATAGGTTAAACACACCTGCTATAAGAAAAAGTTATTTAGCAATGATCTCATTCAACAGGTTGTGTGAACTCGAAATGTAATAATGAGAGAGAAATGCCCTATTCTGATAGAGTTTACTATAAATCCAATAATAAAATATAAGCCTTGTGAAAGGGAAGTGAAGGATTTTGTGAAGCACATCTCACAGTCCACAATTGTTAGCTGGCATAGAAAAAGAAGAGCATTTTTTATAAAGGGACAAGTGTGACAGCCCAGGGGAAAATGGGGGTGGTGATTTTACTGAAATACAGTAGAGCTGAAGGGTAGTGCTTTTTGTTGTTGTGTATAGTGTCTCTGTGTTTCTGTGTCTTTTCTTGAGGATAGAAATCCAAGTGAGGGAATCCCAGTAGGACTAAGTCAGGGAAACCCTTTTAAGTTCTAAATTGCCCAAATTGACTAGACCAAGGAAAAAAGTGGAAACAATTATCAAATAATTACCTCCACAAAAGGCTTGGAATTAGGTTGACTTTATACGGAAATGATTTCAAACTTTCTAGGAACTGATCATTCCCATAGTACATGAATTGAAGTAAAAGCTGAGAAGTCCTTTCTTTTAAGCTACTATAAACCAGGTAACCTTAGGAAATTGCAGAAAGTAAAGGAAATCATACGTGTAAGACTGATGCAGTGTCCTAGTGGTAGCGATAGCCTAATAAATATTCTCACCAACTGTAATTGTGGATTTGTTCATTTCTCCTTTGAGTCCTGGCAGTGTTTGAATTTGAAGCTCTTTTTATTAGATACACACATAGTTAGGACTTTTACATTTTTCTAATGACTTGATCTTTAATCATAATAAAACAGTCCTCTTTATCACTCAGAATGCTTGAAGTCTAAATTCACACATTAGCATGGTGCATATAATGGCACTCTTTAAATTGCAACCTACTTGTGTTTTTATATCCAAAGTGAGTGTTTTGTAGACACTGTATAGTTGTGTCTTATTTTTTTACCCAGTCTAATCCGTTCTGCTTTTTAACTGGTGTGTGTAAACTATAAAATACATTTTATAAATTACATTATATAATTACTGATATGTTAGAATTTATGTGTTGCCTTAATACTGTTTTTCTTTATTTCGTCTTTTGTTCCTTCGTTGCTCCTTTCCTGCTTTGTATTCTTTTTAAAGATTTTATTTATTTATTTGACAGACAGAGATCACAAGTAGGCAGAGAGTCAGGCAGAGAGAGAAAGAGGAAGAGAAGCAGGCTTTCCGCCAGGCAGAGAGCCCAATGCGGGTCTCGATCCCAGGACTCTGAGATCATGACCTGAGCTGAAGGCAGAGGCTTTAACTCACTGAGCCACCCAGGAACCCCTGCTTTTTTTTTTTTTTTTTTAGGTTTTTAATATTCTATTTCTTCTTTTTATTACATATTCTATGTTATTTTTTCTTTTTGCTTTTTAATCTATACTTTTTTGCATTTTTGGTCATTGTTCTAGACTTTACAATAAGTATCCTTATCACAGTCTACTTTCAGTGTTGATCATTTCATATAAACTATAAAACATGTACAACTGTTTCATCTATTACTGTCATTTGCACCACTCTTGTCATATGCTTTACTTCAACATATATTATAAACTCTAAAAATCATGTTATTTCATGTTATAGTTATTGTTATCATGTTATAGTTATTCTTCTATCATGTTATAGTTATTGTTCTAAATACAATATCATGTTATGGTTATTGTTCTAAACAGTGAATAGCACTTTTAAAGAAATTAAAGAGAGGAAAATTAATGAAAAATATTTTCTATTTACCCATATTTACTGTTTCAATGCTCTTATTCCCATAAATCTGACTTTCCATCTATTTATTGCATTTATTTAGAGAGCTCCAGAGACAGTTTTGGATAAGTTAGTGATTGATAATCTGAAAAGTAAACAAATGTACAAACAAAACCATCAACTCCTGGAACCAAAATAGTCCTACAGAGAGGGAATGAAATCAGCATACTTTGTGCCCCACCTGAGAACGATGTTTTTGTACCAGCATCATGTTGTATACACTGAATAGTATCATAACCACAAATTGTGATTTTACGCTCTCATCTTTCTTAGTGGGAAATTAATAATATCTGAAAATAAAAAGTACAAAATTAGATTAAGAATTTAATAGTCATAACAGCAAGCTTGGAGTTTAGAGAGGGAAGATTGGACAGTTGGCAGAGTTTGCCTCTGGGAAGCAGGAGTGGCAATAGGGGAGGGACTGCTGTTTCTCCTAACAGGTTTAGTTTTACCGTTTGACTTTTCATGTTATATACGTGTACTTATCTGATAACTAAAACAATTGTGAAGCTAATAGGACTATTCCAGTGAGAGGAAAAACAAGTATAGAAGAAACAGACAAATGGACCAGGTAAGATTTCTGACTACACACATTGGTTTGATAATCCAAAAAGTAAATGGCCTTAAATACAAGAAAAGATAGTTCTTCTGGTCTGTTGAACAAGAGGAAAGGATGATAGGATCAGAGCAAATGATGGTAGCTCTCTGTGTCTGGTGGTAGGAAACTGAAGGGTGTCCTGATTCTATTATCTCTATAACTGCAGCATGAGAGTAAAATGTAAGCAAAGTGCTACTGCTTTTCCCTGAGGCCCAGCTGTGATGACAATGAGAGGGGGTTTTTTTTTTAATAATTTAAAAAATTTTCATTCATTTTCTTTGGATTATTTTTGTTATCATGTTCATCCTTATAGCCTGATACAGTACTACTTAATTTATTTTTTATGCTTCCTTTCATAATTTCTTTTCTCTTTCCACTTAGTCTCAGGTTTATTCCCCTTAAGTGACTTCAGTCTTTCGAAGATGTGTTCTTTTCTGTTCTGTGAATAACCAAAGTAAGGTTTGTTTACAGATACCTGAGGGCTATTAGTATCTGCAGAAAGATTACAACTGTCTACGTCATCCCTATAATTTCTTAACTCCTGTGCTTTGGATAGTATATCGTCAAAATGTTAAACAAGTTTAAAATCAAATGGGAATACAAAACAAAGTCTACTGTGCATAAATTTCTATCTTGTAGAGCCTGTGGATGTGCTCTGGGCCTAAGAAAGGATTTGGTATGCCTGATGATAGTGATGACAGAAGGCTGCATAGACATTGAAGGATGCTTGGTCTAAGTCTGACGGTTAGAACTTGGGTCCACCAACCACCAATATTTCCTGCTCTCAGCCCACATAGATGTTATTAAGCAACTGGGAGTTGGTATCACTGCAATTGAATCCTCTATTGCTTACCAGCTGTGTGTTCTTGGGCAAGTTACTGAAACTTTAAATTCATTGCCCCATTTCTTAAAATGTTGATAATAACTTCATTACCTTATAGGAATATTGTGACAATTGAATGACAGAGTAGATATGAATGCACCCGTTACACCTGACATACATACAAGCATATACTTGGCTATAGGAGGCAGTAGCTCCTGTATAAATGTGGGTTTATCATGAAATTAATAAAGCTTCAGCTTCAAAGCTCCCTTACTTGCACAGATGAGCTCCTTCCAGGGCTCTGGGAGAAAATCTGGTAATGTTATTGCATAATCAAGTGTTTTCATAAAAACTGCAAAATGTTTTAACTGCAATTTTAAGACCATTGCCTTTTGCTTCAACTTTCTGTTACTCTTCCCCTTATACTAGGGGGGTGTTGGAGTGGCCACAGGAATTCCGAGGCTCCTACCAAGGAAAGATGATTGGGAATACATTTAGTTTGAGTTTTGTGGGCTGTATGTATGTGAGTTACAATGTTCACATACAGTTAAGCTACTGCTAGTTGTTCTGGTAGGAATGGCTTCTAGGAATAATCCTATACCCACTATGCCACTTCCTTAAAACCTGTAAAAACAACAACAACAAAACAAGTACAGGATCATATGTTGTATCATGATATAAACATGTCATATTACACCTGGCATTGAGTAATGGATAGTGAAGGAGAAACAATTTTTGAAAAGTATGGAGCCAAATGGCTTGTGGGAAAGTCTTCTATCAGATGTGTAAATTCTCCATTTACACAGAATCTGTGTTAAGAATATACTCAATAATTCACCATATATAATTATCAATGCATGATCATTTTTTTCCTCTCTTGATGGAATTTGTGTGAAATTTATCCCAATATCTATATTTACAGCATAAAACCTGTAGCAGTATTGAAGATGTGGTACACCTGGGTGCAAAGTCATGTTTTATGCATCCCAACATACCGCATCTCATCAATAGCAAGTTGTAAGGCTGACTTTAAAAAAAAAAAAAAACAACTAGCAGTACTATAATGAATTTCATCAGCCATGTTTCAGGCTGAGTTATATTTCTGTTACCTCTTTAGAGACAATATACCACAAATTTTCCAATATAAAAGAAGTGTTCAAAGGTTATGCAACCTAAGAAAAAGAAGTATAGCATATGTCAGGCAATTAGTAAAAATATGGTGTTTATATTGATTTTGTGATGTCTATCAGCTTTGATAAGTTTGTAGTTTATTGCAATTTTGTTC
The DNA here is from genome assembly GCF_020171115.1 of Neogale vison. NCBI lineage: Eukaryota > Metazoa > Chordata > Mammalia > Carnivora > Mustelidae > Neogale > Neogale vison. The sequence continues at coordinate 92,453,553 of NC_058093.1, read as the reverse complement.
CCCATTCAAAATAAATATTCACTTTTCTAACAAATATTGTAGTAATATTTTAGTTATTTTCTCTTAAAGAGCCCCCTCCCCAAATTGTATAAATCTCAAACCTCATGAAATTGACACTGTCTATACAGTGAGATAATGCAGGACAGAACAGTTTTTCCAGAAAGGGACATTAGTTCACTCCTAACACTGCTGAGAGCTTCCAGTTAAGCACTAAACTCAAATGAATCATACCACAGACTGGGCTCCTCTCAGAAATTGACTTCTTTTCTTTTAGTCTCTTAATTCTCCATAATGGATCATCTGTATCCTGGAGCAGATGCTGGCCAAAGCCTTTGGGCATCCTTGCACTTAATGACTTTCTCTTTCAAATTAACATGAGACCTCTCAAGTCTTGTTTCCTTCCAACCAAATGGGGCAGCCAGGACATGGGATCTAGAGATACCCAATGAAAATCTGTGATGTTGTTTTATTACTCCTCTAAGTAAAGAATTTAATTTCTTTCTTCCCACCCCCTTTTTTTTTAAATGAAGGATAAATCTAGGAAGTTGTCTTTATGTCTTACAAATCCGAAATGGGGCTTGAATTGTTTCTGAGATAAAAGCAGGTGCCCTTTGTTGCGGGGATTAGAAATAAATATTAATATTGTGGATCTAAATTTAAGTATCATCTTTATCAAGGTTGAAACCATCAGTCTTTTTAATAAGATCTATGCCCTGGTTTCTCAACTCCCAAAACAAGCTTGTTGAACGAACTTCCTGAGCTAGAAACCATGGGAAAGAAAAGACAGCAGAGGAAACATGAAGCTGCAGCATTTTGTTAATCTGAAAATTAAATGATCCTCACATGGTCTGTCTTCCTTCTGCCTGGATCAGACATCTGCTTGTTTGTCTTTTCCAGTCAGGCAGTGTTTCATTCCTTCCCTTCCTCTCCGAAATGTTTCTTTATTTTCAGATTTGTAGAAAGGACTTTACATAATGGCTATATTTATTCCTTTTGTAGCTCTTGGAATAAAATGTATCTCTGTAGCTCATCTACATTTAAGTTTAGTGATTTCCTGTCTTCTTGGTCACTGTTTGTATCTCTTAGGGTATTGAGTTTGTTTTGTGAAAAAGATGCCGAGAATTTTTTCCAAAATTGTCTCAGATTAAGTGACCTTCTACTCAGTCTTAGGACATATATTTTTTAGCTGATGCTTTCCTTCTTTTCCCCTCCATTTCCCTATTCTTTGTTCCTTTCCCTGGCCGCTCTATCATTCAAGGAAGGGTGGGGAGAGCGAGAAGTTATTTGCTGATTCCCATACTCTGTCCTGGGACTTGAAGGTGACTTGGTGTACCCTGACAAGATGACGGCTGATGACATCAGGCAAAAGAGCAGTTTCCTCCTAGAGACCATTTGGATCTGAGACTGGGTTGCAACCATTGATGAAATCAGAACATCACATAAGGAAAGGACACTCTGAGCCACAGAGAGAAGTAACTGATTGTGCATTTAGGACAGTGCTTCTTAGAATTGTGAAATGAAGTTTTATTTTTTTGCTTCTGGGAGAGCTACAGCCCCAATCCTGCTTATGATATCATTTTGAGAAAATATTCACTCAGGGTACAAAAAAAACTTTAAAAACGTTGGATTAGAGCTTATGTCTTTCCAGCCCTCTGAACTCAAGGTCCAACCTGCATTTTTATTTATGTTTAATCCACATTCTTCACTTAGTCCCCAGTGTTCTTCTTAATAATTTGTCTCTTACATCTTCAGTCCTTATTCCAGCCACAAGGGAAACATCTTCAGAGATGTTGTGTGTATCTTGACTCTTTAATTAGTGTATCCTCACAGACCTTCAGTACCTTTTATGTGACTATCCGAAATCAAGGCTTAATTTATCTGACTATGTACCATGACTATTACATCTTCCATTTCCACTGGATAGGGATGGTCACCAGCTATTTAACAACAATTATTTTTGTACTATACCTTTTATAATTAAACCTAATAGTACAGAAAAAAAATTAAGTATGCACAAATTAAGAAGAAAAGAACAAGAGAAAACAGGACAACCATTAAATGTCAATATTTGAGATTCTTGTTAGCCAAGGCAAAAAGCAAAAACTGATGAATTAACATTATCCCATAAAAGGAAATGTACCAATTCCTCAGATGATACCTTTTTAAATGTTGACTTGTTAATGTAATTGATTATATTACAACATCCCAATAATATCAGCATCTCCTCTGTTCCAGACGCTCATGTACATTCAAAATCTGTAAAATGGCAACAGCAATAGTAACTATTAGAAATCACCATTTTTATAGGCCAGAATACTTACAAATTGCCAATTTCATATGGCATAACCCCACATCTCATTAGCTTAAGATTAGTAATATGGGGAAAATTTATTTCTACCCCTATATCCATTCAAACCCGTTGCTCCTTTTAGTGGTAATTTTATCTTCATCCAGAATATCTTTACATCAATATAAGCAAAAAACAAAAAAATAAAAACCAACATATTCTTTATTTTTCCTTTTCTTTGCAAAATTAAAAAATAAAAAAGTAGACCATGCTCAGTTATATGCTTTGCTTTTTAAAAAAACAACATAATTTTTTATCAGTAGCTTCTTGTCCTCCTCACCTCTCCTCCTTTTAAAAACAAGTATATAAATATTCCATTATAAGAATGTAATATAACTCATTTTGTCACCCCCCAATTAATGGATTTTTCAGGTTGGTGGTATTTTTAAGATGACTATTGATATCACCAGGCAAATCTTTGCTATTACGAACAATGTTGTAAATAACACTGATGTTACATCCTATGTGTGCAGATGTGGGATTAAAATACATTTTCAGAAATGGAGTTGGTGGGTCCAATAGTAAACATACTTGCACTTTGGATAAACACCATCATATTGTTTCTATAGGGGTAGTTTATGTTCCATCAAGCAATGAATAAAAAAAAAACATTTCCCTGAAGCTCTGCTAACATGGTATGTCATTAAATGGTTAGAATTTTTGCCTATATGATAGGAGGAAAGTCACATTTGTTTGGTTTTAATTTATATTTCCATTACTATGAATAAAGCTTAGGGGTGTGTGTGTGTGTGTGTGTGTGTGTGTGTGTGTGTGTTTCATTCAAGGAATTCTCCCCATCCTCTGCCTGGCAAGGAAGCTATCACCTTTCTCCTTTACTGTTAAGTTCTGAGTCTTATTCTTTTCATTTTCTAGAAGCTCTTTATTCTTTATTAAGAAGATTGGCACTATACTTCTTCTTTTTTTTTAATTTTCAGCATAACAGTATTCATTATTTTTGCACCACACCCAGTGCTCCATGCAATCCGTGCCCTCTGTAATACCCACCACCTAGTTCCCCCAACCTCCCACCACCCGCTGCTTCCAACCCCTCAGATTGTTTTTATACAAACTGTAAATACTTTTTTTAGTTAGTAATATTTTGACTTTGCTTTTGGTCTTGTTTTTTAGTTGAGTAGAAGTTTTTATTTTTATAGAAGTGAGCGTGTCTATTTATTTATCTTTTCTTTAATAGCTTCTAGATTTTGAATCCTAGAAAGTCTCCAAGTTTGTAAAGGAATTTGCTCAAGAAGACTTGAAAACTTTTTTTTAGACAATTATTAGATTGATGTGGAATTTATCATATTATAAAATGAAAGATTTGAAATAACATTGCTTATTAGATGGCTGTTAAGCTCTTCTGACATTATTTATTGAAAAGTCCATCTTGTCCCCTGTCATTTCAAATGCACTTGTATATAGGTCTATCTCGGGATCTTTTTTTGTTCCATATTTACCTTGTTACATTGTCTATTCTTGCATCTATACCACACTGGTTTCATTATACAAAATTTATTATCTGTTTTAACATCTGATAGTTTTAGTTCCTTTTCAGTGTTCCTCTTTTTCAGAATTATCCTGGTTTTTTGTTTGTTTGTTTGCTTTTCCACACGGTCTTCAGAATAACTTTTTTTTAGTTCTTAAAAGTGTCCTGTTGATACTTTTGAGATTACAGTACATTTTAAAATTAATTTAGGGAGAACCAATATCTTGTTATGTTTTCCCCCTGCAAAGCTATACATTTTCTTTGTTGCAATTAGAAATGAGATTTTTGTTTCTATTACACTTTGTAACTTGTTTCCGTTATATATGAAATCTATTGATTTGTGAATACTAATTTTCTACTCTACTACCTTATTGAATTCTCTTGTTGCTTCTAGTAGTTTTCAAGTTAATTTTATTTTCCAAGTATATAATCATATCACTTGCAAATAGTGACAGTTTTATGTCCTCCTTCCCATTTTATATAAGCAATATATGAATACATTATTCATTGTATAAAAAATCAAGCAATACAGAAATATTTTGAATCACAAATAAGAATCCTTTTTAAGTTCCCCAACCAATCATTTTTTTCAAATGCAGCCCACTTCATCTAAAGTTTTTCCTGCATATTTTCACAGGTTTCTATGTAAAACTATGCAGAGTTTTGTTTTTTATTTTCATATTTCTAATGTACTTTATATACTATTTTACATAGTTGTCTTTAAGAACCTTTTAAAATAATCACAGATGTAGAAATTTGCAGGTGCAAAACAAAGACTTGCTTTCCTGAATCATTTGAGAAGAAGTTACTGACCTGATAATCCATAATCCTGAATACTTTAGTGCAAACTTCCTACATTCAAGGATGTTATCCAAGAAAATCATCAAAGTCAGATAATCAACATTAGTACATTAAAACCATCTAGTCTGATGGGGCACCTGGATGGCTCAGTAGGTTAAAGCCTCTGCCTTAAGCTCAGGTCATGATCCCAGCCAGGGTCCTGGGATCAAGCCCCACATCCGGTTCTCTGCTCAGCAGGGAGCTTGCTTCCCTTCCTCTCTTTCTGCCTGCCTCTCTGCCCACTTGTGATATCTATCTGTCAGGTAAATAAATAAAATCTTAAAAAAAAAAAAAAACCCACACACACACATCTAGTCTGAGATTCCATGGACATTTCAGTTGTCTCAGCAATGTTCTTTAGGACAAAAGAATCCAACTCAGCCTCACTTGTTACATTTAGTTGTAATGTCTTTAGTTTCCTTCAGTTTTTCCTTAACTTTAATGATATTGACTCCTATGAAGATTACTGTCCAATCTTTTGGTAGAATGTCCTTCAATTTGGGTTAGTTTGATTTTTTTCTCCTGATTAAATTCAGGTTACACACAGGAATACACTAGCAGGAATATCACAGAAGTAAATCTGTGTTCTTCTCATTGTGTCTTATCTGGTGATAGGTCACTCTCCTTTGTCCCATTACTGATTATATTCATTTTGATCATTTAATTAAAATGCTCCCTGCCAGGCTTTTCCACTGTGATGTTAGTCTTTTATATTTTGAAATTAGTCAAGTCTTTTGTGATGAGTTACTTTGAAACCAAGTACATATCCCACTCCTTTATGTATTTATTTATGTCCATATGAACATGCATACTTTTCTGTTTTTTTTTCAATGGGTTATAACCCATTACTATCATTATTTCTTTTGATGGTCAAATTGTCCCTAATCTAGCTAGGGTAACTTCTGTGTTTTTTTGGCCATGTCTTCTGATATTCTTTAAGCATTTTCTTGCTTCCTAATACAGCAAGATATTTCAGACTTGTATTTTTGCCTCAGCCCTAGAATCAGCCATTTCTTCAAGTAACCTCAGTTCCTTTAGTGGACAATGGTATTTAGATCTAGGCACTTTGTATGCTTATTGCTACTAGAATATCTGTTCCAAGATCCTTTTCATGGACAGGGCTAGAGAATATATGTATATGTATATGTATATATATTTATATACTTATATCTTTAAACTTATTTTACACCCATCTCTATATTGAAAACCACAGGTTGACATCAATACTTCTAAATCCAATACCAAACCACACGATTCCTTTTAATGTTCTCTCTTTTGTAGCTATATGCTTCTTCTTTGCCAGTGATAAAACTGTCTTACATTATCCTTAATAGATTTAGTTGTTTTGTCAGTTATCCAGAGTGCAATCAATCTCTTCTCTGTACCACCACCCCACTCTACAAGCTTACACTGGTATCCTTTTCACCCTGTTCAGTCTCTTACATCCCACTCTGGGACACTGCAGCTTCTCCTTTCTCTGGTGTGGTCACCTATCTTGTTCTACCTACATAATGACTATAGAATTGAGGTTATTCAGGAAGGAGTAAGGAATTGGAAGTATAGCTAGATATCTTTAAAAAATTGTTTTGTTGTAAAATAACCCAAACATCCACTTTGAAATTAAATCCGGTCTTTATTTTAATTTGCTTTGTGTTTTACTTAATGCATGCATTGGAAATCTTTCAGTGTGAATATACATGTAACTACCTCATTCTTTTTAAATTTCCTTGATTAATTCTATAATATGGTTATACTATAGTTTGTCAATAGAAGGATAACAAAGTATACATTTGGTTTCTTGAATTTTTAAATTTATAAACAATAGATATCTTGTACAAATTCCTTCTTTGTGTATATTTCCTTTTTTCTTTAAAGATTTTATTTATTTATTTCACACACACACACACACACACACACACACAGAAAAAGAGAAAGAGGCAGGCAGAGGGAGAAAGAGAAGCAGGCTCCCCGCTGAGCAGAGAGCCCAACTTGGGGCAAGATCCCAGGACCGTGGGATCATGACCTGAGCGGAAGGTAGACGCCCTACTGATCTACTCAGAAGCCCCGTTGTGTATATTTCCATGTAGAAAATACAAAGTGGGATTTCTGGACTGAAGGATATTACTGGTATTTTATTTTAGTCACCATTTTTGCTAAATTTTTTTTGAACTCCCTATGTTTTTCTTACTGATTTGAAAGAAATTCTGCTTATTAAGACTATTAAAACTGTTTCATAAGTTACAACTCTCTATTTTTGGTCTGCAATTTGTTTTTTCATTCTTTTATGGTGTCTTTAAAGCCATATATATATGACATATATATATTTATATGTAATATACATATATATAGATATATATGAGGATTTAAGAGGATTAATCTATCCATCTTTTTCTGTAGCTCTCATTGATTTTTTAATTTTCTTTAGAAATTTCTTCTAGTTTTTTTTTTAAAAAACAGCTTTTCTTTTCCTCTGATATTTTTAACTGGGATATAACTTACATACAACAAAATGCATGGTTCTTAAGTGTACAGTTTAATGAGCTTTTCTTATTGTCAACCTACCCCAATCATATTGAACATTTCCATTACCTCAGAGAATTTCCTCATGCCCCTCTGCAGCCAATCCTCTTGCTCCAGAGGCAACACCACTAATTTCTATCACCATAGTTTTGCCTGCTCTTGGCCTTCATATTAATGAACTTATACAGCATGTACTCTTTTATGTCTGGCTTCTTTCACCCAATATAATGCTCTGGAGATTTACTAATATGTTGTATGTATCAGAAGTTTTTTCTTTTTAATTTCTAAGCTGTAGTCTATTATATGTTTATGTAACAATTTGTTTATTAATCCTTCTGTTGATGCACATTTGTATTGTTTCTATTTAAGAACCATTATGAATGACACTACTGTGAACCTTGCTGTACAAGTTTTTGTTTTGTAAGTCTGGGATATTTTCATTTCTTTGGGATAAATACCAGTGAGTGAAATTAATGGATTATAGGATGTCTGCATGTTTAACTTTATAAGACACTAGTTCACCGTTTTCCAAAGTGGTTGTACTTTTTTACATCCCTACAGTAAAGTATGAGAGTTATGGTTATTCCACATTTTTGCCCACATTTTTAAATTGTTACTAATTGTGTGTTACCATTGTGTGTGAAGTGATATCTTTGTGATTTAATTGTTAAATGAATGACATTGAACCGTAACTGTTGTTGGTCATCCATATATCTTCTTTTGTGAAGTGTTCAAGAGTTTTGCCCACTTTAAGATGTTTTTATTATTTATTTTATTTTATTTATTTCTAATACAATTTAATTACTGTATTACTTACTTATCATTAATTTTATTATTGATTTATTGTTCTTTGTGTATTCCAGATACAAATCCTTTGTCAAATATATCTATTTTTTTCATCCTAGTTTGTGGTTTGTTTCTTCATTTTCTTTTGAAGGTTTTTTTTTTCAAGAGTTTATTTATTTATTTGACAGAGAGAAAGAGAGCACAAGCAAGGGGAGCAGCAGGCAGAGGGAGTGAGAGAAGCTGGATCCTTGCTGAGCAGGGAGCCCCATGTGGGGCTAGATCCCAGGACTCCAGGATCGTGACCTGAGCCCAAGGCAGACATTTAACCAACTGAGCCACCTAGGTGCCCCTCTTTGAAAGGTTGTTGTTGTTTTGTTTTGTTTTGTTTTGTTTTGTTTTTTATCGATTTATATGACAGAGAGAGAGAGAGAGTACAAGTAGGGGAGCTGCAAAGAGAGGAGAAGCAGGCTTCCCCCATTGACGTGGTGCTTGATCCCAGGAACTTGGGATCATGACCTGAGCCTAAGGCTGATGCTTAATCTACTGAGCCACCAGGTGCCTATGTTTCTTCATTTTCTTAATGGGGATTCTCAGTGAGCAGAAAATTTTACATTTTGGTGAAATACCATTTTTCTATCTTTTAAGATGGTTACTGCTTTTTGCTTTTTGTTTCCCATCAAATTTTTTTTTACCTGTCCCAAAGTTCACAGAGACATTTTTTTTGTTTTCCTCTTAAACATTTGGAATTTAACTTATATGGACAGATTTATGATTCATTTTGAATTGACTTTTGTGATGGCATGAGGTAAATGTCAAGGTTCTTTTTTTTTTTCTAAATTTCTATTGAATATCTTGTTGTTCAATTGCTATCATGTTGAAAAGACTTTCCATTACCTCAGTGAATTCACTTGATCTTTTGTTGCTGTTGTTAAAATGAAATTTGCATAACATGAAATTAACCATTTTAAGTGTAAAATTGAGGGGCATTTTAGTACATGCACAATGTTGTGCAACCATCACTTCCATCTGGTTTCAAACATTTCATCACTCCCAAAGGAGACTCATAACCATGGTTGCCCCCCCAGTTCCTTGAATACTTTTCCTAAAAATCAAATCATCAACAAACTGACCAATATGTTCAGGTCTTGATTCTGTTCTGATGAAGTATGTATCTACCTGTATGCCAATACCCCAATTTTTATTATTATTATTGTACCTGTATAGCAAAGCTTTGCAATCATGTTGTGAAAGTTTTCCAGCTTTGTTCAGTTTGAAGATTGTCTTGACTAAGTCTTCTGTTTCAGTATAAATCTTAGAATTAGTTGTCATTTTGCATTAAAATAAAGCCATGTAATATTTTGAGTGAGATTTCATTGAATCTATAAATAAATTTGAGGAGCACTGACATCTTAAAAATCTATTGAGCCTAAAAATTCCATGCATATCATATATTTATTCACTTTTTTAAAAAAAGATTTTACTTATTTATTTGACAGAGAGAGAGAGATCAGAAGTAGGCAGAGAGGCAGGCAGAGAAAGAGAGAAGGAAACAGGCTCCCTGCTGAGCAGAGAGCTCGATGTGGGACTCGATCCCAGGACCCTGAGATCATGACCTGAGCTGAAGGCAGAAGCTTTAATCCACTGAGCCACCCAGAGGCCCCTATTTATTCACTTTTTAAGGCTTCTTTTTCTCAACAGTGTTTTCTATTTTCAGGGTAGTGGTCTCTTATTTATTCCTAGTTCTTCCATTTTTTTTTGATGCTAAGATAAATGACATTTTAAAAAATTAATTTAGAATAGTTTGTTGTTATCAATTTAGAATAGTTGTTGTATTTAGAAATGCAAAAGACCTTGTCAAATAAACTTCTATGACCTTGCCAAATAAACTTACTAATTCAAATAGGTTTCTGTAACTCCATTAGGGTTTTCTATCTGTATAATCATATCATCTCCAAATAACAACTTTTCTTCTTTCTTTTCAATTTTAATATAATTATTGCACTTCTCTTGCTCAAATGCCTTGGCAGAAACCTCCAATACAACATATAATAGCAGTTGTGGGTGTTACATCCTTACCTTAGTCCTGATCTGAGAGGAAAAACATTATATATTCATCATTAAGTTTGATACTAGCAGACTTTTCATAAATAACATTTATCAGATGGAAGAAGTTCATGTGCATTTCTGGTTTTCAATCATTATTATTATTGCTAATTTATTTTGCTAAATTCATTTTTTAGATAATCCAAATTTTCTCTTTATTCTCTTCATATAATAATTTTTTTAAGTTAAAACTAAATTTTAATTTTAATTTTTTAAAATTTTATTCCTGAGGTAAACCGCTTGCTATTTTCTCTTATAATTAGATTTGATTTTTAAGTATTAAAGATATTTATATATGCTTAAGAGGAATATTATAATATTCTAATTTGCTCATCTTGTAATATCTTTGTCATATTTTGGAATTAGGGCTATACAACCTCAAAAAATAGATTAGGAAATCCTCTGTTTTCTGAGTGTTTGCATATCATTGTTTTCTTCCTTTCTTAAATGTTTGGTAAAGTTATTTAGGCCTAGAATTTTCTTTGTGGGATTATTTTTAATGATACACCATTTAAAAAATAAATATGAAGCTATAAAAAATTTTTATTCCTTTAGTACATTTTGGTAAGTTGTGTTTTTTAGGGTATTTGTCCATTTCACCTTATTTATTCAACTTAGTGGTATTATGTTGCTTATAATATGCTTTTTAAAAAATCTCTCTAATGTCTGTAAGCTCACCTCCCCTTTGGTAATTGGTCGTTTGTATTTTATCTCATTTCATCTCAATCTGGTTTTGCTGTGTTTATCCATTTTATTAAACTTTTCTAAGAATGAACTTCTGGTTTTATTGTTTTTTAATTTTTTCTATTGCATTGATTTTGATTTTATCCATATTATTTCCTTTCCTCTACTTACTTTAGGTTTGATTTCCTCTACTTTTCATAACTTCTTAAGGTGGAAGTTTACATCATTTATTTTATGTTTATGTCATTTTCAGATATAAGCATTCAATTAACACTATAAATTTCTCTCCAAGCTCTATTTTAGTTTCCTCATAAGATTTGATTATGTTTTTACCATTTAACTTGAAATGTTTTCTAATTTTCTTTATGATTTATTGCTTGAATCAAGGATTATTTAGAAATGGGCTGCTGAATTATCAAGTACTTGGGAATTTTCTACACATTTTATTGTTATTGATTTCTGACTTAATTCCATTGTCACCAATGAACATAGTCTGTGTAATTTCATTTGGAATTTATCCAGACTTGTTTTATGGTGTAGCATGTGTTCTATCTTGGTGAGTTTTCCATGTGTACTTTGGAGTTGTTAAGTGTAGTGTTCTATGCTGGGTGTCGCATTCAGGAAAACAAATGTCAATTCTTGTGAAAGGAAAATTTTCCACAGACAATTTACTAGTGGACTTTTATTCAGCTATGTGTGAATCAGACAGTACCCAATCTTAGTACCCAATCTTAACTGATAAGAAGGAACTCTGAAGAGATGCACAAGGCAAGAGATATCTATAAAACAAAGTAAGGAGGAAGAAAGATGTTATACTGGACATCTACTGATTGGTTAACGCAGAATTGCTTTCCCAATGTGGAGCAAAGGGAAGTCTAGGAGCAGGTCAGATAGCTTGTGCAAGGAAACAAGTTGTGATTGATTGACTTGAGCCTCCCTATTCTGGGTGAGCTGAGCATAGAAACTTAGTATTTGCTTTGCTGACATGGGCCTTGGCACAAGCAACCCAATCTTGGGCCTGCTTTAGATATCTTAACAGTCTAGTCCTGATATACATATAAACTTTATTTTTGAATGTGTGAAGAAATAGGGATCTAATTTTTTTCTTGATAATTGTTTCAATACCTATCGTAGTTGATTTAAAATGCTGCCCTTTACATGTCAGTAACTACTCTTGGCTGCTATATTACTTCCTGGGATCAGGTACACAATTACCTAATATGAGACCTGACATAAACAATTAATTCCACCAATTATTGACTGGAGGAAATATTTTTTGCATAGATGTAATTCATGAACACAATTATAGTTCTTCTTCGTCTCTCTCTATAGCATCCTAGCCTATTTTTCAAAGGAGATTTTATTTATTTATTTGTCAGAGAGAGAGAGAGAGAGAGAGCACAGCAGGCAGAAGGAGAAGCATGCTCCTGGCTAAACAAGGAGCCCAGTGTGGGACTCGATCCCTGGACCCTAAGTACATGACCTGAGCCAAAGATAGACGCTTAACTGACTGAGCCACACAGGGTTCCCTAGCCTATTTATATATATATATACTACCTTATATATATTCTAAATATAAGATGGCTACATATGTTTAGGGTGATATATAAAATCCTTTCACAGCAACCTGGCTATGCAACGAATCACCAAGAGATAGCTGTCAGAGACTGCGCACTCTTAGAGAACTACGACTTGTACTAAATACATGCTCAACCTATATCACATAATTTGAATTGGCTTAACTTCCTGATTTTTTTTCTTAACTTCTGCAAGTAATACTATTTGGAGTGTTAGAATCTTCCTATAATTTAACTGTTAAGTTGTGACATGGAAGACTGTCTCATGAGAGAAGTGGTATGAGTAGGGGTGTTAGTTGGTTAGGGAAGGATGTGAGGCATATGGTAGTGGCTGACAAGTGTTTACTCTGGCTTCTTCTCCTTCTTCTTCCCCTTCTTCGACCTCTTCTTCTTCCCCTCCTTCTCCTCCTCTTTCTTCTTCTCCTTCTTCTTCTATTACTTTTCCTGTGCTTCCTTGGCTAGAATTAATTTTTCACTCTTAGAATGCTTAGTGCTTCTCTCTTAGGATGTTGGTCATATACTGATTGGCACTATTATTCAGAGATATGGCCTACTTGGTCTATGAAAATGTTTCCCCTGAATATACTCGCACACATACAACAATGGACTTCTTTGTCCATTCATCTGTTGACAGACATGGGGTTGTTCCGTATCTTAGGTATTATGAAAAATGCTGCAACATACATGGGAGCACAGATACCCCTTTGAGATAATTGATTTTGGTTCCTTTGGATATGTACCCAGATGTTGGATTGCTGGATTATATGGCAATTCTATTTTTAATTTTTTCACAATGGCTGTAACAGTTTATAGTCTCAAAAAAAGTGTACAGTGGATCTCTTTTTCCATACCTTCAGGAACCTAAAAACATTGAGCTTGTAGAACCAGAGAATAGAAAGGTGATTGACAGGAGCTGGGGGGCTAATGGGAATATGTTTGTCAAAGACTACACACTTTGAGTTAAAAGATGAGTTCTGAAGTTTTAATGTACAGAATGGTGATTATAGTTAATAATCCTGTACTGAATCCTGTATTGAATACTTACAACTTGTTAAGAGAAAAGATCTTAAAAGTTTTTAGCACCACTCCCCCCCCCACACACAAACAGTAACTATGTGAACTGATGGATGTGTTAATTAACTTGATTGTGGTAATCATTTCACAGTATACATATATATAAATCATCATCTTGTACACCTGAAAAAATCACATTATACAACCTAAATATACAATTTTTATTTGTCAATCATACCTCAATAAATCTGGAAGAAAAAAATTAAAAACCACAATACTAATGCAAGTTTTATCATTATCATTCTAAGCCTGAAAGAACCAAAATTCAAATTTAATTTGCAATTAATTGAAGGTTTTGTTTTTGTGGAAGAAAAAGTTATAGACATTATGTCATAGTAAAGACTTGTGCAGAAATAAGTATTTATGGAAAAATTATTTTTTATTTGTTTAACTGCCAATAGCTTGCTGCTTTAAGCAGATTTATATAAACTCTAAGCACCATTTGAATATAGGTAGAAATGGTTTCGCTACAGAGTTCCAAATATACTCTTTTAAATACAATCATCTCTCATGGCAGAAAAAGTCATGTATGATCTTGGCATGAGTATGAATTAGTAATGTTGGAAGGTAACTTGGAAATTTCCATCAAAATACTAAAAAAGTATACTTTGCAAACTAGCCATTCAAATCCTATTCACTAATTCTTCAAAATCAGTGTACATACTAGTTTGTATGTATAAAGCTATTCAGTGAAGCATTTCCAAAATTGCAAAAAATACAAATGTCATAAACTCTAGTTGATAAAGAGACAGTGAAAATGCTAGTTGTTGAAAATAATATGATAGATCTAGTTATACAGATGTAAAAATATTTCAAGACATATTGCTATGTTTAAAAAAGGCTAGTCACAAATAATACATAGTTCTTGACTTAATTGATGTGAAAGGAGACCATATATGTGTCTAGGTACACTAAGCTACATCCTATGATTACCTGGGAAGAAGAAAAGGATCCTGGTGGAACATAAAAAAATGACCTTGGGTTTTTGCTACATACAATTTTGTGTTTCTTGAATATTTTAACATGAGAATGTTGTCTTTTGTGTAATTATTTTCATTTTAAGAATTAAAACATAGAGGAAAAGTAAGAATGATTAATGTCTTGCCCTGTCAAATTGAAGTCATACTGTAGAGGATAAGAACATGAACTTTATAGGCAGGCTAATCTGTGATCTGAATCTGATTCTAATACTTAACAGCTATGACTTTCTATAAGTTATAACTTCTCTGAGTCTTTTTTTTAATCTGTAAAATAACAATATCTAAATGGGATAATATGTATAAGCATAGACCACAATGTTTGGTGCATAATAATTCTTTGATAGTAGCTTCCTTTCCCCCACTTTCCCTCCTTTTTATTATTATTGGTATCATATCATTAAGAATGGTTTCAATTTAAGGCGTCCACATTCATGGACTATTTAAAGTCAGTATATAGTGTGTATGTGTGTTTGTGCACATATACTGTTTAGATGTCCTAGTTTATGAATGTGATTACCATGGTCCCTATGATAATGAGACAGTGAGCCAGCAAACTAAGCTAGATGTCCTAGTTTATGAGTGTGATTACCATAGGTCCCTATGATAATGAGACAGTGAGCCAGCAAACCAAGCTAAGTGGAGTCACTGGACACTAATGACTGCAGTATTACCCTTATGCCTGGGCAAGAGGGCTCTTTGGCTCTGAGCCTTCTATATTATAGTAACCCATACATCAGGTTCCCGAGACACCAAATTGCTTATACTCTATCTCTGAAAGAATAGTTGATTGTGAAAATTTGGTGTTTGAGTTGCTTCCAGCTTTAGAGACAGACACCAGTTTGGAGTTTGAGGAAGTCTTGGATGTGAAGAACATTTAGAGGGTGCCTGGGTGGCTCAGTGGGTTAAAGCCTCTGCCTTCAGCTCAGGTCATGATCTCAGGGTCCTGGGATCAAGACCCATGTAGGGCTCTCTGCTCAGCAGGGAGCCTGCTTCCCCCTCTCTCTCTGCCTGCCTCTCTGCTACTTGTGACCCCTCTCTCTCTGTCAAATAAATAAATAAATAATCTTTAAAAAAATGAAGAACATTTAGATGAAAGAAAAGGTGAATAAATTCATTTGTCCAGTCTTCCCTCTCTGATAGCATAAATGTCGTAGATTTTGCCTACCAAAATGTCTTTGCCTAGTAGTGCCCAGTATTCATTTTCTTTTCTTTTCTTTTTTAGATTATTTATTTATTTACTTGACACAGAGAGGATGCTGGGATTAGGACCCAAGCTGAAGGCAGACGCGTAACTGACTAAGCCACCCAGGCACACCTATTTTCTTGTTTCTCTTTCTGTGCCAATCCATGAATTAGCACTGAATCAACCTCAATTTACATAGTGACAGCTAAATATTTTGTTATACAAAATAATCCCAATATTTTATACATACACACATGCATATTCATGTGTGTGTAAACTGTAGAATATATTTTTATAGTCAAAAGAAACCACATGTGAGTTACACAATAAAAATACTTGTCAATAAAATGTAAGAAAATTAATTAGAAGTTAGAAACAAAAATAACTTCAAGAGAAGCAAATAATATATGCAAATAATCCTGAAACTAATGTTTAAGAGGGCACCTGGGGGCACTTTGCTTTTTCAGTGGTAGAGCATGTGACTTGATCTCAGAGTTTGAGCCCCATATTGGGTGCAGAGATTACTTAAAAATAACATCTTAAAAAAATTGTTCTCTCCTAGTATAGATTAATATGGAGTCCTGTTTGAAGAGAGATCTGAACAAATCTTACAAGTTAATACAACTATTTTCAGGTTTCTTTGTAAACACCCCAATATTGAAATATTTGAAATAAAAACTAAAGAAATGTGAAATGGCTATAGATATTGCTTTAAATAATAACCCAAACTATCATATATAAGTGATAACAATTTTAATATTAAAACTAAATATAACTTTTTTCTATGATAATTTTTCATATGTGAATAATTATGTTTGAAAATAATGTATAAAATTCATGACTCATGTCTCAACCTAGGCATTGTTTTATGCATTTTGTTAAAAATATGAGTTGTTCCTGCCTCAGCAGAGCAGTTTCTCAAGATTAAAATTCATAGAAGCTACCTAAGAACAATAATCACTCAAGAAATTTGGTCTAATTTGACAATCCTGTCAATAAAACACAAATTATGTGAAAAGCTTGATAACAACAACATGATTAGTACATTTTCTGAAATTAAGGCAAGAAAAATAAATTCTATGAGATAAATATATGATGATTTATGGATTATCGTATGCCTTTATTTTATTACTCCTCTTAACATCACCAGTCCTTCAACATAACACCCAGGTAGATCACCATTGATATTTTTCCAACTTTCAGTTAAATCAAAACCATAGCTTTCCAATTTATTTTAAAATTTTGTAGTAATGTTAGTATATTTGTCAAAATAAGAGAACAGAACATATTTTATTTAACAATATGTGGCATGAAACATAACTTTGAGATAATTAGACATATGTGATGCGGGTCTCTGTATTCTTATCCTGAGCCCTGCAAATGTCAGGGGCAAGCTAGTATGTTGTGATTACATTAGTGACCTCTCTACACATGCAGTGAACAAGTAACCCTATGTGCCAGAGGTCTTAGTGCAGAGGATCAGGTCTGCTAGGAGTGAAGAGTGAGGGAGGGAAGCCCTGACTATGGCACTGCTTGTTTTTCTGTATAAGTATCATGGTGTTTCAAGCCTGACTCATGATATTATTTCTACCAGAAATACCCTCTCCTCTATATTCACTTAGATGCTTCCTCTTTGTTCATCATGTGCCAATGTTGTGGGTTGAATTGGGTCCCCTGAAAAGCTATGTTGAGGTCCCAACACCTGGCACATTTGAGAGTGATCTTATTTGGCAATAAGGTAATTGCAGCTATAATCCAGGTAAGAGGAGGAAGTCATACTGAGTTAGGGCAGGCCCTAAATCCAATAATTGGAGTCCTTCTAAGAAGACCGTGAGAGAAACAGTGAAGACGACCATGTGATAACGGAAGCCGAGAGAAGCTAAGGAATACCAGGAACCACCAGAAGCTGGAAGAGGCAAGGAAGGGTCTGGTGTTTTCAAGCTTGTAGGCTGAACTCACAACATTCTTTCTTGGAGAAATACCCTGTCCTCTTTGTTCAGTTGGACACTTCTTATTCATCCTTCATGTACCACTCACTGATTCCAACTTTGTTGGACTTTGTTGACAGCCCTGGGCTGGTTTGGTTTTATGTCAGAGTAGAATGTGGCGAAGTATAGGGTGGTGCTGTTTCTTCTAACCTTGCATCATATTATTGTTTCTCTTGCAACTGGGAAGAACCATGCAGTCTTTTTTTTTTTTTTTTTTTTTTTTTAACCATGCACACAGTCTTAAGGCAGCTGCCAGTCTTTCTAATATCTCTTGGTATCATCTGTCTAACAAATCGGACTGACACAGCCCTGGATGATTCTTTCCAGCTCCACCTTTTGGACAGAGGCAACCTTGGCCAGTAGCTGCTCATGCTCTAGGAAGGACAGCTATCTTAGCACTTATTCATCTGGGCAAAAAAACAGCCTTTTGCTCCACAGATAATTCCACCAGATACAATGGCTGAGCTTCTATGTCTGATCCCCTGTGTCTGAAATCTTCAGTACCACCTCCCTGGCATTTAAGTCAGGAGCTGCATTTTCCAAAGGACCCTGGTGTCAGCAGCTGCTTGCTTGGGTAACACTAGGTGTAATCATCCACTTATGCTCTCAGATTAAGAGCTGATTAGGCCAATTGTATCCAGATCATTTTTCCCTATGAACAATGGCAGCTGCAGAGCATGTTTTCAAGAAACCTAGTCCAAAATATGAGGAAAAAATATTTCTTTTTTCTTAGAAGTAAAATAGATTGTACTTAGCTCCTAAATTTTATTTTATCTTTCTGTGGGTTTTTATAGCAATCTTAACATAGCTGTATTAGAAAAGAGCATTTTAATCTGGAGGGAAAAGTTTGCTCTCTCAACAAATCAACATTCTCTTCTCTGCAAAACATGGAGCTTGAATATGCAAATGATCCCCTAGTAGGAATTATCATTAGTCATGCTTTCACAAAGAAATAATTGAAGAACATTGTAATATATGATAGCATTAAGATTCATCAAGTTTCAATTCTTGGGATCTGTCAGCTTGTCAAAAAGCAGATGTCTGATTTTGTGGCCCTGCTGGTGTAACATTGGACTCTTTCTCTTAGTGCACAATTGTCACCTCCTATAATTTGCTTTGAAATGAACAAGATCTGGCATGGTACATCTTCTGTCTAATGGGCAATATTACAAACAAGATTAAAAGAAATGGCTATAAAGTTGTCCTTGCCAATTGAATTTGGCAAGATTCTACCGCAGGCAGCTAATAAGCGTACGAGATATATTACCTGGACTGATCACCCAACTCAAGAATGGCATAGTTTATTTCACAGGCCTCGGGAAATATATGGGGGGGGGGTTGTCATTCAAACACTAACCGTTACAAGAATCTAGGATGGAATCCAGCAAGAAAACCTGTAGTTCAATTATAGATGCGAAGGAAGGAAAAAGAGATCATTATTCAGCATAACTTCTACTGTTCACTTTGACCTTTGAGATAGAGTTGAGGAATCTGTAAATTTGAAAAGTTTTACTATTAATGTTGATAAGAGTTACCATTTACTGAACAGTTAGTATACAGCACCCATTGTATTAGTGCTTTCCATCTAATCTTCATCGTGTTAAAGGGAGGTAAACAACACTCATTCTCATTACCTAGTGAGTAACATGAAGGTTTTAAACATTAACTTGCCCTAAATCAACAGTTAGGAAAGGGCAGGGTCAGAATTCCATCTATGCCCATTTGACTCTAGAGCCTGCACTTTTTAGTCACTGGGTTAAGTATCTCTGAGCCAGAGAAGACCATACTATTGTTGAGAACTTCTGTTTATGAAGCCAGCTGAGCCACCTGATTGCTTTGGCTGTGTAACCTAGATCTATAGGAAACATGCGTGAGGAAGTGGCAAAATGTGCACTTGGCTCTTAGGACAGATGTGACTTCTTCCTAGTTTTTGCTCACTCTGAGCAAACAGACATTCTGTACCTATGGAAGCACTTTAGCCTCTCAAATGAGAGGTTTTAGGAGTGTGGTATTGTGATTTATAATAAGAAATAGATCTTTGGTCTTTGTCCCTCTTCCTGGTGGAGCTCGTAAAACCCTTGGAATCGCCTAAGTTGTAAGAGTGATGAAGGTGTTTCATATTCATAACGAATGCCTTTCAAGCCCACCTGAGTTTATGTGAATCAGTTGACTTTTGCAAAGCACAGAAGGATGGGGACTGGTTGTCAGAGGAGCCAACCATGTGACTGGCGTTGAAACTTTTCAGCCCCAGCCTGCTGACCTCGGGGGAGGGGTCATTCAGTCATGAGACTGAATCAGCTGCTTATGGCTGATGATGTAATCAATCAAGTCTATGTAACGAAGCCTCATAAAGCCCCAGAAGGATGGGGTTTGGAAAGGTTCTGGGTTGGTGAATACCTGGAGGTTTGAGGAGAGTGTTCACTTAGAGAGAGCATGGCACCTCCATGCACTTTCCACATACTTTACCCTACACATTTAGTCCATCTGGCTGTATCTGAGTTATATCCTTTTATAATAAGTAATCTAATCATTAAAATGATTCTGAATTCTGTGAGTCACTCTAGCAAATTAAAAAAGAAGGGGGCCAATCCATAGCCAGTCAGTCAGAAATACAGGTAATAACCTGGATTTGTGATTAACATCTGGAATGGGGGGAGGATCAGGATTGTAGGACTAAACCCCTAACCTGTGGGATCTTATGCTTTCTCCAGGTACATGGTGTCAGAATTGTGTTATAGGAGACCCAGTGGGTGTCAGAGAATTGTTTGGGGTGGGGAAAAAAAAACCCACATATTAGATTTGATACCAGATTATAGGGGCACTGATTACTGTGACTTTAATTCAAAGCTTTCTGTGGCAGATAATTTTAAATGAACTTCAACCTCAAATACTTTTGAAGTTGACAACTCTTTTCTTGACACTTGCTGACCTCCAAACACTATTTTCCAGTCTCTCTTGAGCTAAGTGAGGCCATATGACCTACTTCTAGACCACAAGAAATAAGTGCAAGTCTATTGGGAAGGCATTCTAGGAAAGTTTGTGCTCTCTTGATAAAGGGGGATGATGAGACTATTGATCCTTGAACCAAGTTTACCCTAGACTGTTCTATGAGAAAAATAAACCCAACTCCTAAAATTACCGTGAGTTGAGCTGTTTCTTTTGCTCAGTTACACTCATAAGAGCTACAGCTCCCAATATTTAACCATAATTAATTTTTTTTCTTATTTAGTTTAATTAGGTAAATAGTCATATATAATAAATAGTATGATATTATCTCCATTTTGAAGATAAAGACAACACAATCTATGGTGATAAAGCTCCTGGTGCAAGAGCTGGATGTGCAAGCCAGGACTGCAATACCTGGCTGGTGCCCTTCAAACCCTCAGTGAAGAAGCTGTGAATGCCATGGCGTCTTTCCTGATCTGTGCATGAGTAGCATTGAGGGTCTCCAATACCGCACGGTTCTCTTGCCTAGGCATCCTCTTGCTCATGTGTTTTGTCTGTTTAACTTTGATTCAGCCTTCATATCTCCCCTCAAACATCACCTCCTCAGAAAAGCTTCCTCTGACCATTAATATTACAACAGAGTCCTCATTATAAATTTTCTAGGTACAACATACTTTTCTTTTTTGGCACTCATCACAGTTTTTATTATTATGTGATTCCCTGAGAAGGAAACACAAGTTGGAGGAGAATTAATGAAGGGAACTGGTTATAAAGATGCTGGACTTGTGAGAAGCAACTGTTGATGAAAACCACTGCCATCCCTGGGGCTGTAGGTATGATGGGGAGAGAGTATATTATCAGAGCCCAAAAGTTGGGGATGCCTGGTGGATGCTGGGGGAGAAGCCACATAGTGGGAGTTAGAGTCACAGCCAGGGCTGTCCAAAGGAGATATAGTGAGAGAGGAGAAATATCTCTTGGCTTTCCCTCGCCAATAACCCTCCAATCCTGACTGTGTCTTCTGTTGGCTGAACTTCTCAAGAAGTCAGAAAGCAAAGGAAATGCAACAGATCGGGGGAAGAGCAGAAAACAGCTCTGAGAGCAAGCAGCATACTGGCAAGTTATATATTTATTTATGTGATTTTTAAAAAAGATTTTATGTATTTATTTGACAGAGAGAGAGGTCCGGAGAGGGAACACAAGCAGGGGGAGAGGGAGAGGGAGAAAGAGGCTCCCCACTGAGCAGGGAGCCCCATACAGAGCTCTATCCCAGGACTCTGGGATCATGACCTGAGCCCAAGGCAGATACTGAACCATTGAGCCACCCAGGTGCCCCATGTTTATGTGATTATTTGTTATGTGGTAACTTATCTCCCATCTAGACTGAGCTTCTTGAGCAAGGGCTGTATTAATATTACTGACCATTGATTTGTCAATGTTTTTTTCATTCCTCAGTTAAGGACTAAGACTTGTCCTTAATATTTGTTGAATGAATGAATGAATGAATGACAACCAAGAGCACCTAAGAATAGAAAAAAATGATCTACCATATCTTGATAGGCAATAACTTGAGAATGGACATGCTTTTCTCCATCTCTTCCATTAACACCAATCTACTTCCCTTTCTAGAAGTTTCCTGTGAAGTCTTAGTACTCTAACCTGGTGGTATGTTGCTGGGAGAATTGACAAAAGGGAAGAGACTTTGATGCTAATTGCTCACATTTACACACACATGCATGAATGCACACATAAACACACACACACACACATACACAGAGGCACATGCCTGCACACAGTTTCTTTCCCTTCCCTCAGCCACAGGAACAGGCCCCTGAGGAGGGTATTTTGTGGCTGGCAGAGCCTATTACAGCAGAATCTGTGAAAAACTGGGCAGAAGCCAGGCTTCTGTTTTCCAAGGAGAATTAAATAATGGGGTTCAGTCCATCTGAATTTGAGCAACATATAAAATCTGATAAAAATTAAAGTGCTTACATTCATAACTATCTTACAAACTGAGTGAAATAGATTATTTGCAAACATGTTTTTGGTCCTATTTCCAAAACCTGTCATGAAAGTTATTTGAACTGTTTTTGGGAAACACTGATATTTTGGGTGAGCTGTCTTAGAAATTATAACTTCCAGGAGAGGTTACTGTAACCATAGCCACAGATAGCAGGTGGTAGTGGCAAAATTGGGAGGAAAGTGACATACATTCCCAGATGTCCTTTCTAATTAATTCTACGTGTTGTGTAAAATTGTATCTGAACCTCCCTTTATTGGCATTGGTGGTAATGTAAGGCAGGCAAAGACCAGGCTCCCTGGACCCATGAACGCCCCTTTCATTCTGTGTTTTTTCCTTGATACCCTTCATGACCAGTGTGGGAGAGACAGAGATGTTTCACAAACATTCCAGTTGCCATTCCACATCTTTCAGCATCCTCACAGGTAGGCAGAGCTACGTGATTGGTTCTGGCTAATTGGTTATGGTTGGGAATGATGTGTGTCATTTCCAGGCCAAGGTATAGACAAGCTGCCACAGCACCTGATCTAGACCCTGTTGAAATGTCCAGCTTGGGTCACTGAGTCACACATGGAGGGAAGTTGCTCTCAAGAGTTATATGGACCCACAGGAGACTTTTTTTTTTTTTTTTTAAGATTTTATTTATTTATTTGACAGAGAGAGATCACAAGTAGGCAGAGAGAGAGAGAGGAGGAAGCAGGCTCCCCGCTGAGCAGAGAGCCCGACGAGGGACTCGATCCCAGGATCCCGAGATCATGACCCGAGCCGAAGGCAGTGGCCCAACCCACTGAGCCACCCAGGCGCCCCACAGGAGACTTTCTGAGAGCCAGAAAGAAAACTGTTATGTTAAACTACTGAGATTCTGAGATTATTTTTTACTACAACATAAACTAGCCTATCCTGACCAGTAATGTGTGAATATAATAAAAGCAAAAAGCCTTTAAAACCTTTCTTTGCTTATATTGTTTGGCCTTCTCTGTCTTTTCTCTTTCCTTCAAGAGTGTAAGGAGTACATTGGGGTAAAAAATAACAGTCTAAAAATTGAGCTAATGTGGAATTTGGTTGTGACAGTCTTTATTTCAAATATGTTACTTAAGAGTTAATAATAAAAGAAGGAATTCCTGGTGAAAGTGGACAGGCCAAATTCTTTCAAAGCCACTGAACTTTCATTACAGGATACCTCCCAGGGAGCATTCCTGGGCACAACCTCTGGGTATCATGTAACCTGGAGAGGGGGTGTTGGAAGAAGTCTTCTTGTAGCTCAAGTGATCATCTACACTTCCTCAAGAACAAATATTTGTTGGACTAAGACTTTGTCTCTCATTAGTGTTTGGAGATTAATGGGCACTTCAAGAGACACCAAAGATGTGAAGATAAGAGCCTCTAAATGCCTAAAGGCATTCACAGGGCAATACTCTCGGACTTGTAACAAAACATTAGAACGGTGGCCAGCCATGAGTAGGCCACGGTTACACTTCAGAGCTTACAAAACTGTTTCATGGCCCTGTTTTATTTCTCTTATATACTTATTGCTATCTGAAATTATTATTTATTAGTTTCCCTGCTTATTAACTGCTTCCTTCATTAGTATGCTGTCCCACAAGAGCTAGGGAGTTGTCTGTGTTCATCAGTGGATCTCCAGAGCCTAAAGAATTCCTAATACAGAGTAGATGCTTGATAATGTATTTGTTAAATGAATGATAAGAGAGAAGTAAGTGCTCTGTCCGCGTTCATGGCTGAATGGGAATTGAGTTCTGCCTGGAGCAGCATGAGTCCAGACTAGGGGAGTCTGGAGGAATGGCTGATTGGGAAGGTGGGAGCATTGTTCTCGAAGAAAACAGGTAGAAGTGGAAAAGGAAAGCCTACCTTCACAATGTGCCTTAGAGCCACTGCTAGAAGTCTGACACCGGTTAAGTGGCTAAGAAAGCCCTGAAATCTTCCGCTTAGCACTCTCTCGCAGGTCACCTTTCCTGATCAAGGGCACACAAAACCTGTGGATGCAGAGTATAACACAGGGAAAACCCAGTTTTCAAAAGTGGCTTCAAAAAAGGCATTTCTTGAGGCTTTGCAATATTTCTAAATATTTCAGAAGCTGTATGGTTATTTTGAGTGTTCTGTCCATTGGACCTACAAGAATTCATAAGTGCACCATTTTGATGAATTGCCTGTTGACTATATTGTTATGAGAAGTGACAGAGAAAATATATACAAATGAATTACATTTTTGCAAAATAAAATAAACCCTAAAGTAAATATTAAGTCTGAGCTGCCACTGCTTAGGCACCATTTAAGAATCTTGTAGCCTTCCACTGGGACTTTGGGTGCTTGCTTGGTCCCAGGGTCTGCTGTAGTTCACCCTGAGTTCACACAGGTGCAGCCTGACAGAGCTCAGCCCCAGGGCTGTGGGGGAAGGGTGGAAACCCTGGTTGAAGTGGGAGGTGCTTGGACTACTTGGGCGGGCACAACCTGTGGGTGAGGGGCAGCAAACCTGGGAGGCAAGCCTTTGACTAATGAGAAATGGAAGTGGAGAACCAATAGAGGCTTCCCCTTTTTTCCCCCAGACAACAGGCCACCCAGTCTCAGTCATTCACAAGGCTTTATAAAAGAGTGTCCCTTGAGATCCAGCCTCTGGAGGCCAGCTTGGTGACCCTTGCCTGTCTCATTCCCTTCTCCCTATTCCCACCTGGGAATTATAGTCTCTGATAAATATTAGCATACACATTTTGCCTCAGGCTCAGTCTCCCGGGAATGCAGGACAAAACACTGTCTAAATATTGTCCCCCAAGAATTTTCATAAACATCAAAAGAAAGATAGGACTGGAAGGTTAAATATTTATTGTGTGCACATTTGTTTTTCACATTTATGCCAAATAACATAAAGAAAGGCCAAAGGCTCTGAGGAGCCTATGGAAACTCATTGAGATAAAATAAAAGTCCAACTTCCTGCCAGCACAAGTGTTCTTTCCCATGGACTAGAGTAGGTAGACCATATGAATTAATACTTTCATTAGCAAGCTCTTTATAATTTCAAGAATTTTTCAGATTACTATCTCCTTAGGTCTTTGTACTCACACTACTTTTACATAAGGGGAAATGGAAAGTAGGAGATTTAATTGGCATGTTCAAAGACAAACAGTGAGAAGGCCCCCAAACAGGGTGTAAATGATCCAAGCCTTCTCCTGTTCAACCAAGGGTTCTCCCCTTATACTTCCCTGTTTCCTTCTCCAGACCTAAGTCTGTAGAAAAGCATGCAGACAGATGTATACGAGTACCTGGAGGCAAAAAGCAAGCACACTGGCTTACATGGGTAGAAAAATTCAAATACTCTTTCACTTAGTAATTTTAATGTAAATAAACCTCAAATTTTAAATACGATCCTGCTCCCTGGAAGCTAACGGAGGTGTTCCCTTTGAGCTGTTTCTGCTCAGGAGGCTTTGTCCTGTGACAGAACATTAAGAACTTGGCTTGAAATGCATGGGGGTAATGAAAGAGTCCAGGTAACCTGTGCCAAATTATTGCATGCAAAATCCAAGAACCAAGAAAAAGGAAAATACTGATTTAGAATATAAAGAGAAAGAAGAACCAGTAAAGACGTCAACAGTTATTTCAAGAGCAGGAGTCATGAGTCCAGAATTTTATTTTGCCATTTAAAGTGTTTTTCAAAAGATAGCACTTTCAGGTATATTCCTTGTGGTGGTGTTTGTTGGCATTCACACTGGAAGCAGGAGAGTGATTTAGAAGGCTACAATAGAGAGGCTGTGCCAGAGGGTACGCCTGGGGGACTTAGTATCTGAGCCCAGAGTCCTTCTGGCATTCTTGGATAGAAAAGACAAGTTGGAGGCATAGACAGCTCTAGGTCCCCTAGCTCACACTAAGGTGCAGCTTGGCATGAATTAAAAAAAAAAACAAAAAAAAAAACCAATCCCTCCCAGGGGGCTCTGTTGCTGTTACCCTCATGTGATGCCTATTGTGCTGGTCATAGCTCTCCTCTGATGGAGACCACTGCTGAAACCCCACTGGCCTTAGGAGAACCCACCGTGCTCTTGGTAACCCTCCCAGCACAACTGAGACACATCATGACGGGACTTCTAGAGAGACTTGGCTGAAAACTAGAGGGGAACAGAAGCACAACATGGACTGAACTTAGCAACTTCAATGACAACGGCAAAGACTAATCTCAGCTTCCAGCAAGTCAGTCTAACTGAAATGCACTTCGAATGGGTCCTTGTCACTTAGGTCCTGACCAGCAACCCTGTGGCAGAGACCACTCAAAGTGCCCCTTCCCCAGAATACACCCAAACTCCCACTTCCCTTGGGACTATGGCCTAACCATCTTTCCCAATTTCGAAGGACTTGCAATCCAAGGGAGAGAGAGGACTAACCCCCCCCTTGTTCAGGCTCTGGGACTAGGCTTGCAGAAGGATACTTGATAGTAAGATAATTTACTCCACCTAGAGAAGGTGGGTCATCATTCCCTTACTCTCAGGATGGGATCTGGCCCGCAATTCCTTTCCTAGTCTTGTTCAGTGAGCCATGCAGCACACCTGTGGAGACCACCGGCCCTGTCCCAGGAGCAAGGGGTGAAGGGCAGCCTCCACCAGCACCAGCTTTCCCCAGCAAGAAGAACAAAAAGCAAGTCTGTGTTCATCTCCTGAAGCAGCCCGGTCTTGGCGCTCATTACTTATAAATGACTGTTGAGTTGAGAATTCACACGCCTCTCTCAGGAAAGCCACATGTTTCAACCTCAGGACAATCTACTCCTGTTTTAGTGTGAAGAATTTAACAATTCAGGGATACACTTTGCTAAAACATCTAATTTAATTGCTATACAGTTTACTCGGTATTTCAATCTTGAGTATTTATATTTGCTACACACAAGGCTTCCCTCAGGGCAGTATCTGGGTGCTTATCTTACACGTGCAAGACTAAAAAGGTTTTTTCCAGAACAAAAAGGTAGGCTACAAAGATACATTATAGTTTCTGGAGCAGAACACCAGAAACTGGAAAGAACGGCCTTATGACAACTTTCCAGCTTTAAAACACTGTATCCTCGGTTCCTTCTAGAATAACTAAAATTTATCCAACGAGAGCACTGGGGAAAACCTTGTTCAGGTGTCCCTGAAGAATCACTCCCTATCCTTCCTGTCAGACTCTCAGTCTCGCTTGATGTTTGGGGATTATTTTTGGCATACACCCTGGTCCATATTTCACACTTTTAAGGACCCAATTACTGACTTGTGCTATTGCAGAAGTAGGGATTTTTCTGTCTGACGTGAAATGCAGGGTATATGCCAACTCTTTGTACCTCCTCCTTATTTCCCTGCTCTGGTATCTGGTATGTCTGTGCGAGCTGTTTTTTTAATGAAATGGGATGGGATTGTCCTGTGACATCTCCAGGCAAGGGCTGTAAGCGCCTGTGTGCAGTTTTCTTTCTTTCTCTTTAGCTACCGTTGTCTGTGTGTGTATAGTGAGAACCCTTGAGATATACACCGTTGGCAACTTTAAAGCGTATAATGCAGTATTAGCCATACTCAGATCCCCCGAACTTATTCATTTTAGGACTGAAAATTTGTATCCTTAACCAATGTCTCTCATTTTCTCTACCTCCTAGCTCTACCTCCTCTTTCTCTATCTCCCCTCTACTCTCCTAGCTAACAATTGTTCTACTCTCTGTTACTAGGAGTCCCACTGTTATAGATTCCACATGTAAGGGAGATCAAACAATATTTGTCTTTCTCTGCTTGGCTTTATTCTCACTTGGCATCATGACTTTCAGGTTCAGCCATGTTGCAAACCACACATGGTTTTCTCACTTGTTTTTTCCCTTTGTTGAAAGACCTGCGGTGTGCCAGGTAGAAAGAAGGTGTACTATTCGTGGGTCCCAGAGTGAAGCCAAGTAAAACTGAGCTGAAGTCTAATTGTATTAGACAGTTAGAAAGAAGAAGCGACAAGTAAGTATTCCCTGTTGTAAGCCCTTGCAATTCCGGATTGTTTGCAATCCTTCTTTACCCTGGCTGATCATGCAGAAACACACTCATGAATATGGTACTTTCCATTAGCTGCAGAATAAAACCATATTGTCCTTAGCATGACACACAAGGACATTCAAAATTGGTCCAATGATCTGCTCCTCAGTCTACTTCTCCTGCCAGCCCGTACGGAGATATTTTATTTAATGCACACAGAAAATGGTAACATCAGAACATCACTCTGAACCCCTGTTTCCACCTCTCTGAGAGCCTGTGTGTCCCTAGCACCTGACCTACGGAGAAACAGAAATTGCTTCTGAATCCAGTGAATTTAAGGTGGGACTTACAGCTTACTATTAAATGGTTTACAGAATCGCTGGAAGGACTAAGGGAACCAAGGAGTGGAAGGAAGCCTGTCACACCCCAGAACCGGCTGACAAAGGAGCCACTGCTTCTACCACATTCACCAAACTGCCTTTTCTGTGTGGAGGCCGCCCCTCCAGCTGCCTGCTGCTAAGCCATGCCACTTCCGTGACAGCTGATGCCAGTGTCCCAGGACTCTTTCCTCCACCCCATTCCATCCTCAAGCCTCTCATACGCGCCTGTGGTTGGCAAAGTCCAAATCACACCCCCAACCACCAGCTGCAAGGTCGTCTGACAAATGTTCATAACTCCCAGGCTTGCGATCCAGACGGGCATCTTGGAAAGAGGTTGGAATAAATGCTGATAGGATCATTCCTTCATGATGGGATTAATGTTTTTATAAGAAGAGGAAAAGACCAGAGCGTGCTCGCTGGCTCTCTCTCTCTCTCTCTCTCTCTCTCTGTCTCTGTCTCTCGCCCTGCTCTGAGGATACAGTGAGAAGGTAGACACCTGCAGTTGGGAGGAGAGCTCTTACCAGGAACTGAATTGGCCGGCACCTTGATTTTGGACTTCCCAGCTTGCAGAACTGTGAGAAGTAGATCCACGTTAAGATCCCAACCCTGTCCCAGCAAGGTATTTTGTTGCAGTAGCTCAAGCTTCCCAAGGCAACCCTCCATAAAGAAGCTTCGGGCATCTTGTTTCCTGAAGACGCCTCCAGAGGTGTAGAATGTGAATCATCATTCCCATCTCTGAGATGAGAAATCTGAGCCTTGGGCATGCCACGTGGTGAAGCCAAGACCAAAACTCAGGTATGCTAGATACTTGCCCAACGCCCCTCTCCCTAAGCCCAGGAATCTAAATTTTTCTGTGCCAGGCCCTAAGACTTTGAAAATCTAGGCTGACAACGGCTGTTTCGAGGCATAAGGGCGTTATCAGAGGTGTGGGAGAGCTCCCCCAGGAACAGCCCGCCCTCCCACAGGGCGGGAGAGTCAGCTGCCGGGAAAATAATTAATCCTCAGTCCTCTGATTCCTATTAGGATAGTGTCTCTCTCATTTGTTATCTTTAAATGAAGTGAAGTGGGCGCTATCAGCAAAGTGGTGCTTCCTCCTTGGCTTGTTGGGAAGTTGGGGGGAAGCAAAAATATTTTCCACATTTTGATTTTCACTGGAAATTTTCACCAGAAGAGATAAGTCTTTGTGGGCCATTCATAGGCCTAGAAAATCCTACTTGCTGTTATACAAATCTAAGCAGAAAGGAGAATTGCTGATTTCCCTGGGAAATAATGAAAAGTCATTAATGCATTGATGCCTATGTGCATTTAGGGTTTCAGAGTGAGAACACTATTATAATGTTTTCAGTGGCATTTTTGAGAAAATGATTCACTCCCAGGCCAAAGAAGAAATAAATTTTAAAATTTGAAAGTCTGAAATATTAATTTCATAGCCTCTAAATCTAGAAATTATTAAATCCTGGAAGTTTAAGCCAGAGGAAATCTCAGAAATCATCAGTCTGGTAGAATTTAACCAAATTCAAAGCAAGAAACTCTTTGTTCAAATAAGATTTTATGGAGAATTCCCAACCACAGAAGAGCAACATTGTTCTTAAAGAAGTGGGGCCAGATGGTCAAGTCTGATGCATGTGACCACTTTTTCACAATGTTCCCACCCCCGCCATGTAACCAAAGAAAGCCAGGCTTCAAAAAATCCAGTTCCAAAGGCACAGAGATTGTCCAGCTCAAGGCCATATAGGGAACACTGGCTCTGGAACTTGGACCCACACCATCTGGTTTTTGTTCTTTCATTGAAAAATCCCTTGGACTTTTCTTTGGTGACTTTTGCCGATCTCCCTTTGCCCCATGTTCAAACACTCACAGGCGCTTCTCACTGTAGCTCCAGAGTCATCCCTTTTTGCTAGTAGATCTGCTGGGTGTCCTCTGACCTTGTGGGTCTTACCTTCTAGGCCCAGCCATTGTGCAAAGCACTCAGGATTCATGGGTGACAAGATAGTGTTCCTGACCTTAAGGGGTGGGAGGTGGGGTACAGTGGATTGTTGAGAGGGGAAACCCAGAGACAGCCAGAAGAATGAAAAGATAAAGACATGGTCTTTAGAGCAAATTCTAATAAATCTCGTACAACTCCTGGGACATGTTTTCCGTGCCCAGCTCATCATCTTTTAGGACTTGGATAGTTAAAGAGATGGAGCACGATAAACCATCCTTTCTCTACCCAAGCACTGCTCCAAATCCTCCAAATCCTTCAAGGCAATGGCATCGATTTGCATAAAAATTAAGTTACCTGATAGAGTTTTCTCAAACTAAGGTTTATCTCCCAAAGTATTTCTTAACCTTTGGCATCTACTACTGCTTCTCTGTCACTGGAGTTAACAGATGGCAAAATTAATGAGCAAATAGCAAAAGAATATTTATGCAAGACGTAGAAGCAAGTGATCCCGCTCAGGTTAGCATCTTGTTCTTTTGTGACCCAAGGGATCAAGGCGTTATGCTACATCCATTCGTACTGTATAAGCTGTCCTATGTTTGGTGAGGATAAATGTTAATTCATATGATAATGAGAATATAGATTTTTATCCTCAGATATGCTTAGGATATCTCTGCATCATTTTTATCCTCATATATGCTTAGGATATCTCTGCCCACTATAATAATAGTGGTAGTGTTTGAAAAGATAATAGGTATTGGAGAGGTGGGAGAGGGACTTCATCGCATATACTTGTTTATATGTAGAAATTTTTACCATGTGTGACTTTTTGGTTTTCAAAAAAATTACAATTGAAATACATGTGCTTTGAGCATACTGATGCTGGGGTCTCACCTCACAGGTTCTGAGTATGATCTGGGCACTGGGGTTTTTACAGGCTCCCCAGGTAATTAGAACATGCAGTCAAGACCAAGAACTGTTGCTCTCTGCTTTTATCAGAACTCTTTTCTATTATGTACTGATAACTGTAATTATTTAAGGCAGATGTTCCTAGATTTTTTGAGCAAGGAAGGGCTCCTTGAATGTCTGAAACTCTCATGGCTTTTCACATAACATATTTTTGGTATGTGTTGATTGCAAAAAGATCAAATATACAAAATTACTAACAATTAATTTTATTAAAACTGAACATATATTTGAAAAACAGTAGTAAGTATATAAATATGGGTGAGAAGCAATACCAAGGCTCTTTATGGGTAATTCTACATTTTTATATCTTTTCATCTAAGACTCGTGTATGTATAGGTACAAAATCTCCTTGCAAAATTCCTGGTTCCTTAGAAGTCCACAGCCCACAAAGTAGAAGTCACTGAATTTAGGAATTGCTTTTCTTGGACAAGATTGTTGGGAGACATTTTGACCTCTTGGGTGGTAAACAGCAAACAGCAGGTGTTTCCATAGCATTGACTTGAGATCTACTTGTTTTTTGTTATTGTTTTATTTAAATTTCTACCCACGTTCCAGTATTCTCTAGAATACAAACTCTGCCTTGCAATCCTATTTACAAGCTTTGCCTGAATATGCACCAGGCTTTTCTCTCTTGGTAAGTTTGCTGGGGCCATTTGCCTTGCTTGGAATTATAGCAGAGCACAAACCCTCGTAGGCCTCCTCCATCATAATGATGCCCCTGCTTAACCTAGGTTTTCATGAAAACCCCTCTTTTCACCCTTCCTTAACCCTGTGAGGTGACCAGCCCTTTTCCTGTTTGAAGTCAGTCTGGCTTTTCTCTTTGAAGATGTCCTGGCTCTCTTGAATTGGATGTCAATGGAAAGGCACTATGAGGATTTTTCAGAGCTACTGGCTGCTTTATGGAACCCAGGGAACCTTTGGACCTCCTCTGTAGAATGACAGTGTGAATATGAGAGGTGCATCAGAAGCTCATTAAAAGTAAAAAAATTGCCAACCCTGAATGCTCCATGCCATGTTACCCCCAATTTTACAGTTATGAATTACATTTACTCTTTTTCACTTCCAATCAACCATCAAGTTTCATTTGAGCAAAATTAACAGATGCTAATCTAAGAACTATTCAATATATTGGATTTTCTTAGATATATTACCACACCATGGTACAGGGTATGATTTTTACTAAGCCTTACACATTTTTCTGTCGGTTTTGAAAACTATGGATTTTTTTCTCCTCTCTTGTGCGTATCTGACTCTACCTTAAAGTTAAAATTCATTAAAGAAACAGAAAAGTAAAAAAAAAAAAAAAGAAAGAAAAAGAAACAGAAAAGCGTTTCACCCTTTGAATGGTGCAATATATACATAGCTCAACTTGTACCCAATTTGCAAGCAAGCAAGATTCCATCCATCCATCAACCTGTAGTAACTTTTATTTAATTGTATTTTAAAGGCATATGAGGTGGAAGTAGTAGCTGAAAAAGAGCCAAAATAGCCACATCACAATTAACTAATAGTGCCAAAGGGTTCACCAGAATTTGCTTTTAAGTCCTCGAGAAGAATGGCTTGTTCTTTTATAGATTTTCCTCTTCAGCTGTTTTTCAGCCATCCCTGTGAAATTGTTTTATAATAAAGTTTTCCTCTCTTTCCTCTTTTATATCTTTTTATTTAATCACGAAAGTAATACATGTCTATTATGGAGTATTTTGGAAGAAAAATTATGCATTTAAAAAAATCCTTAAAATCCCATTATAATTTACTATTCAGAAATAAGCATTAACATTTGGTTGCATTTCCTTTTCTCCTTTTTCTGTGTAAATGTGTGTGTGTGTGTGTGTATATATATATATACATTTTTGTATATACATACATTTTGTATATACATACAAGTGTATAAACAAAATAGAATATAGTATGCGTATGCATCTTTATGTTCTGCTTTTTGTTCTTAAAATCTATTATTAGCATTTGTTTCCCCATCCCCCATGTCCTCTGTTCTCACATTCATTCCCCCAATTCCCGATCTCATTTCCATCCTGTCTCCCTACTTAGAGTTTTCTCCATCCTCAACTTGCTGCCTCCTAGTCTATCCCCAATGCTGCAGTCAAAGGCATTTTTTTCCACTATGGTACCAATCACTTCACTCCCCTATTTTAAAGCCTTTGACATGTTGTCTCTTTGGTCACAGGATAAATGCAAATTCTCTTTATGTCCTGTATGATCTTCACCTCCCAACTCGGGCTTCTCTTTCTATCATAGCCAGATGTTCCCTCTCTCCATATATTTTGTGCTGTTGTAGCATTTCTCAAAGTGTGACTCACAGACTACCTGCTTTAGTGTACTTGGGGAACTTTTAAACAATGTGGAGTTTGAGATGACATTCTAGGTGCCCTGATCAGAAACTCTAGATGTCATTCTATTTTCAATTAGGTCTTTAAGTGGTTTTTTTTTACATTCTTTAATTTGTTTTTATTTATTTATTTATTTATTTATTTACATGTAATGTATTATTTGGTTCAGGGGTACAGGTCTGTGAATCATCAGTCTTACACGATTCACAGCACTCACCAGAGCATATACCCTCCCCAATGGGGATTTTTGAATACTCTACAACATGGAAAATTCTTTGCTAAGACCACCTAATAGAAAAATTAAAATCGATTATTTAGGCTTTTCTCATCCACTTCCATACCCCGTTGGATCCTCATTGCATTGCTTTGAAGTCATTTTTTTGTGGGGTTTTTTAAAAATTTTATTTATTTATTCGACAGAGAGAGAGAGATCACAAGTAGGCAGAGAGGCAGGCAGAGGTAGAGAGGGAAGCAGGCTCACCACTGTGCAGAGAACCTGATGTGGGACTTGATCTCAGGACCCTGAGATCATGACCTGGGCTGAAGCCAGAGGCTTAACCCACTGAGCCACCCAGGCACCCCTCTTTGAAGTCGTTTTTATCATCATTCTACTCATTCCACAGATGAGGAAACTATTCAGATCAATTGAAAACTTGAAGAGATTTTTCCAATCCACACTACCAATAAGATCTAGAGATAATATAACATTTAGTCTGCTCTTTCCTGAGCTTTCTACTGTATATTACCAGATTCCCACTTTGATCTGTAAAGGGAGAGACTTTGTAAAGGAGACTTTGTCCTCCTTCAAGACCATGGTGTCTACAGATGCTCTCTCCATAGCCCCGAACAAACCACCTTTCCAGTACACATGGTTGGTTGGCCTTCTACCACAAACACCTACGATTCTCTGTTTAATATCTTTCTTTTGATCTGAGCACAGGCAGGCTTGAATGCCAGAGAGTCAGAGCCCCCAGGAGCCAGTGGCAGATGGGAGCTAGAGGTAAATGTTACAGCCTTGTCACCTGGAGTGGGTGAGGGGACTTTGAGGTGTGTTCTACAAAGACACCCCAGAGATGTTCAAGTGGTGCACTGCTTCGCAAAGCTTCCTTTTATCCCCTTCCTTCCCTCTCCCATTTCACATTCTCATTCTGCCCTGGTACTTTCTGGGAATTACCTGCTAAGGAAACTACTTGAACTCACATCTTGTCTCTCAGTCTGCTTCAGGAACTCAACTTAAGGCAAAGACCCAGCTTTTAAACATGGCTTTTGAATTTCAAGTGACAGAAACACAAATCATGCAGTGATAACAACAACAGAAACTAATGCACATAGCTGAGAAGTCCAGGAACAGACCTGGCCTCTGACATGGTCAGCTGCTCACATGCAAAGGACGTTAACCTTTCTGTGGCTCTCTCTCTGGCTCTTCACCTCTCTCCCGGCCCTGACTTCCCTCTGTTTTGTTTTTCTTCATATCATTTTATTCTCAGGAAGTCATGATGCTACCTGAGGCAAAAGGAAAAATGTGCCCCCATTAATCCATATTTGTATACATTTTTAATGTCTAAATTTTTTTCCAGAATTAGATTTTTATTTTTACTTTTTTTATTGTTGTTGTTTAGTTTTCTTTTCATAATCATAAATTTAACTCTGCAATCCAGCTGGAAGACTTGGAAGGGAATAAGGACAATATGGAAGCCATAGAATGGTAGCAAGAGTACAAAGATTATAGGTTGTTTTGAGCAGATGGGGCTAAAGGGGTACTTTCCTGAGCCGCAGAAGGAATGGTTTTGTAGTTAAGATAAAACACAAGTCAAATTTGTTAGATTTGTCCACAGTCAGCAATGGTGACCTTCTTGCTGATCTTCTTGCTATTCCTGGACCCAAACCGCTCCATGGCTTCGGTAATATCCATGTTGTCTTTCACTTTGCCAAAGACTACATGCTTTCCATTCAGCCACCCAGTCTTAGCAGGGCAGATAAAAAACTGGGAACTGTCTGTGTGGGGTTCAACATTTGCCACAGACAAGATGCCAGGGCCCATGTGCTTCAGGATGAAATTCTAATCGTCAAACTTCTCCTCATTGACGGACTTGCCACCAGTGCCATGATGGCCTATGAAATCCCCATCCTGGCACAGAAATCCCAAAATAATCCTGTGAAAGTAGGAACCATTAAAACCAAATTCTCTTCCTAATGCTCAGAGCATGAAAGTTCTCTGCTGTCTCTGGAACTCTATCCCAAGGGCTCACTGTCCACAATGATGTTGAAGAACATGGTAGGTTGACCATGGCTGGGAGGTGCAGGTGACTCTGGGATGATGGTGTTTGCAAGGTCTGGAATTAGATGTTTAAAATATTGATGATGAGTTTGCTTTCACTAGAGTTAAATTGTAATAAATTATCTTCAGAACAAATAAAATACTAATGCTTAAAATATTATTCTGAGTTTTAATACATATGCTTTTCAATTTTTTCAAGATTTTTTCCAACTACTCTAATATTCTAGGGAAAAAATGGCCATTAAAAATATATAGAGAGGCACTTAGGTGGCTCAGTCAGTTAAGCGTCTGCCTTCGGCTCAGGTCTTGATCCCAGGATTCTGGGATCGTGTCCCACATTGGGCTCTTTGCTCAGCAGGGAGCCTGCTTCTCCCTCTGCCTACCTCTCTCTCTCTGACAAATAAATAAATAAAATATTTAAAAAATATATATCAAGGGAGAACATTTTTCCTTTTACCTGAAGCTCCAATAGAGCTCAATATATTATCTTCATTTAAAATTTTGATATTTTGTCCTAAATTATTTTAATTAATTTTCATTTTTAAAATGTAAATTCAAATTATAATCTATCTTTATTTCTGAATCTTTTTGGCACATCCTCAAATTTTGCAAACTGGTGTAGCCACTGTGGAAAACGTCTGGAATTTCCTCAAAAACCTAAAAATAGAACTATCTTATGATCCAGTAATCACACTACTGGACATTTACCCAAAAGATACAAAACACTATTCAAAGGGATACATGTACCCCTGTGTTTATTGCAGCATTATCTACAATAGCCAAATTATGGAAGCAGCCCAAGTGTCTGTCGATAAATGAATATATAAGAAGATATGAAAAAAGAATAAAACCTTGTACTCCTGGGGCTAATAATACATCATATGTTAATAAAAAAATAAAATAAAATAAAAGAATGAAACCTTGCCATTGCAACAACACGGAGTGAGTTAAGAAATACGCTAAATGAAATAAGTCAACTAGAGAAAGACAAGTACCCTATGACTTCACTCACATACAGAATTTTAGAAACAAAACAAATAAGCAAAGGGAAAAAAACAAGACAGAAAGAGCAAACTAAGAAATAGACTCTTAATTATAGAGAATTGACTGTTGGTTACCAGAGGGAAAGTGGGAGGGGGGATGAGGGAAATAGGTGATGGGGATTATGAGTACACTTACTGTGATGAGCACTGAGTAATGTATAAAAATTTTGAATCATATATTGTACACCTGAAATGAACGAAACACTATATGCTAGGAGATTAAAAGATTAATATAAATTAAATTAAAATAAACAAATAGGTGCTCCCTTCTTATGACCACTTCAAGAGAATCACCACATCTCTCCGATGGCATGATCTGTCCAGTGGTTGAACTTGCTGCTAATTTGGCCGCATGGTTAGCGGCCCAGTCCTCTGCTGATCGGGGCTGTTGTACCCTACCTGTAAGATGCTTGCTCATAGCCCCCTCCATACTATCCAGGCACTCACAACTTGAGTATATTTGGGAACAGGAATCTCTTCTAATCAGGATGGTAGCTGAAGCAGTTCTCACTGAGCAGCTTATTTCAGCAAAAAGATTTCAACCTAGGGCTCCCTCCTCTTGAGTTGTAGAATTCTCTACATGAGGGCCAGAATTTCTCAAATTGTTTCATCCCCTCAAGACCACACTGCTCATCTTCTTCCTGTCTTTGAACTTAGTGCATAGCCCAGGACTCCTCAGAAAACTCTGCACTAGTTCCTTTAAGAGGGATACTAACTGACACTTTGCGTTAATTGATCTCTCCAGTGGAAGTAACCATCTCTTACCCATGGGATCACTTCTTACACATCCAGGGCCACCAGGCACCCCAGTGCCCTAGCCCACTCTCCTGAGCACAGGAAGAAGACTGTCAGTTACCTAGGGCTCTCCATAACAAGTCCTACTGACCATCTCCTTTCTCAAGGACTACTGCATTTCCTAGAATCTAACATCTTTTCAGAACTCCGTTTAGTTTTCTTAGACACATGGTGAGTGAGAATATTTTAAAAAAAGTTAATTTTTATATCCTAGTATTTTTATATCCTAGTAGCCAACAGTCAAATTAAATTTAAGAAAATAATGCCATTTACAAATAAGAATATGAAATCCTTAGGGATGACTCTGACAAAAGCTGGACAAGACCAATACCCTAAAATCTAAACATTACTGAGACAAAGTAAAGACCTAAAAGCATGGAGATGCGGAGCATACTATGGATCAGAAGACTCACTGTTGAGGAGTCCAT
The DNA here is from genome assembly GCF_020171115.1 of Neogale vison. Classification (NCBI taxonomy): domain Eukaryota; kingdom Metazoa; phylum Chordata; class Mammalia; order Carnivora; family Mustelidae; genus Neogale; species Neogale vison. The sequence goes on along the minus strand of NC_058093.1, from coordinate 92,414,897 downwards.
TCTCATATCTATAGATTCAACACAGTCCTTTTCAAAACTCCAACAGAGGTTTCTTTCAGAACTTTAAAAGCTGATTCTAGGGCATCTGGGTGGCTCAGTTGGTTAAGTGTCTACCTTCAGCTCAGGTCATGATCCCAGGGTCCTGGGATCAAGTCCTACATCAGGCTTTGTGCTCAGCTGGGAGTCTGCTTCTCCATTAGCCTTTCTCCCTGCTTGTTCTTGCTCTTACTCTCTTTCAAATAAATAAATAAAATCTAAAACAACAAAAAAGAAATTTAAAGGCCCATTCTAAAATTCTTACTGAAATGCAAATGACCTCAAATGGCCGAAAGAACTTTGCACAAGAGAACCAAATTAGAGAACTCAAACTTTTTGACTGCGAGTTATTACAAAGCTGCAGTAATGGGGGCAGTGTGTGGTATTAGCTTGCCGATAGGCAAATTGATCAATGGAACAAAACAGAGGCTAAAGAAATAGACCTACACACAACAATCGATTGTTAGTGAAAGTGCAAAGACAATTCAGCAGAAAAAAGATACTCTAACAAATGGTGCTGGGACAATTAGAGATCCATATGCAAAAAAATAAAACACGAATTTCCATCCATGCCTCACACTGTAAGAATTAACTTAAAATTAATCATAAGCCAAAATGTAAAATCCCAAACTATAAAATTTATAGATCCATAAAGTGAAAAATAAGCTGGTCTTCATAAATATTAAAAACATCTAGTCTTTGGAAGATATCATTAAAAGAATGAAAAGTCACACCTTTGTGGGAGAAAATACTTGCATTTGAAAGGCATATATCTAATAAAGGACTTGTATTTATATACATATATGAATTATTATATATAATACATTAAATATAATAACATGGATAAACCTCAACATATTATGAAAACTAAAAGTAGTCAGATTAAAAAAGGTATAACTTTTGATTCCAGTTCTATACATTTCTAAAAAATGAATGCTTACATATATTATTGAAAGCAGAGCCATGGTTATCTGGGGTTGGGGGATGGGGTAGAGGGAAAGGAATGGAGGTCAGGAGGGAGGGATCAAAGTGGCATGAGGAAACTTTGGAGGTGATAGCTATGTTCATGTCAAAAGTTACTTTAAACTCTGCACTAAACATGTGCGGTTTAGGGGTGCTTGGATGGCTCAGTCAGATAAGCCGCCAACTCTTGATTTCAGCTCAGGTCATGATCTTAGGGTTATGAGACTGAGCCCTGGGTTGGGCTCCCCGCTCAGGGGGATTCTGCTGGAAGATTATCTCTCTCCCTCTCCATTTTCCTTGTCTCCCACATGTCCTTACTTTCTTGATCTGTCTGAAGTAAATAAATAAGACTTTAGAAGAAAATAAGCATGGGGCACCTGGGTGGCTCAGTCGGTTAAGCATCTCATTTCAGCTCAGATCATGATCTCAGGGTCCTGAGCAGGGACCCTGCTTCTCCTTTGCCCTCTGCCCCACCCCACCCCCCTGCCAAACTTGCTATCTCTGTCTCTCTTTCAAATAAATAAATAAAATCTTAAAAAAAAAATAGGTATGGGCAGTTGATTTTCTTCCAGTTTAACAACAAAACTGTTTAAAACAAAACACACACATAGCACCCATCTTAGGATATTATAAAGCAGACCCCTCTCTGCTTTTCCAAGGTTTTGATACAACATATGTACCATTAGCATCCCAGTCCAGTTAGTTTATTCCCCTTCTGTTTGCAGCACAACTCAATGTAAAGTAAGTGTGTTATTCTTGAACATGTCACCCAGGAAGGCTTAAGGGTGGCTGACTCAAGAACAGGGAAGACTGTTGTTTCTCACTTAAATCCTAAGAAAAGCCACAATCTCCTCTCCATTTGTGTTCCTCCTCTCAGAAGTAGCCTCTTGTAGTCTGAGTGCTTTTCACTTTTTCTTCCTATTGTTTTAAAACCTCTTTAATTCCTTAATTCTTCCTAAGAGCAGTCTAAAGCAGTGTCCCTCAAGTACGGTCCACAAGTGATCACTGATCCACAACAGGTAAGTACACAGATTGGAGAATATAGGAACGATTATACAATTTCAAAGAATAACTGTACATCTACTAGGCCTAATAATTAAAAATTGGGGCTTTATTTTATATGTCTTTTTATTGTTTTTTTTCTATTATTTTAAAAATTATAAGTTATTTTAATGAAGAATATACGACTTTCCATTTGCAAAATAATTGAACCAAATAGTAGCATGGAAAAATATTTATAACTACAAAATAAAAAGAGACTTTTTAAAAAAACATATTGACCAGGAGGCCTAGGTGGCTGATTCGGTTAAGCATCTGCCTTTGGCTCAGGTCATGATCCTGGAGTCTTAGAACAGGGTCCCACGTCAGGCTCCCTGCCCAGAACAGTGTTGGGAATATAGTATCTTCTGGTTTTGTTTTGTTTTGTTTTGTTTCGTTTTTTTAAGATTTTATTTATTTATTTGTCAGAAAGCGAGCGAGCAAGAGAGCACAAGCGGGGAAAGTGGCATGCAGAGGGAAAAGAACTAGCAGACTCCCAGCTGAGCAGGGAGCCCACTGAGGGACCCCATCCCAGGATCCTGGGATCATGACTTGAGCTAAAGGCAGATGCTCAACCAACTGTGCCACCCAGCCCTCTCTTCTGTTCATTTTTTAAAAATTGTATTTTAAGGATGTATCCATTCAGGGACGCCTGCGTGGCTCAGTGGGTTGGGCCGCTGCCTTCGGCTCGGGTCGTGATCCCAGGGTTCTGGGATCGAGTCCCACGTCGGGCTCCTTGCTCAGCGGGGAGCCTGCTTCTCCCTCTGCCTCTGCCTGCCTCTCTGTCTGCCTGTGCTCACTTGCTCTCTCTCCCTCTGTCTCTGACAGGTGGGTAAATAAAATCTTAAAAAAAAAAATTAAAAAAAAATATTTAAAAAAAAAAAAAGGATGTATCCATTCACAAGCACTTAGAAATTAGAAAAACAAAAAGTGTAAGACAAAAAACTGGACCTTTACTACAGATGGTTTGAGGGACGCTGACTTAATGGGTCTTGTTTATCATTTACACACATGTATTAACTGAGCCATAGGAAAGTTCAGGGACTTGCCCAAAAGCTAAGAAGTGGCTAGATCATAGGACTGGCAGATCCCTGGATGCCCTCCTTGTGTTCTCAGTCCCCTTCTGCTGTGCAATCTCTTGCTGTTAGCTTGATAATACATTGAGCTTAGGTCGTTCAAGTGTGTGAGGTGTTAAGTTCTGGCTCGCAGGGGACCAACAGCATGCCCTTACTCTGAATGTTTCCCCAGACCACTGTGACAGATGACACCCCAGAAGTTGTGCAGCGGGGTTCTCACCCCGACTGGCTGGCAAGCAAGGCCTGGAGTTTCATTAGTACTGGATTCGCCTTGCTAAGTAAACATGCTTATTTGGTTTTAATATATTAGGCTTTGCTATTCGGAGCTAGATTAAACTGTCAATCATCTCCCCCATATTTCATATTGTTTCCTCTGGGCAGGGGCATGCGTGATGTTACACATGTCTCGCCAATAAAACAGCCCTCTGGATTGAAATCTGTTCGGGACTTAGAGCAAGATGTCAAATTAATTGTACCGAAATAATGAGTTAGCACCAAATGCTAATTAAATATTGATGAAAGTCATACTTTCAATTATCTTCATTATGGCCCCATGTTTTATGTAGGCATTAAATGCTTGCAGAACGGCTACGTCTGGTAATTAGCTCGGCACTATTAAAAAAAAAAAAAAGAAGAAGAAGCCCATGTTATTGCCCTCCATATTAAAAGCACTTAGAAACCACTTGGAAAATGGAAACTCAGAAAAGAGGCAGTCCTTTTTTTCTGAAAATGTTTGAAATTCTATGAATTCTGTACTTCCTGTTCATAGTAGTAATGGATACTCTCTCTCTCTCTCTTTTTCATCTTTTCAGCTGGGCGGATTAAAAGTCAGAAGGCCCCTTGGAGTCCTCGCTGAGCTCTGCTGAATCATGGCTTTTCCCACCCTGGTTAACTTCCGGCAGCCTCTCCTTTTAAACACCTACCTGGCCTTTTACCCTATTCCTGCCTGGAGGTACGATGGCTGCTTATGGCAAATATAATTCCATTTATGGAATCGTGTTCAGATGTTCCTCAGAGCACAGTCCTGGCGCTACGGGCTTCAGAATCACCTGGGTTGTTATTTAGCGTGTAGACTCTCCAGCCCCCTACAGGTGACCCGGCACAGGAGGAGGAGGCCAGGCCTGTGGATGGTACATTTTGACAAATGATACATCACGGCATTTTCCATCCTGGCTGCATAGTAGGACAGACCTGGGATTTTTTTAATAGAGACTTCCCCAATCTTACTAAGGGCCACGGTAAACACGGGTATGTGTGAACATACAAGCACATGCACAAACATGTATTTTGTGATTCTAATGTGTCATTAGGGCGGGGAACCAGTATAATGGGACCTTAAACAGTATGTATGCTCTGCCGTCCTTTCTGCTTGGAAAGTTCTTCCCACTTCTATGCTTGAAAATTTCCCTTTCCATTCATTGTTAATGATGCACCTTCTTTGGAAATGTGAACATACTCTGTGCTGGTTGGTCATTTGTCTATCTGTTTTCAGATCCACTCCTTTCAATATAAAACACCCTCAAGGGAAGAATTAAGTGCCACAGCCACATCTTATCATGGAGCCATGGAAGCAAGCCTTGGGCACATGTGGGGCATCCTGGCTCTATCATTTATTGTCTGCGTGACTTTACATAAGATATTTAACTTCTCTGACCCTCAGTTTCCTCATCTGGGAAAGGGAGGTAATAAAATCCACTTCCTTGGTTGACATGAACAGCAAATGAGATACTGTTAAAGCAGGTGAGCCCAGTGGTTGGTCTCCAGGCGAAGGTATAACATAAAGAGACTGCTATCTGAACTGCATGACATGTGGGAAAGGACCTGGAAGAGATTCATAGTAAATACTCCATAAATGCCATTTTAAAAAAATTAATTGGATTCCTCAGCTGTCCTATATTCATTCACTGAGTTGGGGTAGAAATGGGAAAAAGAAGGAACATTAGGGAGAGCTGGTTCTGTTGATGAAGGTTCTTGCTTCAGGCACAGGCTAAAACATTCTGTCCTATAGAACGTGGCTTCTTTTCATCCCCAGCTCACAATCCTCCAGTAGCTTCCATGTGAAAGTCGAAGTCCTTACCTTGTATGGTCCAGTCCTGGTCACTTGTTTAAATCAGCTCCACCAGGATCCCCTCGCTCACTGGTTTCAAGCCACACAGGTCTTTGTGCTACTCCTAGAACAAGCCAAGCAATGGCCTCTGAGGGTCTTCATGATTTCCGGCCCCTTCTGCTTGGACCCCGTCCGCCATCATGGCACTCATGGCGTCCTCATTTCACTCCAGTCTCTGCTTAACTGTCACGGCCCCAGAGAGACTTCCTTGGCATCTCTCCTCACCCTGCCTTGTTCATCTTCGCGGCATTTCCCCAGAGTACTGTCTGCTTATATCATCATCAGTCTGTCTTTCTAGAAAGTAAGCCCCATAACAACAGGGACGTTATGGGTTCACCCATGGATCTGGAAGACTGCTTGACAGGGATAGAATGAATTCATGACTGAAGGCTAGAAGTGAGAAGGGAAAGAGAAATACTGTTGCTGAGCATTCGCAGGCTTTCTAGTCACTCTTCAGGATAGTCATGTTCTCACTATTCCACACTCGGGCTCAATACTCACAGGCAGGAAGCGGCTGCTGCTGCAAAGTCACAACGTCCAAAATCACAATTATGATCTTTCCCCTCAGTAGGCTCCGCTCATGTCGAGTGGTGGACCTGCTGGGATTAGAACTTGGCTTTGAACCTAAGGCTATCCAACTCTTAACTACAGCAATTTCCTTCAACCAAGGGGCCAGAGAGGAGTAGAGGATAGAGAGTTCTGCCTGGAAGCAAGAACCGGGAGGCATCTCCTGCAGGGGCCTGTCTCGGCCCAAGTGCTTGGAGGATGCTGTGTTCCCATTCTCCCTGTCAGACTCCCAGACCGCTTAGATTCTCGCTCTTAGAGTTTACATTTGTTCTTTTGCTTCTCTCAACTTTTAAAGCCATGACTGTATATCACCTTTCAGGAGGCACACTGCCTCATTTAGAGCTATTAAGCTATTAAGATAAGGGAAGCGAAAGCTTAATTGTTGGAGAGTGAGGAGGTAGGTACTGCTTTGGATCTGAAAATGAGGTGTGCGAGCCAAAATTGGATTTGTGGGCATAGTTGCAGCTGAAACAGGGCCACGCTGCTAAAGGGCAGCTGAAATTCACTCATTCACTCACTCATTCATTCATTCTCTCTTTCAGGTAGTGATAGAGCTCCTATTATGTGTGAGGCACTGATCTAGCATGAAAGATATAACCACAAAAAAAAAAAAGAGAAAAAAAATGGCTGGCACTGTCCTCACATATCTGATATTGTAGTGTGAGAGGGACAACAAACATATAAAAATTAAATATCTAACAATATTAGGTGATGATAAGCATTTTGAAAAAAATTAGTTTAAGGTAAGGAGCTAATAGGGAAATGGGACTAGGTTAATTTATGTTTTGTTTGTTTGTTTGTTTGTTTGTTTTAGGTTAGTTTAAATGAGTAGTCAGAGAAGACCTTTTGGAGGAGGTGACATTTAAACAAAGATCTAATGAAATAGGCCACATGGATACAAAAAGAAATTTCCGAGCAAAGGAAGTAAGTAACATAGGAAGAAGTTTGGTTTACTGTTCAGTCAGCAGAAGCTAAATGTTTCAACAAACGTTGGAGGAGGTCACTGAGCATATATGAACACTAGGTAACCTTGGAACTGGACCCCAACAGTCAGAGACTCCTCACTCCCTTCCCTATCCTTGAAATGTGCATTCTGTTTGCCCTCTCCAGTCCCAGAAACTGTCCAAGGACACAGCCCTAAGACAGCGATGTGATGCTGAGACTACCGGGATGGTATACATGAGGAAACCCAGTTAAGACTGCCATCTCAACTTCCAAGATTTGACAAGTGGAGGCAGAGATCTACTTGCGATGTGGGCACCCAAGACAAACCTCGTAAGTAAGTTCCCTTGCTTATTAAACCTACCACCTACCAATCTGGAGTGGCCTGCCTCTCTCTTTGACCTCTCCCTGTCCTACATATGAGCCAGTTTTAGATTATAACAGGGAAGTTCCTGAGGTGACTGGGAACCCATACCCATTCCACCTGTGCTCATCATGGAAACTCAGTGGTTTCACATAAAAGATGCTTATATCTTGCTCACTGCAGAGGTCAGTGTGGGTCTAGTGGATGTGTTTTCCCATACTGTTTCCAGGACCCAGGACCCTTCCCCTGGTGGCTCTACCGCCCTCCAGCATCCTGGCTCCTCTCTATCCTAATGGCAAGTGATGGGAATGTGTCATATGGAAAGTTTTTATTGGCCAGGTCTGAAAATGGCACATATCACTCATTTTCTTGTTTTGTCAGCAAGAATCCAGTCACATGCCCATCCTGTACATGTAAAATGCAACTTAGCTGTGTGTTTGGGAAGAAGAGAATCCAGGTTTGGGAAGCAGCTAGCCCATCTCTTTCCAGCATACATAAAGAACATAGAGGAGGAGCCAGAGTGACTGTTTCTGAGGGAAGGTGACATTTGAGAGGTGAGCATGTTCCAGGGCAGGTAAGGCTTCAGGTCATAGAACAGACTTTGTGTTATTTTCCTGAGTATATTGGCATGCTACCAGAAGATTTTAAACAAGGGAATGATATGCTTGGATTTCAATTTTCAAAAAGAACTTGAAAGCTCTTTGGAGACTATAAAGTAGGGACAAGAAAGGCTATGATAATAATTCATGGGAGAGGTGATGAGAGCAGGGACTAAGTTGTGGCTATGGTGAAGTGCTGAAAAGTGGTCTGACTGAACACAGTTTTGAAGGAAAAGAAAAGAGGAGTTACTGTTACAATGGATGTGGAGCTTGACAGAAAGAGAGTAATCAATGATATTTGCTCAATGTTTTGTCTGAGAAATTAGGTAAATGGTTTTGCCCTTTACTAAGATGGCAGAGACAACGGGTTAGAAATGGAGACTTCTCTTCCAGACATTGTGCTTATAATGCATGTTGAACAGCCAAGTGAAGCTATCAACCAGGCAATTATAGATAGGAAGCTCATGGTGGGAGAGAAGGAAGAAGGGATAGGGACTGGAGGTATAAAATTTGGGGTTATCAGGGAGCTGGTATATGAAATCAAGAGATTTTCAGGAAGTCACTGATGTCAGTAAAGAAGAAAGAATTTTTAGGACCACGCTCAGGAGCATTTAAATATTTAAAGTTCTAATCACAGACTCATGGACTAAGAAATAGAAAAGCTGTAAGAAGTTATTAGGTCAAACCTCTCATTTTTCAGGGAAGACACTAAGCTTGAATGATTCCATTGTTTACCTAAGATCACATCATTTGTGTTCACTGAACTCAGCTATAATCCAGATGCTAAAGGCGACTCGCCCACAACTTCCTCGTCTATCTTATCATCAAAATACTAATTCCTGTGGTGAAAGATAAGAGAAGGGACTCAGTGAGAATCAAGAAAAAAGGAGGGAAATAAACTGCGCTGGAGAATATGTTTGCCACCCCCCATCCTGCTTTTCGTTGTTCTAATCACTGCAGAACACATTCTATGAAAGGGATAAAGTATTAGGTCACTTTCATATTCTTTCAGTTCTGAAGAGACTGAACAGTAGCCAATCCTGAAACACATTTCAGATGAAAGGGGGGAAAATATGATGAACTACTGGTAGGGAAAAAAAAAGGGGGGGGAATTGCATCCAATGTCTTTATATCAGAAAGCAGAAGTTAATCAGTTTTGCCTTTTTTCTGGGAGCTCCGGATTTGTGCTGTGGCTGGGGATTTGGGCTGAAGGAAGGGAAAGGAGGCCAGACACATGGTGGAAGTAATGGGGGAGCCCAAAGGAGTAGCACAGTCTCAAGGGTCTCAAGGGGCAGGCCCCATTCAACCATACTGGGAAGGAGTCAAATTGGGGGACTGAAAAATAATACAATAGTGAAAGTATAGATGATCTGAGAAGACGATATCCGGAATGATAAAGAAACTACATCTAGTGAAGAAAAAGATGAACCTTGCCAAGAGAGTGTCCCTTTACCTTAGTGGTTGAAACACACGATGTTGAATGGTGGTTTTCTGACTCCATCATCTCTTTAGACTTACTAATTGGCAATCTACTGTAAGGTAAACTTTCCCTTCTTCCTTTGTTTATTCATTTTTATCAGCATATACTAATGACCTTCTGTTTTACTTAAGGGGTTGCAGTATGTTAAAATGATTATTTTAATATTCAAACACTCCTGTGTTATGCCAATGGGAGCCCCTTTAAACTGATTTGGGTGGCCTTCTAATATCTCCTCTCCATCATTCTTGAGTGTTTCAGTACTTTCCGGCACAAAAAAATTTAGCTTTATTTTGTATTTTTCTTGTCTTAGTCCTGGAGAAAGCCATTTCTTCAAGAACCCTAATTCCTTTTAATGGAGAATGATAATAAGAAATCAAGATCTAACCTTCAGAGTGTTCTTGCTTCTAGAGCCTCTCATAGGACCTCAGGAGGAAATCTATATACATATGTAAATGTATACATTTGCATCTCTTTATCTCTTTGTCTATCTATCTGTCTGTCTATCACAAGATAGTTCAGTCCAGCACTATTAATATTTATTAGCATTCCCCTCTCCTTAATTGTAACTTCCCTATCTGGCAATAAAATACCTGGCTTCCATTATTCTCAATGTATTTATTTTTATGCTCAATTTCTTGACCATATCAGGTTAAAATTTGACCCTGGACACATTAGTCCCTCCTATTATATCTCAATCCCCACTGAGAACTCTAGCCCAAAACTTGGACTCAAAGAAGGGGAAGAAGGAAGTCCTCTATGTCTTCCAGGAAAGGAGTCATTGAAGGGGTTTCTCAGATTTGTTGTCAGCTATAGTGACAACATATAGTGAAATATGCCCTAGTTACCATCTGTGGTTCCTCCTCTATTGTTTACTTTTGTTGCCTACAGAGCCACTTGCCAAGGCCTCACTGTTTACAATGACCACAAGGTGCATAAGAGCTTGTCTGTCAGCAGCCAGTGTTGCTCAGTGAGCCCCCTGCAGCCATGGGGCACAATGCCCACCAGCACTTCTCTGCCTTTGTCCACCACTTAACCCCAAGGCCACTCAGCTTAAGCCCAGAGGTTTCAGGGTTCCCTCAGTTTCTGGTTATCACCAATGCCCTGATGACTTTTCAAAACTCTCATTAAATAACAAACACTAACAAAGACAGTTCTGTCTTTCCTGCCATTACATTTTTATCATAGAGATGCAAGTATAGTTTATTGGCTAAATGGGGAATGATATCTTTTTGCTTCTTGTTTCCTGACTTCCCCATCAGGTTTCCCCATCTACTCCCCACTTTTATAACGTTCAAAGTCTCCTGTTTTTCTGAATAACAAGATATGCGCCAAGTATATTGATGAATGTGAACAGGTCCTGAAAGAAAGAGGTTGGAATGACATCAGGTCTAGAGCTCGATCAATCCCCACACAGTTCCCCATCTCCTTAATCTGATGATCTCTTTTACTATTTCTTTAAAGATTTTATTTATTTATTTATTTTTCAGAAAGAGAGAGAGAGAGAGGGCACAAGCAGGGGGTGCTGCAAGCAGAGGGATAACCAGGCTCCCCGCTGAGCGGGGAGCCCAATTCAAGACCCAATCCCAGGATCATGACCTGAGCCGAAGGCAGATGCTTAACTGACTGAGCCACCCAGGTGTCCTTGATCTCTTACTTGTAATACTCAAAGAACAGGCTAAAAACAGCTTCTAAAGAATGGGCTGGACAGCTTCTTATAACTGGCTGGGCTCTGAGGAGCTCTCAAGAGAAATGTTCTTCTCCAGAGCTGTGCCAGCCATATGGGACTCACACTAGAACCAGGCTAAGTGGTACAATAGCAGTGTAGGGATTGACAGATCATCCTTGGATTATACAACAATGGTGGTCAGCTTCCATATCTTTTTCATTTAAAGCATAGCTCTGTGTATGTCCTACATTTCAGATAGTGCTAAGTAGTGAGGTTACAGAGTTGAATACTTTTACTACCACTATTAATAAATCATCCTTTTCCTCAATAATAATTCACTGCCTAATTTAAGAGACAAACAAGTGAACAAATGATTGCAGTGCATTATGCTTGGTCAGGTGCCAGGAGGATGATAGAAATGTAGAACAAATAGGAACTGGCAGAGATGGGTGAGGAAGACGAGGTCATGAGTATTAGGAGGACAGCAGAGTTAGCCAGCATACAAAAGAAATAAATAGAATACATAAATACAATATAATGGAATATAAAGAATACAATAGAATATTATAATATAAAGAATATAAAGGAAAAGAATATAATAGAAATAAAGTCTTTGAGGTGATAGAGAACTTAACACCTGGAGGCGGGGGTGTTAATTAGCAAGAATGTCAAGAAATAGCACCGTCATACACCGAGGTTCTGTTGTACAGTATAAATTGGTACACTTTTCCTGGAGGGCTAGTCATATTTCAACACCCTTGGCCTGTGACCCATCAGTTCTACCATTATGAATATATCCTAGGAAAATAATCAGAGAGGTAAAAAAATATGCACAAGATGTTTATCTCATTATTATTTTCAATAACTATTTATAATAGATAAATAAAGTGCATAAATTGAAGAGAGTTGTTGGGGTATTTCTTTCCCTGTTTCCTTCTGCTCCCGGCTAAGTCTCTCGTGGTCTTCATCCCCAGTAGGGCTCCAGCTCTTATTCAACATCTCTTCTTCTGTAGTTCCAACTCACTGGGTTTGTGTGACACTGTTCCCTTTCCTTCCCCTTCAGGATGAGATATAGTAGGAATTTCCCACTGATGCCTTCCCTGGGTGCCTCAATATGCTTTGGTAGCTCCTCTCTCCTTGCAACATCTCCAAAAACAGCCCACTTATTAAATTTTCTTCAAAATACCTCTTTAGGGTATCTTCTGTTTCCTGCTAGAATACTGACTAATAGATACATCTCTTTAGCTCTTAAAGAGCCATTTGAAAGCTAGAGTTTTAATAGTTCTACAATTATGGCCCTAAATGGATGGAACCATACAATTATGGCCCTGAATGGATGGAACCATAAGTAGTCTCTCTTATTCTCAGTTGACTATAACACAAGTAAGTGAGCACACCGGGATTTGGGAGCTTTGCTAAGTGATAGGGAAGAGCAACGAACAAGAGCAACTAAGAAGAGGTCCCTCGTCCAAACAAGCTGACAGTCTAGTCACAAGGACAGTGCTTTGCTTATACAAATTATTTATCCCTTCTTTATCATTGCATCCATATTGTACCCTGGCCAGATATCATGTAACTAAGATTGCATCTCAAGACAACATCTATTAACAAGCACATGGTCTCTAGACACGGCTATTGTGCTATAGACTATTATGTTCATTATCACCTCATAGAAAATCAAATAAAAATAATATTTGATGATTTGTAGTTTCATGGGCCTATCCTTGGACTAAGGTGTTCATATTCAGCATAGGGTTTTCTATGTTGATACTCAGACAGGATCTATGTATGAGTCAGTTGAGAAGGTCTGGTGATGAGAGAGTTAAAAATTTTCTGTTGGATAACATTTTCTGTTGGATAACACCAGGATGTTTTGAAGTGTTTTCTCCTTCACTTGTTTATTAAACACATATTACTTGTGAGTGAGTTAATTGCATTTTGCCCGTTTTCTCCCCACCTCTCACTACAATGAACAGAAAGGTGACCATTATTTATTTATTTTTTTTAAGATTTCTTTATTTGAGAGAGTGGGGGGAGGGGGAGAAAAACCTATTGTATAGATGTGCCTCATTTTTCTTAACCAGTCTCCTATCTGAAAATCTCAGTTGTTTTAGTATTTCATATTAGTAATGACACTTCAGTGAATATCCTTGTTGCTCAGTGTTCACTCTTATCTGTGACTTGCTCCTAAGCAGTCCACTAGCAGGGCCAAAGAATAAGCAAAACCATAAAGCTTTGAAGACATTGTCAAATTGCCTTCAAGAAGGGCAGACTATGCATACTTTTCTTTCTTGTATACCTTTTAATTTGAATATCAAAATATTTTTTAAATTTCCAAGTTGCTATGTGAAAAAATACCTTAGTTTGTATTAACTTGATTGATGATGAGAAAGTTAACTGTTTCACATAGTTACATGTCATTTTTCTTCCTAAGCTTCCTCCTGCCATCCCCCTTGAACTAAGTTTTTTTTTTTTTCTCTCCTTCTTCCATCCATCACTTCCTTCCCTCCTATAATTTGCTGGTCCTCGTTGGCAAGGTTACATCATGATGCTTCCATAATAGCCCCAGATCACTTACCTTTACATTTGTGTTACATGAGAAAAATAAAACCTCTATTTCCTTAAGCTATTATAAGTTGGGTTTTCTACTAGGTATAGGTGATAATATTCTCTGTCCATATTTAATTGTAAAGACCATAAATTGGTTATTGATCTAGAAGAGGTCTTTAGACTTAAAAGATATGAATGCCTGTTTACTAAGTATTGTCAATCAATGATACTGTAATAGAGCTGTAATGGGACAGATGGCGCCCCTGTTTCTGGTGAACATAGCATGATGTATAATCTTGTCAAGTCACTAAGGTGTGTACACTTGAAACTAGGGTAACATTGTGTGTCAACTACACTCACATTTTAAAAAAGGTATTGTCAAATATTTTCCAGTTTCTAACTTATTTTTATCTTTTTTTGGGGTGATCTGTTTCTATATTGTATTATCAATATTAGCAGTCTTTATTTTAATGGTTTCTGTCTTGGTGTCATATTCGGGAGGATCTTTAGCACCTGATCATTTACTTACATTTTCATTTGAAGCTTGGCTTCATTTTTCTGCATTAAAAAAACTAGAATGGCATATCCATATTTTCCCCTCCCACACTCATGGCAGAAATTGCTAACTGTGCCACTCATTCTTTATTAGCCATTTTATTAGCCATTAGACCTATCTGGGCCTCTTCTGTCAAACAATAAAGTTTCACGTAGCATAAAACTCATTTGTTATTCTTGATTTATAGTAGTTTATATTTTTAAAAAAATCCATTCCTATAAGCCACCTTACATAGTGTCTTGGACAAAATGGCGCATTAGTAAATTGAGAGATAGACTGATCTACTAGTATATTAACAACACTGGTCAGGCACCACAAAGAGCAGATCATTGCTGTGAATATTACATAGACCAGAAAAGAGATTGAAAGGAACACTTTTTCCCCCCTTGGGTAGCTTCCAGTTTAATTGGAAAGTCAGTACAATTCAAATGACAATATCCCTGAAATGACAAAATCACCCTTCCATCTAAAGGAATCGAAAGCAATTATTTAGACAGATAGTATTTTCTGTTGGCCTCTTGCTTCTACTAGCCTACTACTATACTCTAGTGTTTGGGTATTCTGTTTGTGGAGGAGTCTGAACACCTGGGTATTCAGAACCATGCCAAACTCACAGGAGGCTCTAAAGGGGAGATGAGTCTCTCTGCATTATAGTTCAGAAAGAGGAAGCAGTGATTCATGAATCTGTACAATAAGTATAAAGCTTCAGGAAGCAAAATGTTCTTCAGCAGAATTCGAGAAATTAAGGTAAAGGGAACATGGTCCATGGACCCTAGAAGTAAATTATCAGGATTATGGCCTTTGTGAGTTACAGAGGTTTTTCTTCGACCTTCAGTCTTGATCATTCTCTTTCTTCCTCTTGTAACCTACCAGCCTCCTGTGTAACATACAATATGCTGATGCCTATTACGATTTTCCTTCTTACTTTTCTTAGAATGGCAAACAAAGGAGCAAGGCAGATGTAGACAGACATAAAATGTAAAGGAAGTACTTTATAAAAATATACATTCTGTAGTTATTTTCAAGATTTAATTTATATTATTGGGCCCTGAAAGGAAATGTCTAGACAACCGCTAAAAGCTTCTCTCTAGCTAGTATCTGCCACTGTGCTGCTCCCCAAAGATGAGTGGCTGGCTGCTCTGATGTTATCGATGGTGATACCACAGCATAAAGTAGGAAGAAATAAATGGGACTGGGCCTCATTGGTTTAACCTCTAGAAGAATCATGGAGCTAAGAAGAAAGGTTGTGGGAGGGGATCAATAGTTGACAAATGAAAAGAGTCTCGGTCAGTTGGAAAGGACATTTATTTTCCCATGACGTAGCAGAATAAATCACTAGTAGAATTCCACATCTCAGGATTGTCTTTTGCAAAAGAATGCTCTCTGTTTTTCTTTGCCTAAAATCTTTGAGTACTACTGTACAAAGTTTTTTCTGCGTTGAGTAATCGGGGAAAATAGAAAGACACCTCCTGAACTGATGCTGGAAGAAAAGCACATCTGTCATCGGAGTCATTGTCCTGATCAAGTACTTATGTAACATATAGAGTAAGTGGAACAATGGTAGCTATCATGGAATCTGCTTAATACAATGTGATTCCTGTTCCCATCAAGTTGCTTTCCCCCCATAAGGTAGCTGATAGCTCAGTAGGAACCTGTGGCCTCTATGTTCTTTTTTATTGAGAGATTTATCTGAAATCATTGTTTCTCTCACTCTTTTCTCTCACTTACTCTTTATCTTTCACGTTAAGAGGGCTCTTGGTTGCATATAGAATAATCTATTTGAGCTATTTCTTGATTTATTCTATACTTGCCATTCCCACTCTCTATCAATCCAAAATCATTTTGGTTAGTGGCTATTGTCTGCTACTGTGTTGCTCTATGCTCTGGGATGCTGAGCCCTGGGGACTCATTCTCTTGGACTATCTTGTTGATTGACTTCTGGTTTGGTTTGGCAATGGGAGGCACTGTCAGATATGAATGAGGGCAAGAAGAGAGCAAGAGCTGGCTGTCCGTTTATTCATTCTGTTTTTGAGTGGTGGCTGCATTCTTTTGACCACTGCTCCCACCAGGCGACACAGCCCTTTCTTTACTATTCCAGCTTCCCCTGGCTGTCAGCATACTCTTCCTTTCCTTATTTCTTTAGCCTAATGATGGTGATGGCTTCTAGCTGTTGGGCATCTATGGGTGCATCACGTTCTTTGTCAGCTTAATGTGGCAACAGACAACTGCAAAATCTCAGCAGCTTAATAGACTTCTGCTTTTTGCTCATGTAACATGAGGGCTCCAGATCAGCTGTGGCTTAGATGCTGGTTGTTTTTGCATTCTAAATCCTTGGCTTGAAAGAATATGATCTTTTCATGATAGAGGGGAGAAACTCAAGGAAAAGCCCAACCCAAACTTCAGAATTACATGTAAAGCTTCTGCTTGGATAGGGCAAATGTCAAGTCCATTCACATCTGAGTGGCCAAAGCGTATAACTTGACCATGCCTAAAGTCAAACAAGTCACATTTTTCCCACAGGATTCTTGCACTGAGTGATTTCTGTTTTCTGCTGGGACTAATACAGTTATCTCTAGTGGGGGAAAAAAGATATTTATTACAATGATATATAGAGTAGACTTACTGAACCCAAAGGCAGAGATTGCAGCCTTCCCTGGTAATAAACCAGAATGAGACCTAAGTATTCTCAGGACTTGCCTTTTCTCTTCTCTGTTCCCTTGTGTTTGCTTTTCTCTTTCTCTTTCTGTAGGATAGTTTCATTTGCTTCTTTCCTGTATGTTGGAAAACGTCATGGCCAACAGTCTTTAAACGTGGTATATACACAATGAACTGTCCCTTTGTCCTAATCCTAAACTCCTAGAGGAGTTTTCTGACTGGCCCAGTGTGCAAGAGATGCTCATTCCCAGTGCTACTGAAACAATCCAACGGGCAAGGTCATATTGTACAAAATAATTACTGGGATCCAGTGATGTCACTAGGTAGATTATGCCAAAATAAGATTATTAGGAAAAGAAGGTATTGGCAAGATCACCCACCAGGTGCCCACAACATTACTTCTGTTAAGGGCAATATCGATTCTCTACTTAAAAGAAATCTGGGCTTTATATTATGAATATTGTGAAGACAATTATCTCCGGTTCTTAAAATCTTTGGTTTTCTTTATGCAAGACACTATGTCCACATTTAATTTTTTGCTCAAATACAGAAAGAAAGAATACACCTTTAGTAGACATTGCTCTGAAGACACCTGAGAAGTACAGCTACCAGTCTACCTGCATATACAGTTTCAAGCCTCAAAGTAAGGAGGTTCTCACTGATATGCCAGGTAAGTTGCAAATAGATTTTGAAAAAAAAAGAAAACAGTGAAGTCTAATTATTTGCACTGACTTTGATATATCCACAATGTATAAAAGTATTGTTAGCAAATAAAAAAATCATAAAAAGTATTGTCCTTTCTTGTCATCCCTTACTGTTCACAATCTACGAGATATTAACATTCACCTCAACACCACTATGAGCCAGGCATGTAACTTCATTTTGCAGATAAAAACCCCGAAGCTCAGAGAGGTAGAGTAATTGGTTCAAGTTCACACAGCCATGTGTGAATTTGCTCTTGGCAAATTCAAGTCATAAATCCAGGTTACACTAACTCAAAACTCTGTGCTTATTTGTAAATTATGTCAGATGGTACTGGACCCATAGTAGACATTGGTGGACATTAACTCTCGTTCTCCGTAAAGATTCTTTCACTTCCTTAATATTATGATTTGCATGGTTCTTTCAGAAAGGGAGTGGGGTGGAACTATGCTAATGACAGGCTCCACTTGCCACGCTAGATGCCACAGGGGCTCTGAGAGGGAGTTGGTTTCCTAGATTCTACTCTGAGTGGGATCCTCTTAATTCAGTTTTGTAATGTAATCTTTGACACAGCAAGTTCTACAAAACTGTTCTATGGTTCAGGGACTAGAATCATTCTATGCCCTATTTGTCATAGGGTTGATGACAAAAAGAGAGAAGGTGGAGGGCATCCCCTTACTCACATAGTCCCAGGGTATCCTAGTTTTGAGTTCATATCGAGCCATATGCTAAATCCTAGATGGTTTGCTCAAGAAATGTTCTAGGTGTCTTTTTATTCCAGCCAAGAGTTATGATTATACATAAGATATAATGCTTGATTTATTAGTTAATATGCTGGACATAATTACAACTACATAAAAGCTATTCTTATATATACACACTTACTCATATATGTGGATAAAGATGAGAAGGAAAAAGAAGAATAAATAGATTTATCAGTGATGGAATTATGGATAGCATTTTTAATTTTAAAAATTTGGGTATTTGAAAGTGAGTTATTAAATTAAAAGAGGAAACAATAACAAAGAAATGCATCATAACGCTTTAGCTAATCAAAATACACACCAAAGGGAGCATCATGAAAAATTGAAGAAAACATTTGTAATCACTTAAAACTCTCCAACACATATTAATATATCTCTGCCAGGATACATGAGAAGATTATATTATGATTTTCCTTTTGAGATGGGAAAACCTGGGTATAGAAAAGGGGTAGGAGAGAGATCCTGCGCTGTCTACTGTGTCAGTAGATTGGGAATTATAAATTCATGTAAGTGGATTACTAACAAAAAAATAAAATAGAAAAGAAAACCGATAGACTTCTTCTGTGTCTTGGTAGGTGAAATAGAATTAGCATGACTCTTAAATTGTTGTTTCATTCTCTTTTAAGACTTTTCCATCACTATTTTATATGGGTCATTCTTAAAACCAATTTTTCAAGTAAATAACTTCCTATGTTATCTTCAAATGCAACTTATCGTGTGTATACCATTTAAAAGGCAATGGCTTTATCTGGGCATTGTGGGACATTCAAATTAAGTATAAAATGTAATCTCTGGCTTTCCCAGAAACATTTTCTTTCTAGGACACATGAAGAAGTATAAATAATAAGACACACTAAAAATGTATGTATGGAATTATTACTGCAATGCCTAGCATAGACTGAAGACACAATTTAAACAGATGGAGATCAGAATGGGCTCAAATCGACAGAGAAGATTTTATGCAACATTTGTATTCGTTAGGTCAAGCGGCAATAAATCATTAATCATTCAGTTATCACTAAGAATTCAGTTACTTCAAGAGGGATATATTGGTTTCATTCTTTTTTTTCTTTGAATATTTTATTTATTTGAGAGAGAGAACCAGAGGGAGAGGAAGAAGCAGGCTCCCGCTGAGCAGGGAGCTGACACAGGACGGGATGCCAGGGCCCTGGGATCATGCCTCGAGCCTAAGACAGACACTTAACCGACTGAGCCACCTAGGCACGCTTATGTTGGTTTATTTCTTATGTAGCCCTCAAGGGTGGGCTTTCTGTTGGCAGGGTGGCTCTGCTCTGTGGTCAGAAAGGCACTCAGACTGGCAGGTGCTTCGTCTCCTTCATTGTCCAGTATGTCAGCACCCTCAGGTCGTCTCTCTGAGACAGCCAAGGGGCAGAGAATGCAGAGACGCCCAAGTGCACTTTTATTTGAGTCTACTCCTAGAATGAACACATTCCTTCTTCCCTTCCTCCCGTTATTTCATTAACCGTAGCTCACTGCATGAGAGGCAGGGTCATGCAATCTAGTTGGCCAGCCACATATTGATCTTCTAATGCAATGGGAGAAGGAAGAAGGTCCATTCTGGTGGACAGCTGACAGTCTCTGTAACAGACGTGGGTAACATCAATGATTGGGAAGAATAAAAGAGAATGAATGCCTTTGCCCAGGCAGGAAGGACAATAACACCCATGTTGTTAAACTTCATCAGGCCTCCATTTCTTTATCTAAGAAACAAAACTTATTCCAGATGATTTCTAAAATTGTTTCTAGCTTTTATGTTTCTGTGGTTCTGGGAGCTAGCATTCAGTGGGCATTGTGTTCAGCTGGAGCAATGTGTTCATGTTGGAAATGGTGCATGATAACTCTTGGGTTATGTCGGTAGAGTGGGTCTAGACAAATCCTTGGATTGTGCTTGAAATTTGTTAAAAAATCAAACGACAGATATTGATCAAGTAACCACTCCATTCCAGACACTTTGAGCCGGGTACTGTGGGGTACACAAAGGAGTTGATTCATTCTTTTTGAGAATAGATTACATCCTATTTATGAAGGAGCTGAGCTAGATGAAGAAAGGGGAAGATTAAAAATGAAGTAGAAGAGGTTACATGTCTAGGATTCCAGACCTCACAGTATGGAGTAGGAGATGAAGGCAAATATGAAATGACCCTTTATCTTCCATAATATTTTTGTGAAGAAAAACATCTCCAATGAAACCTTGTTTCCCTAGATTTGCCTCTGACAATCGGACGCATTACATTTCCATTCACTGAAAGTTTTGATTAATTAAGCTGGAGTTAACTATAGCTTTACTGCAAGTAAAAATGCATGACTTCATTCTCTATTTTATAGACCAATTAATTTAAGATTCTTTGTAAGGTAAAATTGGACCTCCAGGCAATTAAAGTATTTCACACAATTTACCTAGTTCTATGAAAATGTATTTTCAGGTGTTATAATCACTGGAAAATTCTGCCAAATGTGGTGTTTTACCGCTGTTAATTCTTAGCCAGTCATACCTCTAATATATCCCAGGGCTCTTCTCTTTGGATATAATGACTCTATCTTGATTTTTTCTATAGTGGTTAGTTTTTAAAAATTTTATTTTCATAGGGAAATTATAACCTTGAAGGTTTTGGAGGGAGAGCATTTCATGTTTAGTTTGCCTTCTGCATCATGTCTTGTTATACAACCCCTGCAGTTTTTTTTTTTTAAGATTTTATTTATTTATTTGACAGACAGAGATCACAAGTAGGCAGAGAGGCAGGCAGAGAGAGAGGAAGGGAAGCAGGCTCCCCGCTGAGCAGAGAGCCCGATGCGGGGCTCCCAGGACCCTGGGATCAGGCACCCTGACTGCAGTTATTTTTGTTTCGTCTTGAAAATCTGTCCCAATTTACTTTTCTTATGTAACACAAAGCCTGAGATTAGGAATCAGGTGACATGCATTTCAGTTGGGTCTGCCGCTTGCTACTGGGCATATTCTTTTCTATGATGGTGCCTTAGTCTCCTTGTCTGTCCAATGAGGGAGCTGAACTAGAAGATAGGTTGCACTCCCTTTGAAGTTCTACTACTCTTCTATATCTTAATTTTAGGCTATCACTTTTTATTTGATTATCAACCTATTACTTTAATTTTTGTTGTTAAAAGGGCCTGTTCCTTTAATTTTTTTTTGTTTTGGAAAGTATTTTCAGAAGCTTACTTGAACCAGCATAACCTAGGATGCTTATTAAGATGTAGATTTCTCTAGTCAATGATACCTAATAACATTGTATGATGACAGATGGTAGCTACAGTCATAGTGAGCATAACATAATGTACAGAGAAGTTGAATCACTATGTTGTACCTCTGAAACTAATGTAACACTGTGTGGCAACTGTACTTAAAAAAAATTAAAGGTTGGGGCACCTGGCTGGCTCAGTGGGTTAAGCCTCTGCCTTCGGCTCAGGTCATGATCTCAGGGTCCTGGGATCGAGCCCCGCATCGGGCTCTCTGCTCAGCGGAGAGCCCGCTTCCTCCTCTCTCTCTCTCTCTCTCTGCCTGCCTCTCTGCCTGCTTGTGATTTCTGTCTGTCAAATAAATAAATAAAATCTTTAAAAAAATTAAAGTTTAATAAAATGTAGATTTTCTATAAAAAGTATATGATCCCTGTAGCACATTCACTAAATCGGGCTTCCTAGGGAAATAGTTCTTGGGCCACATGGGGATCTTGTTAAAAAGGAAAACACCTAAGTCAGTGTGTCTGGGGTAGGACGTGGGATTCTGTATTTCTAACAAACTTAGAGGTAACACTGCTGCTCTGTCCACCACACTCTGAAAGGCAGGGCTCTCAGAGCTGGGGTTGCCCCTCCAACCTGGCAGAAGCATGTCTTGAGCGAAGACAGAATTAGCCAGATTGTGGAATGTTTAAAATGTAGCACTCATGCCTAAAATGTAGCATGTAGCATCCAAGTCACATAAAGTAAAGAAGAAAGGTGTTGCAGAATAAAGATGAAAGACTATAATGCAATATGCATCAGGTGCTCTTATGGGCGGTCATATCAGAGAAACTATACCCTTTGTTGCTGTTATTGTAATCATGAGAATGCACTGAAATTCCAAGTACCCAGCAGTAAGAAGGAAATTGTTCCCTTTTTACTGATTGCGGCTTTGCTGGATGCTGTCCATAGGCTCTTTCTCTCATTGCCCTTCCACAGATCTTACAGAGTCTGTGGCTGATGTGATCACATTGTTCTTAGTCATGGAAATATGGTTTCTTTCCTGATTCCGTGTGATGAGTAAAAAGATTGGTCATGCTGAGGGAGAAAAGGTCTTCAAACTAATTTGCTTTCTAGTAAGCAGCAAGCCTGCAGAGCCCCTGGAAAGACGCCTAACATCTCCCTGAAGATTAAATTTCTGCTAAGTTTTGTTTTTTTTTTTTAACTTAAAACATGTTTATTGAATTATAATTGACATATAACATTATAGTAGTTTCAGGTGTACAATGATTACGTTTTCATTTTTTAAAGTGTCTATTCTTTAACTTTTGAAGAATTTGTAATTGTGTGTACAGTTAGCTTACATGAATGTCCTTTCCCTCAACTGCAATATTCAAAGGCAAAAATGGTTTTGTAGAAATGTATGCATTTGCATGTTTAAATGGGATCTGATTTATATTGTGCCAAGTACCATTACTGGCAATTATGTAGTCTTTGAAATGAAATTATGACTTAAAAATGTATGTGGCATATGTTCTACTCCAATTAAAAAAAATATGCCTAGGGAAACTTTCTTTCTTTTTTTTTTTTTTTAATTCCACAAACCTGCTAAAATCTAAGAATTGTGTAAACCGATCTCCATTTTTACCCTTTGCATAGATATGTTTATATTACTCAACATTTGAACATCAGAGAGTTCTTAACCATATTTCATGTTGTAATAATAATAATGATAATAATAATTAATATCAATCATAATAGAACCTCACACTCGTAGAGGTCTCATCAGGTTTCAGGCTACATGCCAAGTGCTTTATATGAATTATCCTTTTATTCTACATTAATGTCTTCATAGTCAAGGTGCTTTGTTTAATATATACATAAGGAAAATCATAAGGCTCACTAGGGGATTTGCTCGCGTGCGCATACGTGCACACACACACAACCCTTGTGAGAACAAAACCAAGAAGAGTCTTAAAAAAAAAAAAACCCTGAAGTCATGTGACAGATTTAGCAAATTCTTTTTATTTACATAGAAATGTGTACACATACTTTCTCTGTACACAGAAAATTCTAAGTATATATACATATATGGTTCCCACGTATTTTACAATAAATAGTATTTTAATCCTGTCTATAGATGAAAATAAAAGGATACCTCAAAATATTTCACACCAACCACAGAATTACGAAAGCACCTGATGAACTCAGAGCAAAAATTTCAAGCCTGTACTACCACACACTAAGCCTAGTACATTTTTTTTTACAAAAGACAAAATCAAACACTGTACAGAGATCACCAGTAAACAGAAAGAAATGGAGATGCAAAATAGAGAACAGAGCTGTTGGCTCTTCAAACAATGTAGAAAGAGCATTTTTGTTGGTTAGACTTGTCTTCTTTAAGTTTAATGTTTTACTTCAACTGGTATTTTACAGATAAGGGGGCAAAAGTGAACACCTACTGTAAAAACAGTAACCTTCCCATGAGTCTTAAGAGTTCTAGAAATCTTATTGCTGGCCAGCCAGACCCTCTTTCTGTGTTGATGCAAAGATCATTCACATCTATGTTGCAGGATACCTGTCCACACCCCCCGCCCCGCTCCCCCCGAGAAGATGGCAATGACTCCAACTGTGAAGCCGTTTTAATTTGGAAGTGATTTCAAAAGCCTGGTGAGTCAGGTTGTTGACACTTAATAATAATCAGTCATGTTTCAATATACTCTTTATCTCCAGGTAGTGTTTGATCCCCCACTCAAATAATTAATGAAACGCAAAGAGGACTTAATCTGGGAGGCTAGAAATAATGAATCCATAATCCTGGAATTTTGTCAATCGACTTCCAATTATTTTCTTTGTTCTTGCCTAGGGAACAAAATTGCTTTTCTCAGTTTCAGAGTTGTGTGTATATAAACTCACACTATCAAATGAATAGCATGAAGTTATAGGTTATAGGGTAGAATGCAGATTTTATGGTACTTTTGGCAATCTCATGGCATTGAATTTGGCAAAAGAATCTAAGAACATCATGATCTTCATGATTGTGGGACTGACTTAAAATACACTCGGGTTCGCTTTCCCAATGCCCCATATTACTACTCAGATGAGAATCCTAAAGATGGTGGCCAACGCAGGACGAAGTGTTTAAGTCTCATCCCAGCCTAGCTCAGATAATCATGTGTTTAGTTCCACTGTGGCACTGTAACCTCACACATGGGTTTTGAAACAAATTTTACCCCTTCATCTCTCATATCAATAACAGCACTGATGTGGGGGAAGGACGGAGATAAAAAAAAGAATTCAATGTCAGAAATGCGATTCATCTATCAAATGCTATCTTTTCAGTTACTTTACTGAATCTGCTATTTTTAAGGTAACCTTCCAAAACAAATTTCAAAGGCAGGCTCATTTCAAGAGCAATGTGTATCACATGCATAATTCGGTTCTTTTTCATTACATGTTTCTACCATTGATGTTGATTTTAGAGAAACAACAATATTTCTAGGACTTAGCCATCCTACATGAAAGCGATGGCTTCATACACAGTTTGACTTTTCAGATTAAGGTACGAGCGAAACAAACACATGTCACATTTAAAGATGTTTCTTTTTCTTTTTTTTTAATTTGAAAACCTAATAGGGAACTAAGGTTCACTGCCAGAAACAAAAGGGATCCTTTACCACGAAGAGTTGGCCTTGGTTCTTGGTCATTCTAATGAAATATGTATTCACCCCTCATTTATATCACTGTTGGAAAGATTCAGCCAGAAGATAAATATGGAGTCTCACTATGGTAATTGTAGTCAGGACAGACTTTTTGCACAAGTTTATAATCAACACTGTAAAAGGCAATGTAAATGCAAATGACCTTGAAGGGTTTGGAACACAACCAAGACACATGGCTCTGAGTCTGCTCCTGGTAGCAGATTTTCGATGGGTCAAAGTTGCACAGGGCAGTCTTCTTCGCCCGGTCTGTTTTTTCATATTCAATGCGACAATTGAAAGATTTGGATTCCTTGGTCTCCAAGGTAGACTGCGGGGAAACTTCAAATTCCACCACTTTGGAGGGGGGTACCAAACTCACTGAAACATTGCCTAGGCCTGTGGAATTATGTCGGAAATAAACACTGAAGGTTCCATTTCCATGGTCAACAATTTTTCCTGTGATGAGGAGATTGAGTTTAACAGTTTTAATGTTGGAATGGAAGTCGCCCCACCCAAACATCTTCTTAAATTTTCCCGTCTTTACTATTGGCCTCCGTTTAGTTCTTGCCAGTGGCTCCTGAGCCTCCGTGACATTGGCCAGCCAATCCCAAAAGTTTTCCATGCTGTCCGCATACGCCAAGTGTCCAGGCTTTGGGACAGGAGACTGTTTAACAAACAGGCGCAGAGGATTGATGATCCTTGAGTGCACCACGTTTCCAACCAAGGTCCCAGGAGCATCTTTGTCTTCCCAGTCCAGCCCCTCTGTGGCATGCACCGCCTTCTCACTGTCACAGAATAGCTGTTTGAAAAGGAGAAAGAGAAAGAAACTTGAGGTTAGGCTTTGAGCACACACACTAAAGCCAAAGCAAAGGGAAAGTGCTTGCAGTATTATTTCAGTTCTTGACAAATAGCATTTCACTCACACAGCTGGGCTCAACAGCATAACAAGATGAGCATCTATTCAAGCAATGTAAAATCGTGAGCACAAAATTCAAATTAGGAAGAAAGTATTTCATTTTAATGGGTTAATGTGGTTTTCGTCCCTGCTTCCTCATATTTATAATGCTATCTTTTGAGATTGGAGGAAGTAACATTTTGGCATCTCATTTTCATAAAAACATTCCATTTGTGTGGTCTTCTCTTTCAGGTAGAAGATGACTCCCCAATGCTGAAGGCTACCAAGAAGGTAGAAGCCATCTAAATGCAAAATATTGCATTCTTTTAAGTCTTTTAAGTATACTTAAGTCTACTTAAGTCTTTTAAGTATACTTGGAAATATTAAGGATATTATATTATTACATTCAAAGGCTTATGTCAAATAATTTCATAGCTTTTGATATAATTCCATCTCAACCTCTGTAATTAAAAAAAAAAAGGAGTATGAATAGTAAGAGAAAGTTCTACAAAAGTTTTAGTTGAAAAAAAATTTCAAATTTTGTGGTCCTAACAGAAACAGAAACAAATTGGAAATGTCTATTTTGAATTAATAACAGACCATAGATTATCCAATAAATTTTATTATAACTGAATTCTATACCCTGAAAGGATTGCTAAGAAAGAATGCAAATTTGTTTTATGGATTCCATAGAATGTGGTTCAGATCACACCCACTGAAACATAGTACTTTATCTGAATCTGAAGTTTCTTCTTATTCTTTTCGTAGTACAAGAGTCCCCATAATTTCTAAAAATCAATTAGTTAAGCCAATATTGATTTTGAGGGATGGAATCATAATATATGAAACTGTTGCCTGGAGAGAATATTTATGGATGAGTTATAAAGTCCGGAAAATAGAGGTTTCTAGTGGAAACACAGATAGCCTCTTATCTCTAATGGCACAAACCACTCTGGTAATGATTCTCCAGAAAACTGTCAGCATGATGAAAAGGATGAGAGAGAAGTGAAGCTGTATTTATGAACTGTTTCCCCAACCCTTTCAAACTTGGCAAAGCACCTGGTAAAAGTAGTCTCAGATTATTACAGAAATTATTGCTTTCAATCCAATTTTTGAGAAAAAAAAAAAAAAGAGGACACAGCTTGGATTATAAATATTGTACTCCACCATATGGTAGAACTTAATAATAACATGACGTTATCTTCTATAGATTCATGAGAGTTTAGAAGTTTAAGTTCTAATAGAGTTTTGTGAAAAGTGTTTTTAGCTATACCCTAACCCCCTAAGATCACGTTAGAGTCTGAAAGCAAGGACTTCAAAAGCATGGGTTTTTTCTTTTTGTGTACTTTGGGTGAGGAGGTGGGGTAGGGTGCATAATATATTTGCCTCTGATTAATTTCCTGATGGCTTTTCTTCTTCATGTCTAGTATTTTTAAAAATTCTTTTCCCTTAAATTACTAAGGTTTGGCAGAAGGGCAAACTGAAACAATGCACAGTCTTACTATTTTGAGAACCTAAATCTGTGCAACCTTCTTAGGGGTTTATGTATCCTGAGTTGATACTTCTTTCCTCTGCTGATGTTGAAAGGTGAGTATATTCACAGGAAAAGAAGAATCCTTACTCTGGATTTCTGGCTCAAAATATTCTGGGTATCTCTGACAGTGTGACTAGCTTTCTGATTTTGAATATATATATATATATATATATATATATATATATATATATTTACGTTTTTATTTATTTATTTTTTAAAGATTTTATTTATTTTGACACAGAGAGATACAGTGAGAGAAGGAACACAAGCAGGGGGAGTGGGAGAGGGAAAAGCAGGCCTCCCACAGAGCAGGGAGTCTGATGAGGGGCTTGATCCCTAGACCTTGGAATCATGACCTGAGCTGAAGGAAGACAATTACAACTGAGCCACCCACGCCCCTTATTTATTTATTTGAGAGAGAAAGAGAGAGGGAGAGAGAGCAGGAGTAGAGGAGGGGGAGGATAGAAGCAGAAGGAGAAGCAGACTCCCCGATGAGCAGGGAACCCGAGGTGGGGCTCAATCCCAGGACCCTGGGATTATGACCTAAACCGAAGACAGAGGCTAACCAACTGAGCCACCCTGATACCCCCTATTTTGAATACTTTTACTACGATGTGTAAATCTCATTCAAATCCTTTGGTACTTGCCCATGGGGTTCAGTGGAGGCTTCAGTTATGACTTAAGTTCCCTGAGAGCTGACTGAAGAAGCCTGGTCCAACTGACATGCCACCCTCTCCCCAGCAAGACGTCCAAGGACACATGAGCAGGTAAGAAACCCCTTCCTGATCAAGGTCCAGTTTCTCGTTTCTGTGGTTGTGATTCTTGTTGCCCAGAGTCTACTATCTGTTTTTCATCCATTTCCAGTATTTCATGAGATGTGCTTTGCTTGGTCCATGCTGACAGACCAAGACATACATTTCACTTACTGAGAAACTTGTCTGTAAGAACTTTACTTCCTAATCTCTACTCCCAGACTTGGTACAATTTACAAACTTCTTTTCTCACTCCTGCCTTCCTTCCTCTCTTTGATAGAGTAAATCCTTTCCAACATTTTCCCCTTCTAAATTTTTTTTTTTTTTAAACTCAGATCTTACCTTTATACACCACGCTGTCAATCAATGTTTTATTAGTAGGACTAAGGCTGATTTTCCATTCAAAAATATTTTTTTTGCTCATAAGTATGAGAACATTCTTTGTTCTCAGGGGCAACATGATCGTTTTTTAGCTCCCTCAAAATGTTTGTTTTACATTATACATTTTCCTGAATTTTGTACCTGGATCATTTTTTCTCATTTACTGCTTGGCCTGATTTTCTCCTTACTTTTCCATTATTGAAAACTTATAAATATAAATGATGAAAACATCATTCAATGACAAGTAAGTTTGCAAGTTGACTGGTATCGGCCTTTTACTCATCATAGATGCCATTATGAGACAGATGTTAAGAAATCCTCTTACCTCTAGGACTTCTGCTGTGCTGGTTCTGAGATTATTCAATGGTAATAAGAAAAACAAGAATAATAATACTAAAAATTCATTTACTGAGTGTCAAAAAAATATGAAAACTTTCTTTTTAGTAATTTATGTTATAACAAATTGACCCAAACATATGTGACTGACCCTAAGAAATTGAAGTGTAAAAACAAAAACAAAAACTAAGTTTATCAAACAGATAACTTATATGCAATTATTTGGTTTTAGAAAGGCTCTTCAACCCTTCAGAAAAGATTTTTCATATAAGAATTTAAAATGTAATTTGACTTTTAAAAAGTATATTCTAACACAATACTCTACAGGTTCAAACCCATTCAAGGATTCTTCATGATTTTAAGGTAGGCTTATATAAAAACATAATAAAATTTAACTAATAGCACAGGCCTGTAATTGGTCCCTGCTCTTGGGAAAATACTAACAGTATTTTAGATAAAAGACATTTTTAGATAAAAAGTAGATATACAGGGCGCCTGGGTGGCTCAGTGGGTTAAGCCGCTGCCTTCGGCTCAGGTCATGATCTCAGGGTCCTGGGATCGAGTCCCGCATTGGGCTCTCTGCTCAGCGGGGAGCCTGCTTCCTCCTCTCTCTCTGCCTGCCTCTCTGCCTACTTGTGATCTCTCTCTGTCAAATGAATAAATAAAATCTTTAAAAAAAAAATTTTAAAAAAAAGTAGATATACATATATTTTAATTTTTTTGCTTTGCCCTAAACCATCACGTAACTTTGACAACAATGTTAAACAAGTTGAGAAAAGCTGTGTATAACTTCATCTATTTATTACTTTATTTTCTTTAAAGATTTCATTTATTTATTTAAGAGAGAGAGACATAGAGTATAAGTAGAGGAGGAGGCAGAAGAACAAGCAGGCTCACCATTGAGCAAGAAGCTCGATGCTAGGCTCCATCCCAGGACCCTGAGATCATGACCTGAACCAAAGTCAGACACTTAACCAAGTGAGCCTCCCAGGCAGCCGTTTTTTATTTCAAAATACATGACAGTTATCAAAAATACTGATTTCCAAATCTAAATCCAAATCTCAAAAAGTTATCAAATAATGAGAACAGTGTAATTAAATGGGTAAATATATTACTAATTGTCCTACAAAGCTGACAACTCTACCTCCTCTCCCAACTTACTGTCCCTTTGGTATATCATGTTCAGCGTTCCCCCTGGAATATTTTGTTAAGATGAATGCATCACTGCTGAGAGGGTAACCCCCTCCTAGACCAGGCTGCAAAGATAGGTTGTATGATCTAAGTCTCCAAGGCTCATGCTTAACATCAAAGATCTAAAGAAGGATGACTAGGGGTTGGATGAACTATAACCCTGCCCCACTCATTCATACACTTCCAGTATGGAAGCAGAACGGTGGAAAAGGCACAGGCATCCGGTGCCTGATGACCTCACACCCCTTACTTGAGTGTTTGATGTGAGCCCATTTTCTCACCTATATCTCTCTTGCTGATTGATTGTAAGGACCAAATTTTAAAAATGGATGGAAATTACCGAGCCCAATTTCTGGCAAAAGGCATTCAATGACTGATGGCTCTTGCATGGTCCAATGGATAGTACCATGTTTCTTATTCAAGAACTGTCTTCAAAGGGTTGTATGAATTCTTGGGCCTTCAGGAAGCTGATTAATGGTTAATCAAGCAACTTGTTCAGTGCCATATAATAAATTAGTGACTGAATAGAAAACACCTTTCTCAACCCCAGAACATCAATCATTTCCTCATGTTTCCACTCTCACTGGCATCTGAGTCACAGCCAGATCATAGGCACAGGTGAGCTCTCTTTGCCAACAGAACCTGTTTGTGGATCTTTGATTCCAGCCTACCGAATGAGTCAGCGAAAGGACATGCTGGGAGAGTCTGGAGGTGGTTCTGAATCTGTTGGCAAACACTCTGTCCAAGTCAATATTGTTAGATGTTATCTGCAAAACACATGGCTGTATCCCTTTGCTTACTTTTCTATTTGCTGTGGCTTTCTATGGCTATCACGGCTTCCTTTGGTCCCATCGTATTACAATAATAATGCAAAAACATTTAAGCGCAAGCAAGCCCAAAATGGAGTTTCAAAAAGGGAGAAAAAAAAGAGGAATTGCTGTGCTTTATCTGTTTGAACATTCCCTGATTCCCACACATTTATCAAAGTTTAAGTAATTTATGTCTTGGCAGGGTGTATCAATTTCACAAAGCACACACATTAGCGAGATACAATGATATCATATTAGCGTTTTCTGCATCTTACAGAGGAGCTCAAAAAGATTAATAAAAGCTCAAACCTTCATCAATTAAATGAAGCAGGTGGAAGGAAGGGAGTAGAGAAAGAAGACTGTATTTCATTTCAGTTCTTTGTTTTTAGGGGGGGAAGCTGACAGGTTCAAATCATTCATCATAACAAGCAGGAGTTGAATTTCGCTGATAATTAAATGCATTTTTTCCCAAGAGACAAAGAAGCTGCAATGAATTTTATAGTAGCAGATGTGAGAACTGTCACGAATTATGGAAATAATTTATAAACTAAAAAAGCATTTTCCTCTGCAAATACTATATCAGAAGATCTTTTTAAAAACTATATCTGTCATATACTTTTCAATAAATGGTTTATTTCATAGTAATTTTAGTTTTATAGAAAAATTTTGTCATACAGAGAGTTACCATATACCCGGCATCCC
This sequence comes from Neogale vison, assembly GCF_020171115.1. Taxonomy (NCBI): domain Eukaryota; kingdom Metazoa; phylum Chordata; class Mammalia; order Carnivora; family Mustelidae; genus Neogale; species Neogale vison. Next base: position 92,383,342 of record NC_058093.1, on the reverse strand, counting down.
ACTGCCTGTACTGCTAACATCTTACGTTATAGTGTGCTTGTAACAACTAATGAACCAACACTGACACATGATTATGAAATGAAGTCTATACTTGACTCGGATTTCCTTCGTTTTTCCTTAGTGTCCTTTATCTACTCGAGGATCCCGTCTAGAACCCCGCATTATGGCCATCATGAATCCTTAGGTTTGTCTTGGCTGTGACAGCTTCTTAGTCTTTCCTTTTTTTTTTTAAGATTTATTTATTTGTTTGAGAGATAGCAGGGGGAAGGGAGGGACCAAGAACCTCAAGCAGACTCCAGACCGAGCATGTAGCCTGACACCGGGCCACATCCCATGACCCTGAGATCAGGACTTGAGCTGAAACCAAGAGTCGGACACAACTGACTGAACCACCCAGGCACCCGTCTTTTCTTGTTTTTGATGAAATGGTATGTTTTGAAGAGTACTGGTTAGGCATTTTGTAGAATGTTCTTCAACTTGAGTTTGTCTGATTTTTGTTCCATGATTACACTGGGGTTATAGGTCGGGGAGGAAGTGCCATTTTCATCACTTTATCTCAGGGGCACATGTTAGCAACATACTTCATTACTGTTGAAGTTATTCTTTGTATTCTGGGAGCAAAGTTCCTTTTTTCAAAGTTTTCCTTTCAGAATTTTCATAAAACTTGTTCATTTTTGTTATCATAAGCTTAGTTTAATTCACATCTAATTCAGTGGCACTTGGTTTAGGATTATTATTATTTTTTTTTTTAAGATTTTATTTATTTATTTGAGAGAGAGATAGTGAGAGAGAACATGAGCGAGGAGAAGGTCAGAGAGAGAAGCAGACTCCCCATGGAGCTGGGAGCCTGATGTGGGACTCGATCCCGGGACTCCAGGATCATGACCTGAGCCGAAGGCAGTCGTCCAACCAACTGAGCCACCCAGGCGTCCCGGTTTAGGATTATTATTATTTTTTACACCAGATATTCTCAAACCTTTCAATTTATAACTATTGAGTCACTGAATTATCTAAAAGAACCTCAGAGTTGTTTAGGAAGTCATATGCTCCTTATAAAGCATTTCAGCAATACTTCATGCTATACATTTGCCTGTCCTCATGATTAGTTATTTTGTTTTTATTTAATATTAATTTCTTAAAAACTTGGGTCCATTTCAGTAACTGAGAGCTCAGTCAGAAGAGCTTATTCTATCAATATCTTACATAGAATTAGATGCCGACTATAACAGGGTCAACTGTCCCTTTTCTCAAGTTTGGAGCCGGCCCACCATACTTGTCTCTAGACAACCCCAGTGAGTCTTATCAACTCTGAGATGAGGCTCTCTTGGTGCCTGTTTATCAAGGGGGCATGGAGCTAATGAAAGAAAGCCTCACAAAAGAGCATTCTATATTCATAGTACTCTGGGTGCTAAAGGATCATGAATGCTATGTGGGATCTGGAGATAGCGAGACCTTTGGCATAATTATGAGATAACCCTTTTCTCTACGTCTATCATTGTGACAGCTTTGCTTTTTCTCTGTAGCTGCATGCTAGAGGGCTGAGGAGAGGAGATTTCTTTACACACAGTGCATAACAGAAAGGAAGTGAAGGGCATTTAAAGCTCTGAGCTTCTGGGGTTCAAATTCCATTCAATCTATACCATGCCACTATCTGTCCAGGTAGTTCTATCTTAACAGCACTTTGAACAGATGGTGTTTTCATTTGAAGAAATGCCAGCAGAAGAGATCTCTCCACCAGCCCTGCTGTCCCGGTCCAGTGTTTTACAGTTACAACTGACACATTTATTTTGTTCCCACTAACTCTTCACTGACATGACACCAGGGGAGTAGGAAAGGCTTGAATATCTTAAGTAATTGGAGCTTAGCACTTGAAGCTCGCTGCTTCTATATATAGTTCTCCTGACTTAGCAAGGCCAGACTGGATGACATTAACATACCTTGCTTAAGAAAGTAGAAAGCCTGAAACAGCTTGGAAATGTTTCCACAAAAATTATTTTACTTTTGGAGGACTAAATTAATTGCCTCACTGACTTTTGCCTATACCTGCAGCCAGATGAATGCGACTGGACTCCTTCCCACATTGCATTTGCAAATGACTGGACTGGGAGACAAAATGGGGAGTCCCAAACAAGTCCGTCCATTGTAGAAAAGAATCTGTCGGCATATCCTCCAGCAGCTGAATTTGCCCAAACAGAAAAACTGTTCCAAGAGTGATGGAATGAATGAAAGAAGCAGACACAAGGAATTCAATCAGAATATGTTAAACACTACAGCAGGGAAGAATGAGGCATGGAAATAGCAGTGCTTTGATTTGCTGGAAGGAGTTGGGGTCAGAGCACTGGGATGGTAATCTGGCATCATCACTTAGGATCCCATCATCCTGGGCCAGTCATGACTGTTTTTTCAATGGTAAAACAGTAGAGGCAGGGAGGGTTGGAGTTGAACTTGGGAAAGAAGGAGGTCCTGAGGTAGCAAGTGAATCAGGGTGAGGCCGCTCTGTGGGCAGGACACTTATAATGATGTGAGTTCTATAGTCCAGAGGATTGAGGAGACACAGAACCGTGGCCAGAGATGTAAGCGTTCATGTTTAATCACTGACTGAACACCTATTTATGGAATGCCTTCCAGATGTAACATTTATGCTCTAGGTATTGGGAGAACGCTGCTCAAGGGGCAGATAAAGTTTCTGACTTCATAGGATTTGTAGAAGAGCAGGAAAAAGAAGAATAAATCATACATAAATCTCACTTACTTATGCTTGTCATAAGGGCCAGGAAATTTATCTGTATATCTATACCTGTATCTATATCTATACCTGTATCTATATCTACATATATCAGTACAGCAGGAAGTCAAGAGCCCTAGTCCTCAACAGGGAGAGAAACAGCGCAGGGAGTAAATAGAACCGTGTAATTAGTACCTTTATTCTGATGAGAGAAATGAAATCCAAGATTTACCAGTTGATGATTGATAATGAATGAACCAGTGACAAGGAAACATATTGATCTTGGTATTTATACTCCTTTTTTCCTACTCTAAATTATGTATTGATTTGTTTATAATTACTAATGAGAGTATGATAACATTGTAAGACAATAGTTATATTTCTTCTAGTGAAAGGTTCATTTTTTTTCTTTTTCTTTTTCTTCTGCCCCCCCCAACTTTATTGAGGTATAATTGACAAACAAAATTTTAATATGTTTAAAGCATTCCATGTGAGGATTTGATACATGTTGACAGTGTGAAAGGATCCCCAGCACCCAGTTAATTAACACATCCCTCACCCCAGAGTTACCTTTTTAGGGGGAAGGTGAGTGAACCCTTAAGAAAGGGTTCTTGGCAAATTTCAATTGTACAACAAAGTACTATCTATTATAGTCACCAAGCCGTACATTAGAACTAAAGAACTTACTTGTCTTATAACTAAAAGTACATGACCACCTCTGTTAACCATAGTGGACTCCAACGTTCTCAACACTGAATTCCTGATTAGGAAGTCTAGTGCTCTTAGGTAGCAACCCTAGCCAGCCTGGGCTTTCACCCTTAAACCTCCTACGAGATGCTGAAGGTTTATAATACCATTGACCCTGGAAAAACATGGGTTTGAACTCTGCAGGTCCATTTATATGCAGATATTTTTCAATAAATACCATAGGGTACTGTAAAATAACTTTCTCCTCCTTATGATTTTCTTAATAACATTTTATTTCCTCTAGCTTCCTTATTTTAAGAATGTAGTACACAAGAATATATAACAGTATATAACATATATAACATACAAAATAGGTGTTAATCAATTGTTTAGGTTATGGATGGTAAGTCTTCCAGTCAATAGGTTACTAGTAGTTCAGTTTTAGGGGAGTTAAATGTTGTATGTGGATTTTTGTGTGTATGTATGTGTGAAGGTTAGCGCCCCTAACTTACTGTGTTGTTCAAGGGTAACTGTATACATTCTTGGGTTCTGGGAGAGTCAGGCCTTTGCAATGATTATGTTATAGCTCTTTCCCATAATACTATATAACTAGTACAATATATATTAATTCTGATTGATAATGAACTAAGTACGTTCTGGATAAGTATTCTGAAATAAGGTAGGTTTGTCTTTATGTTTCTAGGTGTGTGAAAAGAAGCTAGTAGACAATAAATTTGAATGATATCTATGATTTTCACAAGAAATACTGATTGTTCTAAATAAAAGGAAGAACCAAACAAATATTTTTTTTCACAATCATAGCACTGAAAAGACATCTATACCTCAAGAGGATGTTTTCAGTTTTCTTTTCTTTCTTTTTATTTTTTTTTAAGATTTTATTTATTTATTTGACAGAGAGAGATCACAAGCAGGCAGAGAGGCAGGCAGAGAGAGAGGAGGAAAGCAGGCTCCCTGCTGAGCAGAAAGCCCGAAGCGGGGCTCGATCCCAGGACCCTGAGATCATGACCTGAGCCGAAGGCAGCGGCTTAACCACTGAGCCACCCAGGCACCCCTGTTTTCAGTTTTCTGTGTTTACACTGAATATATAGCTTACAGCTCATACTGCTTTACCATGAAACACTTGCCATAATATATATAGCACACAATGCACAGATTATATATATTACCTACCATTAACAAGGAAGGCCATACCCTTAACTGTTTTATACTGCACTAAAAATATGTAGTCCTCTGGGGGCACCTGGGTGGCTCAGTGGGTTAAGCCTCTGCCTTCGGCTTGGGTCATGATCTCAGGGTCTGGAATTGAGTCCCACGTCGGACTCTGCTCGGCAGGGAGCCTATTTCCACCCCCAACTCTCTCTGCCTACTTGTGATCTCTCTCTGTCAAACAAATAAATAAAATTTAAAAAAAAATGTACTCCTCTGTCCATTAAAGGAAAAAAAAAATCCGAATTTCCAGGATGAGGCAGAGTGAACCAAATGCTCCAAACATGTGGATTTGTACCAAGCTGGGACAGTTGGCTTTTCCTTAATAACAGAAGTGGCATATGCTACAAGAGATAAATTGATACCAATCTGTACAAATATTTTTTAAAGGCAGCTGGCTTGCCCTCCCTTGGATATCCTGGAATCATTCATTAATGTTCTTTTCGAGTGACAATCACTGCTAAGTGCCAGTTTGGAAGGAGAACTGGTTTGTTTAATAGCTCTGTTTATAATGTTGTTCATGATGGAATCCATGTAGCTGGCCATTAATTATTTTACTGAGGGTATGAGTTTACGCCAAGAACCCCCAAAGTGACCCCTGCTATACAACCTACAAGTGGCCCACAGATGTCATTATAGAGCTGTATATTATAGAGCCAATAATGAAGGTGGTCTAAAGCCTTGTCTTTGTTGCATATATATAGCTTATATAATTGCATTGCCTTAACAATTCTGTCCTGTATCTTGTGGTTAAAACTAAAATGACGACCAGCTCAGCAGAAAGAAAAAAAAAAAATCCCTGTCATGCTCAAACTCAGCATCCCATTAAATTTTTTGTTTTTAAAGGAATCTTGGAAAGCATTTTTTTCTGAGTAGAAATTTTACAGATTATCGTCATTGCCGACAAAATAGAAGCACGTATCTGATGGACAACACACACTGCTATATTGATGATTAGTAGTATGGCTGGCCCTAAAGTCATATTTCTGGGGCTCTATTACTGAGCTGTCACAGCAGATTAAAAGAAGAATGACATAAAGGGAATGAAGGATGGTAGAATCAAACCTGTATCAATATATTAATTGCACCTATTAATTTTTTTGTGGCAATAAAGTGGCATTGTTTCAAAATTCATTTTGCATGTTGAAAAACAAATGTTTGCTTAGGAGAAGAAAGCTAAACAGTGGACATCCTTCCTTTCTGCTGAGTGTAGCAAATTCATTTTACCTTCCAGATATCTTTTAATAGCTACCCTTTACATTTTTCTAAATTGATACAGGAACTAACAGGAAACATAAATGTGAAGACAGAAATCTTAGCAGTAAGAGCCAAAAAGCTAGATTGCAATGCTTGGCAGTAGTTTTATTGCTAAGGTTAAATATGGCAATTCCTATTTTATCCTGATGACAGTAATCTGGAAAATCAATGACATAACTTCTACAAAAAAAAATGTACACACACACACACACACACAGATACACAGAAATATCATGTGTATAAACACATGCGTACATGCACGTACCATAATTTCTGCAAACATTTAGGGGAAATGGTGTGAAAGGAAACTTAGGTTTCACTTTGTATTAGCAAGCTAAATAAAACGGGCTCTTAAACAAGCATGAACAGGCTAGAAACAAATGTTGAGGATGTCCTGTGGGAGGGGGCTAAGTGTCACGACAAGACCATGCTTCCAGAGTGAAATGGGGTCAGACTGTAGTCTCCATTACTGCAAGTTTTGCAAAGTCAAACAAGGTATTTATTTATTTTTATTTTTTTGATAATCTAAGAGAAGAAAAAATAGTCCATTTGCAGTTAAGGAATCAATGCATCAGCATGTGAAGCGGTACTGTTTTCATCCATGTGTCCTTATGAACCCCATCCAAGTTTTTTTGTTTTTAAAGATTTTATTTATTTATTTGAGAGAGAGACAGTAAGAGAGAGCATGAGTGAGGAGGTCAGAGAGAGAAGCAGACTCCCCGTGGAGCTGAGAGCCCGATGAGGGACTCAATCCCAGGACTCCAGGATCATGACCTGAGCGGAAGGCAGTCGTCCAACCAACTGAGCCACCCAGGCGTCCCCCCACCCAAGTTTTTAATGAGAGAGAAAAGCTTCACGTGATTGGAACACATAAATAATTCTCAAATATAATGCCTGGGAAACATGAATCTGTGTGTGGGGGGGGTGTTAAGATTTTATTTATTTATTTGACAGAGAGAGAGAGAATACAAGCAAGGGGAGCAGGGGGCAGAGGGAGAGGGAGAAACAGGTTCCTCGCTGAGTAGGGAGCCGGATTTGGGACTCAATCCCAGGGCTCTGGGATCATGACCTGAACCTAAGGCAGCCAGTTAACCAACTGAGCCACCCAGATGCCCCGTGAATCTGTGTCTTCACCTGTAAATGTTGGCATTTGAAAGGGAAATTTACAACAAAGGGAAAAACAGTCAAAGGAGGAGTGGAAATGCCAGATATCGCTATTTCTATCCCTTTAGGCAGAGTTTCGATGAGGGATGAGGAAACACATTGTGGGGGGTGGGTACAGAGAGAGACAGGAGATGGGGGTTAGGAGAAGTGCACATGTGCAGGGCTGTGTACTTCACCATCAAATCCTTTTGATATTTCAGTCTTGAGGTACAATTAGTCTGGCAATTAGCATGCACTGTCTGTGATGGTTAGTTTTAAAATTTCTTCTTCTTCTTTTTTAAGGAATCTTTACACCGGTGTGGGGCTCCGACTCACAGCCTCAAAATTAAGAGTCATATCCTCCACGGTCTGAGCCAGCCAGGCACCCAGTGATGGTTAGTTTTAAGTGTCAGCTCAGCGAGGTGACAGTGTTCAGTTATTCAAACACTAATCTAGGTGTTGCTGTGAAGGTATATTGTCAATGTAGTTGACATTCACAATTAGTTGCCCTTCTCTTTTTCGTTCAAAATGTTCAGTGTTTATTGGTTACCTTCTTTCAACAAACACATGACATTTATTCATTTAAAATAAATCTTCAAATGGTTTTAGATATATAGTTTGGTATTTCACTTAAATGCAAACATTTACAGTGTACTGGGGATTTTTACATGATCCTACATAAATGTGCTGCTTTATTATGACACAATATAAATGTTTTAGAAAATCAATGATAGTTTCCATATGATAAAGTATCTATTCCACAAAGAACACAAGTGCATTATTACTCATGTAAATGAAACTGATAACAGTGTTAAAATTATTTTTTGCAATAATCATTCCTAATATTTATACTGAGAATTACAGTCTTCATAAATAATCTCATTTGATTCTTATACCTACTTTGTAAGGTGTGGTGGGCAGAAGATAGCCTTGGAGAGCTTATGAGGGGTTGTCTAAGGTCCAAATGTTGAAAGGCAGCAATAAATACAGAAATCAGTTTTTTATCAAGTCACTGTTTTTTTCACACTAATACTCTAATGGGTCTGACACCAAAAAAACAACTTGATCAACATAATACAAATACTATGATATAATATAAACTATTTACCTTACAAATAAAAAATTTCTTTTCACTACAAAATGTTTATTCTAGAAAATAAAATTAAGAAAACTAAAAATTAAAGTCAGGTAACTGAATATTTTAGTATTTATATTTTCTTCCTATGTAACACAAATGATACATCAATGTGGAGGCTGAGAAAAATTAAGGCCATCCCACCTCAGGTTTAGCCTTAGCATAAGTACAGCCATCTTAGCTCCAGAAGCCATCTCAGACCCCTGTGCCCAAGGGCTGAACTTTTCCTTACTTTACTTTAGTTCTAAGGACCCCCACCCTGCTTTAGTTCCAGAGACACCCCCACCCTGCTTCAGTAACAGGAAGCCCCACCCTGCTTTGGTTCCAGAGACTCCCCACCCTGCTTTAGTAACAGGAACCCATAAATACCCCTGCCTTAACTAAGCTCGGGGTCCAAGTCCCTACTCCTCTGTGTCTGGTATACTTGGGCCCAAGCTTAAGCTTGTCGAATAAACCCTCATGTGATTGCATCAGTGTTGGCTCCTTGATGGTCTCTTGGACGCGAAAACTCGGGTACAACAATCTTTTGTATAGTATCTTTAATTACGTTTAAGAAAATACATTGTATTCAGTTACATACAGCTTAAATACTTTAGAAGAAAAAAATCTCACTATTACTAAGAGTAAAAATCTGGGCCCATTTTCTCTAGACCTCCTCCTTAAACCTTCCACACTTTGTTGTTCCATCATTTGTCATCCAAGTCCAAGTCAATTATTTGGATTATTTTGGGCAGAACCAAACTTGTTCTCTGGGATGGCTACATCCTTGAAGCCCAAGGAGGTCCTGTGGGCTCTAGTCTTTGTATCCATGGCTTTGCCTTCTTTCTTCATCTTGACTCTTCCCTCTAAAGTGCCTTAGTCCAAGCTGGTGACATTTCCGGTGCTATGAATTTCTTCAAAACACATCAGTTTCCTGTGTCATTCACTGGGGTCCAAACCATTAACAAGAACGTCCTCCACACATCTTTTCTGGATAACTGTACCTCTATTCCTGGTTTCTGCTGAGGTAGTTGATTGGATCCATGAGTCATAGACCTAAAGTCTTCAGCAAAAGCACTCACACCTTTGGTGTTCTCCCCAGAGCCCATCATTTGAATCTAAGTAAAGGAGATTATTCTTCTTGTTGTGGGTGGGCACTATCCAATCAGTCAAAATGTCTTAAAAACAAAATTGTGGTTTGCCTGAGGAAGAAGAAATTCTGCCTCAAAATTGCAGCAGTAACTCTTACCTGAAAGTTTCTGGGGCCTGCCCTACAAATGTCAGACTTGGCACCCCCACAATTGCAAGAAGCAATCCCTTGAAAGGTGGCTTTTTAGGTTTCCATTTATCTACTCATCCACCTGTCTTTTCTTTATCATCTCTCTAGCCTGTTGATTCTGTATCTCTGGCTAACTCCAATACACTACCTTTTAATTTTAGTAATTATGTTCATGTGTAAGTATCTTATTTCATGACTCATTTATGCCTCTTGCTTTCTTATATTGTCCATAGAACCCAGCAGAGGGGATACTTGATTGTGATTTCATCACAAGTTCAGATTTAAGGTCAAGTGTCTCCATGGTCTCCCAAGAGTAACCTGTGCAAGTTCAAATCACTTCACCTGCCATGTTGTGTGTTATTATCATTATTATTTATTTTTTACTTGACTCTTCCTCTTGTAGACTCCTTGAAGGCAGCTGCTCTGTTTTGCTTGCCTTTATGTTTCCAGTGCTTATCTCTGTGTTTGATTCACCATAAGCACCCAATGAAAGCTGAGTACATAAATCTGACCAGCAGTGTGTAACATCCTGGACCTTTCACTACTTTTTATTTCCTTAGGCTTTACTCTTAGGCCACTTTGGAAAATGTTCTAAATCCTAAATAAAATGGAGTCGATCAAGTAGTCAAGTAGAAAAAGTAGGGGAGACAGGGAAAGAAGAGTTACACGTTGGGAGAATGGAACTGAATAAGGAGAAATGATAATGTGGTAGAGGAAGAATGAAAATTAAATAGAAAAAAAATTCAAAATAGTATTTGAAAGTTTTGGCAGGAATTAATGAAAAACTTAATTTACAGAGTATTATTAAAAAAAAAAAAAGACTGAATTCTATTACTCTCAAGGGGTACTTATTCCCGTGACTGTCTTCTCCCTCGAAGTTGAGATTTACTCACAAATCTCTACCGTTAGTCCCAACTTAACCTGGAGTTCAAGATTTATGGATCTAGCTTTCTAACAGACAGGTTCACTTTAAAGAAGGATAGTCAGGAGAAAAGCAGGCAGAGGCAAGGGGCCCTGTCCTAAAAGGAAAACTACCCTTAAAAGGAAAAAGATCGCATCCTGTTATTCTAGGCTTTACTCAGTGCTACAGCCTTAAGTCTTCCTGCTAGGAGGTCTTACAACATGTATTTAAAATAGTGGAAGGGAATGGTCTTGGGTGTTTTTACCCAGGCCCAGGGGCCTGCTGAATAGCCAGTCGAATATTTAAACAAAGTGCTTGATTTGGTGGCCTGTGGCTGGAGGGTGCACCTTAGGGCAGTGGGGCCACCACCCCCTTGATCCCAGAGGCTACAGAAACACCACCTTGGAAGCAGCCCTCCACCTCTCTCACTTGAACAACCGCCTGGTAAGTAGATGACAGGGACGTGGAGGGTTAATCTGATTAAAATAGCCCACATCAAAGAGCCCATAAAACATCCTAGATTTAAATATCAAATTGTCAATGTTTCAAGTCCCCTCCCTCTTCTGGAACTTTGCACTCTCAATAAACTCTGCTTTGCTCCCCACCATTCTCCCTCTGCTCTACCTCTTCGTTCTTCTAAAGGGCACAACCAAGAACCATGGGCACTAAAGGAAAAGAAATCTTGCAACAAGTTTAGCCATGGAAAGTACATACCAGTTTATAAAACCCTGTAAAACATAGTATGATTCCTTTGTGATAGTGTAAGTAGCAGTTACAGATAATGCAGATAGAAGGTTTTTTCAATGGGGGCCGGTCAAGGGAGCTCTTTGTTACAACTCAAACGATTACAACATTGCTTCAGATAGTCTCTACTAGGCTGAAGTTGTGCTCACAGCGCCCTGAGGGCTTTCGTATAATTGCAAACAGACAACTTTCAGTCATCTGATACTGGCTAAGATCACTCATGCCTTCTTTCTTCTCTGTGTCTGAAATCATTTGCAAATAGGATCAAATCAAAGTCTTTTCTGTCTCTGTGGCAAATGCTTGAGTAGCCTTCCCTCTGTTCTCTCCACCTCCTTCTCCCAACATGTGGTTCAGAAGTCCTGGGGAAGGTCCAACAGGATTGTCCTGGGATCAGGAGCTGGTTCAGGCCCAGAGACAGTGGCCCTGGCTCTCTCTTGAAACACTTTCGGTAAAGCCACACCCATCAGGTATCCAACCTGGTGCATTTTCTAAGATCTACTGGGATCTGATTGTGAGCCTTTAAAAAGCTCAGGTCATGATTCCAGCGTCCTGGGATCGAGTCCCACATGGGGCTCCTTGCTCAGCAGGGAGCCTGCTTCTCCCTCTGCCTCTGCCTGCCATTCTGTCTGCCAGTGCTCGCTCTCTCCCTCTCTCTCTCTGATAAATAAATAAAATCTTTAAAAAAAATATTAAAAAGCTCCCTGTTACCTAAATTGATGCCTTCACAATTAAAAGCAGTGGAATGTGTTTTTGTTTTTGCTTTTGTTTTGCCTCAAAGTAAGCTTTGGTAGAATTTTAATACATACAAGAGATACCAGTGTTATTTACTAATGCAATTATATGTGAGTTCAAATGTGTAACAATTCTTACAAACTTCATGAATGAGAGTAATAAGGATCTTACACATATTACTTGAAATCAGAGGAAGTAGATGAGTACTACATTCATATGAGCCTCAGAAGAGCTCACGGCAACATCTCCACCATAGAGTGTCTTTGACAATCAGTGGACTTGGTCATTCCCCACCCCAATTAAGAATAAAAATTGAGAACTAAGTTATCTTCATTCTTTGTTGAGAGCCTTTTCTAGTATCCTTACAGACTACTAAGTGAAGACCCAGAAGAAGCGTGGAGATGGGACTTGGTGGGCCCACCATTCTATTCCTATAATAGTGCCTGAGTTGGTTGGTGTCCCTTCGTTAGGCTGAATTATCTTAAGATACAGACATTTTCTTATCCTTGATTCTATTCTTAAAGCCCCGCATTTATTTTATGTCTAAAGTGCACATGTAGTAAGCATACATTACTGAAAAAGTGTAATCCTTCATATAAAGTGCCAATATAATTTCAATAGTAACAGAATGACTTGGTTAAGTTTTCCCAGGAGACTTTGTATATTGTAAAATCATTCCTGGGCTGTACCCAAATAACCATATAACATTTTTAGATAATCGGGGATCGAGTTCAAAAAGTTTAATTGTCTGTGGTTTTTGTAGGGAACCTGGAGAGAAAAGCCACACTTACAGAAGGAATAGAATGGGATGCTACAAACAATATTTGATGGGATCCTGGCCACTCTGTCCCTTGGAGACTCCAGCATAATGCCAGCCTCTGGGATCCAGCAGAAGACAAGCGTTGTTAGGCTTAGCGGAGGAATACTGTCAGATTAGGAAGGGATCTGGAAAAGGGATGTTGTGGCTTCCTCCATTTGATTAGGGAAAGGGAAAAAGACTTCTGTGAAGAGTGTCCTTTAGTGACAGGGGAGAATTAGTGCAGCATCCACTGAATTGCTAAGGAAAGAGTATACTTTTCTAGAAGTGTCCCCGTCAAATAAAGGACTAGAGAAAAAGATACTTAAGTAAGTTACAGTGTTGTGGAGAGATCTGATTTTTTCAGGCTAAAAGTGTTTTGGACCTGAACCACATAGACAAATGTTCCATTTCTCACTGTACTGCACTTGGCTTTTGTAGACACCTTTAACAATCTATTAAGTAAGTCAGAATACTTAATAACTAGTGGATACCTTCCTGATGTGTTATTGGGAAAGAGGAACAACCAGTGATTCACTAGGTCTTTACATACAAGTATTAAGAACTAATCAACCTGTTAACTAAACTTGGTTCAGATTGGTGCTTATTGAACAACTATGATGTAAAGACCACTTGGGGAACATTCCCTCATTAAGAACTTGCAGTGAAATGGATGGGTAGCCTGAGGTGGTAGCAGAGGAAGTGGTTAGAAAGCAAATATCCAGAGACTGACAAACTTGAAATGTGAACCTATCCTCAACAGTGCCCATCCTTTATTCAATAACTGGATCGTTGTGCTCATTTCCTTTCTGAGTTCCTTCTTCAAACATATTCTCCTTCCTTTGCTGCCTTATCTTTCCCACCTGGTGCATCTCCCTCCCTCCAAAATTCAACCCAGATCCTTGTGTTATGCGTGAAGCCTTCCCCTGTCTTCACGTTTCTCCATCTAATTCATCACTAATTCCTGTATTTTGTTCTCAAATCTATTTTATTTTATTTTATTTTGAGAGAGAGAGACAGACAGAGAAAGCAAGTGCACAGTTGGGGAAGCAGAGGGGAGGGAGGGAGAGAATCTCAAGCAGACTCCCCGCAGAGGGTGGAGCCTAACTCAGGGCTCGATTTCACAACCCTGAAATCATGACCTGAGCGACATCATGATTTGGGACATTTAACTGACAGAGCTACCCGGTGCCCCCCAAATCTATTTTAAATATGTATCCCTCCCTTCACTTCTGCTGTCTCCTCCATCAACAAGGTGATCTCTCTCCTGGACACCTTCAGAATCTCCGGTGTCCAATTTTGACCTTTCACTCATTCTCTGCATCGTGACAATTATACAACCAGGCCATGTTCCTCCACAGTACAAACTTGTCAGCATATTCCACTGCATTAAGAATAAAATTCAGACTTCTCAAATGGTGAGCAAAGTCCTCTGGTTATGGCTCCTTTTGCCTTTCCAGTGTGCATTCCACTTTCTCCTGGGCAGACGTCTTCTGTCTACTCCTCTTGAAAACCAACAGAGTACTTTGCTCATGGTCCTTATCATAAGACATATTAATATTCTGACTCATGTTGCCTTTTATCACTAGACTGCAAGTTTACTTTGGGTTTCCTCTTACATGTATTCCACACACATTTCAGGAACACCTGCACTGCAGCCACTCTGTTGGGCAATGAGGTGTAGTGGTGAGTAAGACAGTCACAGCTCCTACTCTCCGGAGTGTGGTGTCCAGTGGGGGAAGACCGAGATGAAATTTGTAAGCAAATGCATTTACAAAATAAATGCAAGCTGGGGGAGAGGAGCGGGCAGTGAAGAGAAGAAAACCAACAGAAGATGCACCAGAGAATAGGATTAAGTGTCTTTAGAGGGGGTGGCATTTAAGCTTATGTGGATAAAATTACAGGACAGTGCAGAAGGAGTGCTGTGGGCAGAGGGTCCAGAGTCCAGCTTGTGAAAGGCCTCATGACAAGATAAAGCTCGGAGAATTCCAGGAATTATATGGAGGCAGCTAGCGGCAGGAGAAAGGGCATGAGGTGATTTTGGAGAAACAGGCAAGGGAAGGGTTAAGTCATTTGGCATCAAGTTGAGCATCTTGCTTGTAGGAAGTGTTTAGTAAATATTTTTTGAGTTTTCATGAAGTGACTATACACCAACTACAAAATTCTACAGGTTTAAGAAATTGAGATCCTTAAAATTAGGAAAAAAATAGAGAACTAAGTTCTCTTCATTCTTTGTTAAGATCCTTTTCTAGTATCCTTATAGACTATTACGTATAAAAGAAGACCCAGAAATAGTGTGGAGATGGGACTACTTAGCATCTGCAGAGGACAACACCAGCTTCTATCAGGCACACACTGAATGTGACTGACATGCATGAATCAACAGTCTTTTTTCAGAATGTGTGACAGCGAGTGACAGTTTCCCAGAATCTATCCACACTCTTAATGCAAATGCTGTTCTCTGCCTGAAAGCTCCCTCGTCCCTTAATTCCTCTGGGCTCTTTATGTCCTGTGTTTTCTCTATCAGGGAAACCTTTCCCCACTATTGGGACCAAATTATAACTCTCTAATATATGCACTCTTAGAACAGGCAGGTATCAAGTCGAACTACTCTATTTGAGAGACTGGGTGTAGACACTCTGAAATTACATGGTGAGGGCAAAGAGCCCATTGAGGCCAAACTTCCAAGGCCCTTTCATGTGAGTAAAGCCATCCTGAGCTCTTCAGAGCTGTTCAAGTGCTACGGGGTACCTCCAAGGGATCCCAGTAATTGCCACTCAAAGCAAAAGACTCCATCAACTAAGCCCTGTCCAAATCTTGGATCCACGATATCATGAGATATAATAAAATGGCTGTTGCCTTAAGATTTCCACAAATTTTGAGGCTTTTTAAAAAAATTTATTCATTTATTTGACAGACAGAGATCACAAATAGGCAGAGAGGCAGACATAGAGAGAGAGGGGGAAGCAGCCTCCCCGTTGAGCAGACAGCCTGATGTAGGACTCGATCCCAGGACCCTGAGATCATGACCTGGGCTAAAGGCAGAGGCTTAACCCACTGAGCCATCCAGAAGCCCCAGGATAGTTTTTTTTATGCAGTTAACAAGGGAAACATGGAGGGCGTGTCTAAGTCTGTGAGCGGAAGGAGTAGGAGCCACAGGTGCAAGCACTAAAAAGATAATCGGAGCTTTGTCCTGCAGATGAGGTTGTGTGTGTGTGGAGCAACCTGCAGCCTTAGCCTGGGTGATTCAACCGGAGTCAGTCTGATTTACGGATCCCACACCGAGCCTGAGGGCTTTCCTAAACTCTGCTTCCAGGATTTCCCAGTCATCATTGGGACGGTTCCAGAAAAGTCCAGATTCAACCCGAAGCTCACCTAAATATGACCACCTGAGTCCAGAATGCTGGTATGACTTCCATAAGACATGTGCCTACCACCAAGGAACCAATGCCAGCTCCCGCCAGCCAGTGCAGTTTTGGTCAATTTACATATTTCAAGGATATTCAAGAAACATGTAAGACAAACTCCAATGTTAAGTAACCATCCCTCTGTTTTTTTGCTTATGAATTCCTAGGTAGCTTGGGTCTTAATCAGTCACCTTTTTGCCCTGAAGAGGATTCATAAAGGTTAATTCTGCATGGATATTTGAAAAGAAGAAAATGATCGAGTATATATTGCTAAGCCAGGTCAGCAGAAACCAGGTAAAATTCAGGATCGTTGGTTTTTATTTATTTAATATATACTAACAACAGACATCATTTTTTACAGGGCTTATTTGATCTTTAATAGATCTCACTCCTCATCTTGTTATGACCTAATTCTGAAAAGTGGGTGCTTCATTATATTTGGAGATTTGCAATATTTATAAAGGAATCATATTTATAGAGGGCGCTAGCAGAGGAAAAAACAATTGGAAGAGGACTGGTTTCTTAAGTCAGTTGTCAGAGTCCCAAGAAAGTCTTTTTCAAATAAGCTCAAGTTTTCCCCCTCTTAACAAAGTGTATGTAGGTTGCATTTCCATTTCAGGCATTTCTTAAAAGGAGATTCAAGCAAGAAATTAATGATTAATAACATTTAAAAACCTTCCTGTTTCTTTTCCATTGTATCTCCTTTTTACTATCTTTGCTTGATTTGGTTTCATGAATGTACTTATGCTTCTCATACTTTGTCTCTCAACATACCTCACGCATATACAGGTAGTTCACAGGTAGTTACCTGCTCTGTCACCACGGTCAGCAAAAAGGGGGCTAAAGAAAAATAGAAATCACCCACTTCTTCACCACCTAGGCATCTGAAGGAGAGCACTCACTATTACAAAAGTGTGAGTGGTTCTCTATTACTGGCTTTTGGTCAAGTTAAAAATTTAAGGTAAGGGCTACGCTTGCAAGTACACTGGGTCAAGTATGCTGAAGATTAATTCAGATGCTCAAAGTGCATGCAAATCAGCAGAATTTGAGATTATGCTCTGAGATAACTGGTGAGGATCAGGAAAAGCATATTCAAAACTCACAAGTCCTATGACCTAGCTTATTATGTGCATCTCTGAAGTTTCTTTTACCAACTAGTGAGAAGGTGTTTCCATATAATGTATACATTCTTGATTGTGGCCAATTCTTGATTTCTTTCTCCCTCTCTCTCTCTCTTTTGTATCAAAGGTTTGACTATCTCTAAACAGTGAGCTATGTATGAGGTTTTGGTATATCTCAAGGGCTGTCCAACAGAAACCAGGTGAGATTTATAGTGGTTTGCCCTAGGTCTATGTATGGAGACAAGAGGTAGGCAGATCATGGTTTGGTAAAAGGAAGGCATTTTTAACCAGAGTACTGCCCACCAATAGAACAGCTCCTATGAGAGTGTTATGGGTTGGATTGTGTCCATGGGTTATGGGTTCGGCATGTCCAGCCCATGCTTAAGTCCTAACTTCTGGGACCTGTGAATGGGATTTTATTGCAAATAGGGTCTTTGCAGATATAATCAAGTTAAAATGAGGTCATTAGGGTGCACCCTAACCCAATATGACTGGAGTCTTTTTAAGAAGAGAAGAAAAAACATACAGGTAAAACTTGGGCAGACAGAGACACACATATGCAATCTCTCAAGCCGGAGGCAGAACTGGAGTTCGGATGCCACTGGCCAAGGAACACCTGAAGCTACCAGAAACTGAAGCAGGCAAGGAAGCATCCTCCTCCAGAGGCTTCCAAGGGAGCTTGCTCTTGCCAACACCCTGATTTCAGACCTGGAGGCTGCAAAGCCCTACAGAGTCCATTTCCGTTGTTCTAAGCCACCCAGTTTGTAGCACTTTTTTTATGGAAGCCCTAGAAAACCAATGCAGACAGTGAATTCTTCTGTCCTCATCACTCCAGATATTAAAGCAGAATATCTGAGGTTGTAAGGGAAATCCATAAATTAACTAAGCATTACCTGAAACAAACTTTATGATCTTTCTAGTCTCCAATTACCTTCATTTTTAATATGCTTTCCTATGGTCTGTCAATGATACTGGAGGCTCTGAGATTATAAAGCTATATTACTGTTATTATTTAAAATGGTTGCCGAAGTTCTGACCAATTCAATAAGGCATAAGGGAGGTAACTGGAAAAAATCCTGGTAATGAAATGACTACATTATCACTAGTTGCTGAAAAAAATAAGTTGCATAAGTAAGGAATCCAAGGGAATCAAATGAAAAGGATTCAAAATTGATACTAGTCCAACAAAGTAGCTAGATAAAGGATTAAAAACAAAAATAAATAATTTTCTATATTTTAGTATTCAAAGTACTAGAATGTAATTTGAAAAAGATGCTGATCATGGTAGCAACATCAAGTTTGACACATGTAGAAATGGCTTTAACAGGAAATATCTAGGACTTCTATGGGTAAATTTACAGAACTTTACCAAGAGAAACGAGTTCTCTTGTTTCTCTATGTGTCCAAACAAGTGGACACATAACATGTGCTTGACTGGGAAGAATGGATTGTGTGAGGATATCACTTCTGGCCAAGTAAATGTATACATTTTATGCCATTTGATCTACAAATCCTAATGGGATTTTTTGGAGAACATGAAAAAATGATTTTAAAGTCCACTCAGAAAAAAGTACTAAACACCTCTTGATATGTATAAAAAACACAGATTAATGAAGCTAAAATACAAACACAAACTAATAAATTGCTTTGAATAAATATGGTAGAAAAGAGATTCATATCTTACCATATGAAGAGATTTTAGATATAATTAAGAAAAGAGCTAAGAATTATGATGGAAACACAAAAGATAAAAACATAAATTTCACAAGAAAAGATATACAAGTAGCCAATGAATATTGGGAAAAACAGGTAAATACCTACTTAAAAGTAATGACAATATTTTCCAAAAGTTAAGTTGGCATGGAGTTTTTAAGGTGACACAATCACCGAAGGTTGGGAACATGCCTGGAAAAATAAATAAGATGTCATCTTTCTAGAGAGAAATTTGGGCACATAAACTAATAGCCTTAAAACCTGTGATACCTTCAAGCCCACTATTTCATATTTAGGAATTCAGTCCAAGGCAAAATAATGCCCAAAACAATGGGCCAAAATAGAGAGCTCTGAAATAAACCCATATATATATATATATATATATATATATATATATAGCCTGATATATATGTATATATGCATATTTGATTTATAACAAAAGTGCCAGAGTAATCGAATCAGAAAAGAGTAGTCTTTTCAACAAAAGGTGCTGAAATACCTGGATATCCACATTGGGAAAATGAATCTCTTACACCAAACACAATAATTAGATAAATCCAATAATTATTGGATCTAATGGATCTTAGATGTAAATGTAAGAGTTAAAAATATAAGACCTCAAAAAAAGGGAAGTAATCTTCAGCCAAGGTTTTGTAGGATATAAAAGCCAAGGTTTCTTAGGATATAAAAAACAAAAAGTATAAAAGAAAAAAATTTAAATTATATGTCACCAAAATTCCTATGATCTGTTCTTTGGAAGATGCTGTTAAGAAAGTGAAAGACAAGCCACAGACTAGGAAAACATATTCACAATACATTTAACTTACAAAGGGTTCATATCTAGAATGTAGTAAAGAATCCATTTAACTCAATAATAAGACCAACATTCCATTTTTTTACAAAGGGAAATGGTTGAGCAAAAGAAGATGTATTTCACTACAGAGACACAAATGGACAATATGCTCTTTTCAAAATGTTCCACCTCCTTAGTCTTCAGGGAAATTAAAATGAAATCCACAAGAGATAGCACTACATACCCACAAGAATGACCAAAATGAAAAAGACTGACAGTATCAGATGGTAGCATTAGTATCAGATGTGGACTCACTAAAATTCCAGTACATTGCTATCGGGAAAGTAAAATGTAAAATGCAACTTTGGAAGGCAATCTGACAGTTTCATATAAAGTTAAGGACATACCTACACTAAGACTCAGCAATTTTACTCCTAGCTATTTATCCAAGAGAAATGAGTATGCAGGCATACTTTGAATATATCGTGGGTCTGGTTCCAGACCACTGCAATAAAGCAAATACCGCAATAAAACAAGTCAAATGAGCTTTTTGGTTTTCTAGTGCATATAAAAGTTATGTTTGAAAAAAAGTAACTTTTATACTCTACTGTAATCTATCAAGTGTGCAAAAGCATTATGTCCAAAAAAGGTATATACCTTAATCTAAAAACACTTTATGGGTAAAAAATGCTAACCATCATGTGAACTTTCAGCGAGTTGTAATCTTTTTGCTGGTGGAGGGAGGGTCTTGCCTCAATATTGAGAGCTGCTAACTGATCAGGTTGTGGTTGCTGAAGGTGGGGTTGTCTGTGCCCATATCTTAAATTAAGACAACAGTGAAGTTGGCCGTATTGATTGATTATTCCATGAGCAATTTCTGCATAGCATGCAAGCTGCTTGATGGTATTTTATCCACTGTAGAATTTCTTTCAAAATCAGAGTAGATCCTCTTAACCTCTGCCACTCCTTTAGGAACTAAGTTTACGTAGTATTCTAAATCCTTTGTTGTCATCTCAGCAACTGTCACAGCATCTTCCCCAGGAGTAGATTCCATCTCAAGAAACCACTTTTTTTTTCACATCCATAAGAAGCAATTCCTTACCTGTTAAAGGTTTATCATGAGATTGCAGCTATTCAAATATAATAATAATGAAAAGGTTTGAAATACTGCAAGAATTACCAAAATGTGACACAGAGACACAAAATGATCAAATACTGTTGGAAAAATGGTGCTGAGAGATTCACTCAACACAGGGTTGCCGTAAGCCTTCAATTTGTTAAAAAATAAATAAAATAAATAAATTAAATAAATGCAATTATCTGTAAAGTGCAATAAACTGAAGTACAATAAAACGTCGTATGCCTGTGTATATCCAGACAAAGACTTAAACACAGATATTTATAGCAACTTTACTCATAATAGCCCCAAAGTGAAAACAATCCAAATATCCAAATAATGGACAAATATGAATGATTAAGTAATGGATAATCAAATGGAAAATAAAAAAAGAAAACCATTAGATAAAAAAGTAATTCTCCAAGGAGGAATATAAATGGATAATTTCATGCAATGAAATACTACTTAGCACAAAAAAACCCAAACTACTGACTCAGAAAATATGAGTCCAACCACTGCATGGTTCCATTGATAAGAAATTCTAAAACAGGCAAAACTAAGCTATAGGCAGGTCAGAGGTTGCATTTGACCAAGGGGTTGGTGGTGGTGTTGATTTCAAAGGGACTTGAGAGAAGTTTTCAAAGTGATAGAAAAGTTCTATACCTTGATTATGGTGGTAGTTACTCATGTGTACATATCTGTCAAAACTCTCAGAACTGTTCTCTAAAAATAGTTAAGTCTATTATGTGTAAATCATATGTCCTATAAGTTGATTAAAAATTTAAAAGAAATGATGCACACAATTTATGTACAAGCCTATCAATTATAGCATTATTCATAGTAGCAATAGTATACAATGTATACATTTAATGGAAGTAATAAAATATGACTGATATGAGGATCCATTAGAGTAATGTAAACAAAGAACATTTAATAACAAGAAAAATGAAATGTTAGTAAGTGGGAAAAAATGACCCATTTTTGGAAGAAACCAATTTATATACACATTAAAAAATTATTGGCAGGACCAAACAAGACATACAGATGGCCAACAGACACATGAAAAGACACTCAACATCACTAATCATCAGGGAAATGCAAATCAAAATCACAAAGAGATCTTACTTCACACCTGAATGGCTAGTATCAAAAAGTCAAGAAGGAACAAAAGCTAGCATGGATGTAGAGAAAAGGGAACCTTCAAGTACCATTGGTGGGAATGTAAATTGGTGCTGATGCTGTGGAAAACAGTATGGAGGTTCCTCAAAAAATTAAAAATAGAAATATGATATGATCCAGTGATTGCACTGCTGGATATTTACCAAAAGAAAACAAAACCAGCAATTTGAAAAGATATAATGTGCCTCTCTGCTTATTGCGGCATTATTTACAATAGCCAAGGTATGAAAGCAACAGAAATGCCCACTGATAGATGAATAGATAAAGAAGAAGTGGTATATATGTGCCATAGAATATTACTCAGCCGTATAAAAAAGAATGAAATCTGTCCATTCACGACAACATGGATGGACCTAGAGTGTATCATGCTCAGTGATGTAAGTCAGAGAAGGTCAAATACCATATAATATCACTTACATATGGTATCTAAAAAACAGAACAAGTGAACAAATAAAAAAAGAGAAATAGATTCATAAATACAGAGAACAAGGGGGCGGGGGATGGGTGAAATAGGTGAAGAGGATTAAGAGGCACAAACATCTAGTGATAAATAAGTCATGAGGATAAAATGTGCAGCATAGGGAATACAGTCAATATATTGACATAAGAACTGTACGGTGACAGATGGTAAGGACACTTAGCACAGTAAGCACTGAATAATCTACAGAATTGTCAATTCACTATATTGTACGCATTGTACACATATAACATTATATGTCAACTATACTTCAATTTAAAAAATTGGCAAGAGTAGAAAAAAAATATTGGCAGGACAAGTCGCTAATTGGTTGTCTCAGGATAACGAATTCTTGGTGCTTTTCTATGTAGTTGCACTATGTTTCATTTTCTACATTAAATCTGTACTACTTTTCTAATTCAGAAAAAATTAAAAACGCAAGTATTGAAGAAAAACAAAATAAAAATTATAAACTGACAAAATAATTCTCTTTGGATTAAGTATAAATGGATAATATGAACAATTTAATAAAACATTCAACTTTATTACTAACCAATCAAGTACAAATTAAAGAACAGATGCTTTTATGACTAACGAATCAGCAAATGTAAAATGTATGAAAACAGACTGTTTTTAGAATGAGAATATCTACTGCTGGAAAGGATATTTTCCCTACTTTGTTATGGCAATATAAATTAACAGTATTTCTGGAAAGTGATTTACAATATGAACAAAAAGCCTTTGAATTCCTCATTCCTTTTGATGTAATAATTGCACTTCTGAAGTATTAGCCTTAGAAAATTCTTTCAAAATACAGCTGTGATGTATGTACAATGATGTTCACTACAGTGTTATTTATACTATGATAAGCTACACACAACCAAAATCTCTAAAAATTTATGAAAATTGCTAAGTGATTTTGATACATTTATTTAAAAGCTTATTAACTGATATTTAAAAATGATATGGATTTTAATAATGTGGGGGAATGCTTACTTCTATAATGTTAAGTTAAAATGGCTACAAAATTGTCTATAAGGTATTATTTCAACTATATTATATTAAAAATAAAGGGACAGAGGTTAGAATAAATATCCTAAAATACTTACAGGTTACAACTAGGCAGAAAGGTCAGTGATGATTTTCCCCCTATTTTTTAAAAAAGATTTTATTTATTTATATTTGTGCACGTGTGCACAAGAGAGAGCACGAGTGGGGCCAGGTGGGTGGGTAAAGGGAGAAGCAGAAGTCTGGTTGTGCAGAGAGCCCAAAGTGGGATGGATCCCAGGACCCTGGGATCATGACCTAAGCCAAAGGCAGAAGCTTAACTGACTGAGCCAACCAGGCACCCAATTCTCCCCTTATTTTTTAATGTATTTGTATATTTTGAAAATATTCAACAATATAAATAGGTATAAATACAACTACTCCCAAATAAAATTCTGAAGTTAAAATATGTCCAGACCAAGATTAACACATTCAGGCAGTTTGCTATCAAATGTAGAATCCTTTAGTTTTCTAGTGTCTGGTGAAATGGAAAAGGGCAATACATTTTGGGAATCAAACTACTTCAGTGTCTGGACAGAAAACAGTAAGGCATTAAATAAATTTAGATTTGTATCAGTGATGCTTAGCATAATTTTTAGGACAAGATGGCTAAATAAGTGCAACTTACAATGAACAGAAATGAAAAAAATATTGAAGATGTATATGAATGTGTATGTACATAAATACACGCACGTTATAAATCAATCTCCCATATCACTCAACAATATGTGAAAGGTTTAAACCATATATGTAGAAAACATTGGCTTGAACATAACCCCCCTCTGCAGTTGTCAATGAAGTGCAAGTTCAATCTTTTGTGGGCAGAAGGATGAAGAGTCTACTGAAATGCCAGTGCTGCCACATAGCCCTGGGAGGAAGGGAGGAAGGTGCTTTTCCTCATCCCATCAGCTGGCCCACCAGGGAGCTGTTGAAAGCAGAGGAAATCAAGGAACAATACAACCTGGGTTACCAGCTGACACCTTGTGAACAGTTCATTAGGAAGACTCATCCTTAACAGAGCAGAGGAAGAGAGGGCAAATATTCCCCTCTTTGCTTTGTGCTTGATCTAATCTAGAAAGTACTTCCTGTTCCAGCAGCATCCAGTCCCTGGGGTGAGAGCTGGCCTAGAAACATGGTGAGAAGAACAGATGAATAGAGTTTAAGATTGAAGTAGACTAAAGAAGCTAGCCTATGATGGGGTGAGAATGAGGGCAGATATTGCTGTGTCCAGCCCCTGAGAAGGCAGATGACGGAAGATGGACGTCAGCACAAGGGGGCACTTTTCTGCAGGGATTAGACAGAGCTTTGGGGGAACAAGTATCCAACTGATCCCAGTCAGTCTCCTGCTGAGGTGCAGAGCAGGAGCTATGGAAATAAGTCCATGTATTTTCTCGTTCACGGCAATCTTTAGTCCAAAATTCTACAGGAGGCCAAAATATATTCAAATGCAAACCGAAGCTTTTGTGGTAGGTCTTGCCAGTGCACACTCTGTGCAATAACCCAGACTCTTCCATGCATATGTGGGGGTGTCCTCATGCGGGCTGGGCTGTTGGAGAGCATTACTGAATTCCATCTTCCCTGCTTCCCAGTAAGTCATGTAGGCAAATGGTAATAGCCTAATTTTTTAAAAAAAAATTTATTTAACTTTTTTCAGTATTCCAACATTTATTGCTTATGCACCACACCCAATGCTCCACACAACATGTGCCTTCCTTAATATCCACCATCAGCCTCACCCTACCCCCTCAACCCCCCTCCAAAACCCTCAGTTTGTTTCTCAGAGTCCACCGTCTCTCCTGGTTTGTCTCCCCCAACTCACTTCTTTCCATCTCCCCATGTCCTCCATGTTATTCCTTATGCTCCACAAGTATGTGAAACCATATGATAATTGACTCTCTCTGCTTGACTTACTTCACTCAGCATAATCTCCTCCAGTCCCGTCCATGTTGATACATAGTTGGGTATTCATCATTTCTGATAGAGGCATAATATTCCATTGTATATGTGGACCACATCTTCTTTATCTATTCATCCACTGAAGGGCGTCTTGGTTCTTTCCACAGTTTGGCAGCTGTAGCCATTGCTGCTATGAACATTGGGGTATAGGTGGCCCTTCTTTTCACTATGTCTGTATCTTTGGGGTAAATACCCAGTAGTGCAATTGCAGGGTCATAGCGTAGCTCCATTTTTAATTTCTTAAGTAATCTCCACACCGTTTTCCAAAGTGGGGTAACAGCCTCATTTTGAAGATGAGAGATCAAGGTGCATAGAGTTTAAGCAACTAATCCAAGTGCTGTAAGCAGTGAGCCCCCCAAAACAAACAGAACCCTGCTTCTCCTGCCCCTACAGGGATGCATCTCCTAGTCCATTCCAATCCAGCATTCAAACCATTTTTAACCATTTTAACACGATTTATGCCTTTTCTTTTATTTGACTAGGTGGTATAACACCCAAGCCCTTAGTAAAATACATATTCAGCACTATAGACATTTAAACCTTAACACTCCGATGATCTGTTCACCTACCAACATCTGGCTTCTCATATTTCTATTTTGCTGAAATGGTTTATAATACTGCTAACAGTTACTGCTGGGTATCAGACCACATACATATTTAATGATGTCATTAATTTCTGAATGAGACAAAGAGAACCTTGACATTAGGCTTAAATGAAGAAGGAATTTATTTCCCTAGATTTTGCACTGATATTTAATTTGAAGTTCTTGGACTGAGGCCTCAGATGTATGATTGATTTGACTTTGACACTGCTCCTTAGGTATTTCCATTCACCTTTAAACATGGGTTTTTCCCTGCCTCGTGCAGCACATAAAAACTGGAACGCTCAACACTCTATCAGACCAGCACCTGCTGACCATCCGTCTGTTGGACTTCTTAGTTAATGTCCTCCCTCCTGCTCGCTTCTTGAAAGCCTGGGAGATTTCACTTTACATTTGCTAAGACTGGTTCATTAAAATACTAATTTTAAACTGTAATTATCTGTTGGTTCATATCGGCGATTGAAACGCAGTGGTGCTATCTCCTAACTGCAGGAGAATTTCACATCTGTTCTCATCCCCTGGAGCCTCGAGCAAGAGTTACCTTGGCTCTCAAAGAAGGAGGCAGTTTGAAAGAAATGGAGAGAACTGTGCTTTAAGAAAAGCAGCAAAGGCAGGCAGGAAGAATTGTAAATATGGTAAATAGGCTCCATTGTACAACTTTTCATGATCATCCCTTCTGGGGGGAAAAAACACAACAAAACAAAAGCAATCAAATAGGAAGCATAGCAGGTAATAGTCCTGTTGTCAAGTTGGGAGGATTTTAACTGTGCATCAGCTGATCTAACTCCTGAAGGATTTGCAATCTGCTGGCCCACATGGGTGGGAAGTGGGGTGGGGTGGGCTATTCCGCGTTTTGGATAGAGGTCGATGATATCTTTATCCTGGGATGGCATCAGCCAGCCTAGGAAATGCCCACTGCTTGGCAGAACGGTGTGCAATTCTCAGACTTAAGGTATAAAATACACGAGAAAGGACCAAAAAAAAAAAAAAAAAGGCAACCTAAGGAAAATAAAACAGGTTTAAGACAACAGACCAGGAACAAAAGATGGACAGCACAGGGGATGACTGTGAGGGGAAGGAGAAGCACGTCCCGAGGAGCTGCTAGTGTTTCTGAGCACCCACTACTTGCAACTCACTGCAGGGGACAGAGCAGTGAGAGGAGCAGTTCTTGAGCATTTATTGTGAGCCTGATTAGGGTCTTTAGATAAGACTTGGCTGCATAGTGCTGATGAGGAAACTGAGGTTTGGAGAGATGAGAATCTGCGTTTAAGACCTTGGTTGTCCAATGCCACACTCTATGTGTTTTCCTTTACGTGATACTAATTTTCATTATTTCAGAGAGGAAGAGATGAGTAAGACACAGATCCCTCCTTAAAGATGTCTCAGCCTCCAGTACACATCAATTTTTTTTCTTCTTTTAAGATTTATTTATTTATTTTATGGGGTCGCCTGGGTGGCTCAGTCGGTTAAGTGGCTGCCTTCGGTTCAGATCATGATTTCTCAGAGGCAGTTTCTTTATCTTTTAATATATTCCAGACTCAGGTCCCGACTTAAGTAAAATTATAAATATGGCCTTGGCATCATATCGTCTCGTGGCTCCTACCCACAGCATCCACTCCCAGAAGAATTACAGATGATTCAAAAATTTTCTTGAGTTTCCGTTCTTCTCCACCCCCATGCACCCCCAAATAACCTGAATGAATGAATTAACTTGGGGAGTGAAAACTCATGATGGAAGTGCAGTAACAATGGGGCCAGAGGGATAGATTACTTTCCCAGAGAATATTCAAGGCTTCAGATACAGTATAAAATGCTGTTGCCTTTGTCCACATGTGAGAAGCAAGTTCCCAGGTGCCCAGAACAAGAAATGAGAAAGATCTTTGCACAGACAAATAGGAGCTTTAACAATGGCCAACGAAAGGTAGGACAGAAAAGACTAGGAGGGCAGAAGAATCTCTCCTCGGTCGTGAGCATAGAATGTAAAGCAAGTGAGAGCTAAATCAGGCTTAATGAGAGCTAAATCAAGGAATGTTCCTTTGACAAATTAATTTGGAAATCATTTAAGAAAAACTGTGCCTCAGCTCTTATTTATATCTGCCGGAGAGAATGGGCCATGTTCTCTCCCCTGTGTTAAATAACAAGTATTTAACCTAGGAACTAAAAGTCCATTTTTCTTTTATATCTCCAGGACCCAGGGACTTGGTTGTTAATAATTTAGCTAATTGAGTAAAACCTAATGCTTCAAATCTTGAAGCAGGGAAATAAAAATTCAAGATTTCCTGTAGATATGGGATGCATAATATTTAATGCTTCAGAGATCATTAGTAAAAGAAAATATTACAGCCATACACACCCTCTGAGAGTCTAACTAATGAACGTCTCCCAGCTGCTGTTGGAAAATCAGCAGCAGCATCGGTACCAATTTCAAGACAAAGCACAGCTGACAGATGTTGGGAGGGATAAATCAGGCTGTACAAGGATTAAAATAATAAGTCTCCGGTGCCTTTTAAAGGCAGAGGTGTCACAGCAAGCTATTCCCGGCCACTTGAGTACAACAGAAAATCGGATCCTGGGGGTCATTATCAAGCAGCCTGGTAGGTGTCTGAGCGGTATGTGACCAAAACCTAGCACAGGTTCTAACCACACCAAGTTTTCAGTGAGAGCAGCTTTTACTGTTACTCCTGTTTTAAGGGAGTCTCAAGGATTCTCCTTCAGTTACAGTGTTTGGTTGCTTTATTTTTTTTTTTAAAGATTTTGTATTTATTTATTTGAGAGAGAGAGACAGTGAGAGAGAGCATGAGCGAGGAGAAGGTCAGAGAGCGAAGCAGACTCCCCATGGAGCTGGGAGCCTGATGTGGGACTCGATCCCGGGACTCCAGGATCACGCCCTGAGCCGAAGGCAGTCGTCCAACCAACTGAGCCACCCAGGCGTCCCCAGTGTTTGGGATCTGATGTGACAAATGTGAATAGGGCCGACAGGACAGAATACAGATGACAGCGACCCTTCATATGCATCATAATGGGTGCTTAGCAGGGTGAGGCCGCTGGTGTCCAAAGGGTGGCAGACAAGCTCCTGAGAAACACGTGCTCACGGGGGAATCTGTTATGTGCCTGTTCCTATTTATCATTTAACAAGGTAGGGTAGGGAGTCTTTTGAAAAAATACGCATGGTTAGGCTTCATTCCAAATATGCAGAAGCCTTGGGAGCTATGGGCCTCTCCTACCACACCACCCTGGATAGGACTTCATTGCAACGAGTACTTCCTTGTGCTGCAACGGTGTGAAAGCATGCTAGCTATGTTCCCCTCGAGCACACCCCGTGAACTGACGGCGGGTGAAAATTGATCTGAGGCACCTGTGTCCCTCAGAGACTTAGACAATACCTGTGATGTAGCATATTTAACAAAGGGCTAGCATTTTCCCATGTGTCACAACATGATGCTTCATTTTATGGTTAACTTGACTGAGCCACAGGGAGCTTAGATATATGGTCAAACATTCTGGGCATTTCCGTAAGAGGGTTTTGGGATAAGATTAGCATTTAAATTAGGAGACTGAGTAAAGCAGATGTCTCTCCCGAATGCGAGTGCACCTCATCCAGTCCACTGAAGGGCTGAATGAAACAAAAGGCTGACCCTCCCATGAGTAAGAGAGAATTCTTTCTGGCTGATACCCTTTGAACTGGAACACTGGCTTTTTTCCTGCCTTCGGACTTAGACTGGAATGTTGGCTCTTGCTGGGTCTCTTGGGTGCTGGCCTTTGGACTGGAAAGATATCTTTGGCTCTCCTGGGTCTCCAGCTTGCCGCCTCACCCTGCAGACCTTGGGGCTTGCCAGCATCCATAACGATGTGAGCCAATTCCTTATAATAAATGGTCCTGACTAGAACATTTCTTTGGGCTACTGGAGTGTAAAATACAAGTAGATATGTAAGAAGTTACATGGAAGGCAATGGCCGGCCCGCAAGGCAGGCTCTCTAAACCCTGTGGTTCCGTACGCCAGCCTGGGTTAGAATCAGTGCTTCTTAAAGTAGGAGCCACAAACTGTTACCAGTCCAACATAAACATTTCAGAACATAAACATAAAGTTTAGAAACTTTCAGAGCCAAGATGTTGCAACAACATTCCATCACAACATTCAGTCCTATGGTTTTTCATTTTACACAACTATTGGAACTTAAAACAAGCAACAGCAAAAAATCACCACTGGCCATTTACAGAGATGGTCCGAGAAAACTCACCTAGAAAGCTTGTGTCACCTCAGACCAGCTAAATCAGAATGAGGGAGATGCGGAGCCAGAGCGTCACCTGGGTTTTAAACCCTCAGGGGACTCCCAGGTGGCGCTGCTAAATAGATCTAACGACTGGTCCCACACCGTTCCTAACCGACCAGAGCTGAAGCGCCCACCAATTAGAACCGAGTGGGCTGTACACAATCCTACCACCGTACCCGTAGCAGCCGAGGGGCAGCCTTTCCTATTACAGGATCCAAATGGGATGAATCACGTCATGAAAAGCTCTGAGTTAGTATGACAGGTGCAGCCACGTGTGATGGGAAGATACTTTGCCAGTCCATATAGATAGGCTTTAAAGGGGTTCAAAATTGGAAATTTATAGGTACACACTGGCCGTGAAGTAGAGTAAAAGTCCATTATAGGGACACCTGGGTGGCTCAGTTGGTTAAGCAGCTGCCTTCGGCTCAGGTCATGATCCCAGCGTCCTGGGATGGAGTCCCGCATTGGGCTCCTTGCTCGGCGGGGAGCCTGCTTCTCCCTCTGCCTCTGCCTGCCTCTCTGTCTGCCTGTGCTTGCTCGCTCTCCCTCTCTCTCTGACAAGTAAATAAATAAAATCTTAAAAAAAAAAAAAAGTCCATTATAGAATGGAGCGAAGATATACTGAGGCTCAAATCGTATCCCTCAAAATGTGACAACCGTCCAGAGTTAGAGACTACCATAATGCTGCTGTTGTGTCTTGTCTCCTAATAACAAAATAAAGGGATGCCTATGCTTTTAAAATTCTATACTCTGGCAGCTGTAACTCTATCAAGTGGATTTTATTCAACAGAGTAGGACCCACCATAGTTTTCAAAGTAAGCATGATTAAGTCTTATTAGACTTTCATATGTCTTTTCAGATTTGTAAGTCATTTTAAATTCATACGACAAATTCACTTAATGTATCTTCATGTAGTGGAGATATAAAACTACCCTGTTCCAGGAAGCAATTATTGTTAATAATATTAAGAAGACTGATGTTTCTTTATTTCTTTTGCTTTGATTTGAGATATGGAATTCTCATACTGGAAGAGAATATATACACACGTAGACTCATACATATGTGTGTTTACATATAGGTGTGTATATTCTTAATTATGTTTCTGGCATCTTGACACAATAATCATTCTTTTGAAGAGAAGTTTATTTTTTAAAATTAAGCTGAAGCAAGAACAGTTAAGACTGCCCTTATTTTGGCAATGTAAAAGCTCAAGGAAAGTCTTCTGCTTAATCCTTTTTAGTAGATTGTCCTGAGTTATGACTTCCTGGCATTGCCATTATGATTTGAGAAGTTACTATCATCTAATTGAATTTCCCACACTATCCTGTATTTGTTCTATATCACTGCTGCCAAGATGGTGATCCTGCCTGTGTTTGAACATGTCCAGTGACAGGTATCTCAAAGACAGCCTGTGTCATCTTTAAACTCTCTATTAAAATTCATACCAGTATGAGCTTAAGTTTGTCTGCCTATAATGTTATTTGGTGATTTGTGTTCATTCATTCTTTCTTTCTTTCTCTCTATCACTCTCTCTCTGGAGTCCTAGAGAAGAATCCTCCATCTAATAAACATTCCAACAGCTGAAGACATCTGCGAATCAGCTCCTTTTCAATTTTATTTATTTATTTATTTATTTATTTATTTATTTGAGAGAGAGAGAGAGAGAGAGAGCGAGAAAGCACAAACAGGGGGAGCAGCAAAAGGAGAGGAAGAAGTAGACTCCCCACTGAGTAGGGAGCCTGATGTGTGGGGCTTGATCTCAGGACCCTGAGATCATGACCTGACTTGAAGGCAGAAGCTTAACCCACTGAACCACCCAGACGCCCCATTCAGCCCCTTTTTAGACTAAATGCCTCCACTTGATCAATCATAAGCCGCCCTTCGATTCCCATACCCATCCTGGAGACTTCCCTCTGATTACGGTCTTACTTCACAGCACACTGACTGCTCACCCCTTGTGGACCCTTCTCGGGCACCCACCTACTTCTCTTGAGTTGTAGGGGAGACAGCTACTTGTTTCCGTCTTGTTTATGTCAGTCATATTGGTCATTTTAATTATGTAATAAAATATTACATAAACCGATGAAATATGAGTGAGGAAAGAAAATTATGTAAAAATTAAGTTGACTGCTTTGAGAAAATTTTGCAGATGAGTCTCTTAAAATATTGCTGCTAAAATAAGTGAAAGCAAGAGAACTGTAAGAGGAAGAAAGGTAAAAATTGTAGAACGATTTGAATTGATTGAAAGATATCTTTAGGTATGTGCTCTATTAAAAAAAAAAAAAGCAGGAGTTAGGAATCTTAGATAATTCATTAGGAAGGAGGTTTATTTATAATGAGAAAATAAAAACTCCAGTGACAGGACCCATGTTTAAGGGAATGATGTTGCAAATGTTGTTAAAACCAATGAGAACACACACCGAGCCCTTGAGGATAGGAGTCTGCCACCAACCACAGGCATGGCCATAGCTGTGTGCCCTGGCTAAAGGTACGAGCCACCCCTCAAAGGAAAAGGTTTGACCCTACACCAAAAAAATCTGTGGAAGAATGAACACTCATAGTGTCATTTAAAAAGTTTAATGCACATTTGACATTTTTATGAATCACTCCTGAAGAGTTTCTACTACACCATGAGCCGGAGATGGTATCTGAGAAAACGGTTGTCTGATCCCAAAGAGCATTTGCTTGACATCTGTGTATAGTGCCTGCAAATGCTTTATGCTATCGCTGTTCTCTTACTAAATACCAGAGTCTATTAATATAGTCTAGGATTGCATAAGCATTCTGGAAAGCTCATGCACATTTGAAAAGCATTCACCATATTGATGACTCACAACTTTAGTTTATATCAGCTAAAACTTTTCCATACTTGCTCACTATACATCCTTCGTCCTCTGGTGGTGTTCTTTCTATATCCAAGTATCCGACTTCAAAATGGTCCCTCTTAACTTTCTTCCTTGTGGATTTGGCCCATCATTCTAAGCTGCTGAGCTCCATTGGAATCCTGTCAGCCAACACATCCCTCCTCTCTCTCTGAGCCTCATGTCATCAGCTAATTTAATAAGTAAGACTTGCGTCTCCTCTGCCCCTTTAAAATCTGACCTTGTCTGAAGGCTCCCTGGGCAGTCAAGCTGATAACTATAGATACTTCCTCCATTTCTTCCTCACTGGAATAATTTGTGATTGCAGTCACCACGCTGGCTGTCCCAAGACACGTGGTGTCTCGAGCATGAGTGCATGTAGTCTAAACACAGGGCATTTAATAAGTCTGTTTAAAGCAGAGAATTTAACTCTTTTTCTGGCATAGGATGACAAGGAGGGCCTATTTGGGAAAAAGACAACAAAACAAAAACAAAAACAGCTGCTAACTTCCCCAGCTGTCATCCACACAAACCACTTTGTGACGATCACCAAAGCCATGAACCTGAACGCAGGAGAAGAATGAGCATAGACTAATTAAGACGTTTTAACAAGTATCTGAGCATGCAATTCAGGCAGCGCTATTTCTTGTACCATGATTTGAATATCGGAGAAGACTGTATTGATTGCATAAATCTAAAAATAATTTCATTAATGGAGGCAGATGTAATGTGATTTAATATGCAAATTAATGCTGCACTCACTGAAAAATACTAAATCACCCCATTTAGCAATTTGACTGAAATTAACTTATAAAATTCAAGACAACTTTGTTTTCCTTCATAATCTTACTGAAAACTCTTGAAAGACAATAAATGTCTTTGAATGCTGAATATTCGACACAGCAGTCTAGAAATAGGCCCAAACTAATGTGAGTTACAGTGCTCATTACTCTTTGAATGTTGTTCTAAATTAAGGAGACAAGTTGTAGAAAAGTTAACTGCTGTGAACTGGAAAACCTCCAATTAAGTGGTTGGGTTCCAACCTCTCCTTGACTCAAAGGCTGGAGGACATTTATCAAGGCGCAGGGAAATTAAGACTGAAAACAAGGGCTGGTCTGGATAACAAAAACGCCTGATTCACTCTCTCCATGTTGACAAAATAGACTCTATGCCCACAAACCTAGGCTGTGTCCACGCACCCGCAAACCAATTTGAAACAAAAACAAGTGAGTATTTAAATTTAAACCAATTATGACAGCAAAAGCTGTGTTCTCTGGCATTCTACCAAACAAAAGCTGCGGAAACGGGCACTTACAATATTCCACTGGTCCCCATGTGTGTTCTAGCAGCAGGGACTGGCAGTGGAGCTAACTGTAATCAACGATGAAGCTATGGAGACCCCACAGGACTGACTCTGGGAGCCACTGGAGGGAAGCTGGAATGAGGGCTGTCAGTTCCCATTGTGGGTTATGGTGGGACAGAGGGAGCCTCCCATCCTCTCAGGCAATAGGGGCAACTGTGGGGTCCGGCATTCCTGAGGCAGGCCCCTCAGGAACAACAAGTTCAAACTGCATTTTCTCTCTCACTCTTCACCCTACAAGCAGCCTTTGCAGCTTCTCTTAAAAAAAAAAAAAAAAAAGTTTTAAAATTGTGGTAAAATATACACAACATAAAGTTCACCATTTAATGATATTTAAGTGTATATAATTTAGTTGCATTAAGTACATTCACTCTGTTGGGCAGGCAAGCATCACCAGTATGTCCACAATCTCTTCATCACCCCAGAGAGAAATGCTGTAATCATTAAGCAATAAATCTATTCATCTCAAGGCCCTGGAAACCTACTTTCTGGCTTAAAGAATTTAGCTCTTCTAGATATTTTTGTAAGTGGACGCATACGATATTTGCCCTTTTGGGCCTGGCTTATCTTACTTAGCATAATGCTTTCAAGATTCATCCATGTGGTAGCATATATCAGAACTGGATTCATTTCTATGGCTGAAGAACGTTCAATTGTACCGATGTACCATGTGTTGTTTACCCATTCATCTGGTGGCGGACACTTTAGTTATTTCCACCCTTGGCTCCCATGAATAAATTTTTCAATGAACATTGGTGTACAAGTATCTGTTTGAGTTCCTGTTCTCAATTCTTTTCAATTTTCCTATTTTTCAGTATCTCGAAGTGGAATGCTGGGTCACATGGCAATTCTATGTTTAGCTGTCTGAGGAACCGCCAAACTGTTTTCCACAGCGAATGCACCATTTCACATTCTCACTAGCAATGTAGAAGAGTTCCAACTTGCTGCTGCTGCTGAGACCCAAGCAGAGGGGTTAGTTCACTCGTGGGTTACTCTCAAGTTACCTGGAATCTTTACTCCACCTCAGATTCTGTAAGATACATTTTTCTATAAATTATTATTGTTTACCAGCCCCTCACCTACAGCTCTCCCTGGAAGTCTACTCACTGAGACCTCCTTTTCTGTATCTCAGATGAATCACTGCCCCATGAACACAGCCTTTATTCCCTCACTCTCCATTTGAAGTGTCTAATCCACCTCAAATGCATCTAAATGGCCGGGGGTTAACATTGATCCAACTTGGCACCCATCTTCCCCAACCCCTCCTCAGGCTTTCCCTGATCTCCCTTGGGCCATTCAGCACTTTTTGCTGAGATGCTCCCTGCTCCTTAGTTCCATTCCTCTTGCTGCCCTCTCCCTAGAGCCAGCTTCTCACTTACTAAAACGAAGTGAGATGCTCCTTTGGAGTCTGATATTGCACAATGCTGTCTTATGACTGGCATGATTCTATTTAAAAATCTTAGCCAGAGAAAGGAGGCTGACTAATTAACGAGCCCTTCCAGAGGAATTTCCTCGGTTTCTTCTAGCATTTAGACTTTCCTTTCAGTCATCCACCTGCCTCCATCCTACCTGAGGCCATAGTTACCTCAAGACAACAGCTTCCAAACTTGTCCAGACTTGTCCCTTGACCTCTAAACTGCACCTCGGTCAGATACACATGACCTGAGCTCAGGGAACCGGTGCGTGTATGTAGGTATGTGTAGGTATGTGCGTTGCAGAATGTCATTACATGAGTTAATTCCGCTGAATCCATCTTGTCGACTGCAATCATAGCACATCTTTTACAGCACAAATTCTTTTACTCAAACTCTTAATTGTCCCTTAGTTCCTACTCAGTATGATTCAAACACCTAGTTCTAGCGGTTCAGTCCTCCCACAGTGGCCCAACTCACCTTTCCCACACCAGCTCCCACTGTTTCCTAGCAGCTCAGGTCTGCACAGCCCATGCATGTCCCTCTGCATCTGGCCCATGACACGGGCTTTGGGTTCCCATTCACCAAAGCCCTTTGCTTAATGAACCTCTACATTTGTTCAAGGGTTCTGTGGTCATTCCAGTTAGAAGAGAAATGTGTGTCATTTGCTAGTCCCGTGTCGTTTGTAGCATTTTGTGTAAGTTTTAGCTAGATCTGAAGCTTGATCCGGTGAGCTTGGGGTGTCACTACAGGAGAGCAGATGGCTGTCTGTCAAATGGTTTCAATCAGGAGATCTTGGGGCATGCACCAATGTCAGGGTCTAATTGTTAGTATGGTAGGTGGGGAACCTGATATTGAGCAGTGCATGCTGGGCAGAACTGTTTCTTAGGAATGGATGTACATTACCTGAGCTCACGGAACTGGTGTGTGTGTGTGCAGGTGTGTGTGCTCTGCAGAATACTATTACATTATAACCTACATGGATAGAAGCATAAGTCACATAGGTAGGAAGATTCTCCCCCTGGTGGATAGAATTAAACTGGAAGCCAATTTATAATCAGAATATTAAGTGAGTACAGAATTATAACAAGGTGCTGGTTCACTGAGGGGATTCATTCCTCTGTCCCAGGGTCTGAACTGCTTATCTTCGGCCGGTGGAATTGGGAGTTCTCTCCTCTCTGGGCTGACGGCCTTCCCTTGATTAAGTTTGACTCTCACCAGCCTATATACAATGCACCACAGTATCACCCCACCTGTCCTCCTCCCGCCCTCCGTCCTCCATCTTGATATTCAGGCACCTGTGAGTCTGGTTTTACTTTCCCCAAATCCACAGCAACGTCCTATCTTTGGTTTATCCTCAAATCAAGTTCAACCCTGTGAATGTAGCTGAGTGTATCTTCCTAGGTTAACTCTGAGAAAGCAAAGCTTATTTCCCCCATTCTTTATGTTCTTGGGTATTAGTTTACTTTTCTGTTATGCATTGACTACTCTGTGCCACCGAGCAGAAAATCCATTGCACTGTAAGTACTTGGGTTCAGCCCTTATTTCCATGTATGAATGAAAAACTCCTTGAAGACAAGGTCAATGTCTCCTATATCTGTCTACACCCTACATGGCTTACCACACAGCAGGTATCAAGCCAGTACTACTGAGTAAAGGAACAACCAGAGACCATCATAGTAAACACTCTGTGATAAATTCCCTCTAATTCTTCCTTCTCGCAGCTATGTCTACCATTACTAACTGTTTGGAGACAGTTTTATATGCTGGTTGTTTAAAAAAAATGCTCTGAAAGAAAAAAAAATTAAATTAATTATCCAATGCTTGCAAGCCTTACATAGTTTTGATTACATACATTATCACTGCTAATCCCAAAGCAGTTTCCTGCTGGGAAAAAACTGGATTGGGAGGACACTCAGGATTTGCCCCCACCCTCAAGGTGGCTCTTCCTGGGAGCTGCCGCTGACCTTGACTGCTGTCCTTCTTCTTCCTTTTTTTAAAAGATTTTATTTATTTATTTATTTGAGACAGAGAAGAGAGAGAGAGAGAGAGAGTGGGGAGGAGCACAGGGAGAGGGATAAGGAGACTGTGTTAAGCCTGACGCCAGGTTCGATCCCATGACCCTGAGATAAGGACCTGAGCCGATATCAAGAGGTAGACATTCAACCCACTGAGCCACACAGACCCCCCAACTGCTGCCCTTCTTACTGAGGTCTAACCTGCCTCCATTCAAGTAGCAAGCCTCAGAACATGACAGGAGAGCTTGCTGAATGTTCTTGGCTCTGGGGCGGACCCAGTCTGAAGAGGAACACTTATCCACTGGGAGTAACAGAATAAGTTTGTATTTTTTTTCTTCCACCATCTTTAGAAGCCTGCAAATGAAGGGAGACAAAATAAACATGGAGCGAACTCTGGTTACAGCTTTGCTGCCTAGTACTGGGTTATCTGGTGTGTTCAGTGCTCTTCCCCTGATTTCAGTGAGGGAAACGGAATGAATAAGAAACGAGAACATGAGAAATTTAAAAAACCCTTTCTAGAGGGTGGTTTAACTGCACTTAAAGTCAACTATAGAAGCCTTTTTTTTTTTTTTTAAACTTGCAACATTAGAGCAAGCAAAATCTCCATTTGCCCAGGATCCCAAGAGAAATGTCGTCATAACGTGTGACGTGTTCTGCGATGAGGCTGTGGGTCTGGACAATAGACTGGGACAGGATGATGGGCCCAAGGGATCCTTCCCAGCCTTTTGTTTCGCACGGACTCACAATGTACTCGCCAGGGGAATCCAATGTGTTTCTTATCAAAGCTTTCTGTTTTCAGTGTGAATTACCAAACAATCCTCCAGATACTGATTTTTATCTCCTCACAAGATAAATTTTAGTTCCTACTGGCACATTCCTAGTCAGTGCACCACTCTCAAATTATGTAAAATCAAAACAGAACAAAACAAAAAAGCTACAGTCAGTAGAACAAAATAGGCCAGGAAAATTAGTGAGAAGAGTTTCTTTCTTTTTTGTTGTTTTTATAAAAGTATAGGAGCTTAAATATATGTCTTAATGCAATAGGTCACTCATTTGGATTATAATAATTGGTTATTTCCAGCCTCAAAATTCACACTGGAATAAATTAAACTTATTTTCTATCCCTGCTTCTCTCTCTTGCTGTGTGTGTATGTAGGCATGTGGTGGGATGGGGTATACTGAATAAAAGATCAAATAAAATCTCACCATGAGATCCCTACTAGTAGGATAGTTTTGGATTATTGGTTCCCTATTTTAAAAGACTCATTCATTCATTTTTTTTTCATTCATTCATTCGACAAATAATAAATGTTAAGGGTCTGTCAGCTACCCTACTCCATGCTCAATATACTCTCATTTAGTAAAATTCATATCTTGAATTTCTTTGGCTTCCTAGAAATGGAGCAACCCTTCCCACATTAATACAAGACTCCCCTATTCCCAGCACCTTAGGAAGAAATTTCAAGTCTTTTTGAAGATCACGTGCTAGGAGAATGCCAGACTTTTCTAAATGCAGAGGCAGGAAGCAGGCTATGTTCGCTTCCCCACAAACTGGAAATGACACACTTTGCTGTTAATGGCCTGATAAAAAGCAAGAGGTAAGGTGCTGAAGAACTAGGTCCACCTCTGAGACAATGGTGTTAAGTCATTTGGATTACTTTACTTCTACCATGTGCAAAATAGCACAAAGACAAAGGACTAGCACTTAGAAGAAATTAGACCATGTACTAAAAGAACTTGACTTCATGCCACATATTATAACAGCTGAAGGCATACACATATACAATATAGACAGATACAAAGGAGAATGCTGATTCTTCTCTCTTTTCAAATTGTTGATGTCCATTAGCATAACCTCTACGGTTTCTTTAACCAGAAAGACAGAAAATCAGAGGAAGCATTACATATGTGCCATAAAGTTTACTTGCCAAGTCAGTTGAAAGGCTTATTAGCACATTTTTGTCACAGTTTTTAATGAAAATCCATAAGACACTGTGGCCAAATAAATTAATTTAGGAATTAATTAGAGATGTTAGAAAAAGAAATGTTGGACTGATACAAAGACATCAGACAGAAAGTTATTTTCACTATATTAATATGATAACCAGCTGATTACAGTTTATCCTAATCACCAAACACATTCTCCCTTGCTGTACTGGTTTACTTTTGATACAATCATGCCTGGCTCCCCAGAACAGTGCTGAAAATATTTCATCACAATAACTGCTTCCAGCAATATGGTGGACCATAACTTTTGGGAGGGACCCTCCTACTATAGAAACGACCCTAGCTGGGGCATGCTTCCTGGTGGTCACAGAACCCCAAACCGCAAGCAATTTGGGAGTGGGAATGGCAGGGAGGGGCAGGATTGCCCTGAGGTCTCATGCCATATATTAGATCTTAGGCCAACATCATAGACAAGCTGAGCCTGAGAATCCTGCTTTGAACTCTGACTCTCATAGGGACACCAAGTGGTCCCAGGTTGGTGCAGACCCTTAGTTCACAGTAGAAGCAGATATGGATACTCTCTTGGCCGAAAGCATCCCCACGGGATCCCCACAGAGGAAGTGCAAACAAAAAGCTTAAAATCAAAGAGCTCCAAGCATAAGAGAAAGCAACCTCCAAGAAAGAGTTAGAGCAAATGATAAGGAACAGAGGTGACCCTCCAGGACTGCAGAGACTGGAACTGTCAGATAAAGAATGTAGAACAGTTACATGTGAACAATTTAAAGAATTAATATGGGAATTTAAAAAAAAAAAAAAAGGCAAGAAAGAAGGAATTACCAGGAATGACTTGGTAGGCTTGTAAAGGAATCAAACAGAAACTCTAAAAATGGTAAGAATTTTTGGGAAGAAAAAGGCAAAAGTGCCATTTGGATAGAGCTAAAGAGAGAAACAGGAAGAGACATCTGAAGAAAGTATCAGCATAGAGAGAAAAAAGATAGAAATATGAAAGAAAAGTTTAAAAATATGAAGTGAATAAAAAGTTCTACCGTAAGTCTAAGTAGAATTTCAGAAGGGGAGAACAGAAAGAATGGAAGAGAAGAAATATTTAAGAGGTAATGACTGAGAATTTCCCAGACCAAATGAAAGACACCAATTTACAGATAATAACTGAAAGCAAATGAGTAAAACAATTCCAGGAGTAGACCCATCATAGTGGAATTCCCAAATCAATGACAAGGACATGAAATCTGAAGCAACAAGACAGTTCTCTCAACTCTAGGTACGCTCATCTGAACACGCTAAAAATAATATTTCATTGTAGTCCACTACAGTCACTTTATTTTTAACTAGAGTCTCTGTATTTTGATTATAATTGAATATAAGCTAATAGCTCTCTTGGCACAAAAACACTTACCTATTAAGTAGATTAAGGATTTGATTTTTCACTCTAAACCCAATTTCAAAAGAGCAGAGATTATTTTCTATTAAACACATACAACTATTCCATTCAGTTGTTTAGAGCAGGGTTTCCTCAGTCCTGGATACTACTTAGAATCACTCGGGGAGGTTTTATGAAGTAAACAATATTGCACAAATTCTTGTGCACAGCTGGATGAAGTGTAACAAAGCAACACAGTCCTGGTGCAGGCTGACTTAAGAAATGCTTTTTGATCAAAGGGCAGAATTCACCTGTGGCAGTGTTCAGGTTTCTGACAGGCTTCCCAGTAGGGCATGCTGGCTTAGAGTAGGAAGGAGGCTGGGCATTCCACAACAGTCAAGGAAGAAAGTCCTTATTTGGATGGTTAGAGGGTTTTCCTGTTTTTCCCCTTTGCTCTCTGAAGTAGACAGACATGTAGGGTTGCCCAAATCTCCATTTCTCTTCTCTCTCAGGTCCAGTACATATATTAAGACCCTTTCCCAATCCATCAGCCACTTGTTCATTAGAGAATAGGGCTTCAGTCCCTGACCAGATCGCCCTGAACATATCTGATCTGATCTTATCTGATACTG
The DNA here is from genome assembly GCF_020171115.1 of Neogale vison. Lineage (NCBI taxonomy): Eukaryota > Metazoa > Chordata > Mammalia > Carnivora > Mustelidae > Neogale > Neogale vison. The sequence continues at coordinate 92,341,465 of NC_058093.1, read as the reverse complement.
GAAGCTAAGCAGGGTTGAGTCTAGTTAGTACTTGGATGGTCTTCAATATTAAGGGCAAAACATCTCATGCAGCTCTGGAGGAGCCTCTGTATATGGGGGTAGAGTGAAAGCCAGCAAGGCAGTTGAATTGGCTCTTCTAAATTTAGTTCTTAATCTAAAAATCTTGGTGTTTTTCTGATGATCTACTCTTGACATTGTCCTAATTATCTTAGACTTTCCTTGGAAGCTATTTTCCTTTTTTTTTCTTTTTTTGAAACATTTTACAGCATTCTTTTTTTTAAAGATTTTATTTATTTGACAGAGAGAGAGATCAGAAGTAGGCAGAGAAGCAGTCAGAGAGAGAGGGAAGCAGGCTCCCTTCTGAGCAGAGAGCCCGAGGCAGGGTTCCATCCCAGGACCCTGAGACCATGACCTGAGCCAAAGGCAGAGACTTAACTCTTTGAGCCACCCAGGTGCCCCCCTTGGAAGCCATCTTGAGAAGAACTGCTTTCGTCTCTCATGTTTCTGGCTATAGTTCTTCCTGTCCTGCTTCCTTGCTCCAAAATTTCCTTAAACTTTCCAGTCCACTGTTAACTCCACTTTTATTTTGTTTCACTTTCTCTTCATATCATTTTGCCTTGTTGCATTGTCTTTATATGCATATATCTGTTTTATTATTTCTGTAAGGCTATGGGCAATGGGAGGCAGGTATTTAGTGCTTTTCCAGGCACTGATTCATGATATCTTAGCTAGCCCCTGATGATCAATCAGTTCCACCAAATTGCCTGACATAGCTATAGTCCCTGGTTACAGAACATAGTGAAGGAAGTGTTACACAGTGAAACAAATACTAAACCGAGTGTCAGAGGTAATGGTTCTGTTCCCCACCTGAGCTTAAATTTGCTATGTACCTACCTATTTTTAAGTCACCTCATTTTTCTGGGGAGGTTTTCTCATTTTGTTAGTTTTTTAAATTTTTTTTGAAGATTTATTTATTTATTTGAAAGAGAGAGAGCTTGCAGGGGAGAGGGATTAAGGGAAAGGGAGAGAGTCTTAAGCAGACTCCTCAGTGAATTGGAGCCCACTGTGGGGCTCAGTCTCAGGACCCTGAGATCACGACCTGAGCCAAAACCAAGAGTTGGAAGCTTAACTGACTGAGTCATCCAGGCGCCCCTGTTTCTTCATGTTTAAAACTGAAGGGCAATTTGTCAATACTTTCCAAAATTAAAAATATATTGTTTTAATGCAGATTCTGTCTTTAGAGGATTTATTTTGCAGGTATAACTGCACAGGTAAAAAATGACAGATATGATTACTCACTGCAGCATTAAGGAAAGAATTCCTTCCCCTAATATTTGAAAGAACTCAAGTGCTTCAGATTGATGGGGAAATAATTAAATAACTATGGTACATCCACACAGTGGAATACCATGAAGCTCTCCAAAAGCAGGGATCTTTCTATACATTGATAAGGAAAAATCCGCAGGACATATTATTAGATGAAAGAAGACCAAGTGAAGCAACATGTACATCATCTTACACTTATTAACTGGCAGAGATACTCTTAGGTCTCTACCCCAGATGAGAATTGCCTGAAGAACTTCTGAATTACTCACCACACGGCACCTCAGATCAACCTAAAAGACTGACAAATATAAGCAGATAGCAGAAGAGCAGCAGGAATGTGAGGAAACAAAAGAGATCCAAAATGTCCTTAAAAATTCCAAATATTATCCTCAGAAAAATTAGGGAGGCTACTGTACCTATAAAACAAGAACTTTTGGAAATTATAGTTTGATGGCTGAAATTTAAAAATCAATGGACCACCGCATTCTAATGGTGTTAGAAACCATGTTATTGATTTGGAAGCATAAGCGAATAGGTTTTCGACAACCTAAAACAAAACAAAACAAAACAAATGACAAGAAAAAAAGAGAAAGTTGACTAAAAGAAGTTCCAAGAGAAGACAGGAGAGGAGATAATGAAAGAAATAATGTAATAAAAATATTCCAGACTGAAGAAGGATAAGACCTCTCACATTGAAAGTCTCACTGAGGTAAGGCAGATGAAAAAAAATCCATGCTTCAATATGCACTGTTGAAATCTCTGGAAAGAAAATTTTAAAAATTTCCAGAGGGAAAAACAAATGATGTTATTTATAAAGGAAGGAGAATTAGATTAGTAGTAGATTTTTCTATTAGCCACACTGGACACTAAAGCTCACAGGAACAAAGACTGTCCAAATCCTCATTAGGATAGTGACTATGAATTTAGAATTCCATATCTAAACGATTATTTATGTAACATTCTCAGTCATACGAATTCCCACAAAGTTTGTCACTCTAAAAAACTTTCCAAAAGCATTACTCAATAAAGCCCTCCAACAGATCAAACAAAAGAGAAATAATGAAGAAAGAGTATGCGATAAGCCGTAAGGGTAACAGTTGACACGACTTAGAAGAAGAGAAAAAACTCCAAAGAAATTAAAAGAAACCATTAGATCTTCAGGTTTGGGGCATCATGCTTTGAGTGGCTGGCGATTAGTATCTTAACATTATCTCTCTCTCTCTCTAAATCCAACAACATAATTTGTTCTGTAATAAATATTGATAGGCACAGGATCTCATTAATGTCTCTTAAATCTAGGTTAAAAGCTTTGCATTGACTGATAGACTAAACAAGTAATACATAATCATGGTCACAGAACAGCAGACGTAAGGAAGTGGAGGAAGTTGGAGACTGAGCAGAGACTCACTAGATGGTGTAGTTTCTGTATCAGGAAGGCAAGAGCTACTCTCTAAAGTCAAGACAACAATAACAATAAATACACAAACAAAAACAAAAAGCAAAGAAGGAAGAAAATGTCATTTAAACTGCAATGATAACCTCAGAACTATGACACAGACCCATTTTGTGTTTATCCCTGGGGAAGAATGTTAGAAATAGAGCCATAGGGAACTTGACTTTTCATTTTTGTTCCTTCTGTATGATATGACTTCTAACTATATTAAAGACATCCCTATTGATAAAGGGCTACTTAAATAAATTGAAGTTAGAATCATATAACGGAATACTGTGTGTCGCCTTTGGAAAGATTGAGATTTGTCAATATATATTTTCACAGAATGTCATCCACAATGATATATTTAATGTAAAAAATATATAATTTGCAAAATATCATGTCATGCCCTTTAAGGTAAAAAAAAAAATCCATTTGCATGTGTATCGGTAAATGCACATCAAAGTGTTAGGGAGGAGAAATTATAAACTGAAATTATAAACTTCAGCTTCCATAAAGAGGAAGGAGTCTTTCAGTATTTACTTTTATGATCTCTGAATTGTTTTAATGTTAGGAACATGTAATATACAATATGCAGTATGTAAATACTACTTTTAAGATAAATTCTAATTCTTTTAAATTACAAAGGTAATATGTGTTGTAACAAGTCAAAAATATAAATTTATAAACATGGAGTGCTATTCTTCCTTTCTTCAATTAAAATGAAATTATGAAGATTCAAACTATTTTTTTATTTTGATAACAAAATAATGCCAATATTATTTATTAAATCAACTCTCTATTTCCCCCAGAATGGAAATGCTCTCATTATCATATAGTAACGTCCCACATTTACTTCTACGCGTTTCTTGATTTGATCCTATTCCATTGCTCTATTTACTTTTTCTTGTGTAAATAGCATTTTTTTTTTTTATTACATTAGCTTTAAAGTAAATTCCAGTATCTGGTACTACTTGAACCATCTCATTATTCTCTCTCTCTCTTACATTCTTGAGAATTTTTGCATTTATTTTTCCATATGAACTTTCAAATCACCTAGTCCCACACACAAAAAATAAATCTGTTGAATTTTGGGGGAATCACATGAAACACATTATCAGTTATAAACAAATATAAACGAAAAAAGCAGTATGTTTAAATCAACAGAGGTCATTTGATTAACTTTTTTTTTTTTTAAAGATTTTATTTATTTATTTGACAGATAGATCACAAGTAGGCAGAGAGGCAGACAGAGAGAGAGGGGGAAGCACACTCCCTGCGGAGCAGAGAGTCCGATGCGGGGCTCGATCCCAGGACCCTGAGATCAGGGCCTGAGCAGAAGGCAGAGGCTTAATCTACTGAGCCACCCAACAGAGGTCATTTGAAAGGACAATGCAAAGCAGGTGTGCTGTTGAGTGTATGAAGAACACCAGCAGTAAGTATTGAAAACCTATCTTCTTACCTAAAACTAAACCCTCAGTAACAGAAAAAAGGTATGCCTGTGAACTTCCTCACACCAAGCCGGAGCAAGCATGAGTCTTCATGGATGGCTGTGTTCATAGACCTGCGGTCATCATAAACCAAAGGAGCAAATTTCCTTGAGGTGAGTGCATTTGTTAGCCATGACTGTGTGGTGAGGGACAAGGCCACACAGTCAAGATGAGGGCTGACGGCCCCAAAGCTGTTGGTGTTCACACGTAATTCCTAGTCACGCTCTTTTTCACAGATAATTAATCCTATTTATGCAACTGTAAAATTGATGACCCGGGTCACCGAGGCACTGTAGCTACAAAGAGAACGAGTCGACTCTGCCAGAAGGGGCCTGCCATCTTAGCAGGAGATGGGATGACAGATGCAGACGCATGGCACCCAGCACGGTAGAAAGTTGGCAAGCACTGGGGTCGTGGCAAGAAAGCGGGGCTCGGATGCCTGTTCTCCCATTGCTTAGTCATGGGGACTTGGGATCTCTGAGCTGCACCTCCTTTATCTGTAAAGTCTGGGCTCAACATTCTGTGAGCAGAGCTGTTGTGAGCAGGAAGCAATGTGTCTCACTTAATGTTTATGGACAAACAGCACCTGACAGGTCGCAGGCTCTCCATAGAGGCCGGTGTTAACGACAACAGACAGGAATCGGGCAGAGCAGGTCGTGGTTCAGAGTGTCCAGAATAGAAGAAAGTGTCTAAATGGGACATTGCATGATGTACGCAGGCCCTTATGGATACTTCTTTGTTGTAAAATTAAAAGTTGCCAGAGGGGGCAAGCCTGGGCAGAGGGCTATGAGGGATGCAGGATTTCAATTAGCAAGGGCCTCCTGTGCTAGTGTGCTAGGTCAAGGAATCATGATTGTAGATGACAGCGTTTTTTTTTTTCCCCCCCAAATGGAATAAAATAGTATGATTCATGTCTTATAAAGACCATTTTGGCAACAGTACAAAGGATTTGCAGCAATATTGCAGGCAGAAGATCATTTTATTTCAAAAGAAGCATTTAGACCTTTTTTTTTTTTTTAATTGCAATGGGTGAGATATGATGTGTGCAGGAAATAAAGCTTACTAAGAAAAGAGTATGCTGAATAGCTAGATAGGTGACTGACACAGGCTCTGGGAACTAAGGAATCCTGTGTTGTGTTCAGTCATGTTCCTGATCCTTCTTTCCTCTCCTGCAAACCTAAGACTGACAAAAGCGTAAACCTCCCCAGGCTGAGTAACCTTGTCAGCAAGTGGGTAATGCCGGAAGTCTGCAGGATGTAGATGCAGCAGGTAGATACATAAGTGTAGTGTGCTCTGAGCATCCTGTCTTTATTGAATGTGCAGACCCACAGGAGCGATGGATGGATGAGTTTGCTTCAAACTCAGCATCTTCGTGTAGCAGGGAGCACACGGGCTGCAGAGACTGCCAGACTGAACGCTGTGGTCTAGCTGCTCCGTCCACACTATGGGTAAGTTCATGGCTCTCAAACTTAATCTCATTTGTTGAGATCAATCTCTTTTATGAAATTTCCATACGCATGAACGTGGATGGACGCAACAAATAAATATACACCAAAGAGGGCATGTGTTGTAAAGAGCAGCAAAGCAGTGCGAGGGGCTAGAGGGTAACTGAGATCAGCTTTTTGCAGAAGGTGGTCAACGAAGGCGTCCTTCGCTAAGTTTCCACCTGAGCACACGCTTGCAGGAAGCGAAGAAGTAAGTGTTGAGGCGATTTGGAAAAAAGAGAATTCTGGGCCTAAAAACCAGCAAGTGCAAAGGCCTTGGTGTGGAAGCAAGCTGGGCACAGGGGCAGGAAGGCTGAGGGGGTGAGTATGATCGGAGTACAAAACTGTGGACATGGGGCAAGCAGGTGGGATGTGTGGGCTGCGTGGAGGGTCGGCCAGTCAGCACAGATAGGCGTCCAGCCAGCCCCCCTCTGAGTGGTTAGAGACAGGAGAAGCTGTCCTGAGCAGAGCAGGGGCATCAGCTCACTTTGAGCATCACGAGGCTGCTGGGCTGAGTACTGACTCTAAGCGTGTCAGGAGGAGATACCATTCCAACCCCCAGGAGATCAGACATGGGCCACACACTGAAGATGAGACTAGGAGGGGAAGGGGTTATAGAGTGGTTATATTCCACTTTCAGAAGTGGAATTTTCTAGAACCACTTTTAGAAGGTAGTTCTGGCAGGATTTGCTGACAGGTGGTTAAGGTGTGATCTTCGGCTCAAGGAATTTTGGCTGGTCTTACAAGAATAAAACGAAGTTAAAAAAAAATTCCTAAAATTTGATAGTTGCTCAAGAACTCGAGTTCACTTCCATCTTCCTTGGAAGTTCTTTAGCGTCTCCAGCTGTTCGTAGGCAGAACATAGTTAAGAGTGTCACAAGTTGGGGGGGAGGGGGAGGAAGAAAGAACACTATGAAACCCCACATCAATTAGATTTGAGTTTGGATTTTTCACTAGAAGTTCTCTCCTCATCAGTAGATGTCCAAATTAAAAATGGCACAGAGAAAGAAAAATACAAGAAAGGGGGGGTGCAGGGGAGCGCCGTACGGCCCTTCTTCACTTCTTCAGCTCCTACCTACTGCCTCCTGTGTCTCTGACTGCTTGTTTTCTGGGTGAAGAAAAATGAAGACGTTAAACACCACATTACTTAATATCTATCACTAGGGCAAGCAGAGACAAGAACTGCTCGACACAAGATGTTTTCCTTCTCAGAACAACACTGAGGAAATTCATTACAGACTTTCACATTAAAGCACAGCCAAGCCAACAAACAGTGTTTCTCAAGGCTCAAAGCCTTAATCCAAGTAGCTTTAATGAAGCCTTGAATAGCAACAATTGACAGTGGTAGTGGACTTCGTTCCAGAAGGAACCAATGAAAAAAAGAAACTCATTGAACATTAGAAATACTGGAAAATGGATGGAAAAGCCATGGTTAAGTACTTGGCAGAATACCTGGCATTCAAAAAGAAACCAAACCATTTGGCTCCAGCCTGTCCCTAAAATCTAGTTTTTAGCAATTACACCATAAGGCTTCTCTTCTCCAAGTGAGGTTTTCATGTTAATCCAAGTGATAGGGGCACAGCCTTGGTATTTCTTACTATCCTAGCTTTTCCTAGCTGCATCTCATTAGAAAACACTGAGCCTGGCCCTTTCCTAAGGCATCTAAAAGGCCCCTAGGTTTAATATCCAGATGAGAAACTTATATTTACTGGGCATCTGCCTCCTGTCAGTTCCCGGCACTCTGCTCAGCTCTCACAGTGCGGCTCTGGGCTGACTTTCACTGTCCCCAGTTTTCAGAGGGGGCACTTGAGCCTCATTCCAAGCCTCGCAGCTCTTACCCCATGAAGCTGCACACGGCTGAGCCCACACGGACCCCACAGTCTCTCCTCTTTGGCCACCCACGTCCTTCTCTACCCATGGCTGGTACCTACACTTCCCGAGCCCCTGCATGCTTTCACCATCCCTCCTAAACCAACATTTCCTGGTTTACTAATATTTTTATCAGGCACGACTTCAGGTACATAAGACATTTTAACAACTGTAGGGAGCATTGCCTCACATTTAGCATGACTGTTTTCCCTCACGTCTTCAGTTTGTGGCGTATGACGCGGCTACAGCAAGTCACGCACGCAAGCTGGCCCTAACTTCACCAACCCCCCTCTGTCCGATGGGATGAGTGTAGGTGTATGTCCTTCTGGACGTTGGATATGGCAGCGTGGCGGCACGGTGGGACAGAGCTCAGCATCATTGTGGGCTGTTCCATACCTTTCCCTTCCATTCTGATTGTTTTTCCCCCAAAACTATTCAATGTTATTTCTACCTTTAAGAAAAGCATAGCCTCCTCAGAGAAAGTGGGGGATACCCTGAATTGCTCCTAATATATGACTGCTTCAATACTAAAGGGATTTGATGAAATGAAAAACGCCACTCCTGATACTTGTTTGGGGGGATGCGTGTCTGTTTCTTGTCTGAATGAGTCTGTTAGTGGCTCAAGAAGACCAAGATTGTAACTGATGAATTAAACAGACAGCAATGGAGAGCTTATTATGCAGCAGGCATTATGCTATGTGCTCTCTAGGGAACCAGGCACTCATAACACAATAGGATTACACACAGCTGAGAATCAGTCTGAATGGAAGAAACTACACCAGGGACAGCCTGTTGCCTTGCTTGCTGTCACTACTACTGCCCCCTCCCTGCTGCATCCCACATTGTGGAGGCTTCACTACTTTTTTGTGCTAACAAGTGGGAGCAGTGAAGATGAGCTAAAACATACTGTGGTTAAAATACAATTGGTATTTGCTTTGAAAATGCAGTCTGGAAGATAAACATGGATTAGGTCTATTCCATAACAAAAGAGTGGAGAGGACAGTTAATTACTGAATATTTTATCCTACTGTTTTAAACCTCTGCAAGTTTTTTAAATGCGCAGGTATCTGAGGCAACTCACTACAAATATTTACTTAGTTGTTGCTTTTTAAATTTTTAATCTGATGCTGTGTTAAATAGGCTCTGCCTCCCCAGAGGGAAGACTAACTCACGTATCTACCCATCTTCTACACGCAGATTTACCGTAGTTTACTAATGTTCCCATCTGGGAGAGAGAGGAGGTCTGTGAAAGGGGATAGAGAAAGGAGATGAACCCCAAAAGCTACAATTTCTCATCTGAGGGTCCGAGTCAGTAAATGTGTGTTGACCCGAAAGCAAATAATTATTAATAGATGTTAAACTGTGACTCTTTGTTTTAGATAAATTTCATGGAAGCAAGCTCTTTTACATAGATAGTTTTAATTCCAGATTGAGGCAAAAGGATATTCTAGGCTTATGTTACATAATATTTGGCATTGTAGATACATTGCTTTCTATTCTTAAATTTATCCCACATTTGTTCCACCAAGCTATGTATATAGTCGCTCTTTGTATTTCAAAATAGTCTTCTGACAATGAATTGTATTTTCCAGCTTCAATGATCAGTGGCTTTCTCTGACAGTCTCTGTGCTTTTTTTTATTCTCTTGCATTAAAAAACCCATTTACTGTGTGTAAAGAATTTTCAAGTGCACAGGTAAGAAGTATTATCATTGTTCCAGTATGCCTGCTTCTAGTGTTTACTGCCATTCACATTATCTACATTTATATTCTTTCATGCATGTATGAGTTTGTCTCATCTGTGCCACAATTTCCTGACTATATCTTGATACTATAACTATTTGCATATTGACTCTCTCTCCAGGACCATTCATAACATCTCCAAGGTACGGCCAACTGAGAGTTTAATTAACATAATGTTGATATATTTCCCTCTAGATTATTAACCTAGATATAGAAATTGTGTTACTGAAATGGACTATTATTATTACTGCTATACTTAGGATTTCTGGAGATTAAAAAAATTCAATCCATATTGAAGTAAGTTCCTTTTTTTGCATCAATTGGAAAAAAATAAAAAAGACACACACACACACACACACACACTATCTTCAACACAGAATGAAAGACCAACTTTATTGGTGGAGTACATGAAACATGTTTTAATGTTATTTGACCTAAATAAATTTCTGCTGATTATATTGCTTCTAATTTTTGTTTACCTGCCAAGGTTTCTGGAAGATAGAGTCAGAGGTTAATATATAAGGCAGAATGAGTGAACATGTCAAGTAGAGCTCTACAGTCAGACTGCCTGGGTTCTAAACCTGGCTCCAATATTTGCTGGGGTATGTGATCTTGGGTGAGTTTCTTAATATTTCCATATAGATTGTACTGGGTTCTTCAAAAAACTCATATGTTGAAGTCCTAACCCCTGATGTCATTATATTTGAAGATAGGGTTTTCAAAGAGGCAATTAAGATTAAATGAGGTCATAAGAATGGGGTTCTACTGTGAGGAAACTGGTGTCCTTACAAGAGGAAGGGTCTCTAGAGCTCTCTGTATGCTCACCTTCTGAGGAAAGGCCACATGAGGACAGAGAGAGAAGACGGCTGTCTGCAAAGCCATCTGGAAGAGAGGTCTCACCAGAAACCAGCCCCACCTACCTTGATCTAGGACTTCCAGCCTCCAGAACTGTGAGAAGTTAATTTCTGTTGTTTAAACCACCCAGTCTGTTGTATTTCCTACAGCGGCCCTAGCACACTAACACAATCTCTAATAAGGAGTTTTTAATCCTCTGGATACAAAAATAGCACATACCTGATACAAAGTATTTAGATGAAAAAGAAAGTCATTTCAGTTACTTAGCATAGTATCTGACATACAGAAAGGTCTCAATAAACATTAGCTATTATTATTTTTAATGAGCAGTTGCTTAATCTAGCAGAAGTTGAACAGAAGTCTTTTAACAGAAATACATTTTTCCTTAAGACCTAAAGAATGTTTATAAACATGAAGTATAAATAAAAACTCTTATGTGAAAATACGGCTGTAACAACAATGTGGGCACACTTAGTCCCTCGTAAAAAATGTTTGCCATTATCTAGACATCAAGCTGTGCATAGTGAACAAAACCAAAATTATAGATTAAAATTGGAAAAAAAATCAGTAAAAATGTTCAGATGTGGCTTTATAAAACATTTTAATTATTTCTGTTTTCATTTTTCAGTGTAAGTGTAGGGATTCGGGTAGACACAAAGTTTGGCTAAAGGGTTTAAGTCATTTCCTCATAGTTCTTATTAAGGTATTTTATGACTCTGATTAGTTTTCTAAGGTTAAAAAGATCAGAATTTTATTTATATTTCTTTTTTATATTTCCTTTAATGTATATTGGCCCAAATATTATACTAAATTACCTGCTTTCCAAAGAAAGCCATAGACTGTGTCTGAGTCCCTTCTCCCAACGTTCAGAACTCTGTTTATGTTTTGCTAAATATTGCATTATGGAACAGGTGATACCTGTTGTTCTTAAGAAGAAAACATGTTACGGCACCTGGGTGGCTCAGTGGGTTAAAGCCTTTGTCTTCGGCTCAGGTCATGATCCCAGGGTCCTCGGATGGAGCCCCGCATCGACCCTCTGCTCAGCAGGGAGTCTGCTTCCCCCTCTCTCTCTGCCTGCCTCTCTGCCTATTTGTGATCTCCACCCCCCCGTCAAAATAAATAAATTAAAAAAAATCTTAAAATAAGAAGAAAACTTGTTATTTCCTCTTTAAAAAATGAGATCAGTACCGAATTCTGCGTGAGTTTTATTCTTTTCTAGATGTATAGAGAGTTCTAATATATTCTGATTATTTTCCTGGACAAATTGGATTTACTTGTTTCTTAAAAAGTAGTATTTCTTCTTTTATAAAGTGAGACTGATATTTTTTTACAGGTCTAATCTTTTAATTTTTTTTTTTTTAAATTACAAGCACAGTTTTTAGTACATGTTTGCACACTTGGAGTCTACCTTCAACTGGGGATGAGGGCGGGAAGGGCGCTTGGAAGCTGGAGGTGACATTTGTCTTGGGTAGTTCCAGCTAATTTCTTTCCACTCTACTTTTGTTAAAAGAGAGAAACATGAGTAAAATTATGGGGGCTTTTTCATTTCTGGATTATTGTTTCTGGGAAGATTTGCTAAATTCCATTTGAAGAAGTTCAAAAGATGCTTTATGTATCCAAAATAAGCCTTTGATTTGCATTCATCTTCCCACCCGATCTGTCTCTCTCTTTTTTCTCATCCCAGAAAATAGCATCATTAGTTTCTCAAGCTGGAAATCTGGTAGTTACCCCTCGTATCTTCAGTTCCCTGCAAACTCACATTGAGTTCTTCATCAAGTCTTGGCAGTTTTACCTTCAAATCCTATTTTGTACCTACCTGTCCCTCTCTATCTTCACCCCCAGTCCCTTCCTCCAAGTCAATGATTTTGTTCCTCTGAATCTCTCAGTCCATGTAATAATCAGTCACTCTGCTTCCAGTTGTCCTCTTCCTCACAGCTGTGTTAGTGCTTTTAAAAAATATAAATCAAAACATCATCTCCGGATTAACCTTCAAAAATCCTGCTGCACTTAGAGCACGATTTGAATTCTTTGCTGGGATGAAAAAGTCCTCGAATAGTCAATCCCCCTGGTGTTTACTTCTTCCCTCGTGACACCTTGCCCACCATGTCCAAGCCATACTGGCCTTTAGGTCCTCCAACTGCCAAGGTTTTTCCAACACATTGCAGTTTTAAAACACTGCCCCCCCATCTTTCGACACTCGTCATGAAGAAATCATGAGGTCCATGTCTCTCTTGTTTGAATCTCGGTGGCTTTGAGACTGCTCTTACCAAGAGAGTGACATAAGAAGTAATTGTAACAAAGATCAAAGACTGGGTGGCTTAATCAATGGAAATTGATTTTCTTGCACTTTTGGAGGCAGGAAAAAAGTCCAAGATCAAGGTGCTGGCAGGTTGGTTTCTTCTGAGGCCCCTCGCCTTGGCTTGTAGACAAACATCATTTCATTGTATCCTCATATGGTTTGTCCCTTAGTTGATGTTGTCCATGTCCTAATCTCCCCTCATAAGGACACCATTCATAGTGGAAGGGCCAATCACACGGTCTCATTTAACCTTAATTACGTATTGAAAAGCTTTATCTACAAATACAGTTTCATCTGAGGTACTGGAGCCTAATATATGAAATTGGAGGGATGTAAGTCAGCCTAAAACACTTCTGAGGCTAGGTATAGAAGGCTAGACATCATCTGTTGTTTACTCTGAAGCCCTAAGCCTCTATGTAAGGAATATGACTTCCCTGGGTCATCATACTGTGTAGAAGACCAAGCCGATGGACAGGCCACCTATAGATGCTCAGGTTCATGGCCCCAGCTCTGCCCAGTCTTCACGTTATGCCCACGCAAGAGCCAGTCATGGGAATAAAGTCCTAGTAACTTCAGCTGATTTCAGCCCCTAGTCATCCAAGTCACCCAGATATTTTAGTATTTAGATGAGACCCCATACTTTATGGAGCAGGGAGAAGCTATCCTGGCTGCAGCCTCTCCAAATTCCTGACCCACAGGAACTATGAGCACAGTTAATTTTTTTTAAAAAGATTTTTATTTATTTATTTGACAGAGATCACAAGTAGGCAGAGAGGCAGGCAGGGTGTGGGGAGAAGTAGGCTCCCTGCTGAGCAGAGAGACCGATGTGGGACTCGATCCCAGGACTCTGGGATCATGACCTGAGCTGAAGGCAGTAGTTTAACCAACTTAGCCATCCAGGTGCCAGTAAATTGGTTGTTTTATGTCATTATATTTGGGGTAGGGTTGTTACCCAGCAATAGATAACAGTAACACCATCTCCAGCTTCATCTATGTTCTTTTTTCTCCCTGGAATGTTCTTCCCTCTGCTCTTGGTCATTCTCTCTCTCACTTTGAACTTCACCTCCTTAGAAAGGTCTCTTCTGATGGCCAGTATAAAGTGTTCCTCCCCTTTCTTTGTCTTAGAGTTCCTTATTGTTCCCCTTCAGAGCATCCATAGACACTTAAATGGCATTTAATCATTTATATTTATCATTCAGTTTCTGCCTTCTCCATAATACTACTTGCTTTTTAAGAGCAAGAGCCACTTGCCATTTGTTTGCCTGGATCAGATATGCTGTATGTGCTCATAATCAGAGGCTGCACAGTACTTGTTGAATAGACAGATGACTATCGGGTCAGCGTTACTCTGTTCTTATTGGGAAAAATATCATTGAAAGTAAACTGATGGGATTTCGGAAGAGGCTTGGTTAAATGTAAGCAGCACACTTTGATTGAGTACCTGTTCTTGCTGGCTCTAATCTAGGAGCTGACAATGTAATGGTGACCAAGGAAACCCAAAAGCCAAATAAATCCACCAGTGGACAGCACTGTGGCAACTCACAAATGGTCTGCTCTTTGGCACAGTCTCCCCAGAGTTTTGGCAACTTAAGATGGGAATCAAAGTGATGAGAGTACTGGCTCAAAATGCCCATGACATTCTGTCATTGGTGGGTGAGGCTGTTTCCAAGTTCTTCGATAAATACTAGGCTGAGTCTTTAGAAGTCTATGCACACATGGATGAACGATTTAAGCAAGTCCGTGGTAGATCTGTTAGAAATTACAGAGGTCAACCCAAGGAGAGGGCTGGAGTGTTAGGGCCAAGGTCAGCATTCTGGTCTTTCAGTGAGCAGCGCCACTAAAACCATCACAAGGAGGAGGCAGGAGCATGGCCTTGACAAACCCAGCTTCACAATTCTTAAAACTCACTTCTTTTTGTAATAGTACCTCTTTGTTGTTTTTGCTCAAAAGTTTTGCATTGTTTCTAGTTATGCTTCTCAGTTCTCATGATTTATACATTGCCTCAACCTCTGATCTGTGTGTATGCACCTCAGCCAAAATCTGAAAATGATATCTGTGTAGGCTGTGTTGAGTAGGCAGGTGTGGATGGATGTGTGGATAAAGAGGAAACAGAAATGAGAAAAATGTGACTAATGTGGCAAAGAAGGTTAAGGAACTAGCTGATTGTTCTCAGACATCTTGGTTTACATCCAAAGTATGTCAAATTAGAAATAAATCATTGCTTTCCAAGTCTGCTGATCTTGTACGTGCTGTGTCAGAAGGGGAAGCTCTGTGATTAGGGATACAATCATCTCAAGCAATCAAAAATGTTTCAAGAATCCTGTACAGAAATTTGGCCCATGAAAGTCCTAGAGAAGAGCAGGGGTTTGAGAAGCTTCTTAGGTGACCTGTTATATACATATGGGCCTGGAGGAGAGTCAGAGGTATAATTGGACTTTTTAAAAGGCAGCCACATGGTTAAGTAATGAGAAAAAGTTGAACAAGTAACTCTGTTAAACTGTCAAGGTGGGAGTTCCTTTCAGGAGAAGGTCTCATCTAAAGTTCTGTCAGCATCAGACCTGAGGATGTGGACTTCTTTCTAATGAGGGGAGATCCTCAGTTCTGCTGGCCCAGCCTTTTGAGTCATGTACCTCAAAACCTCACTAGAAGAGTCCTTCTCTTGCCTTGTCACGTTGGTTTTATGAGCCTGTGCTGTGATCTCTTTGACCTATCATTCTGAGCCTATGGTCTTCTCAGTGTTCCTTCTGCTGGCATTCTGGTTTTAGCTTGTGCCCTTAAACTTTTATGTGAAGTCCTAATAACTGGCTCTTCATAATTCTGAATAATATGGCTCTTCCTATTTCCATTGCTTATTCTTTCTATTCCACTTTTAAAAGTTTGCTCACTGTCATTGATTATATGCCTCATGACATATCTGACATAAAGCCTCCAGATTAAATAGAAAAAAAAAACCTGAGGCAAATCACAAATATTTGGTATTGTGCAAAATAGACTTTCAAGCAATTGACTACATTTTCTCCTTTTCAAAATGCAGCTTCTGTGCTCTTAAATCATTTCTCGTCCTGTTTAACATGCACAAATGCTTCCAATACCTTACAGGACTTGTTTCTTGTCTTTCTTTCTTTTTTCTTTTTTTAAGAATTTGAGAACAGTGAATTTATTGAAGTAAGCTGTGTTGTATCTTCTAAAAATTCTTTCTCATTCCATGTATCAACATGGCCTATAATGAAATGATTTAAAGGAGAAATTCCCTTAAAATGATTTTTCTATTAACTGAAAAATTTCTATGAAATTGGTTAGTATGAGTGCTCCAGTGATAAGTGTATTTAAAGAAATCAAGATAAACAGAAGGCTATTTTGTTAACCGGGGGTACCTTAGAAAGACAGAATAGAACATTACAGAGATTTAGAGAGAATATCTGACTTAAAACAGAGTTAGGTAAATATATAGATATTTTATTTCTGTGTGAATCAAGGGGGAAACCACTTATCAAATCTGCAGTGACTCTAAACTGGGAAAGATTATTTGCCTGTCAGATTATAGAGCCGGGAATCTGAAAGATCTTGAAAGGCAAAAAGGAAAGAATATGAAATTAATGGAGAAAAATGGAAGTCTTTGCACTTAAACCTGGAAAAACTTTCTGTGGAAATTGTTGTTTCATGTGAAAAAAATACCTGTATGTTTAGTTGTCTTCCAGCTATACTTAAGCAAGAAGGGGATATAACACCTAAGAAAACTCTCCCAATTTTTGGTCGCATTATAGAAGGATGTTATATGGGGTGATCAAAGGAGGTCACTGCACTCATGGACTTCAGATCACATCGTGATATTCACACTTGGTTCTGAAAGGAGCATTAAGTAATGAACTGTCTCCAGAAGATGGGTGGACCAGGATCTGGAAGTTTCCAGAACATAAAGACAGTGGTAATGGAAAGATTTGCAGTTATGCATCAGGAAGCAAGAAGATTTCAGAATCAATCAGAATGTTGTTTGTAAATATTAGATAAAATGTCAAATAAAAGGAGACATTTGGGATAGTTGTCAAGGGTAGGTCTAAAAGAATGCATGGAAGTTACTGAGAAGCAGAACTCAGCTTGGGGATATTTGATTTAATAAAAACTTAACTACTTATTACAGTCTGAGCATCAGAAATACAAAGATCAATAGGGCTCCATCTTTGTTCTCAACTTTGTGTTTTAAAAGGGGAGTAAAGTTCTGAGCAACCAATCTCAATGTGTGGGGGGTTGTTTTCTCCCCACCAATAAGCAGTGCTCTGGTACCAGCTGGGTGTCTTTTAATTTAACTCAAAATCTGACATTATTGTGGAATTATATAAAATTTCCGGGCATGAGAGACTCCATTTAGAGAAAATCTCCATTTTCTTTTTAATGAACTCATTGTGAACTGGGCAAAAAGACCTTTGGACTGGGCCAGAAACAGCAAGCAAATATTTTACAAGCAATTGTTTATAAAGTCAACAGGACAATGGACATCCTGATCATAAGACAATGGGTTGTGGACTTTTTAAAGACACAATAGCTAAACTAATTAAGGTACCCAGGAGTAGTTTCATTTTTTAACATTAATAAAAGAGTTGATCAATGTGTAACCAAAAGCAGCTCTGCCTGTTAGTATCAATGAATACTTTTTTTGTCCTCATTTATTTGAGTCATTAATTGCTCCCCTTCTTTTTTGACTCATAAAACCCCCTGCATTCACCTTGTAGGCAGGACACTTTTCTGGTTACTGCTGGAATCTGCCCTCCCTGAATTACAATTCTGAGACCCCCAGATAAATGCCTTTGTTCTTTTTCAGTTTTGCCTCCTTTATAGGTTGACACTATCTATCCAGAGATAGCATCACATCCCATAAGTCACGGAGTCAGTCCCATGAGACTGTTCCCATCCCCAATATGGGATGTCAACTGTAAGGCCGGGTCACTGCCTGTGCTTCTGACCAACCACCTACAGGTTGGAGGTTCCAATGACCTTTTTGGGTTCAATTAATTTGATAGAGTAACTCACATAACTCAGAAACATTTTGCTTACTAATCACAGATTTATTATAAAAGAATGTCACTCAGGATGGTCAGAAGGAAGAGATACATAGGGGAAGGTATGGTGAAGAAGTGCAGAGCTTCCATGCCCTCTCCAAATGGGCCACTCTCCCCAAATCTCCATGTGTTCACCCAACCTGGAAGCTCTCTGAACCCCTTCCTTTTGGGTTTTTATGGAGGCTTCCTTACATAGGCAAGATTGATTAAATCACTGATGATTCATTAAATTATTGGTGATTGATTCAACCTCTAGTTCCTCCCTACTTCCTAGAGGTCAGGGGCATGGGACTGAAATTTCCAACCCTCTAATCACAGGGTTGATTCCTCTGGCAACCAGTCCCCATCCTTAGGTGCTACACAAAAGTCATCTCATTACCATAACCCCAGTTGTGGTGCAAAGGGGTTTGTTGTGAACATGAGATACCCATTACACCTGTATGGCTCTGAAGTGGTATTAGGAACTGAAGACAAGAGACCAAATATTACAACGAAAGATGCTTACTGTTCAGGAAATTCCAAGGATTTGGTGTGTTGTGAGTCAAGAACCAAAAAGACCAACTATGTAAGAGAAATATATTTTCTCTATATCTATCTGAATGACCAAATATATACGCCTTGTAACTCACAATATCACAGGGAGGCAATGAGATAAAGTATCTATTCGATGTGACTGGTGGCAGAGAGGAAGAAATGTCCAAGCTAAGGAAAGCTTTACAAACATGGTTGTGTTTGAGCTAAATCTTGAGAAGTGAATGTGTGCTTGTAGAAGAATGGAATATGGAATAGAGGGAGTGAACACCAGTTAGAAAGGTGACAATAAAAAGCCAGAGGGAGACGCCAGGAGTGGGAGATCTGGACAGGAGGACAGGAGAGAGTAAATATGACCTCGTGTTGGTGGGGGAGCCTAAGGGGGGTGAAGGAGAAATGCACTCAGGATGATTCTAGGGATTTGTGTTTGGATGCTTGAATGGCTGATGGTACCATGGTGAACAGAGGCAATATGGTGAGCAGGGGATGTTCAGGGACAGGAAGAGAAAATAGGTAATTCAATGAACTTATAGCAGCTCAGAGGCATCTTGGTAAAAATGTAGAATCAAAAGATGAAAATAAGAAAAATGACCAAGGTCAGAGGTATAGATCTAGGAGCCGTCAGTTTGTAAGTGGTGATTAGTCTTGATAGTGGGAGATATTAACTGGGGTATGGTAGAGAAGATTTTACTAAGCGAGAAAGCCAAGAACAAAATCGTGAGGAAGTCAGTCTTTTCAGGTCAGGTGGGAAAGGAGTTTGTGGCAGGCAAAAAGCTGTGCTTGAACATAAATATGGTACTAGTCTGGAAACGATATTGGATGTCTGGACTTGGTTTTTATTGATCTAAAAGGTCATAAATCTCATAGGTACTATAAAAAATAGCTGATGGTTGAGACTGATTTTGTGGGTTTTAGAGTTAGGATCCCATTATATGGTATTCTTCTTTCTTACTTTCCCCTATCACCAATCCCCACACATTTTATTACATATTTCAGAGCCAATCTGTCTCTGGAATGTCTCGGCCATCCAGGGATATTCTCTCTCAAGTCAAGAGCAATGAGTTGGAATTAGTCAGAACTGGATGCCCAGCCCTGCCAAATTGCTGGTATCCTAATCAGTATCTATAAAATACACAACACACAACTTTCAGGCAACTAGTAAGGAGAGTGCTTCTTTGAATCATTATGTGGTGTGTCATCCTTTCAAAGTCACTGCCAGTCTAATTTGTGGTTAATAATCCAGTGACCAACACAAAGGAGTTGTTCCATTCTCCAGTTAAGCTGTACATCTTCATTCTCATACATAGATGAAATCCAGTGTAGTAGAAAGAAAGCAGAGTTTGGATTAGGTTTTGGATTCCAAACCACTTTATTGCTTTCTAAAACTTAATTTCTTAAACTGGAAAATGGTAACAATGGTAACAATATGGGGCTTGTTTTTGTAATTAAATAAAATGATGAAGGAAAAAAATACTGGGAATAGCACACAACAATTAATCGACTCACCTCCATATAGTAATCACTATTTGTAATTTTATTTTGGAAAACATATTTTCATTTTCTCTCATTGTGTGCAAAAATCTTTATCTAACCTTTAGAGATATACCTATTGCCTCAGACGACAAGGGATAAAAGACTTTAAAGAAAAAAAAAAAACACTGTGGTTATTCAAAGGATTTTCATGGCACTGATAAATGGGTCTTTTGTCCAATATAGATTTCCTCGATCACTTCAATGCTCATTATAGAAGCACCTCTATTCTATTCTCTCTTTTACAGTTTTGTTCCTACAACAAAAGAAATCAAAGCACCCAAGTTCAATGCAATGCAGTGCAACCCTAATCTAACTTCACTGAAACAAAGAGGCAGAACCAAGGGGACTGCCTGAATTTGCTTCCCTTGCTCTGCCTGGTTAGTGTTGCTTGTGGGAAACATGTTATCACACATGTCACATGTGCTGTAGCATCAAAGGGGGCAGAAGCAGGTGAACTGGGATTTTGTCTCTCATCAGCTTCTTCGGTTATGGACATACCTGTGACACCATCCTCAGAGACCTTATCTGCCTGCAACCCACAGACGACCCAGTATGATGGGAGCCAGAAAAACCCTCAAAGCCTTCAAAGGCTTCAAAAATTAACAAACTCTTAGCAAACAGGGTCTTATTTTTTAAGAGGAAAAACTTCTTAAGCAACAGATTAAAGTTGACACTGGATACAGGATGGTGAATAAGTTAGCAATGATTGCTTCCATAGGCGATGTTTTATTGCCCGAGGAGGAGCAAAAACTACAAAGCACTGTTTAGGCATAGATCATTTTATTTGCCTTCAGTTTTTTGCGTTTTGCAGATTTTTTTTCTTTTCTTTTATTTCTTTCTTCTTTCTTTCTTTTTTTTTTTTTTTTTTTAAAACAAACAGAAATTTTGTGGCAACCTTCGTTTTTCTAATAGCATTTGCTCATGTCTGTCTCTGTGTCACTCTGGTATTTTTCACAATATTTCAAACTTTTTGTTATTACTGTATTTGTTATGGGGATCTGTCTTCAGTATCCTGAGTGTTACTACTGTAAATCTTTTGGGGCGCCATCAACCATGCCCATGTAAGACAGCAAATAATATATAAATGTGTGTTCTGACTCTTCCAACAACCATTCAGTCCCTTTTTTCTCTCTTTCCCTTTGGGCCTCCCTATTCCCTAAGACACAACAATATTGATGTTAGACCAGTCTGTAACCATACCATGGCCTCTAAGTGTTCAAGCCAAAGGAAGAGTCACATACCTCTTGCTTTCAAGCAAAGGTCAGAATTGCTTAAGCTCAGTGAGGGAGGTGTGTTGAAAGCTGACAGGCTGAAAGCAAAGCCTCTGGTACCAAACAGCCAGCCAAGTTGCAAATGCAAAAGAGAAGCTCCTGAAGGAAGTGAATAAAGAAAGGGGAATGGCCTTATTGCTAAAATGGAGGTTTCCTTGGTTTGGGTAGAAGATCAAACCAGCCACAACATTCCCTTAACCAAAGTCTAATCCAGGAAAAAGGTCGTAACTCTCCTCATTTCTATGAAGGCTGAGAGAGGTTGGGAAGTTGCAGAAGAAAAGTTTGAAGCTAGCCAGGTTTGGATCATCAAGTTTAAGGAAAGAAGCCATTTCCGTAATTTAGAAGTAGAAGGTGAAGCAAGAAGTGCTGACAGATTAACATTATCCAGAAGTAACACATAATCCAGAAGATCTAGCTGAGATCTAGATCCAGAAGATCTCAGATCTGAGATCTGAGAATGAAGGTGACTACACTCAACAACAGATTTTCAATTTAGTCAAAGCAGCCTTCCACTGGACGATGCCATCTCAGACTTTCATAGCTAGAGAGGAGAAGTCAATGTCTGGTTTGAAAGCTTCTAAGGACAGGCTGACTCTCTTGATGGGGCAAATGCAGCTGGTGACTTGAAGTCAAAGCCAATGTTTATTTACCATTCTGAATATCCTAGGGCCCTCACGAATTGTGCCAAATCTACTTGGCCTGTGCTCTATAAATGGGACAATAAAGCCTAGAAGACAGCACATCTGTTTACAACACTGTTTATTGCATATTGTAACCCCATTGTTGAGAGAGCTTCTGTTCAGAAAAAAAAAAAAGATTCCTTTCAAAATATTACTGCTTGGTGACAATGCACCTGGTCACCCAAGAGCTCTAATGGAAAGGGTCAATGAGATTAAGGTTGTTTTCATGTCTGCTAACACAACATCCATTCTGCAGCCTATGGATCAGGGAGTAATTTTGACTTTCAAGCCTTATTATTAAAAAAAGTATATATATTTGCAAAGCTGTGGCCGCCCTAAATAATGATTTCTTGGATGGATCTGGGCAGAGTCAATTGAAAACCTTCTGAAAAGGATTCACCTTCCCAGATATCATCCAGAACATTCATGATTCATGGGAAGAGGTCAAAACATTAGGCATCCACTGGGTTTGGAAGAAGTTGATTCTAACCGTCCTGGATGACTTTGAGGGGTTCAAGACTTCAGTGGAAGAAATGACTGCAGATGGGGTGGAAACAGCAAGAGAACTAAAATTAGAGTGGAGCCGGAAAATGTGACTGAATTGCAATCTCATGATAAAGTTTTCACGGATGAGGGATTGCTTCTTATGGATGTGCAAAGAAAGTGGTTTCTTGAGATGGAATCTATTCCTGGTAAAGATGCTGTGAAGATTGTTGAAATGACAACAAAGGATTTAGAATATTATATAAACTTAGTTGATAAAACAGTGCCAGGGTTGGAGAAGACTAACTGCAACTTTAAAAGAAGTTCTATTGTGGGTAAAATGCTATCAAACAAACAGTGTCACGTGCTACAAAGAAATTGTTCATGAAAGGAAGAGTCAATTAATGTGGCAAACTTCTCTGATGCCTTATTTTAAGAAATTGCCACAACCATCTCCAACCTTCAGCAACAACCTTCCTGATTATTGAGTAGCCATTAACATCTTGCTAAAAGTTCAGATATGGTTAGCAATTTTTTACCAACAAAGTTTTGCATAGTTAAGGTATGTACATTTTTTTAGACATAATGCTAGTACACACTCAACAGACCACAGTAGAGTGTAAACATAACATTTTTTCCCCAAGATTTTAGTTTTCAGTCATCTAATACCCAGCATGGGGTCAAACTCGCAACCTGGAGATTAAGAACTGCACACTCTACTGACTGAGCCAGACAGGCACCCTGAAACATAACTTTTATAGATCCTGGAAAACTAAAAAAATCATTTGACTTGCTTTAATATGATATTTGCTTTATAGCAGTGGTCTGGAACCGAACCCGCAGGATCTCTGAGGTATGTCTGTATCAGTGATAAAAATAAAGTAGCCACAATGATAGGCAACACCACAACCACAATCACAGTAATGTGCTTTCATTTATGCAACAAGTAATCATCGAATGCCACCTCAGGTTTCAGATCTGACTGCTGCACCAGGACGGGCGGGGCGGAGAGAAGATGGGCCACAGCCCTCGTGTAAACAAAACTAGGTAGACACAAACATTCACAATATTTATCCCCTCAAATTTTACACACACACACACACATTCAGAAGAGGACGAAGTACGTATTGACCCCGACGATCAGAAAAGATTTCCTGTGGTAAACAGAAATGAGATGTGGTAAGGAGCTACTGTGGAAAGAGAATACGGAATGAGCTAAGGTATGCAGGAAGAGAGTGGCCGGGAGGAAAGGGCAAGAAGTCCCAAGTTCCTGTCACCCTCAGTGGGGGTCACGTTAGGCGAGGCCAGAGGACTATGGTAGGAGCAGGTTACAGAGGGACATGAGCACCGGGTTGAAGAACTGTGATTTTCTTCCTCTGCAGTTTAGATGATGAAAAGCCATCTGCTCTCAAGTAGGGAAATGACATATGATCAAAGATGCAGTGTAAGATTAACCCAGCAGTAGTGAATCTGCCTCAGGAATGAGGCAGAAGCTGTACATACATATAAAGAAACAAAAAGATATATAATATATTGTCTATTGGCACTGTACGGAACAGATTAGAATATGAGGGGTGGGCACAAGCAGAAAGAACAGACCGGAAGCAGGTGAGAAGATACAGTTCTTGACTCTAGAATTATTTGGATATGCACACTTTGAGTTGGTAACAGTCATGGCCGTTTTTCCCTAATCCATCCATATCAGCTCCCTAAAATCCTCTTTTGCCGAAATGGTACAAATTTGCACACTGGTGTTCTCAGTCCACAGAAAAGAACCGTGCACACTGGCTAATACTGGGGTCAAGTTCATGCTCAGTTCTTCACCTTAGTGCCCGGGGGGCACAAAAGGCCTGCCCAGATAGAGATCTTGACTGCAGTCTGCGGCAGAAAAAAGGAAGGACAAGTCAGGAGTAGACTTTAGTAACTAGGTCCTGGTTAACTTAGGAAGAGAGGGTCCTGGGACTGCAGACGTCTTTGAGAAAATCTGTCCATTGGAAAAAAAAGAGTTAAGAGCTTGAGATAAAGTATTATTTTTCATCTCTCTGGCAATAGGTACTCCGCTACTCTATTTTCCCCCTATTTTCTCTCTTAATCAACATACCACACGGGTATCCGATTGTTCTTGAACTTTGCTTGTTTGCCCACACACCTTTTCAGAAGATTATCAAAGTGTGATGAGGGGTTCTAGTCATCCTGAAATGAATCAGCTAATTAAATTAATTTTATCTCGGGTATATTGCTTTAGTCCAATTAAGTTACTAAGCCAATCACATCAGAATAAATCAACCATACTGTTACATAATTCTTTTTAATAAACAGAGTTATAATTATATGAAGGCAATTCTGAGGATACCATATGCTACAAAGCAGGGAACCTAATTTATTTCCCTGATTCGGAGAGACAAACTCACTCATGTGTAATAACTTTTATCACCCAAATTTTAATTCTTATTGCATTATAAAGTTTAGAGTCTCTTGCTTCCTTTATAGATCACAGTAAGAATGTGTTCACGTTGGGGCTTTGGGGGGGGGCGGGAAAGGGAGGCCTCACCACAGATCTGAAAGGATAAGCATGAAGCCATACTGCAAATTCGCTAAGGCAGTGTCAGAAACCAGTGCTGGTGCCTCCTGTACTTATGAACAGTCAGTGTAAGGAGAGATGTGAGTGGGGGTTGGGTGGGAAAAAAATACATTGTGAAACAGATCCTTAGAGAGAAGAGCCATGTTGGGACAATCCCCTTGCTTCCCACTCCCCCTCCACATTTTCCTGGCAAGTCGGAGGCGTTGTATCAACTCCTGGTGAAAATGACTTATTTTAAAATACAACAAAACAGAAATCCACTTAACAGATCTGAGAACAGGAATGAAAACACCTTTGTCTGACAACTTGGCCTGATTCTCCGCGACGCGAACGCTGTTGATGGTTCGTCTTTGTTGTGGATGGGAACGAGGGAAATCAGTCCATGGTAACATAATGTTCAGAGATAGCTACCCTCTCCAGCTGAGATGGTGTTGGCAGAGCAGCGGAGGCCACTGGCCCAAGGGATGGATGGCCTGCACAGCCGTGCACACCCATTCATGCAGCTACTCAGGGATGAGAGCTGGGGAGCTCAGAAATAATAAAGAAACGTTAGATCAGGGTCTCTGAGAGCTACCTTTGCTTACCTTCTGTTTGAAGTGATTTTTGAGAATGTTAGAAAAACAGGAAATCATCCCCCATTTTTTGGTTCATATTTCTCACTATTGAAGTTCTGAAATTATATGATCCAAATCCCAGTTATTTCTGGAAGAGATAAACAAATTTCTCAACTGGGGACGGCACCTCTTGTCATCTAATTTCCCTATATGGGGAAGTTGTACCACTTGTAAATTACTCGGGGTCCCGAAATGAAATAACCTCAACACAAATATCTTAATTTCACAAGAAAAAAACCCAATTTAATTGGACAAAAGTAGCAGAAATTGATGTGAAAGCAAGGTTTAGTGCATTATATACTTTCCATAGTGGTTACATCTAATTCCATTCTGGATTGCTACTAGAACTGTTTGGATATTAACTACATTTGTTTCTGCTTCCCCAGCTCTGATATAATTACCTAGATGCAGAACAGAGAGAAGTAGAGGATCCCCGAAGCACAGAAAGCCCTGTATTGCACTTGATTTAGGCATTAATGGGTAGAATGTTACCATGGTAAAATGCACTATTGCTAATTCATGGTTACACGTTCTGCAGAAGCTAGCATATTGCTCTCTATTTATGAGCCTGAAAAGTCAATCCCATGCCATCATTAGCCCATAATTCCAGCCAACTGTCAGCATTCCAAATGAAAGGGAGAAACATAAAATTTGGCTCGAATTGAACCAGTTCATTACCAAGGTATTAATCCCAGGAATAATGAGTCTTGGGCTCAAAATTCAGATTGTTTTATTTATCCTCCACAACTTCTGAGTTAGGTGTCTCATGTATCAGAGACACGTGAGATGTCTCTGAGCTAACACTTGAATCTGTCTTCAGGTAATCCTCTTGGATGAGGGTCTGAAGCCCGAAGGAGGTGTGGATGTTTTTCTGGAACCTACCTAGGTTAAAATACTGAGAAATCCTGGAAGAAAGTGAGTGATCTCCAATAGAGCACAGTGAGAAAAAACAAAAACAAAAAGTAGTTTGTTTGTTTTTTTTTAAATAATGAAGAGATGAATTTGGATCTTACGGGAAAGGATTGATGCACTTTTGACAGGATTTTTCTTACTAATATTTTTGCTGAATATTCATTTAAAAAACACGCTGGTATGGTATTGTAATAACAATGTAGAGTGACAAGTGGTAGCTATGCTTGTGGTGAGCTGTGCCTAGCATAACCTATAGAAATTCAAATCACGGAGTCAATCCCATTTACAATTGCACCCAAAACTATAAGATACCTAGGAATAAACCTAACCAAAGAGGCTAAGAATCTATACTCAGAAAACTATAAAGTACTCATGAAAGAAATTGAGGAAGACACAAAGAAATGGAAAAATGTTCCATGCTCCTGGATTGGAAGAATAAATAATTGTGAAAATGTCTATGCTACCTAAAGCAATCTACAAATTTAATGCAATTCCTATCAAAATAACATCCATTTTTTTCAAAGAAATGGAACAAATAATCCTAAAATTTATATGGAACCAGAAAAGACCTCGAATAGCCAAAGCAATATTGAAAAAGAAAGCCCACGTTGGTGGCATCACAATTCCGGACTTCAAGCTCTATTACAAAGCTGTCATCATCAAGACAGCATGGTACTGGCACAAAAACAGACACATAGATCAATGGAACAGAATAGAGAGCCCAGAAATAGACCCTCAACTCTATGGCCAACTAATCTTCGACAAAGCAGGAAAGAATGTCCAGTGGAATAAACACAGTCTCTTCAACAAATGGTGTTGGGAAAATTGGATAGCCACATGCAAAAAAATAAAATTGGGACCATTTCCTTACACCACACATGAAAATAGACTTAAAACGGATGAAAGACCTCAATGTGAGGAAGGAATCCATCAAAATCCTTGAGGAGAACACGGCAGCAACCTCTTCGACCTCAGCCGCTGCAACATCTTCCTAGGAACATCGCCAAAGGCAAGGGAAACAAGGGCAAAAATCAACTATTGGGATTTCATCAATATCAAAAGCGTTTGCTTTTGAAACAGTTAACAAAACCAAAAGACAACTGACAGAATGGGAGAAGATATTTGCAAACAACAGATCAGATAAAGGGCTAGTGTCCAAAATCTATAAAGAACTTAGCAAACTCAACACCCAAAGAACAAATAATCCAGTCAAAAAATGGGCAGAGGACATGAACAGACATTTCTGCAAAGAAGACATCCAGATGGCCAACAGACACATGAAAAAGTACTCCACATCACTTGGCATCAGGGAAATACAAATCAAAACCTCAAGGAGATATCACCTCACACCAGTCAGAATGGCTGAAATTAACAAGTCAAGAAATGACAGATGCTGGCGAGGATGCGGAGAAAGGGGAACCCTCCTACACTGTTGGTGGGAATGCAAGCTGGTGCAACCACTCTGGAAAACAGCATGGAGGTTCCTCAAAATGTTGAAAATAGAACTACTCTATGACCCAGCAATTGCACTACTGGGAATTTACCCTAAAGATACAAACATAGTGATCCAAAGGGACACGTGCACCTGAATGTTTATAGCAGCAATGTCTACAATAGCCAAACTATGGAAAGAACCTAGATGTCCATCAACAGATGAATGGATAAAGAAGAAGTGGTATATATACACAATGGAATACTATGCAGCCATCAAAAGAAATGAAATCTTGCCATTTGCGACAACATGGATGGAACTAGAGTGTATCATGCTTAGCAAAATAAGTCAAGCGGAGAAAGACAACTATCATATGATCTCCCTGATATGAGGAAGTGGAGATGCAACATGGGGGGTTAAGGGGGTAGGAGAAGAATAAATGAAAGAAGATGGGATTGGGAGGGAGACAAACCATAAGTGACCCTTAATCTCACAAAACAAACTGAGGGTTGCTGGGGGGAGGGGGATTGGGAGAAGGGGGGTAGGGTTATGGACATCGGGGAGGGTATGTGCTATGGTGAGTGTCGTGAAGTGTGTAAACCTGGCGATTCACAGACCTGTACCCCTGGGGATAAAAATATATGTTTATAAAAAAAAAAAAGAAATTCAAATCACTATGTTATATACCTGAATCTAATGGAACATTATGTGTCACCTATATTTCAACTTAAAAAACAAAAAACAAAAAACTCAGACACTAATATATAATCACATATAATGAGATTAAAGATTTCTTCCCAAGATTCCCAAAACATCATAATGTGGATGTCACAATGTATGAATGTGACAGGAGTGTGTGTAAAACAACAGCAGGACACACCAATGAGCAATGCAGATCCCTCACTAGGTTGACACTGTATTCACTCCCAGCAAGCTGGCACTGCATCCCTTTCCCTCCAACCTTTCCTGGGTCCAGAGCAAGCCAGCTTTATTTACTTATTTACTTATTCCATGAATTCAAAGAAAATGAAATAGTGACTTAATTTAAATCTCGACTCAAGTTTTGCCATGTCCAAAGGTATCTGGGAGGCATGTAGACTGACCTGGAACATTACAACATTACTACTACTACTACTACTACTACTACTACTACTATTATCAACATCATAATAGAGACAAGAGATATGGTAGTGATTAAATGTAACAAATATTGCTTGACCATGGATATGGCAAACACAAACAGCAACAATATTTTTATCATGACTTTTCACTTCTAATTCAACATGTATTGGTGTAAGTCCATAAGATCACTTTTTATTTGCAAGACTATTTCTTCTGGTTAATATAGGTAATTCACATTTCAAAGAGCTGGCCAAAAGAAAGAATTCTCAAATATATTTCAAGAGAGTTACCATTACAACCATGTAGTTGTTTTGAGTGCTTGTGACTAAGGCGGTGAGTCTGCACCCAACATAGGAAGGAATGGATTTACATATGCCATGGGGTATCACTTTGAGGTCATAGTTATCCAGACATGAACCACTTCTAGTTAAAAAAGACAAACTAATGTCCATCAAGTGGTAAGTGGGTAAACAAATTGTGGTGTATCTTGATAATGGAATATTATTTGGTCATGCAAGGGGATGAAGTACTGATACCTGCTATAACATAGATGAACCTTGAAAACATTATGCTAAGTGAAAAAAGGCAGTCATAAATGACCAGATAGTATGTGATTCCATTTGTATGAAATGCCCAGAATAGTCACTCCATAAAGAAATAACTTGAATTGTCTACGGCTGGAGGAAGTAGAAGATGAGGGTGACTGTTAAGGGGTAGGATATCTTTTGGGGATAAAATGAAAATGTTCTAAAATTAGAGTGACAATTGCACAACTGTGAATATACTAAAAACCACTGAACTGTACCTTTTTGAAAGGGTCAAATTTATGGTCTGTGAATTACATATTAATGAAACTTATAAAAATGACTAAAGCTAGGAGCACCTGAGTGGCTCAGTTTGTTGGGCCTCTGACCCTTGATTTTGGCTCAGATCATGATCTCAGGATGGTGGGACTGAGCCCTGTGTCGTCAGCTCCACGTTCAGCTGGGAGTCTGCTGGAGATTCTCTCTCCCTGCCTCTCCTTCCCCCCACCCACTCTGTCCTCGCATAGTATGTAAATAAATAAATAAATAAATAAATAAAATCTTTTAAAAATGACGGAAGCTACCCTGTTATTTTATTTTTAAATCCATATCTTTAAACATCTTACTCTCTCTTTATGATCATTACTAGTAGAGGAGTGGCTTGGCCATTAAAAACAAAACAAAACAAACAAAAAACACTGTGTGTTTTCCGCAGGCATATAATGTGGTTTGGCTGTGACTATCAGAATATACTGTTCTAAGAATTTTGTCTCCACATATAAAATATATGAGAGCATTTTTCCCCTAACAAGTACAGACCAATAATATGTGAATTGATGACTGGCTTAAGAATGGATGTCTTTTCTGTCCAAAGAAAAGAAGGTGAAGAAAAAGGACAAACGAAAGGATCTCAGAGGGGAAGAGGGCAGTTATTCACGGTTATCCTTGGCACTGGTCCTACTATGTCACGTCAGTCTCCAGAGGCCTATATGAACATGTTATCCTATCAGTGTCTACCACCACCTCTTAGACCAAGCTTTGCTTTGATTAGCTCAACGTTCTGACATTGGGTAGGTGTATCTGATCCCCCCTGCAGTTACCGACTCCCTCAATCTGCTACCCCGCCATCATCTTCCCGCAGTCTCCCTCCTTCTGGTGTCCAGACCTCCCTCCTCTTCATAAGCCTCCCTTCCTTTATGGACCACCTTGAATCTGCTTCTTGGTCACAACTCTGGTCCTTTCCGTCTCTGGCTTTTTCCACTGTTGTGAAGGGAGTAGTTCTTCCAGGCTCTAGTCCCACCGTGCAAGGACCGAGTCAGACTCATTCTCCCCATGTTGGGTGGGGATCTCTGAGTTCAGACTGCTGCTTCCAGAGACTTCCCCCCATCTCCATGTCCATGTCCAGTGGACAAGTAAGTGGTCACCTGTTCCTCAAGAGTCCAGGACCTCAGCCATGCAACCTTTAGGGTGCAAATGCAGACATGAGCCTCGGGCTGTCACTTTTCCTTGTGTGGTTGGCAAAGCTACGGAAACAGTTGAATCTGCTTATTGTCTTCCTCTGTCCTGACTTAGACTCAATTTTGCCTCCACACCCCTAGCCGTTATTGCTGTCACTTCCAGGCTCTCCTTGCTCCTCTCGCTGTTTCTAGGTGATGTTAACAGCTTCCTTCTGACACGGTACACTTGAGGTTAGGTGACTGGGTTTGGAATCAGAGGCCATGGATTCCTTTTGGCCTTGACACTGACCAGGGCAAGGGACTTCATGAAGTCATTCATGCAATGTTGCAGGGATGTTGCTAGGTGCCTGCTCCCATGCCACGTACTAGTGACACTGTCGTGTGTCCGGAAGGATGAGGAATGACAAACAAGTGGTTTGTTTAACCTTGCCAGTCTGTTTCCTCCTCTGTGACACGGGAACTAAAGAGTTATATCAATCTCAGAGGACTGCTAAGAGGAGGACTGCCAGGATGTTCTGACTTAGCTTAGTGTTCAGAGTGGCTGCTCATTAAAAACTAGCTCAGAGTCATCATTTATAAGCCTTTACAGGTCTGCATGGCATGAGTATCCGCTGGTCCAGCAGGGCCTCTCCCCATCATGGTCCAGTCCATAGCTGGGCAAGAATGACAGAACAAACACCACAAAGGTGTGCAAATGTTATGGTGTCCGCAAGAAAGATTTATTACTATAATGGATAGAAATGAGCTGGAAGTGGAAAATGTCTGCCTTTGAGATGTATGGTCACATGCACGCACACACACACGGTAATATACTGTGGAAAATGTATTAGGAGAGGAAGGAGAAATTGACATCTCTAAATAGCGGAAATGAAACTTCTACTTACTATTAGATTTGCTTTTAGAAATCAAAGATGGCATGTTACTGCAACCCTAAGAATAAGGGGAGGCAATATACAAAACAGAGCAGTTGGAGAAAGGCATTTTTTTTAGAAAAAAGTGTGCATTGTGGTCAGCAAACTTCAGGATTCTTCTGTGATTATGTAATAAAATGGAATAAAAGAAATGTAGGTTTGCATTCTTGCTCCTGCTTCTTCTCCTACCAAAAGGCTGAAATGCATGACTTCATTCATTCAGTCCTGAATCTTCAGATTTGATTTAGTAAAATTATTATTAATGATAATACTTTATATGCTCCTTTATTTTTATCAAATTACTTTCATATCTTTGCCTTATGTTATCAATATGCTTTTGTATTTTCTAATGATGGATCCTGCAAAGAATAAACTTTTTATTCAGAAAACAGAAAATCTAAAACAAATTCAAGAATTCGATGTTTCTCTATACCTTACCTTTCACCTGCCTCTTTATCCCAAGCTGAATTCCTAATTTAAAAAGTAAAACAGCAAAAACATTCAAAGTTTTGAGGATAGTTGCTTGAACTACAGAGATAAAAAATGATAATTTTAAATCACAAATAGTTAAGAGTACAGTTTATAATATCAGGGTGCAATAATAAATTTTACTGACAGGAAAGGTTTCTCTTATGAAAACACTACATTTAAGTTTTGTTCCTCATAAGGATGAATTTAAATGAGCAAACATTCCTCTACCAATTTAATTTAAGACGAGTGCAAGCGTTTTCTGGTATCTTAAATAAAACCAATAGCAGGTACTGTGTTGCTTATACAAAAGACTTGCTTTGTTTTTTCATTTCAAAAGATGCTTACATGTCAGGTTGAAGCCAGAAACCTAGGGGGCAGGCATCCATTCCTTTGAATCTCAGGGAAGATAGGGAAATGGTAGGCATTTTAGCTCCAACATTTTTTTCCTTGTGATCTTAACCAGAAAACACAAGTGATACACACACAATGGGATGATGTGAGGTTCCTACAGGATGAAAATAATAATGCAATCTTTTGTTTCATCCCAAATATAGGTCTTATTTTATTCTCCTCTATGGTGAGGACTGAAATGTTTCTTTTTATAGTTCACCATTTACTATTTTCAAAAGAAACATTTTGTGGATGTGAAAGTCATCCATGTATTCTGCTTTTAGTATCTCCCACGGAAAAAAGATTTTAAAAGCCCCAAACTTGGAATGTATGCAAATGATTTATTTCTAAACACTAATATACAGTCCAAATTCAGCCAATGACATAAGCAAAGAATTAAATAATTCAATGTGGGCATTAAAATAAAAGAAGCTCATGAAGTAAGGAGAAAATCTATTTCGAATATAGTCTAGATGTCACCAACATCATGGCTCTAGCCCAGCCAGCAGAGCTGTAGCTGGGTAGCGGCAGAGTGGAGACTCATCCTTGTGTCCGTTCATTCATTCACCAAACATTTACCGAGAACTGCTACAAGGAGAGGAGCTATGCTTAGGTATTAGTGACACAAAGGGGAATAAGAACCAGTCTTTACCTTCCAGGTAAGTGAATGAAGATACTGTCCCCAAAATCTACTGGGCAATAGTATGACTTCAAAAATGAAATTAAAAGTAGGGGCACCTGGGTGGCTCAGTGGGTTAAGCCTCTGCCTTCAGCTCAGGTCATGATCTCAGAGTCCTGGGGTAGAGCCCCATATTGGGCTTTCTGCTCAGTGGGGAGCCTGCTTCCCCCTCTCTCTCTGCCTGCCTCTCTGCCTACTTGTGATCTCTGTCTGTGTCAAATAATTAAAAAAAATTTTTTAAATGAAATTAAAAGGAAAAAGAGATGTATGCATAGCCCCAGCCATGTTAAGATAGCCAAAATTAAAAATCTAAATATTACAAGCTATAGTAAAATCAGAAATGTTGAGGCACTCATTCCAAGTTACAAATGATAGCTGTGGTTTCTAGTGCCAGAGGCTATTTTGTGACTTCTCACGTGATGTGGTATGGACAGATCCTTCAGCTGAAGGATCTGGCAAGCCTGAATGAGAACATTCTGTGGCCAAATGCACTCCCCGAACATGATCATACATTTGTAGGTTATTTAAAAAGCATTCAGAAGAGACTAAACGAAAGTGAGCTGACTGTACTGAGTTAAACTAAACAAATAATTTATTTTATTCAGTATTTTCTATCAAATAGTTTGTTACTTTAAAAAAGTATAAAATAAACCCCTATGGGAGGCCCTAAGCTTAATGCTTAGAATTGTAATAAGTTTGGCGATGTATTTACTTGGTGAATGGTGTGTAACATAACCTTAAAGTAATGACATAAAGCTCTTTAGTTCCCGGAAATATGCTTCAAAATCCATAGTCCTAAGCTTCTCGTTAGATTAGGCAAGAATACCTCGTTAAATACTTCTTTCTGCTAACACCTCCACTCCTCTATTGGCCACAGGCAGATTATTTTCCCCATTTTACCCTTTAGTTCAGAGATAATTCCCTGACATAAATTAAAATTATAATTAAAATGACCATACAGTTGGTGTTTACAATGGTAGCCCCATCCAGTTACTCGAGTCTTTCAATACTACATTTCAGTATTATTCCTAGTTTTAAAAAATTTATTTTTAATAAGCAGCAAATTTATGTCTCTTGATCCAGTATACTTTTTTTTTTAATGAAGAAGCAAGTCTGTCCTTATTAAAATCTTCCTCATCTTATGGAAAAATATTCCGAAAAATTTAAGTCTATTTACATCTTTCAAGGACACAGCCTCCTGTTTTATTAAACTTTTTCAAAAGCTGCCTTGTGATACCACCACCATCATGGGAGGCAAAAAGGCTCCCTGCTGAACCAGATAATGTGAAAGGTGAAATGCCAGAAGGAGCCTATGCATCCTTCATTTAACATTTATAATTTACTATTTAAACCTTGTTGTTATGTAAGCTATTAATGCCTACAATGGGCAAAAATGAGCCAAATGGGCATCACTGCATCTTCTGTTCCCTCTTTCTGGAAACAGATTCTCTTTCCTCAGGTATTCCATGTCTGGCTTCTTTATTTCCCCTCTGACCTCAGGTCTACTGTTAAGCCCGAGAGGCCTTGGCTTACTACCTTCTATAAAACTTTTCCACCTGCTCAACCCTACATGCGCCCCCACCATCACCCCTCATCCCACCTCTGTTTCATTACCCTGGGGGTTTTCTTCCATAGCACCCCTTACTGTCTGTCCATCTCCTAATGGCTTATTTCCTTGTTCTCTTGGGTCTTTCTCACTAGAGCACGTGCTCAGGAGACAGATGTCTGTTGTCAGATGAACTAGGATATCTTGGGACACAGAAGCTCCTCGGAAAGAAATATTTGTGCAAGAAATCAATGAACAGTACAGATCACGTACTAGAGAATATACCATGCTCTCTCTGAGACCCAGCTACTCCCAGAAACCCAGATGAGAAGGATAATATTTAGAGAAGATAATTTTAAGAACAAGCTATGTATATACACTCTTACTTGTCTAACGTATCCTCAAAGTAAATTAGAATTTGGAATTTCCTACAATATACAAGGACTACATCACAATATCCTCTCAAATAACTATGAGCATTGAATTGCTTTTTATTGTTACGACTTCAATCTTTTAGTCAGTTTTTATGAGAAACAATTATATAAATGTTATTTTCATAATGGCTGTGAAACTATTGTGAACAATTTTTTTGTTTTACCCCCTCGAAATACCCTAAATAATAAATTCTTTCAGAATCTGAACTAAGGGAAAGTTTTACTGAAAATCTGGTATGTTCCCTCTTCAAAGGAGAAATATAACTTAATATTTCCTCTTTTTCTTGGCCACCAGATAAAACAGTGGCAGTTTTTATGATGAATTTTAACAACTCTATTAACTTTTATGGTTAAAGTATTTGTTTATCCCCCTCATAACTCTGTTTAGATTTTTCTTAAACTAATTTTACTATATTCTTCTTTCTAGGGTAACTTCAATTCTTATTTTAAAGGTTGTGGGGGAATACTGAATTTGAATTGTAATGCTAAATATTAAATTTAATACTCAACACTAAATACTCCATACTAAATTGAGTAACAGACATCACTGAGATTATAGGGCGATAACTTCAGGAATATTTGAGATGCCTAAATTACTTTGTGTTTGGTCTCAAAGACACATTAATGAAATGGAGGCCTGAAGGGATTAAAAAATAAATTTTGAGAATAGAGCAATAAAGAATGATTTAATTCTAGCTAACAACATGGCTTTAAAACCTTCCTGTATCTAACAGTGTGAAAAAGGAAATGTAAAGCGGAAAAGCCCACATATGAATTCTTTTCCACTCAAATCTTATTTGTTAGAAATAGAATTCTGACAAGCCCCCCATTTCCTCTCAGCATCAGACTCCTTATTCATAGATCTGAAGAAAAACACCATCTCCGCAGTGTTGTGGTAGGGACTGAATAAAATAAAAAAGAAAGGCATCTAGTGGTATTCCAGGTCCTGAATTAATGGCAGAGCTTTCTGGAGAATGCCTCTGATCTGATGAGATTAGGCCCGACCCTTGGGCCTTGGCCAGTTGAAAAGAGATGGATATGTACATTACACATCACACATACCTTAAACGTGTTTTAAAGAAACTTCAGTTTATAAGTTTTTAATTTACAGAAAATCATGAATATAGTAGTACAGCGCTCCCATTTACCCTATCCCTGATTTCCCCATTATTAACATCTTCCATCAGTATGGCATACTCACCAATACTGGTACACTATTATTAATGAAAGCCCATACTTCACTCAGATTTCTTCACAAATTAGTTTTTCCCCTTTCCATACAGTACTACTTAAAAGGAAGTCACTATGCGCAGACCAAGCTTAAGGAGCAGAGCCACACTTCACTTCTCCTTGAAGGTGGCGTATCTATATAAAATCATTTGGAATCCTTCCGTGTGGAGATTTGCTTATTTGGTAATTTGTATCAATAAAGACTCACTTATTTTAAGCCTTGGGTTACAATTCATCCCATAGTGATTTATCTTGCTGCTCACATTACCCAGCTTTGGCCACTGGAAGCTCTTTCAGTCGGCTCTTGTGTCCTTTTGACATTTGTCATCATTGAGGATTTCTTTTTTTTTTTCCCCTCTTTTTGAGCAATTTCTTATTCTCTGACACTGCAAGATGCTCCAGACATGAACTGTGTATCTCTTGCCTTAGTTCTAGAATTGGTTGTTTTTCTAAGGAGCTCTGATTCCTTTTATTGAAAAAATGGTGTTAGAAACTAAGATATGGTTGATGGGTGTGCTCGTTGCTACTGGGGTGTTGTTGCTGCAAGGTCCTCTCAGCAGGCAGAGCAAGGAAATACATGTGTGTGTGCTAACTTGCATATATACACACATCTATAAATATTTCTAAGTGCAACCATCTATATTTATCCTAAACATGAGCTTGTATTGGTGACTCCAAGTCTAACCCATTACCACATGGACCACTGTAGCCTCCTCCCTTCCTTATCTGTAGATTCCAGATCCAAAGTAAGAAGTCTAGCTCCAACATGCACCACGCACTTACTTGATTGATTGATTCCAATGTACATGTATAGTGATGTAAAGACTAGTGACTTGGACCTCCAGGGGAAAATTTTATCAACTCAAGTATAGTGCTTATGTACAGATTTTTGCCTTTAGTTTTGCAGACCCCACTCATTTATAGTTGCTTAGGTTAGCAACTCCCCGACCCCTATCCTCTTCAGTGAGGTCACTTCATACATTTGTAGTGCAGTTAGACTGTTTTGTCATATTCTGCATTCCAACCTAGAATCCCCTGCACTCCTAAACTCTTTTTTTTTTTTAACATGCATTAAGATTTGCTTTTTGTGCAACAAAATTCTATGCATTGTAACAAATGCCTGGTGTCATATATCCACCATTATGGTGTCATGCAGAATAGCTTCACTGCCCTAAAATTTCTCCTATGCTTTGCCATTCATACCCTTCCCTGCCCCCTGAACCCTTAGCAATCATTAATCTGTTCAGTCTCTACAGTTCTGCCTTTTCCAGACTGTCATGCAACCATGAAGTGTAGCTTGACCACTCATGGTTGTTTTGTTTTGTTTTTTACTGAATAATATTCTATTATACATATGTACCAATATCTGTTTATCTGTTCACCTATTAAAGGACATCTTGTGTGCTTCCAGTTTTTAGTGATTAAGAATAAAGATGTCATAAATATTTGCATGCAGGGATTTGTGTATAAATATAATTTTTTAATTCTATTGGATAAACATGTAAAAGCTCAATTGCTGAATCTTGTGATACAACTATGTTTAGCTTTGTAAGAAACTACCAAACTGTCTTCCAAAATGTTTGTACCATTTTACTTTCTCATCATCAACGAAGGAGAGTTCTTGTTGCTCCACATCCTTGCCAGCAATTGGTATTGGAAGTTACTTGGCGTGTAGGTATTTTAACAGGTGTGTAGCGGTATCTCATAATTGTTTTAATGCTCAATTTATCTATGACAAATGATACTGAGCATCTTTCCATATGCTTATTAGCCATTTATATATCTTCTATGATGAGATTCACATCTTTTGCCCATTTTAAAATTATTTTTATTGTTATAAGAATTCCTCGTATATTCTGGATTCAATTCTCTTATCAGATACACACTCAGCATACATTTTCTTTCAGTCTGTGGTCTTTCTTTTCATCCTTTTACTACTGTTTTCACCAAGAATTTTTAAATTTTAACAAAGACCATATTATCACTTTTTTCTTTCCTGGATTGTGCTTTTGGTTTTTTTTTAAAAATTCATCAATAGTCCCAAGATCACCCAGATTGTCTCCTATTTTCTTCTAGAAGTTCTATAGGTTTGTAATTTATATCTAGGTTTATAATTTTGAGTTAGTTCTTATGATAGATGTAAAATTTGTGTCTAGTTACGTATTTTCCATATGTATAACCAACTGCTTCAGCATCATTTGTTGAAGACTGTCCTTTCTCTATTAAATTGCCTCTGCTCCTTTGTTAACGATCCGCTGACTAGATTTGTGCAGGTCTATTTCTAGTCCCTCTATTCTATTCTTTTGATCAATGTGTCTATTCTTTTACCAACACCGCACTCTCTTGATTACTGTGGCCTAATAGTAAGTCCCCAAATTAGGGTAGTTTTCCAACTTTGTTCTTCTTCTTCAGTGTTATACTGGTTTTCTGGGTCTTTGCTTTCCATATAAACTTTAGGACCAGTTTGTCAAGATCTACAAAATGGCTTTCTGGTTTGTTTGTTTTTTAATAGTATTGCATTAATCTGTAGATCAAGTTAGTAAAAAATGACATCATAACAGCACTGAGACTTCCAAACCATGAACACGGCACATCTCTCCATTTATTTAGCTCTTTGTTTTCTTTCATCAGTGTTTTGTAGTTTTTCACAGATAGATCCTGACATTTTTTTTCAGATTTTTTACATAAGTACCTCATTAATTTTGGTGTTTTTCTAATGATAATATTTTTCAAATTTTCAAGTCCAGGTGTTCTTTGTTGGTATATAAGACAGAAATTGACTTTCATATATTAACCTTGTAACCTCAGACTTTGCTAAGCCCACTTATCAGTTCCAGGATTTTTTGCTGTTACTGATTTTGGGGGGGTTTCTAGTTATACAATCAAATCACCCATTTTATTCATCCTTTTCTAATATGAACACTACTTATTTTCCTTGTATTAATGCATTAGTAAGGAATTCTAATATAAACATTTTTTTATTTTGATCAAAATGTAAACATGTCCATTTTTGTAAAATCAAAAGCTTCTCTTTGAGAATGGGCCCATGATCGCAGTTACAATGTCATATTTCTTATGAAAACCATAATTTCTCTAAGATTTACCTCCCAAATGAACATACTTGCAAAGTAATCTGGATACAGAATCTGCCCAGAGTTTTAGAAAAGTGTTTGCCTTTTTTCCAGTCATCTTGCCCATGCCTAATTTTCCAGCAATTAGAAAAATAATTAGCCCTTATTTACTCTTTCAAAGACACCTAACTGAAGTTTTATACATGAAATTATCTTTCTCTTCAGAAATAATTTTTATCAATTCAAAATAATAACTATGTTACAGAATCACAATAACAATTGAAGGTAGCATGAATAAACTGCGTGCGAAAGAAAATGGGCTCAACAACAGAAACTGTCTCATCATCACTTTCTACTTCGAAAGTGCTCAGGAAGGTATCTAATGATTTCAAACTCTCACTGTTCCCTAGGATTTGTCAGTATGACAGAGAGAGTCAAAGCCACTAGTCTGGCTGGCAAACCACTTAAGTGGGTTAAAAGGTAATTTATTAAATTATAACTTTAATTTAGGATCAGTGGATAGTGAACAATGTGTGTGTTCACACACATATATGTCTAGATCGATATGTATGTATGCATGCACGTATGTGTGTGTCCCTATCTATCTATCTATCTTTTCTCTATTCATCTATCTAATCTCCCACTGATTCTGCTTGCCTACTTGAAGCCTGACTAAGGCACACACCAATGAACTTTCTCCCAGCATCATACTTCTGAGCGACAAGAGTGGTGGTCCAAGGAACACCACTGTTACGATGTAGTTTTCAACAAGATGTGTGATGAGAGAAAGGAGAGGCACAGGCTGAATCAGGGATGACTCTCAGACGCAACTTCTTTTTTTTTTTTTTAAATGATTTTTTTATAGATTATTTATTTATTTATTTGATAGAGAGAGATCACAAGTAGGCAGAGAGGCAGGCAGAGAGAGAGAAGGGGGAAGCAGGCTCCCTGCTGAGCAGAAAGCCCGATGTGGGGCTCAATCCCAGGACCCTGAGATCATGACCTGAGCTGAAGGCAGAGGCTTAAACCACTGAGCCACCCAGGCGCCCCTCAGACGCAACTTCTTAAGGAAATTTCTATCTCTTATATTCCACAGACTAGATCTCAGAAAAGAGGCCAAAGCTCATTTAACACAGAGAACTCCAGAAGAATGAAAAATCATAGCTGAATAAGACTGCACTTCTTTGGAAAAAACTGATCACTGAATGTTTAATATTATCACCTGGGTATTTTGGCCAAGGAGCTATTCAGGTATGTAGGAGGCCTGTGCTTGAAATCTGCTCTGGCAGGAAGGACCTGTTCCCTCTGTCCTTGTGAAATTACTCTAGAATCACAGAATTTTAAGCCCAAGCATAACTTTAAAGGGTATATAACATTTTTCAGGGAAAAATACCGAGGTTGAGGGATATGACTTACTCTGAGTCAAGCAGCTATTTAACAAGAATTTAATTTTCAAGTTCAAATTCATGTCCCCAGTCCAGAGTTCCTTACACAATACTATTTCTGTGCTTGACTCATGTCTCCACTTGATTGAGCCCCATGAACTCCTACATAAGCCTTCTGGTTGAAACATGCCCCATGTCACTATGAAACATCTCAAGTTTGTTAAGTCACATGATAACCATTCCAAATTCCATTTCTCAAAATTGAAAGACTCATCATTAGAGATGTGGCCTTGCAGATCTAATTCTCTGACTGGTTTACCAAGTCTGGAGAATTCTTAAGTACTCAGGTTTTATTTACGCCAACTGTCCCCCACCAAGAAACTCAGCAAAAAGTTCACTGAAGAGCTGTACTGAAACATTCCATTTTCTTTCTCTGATTTTGAGGGGATGAGAGCTGGTCCAGTTCTTACACCGTAATATGCTTATGTTATGAAAGTGTTTCCTCTGGCTACTTTATAAGATGCAGAACTCACCATCTCAGATCCTGAGATATTCTGTAGCCACTACCTCAAGTTACAAAGTAATTTGCCATCATGTATGCTGTTAAGAGGAACAGACTGTCATTCGAAACTCCTTGTAATTCTTTCTGAATCCCACCAAGCTCTAATAAATGATCTGTAAGACATTTTTCTTTCTTCCTTTCTTTTTAACTAAGATATCCTGTTCATAATGGTTTGCAACTATTTTTGATAATGGGTATTTTAATTTTAATTTTATTTTTTTTATTTTATTATTTTTTAAAGATTTTATTTATTTATTTGGCAGAGATTACAAGTAGGCAGAGAGGCAGGCAGAGAGAGAGAGAGGAGGAAGCAGGCTCCCTGCCAAGCAGAGAGCCCGATGTGGGGCTCGATCCCAGGACCCTGGGATCATGACCTGAGCCGAAGGCAGAGGTTTAACCCACTGAGCCACCCAGGTGCCCCCAGGTATTTTAATTTTTAAAAAATTTTTTTAAAGATCTTATTTATTTAAGAGAGAGAGAGAGAGAGAGAGTGAGAGCAT
The DNA here is from genome assembly GCF_020171115.1 of Neogale vison. NCBI lineage: Eukaryota > Metazoa > Chordata > Mammalia > Carnivora > Mustelidae > Neogale > Neogale vison. The sequence continues at coordinate 92,299,596 of NC_058093.1, read as the reverse complement.
GCACGTGAGCTAGGGGCAGAAGCAGGGGGAATGGGGAGAGGCAGACTCCTATGCTGAGCATGGACAAGGAGCCCAAAGTGGGGCTCTATCCCAGGATCTCAAGATCATGACCTAAGCTGAAATAAGATGCTTAACTGACTGAGCCACCTAGGTGCCCCAATAATGGATATTTTTATTAAGGTGGAACATGTCACAAAATGTTTTAGCATCCTGTATCAATTAGGACAATATGTGGTTTAAATAGTCAGGTACTCAAGAAACAAGAATCCCTAACACAGGCAGGCAACTGCTGAGGCAGCTGTGCCACAAAGCTATAAAAGACCCAGGCTTTGTCATCATTCCTCTCTGTTGTCCTCAAGATGTAGCTCTCTGCCTGCGTTTGCTGCCTCATGTTCACAGGATGGCTGCTGCACACCCTAGCTACAATTCTACAGTCCAAGTAGAAAAGAGGTAATGTGCCAAAGGGCAAAAGGCATTCCAACCAAATATATCCTTATTTTAATCAAAAAAGCAAAAGGTTTCCTGGCAAATTTTTACTTGTATGCCACTGTCCCTAGCAATATCTTCTAAGAATTTTAAGAATTTTACAATTCTACTTGTGCCAGAATTTTACAAAGAACAAAGAGACTGTTGATGGTGATTATGACAGCCAGCCAGTAGTATCTGTCCCAGACACTTATACCACTATTCTTCTATAAAGTATTTAAATTAATAGTCATTCCGAAAAAGGCTTCAAAATCATAAGCCTTTCTGAACTTTTTTTTTCCAAATTGAAAAGCTAAAATTTACCTATAATTTGTTCATTCTGAAAGACAAGTGAGGAAATTAACAAAGCCAACCCTAAATTGGATAAATACCATATGTCTAAGATACACAACAGTAAAATAAATGGGCCACCAGTTCCCCAATTACCAGTGAATAATAAATCTACCTGCAAGCCACTCTCCTATTTGCTCCGTTGCATTTTCAGAGTCTGTCCACATACTCAATATCTGCTCAAGTTTTAAGATGACTCAACCTGACCCTTCAGAACGAAAAAGACTGTGTGTTAGAAACACGCTTAGCAATGGTGAAATCCTGGGAAGGTGTAATGAGTAAGAACTACATTTCATCTGTTGCAGAGGGTCCCTGCTTTGGAGAACAAATTCAGTCAGTGTCTTTAGAAATGCTCGGTCATTAATGGCCCTAGACCAACATTTTTTCTAAAATAAAGTAGAACCAGCTCCCTTTAGGCTAGTATTTCTTCAATTATCTCTAAATCTAAAGGGCTTAGAAACCCTTTAAATGCTGCTTAAAACCCAGTCTCCTGGGCCTCACCTTACACACCTGGTATCTATCTCCTTGAGAACCTGCAGTTTTAGGCAGCTTCCCAGGTGGTTGCAAATTAAAAGTTGAGGACCAGTCTCTTAGATTAATATGCCAGCCTCAGGGCAGAGTGGACAGGCTGGCAGAACTGTCAGTCACACCAGACATGGACCTTCCTTCTGAAGCCAAATTCTGAAAGAACAATAATTTCACTTTTTTACAGGAACAAGGCTGAGGATAAAGTCCTGAGCTCCCTTTGCTAAGCAAATATCAGGGCATGAGCAGCCACCAGATGAAACCAGCCTGTGGCACATACAAGCCTCCAACCGAGTAACACTGCCACCAAGTAGATGCCTGTCCTACAGAGATGTTCAGGGTGCCAGAGCGAACTCTACCTGAAACTTAGAGACCCATCATGGACCAAATCTTCTGACTTTGTGCCTGACCTACTGCTGCCACCTGCCCCAACCCTTCCCTCTATTTGAACCTCTCCAGATCATTCCAGTCTTCCCTACCTATGCCCTGCCTAACCTCAGTCATTTTGCCAGTCTCGAAATCATTCTGTGGCCGCCCTTGGCTAACCCCCATGCCTCAGATTTTTTCTGATCTGTAGTACCTGATCTCACCACTCACCTATGGCTGATTGTCCTAGCAATGGGACAACCTTAACACCCAGTTTCTTGGCCAGGTCCTCAACAGTCAGGGGCCACAATATACTCCCAGTCACATTTATGCAGCAGAGCTTTTCAGTGTCCTATGGCTGTATTTCTTCATAGTTTTGTAATTTCTGTGATTTACTAATACATCTGCTGTGCCTCCTGTTGGCTCTCAGCAAGAAGCCAAAGCATGTTCTGTGGCAACAGAAATGAGTGCTATTCTGAGAGAGCATGCTGGAAATCTGATGGGGGTTTCCTGTGCCATTTGAAGCTGAGAAAGGAGGATCCTGGCTTGGGCTTTAGTACCCAAGTACATCTTCCTCTATCCCCTATATGTCACTAAAATAAAGTTGGGAAAGTGGTTTTCTGGCCACTTGCAGATACAAGAAAATTTAACTTTCAAAGATTCTGATTGAAGTACCTATCTAAAGCAAAATACGTTTCATCATGTGCATTCAAATGTATGGATTATCTGAAGATAAAAAGGAAGGTTGGCAGATTCAGCTAAAGAGAAACCTAGGGGCTCTGAGATTTAGGAAATTAAAAGCCAGGCATCTGAAGCTAACCATGTAAGATGCTTGTAAGTGTTCATGAGGGTGACATGGGAGTAGAGCTAACCACACAAACGTCCTCCCATTTCACAGTATGCGGTTACAAAGGTTGAAATCCTAGATTAGGCTTATTAAAATCCAGCGTAGTGTACAGGTTAGGCACAATTGATATTTAGAGAGCTTTTTTTTCCTGTCTTAGAGAATTACGGTATATACAGAATTGGGGAATAGCCAGGACCACATGGGTCCCAAGAGAAAGAGCCTAGTAGAAGTTTCTGTTAGAAAGCATATTAAGTAGATTCAAAGCTGGGTGTATGTGAGGCGAGAAGGGGCAACAGATGTAAAGTGAAAAAGCATGACTTTTGCTTCTGTTACAAGCACACCCTGTAACCTCTCTCTGACATGTCTGGAGACAAGAGCCTTGAACTACACTGTATTATGTCATCAACAAGGTCAGCTCGAGATAATGGGAGTCTGCAAGCTATGACATGTATCACATCACTAAAGGAACCAGATTTCACACCAATACTTGCACATCTCCCCCCATGATTCACACTTTACCCAGCAGTCCCTAGCACCCCAGAATTCTTAACAGAAACTTTTAAGTCTCCCATTAATAACATTCAAAGATGACAGCTTTTGCTCACTGCAGGCACTTGTGAACTACTGTTCTTCGGCGGCAGGCGTGTCATTTCATAACCACTTGGATACATTTGATTTGGTTCTACCTCTCTCCAGTATAAACCCAAAGACAAACAAATCAAAACTAAATATTATAAAAGGAATTTGCTTAATGATCTGGTCATATGCCTTCGTTGAGTTAATTTTGATGTGCTAACTTAAGAGTGGTACAACGTATTAAAAGGGCTTCTTATACCATAATATTTTGTTGTTCAGAACCCAGAAGAAAAGCTGGTCCCGAATGAAAATGCAAAAACCTTCCCTGACAGTCTGTGTTGCTGTGGGTAAACAGAGGATGCCTTTATCACCCGGAGTTGCTGAGCTGTGTCCTGCTTAAACCATAACTGTCTACACATAATAATCTTCAACTGAAAGTAGACCTGCTCCCTTATCTGCTAGAAATATGCTTGTTTAGTATAATGAGAAGAGGCCCCATTCCCTACAGAGCCGTGCTTGGCTCCTTGGGTCAGGCCATGCTTACTTACATGCGCCATTGTGTTGCATTACATCTACTTATACATAAGGTGGGAGAATTGGGGCATAGCTCATTGTTACGAGGAGGTTACGGTGCTTACTCATAGGTAAGGTGATGATTGCTAAAACCACATGTGGCCTTTGAGATTTTTTAAAGATTCAACGAGGAAATAATCACCTTAATTAACGCTAAATAAAAACCTGATATATGATTACAATCTAAAAAGGGGGTAAATTAAGCTATACCAAGAAAGTGGCCTTAGTATATAAATATCAACAGATTAAACCTGCGGTCTCAGAAAATAATAAATAGTTGAAATAAGGAGATTTGTGTGGAAAAGCACTAAAATATCAAAATTTAAAACCAGATCAGAAAACTTGATCATAAATTTAAAACTGTTGGATGGGTGTGCCAGTGGCTCAGTGGGTTAAGCCTCTCTCTGCCTTCGGCTCGGGTCGTGATCTCAGGGTCCTGAGATGGAGCCCCACATCAGGCTCTCTGCTCAGCGGGGAGCCTGCTTCCCCCTCTCTCTCCACCTAACTCTCCTACTTGTGATCTCCCTGTCTCTGTCAAATAAACAATTAAAATCTTAAAAAAAAATAAAACTGTTGGATATCTAAATCCTTATTTTCATATTTTTTTCTATCAAATGATTGACTCTAGCCTTTAGAAATATGTCAATTGTGTAAGACTGTTGATTCACAGACCTGCACCCCTGAAGCAAATAATGCATTATGTTAATAAAATTTTTAAAAAAATTTCCTATATTATCTATTTCTCTAATTATTTAAATATTAATATATTAAGAAGAACAAGAGCAAAGCATATTTTACTAAAAACATGAGTCAATGATAATGATGGGAAGAGATTATAAAGCATTATAAGGTGCGTATTTGCTAATGAACAACAAATTTTAATTGTGCTTATCTATATTGCCTTATAAAAGAGTAAACAATGGAATCAATCAGTTCCTTGACTATTGAGAATATCCTTTCTTCATTCTAGTAGAAGATAACAGACAGAACAAATAAATCTATTTTCGTATGATGGTGTAACCTAGGTGTAAAAGTTCTGTCCCAAAGGATCCTTGTAATACTGTTAAGAAAAGTTAAGAACATTCTCCTGTAGAAATCCAGAGCTCCAAAACAAAGGGGGTTCAGGTATGCTTTGAAGGAGGTCAGAGACGCTGACATCTAAAGGCTTAGATTTAATTTGCCACTGAAATTTCTTCCGTGTGATCTGTCACCCAGGTGGTTTTCCATTAGCTTTGAAGCACAGCTTAGCAGGGGGTTCCTGGCTGATTTCTCTCAAAAGCTCATTCATTCAGTCACCTGAGCATTTACTGGATGCCTACGGGTGTGGCATTAGAGATGGACAGCCACGCTCTCCGTTTGCGGACTGCACTTAAGTTCAGTGGGATATACAAAAGTGCACATCCGTAAGTACCATCACATACACGCTCCAACGCAGGTGTGCTCTGTGTGCAGTAGCCCAGAGAGAAGCACTTCACGTGCCTCGGGAGGAAAGGTCTGCAAAAGCTGGGAAGAACACTGTTGTGTGACCTGAGGGTCTCCTTCCTGTAACAATGGCAGTGTAATCAGGAGAGTTAGGCTCCTTCCCTGGTGCTGGCTTATATTCCACCCACTGGGGGCCAGGGCTCTCAACAGCATTGTAAATTCATAAACCCAAAGAACATCTAGGAGACCATCTGGTCTAGGGGTTCCTAAACCTGGTTGGGCCCCAGCAACAGCTGGTGCCTTGGCCCCAACCCAGAGACGCTGAGGTAACACCCCCAAAGGCCCTGAACAGGCTTTCTGGCTGTGGCTGTCACAGGGGCCGGCATACAAGGACAGTGGAATCGAACCACCTCAGTTTTCACAAGGAAAACTTTTGAGGAAATTCATACCTACAGAAGTGAAAAGACTCCACCAAATTTCAAGAACATCAGAACAGCAATGGAGAAACATCTGGCAAAGAAAATTTCAGCTCAAACACTTTCAAAAAGTATTTTCAAGGCACGTGACATAAGCTATACATAATAGGACTGTATGTAAAAGAATAGAAGGTCAAGAACTATATAGTGGGAGAGAAAAACTTGAAGAAAGTTGGGTTTAGTAAAGATATGTGTTGCAATGAGCTATAAATTAGCTCTGCTCTTCCTGGTAGGAAAAGTTAATAGGAAACACTGAGTTGAAAACTGTCATTCTTTAAGTAAGGATTCTTGACTTACCAGGAAAAATACTTTTGTCCCTAGGAAAATATTCTAAAGAAAAGTTTGGCAGAATGCTATGCCTACAGTAGACCCTTAAACTGGCAAACAAAGCAGTGAATGAAAATATGAATATATGTGTTACCAAAAAAGTGCTTTTCTATAGCTATTTCCTACGCTAACTTTTGAGGGAAGCTAAGAGTGTACCAGTAAATTCTGGCTTGTTTGGGCATTTGCAGAGAGTGACATTAGCACAATATAATCAGGTCTCTAACGGCCGAAGTAAAGACTAAATATCCTCCCTGCCAATCAAAAGATACCACTTTTGATGCGGTGGGAAAAGTTCAGTCGGAGAGTTTATCTGTGTGCATGTGTGTGTGTATAAGGGCAGGAACAAGGATGTACTGGCCTGCCCAGGGGGTGAGCAACACACTCACTCCAGAGACTACGGGAGCCTATGCAGAGACTCATCCATCATAGACAGAAAAACATAGCATATAGCCCACTGTGGTTCCCAGACTTTATCCCAATAAGGAAAGTCACCATTTATACATATCTGTAATTTCATGAAAATATACTATATTTCAAATTGTAATACCAGCCAGGGTCTATTTACTTGTTTATTACCATTTTTATCTCTAGGGAAGAAGATGCAACTTCTAGTATACCTTCATAGATACATTTTTTTTTTTTTAAGAATTGCCTTAGGAAGAAATTTAATTTAAAAAGCATCCCATTGTAGAAGAAAGTGATTCATACTATTTTTAAAAATAGAGTACCTCAGCATTTACATTTCAGCAAATTTGAAATCCCCCAATTTTTCAATAAAAAGGAAACATATTCTAGTTCCTAAGAGTTGAATTTAATAGTTTTAAGCTACTTTTTAAAAATCTCAAAAACACTGAATCAAATTTTCCATTCAAAAGTGCTACTCTTGGGATGTCTGGGTGGCTCAGTCGGTTGGGCCACTGCCTTCAGCTCGGGTCACGATTCCAGAGTCCTGGGATCGAGTCCCACATTAGGCTCCTTGCTCGGTGGGGAGCCTGCTTCTCTCTCCGCCTCTGCCTGCCACTCTGCCTGTTTATGCGCATGTGCGCTTGCTCTCTCTCTCTCTCTCTCTCAATCTGAGACAAATAAATACGTAAATAAAATCTTTTAAAAAAAAGTGCTACTCTCTAGTTCTGATATGCATAATGTAATCTAGGTTTGTGATAAACTCTTTGAAGACTGTAATCCCACTACATTTTAATTGTAACAAATACATACATCAAGTGTGATTTAGTTCACATTTTTATTAGCCAACTATCATTGATGATCACCATTTTCAGTTTTATTTGCTGTCTTTAAACTTCTTATTACCACATTTTAAAATATGGAAATTCAAAGGCTTTACTAAAACTCTCTGAGCAGCCCTAACAACTGGTAAGAGCTGTACCTGAGGCAAAATGAAGCGTGTGAATTTCTACTAAGAGGGAAATCTTATCCAGGAGGGCAATATCAGGGGAATCACTCATCCATTTGCCTTAAAAATGAAAATTTGTTAAATAGAGGTGGGTACCCTGGGCAGAGTGTCTGACAGAGCTGCACTCAAAAACACTGTTTGAATTGAACTGAACTGAAGAAAACTGAACTGAAGGAAGCTGAGATGGGGTTAAAAAAAAAAAAAAGTGTTAAGAAATTAGGTCTATGCAAAATGTCAATCCCTTCCCAATAGAAAGATAGAGTATTTATTTAGTTGGCAGAGGCCAAAGAGGTCACGTGGCTCAGCTTTTCACAGCCAGGAATCTCCTACAGTGGTGGGCCTCAGTCCCGGAGTGTCTGTCCTCCAGGACACATTGGTCAGTGTCTGGAGATATTCTTGGTTGTCACAACTGGGAGAGTGTGCTACTGGCCTCTAGTGGGTAGAGGCTAGGGATGCTGCTGAACATCCTACAATGCCCAGAGCAGCCCCATTTTCACTACCCCAACCCTTCACTCAAGTAATTACTCGGCCCAAAATGTCAATAGTGCTGAGGTTGGGAAACCCTGCCCTATGGCATGACCCAAGAGATGACCTCTGCTTACCCCTTTTTTTCAAATCCTTTATTGAGGCATGATGGACATACAAAAAGCTATACATTTATCACATATACACTTGGAGATAAGTATTCACTCATGAAAATATCACCACAATCTATGCCATTAACATACCCGTCACATCCCTGTGTAAGCACACATTACCTCAAATGCATGTCTTTACAACTGCTCCCTTTACGAAGAAGACCGCCCTTATTTTGAAATTCATAGTGATAATATTTGTCAAAAACACTACACAAAAAGAAGTGCACTCATACAATCACATTTGAAGGTCAAAATCCCATCGCCTGATGTTACTATTAAATTTAGTATTCTAATCTGTTTATATGACAGGAAAAAATAAAAGCGCACTATAAATAAATTCACGTGAGAATTTTTGTTGGTTGTGTTATTTTTAATTCTTCTATTGTTTGGTAGCTTTGAACACTTGAATTCTATTTCTTAATTTTTTTTAACATTAGACAGCTCCTCTTAACTGCTTCCTATGAAAGATAAGGAAACTGGCACGCTTGCTTATCTTCACCTGTGTCTTCCATTTACCTCCAAATTTTTAAAATATTCTGTTACTTAAGTTCATTAATATTCATTGCCGTTACATTCCATTCTTAGACTATATTTCAATCATTCATGCTTTGTGTGTAACTCCATTCTAAACACTAAAAAATAGCATTTATAGAACTGAAACGGTTGAAATGGAAATCCCTGTAGAGCCACAGTGTGCCTGAACTAGAAAAGGAAACGGAACACCATACCTTTCCAAGGTCAGAGGCTAACGGATCCTTTTCCAGTTTCCTTCACTTCTGACTCATATTCAGACACCACTATATCCCACATCATCCCCCCGTTCTATATTTCCACTTGCTTGGCTGAGGTATTTCTTTGAAAATTGTTCCATATGGAGTGAGTAGCAATTCCCCTGAGATCCTTGCATGCCCAAGTCATTTTTTATTTTCTCTGATTTTCTCTGCTTTTTCTTTCTCCTTTTTCCTTCATACTTTATAGTTTTGCTATTGGTTCAATACCCCTTTCCTCTCAGAACGATGAAGGCATTATTCCTTTGTTTCCAACATCCAGTGTGGTTAATGAGGTGTGTGTGTGTGTGTGTGTGTGTGTGTGTGTGTGTGTGTAATCTCGTTTCTCTGAAAACTCTAAGGATTTTCTATTTTTTCCTTCAAGTTCAGAAATTTCACCAGATTTTTTTTTCTTTTTAAATCAGCCCCTTCAACACTGTTTTTTTTGTTGTTGTTTTGGTTTTTTTGTTGTTGTTGTTTGTTTGTTTTTAAATTTTTTACTATGTTCCCTCCCCTCACAGTGTCTGTTTCTGGAGCATCTTACTGGATTTTCTGAATTTGTCTTCTGTGTCTCTTCACTGCTAACTCCTATTTCCTATTTTGGTCTTTGGGTTCTGTTGTGGCTGACTTCCTTTTAAGAGTTCACCAGCATGGATGCCTGGGTGGCTCAGTCATTAGGCATCTGCCTTCAGCTCAGGTCATGATCCCAGGGCCCTGGGATAGAGTCCTGCATCAGGCACCCTGCTCAGCAGGGAGTCTGCTTCTCCCACTCTTACTCTCCCTGCTTATGTTCCCTCTCTCTCTCCATCAAACAAGTAAGTAAATAAATAAAATCTTAAAAAAAAAAAAAAGAAAAAGTAAAAAGAGTTCACCAACATGAACTTTAGCCCGGTTCTTTTCAATCTTCTCCTCAACTTCTAAATTTCATCAGTTATACATTTCATTTCCAGGAATTCTTTCTCATTGCGTAATTGATCTTTCTTCATAGCAGTCTATTCTTATTTTTAGGATGCAATAACCACTTGAGTTTCTGAGAATACTAATTAGGAATCCTTCAAATTGAAATCTATCCCCTATATTACTTGTTTCCTGCAGGGTAGCTGTCTTCCTCCTCCTCCTTTTTGTCAATGATTTCTCTTAAATGTCTCGTGATCTGTGGTTTTTTAAATCTATGAGTCAAAAAAATCACACTAATCAAGACGAAGAGCTGGAGGAGTTTGGGTCTCCTCCTCTGATAGAGTTCTTCCTTTAGCAGGAGTTCTGATCACAGGCTCTCTCTAATGGGAACACGGAGTGTTGATTCCTTAGGATGTGTAGAACTGTTGGTCTAAGCAGCCCAACTTTTTCAAGTCTACCAGACGCTCTCAACCTGAACATGACATCTTAAATGAAGCAAAAGAAGGACTGGAGGAAAAAAGAAAAAAAAGTTGGCATTTATTCATCCTCTTGTCTAAATGATACTTTCCTGATACCCAGATCCTTGATTCTGCTCTAGACATGCCTGGTTCTCCAAATTTTCCCGTGAGTTGTCCTGTTCTCATGAATTTCTTCTCTGCTTAAGTTTGTCAGAGTCAGCTTCCGTTGCTTGCATACCAAGAAGCTAAGATGTTGCCGATGGAAAGGAACGCTGATCTTTTTTAAGCTAATACTAGGTACTAGGCATTTTACATTTATTAGACAATCATCACAACTTTATGAAATAGCTATAATTGACATTATTTTATGAAGAAACTGACACTGAGTAGATGTATTGGCTTGTCCAAGATGCCAAAGAAAGCACTGAATCCAAATCATTCTGTCATCAAAACCTAGGCTTTCCCTCTACTCTAAAGGATCCATAGAGTATTAAGGATACAGACCTGGCTGTAGTTTGTAGCATGTGGTGAATATTGGACAAGAGATTAAAGGCTAGAAACCCAGGCCAAAAAACTTAGATACCACATGTTAGGAAAATGGGAATCACAATCTCATTCTTAAAAGTAGAATGACAGGGGCACCTGGGTGGGTCAGTTGGTTAAGTGTCTGCCTTTGGCTAGGATCATGATTCCAGGGTCCTGGGATCAAGCCCCAACATTGGACCCCCTCTTCAGCAAGGAGTCTACTTCTCCCTCTCCCTCTGGCCCCTGCTCATGTGCTCTCTCTCTCTCTCTCACTCACTCTGTCTCTCAAATAAATAAAATCTTAAAAAAAAAAAAGTTGAGTGATACAGTAAATTCAAAGAGGATTTAAGAAAGCTGATTCTATGGCATGTGGAGTGAATTTAGAAGGCTTGTTTTGGAATAAAGTAGACCAGCTAGAAGCTGCTGTAGTGATGAAATGGCACCAGGTGGAGAGGAAGAGACAGTTTACAGAAGGATTTGGAAGGAAATTTCGTAGGATTTTGTGACTGAATGGATATTGTAGGGGATGAAGAAAAATGAGCCAAAAACGACTAAAAGATTTCCAGTTGCAATGGGGAAAGCTGAGTGAATGTATTTACCTTGCCTCCCTCCCAAATTTCCCATGACATGAACTAGGAATGCAAAAACAAGAATGAACGCATAGTGCTAGAAAGAGGAAAGGAGGCCAAGAGTCCACAAGATGTGAGAGCCTCAAGAGGAAGGAAAGAAGAGTGGATGAGAATGATGCAAAAGCCAGATGCGCTGAATAGCTCGTAATCAAAGACAAAGGAGATCAACACCTGAGCAGTAAGCTGGGGTTTACTCCCGACCACCCCTCCCCATCGCCCCCACCAACGAATACCCTCTTCCCACCACCAAGCTCAGCCCAGGGGGAGCTGGGAGCTCACACAGGTACCAGGGCTGTTCCCAGAAGGCTGCAATGTCCTCCAGTGGGCAGAAAGAGGGCTGAGGCTCTAGATGCTCACCCTTTAACGTGAGGCTTCATTCATCTTGGACAGCTTACAGAATTAACTCTGGAATCTGCCACAGTAAGTTTCTAGTTACAGCCATAGATCTACCAAAAGAATGAAGGCTGTCCCCCAGCAACTGCTGTTCCAAAACACACAAACTTGGTTGGGGCAGGGGGTTCGGGGGGCTTTGGTGTAAATTCACAGATATGAAGTTAATTTTTAAAAATTAAAGTAATAGCGTATATGATATTACGCTAAATAAATTTGAAGATATGCAAAGATGCATACTTTTCTTTTAAAATTAACAAAAGGGACTCAATAAAGTTTTTAAGAAAAAAAATCTGAGGGGATAAGTAGTCATAATGGCAATTAACTGTTTCCAATAGATCTCTCCTGAAACAAAAAGCCTCAAGTGGATTAAAATGATTCCCAACAACCTTCCAAGGCAGAAGAAATTCTCATCTTAATTTCTCCCAGAACTAAGGAAAAAAAACAGAAGTCTTTCTAATTATGATCTTAGAATAATCCTGATGTAAAACCACTTTTGTTGTATTTTACTTATGTATTATTATCAATGTTCCTAAATAAAATACTAAGAAGATAAAAACACATGTACCAGTATATTAAAATATAGATCATTTAACTTGGTTTAAACAGCTTAATATTGGGAAAATTTTAGGAAAAATATTGGGAAAATTATGTTATATAAACAAGAAATATATAGAGGTTAGCATTTAAAAAATATATGATCATTTTGAAGGATGCTAAAAACATATTTGAAATCGACCTCTGAGATCAACAATTTTTTTAATGTAAAATATAAAAGTATATTCTTAACTTGATAAATTATCAGAAGCTAAAAGTAAACATATTGAGTGAAGTGTTCACTAACGCTGGAAATACAAGAACTCTGTCTTTCCCAGTGTTAGTCAACAGCATTCTGAAGGTTTTACTCAATACACTAGGAGAACAGATTTTAACTCAAGAGGCACCAATGTTTACTAAAGAGACAAATGTAAGATTATTTATAGGTAATATAATTATCTATATGTAAAATCCAGGAGAATCGAATTAAAGGATTATTAAAAAGAATCTAGTTCAGAAATAGAACTCATACAAACATAAATACACTAAAATAAATATCTTTCCTTGTATGCCAGCAAAATATAATTTTAAAATGTCAGGCATAGAAACAGTATCCACAACAACCCCATAATGTATAAAATATCCAAGGAATAATAAAATAAACAACAAGGGCGCGTGGGTAGCTCAGTCCTTAAGCGTCTCCCTTCAGCTCAGGTCATGATCCCCTAGTCCTGGGATCAGGTCCCACATTGGGCTCCCTGTTCAGTGAGAGCCTGCTTCTCCCTCTCCCCCTCCCCCTGCTTGTGTTCCCTCTCTCCATGTGTCTCTCTCTGTCAGATACATAAATAAAATCTTTAAAAATATATATATAAATAAAATAAAATAAATAATTGTGCAAGAGCAATATAAAAGACATAGAAATTTAAAGCTGTAGAAAACAAAGAATGGAAAAATTAAGAAAACTAATAAGAAAAAGAAATACAATGGTTAAATATGAAAACACACTTCACCTTCACTATAAACAATGAAGTTCTTTCCTCTAATAGATTGGAAAAGTTAAAAAAAAGAGAAAACACTACCCAAATAGGAACACACATGTGCCAATACACTGTGTGTGGTACTCTATTTTGGTATTGTTAGGGGACAATTTATATTTATCAAAAATCATATTGTACATTCCCAGCATTGAACCAGAATTTCCAACTCTAGGAATTCATTTTACATATATACAAGTGTATACAAAAACTTCAAAACAGCCAAAATATTAATAAGGGATTGATCAAAAATACATTAATGGTATGTCAATGCTACGAAATACTATGAATCCTCAAAAATATAAGCTGTTCTATATTACATAAAAATGGCCATAATATATATTCTATAACAAAAATGTTATAGAACATTATGTTGTGTTGATATAATTATGATAAAAGCATACATATCCATAATTTCTGGAAAAATACACATTACATTATTCATAGTGATTATCTCTTACTGTGAGATGGCAGAAAGCAGAAAGGGATGAGAATACCTATTTTAAAAGTTTCTGAATATTTAAAAAAAAAAATTTAAACACAAATCTTAGGTCGGTTTCCCCAGAAGCAGACCCTAGCCTGTGTTTGAATGTGAGTGATTTCTAATGAAGAGGTTCCAGGGAAGTCTGGTAAGAGCGTGGAGCTGCAGGTAAGAGCGTGGAGTTGCAGGTCAGAGAGTGGAAGGAAGCCATGGAAATGTATGATCTCAGGCAAAATCCACTTGAGGTAGATTCAACCTGCTGCCTCAAAGGAAACTCTGGAATATTCCGCCAAGTCTCCAAGCAAGACAACCCTGGCACCTGTAAGTCATTTGTTAAAAGCTGGCTGAAGGGGGAGGGAAGGGAACAGAAGGACATTCTGACGCTGAGTGCTTCCTGGCAAGGTGCATCCAACACCAGCACCTGGGGGTACTTCTTTGCAGGAGATTTACAGTTGCCCAGAGTTAGAATGGAAATCAAAAAGTGGAGGGGAGGGGGTTGTGCATAGAAATGTTAAAAAGAGATCCAAAGAGATCAGGATGGAGAGTCAATAATATACTACCTTTACAAATATAAGAAAGGGAAGAGAGAACAAGAGGAAGTTTGCTACTGCTAAAGAACAATCACATACGGATGCTCCCAAGTTCTGCACAAGGGTAAGTACCTACTATGTAGCCCGGCCCCATCCCCCAGGCTCCTTCTCACATTCCGACCTTCTCCTTAGACACCTGGGATTAAGTGGCCCTTAACAGAAATTAAGACCGTTTGCTCTCTTCCTGTTCATCTTTTTCATCTCAAGTGGTGCAGGTTGAGATCTTGAGAAATTAGAGGAACCCTTAGATCCTCGGTTGATCCTAACTGGAGCTACATTTACTCGCCAAAGTACTTGGAAAACTGGACTCTGGGAGATTAAATTCTAAATGGAACTGCTGACCAAAGGACATGATCCAAGAACCTGTTTGTTGTGTTTACCTTCTTTGACTTTATGACAAACTAGTTTAAAACTTTCCTAAAATGAATGAGTTGAGGTTTCTACCTCAGCATGGACACTGAACAAAGTGAGGCGTTCTGGAGGTCAAAGTCAGATCTCATGACCTTCTGCTGTGAGTGGATACTGCCCTGACCTTTTAGCTGAACTATCTTTTTCCGGTCTACAGCCCATTTCTGAAACCTTCAACGCTTTTGTTTCTTCATCTGCAAAGTGGATGCACTAAAGTCATTACTGTTCTGCTTACCTTTCACAGCTGATGCGAAGATAAAACACAGGATCACATATGGGAAAAGAATCTAGTAAACCATGTAGCACTTTATACCGAGTCACTTGTCTCCACAGTCTGAACACAAAGATACCAGACATTAAAAAGGGGGAGGTTGTAACTTGAAGATCTGAACCCATGAATATTAGAAGGCACTTGTTCAGGAAAGATGTGACTTCGAACATGGTGAGTGGGTGTGAGTTGGTAATAAAACACCCGAGTCAAAATGAACAGGGAGCTATGGAGATATGGTCTTGGAGTCTGAAGAGCAGGTCAGGGACTGAGGTGCAAATTTGGGAGTCATCGACATGAGATTAACAGATGAATTCACAGTTATGGAAAACACACGTTTGAAAACTTCACCTCTTCACCTCCTTTTTTTTAAATCTCCGTAGCAATATTCTTTATACTGATCCCAATTGTCTTCTGTTTGGGTTATTAAAAGTAAGACTTTGTTAATAAAAATGATTGTTATCAATACTGCAAAAGGTTAAATAGTTCTTTAGAGTCCCTATTCTCTTATTGTATACATTATCCATTCAAAATGTCATGCGATTGTCATACTCAATCAAACACTTTCAGTGTAAGTCTGTACACACAAACGAGGGGTAGAATTCTGGAATGGGAATCACATGGACTTTATATAAATTAAACATGCGGTCTCCCTCTGCAAATAATCTAGACTATTTCTTAAGTTACTATTGTGAATGAATAAATATATATCTATGTAACTTAAGGTAAAACTGATAAGGTTTTTATATTGTCAGTATTATACTACAATGCTTGAAAGTGATAATCTTGCATATTCTTGCATGAAGAGAATTAAACAAGTGTTTTTATGACCATAAACTTACCTTATCTGGCCCAAACAGTAATATCACAATGTCAGGGTTCTTTTTTTCTTTTTTTAATTTATTTGACAGAGAGAGATCACAAGTAGGCAGAGAGGCAGGTAGAGAGAAAGGGGGGGAGCAGGCTCCCTGCTGAGCAGAGAGCCCATGCAGGGCTTGATAGATCCCAGAACCCCAGGGTCATGACCTCAGCCGAAGGCAGAGGCTTAACCCACTGAGCCACCCAGGTGCCCCCGTCAGGGTTCATTTTTAAAGACATTTACATTGTTTAATATGTAATTGGAGTGAACCCCAGGACTAGTAAGTCTGTTTCAGATGGCTCATTTCCTAATGTTAAGACCACTAACATTTTCTCCACCTTTGATAGGGTCTCACATGCCAGTTCTTTGTTGGTTTTCTTCTAAAATTTCCATACCATTTACATCTAAACTCCTGAAACCTTTTTAGTTAGTTAAAACTATTTCTGATTTAAATAGGCTGGATTCTACTGAAGTGTACAAAAGTCACATGATCATTTTCTGGTTGAAGTACAGTATTACACCGTTATGTTGTTTATCTTAATTATTAGAATTTAACTCAGCATCAATTTACTTTTGTTTAAATTAAAGCAATAACTAGATTTTCGTAGTTTACAATTTAAAAATAGTATAGATGGGGAAAAAAGCCTGAATACACCATTTTAATTTAAATTTTATTGATTTTGTTGATTATATGGGTTAAATAAATGTTCATCAATTCCCTTTGCCTACTTCCACTAATTTTCTCTTCCCATAAACAGTGATAACATTAATCAATCTTGCAGTGTTTTAAATCTACTTCTAAATACACATATCATTTGTGATGTGGCTACACAGCATAAACTCCACGTAAAACCTATCTTTAAAACAATTATGTTTGTATTAAGACATACTTTAAATTTTACAGTAATTAAAGATGTAATTCATAAAAAGAAAAATCCAGAAACACTGCTACCATATGATAAAAAGGAAAGTGATGCAAGAAATCACTTTTCATCACTTTATCATTAATGATTTCATTTATAGATGAAGGGTTGAGGTTGTTAAGGGACTTGCACAAGACACACACACACACAAATGTCCCACACACTCACACTCTCAGAGCAGTCCTCCTCTGCTTACTGGTACATCCCCAATGTCTCCTGTCGTCTCGGTGTGGTTGTCTGGGTCAAAACAGCCAGTCAGTCAATATTTGTTGAATGTGCAATTTATTTAAAAATGGAACACCAAATGCATTGTTCATTCCAATACACAAATGGAGACATTTAAAATGCCCCTCTTGATCTTAGAGTTTTATTGGGAGAACAGAACATGGTAAACTGTATGGAAGAAACTTGGAAATAGTAAGTATGTGCACCTTTAAGACAGCATTATTATTGTAATTTAAGTATACAAAACTTCCCTTGTCCCTTATCGTACGTCCATAAATCTAGGACAGACAAAATTGATAAGAACGGCAAGTTTAAAGACATTATTTTAACTTCTTAAATGATCTGGCAAAGAAAAAAGGAAAATACGATTTGTAGCTTTTGGGTTTAGATAATGACATTTTAATTTTTAATGGTCATTCTACAAAGAAACAGAATCCCTTATTATATACTGATCTTATAGCACAATGAACCAAACAGTTGTTTGAAGGTTTTCATCTAGATTTTCATAAATTAAAAATAACCTAAAATGAACGTTTTCAATCATATCTTAGAATTCCTTCTATAATATGAAAATCTATGCTGTAAATTGTTTTAAATTCTTTTTTAATGGAACAGGGTTTTAAAATAAGGAATGGAGTTGTATTAACACCATTGGTCATTTCAAAAATAATTTTTGAAAAATCAAGTAGATTGTTAGCAAGTAAAACTCATAAAAATAATCATTAGGGCATCTGATTTTGGCACGGTAAAAAACACTTATGATGAAATAGTGTTTCAAAGTCTTACAACAGTGCAATAAATGGGTTAATTGGGAAAGGATTATTTAAAATAATTTAACCATTATAATGTCTATGCCAGACTAATACAGAAATTAGTTTGTTAAATCATGGTCTTCTGTACTGTACGAATACTGCGAGAGTAACCTCACATGGATGAGTGCTCAAGATCATTTGGACCAATTTTTTAAAGCAGCTTTAAAATAATTGACTCCCAGATCAAGATATTAAATGCCAACTTCTTACCAGCAATAATGCTTATGGCTAAGATAGAAATGAGATTCTCTACAGAAACGCTGACACAGCCTAACTGTAGGCACTTGAGTGTGCAGCTGTAATTCTTTTTTCAAATCTTACCCAGCAATGCTTCAGGTAAAGGAGTCCGCAGAATATGTAAACAGTAAGAGACAGTCTTAGAGCTTTTACAAAATCACAAACCTGTGACACATTTATATTCACCTTTGATTGCTACTACCAAATGTCTAAATCATTCAAAGTGTATTGATTAGCTCTTTAACAGGTAAAAGGTGGACAACATATTATAAAATCAACATTTCTTAATTCATTCGATTTGCAAGAGCTACACATTTTAAGCTGACAATGTAAATCCTCTAAAAGGTTTTCCAAAAAGCCTTCTGCCTTATTGCGCATTTTGATCACTAATCAAAAACAATACAAAAAGAATCTTAAAGAAAAACAAACAACAACGAAGATGAAGAAAGCTTTTCTTTTCCATTTGGAAATCTATTAAGCTATAAAATAAGTTCCCAAGAGGAGTCAATTTCCTATGTGGAAGGCATTTAAAACTGAACCAGATAACATAAATCACAGAATAGGCCAAGGGAACACAACATGCACGGAGAGGTGAATGGCGAGAATAGAGGACTTAGCTGTCTAATCCTAATTCTCATTTTTAAGAACGTCTAAGATAATGGTGTTTTTAATGAGGAATTAATTGTAATGCCCCGTCAACTCTTAAGTCGTAGCCATGATATGGCAGTATTTTTACGCCTGTGCGTTATCATCATCTCGCCAAGAGACTATTGATCCTACACTAGAAAATACTGTTTTGATGTTTATTGATCAGAACCGTATGAGGGAAATTACGATTTTTGAATGGAAGACAGTCATGAGTTACCACTTTTTGTAAATACGGAGCTGAGAATAATATATGTTACGAATATCATAGTAAACAAATCCTAAAATTACTAATTTATTAAAAAATAAACAAAGGAAGTTCATGTGGGAAGATACTACACAATGAGGATAAACTTAAAATTGTAACACCTTTCTTCACAAGTGTTCTGATTTTATAGAATTCTAAAAATTCGCTACCTTACATCACTTCTAATTTATATTTTACTTTATAAAATCATTGTAACACAGAAAAACAAGTTGAAATGTATGACAAACTTATTTTAAAAATCATCACTGAATTTTAACTTAAACTCAAGCTAATAATCTATTTAAATTCAAATTTAATCTTTTACAATCTGCATTTTACTTAAAGGCAAAAATCACACTTATTATGAGTCCTAAATTATCATGTAAATCTGTAAGAAGTTGTCATCTGGAGAAGTCTTTACTTTGCATCATGTCAGGAAATAACACTCATTATATTATAATATTAATTTCAAATGCTAATTTTCTCATCATTAGATGGCAGAAAAGAAATAATGTGTTGTTAATACTATAATAAAGAATGGTTGCTGAATAAGGATTTCGGAGAAAATAATACATTCAGGATTGATATTTAAATTTTGCAACTGCCTAGCAATCCTATTAATTAGGTGAGCAATCTATCTGTTAAAACACTGGACGCAGGAAGGAGAACTGGACAAGGGCAGGTAACACGCACGTACTTCATAGGCTACCTGCAATATTTACCAATTCATCCGACTGTTTTCTTACAAATTTTAAGTATTACAAAAACAAGTAAAAACATCCTAGTTGTTGCACCAGTATCATGTGGTTATTTGGACCCACTGACTTATTTGGACCCAATTCCATGTGACTGTTTTCGATGCAACAGACCATTTTCTTAAAATTCAATTTCAAAATCCCCAAATGAATCCACTACTGGTTTAAAATACTTAGCGTGTTTTAAAAAGTACATTCTTCAGGTTGCCCAGGTGGTTGAAAAAATGAAACCCAATTCCAGCAATAATCCAGCCTTGCCCCCACTTCTGCACTCCCCCCATGGCAGATCTATTAAATACAACTATTTCTAGTTCCTAGAAAATTAAAAGTCCAGTTTTCACATCTAGAAAACACTTTATCCACTTGCTGTTGGGACTGAGCAAATAAGTCCAATATCAGCTTGGAAAAGGTAGAATAAAACTGTGAGTCATCCAAAGGGTCCAGTTATGACCTGCCCTCCTTGATACCTGCCAGGGTGGGGTACATAGTGGGCCTGGGGAAGGTTTCATTTAGGTCTACCTTCCTCTGTCACTCTGTTTTCAGCTCACATCCTAACCCCCTTGTGTTGTGTGGCTGGAAACAGCTCTAAGAATGTGGAGAATGTAAACAGCCTTTTATTGTCCAGAAGGATGGCAGAGGAAGGAATGTGGGCTTATCACACAGCTGCAGCTCACTCCTCACTTACCATGATAAAGTGCTCCAGGAAAAAAACATTACAACCCAAGCACAATCCAAAAACGGATTAGAATTTGACATAAGCTTCCTTAAAAATGAATCAATCAATCCATGCTGTAATATTAGAATCTAGCTCTTAAGGAGGGTATATAATCCCTTCAAGATGTATTTCCTATTTCTTATTGACTATGGTGGTGTGAAAAAAAAAATGTAACATTTCCAATACGGTGGCTGATGGGAGAACTTTTTCCCATCATATGCCCAAATATATTTCCTCATCTTTAAGAGTCTAACACAGTGGAACAGATACACAGTTCATGATCACTGAATGCAAAATTAAATTAACTAAGAGATTCATGAAGATATCCTGGAAATCTTACCTAAGTACCTGATTTCTCTAGGTTTTGGAGTTTTATTTATATACACCAAACAAATGCTGCTGGTTAGATCATCTTTTATTGGAATCCAGCTTAAACATTTTAAAAAAGCAAGGGATACTAAAGTCTAATGTGGCATATATGTTGCATGCACAATGTCTTAGATGTAAAATTTATTTTAACATGCAATACTGTATATAGGCAGGATGTGATGGCTCCATGAAGGACATTTGGAAACATCACTGCATTTTCCTCTTGATGTCACTGAAGAATTTCTTACCCAATGTTGTGCAAGTAAAGCTAATCTCTGTTGTAACCAAAACGGTCAGGCCTTTCCTTATCCTCTCCCCTTCACTAAGACCTTTTAGAATCCCTTCCATCCTCAAAATTTGCAAGTACTTCGGCATCTGCAGTATCATACATCTCACAGAGAAACTTTCTTAAGTTAGTTGCTCTTTCCCTCTAAAAGGAAGTAAGAGAAGAGAAAGAGAAAGAAAGAGAAAGGGAAGAGAAGAGAGGAGAAAAGGAGAGATGGATCATTCTCTGAGAGCTTGGTTTCCTTAACCTTGTTTTAACAGCCCAGAGCTAACTGAGCAAAATCTTAAGTATAAGGACCAAAGAAATCGTGGAACCTGGAGAAAACCCTTAACAGCACTGTATCAAGGTTAAGTGCCTAGAGAACAATTGAAATCCACAGGCGAAAGCAGTCCCTTTCTCTATTTTACCTTAAAAGTTGTCTTCTGGAAGGTTTTACTTGGGATCTTCCTTAAGTATAATTAACTAACAATATATATATATATATATATATATATATATATATTATGGAGGCATATTTCGGAAGGAGGAGAGCGCGGCGCCACGCGGGAAAACCGGGGAGAAAAGATAGTTAAAGGACTAACAGTCACCCAAAGCCTCGCCGGAGAACCCTGAACCACCCTCTAACGGCCTTCATATTCCTCAGAGCCCCCTCAGACAGACGAGGTGGGAGAGGTCTTTGGCAGCAAACTGCTTAAGAGATTCCCGAGAGGGGGCTCCAGCGTGGAGTTGGGCGTGAAAGTTATATCCCGCAACCCCACCGGCGCAAAACCCCATCCCAGTCCCCTGCGCCAGACGGAAAACGAAGACAAATCCAACCTCCCCCCGATTCCCAAATCTGTCTTTTGCCTAAGTTTCCCCTAGCAAGGAGCTACTAACTGACACTGAGAACAAGGATGCACGATGCCCGGTTTGAAAGGAGTGTCTGCAGGCATCCGGGCAAAATACCATGTGAAACACAAAAACCACCAAGCCCCTCAAACTCTGGCCTGGAGGCAAATCTTTCGGATCATCCTCATCGTACCCCTCTACTCTCATCCCCTCTCGCATAATCTTCCCCGGCCACTTTCTGCCTACTTTACCCCAGCTCTTAAGTCCCAATCCTTGTTAAACCCTCCAACCGCCTCAAAGTCCCCCTGTTAAATTCCGCGATTCTTTCCCTCCAACCCCTAAAGCAACCCCAAACTCCTTCCACCCCGCGTGCTCCCAGTCCCGAGGTCCCGTGCAACCTCAGTCTCCGCTTCTGAGTCGGCCACGGACGCGGTTTTCCCGCCGAAACGCGTCCCCCGCGCGCTAGGCGCGCGGCGGGCAGGACACTCACCAGCTGCAGCAAGCCAGGGACCACGACGAAGGGCAGCGGCCGCAGGCGCATGGTGCCGGCTGGCGCGGCGTCTCACGAGCTGCGCGCCCTCGCCTGCCTCTCGCGCATCTCCACTTCGAGGGGCAGGACTGAGGACGCCAGGGACACCGCGCGGCGCTTTCCTCCCGGAATCCGAGCGCAGCGCCGCGCCGCGCGGACCCGGTGCGCGGGCGGGGAAGGGGGAGGGCGGGCTGGCGGGAGGTGCTTCTGGGGCCCCCCGCGCGCCCCTCCTTGTTGGGGGCCTGGAAAAGAGCGCGCTGTGCCGCTCGAGACCCGCACGCTGAGCGGGGCTTCAGGGGCGCCCGATCCTCCGGCGTTCCGGAGTCGGGGTGAGCGCGGGGGACGCCCGCGGGCTGGAGGCGGCGGCTCGGGCGCTTTGGTGCCGGGTTCCCGCTCCAGGCTGCTCTAGTGATCCGGACCCGCGGTGCGGCTGCCCGACAGAGCTCAGCGCTCCCCGGAGTCGGAGGAAGGCCCGGAGCCTTCTCTGTTCCCGTCCCCGCCCAGCGGAGAGCGGGTCCGGTGACTCGGCTGGGCCAGCCGCCCTACCCACTGACCCGCTCCCGTTTTACTGGGGAGGTAAGGGCGGGGAGGAGTCTCCCTACATGGATGCAAGAAAAAGGGCTTCGGGAGAACACCCAAGGAGTTTGGAGGGAAGGCAGCAGGGGTCTGGGCGGGGCGTGGGGGGCAGCGAACAAGAAAGGCTGATGTGGGGAGGTGGAGGTGGAGCTGGAGCCCGGGACGCCCCGGGAGAGCGCCCCACTTCACCTCCGCGCCTAGCTCCAGAGCCCCAAGCGAGGAGTGCAAAGTGTGGCTGGTGTGTCTGAAGGGATTTCTGGAAGTGGGAAATAGTGGGAACCGAGAGGCACCTGGAGGAGAGGGGTAGTGGCAGAACCGTGAGAAACCGAGCTAGGTGTGCGGTGCGGGCTCTGCTGGGATTAAAGATGGTATAGACAGCTGGGTGGCCGGGAGACCGACAGAGCTGGGCCACACAAACCTTCCGCCAGGACGCGGGAAAGAATGGAGAAGACCCCGCAGCAGCTTCACACTCGAGAATCTTGGATAGGGGTGTCATTGAGCAGGGGAGAGGCTGCAAACCTGCAGCCAGTGAGCCTCAGCCCCATGTTAACCACAAGGCATTGGAGAGATCCTTAACCTTCAGCTACCTCTGTGCTGGACATTCCAGGAGAGAAGTCAAAGGGCAGTGGGCCTCAGACTCCTCCGCTGTTTATGGTGGATGAGAATTTAAACATCCCTAATCAACCCTTTTATTGAGCAGGTGGGAAATTTAAGATCCAGAGAGGTAAAACTACTTTTCCAGGGATGAGTCTCAAAGCAGCTGCTTCAAAAAGAATGAGCAAAATAAGGCTATTTCCCGCTTCCAGAAACGCAAAACTCTTACTTATGGAAGAAAAATATGTTGAGGCAAGGGAGAAGAATTGCAATTGGTTTCCAGTCTTCAAAAAATAAAACAACAAAAATGAAGTTTGGGCTGAAATGTTAGGGGAAATTCCTAGGGGAATTTTAGGAAAACCTTTCTTCTCCGCTTACAACCCACCTCCCATCCTAAAATAGAAATGAAGGGGGAGTCTAAAAGTCTTTGGTCCAGGACCAGGTTTGAAGCAGGGGGGTCTTGCAGGTAGGTCTTGCAGGTAGGTCCCAAGAATAGTAGGATTACCTTGGGTGCGGCAAGATCCCACCTTTTCACTGGGTGTGCCAAGATTATACAGACGAAGAGGGAGTATTCTGGGATCCCAGTGTGACTTTAAAAACATTTTGTTTCTGAGGCTACAGGTGGGGTATCTCTCTAACACAACTCCATTCTGTGTATGGAGAGAGGAAGGTAAAGGAGGGCCATGTGTTCTTCCTATCCCCTTGCCAAACCTGACTGGGAGTTCCAGAACCCAGTAGCAAAGGATGCACCAGCTCTTTCCCACTTCTGCTTGTCCTCAGACTCTTACTATTCCATGCAACTGCCTCTTAGACACAATCATTATTTACATATCTAAATCTATAACTCACCTATTATAGCTAGCCCTCAGGTCCATAAAAATTCTCTCTTCACCAAGGCTTAGAGACTGCTTCTAGAAAGCTTTTCTATCCTAGAAGCATAAATAAGATCATTTCAAAAATTGGAAGAGATCTCCATGGGTTGATCCTCTTGTCCAACTTTAGGTCCCTGTGTAAGGCTGCATGCTATTTATAGACAGTCTTTGGGAAACAAAAAGGACTAAATGGGGAAGGGTTTGGCAGACATAGAGGAACCCCTTTTTAGAGACATGCTGCTAGAAGAGGAAGGGGAGGCCAAAGGACTTTGCAAGATTTAGATTCATTTAGACTTGGTGTCTGAGCCTCAGCTGACTCATCTATAAAACCAGAAGGTGGGCTCCCTTCCTGACTTAGTAGTTTCTAATTCTGTTATCCTTAACTCTCTAAATGATGAGTGGTTGACTTAACACTCAACTGAAATAAATAATTAAGCGATTTAATTACTGGAATACTTAACTATTTAAGGTGGTTCATATTTCTTGGGGCATTTCTATACCTTTGTGTACACACAATTTTAAAGTAACCTAAACTTGGAATGTGTCTGAGTAGTACAAAGTATACCCACAAAGGAATACGCTGAAAGGTGTCAAATTCCAAGCTGAAAGCTAAGGGACATGAGTGAACTTTTGTATTCCATTGATAAGGCTGTGTAAGAGAGAAGAACCAAGGGCCTCATTGATTAAGTTCTGGTATTACTGTGTTGTTTCTTTTTTTAATAAGGTGACTACTGATAATTTATTCTATTCTGCTGTGCAGACTATGGGAAAGTAGGAGAAAGGAAGGAAGGAAAGAAGGAAGGAAAAGAAGGTAGAAAGGAAAGAAGAAAGGAGGAGAAACGGGCAGAAAGTAGCATTTAATGTGTTGCTTTGTCCTTCAGACTATACAGTCTAATCAGGAAACACATAATAAACAACACAGTAGACATTACAGGAAAGTGTAAGCTTAAGTGCTGCCTCGTACAATTTGAGGGGAGAAAGATCATTCTAAACCAACACAAAAGCTTCATGGCAGAGATGAAATGGGAGCTGGCTCAGTTGCCAAGAATGCCCGAGATAAGTCTATGTGGGAGAAAATGGGAAGAGCCATTCCATGTGGGAGGAAGAGCTTGAGCAAGGCAAAGTGCAGGGACTTGATATGCCATCACTGATAGATGGACAATAAGTAGACCAAAAGTGGCTGGAGGAAATATGTTGAAGAAAAGTGAGAGGAAAGTTAGGTTATGGGCTAGACAGTGGAGATCTGAGAATGCCAAGCTGAACAGTTTAGCTTGATCTGCAGGAAATAAGGAGTCTTACAACTTTTTGGAGGAGGAAAGACACATCAAGTGACAAAGATGTACATGAAGGGTGGTCTTGAGAAGGAGGTCACATGATGAGATGGACATGGTCATTGGGAAGACAAGAATGCAGAGATGTAGGTGCATGAGCTGCTGTAAAGGAACAGTGAACTGAACTTGGGGTTGGAATATTTTTAAACTTTGCTGGCATATTGGAGGATTTTTTTTTTCTTCACTTTAAACATCACCACTTTCTCTCGTATAGGCAATTTAACAGCTAGAGAATCAGATCATTGCCTTTTCATT
Source organism: Neogale vison (assembly GCF_020171115.1). Taxonomy (NCBI): domain Eukaryota; kingdom Metazoa; phylum Chordata; class Mammalia; order Carnivora; family Mustelidae; genus Neogale; species Neogale vison. The sequence continues at coordinate 92,273,577 of NC_058093.1, read as the reverse complement.
TTGCAAGGGTGGTTTTCACAGTGTGAGGGGAGTGAAAATTGTCTTTTCATACAGACAAGTGGCAGAAAGTGGAACCTAACAAATTTTACTGCCATATGACTCCATTGTAGCCTTTCAAACAGGCGACTTATAGGGATGCCAATGCTTTGAGAGCAAATTTGTCAACTTGTTGCTCATCTGGACCATTAACTTTCTTCTTAGGCTTCTCTGTACTTACTTTCTTGCTCTATTGTCCATTGGCACCCTCACCAGGACATGGATAAGAACATTCTATGCAGAGTAGCATTTCAGAGTCGCAAGAGATAGTAGACATTAACCAACTTTCTCACTTTATGTTTAAGGAAACAGACACTCCAAGTGTTACGTGACTAGCTGCAGGACATCTGGAGACGGATCTGAAGCTTGATTCAAGGCCTTCAGCTTCCTGTGCGGTGGTGCTCTTTCCAATTCATCACTCTGCCTCAGGTCGTTTTCAACTGGCCGGCAGTTATAAAAGTTTTGATGTAGTGAATGAATGAACCTTTAGTTAATAAGAGTTGTGGGAATGATCTATGGATGCTAAAAGCCCCAGAGTCTGTCTTATTATTAGGAAAAGATGTGTGACTGGACTGAGCCTGAAGCATCGATCTGGCAACAATTTTAGAAGAGTGAGACATGGGGAGAATTACAAGGTGTGGGGCTCCTCTGCAGCCCTCAGGGAAGTGGGGTTCAGGACTCAGAAATATGGCAGTACCTACCCCAAGGAAAGAGAGAATGCTCGGAGAGCCTTTGGAACTCTTAGACCCCTGTAATAAGCTGGTGGGCTTTTAGTAGCAATTCTTAACAACTTAAAAATCTGTTTTAGTTTCCACTCTTGTTGAGTAACTGAATATTATTGAGTCACTATTTAATAAAATATGATGCCACATTACATTGATTTTAAACCCTGAATGCACATGGAGTCACTGGGGAATTTTAACATCTCTAACATGGGCTTGAGCACTGATATTTTTCACCCAGTTTTCATTATACAGTCATGGCTGAGAAGTACTAGTCTACCAGAAATGTATTTTTTCCTTCCTTCCTTCTCCCCTTTCTCCTTCTGTTTTTCTTCCCTTCCCCCTCCTTCCCTTCCCTTTCCTTCCTTCCTTCTTTCCCCTATAGAATTGTAGCCACCCCTCCAACTTTGGAAAGCATTGAGGTTTTAATAGAATATTGTTTGAACCTATTTACATTCTTAGTTACATAGGACATTCCAGGAGAGAGCTAGAGATCTTCTGTGTAGATATTTGCACCAGCCTGCTTCCCTCTCTCTCTCTCTCTGCCTGCCTCTCTTGTCTACTTGTGATCTCTGTCTGTCAAATAAACAAATAAAAATCTTAAAAAAAAAAAAAAAGTTTTATCACATAAACATCTCAGTGGCTCCTGGTTCAGACACAAATCAAAGGATTCCTCTGTAGTGAAATGTTTTTTTCTCCACAGTTGGTGGCCACAATAGTATGTCTTCACCATCTTGTCCATGGATGTTAGAAGGTGTTACCAGGAGTGAGCTGCTGGTTGATGCCACTGTCGGTAGCCAAAAGGAGAGGTAGTGGGGAGATAGGTGACCTGGGGTTCCCAGTGGGTCCTGTGATGGGAGGGCTGCTGGGTAAAGAGAACATCAAGTCTTACAAGGCAGGAGAGAGCCTCTCCCTGAGTGCTACATCTCACTACATCTCTACAAATCAGAATGATTTTTTTTTCATAAACCTTTCATTATTGTTCTGTGTATGTTTCCATGCATTGTCCATATATGTTTGATTATTGGATTGAATAATCACCTTTTCCACTTATACATTAAATATGATGGGTATCACAACTAGAAAATCATTTAGCCTGTTTTGGATGTTGCTTCCTAGGTGGTGTGAAGGCAGAAGAACAGAGCATAGAAAGTTAAAATTATAACATCTTGCTTAACCCTTCATAGAAAGATAGATAGATAGATAGATATCCTTATAGATAAGGAAACTGAGGCTCAGAGAGGGAAAGCAATATTCCCAAAGTCATACAGCCAGGCCATGGCGCGAGAACACCAGACTCCAGATCAGTTGCTCTTCTGACCAGCTGTGCTGGGCTTATTTTGGCATGGGATGGAGTGCCTAGCCGATCCACAATGATTAAGAAAGAGACAGCAAAGGGAAAACACACTTGACTATGTTGGGTAATCAAATGGAAATTTTCCAATTTGAATTGAATGCTTAGGGTTCAGAAATCTGGGATGCAGAAAGTTTTGGGAGGACTCCCCCCCCCCCATATTAACAAGGCACTCTTGGTTGCTCATGCCCAAACCCAGACTTAAATCAAACAATGACAACAGAAGGCTGTAATGGCTCCCGTGAATGGAAGTTTGGAGGTTGAAGGAGTTTCACTCAATTTGAGGCTCGATTTAGAAATTTTTGCGCAGAGTATTGGGTTGGCCATCTTGAGTGTGTAAGTGCATTAAAGTGGGCTGGGGGTAGCAGTTGCAGACAGCTTGAGGTAGGTCTGACCCCTGAGAGGAGGGAATAAAACCAGTCCTCCCAGGAGCTGACTTTTGTAATAGCCTGACACTTGCGACCACCTCCAATTTTCTGCAGAAGGAAGCTGAAGTTGTTTCTTTAGTTTCCTCACTGATTCTTTTCAGATGTCTTTTTTTTTTTCTTAACATGGTCTTTTCTTGCTCCAAAGTGCCTCCAGTTTTCTCTGGTAGATATCTGAATGACTCTCATCTCCTAACTGCTCACGCTCCGGGTTTTCTGTGTTGGCCTGGACAGAACCTCAGTACCCATCACCTCATTTGTAAGCACAGACCCACACTTGCTGTATCAGAAGAACTGGGCATGCAAAATCACAGCAGCAGCTAGCTTTACCACTTCCTGCCTCTAAAGAACAAGAGCTCCTCCTTATGCACCATGGAGGCCGTCACTTACCAAGGCATAGCGACAGCCACACTTACTAGTAGGTGTAACCACACCAAGGCACCGTGCACGGGCTTCCAGCAATTATGACTCAGTATTTTGTTTACAGCCAGGTTCTTAGTTATTCAAACGTTGCATTCGGAAATACACGTCACTTCTGAACTGTGCTCTTTGGCAGGATGGATGTCTACTACATTTTGAGTCTTTTTTTGTGAAATGCAACTGCCGTATTCCACTCTGTGGTCCCTCTGAACCTGGGCATTGCTATTCAAGTGCTGCCTTCCTGTTTTATTTCAAGCTGTGTCAAATGGATGGTAGTCTCCTTGCCTTCAGACGACAATTGTCTTAGGAAACAAGTGGGCTAATTTTCCTACCCTAATGAAGTGCAGATTTACATTAAAAGGCTACTGGGATTTGGTACAAAAATCCCAATTTTTAAGCATTTGGAGGCATCTATATTGCCCCTTCACTGATCTAAAATGAACTTGTCTGATGTTTCCCTGGCAGGGTTCATAATCGCACGGAGACTGTCTCTTCATTTATTGAAATATCTTGAGTGCTATCTACTGGCCAAATGTGGCATTGCCTCATAAAGCATGAGCTGCTGGCAAACTGTCATGACTCTTTTAAGTGTGACTTTGTTTAGGGACTGAATACAGACCATACTCTTTAGCACATATTGACACACACTGAGGACCTGCATTCTTGAGTGATTTCATTGCTAGGGATCACTCATTGTCTTCTAGATCAGGGGATCCCTCAATTAAGAGTCATACAGGTGTAACGTAAGTGAAATGTAACAGACAGGCCCCGGCCTGCTTGTCCCTCCTTTAAATGGATGACTATCAGTAGCCTAAATCTGATTCTCACTTTCCTGAGTAATGTGAATGGATAAATATAAGCCATTAATTTAAAATGAGGTATACGGAATCAATCAATGTTCCCATGTCTTCATGCATATGAAAAGGAAGAAGAGAGAAGTTAACAAAAAATCCTTTCCAGTTAATTTGCACTGTTACTAGGTAAAAGGCACATGCCAATACTAATAGTATTGATCAGAACACTTGAAAGCTAAGAGATAGCCAATATTTTGTGTGAGTTAAAATTCATCCGATTTATGCTCACGAAACCATATTTTCTGTCCAGGGTCTTTCCTTTTTAAGAATCTTATAGATTATCTAGAGATGTACATCATGCTTTAATCAGGATTGCAGAAAAAAGCATATCAGGACGGCGTGAAAAACAGTGAACAAGTAAGAGTCAATGTCAAGTGATTTGAGAGACACAGCCAAAGAGCCATGAGATCTTACTTATTATAGCAAAATGAATGATTGTCCCATTTAGGCAAATAGCTATAAAGGAAGAACCAAGGACAGGAGATCGCTATTGATTATCAAGAAAAAATAAAGAGAAAGAACTAATGGGTTGACATAAACTTAGGCAAAGATCCAGATTATGAAGCTGTAGTTAACAGTATACCGGGCAATAGAGTGTCTTATCTGAATTTTCAAGTTATTAAAATACAACTTGTTCTGCCTTTAACTCAATTATTTTCAATTGTTTATTCAGTAATTTGGAGTTATACATGTCAGTTCATACCTATGCATTCTACTTCTAACTAAAGTTAGAAATTAAATGTCCTGGATTCTGGGGTTGTATGATATATGCAACATATTGAGTTATCTGTATATTATTAAATAATACATATCAGCATTTTGATTGATAGCAAAAAAGAGAACATATGTTATAAATACATAGCTATAAAACCATTCTGTTTCAGCAATTGAATATTTAAAAAATTATTTTTATAGGCACAAGCAGGAATCTTACTAATACTTATTTTTAATCATTCCTAAATTGGACTTTCTATTTTTTTTAACCCCAGGTGCTGTACATATATTATCACATGTAATTATTATAACAACCCTGTAAGGCAGGTATTATCTGAAATTTGCAATGATAAAGCTAAGTAATAGAGAGAGGAACTGAGTATTTTGCCAAAGATCATTTATCTCTTAGATGACAGGAACCAGGATTTAGACCCAGACGATCTGGAACTTCCTATCCTAACCATCACACAATATTATCTCCTACTGTTGTTTACACCTTGATAAAGTTCCAGATCTGCCCAAACTCTTCATTTTTCTTATTTTAAACAACAGAAATGGGGAAAAGTAGCATATAGTTTGATACCACTGAAGAAGTTATATGTACATGTGTATATGTGTATGTATGTCAATATCTGCCACAATGTTGACTTTGAGTGAGAATCACCCCAAAACTTGTTATTCTGAATCATGTAAATGCTATTTTCAACCAGAAAGTAGATGTTTTACTTCTTTTCATTTCATTAATAACCCCTGATTTAGGTTGTTCTATGAGATTCCATCAAGCTAGGAACCATATTCCCCAATGTCCTTTCTCTTGTGTTGCTGTGTGGTAGATGTGGCCAAGGAGATCTGTGTCTGCATGAGATCTGAAAGCTCACAGACATTATTCTCTCAATGTCTTCGGTTTTTAACAGAGGGACACAGATGGAACCCACGAGTTCTAGCCTGCTCTCTCTCTCTCCTCCACCGTATCCCACTCTTCCCAAGGGCTCTGCCGCTGGCCAGTCACTGCCCCAGGCCCCTCTCTAGATGCTTGGTGTGGATCCACAGAGTGATGGTCATAAGGACATCTAATGGATTCCCCTTTATGACCTTACTTGGCTTCTCAGAGTAGCCTGATATCCTGATTGAACTTTTTTTTTTTTTTAAGATTTTATTTTTAGATAATCTCTACACCTATTGTAGGGCTTGAACTTACAACCCAGAGTAAGAGTCACATGCTCTTACCTGACTGAGAAAGCCAGGCAGCCCATCCTGACTGAACCTTGGTTGACATCGTCTCTCAGTTTTATCTTCCTTTTATATTTACCCATCTGAAAATGGGCCACAGTGGTCACAATTGGTTAATAAGCACTGAGGTGCTCAGTTCCCTGATGTTGATTGCCTGATTACTGACTGCAAAAAAGTCTTTCTCAAAGAGGGCTATGCTCCTCTTTTAGCCTTTAATGGAATAAATAAATTAATTAATTAAAGTATAAATAAATAAATAAATAAAATATTACTACTGAGTATTTCTTGGCTTTTCCTTCCTCTGCCTGCTAAAGAGGGTTCTTCTTGGGCCTGCTGATTGTTTCCCCCTTTTTCCTCCGGGAAGAAAGTCCTGCCTTGCGAGACTGGACCTAAGTGGCACTTCAAGAGTAAATGTTGAGAGAAGCAGAACTGAAGGAGACGTAAGGTAGTGAGGTTGGAGGGGTTTTCCAGGAGTGGTTAATAGGAGAGAGGTGAATATAGTTCTAGTATCTAAACACAGTGCAAAGGGAAAAGGGGGGATTCTAAAAATGTTACATGGACTAGATTACTTTTTCATGGTATTCAAAAAATTAAGTTAATATTAAGTAAATAGGTTAAGTAAAATGAATAACTTATTAAGTAAATAACTTGAGTTATTTTAAAATTAGTTTCAGTCCCATGGATTGGGTCCTTTAAACTATGACCCCTCTGGGGGACTGAAGCACGTGGCTGTGACTTTGTAAGGGTTATAGGCATATAAATGGGCTTCATAAATGCCCCATGGTCTCTAAATTGTCAGTCAAAATAATTCACTCAAATCTTTCAAATTTCTCGAGACCTCAATACTTTTTCTAAATCCAAAATGATTCTTTTAAGTGTTACCCAAAGAGCAAAAATGTATTCAACATCTATAAGTGTTTCTCAAAGTATATTTCACTGAAACACCTCCAAAGAAAGTTAATAGATATGAAGAAAAAAATCCGAGTTCAACCAAGTTTAGGGAAGACTAGATGAAATAAAATTAAACTAATTTATTCAAAGACTATTTAAAGCCCTTAAATTTGTTTTTCTTGGAAGTTTTTGAGTGCCTCTCTTGTGACTACTGTAATGAAACATGTATTTTGGGAAACACAAAGAGAACCACATAAAAGCCTTGTCTTTCTGCGCACAAGAAGATTTAGTGGGTCATGTACAAAGTCAAATATGTCTGGATTTTTGTCTCTGCATTGATCCTGGGGGGGAAAAATGAGAGCAAAGGTTGTGAGTTAAACTTACGTATTGGACCTTATAAGAGACCAGGTTTTGTAATAACCAGTTTTATCCCTTAATGATAGTTAACGTATTTCTGCTCTGAGAAAATTAAAATTAGTGTAGAATAGAAGTGGATGCTTTTTGTTTTTGTTTTGCATACAGTAAAACTCTTTCTTTCTTGTGTATGGTTTCCTGGACTTTGGCAAATGTATAGTTTCAATTTCCTTACAAGCATCTTAGCTATTCCTTTGTACTTAACCCACAATCCCAAACCCTGGCATCCACTGATTTATTTTCCATCCCAATGGCTTTCCTTTTTTCTGGACAACAAAAAATATGTAGCCTTTGGGGTCTGGCTTCTTTTACTTAGCAAAATGCTCACATGTTTCATCCGTGTCATTTTGTGACTAAATAGATAATTTCTATGTTGTGTTGGACAGATGTTTTGGAGTCTGTTTCTCCTATGGAAGGATATCAAGGTTTTTTCTTGTTTTGAGCAATTATGAATAAAGCTGTGGGAACTTTTGTTTTTTAGTTTAGCTTGGTATAAATACCTAGTAGTGGGATTACTGGATCATATGTTAAACGTATATTTAAGTTTAAAAAGGAACCAACAAACTATTTTCTGGTGTCTGTACCATTTTGAATTCCCACAAGAAGTGTGTGACAGTTACAGTTGCTTTACATCCTCATCTACATTTGACATTGTCAGATTTTAAAATTTTAAACAATTTTAATTGGTAGGTGGTAAATTCTCTTTGTGTTCTCAATTTGCATTTCCCTAAAAAGTAATGATGATGAGGGTGCTTTCATATGTTTCTTTGCTATCTACATATCTTCTTTGATAATGTGTCTGTTCAAATGTTTTGCCCATTTTATTTTCTTTTTAAAAAAATTTATTTATTTATTTATTTGTCAGAGAGAGAGAGAGAGAGGAGAGAGAGCACAGGCAGGCAGAGTGGCAGGCAAAGGCAGAGGGAGAAGCAGGCTCCCACTGAATGAGGAACCCAATGTGGGACTTGATCCCAGGATGCTGGGATCATGACCTGAGCTGAAAGCAGCGACCTAACCAACTGAGCCACTCAAGTGTCCCTGTTTTGCCCATTTTCAATCTGGTGTTTTTGTTTTTGTTTTTATATTATTGAGTTTGGGGAGTGTTTATATATCCTCAATACAAGACTTCTATGAGATACATGATTTACAAATATTTTTTTCCTCTTCTGTAGGTTGTCTTTTCATCTTGTTAACAGTGTCTTCCACAGAGAAAAGTTTAAAATTTTCAAAGTCCAAGTAATCAATATTTTCTTTTATGTGTTGTGTTTTTAGAGTTGTATCTAAAAACTTTTTGACATACCCAATGCAATGCAAATTTCTTCTAGAAGAATTTTTATAATTTTACATGTTGCCTTTAGTCTATGATTTTTTTAAGTTTTTTGTTCGTTTGTTTTAAATATCCCAGGAGGTATGAATCAAGTTGTTTGTTTGCTTTTTGCATGGATGTCCATTTATTCTACCACCATTTGTTGAAAGCCTTTCTCCATTGATTTGCTTTCAAACATTTGTTAAGATTCAGCTTAACTTGGGCACCTGGGTGGCTCAGTGGGTTAAGCCTCTGCCTTCAGATCAGGTCATGATCTCTGGGTCCTGGGATCAAGCTCCATAGCAGGCTCTCTGCTCAGCGGGGAGCCTGCTTCCCCCTCTTTCTCTATCTGCTTCTCTGCCTACTTGTGATCTCTGTTAAATAAATAAATAAAATCCTTAAAACAAACAAAAAAAGAACCTGGAGATTGGAGATTGGCTGTTAGCAATCTGATGTCTCCTTTTGGTTTGTGTTTACCTACTGAATGGCTATAGCTCCTCCCTTTGAAGGGAGATGAAAATCATGAATGTCCTTAACCCGTTGTTAGGCACCCAGAGCAAAGCTTGGTAAAAGATAAGGAACATTTTTGTTAGTAGAGAGAATCTTTAAGTTTATTGATCATTTCTTGACTAAGAAAACAAACAAACAAAACCCAAACTTTAAAGGCTCCTTCCTATAGCCTGAGACCGGAAGTCATCGATCCTTCAGCAACAACTTTTTTTTCTCAGCCTTATATATTATAAATTTTCAACCTAGATTCTCATCTCCAGTCAAAGCAAATCACTAACAGCTCTGAGTTCTCTGACGTACAGTGCTATCCTCATGCCCATTAATTTATTCCCTTGCCTCTTCCAAAATTCCACCTCCCCCTTTATTTCAAATCCATTTTCAAAGTTGAACTCAAGTGAAACTTTCTCTGGGTTACACAACTGGTGGTCATATCTTGGCATCTGCATTCCTTCCATATATATTTGTGAGCACCACTCATTAGACGTTTCTCAAACCTGTGATGTCTGTTAGTTCCATTTTTATCTGAGATTCTCTTATCAGAAGCACCACCTGGCAAACTCCCTAAAGGGAGAGACGGTATTTATGTTCTTCTCTATCTCTACAGAATGTGAGAGTATGCGGTGTACATGACTGATATCTCTAAGTATTAACAAATTTGAATGAACTTTCAGTGTTTGATATTATAATAAAATATTAAGATGCCTAATATAACTCCAAATTTAAGTATTTGGCCTGGGAAGTGTTTGGATTTGGGTAGGGCTGTTTATGCGGTTTATCTCCCTGGTTCTAAATTGTCTCTTTCATTTTCTCCTCATTCCTCTTTATCTCCCCTACTCCCTTGGCATTTCGATGAGTTCACATGGTACTGGGGGGGGTCCCCTGTGTTAGATCCTCTATGGAGGGGCCAAATTTATGAGACTACTTATTTTGTTCTTCTGATCAAACATCCCTTCTCGGCTGTACCATGTCCACACAGGTACTGTCTTTTCTAAGCGATGTGTGGAGATCAGAAAAAGAAAAGGATTCTGATCTGAGGATACACTAACAAAATTCGGGTTGGGAATTTTGGTGAGAAGGGCAAGGTCTTTGATGTCAAATAGTTCTATATTCAAATCCAAACTCTACTATCTTTGTGACCTTGGGTGAATTGTGAAGTTTAACTAAAAGCATATATAACTAAAATCATATATAGTGCTGAGAAGCACACTCCACATTAGTTTCCTTGTCCCTGTTTTTCGATAATCCTTCCCTGAGAATATAGTAATGGCTATTATTTATTTAACATTTTCTGTATGTCTGAAACAGTGCTAAGTGATTTACGCACATTTTCACGTAATCCTTAAAACAATCTAAATTTCTGGTGTTACTATACTGCTTTTCATAAGAACAAGCAAAGACTTCATTTCAAGAATATTTTGTAAAGTCGTAAGATAGGGAAGTAGTCAATTTGGCATTTGAACCTCAATCTGATTACTTCTAAGACCTGGACTTTTAGTTACTATACCACATCTCACTGGCTATAAGCGTTGTTTCTCTTTAGAAAGGTCACTTGTGGAGTCAAGAATGGGGAATATTCCACATGGAACAAGATTATGGGAGATATATTTTAAGTAGCGTGGATTTCTCATTGGTCCTTCAGATACCATAGGAAGCATTTACATGTAACATCTGGTTATAATTTGTTCAATGTATTTTAGTTGGACAGGATGTATTTATATGGTCACAGAATTCTGCTGAACTTTCTCTACCCTGATTCTTTATACCCAATTAATCAAGAAGCACCATGGAGCCTTTTTTTTTTTTTTTTTTATAAGATTTACTTATTTATTTGACAGAGGAGAGAGATCACAAGTAGCCAGAGAGGCAGGCAGAGAGAGAGGGGGAAGCAGGCTCCCCGCTGAGCAGAGAGCCCAATGCGGGGCTCGATCCCAGGACCCTGAGACCATGACCTGAACTGAACTGAACTGAAGGCAGAGGCTTAACCCACTGAGCCACCCAGGTGCCCCACTGTGGAGCCTTTTACAATAACACCATTGTTGGTGTTATTTCCACTGACACTTAAATATGGTCCAGCCTGACTCACAAGAGGTCTACCTCTCTTCTAGTTACGGTGGGGTGGGAGGTTGCAGGAGAGGACCCGTATTCACAATCAGAGCTACTGCTTGCCTGTCTGCAGCTGTCCTTCTCAGGGCTCTTCTCCGGTTTCCTTTGGGGAAACCATTACAGCTGTGCTTCCCATAGCCCCTTGCAGCAGTCAGCCTCTAGGATCTGGCCCTTCTCGGCCGGCAGGAAAATAATTTTTCCTTCTTGTGTCCAATTTTCCCTGAAATTTTCAGGGAAAGGCAGTGGGGGTTCCTAATGGCACGATTTTCTCCCTCCTCCACCTTCTCCTCCTCCTTTACCTCTTATAAAATTTAGTTTTTCTTATTCTGCTGAGCTCAGGCCCAGTCTCATCCCAACCAGTCCATATCCTATCAGGTAAGTCATTTTCATATGTGATGTCTTTATAATTACTAGAGTCACCACACATTCCTTTCTTTAAATTATTTTCTATTTTGGGGGGCAGGGAGGGAAACCTTTTCTACTGCTGCCCTTTCATCTCTGGTCAATATCTCATTTTCCAAATAATTATTCCTTTTGCAATTCTAGCACCTTACTGTATATATATATATTATTTTAGGGCTGGGTAACCAATTTTTGTGCATGTAGCACAGTGTTAAATCTTAAAATTTATTAATATTTCCTAATTATAAAATTGATGTATATTCATTATAAAACATGAATTTCAGTGAGGTTATGCAATTTTCCCAAAGTTGTCTAATTACCTAATGTCAAATCCAAAATGCTTACTATATCCATGCTATTAACTAGTCTGCTATACTTTTTGATTAACCTAAGGTGTCTTTTGCAATGAAAGAACTATGTAAATGATAATCATACATATCTTATTATACAAATCCATCTAAATTATTCTCTTTTGGTCTTATTGATATTCAAGATCCAAGTCTATTAGAGTATCAGCAAGCATTTTCTCAGAAGTAGTTAACTTATTTATGAATTAATTCACCATTCAACAAATAAGCACCTCTTATGTTCCAGTTTGTGTTTGATATTGGGTGATCCTTGGTGAACAAATGAAAATTGTAGGATGAGAATTTTTTCACGTTTTCCCCCTTATTTTATTTGGTTTAGGGTGAGAAATTCTTGATTTCTCATTTTGGATTTTGCACATTGGTTTATCTTTACTTTTTCTCCTCAAGAGAGAGATTGTTGAATGCCAAGAGCTAAGGTCTGTTAGCTCCTTTAGCTGTGACACTGAGAGACAATTAGTTTTGCCATCTTCCTAGTCTTAAAACTCAGGCCAAGCATTCTACCCGCAGGCATCCCACCAGCTAGGTCTGGCTTAGGAAATAAAATATATACCTTAAATCACAAGTTTTTGGCTGATTCCCGGCTGTAATAGGACTCGTTCCAAATCCTCCTCTGTCATCACCAGTGAAAAATCAATGAACAACTCATGGGGATATGTAATGGGGGAAAAGACATACGCTGAAAGGACAATGAACAATAAAAAATATTCTAAATTAGATATCAAAGAAAAGCAATCACCTGCAATGTAATCAGCTATTTTTATTCTCAAATTTATGCACCGTCTTCATATTTAAATTGCTGCTTCCCCTAAAAAACTAAAGTAGCAAGATACTTCTGAATTGGGCAGATTTTGACCTGAGGGCATAAAGAAGTAGGCTTGGTTTGTGTTGTTGCCTTTTTAGTTTTGCCCCCATAGGAGAGGGGCTCCTCCAGGGGTAAACATGTTCTTTCCTCTTACTTGTGAAGCCACAGAAATGGCTAACGGACTAGTTTTTGTTTGTTTGTTTCTGTTGAACAACTGTGTCAGTGTTCTATTTCTCTCACACATCAGTATTTGGGGAAGGTGGCTTGAAGCAGTCATTTGTAACTGATTGTGGCACAGAATCATCCATGGTAGGTTTGGAAACTTCAGCTGCCTGGGCTCCACTCTGGAGATCCTGAAAAGCTTCACGCGTGAGCGATTCAGTTGGGCCATCAGAATTGGGAAGCCCTGGGCGGCAGCCTGAGCTTGGAAGGGCTTTCCATGCATGAACGAAGGTTGCAGAAGTTAAAAGCCTTGTGTGTGGAGGTGATATTAAACAAACTAATTTGGCCGGAAGGGGGTTATGTTAACATGTTTATGAAGAGATAAGACTGATGGATATTTCAGGTAAATTTCAGGGAGACATCAGTGCCAGTTTGTTTTCCTGGCCAACTGCAATGGATATCAGATTACCCTCTGAAACTGTTTTAATCAACAACCTCCTCGAACTCTAGTAGCCACTAAAAATATAGAAGAAATCTCCCCTAAAGGTTCCCAGCCCTCCTTTCCGTTGTAACACAATTGCTGAAAAGTCTGAGGGCAGAGATGTGGAGATGCTGCCTGTTTTGCGTGGCCTGATGCCATGAAATCTTCCTGCCCAGCTGGGGAGCCCAAGTCAGAACAGATCGCCTTTAAATGCACAATCAAAGCCAGGTCAAATGTTCCAGAACAGACTGAGAAACATGAAGCCAAATATGATGAATTGTGGGGAGTAGTTGGCTGTCAGAGAATTTGGCTCTGTGTGCTTCAACACACGTTGCTCAGGGAGGGGTTTGCTTGTTGATTGTAGAGTGCATTTTAAAAGGAGAACTCTGTTCCCTCCTACAAATATGGCCAATAATTCCTCCATGTATGCTGCGTTACTCCCTAGCTGCAACAAGGGGCCGATTAGCATAAGCATTCGGTATTGCCTGGATTGGTCACAATTAGGTGATATTAGCTGGAAATAACTCAATTATCCCTTTACCTCCTCTAATTCACTTTTTCAATTTTCTTTGTATTTCTCTGCTGTGATTTGACGTCCTGAGTTTTCTCTTACGTACCATATGCTTCCAAAATCTTTTCATTCTTTATCGTTTCTTTTTACTTCTATTTTTATAATCATAACTTTATTCATGTGTATAAGCACCTAAAATGGCCCTCCATTTGAGTGGCAGAATGTGATTCTTACGCAGATCATTCTGACTTTCTATTGTATCTAGCCGTTGGTTGGGTTGTTGGGTAAAACTAAATATAAATGAATATACTATGTTTAAATTACCAGGTACTTCAGCCCCAGTGACATATTTCAGGCTGTGCTCTAGAGAAAGGAAATTTTATTTTATTGAAAAAAATATTTTAATCTAACAGTAAGTTGATTTGGGATACATGAATTCATAAACCTGGCGTCTACCTTTCTTAACAGCTGGAAGACTCTGGCAGGCCTACATTTGGATCATTAGAAGTATTTAAATATACAATGATGCCAGATCCTAGCTGTGCTTCTCTGCCCCTATGCTAATAAATGGACATTTTGGACAGCTGCTCTTTTGGTAGTGGGATTAAAAAATTACACAATATTTTAAATGCAGAGACAGAATAATTTAAAATAAAAGAAGAGAGAAAACTTTGAGAACACAAAAATATATGTGAAGACTAGGAAAGGAAGGGAATAAGCCTCAAAACAGTATTTAGAATATTTAGTTATTTTTTAAAAATGAGTATGGTATCGTTTGTAGTATTTTTAAAAAATATCTGTGGTTGGGCGCCTGGGTTGCTCAGTGGGTTAAGCCTCTACCTTCGGCTCAGGTCATGATCTCAGGGTCCTGGGATTGAGTCCCACACTGGGAGTTTCTGCTCAGTGGGGAGCCCACCCCCCGCCCCGCCTGCCTCTCTGCCTACTTGTGATCTCTCTCTGTCAAATAAATAAATAAATAAATAATTAAAAAAAATATTTGTGGTTGTTTTCAGCAGTGATTTTAAAAATTTTTCCTACATGTATTTCTAGATTTTTTTCACATTCTCTTCCATAAGATTATATTCTATTATATTTGATTTTACTATTTTTTTTTAAGTTTTCTTATTTAAGCAATCTCTACACCCTACCTGGGGCTCAAACTCATGACCCTGAGATTGAGATTACATTTTATAATCAGAAGAATGCAATATTAGGTAAGTCATTAGATCTGTGAACCTTCTGTTAGGTTTGGCAGTCTACATTAATACCATTCCTTACCCACAATGTTAGGGACAGGAATGAAGAGTCTTGATGGGCTAAGACTGATCATGGCAAGCTGTTTAAACTTCCTGAAGGAGAGATTCATCCACTCCAGTCACCTAGAGCGCCATTGTCCAATATAGTAGTCACTAGTCACATGCATCCGATGAACACTTGAAGTGTGGCTAGTCTGAAGTGAGATGTGTTATAAATGTGAAATGCATGCCTGGTTTCAAAGACCTAGTACCAAAAAAGGGTCAAATATTTCATCGATAATTGTTTTTATGTTGTTTATATGTTGAAATTATAATATTTGATATATTGGATTAAATAATACATTAAAATTAATTTCATGTTCTTTTTAACTTTTTAATATGACTACTTGAAAATTTACATTTGTAAATTGCATTATATTTCCATTGGGCAACATTCATTTAGAGGATGTAGGTGTTTAACTTAATGATCTTTAAAATCCTTCTACCTTAACCCTTTTTTGAATTGAGAAGAGCGTGTGAACTATGTGTCAGTACCTCAGAGAGGATTAAGATGGAACATATCATATGTATCATTTTGGAGTCAGTGCAAAAGCAGTCCATGAGTTAAGTTTTGGGGAATAGAAATAATGTCACGTGGCATAGGTGCTTGAAACTCCCTGAGGAAAATATTTGAAAAAAAAAATTAAGCAAAATGATGGGGGAAAGTTTAAGGGAAAAAAAATGAATAGTGATACCTCATATCTAATACAGTAGATGCTCTCTTACCTGACTTCTGTTTAACCTATTAAGTTGTTTAACTGACCAGTTTCTCTTTTTTCTATGACATACATTATATTGGCTGGGCCCATAAGTGTATGACTTACATATCTCATGGCTAATCAGGTGCCCTGAAATTATGTACCCATAATATGAATATGACTGAGTCATATTCTTACCAATGGTCACTTGTGTTGGTTCCCAAACCTGTTTATGCCCGTTGGAGTTGTTATTGTGATTATATAACTGCTTATTGTAATTACATGACTAAGTGATGAAATACAAGTGTGAAAGAAACTTCTTGTTTCTATGAAAAATATGTTTAATGCTTTGGAATTAATAAGGCCCAGTTGTTAAAGTATGATGTCAAATTATATCTAAAAGTTTCTTGGGGAACTGTAAAAATCTACAATGACTCTGTACTCACTTTGCTTCACAATGTTATTAAGACCCGTGAAAAGCCTGGAAATTATAGATGAGGCATTTAAGAGGTAGTTTATACAAGAGAGAATGAGGAATTCTTACCACTCTTTGTAAAAAGATAATGCATCTGTCTACTTTGATACAATTGAGACACATGTTTAATGCATGCTTGTAGTGTGTTAATAATCCCCATTACGGCCACTTCTAAAATGTGAGTAAGTATTGTTCCTGACCATCTAGTAAGAGGTCTTCTAACTTGAATTGCTCTCCTTCCTCTAGATTCTATTTTTATAAATGATTACTCCCCACCTATCCTCTTATTCTCCCAGGCCGAAATCTGTGGCATGTTCCACAATCCTGTCAAGAGACAAACTAAACTTCCGATTCTGGAGGCTGGGATTCATCCATTCTATGTAGGATCCAGCCTGGGCTAACCCAGCAGCCTTATTCCCTCCTAGGATCCCCGTGTTCCAGAGAAACTGCAGTAATACTGGTGCAGAAGAAAAATGCAGTCTCCTATCTTTACTCATCTAGTCATGCTTCTTTTGGCTAGAATATTCTTATCCCTTCTTTCGTAATCAGGATTCTACCACTTATCCACTGTGTAATTTTGAAATCATTACTTACCGAATCTGGTAGGATTGTTATGGGAAAGAATGAGGTCAAGTATGTAATTCACCTAGCACAATACCTAATAGATAGTGGTATTCAGCAGTGTTATCTCCTTTCCTTTTAGATGAAGGTTTCCCATTGGAAGTCCCTTGGCTTTTTATCTGCATTTCTTTCATGGCCTTTAGATGGTACATTAATTTTATTTATTGACATGCAATTTGTAACTTACCGAGAGTGACAGAGTTAGTTAGTTTAGTTTCTGATCTAGCATTTATTCCCTCTTCTCTTTTTTAAAAATAGATTTATTTATTTATGGGGGGAGGGGCAGAGACACCCAGCTAAGCATGGAGCCCCCCTCGGGCCTTGATCCCACAACCCATGAGAATATGACCAGAGTAAAAACTGAGAGTCGATGCTCAACCAACAGAGCCACTCAGGCACCTTTCCCTGCTTTGCTTCTGAGTAATAGAATACTGCATTAGTGAACGCCCCCTTTTGCAGTAACTGATAATTTGAGTAAGGTTTGTCCAAAGATACATACGCAGAAATGTATGAGACATCTAGGAATCTATATAAAAGTTGGGAGGCAAGCCATTCTTTTCTACTTCATTTGTGCTGTCTGGAATGCAGGTAGTAGCTGAAATGCACCAGCTAGTCTGGGCTGGGAAATGGTCTTGAGACCTATTTTGGTTAAACACAACTGTTTTCGTTTTGTTCATAGGCAAATGAAATTTTTTCTTATTTGATAGGTCCATTAGACTCTGCTGCAGGAAAATTCTTGTCTGACTTACCTTTGTATACATAACCCTAGTGTTTCTCTAATTAACTATGCTAAAACACCAGCCTCCCATCAAGCCACTGGGGTGGGTACTTTCATAAAATAAACTAAAAATTAACTACTAGAATAATGAAATAAATAAAACTACACATGCAAGTCTCAATTCTTTATTTTTAGATTTAATAGGCAAAATTACAGTTTAATAAATATAATTAAGAAAAAGCAACATATGAAAAATTGAAAACAATACACATTGTTCTTTCCAAGTGTGAATATAAGATGATTAATATAGAGAATCACTATTATACTCCTATCTTTGATCATTCTGCAGTATAATAGAACAAAAGGTTGTGAGTAAAATACTGATTTCATATATTAAATTCCTATTCTTAATTTTGAATGAACACCATGTATATCAATATTGAAATTTCTTTATATGATGAATGATCTTGCTTGTTAATTTATTTAATCTAGATTGGGTTGATAACATTGCTATTTTCAGGGGATAACACACAGAGGATTATTGAAGGGAATGATAGCAGGGATTTTAAAGCCCACATTTCGCTTTAATTCCCAATCTCTATATATTTGGGCAACTTTGCTGTTGCCTGCTTCTTGGTGTAGTTAGAAACATGGATTCAGGGATTGATCTCTTGGGTTCAAACCTTCGAACATTGTTTACTAAATATCATGCATTAGGCTACTTAAATTATCTGATTCTTAACTTCCTTGTGAATAAAGTGGGGTTTTTAATGTGCATCAGTGCATCAGGTGAGGGTTGTTAATACATAAAGGGTTTCATAAGTGCTCCCCTCCCAAATCCTTACCGTTTATCAGAGACTAAAAGCAGGAAATTGCGTTTGGTGGCATCAGAGAAAAGTGCGGGCAGGAGGGAGAAGCTGTTCCTTAATGAAGCACCTGCAGTGCCTTGTAGGTATGGTGGAGAAACCTGCTAGAAAACTTTCCTTCTTCGTCCAACCTGCACCTGCTGATCATGGGAGGACCATGAGGTCAACTGTCCGTCAGTAAAGGACAGTGGGAGTACTGGGGATGTCTGTAGGCCCTAGCTAAGATGGTGCTCTCCCCGGCATCCTTGGCCTGGATCTTCTCCAGATGTCTTTTAGCTCCAATTCACTACACTCACCGGGAAGCCTCTGGCTTTATTTCGGTTTGCCTGGAATGTCTTAAAATATGGTTTACCCTCGGGGCCGCCTGGGTGGCTCAGTGGGTTAAAGCCCCTGCCTTTGGCTCAGGTCATGATCCCAGAGTCCTGGGATTGAGCCCCACATGGGGCTCTCTGCTCAGCAGGGAGCCTACTTCCTCCTCTCTCTCTGTCTGCTTCTCTGCCTACTTGTGATCGCTGTCTGTCAAATAAATAAAATCTTTTAAAAAAATATGGTTTAATCTTGACGGAAGTTGAACCACTCTGTCCATTTTATCAGGCCTTTCCATCTTCTGTTTAGATCACTGAGCTCTCTGACGACTGGTGATGATAGACTCAGCTCTGGAGCCCTGAGAAGTGTTGGTGAACTTCTCATTTTCTCCTCCCGCCTGGGTGAACTCTCCCATCTGTCAGGCGTCTGCTTCCTCCATGTTGTCCTGGGCTCCTCACTGGAGCACTCCGCCAGCGGGCTCCGAGCCTGAGCGCCTCACTGAACTACAGTGAAGGGTCTAGCAGAGTCTTCTCTAGTGTCAGTGTCAAATGGTGCCTGGCTCTGAGGTTTCTTCCCCTCAGGAAGCACCTGCAGCTCCTCAAGCCCCAATGGCCCAGCGTTGGCCAGCGTTCCAGGAGCGGTTGCTACTGGTTTGCCCTTGGCTTCCATCACCTATTTAACAGCCATCAAGTAGATGATTGTATTCTGATCACCTGGAGCCCTATTTATAGACCATGGGAACAAGCCTCTGATTAACTCAGTCCCCAAACCTGGCCACTTCCATGAAAACACCTGTCAGCTGAGTTTATCTATTGCCTCTCGAGTTCCACTTAGGTACTTTTTATTTTTTTTAAGATTTTATTTATTTATTTGACAGAGATCACAAGCAGGCAGAAAGGCAGGCAGAGAGAGTGAGGAGGAAGCAGTCTCCCTGCCGAGCAGAGAACCCGATGCAGGACTCGATTCCAGGACCCTGAGGTCATGACCCGAGTCGAAGGCAGAGGCCCAACCCACTGAGCCACCCAGGCACCCAGTAAGGGTATTTCTTATTTATATGGTGCTTTTCAGTGTACAAATACATAATATGTATTTGAAACGAATGTGGTTAAAATTCAACTTTTTATTTTAGAATAAGGAAGCTGAAGCTTCAAGAGGCTGCGTGATATACCCAAGTCCACAGACATGTTAATGGCAAGGCCAGGGGAAAATTTATGTTTCTTTGTAATAAGAGCTAATATTAATTAAGCAAAGAAAACAATAAATATACTCTAGTCTTACAAGGTAGACCTATATTACAATGGGAGTCATTGAGGCTTACTTAGCTTGAATAATTTGTCCACAGTTGAATGATTAATGGTGTGACTCTGGGTTGAAGCCCTTATAGGGAGCTGCAGAGCCCACAGTTGTATTCCTAGATTCTGCTGCCTCAGTCTACCCCTGATGTCTGGTACCATGTTATTAGCCTCCTCCAGTCCCCATCATAGCTGTATAGGGGAAGCGGAGAAGGTCCTATTATTGCAATTTGGCAAGTGAAAAAACTGAGAGTCAGAAAAGATGGCCAACAGGGAAAGAGCTTTAAGTTATCCCCAGTTCTCCCTGAAATAAGTCTCCAGGGCTTTTGTTATTTCCAGGAAGACCGATGCAGTTCAGCCCTCAAGCACGGTAAGGGGATGAGTCTGTCTGCATCCTACGCTGGCGGGTCAGGCAAGTTTCTGATGGCTGGGGACCCTGTGTCCTACCAGCAGCTAACTACCTTTAATCAGTCCTGGTAACAAAGTAATCAGCAGGAAGCACTTAGGCTTCTAGTTTGTTTCTCCTAACTGACCAATAAAGAATATTCAAATTCATAAATGTTCTTTTTACTGCCTTCCAAATGATTCCAGTGAACCAGCCAGCATGTAAGAAGTATATTTGTTTTCCTTTTATTTGCTATTTGCAATATAGTTTTCACTCTGAAGGCTCATTGGATGGTGCACAGGAAATTTGGGGATGTTATATTTGTCACTTGGGTTGGACTTGGCTTACACACTGAGCTCACATTCTGTATCTGGGACTCACTACTGTTAAACAGTCTTGATTCTGCTCTGCAGAACTGAGGGCGCATCCCAGCTGGAACAATAGCTCTATGCTGCCATCTGCTGGAACTCTAGAGAATATGCTTTCCTTGTCTATCTATTAGAAAATGTAAAATGGAATTAGCAGAGAGCTAAAAAAACAGAAAGAAAAAGAAACATAACAGATGTTTGTATGCTGGGAAAGAAGGTCTGAAAAGATTATTTCAAGACCAAAGTGACTGTAAATAAAAATAATGAAGTTATACTATACTTTCATTTTCTTTTCAACATTTGCTATACTCGCAGTTAGAAGTTTTGGCCTGAAATCAAATACCTGCTGTAGAACTGAATCAGACTGCAGCGGAGCTGTATCTCCTGCAGATGTGCAATTTTCTTCTTGGCTAAAACCAATTTAGAAATAAGAAAGGCAATAGGGAAAAAATCCCCCAAGACTCAGCAGACAAAGATCACAGTAAAAGGAAATTCCTGAGATAAAATGGTGTTTGTAATACTTAAGAATGGTTCACAAAACATTGTACTTGCTATGAACTGTGATTTTCCTAGAGTTGTCATCTAGGACACTTCAGAATGAGGAACTTAACTCTTCTGAGTCCAAGTCACTACATCCAAGGCTCTTTGGAAGCCTTGTGTTTTAAGGTTCAAAACTCAGGCATCTGAAAACTAAGATAATCAGAATTCTATTTTTCTAATATTTCTTTGTAAAGTGTAATAAAATGGCAAAAAAGTTCAATAATGAGAAAATTGAGGTATGAACCAGATCTATGAACTAGAAGTCTTAATATAATAAAGATGGCTATTCTTTTTTTTTTTAGATTTTATTTATTTATTTGAGAGAAAGACAGTGAGCACATGAGCAGGGGTGACGGGCAAAGGGAGAGGGGCAGATGGAGAAGGACAAGCAGATTCCCTGCTGAGCAAGGAGTCTGATGTGGGGCTCTATCCTAGGACCCCTGGATCATGACCGGAGACAAAGACAGATGCCTAACCGACTGAGCCATCCAGGTGGCTCTAAAGATGGCATCTAAAGATGGCTGTGCTGTCCCCCCAGTTCAGTATGATTGCAATCATAATCCTAATAAGGAGATTCTAAAACTCAGATGTCAGAATGAAGTGCCAAAACCCCCAAAATTCTCTTTAAAAAAACAAAGTTGGGGAACAACTCTTCTAGATAGCATGACTGGTTATAAAACTGTAGTATTTAGGTACTGTGTGTTGGTCATGAGGTAACCAAAGGGAAATAAAGGGAGGTGGGCAGATTAGAGAGCCCAGGAACACTTACTGGAACTCGATAAATGACAGAGGAAACAGTTCAGATCAATGAGGAAAAATATTTTCTTTTTCTTTTTCTTTTTTTTTTTTAAGAATTTATTTGTTTGACAGAGCACACAAGTAGGCAAAGAGGCAGGCAGAGAGAGAGGGGGAAGCAGGCTCCCCACTGAGCAAAGAGCCCGATGCATGGCTTGATCCCAGAACCCTGGGATCATGACTTGAGCCGAAGGCAGAGACTTAACCTACTGAGCCACCCAGGCGCCCCAGAAAAATGTTTTCAATACATGATGCTGTGGTGATCGGTGTCCTGGCCACAATAAAAAATAAATAAAACAATTTGCTTTATTCATACCAGACAGCACATTAAATGTAGAGCAATTGTGAATAGCAAAATATGAAAGGTTTATTTAAAAATGTTCAGAATACCTTTACAAGCTGAGTGTAAACGATGATATCTTAAAGCCTAAAACATGCACAATTTAAAGGAGAAGATTGTTCGTTTTGACCATGTTAATATTAAAAAATCTCTGCACAAGGTAAAAGCCTATGAGCAGAATGGTAACACCAGAATCAGAGAGATTTGCACTGTATAGACAAAGGGCTCATCTCTGGAACAGGGGAAGTCACCCAAATCAATAAGAAAATGACAAAGTACAAAAGAATGGATGAAGGGTATGAATAGGTATATCCAGAAGGGAAAATCCATGTGGCTAATAAATAGACGCTCAGCCTCACAAACAATAAAAAATGCAAATTAAAGCAATTATGATATTTGCAAATACATTTTACTAGTAAAGTGTGCTATTTGGGTACCATATTCAACTATGGAAGAAGATACACTGTTTTTCTGTATATTGTAGTTTTTTGCAGCTTATCTTAAAAATAGTGTAAAATAACAGAAATTTGCTTTAAAAATATTTGTAAGTTCTCTTTCTTCTGCTTGGTTTTAGGTTAAACATCAGCTCCTCAAGTAAGACTTCCCTAACTACCAGGGCAGGAATTACAACATCCCCTTGTAATTTGTCAGTTGCTCACTGCTTTTATAGCATTAAACACAGCTGGCTGTGATTAAATATTTATTTGTGAAATATTTTGTTGATTCCTCCCCTTCCTTTCAGGCGTATTTGCCTGACAGAAAATAGAAATTGAATAATTATTTGCTTAATGAATTAATGGTCTTTTGGTATATGTCCTGGGGTCAGTATTACTCAGCTCCAATCCCTCATACCTTCCTCATCCATTACCTACTGACAATTCAAGTGTCTGCGTCAAACCCCTATCCACAGCTTCATTGATGTTAAATGTACTCCTAAAATACATACTAACATGGGAAACTGACTCTTCCAAGTTCAAAGAATTCCAGTGATAAAAGTTGAAATATCAAGGGCTTTCAGAGAACCAGAAGTCCAATAAACCAAAGCACCCCGTTCCCGAGTAATTCGGTTTTCAAGGTTGTTAAGCAGATACTCTCTCCATGCTCAATAAAACAACATCTCAGCCTCAGTGTGAGGTTGCTGTCAATTTCCAGTGAGAACGACTTGAATTTCAACTTGTCTGTGATGCTGTTCTCCCCTGGGTCCATCATTTGTCACGAAGAATCTTCACCATTTGAGGAAGAGAAGCATTCAGAGACCCTCTGAAAATCCACAGTGCACCAAGAAGATATAATTTCATGGGGTAAAACAAGTGCAGTTAGCTGTCCTTATCAGAGTCAGGGCAATAAGCTGCCAAAAGCTTTGTCCTTCTTTGGAAAGGTTTTTGTCTACTCGTCAGGGCAGCAGGGGGCCCCCCACGGGAAGACACGTGCATGTCTCTGTTTTAGGGTGGTTGATCAGGCTCAGGTTGGTGTCCCTTCTCATTCAGCTTCTGAGTGCACTGCCTTTGGAGAATGAAAGGACATTGATGCAGAGCCATGATTACTTCTGCTTCTGAACAGCATGATGTGAATATTTGAAACCTTGTGCCCAGGGAGGCCCAGAAACCCTGCCGCTTTGTTCCAAACCCATTCTGATATTTGTCTGGTTTTCCATTTGATTTTCCAGTACTTATTGAAGCGAGCCTGTTGCATTGTTTTCTGACTCTGGCAGGAAAAATAAAATGGAGTTACTTTCTAAAGAAACTTTGCTAAAGGAACAATCACCACATTTTGACCCCTGTGGTGCTCTACAGGTAACACAGTTGATCCTGTTGCCATGGTGCTATTCTCCGAGTTGGCAGAACTTAAAGGAAACCAGCTAGCTTGATTATTTTAAAGACCAAAGTCAAGAGGAGGTTATGATTTTATGAATTTTTGCTGAAGACATTGCCTAAGAGAATAAGAAAAATAAAAACAAAGCGTAGAATAGTGTTTCACAGTGTTTTTGTGGTTCATTCATTTTGGCTTTATTTTGTTTTGTTTTATTTTCAGGAAGGAAATAATCCCATTTGCCCTAACATTTAACGAAGTGATTGTCTAATAAGTCTTCGGTCCCTGGATAGTTGCTTCTCCAGTCCATTTAGATGATTGGGGTTTGGTCTCATATCACTGCCTTCTCCTCCAACAGCTTAGCAAATCTAGCAATTCCTTTATCAAGATCTCTGTTTTTATCTTTGCATCCTAAGGTGGTTAATTTTTTAATTTAAGTTTAAAGTATTTTTTTTTAAATTCCAGTTAGTTAAAATATGGTGCAGTAGTCCCAGTGGACAACCTAATGATTCAACAATTCCATACGTCACCCAGTCCTCATCACAAGTGCCCTCCTTAGTCCCCATCACCTATTTCACCCATCCCCCCACTCACCTCTCCTCTCGTAACCATCAGTTCGTTCTCTATAGTTCAGGGTGTGGTTCTTGGTTTGTCTCTCTCTCTTTCTTTTTTCTCCCTTTTGCTTGTCTGTTTTGTTTCTTCAATTCCACATGTGAGTGAAATCGTAGAGTATTTTGTCTTTCTCTGACTGACTTATTTTGCTTGGCATAATACCCTCTAGCTCCATCTGTGTCATTGCAAATGGTAAGATTTCATTCATTTTTTAAATGGCTGAGTAATTCCATTATATGTATACTACACCTTCCTTATCCTTTTATCAGTCATCGGTGGACAGTTCGGCTGCTTCCATAACTGGGCTATTACAGATAATGCTACTATAAACATTGGGGGGGGCATGTATCCTTTTGAATTAGTATTTTTGTATTCTTTGGGTGAATACCTAATAGTGCAGTTGCTAAATCATATGGTAGTTCTATTTTTAACTTTTTGAGGAATCTTCATTCTGTTTTCTCCAGTGGCCGTACTGTTTTCCCCAGTGGCTGTACCAGTTTGCATTCTCTAACAGTGCAAGAGGTTTTCCCTTTCTCTGCATCCTCACCAACTCCTATTGTTTCTTGTTAATTCTGGTTGTTAATTTTAGCCATTCTGACAGGTGAGAGGTGATAATCTTATTGTAGTTTTGATTCACATTTCAGTGATTACATCTTTCTCTGTGTCTGTTGGCTCCTGTGATGGTTAACTTTATGTATTAACTTGATTGGGACATGGGTGCCCAGATATTTGGTTAAACATTATTCTAGGCATGTTAAGGATATTTCTGGTTGAGATTAACATTTGAATTGGGAAATAAGTAAACCAGATTGCCCTCCCCCATTCACATGAACTTCATCCAATCCTTTTGGAGACCTGAACAGAACAAAAGGCAGAGTAAGGAAGAATTTTCTGTCCTCTACTTATTTTAAAGCTGGGATATTGGTCTTCTATGCTCAGAATGGAAGTATACATCAGCTCTCCTGGATTGCCAGCCATAGATATACATATATATGTGTGTGTATATATGTATATATACATATATACATATGTGTGTGTATATATGTATATATGTGTGTGTATACACACACACACACACACACACACACACACAAACATAGTATAATGCCCTCTAGCTCCATCCATGTCATTGTAAATGGCAAGTATTCATTCTTTTTTATGGCTGAGTAGCATATATGATTAATGCACAATGAGCTAAAAATCATGGACCAGTAACACATCACTGGCCAGGAAAAATATTAATGCCAAAGCAAGCTCAGTTATAGTGGGATATGTAAATGCAGAGTATGGAACGTGTCAGTATATTCATAACAACGTTCGAGGGAGAGGAGACTCTGAATCTTTACTCCTAGATTAGGTAGACAGAAATGGGATGGTGTGGAAGGCTGAGGGTTTCCCCTTCTTTCACATTAATATAATGTTAGCTGAGCACTTATCTTCAAATTCAGCTCTGTAAACTTGAGCAAGGTACTGAATCGCCATACCTTAGTTTATCTCATCTGTGAAATGGAGATACAGGAAGTGCCTAATCGCAGGGTTTATACTGGATCAAGGAAAAGAATATGAGAAAGCTGTTCCACACAGTGTGACCACCAACTGATACTTGCTATTATTACTGGTTTTCACCTTCTTTTGTTATGTCTATCAAACATGCCTTGATATATAATTTTGTCTCTTAAGTACAGTGGCAGCCCCCATCCATAACCAATTTCTATTTTGAAAGAAAATATAAACAAACATTCTCATATTCAAATCTATCACTTGCGAGTTTGGATAGTGTGAGACAATTAAGCTTTAGAATCTCCTGCAAAGATGAA
This sequence comes from Neogale vison, assembly GCF_020171115.1. NCBI lineage: Eukaryota > Metazoa > Chordata > Mammalia > Carnivora > Mustelidae > Neogale > Neogale vison. Next base: position 92,246,935 of record NC_058093.1, on the reverse strand, counting down.
GATTTGAAAAAAAAAAAAAAAAAGATGAGGATCTGGCCACAGATTAGGTGATTTTCTGAAGGTGAACCAATAATATTGTGATTAACAATGCTACCAAAAAGATGATGGTAAATAATACACATCACAATAATAATGTTGACTGAAGATTTTTTACATGCTAGACTGTATACTGTCTTTTTAAATGTGTTGTCTCCTACCATCTGCACTATAATTGCATAACATGAACATTATACTCATTTTAAGGATGAGAGAAACCAAGGTCAAGTTAGTTATGTTCCCTGCTCCATAATACATAACCATTAGGGATTAGATGAGGAATTCAAATTCAGTTATTATTATTACTATTATTTTTAATTCCAAAGCCTATTTATTTTCCATTATTTTCCCCTGAACTCCTTAAACTCTTGCCTAAGGAAGCATTCAGTCTTCATCTATTGTTTCCTTTAATATATTAGGGTAAATATACCAGTTTCCCACTTCCATGTTCATTCAAGATCTAGAAATTGACCCTAGGCTTATTATTTTATCTTATTTATTAAATAGACGCAGTTGTTTTGTTTTGTTTTTACCAGAATGAAAGTACTTTAGCTTGGAATTCCAGTAAGATAAAGTGAGTCTTATGTTTCTTTAAGTCTAGCAGATGACAAGTTGACTGTTTCTTAGGACACTGTAGCATATATTTACTAAGGCAAGTGGTGTTCTAATAAGCAAACAGAAACATATGGAAAGTGGCAAGCTACTTCTAAATTTTGGGCCTCAGTTTCCCCACCTGAAAAATTAAATTTGTTTGGACCAGGTCATCTATCACCAGCTATTCTAATTATAAATATTATTTAAATAGAACCTCTCTGTCTCTTTCTTACCTTTCAACTTTCCACTTTCTCTCCTTCCTTCTTTCCCTAAATTAGTCATACTAAATACTTTACTTAGCATTAATCATTACACCATGACTGGGCCAACTGCTTCTATATCTCATCAAAAAGCAGAATTTGTTCATGCCTGCTATACAAGAATATTTGCATTATTTGTATTATAAGCAAATGAATCTGACATTTATACCACTGTGGCCTAAATTCTCCTAAATCATGTCTTATGTATGAAATGTGTATGATGTGGAGAGTCTCAAAAAGCTCTTAAGAAGGTTTTCACAGTTGAACAAATCTCTTTGATCTTCTCAAGACTAGAAAGCTGAAAGTGTAGAATATATGAATATTTCTGAAGTTCTCAAAATTACAGGTAATTCAAATGTGGTCTCAGGATTTTAATATGATCAATGAGTGAAGTGATACGAAGTGGATGTCATTTAACTGTTAATGCAGTACATTGCATCTACTAAATTAATCCTGTGAATATTTCATTATGATACAGGATTAGAAAAAGACTCTCCTCCTAGAGTCAACTTGAAAAAATATGATAAATGTAAATCTATGTTTAGACAACTCAGTGTCATTTGAAAAAGTACTGTTTCTTTTAATCAAGATAAAGAGTCATATTGATATGAATACACTAATCGTAGGAGATCTTAACACGCCTCTTTCAGAACTAGACAGATCATCGAAGCAGAAAATCAATAAAGAAACAAGAGCATTGAATGACACATTGGACCAGATGGACCTCATAGATATATACAGAACATTCCACCCTAAAACAGCAGAATACTCATTCTTCTCAAGTGCACACGGAACCTTCTCCAGAATAGACCACATACTGGGTCACAAATCAGGACTCAGCCGATACCAAAAGACTGAGATTATTCCCTGCATATTCTCAGATCACAATGCTTTGAAACTGGAGCTCAATCACAAGGAAAAGTTCCGAAGGAACTCAAACACCTGGAAGCTAAAGACCACCTTGCTTAAGAATGCTTGGATCAACCAGGAGATCAAAGAAGAACTGAAACAATTCATGGAAACCAATGAGAATGAAGACACTTCGGTCCAAAACCTATGGGATACAGCAAAGGCGGTCCTAAGGGGAAAATATATAGCCATCCAAGCCTTGCTCAAAAAAATTGAAAAATCCAGAACACACCAGCTGTCTCTACACCTTAAAGAACTGGAGGATCAACAACAAATCAAACCAACTCCACACATAAGAAGGGAAATCATCAAGATTAGAGCTGAGATCAATGAGGGAGAAACCAGAGATACAGTAGAACGTATCAATGAAACTAGAAGCTGGCTTTTAATGAAATTTTAATGTACCTACATGATTTCACATGGTAAGTGTAATTCTATTTGGCTTATCTAATGCCCCTCACTTGAAGAATAAGAAAGTACCAAAAACCAATCTTGAGCAGAAGCTTTTGCAAGGCTCTACCTATATTTGTAAACTGGACTGTGAAGCAAGTGGAAAAGGGAAGACATTGACAAAAAGGATTTGTGGACTCTGTCCTCCAAGTGCTTAAAAGAGTTGGAGAGAAAAACCGTATGGCAAGCAAAATGGCAGAGAAACATTACAAAGAAACATAAAAATGTGCAAAATAAGCATACGTATTTTAAAGATGTAAATGAATTCACAGGTGATTTGAATTTTCAGAAGATTAAAGAAGAAAGAAGGAGAGGAAGTGAGAGGGAGGGAAGAAGAGAGGAAATAAGGAGGAAAGAAGTGAAGAAGGAAGGCGGGCAAGTGGAAGGAGACAGAGACCATTCACTCAGAGCCACTGGTCCCTCCTGCAGTTTTGAGTTGATAGCACTCCCCGGGGAAACATTCCAGAATGAGGCCCTCATCTAAGTGTTATGGAAGACTGAACTTGGGCAATGGACGTTGATGTCCTTTGATGCACTTCCTTTTCTCTTCTTTTCTCTTCTCCCATTTCTTCATCCTTAGAGTAGACTTTCTGTTTATGCTGACATTTATAAATCCATTAATTTCAAGCATACTTTGACCTTATAAAACTAAGGACCAGAGCATTCTTGATGTGCTGAAAAGTATTTGGAAACAAGGTCAGTAAGGTATCTAACCGATCCTTAAAAATGTGTTAAAGACATGAATGTATTGATGATTTAGTTTGGGGGTTAATTCGCTGCAGGAATCTGTGTGATGGCAGAGACGGAATTGGGAATGTACTTCTGCAGACTGTTGTTCTGTTCTTCAGGTTAGTGAGGGGATAAGGGCAAGAATGTTGCTCTCTGTGTGTGTGTGTGTGTGTGTGTTGTACGTGCATGAGGGATCAGTAATGTGAACAGTTCCACAACACTGGTCAAAGGGGAGAGGACTGGGCAATCTTTGGTAGTCGAACAGGAGTTAGACTCATTTTTGAAAGCCTGGTCATATTACTATTATATATTTTTTCTTTTTATTTGCAGCCGCCCTTGTAGATCTTTCTTGGTTTCCAATTTTTTTCTTCTTTGTGACCTTTAACCCCTCCAGTATCAGCATTTTTCACATGCTAGCAAGTTAGCACTAGGGAGTGAAAGCTGGTTGGAAGAGCATTTGAACAGTAATTTTCTAGATTAAACATACTTCTGAAAAAAAGCAAGAGAGAACTAGTATATTTATTTTTTTCATATTTGATTTTTCTTCCATTTAATCAAGCATAAAGTTTTATCTCCCAGACAGTGGGAATCTCAACAGTGTTTGTTAGATCCTGTCATACCAAACATTTCCACTGACCTTCTTCCCAGCATCTGTGTCTCGATAAAATATCTGAGCCCCAGGGGCTGGGAATCAGAAGGAACAGGAGCTGATTTTGTTCAGGTTTTTTTTTTTTTTTCCTTCAAACTTCAACTAAGGTTCAGTTGCACAGTAGATGGTCATTCTGATATCCTGCACATGCTGAGTTGAAAACATGAGAAAGTGCAAAGGCCCACAGTTGGTGTGTAAGTCATGGACAGGGGTGGGCAGCGTATTCAGAGATTTCAGTTTTTCTCCTTGTTGCCTGCACTTTTGAGGGGCACAAGAAACATGACCGAGTTCATGTTAGTATAGTAGCCTGCTAAGTCATTCTACACTAGGCAGAATTATTCCCAGTGTTGATGAAATCAGGCTATTTTCAAAAGCACTCAGGCAGGCGATTTAAAAAAAAATGTTTATTTACTGCTTATCTATGCCTTTTTATTTTCTTGGTTTATTCTACAACTGAATGAAAAGAAAGGAAATATAAATAACTGTTTATTTTGTTTTTTATTTATTTATGTTTTTAGATTTGATTTATTTATTTGTCAGAGAAAGAGAGCACAAGAAGGGCGAGCAATAGGCAGAGCAGGCAGAGGGAAAAGCAGTCTCCCTGTTGAGTAAGGAGCCCAAGGTAGGACTCAATTCCAGGACCCTGGGATCATGATTCGAGCCAAAGAACTTGCTTAGCCGACTGAGCCCCCTACGTGTCCCTAAATAAATGTTTAAATAATGGTTATGGTCCATATCTTCCATATCTACTCTGGAGTATTATGCCTTCATCAGAAAGGATGAATACCCAGCTTTTGTATCAACATGGTTGGGATTGGAAGAGATTATGCTGAGTGAAATAAGTCAAGCAGAGAAAGTCAATTATCATACGGTTTCACTTACTTGTGGAGCATAAAGAATTACATGGAGGACATAAGGAGATGGAGAGGAGAAGGGAGTTGGGGGACTTTGGAGGGGGAAATGAACCATGAGAGACTATGGACTCTGAGAAACAAACTAAGGGTTTTGGAGGGGAAGGAGGTGGGAGGTTGGGTGAGCCTGGTGGTGGGTATTATGGAGGGCACGTATTACATGGAGCACTGGGTGTGGTACATAAACAATGAATTCTGGAACACTGAAAAGAAAGTTTAAAAATAAAAATTAAAAAACAAACAAACAAATGGACCAATGACATGAAAAAAAATAATGCTTATGGTGATCAACTCTAAGCATCCAAAAATTTAAATAATTTTCAGGATAGACTGATTCTCCTCCTTGCCCCTCTCCCCCATGATATTTAGTTTTCTGTATTTATGACTGGTTAACTCTAACAAGTACCAATGTACTCTTATTTCTAAGTGTGACGGACAGACAGCTTGAGAGAAGGCAAAATGGCAATGGGGAAAGATGGCAGAAACAGACTTTGGAGGCTACCTTTTGACATTTGTTTCAGTGAAGTTTATGATTATTGACTACTAAGGTGTAATTTACATATAATCCAATGTATTCATTTTAAATATATAGCTTAATGAGTTTTGATAAAGGTATATACCCATGTAATAACCAGTGCAATCAAAATATAGAATGTTTTGATCACTACGAAAGATTCCTTTGCTACTTCTCAGTCAACTCCCTTAACATCTCAACTCCTAAGCAAACATGGACCTGCCTCTGTCATTACAGATTAGATTAATCTTCTCTAGAGTTTCAAATAAATGTAACAGTATATTTTCTTTTGAGTCTCATTTCTTTCACTTTACACAGTGATTGTGAGGTTTATGCACGTTGCATGTATCTGTAGTTTGGACCTTATGGCTGAGCGGTACCCTGTTGTATATTGACAAGCCACAATTTATTTGTTCAACTGCTGGTAGTCATTTGGGTTGCATCCAGTTTGGAGATACTATTTATAAAGCTGCTATAAACATTTGTGTGCAAGTCTCTGTGGATACATAGTTTCAAGTCTCTTGGGTAGATACGTACAAGTAGAGTGGCTGGATCATGGGGGAGGTGTATGTACAAGAGTTAAAGAAACAACCAGACCGTTCTTCATAGTACTTGGACCGTTTCACACTCTCACCAGCAAAGCTTGAGAGTTCCAGTTGCTTCCATATCCTTGCCAACATTTGGTATTGTTAGTCTTTTTAATTTCAGCTATGCATATAGGTACAGAGAGGGAGCCTACTATAGTTAACATTTTGCATTTTCTGGATGAATGATGAAGATGGACAGCTTCACAAGTCTTTATTGCCTACTCAAATTTCTTACTTTGTAAAGTGTCAATTGAAATCATTTTGTGCTTTTAATTAAGTTGTCTGTTAACAGAAATGAAATACACTTTAAATACAAGTTCTTTGTCACACATATCTGCTATGAACATTTTCTTATAGTCTATGATTTGCCTTTTCTTTTTTTAGTAGTGTCTTTTGAAGAACAAATGTTTCTAGTTTTTATCAAATGCAATAAATAATTTTTCTAATATGCTTTGTACTTTTTTGTGCCTAAGAAATCCTTGTCTTCCTCAAGATCACAATATTTCCAACTAGAAGTTTTATAGTACATACTATTACATATAAGTCTGTATGCTATTTGAATTAATTTTATGAGTGCTCTGAAGTAAAGATTGAGGTTAATTTTTTCAAGTTGTTCTCACTTCCAACATCATTTATGGAAAAGACATTCCCTTTTTTACTGGTAGTCTGTGAAAAATTAATGTGTGTACCTATTTCTGCATTCTCAATTCTGTTCTGTATGTCTTTTCTTACATCAATATAACACTCTCTTGATTATTCTAGCCCTAAAGTAGAACTTGAAATTAAGAGTTTAAGTCCTTCAACTTTGTACTTCTTAAAAAAGTTGTTTTGGCTATTCTAGGTCCTTTGCATTTTCAATTAAATTTTGGAGTTGGCTTGTGAATTTGTGCAAAAGCATCTGATATGATTTTGGTTTGAATTGCATTTATATTTTAGCAATATGGACTCAACCAATCCATGAAGTGGTGTATCTTTCCATGTATTTAGGTCTTTAAATTTTTAATGGTGGGGGTTGTGTCTAACCCCTCAGCTGCTGGGCAGGAAGCCGAAGGATGCTTCAGAACTTCATTCTGTGACTGAAGAATCCATTGTATGCATATACCACATTAAAAAAAATCTGCTAAAATATCTACCCATCTCTTGATTTTATTTATTGGAGGAGGAGTCAAGATGGTGGAGAAGTAGCAGGCTGAGGCTACTTCAGCTAGCAGGAGATCAGCTAGATAGCTTATCTAAAGATTGCAAACACCTACAAATCCATCGGCAGATGGAAGAGAAGAACAGCAATTCTAGAAACAGAAAAACAACCACTTTCTGAAAGGTAGGACTGGCGGAGAAGTGAATCCAAAGTGACAGGAAGATAGACCCCAGGGAGAGGGGCCAGCTCCCGGCAAGTGGCAGAGCAATGGAGCACAAAATCAGGACTTTTAAAAGTCTGTTCCACTGAGGGGCATCGCTCCAGAGGCTAAACCGGGGAAAGCCCACGCGGGGTCAGCGTGGCCTCAGGTCCCGCAGGGTCACAGAAGGATCGGGGGTGTCTCAGTGTCGCAGAGCTTACAGGTATTAGAACGGGGAAGCCGGCTACAGAGACAGAGCCGACAGTGAGCTCACAGCTCGGGGGTACCTTGAACCGGTCGCAGGCTTGGTGAGTTCAGAGTGCGGCCAGAGGTCAGGCAGACGGGAGTTACTAGGCACTGTTCTCTTAGGGCACACTGAGGAGTGGGGCCCCGGGCTCTCTGCTCCTCTGGGCCGGAGACCAGGAGGGCGCCATTTGTATTCCCGTCCTCTAGAACTCTACGGAAAGCGCTCAGGGAACAAAAGCTCCTGAAAGCAAACCCGAGCGGATTACTCAGTCCGGCCCCTGGTAAAAGCTGTGCAATTCCGCCTGGGGCAAAGACACTTGAGAATCACTACAACAGGCCCCTCCCCTAGAAGATCAATAAGAAATCCAGCCAAGACCAAGTTCACCTACCAAGGAGTGCAGTTTCAATACCAAGGAGAGCAGCAGAATTCCAGAGGAGGAGAAAGCAAAGCATGGAACTCATGGCATTCTCCCTATGATTCTTTAGTTTTGCAGTTAATTTAATTTTTTTTCTTTTTCATTTTTTTTCTCTTCTGCTAAAAAATTTTTAACTTTTACCGTTTTCTTTTTTAACGTTTTTAAACTAGTTTATCTAATATATATATATATATATTTCTTTTTTATACTTTTCTTTATTCGTTTTCTTTTTTAATTCCTTTCTCTTTCCTTTTTTTTTTTGTTTTTTTTGTTTCTTTTTTTTCCCCTTCTTTCATTCTGAACCTCTTTTTATCCCCTTTCTCCCCCCTCACGATTTGGGATCATATTTTCCTGGGGTCGTTGCCACCCTTTAGTATTTTACTTGCTCCTTCCTATACTCTTATCTGGACAAAATGACAAGGCGGAAAAATTCACCACAAAAAAAAGAACAAGAGGCAGTACCGAAGGCTAGGGACCTAATCAATACAGACATTGGTAATATGTCAGATCTAGAGTTCAGAATGACAATTCTCAAGGTTCTAGCCAGGTTCGAAAAAGACATGGAAGATATTAGAGAAACCCTCTCGGGAGATATAAAAGCCCTTTCTGGAGAAATGAAAGAACTAAAATCTAACCAAGTTGAAATCAAAAAAGCTATTAATGATGTGCAATAAAAAATGGAGGCTCTCACTGCTAGGATAAATGAGGCAGAAGAAAGAATTAGCAATATAGAAGACCAAATGACAGAGAATAAAGAAGCTGAGCAAAAGAGGGACAAACAGCTACTGGACCATGAGGGGAGAATTCGAGAGATAAGTGACACCATAAGATGAAACAACATTAGAATAATTGGGATTCCAGAAGAAGAAGAAAGAGAGAGGGGAGCAGAAGGTATACTGGAGAGAATTATTGGGGAAAATTTCCCCAATATGGCAAAGGGAACAAGCATCAAAATTCAGGAGGTTCAGAGAACGCCCTTCAAAATCAATAAAAATAGGCCCACACCCCATCACCTAATAGTAAAATTTACAAGCCTTAGCAACAAAGAGAAAATCCTGAAAGCAGCCCAGGAAAAGAAGTCTGTAACATACAATGGTAAAAATATTAGATTGGCAGCAGACTTATCCACAGAGACCTGGAAGGCCAGAAAGAGCTGGCATGATATTTTCAGAGCACTAAATGAGAAAAACAGCCAAGAATACTATATCCAGCTAGGCTATCATTGAAAATAGAAGGAGAGATTAAAAGCTTCCAGGACAAACAAAAACTGAAAGAATTTGCAAACACCAAACCAGCTCTACAAGAAATACTGAAAGGGGTTCTCTAAGCAAAGAGAGAACCTACAAGTGGTAGATCAGAAAGGAACAGAGACAATATAAAGTAACAGTCACCTTACAGGCAATACAATGGCACTAAAATCATATCTCTCAATAGTTACCCTGAATGTTAATGGGCTAAATGCCCCAATCAAAAGACACAGGGTATCAGAATGGATAAAAAAACAAAACCCATCTATATGTTGCCTCCAAGAAACTCATTTTAAGCCCGAAGACACCTCCAGATTTAAAGTGAGGGGGTGGAAAAGAATTTACCATGCTAATGGACATCAGAAAAAAGCAGGAGTGGCAATCCTTATATCAGATCAATTAGATTTTAAGCCAAAGACTATAATAAGAGATGAGGAAGGACACTATATCATACTCAAAGGGTCTATCCAACAAGAAGATCTAACAATTTTAAATGTCTATGATCCCAATGTGGGAGCAGCCAACTATATAAACCAATCAATAACAAAATCAAAGAAACACATCAAAAATAATACAATAATAGTAGGGGACTTTAACACGCCCCTCACTGAAATGGACAGATCAGCCAAGCAAAAGATAAACAAGGAAATAAAGGCCTTAAATGACATACTGGACCAGATGGACATCACAGATACATTCAGAACATTTCATCCCAAAGCAACAGAATACACATTCTTCTCTAGTGCACATGGAACATTCTCCAGAATAGATCACATCCTCGGTCCTAAATCAGGACTCAACCGGTATCAAAAGATTGGGATCATTCCCTGCATATTTTCAGACCACAATGCTCTGAAGCTACAACTCAACCACAAGAGGAAGTTTGGAAAGAACCCAAATACATGGAGACTAAACAGCATTCTTCTAAAGAATGAATGGGTCAACCAGGAAATTAAAGAAGAATTGAAAAAAATCATGGAAACAAATGATAATGAAAATACAACGGTCCAAAATCTGTGGTACACAACAAAGGCAGTCCTGAGAGGAAAATATATAGCGGTACAAGCCTTTCTCAAGAAACAAGAAAGGTCTCAAGTACACAACCTAATGCTACACCTAAAGGAGCTGGAGAAAGAACAAGAAAGAAACCCTAAACCCAGCAGGAGAAGAGAAATCATAAAGATCAGAGCAGAAATCAATGAAATAGAAACAAACAAACAAAAAACCCCAGTAACAAATCAACGAAACTAGGAGCTAGTTCTTTGAAAGAATTAATAAAATTGATAAACCCCTGGCCAGACTTATCAAGAAGAAAAGAGAAAGGACCCAAATAAATAAAATCATGAATGAAAGAGGAGAGATCACAACTAACACCAAAGAAACACAAACAGTTATAAGAACATACTATGAGCAACTCTATGCCAACAAATTTGACAATCTGGAAGAAATGGATGCATTTCTAGAAACATATAAACTACCAAAATTGAACCAGGAAGAAATAGAAAGCCTGAACAGACCCATAACCAGTAAGGAGATTGAAACAGTCATTAAAAATCTCCAAACAAACAAAAGCCCAGGGCCAGATGGCTTCCCGGGGGAATTCTACCAAACATTTAAAGAAGAACTAATTCCTATTCTCCGACAACTGTTCCAAAAAATAGAAATGGAAGGAAAACTTCCAAACTCATTTTATGAGGCCAGCATCACCTTAATCCCAAAAGCAGACAAGGATCCCATCAAAAAAGAGAGCTATAGACCAATATCCTTGATGAACACAGATGTGAAAATTTTCACCAAAATACTAGCCAATAGGATTCAACAGTACATTAAAAGGATTATTCACCACGACCAAGTGGGATTTATTCCAGGGCTGCAAGGTTGGTTCAACATCCGCAAATCAGTCAATGTGATACAACACATCAATAAAAGAAAGATCAAGAACCATATGATACTCTCAATAGATGCTGAAAAAGCATTTGACATAGTACAGCATCCCTTCCTGATCAAAACTCTTCAAAGTGTAGGGATAGAGGGCACATACCTCAATATCATCAAAGCCATTTATGAAAAACCCACTGCAAATATCATTCTCAATGAAGAAAAACTGAAAGCTTTTCCGCTAAGGTCAGGAACACGGCAGGGATGTCCATTATCATCACTGCTATTCAACATAGTACTAGAAGTCCTAGCCTCAGCAATCGGACAACAAAAGGAAAGTAAAGGCATCCAAATCAGCAAAGAAGAAGTCAAACTATCACTCTTCACAGATGATATGATACTCTATGTGGAAAACCCAAAAGACTCCACTCCAAAACTGCTAGAATTTGTACAGGAATTTAGTAAAGTGTCAGGATATAAAATCAATGCACAGAAATCAGTTGCATTTCTCTACACCAACAACTAGACAGAAGAAAGAGAAATTAAGGAGTCGATCCCATTTACAATTGCACCCCAAACCATAAGATACCTAGGAATAAACCTAACCAAAGAGGCTAAGAATCTATACTCAGAAAACTATAAAGTACTCATGAAAGAAATTGAGAAAGACACAAAGAAATGGAAAAATGTTCCATGCTCCTGGATTGGAAGAATAAATATTGTGAAAATGTCTATGCTACCTAAAGCAATCTACACATTTAATGCAATTCCTATCAAAGTACCATCCATCTTTTTCAAAGAAATGGAACAAATAATCCTAAAATTTATATGGAACCAGAAAAGACCTTGAATAGCCAAAGGAATATTGAAAAAGAAAGCCAAACTTGGTGGCATCACAATTCCGGACTTCAAGCTCTATTACAAAGCTGTCATCATCAAGACAGCATGGTACTGGCACAAAAACAGACACATAGATCAATGGAACAGAAGAGAAAGCCCAGAAATAGACCCTCAACTCTATGGTCAACTAATCTTCGACAAAGCAGGAAAGAATGTCCATTGGAAAAAAGACAGCCTCTTCAATCAATGGTGTTGGGAAAATTGGACAGCCACATGCAGAAAAATGAAACTGGACCATTTCCTTACACCACACACGAAAATAGACTCAAAATGGATGAAGGACCTCAATGTGAGAAAGGACTCCATCAAAATCCCTGAAGAGAACACAGGCAGCAACCTCTTCAATCTCAGCTGCAGCAACATCTTCCTAGGAACTTCGCCAAAGGCAAGGGAAGCAAAGGCAAAAATGAACTATTGGGATTTTATCAAGATCAAAAGCTTTTGCACAGCAAAGGAAACAGTTAACAAAACCAAAAGACAACTGACAGAATGGGAGGAGATATTTGCAAACGACATATCAGATAAAGGACTAGTGTCCAAAATCTATAAAGAACTTAGCAAACTCAACACCCAAAGAACAAATAATCCAATCAAGAAATGGACAGAGGGGGGCGCCTGGGTGGCTCAGTGGGTTAAGCCGCTGCCTTCGGCTCAGGTCATGATCTCGGGGTCTTGGGATCGAGTCCCGCATCGGGCTCTCTGCTCGGCAGGGAGCCTCCTTCCTCCTCTCTCTCTCTGCCTGCCTCTCTGCCTACTTGTAATCTTTCTCTGTCAAATAAATAAATAAAATCTTTAAAAAAAAAAAAAAAAAGAAATGGGCAGAGGACATGAACAGACGTTTCTGCAAAGAAGACATCCAGATGGCCAACAGACACATGAAAAAGTGCTCCATATCACTCGGCATCAGGGAAATACAAATCAAAACCACAATGAGATATCACCTTACACCAGTCAGAATGGCTAAAATCAACAAGGCAGGAAATGACAGATGCTGGCGAGGATGCGGAGAAAGGGGCACCCTCCTACACTGTTGGTGGGAATGCAAGCTGGTGCAACCACTCTGGAAAACAGCATGGAGGTTCCTCAAAATGTTGAAAATAGAACTGCCCTATGACCCAGCAATTGCACTACTGGGAATTTACCCTAAAGATACAAACGTAATGATCCAAAGGGGCACATGCACCTGAATGTTTATAGCAGCAATGTCCACAATAGCCAAACTATGGAAAGAACCTAGATGTCCATCAACAGATGAATGGATAAAGAAGAAGTGGTATATATACACAATGGAATACTATGCAGCCATCAAAAGAAATCTTGCCATTTGTGACAACGTGGATGGAACTAGAGTGTATCATGCTTAGCGAAATAAGTCAAGCAGAGAAAGACAATTATCATATGCTCTCCCTCATATGAGGAAGTGGTGATGCAACATGGGGGCTTAAGTGGGTAGGAGAAGAATAAATGAAACAAGATGGGATTGGGAGGGAGACAAACCATAAGTGACTCTTAATCTCACGAAACAAACTGAGGGTTGCTGGGGGGAGGGGGGTTGGGAGAAGGGGGGTGGGATTATGGACATTGGGGAGGCTATGTGCTTTGGTGAGTGCTGTGAAGTGTGTAAACTGGGTGATTCACAGACCTGTACCCCTGGGGATAAAAATATATTATATGTTTAAAAAAAATAAAAAATAAACAAATTAATAAAAAAATTTAATAATGGTTTGTAGTTTCAAATAGTTCTCACATATTAGTCAAATTTTTCCTTCAGTATTTCACATTTTGGATACTATTATAAATTGAATTATCGACTTAATTTTAATTTTCAAGGGTTTCATATACTGCAATATATACAAATGCGATTAATTCTTGTTTTTGACCTGTTTTCTTGCAACCTTGTTAAGCTCACTTATTAGTTCTAGTAGCTTTTGTAAATTTCTTAGGACCCTCTTTATACACTACCATGTTGTCTGACATTTTGGATACTATTATAAATTGAATTATCAACTTAATTTTAATTTTCAAGGGCTTCATATACTGCAATATATACAAATGCATTTAATTCTTGTTTTTGACCTTTTTTCTTGCAACCTTGTTAAGCTCACTTATTAGTTCTAGTAGCTTTTGTAAATTTCTTAGGACCCTCTTTATACACTACCATGTTGTCTGACAATAAAGATAGTTTTACTTCTTCCCTTCCAGTATGAACTTTTTGGAAAGTCTCACAAAATATCAAGAAAAACTGTACTTAAATTGATACAGATTCTTTAAGAAGGACTGGGCATCTTCCAAGTCTCTTTCCCATGGTTCATTCTTTCTTAACTGCAGGGTGACTTCAGGAAGGTTGTCATCTTTAACATTCTCCAGCACAGGCTTGCCTCCAAGACATCTTTTCCCTTCATTGTCAGGAAGCAGAGATTCTCTATCTGTGGTTTCTTTCTCTCAAGGCCAAGTTCAGGCTGAAGGATGAATTTCTTCCTTCAGGAAGATGAGGAAATAATGAATGACCTTTTCCTATGATGAGATGTTTATAACAGATTCTCATAGCTGAACTTGATCCTGGCAGGTTCAGAGTCTTTGTTAACCCCAAGAGTGATAGCTCAAATAAGAATTCATATGAACCACAGATAGCAGAGAGTTAGTTCACTTTCAATGGACTATGAGAAACTCTGGAGCAGAATTTTTTTCAAAATCCTTCCTCTTGTACATTGGAAAATTCAAACTTACTTATTCACTTGCTAGCAGGCTGAATACATGATCTGGATAAGAATGACAAATGATCAGTTTTCTTTTTTCTTTTAATGAAGAATGGAGATAGGGAACAGAAGAGTGTCCTGGAAATCCAACAAAGCAAACACAACAAATGCACACTGTTATCTCCCACTGGAGCTTTGTTCTCCCAGCAGGGAGGCCTTCTGAGAGCCATCATAACTCAGTTCTTTCAGTTCTGGTAAAAATCAAGCTCACATTACATCATTTTTGTTTTTTGCTACTTGCATTTTAGCACATTGGTATGAAATAATACAGCTGCAAATAAGCACCATCAGTTTAAATTTGGGAAAAAATAAGAAATACTTATTACCTACTAAAATATTAATATATTTATGAATTATCTCAATAAGAAAAGGTTTCTATAGTTGTAAAAAGCTGATAAAGAAGCTGTCAAGCAATAACTCAGACCAGTTTTGATATATCAGTTTGCAAAATATTCTTAGCCAAAGTTGACTCCTAATGGGTCAGGAGTTTATTCATCTGACTTATTTGAAGTTGAAGCCAGTGGTGCTTAGGGTCTGAATGACCCTAGTGATTCTCCATATTGAAACAAGGCCTATAGCCATCTACAGATGAACCAGGTTCTGTATGGCAACAAGCACAAAATAGTTTGCTAGGTGATTTTTTTTTTTTTAATGGAATGCTAAGCAGATCTTTTTTTTTCATGACACAGCCCCTTCATGCAAGGTTCCTACCTCTTTGGTTTATTATCTACCCCAAGCTTTTGCTAGGACTCTTGATGTACATGAGCTATCTGGGAATAATCATGATCTAATAATAAATAGTATTTATTGAACATTTCCCAAGTGTTAAGCACTTTGAATGAGTTGATTTGTTTAATCCTTACAACAATCCCCTGAAGTATGTACTTCATCATTCCCTCTTCTAAAAACAGGAGACTTATGCTAAGAGAGGACAAATAACTTAGCCATAGACACCCAGCAAATCCTGGTGGACCCAGGATCTGCACCCAGTGGTCCAACACCAGAGCTTGTGCTCCCAACTGCTATACCACACTGAATGTGCTGAGCAACTTTGTCCTACAGTACCCAAATCATCTGGAACCAGGATGATCATTATTTTTAAAGTAGTGGAGTGAATTGGTGGAATTACAATGTTTACATACATAAAGATATATCTCCATAGACCTAGACATGAAATAATCCTTTCAGGGTAACCCCTTGACTCTGTCATTTCCAATGGCCTTTGAGACAATGCTTTTGCATGGACTGGTACCTATGTCATGACTTTCTTTTGTTCCTTCTATGTTGAGGATTCCTGTACAGATTTGTGGTCAAGTAGAGTCCTTCTTAAAGTTGGGTATAGGTAAGATAAGTGAAGAATTTTCCTTCTCTAATATATAAAACATTTAAAATGAGGGAGTTTTGAAGTTTGGGCATGAGCTGCAAGGTCTCTGTGTAAGGTTGATTGATGGATGAGCCAGCAGCTCTCCATTATCCTCACATCCTTTCCCCACATCCTGTTTCTTACAGAGGGTGGGAGACCAACCATCCCAGTTGGGTAAAATTTCTGAAAATAGTATTTTGTTTTACTTTTCTTTTTCTTAAACCATAAGTCACATAGAGAGGGTAGTCAAAGGGTAATATTTTAAAAACTGTTTGGCCTCCCTAATGGTAAAACTTGGTAGTGCTTTTGGATAGTGATGTTTATGAAGAATTTTGTAATCTCTTGGAGTCAGTCTTGGTAAGAGACTGGATTTCCTTGAAATGGACAGTACATGTGTAATGGACTCACCAGTATTGTGCCAAACAATAGGGTCTTTTAAAAGACATGGCAGGGCTTAAGGAGTCACAGCTAGAAGGAAATGGAGAAATGGGCCATAAAAATTACTCAAAAGTAGAGGCACCTGGGTGACTCAGTGGGTTAAGTGAAGTGATGGGTTAAGTTAACTATTGATTTTGGCTCAGGTCCTGATCTTGGGGTCCTGAGATCAGGGTCTGTGCCCAACAGGGAGCCTGCTTGAAATTGTCTCCCTCTCCCCTACCCTTACTCACCCTCACGCTCTCTCTCTCTCAAATAAATAATTAAATCTTTAAAAAATTATTCAAAATATTACATGTGGCTGTTCTCTTAGGTGCAGGGTGGAGTCACTTTTATTCTATTTGCCTATAAGCCATCTTCTCAGCTTCTGTAAGTATCCTTCTGCATTGGTTCTCTGAAGAAACTTAACACATAAGTCATGCGTATATGAGGAGATGTAATATACAGAATTAGCTCATTCCCTATATTCAATTACAAAAGCCTGCAAGTCCCAAACCGCAGGTTGTGCTGGCTGATTAGACAGCCTGGAAAGCCCTTGTTCCACTTCGAGGGTGAAGGCAGTCTGCTGCAGAACCAGAAAGAGCCAATGATGCAGACGAAATCTGAAGGCCAAATGCTGGAGAATTCTCTCTTGTTCTGGAAGGTTGGTCTTTTGTGCTATTCAAGCCTTCAGTTGGTACCATGAGGCTCACCCACATAAGGGCAGGCAACTGGCCTTCCTCAGAGTCCCCTGGTTCAAACATTAATGTCGTCCCCAAACACCCTCACATGGACCCCCAGATAATGTTTGACCAAACATCTAGGCATCCTGTGGCCCAGACAGGTTGACACATAAAGTCGCCCATCACACCTGAGGCAGGGAAATGCAGTTGTCATTTGACAGAACCCAGAACACCAGCCAAACACACAACAGCCATAAAACCATATGTTCACACATTTTTTCCAAAAGGAAAGTCTTCAGTCAGCCCTACCTGCTGTCTTCTATCTGGGCTCCTGTGGTGTCTGCCCTGCCTCCCCTGCCCTGTGCAAGATGATACATCAGATGATGACTGTCTGCTCTGCTCCGGGCACTGCCTGTGATGCCCTTCACTGACACTAATCCTCTCTTTCGCTTCATTGTTCTATTTGTCTCTGAGGCCCTAAAGCAGGAGCTTTATGTTCAAACTCTCCTGATCGAGGCAGGGACACAAAATGGCAAGACAGACTGCTCTGAGTGCAGAGAGTTATACAGATGACTTACCAATCAGCTCCCCAGGACCCAAATTTCTTATCATGGGGACATAAGCCGAGGAGAGTTAGATCTAGCTTCTTGGGACCCTGCTCTTATCAGACCCCCTCTCTTGCCCTCAGCCAGCATTATAAAGGCCATTGGCTGGAAGATGGTTGCACATGCTAGGTACCATTGATAGTACAGTTTTCCTCTTCCGTTCCTGTTTCCAGTTCTACACACTCAGCTCTGTTGCTCCACCCCGCTGCCCAGCACATCCCTTGTTGGCAGTTGGTTTTCTAAGGTCCCACACTGTGCCCCCCAACAGTTCATGAGGTTCCCAAGCTCCAGACATAACCCCCTCTCTGGCTTCATTAACATATATTTGTCCTCTGTGTCATCCTTTCTGAGTATTGTCCCCACCTGGGCCATTAGCAAGTTGATTTGGAATGAGGTGCTAATAGTATTTACCAGCTCTGCTGCCTGTCTTAGATAATACTCACAAAGAAGGGCTGCCTTCAGCTTGTTTTTGCCTGTTTGCATCTCTACTTTTTTAATGTCACAAAGCACAGTGCTTTTGCTTTGGGATAAAATCTCTACCACTTTCCCTTTCATTCCATGTAATTTAGCACATACCTTTTGAGTACAGAAAGCGTATCAGCCATCATCATCCCTAGGGCTCTCTGGGCTCTGAAGGTGAGGACACAAAACCATACCATCAAGTAGCTTTCAACTGAAACAGAAATGCAGACATGTCTACACAAATCGATAACCTCAGGGAAGGTGTCTGTGCCATATTAGAGTTACAAATTGCTCTGAGAGCCCTGAGGAACGGATAATTAATTCCAGCTGGGACGAAAGCTTCAGTTTTACATGTTCAATTCACTTACACTTCACGTATGAAAAAATACCTGCTAAATGAATCTATGCCTGCCTCTTGAGGAGCAGCTCCCTTTTTACACACTTAATATGCAATTACACTGCATATGGTTGGTCAAGGAGCTTGTTTAGAAGACAGTCCTCAGGCCTCAGTGATTGAAGATGGTCCCCCCGATGTTCTGGGCCAGTGGGACTAGATTATCCAAGTCAAGCCTCCTTGGCTTATGCTTAAGCAACATGAACAAAACAGTGGGTTGAAGTTACTACCATCCACAAAAAAAAATCCCATTTCTTTAAAGACATCGATAAGCTAAAAAGATAGTGGCTCACTGCCAGAGCAGTTTTGGGAAGACAACCTGAATCAGATACACCAACAGAATACCCAGTCATTGGGGCGCCTGGGTGGCTCAGTGGGTTAAGCCGCTGCCTTCGGCTCAGGTCATGATCTCAGGGTCCTGGGATCGAGTCCCGCATTGGGCTCTCTGCTCAGCGGGGAGCCTGCTTCCTCCTCTCTCTCTCTGCCTGCCTCTCTGCCTACTGGTGATCTCTCTGTCAAATAAATAATAAATAAAATCTTAAAAAAAAAAAAAAGAGAGAAAAGAACACCAGGCATCAAAGCCACTTATCTTGGGGGGGCATTTGTCCCTGCTATATCCTTTCTTTATGTGCAGCCTTTTGGGACAGGAGGGAGAAAAGCCAAAGCCTGAGGACTGGTGTGTGGCGGAAGGGGTGGACACTAACAGCATAAGTACGACAAGAACTGAACCTATGATTAGGAATGTCAGATAAAATAGGTTGTCTAGTTAAATTTTAATTTTAGCTAAACATTAAAAAAAACTTTTTAGTTTAATTATGCTCCATATAATATCTGGGGGAATACTTAAATTTAAGAAATAGGATTTTTTGTTAATCTGAAATTCAAATTTAACTGGGTATACTTATAAATGCTAACCTCACACCCTGAATTTCGCTTTGAGTAGAACAGAAGAAAAATTAATGAATATCACCTCTAGGATTTTGTGGTCATACGTTACACATTGCTGGAGTGGTTCAAGGAACTACTACCTTTGAATTTGGATTAAAAAGGTCACGCGTGGTAGTTTCCCAGGCACCTGGAAGAAGCAGGCACAATATCTTATTGGCAGAGGACAGAGTAAGTCCTGGCCCCAGGGAACCCTCACAAATAATTGTCCAAAAGCAATAATCAGCAAACTATCAAAGATAACTGGGAACACAAGGAAACAAGGCAACCTGAAAAAGAATCAGCAGAAATAAGAGTGATGGCACCAAGATGGTGCAACAGGAGTCCTCCACCCACACCCAACAGAAGTCAATAATGTGTGAGCTCCGCAACTGCTGAGGCATCCACTTAAGAAACGAGCAACACCGTGGAAGGTACAAAAACCCTGGGAACAACTGCACAAAAAGGGAAGGGAGAGCAGCTCTGTTGTGCCTGTATCTTCCCAGCCCCCACGCCAGCACTGCTGGGTGCCAAAAGACCACTTTACAAGTGCAAGGAGTTCTTTACTTGAAAAGGAGAGCAGAGTAAGTGACCAGCATCCTGAGCTTTTCAGGATGCCTCATCAAGGACCCATGTCAATTTTATCCCGCTCAGAAAGCAGCAAAGCTGAGACATATAGAGACAGCTGGGAACAAGGAAGATGAGCAAGGGCTGCCAATATCAGTAACACAGCAGGAGTGACTACAGTTCCTGACCTGCTATGAAAAGGACCCCAGCACCTTCTACCCTCTGAAGGAACTGATGGTTGGCAAAACTCCCGAGAACTTCCTGCAGAGTTCATCAGTTTCCAGATACTTGCATTCACCAATGTCAGCCACCCGAGTGTCTCCCTAACTTCCCTCCCCAAACTGGAGCCTGGGATCTGCCCAGGCAGCCAGCCAGACCTCTGCAGCAGAGTGAGTGCAAGATACCAGTGTAGAGGGGCGCCTGGGTGGCTCAGTGGGTTAAGCCTCTGCCTTCGGCTCAGGTCATGATCCCAGGGTCCTGGGATTGAGCCTCACATCGGGCTTTCTGCTCTTCAGGGAGCCTGCTTCCCTCTCTCTCTGCCTACTTGTGATCTCTGTCTCTCAAACAAATAAATAAAATCTTTAAAAAAAAAAAAAAGATACCAGTGTAGACACCATGGTGGACCCCATGTGTGTGTGTGCGCACGCATGTGTGTGTGTGTGTGTGTGTGTGTGCAGTTGGGGCTAGCCTCCGAGCTGTGCTCCTGTATGTTGCCGGCCTGGTACCTCTCATTGGTCTCTGCTGCTGTGTGTATGCTGATGAGATCCTGATGTCATGGAAGTACGTGCTGACAGCCAAGGCCCCACAACTGCTGTGGGACCAGATTTGGCTTTATCTCCACTCATTGGCCTGCACCACTGGAATAACCCACAGATAGTCCCTCCAGCTATGCACCTGCACACTTTGGCCTGATTCCCTTCTTCTTCCACTGCGGGTATGCACCTGTGAGGACATGCACCTGGAGCCACAGGGGTGCATGCCTACAGCCAGAGCCTCTGCACCAGCCAACATACCTGCATTTGGCCCTGGTCCCCACTGATATATGTGTCTGTGACCAGTCCCTGCCACTACACACACATCTGTATTTAGTCCCTACTGTGGGGCTGTGTACACCACCAGTTCCTGCCAGCCACACTGTCTGCCCTAGTCCATAACAATCTGGATGCTGGAGATGCTGGACTGGAGATCGCAGTAGCTCTCGAAAGCACTCTGCTCCCTGCCCCCCCAAACCCAGGTGCTACCAAGGACCATGCAGTTATTGATGCTGGGACTCCAACAGCATGAGTTGATGAGACGCCATGTCTCACCCCAGACCCAGAGCCACCACACACCTTGGCACTTAATACCCACATCAGGAGATTCTGGATCATGGAATGTTCTAGCACATCCCCACCTACTGGTAGAAGGCCTTTCCTTACTGAAGTTAGTCTATGAAGTCAGGAAAAGGTGACTGTTTCTTCAAATATGCAGACACCTACACAAGCTACAGGGGTCATAACAAATCAGGGAAACATCACACCACCAAAGGGACACAGTAAATTCCATTAACTGACCCGAGAGAAATGGAGATTCAAGAATTGTCCAACAAGGAATTCACCATGATTGTTTAAAAATGCTCAGAGAGTTGCAAAGGAACATGGATAAATTTAACAGAATAAGGAAAACAATTCAAAAGCAAAATGAGAAGTTCCACAAAGAGATAGAAAACTTAAGAAAGACATAATAAATTCTGGAGCTGAATACCATGAATGAATTATAAATTTAATAGGGTCTCAGTAACAGACTGGACCAAATACAGGAAAGAGTCAGTCAGCATGAAGACAGATTATTCGAGTTTAGCTAGGGGAAAAAAGGGGGGGAGAAAAATCTTATGGAATTTATGGACACCATCAAGAAAAATAATCTATGTATCATTGGAGCCCCAGGAAGAGAAGAGAGAGCTTATTTAAGGAAACAATATCTAAGAACTTGAAGAGTTCTTCCAAGAGAAACTTGGGCATACAAGTTCAGGAAGCTAATAGGTCACTCCATAATTTCAATCCAAAATGAATTTCAAGTTACATTATGATAAAACTGACTAAAATCAGAAATAGACTCTGGAAAGCAGTATGGAGTTTCCTCAAAGAGTTAAAAATAGAACTATCCTATGATCCAGCAATTGCACTGCTAGGTATTTATCCAAAAGATATAAACATAGTGTTTCAAAGAGGCACATGTATCCCAATGTTTATAGCAGCTTTATCAATAATAGCCAAATTATGGAAAGAACCTATAAATCCATTGACAGATGAATGGATAAAGAAGATGTGTGTGACAAACCATAAGTGACTCTTTTTTTTTTTTTTTTAAAGATTTTATTTTATTTATTTGAGAGAGAGAGACAGTGAGAGAGAGCACGAGCGAGGAGAAGGTCAGAGAGCGAAGCAGACTCCCCATGGAGCTGGGAGCCTGATGTGGGACTCGATCCCGGGACTCCAGGATCACGCCCTGAGCTGAAGGCAGTCGTCCAACCAACTGCGCCACCCAGGCGTCCCCATAAGTGACTCTTAATCTCACAAAACAAACTGTGGGTTGCTGGGGGGAGGGGGGTTGGGAGAAGGTGGGTAGGGTTATGGACATTGGGGAGGGTATGTGCTTTTGGGTAAATTGGAAGGGGAGGTGAACCATGAGAGACTATGGACTCTGAAAAACAATCTGAGGGGTTTGAAGTGGCGGGGGGGTGGGAGGTTGGGGTACCAGGTGGTGGGTATTATAGAGGGCACGGCTTGCATGGAGCACTGGGTGTGGTGAAAAAATAATGAATACTGTTTTTCTGAAAATAAATAAATTGGGAAAAAAAAGAAGATGTGTGTGTGTGTGTGTGTATACATATACATATATGTACACACTGGAATATTACTCAGCCATCAAGAAGAATTAAATCTTGCCATTTGCAATGATGTGGATGGAACTAAAGAGTATATTATGCTAAGCAAAATAAGTCAGTCAGAGAAAGACAAATACCACATGATTTCACTCAAATGTGGAACTTAAGAAACAAATGGATGAACATGGGGAAGGGTAGGAAAAATAAAAAAGGTAAAAACAGACAGAGAGACAAACCACAAGAGACTCTAAACTATAGGAAACAAAGTCAGGGTTGCTGGAGGGGAGCTGCGTAGAGAGATGGGGTAATAGAGTGATGGGTACTGAGGAGGGCACTTGATATAATGAGCATGGGGTGTTATATGCAACTGAAGAATCACTAGATTCTGAAACTAACACAGTATATGTTAACTAAATTGAATTTAAATAAAAACATTAAAAAATTAAATAGAGAATTTTTAAAGCAGCAAGAGAAAAAAAATTATCTCATGCAAAGGATGTCCTATAAGGCTGTCAGTGGATTTCTCAGCAACAAGGCCATGGGCCATGAATATATAGGATGATATATTTGATATATTCACATGCTGAGAGAAAAAAAAAACCTCCAAGAATACTTTATCCAATAAAGTTGTCCTTCAGACATACAAGTGAAAGAAAGACTTTCCCAGACAAACAAAAGCAGAGGGAATTCATCACCACTAGACCTGACCTACAAACAATACTGAAAGGACTTCTTCAAGTTAAGTGAAAGGATGTTAACTAGTAAAATAAACACATATGAACAAATGAACACAAATGAACACAAATGAACACATATGGAAATAGGAAACACCCTGGTGGAAGCAAGTATGTGCCACATTCAGAATACTCTAATACTGTGATATGGTGGTGTATTAACCACTTAACTCTAGTATAAGGGTTAAAGGACTAAAGTATTAAAAATAGCCATAGCTACAATAATTTGCTAATGGATACAGAATATAAAATATGTAAATTATGTTATACAAAACATACACTATAAGGGGGAATGAAAGGGTAAAGTTGTTGCATGTATTAGAAATTAAGTTGTTATCAGTTTAAAAGACTGATATATATATATATATACACACACACAAATATGTATGAATATATGTGTGTCTGTATATATATATGTATATACATATATATATATGAATGATGATGTTTCAAGTAAGTCTTAGTATAACCACAAAACAAAAACCTATAGTGCATACAGATAAGATAAAGAGAACGGAAGGGCCCCTGGGTGTTTCAGTCGGTTAAGAGTCCTGGGATCGAGGGGTGCCTGGGTGGCTCAGTGGTTTAAGCCTCTGCCTTCAGCTCGGGTCATGATCTCAGGGTCATGGGATCGAGCCCCACGTCGGGCTCTCTGCTTAGCGGGGGGGCCTGCTTCCCCCTCTCTTTCTGCCTGCCTCTCTGCCTACTTGTGATCTCTCTCTGTCTATCAAATAAATAAATAAAAATCTTAAAAAAAAAAAAAAAGATTCCTGGGATCGAGTCCGGCATCAGGCTTCCTGCTCAGTGGGGAGCCTACTTCTACCTCTCCCTCTGCCTGCTGCTCCCACACTTGTAAAGCAGAATATTAAAATCACATCTTTAGGAGGTAGGCTGTACTTGTCTAGAAAATTTATATACTTGAATTCTTGTTGATTGACAATGGTTAAATTAATAAAGCATTACTGTGCCTTGTGCATACAGAACATGTTGCTGAAATGAAAAGTAATGTGCATATAAGGAATATTTATGAGTAAATATCAGATAAATACCTCCCAAAATATTCTTTGCCTTTTAGGAAAATCACTTCAATTAAGGACTTCCAGGAACCCTTTGCATATTGTAACTTTCTGGTTCATATCCTATTGAAGAATCACCTCTTCACCTAATAAAGGAATACATAATACAATGTGTAATAAATTTCCTCACTGTATTCTATGTTGAGGCATTTGCCTTGAAGCTGAAACATATTGTCCAGGGAAGTCGAAGGTGAATTCCATCTAGAATAAAGCAGCCTCCTTGGTCTTTGAGTTTCAAAGTAGACTTTTTAAAGTTTTAAAGTCCATAGCTAGATAATAGTCTAAAATCAATGCTTTTGATTTTCAAGTTTCACTAGGAGTTGGGTTTATATACTCCAAACCAGATGGAATGGAACTTACATATTTTCTAAACATCATAGTATAGGCAGAGCAAAATTAGGTGTGTGTATATATATATATATATATATATATATATATATTTTTTTTTTTTTTTTTTTTTTCCTTACTGCTTAAAGAGGGTTAAAACCATTCTGGGTTTGAGGAGGAGAGGAAAACTAATTGGACCCCAATGTCCTGGCTCCTTTCTTTCTTTTTCTAAGTTACAAATAACGGCCTCATATGAGATTTCCTTCTCTTCCTTGAATGGGTTATAGGTAAGTCTGGGACCAGGCTCATACGTTTCTGATTTTCTCGATCTTTGGGGACTGGTCAGAGACTGCAAAGTTAGGACCCCCAGATATTTTGTCTCTGACTGTGACAACCTCATCGATTTATCCAGTGTGCCTTATAAATATGGCTATTCTTAATGAGTGACATGGCCCAAGAGAAATCGGAAAACATTGTCTTATAGAAAAATAAATGTGAACCAGGATAACGAGATGGTTTACTTTCTTAAAAAGGTTAACTGATCTATCAGTCTAATACCTCACTAACACCTGAGTCATGTATGGAATTATTAAAAAAATTACAGACTCTTGGTTTTCCATGCAGGGGTGAAAGGAGTGAGATGGGCGGGTTCATTGGCTTTGTAAACTCCGCAGGTGACTGGATGCTCTATCAAGCTCAGTGCTCTTGACTTCAGTTATCTAGAAATGAATTTCCACCTGATTCCACCCAAGGATGAGCTCATCCTTTCTGCCCCCTTTTTATTTGTAAAGAGCCATAGGGAAATTCAGAAGGGCATTTTCCAGAGCCCTCAAGAGAGGATTTTTACTGAAAGAGCCACTAAATCAAGACCTTCTGCTTTGTGATCATCTTGTTCAGGAGGGGCTTAAAAGCTCTGTTCTTTAGAACAAAACCAAATGAAACCTCCACTCGGGGGTCTCAGCCAGGAGAGCTGCGGCCTCACCAGTGTCCGCGCAGATATGCGCAGCTGCAGGTGGACTATCGCAGGATGGGCAATCACTACTTTGCTCCCCCCACCACATATGTTCATTCCTCAGCAAATGTGTGATTCTCAAGGCCATAAAAAGCTCTCCTGAAATTTGGTTTAGTGCCACTCTGTGAGTGAATTCATTTATGGCATGGGAAAGTAGGCATCTGTGCATTTCTAATAGCGAAATTAAATAGTTCTTTACTTTTCCAGACTTAGCAGGATACAGGGATTGGTATTGGAGCTAGGGTTTACTGTCTCCTGTGGATAGACACTCTTTCTAAAAATAATGAAAATCTGATTTAAAATCCTTAAAACACAAAATTTGATACTTCCTTTATTTTGTCTTACTAATCTATTGAGGACTCAACTCAAAACTGTTCCTGTATGTGTCGTTTCTTCAGCCCACAGTGGTTTCTCCTTATTCTGCATTGGGCAGATCCCTGGGCAGGTTGTACATTGCCTGTCTCCAGGGGAGCTGATGACATCATATATTTTGTATATCATCCTTGTATATTTGTGTAATACAGATCAGATAGAGGTAAGGTGTTCCATGTAAGAGGCACGATTTTCTAATTTGCATCGAGGCAGGATATGGTCTTGTGGTGGTGCTGCCTTATTCTGACCTTTTATGTTACAGTGTGGTTAACAGGATGCTGTAAATCTTTGTTTATTTTGAATCAGTACATTTGCATGTTTTTCTTTCCAGTAAAAGTATGAGTTTCTCAGATTAGAAGCTTACATTTCATATCTGTTTTTACTGCTAGCCCAAATAAAAGGTGAGGATATAGTGTGTTCTCAATAGAACATTGTTAAACTGAGTCATGGGCACATGGAATATTAATGGTAGAAAAGACATCTGTAATTCCAAGGGATCTTGTTGAGGACCTTGTCATTGAGATCAAGCCCAGTTAGAGATTCTTAGGACAGCATTTTTTACCTTACTACAATTTGATTTATACTTATAGAACATTGTAGATTTAATTTTTGGACTTTGCTATTTTTCCCCAAGAATTTAATAAGAAGAATAATGTTTTTCACATTTTGGCCATTCAGAAGGCCACTACATCATTTTGGGATTGTTTTTAGCTCTATATAGCAGAAATCTCATTGCAGTAGTTTAATAAAATAGGGGTCCATTTTTCTCATGTTATAAGGCCTGGGGGGTAGGTAGTTCATGGCTGGCCAGCTATTTAAGGAATGAGGCTCCTTTCTTATTCCTGCTCTGTCATCTTTAGCATGTGGCTATTGTCCCCATGGATGCAATATGGCAGTTGCTGCAACAGGTATAATGCTACAATCCACACAGGAAAATGGGAAAGGGAAGAACACAATGAGCTGGTTCTTTTTGAAACACTATTTCCAGGATCTTCTTTTTTTTTTTAATTAAATTTATTTATTTTCAGCATAACAGTATTCATTATTTTTTCACCACACCCAGTGTTCTATGCAATCCGTGCCCTCTATAATACCCACCACCTGGTTCCCCAACCTCCCCCCCACCCCTGCCACTTCAGATTGTTTTTCAGAGTCCATAGTCTCTCAGGATCTTCTTTCAAAATCTTTCACTTAAACTTCTTTGGCAGGGACTATGTTATATGGCCAACCTTCTTGGAGAGAGAATCTGGAAACGTTTTTAATTAAGTATACAGAAGTTTTTTTGGAAGGAAGAAAGGGAGAATATATTTTCTGCTACACCTGATATTACAGTTTTTAAGAGTCTTTTTATGGTGTCATTTGGCTTTATTTTTCCAAGCTTACTTGCTTATTTATTTATTTGAAAAGATTTTATTTATTTGACAGAGAGACAGACACAAAGAGGGGGAGTGGGAGAGGGAGAAGCAGGGCCTCCTGTGGAGCAAGGAGCCTGATGCTGGGTTAAATCCTGGTTGGGCTAGACACCCATCTATGGGGGATTTGAATGACTAGGAAGTGACCATGAGGGGACAAGAGAAAAAAAGTGAGCCGAGGCATGGATTGAGTTTGAGGATACTAATGTATGTAGTACATATACTATTGTAATGTATGTAGTCCCTTGGCAGGCCAGTTTAGAAAACTCTCAGGAAATATTGTGTGTGTCTCTCTGTAACATACTTTTAACTTCTTACTTCATTGATGGGAAGATCTAAATCTGATCTCAGTTTCCCGTGTCTTGCTTACTTTGCACCTTTAGCCAAGGAAGCTGTAGGTATAAAGCTGACATGCAGTGGACCAGTGGAAATCAAGACAGAGCAAGACTGGTTCCACTGCTTATAAAACATGTAGAATTTCCTTCTACTATATTCAAATTTCAATCATTTTAGTTTTACATAGACAAATATGATTTGTCTTGTTATTTTGTTTTATTGGTAACTTTTTGTTTTGGAAAATTTCAGAATCAAAAGCAGAGGGATAGCACAATAAACCCCATGTGACCTTCACTCAGTATCAATAATTGTTAACATATAGCCAGTCATGTTTCATGTACAGTGATACACATTCTTTTTGCAAGATTATTTTGAAGGAAATTTATAAAATCTTGTAATTTTTCATAAATGTTTTAGTATGTATCTCTAACATTTGAGAATCTTAACCTAGGCTATATTTAGATTTCCCCACTGTCCAAATTTTGTTTAGGTTTTTAAATGAGGATCTAAATAAGAAAAAATACATTGTAGAGACGTCTGGATGGTTCAGTAGGTTAAGTGTATACCTTCAGCTCGGGTCATGATCCCAGCGTCCTGCGATCAAGTCCAGCATCGTGCTCCTTGCTCAGCAGGAAGCCTGCTTCTCCTTTGCCTGCTGCTCCCCTTGCTTGTGTTCATTTGCTGTCTTTCTGACAAATAAATAAATAAAGTCTTAAAAAAAAGAGAAAAATACATTATAATTCATTGCAATGTTTCTTAAATCTTTTAGTCTACAAGGTCCCCTCTTTCTTTGTTTCTTCTTGCCGTTGATTTGCGGACAAGTCCAGGCTAAATAACATGTCCCTTATTCTGCTTTTTGCTGTCCACTTTTCCATGGTATCATTGTATTTGCTTCTCTGGGGCTTGTTTCTCCTACAAGCTGATTGTTAGATCAGAGCTCATGACCAGATTCAAGTTCAAGTGTAATAATTTTTGTTTTGAAGGAATTGAAATCATTCTTTAAGAATAAATGTAACTGTTATTTTCCTTGTGAAATGTTCCTTACAGATAACAGTTTCTTAACTCAATGTTAAAAGAAAAATACTTTGAATCAAAGGATTATCATCTTAAATCTCAAGCAGTTTGACATTTGAAACTCACTTTTTTTTTCTCCTGCCAGCTTTAATTTTCTTCTGTGTCACACTCAACAGATACTCTCTAAATAAAACAAACATTATAATGATTAAATTTTCTTTTTCTCATTCCTCAATTTAAGGCTTCTTGACTTATTATGGCTGCTAACTATCTGGTAATTCTGCTTTTGCCTATATGATTATGTTACTTAGCTGTATATTTTTTCTATTAACTAAGTTAGCCCATATTTATGTATAATTAATTCAGATTGAATTGAAAGGTTACTCTCATCAATGTAAAAATATTTCTTGTATTAGACATGTTGACATGTCATTAAATTTTCTTTAAACCAATTATACGAATGTGACTCTTTACTAACAATAAGTAAGGGCTCATCTCACCTGTTTTAATCAGAATCACTTGTAAGTATCAAACTGTATGCAAATTTACCTTGAAATTGGGTCAGTCTCTTAAACCTTCCTTCTTGACTAGTCAGAACTTTTCTGTGCTGACCTATTTTTTTTTCATCACGTAGTGAAAAGGGCTATGTGATCATGATTTAGAATTACATTACTATACATGATCAATTTATGAATTCTCAACTTGCATATATTTAGTCATCTTAAAATGACATGTATTTGTAATTTTTTGTTCTAGTTCTAATTTAAGCTACTTCATGGTAGTTGTCTGAAAACTTTTTTTAAACCATGGAATCTGTTTTATTTTGTTTTAGGTAAATGTTTTGTAAGAAGTCTCTCTAAAAACATAAATACAGGAGACCGGGTCAGTTTGAAGTGGAGGCCAGGAGCCCCCTGCACAGCACCTCTTTTTCCTCTGTAAGCACCTTAAGCATCTTGCATATTTACTAACGCTCACTGAGCATCACTGGAAAATAATGTCTTAAGGTGTCCCAGGCTCCATATTTTTCCGTTATTTATGGAAGGTCTCTGTGTTGAATATGGAAGTGTTTAGGGCTTTTTGTTCTGTGTTCCTCTCTGACCTGCTCTTCCTAAATGGTTCTTTCATAGGAGTAAGTTAACCTCACACTGATAACTGGTTTCTCACCTCAGTTCCAGAGTTGATCACAAAATGTCAATTTGACCTTATAAATCTTCTGAAATACTTTATGGGAATTTTAAAATTAGCTGTGATTCAGAAATTCTCATTTAACAAAATGTTTCGAATGCTGTTTAATGAATCCATCTTGTAACACTCTAGAGAAAAATCCCTATAACCTGGTTGTCACCGTGCATTGTGAATTCAAAAACTCATCAATTGTCTTTTGGTCAGCAGCCTAAATTAAATTAAGCGATCTTTCTAATTAAGACAGAAATGCAGAGCACTTCATGTAATCGATGAATTGTAACTGAAAAAAGATAATTAAATTTGGAGTTCATCATCTAAAGTTGAACTGGTAAACTTTGATTCCCCAAAATTTGAATTTAGCATATTTTGGATTCAACACATTTCCAGAGCTCTCCACCTCCCTCCTCATTTTATATTTATTTGTTTCTCAGATTCTCTTCTCTAATTTATCCAGAATGCCAATTTCTAGTAAACTTTACTTTTAGCAAAATATTTATAAATAGGATCCCTTTCAGCACCTTAAAGGCAATCAGACAAATTTTAGTTCTTGTAAGGGTGTGTCAAATAGCCTGATGTATAAATCTAGGCTTCCTTTATCATGGTCCTACCCTTTGATTTCAGCTGATATTCTTAATGGTCTAGAGGTGATATTCAAATGGCTAAATGGAGATTGGAGACTAAGGAGTGCACTTGTGATGAGCACAGGGTGAGGTATGGAAGTGTTAAATTACTATATTATATATCTGAAATGAATCAAACACTGTAAGCTAACTAACTGTAATTAAAATAAAAATTTTTTAAAGCCCACAAAAGGACTTATTAAACAAAAACAAAATGTTTAACCATTGGTATGGCATGAACACTAATCAGTCAGAACAGACACTAGTCATAACATATGGTTAGATCATTTTTAGAGATCAGAAGATGCTGAGGTGGCCCAGGTAGGAGCATAGTCGTTGGTCACACTAGACATAGAACGAGTATTTCAGTGTTTTAACAGCTGGTGTAGTGGAAGCAACTGTTAGGTTCTTTAAGGATTGTTTCAGTTGAAAAGAACCATCCCTTACTAGGATTGCACAAACTCAATGACTGATGGATGATGGAGCTTAAATGTCTGATCTTTTTCCTCCTATTTGAGATTTCTCTGTGTGGGACTTCTAGATCCAGAGACCCCATGGGACTGGCTAAAGTTGACATTTTGCCTAAATTGCAGCTTTGTTTCTCCTTCTGACTAATCCTTCTTCTTTTTCCTTTTTTCCTTAAGTGTAATCTCAAGGGCTTTCCCTAGTGAAAGACCCACCAGGTAAAACACCATCTCAGATGGTCCAGTTCAGGGTTGTAGGGGGACCCTGAACTCTCCTCCTCCACAGAGCAAGCAAATTATACCTATTCATAGAACAATTCCTCCTGAAGAAGTACAGAGGGCTGACTGAACAGCTACTGAACAGCCCTAGAGAGAATAGCAAGAGAACAGCAGGAAAGATGGATGGAGACATGGTAACAAAGGGGACTCCCCACCACACACACACACACACACACACACAGGAAAGGGCAGTGGGGAGGGATAATACTGAGGGAGGAGAACAGAATCCTGTCCTTGGACACATAAAGAAAGCATTGCAGTTTAAAAGAGCAGCTAACATATAAAAGAGACAATACTAGAACTCTGCCAAGTGGCAGAGGAGCCGTGGGGAAGCTCTCCTGCTCAGAGGTACTGGAGATCAACAGGGTTTACATTCTCAGCCCCCCTTACATGCCTAGACAGGAGCAAGGTCTAGAAGCTATAATAGGCAGATCCAGTTGTCTCAGTGAACTTGTGACTTCAGTGAGCCCAGGCTCCACTGTCCATACCACCCCTAGTCACATGCAGACATAGAAAAAAGCCATGGTGTAAAAGGGCTGAGGAACTGTAGGAGCCCTCTCTATTCCTACATGTCAAAAGCTCAGACTAGAGCAGATTCTGGCTGCCATTAAGGATCAGGGTCAGACCCTATAATTAGTAGATCCTGATGCTGATGGGTCAGATCATCTCAGGAAGCTGGTGACCTCAACAAGCTCATGATCTTCAAGCTCACACTAGCACCATGGAACACAGAAAAAAAGCGGTAGTTTAAAAGGGACAAGGAACTGTGATAAGGTTCCCCAATCCTCTGCCTTAAAAGCGCAGACCAGATCAGGGCCTGGATGCCATAACAGGGAGGTTCAGACACTGTAATTAGAGGGCCCAACACCATATCTAGGCACCGATCCAACTAGTGGATTTGGTAGTCACAGGGAAGTTGCAACCTCAGTGAACCCAGAGTCCTCATGCCCACATCAGCCCCAGTCACACCGTGGTACAGAAAAAAAGCCATGGTTTCAAAGAATAGAAAAACTGTGGGACTATTCTCTCCCCCACCACCCTAAAAGGCCAGGCCCGAGCAGAATCTGGCTCACACGGAACTTGTGACCTCAACCAGTTAAGGGTCCACAAGCCCCAACCAGCCTCCCTATAGTGCTGGGTCCCAGAAAATGAGCCATGGTTTTGTGTGTGTGTGTCGGTGTGTTTAACTATTTAAAATTTAAACTATTTAAAATGTTGTCTCCTCTTATTTTGTTTTTTTTTTTTTCTTTTGGTTTTGTTCTTTTTCTCTATTTTTTTTCTTTCCTTCTTTTATTTTACTGTTTAATTTTTTATTTTATTATTATTTTTCTTTATTCTTTCTATAAATGAGTAACTAGTATGTACAGCCACAGCTCCAGTCAGTCAGGAAAAATCGCCAAGTGCACACAGTCTCCATAAGGGACAACATACACAAGACTACTTCTTCAACTTTCGGAGAAGTAATTGTTTCATCTAATCCACAGAAACAAACATAGAAAGTCAAGCAAAATAAAGAGATAAAGAAATATGCTTCAAAGGAAGAACTGGAGAAAACATCAGAAAAAGAACTAAATGAAATAGAGAGAAGCAAAATGCCTAATAAAAAGTTTAAAGTAATCATTGTAAAGACACTCACTGGGCTGGAGAAAAAAATGGAAGGTTTCAGAGGCCTTCAATAAACAGAAAATATTAAACAAAACCAACCAGAGTTGAAAAAAATATAATAAATGAAATAAAAAATAACTACAAGAGATCAACAATACATTTGTTGACTTGGATGCAGAAGAATGTATCAGTGATCTGGAAGATAGGGTAATGAAAAGAGATAAACTGAACAGCAAAGAAAGAGAAGAATTAAAAAAAATAAGGATAGATTAAGAGATCTCTTGAATAATCAAGCAAACAAACATTTGCTTTATGGGGTCTCAGAAAATTGAGGGAGAGGAACAAAGTATAGAAAACTTATTTGATGAAAGATGCCTGGGTGGCTCAGTCAATTAAGCATCTGCATTCAGCTCAAGTCATGATCCCAGGGTCCTGGGATCAAGTCCCACATCAGGCTCCTTGTTCAACTGGGAGCCTGCCTCTCCCTTTGCCTGCTGCTCCCCCTGCTTGTGCATGCTCTCTCTTTCTGACAGAAGAATAAATAAAAATGTTTTTTAAAAAAGAAAACTTATTTGGTGAAATAATAACTGAAAACTTCCCTAACCCAGTGGGGGAAAATTGATACCTAATTCCAGACAAGACAAACCCAAGAAGGCCCACAACATGACACATAATAATTAAAATATCAAAGATTAAAGATAGAATCTTAAAAGGAGCAAGAGAGGGGTGCCTGGGTGGCTCAGTGGGTTAAAGCCTCTGCCTTTGGCTCGGGTCATGATCCCAGGGTCCTGGGATTGAGCCCTGCATCGGGCTCTCTGCTCAGTGGGGAGCCTGCTTCCTCCTCTCTCTCTCTGCCTGTCTCTCTCCCTACTTGTGATCTGTCTGTCAAATAAAAAAATAAAAATCTTTAAAAAAAAAAGGAGCAAGAGAGAAACAAAAAGTTACCTACAAGAGAAAATCTGTAAAGTTATTAGATGATTTTTCAGCAGAAACTTTGCAAGCTAGAAGAGAACGGCATGATATATTCAAAGAGCTAAAAGGAAAAAAAAACAAGAAGAAAACCAAAAACAGATAACCCAAAATGCTCCATCCAGCATGGTTATCATTCAGACTTGAAGGAGAGATAAAGTTTCCCAGACAAACAAAATAAGAGTTTATTGCCACTAAGCCAGTCTTACAAGAAATATTAAAGAGACTTATGTAAATGGAAAAGACATGGTCATAATTAGACATAGGAAAAATATGAATAAAGGTATATAAAATATGACACATATACTTAAAATGTGGAGAAGGGAATAAAAAGAGAAGAGAAAGGGAAAAAGAAAAATTAGTTTTGGTGGTTTTGTTTGTTTGTTTTTTGTTTTTTAAAGAATGTATTTCAACTTAAATGAACATTCAATTAATATGGACTGCTATTTATATAAGATGTTATGGGCCCAGCACGCTTCCGCTGCGCTACTCTGCTTATATAAGATGTTATATATGAACCTCAAGGTAACCACAAACCCAAAACCTATGATAGACAAACAAAATATAAAAAGAAAGAAAGCCAAGCAAAACACTCTAAGTACTCAATTATCACAAAGAAAGAGATCAAGAGGACAAGAAAAGAACCAGAAAACAAATTTTAAAAATGACAATAAGTACATATTTATCAATGGTTACATTAAATGTAAATGGCTTAGATGCTTCAATCAAAAGACATGGTGGAATGGTTAAAAAAAACAAGACTCAACTATATACTGTTTTACAGACCTCAGATCTAATGATGCATACAGACCAAAAGTGAAGGGATAGAAGAATATTCACCACACAAATGGAAATGAAAAAAAGCTGGGGTGGCAATAGTTATGTCAGACAAAAATAGACTTTAAAACAGACTCTAACAAAAGACAAGGAAGGACATTACATAATGATAAAAGGATCAATCCAACGTGACCTTACAGTAATTTAAAAATTTATGCACCCAATACTGGAGCACCTAATACATAAAGCAAATATTAATATACACAAAAAGAGAAACTAATGTAAATACAGTAATAGTAGGAGAATTTAACCACCTCACTTACATCAATGGATAGATCCTCCAGACAGAAAGTCAATAAGGAAACAATGTCTTTGAATGGCACATTGGGCCAGCTGAACACCATAGATAGATACAGAACATTCCTTCCATCCAAAAACACCAGAATATAAATTCTTTCTAAATGCTAATGGGACATTCTCCAGAATGGATCACATATTAAGACATAAAGTAAGCCTCGATAAATTTAAGAAGATTGAAATCATACCATGCATATTTCCCTATCATAATGATATGAAACTAGAAATAAATCACAAAGAAAAAAATGGGAAAAACACAAACAGATGAAGACAAAATAACTGGCTGCTAAACAATCAATGGGTCAATGAAGCAGTCAAAAAAAAAATACAGGGAGACAAATGAAAATGAAAACACAAAGGTCCTAAATCTCTGGGATACAGCAAAATCAGTTCTAACCTCAAGAAACAAGAAAAAAACTTAAATAAACTGACCTTATGCCTTAAAGGAACTAGAAAAAAGAAAAAAGCGCAAGGTGAGTACAAGAAGGAAGTAATAAAAGTCAGAGCAGAAATAAATGATATAGAGATTAAAAAAAAAGGAAAAAAAAATCAATGAGATTAAGAATTGGTTCTTTGAAAAGATAAATGAAATTGACAAACCCATACCCAGACACATCAAGAAAAAAAGGAGGACCCAAATAAATAAAAAACAAGAGAGAAATAAGAGAGGAGAATTAACAATGGACACCACAGAAATACAAAGGATTATAAGAAAATATCATGAAAAATTATATGCTAACAAACTGGACAGTCTAGAAGAAATTCATAAATTTCTAGAAACATACAATCTTCCAAAACCGAACCAAGAAGAAATAGAAAATCTAAACAGATTGATTACAAGTAACAAAATGAAATTGGTACTCAAAATACCACCAAAAATAAAAGTCCAGGACGAAATGGACTCAAAGTGAATTCTACCAAACTTTTTTTTTTCCAATTTATTTATTTTCAGAAAAACAGTATTCATTATTTTTTCACCACACCCAGTGCTCCATGCAAGCTGTGCCATATATAATACCCACCACCTGGTACCCCAACCTCCCCCCCCCACCCCCCTGCCACTTCAAACCCCTCAGATTGTTTTTCAGAGTCCATAGTCTCTCATGGTTCACCTCCCCTTCCAGTTTACCCAAAAGCACATACCCTCCCCAATGTCCATAACCCTAACCCCTTCTCCCAACTCCCCTCCCCCCAGCAACCCACAGTTTGTTTTGTGAGATTAAGAGTCACTTATGGTTTGTCTCCCTCCCTATCCCATCTTGTTTCATGGATTCTTCTCCTACGCACTTAAGCCCCCATGTTGCATCACCACTTCCTCATATCAGGGAGATCATATGATAGTTGTCTTTCTCCGCTTGACTTATTTCGCTAAGCATGATACACTCTAGTTCCATCCATGTTGTCGCAAATGGCAAGATTTCATTTCTTTTGATGGCTGCATAGTATTCCATTGTGTATATATACCACTTCTTCTTTATCCATTCATCTGTTGATGGACATCTAGGTTCTTTCCATAGTTTGGCTATTGTGGACATTGCTGCTATAAACATTCAGGTGCATGTGCCCCTTTGGATCATTACGTTTGTATCTTTAGGGTAAATTCCCAGTAGTGCAATTGCTGGGTCATAGGGCAGTTCTATTTTCAACATTTTGAGGAACCTCCATGCTGTTTTCCAGAGTGGTTGCACCAGCTTGCATTCCCACCAACAGTGTAGGAGGGTTCCCCTTTCTCCGCATCCTCGCCAGCATCTGTCATTTCCTGACTTGTTGATTTTAGCCATTCTGACTGGTGTAAGGTGATATCTCATTGTGGTTTTGATTTGTATTTCCCTGATGCCGAGTGATATGGAGCACTTTTTCATGTGTCTGTTGTCCATCTGGATGTCTTCTTTGCAGAAACGTCTGTTCATGTCCTCTGCCCATTTCTTGATTGGATTATTTGTTCTTTGGGTGTTGAGTTTGCTAAGTTCTTTATAGATTTTGGACACTAGTCCTTTATCTGATATGTCGTTTGCAAATATCTTCTCCCATTCTGTCAGTTGTCTTTTGGTTTTGTTAACTGTTTCCTTTGCTGTGCAAAAGCTTTTGATCTTGATGAAATCCCAAAAGTTCATTTTTGCCTTTGCTTCCCTTGCCTTTGGCGATGTTCCTAGGAAGATGTTGCTGCGGCTGAGATTGAAGAGGTTGCTGCCTGTGTTCTCCTCAAGGATTTTGATGGATTCCTTTCTCACATTGAGGTCCTTCATCCATTTTGAGTCTATTTTTGTGTGTGGTGTAAGGAAATGGTCCAATTTCATTTTTCTGCACGTGGCTGTCCAATTTCCCAACACCATTTATTAAAGAGGCTGTCTTTTTTCCATTGGACATTCTTTCCTGCTTTGTCAAAGATTAGTTGACCATAGAGTTGAGGGTCTATTTCTGGGCTCTCTATTCTGTTCCATTGGTCTATGTGTCTTTTTGTGCCAGTACCATGCTGTCTTGATGATGACAGCTTTGTAATAAAGCTTGAAGTCTGGAATTGTGATGCCACCAAGTTTGGCTTTCTTTTTCAATATCCCATTGGCTTTTCGAGTTCTTTTCTTGTTCCATATAAATTTTTAAATTATTTGTTCCATTTCTTTGAAAAAGATGGATGGTACTTTGATAGGAATTGCATTAAATGTGTAGATTGCTTTAGGTAGCATAGACATTTTCACAATATTTATTCTTCCAATCCAGGAGCATGGAACATTTTTCCATTTCTTTGTGTCTTCCTCAATTTCTTCCATGAGTACTTTATAGTTTTCTGAGTATAGATTCTTAGCCTCTTTGGTTAGGTTTATTCCTAGGTATCTTATGGTTTTGGGTGCAATTGTAAATGGGATCGACTCCTTAATTTCTCTTTCTTCTGTCTAGTTGTTGGTGTAGAGAAATGCAACTGATTTCTGTGCATTGATCTTATATCCTGACACTTTATTGAATTCCTGTATAAGTTCTAGCAGTTTTGGAGTGGAGTCTTTTGGGTTTTCCACATAGAGTATCATATCATCTGTGAAGAGTGATAATTTGACTTCTTCTTTGCCAATTTGGATGCCTTTAATTTCCTTTTGTTGTCTGATTGCTGAGGCTAGGACTTCTAGTACTATGTTGAATAGCAGTGATGATAATGGACATCCCTGCCGTGTTCCTGACCTTAGCGGAAAAGCTTTCAGTTTTTCTTCATTGAGAATGATATTTGCAGTGGGTTTTTCATAGATGGCTTTGATGATATTGAGGTATGTGCCCTCTATCCCTACACTTTGAAGGGTTTTGATCAGGAAGGGATACTGTACTTTGTCAAATGCTTTTTCAGCATCTATTGAGAGTATCATATGTTTCTTGTTCTTTCTTTTATTGATGTGTTGTATCACATTGACTGATTTGCAAATGTTGAACCAACCTTGCAGCCCTGGGATAAATCCCACTTGGTCGTGGTGAATAATCCTTTTAATGTACTGTTGAATCCTATTGGCTAGTATTTTGGTGAAAATTTTTGCGTCTGTGTTCATCAAGGATATTGGTCTATAGCTCTCTTTTTTGATGGGATCCTTGTCTGGTTTTGGGATCAAGGTGATGCTGGCCTCATAAAATGAGTTTGGAAGTTTTCCTTCCCTTTCTATTTTTTGGAACAGTTTCAGGAGAATAGGAATTACTTCTTTAAATGTTTGGTAGAATTCCCCCAGGAAGCCGTCTGGCCCTGGGCTTTTGTTTGTTTGGAGATTTTTAATGACTGTTTCAATCTCCTTACTGGTTATGGGTCTGTTCAGGCTTTCTATTTCTTCCTGGTTCAATTTTGGTAGTTTATATGTTTCTAGGAATGCATCAATTTCTTCCAGATTGTCAAATTTGTTGGCGTAGGGTTGCTCATAGTATGTTCCTATAATAGTTTGTATCTCTTTGGTGTTAGTTGTGATCTCTCCTCTTTCATTCATGATTTTATTTATTTGGGTCCTTTCTCTTTTCTTTTTGATAAGTCTGGCCAGGGGTTTATCAATTTTATTAATTCTTTCAAAGAAGCAACTCCTAGTTTGGTTGATTTGTTCTATTGTTTTTTTGATTTCTATTTCATTGATTTATGCTCTGATCTTTATGATTTTTTTTCTCCTGCTGGGCTTAGGGTTTCTTTCTTGTTCTTTCTCCAGCTCCTTTAGGTGTAGGGTTAGGTTGTGTACCTGAGACCTTTCTTGTTTCTTGAGAAAGGCTTGTACCGCTATATATTTTCCTTTCAGGACTGCCTTTGTTGTGTCCCACAGATTTTGAACCGTTGTATTTTCATTATCATTTGTTTCCATGATTTTTTTCAATTCTTCTTTAATTTCCCGGTTGACCCATTCATTCTTTAGAAGGATGCTGTTTAGTCTCCATGTATTTGGGCTCTTTCCAAACTTCCTCTTGTGGTTGAGTTCTAGCTTCAGAGCATTGTGGTCTGAAAATATGCAGGGAATGATCCCAATCTTTTGATACCGGTTGAGTCCTGATTTAGGACCGAGGATGTGATCTATCCTGGAGAATGTTCCATGTGCACTAGAGAAGAATGTGTATTCTGTTGCTTTGGGATGAAATGTTCTGAATATATCTGTGATGTCCATCTCATCCAGTGTATCATTTAAGGCCTTTATTTCCCTGTTGATCTTTTGCTTGGGTGAGCTGTCCATTTCAGTGATTGGAGTGTTAAAGTCCCCTACTATTATTGTTTTATTGTTGATGTGTTTCTTTGATTTTGTTATTAATTGGTTTATATAGTTTGCTGCGCCCACGTTGGGGGCATAGATATTTAAAATTGTTAGATCTTCTTGTTGGACAGACCCTTTGAGTATGATATAGTGTCCTTCCTCATCTCTTATTATAGTCTTTGGCTTAAAATCTAATTGATCTGATATAAGGATTGCCACTCCTGCTTTTTTCTGATGTCCATTAGCATGGTAAATTCTTTTCCACCCCCTCACTTTAAGTCTGGAGGTGTCTTCGGGTTTAAAATGAGTTTCTTGGAGGCAACATATAGATGGGTTTTGTTTTTTTATCCATTCTGATACCCTGTGTCTTTTGATTGGGGCATTTAGCCCATTAACATTCAGGGTAACTATTGAGAGATATGATTTTAGTGCCATTGTATTGCCTGTAAGGTGACTGTTACTGTATATTGTCTCTGTTCCTTTCTGATCTACCACTTGTAGGCTCTCTCTTTGCTTAGAGGACCCCTTTCAGTATTTCCTGTAGAGCTGGTTTGGTGTTTGCAAATTCTTTCAGTTTTTGTTTGTCCTGGAAGCTTTTAATCTCTCCTTCTATTTTCAATGATAGCCTAGCTGGATATAGTATTCTTGGCTGCATGTTTTTCTCGTTTAGTGCTCTGAAAATACCATGCCAGCTTTTTCTGGCCTGCCAGGTCTCTGTGGATAAGTCAGCTGCCAATCTAATACTTTTACCATTGTATGTTACAGACTTCTTTTCCCGGGCTGCTTTCAGGATTTTCTCTTTGTTGCTAAGGCTTGTAAATTTTACTATTAGGTGATGGGGTGTGGACTATTCTTATTGATTTTGATGGGTGTTCTCTGAACCTCCTGAATTTTGATGCTTGCTCCCTTTGCCATATTGGGGAAATTCTCCCCAATAATTCTCTCCAGTATACCTTCTGCTCCCTTCTCTCTTTCTTCTTCTTCTGTAATCCCAATTATTCTAATGTTGTTTCGTCTTATGCTGTCACTTATCTCTCGAATTCTCCCCTCGTGGTCCAGTAGCTGTTTGTCTCTCTTTTGCTCAGCTTCTTTGTTCTCTGTCATTTGGTCTTCTATATTGCTAATTCTTTCTTCTGCCTCATTTATCCTAGCTGTGAGAGCCTCCATTTTTTATTGCACATCATTAATAGCTTTTTTGATTTCAACTTGGTTAGATTTTAGTTCTTTTATTTCTCCAGAAAGGGCTTTTATATCTCTGGAGAGGGTTTCTCTAATATCTTCCATGCCTTTTTCAAGCCCAGCTAGAACCTTGAGAATTGTCATTTTGAACTCTAGATCTGACATATTACCAATGTCTGTATTGATTAGGTCCCTAGCCTTCAGTACTGCCTCTTGTTCTTTTTTTTGTTGTGAATTTTTCTGCCTTGTCATTTTGTCCAGCTAAGAGTATATGAAGGAGCAAGTAAAATACTAAAAGGGTGGCAACAATCCCACCAT
Source organism: Neogale vison (assembly GCF_020171115.1). Classification (NCBI taxonomy): domain Eukaryota; kingdom Metazoa; phylum Chordata; class Mammalia; order Carnivora; family Mustelidae; genus Neogale; species Neogale vison. The sequence continues at coordinate 92,205,511 of NC_058093.1, read as the reverse complement.
GGTTAAATATGCTTTAACCAAATCAGAAGAGATCCCAAATCGTGAGGGGGGATTTCTCCCCCCTCATGATTGGGTGAGGGATCTCCTCCGATTGGGATCTCCCAATCTCTTCTGATTGGGATCTCTTCTGATTTGGGGGTAAAAAGCGGTTCAAAAAGAAAGAAACAAAAAAAAGAAAAAAAAAGAATTAAAAAAAAGAGATTGAATTAAAAATTCAATCAAGAATTTATAAAAGAATTAAAAAAGAAAGATTGAAGAGATTGGGATCTCTTCTGATTTGGGGATAAAAAGAGGTTCAAAATAAAGAAAGAAAAAAAAGAAAAAAAAACAATTAAAAAAAGAAAACAAATAAAGAAAAGTATAAAAAAGAAAAAAAATATATATATATATTAGATAAACTAGTTAAAAATGTTAATAAAAGAAAAGGGTAAAAGTTAAACAAAATTTTAGCAGAAGAAGAGAAAAAAATGAAAAAAAAAAATTAAATCAACTGCAAGACTAAAAAATCACAGGGAAAAAGCCATGAGTTCCGTGGTTTGTTTTCTCCTCCTCTGGAATTCTGCTGTTCTCTCCTTGGTATTGAAACTGCACTCCTTGGTAGGTGAACTTGGTCTTGCCTGGATTTCTTGTTGATCTTCTTGGGGAGGGGCCTGTTGTAGTGATTCTCAAGTGTCTTTGCCCCAGGCGGAATTGCACCGCCCTTCCCAGGGGCCAGGCTGAGTGATCCGCTCGGCTTTGCTTTCAGGAGCTTTTGTTCCCTGAGCGCTTTCTGTAGAGTTCCGGAGGACGGGAATACAAATGGTGGCCTCCTGGTCTCTGGCCCGGAGGAGCCGAGAGCCCGGGTCCCCGCTCCCAAGTGCGCCCTCAGCCAACAGCTCCTAGTAACTCGCGTCTGCCTAACCTCCGGCCGCGCTCCGAGCTCACCGAGCCTGCGACCGGTTCAAGGCAACACTGATCTGCGAGCTTACTGTCGGCTCTGTCTCTGCAGCCGGCTTTCCCTTTCCAATATCTGCAAGCTCTGCAACACTCAGACACCCCCGATCGTTCTGTGACCCTGCGGGACCTGAGGCCACGCCTACCCCGCGTGGGCTTCGCCCCGGTTTCGCCTCCAGAGCGATGTCCCTCAGCAGAACAGGCTTTTAAAAGTCCCGATTTTGTGCTCTGTTGCTCCGCCGCTTGCCGGGAGCCAGCCCCTCCCCCCTGGGTTTATCTTCCCGTCTCTTTGGATTCACTTCTCCGCCAGTCCTACCTTTCAGAAAGTGGTTGTTTTTCTGTTTCTAGAATTGCTGTTCTTCTTCTCTTCGATCTGCCGATGGATTTGCATGTGTTTGCAATCTTTAGATAAGCTCTCTAACTGATCTGCTAGCTGAAATAGTCTCAGCCTGCTACTTCTCCGCCATCTTGACTCCCCCCCCACCAAACTTTTAAAGAAGAGATAATACCTATTTTCCTCAAACAATTCCAAAAAATAGAAGAAGGAAAACTTCCAAATACATTTTATGAGGCCATCATTACCCTAATACTAAAACCAAATAAAGACACCACACATACAAAAAAGATTACAAGCCAATATCTCTGATGACTATATATGCAAAAATCCTCAACAAAATATTAGCAAACTGCATACAACTACCTATACATTAAAAAGATCATTCACCACAATCAGGTGGGATTTATTCCTTTGATCAAGGATGGTTCAATATTCACAAATCAATCAATGTCATACACCACATCAATAAAACAAAGGATAAAAAAATCATATCTCAGTACATAGAGAAAAAGTGATAAGATTTAACATTTATACATAACAAAAATTCTCAACAAAATGAGGTTAAAGGGAATCTACTTCAAAATAATAAAGGCCATATATGGAAAAACCCATAGCTAATATCATCCTCAATGGTGAAAACTGAGAACTTTCCTTCTAAGGTTAGGAATGAGACAAGGATGTCAACTTTTGCAATTTTTATTTAGCATAATTCTAGAAGCCCTAGCTACAGCAATTAGTCAAGAAAAAGAAATGGAAGGCATCCATATTGGTAAAGAAGAAAAACTGTTATTATTTACAGGCAACATGATAGTATCTATAGAACATACTAAAGACTATGCCAAAAAACTATGAGAAATAATGAATTCAGTAAAGCGGCAGAATACAAAATTAATACCAAGAAATCAGTAGCATTTCTATGTACTAACAACAAATTTGAAGAAAGAGAAACTTAAAAAAAAAAAGGAAAGAAATAAACTGGGGTACCTGGGTGGCTCAGCCGAAGCGTCTGCCTTCGGCTCAGGTCATGATCCCAGGGCCCTGGGATGGAGTTCCACATCGGTCTCCCTGCTCAGCAGGGAGTCTACTTCTCCCTTGGGCCTTCTCCCCACTCATACTTGATTGCTCTCTCCTTCTGTCTCCTTTGCAAAAATAAATCAATAAAATCGAAAACACCCCCCACCATTTACAATGTCACCAAAAAAGAATAAAATTCCTAAGAATAAACTAAATGAAAGAGGTGAAAAATCTACACTCTGAAAACTATAAAACACTGATGAAAGAAATTGAAGATGAAACAAAAAAATGAAAAGGTATCCTATGCTCATGGATTAGAAGAATTAATGTCAAAATGTCCATATTACCCAAAGCAACTTATAGACTGAATGCTCCCCCTATCAAAATACCAATAACATTCTCCATGAAAGTAGAACAAATAATACTAAAATTTGTATGGAACCACAGAAGGTCATAAACAGCCAAAGCATCCCTGAGAAAGAACAAAGCTGAACATATCACAATTCCCAAATTCCAAATTTCTAGATAATACCACAAAGCTGTAGGAATCAAAACAGTATGGTACTAGCAGAAAAATAGACACAATGATCAATGGAACAGAATAAAGACCCCAGAAATAAACTGACATTTATATGGCCAAATAAGCTATGACAAAGGAGGGAAGAACATACGGTAGGGAAAAGATAGTATTTTCACTAAATGGTCCTGGGAAAACTGGACAGCTACATGTAAAAGAATGAAATTGGATCACTTTCTCATACCATTCACAAAAATAAACTCAAAATGAATTAAAAACAAAACCATGAGACTTGAAACTATAAAAATCCTGGAAGAGGGACCCTGGGTGGCACAGTTGGTTAAATGACTGCCTTTGGCTCAGGTCATGATCCTGGAGTCCCAGGATTGAGTCCCATACTGGGCTTCCTGTTTGGCTGGGAGTCTGCTTCTCCCTCTGAACCTCCTTCCTCTCATGCTTTCTCAAGTAAATAAATAAAATATTTAAAAAAAAAAATCCTGGAAGAAAACATAGGTAATAATTTCTTTGATGTCAGCCGTAGCAACATTGTTCTAGATATGTCTCCTGAGGTAAGGGAAATAAAAGCAAAAATAAAAAATTGGGATTACATCAAAATAAGTTTTTGCATAATGAAACCATCAACAAAACTAAAAGATAATTTATGGAATGGGAGAAAATATTTGTAAGTGATATATCCAATAAAGGGTTAATAACCAAATTATATAAAGAACTTATACAACTTAACACCCCAAACCAAACAACCCAATTAAAATATAGGCAGAGGACCTGAGTAGACATTTCTCCAAAGAAAACAACCAGATAGCCAACAAACAGATTAAAAAAGATGTTCAATATCATCAACAGAGAAATACAAATCAAAACCACAGTGAGATATCACCTCACACCTGTTAGAATGGCTCAAATCAAAAAGACAAGAAACAACAAGTATTGACAAGGATCTGGAGAAAAGGGAACCCTCATACTCTGTTGGTAGGAATGCCAACTGGTATAGCCACTGTGGAAAATAGTATGGAAGTTCCTCAAAAAATTAAAATAGAAATACCATATGATCCAATAATTTCACTGTTGGGTATTTGCCAGGGGAAATGAAAACACTAACTCAAAATGCTATATACACCCCTATGTTTATTGCAGCATTGTTTACAATAGCCAAGACATGGAAGCACCTAAGTGAATGGATAAGGAAAGTGGTACACACACACACACACACACACACACACACACACACACAGAGGAATATTACATAGCCATCAAAAGAGATGAGATTATGCCATTTGAGACATGTATAGACCTAGAGGATATAACCAAGTGATATTGATCAAGCTGTGAAAGATAAGTACCATATGATCTACTCATAAGTGGAATCTAAAATAATGAACAAACAAAAATCAGAATCATATCTATAAATATAGAGAACAAAGAGTTGGGTGTCAGAGGGGAAAGGAGTGGGGGTTTGGGCAAAAATTGGTGAAAGGGAGTAGAAGATATAGGCCTCCAGTAATTGAATGACTGAGTCATGGGAATGAAAGCAAAGCACAGGGAATACAGTGGTATTGTAAGAGATACAATGGGATAGATGGTAGCAATACTCATGGTGAACATAGCATAACACACACAAAACAGGCAAACACATCAAAAAATGGGCAGAAGATATGAACAGACACTTCTCAAATCAAGACATACAAATGGCTATCAGACACATGAAAAAATGTTCATCATCTTTAGCCCTCAGGGAGATTCAAATTAAAACCACATTGAGATATCACCTTACACCAGTTAGAATGGCCAAAATTAACAAAACAGGAAACAACATGTGTTGGAGAGGATGTGGAGAAAGGGGAACCCTCTTACACTGTTGGTGGGAATGCAAGTTGGTGCAGCCTCTTTGGAGAACAGTGTGGAGATTCCTCAAGAAATTAAAAATAGAGCTTCCCTATGACCCTGCCATTGCACTCCTGGGTATTTACCCCAAAGACACAGATGTCATGAAAAGAAGGGCCATCTGTACCGCAATGTTTATAGCAGCAATGGCCACGGTCGCCAAACTATGGAAAGAACCAAGATGCCCTTCAACGGATGAATAGATAAGGAAGATGTGGTCCATATACACTATGGAGTTTATGCCTCCATCAGAAAGGATGAATATCCAACTTTTGTAGAAACATGGACAGGACTGGAAGAGATTATGCTGAGTGAAATAAGTCAAGCAGAGAGAGTCAATTATCATATGGTTTCACTTATTTGTGGAGCATAACAAATAGCATGGAGGACAAGGGGTGTTAGAGAGGAGAAGGGAATTTGAGTAAATTGGAAGGGGAGGTGAACCATGAGAGACTATGGACTCTGAAAAACAAACTGAGGGGTTTGAAGTGGCGGGGGGTGGGTGGGAGGTTGGGGTACCAGGTGGTGGGTATTATAGAGGGCATGGCTTGCATGGAACACTGGGTGTGGTGAAAAAATAATGAATACTGTTTTTCTGAAAATAAATAAATTGAAAAAAAAAAACTTGTGAAATCACTAAGTTGCACACCTGAATCTAATGTAACAATGCATGTCAACTATACTGAAATAAAAGGAAAGAAAACAAAAAAAAAGAAAACCATCTCAGAATCTGTTTCTCAAAACACTTGACTTGAGATAACTGGTGTGATAAGCCATGTCTAGACAATATTTGGGCTATAATCTTGTATATATTTTTTAAAGTAATGAGCAATGTGAAGAGTAGATGCTCAATGAATATTTATCAAATGAATCATCTTGGGGGGGTCAAAAGGTTGTCCTAAGCAGGAGTCTTCTCCGGAGAGTTTGGCCTGGGTAGGATGTCATCAAGGAAGATTGTGAGCAATCAGGTAAAAGCAGAGAATCACCAACTCCTGGGAGTCGTCGGGGTGAAGAGATGGGGGTGGAAACAGAATCACTACTTCTAAATTTGAGGAAGGCCAGCCTAGGATGCGGATGTACAATGAGCATTTTATTAGAGAATCCAAAGAAGAAGGAATTTAGGATGCAAGCCTGGAAGGATAGATGTCATGAGGGCCACCTTCACAGGCATGTGACCCATGCTGTCACAGAGGCCCCTGACTCAAAAGGGTCTCATGCTGAGAAGGGATCATCATTCATGGTCAGAAGGGCCCAGTGCTTCATTTAGTGTTCATCTCACCTTAAAATTCTTAATACTTTTTTTTTTTTAAACAAGTGTCCTACATTTTATTTTGTACCGGGCCTTAAAAAGTACCTGCGGTCTTGGGTGTAACCTCAGCTCCGCTCTGCTGGAATGAATGGGACTCTGTCCCTATGGACAATGACTGCCAGTCAACCCCACATATACTCAAACAGGTACAGTAATGAAATGCCTCCTCTAAGACCTGGAACATCTCCTGTCAGAGGCCATGTGTTCTAATTTAGGCCATAGTTTTTCATTAGAAAACTGAGATGGCAAATTGCAGAAAGGCTTGCGTTACTTCATTTTAAGGTGCTAAAGAAAACAAGAGAGGCTTTAATCCTTGTTGTGAAAACATGAGACGGAATCTCTGCTTCTCTTCTAAGCAGAAAATATCACCTTCTTTTGGGATAAGGCCAAACACATGGCTTTTCACAAGTAGAGCCCCACTGGGTGATGCTTACACTATTTCCACTTTCTCTCAAAGGGGTGAAAACACCCCACTGCCACCTTGTGGTTGTACTAGACTATGGGGACACGGTGCACCAGATTATGGGGACACGGTGCTATGAGGGACACTCCTGTTTCTCTGATTAACCCCTGCCCACTTAGGTTGCTTGGGTGGAGCTATACCCACGGTGTGGGTTTATGATCTACTCCTCATGGCTGTCTAGCACGTCAGGTTTACAAAATGTTTTCACACTATCTCATAAATGCTTGTTGAATTGAATTGGAACATGTTCATAAGCATTTTAGAGTCTGAACTTTCAGCAGAAATTCACCTAAGTTCTGTTCAAATTACAGCCAAGGTCTCTAAAGCAGCAAAATTTTCAGACTCTGGGATCATTTATGATTTGCTATCAGCCTATAGTGTTTTGATGATTTAAAGCCCATCTGTCTCCTTTTCCTCAGGGCCTTTGAACTTTTAACAAATGCCTGGAGTTTCTGCACAATGGCTTTCTACTTCAGTACAGAAAGGTCACTGTTTAGTGTAGGCCCAGTACAGAGGGAGAGACTCCACTTCCCATCGGGTCAAGTGCCCCTACATCTTCATCTGAATTTTTTTCCCCCAGTCGGAGTGATAAGAGACGATGTTCTCTTTCCATTTGCCAAGGTGTTTCTTCTTGGAGGCTGCCTGATTACATGATAAGGGGAGAAAGGTAAAGGGAGAAAGACTGAACTCATTCTTTAAAGAACATGAGTGACATTTGTCATTACAGAAATTTAGGTTCATAACCACTTCTGTTTTGTCACTACCTGATTTGAATAGATTTTTGCTCAAATAAACTTAATGTTTACAATGTCTCAGTTTATCTTCTTCTAGTTCTGGTGTCAGAAGAAGAAACCAAAAGCGAGCCCCAGAGTCCCCCTGACCCAGCAGCAACAAGGTAAAGTGCCTGCTGAGCCCCTTCCCCGCGCCATCCCCCCAACCCCCCAGCTTGCCGCTTTCTAATGAGGATGAGTCAGTCCCCCTCAGACCGCACCTCAAGGCTCTTTCAGACTTCATTTGAATATTTCCTTTTCCAGACTGGGTCCAGAAACTGGCTGGTGTTGGATGGGATTGGACTTGGAAATGAACTGGGTTTACCGGGTCTGATTTCAGCTGGACTGCTTCATCCAGTGTGACGTCTCCAATGAATAGAGTGTCGTTTTAAGGCTGAACAAGCAGGTTAAACTTACTAAAGAAAATCTTGACTTACAGTGGTTACAGTGGAACAGTTTTAACCTAGATAAGCTTATCCATTTATGAGGTGTCCTAGAGAAAAGGGATCTCAGCCAAGCCCTGACCATTCAGGATGGAGGGAAAGTTATTTTTCTTTCTCTGTATTTTCTGGTGGCAAGGATGGGATCACTCACTCCAGAGCTTAGAGAGAGGGATCCTGGGAAAACTGGAAGAAGCTGGCAAAAGGTGAGAACTCTTATCAACGTTAGCTCTCCCATATCCCTATCCGTGGTGCCTGGTAGAGCAGGAATAAAGGTCAGAAAAAGAAAATGATTTACTCATGTTCAAGCACCTAGCGGTCTAAACATTGTTGATCTTTTGATGGTTTTGTTTCTAGTCCTTTTTCCTCAGTATAACTTTTCCTTTGTATTGCATACTTGTGATTATGCTCTCTCTGTATGATTTTGCATCCTGTTTTCTTTTCATTTTTCAAAATGAAAGCAAAAATATTTTCATAATACATATTATTTATAAATACATTTTTATATGACTAAATAAGATCCATTAAGTTAGTATACCAATGTTATTATCCATATTTTCATGGTTGGGCACTTAAGTTATTCTAAACTGTTGTAATTATAAATAATTATGCAACACTATGCTTTTTTACATACAACTTTTTTTTGTTGTTGTTCTCCCCATACTTATCAAGTAACTAGCTAAGGATAGATTTCCCAAAATAGGAGTTAATGTGGCAAAGAAAATTAGCACTTCATAATTTTTACACTCATAGTTACATTGCCATATTCCTGATATTATATTCTCAACTATAAAATATGAAACCATATCCTTCATATCACACTTTCAATTTTGAATACACTTTTTAAATTTTTGCTAACTTGGTAGGTAAAAAATCAATAAGCAAGCTAAAAGCTCCTTCAGACCCCACCAAAAATTGCATTATTTTAAGATTTGAATTATGCAACTTCTCACCATATTATACAACTCAGTGATTTTGGGTTTGAAAACTTCCATCCATCTCTGAAGTAAAAAGAATGTAAGAGGAGGCAGTGAAGAGTGAACAAACGAACTGTCAGTGATCCTCTATACCTTTTAAGATGGTACAAAGTGACTTCCTGCTTGCTGTTTCCAGAAAATATCCCAGAACCTGGTAGTTATAGCAGCTTGTCAGCAAAATGGCTGCTGTCAATTCCTTCCTTCCCTGTATGTGCTAACCATTCTCCCATTAACAGATGGAACCTCTTCCTCAGTCATCTTCAGTATGACTTCTGTGACTGCTTTGAACAATATGGCAAAAGTGATGCCAAACCAGTTCCGAGCCTAGCCTCTAAGAGAAGTGGGAACTCTGCAGGGCTCTCTTGGAATGCACCCTATAGTAGAAGGCACATGTCACATGAAGAATGGGAGTGCTCTGACTAACCCGCATACTGTGGAGAAGCTCCTACTTGAAAGGTAGGAAAGGCTACATGACGAGAGAGTTGCTGACCTGTTGCCAACTCTTCCAGACCAGGTATTAGATATGTAAGTGAGGAGTTTTAAATAACTCCAGCCACAGCTACCATCTGAATTTCTCTGGATGGCAGATGCCAAGTAAGAATCTTTACACATATGTCCATCAACCTTCATAACCATGAGACTTAAGAGCAAAATTATGGTCATTTTAAGCACCTAGGTTTTGGGACCAATTTGTTTGCGTTCACAGCTAAGTGGAACAGAAATCAAGACAAAGTAATCAAAGTGCCCTCAAAGTATTTAAAGTGCCTTAACTCCTCGTAATTTCATGTTGTTTCTACCTCTGCTTTGGAATTTGACCATAAAAAATCCCATGGCCCTCCTTCAACCCATCACACTTGCTCTTAGCACTTTGATTGGAGCAGAGAGTTTATATGTCTATAGGTTAAACAGGATCCTGTCTTGGTGATATTTATATTTTAAAAAAGATCAAAACCTTAAAAAAATATTTAGTTCTAATGATGTGACAAGTGTCATATACCAGTGAAGGAGTAGGTGATAGATTTGAGGGTGCATTAAAGTTCATTTCTTTAAATAAATGCTCTACTCCCATTCTGTGTAGTTTTGGTGGGACTGGTGATCTTAGTATACCATAAGAATGTATACAATATAGGCTTGGTCAATCACTGAACCTTGTCTCCCAGAAAAGCAGTTAGTCCAGGAGGTAGGCATATCACTCATGAATATCAATCAGAATTCTTTATTTAAATTCATACATGAAGTAAAAAAAAGAAATTTATTGGAGTTTCTAAATTATGGTTAGGAAAACCTGGATTATTTTACTGCCATCAATCTTAACTGCTTGGAAAAATGTGTCTCTTTTAGGAAAGAAAATAACCAATTGCAATTGGCATTGATACATATAAATAAAGAGTCATATTGACAAAATCTTTACCCCTGGATCCAGCCATACCTGAAGGTATCACCCCTTGGCTTTCAAACTCCATGAGTTAATATAGCTCTTCCTGCGTTAACTTAGTTTCAGCAGTTTCTGTCATTTGTAACAAACAACGTTGATTCTTATATACTCATGCATCTAATTACACCAAAGAAACTCACATTTTAAAAAAAATAATAAAAGACACATGATGGATGATTTTTCAGACTACTCATATTTTGGTAGCAACATTAATTAGATAAGTTTCAGCTTAAGCCAAATTTCTGCCATAATTTCTGTAATTATACACATTTTTCTGCCATCCAAGAAAATAGGATAAAAGAATGTGTAAAAACTTCAATCTGCAATAGGAATAAATTTGCATCTGCAATAACTCAGAAAACAAGAAAATTATTCACTAATTAATGTATTTTATTAACAAGTTCTCTAGAACTTACAAATTAATTGATCTTTCTATACCAGTGTGTTGTGACCTAGAGGTTGAGATATTCTACCTATGTTGGAGGGCAGCCCAAGGCCTGGAGCTAGTAGTGATATCTGTCCCGGAGTCCGGGAGGGCAGATCTGTGGGGATTTTCCCACTTCAAATTGATATGACATTGATCTAATGCTGTAGGGACAAGCTATTCTAATGCTGGAAATTAATCTGGTGTGCCTTCAGAAGCTTTCCAGTCTGTGTCTGTGGGAGAGAGAGAGAGAGTGTGTGTGTGTGTGTGTGTGTGTGTGTGTATGGTTAATTGAATTTTTAAACTTAGGGTTTTTTTTTAAATGGTTAAATTAATTTACTAGTGATTTTAAGACCCTTACATCTTTCTTTTTTTTTTTAATTATTTTTATTAACATATAAAGTATTTTTTGCTCCAGGAGTACAGGTCTGTGAATCATCAGGCTTACACATTTCACAGCACTCACCATAGCCCATACCCTCCCCAATGTCCAAAACCCAATCACAATATCCCTACTCTCCCACCACTCAGCAGCCCTCAGTTTGTTTTCTGAGATTAAGAGTCACTTATGGTTTGTCTTCCTCCCAATCACATCTTGTTTTATTTTTTCCTTCCCCACAACCCCCTGCCTTGTCTCTCAAATTCCTCATATCAGAGAGATATATGATAATTGTCTTTCTCTGATTGACTTATTTCGCTTAGCATAATACCCTCTAGTTCTATCCATGTTGTTGCAAATGGCAAGATTTCATTTCTTTTGATGGCTACATAGTATTCCATTGTATATATATACCACATCTTCTTTATCCATTCATCTGTTGATGGACATCTAGGTTCTTTCCATAGCTTGGCTATTGTGAACATTGCTGCTATAAACATTTGGATGCATGTGCCCCTTCAGATCACTACATTTGTATCTTTAGGGTAAATACCCAGTAGTGTGATTGCTAGGTCATAGGGTAGCTCTAGTTTCAACTTTTCAAGGAAACTCCATACTGTTTTACGAAGTGGCTGCACCAGCTTGCATTCCCACCAACAGCGTAGGAGGGTTCCCCTTTCTCCGCATGCTTGCCTGCATCTGTCATTTCCTGACTTGTTAATTTTAGCCATTCTGACTGGTGTGAGGTGGTATCTCATTGTGGTATTGATTGTATTTCCCTGATGCCCAGTGATGTGAGCACTTTTCATGTGTCTTTTGGCCATTTGGATATCATCTTTGCAGAAATGTCTATTCATGTTTTCTGGCTATTTCTTGACTGGATTATTTGTTCTTTGGGTGTTCAGTTTGATAAGTTCTTAATGGATTTTGGATTCTAGCCCTTTATCTGATATGTCATTTGTGAATATCTCCTCCCATTCTGTCAGTTGTCTTTTAGTTTTGTTGACTGTTTCCTTTGCTGTGCAAAAGCTTTTGATCTTGATGAAGTCCCAATAGTTCATTTTTGCCCTTGCTTCTCTTGCCTTTGGCAGTGTTTCTAGGATGAAGTTGCTCTGACCAAGGTTGAAGAGGTGGCTGCCTGTGTTCTCCTCAAAGATTTTGGTGGATTCCTGTCTCACATTGAGGTCTTTCATCCATTTTGAGCCTATTTTTGCGTGTGGTGTAAGAAAATGGTCCAGTTTCATTTTTCTGCATGTGGCTGTCCAATTCTCCCAACACCATTTGTTGAAGGGACTGTCTTTTTTCCATTGGAAATTCTTTCTTGCTTTGCTGAAGATTAGTTGACCATAGAGTTGAGGGTCCATTTCTGGACTCTCTATGCTGTTCCATCGATATTTGTGTCTGTTTTTGTGCCAGTACCATGCTGTCTTGATTATAGCTCTGGACTGGAACTTGAAGTCTGTAATTGTGATGCCACCAACTTTGGCTTTCATTTTCAACATTCTTCTGGCTATTCAGGGTCTTTTCTGATTCCATGTAAATTTTAGGATTATTTGTTCCATTTCTTTGAAAAAATATTATGGTATTTTGAGAGGGGTTGCATTAAATATGTAGATTGCTTTAGGTAGCATAGACATCTTCACAATATTTGTTCTTCCAATCCATGAGAATGGAATGTTTTTCCATTTCTTTGTGTTTTCCTCAATTTCTTTCGTGGATACTTTATAGTTTTCTGAATACAGATTCTTTGCCTCTTTGGTTAGGTTTATTGGTATGTATCTTATGGTTTTGGGTGCAATTGTAAATGAGATCAACACCTTAATTTCTCTTTCTTCTGTCTTGTTGTTAGTGTATAAAAATGCCACTGATTTCTGTGCTTTGACTTTCTATCCTGACACTTTACTGCATTCCTGTGTGAGTTCTAGCAGTTTTAGAGTGGAGTCTTTTGGGTTTTCCACATAAAGTATCATATCATCTTCAAAGAGTGAGAGTTTGACTTCTTCTTTGCCAATTTGGATGCCTTTAATTTCTTTTTGTTGTCTGATTGCCGAGGCTAGGACTTCAAGTACTATGTTGAATAGTAGTGGTGATAGTGGACATCCCTACCGTGTTCCTGACCTTAGGGGAAAATCTCTCAGTATTTCCCCACTGAGAATGATATTCATTGTGGGTTTTTCATAGATGGCTTTGATGGTATTGAGATATGTATCCTCTAGCCCTACACTTTGAAGAGTTTTGATCAAGAAAGGATGCTGTACTTTGTCAAATGCTTTTTCAGCATCTATTGAGAATATCATATGGTTCTTGTTCTTTCTTTTATTAATGTATCACACTGATTGACTTGCTGAGATTGAACCAACCTTGCAGACCAGGAATAAATGCCACTTGGTCATGGTGAATAATCTTTTTAATGTACTATTGGATCCTATTGGCTAGTATTTTGGTGAAAATTTTTGCACCTATGTTCATCAAGGATATTGGTCTGTAATTCTCCTTTTTGATGGGGCTTTGTCTGCTTTTGGGATCATGGAAATGCTGGCCTCATAAAATGAGTTTGGAAGTTTTCCTTCATTTCTATTTTTTGGAACAGTTTCAGGGGAATAAGTATTAATTCCTCCTTAAATATTTGGTAGAATTCCCCTGGGAAGCCATCTGGCCCTGGACTCTTGTTTGTTGGGAGATTTTTGATGACTGCTTCAATGTCCTTATTAACCAATAATAACCAATGGGTCTGTTCAGGTTTTTTATTTCTTCCTGGCTCAGTTTTGGTAGTTCATAGGTCTCTAGGAATGCATCCATTTCTTCCAGATTGTCAAATTTGCTGGTGTATAGTTGCTCATAATATGTTCTTACAATTGTTTGTATTTATTTGGTGTTGGTTGTGATCTCTTCTCTTTCATTCATGATTTTATTAATTTGTGTCCTTTCTCTTTTCTTTTTGATAAGTCTGGCCAAGGGTTTATCAATCTTATTCTTTCAATGCTCCTACTTCCACTGATTTGTTCTACTTTTTTATTTGTTTGTTTGTTTCTATTTCATTGATTTCTGCTCTGATCTTTATGATTTTTCCTCTCCTGCCGGGCTTAGACTTTCTTTGCTCTTCTTTCTCCAGATCCTTTAGGTATAGGGTTAGGTTGTGTACTTGGGACCTTTCTTATTTTTTGGAAAAGGGTTGTATTGCTATATAATTTCCTCTCAGGACCACCTTGCTTTGTCCCAAAGATTTTGAACAGTTGTGTTTTTATTTTCATTTGTTTCCATGAATTTTTTTATTTATTCTTTAATTTCCTGGTTGACCCATTCATTCTTTAGTAGGATGTTCTTTAGCCTCCATGTATTTGATTTCTTTCCACATTTCTTCTTGTAATTGAGTTCCAGCTTCAGAGCATTGTTGTCTGAAAATATGCAGGGAATGATCCCAATCTTTTGGTACTGGTTGAGACCTGATTTGTGGCCCAGGATGTGATCTATTCTGGAGAATGTTCCATGTGCTCTAGAGAAGAATGTGTATTCTGTTGCTTTGGGATGGAATGTTCTGAATATATCTGTGATGTCCATCTGGTCCAGTGTGTCACTGAAAGCCTTTATTTCCTTGTTAATCTTTTGCTTAGATGATCTGTCCATTTCAGTGAGAGGGGTGTTAAAATCCCCTAGTATTATTGTATTATTGTTGATGTGTTTCTTTGGTTTTATTATTAATTGGTTTGTATAATTGGCTGCTCCCATGGTAGGGGTATAGATATTAAAAATTTTTAGATTGGACATACCATTTAAGTATGATACAGTGTCCTTCCTCATCTCTTATTATAGTCTTTGGCTTAAAATCTAATTTGTCTGATATAAGGATTGCCACCCCAGCTTTCTTTTGATGTCCATTAGCATCGTAAACGGTCTTCCACTACCTCACTTTAAAGCTGGAGTTGTCTTTGGGTTTAAAATGAGTTTCTTTGAAGATAGCATATCGATGTGTCTTGTTTTTTTTTAATCCATTCTATTACCCTGTGTTTTTTGATTGGGCATTTAGCCCATTTACATTGAGGATACCTTGAAAGATATGAATGTATTGCCATTTTATTGGCTGCAAGGTGACTGTTACTGTATATTTTCTCTGTTCCTTTTTGGTCTGCTACTTTTAGACACTCTCTTTGCTTAGAGGACCCCTTTCAATATTTCTTGGAGGGCTCATTTGGTGTGTGCAGATTCTTTTAATTTTTGTTTGTCCTGGAAGCTTTTTATCTCTACTATTTTCAATGACATCCTCGCTGGATATAGTATTCTTGGCTGCATATTTTTTCATTTAATGTTCTGAATATATCATGTCAGTCCTTTCTGGCCTGACAGGTCTCTGTGGATAAGTCTGCTATCAGTCTAATATTTCTACCATTGTATGTTACAGACCTCTTGTCCCAAGCTGCTTTCAGGATTTTCTCTTTACAAGACTTTACAAGTCGGGCACCTGGGTGGCTCAGTGGGTTAAGCTGCTGCCTTCGGCTCAGGTCATGATCTCAGGGTCCTGGGATCGAGTCCAGCATCAGGCTTTCTGCTCAGCAGGGAGCCTGCTTCCCTCTCTCTCTCTCTGCCTGCCTCTCTGTCTACTTGTGATCTCTGTCTGTCAAATAAACAAATAAAATCTTTAAAAAAAAAAAGACTTTACAAGTCTACTAAGACTTGTAAGTTTTACTATTAGATAACAGGGTGTGGCCCTAATTTTACTGATTTTTGAGGGGGTGTCTCTGTGCCTTCTGGATTTTGATGCTTGTTCCCTTTGCCATATTAAGGAAATTCTTTATTATATTTTGCTCCAATATACTTTCTTTCTCTTTCTTCTTCTTCTGGGATCCCAATTATTCTAATATTGTTTTGTCTTATGGTGTCACTTACCTCTCAAATTCTCCCCTTGTGTTCCAGTAGCTGTTTGTCTCTCTTTTACTCGGTTTCTTTATTCTCTGTTATTTGATCTTCTATATCACTAATTCTCTCTTCTGCCTCATTTAGCCTAGCAGTAAGAGCCTCCATTTTTATTGCACCTCATTAATAGCTTTTTTGATGCCAATTTGGTTAGATTTTAGTTCTTTTATTTCTCCAGAAAGGGATTTTATTTCTTCAGAAAGGGATTCTGTAATATCTTCTATACCTTTTTTGAGCACAGCTAGGACCTTGATAATCATCATTCTGAACTTTAGTTCTGACATATTACCAATGTCCATATTGATTAGGTCCCTAGCCATTGGTACTGCCCCACTTTTTTTTCTTTTTGTGGTGAGTTTTTCCACCTTGTCAGTTTATTCATGTAATAATATATAAATGAGAAAGTAAAATACCAAAAAGGTGGCAAAGACCCCAGAAAAAATATATGCTAACCAAACAGAAGAGTCCTGAAACCAGAGGGAGAAGAAAAGGGGAAAAATAAAAAAATATATGTATTAGAGTGGTGAGTAGAACAGAGCCACCCACTTGATTTTGGGTGTATTCTGGTACCTCAGAAGAAACTACCTCTCAAAATTTCAAAGAAAAAAACCCTACGTATATAATAAAATAAGGGTAAAGATAATTAAGAGATGGAATATGACTGTAAAGAAGAAAATTAAAAAATGTTCTAAAAAAGGAATTGATGAGATAAGTTGGTTGGAAAAAAAAAAAGAGGAGAGAATGTGATCAGGCTGGAGCTAGATTTAGGGTATACTTTTAGAAGAAATTATATCCCAAAAATGTAAAGAAAAAAAAAACCAATATGTATACAAAAAACAAGGTTAAATACAATGAAGGGATAAAATATGACTATAGCAGTGAATATTTAAAAAGACTTTTTAAAATAAGGTATCGATAAGAGAAAATAGTTTAAAAATATTAAAAGAAGAAAGAGGAAAAGTTAAAAAAATAGAATAAGTAACAAAATTAAAAAAAATTAACTTTGTAAGACTAAAGGATCATGTGAAAAAAGCTATGAATTCTATGTGTGGTTTCTCCTAGCTTGGAGTTCTGCTGTTCTCGTTGATTGGTGAACTTGGTCTGGGCTGAATGTTCTTGCTGATCTTCTGGGGGAGGGACCTGTTGCAGTGATTCTCAAATGTCTTTGCCTGAGGTGGAATTGTATTGCCCTTGCCAGGGGCCAGGCTAAGTATTCTCCTCAGGTTTGCTCTCAGGAGCTTTTGTTCCCTGAACGCTTTCCAGGGAGGACAGGAATGAAGATGGCGGCCTCCCAGTCTCTGGCCCAGAGGAGTGGAGAATAGCAGTCAATCCCTCCTGTCTCCCTAGTCTCTGGCTGCACTCCATGCTCACCAGGCCTGTGACCTACTGTTTCTTTCTCTGGCACACAGCCCCGTTTGGAGTCTCCCATCCCAGCAGATTCCTGCCCTGCACTTCTACACTGCTTCCCTTGGAGGAGGCGGGGGTCTCTCTGTATCTGCTACTTGTGGGGTCCCTGCTCAGTGGAGCAGATTTCTAAAAGATCTGTTTTGTGCTCCACTGCTCCACCAATTGCCAGGAGCCCTGCCCTCCCCATAGGTTTATCTTCCTATCTCTTTGGATTCACTTCTTACTCCTATCTTTCAGAAAGTGGTCAATTTTCTGTTCCTAGAATTGCTGCTTTTCTCCTCTATCTCCTGTTGAGTTTGTAGGTATTCAGAATGGTTTGAAAACTATCTAGCTGAACTCCTGGGATCTAATGCTATTTCAGTTTCCTACTCCTCTGCCATCTTACTTCCTCTTTCCCTTTAAACTTAGTTTTAATTTTTATCCAGGTCATATATGAACATTTTTTTTTTTCTACAGAATGCTTGGACAATCTCCCAAAACATCTCTCAATGTTTTCCACTCTTTAGACACTTAAAAAAACCTTTTTATCTCTCTCTCTCAAAATAATATCTCTGTCTCTAAATCAGTGACTTCTTAATTTTTCTTTTGTAGGCCTTACCAATATATTGAATTCCCATTACTAAAGAAGCACATTTTCTCACACCTCTCACATATTCTCCTCACACCTCTTACACACTTCCTCACAACTTATACACAAGCACAAGCAAATGTTCACACCCACGTGTATGCAAACACACATCTGTCATCTATTAGCTTCAATAAATTCCCATCATAATTATAATTTACACTAATTTGCAGGATTTGCATCACTATGATTATGTAAATATGATTCTTAGCTGAACTCTGATTATGATGATTCTTCCCTTCTTTATCAACTTTTATTTCTCTGGGGTGATTGTTCTCTTATGTTATTTTTTATTTGTTTAGTTTTTCACTAAAGTAGACCAATTTACTCCTAAATTGTCTCCCAGATGTATAATAGCAATTCAGTGTTTCATTCACCATCAATATCCTTTCATTTTCAATTTCTGCAGCGCTGTGTCCTGAGCCTCTTTACCTGCTCCAGTCCTGCTGTTTCCACTGCTAAATTGTATAGTGCTGTCCTCCTGGGATCTCTTCTCTTTGTCCTGGAGTCCCTGTTGCTTGAGTCCCCTGTGTTCCCACTTCTCAGATTTCTCCAGCAGTCCTGAAAAAGAATGCCTGGCAGGTAAATTTTGAGACTTTGAACATCTCAGAACATCTTTTTGAAATCATCCTTACACTGAACTGATAGTTTTGCTGAATGTAGAATTCATTAGAAATTATTTTCTCTCAGAATTTCAAAGACTTTGCTCCTCCAATGCATTCTTGTTTCTGTGAACACACAAGCAACTCGGGAGCATCCCGGCATCATCTCGAACTGCCCGGGGTACACTGGGGACAGGAAGATATGCAAGAAATGGGTTGGCTACTCCAGGTTGGTGGTGGCAGTTTTATTTAATAAGCAAAGGGAACTTACTCACGAGACTCATCTTGGGTGGCTTTGGGACAGGTGGTTCTCTGTGCTTGCCTGACGAATCTTTTTTTTTTTTTTCTTTTAATCTATTTATTTATTTGATAGAGAGAGAGAGAGAGATCACAAGTAGGCAGAGAGGCAGGCAGAGAGAGAGGAGGAAGCAGGCTCCCCGCAGAGCAGAGAGCCCCATGAGGGGCTCGATTCCAGGACTCTGAGACCATGACCTGAGCCGAAGGCAGAGGTTTTAACCCACTGAGCCACCCAGGTGCCCCTGCCTGACGAATATTAAAAGTGATATTGGGTTCCCTCAGGAACACTGTGCAGAGTGTGAGCACATAGCACTACCTGAAGGTTGTGTCCTTGGGGAAGCTTGGGGGGGTGGGTGTAGGTGAGCAGGGTGGGGAAGCCCGAGTTGGGGGGTTGGGGTAGGAGGGAGTGAGGGCTCGTGGGGTGAGGAGAGTCCCATTGCCTGAGTTCAGCTCACAGGTCAACCTGCAGTCATGTCTTTTCAGTGACCTCTTCCAACAGTATTGCTCAATTCTTTGTGGAGGATATGTTTGTTTATTTCTGGAAGATTTGAGGATCTTTTCTTTGCCCCCAGGTTCTGAAATGTTATAATGATGAGCCACAGTGTGTGACTGCTTTGGTTTCTTGTGCTGTAGGGAGCATTTGTGTGCACTGTGAGGGTCTCTTACTTTCTGTGAGCCCAAGGCCTGCAGTTCTTGGAAATTAACTTAATTATTTTTTGGAGATAATTTATTCACTCTGTTTTCATTCATGGCCTTTCTGAAATTCCTATAATTCAGCTATTAGGTCTCAAAGGCTGGTAATGTGCTCCCCCCCTTTTTCTTTTCTTCCCTTCCTTTTCCTTCCCTTCGACAGTTCCTCAAATGTATCACCCAAGTATTCTTCTGAGTTTTAAATGTCTTCATCTTTCTTTTAATTTCTAAAAACTCCAGTCTATTTTCTGAATATTTGTGTTTATGGTATTCTCTTATGACAGCAATATCATCAAATTGTCTGAGGACAATAAAAATAATTATTTGTGTGTGAACCTTTCTTCTGCTTCATACTTTCTATTTTCTCCACGTTTACTCTTGCTCTTTGGTTCAGGTTCTGTATTCAGTATTTGAGTACTTCTGAAATGTGGCCACTGTCTCATTATACTTAAGAGAGGGTCATAAAAAGCTCCAAGTTTTATGTCCATGCATGGGGTAATTTGACTATAGTTTTTGCTGGAGCTTGATTTAACTGGCATCTTTCACTGAAGAATCCTCAAATCAGAATACCTAGATTTTTTCCTGGGGGCTGGTCAGATTCCTCAAAGATAGTTCTTCAGTAGGCTGTGTTGAAGACAAATGCTGACTGATGCTTCCAATTAAAGTGTTTCAAATTTCATTTTAATAACACTAATTAAATCCCTGGCTTCAACACAACATCCTTGACCTTTATTTATTTCACCCGCTCCAGATAACCAACTTCTAGTATTTTGCTATTAAGTATATGTATTTTGTTAAGGTGAAGGTAATACAAGAAATGCTTCATTGTGATCTGAATACTGAAAATGATGTGCACAGTCAGGGTGAGAATGAATTTGCTTTTGGCCAAGGCTGAGATTAGAAAAGCTTTAAGGCACAGTTTTAAGTGTCTCAAAGGATGGGTAGGAAGAATGGCAGGAAAAGTACGTTCAAGGTTGGTGTGACACTGACAGAAAGACCATAGGGACAGTTAAAGTCATTATATTTTCGGAAGACTGTCTGTCAGTATGCTCTTTGGATAGAATAGAAGAGCTAAAACCATGACTCACTGAGGCCAAGTCTGGAAAGGCACCTGTTTTCAAATGCCAGGTTAAATGTGCCACTGAATGTTTCTCAGTAAGTAACTTCATGGTAATATACATACTTTAGGGAGATTCACCAGGTGGAAATAAGCAAAATAGATGGAATGGTGGAGAGAAGTAGGGAATCCAAGTTGAAGGCCATTTCCTCACCCACAGTTAGTGACAAGAGCCTCAAGAAGGGTGACAGCAATGGTAAGAGGAACTGTGAAAGGGAGAGTTATAACAAAGGGAGAACTGACAAGCTTTGGTGAATGATTTCTTCTGGGGAGACACACTCCTTCACCTCCTTGCACAGGAAAGCACCATTCTAGAGAGATGCTGCCCTGGAGTTATTGTGTGCTGGAAGCTGGGTGAACTTCAGCTAGAGGTTAGTTTGTCCTCCATTGGTCTGAGGCAGAATACCACAAATTAAATTTCATGCTAACCTGCTCCAAGCCAGGGACACATCATTAAGCTTCAGGGTTATCTAGTTGATGAGACTAAAAAAATCTATTTGCACTGTTCCCTTGACAACAGTTGTGAAAATATTTTAATCGCAGTATAAAATCATTTTGCAATATTTCACCAAAGCAATTATGCACCCTCTAGAATTCAATACTGAAAGAGGCACATGGGATGAAGCCATTACCTCTGGGTTAGCAAATGCTCCAATTTCTAGGAATGGCCTAGATGGTGCTGTTAAAAACCAGGTTTTTAAGCCAGTTTTGCACAAGCTAAGTGAGGTGGAGAATTGAATTACTTTGGTAGAAAATTAATACTGTCCTCCCTTCCTTGCCTCTGATGTCTATCTCGAGGCTTCAACTTCCAATAAAGTTTATACTCTTCTGCTTGTCCAGAAATACTGGAGCCATATGAGTTCAAATTGTGATACAAAGAAAACAGAAGAATCAAAGCCTCTGTGTGTGTGTGTTTACCAGGACATAACTAAGAATACAATAGGCAAGCAATAGCTCTGATATTTAATCAGAGATTTAAAAGTTAACCACGCATTTGTACTGATGCCCTAGAATTCAGTATTAAGACTTTGCCTGCAACCTGTCTGAAAGAATGCAATGGAGAATATATGTGAAACTCTTGTAAAACTATACCCTGTGAAGACAAGAACAATGATTACCAGCTGGAAGATCAAGAAATCGAAACTAGCTAATTCAAAAGGAAAGGAGGAATTGCATGTTATCTGAAGAGGAAGACACTTTGGCAAGATGTAGCTTTTATACTTGTGTGCCCTCCCTGTGGCCCGTCATGTGGCCCTCCCAGGCAGTTAGGCAAACTCATGTGCACAAATACTAAACAAGTGAGCAAATATGGTAACATCAAAAGTCTGTTAGCCTCTAAACAACTGTAAATAATTATAAGAGGCAATATATCCAGATGTATTCATCTGCTAGGGCTGCCGAAACAAAATTCCACAGGCTAGGTGGCCTAAGCAATAGAAATGGGTATTCTCATAGTTCTGAAGGCTGCACGTCCAAGATCAAGGTGTCAGCTTTGGTTTTCCTGGGCTTCTCCTTGGCTGGTAGATAGATGCCTTCCTGATATGTCCCCATAGGACTTTTTTCTGTGCATGTTTATCCTTGGAGTCTCTTCCTTTTCTTCCTTTAAGGACACTAGTTAGATTGGATCAAGGCCCCATCTTTAGGACCCAATTAATCTTAATTGCCACTTAAAAGTCCCTATCTCCAAATAGAGTCACATGCTAAGATACTGGGAGTTAGTGCTTCACCATATTTTGGAGGGACACAATTCAGTCCATAACACCAGAAATCTTAAATTTTATTCCCACAACAGCTTCTTTAAGCTTTACCATCTTAGTACATGGAGTTCCATCCTTCCAGTTGCTCAGGTAAAAATCCTAATGTCAACTCTGACCTTATTTTCACATCTCACATCCAAGAAACAAATCTTGTTAAATATATCTTCAAAATACCTGTGGAATACGATCCCTTCTTACCACTTCCAGTGTTCTAGTCTGATTTATCTCATCGGATGACCACCTCCTGAGGTGGTAGCCTCCTAAGTCCTCTTTATTCTTCTCCTCTTGCTGCCCTCAGTCTAACCTCCCCATGCCTTATCTAAAAAGCAGCCATTGACAATATATGACCTCTCTATAGATCTTGTCCTAGAACTTATCAACCCTTGAAATGTGTGTGTATGGGTACATAGATACACGGATATTTTGTAGTCCATCTTTTCCCACTAAAATGTAAACTCAGAAGAACAGAGACTTTGTTGTTCTGTTCCCTGACATATTTCCAATGCCTTGAATGGTGTCTGGCAAACTAGAAAAAAATCATGCTTAATAAATGTCACTTGAATGAATAAATGAACCTGTTTATATCTGCGTGCTCTGTTAGCCACACTTTCCCTTACCTCCCCCCCTTCTATTGCATTTGGTACCTCCTGGAATAAAAGGACCATTAGGAAGCACATCAAGTGCCTACTGTGTGCCAGAGGCTATGAGAAATAAATACAAGATTCTGGTCTAGGAGGGGAGAAAGACATAAAGAAATGAAAGTAAAGGTATAAGAATGCATAAATGTCAAGGAAGTGTAAGAAAGATTAAATGCTTGGTCTCCAGGCAAAGGCTATTATTCTGGGTCAAGGAAGATTTCTCAAAAATAGAATACGGACTGAAGAAGGAAGTCAGATAGGTGAAGGATATTGACAGTAATAAAGAATGCCATACTTTTATGTCCTTTCCTAGGCTACTAGAACAATGGTTGTTAGTCACTGGTATTTAGAGAGAATTCCCAGGTTCAAGACTGATTTCCCACATTGGAAGAGACTAACAGCACCCAATCTGTATTGTTTACTAAAAAACTCTGGAAAAATACAGTTCAACTGTCAGTAGTCACATTGTTCTCTGTGAAGAGCATTAGATTTTATACTCCTTTTGATTGATTTCCAAGTAAGCTTCGGGAAACGAATCTCCCTTCCCAGTCTATTTTAAGAAAACAAAATTCTGTATAAGCGGAAATAAACTTTCATTGCAGTTAATTCAAACTTAATTTTTTTATGTTTCCAGAATATGTTTAAATTAAATTAAAATTAAATTAAATTAAATTAAATACATTTACCTATATCTAATATAGAGAAATCAATGAACCTTGTGTTTTGTCAGAAGAGAAAAAGTCAATACAACTGGTTTCAATAGGCAGATATCCTTTTTTTAAAGCTACAAATCAAAGAATACCTGAATTTGTACAACAAATATAGAACTACAAGTTTGAAATCAGTCACAATTGGTCATAAATGCATATTGGCATGTGTCCATAAATATACATAATGGTTTTCTTTATAAAATTTGAAGATATTGAAGGTATTTTTTATACAGTAAAAGCCAGTATAACTTTCTAAAAATTAAAGAGATTAAATTATACCACAGGTGTAATTTGCAGGTATTTTGGCTTTTTCAACTTTGAATTTCTGCTAGTTAATATCATGTCTGGCATAAGGTAGATTCTCAGTAAATATTAGTGCAATTGAAATTGAGTGGCAGTAGACTTGCTTCTTCAAGTAATCTATGAAAGAAGCATTTTAATATTTGCCTAGTATACAGTTACATGACACACATTATTGAGAAGCAGCATTATTGTTCCTGATTTAGAAATAAGAAAACAGAAGTACAATGAAAGAGCAGAATTTGTATAGACCATCAACAAATCAACAACAATAATAATAATACCAAATTTGGGGGGCTTTTGTTTTTTACAGAATATCCAGGAACTTTATCCCCATTAATCCTATAGTATAAAAGTATATACTTTTATATAACCCTATATAATAAGTATATATTTAATAAGTATATAATCCTATAGTATAAGTATAGTATAAAAACTTAACCCCATTTTATAGGCCAGGAATTGAGATCCAAGACAACAGTCGTAGGCTGGAGACAAACTGATAATTTTTTTTAAAGATTTTATTTACTTGTTTGAGAGAGAGTGAGAGAGAGGAAGAGGGTGAGAGGCAGAGGGAGGGGGAGAAGCAGACTCCTCACCAAGCAGGCAGCCACAAGTGGGGCTGGATCCTGGAATGCCAGTATAATGATCTGAAACTGAAAGCAGATACCTACCTGAGTGAGCCACCCAGGCACCCTGACAAACTGATAATTAGTAGAACGAGGTGGGGCTGTGTGGAAGTAGCCTTGTTCTCCTGTTACCAATTTTACTCTTCTTTCTTTTGGAATGTGTGACATCTTTTGACAAAAAACATCTCTCCCCCCACTCCATCGTCTCTTTTCCAATTCCTAGCAATGAATATTCTGCATTATTGAGGGTGTGGGCTACAGCTAACCAGATACATACTTACTTTCTTATTGTTAGTTTTAAGGGTGCTAAATGCAAACAGCTATTTAAAGGTGACTTACAGTAGTTTCCACTTTGCCTTTGTAAATGCTATTCTCTTTGTGTAGAATCCTTGACTTCTCTAACACTGTCACCTCCTCTGTGAAGCTCTCCTGCCCACACCAAGAAGAATCAAATGCATTTTCCCCGTGATTTCTCAGTGTCTTGTATATCTTTATTATGGCACTGATATGTTGCTGTCATTTGTTATGGCTGTGTTCCTCGATGGAAAAGAGATATTTTTCTGTATTTCTCAGGAGATGCATAGACTGGCACATTTCAATAGTGGTTTCTTTTTAAATGAATAAAAGAACAAATTTCCCATAGTTTTGTTCTTGAACAATAGCAAAACCAACACTGGGGCTTATGGGAATCTGGCAGCCAAATAATAAGAATGAAAAATCAAAGATGCTGATCAAAAATGTGATTCTAGTAACAAAAATTCTAAAGTGATGGCATGAGTCACCTTCCCAAAAGATATTCACAGAGTGTCTGCTCTTTACGGATTTGACCAGGCACCACTTCTATTCCAGCTATGCTTCATACATCTACACCAAATGGAGAGAATATAGACTGACTTAAGAATGTATGAGGATTCTGGGATGCCTGTGTGGCTCAACGAATTAAGTGTCTGCCTTTGGCTCAGGTCATGATCTCAGGATCCTGGGATAAATTTCCACATCAGGCTCCCTGCTCAGCAGGGAGTATACTTCTCCCCTTCCCTCTGCTCTGTGAAGATTTTATATAAAATCTGTGGAGATTTTATCCTCCCAGCCCCCTTGGGCTCTCTCTCTCTCACACACACAAATAAATAAATAAATAATCTTTTAAAAAAAAAAGAAGATTTTATTTACTTATTTCACAGAAAGAGAGAGACAACAAAAGAGGAAACACAAGCAGGGGGAGTGGGAGAGGGATAAGGAGGCTTCCTTCTAAGCAGGGAGCTCCATGTGGGACTGGATCCCAGGACCCTGGGATCATGACCTGAGCCGAAGGCAGATGGTTAACAACTGAGCCCCCCTGGTGCCCCAATAAATAAATAATCTTTAAAAAAAGAATGTACATGGATTCTTAAGATTGTAGTAGAAATTCAGGTGGTCATCTTACTAAAATAGTTTTCTGGTTTCTGAAATAGAAGCTTCAAGCAAAAGTGATTTCCCTTCTCAGTTATATGGTTTCAGTATTGAATTGGCTACTTGGACTCCCAAGGTGATTTCAATTATACTAACTTACTCAGTAGGCTCAGATAGACTTCCACTAATCTGAAACAAATTTCATTGCCTTCTCAGACTTTCTGGTATCATTTCAGTAATTCTGGGAATATTAGCAACTGGCACTGCCTGGTTTGTTTTGCTCAAGTCCAATTTTTTTCAGGGCAAAGATTTTTGGGAAATTTGCTGATTTATATAATGTTAGTACTGAAAAGAGTTGATTGTGCTTATCTTTAATCAATTATCTCTTTTTTTTTTTTTTTTTTTTTGGTGCAAAATGGTGGTTTATTAAAGCACGGGGACAGGACCCGTGGGCAGGAAGAGCTGCTGCCGGGGGTTGTGAGGGATGACAAGTTATGTACCCTGTGGTTGGGGGAAGGTGAGGGGAAGGGAGGTTTTAACGGAGCTTTCATATGCTAAAGAGAGTCTAGGAGGTGCCGGGAGACAAATTCACATTTTTGCTATCAAGCGTCTTTGTTAGTGAGACTTGGGTTTAGAAGAAATTTAACTTTTATTTAGGGCTGAGGAACTGAGTTATTTGCCTCTGGAAATTGTGCTATTGATAAGGTAACTTCTTTGTTTATAGATCTCTAGGACATTTGTAAAGCAAGGGAGACTCCTGTCTGGCAAGATGTGATCTCAGCAAGTTAACTATTTCTTTCTTATGGAGGTCAGGGGTGCCTGAGAAATGCCACACACATTACCAAGGGGAGGGGAGTGGGTGGAGAGGGGGTGCAAGGTGCCAGCCTTTGCTTTGTCTTCAGCCAGCCTTGTGCTCCCTCATCATTCCCCCCCTGAACAATTTTGACCCTTAAATCTTTAAGGTTATCATTAGAAATGTGTTCCCAAATAATAGTACTCCAGGCTACTGATTGCTTTGCTACTGATTGGGTAAGATGACCTGGCATTAGATAGCCAGCTCCAAATGGAACCCACTGGATATGTGGACTAACCTGTGGCCCTGGCTTCCTCCAGGGTGGATAGGTCGCTGTACTTTAGGATTTGCCTGGATTCATGGGCACATTACTAAAACCATCACCACTCCAATTATCTCATTTTTAAAGATAGGGACCCCAAGTCCAAGGTGAGTTGAGTGACTTGCTGAGGTTTCCTAATGCTAGCTGGGGGCAGGCATGCTTCAGAGTTCTGTTTTTCTGTCCGTGAGGCCAGTGTTATGTTCACCACCCTGTGCTGCCTCCCACAAATGAGTTCTTGCTTTAGGTATTCAATCCAGGGCAATGCAAGTATATGCCATCATGTGTACATTGAAAGCTTTTGAATTATATTTATAGAATTGAAGTTAGTTTAGGCATAGGCTTTGAATTTATTCACCATTTAGGAAAATAGATGTATATGATATTCTCAACCCACTGAACCATAATCTTTCTACAAAATACTAATGAAATACACAGTGTGATCCTGCTTTTCATTTCTCTTCTCCCCCGAGCACCCTCTTTCCATATGCAGCACTCCATCTGAAGGCAGTGGCATGCATATATCCCCTTCTAGATAACCTTCATGACAGAATGAGCAAGACAAAGATCCCTTTGCCATGGACACATCAAACAAAGGACTTAAGAATAAGAGTCCATTTCATAGAAGAACTGAAACAAAATGAAGAAAAATAATGCATAGCAGTTTAGAAACTTTCTGAATTTCTATAAGAAAATAAATCTAAAAATATATATAATTTTATTCGACCCATAAAGTATGAAGACTGTGGTGTCTCAATACAAAGAAGAAGATTGTAATTGGGGTTCTAAAAGAACTTTACATTCCAAGGTTCATTGGATTTTGGAGCAGTTTAAGGTCAATGAGATAGGAAGGGGAAATAATGGTGGATAGAGAGAATGGGGTTGCAAAGAGTTCCCTGTTAGAACTCAGAGTCAGTATGCTCTCCATGTGCTGAGCAATCCAAGCATCTAAGAAGGGTGTACCACTGGTAGGAGAAAGAGTATCTGGCCTGAATCAGGAGACCTATGGTTGAGGAGACCACTTTGCCTTTGGCTGTGGGTACTCATCTGCAAAATACTGGAGCAGGATCAAACAGCCTTATAACTTTTGCATTCTGGGTTTGTGGAGATTTTATCTCTTTGGAGTTCACACTATAAAGAAACATGATAAAGAAAACATGCTGAAAGTGTTGCTTGGGTTCATTCCTTGTTTCAGACTCTTCCTTCCATTTGGGCCTTGGCTTGATGAACAGTGATAACTGAGAATCACAGAAGAGGAGTGTGAAGTAGTCCTTCTATTTCTTCTGTATTACAGGTGATCTACTATACCCGTTCCTAGAATGTGCTGTTAAGTTTAGCCAACTAACCAGCTGAGGGCCTGTATGTCAAGCTACCTTGATAGGGGTACTGGTACACAGCTTAGCAAGTATCGACCTTGGACAAGTCCTTTTTGGATCTTTAGAATAAACTAATTCATAGTTCTAAAGACTTTTGCTTTCACAGATGACTGACTAATGGTTACCAACATCTTCTCTTAATGTAAAATTACTGCATTGCTAGTGTTTACTGAGACCCAGAATTCAGGACTCTACTCAAAGTCTTGTTGCAACGCTTCTGTGCATAGGGCAACCATCTGTTCTCTGATCTTGGGAGGGGTCCTCTCTGCCTCTAGGACATGAATGTTTGTATCCTTCCCCAGATTAGGAAAGTTCTCAGCTACAATTTGCTCAAATATATCTTCTCGACCTCTCTCTATCCACTCCCTCAGGGATCCCAATAATTCTGACATTGGAATGTTTCATGGCATCATTAATCTCTCTCAGTCTCTTCTCTTGGCCTTTAATCTGTTTCTCCCAGGCCTCCTCATTTTCCCTCTTTTCTACCATCTTATCTTTTAGCTCACTAATTCATTCTTCTGCTCTGTTTACTCTAGCAGCCAGAGTATCCAGTTTAGACTGCTTTTCATTCATAACATTTTTAAGTTCAGCCTAATGATTAGATATCATTTCTGCCCTTAGAGATTCTATATTGTCACTAATATTTTTCTCAAGCCTAGATATCAAATTCATAATTGTTACTCTGAAGTCTATTTCTGACATCTTGCTTATATCCATATCCATTAGATCTGTTGCAGAGGCCACAGTCTCTGAATCTTTTCTTCTTTGGGGGTTCCTCCTCTTAGTCATTCTGTTGGGGGTAGTTGAGGGAATGTACAAAGTCCAAAGTATAAACCATAACCCAAGCAAGATGCAGCTGTTTTATAGGGACCTTAGGGTTGTAGTCCTCTTGTTCCTCCACCCTGTCTTCTTGGGGAGGGGACTTGACCATTCTCTTATACCATACACAAAGATAAACTTTAAGTGGATGAAAGACCTCAGAATGAGATAGGAATACATCAGAATCCTAGAGGAGAACATAGGCAGTAACCTCTTTGACATCAGCCACAGCAGCTTCTTTCAAGACACATCTCCAAAGGCAAGGGAAGCAAAAGAAAAAATGAACTTTTGGGACTTCATCAAGATAAAAGCTGCACAGTAAAGGAAATAGTTAATAAAATAAAGAGGAAACCCATGGAATGGGAGAAGACATTTGCAAATGACATTACGGATAAAGGGCTGGTATCCAAGATCTATAAAAAACTTCTCAAAGTCATTACTCAAAAAACAAATAAGTCAAAAAATGGGCAGAAGACATGAACAGACACTTCTCCAAAGAAGATATGTGAATGGCCAACAGACACGTGAAAAAAATGTTTAACATCATTAGCCATCAGGGAAACTCAAATCCAAACCATATTAAGAGACCACCTTACAAAGTTAGAATGGTAAAGATTAACAAAGCAGGAAACAACAAATGTTGGAGAGGATGCGGAGAAAGGGGAACCCTCATACTCTGTTGGTGGGAATACAAGTTGGTACCCCCACTTTGTGAAACAGTATGGAGGTTCCTCAAAAAGTTAAAAGTAGAGCTACCCAATGATGCAGCAAATACAGATGTAGTGAAAAAAAGAGGCACATGCATCCCAATGTTCATAGCAACAAGGTCCACGATAGTCAAACTGTGGAAGGAGCCAAGATATCCTTCACGGATGAATGGATAAAGAAGATGTGGTCTGTATATACAAATGGAATATTACTCAGTCATCAGAAAGGATGAATATCCACCATTAGCATCGACATGAATGGGACTGGAGGGAATTATGTTAAGTGAAATAAGTCAAGTAGAGAAAGACAATTATCATATGGTTTCACATATATTATGTGGAACATAAGGAATAGCATGGAGGAAATTAGGAGAAGGAAGGGAAAAATGAAGGGGGAGAATCAGAGGGGGAGATGAACCATGAGACACTGTGGACTATAGGAAAGAAACTGAGGGTTTCAGAGGGGAGAGGGATGGGGGGATGAGTTAGCCCCTTGGTGGGTATTAAGGAGGGCACATATTGCAATGAGCCATGGATGTTACATGCAAATGGTGAATCATAGAACACTACATCAAAAACTAATGAAGTGCTGTATGGCGCCTAACGTAACAGTAAAAAAAAAAAAAAAAAGCTTCTAGGCACAGATGTATCTGTCAAAGTAGGATGGTCTTTTAGCTATTAGTGGGGTAGTATCAATATTGTCTTGCCTTAGTGATGGCTTTCAATAGCTATTTTTGCTTTGTCATTATAAATTTCCATTATGTCACCACCATTTAGTTTATGCATAATTAACCCTTTGACATATAACACATTTACATTTTTCTAAATGAAGTTTTAAAATATATTTGCACCAAGAATGTAAGAGGGTTCCCCTTTCTCTACATCCTCTCCAATACTTGTTGTTTACTGTCTTGTTAATTTGGCCATTCTAACTGGTATAAGGTGGTATCTCAATGTGGTTTTGATTTGAATCTCCCTGATGGCTAATGATGATGAACATTTTTTCGTGTGTCTGTTAGCCATTTGTATGTCTTCTTTGGAGAAGTCTGTTCAGGTCTTCTGCCCATTTTTTTATGTGATTATCTGTTTTGTGTGTGTTGAGTTTGAGGAATTCTTTATAGATCTTGGATATCAGCCCTTTGTCTGTAGTGCCATTTGCAAATATCTTCTCCCATTCCGTGGGTTATCTCTTGGTTTTGTTGGCTGTTTCCTTTGTTGTGCAGAAGCTTTTGATGTTGATGAAGTCCCAAAAGTTCATTTTTGCTTTTATTTCCTTTGTCTTTGGCAAATCTGAGAAACAAGCTGAGGGCTTTGGAGGAGAGGGAAGTGGGGGGGGGTGAGCCTGGTGGTGGATATTATGGAGGGCATGTATTGCATGGAGCACTGGGTGTGGTACATAAACAATGAATTTTGGAACACTGAAAAAAATAAAATTAAAAAATAATATGACACAAAGGAAAAAAATTAAATTTTTGCACTGTGGTTCCACCCATATGAAATTTCCTAAAGCAGACATATTGACATTACCCCTACACTTTACTTCTATTATGACAGTTCTCTGGCTAGGGATGTGAAGTACCTTGAACATATGATCAAAGTAAGCCTATAAAATTAATCAATTGATTATAAGTTCATAGAGCATTATTATTCTTATATACAAGTATATATGCTGTTGTACTTGTTTTAGGCAAAGGATAGGCACTTTTTTTTTCTCTGTAAACAGCCTGATAGTAAGTAATATAGGCTTTGCAGACTCTAAGGAGTCTATAACTTCTATTCAATTTTGAGGTAGCACAAAAGCCACCATGAATAATAGACAAATGGGCATGGTTATGATAAAAAACAAACAAACCACAAAAGTCATCAAAAACCAAAAAATAACTTTATTTACAAAAGCAATTGATGAGTCAGTGTGGCTTACACATCACAGTTTTGTGACCCCTGTTTTAAAAAGTAAATGATAGGGCACCTGGGTGGCTCAGTGGGTTAAAGCCTCTGCTTTCCACTCAGGTCATGATCCCAGGGCCCTGGGAGTGAGCCCTGCATCAGGCTCTTTGCTCAGCAGGGAGCCTGCTTCCTTCTCTCTCTCTACCTGCCTCTCTGCTTACTTGTGATCTCTGTCTGTCAAATAAATAAATAAAATCTTAAAAAAAAAGTAAATGATAAGTAATTTGTATGAGGTCCTCTCAAATTCTTTTTCACGCTGTTTTATTTCCACTAGAATGTGAGACTCAGTTCAGTATTGCATCAGCTGAGTTTTGCCCAATTTGAATCTGCTGTGTTCAAAAATATTTGAGAAGCACAAGTATTCAAAAGGCAAGTTAATGTCATCGATATCCTAAAAAGAGCCAACTTCATTTTTTAACCTTAGTGGTGGAGACTGGCATTTATAAAACCAAAAAGCCATTTCTTGGTATATATTTGTGGGAAAGCCTCGAATAGAAGAAATGGGAAGGCAGAAGACTAAGCTAAATAATACTCAGAGCTAAAATATCTGCTTATCAGAATACAACAGAACACTAAAAAAATAATGACAGAAATTCTTAAGGAAACTGTTTATTAAATTAAAATGAAACTGCATCAGTTCTGTGGGCAAGAGATTAGATTTAAAACTAATATATATCTTTAAGAATAAGACAGAAATATTTATTTTATTAATATAATATGATCTTCAATGGAGAACCTTTGTAGTTTGTAACCCATACTTAAGCCTTAAGTATATAAAATTGTAGGTTTTTGACTATATATATGAAAATATAAATCATATGATATTATTAGTCACTTAGTGCTGCTTTAAATAGACATAAATGCAAGCTGCTATAAGTTATATACTATTAGGCTCTAAATTAAACAATGTATAATATCTGATTTCTGTCAGCATAAAATTGTTTTAACCTTGAACAACATTTATTTATATTTGATGTAATAAATTAGAAAAGGACTTTTAAAATGTTCTTATGGGGGCACGTGGGTGGCTCAGTGGGTTAAAGGCTCTGCCTTCAGCTCAGGTCATGAACCCCGGGGTCTTGGTATTGAGCCCCGCATTGAGCTCTCTGCTCGGCAGGGAGCCTGCTTCCCTTCCTCTCTCTCTCTGCCTGTCTCTCTGCCTACTTGTGATCTCTGCCTGTCAAAAAAATAAATAAAATCTTAAAAAGTAAGTAAATAAATAAATAAAATGTTCTTATGACAGGTTAAAATTAAAAGAATGTTGGGAGTCAAATTTCTGGCTAAAATACAAGAAAGAAAGTTAGAATATGTGCATTTAAAAGTGCATCATAAAAAAAAACTGTTTTACAGAATAAATTTATTAAAATCCTGACATATTTACAAGCACCTTCCAAGATTCCTTATCATTTTCAACAATCAGGTAGAAATCAATTAAGGGTAGTTGTGATTTTTCACAATAATTGTCTTTGAAACAGTATTACAGTTTTGCTAGGTTAGTAAATTACCTTTACAAACCTTACACATTAGTTATATCCCACTGGGATTTCCAGACTGCCAATCAGTGCAGAGAATGCCAGCTGAGTACTTGGATCAATAAAGTTTGGTTCCTCTGTAGCTCCAGAAACCAAAGATAAATGACCTCTCCTGGGAGCAGCCCTAACAGACACCTGCCTCAGACAATTAATGAGATAACATACACAAAACATCCCCCAAATTCTAACCAATGCAATGGATTCTTACAGAAAGACTCTATCTTATTTTTTATGCAACAAACATATATCAGTTGCCCAGTCTTTGCTTATGACAACTACTGTAGAGGACTGGATTCATTTGAAGTGAAAATTAGTGAATTGATAGTGACCCTAAGAAAAGAATTTGATGTTTACACTATCTCAACAATCTGCCTGAGGTTTTCTTTATCCTTGATTCCTTGTTTCTTTGAACATCACTTGATCTTCTATTCATAAATGTTTAAGAGGTTCAAGAGCATAGAAATAGTCTAAAAACAAAGAGAATGCTTAAAAACATGTTTATGCATTTCTTGTAAACAATTAGAAAATAGAGTGCTAAGTGATAGGAAGTCAGAATTTAATAATTTAGCCTTTTACCTTTATTTACTCTTTCCTGTAAGTCCATATGTGCCCCAAGTACTGGATTCTTCACTCTCACATGATAATTTATGACTAGTGATGTTCCTTTGCCTTGAGTTTCCATAGCATTGAACTGCAGCAGATCACTTAGCTGTATGTTTTGCCATTTTTCAATATTGTCTGGTTTTGGTTCATGCACGTTAGCTTTATTTCTGCAGTTTAATGGTGAGCTCCTTCAAGCTAAGGATCATGTCTAAGGCATTTTTAATATCTCTCAGAGCATTGAGCATTGCACCAGCCTCACAGCAAACAGTAAGAGTCTATTTGTTGATTGACAGTAATCTAAACATAGTCAATATTTCTAGTCTAGGACTGCTTCTGTGCTACTGGACAAAGACAGATCATCAGTTTAGGAAAGTATCAAACAGAAATGGGGTTGAGTGACACAACGGGGTGGAATCTAAAATTTAGATTTGAAAATTTATCTTCCTCTGCTTCTACTCATCATGATTCTCCAGGATACATTTAGATTGAAATTAGATTGAAAAGACCACCTGCCTCCCCCCCCCCCCGCCATTTCTTATTCAGAATTAAGTCTAGGCTTAATGGTTGAGGAAAGAACATCCTTTCTCGAACTTTCACTGATAAAGTCTCTCCCTGTCTCACTAACAATGGTTAAAAAGAATTGAAGAATTTCAGTCTGTGATGCGTCATAAGCAATTTGGATTAAGGAAAGAGGGTTTTATTTCTCCCTTTAGCTTATCATTCGCTTATTTTCTTGTTGCCAGGCACATGTGATAATTTGGCTGATCTAGTAATTCTTACACTGCTAATTGAGTCCCCCTTCATTTTTGGGTAATGCTATTTCCACATTCTCAAGCCTAGTTTTTCCTTCCTTTTTACTTCAGAGTCAGGCTCATGACCGCAGCCTGGCCAACTGGAGTCCCAGTGATTGATGAGGGCAAGGGCAGGGCTCTACTCAGGAGCAGGCTGCCTTGAGGCTTCTGCTGGATGTCTGGGAAAGAGGTGACTCCTTTCTGGTCAGGTTGCTGAGATGGCAGACTATATGCATTGATTAGCTTGTTTCTCTTGTTGTCAACGCATGGAAAGAGGTTTTCTGAAAAACAAGTTAATGCTGAAGCAAAAAGAACTGAGAGATAGCAAGAAACAGATTTTATATGACTTTGAACACTTTTTCATTATAAGTGATAAACTCCCTTTTCCCGATGGGACCTGTTTGCTTTGGGTTTTTTGCCACTGAGAGTTCTGTACAATTCATTGGCATTGAAAGAAAATCTTATTGTTCTCCTAGAAAGAGCCTAGTGTGTATGTATGTATTTTTCCCATCATGTTAAAGGTAACAGATGTATCCTACTCTGCTCTATAGTGACTAGGACAGAGTCTTTGTTTGGAAGTTCATGTTACTTCACATGGCATAGTTTTAGCAGGACTGTGTATTAGGTTTAATATTTCTATCCCTAAGGTGACAGCCACACTATGTGTAACACTTGTTTGCTGCCCAGTTTTATTTTCAAGATACCATGAAAAAACTTCTTACACTATAAAAGTATGAAATCCATATGTTGTTTTCTCAGTAAGAGATGGGATATTTTTACATGTGCATAATTTGTGATTTTTGCCCTGTTGCCTAAATCTGCTCACCCTTCAGTAGAATGCCTACGAAAATTCCTATCACGTTGAATGGCTGGCTATGTGCACTTTAAACGGACTAGCCCTTCTTACTTTCTCAGTGTAACAAGAGCATATAAAAAATGTAAATTAGAGGCAGAGCCTGTGTTCTAGACAGGAGTGATTGTACGCTGGGTGTTATACTCTTGGCTTTCTGTGTTTTCGGTGAACCATGTACTTTGCAACAAAGCAGGGAAGTTAAAATAGATGACACTAAGACTGACAGAAGAAGTTCCCAGAAGGAGCGTCTGTAGAACGGTGA
This sequence comes from Neogale vison, assembly GCF_020171115.1. Taxonomy (NCBI): domain Eukaryota; kingdom Metazoa; phylum Chordata; class Mammalia; order Carnivora; family Mustelidae; genus Neogale; species Neogale vison. The sequence continues at coordinate 92,169,540 of NC_058093.1, read as the reverse complement.
ATATGTAGCAGGGCACTTAGGGCAGGGCATTAAGGAGAGTAACTAGCTGTGAGGGACTGAAATTTATGCGGTTCTAAAGAGAGACAAACATAACCAGGTGACAAAATGGTAGCGGTGTCTGGTAGAAATACAATATGAGCCCTGTATGTAATTTAAAATTTTCTAGTAGTATTAGTAAAAACAGTAAAGACGAACAAGTGATATTAATTTTAATAATATATTAAACCGAATATATCCAAGATGTTATTCTTTCAACATGAAGTCCACTTAAAAATTATTGAGATATTTCACAGTCTTCGCTTTAATATTTGGTTGTCAACATCTGGTGTGTATTTTTCTGTCTCAGCAAATCAGTCCCCATGTGTTAAGTGCTCAATAGTCATGCAGCTGGTAGCTCACGGGAGGAGATCAAATTCATCCTGGCTGGTGTTTGAACTTGAAATTTCTAGCTGAGAAAGAAGAACAAGAGGGCACATCCTTATAGCTACTATCTCTTCAGCTCTACTCTTTTTTCTGCCAGGTTTATTGAGAAATAATTGACATACGTCACCGAGTAAGTTTAAGGCACACACCGTGATGATTTGATTTTCATCGCTCCTGGAAAGATGATCACAATAGGTTCAGCTGACTGCCATTTTCTCAGATACATACAATTAAAATAAAAGAAAGAAAAAAAAACAGGGAAAAAACCCCACATTTTTTCCTTGTGGTGATTTCCTCTCTTAAACAACTTTTCTAGATCTCCTGCCTAGTGTCAGCTATTCCAACTCCAATCTTAATCCAAGCTCAAGCCTAGTCCTTACCTCCATCTGCCCTGACAAAGGAGAAGTCAGTGCCTTTTGGTGAATTATTATGCATCAATTAAAGCATTATCAGGAAACAGGTGGCAGTCAAATTGAAGTAAATTAATGTGAATTTAATAAAAGGGCTATTTACAAAGTTGTGTAAGCAATAGAGAAACCACACGAGAGAATGGGGTACCCCAGGAATTTAAAATTAGCCTGAAGTACAGGGGAGGGAGTTGTTTCCAGAATGTGGAACAGGAGGATCCTGTGGAGAGGGTCCCATGACATGGAGCTCTGAAACTGGGTTGGAGGACACTGCCTGTCTGTGGTTACCTTGTGGAAGAAAAGAAACCTCAGATCTTCTTATGCCCTTTCCTTCCTGCCTCTGAGTGGTTGTTCCTATTGGCCAAGTGAATTCCAGAGGGCAAGGTAGCTCACATGGGCAGTTACTGAAGCACAGAGAAGGCGGGAAAAAGTGCTCTGAAGGGTAAATTAAATACATCCAGTACAACTGCCAACTTGAGGAAATTTAAAAAAAAAAAGTAAAGTGAGACGAGATAGAATATATAGTTAATATGGCCTTGAGACGTGAAAAACACTAAGTGTGCCCCCCAATCTCTGGGCAGAATCCATAGCTTCCAATAAATTCTTGTTTATGCTTACCTAAGAAACCCGCATGACAGAGAGCAGCATATAAGCTGTCCACATTGCTGAATATCTCCCAGGGGTAGGATGGTCAGCAACTTTCTTAGTTTGGGTCCCTGAAGTAGACCCCGGTTCAAAGGTAGTAAATCCATAAGGATGTGGTGGGGTAGTAGGGGAAGCGGGAAAGGGAAGGCACAGAAGCCAAGCAAGGGCATAGCTTCGGACACAGTACTGAGATGGGTGGCTTCAGCCCCACCTGCTGGGGACTCTGGGATGTCATTACAGTTGTCATTCCTCATTGTCTAAAGGTTTCCCTGGGAAATATGAATTTCTGAGCAATTTCTGCTCCCTGTAAGAAAGCACAAAGCATCGTCAGTAGCTGGGGCAGTATGTTGAAAAGCCAGAGGTGCTGGCAGTAGGAAGGAAAAGGTCACCCAAACTGGTAAGGGGCACATGGAATAGGCAAAGTTATCCAGCAGTGACCACTACATTTAGTGCTAGTGATGGCAGGTCGGTAGAGGAGAGAGGCAAGAAAGAGGTTTATTAAGACAAGAAGAACTTACCTTCTTTCTGCTGAGGCAAGATGTGCAGATTATGGAATGGGAAGTGGACAGTTGGGCTGGGAGATTGCTATCTACCCACCCGTAGCCACTAGGCCACGAGACTTGTCCTTTGGCCTCCTAGTGATGTCCTGAAACCTCTTCTGTTGCAACTTCTTGTACTAGAAGCATTTCATGGTTCTCTAGGGTATCAAAGTGCAAGACGTAGGTAAGCAAAGTGCAGTGAGTTAGAGTCCCCTAACTGTAGCACAAAGTCTGGTCCCAACCTCAGTCCATTAATGCCAATACCATCCTAATCAACACAAAACATCAGGCCCATCCTAAACTCTCACCCCTCTCCTGCCCTTAGTTTCCTCTTTTCTCTTAAAATAATGATCATAATAATAGTAATGATAACAATGATGATGATGATGATGATGATGATGGAGACGCACTGAGCACTTATTCCTGTATAGGCTGTGAGCTAAGCATTTTATGTGGAGTACCTATTTACATGTCATTCAGGTAGGATTATTATCCTCATTTTACAGCAGAGAAAACTGAAGCTGAGAGTTGAAGTAACATTCCTAAGGTCACAGCACTGGTGGTGTGAATCCAGCTTCATTCATCCAGGGCTCACATACTCTGCACTTGAGCTTTTTATTTTGTCGTGTTTTGTTTTGTTCTTCCATAAGGCTGTGTTTCTATCTTGCATGATTCTTATTTCATATGACTGTTTGTGTGAAGATCCCTTCTTGCCTTGGTCCGTCGAGTTGTCTATTTCTTCTTCTGGTGGTAGAACAGCTCGTCTCCTTGAGGGACTCCTCGCCACCATGTAGTGAAGATGAAGCCATATCTCCCAAACCTCTTGCCCTTTGGGGAAGTTGGTCAGGGCATGTGAACCAAGCTAGTGAATGATAACACTTTTCTGGGATATTTGTTGGAATCGTTTGTAGAGAAGCTTTTTCTCTTTCAAAGATTGAGGGTACTAAGTTTCATATAATCAGGTGCTGTGGAGGGGGTCATCCCTGACATCTTGGGAAGAGTTCAAGTGTGAGAATAAAAGAAAAACAGGAGAATGGGTCCAGGACATTGCCAGAGTTCTGATAATATTGTTTAAGTACCTGTCTTCATCCATCTGTGGAAGAAACCAGGTGCATCTAGTTTTGTTGTCAATATATTCTGCCTGCCTCCTGACACACAGTTCATTCTTTTGGCTTACTCGGTCCAGTTTGGTCTAGTTTGCTGATTTGAAATTGAAATCACTTTAGCATATTCAAATTTTATTTCCTCCCTTTTCACTGCCACTAGATTGTGAATTTCTTGAGGGCAGCGACCATGGCTTATTTTACTATTCTAAGTGCTTAGTGTGGATTTAGCATGCAAATTTGCTCATACAGTTTGTAATGAATTAAATAGTTTGGGATCAACACAAAATCCCAAGATTTTGTGGGCAAACCCAGTGATAACTCATAGTAAGCATTATAGCCTCAACAGGCATATTTCTTGGACAGGCATATTCAAATGTCTTCTGGGATCTGGGGCATGCTAAATGGATAATATTTTGAACACAAGGATTGTGGCTTGGTTTCCTTTTGGTTTATTGTCTCTGAGTGGTTTGATGAACACCTCACTTTCCTAATAATGTAAACCAGCAATGCCAGCCCCTCCTTCAGGTACCAGGGACTACAGGTGAGCTGAAGGATGGTTTTGCTATTCTCTCTGGTGACTTGGATTTATGGAACTGGCTGGGTTTTTCTGGAAGAATGATCAATGGCAGCCATATGGTAGAGAATATTATCCTGCTTTGTCTTCTCAGTGAGACCTAAAGATTGGTAGGTCTGACATGCCTGGTTTTTATGTGGGTATCTATTGTCAGCATCTTTATTTCTCAGCAAACCCAGCCTTCCAGCAATTACAGCTGAGCCGCATGTGTGTACCTCTTCCATCTGCATCTAGAGGCCCTTTCCCTCCAAATTCTCATTCAGTCATGTAAGTCAAAGGCATTTAGTTCCTCTTGAGTGCCATTTCCATGTCATATAGATATAAGTGTACTGCTCAAACTCCAGGCAGCATATGGCAAAATGAGAGTTTGGTCCAGGCTTAGGGAAGGGAGGACTAAGCCAGAGTGGGAGGTACCGAGTGCGAGGTAAAAATAGTCCGAGTGAGAGTTTTTTCTGGCTTTTCTATTCATATTATTCTCATTCTAAGCTATGGAATTATATTCTCAGTAATGTAACAATGCTGTAGCTATGGAGTGTTGTTCGTTTCTATATGTCTGTGTATTTATAGCTAGCTCTGCACTCAGGAGACTAAATGACCACTTCTGTTAAAACACAAAGACAGAGTCAATGTATACCAGTTCTGTGGAAACTGCTCTGGATTGATGCCACTATTTCCATAAAAACAAGTTAATTATAACTTAGTATACTAACCAACTAAGAAAGTGTCCATTTCAATCAATTCCTTAGATCTGGTACAACACCTGGAGCTGTTGATAGGTTGAACCTGAGATTCTGCCTTCAGAGAAACTTTCAAAGAAAAGAAAATAATTAATTTAGACTATTTTAGATGAAGTCTGGTAGAACATATAAAACAAAACAAAATAACAAGACAACAATAAGAAGTTTTGGGAAAAATGTGTGTTTTCACGCATCTGAAGGGCAAATGTAGAAGAGGAATGCTGTTTGTTCTCACCATAGCACCGGGCAGAGCCAGTGACTAGGCAGGAGCACCTTGAAGGCAGATTTCAGGTGGACTTGGGGAAAAGTCAGTCCACTCTTAAGTTGGTTTTCTTTTCATTGTGGCAGATTTTCCATCACTGCAGTCACTGCAGATGATCACCCATAACTGGATGAAGATTTAGTAGAGATGTGTTGTACCAGTGATGGCTCAGCACTTAACCAGGATCCTTTCTCTTCTTTCTTACTGACAGGATCTGAAATTATTATTTGAGATGAAAAATTACATTTCCCTCTTTTCCTTGTAGATAAGTGTGATCAATAAGGAGCAATCATTGGATGGAACTCTTGACATAGTCTTTTTGTCCTTCCTGTCTCTCTCTGGCTTCCTACCTGAAATGCAGATGTGTTGGTGGTAGCTCCAGCTGTCTTTAGAATGATGGTATGACCTTGAGGATGAAGGAGACACATTCAGTATGGTTGGACAAAAAGACAGAAACAGCCTCAGTTCTGCAGCTTCGACTGCCTACCTCCTTTTGTTTGTAGTCTGAAAACAAAACAAAACAAAACAAAACTTCCATCTTTTATAGACTTTTGCATTTCCTGCCTTTCTCATGGATAGCCAAATGCAATTCCTGTCAGAAACATGTATATCAACCATCCAACTTTGTGGTCTTTTTCAATTTTAAGCATCTATGGACTTAAGAGTTCATTATTTCACTTTTACCTATAATCCCTATAAACTACTACATATGATAATTAAAAATTGAAAGGTATAATGCTAGAATAATATTGAGACATTACACTGATGTGTTTTTTTCTATATTGTCCCCAGTACCTAAATGACATTGATTCAGAGGCAATTATTTATTTATTTGCTTCAGGGAAGCCTAGAACAGAAGGCTTATTGTTGAACTCTAGTTTCCAATTGGCGTTTTATAGGTCCTAGTGACACGGTATCTTCAGAGCAAGGCTTTATTGAGAGGGAATGGGGGTTTTCTAAATTCCAAAAGCATCCCTCTTCTAACGGGAACCAAGCCTGGCTGACTCAGATAATAGAGTTTTTATAGAAGTCGTAGAATATAAGAGGAGAAGGAAAAGTATATAATGAAACAGAAGTGTTCTTTTCTTCACTAGTAAAAGGAAGGTCATCAGCTTCCTGTGCTTGTAGAAGATTCTGTAGGGGTGGGAGGGAAGAGAGTGAACATCAAATGGAGTGCTCTGGCTCTCCCATAATCCAGTTCCCCTAAAATAGGGAAAAGGCAGAAAACCAGGTAAGTTAAGCACACTCTGAGAACATCAGGCCTGCAGTTCCCTAGAGAAGGCTCTTTTCTGGCAAGCTGTTGAGAACAACAGAGCCCAAATTCTGCAAAACTGGCAGAACAACGGGTCTAGGGAGGGTTGTGGGTCATGTGTTCAGTTCCTCAAGAGGTCTGTTACTTATCCAGATGTCCCATGTGCTCGAGGGTGGGTCAATATGTTGATGCTGAGAGGCCTAGTATACTGTAAGACACCAGTAATTTGTACCAGCAAGGTGCCATTGGGAGTGTGTTACTTGCACCTTGCATTCTGGTTTCACTTTGATGAGAAAGAAATACCTTGACAGTCAAGAGACAATCTTAAATACTGAACTGAATATTTGCCCAAAGTTTCTTTTTAAACTGAAAGGAATCCAGATACCTCTAGTCATCAAATCTAAGTGTGTCACAGTGTCTTAGTGTCTCAGCTGGAGTTTGATCAAGCCTTATGAAATCGTGGGATTAGTCTATGCAAGGCTATTCCTCTCATGTGAGGTGTTGGGCCTGAAGTGACTATGTACTGGCTGTAATGGAAAAGGACATCAGAATATGAAGTTGGAAAGAGCAAGGACAAACTATTTCTTCAAGGACCAACTAGAATCCATGGGGACAAAGTGGAACCCACACCTGAAGTTTGCCAGCTCTAAATCTTCATGGTGGGGTGACTGCAGAAGAAGCTGGTGCCTTTACCATGGAAGTGTACACATATCCAGCCTAGGGCTTGGAGAAGTTGGAGGGGGGTACATGGCAGGAGAGAGAGGGCCACCGAGGGCTGGCTTGTCACTCCCCCAACAAGGTAAGCTACTGATCAGTGATGGAACCTGTAGGCTATTGCCACAGTGACCAACCTCCTGACTGTAGAAATGGCTACTCCTTCAACTCGACCTTCCAACTCTCATGAGTATTTCCTCTGTGACAAACCAATCTCAGAACCACACAGACAAGAATCTACTGGCAGATACAATGCCTACTTAACAAAAAAGTACTCAATATGGAGCCACCACAATTTATAATGATCATTCTAGAGTAGGTTAGTTTTAGGGAAAAAAAAAAAAAGGTAGTAAGCAACTCTGAGTTGAAATGTATATATACTTCAACTCCTCTCCACACATGTGTTTATTAGATTGTTCATGAGATAGGAAATTTCTGGTAATTTGAGGAAATGGTAGAAATGTATTGTGGTCTGGATAAGGCTAGACTGGGTGATTACGAAGCTTCCTAATGGGTGATATCAACAGGGAGAACAATGATCATGCGGACCAAGATGATGAGAACAAGGACTTCCACTGATCTCTAGGGCAGACAAAATGCACATGACAACTTGGTCCCACTCTACGTACTGTCTGGATAAGAGGGGTAAGTAGGGAGACGATAATTATACTCTGTTAAACTTACTATACAACTTGACACTGCTTCCAATTCTTTTCCCTGCCTATGGGAGGAAGAAGAGGAGGGGATACACAGCTTTTCATTTATAATTAAATAAATTTTTAAGACACACATAGCTTTTGAAGAAGGTTCTCACTTATAGAGCAGAATAGGAAAAACATCAATAATAAGTAAGACAAATTTCCTATTTGTCTATATTCCTCCATGATTAAAATGCTGTTTTTTGCTTTTGTGGCTGTGACATTGCAATTTATAATAATAAATCTGACTGAGCCCCCAACCCTTGAAATCTGATGCTCCCTCCAGGTAGATAGTGTTAGAATTGAGTTGAATCATAGGACACCATGCTGGTGTCCAAGTATTGCTTGGTGGTGTGAGAAAAATCACCCACACATTGTAATTTGTGACTAGAATTGTAGTGAATCCTTGGCAAGACTCTTCTTAAATATTCCTCAGGCTCTATCATGCCAGATAAACACAAAGAACCCCAGCAGACTTGGTTGTTTCATCATTCATAGAATATTCTATAGTATTTGGCTTCCGCTAACATGTAATTCTAATGTTTGTGCAAGCATGAAAGGTGCCTGGGGTATTCATGATTATATGTATGTGTGTTGAATGAAGATGGGAATAGAGCAGGTATGGGTTGGTCTTTCAACAGAGGCTGGCATTACCTGTGTCCTATCCTTCCAGTTGGAGGTATTTCTGCCCAGGGTGGGCAGAGGCCTTGGTGTCCAGGCTGGGCACCCAGGCCTCTTTCAACATGATATGGCCTCCTGATGACCTGCCCTCCCCTCCATCTGTCAGGATGGTCCAGGTTCACTCCCCAACCACTTGGCCCTTTCTCTTTTGACATAGGTGTTAAGCATCAGCGAATTTACAAGAAACAGCTCACAGAATCCTACTTGTGGCATCCTTTTTTATTCTTTCAGCAAGTGCTATGCAGAAGTTCTTTCCCTATTTTTATTTTTCCTTTGCTGTCATGAGTTCAGACTCTGGTTCATTAACTCAGACAACTTTGTCTGGGTTTCCTCCTCCCCCTTCCTCAGTTTTTTTGTCTGCTTGGCAAATTGCTACTTGCTCACTGAGAATTATTTCTCCAAGTTGTACCTTTCCAACTCTGGTCTCCAAGCTCCTAAAAAGGCTAATGAGCACTGGTGCTTGGATTGTAACACTAGACATTTGCCACAGAGCTAATGCAAAATGCATGGCATGTGTCCAATATCAGAAAGCAAAGGGTTGCAGAGGGGGAAAAAGGAAATGCCTTTTTTATTCTGTGTGACATGGTTATCTGGAGATTTGCTTTTAAAGACACAGTTAAGCCATAGAAAAAGCCAGCTGTCATCAGGATGAACTTGGAGCAGAACTGAATCACGAATATCTTGGAAATTATGCAGAGATTCATCTATGATCAAGGAGAAATTTTAAAATTAAGTTTACATATATTAGATATAGCTTAATTGTTTGGCAGAGAGAATCTGTACTACTACCCAACTTACAGGTTTTAATTTGTCTTCTTTGAAAACAAATATTTCACATCCCAGGGAGGAAGATGGTGATGAGCATGTGAGCTGCCCCACGCCTTTTATTTGGTAGCATTTTAGAGTTTACCTATGCCAGAATATTTCATGATCCCCACCCCCGATCCCCCCACCCCCGCCACCTCCACTCTCTGATTCTAGGAGGCTGATCGGTACAGGACACATCAACAGACCCCTTCCACCTGTCTGACCTTCAGTTGGATTTTACCAGTGGAGAATCCCCAAGAGGAGATTGGAGAATGGAAGGAAAACTCATAGTGTTTCTTTCTCTAGTTCCTGCCTCAAAGTCACCTCAGACTGGCTGTGACCTTGACCTCTCATGGTGGCACACTTTATAATTCTTTCTCCTTCCAAAAACTGGCCTGCTCATTTCCACAGACCCAGGGGATGGTGCATACTCATCATCATGCTGCTATGAAGGCATTGGTTAACACACCACCCCTAGTTCCTCTACACCTTCATTATGTAATTGTTCCCTTTGTAAATGCATCCTCTGCAGTTATCCTATTTTGAGTGTGCCATCTGTTTCCTGTTGGGACCTTGACTGACATGTGTATTACTCAAAAAGATACATCCTACAAATAGAAGTTTCATTCACTAGAAATTTTGGTTAGCGTAATCTTAGAGAGTATAAAATCTGTATATCACAGACCATTGCATTGAAAGGCAGGGTCGCATAATGGTTAGGCACACAGACTTGAGAGCTCTAGCCTGCCTGGTTGTGATTTGCATAGAGTTGTTGTGAAGATTCAGTTAGGTAATATATGTGTCTGGCATTTAGTGAGCACCATATAAGTACAAGTTACTATTATTATTATTATTTTTTTTTCTGTGAAATTTTTCTTTATTGATCATTCTTTTCTCTTCTGTTGTCATAGGACATCTTGTTATTCTCAAATCACATCCATGAAGAATAACACAGAGGTGATATCTCAATGTAGTTTTATTTTTTTAATTAATTTATTTATTTTCAGCATAACAGTATTCATTATTTTTTCACCACACCCAGTGCTCCATGCAATCTGTGCCGTCTATAATACCCACCACCTGGTATCCACCTCCTACCCCCCCCCGCCACTTCAAACCCCTCAGATTGTTTTTCAGAGTCCATAGTCTCTCATGATTCACCATTATTATTATTACTATGACTGTAACTACAAGGTTTTAAAAGATGAAACATTCCACAAAGTTAGGAAGACTGGGAGTTAGTTGGTGCATGTAAATATATTAAGAAAAAACATCACACCGTGAACAACAGGATCCATTGGTTCAGAGTTTACTATGTGCCAGCATTGTGTTAGTAAGTATTTGAGGTATTCAGCAAACATATATGCAGCCTTCTATCCTCAAGGAGCTTAGCTGAATATGATAAAGTAGAGAATAACACACAAAATAAAAAGAGATGAAAGGTTAGGATTTGATGAGGGAAGGAGAAGCAGAATTACAAGGGTTCTATCCAGCTGTCATCCATATGTTACCTATCTATGTATTGATCTGTCATCTGTCTATCTCTGGATTTATTACAGCACTTTGACCTTGAAAAGCCATAGAGACTGGCTAACTAGTCATAGGAGGCTATTTCTTCTGTCTCAGGATCATAAAGTCTGAGGGTAGGCAGTTAGGAAGGGAAGATGGCTGTGAAGCATGTAATTCAGGAACAGACTAGAAGCAATGAGGATGAGGGGGGAGGGGACCACAATAACAGACTAGAACTTACATTAGTCTCTCACTACCTCCCAGCCTCCACGTTCTATGATGGGAATATCCTGCTAGAAAAGCAATCGCCCTTTGTTATGAAGCTGAACACACCTTGACTAAGGAGTTAGGCTGAAAAAGGATCTGGAAGGAGTTGGAATTGCTGTGGGCCCAGATGCTGCTCAACACCAACAAAATGAGGCAGCAGGTAAGTGCCATGTACTTGTGCTAAGAAAGCTTCCCATGTGCTGAATTTCCCATCTAAAAGCACTTGGCCATTATATTGCCTCTGTCTTCAAACTCTTGCACAAAATCTCTCATGGCCCCTTGCTAATCAGAAGCTGTGCCATGAAGGAAATTTGAGGCAGTGGAGTGTCAGCTTAGCTAAGTTCACACAGTGAAAATCCTCCAAGAGAAGTAGGATTCATAGAGTTCTGGAATTGGAAGGAACCTAATGCCCCACAAATGGAGGTGAGGAGACTGAAGCCCAAGGACATAACTCAAAAAGTATACTCTAGTGGAACCAGGGTGGCTCAGTCAGTTAGGCATCTGCCTTCGGCTCAGGTCAGGATCTCAGGGTCTTGCAATTGAGGCTCCTGTTGGGCTCCCCAGTCAGAAGGGAGTTTGCTTTCCCTCTCCCCAGTCCCTTGCTCCTGCTCTCTCTCTCAGATAAATAAATAAAATCCTGAAAAAAATTCTACTCTAACAGAGTAGAGGTGCCTATATACCTAGTCTGTTTAAAATCGTAACAAGCATGAATATTTCATTTAGAGAAATAATGAGTTTAGGTAAGAAAAATGTGCAGTATATAAATATGTGAATATCAAAGCATGATTAAGAGTAGTATAGGGTTATTATTTTCAAAACAGGAGCTTGTTACTTAGTAGTTTAAAAAAAAAAAAAGATGTATATTAGGTGTTAAAGAAAAAAATTGGATCAGTTGCCAAAGTTATAAGCAGAGGTTTGGGGAGGTATATGAGGAAAGTGTAAAGTCCTCTGCCACTGTCCCCTTTTCCACATATGATTCCACATATCATTCCTCCAGGACTGTATGGAGTGTCCCCAAAGGGTGGCCTTATTACCCCTTTCATACCCTGTGAGGCTGGTTGGCTGCCAACCAAGGGGATGCAAGGGCAGCCCTGAGGGTCAACTCAGTGCATTTCCCCTCACTCCATGATTAAGGGAGAGATTGAATCTTGACATACTTCCAAAAAAAGAGCATTGCATGCACTGTGTTCCGCTCCTTGAATCTTGCTTGAATTGATGAATGGATCCTGTCTTCAGAAAGAAGGGTTGGATCCTCAACCTGTTTACTGCGGATTTGCTGTATACATTTGAACAATTCACTTAATCTTATGGTGTGCAATCCATATTCAACCTACATTATTGGATTGTAATCCAGAAACTCTTCCTGGGTTGCTGTACCCCTAAATATGGAGACTCTCCTCAGGCCCCCACATGCTCCCTGGTTTTCATTTCATTGCAGCTGACTTATTGCTCAGACCATTTGCCTCACATCTGGTCCACCTTTTTGGGGCCTCTCATCCCAAGCTTTACGTAGACATGGAGATAATATTATACTCTTTATTTTACTTGTAAGAAAACAGAGTCTTGTGGCAACACTGAAAAGCTTAAGCTATAGAGCTTAGCCTTTATTTCCCAATTTCCTGGACACAAGGTTAATATGAAAGCACCACTAGGATTCTGACTTCATTTTTTCTTGTGAAGGGTAAGGATTATGAACATTGATCCTACACTTTTTGGCCCTATGTTAACGAAGACTGTCTTTCCTCCATAATGGCATTTTCTTCCAGACTGAAGAATAATAATAAATGCATAAAAATGGTGTGTCTGTTTTCCTTAAACTAACAGCTGTATTTCCAAGAATCTCCAATCTCAACCTTGGGTCCTGAGAGAAGCCTGGTTTATCTGTGCAACAGTAAACATTGTGCTTCTGGCCATGTCTGATTTCAAAATGGCTGGATCAAAACCAGCCTTATTATAAGTGTTAACGTGGTATTTGCTACTACTATTAGCAGTAATATTCCATGACCAGAATCCTACACTTAGCAGATGTGTAGGTAAAAAGTAAATATGTGATAAAGGAGAAGGCTGCTGATTTAGCCCCTCAGCATATGTACATCAAGAGCACATATATCAACTTTGAGAGAAGTGAGTGGTAGCTCGAGGAAAAACTGAATTCTGACATGCAGTCCGAATCTATTTCACATATTCTCTCAGTAGTAACAGTCTGGCAAGAGCAAGAAAATACCTGAATGTTTAAAATATTTGCTAGAGAAGCCAGGACAAATATCAACAGAAGTAAATTAAAGGCTGTACAATAGGAAAAATTAAGCTATTGACAATATGAAGCAAAAGGGCTGACAGTCAACTCAAACTATTGGTGGTCATTTTGGAGGGGGGAAAAAGATGTGGAAAGGAACTGTGAAATGGAAACAAAAAGAAGCGGGTCAGAAGCTCTGATATGCCTCTGTATGGCTTGACCTGTAAGTGTCCACACCACTTCATTAGGTGGCAGAAGCAAGGCACAGAATATGCATTATTCTAGGGGACGACTTACTGTTGGTTGACTTGCTGAATAGTCACCACACCCCATAAAATGGGTGTGATTATTTTGCATGATATAGAAATGAGGGAATTGAGAGCATACCTTCAGTGATCTTTACTCAGAACACAATAGGATAGGATGCTTTTTCAGGCAGGCTAACCTGGGAATTCCTGTTTCTCATGTTTGCTACATTTTGAAGCAAATATAGTTACAAATATGTGGATTATTTCTGAAACTTTCTTTATGAAAACAGTAATAGATTTTGCCTCTAGATAGAGAAGGACGAGGGGTGAGCTGTTTGTGGTAGGAGGAATACTTACTCTTCTCTATACAGTCTTCTGTACTATTGCTTTATTTTTATGATTTTCATCATATGCACGTATAACTTTTTCACTAAAAATGTGAAAACAATTAAAAGAAAGCATAAAAAGGGGAAAAGCTAGAAAGGAAAATCCCACCTTACATATGCTGACTTTGTTTTTTACACCTCCCCTTTGTCCATACCTCTACATTTCATCAGTTCAGTAGACCACAGAGCCTTCCACAAATAGCTTTGAGCCCCAAGGCCAGTCTGACTATTGGTTAATGCAAATAAGCACAGCAAATGTTTCTGCTCTGCCTCAGTACCCACAATCTCATTTGAAGCAGAGTTATGTGTTATGGCATTGCTAGGCAGACCCCTTCAAGCAAGGCAGGATCTGCATGTAGTTATAGAATGTTCAAATTGGTTTCTCTTTAAACAGAGGTGGGTTTGGGTTTGTTGATCAAATCAATTAGAGTAGGTTTCCCCAGTTCACTCGTAGAATGGGAAATTGCCTTTCCAAAGCATTAGAGAATAACAAGGACCCCAGACAAAAGGACTGAAAGGTTTAAAGGTGCACATCTGGAAATCAACCTGGGGTCTATTTGTGCAAACAGTATCTACTTATTCCTTCTCTCTCTCTCTTCCTCTCTAATTTTTAATCACTTTATTAAAGTATCATTTACTCAGAATAAAATGTACATATTATAAAAGCACAGTGGGATGACTTTTGACAAATGAGTATGCCCATATTACAGGCACCTTATTTAAGATACAATATTTCCTTCATCGCAAAATGCCTCCGATACCCTACTTTAGAGGCAATTTCTATACTTTCTTTTTTTTTTTCTTTGATGCTGTCATATGTCAGTCATTTTAATTCAGGGACATGAATCAGTTATCAGTCAAGAACATGTGTGGAGGCAGGAGTAAACAAAATAAAACAAAAACCCATAACAAATCAGAAGCTCCATATCTCCGAATTATTCCCTTTAGCAGCTATCTCTTGGGTGTGAGGTCACCCTAGTACCAGTGTGAATAGACCAGGGAGCCAAACAGACCATGCTTTCTTATTTTCACTGACTTCATTTTGGAAATGCTGCAGGACCCTTGCCTTTATCATTAACCGCTAGTAGCTGGAAGAGAAACACCTTCTCCCCTACCTTATCAATATGTATAAAATCAGTTTCTATACTTTCAATCCTTAATCTGAGGGATAGGATTACTATTTTCATAGCTTAGTGTTGTTTCCTCTATATCTTTATAGAAATTTAGTCATATAGTATGTTCTCTTCTGTCCATCTTTGTTTACATAATGCTTTTGAGATCCATCCTTGCTATTATGTGTATTAATAAGTTAAGCCTTTTTATTTGTGATTACTTTTGTTTTGCCATTTACCAATTGATGGGCACCTGGGGTTTTCCCAATTTGGAGCCATTGTGAAGAAAACTGCTATAAATATACCTGGATGAGTTTTTGTGTGAACCTATGTTTTTATTTCTCTCAAGGAAATTCCTAGCGATAGGATTTCTAAAGTCATGTGGAAAAATTATGTTTGATTTTCTAAGAATATGGTTAACCATTACTAGAATAATTAACAAGGAGACATTAGACTGAGGTATCTTCCATGCTTGCAAACCAAAATCTAAGCCTATAAATGCCTCAAGGCTACAACATCGAAACCTAAGAACAACCAATCACAAAGAGCCAACTTAAGCTTTAAACAATAACCTATCAGGAATTGCCTTACTTTGCTTCTCCTTTTTTCTCTGTAAAAATCTTTCCAGGAGCTTCTTTGGTAGAGCTTCTGCTTTGGCGGTAACCAATTGAAATAGATTTTTACCTTAGATAAACTCTTAAATTTTTAATATGCCTCAGTTTATGTTTTAACACTGTTTTCCAAAGGGATTATGCTGTTTTCCAAGTTTACCAGAAGCACGGTTACTCCACATCTGCTCTAGCACTTGGTACTCTCAGTCTTTCTATTTTTAGCCATTTTAGTATGACTGGAGCTTTTTCTTCACTGTCATTTGAATTTGCATATCTCCAATGAAGAATGACTTTGAGCATCTTTTAATATGCTTATAAGCCACTGGAATATTTTTTTTTGTGCAGTATTTGTTCAAATCTTTTGCTCATTTTTTAAATGAGTTGTTTAATTTTCATTATTGAGTTCTAAGAGTTTTTAAGAATATATTTTGGACACAAGTTCTTTGCCATACATATGTATTGAGGCTATCTTATCCCAATCTGTCTTACCTTTCGAAAAACAAGTTTTACATTTTGATAGTTTATTTTATCAATATGGTTAGTTTATGTCTAGAAATCTTTGTAATTTCTTTTTTTTAATTTTATTTTTTTAGTGTTCCAAAATTTATTGTTTATGCAGCACACCCAATGCTCCATGCAATATGTGCCCTCCTTAGTACCCACCACCAGGCTCACCCAACCCCCCACTCCCCTCACCTCCAAAATCTCAGTTTGTTTCTCAGTCCACAGTCTCTCGTGGTTCGTCTCCCCCTCCGATTTCCCACAAGTCACTTCTCTCCTTCACCCAATGTCCTCTGTGTTATTTCTTATGCTTCACAAGTAAGTGAAACCATATGATAATTGACTCTCTCTGCTTGACTTATTTCATTCTGTATAATCTCCTCCAGTCCTGTCCATGTTGACACAAAAGTTGGGTATTCATCCTTTCTGATGGAGGCATAATACTCCATAGTATATATGGATCATATCTTCTTTATCCATTTGTTTGTTGAAGGGCAGCTTGGCTCTTTCCACAGTTTTGTGACTGTGGCCACTGCTGCTATGAACATCGGGGTACAGATGGCCCTTCTGTTCACTATGTCTGTATAACTTTTTAATGTTTATCTTCTGTATACTTTATATTTATAGTCTCTTTATATTTTTAGGTCTTGATCCATTTGAAATTAATTTTGGTATATAGTATGAGGAAGGGGTAGGTCTCCTATTTTTTTTTCTATATGAATATTCAGTTGTTTTAACACTATTTGTTGAAAAGAGATTTTTTCCTCAATATCTTGGAAGTTTTGTTAAAATCAATGAACCCTGTGTATGTGGCTCCAGTTGTAGAGCCAATTCTAGCACACTGGTCTATTTTTCTATCCATTTACCTACGCCATGTGTCTTAATTATTGTAGCTTTATAGTTACTTATTTTAGAATTATTTTTTTAAAGAGTTTATTTATTTATTTGAGATAGAGAGAGTGAGAGCAAGCTACAGAGAAAGAATGAGCAAGAGGGCAGGGCAGAGGGAAATAAAGAAGCTGGCTCTCCGCTGAGCAGGGAGCCTGATGTGAGGCTTGATCCCAGGACTCTGAGATCATGGCCTGAGCTGAAGGCAGATGCTTAACTGACTGAGCCACCCAGGCATCCCTTAATTTCTATAGCTTTAGAGTATATTCTGAAATCAGTTCAGGAGCACCAGCCCCCATGGCCACCCTGTGTGGTTTGTGTGTACCCACCAGCTTTAGCAGTGCTGCTGGAGGAGTGGGAGGACAGGGCACATTCACTGGGTTTACAAAGGCAGTAGAGAAATGTCTTGACTGTGAGCTCATTCAGGCTCCAGTAATGCTAGGGGAGAGTGCCCTGTTTACAGACACATGCAGGCCCCAGGCTGAGGGGAGGAGGATGTCATGAATACTGGAGATCATCTGCCCCAGTCATGAGCTAAGGATCACTGCAGCAACCATGCTTTCTGCTTCAGCAAGGTAGTGGGACAGTGCCATAACCCTGTGCCTCTGCTTGTCCTGGGGAGGCAGCAGGAGGGTGCTGCATTATGTGTGCCCAGCTGTGCTAACAGGGAGGTGGGGAGTATAGAGATGGCATCTGCCAGTGCCTCTGTCTTTGGAGAGAGCCCCAACTGTCCCTGTCCCTCTAGCAGTTGCCTCTAGACGAGAAAATGAATTTCCTTCACATATAGTCTGGGCATTTTTCAAACTGGTGCTTTTGCACTGGATCCTGGGGCAAGTGAGACCTGAGGTGAGCCCTTTTAAGGGAGAATCTCAGTTTCTATAGCACTTTAGCTCCCTTAACTCCATTTGTTTTGTAATTCAAGGCATTTTTGGAAGCTCATCTCTCATGTCCTCTCTCAAGGTCTGAGGTGCCTGATGTGGGGAACGAATCCCTTATTCCTCTGGCAAAAGTATTGGACTGGTGAGATCTCTCTCTATTGTCTATGGTAGCACTTGGGGGGAGGTCTTTTGCCAAGACTATGTCTCTGCCTCTCCTACTGGTCTCAATGTGGTTCTTTTATTCTTTATTGTGGAGAACCTATTCATCTAGTTTTCAGATCTTTTTCAGAGGGAAATGATACATATGCAAACTGCAATTTGGTGTGTTCCTGGAAGGGGGTGAGTTTAGGATCTTCCTATGCCCCCATATGATTTTTTTTCTTTATTTTGTTTTTTTGTCATTTGAGTATGATATTCTTGGCTGTGGTTTTCTTTATATTTACTATATTTGGTATTTACTAGACCTCCTGGATCTCTGATTTGATGTTTGTGATCAGTTTTTAAAAGTTTTTAGCCATTATCTTGTCTAGTTTTTTCATGTGTCATTTTCTCCTTCTTTCTTTGTAGGATGACAATAATATATATTTTACTGTTTAATACGGTTACACTCTAATCATTATTTTAAATCTTTCTACCTATGGTTCAGTTTGAGTGATTTCTAATGTTCTCTTCAACTGTATTGATTTTTTTCCTCCATTGTGTCCAGTATATTCTTAAATACATTTAGTCAATATTTTATTTCAAATATTTACATCTTAGTTTCAAGATTTATATTTTGGTTTTCTTTTGTGGTTTTAAAATCTTTCCTGAAATTTCACATTTCCTTGTTCATTATATTTATAATATCTGATAGATTCTCATACAAATTTTATCAGCATTATTTTTATGTTTTTTTGTAATTCCAGAATTTGAGCTATTTTCATTAACTGATTTTTCTCTTGATTGTTGACCAGAGTCACATTTTCTTGCTTCTTTATAGTCCTTTGAAGTCCTTTGAGTCCATTGAAATATGGGCATTATGTACAAAGAAAAGTAAAGGCTGAAATGGATTGTGATATTGAAAGACTAGAAGTCCCTTAGACTTTGGAACTGTGAAATAATGATAGCACAAAACCATGAGACCTTTTATATCCTAAATGCAGATAGAATACCCATGTTGTTTAAAAAAACACAGTATTGAGGCTGATCTGGCCCTGATATCATTGTCCCTAAAGTTTCTACTGAGGGACAGAATTTATCTGTGCAGTAACCTACACTGCTGTAGGTCTAGGGAAGAAGGAACTTTCTTGAGGAAAGAAAGAGTTTACACGAAAAGGCTTAGTGGGTAGACATCTATTAGAGGGTCATAGGAAAAAGAGAAAAAAGGGACTAGAATGCTCTTCTAGGCAAACCCCAGGATGTGTAACCCAAAAAGATGTGATGGAAAAGGGATTAAATGAGAGCTAATGAAATTATATGTAGTATAACTAAAGATCTTGCTATAAAGTCAGAGCACAAGAAACTTGATTTTGTAGTTTATAACGTATTGAGAATGTGAACCAAGGGCATGTACTTTACCTCTGTGGAACAACTACTGCAGTATAATAAAGAAATGTAAGTTCATAAGTATTTTGGGGAACCGCAAAAGAGGAAAATAGTTGATGTCATGTAGCATATCAGGTATATTACTATAGTTATTTAGCATGCATGTAAGACATTTGGTGAACCCCTCTGAGTTTGGTTGGTCTCAATATACAGAAAAATTATCTGCTTTTCCATATATGTAAAATAGAAAAACTGTGTGCTATTTTTTCCTATTCCTGGAGAGAGATGGGCCAGAGAGTTCTGGCTTGGAAAATGTTACTGGGAATTTATTCTGTTCCCTGGCTGATATGACCTGGGAGAATTAGCCTTATCTACCCTTGAAGGAAGGGACTAGCTTGCCTTCTGACCACACAGACATAGCAACTCTTTGTAGTGATTTGCTTTTTGTTCTTGACTATGTAACTCTTAGAGCAAATAATCAGAACTGCCTAGAGGTATCTCTTGCTTGATGCAGGAAAAGATTTAATTGTGATTCCCTGGAGGGAAGGTCAGGAAAAGAAAGGGCTATTGCAGTAGTGAATAGAATTACTTATGGAGAACCAAAGTAAGGTGTTCAAAGCTCGTCACAAAATCAAGGCATGGAATTAAGTCTTTTGAAATGAGGGAGTACATGGAAGCTAAACAACTTGGGAATATGAGAAGCAGGCTGTGAGTACCTCGGAGACCTTGGGCAAAGAAGTTCCAACATCCATGTTTGTCTACGTGGGCCTTCAACTTTGAAGTATTTAATTGTAACTTCTGTGACAGGTTACTTATTCGTGGGCCACAGAACATGTCTGTCATTATTTTCTGAGGAGGTGGAAAAATTAAGGGACTGACATTTGCCAGTGAGTTACTTCTCAGCCTTGTGTCTCACAGTAAAGGCATCTTCTTTGCCTGATGTTGGGGTGATTGAGACAGAGCTGGGAGAGTAACAGAGAGTGACTGCCCCTCCCCTTAAAACTTTATTTATTTGAGAGAAAGAGTAAGAGAGGGAGGAAAGAGAATGAGCAGAGGGAACCCTAAGAGGCAGAGGAAGAAACAGACTCCGCATGAAGCAGGGAGCCCCACACAGGGCTCCATCCCAGAGCTCTGGGATCATGACCTGAACTGAAGGCAGGCACTTAACTGACTGAGCCACCCAGATGCCCCAGAGTGACTGCCATCTGATGCCATATGATAACTTTTCCATTATTCTCTCTGAGATGAATTCACAAAGATTATAAATAAATTCAAGCAGACTTCCAATTAAGTTCTCCATTACTTTATAATTATCTCTCTAATCTGTAAAGAGTTGGAAGGGATGGAAAACTATGTGCCATGAATGGTGGACATGATGTATCTTATGTAGTGTACCTTCTATGGGTACGCATGTCCTTATGTAGTTCCCTAGCCCATGTGCACAACTCTCCATTGCTCTCCCTTAGAGGATGTCCCCTCGAGCCATTTCACAAGCTAGAGGAGTGGGCTTCTTATAACCACCTTTGCACCAACCATTTTCTAGTCTCTGATCTTCAGGTCATGGTTTACATAATAAAGTCCCTTTTTATTAACTTGACATTAAGTGGCACCATGATCCATGGTTTCTTCCCAATGCCTGGCTTTCTCTCCTGATATGAAGCATGAGTCTGAGAAGGAAGCTCAGTCCTTCATATATGCCATATATGTCCCTAAGGCATACAGTCTTTCTTGGTACCACTTTATTCTTCAGTGTATTTCTCTTAGGTCCAACCTTGCCAACTCCTGTCAATTGAATTGTATTTGCATATATTTTAGGCCACTCTTAGAGTACCTTGTATG
The DNA here is from genome assembly GCF_020171115.1 of Neogale vison. NCBI lineage: Eukaryota > Metazoa > Chordata > Mammalia > Carnivora > Mustelidae > Neogale > Neogale vison. The sequence goes on along the minus strand of NC_058093.1, from coordinate 92,148,696 downwards.
CTATATGATCTGGCATAAAAGACATGCTTTGTGAGCTGCTTTTCTATTTCCCTTGAGGACAACATTGAGCTTATCCTCTTAAACTCTGTTTAATGACCAAGGCATATATTTGCATGAAATTTACCCAAGATTTAAAGAGTAATTTTTGGTTTTGGTTTTGGTATAACAGTCCTTTGCAAATACGTTCAAGAACCACCTTTAATGGGAATTTATTTCACCTGTTGTCTACTATCTTTCGTATTGTGCTTAGATCTCTTAGACCAACCTGCTCAGGCTTCTCCTTGCAGATTAAAAGTAATAATGAGGTAATTTAATTGAAGATTATGTGAGTGCATACTATGAGTGGGTTCATAATAATATGAATAATAATGAAAGTAATCTAAAAGCTTTGTTTATTCTGGGTAACTGAGTAAGTGAATACTTAACTCACTCTGAATGAGAAAACACAAAATCCATATAGAGATTTTCCCTGAGTTGTGCTTAGAATGGGGGGCAATAGCAAGAAGGGTTCAAGTTTAAGAATGATGATAAATACATTGGAGAGCTCCAGTGGAGGTGGAGCAGAAAGAATATTACATTTTTTTGCTATTGCTTGTTGCAATGTAACAGGAAGGACACAAAGAAAAAATCAGTATAATAACTTGCTGAGAAGATAGACTACCTTATAATTATCCCAGACAATCGCATGTCATTTTCTTTAGATTCTTTATATCAGAAAAATTACCACTTTAGCTAGAAATTTTTCAAGGGTCTATGAATGCTTACATTGCCCAACCAAAATCTATTGTAGAAGTTTAACATAATGTATTCAAGAGGATAAATCCGGACGACAAAGCCACACCACCCAGTTTCAAATCCTGGCTGTGTCACTTATTAGCTGGATGACCTGGATTTGTGATTTCTGTTTTACCTCCTCATTTATATAATGGGATTTTAAAGGGTTGTTATAGAAAGCAAATTAATAGCTATATGTAAATTACTTATAACTGCCCATGGCATGTATGGGGAGATTTGCCAGTGTTTATCTTCATTCCACATTTTTTTTTTCCAGCTGAAAGAACTCAATATTTCATTCCTGATTTCAATGTAATAGCACCTTCAAGTAAACACTGTCTTCTATTAAAAGGTCAAACCTTGATGAGTCTAAGAGAATGGCTTTGTAATTCTTAGAGAGTGTGTGCCTTCCCTTGGTAGCAATTCTGTTAAACTGAACATATGTCATCTGTTTGACAGACAGCAGCGGAGAGAACCTCCTTTGGAGCATAACATAAAGGTTTTGTGAGCAGTCAAACAAGCAGCTCTGGAACCAAATAGAATAGGAAGAAAGGGAGAAATTTATAATTTGAAAATAAGGAGGAAAGGTGAGACGTTTGTGGAAGAGCAGAGACTAGTCTACCAAATATATCACAAATTTCCTTCACGCCCTTGTTTTGTCGACTATGTTCATTCACAGAGGAAGCCTATATTTTGGCATTTGTTTTATTTGTCTGAAGTCTTACTCTCTGAGATAAGAACAGAGTATATTTGTGTGGTATTCCTGTGTTACAAATCCATTCTGGCCAGTGGGTCATAATTTCCTCTGTTCCATTTGCTTCACGATTCCCTCGTGTCACAGGAAGGCGATGTCTGAAATGTATCACCTTGATGGTGCACTCTGTCACCCTGCAGCCAAACTTCTCACCCACAAGCTAGATATTTAATTCATATGTTCTTTCCAATCGGTTTAAACTTTCAAAAAAATCAAATATTGTTTTGCACGACACAGGTGATCCTTATGAACTTATTACCTCTCTCAAAGGCCATTTCTCTTGGCAGCAGCTTCACACTGAATAAAGATGAGGCTTCTTCAGTCCATCAGTTGAGATGAACATCAGTGCAGCTGTGTCCTACCGAGGCTGGAAGAAGTAAAAATGAGATTAATTTTTCAGTGAGTTAGATCAATCTATAGAGAACACAGGGACAATTCAAATCAGACAACTTCGTTTTGGAAGGTTTTATACCTCTAGATTATTAACGAAGTTGCTTCAATCCTGAACATTAATTGTGTCTAAGCTTTATAGTGTAGACATTTTTGCTTTTTGTTAGAATTGGTGGGCTGTGTTGTCCAGTCGGGGAATTCAGCTGATTTTTACTTAGTGCCAATGACATTTGGTCTAAGGCCATGCTGCATCCGGGTGCACATCAGAATCACCTGGGGGAATAAGAAGGAAATAAACAAGTTCAGGACACATTGTCAATATGCTTATTTTTTATTTTGCCAAATGTATATTTATATGGTGTCATATTTATTAGAGCCATATTTGTGTCAGCTATTGGAAATTAAAAGAAAAAAAGACATATTTCTTGACTTTAAGAAGCTTACAGTTTACTGATAGGAGATTAATGAAAAGCATTTCTATATCTAGTTCTCAAATTATGTGAGAAGGAAGGGGAGGTCCTCTAACCTAGTGGTAGAAGGGGTGCAGTTGGTGGCAAGAGGGGCTTCCTGGAGAAAGTGGCTGCTGAGCTGTGTCCTCACTGTAGAATGCTAAGGAACAAGCAGGATGGAGAAGAGTGAAAGGAATTTCATGACAAAGGACTATACCAGCTGCAGTATGAATAAAAGACTCCTTTGTTGTGCTGGGGGAAACAAAAGCAGTTTGATTTTATTGGAGCACCAACTAGGAGGAGACTAGTAAGAAGACATGAGACTGGAGAGGGAAGCAGGCTCCACGTCCCAGTGTACCATCCATGGCAGGCTCCAGAGGACAGATATACCTGACCTGTGTGGGGAGCTGCTGTAAGCTTCTAGATCTTCATTCCTCTGGTTTCCAATGTCATCATGGAGAACTTAAACGCTTGATTTATGCAAAGCCAATTGGGTATACAAACAAATATCCATTAGATATGACAGACTCTCCTGAAAAAGAATACTTATCATCACTGAGCAATGTACACTAAATTCAGAGCCACAATATGGAGCTGATAAGCCATTGAAAAGGCCTAAAGAGTCATTCCATAGGAGTTGAGGTAAAGGAGAAATCCCTTCTGGCCAGCTAAAATGTTCCAAGACAGTTAGCGGAGTATAGCAGCCCACTCTTGGCCTTGAAGGAGGGGGAAAGTTTTGAAAGGCACCATTTTAGAAAGAAGGAAAGATTGACATGAGCAAACAGCAGAAAATGTGAAGGCCTTGTTAGTTGGCCAAAAAGGGCAGTATAGGAGGATACATAAAGGAAATGGAACAGAGAAAACTACAAAGTTATGCAGAGGCTCAGTCATACATGTTGAAAAGTCAACCAAAGTTTGGGGAATTCTAGAAAATGGGACCCAAGGAGAGTTTCTAAGCAGGGGGTAAATATTTTTTAATACGGTGTGCTATGAAGATTGAACTGGCAATGGAATTCCAGACAGAGTTTTTAAAAAATGAAATTAAGTATAAATAATAAGAATCTGAACCAGCACAGTAGGAAGTAGAAATAGAAGACATCTGTAGAAGTGAAACCACATGCCCGCTCTGTTCTATTGAGTGAAAGCATTTTTATCCAGGGTTTTGTGTGATTCTGAAGTGCATCCAGAACCAGCAGCCATGTCTTTGGTGACATCCTCCATACCCTTAATCATGAGGACTCCCTGTTTCATTGGGAGGCGGAGTTATCTATATTAATGCAGAGAATAAGGAAATTCAGTTGTTAAAACCAGCACTCCCCAACTTGCCTATTGTTAAATTCTCCTAGAGAACTTGTTAAATAGATTTCTGGAAACCACCACATTTACAGAATCAGAAACTTCAGGAGAAGGCTCAGTCAGGGTGCTGAAGTAGTCCCCATGATCAGGGGAATACAGCCCCAGGGTACAAAGTAATTGATGGAATAGAGAGGCCTGTTTCGAGATAATTTGTATATTGAAATATAGTGATTCTGTTAGGTTTCTCAGGCACAGAGAAACTGAAATCATAATCCACATTCTACCATCTCTCCATCATTGCGTTCTGATACCATCATCTTCTTTCTGGGCTACTGTGATAGCATCCTATCCCTGCTCTCCCTGCTTCCATTTATTCTTTCTGGGATATAATTTGTTTCCTGTACAGGAGGTATAAAAATAATTTAAAAACAAAGAGCAGCTGGGGTGCCTGGGTGACTCAGTTGGTTAAGCATCTGTCTACGGCTCAGGTCATGATCCCAGTGTCCTGGGATCGAGTCCCACATCAGGCTTCTTGCTCAGCAGGGAGTCTGCTTCTCCCACTCCCACTGCCCCTCCCTGTGGCTATGCTCTCGCTCTCTCTCTCTCAATTAAATAAATAAAATCTTAAAAAAAAAAAGGCAAAGACCAGATCATGCCATATCCCTAGTGATTTCTAATTATGCATGTAGAAAAAGAAAGCCAAAGCCCCGCTTGGGTCACCCTGCCCATCTGTTTATTTCAGTTCTTGCCACTCTCTCTTTGCTTACTCTGGCTCATTCCTCTTCCTTGAGCATCTGACACTTATCACTCTCTTCGAGCTGGACCCTCATTGTTCTTGCTTTGTGTGACTTTCTCCAGATATTCACTGGTCTGACTTCACTGTGTTAATCAGGAAGGACTTTTCAAACCCCTGTGTAGAAGAGCTACTATTTACCGGAGCTCCCCGTTCATATTCTGCCCAAGCATTAACCCTATGCATTTTACCCTAAAAATCATCACAATCTTTTCTCATGTCACATATTTGTCTATGTTTTTCTCTGTCTCCTTTACTAGAATGTGTGTGCCTTACGACAACAGATGCGATGTTCCATGAACATTTCTTGGATGGTTGGATGAAATAATGATGTGTTGGAATGTGATAGGAACTATGTGGTATGTATGTCTTTTGAGTCAGTGTTTTTTTACATATAATTTCTCTAGTATCCAGATTTTAATTGTCTGGACTATAGACATTTTGGAATGTTTTCTCACAATTTCATACTTTGACACCCAGTGACCTGGCTTCTTTCTAACATTACTTGGTCATATAATGCATTATATATATACATTTGGAGAAGTTGCTATTTTTTTTTTTTAAGATTTTATTTATTTATTTGACAGAGAGAAATCACAAGTAGGCAGAGAGGCAGGCAGAGAGAGAGAGAGGGAAGCAGGCTCCCTGCTGAGCAGAGAGCCCGATGCGGGACTCGATCCCAGGACCCTGAGATCATGACCTGAGCCGAAGGCAGCGGCTTAACCCACTGAGCCACCCAGGCGCCCTGGAGAAGTTGCTATTAACCCAGGATAGGAAAAAAAAAAAATCCCATCTGTGTTGATCTCTTTATACTTCTCGCTTTTCATACTTGACTTTCTTCTGGGTGTTTAAACGTTCTACTCACATGTCTTTCCCAGCTCTATCCAGGGTCTTTATCTAAGATCACATTGTTCTTATTTCTCTGACCTTTCTCCTCCTCTTTCTCTAATAAAAGCAGTCACCTTTTGAACTGATAGTCACAAACAAGCTCTTAGAAATGGCATTGCTTCCAGTGGAAGTGGAGTTGATCTAGATTTGGGATATTGGTAGCATTTAGGGGCTGGGATTCTTTTAGCCTCCTACCAGTCTGGGTAACCAAAAACTTCTAGAAGATACACTGTGTACTGCAACCCAATTTACACAGTCTAATTTGTTTTAAAGACAGGAGACTTAGAGCAACATGATATCAAACCATTGATTCAGACTTCATTGTGTCTTCATCGCGTCTGTCTCACTGGCATTAAGTCAGTCACAATTATCTGCTCAGCCTTTTCATGGTCTATTTTTTGAGACTCCCAAATTTCTAACTTGACTTCCCAGAGACAACTAGCCAATGGGCATCCCTAGTTGGGGTGTGCAAGACAGATTCAGGATCTCTTCTAATCACTGTTCTCTCCTATCCATTACCTCTCTGAGGAAATTCAAGAATATATAAGTTGTTATTGCTGTGGCTGTTTTCAATAATCTGCCAGCTGTGTTTCCTTTCTCCTATTTGATTTCCGGGTTCGATTTAAAAATAAATTTCCTGAAATCATAGGCTGTGAGCTCAAGATAAGAATATAAGAATCATTAATGGGGCTGTTCATCGATGCTACAACTGCATATGAACAGAACACTCGTAATTACACCTACAGGTATATGCCCCACACACAACAAACACACGCGAGTGCTTATACCCTCCCTTTATCTTTTGAGAGCAAGATTGCTCTGCATTGCCTCACAGTCTGTGTCAGTACTTCATTAAAAGAAATTATGTTTCTTCCAGAGATACTGTTACAGTGCGAGAAGGCTTGTTGAAAGGAGCCTACACAGTGGGCTTCTGCGGTTCCGTGCCCCGTGGCCCTGTCTGCCTGGCACGGACCTGCCTTCCAGGACATGCTGAGGCAGTTTCCGAGCTCAGAACCCCAGCCCCGGTGGCTTCAGTTGATTTTCTAGGCAGGCAAGAGCTGTTCCCTGTCTGATAGGCTTTCTGTTGTCGAGGACCTGCCTGGAGGCAGATCTGTCTAGTTATCTGCCTGCCTTTTGAAGCTGCACTGCACGCATCTGCTCTCGCCTGCATCTCAGCTTCTACCTGCCCAGAAGGGCCTCCGCTGATAAGTCCTGACCAGGGGGCCCGAAGAGTTATTTACCTGGATGTGAATCTCTCTACAGGCACCCGGAGAGTCGATTTGCACACCACGCTTTTCATCACTTAAGGTGATTTTTCTGGTTCAGATGTCTAGAGCTAAACAGAGAAAAATATTTTTGTAGTGGAAGAAGCATCCCTTTCACAATTTGACTAGGGTAAGGCTCTTATGACAGGTAATTGACGGGAAAACTGCTAGAACATGGTAATAATGGCCTGGAAAAAGGAAGGCCACTCTACCCTTTAAAGTGGCTGTAAAATTGGGTAATGAAGGACAATTTGGGGGGTGGGGGAGGGTGGGCCAGATTTCTGCAACTTAAAAAAAAAAGTAATTCCCAATTAATTTCGGAGACTTGGGCATTCTCTGTTATTTGTCATCTCCATCTTACTCTGCTCAGACTGAAACGTGCAGTCAGTGTCCAACAGCAGGGGACCCAAGCGGTGCTTAGCCGTTGCATTAAGAGGGATGAAATAAGTAGGTTGAACAGAAGGAATGCTTTAAAAACCCTGAAGTGCCATCCTACATGAGTCACCCAGCTGTGGACTGCTTGGAAACAGCAGGATCATCCAGACAAGACTGGCTTTCAGCCAGGAGGTCAAGGGATAATGCATATACCCTCCTGTGCACCCAGGAGTGAATATCACTGGCTATACTTGTAGCTCTTTGGTATAGCAGACCCTGTGGTAGTGGTGCCGGGTGGGGCGGGGGGTTGGGGGGGCACTAGGCTCCACCTGCCTCTCCATCCACAGGGTGCGAACTGAGACTTCAGCATTACCCCCCAGTGAAATTCTACATACTATCTCGGAGATTCATAACTGGATGAAAAATATGTTGTAAAATGTGAAAGCTATGTCCTAGTCCTATGCCACAGTGTTTCTAGGGCATGAGAAATTCACATTTTTCATCCATTTGCAAAATATGAATCTGATGGTGGTGCATTTACGAACTTATTTGATGTCCGTAATTTCTGTGGCTGTGCAAGCTCATAGACGTATACTTACCTCAGAGTGATACTTTAAAAGCTCAAAAATGACTCTATGCTTAAGGCCCATCAGTCAGCTTCCATGGCTCCTCGGAGAATGTCCAAAATCTAGAAACTATCCTGTCTCTTCAGGCTCATTGCATGTCAGGTTTCTGCTTCTTTCTTTTTCATTCCAGCAGCACTGTTTATCTTTTAGTTACTTTGTTGTCTTGCTCTTTCTCCCTGTTGGGCTTTGCTCATGCTGTTCCCTCTCTGGAACCTTCTTCTCATCTTGGTCACTAACTACTATTGCCCATTAGGCCTCAGCTTAAAGGCTATTGTGAACAATGAACGCCTAGAGCAGCTCAAATTCTCTATCAAAACCACCTTCAGGGGCGCCTGGGTGGCTCAGTGGGTTAAGCCTCTGCCTTCAGCTCAGGTCATGATCTCAGGGTTCTGGGATAGAGTCCCGCATCAGGCTCTCTCTGCTGGGCGGGGAGCCTGCTTCCCCTCTCTCTTTGCTTGCCTCTCTGCCTACTTGTGATCTCTCTCTGTCAAATAAATAAAATCTTAAAACAAAACAAAACAAAACAAAAACCACCATCATATGTTATTAGAATTGCTCATTCATTTATATTTCTCTGCTGTAAGGCCTAAAACAAAACAGGAATTGTCTGTCTTGTGTAAAATTTTTCTACCACTCTGGGTATTGTTCAATAAATATTTGCAGTATGAAAACCCCTATGATCGAAGGCATTTCATGTGGCTTCTACTTGTTTAAATGCACTTAGTGGTTACCTTAGTTACCACTTAGTGGCTCAGTGGGTTAAAGACTCTGCCTTCAGCTCAGGTCATGGCCTCAGGGTCCTGGGATCTAGGCCCCCATAGGCCTCTCTGCTCGGCAGTGAGCCCGATGTCTGCCACTCTGCCTACTTGTGATCTCTCTGTCAAATAAATAAACAAAATCTTAAAAAAAAAAAAGAGAAGAAAAATATCTTTTTTTTAAAAAAAGATTTTTGCTTATTTATTTATTTAAGAGAGAGATGGAGTGCAAGCAGGGGCAGGAATAGAGGGAGAGGGACAAGCAGACTCCCCAACAAGTGCAAAGCCCCACGGAGGGCTTGGTCCTATGACTCCAAGATCATGACCTGAGCTGAAATCAAGAGCTCCACTGACTGAGTCACCCAGACACCTCTAGCTGTCACTTTCAAATGAGAGTATTAATATCATGAAGAAATAGAACATCCAGCTTTGAAGATTAGAGTTTGTGAAGGAGGGCAGGTTTTCATTTAGTCCATTATAGCATTTGAACACGTTAAAAGACTTGGTTGAGGACACCACCAAAGCCTGTAGGGACCACCATCAATGTAAAGAATAGGGGTGAGTGGAGACTAGGGCAGACTGGGATCCCACCATTGGTGATTGCTTCCATGTGGAAATATGAGCTAAGAATTGGCAAGTTTTCTAATTTTTCAAGAGAAGACAATCCAAAAGTTTTGTGGTAAAATCATAATTTAAAAAAATGTTGGTAAATAATTTCAAATTTTTAAAAAACCTTGCTTACCAGATGAAACATTTCTCCTGGGACAAAACAGCTTGCCAGCTATGAGTTTAAAATTTAATCATTATGTCAAAAAATCAGTATTGAGACAGTCAAATTGCTCATGCATGGATGTTTAACCCAATGAACAACTGATGCATAAATAATAAATCTAACAATTTTAGAATGAGAAGGGACATTAGAATCATCTTGTAAACACCTTCTTCCAAGTTACAGATGGCAGAATCTCAGGTTCGCAAAAATTAAATTACTGGGGCTTAAAGTCAGATGCACACAATTAAGTAATATGGACTTGAGTCCAGGTGTTTTGATGCTTGGCTTTTCTCATAACTCCAAGCAACATTGTGTGTGTGTGTGTGTGTGTGTGTGTGTCTGTGTATGCATATTTTGCCCTAAGGAAGTGGAGGGAAATATGGTGACCTGTGCTAGTGCTTCTGAAATTTTCCTGTGTATGTGAATCAATGGGGGATCTCATAAAAATGCAAATTCTGATTCAGCAGGTCTGGAATAGGGCCCAGGTTTCTGTATTTCTAACAACTCCCAGGTGATGCCAGGCCCGGGACCAAGCTTTGGATAGCGCGGATGGAACGACTCTATAACAATTGCTCTAGATGCTGGGAATAGAATGTGCTCTTTGATTTTTTTTCTTTGCCAATTAACACTCCGCTAACATTTTTTTTCCTCCATGCTGAATCTCTGACAAGTAAAAATATTAAATTAAGAGGGAAATCCACTTACCAGGGGAAGTAGATAAGTAAACAAGGGGTGCTGAGGAAATCAAATCTTCAACTAAGGAATCAAAATCTCCATCATGCAAAATGCATGAGTTTTTGTAAGTCTTGTTTTGTAAATAATATTAGTTCTGGTTAGTTGCTGGGGAACTATTGAGTCGTTTTCTAACTAATAGCAAGGGAAAATGACATGCCAGAAAATAAAGGGGAGAAGATACTTCAGAATACAAACATTCCACAAGATGGCAGTAAGTGCCTATGCTTTACATTCCACATACCCTTTTACAGAGTTTCCATTTCATCAGTGAACATTTTAAAAGAATTACACTATTTTTTTGTTTTTGTTTTTTGTTTGTTTGTTTGTTTTTGTAAAGATAGAACTAAACTTAAGAGAAGATATATATATATATATATATATATATTTTTTTTTTTTTTTTTTTTTTTCCTTCAAAGGACTAATGGCTATTTTCTGTCACACTTTCTTCTTCATATTAGTGTGGCATACTGACATTATCCTTTCTTTTTTTTTTTTTTTAAGATTTATTTATTTATTTATTTGAGAGAAAGCAAGCACGTGAGCACAGGGAGAGGTAGAGAGAAGAAGAGGGAGAGGGAGAGACGAGCAGACTCCCTACTGAGCTCGGAGCCTGATGCGGGACTCCCCAGAGACCATGACCAGAGCTAAAACCAAGAGCCAAGTGCTCACTGGACCGAGCCATCCAGATGCCCCCAATGTTATCCTTTCAACTTGTGTTTATTTTTGTCAGGTTATCATTGAAGACATCTTAGTGGAATACATTGTCATTGAATATTGAAAATTTTTTGAAATAATAGATAGATGACTATATTCAAAATTTCAAAGACATTTTTCAACTCTTAACTGGCCATTTATTTTCATTTAAGAAACTTCTTGAAGATTCAACCTACTGTTTAAGACAGAAAAAACCATAAAAGAGAATTCTTCATTATGTTATCAATTTAAGATTATTGGTAATTACATTTTAATACACACTGCATTAAAGAAATCACATTTCTAAGACTTGTTTATAAGGTTTTTGTTGCTCAGAATTAGTCTCAGGAGATCAAGAAAGCATGGATTAGGGAAAATAAAATATAATAAAAGATTTTTTCTAAAGCTTTTTTTTAAGATTTTATTTATTTAATTGACAGAGAGAGAGAGAGAGAGAGAGCACAAATAGGCAGAGCGGCAGGCAGACAGAGAGGGGTAGCAGGCTCCCTGCTGAGCAGAAATCCCGATGCGGGGCTCAATCCCAGGACCTTGAGATCATGGCCTGAGTTGAAGGCAGAGGCTTAACCCACTGAACTACCCAGGTGCCCCAACGGTTTTTTGTTGTGTGAATAAGGAAAGAGTGAGTAGAGTCTGAACTACAGATAACCATTTAAGTGTGCATAAATACCATCCTTAATACTGTAGCAATACCAGCAAAATTGGGCATTACCTTGTTATCATTATCAGACTTGTGTATGTTCTAGGACAATTCATTCAATGGCTTTGGGGTGCAATTTCTTCAGGTATAATATAAGGAATATAGGTTAGCTGATTTCATTTCCAACTTCTTAACACTCCATTCTTCTCAGGAGAAAATATATTTAAGTAAGATGAGCATAAGCTTTGAAAAAAGCCCATGGTGACTAGGAATTACAGGGATCTTTAGAGTACTCTGCCTCTTATCCTATTTTCTTCATGTATTCTAGGTAGTTCATAGAACTGTTGAGTTGCATTTGTTCTAAAATTACTTAAACAGAGGCTGGCAAGGCAGAGTGCTGGATCAATACCGAGGGGGTACGTGGCTGTTGTCTGTATTCCTGAAATAACATTATTTTAAAAATCTCTTTTCTTCTCCCTCGTTTTCATTTCATTAGGCCCTTAGAAGAAGAAAGGGAAGAGAGGACAAGCAGAAAAATGATCTGCACTTAGCAGATCCTGTAGGGATCTTACTTAGAGGAAATCTGGGACATCAAAATAGCTGAGTAAATTGTGAGAGTATGATGCTAATTGAAGACTGTTCCCCCAACTGCTCTCCCCCACCACCCAACCCTACTGCCTTCCTGCCTCAGTCTCCTGCTTCTTGCCCACCCTGACCTTTCCCCTCTTCGCTCCTCTCTTTCTGCTCCCATCTTCCTGGTCTCCATGACTAATTCCCTGGCCCAGCCCACTCCAAACACAAGCCTCTCGTACACTGGGCCATGGCCAGATCCTGTTACTTAGAGCCACCGGTTGTACATTACCCTTTCTGGAGGGTGCTGCTTTACTTTGCGGTCATCACTTCATTTCTTATCTCTGCTGAGGATGGAAATACCTTATTGTTTTGTCCCCAATCAAGCAGTGATTCCTCTCTCACTTCCAAATGAGTTTTTGTTAGACATTGGCTTAAAACACCATTACATTAGATGAAGCCCCTAGAACTCATTACCTTTATAGGTATCTGCCACTTGGTAAGTAGCATAAATGCTGAATGGCCAGGCTTCAACTGAATGCTGCTGATCCAGCTCCGAGGCTAAAATTTCCTTCGTAGACCTTTCATACATACACTAAAATTTATGGCTCCAGGTTATTAAGGCATATTAAGGATATCTTACAGGGAAAAACAAACTCAGTTTTCTCTCAAGATCTCAATTTTTAGGCGGTGCCCAGTGACCTGATGTGATTCAAACCTGCATTTAGGATCCAAACCCTCATTTAGAATTGGCTTAACATGTATTTCTAAAAAAGGTAGCTAGATCAAATTAAGGTAGATAATAAATGATTTGGCTTTTACCTCCCAATTTAATCCTCAACAAACTGTAGACATACCTTGTCTCTCTTCATTATAATATTACCTTAGAGTTCTCATCCAATGGCAAAAATTGTATTGAATTTAGTGAGTTGAGCTGATCCTTGGAAAAATTTAAATAGGCAAAGACTGTCTTCAGGATTCCTTTAGTCTCCCCTCAGGAGAGGTCTTTTACCCAGCTTTCTGGTCTCTTGGTCCTTCCAAGGTGGCCTGGTTTACTTAGGATCCTACTAATAATTCCAACACAATGATGGACTCTGAACTATTTTCTTTTTCTAGCCTGATAGTGATTTTTCTCTCCTCTAAATTCATGTCAGGTTTAAGTAATGGGGCTTGAGACCAGGGTCCAGAGAATGGTTAAGGTGGAGGCATGCTAACCATGATCAATGGGACAATTCTGTTTTCACCAGGCTTTGGGGGTAAATCCTGTCAATTTAACTACTCTTAAGGTTAATCTCATAGTAATGGATTAGAAACATTTTTCAGTGGTATGATTTAGTAACTAAAATGACTAGAATATTTGGATATCAAACTTTTGGCCTTCTTAGGTTGGTAATTTTGGGGATCATATTGGATGAACTCTTCAGCAAACATACCACTTACTCCCTTCTCAAACCATATAATTTATAGCTAATTGCTTAAGGGGTATCTAGACAGATGCATTCCTTGCCTTTTAGAAGCCGACAAAGTTTGGGAGCCATTGGCTTTATTATTGGTACAAACAGATTGCAGCCCCAGAACACAATAGTGTTCAAAATAGATAGCAAGAGGAAATCCAGAATTGGAGGGTGTTTCAGAGAAATAGAGATAGTGTATGTACACTCAGACAGACCTATAAGATACAGTCAGAGAGAAATAGTGGTGAGCATGAGAAATCAATTTGGTTACTGTTGATTTCATTGTCCGTTACAAAATGATATCCTATGTTATAAAACCTTTTACTTATTAATTTGTTCAGAAATAAGTTCACTCATTGAACAGAGTATTTTGCAAGCTTAGTATTTATGAGGCACAATACCTTGATTAGACTAAGGATGAATCAAAATATCTGAAGTTTTTATTTAACTAATAAAAAAATGAAGAAAGGTTGAAATTGTGTTTTGTTTTTCCTAAATAGAACAAATGCAAAAGATCTCATGTAATACAAAGTGATTTTATTCCAGTTTCTTTATTTTACTGGTTCAGGATCTAGGGGTTAAGTTATTTGCCCACAGACAGCTAATCATTCAGACTTAACTGTTTTTGCAATGAAAGCTTGCATCTCTCTATTCCTTTTCTCGTGAACTTTCCACTATTTCACACTGGCATTATTTTCATTGATCATTAAAGCAGCCCTTTCGTCAGATTTTAAACCTCCGGCCTTAGGCTCTAATTCAGGCTCCAAACCTGAGCTCCCAACCTATGCTTCTTTCCCAATAAGTAGCCAGTTTACCCCGCTCCAGCCTGCAATCACGGACACATACGTAAGCACATACATAAATGTACAATATCCTCTATTTCCTTTCCTGAAAAAAAAAAATCAGGAGGACAGTAGTGTGTAGACTTCACTTTGGAATTGGGAAGCTTCTACTCAGAATTCAATTTTGTCCCCAGGTGACCTTAGCCAAGTCGTTCCAACTTTCTCCCTGAGGCCAGCAACTTGCTTCATTGGCTCTTCATTGATTTCACCTACCATCTTCATGTTAGGAAGCCACAGTCTAATATATCTCCAGGAAATGAGCGCTGAACTTTCTCTTAGCCCAAAGTTTTCTGAGGGCGTTTGAAGAACAGGTCTATTTTCTGCCAATTATTCTGTTTTAGTAAGTTCTATCGTCGCTTTGGCACAAATACTCAACTTAAACCAGTAGCTTTACTATTTAGCTGACCCCAAGTAAATGGCTGATTGTAATTCTTCATGAAATCCATAGACTTCTTATGAGATGGCAACTGTACCTTTATGCCTCTGCTTGGTATTGATCATAGTAGAAGGTATTTACCTTTCTGAGGCAGTCTTAGAATTTCTGCATTTGGTGTTTCTCAACAAGTTTGCCTTTTGATGTGAAATGTCATTGTCAAAATTCAAACTTATAATAAGATTCTGTACAAAGCACTCTAAATTACATTCCTCAGAATAACTGGAGGAAGAAAGTATTATTCAGTAGCAATGCAAAGCACTAATTGCAATATTTCAAAGAGAACCTTTCTTTTTTTCAAAACCTGTAAGTCTATTAATCCTAGAATTATGATTCATTCCAAGGATATTTTAGCATAAGCTCAAAAATATAATATAATGTTCTGTAATATAATTAGCAACCCAATAAAATATTTTGCTCTAAATTACTTAATAAATGTACTATGTGAGAAATAATATTCTTAAAATGAATTCCAGGATAGCTCTTCAGTTTCTTCTTTCAGAATAATTGCATATAATTCTAAAAATTATATTGGAGATCACAAGACTACAGCCTGTTTTCTTGAATTAGACAGTACACAGGCAACCAATGGTTCATAATGAAACTGCTAGATGTCGAGGGAGAAGATGATAGAAGACATACAAAAAGCTTTTAGAAATTTAGCTGAGTGAAATCCTCCGATTATGCCTTTTAGCCTTTGTTTTATGACAACTAATAGAGAAGCAGCAGTCTGATTTTATCCCCTCCCATAATTAACAAGTTGCTCGTCTAATTCCTCATTAAGTAGATAAACATGATTCTAAGTTCAAATGCGAAGTCCCATCAATAAATGATTCTTTACTCAGGATTAGAAATCCTTTCATGTTTGTGAGGGTCCTTTATTTCTGTGGTGATTTGTTTTGTCTATTCATCCTCTGAGCTCAAGATAGGAAACATTTAAGCTTTCTTATCTGAAAATCCTCAAAGATGGGGAGAAAAAGCACCCTGCGTCATTATGACGAGAGGGGCAGTGGGTGTCTTCCTACATGAATGTAGGCACATTCATTTCCTTTCACTTCATAGCTCTAGAGAATTATCTGCTTTGTTTCTTGAGGCATCACTACTTATGTAAAAAGGGGATGCAATTTGAGGAATTTAGCATAAATACTCGTCAGCCTTTTTCTGGTGACATTTTAGTGCCCGTCTTTTAGACATTCCTTTTAATGCTGTCAATATTTACAATGGAACATCACAAGCATAATTTTACCACCGAAAATCAATTTCATGTAAATGCCATTCTGTTATAGTGCTGGTGATGAAAGACCCTCCCTCAAAGTCCCCCTCCTTGCCGATTATACTGTTTTGCTCTGTGGTTTATTATCTGTACCTCCAGCCACAAAACACTCGGGAAAGTGAGAAGAATGATCTGGTGTGCCCATTCGTTTCAGAAAACCTCATCTTTAAGACTGCTTATAAAGGTTGAAAATGATCATATTTAAGAGAATCCTAACACTGATTGAGCTTTTCGCTGCTTGTCATGCATGGTCATGCAGAAGATATTGGTGTTCGAGCTCATACTTCCTTAGGATCCCTAGTCAAATATTTTCATTTTATTCTCCATCCATACATGTTCAGTTCCTATCTGGTCACTCATCTTCCTCTGTGACATGTAATGCTGATCCCATTTGCTCCTTTTTTCTTTGTTCTTTCTTTTTTATCGAGAAAGTTTCCCTTCCTGATACTCATCTTCCCTAAATATTACCTGTCCTCCAATGGCCAGCTCTGGTTCATTCTATCTTGTGAAACCTTCCAGATTACTTTTATTCAGTAGCAATGCTACTGTACATTGCAGGTACATAAGTGCCCTTCCATAAATGGGAGATCTGAGAGCTCTTACTATCTGTAGGGTAGGATCTAATCAGATGCTAATGATTTTGCTTTAGAATGCTGGCTATAAATATCAGCCCACACTTTTAAAATATGGAAAAAATACAACTTTGTTCATTTCTTGTAATAGTGAATTTCCCTTTTGACTGTCTTACTGGAGTGATCAACATACAATCCCAGTGAGAAGTTATACTCCCCTTCCCCCCCAATATTGTCTAAACTCTACAGGATCTGATCCTAAAGACTTAGGAATTCTGCAGTGGGTGTTGGGTCATTAGATCTTCAATGTCAGTGTCAAAACTCAAGTATTCATCCACTAAAGTATTCATTGCCTTGGCCATTCAGTTGTAGGAGAAAAGAATTTCCCCTTTACCCTTATGAGTTCTTGGCTGGGACTCCTATGCTAAAAAGAGACTATCAAAAGAAAAGCAAAAGAAACTTACTAACATGTATACCTCATGTATACATAGGAGCTACCCAGGGGAAAATGACCAAGTTTCTGAGGTAACTTAGAATTCAAGTTTAGGGGCTCCTAAGTGTCTCAGCCAGTTGGGTTTCTGTCTTGGGCTCGGGTCACAATCCCGGAGTCCTGGGATATAATCCCGTGTGGGGCTCTCTGCTTGGCGGGGAGTCTGCTTCTCCCTCTGATCCTCCCCCTTCTTGGGCTCTCTCTTTCACTCTCTTTAATAAATACATAAAATCTTAAAAAAAAAAAAGAATTCAAGTTTAAATGCCATTTTAATAGATAAAAGGGAGGGAAGATAGAGGTATCTTAGGAGAGAGTACATGAGTTTTAAGAAAGATGAATGGGCCCTCAGAAGAATAGGTGCGAGGCATGAAGGTTGATGACCGTTTGTCAAGTATGGTGTCAGTCTCTTTCTCCTGCCGTAAGAGTCAATTTTCCTTGGTGGTTGAAACTCTTAGGGAGGGGAATTGTGACAGTCAAGTTTCTTTTGGAATATCTGTCTTTAGGTAATAAAGGGAGTTCAGAAAAAGCTTCTCCCCACGTTTGCAATTTTTCCAGTACCTATGGTTCAAAGCAATCAATATGACGCAGCATATTTTGTGTTGGGAAGTCCTGAGCTCCTTCAGTCATATTTGGGGGTGGTATATTTCCTGCTAGCGTTCCCCTGTAATTAGGGTGTTTTGGAGATGTATCTGTATCCTATCAATATGGCCCTGACATGTCCATTGCTCTCTCTGCTGCCTTGATGTCATCTTCGGCACGTGGCCATCATTCTGTGCTCCTGCGCCAGGAAAGGGGAGGAAATCCCAGAGGCCACAGAAGGCTGTGTTTGCCGATGTGCAGCAGGCTGCCACTCCTCTCTCATGTCTTCAACCGGGAAGGAGTCCTGCTGCCTCTTCTTGTCTTTATCTGAGAAGTGAGGTACAGGTCCCTTGCTTTCTGATACCACAAGCCTTCCTAGAATTTTGTTACTTTTCATGTGGGTATGTGATCCTTATCCTTGGGATGCATCAATATTTATGCCTTTGTCTGTTCCCTTCCTCCCCATCCTAGCGCTAGATATTCTATTCTAATCTGGATGGACAAAGATGGGGAACAGTGCAGGCTTACTTTTATTTGTGTTTTGCAAAACCTTTCTCTTCTATGTGTAATCTTTTGCATTCTCCTAAGTGCTAGTCTTTTGAAAATCAAAAGACAAGGAAAAAATGTATTTTTTCCTCTACTTGATGCTGTCACATCTCATATGTAAAGTGAAAATCGGAAGCATTTGTGCCTAGCTAAATATTTAAATATGGAGGCACCATTGGAGAGAGGGGAGAAATGGCTCAGAATATGTAGAAAAACACTCACAAATATGTAAAAACCTCTATGATTTAGCATGCCAAAAATATTCTGACATAGTCCTATTCACTTCTCATAATACCCAGTAAGTTCCTTAAAGAAGGGCAGCTTTAGTATTTTTAGATCTCCTGTAATGCCCAGGACCACAATACACAGAAAATTAGGATTTGTTAAATTCCTGCTGAATGATTGACTGATATTTAGACATTAGATATTTAGACTGATATCAAGACATGCTTAATAAATGCAGATTCTTGCTAAATTACTAGAAGAAGGCCCATTTTATAATAGAATTTACTTATCTTCTATTATGTTTCTTAATATAACAAAAAGTTATGCAGAACTAAACAACAAGGTGAGTATGCTGAACTTACTAGCTATTTGGGAAAATTTATAAGCTTCTGAAATATGTATTCTGCTTGTTATGTGCAGTGAAATTGAGCTTAAGAAACTTGACATGCAGGAACCATTTTTTTAACCAAGAAAACTGAAGAATCTTAGAGGAAATGAAAGATAAAAATTTGAGTAGTCTTTGGTTGTAATAAAGCAGCAAAATATGCTTAGCACTTATGTGCAAACCTTGCATAAATGAATTCCCAACATGTTGAATACAGATGTTAACAAACATTTTTTTTTCCCCTAGATTTGGGAAACTTTTCCTTCACAGTTATAAAAAGAAATTTGCTGCCTATAATCATCCTGGAGATTCTGCTCCCCAAATTGTGAAATCATCTATATTCACACCTCAGATAACTAGGCAATATGAAAATAGATTTTGTTTATGCCTTCAGCAATTTTGAATTTTACTTTTTTTGGGCAATCACGATGTAGTGATTAGGCAGACTTTAATGAGAGGAATGCCTCTGACATTAGCTAAAATCATCCCTAATGTTGGTGCCTGTTTAATTACTTGACAACGGGCAGCATGATGACCTCTGCAAGTAGGTATTTAATAAAAATGTTGGATTCTAATACACTAACATGTTTTTCATAGGATTCTTTGATTATGCTGGCTGCTTATTTTAGTTGTGTCAACTCAGTGCTAAGCAAGAACTCATTTGCAGTTTTGATCCCTGCATCGACCACTTAGGTAAGCTTTGTTCTGTAGCCAGAGGGCACGCCATTTAGTGCTAGCAACCAGCTCACACAGTCCTGCTACTAGTAATCAGCAGCACTCCGGAGAACACAGAGAGCTACAGGCAATTTACCTTCCTACCGCTGAAACAATCCTAGGTCCAAGTGTAGGGGTGCTGGGCTGCTAGGACTATCCGACAGGAAGGCTAACTTATATTTATAGTAAATGATTGTAAGTCACTGGTGCACGCAACAGCTCAGAGTTCTAAATACAGGACCTTTAATGAATCGATCCCATTGGCACCAAACATGAATTTCCATACATGGATTCTGAGAAGCTTAATGCCTTAGAGATGATTGTTAATAAGAGGTGTTTGTATTTGTGCTATTCCCTTGTGACTTTCCTCATTATGTTTTGCATTTTGTACATTTTGTTGCTTTGCTCACTATGCCTTCTGCAAATTTAGCATGCTCTTAAGTACCTTAAGTACCCACAATCTGAAAGTGTAGTAATTCTATCTAATAAATATCAAAAAATATCAAAGGGAAAATATAAAAGCATTTTCACAAGTAGCTATGTAATTATGAATATAAACATGAGTAATTTACTAACTTTACAGACATTATTCTGTTTAATTCTCAGCCCCAGGGAGGAGTTCAGAGAAGTTGAAGTAGCAGAGTATCTTCATGTCTTGAAGAACTCCGGGAAGAGTTTGTGAGGAAGACACCTGGAAGAAAGATGTTTGGCTGTGGCTTCTGTGATGACAATACCTACCTTTTGGTCTTGCCCTTTAAATTAAATAAGATGGCGCAGGTGAAGGTAGAGGTCATATTCTATACCTAACAAGTGTCCCTCAAATGCTAGTGTTTTTGTCTTCACTTCCTTCTTACCATTCTTTGGGATGACCTTTTCCCACTCAAACACATGACTGCCTTTCCTGCCGTTGTCATCCCTGCTTCGGAGACCCTCTTTCTTTATTTCCTTATTAATCATTGTCCTCTGCTTTGATTCCTGTCAAAAGTGATAGATTTTATAATCTAAGGGAAAGGAGGTCTCACTTTTTAGTTCTGTAGAATTACTCTCTTATGTTCTCCCAATGACTTGACCTACAAGCATTTGCTGCTCTTTGGGCCACTAAAAGGTGGTCTAGTTGTTTCATGGTTTATCATTATGTTTTACATTTTCTACATTTTGTTGTTTAGAGGATATAAACCAATAATGGTTCTTAAACTGTTTGCATTGCTCTTTGCTATGTTGCTTACTCTCATCTCCTTGTGATTTTCTTGGAATGGGGAATAGACCCACTGTTCCTCCCTTGATTTTGGGTAGTGGTTCTTTCACTGTTTGGTTTTAGGAACACTTTCCTCTTTTAAAAATTGGGGGCTAGGGAGAGGTTTTTTTTAATTGTTTATATCAATTGACAATTACAACATTAGAAATAAAACTAAAAGAATTCTAAAACATTTCCCTTTTATTTAAAAATAGTAATGGTCAATACCTATTAGTATAAATGCCATGTTTTTTTAATGAAAAATAAACCATATAAAATCTAAGGCAACAATAGTGAGAAAAATGACATATTTTGCACTTTCCAAATCTGTTTAATGACTGACTTAATAGAAGACAACTGGATTCTCAAATCTACTTCTGTACTCAATATCCTACCATCTGTTAGTTGGATAAACTATATGAAGAAAATTTGGTATCATCCAGATACCTATTTGGAAGGGAGGAATATTTAATGTCTTATCAGATAATTGTAGATATTCTTCTTTGCTGTGACATTCAACCTTGTCAAGTGGTAATTTCTTAGAGGCTAATTGAAACATTGAAATGGAAATGCTAAAAATAAACCTTTTCATCCTTAGTTCTATCATGATCTATTTGTCTATCTTGCACTCTGACTGGATCATGTATCCATGCATTATTTTGTAGTATCATGTATTGATCATTTCTTCTAGACATTGACATGTTTCATTAAATGATAACCCAAAAACATATTAGTTAATATTACCACTGTTCTCAGCAGAAAAGTCTTTATGTATGAGGAAACTGTGTGGCTTATAACTTGTATGGTTACAAGTTTTCTGAAATTCTAATATTCACTTGAAAATTCTCTCATTAAAAACACACTTTGTCGTTCATTTGCCCTGATGTGAAAGCTTGCTTCATTAATCTGTATTGTCAAATGCCCAAATGGTAACCATAGTTATCTGTCATTTATTTTTCAAGTGGAAATGATTTAATGTGAAATAATGAGCTAGAATAGCTCATGACTCAATCACACCCATGGTTTTACTTGAGATAACCTTTGGACTTTGGTAAGCTGCATATGTGCTTTTTGTGTGCTTCTTATTTCATGGCATAAAATATCAAAAAGATATGCATTCAAGGGTCAGGATTTAATGAAATTAATTGTTATTGTTTGATCAAAGAAATTCTTAAGTGAAGCTAACATTTATTCTTTTTTAATTGATTAATTGATTTCTGCAACTGTTTGTGGGGAAGATACTGTGACTACTAGCACAGCTTAGTACCACTGATCTGACTTGTGCTATGATTACGACAATTTTACCCACTACTGCTTTTGTACCATCAGTACATGGTCAACACAAAGAAATGGCAAATAACTTTTTAGTGTTACTATGATGATAGTTTTAATCCTATGAACATGCCCCCTAAAGGGTCTCAGGAATCCCCAAGAGTCCATGGATCAGAATTTGACTGTTTGCTTTAGAATAGTTTCCCGATTTCTTTCATTAAAAGTGATTTTGTGAGTGCTAGCATCCTAATATAAAGATTCTGAGATATTAGACTACTTAACAATAAGTGGTCTTGGGATGTGGAAATGGAAGACATCGTATTCTCAATCTCATTAAGAAAATTGTGCTTGTATGAACTGGACTTCCAAATAGTTTCAAGATTTGGATTGTTTCAAGGTTTGTGGCAGGCTTATTAGTCTAAGTATTCTCACACCATGCTGTTTTCTGTTTATTATTCAAGCTAATTGGAAAATGCAATGCTAGTAGTAGCTTCAGGTAGTATCCTTATGATTGTCTCCTTCTGGGCAGAGTTTATGCTCCTAGGTGCAGTGGATGTCATGGGAACCACTGTTCAGAGGTGGTGGAAAAAGTACTCTGGCCCTCCTGCTTAATCCTACAGAAGGAGCCCCCAGCAGGGTCCAGACCTTTCTCATTTTCTTTAAGTATCTGTCCCAGAATCAGTCTCATTATTTACTTTTTTTGCTTATGTTGGAGATTTATTTATCTGGAAAATATTCTTCTTGATGTTTTACACTTTTATAGGCATAGTTCAAAATATGTCCTTTTTATAGAATTGTTGCTTCATCTCCTACAGATAATAGCACATGATGACAGGAGTTTGGCTCAGTGAGAAACTGCTCTGACAGGGACAGAGAGCTCATCCCAGCATGTCACACTGCCCCTGCAGCTCCCCCTGTTCTCTCGGGTCCCAGCTTAGGCTTCTGCTCTCTGATCTATAGGTATGAAATCCCATGCAGGGAGCACAAATCTACATTAACTGTAGCGCTGGTTACAGAAAGCTGAATCAGATACATACCCAGACATTGATTGACATCACCTTGAAAAATCTAAGACCCCAAAACATTACATATAGGTGCCTCCCTATGTTCCAGAAAGAAGGAACTCAGTTTTCCCTCTGTCTGGGCTCAGCGACAGTGATTTAGGAAAACACCTGCTTCGAGTACTGTTTTATTATTGACTTAGGTAGGCCAAGTATTCTCCTTCATTCCTGGAGTCCAAATGGGCTTTGAAGTTCTTGTCTCTGTAATACACCCACCAATCCAAACAACAACGAGGAAATCAAACCAAATCTTGGGGAGCATCTAATGTGTATGAGATAATGAGCTAAGTCTGTTTAAAGCCTATATTCAAAGTAATGCACAAATTTCCGTATTTCTTTCCTGCTTTAGGAAGTCATAATTTTATGAATTAGTTATAATTTAAAGGCTAGACATTTTTCATAGAAGATAAGCTCTGAGAGATGTTATCTATTTAGTTCATTAGTACAGAGCAGCTTAGAAACTGATTCGAGTGACTGATAGTCAACACAATGCCTTTGATAGACTTGTTTTACCCATCTCCCTCTAACTAGATTGCATGCTCAGAACAAGCAGACCCTGAAGCTGCAGGGATGATTTTGCTCCAGACCCTGGAGAGTCAGGGTGGTCTTGCAGAGCAGCATGGGGAGAAGAAGCCTCATCTCCTGGTTGAATTGTCACCATTCCAAAGGAACCTAATCTTCATACCTTCTTTAGTGGATATTAGAAACATGAGTTTCTGGACATTCAAGAAGAAAGCATCCTCAGTTTTGCAGATCTACATTGTCTACAGAGGCCAGAGTCACTCTTTTCTTCGATTCTACTCTAAAAAAAAGCAGGAAACCATTTTAGCCAAGAAGAGTGACACAACTCTGTGACCAGGCTACTGGCCATTTACCTAAGGAAGATGTTGACTTTACTCTGATCCCTTTCAGGGTTAATTAGTCTTGTTATTTTATAGATACTTATATCAGGTTGCATTTCAGTTGCTTGAGGGCAGTTGAGCATGACTTCTTTTTCTTAGAATCCCCCAGTATCAACTTGGAAGTGATTCTGTACATAAGGAGTACATGTAGTTTTGATATTCATGTGTTATAATGTCAGTTCTCATTTCAAATGCCTGCTTTTCTGGAAATAACCTAGATAGTTTACTAAATACTCACATTTTCAGGACTTCTGGCAGGGACTCTGGTTGAGGAAGCTTAGACTGAGAGCCCAAGAATCTGGATTTTAATCAAGCACCTGGAGTGAGATTGATAAAAGTGGTCCAGAGATTGCAATCAGGAAAATACTGCCTAGTAAATAAATCTACGCCCTGCCTAGACAGTGGGGAATAAAACACCTTCCTGCCTGTTACGAGCTTTGGGCAAGGAATTCCTGATATCTGGTCTGCAGAAAGCCAACAGAACATTAAAAATAGTCACATGAAGTTGATCACCAGTAAGGTGCCCTCCATCTTTGATATTGCTTCTGACTATGGATCTGTGGTTCATATGTGGTTTTATGCCTCTTCTGGTTGGGACTCTGATGTGTTTTTTGCCATTTGGAAGAGATTTATGATGTTGATGGCAAAACTCAAGGTATTTCACTTGTTTCTTCTAGTCTTGGAATCCCACAGCAGTGCCCTTCTCATGGGAGCATTCGCTGAGAAAGTAAGGATAGCAACAAGAGTGACAGTGATTTCAATTTAGTGTATTATTCCTTTGATCAAAAATCTTGGCAAGTTCCTGGTGGTGTCAAAAATCGCTTGGCCTGCCAGGCAGTTAGAGGAGGAACATTTGGAATTGTCATCATTGAACTGGAATTTGAGGTGCAAACTCAGAGAAACTGGTCCAGTGAAAAATCTTGCAACAGTGCGCCATCCAAATATATTAAAAGACATCAAAGAGGAAGTGTTTTCTCTTGTGATTTTCCTTTCACTGTTAACTGAACACTTGTAAAATTGATGATGATATATCTTACTAGTCACCTAGAATGTTCTGTTACCACTGGAGAAAACAAAATTACTTTAATATTTTCGAAGGTTTCTTTACTTTGTAAGATGTATCTGGGGAGCTTATTAAGTTCATTAGAAAACTTGAAGAAATTTAAAAGTACTTCTAAGGGCCTTTTCTTTCCTTTCTCAAACTA
The DNA here is from genome assembly GCF_020171115.1 of Neogale vison. Taxonomy (NCBI): domain Eukaryota; kingdom Metazoa; phylum Chordata; class Mammalia; order Carnivora; family Mustelidae; genus Neogale; species Neogale vison. Next base: position 92,123,716 of record NC_058093.1, on the reverse strand, counting down.
CTTCTGCATTTTTAGATAGGAGCATGAATAGATAAAAGAAGAGCTTAGCTAAAACAAATAAAAGTTGATATGTATTTCTGAAGAGTGTGTGAAGGGGAAATGAGACTATTTATTTCCCTCTAGCTGGGCCCTCCCTTCCCTGGTGTTCATAATCAATCCTGACTTGGAGCGGGAGTTTCTTAAGGAAAAATACCAGTCATTGATATTGAGATGTTGCCTCTTTCCTTATAGTGCTAGAATATCCTTATTATTAATGTTATATCAATGAGAACAATTCAGAATGGTAACAGTCGATAACTTGTATTTTGTCATATGCTGGGCAAGGCACATAGACATTTGCTCATTGAATTCTCACAACATCCTTGTGAGATTAGCACATTATTAACAACATTCCCACATTCTTAAAATGAAGAATATTAAGAAAGAATACCTTCCCAGGACTCTCAGGTTGTCAGGGTTGAAGCAGACCACCTAAGGAGGGCATACTTCTCTGCTGGACCTGGAGGGTTTGATGGAGGCAGATTTGGTCCCTGGGGTCCCAGTAATGAGTTCTAGAAACTTTTTCCCCATCAAGTTGGTATAGGAGTGGGATTGTAGGGGGGACAAAACAAAATTGAAGCTTTTTTTCCCCTCTTTTCCTATTGTTGTGTGGGGCTGTCTCTTTATTCAACAGCAAAGGAAGAGTTGCACGGAGCCCCTGTCCTTACTCAGCCTTTCATGACCACGTGGCTCTGTGTCTGCTTCCGCAGTACCCCGTTTGCCCTCGTTGGGCAGCCTGATTTCCATTTTCTGCCCTTCCTGATTACTCCTGGTACTAAGCAATGAGCCATTTCCTGCCTGAAAACCAAAATATCTCATTTGGGTGTAAAATTAAACCACAGACTTGGTTATGTGGCTGGACGTCTGGAATTAAATTCATCTTTGAGGTTTCTAGAAGGCTTCAAACTGGGTTCCAATTCTAGAACTTGCATCCTGAGGTGGAAATGCCAGAGAATGTGTGCTCAGCTGGCAAGGTTCTACAATTGTTCCTGACAGCAGAGGAGGATATAGATATCAGCAGGGATATGAGATAAGTATCACTTACCCTTCAGGTGCACCTTATACTTGACCTGGAGGAGATGTTTCTCTCAGCTGAAGTTTAAATGAATATGCAGGCATTCTGAAGTGCTTTCTTCCTGGAGTTGCTTCCGGAGAATCAAAATCTTGTTAGAATTATTCTGGGCACTGATTCAAAGTGTGAAAGGCTAAAATATTGCCAACATGGTAATTTACACAATATAATAGCAGGGGAAAATAAATTATCCACAACTTACAGCAATGCCCTGTGAGCAGAAAGCCTCTTGGAACACACAAAAATTATATCTACAATATATCAGCAACATAAAGCCTGGGATTATAAGAATCAGATTTAGGTTCTCGAAAAATTAGTGGAAATTCCATTTTGCCATCACTTTAGAAATTGAAAAGTAATAATAAATGGGCACAGCCAGTGTTGGGACATGATTGATTGAATTACATATTCCATCTTGTTTGTTACTTAGCACCTTATGTCCTCAGAGGGCTTTGCCCTTGTGCTTCTAGTCAAGTATGAAAACTTGGTAGCATTCCCGTGTTGTCTGCAAGGAAACTGAAGCACTGAGAGTGGGTTTCTTTCAAGGTCACCTCATTGATCTGAGACAAAGCTGTGATGGAGTTGGGAGCTCTTAAATCTCTGTGCCCAGGGGATGACAAAGGCTGTGGTTTAGGCCAGATTTCAGAGTGAAGAATCAAAGAGAAAAGGTAATTAGGGTAATAAAGGTGTGTGCTGGGAGTCGGACCTTTAACAAACTCTAAATTGAAATCACTGGCCTTATTATGAACCTTCTGTTTTCTGGGTTTTGAATAAAATTTCCCTTTGCTGTGTAGCTTCTTGGTCATCTCTCTTGGAAACATGACATTCCCTTGCTGTGGTCTCTATTATGCGACTGTTAATTCCTAAGAAGATATTACCTCAGAACATAGTTTGGAATGATGAAGCAATAAGATCCCCTGCTGAATAATATGGAAAAAGAGCAACTGCATGAAATTTTTATGTAAGATCCAGAAAGGTAGGCGAGAAAGTTAACATCAGAATAAGAGAAGCAAAGAAGGAAGAGCAAATTGTGTGTTTTCTGGAACAGAGACCATGGACTTGGGAAAATATTTGGGTGCAGGGAAGACTTCACAGCCTCAGTAAGAGATGGAATTCATCTTGGATTCTCTTCATGTTGCCCACGCCCAGCCATTGCATCCAACATTCACACTTCCTCCTCTTTTTCTGTAACTTCCACCTTTGTGCTCAGTGAAAAGTAACACACACCATCTGTGTTTCAGGTATTGGGGGTGCTTGGCCAGAGGACTGAATCCCTTTCTCTTTTGCCTTCCACTTCACTTGCTGCACCAGCCTCTTAACTCTCTTTCTTTTGGTGGTCCCCCCCTATTTCAGTTCTACTGTGTTTCAGACCATCTGGATTCACCTTTTTTTTAAAGATTGTATTTATTTATTTGACAGACAGAGATCATAAGTAGGCAGAGAGGCAGGCAGAGAGAGAGGGGGAAGCAGGCAGACCTGAGCCGAAGGCAGAGGCTTTAAGGCACTGGAGCCACCCAGGTGCCCGTGGATTCACCATTTTAACTGAAATTCTGACCATGTTACTGGCTGGTTCAAAGCCTTTGATCATCCTTCTCCACTGAATCCGAAGTCAACTGATTAGAATCCGAAGTCAACTGATTAGAGCCCAGATTCCCACAACCCTCCATTCTCTGGTACCATCTTCCCTATGTTAAGCTTGTCCTAGCTTGTTTTTACAGTTTCTACCTAAAATTCTAGCGAAGTATAAAGTTCATTGTTTACTGAGCAAACCTCAAGGTTCCTATATCCACTTCATTATTCATTCTCATTCTTCCAGAAGAACAATATCAATTTCTTCCCTCGTCCATGTCTGCATCTGTTGGTCTACTATTTGTCCTTCAAGACTCACTTTGATGGTCACTCTTGTCTCTATTTCAGATGTTGGAATTCGCATGTGATGTTTAGAAAACATTGGTCTCCCAAGATGACTGATAAAATTTGAGAAAAGGGAACTATATTATAAAAAGTGTTTAGTGTTTCTCTAAGAGTTGACTCTTTAATGGCAACCAAAGAAGAGATTTGAAATGTGAAGTGACCTTCACATTTATGCGTTGGAGAAATATTTCTCTGGCATCTGTATACATGATAATGTAGATTGGGGCCTACATTTGATTAACTACCCCAAAAGCTACTGTCCTAATATTTTTATTCCAAGGCTGTTTGGAAATTCCTTGATTTCAAGGAAACCAGACTCAATCCCAGGTTTAGGGACAAGTATATAACCTAGTTGTACCCAAGAAGATGTTTATTGAAGTCTTGCTAGGGAATTCCTGAGAAAGTGTTTCCCTCCTACCCCATCTTACTGCTATATTCATCTCGTGACCATGACTAGGTGGCCAAGATCATTGTAGAGATCTTACTTCAGGCCCTTCAGGAAATCTTTAAGGTACTAAATCATACTAATTATTGCCTACCGTTATGGGAGGAAAAAGGAAAAATACATTTTTATGTATTGTTAATCCAGCTTTCTGATTCTTTTTACAATATCCTATGTCTCTCTCAAAATCTCTCTCTCCCTGTCATAAAACACACACACACACACACACACACACACACACACGCACACACACTAATCTAGGTTTAGTAGTATCAGAGAGGTTATATATCCTATATATATATGCTGGAGGAGGGGAGAATAAGAATCACTGAAAAGTACCTTAGCAATAACATAGTTTAATACCCTAATTTCACAGATAAAAACACTGAAGTCAAGCAAGGAGAAGTGACTTACCCATAATAACACAGCAACAGATTTTTAACCAGAACACGTTTCTTCACTCTTAGACAAGGGCTTTTATCTACTTTTTCCTGTGTGGTTAACCACATGCTCTTAAGGATTTATAAAGACATAAGAAATTTATCTCTGAAAATTTCTTCCCCATTGTTTCCTTATGAGAGTTTTAACTTTTGAAGCAGACAGAGCAACATATTGGGCTTGAATTTGAGGGTATTTTGTGAGTTGAGAAAGTTACTTTCTTTTCTGTGTATCTTCATTTCCTGATCTCTATAATGAAAATTAAGATAGGACTGAGTTCATAGATTTCTTCTGGAAAAAAAAAAATTCAGGTGAATGTATGTGAAATGCTGAGCATAGCGGCTGGCACAGAATAATACTTAATAAAGGTTAGCTCTCACTAACATTTTTGCTGGGACCTTGGAACATTGGCCACAGCCACCATTGACCAACGTGTCATTTATTCAATTCTATTCTAGTCATCAGAGGCATTATGGATAAATTATGTCAGTAACTAAAAGGAAAACATGGCATCATTTTCCAAATATATGATGTATTGACTTTGTTATTGGAAATGTTGTGGGGGAGATAGAGTCTGCAAAAACTCAGATGATAGATGGAAAGCAATAAGAAAAGTGAATGAAAAGGCATTGGAGAGAGTAGTAGTTTCTCAAAAGCAATTAGATCAGAATCATAATTTTAGATGCACTGGGATGAGGGCTTGGGTGAAAGTTGTTAGGGGATGAAATGGAAAGAGTAGATTCTAGAGGCATAATGATGAAAACAAATGACGGGACCTGACAACGCACTTCATATATTGTGAAGGGTGGTTGAAGTGAGAACAAAGACAATGCCAAATTAAAGCGAATCATTAACTGCTCTTGCTTCTATCGGTGATCCTGAATTTTTCATGCTGTGTGAGAGATATGATGTACCTCGTATGTACCTGGAGGGCATGATTCCAATCATGGTTGTAAGTGAAAGTAGGGTGAGTCTGATTGTCCTTTTAAAATGTGAAGCAAGAGGGGCACCTGGGTGGGTCAGCAGGTTAAAGCCTCTGCCTTCTGCTCAGGTCATGATCCCAGGGTCCTGGGATCCAGACCCACGTCGGGTTCTCTGCTCGGTAGGGAGCCTGCTTCCCCCTCTCTCTCTGCCTGCCTCTCTGCCTACTTGTGATCTCTGTCTGTCAAATAAATAAATGAAATCTTAAAAAAAAAAAATGTGAAGCAAGAATGAGCATTTGGGAGCATTCAGAACCAAAGCAAATTAGGCTAATTTTGGAGGACGGTTTTTGGAAATCTCTCTGCAGTCAGTTAAGTTTTCTCAAAAACCTTTATGATGGAGGTTAAGCAACTTGAGTAAAGGGTGAACATTTCCATCGAGATTTTAAATGCTGAGCCAATAAATCAGCCTTCCGAAGGATCTGAGGAGGACCTGCTTGCTTGCCCTGTGTCCTTTTCAGGTGTTCGTGATTTCTCTTTCACGTATGGTTTATAGTGTTGGTGGAGGGCTTGATGGAGAACTCAGATGGAATTTACTGTATGGTTTCAATTCAAAGCCACTGCAGAGAGGAATCTGACCAGAAGCTAATGTGATGAGGATTTATTTTTGTGATGTGGGGGAAGATCCAGTCAAAACCCACACAGATCTCAAGCTTACAAACACAGATTGTTCCTCTGAATTGCCAGGTCCTTTCTTTAGATTCCAAAGATAACCTGGCAGATCTTAGCCAATAATAAAGTAGAATAAAGAATCAGATTCTTGCCCTTGCTTTTAACCAAATTCCGTATTACTTTGCCAGGGCTGCCATAACCAAATATCATAGACCAGGTAGCTTACATAATAGAATTTTATTTTCTCAAAGTTTTGGAGGTGGGAAGTCCAAAATAAAGGTGTCAGCAAAGTTGGTTCCTTCTGGAGGTTCTGAGGGAGAATGTTCCTCTGTTTCTTCCTAACTTCTGGTGGTGATTTTCAATCCTTAGCCTTCAGCTGCATTGCTCCAGGCTCTGCCTCTGTCACCCCTGACCTTCTTCTTGTGTGTCTTTGTGTTCCTGGGTTTTCATCTGATCTCCTTAGAAGGAAGACAGGCATTGGATTTGGCATTAGGCATTGGATTTCAAATAACAGTTTGTTATTTGAAGCTGAATCAAATCCAGGCAAATCCTTGTCTTAACTTTATTACATCTTTAAAAATCCTATTTCCATGGGGTGCCTTGGTGCTCAGTTGAATAAGCATCTGCCTTCGGCTCAGGTCATGATCCCAGGGTCCTGGGATTGAGCCCCACATCAGGCTCCTTGCTTGGCGGGGAGCATGCTTCTCCCTCTGCCTGCTGCTCCTCCTGCTTGGGCTCAATCTCTCTCCCTGTCAAATAAATAAAATCTTTTAAAAAAAAATTCTATTTCCAAGTAAGTCCTCATCACAGGTACTGGGTTTAGAACTTCAACCTATCTTCTTACACCCACAGCAGAAAGCAATGCTCTTTTTGTTCTTTTTCTTTCATGCTTGAAGATTACTGGAGGTGGTAGTTGGACTCAATATTTCACATTTATATCAAGATTTTCCATTCTTTATGCAGGAGATATGATCTTGATAGAATTGACAGGACATGGTAACTCATTTGAAAAAAGTGGAGGTAAAAAGTAAAGAGTCACCTGACCACCAATCCTTGAGATAGGCTTAAAGAAGTGACTATGTGCAGGGCACATAGGTATGTGCTATCCCTAGTGACTTCTCCATTTAAGCAAGACATTAATCTAGGACAGTGTGATCCTTCTTTTCCTTATTCCAATTACTATAGTAGAGTTACCCCTACTTACCTCTCCATACTCGTTTCCTATATCTTTTATTCTGTGACAAAATTTCTTGTCATTTTAAATATATATTTCCTTTTATTCCTTAGTGAAGAAAGAGAGAGAGAGAGAGAAGAAAAGAGAGAAAGAAAGAAAAAGAAAGAAATATTTTAAGCCTTTCTGCTGGGATTTCCTAGTTAAATTAGCTATTTGATTGTTTTGTTTTGTTTTATTTCATTTTGTTTTGGTCTGGTCAAGGGGATATACATGAAAGTGTTGTGTTGGTTTCCAGAAACCATCCTTAAAAGAAGAGGGCCCATTGTTTTTCATTCCTCCTATTTGCCCGTCGCTGAATTAAGTTGTGAGGGCTGAAGCTCACTTGGCCATTTTAGATCACAAAGAGTATGCTGAAGCCATGGTATTGAAAGAACCTGAGTTCCTGATAGTTTTCTGAAGCTACCCTTCCAATTCTAGACCGATGATCTTTATTTAAGCTACTGTTACCTTAGACTGTTCGTTATTTGAAGCTGAATCAAATCCTGATACATTCTCATGCTATCTTTCAGTCATTCTCTGCTCCTGTGTTTTTGAAAACATCAAGTATAATTTGAATTTAGGAATTTTTACTTGCTGTTACCTCTACCTGAAGTATTTCCGCTCCATTTCAGTGGCCGTGTGGTTCGCTCCAGTTTCTTTCTGGCCTCGGCTCCTGTATTACGTCTTGAAAGAGAGTTGGCTAGTGCTACTGACTCCACCTGCATTGTGACCCCAATCTCTTTCCATCCTATAACCTCTTGTTTGCTTTGGAACATCCCTTTATCAGTCTCTAAAGTTGGCTCATTTGTTTACTTGCTTATCCTCAGTTTCTCCCATAGAATATAATCTCCAGAACCTTGTATATTGGCTCATCATTGTATCTCTAGGGCCTCAAATTAATTGTGACAGTAAGTTCTCAGTAGATAATGCATGGAATAAATTAATGAAGTCTTCTGGATCCTCTCTTAGCCTGAGAAAGGTTCAAGATTTCAGCTTTTCTTCCTTCTTTGTTTCTTTCATTTCTGTGACCAATGACTATAAAGAAGAAGATGTTGGAACAGAACTTGGAATTTTGGCTTCATATTCTTCTTTCTTGAACCCTCTTTGTATGAGCCATAGACTCATAAAATCGTTTACCATTCGAATAGGAGCAGTATATACATAATTTAGCCTAATAAATAACATGTTTACTCCACTGAATGGTCTGGCTTTAGTGCAGGATTAGCTACATATATTTTAAAATAATTATCTCTTAGATTTTATTTAAAATATTTAAAGGTGTTCATCAAAACTCAACTTCTGAGTGTGTGATAGTTAGGCTACTGATTAGAAAATCTGAAATTTTTATTGAAAAAGTTATGTTGAGTCTGGATATAATCAGCATAATGGGGAATAAAAAGCATGGACTTTGGATCAAAGCTTTGAGTTCAGTTACTGAATCTGTTGTCACTAGTTATGTGTTCCTGGGCAAATTCCAGGGACTCCATGAGCTGTTTTCCCTGTTCAGTAAGGAAGAGGATAACTCCCTTACTGGGTTTTTATCATTAAAATTAGAAGAGATTGTATTTATGGAAGATCATTAAGAACCCTGTAAATGTCAATCCCTTTTCCTCTGATTAGGGAAAATCGCTTAACAAAAACAAACAAAAAAGATTTCTTTTAAACTATCTTTATTGTGAAATATAAAAGCACATGGAAAAGTGACTAAGACAAAACCATAGAGATTAATGGATTATGTATTGACCAACAAGTTAATATATTGAATACCAGAATTAAACAACATTGAATTCCAGAATTAAACATCATCGATGCCCCTAAACCCTGCCTCTGGCAGACCTCTTCTTGATCACAGTGACTTCTCTTTCAAAACAGTAACCACTCTTTTGACTTCCATGGTAATCTTAAATCCTTCCTCTTCCAAGAGTTTAAAGCCTCAAAATGCAAGTTTCCAACACAAGTTTACTTTTGCATAATTTTGCACCTTGTAAAATGGAATCAGATAGTACGTCTTCTTCTTCTTCTTCTTCTCTTCCCCCTCCTCCCCCTCCTCCTCCTCCTCCTCCATATTCTTCTTTTTTCTTAGAGAAGGAGAGGGGAGTAGAGGAGTAGAGGGAGAGACAGAATCTTAAGCAGGCCCCACACCCAGCTTGGAGCCCAGTGTGGGATCGATCTCGCAACCCTGAGATCATGACCTGAGCTGAAATCAAGAGGTAACACATAACACACTGAGCTACTTAGGAGCCCTAGGATCAATTCTTTAGTGTCCAATTTCTCTTACCTAAAATTACATATTTGAAAGTTTATCCATGCTATTACATATGTCTGCACTTACTCCTTTAAGGTGTAATTTAACATCCCAAATGATGAATATAATTACAAGTTATCGAGTCTATTCTTGATAGGACATTCTCCCTCCAATGTGGGGATGTTATGAATAATACTATCATCCTTATTCTTATGTTTGTCTCTTGGAGCAGCCCCCCCCCTTTTAGAGTATCCTTAGGTGTGGATATGCATATTGTGAAATTTACTATGTCAAAAAAAAAAATCAACTGAGTACATTTAAAGATCTAATTGGCTTTTTGCAGTGATTCATGAATTGGACACATCCCATCTAGCAAATAGAAGGGAGCTTTGAGGAGTTATTTAAAATGGGATGATTTTATAGGCAGAAAAAGAACAAAACAAGAAGATTATTAGCAAGATAAAAGAAAGGATTGTTTCACACAACGTGACATACCTTGGAGGAAAGAGCCTTGGAGGAAAGTCCTTACCTCACTAGTGCTGATCAGGAAATTCCAGACTGACTGGTTTAAAATTCCACTCCTGCAAAAGGCTGAAATTACAATTAGCAAAGGTGACTCCATTTTGGGCCTGATGTTTCTTTTTTTAGTACTAGATAATCCTAAAATATTTCCAAGGTGTTTTGAACCCTTGGTATTCTCAGTGGCAGTGTAGAAGACTTCTTTGTGTACACTGTCCTCATCACACCCTCCTCTTTCACAGTTTTTGAATAGCAAATTGGCTTTCTTCATGCTGAAAACAAACCAAAACAAAACAAAAATGTAGAGACTAGGGAAATAATGGTCACTTAAGGAAAACAAAAAAGTGTCATTTCATTGAAATGAATTTAAGAAATGACACATCAGAGGCATTAGTATTACAGACAGATAATCACCCTTGTCCCTTTCCTTCTCCCTGAGGTTCAGGGACCCAGTGTATCTGATTACCCTCAATACCCCAGGGTGGTAATTATTTCATGTAACAGCAATGAGGCATCCAAGGTGTTGTTATCAAAATCCCTCTTAGCACTATAGCTAAACCCATTAAATCAGGACTTTGTCAACTGTGAGGTCTGTGGGGATTAATCTGTTCTTTCTCAGAACATAACTGACAGTCAAAATATTTTTTGGAATCCATTTTACATTTTTTTTCTCAAGGGTCCAGAAAGAATTTATTATAGGAAGACCAAAAATATAGAATAGAGGATTTCATTAGCTGACAAATGAAACTGAAATCCATAAACATGTCTCCAAAAGGATGGATAGAGAAGGTTAAACAAAAAAAAGATAATAAGAATTTCTATTATGTTTACATTTGTAGAATTTAGATGCCTCTCCAAACAAAGGTGAAGACTTTCATCAATGTTTTTCTCTCAACAGTGCTGGTTGAGAGATGACTTAAAGGCAGAGTTTAATATGTATTTAAATATTTCTGTTTATGTCTCTTTTACAATTACAATATGTAATCTTATATTGACTTCGTGCTTTCCAAATAACAAGCAATTTTTTTCTGTTTTCTTTTAATTTTTCTTCTCTGAGAAAATTTTCACTTACACAGATTTATTTTTCCTTAGTTTATTATGTCTCACTTCATGATTATGAAAATATTAATAATAGCTACCATTTATTGAGTCTTAAAAGTATTCACTGATGTTTTGCAAAATGGTTGGAATAGATTGTCTTATTAATTTCTCACATCATCCCTGGAAGACAGGCATAATTATTTCCACTGTGCAAATCAAGAGACAAAGCTCAGAGAGGTTAATGCAACGTGGTCTAAATCACACAGCTGGACATACTGTTGTGGTTGTCTGAATTCTGAGACCGTGCTTATTCCCCTACACTCTGCTGGCTCCCTGAAATGCTTGCTGTGTCAATGATCTTCACAGGGAGCAACACTGCTGTTCAGGGAATGATCCTTGCTTACTTGGAAATGTCCCATGTTTTGCAGAATGTCTAGCATCTGGACTCCTTTCACACTGCTGCCTGGCAAGGAATGGCAGTTCTGCTGGGCTGTTCAGGAGGACCAGGACCAAGGACCCCATTATCTGTGGACCTATCTCTTTCCCTACAGGCCTGTGAGCCCTTCAGAGGCAGTGACCATGTAGTATGCATTTTGTACCTTTTGAATGTCTTATACACGCAAGAAGGCATTTAATGAACATTTCTTGAATGGTTACTGAGTAATATTTAAAAAGGACATCAAGATAAGAGACTTTCTTAAAGTTTTACAAGTAATGCTAAGTTCAGGCTCTACTCAGTTACCTTTAAAGAAAAAAAAAAATGCCATGGAGAAAACTGTGAAGATTTACTTGTATAAGGTGTTACTTTGGTTTAAAAGAATGAAGTTAGAGGTGCTGTTATTCTAGCCACAGTATTAGGATCTTCATTCTTAATCTCTCTCCCTTTCTCTTTGTTTTTTTATTTTTAGCTCTCATTTCTTGAGCACTTGTAGTATGCTGGGCATGGTTTCAACTGTGAATTGTGTCAGTTGTAGTATCTTATTTAATAGTTCAATAAGGTTGTGACTCACATTTTATAGATGGGAATATTAAGACTTGAGAGATTAGTAAATTTATCTATGGTCCTATAACTTGTAAGTGGCCAGGATTTTTTTTTTGTAATTTCATGAAATAAAATGTATTTGTACATATAAAAATTATCTGTAATAAAATAAAGAACATTATACCACACTGCAGAGAGAGACAATGAAATCAAACATACCTCTACAGCTGTTCTTTGCTATTTAACAGATAGTGTACTTTGACACGGATTTTATGAGTAAGTGGCCAGGATTTGAATCCAGGTCTGTGTGACATAAGAACCTACATTCTTAAGAAGCAAATGGTAGGTATATGGTGGAACGCAACCTGATCCTCGCCAATGTGACTGCGGTCCTGTTGGATCCTGTGAGAAAACTCCAAGAGATGGAAGACAAGAGCCTTTCTGGGCCAACGTCTGGAATGGACATAGGGGGATCCCCGGGGTGCTTTCATGTCCTCCTTTAGATGAATCTGGTAAGTGTGGAGAATCCTTAACTTGCTCTTGTCATTTACACCTAAGAGGTAATTGTTGTTGCTCACTTGTCACACTTGATTGCCTGCACGTGGCCCACGCCCCACATGTAGCTCATGTCTCACATGCAGTTTGCGTCCTGCATGTAAATCTATATCCTGTTTGTAACCAGATTTTCTGTAAAAGTATAAAAGAACTGATTGTAAGAAGTAAAGGCATCTACTAATCATCAGCTGGTAGTCCCACCATCATTTTAACTCCGATCACCAGGATCCCCACCTCACGAAGATGACAAGATGTCTATTCCGGGCATTGGCTCAGGAAGACTCTTGCCCTCTGTCTCCTGGAATTTTCTCACCAGATCTGTCATGACCCCAGTCACATTGGCGAGGATCTGGGTTGTGTTCCAACAGTTATAGGATTGTTTTAGAGTCCTAGAAGAATTGAAATATCCCAAAAAGTTATCCATGTATAACTTGCGTATATTTTACCACTGTCCTTGTTTCAGATGGATGACCTCCTCTTAATCAGCTAGTTCTGTTAAATTCTGTCTAGTTCTTCCTAAGACAGGTAATGCTAGACTTTGCTTTCCAAATCAGCTCCCCTCCAGGTATAGAGACCTGGGCTCTAATCTGGAGACAGCACTCAGAAATTCAGAGAATCATCCACATGGAGGGGGCTGGTTGCAGACCAAGAAGAATCTCAGGGCACATGGCTCGGTAGCCTGTCTGCCTGATGAATGGTGATGATTTTAAGGGAAGATTATCCCTAGAGTCAACAAGAAGTGAAGCTCCCATAGCTCCTGGGTATAGGTGATATACCCTATCGATAGAGGGGTTTGGGCAGGTGGTAAGCACCGTCACCTCCTGTCTGCCTTTTGGAGATGTGGGGCTCTGGTGATCTATAGGGTCTGAATTGGCTTCTTTGTGGACTCTGTTCAGATCTTATCCCCCATTGATGATGTACCAACTAATCTCTTATTTTCCCATATCTCATCCAACTGTCTCCATTATCTCAAACATGGGAGGTCTTTTTCACTCTTGGTGGCAGAGAACATTTCTTTTTCTGATCACTTTTCTTCAGCTTTTGCTTTTGTACTGTAGATCTTTTCCATGACTTTGACTGCCTATTTTCCTTCATCATTTCTGCTGTTTTCACTTCCTTGTTGCAAGGAATGCCCAAGACACTGAGTGAAGGAATGAACCCAGGGATAGAAGACAATATACTAGAAATGAACACATGAGGTTACCACTACAATACTGGTTAGGGTTGTCAGATTTAGCAAGTAAAATACATCATGCCCAATTAAATTGGAATTTCAGATGAATGATTTTTTTTTAAATGTAAGTATACCTCATGTAATATTTGAGACATACTCGATTTTGCTTATTGTTGTTTATCTAAAAGTCATATTAAATATTGCATCCTGTATTTTATCTGGCAATCCTATCCTAAATTCATCTGGTTAAAAATAAACTTATTCCTCTATTTATTATAGTTATAACAAATTAATACCAGCAGTAACTCATGCTACTTGTGGGTAAAATATGTTTTCTCTGCTTTATTTATTGGGCTGCCTTTGAAGAGGATTTCTCATCATTTGGTTGGCATGAATCTGACCGTATTCTAAGCGTGTTCTGGGTCTTGAGTCTCTTTGCTTTTTGATCTAATATAATTATCAATTAGACACCATTTCTGAATTAATTACACTAGCCATCTGAGCCCCCAGATTATTCACAGCCTAAGCAAGTGTTCATTGCCTATCTATGTTACCTGTGTCTCACTGGCCCTAGACTTAGTTGAATGCCTCTCCGTCAACATGACTCCGCTAGAGGTAGCTGTAGATGGAGTATCCAAGAATTATGAAGTGAATGCATCAGTTATCTATTTATACAATAATGTGGGGTACCAAATTATCACAAAACCCAGTGACATCCAACAATAAAAACATTGAGCTCCTGGGGTGCCTGGGTGGCTCAGTCCGTTAAATGTCTGCCTTCAGACATTTAAGGTCATGACCCCAGTGTCCTGGGACTGAGCCCCATAGTGGGGCTCCCTGCTCAGCAGGGAACCTGCTTCTCCCTCTCCCCACCCCTTGCTTGTGCTCTCTCTAGCTATCTCTCTCTCAAATAAATAAATAAATACCATCTTTAAAACAACAACAATAAAAAACATTTCGCTCCGGAGTCTGTGGGATTCATCTGATCTGGTCTGCTCACTGGGATTGGTCTGTGTTTGCTCCTGTGTCCATGGCCTGCTGTGCCTCTGCAAGGCAGACTTGTCAAGATTGGCTGGACTTGTTTACATGTCAGCAGGCTGTGGGCTGAGCTAAGATGGTTTCACTTAGGAAAACTGAAACGTCTCTTACCTTTCCTCTTGGAGGCTAGCCTGCTCTCATAACATTGTCAGAGGGCAAGAAAGACCAGATACGCCCGGAGCTTTCTAGGCTGGACCTGTGTCACTCTATTAACATCCAGTTGTGGTACCAGTTCAAAGTCAAAGAGCGGCGTGAGAGACTGCTCTTTTAGTAAAAGGATCTGCAAAGTCACATTTCAAAGGGTGTGCAGGCTGAGGTAAAAAATTGGTGCTTTCAGTGTGATCAGATTACCATAGACAGCATAACTTTCCAAACTCAAGTAATCTAGGGAAAAAAAAAAAAAAGATACCACCTAAGTAAAACAGCATTGAGCATGGCCCTGAGGCAGGTGATGGGGACAGAAGATGGGTCTGGAATAAGGTTAGGGTCACCAAAACCAGACTGGGGTGACTGGTGGGTATGGCAGGAGAGAAGCTTGGAGAGTGAGGGCGGGTCCAGAAAGTACAGGTCTTGCTGGTCTTAAAAAATGTGAATCCTTCTCATTTTATAGTTATTTTACAAAATTCATGGTGGTTTTGTCACTTGTCCTTTAGTATTACTTTCTGCAACTGTATGATGAGAGATTGCATTAAGTGAAAACTTATTAGTTTTGGGACTAATCTAGTTAGTAAATGTGGATTTATTTAGGCCAGAATAGTGTTAATTAATTTTTTTAATGCTTTGTGAATGCTGTTCTTCAAGTTTGCACAGACCTGCTATTCTAATCTTTTAACTTGCTGCTTTGCACATTTGTATTTTCTACCTAGCTCTCAAGGCATTTGAGCTTGAAATTCCTTAGTAAGGTAATTTTGGTTCTCTCCCAATTTTATATTTCTCATTATCAGGGAAGCATGAGTATAAATTTGGGGCGGTACTGATTTGAGAGAGAAAACAATTAGGTGAAAAAAAGTTTTATATAATCCCTCTGAAAATATCAGTGGATCAAAACAATCTCAGGTTGGCAAGAAACAGCCAAAATAATTTGCTTAATTAAAATAGCCAACATTTTTGGGGCCAAGATGACAAAGGTTCCTTATCGATTTATTTGTCCCAGGAGACAAGATAGTGATAAGTGAGAATATAAATAAAAAAACTGTGTAGAAATTATAACTAACTGAAAGCACTGTAGGCTTAGGATCAGGAAATATGCTTTACCTGAATATCTTTTATTTAAATTGAACTCTAAATTTCTTAAAATTCTCTACTGTGATTACTTTGAAGTAAATGCCATGATGTCTTTGAAAAAGGAACTGTATGCAGAGATGAAGCAAAGGATCCTTGCCATCTCAAATTATACTTTCCATAAGTGAGAACATATGTTTTAGATGTAACAGATTTCAGAGAATTATCTTAGGCATGATACGCTAGAGGCACATGGATTGAAATTCATAAACGATGCAAACTTGCATGTCTATATGTTGTCTGCTAGACAAGGGAATTTCTTGCCAACCTTTGGCTTCACAAACAGAGTTTCCTACAATGGAGTATCCACATCTGTTGTATGAAACCAATGGAAAAATCAGGAAAATGTTCAGTGCAGAAGATTTCAGCTTATAGGGCAGTCAGATTCAAATTATTTAAATTGCAGGTTTAAAACATGTTTATTCTTGCTGTTTTTGAAAGATCATAGTCCCACAGACTTTCTACCGGCCAACTGGGAAGGAGCGGAGACAGATTTAAGGTGAGGGAGGACATTGTAAGCATCACATATTGAGAATCAGGAGGAAGTACTAAGAAGGTCGATCCTTTCTTCATCCACAAAAAATAATTACAGTCACTGAGAAATAAATTTTTAAATTTGAGTTCAGCTTATAATTCCCAAATTGGGAAATAGAGGAAGTCTATAAAGGGTCTGTCAAAGGTTAGAACTTTCAAAGACAGAACAGTGACACCAGGCAAGGGGCAGGTGGGACAAATTTACCAATCAACTTACTAAATGATAAGGTATTAATTTATTGTTGAAGTGTGCCCACCTACTCGTTTTTAAATTCAATTTTATTCATTTATTCATTCATTTTAACATTGACAAAGTGACTATTAGCTTAATATATATGTGACTGGCATATAATAGACAAATGATAAATATTTTTGAGTCAAAGATGAAAAAGAGTAACAAAAAAAAAATACTGAAGCAAAAGAGGAAAGCAAAAAACAACCCATTATCGTTAATATTTTGGTTTTGAGTCATACTATATATATTATTTGCTAATCTTTTTTCCCCCAGATTCTGTTTCTGTAACACTAAATGTGCTTACAAAAACTAATTTTTGTCCACTGAATAGTACTTTCATATTGTTCCTAGATACCAATTTATAGATTGCCTACAAAAATCTCTAGGCCATTAATCTATTTATTTTGTAGTCTCCATAGTTTAATTTATTTACATGCTTTCAAAATTCTAATCATATTCTTTTTATGTAAAGAATAGATGCTCATTAAAAAATTTAGATGTACATAAAAATGGAGTCTTTTCTCAATTATAAGCTGATAATTGAAATTTACACCAATATTTAATATCATTTTTGAGGAAAAGATATTTTGTTACACATGCCTGTCAATCATAAAACACAATCTGATTTTAGAAGGAATGGAAAAATACATCTTGGAATTGAGAACTTACAGTATTAATAATAAACATCTTGAGCACGTGTGGAGGATAACAAATGTACCAGATTGTGCCAATCACCACCAGAGTCTTATGAAGGAGGTGTGGTGCTGTTATTATGATTCATATTTTTTTTTTTAAAGATTTTATTTATTTATTTGACAGACAGATCACATAGGCAGAGAGGCAGGCAGAGAGAGAGGAGGAAGCAGGCTCCCGGCTGAGCAGAGAGCCCGATGCGGGGCTCGATCCCAGGACCTGGGATCATGACCTGAGCCGAAGGCAGAGGCTTTAACCCACTGAGCCACTCAGGCGCCCCTATGATTCATATTTTAAAGGGAAGGAAATTCATACTTCGAGATATTAAAAAACTTGTTCAAGATCACACAAAATGTAGTAGAGGTAAAATTTAAACCCAGACCAACTTGAAATGAGAAACCATTTTGTTTAATTATGAGATTTATATATATATATATATATATATATATATATATATATATATATACACACACACACACAAAACAATAAAATACAGTATGTATAGCATACTATAAAATAAATACAGAATATATAATATATTATAAATAATGTATATAACAAGTATATGTTGTATATAGCATATGTTATATATATAATTAGACAAGTACATTATTTTATAATGTATAAAAATATTTAAAATAAAATATATATTATATAAGCATACATAAAAACATTATGCATATAATATGATAAAAATATATAAGATAAATTTGTCATTTTAATAAATTTTCAGTATACATTTCAGTGATGCTAATTACATTCCCAGCATTGTGCAAGCACCACTATGTATTTTTATCACCTTAAACAGAAACTTATCACCATTAAGCAATAACTCCTCATTTCTCTTTCTTCTCAGCCCTTGGTAATCTTATTTTCTGTTTCTATGAATTTGCTTATTGTAGATATCTAATATAAGTGGAATCATCTAATATTTGTTCTTTTGTTTCTGGCTTATTTCACTTAGCATAATGTCTTAAATATTTATCCACATTGTAGCATTTAATGGAAGTTATTTCTTTTTATTGCTGAATAATATTCCATTGTATGTATATGTTTTATTTACCTATTCATCTCTTGAAAGATACATGTGTTATTTCCACATTTTGGTTATTGTGGATAATATTGGTGTAAATATTAACATAATATTTGTTTGCATAACTATTTTTAATTCTTTTGGTATATACCCAGGAATTGCTGGTTAAATGGTAATTGTATGTTTCATTTCACAAGGAAACGCTTAAATACTTCCCCAGTGGTTACATCATTTTATTTTCCTACCAGAAATGCAGAGAACTCCAGTTTACATCTTTGCCAACACTTGTTATGTTTTATTTTTTGATCATGGCCATCTTAGTAGGTGTGAAATGATATCTCATTGTGGTTGGATTTGTTTTCCTAATGACTATACTGAACATCTTTTGATGCACTTAGTGGTTATTTTTATATTCTTCGGAGAAATGTCTACTGGGAGAAATGTCTTTTGCTCATCATTTATCAAGTTATTTGTATTTTTGTGGCTGAATTGTAGGAGTTCTTTATATATCTTGGATAATAAACTCTTATTAGATATATGCTTTGCAAATATTTTTTCCTATTCCATAGATTGTCTTTTTATTGTCTTGATAATATCTTCTGATGCACAAAAGTTTATTATGACGAGATTCAAGTTGTGTATTTTTTTCTTTGGTTATTTATGTTTTCAGTGTCATATCTAAGAATCCATCGCCAAACCTAAGGTTACGAAGATTTAGTTTTATGTTTTCTTCACTTTTCTGGTTTTTACTTTTTTTTATAGGCCATTGATCAATTTTGAGTTAATTTTTTTTTCTTTTTTTTTTCCCAATTTATTTATTTTCAGAAAAACATTATTCATTATTTTTTCACCACACCCAGTGCTCCATGCAAGCCGTGCCCTCTATAATACCCACCACCTGGTACCCCAACCTCCCACCCCCCTGCCACTTCAAACCCCTCAGACTGTTTTTCAGAGTCCATAGCCTTTCATGGTTCACCTCCCCTTCCAATTTACCCAAATTCCCTACTCCTCTCTAACGCCCCTTGTCCTCCATGCTATTTGTTATGCTCCACAAATAAGTGAAACCATATGATAATTGACTCTCTCTGCTTGACTTATTTCACACAGCATAATCTCTTCCAGTCCCGTCCATGTTGCTACAAAAGTTGGGTATTCATCCTTTCTGATGGAGGCATAATACTCCATAGTGTATATGGACCACATCTTCCTTATCCATTCATCCGTTGAAGGGCATCTTGGTTCTTTCCATAGTTTGGCGACTGTGGCCATTGCTGCTATAAACATTGGGGTACAGATGGCCCTTCTTTTCACGACATCTGTATCTTTGGGGTAAATACCCAGGAGTGCAATTGCAGGGTCGTAGGGAAGCTCTATTTTTAATTTCTTGAGGAATCTCCACACTGTTCTCCAAAGAGGCTGCACCAACTTGCATTCCCACCAACAGTGTAAGAGGGTTCCCCTTTCTCCACATCCTCTCCAACACATGTTGTTTCCTGTTTTGTTAATTTTGGCCATTCTAACTGGTGTAAGGTGATATCTCAATGTGGTTTTAATTTGAATCTCCCTGAAG
This sequence comes from Neogale vison, assembly GCF_020171115.1. NCBI lineage: Eukaryota > Metazoa > Chordata > Mammalia > Carnivora > Mustelidae > Neogale > Neogale vison. Next base: position 92,104,103 of record NC_058093.1, on the reverse strand, counting down.
GCTAATGATGATGAGCATTTTTTCATGTGTCTGATAGCCATTTGTATGTCTTGATTTGAGAAGTGTCTGTTCATATCTTCTGCCCATTTTTTGATGTGTTTGTCTGTTTCGTGTGGGTTGAGTTTGAGGAGTTCATTATAGATCCTGGATATCAACCTTTTGTCTGTACTGTCATTTGCATATATCTTCTCCCATTCCGTGGGTTGCCTCTTTGTTTTGTTGACTGTTTCCTTTGCTGTGCAGAAGCTTTTGATTTTGATGAAGTCCCAGAAGTTTATTTTCGCTTTTGTTTCCTTTGCCTTTGGAGACGTATCTTGAAAGAAGTTGCTGTGGTTGATATCAAAGAGATTACTGCCTATGTTCTCCTCTAAGATTCTGATGGATTCCTGTCTCACGTTGAGGTCTTTTATCCATTTTGAGTTGATCTTTGTGTACGGTGTAAGAGAATGGTCGAGTTTCATTCTTCTACATATAGCTGTCCAGTTTTCCCAGCACCATTTATTGAAGAAACTGTCTTTTTTCCACTGTATATTTTTTCCAGTTTTGTCAAAGATTAATTGACCATAGAGTTGAGGGTCCATATCAGGGCTCTCTACTCTGTTCCACTGGTCTATGTGTCTGTTTTTATGCCAGTACCATGCTGTCTTGGTGATCACAGCTTTGTAATAAAGCTTGAAATCAGGTAAGGTGATGCCGCCAGCTTTATTTTTGTTTTTCAACATTTCCTTAGAGATTCGGGGTCTCTTCTGATTCCATACAAATTTTAGGATTATTTGCTCCAGCTCTTTGAAGAATGCCGGTGGAATTTTGATCGGAATGGCATTAAAAGTATAGATTGCTCTAGGCAGTATAGACATTTTAACAATGTTTATTCTTCCGATCCAAGAGCATGGAATGGTCTTCCATCTTTTTGTGTCTTCTTCAATTTCTTTCATGAGTGTTCTATAGTTCCTCAAGTATAGATCCTTTACCTCTTTAGTTAGGTTTATTCCCAGGTATCTTATGGTTCTTGGTGCTATAGTAAATGGAATCGATTCTCTAATTTCCCTTTCTGTATTTTCATTGTTAGTGTATAAGAAAGCCACTGATTTCTGCACATTGACTTTGTATCCTGCCGCGTTGCTGAATTGCTGTATGAGTTCTAGTAGTTTGGGGATGGAGTCTTTTGGGTTTTCCATATAAAGAATCATGTCATCTGCGAAGAGAGAGACTTTGACTTCTTCCTTACCAATTTGGATACCTTTTATTTCTCTCTGTTGTCTGATTGTTGTTGCTAGGACTTCTAATACTATGCTGAACAAGAGTGGTGAGAGTGGGCATCCTTGTTGTATTCCTGATCTCAACGGGAAGGCTGCAAGCTTTTTCCCATTGAGGATGATATTTGCTGTGGGTCTTTCATAGATAGATTTGATGAGGTTCAGGAATGTTCCCTCTATCCCTATACTTTGAAGCGTTTTAATCAGGAACGGATGTTGGATTTTGTCAAATGCTTTTTCTGCATCAATTGAGAGGACCATGTGGTTCTTCTATCTTCTCATATTAATTTGTTGTATCACATTGATTGATTTGCAAATGTTGAACCATCCTTGTAGCCCAGGGATGAATCCCACCTGATCATGGTGGATAATCTTTTTAATATGCTATTGGATCCTGTTGGCTAGGATCTTGTTGAGAATCTTAGCATCCATATTCATCAGTGATATTGGTCTGAAATTCTCCTTTTTGGTAGGGTCCTTGCCTGGTTTGGGGATCAGGGTAATGCTGGCTTCATAGAAAGAGTCTGGAAGTTTTCCTTCTGCTTCAATTTTTTGAAACAGCTTCAGGAGAATAGGTGTTATTTCTTCTTTGAAGGTTTGGTAGAATTCCCCAGGGAATCCGTCAGGTCCTGGGCTCTTGTTTTTTGGGAGGTTTTTGATCACTGCTTCAATCTCGTTATTAGATATCGGTCTATTCAGGTTGTCGATTTCTTCTTGGTTCAATTTTGGTAGTTTATATTTTTCCAGGAATGCATCCATTTAATCTAGGTTGCTAAGCTTATTGGCATATAACTGTTCGTAATAACTTCTGATGATTGTTTCTACTTCCTTGGCGTTAGTTGTGATCTCTCCCTTTTCATTCATAATTTTATGAATTTGGGATTTCTCTCTTTTCTTTCGGATTAGTGTAGCCAGTGGCTTATCGATCTTACTGATTCTTTCAAAAAACCAGCTTCTAGTTTCATTGATACGTTCTACTGTATTTCTTGTTTCTCCCTCATTGATCTCAGCTCTAATCTTGATGATTTCCCTTCTTATGTGTGGAGTTGGTTTGATTTGTTGTTGATCCTCCAGTTCTTTAAGGTGTAGAGACAGCTGGTGTGTTCTGGATTTTTCAAATTTTTTGAGCAAGGCTTGGATGGCTATATATTTTCCCCTTAGGACCGCCTTTGCTGTATCCCATAGGTTTTGGACCAAAGTGTCTTCATTCTCATTGGTTTCCATGAATTGTTTCAGTTCTTCTTTGATCTCCTGGTTGATCCAAGCATTCTTAAGCAAGGTGGTCTTTAGCTTCCAGGTGTTTGAGTTCCTTCGGAACTTTTCCTTGTGATTGAGCTCCAGTTTCAAGGCATTGTGATCTGAGAATATGCAGGGAATAATCTCAGTCTTTTGGTATCTGTTGAGTCCTGATTTGTGACCCAGTATGTGGTCTATTCTGGAGAAGGTTCCATGTGCACTTGAGAAGAATGAGTATTCTGCTGTTTTAGGGTGGAATGTTCTGTATATATCTATGAGGTCCATCTGGTCCAATGTGTCATTCAATGCTCTTGTTTCTTTATTGATTTTCTGCTTCGATGATCTGTCTAATTCTGAAAGAGGCGTGTTAAGATCTCCTACGATTAGTGTATTCATATCAATATGACTCTTTATCTTGATTAACAGTTTTCTTAAGTAATTGGCTGCTCCCATATTGGGAGCATAGATATTTACAATTGTTAGATCATCTTGGTGGATAGTCCCTTTAAGGATTATGTAGTGTCCTTCTGTATCTCTGACTACAGTCTTTAGTTTGAAGTCTAATTTATCTGATATGAGAATCGCTACCCCAGCCTTCTTTTGAGTCCCATTGGCATGAAAGGTGCTTCTCCACCCCTTCACTTTCAGTCTGCGTGTATCTTTAGGTTCAAAATGGGTCTCTTGTAGACAGCATATGGATGGGTCCTGTCATTTTATCCAATCTGCAACCCTGTGCCGTTTTATGGGTGCATTTAGGCCATTCACATTGAGAGTGATTATTGATAGATACGTTTTTATTGACATCGAGTTACCTTTGAAGTCTTTCTTTCTGTAGACTGTTTCTATATTTCTGTTCAATGCTATTCTTGGGATTTTTCCTCTTTTATAGAACCCCCCTTAATATTTCCTGCAGTATCGGCTTGGTGGTTGCATAGTCTTTTAAGCCTTGCCGGTCTTGGAAACTCTTTATCTCTCCATCCATTTTGAATGTCAGTCTTGCTGGATAAAGTATTCTTGGCTGCATGTTCTTCTCATTTAGTGCCCTGAATATATCTTGCCAGCTTCTTCTGGCTTGCCAGGTCTCTGTGGACAGGTCTGACGTTATTCTGATGGGCTTCCCTCTGTAAGTAAGGAGCCTCTTTGCCCTGACAGCTTTCAAGAGATTATACCTACAATTATAATTTCTCAATTTGACTATCAGGTGTCGTGATGTTTTTTTGGAGTGTATAATCTTGGGTGGAGACCGTTCAGCCTCTAGTACATGAACGCCGGTTTCATTCGCAAGATTCGGAAAATTTTCATCAAGGACTTGTTCCACGATATCTTCTAGATTTCTTTCTTTCTCCTCCCCTTCAGGAATTCCAATAATTCTGATGTTGGAACGCTTCATAGCATCATTTATTTCCCTGATTCTGCTTTCGTGGGATCTATGCTGTTTGTTCCAGGCTTCCTCCTGATCCTTTCTCTCTATCTGTTTGTCTTCCAGATCACTAATTCTATCTTCTGTCTCAGTTACCCTAGCTTTGAGAGAGTTTAGATTGGATTGGAACTCATTGAGAGCATTGTGGACCTCCTCCCTGGTAGCTTTAAGCTCCGCCCTAACATTGTGAACATCCTGTCTGGTCGCTTTCAGTTCGGCCCTAATCAATTCTGTTTGGTCATCCATGGCTTTCTCCAACCTAGCTATTGCCTGGATAATTGTTAGCCTGAATTCTCTTTCTGACATATTGTCTATGTTGATAGCCGTTAGCTCTGTTGCAGAAGGTCCATCCTCTGTATTTTTCTTCTGTTGGGCATTCCTCCTCCTAGTCATTTTGGTGGGAGAAGACTGAACAGATGTAGCTGGATGTATCAACTCTGGTGCAGTCCAGGTGCACCCTAGAACACTTCCTGATCTCTGTCTCAGAGAGAAGCCTCAGTCTGGGTGCAGAAGCTGAATAAATTCCCCCTTGGACGCTGGCAATGCAGTTTCCAAGTTGCAGACCGTGGGGGCACAGGATCTTTTGCTCGTCCCCAAAGTCAAGGCAGTGGCGACTGTCTGGGAGCTCCTGACCGCCAGAGAGGTTCCAAGCAGCGATCGCACACTGAGATTTTGCCGCCGGCCCGGGCTGGGAGTGCCTGGCTTGCGCGCACCTCTTTTCAGAGGCGGCTGTGCGTCGGGCGCGCGTCTGGGGCACTGAGAACGGGGCGCTGGTCCGTAAGCCGCAGGCTGGGCTTTTGCGCGCCTCTGTCAGGGGAAGAGTTTCGCGCATGCGCGGCTTAGACTTTGAAACAATGGCGCGGGTCAAGAAGCGCCCCCGGGCCTTAGTGACCCAGGAGAGCTCGATGGCCGTGCGCGGGCATCTCAAGCTTTGTGGTAGGGCTAGCGCGTGTTCTGCAGACCGGCGCAGCTCCCATCCCCTCACAGGAGCCGGAACCCGCGCTCTGGGGCGCGCTGGCGGCTTAGGGACCAGGAACTGGTTTCTCCGCCGCACTCTCTCTGCCTCCGCGCCGGGGAGGCCGTCTGGGACCGGGGACTTAAGCCCCTGTCCCTAGCCGCCCCGATTCCCACAATTTCCCCCCGCAATCCTTTGCTCTTTTGGAGTGCTTTCAACCAGTCTCCAAGTTAATGCTGGTCCCCAGACGCAGGGCACTCTCACTCGTATTGGGGTATTACTTTCCCACCGGTCGCCTCTGGTGGCTCTCTCCCCCTTTTGTTTATCTTCTGATATCAGTCCGCCATTCCCTTTCCGCTTTACCTGCCCACTGGCGTCTTCTGCCCCTGTAGAGATCCAGACATGTATAATTCTGATCTCAGGCTGATTTCATGGGCGATCGGAGTTCTTTGGTAGGTAATCAGCTCACTTTGGGGTACCAGCTGAAAAGACGCCTCTTCCTAGTACCCCGCCATCTTGTCCCCCCCTGAGTTAATTTTTGTATATGGTGTGAGGTAGGGGTCCAACTCCACTTTTTTACATGTAAAAATCCAGTTGCCTCAGCACCATTTGTATACAGAGACTATTCTTTCCCCATTGAATAGACATGATGCCCCTGTTGAAAAATTAGGTGGTTATAGATGTATTGTTATTTAGTGCCTCTCAATTTAATTCCATTGGTCTATATGTTTATTCTTATGCCAGAATGATACTATTTTGATTACTGTAGATTTGTAGAAAATTTTGAAATGAGGGAGTATGAGTCCTTCAACTTTATTTTCAAGATTGTTGCAGCTATTCAAGGCCCATTGTAATTTCATGTAAATTTGAAATTTGACTTTTCCATCCCCAAAAAAGTGCTATTTGGATTTTGAGAGAAATTGCATTGAATATATAGTTTACTTTGGGTAGTTTTGACATCTTAACAATACTGAATCATCCAATCCATGAACATGGAATGTCTTTCTATTTATTCAGTTCTTCTTTAATTTCTTTCTGCAATATTTTGTAGTTTTCAGTGATATAAGTCTCACCTTTTTGGTTAAATTATTCCTAGGTATTTTATTATCTTAAGTGACATTGTATATGGAATTTCTCTCTTAATTCTCTTTTTGAATTTCTTATTGCCTGTGTACAGAAACTTAATTGATATGTGCATTGATACTGTAGCATATAACTTTGTTAAACTCATTTATTAGTTTTAGTATTTTTCTTATCTTCTTTCTTTTCTTTCTTTTTAAGATTTATTTATTTATTTTTTTTTAAAGAGAGAGAGAGAGCATGAATGGGAGCAGACGGAGAGGGAAAAGCAGGCTGTCTACTGAGTGGGGAGCCCAATGCAGGCCTCATTCCCAGGACCCATGGGATCATGAAGTGAGCCAAAGGCAGATGCTTAACCAACTGAGCCACCCAGGTACCCATTCTTCTGTATTTTCTAACGTAGCATTTAATCATTTGTGAATAAAGATAATTTACTTCTTTTCTAATTTAGATGCTTTTGTGTTTTTAGTGAATTTATTCCTATTATTTTTCAAGAAAATAAAGTTCAACTCTAATCTTATCACTCAAAGGAGATAACTGTTGACAATTTGACAGATATCTTTCTAGATACTTTTTCTCTCTATCCATCCTATCATATTCTTACCCATATTTCTTTTGAATTATATATAACAAGCATATATTTTATATTATATGAATGTCATATATATTTTAGTAATTTATATTTAATATTACATATTTTTCCTTAGAAAATTATTCATTTTATTTCAGATTGCAATTACTTATTTAGACTGGACAGAACTTTATTTTATGAAAACATTCAGTAAACCAGATCTTCAATTTAAAATTTTCCTAAAGCATTTATATGTATTATTTTATTCTTTCTACTTACATCTAATTATTTTTCTAGATTTTTGATTTAAATTTTAACATTTATCCATTCTTTATTTAAAAATAATTTATGATTTTTACTTGTCTGATTATAATTTTAATGATTTTCCATATGTAGTTTTCTCATTGTAAGTACATTTCCTTAACCTGTAATTGCAGTTGTACATTTTACTTTGGCTTATGAATTATTCAGGCTGTTTAATTATTCTTGGTGATCTTTTTATTTATAAGTGGAGATGGAGGATCTGGGTTATAGTTTATGGTAATTGGTAGATTTGTCTCTACTCTGTAATTTAGTTAAATGCTATGTTAGATGTTTCTTGTGCAATCAACCACTCAAAAGTCTTTCTGATGTACTTCTGATCTATTGACGTGGCATTACCTTTCTATCCCAGTCTATGTCTGAAATTTACAATTTTCATCAGATTCTAAGTTTTTTTTTCCATTTTGACCTCCATTTAAAATACAGATTTTGATTATTTTCCTCATTGAACTGCTACCATCAATCAGCTTCCCTTTTCTGCTTCATAATATTTTTGAGAGTTCAAGACTTTTCAGGATAGAGCTAGTACAATTGTTAGAGGTGAGAGAGAAGGAAGGAGACCACACACTACCAGTCTCACATAGGGTTGACTATAATTTTTCTTGTTAGCACATCCCAGGATCCTAGAGTTAGGGGAATGTATGGTATTGGAAGACAACAGCAATTCTTCTTTTGTCAGGCATTCTTCATCTTGTGAATGGAAACCAAGATATGCCATGGCCTGAAGATTGTGATGGTCCCTTATATTTCTGTCATATAATGTGATGGTCCCTTATATTTCTGTCATATAAGCTACTGTTACTGTTGTATGAGTCTTTGTGGAGTTGTCTGACAGTTCTATATTTAGATATAGAAAAATTAGCTCATCTTGAATGTTTTGAAGGTATTTGATAAATATTTTTGAAATACTGCTAAAAAGGACTATGGGCCAGATGACATTTTTGAACTTGAAGAGGTTCCATGGAGCTTTTTAAGTGTACATCTCAGAATCTGAGAGTAAACGCAGTGTCCATGTGGTGGATATACCGAGAAAAATCCAAATCACACAAAACAACAGAAAAAGGTTAGCAATACTCTTGACACCCAGTGCCAATGATAGCTTTCAGCAAAATAACTTATATCACTTAAGAAAAAATGGTTAGAAAAGAATATAACTAACTAAAAGAAAAAGAAAAGAAAAGAATATAACTAATGTATAACTAAACATAGAATAATAAAATGCGTAATAACTTAAGGGTTACACACACACACACACACACACACATATATATAATATATATACAAACTTTAACTAGGTTAAAGACTAGACATCCCATTTCTAGCAAATAGAGAAAGTAAATATTGACTTGTTTTAAAGGAATGATTAAAGCATTAACTGAATATTTTTATTAGAGCCTTTAAAAATAATATCACATTATTAGCTTCAGATATGATATATTTTCACAAAGTTGTCCTATTTGTAAATTTTCAAGAAAAGATCTGTGGCAGGTTGTATTTTTTAAAAATGGGAACCTATTATATTTCATCCCCTATACACCTCTTAAAACATAATCTTGATAGTCTTCCTATAGGAAGATTGGGATATATGACTTTTTTTCCCTTAAAATTCGACAGACTTGTAATAAATAAAAAGCAATAATGATGTTATGTGACATCTAAAGCTAGGTTATGAAAAACTATATAGTTCCCACCTGGTTCTCTTGAGTTGCTTACTTTAGAAACCCAGCCACCATGCTGTAAAGAAGCCAGTCAGCCATATGGAGAGGACACATAGATGTGTTCTAGCCAACAGCTCCAGCTGCATCAGTCAGTATCAACAACCAGACATGCTGTGGAAGTCTTTGAGTTGCCCCAGATGATGCCATGGGAAGCAGGGACAAGCTGCGTCCCCTGAGCTCTGCCCATATTATCTCAGGTTGAAGATCAACATAAATGATTATTGTTGGATTTTGTTGCTAAGTTTTGGAGAGAGGGGATGTTACAACTATTGTTGCAAAAAGGGGAGAAGATCTGTTATATAATCACTGGTATAACCTTGGTATGTCTTTATAGATATTTCCAATTTATATGTTAAGTCTAAAAAATATATTTTAAAAATATCTAAAATATCTGATCCAGTCTTCTTAAATATTGAGAGACTATTGTATTAATCAGCTGGTATGAACCAAAATTTTTACTGAAGAATTTAAATAGAAACATTAGATCTTAGGTAGAAATGAAACATAATAAAACCACTTCTGAAAGAGTATTAAAGAGCAAAATAGGGAGGTCTCTGATTCTGCCAATGTTATACTACATTAACTTGTTGAGTTGCATAAAACAACTACAGAAATGTTTTTTCCTAAGGGTAAAACATTGAAACCCTTCCCCTGAGTTTGGAAATGAAGCAACTATGCCACAATTACTTCCATACAACTTACATTAGAGGTCCTAACTGGTGTAATAAAATGAGAAAAATAAATGCAACTGTAAGAATTAGAAGGTAGAAGTGAAGCTTCATTCACTGAAGATATAATTATCTATAGAGGAAATCCAAAATATTTTCTAGAAAATGTAATTTTTAAGTTTTTTAAAGATTTAATTATTTATTACCTTGCTGGGGGTGGGGCGAGTACAAGCAGGGGGAGTGCTAGGCAGAGGGACAGGGAAAAACAGGCTTTCTGCTGAGCAAGGAGCCAGATGCAGAACTTGATCTCAGGGTTCTGGGATCGTGACCTGAGCCCAAGGCAGAGGCTTAACCGATGGAACTACCCACACGTTCCTGGAAAATATAATTAAATTAAAATTTTAACTTAGCATATAAAAGTCTAATTTACAGTATAGTATATCACTGTGAGGAAACCAAGTAGTTTAGAAACATTCATTGGACTTGTTTCGGAACTTCATGCCATAACAAGTTATGTCTATTTGTGGAAATTTTCCAAGAACTGATAGAAGGATGCCTGAGTGAACTCGGTTAAGTGTCTGCCTTTGGCTCAGGTCATGATCCCAGGAGCCTGGGATGGAGTCCTGCATCAGGCTCTTTGCTCAGTGGGGAGTCTGCTTCTCCCTCTGTGGGCCACTCTCCCTGCTTGTGCTCTCTCTCTCTCTCACACACACACAAATAAATATATAAAATCTTAAAAAAAAAACAAACTGATAGAAGAAAGATGGATGTAAGTGAATCTAGGGTTATATCCTTCAGCAATGCATTCAGGGATGACTTTTATTTATCAGTTTTTTTTGGATGACTCATTCTAAAGTAATATTTCTCCAGAGGTAGTGAAGAATTAGATTATTATTCTAATATAGATTATATATATATGTATAATATATAATATATAATAGATCTGTAATAGATGTATTATAGATTTACAATTAGAATTAGAAGAATTTAAAAAAAATGAAAAGCACAAATGAGTAGACTGATTCCCTTATATTCAACATTACGGTAAGTTCTGATTTGTAATGACATTCACTGGATGCTATGGTGGAATTGTGTCCCACTGAAATCTTATATTGGAGTCCTAACCCCAGTACTTCATCAAGTGGCTTTATTATTACCAAAAGGGGTTGTTTTTGTGGATGTAATTAATTAAGACTATGTCATACTGAAATAAGGTGGGTCTTTAATTCAATATGACTGATATCCTTATAAAAAGAACTATTTAAAAAAAAGGCATGCACACAGGAAGACGGCCATGTGAATATTCGAGTTATGCTGCCATAAGTCAAGGACCTACCCAAAGTCAGGAGAGAGATCTGAACAGGTCCTTTCCTAGAAGTCAGAGGGAACAAGGCCTTCCAGACACCTTGGTCTCCTACTTCAAGCCCCTGGAACTGTGAGACAATATATTTATGTTATTTAAGCCACTGAGTTTGTGGTACTTTATTATGGCAGCCATCGCACAATAATCCAGTGAACTTGTGGGTCTCTGTCAGTATTACAATGACATGAGATGTGAGACCTATATATTACTTACATGGGAGAATGATCCTTCTGAAAACTTAGCAATAAGGCATGCACTTTGATTTGTTTTCTAGGAAATAGGAATTGGTATGCCCTATGGTAGTCTATGTATTTATTAATTCAAAATTATTTCTTTGTTCACTAAGTGCAGTTCTACAATATTAAAAAGATAATCTAAACAAATGTGACAAAAGTCTTCAAGAAGATTTCTGTTTAATGGAAGGTATAGATATTAAAGACATTGTAAAAAACACCCACATACACATATCTATGTAAGTTTACTATTATCCTTATTATTACCAATTGGGATAAATATTGTGAAATAAGAGCCCAGAAGACTCTGACAGAGGTAATAGGAAGATCCAATCTAGACTTGAATGATACACTTTCTCAAACGTCTGGGTAGATGATACTTGACTTGAGATCCAAATGATATAAATGAGTTGAAGATCATTCCAGGCAAAAGAAACTGCAGGAGCAAAGGTATTAAGAAATCAAGAATTAAGAATTAGCATGGCATGAGGAATATTTGAGAGCTGATCAAGAGGTATATGTGACATTCAGGGCATTGTAGGCTATGCTGAATATATTGGCTATTGATTGTCCTTTGGATATCAGTAAGCCACTGTAGTTTTTGAAACAGAGCAAAGTCATTACTACATCTATGTTATGACTCTAGAATTTTATCTTTAATATTTGTGTGCATTTTAATACATAAATAATATTTTAAATGACTTGCCAATTACCAATTACCTCAGTTCTATAAACTTTAAATAAGAGCAGTTCCCTAGAAGAATTCATCGTACTTATTACCTGGCTTTTTCCATCTTTTTTTTCTTATTTGTGCTTCAGTCTTTAGTATTGGAGATCTACATCCAGGCCAATTTCCCCTTTCCCCTTGTCTGGACCACCACCTGAATTGGGGGGGAGGTGGAGCGGGGCTACATGAGAGTTTTCAGAGTACCACAGAGCCCTATTTATAAAGTGAAAATATAAAAAGTAAAATTAATATAAGAAACCTATTTTATCCTTTAATACTGTCTTCAGTCATCTTTTCTATAATAAGGTTATATAACATATCACTCTTTTGGTTAAGGCTTGGTCTGTGGAATTTCTTGTTCCTATATTAAAATGTTTATATTCTACATGGAAAGTGACATTTATTATCATAGATCATGTTATTGGTTCTTTACAGGACAAAATATGGCCTAAATAGCTTTTCATGGTTATCAATTCACCTATCATAAAGACATCTAGACTAGACCTGGCTTTCCCAACAAAAATTTTAATGTATACCATATTCTATCAAGATTCTTCAAGAATAAGGAAGATCAAAAAGAGAAGAACTAAAAAAAAGAATTAAGTTACACCCAATTTTATGAAAAAATAAGCTTTATTAGTAGAGTTATAAAATGTTTGCCTTGACAGTTCATAAATGCTAGGAATCCTTGGATAGGGAGAGAATTAGGTCTCTTCCACCCTATAATGACTTTGGAAGTCCTGGAAGTAGCAGCATGTCCTTCAGAGAATTTGAAGATTCAGTTTCATGAGCTGGAGAATGAAGCACCAGAAAGGAGGAGAGGTAACTGGGATCAATTGTTCTCCCTACCCAAATTCTGTGCATGGGTCTGCTTCAATATGCTTACTAACAGTCAATCAACTAGTGCTTTGGGAAGATGAATTACTGTGTTATACTGAAGTAAAAATAACTAGGAAGAAAACATTGTTAAAAACAAATAAATCATCCAACAAAACTCCTGCCTTATAATACATGCCAGCGCCAAAAAGAAATGCTTAGGGGATTATCCCCCACAGTGCTGTTTCTCTCCAATAAAGCAGGTAATTGAGAGCTAACCATATTGATTTTGGATTCAGCTCTAGTCAGCCATACTAATTAATGCACTTGATTTGATATTTCATACTTGGACTTAGGGGCTTATCAACACATTATGCAGATTTATGGAAAATTGGACACAAATGAATACTTGGAACAAATAGCCCTGATGATTTTTAAAACAGGTCCGTAATATTTTACCACTATTTTGGATTGATGATTTTTTTCCCTTGCACATCAGAGCTTTTCTAGGTACCCTTTGGCTTCACTCTCTCTGGGCTATTTGAAGCGCTCTCCTACATTCTCTTTTATTTGTGGGGTTTGGATCAATTTTGTCCTATTTTTGCCAGACTTCTGTCCAGCAAGAGACTCCCCTTTTTAGCCCATTTCTCTTTTATATTTATGACGTGGGATTGTTTGAGGTTTTGAGGGTGGAAGACATCCATTAAAAAAAAAAAAAAAGAGTAGAATTTGTTGATGATCAGGAAACCAAAAGTAAATAAAGTCTTCTTTCCATTGGCATATGGCTAGTCTGTACTTGACATCAGATTTTAAAAAAGAGATAAATGTTAAGTATCTCAAGTTCAGTTGTTTTGACCAAGTCTCTTTGACAATTTTAAATGGTAGTGAGCTTTAAAAATGTCTACAAAACATTATAAGTTGAGGGTGAGGGGACAAAAGGGAAAGCAGCTAAAATGAGAGTGAAGGAGCTGAATTCTGTTTGTAGGTCAGACATGTGTTCTTGCTTAGAGGGACAGGAGTAATTGTCAGGCCAGTTGAGGGTGAAGGAGGCTGGAGACACTGGCTGGCTTTGACATAAAATTAGACTGCCTCTCTTTAACCTGTCTGTCACAGGGATCAGTCTTTGCTTTTCCTTTTCCTCCTGGGCATCCTGAGCTTCAGTTGGCCTGCTAAGTCTTCTGGCTCTCATCAGTCTGATAACCCGAATTTCAAGATGAGTGATAGGTCACATGTTAAAGACAAATGGACATCCAGACTGACATGCAAATGGAGCATCTTGCTCAGGTTTTTGAAATTCATTCTTGCCTTGATTATTCCTTTCAGTATGCCAAGAGGGCGAGGTTGGAATTTAGCTACAAAATTGGAAATCTTTCTTTTTCTGTTTCCTCCACTTCATTTGTCAGTCAACGGCACTCTTTTAGCTTTCAATTCAACTTTCATTTCTTTCCATTATCCATCTTTTCTATGCCATTTTTCTTCCTCTGTCTTTTCCCTCCCCCTCACTTTTTGTTAAATTTAGATCTATTTATACTCAAGGGTATACAAGACAGAGGAAATTGCGAAAAGTTTGGGGGGGAGATTGATCTAACAGAAGTTCACATGTTTTCTTGATGGATTTCATTTTCCTACAAGAACCCCACGAGAGCTGAGCCAGTTATGGTAACTGCAGGTTTAGGTAGAAGAATGCAGTCACTGCCAAATCACAGCCTTCAAGGAAGGAGCTGCGGGTAAACACCTTGACCTCTCTCTCATCACACCTTACAGTTTCTTTCAGGGCCTGCCTTTGGCTGAATTCAGCAGAAGCCAGAAGGCATGAAGGTCTGGTTTATATCGTCTACTGAGGTCAGAATTTTCTGCCTCAGAGCAAGATGAAGAATGGTAGAAAATAATGATGAAAAAACAAAACAAAACAGAAAATATGTAGCATAGGGAGTGAGAAAATGAAAAGACAATTATGGGAATTTGCATTTTAGCTGGATCCAGATAACCTCATGCAGGCAGATCTATCATTGTGTCTTTTCTTTGGGATCCATCTAAGATAATGGTATATTAGCTTAATGGCTATGAATGATTTTTTTAGTTAACCGTGGGTTTGTGCTTAATTAACATTATTCTCTCTCTCCCTAATTTTCGTACACATTCTCCTTTCTCTTCTCCTTAAGTTTCTTTTACACATTATCCAGACTCAATGCATATCCAGTCTCTTCCACCAACTGAGCTTTGTTTTGGCATATCCTGTAGTATTTATTTCCTTTACTGTTCATTTGACACATTGTTGTATTCGCTGGGGCTTTAAAAATTGTGTATGTATATATGTATCATTTTTGTCTGGATTTAGACCATTTTTTTGTGTCTCTTGTGCCCTTAAAAATTAATGCTTTTAATAAATGCAGACTAGTGTTGTTGATGTATTCTGTTAACATGGGAAACATAAACCAGGAAAAACCAACAGCAACTACATACTCAAAAATAAGACTCAGAAAATTTCCTAGAATTTAAAACAATGTTGCTGGTCTTATCTATTCTTGCTCTCAGGTTATTTAGCGCTAGAGCTTTTGAATCCTAGTTGGCGCTGCCAGGCAGAATCTTGATCCCACTCCCTTGCAGCTAGCTATGTGACCCCGTTAGCCTGTTCTCAGCTACTTCAACTAAATTTGGAATAATGATATCCACCTCCTAAAACTTTTTATTTCAGGAATAGAATGTGATACACTAAGAAAAGCATAATCATCAATGCTTGCTGTCACACACACAAAAATTTTTTAAATAGTCTAAATGAAAGCAAGGGTCCTACCTTGTTCTTTGTAAGAATCATAGGCAAAATGAAATTCAAACTGTATTCCAGAAACCACAAATAATGTAGTTCTTTACTGGAAGTTTTCTTCAATGGACTGGTCTAAAGTTATATTTTTCTATGTTCATTTTTTTTACACTGTATTATGCTGAAAGTCTCACAGGTTTTTACAATAAAGTCAATTCTGAACATCTCTCTCTCTCCATCTGCCTCTCTCTTCCTTTTATCCACACGTTCCTTGGTTTTCTCATCAACGTGCTAGGCCTCCGGGCTTGCTTCCTCCCTTACATCTCCCTCCCCTTTCTTGGACCACATAACTCTTTCTCCTGCCTGGAAGTTAGATTGTTCCACATGAATTTCACTCCTATGAAAGGGGTCAAAGGTATAATTCAGTTAAGGGAAACGTTAGTGGAACCATTATTTCTGGTATCAAAGATAACACCTGAGTCCACAGAGTCCCCTTGCTGTCTACTTAGACTAGAAATCTCAGTATTGCGTTTCTTAAAGTGCATTTAGTGCAAGGGAAGTACCACAGAATATGTTCTTTAAAAAAAAGAAAAAAAACAGGCTTTCAGAGTCAAATTTTTGAAAATTCCTATCTTAGAGATTCAATATATATATTAGCAAAGTGAAGACTCTGAGAATTGGAAAGTAAAAAATAACAAGATCCTCTTTAAAAACAATTTTTGGATCCATTATTTCCCAAACTGAATTAACCATTGTCTACGTTTGTTCCCCAGTTATACCTTACCAGACATTTTGGGGAACTCAGATCTATCTAGGTCATAAATGTGTAAACTATAGAGAAAACATTTTCTTAGCAGCTGACATTACCATTTTTTTTCTCATAGGAAATGGACTTTTAGTTGAAATTTCTGCATAATATATGATAGATACAGAAGGGCATTAGAGTAGAAAGACCTGATGACAAGACGGGGGAAAAAGGGTCAATTAAAAACAAAAACAATGAAGACTGGGCTTTGCAATGAAATTACGATTTTCGGAGACAGAAATACCTAGTGATTAATTTGCTATGTGACATGCATTGTAATATTCTCCTTTCCCTCCTCCCACACATTTTTTCTTCTTAGTCTATAACATGCATTGATGTTTTGTGAAATTTATTTGATTTTGGAAAATGGAACAACATGCTAAGTTCTGTTCCATGGCTAATACATGATGAAAACAGAGGCTTCACATACAACCGACACTTAAAGTTATGCAGAACAAGAAGAGGACTTCTTAATGAAATTCTTAGTAATGTATGAAATGGGAGTGTTTTGATTTGCCAAAAGAGGAACTCAGTGCAAAGAAGCACTCAGATACGGGGAATGTGCAAGGTTGACAGGGAGAGATTTTGAAGTCAATATTCAGTTTGGTGCAAAACTTCCTATATGTTATCCAGAACATTCCTCACTTGCATTTACCTAACTGGCAGAGTGATTGTTCTATTTCCTGTGAATAAAACCCAGTAGGACCATAACATTTATTTCAAGGGCTTTTGTTCTTCCAGGACTTGATTTTAGACCCGCAAATAAATCTGTCTAGGTGATGACAACCATATTCAGTGGTGTGATAATAAAAGTTTAGCAATAGACTCTCCTAGAAAGCAAACAAATTCCTGATTTTTAGTATTTTCCATTTTTGTGGTGTAAACCCTCCCTTCTTGCTGGGGACCGCCTGTGGCCAAGGAAGTTCCCGCCATTGCAAGATGGTGCCTGGCCAGGTGCCAAAACAGACCTCCACGTAAACAAGTCAATATCAGTGGCAGCCCATGTGGGGGAGGAAAAGCAGACCCTGGATAGACTAACTAGCAGCAGGTCTGTGATTGGATGTCTTGAGAATATCTGTCTTCTGATAGGGTGCCCTACTGCATATAAGCAAGTGTGGTATGAGAATAAAAAAAAGAGAGCAACATTAACAAGAGACCAGGCTATGTGTCGTTCTTACGGGTCAAGAGCGACAAATGGTGCCGAAACCCGGGAGATATTAAGAAAAATAGAAAAACCTTGCAAGGGAGAAGTCTGCAGATAAGCGGGGTAAAACCACGACAAAGGTGGTGGGAAACTTGTACAAGTCCGCTATAAGAAGCGGGGTGGCCTTAGAGCCGGGATTTAGCGGCGAGTATACACTGAACAACCATTAGGTTGGGATTCTAATTATGGGATCTGAACTGTCAAAGTCGAGGTTGGAGGGTGCCCTAAAGGACCTTCTAAAGGCCAATGGCACACCGTTAAAAACGAGAACTGCTAGGATATTCTTGAATACAGGTGAGACCGTGGCGCCTTGGTTTCTGGACGAGGGCTTGCTAAATATCCCCCAATGGGACCATTTAGGTGAGGATTTTAAGAAGAGGGATAAGAACAAACCATTGCCGCCGGGAACGTTAGTTATATGGACTCTAGTCAGAGGGTGCCTGGGAGGACGTAAGCCGAGATGTGACTCAGCTATTCAGGAGGGCGCTGAGGCACTCGAGGAAGTGAAAGAAGAACACTCATTTCCTGCTTCGGAAAGGAGCAGTTCTAGCGAAGGGGAAGAAGAAATGTCGGGGGAGGAGCTAGAGCGGAAGTTCAAATTAAAACTAGGCCCTCCCTGTTCAGCAGTGACCCCTAATGCTCCGCCTCCCTACAATCCCCTGGCGGAGGAGATGACATGTAAATGTCATCCCTCTGCCAATGAGGATTGGAAGACCGTATGGAGGGGGGCCAATAGCAGTTCAATGTTCCCAGTTCTAGAGGACCAAAATCATCAACAATATCACCAGCCCTTGGACTTTAAATTAGTTAAACAATTAAAGGAAGTGGTCATGCAGTATGGCCCTCAGACAGCATTTACTATTTCTCTAGTGGAGTCCATAGCAGGCATGAATTTAATCCCCGAAGATTGGGGGAATTTAGCAAGGGCAGCCCTCTCTGGAGGGCAATATTTGGTCTGGAAGACAGCATGGCAAGAGTATTCCCAGGATGTTGCACAGCATAATGCCACGGCAGGCAATCCACAATGGAATCTGGATATGCTTATGGGCATGGGGCCATACGCTGGTAAACATAACCAACTGCAATACAACTCTGCCATATACATGCAGATTGCAGCTGCGGCTACTAAAGCATGGAAGATCCTCCAGGGCAGTGGGGACTTGCAGGGTCAACTATCTAAGGAGATACAAGGACCAAATGAAGCATATGCTGATTTTGTTGCAAGATTGATGCAAACAGCTGGGAGAATATTTGGGGATGTTGACACAGCCATGCCTTTAATTAAACAAGTGGCCTATGAGCAAGCCAATAAATGGTGTAAAGAGGCCATTAGGCCATGGAAAGCTAAAGATTTAAACACATACATCAAGGTATGCAGGGGTATTAATGACAGCGTTATTCAAGGACAAGTACTTGCTTCAGCCATTACTCAAGGCCCGGATCCTGTATTAATCTGGAGCAGAGGCTCCATTTGTGTTTTCCCACAGGACAAAGAAGTGCCGATTTGGATTCCAGAGAGATTGGTCCAGAAAGCCCCTGAGAACGAAGATGAGGACAGAGGAAGCCGTAATCCTCCTACTGTCATGGGGGACTCTGATATTCCTAATTCCCCCGATGGCGACACGTGAATTATGGGCTATTCTGAAAGCTTGGCCCTATCCTTTACCTTTAACTAGTTCTTCCTTTATCTCCCCCCCCCCCCGTTCTTTACCACCAATCAAACCCTAGGCTTAGCTGAAATACTGAGTGTTGGTTGTATTGTTCCTTTTTCTGTGCTCTGTGTTACCCCTGTAAAATTCTCTAGCCTTAGTCAGATTAGCAATTCCTCCCAACTGCTCTCCCGATATTTACAAGGCACCTGGTCTGAAGACTTTCAAAATTTTACACAGAGCCATCTTGCTGAGATCACTAAGGTTAATAGTACTTGTGTACGGCCCGCATCATTTCCAGACATACTAAATGCACTCGGCAATGTTTCTAACTTTACTAAACAATGGGCTGGAATGATTGGTCTGCTTGTCCTTCTCCTCATTGGCATGCTACTTCTCACTAAGAAAATATGTCAGTGGAGACGACAACATCAGGAGCAAAAGCGAGCCCTAGTACAAGCTCTGCTGGCGATCGAAGCTGGAACATCCCCCCAAATATAGTTAAGCATGCTGGATCGGTAGTCAAAGACGGGTAAGATCAGTAGAGAAACATACCAACCTAAGATAGGACAGAGATCATCAATATCTTGTGTCTGATGACAGGTAAGGATGTTTTCTGCTACTGACAACCTAAGACAGGCACGATCCCTGCCATAAAACAAAAAAGGGGGGGGACGCCTGGGTGGCTCAGTTGGTTGGACGACTGCCTTCGGCTCAGGGCGTGATCCTGGAGTCCCGGGATGGAGTCCCACATCAGGCTCCCAGCTCCATGGGGAGTCTGCTTCGCTCTCTGACCTTCTCCTCGCTCATGCTCTCTCTCACTGTCTCTCTCAAATAAAAAAAAAAAAAAAAAAATCTTTAAAAAAAAAAACAAAAAAAAAAAACAAAAAAGGGGGAGATGCTGGGGACCGCCTGTGGCCAAGGAAGTTCCCGCCATTGCAAGATAGTGCCTGGCCAGGTGCCAAAACAGACCTCCATGTAAACAAGTCAATATCAGTGGCAGCCCATGTGGGGGAGGAAAAGCAGACCCTGGATAGACTAACTAGGGGAAGCCTAGCAGCAGGTCTGTGATTGGATGTCTTGAGAATATCTGTCTTCTGATAGGGTGCCCTACTGCATATAAGCAAGTGTGGTATGAGAATAAAAAAAAGAGAGCAACATTAACAAGAGACCAGGCTATGTGTCGTTCTTGCGGGTCGAGAGCGACACCTTCTACCATGGTCAATTTCAAAATACCAATGCTGGGAAGAGATGAATGGTAGCATGCTGATCTCTAGTATTTATATCATGCAGATACAATGGATGCAGAAAATCTTAAGAGTATAAATAGTAGTAAAATATTTAGGAAGGGGGTGCCTGGGTGGCTCAGTGGGTTAAGCTGCTGCCTTCGGCTCAGGTCATGATCTCAGGGTCCTGGGATTGAGCCCCACATCGGGCTCTCTGCTCAGCAGGGGGCCTGCTTCCTCCTCTCTCTCTGCCTGCCTCTCTGCCTACTTGTGATCTCTCTCTGTCAAATAAATAAATAAAATCTTTAAAAAAATATTTAGGAAGTCTGAGTTTTGAGTATTAACTTTGTTTTCTAAAAATTAGAGAATTAGGAGTTTATGCAATTTACTTTCATTTGCTTTTAGTAATGGATGTGTTTGAGAGTAGACTGACAACATTCCTGAAAATGTACGGTTGGCTCCTCTGTGCAGGTATGAGTTGCCAGCAACACACCACTGCCTACATCCATAAAAGATGATCTGAGAATTACTAACAAGTTTCCCTATTTCAAATTGTCTTCCAAGTTATCTTTCTAGCCAGAATTCATAATGTTTCTTGTTCTTGGCCTTAATGCCTTGGATATCCATGATAAAAAGTGAATATATTGTCCTGGTGAAGTAACTGATAATTATTGAACCTGCTTCCGAGTGAATGGAATATGTTCATCTGATTGATAGGGTGGAGAAAGATGAGACGTGTTAGCGCTTATGGAGGGCACAGAAGGAGACAGAACCCGAATCAGAAAGATCTGGCATGCTGGATGGAGAGAGGTCAGACTCAAAACTCTGACTTCTAAAATGTTCTGCTGTAAACACGGGAGGCCAATTTTATTTCTGAACTGTGATTTGAACTGATCATGCTTAGAATATAGGAAACAAAGAAAAAAACCAAAATCCTTCTTCACATACTTTCAATAAAGCAAATCAACATTAATTCTGTATAGTAATTTTGGTTCACAAATCATGTGACAGAACAAGATTATGGTTACAAAAATTGACATAGACATAAATGATCTCAATAGGAATCCATGCTTTTGGAGAGGCAAAATAGGAGTCATCCATAAGGATTCCTAGATTCTAAGTTCCTATTCCCCTCCCACCCCCTTACCCCTTTAACCCCCCAACCCTACCACGGCTCCCTTTCTTTCTTTGAGATTTTTGAGGTCAGATCCAAAGTTTATGCAGTACAAAAGTTATACCATTACAGAGTCTTCCTAAATATACCAGAGCATATTAAAAAGGGAGTCTACAAGGTCTGATTTTTGCCACAGCATCTTTAAATATGAAAGCCAGACATTATAGTAACTAACACTCCCAAGTGCGAGTACAAGTAAAGAGAGCATAGTTTATATTGACAAACCTAGTTAATCTCTCTTCCCATAGATTATATGCTCTATGAGGGCAGAAATTGTTTGTTTTGTTTAAAATCATTTCTCCCCCACCTCCTCCAGTGACCAGTATCATGACACCAAAGATTCTGTAAGAACACAGAAGTCATTCAGTTACTATTTGCTGGAGGAGTGAGTATGTGTGTGTTACCTTTGACATAGTGTAACTGAGTTAACTTTGTCTGGATTAGGTTTCTTCATTTAGCTGCTGTGTGACTACTGACGAGTTATATAACATTTCTGTGTCTAAGTTAACTCAGACATGAGGATGCTGATAGTATTGCCTCACATGGTTGTGTTGAGGTGTAAGTGAGGTAGTTAACACAAAGTCCTTCACTCAGCCTTGTGTGTGACTTATATAGAAGTCTTAACTGGCATTAGTTATTATTGTTCTACCATTGAAGAGATGAAGAGACATTGATTATATTTCTTGCATCTTGTGGATGGTATCATGATAAATACAATCATATCCAAGACATTTTATTGTGTTAATACACACCTCAATATGGCAGTAAGCCCCAGGATTTTGATGTTAACAAAGATGATGGGAAAAATCATGAAGGTTTCCAAAATTTTACCAGCATGAACTTAGAACAATACTGAGACTTTTATGTTAAAAATTATTTTTCATACCCTCTGAAAGCTGTGCATATAGTATAATAATATGGATGTTCTATAAATGTGAAATGAAAACATTTTATATTAACAGTCAATGGGAAATAAACTCTCACATTAGTACCTGTGAAATGGTAAGCTTGGCTTGTTAACTCAAATGTGCTGCTATTAAAATAAGGGGCAAAACTGGATTTCTTCATGATCATTTCACCATTTGTTATTTAAATATGCTTTTAAAATTCAGACCATCACCACCTTAGTGTTTGACATAACACATTTGGTTGACTTTTATCTTTAGCAATAATGATGGTTGAAAATATCACTCCCGTTATGCAATAAGTTGTTCCTGTGATATGCCCTTAAAGAGCCTGTCTGCTAAGTAGAAAGGCAAATTACTGGACTTAGATAATCTTTCAGCAGCTTGGTGTTTGTATGTTTTTAATTTTCAAAGCAATTATAGAGCCTTCTGCTTGAAAAGCCTGTTGCATAGCAGGCAAATAGAAAAGATTGTCATTACTTCTCTTTAAGTCTTGAGGTACATTTGTTTTGCTGGGAGACAAGATCTTTGCTGTATAGTTGAGATCCAAATTTAGAACCCAAACTCCTCCAAAAATCTTCATGCAGACTTTAGGTTCTTTCTGTGATTTAAAGTGATTTTGTCTTTCAGAATGCTGAAGTTAATATTATTTTGTTGAAATTATAAACAGGACTTATTTTGTTGAAATTATAAACATTATAAAATGAGGAAGGATTGTGGAGAGAGTTGGAAGCTACAGCTAATTCAGCAGCATGGAGAGAGCCACGTCTGTGGGTTGTGGTGAAGGAGGTCTGTGTGAATTTCTGCGTGTGTCCGTGCAATCTGTGGGTCACATTTTCCAAGTTTTCCTGTATACACTTCCTCATCTCTTGTAGTTCATGTCTTTGAACTAGTTTTGAAAACAGCGGGATTATGAATTCGGTATGTGATTGCACTGGTGACTATCATTGTAAATTGATATTTTTCTATTTATAGGTTCCCCACTATTTTTACAGCTTTAAATGGTAGGAAATCTCATCTTGTAATTTTCACTGAACTTTAGGCACAGTGTGATTTGCTTTTCTCAAGTCTGCTGCAATGTGATGCTTCTTCACCACTATTCCCTGCAATCAGGCATCAGGGTGTCATTTTAGCACCGTCTTCATGCAAAGGCAATAAATATGACACAGTCTCTGAGATTATAAGCAGAGTCTTACATAATTGATTACAGCTGTAATTGGTGGTACCATTGATATAATGTTCAATATTCCCTGAAAAAATATTAGCCAGCTGTCTAGGTGAAAGACAGTCAGAAGAAATATAGACACCACTATTAAACAGGCCAAAACCTGTCTCAGTGGCAAGATATTTGATACATTCAGTCTAATGTGTCCAAGGGCATCAACCCATCAATATTGGCAATTCAAGTCAACTTTCGGTCACAGGAAAGTGATTTTTCTCTCTAATGGTGGGAGGCCTCATTCCCTACCTGTAACTCTTTGATAAAAAAATGTAGTTGGTATCTAGGTTTTCTTTGCCATATCTAGGTTGCATTAAATGGTTGAGCTTTTAGAATATATCACAGTTCAAACATGCTTGTATACTTCTATTTTCCCATCTGGGTTTTGTTTCTCTGTTGAATTTATGCTTATTTCATAGAACAGAGGTGCACATTTATGAGATGTGACATGAAAAGGAACTTAGCTGAGTGACACATGGCATACAGTCACTAAAGCACTCATTGTCATG
Organism: Neogale vison; assembly: GCF_020171115.1. NCBI lineage: Eukaryota > Metazoa > Chordata > Mammalia > Carnivora > Mustelidae > Neogale > Neogale vison. Next base: position 92,080,287 of record NC_058093.1, on the reverse strand, counting down.
GTCGAGGTAAAGCCCAAGGCATCCAGCTAAGATGCTTATTTTCTATGCATGTTGGAAATATCTACTGGAAGCTTGAACCACCCACTCACCTATTTCTAGGTTTTCATCACCTGGCTCAGTCAGCTTCCTTTCTGACTGTAAGTTCCAGATAAATAACATTTCTTTTCTTTCTGTGAATATGACTGATTTTTTTATTTCTCTTTTGAGGCCTTGCTAACAGAAGTTCTATTTCCTAAGAATTTCTTTTAATCCCATTTGTTTAAATAAAAACTAAACCTGTTTTTAAAGATTTATTTAATTTTAACCTGATCCATGGGCTTTCTTTACTAACCAAAAAACATGAAAAATAGGTAATCTTCAAAAACTATCTGCTAGATAAATTGATGAATGAGTGAATGAAGAGTTAGAAGGGATCCTTAACTCTCCCAAATTCTGTGATGTTTGTTCATACCCATGTAGTCACAAATGTAAAATATTATTTTACTTTCTTTAAAGGAGTAAGAGACTTGTGGGTAGGAAATGTGTTATCAGAATCTTTGTATTTGGGTAGAGAAAATAAATTAGATTTTTTTTTTTTTTTAAGAAATGACCAGTTTACTCAAGTCAATGGCAGATTAGTTACCATAAGTGTGGACATAGATTTCCTCTTAACTATGTATTTTGCGTGGCTTTGGAAAAAAATATTTAACCTTCTGGGCTTCAGCTTCCTTGCATATTAAATGAGGTCACCGAATAAGTTAATCTCTAAGAAAATTTTCAGCTTTGAAAATATGATTCCATAAACAGAAGAAAAAATACACCTGAGTAAGACTGTATGAGAATGGCAATGTACCCCTAAATATCCACATAACGGAGTTTTTGCTAAAGTGTCAAATACAGGCCATTGAGCAAATTAATGTGGAAAGTGGGAATCAGAGTTTAGTGACTTGCCAAAGGCAGGAACATTTACTAGAGAAAATGATTCTACCAGAAAATATAAAGCTAGTAAAATGAGTGAAATAAGTTACATCAGTTAAGTCTCTTTATGTTGCAAATAAGAGGAAAAGTTCAATGTGGCTTCAGTAAAAAAAGAAATTCATCGGCTCACATAACTGAATAGTTCATAAGTTAGTCTGGTTCATGACAGGACTTGGTGATATAGTTGTGTAGATTTTAGAAATGATCTGGTTTTTCTTTATCTCTTTCCTCGCCCATGAACAACCATGGCAGCTAACGATACCCTGTTGGATGTTAACACAATGAATTTTGGATTCCAAATTTCATATTTCACACCAGAAGAGCCAGAGAGAAATGGTAGCATCATGGAAGTGAATTATCCTAGAGTTCTCTGATAAATGTATTTTTTTTTTAATTTTTTAAATTTTTTTATTTGACAAACAGAGATCACAAGCAGACAGAGAGGCAGGCAGAGAGAGAGAGGGAAGCAGGCTCCCGGCCGATCAGAGAGCCTGATGTGGGGCTCGATCCCAGGACCCTGGGCAGAGGCTTTAACCCACTGAGCCACCCAGGTGCCCCACTGATAAATATCTTTTTATATTTTATTTGCTTTATTTCAGTTACGTGTGACTCCATTATGAATCCTTCACTGCAATCAGGGAAAAAAAGATATCTGACAGGCTTAATTCAGTCAGGGCCTATCTCGGGGGTCTGGGTGTGGGGTGAGGCCACAATGACCAAGAATCGGGAAAGATGATTTTCTAAATAATTTTAGGTAATCTTTTCAATAAAATGAGATAAACAGATACAGGAGAACAAAACACAGATAATCACTAAGAAAATAATTTCTTTCATTAATTTTTTTCATCAAACATTTGCCGAATATGTACTAAGTAGCAAGCACTCTGAGCAACAAGGAGCTTGGGCTACAGAGAAGGCAGTCAGCAAAACCTATGATGAGATGCAGTGCGTAAATGTGCTAAGTGCTCTGCCAGGAGAGGCACAGGCATCTCATCTATGGGGCACTGCCCAGGAGCTAGGCTCATTAGCTTGTACTTAAATCTTAAAGAAGTTGAATAACCTGCTCAAGATCATGCTAATAACATTAAGGCAATCATGTCATCATGCTACCTAGGCTTTGCTATTCATCGATTCTAAGCAAAGATAAATTTATTGCAAGGAGACCAGGTTGTCATATATTCAAAGAAAGACGTAGACAACCAGGACTCTACAAGGAGCAGCTAGACCAATTTTGATTCATGAAAACACTTTTTACAGCTGCTGTCAGAATGATTATGGGCAGCTCTTACACTAGAAGTCGACAAGAAAGCACTGAGGATGGTAAGTGAGCATCAGAGCATATTTCTTGAGGCCGTGAGCTTTGAATTGAGTATTGAAGGAGATACACAGGTGGAGAAGGGGTAAGGATGAAGGAGGTAATGAATAAGAAAGAGCACTTAAGCCTAGGGGGATGGAGGATCAAGCTATAGCCAGCAGCCTTCAAATAGTTTCATGTGGTTAGACTTGAGGGTCTGTGTGGGGAACTGATACGTGTTTGCCTGGCAAAGTAAGCAGGTGTCTGATTATGAAGAGTGTTTTATGAAATGGCAAGGAGTATGGACTTCATCCTCCAAATAAAATGACCCATTGAAAGATTTTAGTGTAGGAAGTGACATGTTCCAATTTACACAATTGGCATTATGAAGATAATTAATTAGAGAAGGACCAGAAAAAACAGATATGCAGAAAATGAATTGCTATCAATGTGTAAACAAATAAATGTGTTTCTCTCTTGCCCTCCAAAAAAAAAAGAAAAGAAAAGAAAAGAAACAAGGAAGGGAAAAGATCAGGTTTGAATGGGAAAGGAAATTTTGGATATTGCTTTAAATGCCTTCAAGTGAAGATATCTAGTTAGAAGTTAAGATATGAATTAGGGAAAAGTTCACAGACTTAACAGTGAAAATATAGGTGTGGCCCAGGAAAATTTGTAAAGTGACAAGATCAGAAGGCTAGGGATGAAACATTAGGGAATATCAGCATGTAAGTGTGGGTTTGAGGAAGAAAATGTAGCAAGAAAAAGGGGAGGAAAATTAGAATAGTGCTTTCTTTATCAGGATTACTGAAAACAAAACAAAACAAGAAAACCAAAGCCAAAACCAAATAAAAAACCCAATGGAGTTAAATGCCAACAAGACTGAAAAAAAAAAAAGTGGCAAAGAATTATTGTTTCTTGTTTTTTTTTTTTTAAGATTTTATTTGTCAGAGAGAGGAAGCACAAGCAGGGAGAGCAGCAGGCAGAAGGAGAGGGAGAAGCAAGCAGAGGCAGACTCTTAACCAACTGAGCCAACCAGACGCCCAGAACTATTGATTTTGACAAACATGTAAGTAGCCACGTCAGGGGAGAAGTTCTATAGCTTGGTGATAGCAGAAACCAGAGAGTAGGCTAAAGACAGGAGGTGAGCAAGTGAAGACATCAAGGGTTAACTGGTCTTTGTCGAAATTTGCCCATGCAAGGGAGGAAAAAGAGAGTGGCAGGACAAGGGAGAGGGTGAGGAAGTATTCCTAAATGTGTTTGAAAATAATTGTATGCTGTGTCTGAGAAATATCAGGACGAAAAGGCTGTGATTGAAGGAAAAGAAGATGATGGATGGAAAGCAGTCCAAGAGAAGGAGAGCAGGGTGGGAGCCGAGGCAGCATGAGACTTGGACAGAGGGAGGGGCATACTGATTTCAGTCCACAGGCCTGTGACATTTGGGTCTGTTGTCATTACAGACTTGCGTTTCTAAGGAAGAAATTTCTGAGCATTTATATAGAATTGTGAAAAGTCATAATAGAGGCATTTATGGGTTATAATACCCATCGTGGAAGATATTAATGTTATATTAGCCAGAGTGGAACATTTTTATAACTTCATTTAGGAGGTCTTGTTTCTGAAGTGAGGTATTAATGTAAAGGAGATTTTTACTCTTAATGTTTCTAAAATTTCAAAAAAACAAAACCAACACCCCCCCCCCAATCTAGGCTGGTCTGATCCTCTCCAGATGCTGTTTTCTTGCTTATCTAATTAAATCCAGATGCATGGTCCAGCTTGGAAAACAAAAATAGGTATGATACTTATTTAGCTGTAAATTGTGAAGAAAATGATTTACCTCTGTGTCTGAAATTCACCAAAAGAAATAAAATGTGAGTATTTGTTTTGTTTTTGGTCTGCACCTGTGTTTTAGAAAGTGTAGAAGCTATGTAAGAAAAAAATGAAATGGAAAAAAAAAAAGCCCTTATGATTTCATTGAATTAGAAGTATGTGTTTTAAGAAAATAGTTCATCAGCAACGTGGTTTGACAACCCTGGTTTTGTTTAAGAGAGCTCTCCATTTCCTTCATTGTCTCCCTTCCACAAGCTGATATGCAGCAATAATTTCGAATGTCTTGTTTTGTCATTGGAATGAAAGGAGGTTTAAGAGAGAATTAAATGAACCTATGAGGGTCCTTGTCTCTTATTTAAGTCTGAATAATTTAATTTCTGTATGGTTGCCTTTAAATGACAATGATTTTTAATTATTCTGTTCCTTACTAAAATGTCCTTTTGTTATTCTCTACTCTAAAATCAATGTACGCCTTTTTAAAAATATATTTTTTAATGGCATTTCCTATATTTGCAGAGACTTACAAAGTTATTCTTTCTGGGGTCTGCCTCTTGGCTAGGTTAGCACCTGATTTCACAGCCTTTTCTGAGGACTTTAGTGTAAGTATTCCATCAGAATGCTCCAGCTACCAAGCCACATTCTTCCTGGTCTTCATGCTGTCACAGCAAGTTACATTCACATAGCACTTGGCAGTGTATAAACATTTTCAATATATGTTATCTTTATTCCTCAAACAAGACTTTGCTATTGAAAGGGTATGATCCCAATTTTGTGGAGTTAATTGGAAAGGGCAATGGGATGAAAGAAAAGAGGTCTGGATTACAATCTAAGGTGTGTAGCTTTGAGTCTTTTTGTTTGTCTTTGTTTTTGTTTTTTTCTTGGAAATCATTAAATTTTATTTATTTTTTTTCCAATTTATTTATTTTCAGAAAAACAGTATTCATTATTTTTTCACCACACCCAGTGCTCCATGCAAGCCGTGCCCTCTATAATACCCACCACCTGGTACCCCAACCTCCCACCCCCCTGCCACTTCAAACCCCTCAGATTGTTTTTCAGAGTCCATAGTCTCTCATGGTTCACCTCCCCTTCCAATTTACCCAAAAGCACATACCCTCCCCAATGTCCATAACCCTACCCCCCCCCCTCCCCCCAACAACCCACAGTTTGTTTCGTGAGATTAAGAGTCACTTACAGTTTGTCTCCCTCCCTATCCCATCTTGTTTCATGGATTCTTCTCCTACCCACTTAAGCCCCCATGTTGCATCACCACTTCCTCATATCAGGGAGATCATATGATAGTTGTCTTTCTCCGCTTGACTTATTTCGCTAAGCATGATACGCTCTAGTTCCATCCATGTTGTCGCAAATGGCAAGATTTCGTTTCTTTTGATGGCTGCATAGTATTCCATTGTGTATATATACCACATCTTCTTTATCCATTCATCTGTTGATGGACAACTCTATGGTCAAAAATCTTTGGCAAAGCAAGAAAGAATGTCCAATGGGAAAAAGACAGCCTCTTTAATAAATGGTGTTGGGAAAATTCGACAGCCACGTGCAGAAAAATGAAATTGGACCATTTCCTTACACCACACACAAAAATAGACTCAAAATGGATGAAGGACCTCAATGTGAGAAAGGAATCCATCAAAATCCTTGAGGAGAACACAGGCAGCAACCTCCTCAACCTCAGCCGCAGCAACATCTTCCTAGGAACATCGCCAAAGGCAAGGGAAGCAAAGGCAAAAATGAACTATTGGGATTTCATCAAGATCAAAAGCTTTTGCACAGCAAAGGAAACAGTTAACAAAATCAAAAGACAACTGATAGAATGGGAGAAGATATTTGCAAATGACATATCAGATAAAGGACTAGTGTCCAAAATCTATAAAGAACTTAGCAAACTCAACACCCAAAGAACAAATAATCCAATCAAGAAATGGGCAGAGGACATGAACAGACGTTTCTGCAAAGAAGACATCCAGATGGCCAACAGACACATGAAAAAGTGCTCCATATCACTCGGCATCAGGGAAATACAAATCAAAACCACAATGAGATATCACCTTACACCAGTCAGAATGGCTAAAATCAACAAGTCAGGAAATGACAGATGCTGGCGAGGATGCGGAGAAAGGGGAACCCTCCTACACTGTTGGTGGGAATGCAAGCTGGTGCAACCACTCTGGAAAACAGCATGGAGGTTCCTCAAAATGTTGAAAATAGAACTGCCCTATGACCCAGCAATTGCACTACTGGGTATTTACCCTAAAGATACAAACGTAGTGATCCAAAGGGGCACGTGCACCCAAATGTTTATAGCAGCAATGTCCACAATAGCCAAACTATGGAAAGAACCTAGAGTCTTTTTGTTTTAACAGAAAAATGAAGTATTGTGTTGAAATCGATTAGTATTTAAATTTGTTTTATGTTGTATATGTATTGTTTAATAATACAAATTATGTGTAACCACTAGATATGTCATTGGAATTGTCTGAGACAATCTAGAAGAGAGTGCTGGTTGTCAAGTTGACCTTTCTAGCTTCTCCACCACTTTCCATGAGCCCCTGAGACTCCTGCATGCTTCTAGACACTCCCTATCAGGTTCCCTTTTCCTCCAGTTCTATTTAATCAAAGTTAATGAAATAAAACCTTAGAAATAGCAAAGGTGTTACTTGGGGCTGGAACAAGCTTGTAGGTGTGTTTTGACATTCATGATATATTTTAAAGTGATGAATTGCTTGCTAAAATTAACAAATCAGGATTTCACAGAAAACCTGGATTTTTAGCTACCCTGGAAATATCAGGGAAATGGTCTGACTCTGGAGCAAGGCAGTGATGAGGGGTTGTGTATCCACTGTTCCATTTGGATGTGCCATGGAGTCATCAGTTGTCTTTGAACCTGGTGTATTTTTGTTGCCTTGTTGGTCCCTGTAGTCTTTTTGGCTTTAAGTCCCTGGCCTAGAGTTAGGCAACTTGGAAGGGACATCAACCTCCACCAAGAGTAGATCCAGGGCTTCTGTTTTCTGTGTGTCTCCTACATGACTTGGCAATATTGTCCATAACTTGACAACAGAAACTACGTTACATTTAATCTTGTCATGTGACCACTGAAGAGCCTTTTCATGTCTTTAATTTTTAAGAAGTTACAATGTTAATTAATTTGGAAAGTAAGATAAAATCACTGCCTGTGTCCATCCATGCTGGAGCTTTCTGGCAAGACCTCTAAGACTCTGAAACTGCCGCGAGGGTATCTTTACTTTGTCATTTTCTCATGTCAATTAACTAATGAATATGCGGGTTACTGGGTTTTATGGGTCTCAATTCTCTGTCAACATTTGGATGCACATTGGAAAACAATGGTGTGTTTCCTGATTGACAGCATAATGTTTAATATGGTCAACTTCACATTCGTTAATAGGAAGTCTCCTAATGATACTGTTGTGGTGTGTGTGTGTGTGTGTGTGTGTGTTTGTGTGTAAGTGGCTCTCTATCTTCCTGGAAATCCTCTGTTGTGTATAACAGGACAGGGACTTTCAACCTGCTTCAGCATAGAAACTTATTTTACTCTGTCCTGCTTGTGAAAAGTACTCCCTCTGTGAATATTTGAAGAAAAACTCTTCCTCTTGTTCTTGAGGAAAGAAAGCAGCTTCTTCTTCTTCCTCTTCTCCTTTTTGGTAGATATGGAAGACTTCTAGTGATTCAGGATTTTGGTTTAAATATCCTTCAAGATTTATTATGAGAAGAAAAACAGAGAATATGGTTTTAGAAAGAAATTTTGTGTGATAGGGTGGTGACTGCTGAAAAAAGATGGGAAAGCAAGGAAGATTCTGGTGTGTGTGTGCACACGTGTGTGCATGTGCGTAGTGTGTATAAATTAGCCTTATGGTGACCAACCATCCCAGTTTGCCAGAGACTGGCATATGGGATATTCTGTATTAAAAACAGAAAAATCACAGGCAAACTGGCACAAATTGGTTTCCCTACTTAGCTTACCACCATTTTTCTTTCTTATAAAGTCAGATTTACCGTTGAGGGAATTCCTTTTCACACTGATATAGTCTGATAGATGTAAGCAGAGGCTTTAACATATTGTCCACTAAATAGTAAATGTCCCATTTATGTAACTGAAAAGAAAAAAAACAAAAAACAAACTCTTAATAACTGCACTTCCATGTTTTTTCCCTGGTGGATTTGTGACCAGACTGTTTCTCCTAGGACACTTATAATTCCTAATTCCTGGGCAATTCCCAAACTAACTGGGATTCTTCTGGTCCTGGAATTCATTTCTTTTGACTGTATTCCAAAAACCTTAACTAGTATAAAAGGTTGCCATATTTGGAAACCAAATCACAATTTATTCCAGAGTATTTCTCAAAGAGAAGGAATGCTGTCCAGGAATGTCTAGAAAGGTGAACCCTTCTAGATGGAGTTATATTAAGTGCCCAACAGGTTGTTCTGCATCAGTATGCACCCCTGACTCATCATAATTCACAAGAACAACAGTAGTGGATGTTCATCACTTCCATCTGGGGCCTGTGCCAACCAATCTATTAAGTCCACTGATTCAGTTCTCCAGCACTAAGGTGGTAGAGAGGACATTGTCCAATCCATGCCAACACCTCACCATTAATGGCTAGGAATGTGTGCCTGAAGCTTTCCGTCTGGCTTTCTTCTGTCTATATCTAATTATTATATCACTCAATGCACCAAACAAACGTGTCAACACTAAAAACAACAGAGGCTAAACACTTGGTGGATGGTAAAGAGACTTTTCTTGTTTTTTCACCTGGGATAGAATAACTGATTGAGAACTTCAGAGCTGGGATGTTACTGTTTAACATGATTTTATATTATTTTTTTATAATACCAGTATTCACACTCTCAATTCTGTCCTAGATTATTCATTCTAAACTTTCTAATATCTATTACATTCTCTTAGAATTCAAAGGAGAGAGCATTTTCAAATTTATGAATTTATCCTTTAGCAGGGAGACCATTATGCAGTAAATGGAATTGCTGACTATTTGATAGAAATGTAGATAGTACATACTTGCAAAATCATTAAGATAATTTCTAAGTGTCTCTACTTCCTAGGGGGTAAGATGTCTTTTATGGCTGTCCCTTAGGAATAGTCTGCTTCTAACACCTGATGTTGTTACTTTTGGCTTGTTTCTCCTCTCACTTCACCTTGTTCTTCTTATCATAAAGTATTAACAATGAATCAGAAGATGTGAATCTTCTCAAATTTGGTGCCTGATAGTGTATCATTGAGGCCCATTGAGGAAGTGCAAATAGTGTTTAGGAGTCCTGATTCTGGAGCTAGATAGCTGGATTTCGATTCAAGATTGTCATCTGGCATGTAGGCAAGCAATGTAAACCTTAGTTCTTCAATTGGAAAATAGCGATAACAATAGTACTTACCTTGTAGGATCATATGGTTTAAATGAGGTAATATATGTAATCACTTGAAATGGTGCCTAGTGATATATGCAAAACTCTTGAAATTGTGCTTTCAAATGTGACAGAGAATTGTTTGATATCCATGAAACACAGTGACCTCTACAGTCATTAGTTGATGGACATGAGAAAATGATAAACTGAAGATAAACTGGTAGCAGTACTGGTATCCTGGAGGTCTTGCTAAAAACCCCCAGTGTGGCAGGAAACAGGAAGTGACTGCATCTTATCTTTTGTATTTTATTTTATACTTTATCTTACACTGTAAATCTTATATGCATTGCCTATTCTTACTGTTACACAAAAACAAGTGATTTTGGCTTACCTTTCTGGAGCTATTCCATGATTTTTCTAATGCTTTATTTTTGACTCTACCTTCCTTTATTGTGAATGTGTATGTTGCATGTGTTTTCTTTACTTAAACACACACACACACACACACACCCCTTATTCTTCTTCTTTTTTTTTTTACAAACCTTATTCTTTAAATTTATTTTTCATTTCTTTTTTAAGAATTTAAAAAAAGGATAATCTAAATTAAATCAGTCTGTCCTCAGTTGTAGATATAAAGTTTCCCTCAATGGGAAAATTTCCTACTTGCAAAGAGATTACCTAAACTAATGTAAGTGTTCAAGACTAAAGAATTGTGATGGGTTGTATCAACAAAGAGTTGTGTAACTGCCTACTCAAAGCAATGGCAAATAATTCTTTCACATTTAAATAGTGAGTCCTTTCCTGAGATACCAGTAATCATTGCATAGATTGAAATACTTTTACTTCTGTCCTAAAAGCATGTCTTTAGCTGGAGATGAATCCATGACACAGGACAGAATAAGGAAGTGTCTTTTCCCAGTAGAGATGGTCTAGAGCTATTGAGTTACGTTTGAAGAGAAACAAAACAGTTTCCCTTGGGATTTTTACCATTATCATGAAATGGTAAAACTTTTGTTAAATGCCTAATGACATGTAGCATTGTATTACGTGAGCTGAAAATGAAGTCTTTTTTTTTTTTTTTAAAGATTTTATTTATTTATTTGTCAGAGAGAGAGGGAGAGCGAGCACAGGCAGACAGAGAGGCAGGCAGAGGCAGAGGGAGAAGCAGGCTCCCTGCCGAGCAAGGAGCCCGATGTGGGACTCGATCCCAGGACGCTGGGATCATGACCTGAGCCGAAGGCAGCTGCTTAACCAACTGAGCCACCCAGGCGTCCCTGAAAATGAAGTCTTAAACAACTTTTTAAATACTTATTGTTTGAGATCTTTTGATTGACCTATGAGACACCATAGATGAAGGTATTTAAAAGCCCACTGTTAAATAAAACTTAGTCAATATGTGTTCAGTAATTCGTGGATTAACTTATTCATTGTATTATTGAGCGTGTACTCTGCAACAGACACTGTTCTATGCTCTAACAGTTCAGCACTGTGGTATAGACTGTTAGTAACTAACTTTTTTTTTCATTAGCAGAAAACAGACCTTGTTTAGGGTAATATGCTTAGATAAAAATAAAACAAACAAAATCTTAGAATTTATAGCAACTAGAGTTGGCAGCATGATAGAGTCCTTGTCAGTAGGGTGGAAGTGAACATCTGTAGGATGGATCTTATAGGGACATTATCAGTTTTTTGCTAAAGGGTTTAGATTTAGGTAGCCCATGTCTTTGTTCTTTGTCCTTTCCCCTCTTTCTGGCCTCAAACTGGCATGTAGTGCCTCAGCTGTAGTAAGCATACTGTTTCATCAGGATAAAAGGCAAAGAGAACCTAAAGGATGGAAGGAGCATGGGTCCTCCAACACTTCCTTGAGTATCTGGACTATTTATGGAACACTTACTTCAGGTTTTCTGTTGTTCAAAGAAAATAAGCTTTTCTTTGCTGAAGTGTCTCTTGTTAATTTCTTGTTTTTGTGCAGCCAAACACAATCCTTGCTGATGAAGGGAATAAACCACACAAAATAATTGATCAACAACAAGCAGAATGGTGGGAGAAGTGATTTTTTTGCCACCCTTAGTAGGGGAGACAAATGTCTATGTAAGTGAGTTTGGATTATGATTTTTTCAAAGGAACAATGTGTGCAATTCATATTCTTTATTAAGAATTTGGAAGTATGTAGGAGATAAAGACTTACTATAGGCTTAGTGGTCTGTGTGTATTTGTGTCTGTGAAATATGTCTGGCTGACTCTAAGCCTTTTCAAAAGGATATTAACCAGTTTCCCTCCTATTAATAATATGGCAGGAGACCAATAACAAGTTGCCATCTAATAGGGGTTAGGAAAAGGAAGATTAGAGGTGGTATGACATTGTTTCCTCTCTTGAAGAACATATTATCTAATTGAACAAATAAAACTAATACATAATACAAATTAAAAATACTTAATATGCTTCATAGTATGTAGAATATGAAACTTGGAGTTCATAAATTCTTTTATGGAGGAAAATGAAGTTAGTTTATAGAGACACAGTAAAATAAGGAAGGTCTTCTGAACAAGATAGTTCTTGAATAAGTGAATTTGGTGGATGGATGGACAGAAAGAAATGAAAGAATATTTTTGAAGTTGAGACTTGTTTATACAAGAGCCATGATAAGACCAAAGCAAGTCATTCATATACAATAATAATATCAACTCTACTGGGACAGAAATCACAGAAATTAAAGTTACTGAGATGCAGAGGGCATGATAAAGGAAACATATTCGGGTGGGGCACAGACATACTTAACGATTTCCAAATGTCATATAAAAGGGTTTGAATTCTATAGGTAGATAATGAAGAGATAATTTCTCTTCATCTCTTACTTCAAAAGAAAAAGTTGTTTCTCTGGAATTTGTCTGATTACATCCTTCTTGGCTGGTCAAAGTGAGGCACAGAATTAGGGAAGAATGAAATAACATATATCTAAGGTTTACAACTTAATTGGAAGTTGGAACATTTTAGTGGAAAATTCGACATCATATTTCTCCACCCATCCCCAAATACAAAAACAAACACAACAAAATGATTTTTTATTTTTTTCCTTTCCCTTATCCCTTTCTTTCTATTTCACTCTTCCGGCTTCCTTTTTTATTTTTAAGCAAAAGGTTTCTTGTACATCAAATGGTTCTTTGAAAACAACATGCACTGAAGTGAAAGCAGGTCAGCCCTAAAGGAAAAGGCGCACTTATTAGAGAACACACAACTGTGAATAAAGAGAGGGAAGCCTTTCCTTCTATGAAGAAAAAGTTTCCTAAAAGGGCAAGGGATGCTTTTGAACCCAGTGACAAGACTGTCTTTTAAATCCCCAAAAGGTCATATAATAATTGAGATTCAGTGTTTTTTTATTTTTTTTAAACAGCAACTTCTACTAAGTGAACCAGTAAAAGTTAAGCACTTAAATTAACCAAGCTGAACATAGACCTAAACATCCCTAAGGCAGAAAATGACTTTTGCTTTGACTCTCCAAACTTTCATATCCCTGGTGACTAGGAACACACACCCCAAAGTCATTGCAGCTTAAGTACAAAACACATGAAATATTAGAGGCAGTTTGAAACTTTGGTTTCCACATTTCTAGAGCTGTTTCTTCACGACAACTTTGGGTTTTATTTCTCTACCAGATTCCCCAAAGCCTCAAAATTCTAGTCCTAGCTCACGTTGCTAACTTTATCCTCTCTGGGAACTACTACTTGCCAATAGCATATACTCTTCTGCTTTGCAGTCTTTGGTTATACTACATCCCTCCCCACCTTTACCTGGTTTGAGATTTTTACCTGGTAAAATAGTGACTTTTTTCAGTACTTAGTTCAAATACTTTTGTTCCATCTCATGTTACATGTTTCCATTTGGAGTCACATCCTTGTGCAGAGATCTTTGGCAGGCTTCTGCCATGTACCCACTCCTGTGGCTGGTATCAGAATGACCCTTTCTGAGTCTCAAGGACTGAAAAGAGGTGAGGGGTAGTTATGTGAAGGATGACATTCTCAGAAGTGGGGATGAGTTCTAGGTAGACAGAATAGTAGATTTCCACCTCAAATAGCAAATGCACTTTATGAGCTGCCTCTGGCTTTTTCTTTCCAGTGACAATGTATGGTTTTGTTTTAACTGTATGTTTTGGGATAGGATTTGGGGCATGGCCATGTGCACAAATTGGAATTGTTGAAGACTCTTCAATACCTTCCAAGTTAGGTTAATCCAATCATGAATCTTTCAGGTGTCCTCTTTCTACCATTTGTAAAGGTCAATAGGATGCACACAAATAATACTGTATTGGTCCATACTCATGAAACACAGAAAACAGATTCCTTGGAATTAGCTATCATCATTCAAAAATGTCCATATAGATAGGTAACTCATTTATTTCCCTACTGTAAACAGAATTCAATTAAAATATATATATATATATATATATATTTCCTTATAAAATAAGGAATATTTTTCTTTTGGAGGAGGTAGACTCAACCTGGAACTTGATAACATATTTTAAAGATAGGAATCAGTGCAATACAACTAAGGAAAATGACATTGACCTTGGTTTAATTGTTCCTGAATATGTAACAACCAAACATTTTCCTCCTGTCATAATATGCCTCCAAAAAGAAGGAACTTTGATTTAAGAGAGTTATCATAGATAAAGTATATGATGCTAGTGAGAAAATGATTGAAAGTAGGGAATGGTCATGGAATTAGTAAGAGATAAGGCAAGTTGAAATATATCTGTAAAAATTAAATTACAAAACAGAAAATGTTCTGTTTATGAGGAAAAATACATTTTTTATTGTGGTGAAGTTCACATAACATAAAATTTATTGTTTTAACTATTTTAGAGTATATAATTCAGTGGTATTTACTACATTAACAATGTAATGCAACCATTGCCACTCTGCAGTTCTGGAAGGAAACCCTGTTTCTATTAAGTAGTTTCTCCTGATAAACACCCCTCTCCAGACCCTGGAAACCATAAACATCTTTATTTTTCCCCTATGGATTTCTCCATTCTAGATATTTCATTTGAATGGAATCATACAATATGCAGCCTTTTGTGTCTGACTTCTTTCACTTTGCACTGTTTCCAATATTCATTCATATTGTAGCATGTATCAGTGGTTCATTCATTTTTATGTTATTGTGTTGAATGGATATGCTGCATTTTATATATCCATTCAGTTGTTGATGGACAGTTAGTCTATTTCTAGCTTTTGACTATTATGAATAGTGTTGCTTTAAGCTTTTACGTATGGATTTTTATTTGAACACCCATTTTCACTTCTTTGGAATATATATTTAGGAGTAGAATTGCTGAATAATATGGTAATATATGCTCAATGTATTGAGGAACTGAAAAACTGTTTTCCTTAAGTTGAAAAGCTAGATTATTGATTGGAAAAAAAAAAAAGATTTAAGGTAGGACATTGTAGCTATGAATTTTCTTTTGAGTACTGCCTTTGCTGTATCCCAGAAGCTTTGGTTTGTTGTGTTTTCATTTTCACTTATCTCTATGTATTTTCTATTTTCCTTGGGACTTCTTCTTTGACCCATTTATTGTTTAGAAGTGTATTATTTAATTTCCAAATATTTGTGAATTTTTCAGTTTTCTTTTTGTTATTGATGTTTGACTTCATTCTGTTGTAGTTGGAGAAGATAACTTGTATGATTTCACACAAAGGGGAGGTGAACCATGAGAGACTATGGACTATGAAAAACAATCTGAGGGGTTTGAAGTGGCGGGGGGGTGGGAGGTTGGGGTACCAGGTGGTGGGTATTATAGAGGGCATAGCTTGCATGGAGCACTGAGTGTGGTGAAAAAATAATGAATACTGTTTTTCTGAAAATAAATAAATTGAAAAAAAATTTATTAAAATTTTTTTGTGGATAAACACATGGTCTATCCTGGGGAAAGTTCCACATGCACTTGAGAAGAATGTATACTCTCTTATATATATCTGTGAGGTCTGAATGGTTATTCTTATTGTTCAAGTTCTCTATTTCTTTATTAATACTCTCTAACTTTATACTATTCATTACCGATAATGGTGTATTAAAGCATCCAACTTATTATAGAACTGCTTATTTCTCTCTTTGATTCTGTCAGTTTTATCTTCATATACGTTGGGGCTCTATTAGGTGCACATATAATTTCTATATCTTCTTTATCAATATATTTATGCTTATAATTGCTAGGGCATTTTGGTGGACTGACTTTAAATAGAAATATCTTTGTCCCTTGTAACAGTTTTTGACATAACATCTCTTTTATCTGATTTTAGTGTAGCCAGCTTAGTTCTCTTTGGGTTACTATTTGCATGGAATATCTTTTCCATCTTTTCCCTATTTTTCTATTTATATCTCAAGTGAGTCTCTCATAGGTAGCATATGGTTGGGTTATGTTTTCTTTTTTTCTTAATGCGTTCTGCCACTCTATGCTCTTTAATAAGATAGTTTAATCCATTTACATTTAAAGTATGACTGATAGGGAAACACTTCTGTCATTTTTCTGTTTTCTCTATGTTTTATAGCTTTTCAGTTCATTTCCTTTTTGTGTGTGATTTGTTTTGTTTTGTTTTTAGTGAACTATTTGATTTCCTTTTCATTTCTTTTTGTGTATTTTTGTGGTAACCATGGGATTGCATTTAATAGCTTAAATTTATAACAATTTAATTTGAATTGATAAAAACTTTATTTCAAAAGTATACAAAAACTCCGTCTTCCTCTTTAAATTATTGTCACAAATTACATCATTATATATTGTTTGCCCAATAATATAGTTCTATAATAATTACTTTTTTAGATTTATTTATTTACTTTAGACAGAGACAGAGGGAGGGAAAGAGGGAGAGAATCCTAAGCAGGCTCCATGACCTCAGAACTTTGAGATCATGACTTCAGTGGAAATCAAGAATTGGTTAATGGACTGAGACACACAGGTGCCCCTAGATTTATAATTATTTTTTGACATACTCTTTAAAAATCATGTAAGAAATGAAAAGTGGAGTTACCAACCAAAAAATAATAATGTGGTTTTGATATTTACTTAAGTATTTAACTTTACCAGAGATACTTATTTCTTCATAGCTTCCAGTTCCTGTCTCTTCTTTTTTTCTGGTCTCCCATTATGTATATGTTGGTTTTTCTCACGGTCTGATCATTTTTATTATTCAATTTTCTGTCCCTTCCTCCAACTGGATAATATAATTGATCTTTTTTTTTAATTTCTTATTTTTTATAAACATATATTTTTATCGCCACGGATACAGGTCTGTGAATCGCCAGGTTTACACACTTCACAGCACTCACCAAAGCACATACCATTCCCAATGTCCATAACCCCACCCCTCCTCCCAACCCTCCTCAGAATTATTTGTTCCATTTCTTTGAAAAAGATGGGTGGTACTTTGATAGGAATTGCATTAAATGTGTAGATTGCTTTAGGTAGCATAGACATTTTCACAATATTTATTCTTCCAATCCAGGAGCGTGGAACATTTTTCCATTTCTTTGTGTCTTCCTCAATTTCTTCCATGAGTACTTTATAGTTTTCTGAGTATAGATTCTTAGCCTCTTTGGTTAGGTTTATTCCTAGGTATCTTATGGTTTGGGGTGCAATTGTAAATGGGATTGACTCCTTAATTTCTCTTTCTTCTGTCTTGTTGTTGGTGTAGAGAAATGCAACTGATTTCTGTGCATTGATCTTATATCCTGACACTTTACTGAATTCCTGTACAAGTTCTAGCAGTTTTGGAGTGGAGTCTTTTGGGTTTTCCACATAGAGTATCATATCATCTGCGAAGAGTGATAGTTTGACTTCTTCTTTGCCAATTTGGATGCCTTTAATTTCCTTTTGTTGTCTGATTGCTGAGGCTAAGACTTCTAGTACTATGTTGAATAGCAGTGGTGATAATGGACATCCCTGCCATGTTTCTGACCTTAGCGGAAAAGCTTTCAGTTTTTCTCCATTGAGAATGATATTTGCGGTGGGTTTTTCATAGATGGCTTTGATGATATTGAGGTATGTGTCCTCTATCCCTACACTTTGAAGAGTTTTGATCAGGAAGGGATGCTGACTTTGTCAAATGCTTTTTCAGCAACTATTGAGAGTATCATATGGTTCTTGATCTTTCTTTTATTGATGTGTTGTATCACATTGACTGATTTGCGGATGTTGAACCAACCTTGCAGCCCTAGAATAAATCCCACTTGGTCATGGTGAATAATCCTTTTAATGTACTGTTGAATCCTATTGGCTGGTATTTTGGTGAGAATTTTCACATCTGTGTTCATCAAGGATATTGGTCTATAGCTCTCTTTTTTGATGGGATCCTTGTCTGATTTTGGGATCAAGGTGATGCTGGCCTCATAAAATGAGTTTGGAAGTTTTCCTTCCATTTCTATTTTTTGGAACAGTTGTAGGAGAATAGGAATTAGTTCTTCTTTAAATGTTTGGTAGAATTCCCCCGGGAAGCTGTCTGGCCCTGGGCTTTGGTTTGTTTGGAGATTTTTAATGACTGTTTCAATCTCCTTACTGGTTATGGGTCTGTTCAGGCTTTCTATTTCTTCCTCGTTCAGTTATGGTAGTTTATATGTTTCTAGGAATGCATCCATTTCTTCCAGATTGTCAAATTTGTTGGCGTAGAGTTGCTCATAGTATGTTCTTATAATAGTTTGTATTTCTTTGGTGTTAGTTGTGATCGCTCCTCTTTCATTCATGATTTTATTTATTTGGGTCCTTTCTCTTTTCTTTTTGATAAGTCTGGCCAGGGGTTTATCAATTTTATTAATTCTTTCAAAGAACCAGCTCCTAGTTTGGTTGATTTGTTCTATTGTTTTTTTGGTTTCTATTTCATTGATTTCTGCTCTGATCTTTATGATTTCTCTTCTCCTGTTGGGCTTAGGGTTTTTTCTTGTTCTTTCTCCAGTTCCTTTAGGTGTAGGGTTAGGTTGTGTACCTCAAACCTTTCTTGTTTCTTGAGAAAGGCTTGTACTGCTATATATTTTCCTATCAGGACTGCTTTTGTTGTGTCCCACAGATTTTGAACTGTTGTGTTTTCATTATCATTTGTTTCCATGATTTTTTTCAATTCTTCTTTAATTTCCCGGTTGACCCATTCATTCTTTAGAAGGATGCTGTTTAGTCTCCATGTATTTGGGTTCTTTCCAAACTTCCTCTTGTGGTTGAGTTCTAGCTTCAGAGCATTGTGGTCTGAAAATATGCAGGGAATGATCCCAATCTTTTGATACCAGTTGAGTCCTGATTTAGGACCGAGGATGTGATCTATCCTGGAGAATGTTCCATGTGCACTAGAGAAGAATGTGTATTCTGTTGCTTTGGGATGAAATGTTCTAAATATATCTGTGATGTCCATCTGGTCCAGTGTGTCATTTAAGGCCTTCATTTCCTTGCTGATCTTTTGCTTGGCTGATCTGTCCATTTCAGTGAGGGGAGTGTTAAAGTCCCCTACTATTATTGTATTATTGTTGATGTGTTTCTTTGATTTTGTAATTAATTGGTTTATATAGTTGGCTGCTCCCACGTTGGGGGCATAGATATTTAAAATTGTTAGATCTTCTGGTTGAACTGACCCTTTGAGTATGATATAGTGTCCTTCCTCATCTCTTGTTATAGTCTTTGGCTTAGAATCTAATTGATCTGATATAAGGATTGCCACTCCTGCTTTTTTCTGGTGTCCATTAGCATGGTAAATTCTTTTCCACCCCCTCACTTTAAATCTGGAGGTGTCTTCAGGCCTAAAATGAGTTTCTTGGAGGCAATATATAGATGGGTTTTGTTTTTTTTATCCATTTTGATACCCTGTGTCTTTTGATTGGGGCATTTAGCCCATTAACATTCAGGGTAACTATTGAGAGATATGAATTTAGTGCCATTGTATTGCCTGTAAGGTGACTGTCACTGTATATTGTCTCTGTTCCTTACTGATCTACCACTTGTAGGCTCTCTCTTTGCTTAGAGGACCCCTTTCAATATTTCCTGTAGAGCTGTTTGGTGTTTGCAAATTCTTTCAGTTTTTGTTTGTCCTGGAAGCTTTTAATCTCTCCTTCTATTTTCAATGATAACCTAGCTGGTTATAGTATTCTTGGCTGCATGTTTTTCTTGTTTAGTGCTCTGAAAATATCATGCCAGCTCTTTCTGGCCTGCCAGGTCTCTGTGGATAAGTCTGCTGCCAATCTAATATTTTTACCATTGTATGTTACAGACTTCTTCTCCCGGGCTGCTTTCAGGATTTTCTCTTTGTCACTAAGGCTTGTAAATTTTACTATTAGGTGACGGGGTGTGGGCCTATTCTTATTGATTTTGAGGGGCATTCTCTGAACTTCCTGAATTTTGATGCTCGCTCCCTTTGCCATATTGGGGAAATTCTCCCCAATAATTCTCTCCAGTATACCTTCTGCTCACCTATCTCTTTCTTCTTCTTCTGGAATCCCAATTATTCTAATGTTTTATGGTGTCACTTATCTCTTGAATTCTCCCCTCATGGTCCAGTAGCTGTTTGTCCCTCTTTTGCTCAGCTTCTTTATTCTCTGTCATTTGGTCTTCTATATCGCTAATTATTTCTTCTGCCTCATTTATCCTAGCAGTGAGAGCCTCCATTTTTGATTGCAACTCATTAATAGCTTTTTTGATTTCAACTTGGTTAGATTTTAGTTCTTTTATTTCTCCAGAAAGGGCTTTTATGTCTCCCAAGAGGGTTTCTCTAATATCTTCCATGCCTTTTTCGAGCCTGGCTAGAACCTTGAGAATTGTCATTGTGAACTCTAGATCTGACATATTACCAAATGTCCGTATTGATTAGGTCCCTAGCCTTCGGTATTGCCTCTTGTTCTTTTTTTTGTGGTGAATTTTTCCGCCTTGTCATTTTGTCCAGATAAGAGTATATGAAGGAGCAAGTAAAATACTAAAAGGGTGGCAACAACCCCAGGAAAATATGCTTTGACCTAATCAGAAGAGATCCCAAATCGTGAGGGGGGAGAAAGGGGATAAAAAGAGGTTCAAAAAGAGAGAAAGATAAAAAAGGAAAAAAAAGAAAAGAATTAAAAAAAGAAAACGAATATAGAAAAATATAAAAAAGAAAAAATATATATATTAGTTAAACTATTAAAAAACGTTAAAAAAGGGGCGCCTGGGTGGCTCAGTGGGTTAAGCCGCTGCCTTCGGCTCAGGTCATGATCTCAGGGTCCTGGGATCGAGGCCCGCATCGGGCTCTCTGCTCAGTGGGGAGCCTGCTTCCTCCTCTCTCTCTGCCTGCTTGTGATCTCTCTCTGTCAAATAAATAAAATAAAATCTTTAAAAAAATAATGTTAAAAAAGAAAAGGGTAAAAGTTAAAAAAATTTTAGCGGAAGAAGAGAAAAAAAAATGAAAAAGAAAAAAATTAAATTAACTGCAAGACTAAAAAAAAATCACAGGGAGAAAGTCATAAGTTCCGTGCTTTGCTTTCTCCTCCTCTGGAATTCTGCTGCTCTCCTTGGTATTGAAACTGCACTCCTTGGTAGGTGAACTTGGTCTTGGCTGGATTTCTTGTTGATCTTCTGGGGGAGGGGCCTGTTGTAGTGATTCTCAAGTGTCTTTGCCCCAGGCGGAATTGCACCGCCCTTACCAGGGGCCAGGCTGAGTAATCTGCTCGGGTTTGCTTTCAGGAGCTTTTGTTCCCTGAGCACTTTCCGTAGAGTTCTGGAGGACGGGAATAAATGGCAGCCTCCTGGTCTCCGGTCTGGAGGAGCTGAGAGCCCGGGGCTCCACTCCTCAGTGCGCTCTCAGAGAACAGCGCCCAGTTACTCCTGTCTGCCTGACCTCTGGCCGCGCTCCGAGCTCACCGAGCCTGCGACCGGTTCAAGGTAACCCTGAACTGCGAGCTCACTGTCGGCTCTGTCTCTGTAGCCGGCTTTCCCGTTCCAATACCCACAAGCTCTGCAACACTCAGACACCCATGATCCTTCTGTGACCCTGGGGTCCTGAGGCCACGCTGACCCTGCGTGGACTTCGCCCTGGTTTAGCCTCTGGAGTGATGTCCCTCAGCGGAATAGACTTTTAAAAGTCCTGATTTTGTGCTCCGTTGCTCCGCCGCTTGCCGGGAGCCGGCCCCTCGGGGTCGGCTTCCTGTCGCTTTGGATTCACTTCTCCGCCAGTCCTACCTTTCAGAAAGTGGTTGTTTTTCTGTTTCCAGAATTGCTGCTGTTCTTCTCTTCGATCTGCCGATGGATTTGCAGGTGTTTGCAATCTTTAGATAAGCTATCTAGCTGATCTCCTGCTAGCTGAAGTAGTCTCAGACTCCTACTTCTCCGCCATCTTGGCTCCTCCCAAATTGATCTGTTTTTATTTCATTGATTCTTTCTTCTGCCTGATCCAATCTGATATTAAACTTCTTTAGCATTTTTTTTTATATCAGTTATTATACTTTCTAGCTCCAGAATTTCTACTTGGTTCTCTTTTATACTTTTTATCTCTTTATTGGTATTTTCTATTTGGTGATACATTGTTCTCCTTATTTCCTTTATACTTTGTTCATGATTTTCTCCATTTCTCTGAACGTATTTGAGAAGTTGATTTACAGTTTATGTCTCATACATCTAGTGTGTGGGCTCCCTTCAAAAGTTTCTCTTAATTTATTTGTATGTGTGTGGATACAGGGGCCATACTTTCTTGTTTTGTTGTATTTTTTTTTTTCCTTTCCTTTTTGAGAACTGGTGATTTTGAATATTTTAATATGGTAACTTTAGAACTCAATTTCCCCCCCTTCCCCAAGAGCCTTTTACTACTTGTTATGGATTACAGTTTGTTTACATAGTGGCTCTTCTAAACTGTTCATTAAGATTGCATTCTTTATCATGTATAGCCACTTAATTTTCTTTTCTATTAGATTAATAGCTAGCTAGTTATCCAGAGAGTTTCTTTAAAAGCCTGAAGTCAAAACAGCAGCAGCAACTACAACAACTACAACTGTAAGTCTTCTGGCCCTCTGAATTGGCTCTGAATTGGACATTCCTTCAATGCTTATGCAGGCTGTTTACATCTCTGCCTGAGCTTTCACTGCCTCCTTACATGATGCATTAAGGTCCATCAGAGGTAACTTAGTATCTTCTCAGGTCTCTTTTGAGCATGTATCTGTCCTGGAGATGTGTATGGCTTTCTAGATTCAACAGTGTAGGCAATAATTTTTTGAAGATCTTATTCCCTTATTCTTCATTCTCTTTCCCAACCTTTTCTTTCCCATTTTTGGGTTTATTTACTCCTTGCTTTGACTTTTATCCTTTGCTCTGTGGATTCTCTGGAGTTAGTATATTTGCTTTTGCATGTTTTCAAAAAACTCCTCCCCGGAGTATGCTTTATTCCTGAGCAAGATTTGAGGTGGGTAAGACAAAGGCATATTCTGGAACTGAGTGCTCAGGAAGTCATCACACAGTCAAAATATACAACAATAATTCTTTGAGATCAAGTTCTGTATTGTTCCCTTTGGCATTAACTAGATGAGAAGTGTGAGTTGCCACTTCATTCCCACCAACCAGCTAGAGAGTGAAGGATGGTAGGTAGGTAAGTTTGAATGCTTTCTCACATAATTTTGGTGGCTTCTTTCTTCATTAGGCACTTTCTTGCTTCTCTTAAGTTTTTTATTAGGTTTTACAATCCCAAAATATTTGGGTTTGACAGTTTTTGCCAGCTTACTCTTTGCTTTGGTGGAGGGAGATAGTTTTAAAAACAGAGTTTTAAAACTCATTTTCAGACATCATCTGTGGAAAAGACTTTTATATGTATAAAAAGGAAGGAGAGAAAAAGAAGCATTAAGAAGAAAGAGAACAAAGGACATTTTGATAGATACACCATGAAGGATGATTTTTGAAATTGTCAGTCTTCTGGAGCCAGAGAATATACTGTGCCAGCCAGAAAAGAGTTCTTTGTGGCTGGTATTGAGAACTAGGTACATGGATGCTGAGGACTTGTATATGATATTCAGAAATAGGATGGGCTTCTGTGGAGATTAACACAAATTATTAAGGCACACATGTCCATACTCAGCTTGTAATTTAACTCTCAGTTGTAAAGGTGATTTGTTCTTTCTATTTTTTATTATCTTGACGAAATCAAATTAAGGTAAATCCAATTCTACCACAGTATTTCCTTTTCCCCAAAACCCTCTTATAAACAAAACAAACGTATATCTTATGCTTTCTGCTCTGTCTCATTTCCTCAGATGTGAGATTCTGCTTCTAAATTATATTAGAGCCTATGTGAACAAACAAACTGAGACTTTACTTGACCTTTGGTTATATTCATTTTTCCACAGGAGGTTGTCTAAATTTTTGTTCCCCCTCAATTCTGTCTGACTCTGTTTTTTTACATATTCATCTTACAACAGCAGAGAACTGATACCTAAAAGTAAATGATTTCAAATAAATCTCCAAAGTGATGACATTTTTTGTGAAAATTCATCATAGGAAAATCAAGCTAATACTTCTCTAGATTATGTGGTATTTAGTTTAAGTAAGCAGACAATGGAAATGGAGTTATACTGAGATTAAGTACCCTGGCGTTAGTTTCAGTTCTGTCCTTGTACACCAGTGTGACCTAGAGGCCTTAGTCTTCTTGGATGTAATCAGTCATTGGCCTCATTGGTACATCTATTGATTTAAGGAATTAAAATAGCATGGCCCCTGCAAAGAATTTCTAGAAAGATCACTGTGGCTGAAATAAGGTTTAAGGGTAAGGCTGATCAAGAAGTTTTAGGAGTATACAGTAATGGGAAATGGCTACAGAGGTGTGAGACTCAGCTGTTAGGGGTCTGGAAGACATCTCATGTAGTTCCAATTAATTATAGGGCAAGTGATAGTTTTTGTAGGTTTTTTTTTTCCACTCCAAAAATTTAATAGTCCTTCTTTAATATTATTAAATAGTAGAGTCAAATTTCCCTCACTTATACTTTGTTCAAATCAGAATCTAAAAAAGATCTATACATTGCAATTGATTGATGAATCTCTCTCCCTCCCTGCCCCCTCTCTTTAATAACAGCTTTATTGAAATATAATTCCTATACTATACTATTCATCTATTTAAAGTATACAATGCAATACATTTTATTATGGTCACATGGTTGTATGACCATCACCACAATCAATTTTAGAATACTTTCAGCACCAGAAAAAGAAACCCTGTACTTGTCAATAATCATTTTTCATTTCCTCTCAACTTGCCTCTAGCTCTAGGCAAATACTAACTAATCTATTTTCTGTCTCTATGGACTAGTCTGCTGTGGACATTTTGTATAAATGAAATAAAACCATATAATATGTGGTCTTTTGGCATTCTCAGTGTAAATTTACAGGGCTCATCCATATTAGAACTTATATCGTACTTCACTCCTCTTTGTTGCTGAATGACATCCTGTTGGTGGACTTTTGGGTTGCTCCTACCTTTTTTTTAAAGTTTTTTATTTTGATTCCAGTGTAGTTACTAGACAGTGTTATATTAGTTTCAGGTATATAATATAGTGACTCAATTGTTATGTATATTACTCAAGGTTCATCATGATAAGTGTACTCTTTAATCCCCATTCCTATGTCATCCATCTCCCCACCCACCTCCCTCTGCTGTTTGTTCTCCATTGTGAAGAGTCTGGCTTTTGGTTTTTCTCTCTCTCTTTTATTCCTCTTTCCTTGTTTTTTTTTTTTTTTTTTTTTCCTTAAATTCCACATATGAGTGAAATCATATGGTATTTGTCTTTCTCTAACTGACTTATTTCACTTTGCATAATACTCTCTAGATCTACCCATGTTGTTGCAAATGGCAAAATTTCATTTCTTATGACTGAATAATATTCCATTATGTACTTAATAGACAATTTTAAATATATATGTTTATATATATATACACATTTGTGTATATATATACACAATTTTATACACACACACATATATATCGTTGCCCATTTTAATTGGATTATTTGGGTTTTTTGGGGTGTTGAGTTGTATATTCATAGGTGTGTGTATCTATATATGTGTATCCATATATTTTAAATATTAACCATTTATTGGATATGTCACTTGCAAATATCTTCTCCCATTTAGTAGGTTGTCTTTTAGTTTTGATTATTTCTTTCACTGTGCAGAAACTTTTTATTTTGATGTAATACCAATAGTTTAGTTTTGCTTTTATTTCCCTTGCCTCAGAAGACATACCTAGAAAAAATGTTGTTATGGCCAGTATAAGAGAAATTACTGCTGTAAGGGCCTATTTAGCCAGAGCGATTCCATCTGGTTAAATTGTGATTTTGTTGTTTATGCAGTAAAACTTAAACTGACCCTGCCTACCACCCACCCTCTGGGGGACTTACTTAAAAGCAAGTCCAGGGAAACTAGTCCCAGGTAACAAAGCCCAAATACAAGGGTGGGCAGGTCAGGCCAGGGGGAGACATCCAATCAGCGGGGCATGCATACTGTCTCCCTAGCTACCAAAGAGTGTGGGCCCCACCTTTTGGGTGCTTTTTGGGCACCAATTCTGACCAAGGTGATAGGCTAGTTCAAATATCTACCATAGGGGTAAATTGTAATTCAATTGGTAACTTGTGTGTGACCTAGCATGACTGGGCAGCTTTCTCTGTATGTGTTGCAATTTCATTGGCCACCTGTGTGTGGCCAGGCCCAACCACATGGCCTTTGTCCTTAAAAGCTAGTCTGTAAGGCAGAGAGGGGTCGCCTGTTTGTAAGAGATGGCCCGGCTGGTCAGTTTGATTTTTGATGCTTGGCACGAAAATAAAGCTTTGCTTGACCTTCACTTTGTATCCAGTCTCACTCCTTTGATTATGGACCTAACACTGCCTATACTTTCTTCTAGGATTTTTATGGTTTTAGGTCTTACATTTATGTCTTCAATCCATGTTGAGTTTATTTTTGTATATGGTGTAAGAAAATGGCACAGTGCAGTTTCATTCTTCTGTATGTAGCTATCCAGTTTTCCCAAAGCCATTTGTTGAAGAGACTGTCTTTTATTCAATGGATAGTCTTGCTTCTTTTGTCAAAGATTAAATGACCATTTAATTATGGGCTTATTTCTGGGCTTTCTCTCCTGTTTCATGGATTAGGTGTCCATTTTTGTGCAAGTGCCATACTGTTCTGATTCATACAGCCTTTAAAATATAACTTAAAATCTGGAATTGTGATGCCTCTACCTTTATCTTTTTTGAGATTGTTTGGCTATGCAGGGTCTTTTGTGGTTCCCTACAAGTTTTAGGATTATTTGTTCTAGTTCTATGAAAAACGTTGTTGGTGTTTTGATGGGATTACATTACATCTGTAGATTGTTTTGGGTAGTATGGACATTAACAATATTTATTCTTCCAATCCATGAACATGGAATATCTTTCCGGTTGTTTGTATCATCTTCCATTGTTTAACTTGCTTGTATTCCACTCAGCTCATTTGCAACATATAATAAATAATGCTTGGATACAATAACTTTCTCACTTTTTGGAGAAAAAATGAATTTAAATGTAACCTTATTAAGTAATGAGTTTTACATTTGCTTGCTAAATAACAATCATAAAAGATGATCCTGTTTAAATTTTCATGACAACTACCTTTTGTCATTATTAAGCTATACCTTCCTGGAGTGATTCTGAATTACATAGCTCTTCCAACTAGAAGCTGTTGAGGCAGCATTGGGTTAAGTTTGCCTTTGAAGTTTCTTTTGGCTCAGGGTTAGTGATAGCATAGATTACTCCAAAGTCTCTTGCTTTGGATGTAGAAAGGTAAGAGAGTTCAAACATTTTGGAAGTTTTTTTTGTTTTGTTTTGTTTTGTTTTTATCTACACCTTAAAAGGAAATGTTACTGGGGTAAAGAGAAACAGTTCATGAATACTTGTGTCAGCATAGGAGCATGTTATTTTAGAGGGGATAAAACTTATGAGCTTTTTTTGTTGTTGTAAGATATTTTAAAATACCATAAAAAACAGATGAAGGGAAGATGTTTCTCTTAATTCCAATAGTTTTCCTCTTCCTGTGGTGCTTCCCAGGAGTCAGGTTAAGAGCTGAGCCTCCTGCTACACTGCCTAGTTATTAATGATTCTATTTCCTCAGTGGCCCAGATAAAGTTATAATCATTTTCTTCCTGTAGGTCTTTGCTTCAGTGAGACGATGAGTGAAAATGGATATATCTGTCCTCAAACTGGTAACCACGTCTCACCTTCATCCTCTGCCCCAATTTATCTCTGTCAAATAGAAGTATTTTTGTTTTCATCTAAAGAATAAAGGAAGGAAAAGAAATATTCTCTTTGTGGATTATGTTAGTCCAGAGTAAAGCCAATCACCCTGCCTTATTAAATGGTTAGGAAGAGAGAGAAATATCTACAAATTCACTGAGTGATAAAATGCTTCCCAAGAATAGAAGCAAGGGCACTGGAGGCATTTTAATAAATAATTTTCTCTTTTCTATTCAGAATTTGAGAACAAATACTTTCCCGACGTTTTGAAAACACACCTGGGCATCCAGGTCTCTGGTGCTTTTGAAATACAAATACTACAATAGCCATTGGGATCCACGTTCTATCAAGCCTATGATCTAAAAGTAGGATAGGGACTGTTATAAAATCATAACTAATGGGCCTAACTGATATTTAATTCACATGAAAGTGCCAAGGGCACCCTGATTACTCTAAATTGATTTAAGCCTTATCAAGAGCTTTGTTTTTGATAGCTCAGTTAAGTCAAAGATTGACTTTGAAAAAATGCTTTGAGGTGGAGATTTACCTATTGGGAGAAAATAGAGATGCTAAAATGTCTTCGTTTTGTTTTGTTTTGTACCAATGTGTCAATTATGACCATTATTGCAGTAATAATCTCCATTAGAATTGTGGTTTAAGATTAATCCTTCTGACTAACCTTGAGTATTCATGAAAATAAAATAATAAAACAAAATAAGTAACAAGGTCAAGTCCTTTAACTTCAAGCTCAAGTCTAATAAAAAACAGAGTTTCTCTGTAACACATCCAGGCAATAGTTACACTTGAGTCTTCCTTATGGTTCGGCAAATCTATTGATATTTGTCATGTTTATGGTTAATGGAGATGCTGTGTGGAATCTCTAAAAAGCACTAATAGGAGAATCATAGCTCAGACCTCTAAGATTTTGGAGAAAATCTATACTGTCTCCTGCAGCTGTTTTGAGAAAGAGCTACTAGATTGCTACTAAGCTTTCATAGAGATTGAATTCCTAACCATGGGACATTAGGTGACCACATGCCATCATGAGCTGGGCATTTTCTGACATACTTGGTCATAAATTTGTGCATGCTCAGCAGTAATATATCATTAAATGAAGTGATCTATATGACACTGAACTAAGACAAGTCCTGAAAATATGAGTTAATTCATATGCTGGTACCACTCAAAAGTGGGCAGCTAGAGTATTACAGCCCCTCTTAGGGAAGCTCTCTGAATGCCAAGGAAATTCCTCCCATTGTAAAAGCCCTCAAGCAATACATATGGTTGCCCGTTATGCCTGGAATGAGGGATAGCTAGAGGTAAGGATTTTCATGGATTTATGAATAATTTCTAATGGTTTGGCTGGATGGTCAAAGGACTTGAAAGAAACTGGATTTGATAATTGGCAATAAGAAAGTCTGTGGAAAAGAAGGATAGACCTTTCAGAATTGGAATAAAATATGAAGATATTTATGAACTCCACGTGAATACTAGTCAGAGTTTACCCACCATGGAGGGGAATCTTAATAATCAGGTGGACAGAATGATACATTTTGTGGATAAGCTTTTTCCACTACATTCTCTAGTGCTTGATCAACTAACTCATCAATAAAGTTATCATGGTAATGGGGATAGACTACACATGACTTAACAGTGTGGAATTTTTCTTACCAGTGATGACCTGACTAATGTACTGCTTAGTACATGATGTATCAATAGTAGAAATAAACATCTGGTCCCCAATATACTACTCTTCTTCAAGTGGACCAGCCAGTGAGATTGATTATATTGGGAGATCATCATAGAGGGAATAAAGATTTGTTCTCACTATAAAAGACTCTGGTTACAGATTTTTCCTTTCCTGGTGTTTTTGAGAGTACAACCATCTGTGGAGCCAGAGAATATCTTAGCCACTATCATGTCATTCTATAGCATTTGTTCTGATCAAAGAGCTGGTATCACAACAAAAGAAGTATAGCAATAGTTTATGCCCATGGAATTAACTAGTCTTTCCACATACTTCATCAACCAGAGATTGCAGGATTAATAAATATGTAGGATGGCTTACTGAAAACTCTGTTCCAGTGCCAGCTGGGTGACAACACCCTGGGCGGATGAGGTTCTGACATACAGAGTGAGTCTATATTTGGAAGCAGAGACCTTCATATGGTGCTATGCCTGCCATAGCCAGAAGACATGGGCCTGGGAATCAAGAGATGGAAATTAGAGAGTTTTTTTTCTCACTATATCACCAATAATCCCCCTGCAGAATATTTGCCTCCTGACCCAATAATCTGGAACTCTGCCGGCTTAGAAATCTTAGTCTTTAAATTGGACTTGCTTCAGTTATGGAACATGTTTTTTCTATGGAGTGAGAAAATGAGACTGCTACCTGGCCACCTTGGACTTTTTTGCCACAGAGCCAACAGGTAGAAAAAAGGATATTCTAATTGAAGGAATGATTTATCCCAGTTACCAAAGAGAAATTTGTGTTTTTGTTACACAAATGGAATGAACAAAACAAACTCTGAAATCTAGAGGATATTATAAGGATCTTTCAAGGTGTTTCTTAGTACTTCGTGCCCCCAAGTAAAGATTAATGAGAAATTGCAGTAACCACCTCTCTTCCCCCAATGGCAGCATGATTGGGAAATCAGACCTTTCAGGAAAAAGGATTTATATCACTCCACAAGGTAAAGAAAATTGACCAACTGAAATTTAGGGGAAATATAAAAGGGAAGGGGAAATATAAAATTAGTAATGAAAGAAAGAACCAATATATATTAATTATATTCTTGTGAGCAATGACAAGAATGAGAAATATATTAGTTTAGTATAAATATTTTTTGCTTGTTTTATGTATGTGTATTTATTGGTGTGTGTTAATATTGTTCTTCTCTTGCCTCCTTTTAGTTTTTATTTTATATACATGTTGTTGGAAGTTAACTTTAAAATTTAGTCTTAGGCAACAGAGTACTTCCTGGAACTGTGATCAATTTGGGAAGTACTTCTTGAAAACTGTAATGGATATAATAAGTATTGAAACTGTGTTTTCCGCATTTTGGGAAGCAACTGAGGGCTTCTTTACTTGTAAAAAGAATAGTTTATCCTGTTAGAAAATATAGAGGTATTTTGTTATTGCAAAGAAGCACAGATATGTGTAGAAATGTGAATATGGAAGCTGAGTAGACAAATTGTGAACTGTGTCAGTTACCAGTTTATTGTCTGTCAGTTACTGACTCGTCTTCATTATTTACTCTGTGATTATAAGGATGGGCCCTGTAAATATCTTCCTTTTGCTACCATGAGAGGGCATGTTGATCCAACATTATCAGCTCTCATGCCACAGGTAGTTTCTCAAGATCTCAGTTTTCCTGTGAGCTGTGCCCATCAGTGTCTAGCAGTGAGCAGATTCTCTTGTCACTCCTTTGGGCACCTTTGCCCCGAGTTCTGAGGTTAAGTCTTTCCCTACGGGAGACTTCCTGGCATTTCAAGTTCTGAGAATGTGTTAACTTAGTGGATTTTATAATCCATATCTCAAGCTCTGATGTGTTGGTGGGAATGTGTGTGCTCCTTCCTTGGATACTCTCTTCATACAAGCTCTTCCTATGTTTTTCAGAGTTCCTTGTTTGTTACTAGAGAAATCCTTTGTTGTGCCTTTATTCTTTTTAAAACATTTTTAATGCTAGCATTAGCTTTCCTCTTATTAAATAACTGTGTAATTTACTGTTTTTTGTTTGTTTGTTTTGTTTTGTTTTGGTCTCCTGATTGATAGACATGATTAAGTAAGTGGCTTTCTTCTTGATATTTAAAATATAACAAACCAGAAGGACATTTGCTCTGGAAATATTTTCCATTACCCGCTAAAAATGCCTGGAATTTCATATCTGTAGACCCATTTAGTTTCATAGATTTTTATGAATATCTTAGTGTTGTTTCTATGCTATGTGCTGGGAGGTAAAATAGAGTCAGTGTTCATTCTATGAGGCTTGCAGCTCAGACTTTTATAAGCAAAGTATTTTAAATTATGTATTGACAGAGAGTTAATAGATTTAGTCAAAATATAAGCACAATATAAGTTGACTTATGTGTTGCTTTTTTTTCGTTACTGGGCTGTTAACTCATATTAATGGAATCAAGGTATAGACATTTTCCTTTTTTAAGGTTAGGTGCAGTGGAAAGCAGAGGGATACAGGAAAATTAGCATTCAGAAAATTTTCTAATTCCAAAAGAAGAATTATAAGCTCACTGGTAGGAAACTTGGAAAATTAAAAAAATATATATAAAGAAAGTTTAAAGTTGTTTTTTAATTTTATTTTATTTATTTATTTGACAGTCTAATTCCTGTCTAATCCAGTCTAATTCCTGGTACAAGTAGGTAGAGAAGCAGGCAGAGTGAGAGGGGGAAGAGTGAGAGTGCAGGGCTCCATCTCAGGACCCTGAGATCATGATCTGAGCCGGAGGCAGAGGCTTAACCCATTGAGCCACCCAGGCGCCCCAAGAAAGTTAAAAGTTTTAATATTTATTCAGCTTTTTCCATGTGCCAGGAATTAGACTGAATTCTTCTACATATTTGAGTTCACAAATGGTCTAAAAATTACAAATTATGTATATGTGTACTTTTTTTGAGCAGATGATGGGAATGATATTCAGAAATATTAAGTTGCTTCTTCAAGGAGTTAGAACTGTGATTCAAAGCCCATGATTCTACCTCCAAAAGTCATGCTTTCTCAATCTGAAATACAACTTTCCCACATCAGTCAAGGAGTCTTAGTCAAACTCAGTGATAAATACTTTTACTTCTTTTTAATCTCCTATTACATATATGTAATAGATATCTGCACTTGTAATAAACATGTCAGTTACAATACACATTCAATTTTGCAGCCTTTCTGTTTTATTAAGGCTATGTCATATTTGCCCACATCTTTAATAATGGCTTTGCAATATTATTTTATCACTGTACTGGTGGTTGAAATTTATGCGCTATCTACTATTTTCACTGTGACAAATAATACCTCATATATTTTGTGAATCCTTTGATGACCTTAAATGATTTTTTATGACTTTTTAGAATAAATTCCTAAAGGTGAGATGATAAAATGACACATTACAGCTTTTTGTAATGATCTTGACACACATTGCCAAATTTTTATCAGAAAAATTGTAACAAAATACAAACAATGACTGAGGGCATATTAAGCAGTTTTGCTTTAATATATTGGCTAATTTCACTGGGAAAATATGGTAGATAAAATTATTTGAATGAAAAAGGAATTAATACTTTAAAAAAAAACCCCTAAGTATCATTCAATTTGGGGGGAAGTGAGTTATATTGTCTTTTGTATAAATATCTTTAGAAGTTTCTTTGTTTTATAGTAGATATAATAGAGCATTTTAGATCTCTGATTGCTATCTTTGTTGAAAAATTTTTAGCCTTATGTTTGTTTTGAACTTTGTTTATGGCATTAATACAGCTTTCCATTTTTCAAAAAAGATTTTATTTATTTATTTGAGAGAGAGGAAGAGCATGAGCAGGGGGGAGGGGCAGAGGAAGAAGCAGACTACCCACTGAGCAGGGAGCTAGACAACAGGGGCTCAATTCCAGAACCCTGAGATCATGATCTAAGTAGAAGGCAAGTGCTTAACTGACTGAAACACCCAGGTGCCCCTGTTTTCCATTTTTGTGCAGTCATGTTTACTTTGTTATTGATCTAATTGCGGTTAACTTAAAAAAAAAAAGTCTGCAGATCTAGAGTTCAGATTAACATTGCCTATATTTTTATTTTTATTACTAAAATATTTACACTTAGACTTTGATTCCACTGTAATGAATTTTGTTATATAACTTGAGGTAAGAGTAAGCATCTATTTTTTTTTGTTGTTGTTTTTGTTTTCTCTATAAAACAAACTTTTAATAAATAGCTTTTAATGAATAAGAGGGTATTTTAAAATGATGGACTAGCTGGTTATGTCAGAGCTGGCTTGGGTCCACCTTTGAGAAACTTAGATTAAAAAAAGGTCAGCATAGGATAGTAGGTTACATAGGAGGTGAGGAGCGTGATAAATAATGTCCTGCTGCCATTTAGTTATTATATACAATGCATCAAACAGTTGGCTAATTGTTATTCACACGCTGTTTATTCTCACAAAATCCCATTAGTTGTATTTTATCATCTTTGTTTTCAAAATGTCCAGTGATGTTAGTAAATTAGTAAGTTAGTACACTTATCCAAGGTCAGTAAACTAGAGAATGTCAGAACTAGCGTGTGTGAAGCACATACTTTTTAATTTGAACACTTTATTCTATTTTATTTTGAGTACTACATGACAAAACTTTTTCATTTCAAAAGTTTGCATAAAATAGAACTGTATAAAGTGAAATATTTAAATATCCCTCTGATTTCAATTTTTACTTAAATAGGACATTATTATTCATTAAACAAATATTTGGAGACTGCCTACCATGATCCAAACTCTCTTTTAGAATATCTGATGTCGTGGATGGTACATTTTTTTTTTAAGATTTTATTTATTTATTTGAGAAAAAGAGAGAGCGTGAGAGAGAGTGTGAGTTGTGGGGAGGGGGCAGAGGGAGAGGGACAAGTAGACTCCCAACCAAACAGGGAGCCTGATGTGGGGCTCGATCCGAGGGCCCTGAAATCATGACCTGAGCTGAAGGTAGACATTTAACCAATTGAGCCATCCAGGTGTCCTAGGTAGACATTTAACCAATTGAGCCATCCAGGTGTCCCATGGATGGTACATTCTTGTATTATTCAAAACTTGTATTTTTATCTTGCTTATGAGTTAATAAAACTTGTTTAAAAGACTTTCATACATCTCTGTTTTTAACCTTTATCTTTATATCTGTATCTCTGAATCTGATTCTGCCTTTTGTCTATCTCTCTCTAACATCATCTCCATGCAGACTTTATTCTTTTTAATGACTTTATAATATTTCATAAATGCATATACTCTAATTTATAAAATTACTGGTGAAAGTTTAGATTGATTCCAGGGTACAACCTTTAAACATCCCTCTGTAAATATTTTTTACACATATATGAGAGTTTTTTAAGATAAATTCTTAGGACCAAAAGTATGGAGTCAAATAGTTTACATTTAAAATGTCTAAAAAAAATTCCAAATTACCTTCTAAAAATATTTTGCTATTTGACATCCCTATCAACATTGTGGGAGAGTGCTCATTTCCTTTCCTCTTTACAAAAATGGATATTATCAGTCATTTAAATTTTGCCCATCTGAAGTCTGAAAACTGATGTCAATGTATTAATTTCCATTTCCCTGCTTTTTTCACATGTCACTTCATTTTTTCCAACATAAAATGTTTATTGGATGAACTGCAGTTAAGATGATGCAGTGCAGAGCCATTCTGTTTCTTTTTTTCACTGCCAACCCTGCAAAACCACCCCTTGGTATGCTTATTTTTTCCTGGATGAAATCTAGAGTAGGGGTCATAGATTTTTCTGAGTTATTCCTTCAAAACATTCCCATCTCAGTAGTTTCAGAAATTCTATGTCATATAAGATCAGCACCAATGTTTGTTACTCATTTTAAACCTCTCCCCCTCTCCCAGCCAGAGATCTTTAGTAGCTAAGAGACCGTATTTTGTTAACTCACCGTTTTATTCTTCTATCTTCCTCATTCTCAAACAATTTTTCTAGCTTAGTGTGAAAAAAGATTAGGAAAGAAGGACATACTCATCATCCCAGGAGAGGCATAACCTCTAGTTAGTGTTCTCTTGGTAATGGCTGTAAAACCATCATTGTTTTGTTTTCTTCTGCAGGAGGCTTTTTTCCTATCTTTGATTTTTCCCTGGGAGGGGGTCCTCTTCCAGCTTTCTGAACCTCAAGGTCACCTGCTCTCCTCACTCTGGGTTTCGGTCGTCTACTTCCCTTTTGCATCCTCAAGTTGTTTTTGAGAAGAAGGATCCCCCTTTTAAAGTAACATTTTATTAAAGCACTTGGGCCATACGGGAAAGCAGATACTTAAAATTTTTCCCAGAGTGAATATATCCATGTAGTCACTGCTTGGATCAACAAATAGAACCTTACTGGCCGACCAGGAAGACATCTTTGCGCCCTTTCCGGGAAGACATCTTTGCGCCCTTTCCCGGTGACCACCACTCCTCAAAGCAATCATTGTCTTGGTTTGTAAGTAGCTTTATCTGTTTATCTCTTATCATGCTTCTGATCTTAGCTTCCTCTCCTTTAGTATGGGCGAGCAGCTCTCCTTTGGTGAGTGTCTGCTTCACCTTTCTCTACCCTTGAACTTCCAACCTCTGTGCCCTTTCTAAAGTAGCATATAGTCAGATTTTTAATAGTCTTGCCATTCCTTTCAGTTATTCAGACTGTCACTTTAAAAAAATATTTCATTTATTTATTTTTGCAAGAGAGAGAAAGTGCCAGTGGGTGAGGAGGGGCAGGAGGAGAAGCAGACTCTCTGCCAAGCAGGAACCCGATGTGGGACTTGATGCCAGAACGCTGGGATCATGACCTGAGCTGAAAGCAGAAACTCAACTGACGGAACCACCCAGCATCCCCCAGGTTATTTTGTCTTTTTTTTTTTTTTTTTAGATTTTTATTTATTTATTTGACACACAGAGAGAGATTACAGGCAGGCAGAGAGGCAGGCAGAGAGGGGGGGGGGAAGCAGGTTCCCTGCTGAGCAGAGAGCCTGATGTGAGGCTTGATCCCACGAGCCTGAGATCATGATGTGAGCCAAAGGCAGAGGCTTAACCCACTGAGCCACCCAGGTACCCCTGTTATTTTGTAATTTTATTGTTCATATATTGAGTTTAAATCTATCATCTATGATTTGTTTAAAAATTTCCCAGCTCTTTTATGTCTCTTCTTCTCTCCTTCTTTTCAGTTACTCAAGTATATTTGTTATTACATTTTCCTATTCTGTCATAGTTTCACATTCTTCTGCTACTTTTTTTTAATTGATTACTTTAGAGATTACAACAGGCACAAACTTCTTCACCTCTTCATGAATCTACCTCTTATGCATTCCAAGTTATGCAGAAGACTTAATTCTTAAAAAAAATTTAATTCCATTCAAGACCTCTTACCTTTGTGTTTTTGGTTTCATGTATTTTATTTCTACCTCAAATCCTCAGTACATTATTTTAAAATTCAGATTTGCCTTCAGTTACCCATACAGTCACCACTTTTATTACACAGCCACATCACTCTTTCCTGTATTTCCATTCTCTGCCAAGTATTCTGTTCCCTCTGCCTGAAGAAATCCTGTTTGTCCTTTCATCTTTTTAAGTTTGATTGGCAAGATGATTTATTTATGTCTCATTTTTACCGGGGAATGTTTTTATTTGGTATTTGGCTCCTAATTAGCCTTTAGCAATATGTTTTATTGTTTTCTATTGTCTGTCATTTCTTTTAAGAAATCAACTTTTAGGGGCACCTGGGTGGCTCAGGGGGTTGAGCCTCTGCCTTTGGCTCAGGTCATGGTCTCAGGGTTCTGGGATCGATCCCAGCGTCAGGCTCTCTGCTCAGCAGGGAGCCTGCTCCTCCCTCCACTTGCCTCTCTGCCCACTTGTGCTCTGTCAAATAAATAAATAAAATCTTTAAAAAAAAAAAAAGAAGTCAGCTTTTAGTTGCAAAATTGCACCTCTGAAGGCAAATATCTCTCTTCTATTTTTATTTGGTATTGTGTAGTTTTATGCTGATATACTTAGTATAGATTTTTAGTTTTTTGTTTACATCCTCTTTGGAGTGAATAATATGTATTTAATCTTGTGACTTGATGTGGTTTATCAGTTCTGCAAATTCTCAACTATTAGATCTTCTGATATTAATTGTGTCATTCTTTCTCTTGAATTTTTCTGAGATTCAAGTGATATCTATGTAAGATTTTTCCATCTTGTCTTATGCAACTTTTAGATTTTTAACCTTTTCTATATTCCGTGTTTTCTCCTCTTTGTACCATAGTCTGGGTATCTTCCATTGGCTTATTTTTAGAGCATGAATCCTCTTTGCAGCTATAAATTAATTCCATCAACTGCATTCTTATTTTCAATCAAGTATTTCTCACTTCTAATGTAACTTGAATTCTCTTTTATAGTCTGCATTCCTTTTGAGAAATTGTCTGTATTACTATCTCTTTTCTTAAACATAGTTAATCATACTTACATGATATCCATATCTGATAACTAAAATATCTGAATCACCTTGAAGATCTCTTTCTATTTTATAGTTTTGTCTCTGCTGCTGCCCCTCGGAACAATTTGTTACTTAAACTGTAACCCCTGGAGGATTTTACTAGTTGCCAAGCACATTTAGATATGGCCTTAAAAAATACTGATACTGACAACAGGTCTTTGGGGAGAAGGACGATGTACAACCGTGAAGCTGGGCAGCTGGGTTTGCCCGGCTCACTCAGGGCGAATTGCCGCCTGCTTCAGGGAAGCCGAGCACCTGGGAAAGCCCGGTCAGCTCAGGGTGGAACGAAAACCGCCTGCTTCCCTTTTCCGTTATCGCTCCTTTCTCTTCCCAGAAGTGCCCGTTGTTAGTTAGATGAGTCCTTTGAATGTGCTTGTTTAGCTATAAACTTTATCCTCGCTCTTGCTTGTCTGCAAGACGGGATTAACGTTTGACCTTCATCAATCCTTCTGTTGGCTATTGCTTTCTATCCAATAAAAGTGAGACTGTGGAGTTGCTCGGGGCAGCAGTCCTTGTCGACTGTTGTCCCCTGCTCCCACTCTTTCCAAGCTGACTTGTTTGTGCCTAATTCTTCTCCCATCGCCGACTGGAAGCGGCAGTCTCATGTCATCTTTTGATATACTTGCTATTTTTTGCTTAAATGTTAAGCATTATAAATTAACTGTAAAGGCTTTAAATATGCTTTATTTCCTTATAGAATATTTTCTTATTTTCTGCTAAGTAGTTAGACCACAATAGGATCTCATTAATGCAAGCCATGATTAAATATATTTCAAGTTAGTTTTCAATGTCCATCAGAAGTTTTGTATTTCAAGACTGCTTTTATTCATGGAGGGTCATCTTTAAGTGATTCAAACTGAAAACATGAGATTTTCACAAGGGTCTCTCCAACTTGGTGAATCCTTATTCAGTTTTATTCTCTTCCACCAGGTAAGGCCGCTCAACAATCTGCTTACCTTCTCAGCATCTTAGCAGCTGCATTTTCAGCTTCTCTCCCTCTCAAAAGAAGTGCGACGTTTTGAGGAAAAAGAGTATCGGATTGTCTGATTCCTTCTCTCTACTTTG
The DNA here is from genome assembly GCF_020171115.1 of Neogale vison. Classification (NCBI taxonomy): domain Eukaryota; kingdom Metazoa; phylum Chordata; class Mammalia; order Carnivora; family Mustelidae; genus Neogale; species Neogale vison. The sequence goes on along the minus strand of NC_058093.1, from coordinate 92,041,313 downwards.
CTTCACTCCTGGATCATGGACACAAAGTCCTGATTTCCCAGTATCCCTGAATTCCATTTTTTTCCCCTCTTCTATAATATACCTAAAAGCTCTGCAAAGATTTTCTATCCTAAAGCAGCTGCCCCTTTCCCTTTCTTTATTCATTTCTTAGTCTTTCTACTCTCACTTCTGTTACAGGTGAAAATTATCATGGGATATATATATTGGCCTCAGGGAATTTCCTTTCTATGGAATCTCAGTCCCTCACATTTATGCTGCCTTTATATTTCTTTAATACCCTTAATCTGATGATTTTTGTATTTGATCCAACTTTTCTAGTTAGTTTTGATGAGTACATTGGTCTACCTTAGGCTAACCTATCATAAGTAAAAGATTATAGGTTTCCTTTTGTGATAATCCCAGTGTGATTCTCCTTCCTGTGATCCACTTCTACTGAACTCTGGAGCCCTGCATTCTATCTCAGGTAAAGAAGAGGCACCCTCTCAACCCACTGAAAAGCTACTCAAGTTGTACTAACCATTCTCTCTAGAGATATTTTCCACAAGTCCTCTTCAAATTCACCTCTGCTCAGACCTGAGAAGAGCGCTTGGCTCCTGTGGGGAACACATTTTTGGCTCATGCTGTGCTCATCTCTTCATAGCAAGCTGTTTAGAAGGAGGGATACTTGAAGCCTATTATTTTGTCATAGTTTAATGAGTTTCTCTGGAAATTTTGAGAGAGAAAAGTTGTATTTGTCATTCTGTTGCATATTTGTTGGCTGTTTTAAATTCTTCTCTTGAAATTGCCTATTTGTGTCCTCTATTTTCTTCAGTAGCTTTTTTTCTATTTTAAAATTGGCTTAGTATTATTTAGTGTTGACTATTTTCCAAATATGTTTTTTTTAAAGTTTGCCACTTATTTTAAACTTTATGATTTTTTTTTTGTTACAACAAGTATGAAGTAGAGGTCTAGTATTTTATTTTTAGTTTTCAAAATACATCTCCCTGGCACAAAACTGCATAGTAAATAATGCACCCATTCACAGTTATACAGTCTCTCCTTTATCTTAGACTATATTCAGTCCCTTTCTTCGACTACCAAAACAGAAGTTAATGACACCTAAATTAGTAAGATCCTTAGTTTTTTTTCAATACCAATACTCCTTATATTATTCTCTTTCCTCTATTCAGCACATGAAAGATAGGAAATATCAAATAGTAATACCTAATATATATTCTGATATTTTTCTTCTTTTTACTCATAAAGTTCTTATACTTTTCCATTTTAAATGTTATGTCTCTAATGTGCCAATGTTAAGATTAACATTTATCATAGTTTTTGGTAGATAATTCTTAAGTAACTTTAAAGATGTTTTCATTTATTTCTATCTTAACATGGTTATTTAGTTGGAAATATCTTTTTTGCATCTACGGAGTTGATTTTTTTTTTTTTCTTTTACCATCTTGATGCGATGAGATAATTTGTTAACTTTTTAAAAATGTTAAATAAGCCTTGACATTCTTAGAAGTTTCATTGGTATGATTTCCAATATTTTGTTTAAGTTTTTACATTTTTGTTCAGAACTAAACAGGATATATAATGTGCTACTCTTGTCTGCTTTGGGAATCATGGTGAAGTGAGGTTCAGAGATGGTACAAAAATGAATTCCATGTTTTTATTCCTTATTCTCTAGTGGTTTGTATAACAAAAAATCATCTCTGTTAGACCCAACCACTATAAGTGGTTCAGCCTGATATTTCTTTTATGGATAGATTTTTATCCAGAATCTTCAGTTTTCTCTAGGTGTATTGTACTTATTCATATTTTCTTTCTCTTCTTTGGGCAATTTTGGTGATTTTAATTTTTCCAGGAAAACACATTTGATCTAGATTTGATGATGTGTGAGTGTCTGTAGCAGTTCCAAAATGTCAGTGGAAAGCACATGGGAGATGCCGCAGGGTTTCCTATGCATTTGCTTTTCTTTCCATCTTTTTTTTTTTTTTAACATTCTCATACTTTATTTTTTAATTTAATTTTATTTTTTTAAAAAGATTTTATTTTTTTATTTGACAGAGAGAGACACAGCGAGAGAGGGCATACAAGCAGGGGGAGTGAGAGAGGCAGAAGCAGTCTTCCCACCCAGCCCAATCCCATGACGCTGGGATCATGACCTGAGCCGAAGGCAGAGGCTTAACACACTGAGGGACCCAGGCGCCCCTCCTACTTTTTTTTTTTTAATTTAATTTAATTCTTTTTCAGTGTTCCAAAATTCATTGTTTATGCACACCCAGTGTTCCCTGCAATACGTGCCCTCCATAATACCTACCACAAGGCTCAACACCCCACCCCCCAAAACCCTCAGTTTCTCAGATTTCACAGTCTCTCATGGTTTGTCTCCCCCTCCAATTTCCCCCAACTCACTTCTCCTCTCCATCTCCCACTGTCTTCCATGTTATTCCTTATGCTCCACAAGTAAGTGAAACCATATGATAATTGACTCTCTCTGCTTGACTTATTTCACTCAGCATAGTCTTATCTCCCTTCTTATTTTGGTCACATGGAATTTTATTTCCCAATTATTACTGTACATTATTTATATATAGGCTTTTAAACATAAATTTATTAAAGGATTTACTTTTTCACTAATGGTTCTTATATTTTTTATTTTTATCTAACCCGAATCCATAATTTTTATGTTGTGTGTAGTCTTCAGCAGTTTCTTCATATATAGTCTTTGCATCTTAAATGTTCTTAGTTTTTCCTCCCATTTGTACATTAACTTGACTATATAATTACAACTTGAGGTCTTCTGTTTTTGTTTTTGTTAGTGATTGACAATGTTGTTCCCTTGTGATCTAGCCTCTGATGTTAGTAATAGAAAATCTTGATACCAATTTGATTTTCCTTATTTAATCTCTGAAAACCTTTTGGGCTTTCTTCTTATCTTTCAAGCTTTGTGATTTCACCATAATATTTCTTCCTTTCTAGGGAATAAAGATTCTGTTTGTTAAGCTTGATCCTTCTATTTCAAGGTAATGGTTTTAGAAGACTTGGATTTCTACCTAGCTATTTTGATTTCCACATCCTAGAGTGGATCTTGTTCTGTTTCCAGCAATGGGTCTTTGCTAATTGTCAAGGGCAGGCCAGCAGCTCATGAAAGTATGTGGGGACTCCCCATTCTTTTTATGGTCCCTTGTTACCCCAGACATGACCTTGCCTCTCCATCCTTGCTCTCATTGGTCCAGTATAAAGGCAAAGACTGGTGCTGCCTTCCACAGAACGTAAGACTTTGTCCTTGCACTTGGTGCTAAGCAGCCATCTGGCCTGGCTCCTTCAAATGCAGTTCCCAAATCAATCACCATGATCAGTAACTTAGGAACTCTTCCTTCTTGTTGTGTTCATTTTGTATACTCTGAGGGCAGAAGCCCCTGATACTCTCCTATTTTCATAAAATACTTTTAGACATTTTAATCATGGTTTTCTGAAATGTTTGTTTCTTCATGGATTAGATCTTTCAGCAGTTCTTCAAAAGATTTCTGTTCTGTTGATGGCTCTCTGTTGTTTTGCCCTCCTCTTATTGATTTTCTTCTTCTTCTTCTTTTTCTTTTTAATAATCCAGTGTGTTACTCAATGGCATTTGTAAGTATGCAGCTGTCTTTGATATCAGCATTTGAAAGGTGAAAGTTAAGTACCAGAACATGGCAGAGGGGAGTGGCAGAGAAATAAGGTATGGAACAATGTGATTATATTTCTTCTCTCTGTCAAAATTTAAGGGGAGTCTAAGCCTGTCTACTATTAATTTTGCCTTTCCATTATCTTAACTTATTTTTAGCAAAGATCCTTGTTCTATCTTTCCACAATGCAACATTTAATATCAGCACAGTCTGTGGAAGCAAAATATCTTGATTATAAGATTACTAGAGAAAACAGTATTTTTTGAGGTGCTTTCATTCACTGTGACACATCAGTATGATGCTATCTTCTCTAAAAAATTACTGAATTCACAGTATTGTAAGTCTACTGAGGCATTTTTTGTATCAATAAGGTATAAACAGAACAAAAGGAATCTGCCCAAGAGTGCTTGCTCCCCAAGGAACTAGACATTACTTTACATATTTAAGTCTAATAATGTGTTTTTTTCATGCCCAACTTAAAAAAAGCAGCTTGCTTCTTGCTCAATAAACATGTTTTGAAAATCAAACACTATTATCTCTAACAGAATTTTAGTCTCTTTCCATCTGGTTGTCAAAAATAATGATAGTGACCAGGGCCTTAGTGGCTTAGTCAGTTAAGCATGTGGCTCTTGATTTCAGCTCGGGTCCTAATCCCAGGATCCTGGGATCGAGCCCTGTGTGGGTCTCCGTGGGGCATCTGTGGGATGTTCAGTGGAGCATTTGTGTGAGGATTCTCTCCCTCTCCCTCTACCCCTTTTTGCTTCCCCCACTCCACTCATTTACACACACTGTCTCTCTAAAATAAATAAAAAGTTAAAAAAAAATAATGATAGTGACCTATAGCATTAGACAAGGTTGGGCTAATGGCCAGAAAGAATTGATTTTAGGTAAAAGGTTCCTGATTTCTGAAAGCAATGGAATCTCAGCTAGATTTCTTCAAATATTGTATAATTGTTGTCTGTTTTTAAGGAGGATTAGTGTTTTAGTTGCTTTCCACTTAAGCAACAAAGAAACCTGTTTTGTACTGTCTTAAACTGAAGTATGGAGGGAGGGTAGCATCCAGATTCTCTTGGATATACCCTACTCCATGTTATGGCTCCATCCTAAGACTCATATATAGATTGTTGTTTCAGATTTCTCATCCAACTATGCCAGTTCCCAAAAGAAGTCACCTGCTACTATACCACTTTTCTAGAAGTTGCCCAAAAGTCTAGCCCAAATGCCTTATTAGCCAGCATTGGGTCACATGCTCATTTCTAAATCAATCACTAGCAAGGTGAATGGAATTATTATGATTAGCTTAGACAACATAGAATCTCTAAGATGGGATCATGTTCCTGAGTTATGTCTTTGTTGAGATGGATGGCTATGTGAATTGGATTAGGCAAGAGGAAGGCGGCAAAATGGATTGGGCCAGCAACTCAATATAATGGTGTCCGCTCTATCTTAGTAGTAGGGAAACAAAATGGATTTAAATTTTTTAATGTTTTAATAAACATTTTAATAAAAAAATTAAAATGGCTATTACAGAAAGTATAATTTGTGTAATCTAATAAAATCTAACAGGCAATTACTAGTGAAGAACAGAACACTTTTTTGGCTCATGATATATTTTAAATAGCAAGAATTATAAAATTAAATGATGATAAAGTATTGTGAGTAAGTCACAGTATGAATGTAGTGGATACTGTTATATAACTTATTTTTTTCTGTTTTGACCCCTATATACATAAGACATTTAATGAATTTCCATATTCATAAGTTGAAACACTTTCACTGTTTACTTCCTTTTATCACTTACTTTCTGAAGATGTTCTCTATTTTTCAGTAATGTGATTGCATTTGGATCAAATGTGTCCTTCCAAGGAAAATATTTCATGAAACACATTAAAATGCAAGTATATTTTTGATATGAAAAACAAATATAACTGGAGAGAAATAACCTTCTAATTTAAAAAAATCAACAATTTTACAGGACACCTAAAAAATAATGATACTTGCTAAATACTTAGGAATTTAATCAATTTTTATAAAAAATTTGAAAAATCTGGAATGTCACCTCAAAAATCTATTGTATCTTTGTGATTCTGTGATTCTTGCTTCTTTTATTAAGCAAAAGATGCTAATTATTTTGGAAAGCAAATATACTTAGAAAAAAATTAGGTAGTTATCTCTCTAGCCCAAATATAAAATATATATATACGGGGTGATGGACATTAAGGAGGGCACATGATATAATGAGCACTGAGTATTAAGAAGGAATGATAAATCATGGTACCATACTCACCCTTCTTGTTGTGATTTGAGACAATTAAGATACCTATGTGATGAAAAAATAAATTAATTTAAAAAATGTATATAATATGCTTTACAGATGAGGGTATTCCAAATACTACCAGGTACTCAGTTTTGCTCTGAGGTGTTGAGTAGGTGTAGTTCTTTGGGAACATGGTAGTGGGTATTTAGTTCTATTCCAAATAGGCTTTATGGAGGCTGACCTTTTTTCATATAATCTTAAACTTTATATTTTGATCCATCTCATTTTTAATGGAATGCAGTGAAGCCTGGAGGAAGTCTGTGATCTTGAGGAGAGAGTGGTGATATGCTTTCAGTGCTGCTAGTGCAGAGCCAACGGCCAGACGTTAGCAAAAATGTCAAGATAATAACGTGTTTGTCGTTGGTGATAAACATCTAAATTATATTATGGGCTCCATATCAAATCGTCTTGAGAGGCATCTTAGTATTTTCACCACTGCAGTTAGAAGATAACTAGAAGTAACAAAGTCATGATTCTAGTGTTGGTCATTTAAAGAACCAGGACAATGTCATACTGAAGATGTGTTTAAAAGTACTAGCCTTTTAGCACCTGAGACGTTGCACCTTAGCGTGACTGGTCTGGCATATGAAAGCACATAAATTGCTAGAGCACTCCTGAAGTAGACTGTTCTATATAAATCCACAAAATGGTGTCTCAGAGTGATGTTTATTTCTTCCTAGTTGTTGATGACCTTACTTGCCCTGAACCCCACCCAAAATGAGGCATGACAAGTATCTTCAGATTTATTTTCAAAAAACTCCCTTGATGTTAAAGAAACTGTGCCTGGCATAGTCCCTAGTAAGTACTCACTACATATTTTTTGAAGTGAGAAAAAAAAATCTCCACTTAAGTCACCTTTAACACAAAATGAGAGAAAAGTGGCCATTAAGAACTGAAGGAAAATGAGACGTATCATGAGGCTGCTGCCTTTAGCAGTAAGAACATCTTTAGTTTATACTGAATTTAAAATGAATGGAGTCAGAGCCCAGGATTGCTGGAAATCTGTGAGGATAGATCAGTGCATGAGAGGACTGAAAAAAATCAAAATTGAAATAAATGGAAATGTGAAAATATAATATTGAAAAAAGTTATGGTAGTTTAAATAGCATTTTGCTTGTATTTATTTCTGAAAGCTAAATTGTGATTTATAAAATTTGATGTAAGAAAGAATCAATGGGGGAATAGGTGAAAATGCTTTGTTGGGGGGTTATGGTATATTCTCATCAATTCTGATCCAATGGGTCAGAGTTTGGCAGAAAACTCTGAAACATTTTTAACAAGCATTCTTGGTGATTTAAAAGCAGGTGGTTATGCAGACTTATTTTGAGACTGAGAAATAATCGTCTGTGTATAAAAGTTAAGGATGAAGAATTAGATTTTTCAGGTATTGGAAGTTGTTAATTTTATGTACTTAAAAAAAAAAGATGTATGGGAAAGAAAAGTTGGCAGAACATAAAATACCAGTTCTAAGAGAGAATTTTGAAATAAGATTTCAGCTACCTTATTGGCTCCAAAATTCATATGTTGAAGCATCCTTGTGCTAGTATCTCAGTGGACACATGAGGCAGATGATAGCATCTGCGTGGCCAACTGGGAGGTTAGGCCTCTGAAAGAATAATGGTGATTCTTTAGTGAAGTCAGAGACTTTGGCACATAGGCTTTCTGGGTAAGTGACAGGAACCACAGCCAGGTCAGGGTGACTTCATCCATCTCAGAGTTACACAAAGGCTTAATATGATGAGGAGTTAGATCACAATAAAGATGGTATGAACAAAGTTTTCATCAGTTTTGACTCTTCCGAAACAAAATGGTGGGATCCAGAGTCATTGCTGAACCGAGTGCTGTGGATGGAACCAAAATGGGGATGAAACTTTCAGGTATCTAAAAATCAGGCTAGTGAGCTCTTAAATCACTTATAGAGCTTATCTTTCACAGTAAGCATAGGAAATTTGGGGTAAAAAAAGGAATTATTTCATGTTTTGTAAAATATATTTCTTGTGTTGCTTCAGTTTCATTTTAAAAACATATACTAAAGGCCTATTGTGTGCAAAGTACTGAGCTCTAGGAAATTCAGAAATTCAATTTCAGACTGTCTTATGGAGTAAATTGACTGAAATACCATGAACCCTGATGCAAATTAGACCTGTTCGCATACTCTAATTGCAGGAGTAAAAACAGCAAGCTAAGAGACCAGAGAATCATTCTGCAATTGAAGTGACTCTCCTAAGTGTGCAGGTGATAAGTAATTTTGGATAAGTTATCTGCTATATTCTTGAAATCTTTATACTTTAGACACTTCATTACTCATTCCAACATTGTTAGCGAACAAGGATTTGTGTCTACATAAATTTTCTAGACAACTGTTGCTTACCTCCTCAAGCACCAATTCCATTTTCAAGTATGATGTTTAAAATTTATTATAAAAGTAATAGTATAAAATATGGAAACAAAATCATTAAAATCTCACTATTGGGACTTCTAGCTTTAGCTCTGACATAAAGATCTTGAAAGTTGTTACTCTTAATCTTCCAAGAAGGAAAAGGTGGATAAACTGAAAATCAAGACCGAATTGAGAACTGAGGCCACAGGGCAGTGCGCCACCCTCAGATCTGGAGAGAGATGTGTAGCCAGAGAGCTAGGCTAGAACAAGAGAGAGAAAGAGACAGAGAGAGAGAGAGAGAGAACCAGAGAGAGAAAGAGAAACCAAGATCTACTTACCTGAGTCAGAATGTACTGGTGCCATAAAGTGGTTGGAGCATTTCAATGACAACTTTGGTGAATTCCTAGATCCAAGTGTGGACTAATGCGAGAGTGACTCTCTTAGGAACTGATTCTTAGGAGGGTCTATATTCTTTCCTGAGCTTTCCTTCCAGGAACCCTATCAGGATCTTTCCATAAGAATCTGAGAAAAAGCCCCTCATGGTTCTTGAGGGAGAATGAGAAGAAGAATGAGTCTTCTTTTTAATAGCGTCTCACTCTCCAGGTAAAAAGACTGCCAAAATTCAGTTCTGAAATTCAGTTCAACTTCAAAATTCAGTTCATTCCAGCTGGAGAAAGGGAATCCCTCCTTAATTTAGCCCCCTCTGGTTTTCCTATCTCAGCAAAGGGGAAAAACAGTCAATAAGAGACAGTACTTCATGGAAAGTGGTTGATAATCCTGCAGCCAAGGAAGGGAGTAGGAGGTAGGGGCAGGGAGCTATGCCAGGAAAAAAACACTTATCATGGTCCTATCACTGAGACACAGGCTCTGTAAAAGACTGGAATTTAATTAGAAGAGTATAAACTTTATTTATTTAATTCTTTTAGAGATTTAATTTATTTATTTGACAGAGTGAGAGAGCACAAGCAGGGGGAGCAGCAGAATGAGAGGGAGAAGCAAACTCCCCACTGAACAGGGACCACAGTGCGGGGACTTAATCCCAGGACCCTGGGATCAAGACCAGAGCCAAAGGCAGATGCTTCCTAATTGGAAGATTATAGAAAGCACCACACCAACAGGGCTCCAGAATAACAGTAGATTATAGCTTAAAGAGCTTCAAGGCAGACTCTATTTAAAGAGCAGTTCTTCGGGAACTCCAAAGTAATACAGGATACAAAAATGAGGACACTAGAGGAACTTAAAGTCTCTGATACCTAGAACTGAAAAAAAAAAAAAAAAAGATAGTCTAAGGTTGTGTAACTTCTAGAAAAATTAACATGAATCGTCACACTAAAGGACTATTTAACTCAGTTCCTATTACCTGATACAACATATCCAGTTTTTTTTTTAAGGTTTTATTCGTTTATTTGACAGAAAGAGATCACAAGTAGGCAGAGAGTCAGGCAGAGAGAGAGGGGAGGAAGCAGGCTCTCCACGGAGCGGAGAGCCCGATGCGGGGCTCCATCCCAGGATCCTGGGATCACGACCTGAGCTGAAGGCAGGGGCTTTAACCCACTGAGCCACCCAGGTGCCCCAAAATACCCAGTTTTCAACAAGAAATTATAAGACATTTTAGAAAGCAAGAAAAAGCTCACTCTGAGGAGGTAAATATTTTATAAAGAAAGTAAGGGCATCAGTGAAGGGATAAATGAAGGTAAAATAAAAAGTATTTAATTTTTCTCATTCTTAATTTAAAATATAACAGCTTGCTTAAAAAACAATAGTAAAAATGTTTTACATGATTATAGTATATGGATATGGATAAATGAAAGAAATGAACCACAATGTCACAAGAGACGAGAGAGGAATGACAATTCCTGTTTCAAGGTCCCTGCACCATATATGTAGTGGTACAGTTTATTTGAAGTTTCACTTAGTTAGTTAAAAATGGGTATTGTAAACTCCAGGGTAAACTCTAAAAATAATAAAGAAATATAATGGATATGTTAAGAGAGGTGATAGAATTGAATCATGTAAAATGTTCTATTAAAATTAGAGAAGGTAGAAGAAAAAGCGGAAGTAAAGAGATAAAGGAAGAGAAAACATTTACAGACATGGTAAGTATTAATCTATCAGTAATCACTTGAGATATGAATGGTCCCAACATATCAATAAAAGATAGATTGTCAGAAGGGCTAAAAATAAGATACAACTATAGGTGGTCTGCAAGTAACCCACTTTAAAGATGCAAAACTAAAGGAATGAAGAAAGATATATCATGATACCAGTAATGAAAAGAAAACTGGTATAGCTGCATTAGTTTTAGTCAAAGTAGACTTCAGAACACGGGAGATTATCAAGGATAAAAAGGGACATCACATAATGATAAAGAGATCAGTTCTCTAGGATCATAACAGTTCTAATGGTTGTGCCCAATAGCGAAATATAAATGGCAAAAACTGACATAAATAAAACTGAAAAAAAAATAGTCAAATTCACAATTATCAGTAGAGACCTCAACAGCCCTGTGTCAATGACTGGTAGATCAAACAGGAAGAAGATCTGGATGTAGAGGACTTGAATAGTACTATCCATCAACCTGATCTGACTGACATTTTTATAGAACACTCCACCCAGAATATACATTTTTCTCAAGCTTACCTGGGATATTCACCAAAACAGACCAAGTGCTGGTTCATGAAATATACCTAACACATTTAGCACTAGAAATCATACAAAGTATTTATTATGCTAAGTGAAAGAGGCCATACACAAAAAGCTACATATTACTCATCTTTTACAGAATTTAGTTTGGAACACTGATTAGAATTGCATTAGATTTATATACATTAAAAGAATGATCATATTTACATTAATGAACCTTTCTATACATGAATATGATATGATCCCAAACTGAGCTGTATATACTAATCTTATAAATTTATTTCTAGATATTTTGTAGGATTAAAAAAAGACTTTTGGTGTATGGATTAAACTCTTATTTGTATTATTTCATAAGTGATCTATGAAATTTACATTAGATATAATTTTTTATCTGAGAAACTTGAATTTTTTATGTAAAGGGGTATGTCATGTGAAAATTGTATTTTGGTCTTCACTTCCCAAAAACGTTGAATAGTTCATCTTGCTACTGTATCCATATGAGGAGACCAAAACTCTAGGAACCAATTGCTTTTATTTAGGGAAGTAATATATTCCTTTCTGTTGTGCCCCTCTGTTTTCATATTGTTATGCTTTTAAAAATGACCCTGTCATAATTATGAGAAACCATGGCACCTATGTGTATTTTTATTTTTCTTCCGATCACTTTTGCTGTGTTCTGTTCTTTCTATTATATGCTAAAGAGGCAGATTTGACATGTTTTATTTTCCATTGCCTCATTATTTTTTAATTCATTACTCTCATATCTGAGCATTTTTATTTCCCTTCTATTTCTTGGTTTGGGTTTACTTCTGGTAATTTTTATAACTTCTATGTTGGATATTTAATGCATCTTCAGTTTTTCTTCTTTTCTAGTGAATGAATTTAAGGTTCTATATTTCCAAGGGAAATATAGTTTAGTCTAATATGCAAGTGTCAGTATGGTCATTTTCAAAACCATTCAGGTCTCAATAATTTCCAAAATATGTTCTAATTCCATTTTGGTTTCATTAGATATTTAGAATATATAAATTTTCTAAACATGTATTTTTATGTTATCTATTCTGTTGGTTCTATTCTATACCAATTATTGGTATAATTGCCCTGTGGTCCAAAACATGGAATGTATGATAATTTTTTGAAGTGTGTCGTAACTTGTTTTTGGCCTTAAAATGTAGTTAATGTACATTAAATTTTCATGTGTACTTGACAAAAAATGTATATTCTGTAATTGTTAGCTGTAGGGATCTATGTGGTAAGTCTTTGAGTCCTTGCATACCTGAAGTTATTTTCCTTTGAGACTTGCAATGATAGTTCTACATTTCCTTGTATATCAGGTTGTTTTGAGCATGCTGATGTCGATCTGATTCATATTCCTTTTGGTTCTATGCTTTCCCTTTTAACATACTTTAAGATTTTTAGAACTTATTTTGCTTCTGATGCTTTTAAATTATATAATTATCTATCATTTATCTGTCCTATTTTATCTATGCATTTGTAGTTGTATTTTCCATCCTTTTTGTTCTTTAATCTTTAAATCATAATGATTTAGAAATTTTTAATTCTGGAAAAAATTTGGTCAATATTCATTTAAATATTTCCTTATTTTTTTTCCCCTTTTCTTTTGGACAGCTAGCAGCACATGGCCACTGACATACATGTCTAGTTTTCATAGCTCTTAATTCTTCCTTTGATACTTTCTTTTAATTTTTTAAAAGATTTAATTTAATTATTTTTCAGTGTTCCAATATTTATTGTTTATGCACCACACCCAGTGTTCCATTCAGTACGTGCCCTCCACAATACCCATCACTGGGCTCACCCAAGCCCCTGCCCCATCCAAAACCCTCTGTTTATTTCTCAGAGTCCACAGTCTCTCTTGGTTTGTCTCCCCCTCCAATTTTCCCCAACTCAATTCTCCTCTCCAACTCCCAGTATCTTCTGAGTTATTCCTTATGCTCCACAAGTACGTGAAACCATATGATAATTGACTCTCTCTTCTTGACTTATTTCACTCAGCATAATCTATTCCAGTCACGTCTATGTTGATACAAAAGTTGGGTATTCATTCTTTCTGATGAAGGCATAATACTCCACCATATATATGGACCATATCTTTATCCATTCGCCTGTTGAAGGGTATCTTGCTTCTTTTCACAGTTTGGCGACTGTGGCCATTGCTGCTATGAACATTGGGGTACAGATGGCCTTTTTTTTCACTACATCTGTATCTTTGGGGTAAATACCCAGTAGTGTAATTGCAGGGTCATAGGGTATCTCTATTTTTTAATTTCTTTTTTAATTTTTAAACATTTTTTAAAATTTATTTGACAGAGAGAGAGATCACAAGTAGGAAGAGCAGCAGGCAGAGTGAGAGAGGGGGAACCAGGCTCCCCACTGAGCAGAGAGCCCAATGTGGAGCTCAATCCCAGGACCCTGAGATCATGACCCAAGCTGAAGGCAGAGGTTTAACCCACTGAGCCACCCAGGCACCCCTATTTTTAATTTCTTAAGGAATCTCCACACTGTTTTCCAAAATGGCTGCACCAACTTGCATTCCCAACAGTGTAAGAGGGTTCCCCTTTCTCCACATCCTCTCCAACACTTGTTGTTTCCTGTCTTGTTAATTTTGGCCATTCTAACTGGTGTAAGTTGGTATCTCAGTGTAGTTTTGATTTGAATCTCCCTGATGGCCAATGATGATGAACATTTTTTCATGTGTCTGTTATTTGTATGTCCTCTTTGGGGAAGTGTCTGTTCATACCTTCTACCCATTTTTTGATGTGATTATCTGTTTTTTGTGTGTTGAGTTTGAGGAGTTCTTTATAGATCTTGGATATCAGCCCTTTGTCTATAGTGTCATTTGCGAATATCTTCTCCCATTCCTTGGGTTGCTTCTTTGTTTTGTTGACTGTTTCCTTTGCTGTGCAGAAGCTTTTGATCTTGATGAAGTCCAAAAGTTCATTTTTGCTTTTGTTTCCTTTGCCTTTGGAGACATGTCTTGAAAGAAGTTGCTGTGGCCAGTGTCAGAGAGGTTACTGCCTATTTCTCCTCTAGGCTTTTGATAGATTCCTGCTTCATGTTGAGGTCTTTTTATCCTTTCTTGATGAATTCTGAGACACATCTTTGAGTAAATCATCCAGTTCACTATTTTGTTCATTATTCTATTGTTTAGCTGTATTCAATTTGTTACATAAACCCCTGTATTGAGTGATTTATTTTAACCACTCAGGATTGTCATCCCACTTAGGATTTAATGTGTGCAATAGAAACTTCATCACATCATTAAGTGTCCTTTGGCTTAACCAAAGGACACTTAATTTTATTACATATAATAAGTCCAGAGATAGATTGTTCAGGAGTTGTGAGGTGGATTTATAATTCCAGCACTGACTCAGGCTCCTTCTGTGTTTTTCTGCTCAGCTTTTACTATCCTATGAATTTTGTCTTCATGTTTCATCTCACTTAGTATCAACTCCAGCACTGCATCTTTATCCCAGGTAGGAAGGAGAGGGGATGGCAGAGGGCAAAACATACTTCTTTAAAGAATTTGTTGTAGAGGCCCCTTCTAGTAATTCCTTCTTTTGTATCATTGGTCATTACTGTCTCACAAATAGCTTCAGGGAACCCTGGAAAATATAGCTAGTTGGCTGAGCATAAGTCCACTCTGGAAAATAAGTGGACCCAGGTTGTTAAGAAGGGAAAATGGATATTAAATAGTCAAATGACAGTGTCTTCACCAATGTTTAAAAAATATGGTTCTGGGATTTAGTAAGTTTCCTGATCTAAATATTCATATTTTTAGGTCAAAAATGTTCTTTTATTATGTTTTTATATTTTTCTCTGTCCTCCCAATGATAAATAATTGTTGAATTTTCTGAATCTCTCCTCTGTGTCATTTATTTCATCTTCCCCATGATTTTTCCCATCCCTTTACATTATATTTCTTGAGAATTCTATAATTCAATCTTCTATATTAATTCAGTCCTCAATTCTGTTTATTTAAACTTTCTATCAATAGCATTAGTAACTTTTCTTAATTTTTAAGAACTTTTCTTATGCTATGATTATTCTTTTGTCATAGGAATGAGATCTTATCTTATAATTTTTTATAAAAGATTTATGAGGATACTAACTTCATAATTTTAAGTTATTTTATGACTTATGAATTAAAAGTTTTCATCAGCATGTATTTTTCTGCTATTAGGTCAGTCTTATTCATCTTATTCATGCTAATGATGTTCTCCTAAGGTCTGGGATTCTTGGTTACCATTTATGTTTACATTATTTTTTAAATAAGGAAATAATTTATTAGTTTTGAAAAGTAAATGGCAATTCTCAGAACACTGGAAGTCATGACTCCCCTAGACTATGGGGAAGTTGTGGCTTGAGGTACTTGGGAGATTCACAAGTCTGCTTTCTGTGTACCAGATCCATCTCCTTGGAAGGACACTTAGTTTGCCACCTCCCTTTTTTTCTGTCCCCATGGGCTCATCTTATCTGTTCTATGTAGAAGAGCTGTGTGATCTAGAAAATATTCTTTTCTGCCTCTAGCCTGTGAGCAAAAACTACTTTTATCTGCTTTAACACTAAGTCCAACCATTCTTTAATGTTTTAATTAACTACCCTAAAGGGGCTTTGTGGGGCTTCTGCTTCCTGAACCTGTTTTCCAGGACCAAGGGCTTTTCTCCTGCTTTTCAGCAGTCTCCTGTCTCACAGGGCTGGGGCAGCTGTGTTTTCATACAAAATAATTTTGTATCTTGCAGGTATTTCTCAATGTTTCTGCTCCAGTGATGTTGCTCAGTTATCCAGTGCTATTGGGGATGTGTTTTTCTTCTGGATATGGCTCTTCCTATTTTTAAGTGAATCTTTAGGAAGAAAGATAAATATGTATGCCTGGTCAATCATCTGGAATCAGAAATAAAAATGTCTTTGCACTTCTTTTCAGCAAGAATCTCATCTTCATTATCCAAAGTTGGGCGGGAGGGGGGACGGAGAGTGAGATAGAAGTAATTTTGCACAAAAATGGTCCGAAGGGGTGAATAAAAAGGGCATGCAAAGGAAACTCCTTACAATTTTCAGGTAATAACAAGGAGACCCACATGGCAGAGGAAGTTTATATTGTACCATTAGAGGTGGTTAGGAGATGGGAGTGGTAGCACGTGATGAGACAAAAAGTCTCTTTGTTAAAGTAGCCTTTAGAAATATAATTTACGGTAAGAAAATAAATGATGTTAGGTGTTGGGATCTTAACTGGGATCTTAAACTTATTTTATAGGCTTAAAACACAAATATAGTAAATATTAGCATTTGCCATTATATAACTAATGGACACAGTTTCTTTAAGAACACCATCAAAATATATGATGCTATAAAGTCTCTTATGGATAAACTGATGGTTGGATGGTTCCTAGGGAAGAGAGGTTTTTGGACTGTGGTTTTATCCTAGGATGATCATGTGTCCTAAGGAAAACAAAAAATCTCTGTTTAGTTTGGCCTACTATAACAAAATAGCATACATAGGCTGGATGGCTTAAACAACAAACACTTATTTTTCACAGTTCTGGAGGCTTGGAAGTCTAGATCAAGGAACTGGTAGATCTAGTGTCTAGTGAGGACCCTCTTTCTAGTTTGCAGACTGGCATCTTCTCATTGTATCTTCACAGGGGAGGGAGAGAGGGAGAAATGAGCAGAGCGAGAGAGAGAGAGAGAGAGAGAGAGGAAACAACTACTCCTAATTATAAAGGCACTAATCTCACTCATGAGGGCCCGACCTTTATGACTCCATGTAAACCTCACAAAGGCCTTACCTCTTAATACCATGATATTGAGGACTAGAATTTCAATATATGAATTTGAAGGGCATACAGCATTTAGTCTACAACAGGCTCTTATTAACCAAATGTGCAAATGATTTTAACTGGGAAGCTAATTATTACTTGAGAGCAGGCATCAAAGAACTTAGTTCTTGAACGTATAATGTTCATAAAATGGAGTGGATCCCCTCAGTAAACCAAATAACAAAGCAGAAAGTTGCTTGGTTAATACATACTTATTTCTCAATAAAGTAAAAAACAACAACAACAACAACAGAAGCACTCACCAGATTTGTTGGAGATATAATCACATATCCTTCGGGGGAAGATTTTAAAAAAAATGTGTTTTACTTGTTTGGACTTGATAGTTTACTTTTCTCAGCTACATGATTCCACTAATCATACCACTTATGATTATTTTCTAAAATCAAATTTCTCCTCTAGTTATTAAGCAACTCACAGTATTCATTCATTAAACTCTTTGTTGACCCTCAACCTCTGATTTCCATATTTCCACCACACCTTGACAGCTGCATGACACTTCTACAATATTCAATAGCTCAACATTCAATAAGAGCCCATCTTGTGTTTGCCTCTGAGAATTGTTTGTTAATGATTGTTAATGAAATGATTGTTAATTTCATACATAGTATAGGGATTTCTGTCACACATTCTGAAGGTGTTGTCCTCTTAACCTTGCTGGTTATACCTTCTTAGTTGTCTAATGTTTATTTTACTTAAGTCAAGACTATTTTCCACAAGAACTGTAGAAGTCACCCTTTGCAAATACAGGCTATACTTGAAGAGGTATGATGTTCATTCAATCCAGGTGACCAAAAATTGATTTACTTGAGTCACCTCTTGAACTGAAGCAATAAATAGTTTGATAGAATTAAATTACGATATGGTTGATTTGACATTCAAAATAGCCATAGTCCCTCTATTTGGAGACTATTTGCGTAGAGATAGACTAAAGCATAAGAAAATTAGTATAGTCTTAAATTTTCAGTATCTTTACTGTCGATAATACTTAGACCAAACTGGATTTGAGCCTGTCTCTCTTTCTTTTCAAGTACTGACATGGAGCTGCCTATGAGAAAAGTGCTGTCCAAAAAGAACTGAAGGTCAAAAATTAAACATGGTTGGATTTGACTATTACAAAGAAAATGAATTTCAAATATTTGTTTTAAAATATTTTCTACTTCAGTTTTTTTTTTCTAAGTGACACTGGGTAAGATAGCTCACAGCTTTATTTCCAATATGGAAGTTGGAAATATGGACTCATAATTCTGTAATATCTCTGTTTCTAAATACACAGTATATATCTCTTTGCTGACTATAACTTGTGTTCTCCAGTTAGCTGGGATAAGGGCAAAGAAGATCAAGATATGTTAAGAGCAGAAGTAGAGTAAGCACTGTAATGAAATTATAGACACAGCTGCTAACATGATTTGGAGGAGTGGTGTTTTGTGTATAAAGACAGTATAGAGTTACCGTGAGCTAAAGAGATTAAATTAAGGACAAAAATCCTGTGTTCCGTATTCAAGATTTTGGGTCCAAATAGGAAGATTGGGTGAAAAGAAATTCAGTATTTGTAGATCAGGAATATTTAACTGCCATTTAACTAATAATCATTGAGAATATAGTCAGTGTTAGACACTGTGGTGACTTTGGGGACATAGCAGTTTTCATTTATGGCTGACCAACTTTTCTTCTGATACTCTCTTTATTGGTTATCCTGATACTTTTCTATTTCTTTCCCAATATTCTTTGACCATTTTTTAAAAAAGATTTTATTTATTTATTTGACAGAGGTCACAAGTAGACAGAGAGGCAGGCAGAGAGAGAGGGGGAAGCAGGCTCCCTGCTGAGCAGAGAGCCCAATGTGGGGCTCGATCCTAAGACCCTGGGATCATGACTTGAGCTGAAGGCAGAGGCTTTAACCCACTGAGCCACACAGGCATCCCGACCACTTTGTTTTTAAGATTTTTTTCTTCTGCTTAATTTATACTGTGTTTATTATTTTTATTTTCATTTGTTTATTTTTAAAAAGGCTTTATTTATTTATTTGACAGAGAAGGAAAGACAGAGAGAGAGAGAGAGAGTATAAACAAGGGGAGCAGTAGGCAGAGGAAGAAGCAAGATCCACACTGAGGAGGGAGCCTGATGTGGGGCTTGATCACAGGACCTTGGTATCATGACCTGAGCTGAAGGCAGAGGCTTAAACGACTGAGCCACCCAGGTGCCCTTGTGCTCTGTTTAAATATGGCTTTTCACTTGAGCTTCTTTTCTCTCTTACACTCTCTTTTCTTTTTATGTTCTCCTCTATGGTATCATACCGACCCATATATTTAAATAACCAGCCCCCATCACTCTCACACCCATATTCCAGTTTCTATCATCAGCACCCAGATCAAAGGTTCCAAATCCATGCTATGTCAACCAATGACATTTTTTTCAAGCAATACGAAATTTGGAGTCACCACCTTCATCCAAATTGTACAGCTTTCTAGCTTTGTTTCTTGTTTTATTTCTTGGAATAGGTTTTCCCCATTTGCAAAATGGCATTAGTTGTCTCCCTTAAGTGATTCCTTTTTTCAAGAACACATATATATGAATGTGAAATGATTACTGCTTTTTAGTTTTAAAGCTATTGTTTCACAACACATGAAGATAAACTCTATGAAGATTTTCATTGTGTCAACTAGAGATGAACCCACATGCTTTTGAAGCACAAATATATTCTATCTTGTATTTTATTTTATTTATTTTAAAGATTTTATTCATTTATGTGAGAGAGAGAGAGCATGAGCATGGGGAGGGTCAGAGGGAGATGCAGACTCCCTGCTGAGCAGGGAGCCTATATGGGACTCCATCCTGGGACTCCAGGATCATGACCTGAGCCAAAGGCAGTTACTTGACCAACTGAGCCAGCGTCCCTCAATCTTGTGTTTTAAAAATTTTACACTTGTTTTATCTCTATCCTCAACCTACCCCTTGAGTACAATGGGAATGGGGGAATTATTAATGTACCTCTTTAGTGCTCCAAACATTGTTTAACAAATCAGAGGCATTCACAAGTGGTTGTCGCATTAAACTGGTGATCAACTTTTATATTTGAGAAAGACAAAAACTCCCAGGTTCCATTAAACTCATCATTTGTTAATAAAATTAGATACATTAAGGTTCTTCAGAGAAATCTATGTTTTTGTTGATGGATGAGAATTAATTCTGTGTTTGGCTTGAGGGTCTGCAGACAGGCTGCACCAGCTTTGGTTGTCAGTGCTCGAATTTGTAATGCCAGAGTAGGTGTTGCTTCTCATTGTCAAGTATTAGAGTAAGCAAACTACACTTCCTATCAATCATACATGGCATGCATTGTGTGTGTCTGCTGCCTCTTGAAGCTCTATTAAAAGAATATAACACTGGACGGGAACTGTCAAAGATTTAATCTATCTGTGTCCGCCTCCTTCTGCATCCCAGTTGAATCATAGACTGATGAGAGATATTGGCATGCTGACAACACAGAAGAGGGGGGAAAACCTGGAAACATCAGTCATACATTGTATTTTATTTCTGTTTTGAAAGATTGGAGCTCCACATTTTGAATCTCCACATTCTAACTGTATACCACATATGCAAATTTGTGTTAGCAAAAGGAATATGTAGCTAGTTTAGGATTCATAATGCTGGTAGCAGTGAGATATTATTTTTCTAAAAATATAAAAGAATTTTTCTAAAATTCTAAAAGCTTGACTTTGTTTAATGGCACTCTGTGTGCTTCCTTGTTCCATTGTGAAATAATTTAATTCTCTTTTTAATAGAAAAGAATGATGACAAAGGCATAGACAATCTCCACGAGCCTTTCAACGGGAAGGCTATTATGTCAAATCTTAATTATTTTTGACTTAAGAATAATTTTGCATGAACATTTAAAAAGTAAAACTGGAAAATGGAAACAAAGAAGTATATCCAAATTCAGAAAACAAGCATTTTGCTTTGTCTGTAGGGATCGTCTCTTTCCTGTCATGTCACTCTAGCTTCTTCATGTGCATCTTTAAATAAGAAACTTTAACCAACATAGAGAACAAAATGTTGAAATATCAGTTTTCAAAATACCTAGCTCTTCTTAGGGTGACCATTTATATGATAGTTACATTGTAAAAAACCGGCAATCCATTACTGATGTTTTGTAAAGTCATTCAGTAACTTAGAGACACTGTTTTCTTCAAAGCTAATGCAATATGAAGAGAAATTAGAACACTACAGGATAATATACCTTGCAGTTCATCCCATTCTCATGACCTAGGGAAGATTTTAGTAAGTGTTGAGTCAGTAATTGATGGTTAAACATTCTGATAATACTGAAATTGCAGTATTCTACATAGGGAATTTAAGACCGATAAGAATGCTTTGGTTTTTTTGAAATTTCAATAGTAGTGTGCACACTGTACTTTAAAAAGTATAAGTTGGGTGCCTGGGTGGTTCAGTGGGTTAAGCCGCTGCATTCGGCTCAGGTCATGATCTCAGGATCCTGGGATTGAGTCCGGCATCGGGCTCTCTGCTCGGCAGGGAGCCTGCTTCCCTCTCTCTCTCTGCCTGCCTCTCCATCTACTTGTGATTTCTCTGTCAAATAAATAAAATAAAATAAAATAAAATAAAAAAGTATAAGTTATTTACAAACATATTTTTTCATGTGGAGTTAAATTTTACTTTCTTGTGAATGGGACTTAGGAAAACCTGAATTATGGTTGGTTTGAACATTATGATTAGGAAAATTTTATAGATGTTATTAATTCTATTGACCACAAAAGAACCTTCATGTTTCTTCTGTACCCTGTCTTATTTTTAGTTATATCTTTGAAATAATAATTTCTTTTTATAGAAGCCATTAGTCCTGAGAATCATGTAATGTTCAGATTGTTTAAATACTTTGACACTATGTTAGATCATTTTAACTTACCAACTTGAATGAATCAGGAGTTAGCTGTTTCGACATTATTTTGGGATATATTTCTGAGCATATTTCCAGAATAGACTGATATTTCAGTTGGTAGGCAGATCAGGGTGTGGCACTCTCTCCAGTGTGGGGGAGCATGATTCAGTCTACCGAGGGCCTGAGTTGAACAAAAGAGTAGAGGAAGGAAGGGAAGATTCCCCTTCCTGCTGCCTGATTGTTGAACTGGGGTGTTAATCTTCTCCTAATGGTTCTCTTTCTCTGGAAAACTCTGACTAATATAAGCATGTTACTATAACTCAATACTACATAATTACCAAAAATTATAGTGCATTATTTAAAAACTTATTTTCATAGATAAAGGCTCAGAAAATATTAATTAGTATTGGCCGTCTTTCTTTCGGGGGGGTCTATAATGCATTTATAATGTAAAATCTTGCATTATAGATTTTCATTGTGTACCTAGATTCATCAGGACCTATTCTCCCCTATGGGATGGCTGTGTGCTGCACATTATAGAACACTCCCTGCCAAATTTAACTCTTGCTTCTTTTCTGGGACCCATAGTTTCAGGTTTCAGGATACTTGAGACTTATATGTTTAGTTTCTCAACAGTCGGGATCCTCCCCTATGCTGGTAGGAAATGTGTAATTCCATAACCATTGTTATTCAGATTTCAGATCCAGAGTCCCTGCCAGTGTCTTAAGCAAAACAAGCAAGGTTTTGGAGTCCATATACTAAGACAAGGTCCGACTTTCCAGGGACTGTTACTTCTGGCATGAAGGGATTTTCTTTCTTTTTTGTTACAGAACTTGAATTAATATTTATATTTTTATTATTGTTTTAATTTTCTTTATAGTATTCATCCTCTTGTGGAGAAAAGAAGGAAAGTCTTTGTAAGTCTATTTGCATTAAAGTGACTTGGAAACATTTATACTCTAAAGCTCTAAATCTAAACATTTCCTCCAGTAATGGTAAATGATTATCTGTTTTCAGGTTATGACGGGACAAATAACCTCATTTCGTTCACATAGCTTAGTTTTATTATTAGGCAAAACCTGAAAATTAGGCATTGTTTTTCAAACTTTATGAAATAAGGAAAGTAAAGTTCAGAAAAACTAAGAAACTTGCCCATAGCCACTCAGCTAGTGACTGGCAAGAGAAGTTTGGAAACTGAAACTGTCTGATTCCAAATACTCTGAGCTTTCCACCAGGGCTTGTAGCCGCCAGTAAAATCAATCCAACCACTGAGCTGTCTATGATAAGGCCACTGGTCATAATGAGTCTTTTCTATGTCAGATGCAATGGTAGGGACTCCAATAACATTGTTTGCTTATGACAATACACACTTGAAAATAAATTCTTCATATTTGCCTTCAGAGAGGTGGTTACGAGAACTAAATCTTGAATCATACGTCATATCTAGGTTTTGAACCTAGCTTTGTGTGACCATGAATAAGTTATTTAAGCTCTCTGAGCTTAGTTTGCCTATCCACAAGATGAAGATCAAGCAGTATTTCCCTGATTAGTTTTAGTGACATAAGTTAGCAAATACATATAGAGCACTTAGAATTGTATAGGATATTTAGTAAGGAGCTTAATGCATGTTAGTTATTATTATTCAAATGATCCATATGGAAATATCTTGCATCAGTTAGTCTATAATTGACAAAATATTTAGTATGCATCAAATATGGCAACAAAATTCTTAAATTTGTGAAATGCAATGTGTTTACCTTTTTCCAAGTGGATCTGTTAATTAAAGTCCTTTCTCATTAGCAGCTGTGCTTTTTTTATACCAAAACATTTTTTATACCTTCAATTTGTGAGAAGCTAAGAAGCATATGACAATTTTAATGAGGTTCCTGTCTACTTACATGAAATAAAGATTCTTCCACAATTTTCAAGTTCCCATTAGAATTTTAATGCCTGTGTTTTACTCTTTTTCCAAACTATTGCTGACATCAGATCTGAACCTTTTACTGTGAAGTTTAATTTATATGTTGGAATGCCATGGACACATAAGTATGTCTCATAACAACACTATATGGGATACACTCTGAAATTAAAAATCACAGAAGTTAGTAATAATTTATGTATTTATCTGAAGGGTATTTAAATCCTCAATGACATTAAGTTCTTAAAAAGTAATCTACAATAACATTTTAGTGACTTGTCTCCTTAACATGTCTTTTTAATTTAACCGAAGACTTTTTCTTCATGGAAATGGCATTAATCCTAATAAGATGGAAATTGTATTTCTGTTTTTCTTTCTTTCTTTTTTTTAATAACCTATGCCATCTGAAAATATCTGTACTAAAGTCTTTTCTGTCAGATGGAACTGACAGACTTTGCCTGTAGATGCTGGGTGCTCCTCTATCCAGAGTGCTAAGGTACCTGTCATCAAGTGAAAGAAACAAGCAGTAGCTAAGAATGAGGGGTCCAAAGGAAAGTTAGAGTCTCAAACATTGGGACAAGACTCAAACTAGTACCATGGGGGATTAACTAGGGGACCAACAAATTATAGATAAAAGGATATGATAAAATTTAAGACTGACTCCCAATATCACTTAACAGTTTTCTTCAGGAGGACTCAGCAACCCAAGATTGACGAAGTAGGGAGTCCAAGAGTGTCTCTATGTTTCTAAGATTGCTGTCGATGGGAGCCCGGCTGAGCAGGGAGGAAATGAATTAAAAAGGCAACCAATAGTTAGGAACACAGGAAAGATTTTCAGCCTCTTGCTCTCCAGGAGATAAGGGGAAAGAGGATTTATCAGATTGAGTGAAAAATGGTAGAAGTGATGTCCAGGAAGTTATAGATTATCAGGAGGAGTTTAGCACTAGAAAATTGTAGACATTCGACATTTTAAGAGAACAAAAAATGATCCCACATGTACCTGGTGATCAGTAAGTAAGATGGTGGAGAGAGGAAATATGGTCTTCATTACTTGGCTTCTTGATCCATTCATCCATCAGTTTAATTAGACACTGAAAATACATCAAGTCTAGAAGTGGACAGAGATTTTGTGGGCCGGAGGTATGTACAATTTTGGTATCCTTAAGATACAAAATTTCAAATGTACCATAATAAATATATAGTTAGGTAAGAGCCTTGAAAGGGGCTCATACAATTCAGAGGTCCTGGAGCTAAATCTGGATTAACTGTTCACTAAGCTCACCTGTTATTGAGCACCTGCATTCCATGTACTGTGCCGGGAAACAGCGGCTACTATGGAGTGACACTGAGCGGGACCGAATAACTTACATAAAACCAGGGCTGAAACACACATATGTCACGGATTTTCATAAATCAAATATCCACCCAGTTATTCTGGGTAAGGGGAAGGATTTTGTTTTCAGTGGCAATGATGTATTTTTTAAAGTCCTGAGGATCTATGGATCTATGAGCCACACAGGGCAACTTCGGCTTATCACTTACTGTAACATTTTTCATAGATGAAAGTGTAGCAATGTTTTAGTGTTCAGGCAATAGTCAATTATTGCAATACAGGAGTTGAAGTCTCTTGATGGTCCAGTGATTTCATTGTAAGCAATATTTTCCTTCCACCAGTCTCTACATAACAATTAGTTGAAGTTTTTTCTTCCATCTTTTCATTTCCTTTCTACTCCAAAAATGAAATGAAACAGAAATAATGAGAAGACAGACAAATAAAATGTCTTTATAAGGCACAAACAGGACGGCATTAAATAAACAAAGTGTTTGTGGCATTATCACTGTAACCTCTTTACGTTTGCTGTTGAAAGAGAACATTGTCTTAGATGTAATCTTACTTCGCACAGAAATCTCTCTATATCATGCAGTATTTTATTAATATAATAACAACAATGCCATTGATAATAGTGGAATAATATTTTGCAGTTACAGAACACTTCTCTTCAGGAGAAGTGGGCTAACAATAGCTCTGATTTCATTGCTATTAAAACAGTTAAAATAATAGGTTTCTGATTTGCATAAGCTGCAGATTAATGGTGTTTACTGAGCAGTGAAAGTTGTACTTATATTCAGAATGCCAATGACAAAAGACATGAAAGTCGGAGGCATCCTGTCCTGTAAACCAGTCACATGTTTATTTTTGGCAAAATGATAAAAGCACATTAGCATAGCAACTCAGTCAAGCTTAATGCAGAAATAACTAATTGAAAATCCTAGAGGTTTGTGTAAGAATGAAATGAGTACTTTGTTTATTTAATTAAAGCAAAAGTAACTTTTTAATGACCCATTTAAAAGCAAAGACACTTGAAAAACTGAGCAGGAAGTTTATAGTCTTATTGAAAATTGTAAGATTGCTCTGAATATGTAAATAAAGATTACAGAAAATGATAATGCTATTATAACCTCCCATAGTAGGGAAAAAAGGCATATTTCCTTCCTTCTTTCCTTCCTTCCCTCCCTCCCTCCCTCTCTCCCTTTCTTTCTTTCTTTCTCTATCTATCTATCTATCATCTATCATTTATCTATAATCTTCTATGTATCTGGCCATTCTCTTTCTCTATAATAAGAGATGGTATTCTTCCTTTAATGTGGACAACCCAGAGAAGGAGCTGCTCCCTGTCATTTAATACACCACAAGGGGAAGATGAATATGGCCTGTTGTAGCCATAACAGCCTGCACTTCTTTCCAAGGCTGCTTTTTCCCCCTAGACCAATCCCCTGGTCCTTCAGACATAATGAATGAGCTTAGGGACTTGCAAGAGATTCAGTATCGTTTGTATTTTATCCTAAAGGAAGAACTGAACTCTTTGACAGCGATCAGTATGCACAGAAATGAATACTTTCTGTAATGAAGTGTTGAAGGTGACTTATGTCAGTAATTGATACAAACATAGTTTTTTAAGGCTGGAGAGATTGCTCCCTAGGTATTTATTTGTTCTTTCTTGAATTTTGCGGTCGTGAGCTAGGTTCTGCAGCTTTTGAAAGGGTATTTAAATGAAGAGCTCCTTCAAAGACTTATCAGTTTAATGTTTTATTCAAGTTAGTTTTTTACCCTCATGAATAAAGAATGATTAAATATATGGTAATATATATGGGGGTTCAATATTGTGATCTGCATTCTAGGCTTGAAAGTATACATATAATTACCCATTCTTCTACAAAAACATGCCATTAATTTTGAGGAATTCAAAGAGAAACTCAAAATCTTAGCAGATTTTAGGAAAAAAAAAGTCACAGAATATGGCCTTAGGATCCTCATCCTCACATAATTCCATCCTTTTTGTGAACATCCTACATTTTGCCTTGGCAAATGTTATTTATTCCTCTGGATATTTCCTTCTACCCTATGAAATCCAATGACCAAATTCATGTTTGGATTGTCTCTAATGGTTAGATGGTTTTATTTTCAACTATAGCATTTATAAGGCATTTTGTACCCATTTATCACTACTAAGAAGGCAGCCCATCTTTAGGCAGAGAAGAGAATGCTTTCCATATGTTATCTTATTTTTACTCACTGAACATAGACTGACAGACAGTAATGATTATTAGGTATACATACATAGGTTCACCCACATTTTGTTTTGATTTGTCTATTTGTTTGTACACACATGTAATGTAAAAACCAAAAATTTAAGTGAAAACAGTGCAGGCAGAAAAATTTAAAGAAGAAAGTCATAGTTCCCTGAAATCTCATTGACTAAATATATCAGCACGAACATATTGTATAGCATTCTTTCATACAGAAAGAGAGCTGAACACACACACATTTTTAAATTTTTAATTAATGGGATTACATTTATTTTTATTTATTTATTATTTTTAATGAGATTTTATTTATAACGTGATTTTCTTATGGGCCCATCTGCTCTGGCTGTGGTTTGCCATCCTTTCCGCCTTCAGTGTATTCACCATCACTCACACCTGAGATTACCTAATGTGTATCCTTCCTTGTTTTTTCTTAGGCCAACTCAATCCTACATACAATGATACTTACACAGATTTGTTTCCTGCTTTTGTTCTCATTTTGTATATTTAGTTTTGCTTACAAAAAGTGGATCGCATTCTATACATTTGTTGGCAACTTGCTTTTCTCATTTAGAAATGAGGCAGGTACCAGGCAGATCGTCTCTCATCATGCTTCACTTTATTGTGCTTTGCAGGTACTGTGTCTTTTCAGATTGAAAACTCGTGGCTTTGAGCAAATCTGTTGGCGCCATTTTTCCAACAGCATTGGCTCACTTTGTTTCTTTATATCACATTTTGGTAATTCTTGCCATACTTCAAATGTTGCCATTATTATTACTTTTGAATTGCTGCAATCTCATGATAAAGCTTTAATGGATGAGGCATTGCTTCTTACAGATGAACAAAGACCATGGTTTCATGAGATGGAATCTACTCCTGGTGAAGATGCTGTAATGATTATTGAAGTGACAACAAAGCTCTTAGAATATTACATACATTAGCTGATTAAGCAGTGGCAAGGTTTGAGAGGATTGATTCCAATTTTAGAAGAGTTCTACTGTGGGTAAAATGTATGTGATATGGTGAGTGCTGTGAAATGTGTAAGCCTGATGATTCATAGACCTGTACCCCTGGGGCAAATAATACATTATATGCTAATAAAAATAATTAATAAAAAATGCTATTAAACAGCACTGTACACTACAAAGAAATTGTTGGTGAGAGGAAGAGTCAATGGATGTGGCAACACTCATTGCTGCTTTTTTTTTTTTAAGATTTATTTACTGGGGCACCTGAATACCTCAGTTGGCTGAATGTCTGCTTTCCACTCAGGACATGATCCTGGGGTCCTGGGATCAAGCCCTATGTTGGGCTTCCTGTTTGGTGGGAAGTCTGCTTGTTCCTCTTCTTCTGCCCCTCCCCTCACTCATGCCCTCTCTGTTTCTGTCTCAAATAAATAAATAAAAATATTTTTTAAAAAAGATTTATTTATTTGGGGCACCTGGGTGGCTCAGGCAGTTAAGTGTCTGGCTCTTGGTTATGGCTCAGGTCATGATCTCAGTGTTCCAGGATGGAGCTCTAGGTAGCTCTACACTCAGTGAGGAGTCTGCTTATTAACCTTCTCTGCCCCTTCCCGTACCCATGGGTATTCTCCCACAAATAAATACATAAAATATATTTTTGAAAAGATTTATTTATTTATTTATTTGTGAGAGAGAGAGAAAGAGAGAGAAGGGCGTGGGGGCAGGGGCACAGAGAGAGAGAATCTTAAGAGGCTTCAAGCGGAGTATGGAGTTGGTCATGGGGTTTGATCTTATAACCCTGGGATCATAACATGAGCCAAATCAAGAGTCAGGTGCTTAACTGACTGAACCATCCAGGTTTCCTCAGAGCTAATTCATTTTAAAAATTTGTCTTTTATTTTCAATATATATGGCATATTCATTTTCCTATTAATGAGTATTTAGTTTGTTTCTATTTTTTTGCCCTTAAAAACATTCTATAATAAGTGTTCTTTTTTAAAAAAAAAAGATTTTATTTAAAATTTTAAATCTTAAAATTTTAAAATTTAAAATCTTTTTTAAAATCTGGGTGCCTGGAGCCAACCAGGCACCCCTATAATAAATGTTCTATACATACATCTTTATTTATTTATTTATTTATTTGATAGAGAGAGAGATCAAAAGTAGGCAGAGAGACAGGCAGAGAGACAAGGGGCTGAGCAGAGTGCCCACAGCAGGGATGGATCCTAGGACCCCAAGATCATGACCTGAGCTGAAGGCAGAGGCTTAACCCACTGAGCCAACCAGGCACCCCTGTAATAAATGTTCTATACATTGACGCCTGACCTTCTCTCCCACACAATCAACTTCAGTCAAAGTTCTAACTGTATTTTACTGTGTGTGTGTGATTGCGTGATTTCTTACAGACTACAGCTCCTTGAGAGTGGTGAGAAGTTTAACTTACCTTTAATTGATTGTCGAGTAAGTCTTTCTTTAGTTCTCTGTGTCCTAAAAGTTGTGTAACTTTAACTTCTCATAAAGCCAACAGGAGCTATGATTAGCAGAATGCCTAAATAAATAAAAACACTCTTTAGTCCAAGTGACCTCTGTCAGAATTATTTTTTAAATAGAAATTTTAATTTCAAATTTTTCAAAATTCAGAGTTAGGAGCCTGATGTGATCTTTATTGATTTGCTCTCTTTTACAATAGAGTAGGTAATCCAAGAATGAAACCACCATGGTAAACAGTAGTTGCACTTTCAATTTTAATATTAATTTCCCTAACAATGTTGGATATTCTCTACTATGAATTGCCTATTCAAACCTTTGCCTTTTCTGTCTTCAATTAAATTTTTTGTTTTATCACATTTTAGGTTCTTATATTTATAAAAGATCTTTGTCTTTGTACATTTTAATCCTTTTCCTTATCTCCTTTACAATATTCTTCTCCAATTAGTTGGTCTGGTTGGATCTCAGGAGAGAGGAGATGCATGATTGGTTATGTCTACAAGGTGGAAGTCAGATCTAAGGCAGGAGAAGCCTGATGTAAGAAGCAATCTCCTGATTACCATAAAAATCAAAGCCATCAAAGAACAATGAACCCGCTTTCATGGTTCTTTCTGATAAACTGGGATTTCTTTTTTTCCCCCTTTTGTTCATTTCCCCGTTGTTGGTTACTTATCTAATACTTCCTTTAGTTCCCTCAGGGCACCTGGTTGAGGAAACCAAATAATAGAAATTCCATCTTTGAAACATCAATACCTGAAATAAGAACTGTGGGTCTTTCTTTCAATAGGGAAAATAATTAAAAAATAATTCTGACAGAGGGTGTGTGGGTGGCTCAGTTGTTTAAGCAACTGCCTTGGGTTCAGGACATGAACCAGGAGTCCTGGGATTGAGTCCCACATCAGGCTCCCAACTCTGAATTTTGAAAAATTTGAAATTAAAATTTCTATTTAAAAAATAATTCTGACAGAGGTCACTTGGACTAAAGAGTGTTTTTATTTATTTAGGCATTCTGCTAATCATAGCTCCTGTTGGCTTTATGAGAAGTTAAAGTTACACAACTTTTAGGACACAGAGAACTAAAGAAAGACTTACTCGACAATCAATTAAAGGTAAGTTAAACTTCTCACCACTCTCAAGGAGCTGTAGTCTGTAAGAAGTCACGCAATCACACACACACAGTAAAATACAGTTAGAACTTTGACTGAGGTTGATTGTGTGGGAGAGAAGGTCAGGCGTCAAGAGTGGAGAGTTTTGCAGGGTCTAGTTAGTACATTTTCCTGAGATGGGGACCAGTACAATAGTACGACCACTGCATTTGCAGTGCCTGGTTCAGTTTCTGGTTCCTAACTGTTCATACCTATTTAGTGACTGAATGAATAAGGGAATGTTAAGAGATTTTTATTTTGTTTTGAAAGTCTGTGACTAGAGAAGTATTATGCTTAGATTTACAGTTTAAAAATATTGAACTTGGGGTGCCTGGGTGGCTCAGTGGGTTAAAGCCTCTGCCTTCGACTCAGGTCAGGATCTCAGGGTCCTGGGATCGAGCCTCACATCTGGCTCTCTGCTCAGCAGGGACCCTGCTTCCTCCTCTCTCTCTGCCTGCCTCTCTGCCTACTTGTGATCTCTGTCTGTCAAATAAATAAATAAAATCTTTAAAAAAATTTTAAAAATATTGAACTTGTATGAGTAGAAAGTTGGATTAAAAGGTGTTAAATGGGAGGTGGGGAGACTAATTAGGAGGCTGTTTCAGTAACTTAGGAGCCAAAGGATGAAAAAGTCTGAAGCTAGGACTTGAAAATAGATGAGAGGAAAGATTGGAGAGACAGTTTAGTTAGGAGAATCCACATAATTGCTACTTTTTTGTAGAAATAGGCTAAATGCAGGGTTAAAAGAAAGTCTCCAGTTTCTGTCTTGGGCTTTTAGGAGGGGAGGTTTCCATTGAACAAAATAGGGGAAAGAGGTGGAAAATGGTTTTAAGTTTGAAGACTGTGACCGTGGGCATATACACCTAGAGCTTGGGAAATGGGCCCGAGTGGAGCCCTGGCTTTGGCAACCTTAATCACGTATGTTACAGTATTTGAAAATGTTGCCATGATGAGCAGCAAAATGGGGAGGAAAAGTATGGAAGACAAAGGTCAGGGTAATAGCATCTAAGGAGTGTAGTAGAAGTGGCTTTAAAGGAATTTGAGAAGGAGTGAACAGAGAATTAGAATAAAGAGGAAGAAGATTGTTCCTCATGTTGACAAATGAGTAACTGATAGTGTTAAATTCAACAAATTAAAAGGTATTCAGTGTCTGGAACATTGTCAGAAGAGTTTCAGTACTGTCAGGAAGCCAAAGGATAGTTTTAGGTAGCGTGAATGCCTGGATACAGGGGAAGATAGGCAAGGTAGAGATAAACCACTCTTGGAAAGCATGGTTGAGGGAGAGAGGCTGATACAAGTCCAATGCTTAGCATATAATAGGTGCTCAATAAATATTTGTTGAAGAAATAAATGAGTACTTAGTTTCTGAGCAGGCCAAGGCAACATGGTTATTAAGTGATGAAAGAGACATACACATGTTTGTATGTTGAAAGATATGGAGCCAAAGAAGAATGAAAAAAGAAAGTGATATAAAATAACATCTTGGAGAGTGAAAAAAGGAATGTCTCAGCACATAGACAAAACAATTCACTTTGCGTAGAAAATAGGAGTAAAGATCAGACATTCAAATGTTAATGTATTGGTAAATGGGACAGAGGTTGGCAGAATATGATCCTGTCTATTCTCTGTATAAATAAGGGAACAGAGGCCTGGCTGAAAGGAATGAGATCAATGATTAGAATGATTTTTGAGATAATGGTAAATGAAGCTGGTCATGGACAACTGGGACTGGCCAACAGCACAGGGCATTCAGATGGCTTTGGATATTAAAAATCTTGGTCGGCAAATGGCTCAGTTTTTGTGTGTTTCTCCAGCTGTGCAGGGCAATACAAAAATAGGTACAGAAGGAAGGTGAGTGGATCTCATTCTAGGGTTTTTTAGGTCTGGATCTTTAGAAGGACAAAGGTGTAAAGGGATGAAAGGTGCTAGCAAAACAGGTTTACTATAGGATCTTTACTTGAGAAAGAATAAAATAAAACCAGAAGTTTGTTGAAAGATTTAGTGGTAATGAAATAGAGAAATTCATTACATAGTTTCCTAAGGAATACATATATCCTACTTATGTTATTATAATATTAAAAATTTGAAATTAAAATTTCTAAGATGGAGTATTTCCAGTGCTTGACAGGGTCCAATGGATTGCTGAAGTGGAAAGGAGATTTAAAATATACATATACACATACACATCAATTAACTATGATTCTTTATTCGAGGTTTTGAGATAGAAGCATCAGATGCATAAATACTTTTAGATATATAAAATATATATGATATATTATCGTATAAGTATGGGATATAATACATATAATTAGAATTTGGATTCATAGATTCTTAAAAATGGCGGTGCTGATCCAGCATGAGGGGCATCCTAGTGGCTCATTCGATTAAGTGTCTTTCTCTTGATTTCAGCTCAGGTCATGATCTCAGCAGTCTGACCTCAGCATTGAGCTCCTCACTCAGTGCAGAGTCTGCTTGAGATGTTCTCTCTCCCTCTGCTCCTCACCCCACCCCTCTTGTGCTTGCTCTCTCTCTCTCTTTCTCAAATCTTCAGATCTTTAGATAGCATGAGTCTTTGGCAGTTTGAATGAACTGCCTATATATTTTGTAATTTTTACTTATTATGTGATTCATATCTGTTGTTTTAGAAAAACTCAAACACATCCTTAATAGCCACAGTGTGGAGAATCCTGAAGGAAATGTTAGCAGTAAGGAGGTTTAGTTTTGATGTGGGCACCATTTTTAATTGACTTTCATAACAGAATGTTGCTGTCAGTGGGATGACAATTTCCTTCCTTTCTCTCTGCTTTTTAGCACACCTCTGTGATGAAAATCTGACCAGCAATTTTACCTGCAAATCTACAATCTCCTGAAATAATATTTGTTCAAATAGCATCATTCTATTCTAGATAAAAATACTCCAGCTTCCTCACAAGAAATAGTGTTATTGCAAGCTTGAACTATTGAAAAGGTAATATTGCCTCCAAGGGGGTACGCCATCTTAATAAGACATATCTTCAAGACAAGGAAAAATGTACTTTCCAAATCCTACATGCGTTATAAACCACCACTTACGAAACCTTTGTTCTAAAGTGTTGCCAATTTTACCTGAGGCAGGCATTTTACTGCATTTAAAAGGTCTCCAAGGATGTTAGGGAATCTTAGGTGAACCTGCAGGCCTGGTGAATATAATGAAAACTAAAGTTTTTGTTTTGTGAAGTTTTCACAAGGCTTTTCTCCTGGGTATTGTAATGCAGCTTCCATTTTGCTAGTTTAACTTCACTATGTAGTACAGGCAGAAATTTTAAGAAGAAAATAGCTGGTGAAGGTAATGCACTAAAAAAATAGGACTCTCTCTTCACTCACCTGCTGTTCGACTGAAGGACCTGATGGTAGAAAAATTGTTAATCTAATTAAAAATAGAAGCCAGCAGTCCATAAAAATGGGAAACCCATGTCATTTTTAGAATCTTTTGCTTTTGTAGCTTACTTGCTGGTTAGCTCTAGAAAAAAGTTACCAAACCAAATTTACTCCCAAATTACTGCTAATGTCAATTTTTTTTTCCTCTCATTTTAAAATTCTAACCTTTCTTGCTCAATGGGACCAGGTTTTTACTCGAACTGGTGGAGTAAACCAATTCACACTAGCGGCCTAATGCCTTACTGTGTTGCTCTTTTCAGAGATATCTTCTGCTTACCTTCTTTAATATATGTGATCCTTTTAATCATTTATTTGTCCAAAATATATATATATATTTTAAAGATTTTATCCATTTATTTGACAGAGAGAGATCACAAGTAGAGAGGCAGGCAGAGAGAGAGAGAGGGAAGCAGGCTCCCTGCTGAGCAGAGAGCCCGACGCGGGACTCGATCCCAGGACCCCGAGATCATGACCTGAGCTGAAGGCAGCAGCCTAACCCCCTGAGCCACCCAGGTGCCCCAAAAATATATTTTTTGAACTGGACTTATACATCTATATATTGTCCTGGAAATATAGAAGCAAACAAGACCTTAGAGATCTCTGCTGTTAAGGAGTTTGAACTACAATGGAGGGCAGACAACAGTACCCAGAAATTTAATAATATACATACATATGGCTGAATGGTAGATGCTGTGAAGAAATTAAAACAGGGTAAAGCACTGGAGAGTGGCTAATGGGCTTTACACCTCTTGTTCCCTGAACCCAAATCAGAAGATAACAAAGGTTCTTTATTTAAAAAACTTAAATACCAACTTAAAGACGATTAGTAAAGTCATTTTTATCCATTTAATTTCAATAAAAGCTGACACAAAAGGACTGGTAACAAAAATATTTTGCACTTGAGAGAATGTGGCAATAGCATGATACCAGGGAAATGCCACTGTTACATTTAGTCCCTACTGGTACCAAAATTTTAATGGAGAAACTGAGAAAGCATGCTTAATGATGAAAGAGGAGTAGAAAGGATGAAACCGTGGTAATGTCTAGATCTTTTCTGTCCAATATAGTTGTCACTGGCAGGTGTGGACACTGAGCTCTTGAAATGTAGCTGGCCCAAACTGACATGCACTATGGGAGTAAAATGCACACTTGAATTTTGAAAATTTACTATGAAAAAAATGTGTAAAATATCTCATTAATTATTTTTATATTGACAGCTGATTGAAATAATGGCATGTTGGATATATTGGATTAAAGTCAGTTTCAGCTGCTTCTTTTTACCTTTAAACAGAGGGCTACCAGAAAATTGCACATTGCTTATGTGGCTCACATTGTATTTCGAACAGACAGTGCTGAGCAAAACTCTCTAGGCCTTGGGACGCCTGGGTGGCTCAGTTGGTTAAGCGGCTGCCTTCGGCTCAGGTCATGATCCCAGCGTCCTGGGATTGAGTCCCACATCGGGCTCCTTGCTTGGCAGGGAGCCTGCTTCTTCCTCTCCCTTTGTCTGCCATTCTGTCTGCCTGTGCTTGCTCTCTCTCCCTCTCTCTCTCTAATAAATAAATAAAACCTTTAAAAAAAAAAAAAAAAAACAACTCTCTAGGCCTTAAATCAAGACTCAGCAAACTTTTTCTGTAAGGAGCCAGCCAGTGAATACTTTAGACTTTGTGGACCAAGAGAAAAGAATGGCAGATATGTTGTGTATAGTTATATAACCATTTCAAGTACAGCCACGTAAAAATGCAAATATCATATTTAGACTTCAGGTCATACAAAAAGAGATAGTGGAGGGTGACTGGGCGGCTCAGTTGGTTAGATGACTGACTCTAGATTTCCTCTCATGTCATGATTTCAGGGTCCTGAAATTCAGGCCCAAGTCTATAGGGCTCCATGCTCAACAAGGAGTTGGCTTGTGGATTCCCTCTGTCCAACTGCTTCTGCTCCTCTCACCCCACCTCCCGCTCATATGTGCATACCTGCTCTCTCTCTCTCTCCCTCTCTCAAATAAATAAATAAATATTAGGGGGAAAAAAAGATAGATGATGGGCTGGGTTTGGCCAACACGACACTTCTGCCTTAGAGTACTGTGGAATGATGAAAGAGCTCAGAGCTCAGGGGTCAATATTGACTATCACTGAGCCAAAAAGATCAGACTTGGTTTTCTTTTCCCTTGTTTGTAAAATGAGGGAGTTAACATCTACCCCTTCAAGGAATTTAGCAAGATTTGATGGAATTGGTTTGGAAACCACTTGACAAAGTGCCCATTTCTAATTTCTTACAAAATGTGAGATTGTCAAAAAGGACTAGGGTGGGGGCACCTGGGTGGCTCAGTAGGTTAAGCCGCTGCCTTCGGCTCAGGTCATGATCTCAGAGTCCTGGGATCGAGCCCCGCATCGGGCTCTTTGCTCAGCGGGGAGCCTGCTTCCTCCTCTCTCTCTGCCTGCCTCTCTGCCTGCTTGTGATCTCCGTCTGTCAAATAAATAAAATCTTAAAAAAAAAAAAAAAAGGACTAGGGTGTTTGGACAGCACATATTTTGGAAAAATATAGCACATACATGCATACATACATACACACACCTGCCCACACACATGAGTTCTTTTTTTAAAAAGTGTGAAATGGGTCATATAATAACAGTTTAGATTGTTAGAAAACAACAAAATCTATGACTTATGACATGTGTGTCCCGATCCTCTAAAGAAAATGTACAGTCCCTTAAATCTAATTGCCCCCCAAATGCTTGTCACCAAGAAGCACCAAGAAGCTCTCTGCTGGTGAAATTTCAAATACCTGGGCTAGGGACCGTCTTTGAACAATGGTCCTACTTGAAATGTCTCACAACAGACTGCAGAAAATCGCTTCAATATCAAGTGCTTTTGAGTGTTGCTTGTTGGTCTTTTTAGGAGAGAATTGTCAGATCACATGACTAGTATTCACAGGTTGAGGGGGAAAAGACTGAATGGAAAATGATCCCCTAAAAATCCAAATAGCTTATTTTTTTCTTTTATTAATCACAACAGCATGCAAATGAATTTGGCAAGTATTTGCAACAATGAGTGTGAGACATGAGATGTATTCAGGATACAGATCATCTTTGTTGAATACCTGGACCATAGACTTCCCAAGAGCTCTGTGAACACTTTGGGCTCAGCAAGCACATGCGCACCACCTTGGAGAATAATACCCATCCCATGAGATGAATTCATGAGAAATTTAGAGTTAATTTGATTCCCACAGTAATACTGACTTACACTAAAGCACTCTCATTTGATACCCTCATGTGTGTCCTCTAGTAGTGTCCCGAAATTCCATAACCCTGCTTCAATTTCTGAGAGTGTCCTCACTTTTGATGTGTTGTATCACAATCTCACTGCATACTTTGGCCTTTTGCAAGCTACCATTATTAAGCATTGATACTAAGTGTCTCTATGACTGGCTCCATAGGCCTAAGCAGAAAACAAAACTATCCACTAGAGGCCACAGTTTCAGATGCTCTTGGCTCAAATGCAATTAAAGACAGGCACTGACTCTAAATAGGTGTCCCCTTGAGAATTTTCAAAAACTCATTTTTAGCACCATTGCATATGACACGCCATAATTGCCATGCAAAGTTGTTCTACAAATTTCAATGTTTCTACACACCTTAGTCAAAAGATTAAGGGCTCTGTGGAGGGAAAAAAGCCCAAGTTATAAGCTCCCTTATTAACTGGTTGAAATTTTCATCCATCAGCATTCATTTAGTGCCCAGAACAGAGCACAGCTCCAGGTACTGCTTTGTCATTCAGTGTGACTCAATTATACCAAAGGTCAGTTGTTCAAATTAAAAAATATGCACTCTTCTCTCCATCAAACTTAATTATTATCAAAGACTTGCCCTTATTATTTATTGGTCTGGTTTTATGCTTAAATGAAAAGGGTGTGTGATATCATCCCACAGAGAAGATACAGCCAGATAATTCGGATTCAAGTTCAAATTTTGAAGTTTCCATACATGGTATAAGATCCTAGACAAGTTATTTAATTTCTCTGGTCTCAGTTTCATCTGTAAAATGGAGGCAATAATAATATCTGCTTTATAGAGTAATTATGAGATTTAAATCAGTTAATACATATGAAATGCCTGGCATGGAGAAAGCCCATAAGAACAGTTGTTAATCATAGTACATAGGTAAAGAACACACACCATTGTGGTCTAAAACTTAACTGGCATGATTGTATAACTTTAAAAAAATTTAATTTAGGGGCACCTGGGTGGCTCAGTGGGTTAAGCCACTGCCTTCGGCTCAGGTCATGGTCTCAGGGTCCTGGGATCGAATCCCGCATCGGGCTCTCTGCTCAGCAGGGGGCCTGCTTCCTCCTCTCTCTCTGTGCCTGCCTCTCTGCCTACTTGTGATCTCTCTCTGTCAAATAAATAAATAAAATTAAAAAAAATTTAATTTAATTCATTTTTTTTTCAGTGTTCCAAAATTCATTGTTTGTGCACCACACCCTGTGGTCCATGCAATATGTGCCCTCCTTAATACCAACAATCAGGCTCACCCAACCCCCCAGCCCCTTCCCCTCCAAAACCCTCAGTTTGTTTTTCAGACTCCACAGTCTCTCATGGTTTGTCTCCCCTTCCGATTTCCCCCAACTCACTTCTCTTCTATTTAGAAAACTTCACAAGATGGGGCACCTGGGTGGCTTAGTTATTTAAGTGTCTGACTCTTGATTTCACTCTGATCATAATCTCAGGGGCATGAGATAGAGCCCTACTTGGGCTCCATGCTCATCATGGAGTCTGCTTGAGATTCTCTCTCTCCTTCTGCCCATCCCCTGGTTCTCAATTTCCCTTTCTCTCCAAATTAATCAATCAATAAGTCAAATCTTAAAAAAAAACTTTATAAGAACTCCAGTTTGAGAGGGACATTTTTGTTGTTTTGTTTTTGTTTTTGTTTTGATAGGGACTTTTTGTATAGTGAGTTACTGAGAACTCCTATAATTTAAGGAGGAAGTTTTCATTGTAAATATGCCTTTGAAGTTTATTAAAATTTTAAATTAAAAGATATCTTAGAAACCTTAAATGCAGCTTGCCTAACTTACTAATGAGAAACTGAAGCCTAGAGAAGCAAAGTGATTTATCTAAGAACACGAAGCTACTTAGTCACAGAACTCAGACTACAATCAAAATGCTCTGGTCTTTGACTCAGTGTTTCTTTCAGGACATCCTACTGACACAATTAAATTTTAACACACAAACGTGTCTGCGGTTTCAAGGGGTTTTTCTACACATTTCAAGGTATAAATGTTTAAAGAAAAAGAGTGAAAGAGGGCATATTGTTACTATCAAACCAAGAATGCACATTCTTCCAGTTTATAGTCACCAAATATGATCCAGGATGCCAGTTACATGGAGTTTCAGATAAATGACTTTTTTTGTTTGTTTGTTTGTTTGTTTGTTTTAGCAAGTATGTCCCATGTAATATTTGGCTGTGATGTACTTATCTGGGAAAAAAAAAATGTTTGCCTCAAGTTAAAATACAACCAGTGATCCTATATTTTAATTTGCTTAATGTGGCAATGCTACTGAGTCCCCACAGATGAATTAATCAGTGAATGACTATAACTGGGTTAGTAATTTCCACATGGAGAAGTAGGATAAGACAGAATCCAAATTTGTGACTTTTTACAAAGAAAGGATAAAAGTGTCATATTTGTAAGAGGACAGACACCAGCATTACAACTTCATTCTGGACTTAGATGTATTTGTGATATTAGTGATAGAGGTTGCCGACACTGAATGCTCTCCCTGTACCAGACACTTGACAATAACTGTCTGGAAACTGTCATGTAATGCTCACACAACCTAGATGGCCAAGGACTATTATTATCCTCTTTATATATGAGATAGATAAGTTAGTTTGGGTTTCGATCCACAGAGGCTTATTTCTCGCTCATGCTGTGTCTCTCAGGGCTAAGAGGCAGTCCTGCATTGTGGGAACACACTGAGGGGGAAGCCTCCATCCAGGACATTGTGAGTCTTGTGTGCAGAGAAAATAGATCATGGTGGATCTCTGCCATGGTTTGGAACGCTACTGCTTTTAAGTGACACAGACCACTTTGGTTCAAATGTCATTGGCTATAGCAAAAGGCACATGCAAGCTTAAGAAAATGAAGCAAATGAGTATAGTTCTTTGCCAGGTTAGAGCGGCAACTATTTCGAGCAACAGTGCCATGTACGCTATGGGGAAGCTGAGGTGCTGAACAGTTAAGGGATTCACCCACTGTCACATGGTAATATTTTTGAATTGAGCATTCTGAGTCCATATCCTGTGTTTTTAACCCTCTACTACACTGTCTTCTTGCTATGTGGGGACAGTAGCCTGCACAGTAACCTATGTCTGTTAGCATGTACACTGAGCATGTCAATTGTGATCAGAGAGGATCCTGGGAATTGTGTCATGCCCGGGGCTCCTTGACAACCTCCCTGTGAGGCCCGCTTCAGAAATACCAGGAGGTCACATTGGGGGCCTTGCTTTCTGCCCTCTGTACACTCCTGTAATTGAAGCAGAATGTCTTTTTAGTTGTGCTATATAGGGTTTTAAAAAATGTATAAAAAGTGTCCTGCACTTTAAATAAGATCCATTAGCAAAGCCCAGACACTATTAGCCAGTGAAATGACTTTTGGGTTCCAGATGTTTGTACACTGTTTTCCCGTGATTCCCATGATTGCCACTGAGTGGTTACACCTCCTTTACCAAGCTGAATAATACATCACACTTAAACTGACATCTCACCAGAGACAGAGTGCTTCTGGAAGGCCTTGGAGAGCCTGAGCTGTTGAAAATGAATGGATATTAAAGTGAAATATTAGGCCACATAGTAGAGCATGGCTTGTTGCATAAGAATGTTAAAATGATGTTATTGGCAAGTTGGAGAATACAATAAGCAGAAAATGATGATAACAGCTAGGAAAAATGACGTCTTATGAAAAATTCATTTGTTACCTTAAATGGCTTGTTCTTAATTGTAACCATTTTCCTATTATGGTAAGAAAATATAAATCTTTTTTTTTTCCTTTCGTGCTCAGGTAGGTGATTTTTTTCTTTTTTCTTTTTTAACATCCTTTCAAAACTGAGATCTATTTGCATTTTTCTAATTGATGAGAGAAATAAATTTTACTCAAATCAGCATCAAGCGAAACCAAAATTTGCATATGGTATTTCTGAGAGGAGATTCTAAGAACTCTTGCCTGGTCGTGTAATTTTACAAGTTCACTTTATGGCACATAATTTTACCATAAACAGCCACTTTCCATTCAAGCATTTAAGTCATTCCGAGCGAGGTTTTATTGAAGTAGCATTAGGAAAAATCCCTGTAGGTCCAGTCTTTGAAACTTTTCCTTCTGGAAATGCATATAAACCTTAAAGATGAGGCTGGCATTGGCTCTACATCCCATTACATATTCTTCTCCAAGCAGGGCAGGACATTTTTATTTGTGAGTCAGTATGTTATGGGATAGCTTCATTCCTCTTTTTAAGAATAAGCCTAACATAGAGAACGATACCCAGAAGTCTAAGGGTATGTGTTTTAATACACCCTCTTCTCCTTTGCTAAACGAATATACTCATATTCAAACACTGGTTTCCAGCATGATTTACTGGGCTTCAGGTGCCATGGCAGAGCCAGCAAACACACAGCTGGCCATGGTTACGAATATAAAGACGAGGAACGCAACAGAGTCGTTGTTCTAAGCTTAGCTCATGTTGAAATCTCCTATAGAGATTCACAAACTCCTGCTGCCTGGGTGGCATTCCT
Source organism: Neogale vison (assembly GCF_020171115.1). Taxonomy (NCBI): domain Eukaryota; kingdom Metazoa; phylum Chordata; class Mammalia; order Carnivora; family Mustelidae; genus Neogale; species Neogale vison. The sequence continues at coordinate 91,999,264 of NC_058093.1, read as the reverse complement.
AGCACTTCTGATTGAACTGGTTTGGAGTGCAACCTGGGCACTGGGATGTGAAGCTTCCCCAGGGGATCCTAATGTACAGCTAAGACTGTGAATCTCCAGCATCAGAATGGAGGGAGAAAAAACACGCGTTCAAGGGAGATTGGGCAGACAGGAAGGGCCTTGTTCTTTTATGATAGAATTGCCAGTAACCTGTTTTTCCTCCTTCTCTGCCTGCTGGTATCTTCCTCCTCTTTTCCCCGATCATATACCGAGTCCTTACTATGTCAGTGTCCTACATGGATGCCCTTATTGAGTCCTCAACACAAACACATGCTTTAGGGGCGCCTGGGTGGCTCAGTGGTTAAGCCGCTGCCTTCGGCTAAGGTCATAATCTCGGGGTCCTGGGATCGAGTCCCGCATCGGGCTCTCTGCTCCGCAGGGAGCCTGCTTCTCTCTCTCTCTCTGCCTGCCTCTCCATCTACTTGTGATTTCTCTCTGTCAAATAAATAAATAAAATCTTAAAAAAAACAAAAAAAACAAAAAACACATGCTTTAGATAATATTACTTTTGTTTTGCAAGGGAAGATGTGGATGGTCGGACAAGATTAGCCACAGGCACAGTGCTGCATATTCATGATGGCTTTGTGCATGTGTCTTTGTTTTAGAGAGTCCAGCCCAGGATTGTAGTTTGTTCTTTTTATGACCCTTAGATCAGTAGGTGTTGAATTTCTGATTTATTTATTTATTTATTTTTTGCATTTCAATTTGCATTTGTGAAACGAAGATACTGTTGCAAGTTTAGAAACATTCTTCTTCTAGTATCCTCTCTCTGGTGTCTTATTATTGCATAGAACCCACTCCTTAGGCAGCCGCCAGGTGGGACCGAGTATCCTTTTCTTTTCATATACAAATAATCCTAATCCTGATAACAGAGTTAGCTATTGACATTTTTTTACACCATAACCAAAGCTTCCCAAATTCCACTCTGACGTTCTATCACTGGGTTTGGGTCAAGTCTAGTAAGTAGTGAAGGGGGGCAATGAAGATGTCTGAATGATGAGTCACCATCCTTAGACTCCATGTCGACATAGGGAATTGAGATGGTGAAAATGAAAGTGGAAAGGACAGTCCCAGTTTCTACGACAAATCCTCTGTAGTCAGACACTGGCAGTTACAGAGGAACCATTTCCTCCTCCTTATGAGTAAACTTGCTTTTTGCAGTCATCCTCTTGGCTTTTGAATCTCCAGTTTCTATGCATGTGTTTGCCAGTATTTTATACACATTCAAATTATTGTTTAATAACATTCTTTGTCTAATGCAACACTCCTATGTGTTTTATAAAATAAAACTATTTCTAGCATGCACACAGATTATGAACAGCTAATAAGTGATGAGGGAGGAAAAAAAACTTAAGGAGTGGAGAGATTCTGGAAGTATTTTATGATATAAATGCAGTGGGTTGCTGGTGTGGATGGATTATCTGTCTGCCTGTCTCTCTATTTTGCTTGTGGGGGAAAATATGAGAACAAAACTCATCTCCTTCAAAATTTATTTTGTATCTCCTTAGGAAATTTTGACAACTCAATGTTATGACTTTATATAAACATAGCAGGAGAAGTAGTTTATTTGGTTTTGTGTCCCCCCAGATGATGAGAGTAGACAGTGATCACTTTCATCCACAGTGTGACCATGTTTGCTGCCAAAGAGGAAGTCACAAAATGATTCCCTACCACTGAGTGAAATTATAGGAGTAATGTCCTTAACCAATGAAGGCTATTAAATGTAGAATATAAGGGCATAAGATATATCTTCTAATGATTGCTCCTCGGCATGTTCATTGTCATTAAAAAATCACCTCAGGGGTGCCTGGGTGGCTCAGTGGGTTAAGCCGCTGCCTTCGGCTCAGGTCATGATCTCAGGGTCCTGGGATCAAGTCCCGCGTTGGGCTCTCTGTTCTGCAGGGAGCCTGCTTCCTCCTCTCTCTCTCTCTCTCTCTGCCTGCCTCTCTGCCTACTTGTAATCTCTCTCTGTCAAATAAATAAATAAAATCTTTAAAAAAAAAAATCACCTCAGAAATTAATTTAGTCCCATGGGGCTTCTATTATTCTAAACACTTTGACAATATCTCTGTTGCATATATTTTTCACAATTACTACATCAAGATGTTTCTACTTCTGAAATCACTGCATACCTGAAAATGTTTGGGTTTTAATTTTTGGCCTGAAAATATTCGGTGATAACACAAAAATGCTACACTAAATTTGAACAATCTCCAAAAGCTCTGTGTGGAGGAGTTCTCTCTCTGAATAGTCATTCTTTCTCTAAATAATTAAGGAATGGTTTGCACTTGTTGAGGAAGCCCTCATTAGCGGGGATAAAAGGCCTACTCAGTAAGAGAGAAGCAGCAGAAATGTGTTTTGGAATTCATGAATCCTTCTATGTTCTTAACCCTGTTATCTGTAGTAATAGGAAATAGCAGAGGCCTTGAGTCGCTCTCTCTCATTTAGACTCTCGGTCTTCAATTCTGTGTAGAATAAGCATTTGCTGCATTCATAGGAATTCCGAAGGACACTCTCCCTGAGGAATTTTTGAGTCAGACTCTCTTCACTGCACAAGGTCGCAATAGATCTGAAAGAGATAAAAAGGAATTCCTTCTAGTTTTTATTTTCTAAATGACAAGTCAGAGAATGTTTCCTTTGCTACTGTCTCTGGTACTGAAATAATTATCACTTAAGTCTTTTCTTTCTAGCATTCCAACTTAGACAGTTAGGCCCAATTGACAAATCATCACGTATCTTTCTTACTCCATTCTGTTAGTCTTTAACTTCACATGCCTCGTGTTCGGGAGGGGAACAGATACATAGCAAGGAGCTGTTTACACATAATCAGTGATGCCAAACAATGTTAATAAGGAAGAATGACGATGATTACAGCAAGCTGACAAAAGCTTTAAATATTCACTCTTATAAAATGGGAGAGCAAGTTGGGAAATAGCCAGGTGACTGAATATCTACACGAGATTAAAATATAATAGGACTGGATGTGAAGTGGTCTTTGGAGGCAAATCTGAAAGGAGAATTTTATTTTGAACAATAAAAGTTGCATTGGAATAAAAATATCACTTTATAAGGTTAGTCTTTGAAGGACTGCTATCTTGTGCCTGCTTAAGCTAGGCAGTGTTTCATAAAAAGATGTATTACTTATAGTTAATTTTTTCATAACTCACCATATGACTGATCTAGTCATTCAAAAACTATGTTGACTCTTCTCAATCAATACAGTCATGTCTCTGGTAAAACACAGTAATTCAATTTGATCAAAAAATTCCTGTTTAATATTTATAGAGTTAACTAGGGTGAATTAAGCAAAAATAAGTAGTGAGAGTTACGTGGCAGAGTGTGCTGTTTCCAATACTCTTGGTTTCATATCATTAAAACCATGCAGAATAACCCAGTGTGGAGCCCGGGGCACATATGGCCCCTAAAGGCCCTTTGACTTGGTTTTGCCCATGATCTTCACTAACATCTCAGATTTCTTTGTTTTAATAGTCAGTTCAGTACCAAAGCCTAGGGAGGGTATTAACTCAGGTTTAGGTCATTGGAGTTGTATTTAAAAGCATCACATCTGAGGAGGGATGTTCAGCAAGATGGCTGAATGAGGCCCTCCTTCGTCATATGCCCCTGTTAAGAACAATAATTTGGCATCTACCTCCAGATAAAAGTGTGTTTGTAAGAGCTATGGGATTCAGATAGGGACTGTGAACCCCCAGTGCAGTGTAAGCATGAAGAGAGCAATTTTGAGAAAAGATATCTGCATCTAGGCTGCTCACTCACCAACCACTGTCCCAGTGATAAACCTGGAGATAATTTCACACCCCTGAGGTACACTCCCATTTGGCTTTGGTCTATTGCCATCACCATGCACAAAGGGACCCAGGAAGACTCTTGTTCACCCGAATGTTGAGCAATAGTCCTATAGACCTCCATCCTGACAGTAGATTCTGAATTGCCCCATGAACTGGCTCCAATCCCCCTTAGTCAGAATCCAGAGGCCCCTGGAGAACACTGAATTAGACAATCACCATGGATGAGAGAGGCTTTGTGAAAATCCAGGAGTCAGGTGGAATTTCCAGCACACTATTAGAGCAAAAATAATCCAAGATTGAATGTTATAACACAGTAAAGACTAGAGGAAGTGAGTGCCAAATACGAAGACAGTGATGCAAAGACTTCAAGGAATGTGAAAACCGAAGAATTGTGACACCACCAAGGGAACAATAATTTTCTAGTGACCAAGTCCCAAATCATGAAGATCTACAATTTACCTGATAAAGAACTCAAAGTAGGCACTCTAATATGGCTCAGTGAGATACAAGAAAATACAAAAAGACAATTCAATGCAATCAGGAAAACAATTCATGAACAACATGAGATGTTTAATAAAGATGTAGAAATCATCAGAAAACATCAAATAGATTCTGGAGCTAAAGAATACAATGAATGAAATGAAAACTATGACAGAAGACATTGACAGTATAACAAATTAGCAAAAGAAACTGTGAAATACTAGACAGGAGCTCTTAAATTAAGAGTTAGAGGAGAAAAAAGATAAAAGAATTTTTTAAAAAAGACTACATGAACTCTGGGGTACCAGTGAGAGAAACAATCTGTGAATTCCTGGAGTCTAAGAAGAAGAAGATAGGAAGAGAAGGGCAGAAAGCTTAATTAAGGAAATAATGTCTGAGAATGTTCTGAATCTGGGGAGAATATTGTAAAGCCTAATTCACAAAGCTAATAGGTCACTCTAAAATTTCAATCAACTATGTTCTCCAAGACATATTGTAATACAACTGTTTAAAACCTAAGAGAAAGGTAATTTTTTAAAGCACCAAGAAAAATATTTTTCTCCCAGAAGGGGACCCCTTCTCCTCTGCAAAGACTATTTCAATGGATTTCTCAGCAGAAACTATGCAGACAAATAGAGAGTAGGATAATATATTTAAAGTGTCAGAAGAAAAAAACTCTCAACCAAGAACAATTTACCTGGCAAAGATGTCCTTCAGAAGTGAAGGATTTCATCGCCTCTAGAATTGCCTTACAAGAAATGGTGAAAGAAGTTCTTCAAGCCGAAAGAAAAGGATGCCAGTTAATAATATAAAAATATATGAAATTATATAGCACACTGGTAAAAGTAAGTATAAAGTCAAATTCAGTATACTCTAATACTGTCATATGGTGGTATGTTAACCAATAACTCTAGTATAAAACCAATAACTCTAGTATAAAGAGACAAAAATATTAAAAATAAGTATAGTTACATATTTTTTGATAAATACATAATGTAAAATGAGGTAAACTGTGATATCAAAAACATAAAAGGAGAGTAATGTGTAGAGTTTTCCTTTGTCATCAAAGTTGAGCTGTTATCAATGTAAAATAGACTGTTATATCTGTTGGATGTTTTAGGTAAGCCTCACAGTAATCACAAAGCAGAAACCAATAGTAATACACAAAAGATAAAAGAGAATCAAATCATACCACTACAGAAAATATAAATTCATAAAGCAACAGCAATAAAGGAACTATAAAAATCCAGAAAACAATGAATTAGATGACATTCGTAAGTCCTTGCCAGTCAAAAATTACTTTAAATGTAAATACATTTAATTCAAAAATCAAATATATATACACCATGGAATATTATTCAGCCATGAGAAATAATGAAATCCTACCATTTGCAACAACATAGATGGAACTTGAGAGCACATGTTAAGAAATCAGCCAGACAGAGACAGAGAGATACCATATGTTATCACTTATTTGTAGAATCCAAAAAAGTCGAACTTATAGAGACAGAGTAGAATGGTGGTTCCCAGGAACTGGAGATAGAAAAAATGGGGAGATTAGTCAAAGGGTACAAACTCCCACTTTAAAGAGGAATATATTCTGGGGATCTAATGTCCACCATGGTGTCTATAGTTAATTATATTGCTTCATGTTATATGTTCTTATTATTTAAAAAAGGTAATTATGTGAAGTGATGGAGGTGCTAACTAACCCTATGTGTTAATCATTTCACAATATATATGTATCAAATCATCACATGTACATCTGAAACTTCACACAGAAATTAATAAAGTGAGTCTCTTGTAGAAAATAAGAAAACATTACATTGTTATTATAGATGAAAACTTTCCTTTCTAAATGGAAAATGGTGTTATTAATAATAATACCACATGGGCAGAAATATGATAGTTATTTTGATAAGCTTTTTTATGAAAAAAATACTTAAAAAATTTAAGCCAAACATTGAAATTCAGTAGAGTTTCTATGGGTAAAAACAAAAATTGTTGTAGTGGGCAAGGCATTCTAAAGTTTAGGGGAAATACTGAGAGTCAGGGATAGAAGAAAAACAGGTAAAAGTCATTTCAGGTTGTAATTAGGCCACCTGTTGTATCACCAAATAAAAAAAAAATGATACAAAAGCTTTATCCTACTCTTCTAGCAACTGAGATATTTTGAGGATCATAAATTTGAGTATTTAAGTCAGACTCAAAATATTCATAGTATAAATTTTAAAATAGGCTAATATTGTATAGATGGAGTAGTTTCTGGAAATGCAATAATAAACATAAGTCAATTTTAGTCATAATACTTATCACAAAGTAGAATACTTGGTTCATGTTAGTGCTGACATGCTAGCCAACCTGTTTTCAGCTACTGTGTGTTAATCTAAGGGTGTTAAAAAATATGTACATTGAGAAATTTATTCAATCAATTTTTGTATTATATTTTAGGAGTAAAAAACTCCATTCCACGTTTGCTTTTTTCTTTTTTAGAGAGTTAGAGAGAGGTAGAGGAGGGACAAGAGGAAAGAAAGAGAGAATCCCAACCAGGCCAACTTGGGGCTCGAACTCACAACCCTGAGATCATGACCTGAGCCAAAATCAAGAGTTGATGCTTACATTGACTGAGCCACTCTGGTGCCCCTCCATTTCATGTTTTAAATGTATCGTTTTCAGGTTGGTGAATAGTGTTTTCTATATAGGTTGGCCAATTAAAGGGAGCTGTAAACTTTCCAGGGTTTACAAATACGATTAAATTCTTAAATCATACAGATACCTCTTGCCCCCAGAAATTGACTTTCACAGCTGTAAAATTGATTTTTGGGGGGCGTCTTGAATCTGATCCAGCATCCCAGCTAATTGGAAAACCACGCTTGTGATATAGCATGTCTTTAAAGTGGTCAAGATAGCAGATGGTCTCTAAAGCAAATTAAAAGCTAACAAGCCCAGTTGGGGCACATCTGACAGCAACACTTAAAATGCGAAGGGAAAATGGACACAGTTCTGCTACTCTGACAATGGCAGTCTGTTACATAGATCTGTTTCCGTTTTGAAGGGAAACCCAAAGCATGTGCCTTTTGGCAAATAGTCTGTATTAAAGGGCAGCCTCCTGCTTCTGGTGTTCTCTTTTAAGTCTCCTCTGTATTCCTCATCTAGGATTTATATACGCAATCTTTCCATTTAAAAGTTCTGTTCTCCTCAAGGATTTTGATGGATTCCTTTCTCACATTGAGGTCCTTAATCCATTTTGAATCTATTTTTGTGTGTGGTGTAAGGAAATGGTCCAATTTCATTTTTCTGCACGTGGCTGTCCAATTTTCCCAGCACCATTTATTGAAGAGGCTGTCTTTTTCCATTGGACATTCTTTCCTGCTTTGTCGAAGATTAGTTGACCATAGAGTTGAGGGTCTATTTCTGGGCTCTCTATTCTGTTCCATTGGTCTATGTGTCTGTTTTTGTGCCAGTACCATGCTGTCATATGAGGAAGTGGTGATGCAACATGGGGGCTTAAGTGGGTAGGAGAAGAATCCATGAAACAAGATGGGATAGGGAGGGAGACAAACCATAAGTGACTCTTAACCTCACGAAACAAACTGTGGGTTGCTGGGGGGAGGGGGGTCGGGAGAAGGGGGGTAGGGTTATGGACATTGGGGAGGGTATGTGCTTTTGGGTAAATTGGAAGGGGAGGTGAACCATGAGAGACTATGGACTCTGAAAAACAATCTGAGGGGTTTGAAGTGGCGGGGGGGTGGGAGGTTGGGGTACCAGGTGGTGGGTATTATAGAGGGCACATCTTGCATGGAGCACTGGGTGTGGTGAAAAAATAATGAATACTGTTTTTCTGAAAATAAATAAATTGGAAAAAAAAAAGTTCTGTTCTGTTTTTTTTGTTTTTTTTTTTTTTTAAAGATTTATTTATTTATTTTAGAGAGGGAGAGAGAGAGAAAGAGAGAGCATGCACACACAAATGGGAGGGGCAGAAGAGGAGAGAGATTCTGAAACAAATTCTGAGTCAAGTGCAGTGCCCGATACAGGGCTTGATCTCACAACCCTGAGATCATGACCTGAGCTGAAACCAAGAATGTGACACTCAACTGACTGTGCCACCCTGGCAGCCCTCAATTCAAAAGTGTTTTTATGATCTGTAACACATTCAGGTCATAATAATCATTCTTTGCTCCCCTCCCCAAAATAATTTCCCGACATCTCTTTGCCTGTAGTCATCTCCCCATCATACCCTGGTGTCTATCAAACTAGGAAGTTTAACTGTAGGGAAGAGGCTCTACACTGACTCAGTCTCACTGCTTGAGACGGGTAAGTCTAAGCAATCTGACATGGCAGAAGGGGTTTGAACATGTTACTTGTGCCAGAGACAAGGGCCATTTACTTTCATTTGCTTACTCAGCACTGGGAGGAGACATGATAGGCAGCTGGCAGATTAGAATTCTCTTTCCCCTCAAGCAAACATCATGGGTGTTCACTGGGAAGGATGATTCCATTACTTTTAACCAAGACATTTTAACAAGGTCACAGGAGCCTCCCATGGCTATTTTGTAGGAAAATAAGAAGAATATATTTCATGTTAAGGTTTAGTTGGCCACCACACAATTCAGGCACCCTACAGTTGGCCTCAATAAAGGAGTTAGTCCTATTTGCTTGCATTTGCCTTGAGAGGTCTGGATGAATATTTCACAGTATGCATTTCACTTTGGTGACATGATAGTTATCAAAATTATCAGTTGCTTAAGTTTTTCTTGAGCACCATATGAAACATGCTAGACATTTCTTTGTCCTCTGGAACTTAAATATTCTGTTAGCAAGACTTAATATATTCATTCTTTATCTCACATCATGTACTAGGAATGCAGTAGGCACTTGGAAAATATGGATTGACCGACTGGTTATTTGACAAACCCACGACACTGTTGGTTTTATTAAATGATTAAGAGAGCTGCATTCTTACCACTTACCCAGTATGCTAAATATTTTGGAATGTGACTGCACATTACTGGCTATTTGTTTGATTTTGATACATTCTTCAGTACATTTCCACTCTACAAATAGTTGCAAAAATCTGAATATTTTTCAATAGGATTATTCAGAGATCAAATTTCATTTGGGGAAAGTCTAAATGACTAATGGTTTTAATTTCTTATTTGGATACATTTTATTATAATGCAGATACAACTTCCTTTGGGCACCCTATCAATTCAAGGAGGTAACATTTTAACTCACTAGAGTTTTTCATTGTTTTACTCAAAGCCTACTGAGAAATACCTGCCACTAGCCATGTAGATGGAAATTTTAAAAAAAGAAGAAAAAAATGACTGATTTTATCTGTTGTGGAATGCATGTACTTCTTTGCAACTTAGCCACTTGATTCGGTATGGCATGTACGTGTTTTACAATGAAGAAATAGACATGGATTTTCTGCTTAGTACAAATTCTTGCTCTACTGCCCTTTATATTTCATGAGTCAGTGCCAGTCATAACCTTTTTATTGTTTGTATCTTGTATTAACTTTGTAGGAACATGGTGGCTGCTTGCTTCACAGGTAAGGGAACTGATACTTCAATTTCTCATTTGCTTGGTCAAGGACATTTAGTGGGTGAAGCTGAGAAGGGGACCAAAGCCTTTTCTGCTAGACTCTGATGATCATTCTCTGTTTACTCAGAAGCATTACTGTACCTCTAAAGTTCTACACTCCATAGTTCTTGACTGTCAAGCTTTTAAAGGCTTTTAGAGGGGAACCTGGGTGTCTCAGTTGGTTAACCATCAGCCTCTTGATTTCACCTCAGGGCAGAATCTCAGGGTTGTGACATTTAGCCCCAAGTCAGGCTCTGTAATCCTTAGGGAGTCTGGTTGAGATTCTCTCTCTTTCCCTCTGCCCCTCACCCCATGTGTATGCTCTCTCTCTCTCTCTCTCAAATAAATAAATAAATCTTTAATCGGTTTTGGAATTTCTTTGAGACATGAGTGAAACAGTCCTCTTACCCTTGCTGAAAGTGAGGACATGGGACTCTCCTGATCTCTCGGTCACCGTGACCATGTGGTCAGGCCCCTGTGCAAATCTGATTAGTGTAGAGAGGGGGAGATGGAACTTTTTGAATAATCTTTTATTCAGCTATGAACAGCTTCTTCCAGAGGCTGTCTTTTTTGAAAAATCCCAGGCAATGGTTGCTTTTACTCACCTGCTTTGCATTTTGTATGAACAATTTGGCAATTGGAAAATATACAGAAGATGAAAATTCAATAATTCTAAAGGGGGAAGGAGATTATAGAGGAGAAATATATTTCCCTTCCTCCCTCTCAGGTACTATTGATCTTTTTAAAACCAAGACACTGACACTTGAGTTTGATCTCCAAACCAAAGGTGAGAACATAGTCTCTGACAAGTCAGACTTCTGCCCCTGTGCTGGCCATCAATCTGGACTATGCTGCCAGGCCTTTAACCTCTCCATCTTTGATGCAGCAATGCATGGAATAAAGCAAAGACATAACTGTGAGGACATAATATGAAAGGCTCCCTCATTTTCACACTGGAATATCATGGACTCTTGGGTTGTAAGGGAACATTGTAAGATTTTCTAAACAATTCTCTGCCATATTTTTAATATAGAACCTCCTAATGAGCTGAGACCGTATCCTATATTCAGTTCAGCCCTGCAGGAGTAGGAGGAGGCCAGTATTGGAACTCTTCCTCAGACCCAGTTTATCCCTGGGTTTTGAGGAATGTACATTTTCAGGAATTCAAAGGGTAGTGAATGTCATTTATTAATACCTACTGTGCTAATTATTTCATAAACATGATAAACATGTGTAAATTGTACAAGTTTACAAGGTAGATGTTCGTACAGATAAGGAAGCTAAGGCAAGGAGAAGAATAACGATCATGTTTATTGTTTATCACATTTAATCAGTTGTAGAACTGGGTTTCCAGCCCAGGTTTGTCTCATTGGAAAGACCTTGCTCTTATTGGATCATACCATGCTGTTTGAAGAAACTTCTCTCTTAGAAAACCCCCTCATAATTCTCTTATCTTTTTTTCTTGGTTGAAACAATGCATAACTCTGTTTGCTGCTTACCGTTTCAAAGATTATGTTTTCTATCTTTGCTGACATTTTTGAAGTTTAAGTGAATATTTATATACAATGCCTCATTCTTGCATTTTCTTCTAGATTTCAAGCTAATTTAATAACTCCAATTTAAACACAGATGCCCAGAGAAACCTAGAACTTGTGTACACTAACATTTTTAATTTTACACCCTAAACTGAGTCCTTTTATCAGTGCTGAGATTTCTTACTAGAATGGGGGATGACGTTCTCTTTGAGTCATCCTCATATCTACCCTATGATACCAGGGCTACTATGTGAGGAGAGGAGAGAAATTTGCCCCACATGTCTTTGATACTCTTGTTTTTATATTTACTTTCTTTTTTTTTTTTTTAAAGATTTTATTTATTTGACAGACAGAGATCACAAGTAGGCAGAGAGGCAGGCAGAGAGAGGAGGAAGCAGGCTCCCCGCTGAGCAGAAAGCCCAATTCAGAGTTCAATCCCAGGATCCTGGAATCATGACCTGAGCTGAAGGCAGAGGCTTTAACCCACTGAGCCACCTAGGTGCCCATATTTACCTTCTTTAAATTAAAAAATTATCCAAGTATAATTAAACTACACTGTTATAGATGATTCAGGTATACAATACAGTGATTCAACAATTCTATACGTTATTCAGAGCTCACTGAGGTAATTGTACTCTTAATCCCCTTTATCTGTTCCACCCATCTGCTGCCAGCCTCCCCTCTGGCAACCACCAGTGCCTTCTCTGAATTTAAGCGTCTGGTATTTTGTCTATTTTTGTTTGTTTGTTTTCTTAACTTCCTTGCATCCTTATGTTTATTTCAACATTATTTATAATAGCCCAGATATGGAAGCAACCTAAGTGTCCACTGATAGATAAATGGATAAAGAAGATGTGATATCTGGGGCGCTTGGGTGGCTCAGTGGATTAAAACCTCTGCCTTCAGCTCAGGTCATGATCCCAGGGTCCTGGTATTGAACTCTGAATTGGGCTCTCTGCTCAGCAGGGAGCCTGCTTCCTCCTCTCTCTGTCTCTGCCTGCCTCTCTGCCTACTTGTCTGTCATATAAGTAAATAAAATCTTAAAAAAAAAAAAAAGAAAATGTGATATCTATTATGCAGCCACAAAAAAAGAATGAAATCTTGCCATTTGCAACAACACGGATGGACCTTGAAGGTATAATGCAAAATGAAATGAGTCAGTCAGGGAAAGACACATACCGTATGATTTCATTCTCTGAAACTATTTTTAAACATCATTTATAAAAAAAAAAAACCAGGCAGATTTGGATTTTGCCATTTGAGCATGTTAAAACTGCACCTGTGCATTTATGTCTAACCATGACATCAACCTCAGTATTCCCTGAGAAAGTCAGGCTTCCCTATTCTCAGAGCTTGGTTCATCTATTTTGCTGTCCCCCAAAGTCTCTTCCCCTAGTTCATGCTGAAGAATATTTATTCCTTCTTTACAGTTCTGCATAGGCATGCTTCCCTGACAACTGTCCCACTTTCTTAGTCCTATCTCTGTTTTATATTATACCTGTATCTGACTGTGAGTCTGTGTATTTCCGAATGTATGTATTCATGAATCTGCATAGCAAATTAGCTTGGCACATTTCAGTATAAGCAGAAAACACTTCTTCCTTTCTGAATCCAAGAAGCTAGCTAGCACAATGCATAGCACATAGTAGTCATTAGATGGGCTTACCAATTAAAACTACGCACTCTAAATTTCAGAATTATATTATGAACTTGGTTTATGAAATCCTGGTTGGTTTCACTAAAGAGAAAGATGTACTTCTCAAGGAAGCTGAATACTGAACGTCAGTATTTTATTGGGACACGTGGCACAGTGAAGAAATTTTGTGGCCATCTTTTATTAAGGCAAAAGCTAATTTTGGTTTCCTACTTCTTAATAACAAAAGTTTATAGCTTATTATTTTAAGAACTTAAAAGGAAAGAATCACTAAGATAGCATATAAATAATAAAACCATTAAAACTGAATTTCAGTATCCCTTGACATAAGCATTATTCTTAGCTAGTCAGTTAGAAAATGTTGTAACTAGCAAGAGACATTTTTTTTCTTGTATATGTGTTTTTGTATTCTAATGAGATAAAAAAAATCTTGGCTACAGTATTCACAGAAGACATATTGCTTCCTTTGTAATACAACTTTAATGGTTCTTATGGAGATAGAGTACAAAGTCAGTGCTATGTGGCTCTAGACCCAGGGCTGGCACGCTAAGGCTTATGGGTCAAATCAAACCCACCGTCTATTTCTGTGCAGCGTGGGAATGAAGGATGATTTAAAACATTTTTACATCATTGAGAAAAATCAAAAGAAGAATTATATTTCATAGCTTGTGAAAATTATATAAAACTCAAACTTTAGTGTCTATAAATAAAGTTCTATAGGCACATAGCCATAGCCATTCATTTATATATTGTGTGTGGTTGTTGTTGGACCACAGTGGAAGAGCTGAGTAGTTTCTACAGAGGCATTATGGCTCACAACTCTAAAATATTTACTATCTGACCCTTTATGGAAAGTTTGCCAATCCGTCCTCTAAAAGACATGCTTCTAGTGCTTCTTCCACATCCATTTATCTTGGGAGAAATGTATAATCCATCAACACTTCCTTGCTACACTGGACAGTCTGTGTTCAGGATCTCACTTGGTTATATGAGAAATCAATGTGATTCAGTTCTAGAGTTTCTGATAAATCTAGCTGTGTCATAAAAATAAACAGGGTTTAAATGTAGCCTCTATATTCTTGTTTGTCTTGCACATTTCAATAAACAAGGATGAATGGAAAATACTCCTACAAGACTCAATAGTATGTCAGAGAGATAATAGGAATTTATTAAACTGAAGTATTTTCATTTCCAGTAACCCACTAATTATTCCTAGTTGTCATCCATCTCTGCACCCATCAAAATACATTTGTTTTTATAACTCCAGGAAAAAGGTAGATATGGGCTGGAATAAGAAATTCAATATTTGGCTTTGCCTTTACAAAATGGTCTTCTCATATTTAAGCATCTACGAAGACTAAAACTTTGGGTTTGCAAAAATGAGGTTTTGTTGAGTGAAAAGATTTTACAAACCGATCTTGTATCTGAGCCTGAAGAAGGTAAAAGCAGAGTCAAGCCTCATTTTTTGACATTTTGCTATTAGCTATTCAAGGAGAAGGGTGTATGATAATCACAAGTTTTGCTAGGAAAGGAAGGAGAACTAGGAACTTCTCTTGTTGTTAAGGGGTGAGGGTAGATAGGAGAACAGAAAGGCAGGAATGCACAGCATCTGGCAATATCTTTGTTGTATTCTTTACCTCCTCCTGTAGGCTTTAACCAATGGTTAGGTAATAGAAATATTCAGTTAAATGTAAGGACATGAAAGACCAAGTCCTCAGTCCTCCAGCAAAGCTTAGAATGCCTGGGTTCTCAGGACACCATGTTCAACATGGCAGACTCCACACATTCAAGTACACTCTGTACCCAAGGGGGGACCTAGGTGGCCCTGCCTGGGAAACCTTTCTGCCCCATTATGCAGGGACCAATAAGGGCTCCCACAATTTCTGATAGAATAAAATAAGCGGACAAAAATTACACTGTAAGAACTCTGAGAATTAAACTGCTCTTGGAACCATAGTAGAAAAGTAGGTCAAGGCCCTAAGACCCATGTGATAAACCTAAACAGAGTGACTTCCTGCTAAAATCAAATATTTTAATATGACAGAGAGCTTCATAGCATAATAGACAATATGTCCAGAATGCTATAAAACTCACTTAACATAGTAAGAACCAAGGGGAAAAAAAATTCAAATAAGAGAATCAATTGACAGTGACATTGAAAAGAATCAGAAGTTAGAATTATCTGACAAGGATTGTAAAGCAGCTATTATAAATGGCTCTATCAATACATTATAAAATCTCTTGAAGTAAGGAAAAAATCAAAATTTCAGAAAAATAATGAAAGTTATAAAAACATCACCAAATAAAAATGATAGAACTGAAAAATAAAATAACAAAAATTAAAAAAAAAAACTGGGTAAGCTCAGTAGAAGACTTCTGTTTTTTAAATCTTGCATATAACCTTATTGGAAGAAATAGTAAAATCAAAAGCAAAAACTTAAGTAAATATTTTGCAATGCATGCAATATGCATTCTAGCGTGGTGACCATGAGGTTAATCTGTAGCTATGGGGAAGGCAGTCCAATCTCAGTTCTTACTGCCATCAACCAAAGTGAGCTTGTCAAGGGGTACTCTGCCATGCCAGCTTCTGGGGCCCTTGTCTTGTGCAGACTGGTGAGATGGCCACTCACTCTTTGATGGACCTGACCTGCTCAACTCCCCAGAAAGTCACATAAATGGAATTCTCTCTTGTTGGTGTCACCTGGTGAGGATACAACAGAATACATGAATGTGAGGACAAAACAATATGGGTGAGGTAATATGAACAACAGAGAGAAATGGAAGATTTAAAACAAAAACAAAAACAAAAATCTGAAGAGACTCAAGCACTTATGGAACAATAATAAGAGATCCAAAAATTACATCATCAAGGAGAAGAGAAAGAGATTGGGATTGAAAGAGTATTTGAATAAATATGGCTAAAGCCTCCCCAAATAAGGTGAAGCACACAAATCTACATATTCCAGAAGCTGGGTGAACCTCAAACAGATAAGCTCAAAGAAATTCATGTCAAGACACATTATCAGTAAATTTTGGAAAGCTTAAGATAAGGAAAAAATCTTGGAAGCAAGCAGAATTAAATAGTACCTTACTTGTAGACAAATGCTAAATCAAATAACAGTATATTTTTCATTTGAATCAATGAAGGCCAGAAGGAAATGGTATAATATTTTTTCTTTCAGTACTGAAAGAAATGTCAAAACAAATTGTACAACTTATGTAACAATCATTTAGAAATGAAAGAAAATAAAGATAATTTCTAATTACATAAAATTAAAAGAATTTGTCTCCAGCCCCCAAAGATTGGCTAATGGAAAATTTCCAAACAGAAATGAATAAAGCAAGTTTTGGAGCATCAGGGAAGAAGAAACCAACCAACATTCTGAAAGATCAGAATGATGAAAATATACAATCGACTACTTTTTCTGACAAGTTTAATAAATCATATTTGATAATTGAAGCAAATACTATGACATCAGGCAATACTGAGGGTAAAGACATGTAAAAGTGAGGAACAAAAGGAAGCAAAAAGCAAATATGGTTTCCATACTTCACTCAAAGTGGTAAAATGTTGATACTAGTAAACAGTTTTAAGTCAGGAAAGTATATTATAATACCCAAAGCTGCCACCACAGAAACTATACAAAATACAAAGAATAAATCAAGATGTGATGTCAAAATAGTTCTAATAGTCTTTGGAAGTCAAGAAAAGAGAGAAATGGGGACATGAGCCAGAGGAAACAAATAGAAAATAGAAAATAACACTAAATATATTAAATGCTAATGTATCAATAATTATTTAAATGGAATGGTCTAAACTAAGATTAGCAAAGTAGACCCAAATGGCCAACTATATGTGGTCTACATGAAACCCACTACAAATATAAAAGGTAGATTAAAAGCCAAAGAATGGAAAAACATATAACATGCACACATTAATTTTAAAATTAGTATGAGTGTTATATTAATATCTGGTAAAATAGACTTTGAAGAAAAAAAATGCTGGAGCTACAGATGAGGAACATTACATAATTATAGTTGAGGACTTTAGCGCTTCTCTCTAAGTAACTGAGGGAAAGACAACAAAATCAACAAGATATAGATAATGTGAATGACATAACCAACCAATGGAAAATAATATATATAGAACACTTCTTTCAGTACCTAGAATATATATATTTTTTTCAAGTGCTCATAGGACATTTACCAAGACAGACAATATGCTGTGCTATAAAATAAACTTCAAAAAATTTAAAAGAATTGAAACTGCAGAACGTGGTCTCTGATCATAAGGGAATCAAACTAGTAATTAAGAATAAAAGACAATAGGAAAATCTCTAAACATGTGGGAATTAAACAATACCTTATAAATTATTCAGAGAACAAGAAGTAGCCTCAAAAGAGGTAAATACATAGAATTGAATAAAAATGAATATGCAGCATATCAAAATTTATAGAACACAACAAAAACAGTGCCAAGAAGGAAATTTATAGCACTGAATATTTACATTAGAAACAAGGAAAATTTTCAAATCAATAACCGAAGTCCCTACCTCAAGACAAAGAAGAGCAAAATAAACTCATGCAAGGAGAAGGAAGGAAATAAGAATGAACAGCAGAAATCAAGGAAATTGAATAGGAAAACAAAGTATAAAACAAAAAGGTGATCTTAAAAATAAAGAAATTTGCTAAAACTATACTGAGAATGCAAACAAACAAACAAACAAAAAAAACGAGGGAAGACACTGATCACCAATATCAAATGAAATTGGGGCTAGTACTACAGATCCTGCTGCCACTGAAAAGACAATAAGGACATCCTACAAACAAGTTTATGCTCATAAATGTGACAATAAAAGAAATGGACCAATTCCTTGAAAATTCAACCAAGGAGAAATAAACTATCAAATGGCTAAAATTTAAATAGTTATGACCATGGAAGCAATTGAATTCATATTTAAAACCTTCCAAAAAAGAAATCTTCAGGTCAGACTGTTTCACTGGAGAATTCTATTAAACATTTAAAGAAAAAAATAACACCTCGTTTTTTCTGGAAAATGGAAAGGGGAACACTTCTCAATTGCATGAGGCCAGTATTACATTGACTCCAAAACCAAATAAAAACAGCACACACACAAAAAAAATAAATAGAACTGTGGACAAATATCTCTCAGGAAATTCAATGCAAAAATTGAGAATTTATTTTAATGAGTTAAAATATAATTAAACAGAATCACACATTATATAAAAATAATTATATAGCTGAGCCAAATGAGACTTAATGTATGTATGAGAGTCTTAACAATACGTGGACAGAATATGTTTGTTGAAAATATAAGATGCTGATAAAAGAAATTAAAGAAAATCTAAGTAGATGGAAAGAAACATAGATTGGACCACTCAACTTAGCAAAGAGGTCAGTCTCACCAAAGTGATGTATGGTTTTAATGGAATTCCTATCAAAATCCTAGAATTTTTTTTTTAGGCATAGGTAGGCTTGCTTTAAAATATACATGGAAAAGTATAGGACCTAGAATAGTTAAAACAACAATCTTGACAAAGAAAAAGATGGGGTCAATCAGTGCACTGATATTAATACTTCATATATAGCTACATTAATCAAAACTGGATAGCATTGGCAGGAGGATAGATACACAGATCAATTCAACAGAACAGAGAAACTAGAAACTGATCACTAAAATAGGCCTGATTTTGATAAATGTGCACAAACAATTAAGTGTAAGAAGGATTAACTTTTCAACAAATGGTGCTGGGAATCCATAGGCCAGAAAGTTGAAACCTCATACCTTATACAAAAATTAACTCAAAATGAATTGTTGACTTATATACAAAATATAAGTGTATAAAAATACAGTAAAAATTCCCAAGTGAAAATTTAGAAAGTAAGATAACATCTTCAGAATCAACTCTAGGTGAAAAGTTCTTAGACATATTCCCAAACAAGTATGATACATAAAAGGAAAAATCAGTAAATTCAATATAAATAAAATTAAGAACCCTGCTATGAGAAGCCCATGTGAAGAAAACGAATGGCAAGCTAGAATGTGGGAGAATCACCACTCTGACAAACGGTTAGGATATTGATTATATAAACTCTCAAACTCAATAGTGAATAAAAAACAATTTGGCTATAAATGGACAAAAGACATGGACAGAAATTTCGCTGAAGATTGATAGATGGCATAGAAGCATTTGCAAAGATGTTCATTGTCATTAGTCATTAGGCAAATGTAAATTCAAACAGTGAGGTAGGTCTACATATCCATCAAATGGCTAAAATATTTAGTAGCTATAAGTACAAATGCTGGCAAAAGAAACTGAAACCAGATTATTCACACATTGCTGCTGGAAATGTAAAATAGTACCATCGGTTTGAAAACAGTCTCTTAGAAAATACTAAACATGGAAGTACTGTAAGATCCAGAAACTCTACTCCTTGGCATGAATCCCAGGAAAGTAAAAATTTATGTTTACACAAAAACTTTATGTAAAGGTTGTTAGCAGCTTTATCTGTAATAATCAAAAACTGCAATCAGCCCAGCTATCCTTCAACTAGTGAATGGTTTAACAAACTATGTTTCACACCTACAAGGGAATACTACTTAGCAGTAAAAAGAAACAAACTATTGAGACACGTAACAATTTGAATCACTCTGGAATATTTTTGGCCAAAAAACCAAAACAAACCCCAAACCTGAAAATATGATATAATATATGATTCCATGTTATAACATTTCTGAAATAAATACATTTTAGAAATGAAGGACAGATTAGTGGTTATCTGGGATTAGAGATAGGAAGATGGGCACAGGAGGAAAAATGTGTGCAGTGTAAAAGGACAACCCAAGAGTCTTTATGACTTTGGAGCTATTCACTGTCTTGACTGCTGGTGGCAGATGCACCCACACAGGTGAAAAAATTATCTAGAACATAATATACATACCTATATATAAACAGGTAAAACTGGATAAATCTGAATAAGATTGGTGCATTATATCCACATCAGTATTCTGGTTGTGATATTAAACTATAGTTTTGCAAAATGTTACCCTTGGGGAAAACTAGGAAAAATATAGAAAAGTATACAAATAATTTCTCTGAATTATTTTTTACAAATTAGTTATGATTTTACAAATCATATTATATTTATGTGAGTCTTTAATCATTTCTTCAAAATTTCAGTTAACAATATTCTAAGACATTAACAGTCATTGTTGATAAACTATTTCCACAAAAAACATTTTTTTTTTTTTTTAAGCCTATAGACTGTAGGGACCTCCAAGGCTACCGACTGTGGCAGTCTCCTCTATCATCAGTAGTAAGTTCCAGCAGAAGAATCCAAAGTGCAGACAGGGTCTACCCTGCACAGGGCAAACAGGCTCAGATCAATCAGGAAGAGACACTTCAATGAAACCATGAAGAACCAAATGTGTGCTCCTTCTCTGGACCTTGGGCAAAGCTTCTCTCCCCACCACTTCAATTCCAAAACTCAGATCTTTGCCAGAATGAAGCACCAGCCTAGAGGGAAAGTGAAGAAACTCTGAAAGACTATTTTCCTAAAAGTGCCTGAACAGTCACAGGGACACTGTCTAAAAGAATGCTACCTGAATATGGCTGAATCATACTGGATTAGATGGGGTAGCCAGGAATGGAATAGTGCAAGCTCATCATTTTAGATGGATGTTAACCCGAGCAAAGTTGAATTCAGTCTTTAAAAAACAAAACAAAACAAACAAAAAAACCCCTAGAGATCATATATATATATCTGCATATCTGACTCATAGTTTTAAAGTGTCAACCTTGGTAACATAATTCCACTATACTGAATATATTTGAATACAGAGCCACAGAGGTGATGAGGAACGTGGTAAACCTCGGTAAGTCAGCCCCTAAGCATCTGCTTCAAAGTGTCTTTGGCAACCTGCTCCATCACTTTAGAATGATCACGACCTTGAAGACAATGAAGCAAATGGTTCAAGTCCAGATAAATTCCTGCCCACAAATTACTGAAGCTTGAATGAGGTAAATGCAGACCCATAATTCACTCATAAATTAGACTGACAGTCTGTGTATTGCCAGTAACTGGTGCAGAGCCAGCAGCCACAGAACCAGGGCTGGATAAGCAAAGTTGAATTTTGAGGTGTCTTGGGGTATCTAACCTAAATATGTACATTTTCTGGATTTGTGTAACATATTTTTTGACTGCTATTTACCTTTCCTGTATGAAGAGATTTGGAAGCCTTTATTAACTTCTGCTAAATAATGTAATAAGAGCTTGACTCTTTCTCAGTATTTTTAATATAAGACTGAATTTTTAGCCATTAGAAATATGTCTAGTTCAATTGTTCTTAATCTTTCCCCTTTTGTTATTTCCCCTTTGACCTCATATATTAAGCTGTTTAATTCTGCATATGTAATCTTCAGAGCCATTTATTACTAAGTATGCAAAACAAGTATTGAATAACAACGGTCCGATTTCCATTAGGCTTTTTAAAGTATTGGGACCTAGTTTTTGAAGCTCCATTTTCACATTAATTTTTTTTTTTTTTTAAATTTCTAACATCCTGAAAATCACAGTTGAAGGGGAGCAGAATATGCCACACCAAAATGTGCCACCTTGGCATGTGGATTATTTTGAGCTGAAAGCATTAAGGCAGCAGATTCAGGAAAAGCCTTTTAATTTTGCTTTAACTGCCTAGAAGAATCTAGATAATGAATCTGTATCAGGAAGAAAGCTAGTTCCAGAAATAACTTCTTATAGCAGAAAGACTTATCTGTATCGTGTGGCAAGCATTTGTTTACCAAACATCTGTTCTTTTCATCTTCTTGTGATTGTCTTCCTCTCCTTTGAAGCCATAGACCCCTTGTCCTTTCTCCTTAGCTCGAGATGGTATATGAGCCTCAATTGCCTGACTATCTTCAAGTGTCACATTGTTGAGGAGCTCCTGTACATACCTAATTGCATTTGTTTATCTCCTGTTAGTTTGTCTTGTATCACTTTTAGTATCCGGCCAATCCATGAATCTAGAAAATAAGGGAAAAAAAAATCGTCATCCCCAATACAATCTTACAGCCACTGTGGCACTGGATGCTTTTTTCCCCTAACAATTCCAAGGACACTCTCTTTAGCATGGCTAAAATAACATGACAACCACATCCTACAGTTGTAGGATTTATTCACAGAAAGCAGCAGACTTTTGAACAGATACTCACTTATGAGTGACTTGAGTCTTCTTAGGAAGCTTTCCCTGGAGTCATCCCTACTTTTTCTACAGTGGGACATAGGTCCAGAGAAGATCCCTTTATGCTAACATAACATTGTAATTTAGACAGCTGGCCTGCAGAGGGGTCCACAGAGATCTTCCTGGTATTGTACCGCGGCCCATGACTCAGATACCTGCATTTATTACTGCTCCTTCATGCCTTTCCGTTGGTAAGTAACTGCTTGTGCAACACATCAGAAATGACAGCTTTGAGATGGCTGGAACAATTAAACTTAATGAGTACTGTTAAAATTCCAGCCATGTAGAAGGCATTATAATAAGCTTTGCAGGAGATTCAAAGATGAGACAGGTAGATTCTCTTCCCTCTGATTCCCTGAATATCACCCAATATCATCTTTAAGTCATACATTTTAGTTCATATATTTTCATGTTCATCTTGTCATTTGATCTTTGGAATATTATAGATGAGAAAGTTGAAGCTGGAGAGCTATGACTTGCCTAAAATTATAGAACCGGCATGCAGTGTGCAATGCTCAGTCCTAAAGCCAATTTATTCTGATGGTTTCCCAGTCCATCGTTCCATTTCCAAACCTATTCCTGTTAACATTGTCCAACACCTGTTTGCATTTTTAAATTAAGGGCATAATGGATTTTTGTTTTTTTTTGTTTTGCTTTAGCACATTGTCTTTAATCGGGAAATAGGTGCTTGATGTGAACATTATCTGAAAAATTCTGATGCCACGATTATATATTCACATCAAAGGATTCCAGTTGTTAGAACAATGGATGGCGAGTGTGCTATGTCTGTTTTATCTCTAAAAGCGATAGTAGAATTGAGTCCAGGTGCTATCAGTGTTTCTCATAATTAATTAAGTACTGGTAGCCTGCTAGAGAAATAAGCATATGATTGCATGATTAAAAAAAGATAAAATATTTATTATTTTTAGAAAGGAAGGATTTCTTGATCTTCTTTTCCTCACAGTCTCTCTCATTATCTTCTAAAAGTGTTTATTAGTTATCTCACAAAAAAATGTGCTTACTGCCAAATGTTTCCATGGGAAAAAAAAAAGCTCTGCATTCAAATTATCTTGCACTAAGATATCTTAATAAAGTTGTACTAGTAGGCAATTAAAATTAATTGAGTCAGTGTGGTATTTTAAGGGAATAGACAAAATGAGAAATGTAAATAAATGCAGGTAATTGAAAAGAGGCTGGAGATCCAGAGATTTCTCTCTACATTTATTAAATTCTAAGAAGTCTTTCTTTTTCTTTTTCTTTTTTTTTTTTAAAGAACACTTTCTTGCAAAATTCAAGGACATTGCCTATAAAAGTTGTGGTCCTTACACAGTGTGAAGAGTAGGAGCCTAAGCCCTGAAAAAAAGTCCAAGACACAAGCGGCAGAAGAACATACAGAATTGGTTGAATTGCAGAACAAGAGGTATAATGACCAAAGGGAGAGTGAGAGAGATAGTGACTTGAGGAATGGCTCTGAGTAGTGGGCACTACTTAGAGAAAAATTGCAAGGAGAGTATGAATATGGGTATGAGAAGAGAATATGGATACGAGAAAACAAAGGTGTGAAGAATAGAAAAATTAATAGAGCGGAATGGGGGTATTAAAAGAAGCAAAACAATCTTTGAACACTTCCTCTAGACCTCTTTGAGTCTCTGAAAGGAAGAGGCCATTGATACATGATTGTATCATGTATCACCCATGTAGGGTGAAGTCTAATTGTCAGCAGGATTAGGACATTTTGCATGTGTGTTAAACCGTGTGCATCGTTTAGTTTTTCACTTTGGCAGCATAGACTTCAGTGTTAATAAATCAGAAGGAAATATGTTTAGTTGACGGCATATGTGTTTGAACTATTTTCTTGAGATAACTCAGAGATTTAAATTTCATAATTACTAATTAATGCACAAACATAAGGTCTTTTTTTCCTGCACAAGGAAAGAAAACAACCTGTCATTTTTTCTTCAGTGATCATGGGCACCTTAGCCTGGGTAACTTTTCCATGAGTCACAAACCTGACAGCACCACATTCACAGGGAGCTGAACTTTCATCATACCGTTGAATTTATTGTTGAGTTTGAACTCGGTGATTGCCATTTGCTTTGTAGCAAATTCGAAATCCATTATGGGACTCATTAGCTCAACAACCCACTCACTGGTTTCCCAATATCTATCAGATTTCATTGCACTGTGTCCTGCTTTCATTAACTAGTAAAATAGTCTGCTTTCACAATTGTTTTAACTTTGATCCTTGTCTTTCTCCTTTTCTTTCAATTATCTTTGTTTCTTACTTTTCTTTTGTATTCCTATCAGCTGTTTTCAAGTCATTACAGGCATTGTGTGCTTCATCTTTTAAAATGGCCTGAACTTAAGGTGTTTCTTTTTCGACCTGGGGTTTTATCCCTATTCATAAAAGTTTTTTTTTTTCTTTTCTTCTTCTTCTAGAGTTAACACCATATTTTAAAAAAAAAAATCTTAATTCATGTTAAATTTCAGCATGTGATTATTTTAGTATGTTCTTACCTATGTATAATCATGACTATAGAAACCATTCTAGAAAATTTGCTCATTAAAAAAGAGCAAAAAAGAATACCATGTTTAAAGTATCAGCTTTATTTTGTAAATTACCTGGCAGGAGGAAACTCTAAATAATTCTGTTTTGTATTGCACATTAAATATATTGAATGAGATTATAATTTTATCTTTCATGTCCATTTCATCAAGTAGTTGATGGTTCTTCATAAATCATAGTTTAGCTATTATAGAGACTTATCGTAAAATTTAAAATTTCTTTTTGATTGACCCACTAATTTTCTCTAGAAAATGAATGATTATTTGTTCTTACCATTTTAGACCACCTCCCTTACCTTCTTTCTCATCTAGCACTTTCCATAATGAACCTGCTGATTTTATGCTTCAATACTTTACCCTTTTAATGCATTATTTTATTCCTTTGTCTTCTTATTTTTTCTAAAAATACAAGTAAATACCCTAGAGTTTTATGGCAGTAGGGGATGTAGTTATATTTTTCTAAATGTTTAATAAAATTAATAATGAATAATGAAGGAGGCAAAGGACAAGTTTGTTCTAGATCATTTCTTCCCTCACCATTATTCTTCACCAAGTTCAACAATTTTATTTTTCCTTTTGTTAAATAGCAATGTAAATCACCTGTCGTTTGTGGAATGTGCTCTCTATAGGACTGTTTTGATGTTGTAATATGTTTGTATTCACACACTACGATGTTTCTTCTCTAGTATTTATTTTTGACAGCCCAGAGAAAGTCTTTGCCATAGATCTTGGACTATCTGGGTCTCCAACCATTTTTAATCCTAAATGCTTTTTAACACCTCATAGGCACTATTTCAAAGCCTTAGATCTTTTTTTCTATCATGTCAACATCCATGACTTGTACAATAATGGCTAGTTCCTCTCTTTGACTGGTAAATTAGCCACCCCTTCTTTGATCTTCTTAAACTTACAAATAAATTCCTCTCCTTTTCTTAATAAATATATTTCTATGTAACTAAAATGTTGCAGTATTAATACCCAGATATTCCTTTTAATGAAGCATGCAATTCAGTACATCAGGTTATCTTTTTTGTTTTTCTCATGGGGTGAAATGTGATGAGGGAGCAGGAGGCTGGCTGAAGACAAAGCAAAAGCTGGCGCCTTGCATCCCCCTCTCCATCCGCTCCCCCTCAGTCATATGTGTAGCATCCCTCAGGCAGCCCTGACTGCCATGAACAATAAGCAAATAGTTAACTTGCTGAGCTCACAATCCTGCTAGACAGGAGTCTCCCTTGGTTTACAAATGTCCTAAATCTCACCAAAAAAGACGATTGATAGCAGGATTGTGACATCCCACCAAAAAGTCTCCCAACTATCTTCATGTTAATGGCTGCAAGGGCAAGGGCAAGGCCTCCGGTAGGCCTCAGACATCCTGGCACCTTGTAGGCCCTCTTTAGCATATGAAAACTCTGCTGAAACCTCCTTTCCCCCCACATTCCCCCCACCGCAGGATACATAACCTGCCACCCCTCACAACCCCGGGGTAGCAGCTCTTCCTGCCCACGGGCACTGTCCCTGTGCTTTAATAAACCACCATTTTGCACCAAAGATGTCTCAAGACTTCTTTCTTGGTCATCGGCTCTGGACCTCAGCCCACCAAACCTCACCTAGGTTCTAGAACTTCATCGAAAAGTAAGACAGACAACTTTCAATCATTCAGTGAATAATAAATCTGTGCTAATTTTACTCTTTACTTTTGTAGAGCCATAATTAGGATGTTGATCATATTTCTATGGATACTATCTTTTTTAAATTTGACATTTCACTTAGTAGTACACCCAACATTTAGATAAGAGAACATTGTTCCTTAAATCCTGAGAGATACATAGATAAATAATACACTAGTGTCCACATGAGCCTGTATGTAACTTTAGAATGTTATTCCTATCTCCATGAATTAGAAAAGAAAGGTAGGTTTGTAGCAGAAAATGTTAGTTGCTTACCCCTACCAATTTTCCCCTTCTCAGTTATCCAGATTTTATTCATGATAGCAGTATGTCCACCTAAGACACATTTTAAATCTCCTTGTAGCTATGCAAGTCTGCATTCCTAACTCACTGAAATGGAAGAGTGAATACAGTGGATGGGACTTTGAGGAAAACAACTAAAAAAGAACTGACTAAGCTCCTCTGTTTTTCTTGGAATTCATACACGATGGCTAGAGTTCTAGCAGCTATTTTGGAGCATGAAGTGACCTTGAGGATCAATGGATCTGTAATAGCTATAGATTCACAATACCACTCTGAGATTCTGCTCTCAGACTTCTTTTATGTGAAAGATAAATACCTGAATAATGTTTAAGACTGATTCTCACTGATAACAAATCAAAGGAAAGGAAAGTATGATTAAGTTCTTTGGTTTTCTGTTTTCATTTGAGTTAATTTTTGTAACTTGATTTTATAATGGGCTGTTTTGTTTTTTTTTTAAAGATTTTATTTATTTGTCAGAGAGAGAGAGAGCACAAGCAGAGGAGCAGCAGGCAGAGGGAGAAGCAGGCTCCCCGCTGAGCAGGGAGCCTGATTTTGGACTCGATTCCAGGACCCTGGGACCATGACCTGAGCTGAAGGCAATTGCTTAACCAACTGAGCCACCCAGGCATCCCAGGTTGCTGTGTTTTCAATTTGCAAATACAACTACTCATTCTCATGTATAAATACACAAATACAAATGCTCCTAGAATTAATTACCAACTCAATTTTTTATCCTCAGAATATATGTTTTGATTCCTATACAACTTTTTTATAGCTATGATAATAATAGCTAACATTCATATAACACCCCATATATCCGACAAGGAAGATTATAGCTAGTTGATAATGATAATAGTTTAAAGCTAACTGTTTTAAATGCTACATTTTGTCAGCTATTACTGAGTAGAGATATTTCATCTGGAATCAAACAGATCTGGGTTCAATGCTTATCTGTACTATTTACCAGCTGCATGGCCTGAACAAGTTACTTAAGTTCTTAAAGCATCAATTTTAAAATGAGGCTAATAACATTTAATTATCTACATTATCATAAATTTAAATACAATGCTTTTAAAGCATTTAAAATAATACCTATGTAATATTCTTAATGAGAAAAAATGTATATTCTATATACCTGAAACTAAAGTAACATTGTATGTCAACTATCCTTGAGGGGAAAACAAACAAAAAAACAAACAAACAAAACCATCTAGGGATTAAAAAAAAATACTGCTCTCTTGATACGTTATTTATGAAGAAGTCAAGGCCATTTGGACAATATATAGGTCCATAATGGATTGAGAATGGAACACACACGCACACACACACACACGCACACACAAGTTCCCTTGCCACAGATAGTTCAGGTTGCACTATAATAACAGAACCTGGGACAAGAACTCACAAGGTGTTAGGTTCAGCACTTGCTGAAATTAAATCTGTGTAGATGTCTATGGCTTTACACTGCTTTTGACCGGACTCTTACCACCTCTTCTCCCCAATAAATTGCATTGAATTGTGAGTTACCCATTATTTTCCAGTTCCAAAATCTGGATTTTCAAGGGCTTTTGGGTCACCATTATTGACTCTCATCAACATGGCATAGAGTAATGGGAATCCTTGTGCTGTGGATTCTAAACTGAAGAAAGACACAATTGTCACTGTACCTTTAATCTTTCAGAACCTGCCTGATGCTTATTGCCACCCTTAGCCCTAATGTTTTTTCTTCTTCTGAGTATCAAAGAGATCATGGAAACTAATTTCAAACTAGCAGTAAGCAGTTATGGTTCTGTGTCATTGACTGCTCACAGTCTTTCCCCTTATATTACCAACTTTTTGGCTACTGGCATTTAGTAGACCTGCACTGTGAGTTAGAGTCCTTTCATTACTTAATATAAATATGATTTTAGGCCCCTTTCATTTTGATATAACTAAGCCAATTCATATTAAATCTTAATAGAGATAATTGTTCAAGAAAGTGAGCCAGAATATACTGAGACTCTGTCATGTGCCTAATATTGTGCTAATGACCATTTAGGGTACTAAAAATGTTCTCCTTTGATCACTTACCTTTAGATGTATATTCTGGTTAAGGATCTAAACAGGAAATATGTACGAATATCTACTTAACAAGATACCATGCT
The DNA here is from genome assembly GCF_020171115.1 of Neogale vison. Lineage (NCBI taxonomy): Eukaryota > Metazoa > Chordata > Mammalia > Carnivora > Mustelidae > Neogale > Neogale vison. The sequence continues at coordinate 91,970,222 of NC_058093.1, read as the reverse complement.
AAACAATGTAAAAGTATGCAAAAGCATGTATACCTCTGAGGGGAATATATTCTAAGACACATATAGGACAAAGAATAACACAAAATAATATCCATGCTGTTAAATCCATACCTGGTTCCTAATGTTTTTAATTCTTTGCATGTTAAAAGTTCATTTTAATGGATATAATAATTTATTTTAATGCATACCAATTATCATATTTTTATAATCAACATGGATTGAGTACCTGCTATCTGCCAGGCAGTGTCTAATTGCTTCTAATCCTGCATTAGTTCGTCTAATATAGTTTAGTTTGTTTAATCCTCAGGATCACTTTGTGAAATGGTGCTATCATTAATTTCATTTTATTATTCTTATATTTAATATATTCTTATTCTTATATTTAATATAAGTAGAAGTATTTAGTATCTTTTAAAAGTGAGAAACTGAGAAAGAGAAAGGTCAGTGACTTCACAAAGGTTTTATAATGTATAAAGTAATGAAAATGGGCATGTAAGGAATTGTTCTACATGGTTTCAATTTAGCAGAGAATACATGATCCATTGGAGCACGGTATAGTCTCCCAAGTCAATACCAGGGGTGCGTTAGTATTTGGAAATCTTCACTAACCACAGAACAATTGGAGAAAGGCCACATAACTTTTGGACAAATTAATTATCTATTAATTAGTTATTTTGGTTCCTACTATGTAGTAAACATTATTCAAGATATCAGCATATACAGAGACAAATGAGAGGGACAGAGGTTTCAACCTTGTATCCTCTAGGCTCTAGAAGAGGGTTTGGTAACCTACCTGCACTAATGTTTTTCTAAATGGAAGCCATCACTGTAGATTATTCTAATAAAAATGGGGTAATGTCAAATAATTTTACTTTTGCCTCCTGATAAATGGAAAGCTTTTCTCCCTTCTAAACATGATCTCAGTCATGTGTTATCTCTTTTAACCTCATCAACACTCTTCCTCTGTGCCGTGAGATTTTTCAGTCATAAAACTCAGCCACGTAGTGTGAAACTCAATTAAGTTGTGTGTAATAAATTCCAGGGGACATTTGAAAGACAGAGTGAATTACAGATCCTGAGTTTAGTCACCTTGTTTTACATGTCAATCTGTTTTTCTCTCTTTCCATCTGTTTCTCACACAGGCTGATTCCCCTGGAAGAAGTCAGAGGTTTTCCACCTTAGGAGGCAGGTGACACCTCAGCCAACCCTCGGACCTGAGGGTGCGAGCAAGGCCAAAGCTGTCATTCCAAGTTATTAAAAGCCTGGGGTTCTGCTACTTTTGAACAAGGTTAGTTGGGGAAGCATGTAATTTAACTGAATTTCAGCTTCTTTATCTACAAGATAGATCTACAAGATAAGGGAAAAATAATAATAAGATACCTTGATGATGAAATGAGATAAGTCATGGAATACTCGGACCAGTAAAAGCCATATAGCAATGTAAAGCAACATAATAGGGTGAGAAGGAGAGGAATTTTGACACCAGGCAGGTGGAGCTCAGTGGGTTAGCCTAGAGGCTCCTGACTCATACTGACTGATTTCAAATTTAGGTTAACCATCTGTCAGGGGTACAATTTTGGGCTATTTATGTGATTTATCTAACTCTCTCTTTTCTCATCTCTAAAATGCTAATAGCAGTTGTACCTGCCTTTAGTGTTTTTTTTTTTTTTTGAGAAAAGCAAATGCCCTTAGTGTAATATCCTAAAATGAGCTTGTCTTTTATTATGTATTTAGTACATACCAGTAGTGTTCTGTGTGTTTCATAAGTATCATCTCGTTTTGTCTTTAGTGTAGTTAATATAATAGGTACTATTATTATCTACATTTTATAGATGAGGAAATTTAAACATAGAGAGTTATCTAAGTTGTCCAGATTTGTTAAAGATAATAAATACTGGAACAAAAATATCGGAACATCATGAGTCCAGAGCTCATGCTCTTAATATTCTGGTTTACTGCCTACAAGATGAGGAAGAGCAGGTGTTAGAAGAAGGGAAATCTATTCCCCTAAATTCTAATTTACTATCTATGTGGTCTTTGGCAACTTTAAACACCTTGGATCTCAGTTTCCTTACAAAGGATGAAAAAATTTATTGTGTGCATTGATTGTGAAAACATATGGAAAAGTATAGCAGATAGCCTGCATATACACATAAAGAATACAAAAGATAAATTAGCACACCCCAGAGTATGAGGCACAAAGTAAAGTTTCTTTGACTTTAGATGTTATTTTCAGAGTTTGATGTAGTTTTTTTTCTGCTGAAATATAGAACTAAGCATAAGACTAAGCATATTGTGTGGTATTTGAAAAGTGTAAAAACCTGAAAAGAAAATCACCAGTATTCCACCCAGAAGCCATCACTGGAATTGCCAGAATATTGTACAATTAAAGAATTTAAAAGTGGTTTCCTTTTGAAAAAAAATTGTTTTTCTTTCTTTTTAACATTTGAGTGCAAAGGAAAAGACTTTATGTGCCACACTCACCGCTCATCTTATTCACATATCTCTATCAACTCAGAGAATTCATAGCCAGCTCCCGTTTGGTCTGAGTTACTGTGGTTTAATGGGTAACTTCTTAAAGGCTCCCAAATCTCCTGCCTCCTCTTACTCATGCCATGATGTGATGTTCTTCCCTGGTATGTGGTTGGACCTACTGACTCACTTCGGATTAATAAATGAAGGGATGTAAAAAGGAAAGGATATTACTTACGATGTCTTGATAGCATGATAGTAGGAACTTTCTCAAAATTGAGCCAGCGCAGATAAAGCAGAAGAGCCAGAAAGGGAAACAATAGTAAAAATAGTGTTTGAAACCAAATGGAGTTCACCAAAGTCAGCCTTGTTCTGAGGTTTCAGGCTGTTTTTTGGCAAAGTTTTCTATCATTTGCAACCAGGAGCCCTAACTGATATATTATATATATTTTTAAACCCATAAACCAAACACTTCACCCAAAAATGGCATCATTCATAAATGAGCAAATATGGTAACTGTAACATGAACAATGTATGTTTGAATCTCCAGGTGGATAAACTACTATTTGCTTTAAGAAAATAGGACTCACCAAATGAAATATTATCAATTCAGTGTTTACTTGCCACTCAGGATGAGGGAAGTGCCTTAAAACATTTTACACAGAACATTTTTCTAGATAATCTCTCTCAAAGTAAGTTATATAGTTGCAATTTAGTAATTTGTTGTATGATATGGTCACTTAAAATATTCCTGGATTAGGATCTCATTCCTTCTTTGGGTGTTCAGAGGAAAATTATGAAAGGACATTGACACCATTCTATCCATTTTGAAGTCATAGTTACCCTATCTGCATTCTGAAATATCACAAGAGATTTAGAAAAGGCTTTTACTGAGAAAACGAGGCATTTATCAAACAGATTTGAATTTGCTTTAGGTTGTGTTTAATACAACTAAAGTCCTTAGCTCCTGGCTATGTTAATATAATTTAAAGGTGACCATAAAATTTTGTTCTCTGGAGCTAACCCTTTGAAAGCTAGCTGCTTTTTAAATTAATATGAATAAAACATGAAATGTGGATGGAGGTTTTTCTGGACTCACTCTATGGTATCATTATCAAGACATGGCAAATAACTGCTAAAGAAAGAGGCTCGAAAATAAAACAGGATAGCATTTATTATGCATTCCTGTTATTGCCCCACATCAATTTTTTCTACTAACTTTTGAAGTACCTGACTACTGAAAAATCATGGAAAATATTGATTGTAAAATACATGCCATGCTTTAAAAAACTGAGCAAAATCTTTAGCTATCCATCCTGATTTAGCAATAAGACACTCATCAGTTATGTGTGTAGTTCTCTGTAATTTACCTGTAATTTACCATGTCTAGTAATTAGAGTAATTAATATAAAATGTTTTACAATATAAATTATTTTGAGCACAATAAAATCTTTCTTCAATGTCTCGGTCGACATTTTGGATACCTATGGTCTGCATTCTATCAATATTGATTGTAATACACAAAATTAAGATGAAATGAATCCTAGATTTTTAATGTTATCATGGCAATGACTTTCTATGGTTGGGTATACATTAATAACATCTGGAATGGAGTCATGGGTTTAAGCAGTTTGATCTACAAAAATATGTGTTATCTTCAGAACAACAGTTTGATAGAAGTAGACATCCCAAGGATTTTCAGAAATACTTGGCAAGATTAGAATTTTAGATTAGAATTGAGATTAGAATTTTCCTAGTTAGGCTGAATAATGATGCTGACTATGCCTGATGATTATAAAGAGGTAATCCTCTGATGTGTGAATATATTATGGCATAAAATATTTCAGGCATAAAATGAACAGGTTAGTTAGGTATTATTGTAAACAAGAAAACTCTTTTAACATCCATGAATCACAGAGGACACATGTCTATCTACCTATGTATCATTGGCCATGTTAGTTCTGTACATAAAGTTAAACTACATATATATGTAGTATGTATCTTAAGCATAACACGTACATACACATATCCTTTGATTGATGGGCCTAATAAAACTCCAGGTCATATAAATGTTGAAAATCTTAAGTTGTTCTCAATTGTTAACCTGCAATTTTAACATTTCCAGAGATAACATTTCCAAGAAATAATAACATTTGGTTCATATGGGCCCAGAGGGTTTCACTGGGCAGTTCTACTGAACTTTCAATTTCCAGATAATCATAAATGATATTTATATTCTTCCAGAGAATAGAAAAAGAAAACAAAAACAACTTTCTAAAACAATAATAACAACATCAATGAAATCAAAATTCTACTTAATGGAGAAACATATGAGGCATTCCCATGGAGTCAGGGACAAGATAAGAATGTTCAATATTTTTAGTACTGTTTAATATTAAATTAGGGAAAAAAATTCTCAATTTATTCTACTAACATTTTTGCTGGATAATTCCTCATTGTGAGGACTTTCTTGTGCATTTCAGGATGTTTAACAGCATTCCTCGCCTCTCCGCATGAGATGCCAATTAGCACCAGTACCCTGCAATCAAAAATGTCTCTAGAAATTTCCAAATATTCCTTGGGGAATAAAATCACTCCTAATTAATAAGCATTATGTTAGTAGTGAACTGAATGAAATTGGTGAATTTCATTCAATAATAGTGAATCCAATGAAACTGGTTGAGATAAAACTTTAACAACATAAGAATTGGAAAAGAAGACAATGGTTTAGAAAACTACTTTTTACAGATGGTATCTTTAAATATCTGGAGATTGTATGATAAAACACAATAAGAAATCAGTAAGTTAGTAGATGTTAAAGTTAATATGCAAAATCTTTGGTCATATAGAAATAATCATTGTTTAGAAAATATAACAGGAAGACAATTTATAATAGCAACAAGATATATAAAATGTATTGGACTAAAGATGAAAAACTTATATGGGCAAAACCTTAAACACTTCCAAAAAACACAATAGTTTTCAACAAATGTAAAGATACACTTTTTTCTTGAACAGTTACACTCCATATCATAAAGATGCCAATTCCCCCAATTTAATATATAAATATAATATATCAATAAAATGTCAGTAACTTTTAGTGGAACTGGGTAAGTTGGTTCTAAAGTTCATACGGGGGTTAAAACACCAAGAAGAACTAGGAAAATCTTGAAAGAGGAACAATGGTGGAGTGTGGAGACAAATTGCTCCCCCAGAGAGTAAAACCCTATATCAAGTGATTCTAAGTAAAAGAGTGTGTTTGGGCATAAGAACCAATGGAATAGAATAAAAAGCCCAGAAATAAACTCTAGTACATATGGAAATCAAATATATGACAAAGTTTGAATCTAAAATAACTGAGAAAATGATAGACTTTTTGTGGATGGTGTTGAAACCAAAGGATAGCCATTTTAGAAAATAAGAATCTAGATCCTCCTTACACCGAACATCAGATTAAACTCTGAAGGAATCAGAAATAGAAATGTACAAGTGTTAGAATAAAACATGGGAAGAAACTCCCCTTATAATCTGGATGTGAAGAAATTAAAAAACTTGGCAATGTACTTTGTTGAGGAAATGGGCATTCTTACACATTGCAGATAGGAGTACAAAATGTTGCAACTCCTTGTGGAAAGAATTTTTTAAATATATAATCAAATTGCATATGCATTTACTTTTAAATCTATATCTCATTTTAAGGAATTTTCCTGCCAAATAATCAATATGTACAAAATGATATATCCAAAAGGACAATTATTATAGCATGACTTTTTTTAGCAAAAAAATGAAGTAACCTAAATGCCCATCTAGAAGAGACTGCTTGATTAAACTATGACACATGTACCCAATAGATTGCAATCAGCAGGAAGAAAGAAAAAATATGTGAAAGAGCTGTATAAACAAATCTAGTATGAATTCCAGAGTAAATTGTTAAATGACTTACAGGACATTGTGAGAATATACCGTGTATGAAACATTCAATTATTTATAAATATGTCAATTTTTTTTTTAAAAAGAAGGAATGCAGCAAAAATAAATTGGAACAGGATGAAAGCATATAATAAAGAGAGTAGTTGGGAATGTAGTTTAGAGAAGAGAGGGACAGGGGTGAGACATCTTTGAGTACACATTTTTACAGGTTAACTTGAAACGTAAATGTCACATATTAAAAGAACCAAATTAAATGAGAAAAGATAAAATGAATAGAAATAAATGCAGCTGATTTTTTTTTTTTAACAAATTACTAACTTCAAAGTTTAGAAGAAAAACACAAAATCACCCAACCTCTAGTTCAAATAAATTGTGTATCCTGCAGCCTGGCAAAATCCTTTAAGGATATCTTCTAAGGACAAAAAGAATCTCAGTAAAATGGCAAACATAATTTAGTAAGTTTATTGTTGTTAATGAAACTGGTAATTCTGAAACTATTTTCTGTGTTTGAAGAAGAAGGAAGATGAATACATATATTTGTGATTTAGGGAACTATGGTTTTTAGCATAGAAGATATGAAGTGAAGGAAAAGAAAAATAAGCAGCAAACTCTAGACCGTTGGATTTGAACTGGACATTTCAGCATGGACTCAAGATTTTATTTTTGCTTTCATTTTTTCTTTATCAATATGCAATTCTCATAGTGAGAAATGCATGGATCTTCTTTATTTCCTTGTACATCTTACTGTTCAATACCCCAACAACACAGGCAACTATCATTCTGATTTAAATAACCATAGATTACTGTTGTCTGCTCTAGATCTTCAAATGATTTGAATCATGCATATGTGTTTTTCTATGTCTGGTTTCTTATATTAAGTATGATGCCAGTGAGAGATACCTATATTATCTGTTTCAGAAGTTCATTCATTTTTACTCTGTAAAGTTTCATTATATTAATATGAAGATTTATCCATTCTCTTTTGGCAGGCACTAGACTTTACTTCCTCTGACCAGAAAAATTCTGCTCTCTGGGTTTCATATCCCTGTTGTGATTTGAAAAGTGTCCTTGGGTGGAAAGCTCACTTCAAGCTTTGTCCTTGTCATATGGAATCACAAATGAATGCTATTTGTTGTCCAAGGCTTAAAAGCAGTTATGGCATATACTTTGTCCAGTTTTACAGTTGTTTAAGGTAGAGATTAAGTCCAACACTGGTTACTTCACTGTGACTGGAAATGCAACTCAATCAGGATTTTAAAATATATGTATATTTATTTAGTTCTATCCACACAAAGGGTATAAAAGTAATGATATGCCAGTAGCAGTGGGCAAATTTATTCTCCATATCATGGTTTCTAAGTGCTTTCCCCAGAAAAACAAAACAGAGCTTTATGGAGAGATAATTGATTTCAGTTATGTACCTTGATGGTAGAAGTTGATCCTGGAACACTTTTCTTTGGTGCCAAAAACAAAGATGTACTCAAAGACTGTTGAGACATTCAAAAAGATATAGGGTCCTGCTTGAAAGGGTCCCCTTATGAAAAAAAATAGACTCTGATATGAGGAAGTGGTGATGCAACATGGGGGCTAAAGGGGATAGGAGAAGAATAAGTGAAACAAGATGGGATTGGGAGGGAGACGAACCTAAGTGACTCTTAATCTCACAAAACAAACTGAGGGTTGCTGGGGGGAGGGGGATTAGGAGAAGCGGGGTGGGATTATGGACATTGGGGAGGGTATGTGCTTTGGTGAGTGCTGTGAAGTGTGTAAACCGGGCGATTCACAGACCTGTACCCCTGGGGATAAAAATATATTATATGTTTATAAAAAATTAAAAATTAAAAATTAAAAAAAAATAGACTCAAAGGAAATCCTTTCACCAGTAAGTATATTTGAACATAGATTGTATATTATATGATATTATGGAATCAATTATGAATTTGGGAGCTGAAAAAATATTTTGTGTTTTTGTCTATATTGATATGATAATCATTATGTTTGTTACACATAATATTAATAGGTATTTTTGGCATTATTTTTCAAGCACTTTTCAAGTATTTTACTTACATTAACTAATTTAATAATGAAAAGAATTATGATAAAGATATAATTATTATCTCAGTTACATAGACATTTATATAAAATCTATACTTTTCAACTTTTTCTCTTCTAATATAGAGAAAAAATTCTCCATAAGTTAACAAGTGTTTCATAATCAATTATAAATAATTTGTTATGCATAATAAAATTCCAAAGCACATTGAATTAAAAAAAACATTATTACCAAATATATCAGAGATTTACAATTTTATATATATAAAATACCTATATGAACTTTCCTCAATTTATGATGGGATTACATCCAATAAACCCATCATAATTAAAAAAAAATCATAAGTCAAAATTGCATTTACTAAACCTAACCTACTGAATGTCATAGCTTAGCCTGGCCTAACTTAACTGTGGTCAGAACACATTAACCTACAGCTGGGCAAAATAATTTAATACATTTATTAGATTTAGCCTACTTTGTGATAAGGTATTGAATATTTCATGTAATTTATTGAATACTGTACTGAAAGTAAAAACGCAAAATGGTTGAATGCATACAGAAAGTAGTGTATCAGTTGTTTGCCCTCATGATTGTATGATTGACTGAAAGCTATGGTTCATTGCCACTGCCCAGCATCACAAGAAAGTACTGAATCATGTATCACTAGCCCCAGAAAAAAAAGCAGTATTCAAAATTTAAAGTATAGTTTCCTTTGAATGTCTATTGCTTTCACATCGTTAAAGCTGAAAAATCATTGAGTTGAACAATTGCAAGCTGGGGACTCTCTGCAAATTTTACATATTTATACAATACATATTATATCTATACTATAGAAAGTACCATGGAATAGAGACTAAGCAAAAGAGATTTATTGTTTCAGAGTTCTAGAGGCTAGAAGTCTTAGATCAAGATGCCAGCTAGGTATATTCTTTCTAGGGCTGTGGGAAAGAATCTGTTGCCTTCTAGTTCTACTCTAGTTTCCGATAGTTTGTTGGAATCTTCGGCATTCTTGATCATGTAGGTATGTCACCCTGATATGTCATGTTCACATGTCATTTTTCCTATGTGTCTGTGTCCAAATTTCCCTTTACTAGAAGGACACTAGTCATATTGTATTAGGGGCCTGCCCTACTCTGGTATGACCTCAACTTAACTATTACATTGGCAATAACTATTTCCAATTAGGTTACATTCGGAGGTACTGGAACATTGTGGGGAACAGTTCAACCCATAAAAATAACAAATGTATGTAGACCTAAAATTGTGATTTAATTTTGTCTTTTTTAAGTTTTATAATCACCCAGCATACATTTTTGGTGACTTGATTATTTACTCAATATTCTGTTCCTGAGATTTATCTTTGTTTACACTTGTCTCTTTTTTTTTCATATTTACTCTGTTTTATAAATATACTATGATTTATTTACATATTTTACTATCAGTGGATATGTAGATTGGTTTAATTTTAAGTTTCTACTATAAAAAATGCAGCCATGGCTATTCTTTTTTTTTTTTTTTAAGATTTTATTTATTTATTTGACACACAGAGAGAGAGATCACAATTAGGCAGAGAGGCAGGCAGAGAGAGAGGGAGAAGCAGGCTCCCTGCTGAAGAGCCTGATGCGGGGCTTGATCCCAGGACCCTGAGATCATGACCTGAGCCAAAGGCAGAGGCTTAACCCACTGAGACACCCAGGCACCCCCATGGCTATTCTTGTACAAGTCTCCAGACATATATTGCATGGCCCTCTCTAGGACAGTATTTCCAACTAGTCTCTGCTATATTTGGGTTATGGATGTGGGGTTTATTGACCCCCTGCATCCTTTGGGCAGCAGGGAGCCTCACTCATTACTCTAGTATGTGTGCAAATATTATCTTCTTCTGTGGACTTTAAAAATGGTAAAAAGCATTGTTTTACAATAATGTTGATGGGATAGAGAGCATGTCTACAATTATTAGATTTACCAAATTTTGATTTCTTTTTTTAGATTTTATTTATTTATTTTCACAGAGAGAGAAATCACAAGTAGGCAGAGAGGTAGGCAGAGAGAAGGGGGAGGCAGGATCCCTGCTGAGCAGAGAGCCCCATGTGGGGCTCAATCCCAGGATCCTGAGATGATGACCTGGGCTGAAGGCAGAGGCTTAACCCACTGAGCCACCCAGGCACCCCCCCCAAATTTTAATTTTAATGTCTGATTTCCATGAAGGATTTGCTTTCTACTTCCATGTTAATTTTTCTTTATGTAGTTTTTAAACAAACTATTAGGTAATACAACTCTAGAAATTCTATATCTTCTAGGTAAATTTTATCCTTTTTTAATGTGTGGTGACCTTCTCTATGCTTTTTTATCTTAAAGTCTCTGTGTGTTTCACTATAGCAGTCTTCTGGGTAGGATTTCTGAGACGATTTTTTCCCATCTTTTCCATTCTAATCTCTCTGGCCTTAAATCTTAGAGTTATCTCCTATCAACAGTATGTAACTATCTTTAATTTCTTTAAGTAGTCTAAAAATTGAATAATTTGAACAATTATTCATCTATCATTTATTTATGGAACATGTAAAATGGAACAAGTTCTGCTCTGGATCTTGGAGTAGTAAATGAGTCAAAAAGAAGATGCTAGTGTTCCTATTGTTGATACGTTTATATTCTGGTGGGAGGAGATAAATAACATCAACAAGTAAATATATGTATGATATACTATATAAGGAATATTGTACAGGAAAAAGGAGAAAAAGGAACAGAATAAGGGAGTGTGGTAGATAGAACTGTAAAATGACCCCTCAACGACACTTGTGCTTGTATAATCCCCCCCCCACCTCGAGTAGGGGGAAGATCTGTGAGTTTAATGGTATATCACTTCCATTATATGGAAAGAGGGATTTTACAGATGTAATTAAAGTTCCGTAATCAGTTGCCTTGGACTAATCAAAAGGGAGATTATTCCAGTGTGCCTGGCCTAATCACATGAGGCCTTTGAAAAATGGTATGCCTGCTTGTGATCTCTCTCTGTCAAATAGATAAAAAAAAAAAAAAAAAAAAAAAATCTTTAAAAAAAAGAAAAATGGTGAAACATCAGGGAGATGTTCTTCTGGTCCAGGAGATGAATGCATTACCATGTTGGGAGAGGAGAAAGCCATGTGGCAGGAAATTGAGGGAAATCTCCACAAGTGAATTACAGCCAGTGGTTGGCAGTCAATAAGAGAATGGGGCACTTAGCCCTTCAACCAAAAAAGACAAATTCTACCAATAACCATGAGCTTGAAAGAGGACCCTGGGCCCCAAACGAGACCCTCAGCCCCAGCCAGCACCCTCACTGCTGCCTATGAGATGGGAGCAAAGGACCTTGGTTGGTGGTGCCTTGCCCCCAATCCAGAGGAACTGTGAGATAATAAATGTGTGGTTTAACTGCTAAATTTGTTACTCTGCTATAAAACACCAATAGAGGGGGATTAGGTCAGAGAAGGATTTTTTTTTTTTTAAATTTTACTTAAATTGAAGTTAGTTAACATATAGTGTATATTAGTTTCAGGGGTAGAATTTAATGATTCATCAGTTGCATATAACATGCAGAGCTCATTACATCATTTGCACTCCTTAATGTCTGTCACCCAATTATGACATCCCCTTACCCAGAGAAGGCAAGATATGAACCAAAAGGTGAAGAGTGAATGAAGGAGCTATTTCAATATTTTAATCATTTGAGTAAAATGCTGACATCAGTATCAAAATTCAGGATTTTATTTATAGAAATTAAGAAATGAGAAACTATAATTATATAATTAAGATATGAGGGAATATTTGAATGGAAAAGGATAAATTATTTTCTTCTCCGAAACATAAAGTAATCACTATTCTCAGAGGCAGAATCTCAAATTACAGAAATCTTAGGAGAAAGTTCTAAAAAGATAAAATCAAGGATCTAGAGATATGTAGCAATAAATGCCAGCAGAAGGTGGTGGTAGTGGTGAAGGTGGGGATGAGGTGGAAAGGCTGTTTTTTAATTCATGTGATGACTATTTAAAGGAGTCACATCCTGGAGAGGAGCTACTTAGCGACTAATCAACCCTTCATCAATGAATAACTAATTACAGTGCTTTAACTGTGTGTGCAGTAAGTATTCACTGGCACAAACAGGGGACACCATGTAAGGCTTTGGCTTTTCTTAAGAGTTCAAACTCAACTAGGTAAAGAAAACATGTGGAGCAATTATTTATAAGACCACAGGCAAATAAGGCTTAACCTCTTCTGCAGTGTGGCCACAGGTTAAGGAACAACAGAAGTAGAAAACAGTGTAGACTGCAAGAACCAAGGAAACGTTTATGGAGAAAGTATCACTGAAGTTGGTCTATGAAGGTTGTGGCGAAGGAAACTAATCAAAAGGGGTTGGAAAGCATTATGAAAAGTGCTTAACACAGGGACTAAGGAAGCCCATCATTCTGATAAGAGCAGCAGCTTTGGAAATGGAAGTACCACTAGAAGATGTTTCTAACTTTCTTAATTTCTTTTAATGCCAGGTGTGATGTAAAATCATTCCTTTTTTTTGATCACCTCCCCTGTCTTCTATCCTGAAAAACAAACAGCAAGAATCCTATTTAATTCACAAGCACTAAAGAAAGATATTGTCCTAAATATACATGCACAAGTACCGTGGATTCAGGTTAGTGAATGAATAAGTGCATTCCAGAAGATTAGAAAAATATGGAGAGTTTCAGTTTTTAAAAATAGTGTTGAAATTTAATATGATTCCCTATTAGAGCTTAACTTCCTCAAGGGAGTAGTTAATGATTTGAGTTAGTATTTTCAGTATGGAGGACAGTGAGTATGGTTTTGCTAAATGGATTACCAAATGAATGATGAATGAATGAATGAATGGCAATCTGGTTTATTTAATCATGTATGCATTTCAGCAGATGGTTGAATTTAGGGGGTGCATTCCCAACCCTCATTATTCTTTTCAAAATCCTTGAAAGCCTCACCCTGATTTCCTCACACCTGCCCACCTTCTCTTGAAATATACTGTCTCCAGGCCCAGCCATGTTCCAAAATGAAACACCACCATGTAGAGTCACAGAAAATGAAATCAATTGATTCATCATATTCTTAATGAGTTTGGCAAACACCAAGACTGGCAGACAGATGGGATTCCACAGAGAAGGTACAGATGGACCAGTCTGCCCAGAAGGGAAGTTCTTGTTTGTTTGGAAAAGCAACTACTTCATTTTAATACAACTTTTGTGGTTGGTATTGTTGTAGTTGATATTTTCAAACCATGAAAATACCTATAGGTATATATGACTTACTATAAATACTACCTTACTTTGATCATTCCTTCTTGATCAGACTTCTAGAAGAGGGCTTTTTTTTTTTTTAAACAAAGTAGAGCCTTGCAAAGTTATCTGTATTTTAATAGTATTATTATGTCTTAATTTAGTATTAAATAAAGACTCCTGGCATAATGATCATTGAGCAATTCTGTTATGGCATAGGAGAGTTTTTATGAGATTTCTTTGAGTCAGACAACTACAAATGTTTAAATTCTAGAGAGGATTAGAAATTATTTCAGGATTAGGAAACACAATCTTTGATCACTTGGTTATTTTCAGAAAGATACAGCATGCAAGGGTGCGGATTGTAGAAAGAAAAAAATGTTCTGTATGAATATAAACCCCCAGAAAGGCTAAATCAATTGTTTAAGGGTCCCCTGATTCAAATGATGTAATTTATTTTAAATTTGTGTCTTACGAGCTGGAATGGAGTGTACTATCACAGGTGCTACTGTTTTGCATTGTCTTTAGTACTGTCCTGGGAAGGAGCAGAATCTGACTCTTATGTTTTGTAGAGTTAGAACTTGTTAGTGTTCCATAAATATTTAATAGTACAATGTGCCACACATACTAATGTGTTGAATATTGTAATTTTCTGCAATCCTGTGTGACTTAGCCAATGTTGCATATTAAAGAAAACTTTTTGAAGCTGAAGCTTGGGTGAACATAGAAAAGTTCAAAACTAAGTTGAAATTGTCAGTCAAGTGGCCTTCTCTCTCCTAGGGTAGATCAGTTGTTTAAATGAGGTGATTAGCTCAATGGAATACATTTACTCATGTGAGGATATTCACACTGCAACTCTCTGATTTGGGAGAACAGACTATTGCAAGAAGACCTTCATTTAGAACTCACTCAGAATGGAGATAAGATGGTTCAGTTGGATTGTAAGTGTTTATAGTTTTATTTTTTAAGACTATCTGCTTGTTTTAAGGTAAAGCTACGTACTCCATCAAGTCTAGCTATAAAATGATTTCTCATATATGTTATTTATGAGATAATCTACTTTTCTAGCTAACCATTAAGTCCTGACCTGGATGGGTTCTATGAAACACTCACTTCAAGCATGATTTCTATTACCTGATGACTTTCCATAAGGGGGCTGGCATAGAAACTCTACACAGCCAGGGGAAGGGCTAATAAAGATGGGATGGCTAAAGTGTTTCTGACCATCTTTCAGAACAGCCCTGAAGTCAACAGGAAGAGATTTTAAGGGTAGATGATGGTGAGTCTCAGGCACTGTAAATGTCTCCAACTGGCCAGCAACTATGCACACAACCTATCCCGACCTTACTTGCTCTACATTGTTCCTTTACTCCATTATTCATTCCTCTTTGAGGTTTTTTTTTTTTTTAGATTTTATTAATTTATTTGAAAGGGAGAGAATGAGAGAGAGAGAGAGAGAGAGGACGAGAAGGGAAGGGTCACAGGGAGAAGCCGACTCCCTGCTGAGCAGACCACCTGATGCGGGACTCCATCTCAGACCTCCAGGGTCATGATCCAAGCTGAAGGCAGTCACTTAACCAACTGAGCCACCCAGGTGTCCCTCCTCTTTGATTTTTAAAATAATTTTTTTTAAACCCTGACTATTGTGGCTGATTATACTTCACTGTTTCTCAAACTTCAACCAATTTATACCTTCATCCAAACTAGTTTATTACCTATTCATTCATTATCTAAATGATTGGGAGAGGAGATAATAACTTATTTCTGATGGAGGAGGCAGCAGAAAGGGTTCTAAGAAATGTATTCAGATCATTTACAATAAACACAGCAGTGGTGGTATTGATCTGGGCAAATGGGAGAAAATCCCAAAATGGTCAATCAGGGAAAACTGTTATTTTTCAAATTTGTCCAGAGTCATAACTAAAGTTAAAATAAATTATTCAAAATGTATAGATAAAAAAAAGGAAGTAAATGTCTGTGCTTAGAATACTTTGTTTAGGCACATAGATACTCAAATGAACATAAAGTTCATTTGAGCTCTGCCCAAATAGCTGCCCACCTTAGATTTCCAAGGGCAAGAAAGAACAGACCCGTTTAAATAAGAAGGAAAATAGAAAAGCACATGTCCTTTGAATAACCTGCATAAATCTACCTCCTCCCACCACCATTTCTTAATTCTAGGACAGCATCTTTCCATTCACATGTGCTTGTTTGGGCTCAAGTTATAACATATGTGGCTAGCACCAGTGGGATATAGCAGCAGGCACCTGTTGTAGGTGACCTTTAACTGATTAGGTCTCCTCTATCTTTCAAGTCCTTATTCCTAAACTTCCAAGGTCACTCTGCCTGTTATGGACCCAATCCATAACTCTTCTAATGTGGCTGGAAGCAGAAGAGATGAGAAGTTGCAGTGAGTTTTAAAAAGAAAGGGGGTTCCAACATGAATACACGAATGGTCACTAGACCTGGAAATCTGACCCTCTGGAAAATTGCTGAACAATACTGAACTATGTAGACATCTATTTCTGAAATTGTAGAAATGGTTTGTTAACTCGTGGTGATATTTCTAGGCCCTCTAAATGTATAATAAATGCAAAGTGGGAACTTATCCTTAATGGAATCAGGACAACATTCAGCTGCAAAAAGTTCTTACGATATTCTTTCAAAGAGATTCTCATCAAATTAAACTGTAAATGTATTTTCTTTGCCTAAAATTACATTGATTCTGCACATTTTCCTACAACCATAAAGGATATTAAGTATTAATTTGTAGTGGGATTCACATTCCTCCTTGTTCAAACTAGTTTATTTCTTAAGTTTTGGCAAAAGGAGCTACTTAGAATGCACTACTGGATATGATTTTCAAGGAGTATTTCTAATGAAGAAAGAAGGACAATGAAATTGGCAATTAGTTTTAAATAAAGTTGTTTAACCTTTTATTCTGTGAAAGAAGTGACATAGACTTCCCTAAGTTTAAAACAGAAAGAGAAAAAGCAAAACTATGAGATTTAATTAAGTGAAGAAAAGACAGATTATTTATAATATTTCTTTTTACTGCTGTATTTTGTCAGTCTATGATTTACATTGTCAAATTACTAAGGAGCCTGATACTGGAAGAAATTCTCGAATGAGAATTTTTTTTTTTAATTTCCAGTGTAAAAACCATTATTTTATTATCTGCTTTATTTGAAGATTTGATTATCCAGAAAAAAATTGAGATTTTTAAATAAATTTATTATTATTAACATTCCAGGTCCTAAATATTTTTTGTTTTTCTTTTTATTAACTTATTTTTTATTTTTTTGAGAGATAGAGTGCATGTGTGCACATGAGGATCGGGACAGTGGGGTGGGAGAGGGAGAGAGAGAGAGAGATACCCCTCCTTACTTGTTTTTCTAATTAATATTTTTAGAAACGGTAAGCCGATTTCTCTTTTCATCTTAAATTCTCATAGCATGGAAATCAATGTTTCAAACTAGTGTGGGAAAAGTTTTGAAATCTTTGGTTCCCTCCCAAAACTTACATAGTGCAACAGAGGTTATGTGAAAGAGTGGTCTTGCAGTAAGAAGTCGATCATTCAGAGATAAACTCCAATAGTCAAACAATGGGATACATACACTCTGGCTTCTCAGATGGAAAGCTGCTTTATTGTGGTTGGATTATGGGGTTCTAAACTTGACTTTATTTAGCATGATCAGCTAATGAACAGACTAACTGAGAAATTTAATAAATACAGATCACGATTTTAAATAGTGTCACTACTTCCAAAGATTTCAAATATAACAAGGTAAATTTAATTTAATTTCAAAACCTATTCAAATTCTTTTAAAATTATTATAAATTCTCTTAGATCAGATTACTATGGTGCCATAGATTGAATTCCTTCCTTGCAGTTATTAATTATATGACCATAGGTATATAAGACTTGACTGAATAATTTTGATAGGCAGCTTGTCCATAAAGTGTTCATTATATGATATGTTCTCCAAATAGTCATTACTCATCTATTATAGTAGGAGATATACAGATAAAAGAAATTTTGGGTATTTCTCTGATCTTTGGATAGAAGAAAAATATTTAGTTGTATATAACTTACCTTATACTACAATAAGATATAAACTCCAAATGAGTTCAAGTGACAGAATAAATAAAAAATAAACTTAACAGAAGAAAAAGATACTTGGTAGAAGAAAATAATGGGAAATATTTTTATTAGGTTAGGAAAGGTCATTTAAGCAAAGCATAAAATATGAGAAGATAAAAGGCTGAGACTGAATTCTGCAGTTATTTCTAATTTTGAGGGTAAATATATTTTAAATCAGTATGTGTTTGCAACATATACAAACAGGATTAATTACTATTATTCAATGTACTTCTAAAAAATAAAAGAAGGAGAGAGCAAGAAAGAAAGAGAAAGAGAGAAAGAATCTAGGAGAATGGTGGAAGTCTATGCACAGATAATTCACAGAAGAGATGCAAAATCCTGAGGTTCATATTATTTCCAATTACATTACTAGTGACCATGGGAAGGCAAATTCAAACAAAAACAGGCTACCAATTTTCATCTTTTAGAATGCAAAAGGCTAGAGAGTCTAATCTTTTACATAGTTGGTGGGAATGTGAATAGATGTTAGAATTTTGAAGGTCAATTTGATAGTATCCAGCAAAGCAGAACAAAAAAAATTCCTTT
This sequence comes from Neogale vison, assembly GCF_020171115.1. Lineage (NCBI taxonomy): Eukaryota > Metazoa > Chordata > Mammalia > Carnivora > Mustelidae > Neogale > Neogale vison. Next base: position 91,951,807 of record NC_058093.1, on the reverse strand, counting down.
TGGAATATTCATGTAGCTAAAACAATGGCAACGCTGAGATATGGGTCTCACAAAGTTTACTTCAAAACTATGGAGAAAAATAAGAAGGAAAAATGAAATTACACAAAACCATCCCTACAGCAAGCCATGAAAACCGAGAGCATAAACTTCAGTTGTAAAGTAACAGAAAACACCAAATCACTGCAACTGATTTCTTAAGACCTTCCTACGCTACAACTTTATGGCACAGAAAGGTAGGCCAAGAAAAAGCGATGGAAGAGAAAAGAGTTGCTAGCCTAAGACAGGTTTAAAACCACTCCCCAAAGTATAAGGATGCCGTAAGTCTGAAAATATAAAAATACTATCCTGGCAGATTAGAGCATGGTCTATAAAAAAAGACTTAACGTATGATTCAAAGGAGAATTTGTAGTTTTCATGGGAGAAAAATGGGCAAAGAGAGGCAGGAATTCTTTGGCAACTGGGAAACATTTTCAAAGATAGGGGCAAGGCAAGGATATCCATTTTTTTTTTTTTCTTTACCTTTTAACACTAGCTATAGATATCAGCCAATACAATTAAATAAGAGAAATCAGAGTGCCTGGGCAGCTCAGTCAGTTAAGTGTCTGCCTTCTGCTCAGGTTATGATACCGGGGTCCTGGGATCAAGCCCTGCATAGGGCTCCCTGCTCAGCAGGAAGTCTGCTTCTCCCTCTCCCTCTGTCCCTCCCTCTGCTTGTGCTCACTCTCATTCTATCTTTCTCTCTTTCTCAAATAAATAAAATCTTAAAAAAACAAGTAAGAGAAATCTATTAAAGCATAAGAATGGTTAAAGAAGTTAAAGTATCTTTATTTTCAGATGATATGAATGTATACCTAGAAAACTCCACATAATTCATGATGAAACTAACTCTAACAATATTAAAAAAATCAGTGAAGTTCCACACTATAAAATTATAATATAAAAGTCAATATAATATAAAAGCAATATAGTATAAAAGTCAATAGTCTTCATACACAGACAATAACCAGTTAGAGAACATAATGGTTAAGAAAATCATAATTTATAATAGAAATAAAAATATTAAGCACTAAGGGTTCAATTTAAGAATTATATGTAAAAACTGTAGGAGGGAATCTTTAGAACATTCTTCAAAGACCCAAAGCTAGATCTGACCAAATAGGAAAAGGTCTACTGATCTTGGATAACACAATTCAATTTTATAAAGATGTCAGTTCTGGCTATTCTTTTTTTTTGTCAAAGAAGAATATTTTATGGTAAATATAACATAAAGCTTAAAATGTTAACCATTTTTAAATGTACAATGGCATGGCATTGAATGTATTTGCAATGTTGTGCAACGATCACCACTAATGGATTCCAGAGCTTTCTCACCATCCCAGCAGAAATTCTGTACCCATTAAAAAAAATAATTCCTGGGGCACCTGGGTGGCTCAGTGGGTTAAGCCTCTGCCTTCAGCTCAGGTCATGATCCCAGGGTCCTGGATTGAGCCCCGCATCGCATCGGGCCCTCTGCTCAGCAGGGAGCCTGCTTCCCTTTTTCTCTTCCTGCCTCTCTGCCTACTTGTGATCTCTCACTCTGTGTCAAATAAATAAATAAAATCTTAAATAATAATAATAATTCTTGATTCATTTCTCCCCACAGCACATGGTAGTCTCCATTTTACATTCGGCAAATTTGCTTACTGTAGGTACCCCATATATGAGGAATGATATAATATTTGCCTTCTAGTGCCTGACTTATTTGACTTAAAGTTTTCAGGGTTTATTCATATTGTAGCGTGCATTGGCATTTTATTCCTGTATTATAGATGAATTCTATCCCATTGTTTGTATACATTATATTCTTTACATCTATTCACCTGTGGAAGGATACTTGGCTTGTTTCCACATTTCGGCTCTTGTGAATAACACTTCTGTAAAGATTGCTGTACAAATATCTGTTTGAGTCCTTGCTTTTAATTCTTTTATGTGTGTAAGTAGGAGTAGAACTGCTGGCAAATTTAATTTATGCATTTAATTTAACCCCAAAGATAAATCCAATAAACGTGCTAATGGATTCAGGCAACTTGATATTAAAGTTCTTATAGGAAAAAGAAGCATGCAAGAATAGTTGGAAAAAAAATATCAGAATGGAAAAACGTGGAGGGAGAATATCACAACCAAGCACGAAGCCTCTATAATTCAATCAGCATGGTTGGTGCTGGCATGCGACAGACTAGTGTAACTGGCATCAGAGAAACATATCTAGATGTAAACTTACATATGTATGGAAAATTAGTATAGGATAAAGGTGGCTTCTTAAGTATTGTGGCAATGGTAGACTTTTAAATTGATAGTTCTGGCACAATTGGGAATTTAGAAGAAGATAAAATTAGATCCATACTTTATACCATATACAAGTTTAAACTCCAAATGTTTTATAGATCCAAATGCCAAAAAATAAAACATGCAAATTCCAGAAGAAAATCAGATTACCTGTAGTTAAATTTTTAAAAACTTCCACTAATTAAGACTAATTAAGATCAGTCTGAATTAATGACAAATCATGTATTTCAGCAATTCAAGCTGAACTTTAAAAATGTTGCCTAGTACCTTAATTGTTTTCCTTTTTTTTTTTTTTGGTTAAAAGTTTTAAAAATAAAGAAAAATGGGCATATATATGTATATATATGATGAAAATAATTTGCTGTTAACACTGGGTATTGTATGTAACTGACGAATCACTAACTTCTACACCTGGAACTAATACTGTATGTTAACCAACTGGAATTTAAATAAAAATTTGAAGGAAAAAAAAAAAAGAGAGAAGAAAATAATTTGCTGTTGACTTATCTTAAATTTGGTGACATTGTTCAATTTTTTTTCACTGTTATTTTTCACTCTCCCTCATTTTACATAGCAGAAGTAAACAGCCTAGTTCTTTTACAAAGGAGCAGCAAAAATCGTAACTGATATCTTAATGCACGCATTTAACTATCAGCAGATTGAACAGATCACTTGACTGAGTCAGGTACAAAGTACTAAGTTAGTTATACGCAGAAGCAAGGTGTATATAGTTCCTATTCTCAAAGAAGTGGCAATATAATCCAAGTCCATGCAACCTAGAAATGAATAGACTGCATTCATACTATCGTGCTCTTTAAGATAAATTGTTCTGATTTCCTAAGTCTGTGAAATACTGAACTTAAGAGTATATTTTTTGATATCACTAATCTTTCTAATGCTATATTCATTCCTTGTCATTTGAAGAATTTTTCCTCAGTTTTATTAAGTTCTGATTAGTACACACAAAAACTGCATGTGTACTTGTACATCTTGGTGATTGATTTGGGGCATACGTATACAATAAATACTGTTATCCAATCCAGGTAATAGATACGTATCTATCACTCTAAAAGTTTCTTTATGTTTCTCCTATAATAGAAGTCTTTTGGGTGTGCAAGTTTGTTAAGGAACACTTAACAGGAGATCTAACTTGACAAGTTTTAAAGTACACAATAACTTCTTGTTCACTCTAGGTATTATGTTGTACACCAGCTCTCTAGAACTTGTTTTGTATACTGTAACTTTATACTCATGGGAAAACAGTTCCCCATATCCCTCTCTTGCTATCCTCTGGTACCCACCATTCTACCATCTGCTTCTATTCCTCCAACTATTTTAGATGCCTCCTAGAGGAGGAATCATGCCGAGTTTGTCCTTCGGAGACTGGCTTATTTCATTTAGCATAACGTCTTCTAGGTCCATTCATGTTGTAGAAAGTAGTAGAATTTCCCTCTTTTTTTTTTTTTTAAAGATTTTATTTATTTATTAGAGAGACAGAGATCACAAGTAGGCAGAGCAGCAGGAGAGAGAGAGGAGGAAGCAGGCTCTGCTGAGCAGAGAGCCCGATGTGGGGCTCCATCCCAGGACCTTGAGATCATGACCTGAGCTGAAGGCAGAGGCTTTAACCCACTAAGCCACCCAGGAACCCCGAATTTCCCTCTTTTTAAAAGCTGAGTAATATTCTATTTATGTATATCCCACCTTTTTTTATTCATTCTTCTGTTGATGAGTATTTGCGTTGTTTCCTTACATTGGCCATTACAAATAATGCTGCACTGAATACAAGAATGCAAATATCTTCAAGATCATGATTTCAATTATTTTGGATACATACCCAGAAGTGGAATTGCTGGATCTTACAGTAGTTCTATTTTTAATTTTAAAGGAAACTCCATACTGTTTCCCATAGCTGTAGTACCATTTTACCTTTCCACCACTAAATAAACAAGAGCTCCAATTTCTCCAAAACCTTGCCCTGTTGTCTTTTCTTTTTCTTTCCATTTTTTTAAAAAAATAATAGCCACTTGACACATATGAGGTGATATCTGATTATTGTTTTGATTTGTATTTCCTTCACGATTAGCAATATGGGGCATCTTATATATATCTGTCGTCTAGTCATGTATCTTCTTTGGAGAAATGTCTATTCGAGGACTTCACCCATTTTTAATAGACTTATTTGTGGTGTTTTTTGTTTTGTTTTGTTTTGTTTATTTGTATGTTTTGCTATTAAGTTTTAGGAATTGCTTATGTATCTTGGAAACTAACCCCTTATCAGAAAAATGATTTACAAATATGTTCTCCTATTCATAGGTTGTCTTTTCGCTGTGTTGACTGTTTCCTTTGATTTGCAGTTCTTTCATTTGACATAGTCCCACTTAATCTCTTTCTACACTTGTTGCCTGTGCTTTTTGTATCGCATCTAAGAAATCATTCCTGAGACCAATTTCAAGAAACTCTCCTCCCATGTTTTCTTCTAGGAGTTTTAGAGTTTCAGATTTTATGTTCAAATCTGTAATCCATTTTAAGTTAATTTTTGTGTATGATGAAATAGAAGGGTCCCATTTTATTCTTTTGAATGTAGATACTAAGTTTTCCCTACACCATGTTATTGAAGAGACTATCCTTTCCCTATTGTGCATTTTTGACACCTTTGTTCAAGATCAGTTGTCTGTATATGCATGTGTTTATTTCTGGGTTCTTTATTAGGTTCCATTGGTCTAAATGTCAATTTTTTTTTTTTTAACCAGTACCGTACTATTTTGATTTCTGTAGCTTTGTAATATATTTCAAAATCAGGAAGTGTGGTGCCTGGAGCTTTTTTGTTCTTGTTACTTTGCCTATTTGGAGTCTTTTCTGGTTCCATGCAAAATTTTGGATTTTAAAAACGTTTCTGTGAAAAATGTCTTTGGGATTTTGATAGGCATTGCATTAAATCCATAGATTGCTTTGGTTAGCATGGACATTTTAACAATATTAGTTCCCCTAATCTGTGAACACAGTATATCTTTCCACTTATTTGTGTCTGCCTTCCTGTGGAGATGTGACTTCGAATGAAACCGAAAGTCTAGAAAGATAGTTCTGTTATTCTTAATTCAGAGTTTGAGCAATAAAATCATGCCTCAATATCCATTGTTTCTATTTTGTAGAATTCTAGTGGATATTGTTTTTCTCTCCTTCCTCACCATTTTTTAAAAAAAATCTTTATTTCCCATCACTAAATTAAATAACATATGTAATCCATCAACTTCATTTGGTTGCCCATCTATCTTTTTTGAGCTCAATTGGGTCAAGGTTTATTTGATGTGCCTAACTTCTCTATGGTAGAAACTATGTTCTTATAGTTTTTTTTTTCTTCCTTATACAGTCAAAGCAACTCTCAAAATGGGTACTGGTTATATTTTTTCCTTTGACAGGATATTCTGTTTTCTTCAAAAATGGTTTTTTGAAAATTATCTCAATAGAATTACAACAAATCTTTCTTGTTTATGAAGCCAAACCAAGCTCTGATATACTTTGAAATAATGCTGTAGTTATTTCCTTAATTCAGTTCACTTGCTATAACAGATCTTTATGCAAGCAGAAAATTACCATGACCCTTGAGCTTCTTCTATATCTCTACTATATTTTACCACCAATAAAGTGAGCTCAGTGTTATAAGGATACTTAATTGCCAAGGCAAAGTGAAGATAGATGAAAATTGAAATTCAAAGGCCAACTATCTTTTAGAAGTAAGCTATATTAGAGATTTAGTTATTGCAAGAGAAAAACTAAGATGCTACAAAAATCCTCTTAATTGTCCTGAGCTCTTTGATATGAATCATAAAATATTTTCAAAGCCCTTCAAGAAGAAAATGTTTATTCTTAGGGGGTGAATAGGTCATTCAGTTAATAAATTTTAGTATATCTGCCTATATAAAAATGAAACTTCAAAAACACAAATTAATTTTTATCTTTCTTTAAGAATTAGTTACTGTACTGTTTCCATTTTGCTCCTTGCTGCAGTCTGATACAAAGACACAGGCACACACACAGATATACACAATATATTTCTCTTTATAGATATTTAAATATAATTTTTGTTGCCACTATAATTGTCTCTCCTCACAACTCAAAACAGGGCTCTTTCAAAACAATAATTTTTCTCATTATTGATCTTGAGCTTTCATTGCTTTTCCCAGCATCAACGTGCTATGTGATCTTTTCTCCAAGTTCCTTGAAATAAAAATATTTATGTGTTTCCCTTTCTAATTTTTTGCACTTTTTTCTTTTTAAATTCATTTTATTTTTAAATAATTATAGATCCATAAGGATTAGCAAAAATATTTGAAAGGTCCCATATACTGTTGGTCTAGATCCCCCTAATGATTACATGTTGTATAACTAAAGTGCAATATTAAAGCCAGGAAATTGACATTGGCACAATATGTGTGTAGAGTGCTATGTCATTTTATTACATGTATAGAGTCAAGTAACTATCACTCTAGTCAAGATATGTAATTATTCTATCACCACAAAGATAATTCCCATATTATCCCTTTATAGTTACATCCACCCTTCTTTCTCTCAACCATCCCTAACCACTGGCAACCACTACCACTCTATAATTTTGTTTCAAGAATGATATATAAGTGGAGTCATGAAATACATAACTTTTTCAAACTAGCTTTTTTTTTTTAACTAAAGCCCCAACATAGAGTTGGTTTTTAATCCTTGTGCCAATTTCTGAATTTTATTTCATGTTAGATAATTTAAAATTAAAATAATTACTAATATATTAGACCTCAAGTCTGCCATCTTATTTTTTTATTTGTCTGTTACCTTTATTTTTCAATTCTCTATACTTCCTGTGTGCTGCTTGAAAAAAGTCCAAAAAATAAAAAATAAAAAAAATTACATTTGATTTATTTGTAGTATTTTGGGGTATACCTATTAGGATACATTTTTAGTAGTTGTTCTAAGAGTTATGTAGACATAGTTCATTGCAATTTACTGATATTAATACTCTACTCACTCTTTCAAGTTCCTTTGTCTTCTTCTTGTGCATTGAGGAACTACATCTCACAATGTTGTGTGTCTTGTTCCAAGCCTCAGTTATATTTTAGGTAACAGGGGAAGAGCCCATTTTTTTTAACTACCCTTTTGTTCTTTCCATTGTTTTTATTTTCCTTCCTGATGATCTAAGGTTTCTTATTATTTCCTTTTGACTTCAAAACTTAACTTAGCCATTGTTTCAGATTAGTCTTTTGGTTACAAATTTTTTTGGTTTTTCTTCATTTGAGAATGTCTTTATTTCTCTTTCATTCCTAAAGGTGAATTTGACCAGATATAAAATTGGAGTTTGACAATTCTTCTCTTTAAGCAAATTGTTGTGCTGTTCCCCTCTGACCTCCATGGTCATGATGAGATTCTATCATTAGTTTGATTGTTTTTCCCTATAAGTAAGAGGTCATTTTCCCCCCCTCGCTTTTAAGATTTTTTCTTTGTCTTAGTTTTCAGAAGCTTGATTAAGATGTGCCTTGGAGGGGCGCCTGGGTGGCTCAGTGGTTAAGCCTCTGCCTTCGGCTCAGGTCATGATCGAGTCCCACATCCGTCTCTTTGCTTGGCAGGGAGCCTGCTTCTTCCTCTCTCTCTTTCAGCCTGCCTCTCTGCCTACTTGTGATCTCTGTCTGTCAAATAAATAAATAAAATCTTTAAAAAAAAAAAAAGATGTGCCTTGGAACAAATTTCTTTGGGCTTATCCTATTTGTCTTCTCAGCTTCTTGAATCAGCAGGTCTATGTATTTTAGCAAATTTAAAATATTTCCAGCCATTACTTTTACAAATACTTTCTCCTACCTTCTTTCTCTTTCCAGGATTCTGATAACCAAAAACATGGCAGATATTTTATTCTAAGCTCACATGCCCGTATGATACTGTTCAAATTTTTTATGTCTGTTTTCTTTTTGTGAGCCACATAGAGTAATCACTGTTATTCTAAATCAAATACGATGATTTTTTTCTTCTCTATTCTCCAATTTGTTGTGGAGCTCATCCACTGGATGTTTTATTTTAGTTATTGTCCTTTTCATTTCTAAAACTTCCATTTGATTTTCTTTATATTTTCAACTTCTTTACTTATATTTTCTACTTTTAAAATTTAAGCATGTTCATAATTGCTTATTGAAACATCCTTGTGATGGACGCTTTAGAATCCTTGCTAGAAAATTCTAACTTTAGTGCCATATTACTAATGGCTTTGTTGATTGTCTTTTCTCATTCAAGTCAACATGTTCCTAGTTCTTGGAGTGATAAGCAATTGTTGAAAATCCTGAACATTTTCAGTAGTCATGTTGTGACTCAGATATTATTTAATTTCTGTTGGTGGGACTGCCTTGACAGTGATCTTTGCTGTTATTTTATTTTGATTTATTTTTCTATTAATGATTGTGCATGTGCCTGTGTGTGCATAAAATTGCATATTGTTTTGAAATTGTTTTGAAGACATAAATCATGACTATTATTATTTCTCTATAAATCTCTGACATGTTAAGTTCTTTACATATATTGTCCCTCAGAATGGGTTGTTGATAGACTGGCTATTGAAATAAAAACCAGCTGCAAGAACTCAGCCGCTAAAATTTATTACACCATGATATAACCAAATGCTAAAAGTGTAGGTCTGTACAACTGTAATAAGAAAGTAAAGACAAGAAAGTAGCAAAACTGATGCAGAATATCTTCAATAGAGAAGATTCAAAAATAGTTTATTGAGTAATAATAAAGACATGTCTCATTCAGCACCCCCCAAATTTCTGGAGGTTGGTATTTTCTTTTTTTGACAGCCCAGAAATCTGAGACTTAAGAAGGGTAAAGACTTCCCCGTTCAGTAAGTATTAATGCTTATATTTAGATCTAGGATCTGGTCTGACTCCCAAACACGCGATTTTCCCCCAACGTCACCGTGTTGCCTTCCATAGTAGATTACATTACATTATAGACATTCGATATGCAAAAAATAAAGTGAAAACTTATTGTAATATTCTCCCTGACAACTTTTATTATCTAGATGTATGATTCCCTCCATAATTGTATATAGAGAAAATGATATTGAAATATCAAATAATAATGTCAGTAACCATGAGGTCTATTCCCGATTCTGTCACTCTCTCCCTCTCTCACTGTGCATCACCTGAGTCCTACAGCCTTTCTAAGGCTCATCTCTCATGTAGTTTGGTGAGAGTTTCCACATAAGGACATTGAAATATATTGATTGTGAATATCATTTACTTGCATTTATAATGTGACCTCCTCTTCCTCTTCCTTGTTTTCTTTTCCTTTTCTCCTTCGCTACCTTCTTCTTCCTCCCCTTCCCCCTCCCCCTTGTTCCTCTTCTTTTTCTTCTTCCTTTTCCTCTTCTCCTTCATTACTCTTATTATATTATGGGAAGATATTCTTTCTAATATTTCAGGAGCTAATGTTACTTTATGTTTTGGTGAATCATTGCACTTGACACTTGACATTTATGTTTTTAAGTCAACAGTTTTCTGATTATGAATTAGCCAGTTTCTCATTCTAATTAGCAGTTGTGCTCTGATTTGATTTGTCATTGGAAAGTCGTGAACAACCGATTCATGAGACACTAATCCAAGAGGAACATGCATGTCAGGTTATTATTTTAATTAGATCTCATGAGTTGAACTTCCTGAATAGCTTATTGTCAAAACATTTCTCCTCTTCCCAGGAGTGATTAAGAGACAGGCAAATGACTTCTAACCAAATCTGATGAAGCGTAAGCAACTTTTGAAGCATATTTTGAAAGTGTTATTTGCCAAAGCCTTGGACAGAGCCTAACTACAGAACTTGCCCTTAAGTAAAATGTTTAAGGTGAACAGAAAATAACCATGATCATGCGCAGAAAGTAGCAACGAAAAAAGTCATAGAAATATGTATAGTTATCATAATTGGGAGAATTGGAGCAAGTATCTAATGATGGACTAAGTAATCTGCAATCAACAGTTTTATACACTAGAGAAAGCATAAATTCCTTCTAGGTTATCTAAAGAATTCAAATTGTGAAAAAAGGGAAAACATAGAATTTGAATATATTAGGAAGTGAAAAGCATTATGGGCATTGAGATAGTTATTCTGTACCTATTAGCATAATCTAAGATGATTTTATAATCTAAGAGGATTTTATAATAAGTAGGGAGATGCATGATAAATGTACTAATTTTTATAATATGGATATCAATTATATGTCAAAGAACAGTTTATATTTCAGCACTAGTTTTCTTTATTCAGATTCAGACTTAACATTGAAGAGAAATTTTTTAATTAGTTAGTTTAGTTAGTTAGTTAGTTTAATTAGTTTGCTTGTGAGGAAGCAGGCTTTCTTACTGATGACAGAAGTACCGAGATTTGAGCAATTTTATAACTTATTCTGACCCATGTTACAGGTCATTCCATATTAGTACATAATTTTTTTCACTACTATTTTCCATTTCATTACAACCCTGTTATTCAGAAAGCAATGTGTGTTATAAGAGAAGTATAAAAATGGATAAATAAATAGAACCAGATAAGCCTTACTTGCTACAGTTTAAGATGGCAATTGACCTTCCTTGACTACTTCCATTTGATTTCAAAAATATTACTTTGTCATTCTATTATTTTTTTAAAGATTTTATTTATTTATTTGACAGACAGAGATCACAAGTAGGCAGGGAAGCAGGCAGAGAGAGAAGAAGCAGGCTCCCGGCTGAGCAGAGAGCCAATGTGGGGCTCGATCCCAGGAGCCTTAGATCATGACCTGAGCCGAAGGCAGAGGCTTTAACCCACTGAGCCACCCAGGCGCCCCTATCATTCTATCATTTTGAATTATCTTTTATCATTCAGCATTTTATAGTCACTTTTGTGACTGGGATATAGGTAAGTGGTCTGAGCTGAAATTTTTGAGATTTATTTTGTTTTATTTTCTAGATGTATTTAATTGATTAAACTGGCACCAAAATATGAGCAGAACTCAGATTCATCTCAGCTCAAGAGCCTATGAAAGGAAAGGCAAGACTGCCTTATGATCCCACTAAAGACGGGATTTTCCAAATTGGGGATGAAAGAGGGGAATAGATCCTCCGCCTTTCCTTGAACTATTTTGCTGTTTTTCATGCTGATGGAACAGAGTAGCTGATGGGTTGGGGGGAGGAGAAAGGATTGTTGTAACATGGAGGTAATAGGAGTCTGAATGTGCTATTAATGCAAATAAAACACTCTACTCATGGAGGTGAGACTTAATATTTCTGTTCAACAATCTAATCTAGTCAACCTTTGCTCTAGCGTATTTGTTCCTAAGCTGTTTCCATCACTCCCTGTCACAATGCTGGCTGCAACTGAGAGAAAATTATCATTCCCTAAGATTCTGGAAACAGCAGTTATATCTGGCTTCTCTTAAGTAATTCAATGACTTTAAAGAAGCTATGGCTACTGATAAGAAAAGGGCTGTGTTGGGGGTAAGAGATATTTTTATTTATTGACTTTTTTCAAGAACAACTGATTATATGTTAATAAGGTATATCATTTATTCAAAAACATTTATCAAAAGTACTTAGTTTTTCCAGAATTATTTAAGATCTTGGAGTTACTATATATAGCAACTCCAAGATATATTTGTGTATATATATATTTAATAATTGTAAAGATATATTTATTTACATATAAATATAAAATAAACACACACACACACACACACCCTTTTACTACAGATAGTGTGGTAAAATTAAAGCCACAGAAAGGAAGGTGTTAGGAGAGCTTAGAGGAGGGAAACCTAGTGGCAGTGGACAGGGAAAGTTTCTTAGCAAAGTTGATTCCTGTGTTAATTTGAAAGGCTGAGCAGGAGTGACCCAGAGAAAAGATGAGAAGACAGGCATTCCAATCAGAGGATACAGGATTCACAGGTTGAGGAATTGGAAAGAAAAGATGATGTGCTCCATGAAACAGAATCCATGGTGTTTCTGGTGCAGTAAATGTAGGACGTGTTGTGGTAGAAGACTGAACTCCCGCAGTGCTTTTCAGTGTATTCAGATCACTGGGGATCTTATTAAAATGCAGGTAGTGATTCTTTAAGTTCCGGGTGGGGCCTGAGATTTTGCATGTTTAACAAGCTCCCAAGTGTTTGCTGCCAATGTTGTCGGCACATGGGCTGGGCTTTGAGTGGCAGAGACGCAAATTAGAAAGAGATAGCTTTGCCTTGTAAAGGTTGTCATTGTAAAGGTATGAGGGGTTCATCCTGGGAAGGGATGTGATCAGATTTGCATTTTAGATAAATTACCCTGGTGAAAGTGTAGATGGTTAAGACTAAGGGCAAGAAGAAAGCCTATTTATCCATCCAACAGTTTATTGTTCTAAGTGTCTTATGAATATCAGCACATTTGATCTTCTTAACTTTATTACCTTAATTTTACAGATAAGGAAATGGTGTCATAGAGAAAAAAAAAATAGTTTGCTTCAAGCCATACAGAATTGGTAGAGACAGGATTTGAGTCCAGCAGTCTGGCTCTTCCGCCCACGCTTTTAACTTCTCTGTTACGCTATGTTAGAGTGTCCCTGAGGGATAAGCTGAGGGAATCAGGGCAGTAATGGTCATGGGACGCGTAAGGCTTTGTCATTCCAGCTGTGGTCCTGGGACCTGCAACCTCAGCCTGGCCTGCAGAATCCCACCCCCACATCCCAGTCCTGCTCAGTCAGAGTCTGCATTTTGACCAGATCCCCAGGTGATTTGTATGCAACCTAAATTTGGAATCAAATTCAACTTATTTAGCAAAATCACTTGATAGGCATTGTGTAGTCTAATCAGGGGGCATATCATTTCTGGTAATTTTTCTTTTTGTGACATTAGAAACTTTGCTTCCAGTAATAGGTTAGGATTGCAAATAGTTGATATTCTAATTCTTTTGTGTCCATTTGTTAGCTGCAATACTTTATAAAGAAATCCTTTCCTTTTCTGCTATTGTGTGTCTATGGAATATAGATCATAATTATTTCCCTTTATTATTTTCAGAATAAGAAGTTGGTTCTCTAACGTCCTCCAAAGGTTATTAATACAATGTTTAGTATTATTATAGATGGAGAAATTTAAAAATATTTGATTTGTTTCAATCTATTGACCATATTATGTTTATCAGTGTTTAAATTGTTACATGTTGTACCATGGAACATGTTCAAGATGGTTTCCGAATTCTTCTGTCATGGAGATAGTAGGCTTTTCTAAATGCCTTGCTTTCTCTTATGTCAAGATATGCCATACTTTTCAAACTGTACATTTTCTGCCATTTCTTTATGGAGTCTTGGTTTCTTTTGAAAGGAAACATAAAATTTTCTTAATTGGATTCTTCTATTTTTCTCTGACTTAGAGCAGTGTCCCCAGATAAATCTCACCTAAATATTTTATTTGCTAGGTTATTTCATTATGCAAATCCTCCTAATGATTTTTTTTTTTTTTTTTTTGGTCTAACTCATAGGACCCTCCAAACTCCTTAGCCCAATTTCCACGGCAATAGGCTCTCTGAATTTAATTCACACTTCCAAATTTTTGCCACCAGCATATACATAACTTATGCTCCAACTGGACAAATCTATTAATTATTCCTTGAACTCTCATAGCCTATCACTACTTTCAAACTTTAATTTACATTTTAATAGTGATCTGGGAGAAATTCCTCTTTCCTTTATTTATTTTAATTTGTATAATCAGGTAAGGATCCAACATAAATTCGACCTGCCCTTTAAAGTTTCTGTTATCTATTTATATCACAATGCCTTTTTCTCCTCTTTCTAACTATATTGTAAACTTCTTAGGGCAGGGGCCTTGTTGCAGGTTTTTTTTTTTTTTACCCTCTCATTGAATCCTTTGTCTCACACATAGAAGGCACTTTATTAATATTTGCAAATTTACTGATTTATCTTCAGAAACTTCTTCTCTTGCAAAATTTAAAATCCTATTTTTCTTTTCTTGAAATGTTATTAATTATGCAAAGATCAATATTTGAATAGTAAGAAAAAATTTGTTTTGACTAGAATCTGAAATAATTTGTTTTCAAGTTGTGGATGACATAGTCTCCTTAAGATGAATAACAATGAAAACAATTAAAGCCAGCTACATAAATAGATACAGTATTAAGTCACTGATGTCAGATCCTTTTTTTTTTTTTTTAAGATTTTATTTATTTACTTGAGAGAGAGGGAGAGAGAGAGAAAGAGAAAGAGTATGAGCAGGGGGTAGGAGCAGATGGAGAGGGAGAGGCAGACTCCCCACTGAGCAAGGAGCCTGATGTGGGGCTCAACCCCAGGACCCCAGGATTAGACCTGAGTGGAAGACAGGCGTTTTAACCACCTGAGTCCCCCAGGTGTCCCCGATGCCAGATTCTTAAAAACAAGTCACAGAAACATTTTATTGAATTCTTAGCTTTAACACTATGAACTTCAACCTTTGGTCACCTGTTTGCAAAACAAGTGGTATTTGTTCATTCAGGTACCCACTTGGCAAGGGTAGAAGATGAAGTGATACAGATGGAAAGAAGCCATGTGATATGAATTATGATAGAAGGAAAATATGGAAAACATAATGGATGATGGGAAATAAAAAATGAAGTAAGCTTACAGGAGTAAGATAAATTTAGAAAGAGGCTTTGTAGGCAAAACTTTGAGGCATCTCTAAAATGTTGAGAACAAAACTATAAAATCAATACCTCTGAGTTATGATCAGATATATGCAAACTTGTACACCTGAAAATAATATTATACTGCATGCTAACTGGAATTTAAATACACACACACACACACACACACACACGAGAAAGTAAGAACTGCAATCACTTATTAAGCACTTATATGTGTGCCAGGCATTGTACTAGTTTCTGGGATTTGGGAAAATGACTTTTTTTTTCCCCCTGATAGAGCCTTCTAGTTCCAGTCTTCTGGCTCATGAACAAAGGGAGTCAACAAGAACCAGCGGTCATCAGTGGGTTCCATTCAGGGGCAATCATGGATGGTGTGGGCAGGACTCAGCACCCTCTCTCTGGCAGAGATTGCCCCAGCCTGAGGACAAAAGTTCAGTGCTTGGTACATCAAGCTGCAGGAACGGACTCACATTACATAACTCCTGCTTGGGATTTATCATCTGTTTGAGATTTGGTTCACTTTAGTAGGTTCATCTATCAGTGAATAGTGTTACTATCGAAGTATAAAAGTGGCCAGTTATCTTGGCTTGTTTCTCACGGTCAGTCCCCATGTTGTTTAGGTTTCAGTCTGGTTTTGGTTAAGGCACCCGGCTTTTGTAAGCTGGGTGAACAGAAGTCTATCTCTTTGAAATGGGGCCAGAATGAGGGCAAAGCAAGGGCGGTCTAGGGCACAAAGAAAGTCAAAATTTTAAATCAAGACAGAATCGATATTGCTCCTGTTTCCCCTTTGCCTTGGGCTCCAAAAGGTCTCTGGTTCTGCACTGTAAAGTCTCCCAACTTTACTTACATTTTGGCTCTTTTGTTTCATCACAAGTTTTTGGGTTAACTTTGATATTTCAAATATCGTATCCAAGTATCATTTATCCTGCATGCTGACTTCCTGGTGAGTCCTTAATGTTGCTCTTCTGCTTAGTTGGAGATCCTCATGGGGCCCTGCTCCGAAACCCACCCCTCCACCCCCCCACCCCCCCCCCCCGACACTAACTTTTCACTTCTGACTTAAATGCTGCTGCACGTTCCTGGAACACCAGGTCTTCCCCCAGGCAAGGCCAAGACTTTTGCCAGGTAGGCTGGCAAACTACTGGATATTTGTTGTTGCTGCTAATTTCTTTCACTTGCCAGGGATTCTTTTAAATTGTGAATTCTTTGCAAATAAAAGCACAGCAGAGGACTATTTCATATATCATAATGCTTAAATTCTCTGTGTTTGATAGGGTTTCTAGCTTGCAATCTAAGATATATGACACAGACATAGAAAAAGCCGTGCCTCTTGAAAGATTATACGGATGATGAAATCACACAGGAGGAATTCAAAAGTTAGTTGAAATGGATGGCAAAGTAAAATTAACTTTCCTATTGAGGAAGGAGCCGTGGGACTTAATAAAATATCCCTGAAGAACTCAGCTAAAACACCAAGTATGTTTTTTACCTTACAAAAGAAATGAAATAACTATATACACCCTATACCCGTGAATTTAGTTTTCTGCCAACGTCATCCTCACAACTGACACTAGAGACCTTTGTCACCTGTGCGTATCCAGTGCAAAGTAGAACAGTAGGTAGGTATTTGAGTATTAACCACTTTCTTACTCTCAAGATCTGAAACTCTGTGAGGCAGTAGGTACCTGTTTCTATTAAAATGCTGCCAATTCTACTGAATTGTACATTTCCCTCTTTCCTACCCCAGAAGCCACCCCTCAGTTCCTAGGAATGGATTTTTAGGACATGACGGCAGTTGATTTGGGGACACTGCTAAAGGACAGCCAGATGGAGAGACCAAAGGAAACTGAGAGACAGCTAAAGCACAATCAAGTAATCAGATGGGGAAAAAGAAGAAAATAAGAAATCATTTGGGAGGCAGTATGCAAGACCAAGGGTTGAATTTTGTCTTAGGCAAATTAACTGTAGTTGCTGTGAGCCGTAGTTACCTGATTTGCAAATTGGGGAATAAAAAATTCCTGGTGTCGCTGACAGAATATACTGATAGTGTTTGTAAAATCTCAAGTATAGAGTCTGGTAATTGTAAGCACTCAACAAATAGTTATTGTTAATATTGCAGAAAGATATTGAAGTTGAATATACCAAACCATATACAATATAGGATAATTCCCCACTCTCATGTAAATATACATGTGTCCATGTGTATGTTTGTGCACATGTGTGTATGTATGCAATAGGTACATGCCCGTGTAAGTGTGGGTATATATGTGCACGTATCTATGTACACACACGTGCATACACACACTTTCTTGCCCAAATGAGGCGACAAACCACTAAAACTGGAGAAGTTAGGTGTTGTCACTGTGCACTGATTTGCTAACAAGTGTTTTTATTAAGTGGGATTCTGTGAAATGACTCTGATAGATTTCTTCTGAAGAACTTTTGTTATTTTCCTGAAATGTAAAAGGAGGGAAAAAAACATCCTTTTCTAAAGCATCTGGTGATGGAAATACCTGGACGTCTTACAGATGAGTGCTAGAATCAAGCCTGTGTTCAGTAGTTAAAGGGAAAGAACTTGATCAGTAATTACGAGACTGTTAATTTGAGGCTTTGCATCTGCGAAGAGAGCCAATGGACGTTGGGTATCTAAGCTCCCAGACCATAATAGCTTAAGTATTACTAATTAGTTAATTAATATTCACGAATGCCATCCAGACCCTAAGAGCCATAATAGTAACCTTCGTGACTGTTAAAAAATGACAGCACTTAGGACAAACCAGTCTTTTTATTTCTGTTAGTTACATTCTTCCTGGAAGGTTGATGGCTCTCTTCAAGCAAATGCCTCTCCTTAGTGGCAAAACTAACAGGAAGAAAGAAAGGAAAAGGGAGGGGAGAAACTTGCTGGTCAAACTCACACTTCGAAAGCAAACTGCCCTTTAAATGATCTGAGAAGAAGTGTAGCATGAAGGAACTTAATAATATGCATCCATTAAGCTTGATAAAAACCTGTGTCACTGAGGCAGAGCTACACCGAGCAGCCAACGAGCTCAAGATGCCATTAGCCGAGCGACATTAATGGTGTATATGTAAGCTTAAATGAACTTGGAGATAATTCAGAATTGAAAATCATTCTTAATTTCATTTCAGCTTTTCCCGCCTATGTGTGTTTACTGAGCACTTGGTGTATGATAACCACGGTTCTAGACACTATGTGGGAGAAGCATATGGGTAAATCTTTCAGTAAGATGCCATATCTTTGTATCTCCTTGTCTAAAACACCCAGCATATGGCATGGTTCATAATTCATTCTCAAAAGCTGTTTGTTAAATTCACTTAAAATGTAAAATAGAGTTACTGTCTCCAGGAGCAGGCAGTCAGATGGCAGAACAAAACATAAATAGATGTAAGAAGTAGCACAAAAAAAAAAAAAAAAAAAAAGGCAAGTACTTCTAAAAGGTGAAAGCCTTAAGTGCCAAGGTTGAGAATAGTTATCTAAACTCAAAGGTGAGAGGGAAAATGTAACCTAGACTGTCAGTGTAGCAAAAACAAATGTTCAAAAGGAAAAAAAAGTGTAATTTATGCTCAACAGACAGTTCAAGACATCAGCTGGGATGAGAGATCTAAGGTGGTAAGAAATGGTAGATACAATTAGACAGCTCAGTGAGAGCAGACTGGGAACTTTGGATTTTCTTTTTTGGAGAACTAGGAGCACTGAAATTTAGAAACATAATTGATGGATTGAAGCGAAAGAATACTAGGGGCAAAACCAGAAAATAGGAGATTGCTTCAGTACCTTAGAATGAGTTGATTGAATATGTTGGTGTACCTGAAATGATAAATGTGTAAGGACCTACAAAATATCTTTAGTGGAAAGACAATGAACTTTGGAGGAAGATTGACATGGATTTTTCTGTTTTTCAGACATGGATTTGAGTGCTGGTTCTGCCACTTTCTCACTTTATAACTTTGGGAAAATAATTTAACTTTTCTGAGCCTCAATTTTTTTCAGCTATAAACGCACCTAAAACTCCTACATTGTAGAATGCTGACATAGTACAGAGCAGAATAGATGCTCAGTATTGTCAACTATCTTCCCTTTGCCTAATACATAAATCCCAGCTCTTTTTGTAATGCACGGAGTTTGACCCTTACCAAAGATTCAGTGGACAGAAAGCTCTGAAACTAACTCTGCATATAATAATAATTAAAAAGAGTTAGTACTGTATACAAGTGATTATTCACTTCTATACTTCTAAATTCTTTCCCTATATGTGTTTTTTTTTTTTTTTTAAATTCTTCCCTCTCAGGGAAATACAGACATATGAGCACAAGCACACGCGCGAGCGCGCACACATAAATACACACTACGACACTTATTATTCATGAATTCAACTAAACCATTTGCATTTGCGACAAGGAATGCCTTCCCAGATAGGTTATGCCTGCCTTTGTTTTTTCCCCAAGGCAGTAGAAACTGATAACTGGAAGGTCTTTTCACTGAGGAGGTAACTTCTTCCTACAACTTTGCCACCCTTAATCAGAGGAGTGTACTTTCTGCTTACTCTTTTTCCCCTGAAGCAATTTAACTTCTTTGCAGAGTGGAGAAGCTTGATTTGCATACAGAAAACAACAAGGATACTTCCTTTCTCCCTAGCAGAGCAGAGCAGAAAGAGCAAAAGATTTGGACCGTCTAGAGTTCAAAGTTTTGCTTCACCCTCACATCAGATATGAAATGTCAGAATAAATATTAAAAAAGTTAGACGTTTTGAGACTTACTGTTTTTTCTTCCACTAAAGATAGGGAAATGCTAAGTTCTGCTTTGTTGAGTTATTGAATTAAGTGAGATATCCTATATAAAGCTCCTGACATTGTATCAGTGACATAACAACCTACATCAGCTTCAGTTGAGTCTCATGATAAAGGCATCTGCTTGTATAACAGAAATACCTTCTTCCTTTAGCCGTTGTGAAGCACAGAAGTTGGGTAATTTGCTACAGTTGCTTAATAGGCTCCCAGAGAGTCTTGGGGCAGCTGCAGGATGAAGCTCAGGATGTACTTGACAATGACTCAAACAGGGTCATGTTAGGACCAAGAGCCGGTCCAAGACACCGGTCTCCTGGGATCATTCTGCTTTTCACTTTTTTCTCCTGTTTTTTTTTTTTTTTTTTTTTTTAATGTGTGTGTGTGTGTGTGTGTGTGTGTGTGATTCTCTCTTCCAGGCATTTCTCACTAGTTGGGAAGGATAGAACTGTGGCTGAACTTGGGAGAGATAACAGCTGCCTGGCCGCTTGTTCCAGCTTGGATTCCATTATCCAGCCACCGATGGCTGAAAACTTGTCATAGTGGACATGGCTGTGTGGTTCTCTCCAAGCTCAGAGGCCTCAGTGACTGTTTGGGCAGCATCAGCTTTGTCCACAATCTCAGAATTATCTAGAACATAAATTTTCAATAAACTCTGGTGCCCTTCTCTAATGCTCAATTGCTTCCTGTCATAAAATTGTGGATTAGGATAATCAGCAGGATTTCTTAAGAAAGAGCCATCAATATGTCTTCTTCAAAATAAACTTTATGAAGCTAAAGTGAAACTTTGCTTTAAAATGTTAACTGACCCATCACATAATTGTTATTTACTATATAACAGACAACAACAGTAATAGGCATCATGGGAGTCTTTATTATAAGCATAATATTGCCAAGTTTTATACTTAACAAAATTGGGAAGATGCACTTCACATATTGGCAGTATTTCATAATGTTCAAGAATGAAGTTTCCGGAACCAAACTACCTTTGCTTGAAACACAATCTCTGCACCACTTACAGATCATGTGGCCTTGGGCAACTTATATAACCTCTGTGCATCATCTCCCTTATCTATAAAGGGTGCATCATAATTGGATGTTTATGACTAGTAAGTAAATTAAAGCAAGTAAAGAGCTTACAAGTGCCTGTTCAAAGGCAATGCCCTCAATAAATGTTAGGTAGTATTATTTTGTAATACTTCCCTCTATAAGTTTTACTCCTAGAATCCAGTTCTTTGATATTCTCTTTTTTAATATCATACTCATCCCATCCAACTTTCCTGAGTTCTCCCATGGAATTCTATCTAGGTCTGAGATCCTAGACTTTACCTCATGTTTACAACATTTCTAAGATAGCTGCCCCCCACCCCCGATACTAGTCTCAAGGTGGAACCTACCACAGCTCTGTTTCCACCAAACTAGCAAGCTACAGTAATGAATGATTAATCAGAATAGTTGCTGGCATCAGGGGTTCTTACCTGCAGTAATGGATGACCCAGCAGTTAGGTGGGATATACTCATGATGGCCCAGGAACATTCATCATCCTAGACTAGCCAGCTGGAAGTCAATGGCAGGGAAGTCTGGAAACAGTAGGTAAAATGGCCTTAATGTACTGAGGCTTACTCAGCATTAGGACTCCAGTTCCTGCCTGGGGAGAAATCCACAGGAATAAACCACTCTTTTCATTTGGAAAGATTAATGGGATCTGGGATACAATGTGGAAATCAGGAAGCTCGCTTTCCAGAGCTAACAACAAGACAGAAACAGAGACAGGCTGAATTCCCGTTTATTGAAAGGTGATTCATGAGGTTGCCCTGATTTAAGGTGAAATCTGCTCTACAGAGGCCTCTAGATTTGGTAGGAGTAAGATAGAAGAAGATGGAAGAAGTGCATCACTTGTAAAAACAAAAGGGAAAGGCTGAGTAAGGTATGTCTGGGGATATATCAACCTGTCTGGCTAAAAAGGCTTAGCCAATGATACATTTAGGTTCTGAATTTGGAGAGCATGAAGTGCAAGCCTAAGAGCTTGATATATCTCTTTTAGGAAGAAGGGAGCCATTACAATCTGGATCAAAGGGGTAGCATGAGGCAGGCAGGGTTTAGGAATGTTGTTTGCTTATATGCTGTAGAAATAAAATGTTCCATATATTAAAGGTATGAAGGAACTGTGATAAACAATTTTGTCAATAGTCCAGGTTTGAGGAAAAAGTCTGTGTTGGGTTGCTGAAGTGAAAATGAAGTCTTGAAGATACATTTGGATTTTAGCTAATATTCAGGATTTGTTAATATGAAAGCATAACCAAAATACAACTGTTAGTTTTTACTAATAAAGGAGTCCTTGAGAAGTAAATAAATCTTGTTTTTTTTTTGGGGGGGAATTATTTAAATTTACAAATAACTCTTATGCTAAAAATAACAAAACCCAAAATTTTGTGTAATTACCAACAGGCAGCAAGGGTAAAGCAAAAAAGTGGAAGTTCAGATATGTTAAGTTGTTAGGAGACATCACGAGGCAGGAGCTACTCTGTGTGACAGATTGAGTGAACCATGATTTTGAGTCTCCTGGAGACTCATAGATAAAGGTTTACCAGTGGTGTCCCAGTCCATTTCTAACTTGTCCATGACAGCTGAAGGAAACCTGTTTTTTGGTAACATTGTAAAATGGTTCTCTTCCCCTTTTTTTGGTATTGGCCCAAAGTAAATGCGATAATCCCAAATACCTTGAAAAGGTATTTATTACTTTTGGCAGAACAGAAAAAATGTAATAAGAAGATGCCATGCATCAGATAAAGAGTGTTTTTTTTGTTTTTGGTTTTGGTTTTTTTTTTCATTTTGAACTCTATAAAATGTCAGCTTCTTTTTCAACAGCTTCTCTGAGGGAAATATGTTGTTGGCCTCCAGAGAAAAGGAAAAAAAAATTGGGAAGTAACTTATGGTCTTATGAAGCCAGTAATCAGTTTGCCTTCAAGCACTGGACGAGTTTTAGATTGGTCGTTGTCAGTGCCATTGCCATTGTCATTACTATGATGACGGGCATCAGCAGCAGACATGGAAGAAATAGGGAGTTACATCTCATGAATCATCCCATAATGGAAGGGTTTAGGGCAGTGTTTCTCAAAAACTTCTTAACATAAAGAAGTTTAACATGTTAAGAAGCATAAGAAAGCTTTTTAATGTAAATTAGACTCCTTTAGGTTGGGCCCTGGCACCTGAATGTTTAATAAGATCCTCAAAGGATTTGAATCAGGCTTCAATTTGAAAATTATCAGATTTTTTTTTTTTTGTTTTCTGACGTCATCCTCCCTTTTTGATTTTTTCCTCCAGCTATGAATAATGACTTACTAGAGTGGAAATTCCATCTGAGACATTCAAAACTATAGATGCCAAATTATGTGTTTGTATGCACACATGGGCACATTAATGTATGAAACATAACTTGTTAACTGCTACATTGTGCCATGCATAGAAGTGTGAACTGTATTGTACAGCTTCCTGTGGAATGTTTTTAGCAGTCAAA
This sequence comes from Neogale vison, assembly GCF_020171115.1. NCBI lineage: Eukaryota > Metazoa > Chordata > Mammalia > Carnivora > Mustelidae > Neogale > Neogale vison. The sequence goes on along the minus strand of NC_058093.1, from coordinate 91,928,511 downwards.
ACTGGATAAGCCATGTAAGGATTACATTCCCAGGCTTCCTTGCAGGAGATTGAGGCCTTGCAACTAAATTCTGATCAGTGAAATAGACAGTAAATGGATGTGTACCATGTTTAATGTTAGTTCAGAAAATATCCTCCTAACCCTGCCTCTCCATTTCAGAGACTTCAGTATGGAGGATCTTCATACTCTGTGAGATAACCGTTCTTCCAGTATCCACTCTCTCTCTTCAAGTCCTTGAATTTTTCAGGTATTCCTAATGACTCCCATCATACATAGGAACGTGACTTTTCCATATAGTACATTATTCTCTGACCGTTTCCATCAATGTCACCCACCCTTCTGAGTGTAATTACCTTGGTTAAATTCGTCTATGTCCTCGTTTATCAAGGTAAAGGCTAACTAGTCTGATAAGCTTAATGGGCATTGAGAGTTCATGGTTTAATTAGCTCTCATTATTTAATTAATATGTTAATTTCTCTCATTAATTAAATAATAAATGGATTTAAAGTAACTTCTTTAACTTGGGGCTCTTTGGATTCCTTTTCTGACTTTATTTCCAGTCCTAACTTTCATTGCTTTAGGCACATATTTTGCTCCAACTAAATAAATGAGTCTTCCCTGCTCATCATTTTATCCCCATTGTCTGTGTTTTCTCCCTGTTGGCTGGAATGCCCACTAAAACTTTTCTCCAAATATAATGTTTTCCCAGACTTTGTGGTTCACCTTTATTCTTAGACTATCCCTTGATAATCCCTGATCAAAGTCATCTCTCTGTCTCTTACTACTCGATTGTTCTAATAGTGTTTATTCAACAAATATATGCTGTACAAATAAAATGTTACAGGTAGTGGGGATACCAAGAGAATAAAAATCAAATCCCTGTCTTCCAGAAATAATGTGTCATGCCTTGAATATAATAAGTAAACAACTATAATATAATGAAAGAAGCAATCATAGATAAGTGTGAGATTCAGTGGAGAAGTGTAATCTCTACTGATCAATTAACATGTAAGGTATATATGACTTTGCTATGCTAGGTATCTGTTGTGCACAGTTTTTTGTGTAGAGCTTCTATGTGTGAGAACCATAGGCTACACTTTGTTAGACATGCTTGGAAATCTGATATGAAACTAATGAGAATCAGAAAAACAACAATGACAGTAACAACAGAAAACCAGAGGATGTCTGAATACTAAAGAATATTAAGAGTAAGCATCAGGAGAGAAGGGGCTAGTCTGTGTGGGAGTGCTGATGTGCCAGTTTTGAGCTTAGAAGTCAAGAGGCTTTTCCCATTTCCAGCAACCTCCTTGGAATCTGCCTCCATTGTATGAACAAGCCCAAACTAGCCTGCTGGATAATGAGACGGGAGGTCCAATAACCACTGTCATCCCTGAGGAGAGCCAGTCCCCAGACACTCTGCCAGCTGACCACAGATACAAGAACAAGCCCAGCTTCGATCAGTGATGTCTGGCACAGAGCCACAGAATGTCCCAACTGACAAAAACCAAGCATTTTTTATTAATTTACTAAGTATAGAGGTGGTGTGTTACTCCACAAACATTGAACACTGCCGTATACACTTGATCGGTGGTTAAAAAGACCTCATGTGGGAAGGGATGATGCAGCACTAATTGGAATGGGTAGCTCACATTTACTAAGCACTTACTATGTATGAATGTATGTATATGTACTGAATGTTATCATAATAAGGCATGTATGTGTGTGTGCTCTGTAAACCACTCTAGTGGTACATATTCTTCTTTTTACAGCTAAGAAAACTGAGACCTGAAGTAGCTAAGGAATCTGACTAACAGGGCAGCGTTCTAAGGGGCAAAGCCAACATTTAAAATCCCTCTTCTTAATCTCCTCTGTCTTGATTCTACATTATATTGCCTCTCAGCGAAAAGAGCAGATCAGAACCAGGACAGATGTGTGTTAGAATGCTCCTTTAATGTGCTTCTCGTGGGATGTCTCATTAATTCCTGTGGCCTCTTAATGAGTCATGTTAACCTTGATATCATCTTCAAAGTTCCCCTCCCAGTGTCTTTTTCCAGTTCCTTAATCCAAAAGAGAGTTACTGATGAGAATTTCATGCCCATTGGCACGCCAGGGGGGAAGGCTGTTGAACAGGCCGAGCTTGAGGTTCTTCAACACACAGTCACAAGGTTAGAACTATTCTGCCTGTGCCCAAGGCACTGGAGTTCATTAGGGTAATTCTGGAGCTCTGAGACAACCAGGTCATCATAGTGACATTTCTCACAAGTAGAAACTCGCATACTGTGTAGGTCACCTCGGCGCTCAAAAATTAGTATTCTATTTACTTTTTAATGAGTAACCATATTGCTGGTGATAGTCATGCCTGTTTAAAGGAGCTTTCCACAGGCATCCTTTGATGATGTTAGTCTAGGGGTTTTGTTACTGCTGAGTTTTTTGAGAAACAATTTTTATATAGATGTACATGAATTTTGACAATTTTTTATAGCCAGATAAACACGGGCTCAGTTAATATGTACAATATTTTCATCAACCCTGAATTTCCTAAATGTTCCTTTGTAGCCAATTCCCTCTCCTCACCCCAGTTTCTGGCAACCATTGATCTAATTTCTGTCCCTATAATTTTTCCTATTTTGGAATATCAGAAGCACATAGTTGCTTTCTCTGTCTGCCTTCTCCCTTAGCACAATGCTTTTGAAATGCACCCACATTATTATATAAATCAATAGTTTGGTGATTAGTATTTCATTTTATGATTGTATCACAAATTATTCATCTGTTCTACAGCTGAAGACATTTGAGTTGTTTCCAGTTTTTGGCAATTATGGGTAAAGCTGCTAGAAACATTCAAGTACAGATCTTTGGACATAAGTTTGTTGTTTTTTGTTTTTTGTTTTTTTCTTCTGCATAAACACCTAGTCATGAGATTGTTAGATCACATGGGGTATGGACTGACTGACTGTGTCCCCCAAATCCATATGTTGAAGCCCTAACCCCTAAAATAATGGTATTAGGAGGTGGGGCCTTTGGGGGGGGTTGATGAGGGTTAGGTAAGGGTAGAATCCCCATGATGAAATTGCTGCCCTTATGATAAGGGAAAAAGACACCAGCGCTTCTTTCCTCTGTGGGAAGATAGAGCCAGAAGGCGGCCATCTGCAGGCTAGGAAGTGGGCTGAATCTGTCAACACCTTAATCTTGGACTTCCCAGCCTCCAGAACTATGAGAAATGAATGTGTGCTTCTTAAGCCACCCTGTCCACGGTGTTTTGTTATAGCAGCCCAAGCTAACTGAGACATATGGCAAATAGATATTTTGTCTAGGTTTTTGACATACTTACCTTTTAATTTTTCTGTATGCTTTATCCATTATCTTTTACTTGTACTTTAAATTTTAAATCTCTTTTGAAAGGAAGCTAAATATATTTTTATTATATTTTAATTTACCTTCCTTGCTTTATTAATGCTCAAAAACAGCTTCTTTAGACTCAGACATTACTCTACTTCATAGCCAAATGTGTGATACATTCCATTTTTAAAGAAACAATTGTGAACTTATGTCTTCCAAAATATTTAATTTATAAACCGAAACTCACGCTTCATGCACTGAAAGCAAAGTAAATATCCTGTGAAGGACAGTGGCAGGCAGACTTAGTTAATGGAGAAATTTAAATAAATGTAAAATTTGTTCAGCTCTTCCTCACGATGGCTTGATTTAATCAATATGCCTATAGTTGATTGCTGCCTTTTAATGTGCATAATGTATATCACATATAGAGTGAGGAGGAGGCACATCACTGTTGCACCTTGAAATATGAATAAACAGATAAAAATAAGAGAGAAAAGAAGGAAGGAGTTAGAAGGATGATTACAGCATTTTGTAGGAAGGTAGCCAGACAGGCTTTAAATATATTTTAGATCTATTGAATTAAACCATGAATGAGTCATTGTCTGGAAAATAATTTATATTTATATTAAAGTATTAACTTGTACCTTTTTGGCATAGGAATCAATTATATAATGTGTCCTGTAGAAATCCAAACAGAATGTTTTTTGGAAGATAATTCCATTCCATAAAGACAGGTAGGTAGCACTTTCCAGAAGGAAAGAATAACAGATACCATTAGAATAAATTTCACAGGTTTAAAATTGCATTAAATAGAAATGATGAATGTATCAATTAAGATATAGTTAAAATTCACGTTGCCCTAAAATAAGAAAAAAGCTGAATTGATCAATTGGAACTGTTGGAAGAATTCCTTGGGAAATCGTCATATTATCCTATTTAGCTTTAGGGCCCATGGAAGATATTAAACCTATTCCAGGCAGGATAGAGAAACAGGGTGATGGCTGGCATTGTGACAACCAGGGCCCTAGAGTCCCCGACTTATTTCTGAAGTGACGTCTGCTATCACTGGATCTATAGAGCTATTTTCTAAATGTCTCAATAGTTCTTGATGAAAATCTTTACAAGTTAATTAGTTATATTCTAGGGAGTGACATTTGCTTTTCCTTGAAATAAATTTGTTCCCCTATCTGTATGTCAGCAGACAGGTCAACCATATGACAAGTTATGATGGTAGCTGCAAAAACAGTAAGAACTTCTTCTTACTACCTTTTTTGAGCAAGTACTTTTGTACCTTTATATATGTTGGACTCTGTACTACATTATTCCCATACATTATTTTTAATCATCAAAACCATGCTAGGAAGAAGGAATTACAATTCTTACTTTGCAGATGAAAAATGAATTCCAGGGGTTGATAATTTGCCATAGATCAGTCAGGTTCATAGTACACAGTGTATTTGAATTGGGTACTCATGTTTGTCTCGGTTATTTCTGGGGGACACTATTGATTTTATAGAAGAGCAATCATTTTACTCTTCATTTTTACTGACAGTCACCCTGAAATTATTCAAGTATTCAGTCTTCCTCAAAATGATAGCACTCTAGTATCATAACCCAGTGACTTTAAAGCATTAGGGGCACAACCTATATTGGATAGGATATATTGGATTGGATTGGATTGGATTGGATAAGATATATTGGATAGGAAGTCATCAGATAACTAAGGTAGGCTCAACCAGATCAAAGAAAAATATGAATATTCAATTGTATTGCTTTCATATAAACAAGTAATTGATTACAAACAAGGAAGTGATTATAAACAAGGAAGATTCTGTCTTCATTGTCCTGGGGCAGACCCCTTGTGACAATAAACAAAACTAGTCTAAGAGTGACTACAAGACTCCAAAGATGATTGTAAGGAAAGAGCCAAAAGGAAAAATGGTCCTTGATATCACCTTTGGGTAACTGAGTCAACCAGCCTTTGAATACACCCATACCCTGAGCTTCATGTTATCTGGGATAATAAAGTTATTTGTATCGAAGGCCAATTGGTCAGTTAGTCCATACAGCACCTTCCCTCAATAACTAATCTATGCCCATTTCTATCCCCTATATAGAAATGTGTTAATTCGCAGTAATGTTTTGGTGAATCTCCATGAAAAAGAGCTAAAAATGTAGAGGTAGCATGTGGCCTTTCTCAAGAGTAAAGCAGCTTAAATAATAATTGCCTGCACAGGATTCTCATTTTATGATACTGTAAAGCCATATACGCATGTTTAGGGCCGTAGCCATACATTACACTTTATTCCTGCACAGTGCTCTATGTAATTTGAAAGCAGTAGCAGAGAAATGATGAAGATTGCTCTCCTGGAGCAGAACTGCAATGAAGATATCCACTTCCTAAGCCCCAGTCACCAGTGGACCACCTACGGTGAAAACGATAAATTAATTCATCTTGTAGCAGAGAGTGCCTTTCCTTGCCTTTAAATATATGCAGTTTATCTGCCATCATCTGTGGGAATGGATCACTGGACAACAAGCTATCCCCAGAAACATTTTCAGATAAGATGATGATTTTTCTCTAAAAATTGTATTTTTATGTAAACCGCAGCCCAAATATAGTCGATTTGCAGTTAGAGAACACATTCATCTCCAAATTATGCATCAAGATGCATCTGATAACCTTGAAAGTATATCTTTTTGGAAGGGTTTAGTGCCACTCTTAAATAGGTCTATATTTTTAAATATATTATATTTCTGTGTAAAATATAACAAAATATGTGTGGCTATTAAAAACTTAAAATCAATGCTTCAAGTTTAATACCATAAAAAATGAATTTCCATAAAATATGCATAACAGGGATATGGATGCTGAAGATGGAAAAGCAGATCCTTTTTTTTTTTTTTGGTAAAACATAAAATGCTTATATCATCCTGATTTTTTTTTTTTTTTTTTTTTTTTGGTACATAAAGCCCTTTTCCTTCTAAAACTGCTAATGCAGCTTTTTTCATTTCTTATTACTATTTTCTAATTTTGAAAGTAATGACAGTATTGTAGACAGTCTTGGCAAATCAACTGAGCTAATCTTTTAATTGTTATAAGTAAGAGAATAAATTACAATTATTTCCTTTCCCTTGTCAAGAAAGCCACAGGTTCTAGGTCTACACACCCACTCATAGTCATGTGGATACTCACGTATATATTGGGAGAAAAACTCATCAACAACTAAATTTGCATAAATAACTGGAAGTTTTAAAATTGCATCACACTGTACATCAACGTCTACCATTTACTTTGGACAGATTTTCAGTAAATCCATTCAGTTTTGTTTTCAAAAAGAGCTTGAATATGTAGAATCAGTCTTTCTCTTTTCTGGTTAAGAATTAAACACCGGTTAGCACCAGGAAAATTGAAATTTCACCTATTACTTCATTAAATTCTGTTGGGAGAAGAAAAGTAACTGGATAGTATTTTGAAATCCCTGAATTGTGAGGATATTTATAAATCTTTTGAGCATATGCTGAGCTCAGTCCTTCAGGCATTTTGTAGGATCATTCAGTAAAAGCCTTCTCACTAGAGAAGTAAAGGAGACATTATTTACAATCACTCTCACTCACAGATGCAAACTGAAGATGCCTCTGAAGACGTCTTCAGAGGCAGCCCAGAGTGGACTAATCCCATGTATTACCAAATTGCCAAATTCTGGTTAGAGCTTTTATTCTGTGTTTGGGAAACACAACTCCACACATGTGACTGGTATACAGTACAAAGAACATTCTGAGAATAGATTTTAGAAAAGTTTGATTATTTTATCAATCAAATATGCCCCAGTGGGGAAATTAATAGTTGTATTTTTTTGAAAATAGAGAAGGAGAATCACATCAAAGAGGTCAAACTTCTATTCTATCTGACTGAGCAATTTTAATTGCAGTGAACTCTTTCCACGTTTCAGTAGATCTTTTGCCGTTACAGAATTATGAAATTTTGAGATCTTTGCCTAAAACTCTTTATCTACATCAAATTTTATTTATGTCAACCCTTTATTCATATCAAACATTAGCATGGTTTATCTCCTATTAACAAGGGAACTCAAGGGAACCAAGCAGAAAATGGAAAGACGAGAAGAGGTTCTGTTTCAGAATTGTGAAAACGTGACATGAAGGAATCCTGTAGGACTAGGAATTTCTCTAATGCTTGAGAAATTTTTGTTTTATGTTGTACTCTGCTCTAAGCATTTTGAATATATTAACTCAGTTCAGAGTTCTATGAATTAAAGTTCATTGGTATACTTCTACCATCAATTAGAACCCATCTTGCAAATGAGCAAACTGAAACAGAGACCTTAGTAAAATTGCTAATGATAAAACCAGAATTCAAATTCCAGAAGACCACCTCCCAAGCCTATAGATTTAATCTAATGTTACCTAGTTATCTAAATTGGCCTCCATAAATCTTTCTTTACAAGTAAAATTTGACATATTGTGTAAGAAAACTAGAAAAAACTTATTTGTCCTTTCAATTCTTCCCAGCCCTCTTCTACTATTTAAAAAAAAAAAAAAAGGCAACATCTTTGTTTGGCATAATTTCAGAGTTTCTAGATACATTCCATGAGTTGAAGAACATGATATTCTCTTCCCTTGTTAGATGACACAGAAATATTCCTCTCAGAATATCTTCCTGGTGATAGTGCAGCTGTCCAGAACAAGAAAGTGGATTAAATATGCAAACCCTTCTGCCAGGTCAACAAAAGATACGTGATGGGTAGAGGGACATTTAGTGATGAATTTAAATCATTCTAACTACTGAATGCAAGATGAATCTTTGCCTACCATTCTTTGACGACTGTTTTCATGTTACAATTAAATACCAAAGCTGATGCTGTTACCATCTCAAGTTTCTGACCTGTTTAGAAAGTTTGCTGGGAACAAATTATATTGCAGTTGCACTCCCAGAAGTGAAGGATGTTGCCAGTAATTACAGGTCATGTTTGTTGCCCATATGAATCCTATTGTGTAGTTTAAAAAAATGAAACATACCACATCTACAGAAATGAGATTATATAGCATGAATTTGTTCACCTCTAAATGTGAAAAATGGGTGTGGGAAGAAAGATACGAATATATGTGAATTGGGGGCATGTGTGGAAGTGGATCGGCATCAAAGGGAACAAGTTTCTGGAGGGAGACGAACATTGGCTAAACATAGATTTCGAAGGTAGTGCGTTTTTGTTGGGGTGAGCATGCATGAGGAGAGCGGTGGAAATGGGAGTGAGCCCGGTTTCATTCCAGTCACGTTTAGGGAAATAGGGAATGTGAGACCAAATGGAAGTGGTGGAGCGAGGATGAGGTGAGTCGAGAGACCATCTCAAGCTCAGGACCTCTGGCGAAGCTAATGTTTCTGTTGCCAACTGTTCAGCCTTCCCGGAACACACCAGATACACAAAAACACCTCTGTACCTTTGATCAAACTGTTCCTTTAGCCTACAATTATCTTTTCTCTTCCCCTAGACTATTAAAAGTCATATACCCTTCAAGTTTCCACTTATACTCCTCTCTATGAGTCATTTGCTAATAGTCCCCCAATTAAGCTTAATTATGTCATCACCTGCACTCTGCAGTCAGTGTGAAAGCTGCTCGAGTCAGGCTGTTCTGTCATGCTGAATGTGGTTAGCTATTTGCACAGCTCTCTCTTTAGAGAGAACAGAGGTGGTGTTTTTGCAACACTTTGTGGCATTGGCATGTGCTTTTGAATGATTTTTCTTATTAACATATGTTGGTCCGAGAGGAAGCAGTTTGAAAAGAGCTCTGGGGTGAGACGTAAAGCTCCTGAAGGTAGAACAGATCCAAAAAATAAAGTGGAAGGAAGATATTTCATCTAGGGTCAGCTCATTCTTGTAACATGGTACAGACATGATGGGTCTGGATCACAGATTGCATCCTTGTGTGATCTATTAGTTGTCGCTGCTCCACAATCACAGACAGGACTCCCTCCATTCTGGCCAGCCCTTTTATGAATTTGTTCTCAGTGGAAGAGTGGAGACATAGGTCCCATGAATGAAAATAAAAACAAAAAATGAGAAAAAGAGATTCAGTTTTCTGCCCTCTTGAGAACATAAATGCCTATTGAATATACTAAGGGTTTCTTCATAAGAATCTAGTTTTCCTTTTTTGTTGTTGTTAGATTTTATTTATTTATTTGAGAGAGAAGAGGGAGAGAGAGCATGAGGGGGAGAAGGCCAGAGGGAGAAGCAGACTCCCATGAAGCTGGGAGCCTGATGCAGGACTTGAATCTAGGACTCGGGGATCATGACCTGAGCCAAAGGCAGTCTTTGAACCAACTGAGCCACCCAGATGCCCTCCAGTTTTGTCTTTAACTTCGGATTTTTTTTTGGGGGGGAGATGGTTTAAATGTTGGATGATTAAAAAATATATGCATATCGTCTCAGAGAGGCCAAAAAGAATTTCCATCAACTATACACTTAGGTGAGTATATATTAAGTCACATGTAGCCCACTCTACTCCTAAATCAAGACGGGATTCAGGACGGACATTTTCTGGCTTAGATCATCATTAGTTTTAGAGCTGGAAAACTAAGTCTCAGGGATAAGAAGGCACTCCTTTACTCCTAATGAATTATATCCTGGGCCCAACACAGGCCCAAAGCATCCTCCTCTGTGACACATTCAGTAGAAAAGGAACTTTTTTTTTCCCCCCCTTTTAGCATTATTAGACATACAGAAGAAACCACATTATTAAAATTGTTTCCTCTTTTGTTCACAGAGCTACACTCCATTTTTGTTTCCCTTGCAATTAAGAGAAGTCTTCTGATTGATTTCAAACTGATGGAATGTGAGTGGAGAGTTCATGTTCCAGTTTCAGGCCAGGCCATTGGAAATCGACCACACAGTCCTTCTGGCTCTTTCCCTAGTTGTTGACTGTGTATCAAGACAGGGCATCCTTGAAGATGATGAAGCCTCCAATCTCCTGAGTCGCTGCATGAGACAAGCCGCATACCTCCCTCCTTTCCAATCCAGATCCACATTAGACTGGTGTAAACAAGAGATAAACTACTGTGTTTAGCCACTGAAATTGTGGGGTTTTTTTTTGCTTATTTTTGTTTTTATTTGTTTGTTTGAATAGGAGTTAGTTTGCCTTAAAGAATAGAATCTCCAAAAAGCTTTCCTGTTATGAACAGTGATTCTCAGTCCGGGATAATTTTATTCCCCAAGGATCATTTGTCTGTATCTGGAAGTATTTTTGATTGTTACAATGCGGTGGGGAGATGGTATTGGCATGCAGTGAGTGTAGAGCAGGGAAGGTGCTACATCTTACAATATCCTGCAGGACACAGGATGACACCCCCACCACAAAGAAATGATCTAGTCCAACATGTGCATGGTGCCAAGGGGGACAAACCTGGCGTTATGAGGGTAACCATGAAAAAGTGTCAGGCTTATTAACTATTAGCTGTTGAAAAACACGTCTTTATCTCAACATTAGTTTCATTGCAAATATAACGTGAGTTCTATAGTCTATTGCAAATAGACTATACTAGTAAGTAATGATCCCGACCTAACAGAATGTGAAGTATTACAGCATTCGGGGGGTGGCAGGAACCATTTATGGAAGTGGTAACTTCTTGGTATTCTGAGCTTCTCTTATGTTTGCTGCTGCTTAAAAATATCAGCCTAAAATAACTTTTATGCCAAAAAGGCATCTATTGGGGTGACACATTATTTTCCCCTTCAACTAATTTAACTTTCTAAAGTAGAACTCAATGATAGGGATAAAATAATATTATACCATAACAATTGCTGGGGCACCTGGGTGGCTTCGCTGGTTAAGCCTCTGACTTGATTTCAGCTTAGATCATAATCTCAGGGGGCGCCTGGGTGGCTCAGTGGATTAAGCCTCTGCCTTCTGCTCAGGTCATGATCCCAGGTCCTGGGATCGAGCCCCGTGTCAGGCTCTCTGCTCGGCAGGGAGCCTGCTTCCCCCTCTCTCTCTGTCTGCCTCTCTGCCTGCTTGTGATCTCTCTCTTTGTCAAATAAATAAATCAAATCTTAAAAAAAAAAAAAAAAGATCATAATCTCAGGCCCATGTTGGGCTCCTCACTGGACATGAAGCCTGCTTAAAATTCTCTCTCCCTTCCCCTCTGCCCCTCCCATTCTCCCTCTCTCTCTAAAACAACAACAAAAACAACAATAAAAAACAACTGCTAAATAAAACTCTAGTAATTTGAGTTTGTCATCAGAGTGCTTCCCATCCCCCTGTTTTCCTGAGCCCCAACTGCAATGCTTCTGTTCACGTGAGCCTGCATATGCAGAAATGCTTAGTGTCTAACATCTTCATGTTGTCTGACTCCTGAGGAACTGGCATCTCAGGGAAAAACCGTACTTAAGAAAATGGTCAGGCATCAGTCCATATTTTCTGTCATCTGATAATGTCAATCCTTATGCATTTGATTATTCAGGTCTCATTCTCTTATTCTCAGCCTTGTACTCCAGTAAGCTGGTAACATAATAAACAAAATATAATACATATTAATGACTTCATGTTGTTTTTCTGCCCTGAATGCACTCACTTTTTAACGGGGTCATATTATTCCAGGAAGGCAATATACTGAGTTATGCAAACAGCCATAAGCTGAGGAGATCCAGATTGTAGCCCTAGTTAGACAACTAATTAAGTAGAAAACTCAAAGTTAGACATTGACTTTTCAATATATCATTTTTGCTACTTGTTATACGAGGACAATTAACTGCTTGGTTTCTAAGCTTCCTTTTAATCAATTTGTTTTAGCATATATTTGTGCCATAAATACTTACAGAATACTACTTCTCACAGAAGATGTACTAGAGCTGTGAGGCTAGGTGATGAGTAAATGCAAATATGGCCATTCTCTTAGCGTTCTCCCATGTTGTGTCACGTGATAAGTACCTGACTAGAGTTACCAAAAAAAGTGCTATTGGTGACCAAAAGAAGGAAGATCTCTAAGTTCAGGAATCTAGGATGTCTTCCAGAAAAAGACAACAGTTGACTTTAGCATTGAGGATAACAAGTGTAGGGATAGGAAAAGGAATTAAATACCAGAAAGGATGTACAAAATGTTGACAAGAAATATTGGAATCATGGTTCTATAACTAGAGAATAGTTCAGTTTTACCAAGTTTTAAAATGTTTGTCTTAACTTATTAGAGCTGCCGTAATAAAATACCATAGCTTGGGTGGCTTAAACTACAGACATTTATTTTCTTATGTTCTAGAAGCTAGAAGTCCAAGATCAAAGTATTGGCAGGTTTGGTATCTTCTCTTCTTGGCTTATATAGATGGTCATCTTCTTCCTGTAACCCCATATGGCTTTTCCTCTGTGTGCCACCATGTTTGTGTCCAAATTGCCTCTTCTTTTTCTTTTTTAATCTTCTTTTTTTTTTTAAGATTTTTATTTATTTATTTATTTATTTATTTGACAGACAGAGATCACAAGTAGGCAGAGAGGCAGGCAGAGAGGGGGGGGGTGAAGCAGGCTCCCTGCTGAGCAGAGAGCCTGATGCGGGGCTCGATCCCAGGACCCTGAGATCATGACCTGAGCCGAAGGCAGAGGCTTAACCCACGGAGCCACCCAGGTGCCCCAAATTGCTTCTTCTTATAAGGACACAGGTCAGATTGGTTTAAGGCCCACCCTAAGAATCTCATTTTAACATAATCATTTCTTTAAAGGCTCTATCTCCAAAAACAATCAGATTCTGGTGTATTGGGAGTTAGGGCTTCAACACATAACAGACCATAACAGTGTGTGAGGGCTGAAGTGAGACATAAGATGGGAAATTGGTTAGATGGAAGTGTCATACCATTTAAGTAGAGTGGCCTTTGTCTGTATGTCCCATTCAAGGATATAGAACAAGCTCTTCCTATCATGAGTTGTACTTTAGAAAGTTAAATCAGGTGAAGGGAAACAGTATGCCACCCCAATATATATGCCTCTTTGGCACCAACACTATTTTAAGCTGATTAATTTTCAGAAACAGCAAGTATAGGAGGCGACCTGGACATTGAGAAGTTATTCTTTCATAAGAGACATTCATAGGTTTAAGGAAAATCTCCAGTTGTATGGTGTGTGTCCCTTTCTGTAGCAGGAGAAGGAGATAAGCAAACTTCTAGAAACTCTTGTGAGTGAAGAAGGAAGCAACAAATCTGCATGAAAACCCTATCTTTGTTTACTGTGGTTTTCTGGTCACTCCCCATAAGTGGCCCCTGCCACTCTCAAGCCCCCAACATTTTTCTTTTGTCCTTAAAGATGATACTTAAGGTGGTGGCTTGGGCCCTTTCAGGGAATTACTCAGTTTTCCTGGGTATCTTCTATGTATACAAGAGCTATATATGTTATTAAACTTCTATTTTGCTCCTGTTAATCTGTCTTTTTTTTTTTTTAAAGATTCCATTTATCCATTTGACAGAGAACGCAAGTAGGCAGAGAGGCAGGCAGAGAGAGAGAGAGAGAGAAGCAGGCTCTGCACTGAGCAGAGAGCCCGATGCAGGGCTCAATTCCAGGACCCTGGGATCATGACCTAAGCCGAAGGCAGAGGCTTTAACCCACTGAGCCACCCAGGTGCCACAATCTGTCTTTTTTTAATAGGAGTGTCCTAGCCAAAAACCTAGAAGGGTAAAGATAAAATTATTTTTACTCCCTTATTCAGGCAACAGAAGAATAGTGGAGGTAAGAATGATAAGGTAATTATCTCTGAAGAGTAAAAGTGGAAGACGTTGAGAATTTATTGGATGTGATTTGCAGAAGAGAAAGAAGAGTCAAACAACAGTGCACATTTTTCTGAATTTGGGATCAGCAAATGGGATCCAGTGATTCTAGTATGGAAGTCAGAGGATGAATGGACACCTGTGGCATGTGATACCTTGGGTTCCAGGGACACTGAGATGGAGGTTCTGCCAGTTGTTAAGAAAGGTGACCAGGAGATGGTATAAGTAGTTAGAAGGGTGGGTAGGAAGGGTGGGCCACCAGTTTAGAGATGATAAAGACAACCTCAGAATGAGTCAGGTTGCCAACAGTTCCATGTGGAGGCAAGAAAAGAAAATGCACCCGGACAGTGAATGACTATGTGAGGGATTCTGGCACTGCCATAAGAGAGAGTTTCAAAATGTTTTGTGTCCTTCACCCTGCCTGCATTGTGTGCCATCTGTGCTCATACAGGAGGGAGGGCTGGCTGAGAGGAGCGGGCTCACCGGGACGTCATTGGCATCACAACCCAGCTTACTCTCTGACACTTCCCACAAAAGCTAACATGGGGCATAAAAAATGGCCCATCCAGTGCGGATTTGGAGATTTTCTTTTAATTAAGAATTTCAGTGTAGAGTACATACATCCCAGAGATTTCTATCCAGGAGCCTTGAAGGCAGGCAGTTACCCTTCTGAACTCTGTTCTCTGGTTTCCCTCAGGGCAAGTGAAGTTTTCAGGGGAAGTTCTTCCATCCGACCCCATTAACATCACCTTTCTAGAGCTGGCATGAATAAAGTATTATTTTAGTCTGCTGGAGAATACATACTTTAGTCCATTTCAATTCCAGAAGATTTAGATTTTGGCCTTTGTTAGTCCCTGAAGCTCTATTACCTTAATTGTCTCATTCTGCCTTACTTGTTATGATATTCATGATGGAAAGTGGGTGCTTTCAAGCAGACGAATGTGGCCTTACCTCCCTGCTTTCCCACAATCCCCCCATGTCTTCTCCTCCCCGCTTTCCTATCTTTGAATGCAATTTATTGTAAGTACCCTGAAGAGATTCTTCAAGTTGATACTAACTAGTTCTGATCTTTCCCGTCCCCCTCCACAAGCTCTGTAGGAAAACTCCAATTGCAAAATAGCAAATAAACGTTACCAAATCTCTCAGGAAAGCTAAATAAATGGTCGGATGCTCAGGCAGCAAACTCAACTATCAGAATCCTCTCAGGCATATGTCTGACTTTACAATCTTCCTCTTCCTCTGATTCTCCTATTGAACTGACCTCTGGACACCAAGCCAAATTTATAAGTCTTTTCACACAGAGCCAGGATAGGTCATGGTAACTGGAAGTCCCAGACTTGGATTACCAGAGAACATGAAAAACGGCATTTATCACTCAATTACAAGTTTAAGTGCTATGCAGACACCCTCAGGAGTTAAGATCAGCAGCTCTCCCCAAATTAGAATTGACAATGTATTCACTGCTGTATTTGAGTTTATCGCTTTGGAGAACTGAATTATATGATGGAATTATTGAGAAGGTAATAGGATTAAAGCAATTGAGATGGAGCAAAGGGCAAGGTTTATGTATGGAAGGAAGGGCATGACTCTCTCTTGAAAACAAAAATCTACGGTTACTGACAGCTATGAGATATGTACATTTCAAAGGTTGATTAAGATGTGGAGGGCACAGGAAAACAGTTCTTTCATAATTCAAGCTAAAATTGTAGAAGCCAGCAAATAGAAAAGAAGAATCCTAATGGGACCAATCTGTGTAAGTCACCAGCATGTTTTCCCTTAATGAAAACAAATGGACTTAAGCCAATACAGAGTATTTCTGCTCTTTTAGACCAAACCATATGTTTCCAAATGCTTTATAATGACAATATTCCCCACCCCTCCAACACTAGATTAGAGCAACCTGTGTCGAATTGCTATTGAAGTGAACAGTCCTTGGGAAATGGAAAATCTGTTCAGATCTAAGACAACATCCTAAGAAACAAATTCCTTTGTGGGAAAGCTGGAGAAATACAGTGAGTGGAAAGTTTTCCACTATCTCTTGCCTCACTGGAGCTGAACCCTCTCTATCCTTTATTCTTAATTGGCCATAATAGCCTGGTCTATTGGCCAGCCACAATAAATTCTTGGTTTGAAAACGAAAAACCAAACAAAACCAAACAAAAAAACCCAAAAAACTATTACTCAAAGCAAATGAAAGTTCTCCCTGGGGAGAGGAGGAAAAAATCGCAGAATGGTGTGGAACATGAAATTCTAAATAACAATCCTTTTAATTTGTCTTGGATGTTGAAGTGGGGGAGAGGGGAGTGCAGCAAGTGGAGTTTGTGTGCTTTGCAAGCAGTTTCTGAAAATGACAATGCCAGGCCTATTTAACTCTTATAATTACCTGTCACCATGCTTCCAGGGACCTGCTGGAGACAAGGGAGCTGCACACCCGGCAGCGCAGTGCTGACTGAGATAAAAATTGGGGACATGCCTAGGGCTTGCTCATCCTGACTATGCTGTGTGGGGAGATAGGCCCACTGACAGAGTCCCCCGATAGATAAAGCAGTTAAGTGGCCCCAAGCAATAGCACCTATGCTCCAGGTTCAGAAGAAAGCATCAGAAGAGCTTGAAGGCACCACCGAGGCACATCTATAATTAAATGCACTGCATTTTTGGGGGAAAAAAGTAGAAATCTCTGAAGTTGTGTCAGTTTGATTTATTGACTTGCATAAATCATCTTTTGTTGTAATGACCAGTTTTACTTCAGATTTAGAGACTCTGCATGCCCTCCTGCTTTCCCTTCCATGATTGCTTGCCCAGTTGCCTACTGAGGAAGTGGAGAGATTTCTCAGAGCACTGGATCTCACCCCTTGGACATATTTGACCACTTTCAGGGCTCAACTACATGTCCAACTTTTGATCTTGAGTACATTTACTTTTAAAAGATACCACTCTTGCAAACGGAAGGTGATCTGGGGGGATTCAGGGCTATCCAAGCCCTCTGAACTTACCTTTATGACATGAATTAAGTGAAAGTCTCCAACCCCAGGATCAGAAGACTTGATTTGAAGATATGCTTTCCATTTTAATAGGATGAGTTCAGAGGAAAAAAAAATAAATCACTTCTCTCAGTTTCTTCATTTATAAAACATGAAGTATAATCTTTTGTCTCAGCTGAAGTTGGCTGCCGAGTATAAATGAGATACTATAAGTGAAAGCATATTTTGATCTCTAAAGCACTATGCAAGCTATAATGTGACAATAATGGCAGGGATATGCCCTGCTTCCTGGCAAGCAGCAAGGGCAGAGATAACAGGGAGATCCTCCTTGTTGTGCAGTCCTGCTGTTTCGCCATTTGGATATATTAACCTTTTATTTCAAATTAAAAAGTTAAGGTGGATTGTTTTTATAAGTAGTGGTCAAACAATTTAATATACCATGATCTAATAGTTTTTATGTATGTTGATTCACATAATTATTTACTCACTTATTTATTTGTTCTCTGGTGTATTTTTAGCCCGCCAGGGACCTTATATCCTTTGATCAAGTCCCTCTCACACCATACCAGGTCTTTGTTCAGGATTACATAAAAATTTAGCTTCTGAATAGAGTCATCAACTACCTAGACAAGAGACTCAGTAGGTGGTCTGTTTATTATACTAAATGATAGTCCTTTTGCAATAAGTTACAAGGAGATGGGATTTATAGAGGATCCTTTTGAATCTATGTATTTAGAAGAATAAATAAAAAAAGGCATGTCCAACAATTTATGACATGGGTACAAAGAAAATAGAGAACCTTATATGGGTTTGTTTTCCATGATGTGCCCATCTGGTTTTGTACTTGGGTCTTCATCTAATTTGGATATGACCTTGTTTTGCTTTGAACTGATATGGAAGGTATCATTATAATAAATGCACCAAAAGAATTAGGTTGCAAAACTTCAGATATCTAGGAAGCTGTGCAGGTGGCCTTGCTACAGCCAGGATTTCTGTAGGTAAATGATCCAGTCATACTTTTCCATTGACTGGTAATCCATAAACTAGTGAGTTCAGAAGATCAGCATATTTTCAGAAGGATGGAATATAGATAGTGCTGCCAAAGTAAAATGAACTTCTGTGCCAAATCAATCACTGTCTGTAACGTATCCACGTGGTTGAAATTTGACAAGAATATACAACTTGATCAGAATTCATATTGGCTTCTTGAAGAGTTGTGTGCATTTTTATTGCACACTAGAGATACAATAAAACCATAGCTTAGAAATTACTAGAATATAAACAATTAAGTGGACTGAAAATAAGATGATGACTATAGCAGGCATCTATTGAGTTGACAGAAGGGAAGGAGAAAACATTTCTTTGGTTTGATACTAGATTTTTTATGTCAATAAAATCAAATGACCAACAGCTGGAATTAGAAGAACCTGGTTAAATCCAACTGATGCTCATCTTAAGATGGTGCTCATGCAGCAACAGGACATGTGTAACCTTCAGAAATCACAGCCAACTCTAATCCTTCAGACTTTTTCTGTCAAGGATCACCATCCTTGACATCCATCCACCCATCCATCAAGCTCTGCTCCATCTAAGGGGATGTTTTGAGACTGTCATACTCATACATGGATAGAGGAAATTGATAGTGGCCAATCTGGAAACAAGATAGCATAAGTGGTATTGTTATAATAAGAAAGAGTTATCTGAAACTTACTATATTAATAACAATTATTAATGAATAATTAATTAATACAAATAAAAACCCCTGAGTCTTCTTGTAGAGTAAATAATTAGCTTAAGGGTAACTCTCCCTTAAAATATGGATGTAACTATATTATGTCTAAGGTTGAAGACCAAACTTGCAACATTAGGGTATCAGGACAACTCTACCTTTGTTCAGGTACCACTGTGTACTCTGGAATCTGCATCCCCCACTAATATGGAGCAGAACTCATTGTCAGGTGGGATAGGTAAAAAAAAATCTACCTAAAGCTCCAAATACTGATTTGAATCCTGCTGACCACACATTGACTTTTTAGCACTTAGTGTGGTAGTAGGCACTCAGTATGTATTTCTGGGAATCGATACCTTACCTTGGTCTCTATCCAAACTGCAGATGAATCGTTTTATATTTTATTCCTTTGCATTGGAATGGCTATATCAATCACAAAGCATTTTTACAACCACAGCTTGGATGTGTTGCTCAAAATCCTGGCTTTAAAATAAAGAAGTTTTATGACCCCCAAAATCGTATTCTTGAATTGTTTCCAATGCCTCAGCTCGGTTTTTCCACTTCCTTGTGCTCTATCAGATTCTGGATAACATAGAACACATCAGTTGTTTCACTTTCCTTGAATGTGATAATGATGTGCAAAAGGCCCTCCACCTATGAACACCTGCAAATGATTGATGTAGTTGCAGAAGGGAAAATTGATTGTTGTCATTTCCTGGGCTGAGCGTTAGCTGGACGATGTCTCTATTCCCCCTATTAAATGATCCCTCGGCTGCTGTGGCTGGGGTTAAAACTCTTTCTTTGAAAACAACTGCTGCATTTCCAGGGTATTGCTGTGTATCTCTTTTTGTATGCTTTACGTGTTGATAGTAATAGAAAAATTTCAGTGTCAAATGATACCAGGAATAAGAAGTAGAACTCACGACATATTTCTTTTCTTTGCACAGCCTGTATCCCTTTCTCTGGCACCTCTTGTTCATTTTGCCAAAGACTTTTATTGTCCTGCTGAAGTGTATTCTTAGGTGACTATTCTCTTTATTGTGGTTCTTGTTTTCAGTTTGCCACGAATGGAAGTCATCATGCTGCTAGGTAGGTATTACTTCATTCATGAATAGGGTTACTGTGTGGGAAGGATAGAGTAAAGAGAATGCAGCAACAAGAGGGAAAAATGCTTTCTATATATGTTTTCGTTTTCTCTGCTGATTACTTTCAAAGCCTCTGGGCTCACATCGTGACCTCTGATTTAGGTATGTTTTTGTGGTTCCGCGTTGATTGAGACACTGCTGTGTTGGGTTGACTTTTCTTCCAGCTGATATGGTAAAGCACAGCAGTACAATAGAACAGAATTGGAATTAAGGAGCATGCAAATTGTGTAAGTCGAGTCCATGGGCAGACAATAGCCCTTCACTCTGGCTGTAGTTGATAACCTAGTGAAGGAAGGCTGTCGCTTGATTGGATTAAACCTGCTATTGCACAGGCACAAAAGGCCAAAATTAAACAGAATTGTCTCTGAAACAAAGGGAGAGTTTCTGAAAATAGCTAGAAAAAGGGCACATTTTCTCTAAACCCTTCTGCAATGGGAAGAGCTGCTCTCAAAAGAGCTTGCAGAATCATTGGAATTATATATTTGAAGAAAATAAATTTGTTCTTTGACCAAGGATAACTTAACGGAGTAAACTTGGGTCAAGCAATGGAAATAATGTTCCATAAGGGAAACAAAACACTGTTTCATATGAGGAAAAAAGGAGCTTGCTTGGTTAGCAACTTAAAGAATTTTAATGCCATGAGAAGTTCTGCCACTCGTCCCAAAGAATATTTTAAAATTCCCCACAGTACAACCTTTCAGCTTGGGCTTGATTCATATAGGCTTTTGGAGCTTAGACATTTCACAAGATCCTTTAAAACAGGTCTAGACTTATGGAAAAAGACAGAAATTGCCTGAGGAGGCTAAATTGAAGAATGATCAAGTAAAAAGTAAATTTAAGACTCAATAATAAATAAAATGAAGATGACCTATGATTTAATCAACCCAATAATTTTTTAAAAAAAAATCAGTAAAATCTTAAATATTGGCATTGTGGTAAACACTTCACATACGTCATCGTATTGGGTCTTTACAACATAATTGCATGTGACTACTATTGTTCCCACTGCACATATTAGACATTGGATTAGGGCTATGTTAGATGTTAATTCAATAATTTATATAAGATTGCACAGTTAGTGAATGTCAGAGATAAAGGTCAAACACAGTCCATACTGGAACACCCATACTCTTGATCACTGCACTATCATTTCCCAAAATGAGATCTGCAGAATTGAGTCCTTAGAAACAGTCTGCTGAAAAATCTCTAGCCAATTAAAGAATCACTGTAAGCTATAACCTGTATTTCACCCTACCTCCCACCTTGGTGTGTCACATGGGATATTTATTAAAGCAGTGAAAGTTCGAAAGCTAACAAATCTATTATACCTTTTAGAATCCAACATTTTCCCAGTATAAGTGATAAAAAAAAATCTTCTTTATAGCACCAACCAGAAGCATCCTCATTTTCCTATGCTGTTGGTCAATGACTTTCTGTTTAAAGAAAGATGTGTCAAGTGTCTCCAAGTCAAAGTCAATGTTTTAGGCTTTGTTCACAAATGTAGCCTCTGCCCTTGAAGTGTACACAACCAAGTGAGGGGTTAAGGATGCAGAAGATAAGTGCACAGATATCCATAATGATGATTGCAATTGAGTAGAGAGAGGCTAACAGCCATGGAAGAAATTATGAAGAGGCAGGTCAGTGATTTTGAGAAATTGTTGTCAACTGTTGATAGTTGGTGACAAATAATTGGTGCATAAATGTCAATACAGTATCTGTAGCATAAGTATATTTTAATTGCCAATAACTTTGATATCTCCTAATAATGAGAAAAAAAATTAAGATTTTGTTCAATCAAATGGTTTATGACTAGTAATGAAGCATGAAGATTATATGGTATCTAATCAGAGATTAATGTTGGGAAGATGATTGCTGCTATTAATATGTTAGATCTGAATCATGAGATGTATGTTGAATATGCCAGTGTTTTCTTATGACCTTAATAAAGAATCTTGTACCCAGGCCAGACACTTTTCTTCTTCAAGCTACATTATTCTACCAATCCCCCCATATCCTTTTATTCCACTTAAAATGCCTGTGTATATTATCTAAAAGGGTGCTGAAAAGTATACATGCCTGAATTACACTAGATACTGTGATTATTATAAAGCTATATCAGAACTAGGACACTCATATAAAAAATATATATATATATTTATAATATACATAATTTATATATTATACATAATAATATCTTATTGTATACAATAGCTATCATACAGAATATTTTATATATTCATATAGAATTTATATAGAATTCTATATAATTTATAATATATATATTTATATATAATTATTTCTATATATTTATATATGTTTGTATATATTATATATAATATAACAATAGTATTAGATTTTTATCTATTATAATTAATGTATGTATTTATGTATTTATCTAATATAAATAATGTATGATTACTTATATAGTTATATGATATATTATATTATAGTAAATTATATTATATATATATTTTACATAGTAAATTATATTAAATTATAGCAGAGAGAGAGAGATCACAAGTAGGCAGAGAGGCAGGCAGAGAGATGGGAGGAAGCAAGCTCCCTGCTGAGCAGAGAGCCCGATGCGGGGCTCAATTCCAGGACCCCGAGATCACAACCTGAGCTAAAGGCGGAGGCCTAACCCAATGAGTCACCCAGGCACCCCTAAATTATAGCATTTAACTATATTATATTAACATACAATATATAATAAAAATATATATATTAAAATAAATGGCTTTTTCAAGAACTCATAATTCAAGTCAAATAGACTATCACTTGAAAACCAAAGCCCTAAATAATGAACAGAGTCAGAGATCATACAAAATGCGACTCCAAAAATAAAACTTAAATCGTGAACTGGGAGAAAGAATTGGATATGTCAGATGATGTGTAAGAGAGCTGAATTCTTCAACAAATCCTGAACATTGACTTCCTAAGAATCAGGTTTTGACAAGTACTGAGAATAATTAGCAGTGTGGGCAAGATGGGCTTCATATTTTTGCAATGTACTCAACACACACACACACACACACACACACACACACACAGCACAAACTGATGGCATCAGAAGTAGATTAAAGAGGGGCTTTGTTATTTTTTGAAGACTAGATATTGTGTTCCTGAGGACATAGCTTTACCAGTCTTTGGAGCTGCATATCTATCTGTTTTAGCAATTGCTAAAAATTCAAGTCTTATGTAGGGATGTTCTGGGATGGTCAATGTATCGAGGACAACTTGTTGACTTTTGAACTATTGGTTTAGGAACAACTACCTGATAATTTTAAGTTTAGATTTAGTACATACAATCAGATCGGGTAAACTTTAGTGGCTTTTTGTTGTTGTTTTGTTTTTTTGTTTTGTTTTGTTTTATAGAGCTTAGGTTTGCTAAAAGATTTTCAGTATTTGAGTCCTAAACAGTATATCAGTGTGTGTGTGTGTGTGTGTGTGTGTGTGTGTGTGTGTGTGTACTTTCTTTTCTTTTTTTTTCTTTTTGGAAAGTTTCCTTCTGAAGGCAAGTCAATTCCAAGTAGGATTATTGTGATTCCTAGCACCGTCACTTTAACTTTTCCCATTCCATATCCAAATCTGGCTTTCTACTGAATGACCATAATAGATTGGAATTACCAAAACAAAGCAAGCTGGAGCCTCTCTGGTGAGGATTTACAAAGGTCAGGAAAACTATCAGGGAAATTGTGTTACTCCCATCAGCCTAATCTAATCTTTTCTAGGCACTAGAATGAAGAGCAGAAGAGCTCTTACAGGCACCTGCCTGAGGGTGTTCTGAACTCCTCTCCATTCAAGAGAAAAGGAGGACAAAATACAGGATTCAGTGACATTCCATTATGTATAGAATTAAGGATTTGGATCATTTTAGGCTAGCTGTTTTGGAAAGAACAGATTTGTGGAGTAGACTAAGGAGGGAATGAATCATTTATCAGAGTCCTAATCAAATTACCCACTTAGATGGATAAAATTAAGCTCTTCAAACACCCAAGCTTAGAAGCAGAGGTTTATTTATTAGGGATAAAATTAATAAGTGGAAAGTAGTGACACTGCAAATTTGAGGATTCTTCGGTTCAAAATCTCAGAAAGCCAACTCAGACTGACTTCGGATTAAAAACAGTGGGGTACTTGTTTGCCAACCTATCCAGGAAATCCAGGGGCTGATGATATTCTGTGTTAGATTTTAGGGCAAAAATAATGTTGGGATTCTTTCTCTATTTTTCTCTCTCCCTCTTTCTCTCTAGTCTTTCTTTTTCTCTTATTTTCAGTTTGCTTATTTCCATTTCTCTTTGTATGTTGATCTCACTCTAGCCCTGTCTCAGACCGGCTTGGTCATGAATATTTTCCAAAACAAAACCTTATAACATATAACCCCGAGAGAAGAAAATACTTTCTTTCCCAGCAACCATCTACCAAATCACATAGACTCTAATTAGCTCTCCCTGGGACTTGTATTTCACTCTTGGACCAATCATTTTGTATAGACGTAAGGAGTATTATGATTAACCAGGCAAGGTCATGTGCCTATGCTTCTGGCCAGTGGACCTGTATAAACTTGGAAATTTTCAATTTTCTAAGAAGTAGTAAGGAGAGGGACAGGTAGTTTTTCAGTGGTTAAAATTATTTGGGCAGAAAAACACAACAGCGTTTCCCATTATTGTGACTATTTGATAGAAAGCAATATACTTTCACAGTCATGAATTTAGCAAGCAGAGGTTATATTGATAAATATTACTTTTGGAACTTATACTCACTGATGCTAGGATTTCTTCCAAATTGGTTCCTTGTTTAAGGGAAAGCCAAGAAGTCAAACTGGGTTTCAAGGCACCATTGGTAACAACAAAGACATAGACGGTATTAGCCCCAGCCTGTGGCCAAGTTTCAATCCTATCATGATGCTTCCCTTGAGATCCACTCACCAGAGACAAAGGCTTACTGGTTCTTCCTTTATCTCCCCTAAAACAGCTGCATTGAAGCAAGGTTTTAGTTCACCTTGATTTCATTCTTCATTCTTACTATAGTATAATTTAGGAGCTAGAACAACTAACACATTTTCTGGTAGGCAGTAATGATTACAAGGTTGTTACAATTGCTTTCTTATCACAGAACTTGAAATTCTGGTAGAAGTAAAGGATGCTCACTCTCCTTTATCTCTCATGGTGTGATAATCACAAGCGGAATACTTAGGGATTTTGAAACACATGCTGCTTGCCAGTGGTTTTCACATCTTTCTCTGAGCTCTACGATATCGCAGTTGTGACATATTTTGTTCATAATGTAAAGTTAATCTAAATAGTTAGAAATAAGCTTAAGATAAGTTGGGATACCAAGCCTACCTTTGCAATTGAAGCATATTTGCAGATATATTAATTAACTGTAAGTAGTTACAACTTTTGACTTCAGGTGTAAAATGTCCCTCAATCTTCTGTACGCCCTTAGAGTGTCTACTTTTTATACCTTCTTTTTCAATTCTATATGGATTTATTTCATTGGTTAATATGAACAAATTCCCATATGAATGAAAAGTAAACTAGAGTTAAAGACTGGGAAGCAGCTGTCTTATTTCAGTTGTCCCCTTTGGCTCTGTTTTAGCACGTTTCCCCCAATTTATTGAGTAGTAATTGCTATATATCACCGTGTAAGTTTACGGTGTAGAGCATGATGATTTGATTTACATATACTGTGAGGTACATACCACAATAGTTTCAGCTGACATTTGTCTTCCCATATAGATAGAAAAAAGAAAAGAAAAGAAAAGAAAAGAAAGAACAGAATACGGGGGTAGGGTGGGGTGGAGAAGTTACCTTGTGATGAGACCACTTAGGATTTATTCTAAACAGCTTCCCAGTGGGGGCATCTGTGTGGCTCAGTCCAGTAAGCATCCAACTTTTGATTTGGGCTCAGGTCATAATTTCTGGGTCATAAGATCAAACCCCATATCCGGCTCTGCACTTGGTATGGAGCCTGCTTGAGATTCTCTCTCTCCCTCTTCTCTCTCTGCTCCTCTGCTCTTCTCTCAAAACAAAACAAAATTCCCTAAATATCATATAGCTGTGTTGGCTATGTCATCATGCTAGTCCACCCCTAGTACTAATTTATCTTATAACTAGAACCTTTCCCAGTTCCCCCTCTCCCTACCTACCATCTCTGGTAAGTACAAGTCTTTTTCTAAGAGTTTGATTGGTTTGGTTTCTTTTTATTTTGTTTTGTTTTTTTAGATTCCATGGATAAGTAAGATCATATAGTATTTGCCTTTCTCTTATTTCACTTAGCATAATGACTTCAAAGTCCACCATGTTGTCAGAAATGGTAGGAATTCTTTGTTTTTGTGGTTGAATATATATATATATATATAAAATATATACACACACATATATATGTATATATATTTGAATATATATGAATCTATATCAATATATATTTATTTATATTTTTATATTTATATAGTCATAAATAAATATTTTTATTTATATTTTATTTATTTATATTTACTATAAATTATATATATATAAACTTCTCTCTCTCTTCTTTATATATATATATATAAACTTCTTTAGTCATTCATCCATCTGTGGACACTTAGGCTGTTTCCATTTCTTGGCTATTAATAATGCTGCTGTGAACATTATGGTGCATATATCTTTTCACTTTAGTGTTTTTGTTTCCTTTGGATATATTCCCAAAAATGGAATTGTGGGATCAGGTGGTAGTTCTGTTTTTTATTTCTAGAGGATGCCCCATACTGTTTCCATAGTGACTGTGCCAATTTACAATCCCACCAAGGGTACACAAGTGTTCCCTTTACTCCCCATATAATATTATCATTTATTATCCCTTGCCTTCTTGGTGATGACCATTCTTACAGATGTGAGATGCTAGCTCATTGTGGTTTTACTTTGCACTTCGCTAATGGATGATATTGAGCATTATTTCATGTACCTGTTGCATTTTAAATATCTTCTTTGGAAAAAATGTCTATTCAGGTCCTTTCCTCCTTTTAATTGGGTTATTTGGTTTTTACTATTAAAGGTTTTTCTTTAAGATTTTATTTATCTGTCAGAGAGAGAGAGAGAGAGCGAGAGGGAGCACAGGCAGACAGAGTGGCAGGCAGTCAGAGGGAGAAGCAGGCTCCCCCCAGAGCAAGGAGCCCGATGTGGGACTGGATCCCAGGACCCTGGGATCATGACCTGAGCCAAAGGCAGCTGCTTAACCAACTGAGCCATGAGCTCTTTATACATTTTAGATAATAACTACTTATCATATACATGGTTTGCAAATAGTTTTGTTTTGTTTTTTTTTTTCCTCATTTGATTCGTTGGCTTTTTATTTTACTGATGGTTTGTTAATGTAGTTTCACTTGTTTATTTTGGAGAAGAAGTAAAATACTATTAGAGTTAAGTTGTTGTTGTCAGTGTAAAATAGGATGATTTAAGTTTAAGATATGTTGTGTAAGTAGGAGGAGCCACTCCAGGCTACTCTTATTTTCCCAATCAGGCTCCCAGGTCAAGAGATGCTGGGAGCCACCCTCAGCCTTGGTTATGAATCACCATCAGATTCTCAGGGGCTGAGCCTTGCAGATTTCCCTGCAATGCCTGTGGTACAAGATCTGAGTAAGGACTCCCCCCAAATAACCCACAATGCTGAGAGAGGCTGTTTGCCTCTCCCCCGCCCCTCCCCTGGGTTGTAGTTTCCCACTGGAGGAACTAGAGGCTCAGAAGACACCTTTCTGAGTAGAACTGCTTTGAGCTGGGGGAGGGACGATGTGTGAAATGGTAGCTGTTTCTCTTACTGTTCTAACACAGTCTCTCTTGGTCTCCAGGGTGCAGGGAGGCTTCAGGCTTATCCCTGAATGTTCTCAAATACTCTTGGAGCTGTCTTGTTCCTTAGTAGATATTAGCAGATATTAGTTGTTCTCCTGAAGAGGGAGCAAAGTCAGGAACAACCAATGTCACCATCTTGGTTTTAGAATTTTTAAAGTACCCTTGGCCAAAATGGAAGACTTAGATTTTTTTCATTTTATTTCTACAATTAAATTTTAAAAGGATTAGGAAAACATATATAATGGGATAGGATGAGAAGAAAATCTTTGTGGCTGAATGTTACACACAATTCTAAAACCTGTGACTTTCCCACAAATTTCATTCCTCTTGACTGGACTATAACTTGAGGACATCTTCCCATAAGCATAAGAAATAAGAATATTCTAGCATAACCCATCTGGGAAGGAACCCAAAATATATTTTTTAAAATTACAAATGAATATCTAAACCATCTTAGATATTTATCTATCTAGTCTCTTTTCAATGCTTCAAAAAGAAAACTCTGGAAGTTTTATGAGGAAAAAAATCAAAGAAGACTTTGTAGTTAAACACCAAGGACCCTGTGCTTGGCTCTCTGATGACTGTAGTTTACACAGCCAACCTGGATATATAGGTACTGGGTACCCTTTGGGCACAGAATTTGAGGATTTTTACCCTTTTTTGACATGGACATTATCAGGATTACCCTTTCTGTTTTAATTCTGGATGACATCTGTATTCTGGATCTGAAATGACCTTCACTTGTCTCCTACTCCAAAACCAGTTAGAGAACCCAACTCACACTTATTTTTATGTATCAGTGTTTCCTAAGTGGTTAACAGTCATCATAACAGCTCTTACCTCATTCTGTTATATGCTTTATAATATTCAACACACTTTGGGTTTGCAGTAAGTGTTATTGACTCAATGTTTATATTGACTATACAAACCTACATTTTCAAAATACCAACTACATGTAGCCCTATATCAGGGAACTGTATATCTAATTTAAGAGTCCAGGCTTTATTTCTTCCCACAAACCCTTCAAAGTTTACTTACTGGCCAGCCTTGTGATGATCTATCTCTCTGTGATACCACTTTGCAATTAATATTAGTTCTTATACTTCTGATAATGGCACCTGGGGTTACCTAGTGTGAAATGAGGAAATGAACATTTTCTTTGGAAAGCTGAAAAACTTGCTTTTGAATCCAACATAGTTCCTCTGAATGTAAGCTCCTGGTGTGGTTTAAGACCATGATTTTAAACTGGGCTCTCTCCAAGGGGCAGTATTGTGAAAGTTGCAAGCCACCATTCACGCATTGAGCTTATTGTAATGTTGCAATAAGTAGCTTTCTTTTTTAATATGGCTATTCACTGCATCTTTGTTGTTATTGTTCATGCACCTGGAGGCTACTTGGCAATGGGTGCCACATACAAAACATGAAGCAGCAAATTCCACTGCATGATCATAATCTAGAAAAGGCAAGCACTGTGACAGAAATGACTCTCACTGTATTATTCTGCTTTCTCCTGAAACACACATGCTCCGTATTCACAAATCAGTTTGCCTCAAGTGTTTAGGACAAGCACAGCCCTGTGCTGTCTCAAAGGAGAAACAGTCAAAAACCTAAGATCGTGTATGTAATAAACATGCTCCATTCACTCAGCTGCAATTGGTGGGAAATGTTAAGTGGACTCCAGCCATGCAGCATATTAACTAATTTCTTCAAATTATTGCATTTGAAGTGTGTTTGTGCACACATGCTTGTGTGTGTGTGCACCTGCACGTCTGTATGCATCTACAATTGTTGGAAATAAATAAAACCACTTTTTAAAGGCAGCCTGAAGTTTCCCTGGCTTACTTTAGAAGAGTTACTGGAAGAAACTAAACTAATGATTAATCATCCCACTTTCTTTTCTTTGCAGTTGAATGATCAACTAAACAACTTGGTTCCTTTACTCTCTCATTTTGGTCATTGAGTGCTATTGTCTGGATTCATATTCAAACTTTATGATATGGTGGAAAATGGGCTGTGGCATCATTCTGACCCAGAGAGGAAACTAAAGCCAGTGTATGCCATACTTTTCCTTGAGACTCTAGAGGAACATTAACTATTCAAGTTTGGATTTCCCCCTGTTGAAAGCAAAGATTGAAACATAATCACCAAGAGGATACAAAGCATGGGATTTCATATACTTTAGGCAATACTTTGTGAGCGTTATTCACATAACTAATTTTTAAATAAAATTTTGGCATCATTGAGTTTAACATTTCATTTTCTGGAGAGAAAAAAAAAAACAGAGTTAAAATATTCATTTTACCCAGTTGCTTTTTTCTTGTATCAAAACTGAGTAGGCACATAATTCTGTCAGGTCTACTCAAAACTTAAGGGATATACTCTGGAAAAATTTACTCATTCAGTCATTCATTTTTCAAAGGTATTTATTGAGAACACAAGGTGCTGTAACTATTCTCTACTGCTTTGCATAAAACCAAATGCAAAAGTTAAAAGTAAATAAGACAAAGGATGTCATCCACATTATTGCCAAAATAGATGTAATGATTAAAAGCAAATTCAATGGGTGTCTGGGTGGCTCAATTGGTTAAGCATCCAACTTTTGATCTTAACTCAGGTCTGGATCTCAGGGTGGTGAGTTCAAGGACTGCACTGGGCTCGGCGCTGGGCATGAGCCTACTTCAAAACAAAACAAAACAAATTCTAGGTAACCCGTAAAATTTCGATTATATTTTGTATTGATCAAATCGCTGAATTGCCACTCATTAAGAGGAAAAATAGTAAGAAAAAGAACATATTCAGAATTAAACAATCATCAGCATTAAGATTAAGAGATTAAGATTAAGAGAGAAGCAACTTTTTCTAATGGGTGACACTGGACTCAGAATTAACTCCTTTGAGTGGTCAACCATCTACATTAGTTTCTTGAAGACCTCGCTCATTGGTTTAGATTGGAGACAAATTCAAACAAATTGAAAATAATTTTCCTTATGTTATTTTTCCTCCACAGTCAAACCTGGGGAAAGGAACTATTTTCTCTATATGATTATAAAATTAAAACAACCTTATCTGTAAAAGAGAAGAAGATGCTCATTTATGATTTCCTCTCCTGGTGTCAATTTTCATTGCAGTGTGTAATTTTTTATGTTGGTGTTAGCTATCTCAGATATTAGTTTTTCTAACAAATGCTCTGGCCTCCTCGTAGGAAATGGAGTGTATATGGCTGATTGCTATTTTAGATGAATGATGGAGAAGACACTCTGGATTTTGCTAACACCTCCAATGACATCCACATCTTCAAATCCTAAGGAACTTTCTGCACTCTCATCTCATTCCACCTGTCAACAACACATTTGTGATCACCACAGTTTCTTCACATAGCATTCCTGGTTTATCTCCTCCACAGTCTGTCTCCTTCTCTGTCTTGTTCGGTTTTTTATTTGTTTGTCTGCTTTATTCCTCTTTATCCTAGAATCTAAACATAGGTACACCGAAGGCTTTGGTCTTGTTAATTCTTCTTCTTTCTGTATATTCTCTTGCTAATTGATCTCACTTAGTCCCATAGCTTGAATATCATCTCTATTTGACAATTTCTGAAGGCTTTTATTTTTTCCAGTCTAGACCTCATTAATGAAGTCTAGACTTGTGTATCCAACTATCAAATTGAAATCTCCACTTAAATGTCTAAAAGGCTCAAATTTAATATGTTCAAAAATAAGCTTTTAATTCAAAATGTACCTAATCTTTTCCTGGTTTACTGTCTCAAAGATTGGATTTTTTTTTTTGCTACCAATTGATTGGGCTGAAAACCCTGGTATCACCTTGGTATTGTGGTCTGGTGTCACATGTCTCTTGCACTTAAGGCTGATCTGTTATTAAACAGATTTTATGCAATTTTGAATTATATGCAAACATGGCCAATCTTCAACACTTTCAATCACTTTCATTTCTCACATGGTTATTATTGGACTCCCTGACATAGTTTCCCTGAATCCATCCTTGTCCCCCTTTATGTCTTCTCCCCATCTCAGTTACAGTGATACTAATACAATAGGTATGAGATTATACCTCTTCCGTCTTAAACTACTTCAGCTCGCTGTGTTCTTGGCCTTTTATGTGGTGGCTTCCCGCTCTCCTTCTACTTCTTCTTACCGCTCCCT
The DNA here is from genome assembly GCF_020171115.1 of Neogale vison. Classification (NCBI taxonomy): domain Eukaryota; kingdom Metazoa; phylum Chordata; class Mammalia; order Carnivora; family Mustelidae; genus Neogale; species Neogale vison. Next base: position 91,896,580 of record NC_058093.1, on the reverse strand, counting down.
GCCTTTATCATTCTACTCCAGCCAGGCACATCATCTTCCTTGTTTGCCCTTAAACACACTCACCTCAGCCCTGTGAAGTACTTCTTACTGTGCTTTCTCGAGATCCCTCATTGTCTCTTCCTCAGTTTCTAGAGATCTCTGCACAAGTATACCCTTAACAAAGAAACCTTTTCTGACCATCCCATATAAAAGTAGCATCCCTTATTCTTACCTTCTATCCAATTACTACCACTTAGTGGATTTTATAAATGTATTTATCTCTGTCTCCCATCATGAGAATATAAGCTCCATGAGAGTGAGCACTCGGATTTTATTCACTATTGTGGTCCAAACACCTAAAAGAATATGCTTTAAAAAAAAAAAAAAAAGTAAGCACTAAAAACAAAACAAAACTTATTTATTGAATAAATAAATCAATAAAAGCATGTTCAAATTTAGGACAGACATTATCTGGCTTATTTAATTGCCTTTTAACCAGATTAGTCTCACTTGGCAGTATTTTTTATTTCCAAAATGTAACTGGGGTGGTATGATAAAGATACCTTAATTTCTGATTGAAGGAATAGTGACGTGATACAAAGTTAGCATATTATGGCTTACTATTTGGGGTAGAAGCTTCCTGGGGTGAAAACCCACACTGACAAAACCCCAGAAATGATTAATGTGGTTCACCTGTAACTCACAACCAGCAATTTCTCATAGCTCTGGTAAGCAACACTGCTGACTCTTGGGAATTATCCTCGTAAGTAATAAATCAAAAAAGTAATTAAAATGCCCCCTTAGAGTTCACTACACTTCTTATATTCAAACCCACATCCAATTGTCTGAGAGAAATTATTGATTAAGACTCAGGATCAGAAAATAGTACAAAGCCATTTTCATGAAGTATGTTGTAAGACATGTTATTTTCATTTTTTTCCTTTGCTTTTTTTAGTTTCTACGCTCAAGAATATGACCTTGACATAGAATGACATAGAAGAGTGTTGGACAAAGAATGGGCAGGAAATTATCTATTCCCTTAAGGCATAAATCCATCCCCTTAAAACTGAAAAATAAAACTTGATCGGAGTATCACACTTATAATTGAGCTCAATGTCACCTTAACCACAAATAAAGCATTGGAAGGAAAGCACGTTAATAGCGTTAATGTATTTCATGATGTCAGCTGCAACCAAGTCTGGGTGGCCAGACAATTGGGCCGAATTCTAAAAGAGGAACAATCCTTTTGAGTGCTTACCCTCTATCTGCTTTGCTTCTCTTCTGTTCCCTCCTACTCTTCCCCACAGAAACACTGTGTGATTCCAGAAACTGAATGTTTCCCCCATTATCAGGCCAGCTAACTGCTCTTTCCAGAGCACATACTTGCCTTGAAAAGTCTTCTTTTTTGCTACAGGAAATTTGGGAGGCTTTTAGTTTTCCTGTGTCTATTTAATTCACTTATGGCCTTTAAGTTTCCTCCTTTCTTTTCTACTAAGAGAAAACTGCTTGGGAGTGGAGAGGAGAAAGAAAACCAGGGGAAACAGTCATCATAAGGACACTAGACACTGGAACGTTAGGCGGAAGGGAAGACTTTCTCCTGAAACCCGGGTTAGGAGGTTTGCGGGGACCTCACTTGATGGAGACCTTATATACACTACCCTCCTTGGTCTCAAGTTATTTAAGATGCCCCGATGCCTGTAATTATAGTTGCTCTCCCTGCCCTCGAGGAAGTTATGGGGCACAGAACTGTCAGCAGTTGCCCTACCTGTCTCCCACCTATACTCATCCTCCCCACCTTCCCACAGAAGAATGGGAAGGGGAAGACTTGGGGAAATCTTTCTTCATTTCAGATTCCCATTATAAAAATTCTGAAAGGATTAACTGAATAATAAATGAAAAAACTGTCTTTGAGATGCCAAAGAAAAGTGCTGTATTTATAGAAAGTACAATGTCATGAATTTTTTCCCCTACAAAACACTTCATGCTGTCATAAAACACCCAAGACTTTAGAAAAAGTGTTTGTTATTTCTGTACACCTCCCCAGAAATATCTTTAGATACTTCAAACCTCCTCTTATTCTTTTCCTCTCTCTTCTTTTTCTTTCTAGTTTGTCTATTTTTGTTCCCTTCTTTACAATTCTCATTATGAAAACTTTCTCCCCTGTTTGCAGCTTAATAACTAGGTCCATCAGACACACTCAGGCTTAGAAAAGAAATCAGAGGTCACCAAAAGTAAAGAGAAAAAGCAATAGATCAATTTTAGAAGTAAAAAATTACTGGGCAGTTATTATCATATTTAGCATAGAAGCAAATACTATGGACCTCAGTATATATATATATATATATATATATATATATATATATTCAGTGTATATATACCCTGCCTCTTGATCTTTCTCTCTGTATATATATACACATGCATATATATATATATATATATATATATGTACTTAAAAGTAAAAATGGCACAAACAGACAAATTGAAACAGCTAGGGAGTTTCTCAAGTATATGATTTTTCTCCCCTAAGGAAATTGTCTCGAAAATTTGTCTGCCCATCTTGGATTTGCTCATTTTCTGGCTCTAAAGGAAGTTCACAGCCTGAGTAGGCATGAAGAAAACGACCTCTGGGACTGAACTGCTCATCTAATTGATGTGAACGTTGAGCTTTAAGGGGGTACCATGGCGCCAGTACAGGCGCTGGAAGAGGTAATTTGTTAAATGGCTCCCGGTGCTGTGTTAATTTGTCTCACACCAGGAGCTTTTGCTCTCAGAACGTAGCATATGATATTCTCCTGGCTCGGGAGGGCTGGGCCTAGGAAAAGTAACGAAGCATGGTGAATCGGGCCACACAGGACGTGATATGGAAGAGGAGGAGCAGAAAGAAAATTGTGAGGAGGTTCCTATTTGGTGCTAATTACTCTTATTTGACATTGCCTGTGAGCCAAAGTACACCCATATATTAAGTCATATTTCAAACTTTCAGCAAGGATTTCTTTATGTTTATAAGCCTGAGAGACCCTTTTGGACTTAGATTGAAAAATAATTTAATTAATTAGTCTAACATATCCAATACATTATATTAAATATATAACATCATATAAAGTTAAAATAACAATTTCCTCACTAGAAACAAAAATCACAATTTCCTTTTTAGTAGTTTTGAGCATTCTAGTGCCCAAATAGAGGCGCATCTAAGTGTCCTATGTGAAAAAAAAAAAAAAGAAGTCCCATGTGAAAAAAACTGTCCTATGTGAAAAAAGTTTCAGACTGTTGCTAATTATTGTCAGAATTATTATCTTTATTTTGTAGATGGAGAAACTACGAGTCACATAGCTATTTTTTTTAAGTTAACCTCCATGAAGCACATCATTAGTTTTTGATGTAGTGTTCAATGACTCATTAGTTGCACATAGCTATTTAAGGGACAGATCTGTAAACCTGCATTTGACTCATACTCAGTGTTATTTTCACGGCACACCCACATTTTTGAAGGAAAAACCTATACTCTGTGAACAGTGATATTTAGTAGTAACTGTTCAATTGCAAGAGGGTGATGATGGCCGTTGCCCATGCACGATATTGTGCTGTGGAATTGATATGCAGTGAACTAATACTAACATGTTCCTTCCAGCTCCGTCATCCATTATTAACAGGCTCTGCGGCCCTGGAGAAACTACTTTGCTTCTCTGAATCTCAGTTTACTTTTTCACTGAAGCACTGAAGGTGTCAGCTCCTGCCATCAAACGCCAGCACGTTTGAGTATTCACCTTGAGCTGGGCACTATGCTAGTTGCTAAGATTAATAGGAGAAACAAGGCATCATGCCTCTAAAAGTACTTAAACTCTTATGGAAAGAGTTATATTAGATGAATTCTTAAGTTCCTTCAAGCTTTACATTTCTAGGGTCTAACTGTGTGCAAGATACCATAATCCTATCATCATTGATAGACAAATTTGAGGGGATTTAGAGAAAGTGTGAACAGAGACATTGCCACCATTGTCACCCACGCGAATACCCACCTTGTGTTGGAGTCATTTCTCATTTCTATCTAAGCAGTGATATAAGGGAGAAAGCTTTGCACTTGATGAAGATGAGCTGTGCAATAAAATTGGAATAAATGTAGAGAAAGGAGACCCTTTGGCAGAAGCAACAAGATGACTTAGGCTAATACTCTTTTAAGTTGTTTCCATTATGAATTTCTCTGACACTATTTTTCTCTTTCAGTGGGGTAGTGTTTGGGACTCAGAAGCTGGGCACCTGCCACTTGTTTGATTTATTCTCATACAGCCAAATTCCACCAGGTTTTGGTGGGGACCCAGAATGCGACACTTTGCTGCACGGACAGCAAAGCTTGATGTAAAGTCTGTACAGCTTTATTTCAAAAAGTTAAGGGGATAAAGTTTGATCTATATATCTGCTTATTGTGTGTGTGTGTGTGTGTGTGTGTGTGTGTTAAGTGTTCCACTTACTACGCATGATAGAGAAATAAAACCAATGTCTAGTTAAAAAACAGGATGAACCAGAACAATAGTATTGATGAAATAGAGACTCATTGCATGATAAGTGCCCAATGACAGGACATTTTGTTTTTATATACCCTGTTTCAATCTTTATTTTTCCAATTTCATAACAGTAATCGACAAAACTTTGAACCACACAAACAAACAAACAAACAAACAGAAAACGAGACTAAAAGGAGATCTGAAAATTTTCAACTTTTGAAATTAGAGGATGGATCAATTAATTTAATTTCTAAGTAGCCATGAGTCTTATTTTGGTGGAATTAGAAAGCTGGTATATTTGGTGACTGACCTTGGAGAAGTTTATTGACTATGCTAATGGCTTGCGTGGCTAAACATTTGCTTAGCTTGGAGATTACTTCTGAAATCAGACAGGTATGGTGACAAGGTCCTGGAAAACATCAACAATTATTTTATATAAACAAGATCTATATGGGAAGAGTAGCGCTGAGTTAAGACTTTAAAAGATGTCTTTCTTTTGGGAGCTTATGGAGCCTACTGTGTAAAGATAAGTCCCAAAGTACAATAGGCATTACTAGTTTCTAGGTTACTTTTTGCTGCTTTTCAGAGTTCTACTGTGCTTCTATAAGATAATGCCACAAACTAAAGTATTCAGGGTTAAAGAGCCATAATTATGATTTATGCATCTTGCTTTTGAATGACAAAATGTACAGAGAAGGAGGGAGGAAAAGAAGAGACAGAAAGACAGAGACCAGAAGATATTCAGAGGAAGATAGAAAAAGGAAGAAAAATAAACTCATACGGGTGAAATGTATACAAGAGTTCTTTGTACTATTTTTGCAACTTTTCTGTATGTTTGAAATTGATTCACAATGTGAAGAGTCTTTACAAAACATGATTAGTAGTGTAGAATCTTTTTGTGCGAATTTATAACAAAAGAAATTTTCTGGGGAAAAAAACCCAGAGTACCAAAAGTTGACAATTGCTAGCAATATCCATTATGCACATTCTTTGTTTTCTGCTCTCTATGGCTCTCTATGGCTAATACTGATCAACAGTACCTCTTCCCACCAGAATGTTCTGGAAGAAAAGTTGCATTTTCACTGGCTGTACTGTTTTTCCTGATTCACTGTCATGAAGCACACAGTCAGAAACTTCTCCCTATTCTGCAGTCTGTAGTTTACATATAGGATGTGAACTTCATACAACATGCAAACCAGAAAGGAAGACCTGGTGGTTTTAGGTGTGTGTGTGTGAAAGTATGTGTGAGCTGCTTTGAGAATTAATCAGGTACTTACTGAATACCAGAAGTATGCTTAATGTAACTAAGGAAAATAATTTTTAATTATAATTAATTTTTATCAACATTAACTAATCACACATAGCTAGTGGCTACCATATTTGGCAGAACAGGACTATGTTATTTTTACAATTATATGATCCTATCTTTTACCATAGTATTGAAAACTGTAAGAAGGCTTCCATTTTATTTCTAACTTTTGTTAAAAATGTATGGATTCATTAGCACCACTAATGTTAAGTAAGTAAGGTGAGGGATATTCCTAGAGAGTGGTATCTTAAAGGAATCTCATGAAACTCAAATTATACAAATCCAGAATGACAGAGAAAGAGAAAACAACTTTCTGGCCACTTGTGCACGTGGGATCTTAGCCATACAGAGGGGAAAGCTGTTTCTCCACTGTCACCGGGGTTATATTATCTGCTTTGATAAAGACAGAGTGTTCATATTTACTTACTTTCTTAACTTTGAACATGTGTTACTTTTCTTTTCTTTAAATTTTATTTTATTTTTTCAGTGTTCCAAGATTCATTGTTTATGCACCACACCCAGTTCTCATGGGTATTAAGGAGGGCACGTACTGCATGGAATGTTTATATTTAAATTGAATTTGGACCCCTCATTGTTTCTTAAGATACTTTGAAAAGAGATTATTCCTTAATACAGTATTAAAAGACATAAAGAGTTACTGTGTTTGCAAGGCAAGCAATAATAATATAGGTAGACATTTCACATCTCAGGAATAAATCAAGATAAAATAACCAATCTGTGTGTCATGAAATTCTGACTCTGGTCATGGGATACATATTTATTAAAAGTTCTAAATTATTTTCAGGAGATCAATTTTGAGTTTGGGGAGAAAAATGAAGCTACAGGTTTAGTGAAACAGTAACTTCCTTAAATGTATGCTTTCATCTTAAGAATGAGAAAGAGATAAAAACCATGAGCTTGCACTATAACAATTGGTGTCACCATGTCACTATTTACTAATGCATGTGACCAAGTGGGATTCAGAAGAAACCATGAAGTGCACAGACTTTGACCACACTTTCAAAAAATCGAAGTTTTATGTAACTGCAAGCCTAAATATAAGTTCTTCTCTGCAATTAATGTGCACATATAATTGGGGTTAAAATTCAGTGTTTACTACTTACTGATTTTGCCCTGCACGTTCCTGTTTAAATTTCCGAGAAAACATTGTGCTGGTTCAAGCTGAGCTTTGCACTGAGCCACACTGTGTCCTTCACTGGACTATGGATGAGCTAAATTCCCCAGCTGGTTCTGAATACATGTACCTACCAGGCAATTAACAAATATTTAACTAATGGATGAGTCAATAAATAGTATTTGAGATGCAGCAGGCACTGAGATTGATTTGCACAACTCACAAATATTTTCATAATGTCTATCTGGAAACTGGAATATTGATGGACTCTATACCAATTGTAAACTAAGGTGAAAATGGAAGTAATATGTTAATAATATATATGCAAGTCTGAACCTTACCTAATCCTCAAAGGTCATACCAACGTTTTGGTTGAATGATTAAACTGATATTAGAGGTAGGCCCTGACTTGCCTAATTCAATACTATGTTAGTAGAATAAAATGGTTATGTTTTATGATAATTTTTGAAATAAGCTGGCATCTGAATTCAACTTTAGAAGAAATCTGGTTACAATGTTGTATAATTTTCTAAACTGTTTCTGATAAGCCTAGATGGCCAGGACTAATTTGGAACCACGGAAAAGAAGGGAAACAAGAACTATTTTAATGGGCTATTCTATCTTTTAGAGAATCAGTTGACTAGTGGAGACTAGAGTATATTCATTGTGGCCCTGTGCCTCATAGAATTCTTTGTATAATCATCTGATCGGTCTGCATCTATTGTCGTTTTTTGTGCTTTCTGAATCCCTCTTTTCATTTGTTTTCACAGTCTACCTTACTTCTACCACCATTCCTTCAAAGATCTGAAACTTTCAGGTACTTGTTTTGGAAAGCACACCCACACTTTCCTATTTCTTTCCTAACAACAGCCGTCTAAGTCATACATTTTAGAATGTTTCATTTTGACTGTATCACTGGGCTCCTGATGTGTGACCGTGTAGTCTTGCCTGAAATCCCAATGCATCTGTGAAAAATCTGTTAGGGAAACTGACTCCACCCTAATGTGGCAGGTGACAGAAGGTAGAAAAAACTTTAAAATCCTGAAGAAGGAACAACTATGGATACACATAGACACACATATTATAAATACATTCTGTAAAACAAGTACCTAATAAGAAAGCAGTTACTAACTAATTTATAACAATATTGGGGATGCACTAAGAGGGTAGTATGGTTCTCTTTACTAGAGGAAGTCAAAGCTAGTAAGAAATGATTTCTTAACACACCAGCACCTCCATGACTGACCTTATAACTGTATAAGGCATTATATAAACGAATGATATGTATCCCCATTTAACTCGGAGATTGAGAAGATATTTGAGGAATAGTATAATCTATCTATAATTTATCTAGTACAGGTCTTTGAACCTAGGAAGAGTACCAGTTTTTTAATGCAAGAGGACAATGCCATTGTGAAAGTCAGCCCATTAAATTCATATTTTAAAAACTCATTTTGGAAAATGCATTTTTTCCTTAAAAATAACCGTTGATTGGTTAATGAGAATAATTTGGTAACAGTAGCTTAAAATGAAGTTCCATTAGGTTATGAATGTCTGGAAAATTGAGTATGTATATTTTGAAAACACCATGCCTACAAAAGCATATCTATGAAATTAAAAAAAGCTGTTGGAAAGAATTTACTTTACAAATAATCATCAGTTGAAAATTTCCTGTATCTAGAACTTTCTTAATTCAGAGGAATATTCTGAAGCTAATTGTAAAAATGTATTTTGTATTATTAAGGAGAAAAAATTCCACTTTTAGTATTGGTATGGTAACATACTCAGTGATTCGCTATTTACTCTGTAAATAAATGAATAAGTTATTCAATTTTTCAACAAGTTAGCTAAACAAATACTTATTAACTGCCTACTGTTTGGCCAGAGATGTGTTAGTTTCTACAAGTGAATATAAATGAATTACGTGAAATCTCTTTTCTTAGATAAATTTTAAATATTGGGTGGGGCTATCATACACAGAAAAAAGCAATTTTACATGAAAAAAGAAAATAATCACTGGAGTGAAGATTAAAGTGCTAAATTAGCCATTTACTGATATCAAAATATAGAGTATATGAAGCAATGACTGTAAGTCATTACTAAATGGAAAAATCAACATGAAACATAAATACCAACTTGAATATTTGTTTCTTAAAAAGGGTCACATCCTACTTTAACTTTGTCTCTGTTTCTAATGTTGTAATTGTTACACTTCCGGCTTCTATAAATTACAAAAGTAGAAATGTAATACCTTGGGATTTCTAACTGGAATATGAAAAGGTTACTGAATTTTTAAAAAGGGTTTCTAATCTATCAAGTTTTGACATCATTCCTTGTGAAAATTACAAACTTTAAAGTACTCAAACTATTTACTCGCAGAGCTGAAGTGAGATTTTTTCCTCCTGTCATGGCCAACCTGATATTTAAAGTAGGAGAAAGCATTGCAGTAGTGACACTGTAATGTACGTTTTAGAAATCAACTAATACAGAGCAGATGAAGGCTATATCTTTTTTTCTGAAGCTACATATATTAAGATCATTTTACTTTACTTTGTATTCAAACATGATCCTTAATGGTCTGGCAATGGGTTATGTTTGTATTCTCCAAATTAGCATCATTACATTCAGCCACACAACTTCTATCTTACCAACATTATTGCAAATAACATCTTTCTACCATGGGTGCCTTTATGTTACAAATGTTGATATAGGATGTGCATATTTTTGCATAATACAGAATGCAGTAGAAAGAAAAGTACCTTGAAAAATAGATTTGCCACTTTATAATCTTAAATATGCTAAGCTCTGGTTTCCCAATTCTCTTTAATTACAATATTTACTAAATAATGAGGTAAGGAAGAAAATATGCATTTACTTTTGGCTTCACTATTACCATCTAATGAAAGTCAAAGTATTCATTGACAGAAAATGAATAACCATTACTATTTATTCATTTCTCAAGAAATATTTACTAAGTGCCTTTACAACTAAATCAAGAGCCCATCTATGGTTCCCTGGATGGATATTCTTAGACAGATGGCATTGGCTACCACAGGTGGTTAGCTAGAAAGCTTGCTTAGAAAATTTGACACCACAATGTCAAGATTATTGTTCCAATGTGTTTAGGGATCAGCTAACATCAGTCTCTCCAGTTCTTTATCCCTAGCTATCATCCCCACAAACATAGGTTTTAGGTGAAGAGAAATCAGGGGAAAATATTACTAATGGCTCCACAAAATCCTACCATCCCTGCAGAAAGCATGGCAGAGCGCCAGCATTCTGAGATTCACAGTTACCACAAATACTTTTAAAAGGTTAAAGCTGAGGAGTGCCTGGCTGGTTCAGTTGATAGAGCATGTGACTCTTGATGCTGGGGTTGTGAGTTCAAGCCTTCCACTGAGGGTAGAGTTTACTTAAAAAACAAGAACAACAACAACAACAAAAAACCCAACCAACCAACCAAACAAAAAAACCTGTCGAATTATGAAAGGTTGAAGCTGCTAGAGAAAAATGAACAAATTAAGAAAATGGTGTAGCTTATAATGCTGTATATTAATTATACTTCAATTAAAAATAAAAATAAGTTAAATACATAAGTATTGAATTAATAATGAAACTAAGGAATGGTGTAGATGAAGTAGCAATTTTTGCAATACAGCTTGGGTAAAAGAATCAAAGTTAAGCCTAAAACACACAGATGGGGAAAAAAAAATCGTAGTAGGTCGCGAAGTGTGCAGGAAGGGAATGGAACTGAGATTGTACTAGAAGGGACAGTTGAGCAGAGTTGGACATTTTTATTTCAGGTCATGGTCTGTGGTAACCATAGGTGAAACTCAGATATCTGACCATGAACAAGGAAAAGGATGGCAGCACTCAACTGCTTGAAATCGAGAGTGATCACAGGCAGCATGGAAGGCAAAGATGCCTTGTGTTTCTACCCTGTCTAAATTACATCTTATCATCAATTAAAAAAAAAAAAAAACTGTCCCATATCAACTCCATTCTGTCTTTCTTTTTTTTTTTTAAGATTTTTTATTTATTTATTTGACAGAGAGAGGGATCACAAGTAGGCAGAGAGGCAGGCAGAGGGGGAGAGGAGGAAGCAGGCTCCCTGCCGAGCAGAGAGCCTGATGCGGGACTCGATCCCAGGACCCTGAGATCATGACCTGAGCCGAAGGCAGCGGCTTAACCCACTGAGCCACCCAGGCGCCCCTCCATTCTGTCTTTCTGTTTTACAGTTAGAATCCATACGATTGTGAACAAAAATTTCTAATAAGCTAAGCTTTCCTCATGTTCAGGCAGATAAGCACCTGATGTAGAAAATATGGCTCAAAAGGAAAGTAAGCATTTTTCTATGTCACAGGGTGACAGAATTAAAGATTTCTAAATAGAGTAGACCAAAACATTAAATTGTTCAGAGGAAGGATGCTTATGGAAATAAAATCAACAGACGTTCGTTTGTGACAGAACATCAAGATTATTTAATAAGCTCATTGTTTTTCCACTTAACAACTAAATCAACTGGCCAGTGAGTTTAGACAGGTAATATATTTGATTCATCTTTCTGCTGAGAAACACCTACCACAATGATTAATATAAAGTAAGTATGAAATAATTATATGCTTGTTGAAGAAGAATCAGTTCTTTGAACAAATCCATTAATGGCTTGTGAAAAGAGATCCCAAAATACAAAGTTTTTTTTTTTTTTAATTACTTCGTGTCCTTGTTTTTAAATGGAAATAATTTTTCATTTCCTAGTTAAATGACTACCCCTCAAGAGCTTGTAGCCTCAAAGGGAATGCCAAATGCAGATTGCTCCAGAGGATCACAATGTCAGATGCCATCTGTAGGTAATTTTCATTGACTCTGCGCACATTGGCTTGCCTGTTGGCAGTGTGTGTACGTAGGTGTGCAGGGGAGAGGGACACAGAGATTATTTATGAGGAGGTTTTCTGAGTTTAAAAAGACAATGATAGGGGTGCCTGGGTGGCTCATTGGGTTAAGGCCTCTGCCTTCAACTCAGGTCATGATCCTGGGGTCCTGGAATCAAGTCCTGACTCAGGATCCTTGCTCAGCGGGGAGCCTTCTTCCTTTCCTCTCCCTCTGCCTGTCTCTCTGCCTATGTGTGATCTCTGTCCTTCAAATAAATAAATTAAAAAATCTTAAAAAAAGAAAAGAAATGAAAAAAAAAAAAGACAATGATCGAATCTTGATTAAAACTATATGTCTGAGTTGGTACAGTTGACGCTGAGTCTGGTTAACAGAAGCAATTAGGCTTTCCCAATGTCTGAAACAAAACAAATAAATGAACAGTCAAAAGTACAGAATTTGTTGCGGACATCAGAAATCAGATTTCATCTCCACAGTTGGCCAGAGCTTAGTCGCCACTGTTAGCTTTAAAAAGGCCTGCACTCCCCGAACCTCTACTTCTGTCATCCTCCTGGCCTCTAGACATTTCAGTTTGTAACTCTTGATATTAGTTTTGGGAAAGATCCTAACAAATATTATTAAAGGGATGATTTATGTGCACTTAGAAGTGAAATCAGTGATTACTATTAAGTGCAAGTCATGGCGGACTAAACTAATTTCATCGGATGATGGAGAAGCTAGTGTGAAGGACCAGACATCATGCAGCCAAGCACATTTGCTTATTTTAGTCTACATTCCATCAGTATGTTTTGGTGGCACGCATAGATAATCACATTTTTAATAAGGAAGTGTTCTCTTACTTTCAGCTCAAGAAATGGATTTGTGGAATTTTATTATATTTTTATTGTATGTGTTATTGTTTTTCTTTGCCAGTCACATTAAAAAGTGGTTGCCTTGCTCAAGATGAATGATACTCATTGTGACAAAGAGCTTATTGAATGGCTTTTCTCCATTTTATACACTTTCAGAAATTGAATTTTTGCAGTTTCTCATCCTTTGCCATGTTATTTTATGAGAGGAAGTGGACTTATACAATCAATATTTATTTTTATATTCAGAAATATTGTGTATTTGTCCTAATAGCTGCATTTTCCTACCACTGATTTGTTGTTAATGGCATATTACCGAAGATATTAAACTAAGAGCTGAACATTAAGCATTTTTCCTTCATTAATGAACCTAATAAGTATAATGTAGTTGTATCAGTGCTTAGTCTAATTACATTCATAATGCATTCTTTTGTAAGTGAAGCTTATAACAATTTATAGGCTGAGCAGTTATGGGCAACTTCTATATCAGGTTTCTTACAAACACGATTTATCCATTTTCTTAAATGTCATACTTCGAGTGGCATCAATAAAATAATCATTAAACTGTGATGTTCTTGAGATTGTGCTAGAAGTTATCAAAGCATTGTTACTTTTTTATAATGTCATAATTTTCGTGGTTCATAAAAAAGACATAAATTATCAACAATTTTTATATTGAATTTTAGCAGCTTTTTGTAGCAAATTGAATTCAAGGAAATGCAGAGCTACTTTGTTGCCATACCTTTATATTTCAATTGTTATTCTTATAATAAGCATCCCTGATTTTATAATTCACATTAAAATGAATGTATTTCCATTTTCTGGGGAAAAAGAGAAGACAGAAATATTATTTAATTGTTTTTAGGAGAGAGTGAGAAAACCATGGATAAAGAGTACTTCATGGGATGTCTCGGTGGCTCAGCTGGTTAAGCCACTGCCTTCATCTCAGGTCATCCCAGGGTCCTGGGAGCAAGTCCTGCATCAGGCTCCTTGCTCAGCAGGGAGCCTGTTTCTCTCTCTGCCTCTGCTTGCCACTCTGCCTGCTTGTTCTCTCTCTCTGACAAATAAATAAATAAATAAAATCTTAAAAAAAAAAAAAGAGTACTTCAATGAGCTTAAAGAAACAGAGGTGAGTGTGTTTTTAAATTTGAAAATGGGAAGTATAAAACACTTATGGATGTAGAGAGATATATTAGAAAGGAATTGAAGAAGAATCCAAGAACTTGAACCTGGGCAATCAACAGTCTGTACTATTGACATGATTGGATACTATACTATCATACATTATGGATAACAAATGCAGGTAATAAGTAAAGCAACTTTGTGTCCAGGCTCCCAGTTACTGAGATATATGAGGTAAATTCACCTGCAGTCACAGGAACTCGGAGAGCCACAGGTAGCTTGTAAGTTCCTGGAGGGCAGTGTTCACGTATGTTCTAATCATCATTATTTACCTTGATTCCAGTATATCAGTGTGCGGTAAATATTTGTTCAATGAATGAAGAACACATACACATCATATTACATATATATCACACTGCAGTAGAATGTAATAGATAATATAGTAGAATATAATAGTAGGTATATAAATATAAATAAAAATATGTATGTATATATGTATAAATATATGTGTGTAGTTATATATGTATACGTATATATATATGTGTGTGTGTGAAATAGGCAGAAGTAGGTTAGTATCCTCACTAAGAATTCAGGAAATTTGGATTGTTAATTAGTAGGAGATGATTCAAGAAAATTGTTCAAGGAAACTGGTTTGGTCTAAGATTGACAATGTCTAAAATAGTAGTTATTGTCCACATGTGCTACTGACTATTTGAAATCACACTGTCAATTGAAATGTGCCCTTAGTAACTGTAAAACACACATGAAAATCTTGGACTTTGTAACAAAATGTACAATCTCTCATTTACAATGTTTGTATTGTTTATTGTATTAAAGAAGACACACTTAGTCACCTGTTTTTACTGCTATAATTTTGCTACTAGAAAATTTCAAATTTCAAATGTAACTCCTGTTGGTGGCTGGCATTATATTTCTAATCAAAAGCAAAGGCTAAGAAGAAACATATCTTGAAGCTTCTTTTCTCCTCTGATATTAAAAATTTCCATAAATATGAGAGTAGTAGTAACAAAATGTTTTTAGATTAATAATTTATAAGGCCTAGTGAGTTTTAGATTAATAGTTTATAATCCCTAGTATTTTTTTCTGCAAAAAATGTTTTATTTCTAATTTACAGTTATAAAAAATCAAAGTTCTTAGTGTAAATAACTTATTGCTTTTATTTCAGGAAGATATTTCTAAAGACTGAACCACCCAGGTGTCCCAAGGAAGATATTTCTACTATGCCATGAAAATCTAAAGTACAGTGACAATAAAATATTTAAGATAACTTTTCATTAAAATGACTAAACTTAGAGTTAAATGTAATCTTAAAATAACAATAATTTGGGTTTGTCTGGCCAAGAAAAAATATGTTTTAAGGGAAGGGACTTAATTTAAAGCAAATATTGCTAATTAAAATTTATTGAATATTGAAAATATTTAAGATTCTGACAGCTATCACCTTGAAGGATCCAATGAATGAATTCAAATTAAATCTCCCAGAACACCTGAGCACATTCAAGTGCTAAAATAATAAACATAAAATATTATTTCATTACAGTGAATATTAATAACTAAGCTGGGGTTATGTAATCTAATCACTATTCATAGCTTAATTTACTATGACTCACAATTTTATCCTACCTCATTTACATTTCTTTATCAAAGTCACCAGCTCCAATTCTTGAGTTCTATCCATTGCACTCACCCTAGGAGTCTAATTGGATACATTGAAACAGCCCACTTTTTTTATCCTTTGCACTAGTCCCAGTATCCACCCTTTGCATATTCTTTGCATGGAATACTCTTCCTTCCCAGTGTCTTCTGGTTTACTGCCCACATGTGTCAGAACTCAGCAGAGGTGTCCCTTAAAGTCTTCTTTTGTCAGGTACTTTCCTTTGAAATTTCATTGATATGACTTAATGTAATTGCAATTTTTTTTTTTTTAATTTCTGGGTGGTCTTTTATTAATGTTTATCTTTTCCACTAGAATGGTCCTAACTTCCGGGATGAGGTCCAAATGATTCTCAGTGTTGTATCCACAGCATCTTGCATGTTTCCTGGCACCTAGCAAGATTCAACAAGTATTTAGCAGAAGAGTAGAGTATCTGTATTCATAAGTTCTAAAACATAGTACCTGAATATATATATATATATATATATATATATATATATATTTTACCTAATGGTCACCTTTTGTAATCAATCTTATTTAGGCAATTAAAAGTTTAATTAATATACTTTTCTGGCCTTTGTCTTTTCTTCAAATATTATTTTATCTCTGCATGCAGGCCTGTTTATTTTGAAAGGTAATGAAAGTAATTATCACCCCTCCCATGGGTAGCTACTATAAAAATAAATGAATAATTCTCCAAAAATATTACAGACATGTTAGGTGCTACAGAAACAACAAAACAATCCAGATAGGCCTTTTTCTCAAGGAGCATAGAGAAGTAGGGAGATGAAGACATAGTAATATAAATGTTGGTTAGACAGTGATTGGTATAAGAGAGGTACAGAGTTTTTCAAGTCCAGATGATAGAAAGACCATCTCCAACTAAGGTAACAATCAAGAAGGACTTCACAAAGAAAGAGGTATTGGACATAAGCTTTATATTTTATTTTATTTTTAAATATTTTTATTTAGTTATTTGACACAGAGAGATTGAGCACAAGCAGAGGGGGAGCGTCAGGTAGAGGGAGAAGGAGAAGCAGGCTCCTCGCTGAGCAATGAGCCCGATGTAGGGCTCCATCCCAGGACCTTGGGGTCATGATCTGAACTGACGGAGTCACCTGGGCACCCCTATGTACAGGATTTTAAAAATAAGCAGGGTAGGGCCTTCAGAAGTGTCTCAAGAAGGAAATGCCATTTATCTGAAGGACAAAAAAATAAAAGCAATGGATGGAAGCTGGGCATGGCGGATTATATATGAATGGTGAAAAGTTCACCATTTCTCTAAAGTAACAGGTAAATGAATGCAGTATAGTAAGATAGCCCAAATGTAGACTTAGAAGGCAGGTTGCCATGATTTTAATTTCTAGCTGCACAATCTACTGGCCCTGGGGATTTGAGGCTAACCAGATCTCCTCTACAAGCCTCAGCCTCTCCAACTGAGAAAAATGGGAAGAATGATGTAAGAATTTTGGGGTCAATTGGAGAAGTAATAAAATAATGCTTATTAAAAGTTTAGGGTAGCAAATCCTAAATAAATGATAAAAAAATGGGAGTTAGCTTTCAGAAGTACTTTGAAACGAAGTTACCTAAGATTTTAAGTATTTGTGGTTTTACTGTGTTGTCATTTGTTCTCTGTTGCCTCTGTGAGACACTTGAGCATATCAGTTAAGAGCACCAAGTTTAAAATCGGGCTGTATGTCTGAATTCTGATTTGTTTGCTCCTAAGTAAATAATTTTAGGCAATTTACTTATACTTTCTGTGCCTCATTTCCTCATATATAAAATGGTAATACTAACTATTCTGGAGATCAAATAAGTTAATAAATACAAAGACCATAGAACAGTGCCTGGGAGTGTTGTGTGTGTATTTAGAAACTATTATATAAATGTTAGCTATTATTATTGGGTAGTCGTCCAAAGCATTCTAGAAAATTGTGTCTGAAGCAGAGATGTGTCCAAGAAGAAAACAACATGCTAGCCCTGTGTGAGACAAATTGGGAAGAGAGACAGAGTTGAAACAACTCTTCTAATTGGATGAAGTGAGGACTTGAACAGGAATGGATGAAGGCAGAAATGAGAAGTGAGGGAAGGCTTAACAGAAATACACTCTAGAGGAGAGAGCAATTGGAAACTTATGGGATAAGGGGAAAGGGGTCAGTGAGAGGAATGTCAATATTGAGAATTGAGAGATGTTTCCTCAGACGGAAATAAGAAGTCAGAAAAATGAGCCGATCGGAGATGGACATATTTTGGACAAGCCACGCTTGTGTTGCTTTTGGCACTTCTCACTGGAGATGTCTAGTAGGTGAAAATGCAGGATTCAAGTCCAGAGCATTGAATTATAGATTAATAGGTGATAGTTGAAGTTTGAGAATAACAGGGAAGAGAGGTTAGAGACATAACATAATAAGATTGAGGGAACTTCTACATGAAAAATGTATCTAGCAGGTTAGAAGAAAAGTGAACTTACAGGAGAAAAGGATAAGAGGGAACCTAAAGCCACTGTTTTTATTTTATTTTTTCCAGCTTTACTAAAATATAATTGATGCATAAAATTATGTACATTTAAGGAGTACAAATGTGGTAATTTGATACATCTGTACAATGTAAAGTGATTACCATAATCAAGATAATTAACACATACTTCACCTCACATAGTTACTACTTTTATGTGTGTGTGCTGAGAACACTGTTGATTGGCTTTTTTTTTTTTTTTTAGCAATTTGCAAGTATATAAGGCAGTATTATTAAGTATAGTTACAAAGCTATACATTAGCTCCCCAAAATTTATTCATGCTATAATTGAATGTCTCTACTCTTTGATTAAATCTCCCCATTTCCTTTACTCCCAACCTGCTGGCAAACATAGTTCTACTCTCTGGTTCTATAAATTTGACTTTTTAAGATTTCACATAAATGAGGCGATACAGTATTCGTCTTTCTGTGTTTGGCTTATTTCACTTAGCATGATGTCTGTCCTCTAGTTTGATCCATGTTACAAATGGCAGGATTTGGGGTGCTTGGGTGCCTCAGTTGTTGAACATCTGCCTTCGGCTCAGATCATGATCCCAGGGTCCTGGGATCGAGCCCCACATTGGGCTCCCTGCTCAGAGGGAGGCATGCTTCTCCCTCTTCTGCTTCCCCTGCTTGTGCTCTCTCTGTGTCAAATAAAATCTTAAAAACAAACAAACACAAACAAACAAAACCATACACGCACACACAAATGGCAGGATTTCCCCCTATTTTATGGCTGAATAATATTGTGTGTGTGTGTGTGTGTGTGTGTGTGTGTGACATTTTCTTTATCCATTCACCTGAAGAAGAACTGTCATAGGCCAAACTGTTAGCCTTTGACATCTATGGGTGCAAAGGTAATTACAAGAATAATTACAAAGATAATTACAAGTCGCCTTGCCTTTGTTAACTGCACTAGTGTTTGAAGAAAAACCATAACAAAGTTGGTTCATCCAGCTATTTCTCAGGGCACACTGTGAAAGTCTCATGGCAATATTCAGAGCTATCCATGTCTTCTACAGCTGGATTCTCTTTGTGTTCTTTCTTTCTTTCCTTTCTCTCTCTCTCTCTCTCTTTCTTTCTTTCCTTTTTAAAATTAACATATAATGTATTATTTGCCCCAGGGGTACAGGTCTGTGATTCATCGGTTTTACATAATTCACAGCACTCACCATAGAACATACCCTCCTCAACATCCATCACCCATCCACTCCATCCCTTTCCAGTGCCCCAGCAACCCTCAGTTTGTTTCCTGAGATTAAGAGTCTCTTATGGTTTATCTCCCTCCCCAGTCCCATCTTGTTTCATTTTCCCCTCCCTTTCCCCACAAACTCCTGTCCTGCCTATCAAATTCCTCATACCAGAGAGATCATATGATAATTGTGTTTCTCTGATTGACTTATCTCATTTAGCATAATACCCTTTAGTTCCATCCACGTCATTGCAAATGGCAAGATTTCATTTCTTTTGATGGCTACATAGTATTCCATTGTATATATATACCACATCTTCTTTATCCATTCATCTGTTGATGGACATCTAGGTTCTTTGCACAGTTTGGCTATTGTGGACATTGCTGCTATAGACATTTAAGTGCATGTGCCCCTTCAGATCATTATGTTTGTATCTTTAGGGTAAATACCCAATAGTGTGATTGCTGCGTTGTAGGGTAGCTCTATTTTCAACTTTTTGAGGAACTCCCATACTGTTTCCCAGTGTGGCTGCACCAGCTTGTACTCCTGCCAACAGAGTAGGAGGGTTCCCCTTCCTCTGCATCCTCGCCAACATCTGTCATTTCCCGAGTGGTTAATTTTAGCCATTCTGACAGGTGTGAGGTGGTATCTCACTGTGTTTTTGATTTGGATTTCCTTGATGCCAAGTGATGTTGAGCACTTTTTCTTGTGTCTGTCGGGCATTTGGATGTCTTCTTTGGAAAAGTTCATGTCTTCTGCCCATTGCTTGATTGGATTATTTGTTCTTTGGGTGTTGAATTTCATAAGTTCTTTATAGATTTTGGATACTAGCCTTTTATCTCATACGTCGTTTACAAATATATCCTCCCATTCTATCGGTTGTCTTTTGGTCCATTAGAAGAAACTACCTCCCTAAATTTTAAAGAAAGAAAAACATTTATACATACACAAAAATAAGGGTAAACATGATGAAGGGATAGAATATGACTGTAAAGATGAAAATTTATAAAGATTTTAAAAAAGAATTGATAAGAAGTTGGTTGAAAAAAGAAAAAAAATGTGATCAGGCTGGAGACTAGAATAAAGAAATACGCAAGATTTAGGGTATATTTTGATCTGTTAGAAGAAACTGTATCCCAGAGTTTTAAATAAAGAAAAAGTTATATGTATACAAAAAATAAGGTTAAATACAGTGAAGGGATAGAATATGACTATAACAATGAAAATTTAAAAGACTTTTAGAAAGCTATTGTTAAGATAAAATCATTAAAAAAGGTTAAAATAAGAAAGGGGAAATTTTAAAAAACAGAATAAGAAAAAAAAATTAAAAAAAAATTAACTATTAAAGACTAAAGAATTGTGGGGAAAAAGTCATGAATCCTATGTGCTGTATTCCTCTATCACTGGTAATTATAGTTCTCATTGATCGGTAAACATGGTCTTGGCTGGATGTTCTTGCTGATCTTCTGGAGGAGGGGTCTGTTGCAGTGATTCTCAAATGTCGTTGCCCAAGGCGGAATTGCACTGCCCTTGCCAGGGGCCAGGCTAAGTAATCTGCTCAGTTTCACTCGGGAGATTTTGTTCCCTGAACGCTTTCCGTACAGCTTTGGAGGAGGAGAATGAAGATGGCAGCCTCCAAATCTCTGGCCCAGAGGACCCAAGAGCTCAGGACCCCACTCCTCAGTGTGCCTTCAGAGAAAAGCAGTCAACCCCTTTGGTGTCCCTGGTCTCTGCTGCACTCTGAGCTCATCTGGCCTATGACTGAGTGTTTTTAACTCTGGTGCATGGCCCTGTTTGGAGTCTCCAAACCAAGCAGATTCTTGCACCGTGCTCCCACACTGCTCCCCCTGGTGGAGGAAGGTGAGTTTCCCTGGATCTACCACTTGTGCAGTTTCTGCCTGAAGGGCAGTGGCCTGACTGTGCCAGAAATCATGGTTTGTGGCAACCCTGAGTTGATAGCCCTCTTTGCCTCCATCTCTGTAGCCAGCTTCCCCACTCTGATACCTGGGAGCTCTGCCACACTCGGGCACCCCTGGTCTTTCTGTGACCCTGAGGGACCTGAGACCACATTGTCCCAGAGAGGGCTCCACCCCCCACTTAGCCCCTGGAGCGATGTCCCTCAGTGGAGCAGACTTTTAAAAGTTCCAATTTTGTGTTCCACTGCTCTATTGCTTGCCAGAAGCCAGCCCCTTCCTCCGCGGTCTATTTTTCCATATGTCACCTCAGATTCACTTCTCATGTTCTACCTTCCAAGAAGTGGTCACTTTTCCATTCCTAGAACTGATATTATTCTTTATTCAATCTCCTATTGAGTTTGTATGTGTTCAGAATTGTTCGATAACTATCTAGCTGAATTTCTGGGACCAGATGAAATTTAGGTCTCCTACTCCTCTGCCATCTTGCCTCTTCTCTCCCGCAGACTTTCAGATGCATTATGGAGATGGATATATTTAGCAGCTGGTGAAATACTTACTTGGATTTCTTGACCTGTGGAGTAACAACTGATATGTTAGAAAGAGCAAAGTGCAAAATCCTAAAAACTGCCCACACTTCAAGTCAAGATAGTAAATCAGAATCAATACTTCAGTCCTGTGTAGAAATGTAGAGATTAGTGCTATCCTTAAATACTAAAGGATTCAGTCTGATGATTCCCATCATATTTCCCATTTAACACATCAGTATATTTTTGGCAACAGGTAGATGGATGATGGTAAATATCAACTAACTACCATAAACTTAATGAGGTATTGTATTCAGTACCAGATACGGTATCTTTAACTCAAGAATGAGAACTACTCCTCCACTATTTCTCAATGCAAAGTCAACAAGAGGGATGTGTTGTGAAATAAAGATGAATCTTTTAAGAATAAGTTCATAGGCAGATAGAAAGGCTATATTAGATAAGAATAGATGATTACAAATAGTGAGAAGGTATAACTGATGTAACAATATTCTAAAATTAGAATTGAGATATCAATGTAAGTGATAGAATTGAAGCATAGTAGGAATGTTCTTTCTCATATCCCTACAACAAAGGAAAATATACAGACCTTTTGTGCTAGAAATGTAGAAATGAAGGAAATAGTTTCTATCTTTACAGTGAAGTATGAATCTGTTTACACTTAGATAACCCATTATCATTTATCATCAATCTTCATTTTTGTTTTCATAATGTTGTGTTAAGTATTTTTACTTATGTTGTCTTCTCAATAATGCAGACCCTTGAATCTACAACTCCTATTTTATATCATAATTTTTAATAGCAATAGTTTAGCTATTTTGTCATTTTCTCCTTGTGGACTTGGCTGACCAAGAGCATATAAAAGGAAAAACCTCTCCTCTCTTATTGGTGATTTTATTTATTTGGGTCCTTCCTCTTTTCTTTTTGATAAGTCTGGCTTATTACAAAAAGAATTTTATAAATTTTTTTCAAGGAAACAGCTCCTGGTTTCATTTTCATTTCTATTGTTTTGTTTGTTTGTTTCTGTATCACTTATTTCTGCTCTAATCTTTATTATTTCAATTCTTCTGCTGGATATAGGTTTCCTTTGCTGTTCCTTTTCTCACTCGTTTAGGTATAATGTTAGGTTGTGTATTTGAGACTTTTCTTGCTTCTTGAGGTAGGCCTGCATTGCTATATATTTCCTTTTTATGGCTATTTTTTACATCTCAAAGGTTTTGGACCATAGTGTTTTCATGTTCATTTGTTACCATGTATTTTCTTTTTATTTTGTCTTTAATTTCCTGGTTGACTCATTCATTCTTCAGTAGAATTTTCTTTAGTCTTCATGTATTTGTAATTTCCCCCTTTTTTTTTTCCCCTGGAAAAAATGAAACTTCAAGTTTCATTGCATGGTGGTCTAAAAACATGCATGGTATGATCTCAATCTTTTTGTACTTGTTAAGGCCTAATTGTGACCCAGTATGTGATCTATTCTGGAATGTCCCACGTGCACTTGAAAAGATTATATATTCTGCTGCTTTAGGATGAAAGGTTCTGACTGTATGCGTTAAATCCATCTGGTCCAGTATATCATTCAAGGCCATTGTTTCCTTGTTGATTTTCTGCTTATATGATCTGTCCATTGCTGTAAGTGGGGTTTTAAAGTCCCCTATTATTATTGTATTATTATCAATGAGTTCTTTATGTTTGTTATTAATTGTCTTTTATATTTGGGTGTTTCCAAGTTAAGGGCATAAGTATGTACAATTGTTAGATCTATTTGTTGGATCAATCCTTTTATTGTTATATATTGCCCTTCATCTTTTGTTACAGTCTTTGGTCTAAAATACAATTTGTTTGATAAAAGTATTACTACTCTGACTTTCTTTTGATGTCCAATTGCATGATAAATGATTCTCTATTCCCTCACTTTCAATCTGCAAGTATCCTCAGGTCTAAAATGAGTCTCTTATATGCAGCATATAGATGGGTTTTGTTTTTTTATCCATTCTGAATGAGAGAGGAGAGATCATAACCAACATCACAGAAATACAATTATAAGGGAATATTATGAAAATTATATGCCAACAAATTGAGCAATCTGGAAAAAATGGATAAATTCCTAGAAAAATATAAAATATCAAAACTGAAACAGAACGGAAGAGAAAACTTGAACAGACCATTAACAAGTAAAGAAATTGAATCAGTAATCAAAAATTTCCCAATAAACAAAAGTCTAGGGCCAGATGGCTTCCTGGAGGAATTCTACCAAACATGTAAAGAAGATTTGACACTTATTCTTCTCAAACTGTTCCAAATAATAAAAAAGAATGGAAAGCTTCCAAATTTATTCTAAGAGGCCAGCTTTACTTTGATTCTAAAATTAAAGACCCCACTAAACAAGAGAATTACAGGCCGATATCCCTGATGAACATGGATGCAACAATTCTCAACAAGATAGTAACAGATCGAATCCAACACTACATTAAAAGAATCATTCACTTCTATCAAGAGGGATTTGCTTCTGGTTGTAAGTGTGGTTCAATAGTCACAAATCAATTGGTGTGACACACTGCATTAATGAAAGAAAGGATAAGAACCATATGATCCTCTCAATAGATGCAGAAAAAAGCATTTGACAAAATACAACATCCGTTCTTGATAAAAACCCTCCACAAAGTAGGGATAGAGGAAACATACTTCAAGATGATAAAGACTATATTTGAAAGACCCACACTCAATATCATCCTCAATGGGAAACAATTGAGAGCTTTTCCTCTATGGTCATGCTGAAAGTCCTTCCTCAGACATGAGACAACAAAAAGGAATTAAAGACACCCAAATCATCAAGGAGTATGTCAAGTTTTTACTATATGCAGATTATATAATACTCTGTAAAAAACCTGAAAGACTTCCCCCCAAAATTGCTAGAACTGATACACAAATTCAGTAATGTCTCAGGATACAAAATCAGCATATAGAAATCAGTTGCATTTCTATACACGAATAATGAAGTAGCAGAAAGAGAAATCAAGGAATTGATTCTATTTATAATCTCAACAAAAACCATTAAGATACCTAAGAATAAGCCTAACCAAAGTGGTAAAAGATCTATACTCTGAAAACTATAGAACACTTATGAATGAAACTGAGGAAGACCCAAAGAAATGGAAAAACATTCCATGCTCATGGATTGGAAGGACAGTATTATTTAAATGCCTATGGAATGAGAGGAGATATTTGCAAATGACATATCCAATGAAGGGTTAGTATGTAAAATTTATAAAGTACTTAATCAAACTCAACACCCAAAAGCAAATATTCCAGTTAAGAGACAGGCAGAAGGCATGAATAGGCATTTTTCCAAAGAAAGCATCCAGATGGATAACAGACACGTGAAAAGATGCTCAGCATCACTCATCATCAGGGAAATGTAAATCAAAACCACGATGAGATATCACTTCACACCTGTCAGAATGGCAAAAATTAACAACACAGGAAACAACAAATGTAGGCAAGGATGTAGGAAAGGGAAACCCTCTTACTCTGCTGGTGGGAATACAAACTAGTGCAGCCACTCTGGAAAACACTATGGGGGTTCCTCAAAAAGTTAAAAATAGATGCCATATGATTCAGTAATTGAACTACTAGGTATTTTTCCAAAGGATACAAAAAGACTGATCTGAAGGGCATAGGCACCCTGATGTTTATAGCAGCATTATCCATACTAGATGGATAATTTCTTTATACAAAGAGCCTAAATATCCATTAATATCTATCTACACACACACACACCACACACCATGGAATATTACTCAGCCATCAAAAAGAATGAAATCTTGCCATTTGCATTGATGTGGATGGATGTAGAGTGTATTATGTTAAGTGAAATAAGTCAGCTTAAGAAAGACAAATATCATATCATATGGTTTCACTCATATGTGGAATATAAATGGATACAATAGAAACAAAAACAAATGAACATAGGGAAACAGGGGAAAATGAGAGGCAAACAAGCCATAAGAGACTCTTAATTATAGGGAACATACTAAGGGTTGATGGAGGGGAGGTGGTAAGAGGATGTACTAAACGCACAATGGGTATTAAGAAGCGAACTTGTGCTATGTGCTGGGTGTTATATGTAAGTGATGAATCACTGAATCCTACACCCAAAACTAATATTACACTGTATGTTAACTAACTGGAGTTCAAATAAAAACTTGGAAGGAAAAGAGAAACAAAGAAAGAAAATGGTGAGGTCTCAGAGTTTCAGATTGTCAAAATAATCCTAAGGAAGGAATAAATTTAAAGGGTCACAGAACATTACTAAAATTATTAAGAATGGAAAAATGGTCATGTAAAGACACAAGGAAGGTAGAAATGGGAATATAACATTTTAAGGGCATGAAGGTACTGAGAAAGAGGAGGACATATTGAGGGTCTTTAAAAAGGAGGTTCAGTGTAAATGATAGAAGTGTGGTCAATAATGATCATTTCAAAATTGAGGTTTTTGGAGTGGATCATTCTAAGAGATGAGAAAGTTCAAGGTATAAAGCAAAGACTGGGCAACTAACGTAAAGGAAAAACAAAGGATCGAGAAGTTGAGAAAATGAAGAAGCCACAAGACTGCAATGATTGAAATTCTTCTAATGAAGGTGTGGTGCCATAACCAGCAAATGAACGTATTATTTCAGGATGAATGGAAGGAGGAGCTCCAGGAAATGTGTAACGCAGACTTTTCATAACTGGTTGATTCACTGAGAAAAGTTAGAAGAGAAAAAATAGAGGTCTCCAAAAGATTTTGTATCCTGCACCGCCCCCACAAACCGAACCCAAACCTGTTTCATGAACATAGTAAGAAATAAAAATACACTAATTTGACACCATTTCTATATATCTGTCCAGCTTATTTAGTTGTTTTATTAATTGAGAAAGTAGTATCTCATTATTCATATGACTCAGGTTCTAATGTCAGCATTTTACATATATGTGATTTGAATTACCATCGTCATTATTATTATAATTATTATAATTACCATCAGCATTATTATTGCTGTTGTTATTCTTCTAGTGTGACATATATTATAAAACAAAACATAAATCCAATTTTTGTGGAATCCCTAATACATTTATGCTGTACCAAAGAGTTAAGCATATCCTAGTCTGAACACCAGTGTCATACTTTCATCAATCCAGCGTAAACACACTTTATAAATAAGGTATACTTCTTTTTTTCTTTTTTTAATAAAAGAGGAAATTAAATCTCAGTGAGCTAAACAGCTTACTGATAACAACGCATCCTAAGAGTAGTGAAGTTGAGACTTAAATCCAAGACTATGACAT
The DNA here is from genome assembly GCF_020171115.1 of Neogale vison. Lineage (NCBI taxonomy): Eukaryota > Metazoa > Chordata > Mammalia > Carnivora > Mustelidae > Neogale > Neogale vison. The sequence continues at coordinate 91,869,627 of NC_058093.1, read as the reverse complement.
CAACCCTTCACAGTAGAGTTTAGGCTACTGTTTGAGTAGGACTTACTTAAACTTATTTGAGTGCTCTGGATAGCCACAAAATCATTGATTTAGTCTCAACATTTTTTTTTCTCCTTAAATGAAGAAGACACTGCCTGTTCTGTTCTCTTATCATTTGTTTATGGTGTGCCCAGCCCCCCTCTTGTGTTGACATGAGGTTGCGTTGAATGTTTTCTAATCAAACTTTTGTTAGGCGTGCCTTGACTTAAAATTCCCTTCTACAAGAAAGTTCTCCCTCACAGGAGAGCTATGCTTGTTATTCTCCTTTTAGAGACACCCACATGTCTTTCAAGATGGAATCTCTGTAAAGGACTGCTCAGTTGAATTAAGATGAAGGATGACAGGAAATGCTAGTAGGAAACAGGCCTCCATGAGCTGCCTCATTGTGAGTCCGAGGAGGTGCAGATGCTGTAAACTCTAACAGAGGTTCCCTGCTTTAAAGAGAAGAACACAAGAGAGGTGAAGAGAACAATCTCTGCCTACTTTACATTTTTGTATCAATGTGCTAATGAATTAAGTTCTGGTGTTAAACTAAGACTTGTTTCCTGCTGCTGTATTTATATGTATTTTGTGTGTGCTTTTCCTGTCCGTCTCTCTCTCAGCACACACATCTACGCAAGGATACACAGGGAGGAGGAGTGAGGCTAGAAACTGGGCAGACAAAAGCATCTCTGCAAGTTAAAAAGGTAAGCAGCGAGTGACGGAAAGCCCTCCCTGTATAACCTAAGATCATAACTGGGAAAGTAGAAATGTGTGGCCGACTTCCGGGAAAATATCCACCCTGGGATCCTTGTAGCTAGGACACGTGTGTGTGGGCTTCACAGGGAAGGCAGAATCTGCAGGACTGAGAGTCCGCATGGCAGCCTGACCCTGGGTGCTGGAGACTGCAGCCACTGTGGCTGATTACAACTTGCTTTCTTAGGATAAGTGGCAGGAGGTAGGCAGTGTTTTCTGCTTCCCTCCAGGGCTTAGTGACCTTGCTGTGTGAAGTAAAGGGTAAAAAAGGTGTGGGTTTTTTTGTTTGTTTGTTTGTTTGTTTTAATGTAGATGCATCCAGTGTTGGCCTTGGAGAAACATAAAGGTATCCTCTCGGATGGAGTTCTACAATAGGAAGGAAAAATTTAAAAAGACAAAAAATGAAAATGAAAAAGCAAATAGCAGAAAAAAAGCCTCCAGGTGGTGAGAGAAATGGATTTTGTGGAGTAAATTTTTCACAGGATTTCTCAACATCCAAGCACTTAATTAGAATTTTATTTAATCTCCTCAACAATGGGAATGCATTGAAGGGCTTGTGCTTTAAAAAGATGAATGTGATTGCTGTGTCAGGGCACAGAGAAAAGAGCCACCAGAGGTGGAGGGAACATTAGGAGGTTTTTATAGTCTTCCAGAAGAGAGGTAATAAAGACCTGGACACTTAATACTGGATATATATGTTATGTAGTATTTTCTGTTAATTAAACTTCTTAGTATAACAGTGCAGGAGAGAACTTGTTCTATATTTTATAGATTTCCAGGAGTGCTAGGAAAAGGGGAGAATATGCCACCAAGCAATAGTCCATTAAAAATTAATTTCTGCAGAAATTCATTAAAGCTTGAAGGGATGATGTGGTTATATATGTACCTTACCTATGCACTCCCTAATAAATCTCTTTGGGTATATGCATCTAGGAGTCATATATTAAAATGGGGTAAAATATAGACAATATTTATGTGGCAACGAGCATGGTCAGATGGTAAAAGAGCATGGTCAGATGGTAAAATAAAGGCATTTAATGTTGAGAAATTTCAAACAGCTTTCCTCTGTAAATAAGCTACACTATAAAGCACACATACGAATTCTCCTAATGCGGTTGAGTATTAACTTCTCATGCATGAATGCACAGATTACTAAACAATTAAATTAAGTGTAATTCAGAGGCTGGGAAAGTGGGGACATCTGAAATTAATCTGTTAATTATTAGCTGCATCAGAAGGGTCTTTAGAACAAAATAAACAAAGTGGTAAATTAAATTCCACCTTGTTGGAAAGTTGAATATGGCTGACTCAATTTGCAAGTAAAAGCATGGAAGATGTAACTGACTAGTGAAATCCCCCATTTTTCTTTAGCTTTTCCTGTTTACCTCGACAAGAAGGGAAGGGAGGCATGCGGGGAATGGATCATAAAGTAACTGTTCAGGGCTGGCTGTGAAAGCGGGAGCATCATGGCAGCGGCACTCGCTTGATTGCTGGTCGAGTTTACACTTTGAGCTTGTGTTTGGAAAGGGGAATACACTGTCACATCTTATCACTGCCAGTTTAAACAGAATTCATTTCTAAGAACACGAATATGGAGTTTTTATGGAGAGACTGTCCTAGAACCTGCCCCAAGAGTCCTGCACAAAGAGGACAAACACTGCAACTATGGACCATACACCGTGGCACCCACATTTCTGCCTCTGCCGGGATCTGCCTGCTTCACAAGGAAATGAAGAATCAAGGCTCCTCGTTGTTTCTAGGCTTCTAAGTATGAACTTTGGCTCTGGAGTTTGGTGTATGTGTTTCTGTTCTATAAACAGATGCTGGAGGGGACCCCAGCAGTACCATTCACTTGTTCCTGTAGCTGTTAAAGAATAGTTTCTTTTAAAAATATTTCCTGGACTTATCCTATTGTAAAAAGAGCAATTGCCATAAAGGATTGACATAATGGAGGCTTTTTATTCAACAAGCAGGTTTTAAAACCATTCTTTTTATGTCACAGGTAATTTTTGCTCTAAATTTTGTCTTTTCCCATATGAGATACAAATATGGCAAGTTCCTTAAAGATACACAGTTCCTAGCTCCATTTATAATTGAGTTTAAACAGATTCAAGGGTAGGTTAAATTCGTACGCATTATTTTTTCAAAGGTACCACAAGTCTATACTCAGTAAACCAAGTACAATAATTTAAAGAGTGAAAAAAAATTTTCTGTAATATTTACATATGGAATACAGTGTATTTAAAATTAATTTTTGGCAGATTAAAGGGTAATGAAATGCATATATTTGAAACTCTGAAAACTGAACTGTGTAATAAATCACATTTTTCGGAAACAACTAAAATTAAAGAAATCTAAAGTACAAAATAATGTGTGTATTTCAGATCTCACCTGTGCAAATTCCGCTACACAGCCTAGACGGGAGAGAGAGGACATGAACATTCTGAGTACATGCGATTCAGCCTGTCCATTCTCTAATCACCAGGAGCAAGCATGAGAAGAAACATGAATCAATGTCCTTCCCCAGCTGGTCTGTGTTCCCTGATACCTCTCAGAGTGTGTACAGCTCACTGTATTAAGGGAGATTTTAGTGCTTACAAGTATCTCCCTATCATTCATCCCCCTTGGCTTTGAAACACAAGCCAACTAGATCCAATGCTCAATGGAAAAACAGTGATCTATCCCAGATCTGGAGGGAAAACAAATTCCTGGGTGGGATGTGTGTCATCGTGGAGTCCCACTTACTCCTCGGACACAGTGCTTCTCTAAGGGGTCAAAGTATCATGCACTTGGTGTTTTTACACAAAAGAAATGTGTTCTCTTACAGTCTGGAGGCTAGAAATCTGAAATCATAGTGTTGACAGGGCCATGCTCTTTTTGAAGACTCTAGGAGGCTGCATGCTTTTCTCCTACCTTCTGGTGTTACTGGCCATCTTGGACTATCCCTGGCTTTTAGATGAATCACTCCATTCTCTAATTTCTACTTCCATGGTCATGGTGTTCTCTCTGTGTCTGTGTTTCTATCTGTGTCTTGTCTCTTCTATTTTTGAAGACACGGTCACGTTCAGTTAGGGCCCTCATCTTAACTTGATTGCCTCTGCAAAGACCCTATTTCCAAATAGTATCACATTCACAGGTAGAGTACTGGTACCACAGGTACTTCAAGATATTTTGGGGGGAAGGGTGATTTATAATTCAACACACAACGGGGTCTTGCAGTTAATTTTGACCACAAAAAATTTGTTTTTCCTTCTGTACTGACTTGAAACCTGAATTCTCATTTAGAATGTAATTCTGTGGAACATATATCAGAAATATTTCATTAAAAACTGTCTTATATTATGTTAAATTTCTTTTTCAAAAAGAAACATTTATTCTTGTGAGAATTGATCACACATTTGTCTAAATGTCCAGCTATAATCAGAATCCCAGAGAAGATACTAGGACACTACTTTACTTTATCTCTGTCTTTTTTTTTCTCTCTCTTGTTAATATTTGTTCTCCCTATGTCTGAGCTGACAGGAAAAGATACAAAGATTTAAGGCTACCTCAACCATAATTAAGTTTAATCATAGTATGTAATTATATAGAGTGAAAAGTTAAGCCAAACTACTGCCAATTATCTTTAAAAAAAAAAATAGCTTTCCTGATTTAACCAGTTCCCCCTCTTTGCTTTAGGCAGCTTTAAATTTAGTAAATCTTGAAAAAATAGGGTAAATCTCACTGACTTACATGGAAATAAACTATAATCAGATTCATTTTTATTTTCCTTTTTAAAAAAAGATTTTATTTATTTAGTTTGAGAAAGAGAAAGAGAGAGCACATGCAGGGAGAGAGGCAGGCAGAGGAAGAAGCAAGCTCCCTGCTGAGTGGGGAGCCTGAATGGGGAAGCTATTCCAGGACCCAAGGATTATGACCTGAGTCAAAGGCAGTCAATTAACCAACTGAGCCAACCAGACGTCCCAAGAAATATATATTTTAATGAATTTTTAATGGGGCAAACACCTTTACACCCAGTCCCGGGGTCAAAAATAGAACATTGTCAGTCATTCCAGAAGCCTTTCCCTGTGCCTGTCCCAAGGTCAATCAATGTCTGTTATCTCTCTAAAAAGTAACCATTCTCCTGACTTACAGCAATCGCTTCTTGGTGTTTATTATCCAAATGTGCCTTTCTAAAATTTTTTTAAAGATTTTATTTATTTATTTGACAGACAGAGATCACAAGTAGGCAGAGAGGCAGGCAGAGAGAGAGGGGAATGCAGGCTCCCTGCCAAGCAGAGAGCCTGACGCAAGGCTCAATCCCAGGACCCCGGGACCATGACCTGAGCTGAAGGCAGAGGCCTCAACCCACTGAACCACCCAGGTGCCCCCCAAATGTGCATTTCTAGACACAATTGTTTGGTCTTATCAATTTAGATTTTTTGTCCAGATGTTGCTGTTTCCCTGATACTGTTTGCTATGTGTCCCAGTGCACTGTGTAGCCCAAGATTTGGCAGCTGGATCAAGAGGTCTCCTGAGACTCAGATATGATACAGCTGGTGGTGTATTTTTCGTCAGGGGCACAGAATGTCTGGGTGTCTCTCTTTTTGTGTAGTTAGAAGTTGTGATGATCGATAATGTACTTATTCATTGGGAGTTGCAAAACAGTGATATTCCAGTTATAAAATTTGTTTTTCATGTGTTAGTTGAAATAGTTTTATATAGAAATGCTTACCTTCATTTATAATTTTATAAACCCAGTAGCAAATTCTATATAGGAAAGGCAAGACAAATGTTTAATCCTTTAACTTAATTTACTAGTTTGCTATCATCTCTGAAGCATACCAGTTAGTTTTTCCATTTTTTTATTGATTTAAACATATTTGATGGATTTCAATGAATTGTACTTACCTATTTTGAGGCTCAAACTGTTCCTGTAAGAGCCTCTTTCACTTTGTTCTCAAGCTCTTTTGACATGATATCAGTTGTCTTTGACAGTTTCCTTTTCAGCAGTTACAAGAATTTTCAAGCTTATCTTGTGCTTTGGGTATGGAATTGGCTGTTTTCAAAAGAAGAAAATAGTATTGTGACAAATCTTAGAAAAACAAAATTTTAAGACCACAAGATATCTGAATGCTAGGGGTCCTTATTGATACTGCATTTGGTCATTGTTTGTATGCCTTTTTGGTGGCTATAGCTAGAAAATATATCCAACTTTATCCATGCATATATACATGTATAATATGTGTGCACATCTATAGGTGTATAAGTTAAACTCTCGAGTTCAACCTACTAATTCTACATCAGACTGAGAACTGTGTAGTGTTTTTGCTTAATCTTTTCTGTATTACTTCGCCTTTCTTCTGCATTATTCACCTTTCTTACACACTAAGAAAATTGCTTTTCAGGAACATGAGCAGAATTATTTTTTGATTCTACTTCACACATTAGCCTTAAAATAACTATTCTAATATCAGCCTTATCAATATAACATTCTTACATACATATTCTCTATTCTTTCCTCACTTTTTCAGTCTTATGAGAGTCATGTGTCTAAGCATACAGCCACATCATATTGCCATTTCTTTTGACCCCTCCTCTAGTCTTGCCTCTACAAGTAACTATATCACCATCTATTTCTTGCCATTTGGTTGTATGGAATTTGATCTCTGTAAGAATCCTCAGGAAAGACTCATGGAAACAATATTCTGTGAGTCTTTGCATGTTGATAAAAGTTCATGTTCATTATACTGAAAATCCATATATTGTTGAATATAAAACCAATGACTCATATTTTTTGAGTATTTTAGTTTTGTAACTCTTTTACTCTAACAAAGTATTGCAGCTGAATAGTTTAAAGATAATCTAGTTTTCTTCCCATGATAAGTAATTCACTGTTTTTGCCAGAGAAAATAATTTTTCTCTCTTTTTAAAAAAATTTCAAAAATTTAATAGATTATATTTCAGGTATGTAATGTGATTTTTTTAACATAGAATTTCAATTTTTTAAAATTTCAGGAATGCTTTAATAATTTTAGCTTTTGTTCTGTTTTTTTTTTTGCTTCAATTTTCTTTAGACTCCAATTTTTTATGTTAGATTTTGTCTATTGTAAATGTCATTTTGTCAGATCTTTTATATCTGTTTTTTCATATTTTTGATTTAAAAAAAACCTCTCATTTTGTATTTGTCTTAAGTCATCACATTCTGTGTTTATTTTTCTGTGTTCCCCCTATTTTGGTATTTATGTTAAAAATTATTTTTTTTCTTTTGTTTAAATCATATTGTTTCTGGATTTTTCTAGTTTTGATTTACATTGTTCTTTAATGTACTGCATCATTTTGTTAATTTTTATAGTATTTATTCATTTATATTTTTAGCTCATCTAAACATAGGTTATAAAACTTTTAGTTTTGTTCTGTTCCTTGGATATGTCTTTCTGGTATGGTATATGCTATTATAGTCTGTAAGAATTTTATTCTGCTCCTTGTTCTCTTTTTGTTATAACAATGCTGCTCGGATTTGATTTTGATACTTTTCTGTTGCTCATTTTTACTTGAACTCAGCTTTCCCCAAATTTTAGAGGAAAAGATGATTTGAGGTAGCTTTGATCACTTCACAGAGCTCTTTCTCTGCTATTTTGTGTGGTGTTCAAAATTATGAAGCCTTGCTTTCTCAGACTCCTGGTTTTCTTCTCTGCCCCCTCTCTCTGTGCAGCCACTATTATCTGCACATTCGTTCCTTCTCTCACTGTGTCTTCTCACATTTTTTCTTCTATCACTCCTGCTCTATTTTGATTTCACACAGCCAGTTTCTTTTCAGTTTAGATCCTTGCTCTGTACGAGAGCTTTGGCTGGTCAGGTTCAACCAGTCATAGGGTCTAGACTTCTCACTCTCTTTAAGGGTGTAGGACCTTTGTACTCACTGGATGGAGGACTGGATAAAACCTCTCCTATGTTCAACTGTTGTTTTCATGTTGGCCCAGTACAATTCCCTGGAACTGCCTGTTCATGACTTAGGGCTCTTCTGCTTTCAGGTGCATCACTCACCCTCTTGCTTCTTCCTGCTCTCTCCCTCACAGATACCTCTGCCATGTGGGTCTTGTGGCTGTAGCTGGATTCATTTCACCTGCTTGAATATTGTGGTTGTGAAAATGTGTTTTGCGGTAGTCACTCTCCATAGATTTCATTCATTCATTCATTCATTCACTATTAGTTGCCCTGTCTGCTTTATGTGGGGATTGAGAGGGAATCACAAATATGCTACTGCTGTTGTCATTTCCTCCTCCTCCTCCTCCTCCTTCTTTTTTTTTCCCTAAACTCCAAAGATGTCATGCAAATATAGCCTCAGTTAATTGGTCTGTTTGGTCATTATTAGTCATATCTATTTCCTGTAGCTTGACAATGGAAGTAAAGATTTATCTTTCTTTTCAGATGATCATGGAAATATAGCATCATAGTTTGAAATACAAGAGAAAGAAAAGCCTTCGATTTGCAATGTGCAAGAAAATCTTAGGACAAATTTAGATCTTAGCCTAGGTGCTAATGTTATCTAAACTACCTTACTTTTGCACCTACTTGGGGGTACACTTACTCTATGAAGTATCTTAGTGGAGACTGTTCTAGATTGCTGGCTAATTTTAGTTGGCAATGAGCTCAGTTCTTTCAACACACTTAATATCAATACCATGGTCTGCTATACTTTGGTTTGTTGGGCATGTAAACTCCATCTCAAACTTGCAATAAGGATCATTGCAATAATTTCTATCACTATAATATAGTAGAGTATACAAACTATACACACAATAATTAATAATTAATCAAGTAAGTAGTTTTAGTTTTAAAAAGATTTTTCTGTCCTATGAAATGTATCAGGTCTGAGATGACTCACCAATTCTCTTACCCAACCTTGTCTCTGGATTTTGGTGGAGTTGATGAGGCCAGTCTTCTGAATGCCATGAAACAAAATTTTAGAGTCATACCAGGCCTTTCTCCTGAAGCAACTGAGATTATATTTGAGGTTTTGGAATCCTGTTGCTCTCTGTAGCTTCACAGGATCCCTTGCATGGGGGGATATGTTATAAGTCCTCTTTTGTATGTAGTCTACCATATTATCATTCTTGAAATAGACATTAGTCAAAAGGAACTAATATATTCCCTATAGTTTATTTCTCTACTGGGGCTGAGTTTGGGTTTTAATTTTTTGATCTACATATTTTATTAAACAAATTACAATAGTTAATTTTATGTGTTGACTTGGATAGGTAATAGCACCTAGATATTCGGTCAAACACTATTCTAGGTGTTTCTATGAAACTTCTTTTTTTTGGGGGGGGTGAGATTTACATTTTTTCAAAAATTTATTTGAGAGAGAGAGAGAGAGCACACATATGAGTGGAGGGAGGGGCAGAGGGAGAAGGAGAGAATCTCAAGCAGACTCCCAGCTAAGCATAGAGCCTCATGTGGGGCTCAGCCCCTGACCTGAGATCATGACCTGAACCAAAATCAAGAGTTAGAAGTCTGACTGACTAAGCCATCAGATGCTCTGGGATGTGTATTTATAAGTAGACTTTGAGTAATAAAGATTGTGCTCCATCATATGGACTCCATTCAATCAGTTGAAGACCTTAAGAAAAATTCTGACTTTCCCTAAAAGAAGGAATTCTTCCAACAGACTGCCTTTGGACTTGAGTTACACCTATTCTTTGTATTTCCAGCCTCTGCTTTCAGGTTTTGGAATTGCCAGCCTTTACAACTCTGTGAGCCAATTCCTTAAAATGAAAACCTTTCTAGTTTCTTTCCTCTCTCTAGACACACACACACTCCCTCTCTGTCTCTATTGGTTAGAACCCTAATACCCAAATTATCTATATACGGTCAAAAATACTGCATAATTCTTGCACTGATATGTACATATTCTTTTTCTATAATTCTTAACTGTATATGATGCTTTGTTCACTCTTCAGACAATTTGTTCTTCCAAATGACTTTTCAGATAAACATAAAGTTATTGTGTGGTACAAATCTATACCCAGATAAGACATTAAGACAATTCTGTTCTAAGTCTTAAGAAAAGCAATTCTAGGGATGCATGGGTGGCTTATTTGGCTAAGTGTCTCCCTTAAGTTCAAGTCACGATCCCAGGTTCTGGGATCCAGTCCTGCATCAGGGTCCTTACTCAGTGGGGAACCTGCTTCTCCCTCTGCCTGCTGCTCCCCCAGCCTGTGCTCTCTCTCTCTGACAAATAAAGTCCTTAAAAAAATAGAAAAGTAATTCAACTTTTCTGATTTCCTACCCTTGAAGATTGAATATAAAATGTGAAAGACTTACAGTGTTGAGGTATAGGGGAAAAGTAAGGAAGCAAAACTCCGGGACTTTTTCCAGCCTACACAGTAAACAAAAGACTGAAGTCATATAGGTCACTTACAGCCTTACTATGCTTATCAAAATAGGACATCAAAAACTGATTTGGGTCCAAGATTCCTTAGAGGAAAACAGAGGATATATTTATGAATTTATACCAATCTATATTTATATCCATATATAGATGAATATATATAAACACATATACATATATGTACATAATATACAAATGCATATTTAGATTAGAAACTAAACATAGGTAAGCTAATTAGTCAATAGAGTATTTCAGGATTTTGACTATTTTCTTCTGAAGACAGTGACAGTGATATGTTTGTGTAAATTCCTTTGTGCAGTCCATATGGTTCTTAATTGTTATTAATGATAAAAATAAAACTATCTGTTGAGAAACTTTCCCTGAGCTATTCTACCTAAGTGACTTAATTCTGTTATAGGAATTGTTCTGAAGGAAGCATTATTACCAGCATTTTATAAATAAAGCAACTGAGTTTCAAAAAAAGTTACATAATCTGCCCAAGGTTATGTGTGATTACATTTGAAGAATCATCTTGACATGTCTCAAACCTCCATCATTAGTTTCAACTTCTATCTTTATTCTTTTTTTTTTTTTAATCTTTATTCTTTCTTAAGGCAAGGGCAAGTACTGGGACAGATCTTTTAAAAAACTCAAATTTCTTTTTTTCTTTCTTTTTTTTTTTTGGTTCCAATTTATTTATTTTCAGAAAAACAGTATTCATTATTTTTTCACCACACCCAGTGCTCCGTGCAAGCTGTGCCCTCTATAATAGCCACCACCTGGTACCCCAACCTCCCACCCCCCCGCCACTTCAAACCCCTCAGATTGTTTTTCAGAGTCCATAGTCTCTCATGGTTCACCTCCCCCTCCAATTTACCCAAAAGCACATACCCTCCCCAATGTCCATAACTCTACCCCCCTTCTCCCAACCCCCCTCCTCCCAGCAACCCACAGTTTGTTTCGTGAGATTAAGAGTCACTTATGGTTTGTCAAAAAACTCAAATTTCTAATTATTCGCCCCTGATTCCCTTGGTCTATTGAGCTTGATCTTTGGTATATATTTCTCCAAACACTTACGTGAATTGTAATGGTTCCTGACACTGGGCCTGATTAAGCATCTTGTCGATGATTGCACAGGGATTAATGGTTAAGCCATAAATTAAAAATTTCCATGGCTCTGTTCCCTTACTTTTTTGAGCTATGTTGCCCTCCCAAAGACATATTATATATAATGACACATGTTTTGAAGTAAAAAGAACTCCTATTTTTCCAGACTTGCCAGTCTAGATAAGAAATGCACAGCCAGCACAGGCAAAGTTGTTAGGGTAATATTTTCATGATTTTTTTTTTTTTTTTTTAAGATTTTACTTATTTAACAGAGAGAAATCACAAGTAAGCAGACTGGCAGGCAGAGAGAGGAGGAAGCAGGCTCCCCGCGGAGCAGAGAGCCCGATGCGGGGCTCGATCCCAGGACCCTGGGATCATGACCTAAGCCGAAGGCAGAGGCTTTAACCCTCTGAGCCACCCAGGCGCCCCATATTTTCATGATTTTATTTCTCTCAAGAAATTATGTCCCTTCCCACATGCTCATTCTCCAAGTTAAAAGAAGATAGTAGTGTTAAGAGAAGTGTATTATTGTACTCTAGTCTAATTTGCCTAGAGACTGTCACTCATAACTTTAAAAGTTCATTTGAATATTTGTTGGATAGAAATTGTAGCTGAAAGAAAAAAAAATCCCTCAGGCAAAATTAAGCAAAGGGTATTTTTACATACACAGAAAGAAAAGAGTTAATTAAACCATCACCCTTAAAGGCACTTTTCTAGGACATTTCCTTTTACAGGATCTATTTGGAAAATGTATGCAAATTTACATGGATTTGGTGAGCAGTAAAAGGATATTGTAAATGTTATTAATTATAAATTCTAGAGAAGAGAGTAAATGGACTTTGAATGAACTGAGTCCATTTGTTCCATTATGTACATTTATCTGCATGCATGTGGAATTTACAGAATTACAACTGCATTTATTGGACACTTGCTATATGTTACACAAGGCTAAAGGACTTACAACTTACATTTGCTCTCTCATTTAACCTTCATATTTAATCTATGAGATCATTACTGGTATGCCCCATTTTATGTGTTAGAAAAGGAAGTCTCAGAGGATCTTGCAAAACAATGCATGAAGTAGCAAATCAGGCACCCTAAACAATTCTGACTTAATCTCTAGCCTTTTCAAGTGCTATCCGTCCCTGTGCTCATCCCTTCCAGATACCCCTAGATGCGTGTGTGTGTGTGTGTGTATACATATAATTTTCACAAAGCCAAGCTACTTGTATTTTTCTGTTTGATATTAATAGAAATACCTCTTTTTCATATTTTTGGATAAAATGTTATTGGTTCCCATTTGCTTACTCAGTTAATATTTGCCTGTAAGAAACATATTTAAAGTCTTATAGATCCCTTCCATTTTAAAACTATCAGGATTTTAAAGAGGAATATATGATAAATTTTATAGAGTCCTGTTGTGGCATATCTGTTGAGATAAAAGGGTTTTTCTTTACTCTTAAACTTTCATGCAGCAAATAAAATCAAAGGACTTCATAGAGTTGAGCCATAGCTGGTTATGGCATTTTATTCTTTTAAAGCATTTAATATCTATAATGTCAGATTTTGTTTGCAAATATTTTACTTATGAGTTTTCACATTTGTGCAGCTGTCACAAAAAGGACAGTGATTGACAGAGGAATGCAAATGTAGATGAAAGATGTGAGACAGTAAACACATGAAGAAGGCTCCTGAGATTTGAGACTTAGTCATCCTTGCCCTTTGGATAGACCAAAGTTCTCGATCATATCTTGTGAGCGTGACCTGCCACCTCACTGAGTGCTAATCTGCTAGAGAAACACACCTTCTTGGAGGAGTGTGTGTGTGTGTGTAGTGGTAGTTATAGATATCCCTGTGGCACATTACCAAATGTGATCATTCTGAGGATGGATTCAGAAGTCAAATACAAAATATTTGTCAACCAAATTAGGGAATGAATATTCATTCCTTTTCACACCTTTGGAGCTATGATTAGCCAGTTCTCACATGTTAGTTCACAGATACTGATGGGGTTGAATCAGGAATCAGGAGCCAATGCCACAGGTTCCCTTGGTTGAACAGAATAATCTTTAAGACTACCAATCTTATAACATTTGTGTTTAATAGTTTATTAATTTTAGCGGGCAATTGTTTTTTTTTAAATCAATTTTATTCTTTCTTCATGAATTGGGTTATTATAGCTGTTTCAAATATAAAGATGAGTATAGAGAGTAATACAATGAATGCCTGTTGTAAAAAACAAATTGTTACTGAGTAATTTGAAACTTCCTTTGTGTCTGTTTTCTTTCTCCATTTTGTAGAGGTAAGTACCAAGTTCAACATGATTGTATCCTTTCCATTTGAGTTCTTATATTATAGCAATAATAGTTTATAAAATGGTTTTACAATTCTCCACTAATGACAGGATATTATTTGTATCACTTTGAGATTTGATTTTCTTACTTTATATGATGTTTTAAAAAGTTACACCTGTTGATATATGTAGTTGTTGTAGAAACAGTACAGAATACACCACACCCTTTTATATATTTCACTACTGATGGACATTTGTTGCTTCTATTTTTGTATTTTTACAGCAAATGTTAAAAATACATATTTATATATGGTTCCCTTTCTCTTGTGTGAGAGTTTTGAAACCCAAAGTAGAATTGTTGGTGGAAGAGTTAGCTCATATTCAGGTTTACTATATCTTGCCAAATTGTTGTCCATTAATGAAGGTTGTCTCACTGTGTCAGCTGGTGTTGGGAGTCCTGCTTAATACCAAGTGAAAAATAGCAGATTGAGCAATCAGAAGTAGCCTCAGGGGACTGGGAAATGGTTTGAGGGTAATAGACAGGTAGGCAAATGTCACTGAAGAAAAATCTTTTTAATTTTGCAACTCTGCAAGAGAAGACACACTGGGCATCATGACCATGACAAAATGGAACAGTGCACTTTCCCTCACTTTGATGGGCACTTCTACAACAATCTCAGTCATGCAGAAGCTTCAGTTCAAAATTTTACAATAATTTCAAGAACAAAAGAATAAATTAGAACATATCTCATTGGAAAGTGTTCCATGCAATTATTGTAAATTATTTTTCTATGGATCCGCTCTCACTTCAGAACTTCAGCTCCCAGAACAGATCCATCATTTGATGGAACAGATCCATCAAATGAGAGCCAGCAGGCTGACTGGCCCAGGCCAAATCTCTGTCCAGAGGTCCTGGTAGGATGGACAAAACATCTTTATCAAAAGAGCTCCAGAACTGGGTATCCAAACACCCATCTGGGTAGTATGCCTTTGAGAATACAAATATGATTATAATATATTCCAATTAAAAAAAATAATAGAAAATGTTGACATTTTGCTGACATTCAAATTTAAGCAAATTAATTTAAAATATTTACTATTTATCACAGCATTTATTGGTATTTTGTGCTTTATATGTAAAACTTGATTGTGTGTGTGTGTAGCTGGAAAGCCTTGAAACATGAAGGAAGAATAGGGACATGGGAATTTTTGAGCACTGTCAAAGTTAACATATAGTCAGTTCATTAATCAATCAGTGGGATTTGAGGAAAGAAATTAATATATACAGAGATCAAAACATCATACATATGAAGACTGTGGGCTTACTCAGTTTCCCTTCAGCCATTTTACTTATTCTGTGGAGCTAAAAATATGCTTTTTGTTTTTGACTTAACATCAAACATTAAATAAACATTTACTGACCAATTTTTCTGTTCTGTTTGTTTCACTGGGTGTTTGGGAAATTTTATATCAATAGCTATAACCAACTGAACATTTATTTGGTATCAAGATATTTTCATACATTTTTTTTCAATAATCCTAAAATAACATTGTGAGGTAGGAATTATTAATCTTTTTCAAAAGGAGGTTGAGAAAATTGAAAAACTTGTTCGAGGCAATGCCACAATAAGAAGCAGATCTGTTATTCAAAGTTGAAACGATTCTTATTCCAAAGTTTGTATCTATGAATAAGGAATGAATGAACAAATGCAAATGGTAATAAAGTAGGTATAAGCAAATAGTTAAGGGGTCTCCAAGTCTCACTGGGCCATCTAGAAGAAGGCTTGACAGAGAAGGCACTTCAAACATGGCCTAAAGGATGAGTTGTGGTTATTGTGATGGACAAGGAAGGCCAGAGATCCCCAGGAAAAGAAATGCAAACATAAGCAAACATAAGCAAATGGATAGAGTGACTTAAAAAAAAACAAACAAAACAAAACACGATTTGTTTGAGGCACTAAAAGTACAACAATTTAGTATTAAGTAGACATAGCACTTGAAAGAAACAGGCATGCTGGAAGGGAATGGAAGAGAACCAGAGTATGGGGTACCTTGGATGCCATGTTCAAGATCTTAGCAGAGAGCAGATGGACACTTACATGATATACTTGAGAGTACACTAATGCAGGGGCTCTCTACAGAGGCGTGAGTGTGAGTTGACGAGGCATTCCTCAGCCAGCAACATTGGTGTGCTGTTTCACAGACCTGAAAAGAAAAGGGGAGAAAGTGATTACAATACCATAGAGAGTAATTGCGATACTAACAAAGGACTCCTTTTCAGTAGAGAAATACAACCAATTAACAACTTGGGAAAATTAATACCCTAAATTCATTCTTTTTTCACCTGTAATATCCTGCCATTATCTCTCATTACCAAACCCAACCAGAAGCCAGATGGGAAGGTAGCTCGCTGATGATGCCAGTATAGATCAGGGCTCCAGGGCACACAGATCAGGGAGAGGAAGGGAGGAGAGGAAATCTAGATGAAAATAGGGACTACCCAGTAGAGGGATAAGAAGTTTTACTGTATAGATTTTGGGGAACAATTGAAGAATTTAAGGTGTTAGGGGATCAGATGGGAGAAAAGAGAAGGTTGCTCTGGCAGCAGAAAAAGAATAAATGTTCAAGGCATTGTTCAAGGCAATGCCACAATAAGAAGCAGATTTGTTATTCAAAGTTGAGATGATTCTTATTCCAAAGTTTGTATCTATGAATAATGAATGGATGAACAAATGCAAATGGTAATATAATAGGTATAAGCAAATAGTTTAGGGCTCTCCAAGTCTTTGTGTAATAGTAGAGAAAGAATGGCATTAAGTGAGATTGCAAGGGTCCCATTAAGGAATGGTGAAGGTGTGCACAAAGCAATGACTGTGGACTAGATGAGGAAAGACCCCACATTAGAGACATGATAGCAATTTACAGCACAGCTAAAGGCCTGTCTGGAATGTCTGCAGGAAGAACAATCATCAGTTTCCTGAATTGTATATTAGCTTACATGTCTAATATGAAGAATAATTGATTTAGCCTCAGTAAGACTTTGCACCTTGCATAGACCGGATGCTTGTTCTAAAATGGAAATAGTCTTGTTTACTTCTGGCCAGTAATGATTTTTAATCAAAATAGAAGGTACCCTCTCCAACTAAATAGTTGATTTGGTAATTGAACTGTGAAAAGATTCCAGGTTCATTTAATTGCTAGCATTTTCCTTAAGGGTAAGGAATATTAAGAATATTAACTATTATTGTAATTTAAGCTAGCTTGCTAGCTAGATGTATAGATCAAGATTATAGATAAAGATTATGTGCCAAGTAATATTTATGTACCTATGTCCCTTATATAACTGAAAAATCCAGTCTTCTAAAAACTCATAAATAAAATGTCTCCAAATGTAGCAAATCATAGATTAATCTAAAAAATACAAATCATGGTTGAAAAAAATTTAAAAATCCAAAGCATGGTTAATTTTGTTTGTTTGTTTAAGTTAGATCAGACCACAAAGCCTGATTTGTGAATTGTTTGAGAGTGATGAGTTGAACTTGGCTGAGATTACTTTCATGTCCTGTGGATTTAGCATATAAACAATAAAAGGAATGAATAAAATCTCAGACACATAGTGCAGAGAGGAGCAAAATATCCCCAGTGCCTCCTTTGTCCCTTATTGTCCCAAAGTGAGGAGCCTCAGAAGCCCATTTAGATTGAGAAAACTGGTCTAAAACTATGGGTTCACTATGCTAAGTACTCTATAGCAGCTCCTTAAAGTGGGGAGGGACATTTCAGCACTCAAGAGTCTAACTTACATAAGATAAAAATCTTGCTTAATCACAGTGGCACATTTCTACATTTTGAATAGTGACCCTGCCGCTCACTAACTGCATAACCTTGGGTAAGTTATACAGACTCATTGTGCCTCATTTGCCTAATTTATAAAATGAGATAATAAAATTAGTTCCTCTATAGATTTATTGGGAAGATTAAATGAGTTAATTTATGAGAAATACTAGCTGGGCACCTGGCATGCTATAAGCATATAAAAATGTTAACTGTAGATTTACTTCTTGTACCACTAACCCCACTAGTGATTTCATGGGAGCAGGCTTTTTAAGGAACTAGATAAGAAAGAGGTTCACAGTGCCTAGAGGATGTCAGTATTGTTTCTATTGTCTGTCATTCTATCTGTCTGTCTAACCATCTATTACTTATCATCTATCTATTTCATAAGAAATTACTGGAAATAGGAAAAAATAAAATTGAGGACAAACAAAAATGAACAAGAAAAAGGCCTAAGGGAAGAGAAACAGCAGATTAGGACAAAGGGAGCTGAAGAGAAGTGGTGTTGGAGTTACAAGAATCCCATGGAGACCAAGGAGGACAGGAGTGCGGAGGCATCCATGATGACAGAGAGAAAGCCTTGGTTCATATTAAATGTTGAGGCCACGCTCTTGTTATATCACAGCATATTCCAGTAATTGTTTTCTATTGATTCTACTAAAATTTGTGGGGAATCTACTATTTCTAAAGCCCTCGAGGATTTATAGACCTAAGGAATTTCTGCCATTAAGAAGTCACACCAGGGAAGAAGCATTTCTATCCCATGTGTTCTTTCTACAATAATGGGAAAGTGAATGTCTTACTTTATAAGCCGTTTTGATAATTGTAAAAAATGATCATAAAGTGATGGGCCCTGTAAATACAACTATTTATTCTCTGTAAGCCCATTTCTTCTCTCAAAAAAAAAAATTATTAACATATAATGTATTATTTGCCCCGGGGTACAGGTCTATGAATCATTAGGTTTACACACTTCACAGCACTCACCATAGCCCATACCCTCTCCAATGTCCATAACCCAACCACCCTCCCCATACCACATCCAGCAACCCTCAGTTTTTTTGTGTGAGAGTAAGAGTCTCTTATGATTTGTCTCCCTCCCGATACCATCTTGTTTCATTTTTTTCCTTCCCTACCCCCCAAATCCCCCACTTTGCCTCTCAAATTCCTCATATCAGGGAGATCATATGATAATTGTCTTTCTCTGATTGACTTACATCACTCAGCATAATACCCTCTAGTTCCATCCACATCATTGCAAATGGCAAAATTTCATTTCTTTTGATGGCTGCATAGTATTCCGTTGCCCATTTCTTCTTTAAGACTAAGTTTATTGTCTCAGGTAAGTGCTACTCTACAACCAGGGATGCTCAGGATAAACCCTCAGGCCTCAGTGTGGTGGACTCGGGGCTAAAGGCCCTGGCCACAAGTGCTCTCCTCTGTTTGTTGCAGCTTGGCACACGCATACCACATTCTGTGCATACCAAGAGGGAGATGTTGGGAAATGAGGCTTTATTGAGAGTATTGAAGGATGCATTGACCTTTTTCCTTCATTACAAAAGCTGTAGGTACTTATTCATTGATAAAAATATGATCCTGAATGGTCATTGTTTATAAGAATACATTCATATTTGGATGTTTTTTCGAAGTAAGGTCTTGCTGGGTGGTATCGTTAGTAACACATGCCTAATAAATATCACACAGTACACGTTAGATCAATTCCGGGACTAGTCTTGCTTGCCGTCAGAGTGAGGACATTGGGGTGTGATCACAATTGCTGGAGACAGCATATGGCTTTTCTCCCATCTTAGAGGGAGAAGATCATACAAAGTTCACCCGAAGAGTCATTAATTCCTCTTCTTCAGGGCTGTCAACTCAGCAACCCATTTTCATAATTGATAATTTCCAACAGGTTACTTGGCAGGATCTCTATTTCTAGCATTTGTGGTAGGAAAAGTGGAGGATTTCCCATCTACGACTAAGTGTTATTTAACCCCTGGATGGCTTTATGTAGTCTTTGATCACCTGTGACAAACTATGCTAGAATTTCTAAAGCTTTTGTTTTGATATTTGCAACTTCACATTATAGACAGTTTTAAAATAGGTGGAAGTCTGCAAAATTCATTAATGAGAGCTTAATTTACTAATGAATTTACTAATGAGAGATACATATGAATGTAAAGCTAGCAGACTCCTTTACAAATATATAATATTAAAAAAGGAATACAAAAAAATGCAAGATGAGGAAGGGTTGTGAGAAGTGATCAAAAAAAAAAAAAATAGTTCAGGGCCTTCTTGATGTCCCAGTTTTAGAAAGGTAAAATTTTTAGACATGAGCACTTTTGGTTTATATTCTCAACTCTGCCAGGGAGGTTGCAGCTTCCTGGGGAGAAAGAGCTTATTTTACATTTTCCACCTTAATATATATTATCTTTCCTTTTTTCCTCCATGTTACAGCGATTTCAATGCCTTTTAAGTTAGCTCATCAGCTGACAGGAACATACTCTTAAGGGTTCTGACTGACCTTAACTTAGGGGAACTGAATACAGCAGTAGAGAGAATAGACTCAAAGGTATCTTATAATCAGAGTGGCTTTACAAACTTGTATTCCAGTTTCTAATCATTCTACAGAAGACTGTCATGTAGAAAGACTCTAGAGATGTTATTAAAATATTCAAAGAGTCTTTAGTGACTGTGAGCAGCATATTTCAGGAATCTATTTTAAACTCAAAATTCTTGAAAGGAAAATATGAATTATGTATTATTATTTGACATGGCTGTGGTCACCTTTGTATCTCTCATGAGGGCCTTTGAATTATCCTGTATTTTTAATATGATGGAAGGGGTATACGCATACTGTAGAGCAAGGCAGGTGTCCTTCCCTGTGGTCTGGGTGGGAATATTAGATACTCTTTAACGTGAGCATGAGGTCTTCTTAGACAGCAGTAGCTCGTTGTACAGTGGGGTTCAGAATATCACAAAGAAGGGTAGAGGTTGCCAATTCTGTAAAAGGACAAGTACTACACAAGGCAAACAACAACTTTGTTCCACTCCCATCATTTACAAAGTCCTATTTGACCTTAACAAAGTAGAAGTGAGCACTGGGGAAGGAAATTAGACTCAATGATACTTTATTATCAGAACTGTTTTTCAGGATTGTTATTCCAGTTCATAATCATTTTACAGAATGTCATCATCTTGAAAGACTCTAGAGATTCTATTAAAATATTCCAAGGAAGATTTTAGTGACTGTGCATGGCATATTTCAAGATTCTCTCCACTGTATAATGATGTAGAGGATATCTAGTAAATGTCTTAAAATAGGCATCTTTTTCCATTGGAAATCTAATGAATAATTTGCATTATAATTTAAAGAGAAATTAGAAAAGGAAATAATTTAAAGCCTGCTTAATTCACCCTCATTTCTGATAATAAGCCCTTCTCTACTGGGCCCTGCCTCTGCCCTTCCTTTTTAAAAGGATATTTAGCACATGTTCCTTCTTATTGGATAGCATAATTTCAGTTGTTAGTTAAGTTATGAGAAAAAAATAGTAAGGTCAGGACTCTTACAGATCATTTACTTACTGTTTCAGGAGGTTAGGGTTGAAGGGGCCTTAAGAAACATGAGGTCATCCTAGCAATTGCCAAGACAGGTTTGATCTGGTGTCTACTTTCTCCCTCGTATTATGTGAATCTATATTAAGAGTAGAAAAACAAAACAAAACAACAAAAACATTTCTATAGTAAAAGGACTTATGGGTACAGGCAAGGACAGAATGTTCTGTGGCATTCTATCAGAACTCTGGGACATGGCTGAGATGTTCCAAAGTCCTTTGCTTCAAATCTGAACACAGAGATTGCTCACCAACACTAGAAAAAAGATAGCCAGAAAGTTCTCCTAAAAAGCTAGAGAAACCCTGGAAAAAAATGACAGCCTTGAAGCTCGGATCCTTTCGTCCAGCCTTGAAGTTAAAGATGTCTTTAGGAAGTCAGACTACTGTTTTTCCTACACATCCACATAGTTGCAGTGAAGTCCAAGTTTGTCTAAGATAAGATATCTCCAAGGAGTATTCCAAGCAAACAGGAAGAAATCATAAATACATGTGCACTGAGTAGAGATCTTCATGTCAGCCTTGTGGAATTAGTGAGTCATTGGGCCCAGGCCAGGATAGCTGGAAAAGAATTAGAAGACTTTTCATATGCATAGTGTATTCCATGGAAGAGAAATGTAAGAAAGATTCTACTACAACATATTTCTCAAATCTGAGTCAAGCCTGTATAGGGTAAGCAATGCATAAGGTGAAATATGTTTTACTTGGCAATATAAAAATTTGGAAGGACTTGAGTTCACATGTTGATTCTAGTACTTTGTAAGTGAGAACACCTCAGACATGTTAATTAACCACTCCTACTGTGAAATCCTTCATCTGTGAAATAAGATTAGTTAAAATTATTTCTCTGTTTGACACCAAGATTTCTCCTAAAGAATGAATGTCTTTATTTAGCAACAGACTCTAATTGGGGTAGAGATAGTGAACCTTTAAGTACATGAGTTTGTAAGAGACAAGGAAAGTGCCAGTCCATACACTCTGTTAAGCTGGCAAAAATTGCCAGGGTAGTTTATTTGTACAGCAAGGAAGTATAATGTTTTATTTTAAATCATCTGCTATATAGTCTTGCAATGAAGTGCTTGTCTTCATTACACCTTAAATCTCTTCTGTGTAAAAAATCTACAGAAAACTCACCATCTCCTATGAATGGCAGTCTGAGGGAGAGGAAGTTACAGAATCGAGTGAAAACTAGATTTTTTTTTTTAAGATTTTATTTATTTATTTGACAGAAAGACACACAGTGAAAGAGGGAATATAGGCAGGGGGAGTGGGAGAGGGAGTAGGGAGCCCGGTATGGGGCTGGATCTCGGGATGCTGGGATCACGACCTGAGCCGAAGGCAGAGGCTTAACCCACTGAGCCACCCAGGCAGCCCTGAAAACTGGGTTTTAAGGGGAATTCAAAGCTGTAAGAATTAGAAATGTTAGAGAAGGCCTTGGACCTTCCAAGTGAATAGGATGGGATTTGAAGTGGTTTTAGAAGATCTTAAAGAACAGGGTGACTGTGCTAATATCTTAATAAAGTAGCTGATATGGTTGTGAGAATACAAAATTAGATTAAATTAGATAATGTAAACATGTTATTTCACCAACTCGGTTGCCCACACCTTCCTTGTAAATCTGATGCTCCTTCACTTTTTTTCACTTCCCCTGGGTGTCTTTGCCCTCATGTTTAACACAGCCACACAAGACTTGACTCTATGATCGTACTTGGATCTGAACTTACTGATAATATTCTATTATGAAACTCTCTGAGCATTTAAAATCGGGAAAATAATGTGTTTTTCAGAAAGATATGAAGATTCACTAAGATAACATACTGTTATGCTGAAAATAAATAAAAAATAAATTTTAAAAAAATAAAAAGAAAAGAAAATAACAAAATAAATGTAAAATTGAAACTGGCAAGTCCTGAAAAAGTGAGATATATGGTGCAAATGGCAGGAAAAAAAATATTGGTAGCTAATACTCATACAGTACTTATAATGAAGGGAGTTGAAGGAAATTGGAAGGGGAGGTGAACCATGAGAGACTACGGACTCTGAAAACAATCTGAGGGTCTGGAAGGGGTGGGGGGGTAGGAGGTTGGGGGATCCAGGTGGTGGGTATTAAGGAGGGCACGGATTGCATGCAACACTGGGTGTGATGCAAAAACAATGAATACTATTACATTGAAAAAATAAAAAATTAAAAAAAAAAGATAACATAGAGGAAGGGGACAGTTTATAGAATTCACAGTGCTGTAAAAGTAGGTTCTACAATTGAACAGCAATTCACAACTGTTCTAATAAGAAAAAAATAAAATAGAAGAGATTATAGAGGCTTTTCTCCAAACAAATACCTCCTGTCTGGACAAGAGCTGGAAGGAACCTGAGTGATTTCCCTACTTCTTGATGGGACCCTCAGTTTAACTGTATATCAGAATCCAGAACTCAGTCCTCTCGATTGCTAGGTGTCTTTTCTGGGGGTCTCTATACACAATTTCCTGCTGATGCAGACTCATTAGTATAATAATAGACTTAGAAAGTTCTGGCTTCTCTACCCCTTCATAGCAAGCATCTTTTAAACCCAACGTTTGACTGAGACAGATGCCAGGCATTTAGAACAAGTTCTTGGATTGGCTAATCTATTTTCATTTGGTTGTCATGGTTGGACTTGAACTATTTCAGGATTTACTGAATGTGAATAACGGCTAGATTCTTCTCATTTCTTTACATGAGAATTTGACAGCATTGATTTAGGAAGGGTTAAGGTTGAGGAAGGTGTGAGGCCTGCCTTTCTGCAGATTTTTCCCTGCGATCACATTTAACTCAATTCCTCCTGACTCTGGTCAACGGCAAGAACACGTAGCTCTGATATCCTTTTATATACATGTTGACAGCTCTGATGTTTCCACTCCGTCTTCTTATAGGCTTCAGGCAGAGCACACATAGTTCTCTTAACCTTCCCACATAGATTTTATTTTGTAAATTCTCTACTGTCTTGTGACTTCCTTCAAAGCTTTCCATCTGTTTTCCTTTGAAGAAAGCCCATATAGAAAATCAAAAGGGCCAGGAGAAATAAAAGTGCAAATATATTTTATCTTGCTTTTTCTATCTATTTCATTTTCTCTGTTTGTTCATTAGCAGGATGAGCTTACAAAAAAAGGCAATAAGCTGGGGCGCCGGGGTGGCACAGTCGTTAAGCAGCTACCTTTGCTCAGATCATGATCCCAGGGTCCTGGAATCGAACCCCACATCAGGCTCCCTGCTCCACGGGGAGCCTGCTTCTTCTTCTCCCACTCCCCAGGCTTGTGTTCCCTCTCTCACTGTGTCTCTATCTGTCAAATAAATAAATAAAATCTTAAAAATTAAAGCAATAAGCCTTTTAAGTGAGTAATTGCTCGGGCCCACATAACACCATGACTAAGCCAAGTGCTTCTCTCTGAAAACATAAGTTAGATTTGGTGCTAAAGGGAAATCAATGAGTACAAAAGACAAAAAACAAAAACAAAACTAAAAGTTCCCTTTTAATTCCATTAGTGAAGAGTTTATTAGATTGGATATTCAATCCAATCTGGATGATTAGACATGAACAGGAATATGGTTGACATTTTTTCAAGACTTTCTTTCAGGAGAATTTAAGATAACCCTAAACAATGCTTTGCCAAAGTATCACTGGAAGGCTGAATAAATTTTGAAGCCACTCAGTATTTTACCTCATATCGAATCTTGCCTGCAATCCTGCTTTGAGATTGAACTATGCAAAATGGAAAGATTTTGTCAATAAAACACAGACACACACACACACACACACACACACAGAGGTCTGCATACATATATATCCATTTTCATGATGTTGATTTCAGAGGTTGAGGTGTTGGTTGTTTTTGCCATCTCTCTTCCCCTCCATTTTTTTTTTTTTTAATTAGAACTACTAAGTACATCTCCTGTGTCTAGATATTATGTTGGTGGGATTTGTCCATGCCAGCTTTACTAACAAAAGCAGAATAAAATAGAAAACAATGTTTTTGACAAAGCCAGTATTTTTAATGTTTCGATTTATCTAAAGTTGGTATTTCTACTGTTCGTGTTCTTCACCAGAAAGTTTAGAAGCTCTTAAAATAAGAACTTTTTTATCATTTCTTTTTTCCAAGAGCGTGTACATGTAGCAAATGGCAAGCAAAATATTTGATTTTGATTTTAATTATAATTGTTAAGGTACTGGGAAGAGATGGATTCATGTAAAGTAATTTCTAATTTAGTTTGAATCAGTATGGTTTATAAGCACCTTACTTATTAGTTAGTAACTTATTGATTTAGAAGAAAATTAAAAATCAATTTGAAAACTGATTTATAGAAAACTAACTCCTTTCCCTGTGTCATCCCTCCTCAATTATGCAGAGAAGTAAAAACTTACTAATACACATGGTGTGCCATGTAGCTACATACAAATCTAGACATTCCCTCCTCCCTCAAATTTGTTACCAATAAAGCTTTAAAATAATCTTTGTTAAGGTGATGTTTCATTTTATGTGTCGACTTGACTGGGCCATGCAGTTCCCAGATATTTGGTTAAACATTATTTCTGGTTTGTCTGTGATGGTGTTTCTGGATGAAGTTGGCATTCATCGGTCAATGAGCAAAGCAGAATGTACTCTCTCATGTGAGTGGGCTTCATTCAATCCACTGAAGGCCTGAATAGACTAAAAAGACTGAATAAGGAAGATTTCTTTTTCTGCCTATCCTTGTGCTAGGATATTGGTCTTTAGACTTAGACTGAAACTTACATCATCAAATAACCTGGTTCTCAGGTCAGACTCACTTTGGAACTATATCATCAGATCTACTGGGTCTGGATTTTTTAGTGTCTGTAACTGCACAAGCCAATTCCTAATAATAAATAAATAAATATATATATATATATATATATATATGCTATTATGTATTATATCATGCCATTTATGTTTATAATATATATAGTGTGTGTGTATATATATATACACATATACACACATACACATATATATACACAAAAGTTTAATGTATTAAGGTTCTCCAGAAATAGAACCAATACTATTTAAATTATTATATTATATTATATTATATCATATTATATTAATCTAGAGAACCCCATGTTGGAGAACATCATCAAAGAACATGACCACTGATGACCCTGTGGGTTAGACCTGGGCACTCAGAGGCTCTTCATTTCCTCCCCTCTTTTGGGAATGTGGGTTCTGCTTGCTTTTCCCACTGTCAGGATCTTCTCCAAGGACATGGTCTTGAAATAGTTATATGGTGTTGAGAACATCCACACAGTATATGCGACTAAACCCAGTTAAGTCCTCTTTACACATTTTCAAGATTTGGTGGGTGGGTGCAGGGGCCCATTTGCTGCTGTTCATGACAAGCCTCTTATGTAAGTTCCGTCTGCGTATTATAAAAGCCACCAGCAAGGTCGAGTGGTCTGCCTCTTCCTCCATTCTTTCTCTGTTCTCTGAATACAGTGGCAGTCACAGATGACACCCAGAAAACCCCTTAGAGGGTTACAAACCAATTCCCTGACTAACACATTTAATTTATTCAAAATGCTATGCAATAACAAAAATATGAAAGAAAAAAACAAATTCGTACTATTTTTCAATATAATATATCATTTTTCTCACCTTTGTATTTCCAAATTCTGAATGTATGAGTCCAGGCTATATTGCAGTAGTGTAAATTTAACCTTTTATATGATCTCCCTATAGCAATTTCTGGACACCAGTGCATGAAATTCCATGACTACAAAGGAAAGATCTATTTCTTTATCAGAGATGAAGTTTGAAAGGCAAATACTTTGAAAGAGGGTATATATTGACTTTAATTTATGTGCAAGTGAATGGGTGTTATTAGATACCTTTGAGAGTTTGTTTCCCAAAGAAGGTATGGTTTGGAGAAGGAAAATAGCTGAAGAGGGTCACAGAAGGAAAAAGAGGTGTGCCAATGTCACACTTCTATAAAGGCCACTGTGATCAAGACCACTCTCCCAAAGCTGACTGGGCACATCTCCACTCTGCTCTGACCCTTAGGAATAATTCTGGGGATAAGAAGTTGCCTTCTTTTAAGATTTAATCTATTCTCTAACTAGAACTGTGTGAAAATATAAACTACTAAGCAGATGGCAGCTTGCCATCTAGGGCAGCCTGACCCACTATATAAATTCTAGGGAGAGTAAAGAGAGAAAGGATTCTTTTTCTATTTGGGCTTATTGTAAGCATAAGTACTAGAATATTCTTCCGATAACACCTAGAGTCATGTCTCGATTGTTTACTTGTCAGGATCAACTTGACTGCTTTCTGAAGATCACTGTGACACAGTAAACGTTAGAAAAGATCAGGCAAATTTTCAAAAAGAAATAGATTAAAGCCTGAGCTTTTGTCAGTCACTGAAAAGGAAAAATAAAATTCATGTATCTATTTTTAATTTGTATAAAATGACAACTTCAATTTCATGCCAAATTGAGTGTCATTATAGGATTAAATAGTTTGGCTACTAGTTTTTGACATCATAGACAAAATATTTCAAAATTTAACTTTTTGGTGGTCTCCAAACATAAGGTTATCTCATGTTAAGTTTGAACTTAACACATTGTCTTGTCCTTCTATTATCTAATCATTTCTAAAACTATCCAGAGTGAAAAGAATAACTTCCTTTCTTAGTCATCTGTCTTCTAGCTCGCATTAGTAGGAAAGTATTAATGATCCAATTTTCCAGTTTAAATTTTTAGCAGTCTTCAAATTACCCCCCAAATTGGAACTTTTTGTGTTCTTTTTTTTCATAACCTTTCACCTCATAGTTGCTTTATTTACATATCTGCTTACAATTACTTAAACATGTGTTCTAGTTACTGTGTTAGGAGCTACAGAGGCCAGGGTGAACTACACATACCATCAACCCTCCCTGGTCTTGCAGTCTTTGGATAGGGGACATTTAAGAGGATCACAGAGCCATCCTACCACTCCCACAGCTACAACAACAACAACAACAACAACAACAACAAACATGCATGTGTTCTTGCTAGAAGAAAGTATAGAAATCAGAGGGAGGGACATGAAATCCAGCCCTCAGGTCTGAAGAAACGTATTAAGGTAAGATGATGTGAGTGAAGTCTTCATCTTAAAATATGACTGGGAATAATGGCCACAAATTGGATAGAAGAATTCTGCAGTGGCACCATTGGCCAAAAGAAGCATGGTTCCTACCATGGTGATATGTAAGCTAGAGAAAATTAAATTAAATTCAAATGGTTTAGGAATATATTCACTAAATTTCAATCAGTTTTTCAAGGGAAACATATTCTTAATTAACTTGTATAAGATCATTTAAATTCAGGCTCTGGGCCTGATTTATTTATTATTTAAATAAATAACATTTATTAGGAAAAAGTATGTTATGTTATTCACAGAAATGTTCATAATAAAATGGGGGATATAATATAAATACTCACTCAGAAGCCTATTAATACCTGATCATCAGAAGTAAGCGCAAAAAACTGTAAATCTGCTGTGTTTTCCTCAGTCTTCTAGGGTCTTTGAGGTAGGAAGTCTGAATGACCTGCAGATACATTCTCCTTCGTCTCTGTCCTGTTGGGCCACCTATGTTGAAATATTTCCATTAAATATATTTTTTATCTAAAACAGTTAAAACCCTAGGTAAAAAACTTCATCTGTGGGAGAATAATGTTTAATCCATTTTTAAAACATCACTATATTGTTCAAACAAAATTATATTAATTATAAAAAAATTTAAGTAATATACCAAAATACAAAGAAAATTTTAGGAAAATAACTCACCTAATAAACATTATTTCACATACATATGAATGTATGTATGAGGAGAGCAAATGAGAGTAAGAAAGAGAGTAGGGGAATTTCAGGACATACTCTTAATTCCAAATCATATTATATTAATTAAAATGTATTAATTTAAAATTTTCCCAAGTTTACTAGGAGAAAAAAGAAAATTTAAGTAACTCTAGAAACATTACTGAACTTTTAATAATTAACCCTTCATCCTAGGAAAAAACAACCTAGATGTCCTTCAGCAGGTGAAGGGTTAAACAAATGTAGCTCATCTTTCCCCTGGAACACCCAGCAATTATGAATTCTTGACACAGAGAACAATTTGGAAGAATTTTTTTTTTTTTTATTCAGAGAACAATCTGGAGATTCTTCCAAATTGTTCTCTGATTAAAAAAAAAAAATTCTCAAAAGATCACATGCTATATGATTTATATAACATTTTTGAAATGACAAAATTATAGAAATGATGAACAGATTAGTGGTTGCTAGTGGTTAAGTAAGCGGTGGGGTGGGATGGATGTGGATGTGTCTCTACAAGGGCTGCGCTGAGTGGCGTGGTGAAAACATACTTTCTCAGCTTTATCTGTGCTATTAGCTTGCTTGAAATATCATGCTAGAGTCTACCAAGATGTTACCTTTGGAGAAACAGGGTGAGGGAACACCAGATCTGTCTGTGTTATTTCTTGCAACTGCAATCTGCAATTCTTTTAAAATTGGAAGCTTAATTTAAAAAGAAAAAGCAGAGTTGATGAGAAAAAGAGGGTTGAGACCCAGCACTGAAAAACTCAGTAATCCTAAAAAGATAGGAACCTAATTAAAATATTAACTGGTTTACACATGTTAAGTGCTCAAAAATGCATAAAAGTACAATAAATATGATATTTTATCTTGAAAAAGAAAACCCCTCAAAGCCTAAAGAATTTTGTGCCTAATTAACCACTGGGAAAGGCTTTATTATGTGGGTTCCTATGGTTTTTATGTTTTCAAAATTATCAAAAAGTTCTGATGAGCTTTTATGAGAAGAAAAATAAAAATCAGTTTTTCTTTGGAGAGTCTTAGCAGTGATTATTTTTTGATAAGTTGTACGAATAATGAACAGCATAATAGAAAGCCTCTAGGAAGAAATTTCAGAACTTAGATAATCTCGTCATTTATTCAAGGGACTTTGGTCAGTCATAATGTAAATAATTATAACTATCTTTTTTGATACTAGGCTGTGACTTGTTAAGAATGAAAATAATTTGGGTTAGAAAGAATTTTTTTTTCCCTACAAACTAACTCTATAAAGGCGTGAAAAAATAGGGAAATATAAGTATCTTAGCTTCATTTTAAGCTGATCTTTGTAAAATGGAATTCTTCCAAAGTAAGCATTTATAGTACCATTTTGAGCTAAATGTAATATTGAAATCTGTATGAATGTGCATTAATTTAATCCATGTGTGCCTATGTTTAGCAACCAAGTAGAGAATTAATATCTATCCCTTCCATAGTGATAAAGATTCAAATTCTTCACAACATTGTAAACCCTTCTTAACTAAATCATGGTTACGATAATAAATTCACATCTTGAAGGGCTTAAACCCAAGAGAATAAAGAACTTAATAATGAAAGTTAATGGGTTACAATCCATTTAAACTGTATATTCAGAAAGACTATGTTTCATTGGGGAGCTTTTGCCAGCTTAATGAATGAGAATCTTCTGTCCTGCATGTAAGAAATAAGCCTGGTTAACCACACAAGCAAGGTCAGCTCACTGATCAAAACACTACCAGAGAAGACAGAAGGTGTTTGAAGGGCACTTTATCTTCCAACCTGGACCATGACCTTGACACAGGGACATTTTTCCCCTTATTATGAAATAGCAATTTACTGTGATTTTGTTTTTGAATTAATCATTTGAGGAAAGAAGTAACTTTCCACACTGTAAGGTAAAAAATATATATCTATATAGATATAGATATAGATATAGATATCTATAAGGGCAAAACTTCAGGTTATTCCCTCATCTATTTCTTGTGTGTGGGGCTCAAAGACAGAAGCCACCTTAATGAAGAAATTAAAATGTCCCATGAAACAGAAGAGATGGTGTTCTGCAATGAGAGTCAGTCAGGCTGATTTTTGGAGTTAGGCCATATAATCCCCAAGTGATCTTCTTTGTTCCATAGGCAGATTCATTACCATATTGCTCTGAATATTTATTAACTAACCTGAACTAAGTGACCTGCCACTCTGAAACAGGTGCCCAGCTCTGCCCCTGGTGTGTGTCTAAGGATGCACATGGGAAAGAATTAGAAATTAATACTGTGAATTAGAAATATATAAACTGGGCAAGTGGACAAGGTTTGCTCAAGGGATGGAAGTGGAGGGAAAGAACATGACTCCCTGAAAGAAAATAGCCACGAGTAAAGTGGAAGTCTGGGAGATGGGGCCAAACTGCACATCAGGCCCTACAAGCAGAGAGAGCAGTGGAGCATGGTAAGGTGTGAGACTGTGTCTGGCCGTCTGGCCACTTAGGACACCTCCACACACACACACACACACCCTACCTTTTCCCAGTCTTCTTCCTGAGTATGTGTACTTGAGAAAGACAGAGCTGTGATATACAGGAAAGAACTGTGTCATTATGACCTAGTTTTAGAAAAAAAAAAAAAAGGTTATAAATAGAAAAAAAACTGGTTATAAATGTGAAGGAAGAGAAAAACCAGCATTTAGAAAACCTGCCATGGCAGAAATAGTGGTGATAGCAAAGAGGATAGCAAAGGTCTCTGATGATATGGGTAGGTGGTACAAATCACAAAATTCAGGGACATTAAGAAGTATAACTTTATTTTTTTTAATTGTTCAATTTGATTTTTTTAATATTTTTATTCAGGTAGAGCAGAAGAAATTGAATAAAAATTTTGCAGACACCTTCCTCAATCCAAAAATCAGTACCCAATTTGCAGGAACCCTATAGAGGCCAAAGGGTAGGAGGATCTTCTTGTCATTTCTTCACTCAGATGAGGTGTCCATCATCGTAGCTGGGTCATTGACCAATAGACCACATAGGTAAATGCCATGTCATTCCTTACTGTTCTTCACCCAGGTCTTTTGTTCTAAGTGACACATTTGTGACATACAGGGCATCAAGGGAATTATCTTGCCATGCTCTGCTTCCTTGAGTGGGCAGACATTTCAATGATGCTGTCTCAGCCTCATTAGTTTAGATCGACGTCTGGGGCAGTAAGTGGATCCTGTAATGCTCCTAAAAGACTTCCTCATTCCCAAGTTTCTTTCAAGATATCCCAGTGCAGGTCCCTTCTCTGCAGGACCCACTAAGATCTTAAAGCACCTCATTTTTCTTGCTCCTCCCCCTTCTCCTCCAACATGAGGCTGGCTTTCCTATGTGGACCACTTCAGCAAATATAAATTGATTGAACTGAGTCTTTTGAGACCATTACAGTACTAGAGATAACAGAAGCCTAGCCAATAGTAGATTTTCTAATTTATAATTACAACAGTTTATAATGTATAATTTCCTAAGAGTTTCCTAATTTATAAGCCTAGTGTCTTCTCAGTTTATATTAAGGACTAAGGCTTGTGGAGGCAAAAATCTCAGAATATAATTCTTTTTCCCCTGGCTTCTAATCTGTCAAATCCTCTCCCTTAGGGCAAAGAGTCTAGAAAGGTCTAAATACTTTAATATGGGGAAAAATGGGTGAGTAGAGATGCAAAAGAAGTTATAGAAGAAAGAGAGAGATAGATAACAGATTGATAAATAGATAGATAGATAGATAATTACTCTGCCATATTAGTGAAACCTCCAGCTGGTCCTGTTGATGAACACTCAGAAAAGTGACTTATGAAACCTGTGAATCCTGTAATGGCTATACTGCTGGATAAATCTAAGATGCAGATTACATTCCTTTTCACCCATTATTTAGGATCTTGCAGTGATAGTCTTGGCAGCCTTATAACTCAGTAAATACTAATCTTTGAGAATTTTTTGTAGTAGCAACATTAAAATGTTATTTAGCATTGGACCAAGTCGTCAGGAATCCTAAAATGTGAGAGATATAGGACTTAATAACATGAAATAATAACAATGTTAAATAAAGTTAGTCCATACATTTTTTTTTTTTTTACCATAGATTTTTACCATACATTTTTTTTACCTGGCCATAGAGGGCATGAACTTTTTTTTTTTTTAAATTACGTTTATTTAGCGTATGTACACATAAAAGAGAAATCTCCCTCTGATCCAACCCAACAGAAAACATGCACAAACCCCAGCTATACGTGGAGGGAAGGGGCCCCAACCCCAAGTTCGTGGTTGGGATGGTGCAATCCTGGGAGTCCCACGCCCTAGTCAGGAAAGGACTGGGCGGAGGGGACGAAGAGCTCTGCCCCCCGCCCCCCCCCGCACCCCATCGCCAGGCCTAAAACAAGCGTGCGCCATAGCTGAAGGTCTGATGCCCGCGAAGTAGTACCGCTGCCAGCCCTGCCGCGTCCTCTCATCCCTCAGGTTCCGGCACGCCTCTGCCTTCCTTGCATGGCTCAGTGTCTCCGTTCTTGTCCAGAAAGGTCAAGGTGATGGTGGCAAAGTTCCCTTCTGGCCAAGATTTAAACTCCATTTCATCACAATCAGTTTCTCAGGGACCAGATCAGTGAACTCCCCAGAGACATTGCCATCTACCAGGTGAAACTTCCCACCTTTGTCTGCTTCCAGCATTGCAGGAGCATGGGAAAAGGCCTCAACCAGCTCTTGGGTGGTAAAGACTCTATAGAGCTCCTCTGGTGAGGTCAGGAAGGTTTCTCTAAGGACATGACAAAGGACTGTGGAGCATGAAACAAACGTGGATCAAAGGTATATAGAGATTTCATTCACATAAAATTTTCCTTCTTAGATAATCTTTTAAACAAAGCATAAGATGGCCAACCTTAAAGATAGTTATTTACTGAAATTAAAAGTAAATAACTGTATATTATCTTAATAAGTGTTTTTACTTTAGATTGATAAAAACTTGTGCATATGACCTCTCTTAAAGCTACATAATCAATTGTGGTTGGGTGCCAGTAGGTAGGTGTTATTTCTTTACTAACTTGTTTAGGTGTATCAGGTAATGTTAGAAAAATACTTCAGTCCTTATTTGAAAGGCAGTGTTTCTCACTGCATCTATCTAAGTGGGAATAAAATTGGTAGAAAACATCGTAGATATGATAATATCAAATATCATGTGTAGAGTCTTATTCATTCCATTACTCATTTAATCTTTGTGACAGCCCTGTAATGATGCACTTTTACTTTCATTCATGATTTAGGAAACTGAGACACTGAAAGCTTGTGTATCTTGCCCAAGTAAGTGAGTGAGTCAGAATTTACAACCAGGCAGCCTGGCCATAGAGGGCATGAACTCACCTTTCGCACTCTACATCCCAGAAGGTTCAGTTCCCTTAGACCTCATAAAGCAAGAGGTAATTAGCCTGAGCATAGAGGTGGCAAGTCTTCCAAGTGGGATTTCAGTATAAGGGCAATCAAAGACAAATTTTGTGGCTTTTTTTAAAAAAAAAATATTTTATTTATTTATTTGAGAGAGAGAGAGTGAGAGAGAGAGAACATGAGAGGGGAGAAGATCAGAGAGAGGAGCAGACTCCCCATGCAGCTGGGATCCTGATGTGGGACTTGATCCTGGAACTCCGGGATCATGACCTGAGCCGAAGGCAGTTGCCCAACCAACTGAGCCACCCAGGTGCCCCAACCAATGTTGTTGTTTTAATCCGAATTATTGGAGACTTTTAAAAGTTTATGTATGTTTATTTGGGCTGATAAAAATGTTAATTTGTTTAATTGGTTAAAGGATTTACATGTGAGGATATATTATTTAGGTATACATAGTTAGCTTAACCTTTTTCTTAAGGTCCTGTCCAAAGGCTTTTCCATGACAAGCCATGGTCAATCTGTACTTAAATACCTGAGAATATATGGAAATATAAGTGCAAGAAAAGTAAGGAGAATCTTTAGGGAAAAACAAAAGTATAAGTTTAAGTTGATTTCCTAAAGAAACCCACAGATTAGGTCATCTCACATCACACAAATTTTTCAGAAAGTGTGGTATATACAATGGAATATTACTCAGCCATCAGAAAGGATGATGAATACCCACCATTTGCATCAACATGGATGGAACTGGAAGGGATTATGCTCAGTGAAATAAGTCAAGCAGAGAAAGACACTTATCATATCTGGTATATAAGGAATAGCATGGAGGACCACAGGGGAAAGGAGGGAAAACTAAGGGAAAGAAATCAGAGGGGGAAAAAGAACCATAAGAGAATATGGACTCCAGGAAACAAACTGAGGATTTCAGAGGGGAGAGTGGTAGGAAGAAGGAGTAGCATGGTGATGAGTTTTAAGGAGGGCGCATGTTACAATGAGCACTGGGTGTTATACGCAAACAATGAATCACGGAACATTACATCAAAAGCTAATGATATACTGTATGGTGACTAACATAACATGATAATAATAATAACAATAATAATAATAAATAATAATAATAAATAAAAAGCAAATGTGGTGTAAGGTAGAAAGAAAAATTTGGAGTCAGGCAGACCAGAATGTGTACCTGTTTGTGCTGTGACCTTGGGCAAGTTAACTGACTTCTCTGAGCCTTAGTTTCATAACTATAAAGTGCAACTAAAACTGCCTATGCAGGTTGCTGTACAGATTAAGTGACATAACATGAAAATCCACCTTGAACCATGGTGGTAGCTGCTTTAAAGCTGCAAATATCCCTGCTTGAGCAAGATCACTGTAATGGTAACTAGGAAAAATAAGTTTGTCACCAATCCTATGAAGTCAGCCAACTATGTATCTGCTGAGAATGAAAAGTTCTGTCTAGACTCTCATTCATGAGTTGCAGAATAGGATGCCCTCTGCGGTCAAACTGCCTGAGTTTGAATCCTGCATCTGTCACTTACCAGGGGATTGCTTACTAGGCAATCTGCTTCATGTTCTTATGTCTTAGTTTACTCATTTGTACAGTGTATACCATAGTACTCTCCTCATTGGTTGTTATGAGAATGAAGTCTTAGGGCAGGGACTTACACATGATTAGCAGTAGAGAAGTGTTTGTTCAATAAAGATCATTACAATGTATTTCTGACTTAAACTCTAATAATGGATTAGACTGGATGGTTTTTTAGTCACATACATTTCTGATATTCTTTGATTTGTGATTCAAATAGACAGTTGTTCCACGTCTTATAGAGGCAATCAGAGGTATAAGCTTTTGGATATTTGGTAAATACTATTTTAAAAGCCTGATTAATTCAGCTTCACGATGTTGGTCTGAAGCTACCTTTTTTATGGGCCCACAATATCTGTATTTTTTTTTATTGAAATCATTGTGTCTTTTGTGTATTTAAAGTGAAATAAGGCAAGTGAAATTTGAATTAATTATCTATCCCCCAAGATGTCTGATTTCATATAACCCCCTTGTAAGAATTTGAGTTCATGCAGGAAGAAAAGAAGAAGCCTGAGCAAAAGTGCAGTCACCTTGATACCAAGGATTGTGATTATTAACAGCAAAATAACAGGTTATCCTTATAGAAACAGGCGATCAGACTCGATCAGACTCCGAGTCAGCAATTTCCTCCAGTCTTTAAGAGTCCTGTCCTATTAGTCTGCCGTCTGTTGCCAACCACTCAGATTGCTCCCCAAATATTAACTCCATTCTCCATACTGGATTCAAAGTGTTCCAGACTTATTTCTGATCCCAGTGTATGATTAGATGCTGACTGAGTGTCCGAGACAAATGATGAGACACCTTGTCAAGGCTATAGTCAGTAGCTCAGACACTTCGTCTCATACAATTTAGAGTTGGAAGGTGGTAGCTGCATTTATTTCTGTTAAGTGAGCTTTGGAGATAAATGGCAGGCTTCATTTTCCAGCTTAACACTTTTGTGCGGGTGAATAATGGATAGCTAAAAGCAATGACGGTATCTTAACAAAAAAAGAATGGGAACTGGGATTTAGTTTCCTCCATCTGTCTAAAATAATATCCCCTATCTCTGAGGTATTATTGTCATCTCAATGGTACCCCCATTCATTAGACTTATTTTTGGCAAAACCTAAACATTTGAGAATCAACTGAGGGATTATTAAGTATGGTTCTGCGGAGTGTAGACCGTGCCATAAAAATTCATATGTTTCATCAGAAGGTTACATCCAACTCAAAAGTAAAATTTGAAACTGAATTTTAAAGAATATAGTTATGAATGAAAGCTTAAAAGGAATGTTTTCCAGGTGAAACTAGAAGTTGGAGTTCCCAAAAATATAATGTGATGGAAATATAGTTCAGTTTCAGAAAACATAGACCGTGTCTGGTTTCTGTGTAGGAAGCCAGAAGCAAGCATCGCGGAAAGCACTTCAGATAGATTTGCCATCAAGAGAGGGGAAGGCTTTTTCTAGTTTCCTACAAAATGTCAGATATTGACTTTCAAAACCGTGATAGGGAGAAATATAAAATCTTTAATCCCTGCCTGCTCCTCAGTGGTGCTTCTGTTGATTTGTGCTGAAGGGGAGGGCATGGCGGGGGGAGTGAAATGTGACTCACTCATAGACTTAGAGCGCAACAAAATATGAGTTTTTAAACTACTTGCTCTCCTTGGCCATTCCTGCTTCTTGGTTTAGCTATTAATCTAATTATCCCAGTCAGGCTAAAATCCCTAGCTGCTAAAGTTTGTTAGAAGCCACAGCAAGGGAAAGGTTAGTGGTACCCATCCCTTGATTGCTGAATGCCTGGGGTCCTTTTCTATGGCAGATGATGCATTGTCCCTGTGCCTGCATTGCCATAATCCCACCGTTCTCCAAGCCAGTATATAATTTTACAATCCTTCTCATGATTAGCATATTCCAATAAAGTTCAAATTTGTATAGCCTCAAAGCCATTAACATTTTGTAGCACATTCTGGGTGGCACATTGCTCATTCAGAAAAATGTCTGTAGAGGAACACTCTTCTGATATATTACACTCGTTGGTTCATCATTTAAAACTCGAGACATCCACCAGCATATACATCTTATTTAAAGTGTCAAAAGAGGGCAAAAAAAATTGCACTGACTTAAAAAGCCTTGTTACTTAAACTTCAGGGATCACTGCATCCATTTTCTCTCTATTGTTAACCATTTTTTCCCTATTTTTTTCCTCTATCCATTCACTTTTAAATGAGAGTTACAGGAGGGAGAGAGTGAGTAAGCCCCTTTTAAAGACCAGCATTTAAACCAAATTTTTTAGGAAAAAATAAAATTATTATTTGTCCAGGTTTAAACGAGTCACTGTAGAAATATCTGTATTCTTAGGAGCATCTTCTTGGCGGTTAACATTTTTGTAAAATATTGTTATTCAGGTAGGTGAGGCTAAAAACAATCGAAATTTCTCACTTTTGTAGAAAGGCTCAATAAAACTATTAAAGTCTGTAGGAGGTTCTGGAGTTTAAAAATTATAGCATTGATCATTTTTTGTCACTCCTTAGGAATCTATTATAGGATAAATCACTGAAGAATATGACTGCCATTTGGCTGAGTAGAGACTCAGTATCACTGTTTGCTTTTTATGCTCCTAAGGGTGGTTGGGATAGAATGGATGATCATCTCCTAATTGTGATGGAGTGAGCTTTTTGAAGGACTCTCCTTTTACTCATTTTGATAGTGTAATTGTCACTACCTGAGATTTATTCTTTCACTGGTTCTCAAACTCTGCTCAAAGCTTTTTAACAAAAAAGTTGCCCAAAGCCCACATGTAGAAGAATCTGTTTGCAGGTGGTTGGGAAAGAGCGTTGATTTCTGCAGTTTTATCCACTCCTTATGTGACTCTGAGACATTTAGTTTGGGAAACACTGAGTTCAAGTGATTCTTCAGTGGATTCTCTAAAATACAGATGCCTCTAGGAGATAAGATATGATCATATACTTATGTCCTAGATTGAAGTTTTGTTTTGTTTTTCTAATTTGTTTCTGCCTCATGGGATGACCCTCCTTGAACAAGACCAGTGGTGTGTTGACAAAGTGGCTAAAGGAGGGGTGGGGGGGTGGCTTATGGGATTGGATAGAAAAAGCCTTAATTTGTAGTATTTGCTAATTTCTATGTTGTAAATTCTTTATCATGGCTGATTTCAAGGTACTAATGGATTAACAACCATCTCATAAAGTTTCTCTTGTGAGTTAATGACATGAGGCTTCTGCATACCACTGAGACTGTAACTATTTTTGAAAAAGAAAGAAGGTAGTTTCTGAATATTTATATATGGCCCTGGGCCAGTAAGGTATGGCTGGGTGTAATGCTCTCATAAGGACAGCCAGGGAAGGGTTATGGTCAAAAGCCAATAAACAAAAGTTATAAGAAAGGAAATTCTGTTTAAAAGTTCAACAGGATTTTATTTGGGATGTAGTTTTTTGGACCTGGTATAAAAGCTGTATGGATGAGAAAAATTGAGGAAGATGGCAGAGGTCAGGTCTTAGGTTAATGACAGAATGTAGGCAGGCCAAACAAGAGGCATCAGAGAAAAGAGGAGATGAGCCCTAATCAGAAACCTAATAGGTCCACACAAAATCAAGCAGTAGCTCATTCAAAATGTCAAAGCCAGATGAAGAAGATAACATGTTTTAGACAGAGAGTGGCAAGTGGAGAGAAGACAATTTGTGGGTAAAGTTGAAGATGAAGCCAGGACAAGGATCAGGAGTGTTGGTACTAATTGCCTTGCTACATTTACGCAGCATCAGGAGCAAAGAAGACCCTTAATAGAGTAAAGCTGTATGGTAATATACACTACTGAAATACAGAGATTTAAAAGGGAACCTCAAATTATTCTAATTAGAGTGAAGACTTGCTAAACTATGTATGTGATGTCAAACTGTGTCATGTATGTTAACTTCTGACAGACACTGTGGGAGACTCATCATTACTAGTGTCCTCACTTAGAAGCCTCATTCCATTTAAGTTTTTCTTTTTCAAATACAACAATATCAAAATTGGCTACCAGCTTTCTGAAATGTTAGTAGCTTATGATTTCTCTGGCAATAGGCAGTGATCTTCAAATCATCTATTTCCTGTATGCTCACAGTGGCAGACCCTTGGAGTATGCATGAGCTTTTGTCCTACCATGTAAAAGTAACTTGTAGAACAGGAAGAATTATTAATTTAACTACTTACCAATGCACTCAAGATGGAAGAGGTCTCTTTTATCCCATGTAAAAGAATAGAATGATCAATCATTCAGTGGCATCTTAAGAGTGCTATGGGGATTCATGAAGATATTGGAAGGGCGACCAGTT
Source organism: Neogale vison (assembly GCF_020171115.1). Classification (NCBI taxonomy): domain Eukaryota; kingdom Metazoa; phylum Chordata; class Mammalia; order Carnivora; family Mustelidae; genus Neogale; species Neogale vison. Next base: position 91,829,502 of record NC_058093.1, on the reverse strand, counting down.
TGTTTTCTCCAAAATAATTGTTTAATAATTATACACAAAAACTAATGTAATATGTTAAGACAAAGATAATATTTCAGGGAACAATTAGTCTCTATTATAATGACAAGCACCTTAGATAATGAATTATAAGGAAAAGGAAATAGAGTTGATTTATACTCACAGAAACAAATTCTGAATGAATAACCTTATTATAAATGTATATTCATTTTTCTTATTTGATTTTGTCCACATTATTTCTCACTCTGACACTCTTTTTGCAATATAATCAAGCATAAAGATTTAGAGAAAGATAGTCATATTTCTTATTGGTTTGGCATGTGAGTTTCATCCCCAAACCAAACTGACTCATGAAAGCTGATAAAAAGAACTGATACCACAGACTGAAGATAAATATGCTATTTACAAGTGCCAACCTTGAGGGTCTCAGATCAGAAGTAAGTTAAAAAACAAACAAACAAACAAAAAAACAAAAAACACCCAAAACTACCTGGAGATATTAAGGCGGTTATTTTACTTCATGTATTTCGAGAACATAATTTCTTTTAAATGGCACTCCTCTACCCTTTAATTTGGACCCTACATAAGTTAAATAATATAGTTTAATTCATGGCTATTAAATTATTTAATTAATAATTAAGTATAAGTTTAATACATTTATATGTAGTCAAAGGGCGGAAATATAATGCTATCTTCAGTACATAATTTAAGAATAGTCAGAAACAACATAGCACAAAAGTGACTTTATTTTTCTGAGCATTGATAATTAATAATAAAACAATAATATGAAATGTAAAAACTGTGATCTAAGAAAAAAAAGAATACAATTATACCTATCCTGAAAATAGGTATATCTATGCTTTTTGGTAACTGGAAAAAATAGAAATGTTTTTGATTTTATGATTATTTCTCATTTATAGTGAAATGAGAAAACAAACCAAATAATTTTATGATTATTTCTCATTTCTAACAAAATGAGAAAGCAAACTCCATTTTCAGGAAATAAAATATTTTCTCCTTGGACTCGATACTAATTTGTACAGAGATACTAGGTAATGTCACACTTCACAAGGTCCTCAATAATTTATTGCAAATGGAGTATACACTTATCATGGTGATTTCACCTAAGATGCATCATATGTAATTCATGAAGTGGCTTTGAATTTCTTCAGTAGCTCTTTGAAACTGCAGAGGTCAAATTTCCCTGTAAGTATCAAAATTTTGTTAGAAAATAATCTTCTAGTTTCTTCATCCTTAAAAAGTTATCCAATCACCAAAAAAACCAAAAAACAACAACAAAAAAAAAAAACAAAAAACCCCTCTATTTGTAGGTGATCTTAATATATGAAAACCCATGCATGGAAGAATGGCATCTTTTGATAATGTTGTATGGTAGGAATGATAAGAGAGCTTTACCTTCTGTCCAGGTTATCCTATGAAAAATCTACTTACAATTCCAGAAAAGCTATGAAAAAAATTCCAAAACCATTAGAAATGATGTTTAAACATACCAGGGAATTTGTATGTAAGTTAAAGGAAATAATGCTCCAATCATGTTATTTTACATTGGAAGCCTTAGATTAAATGTAGGTAAAAGACCTGTCTTTTATTGAAAATGTTATTTGTTTTTTCCCCAGAAATACATTAAAGAGATAATTTTTATATCCAGAATGGCATAATTGTCACTTAAATTAATTTTCTTAAGAACGGAATAAATAAACGTACAAAGAGTGAAATAAATTTAGTTGTTTTATGAATAGCATTTGTTTGCAGTTGCATAAGATATAGGATTTCTCTGGAAAATTACATAAAGAAAAAAAACCTCTAGATAATGGCTCTACTGTTTGTGTAGTTTATAAATACTAACTTTTAAAGTTATAGCTCAAATGTAGATATTTAAATATTTTATAGATAAGGACAGAATTCCCAACTGTAAAACAGGAAGAATTTAAAATTTTTAGAAAATTTGAAACTTTGTTAGACAAAAATCTCTGAATCTCTGAGAGACAAAAGATGAGTTTCCATCAGTTTGGAAGCCATTTTGTAGAAATCTCTTTGGGTCTGTGCTGAACAGAAGAAACACTAAGGGGGCGCCTGGGTGGGTCAGTGGGTTAAAGCCTCTGCCTTCAGCTTGGGTCATGATCCCAGGGTCCTGGAATCGAGCCCTGCATCGGGCTCTCTGCTTGGCGGGGAGCCTGCTTCCTCCTCTCTCTGCCTCTCTGCCTTCTTGTGATCTCTGCCTTTCAAATAAATAAATAAAATCTTAAAAAAATAAAAAAGAAGCAACACTAAGTGTAACAACCTTGGAGTGATAAATAGCAGTTGGGTTTTTTACAGGATCGAACAATTTAAATTCCAGTCATTAATAAATAAAGGCCATAGTCAAATAATAACAATAAATGTGAATGTAATAGCAACAGCACAAATAAATGAGTTCTTGGAGGAAATAATTCTGTGAACAGACACTAAATCAGCAGTGATTACTGTCTTACAAGAGTGTATCAATTCCTCTTTTCATGTTACTCTAATATCCTGAGCAATGGCATTATGTATTGAAAAATAAAAGAGTAAGGCTAAAAATATATTTTAAAACAAACAACAAGAAGTCCCAAACTCTAAATTCCAACTCTTTTAATGAAAAATAAATTCAACTGAGTAAAACTGATCCAAATTTTACTATTATTTTACTAGTGTACGTGTGAGATCAAAAGTGCATAGTCAAAAAAAAAAAAAGTGTATAGCTCTATATGAATGGAAACTTGAGCCTCTGACAGCCAATCAGCCTCACTGAATTTTGCCTTCAAAATGGCCAATAAAATTGTTATGGACTGGGGTGCCTGGGTGGCACAGTCGATCAGGAGGCTGCTTTCGACTCAGGTCATGATCCTGGGTCCTGGGATCAAACCCTGTGTCAGGATCACTGCTCAGTGGGGAATCTGTTTCTCCCTCTCTCTCTGCCCTTCCCCCACCCCTGCTCATGATTGTGTGAGTGTGCGTTTGCACGCGCTCTCTCTCTCTCTCTCTATATATATATATATTTTTTTTTATATATATATATATATATAAAATAAATAAAATCTTTAGAAAAAAATTGTTATGGACTTACATATGGACTATTGACCTTATTGTGATGAACAATGGTCTTGATTTTTCTGAGGGACCCAGTATGGGTCCTTTGAGTTTTCTGAAAGGGGTTCTGAAGCCTCTGAGAGAGAAGGATGAGGGAAAAAGAAAAGTGAGGAGATGTGGACATCTCCTTTTGCAGGTGCCATTAGCAGTCTGTCTTAGCTGCTGAAAAGTTTTTTCTGGCAAAGACACAAAAGGCTTCGAGTGTTCTTGCTTGATTTTGCCCCAACAGACTCTAAACTATTGGGCTGAGTTCAGTGAAAATTAAAACAATAGTAAGAGTAAAGCATTTGACATTAAACAGTTGTCTTTTTTGAGTATGAGCATTTGACTTCCAAAACCATATCAAACATTTCATCTTTTAACCAGTTTTGAGAGCTACATCATTTAAAACATTGTGCTTTGCTGAGGATTGGGCACAGTAAAGTGCTTGCAAAGTTTAAGACTATAGATCTTATAATTTGGTTTAAATGCTAGGTGGAAATAGATGTTTGTCCTCAAAACTATTGTTATGTATTTAAAATCAGAGCATTGACTTTCCTCAGGTCTTGCTTTTTCAGTTTTACCTATTATAGAATATTCTATCAGTAGAATTATGCATTACCAACTTTGGTTGAATGAGAAGTAAGAAACATGGAAAAGAAGATTTTAAAATTAACAATGTATCTCTATGCCTTTTCCTGAGGTTATACTTTTACTCTTTAAAGATTTTATTTATAAATTTATTTGACAGAGAGAGAGATCACAAGTAGGCAGAGAGGCAGGCAGAGAGAGAGGGGGAACAAGCTCCCCGCTGAGCAGAGAGCCCGACGCGGGGCTCGATCCTAGGACCCTGGGATCATGACCTGAGCCGAAGGCAGCAGTTTAAACCACTGAGCCACCCAGGCGCCCCTACTTTTACTCTTTAAAGGCCACTGGATCTCCTTGGCATTTTTTGTTTGTTTGCCCAACAGTTTCTGGTACTTTTTTGGACCTCCCACTAGTGAAGCTAATTTCCTGTGTTCAAATACATATAAACACATGCATTAGACAATATAGAAATTGAGAGGAATGAGAATAATGGAGAGTGCTTATGCATTATTCCAGTTATCTATTCTATAACAAGCTATTACAAAACTTAGTTGCTTAAAATGGTCATTTGTTTTGCTACCCATCTTCAGTTTGGAGAAGTCTCTGTGGAGATATTCATCTCAGCTCCACAAGGCTACAGCTTTCTTTCTTTGTTGTTTTTTTTTTTAAGATTTTATTTATTTATTTGACAGACAGAGATCATAAATAGGCAGAGAGGCAGGCAGAGAGAGAGTGAAGAGGAAGCACGCTCCCCGCTGAGCAGAGAGCCTGATGCGGGGCTCAATGCCAGGACCCTGGGATCATGACCTGAGCTGAAGGCAGAGGCTTTAACCCACTGAGCCACCCAGGTGCCCCCAGCTGGGATTTCTTAACAGTGGCTTGAGGTTAGGATGGCTCTTCCATCTTCCAAAATGGCTCACTCACAAGGCTGGCTAGTTGTCAGTTGGGATGGAAGATGGTCAGTTGAGAGGTCTATCAGAGCTATTGGCTGGGGGCTATTCCTTAACCACCTGAGCTTCTCCGTAGGGCTGCCTTTACTTTTTCAACATGTAGGTTCAAAAAGTGAGTGTTCTAATGGACAGGAGGTAGAAGCTGCCATCTCTCAAAGATCTGGAAATTGGCACAGGCCAACTTTTACCATAGTCTTATTGTTGAACAGTCAGAACCCAAGGAAAAGAAACGTTGACTCTACCTCTCTTTGGGAAAGGTGTGGGGAAAAAAAAACCCTGTGGCCTCCTTAAATCACCACAGATGAGTTGTGCAAAATTTGGAATCTCAAAATATATGTATGCTTTTGCCCATATCCAAAGCTACAGTAGGTGGCCATCAACACAGTGTGATTTTTCTTACATTCAAATTAATTTTCACAATGGCCTCCCAGAGTACCTAAAGTTTGCTTAGTGAATTTTAGAGGTTGAACTTCTCTTTGCCTGATCCCTTCATCTTAACAATAAGAAGGAAGGAGAAGGGGAAAAAAAAAAAAAAAGGAAACTCGTGTATTAAATGCACAGTCAATAGCAACTTTCATTTGGAACTCTGACATCTAAGAGGGTTCCTTCTCCCATCTTTGGACTGTGCATTGTCTTCAGAAAGTTCCTGTCACCACATGCATGGAAACCTAGGAAATCTTGGTATCACATCACAAAGTAAATTTATTAGATTGACTAACTGTTCCCAAAGAGTGAAGGATCCTGCAGGAATGAAGTACATACATTTGGAAGGTAGAAGAAATCTTACAAAGATTGAAGACACATGTAAATACTTTGTGGCTAGGAAGTGGGCGTACATGGGAAATAGAATTAATGAGGTAGGAATGGAAGGAAACATATGGACACTGGGTGATTTAAATGCACAAAAGAGAGAAATAGAAAATGAATTTTGTGGAAAATTCTTAGGTTTCACCCTGAGGACAAAAAGAAAGGATTTAACAGGTTTTAGTTTAATTCAAGCACTAACTAGAATAAAAGTATAATTATGATATTTTGATCTGTAAATATATAAAAATGACAGTTCTTTTGCATATGAAAGCATAAAAATGATCTGCATTATGCTTTGTTGAAGAATAATGAGGGATGTCTTAAATATCACATAAGCCCATCTAAATGGTTTTTACACAGTATCTTCCTTTATTCAATTCTAGAAGATTTTTTAAAACTGCTTGAAATTGATTAGGCCAACTTTGGTTCCCTAACATAATAAAGCTTAGAAAATAGCTTTCACTGAGCTGCAGTATATTGTAATTTAAATTGAGTGATTTTCTAGCAGAGTCAGGTAAACGATGAGCCAAACTACAATGTGGCCTTAGGTGAACCTATTCTAGGAACAAGCAACTTATGTTTTAACTTGTTTTAGCAGATAAAACACAAAGGATACTGTTTATTAACCTTGTTCTCTGCAGGTAGAGGCTTTGTACGTTGTGGTGTGGTTGGATTGAATTGATCAATTTAGCCAAACTGACCAGTCATCTCAGAACTAGGGATGTACAACCAGAGCTAATTATGATTTAGATGTAGGTATCAGGATTTCTTTCTTTCTTCCTTTCTTCCCTTCCCTTCCATTTCCTTGTTCCCTTCCTTCTTTCAGAAAAGTAGAGCCGGTTTGCCACTATTTATTACAAAAGCATGGAGTGAGTCAATTAATACATTCAGCTATTTTTCTCTGGCTAGAATAAAAATAACCTGCATTATACACACTATCTATAATAGTTACATAATCCTGATAACTATATTTAAAAATAGCTACTGAAATATGTCAGGACAGTTAGCTGAAAATAATAGACACTGGCTTTTGCTGATTTAAGCAAAATTTGGATTTATTCAAAGGAAGTGCCGAAAAATGCCAGAAATCCACACTCAGATTATTTATTGCCAGGGATGAAGCCTCAGAATCCTGCTGTATTGTACAGCTGGTCCAGTGGTGGTCCAGGGCGCTATCACTGGGCTCATCTTCCACAGCTTGCACCACTGACCCACCAGCATGGAACTAGAAAGGTTGCAGGATCTTGCCACAAAACAAGCAAATTCTTGTGGTTTCTAGCTTTTGTCTGACCAGGCACAACCATGGGTAGAGCCAAAATGTCTCAGCTCTGGCTGCCATAATAAAATGTCATAGATAGAGTGACTTAGTGAGCAAACATTTAATTTCTTACAATTCTGGAGGCTGGGAAGTTCAATATTAATATTCAACAGGGTTTAGTATTTTAGTAAGGGGTCTCTTCCTGTCTTACAGATGGCTGCCTTCTTGTTATGTTTTTACATGGTACAAAGAGGGAGGGCTCTGTTCTCTTCTTATCAGGTCACTAATCCCATCATGGAGGCTTTACCTTTATGATCTCATATAAATGTAATTAGTTTCCCAAAGGCCCCACTTCAAATATCACCACATTGGGGTTTAGGGATTTAACATATGAATTTTGGTGAGGTGCGAAACTTTAGGCAGTAGCACAAGGTTCCCTGACATCAAATCATTAGCATTTGTGCTTTAGAGAAGGTACTGAACCCTTGGCAACTCTGAAAGGTGGTAGATAAGAAATATTTTTATTTCATTCTTCATCTTTCTTCCTCTTTGATCTAATGTAGGAGTTTCCTACTGGCCCTAAGCCCCTGAGAGCATGAGTGTCCTCTTTTATCAGAGTCCCTATTAGCTAAGTGTTTCTATATATTTATAATATTTATATAAATCAACTTATTTGTGTTATATTTATATTAATTATTTATTTATCTGCATCTCTATATATGTTTGTATATATACTGAATAAATGATTCCTCATGTTCAGTGAAATCTGAACTCCTATTGTCCACAAAATGTGCAATGTTTTTTTGAATAGACGTAGACAGTACCAGAGCCAGACTTTCAGTCACATTGGCCCTGACATTTTAGAAGTCCCCAAGTCTTAGGGTCTTGGCTATGAGGGCATCTATTTCATACTCCCCCCAGTTTGAACACATCTTTGTCCAAGTACCTTCCCCACTGTGGTTCTAGCTAGAACTCCGCCAATCCGATTCTGCTTCTGCCTTAAACTCATTTTTAGTACAGATGGTATCTAGGGATTTCATAGAGATGGGCATGATCTTTCACGTCAAAGGGGCTTTAAAAGTCTTTCCTGGCCTGAAAGCGAAATGGTTATGGCTTAAAATGATCACATTCTTTGAAGGAATTTCTTCACCATCAGAAAATAAGAAATTATGGGATTTTCCCAGGTATGGGAATTTGACTTATTTTTAGGAGCGTGGTAGCATTATTGTGTAAACAGAAATGATAATAAGAATTTAACAAATTTTATAATGTTTTTAAATCATATGTAGAATTTGATTCCCAAACTACAAGTTTTTTATTCTAAGTGGAGGTTTGTGATATAAATGTTGAAAATGTCTTAACTGGATAATGAAGCAGAACAACCTAATTTCAACTCATTTAATATCCATTAAGACATCACAAAGTATTTATTGATTTGCTAAAAGAAAAATGAGAGAAAACAAGAATTGATTGGCTATTCACCCAAAACTTTATTAAGCAGAGATGTAATTTAAAAATAGATTTTGAAAAAACTCTTAATTAGACTTAATTGACTAGTAAGACAACATCTATGGAACTTCAGTATATCAATATTTGAGATAAAAAATAATACTTTATTAACTCTACATAATCAAAACAAACGTGAGATGCTCAATTAACATTGGTTTCTTGCAAATTATATCCTGACTGGTAATTTTTCTCCGGTTTTAGAATACCATTTATTTTCTTAAGACCAACATTCCTTTGTCATCCCGGACCTCTGAGTCTGAGGGCTGCACATAGGCCTGCGGAATAAGTGAGAATCTTACGTGAGCACATTGAGAAAGGTATTTGATTGGGGGTAACTAAGTTGCACTCAGTAAGACTGCCACTAACAGCTGTTTGATCTTGGCCTGGAGCTTTAATTTTTCTATTCCTTGATTTCCTTAAATGAAAAGTAATGACATACATAATTCCTGAAGAATAACAGAACTAACATGCTGTGGCCCGCTATGAAACAGTGACAAACCTAAAGTTTATATAAATGCTTTCTCTAGTTTCTACCCGTTGATTCAATAATTTTATATTCCCTTCTATAGACTCTTCTCTCATTCTGAAAATGTATTATGTACTGGGGATGCAAAATTGTATAATAAAAAGAAAGGCAGTTATGCTAGATAAAAGTTGCACAATAAAATCATGGTTCAAATAGGAAATAAACTAAAATGTTCCATGATTTTAACAATTGATGGAATATTAGAAAAGAGAATCCATATGCCATTAATTCTAGGATTCTCAACAAACGACTTAGGAAGTACAACACAGGACACTTTGCAAAGGATGTGTAATTCTGTAACATAAAGTGTCTTGAACTGAGTCACATTTATAAAAGTAGGTTAACATGAACATCTTTTTAAAATCTCGGCTCACTGGCAGTCTGTGGTAAACAACACAGACCTGTTCACCATGGCAGACCAAAATCTAGCCAAAATGTAGCCCTTAAAATTTTTTGATTGTTTCAAAGGGGGAAATACAGAGTAGGAAATAAAAAAGTACTGGAAGAAATAGAGTAGCTCATTTTATACAGAGCAGAACAGAAATGCTGACTAGACTCAAAGGAGTAAGTAAGATAAGTATATTAAGTTACAAAGGAAACAAGAGCATAACTAAACGTATTACTCAAACAAACATTAGGAAAAAGAAAGAGAAGGGATGCATAGAGGATGGTGAATGAGATTATTGCTTATTTTGAAATATGGAGGAAATGCTCAGAAGCACCGGAAATATAAATAGCCTGAAGAAAGACTGATTCTGAGGAATAGAAGGAAGAATGGAAAAGAGTCAGGTTGAGATTGTTGCTTTTCATCTTGTTTTTCAGACTTAATAGAATAATGGTTTTTAAAAACCCTCTGCATAGAGTTACTTGTGCTTTTATGTATGTCTGCATTTTCTATATAGACTCCTTTAAAAAAAAAAAAAGATTTATTTACTTACTTGAGAGAGAGAGAGAGAATAAGGGGAAGGAGAGGGAAAAAGAGTCTTAAACACATTCTGTGTTGAGTGCTGAGACTGGATGCCCAATCTCACGACCCTGAGATCACTACCTGACCAAAACCAAGAGTCTGATTCTTTTTTTAAAAAAAAAAAAATTTTATTTATTTATTTGACAGAGAGAGATCACAAGTAGGCAGAGAGGCAGGCAGAGAGAGAGGAGGAAGCAGGCTCCCTGCTGAGCAGAGAGCCCGATGCAGGACTCGATCCCAGGACCCTGAGATCATGACCTGAGCCGAAGGCAGCGGCTTAACCCACTGAGCCACCCAGGCGCCCAAGAGTCTGATTCTTAACCAACTCTGCCACTCAGACACCCCTCTATATAGACTATCTATTTATCTACCTATCTATCTATCTGTATCTACCTACCTATCTACCTGTCTCTGGGTGGCAGGTAGACATTCTCAGAGGTGATACTTGAGCTGAATTTCAAAGAGAAAAAGAAGTATATTGGACAAACCAAGAAGAACCAGAACCATCCTAATCTAACTACAGGATTTTAATGGTTCATGGATGTCTTTTGGTCCAAATATAAAGTTCATTAATGGCTTATTTAGAGATAAGTAAGGAATAGCATGGAAGACATTAGGAGAAAAGAGGGAAAAATGAAGGGGGGGCTTCAGAGGGGGAGATGAACCATGAAAGATTACAGACTCCAGGAAACAAACTGAGGGTTTCAGAGGGGAGGGGTATAGGGGGATGTGTTAGCTCAGTGATAGATATTAGATGATTAGATATTGCACATACTGCAATGAGTACTAGGTATTATACACAAACAACAAATTATGGAACACTATATCAAGAACTTAATGAAGTACTGTATAGTGACTAACATAACATCATAAAAAATAAAAAAGAGAAGCTTCCTTAAAACAAGTCATTCTTTCTGAAAAAAGACTGCATTTTCTTCATATCTATAAAAATGAGTGTAACGTTTAAATCAGTATTCTGCTATGGAGAAGACAGAGAGCAAGCCAGAGTCTGGCATCCTTGGTGAGGGAGTACTTCAGCAGTGTGGGCTGAGTAGCATTTTCAGAAGGTGAAGAAACCTTCAAAATCCTTGACAATCTAAGTTTGGAAGTGTTAACACTGTAGTTTGAAGAGTTTTCAATGGAGACAGTTCTTAACACCAAATGAGACTGGAGTTCTCTCCGTGAGTGGCTTTACTCACAATCCAGCTTACAGATAAATAGACTGAGAGGAACCAACATTACTTTTCAGGTGTCCTATACCACTGGCTTGGACTGAGGCTGTCATTCCAGTGGGGAAACAAGGACAGAAGATCCAGTGCCTGCTTGTGCACTATGAAACTGATCCTTGGATTACTCGTCAGTGTGTCCTATAGTGAGTGATCACTTGACATTGGAGCAAATTAGTGAGAGCAAATTAATTGAACCTATAATTTGATCTTAGGTCATTCTAGCATTCTAATACGAAGGGTAGTCGAGATATTTCCAAAAAGTTGTATACCACAGAAAGATAAAAAAATAAATCCATGGAAAAAAGCCAGAGCTACAAAAACAACTTGTGAGCAAATAATTTAATAAGTCTTAAATTTAATTCTAAGCAATTATTTTGCTTTATGTTGAAAAATAATGATAGCAATTTTGTACCAAAGTCTAAGATATACTCAAACAACAACCATGGAAGTATGTTTGCATTTTAGTTTTCTTATTAGGGAAAGAGAAAGGATAGGCGTGTATTAGGTCTTGTTTAATAAATATGCTAGATATATGAAAGTAGTCATCACATTATAATTCTATACGTACATTGTGAGCCATAAAAGGAAAAATGTTGGAATTAAGAAAACACAACCAAAATACTCTTCAATATACTAACATTTAAATGGGATTTTAGGGGGTAATAAAAGAGGTATTTAGTAATAACAAATGTTATCATCCAGTAGGAACACATTAGTCACAAATACTGAAGTACCCAATAAAAAATAGTATAAGATATATTAATAGTTTAAAATTTAAAACACATGGTAAGACATGAAAATGTTTGACAAATCACAATCATTGAGGAAGACTTCAATTCAACCCTCTCAGCAGTTTCATGCCCCTATGCTAGGGGCACCTGGGTGGCTCACTGGGTTAAAGCCTCTGCCTTTGGCTCAAGTCATGATCCCAAGGTCCTGGGATCGAGTCCTGCATCGGGCTCTCTGCTCAGTGGGGAGCCTGCTCCCTCTTCTCTCTCTGCCTACTTGTGATCTCGGTCTGTTAAATAAATAAATAACTTTAAAAAAACACACTACAGGGGCGCCTGGGTGGCTCAGTGGGTTAAAGCCGTTGCCTTCGGCTCAGGTCATGATCCCAGGGTCCTGGGATCGAGCCCCACATCGGGCTCTCTGCTCACCAGGAAGCCTGCTTCTTCCTCTCTCTCTGCCTGCCTCTCTGCCTACTTGTGATCTCTGTCTGTCAAATAAATAAAATCTTTAAAAAAAAAAAAAAACCACTACACTAAATGGCTAATAGAGGGACAGAAATTCTGATACAACACATACTTTCCTTCAGGGAGGGAGAATTTTTAAAAAGACAACCCAATGTAGGAAGGATGTACACAGATATAACACTAAAGATGGTTCATGCAGATGAAATGGCTAGTAAACATTTTAATAGATGTACAGGAGAATCCATCATCAAGGAAATGTCTTTTTAAAAAGCTTTAAATTCATTGTCAAATGTTTAAAAATGTGATAATGCCCAGTGTTGCTGAGGATACAGAACGAGAATAACATTGTGTAGAGTGGGACCGTTATTACTAAAACCTTCTAGAAGCAATTTGCCAGTACCTACCAAAATTTAAAACATTCAATTTTTGAGCAGGAGTTTCAATTGCATGATTGTATCCCAATGGAACATTCGTATGTTTGTTTGAACATGCTACGGTAACATTGTAATCGTGAAAACTTAGAAATACTATAAACATCCATCAACAGGAAAATATCTGAATACTTGAAACAATTATGGTACCTTCACAATTGATTAAACCTACCTTTAGTGACATGAATATATTGCTAAGATATATGGTTAAGTAAAAGAAAATAAAGTTCTAGAAAAATGCATGTAGCATTTACAGGAAAAATAATATTTTCATGTAAATACCTAGAAAAAAGGCAGAATGTGTAGACATTGAATTCCTAACATTAGAAATTTCTGAGGAGATAGAAAGGCAATAAGGAGGAAGCTAATGAGCAATGTTCATGTTTTTCTGTGCATATTTTTCAGAAAGGATGTATTAGTGTTCTATTTGTGAAGTTAAAATTATCAAGCTCAGGCTGGAGAAGTGTTTACTTCATTTAAAATTCAGATAATTGAATTATTAGGGTGAGTAGTTATCAAACTAGTGAGCGGAATGGCCATGATATGAATTCAGGAAGGTTCATTTAAGACCTATTTTTTTTTGCTGCTTTTTGTTTTTAATCTTTGAAAGTCTTGAAGATATAAGGATTTACTAATTTATATTTTTTCTCACACTTTCTTTTTCATTAACTAGACACCTGTGCGTCATCAGATTCCAAAGGTATCAAGGTACCAGACTGAAGTTTGACCAAATGGTACATGTCAGCACTTTTGCAGAGTTGTCTCTATGTTCAATTTAATATGATAGCAAGTTGTCATTCTGCCTTATGGTCCACATCATTTGCATATGAGGGAAATATAATTATGCCTGGTGAGCATCCATTGAAAAGAAAACATTGAATTGTTTTCAACTCAATTCTTTTAAGATGTTACATGTCACAAAGATGTCAATCACATGCATTTTCTTTTTTTTACAACTGTTACACAGTCTGAACTGTTCTGCCAATAATTTGAGGTAATGAGGATTTTATTGTATGCTAGTTGAAATAAATCAGGTTTACAAGGCACTTGATAAAAATGTGAACATCATAAAGGAAAATAATCCAGTCATGTAACTGTAAAATCTAAAGGCTGTTTTGTCTGCAAGATTATTTGGAAATAGATTTACTATTACCTTATAAAAGTCTGAAGGTATTCATGATTGATGGAGAAGAAAAAACACTATCTCTATTAGGGACATGTACATAGACCTGATGTTCTGATTGAATTGAAATATTATTCTTGGCATAGAGCCTAGTCTATTCCCTGATGGTTTAATAGCTTGGGCTCCATTGGTCTTCTGTTGTTAAACTACATCATTTGCTAAATATATCATTAGAATTTGGAGTACTTGGCAACTTAGCAAATTCTAGACTAATTACTTAGATCTAATCCGAGATCAGATCATCACGAGTAGGAATTATTCATCTCTTTAATTATCTAAACAAATTCTTCCGCTTTAGGCAACTTTAGGAGTCATGTCAAGATCACAAAGCTCATTCCAATGTTTATGTTTGGGGTTTTATTTATGGATAGGTGACACTGTGTGTGTGAGGTGTGTGTGTCTGTGTGTGTCTGTGTGCACAGGCACTCACAGACTCATATATCCATGTGCTCAAATGTGACAAATATGAAAAGAGAAACGGAGATCATAAAAAAGAAGACTGCTTTCAGAATTGCTTCTTGTCTTCAAGAGGAAGTATCTCTGGGAAGACAGAATTAAGGTAGGGAGTGAGTCTTACTCTCTGTACTTTTCTCTTTAATTACTTTGATGAAAGCAATACTTTGCCTTGGTTGCTTCCATTTGCATGAATTGTTTAATACTTAACTTAGGAAGCATAGAGTCAGTTAGCAGGATCCTCTTGGACTTTTTGTCAGGCTGAGAAGTAATGTCTAGGAAATTTATTTGGTCCTCCCCACAAGCCATCTAATGACTGAAATGTGGTAATTTTCAGAGATAAACCAACCACCAGGAAATTCCAAGAGATGATGACAATAGAACGGCAATAACTACCATTCTTGGGTGACCTCCGAAACAAGTCTGTCTGTTATTTCTGTTGACGTTATTAAGACTTAGACCTAATGATCTCTGCCTAAGGTTGTGGTGGTATTATCAGTGATAGTGGCCCTAAGTATCCTCCCACCTCCAACCAGAAACAGTGCTCCATGCACTGAAATTGTGAGGATAAGCTTATTTGTATCAAAAGCTAGACAAAAAACAGGAACTCATCTAAATACACAATGACAAGTATTTAAAATGGGTAATTAGAAATATATCTGTATGAAGCATAGAGTGACATCACTTTAAAGACTGAAGTAAATTTATTGACATTCACGCTGTGCAGTGGAAGGAAAAGCATTTGCTACAGAGCAATTTGTGAAACTAATTACAGTCTAGTTTTTCTAAAAGTAAGATATTTGTGAGTGACTTCTGTACCGTAAAAAAAGTGAGGCTGAAAGTAATGTTGTTTGTGTTTATTGGGAGACTGGAAGCTATGCACATGCCAGGGCAACTTTATCATTAACTATCGCTTCCCAAACATCTACCACAGTACCTGGCACATAAAATGTGTTCAATATTCAAATAATTAATTCAATAATCAAATCATTAGAAAGCAAATATTTCAATGCCTACCCAGTAATATTTGGTTAACGAATGGGAGACATTATTACCCTTAATGTATATCAAGAAGCAGAACTGAAATAACAACTCATAATTATTAGAATTGTCCTATCTAGCTCTGTAGCTTGCACATATGGCGCCTTATGGCAATTACATGAGGTCAAATAATTGAAAGGACTTTTGAGACTCCACATGAGCCTTTAATAAAAATGAAGAATACAGTACAACAGGAGAAAAAAAGCACAGGGAAATATCAGAAACGTCCAAGACTCCCAAGCATGGCTCCAGGGACATTTCTGGGTAAGGCAGGAAATACCCTATTCTCCGATCATGAACCTGAAAAAAAACATGCAAGGTACTTCCATCTCAGGGGAGCCAGGGCACTGGTAAACATAGCTCAGTCCAAGCTGTGGAACTGTATCAATCAGGTGCAAATCATCAACCTACACATTTTCAACAGACAATATAAATGGAGCTGATACAGGCCCCTTCCAAGGGGCTTTGATCTTTACATTCTACATTCATCACTAGCTAATAACTTCCATCTCTGTCTTGGCCAATGGTCCTGGATATTGGTGGAGACAGGCATAGAGCCTCCCAAGCTGCCTGCACATTACCTTGTTCTTATTCAGCACTTTCACAGGGATTTGAAAAAAGCATCCCAATGCTGTCATCTGAAGAAGAGAAAGCTTCCCCATCAGGAAACACAGCTCCAGGAACACATAGCTTGATAAATGAATGTGAGCTGCGCGCTTGTCCATACTCATCCATAACGGTAGTTGTCTGCATGTAGGACACAAACTGTATATTAGTTTATGGTGGACAGGAAGCAAGAAAAACACAGAGGAACATAATCTGGACCCTTGACATTTCCATGGGTACCACCCATGCACTACAAACCAGAGCCGGTTATAGGCAATAGTCAGAGGCTCAAACCAGCAACTGTATTTGGTAAATTGAGATTTTGGTGATCTCCATTCCTGAGTATTCTGAACAGTTGATATCAAGGGGGTTTAACTATCCTAGTAACAATGTCGAGCCTGTTGGGAAAACGTGAAAATATTAGTGGGTGGAGAACAAGGCAAGCAGGCAATGTCTCAATGGTAAACCATTATAATATGTTTAGTGTGTAAATAAACAAATGATTATTGCAAGCCCCTCCTCTCCCCCGCCCCCACTCTGTATTTAGAGACAGGACACCTGATTCTGGAAGGCTTATAAGAGTGAGACAAGGTCTTAAATTTGTGACAACTTGATGCCAAGGAGGTTCGAGGCAGTGGTTCAAATGCAGAAGAGGCAAAGCTGTAAGTAGCAGAACTGGAGTTTAAAGTGAGCATTTAGTTCCAGCCACGAGGTACGTGCCAAGTTACCAAGCTGGATCTGACTGAATGTAAGCAGAGAGATAGTAACTCTACGCCCTCTAATTCTTGCTTAGTCATCCTGTAGAAATTGCTTTTTAAAATCCAGCCTAATTGGGGTGTCTGGCTGCTCGGTCTGTTAACCATCTGCCTTGGACTCAGGTCATGATCCCAGGGTCCTGGAATTGACTCTCTCAATGTTGGGCTCTCTGCTCAGCAGGAGGCTGCTTCTCCCTCTCCCTGCTGCTCCCCCTGCTTGTGCTCTCTCTGTCAAATAAATAAAATCTTAAAACAAAACAAAAAGACCCTTAATATCCAGACTAATTAAAATGACATTGGCACACAAAATGTCATAGCAATTGAGAGCCAAATTCTAATCGCTGAGAGTCTGACTCAAACCCTACTCCTGTGATTCTCATCTGTGTGACCTTGGACATGTTATTAGTTTTAAGCCTACTCTTTTGTTTTTGTTTCCTCATCCATAAACTGGGAATAATATTGGCGCCTACTTCAAAAGAGTGCTTTTAGAATCAAATGCCATAATAATAAATGCACGATTCTCAGGGCAACATCGGACACAATACAAGATAGCATCGAGTGCTAGCCACTATTCTTATTCGCAGAGGCTGGAGTGGAATTAGGCTGCCCCAGGAGTGGAGTCTGGCCTGGTGCCTTTGACCAAGCCAGCTGCCTCCCCTCTGCTGTAGCTGGTAATGGGTCACAGTCAACCTTTCCCTCTCATTAAGTCCCATGTGCTGTGGAACAATTTGTATCAATAACGCTCATTTAATGTTACACTTCCTGATCCCCTGCTGGCCTCTCTGGCCCCTAAGCCACAAAGATTTTGCTTTTTATGGATTCTGTGCAGTAGACTGATTTTTTGGGACTGATGTTTAGCTTACTCCTTTGACCATATCTACTAGACTTTTCAGCTTCATACAGGCAGAAATCACACTTATTTTACTTGCCAGTGGGTACTTAGTATCTAACTGAGCACCTGGAACATAGTAGAACTAGTGGTTTATTCAAAAGAAAGAAGGAGTTACCATCAGCACACAGGTAGGGCCTTTGATTTTCCTTTGGTAATAACCTCAGGTTCCCTTCTCTGGTACTAGCCATGATTCAATCTCTTTCTTAACTGTCTTCATGTCCTTAAGTTAACATCCTCCTCACTCCAGTTCAGTCCCTAAAATTCAACCTAGTGGGGTTCCCAGTGTGGGACCTGTGAGTGGGACCTGGACATGAGGAATACTGAATACAGCATGAGAATCAAGGAGAGTTATTATACCAAGTACCTTCAGAATACACTGCATACTCAATAGTAAAATAAAATTTGTTGTCTCATCTCAGTACGCTGGTCTTATGCCCTGTGCTTATGTCAACATGCATACATAATAAATTTAAGAATAAAATAGACA
Organism: Neogale vison; assembly: GCF_020171115.1. Classification (NCBI taxonomy): domain Eukaryota; kingdom Metazoa; phylum Chordata; class Mammalia; order Carnivora; family Mustelidae; genus Neogale; species Neogale vison. The sequence continues at coordinate 91,811,522 of NC_058093.1, read as the reverse complement.
GTTACTGTAGAGAACAACCATGTCACACAGTAATGTGATATGTTATAGAGGACACCCTCAAACAATATCTAAATTACTCAAAGACTTATTTGGTCTCCTTTCATTCCCACTAAGTATATCTAACCACCCAAAACTCATCTCAGTACTAGCTGCAAGTTTCAGGAAACACTACCATTGTTTCATAATAACATGAAGCTGAGAATGTGCTCCCGGATTATTTGGTAGATGTGGAAATTGCTTCTAGGAAGACGATCACTTGCCCTAAGTCATGTTAGAAGACAGATGAAGAGTATGCTCTCTTCATTGTCTTAGAATGTCTCCCTGGGGACTTGCCATAATGAAGAGAAATGCTTGGTCATTTCCCTTTGGGATATAGAGTGTTTATCTCCTTCCAGGTTCATTATAACTTACAGAGTAATAGTTGGCCACACACATTGGCAGTGAGGTTCTGTCCTTTCCTGTGCGGTATATCTTTATGCTTGGTGCTTCAGCTACGCCTGACTCATGTTTGGCCCATTTCCTTTTTCCTTCAATGTAAAGACACACAATTACTGGTCCTGACATTTTATGTGTTAAATTAGTTGTGATTTTGAAAAAGAAAAAAATTGCTTTCCAAGCAGGATGGATCGTTTACTTATTTCATCAGGCACTTGTAGCAGTGAAGATTGAGAAGGCTTTAATGCCTTGGAATTTTCTTTTTATTATGCTATTGAACAAATTACAGAGCTAATGAGATTTACACTAAATGGGAAATCTCTGCATCACCTGCTGTTTTATGGGTCTTAGGGAAAAATTGTTGATAATGTTTCTCTTTCTGCAATTAGACAAAGTTTTGCTTTTAAACAATATTTTCTCTGAATGTAAAATATAGGCTCACATTATCTCTTCATCGGAAACAAATGTGATATGGTAATTGAAACATATAGTTCAAATCAAGGGTCTCCTTACACACAGTGAAATATTTAATCAAAATGATGTGGTAGGAACTAAGTTTGATTTCAGGCAACCCAAGTTCAAATCCTGGCTCTGCTAGTTTTAGTTTTTAAATTGGGGAACTTGCTTAATATCTTAATTTCTTCAGGTGAAAAATGTATTTCTGTGATTTATATGTCAGGATAAATGTGAAAACTAGATCAATGCTTAAAACTTTGTAAAAACTCCCATAAATTACAGTGGTGTTGAAGTTGTCAAGGAAGTTAAAAACCATCTCCTTAAATAGATAGTCTTTTTTTTTAAGATTTTTTTTTTTTTTTTTTGACAGAGAGAGAGGAGAGAGATCACAAGCAGGCAGGCAGAGAGAGGGGGAAAGCAGGCTCCCCACTGAGTAGAGAACCCGATGTGGGGCTCAATCCCAGGATCCTGAGATCACGACCCGAGCTGAAGGCAGAGGCTCAACCCTCTGAGCCACCCAGGCGCCCTAGATAGTCTTTTATAAGAAGTTTTAAAACTTGGTTTGGGTGGAGATGAACAATTCTGTAGTATCATAAAAAAGTACCTGGAACTACCTTGAATTCTTCATTAGAGACTATTACAAACCATGAAGGTTTAAGAGGAAAAGACAATTAAGATAAGAAGGAAAGTAGATTTGATGAAAATGGCAAATCAGAAACCATGACAATAGCAGGTCCATACTTTCATATGGAGTTAAGAAATAGGAAGAGGATCTTTCTAAATCCGATGGTGCAACAGGTTGTGGCAAAGGAATGATAAGATTAAATTAAGAGATGCATACTGCTCATAATTCACATGGTGAAATTATTTTATTTGGAAATGCATACATTTCTTTTTCTGCTCTCTCAGACTTATCCAAGCCTTTTTAGTCTGTGTTATAAAAGTACCACCGTTACCCTGAAAGAAACCTGTACCAGAATAACAGGAGCACATATATATATACATCAGATCTTGAAAGAGATGGCTCTTCCTCTACCCTGGCACAGTGGTTGGCTTTTTTTTTTTTTTTTTTGAGTTTCTAAACAATAAACGAAACTACTTTCTTATTACCTTGAAATATATTTTTGTGGAGCTATATGAGGGCACCCGGGTTGCCACTGAAATCGATATAAATGATTCAATAAAGATACACAAGAATATAATAGAAGTTCATGTGGTCTGGGAAAGATAAGACACACTACATTAACCTTCTCCATGAGAAATAAGGCAAATACGCACATCTATCTAAATACCTCCAGAATTGTGAGCTGAATGCATTTTTATCATTGGCTGAAAAATATGTTGCTGTTGGAATATCCCCCTTGCTGAGAATTTTCTATCCAAAGCAAGCTGCCAGTTTTAATCAGTCCTTGGCCATGCAGCCATAAAGCAGAGAGGAAAATAAGTCTGTGAGTTTAAAACCTGCTGTTTGGTACAAAGAATAAAATACGGCATATTCTAAAGTAGTTGTGGTTTTATCCCGTGAAATGCCACTCAGCTGCAGAGACTTGGGTAGCAAGTCATCAAAATGAGGATCAGTGGAACATGGGCTGCCTGAGAATTTTCCTCAGAACAGGACCTGTTGAGTCCGTCCCTCACTGTATACTTTCTTCTCCTGCTTTTTAATTTTTTAAAACACTCACAGAAGTGAAATCTTTCGATTTTAAGACTTAAACATGCCTTACTTGCAAATAACCCTAGAAAAGATGTGTGAGAAATCCTTTAAGCATTCACTCAACCATTGCCTATTAAGCCATTCCGATATGTTCTATTGGCCGGGTACCTTACCAAGTCCTGATGATAAAGATAAAGAAAATAAGAGCTCAAAAGTACCTAAAGACTGCAGTAGTTATAAAAATAAATAAATAAATAAATAAATGCAGACACAGGAAGATAGGGTTAGTTTTCAAATGGTGGTAAGAAAAGGGTATTATGGCAGTGTAAGGAAAGAGACCATATCCAATTTGGAGATACCAAGAAAAGCTTCTTAAAAGTGTCATGTAGTGTGAGAGAAGAAAGAAGAGAACTAGTTGAAATAAGAGGGAATGAATGGGCAGGGTAACTCATACAGGGCAGAGCCACTGGAAGGAAGTAGGATCAGCCTTTCATATAGGGAAACTGAGTCCTGTGGGACCCCACTTTGGGTGAACTTCAAGTATGTTAGTGTAGCTGGGGCTTGGTAGTATACCTGGGAAGGGGACTGGGTGGCACAGATGACATGGCAGAAGGGAGCAAGGTTTATCACAGAGGGTTTGCTAACCCAGAACTCCTCCAAGTATAATTAGCAGACCGGCACTCTCAGAGTAACTTGGGAGCTGGGTAGAAATCAAGAATGTGATTTAGAGGGTCTGGGATAGAGCTTGAAATTCTGCAATTGTAGCAAACTCTCATATACCCCTTTCTAGTAGCAAAATATAAACTATATTAAGACCTTGTTCTTCATCTCATAGGCAACCGATGAATGGGTATGAGTTGGACTTTAGAAAAAGTACCCAGTTTGCATTAAAGTGGTTGTATTTCTGGGCACAATGCTTTGTTCATGATGGCTGAATGAATGAATGAATCAATCAATGGGTGAGAGTTTTTTCTTATAACGTAGATTTTAAGTTATAATAGATTCTAAATCTGTTTTTTTTTAACTGTAATAACTTCCATTTAGATTCTTTCTAGGAAGATATAGGTGTTAAAAAGTGCAGATTGTAGAAAATGTATGGTGTTGGACTTAAAGACAGGGGACTGAATATCATGAAATATTTTCTATCTTGATACCTCAATGCAGTATTTATCAAGGATTGCTTTTTATCAAGTACCATTCCTAGTGCTATGAATTTTTCCTGTGCTTCTGATGAAATAAGATTAGAGTCTGGGCTGTGGTTGGACAGTCCTGGGGGCCATTGAATAATTGCCAACTGACTGCTGGGAAAACCTGCTCATTAAAGGGAGAAGAGGGTATCAGTGCTCACCTACACTGGGAAGTTCCACTTGGGGAATTGGCCCTGCATGTTTTATTTGCTCTGAGCTAGTGTTGTCATGAAAAGTAGAAAGTGGGTATTTTAAATTATTTTTTATGGAGAGGGAGAGAAAATGAGAATGAGGGCACACAGCTGCTTATTTCTCAAGAATATTGCTAAGCTCAGAGCGTCTGAGTCAAAGAATTCCTCCCAGGCTGTTGTTGATTATGACTTATGAAAGGGCACCTGTCCGACCTGACAAGTGTACACAGTGCTGTAGGCTTCAACTTTCCATTAGTAACAAGAGCCCCAAAAGGTTAATTTGTTTTGGCACTTCCTGATTACTTTCTGTGTTCATCTCGTTCTGAGACTTCACATTCAGCACCTGATTTAGGGTCTCTACTTAGCAACATATTGTCATTTTCCCCGACTTATTGCTGGCTCTGGTCCTGTGATCTCTAAATGCAGTTAAATAGCTAAAATCAATTTTCTGTTTAGAGGGGCTGATGGCACCTAGAGGAATTTGCAGATTTCTCTTCTTGGAAGTGTTTGGGAGTCATACTGAAGTGTCATCCCAAACGGATGGAATATGGAGGCCTTACCCCATCCATGACTTGGATGCAAGTCCCTTTAAGTCAGGTGCTTTTGATTTCCTCATTTGGGGAGGCTTTGTCTTCTCAAGCATCCTATCAGCTGCAAAATTTTTGAGGAACACTAATATTTTAGTCTGTTTCTTTTAAACCACTGTTTTTAATATACGTGGATAAAAAAAATCCCACTCTGGGAACTCACATGTAGAGTCTCAAAAATAACAGAAACGTCTGTGAAAAGTCCTCGGTGGTTGGCCTGGCAGAGCACACCACACCCATGGTTTCTCATGTAGCTTTTGAGCCTTTCATTTACACACTACTTTGATTTCCCCGCACTATGTATAGATTCTTATCATATTTCCTTTTTCTCCACTCACACCTTTAGTCTTCCTACCAGAGGGTTATTGGTTTCGGTAAGATTTTGAAACACACACTTAGAATCTAAGAACTATCTTCTTGAAAGTTTTTCCATCAAACCATTGTCCCATGTTCATCCCCTTCATAAACCTCCAGGAATTCCACAGGAGACATGCACATGAACATGTACGCTGATCCATATCCCTGTAGTTTTCAAGAGGCTACTGACTGTTTCACTTCATTATGAATGTATTCCTTTTTATATCCTTTCCTGTTCCAAAAAGGACTGGAATACATATTGTGAATACCTTGTTATTGTAAATAACAGCAGTATTTAGTTACTTTTCCTTGTGTAGCCTCAATTTTGTCATCTGTAAATTTAAATATTAGGACAACTTGTAAATCTGAGTTTCTCAGGAAGAAATGATCATTGTGTGTGTGTGTGTGTGTGTGTGTGTGTGTGTTTACATACTAATGAAAGTGCTGACATTCTGTGTTCTTTTCACACTATTAGTGCCAAGGACTATATCATTATCTAGAGCCTTTGTTTCAGAGTAGAGTGTTAACTCTGTTGTTATCCATAGTGATGATTAAGGATGGGTTGGTGGCAATTTGAGTAGTACTTGGGTCGTCTTTTTGGTTATTCAGATCAATTTAAGGACTATGACTGGTTAGCTAAGTGGTATCTAACACAGTTCACCATATTTCAAGATTCACCCAGTCTAATAGGATACATGGGACTCTTCGAATCAAAGATCATTCAGGTACAAGAGCAGAATTCATGTACTTGGTTCGTGATTTGCCTAACTCCATCCACCCTCATGTGGCTCCGTTAGGCCCAGGACTTGATATTTACCCTGGTTGTAGTTCTTCAATTCCACACAGGCTTCACCTTTCCTTCCCATTGAACTTGGCCTTTGTCCTTGCTAATATCTTTGTTCCTTTTCCCTCTGAGAGCATTTATAAATAACTTATAGAGAAATGCCCTTCCAAACATGACCTGACTTCCCAAAGTTTCCTTTTCCTATATTCACCCAAAGAGTAGTGCTTGATTTCCCCTGTATGAAACCAGTAACTATTTAGAAAACAAAATAAAGATATATTCCGGGCACATTAGAAACTAAGCATTAACTCCTTAGGAATAAATACTAAAAGAAACGTGGACAATCTACTTATTTTCAAGCTCATCTATTTCTGTAAATTAAATATGCACAGTTTTTTTGTATGTCAACCATACCTCAAAAAAGTGGTTAAAAAAAGAAATATTTCTCATTGAAATGGACATTATTAAACAAACAGAAAAGAAACTTGAAAGGAATACATGTAGAAAGAAAGATCAACTATGTTTAAAGATTGTCCTACATTGATCTATGAATCCAATGTAATTCAAATAGAAATTTGACTAGATTATTTTTATTTATATGTAGCTCGACTAAATTGGGAAGCTTTTGAAGGATGGGGCTTTAAGTAATTATTTGTGATCTTGTGATTTCTAACAAAAAAATGTAATAATATCTATCATCAATTATCAGATAGTCTGCCATTTTTAACTCTGATTTAGTAAATTTCTGCTATTGTCTAGAAAGAAAGAATATTTCTATGTTCAAAGTTTTTAAAAAGCGTCATGATAGGAATTAGCCCTATTTACATGTAAAATTGATAAATACTAAACATGGAGAAAACAGGTTTTTAAATAGATGACATTGAGATATTTGACTAGCTTTTCACATCATTGTAACTTAAACTTAAAAATGAAACCATGGATGGAATAAAATTGGTTGAATATTCTAAAACTGTCATCATATATAACCTTTTTAAATGTGAAATCATAAAAGAAACAACTGGTAAAGATGTTGAAAACATTCATAGAACCCCCACCCACAGAAAACACTTACCACAACTGAGGGGGGAAAAAAAGTGAAACAAATGTGGGCTTTTTCAAAACTGGTGACATAAAATTTAACCCTTAGTCTACAAAGTTACAAGGATTTACTGTGATCCATAAGGGCAAGATGAAAAATATGAAACGAAATTTGACAGAGTACAAATAGTCAAAGCACGTTGGCAAGGTCCACAGGTAGAAATACAAATAGCCACAGATACGAGAAGATGCTCAGCCTCACTGATATCTAATGAAATAAAATTGATAGGAAGGAGTCTTTTTGACAATCATACTGGTAAATATTAAAATGATCATTTTTCATGTAGGTATATACTTATGCATAGCCAATCATCTCAAAACATGGTAGCTTAAAATAATTACTTGTTTTTTCTCATGTTTCTATAATTCAGGAATTTGAGCAGGGATCAGTTAATTTTCTCCAGGTGGCAGTGGCCAGACTGAAAAGCCTAAGAAGGCTTCCTTCAGACATCTGTTTCATCATTCTCCTTCATATGGCATTTCTCTTTCTCCTCACAGCATCTAAGAATTTATTCACCAATCTGGAGCTTATTTACAGCATCATGGTTGGCTTTTCTGAGCAAAGTAGAAGCTACTGGACCTCTTACAGTCTTGCCCCGGAACCAACATAGTGCCACCTCTGCTGTGTTCTACTGGTCAAAGCAAGTCAGAATCAGTGGAAATGTAATGGGAGGGAATGAGTCTCCCCTCCTGACAGGAAGGATGACATATGTGGACAGGGGTGAGAGGAATTGTCAGAGGACCTTTTTGGAGATTGTAAAGTAATACACAGAGCAGTGACAAACTCACAAACTTTCTGCAGTAATAAACAAGAGAATAAAATGTTAATAAGACATTTGAAATTATGTTCAGATTTTTAAAGTAATACTATCTACGCTATTTGACCACGAAATGTATTTTATAGGAATCTTACAGAAAATCTGAATTTATAAAAACAAGGGAAAAATTAGTTCATCAAAATATATTTTGGTTGAAATTAGAAGAATAAATCCAAATGCTTATCTTTGGAAGATAAGTTAAATAAAATACGGGTTCTGCATAATTAAATACTGTAAAACTTTTTATGTCTGGAACTAGCTTAAAATGGAAAAGTGTCCAAATTGAAATTCTGTACCAATCATTCTTATTTATTCATTGGCTTATTCAAAAAATGGCTAGTAATTATCTACTATGCTAAATGAAAACAAAAACAGAACACTAGAAGAAAGTTTAATCTGTAAGAATTGACCTGTGGCCTGCGTTTTCAGGATCTAGAATTATAACTTTAATATTGTAAATCTTAATTCTGAATCCAGAAGATTTTTAATTTAGGATTGTTTTCAAATAATACTTTTAAAATGTATATCTCTTGTGCACAGCCTGAAACTAATTTCTTTTGAAACAAAATTAGTAAGAAGATGATGTCCGTATTAACCAATTAAGACAGACCCATATCCAAAATACAATTATTTTGTATGCTTTGTATATTGTGTATATGATATTTGCATTTCCCTCCTGGTGGATGTGTATTTACCATGTGCAACTTTAACAAAGAAAAAGGATTAAAAAATTGTTTTTGGATTTGTGAAACATAATTGTGCAACCTTTCTAACGTAAATTTCAAAATCAGCATTTAATTAACATATGGTAAATTATCCTCTAATCATTACTGCTTAAGGACTATCGTAGTGTGCTGGCTATGATTCCTAAGAATAAATACATCCATTAATGGTAAGCTGAGTTCTCTGTTTTGCTCTCATCTTTAGCCATTCAAATCCTCTTAGCTCTTTGGTCCTATGGCCTGTGTCAGTTCTTACTCTACTTGAGGATTTAAGGAATCATCAAAAGAGAACTACCCTTGCTTCAAATGTAGGTTCATCTCCTTGCATTGGCCATCATCAACTGTGCATAAAATTTCAGACCGTGTACAAATATTCATCTAGCATTTGATTCCTTGCATTCTTGTCTTCCTGTTTATTATTATAATTTGCATAATTTATTTAAAGCATATGATTTACATATATATCCTTATTTATTTGTAACTAATCCTATTGAGTAGGTACTTGTCTTAGGTTGGGAGTTTTAGCAGCACAGCCCAAAACACAGGTTCCTGGAATAGTGACTCAATTGAGGGCATGTTCTTCAAGAAGGTAAGTGAGAGGATAGCACAGGAACAAAAAAACTAAGCAAAATTGTCGCTGCTGGTGACGAGTATCAACCTAATACCGTAGGAAGCTCCGAAACACAGAAAGTAGCACAGAGTTTTTCCTACCTTAAGGTAAGGTAGTTGGTGTTTTGTATCACTTGCTCATCAGTCACGGGCTGCCCCTGGTAAGGGAGAAGGGTAGTGAACTGTTAATACTTCCTCTCATAGTGGCTGGAGTTGGGTATGTGGTCCATGCAGTGACTCAGAGGAGGGCACCAAAGCACCCTTTACACAGTCCTGTCATCTGTCTAGAATGATAAATTTAGTAAGTAATGAAGAACCACACTATGTTAGCCTTAATCCTAAATTTTACTCCATTGTTTTCTAGACCTGGTGTCTACTCTGATCGCTGATAACTTGGCAAGCTTCTGGCTCCACCAATGCTAGTGTTCAAGTGGAAATTCTGCTTTGTTGGAAGCCGAGTATATCTCTTTCACTGGAGTGACTTTAAGCAGAATGGTCCTTGGTACCAGAGGATGACATTGGCCAATGTCCATTTCAGTCCATTTCTTCCTTGTCCTGGTGGGCTGTATTAGGACTGGGACGGCCAAAAGTTTGGACAGTCTCTGGGACAGTGAGAAGTAGGAGAGGATTTCCAAAGATTTCAAGATCTAACCCACACCATTATTTTTCTTAGGAAGTATAGAGCGAACTGGTCCTCACTCACCCCAAGGAATTGAAAACACAAAGAAGTTCTGAAATATCCCCCCTCTTCTCTGCAACTACATTAGGAGTGAGACCTTCAGGATCTCAGCCAAAGCTCTGGGGGACTCTAGGGATACCTAGACATTGAGGTGTGTGTTGTGACTAGGCAGAGAAGCATAGAATGCGGCAGGTAGTGTCCATATCACTAGAGATAGTGCATTGTCACTGACCCCAAACAATAAATGATTGGAAATGCTCAGCTTTTGCTCTCTCATCTTCACCGCCTGAGTCTGCTGTGGTGCAGCATGCTGCATACCGGTGACCAGGTAACAACATCAACCTATTTTAGCTCATTTCATTTGACACATCATTGAATAATAATGAAAGCTAATTTTAAACAGTCTAGCAATCTGCCTTTGCGTGAAATGTGTCCATGCCAAGAATATTTTCACTGTTCATTGAAAAATTTACTATTCCCAAGCATGCAACTCACTTTGATAAAAAGTGATTATGATTTAATTTAGCCTGCCTATGTGACTAGAAGGATCCCAACATTTCTTATGGAAATATTGTGACTTTCTTCCTGGAAGGGGCGTGCCTTACACTAACTGGAAAAATATTGGGGCGACCATCAGACCTATATTTTGTCTTGAGGCAATTGAGAGTGACCATTTAACTTGGCAGGAATCCATCTAAGATGAGTGACTCAGGTGAATGAGCTGTAATTTATTTTTTAGCCTCAATCACTCACTGTCAGTTTGGCAGTTCTCTGTTGGTAAATATCTCTCTTAAGCTGTTGGTAAATATCTCTCTTAAGCGCGGAGTCATTTTGCAACAGTGATGCTGAGTGAATCTGTCAGAACTGAGTCGTCAGGGCTAATTACCATGGTTAGATTTGGTAAGACTCCCATCTGTGGTAGCTGCAATGTAAGAGCTCAAGTGACTCATGAACTCATTAAGCCTAATGCATCCTGCAGTTAGGATGCTGTGACGTGACAGACTGACTGAAGGACCACTTTTCCCTTCTCCATTTTGCCTGCACACACTCCCACAAATACCCATTTGTCTATGTGTTATTTAGAATAAATCTATTTCCCTAGTCACTATCTCCCTGGGATGTTTAGAAGGGGAAAGGGACAGAAAAGGAATATATTTTGCCTCTGAATTTGGATTTGTGGCCAGACTACTTGCTTCTTAGAGACAACACTTTCTCTCCATCACACTTCTCACTGGCTACTTCTTCAGCTTAGTTTCTTTAAAAATAAGGGAATACCGGCCACCACTTTCTCACCAACTCTTAGCTCCTCTTCTCACTGTAACTCTTGTTCCAATTTTATACCTTCACTGAAGTTACTTTTGTCAATATAAACAATATCTTTGGGACGCCTGGGTGGCTCAGTTGGTTAAGCAGCTGCCTTCGGCTCAGGTCATGATCCCAGCGTCCTGGGATCGAGTCCCACATCGGGCTCCTTGCTTGGCAGGGAGCCTGCTTCTCCCTCTGCCTCTGCCTGCCTCTCTGTCTGCCTGTGCTTGCTCTCTCTCCCTCTCTCTCTGACAAATAAATAAATAAAGTCTTTAAAAAAAAAAATAAAAAAAAATAAACAGTATCTTTCTTTATAAGGACCTAGTTAACTGACACCAGTAAGTTCCTTGATTATTTCATCCCTTGCATTGTTTGATAAAGCTGTTCATCCCCATTAAACCAAGTTAAAACCATGAAACAAGATGGGATAGGGAGGGAGACAAACCATAAGTGACTCTTAATCTCACGAAACAAACTGTGGGTTGCTGGGGGGAGGGGGGTTGGGAGAAGGGGGGTAGGGTTATGGACATTGGGGAGGGTATGTGCTTTTGGGTAAACTGGAAGGGGAGGTGAACCATGAGAGACTATGGACTCTGAAAAATAATCTGAGGGGTTTGAAGTGGCGGGGGGGGGTGGGAGGTTGGGGTACCAGGTGGTGGGTATTATAGAGGGCACGGCTTGCATGGAGCACTGGGTGTGGTGAAAAAATAATGAATACAGTTTTTCTGAAAATAAATAAATTGGAAAAAAAAAACAAACAAAAAAAACCCAACCAAACCAAACCAAGGAAACAACCAACCAAGCAACAAACAAAAAATCCTGGATTGGTATATTACATTCTCAGTTGAATTTTCAACTACCTCTTCCTGGTTGTGGCTTCATGGTGCCATTTGAGGCATTTATTCCTGACACTACATCTTAAATGTTGATGTTTTCCAGATTTTTATGTTTATTCCCTCCCTTTCCTCATTCTATGCAACTCCCTAGGTACTCTACTAACAACAGTTTCATTGATGTGAGCTTTTTGCCAAACCATCAATATTTCGTTCAACAAATATTTCGCTCATTTTTCTGTTTATAACAGATAACCATAACTGAACATAACTGAACAGTGAATGCCCCTCAACGTATAATCCATTCATATCAAGAAACTTATGCACTTAGACTCCTAGATACATGCTCCTTGCTAATCTGATTTAGTGGTTGTTGATTTCTTTTTAACATTTGCCTTCCTAATAATCCCCTCTGTCATTTAGCCTGAATTTCTAATATCTGGCATGAAGTCTTCAGCACCAAGCACAACAGAGGGCATGTAGTAGGTTCTTAATAAATACGTGTTGAATGAACATGAAAAAGACATAAAATAAGATATAACAACAAGCAAGTGAAGTGAAAGGATAGCAATGGTACCACTCAATGTCCCTAATGAACTGGTCAGAGATGCAAGAGAGCAGGTGCTAAGAAGCTGAATAACCTTGGAGAAGATTCTTAACCTGAGTTTTACGTTCTACCCCAGACTATGAGGGTGTTGGACAACATGATCCCTATTGTCTCTTCTAATAGCAAATAGTGCTGTCTTATCCTGTAGTGGGGAGGGGGCCTCATTTCAAACTATCCTTGGGATGGTAGCAACATGACATTAAGAATCCTGAATAAGATGTATGCCCAGATATTTTCCTCTTTAATACCTTTGTTGAAGGAGTACCACAGAGATGAGCTTGTCAGAAACTGATATTTCCCTCTTGATAAAATGTTTTCATTATTTCACTCTCTAACTGAGTGGTCCCCAAAGAGTTTGGGTGTTTGTTTTGCACAAACTGCACAGATGCAGAGGCACGCATAGGAAGCTGTATCTGTCTGCTTTCCCATGGAGCAGTTGAGTAAAAAGTAAATGATGTGTCTAAACAGCAAACCAATTCTTTCTAAATATAGGAACTTAATTACTTCTCTCTTCATAGTACATGGGGGACGAAGAGTATCTCCAGGTAGTGAAATCCAAGTAAGCTTTTGAATTAGAAAACTATTTCCTAATTTAGCCAACTTTAAATATAGGCACAACTTAATTTTTCTAGCAAAATGCTTGAAATCTAAATGATGAGATTGTGTTTGCATATATTATTATGCAACAATGAGGTATTTTTATGCATTACCTCAAAATGAACAACAACTTAAAGTAGATGAATATATATGGCATATGCTATGAGAACAAACATTCTGCAGGTGCTGTCTTTTTTTTTTTTTTTTAAGAGTTTAACAACTTAACATGTTCAATATTGGATATCTGCCCTGCTGATCTTAGTTCACCTATAGCTTCTTTGACTTTCAGTCATGTAAGCTCTTAACTCATCAGCACAGGCAACAGAACAGAACAGAAACATGGGAAGAAATAGGTTTGAACTTTTCTGTGATCAATGGTATAACAAACCAACACTTGAAGTGAATAATCCCTCTGTTCTGTATCTCCATCTCTCCTAAATGTTTTCACTTGGAATCAACCATCAAAACCAAACTGAAATCAAACAAATAAACAAAAACCAAAACCAACAAAAACCTTACATCAGCATGTGTAAGGTTATGAATATTTTCAAGAAAAATGTTATTATTGCAAATTTCTCTTTTTTCCCTCATTAAGGGTGAGTTTAACATAATAATATGAAACTTAAAATTTTATTGCTTTTTCATTATAAATATACAAGTTTATTGTGAAAATAAATACCAAAAAGAGAACAAAAATTCTCTTGCTTTGCAAGTCAGAGATCCCAGCAGAAAACAGACGGCATGCTCATGAGTTTATTTAACGGATGATGGTTTAACAATGAGACCATCTACAGGAGTGTGGGAAGCGTGAAGAGAACCCGAGAGGGATAGCAAAGAACCCAAAGTCTAATATCAGTGGAAAATCATTATCATCCCTCTACTTAGAGGGATATGGGGAGGGAAGGGTATTACTGAAACTCAACCGGAATATAACCTTGGTCATAGAGTGGTCATCCAACATGAAATGGATTCACACATAGAACTAAAAACCAAAGCCAGGATGGAAGCAGCAGGAGAGCAATTCCCCCCAACCTTCCTTATCTCTACTGCTCATCTCTGAGATTCCTCTCATTGTCTGAACAAAGAAGGCTAGATAGCCTCAGAGATGGAGACCATAGCAAACACCCAAGGACCACTTAGGACAGAGGAAGGGGTTTGGGGGGATGGATGTAGAGAAGCAGAGAATCACCAACACACCACTGATCTATCACCTACAAATATTTACTGTTAAGTATAAATCATTTCAAACTTATTTCTTATAATGGTTGGATCAGTTTTATTTCCCATTTCTGAGAATCCTAGCAAATTATGATTTTGTGTGCACATGACAGTCTTTCCAAAGGAAGCCAAATTCTGTTTAAAGAATCAGAAGATTCTTCTTATCCTTTTGTAAGAAATAAAGTTGCTCTTTGTAAATGTTCTCATTTGCATATTACCCTCTACATGTTGAATAGGCTTTCTTTTTCTTTTTCTTTTTTAATAAAGATTTTATTTGTTTATTTGACAGAGAGAGATCACAAGTAGGCAGAGAGGCAGGCAGAGAGAGAGGAGGGGAAGCAGGCTCCCTGCTGAGCAGAGAGTCCAATGTGGGGCTTGATCCAAGGACCCTGAGATCATGACCTGAGCAGAAGGCAGCAGCTTAACCCACTGAGCCACCCAGGCGCCCCTTTATTGTTCTTTGTTACTGAATTACATCTTATAGATCAAGGACAAAGACATGGCCCTGGAATCCAGATATTCTCAATTCAATTTCTTTTGTTTTCTCCCGAATGATTTAGCAAAAATGTGGTTCATATTTAATATCTGGTACAGTTCTGAATCTTCATGGCTATTGACTAGGATGATGAAAAGACAGTACAAAGTTCATGTACTTGTTAAAGTAGGGATTACAGGTTTATCTCTAACCATGATGCTCATGATAATTGCATCCTACTTGTCTCTGACGGTCATGTGCTACTATTACGGCCTCTGTGATTTGGGAAGTGTGCTCCCACTTTGCTCTCAAGGAAGCCAGTTCTTGCCTGCAACTCGGGCCTACAGAGGACAGCTTCAACGAGTTTACTAGCAGTATTGGTGTTCATCTTGGCAACACTTCCCTTAGCACTTTAATAAATGGAATGTCTTCTAGGCCTTCTATTATAGTCAGTTAGTTGTTTTCTGGCTTTAGATAGTGTATCCACTTTAGAACACTCATTTGTCTGAGACATTTTATTTGTTCCCCCACTTATTTCCATGATAGATCTGGTATCTGTGCTTCTTTTGGCATGGGCCATCCCCTTGTCCATGTTCTAAAAACCAGACAGTATGTATAAGTACTGTATCCTGGGGGACTTTTTATAAGTTGTACTTTCAGGATTTAAAATCTTGTATATGAATGCTCCCGTATGCTCTCCCTCATTTTACTTCACATTCTGCCTCTTCTCGATATAGCATTCTCAGTATGTAATCCCACAAGCACTCTCCATTTTATTGCCCCAACATGTTGACTATATACTACAGCTTCTTCCACACAGTGACCTCATTTTCTTTCCTAGTGAGCCAAGGACTCCTTTGCAGTACAGGGTTATGTTGTGAGTTGATCCATTTATTGGTCTGATTTTCAAGAAGGTAGATGGATAGATCCTGGGAGAAGTACACATTATCTAACAAGAAAATCTCTGTGCATCATATTTAAGCAAGGGTACAAAGTTAAAGATTTTATAAGAGATGTAAAGGCTAGTGTAGACCTAAAGTGTTTAGAGATATCTGGGGTTCAAAATTTCCAACTTCACCAATCCAAGGTAATAATTTCAAGTCCCTGGGTCTTATTCCTTCACAACGAGGGCACTGAACGAACATAACAGATCTGCTATGGTTGGTAGTTCATCCTTTTCTGGAGTTCTGCTAATCTTGTGATTGAGTCTTGAGATGGAACATAAATTATTTTTGTTCTCCAGCTGATGAGATGGCATGCTTGTGGTACACTGCTAAGAAGAGCCTCTGGTTTTTCTAATTCACCTAATATTGATGATCAAATGATGCATGGTCCCATCCATCTGATTCCATAATCCTTGTACATTTTATCCTTGCACCTCTTAAACACCTGTAATATTGCAACTTCTAGTACATTACCATCTTCTGGATTCAAAACCAGTTTCCCCATTGATGGAAATTTTGACATTGACCTTAAGATCATGCCAAGACTTCTCAGTCTTCCACCAACCACTAGTGATAAGGTGTTCACTGCCAGCCAGTCAGGGACTCATTCCTAGTACCATGCCTGGTACCAACTCTAGTATGTCAGATTTTTCAGGTGGAAGTTTCTGGAATATATGGCAAGAAGTTTACTGGAGAGAATTTTCAGAAATAAGAAGACCCATGAAGGCTGAGGAAAGCAGGATTGAGAAGAAGGAGCAGTCGAACTATAGTCTAACTCCAACAGGGACCTCAGCTGCTCCAAAGGGAAGCTCTGGAACTGGGATGGTTTTTTTAGAGTTGTCCTGAACTGAGGTCTTTGTATCCCTTCATTCATCAGTTACAGGGTATGGCCTGCCCTCTGGGAGGGGCTCAGGTTTCTTTGGCTGAGAAAATTTCTGGAAAGGGACTCAGTTTTGTGGAATCAGCAACTAATCCCTTGGGAGACTGAAGGAGTTCTCCATCTGCAGCTGCCACTGTAGGCATTTCCTACACCAGTGGAGAAAGAGCAAGGATGTCAATAACGTTATTGCACACGAATTTCCTTTTAACTTTGGATAAAGTGATTGTTGAATAATTTAACAAACTATAGCTTTATGGACATTCTTTCTTATTGGCATATAGGTATTATCAACCATAACAGGTAAGACCTAATGAAAGGATTTGAAAAAAATTAGAAATTCTGCATCATTTCCTGGATAACACTCATACTGCTATGACATATATACTATAAAATTCTTTTTATTAATCACAGAACTTTCAAATCCTCACTCTTATAATTTAATTATCACATAACTGTTCTCCTGACAATGGCTTTTTAAACACAACTCTCTCACTCAGAGAGTCAAATCAATATTCTCAGGCTGTTTATATAGTCTAGGTACAACTTTAAGATGTTTATTTATCAATAATTGAAAGCCTTTGTGTTAAAACAATATAAAATATTCAAAATGTGAAGTAAATATTTAAAAACAAGAAATGATTCAAATAAAGTATTAAATAGAATAAGAAAGAACATCTTTGTAAAGACCACAAAATCTGGTATTTAGCAAGAAACAATTAAGAAAATTGGACTTATTGATGATATCTCTAAAAGTATCAAATGGAAGAAATAATCATTATACAAAGGAGACAAAATTGGTCTTATCCAGGTCACTACTAGTGCCTATATGCAAATTTAAGAAATAATGAGTATCCTCTCTAGGCATGTTTTCCTCCAAGAATACACTACTTGGTAAACAGTTAGTTTCTTTGTATGAAATAAGAAGTTCTCTGTATTCTAGATGGATGTAGCCCCATGCTGAGTTGTGTTCTTGGCAAGAAGAGTGTAGTCGAAATTCCTGTTCCCCTTTGCTCTTTTAGTTTGTTGTCCTTAGGCAGTGAACAAACGCGTTCAGTGGTGTGTGGTGGCTGTGGGTCTTATAATGGCTATAGTCATTTAAGTGTTGTGTTTGAAGAAATCTTGAAGGATTATAAACCAGCTTGTCATAGGGCCTGTATTTTTCAAGACTGAACCAATATTAAGTTTATTTGTTAAGATTCACATTAATATTTATTTTGGTTATCAAGATATGTTTTTAATTTCTTTTTAGCTATTACCACTTTAATTCTAATCATATTGTCATATCAGTTGGCCGAATAAATGATGGCTAAAAAAGGTAAATCCTGATAATAGGAGAAGAAAGTTCTGGTACAGGAAACAATGCCTGAAAGAGCAACTGCTTTGAATCTGTGAGAGGAGGGACCTAGCAGAGGTCTGCCCTAGAATATTTTGGTGTAGTGATAGGGAAACCAAAACATTCGTCTAAAGAGTTGGCCTGAGGGTAGAGGGTCTAGAAATCAAAATCCATACTTTACCTTACTATAACAAAAATGCCATTTTATTGAAATGATGGGGGATGATATAGCTAAGTCAATCATGTTAGAATATGAAGAGGAAAAGCACAACTGATTTACATAAAGATGCAGCTCAGGGATACCTCAAAAGATGAAAGAGGAATACAGAAGCACTTTTTCTCTAATTTAGCACTATGTCACTCTCCCCTAAACATTTCCAATCAAATCATAGTACTTATTTAATAATCTTGATCTCATTTATCACTGATTTGAAGTAACTTTTCTTAGCATCTTTTCTGTCTAAAATTTTTCAACACAACAAACATAGTTTATGCATCAGTAGTCAAGTGATAAGGTATAGATAGTCTGGTTTGGAATTTATTATGGCTATTTTTGAACTTCATGATTAATGTGCAATTTTAAATGATTCTGCAATGAAATAAAAGTAAATTAAGTAAATGAAACTACCCAAATGCATATTCTGTCAAATTATAAGGGGGTTGAAACACATCAGCCTATCATATTGTTGTGGATCAAGAATTCTTGTCCACTCAAAGGTCCTTCCAGCTGGACTAAGAATCACATTGAAATGAGACAAAAGGGTGCCTGGGTGGCTCAGTGGGTTAAGTCGCTACCTTCGGCTGAGGTCATGATCTCAGAGTCCTGGAATCGAGTCCCGCATCGGGCTCTCTGCTCAGCAGGGAGCCTGCTTCCCTCTCTCTCTGCCTGCCTCTCCATCTACTTGTGATTTCTGTCTGTCAAGTGAATAAATAAAATCTTTAGGAAAAAAAAAAAAGAAAAGAAATGAGACAGAAAATAGGAGGAAATAAAATTTAGTAGTGCACATATGGGAATCCACACAGACATGAAGATTCTAAAGATGATGAGGCAAAATGAGGTGTACATGTAGTCCTAAACTAAAGAGAAGAGGGTAGGACTTCAGGGGCAAGGAATGCAATTCACAAGGTGATACAAAGAGCAAATGTTTGGGGATGCTTGGGTGGCTCAGCTTTTAAGCAGCTGCCTTTGGCTCAGGTCATGATCCCAGTGTCCTGGGATAGAGCCTGGCACCAGGCTCCCTGCTCATTAGGAAGCCTGCTTCTCCCTCTCCCACTCCTCCAGCTTCTGTTCCCCTCTCACTGTGTCACAATCTGTCAAATAAATAAATAAAATCTTAAAAAAAAAAATAAAGAGCAGATGGTTGGTAATTAGATGTTTGCCCTGTCATACACATGGGTCACTTTGATAAATTTTTTTTTTAAAAGATTTTATTTGTTTATTTGACAGACAGAGACATAGCAAGAGAGGGAATATAAGTGGGGGGGGGTAGTAAAGGCAGAGGGAGATATAGGCTTCCCACTGAGCAAGGAGCCCAATGTGGGGCTCAATCCCAGGAACTCTGGGATCATGACCTGAGCCAAAGGCAAACACTTAATGTCTGAGCCACCCAGGCACCTCACTCTGATAAAATTTATCTCTGAGAATAACCCTTATTCGGGAAAGACCTCCAGTTTAGATTCTTCTATGTAGTTAGGAGAGGACAGAAGTTTCTCTGGCACCTACAGGATCTCAAAGTGTCTTCAGGTCAAATTAGTCCACGTGCCAAAGTGGCGTATTTGGGATGGGGGTTGCGGTATGGGCTGTCCTGAACCCTGCTGATATCTAAGAGACACAGTTGACATTAACAAATTATTCCCAACTCTCACTCCATAGGATCTCTAGATTCAGAACTAAAATGTGTCTGTGTGACATCCTTCAGCTTGTCGTGTCTTCCTGACAAGAAAACACTTTGTAACCATCAGAAAATAATTCAGCACAATATGGACGCATCCTTTTCAAACTAAGTTTGAGAAATGATTGTTTGGGTCCTGGATCCTTCAGATGCTACTGAAACCATGTTCCCTTGCCATCCACTTTCTAACATTGCCAACGCTCCTAAGATTGAAATTAAACATTTAGAAGCTGGACTCAAGAAACCTTTGGCAAGTGCCTTGTCCGGTTTCTGCTAGGCTATTTAGTAGACCAGATGCTAAAAGCTCTGTGTACCTCCTTCAAGCTGAAAGATTAGGATGGAAATTAGAAGCACTCAGTCCAGCCAGGTAGGGGGTGGGAACAAAGTTCATGGGTGAAGTCCAGGGTCTGTATCAGACCAAGTGGGGTTGAGTGTAGCCTGAAAGAGAAAAGTACAGCTCAGGTAATGGTGTGAAAATTAGGAGATCAAGACTGAATAGCTAAGACTTTCCAGGCTTCTGTTAGCAGAAGCAGGAAAGCAGTCTGAGAACCAAAAAGTCAAGTCAAAAGAGGCCAAAGTGTGTTAAACATTTACTTAATGCATATTTATTGAGTACATGCAAAAGCAGGGCTACCTTCAAGGCCTAGGCTGCTGTCTGTCATTATCCATAAGATATAGGTCACAGATTTAGAAATCTGCATGTGAAGAAGAGATCAATGGTTTTAGAAGGAAAAAAAAGTTTTTAAAATTCAGTACATCAAAGATGATTAGAATAATAATGCAGTGATTAGAATAAATTACTATAATATAGCTGGAAATACCTAAGTTGAGGATAAATGTCCCTTTCTTGTCCTTCATGTAACTTGTTCACACACTAGATTTATTGTTACTTGAAAAGTTAAGAGCACAAAGTATTCCCAAGAATAGAACTTTGGTTGTAATTCTTACCCTCTTTTCTTTGATTCAAGCAGTCATTTGGTCCCTTCTTCCTCCCTGTGTAGTTTTGTGATGCATATATCTTAGCTACTTAAGAGGTTGATTTTTTTTTAAAACCAATATGTAATCCTCTGTGAATTTTTAAGTCTCCTATTGTTCATAGAGAAAGCATTTTTCTTTGTCTTGCTACTGCATTTTACTGAAGACTTCATCTTAATTTGTAAGTAATTACTTCATATTGGAGGGAGAAAAGATACTTGCTTTACTTTTCTATCTGGAAAATTAATCAATACTTTCATTTGTTCATTCAAAATTGATATTATGGATAGCCCACCTGTGATAGATTCTCTTCACAAACCTCAAGAGTAGAAGTCATGAGGAGACAATAGGTAAGTATACAGCAAATAAAAAAGATACTGTTATATTGTAATCTGTACTATGAAAGAAATTAATGGTGATTTAGGGAGGAGAGGAAAATAGGAGAATGGAGGATACATAAAAGTAATAGAAAAAAACAATAAGGAGAAGAAAGAGGAAGTTATATGGCAGGTTGGATCATAGGACAACAATTCATCCTGGGAGCATATGAATGAGGCAGGGAAAGGTTTTAGAGAATAGAAAGGAATGTTCTTTTTATGGAATAGGCATTTAGCCCAAAGGGTTAATCTCCCTTACAGTAAAACTGTTTAAAGAGTTCACGCTCATTTTCTTCAAGTTCTAAATATTTGGAGTGATTGCGAGGAATTGCAATAGATTAATGATGGCTTTCCAGAAGATGAAGACATAGGCACAGAGCTAAGGATAAGATTTTGCCGCTCTATCACTGAACCTGCCCTAACGTAACATCACTAATATCCCGCTTGGATCCTTGTTCAATTTGCTCATAACTTCTCAAGTATTACTAAAACATTGAGTTGCATTCCTGTACTCTTCAATCATATTCTTATTTAGTTGTTAGCTTCCTAGGTTATAAAATAAAGTAAGAGAAATACCCACAACCTGAAGGATATTTATATAGGTGAACATTTATTAAAATGAAGACAGAATAGCAAAATCTTATACTCTTCTCCACTTTAACAGACAGACATTTTAACAAGTTCTAACATGCTATTCCAAAGATTGGGTGACATAATAATTTCTTTAATCTGATATAACACTTTGTCAGTTGGGAATTATTAATTCAGACATGTAATTAATAAATATTAATTCCTAGAAATGTTCTAGTTTTTGTCAGATGGAAAAATGCTCAGAGAATGCATAAATACTTCTATTGCTGGTACTGGAGGATGATTTATTCCTCATTGACTCTCAGAAAGCAAATAACGTATAATGAAATGGCATAGAAGTTGTCCTAATTTATCTGTTGGGCTGTACATAGCAGGAGGAAATTCCTTCCCTTGTTGCTATTCTGTTTTGCTTGTTTTCCATCACCTATGATTACCTGATGAGCTTTAGATATAGGTTAATAAAGTGATAGCTTTATTGACATATACTAGAATGCAAAGGCAGAATTCAACAAGAAGTAGAAGACAATGATCATTCCCCATTACAACAGAGGTCCAGAGTACACAAAGTCACATTCACACATAGGCAAGGCCCCTGAGTTTTCTCACTCTGTCTGAAAAAGGAAAGAGAATCCCAGATTATCCTCAAACTAGGTCTAGCTCGAGCCTATGATTTGGTGGTGGCAGCGGAAAAAGAAGAGAAAAACATGACTTGATGCTAATGAAGTCATATTTTGAAAATTTAAAGATACATGAATGTTTACAGAAATTTTTCTCTTTTAAAGTGATAGCATGTATTCTATTAATCGTGTTTCCTGTTTTCTGTGCATGTGCACTCACTATGTGGCCAACACTGTTCTAAGAATTTTATTTGCAATTTTTATGCAACCTTATTAGTCTGGTACCTCTACACTCTCAGTTATACAGTTGAGGAAACTAAGGCAGAGATGATGTAAGTCATTTATGCAAAATTAGCTAGGCAGTTAGTGGTGATGCTTGGATTCACATCCACCAGCCTAATTTCAAACTCTTTGGTTTCAACACCAGATATATATGACCTAAGTGCTATAGCTTAAAAGTTTCCTCATTTCCAAGTAAATCTACTCTGCATACATCATTTGGCCTATAACTCCATTTTTAACATAAGGGACATCACTAGGCTACACCTAATTTCACTTCATATTTTAGATCTTTGCTTTCTCTAGCAAAATCATTATTTTACTATATATGTTGGCATCCAGAATATTTCCTTTGCCATTGACATTAATTCTTTAAGATAAAATCCTATAAAGGTCTGACACATTAAACGTTTTCTAGGATGTTTGGATTATTCTTTTAAAATTTGACAATTGTTACTTTTTTTTTTTTTTTTTTTTTGAGGTGGCACTGAGGTTATTTTCCAGCTAGCAGTTTGGAATGAGTTCAGTACAGGGAAACGAGATGGACGAAATTATCAGTAATGGGATATACTGAATCTTTCACCTCTAGGCAACTGGTTTAGATATAGCCTGAGGTGGGAGAAGCAGAGAGCTTTTTGTCTGACGGTTTCCTGTTAGCCTGGGTGAAATGAGTTGGTGGTGTCATACCAGTTCCTAGAGTCAGGTATCCACATCGTAATTGGCACCAGATTTACAATCTCTGCAGTGAGTTCTTGGAGGGCAAATGGAATTATTCGTTCATTACTCTGTGGGAATCCACCAGACTAGGTTTTAGTCTCAGAATGAGAAATGTATCCCCTTTCCTACTCTTGCTATCTAAAATCCATGTACAAATAAATCACTGCCCTTTATTTACACATAGTCATTAAGCTACCAGGAAGCCCAGGGATAAATAAGAACTAAATTGTTCCAATGTCTTTAAAAAATAACTCTCTCTCTCTTTCCCCTCCCTCCCTCCCTCCTTCCTTCTCTCTTTCTCCCTCTTTCTTTTTCTCCCCTCCACCCCCAGAGACCCCAGACACAGACATACACACAGACACACACACATGCAGAGTCAGAAAATAATATGCAAAATAAACTTTAAATAATTCATATTTTAGAAAGTCTGGTTCTACAGTAGTGAAGGTCTTTGCATAATACCCTACATTATAAAGAGAGATAAGGAAAGAGAGTTTAGTGTGTTTGTTCTTCTACCATTTTTTTTTTTCTTCATCCAAGACATAAAAATCTTGAATTTCAAACTTAAGTCTTCCAATGGACAGCCAAAGTTAAGAAAATGAATCTAGTTGGTTTGGATTTATCTTCCTTTCCCTGTGTTTTGATACTATAAAAGGCAGAAGAATTTCATCCAGGATTGTATAATAATTTTCTGAGTGATTTGTTACATGTTCATGTCCCTAAAGACTCACTGGAGACTGCTTCAATTTGTCTCACTTTCCTGAAGTTATTCCATTAGATGGGCTTTATTTCAAACTCTTATTTTTGGAAGAAGGGCAGAAGAAGAATAGGTCACAAAATTATCTTCACAAAATGAAATAGTTTAAATTTGAGCACTTACCAAGTCATGGCTCAACAATCATTTCCTTGTGTTCTACAGACATACCCCACTTAGTGTACCTAATGTGGGATGGAAGAACAATAGAGATATTTCCATTCCCTTCCACCCCAGGCAATGTTTAAGATGAGATCAACGACTGCAATTGACTCTTTCCCTAGCCAACATCAGCATGAGAATGGCATTTCTCCCCTGCCCCCTGCCCCCAGCAACATGCAGTATTTTGCATTTTGAAAGAGAGAGAGAGTGTGGAGAACGTAGATTTACATTTCATAAGCATAATCAAAAGCATTAGGAATAGAAAAAACTTTAGATGTCTTCACATTTTCCAGAAATGGAAATTGAGTACCAGGTAGAAAAAGTAATTTGCCCAAGAGTTTGTTGTCACATTTTAAGGTGCTTGAAATTAAGATCAGTGTTTTGTATTTTATCACCATGGAAGAAATCATCTTACCTAACAGCTGTGAAGTGACAAATAGAGTCGATGATCCCACAAATGTATGGTGGGTTCAAAGATTCAACCTGGCCCATGTGAATTAAATGTCCAGTTTCTCTCCTTTATTTGCCAATGAAATAGATACATAAGTAAAATAAATAAAAACACCATGAAGATACATGCTTCTTCCTTATAGAAACTCCTTTCTCATATGGGAGCAGCTGAATGAGATGTGTCATGTTGCGAAAGGTGTCAATCATCTCCTCTCATCTTCTGGCTCTTCCACAAAGAATTAATCAATGGCACCAATGGTTTTCTTGCCAAACTCCCCTCAAATTCAAAAGAAGTAATCTCCCAACTTTCTTTCCATTCTGCCACATTTTTTTTTTTTTTAAACCTTCAACTCTTCCCAAAGAAGCTAGAAAGTCATTTTGGAGCATAAATTAATCTTTTCACAATTTTTCTTGGAAAATTTAACAGGAAAATGATGTGTCAATTGTTCAGTTATAAACTGCTGGCTTTTGAAATACAGAATATTTTCTGGCACCTGCAGTATGTGGTTATTTAAATAGTTAAATGAAATAATAATCAGTAATGAGCTATTATTTGCTCCAGTAGATTCTCTCAAGAGATTTAGGCTAGCAGCCAATTGGGAAGCCTTTTCTCCTGCTTAATTTATGATACATATCAATTCTTTTTAAAGATTTATGTTTTTTAATTTTTAACTCCAAATTTAAACATGTTCTCTAAGTCTTACTGTTATTTCACTGGCTGGTCTCACAAATTTTATCACACAAGTAGAGATGAAATATTACTCATAAGCAGAAATAAATACTCTGATATCAGGAATCTGCAAGTTACCTATTAGCTTCATGCTATCGTTGGACAAATGTAACAGCTCATTTAAAGCTCAAGAGGCGATCACAGATGTAGAGAGAGGAACCTCTAAAAGCATCAATGAACATGAATTATAGTCTCTCCTTTATAGCTAAAACCTGATCTTTTATGCTGTCATGTGCCCTCTTCCCTCCAGAATTCAAAGACACACTCTGGAGTTGAAAGCAGATTAATGAACCATTAATTGACTACACAAGAATGTTCTCTCCAATGACAATCAGCAGTTCCTTCCCTCCCCTTTTGTATATAAGGTTTCCATGTTCTCAGAAATACTTATTTGATTAATTGATTATTACTGTCATGCTGGATAATATGCATTTATGAGGAAGGAACTGAAGTTTTAGCTCTTAAGACAGTAACAAATTATTAGCTATAGTGGAAATTGCATTCAAGCAATAGCATGATAAACAAGTTGTTCTGTGTGGTGTATGTGTGTGTGTTTATTTATTTTCTTATTTAAGATTTGTGGCCACCTCAATATTATATCTTTGCCAGATATACTTATTAGCCTTTGGAGTAGTGATAGTAAGTGTGATCTTTTTCAGAGCTGACTCTCAGGAAACAGCAATCTGATTCAAGCCTGAATCCAATGATATATACTATACATGGTTATTGATATCTTTGTGCCAAAAGGCTCCCGGATCATTTCAAAACTCACAGAAATGACTTAAAATTATTAGAATGTTACCGGTGAAGGCAATCTAATGAAATATTCATATATTATGTGGGCAGACAATGAGGCTTCCGATGTGATTAGGTTTGCACCATTTATACTAGTTACATTCATCATATTGGCTGGTTTGGACCTAACGAGTTTCACATTTGAAGAGAAAAGAATATCGGTTTCCAGAAGAGGTAAAATATAAGTGTGTGAAGAAAATAATCTGGAGTTTAGAACTGGAAGGACAGACATTACATGCAATTCTTGGAAGGGTAGGCTTGGCAATGGTGGTTAGGGTTGAGAAAGGATTAGCAGAAAAGCCATAGAGCATTTTGGAAAACGAAAATAAATTTATTTACTAAAATGGGCTCTGGAATTAAATGAAGGCAGATTTTAACTAATGATCCAGTAATGTTTATGAAACATTAACTAATATTTTCCCATATCCTTCTCCTCATTTGAATGCATAGGCAGTTTTTAGATTTTCAATGCCTCAGCCTATGTATGTAGCAAAAGAAAAGAAAATGGTGCCTGGGTAGCTGGGTCAGTTAAGTACACGACTCTTGGTTTCAGCTCAGGTCATGATCTCAGGGTCATGAGATTGCACCCTTTGTGGGGCTCCGTGCTCAGGGGGAGTCTGCCTGAGGATTCTCTGCTTGAGGATTCTCTCTCTCTCTCCCTCTCTCTCTCTACCTATCTCCTTTTCTGGTACATGTTCGCATTCTCAATCTCTCTCTTAAAAAAAATAAAATAAAAAAGATTGGGTTGGGGAGGCAAAAGAGAAACTCCCTTCCTTGTTTCTGAGTTCCAAAAGCCTAGGGCTTTTGGGAAAAGTGAGGACTCAAAATAAAAAATATATTTAAAAAAATAAAGTTTTGGAGATAAATCTCATGTAGGAGCAAGGTCTTTGCTATGACCTCAACTTGAGAAACAGCAGGAAGGAAAATGTTTTCTCTGGAGTAAAGGAAGTCAGAGAAAAAAATCTGAAGAACGTAGATGTGATAGGTCTAAACGTCCAGGAGGCAGTGCCTGAGAGGGAGATAATTATAGGAGTACCGACACAGAAGCTGGGAGCAGGCAGGAAGCACCATGACAGCAGGTGGGAACTGTGTACATAAAGGCAGAATAGTAAGAACCAGGCCACACAGCCAGGAGAAGCAGGACTTGGAGACCACAGTCCCCTAAAAGTCCAAACTTACCTCAACTCCATCACATCTTCACCCATTGTCTCCTTGATATGCTAGCTCATAAATTTAGTGACTTAATTGGAAACTGGAGTAACCCAGTCTCTTGGAAGTGACAAGAATTCTATACCAAATTCTACATATAAATATTTAAGAAACATCTGAGTTTTTCTAGAATCACATTTTTTTTTAAAGATTTTATTTATTTATTTGACAGAGAGAAATCACAAGTAAACGGGGAGGCAGGCAGAGAGAGAGAGAGGGAAGCAGGCTCCCCGCTGAGCAGAGAGCCCGATGTGGGACTCAATCCCAGGACCCTGAGATAATGACCCGAGCCGAAGGCAGCGGCTTAACCCACTGAGCCACCCAGGCGCCCCTAGAATCACATTTTTTATTGCTATAAAACCTCATAGAATACACAGAGAAAAATGATAGACCATCTCAAAAGCTAGTGGGCAAGAGGTAAGGATTTGAAAGGTAAATTAATTCAAGAGGTTCTGTGTAGGCAGCATCGATATTTGACAATTATAATTTTAACACTTTTCTTGTATTTAATTCTACAAATTACCTGCGTGTTTGGGCACATGTTCAAATAAGCTTTTAAGTATTTCTCATAAGTCACAATTACTTACTAATAGGAAAATGACCATAAAACACTCCTTTTCGTCAGAGCTGCCTCCACTTTCCTTTACAATCATTTCATTCTGTTTCCATCTGTTCTGATCTCTGCTGCTTTGGAAGGTTCTTCTCTAAGAACAGCTTGTTTCTGCAGGCAGGAAAGTTCGATTTTGAATGAGAGACAAGAAGCCATGGAAAAGTCTTAAGCCCACTCTTCATATGCACTGGGTTCTTATGCCCTGTTTTAGCTCATTCAGTTGCTGGCATTGGTCATAGAAATTACAACTCAAACATGGTGAAAACAGAAAGTGATGATTAAAAAAAAAAAAAAGCATTTACTATGAACTGCGAGAACTAAAATCATTATCATGCGTTTTTTGCTTTTTGTTTTTTTTTGGTTCGAACAAAACCTTGTTTATTCAATGGAAAGGCAGATATTCTCTCACTATTAATTAATTGTGACCTGCTTACACCAGTGGATCAATTTAACCATCAGATTCTCAAGCTTAGTATTGTTTCTGATGGTTAATTGACTGGTAGCTAGATGATTTATGGGCATCTTTCTCATGAAATAAATTTGCATTTATGTTTGCTTTTCTTTCCTTTTTTTAAATTCACTCCAGCCTTTATTTCCTTGAGAATTATCTATATCTTATTTTTAAGTGACCTTAGATTTCTCACCTGGGTGGGTATTTTTATTTTTATTTTATTTTATTTATCTATTTTTTTTAATTTTCTTATTTATTTATTATTTATTATTATTTATTATTTATTATTTATTTATTATTATTTATTATTGGGAAAACAAACAGGGGGAGTGGGGAGAGAGAGAAGCAGGCTTCCTGCTGAGCAGGGAGCCGGATGTGGGACTTGATCCCAGCGCTCTGGGATCATGACCTGAGCTGAAGGCAGATGCTTAACAACTGAGTTACCCAGGTGCCCCAGGGGTGGGTATTTTTAATTTGACTTTTCTCTTTGGTTGATTTTTGAAGGAGTCTTCTTCCTCTCCAGAGCTTCTTGCTTCTGCTTTACTGTTATTTTGGTCTATCTTAGGGAGGACAGTTGCAAGTATGAGAGTCTTCTGGGACTCCTGTTCTCATCATGGGGTGAGAAGGAGAGAAAGCTTGACTTAGAAAACAGCTTGTTCTAATGGCTGCAACACTTGCTCAGGGAAAAATTCAAGTTAACATCTCACAGTTTCTGCTTTGCCCTCCTCCCCACCGGGTTCCAATTAGTTCAAAGTACGTTTTGTGTAGCACTGTTTATAAGCCATCAGGGAAATGATATTCGCTCTCTGCCAGCAACAACAACGTTTAAATACAGATGCAACCAGAATGAGCCAGTTTCCACCCCAGAAAAAGACTTCATTGCATGAGCTCTACATAATAATATGCTGTTAGTGCTGCCATAATTTCTCTAATTATTGCTTCATGCATCCTTACATTACAACCTCAAAAAAAGTATATGTTGAGAAATTCACCAATGGTTTCATTATTTGTACACCAGTTTTTTCAAACTGACTATCATCACATGATTCATTTTGATGTGAGTTTTGGCATTTTCTTATAGTGAAAATGAACAAACCTTTCCAAGTTGCATGATCAAGCAGCAATTCTAAAGACAAAGACTGAAAAACCTGCCCTACTCGCCTCAGACTTCCCCAGAAAGATTCTCCAGGGACAGAGAAAAACTTAGCAGAGATGGATACCTTGGGACTGTTACATAAATCTCAACTGGGGGAGGGTTACCAGAACAATGGGGAACACAACGATAAAACAGTTATAGGCAGAGCTTTAAAACAGTTGGATTAACCTGATGTTTTAATTAAGATTTAAATACTGAATTCTTCCAAACATGCCTTCTGGAAATGTATCATATTTGTTAGGATGCAAGTATATTATTCTGTGAGCCTGAGTAATCCCCAAAGAACCAAGTCCCAAGAATAAAGGTGGATGCTGCTCAGTTAGTTTATCTTGACTCGGCCTGTGCTGGAAAAAACAAGGACTTTTTCATAAACCTTCATTGAACCATAAGTTTCTGCTAAGGAAAAGTGTACTAGAGTAGTAAGGTACAGAATTCCTAGAATCTAATAAACCTCATCTAGTAACCCTGGAAGCTTCAATAAGTGGTTTCATTTTTTCAACCTCAATTCTATGGCCACATAAATGTTAGCAGGATAAATGAAATAATTTTTTAAAGATTTATTTATTTATTTTGAGAGAGGGAGCAAGGGAATGGGGACGGGGTGCAGAGGGAGAGGGAGCGAGAATCCCAAGCACATTCTGTGCAGAGTACAGAGCCAGACACGAGGCTGCATCTCATGACACTGAGATCATGACCTGAGCTGAAACCAAGAGTTGGATACTTAAAGGACTGTGCCATCCAAGTGCCCCTAAATGAAATAAATTTTTAAAGTGCATACCACATAGTTTGTCCTCCTTAAAAGGAAATTATTTTAATTCTTTTTATTATGATTTTCATATGGCTTATTATTATCACGTGGATGATATAAAATGCCTTTGTGCTTTATCTTTTATTTGCCCCGATATGGTGAAAAGAAAGAGAGAAGGCACTTGGAAAACCATAAAATGTCTGTCATATTATATTTTATGTCATTGTACACCCTTTCTGTTTTATTTTTACCCACTCCAGCACAAACATTTAAAATTTTCTACAATTTACAGAAGTTTAATTTGGTTAAAGAAAAACATAAAACTCACTTCACACACACACACACACACACACACACACACACACACATCTTTTTGGTCTGTTCTCTAGACTTCGTTTTGCTTTAAATCCAAAGCAATTTTAAGTGAAGTAAGTCAGTCAGGGAAAGATAAATACCATATGATTTCACTCATATATGGAATCTCAAAAACAAAACAGATGAACATGGGGGGAGGGAGGAGAGATGCAAATCAAGAAACAGACTCTTAACTATAGAGAACAAACTGAGGGGTGCTGGAGGGAAGGTGGGTGGAGGGAGGGGTTAACTGAGTGATGGGGATTAAGGAGGGCACTTGGGATGAGCACTGGGTGTTCTGTGCCAGTGATGAATCACTAAATTCTATACCTGAAACGAATATTACACTGTATGTTAAGTAACCAGAATTTAAATAACTATTTGAAAAAGAAAAACAAATCAAAAGCAATTTTAATGACATGATTAGTTATATGGCTTCAAAAGTATGTTTGGGCACTTTGTCTTTACAGTTATCTGGTGATTACAGATCCTGTTTTTCTCTGAAGACAGGGTTAAAAGGAAAGCATAGAAAAGGATAGATTTTCATGCATACATTCTGCCCTCTGGAGTGTCCTGTTCTGTTTGCTTAGTACATTAAAAGTGGAAGTGATGGTGATGGTATTCCTTAACTCTACTCCATGGCTCTTTGCTGTCTAGATTAAAGCTGAAATGAGTTCAAAAATAGCCTGGACATAACTGTGACATAGATCACTTTTTATGGTTCCCTTCTCCTCTTCTACGGGCAACTCTCTCTTTCCATTGACTCTTTAGCAATTCTGGAACAATCATGCCGTTGCCAAGATGCCCATGCCTCCCACTCTGATGAGCCATTCACTTTTGATAATATCTAAAGCCTTAAATTTGCCTTTTCTCCTTTCCTACCCCCAATGTAAACCAAGCAGGATATATTCCTTCAGGGATGTGTTTTAATTTATGCCGAGACATTGATGAATCAACAGCTAATGAGTCACATTTCAAGACAACTTTCTCATCTCAGCTTCGCCTCTTTGTGAGAATTTCAAACATTTGTGAGAAGAATAAAGGAGGATTTAGGACAGATGCTTCAGAATTCATTTATTCATGAATTTATTTTTCAAATACATTGTTACTGAGCATTTGAAGTGTGGCATTGCCAGATGAACTCACATGTAGAAGTGTAGGATCAACGAACCTAAACTTTAACCTGTAATGTAGTGAGTTAACACTGAAAAGGGAAATAAGACCTTTTTAAATAGATGAAAGAGACCCAAGGGGAGATTCCATCAAGTGGAAAAATATAGCCCACTGAACAGAATTACCAGAATCCTGATCAGATAGATAGATACAGATAGATGGCTAGATAGATGATAGATAGATAGATAATTGAGATATAGATTCTAGGTTTTTGTTCATTAGTCATTAAAGACAGAATCTTAAAGACACTAGCTTTGAAATATTTGAAATGTGTTCAGACTACAAAAGTAAAAGTATATCCCTAAACATTTGCCCATTGAATGAATATCTTCCTAACTCTTTAAAATAATCATCTTTTCATTCAGTGAAATGCCTTGCAGACATCTTTAAGGTCTTATTAAAACCAAGTTAGAAACAATTGCACACACACTGCACAAATTAAGGGAAAAAGCTTGGAGGTACTCATTCCATATTAGAATATCATTGTCACACTTTGTAAGTATCAAGAACAGTTTATCTTCATGATCCTTTCAGAATTACCCACACTCCTTAGGCAATGACATTTTAAAGAGGGTTTTGCTGAGAATAAAAGGCTTTTGATGAAAGAAGCTAATTTATATCAGGATTGCACATTCCAAAAAAGTAGCCGTCTGGAATTCACATTGTTTTACCATTGATATTAGCTGTGCCTCAAATAAAAGCCTGTCCTTGTGGCCTTCATCTTCTAGCATTCTAGGCCTACATAAAAACACAAAATATTTCAAACACTTAATAAATATTTAAGATGGAAAGAACTTTTGTCATCACCTGGTCTAATATTTCACTTTACAAATTGAACCCAACAAAGATAGATGACTTCTCATGGGTCATAGAGCTAATGCAGAGCCATGATTAAAACTCTCAGTATACTCTTCCAATGATCCATGCTCTGACACTCATTTTGATTCATCTCTTCATGCTACCATGTTAGTATCATAGCAAAATGAATGTAGATATTTTCATCTGTGAAAGGGGAATTGTGGAACATAATGATGCTAATTTCTGAAGAAAGATCAGATAAAAACAAATTTATGGTCAAGGGATACATTCTACATGTTTATTTTAATGGTTTGCCAGTCTATTGATTTTTAGTTGGTAAACAAACTGAGAAATGGTCATTGTATTAGTCAGCGTTATCCAGAAAGGCAAAACCAGTAAGTTGGAGCAGACAGAGAGATAGAGACATAAGAATTTACATATCTATAGGTATACATCCCAGACTAACATAATGAACATTTCCCAATTAGATATAGACATAGATATAAATATAAATACCAGTTTAGATACACTCTTATTGATTCTGTCTCTCTATATAAACATACTTATTCATGTGTGTATATGTGTATCTGTGTTTATATATTATAATATATAATTGTAAATACATAAATATAAGTACATATAAAAATGTATACATGCACACACAAACAATTTTAAGAATTAGCTCATGTAATTATGGAAATTGAGAAATTCCACCATCTGTCTTCGGCAAACTGAAGAATCAGAAAAAATGGTGGCTATAATTCAGGCCAAGTCCAAAGGCCTAAGAAGCAGGCAGCTGAGAGTGTGTGCCCAATAAGAATTCTAAGGCTTGACACTGGGAAGCACATTGCCTGAGGGAAGGAAATGTTGGCTATCCAGCTCAAACTGAGAGCATATTCTCCTTTCCTCTTTTTCTTAGATTCTCCCCTTCAAAGGATTGGAAGATGACCACCCACATTGAGAAGGGCAATTTACTTGAAGCAGTTGACCAATTCAAATGTTAATCTCTTCTGGAAACACCTTCATAGACACACGCAGAAATAATGTTTTCCTAGCTCTCTGAGCATACCTTAGCCTAGACAAGTTGACACATAAAATTAACCAGAGTTATTTCAGATTGTGTTCAGGGCAAGAAGTGTACAAAATTTTCCAGCAACGTTCTTTAAGTCTCCATGGGATGCTTATATCAAAATGTTTACTTCTTTTTCCATATGAAAATAGAATTAAATCTACTCCTCATGTTACTGTTTTCTTTTTTCAAAATTCCTTCTGAAATTATATTGCAAACATTATCTTATTTTGTCCTCATAGTAAACCAGAAAGAAAGAATCTATTTTTTTCAGTTCATCAGTGAAGTCACGCAAGGCTCAAGTGCATATTTAAATTGTTAAGATCATCAAATGCATGTTACTAAACCCTAAGTCAGACTGTACTTCTTTCACAGATATCATAGTACCTACTGATCTGAATATCCACCTCCCTAAAATTATACCCTCGTAATTCCATTATTCAAAAATTAATCTCGGTGAACACAGTTTTGTTTTGTTTTGTTTTTTAATGTACATGTGTGGTGATAGGGATTAACTTACAGAAATGACTTTATGTTTATCAATTTCCTTGTTCTAGCCATTGTAAAAAGCGTATTTTATCTTTTTTATTTTAAAAAGCTTATTTATTTTATATTTTTTAAAGATTTTATTTGTTTACTGAAGATAGAGCACAGAGGTAGAAGGAGAAGCAGACTCCCTGCTGAGCAGAGAGCCCAATACCCAGGACTAGATCCCAGGACCTTGAGATCATGACCGGAGCCAAAGGCAGACCCTTAACTAACTGAGCCACCCAGCCATCCCTGAAAAGTGTATTTCAAATGAATTATCTTATTTAATTTCCCCCCCAAAATTGGTAAAAATTTATTGAAAGTTTATCAGAAATCCAAGTCTGATTTCAGAGCATGAACACTAAGAAACAACCTTACATTACCTCTTATAACCTATTCCCTTACACACACCAATTTGCAGGTGACTGTAACTAAATTTGGAAGGAACAGGGGTGTATTCAGTTAATAAAGTGTAGGGGAAGAAGGGAAAAAGAGATTGGAGCAAGAGAAGCAGAATATCCTGTATGGTTTGAAGAACTCTGAGTTGTAGAAACTGAATACTGAGGTGAAGGCGTGGAATTTCAAGTTCCGGAGGTGGAAAGTTATCCTTGCTTTGTAATTTGGCATGCATGGATTCAATCTTTCCAACATGATTCTATTCCACTGGAAAAATGGTAAAAGATATTGGTGGGAAAAAAAAAAAAAAGAATAACAATGAACCTTTCTTGGATTATTCCAAACGTCTTAGACCAAGTAACTCATGTTGTATGGCTTATTTGGAAAATCTGTGACACATCTTAAAATAGACAAGTGTTACAGAATTTAAAATTTTTTTTCAGGTTAATTTCCCATTTGCTGACAGTGATAGTTCTAAATTACATGAGTACCATAGCTCAAATTTTGTTTTCTCCCCAGCAGGCTTTTCAAAGTTTAACTTGAGAATAGATTCAACCCCACATTTTATAAAACAAAAAGTGAAGCCTGAAGAAGTAAGTTTTATAGGTGTTAATAGAATTGGATTATAAACCAAATCATCTAATTATCTGAAAGCTAAATGCCTTCCAATAGGCATTTGGATGTTCTAGCCGCTTCAATGTAAACATTGCATATGAGCTTGTCAAAAGAAGCAAGATGAACTGCTCATTAAAGATTTTATCCTGATAGCATGGAGAGGGGGAGGTAAAATATCATCTTTGAGAACTGAAATTTTAAAGGTAACTGGCATTCTAGAGTTATGTGCCTGTGACCATGGAGACCTAAGGACATACATATAATAAAAAGAATCTCATAAATAGAAATTTTGCAACAGTTGTATTGATCATTAAGTACTTCTGCAGCATTGTTAAGAAACTTCTTGTTATCCAGGTCTCAGATTTAAATGTCACCTTCTTGAAGCACCTTCCCATATTGGGTGGTTTCTTTTCTTTATTTATTTTTTATTAAGATATAATGTATTATTAGCCCCAGGGGTACAGGTCTGTGTGAATCTCCAGGTTTACACACTTCACAGCACTCACCATAGCACATACCTTCCCCAATGCCCATAACCCCATCACCCTCTCCCTACACCACTCCCCTTGGCAACCCTCAGTTTGTTTTGTAAGATTAAGAGTCTCTTATGGTTTGTCTCCCTCCCAATCCCATCTTGTTTCATTTTTTCTTTCCCCACTCCCCCAACCCCCAACATTGCCTCTCAAATTCCTCATATCAGGGAGATCATATGATATTTACCTTTCTCTGAGTGACTTATTTTGCTCAGCATAATACCTTCTAGTTCTATCCACATCATCACAAATGGAAAGATTTCATTTCTTTTGATGGCTGCATAGTATTCCCTCTTCTTCATCCATTCATCTGTTGATGGAGATCTAGGTTCTTTCCATAGTTTAGCTATTGTGGACGTTGCTGCTATAAACATTCCGGTGCACATGTCCCTTTGGATCGCTACATTTGTATCTTTAGGGTAAATACCCGGTAGTGTGATTGCTGGGTCATAGAGTAGCCCTATTTTCAACTTTCTGAGGAACCTCCATGCTGTTTTCCAGAGTGACTGTACCAGCTTGCATTCCCACCAACAGTATAGGAGGGTTCCCTTTCTCCGCATCCTCCTGAGCATCTGTCATTCCCTGACTTGTTAATTTTAGCTATTCTGACTGGTGTGAGGTGGTTATCTCCTTGTGGTTTGGATTTGTATTTCCGTGATGCCGAGTAATGTGGAGCACTTTTTCATATATCTGTTGGCCATCTGGATGTCTTCTTTGCAGAAATGTCTGTTCATGTCCTCTGCCCATTTCTTGATTGGATTATTTGTTCTTTGGGTGTTGAGTTTGATAAAATCTTTATAGATTTTGGATACTAGCCCTTTATCTGACATGTCGTTTGCAAATATCTTCTCCCATTCTGGCAGTTGTCTTTTGGTTTTGTTGACTGTTTCCTTTGCTGTGCAAAAGCTTTTGATCTTGATGAAGTGCCAATAGTTCATTTTTGCCCTTGCTTCCCTTGCCTTTGGCAATGTTTCTAGAAAGAAGTAGCTGAGGCTGAGATGGAAGAGCTGCCTGTGTTCTCCTCAAGGATTTTGATGGATTCCATTCTCTCATTGTGGTCTTTCATCCCTTTGGAGTCTATTATTATATGTGGTTTAAGGAAATGGTCCAGTTTCATTTTTCTGCATGTGGCTGTCCAATTTTCCCAACACCATTTGTTGAAGAGACTGTCTTTTTTCGATTGGACATTCTTTCTCATTTTGTCAAAGATTATTTGACCATAGAGTTGAGGGTCTATTTATGAGCTCTCTATTCTGTTACATTGATCTATGTGTCTGTTTTGTGCTAGTACCATACTGTCGTGATGATGACAGCTTTGTAATAGAGCGTGAAGTCTGGAATTGTGAAGCCACCAACTTTGGCTTTCTTTTTCAACATTCCTCTGACTATTCGAGGTTTTTTCTAGTTCCATATAAATTTTAGGATTCTTTGTTCCATTTCTTTGAAAAAAATGGATGGTATATTGTTAGGGGTTGTATTAAATGTGTAGATTGCTTTAGGTATTATAGACATTTTCACAATATTTGTTCTTCCAATCCATGAACATGGAACATTTTTTCCATTTCTTTGTGTCTTCCTCAATGTCTTTCATGAGTACTTTATATGATTTCTCAACATTGATTTTATATCTTGACACTACTGAATTCCTTTACAAGTCCTAGCAGATTTGGAGAGGAGTTTTTGGGTTTTCCACATAAAGTATCATATCATCTGCAAAGAGTGAGAGTTTTACTTCTTCTTTGCCAATTTGGATGCCTTTAATTTATTTTTATTGTCTGATTGTTGAGGCCAGGACTTCTAGTACTATGTTGAATAGCAGTAGTGATAATGGACATCACTGCAATGTTCCTGATCTTAGCTGGAAAGCTCTCAGTTTTTCTCCATTGAGAATGATATTCGCTGTAGGTTTTTCATAGATATTGAGTCATGTACCCTCTAGCTCTATACTTTGAAGAGTTTTGATCAAGAAAGGATGCTGTACTTTGTCAAATGCTTTTTCAGCATCTATTGAGAGTATCCTATGGTTCTTATTCTTTCTTTTATTAATTTATTGTATCACATTGATTGATTTGCAGATGTTGAACTAACCTTGCAGCCCTGAAGTAAATCCCACTTGGTCATGGTGAATAATCATTTTAATGTACTGTTGGATCCTATTGGCTAGTATTTTGGTGAGAATTTTTGCATCTGTGTTCATCATAGATATTCGTTTGGACTTCTCCTTTTTGATAGGGTCTTTGTCTGCTTTTGAGATCAAGGTAATGCTGCTCTAATAAAACGATTTTGGAAGTTTTCCTTCCATTTGTATTTTTTTGGAACAGTTTCAGAATAGAAATTAATTCTTTAAATGCTTGGTAGAATTCCCTGGGAAGCCATCTGTCCCTGGGGTCTTTTTTGCTGGGAGATTTTTTTTTTTTAAAGATTTTATTTATTTGTCAGAGAGAGAGTGAGAGCACAGGCAGACAGAATGGCACGCAGAGGCAGAGGGAGAAGCAGGCTCCCTGCTGAGCAAGGAGCCCGATGTGGGACTCGATCCCAGGATGCTGGGATCATGACCTGAGCCGAAGGCAGCTGCTTAACCAACTGAACCACTCAGGTGTCCCTTCTGGGAGATTTTTGATGACTGCTTCAATCTCCTTACTGGTTATGGGTCTGTTCAGGTTTTCTGTTTCTTCCTGGTTCAGTTGTGGTAGTTTATATATCTCTAGGAATATATCCATTTCTTCCAGAATGTCAAATTTGCTGGCTTATAGTTTTTCATAATATGTTCTTATAACTGTTTGTATTTCTTTGGTGTTGGTTGTGATCTCTCCTCTTTCATACATGATTTTATTTATTTGGGTCCTTTCTCTTTTCTTTTTGATAAGTCTGGCTAGGGGCTTATCAATCTTATTAATTCTTTCAAAGAACCAGCTCCTAGTTTCATTGATTTGTTCTACTGTTTTGTTTGTTTGTTTGTTTGTTTCTATTTCATTTATTTCTGCTCTGATCTTTATTATTTCTCTTCTCCTGCTGGGTTTAGGCTTTCTTTGTTGTTCTTTCTCCAGCTCCTTTAAGTATAGGGTTAGGTTGTGTATTTGAGATCTTTCTTGCTTCTTGAAAAAGGCTTGTATCACTATATATTTTCCTCTCAGGACTGCCTTTGCTGTGTCCCACAGATTTTAAACAGTTGTGTTTTCATTTTCATGAATTTTTTCAATTCTTCTTTAATTTCCTTGTTAACTCATTTATTCTTTAGAAGGATGCTCTTTAGTCTCCATGTATTTGGGTTCTTTCCAAATTTCCTCTTGTGATTGAGTTCTAGCTTCAGAGTATTCTGGTCTGAAAATGTGCAGGGAATGATTCTAATCTTTTGATACCAGTTGAGACCTGATTTGTGACCCAGGATGTGATCTATTCTGGAGATTGTTCCATGTGCACTAGAGGAAAATGTGTATTCTGTTGCTTTGGGATGGAATGTTCTGAATATATCTGTGATGTCCATCTGGTCCAGTGTGTCATTTAAGGCCTTTATTTCCTTGTTGATCTTTTCCTTGGTTGATCTGTCCACTACAGTGAGGGAAGTGCCCCCTACTATTATTGTATTTTTGTTGATGTGTTTCTTTGATTTTGTTATTACTTGGTTTATATAGCTGGCTCCTCCCATGTTAGAGGAATAGATATTTAAAATTGTTAGATCTTCTTTTGGACAGACCCTTTGAGTATAATACAGTGCCCTTCCTCATCTTTAATTATAATCTTTGCCTTAAAATTTAATTTATCTAATATAAGGGTTGCCACCCCAGCTTTCTTCTGATGTCCGTTAGCATGGTAAATTGTTTTCCACCCTCTCACTTTAAACCTGGAGGTGTCTTTAGGTCTAAAATGAGTTTCTTGTAGGCAGCATATTGATGGATTTTGTTTTTTTTTCCATTCTGCTACCCTGTGTCTTTTGATTGGGACATTTAGCCCATTTACTTTCAGGGTAACTATTGAGAGATATGAATTTAGTGCCATTGTATTGCCTGTAAAGTGACTGTTACTGTATATTCTCTCTGTTCCTTTCTGGTCTACTACATTTAGGGCCTCTCTTTGCTTCGAGACCCTAATATAGGGGTCTCGAAGCAAAGAGAAATTCACAAAATTCACAGAGGACCCCTTTCAATATTTCCTATAGAGCTTCGAGGACCCCTTTCAGTATTTCCTATAGAGCTGGTTTGGTGTTTACAAATTCTTTTCGTTTTTATTTGTCCTGGAAGCATTTTTTTCTCTCCTATTTTCAGTGATAACCTACTGTATATAGTATTCTTTGCTGCATGTTTTTCTCATTTAGTTTTCTGAATATATCATGCCAGTTCTTTCTGACCTGCCAGGTCTCTGTGAACAAGTCTGCTGCCAATCTAATATTTTTACCATTGTATGTTATAGACTTCTTATTCCCAGCTGCTTTCAGGATTTTCTCTTTATCATTAAGACTTTCAGTTTTACTATTAGATGACAGGGTGTGGACCTATTCTTATTGATTTTGAGGGGGGTTCTCTGTGCCTCCTGGCTTTTGATGCTTGTTTCCTTTGCCATATTAGGGAAATTCTCTACAATAATTCTCTCCAATATACCCTCTGCTCCCCTTTCTCTTCCTTCTTCTGGAATTCCAATTATTCTAATATTGTTTCATCTTATGGCATCACTTATCTCTCAAATTCTCCCCTCATAGTCCAATAGTTGCTTGTCTCTCTTTTGCTCAGCTTCTTTATTCTCTGTCATTTGGTCTTCTATATCACTAATTCTCTCTTCTGCCTCATTTATCCTTGCAGTAAGAACATCCATTTTTGATTGCACCTCATTAATAACTTTTTTGATTTCAGCTTGGTTAGTTCTTTATATATATATATATATACATATATATATATAATTTTCAGCTTTTTACTTCTTTTGTTTCTACAGAAAGGGTTTTTATTTCTCCAGTTATTGTTTCTCTGATATCTTCCATGCCTTTTTTGAGCCCAGCTAGCACCTTGAGAATTGTTCTGACCTCTAGTTCTGACATATTACCAAAGTCCATATTGATTAGGTCCCTAGCAGTCAGTACTGCCTCTTGTTATTTTTGCTATGATGAGTTTTTCAGCCTTGTCATTTCAACCAGATAAGAATATATGAATGACAGAATAAAATACTAAAAGGGTGGCAAAGAACCCATAAAAATGTGCGTTAACCAACTCAGAAGAGATCCCAAATCATGGGAAGAAGAAAGGGGATAAAAAGAAGTTAAAAAAATTTAAAAAAATAGTTCTTAAAAAATGTGTGTGTGTGTGTGTGTGTGTGTGTATGTATACAGATTAGACTGGTGAATAGAGCAGAGCCACCAACTTGATTTTGGGTATATTTTGGTCTCTTAGAAGAAACTACCTCCCAAAATTTTAAAGAAAGAATAATACACACACACACACACACACACATATATATATATACACGCACACACACACATACATGATGAAGGAAGGGATGGAATATGAATGTAAACATGAAAATTTTAAAAAGTTTCTAAAAAATGAGTTGATAAGATAAATTGGTTGGGAAAAGAAAGAAAAGGAAAGTGGAGAGAATTTGCTCAGGCTGGAGACTAGAACAAGCCCTGTGCTAGATTTAGGGTATAATTTGATCTATTAGAAGGAGTTGTATCTCGAAATTTTTTAGAAGAAAAAAACCCTATATGTATACAAAAAATAAAGTTAGATACAATGAAGGATAAAATATGACTATAATAATGAAGGTTCAAAAAGATTTTTTTAAAGAAAGGTATTTTTAAGATAAATTAGTTAAAAAACATTAAAAGAGGAAAGAGTAAAAGTTTAAAAAAATTAGAATAAGAAAAAAGTAAAATAAAAAATAGTAATTAACTTTGAAGACTAAAGAATCATGAGGAGAAAGTCATGAATTCCATGCTTTGCTTTCACCTCCTCTGGAATTCTGCTATTCTCCTTGATTGGGGAGCTTGGTCTTGGCTGGATGTTCTTGCTGATCTTCTGGGGGAGGGGCTTGTTGTAGTGATTTTCAAGTGTCTTTGCCCAATGCTGAAATGCACCGCCCTTGCCAGAGGCTGGGCTAAGTAATCTACTTGGATTTGGTCTCAGGAGCTTTTGTTCCCTGAACTCTTTCCATAGAGCTCTGGAGGATGTGAATGAAAGAGGTGGCCTCCCAATCTCCGGCCCAGAGGAGCCAAGAGCTTAGGGCCCCACTGCTCAGTGCACCCTCTGAGAAAAGTGCTCAATCACTCTTGTCTCCCTGGTCTCTGGCCATGCTCTGAGCTCACCCGGCCTGTTACAGAGCATTTCTGTCTTTGGCACACAGCCCCGTTTGGAGAATGTAAACCCAGCAGATTCCTGCCTCCAAAGAAGGAAGGTGAGTCTCCCCAAATCTGTTACTTGTGTCCCTTCTCAGTGGTCCGACTATGCCATGGATCACAGTTTAATGTAACCCCGAGCTGAGAGCTCCCTCCTCAGCTCTGTCTCTGTAGCTGGCTTCCCCACTCTAATACCTGCAAGCTCTGCTACACTCAGACACCCCTGATCCTTCTGTGACCCCCAAGGGACCTGAGATCATGCTGTCTCTGTCAGGGCTCCACCCCTTCTTAGCTTCTGGAGCGATGTCCCTCAGTGGAGCAGACTTTTAGAAGTTCTGATTTTGTGTTCCGTTGCTCCATTGCTCCACCACTTGCTGGGATCCAGCCCCTCCCCCTGCGGTCTATTTTGGGTTCACTTCTCCATATGTCCTACCTTTCTGAAAGTGGTTGATTTTCTGTTTCTAGAATTGCTGCTCTTTTCTTTGACCTCCTGTTGGATTTGCAGGTATTGGGAATGGTTTGATAACTACCTAACTGAACTCTTGTGACCTGATGTCATCTCAGCTTGCTACTCCTCCACCATCTTGACGCTTCTGGGTGGTCTCTTTCAAAGCTATTTTATCTTTTAATAGTTTACACAAAGCTGTCATTATAATCTAAAATTATCATATAATCTAAAATTATATAAATATATATATATGTAAGATTATAGTTTTTGTTTTGTTTTGTTTTGTTTTTCAGAAGAGTGTAATCTCCTTGAGGGCAGGGACCTTGCCATTTATCTCACTATATCCTCAGTGTCAGGCACAGTGCCTGGCACAATATAGGTTCTCATAAGACACTTATCAAATTAACAATTAGGCAAAATGCACTGGAAGAATCGGCCATGTTTTCAAGAAGTTTAGAACATAACTGGGAAGAATTATAGTTCTTATTTAGCAGTGTATAGTACATGCTATTTGGCAAAAATGTATGATTAATCTGTGCACTCTGATTCTGTTTAGAAAATTGAGTAGTCTTATTGGTGAAAGCAATTGAAAGATATAAGTATGAAAAACCTTGTACAGGACCATGGATATTTCCTCTGTCACCCAGAAGCTGCAAAATTACTGTCTTTGTGTCACTTGCTAGAAACATCCTGATAGGCTTGTGGGATTCTCGTTATTCCCGATCACAGAGATTATTACTTTCCTTAGCCTTAAATAAATAAATAAATAAATAAAACCGCCTATTGTTTTACCAGCAAAAGATGTGTTTACCTGGGAAGAGCAAAGAATTGTAACCTGAGCTAAGCAACCTAAGGCAAAATCATAGGCAAATTCACAAAACAAGGGAGAGGACTGTTCTTTTATAGAGGAAAATAGGAGAGTGGGAGGGACGATTATAAACTAAAAATCCCGTGGAGTAAATTTAGTGTTCTAAGCATAGTAGCTTTTCATTGGTTGAGCTATGACTATCTCTCATTGGTTGGGCTTTTGCCGAGGCAGGGGAAGACTTCTCTCCTCCTGCTAAGATAGTAAAGTAGTATCCACATGCATGGTCTCTCTCTACAATTGACCAAGAGTGGTAGGTCATGAGAGCTCCC
The DNA here is from genome assembly GCF_020171115.1 of Neogale vison. Lineage (NCBI taxonomy): Eukaryota > Metazoa > Chordata > Mammalia > Carnivora > Mustelidae > Neogale > Neogale vison. Next base: position 91,767,870 of record NC_058093.1, on the reverse strand, counting down.
CTCATGCTAAACTTCCTAGCTCCATTTCAGTGACGTTTTCCTTTATTAATTTTCACACTTTCTAGGATCTTAGGATAATAATTATCATAAAATAGTGACATTTATCTCCTATATTAAGTTCTCATGATAAAGATAGGCATATTTATTATAAAAATAATGCAGAAAAATGAGTATTCTTCTACATATTTTCTATGCATCTATCTACTGTCTAACTTATTTCACTTTATATCAAGAATTACAGAGATAGATGTACACATAATAGATATGTCCATGAAAAGTAACAAGCTGTGCATGTTGAGCCCTGACAAAACTGCATATTATGAGCAAATTAAATGAGTGCTTTAAGCCCTGTGTTTGTAAGGCCAGTTTGTTATGTGGTAGTAGGTAATTAGAACACATTTGGTTTGTTGGAAGTAGAATACTACTGTGACAGAAACTTAACATATATGCCACTGGCTTTGGTGTTGAGACTGAGCAGAGGGTTGACTTTGGGAAACCATTAGCACACATCGACAAGGTTTAGAGTTGCGTGTTGGAAAGAAAAAGGGCCTGGAAGAAGGTGGCTATCCCTGAGGGCTTAGGGGAAAGTGAGCGAGTATTTTTGAAGATAGAGTAAAGAGAATTCTTATTATGTAGTGGTATTAAGTTTGTCAACACAATTCCATGTGGTAAGGTGGGGAGAAAAAAAAAACAACAAAAAATAAAACAAAAAACCTAATAATTTCTAGGTCAAACTACTATCTATTTTGTTTTCTTGGTTGTTCTCTTTTCAGTAAAAATATGAAGAAAATATAAGCCAAAAATAGCAGGGTTGGAAAATTTAACTTTTTCTCATTTATGGATTTTTCAAATGGCAAAATAATTTCAAATTAAGAAATAACATCAGAAAAAAATAAAATCATGTTGGATCTGTAAGGTTCTTTTTGTTAATACCTCAGAGATATTTAAAATAGGGACTTTTAAACATTTTAAATGGACAAAAAATATTCTAAAAATCTTCAGATATGTCTCAAAGATGATTTATCCATAGAGGTCTCAGGGGGAAGTCAAGGCAGAAAAGTACTTATGCAGAAGATATTTGTGCTGTGTCTTTCTCTGAAGGAGTGGATTGTACATTGAATCATAAGAAGACTAACTTTTTTAAAAGAATTGCATCTCACGAAACAAACTGTGGGTTGCTGGGGGGAGGGGGGTTGGGAGAAGGGGGGTAGGGTTATGGGCATTGGGGAGGGTATGTGCTTTTGGGTAAATTGGAAGGGGAGGTGAACCATGAGAGATTATGGACTCTGAAAAACAATCTGAGGGGTTTGAAGTGGCGGGGGGGGTGGGAGGTTGGGGTACCAGGTGGTGGGTATTATAGAGGGTACAGCTTGCATGGAGCACTGGGTGTGGTGAAAAAATAATGAATACTGTTTTTCTGAAAATAAATTGGAAAAAAAAAAAAGAATTGCATCAACTTGTAACTGAAAGAAACAGCATACGATATAACATGAAAGGATGTCTTTGGATTCTCTAGGTGCTTTGGATAGAAAGGAGGCTGAGGAAACTACTCAGTTACATGGCCATTTTTGAAGGGAAAGAAAAAGCTGCTCAGAGGTTAGAACCAAGAGCTTCAAGGGTGAAGTCAGGAACTATCAAGAAGAACCTCTAGGCAGTAGGCTGATGTTAATAAAGGTACAGGCAGCATGTGCTTGAGTAGGCTTCAGAGTTACTGTGGAAGAGTGGCTTCTGAAGCCTTCCATTTTTCCCTTTTGAACAGGAGCATCTATAATGTTTATTCTCTGGCTGCCCTGACACTGCTGGAAGTGTGGGAGGAGGCATCTGTATGAGGAAAGATACCTTCTCTTTTATGTTCTCATTTCTTCCTAACTCTCTCTCTACACACACACACACACGACACATACACACATATAATGTTTGCACAGAAATTGTCAAAAGAACAAACCTTTTATTTTCTGTACACATTTTTATAGTAAACAGGTATTAAGTAAGTATCTAACGATATAAAAGAGAAGTACTCTGGTTTTACGGTATTATGACAATCAATCAGCTAATTAAATAATTAAGGGTTTGATTTTCAGGAAATACAGAATGAGTTCATCACTGGTCAGTAAGAATGACCTAACTCCTACAAAGGGCTATTAAGTTGTTTCCAACAAGTACTTCAAGTATTCTGTAGAGGTCAAGAAAAGGATGCTTTTCATTTGTATAGACCCATATACTTCAACAGCTCTCAGAGCATTGATTTCTGACTCTCCTAAACAAACTACATGTATATAGTTTTTTTTTTTTCACAGTTTCACAAAATAGTATGTAGTACCGAATGCTAAATATAAAATGGTGTACCCTCCACAATAGTAATACAAGCTTCTTTAAAGGCAGAGATCACACAAGGAAGAGGAGTGAACAAGCCCGGCAAGGTTCCTGTTGTGAAGTGGCTTACAGTCTGCTGAGTACACATAGACAGGAAACATGCAACTAAATTAATTAATAAAATAAACTTATTTTATGAAAGGGTGTAAAGGTAAAGGTGGGGTCAGAGGTGAAAGTCTTCTACACCTACCCATGCAATCCATAGTTATATAAAAGTAAAAGCTGGCTTTTCTAATATTTGTTTTTCTCTTTAAATACCTCCTATTGTAGGTATGAAAAAGTAAGTGAAATGATTAAACAGTACTATGCTATGAATGCTCCCCCCAAATTTCTTTCTTTTTTTTTTAAAAAGATTTTATTTATTTGACAGAGAGAGCAAGAAATCACAAGTAGGCAGAGAGGCAGGCAGAGAGAGAGGGAGGACGAAGCAGACTCCCCGCGGAGCAGAGAGCCTGACTTGGGGCTCGATCCCGGGACCCTGAGATCATGACCTGAGCCAAAGGCAGAGGCTTTAACCCACTGAGCTACCCAGGTGCCCTCCCCACTAATTTCAAATATTGAAATCTTAATATTCAATGTGATGACCTTTGGGAGGTGCTTACCTCATGAGGATAGAGTCCTCATGAATGAGATTAGTATTCTATGGGAGGGGGGTTGGGGGTTTAGTTGAGCCTGGTGGTGGGTATTAAGGAGGGCACATATTGCAGGGAGCACTAGATGTGGTGCATAAACAATGAATCTTGGAACACTGAAAAATTTAAATTAAATTAAAAAATAAATAAATTCTTACTAAAATATGATATTAAAAGAAAAGAGTTTAGTATTCTTATAAAAGAGACCCCAGAGATCCCTCACCTCTCCCACCACATGAAGACCCAGTGAGAAAGCTCTGGTCCTGAATCAGGGACAGTCCGTACCAGAAGGCAACCATACTGGCACCTTACTGTTGGATTTCCGATCTCCAGAATTATAAGAAATAAATTTATTTTGTTTATAAGCTACTTGGTCTGTGGCATTTTGCTAAAGCAACCCAAACCACAATAACTCAAGCTTCATGCTGTTAAACCATACGTGTTTCTCCATGCTATTTGCCCAATATAGGACTCAACTTTCATCCCAAATCTATTTTCTGTGGGGGAGAGTTTTGTTTCTTACCAGAAAAAAAAGCATACAGGTTGCCTTCTTCTATTATGAAAGAAATGCACATGGAGATATCGCAAAGAATCATCAGATACAATCAGAAAACTGCAATGTCATTCAAACAGGAAGGCAACATTCTTATTCATAGATAATTAGTAACAGGTGTTTGAGGATTCTTACAAGGGAGAAGATTTTCCCTTACAAAGCTTCTGATTAGAATGCTACAGTGTCAAGTATAAACTGGAAGCCAAAGACTAAGAAGTTCTGCATTTCTCAATAATGGTTCTAGACTTAGTAAGTCATTTCAATTCAGACTGACTTGGGGGGGGGGGTAGACAGGATTGTGAATATGAAGAACCTTGACAGGATTTGGTAATCGTACTATTCAGTTTCTAGTCTGCACACAAACTTTTCCCATATTTTGATTCCAATGGGATGTGTGGGTGCCTGAAAGGTCAGGATGTTGGAATGCCTTTTCAAGAAATCATTAGTATCTAAGCAATATTGAAACTATAGTGCTCAGAAATAACCCTCCAAATGGGTATTGCCCACTTCTTCCAAGTGCTCTCTTTATAGGCTCTTGACTCAGAGTTCTACAAAACAGCAGGAGTAGCAGCGACAGCAGCAAAAAATCCCCCAACCATTTCCGTGTCACTTTTTGGCCAATAAGCAGATGTATAACATCATATAAGATGGAGATCATTGATTAATAGCAAATACTCAAGTCCTCTCACTGTATAAACATATGTGTTATTTCAAAGTTAGAAATATCCATGCTTTTTGAGGTTTGTTTTTGTTAATCTCTAGTCTAAGAGTGAAGTTCTTAAGAAAATTAATTCTACTTAATTTTCTTCTACCATCTGTTGCATGATTTCAGTGTGATGATCACTGTGTCTTCTAATGTTTCCCTGGGACAGTAGTACTTTTTTCATGCTCCACCCTAAATATTAAGTTTTATCATCATGATAGTCTAACACATGCCACATCCAGAACACTATAGAAGATTTTATTTGAAATTGTCAGTTATATTAAAGTAAAACTGAGATGAGACATCTCTATTGCATTTTGTCTAGATAATAGCATTCATTTCCATGGACTTCAGTAACATCATAAAGAATATGGATGAAGGTTTCAAACCCTTAGTATTTAGTATAATTACTAGTTGTCTTTTTGTAGTTTTTGTTGTTGAAATGTGTTTGTGTGTGTGTGTGTGTGTGTGTGTTTCTGTGTATCTATGTGTATGTGTAATATACTAGATAGGCCAGTCAATCGAGTTAACAAGATAAAATTACTTACTTGTGCATTCTCAGTCAAAAACTCAATTTACCTTCAAGGACATAAAACAAAACATCAAATGAGAGAAGCAAGAAAAATACATAAATAAATTTGACAAGTTGGCCAAAGACCATTAATCATCTTGGGAAATAGGAAAGTCACATGATTTATAATGAAGTAAGCATTCTCAGGATGTGACATTCAATTGTCTTGAGTTCAACAATATATATTCCTTTCTGATTCTATTCATTTGAAAACAAATAGAAATATAGCAAGATTTTTTTCCTAATAATTATATTCATAGAGGATTTGAAACCTGAATTTGGAAGTGAAGAAAAAACTATTCCAAAGAACTGTAATTGAAAAGAATGCTTATAACTATCATCTTTATTAAAACTTCAAGCACTCTTCAAACCTTGAATTTCATGAGATAGAGCATAAATGTTTATATCTTGAGAGATAAATGACCTTGTGTTTCAAATTAAGAACAAAGAACTTCATACATGAGACTAGATAACCCCATTAATTTTATTTCTAAAAATGTTGTATATTTGCAAATCAAATTTTCTCTGAAGTGGAAAAATACCTACATTCACCACAGCTTTCTTTTTAATGGTCTTTTTTCCAGGAGTCTTAAGATATTAGATTTTGCATGCAAATAGTTATAAACATTAGTAGTTGCAATGAATAAAAATGAATGTAAGTGGGTTTAATGTGACAGGTATAATCCTTTGCAACCCTGGCTAACCTTATTCTGAGAGGAAATGCTGGAAAACAACATGCAGTCTAATTTAGAAATAAAAATGGCAGACCAAAACACCTGCTATGTTGCTACACAATTAAAAAAAAAATGGAGTAATAAAACTGGGGGGAATTTGAAGAGGCTATCTGATACATTACTAATTTTTCTACTCACCAGTGACAGAAAAGTGAAACCCTAAAAAGAAAAGATATTTTTGTTTTTTCCATTTTGCTCTAAATTATCAGAGTGATTTGAACTCTTTGTTCCTTCTGTTCACTCCCCATCGCATTGCAGTGTCTGATAGTCAAAGCGGAAATGATGGATCTTCACACTGACACATTTTTCCTTAAGAGCAATGTCATGGGCCATGATGTAAGGGAGGAGACTCTTGGTTTTATGAGGTAACTAAAAGTGGCCACTTGAAAGATATGGCAGAGCTAGCACAGATGAATCTGGAGTTTGCAATCGGTTGTCCTGCTTGCCAGTCAGTCTAAACTTCTATTTCTATAACAAGTTACTAATGAAATAAATCATAAGACAGTTTAGTCTTCATGTAATCTTTAGTTGATCAAAAGATTTCAGTCAAAGGGAGCAATTGGTAAAGAAATACACAGAACGTAAACATTATGCGGAAGAATAACAAAAAATAACGTATCCTTCTGACTCTGCCCACCATTATAGTGAAATCTTAGAAGGTATACATAGGGGCTTCATGGAGCCCTGGATAATCCAATTTCTCTATTTCTTAGCAGGGAATCTTCCTGAAAAGGTGTATTGAAAAACAAGTCTGGGGCGCCTGGGTGGCTCAGTGGGTTAAGCCGCTGCCTTCGGCTCAGGTCATGATCTCAGGGTCCTGGGATCAAGTCCTGCATCGGGCTCTCTGCTCAGCAGAGAGCCTGCTTCCCTTCCTCTCTCTCTGCCTGCCTCTCTGTCTACTTGTGATCTCTGTCTGTCAAATAAATAAATAAAATCTTAAGAAAAACAAGTCTTCAGAATTCTATAGTTAATTTGTTGAACAACATGGACTTTTTTAAAGATGCACTCCGGAAATCACTTTCCTTTTCTCACATTGCTGATTTACAAACAGGCTGTTCTGACTTTGTCTTCGTTGTTCCTGAGTGCTATTCTGGCAGAGATATAGCATCTTAATAATTTTCATCCAATGACTGTCGGATTCCTAGGTAGAATGGACAAATCTAATATAAGTCAAAATTTTAACTTCTCATTTAATTTAAAGTCAGAACATTTTAGGCTTGACTTGGGCTAAGAAAGAGAACTAGTCTCCTCTTCTATTATTAATCTTTCTTGTTCTTCTATTCCTCCTCTCTTACTCTATTGTCTCTCACTCAACCAAGAGAGCAGTGGAGGAGGTAAAGTGATAGACATTGCTTATTTGATTAGTGAGGTGTCCTCTTGGTGTGTCAGATGCTGAAGGGTCTTTGTTCTTTTATGGGTTGCTTTTGTGGGGTCCTCGGCGGCCACTACTCTACTCCTTCTGTGAGAGTTTTCCACTTCCCTGTGTCCAATGGGCGACTTGCTTTTTACAAGGACACTGACTACTACGTCTCCCTTAGTTCCAGTTGCTTATAATAAATCCTACACAGGCTATATTAAAGTCACCCAGCTCTGTGAAGCAGAAGTGTAGCTAGGGTTTTTTCTAGATGTTTCAAGTCCAGCTACCTTTTTAGGGATCCTCTCTACCAATAATAAATTCACGCATTTATGCCTCAGTTGTGTTTCTTGCATGATGTTCATCTCTCCTTGCTCTGCTATCACTAGTAATTCTAATTTTTTCCCCCAATAAATACCTTTAGGTCAGAGGTAATTACTGGCTTCTGTGTTGTCCAAGTACTAGAACTACGGGGGTATAGTGTTCCTCTTCAAATCTGGCCGACACGAGTTGCTTAAGATTCATTCTACTCTCTTCAAAGAAACCCTTGCCATCCTATGTCCTGAATCCTTAAGCCTTCTCTTAAATGGTCTCATGACAGACGATATGTGAAAGGTGTCTGAAGCAACTTTATAGCTTTTTAATATGTCTTTTATGGATTGGTCAACACCAATAGCAAGAATTTGAGGCCTCTGTCAAAACGGAAAGTCTGCTTAGTTCCAACTTTAAATTATGTAAAAGCGGGACATTTTGCTGTGAGATTTTACAAGTGATGCTTCCATTTGGAATTAGAATCACTTCCTTGAGAGGGAGACTGATCTTAGAAGTATTTTCACAGGCGCCTGGGTGGCTCAATGGGTTAAGCCCCTGCCTTCGGCTCAGGTCATGATCTCAGGGTCCTGGGATTGAGTCGCGCATCGGGCTCTCTGCTCAGCAGGGGCCTGCTTCCCTTCCCCTCTCTCTGCCTGCCTCTCTGCCTACTGTGATCTCTCTCTGTCAAATAAATAAATAAAATCTTTAAAAAAAAAAGTATTTTCACGTTAGCTGAATCTACTGACACATGCTACTTTTCTCTTCCTTCTCTCTCACACATGCATGCACACTCTTCCTTTATTATCCATGGAGAATAATGTAACACAGTAGGAGGTCTCAGCGAAGGATCACTTCATTGCAGACACAAAAGGCAGGTGGGAGTTGGGGATAATGAATATACCCAGAAGTATCTCAAAGCACTTAAGGTCTGAAGATATCTGTAAACAAATGTAAATAAATCATCACACAAATAACAGAAAAGACAAAAATAAAACTTACTCACGTTTTCTGTTCCAGTGTTCTTAATCTCTGGTTTTATATTTCTCTGTAGCTAGGTTGTTTTTTTGTTTTTTTTTTTTTTTTTAAGATGATTTTATGCTCATTCCTCACTATGCACCAGTCTTCGGCATGCTTGTTCATGGCAGCCTCAGTCCCTGAATACAACATACCTCTTCAAGCTTAAATCTCCATTGTTACCTGATTCATTTTTCATTGTCCAAATCAAATTCATGAAGCCAGTTAGTCATATTTCACCTCTGGTAGTAGGTTTGGGAAGAATGGGAAATGGGAGTTCTAGCAGATTTGTAGGAGGAGAGCCTCTCGGAAACATCTCTAGCACTTGTGTGTTAAGAAATTAAATAAGATAGTATATCATGTAGCATAGTAACTCTTTTATAATACCAATAAGGTGCAGACATAAGTTTAAGATATGGTACAAAAAATATGGTACACAATGGAGTAATTATAGCTCCAAGTATACGAGCATGTTCAATAAAAGTATATTGGGTCTTATTCTTTGCTATTAGAACATGGATGGCACAGTTTTCCTTAATGCCAAACATACCCTTAGAGTCCTGGAATATCTTAAAGAATGAAAAGAAAAAAAAAAATCAAGAATGCTCATGGTGAGGCATAGCTGTATCTGTTTAAGTAGAAAATATTGCAAACTATAGATCACAATTTAATTATTAGCCAGTTAAGATTTGTGTTTCCTATTAGCTTTCTTTTGCCATAACTCTTTGCTTTCAGTCAGAGCTTCTTTCCTGATTGTATATAGAAAGAGATTTTCTAAGTTTCACTCCTTCATGTAATATGCAGCCCCAGCAACATTGTGAACTATGAATATACATTACCTTGATGGATCTATTCAAAGCAGAAACTCTCAGTTTAACAAATGGATATTTTAACCTTCATTAAGCAGAAACATTTTTTTTTTCTTGAAAATTTTCTCCCCCTCTGTTGACATTAGCTACTATGTTGACATTTATAGTTATGTGTTAGTCTGTCTATCAATCCATTCTTAGTATGTTCATGATTAAATTTTGGCTGACACAAGAAGATAACCATAGTTGTATATTCTGATGATGGCCTTGTTGGAGGTGTTGGCAGTTTTTAGTTCATTAAAGGATAGGAGTTCATCTTTACTTGCAAGTCCTTGCTATCACTTCAAACTTAACAATGTAAAAAAGAAATACACTGTTTTTCCAAAACCAATTATTTCTTCAACTAGTGTTTCTTTCTTTTTTTTTTTTTTTTTGTTTTTAAGATTTTATTTTTTATTTATTTATTTGTCAGAGAGAGAGGGTGAGAGAGCGAGCACAGGCAGACAGAGAGGCAGGCAGAGGCAGAGGGAGAAGCAGGCTCCCTGCCAAGCAAGGAGCCCGATGTGGGACTCGATCCCAGGACGCTGGGATCATGACCTGAGCCGAAGGCAGCTGCTTAACCAACTGAGCCACCCAGGCGTCTTTTTTTTTTTTTTAAGATTTTATTTATTTATTTGACAGAAATGAGATCACAAATAGGCAGAGAAGGAGGCAGAGAGAGAGGGGGAAGCAGGCTCCCTGCTGAGCAGAGAGCCAGATGTAGGGCTCGATTCCACGACCCTGGAATCACAACCTGAGCTGAAAGCAGAGGCTTTAACCCACTGAGCCACCCAGTCACCCCAACTAGTGTTTCTTCAGTAAATTTGGATGTCTCAATAAATAAACAATAAGCAGTAATTCTATTCTCTAAAATGTTCTATCTTGGGCACTTAACCAACTGAACCACCCAGGTATCCCCAGGAATTTCAATTTTGATGTAGTGATATGTGGCCCTCTTTTATCTTTGTAGCTTTTGCATGGTGTGTTTTCTTGACAAAGGTTTCCTTGCTATAAGAACATGAATATAGGGGCCCTGCATGGCTGAGTCAGTTAGGCATCTGCCTTTGGCTCAGGTCATGATCCCCAAGTCTTAGGATTGAGTCCTGCATCCAGCTCCTACTCAGTGGGGAGTCTGCTTCTCCCTCTGACCCTGCCCTGTCTTGTGCTTTCTTTCTCACTCTCTCTTTCTCAAATAAATAAATTCTTTAAACATTTTCTTAAATGCTCTATCTAGTTAGAAATTTATATTTGTTTAAAAAAAATAAAGTCTCTCCAAGAAAGCTAGTGATAATATTAGCTAGTAATGAATAAGAATTGTTAGAATGATCTGAATGAACATCATACCTGTGTCTTGTGAATTTGCTATGTGTGCCCTGTGAACATCACTTTAATACTATTGTTATGTTTTATTTAAGCTGTTTACATTTGTGAAGTACGTAGACCAGCAGCTGGCACCTAGAAAGTAGCTGGCTATATAAATGTCTATTAAATAAATGAATATAAAGTCTTAAAAATGAAAGACTAAGAAGGAAAAGGAGTTTGTAAATCTTGGCTCATAAGAACATCATTTTAGGGCTATCTTTTTATTTCTTTACAGATACTTTGCTTAGAAAGATGATGTGACCTTTAGAAAAGGGCTAGCTATAGGGATAGTGTCTAGAATCTGTAAGAAAGGTAGACAAACAGGGAGTTGGCCTCTGGGAAAAATCAAGAAACTATTACAAAATTTATGTCCCATAACTGATGTTACATTAGTAGGTATAAAACAACAAAAAAGATAGTTTAGACACAGCCTTTTTGTCTAGAGCTATACATAAACAATGATTAATGACTAAATTGTAGCAAATAAGCACAGTAAGTAAGATGGATTAAAAAAACTCATGGATTTCCCCCTTCTTTAATGACAAATAACCTTCACTTAAAAATGAAGGTGTTTATGACTTTTGGTTAATTAAATTGTCTTGACATAGAAACTAAGTGGGATTGCTGGTTAAGTAGACTACTTTCAGGAGTGGTGGAACTCAGGCATAAGATCTTACTTAGATGGAGAAGTAACTAGGCTAAGAATGCAAGTGCACACAGAAGCAGATGCCCAGCACTATTTCAATGTTAAGCAACGCTTCATTGCCTGCTCTGTGCCTACACTCATTCAGAGACTCATGGTACATTGCATTTATAATAAAACCCAGCCCTTTACCATAACCTACAAGGTTTTATAGAATCTGCCTCTTCCTGCTTTTCTGACTTGGGTACTTAACACTCCTCCAAGTGTTTCCATGCTCCAGTCACACTAGGCTTCTTTCGGTCCCTTGACAATTTTGAATACCTTTTCAATTAGGTCACTGCAACCCCCATATTTCTACCTAGTTTGCTCCTGGGGCTGCCAGATGAATTTTTCCCTGATTATCCTACATACTGCCACCTTCCCCAACCATAAGGATTCGTTATTGTATGGTCCTATTTAATGCTCTTCATAGTACCTATCACCATCTGGAATTATTTTTTCTTTGCTTGTTTTTATTAGAATCATCTTCATTAGAATCCAATATACATGAGAACAAAAATTTGTCTATTTTGTATTCCACTATATTTCTGGAACCTACAACTATATCTTCTCTTAACATGTGCAAAATTAATATTAAATTAATTCAAAGAGAATAAGACATAGCTTTTGTGCTTAAGGAATCTGAAAATTATTTCTGCCCCTTTGCTTAATGTTTGCTGTTGACCACACACAGACTTTAAAACTACTAAACACATAAAAAGCTCCATCAATCCCAATTAGATAAGGTCTATGATTACTTTCATAAGAGCAAGCAGCTTGGAGATTGAGCAAACAGCTCTCTCTGTAAGGGGCACTTTTTTCCTTCTTCTTAACCCAAATATTTATTGCATATGAATCTATGTAGGTATCTAGACAACACGTCTCTCCAAAACAAAGGAGAGTACATACTCTCTTTAGGGACCCTCCATTTCCTGCTCTTTGCTTAACTTGGTGGTAGTATTTTGAAATCAGGGAACTACCTTTTTTTCTGGCCATATCTATTAGAGGGCTTTCGATTTAGGGATATTTGGGGAAGAAAATAAAAGTATCATTTTCTATCCATGAAAATAACTCTACTGATGACACAAACTTTGTTTTATACTCCTTAGCTGTGTTTTTAGAGGATAATGAGACTGAGAAGTGTTTACCTTTAGACACATGAATGCTTGAGACTGTGGAATTACTCTTGGGAGCTGGAAAATTTCCCATGGTTCATCTTTATTTATCTCAAAATCTCCAGAGATATCCTTTACAGGCATACCTCATGTTCAAAATTCTGCAATGTTGTCCTTTAGGGCTCCTGAGATTTTTTAAGAAAAAAGTATCTTCTTTGGTTGGGTAGATAGGATTGGCTTTATTTCCTTGAAAGAGACCGAATATATTTCTAACAAAATATATTGCTGCTCTAGCATTATAGGAAACTCACAGAGCTGCAGGTCACATAAATACTTACTAAATAATCAGTCTGCTGCCTGTATGATAGTTTTCAAATTTGTTTTTATATTATATCCTTCAATATGGAAATGGGTAAAGAATGACTACCCTATGGTTTGCTTTGAAAGCACTTTGCAGGTCATTAATTGTCTGATGTCTACCCCTGAGAGAATATCTAATTGTATGTCAAACCTACTGTATATATAAATATAAAACCTATAAATACATATATATATAAATAAATAAAACTATATATGTAAATAAATACCTATATATAAATAAAAAACATCTCTGTGTATATAAATAGGTGTTAGGATATATTTATTTTCTCCTAGGGAAAGTATTCAAATACTATTTGTATTGAAACGAACCGAAAAAGACGGAGATCTGAGTATTTTACAGAATTTATGCAGATACAAGAGATAACAGCTGGAAGTCAGAATAATATCTGACTTTTAAGAAATCCTATTAAAGACAGTTTTGAGGACAATGTAGAAAATCTATATTAATTGTTGCTGCTGGCATGAGTCAAAATATAAATGCTAGCCTATTGGTGTGTGTATTGATCATTTAGGATATACATACCCCTAAAACATGATAAGTAATAGGAAAACAGAGCTTTGGATCCTAACTGTAAGGAGGAGGTTGGAGAATATTTATACTCTATGGTAGTTATGGTAGCAAAGATTTTAACTGACAGATGATTAAATGGATTTGAGATTTTTGCATAATGATAAACACAAACTATGCCTTGAAAATGAGAGTTGAATTTAGGGGAAGTTTTTATTAATTCTGTCAATTCTTCTGCTATTGTCATGGAAACCAAAATAATTTATTGAAGGAACATAAAATGGATATATTGGTGCTAATATTTTTCAGGTCACCTGCGTTAGGATCAAATCATAAGCAAAACTGTTGTTCTGACAATGGTTGTTCATCCATCAGCCACCTAGTTTCAGCCCTTAGAAAAGTGATTTATATATACTAAATAGTTAAGATACTAAGTTGAGTAGATATTTAATAGATGAATAAGTGAAATCAAGGGACTAGCTAAAAATTATATAGTTACTGATTCAGAGACTCTATATATGGATTTTAACAACCTTAATGAAGATGCCAATTCATCTAATCAAAAGAAAAATAAGCCCAGGAGTCTGACTGCAATACTAAGAAAAACAATCGAGTTAAATTCTTGATTAAAAAATACCTGATCCAGGGGCACCCAGGTGGCTCAGTTGGTTGAATGTCTGCCTTTGACTCAGGTCATGATCTCAGGGTCCTGGGACCGAGTCCTTTATCGGGCTCCCTTCTCAGAGAGAGCCTGTTTCTCCCTCTCCCTATTCTACTCCCCTTGCTTGAGCTTTCTCACGCTGTCAAAAAATAAAATCTTTTAAAAAAATGACCTGATCCAGATGTTTATTTTAGTTATTCATAAAGAACCCATTCCCTGGTCATCATATTCTTTCACAATGGAAAGAGATATTTTGAGAGATAGTGAATGCTCAGCATTTAGCTATGTCTAATTGCATTTAAATGATAGTCTTTTCTCAGGAATGCCATAGAAAATATCCAAACAAACTATAAGACTTTGAGCTAATTTCCCAAAAGATGAGATTTGGTAATTTGGTTTTGACTTTTTTTTAATTTTTAAGAAAATTAAAATTTACCCTGTGTTGTTGGAACATTTCCATAAGACAGCAGGACACTAGCAGTGGGACAAAATTGCTTTTTACTCTAGTTTCTGTACATAACAGTGTGCAACCTTGGGCTCAAGTCTCAACTTTTTTGGGGGGGAGTCTCAATATTTTCTTACCTATAAAATAACACTAGATCTGCCTGCTACACGAAGTTGTGCAACACATAATTGATGAACCAATTGTATTCATTACTTTAGGATTTTTTTATTTGACCCTGTTGATAATTTAAGTAGTTTATACAACTAATTTAAGTTTAATATATGTTTGTACCAATATAAATTTATACATATATTTTATTTATAAACATTTTTCTTATTGCATCTATTGCAACAGATCTCAACAATAGTTCTGATTAAACACTCAGTGGCCTAAGCCAATGTTTTACTTGCTTCTTTCCTTCCTCCTAATGAGTTTTCCCACCCATTCAACCACCTTCTTCACCAATTACTGGTTGCTGGGCCCAGTCCTAATCCCTTGCTACAGCTTCATGGCCAGATTCTGTGCTGAGCCTGGGATCTCAGGCTCTCCAATATACCAGACTCTTGCCAGGTGAGAGTAGAGTAGACTCTGAAGCTGGCCAGAAGAGCAGGGTGTACAAAGAAAGGAGGAGACCCTGGAATATCTGAAATATAGTCCCTCTCTAGACTAGGAAAAACCAATGAGATAGAAAACTGGAAATAGGAGGAGAAATAACTAAAAATAAGGAAAAAACAAACAAACAAAACAGAAAAAAAAAAAAAAAAAAGACCCCAGGGCAGGGACTGGGACATAATTTCTAGCATAGGTAACAGCTGTAGACTCAGATATCCATAAACTCTGGATAATGTTTACATCACTTTACAGATTGACAGTACATGTATGGCTGCAGGCAATTTCAGAGTCAAGTACAAGGCGAAGCTGGTCTTGTTACTTTTTTGAAGAAAGAGAAGTCTTTGTTCTTCACAGGTTTCCAGTGGGGATGACTGAGGCTCTAAAGGAGCTGTTTTTAGTGAAGAAGAACCATGGAGAGAACTGACGAGTATTCGAGTAAATATTGCCGGCTCTGGGTTGACTATGGATATAGATGTCCCCAAATTTGAGCATGTCTGCATGAATATGGCCAGTATCCATGAGAGAACAAGGGGAAACTGGGCAAGTGATTGATTAGGCAAATTGAGGAGAACGTTAAAGGGTTCATTTCTCATACAATGGGGGCAAAAAGGAGATGTACAGATCATTCTTTGAAAACTGACCTTATCTCAATGACAAATGTGAAGACTGGACTAGAAAATAGCCCGTGGGAGCTGAAGGCCCTCTAAGCCACATAGATACAGCTTAAGAGGCTCCTATTGAGGCAGAGATGGTATTTCTACTACTTCTAACTGCATGTAATCCATTTACAAGACAACACACCTGATGGACCATGTCTGACAATATGGTGTCTGGAAACAATGCCATCAATGTTCTGAGGCATGAGGGATGTGGCATAGACTGAGGATACTTTGGGAGCAGGTACCCAATAAAATTATTGTAGGCTAAACAAAAATAGTATTATTAATCATCAAAAAATCCTTACATCACAAAAACATGACACAGCAGCTATCTTCCCAAAGTTCTAAGATGTGGCTATGTGAAAAGTAAGATGTCTTGTTAAATATATATGATCATAGGTCCAGTAATGAATGCCACATATATTTATTGCAATAGGTACTGTTGTAGGTGCTTACTATGTATTGGCAAGCAAATCAGATGATAACCTTTGTTCTCTTTCTAACAAGAGGATCATTATTTTACTATACTCTTTGTACTCAGGGTTAAGCTAATAAAAATATTCAAAAAGAAGCTAGAAGATGCTAGAGATGTTCTATTCCCTCCCCAAACAGAGACAAGGGCAAATAATCCATATTGACATATATATGCCCCATGGATTAAGAAAAACACATGACCCTGTCTATGTGATGTTAGGCAACAATCTTCTGCCTAACAATATCTCCATATTTCCTGCCAGATTTATTAGAATTATATCATTAAAAATAATTTCCTTGTGCTTTGTTTTAGCCTGGAATTATAGAAATCTAACCGTATTGTGATGACTATGATGATAACCGTATTAAGATCCATTAAATGGTTGATCACTCTATCTTTTTAGGCCTACCAGTATCTTCAAGTTTGCCTCAGAAAAATTGCTTTGCTTGAGAGGCTGAGCTTCTAGCTCATATTATACTCGGTATATGCCAGATGACATCATCTTCTTGGTAGATAAGTGAGGAAGCTAGAGCAACACGTTTGTCCCCAACATCAGTAAGCCTGCTGTGTACATGCACTTTTGCCATAGTAGTGCTTACCAGTTATTTAGCTCACAATCCAATGGTCAGTGGGGGCTTACTTGGGTGTCTTAGTATTTAACTATTTCTCCTGCTGAGCTCTTCGAACTTAGGTGATTTGCTGCTTCACCGTTGAGTATGCCTCAGTGGTTTAGCCTGATCTAGTGGTATGCTGGGTGATATCTATCCCAGTAGAAGGAAAGATGGATAATATCCCAAATTAGAATCATGCTCCCTTGAGCTCCTGCAGCTTTCCAGTGACTTCATGATTACTGATGTTGTTAAGGAGCAGATAAGAATGAGCCCTTAGTACACATTAATAATTTGAAGTTAAATTTTATCCAACACGTGACCTTTCTGAAAGGAGGTCTTACCTGCAGAGCAATATTTCAAACTTGTTAAACATATGTCACTTTTTAATTCATTAATTAATGTAACACAAACTGTCAGTCAAAATGTCTTTCCCTGTGGCATTTACTGTACAGCCCTCTTTAATTCTCAAAAATCCTGAAGAAAAACGGTATGACACAATAATCTAACACACCATAAAATGCTCTAGCACAACCCAGAATATTTACATGAAAGATGCTCTAATCACGCAAAAGAAACTTTCTACTTAGCACTGATAGTTTACATTCAAATCTATTTAGCAGTACATTTAAGCATACAGATAACATATGAGTGAAATGAGAAATAATACTGTGATTTCAAGCTTCACTGAACTATGATATAGAAATTCTGAACTAAACAATTGTTAAATGCTTGCCAGTTAAATGACTACAGATGAATTGTTTTAACTCTCTCTCTCTCTCTCAGCCTTTCTCTTTTTTTTTTTTTTTTTTTTTTTTGCTTAGAAGCAACAAATGGAACTGCATTTCTGTATGGTGTAGACCCCATATTTTAACCAATATAATACTGCTTTAGCCATCCCACTTAGAAACAAGAGAATCAATAAGTTCTCTGAATATGCTACAGTTGGGTACCAACAGAATTTCTTACTTGCCCAGATCCTGCCTGGTTCTTCGATGTGTGAACTCGGGATGGGGATACAAAAGAAAGAAGATACCTCCGTGTTGAACCAGATGAGTCCAACAGTGATTATTTCAATTGTCTTTCTGTGTTCTAAATCTTATTTCAAGAAGGAAAATACACTATTATTATGCTACATTCCATTTAGCATAAGGATTGGGTCAAGGACACCTCAGAGACCAAAACTACCGATCCATCAATACCTATGTGCCAATATATAGAATATAC
The DNA here is from genome assembly GCF_020171115.1 of Neogale vison. Taxonomy (NCBI): domain Eukaryota; kingdom Metazoa; phylum Chordata; class Mammalia; order Carnivora; family Mustelidae; genus Neogale; species Neogale vison. The sequence continues at coordinate 91,750,041 of NC_058093.1, read as the reverse complement.
AGTTTGATCGTCATTTTGATATCTTAAGAATATTGTGATTCCAAACACTATTGGAGCTTGATAGATTAGAAATCTATGAGGGAATATGAATAAAAGACTAAGAGGTGGTTGCGATGGGAAAGGTGGTTGCAATGACTGTAGAGCCAGAAACTGGTAACGACAATTATGACTTTGCTTAACCTATTAGATACTGTCATGAATAATGAGTTGTACATTTAAAGCCAGCCTTCTGGGTGATGACTTTGGGGGCTTGATTTCCCACTTGGGTCCAGTCCTTCTGTGTCAGAAAGTAGGACCATGAACAACAGAGAAGCAGATGTGCCTAATGTATATTAGGTAATGATGAAGGTTTCAGGATTGTGGTGACTAAAGTGCTCTGAAGCTCTCTACTGTGGCTCTTAAGTGCTAGGTCCTTGTGCAACACTTATGAAAAGTATTTCTATATAGGATCCTACCAATTTCCTCATTTCCTTCAGCATGTGTTTTGTTATCAAAGCTTAGTCATTTAGGGAGGAAGAGAGAGAGAGAAAAGAAAAAGAAATGATTTTCCAGAGATGTTTTATCTATTACCTGTACATGGTCTGGTAGATTTACCAGGTAAGTTTTCTTCTGCTTCCTCTATTAACCCAGCACATTGCCACTGGCACTGAGAAATGTTGAAGATGTGGATTGATTAAAATCATGTGTAAATTGATCACTTTCTATACATCTTATGTGCTCTGTGCTGAAGACTTTATCTTTGAAATGAAAGGCACTATGTAATTTATTAATAATATGCTGAGATTTTCTTTGGTTCTTTACTAGAATATTTTTTCCCTAGATTTACAGTTCTTATAAATCTCCTTCTTCTTGGCTTAAAATTATATAAATATCTTTTTTTCCCTAAATAAGCTGTTTTAAAATGCCAGAGTGCAAATGCATTTATTTTAGAGGTACTTAGGTCCTTTAAATCGTGAATAACAATACATTTATATACTTTGTATATCTGACTATCCCTAGGAACTATTTATTGAACTTTGTCAAGCCATTACTAAAGTCTATGCATTCAGAGGATAAAATTTAGGAAGCTTTAAAAACTTAAGTATTTAATGGACTTGATTTGGTGTTTAAGGCCCAGGAGGGTGCTAGCTAAGTGCCTGAGATGTTCAAAGTTGCCATCATAATAGCTAAGTCCCTTTCTCCCCTCCCTAGGGAGCTACTATGAGCTCAGTCTTTGAAAGGGGATTTAATCTTTTATTCATTATTCTTCAGAAAGCCCTTGCCTGATAATAGAGTACAACCTGACAGTAGGATGTCCCTTTTCTCAACTTTAGAAAACTGCTTTCTCCACTTCCTGCTTTTTCTCATTTATATGACTTTCCCTCCCCAAGTCCCAAACACTTTAATTTGATCACTTTTTTCTCTTACACTGTGGGGGCTCCTAGTGTTCTGAACCCCATCTCCAACATCAGTGTTTTTCTAGGTGTTGTTAGAATTAAGTAATATCACCTCATGTGGGAACTGCATCTGCCCATTGACTTCATAGAATTTCCTCAAATTGATTATGTCTTCTCTTGGATGGCCTGCTGCTCAGTCATGAGAAGGGCTGAAGAGGGGTTTATTGAGTATTTAGGTTGTATATCTATTAGCTAAATCGTAAACCTTAGAAGAGAAACAACTTACATGTCATCTAGTCAGTATCATGTCGTGATCTCTTCTCCAGTTATTCTCTGGAGGTGTTTAACCTCTTTTTAAACCCTGTCTAAGATCATGGGGCTCATTAATATCTATGGAAATCATCTTCATTGTTGGACAATTTTTAAGTTTATGAAGATCCTATATAGAGCAGGAAAATCAAGAACTGTACTTTTCCATTTCTGTATTCAGGCGACTAAAAAAAACAAAAACAAAAACAAATCTAGTGGCTTTGTAAGATATAAAACGTCCTCACATAATGTTTTATTAATCGATGCATTTATATAGTTTAATAGTAGGAGCATGATTGCATGCAGATTAGGTAACTGTATGTAAACTAGTTCTTAATACACTCATATACAAAAGGTAAGGAATAGAGAAATACAGTAGTACCTTTTCTGTTGTTTCACTTTCTATATTTTCAGTTACTCATGGTCAAGTGCATTACAGAAGTGATGATCCTATCATTGGGTTAGTGGTATCCTAACAGTAGGTCACAGCCCTTACATCGTTCTTTTCATTTCATCTCAACACATAGGCATTTTGTCATCTCTCAACGTCACAAGAAGAAGGGTGAGTACAGTATAAGACATTTTGAGAAAGAGAACATATTCACAAAACTTTTACTACAGTATATAGATATAATGGCTATATCATTATGAGTTACTATTAAACTCTAAACTATTTTTGTACTTAATTTATAAATTAAACTTTATCATAGGTATGTGTGTATAGGAAAAAAACAGTATATATATGGTTCAGTACTATCTGCTGTTTCAGGCATCCACTGGGGGTCTTGGAATGTATCCTCTGCAGATAAATGGATACTGCTGTACTCTACTAGCAAACACAAAGGGGAGAAAAATCCCGAAGGAAAAAGTAAATTACTGTAAACCAGATAATGACATTCTATTGTTATATTTAAATCTAGGTAGGTTTTAAAGCTCTCATAATTTATACAAGTAAAAATGAACAGAAAGATTGTTACAACCCAGGGTTTGGGTTAATTTCATCTAAGTGCTGTGATGTATTTTAACAGCTTGCTAAGGGTGATGCATTCTTTTTGTTTTTGTTATTTAATCACCTCCAAATGTTATTTATTGAGTCCCTGAAAATATTTTCTTACAGTATTTAGATTCTCCTTGGAGATCTCATTTGTGCACAACCCCTGCTTGGCTCAGCTTATGAAAGCTGATATGATCTCATCTGAAAGTAATACTTCAGGGAGTCATTTGTTTTACAGAAATAAGCCACATCATCATGGATACTGAGGGGCACAGGATATGATTTTAGAGGGGAAAGAAAAGCATTTTTCCTTCGTAGAAATGAAAAAGGATGATATAGATTGTATGTATCAAATATCAAGTATAAAAATATTCACATCATAAAATTTAAACCAAATGAGATTTCAAGGAAGAGATAAATCACTAATAAATGTAGAATTTTATTTTTTCAGAAGTTCACTCATCTCATTTTCCACTGTTTATCTTTCATTTATTTTCTTTCTATTTCTACTTCAACTTTAATTAGATTTTCATAGAAAAGCTCAGGTCTTGAGGAGAAAAAAACAAAACAAAACTATAGAAATACTTCATAGCATCTTTGTTAGAAGCTTTTGAGTTAAGCAGATCAGGTCCAAAGCCCAGAACTGCCACTTACCAACTATATAATCTTGGCTGGCTATTACAATTTTGTAACTCAGAAATGCATGACTATTATATGATATCATTGTGGTAGTTGTTTGCACTGTTTACCAAAGCATAGGCTAGGGGTTTTTTTGTTGTTGTTGTTGTTTGTTTGTTTTGTTCCCCCGTATTTGGGTAAAGACAAATGGTTATTTCTGGCCAATTGTTAATGAAAGAATGTGGCATGTATCAATTTCAAGTTAAAGCATTTAATTGTCTGAGAACACTCTGCTGAATACCTTTCCTCTCTTAAGGTAAATGTCTATTGTGGCTTCTCTGGGGCCTGTGGTCCAGAAATAAAGAGATCTGGGGCAGTATTTCATTTGACCTATGACACTGCTTCCACCTTGATTTCTAGCCTCATTTCCAGAACTGTGAGACAATAATTTCTGTTGCTTAAGCCACCCATTTGTGGAACTTTGTTACAGCAACTCTCAGAATCTCATACAGACAGACTCTGGTTGAGGGGAAATGATCCTCCGGTACGATATACTGTTTAGACTTCGAAGCTGTCTCTTTCTGAAGCATAATCTAGCAGACCAATTGTGTTTCATCCATAACAAGAGCCTGGTAAATGTAATACTGAAGGAATGTCTCTTAGAAGTATCATTTTCATGAATTTTTAAAATGTATACAACACATAAAAAAGGCTAGCAGGACTATCACTGACTTGGTTAAGGTCTATTGAACACATTGAATCTTTACAATTATCAATTGTATGCAACATTTTAAAAAAGGTCTTGATACATTTCATGAGAATAGAATAGAATGTTAATGTTCATATCACCCTCAGAGGACTTTATGGAGTTCTCTAACAAATCTTTTTGAGCCACATGTAGTCCCCTATAGCTAGCCAGTTTCAAAAATCCTCATATATATATTTTTGGTTTCTCAAAAAGTACCACTTCTTCATTCATAAGTTTCTATTTCATTATTTTTCTGTTTACCAAGAAAGCCCACTTAATGATGTAATACAGTCATGGGAATCAAAATCTGTGAGGTTAGAAATCAAGGTGGAAATGAGGTTAGAAATCAAGGTGGAAGCAGTGTTGTTCCCTTCTGAGGGTTGTGAGAGACCATCAGGTCCTTGCCTCTCTCCTAGCTTCTGAGAGTGTGCTGGCAATCTTTTGTGTTCCTTTGCTCATAGATGTGTCACTCCCACCTCTGCTATCTTCTTTACATCATGTTCTCCCTGTGTGTCTTCACCTCCTCTTCCCTCCCCATATGTCTGTCTCTGTGTCCAAACTTCCCCCTTTTTAAAATTACCAGTCATATCCGATTAGAGCCCAACTTAATGCTCATTTTAACTTGATTACCTCAGTAAAGACCATTTACCCAAAGGAGGTCACATTCTGAGGTACTGGGGGTTGGGACCTGTCCCTTGGGAAAAACAGTTGAACCCATAACACCATCATTAATTCTAACTAACTAGCATTTCTAGTAGAAGTAACTGAATAGCTCACAATGGACATGACAACACACTGTGGGTACATGAATTTTTTAAAAACCAGATGATTATTATAGCTAACTCTACCTTACATACTTTGTGTGGACTGTCACCCATGGCACAAATCCTCCTTTTCTTCCTCATCTGACTCAAGTACCTAACAAATATAGGCATAGAGAAAATTAAGGAGATGACTGGGATCCTCACAATTCTCAATGTGTGTGTGTGTGTATAGTGGTGTGTGTGTGTGTGTGTGTGTGTGTGTGTATGTGCAGGATTACATTTCCCAACTTCCTTATATTTAGATGGAGATGTATGACTATTTCACTTCATTTTATCTTCATTTTTTGAATAAGAATGAATAGACATATATGTGCATTCTTTGAGAGACTGGCAATGTCAAATTTTCTTATTCTTGCTTAACAAAAGATTGTTTCCTCTTCAGAGTGACCAGAGTTAAAATCTCTTTCCAAAATTAGTTTTCTGAACAATAACAATCTTTCCATCAAAGACTATGCTGGCCTACAATTTCATTATCATTTTCAAAAGTAATACTTTCCTTTGTATCACTTCTTCAATACCCCAAAACTGTTGATCAAGAAAATTTTAAATATGGAAAATTAGGGAGTGATAAGTAATATTCTTCCTGCTGGTATGAACAGATGATAAAAGAGAGAAGAAGGTTAATATGTCTGTAAGGTCAAAATGCCTTCTTTCCAGCTGGCTCCTAGACAATTTCTAATGAGGATGGCATTCATATGCAACTTTTCTATTTGGCTGCCTGAATTTTTCTAAGAGTTACATTTACATAAGTAATGGTTGAAAATCTTGCTTGAATTTACTTCTAGTTGGTAATTAGTTACCACTGAGTTTGACTAAAAAAAAAAAAAAAAAGGGTGAGGTTCACTTTTCAATATATTCAACATACCAATAATAAAATATATTCCTTTTTGCTCCTTCCAGGTTTATTGAGATACAACTGGCATATAACATTGGATAGATTTAAGGTATACAGCATAGTGATTTGATATATACACACATATTGTGAAATGATTACCACAGGTTTAGTTAACACAACCATCACCTCACTTTCAATTTTTTCTTATGATGAGAACTTCTAAGATCTACTCTCTGAACAACTTTCAAGGATGAAATAGAATATTGTTAATACTAGTAATCATGCTGTGCATTGTATCCCCAGAACTTATAACTGGAAGGTTGTACCTATTGATAGACCCCACCCATTTCTCCTACCCTTACACATACAATGTATTCCTATAAAAGAGAGAAGAGGTGGGTTCATGGGGCCATCCTTACTCACTTTAAGGCACTTCTGCATGTAAACTCATGCTGGGAAGTGGGGTTCAAAGATGAAAACAACATGCCTAACTGTTTAATGACATATAATAATATATTTGAAAATTTGGTCCTAAGCAATTAACTGAGGAGATTATTATTTATCTAGAATTGAGTACTAATGCAGTGAATGCTTAAAATAAGACAATGTGCTAAGTTTTGAAAAGGAATATTTAAGATTTATCTTGTACTTAATATTGAAAGGCTGTGTTTCAGAACTGCCTGAAAAGATTTCTCTGCAGAGGATCTGAAAATTATATTCACAAAATTACCCTAAAAAATTCAGAATTGAGAAAGTATGCTGGCATGACTATTTTAGGCTTATAACCGGCTAATGGATAAAAAAGCACTCATTTCATCAGAGGCCTAAATTCATATTTACCAAGAATATTCAATCTTATCTACATTGCTTGCAAAATGTTTCTCCTTAAAACCAATAATCCTATGGTGTGTTCTGCTTAAATTGTATGTGTAAATGAAAGCTGAACTTTCAACCTTTCTGCACTCCCTCAAGGAAAGGAAGAAATTGAAACCTATTCTGTGAATGCAGTCATTTAAAACAACCCCGAATTTCAAGCGAATACACATGATTTGAAGAATTCAGGGCTGGACCAAAACCAAGAGGTCAGGTAGTCTGTTTTCCTTATTTTTGGAAAGAATGTGTTTAATCCACACCAAAATGATAAGACTCCATGAGAGAATTTCAGAATCTCAAAATAAAGATTTCTTAAGTCTTACAAAGAGTATTACTTCTCAATTCTTTATGCAGATACTAACAAATGAGTTACTTCTCAGCTGGTTGAGTCTAATTTTTTGTATTACATCTTTCAATTCAAGGCTCCTCAATATTTTAATGTACATGCAAATTACCTGGAGACCTCATTAAAAATGCAGTTTCTGATTGAGCTGGTCTGTAGTGGAGGCTCTGAACTTTTATTTATAACAAGCTCTCAGTGAAGCTGATGCTGCTTTTCAACAACAGGACTGGAATAGCATCAGTCTAGATAACACAGAAATGCAGATCTAGAAGTAGTACTCTTAGCGCTCACTCAGTCACTTTCGCTTATTAAAAGATTTCAGCCACTTTGAATGATAGTTCTCTAGTCTTCTTTGTTTCATGTATTCATTTGATTTTTTTTTTTTTTTAAATATCGAATGGCAAACAGGATTCAAGTATTTTGTTTCTTTGTACATAGCAGAGACTGGAAAACCGCCAACCAAGATATTATAGAGCTGTGCAATTATTTAGCCAACTACGTTTCAAATTTCATATTAAATGTCAGTGAGGCCAAATATTTAAATTTCAATTAGCCAATGTTCCCATCGTTGTTATTTTCTTACACAAAGTAATTTTACACTTTTATACATTTATGGCCCTTGCTTAATCATTGAAGACATTTGGGTTTTAAACCCTGGTTGGTTGCCAGACATTAGGTTAGTAGTTGACAAGATAAGCTTGGAGGCCTCCTTCCACTTTATGATTCTAGCATAATGAGGCACCAGGAGATTAAAGAACTTTCTCAAATTTATGTAACTGCTTGATGCAAAAATGGGAACTTACACTTTTGATTCTAAGTAAAATGCTGTTTGCAGTATCTGACCCTTCACTGATCTAGCTCTTTACTTACTAGACATTATAAACATATATGTAAAAATTAGAGAACTTACATTTGATTTTTTAAATATTACAAGTATTTTAAAAATTGTGATTATTTTCATCAAGTAGATTAAACATTTTGATAAAATAATTAACATTTTTACTTTGTGAACATGTTAGCATCTATGCAGGACTTTTAAAAATGCATTATCCATGTGGGTTTTGGATGGTCATGTTGTGGAAAAAGTCTCTTAACAGATGAAAATTTGTGAACAAAATGTGTTTTGTGGATGTAAATCCTATCCAGTACCATGTTCTTGGATTGACCCCTGGATTTTCTCCCGAAGTTTATTTTCTCTGTGGTTTGAGACTTCTTCCCAAACTTTTTTTTTCTTTTTCTTAATTCTACCCCCCAACATGGGACTCAAACTTACAAGCCCAAGATCAAGAATCACAGGCTCTACTGAACGAGGCAGCCAGGTGCCCCTTCTTACCAATCTCTGTTATGAATCACTTCCATATATTAATGCTATTATAGTCCCTTTCCTTAAATAATTATTATTTTCGTTTGAAAAATTGAGTTTATGCTCTCCTGAATTTTCTTAATTTCTTAGATATGTCTTCTAAAAGTAAGGCACAGAATGTAAATAAATGGATTAGACTGTCCACTGTCTAATCATTTCATTCAACTCATCTTTTGATGTATTTAAGAAATATGGATGCCATTTCCAGATTATGGAACAAAATACCTTAAGTCAAATGGCCAATCTTTTCAAATAGATGTCAGTGATGAAACTCATCTGGATTTTGTCCTATTAATATTTTCTTTTCTCTTTCTCTTTACCCTGTAGATATTAAGTATGAATGTAAATAATAATAAAAACTGTTTAACAAACAGGCTTTTGGTGACACCAAAATAAAGACTTTGAAATCTGTCATTATTAACATGTATTTATTTTCTATTTGAAAACACCAAACTGATTCTGTTATAGTGATGTTATTAGTCTGACAATTGTAGAGTCGATAGAAATTGAATTTAAAAGAATATCAAATATTTATCATAAGACTGAGAGAAGATTGCATACTTAGTAATCTATATTGTTCTCAGAAAATAGTATCAGCAATTACTATCTACAGATTAGCTTATTTTTAATATTGCTACATTTTAGTATTACCACCATAATAAATATAGTTTAAAAAGCCCTGTAAAGATAAGGTAGTAGAATGAAACGTACTTCAGAAGCAAAAAGGTGGTGACTTCAAAGACTGAGCCGTGATGTTTAAAATCTTTCTTTAGGGGTTCCTTGGTCACAATGAAGAGATGTATCTGATGTTTGTTGAGTATCTTTTACGCGTCAGACATTGTGATGGGCACCAGGGAGCCCCTGCAGACCACGGCAGCCATGACTCACGGATGGTGTGTAAAGCCATACCTGTAATCAGGCACACAGATTTCGGGGTGTAAGAATGAGGATAGGTCAGCACAGAGCACATGGAGGAGGTCATCTATATCAGCCCTGAGGTGAGGAGACATGATATCTCACATAATGAAAGAGTGGATATTGCCTTATATGGCAAAAAGATGCGATCCAGTGAAAGATTTTGGGAGGAAGAGCTTATAACCTGGATAATTATCTGAGTCAATCCTATCTGCAATCATTGTGAAAAGCAGAGTGTTGGGAGACACACAGAGGAGAAGGCCGTAAGAGGGGATGCAGCACAAGCCAAGGAGTCCTGACAGCTGTGGGAAGCCTGGAGTGGCAAGGAACAGAGACTCTCCAGCAGAGCTTTGCAGGGAGTGTGGCGCTGCTGATACCTTGATTTTGGAGGTCTGACCTCCAGAACTGTGAGAGAATAATTTCCTGTTACTTGAAGCCACCTAGTTTGTGATGACTTGTTATGGCAGTCCTAGGAAGCAAATACAAACAGCATCTACTTTTGAAGCTTGAAAGAGGTGCTATCAGCATGTAATTTTTAGGCTAATTTGACTGTTTGCAGAACTGGAGGATGAGCAAAAGGTAGGGTCCGAAGGAGGGTGGACAGGGAGGGAGTGGAGGGGGAGGCGTTTGCCAAACTCAAGAAGTGAGAAGCGATAATGCCACTTCTAAGGTAGTGAGAGAACTTCAGAAAAGGGCATCCTGACAGTTCTGTAACAACTTCGTTCCATCCCCCCTGCCCCCGACCAGCATGCTAGAAGTTAGGTTTTATTCTTTACAAACTAAGCAATATTAATAAAACAAAAACAATCACAGGCAGCTTCCTTCACCAACCAGAAATATAAAAAATTCACTGCTAATGTTGATTGTTTCAGAGCTCAGTCTCCAGCTCTTTCAGAAAAGAACAATGCAGGGGGTGACAGGGAAATCAGGAGGTATTGAAGTTTCTCTGAAACTAAGCAAATTGAAAGCAAACCCAACTGAGTTCCTAGATCACAACTCCCAGAAAATAATTAACTAGGTAACTATAGCTCAGCAAAAAGCCCTTCTCAGACAATCAGGGCAGAAAAGCTTCACGGGTCCTTAAGACAGGCACCCAATCCAGGTGGAACACCAAATTTTCTGTAACATACATTTATAATACAAACCTCAGAAATTACAATCTTCACCCTGGGTACAGAAATATTCTCATAAGCCGGCGAGGTACACCAACGGCACTTACATCTCAGCGCTCACATTTTATCTGTACCTGATTGTTTCTTAGTTGAAACATCACTGTTCCCATTATAGTTGTCTCATAGGTCTACTGTTCTGCTTGTAATGAACAAAGACATTCGTTTCCTTTGGAACCTGTAAGAGATGGTAGACATCAAATATAAGCACTTTGCAAAATATGAAGAGGGAAGTAAAGTGAATTTAAGAAGTTAATTATAACCTAGCTGATAAGGCAACACAGATGGGCTATTACTAGGGGTTGCGAGTCCCTTGATATTCTATTTTCTGATTTTTGGGAAAGGGCGATAGCTGTCATGAGCTAGTCGTATTTTACACACATCTCACAGGTATTTCTTCCTGTTTAATATCTGGGTTGTAAACATATATCCTCTGCATAAGATTTCATGTTTTTCTTAATGAAGAATGAGGATGATTTCTGTTCTAAGGAAGCACCTATTTCCCAAATGATCAGTAAGACTTAATTTTTGAGCCCTTAGAGACAGTCATTCCACTCATTCTCTTTACTGAGGGTGCGGCCTGATTCTTTAAATTCTTAATAGGTCAGAAATAGCTTAACCATGCCAATTCCCATAACATCCATAAAACAAAAACAAAACACAACAAAACACACACACACACACACACACACACACACCCAAGTTATCTATTTTAAATCAAAAGAAGAAAGAAAAAACTATCCATCCCCAAATAGCTTCACTATCTCCTTTCTCTCATATTTCAGTTCTTAGCAGTAGAGCACTCATAAGAGAGTCATTAGGGGTACAGCTTTAAATTGCATCAAGAATTTGTTTCTAATCTTAAGATTGACTTTTTCTAATTATCACACATTGTGAAAAGAGAGAAAAGAACCTTGAGCAAATAAGACATGAGAAAGTCTACTTTTGATTGAGGGATTATATGGTTCCTCAAGTCTGTAATAGGCCTCAAGGGGCTTTTACCTGATAGAATTCCATAGCAAATGTTGGGGGAATTTTGTAAGAACATGAACATACAGAAAGTTGAAAATAATGTTGAGTCATCATGAGGATGTTTAAAGCTATGAATGAAAGCAGGATAAGAAAATCAAACTTACATAATTTATAAGGATGTTACAGTTTTCATATATATCCAATGGATTTTTTTTTTTTTTTTTAAGTTTGTCTGCTCTGGAAAATCATGAGACTCACCCTTCTGGTTGCTGGCTGAAAAGTGTGATTCGGTAGCTAAAAATACCTCAACTATATTAAGGAGGGAACATGAAAGTAGGAATTTACAAATTGGCATGTAGAATATATTCAATTTAGTCCTACTATAGCATTTTTATTGCCACCAAAAATCGTAAGTGAATGTATTCTGAGTCCATAAAGAGCCACAAATAACACTGGGTTGCCATCCGTTAACTCAGGGCCCCACTTGTGTATTAGAGGCACCAACACTAAAATTATCCTCCCCTTCACTCATTGATACCTCTCTAGATCACAGGCTCAAGATTGTCAAATTTCCTTCAGCTGTGATTTTTTTGTGGAGGAAAAATGTAGCAAGATGATATTCTGTGTATTGTATGAAGACATTCAGAACAAAGGCTCAAAGCGGGAAATTGAGGGGACATTGACTGAAAGAGGGTACAAAAGGAAAGACTTTGCTATATAGTAACACACCATACACTTGGCTCATGGAGGTTTTGTTTGGTTAGAGCCACAGTATCAAACCCACAAAGCTTTTTGTTTTGTTTTCAGAAACTGGGGCATCTCCTTTCTATCTGCTCTCTCTGCTGCCTCATGTTCAATAAATGTTTAAGTTATGAAAAGGTTGTTTCTTAACTATTGCTCTATGTCTTCTATGACAAAGAGTCTCTTGTCTTCCATATCAACACCATCTCTAATGGCCTCCCCTACTGCCTCTGAAGTGGGCCCCCCACATCTGTGCCAACCAGTTCTCCATACAGCTGGAGTGAACTTTTAAAAAGTTAAACCTGATATTGGAGATGTCTTGTGTATAATCCTTCAGGGTCTTTTCCACTGCTTTTAAGGCCAAGTTAAAAAATCCTTACACAATTTATAAGCCCAAAAGGATATAGTCCCAGCTTTCTACTTCGAACTCCTCTCCCACTGCTCATAGTGGTATCCGAGAAAACTATTGTGCTTGGTGATTAGGAAGTGAAAATGTTATCAGGCGAATATTGTGCAATCGTAGATGCTGGCACAAAAAGGGAATGGATAGGAAAGAAGCCTAGGCATAGTTACAGATCACAAAAATTTTTTGTATTTTCTTTACCAAGATTTTTTTTTTTTTTTTAAAGATTTTTATTTATTTATTTGACAGACAGAGATCACAAGTAGCAGAGAGGCAGGCAGAGAGAGAGGAGGAAGCAGGCTCCCTGCAGAGCAGAGAGCCCGATGCGGGCCTCGATCCCAGGACCCTGGGATCATGACCTGAGCCGAAAGCAGAGGCTTTAACCCACTGAGCCACCCAGGCGCCAAAATATACCCAACACCTAGGACTTTGTAGGACAAGGTGATTTTAAAAGAGAAGCTTCTTCTTCTTCTTCTTCTTCTTCTTCTTCTTTTTTTAAAGATTTTATTTATTTATTTCACAGAGAGAGAGATCACAAGTAAGCAGAGAGACAGGCAGAGAGAGAGAGGGGGAAGCAGGTTCCCTGCTGAGCAGAGAGCCCGATGTGGGGCTCGATCCCAGGACCCTGAGACCAAGACCTGAGCCAAAGGCAGAAGCTTAACCCACTGAGCCACCCAGGGGCCCCAAGACAGAAGTTTCATTAGGAAAAAAATTAAGATGCCTCTCCAAATTTGAAGATAATAAATGGAAATGGGGCACGATTTAATATAACACATGGATGGTAGCTCTTGCCCAGGCTAGATTTTGGCATTAGAGGTTTGTTCTGTGCTTTGCCCTTCTCTGCGAGTCCCCTTGGGTAGTCATTCCAGCTCACCTTGCTCATTTATAATACTGTGAATAAAACGCTTGCTTTCACCAAGCCGTTGTGGAAAATGAATGTTTGCTGTGTGTTTGAGATTAGGAGATAAAAGGCAGTGTAGGACAGAAATGGTATGTCAAAAGGTTATTAATGATGTTCAAGGCTAAAGGGAGAGTGACGGGCAAATTCTCTTTAGGCCTCAATAGCATTTGGTACCATGAGGGAGCAACACTTATTTTTAGGTATACATTTTCCTGTTCATCACAAACAGGATTCATAAAGACAGACAGTATTTTAGGGATACGATAGGATCAAGATTTTAAAAGTCAGTTAAAATCTCCAAGGAAAAAGAAACACCAAAATAAACATATTCATTGAATAATAAAAAGTTGCCTGTGTAATCAGATAAAATGGTTTTAATTAAATATATACAAAATATGTTGTATGGATTATGAGTAATTTATATATACATATGCACGCACATACACAAATACATTTGTTTCATCCTTAGAAATATTACAATTGGTTAGCTCTACCTTTTCTCCCTCTCCAGTGTCTACAAATTACTCTTGTATATATTACTAGCTAGAAATCATTCTTATTGAATTCCATATAATCCAGTTGGAACTATACTCAGATAATTTCATGTGACTCACCCTAGTCCATATTCCTGCATGGAGACAGCAACCCATGGGAAAGATGTTTGCCAGTTCCCTGTAGGAGAAGGTTTCAAGACTGGGACTACAGAGATTAAGATGCTCTTATCTGAATTGTGTCTTTTGTCACTGGCATGATTTTGGAGGGCTGCATTTGCCCCCCACACAGAGAACAGTGTTGCTGATTTGTCACAATCAATAGAAACAACAATCTGCATTATTCAGAAGTTCTCCAACTTAACGTATGCTGAGAGTTGACATATTCCTCTAAAACCTTCAGACCCCACTTTCTTTGTTTCCCTTTTTGACTCTGCCCAGGTTCTCACCCAGTCCCTTGCTCTGCTTGGTGAGAATCACAAGAATCTTCTTCTAAAGTTGCCTGCATCCCCTCTTTGTCTTCCTATCACCGTAACAGTGAGGTGAGGTTTTGTTTTCTTTTGTCCCATATTTACTGTCCATGCAGTCCTTTTCTGTTAAGTTGTATGATTTTCTTCCAGGCTATTAGTAAACTACAATATGTTTCTTTAATTCAAATAATATAATCTTATAGTTATAAATTGGTATAAAAATGATCTATCTGGGGGCACCTGGGTGGCTCAGTGAGTTAAAGCCTCTGCCTTCGGCTCGGGTCATGACCCCAGAGTCCTGGGATGGAGCCCCGCGTCAGGCTATCTGCTCAGTGGGGAGCCTGCTTCTCCCTCTCTCTCTGCCTGCCTCTCTGCCTACTCGTGATCTCTGTCTGTCAAATAAATAAATAAAATCATAAAAAAAATGATCTATCTGTATTATTTTGTGTCCTTGTGATTACCTGTCCTTTATTTTCCTCCTTCGGATCTTGAGATATTCAAGTATGTACTTTACCTTTGCAGCAATCTCTGATTCATTCCAAACCCAAAATTGATTAGAATATTTCTATTTGTCTTGATTAACATCAAGGACTTTGTAATTAAACCACCTTCATTTAATTGGTGTTTCCCCACTCCCAATCTCTCTGACATTTGGCAAGTTACTTAACCTCTCTGAGCTTCTCTGAGCCTGTTGATACATCCATTCACCATAGAACTACTATAATTATTGTTATTCTTACTCTGACATAGTTCTGAGGCCTTTTAACAATTTCACTCTTTTATCTAATTTCTATTGAGGCTTTAATTAGTCTAATAAATGTTAAATTATATCTTAATTCAAAACATTATTAGGTTAGCATATTAGCTTGCTAATAATGACTGGAGCCACTATAACAAAGTACCATAGATTGGCCGGCTTAAACAACAAAATTTTATCTTCTCACAGTTTTAAAGATTAGAGGTCAGAAGTCAAGGTGTCAGCAAGGCTGATTTCTTCTAAACCGTCTCTCTGGTTTGCAATTGGCCATCTTTTCCCAGTGTCTTCACATTATCTTTCCTCTGTATATGACTATGTCTTAATCATCTCTTCATTTAAAGGGACATGGTATATTGGATGGACCTGCCCTGATAACTTCATTTAACCTGAATTGTCTTTTTTAAGGCCCCCTTTCTAAACAGTCATATTCTGAAGTACAGGGGGTTAGAATTGCAACATATGAACCTTGGAAGAACACAAAATAGCCTATAAAAATCAGCATTTCTGAAATTCCTAAATTCAAGTATTCAAGATTTCTCTTTCATTGGAGAGAAATGAAATTAAAGAGAATATCAAGAACAAAGAAATTAAACAATATCAAGAACAAAGAGAGAAAAAAGGGAGAATGACCATTAGTGTAAATTTGAATTTTTTTTTTCCTGGATTGTCTTCCTTTGTCTTTTCAGTGAAGGCAATGAGACCATCGACCTACCTATATTTACTTTTCTTTCACCTCAGGAAACCTGTTCTTTTTGAAGCCCGGAGCTTATATTAAGGCTAGTGTAACTCAAATGTGACTAACTAACATACCGTGTCCCTTCACAGTAGTTTTTAAAATCTGGCATCTGACCCAGAACATATTTCTGGAACACTTTTAACCTATGTGTAAACACAACATAACAGGTGATTTCTCTAAGGCTTATCAAGCAGTATGAATTGTTCCACATTAGTAATGATGATAATAGCAAATCTTTCTCTAGTGTTTTCTACATGCCAGTCACTATTCTAAGTACTTTACAGGTTTTCATTCTTTTAATCCTCTTGTGAAACTTAAAGTTCCTATTCTTGAGAAATGCAACATTAACTTTTACATTGCTAAGAGATTACAGGAAAAAGAAATTTAAATATGCTGTGGCTTATGTTTAATATATGACCAACCTTTTCTCAGTTTAACAATACCTTGAGGAAAATAGAAAGTTTTAGAATTCATTCATGATTTTTTAGTCATTTTTCAGTTGTAGACAATGAAGTGAGTACACTGATGAAAGGCTGAAGAATTAAATTTACATTCCCTCTAGACATACATACTTATCAAGTATTAAAATTTTTCACATAGTACACTATAGAATTCTTCCGTAGAGGAGAAAGGCTGCTGAAGCTGGTTGAGAAACTGATATACACCAGATATCATGGTAACTGGCTCGTCCAAGGTCACAGAACTGAATTATGGCAGAACTCTCTAATTCCAAGCTATTGGTGATATGCCCCATGTTTCTTTGCTACCTATAAACATAAGGAACAACCTTTTGCCAGTGAGGCAAATTGGTTAAAAGAAAAAAAGTTAGACTTGATCAAACAATGCTAACTAAAGTCCGTTTTGTTTTATTTGTAGAAAATTTTGTGTTAGTCACTATCCTGTGATAAGACTTGCTTACTATAGGCATGCCACTCTGTAGTAATTGATTATCAAGAAAAATGTAGAACAATGGGGTACAGTAGAAATTATACTATTTGTAGTTTAACTAAACTTTTGGGGAGCTATCATACATATTTAATTTAATTCTTAACTCGGTGACAAATATAAGGAAAGAACTTAACTTAGTCATATTTCCTAAATCTTATGCTAGTATTTGTCTTTTACACTATTTTTTATGTCTATGTTGAATAAATTTAAATTTATTTACTTTCATACCTAAGAAACCAGATATTTTTAACTTTATATTCTGGAATAATGTAACAGTTTTTAATTTTTTAATTTTTAATTGACTCTAATTGCATTTAAAATGTACTAAAAACAACTAGTATGTTAATGGTTCTAAAAGATAAGTTTCTGGAGTCATTTTCCTGCTTATAATGTTACGTGCTTTTAGAAACTCAAGTCCAGGCTACATTGAAGGGCTTTGCGATCTTCACCCTCTTGTCTTTCCTGGCCTTGGAGTCTAATGTTTTCCTTAGTTTACAAGTTGAGACCATATTATTGTAGATTTACTAATACACTTTGCTACCCACTTTTCTCCTTTCGGCCTTCATGATAGATTGCTTAGCAGACCTTCCCATCATTCTCCATGTGAGGAAACTTACAGAGGTATCAAAACCCAATCAGTGTTACCACTGGTATGAAAACTTCCCTGACCTCCTCAGAGAAAATCCCAGCTCCTTTTTTTCCAAATTTCTGTAGTTTGTAAACTGTTATATTCTTAAGACATTGATCACCTACTAAATTGTAACATTACATTTTCCTGCAGAAATTATCTCACATATATCACAGAGCTATTTCTGTGCAACTTTACACCATGTCTGTTAGATGATGGAAGTTTTCAATAAATATTTATGGGAGGAAGGCAATCAGAAAAGTGGAAATGGATTAAAAAACATGGCAATTGGTGCACTGTCCTTTTTCTTCCTAAAGGAAAATATACAACAGTATTTGCTTGTAGCTGACATAACTATCAGAAAGGGTAGGACAGACCTGTAAATAATGAGGTAATGATATAATAAGAATCAACAACAATTTTGGAATAACCAATATACATTTATCTATTCAATACATAGTTGCTGAGCCTCACCACAGGGGAGCCTATGTTAAGAAGATGAAGATTAGGTAGAAAAATGGACTCTTGCTTTAAGGATCTTACAGTCTGTTGATAAATAAATAATCTCAATCTGGTATGCTAAATTCTATAATAGGTTGTTACAGAGAGGTCTATGGAGGTACAGAGGAAGACACAGCTAGGTTTAACAGCATTTTTAAAAATTCAGAGAAGAAATGGTATTTGTTTAGAATTTTGAAGGTTGGAGATTAAGTTTACCAAACAGATAAGAAATAAAACATGATTTTTGACATGAGAAAAAACATAAACATAGTTAATAAAATGCAGAATGTGATTTATGGAGAGATTAAAAATTAAGAGTTGAGAAAGACAGTGCAGTTCTGTTGAGAAGGAACCAATGAGCCATACTTATAAGTTTGGTTTTGCCTAAAGGGAGATAAAGAGCCACTAATGGATTTTAGGTAGAAACATGACATGATCAAATTCACAGAATTCAAATGAATAAATTAAGATAGTGAGCCAAAATTGGAAGCAGGAAGGTCCATTAGGATACCACAGGAAATCTGGGAAGTGCTAGAATCCTTAACCCAGACAATGGTAATGGGGTGTAGGGAAAAAAAGCAATGCACAGTATAGAGATTTAGATGAGGTGATAGGAAGAGGGTGGGTGAAGATGGAGTCTGGCCTTTTTCTTGTATCTTTTCTTTTTACTTTTTATTTCCTCTTCTCTTTCTTTCTTTCCTTCTTTCTTGAAGAAGTGGTAATGGCAAGAATTAAGATTAAGAGGAAAATATAGTATGAGAAGGAAAAACAATTAGTTTAATATTGATTGGTTTTCACCTGGCTCTGGAAAATTAAGAGGTCCTGCCTAGCAAACAGTTATAAATATTTTTCTGGCATGAGGTCAGACTCAACTGGAAACATATCCAAAAGCTGATGGTATATGCATGGAGGTTAAGACGGTAAAAGCATATGAAATTGGCCAGAGACGTCTCTGAGAGAGGAGAGGCCCGAGTCTAGTAAAGTCAGTAAAGAAAACTGAAAAGAATGGCTTGAGGTCAGAGGAAAACTGTGAGAAAATTGTGTCATGAGAAAAAGAGAGGACAGAGTTTTAAAGAAAGTCTTACCAGTGCTTGACAATGTGAAGGGTACACAGGGAGAATCCAACAAAGGCTTCAGGAAGCTCACTATAATAAGCCAACTGGCATTTAAATTGGTTAGTGAGTGTACTTTCAATATCTACCACTTATTTCAATTTTGAAAAGTCAGATTACATCCTGTGTCTGGACCAGGCACTCTTCATGAGACAAGATGTATAATTAGATTCTCATATAACGTATGTATAAAAATCCAGCAAAAACACTTAAGATGTGTCTGCTTCTTATAGAATTGTGAATATCTGCAGATAATTTAAAAAGAAATTAATAGTCATAAATTCTATCTATAAAGAACTTATAATTTGATTAGGAAACTTGCTTATTTCTTCCCATGTGGCATGGCAATTTAGTTTATGTCAAGGGACCATGATATAGAGTCCATTGACTTCTTATGGGAAGCAGGATAGACAAAACCCAAATAGCATATCTAAAGCCTGATGCTTTGTGTCCTTCACACAACTGAACTTATCTGTGACAATATAGTCAATCTTTCTGAGGTGGCTCCCAGGAGACTAGAGATTGTTATACCAGACAGAGCCCCGGAAGTCTTTGTGTGCCACTAACTGATCAGATTATGTTATTTATTCCTGTCATTTTCCATTCCTTTTGTTGCTGCTGACCGTATAATAAGCTGGCAGACAGTTCTGCATTTATCACTCCTCCATCTATATGAAAAAAAATCATAATTTAGTGAAACGCGTGTAACTGCTATGATGAATGTCACAAGGAGCTTGGAAGGCTCTGTTTCATGGATTCCACTGTTCACATAGATCCAAACAGCCTGTCTTTTCCCAGAAATCTCTCAGTGTATGCAGAGGTTTTTCCAATTTCCTTATGTAACATAAGTCATGGTCTGTACAGTGAACACAAAAGCTATAATATATCTCTATTAGAAAATTATTATATTTCTTTGTTGTTTATTCCAATATGTTATGTGATTTCTTTTCCATTCGAGGATAATCTTTCCTACTTTTTTGAAGCTGAAGGACCTCTCATCTAAAGCTTATAAAATGCCATTACTTCAGTGAAACTCATTTATTCTTATTATTCCTCATTACTTTTTTATATTCTAATTGCTCTTCAGAGCTTTACACAAGATGCACACAATCTCCGACTACGTGTGCTTCTCCAGTTACAATTTTACAGCCCACACGGTCAACATGTACAAATTGTACATACCAATCTGATGCCTTAGCTGTGGTAATTGGATTTGCCATGTAATTACAGGTGGTAATGACATTTTAAGCACCTTATATAGGTGCTGGGAGAGGTTTATTATTATTATTATTTTTTTTATGTGAAACAGCATTAAGAAAGTCTAAGTTCTTGGAACCATGCCAGACTGCAGAGGTGCCTTTCAACTGTAAATAGCAGTTTTCATTAGAGCGTAATTACAACCCTGACCACCGGCACTACTCCTTGTCACATCAACCACCCCAGGACCAGGAAATCCTGAGAGGAGAGTTAATGTTTGGGGCTTTAAAAGCTAGAAAATTAAACATCTATTTATTACAGAGAAACATTTATAGATGTTGGATCAGAATCTGACACTCTGTGGTCGCATATTCCCTTTTGGTTACCATGAACAGGGGACTGCCCAACTGCATTAAAAAAAGAAGAAGAAGAAGAAGAAATTCTGGTACAAGTCCTTCTCTGCATGATCAGGGATCAGACTCGGCATGCTTAACACCAAAATGTATAGTCCAATTGTGTGTACGTGCGTGTGTGTGTGTATGTCTATCAGTCACTCCAAAGCCGAGTCGCTGACCTGATAGTTTACTGAGACACTCCCAGCCACTTGAATGAAGTTTCATTAATGATGCTTCAACCTGTGGTTTTGTTCATGCATGAAAGTAAACTCAGGCAGTTGCCATGTTTACTAAGAACCCAAAGAGGGCAGAATCCATGCTAGGGTCTGAAGGGGAGGCTGAAAGGAAGAAAGATTTGATTTTGCACTCCAGAAACTAGCTCTACCACTTAATGTGCTGTTACCCCGCTGAACTTCTTTACCTTAATAAACTGATGGTGAGAACACTTATTGTGCAGAATTTTTGTGAAGGGTGAAGCGATAGAAGGCATGTAGGGTACTAATACTGTGCCTAGCAGATATTCAGCCGTTGATCATGACGACAGCTGTTGTTATTAAGAAAATTACGTGGTTGCAGGAGACAGACACAGATGCCCGTGTTTACAGATTGACCCAAAATAATGAGTGGCATAATACAGTGAAAACAAGTGGGTAACATTGCTAGATCAGAGCATCAAAAAATATCAACCGCATTTATATACATCCAGAATTGTTGAATTTGTTAAGGATGCTCTGGCAAATGTGAAAAAATACTTATTTATTTTTAATTTTGAATTCTAAGTGCAATTTTTGCTAGGCTTATTTCTTCACGTAATGAGAAAATACGCACCCAGCTTGTCATGCCCTTTTGCCTCATTACTTATGTATCTTTTCCCCTCTGGTAAATGTCAGGCAGTAAAATTGAAAATATAGTTTGTTTGGTGTTTGAAATACAGCCAGACCTGATTCTGCGTGTCTGTGGGAGGCACTGCTGTTCTTTCGTTCAGTCTGTCCCCTTTCCAGACGTTTCAACAGGTCTGACTCCCGGTGCAGGTAATATTGGCTGTCCTTGTCTGAGGGTGGTCATGCAATCCCTTGACACTACTGAGATTAAGGAATGTTTGACCTGTGTGCCGGGGAACTGATGGTATTTCTGTCGACATACTCCTCTTTTATGGGAGAGCTTCAATTCCCCAATCCATGACTGTTCTTGTCTTATGCCTTTCATAACAAGAAAGGTTATCGGGAAAGAAGGCCTGGGAGAGCTTGTCAGCTTCAGAGAATTCCTGCTGCACGGTGGGTAGCACAGAAGCAGATTCCAAGACACTACTCATTTTTCTTGTCTGCATTTTAACAAAGATTGAATTACAGCATGAGGACAATGGGAAGTTACATGGTTTCATATTTTATATGCTTCTGTCTTTGAAAACACCAAGTCAGATTTCTGATCCTTCTTTTTAGGGCATATTTGAAAGGTGATTATTCAAACCGCAGACAGGGTTTAGGAGTTTACTAAGCTACGGGTGTTCTTAGTATTATCCCCAAAAGGACGTCAGGAAACAATAGTAATTTTCTGGTTTAGCCTTCCCAAGAAAAAGAAGACTTCTGCACCTCTTGTCTTTTTCTGAATGAAACAAATGACTAAATGAGTTGTCAGAGTTAGCTCTGGTCTTTTCCTTTCTAACAGACCTCCAGTTATATCCCTAAGTCTTCACTTGACTAATTACTAAGGTGGCACTGAAAGAAAATACAGGCTCAGGACTTGATTCTTTTGGTCTTCCTGTTAGGGGATTTGAAAATCTGGTCTCCTTTCCCTGAGCTTCAGTTCTTTTCTCAGACCTGGAATAACAACATTCCTCACCCAGGCAAGCAACTTGCACTTTTCAGAGCTGAACCAATTAAACCGTGTTCTACAATTGAAACTACCCATCAACTGTCTTTTGTGCTGCTCACTATGGTAACTTCCGTTGTGTCAGTTTATTATCCTGAATGGCTTGCTTTCTTCCTGAATGAGATCCTCCACCCAGACCTGACTCCCCATGACAGGCATTGACAGATAATGCAATCAACTAACAAGTCTTTAGTTTGGGTTTACCCCTTGTTAGACACTAGGAGGGGAACAGAAATATGAGATGTGGTCCTTGCCCCAAAGGAGCTTTTAATATCATTAAGAACACTAGCCCTAATGAAGTAATCATAAATCATTCTAGGCTGCATCAATAGAGCAGTTTACTTTGCATGCTAGGGTTGCAGGGGGATAAAGAATTGTCAGAGTTCAGGGAATGATTCAATAGTGGTCACAGGGCTAAAGTGAAGATGTGAGGCAGATTAGAACAGAGAAGAGTATTTGGGAGACGGAGGAAATTAACATCGGTAGCTCAGGTGGGAATCAACTCTTCAGGTGTCTGAACACTCACCTATAGAGCTTAGGTTGAATACACCAACTACTCTGTGAAAGTTTCTGGGTAGGACAGTGAAATGCTGCGAGTGGCTTCTTGTGGCTATGAATTTAGGGTACATCATCCAAATGAGGAAAAGTCCACGTACTTTTATTCTCTAAGCCAGGTAAATCAGTCTTCACCTCCTTCTACCAGAGGTGTCAAGAAATACTAACTCAGTCACATTTATGAATTTGTTTTGGCAGGGAGAGCCTCCCTTAGAGTACAAATTCTAGGATGGGAAGAAGGTTTCTGGTCCTTGGTCCAGAGTGCTGGTTCTGACATGCCCTTGTGGACCTTTCAAAGCAGCCTACTACCTTCCCCTTATCCCCCCGTATGAAGACATGCACTTTTTCTGTGCCTCCAACACCATGACCTTTTGGGGTTTTGTCGTCTTGGATATTCTATCATGAATCCTTTTGACCTTTGGGGTTTGTGCGGGAGTGGACATTAGTTCCATATCACTCTAAAAGCCTGCCAACTCTGATTGCTTTACCATCTTGCTGGAACAAACCATTTGCTTCATTATTGAGCCAGTTCTGCTTTAAGGATTAGCTCCCCCCTCATTTAGCTTATTTTCACAAAAGCCTGGATATGGGGGAATGTGTCTTGGATTCTTCCAAATTTCTGCCAGTTGCCCTGCTTCCCAGAAATTATTTCTAACCTAAATGGGCCAGGCTCAGCACAAAAGCCTTTGGAACAGAACATAAAATCTACCTCGAATTATTTCCCATCTCCAGTATTAGAGAGAATAAAGTAAAAATAGCATCTCAATAATTACTCTGTCACAGGTGTTTAAGCAAGTTAATTATTGTCAGCAGGATGCATTGGATGGAGGGGCAACCTGGATACTAGGAAGATAGTTTAAAGGCTGTGGCAGTAATCCACAGGTGTTTGCTGAGGGCCCAGCCCAGGAGAAGAGGTGCCTTTCTGTGAAACAAATTAATGAGATACCCTAACTGGGATAGAGGGCCATACTCCAAGGCTGTCAAACGTGTGGGTTACACACATTTTTAAATTCTTCAACATTAGACAATGAAGTAATACTCTTATTAGGAGATCTTGTATAAAAAAGAGCCTGACATCCAATCTCCTTGTTATTTCACTTTCCTCCTCTCCCTACAGCTATTCCTGCTGTGAGATTGTCAAACAAACATGTAAGACCTAGCGCAGTACTTGTAGCCTGGAGCAGAAGAGAGCGGCTTCTATATGGGAGTTCCAACCATTAGTTTCTTTTTTCTCAGACAAGCCATATTTAGCACAGAAAAAAAGTGGCACTATGTTGAAGAAGCCGAGAGGAGACAACTTGGATAATAGGGCTGATAGCACTGAGCTTGGGAGATGCACTGAATGCAGGTAATGAGAAAAACTCTAAGGAAAACCTGTGCCAGTTGAGCGAGGGTGGAGGGGATCATGAAGAGATTGACAACTACATGATCAGAGAGTAATTATAAAGAATTTGAGATATCAAATATTCCTGGAAGATGATAAAGAGAAGCTTCAAAGAGGGGATTCTTTTTTTCTAGTTACCACAGTGTTTTGAATAGATTTCTAAATATACTTTCTTATTGCCCCTGGCCTATAAATGGGAACTGATGAAAAGTTGAACCCAGAGTGAGATAGGAACTTAACATTTACTCTTTGATTGAGCTAATACACTTAAATCTCACACTGTGTCTGTAAAAGAGGCGTAAAATATGTTTTGTGGATATTATTGTTCTCTTGGTGGGCTAGGACTTGACAGAAACTGAAACCAGGCAAGTGTTGTCAGAGGTGTCTTGTGGCATAAGGCTGCTCAGACCCAGATTTGGGAGGCAGAAGACTCAGTAGGGAGGTAACATTTCTGGCTCTCCACAACATTCTTGTTCTTCTCCTACAATCTGTACTTGTCGACCTCCTTTGAAGTTAGATATGATCTTACTTTGGCCAGTGAAATATGAGTGAAAATACCAGAGAGGGTCTACATTCTCCTGTAAGATCTGTCATTTAATTGACCCTGTGAACTGATGTATGCTTTGTTCTCCCTTCCCAGGTGATAGAAACCTGTGTTGAGTTGAGGTCTATGTTGACCTGGATCTACAATGAGCAGTGATCCATTGGCCCACATTGGAATTTACAATGAGAATGAGAAAAAATGTTTTTGTATTCTGTCGCTCTGTGGTTTGGAAACTTTTACTGAAGCATTGACTAGTCCATCTTGACTTTCATCTATGATCTATAAAATTAACTTTCCTTTTTGAAGCTCCCAAAATCTTACCTTTTTTTAGTGAAGAGTTAAAAATTTTTTTAGAGCAAAATAACAAAAAGTTATCAAAGACAAGAGCAGGTCTAGAGCATGTGGGCAATTCCAAGATGATATCCTTGGGAAAACCAAATATCCCAATATGAACTGTCACAAGGAAACAGTGAATGAGTTACATCAAATATTTTAAGTTAACTTTTAATATCAAAAGGATCAGCATTTGTATTGACCTTTCATATGTGTATAGCACTTACAGTCCATCAATCCTCTGAACATTGGAACCATTTCAAAGAAAAAATAAAAACTTCAGTTTCTATTGACCACAGCCCTTTTCTAGAAAGGGTTATGATTGCTTGGGTAGGACATCAATAAGAGCAGAAGTACTGAAGAAGTATCTAAATGATACTGGCTTATCACTAATAGCATCAAAAAGCAAGTCAAATTTTTATGTTTTTTAAAGTGAATTTGACAATTTGCTGAGAAGACGGTTATAAATTTTTTTTGAAATGTATTTCTCCCAGATTTGTCAACCTCTGACTCTTTTGTAAGACCAAAACATATTAAAGATTAAGGTAACATTTTTTAGCTCTTGAACATTTCAGTATAGGAAACTGAGATATTTACAGATTAGGATGAATTGAATCTCTAGATAAAGTGAGTTTACCTTGAATGGACAATTCTCATTCAAATGTTAGGCAACCAAGACACATCCAAAAGGCAAGACCCTTCTCAAGGATTTGGTATTGCAACAACTCTACTATTTACAGTGGAACATATCACCATGAATGATATTTGAGAGACTGAGAGAACATGAGCTTTAAACATGAAGTCTCACAACTATTGTTTTAGATATGGGTTTCCTTATACATATTGAGCAATAGGACAGTGTTCTGTGTGCCTAGTAAATTGGATCAAAAAAGATGACATTTAGCTTCTCAGACTCAGAAATCTACACCTTTGGTTTCTTGGTAAATTTCATCTAATATTTCTGAAATGAGTCTCCTGGACTAAAAGGAAAAAGGGAAGTGAAAGGGGCACCTGGGTGGCTCAGTGGGTTGAGCCTCTGTCTTCGGCTCAGGTCATGATCTCAGGGTCCTGGGATCAAGCCCCACATTGGGCTCTCTACTGAGCAGAGAGCCTGTTTCCCCTTCTTTCTCTGCCTGCCTCTCTGCCTACTTGTGGTCTCTGTCTGTCGAATAAATAAATAAAATATTTTTTTAAAAAAAAGGGAAGTGAAAGACTTATTCACACCAAGTCCAGAAGACCCTGAACCTGGAGTCCAAAGACAGTGCAGAAGGAGAGGCAAGGCACAGGGTCATACCTGATAGCCCTTGGTAGAATGCATGATAGACCATGCATTTGATTATGCATGTTGATTTTGATATAATCACTTATATTTATTGCACATTGATGAAAAAAAAACAACTTGAACAGCACCTTTGCAATATGCTACCCTTCATTCATTCTTTTTAGGGGGTATGTTATGGCATTATCACAAAACTTCTATAAAATAATAACATCCTGATACTACTTCAATGTTCATGGGTGGATACTGGAGGTTATCCAATGCCAAGAGCTAACTACACAAAGGAGGAAAGAGGTTTTCAGAACAAAAATTGGAGACTAAAACTTTTCATTATAATGCTTCATCATCATTCCTCATCTTTGTCAAGTCATATAGGGAGAGGCAATGTGTAGAAAGGAGTCTCAGGAAGTTATACATTTGAATATTCTATGAGTTTTAGAAAACCCTCTCCAAATTCAGGCTGGTGTGTTTTTTGACTCCTATGACATGGAGTACATCTGGCCCATAAAATCTCTTAGGAGTCTGCTCACTAACTGACTTTGTTTATTTTGTAGGGTTGTTGTTGTTGTTATTGTTGTTTGTTTTGTTTTGTTTGTTGTTGTTCTTTGTTTTGTTTTGTTTTGTTTTTGTTTTTTTCACTTGGCCCTGAGACAATGTGGCCAGCTCCAGGATAGAATGGGCCTTCATGCCATAAAGATGGGATTTTATTTGTTTGTTTGCTTGTTTTTGTTGTTGTTTTTGTTTTGTTTTGTTTTTGTTTTTTTCACTTGGCCCTGAGACAATGGCCCAGCTCCAGGATAGAATGGACCCTCATGCCATAAAGATGGGATAGGGCCCATGAGTGAGATGAGACCCCAGAGTACATTGCTTTTTCTTTCCTCAGAGGGGTGGTTCCTCAGCTATTGGTCTCAAGAATGATACTCTAGGCATTCCTGAGAAGCACCCCTTCATTGTGCAGAACTATCCTGTGTATCCTCTTCCTGACCTTCATTCCACAAATTCCAATGTCAGCTCCAAAAACTAAAACACTCCTACATGATTCCAAATGCTCCCTGACTGAAACTAGTATCTGACAGTCTAAAAAAGTAATCTACACAGTAATTATTTATAATACCCCAAGCACTGGTGCACTGAAAATTTGCACAGAAAATGGAATAAATCCAGTATTCCTAGAAGATCAAAAAATTATCAAATGCCAAATTGAACAATATTAAATAAAAACCAAAACCAAAAGAAAAAAGATCTCAAAATGGTCAAATTCATTCTTTGAATAAACGTTTGGGACCCTCCCATTCAATGAAAACATTTGATCCAAGTTCTCTGGGGCTCACTGTCACCAACATCATTAGGAATACCAAGTGCCTCTTGCAGATAATCCTTGTACATTTCAGATGTGTGATGGGCAAGTAAAAGCAAGTAAAAGTTGATGTTAGAAGGGAAGAATGTTACATGTATGTAGAGTGGTTGTATACTTGTGATTTTGTATGTTGGCTCATGGATTATATTTTTTATAGCTTAATAGGTAAGCACATTTGGACTAAAAAGAAAACTGCTTTCATTTTATGGTAATTGATGTACCATCTTGGCCTTTCTGCTCTGAGGGCCAGGGCCTCCATGGGATGACTGCACTGTGTGACTTCGGCATATAAATCATGGCCTCCCACCTGTTATTTAATAGCCAACATGGCTGACTCAGTAACAGTAAGATTCTGTAAAACTCTTTCCTCCAGCCCTGGGTGTTCCTCATAGAGGTAATTGTCTAGAAAATAAATTTCCTGGACACAGAACAAGAAGGTACAGATCTAGGAACATCTATTAATGTCTTACACGTTAACTTTCAACTGTGCTGATGTGTCTGGCTCTTCAGTCTTTAGTTGTTTTTGTAAACTTTCATCACACTTAAATGGATTTACATAATTTGTTTTCAACTAAAGGACACTGAAATACCCATTGGGCATTTATAATGACCACAGAGGCTATTGGTTACTCAGAATTTCATTTTTTTTTCCTTTTTCCAGCAGGTTTTTCAGTTTTCAAGTAATATATTACATACAAGGAAAAACACTGTTGCAAAACCAATTTGCTAAGGGGCTTGTAAAATCCAGCTTTAAAAAGGTACTGAGGCATCAGAATAAAGGACCAAAGAACCAGATATTTTTATCAGTTTCTCAAGGTCAAACACATTACTAATTCATCAAATATCTCTTTCTGCTAAAGTTATTTGAAAAGCAAACAACCTGTTCTGTGCAGATGTTGTACTTAATAACTCTAATGCTTCAAGAAAAAAGACAGGGATGGAACAAACAGAATTTTCTACTGCTGTAAGAAATGCCTTCATGTCTGAAAAACATTGCATGATTAATAAATACTTGGAGTATTCTTAATAATAAAGTCCGAGAAAATTTGACTGTACTAGTTTTAGCTTATTATCTCTTATGTCAGTTATATCTGCTGGTTTAGAGGACAAACCATTACAAATTCTAGTTAAAAAGAAGACCGAGTTTTCTAATGTGTCTTGATTGTCTTTGTCTTAGAAATAAAAGTTGCTCACCTTATGCGTTTGTATAGATTAGTTGTGACTGATCTAGCTCCTCAAATGGAAAGCAAAATTGGCTGAAGTAGGGATGTGTGTGTCTGGAAATTTATTCTCATTTCCTCACTGACTAGCTTCTCAGGTTCTGGCCATAAGACTTCCTCTCTCCAGCCTTGTAAATGAAGCCTTAGAAATTGATGACTCTAGGGGAAGCTGGGTGGCTCAGTGGGTTAAAGCTTCTGCCTTTGGCTCAGGTCATGACCCCAGGGTCCTGGGATGGAGCCCCGAGTCGGGCTCTCTGCTCTGCGGGGAGCCTGCTTCCTCCCCTCTCTCTGCTTGCCGCTCTGCCTTCTTGTGATCTCTCTCAAATGGATGAATAAAATCTTAAAAAATAAATAAATAAATTGATGACTCTAAAATATCCTTTAGTTCTAAAGTTTACATTCTGTCTCTCAATTTATTTAGAACTATCTCATAACAGTTATACCCTGTACATATAATAAAAAAAACAAATTAAGGGAGGCACCTGGATGGCTTAGTGGGTTAAAGCCTCTGCCTTTGGCTCAGGTCATGACTTCAGGGTCCTGGAATCGAGCCCCACATTGGGCTCTCTGCTCCGCGAGGAGCCTGTTTCTTCCTTCTCCTCTCTCTCTGCCTGCTTGTGATCTCTGTCTGTCAAATAAATAAAATCTTAAAAAAAAAAAACAAAAAAAGAAAGAAAGAAAACAAATTAAGGTATTCTGTTCAGGAAATGACTTCCCAAGGAAGAGTTAGCATAAATTTCTGGGTAGAGTCCACCATTTCATATATGGAGATTGAGGAAGGACCTAATCAGGTGTGATGGTTAATTTTATGTGTCAACTTGACTGGGACAATGGGTGCCCAGATTAAATATTTCTGGGTGTGTCTATGAGGGTGTAGCTGAATGAAATTAATCAATGGACTGGGGAAGGTAGAATGTCCTCTATAATTTGCATGGGCATCAAACAATCTGTTGAGGGCCTGAAGAGAAAAAAAAGGAAAAGAGGAAGAGGGAGTCTTCCCAGTTTGCTGTCTTCCAGCCTGTTTGAGCTGGGAGATTGGTCTTCTACTCCTGGACTGGGTTTTACACCATCAGCTCCCCTGGGCCTCAAGCTTTTGAATTCAGACTGAAATTATACCACTGACTTTCCTGGATCTCCAGCTTGCAGGATCATGGGACTTCTCAGCCTTTATATTCATGTAAGCCAATTTCTCACAACAAAACACTTCATATATACATATATGTACGTGTGTATGTACATATATATACATATGTATGTACATATATACATATACATATATACACATATGTATATATATACATACACACGTACATATATGTATATATAAATTTAAAACTGCTGAACATTTTAAAAAAATATTTTATTGATTTATTTGACAGAGACAGACATAGCAAGAGAGACAATACAGCAGAGGGAGTGGGGAGAGGGAGAAGCAGGCTCCCTGCAGAGCAGGGATCCCATTGTGGAGTTCAGTACCAGGACCCTGGGATCATGATCTGAACTGAAGGCAGACGCTTAATGACTGAGCCACCCAGGCACCCCAAAACTGCTGAGCATTTGCCTCCTTTTCTTTATGGCTTCACTCAGTACAAGGGACCTGGTTAGGCTAGTTGGAAGAAGCAGTGGAGGATAGATTATACCTGTGTATTACACATGAATCAAGTATCAACAAACTCTACCCAATGGAGAAATCCACTCTTCCAACACATTGCTTCACAAAACAGCTATTCTTCGCTTATGTTTTGTGCAAAAAAAAAAGTTATTTTAATCTACTTTATTAGGTTATTGTCTAAAATTAGTGTTTGTCTTTGTCTTTGTTTCAGAGTCTTCAAAGGCATAGATTATGAGTACAAATTGTTTTGTACATCACCTGTCATCCTACCACATGAAGATAGATACATGCATTTTTTTTAAAGATTTATTTATTTATTTGACAGACAGAGATCACAAGTAGGCAGAGAGGCAGACAGAGAGAGAGGAGGAAGCAGGCTCCCTGCTGAGCAGAGAGCCCGATGCGGGGCTCCATCCCAGGACCCTGAGACCATGACCTGAGCCGAAGGCAGAGGCTTAACCGACTGAGCCACCCAGGCGCCCCGACACATGCATTTTTAATGATAGTGATGATAATAAAGCCATCTAGACTCCATGCTAGGAAACTTAGACCATGCATTTCCAAGTAACCTTCAGGAGAATGGTTTTCAGTTTGCTCTGCCTAAAGCCTTAACAAAGATCAAAGGGTAAATATTCACAGGCACCAGGGAATTCAGTAGAAGGTAAATGTTCATAATCAGTTCTGCTTCAAATCTCTCTGGATTTACTGCCTTTAATGAACCTGACAGAATCAAGAATTTGTGTGTATTGCAGACTTAATCTACATTCAGGGTTATTTCTCTTTATGTCTGGCTAAGGAAGGTATCTATTTTCAACAGATTCTGGCCAGCATTTCCCATCATTTCTTACAGCAGATTTTATTTCCTGTTAGTGACACATTTGAATGTAATATCTAGACAGGGGCTTGCCAAAGTGTAATCCACATTATCCTAATGGCAGTTCTGAAATTGCAGGAGAGGAGGACAGTAAGTGTTGTATCACCAAGAGAAGAGGCAGAGAGGACCCGAGAGATACTGACAGGCATTATTATTCACAGTGTCCCTTTGGACATCACAGAATCTCGAATTCTGTTTAAAAAAAAAAAAAAAGTCTCCTAATGAAACAAACTTAACAACTAAGCAATGTTTGCCTCTCAAGTCTGGAAAAATAAAAAATTTCTTTCAGAATACATAAATATATAAATTTAGACAGAGCCATAATCATAGACTTGATGGGCCCAGGGACTACTAGATCAGTCAGGTTCCCAGACCAATGCTAACGTGTAGAACACTTTAGAAATGTACATCCTTGGGTCCTACCCGAGACTACTAAGCCAGAAATTCTGAGGATGGGCCCAGTTAGCTGTGCTTTAAAACCTCCAGGTGAATCTGATGGCACAGTAATACTTAAAAAGCACTAACTTCTTAATGTGTCTTTAGCCTGTTTTCCTAAACTATCTGAGCTATTCCTTTAATATATGAGATAACCATAAAAATAGAAAATACATATAATTTTTAAAAATTTTAAAAATAAAAAGTTTAGAAAAATTTAAAGAGTTAATAAAGTCTTAACAGTTTTATCATGTATTGATACATTCGGTTGTAGCATAAAATACCATTTTGTTGGGTCAATTTTGATGTTTTCCTCTGACATTATTGCTTCCTTAAGAATGGGGCCAGGGGAGCCTGGGTGGCTCAGTGGGTTAAAGCCTCTGCGTTCAGCGTGGGTCATGATCTCAGCCTGGGATGGAGCCCCGCATCAGGTTCTCTGCTCAGCAGGGAGCCTGCTTCCCCCCCCCTCCTGCCTCTTGTGATCTCTCTCTCTGTGTCAAATAAATAAATAAAATCTTAAAAAAAAAAAAAAGAATGGGGCCAAATTATAAAAAGAAAATATTTTATTCTTTTTTGTAGAGCCCAAGCCAAGGATCAGTTATCAAATGATGATAAATATTTAAATTGTGGTTCTGCTGTTTATTCTGCCTTTTTTCTTTTTAAGAAGTTTATTTATTTATTTATTTATTTATTTAATCAGAGAGAGCACAAGCAAGGGGGGTCGACAGGCACAAAGAGAAGCAGCCTCCTCACTGAGCAAGAAATGGGATGTGGTACCACATCCCAGGACCCTGGGATCATGACCTGAACAGAACGCCGACATTTAACCAACAGAGCCACCCAGGCATCCTTATTCGGCTTTATATTAGCCTGTTGTGCTTGCCACTTGTTGATATTCTCCATAACCATCCCCAGTCACTGAGAAGCTGAACAAGACCATAAACCACTTCCTGAGCTAAATCATCTTGGGGGATGGTGTCCGTCAGTGCATGAGTGCCTGGAATATTTTGCACTGAAGGTAAGCTCGGTTATCACCTCCATTTCTACCCTTAAATCCCAAATGCCTTCATGATCCAGTAAAATTCAAACATTCTGCAAATTTGTCAGGAACCGAGAAAACACTGCAGGTGACAGGTCACCCAGGCCCCAAGTGTCAGAATCAGCCCATCTTAATCTCCACTTGCTGTTTGAGCTACATGTTCTCTCCGTCCCTCTTCAGACTCATTGCACCTCACTCTGCAAGAATTTCCTTTACATTAAGATTCTCCCATCATTACGGTACCTCATGCCTATTTGGTAATTGACTATCATCACCTTCAGTTTTAGTTACTTGAAAATTTCTTTGGAATTTTAAGTGAAATATTCTTTCCTTAATTGTCCTATCAGCTTATGTATAACATTTTTGGGTTTGTTCAATTGGCAGATTGTTTACTTTTTTGTTCTGGAGATAGGATTGCCTTCTCGTTTTCCCTTCTGCTTGTATCATCCTACCTACTTACCTGCCCTATTATTTTCTGACAAATAATCATTCTTCCTCATCTTCCTTGCATGTGTCTGGTTCTCCAGCTTCCCTGGTTTGGACTCTAGCCTCCCCTTGATCGTGGACGTATGGATGGAGATCAGTGTTATTCCATTCAACAGATTCCACTGTCGTTACAGGTGCCTTGTTCCATCATGTCTTTTTCTGGGCCTTCCTCCTAATTAGGGAGTTGTTTGACCTGTTAACATTTCTGTACCCCTACACAAATCTTAGTCTTCAAAGTACCCTTCTCCACACAGAAGCTTTTTTAGATTTGGGTTTGAGGCTTTTTTGCTCGATATTGTGTCACCACTCATTTCTTCTTTACAGACTAATTTTGACTGATTACCAAAAGACGAGTGAACTCTTCACCTGACAGATCTCAGGAGCCCAGGGGTCCCAGCTGCATACAGCATCGCTGGGGCCACCCATGTTCCTGGCTAGAACCGAGGCTCTGGACTGACCTCCTATCTATGAAGCAGTTATTTTGAAGCTGCAGATGATGATCAAAGATGAATTTAGCTCTACTAAGTGCTGAAAGTATAGGCAGCCCTGTAGTCATTATTATTTTTTTTTAATCACATCTGACTTGTCCTCATACAGAAAAAACACTTCAGCTTATAGTTGTTTTGCCTTGGGAAATGAAGACAGGAGAGCAAGTGTCAGCTTGTTTATGAAGAGCAAGTAGTGTGATTAAAAATCAAGATCAAAAACCTCATACTGGTCAGGAGGACCTGATCACAGGAATACTTTGGTTTCTAGTATTGCTAAGCTGTATTTATCTCCCCAGGAAAACTTTGTACCAATAATAATTGAGCCCTTGTTTCTCTAAGTGAGTCTCTGGAGAAGGGAAGGTAACGAGAGACCAGAAATCTCTTCTGAAATACTAACCTCGTGGGGATGGACCAGCATGGCTCTGCTTCTTTTGGACATGAGAGGTGAAGGAGAAAGAGTTTTATGAAGACAGCTCATTTTTCATAAAGTTAGATTGCCAGACACTTAGATAGCACGATTAAGAGATTTTTGAGACTAGATACGGTCTAGACTAGCACCACTAAAGAAATATGAGCTGCATATATAATTTTAAATGTTCTTGTAGCCACACTGAGATTTATAAAGAAACTGATGAAATTAATTTCAATAACATGATATTTACCAATATAGATAAAATTATGATTCATGATATGATCAATGTAAGAAGTTTTTAGTGAAATATTTTCAATTATTTTATTTGTGCTGAAGTTTTGAAATCCAGTGCACTGGATAAAATTTACAGTATGTCTTAGTTCAGAATAACCACCATTCAAGGGCTTAATAGCACATATGTCTAGTGCCTCCCTTATGGAGAGTTCAGGTACAAATGTCATAGCTTTCTCTGTTGGACAAGTAGCAGAAGAAAGAACCCAGTTATGGTTCAAGAAGAATACCTAGTGCTGGTTGGTGCCTATTCTAATAATAGATAAACAGACCATTGAGCTATTATGATTTGGGAAAATAATGCTACAACTTTGTTTTACAAGAAATTCAACAAATAATTACCTTTCTGATCTTATAATGCTTGATATTATGAAGTTTTATTTCCTTGACCATATGATTCAGTTGGAGGAATCAGGAACAAACAGTGCTTCCAGAGCTAATTCTTTTAGCTAACTTGATTGGCTGAAAAATAATCTGTATCTTGAAAGCTCACATGGGCTTTGCCTACATGTAATAATACAATGTGCAGTTATAACATTAAATATAAAACTTTCCAGTGGATTAATTTAATCCAATTCAACTCTAATCAGCTAAATTAAACTATCTATTCAGTGATAAAACTTTTAGTCACATTAGTGATATCATTACCTAACCAGAGAATTCAACTGATAGTTTTTATCTGATACCCTTTTCAGTTATGATTTATAACTACAATATTCATATATAACAAGGGCTTTAGATGTACCCACTTCAAAATATTTGGCTTGACAGATTATTTCCCCTCTGGTTTGAACAACTGCCTTGAAAAATAATAATGCTTCATTCATTCAGGGACAGAATTATAAAATCCTTGAATACTTGGAAGTTGAATTGTTCCTTAAAATTTCGTCATTCAGTGGTCTTTAAAAGAAAAGGGTGGGTTATAGGGAGAACTCAAATATTGAAAGATACTCAAAAGATTTTTCAGGACACAGTTTTAAGAAATTTAATTTTGCAATCCTCGATAATAGATGTATCCAACTAAAAATATCTGTATTTATTTATTTATTTAAAGATTTTATTTATTTACTTGACAGAGAAAGACCACAAGTAGGCAGAGAGGCAGGCAGAGAGAGGTGGAAGAAGGCTCTCTGCTTGGGGACTCGATGTGGGACTCAATCCCAGGACCCTATCATGAGCTGAGCTGAAGGCAGAGGTTTAACCCACTGAGCCACCCAAGCTCCTGTAGATTATTTATTTATTTTTCTTTTACAAAGGGAAGATATTACACACTGATTGTTAATCTTACTATCATGCATTTTTTAGTGTGTGAGACCTCCAGGTCACTGAAGAGAGAGGAATACTCCCTTCATGAGTAATGAAGATCCTATAATCACATAAGGCTTCTCTTCTCCTTTTTTAGAGTATGTATTTCTTTTAATCATGGAATGAGGTACTAGAATTTGGATAGAATGATGTGGTGCATGTGGTTGGATTTTAGCCTCCTTGATTTATTTTTTGGCTCCTGGTGTTAAGCACATATTTGCTATACTGTGTGACATAAAGCAACCTTGTAAGTGAAATTAATAATAAAGGACCTCAAGATAGGAAGTTTCCTCTGGAATATTGGGTGGACCCAATGGAATGTCAAGTAGAAGAGCACTAGATGTTCTTCGATCATAATCAGGGTCCTTTTCTCAGTTGCTTGATCAAGGCACAAGAGTCCACGAGAGATGCTGTGAGTGAAGAACTGGTAGGATAGTTTCAAAGAGTGACAGAGACTCAACCAGCCATTACTCGTTCTGAGATGAAGGAGCTCCACAAGTCAATCAATGTGGGGACCTCTAGAAGCTGAGAATAATCCTCAGCTGACAAACAACAATAAAGTAGCCCTCAGTTCTATATCTGCATAAAAATAAATTCTGCCAAAGACTTGAATAAGCAGGGACGTGGACGGTCCCCTAGAGTGTCCAGAAAAGAACTTAGCTTGAAATCTCGATTTTAGTTTCTTGAGATTCCCAGCAGAGATCCAGCAGAGCCTGCTAGATGTCTAGCTTACGGAAACTGTGAAATAATAAATAGTATTATTTTAGGCTACTAATTTTGTGATATTTGTTATAGCAGAAATAGAAAACTAATTTAGAATGAAAATGTAATTTTCTTCAAAACCTTTGTCTTTTTTATCTCTTGACATTTGTTAAAGAATGAACTGCTTTTGAAAAGAACTTTGTGTAGATGAAGCAAATAAATATTGGTAGGAAACAATGTTCACTGAATTTTTTTAATATACAAATAAAAGAAATTATTTTTCAAGTGTCCTTAATAAGAGTCATTAGAAAAGAGCAGCAATTGGAAAGAAAAACATCTTTGAATTGTGAAATGGGTCAGCAACACATAACATTTTAACTATTACTGTATTATTTTCTAGGACTACCAACATTTCAAAATATACTGAACACAAACACACAGAGAAAACTTTCTTTTGATTTTTTTTTTCAGATTTGTTGTGTTTTATTCATTAAAATATGTAGAACTTATTGGAATAAACCTTTATTCCAATTAGAGCAATACTCATTTCATTTTATTATTTATAATGTTTAATATTTTAATTCCCATTAAAAATGCTATCTCTTATGATAATTAGATTTTAGCAACATTTATACTTATTTTTTATTTATACTTACTTATCTTGTATTAAATGTATAAAAATG
The DNA here is from genome assembly GCF_020171115.1 of Neogale vison. Classification (NCBI taxonomy): domain Eukaryota; kingdom Metazoa; phylum Chordata; class Mammalia; order Carnivora; family Mustelidae; genus Neogale; species Neogale vison. The sequence goes on along the minus strand of NC_058093.1, from coordinate 91,712,554 downwards.
CCTGATTATAATTTATCTCATTAGAATATGCATTCCCAGTATATTTCGTTGTCATTTCTCATGATTTATCATAATTTATAATTTAGCTATATTATTTTTATTTTTTATAAACTAATAAATTTAATGATAAAATAGAAAAAAATTAACAATCACACCGTTTGGTCAAAAAAAAAAAAGGAAACAAAATTTAAAATGTCAATGTGTGCATGCATTTAAATTCATATGCACACACACCTATCTATCTAAATGTAGTAGGTTTAGGGTGCCTGGCTGGCTCAGTCAGTGGAGCATGTGACTCTTTTTTTTTTTTTAATTGAATTGAATTTAATTTCTTTTCAGTGTTCCAGAATTCATTGTTTATGATCTCAGGGTTGTGAGTTTGATCCTCATGTTGGGTATAGAGATTACTTAAAAATAAACTATTAAAAAAAAAGAAATGTAGTAAGTGAATCAATAAATGACTCCAAAGTATAAAACTATTTCATGGAGTGACAAAATTTGTTTGGTAATATAGGAGAAATTACATCTTTTCAACTATTTTGATGAAAATATTTAGAAGTCAATTTTAAAATGTACAAATGATAAGTCTTTTTCAGTTTCTTTTAAGATATAAGGAGAAAAACTTTTGAAGTCCACTGATCTGATCCAGTATATTGGCCTTTGTGTCCTAGAAAGTGGAACCTTTGTGAGCTCATTTTAGGGAGTGCAATCCCAGGGAGAAAGAGTAGGGATGAAGCGAAAGCTGATAACAGAAATCATTACACAGATGACTGCTCAATTCTCTAAGGCCATTCTCAAAGAAGTGATTGAAACTGAACCTTAGAACCATCTATCTGCAGAACCATCTATCAGCAGAATCCTATCTACAACCCATTGCTCTGTGGCTTATCCTGAAAACCAATACCCTGTATTTCCTTGTTGTCATGTGTGAAAGATGGATGAATAGGGAGTCTTGGACCTATCATATTTTGGAGGCCACAGGGAAGGTCAGAGGAGAGGTGAGAACCCAAGAGGGGGGCCTACATGAATCAACTGGAGTCCATGCAGAGCTCTGTAACCATCCAAAGCAGAGACAGAAGAGGGTGAGAGAGTCAGAAATAATGTCCAATAGGTGCCTGAACAGACTCTTTTTTGCACCAATTGGATATGCTTAAATCTTCCTTCATATCCATCTTCCATACATCAACATAAGACTTCCGCTGACATGAGAACAAGATGTCCCACTTCCTTCCTGAAAGAGGAGATCTAAGTACAATTAGCTAGAGTTTTCTTCAATATAATCTCTATAAAGACCTAAGAAGAGGTTCATGAAACAAGCTACAGTCCATTCTGCTATAACTGATCACAAGGCATTATGCTATTTACAATATCCAATAACAACCATTCTAGTTTTTCCTGCCCCCAGTCAACACTGTAGCCAGTTGAAGTGGGGTAATGCAGAGTTTCCAACCAAAGAGTTCTGAGCCCATAGTCACTTTGTTCTTATTGGGGCATGGTTGCTGCATTTGTCTATGTACTGTTTTTACCTTTCCCTTAGTGAAGGAGGAACTAACTAATTTCTGATTTCCTTGGGTTCTACTCTTAATCTTCCCTGCCACAATTGTGTAGCAGCCTTCCTACCTCAACACAGTAGTCAAGACTAATTACCTCTGCCAGTTCCCTCACTCTTTTCTTTGTTGCTCTACTGGAAAGAAGAACCCGAAGAGACTGAGAAGGAGTTACAGCTTAAAGTTTGACTTAAAGATGCTCACCAGCATAGTGAAGGTGTAGCCCCCTAAGGTAGAAAATAAACCTGTAAGTTGTCAGAAACAAAAAGAAAATTGGATCATTGGCTATAATGGTAGGAAATTTGAATTTTATTTCTACCGTTGGTTTTTGGATCCATTTAATCTAGCACCCTAAATCAGTTTAGTTCATCCTTAGGCCAGCATCTCAATGCTATAGGCTGTTGTCTCTGAAATAGTGCCATAACTAAGACTTTCCTAAGTCATTCCATGCTTTGAACAAACCCATTCATTTATGGATTAAATGGGGTGGGATCCAAATGGCAACACCAATGAATTCTTGGTCATATATCTTCTGGCACATTCCTTTGTTACAAATTGAGTCCATTGGTCTGAGTCAATATTATGTATGATACCATGCCAATAGATCAAAAATTCTGTAAGTTCTCTAAAGTTTGTTCTTATGCCAGTACTGGACTGGGGAAAAATATCATAATCAGACTAGATGTCAGTTTGGGTATGGAAAATAACTGCATTTTTCTCCCCCAGAATGGTAAGTGTCCAATGCATTCAATATAATATGAAGTGGTTGGCTGGTCTCCTTGAAGAATAGTTATATACAGGGAGCTCACTGTAGGTCTCTGCTGCTGTAAGCTTGGATATTCCTCATTGGCAAGAGCTACATGAGTCTTAGCTAGAGAGAGACCATGCTATTGGGCTTACATATAGTCTCCAAATATACCAAAGTGGTCACTCGATCCATGGGACCATTGCATTACCACTGAGATGGCCATGAAAGATTTCTTAACCTCCACAAGATGAATCACCCTATCTTCTACTTATTAAGAGATTCTTCTACACTATGCATTCTTTTAAAGACTCTGCCTTGAGACACAAAAATTTATATACTTTAGGTTCACAATCATATGTCCTCTTCATACTTCTTTTCCAGGCCTCTTTGCCTCTAGTATCTGAATCTTACTCTTTCCAGGTCACTGAATAATGAGTCAAACTATTTGTTGCTTCCCAAGAGTTCATGTGGCTATGAAATTCAGACCACTTTTCTCCATATATAAACAGATGACCAGGCACATTCCTCAGAACTTTACCCACTGGGAGGATTTCTCTTTATCACACTCCTTATCCCCGTAAGAGGGACTTGAATGTACTAGCAGTCAATGTGGAGCTGCTCTCACATCAAAGACCACTAGGAGCTTTTTTCTCCTTCAACAGCTGGTTCTTGTGAATCTGCAGTAAGTTTATAATAATAAACCGAAGGGAGGCAGTGTTGCAATGGTGACCGGCAACATAGGATTAAACAACTCCACATAATTTATTCCTGTTTTTGAAAAAGCATAGGACCAATCTCAAATATATCATTTCTTCCATGCTATGGACTGTGGCTATGCCTGATTAGTAAGGGCAGAATGTTGTGCTTCTTCCAAATTCATATGCTGAAATCCTAACACCCAATGAGAGAGTATTTGCAGATGGGGCCTTTGGGACTAAGGTTTAGAAAAGTTCATGAGGGTGTTTCCCTCAGAAAGGATTAGTGCTCAGAAAGGATTAGAAGAGGAGATGGGAGAGATCTTTTTTCTACTGAGGAAAGGTCATATGAGCAAACAGAAAGAAGGTGGCCATCTCTAAGCCAAAAAGAGAGCTTTCTCACTAGGAACTGAATTTGCCAGCACCTTTGCTTTGGTTGTCCTAGCCTCCAGAACTGTGAGAAAGAAATGTCTGTTGTTTAAGTCACTCCACATATGATATTTTGTTATAGTAACCCAACTAAGACACAATGGCACCGATATTACTCAACCAGTTGACCTATTACTTAGTGAACCAAGATCAGATGATCACATTTACCCAGGGCCTAATATTGTACCAGAACCCATCTGGGGGAGAAATATAGTTTCTTGCCTCAGAATACATAGCCTTGCTTAAGAACCTTAGGGTTTCTTCACTGTGATTCTTTTGCTGACCGAGACCACTTCTAGCAACATTAGCTTGGCTGAAGTACCTGACCTGAACAGTAGAGCTACTTATAATAGAGCCTGATATTGCTGCAGAACTCTCACTTTGTCTGATCCCTATCACAACCTAGAAGTCTCCCATGTCACCCTATATATATAAATGGATCTGAACTGCCTCCCAGGAGGCAGGAATATATACTACCTCCAAAATTAAACAAACAAACAAAAACACCAATGAGTCCTATTCATCATGGTAGGTGTTGTGAGGGGCAACTACTTATACTTTCCACTAGAGGATATAACCTAGAATACCTTATATCAATGGATTGTGCAAATGGAAGACTTGGATCTAGAATGCAGATAGATTAGAGACTGGATGGAATACTTCAGTTTCTGTTCTGGCAGTTGACACTAGCCTTTGGTTATCAGCATATTTTTCAGATTATTATTATTACACAAGCCTAACAACACGGGATTTACTGTCCATTTCTCTCACTCTTAGGAATACCATGTTCTATTATTCATTACCACAGATTCCTGTGGGTCAAGGAGCCCTCATTGCCACTTAGCTTTGCTGCGCATTATGGTAAATGTGTTCATCTTATCACTGACAGTTACATACAGCCACTGGATCTCCACCATTCCTGTATCCATCACCCACATTGTCACCAGAAAGTCCAGTTCCAAGGCAGCATTTATCATTGTGGTGCTACAAAGACAGACAATATTGAGATTTTCAAAGATGATAAAATCTCATCTTTTATTTTAGTGATGAGTGTATCCTGGCCAACAAGTGAATATAGATAGGTGGTATGTTCTCAAGTCCAATCTAGTAAGTTCATTATAACATGGCCACCTTCCCTGAGCCTACTGATCACTTTCTCAGTATTATTTTCAAGGAGTCTTTTATCATTACTATCTTCAGAACTGGGCTTCAAGAAGTTATTGGAAAACAAAACAAAAACAAAACAACAACAACAAAAAACCAAAACAAAACTCAACATGTGCTTGCCAGAGCATTGAAGTCCAAGTGATGATAAGTGACTCATTATTCCTTAGCCCATGTAGAGTCTAGCCCTACTTCCTAACCCATGAAACCCTCTCTTACATCTGCTTGTGGTCCCTGGCAGTACAGATAGGCAGTGTATGTAATTCCTTCACTGTGTGAGGGATTTCTTTCGTTAACAAAAATTGTATTTACCTGCTTGGGCTTTGCTGATACCCAACTTTGGAAGGCAGCTATGCTCATCACTGTATCACTAATGTCACTACTGCTGATACCCGACTTTGAAGGCTAGTCTAAAGTCCATAAGGTGGCATGTGAGGATTTTAAAAAGAAGAAGTGCATTTTATGAGTTGCTGTGAAAGACTTTCTGTCTTCCAGTTTACCTTTAGCGGCAGAGAACTTCTAGAGATTTTTTTTTTAATTGGCCTTTCAAAGTAATTAAAAAAAAAAGTTTAAATACCTACTAGAAATCCTCATATTTATCATTGTTCCCATGTATCTTGCATGCCCTATCCACTGCACATCCCTTTATCACTCTTTCCATATGTACTTTATTCCAATTAATCTCAGATGAAAACCTCAGTCACTGTGAGGCCAACAGTGATTGAGATTTTTGCTCTTCTACTGATGAGCAGTCTTTCTCCAAAAATCTCATCCGAGATTTTTTTTAAATCACTGTTCCTCCTATCAACCATTTTAACCTGGGTTCCTCAGAGAGCAGAGCCTGACTAAAATTTTATATGCTATGACTTTATTAGGACATGCAATCCCAGGAAGTGAGAGAAAAAAAAATGAATTAAGGCTGTAATAAGAATAGCATTATGAAGCCCTGACACCAAGTACAATTCATTCCTTAATCCATTCTGATAGTTTTTCAAGAAACAATATGGACTATATCTCAGCACTAACTGCTCACGAGGAGAAGAAGGAAGGATTTATCCACTGTAGTCTATTTCCCATTGGCTAGAATTTTCCCCAGGCATGATGTTATCAACTCCCTGCCTTTTCTATACTACACCTGTATGGACTCTGAGCAGGATCAACAAAAATTGGAAGCTGCATGATGAAAGTGAGAAGTTAGTATCATGGGCATTTGGAAAGGCACTGTCTGGTGCACCTGCATGAAATTAATTGGAGCTCACACAAAACAGGTAGCTGAAATAAGAGCCATACTGGGAAAACAGACAGTGAAGAGGTGAATAAAATATGTCTGGCATAGTCACCAAAATCCATTTTTGTACTTTAGGAAAGCGAGGCCCACAGAAGTAAATGACTTATTCAAATTCTTACATCTAGGATAATTGGCGAAAGCTGATCCATCATATGGACTAAACAGGAACTAACTTTTGGGCTTTATATTCTGAGAGTAGGGCTTTAAAGTACCTTGTTGGTCAGAGACCGGCTAGATTAGATTATGGTAAAGAAGGATCTTTGGAATTCATACTCTAAAAAAAAAAAAAAAAAGTTGAAAGAAATACTTCAAAAAAAGGAAGGAGGGGGAAAGATTGTGGACTTATTTGTAACTGTATGATAAATTATGTAGATTTCTGGCTCAAGACTCTCTCAAGGACAATGAAAAGGTAGGAGTCTAAAATGAAGTTGTTAATTTTACTTTAATCTGGGACTGCTAGGAAAGATACTATCAGCTCATTTTGATGATGAACCTGATATAATAAATCATTTCAGGCCGCTAGGAATATATGTTCTTGTTTAAGGACCTCCTCAAGATACCCCATTCTTTAAGGGGAAAGAAATTTAACTGGATACTTAGTATATCCTAAGCAGAGATTTCTGTCCTTTAATACAACTCACACAAAAACAGTTTCTTACTTTATCTAAATTCCAATTACTTTGGAGTAGAAAAAGTCATTAATTTGTCTTAAATGACAACTTTTTCTTCAGCAAACCCTGAATGTGTTAGAGTCCTTGATGCAACATTGGGAAAAAATGAAGCCCTGTGACCCCCCCTTCAGAGTGGAAATGAGCCCAAAGAAGCAGTGTTCCTGACAGTGAGTGAGCCCAGGAAATGCGGGTGGCACGTTAGAGCCTTGGAACATGGGATTTGTGCTGGCTACGCATGTTGGTTTCAGCACGTGTCCACTAGGCTAACAATGGCCTAATGAGCTGATGCATCTCTATTTGGCAAAAAAAAAAAAAAAAAAAAAAAAAAAGTAATAATATTCACCTCAAAAAACAAAAAAAGCCTCAGATTTTTCAGCACCTGGACAAACCATTTAAAATTGAAGAAGAAAAAAAAAACACTTTTTTGAGAAAAATTAGTTATGGTGCCTTTACTAAGGTTTTTAGAAAGCTTACAAGGTATCATCTACTCTCAAGTTTTAAAAAGATATTTAATTAAACTTTTCATTCTGAGGTAACACTAGACTTATGAACCATTCCATAAATAGTACAGAGAGATCCCATATACACTTTACTCAGTTTCCCCCAAAGGAAACAGCTTACAAATTATCTTAACAAAATCACCATTGTCATTGATGCAGTCAAGGCACAGAACAGTGTCATTACCAGAAGGGATTTCTCGGACTCTTTTACTCAAAGTTCTTTCCCTAAGCATCCCCTTCCCTGACCACTAATCCATTCTTCACTCACGTGATTTTTTTGTTTCAAGAATTTTATATAAATGGAATCACAGGGTAAATGACTTTGGGGATTGCCCTTTTTTCTTTTTTAAAAATTTTATTTATTTATTTGACAGACGGAGATCACAAGTAGACAAAGAGGCAGGCAGAGAGAGAGGAAGGGAAGAAGGCTCCCCGCTGAGCAGAGAGCCTGATGCAGGGCTCCATACCAGGACCCTGGGATCATGATTTGAGCCGAAAGCAGGGGCTTTAACCCACTGAGCCACCCAGGTGCCCCATGGGAATTGCCTTTTTTTTAACTCATTATAGTACTCTGGAGATTCATTCAGGTCATTGCATATTATAGCTGTTCTTCACAGTGGTTGATGGTAGGGATGGACCACAAACTGTGCTCATTTACTGCTGGAAGGACATCTGGGTTCTTTCTAGTTCTCGTCTATTATGAACAACATTGTTACAAACCTTTGTACACAGTTTTGTGTGAACACAAATCATTATTTCTCTGGAATCGATGACCAAGTGTCCTGGGTCATATGTTAAGCACACATTTAGTTTTTTGAAGAAATTTCCAAACATTTTCCAGAGCGGTGGTTCCTTTTTACATTCCCTACAACAGCGTGTGGGTGATCTACTTTCCCTGTGTCCTTACTGTCATTTGGAGCTGCTACTGTCTGATATTTTAACCATTAATGATAGGTATATAGAGATATCTCATTGTGGTCTTAAGAGACATGCTGTTTGCAAAAATTTTCTCGTACTATACACCTTACTTTTTCATCCTCTTAACAAGATTTTTTTTTTCACAGTAAAGATTTGAATTTTGATGAAGTCCAATTTATCAATTTTTCCTTATATGGATTGTGCTTTTGGTATCAAGTTTAAGAATTCCTTTCCTAGACCTAGATCCTGATTTTTTTTTCCTATTTAAAAAATTATCCTATAGTTAAATCTATTGTCTACTTTAAGTTAATTTTTGTATAAAGTTTGAGATTGAGGTCAAGGTGTGCTATTTTTTTGTTTCCTTGTTTTTTTTTTTGCTTATAGACCTGTAATTGCTCCAGCACCATTTGCTGAAAAGCCTACCTTTCTTCAATTGTTTTTGCACTTTTGTCATATATATGTTGGGCACATTCATGTTGGTCTATTTTTGGGTTCCCTATTTTGTTCACTTTATCTATACACCTATCTCTGCACAGTCTTAATGCTATAGCTATGTAATTAATATGTCTTAAAATTAGATTGACAGATTTTTACCACTTTATTCTTCCTTTTCAAATATTTTGTATGTGCTTAAATCTATCTATCTACCTATCTATCTATCTATCTATCTATATAGTTTAGAATAATCTTGTCTATAGCTATAAAAAAATCTTGCTGGGAATTGATAGAAATTATGTAAAATCTGTATATTAGTTTGGGGAAAACTGACATCTTTAGTATGTTTAGTCTTCCAATCCATGAATCTAATATGCCTCTCTATTTAATTACATCTTTGATTTCTGTCATCAGTATTGTGTAATTTTCATTATACAGGTCCTATTCGTTTGGTAAATTTATACCTATGTGTTTCATATTTTTTTGTAGTAATTATAAATGGTGTTTACTTTTTGGCGGGGGAGGCAGGGGGGAGAGAGAGAGAGAGAGAGAGAGAGAATCTTAAGCAGACTCCATTCCCTGCACAGAGCCTGACTTGGGCACTCTTAAACGGTACTTAATTTTTAATTTTAGTTTCACATGTTTATTATTAGTATATAGAAATGCAATTGAGGTCTTAATGTTTGCACTTAGGCCTTTAAAACATTGATAGTCCTCATAGCAATCCTGTATATTACAAACTTTTTGAAAATATCAACTCACAAAAGTAGACTATGAGAGGAATGATTGAGTTACATGCTGTATTGGCTACTACTGTTACACAATGAACTTCAAATTTCCAGTGCTTTAAAATAACGATTTCTTTTCTCTCATGCATCAGCTAATCACCTGGGGACTACCTGGGAATCAATTGATCTAGGCTGGGCTTGACTAAGTTGTAGGTTAAATCCAGTTTTGTTCCATATTGCCTGCTCTTGACCAGTGAATTAGCAGGGCATGTTCTCATGATGATGAATGAAGTACAGGAGGGCAAGCCCAACCATGCAAACACATGTCAAATCCTGGCTTGTCTCATAGCTGCTCATATCTCATTGACAGAAACAGGACACATGCCATAGCCTGGTAACAGTGGGACAGAGTGAAATATTCTACCTCTAGTGGGAGAAGATATAACTCTACCCAGGGGATGGATACAGAGACAGATGAAGTACTGGGACCAATAACTTACATGCACTCAAGATCAACTCTTAGTAAGCAGCAGAACTATGACAGGAGCCTAGATCTGTCTGGATTCAAAGTACATGTATCATTTTTTTTGATTATTTCCCAATCTATAGCATAAAATGATCCCAGGGGTAGGCAGTATTTTTTGAATAAAGAAATGAATAAAGTATTCAATTATGCCTTTTGAAAAAATGTATTTTAGATATATAGATGTGAATTTAATTTTTGCAACAGTAATGCTAAATTTCTCATATGGTAAGGAGACTTGTTAATTACTCTGCTTCATTTTTTATTCCCTCAATACCCTAAGGCTCTCTGATCATGTTGTGTTATGGGACCTGAAAGCGTAACTTTCTCATAGCTACAGTGAAGTTGTTTTCAGACTTCAGTAACTAATGTTCATTCTGACATTGTTCTGCCTTCTACTTGATACCATTCTCTAGCAAACAGCATAATCATCAAAGATCCTGTGCATTTTCATTACCTGCTCATCTCCTGATGTTTTCAGAAGACCTTTCCAAAGTCCTTTTAGGAAGTTGTCTTTCATGTGTGCATTGCTTTTACAAGCCACTTGCGTGTTTTTAACAAGTTCTGTAATTGCTCTCATATGGAGGAAATCTCTATTTAATATTCAGGAAATGCAATTAGTACCAAAGAATGTTAGGAAGAGGGAATTGAATGACATTTCTTCAACCTGACTGTCAATTATGGACTTTTTCCAAAATGGATGAGTATCCCAGGGTTGTTTTTTTGTTTGTTTGTTTTGTTTTAAATAGGGAGTTGGCAGCTTCGAAGGGCAAAATTTGTGAGGGAATCCCTGAGTGCTATGGAAGCAACTACCTGGTGTGCACTTACATGTGACCAAGTAGAAAGCATGTGCTAATGGTTGGGCAATAGTAGGCCCTGGGTATCATCTTTAAACTATTACAACGTGGATTTTTTGCTAGATCATTAAATTTGTTTTATGCAAAAAACTCGTGGAAAATATATATGATTTGGATCTATGTATCTTTTTATTTATATCTCAACCAACTCAGTCAACGATGTCTTTACTAAATATAACACCAGATGAGGTGGGAATGCAATGCAATCTTCCAGCCTGAAGACATCATTAGGACTATTGGTTAGTGTACCAAGACAGCCATTGAGTTATTCAAATTAAGGACCTAATCTCAGCTCATTCCTGTCCTGTCAACATTAGATCTAATAAATTATTGAAATCTGTGAATATACAATTTACTGAGTTATATTCCCTACAAATGACTTGATAGGGAAAAAAAATCCCTAGATAGTGTTTTATGTTCAATATAAACTTCTGGCTGGTTTCATGAACTATTTTGAGCACTACTGTTAGGACTGCTGGTTGCTCATTAATAGTTTTCAAATGATGTGAATATCTGACAGAAAAAGAAACAAGCCCACCCCTGCTATATTCCTTTTAAAATAAACAAGTTTATCTTTTGAGGGTTTATCTCAGGTAACTGATTTTCAAAGCTGTCCCTGTGACACTGGGTCACTTATTGTTTCTTCATAAGGGAAGTTTTGTTTTGTTTTTATATTAACTGTTAAATCTGTATGACCACTGAGTTGCCATCAGTCTGGGGCGGTGGGAGGGAAGAAAAAAAAAGTTTTACCCTTTTAACCTTTGCTGGTTTACACAAGTCACATTTAAACTTATTATCCAAGCAGCCACTGGGGTCATGGGTTGGGATTGTCTCAAACTAAGGGCCTCTGCCTTCTGGTAGCTTAGCATGTAATTGGGCAGAGTACTGCATAAAAATATATTAAATGAGGGGAAAAAAAAACCAATCAAAGCAAGCACACTCATCTAAGACCAACTAAGCAGGCTGACCAAAATAAAAGTAACATGATGTTCATTATTATACCCAAAAGAATAGTTTTATTTGCAAAACACGTTGACCGAATTCTTTAAACTTGTGTATGGTGGGTGCTCATACATGTTCTGAGTCAAACACATACCTAAAATCTGAAAGTCTCCATCACACATCTAATGGATGTTATTTTCTCGTTTCTCATTTTTAGCCTGCATTTGGATAGACATAGCTATGGACTAGGAGTAATACTGAGTCTGTAAAACGTAAATAATTTCTTCATTTTTCAGCTGTAGATTATTGTTCAGTGGTATGTTGCTAGTGCCTGTTTTTACACGTGGAACATAGTAGGCCATCAACAAATAAGTTTTGAATGAATTAAAGTATCTCATTGGGGGTAGTCTAAACTCTGGTCTTACACTGCCTGACTTTCAATTCCAATTTCAACACTCTCTAGCTTTCTGATCTCAGGAAATCTACTTCACATTTGTGGGCCTAAATCTTTTCATCTGAAAATGAAAATAATATTTTTTACCTTATAAGTGAATTAATATGCAAAAGGAATTTAGATTGGTGATTGGAGTATAATAAGCACTCAAAAGCTGTTAGTTATTGCTACTTAAGGATTAATCACAAAAAATATATTTTCTCTGCTTATTTTGAGATTTTTTTATCATTTCCTTTTCTGAATTCTAAGAATTGCAAGTTAATTTCCTTAGCAAAAGGAACAATACAATGATAAATATGTAATTAAAGAAACCCATATGTTGAATGTTAAATTTAACATAAATTATTTTGTGTATAATTATGTGTGTCAGAATGCCTGCAATTCCATTGCTGAAAATTACAGAAAAAAATTGTTTTTATTCATGCTTACTTATATATTTCAATTTTCTGCCCTACTTCCTTTCTATGAAACATATCAGGTGAACTGAAACAAAAAAAGCACATACAAATATTTGGTAAAATATAAACAAAAATCAAAATTCAAGATCAAGAGAAATAAAATAAATAAAAATGCAATGACAATAAAGACTAATAGAGAGTTTATCATTGTCTTAATATTATCTCTAAGTTGACATAGATATCCCTTCACAAAGCAGTGATCAGTTGTTATATAGCTCTTTTATTCATTCACAAACAAATGTGCAATATTAAAAAGTAAGAAGGATAATAGCTCTCCAGAAGAAAGGATTTTCCTAACCCTGAAATGCTAAAAATAATTTGTCACAAAAGTTATTGAATAGAGGACGTGAAAGAAATGCAATTAGCAATATCTTCGACAACATCTTTACCATAAATGCAGTAATCAATTTCATATGGTAGTTTCTAATATGACCTTTGACAAAAGCTAAAAGCAATAATCAAAATTTGATCATATTCATATTACATTATGTGAATATTATGAGCATCAGTTAAGTGAAATTGGGTATTTAAAAGTAAGAAGCAAACATAATTTCTTGTCGGAGTACTTGAAGCAGGATTACAATAGAAATAAAAACACTTCAATAAACACTAACTGGCTGTCTACTGTGTACTCAGACTTGGGATAAGTGCTGAGGTTTTGAACTTAATGAATTAGAGCATTCATCTATTCTGCTTGAGTAGGATGGACTTCATAGAGGCCAATGACTTTAACGAAGTGGTCATTAAAAAAAAAACATTTTATTTATTTATTTGAGTGAAAGAGAGGGAGAGAGTGTACAAGCAGGGGGAGCAGCAGGCAGAGGGAGAGGGAGAAGCAGAGTCCCCATTGAGCAAGGATCCGATGCAGGACTTGATTTCAGGACCCTGGGATCATGACCTGAGCCGAAGGCAGATGCTTAACTGACTGAGCCACCCATGTCCCAAGAAGTGGTCATTTTAATCTGATTTAAAAAGCACAATCTCATTTTAAAAAATGAAATATTTCTTTTTCTACACCATCAGTGATAACTTCCAAAATGCCACTTTGAAGAATGAAGTATAGATTGCCCCTTACCCAGATATAAATTATATTTATATCCATCCTTTAAAAACCAACCAACCAACCTAAATGAAACAACGGCAACAAAACAGCAACACAACCCTACTTTTTGAATCCATGAATCAAAAAGTCGCTCTCATCCATGTCCTCCCTAATATATGAACTCCTTCTAAGACATCCTAAAATATAGTTCACCAGTCCTTGCTTGAACATTTTCAAAGGAAAACCCACTATTTTGGTATGTTCTTTGTATTAAGTCAAGTCTGGCCTTCTTGTTTGAATCAGTTAGATTAAGTTCAGTTGCTAGTAACCCAGCAACAATGGCTTAAATAAGATTGTGTGGTAGAGAGTTTAACATGATTGATTAAATTAAAGATCTAAGGTGGGGTTTTTTGGGGGGGTTCCTATTTTACTCTACCATTTTTAGAATGTTTGGTTTCACTTTCATGCTTGTGTGCTTATAATCCAAATGGCTGCAAAAGGCATCATTTCCAGAAGAAGAGAAAGTCTTATTATTTGTGATTACCTGCTTGAAAGATACTTACATATGAAGAATAACATTTATTGTATGCCCACTAAAGTCACTAAACACCTCTAACCAGAAGTGGATAGGCATCAGGGATCAGCATCAAGGGAAACAAACAATACTGTGTCTTAGAATATGGAAAGCACCCTCACATTCTCTGTGTTAGCAGTAACTTACTACATGACTGATGCAAGGGAACACTTCTAGTCACTGTTCAGATCCACTCCCAACAGATTTGTAGAGTCTATGCCAAAAGTACATGTAAGTGCTCCTCTTCCATTATATCTAAATATTTAAAATAATAAACTAAGTTATCAAAGTAGTGAATAAAACATGTACTATCCTATTCTCCTTCCAGGCCAGGGTCCCTCTCTTTTCTCTGTGGTTATGGGTTTTCTGACCTTACTCAAACTTACAGTACATAAAACTGTTTCCTTTCTTTCTTTTTTTTTTTTTTAAGATTTTATTTATTTATTTGACAGACGGAGATCACAAGTAGGCAGAGAAGCAGGCAGAGAGAGAGGAGGAAGCAGGCTCCCTGCTGAGCAGAGAACCTGATGGGGGGCTTGATCCCAGGACCCTGGGATCATGACCTGAGCCGAAGGCAGAGGCTTTAACCCACTGAGCCACCCAGGCACCCCACAACACTATTTTCTTGAACTCCCTCTTCCAGGCTGCTCTTAGCACTCCTGTCAGATCACTAACACAGCCTAAACAGTAACTCAGAACCAAGGACAGATGACACCCTTGTTGTCTGTTTGCTAGTTCTACAATTATTAGGGCTACCTTATAAAGGCCCATGGTCCTTTGCAGAATCCCCCAGATTTCACAATGATAATACATGACAAAATTATATTTTACATAACAATGCCAGTGGAATATAGACAGCAGCCCAAGATCAAACATAATACTTCTCTGGTAAAAATGAGAATTCACACTAAGGAGGATAAACAAATTGTAAATAGTCTCACATCTCCTGAGACCAGGTTTTGCTGCCAAAACAGTGCAGGTCAAGTCAGGTTTTGCCACTAAGTAAGCAACTGAAAACAAAACAAAACAAAACAAAACAAAACAAAACAAAACAAAACGTCTGCTTTCCAGAGCTTTTGAATTTCAGAATTGCATTGTAAAAGATAATGGATCTGTAGTATATCAGGCACCTAGCTACTTACTTTAAATATATTTCATGATTTAACACATCACATTTTTAAAAGATAATTATCACTATCCTTATATTACTTATGAGAAAAGTTAGGTTGAGGGAGGTTAAGTAACTTGCCAGAAGCGCTGTGACTTAAACCTCCGTTTGCCTCATTCATCCCACAAAAGTACATCAGACTGTCAGAAATGTATAAAGAAGCTGAAGTAGATTCCCCTGTAAGTTTCATGGAGAACCTTTTCTGGAATTATGGTTATGAGACACTGAGACCAGTCTCCCTGATGTTCCAGCATTGTCCGTATATCTGTTCACAAAGAGGCCACAGATAAGAAAATGAGAGGTCTTCGAACATTTCTATGATATAATGTACTTCATTTCAGCATTACTTTAAGAGAACTATGACTCACTGAAGAGTCCCATGCAGTGACACAAACTGTTGGGTTAATGAGCAATTTATCAGTGATTTAAGGAATATTTGCCTGTCAAGTCAGATTCCCATTGTATTTTAAGTGTCTTCCTCTCCCCAGAATGCAAATATGTTTTTTATGATCCTTCTCATGCTCTGCTGCTTTGATTCTGTGGGTTATTTCTATTCACACCCTTAATGACTCGTCTTGAGGACTGTATATTACTAATGAAATGTACATGAGTAATGTTAAATGTGACAGAACTGAAAAGGTCATCTTCTTTCTCTTCCTCCAAACAAATAGCAAATCATCAATTGTTAGGATATAATCTTATTTTTTAATTTGTTTGTGTTGGTTGTGGTTGACTTTATTCAGTGCATTTTCAAAATGTTGACCTGAATTCTGTCCTTGGAATACACAGGTGACACTTTGGGTTCACTGGCAGTGTGACATAATTGTTCTGTGATTCATATGATCTCTTATGACTCTTGCAGATTCATGTGGCTGAGTGATCAGTTCTTGTCAATGACGGGTGAGTGACAGTGTCAGATGTCACCACTAAGCTGGAGCAACAAACGGTTCACCTGTAATTTTCAAGTTTATTTTTCCCAAGTTTTCCTGGGACTTATTTTTACCTTTTATTTTACTCTAGCATCCAGAATAATGTCTGGGACAAAATAGACATTTTTAATAAATGAATGAGTCCCCATTGGCTGTTTCTCCATCTATGGGTAGTAGCTATAACCTTGACCTTCATAGTCCTATGCTGTATCCTAAAGACTGAAATTGCCTTATGGCCAGGGAGACAGCATATGCATTTGTGAGATGTCACCTACAATATTCTTGTTTTAAAAGTGCATCCCTACGCCATAAAAAGAGGTAAAGGAAATTCCAAATTATCTGTGATTTTGGTAAATAAGAGAGAAGATTAAGGAAGGGTAGCAGATTAAAAAAAGAAAGATAAAAAGATGATAATTTCACAGTTTTCCATTTAAAACTATTATACGACTCTTTAATTTTATGACTAGAGAATTGAGATAGAAAAACACTATTTATCCCCAAGTTTTATATTTGACATTTCTCCATCATCTTTCTTTCTCTTAACCCTCCATTTTTAATTTTATTATTATTATTTGTATTCTCCTTATCTTAGCATTACCTACTCCTTAATTTAGGACAACCAAACCCTTTTTCTATTCTGCCGTAAATCAACATAGTTTACATTGGCTTAGTTAGTGTTGCAAAAAAGCATTGGGAGAGGAAAATATTTGTGTTCCTTTCTCTTTCCATAATATGGGACACCTGGGTGGCTCAGTGGTTTAAAGCCTCTGCCTTCGGCTCAGGTCATGATCCCGGGGTCCTGGGATCGAGCCCCACATCGGGCTCTCTGCTCAGCGGGGAGACTGCTTTCCTCTCTCCCTCTCTCTGCCTACTTGGGATCTCTCTCTCTGTCAAATAAGCAAATAAAATCTTAAAAAAAAAAAAAAAAAAAGCTAGTACTCTTTCCATAATATGTGGGGCTTTGTGTGTGTGTGTGTGTGTGTGTCTGTGTGTGTGTGTACACACATTTATTTGTATATGTGGTGTTTACAGAGCATAGCATGACTTCTTTAGATTGAGATTATCTTTCAAATTACATTGAACTTAGACCAAAATTAGTTTTAATTTTCAGGTCATTGTCATCTGAAGAGGGAATGGCTCAAAGGATTTCGAGCACCAGGGGAAATTGTTATATGACTAATACTTTCCAACAAATAAATCACAAGGTAAGAAATTCCCTTTGAATAACCAAGACTTTACTACAATTGTGTTTTAATAATTTATTTCCATGTAGCATTAATTTTAAAAAGAATTACTGAAAAGGCAACATATTAAATTTGTTATTAAGTCTGGTTTATTGGGATTGATCCTTGCTAAAGCTGAGGATATGCCTCAATCTGTTTTACTCTTGATAAGATAAATTTAAAGAGTGAAACCATAGGCAAAGTTATTTGGGTCTTTTCCATAGTTGAAGCTACATTAAGATAGGGGTTTCCCCTTAAATTATTAGTCTTATGTGAGTAATTGTTGTTGAGTCTTACCTTTTTTAAGAGGGAAAATTACCCTACTTTTCCACTTTCAGACATGTGTATTGATATTTAAGGTTTTGAAGATATTCAATTCAGATGATTTAATTTGTTCTCTTATGCATTTGAAGCCTTTTTTTTTTTCCTCAAAAATTAGTGCTTTGAGTCTGGGTCAGTTACTTATATATTATATACTGCTATCGTGTGCTAAGAGTTACCCTCGAACCACACATAAAATGATTATAGTTTAATTGTTTTTAAAAGTTACATGATAAGGTATACAATCACCATCTTACCTTTTGAGTTGTTAATGGTGGCTGCTTTTGGGGTGTGTGTGTGTGTATGTGTGTGTATGCATGTGCATGCAACTTTTAGATTTAAGTTCTGGTAACTAGTTATAGTATGAGGATTCTGTGAATACACTGTAAAAAACATAACCCTCTCCTATTTTAATCTCTTATATAAATTCTTAGACCTCATCCAAGGAAAAGAACAAATGGACATAAACTCAGGCAATTTTAAAAGATCTTGGCTATATTTACGGTCCTCGGATATAAGAGGATCTGAGAAACTTTGTGTCCTATTGAAGTTTCTCTTCTATATTCATGCTCTAAATTAGGGAAAAAATAAAGTAAGAGAAAAAATAAGTATCCCTCTATCTAACACAAGACTGTTGATTATTTTTCTTAACTCTTTTTGGTTTTATATATTTTTTCTCAGTTCTCTCCATCCATGATATACCTAGCCTGGTTTCTTTCCCTGGGTGATCAGTTGATTTTATGTCCTTTTGTTGGTCATGGAGTATGCCTATAATTCTCTCCCAAATTTGGTCTCCTGGCAAAAGTTAATTGGGAGCAACATCAAGTGGATGATCAGCACCGACATACCCAGAATCCTGGAAAAAATAATTCATGTAGCATACCTGCCTGTTGCATGAGTGATCTGTCAGTAGGCTGATCTTTGTAGACTAACAAATAAATTGAGTGGTGACTAGAAAGGCCAAACATAAGCCTCTTTACAAAGCATATCTTAAAATACTGATTAAAAGAAAGGGGGGAACTTCATTTATTTTTACCCATTATACCCAAAGAAGCCAGGCACTTTGCTCTTGCAAATGAAATAATTTACATGAAAATGCTACTAAAATAAATATTACCATTTCTTCTCCAATTGTTCTAATCCACCTTTCTATTGTCATCTCTCTAAAAGTATTGACTGCTGTCATTTGTATCTATGGATCTCAATTTGAACGCAATCCTCTGTTCTGGCCTTCATGTTTTTCCTCTGCCTTGAATTCTTCCTTCTCTTTTATTTCATTTCCAATACTCCTAGCACTTATAATACAAAATTATAGTTTCCAATGGCCAATGATGTTATCTAAAACTACTTCAGAATGTATCAACATTTTCATTGTCTGCATTTTATGGTTCTTTACATCCCGTACCTGATTTATTCACTCACTGGTTCTTTCAGTAAATAGTCATTAAATTCCAAGTACTATACTACACTTTGAGAATATAATAACGTACAAAGTTCATTTACTGTCCCGAAAAATCTCACTATCTAAACCTAGGCTATGAATTTCCCAACTAAAGAGAAATTTCTTTGAGTACAATGATTTTTTTTCTTTATTTATTATGGTTTGTGGTATCCATAGCACCTACAACTCTGGGGAGGACATAGTAGGTTCTCAATACACATTTGACAAAATGGGTGTATGAAAACATAAATGAATAAGATGGCATGATGATTAAGTGCTGCCATAATAGAGAAGAGAGTTTAGAGGAAAGGAACCAGGTGGGGATGTAGGAGCTCAGCAAAAGCACATCACAGAAAGATTTTGGATTTTGACTTGATGTTCAAAAAAACAAATGATAGTGACTAGTAGTGATAAAGAAGAAGGGTGTCCCAAGAAATGGCAAAGAGACACAGGAGAATATGGCAAAGAGTCCTTTTGGGACTATGAAGAATTTGGTAGAATTCTCTCCAAGCCCAAACCTACCCGACATTTCTCATGACAAACTTTCAGATCTCCTTAATATTGAAGGCTTTGTAGTTGCTGTTGTTAATATATAAAGCAGATTCAATTTCTTTGCTTAAAAGTTATGTTGATATCAGGTCATGAGGAGTAGCTCTAGGTTAGAAATCAGATCATTCTAGTTATAAAACGATATGCCTTTAAATCACTGCATGGCCTTTGAAAGTTAACTTTTCCTCTCTATGCCTCAATTTTCACACAAATAAAATGAAAATGTTGTAATAGATATTCTCTGAGGTCCTTTTTATCACAGAGCACTCTATGATCTTTGACTCTTAACTTTAAAATCACCCATTTTCAATAAGCTGAACAGGAAAGAAGAAAAATACAAAGCAAAAGACATTAGGAACATATCACAAGGATAACATATTAGGACGGCTGTAGTACTGTTTTCTCAGGAAAACAATAGGTATATACCTGGTTATGAAGAGTACAGTCCTTTTGGGAGACATAAGAGGTTAGACCAGAGGACCCTGAGTGTTATGTTACTATATAACTATGTTCCCCTTAGGACATGTAGAAACAGCTACTTTTTGCACGCAGGGAGTTTAAATAAAGGAAAGAACTTGTGAAGTTAATGAAAAACCGAAAAGTAGTTATTGCAGTGCCTTAAAAGATCAAAACAAATGCACTCAGGAATTTAGCAGATGCTCCATGCATCTTTCTATTTGATTGCTTATTTACAGCTTTAAAAGACAAGCATCTCCACGAAGGCAGTGAGACATCTGGCCTTGAAGAAAAGGGCAGTCCAGGACAAGTGAAAACACTCATTCGGCACCATGAGCAAGCTGCCACCACTGTAGGAACCAGTCTGCGTGTGTAAGAATGCTTATGATTTGCTCAGCCCTGTCTTGAGCTGCTACCATGGCAACAGACATGGATAAAAGAGGATAAACATTTGATAAAAGCAAATGGGAAAAAATCCCTACCTTCAGGGTGTAATATATATGGTGAGTTTTGTAGTGGGAAGCTTTCACTGCATGATGCTTTGGAAGGAAAATCAGTTTTAGGCAATGTGCTCATGGAGGGTCCAACAAGTTAGAATTGTTGCGGAGCCCAGCAAGGCAGTTCATTTGTTCATCTATACTTGTGTCTCTGTAACCACTCTAGGCTAACACTGCTTGGAGCCTTGGAGAATGTAGCTAATACACATGCTACTAAATTCCCACACTTAAGTGGAAAGGGAATTAAAAAAAAAAAAAAAACAGCTAATTAAAACACAAGGCAGTAAGTGATAAGTCACATAGAAGCTATACCAAAACAAATTTGTAGATTTTAAAAGGAGCAAAACTTTATTTCATCTGAGGATATTAGGAGAAAAGCAGAGGGGAAGTTGCATATGAGTCAGTCCTCAAAATATATTGCAAAATTAGACCCTTTATAAAAATAATGTGCATATTATAAGTCATATGTACTGATTAAAGATAATTTCAAAATTATCTTTAGGATAATTTTGTCATCATAGGATGACAAACATTATTTGGCATCACCAAAATATAATTATTATCCAGCATGTTGGTATGTTTACTTCAAGTCTTCTTATATATAATAATATCTTATTATGTAACTTATTCTGACTTCTTTCTTTGTCATTCTTCTAAAGCATTTTCCCACATTTTTCCATAGCCTTAATGAACCTGATTTCCTATGAATGCATTATTAATAGACCCTGGGGTCTCCTCTCCATTAGTGGTTGAGAGCTCTCTGCAGGTCCCAGGATAATGAAAAAAAGATAGAGAACAATTAGTCTTGAAGACCCTAAGAAAACTTTATTGAACTCTTAATACCCACTGGCATGAACAGACAATGTGACTTCTAATCCCCAGCTGAATGGAGTAAAACATTTTTCCTAGTAATATATCATCTGAGTTTCAATCAAGACTTTTATTTTTTTCATCTTTATCAATTCAACTCCATTATAAAAATCTATATCCCACATTATTTAGCAAGGACTATTAGAAGAGAGAAAGAGAGAAAAAAGAGAAGCTTTTAATTCTCTTTGGATTTCTCATATGATATTCTTATTGCAGCCTTATGGCTGTGAAGAGTCTGGCTGCATTTCAGGGCTTCTGATAGCCAGATGCCCAGGCTACTGAGGTATTATTTCTACTTTGTCTAGATGGAAATCTCAGAGTCAGTATCCACATGTCTAAACATGGCTGTGCCAACTTCTGATTAAAGTTGGCAATGTAAAGTTTATGTAAAGGGTTCTGGTCACTAATTCCGATATGTGTACATGTTGACAAAGGTTGGGAGTGCACATCCCACACCATCCACCAAGCACTTCTCAGACATTTGTTGGGTGTCCTACAATTTACCCAATTCTGACAATTTAACTCAATTCTACCTGATGACAGTGTCAGATCCCACAGGTTAAGGACTCTGTCCTACAAGACTGTCCCCCCCTTCTATTTCAGATGCCATCTGAAAGTCCAGGTTGTTATGTGGCATTCTGACCAACCCACTACAGATTAAAGGGTCCAATAAATTGGACCCTAAGTTGCTAAAGTAGCTTTATTATAAAAGAACCACTACTTTATTATTTTAAAAAAATAATTGAATAACACCATGAAGAAAAAGATGTATAGGGTCAGTTATGGGGAAAACGTGGAGTTTTCATGCTCTCTCTAAACAGACCACTTTTCCAAATTTCCAGTCTTTTTTTTGGGGGGGGGGGCGGAGTTTCTAAGAAACATCGTGATATAGGTATGATTGATTACTTTGTTGGTCATTGACAATTGATTCAGTCTGTAGCTGCTCTCTCCTCTCCAGAGGTCAAAACCATGGGACTGAATGGTTGATTCTCCAAGCAACCAGTCCTCATCCTTAGGTGCTGTCCAAAAGTCACCTCATTTACATAGCAAGATATCTTTATTCTGTCATCACTCTGGAATTTCCAGAGGTTAGGAGCTCTGCGCCAGAAATGGGGATAAAACCAAATATATATTTCTTATTAGGAACACATTATCACATTATGCCAAACCTATATTTTCCAGAATCACTTCAATATATATTACACAAAAATAAGAAACAGAAGTTTCACCTTTGATGAAAACGCTATAACTTGCACTATATTGAAAGCGAATGGAATACTGGTAAGGTAAATGGCAACAAAGAAACTAACCCAAGTGCTTACAAGGGAAGTACCAATGAGGAGATCATTGATTTCTCCTCTGGAATCCCTTTAAGAGTTAGATACTGCAGGGCGCCTGGGTGGCTCAGTGGGTTAAGCCGCTGCCTTCGGCTCAGGTCATGATCTCAGGGTCCTGGGATCGAGTCCCACATCGGGCTCTCTGCTCAGCAGGGAGCCTGCTTCCTCCTCTCTCTCTGCCTGCCTGTCTGCCTACTTATGATCTCTCTCTGTCAAATAAATAAATAAAATCTTAAAAAAAAAAAAAAGAGTTAGATACTGCAGACTCTGTAACCGCAGGTACTGCAGAGAGTAGAAATGAAACAGGGGCTAAAAACTAAGAGTTTGATTGGTTGTATGTAAAGTCCTGGTTGGGCTCCCAGTCTTTGTTCCCTCACCTTCTGGACTTGATTTCATTTTCCTTTATGCAACTGAATCAGAGGGACTTCTGGTTTGGGCTATCAGGCATTAGAAGGAAAACTGAAGGCTCCTTTTGGAAAATGAAGCTTTGAATACAACTCTGCCTACAGATTAGTAAAGCCTCCTATCACTTTTTCCCACACAACTTCAGAAAGCCAACAACACTGTTGATAAATATCAAGAAGGACAGGAGTTTCTTTTCTTAAGACTTACTGATACTGACATTTACTTTTTTTAAAAGACTTTATTTATTTATTTGAGAGAGACCGAGCTTGAGAGGGAACACGGCAGAGGGAGTGGGAGAGGGAGAAGCAGGCCCCCCCCTGCAGAGCAGGGAACCCAATGCGGGGCTGAATCCTGGGACCCTGGGATCATGACCTGAGCCGAAGGCAGAGCTTAACAGTTGAGCCACACAGGCACCCCTGATACTGACTTTTGAAGGCTGCTGATCAAAAAGTTGCTGACCATCGAATTGATGTGTAATGAGTCCCTCCTGCTCCCTGGATCTGCACCACCAGGGCACACAGAGCTGGTATTTCAATACCAGCTCTTCATAGTGAATCATTTCTTGCGTATGAATAGACAGGCTATTCCCAGAAGATACAATTGTCCGTGTACCTCTTGGTGGACTCTTCACCTGCCAACGACAGTATCATGGGCAGCTTTCTGCACTAGATGCTGCAGAGTCATGCCTTCACCTGGAAGCTTCCTGCTATGTCTTCTGTTTTGTGCGATCATCTCCGTAAGTTCCCATTAAACAATTCACTATCTTCTCACTAAGTTATCCTTTCTCAATCAAATAAATCATGATTCTGTCTTGACAATCTCAGAACAGTAATACATTTATTATTTAGAATGTAGATGTGGATACCTGAAAAAATATACTAGAAGAACTGAATGTGATTGGATCTGGGGGGTGGGATGATATAGGGAGGAGAGGAAGGACAATTGTTTTCTGCTAAAATCTTCACAGCTTTAGGATTTTATAAAAATGATTTGCAGCTAACACGTTCATATGGGAGGGCAAGGGACTAAAAGAGGGAATGAGCTCAAGACAGTAATTTAGGTTCTTTGTTTTAAGATTTTATTAATTTATTTGAGAGACAGAGTGAGTGAGTGAGCGAGCAAGAGAGAGAGAGAGAGAGAGAGAATGAGCAGTGGGAGAAAAGAAGCACCCTTTGCTGAGCAGGAGCCCAATGCAGGGCTAGATCCAGGAGCCCAGAATCATGACCTGAGCCAAAGGCAGACACTTACCTGACTGAGCCACCCAGGCTCATTTAGGTTCTGCATAGAAAAGAGATTAATGGTAAATTAGATAATTGTAAGTGCCAACTTAAAAGACCTCATAATCTCCTCAAAGCTCCAAAACAAAGGGGAAAGCAGAATGACTTTAAATGATACTCTTTTTAGAGAAGAAAATTGGGATGTTAAAAATTAAAGTTTTATCAAAGTTAAAGCCTATTTAAATTGTGTAAACAATAAGCACTGAAGCATTATTTTTCTGTTTTTGTAAATTATTATAAATAAAGTCATAATGAAAATTTATTGTATATATAAATCACTTGTTTATTTGGCCTAAAGATTTTCCTTTCCCCCTACAATAATTAGGGTTATTTTTCCTTGTTAGAGTTTAAAAGAAAAAAATTCTAGGCACAAAAGAAATGAAACTTTTCAGACTCATGAAATTTGTCAAATTGCTTTCTGAGAGATTTATAGCAATATTCACACGTACCAGGTAACAGATGAAACTAGAGTAGGAAAATTCTATGAGTTTTGGGACCCACAGATAGCCCATTGTGGATTATGCACATAATGGGAAATAGTAGGAAAAATAATTAGAAAGTTGTTTTTGGACCAGGTAAGGAAGGTTTGGCTGACACACTTTAATATATTCTATTGGCACTTTTCCTCTTTCTTTCTTTCTTTCTTTCTTTCCTTCTTTCTTTCTCTCTCTCTCTTTTTTTTTAATGAGAGACAAAAAAAGAGTAAAGGACAAGGACATGATCCAATTCAATAAGTATTTATGGAATTTCTACATGATTTTATGCATCATGTAATGCACAAAACGAATAAGACATGCCCTTTGCTTCCCAGGGCTCAGAGTTTAGAGGGAGTGACTGACATAATGATGAATAGCTTTTTTTTTTAATATTTTATTTATTTATTTGACAGAGAGAGAGAGATCACAAGTAGGCAGAAAGGCGGGGGGTGGGGGGGTGGGGAAGCAGGCTCCCCGCTGAGCAGAGAGCCTGATGTGGGGCTCGATCCAAGGACCCTGAGATCATGACCCGAGCTTAAGGCAGAGGCTTAACCCACTGAGCCACCCAGGCTCCCCTGATGAATAGCTTTTAAAAGCAATATTGATTTGATTAGCACTACAGAAGTTGTAGGTACCAACCAGAACACAGGGGCAGGATACCTAAAACCTAACGGAAGTAACTTAAAAAAACTCATAAGATGACCAATTGGAGTTTGATCTTGAAAATTCATGCCATCGGGAGATAGAAAAGAAAGTCAAGGTCATCCAGGAGGAGAGTATTAATCAAATGCAGAGAATACATACATTTCAGATATAATTTAAATGCATAGATTAAACAAATAGATAGAGAAAAGTAAAAGATTACTACAAGAAAATTCAAGTGAATGTAAAAATTTTACAAGTTAAAAGTCTTATCATAAAGAACATCAAAAAGAGGAGCTCTTCAAGTATTTAAAATTTCTATTCAATAAAAATAGTAATAATAAAATTTAAATGAAAACAGCAAATGGAGAAATGTTTGCAAATTATAGACCAAATAAATAGCATATATGTAGGTCTTTATTTTACATTAAATATTTACAATGTTAAAATAGGGAGGGCAGAATAACTTAAGAGCGGAGAAATCTGATAAAAAATACTAGTGTCTGATAGTGAGAAAACATAAATTCCAATAGAGGATATCCCACAAAACACCTGACCTGTACTCCTCAAAACTGTGTAGGTCATCAAAACAAAAGGAGAGACTGAATGTGCGAGTCCAAAGAGACGTGACAAATAAATGTGGTGTGGTATCCTGAGTGGGATCGGGGAACATAAAATGAGCATTATGTAAAAATTTAAGATATTGAAAAACTATGGACTTAAGTCAATAATAATAATTATATATCTACATTTCTTCAATATTTGTAACAAATGTACCATGGTAATGTAAGGAATTAATAAGAAGAGAAATGAGTGTGAGTGTGAGTAGAAACTCTCTGTACCATCCTTCTAATTTTCCTACAAGTCTAAAACTTCTAAAAATCAAAGTCTGGAGGCGCCTGGGTGGCTCAGTGGGTTAAAGCCTCTGCTTTCAGCTCAGGTCCTGATCCCAAGGTCCTGGGATCGAGCCCCGCATCAGACTCTCTGCTCAGCGAGGAGCCTGCTTCCCTTCCACTCTCTCTGCCTGCCTCTCTGCCTACTTGTGATCTCTGTCTGTCAAATTAAAAAAAAAAAAAAAAAAAAAAAAAAACTTTAAAAAATCAAAGTCTGCTTTTTAAAAGGCAATAGAAAGATGATTATTTTAATTGAAAAACTGAGAACAGACAGGAACAATTTATTCTAAGAAAAAAAAGCATATATTTGAATAAAATGTTCCATTTTATTGCTAACCTTAGAAATGAAAATTAAATTTGCTTGACTTCAAATAAAACAACAGATACCTATCAAATATCCATAGTGAAATAATGTAATCGTGGGGAAACAAGTAGTTTCTTCCTTGACCAGTAAGACCGAATTCTGGAGGACAAACTAACATTTAAAATACAAATATCCAATATCAGTCATTCCTCAGGGAAATAATTAAGGCTGCATTTGTGGACACAGGTACATGTATATTTTTTGACATGTTTTGTGTGATTTCAAAATCTTGGAACACACATTAACTCAACTAATGAAGATTTGTTTTTTTTTTGTGTGTGTGAAATAGTCAATTAGTGAATTTCCATCTATGTCTGAATGAAAATTGTCACATGCACATAAAAATACAAATCAAGTGTGGGTTATGTTGCCTGAATCCATGTCTTTTTTTTTTTCTAGATTAGCCAAATTTTCTTAAAAGAACTAATTTTCTATAATCTTCCAAGTTGTAGTAGGATGATGAGTGTATCCTGTTCTTCTAAGCCAAATCTTAAGGAGGAGTATCTTAAGCCATGTTGTGAAAATTAATTATTCAGTGGCACACCTTTTATCTTTTCTTTTTTTTTTTTTTTCTTTCATCTTTTCTTAAACAAGTATCTAAAATTGGGTTAGGTTTACAGAAAGTGATTCATGTGAACAGTTTCTCAAGTCTTCTAAGGAGGGTACATAGCCAATACCATTCTGGATACAGAGGAAAAAAGTGAATTTATGACATACAGTAGATATTTGATGCTACTAAGGTCCAGCTGAAAATAACTGCCTTTGTTTCTGATACACAGTCATCCTGAATTGTCAGAGTTCTGTCTTTTCTACAATTATTTGCTTATTCTTTCACTTTTCTCAGTTCTTCATAAATATCCAATAAATATATGTTCTATTTAGGTTAGCGAGAATAGCGAGAATGCATTTCTGTGGTTTGAAAGAAACAGAAATGGCACTTGTAAATGTGTGAGTGCTACTAACAGTAATGTTCCCGGACGTTGGGGTTTGTAAGTATTTTATACTCACATGACAATCTTCTATGCCTGTGAAGCTCCATGTACATGGAATTTCTTTCTGTGGTTTGAATTCATGAAGTTTGCTTCTCTCTCAAGGCCTTTTCTCTTTCTGATCTATGTGCCAGCAATGCTTTTTCCCCATGCCTTCATAAAGAGCCACCTTCACATTCAAATATCATTCCTTGTGAGACCTTTCCTTACCAACCTTTCTAATTACCCTTCATCTCTCCCTGTCTCCCTACCCATTTCCATATTGTCCTGGATTATTGTGTTTGACAATCTTTAACTCTACCTGAAATTATCTTGATATTTACTTACCTTGACTATCATCTATTTCTCCCAACAGAAGATAAGTTCCATAAAAAAGGACAATTCATAATGATAAAAGGGTCAATTCTCCAAGAAGACATAGCAATTCACTATGATAGTTGGAAATTTCAATACCCCTCTGTCAGTACTTAACAGAGCCAGCAGGCAGAAAATCATAAGGATATGGCTGAGGTGAATAGTGCCGTCAATCAACTGATAAAATTGACATTTATAGAATACTTCATAAAATATCAGCAAAATACATACTCTTATTAGTTCATATGGAGCATTCATCAAGACAGACCATACTCTGCTCCATAAAAATCACCTTAATAAATTTAAAGGAATAGAAATCATAAAAAGTATATTCTCAGACCACAGTGGAATTAAGCTGCATATCAATAACAGAAAGATAGCTACAAATCCCCATACGTTGAAATTAAATGACATACTTCGAAATAACACATATGCCACAGAAGAGCTCTTATGAGAAATTTAAAAACATTTTGAATTGAATAAAAATAAAAATATAATGTATCTATTTTTGTCTGAGCAGGAAGAGCAATGTTTAGAGGGAAATTTATGGTGAATACATTTATGTTAAACATATATTTTAGAAGTTTAAAAAGGCCTAAAGTCAATAATCTAAATTTCCACCTCAGAAATCAGAAAAAAAGAAGAGCAAATTGCAAATTAAATCCAAAGTAAGCAGAAGAAAAGATAAAAAATTAGAGCAGAAATCAATGAAATTGAAAACAATCAATACAGGAAATCAATTAAACCAAAAATTGGGGCTTTGAGAAGATAAATGAAATTGATAAGACTCTAGTTAGCATACCCAGGAAAAGAAGAGAGGAAGAAAATTACAAATAATAAATGAAACAAATGATAAGTCCCTTTTGGGCAAGTGCTGTATCTCCTCATGTAGAAAAATCCTGGGCACATAGTAACTACTCAATAATATATGTTGTATAAAAGTGAATCATTTTGATTATCTGATTTTTAAAAATTTTTTATAATAAAAAGATACCATTTTTAGAATTTTAAAAAGTGAAAAATGTTCTGAGTTATTAAAAAAACACTAGTTAACAATGTAAGTAAGATGCAACATTGAAACAAAGGAAAGATTAAGCAAACTGACAATTGGTAAATAGATAATTTTTGTTTTCCATTTTGTTTTCAGAAATGCAAAAATTAAAAATGAATTGACTATATGAAGGAATAACTGCAAATAGAAAGAAAAAAAAAGAATAAAAATGCTTAACTATTTATCAGGGAAGAGGCATCTGGGAGGTAAAAAAATAAAAAATAATAAAAAAAAAGTAATGTGTAGAGATCTGAATTAGATGAGGGTGAGTTAAAGTAGAAAAAAATATACTACGAGGGCTACTCTGAGCATGGAGATTACCATTGTCCTTGGGTAGAATATTGAGAATATAATAATTTCTAGGATACCATTGGTGTTATCATAAAATTATCTAGATAAGGGGTTCAGACAAAGTAAAAAAAAATGGTAATATGAGAAAATAGAGATAGGTTATAAAATTCAGAAGGTATAATGAGACATGATTTGATTCAGAGGGAAAAACGTTATGGTGAAAGGATTGAGTCTAATTGTTTGTGATCAGAGGAAAATTCATTTCCTTGACCACTTGTAAGCATCTATGTAGACTCCTAAAGACATCACAACAGTACGTAGGAGTCCGCCAGGGTGCAGAGGGCTGGGAAGGATTTGGGAGGAGTGGAACTGGTAGAGGGTCTTACCGGACAAGCTGTTTCAGCCTCAGAGCCAGAAGGACTCTTTCTTTTCCTTGTGTGGACACACACTTCCCAGGCATTCTCCTCAGGCAGCTGTCTGAGAGGTATAGAGTCCTTTATTCTCAGTTTCCAGAAACCTCCAGAAAAGTTTAAAACTAATAGTAAGACACATAGAAGTAAATCTAAAATAAATTTTTAGTACCTCTGCAATATCCTTGGTCCTTTTATTAGGTCCTTTCATACCATAACCACATCCCTTTATGGTCTGCTTTGGCAATGTAAGTGTTGAAAGATTCCGAATTTTTATAAATGGATTTTTTTTCTTTCATTAAACATCATTGAAATATTTTTTCCCCTCGAGGACTTGAAACATTTGAATGGCAAATGACAATTTATTTGAATTTTCATGTAGGAATGTTAACAATTTTAAGTGCATAGTTTGATGAGATTTGATAAGTGTAAATAGCCATATAGTCACTATGCCAAACAAGATACAGAACATTTCCAAACCCCCAGAAAGTTCCCTTGTAGCCCCTTTCAGTTGTTTTCTTCGCCTCCCTGCCTCTCTCCCATTCTGAGATAACCACTGTTCTGATTTCTGTCACAATGTATTAGTTTGCTACTCCTAGAAACTCAGGTAAATGAAACCGTCCACAATGTAAGGGTTTTTTCACTCAGGATAATATTTTTGTTTTTGTTTTTAAAGATTCATCTATGTTATTTATGTATCACTAGTTTATTCTACTTTTTTGGTAATACTTTTTTTTTTTAAATTAAAGTGTAGCTGATGTACAATATGATATTAGTGTCAAGTGTACAGCATAGTAATTCAACAATTCTGTATATTACACTGTGCTCAGCCCAAGTGTGGCTACCATCTGTCACTCTACAATGCTGCCACAAAATCATTGACCACGTTCCCTATGCTGTAGCTTTAGCAACTTCATTTCTGAGTAGTGAGTTCCATCATGAATTTAGTACAATTTATTTTTGCACTTACCTCTTGATAGATATTTGTGCTATTTCCAGTTTCTTATCATAAATAAATATTTTATGAACAGTTTTGGGTGAAACTCTGTAAAAATGTGCTTTCATTTCTCTTGAGCAAATAGTTAGGAGTAGGAATGCTGAATCATAGGGCAGGTATATGTTTAACTTAATGAGACTCTAAAATGAATTACATTTTATGTTCTATGGTGGACAGAATAATGGCCCATAGAAGACGTCTATGTCTTAATTCCCAGAACTTGTAAATATGGTACCTTAAATGACAGAAGGGATTTTGCGGATGTAATTAGTTTAAAGATCTTAAGATGGGGTAATATCCAGGATTATACTGATGGGCGCAATGTAATTACCAGTAATGCCTTATAAGAGAAAAGCAACAGAGTCAAAATCAGGTAGAGGAGATATGATAAAAAGGTTGGAGGAAGGCAGTTGGAAGAGGGAGGGAAAAAAGGGCCTTGCGCCAAAGAATGCAGACTGCCTTTAGAAAGTAGGAAAGGCAAAGAAACAGATTCTCTTCTGAAGCCTCCAGAAGGAACACAGTCCTACCAACACCTGATTTTAGCCCTCAGACTCTATAACTCTCTGAGTCTATTTGTGTGTTGTTTTAAGCCAAATGGTATGTTCTTATAGCAGCAAGAGGAAAGCAGTACACATTACTATCAGTAATATATGACAGTTGAATTACATCTCACCAAAATTTGAAACTGTCATTCCATGTAATTTTAGCCATTCTAGTAAGTATAGATTTGTATCTCACTGAAATATGAACTTGTAATTTGAATTTTCTAATGACTATTAAATTTGAGTATCTTCTTAGTGTTTTATGAAATTTCACAAATTTTCTTCCATAAAATGTCTGTTAAGTTTTTAACCATTATTTTTATTGTTTGCCTTATTATTGAACTGAAAGAGTTCCTTGTATCATCCACATACTAGTTTTTTTATGATAAATGTATTATAAATCTTTTGTCTCAATGTGGCTTATATTTTTATATTCTTAATGATGTGTTTTGATGAGAAGAACATTTTAATATTGATGAAGTTCAATTAATCTTCAGCTGTCATAGCCAGTGCTATTATTATTCTAAGGAAATCTTTGCTACCTCTGAATAAAAATATATTCCCTGTGATTTAAAAAAAATATATAGTGTCAACTATATGTTTAATAGTATGGTCCATCAAATCAAACTTTGTGTATGGTTTGATGCAGGTGTTGAGGTTTATTATTTTTCCTAAAGCTAATAGGTTGTTCCAGGACTCTATTGAAAAGACTTTTCTTTCTTCATTGAATTACCTTGGCACTTTCATTAAAAATCAATTCAGTATTTTCAACATTTTGAGGAACCTCCATGCTGTTTTCCAGAGTGGTTGCACCAGCTTGCATTCCCACCAACAGTGTAGGAGGGTTCCCCTTTCTCCGCATCCTTGCCAGCATCTGTCATTTCCTGACTTGTTGATTTTAGCCATTCTGACTGGTGTGAGGTGATATCTCATTGTGGTTTTGATTAGTATTTCCCTGATGCCGAGTGATAAGGAGCACTTTTTCATGTGTCTGTTGGCCATCTGGATGTCTTCTTTGCAGAAACGTCTGTTCATGTCCTCCCAGCAATTGCACTACTGGGAATTTACCCTAAAGATACAAACGTAGTGATCCAAAGGGGCACGTGCACCCGAATGTTTATAGCAGCAATGTCCACAATAGCCAAACTATGGAAAGAACCTAGATGTCCATCAACAGATGAATGGATAAGGAGGTGTGGTATATATACACAATGGAATACTATGCAGCCATCAAAAGAAACGAAATCTTGTCATTTGCGACAACATGGATGGAACTAGTCCGTATCATGCTTAGTGAAATAAGTCAAGCAGAGAAAGACAACTATCATATGATCTCCCTGATATGAGGAAGTGGTGATGCAACATGGGGGCTTAAGTGTGTAGGAGAAGAATCCACGAAACAAGATGGGATAGGAAGGGAGACAAACCATAAGTGACTCTTAATCTCACGAAACAAACTGTGGGTTGCTGGGGGGAGGGGGGTTGGGAGAAGGGGGGTAGGGTTATGGACATTGGGGAGGGTATGTGCTTTTGGGTAAATTGGAAGGGGAGGTGAACCATGAGAGACTATGGACTCTGAAAAACAATCAGGGGTTTGAAGTGGCGGGGGGGTGGGAGGTTGGGGTACCAGTTGGTGGGTATTATAGAGGGCACAGCTTGCATGGAGCACTGGGTGTGGTGAAAAAATAATGAATACTGTTTTTCTGAAAATAAATAAATTGGAAAAGAAAATTAAAAAAAAAAGTAAAAAAAAAATCAATTCAGTATGTAAGTGTGGTTCTGTTACTGGACTCTCAGTTTGGTTAAATTAATCTATTTTTTTCTATCCTTAAATTTTTAAATATTGACAGTGAATGTTATAAACTTATTTTTAGCAGCATTTTTTGATCAGCATAAAATTTTAATTATGTAGAAGTCCAATTTGTGACGGTTTTTTTCTTTTATGGATACTGTTTTACTTTTTATCTTATCTAAGCAAAACTTTTCTATTCTAAGGTGGTAAAGATACTCTTCTATTTTTCATAGAATTCCTTAGAATTTTCTATGTAACATCTCATCATTTATAAATGAGAGATTTATTTAATCCTTTCTAAATTTTTCTTAAAATTTTAAATATTTTTCTTATTTTATTTTGTTGGGTAGTGTCTCTGGTACATGGTTTAAGGAAATGGTGAGAGGAGATATCCTTGCCTTGTTTCTAATTTTAGAAACCTTCAGTACTGCATCATTAAGTAACATTTTAATTAATGTGTATTTTTTTAAAGATATGCTTTAACACGTTTAATTAATTCTTTTCCATTCTTAACCAGCTGTGGGAGTGTTTTAAGGAGGAATAAATGTTGACTCTTTGTCAAACCCATTTTTCTCTGTTTATCAAGATTACCATAAGTATGTTCTTTATTCCACTAACAGAATAAATTATATAATGTGATTTTGAAAGTTGAGTAAATTTTACATTCTTATGATAGATAAACCACACTTAGTCCCCATTTGTTAATCTTTTAATACATTGCTGGATTTAATTATCTAATATTTGTTGAGAATTTTTGTATTGTTATTTTGGTTATTTTTGTATTTTATTATTTTTTATATTCAAATATAATGGCCAATAGTTCTATCTTATGATATTTTTTCCAGGTTATGTTATGTGATATGACCTCACAAAACATGTTCAGAATAGTTGTCTCCTACTTTTTCACAATAGTTTATATAAGTTGGGTAATTTTTTTTCTCAAAAGTTTGATTGACTTCACCTATAAAAATATCTGTGCTAGGGCTGGAATTTTATTTTTGAAAAGTTTAATTGTGATTCAATTTTTAAAAATAGTTATGAAATGTTCACATTTTTAATTTTGTATGTGTATCTCATTTTGGCAAACTATACTGTTCAAGGATATTATCTGGTCTATCTATGTTGTTGAATTTATTGGCATAAAGTATTTTTTTATTATCCTCTTTAATGTTTGTATAATCTTTTATGCTTTTTATGTTTCACTTTTGGTACTGTGAATCTTGTATATTGTATCTTGTATATTCTGTATGGGTATACGTTCTTTCATCAGTATTGCTAGATGGAATATTTTATAAATGTCAATTAGATTAACTTAATTTAGAGTGCTATTTAAGTTGCTGATTTTCTGCTATTTTGATTTACTAATTATTAACAGAAGGAGCTTGAAGTCTCCAGAGTATTTGTAATTTTGTCCCTGAATTATTTCTGCCAGACTTCAAAATATTTACAGTTTCCTTTTCCTTGTCAAGGCCATGTGGAGATCTTTTTAGATCCTCACTATGAGAACTTGCTGGAGATCCTGGAGAAAATGTTTATAAAAGAATATGGCCTCCCAAAGACTGCAATTCGCAGGAATTTCTCACTCTTACAATAATCCACAATCAGCCTCCAACAAATTTGTCAAAAACTTCTCCAATTTTAGTTTCCAGCAGCTTCTTTTCCAGGTAAGTAGATTTCCATTGTTACATTCCTCTGAATGGCTTGTAATCTTTTCTCTGAGACGTCAGTTTTCTGATGAGCCTGAGAAAAAACTTGAGTTTTTTTTTTAAATTTTATTTTTAAAAAGATTTGATTTATTTCTTTGAGAGAGTGAGAGAGAATGAGAGCAAGAATGAGTGGGGAGGAGGGGCAGAGGGAGAGAACGAAGCACACTTGCCATTGAGCAGCTAGTCCAGCAGAGAGGTCGGTCCCAGGACCTGGATCATGACCTGGGCTGAAGGCAGACACTTAACCAACTGAGCCACCCAGGCACCTCTTTGAGTTTTTAATTTATACAATTTTTTTCTTGTTGTAAGTTCAGGAGTGACATGTTCCAAATATTTAGTTGTCAAAAATGCAACTAGAAATTTTTAATTACCTTTTAAATCACATTTTAAAATGTGAAAATGTGAAAACATTTTAAAATGGAAAAACATTTGATATTTTACATGGATTTATCCCATCTGGTGCTCTTCATTTCCTTGTATAAATTCAAATTTTCACTTGGCGTAGTTTTCTTTAGATTAAAAAAAAAATTGATGTAGTGTAGGTCAGCTTGGGATGAATTCTCTTAGCTTTTTTTACTTTATGTGATATTCTTTGTGATTGCTATGTTTGGATGTCATTGGCAGTTTTTGAATTAGTAGATTTTACTTCTCATCAAATTTGGAAGTTTTACCATTTTTAAATTCCTCTCTCCTCTCTTTCCTGGAGTTTGATTATATATTTGTTGTATCTGTTCATATTACTTCATGGGTCATGAGGACTCTGTTCACATTTTGTCCTTTTTTCTGTATGTGTTTCAGTTTTTATACTTTCTATTAATAGTTCTTTAAGTTTGCTGATATTTTCTTTGAAAGTTTATTAACTCCTATTTTATACTCTATATATTTTTTTATTATGTTTTATGCTCTTTTTTAAGCTTCCATCTCTCTTCTTATTCTTTAGTCCCTAAATACATTTTTAGTAGTTGTTTGAAAAAGTTTCTTCTGTTAGTTTTATATCTCTGTCATGTCTTTATTTGTTTCCATTGACTGACTCATTCTCTGGTTATGAGTTACATTTTCCTTGTTATTACTTGACAATGTGTATTGTGAATATTACATGGTTGAGTAATGAATTTTGTTATCTTTTATAAAAAATTAGACTTTGTTCTGACAGGCAATTAAATTATATACCAAGCAACTTGATCTTTTCAAGGCTTTTGTTTGTTTGTTTTTGTTTTTTAATTTAGTTATGGTGAGCATAGGAAAGCTTTTAATCCAGGGCTAATTTAGCACTCCCAAACATAATTTTTCAAGATCTTGACTGAGCATCTTTTATAATAAACAAGGAATGTCCATTCTTATGGGTTAGAACTCAGTTTCTCCCAGTCCTGTGGAAATTGTTTAGTTTACTGCTTCCTTGTCATTCTTTTCTTGGCCTCATGGAGTTTCATCCTGAACATGCACGGCATACAATTTAGCAACCAACTAAGAGGGAATCTTATCCAGTTTTCTTGACCTTTTTCTCTATTTAACAATCTCATTTTTATTACCCTGAAATTGTAACCACTTTATCCTCCTTGAACTCTGATCTCTTAATCCTAAACTTAGTGAAATTTCCATATATTACTTGTGTTATCCTGCACTATGTTCTGAAATATATTTCCAGGCAGAATGTCAGGGTAATTACAGATCTTGTTTCATTTTTCTCTTCCTTTCAGGAATCAAAGTTCTACAATGACTACTTTCTGATGTCTGAAAGCAGTTGTCTAAATGTTGTGTTGAGTTTTTTTAATAGCAAGAGACAAGACTAGCCTCATTACTTCAGGATGGTCAGTAGCAGAATTAACATAGTTATGTTGAAATTCTTGTCTGTTGATTTAAAAATCTGGGTCATTTATCTGCTATTTTCTTCTATATCATGTGTTCTGTTTTCTTGTGTATCTTCATGTGGGTAGTTATGTATTTTATACTTGGAGTGATGTGCTGAAAACACTGAAGTTTGTTATTTCCCTCTAAATTGCTTTGAGTTTCATTTTGGCAGTCTGTTACGAGTGAGTTATCTGGAATTTATTGAAGCTTGAATTTAAGCTATACTTTATATAAGTCAATCGATTTGTTTGTTTCTTTGTTTCATTAGTCCTAGAGAGAATCCCTTTGTTCTGGAATATGGGTTTTAATTATAAGACATGGCCCTTCTGAGAATTCAGTGGAAAGTCTGATATGGTTGCCAAAGCCCTCTAGTTTGGCATGGATTGAACATAAAAATCTGTCTCCCCAGCAGCCAGCAGCAATTCACATCTCTTGTCATATCTTTCTTCCATTAGAGCTGCTGTTTCTCCTAGATGGTGTAGGATCTCATCCTGTGTGCAAACAATTCAGATGTCAGCCACAAATTATATGTGGGTTTAAGTGAGAGTTTGTGTTTACACTTCACAGCTTCTTCTTTTCCCAGGAAT
The DNA here is from genome assembly GCF_020171115.1 of Neogale vison. Taxonomy (NCBI): domain Eukaryota; kingdom Metazoa; phylum Chordata; class Mammalia; order Carnivora; family Mustelidae; genus Neogale; species Neogale vison. Next base: position 91,675,166 of record NC_058093.1, on the reverse strand, counting down.
TTCTTCTTTTCAATTCTACCTATGAAGACTGCCATAAATTTCAATATCTGACTTCCCAGTCCAAGGGGACCACAGCTTTCTGCTCGATCTTTATCCCCTGCATGACTTGTGGACTGGGCATTTCCCCAAGATGATCTCACCTAGCATGATTTCCTCATTCAAGGGTCTCACTGTCTCAAATTTTGCCTATTTTGGTTACTCTTAAGTGTCTTAGAAGTCTTGTTGTACATATATTGTCCTGACTTATAATTGTTTTTAGATGAAAGTTAAGTGTGATACAAGCTATACAAACTATTTATTATTGGAAAGGAAAGAAAATTTGTTCATTTATTTATTTTAGGTTAGTTGGACTCTATCAGATGATCAGATGTATGAATATATCTTATACTCCATTTGCTTATTCTCTTTTCAAACACAGAAGACTCCTGACAGCTGGTAGGATGGGAAACCTTTCACATTGTATTCAGAATGCAAGTACTTTAGGTGAATACCTATTCAGGCATAGGCTCAAGAGTTCTTTAGGAGATAATGAATATTATTGACTCAATACCATTTCTCAAGATGAGGGGGTGACATATTAATTCACAAGTAGAAATAAAGATGTTTATGAGCTGACCAAGGACATTGATGAGCTTACTATCTTTATTTAGTTCTTGAGCCCTGCAAACACTCCCCAGGTATTGGTGAACATATTTATGGTTTCTTGCTCCCTCCCTTTCATTCATCTGGCTCACACTTATATGTCTACTGTGTGTCAGTTACTGTTCCCGGTGAGATGCATTAACTGGTAAGAGTGAACAAACCCAGAATATACATGAGAACATACACTATAGTGAGAGATGTTACATCAGGTGTGCACTATGAAAAAAAAGGTAAAGTGGCGCCTGGGTAGCTCAGCGGGTTAAGCCTCTGCCTTCAGCTCAGATCATGATCTCAGGGTTCTGGGATCGAGTCCCGCATGGGGGGGTGGTCTCTGCTCAGCGGGGAGCCTGCTTACCTCCCCCCCCACCTCTGCCTGCCTCTCTGCCTACTTGTGATCTCTCTCTGTCAAATAAATAAATAAAATCTTAAAAAAAAAAAAGGTAAAGCAGAATGAGCTAGAAAGCGATGGAGTGGTATTTTAATTTGGTCAAAGAAAGATATTTAAACAGAAGTCTGGCTGGGAAAAAATGCAGGTAAGTAGGGAAGAATATTTCAGGCATAAGAACAATATGTGCAAAGGCCTTAAGTGTACGGATTGTGATTGGCATGAAAAAATAATTACAAGACAAGTGAGATTGAGGCAGAGTAAATAAAGGCTACAGTGGTCGAGACGGGGGAGGTAAACAAGGCTTAGATGATTGGGCATAGTAAGATATTTAGATTCTTTTTTTTAAAGGTTTTTTTAATTTATTTGAGAGAGGGAGAGAGAAATAGAGAGAGAGAAAATGAGTGGAGAAGGGCAGAAGGAGAGGGAGAAAGAATCTGAAGCAGACTTCACACTGAGCAGTGAGCCCAAAACAGGGCTCTATCTCATGATGGCAAAATCATGAACTGAGCCAAAACCATAAGTTAGATGCTTAACTGCCTGAGCTCACCCCAGCGCCTGGATATTTAACTTCTAATAAGTGATATGAACTCATAGGAACACTGAAAACATGTAAATAAGATCATATTTACATTTTTAAAACATTTTTCTGGCTGCTGCATGAAGAATGAATATACATTAAGAGCATGAAAAGATTATTTTTCTTAGAAAGTTTTTAGTTCTATAGTAAACTGGGTCAAGATGGGAGTGGTGAAGACATAAGTTATGGTCTCCCCACCTAATGGGAAAAAGCAATTTAACATGTTTCAAGGGGCCGCATTCTTTATTTTTCTAAGACATGAAATGAGAGGGCAATGCATTCCCTATTTTAAAAGGATCAGGGCTCTGAAATCACAGTAGCAATGTGCATCTAATAGAATAAAAGTTGCTTTACCATTCATAGAACTTTGAATAGGTCTCTACTTAAAATAGCAACAACAACTACAATAAAAATAAATAAAATAAAATAACAAAAATACATTTGCGTTATTAAAGACACACATGCCTTTTAAAGCTAATAACATAATGAGACACATACGAAGATTGTCCTAACACAGTACCTTTAGTTTAGCAAGACAAGAAAAAATTATCTTCCTTGTGTTGTAAAAATTATAAGGTTTTTACATGGATGCATTGTTTTCTCAACCACTCTTGGTTGAGAATCTCATTGAAACTTGACCTTGAGAAGTCTGATTCTTGGGTTTCACTTACCATTGAGTTTGGTATCTAGAGGGGGTAGAAACTACCATGTTTGGAGGCCTGTCTGACATCTTCTTGGTTTGCAGTAAATTATTTTTGTAAGCAAAGGAAACAAAGGAGGAGAGGCATCAAGCTGGTTCAGAAACCATTTATGGAATCTCCACTGGTTCTAAGCACAAGAAGAGTGTCATAGGGAAATACAAATATTCGCTCTAAGAAGAATACAGTCTTAATTTTTAACCTTAAAAAAATAAACGTCAGGGATTCTCCTATGTCAAAAATCCAACTGGTCATTTAGCACCATATAGAAAATACATGTTGGGGAACTAACTGTCTTTTCCCCTTAGTTTTGGTCTTCTGATTGCCATCCAATATGTGGTAAGCTATGCTATGTGGAATCATCATCTAATTATTTGTTTATGCAGCAGATTAGATGTTTATCTGTGAACTTTATTTCAAAGAGTTTAAACTGCAGAGTGCTGAAACCCTCAGCTATTGTTAATGGTAATGACTGCTATGGGGAAAAGAAGCTGCTGAGAGGAACTCTTACAATGTTTCTCCTGCAGCTTTCCTGCTGAGAGCAGAGGAAGCATTAGCTGGTCCCCAGGGAGAATCTCAGATAAGACTGTTGGGGTAAGGGTAGGCTGTGCAAAATGTTCTTTCTTATCTTTTCTCTCAGACACCTCATCCAACTTCTCATCAAAGTGTCTCTTTGAACATCTCCACACACAAAAAGGAAATGGCAGGTGCTTTCTTTGTGGGTGTAGATTTTCATAACAGAGACATAGTTTGATTATTTGTCATGGGTTTTTATTCTCTAGCCTGATGGAAAAAATGTGCAAGTTTTACATTGTCATAAAACAAATAGAACTGGGAGTTTGGCAAATTATGTAGTGGACTTTATGTAATTTTTTCAGTTCTATTAGATATTAGATATTTCTCAGTTATGTTTTTTTCTTCCTTTAGAGTCCATGAGGGAGAAAAGAGACATAAACGAATACACTGAGAGCCTTATTAAGGCAGTAAAATAATGGGAACTTGCATTAAAAATGCTGGAGAAAATGCCTAAAGATGGTCCCCCACTTACAATGGTTTGACTTACAATTTTTTGACTTTACGATGATGTAGAAGCAATGTGTATTCAGTAGAAACTGTATTTCAGATTTTGAGTTTTGATCTTTCCCAGTGGTGATATGCATCCAATTGTCTTTTGTGTTCCTGGTCCACAACAGCCAAGCCACAGCCCATAGTCAGTCACGTGATCATGCGGCCAGAAAGGGGATGCTCTTATCATACACTGGCTTTTTTTTTTTTTTTTTCTCTACACTATTCTGTGTCATACAATGGTTCTATTTTTCAGTTTCAGCACAGTGCTCAATAAATTGCATGAGATATTTAATACATTATTATAAAAAGCGTTTGTGTGATTTTTGCCTAACTGTAGGTTAATATAAATGTTCTGAGTATGTCTAAGGTAGGCTGGGCTAAGCTATCATTAAGTCAGTTGTGTGTAGAAAATCCATTTTTGACTTATGATATTTTCAGTCTGTGGTGGGTTTATCAGGATGTAACACCATCATAAGCCATGGGAAATCAGTACGCATACATAAGAAATCTAATGAGAGATTAGAAGGAGGAAATTAATTAAAGAGAGATTCAATTTTTGTTGTTATCTGAATATATATGTATATTATATTATATATATGTTTTTTGTTCTTGCATTTAGCTAGATGCCTGTCCTCCAATTCTTCCCCAGTTCTACAAGATAAGGGAGGAAAGCAGCTTTTTGCAGCACGCTAAAGAGGCTCTGATTTTTTGAAAGGAGGTAAAGAGAAGTACATCTCTTCCTCCTTCTTGCTCAAATAATGTTTAATTATTGGGGAAATCAAACAAGTAGAGAAGTGCCAGTGTTAGCTTCTTCCTGCCTTCCTAATTCAAAATGTGCCCCACAGAGACATAGTACTAGCATCACCTGGGAGCTTGTTAGAAACATACAAGCTCTAGGTCTACCCCAGACCTAATGATCCAAAAACTCTGGAGTGAACACAGAAATCTGATTTATCAAAGTCTCCATGGGATTTTTACACATTCTAAATTTTGTAAAGCTCCATTTAAGCTGTGTAGGAGCCCAAGATTCTGCATTTATGACAAGTTCTCATGTTATACCAACGATGCTGGTCTGTATATCATATTTAAGCATTAAGGTTCTAATGGATACTTATATAATTTTGGGATTTTTTTTTTCTTTTCATTTTTTTCCTCTTCCCTCCACCCCCCCTTTATTAGTTTTCTACTCCACATCACTCTGTCCTTGCTCCATATATGTGCAGCTAGTTTATTGAACAATTGGAATCCAGCAGGCTACACATATAAAACAGTTTTACGTTTTCATTAACAGCTGCCTTCAGACAAGCTCTTCTGAATCTCACTTCCCTAAATCCAAAATGGCATTCTGGATAGATTTTGTAGCTTTCTGGCCATTTTTAGCTATTAAAATGACCATGTCAAACTACTTGAAATTTTATTGTCATCTTTCACCCTCCCAAATCATACTTGACCAGTAGACTGGGTCCAATAGGTAGGAGAATTAATTTGATTGTCTTTCTTGTCTCCTAGTTCTCTGGCTTTGGAGACTAGGATGAGTGTGGGTTTCCTGTCAGTAATGGGAGAGAATCCCAGATCTTCTGTGTCTCTGTTAGAGACATTTTCAGAGAGGGGAGTCATTGGACTGCCTGTCTTCTCTTCTGTGCTCTTTAAAGGTACCAGGAGTCTTAGGTGCTGTGGATTTGCTGATGTCTTTTTCCCAGACACATGGTAGCTTGGCCCCTTCTTGTTCAACTGGTGTGGCCTGTTCCAATAAGCTTCCTCAGTACTTTCCAATGGGAGAGAGACATAAGATTCAATTCCAGGAGATACACATATCAGGTACACAATCATTTTCTCAATGTGCACTGTTTTGGCATTAGAACCTTGGAGAATTTGGGGCTTTCCACAGCTTGGCAATATCCAGCTACAGAGTGAGACACCTGGTCTCTCCATCTCTGACTGAATTTCTGGTGACCCCTCTGAGATTGAGAGTGTATAAAGTCAATGACTTCTTTTTGATTCTTTTCCTTATGCCCATTTACATTGTATATACTGGTGTAGGAGTGAGAGGATGGACTGATGGTTGAAGATAATCACACTCATTCGACAGCCTCTTAACAAGGATGGAGGGGTTTGAGCATGTCCTTGTAAGCTGTCTAGAGAATATGGTTATCTTTTGACCTTATAATTTGATACATAGATGTTAATTGCCAGACAATGGGAACTATCCTGTTAATACATATTGTCCTTTTCCCCAATCTGCTATCAACATACTGTACTCATCCTGTCACTTACTCTGTGGATAGCCCCCACCTTCTTTTAAGTTTCATTGGTTAAGGAGAGAATTATGACGTAAGGAGCCACACTCATGAACCTTACCTTGAGGCACCAGAAATTCAGAGGACTATAAAAGAGACGGTGGCAAAAAGAGTTCTGGGGGCAGAAGACAAAACCCATTACCACCTTCCTTCTCTGAGAAACTATTTTAGAAGCAGAATGAATCACTGTGCTTAATCTTGGTTATACACTGTAGGAAGCTTTTTCCTTTTGGGCATTTATAGGTAGCATTTGAGAATAGAAAAGTATATTAGACATCAAGTCCAATCCCCTTATTTAAAATATAAATTAAATTTATTCATAATTTAATGAGTATTTATTCAGCAGCTTCTATCAGCAAGAGACTGAATTTTAAGAAGATTTACCCAGAAACCTTAGTGGTTGATGAAGGAGTTTACCACATTGACTCTGCCTACTTTGTGGTTTCAGCTTTATAGGATGTTCCCAGATGACCCTCCATAAACTAGAACGCTTCATTTACGAATCAGATATAAGCAAGAAAATTAAACAACACATCTTAAATATTATTAAGTGAATGACTCATGGAAGTTAGTCTTCTTAAAAAAGCCATTTCATTTAGAGAAAATAAGGGGCTTAAATCAGGGTTGATTCTCATATTCCAAAATGTATCAGATGATATTCAAATGTGCCATTTATCACATCTTAGTAAGTCATATTGAGGTGCCATTGCCCACTTTATAGCATTTCAGGTACAATTGGGGAATGCTGCAGCCGTTATGCATAGCAACCCACATTATTCTTGACAGGTCGCTGCTCCTTCCAGGAACCAGGGCCTTCGTGGCCCCTAAAAGTGGCCACAAGGGTACTCACTCTGATGTAAACACCTGCCCACCATGCTGGCAATGAGAGCTTATCACACCTGGCATCCTTTTAACAGCTGTAGGGTGACCTGTCAACCATGGGCCAAATCCAGACTGATTACCATGAGGTGAAAAGTCTCAAATCCAATCAGCCATCCCATGAGCTACTCAGCCACCTGTACATGGTTAACATCTGTTGTTTGAAGTTTGTGGTTGTTTTCCTTTCAAGCAATGCATTTTTTTTTCATTGACCAGTATGAAAAATGGAAGATGATGATCAAGGCAGAGAAACATTATTTCAACATCTCTAACAGAGTGAAATTCTCACTGTAAATATTGCTGCTTCTAAAGTGCACATTTGGCTAGAATATCAACTGTTCAGTAATGAAGATTTTGGGAAGCATTACATGGGAAATACTGAAGGGTAATTGAGGGTAACATGGAGGGACTGAAGAAATATTACAAAGAAGTTATAACCATGGTCTGCATCTGAGTTAATTTAGTCAAAGGAAGAGTTATAATGCCAGAGAAAATAAAAATTGAAGATTAAATTTGTGCTAATTGAAGATACTATGGCTTCAAAATAAAGTATAATTTTGTGAGCTGAAATGGTTGATGAAGACATGTTAAAGAGAGAGGTAATTTATTTTTTTATTTTTTAAAGATTTTATTTATTTATTTGACAGAGAGAAATCACAAGTAGATGGAGAGGCAGGCAGAGAGAGAGAGAGGGAAGCAGGCTCCCTGCTGAGCAGAGAGCCTGATGCGGGACTCGATCCCAGGACCTGAGATCATGACCTGAGCCGAAGGCACTGGCTTAACCCACTGAGCCACCCAGGTGCCCGAGAGAGGTAATTTAAATTGGACCTTAAAGGGTAGATCAGATTTGTTGTGTGAGGCAAGAAGGGACCAGAGCTCATCAGCAGATGGGCAAGGCGAGGGAAGCTGTAGCATCACGAATTGCTTGGTCAGGTGTGTGCATGACGAGATGGGTCTGAAGAAAAAGGCTCCTGCCCGAGACAGTGAAAAGGCAGTCTATGCAGGGGAGGGGGCAGGAGAGGGCTTCAAAATTAATACAACTAAAAGAGAAGTCATCGTGTGTTCCCAACAAATGCAGTGTTTCAGGAAAAGTAAGTACAGAGAGTGTATAGAAGTGAAACAGACTAGGAGACACACTTCAGAGTTCTCTAATTGAGAAGGTGATACAAAATAGATGTAAAACACTGCAACATTTCTCAGGTTGTGAGCGGCCGTCTAGACGGATGTTTTCACACCTACCCACCAAAATACTCCTGAAAGCAGAAAGATATAAAAATACAGCTTATTCCAAAGGAGCCTGGAGCTGTGGCTTAAAGCAGCATGTCAAAAGCATGAAATGCATTAAGTGTCTTAGAATTTACAGTAAAAATAGAGCAGCTTTATTTTTTCCGGGTCTATAATGTATCCCAGCTGACCTTTTAAAACCTGAAAGTCCAAAGCAAGACAGCAAAAAGTAACCAAGAAACCTTATTTTAACATAAATTCTATATGATAGAGTGTAAATATGTTCGTTCAGGACTCCGTTTCACATGTGTCCAACCACCTCGGGGTCTGCAGCAGGTCCAGCTGTCCAGCAAAGCAATGGGGATTTACTACCACAGATTAGTTCACATTGAACTCTGATGAGATTGGGGGCAGAAGGGGGATAATGATCTCTAAAAATCCAAGTGTTCTTAAGCACACAGATGAAGGTTTATGGAAAACTAAAAACCTCTTTTGCTATTATTGTTGTCGATAGTGCCTTTTCTGATTCTCTCCTAATTTCTTACCAGTACCTATCCTTTGGGTAGTCTCATATTGTTGCCCAGTTCTATTTGCAAATTAAAACATTATATCCTCTTTATATGGTCATGACTTTGTAATTTGGCATCTGTTTCTTTGCTTGGGTCCTGTGCAGTCCTTCCCTTTGTTAGTGATAAAGCTAATGATAATTTTTTTTTTTTTTTCTATCAAGGGAGTGAAAATCAAACTATGTGTTTTTGGTCAAAATATATAGTCAGCAGTTTCATTTTCAGTTGGTATTAAATTGATCTATGTGTGTTTTAAGGATCCTTGTACTTTGGTTGTGTTTTTGATGCAAGCTTTTATTCCTCTGATAGACAAGTATACTTATTTCTGCAATATTATTTGAGCTCCACATTTAGACCTCCTTTTTTTTGATTTTAGGTGAGAGCATGAGCACATTTTAGAGGACACTGCCAGGTTAACCTTCAAAAATTTTGCGTCAATTTACAGTCCATGAAACAGTGTAGGAGAGTGAGAACATTTTCCCAAGTGTGTCTGTACTGGATTTTTTTTTTTTAAGTTTTTGCAAATGCGAGTGTTTTGCAAAAATGCTTGATTTATATTTATTTAACAACTGGGGAGTTTCACGTGTCCCTTGGTCATTTAAAATTCTTGTCTTATGAAAATTCTATTGGTAGCCTTTACTATACAGTGATGCTTCCCATTTTCTTTTCAGTCAATCAGGGCATTACATGACTATGTAATCAAGAAGATTGTCATATATGCTCCAAATATTTTGTTTCTATCTAAAATTTGTGAAATTTGGGTATAGATCATTTTTGTCATTTGAATTACTAAAAATATGACTAGTTTTTAAATTTCTCCTTGATTTTGGATTTTGCTCAATTTTGTTGTCCTCATTAGAATCCTTTTTAAAGTCATGTGTTTTCTTCTAATTAATATCTTATTTTAGATATTTACATGTTATGTCTGTTTGAAATTTTTGCTTATGTTTGTGCCTACGAAGAGGTTCTAGCTGTATACACACACACAAATAATTGATTGTTCAGTACTCTTTATTGAAAAAACATCCCTTTCAAACTGATTATTGGATCACCTTAATCATATATTAAATGATTGTATATGCATGGTTCTGTTTTTATTTATCTATTTATCTAGAACTGCTGGGTGTCTCTAATATTGTTGAAGCAGGTACAACTGTCTTATTCTTGATTTACTTGAAATGTCTTTATACTTGAATAACAAAATGATATTTGATGATGATTTCAGATAAATATGTCTGTCTTATAACATTTGAAAATTTTCCATTTATTTCAACTTTCTTTCCAATTTTATCAATAATATTTGCTGTATTTTATAAAATGCCTTTTTAATGCCTATTACACACTCATATTACTTCCTTTAATGCATTAACGTGATGACACATATTTATTTGATTCTTTCCCCACCTTATTGAGGAATAATTGACATAGAAAAGTTGACATATTTTATTCTTTCCCTATGCTTATTGAAGAATAATTAACATAGATATTTGATAATGATTTCAGATAAATATGTCTGTCTTATAACATTAGGAAATTTTCCATTTATTTCAACTTTCTTTACAATTTTATCAATATTATTTGCTGTATTTTATAAAATGCCTTTTTAATGTCAATTACATACTCATGTTACTTCCTTTAATGCATTAACATGATGACAAATATTTATTTGATTCTTTCCCCACCTTATTGAGGAATAATTGACATAAACATGTTTCATAGTTTAAAATTGAAACATGTTAGTTATCTGATTCTGACAAGTATGACAATAGGCAGTAATGACATTGGACTCCAACAAAAAGTTGTGAATAGAGCCAATTTGAAACCAGTAGAATGGATTTTAAGGCCTATCCTGAGATCATAGTTACTGTTAGAGAAGAAGGCTGATTATACATCATGAGAAGAGGAATCATGACATAGGAGGACCTGCTCTAGGTCAATACTGGGCCAGAACCATGATCATCTTGAAGTGATCTAGTGATCCAGTTGTTGGTAAATTGACTTACCTATTGTCCCTTGGATCAATTTCTTTCTGCATGTAGCCTTGAAACACCCAAGCCCTGAGTTGATACCAGACATGATCAAGCTTATAAGCTGAACTTCAATTCTGTCTCTTGAGAATCTGTCTTACTGTAGAAAATTTCACCCAACGAAGAATAGGACATTTTGAGAGTATGGTAGAGGGCTAGCCTTTTCTCACAGGAAAGGCTACTTTTCTCTTTTCCAATTTTCACCCTTGAATTCCAGTGCTCAAAGTGTCTCCTTGCCTTCTAGACAGGAACCTTTACCAGGTTACCAGTCCTTTGGGTTTCACTGCTTATTCTGAGGCTTTGGGAGATTCTGAAATCTTGTAGGTGTTCAAAGTAAGTGTGCTAATCTGATTTCATTCAAACTTACTATTTTCTTCTTCTTTAAAAACAATATCCAAAGATAAATTTATGCTTTTTTTTCAATAGGAGGATAATTTGAAGTAAAATAATAATAATACCTTTATATTCCTTTGAGACAAAATACGTTCTGTGTGCTTTGTATGTTGTGTATTTTCTTTTCCTTCTCTTTTTCTTTCTTCTTATTCTCTTACTCTCCCTTCACTTCTTTCATTTCTTTTGGACTTTCTTTCTATGGTTGTCAGTTTAGCTTTTGAATAAATTATGATAATATGTATTTTAAAACGTAGTTAAGGGGCACCTGGGTGGCTCAGTGGTTTAAGCCTCTGCCTTCGGCTCAGGTCATGATTTCAGGGTCCTGGGATCGAGCCCCACATCCGGCTCTCCGCTCAGCAGGGAGCCTGCTTCCCCTTCTCTCTCTGCCTGCCTCTCTGCCTATCTGTGATCTCTGTCTGTCAAATAAATAAACAAAATATTAAAAAAAAATAAAAAATAAGAAGTAGTTAAATTTTAGTTTTTCAAATTAATCATTATGAATACCAAGTATTCTTATGATTACTTAACCTCATTCATTGTTCACACTCTGGATGCCATCATATATTCATTTTTTTACTTTTTTCCTTAAACAAATTTCTCAGCCATGTCTGTTTTATTAATCCTTTGGAAGCATTGGAATTTATATTATTTATTAATTTTATGCCTTTTATTTTCTGTTTTCTTAATCTTTCTTTTATCTTTACTTCTTTCTTTTGTATTTTTCTTTGATTTTTATCTTGTTTGTGTTTTATGAAGTGCATTAACCTGAATACAAAATTTATGTTTCATCGTTTAAAAAAATAACAAAGTTAGGACAATCAGATGTCCTCTATGTACAGATTAGCTGATTGTGAGGGGTTTAATTTTTTCACTGTACCTTCATTTAATAACCTGGATGTTATTCAGAGATGGCTGGGACATAGTCAAGAACTTTTGCTTCAGGATTTCAGAAGACAAACAACAGAGAATTGCATTAAAAAATACAATTGGTTAACTACAATAAAATTCCCATATATTTTAATTTTGATCATTTCTGTTATTTCTTAATTACTTGTAATTTCAGTTTAGACTTTTATCTAATATTAATTTTAATAAGCATTAAGTATTTAAAAATGGCTAAAATTGTACTCTTGTGTCCTTTTGTTGTAATTTACCTTTCTATTAATTTTTAGGTTATTTCATTTGGACAGAGAATACTAAAAAAACTTCTTTCTCTTCTTTTATCAAGTGTATCTATAACTATTTTTATTTATTTAATTGAAATTTTCTGTATGTTGATACTTTCTATTCACTTTCTACAGCCAGGGACTATAAGACTTCAGATAGCTCATAATTTGGAGGAAATGTTTTATAAATTCAAAATATATCATGAAAATTTTTGTGTTAGAAATGCCTGTAGAGGCATGACTGAGGAAGTCTTCCACAGAAATGACTTTGATCTAGGGCATGAAGAATGAGCCATTGAATTCCAGTAGAGGAATTTTTTTAGATGAAATAATAATTTTTTTAAAGTTTTTATTAAATTTTGGTTAGTTAACATACAGTGTAACATAGTTTCAGGTTGTACAGTGCCGTGATTGAACCCTTCCATGCAATAGCTGGTGCTCATCACAAAGTGCATCCCTTACTTCGGATCACCTATTTCACCTACTCTCACCCACCTCCCCTCTGGTAATCATCAGTCTATACTCTATAATTGAGTCTGTTTCTTAGTTTGATTAATATAAGAGTGTTTGCTAAACGCTAATTGTGGTGTGGCCAGAATAAGAGTCAGTATGTATGATGAGTCCAGACACAATTCAAAAATACAGAGTTTAAATTTTAGAATGTAAACAATGAGGAATTGGCCAATATAATTAAGCATTGGAATGACATGACTAGATGGATTTTGAGAGAAAACACCAACAGTATTGTAGAAGATGAATAGAATGGGGAAGAGATGGAAGATGAGATACAGTTGTGCGATAAAAGGAGGTTTTAGATATGAGAGACATTTGGTTAAGTTAAAGCACATACGATGTTTTTCCCATTTGGATATTAAGGATGAAGAGGAGGCAAGTATTCAAATAAATTTGATGGATTACCTGCTTAAGAATTATTTCTTAATATTTAAAACATCCTAAAGAAATAAATACTAACCTTCATTTTATGAAAGAAGACCCTGAATTTTAGAGAATTGAGGTAAATTGTTCTAATACACAATGCTTGTAAATGTTGAAACTCCAAAAAGAACCATGGTTTCTCCAGTTGTGTTAAAAACTTCACTCCTGCAGGGGTATGTTGGGCAGGAGAGTGCATGGTAATTCCTTAACCAGCTTGGGAAGTAGAGGAGAGAGCCGTGCTTGATAGTGTTGGGAAGAAGGCGATATGTCTTTCTCTAGAAAATTCTAATCTTTAACTCTCATCTACCCAACAAAATCTGTGAACTGTTTTGTGTTTTCATTGTCATTTAGTTTTATTTTTTCTCCTCCTGAATGCTGGGAGAGGCCTATTTGAACTTCCCCTTTATATGGGTAGATTAGGAAAAAGTGAGAGGTAAAAACACATTAGTGAATTTACTCCTCTGAACTAAAATTGTCCTCATTATAGGAGTTAGCATTCTCATAAGTTTATAATTTTGTGACAAGCTTTCTACTCATTCTTTGATAATAGTTTCTTTATCAAAGATCAAGAATTATGTCCTAAATCATAGCTACAGTGATGAGATATACTCGCTGTTTTTTAAGAAAATGAGGAAATCTTAAGTGAAGTTGAAAAAATACATAAAGATTTTTTTAACTTCTCAAATCAGAATTTAATTCTAAAAACATACCAGAAGTTATAGTTACTCACACATCACTTTGGGCTGTATCGCTATGAAGTAAAATTACTTTCATATTTACCTTGAAGCTGGTAATTCATTCTGAAGAATCTACGATTTATGACATAAGAGGGTTTAATATTTATAAGGCTTTGAAGTAACAATAAAGATTATCTCTCCTTTCCCCCCAACTTTTGCTGCCAGGTTTGAAAATGTTTCATTTAAAAGGCATTTTGTTATATAAGAAAGTGCAATTTTGGAGCTTTTGCCAGTGTAATTAATATCATTCCACTTAAATGTATCAACAAGCTCAAATTCATGGAGCTTGTACCATGAAAATGGAACATTTTTTATTATCAGTTACTTCCTTTGGTTAAAAAAAAATATGAAGAGTTATGGGTTAAATGTCCCATATAAATTAAATGTATTTATCAAAGGGCCCAGCACAACTTAGAATGGATTGTCTGTCTTTGATATAAGCAAATAAAAAGATAAAGCAGTGGCACCAAAGATGTGTGATGGACATTCTCATTGATTCATGTGTTAGAGTTGGGAATTAAAACAGCCTCTTTGCAAAGTTTGGAGATTCTTCAAAAAGTTAAAAATAGAGCTACCCTATAGCCCAGCAATTGCACTACTGGGTATTTTCCCCAAAGATACAGATGTAGTGAAATGAAGGGGCATGTGCACTCCAATGTTTATAGCAGCAATGTCCACAATAGCCAATCTGTGGAATGAGCCAAGATGTCCTCAACAGAAGAATGGATAAAGAAGATGTGGTCCATATATACAATGGAATGTTATTCCGCCATCAGAAAGGATGATGAATAACCAACATTTGCATTGACATGAATGGAACTGGAGGGGAGTATGCTAAGTGAAATTAGTCAAGTAGAGAAAGACAATTATCATATGATTTCACTTATTTGTGGAACATAAGGAATAACATAGAAGACATTAGGAGAAGGAAGGGAAAAATGCATTGGGGGGATCAGAGGGGGAATGTATCCTGAAAGAGTATGGACTAAGAAACAAACCAAGGGTTTTAGAGGGGAGGAGAGTCAGGGGATGGGTTAGTCCAGTGATGGGTATTAAGGAGAACACATATTTCATGGAGCAGTGGGTGTTATACACAAACAGTAAGTCATGTAACACTACATCAAAAACTAATGATGTACTCTATGGTGACTAACATCACATAATAAAAAATAAAACTGTAATGCTTTCTTGTTAGAAAAGGTAACGATCTACATTTCCTTTTAACATTTACTTTATAATTTGTAAAAAGGTAAACTACAACCTTAAACATACTTAAGCACATTTTAAAAGACCTATACTTTTATCAGCTGGCATAAACTACTTTAAAGTTCTTGTATCTTCAATATTTTGTTCATTTTCTTATAAAATTTCATATCATTATAATTATAGCATATGCACTATATGGTGGTTTAATATTTTCTAATGAATTAAAAATATTTTTCACATTCCTACACATTCTTCATACATTTTAAATTCCTTTTAGACACATAAGTAACTTTAAAAAGCAACATTTTTAGAAGAAGAAGAGAGGTAAACTATAAGAAAATTTGTGGTTGGGGCACCTGGGTGGCTCAGTGGGTTAAAGCCTCTGCCTTCGGCTGGGGTCATGGTCCCAGGGTCCTGGGATTGAGCCCCGCATCAGGCTCTCTGCTCAGCAGGGAGTCTGCTACCCTTCCTCTCTCTCTGCCTGCCTCTCTGCCTACTCTCTGTCAAATAAATAAATAAAATCTTAAAAAAAAAAAAAAGAAAGAAAATTTGTGGTGCTTGTTGCTACCTGTTAAAGGATAGCTTTACTCAATGAAACACCTTTAATCTAGTTGTTGGATCAACTTGATTGTTAAAATTAGTTTTGCCTGTTTTTTTGAGCCATGACTCACATTGAAACTTTGATCTGGTGAGAATGACCCTGTTTTACCTTCACATCACTTTTACCTTCTTGTGGTAAAATCTTAAAATTTCTAGCTCCAAGTCAGTTTTTTTTCCCCCAACCATTTGCAGCATATGCCCTGTCTAATTACAAGACAAGTTATATATAAGATAGACTTGAACACATGTATTTTGTGTTTGCCGAAGAAAACATATACATTATTCTTGGAAGCTTTTTGATGAGTTACTGGGGAAGTAGATTTAATTCCTAAATATATGTGAAATCATAAAGGATTGCATATATACATGTCTCCATGTATATATGCAGGCACATACCCCTTGCTGTTCCTCTACACCCATACACATCTTCCACCTTTGTTTTATGTTTTGTTATTGACTCACCAGTCATTTTGTGTCATCTTAAAAAGGATAAGTTTCTTGGGAAAGTCTAGAATGTTATGGCTTATCTATCTTCTCATACATTTGAGTATCTTAATACAAAGTTTGGGAAACTGGCCCAGATGAAATATGCAGATGGAAATTTCTCATCAAATCTCCTCATTTAAATTCATTGTTCAATTTAGTATCATTTTATATTCATTAAGATTTACATAATAAATTAGACCCAGGAGACAAACTTAATATCATTTCTTGTGCCATAACAATGACCCCCCACACCCACAATGCCATCAAATATGTTCCCAAACCCTTATTCTCTCATGTCATTTTCTAAAACAGATGGCCACACATGGGGAGTAGTGATATTCATTATTCATTCCAGACAGGTTAGCAGAGCATCTTCTAAATACTTAGCATTTTTCAAGGCAGCATGGGAAATGCAAAGAAGATGAAATTGCTGACCTTAAGGGACATAGAAATTTGTTGAGGAGATAAGACATATTGACAGGAACACTTACAGAGCAAGACAGGGCAGCAAAGTGAAGTGCCAGGTCTACGAAAAAACAAACAAATAAGCAAACAAGCAAACAAAATTCCAGAGATCCACCAAAAAACTGAGGTTCATGCATGCTAATGAGAAAAAGATCTAAGGGCTGGCTTGATCCCTTTAATATTTATCACTCCATCATGTGTGATGTGGAAACATCATGTATCTCAACCATCCACTAATTCTATAGACCAGTGATTGGCTAAGTATGAAGATCTACCATGGTCTTCAGAGACTTGTGTCCCATCAGCTTATACATTTGCTCCCACTGCAGGCTCTCAGATTACCTCTAGAATAGTGGGAAGAACATCTGACCCCTTCTGAGTTTCAAATAATACTCTAATTATGCAGTATCCTGTAATTTCTGTCTCAAGGCTCTTGCTTCTGCTACTCTCCTAGATCCTGGCTTACCCTACTTTTCCATTAAAACAAACAAACACACACATGAAAAAACCGTAAACTTTTTTTTGCTGGCTTTCTGATCTATGCCCTTGTTCTTCTTTCAAGTGACTATAGTCCCACTTGGCCCACTCTTCCTCTATATGCTGCTCCATGGCTTTTCCTTAGACTTCTAAACTCTTGATCTCATGGACTTGATTAATGCTCAGATTTCCATGTATTCTCCTCTGTGCGGGTCTCTATTCTATGTTCTGTCTGCAAACTACAAATGATTTGGTCTCCCTGGAATCTCAGCTCCATCTCCTTGACTCATGAATTCTGGTGGGCTCTGCCTAAAATCTTCTCTTTGCCCTGCTGTTTGGAGATTCCGGGCTGTAACATAGGGGAGAAAGGAGCTGAGACTTGCATGTAGTGGAAAGAGACCAGGAATGTCGGTAACCATTCTGTAATACACCAGATATTCCCCCACACAACATATCACCCAGCCTAAAATGTCAATAGCATGCTGAAGTTTTAGAAACTCTAGCTTAGGCTGATGCAACAGCCAGAGTTTGCAATACACACTTTTTCTTCTCTTTCTCTATGTCTTAGTTTCAAGAGCTATTTTTTTCTGTTTGGTTTCAATTCAATTTCCACATATTTTCTGTTATATCAGAAAGAAAAGTAAGAGTACTTTTGGCCATAATTGAGTAAAGAGCATAATCAGATCTGAGAGAGAAAAGGTTAGGAAAAAATCAGCGAGATACAAAGACATAGACTATGAAACCAACTGTTACTCCCAAGCAACAGATTCAATTGAAATTCACTGAATATTGAGATTTACCTAAATTATCATAATTTAACACATTATGATGATTCTACAAAACCTACCAGGTGGTATTATTTTCATTGTGCAGATGAGGGAACAGACAATTTGAGGGACTGCCTAAGGTTATTTGAGTGATAAACAGAAGAATTAAAATTTGAACTCAGATCTGTCTGGTCCCATGTGGTTGTCTAGCACTTCAGAGCTGCATGAAACAGCAGAGATGGGCTAATGGAAAGCATCAAGCTGTGTGGCTTAGTCAGTTAAGTGGCTGCCTTCGGCTCAGGTTTTGATTCCAGAGTTCTGGGATCGAGACATTTGTCAGGCTCTCTGATAAGTAGGGTATCTGCTTGTCCCTCTTACTCTCCTTCTGTGCTCTCCCTCTCTGTATCTCTCAGATACAGAAATAAAATCTTTAAAAGAAAAGCATTAAGCTGTGGATTGAAAAGACTTCATTTTATTATGCCACAACTAAGATTTTTGTTGGTAGTAGGTGTTGCTCTGTTCTGACCTTGGGTGAAACAGAGCAATAGGGACTCGCCACTGGAAAGCCAGAAGAAAGTTCTTTATCTCAAAAGACTGTGCCATTTTTAGTAGAACATCTAAGGAGAAGGAAGCTTTATAAAGATAACTTTTAAAAGATAGGTGAATGGCTTTTAATTTTCTATTCATAGTGATAGTCTAAAGATGTGGCGCAGAGATGCCAAATGACATTGTCGGGGGGTGGGGAGGATTTTATTTTTCTGTTTAGGGCTTTCTAATGCAGAAAAACATAGTTTTCTGAGCAACTGAACTTTCATTAGTCTAAATTGCCTATTATTTGAAAAAATAAATTTAATATGCTAAAATGGACACAAAGAATCTGCTTTGGATTATGCTATTAGTTTATTATTTCTTCCTCTTTCTTTTCTTTTCTTTTCTTTTTTTTTTTTTTTTAATGAGACAATGGTAGTTTGGAGCGATAGAGGAGAGACACAGTCTGTGAATGTCTTGTCTGCCCTGGTTTCAACTCGTGGAATTCAGGTTCCTTGTATGTGTTTCTGGCTGACTCCACCTTGACACCATCTGGAGCTAATGAAGTGTCTACGTTGTGCTTGAGAGCTTTACAACCAGTCCCAGAGAGATTTTAGACTTTGCTTATGCCCTTGTGCAAAGTCTAATCTTATGTAAGACCTTGTCATTAACAGATTTATGGTGAATATTTTTCTTCCCCCCTAAATACGCTCTTATAAAACCCTGCCTGCCTTATGAATTAGTGAGATAGCTGTTTAGGGCTGTGAGGCTGGAGTAACTTCTAACTGGAGTAACTTCTTTGATTTAATTTTTGTTTCCTTTGCTGTCCATGTGCTCCCTGGAAAACCAATGCAAAGAGATAATTTTATCTTACTTCTTTTGATAGAAGATACTGGAATAAATCACTGGTCACATATAGTGGACTGCTATTTAATAGTTTCACACGTGCTATGCAGTAGGCCATAATGACATAGCCAAATATAAATCTGTATCATTTTGGTTAAAAAGGTTTCACACTTGAAGGAACACCAAAGCCAAAAGAAATAACAGACAAATCAAAATAAGGACAATTAAGTTTCCCGTCAGAGGGTATAGTCTAGGTATTGTTGCCACTTATTTAAACATGGGCTGAAATCCAGGTTATTTTCTCTGGGAACAGTCCTGTATAGTATTTTCTTCCCAAGAATCCTCTAGCATTTTAGAAAGATGGAATCCCATTCACTGATGACAAAAAGTAAATGTGAAGGGTAAATGGTCATTTAAACTCAGTCTGATAGTTTCTGCGAAGATGAAATAATTTCATCTACTTGGCTAGGTAGGGAGGAGAAGTGGCAGTAAATTAGTACTGAATATATAAGCCAGTGTTTTTCACACATTTTTTTACCACCAGCCATAGTAAAACACAATTTGCTATATATAAGGCCACTAATCTATTCTGCTTCTTTCTTTCCCTTCCCTTCCCTTCCCTAGTTTATTCCATTCCATTCCATTCCATTCCATTTATTCTATGTTGTTTTATGTTTTAAAAGATGCTAGTAGAGTTACTAAACTGAAATTGTGACCCAACAATGAATTTCAAATGATGTAAATTGATACATACACTTCCAGTTATTTATAAGAAGCGATATATGATATAAGAAGTCAATATATGCCGTTGTTGCTAGCACCATTTTTAAAAACAACATTGTTGAAATATAATTCATATTCCACAAAATTCACTCATTTAAAATGTGTAATGCAGTCATTTTTAGTATAATCTCCAACTTGTGCAACTATCACCACAATTTAACTTTATAACATTTTCATCATCCCCAAAGAGATCATTTACATTAAGAGTCATTCCCTATGCAAACACTTTTCCTTGTGCCAAGCCTGGATAACCACTAATTTAGTTTCTGGCTCTATAATTTGGTCTCTTCTTGACATTTCATATCAATGAAATGAAATAATATGGAGGATGAATTTTTTTTCATGTTGAATAATGTTTTCAAGGTTTAACTATGTCATAGCTAGCACCAGTGCTTCATCCCTTTTCATTGCTGAGTAGTATTTTGTTGCACCTGTATACCACACTTTGTTTATGCACTCACTAGTTGATGGACAGTGGGATTGTTTTCAGTTTGGGGTTATTATAAGTAACTCTGCTATGAACAATTGTGTACATCACACACATGTTGTATGTGAACATGTTTTTTTTCCTCCTGAATATATGCTTTGAAGTGAAATCTCTAGGCCATATAGTAATTTTGTGTTTGAGTAACTGCTGCACTGTTTTCCAATGTGGCTGCACTTTTTACATTTTTATCAACAATGTGTGAATATTTCAGTTTCTCCACCATTTTGCCAACACTTATTCTTATCTGTCTCTTTTATTATAATCATCTGTATAGAGTTGTAAAACATTGTGGTGTTGACTGGCAACTTTGACTAATGGTGCTAAACATGTTTACACATATTTTCATGTCCTTATTGGCTATTTGCACATCCTTGGAAAAATAGCTATTCAGATACCTAACCTGCTTTTTTAAAGGGGTCATTTGTCTTTTTATTACTAAGTTAAAGAACTATTTGCATATTCTGAATACAAGTCCCTCGGCAGACTTATGATTTACGAGTGTTTTTCCTCCCATTCTTTGGATTGCCTTTTCACTTTTTTAATGGTATCAATTGCAGCACAACAGTTTTTAATGATAATAACATCCAACTTATCTTTTTTTGCCTTTTTTGTTTTTAGTGTCCTATGAAAGAAATGATTGCCTAACATAAGGTAATAAAGATTTACTCCTATATTTTCTTCTGAGACTTTTATAGTTTTAGTTCTTATATTTACATTCACTATTCCTTTGATATACTTTTTGTGGCTAGTGCCTTTTTAAATCAAGTTCACTAAGAAAGTATCTAAGAAAATGAGGATTAGGTTTATGACCTAACTTTGGTCTAAGAGACAGCAACAGAAATAACAAACAGAAAAAAATAAAGAAAGCATGGACACACACATAATAAGTTATACTTTGGCAAGCTATTTAGATGGATCCGATGAAAGATGACAACATAAAGCTTATCACTGAGTGGAGAAAGTCTCAAGCTGATTAGGATGGTCGGATTCTCCTAGTCAGGGAGAATGAAGCGGAGAGGAGTGATGGTTCTTCCAGGTAATTAGGACTGACCTCCCTCAAAGAGCAGATAAGTCTTAAAGTGTTAAACAGAATGTTCAGATTGGACTGCAGTGTATTAAAAAGAAATAACTCCTTCATATCTGTATGCAAATTTCTGGCTGTGAGCGATTGCTGTCCTTAATCCCCACTAGTTTTCCAGGTTGATCTCTCTTCTGCCCCTTTCATCATAGAGCTGGCTTTCAAATCAGAAATCTTTGCTTAGCTGTTTAAATAGAAGTCTTCTGACTTAAGAAGTTGAATGTATTCACTTTCAAATGTATCAACTAATTCTCCCTTCTGGTTAAAAGAGGAGTTGACAAGTGACAGGAAAACTTTCAAGCGTTCTCCTTGTAGTGAATTAATCTCCCAAAGCAAATGACTCGATGAACTCCTCCACCCTTCTCATATTCTAATATAAAAACAAATGCTGCATTAGCAAACCGTAAACCAAAGCCAGCAGCCCAAGTGCACTCAGTGTCCATCAGACATGATCATCCTTGGATCAGTACAGCAATGGCACTGTCTTGTCAGAACATTCCGAACTGTGACCTGATTAAAACGAAAAACCTAATGAACAGAATCTATGCAGCAGCTTCCCTTCATTATTCTCTCCCCGCAAAACGTCACAGGCAGCATCTGGTGTCAGGAGCAAATCATATTCTGACTTATATCCACACTAAACACTTTTGCAGCCATAAAACATGCGGCAAACTGGCTCAGAGACATCCATTTTTAAACAGCTGACATTAATGATGTATAGAGAGAGAGCAAAGAGCTGTATTTTGCCCATCTCAGTATACTATATTTTCTGGTGAAATCCTTCTGGAAGAAAAACTTGTGCATCAAACTTCCTTTTAAGAAGAAATGGCTCCTCTGGAGTGTGGAATGCTCTTAGAGTGATCTTTCCTCATTTAAGAGCCTGAAATGTGCCATAAGGCGAAATGCAATTATGTACCATTAACATTTTTTTTGTAACTAGTAAACATCCAAAAATGTGGTCTTATGTTTTACTGTACAAAGCTTGATTAATTAACTTGCCAGTGCAGCTTACTACTAGTGTTCTTAAAATATACAATAAAAGTGCCAGTGCAGAAAGGAAGAGCAATATGAGTTTTTCTCAGAAGCAAAAACTATAAAAATAAAAATAAACACTCCAAAAAACAAAACAAACGAAGAAGCACTTCATGTGTTGGGCACCAGTGAACGAGCTGAGAGAATGCCTGTAATTTTATCTGAAAATGTGACAATAATGTCATATGTACCAATGAAAATGAAGCTTATCAGAAGTAGATAAAGTAACCTAAAATTAGCTAAAATTATGATAACAATTGTAATATTTAAGCAATGTTTTAATAAACCAACTGTATAACATTGTAGAACATAAAACAAGTCCCACATATGTTTAAGGCTTAGTAAAAAAAAGGACTATGGGGATTTCTTTATTGTTTAACACTACTCTGTCTATTATAAAGTTTTGATAAAACAAAATACTTTTTATTTTAAAATTCAGTGTTATTATTGACATGCTGTAAAACCCAGTTTGCATAAAGTATGACTTTCAAAGTTGTTATATAAGGCAATGTCAGTTTTGTACAATAAGAAAATAGCTTAATGTAAGTTCTGTTTTTGATATAATTACATTTCATTTGTATTCCTATTTTTGTTATTCTGCATTGTACCAGATCACATGCCTTATATAGTACAGAAGGAAGAGGATTTAAGAAATGCTGTACAGAGAATGAAATTGGCAATGCTTGGCTCAGGCTGCCTGTATTTACAAGCCTGGAATACACATAGAAGTATTCGCCATTGAGGAGAAAGCATGGGTTTGCAGTCATAGAAACCTAAAGTCAGGTTGAATGCCAGTGTTTTCTGGGTATGTTGTCTTAGACATGTTAGTTAAATTTTTTATATGTTGATTTCCTCACATATTCAGTAGAAATAATTACATGTAACTTATAGAGTCATTTCAGGGTTTAGTCTTAGTGTATTTAAATATAAATGTTAAACTATTAGGTTGTATGTCTTAAAGTAATAAAATATTTTATCTTCAATATATTTCAAAAATGAATAAGTAAATAAGTAAGTGAATGGAACATAATAGATACTGATTTTTTTAATTGTCATTTTTAGTATTTGTTATGGGTTTCATATTTTATAACCCCAAGTTGAGGTTCATGGTCTTACTAATATCTAACAAATGGCACAATATTTGAAATGGTGACACAGTCACCATATAACCAAAATGGTGACACAGTCACCATTTGCTTCACATTTGGTTATATATTATATATTTGCTTCACATTTAGCTATAGTTCAGTAAGAAATGAAAGTAAATAATATGCCAAGGAAATCTGATACTAATATCAAATACTAATAATATTGGCAAAAGTCTCCTCAAAAGTTTTCATTGTGGGTTCATTTTTATAGCTAGATGGTTAAATGAGGTAGAGGGTGGTGTTTTGTTTTGTTTTTTTTGTTTTGTTTTCACGAATATAAGGATCCCAGAGACAGAGAAGGGTGAGAAAGACTCATGATGGAGTGTCAGAGGATGGAGAATATAATATCTACCCATTCTGGGATAGATATTATCCCAATTTTGGGAGTAAAGTTGCCAATAATTCCTTCTCTGCTATTCAAGTCTGGAATGCACAGGAATATTCCTGGGGAGTCCTAAACCATAAGAGACCAACAAACAAGGTTTTCTTTTAGTCCCTATCATTATAAGTGGTTCTTGTGTTCTTACATATTTACCTTATTTTATTCTTTAGATTTCTAGCCCTTTAAAAAATATTTCAATTTATTTTAGGTAATTGTTAATGGTTTAATCATTTTTATCTTATTCATCTCTTTTTTATTCTTCTCCCCTTCAGATTTTTTTACATAAATTTTCTAGCATTACAAGATTAGCTTAGCTAATTAACTTTTTATAGCTATGAAGTTTTATTTTAACTCGTGCTTTTTTTTAGTCTATTTAAATTTATTTTTCTTATTGATATTGCTTTTTTTTTAAAAAAATCATAAGATAAGTAGAACATCTGGTCATGTTCAATTCAGCTCTAAGAGCTAAAACATGTCTTGAACAAGACTGGTCTATGTTTCCTTCCTTCAATTATTCTCTTAGGATGCTCCTAGTTTAGTCCTCTAAAGCTAAACCATTAACTCCTGATTAAGATTGACAATGCAATTGTGTACCCTGACCAAAATTCTCTCTGAGCTAATACTAGGCTCAACCAAAAGATCACCTTATGAGATTTATTAAAAAGTTTCTGGATTCTCACATATTACAACCTTTAGTCATTTACAGAGAGACATGGGATTTGAAATCCAGTGTCTACCCTTTGGAATTACTCATTGTTCTTTAATACATGAAAACAGATGGCTGCACAGTGGGGCAATGATTCAAAGATAGATCACTCTTCAGGAAAAATCACTATAATTTTAAAACCCATACTGCATTATTATAAACAGTCAGTGACTTTTGAGTCATCTCACAGAATTTCTCCTAACAAGAAATGATTAAAAATTATCAAAATAACTGAATTAAAAATAAAATCCTCTAAGTTAGAGTGTGAGAAACTTGTTAAAATGTGTGTTTTGGGTGTTTACTTCAGAGAATTTAGTCGGCCTTAAGGCCCAGAAATCTGAATATTTATTAAACATTTCTCTATGAATCTGAACTAGTTGGATCACAGAGTGAACTTTAAGAAACACAGCCTGTAACACTGGAGAGAGTTTTTCAATCTCCCTTCCCTACTTCTGAGCATCATGGAGATTTTACCTAGTGCAGAGATTTTGACAAGGGGAGTTTGTAAAAAAGAGGCAGCTAGTTAGTTATCTAAGCAAAGTGTCGCCTGGATTTGTCCCAGAGGCTGCCATTCAGCTGTATTTGATTCTATCTATTGATCAACAAGACCTGTTGTTTTCCTCTTGGATTCACATATCTAACACTGAGAAGAAGCCCTTGGGGAAACAATAGCCCCAGTCCAGATTGTCTATGAGTAAAGCTTTGGCAGTGACTTAATCAAGCCTGGCATCTAAATCCCCAGAAATCATCAGACAAGCCAATGAATACAAACACTATTTGAAAGACAGAAGTTAAATTGGAAACAAACACTCTACAGCTTGTAGGATATTGGTACTCCTAATAACTGAGTATTAGGAGTAGTGTGTTCAGATCTTCCTTATCATATATATATATTATATATTATATATATATTTTCCCCTTAGCGTCAGAAGTTGAAGAGGTCTAAACCACAGATAGAATAAAATTCCTATTCTAAAAGTCATGTATCTTAGAACTGAAATAGTTTATTCTAAGCAGAACTTCACATTTAGAAACTCCTCCTTCCAATTCCCGAGTAAAAACCTTCAAGTGAGTTACATGTCTGTTTCAGTGACTCTACAAAATCATTTACTTTTGTTAGTTCCAGGTAATTCTATGAGATTTGCACCCCTTTTTCTCTGAATTCATAAATATTTTCACATCATTGTTTTCAAGTTGCTGAACACAGGTCATCTTCAACAGGGCACGATTTTGGGGAATGAGTTATTTTGGCACCTTTAGCGCTGTTGCTCACATAATGGCCATCACTGAATAATGTTTCATGGTCAAGACTCTGATTATTATCAAACAGCACTATAAGAACCAGCATTTAATATCATCTATCTTACAAATCCAGACTTATTTACAATCACATTGCTATCTAAGGTTTGTATTAATTTTGAATTCCATTTCTTTAAGCTTTGAAGGTACTAATGAGAAACGGTCCATCTAGCCCCACAGTACAATACTGCATAACATGCAAAGACATTTCTTAGAGTTTACTCTAAGGAGGAACCATTGTAACCACTTTTCTAATTATAAAATTTAGGAAAATCACATATGTTGCTTTCTTTGCCAGTGTCTTCTATAAATAGGAGGGTCAATACAATATTATTCGTTTTCTTTTTTTTACGAGTTTGCCTATTTATTTTTATTTTTGTAATTACTTATTTTGTTAATAATCATAATTATTAATCTAATAAAGTTATTTATTTTAATTAATTTATTTGATTTATTTAATATTTGTTTAATTTGTTTGTTTTTAAATTTAATTATTTAGTTAATTAATATTTATTTAATAATTTAGTATTTATTGATTTGTTTATTTAATAAACAAATTTAGTATTTTGTTAGCTTGGGTTTGGTTTGTTTTGTCTTGATGTACCAAGCTTTAGGTGGGAAATATTTCACCATTTTAATCAATAATTTTTAGTTGGTAACATCACATCTGCACTGGTCCAAATAATGTCCCACTTTAAAGTTTTGATTTTTATGCACTCTATCTCCCATTTCCAGTTCTTTTTCCCTTTTTCAACAAACATCCATTATAATATACCTAAGGTGAATGTTTCTGATCCATTCTCTTGCTGTTATTTATATGTGTGAAAACCAAAAACCATGAATAAAAGTATTTATTTTTGTTCTAAGATGCTATATTAAAATGTATACCAGCACACATTGCTTTTGGTAATTTTTTCCTCAATATCATTTTTTTTTAAATCCAAACATGCGGGTGCGTGGGTGGCTCAGTGGGTTAAGCTGCTGCCTTCGGCTCAGTCATGATCTCAGGGTCCTGGGATTGAGTCCCACATCAGGCTCTCTGCTCAGCAGGGGGCCTGCTTCCTTTCCTCTCTATCTGCCTGCTTCTCTGCCTACCTGTGATCTCTGCCTCCAAACATGCTGCTATTTACAAGTCAGTTTATTATTTTTAACTGCTATATTGCATTTTATCATACTTTTATCAATATACACCTTCACTAATGGAATAAAGACTGTATTTTTTTGCTTTTGTGAATTGTTTTTAATATCTTTTTATATTCATGTGAAAGCCAATGTGAAATAATTAGGGGTGAAGATACTTTGTTTTGTTATTTCCAGATACTATAATCATCTATATAGAAAATTCAAAAGAATAAATGGTTAAATTTAAATAAATAAAAATACTTTAAAAAAAAGTTGAACAAGACATATGAATACAAGACTGATATAGTAAAAGCAGTAGTGATTGCATCAGCAATTCCTTTTACAGCACTATAGTTGCTTTTCTGTCTTCAAATTACATTCCTTTTCCTTCTTCCAGTTTTTATATAATACTTTTCATCCCCCAATTCCTTCATGATACACTGAAAAATAATACTTGAATCCAAATTTGACTTTGTCTACTGTTCAGTACAACTATGGACTATAACATTTTTAAATCAAAATGTTAGAGTTTTCTTCGGGTCCCTCGCTGGCTCAGTCAGAAGAGCATGTGACTCTTGACCTTGGGGTCATTAGTTCAAGCCTCACATTGGGTGTAGATATTACTTAAAATTTTTAAAAAATGTTATATTTTTATTGTTTAAGATCTGTGGAAGTTTGTCTATTCATTTACTCACCTACTGCTAACACTTCCTGCTAAAGTTGCATTGATTAGCTACCTCCTCTCATCTTTCCGAAATCATTAGTTTTATTTAGTTTGACCACTGTTCTGGCTATTCAGTCATGTTTCCTTAGACATAATGTCTCTGTTTTTAATTTCTTTTTCTTTGGGCACTGGAGTTTCTCGGATGTCTTTTTTTTTTTTTTTTAAGATTTTATTTATTTATTTGAGAGAGAGAGAGAGCAAAAGCTGAGGGGAGAGGAAGAGGGAGAGCAAGATGCAGATTACCTGCTGAGCTGGGAGCCTGACACGGGGCTTGATCCCAAGACCCTGAGATCATGACCAGAGCCAAGGAGAGATGCTTAACCAACTGAGCCAACCAGGCACCTGTTTCATGGATGTCTGATAGCTCTTTTCTACATTAATGTTTACAGTAAAGAAATCCTTCAGTACCAAACCTCACCTGTTATCAGTAAGTCCTAGACTGTCATTCTCTTCCTATTTTGAATTTTCTATATAGATGATTATAGTATCTGGAAATAACAAAACAAAGTATCTTCACCCCTAATTATTTCACATTGGCTTTCACATGAATATAAAAAGATATTAAAAACAATTCACAAAAGCAAAAAAATACAGTCTCTATTCCATTAGTGAAGGTGTATATTGATAAAAGTATGATAAAATGCAATATAGCAGTTAAAATAATAAACTGACTTGTAAATAGCAGCATGTTTGGATTTATTTATTTATTTATTTATTTTAAAGATTTTATTTATTTATTTGACAGACAGAGATCACAGGTAGGCAGAGAAGCAGGCAGATAGAGAGGAAGGGAAGCAGGCCCCTGCTGAGCAGAGAGCCTGATGTGGGACTCAATCCCAGGACCCTGAGATCATGACTGAGCCGAAGGCAGCAGCTTAACCCACTGAGCCACCCACGCACCCGCATGTTTGGATTTAAAAAAAAATGATATTGAGGAAAAAATTACCAAAAGCAATGTGTGCTGGTATACATTTTAATATAGCATCTTAGAACAAAAATAAATACTTTTATTCATGGTTTTTGGTTTTCACACATATAAATAACAGCAAGAGAATGGATCAGAAACATTCACCTTAGGTATATTATAATGGATGTTTGTTGAAAAAGGGAAAAAGAACTGGAAATGGGAGATAGAGTGCATAAAAATCAAAACTTTAAAGTGGGACATTATTTGGACCAGTGCAGATGTGATGTTACCAACTAAAAATTATTGATTAAAATGGTGAAATATTTCCCACCTAAAGCTTGGTACATCAAGACAAAACAAACCAAACCCAAGCTAACAAAATCTACTATTTTATATATTTACTGATACTTTTTATGTTTATATTAAATTCATTTATGTTAAATATTTAATATAAATATATAAAATGTTATAAAATTTATAAATATAAATAGGTATAAAGTTACAGAGTCAGGTGTATTTTTGGAACTTGCTTTATGTCACTATAATTAAATTCAGACTAACATGTAAGGCACCATTTAATCCAATGGTAGATAATTCTGTCTTCCTATTTCCAGTTTGCTTTCTTATTAAATTTTCGACAAAGTTTCAAGTGCAGAGAACATATCGGGTATTGCTATAGCTCCCTAATTTGTTTGTAAATTCTCACCTCTTGTCTTCCAATCGTACCAAGTCACCCTTCCATTCACGATCCTGAGGAGATTTTTAAAGACTCATTTCCTCGCTTGAGGTTGGGAAAACTGCTTTTCTTTCATCACAATTTCTTCACTCGACAGTTTATGGCATCAGTTCAAAACTCTAACTCCCTTTGATTTGCTTTATAATACGTAAAGCCACGTTTTGAGAGTTCCAAAAATCCTTTACTCTACTAACACTAAGCTCTTGCTAATAAAAAGTGCTGTGGATTTTATTTTTTACTTTCTGTGCAATCAAAAAAAAAAATTCTACTTAGAAATTACTATGTCCTCTCTGCTCTAAGCTGATGTACATTCCCACTTGAGTCAATAAATGCCAGTGGGTGGAGTGTTAGGGACAAGCAGTGGTTACTTTTTCAAAATATCCTGCTATACTACATCTGTTTATTGGCTCACTCACCCCAAGAAAAACTCTCCACCCTGACATGATGATGCCCCTCCCAGATGAATTCTCGGGGACCGAGGAAGACCACTGAGGACATGTCTCAGGGACGAGGAAGCTTCAGTCTTTTTTCTATCATCTCCTGTCCTGGGAAAATCTCTGCTTAAGCAAGTCGGCTGCTGCTTTATAGTTTGAAGATGTTTTCTTTTATTATAAGAGCTTTGTGAATCTATTTTTGTGCTTTACAAATAAATCTATCAGCGGAAACTGCCTGTTTATACAAAATACTCATTGTCAGGTCTAAGCATCTAACACCAACATTCCCTACCCCAATACCATCACAATCAGCATCTCAGTATTTTTTTTTTTCCATATAATCAGTTTCTGATTCCCAATTGTGTGGCATAGTCTCTATTCGAGATTCAGAGCCCTGGGAATGAGTTCTCTGACATCCAACAGCTTTCTGTCAATCTGGAATAGTCATTATATATAAATCTTACATATAAATCATGCTGGAGACTTTCCCAGGAAGGTACGGATCCATTTATAGGAATGATACAAAGATGAAGAGTATTTGCCTACAGAAAGGGATGAAGTATTGCTGAAAGACCACTGAAATAAAACTTAAAACGAGTCCATTCCATGTGGCTCAGTAGGATTAAGCTGTCACAAAAATGGGCATGTAGTGAGAGAAAAGCACAGATCCAAGAGGGAAGTTTTACTCTGAAATCACACTTGATCAGAGATCAGGCTTGGATTATGCCAAAGATGATAAAGCATGAGAGTGGAGGGTCTTGGTTTGCTCAAGAACGATACTAGACTACTCCGTATGTGATGGATTAATAAAAGGGAAAAACAAAGCCTTTCAGTGAGGGGTAAAGTCCCAAATTTCAGACCTGCAGTTAGTCACTCTTCAAACATTATGGGTTTTAATATGATGTGCTCCCTTAAAATAGCAGAAAGTCAGTATACTGACACTCAATTCTTCAAAGCTTATCATAATGTGGAAGTGATGTTTTGTTATGAGCCTTCTCTGGGGACTGGATAACAATATGGACTGAAACTAATATGGGTTCATGTCGGAATCTCAGCTGAGCTGTCAGGTGTCAGAGTAGCTGGTTAAAGAAACAAGTCCAAAATTAAAGAGTTAATCACTTTAATCACTTACTGTAACGGTGTAAGAAAGCCCTAAAACCAGAGAAAACTCTGAGTTCTCCTTTTCCATTTTCTCCTGTGGAATCAAGTATCAGGTCAGGGTCAGATGAATCAGCACAGATGTGGGGTCATCTCACTGAAGAGGGACCTCCAAACAGAGACTCTGGTAGTTTTATGGAACCTGAGCTGAGAAGTAGAGGGAGTAGGGCTGGAAGTGGAAAAATGCAGGTAATGGTCAAAGTGAACCAAGTGTCTTCAAGAATTTCTCCTCTCTCTTACACTTCCAGAAGAAGATGGCACCAGAGGGGCACCTGGGTGGCTCAGTCAGTTGAGCTTGTGATTCTTGATTTGGGTTTAGGTCATGATTTCAGGGTCCTGGGATTGAGCCCTGTGTTGGGTGCTCAGCAGGGTGTCTGCTTGAGATTCCCCCTCTCCCTCTCCTTCTGCCCCTCCCCCTCAGAGTCTCTCTCTCTCTCTCTCATGAGATATCAGCAGAGGCATCCAAACAAGATTCCTGTTCAAGGCCTCAGATAAAGAAACCTAGGGATGAAGTCTTCAAGACTAGAAATGCAAATACAACTGGTTTTTGAACAACAAAGTTTGAACTACACAATTCCACTTATATGCAGTTGTTGTTGTTTGCAAACACACTGCAGTACTGTAAATCTAATTTCTCTTTCATATAATTTTCTTAATAACATTTTGTTTTCTCTACATTATTGTAAGACTACAGCATATAATGCATATACAAAGCATGTGTTAATCTATTTTTTATACTATTGGCAAAGCTTCCAGTCAACAATAGGCTATTAGTAGTTAAGTTTTGGGGGAGTTGAAAGTCATACATGGACTTCTGACTGTGTTGGAAATTGGTGACTCAATGCCTATCGTTCAAGGGTTGTCCTATGTGTGAGAACGTGACTGGCCAAGGGATCTTGTGTTTTTTATTGTATTTCCCTTGAGAGACTGCAAAGCACTGGCCATCTGGCATGGGCAAAAGCTGTGTAAGGAGGGTAGTTCTCCCCAGGAGGCCTGTGAGGTAAAGCCTTCATAGTTGCCTATTATCAGACCTGAAAAATCACAGATAGTGTTTAGCCAGGACCAGGACTCCTCATATAGTAGATGCCTTTCAAACTACTATAAACTATCCCAGTACAAGGCACTTACAGTAAGTAATGTAAATAATTAATACCTTATAATTTTTTTTCCTTCTGACTTAGCCTGAGAGTAGTTTATGGGCTAAGAAAGGTGACACTTGCTGCTTATTTTGCAAAGCTACAAATTGCGGAGTCTATTCTGAGGTGTCTTTTGATAGGAAACATTTGAATGAAGAGAGACACCTAACACAAATGTTCTCCATATTTGGATTTGAGGAATTTCGTAAATACTGCTTATAATGTTTCCAATTTATTTTGATCTCCATGAAAACATGTATTTTTACATTCATTATTTCTGAAACTGCCACCTCATTTCAAGCATCATGATAGGCAGTAGGCTAATTGTTATGTAAAGAAGGGAGGGGGGCGCCTGGGTGGCTCAGTGGGTTAAAGCCTCTGCCTTCCCGCTCGGGTCATGATCCCAGGGTTCTGGGATGGAGCCCCACATGGGGCTCTCTGCTCAGCAGGGAGTCTGCTTCCCCCATCTCTGCCTGCCTCTGCCTACTTGTGATCTTTCTCTCTGTCAAATAAAATCTTAAAAAAAAAAAATGAATTGGGAGGAAGGAACATTAAATAGTAAATAACATACGTATTGTCTGCATCTGTCTTTGTGTCATTCAGATGAACAACATCCGAGGAGGATAGTCAAGGGCAATGGCTTATTAGTTTAGGCTACAAACCGTAAAGATTAGAACTGACAGAAACCCAAGTCTCAGTAAAGGACATTTTCTCTGTACAAAGTGTTGAGTGCAGTTGTGGTTTAGCTGAGGGTTTTATTCAAAGGGGAATGAGAATTTCATAACCAAGGGCTTTTTACTTGCTGTAGATCCCCAGAACTCACTGTAGAAAAACTTTCGGGGAAAAACGTTTTTAAAAAGTGGCATTTACTAATGACGCTACATTAAGAAGGAGCAAAGTTTGTAGCTTTCCCTGATACATTGGTCTTTGCAAAATAGATCTCAGTGGGTGAACATATTTTGGATCAAAAACTAGGACAGTTTTCGGGACGCCTGGGTGGCTCAGTTGGTTGGACGACTGCCTTCGGCTCAGGGCATGATCCTGGAGTCCCGGGATCGAGTCCCACATCGGGCTCCCAGCTCCATGGGGAGTCTGCTTCGTTCTCTGACCTTCTCCTCGCTCATGCTCTCTCTCACTGTCTCTCTCTCTCTCAAATAAATAAATAAAGTTAAAAAAAAAATCTTTAAAAAAAAAAAAACTAGGACAGTTTTCTTCATTTCTTTTAGTCTAAATGCAATATTGTATTGGTAAAATTTGAAAGCTCCTCCATGCAAAAATCTGAAGGAATGTGCCTTTTGAAATACCCAGCTTTCTGAATAATTAGGAATTGATGCCTTTAGCCAACCTCTAGCAGATATGTATTTCAATTATTAAAGTTGGGATGTTTCCCCAGAAATAAGACATCTGGTGGTTTTGTGACTCCAGGACCTACTGTAATCTATAGCAGAAGCAGGGATGCAGGTCCTGGGTTTTGTGGCTTTTGTAGGTTTCCCAATTCCTCAGTTGCTCTTGGGTGTCATTTCTCATGGCAATCAAACAACTGTATAAAACATCACCCCTTTCAAAGAGATTGTAAATCTGAAAACCAGGTTTCCAAACCTGTCAGAAGTGTGTGTAAAATAGGAATACCTATTTTCTCAGCAAAGGCTTGAGGGAATTCTCTATGACTAAGCGACACTATTTTGCCTACATAGAGGTCATTTTTGCTTTTCTTTGTCATATTTGTGAGACAGGTGAAGCTGCTCGGTATCTGAATTCTAGCCAGGAGGGATGTTACTATATTTCCTTGGATTGCCTTTCTGATTTCACATTGAGATGAAAGGTTTTCAGTACCATAAGATAGTGGAAAGCAGGGGAGAAGTTCCATTTCCTGCATTCACATCTGATTTTTACCACCTTCTGAGGCAGAGATTCTACACCTGGTGGCCCCTCAGAATTATCTAGGAGGCTTTGAAATACAGCTTTATGCTTTGCTTCATTTCATTCTCTCTGAGGATACCGACTAGGCATCAGATGTTTTCAAAATTCCCAGGTGACTCTAATGTTCAGGAGGTTGAGAATCACTGGTCCAAGACAAGTTAATTATACTCTTCAACAACCTGTTTCCCACCTCTATAACAAAAATATTGTTTCACATAATGGTTTTCAGTATTTGGGGGGAGAGGGCCACAAATCTCCATTTATTCTTCAAATAAAATGTTGTAATTGTGAAAATAAACAAAGACCATCAAATGGGAAAACCAAAGGCTATTCTACTTATTCTGAGCTTGTTGTGTAGCAAGGGAGTCAGCCACCTTCACTGGAATTTTGGTAGAGACTGAAAAGCAGGCAGAGGAGTGGGAAAAGTTCAGAGTGGAAAAGGGGAAGGCATCAGGTGCATCCTAACTGGAGGTTATTGTTCTGGAGAAGCTACGGGTGGGCTCACTAGAACCAGAGCATCCTATGTGATTGGCTAAGGGTATAGGTTGATCCTAAGTTAGCTACAGAGGCAAAAATCAGGGAAGCTGTTAACTATTAGCCAAGTCCTGGCAATTTGGACCAATTGTTACAGAAGTCATGATTTAGCTTCTTGGAGTGTCATTAGAGATAGCAATTTGGATTCCTGTAATTCTAACTTATAGCAGAATGGCTTCCTGAGTCATTTATTGTAGACATGGAGGTTGGCTTCCTGTACAAGTTCCTACAGGTTGTGGGTCTGAGTTCTATTTTTATATATAATCTGGCCATTTTCCCTTTGTATATTTGGTCTCTCACATTTAGAATCCCAAATCCTCTCACCTAAAAGAAAAAAGCAAGAAGAAAAAGAAAGGAAGGAAAGGCTTAAGTTTTACTGCATGTAATAGTAGCATCTATTCCCTACCTCGATTCCCATCAATTTCCTTCCTCATTATCCTGGGGGGAAAGTGGACTTGCCTGAAGTGTACTCCTAAATGTCTTCAATCTACTTTCCTGAGATTGCCCAGCTCATAAACACTATCTCAGCATCTCTGAAACATCCTCTCCACCCTTCTGTTTGACCCAAATTAAATCAGGTGAAATTCTTTTCCCCTCTAACATAAACATGATGGTTAGTATCAAGCTAGTTTTGCAGATTATGGTGGTGATGTTGGGAAAACTTTAGCAAAAAGTAGGATAAATGGATTTAAAAGAAAAACAGGAGTTTTAAAAATAATTGACTGTTTCTACAACAAGCAAATTAATTGGTCAATTTCTGAGATTCTTTCTGATATCATGTCGCAGAATAAACTCCCCATGTCTACCTGTCCATTAATCCCTTTTACTCTTTGTGTACTCCAGAGTCATTCCTCCCACATACTGGCCACATTCTGTTACATAGGCATCCCAGGAGGAAACTGAATGCTTCTTGTATTATAATGCACTGTAGGTATAAAACTCTCATTTAGATCAGGCCCAATGACCTTTATTTTATCAACCAAAATAGCTTATCAGGGTATTTTCTAAAATAAGAACCCTCTACATCGAAGATAATTATTACAATTCCTCTTCATTATGGAAGCAAATGTAGCATGTTTTCTTTTCCTATATTTTTTTCCTGTACTTACATATTTAAATCTAATATATAAATCCATGAAACAAGATGGGATAGGGAGGGAGACAAACTATAAGTGACTTAATCTCACGAAACAAACTGTGGGTTGCTGGGGGGAGGGGGGTTGGGAGAAGGGGAGTAGGGTTATAGACATTGGGGAGGGTATGTGCTTTTGGGTAAATTGGAAGGGGAGGTGAACCATGAGAGACTATGGACTCAGAAAAACAATCTGAGGGGTTTGAAGTGGCGGGGGGGGGGGTGGGAGGATGGGGTACCAGGTGGTGGGTATTATAGAGGGCACGGCTTGCATGGAGCACTGGGTGTGGTGAAAAAATAATGAATACTGTTTTTCTGAAAATAAATAAATTGGAAAAAAAATAAAACAGATAAATCACCAAATATGAATGAAATTGAGTATAGATCATAGGTGGGTGAAGTTTTTCTGGGCAAAGCTGGATTGTAAATATTTTAGGATTTGTGTATAATAGATTTCTGTTGCAAATAGCCTTAGTTGCAACTTTTCAAATGTACTGTTGAACCATAGGTAGCCAAAGACAGTATATAAATAAATGGGTATGTCTGTGTTCCAATAAAAGTCTATTTACAAGAACTTATAGCTGGCCGGATTTAGACAACAGATCCTAGTTGTCCAACCCACCATCTAGATAAGACTGATAAAATCCCTAACTAAACCTCTGCTGTTTCTTTCCAGATTACCTTATCTCATTCCATTTGCTGGTCTTTGGAAATTTCCCCTGAGCCCTGTTGATTCCAAGGAGAATGATTTGGAAAAGCACATTAATAAGTATGATACATTAGAATTTAAAATTTTCAGAATCATAAAATTCTAATGGAAAAACTGCTTAAGACCAAAAGTAAACCTAAGACCTGTTCTTCACAGGTCTGAATTTGAAATTGATGGAAACAAAACTTTCTCTATGGCTTTTTTCAGAAGAATAGACGTTTGCTTGCCAGAGAGTTATATGTCTGCATTTCTTGCCTCCCTTGGATTGTGAGGTTTCTTAAAAGTGGCTATTTGTCTTTCTTTTCCCAATGCCAAATATAATAGGTTCTATTTGTAGAAAGTAGTTAGCTTGTATAAAATTAGTACTTTCAAAAAATTGCATTCTTGCTTATTTTAAGGTTTTCAGGATATTATCTGAATTATCAGGTGAATTTATGACAATAAAAGCATTAAAATGGCTATGAAATCTCATTTCCTATTAAAGTAATTGACATTAGGAAGAAAGACAGTTGCTTGGTTAATTAAATTTTAAATACTTTAGAAGTATTCTGTGTCTAAAAAATAGCCAGAAATCATTGAAAAATAATCATTTATACAGCCATTTACATGCCTCAAACTTACTGCATAAGAACTCCAAATATTTGTTTTCCTTTGAAAAGAGGTTGACTGCCAGTTTGACTTCAGTGACCATATCCCAGCCTCTTTTCTGCTGATAAATTTTACCCAGGAGTAACTAGGAACTCTGGCTGATTGACAGATTTCCCTTTATTGAACAAAGACTGGAGGCTCTTGTCAATTTAGATCTTCTCCTCCAAACTTCATGTTTGTATTGTGCACCTCTAGCTCTCAGTGATTTATTTAAAACCAAAATAAATGGATTCCCAGAATTATCCATTTTCAGGTTACATAAGATATGGTTTCATTTAAAGCAAGCAACAAAATGAAAAAGCAAATTTGAACAACAAAACCAAAATACAGTTCTCTTACTGAGAGTAGTTTTTTTTGTTTTTAATTTTGTGGCACTTTCATTGTTCCTGTTGGGTAAAGGGCAGCTTCATAACTAGGTATAAAAAAATAAAAATAAAAATAAAATAAAATCATGAACTTGTTTTAAATATATATCAACATTTGGGAGACAAGGCTGGGTCAGTTGATGGAGCATGCGCTCTTGACCTCGGGGTCAGGAGTTCAAACCTCACATCGGAGGTAGAGATTACTTAAATACATACATACGTATATACCAACATTCATTATTCTAAAAATTGAAATGTTTGAAAAAATTAGACTGAAACTTCTATTTTAGGGTAGAGAAACAGTTAGAAATCTTCAACTAGGAAAAATTTATGGTGTAATTTCATTTAGATCATTGTCACATATTAATAATTCACAAATGCATACACAGACGCATGCACTCAATAACAATATATGTAGCTTTTTTGTGGACCAATTGCCTTCAACT
Source organism: Neogale vison (assembly GCF_020171115.1). NCBI lineage: Eukaryota > Metazoa > Chordata > Mammalia > Carnivora > Mustelidae > Neogale > Neogale vison. The sequence continues at coordinate 91,637,307 of NC_058093.1, read as the reverse complement.
GAAAAAATAAAAATATTATGCCTTGCAGCAAGCACTACTCATAAGTCATTGAAGATCCTTAGGCTTTTAGAGAAATGACTCTGAAATGTTTGTCAAGTGGGAACATAATTTAGCTGAAATGAAAACAAGGATTTTTGTGAACTCCTTATAATTTTTTTTTCTCCTTAGAAATTATTGTTCAGGGAGCCAAGAAAAATACAAGGGGAAAGAACATTCAGAGTGGTAAAAGTGGGGACTTCTGAGTCCATTAGAAAAGTGGGAGAATGGAGAAGTGCCCAGGCGTGATGAGTGCCTATGCCTCTCTCCAGCAGAGCCCAGAAGACTAAGCTGGGAATATGATGCCTTATACTTTGCACCTGGAGCCAGGTATCCTCTCAGTGATGGGAAGGTAGGTTCTTATGACCTGTGTTACATAGCTTCTGAAATGGCTCCCAACCATCCCTGCCTCCTTCTATCCATTTTCTGTGTAATCTATCCCATCCCTTAGCTATATCTAGGGACTTTCTTCTGCCAATTAGAATTCAGCAAAAATGATGAGACTTCACTTCCAAAATTAGGTTACATTATAAACCAGGTATTTGTGTCCCCCTAAAATCCCTAATGTGGTGGTATTTGGAAATGGGGCCTTTGGAAGATGATTTGTTCATGTGGACATCAGCCCTTACAAAAGAGACATAAGAAAGCACTCTCATCCCTTCTACCCTGTGAGGACACATCAAGAAGATGGCTTTCTACAAACCAGGAAGAGAACTGTCACAAAAATCTAAATCTGCTAGCGCCCTGACCTTGGACTTCTCAGCCTCCTGTACTGTGACAAATGAATGTTTGTTTATATAAATCACTTATTTTATGGTATTTCTTTACAGCAGCCCAAACAGACTGGCAAGACTGTGGCTCTCTCTGGGGTGTCCTCTCTCACTTTCTCATCCACTCACTCTGAGGACAACAAGCTGCCAAGTTACAAGCTGTCCTATGGAGAGGCTCACACGACAAGGAACTGAGCACAATCTTAGATAACAGCTCCCACGGACCTGAGGTCCTTAGTTCAGGAGCCATGAAGATTTGCCTCCTGCCAATCAGCACATGAGTGAGGCTGGAAGCGACTCCTCCCCAGGACAGTCATGTGACCATAGCGGCCGCTTTGTGAGAGCCCTTTACCAGCTAAGCCACAAGATCCCTTACATACAGAGACTCTGTGAGATAAAAATGTTATCATTAATACAGGACCTCAGTTTCATAAAGTCAGAGTGCAAACAAACACTCAGTTATGCCAAGGACAAATACTGTTTGGCACTCATATGCTTGTGCCATGGGGTCCATCTAGGCCAGCCTTAGAGAAGAAAAAGGTGAAATCATCTTCTTACTCTCGTTTTTTAAAAACTTTTATTGGAAGTAATGCGAAAGAAAGGATATAACTTTGTGTCAATAGTACATTTCACTGGATATTCTAACACAGAAATATCTAACCACTTCAATATAGAGAGTCTTTCAAATTTCACTTGCTGTAAGCTTCTTGTGTTTGGAAGACAGAAATGAGTGAGAATTGCTATTCCCTAAGAAGTACTACAAAGTGAGAGTGGTTTGGTTTGGACAATTTCTTGTATTTAAGATGCAATTGCTCTTTGCAGGAAATTTCTGAAGAAGTGATAAATACATAATCCCTTACTTAATTTCATCTCACTTATTTGTCACTCTTAATGTTTCAAAATAAATCTGGGGATCAACAAATTCCTCATAGTCTCATTTAAAGTCTGTTTACACTTATTTCGAAATGATTAAAAATAGTTTGCAGTTGATTTTTTCCACATTTGAGTGCTATCGAGCTCGTAGGCAGAGACACATTGAAATCATAAATATATTACAGCTTAAAACTGCATATATGTATGTATAGGTAAATATACATACCTATATGTATTCTTCCCAATATACTTCCAGTGTCTGGCAGTGTGGTAGACACTGGAGCTTTAATGGTAAGCAAGACTGACGCACTGTATCCTAATGGTGTTTTCCTTATTATTTAGTAAAAAAGAGCATGCATTCTTTGACTCTCATTCTGTTTCCTGCACATATTATTATGACTTGGGACAAGTTCCTTAAGCTTTCTAAGCTTTAATTTCTTCCTCTATAAAATGGGGATAATGAAAGTACTTCTCCCAAGAAATTGCTAAAGAGAAATAACAACTGTAAACTTCCCCATACAGGTATCATAGAAAGCCTTTAACCAAAGGTAAGTACTATGCTGTTGCTGTTCTTCCTACTGATATCTGGATCACCAATACCATCACTGCTAGAGGAGGAGAAATACCTTTTCCCTGTTCTTAATTTCTAGAAAGAGGAGTTGTTCCAGAGTACGCTATATGTCTCTCTGATCTTTGTCATCTCTCCACCTTTGGGGAATCAGGATAATTTACTGTTAGGTCAGACACTATGACAAAAGGATACAAAATCCCTAAACCAGAGAGACAGACCATTGATGACAGACAGAAGAACATCCAGGGCAGTATCTTGCATTGGCTCCACACACCCTAGTGAGAAGGCCGGGGGTTACCTGTGCATGCAGGGGCTGCCTCCCCGGAGAGGTAATGATGTTAGGAGGCTGAGCTTGCATGGGGCTGCCGGGACATCGACCCTTCTCCACTCTTGAGAGAGAATACTCCTCACCTTGGAATGAAAGCAAATGTCTCTTGGAAAGGGGAAGGTGAGGGGGGTTATAATTATTATCCTGAGATGTTTCTGTCTTGAAATCACTCTGGATGGACATATGACTTCCACAGCTGTTAGCTCTTCAAACATGTTTTTGCTGAGAGGCTCTACCTATGCAGGCACATGAAAAACCCATGGAGAATTATTTTCCAATAGTTACCTATTGCTAAATTGGGATGAATAATGCACTATGTTGAGTTCAGCTCTGTCCTTTTCCTCAGTGTCTTTTCCACTGGGAGCATTGAAGTTCTAGAGGAAACCCTAGTTTAGAGAATTAATAAGCATGTCTGATTCTGGGGTTCAGGAGGCAGGTCAAACTGGGTCCCACACAAAATGACATCAGACACTTCCGCAAAGATGAGTCATAAGGTTGATATTTTAACCTTTCTTTCACATCTCTGCTTTCTTATTCAGGTTTTTAGGACGTTGTCAAGGAAGAAGGATGCTTACTCGTGGAGGATCCTTAAGAGATTGTACCAATTATTAGTATGATTCTATATAACAGTTCATATTGTAGCACCAGGTTACAGAAGCAATTAATTTTATTCAATATGACTTGTTTAAAAGACATGGAAGTATAATTAAGTTTGGAAAACAGTCCATCCCGAAGTATGAGGATAAAAGTTTATATCATGTGAATCAGTAAGTTTCAAGGGTTTAAAAATATTTGCTTATGTGTAATTTCCATTAATTTTCAAAGGCTACTAATTTTAGAAAGAGCTTTCATATTGGATAACCGTCATATTAATGTTTAAATCCATGCCACTTTCTTAACTAACTTTTTTCTGGTCATAGAGCATTTGCTTTAATAACAAGCATTTAAGTTGGGACTTGGGAAGGGCTTTCTGAATGTCTGAATAACTAGGAATTACCAAATTGGTAGCGATGAGAAGAGGGTTCTGAGCCAAAAGAAGAACAAAGATTTAAGCTCTGAAGTGGGAAAGGACTTGGATCCAATGTGAAAAAAGTCTGATGTGGCAGACCTTTGGGCAGAGGGAGCAGCTAGGGGGCATCACAAGGAGGGGAGAGAAGCAGGCAGGAGCCAGATACTGCTAGGGTTCAGAGTTCAGGTGGAGAATAATGCCCTTTATTTTAAGAATCATTAAAATGTCAGGAGGAGGACTCTGATTATTAGATAAGGGATTGCAAAACAACAGGAATTGGTGAGCCTGGTTAGCAAGCTCCAGCAGGTGTCCGAGCAGGAAGCTAAATTGGCCTGGGCAGAGTAGATGCCAGTAGAGACAGGGAAGCAAGTAGATTCCAGATATATTTAGGGAGAAGGACAGTATTTATTTTTACTGGCCAAACTGAATCCTGTGTCTTATATATCTAAGAAGCACCAGGAAATGTTCATAGTCAGGTGAAAACCATCACCCATGACTGGTGGGGGGTGGGAGGTTGGGGTACCAGGTGGTGGGTATTATAGAGGGCACGGCTTGCATGGAGCACTGGGTGTGGTGAAAAAATAATGAATACTGTTTTTCTGAAAATAAATAAATTGGAAAAAAAAAAGAAATGGTGGTAAAAAAAATTAACTAATTAATTAATTAAAATAAAAAAGAAATGGTGGTGTGTATATAAAAAATAAAATAAAATAAAATAAAATAAAAAGAAAAGAAAAGAAAACCATCACCCATGAAACATTTTTTTTTTTAATTTACCTAGACTGCTGATTTTTTAGAAAGCCGAGCAGAGACTCCATAAAACATTATTTCTCAAGGAAAACATAAGCTCACACTAAATCACACAAAACAGGTAACTAATTAAGAAACGATTATTTAGACAATTACTATAAATCTACGCTTTTCCTGGTTAACAGTCAGATGTGGAAGGCAGAGTATTTATTTTGATATGGATAATGTTTCCTGTGGGGAAAACAATAAAAGAAGTGTCTGGAAGTCGTAAAGTTGGATACCATTTGATGGTATAAGATGCTATAAGAGACACCATTTTCACAATGCAAATGATATCCATATGACTCCTCCATTAGCTAACAGCTGTCAGGAAAGGGCCTAAGACTTTCTTTCTAGCACTGAGTCCAATTAAGTTGTAAAATCCTAACTTAACTAAATTAGTCTATGGCCCACTTTTGGAGAGTTTTAAGTAATTACTCATCCCTGCTGCAGAAGCTTGTTTTTTAGAGACATTTGAGTTATTTAATTTTGTGGCATTCATCCTTGCATTCAGAGTTCTCACAAGGAGCTTTGTGGTTGTGATAAATCCATTATAAGTTGATTCTGTGAAGATCAGTCTTAATAATTTCTCTGAAGCTCCAGGGATTCGTGTCTATAACTTGAGGAAGTGACCAGAAGTTGGGGTTTGGGATAAAAAGATTTTAGGGAACAAGGTTGTAAAATGATCCATTTATATATTATTTAATTGAGAACTCTTATTGAGCACCCACTGTGTGCCTGGTATTATGCTAGGAGCTGGGAATATAAGAAATTCAAGAAACTTATGGTTGTATGGATATGGATAGATACATTTTTAAACCTCATAATGATGGTGCTGGAACTAAATTAGAAGTGTGCTAATGGTAAAATAGTGGCACGAAGGAGAAAGTGGTCACGTATATCTCAAGTGGAAAAAATATTTCTGAAAGGCTGTCATGTGGGCTGAGTATTAAAATGAGTAGATGTTCATTAAATATGAAAGGGAGTCAGAATGCATTCAAAACAGAGGAATCAGCATGAGCAAAACATAGCATTATGAACCAGTGTATACTTTTGAAGGAAATGCAATTTTGGCTGGATTATAAAGTACACAAGAAGTACAGCAATAGTTGGGGCTAGGAGTAAGCAGGGATAAAATCAGAGAGGACTGGAAACCATGCTGCCCATCCAGAGCTGGGCGAGTGAGGGCACTGATGCAACACACTCAAATCAATGTTCTGAAAAAGCCAAAGGATGCCAAACAGAATGTGTCTGCAGAGCGAATGGACGAAGAGACTTAAAGTCCTAACTACTGAAAAGGAAAAAATAATTTAATAAACAATTTCAGTTAGGGGAGTGACATGGTCAGATAGAATTTTATAGAATCACCCTAGTGATGCCTGGGTGGCTCAGTCAGATCATCTGACTCCTGGTTTCAGCTCAGGTCATGATCTCAGGGTCCTGGGATGAGCCACGGGTCAGGCTTCCCACTAAGCAGGGAGTATGCTTCTCCTTTTCCCTGCCCCTCTGCGACTCTTCCTTGCTCGCTTTCCCTCTCTCTCTCTAAAATAAAATAAAATAAAATAAAATAAAATAAAATAAATCACCCTGTTGCAGAGTAAGGAAAGAAGTAAAATGATGCATCCCTGGAGGAACAAAGACCATATCCTAGATGGCTACTAGAAAATTATATAGGTACATATACATGTGTGTGTGTGTGTGTGTGTGTGTTTAATTTGAAGATATAATTGGCTTTATTAAGTGATTCATGAATTGAGCAGGATCTCATCTAGGAAGTAGACAGGATACTCTAGAATTTTAATAGGTACATATCAGAATATGTTTCTATAATAATTTAGAAATGAAAAAATGGTAAAATGGACTGGAGTAGATCAACAGATTTAAAAAAAAAGTAGATATGTTCAAGAGCTATTTAAAAGATGAAAGAATTTGGAATTGACATGGTGGGATGTTGTGGTGAGGAAAAAGGAAAATTAAAGCTTACTCCCTGATTTATGGCTAGAATTCCAGTCTGATAAAGGTTTTTTTTTTTTTTTTTTTTTTTTTTTCCCTCAAATAAGCAAAACAAGACTAGCATATTTAAGAAAAAAGGACATAGCCAGAGGTTAGGTGATTGAAATCAATAACAAATATACTCAGAGGAAGATTAGAAAGTCAGATTTTAATTAATTTCTTTTTTTTTTTTATTGCTAAAGCTTAAATGTCATCTAGTGTCTCTAGAGAGTTGTATTTAGGGGTATGGCATACAGAAGAGAGTAAATGGGGAACCTAAATTTGGAATTAGTGGCATGAAAACTGGTTAAGCCATAAAAGTGGATGCACTTCTCCCAACCGCTTTATAGAGTTCCACCATAAAAAAGCTTAGTAGGGAACCTTAAGTAGCAAAAAAGTTAGAGAGGCCACAAGAGGAAGAACTGACACAGAGCCAAGGAAACATGATTCACTGAAATGGTGAGAAGCCAAGACCATAAGGAGGTGAAGAGACAATAGTTTCTATTAAAAAGGGTAATGAAAAAGTGGATAGCAAATACCAGATCTCCTACAAGATGTTTGGACGGACAGGGAAGAAGTTAAGAGAGGAACAGGAAAGGGTGTTAACAGAAGGCTTTGAAAATTATCGGTGGGAGGGAATATTTAAAAAGAAATCAAGATCACAGGTGTGCTAAGACTTGAATTCTGCTATATGCTTTAAAAAAAAAATAATTTAAATCCCATCTGTTCCCTTTAAGAAAAACCGTGGCAAACTACTCATTGTGAAATCCGCTGAATCTCAAAGCCACCCTGTGGAGAGTCTTCTACCATCATTCCAGCCCCCAAAGGGCATTCAAATAACTGGGAGCAGGTAAGAGATTTTTAAAATGGTGTAATTAATGTATATACCACAGTACCTAGAATATCGCCCAAGTTTAGGTAGTTTAGATCAGCACTGAATGTACACAGCTGATGATTAGAAAGTCAGATTTTAATTAGAATCCTCATGGATTTGTGAAAATTCTTAATTATTGTTGCTGTTTTATCCTTAACTAAATTTTGCTCTATTCAAGCAAAGTAGAGCCTAAGTCTCCCCGTGGAATGCATGTAACCCATGCAATTCATTATAAAGCAGTTTCTCACTGAGAGCTTAGAAGTGTCAGAATTTATGAACATCCAAGCCCATTTGATTTGATTTTGTCTCTGGAGCATGTTTGCTAATGCACAAATATTATTCATTAATGTGCTAAGGGGTGTTCACTAAAGCTGAGCTGTGGAATTACCTTGACTTTAGCAGAAAAGTCATCACTCTTCTCAGGCAAAGAATGCTGATGAGGAAAAGTCCTCCAAAGAATTGTGATGTTATAGAACAGCCCCAATAAATAAAACACACTATCCTGCTTTTGTTAATGTGCATGAGAAAAGAATTAAACCTATATATTTCCCACCAATCTGTTTAGGAGCTTTTATCTCTAAGGGAAATGGTGGAGACATTCAAAAACTTTTAAATTCGTGAAGAAAAGATGAAATATCGAGCCTAAACTCTGGCAGTATGAACACTAATTTCATCATACTGTTCGGTGCTCAGGAAATAACCATTTCTTACTCTGTAAAAAGATACCATATATTTCTCATGGAAGAGAAGCCCCGAACTTGTCGCTTTAGGGCTGGTGTAGTTAGTTGTTCCCTGTCATCTGGGACACAGGCTCCTTTATTCCTGCTCTGCCCCCCTGAGAATGCTGTCTCATGCCTGCTGGCTTAAAATAGTTGCTTGTGTTCCAACCATCGTTATCCACATTCCAAGTGAATTCCAGGAAGGAGAAAGAGGGGGAGATTAGACGTATAACTTCTCTCTTTTTAACTTTTAGTTTATTAAAATATTAAAAAATTAAAATATTAAAATCGTAGGTAAACATGCTCACATCGGAAAATACAGCTTAATAAATTCACACAAAGGAAAGACACCCAGATTAAGATATGGGATACTTATTGTAATGAACACCCAGATTAAGATATGGAATACTACCAACATTCTAGAATTCCCCCTCTTGCCCTTTCCTACCTTTATTCCCCCTGGATGGTAGCTATTATTCTGTATTTTAACGTAAATTAATTTTGCCTGCTTTTGGAACTTTCATAAATGCAATCCTAGATTATGTTTCTTTATATTCACTTTTTTTCTCACTATTACATTTGTAAGATGTATCCATTGTTGGCTCTAGCAATAGTTTGTTTTTTTCTCACTGATATATAGCATTATAAGAATTAAGTGTCAGGAAGTTTTATTGCTGACAAACAATGGGTAATTATTATAATGAGTGCTGTTAATAAACATTATTTTATGTATTTTTTAATGAACATATGCATGCCTTTTTCTGGTGAATATATTCTTAGGAGTGGGAAGGTCATTTTATAACGTGTCTATGGTCTTTATGAGAGAATACTGCAGTTTCCAAAAATGCTGAACCAACAAATTATATCCCTCCATCGGTGTGTGGGAATTTCAGTTTTTCCAGGGGCTCAACAACGCTTCATTACGCCTGTCTCTGTGACGTTTAGGAATTCTGATAGGTATTGCCCTCTACTGTTAATTTATATTTCTCTGATGTCGAAGCCTGTGCATTTTTCATACACTTAAAAGTCATGTAAATATCTTCCTTTGAAAAGTGTCTGTTAAAGTTTTTCCAGTTTTTCTTTTGACAGTCTCTCCTTTCCCTATAGATGTGTATATATATATATATTTAAATACACTGGAGATGAATCCATTGTGATATATATATATATATATATATATTTAAGCCAGACAGAGGAATATATATGTGGAATATATATACATATATATATATATATATATATTCTGGCTTAAATCACAAAAATCACAAAAAGGAAATTTAATTTTCCTTTTAAAACTGTTTGGCTTACATTTTCATTCTCTCAATGTTGTCTTTTATGAACATAAGTTCTTAGTTTTAGTAAAGTTCATTTAATATTTTCCAATATAGTTAGTATTCCTTGTGTGCCATTTAAGATATTTTTACTTCCCTCAGACACAGGGTGGTATTATCCTGTTTCTATCTAAATAGCTCATTGTTTAGCACTTATGTTTAGATCTACAGTTCAGCTAGAACTGGTATTCCTTTTTTTTTTTTTTTTTAATCTTTTTTTGGGGAGGAGGGGCAAGAAGTGAAGGAGAGAGACTCTAAAGCAGGCTCTACACCCAGTGCAGGGCCTGAAGCGAGGCTCAATCTCACAACCCTGAGATCATGACCTGAGCCAAAATCAAGAGTCAGAGCCTAACTGACCAAACCAACCAGAAACCCCAAACTAAAACTGATTTTCAAATATGGTGTGTGGTAAGGGTAAGGATTTACTTTTTTGTTCTTTTTCCACAAGGGAATCCTTTGTTGAAAGGTCATCCTCATCCTTATGAAATACAAGCTTCGAATGCAAGTGACTTTGTAATAAAACAAAAAACCTTATCTATGTGAGTCTGGGTTAGTTCTCACCCCCCTCCCCTTGTCTTTGGTCTACTGGTTTTTTAGGTGCTAATGCTATAATCTTAATTAATGTAGCTTTATGATACATTTTGATTTCCGGTAGCATACATACTATAGCTTTGTTCCTTTTCAAGTTTGTTGTGGCTGTTTCCAGTTCTTTATATGATCACGTATGTTTTAAATTAAGCTTATCAATTTCCAAGAAAATGATGTAGGGATTTTGATTGACTGTATTGCATTTATAAATAAATCTGTGGGATATTGGCATCTTTACAATGTTGAGACTTCCAACCTGTGACTTGGCACTTCCCTTCATGTTATTTAGGTTTACTTCAATTAATCTTAGTTGCATTTTTGGCTGCTTTTTTGATGTTTTTATTGTTAATTTGTTTCAGTGTAGGTGGTACACAATTTTCACTGGAAAATTAATTGTTTTATCTATTTTGACATTATAAATGGTATCATTTAAAATTAAATTTCCTTTTTGTGATTGAGATATAGCATTATAATTAATTCTCTATTTTAAGATTGTGTCTAATGACATTGCAGTATTCCCAAACAATTTTATTTGGATTGCAATATGCATTATTATATCATTTATAAACAATTAAAAATTTTATTTTGCATTCCAATTATTTGTTTCACATTCTATTTTTTTAATCTTTCTTTACTGTATAAGCCTAATATCTCAAATTCAAGGTGAAGAGACAGGCTGATAACAGGTCTTCTTGACTTTTTCTCCATTTCATAGAAGAGTTCTTGATAGCTCACCTTTAAGTTTGAAGTTTGCTGTGGATTTTTCATAAATCCTGTTAATCAGATAAAATAATTTTCTTTTTAATTTAACTTGATAAATGTATTTATCATTATTTGGAATTTAAAATTTTCAAAGAATATTGTTTATTTATTAAATGATCATGTGATTTTTCTACTTTAATCATTTACCAGCATAAATCATATTGCTTACTTTTCTATTATCAAAACAAATCTAAAATTCTTCAAATTAAATTGTAGTTTCTGTATGTTTCCAACTTAGCACTGGTTTCCTCTGTTCTTAAAATGTAACTTTTCAAGGGCCCCACAGACAGCTTCCTGTGTTAATAGAATCCTCTCTTCTTTTTTTGTAGATTCTGAATTCCACTTTTTTCTCCTTTATAAGAATAAAGAGAAAATTATTCTATTTTAACAGTTTTCCATTTAACTTCTTAGCCCATTTCTCTATCAGCAGATACCACAGGGAAAAAACCACCAATGTCGGATTCATTCTTTTTCTTCCTTCCTCACCAGTGTTTTTGCTTCACATTTTTTGGCTTCCATGACAGACATAATCTTTAATTTTTGACTTCAAAAAAATTACATGAGATTGGCAGAAGTGCTGTTTCCCTTGCTTCTACCTGGCCTCTTATTTTTAACATCATCTCCAAGAAACATCAAATGCCCCTAAAGAGAAAGTGACTGAAAAAATACTGATTCACTTCTCTGTGCTTCTTCCTCTGGGATCCTGATTTTTCTAGCTCTGGTGGCTTTGTCAACTCACTTACACCTTCAAACTTTATTTACATATTTATTTTTAAAAATTCTGGTTTTTTCCAACTGTTCCTGATGGGAAAATTTATCTGCTACTAAGTCTCCACTGTACTCCAAAGACCTGGATACAGTGATTCCTCATTTACCCTCTAAACTTCTTAACCTACATCCCAAGGTTTTCCACCCCTTTTCACCATATCATCATCCTTTTTCCTAACAGCTCTTCTCTTTTTTAAATAATTTTTCCCTTTTTGGGGCAGACATATTTTTTATTAATATTTTTAAATTGAGGTTAATTATACATAACATAAAATTTCCCATTTTAACAATTTTTAATTTTATAGTTCTGTAGCACCTGAGGTACATTCCTATTGTTGTACAAACCATCATGAACATCATCTCCAGAACTTTTTCACTTTCCTGAACTGATACTGTACCAATTAAACATTAATTTTGCAATCCCTTCTCCCAGCTCTGGGAAACCACTGGTTTACTTTCTGACTCTATGAACTTTACTACTCTTGGTACTTAAGTGGAATCAACAGTATCTGTTCTTTTGTGGCTGACTTACTTCACTTAACATAATGTCTTCAAGATTTATTGTTGTTGTATGTGTCAGATGTTTCTTTCTAAGGTGGGATCATATTCCATTGCATGTCTCTTAATATTTTTAAAGATTTTATTTATTTATTTGACAGACAGAGATCACAAGTAGGCAGAGAAGCATGCAAAGAGAGAGGAAGAAGCAAGCTCCCACTGAGCAGGGAGCCTGATGCGGGGCTTGAGCCCAGGACCCTGGGATCATGACCTGAGCCAAAGGCAGAGGCTTTAACCCACTGAGCCACCCAGGTGCCCCATGTCTCTTAATTTTTTACTAATAGTATATTATGTCAGAAACTAGGATATCCACTTCAGTTCTCTTTGGTTAGTTTCTTATGGAATATATTTTTCTATCCTTTCAATCTATGTGTGTCCTTTGATCTTAGGTGAGTCTCTTAGAAACATTATATGATTAACTCCTTTATTTTTATATTCATTTTGCCAGTCTATGCATTTTGACTGGGAGTTTAATCCATTTATGTGTAGAGAAATTTCTGACAGGGAAGCATTTACTTTGTTAACTTTCTTTTTTTTTTTTATTGTCTCAGTACTTTTTTTTTTCTTACTTCTCCCATTATTGCTTTTTTGTGTGTTTAGGTGATTCTTTTGTAGTGAAATGCTTTGATTAACTTCTCATTTTTTTGTGTATATTCTATAGATATTTTCTTTGTGATTACCATAATGATTACTTATCACATCCAAAATTATGACAATCTCTCATAAATTGATACTAAGTTAGCTTCAAATGTATGCAATACTGTACTCTTTTACAGCACAACATGCCTACTTTATGTAACTATGTCACGAATTATGTTTTATAAATTGTGTAATCATTAAGATAAACTTATAATTATTTTTCTGCATTTACATTTTAAAACCTGTACAAAATAAAAAGTGAGGCAAACAATCAAAATGTATAATGATAATAATAACAATAACGTGAGTTTTCTGTTGGTACCTGCTGTCTGGCACTCAGTTCTTTTAACAAAGGGGTAATTGATGTTTCCATTCTAAGAGACAGGCCACTTTGCTTAACCAGCCTCCACTTCAGAATCCAATACATGGGCGCCTGGGTGGCTCAGTGGGTTAAAGCCTCTGCCTTCAGCTCAGGTCATGATCCCGGGGTCCTGGGATCGGGCCCCAGGTCTGCTCTGCGGGGAGCCTGCTTTCTCCTCTCTCTTTGCCTGCCTCTCTGCCTGCTTTTGATCTCTGTCAAATAAATAAAAAAAGTCTTAAAAAAAAAATTCAATACGCTTCTATTATTGGCCTCTCAACCTTTCTGATTACCTCCCTATATAGATAAAAGTCATTGTTCTTGGGGTTCTTGTCAAGTTCTAATTACCTACCAAACACTTCAACTATTTTCTTTAGTACAGTGCTTCAATATACTACAGATATAAAATTTTTCCCATAATTATAACTGTCCTACCTGTGTCTATCCCAGTTGAAGTGTTAAGTGTAGATTTACTTATTTGCATCTTTAATTTTCTTTAGACTATTGTATTTTTAGGCTGTTTCTACTCTGGTTCATTAGGATTTCTGAAATCATACCATAAACCACATACCACATGCAAGATATGCAGATAACTTAATTACTTATCATTGATTACCAATAAAAATATATTTTTGCATTCATAAACTTCCCTCATCAATTTTTCATGAGATGATATGAGGAAGACTGATTTAAAGAATCTGTTATACAATTGATATTGTTAATATAATACAAATTATAAGAGTAAGCTAAATTAATTATACTATGTCCAAAACCAATAAAACAACTAAATTCCAGACTTATTTTTATATTCTTGCTATTAACCTCTTTCTAGCAGTGTACTCTGCCACTTCATTTGAAGTTACATCTTCGAGAAGCCTAAATGTAGGGGCAACTGAGCATTCTGAATTAAGCATATAGGTAATTGTATATGCAGCTAGCCACTTCTGCTGTTGATAGGGTAAGTGGCCAATCATGCTGATAATTGGATACATGCAAGCACAATTAGGCAATTATGAATGCAATAGCTTGCACAATAGACTTTTTTAGACATGTAATTATGTTCACAAGTAATAGTATGCTATGCAAATTTACTCCCTTTCTGGAAATAAAAGTGAACCTAGAAAAGAATATATTTTACTGAGTTTAGGGTCGATATTCTATTACAGTTGAGATTAATAAAGCAACAGGTATTTAGGCAACATTTGAATGTGAGGTGTGGCTTGATATACAGACAGATAGATGACGTAGAGATAGGTAGATAGATAGATATAGATCATGGATGTATATTTTCCCTGCCCAAAGACATCAAAGTGCCAGAATTATAGTGAAGTGAGTGACTTTGGACTATGAATTCCATTTTTCTACTCTCTATTCCCATCGTGGACACATACATGCACAAACTCACACACACCACCAGCAGGCAGTTAGATACATCCTAGGCAGCATCTCAGTAGTCTCTGCAAAACAAACTTGGCTTTTAAGATAGGATTTAAAATTCAAAGTAGAGTAATGAGAACTGAATAGCAGATTAATGAGTTTTCCAGAAGAATCTCATATTTTTAAAGAATATGAATTATAATTAAAAAAAAAGAAGAACAAAGAAGATGCGATTGATCTTTGGAGAATAGGACTTTTCACATTTCATAAAAAGTGGAACACTTCGAGTTTAAATTATTTTCTTAAACATCCTATTGATTTCGAATTTGTGAGTTTTGAAGGCCAGAAAAATGTTTCGGTATTATTCTAATATTTTTGCCACTGCCACTTAATAGATATGAGGCTTTAAGAAGCCACTTTCTTTCCTACTATTTCTTCATCTTTAAAATATGAATTATGCTAACTTTCAAAGAATTTTAGAGGGTTAGAAGCAACATATATAAATTCTAGCACAAAGCCTGAATATAATCATTACTTATTAAGTGGTGGTTATTATTCCTATTATTCTGTATTTTAGGTATTTTTTTCTTTTTCTTTATCTCCCCATTTCAATTTTCTACATAAGGAAAGAGTCTCTTCCAATTTACCTCTTCTCTGCTCCATCATCCCAAATGATGTCTCTCTCATGCCATGTATTAGAAGGAAATAAAGAAATAACTCTGTGGTGGGCACACTTCTAAGATGGATTTTAATGATTCCCATCTTATGGTATTCACTCCCCAGTGTAATCCTTTCCTCCTCTTTAATGTAGGCAGGAACTAGTGACTGAGTCCAATGCATTGAATATGACAAAGTTATGAGATGTCACATTTTTAAAAGTTTTTATTTAAATTCCAGTTAGTTAACATGCGGTAGAATAGTAGTCTCAGTGCACGATTTAATAATTCAACAGAGATGTCACTTCTAGATGAGGGACCAATTCAGTACAATTTGTTCATTTTGTCCTACTCTCCTCTTTCTTCTACTTTGTTCATTCTGATGAAATCAGTTGCCATTTTTAGAGTTTTTATATGGAATATCCCAAAGAATAAGGAGCTGAGGGACTCTGGACTAATGTCTCATGAGAAACAGAAACTTCAGCTGAATAAACTGTGAAGATTTAAACCCAGTCAATAGTGACTTGACTAGCTTGGAAGCGAACTCAGCCCCGGGTGAGCCTTAAGAAGACTGCAGCCTCTGCTGATGCCTTGCTTAATTGGTAAGAGACACAAAGCCAGAGATCCTGAACCAGATTCCTGATGAAAAGAAACTGTGAGATAATAAACGTTATTAAGTTTTTGGGTAAACCAGTAAGTCTGGAGTAATTTGTTATATACCAATAGAAAACTTATGCAAACTTATCCACACCACAGTTTTCTTTCCCAAACAGTTCTATTTGAATGATCCTTCTCCAGGGTATTTAAAAACACATTAGTTTCTGTGGTTTAAGACATGTCTTTGTATTTACATTGATTTCTGTAAGAAGTCTTCTCCTTTCTTTAAATACAGTTATTTCCTCTACCTCCACATCCTAGGAAGAATAATTAGGCAGTAATTATCTTCAGGCCAAAAAAAAAAAATGCAATACTGGTGGAAATCTAAAATACTATATTTTAATAAATCAATTATATAATAAAGTAATAAGAAAATAATCTTTAACATCTAATTTTTTAAAAAGCAACCTGAGAAATACTAATAAGAATAAAATATTGCTCTATTCCCAAGGAAGTTAAAATCTAGTTTTAAAAAATAAGACCTACACAGATTTGAAGACTATTAATACACTAGGTTAAAATTTAATAAATGGGTTGCATAGTCAGTAAGATATCTGGAAATAAATAGAAGAAAGTAGCTTCCAGGGAGAGGCAGAACAAGCTTTAGTCCTTTAAAATGATTAGAAATTAAAAATTAGAAATTAGCCCAATTTCCAGTCTCTACCAAGTCTAGTGCCTCCTCCTTGGCATTTCATTTTATTATGAATTATCTACATTATCATGAACAGCATTCATTTTACTTATCAATCTAGAAAATAGTACAAAAAGTTTAAATATTTACCACAGGGCTAGCGGCAATATTGAAATTAAAACTGAGGTTATAGGGATTAAGTTATTGGTCGAGGACTTTAGCTCAGGGAAGGATGAATTTTTCCTTAAAGATTTATTCACTTATTTGAGGGGAAGGGGGATGAAGGAAAGGGCAGATGGAGAAGCAGACAGTCTCAAGCAGACTCCATGTAGATCATGGAACACGCTGCCAGGTTCAATCCCATGACCCTGAGATCATGACCATAGCCACAACCAAGAGTCAGATGCTTAACCAATTGAGCCACCCAGGCATTCCAGAAAGGACAATTATACAGGATGTTTACAAACTGGAATGAGAGAGAATGTTCTAAAGCAAGAACTAGGAATTGGAGTCAGATGTTCTACCCTAGAGAAGGGTAAACTGCCTTTGAATGGGAGGGGAACAACATCTGGAATAGAGAAAATTGTTACAAAAAGGAAAAATATAGACAACTATCTGTGAGAGGCTTTGTATTTGAGAAATATGGTATCTTTGACTTTGTTTTCTCTCTGCTGTGTAGAAGGGTGAGATATATAGGGAGAAAGAAGTTAGGAACAGTGATGAAGAGATACTAGAGGAAAACTAGCCAAAGACAAAGGGCTGGACTATGGCCTGGAAGACACACACTGGATGGCGATCAGAAACATTCAGTGGTGAGGAGTCAAGATGGCGGAGAAGTAGCAGGCTGAGACTACCTCAGCTAGCAGGAGATCAGCTAGAGAGCTTATCTAAAGATTGCAAACACCTGCAAATCCATCGGCAGATTGAGAGAAGAAGAACAGCAATTCTAGAAACAGAAAAACAACCACTTTCTGAAAGGTAGGACTGGTGGAGAAGTGAATCCAAAGCGACGGGAAAATAGACCCCGGGGGGAGGGGCCGGCTCCCGGCAAGCGGCGGAGCAACGGAGTACAAAATCAGGACTTTTAAAAGTCTGTTCCGCTGAGGGACATCGCTCCGGAGGCTAAACCGGGGCGAAGCCCACGCGGGGTCGGCGTGACCTCAGGTCCCGCGGGGTCACAGAAGGATCGGGGGTGTCTGAGTGTTGCAGAGCTTGCGGATATTGGAACGGGAAAGCCGGCTGCAGAGACAGAGCCGACAGTAAGCTCGCAGCTCGGAGTTGCCTTGAACCGCTCGCAAGCTCGGTGAGCTCGGAGCGCGGCCGGAGGTTAGGCAGATGCGAATTACTAGGAGCTGTTCGTTGAGGGCGCACTGGGGAGCGGGGCCCCGGGCTCTCGGCTCCTCCAGGCCGGAGACCAGGAGGCCGCCATTTGTATTCCCGTCCTCCGGAACTCTACGGAAAGCGCTCAGGGAACAAAAGCTCCTGAAAGCAAAGCCGAGCAGATCACTCAGCCCGGTCCCTGGTAAGGGCGGTGTAATTCCTCCTGGGGCAAAGACACTTGAGAATCACTACACCAGGCCCCTCCACCAGAAGATCAACAAGAAATCCAGGCAAGACCAAGTTCACCTACCAATGAGTGCAGTTTCAATACCAAGGAGAGAGCAGCAGAATTCCAGAGGAGGAGAAAACAAACCACGGAACTCATGGCTTTCTGCCTGTGATTTTTTAGTCTTGCAGTTAATTTAATTTTTTTCTTTTTCATTTTTTTTCTCTTCTTCTGCTAAAATTTTTTATAACTTTTACCCTTTTCTTTTTTAACGTTTTTTAACTAGATTATCTAATATATATATTTTTTTCTTTTTTATACTTTTCTTTATTCATTTTCTTTTTTTTAATTCTTTTTTTTTCCTTTCTTTATTTTTGAACCTCTTTTTATCCCCAAATCAGAAGAGATCCTAATCTCTTCAATCTTTTTTTTTCTTAATTCTTTTTTAAATTCTTGATTGAATTTTTAATTCAAACTCTTTTTTTTAATTCTTTTTTTCTTTTTTTTCTTTCTTTCTTTTTGAACCTCTTTTTATCCCCAAATCAGAAGAGATCCCAATCAGAAGAGATTGGGAGATCCCAATCAAAGGAGATCCCAATCAGAGGAGATCCCTCACCCAATCGTGAGGGGGGAGAAATCTTAAAGCATATTTTCCTGGGATTGTTGCCACCCTTTTAGTATTTTACTTGCTCCTTCATATACTCTTAGCTGGACAAAATGACAAGGCGGAAAAATTCACAACAAAAAAAAGAACAAGAGGCAGTACCTAAGGCTAGGGACCTAATCAATACAGACATTGGTAATATGTCAGATCTAGAGTTCAAAATGACAATTCTCAAGGTTATAGCCGGGCTTGAAAAAGGCATGGAAGATATTAGAGAAACCCTCTCCAGAGATATAAAAGCCCTTTCGGGAGAAATAAAAGAACTAAAATCTAACCAAGTTGAAATAAAAAAAGCTATTAATGAAGTGCAATCAAAAATGGAGGCTCTCACTGCTAGGATAAATGAGGCAGAAGAAAGAATTAGCGATATAGAAGACCAAATGACAGAGAATAAAGAAGCTGAGCAAAAGAGGGACAAACAGCTACTGGACCATGAGGGGAGAATTCGAGAGATAAGTGACACCATAAGACGAAACAATATTAGAATAATTGGGATTCCAGAAGAAGAAGAAAGAGAGAGGGGAGCAGAAGGTATAGTGGAGAGAATTATTGGGGAGAATTTCCCCAATATGGCAAAGGGAACGAGCATCAAAATTCAGGAGGTTCAGAGAACACCCCTCAAAATCAATAAGAATAGGCCCACACCCCGTCACCTAATAGTAAAATTTACAAGCCTTAGTGACAAAGAGAAAATCCTGAAAGCAGCCCGGGAAAAGAAGTCTGTAACATACAATGGTAAAAGTATTAGATTGGCAGCTGACTTATCCACAGAGACCTGGCAGGCCAGAAAGAGCTGGCATGATATTTTCAGAGCACTAAACGAGAAAAACATGCAGCCAAGAATACTATATCCAGCTAGTCTATCATTGAAAATAGAAGGAGAGATTAAAAACTTCCAGGACAAACAAAAACTGAATGAATTTGCAAACACCAAACCAGCTCTACAGGAAATACTGAAAGGGGTCCTCTAAGCAAAGAGAGAGCCTACAAGTGGTAGATCAGAAAGGAACAGAGACAATATACAGTAACAGTCACCTTACAGGCAATACAATGGCACTAAAATCATATCTCTCAATAGTTACCCTGAATGTTAATGGGCTAAATGCCCCAATCAAAAGACACAGGGTATCAGAATGGATAAAAAAACAAAACCCATCTATATGTTGCCTCCAAGAAACTCATTTTAAACCCGAAGACACCTCCAGACTTAAAGTGAGGGTGTGGAAAAGAATTTACCATGCTAATGGACATCAGAAAAAAGCAGGAGTGGCAATCCTTATATCAGATCAATTAGATTTTAAGCCAAAGACTATAATAAGAGATGAGGAAGGACACTATATCATACTCAAAGGGTCTGTCCAACAAGAAGATCTAACAATTTTAAATATCTATGCCCCCAATGTGGGCGCAGCAAACTATATAAACCAATTAATAACAAAATCAAAGAAACACATCAACAATAATACAATAATAGTAGGGGACTTTAACACTCCCCTCACTGAAATGGACAGATCATCCAAGCAAAAGATCAACAGGGAAATAAAGGCCTTAAATGATACACTGGATGAGATGGACATCACGGATATATTCAGAACATTTCATCCAAAGCAACAGAATACACATTCTTCTCTAGTGCACATGGAACATTCTCCAGAATAGATCACATCCTCGGTCCTAAATCAGGACTCAACCGGTATCAAAAGATTGGGATCATTCCCTGCATATTTTCAGACCACAATGCTCTGAAGCTTGAACTCAACCACAAGAGGAAGTTTGGAAAGAACCCAAATACATGGAGACTAAACAGCATTCTTCTAAAGAATGAATGGGTCAACCGGGAAATTAAAGAAGAATTGAAAAAAATCATGGAAACAAATGATAATGAAAATACAACGGTTCAAAATCTGTGGGACACAACAAAGGCAGTCCTGAGAAGAAAATATATAGCGGTACAAGCTTTTCTCAAGAAACAAGAAAGGTCTCAGGTACACAACCTAACCCTACAACTAAAGGAGCTGGAGAAAGAACAAGAAAGAAACCCTAAGCCCAGCAGGAGAAGAGAAATCGTAAAGATCAGAGCAGAAATCAATGAAATAGAAACCAAAAAAACAATAGAACAAATCAACCAAACTAGGAGCTGGTTCTTTGAAAGAATTAATAAAATTGATAAACCCTTGGCCAGACTTATCAAAAAGAAAAGAGAAAGGACCCAAATAAATAAAATCATGAATGAAAGAGGAGAGATCACAACTAACACCAAAGAAATACAAACTATTATAAGAACATACTATGAGCAACTCTACACCAACAAATTTGACAATCTGGAAGAAATGGATGCATTCCTAGAAACATATAAACTACCAAAATTGAACCAGGAAGAAATAGAAAGCCTGAACAGACCCATAACCAGTAAGGAGATTGAAACAGTCATTAAAAATCTCCAAACAAACAAAAGCCCAGGGCCAGATGGCTTCCCGGGGGAATTCTACCAAACATTTAAAGAAGAACTAATTCCTATTCTCCTGAAACTGTTCCAAAAAATAGAAATGGAAGGAAAACTCCCAAACTCATTTTATGAGGCCAACATCACCTTGATCCCCAAACCAGACAAGGATCCCATCAAAAAAGAGAGCTATAGACCAATATCCTTGATGAACACAGATGCAAAAATTCTCACCAAAATACTAGCCAATAGGATTCAACAGTACATTAAAAGGATTATTCACCACGACCAAGTGGGATTTATCCCAGGGCTGCAAGGTTGGTTCAACATCCGCAAATCAGTCAATGTGATACAACACATCAATAAAAGAAAGAACAAGAACCATATGATACTCTCAATAGATGCTGAAAAAGCATTTGACAAAGTACAGCATCCCTTCCTGATCAAAACCCTTCAAAGTGTAGGGATAGAGGGCACATACCTCAATATCATCAAAGCCATCTATGAAAAACCCACTGCAAATATCATTCTCAATGGAGAAAAACTGAAAGCTTTTCCACTAAGGTCAGGAACACGGCAGGGATGTCCATTATCACCACTGCTATTCAACATAGTACTAGAAGTCCTAGCCTCAGCAATCAGACAACAAAAGGAAATTAATGGCATCCAAATCGGCAAAGAAGAAGTCAAATTATCACTCTTCGCAGATGATATGATACTCTATGTGGAAAACCCAAAAGACTCCACTCCAAAACTCCTAGAACTTGTACAGGAATTCAGTAAAGTGTCAGGATATAAGATCAATGCACAGAAATCAGTTGCATTTCTCTACACCAACAGCAAGACAGAAGAAAGAGAAATTAAGGAGTCAATCCCATTTACAATTGCACCCCAAACCATAAGATACCTAGGAATAAACCTAACCAAAGAGGCTAAGAATCTATACTCAGAAAACTATAAAGTACTCATGAAAGAAATTGAGGAAGACACAAAGAAATGGAAAAACGTTCCATGCTCCTGGATTGGAAGAATAAATATTGTGAAAATGTCTATGCTACCTAAAGCAATCTACACATTTAATGCAATTCCTATCAAAGTACCATCCATCTTTTTCAAAGAAATGGAACAAATAATTTTAAAATTTATATGGAACCAGAAAAGACCTCGAATAGCCAAAGGGATATTGAAAAACAAAGCCAAAGTTGGTGGCATCACAATTCCGGACTTCAAGCTTTATTACAAAGCTGTCATCATCAAGACAGCATGGTACTGGCACAAAAACAGACACTTAGACCAATGGAACAGAATAGAGAGCCCAGAAATAGACCCTCAACTCTATGGTCAACTAATCTTCGACAAAGCAGGAAAGAATGTCCAATGGAAAAAAGACAGCCTCTTCAATAAATGGTGTTGGGAAAATTGGACAGCCACGTGCAGAAAAATGAAATTGGACCATTTCCTTACACCACACACAAAAATAGATTCAAAATGGATGAAGGACCTCAATGTGAGAAAGGAATCCATCAAAATCCTTGAGGAGAACACAGGCAGCAACCTCTTTGACCTCAGCCGCAGCAACATCTTCCTAGGAACATCGCCAAAGGCAAGGGAAGCAAGGGCAAAAATGAACTTTTGGGATTTCATCAAAATCAAAAGCTTTTGCACAGCAAAGGAAACAGTTAACAAAATCAAAAGACAACTGACAGAATGGGAGAAGATATTTGCAAACGACATATCAGATAAAGGACTAGTGTCCAAAATCTATAAAGAACTTAAGAAACTCAACACCCACAGAACAAATAATCCAATCAAGAAATGGGCAGAGGACATGAACAGACGTTTCTGCAAAGAAGACATCCAGATGGCCAACAGACACATGAAAAAGTGCTCTATATCACTCGGCATCAGAGAAATACAAATCAAAACCACAATGAGATATCACCTCACACCAGTCAGAATGGCTAAAATCAACAAGTCAGGAAATGACAGATGCTGGCGAGGATGCGGAGAAAGGGGAACCCTCCTACACTGTTGGTGGGAATGCAAGCTGGTGCAACCACTCTGGAAAACAGCATGGAGGTTCCTCAAAATATTGTAAATAGAACTGCTGTATGACCCAGCAATTGCACTACTGGGTATTTACCCTAAAGATACAAACGTAGTGATCCAAAGGGGCATGTGCACCCGAATGTTTATAGCAGCAATGTCCACAATAGCCAAACTATGGAAAGAACCTAGATGTCCATCAACAGATGAATGGATAAAGAAGATGTGGTATATATACACAATGGAATACTATGCAGCCATCAAAAGAAACGAAATCTTGCCATTTGCGACAACATGGATGGAACTAGAGCGTATCATGCTTAGCGAAATAAGTCAAGCGGAGAAAGACAACTATCATATGATCTCCCTGATATGAGGAAGTGGTGATGCAACATGGGGGCTTAAGTGGGTAGGAGAAGAATCCATGAAACAAGATGGGATAGGGAGGGAGACAAATCATAAGTGACTCTTAATCTCACGAAACATACTGTGGGTTGCTGGGGGGAGGGGGGTTGGGAGAAGGGGGGGTAGGGTTATGGACATTGGGGAGGGTATGTGCTTTTGGGTAAATTGGAAGGGGAGATGAACCATGAGAGACTATAGACTCTGAAAAACAATCTGAGGGGTTTGAAGTGGCGGGGGGGGTGGGAGGTTGGGGTACCAGGTGGTGGGTATTATAGAGGGCACAGCTTGCATGGAGCACTGGGTGTGGTGAAAAAATAATGAATACTGTTTTTCTGAAAATAAATAAATTGGAAACACACACATACACACACACACACACACACACACACACACAAAAAAAAAAAAAAAAAAAGAAACATTCAGTGGTGCCAGTCAGCTTTTGTACAATTGCTACTATTGTTACTCAGCATCATTAATACTTTATTATCACTTGAAAAAATGATCCTATTAATGCTTTTAATTTCTTGTTTCTGTAGCTCTTTGTGACACTCAGGTCTTTTGTCTGGAAAAGTTTGCTAATCATTGGCCCAGAGAGAGCTCTGGAAAATCAAAGTCAGAAAATTATCTGCATATTGGTCACTGAGCAACTTCTTTTATTTGAAGCTATACCATTTAGATCATGTGAAATTAATTGGTTATTTTTATCCTCTGTGGTATAAGCATAAGGTGCTGTAGATACAGAAGTAATTAATTACCAGGACCTAAAATACACGCTTTCTATGAAATAATTGGAAGGTGATTACTGTTCTAGCTTGGAGGTGAGTGGGTATAGTTATTATATATGCATTATATAAGACGGGACTTTGTCACTTATGGAAACATTTACTCACCTTTACTTTTTGTCTTTCAGCCTCTCTGTAATATTCATATTATATTTTGTGATACATCATTTTAAATGAAGCAAATTTTATTTCTTTAAAGGAAAGTAAATTTTTTGCATACAACTGGTGATGAAAAACATGCTTGCTAACTAATATTACTCTTTTTCCCACAAAACTTGTTCAAGTGAAGTCAGAGGCTATTCTTGTAGTACAAGACAATATGTGCAGAAAAAACATCTTGGACCCTGAGTTATAAAGTGGAGATTTGAGGCTCAAATCTGACATTTACTAAAGTTTGGGTTTGGGGAAAGTGGTTTAAACTCTGTGAGTCAGAATTTCCTTATTGTAAAACAAGGATAAGTCCCATTGTCCAGGAAGGTTGTGTAAAAAAAAAAAATGATGTAATATTTTTGAAAGTGTGTGGTACAACATGAAGCACTCTAGGATACTGTTTTGTTTTTTTTTTGTTTTTTTTTTTTTTTTTAGGATACTGTTTTTTTTTTATTTGAGGATTCCTACAAGAAAATTTCCTTCTATAATTATATAAATCATTTTGTTTTCAGACATTTCCACTACTATGGAGACATTTGGTCCCAAATTATGGAAAAGTCAATGAAGACTGGTCAAGCTTAAAGTCATGTAAGGCATAATATTCTGATTTTTTATTATGTTGGACACCTTTTAAAAGTTTGGAGAAGACAGAAGAAATTAAAAAATAATTCATTGATCTGTAGACTTACCACTTAAAGACAATTTAAAAAAAAATTCTATTATCATTATTTTAAAATTTTTTTTTTAATTTACAGACAGAGGTCACAACTAGGCAGAGAGGCAGGCAGAGAGAGATAGGAAGGGAAGCAGTCTCCCCACTGAGCAGAGAGCCCAATATGGGGCTTGATCCCAAGACCCTGAGATCATGACCTGAGTCAAAGGCAGAGGCTTTAACCCACTGAGCCACCCAAGCGCCCCAAGACAATTATTTTTTAAATCTCCTTTCCCATTTGCTACATTTTGAATTTTTCAGAGATAGATATAAAGATAGATAGAAGATAGATAATAGATTAGTGTGTATATATTAGTTTGTATTATAAACAAAAGAAGCATTTTTCTGTCTTACTCTAGCCTTCCAAGACATGAGTTCAAAAGGCTCCATTTTGTGGACTTATCACTATTGTCATTTAGTAGTATATTTCCAGTTTTTATAATTATGTATGATGTACATAAAATTTTTGCTGTATTTAGCATTTTCTTAATCCTTAATTCTAGGACCATTTCCTTAGAATTGATTTCTGGAAAGATTTACTTATTATTATTGTTCTTAATATTCAGAAAACTGTCTTCTTTGCAAGGGCTCAGACTGTATCTTTCACCTTTGAAATCCCCCACGTTACTAAGCATACTATTTCAGACAAAGTCAACACCTAATATTTGTAGAGTAAATTGTTAGTCTCAAAACTCATTCATTCTCTAAGCTGAAGACATTGGTGTCGTCCAATGGCTATGTAGAGAAAAGGTGTCATGCAGTGCCTGTAATGCTTTGTCATATGAGAGGAATCATTTCAAGGCTAGTTGGGCAAATGATAATGTAGGCAGGGCACATCCACAGATTAGATAAACAGATGGGCTTTTATTGCCGGAAATAATGCGTTCTTGGAAGGAACATCTAACACTGGTGACTGTCATATTCTGACAGCAGAGTGACATTTGGAATTGGAGTCAGAACTGACCTGGCACATTTCTGAGGGATTATATCTCTGAAGCAAATGGGTAGCAATTATTTATTAAATAGTAAATTTAGTAAATTATTTATCTCAGATCATATAGACTTAGTTATATTATTTATTCCTAAATATGTTATATTTTTTATAAGCAATGAGTACTGGAATGCTCATTGATGTTAAAACTCATCTTGGTTTATAGACAGTTCTGTTATCACTTCAAATAAGTATAATCAGGAGCATCAGGAGTGAAACTCAAGGGCTGAAGCAAAAATCTGATGTGACTTCCTAATATTTAAGAATATTTAAGAATAAAAAGAAAATGGTCTGCATCCTTAAAAGTCCAGATAAGTGATGTAATGCTATTTATATTTGTTTGTTTTATGAACAATTTGCTGTAAGGAACTACTTCTAATGTATTTCATAGTCTTCATTTGTATCTTCCAGAGCCAGTGCTAATGTCATGAACAGATTCTCAATAACTGCTTACTGGTTGATGGTTGGAAGGATGTATGTATGGATGGAGGTATGGATGGCAGGAACAATCATTTCCTCATGTCTAGTTTATTGCCAAACTGGTTACACGTTTTCTTTAGTGCCTGAGCTTCCTTGAATTCTGATTTCCTACTAATGAATAGATCATTCTTTAAATTACTTCTTTATTAACTCAGTAGCTATGCTTTGGATGTCTACCATGTGCTCAACAGTACAAGTGGGCTCAACACAGCAGTACCACAAAAATTCAATTGCTGCTCTAAGATCATATTCTGATAGAGACATGGCATTGTTCCATTGAAGTCTTAGTGCCATCAAAGTATTTATCCTTTGTCCAAATCCCTAATTTGGGAAGAGAAGGGGATGGAGAGTGAATGAGAGAGACAGAGAGAGGAAAGAGAACTAGAGAAAGAATAAAGAATTAAATAAAGAGTTCAAGCTGTATGTTAGGCACTACTGATAGATCTCAGAGTAGAAACAGTGAATAAATAAAGGCACAGTTGCTAGCCTCACAGACGGCATCATTTAAAGGGCAAACCTTACACTCTGGTTGAGCTAAAAGATTGGCTCAGCTAAGTCAGGCAAGGAAGGATGGGTAGGAGTCAGATGTTCAAATGAATGGACGATTGATTGATATAATTGGAAATCAATCTTTTCCATGTCCTCAACAAAACCTAATTGACCTGAAATAAATCAACCCAAAGGAAAGTCAGTTGAACATTTGAGTCATAGTGAGTATCTACAATATGCCTCACATTTTCTCAACACTATCTTTTTAACCCATCTGGAAGTGACTATACACTTAATTTTTCAGATGAGAAAGCTAAGTTAAGAAATAGGGAATTTTGGCAAAATCACACTACAAGTATATGCTTTAGGAAGGATTCAAAAGGAGATTGCAAAGTTCTGGTCTTGAATGTTTGCATTTATAATAAACCTTTTGAACCAAAAGGAAAAAGAAGATGCTGACATGTTGTCTTCATTAGGATCTTGCAATTCAGCATTCAATTACAAACACAAAATGGAATAAAATAAAGCAGTTAAAGTGAGAATTCAAGAGAAAATATAAATACATTTATAGTTTTAAGAAATCATTTATTGTTTCTTTTAATATAAATGCTTGACCTTATTTTTCTCAGCAAACTCTTCTCAGTTTCCTATTAAACGTTGCATTCTCCACATAACTCATTGCATGCGCTGTGCTTACTATAATTTATAGATGTCCATGGTTCCAGGAAGGGAATGACCTCTGTCAATACTGTATAAATAAGACATAAGACTGATAAGATTTTCAAATCAAAAGAATGAGAGACCTTCAGGGTTTATGTAGAAAGAGTGACAGATTACAGATTTATTTATTAAAGCTAAAATAGTCTGAGTAATATCAACTTGTTGTCTGTATACCAAAATCAGTACCTGGAGTAAAACTGAAAAAAAGAAAAAAAAGGCAGCACATATGAACATTATTAAGAAATATCTCTGCCAGTTTATGTTGGGGGAAAGTCAATAAAAGTTCAAACCATAATGTGCTACTAAATCTCAATTACTCTTTGTGGTACCATTAAAACTATTATGTAGTTTCATTTATTTGAGAAAACACATTGATGGTTCTTCTCTTGGTTCTGGTACTTTCCCTAGTAGGGTAGATATTGAATAGAAAACTTTGTAGGATATCAATCATTTCAAGGGTTTTATTTAAGGCATCTTTGCCTTCATCAAATGATGAATTTGTCAAGCATATAATAGGAACTTATAGCTTAGCCCTTTGTACAATAAAATGCCCAAGCTAGGAACAAATCAGAGAAGGTCAAGCACAGCATGAATCAAATTAGTATAGAGGAGGAGGTGAACATTTAAGAACTATATATATATTAGCACAGTTCTTTCTTTCCAGCTGTGAGGGGCTAAACGGAAACTGTTTTCCTGTGTTCACATGTCTGATACTAACTACCAGAGTTAGCACAGACCCACAGGTTAAAGGCTTTAATCCCACAGGACTGCCTCTATTTCAGATGCTAATCTCAAATCGGGACATCCTACACTTCTGGTTGATTGGTTACAAATAAGGTGTCCCCACTTACTAAGATTCAACAGTTTGCTGGAGTGTCTCACAGAACTCAGGGAAGTGCTTAATATGATTGATTAATTAAAAAAAGAAAAAACTCAGAAAGAGCTGCATGGAACAGATGCATAGGGCAAGGCATCAGGGAAGCAATGTGGCCCTTTTCTGCCTTCTCCATGCAGCGGTCCCCCCGGCACTTAGATATGCTCACTGACCCTGAAGTTCTCCAACCTCCCTTGTTCAGGGGTTTTATGGAGGTTCCACTATAGAAGCATACTTGAGTAAATCTTTGGCCATTGGTCATTAACTCAATCTCAGCCCTTCTTCTTCTCCAACCCTCAGAGGTCAGGGAGTGGGGCTGAAAGTTCCGACCCTCTTATCACATGATTGGTTCCTTGGGAAATGGGTCTCCATTTTTCAATAGTCACCTCACTCACATAAACCCAAGTGTGGTTGAAAGGGGGCTCACTGGAACAAGAAAAAATATTCTTCTTACCCCTATCACTCAGAAAATTCCAAGGATTTTAGGAGTTCTGTGCCAGACACCAGGGACAGAGACTAAACACTTATTTGTGTTACAGAGATAATTCAATTTAATCACTAATGAATGGATATTTATGAATTCCAATCATCAGATTATACATATTAAATTAGTATGAACTTCTTGATTTTAATTTTTCTTTGAGTATGACTCAAAATATTAATGCCTTGCAATGAATATGAGGTTTTTATGTTTTTTCTATTTTTTTTTAAGATTTTATTTATGTATTGCAGTGAGAGAGAGAAAGGGAGAGAGAATCTGGAGCAGACTCTCCAGTAAGCATGGAGTCTAATGTGGGGCTCAGTCTCACAACCCATGAGATTATGACCTGTGCTGAATCCAAGAGTCAGAGGCTAATTGACTGAGCCACCCACTACCCAAGAAGTGAGATTTTTGAACTGAAGAAGAGAAGAAAAGCCCAGGTAGATAAAGCTAGGAAAAAGATTAATAAATGCTTGCATGGTTAAGTGTTTGCTTTATTGGAAATTACACTTTCCTAAAGTGTAAAGCTTTATTGCTTTATTGTATATATAAATCTTATATATACAAAGACTAAAAGGAGAAGGAAATTCTCCAGGCCTTACCCTGCAGAGATATCTACATACCATCTTAGTAGAATGTTTATTGTATGATAAAAATTACCCATATGCTAATATGTATAAAGTGTGTGGGAGAGTGGAAAAAAGAGAAACATGGTCTCCATCCTTTGGGAATATGAAAATATATAAATAAATGAACAATGCAATATATACTTACATTATTGGGATCATTTAAGAACTGACTTCATCTATCACACAGAATTATAATTTATTTTTAAAATTTCAGGGAAATAAAGGATCTTATAAGACTCAGATTTTCATTTGCTATAAATCAGACATGAAAACTTGAGTGAGTCAATATATCTGTCTTTTAAGACCCAAGTAGTATCATTTTTCAGTTTGCAGTTCTTTTTAAATTGGTTATTTTAATTATCAATGTGTCATCCCTAATAGCAAATGGAAATTAATTAAATAAAAACAAATACATTTCAGAGTTCATTGGAGAAAGAAAAGATGGCTATCTCTGTTTTCCTGTAACTCTTCCAATAGCTAATTATACTAGTAATACACTCTAATTATATAAAAATTAGAAAATTTACATAAGTTAAAAAAGAATTAGGATATTAATATTCCTTTCCTACAGATAACTAATATTATCATTCAGTAAAGTTTCTCCCAGATTTAAATTGCATATTATTAATTAAATACATATATATATATTTTTTAAAGATTTTATTTATTTATTTGACAGAGAGAGATTACAAGTAGGCAGAGAGGCAGGCAGAGAGAGAAGGAGGAGGAAGCAGGCTCCCCGCGGAGCAGAGAGCCCGACGCGGGACTCGATCCCAGGACCCCGAGATCATGACCTGAGCCGAAGGCAGCGACTTAACCCACTGAGCCACCCAGGCGCATGTAAATCAGGAAAGACTATCTTTTTCCGCACTAAACCATATGTCAAGAACATGTTTTCATATCACAAAAGTACACTTCACTATCACTTGTAACAGTGTTTTGTTAATCTGTGAATTAATAATAAGTTTCAATTGTTACAATAAGAGAGAGAAATTTAAATGCCCAGGAGAGGCCAATCAGGTAACTTAAATCTTAGAATGTCAATAGAGACCTGTGAAACAGTGAGCACAAGCCTAGTCTAATGGATTTTAACTTTAACTTAAAACTAAAACAGAAACAAAAACCATAATGCCAGTCAAACCAACCTCATCTCTAGTTGAATGTTGCCTGAGGATTGTTACTTTGTCACCCCTTACGGTGACTAATGAACTAATTATGGAAATTTAGATTGATAAAAGACAGTTGAACCAAATTAACCAGGTACAGAATGCCTAGATACCCCTTTTTCGCACTACATAAGAGGCAAAAAGAGATGAGTATTTCCTAAGAACAAAAACTGTTTTTAGCCTATTGGAAATTAACATTTTTCAAAGTTGAATAATTAGTACCAAAATGCATCTTTAAAAAAAATAATAATACAAAGTACAAAATCTCTGAGAGGATGCATTCAAGTTCACAGCCTAATAAAAGTAGTTGTCTCCAGGAGGAGAGGTGGGTGGCTAGGAGACCCATTCTCTGTTGTGTACTATTATTTTGGGTAATGAGTTTAACCATTCTGTTTGTCTAGATACAGACAAATAGTCTACTTTGTCTAGATTGTCTACATATAGTTTTCTTTCTCCTTTCACTGTTCAGTATTTGTTATGCTTTTGAAATCTGAGAATTCATAGCTTGAATTGATTTTGAAAACTTAACTCTTGTACTAGTTTCTTAGGGCTGCCATAACAAATTACCATAAACCAGGTGGTTTAAAATGACAGAAATATATTCTCTCACAGTTCTGAAAGCTGGAAGTCTAAAATCAACATATCAACAGATTGGTTTCTTTTGGAGTCTCTGAGGGAAAATCTGTCGAATGCCTCTCCTAGTTTCTGGTAGAACCCAGGACGTTTTGATGTTCTGTGTCTTATACACACATCACTCTGGTTTCTATTTCTTCACATGTCCTTCCCTTCTGTTTTCTGTTTTCTGGCTTCTTGTTTCCTGTCTCTTATAATGACAGCCATCATTGGACTTATCCTAATCTAAAATGATCTTCTCTCAATGTCCTTATCTTCATGACACCTTCAAAGATCCTGTTCCAAAGAAAGTCACACATTGAGATTCTAAGTGTACTTATCTTTGGGGACGTGGCACATTCAATTTAGTACAAGTATGATCTCTTCAAACATTATCTCTTTATTATTCTATCCTTTTTCTCTGGAATTTCAATTAAAGGAGTGCAAGATCTTTCATACTGTCTCTGAAGTCTCAAAATTGAACTCATATTCTCCTTATGTTTTCATATCTTTCTGTGCTATCCTCTGTAATTTGTTCATATATGTATTATTTATTTATTTATTTATTTTACTATTGATCAAAATAGCCTGATCTTGGAATAATAATGTATTCAGCTTAAGTTTCTGTACCTTAGCAATTTGGTCTGGGCTCAGCGGGTTGGTACTTCTCATATGGGGTGGGCTCAGCTGATTATGGCTAGGCTTGTTCATGTGTCTACAGTCAATTGAAGGGTCAATTAGCGCCAGCCATTTCATGATAGCTATAGCTAAAAGCTAGGATAACTGGGATTTCTCCTCATTTATTCTCTCTCATTGTCCAGCATCTTAGCCTGGGTTTATATATGTTTTGGAGGCAGAATTTCTAGAGTATGAGCTGAAGAGTTGTAACACTTTTTGAAACCTAAATTTGACACTAGCATAGCATTGTTTCAGTTATATTCTATTGACTAAATCAAGTCACAGAGCCACTTGGACTCTTATAAATTTTTAATTTTGATATCTTTATTTTTATTTATAGGAACACCACTAGAATATGTATTAAAATTATATAGAAATAGGATCCTCTTTCTGTTTTGTTTTATATTCCATTTTTAACACATCTATTGAGTTATATGGGAAATATAACAAACTGCATATATTTTAAATGCACAATTCGATAATTTTTGGCATACAGATATATTTATGAAACTACTATGACAATGAAAATAATAAGTATATCCATCACTCTCAAAATTTTCTTTACATATTCTTGCAGTGCCTTCTTCCTGACAATCCCTGTCTCCTTTTTCCTGTCCTCAGGCAACCAATGATTTACTTTTTAGCACTATAGCTTATTTTGCATTTTATCCAATTTTATAGAAATAAAATCAGACAATATGTACTCATTTTTGTCTAAAATATTTCACCTAGTATAATGATACTGGATCCATCCAATTTATTATGCATGCCATTTACGTGTTCCTTTTTATTTCTTTTTATTACTATATGAATGTGCCAAAATGAATTTATCCATTCACCTCTTTTTTTTTTTTTTTTAAGATTATTTATTTATTTATTTGTCATAGAGAGAGAAGAGAGAGCAAGCACAGGCAGACAGAGTGGCAGGCAGAGGCAGAGGGAGAAGCAGGCTCCCCGCCAAGCAAGGAGCCCGATGTGGGACTCGATCCCAGGACGCTGGGATCATGACCTGAGCCGAAGGCAGCTGCTTAACCAACTGAGCCACCCAGGCGTCCCTATCCATTCACCTCTTGATTGACTTAAAGTCGTTTCAAGTTTTTGGCTAGTACAGAGATTTTGGGGGACTTTTTTTTTTTTAATTATTTATTTATTTATTTGACAGACAGAGATCACAAGTAGGCAGAGAGGCAGGCAGAGAGAGAGGGGAAGCAGGCTCCCCGTGGAGCAGAGAGCCTGATGCAGGGCTCGATCCCAGGACCTTGACCATGACCTGAGCCAAAGGCAGGGGCTTTAACCCACTGAGTCACCACCAGGCACCCAGACTTTTTAATATATGCTTCATACAAATACTTTGTCAAAATGTTGTTTGCAGATCCTTGATGCTGTTGTTGTTCTTGCTGTTCTTGTTGTTGCCGTTTTTTTCAGTCAGTGGTTGTATATTCATTATCTTAAAAGTTAACTTTTGATGATATGAATTGTTAATTTTAATGAGGTTTAGTTTATCATTTTTTGCTTTTGAGGGTCATGGTTTGGTGTCATAAAAAAATATTTGCCTAACCCAAGGTTAAAAATTTTCTTAGGTAATTCCATCCAGGATTTTTATTATTTTAGTTTTAAAATTTACTCCTAGAGGTGCCTGGGTGGCTCACTCATTAAGCATCTGCCTTCAGCTCAGGTCATGATCCCGGATTCCTGGGATTGAGTTCCATCCACATTAGATTCCCTGCTGGGCAGGAAGCTTGCTCCTCTCTCTCCCACTCCCACTGCTTGTGTTCCTTCTCTGTGTCTCTCTCTGTCAAATAAATAAATAAAATTAAAAATAAAATTTAGTTATATAATCCACTTTAATTTAGTTTTTTTTGTGGTTGAAGTTATGGAACAAATTTCATTTTTCATTATTATAGGTGGATATATTGTTTTGCCATAATTTATTTCTGCTATGTTATAAGCCCTGATTTATATTGATATAAATTTTATTTAAATTGCCAATTTTGGGGCACCTGGATAGCTCAGTTGGTTAAGTATCTGTCTTTTGGTTTCAGCTTAGGTCATGAAATTCAGCCCAACACTGAGCTCCATGCTCAGTGGGAAGTCTGCTTAAAGATCCTCTCTTTCTGCCCCTATCCCTACTTGTGGGTGCACTCTCTCTCTCTCAAATAAATAAATAATAAATCTTTAAAAAATAAGTAAATAAATTGCCAGTTCTTTTAAAGGCATTTGTGTAACTAAAAAGAAAAAGGAATTCTTTTATATTTATTCACATAACTACCAGTGACAGTTCACTTAAGTTCTTTTTATAAATCCAGATTTCCAATGTCATTTTCCTTCTCTCTGAATTATTTTCTTTAATATTATCTTTTTGTGAAAGTTGACTGGTAGTGAATTATTTAATTCACAAATAAAATAAAATAAAATGTTTCATATTTCTATTAAAGGTTTACTTCATCTTGGTTTTTTGAAAGATATTTTCATTGGGTATAGAATTTTAGGTTAATAGGGATTTCTCCAACACAAAACCTCCCTTGAATTTTAAAAATATTGTTCTACCATTTCCTGGCTTGTGGTTTTTGTTTTTGTTTTAAGATTTTATTTATTTATTTGACAGACAGAGATCACAAGTAGGCAGAGAGGCAGGCAGAGAGAGAGGAGGAAGCTGGCTTCCCGCTGAGCAGAGAGCCTGATGCAGGATAGATCCCAGGACCCTGGGATAATGACTGAGCCAAAGGCAGAGGCCTTAACCCACTGAGCCACCCAGGTGCCCCCCCCACCCCGGCTTGTGTTTTCTCTCAAAGTTTCCATTCTTATCTTTTTCTTCTCTATATAATGGGTCTTTTACTCCAGCTGTTTTTAAGACTTTCTTTATATCACCATTTTCAAACAGTTCAATTATGTTGTAACTTTACATCATTCCTTATTTGGGGAGGAGGTAGTTGAGCTCCTTGGATATAAAAGTTCCTAATTTTTATTGGATTTGGAAAATTTTCTGTCATTTTTAGAAATATTTTTTGTACTTCAACAGCTCCTCCACTTGTGTACTCCAATTACACATATATTTGGCTGCTTGAACTTATTTCGCAGTTCATAGCAACTCTGACCTTCTTTCCTTCCATCTTTCCTTCCTTCTTGCTTGCTATCTCTTCTGTTATCTCTACTTACAATATTCAATTTTCCCTCTGATTTGGGAATATATGGAATACCTTTATTATAGCCATTTTAATGTTCTGGTGTACTAATTTTACCATCTGTGTTGTTTTCTCATTATAGGTCTTATTTCCTTGCTATCTTACATACCTGTATTTCTTTTTTAACATCTTAATTTTATTTTTTTCAGTCATCCAAAATTCATTGTTTATGCACCACACCCAGTGCTCCATACAATAAATGCCCTCCTTGATATTTTTATTGAGTTCCCATGATTGTGAATTTCACTTCATTGGGTGCTGCACATTTTTTCTATTCTTATAAATACATTCCTTGGAAGTAGGTGTTTATTTATTAATTTTTTCCCTTTAAGTTTTGCTCCTAAGCTTTGTTAGGTGAGACTAAGATGATACTTTAGGACTTATTTTTTTCTACAGGGTCAGTATCTTTTTGGGTACTCTGCCTAATGCCCAAAAAATTGTTAAGCTTTCTACTCTATCTGTTGAAAAAGGAACTTCTCTGACCACATCTGAATTCCAACAATTGTTCCTCCTAATCCTTCTATGTTGACTCGTGCACTGATCAGTGGTTGTTGGGGGACCTGAGTGGAAGAATCTGTGTATTTCTGGAGTTCTCTAATTCAAAAACTCTTATGTCTCCAGTATTTTTTCCCTTTGAACTCTTTACATTTTAACTTCTCTGACTGTCAACTCACTCAGGGGGATTGCTGAACTTCACTATTTTCTCTCCCTACATGGTGAACTAAACATTCTTTCTGGGCGATAAACTGGAGCAATCATGAGATCACTTGGTTTGTTTTTTACTTTGGTTTTTTTCTCACTTTGGTTTGTTAGGGATTACTGTTTTTCATTCCTGATATCTGATGCTAAGAGAATCATTGTTTCATAGATTTATCTTGCTTTTCCAGTTGTTTTAAATATTTTTTATAAATATTTTATTTATTTATTTGACAGAGGGAGATCACAAGTAGGCAGAGAGGCAGGCAGAGAGAGAGGAGGAAGCAGGCTCCCCACTGAGCAGAGAGCCCGATGCGGGGCTCCATCCCAGGACCCTGGGATCATGACCTGAGCTGAAGGCAGAGACTTTAACCCACTGAGCCACCCAGGCACCCCTCCAGTTGTTTTAAATGGGAGGGTAAGTCTAGTCCTTTTTATTCTACATCAGGCAGCAGTGGAAGTTTCCATTCTTGAATTTAAAATATTTAAGAGTCTACTTTGTGATATATCTGATAATTCATATATTTTATATCTTTGAGGGAGTCTGACTTAGAAACCCAATCTATTTTGGACTTCTAAAATATTTTAGTTCGTGCTTTCATTGTATTAAGGCAACATTATTCTGAGAAGTCTGGGCTAGAGGTATATTCCTCTAAAGCCAATGTTCTTGGTGGTTTTCTTTTTTATACTACTAGGTTCTCTAAAATCTGACTTTTGTTGTTGTTGTTGCTGTTGTTGTTAATTTCAAACCTTGGGATAATGTATACAAATGGAAAAGAGAATTCCACTTCTTCTTCACCAAAGTTCCGTAAATGTTAAAACTATTGAGAGCTCTTACACATTTAAAGATATGTTTGTCAAAATTTAGTCTGCATTTTTAGATGTTTAATAGTGCATATTTTAATACCATTGAAGATGTCAACATCTTGCTAGAACAATTGTTAGAACAATTCTAAGTAACAGTTTCAAAGATAAATTTTCAATTATTCCTTCAAATGTAATTTTCATGATTTTCATTCATGAGTCTAGAAAATAAAAATTAGCAAGAACTTATCATCCTTATTATTATAGACTTTTCTCCCCAAAGCACTGATTAAATCAATGTATCTCAATTTTGGTGCTATCAAATAATTAATTTTATTGATCTTCTTTTCCAGTGATTAAACTGGGTATTTCTTCTGAAGTTTTGAATATAGACCCTACCTTGGGTATGCATATATTTTGCTTTTTTCTAACAGTCAAATAAACTATCACATTTTTAAAACGTTTCCTGTGATGTCATGCAATATTTTTGACAAAAAATAACAAATAATAAATGTCTGAGCAACATATGAAAGAATATGTCAAGTGCTTATGACATTTGATACTGAGAACATGGGAAATGAGTTGATCAGAATAATATTAGTTAGCCTAGAAATGAGTTAATAGAAAGCAAATCTGGCAGTGCCAACTCTGAACATGATATTATTTGACATTATATTCTTATACTCTCTGTACTAATTCTTTATATTTAATAAGTAACCTTGTCTTTATATTTTGACTTCCTATGTGATTTTATGCAAAGAAAGTAAGTTGGTCAAGGAAACCATGATCTTCTCTGCTTAGTAGTTATATTTCTTTTTGTGAGTTATTAAATTAACATTCAGTTTTGCCTTAGTTTTTGTGAGCTTGACTGATATGAGACCATCTGGGAAAGACTGAAAAACTTAGAATTGAAACTTGAAATACTATGAACACATAGACTTTGAGATGATATACATATTACCTCCTCGTCAGCCACCCCTGATTGACTCCTTTGCCTTAATTATCTAAGCAGTCATTTATTTCTCCCATTATAAATTTAATAATCCATCTATCCATCCATCCATTTACCCATTTATCTACCCACTGAAACCAACAATTATCTTCCCTATATCTACCTCTGTGTTTGTTAGTAGTAATAAGAGACAAATAATTATCTCCTACTAGCCTTCTTTATGGGGAAAGCAGAGTCTTAAAACATGTAAACATAATCATGTGTTATAAGAACAATTATAGAAAAATGTGGTATTCTGGGGTGCCTGAGTGGCTCAGTGGGTTAAAGCCTCTGCCATCGGCTCAGGTCATGTTCCCAGGGTCCTGGGATCGAGCCCCGCGTTGGTCTCTCTGCTCAGCAGAGAGCCTGCTTCCCCCTCTCTCTCTGCCTTCCTCTGTGCCTACTTGTGATCTCTGCCAAATAAATAAATAAATAATCTTCAAAAAAAAAAGAAAAATGTGGTATTTAGTAGAATCACCAAGGGAGGATGATCAATTCTGCTTAGTTTACCTTGTAGTATAAAAAAAGGGAAACAAATATTTGTAAATCTTTCAAAATAATTACTTCCTTTCACTCTCTCTGAAATTATGCCTGCGGTTATGAGAGGGTATGAATTGATCCTGGACATATTTTTAAATAGGAAAATATGTACACAAGTAAAAATTTAATGAAAAAAAAAACCTAAAATTCCAAAAGTTTCACAGTATACCAATGCAGTTCTTCATTTGATAAGTATATGTTGAACACCAATGATGTACAAGGCACACTTTCAGTCATTGAATTTTGTGACTAAAAATAATGCATTGATAGGTGTGAACATGACAATTTTTTTTAGAATATGTTGAAGGTTATCATTTATAAGACTTTGAATTTCTCATGTTACATTTTAAATTATTGGAAGACACAATCATTATAAGTGTAAAATTTTATTGGCTTATACTCTTTGATGTCAATATAGAAACAACTGTAGTTTATCATGTAAATCGAGAAAAGCTCTTAAATTGTTTCATAGTACTTTCACCAAAAAAGTTTATCATGTAAATCGAGAAAAAAGTTTATCATGTAAATCGAGAAAAGCTCTTAAATTGTTTCATAGTACTTTCACCAAAAAAGGTGCATCTATGTTTAACAATTGATTATTAATCTTTAAAACATACATCTTCTACATGTGTGCTCCCTACACAAGGTATAAGCTAAGATTTAATTTTTTTTAATCTCAAAATTTTTCAACTGCAAAACAAAAAGATCAATTTGTTGACTTGATTTTAAAAAAACCCACTAATACTTAATACTTTTAATTACTATTTAAGGAAGGAGCCATTCTATCAACATTCTATCAACATTCTATCAACATTCTATCACATAGATCTATTTATTTCTGTATCTACCTGTTTATCTACCCATTTATAAACTCTCCATTTATCAAGAAAGCTTTTTTTTTCATTTTATTCTATTTCTTTTCAGTGTTCCAGAATTCATTTTTTATGCACCACACCCAGTGCTCCATGCAATACGTGCCCTCCATAATACCCACCACCAGGCTCACCCAACCTCCCAGCCCCTACCCCTCCAAAACCTTCAGTTTGTTTCTCAGAGTAAACAGTCTCTCATGGTTTGTCTCCCCCTCTGATTTACCCCAACTCACTTCTCCTCTCCATCTTAAAACATGAAGGAACTATATTTGTTTTCTTGAGATATGAAATTTGTGCGTGGTGATTATGGGATAAAACAAAAAGAACCCAGCAATTTAACTGGGCACATTGGTCATGGGCCAACACTTTGGATTTCCATAAATTATGGGATCTAAAACTACTGACTTGATACTTATGAGTAGCTTACAAAATTTGTTTTAATAGTCCCATTACAAAATTTGTAAATTTTTGGTCATGCATTGAGAATTTTGGATGTTTATTTACTTTAAGATTACTGAGAAAATATATTGTGTCATCCAATTACAATACAGAAATGTACTTACCAGTGCTGCAATTTTGACTCTAATGGCTGGTACTTAACAATCAAACAATAATTGATTGTTTAAAAAAATATTTTACTACACTGACACAAGCCAAATCCTATGCATATTCTTAAACTAGTTTATTAAGTTAAATAGAACAAAAATTAGTATGCTTAAAGTGTGGCCATTAAAAAAAATCACACACAAAAAAATCACAAATCCCAAGGATTTAAATTTCATTCAATTCACTTACTGAATATTTTCTTACTGAATATTTTCTATGTATAGGGCACGATATTAGGTGATGTAAA
This sequence comes from Neogale vison, assembly GCF_020171115.1. Classification (NCBI taxonomy): domain Eukaryota; kingdom Metazoa; phylum Chordata; class Mammalia; order Carnivora; family Mustelidae; genus Neogale; species Neogale vison. Next base: position 91,597,215 of record NC_058093.1, on the reverse strand, counting down.
TAAGAACATATCATAAGCCTTGTTTCATGGAGAATCAAATATGATAACTATGATAAATGCAAATGACAAAAGAGGTATGAGACAAAGAGACAGTACAGATGGAGTGATTAACTGTTCTTGAGAGCAGACAGTCTTTGCAGAAGAAATCTTGCTTAAAGTGAACTTTTGATTATTAAATAGAAAATATTCAGGTGAATGGAGGTGATGAAAAACAGGTGTTGACAAAAGAGAACAATAGAATAACCACTCAGGAAGCCCTATGTTGTACAATAACCTGTAATGTAAAATGCAAATTTAGAGTAGGAGGGGAAGACGAGTCTGGAATGTAGACATGATTTGATTCTACAGGATCTTGTGACCGTGCTAATACTATCATCATGTGGATAATGGCAAACCACTGAGAAATAGTTAAAGCTAGAAACTGAGGTAAAACCAGTCACACAAGCACACACCTCATCTACACTTAAAAAACACGTTATTTAATTTATATTTCCAAAAGAGAAAAAGAAAACAACTGAATCTTCCCAAAGACATATACGTTTTAGTTTTGGAAATCCTTAGGGATTTTCAAGGCCAATGTCCACTTCGTGCAAATGAAGAAATTAATTCTTCAAAGCTAAATGAAATTTTTTAAGGTCTTAACCACTGACCAGATACAGATCTGAACTAAAACACAGGTTCCCCAATTAATTGTCTATAGAGTTACTTGGAGATTCAAAATCACTATGATTTAGAAAAATTTTTGCAAAACACCAACACTTGATATTGACTGGTTCCCAACCATCGTTCTCCTATAACAGCTCTTATGTTTAGGTTTCGTTAATGCAGGCTTTTAGGGTTCTTGTCTTTCAGATAAATATTTGGCATATGTTTTGTTAATAGGAGTAGCATTTGTGTTTTATATGGCTTTCTGCAATCTGGATCTGATTGAAAACAAAATGAATATGTCTGAATATCTACCCCTCAACCTCAGCACAGAAGTCCAGATACAGAAGAGCTGTGCATTGGCAAAGGCCCAAAACTGAAACAGAAGGAGATGCCAAAGGTCTGATGACAGAGTCAAGGTTTTTGGCTTATCTGTGAAGGAAAATTAACACATGGGCTTTAAATGAAAAATACCCCATCTCCATGCAAAATGCAGCAACATTAATTATAAGAGTAAAGTCTATTCATATCTTATTTCAGAAGAAGGTGGGTTATTTTTCATTCTGGATGCACTGATTGTTATTCAATAACCTTGCTGGATTTCGCCCTTAACTGCATTTATCAACTATGAGAGTTACTCAGAAAGTAAGTTTATAAGGTTAATCATCAGCACATTATGCAAAATGCAGAAAATTTAGTGATGGTTTTACATTATGCTGGCATGTAAAAGAATATTTCAAAGGGCTCAGCTCTGGTTGTGACATGATAGTTCCTTAATTAAGAATGGCTGTTCTTCTACATGTGTGCTCCCTACACAAGGTATAAGCTAAGATTTAATTTTTTTTAATCTCAAAATTTTTCAACTGCAAAACAAAAAGATCAATTTGTTGACTTGATTTTAAAAAAACCCACTAATACTTAATACTTTTAATTACTATTTAAGGAAGGAGCCATTCTATCAACATTTGGACTTCAGTTTTAAAAGTAAATATATGTATATGTTTCTTACTGTGTGTGTTTGTGGTTGTGTGACCATAATAAACTGCTCAACTCTCTTTTCAAAACTGTTGATATATCGCTGAATTTATTGGCACTAGAGATATACAAGAAATTGTGACTTTTGCTTCTGAACTAGCATACCGCCCCAGTAATTAGAACACATTCTGAATGTCTATTAGGTACCAGGAACACTTATGTACACTTCATTTTCCCCCCAAGCATTATTGAGGTTTAATTTATATTAAGTAATGTTCCAGTGTACAATTTAAAATTTGAACATACAATTTGGTTGTCTTTACTGCCAAAATCAAGATATGGAATAATTCCATCACTATGAAAAAGTTCCCTTGGGCATATTTGCTTTCATTCCTCTCTCCCAACACAAGTACTAGATGACCACTATTCTTTCTGCCACTGTAATTTTGGCTTTTCTAGAAGTCCATACAAACTTAATCATATGGTATATTGTGTAGTGTGTTTGACTTTATCCACTCAGCATAATGAGTTTAAAATTTATCCAGATTGTGTGTATTAATATTTTGTTCTTCTTATAGTTGAGTAGCATTACATAGTATGGATATAAAACAATTTATTTATATATTTGCTAGCCTGTGGACATCTGGAGAGTTTACAGTTTTGGACTATTAAGCATAATGATATATCAACATTTGCCTGTGGTTCTTTTAGGAAACAAATCTTTGGGTGAATACACATTGTCAATTTTGTTGGGAAAATACCTAAGTATTTGTGAACTCCTATAATGGGTATATGAGTTTTTTTTATATGTTTATTTTTTTAATATGTTTAACTATATAAGATACTGACATTCCTGGTTTCTAAAGAGACTGTACCACTTTGCTTTCCTTCCAGCAGTACCAAGAATTTCAGTTCCCATACAGCTTTAAGGATACTTGGTATTATTCAATTTAACCCAGTATAATGGATGTGTGATCCTTTTTATTGTGGTTTAATTTACATTTCTCTAGTAAAAAAATGATGTTTAAGTAGTTTTTTAATGCCATCTGATATTCATATATCTTCTTTGTGAAGTACCTGTTCATCTTTTGCCTTTTGTTTTATTTTACTGTTATTTTTTTAACATTTCATTTTAAATATTCTTTATATATTTGGATACAGGCCTCTTAATTACTTTTATTGTCTCCAAGTCTGTGCCTTGCTTTTCATTTTTTTTAAACTAGGTCTTTCACGGTTTTTAATTTGGATAGAGACCATTAATACCATTTTATCATTTTTCCTTTATGTTTTGTACTGTGTGTATCCTATTTAGTATTTCTTTCCCTATTAAACACCACAAGGATTTTCTTATATGTTTTCTTCTAGTGTATAATGGTTTTAGCTCTTTTCTTTAGGTCTATGATCAATTTCAGGAAATTTTCATGTATGGTTTGAGGTGTGGGTCAAAGTTTTTTTTTTCTTTTTTTTCTCCTTATATATACTTGGCTATTTCAGCACCATTTACTGAAATAAATATAGATTCCCCATTGTATTGCCTTGTCACCTTTTTCAAAACATGTTTGACTGTGTTAAGTGCGAGAAGTGTGAGTCTATTTCTGCCCATTCCATTTTGCTCCATTGGTTTTGATGTCTATCATTATGTGAATATCATAATGTAGTTTTATCATAAGTTTTGGAATCAGGTAGTCTAAGTTCTCCTATTCTTCATTTTCAAGAATGGGTAGTTTTATATATTATTTAATTATTAATTAATTGATTAATTAATTTAATCCTAACAACATGGTCTGGTATAATTGTTATTGCTATTCCATTTTACACATAAGGAAATGAATGCAGAGAAATTAATATACAAAATTTGAACATCGACAGTGTGACTCCAAAGTTCATACTTTTAATCATTATGCAGTTCTGTCTCCCTGCTTATGAACAAAAATTCAAAGGATAGTTTTTTTTTATAATTCTGGAATGAAAAAAAATACCCTATGTAACTGTTCAGGCTCTCAGACAATAGATCCAGGAGTAGTTTTACTGGGTGCACAAGAGGAGGGAACGGCATTACCCAACATGGTACCATCAAAGAATGTGGTTTTCTATGTGCCTAAAGCAGAGATGAATGTGTGCAATCATTTGATAAGAAAATAGGTATTAGAGCTATTTTCTCTAGACCCAGGAATTAGTTTATATCACATTATCTGAATAATGACCATATTCACAAAATAAAATAAGAAAAAAAATCATTCTCTAGGGCCAAACACTAAAATGGAGTTGATAATAAATCTGCCCCTATAGATAAAATCTTACAAACTCTCTTCCAGTATTTGAGCTGATTCCTAAGAATTGATAGAAAAATGCTCAGTTGAAAAGGGAAAATGGGGGGCACCTAGGTGACTCAGCGGGTTAATCCTCTGCCTTCGGCTCAGGTCATGATCCCAGTGTCCTGGGATCCAGCCCCATATCTGGTTCCCTGCTTGGCGGGGAGCCTGCTTTCCCCCTCTTTCTCTGCCTACTTGTGACCTTTCTCTCTCTCTCTCTCTCTCTGAGTCAAAAAAAACCCAAAAAAAAAACCAAAAAAAAATTAAAAAATTAAAAAAAAAAAGAAAAGAAAAAGGAAAATGAACAGGTTAATCTATGCAAAATCTGAGCCCAAGAAAGAGGTTTGCCTGCCCCAAGCATGGTACCCACTTTGTGAATACATGTGCAGAGGCAAGACTGGGAAGGAACAGGGAGCTCACCATCACAAAAATCCATGCAGGAAATGTTGATGGTCTATACAAGCAGTCCAACTGGAAAGATATTTTTGAGGTAGAATCAGAAGGATACAGTAAGCATTTGAAGAGGAGAGATGCTTGAATTTTTAAAATCACAATTTTCCTTGCAATATAAATATTTTTCTTTCAAAAGAAAAAAAAAACTCTTCAAATGGGCTCTGCAGGACAGTTCTTCCCCATTTTTAGCACTAACTTTAATGTTAACAAGGAAGAGTTTCTTAGAGTAATAAGATGGGAAAGAGAGAGTGGATGGTTTTCCTAGTCCTGTGTTTCATGATGAATAAAGGCTCATCTGGCCCCAGCACCCTCATCTCTACCAACGAAAGAATGTCCCTCAATGTATTCATGAGTTCCAACTTTAGCATGCTAGGAGCCTGTCACCTTCAAACTGGCAAGGCAGACCACTATAGGATGAATGGTCATGTATTTTAAAAACCTGGCATTTTTCAATTTTGAGGAAAAAAAGTGATGGTGTGAATTAGACCATATGCCTGCTCTCTGAATGCAGTTATTACTGGCTCTAGCTAATTTCGCCTAGTCCTAGATACAAACTAATGAAGATCTACAGCCTTAGCATGTGCTGAGAATCTTCCCAAAGATGTAACCAAGGATCTGAATCGGGAAGCAGGAAACAGCCTTAACTCTCTCTCTGGTCAATATGATGCAGTTAAATAAATATCTTATGTGTGAAATGACCTGTGAGGGTGTATGTGCGCTTCTGGTTGAATTGAAAAATAAAGGAAGGAAAAAAGTTATTCAACTGGTTAATGTCTCTGCATGATACAAGGTTATTATCTGGAGTGACACTGGCACACAGTGATCTGGGCTGACGAGTCATTTAGGGCATTGCCTAGACATATCTAGAAGATGGCCATCAAGTCTCAAATTAGAACTATACAGAGTAGAAAAAAAATCCACCCAAGATAGCATGTCCGAACATTGGGATAAGATGGTTTTGCATCCTGAAAATGAGCCATTTTCAGCTGCATGATATCGACAAAAATGTTTAAAATTCTAAAAAAAAAAAAAAAAAAAAATCAGCCACATCTGGCTCTTTCATCCTGGTATAGTCACTCACCTTTCTTGTGAGCTTTAAAATATTCTTATGTTTTCTGTGCTTCGGTTTCTTCATTTTGCTACCTGACTGTCACACTTCAAAAAGTATCATTACTTTTTTTTTCACAAGGGGGCACCTGGGTGGCTCAGTTGGTTTAAGCCTCTGCCTTCAGCTCAGGTCATGATCTTAGGGTCCTGGGATCAAGCCCCACATCGGGCTCTCTGCTCAAGCTGGGAGCCTGTTTCCCCCTCTCTCTCTGCCTGCCTCTCTGCCTACTTGTGATCTCTCTCTATCAAATAAATTAATAACAATCTTTAAAAAAAAGTATCATTAAGGCAAAATACATTTGTATTGTGCTGATCCTTTAGCAAGGAAAAAAAATGAATTTATTTTTTCCCTACTTCTTCCCTTTATAACCAATAGAAGTTAGATCTATAATTTTCTGGGAAGAGAGGGAAATCCCCACCTGGTTTATTCAGCACTAATTTTGGCCACAAATATTCTGGCTGGGGCTTTGGAGAGAAGGGAAGATGCATGCAAGTATAATGTAAGGAGAGGAAGCGGAAATGTGAAGGGGGGATGGCAAAGTGCCTTTGCCAGCATGCATCTCTCATAGCTTGGCTTGCTGACCAAAAGCCACTACTAGAGATCTCCCCACAAGTTAGAGGACAGAACTGTACAATCAGCCTTCATCAAATAAAAACAATCACCTGGTACAAGTCCCTACTAATAATCCTTGAATGTCAATATATAGTGACTCATAAGAACTAGAAATCATTTGGCAGAGAACGCAAACTCTTTCTAAACATCTTAACTTCCTCCATCCTCAGAAGCTCCTTTCATAGACTCAGGATATCCCTGTGTTAGGAAAAGTCTTTGCTGCTATCTCTTCATAACTCAAGCTATTACCCTCTCATTCCTCCTTTTTTTTTTTTTTTTTTTTTTTATTTGAGAGAGCACGCAAGAGCACAAGCAGGGAGGGGGTTGTTGAGGGAGAAGCAGGCTCCTGACTGAACAGGGAGCTCCACTTGGGGCTTGATCCTAGGACCCTGGGGTCAGGACCTGAGCCAAAGGCTTTTAACCAACTGAGCCACCCAGGTGCCCCTCATTCCTCTGCTTTTTTCTGCTCTTCTAATTATGTCTTCATTTCTTAAAATTTTAATCTGGTTTCTGATTGTGCAATTCTATTGAAATATGGTCCCTAATATCCCCCATCCTCTATTTATATTTCATTCTTCCTACTGGCTCTGTAGCACTAAGCATTTTCAATATCCCTCTTAAGATTAATCTCTCATTTTGCCTCTGTGGCTCTCAACACTGCCGTTCTCCTGCTTTTCTGGATCATCTTTCTGTCTCTTTGGGTGGTTTTGTCTTCTCCTGACCCCTAAACTTAGTATTTCCTGAACCAGATTTCTGTCATCTTAAAATTTGAAAGTTAAGGTTAACCTTTAACAGATGGATTCTCTCTAGACTGGCTGCTGGGAGCTTCACAGAAACTGGCTATACTGAAGGCTTAAAGGCAACCAATCCTGGAAGAGGGCAGCGAGGTAAGCTCAGGGCACTGGTTCTGCTGGGGTGAAGAGCTATGACCACATACATGCTCACTGGCTTGAACTTTGGTTCCTGATCATACCAGTGGATAGGGCTAAAATCCCCATAAACACAAATACTGGAATGATAGAACAGAATTCCATTGGCCTTACAACTCTATCACCAACGCTCAGATCTCTCTTCCCTGATTATCCCGGAGGAAGGGAGCTCGGGTATTTTTTCAGCATGAGTACTCAGATGCTAGATCAGGTTAGGTGCTAAGGTTCCACTATATCACACAGTGGTTGAACCTCAGTTCCTGATCATGCCCCAGAAATGCTGGCACCTCCCAGTGCAGGAGTTTAGAAACCTTCTAGACCAATAGCCAGGTCCCACTCCAGGAGTCTAATGCCCAGACTGGTCAGACTTCTGCATGCTGTTGCAGAATGCAAAAAGCCACAGAGGTCTGCACACCTGCTTCTACTCTCATTTCAGTGAGTTTTCTCCATTGATGCTGTTCTAGGATTTTTCTGTGCTTGCTTCCTGATAGTTCATGTTTGCCTGACCCATACCGTTTTTTTCTTTTCTTTTCTTTTCTTTTCTTTTTTTTTTCCTCCAGGAACTCATCTGCTCTCCTGACTTTTCTCTACTTACACTGAGTTCAAGGCCTGAAAATGATTTATTAAATCTTATGTCTCCATTCCTGAGCATGATGGCTGACACAGGTAATAGTTCTGCCATACTAACTTCAATAAGCAGGCAGCAGAAGTCACGGGCATATTTTGAATAGATGAGTGAGAAACACAGTACTAACAAGGTTTTGTTTTGTTTTGTTTTTAAGAAATTCATTTTCCCTTATTTGCTTCTTATCTTTGTGAAGAATGCAATAATTGACCCTCATCCGAACCCAATACCCTGGGGTCATTTCCAAATCTTGTCTCTGTTTCCATGTTGGTGAGAGTGGGATTAGGGGATATAATGCCACCTCTAAATTTTGATTTTTTTACATTGTCATTTCTCACTGGATTTCATCCCCACTATGGGCAAGAATCAAGCTGCCACACCACTACGTCATCGTCGTATTATAGCTTCTATCGTTCTACATTTTTCTTTTGTATATATCTTGTCTCCTCATCTAAAAGGACAGTTCTCTAAGGGAAGCAACACTTTTTTCCAGAACAGTTTTGTGCTTAACCGCTGCTTAAGAAATACTGGTTGATTTTGATTAGATGAGATAGTATGAGAGCAGACACCCTTCGGCTCTGTAGGAGAATAAAAGCAGGAGTGAGAGAAGCATCACAAGGTATGGAGGAGCAAAAAGAAATTAGGAGGTGTTCAGAGATGTGCCATCCATTTTGCAATTTTTTATTAGAATGAGATCATCTTAAAGATCCCACAGGCCACTCTGACCAATTGTCCTGAAAGCTCACAGATTTTAAGTTCTACTGCAGACAGCTGACAATTTCTAGGCTGATGAAATCTGCTCTCTAATCAAACCAAGAAAGCTTTCTGCTTTTCCAGTTGGTGAGAATCATAGAAAATTTAGACATGGGAATATTTACCATATTTTCTGAGACACACAAAATTTATTTCAAGAAATCTCTAGGCAAAATACAAAAGGAGAACACCCTAGACGGAAGAAAGAGGCACATGTTTTCCTGGAGGGCTACAGCTCTTACAGATGTCTGACCTTGTTTGCAGGGTTCAGGACAACAATACTGGATTTCCCCATCTGAAATTAATGCCATCCATCTACATACTGGCAAGTGTTTAGAGAGACACAGCCCAAGGAGCCAGCTTGCAGACTAAATGGGAATTGAATGCCCAGGTTACTTGGGTCTGGGGAACAGGATATTTTCACACGTGTTCATCAAGCGAATGCTTGTTCTGTAAGCAATTTCAGTTTGTAAAATTACTGGGAAATGTATTGGAATTATACAAAGCATTTATCAAAAAAAAAAAAAAAAGAACCATTAGGCTTGGATTCACTTGTGAAGATCACAGTGTTGTCCCACATGTATGGGCCTATACCTTAAAATCTGTGTATTGAAATAAAGTTCAGTACATAGAAATAGTGTTGTATCATTTTCACTGTCCTTTGTCTTACTTCAAAATTCCATGGCATGGATTAGTTTGTCTATCTTTCCATACATATGTATGTTTTTGTGTGTGTGAGATTTTAGCTCAAAAACAACACATGTGATTTTAATGGTGATTTCCAGAACAACTCCTTTCTTAAAACTTTGAGTGGGTTTATCTCATCTACAGACAGATTTAAAACATCAGAATCCTATAAAAGAGACCCATGAACTGAAGCTCCTCCCCACCTCTTCAGCTTCATCTGCAACCACTCATTCCTTGAACTGTGTATTCTAGAAATTGAATTTTATATAGTTCTCTCAAATGGTTGGCCATCACACACCAATATGCCTTTCCATTGTTATTCCCTCTGCCTGGAATGCTTCATCCTTTTTGTATGAATAATAAAATCATAAAACATATCTGGTTTGACAGACTTAGAACTAAGAATTAAGAATTAAGAAGATGCCTACTCTTTATTCTGAGAGGCAGAAAGAGAAAGAGAAATGGCACAGAGTCAGACCCCTCCTATAGAGAATTTTTTTCACCACTTTCCTCTGTGCATGTTATTAGGCCTCTTGAATCTAGTTTTTTATCTGTAAAAAGAAAGATAATGATATATGTGCCATATGGTTGTTACAAGGATAAGATAAGGTCATATGAGATGTTATAAGCAAAGAAAATACTAGTTTTTGCATTCATTTCAGACCATCAATTATATGGCTTTGTGACTTTCTCCCCAGCTAAGGCTTTTATGATTCTGTCAGTGTTATTTTTTTCTTTAGGATTGTCCAAGAACTGTCACCAGGATACATCAATCTCCTGTATATTTGCTTTTGGAATTTGTCATCAGGAGGTTTGTCTAGATTCAGATTATTCATTATTAAAAGAAAATATCATCCAATTGAGCTTAAGAGCTTCAGCAAACATGTATAGAGTGAGGATGGAGGTATTTTCAGAATTTAGAGACCTTAGTACAACTATATTTCTGGGCCTTTCTCTACCTTTTCCTTCCAAAATAACAAGATCCCTTCTCCTTACTTTTCTATGTGTCTCTTCTTCACTGTTTTCCTGGTAGATAAATTTCCTCCATGAGGGATCTAATTTCTGTAGTTCCATGACGTTAGCTCCTTTAGCTCTCTACTTGGTATAACTTACAATTCTGGTTTCTAACAGCATCACATAAGAGCACCTTTTCTCTTCCAGTTCTTGTTAGCTGGAGAAAGTATTTGTGTGCTGGGCCTACTCTGTTCAGGGAAGTTAAGGTCAGTTTGTACAATCTGGCTCCTGATGGGCATCCACATCTGAACAGCAGTGCTCTAGGAAATGATTTATGGTCTTTTTTTGTCTGAAGAGCTCACTTTCAAATTTTACCAACGCTGTAACTTCATGAAACCTTCAGGAAGCTTCAAGATCTATCAGGTTAGCCTGATAAAGGGACAGGGTAAAGAGCAGATTCCAGCATTAACCTCAGCTTTCGGATTTCGGGAACTATTCCTCTCCTGCTTGGCTTCCAGTCCACTATCCAGAAAGCTTCCTTCTACACACAATCAACCCCCTTTGTTTCTTCTAAATTATCTGAGTTCCCTGAAGCTTTTTGTCAAAGGAAGGAGAATAAGAATATAGAGCAAGTGTTCATTTTGTCCCTTAGATTTGATCTATAGCTTTCAAAAAGCTGGTCTGGAAACTGACAGAAAACTCACACTCACCTGGCTGTGGTGAGCACTGTGGTTGTCTTTCTAAGACTTCTTTTACCTCCCTCCCACCTTATTATGTATACCCAGGTAATAACTGTACATTGATCCACTCCAGCATCTAGGATGGGGAGTTTAGATTTGTTTAAATCACAAAACCAGTTAACACTTTAGGAAATCTATTTCTAAGCATGCCAGCTTTGGTATTCCTCTGGCCATAGGGGTTACGTGAGAATGAGTACTTGGTCAAAAGGACATAAAGGTGGGTTTTTATTTACAAAAAAAAAAAAAAAAAAATGTTTCTCTGACAGATTTACTAGAAAGGCAGTTCACTTTTGCCTTGGACAAAGAAACCTATAAATCATATCTCAATGGCCATCTTATCACCGTTAAGAAAGACCGTCTTTATATGAAGCTGTTATTGTAGAAAGTAGATAAAAGAAACAAAAAAACAAGTGTGTCTTAGTGACACCATTGACCACCAAAGTGAAATAAACCAAAAGCTCTTCCTACCTTTGTATTTTTAAGGTACATAAGTCAATAGGTTGAATGTGTTATTTAAGCTATTTGTAGCGTATTTTTTATTCCCATCCAAAACATTCCAACTGATACATTGGCTTCAGCATAAAAAAAGAAATTGTTGACTTACACAACAGAGATTTTCCAAAGTATTCTGTCTTCAGGCATGACTGGGTACAGGAACTCACATGATTACATTAGGATTTATCTTGTCTCTGCTGAATCTTTTACTTAGTTGGGTTCATTTTCTGGTTTCATGAGTGGTACACCCTGGAAACTCAGTAGATTGCTATTGATTTTATAAGTTCCTAGTGTCAAGTCTCATGGAAAAGACAATATCATGGGACATTGTCCAGAATTCCTAGACAGTACCTCATTGTGTCTCATTTACTCTGATTGCATCTTGTGCTTATTACCACACAATCACTGTATAATCAGTGAAAATAAGAAAATATGCTGCTCAGATAGTCAAATGGCTGCCTCTGAAGCAAAGGGTAGAGTGAACTGCCCTAGCAGAACATAAGTTCTGTAAGTGTAAACTAGGTAAGGTAAGTGTAAACTAAGGGAAAGGAGTTGTTCTCCAGAGGAAAATTGAATATGGTGATCAGAAGAGTGGAAGAATTCTGGGCAGGAAAAAAAAAAATCTATTAAAGGTACTATTACATCAAATTAAACTACAACAAAATAGAAATAAACCTTAAGGTTTGATAACTGTACCTTCAACATTGAAAATCAAGGTTGAAAGAATTAAGTGTTTTTCCCTAGGTAATATTAACTGAATTACATATCAGCTGGGACTAGAACTCAGGACACTTACTTAGTCAAGCAATCTGCCCTTAAACATGAGAAGGCAATGATATGTCAGAAAGGAAAAATAGTTAGTTATTTCAGCCAGGTTTCTTACACAGTATGCATTCTGGGACTATTAATCTCACCAAGAAGAAGGTAGCTTTTTGCTCTTTGGATTCTTGGAGAAGGAGGGGAAAAAAAAAAAAAACTGCTTATATTTAACGAAAAAAAAAAAAAAGTTGGGATCTAGGGAGAAAAATCTCTTCAAATATATCACAGCATATCACTGGGAGGGAGGAACAGAGGGAGAGGGACAAGCAGACTCCACGCTGAGCCAACACAGGGCTCAATCCCAGGACCTCGAGATCAAGACCTGAATAGACATCAAGAGTCAGAGGCTTAACCAACTGTGCCACCCAGGTGCCCCTATTGTTTGGATTTGTGCCACTGCCTGATAGTCAAAAATGCGGGAAGTTGCTTTGATCCTACAAGAACAGTTTCTTCTCAGGAGGAATTAAATAAGTCAATGGCCTGTATCTGGCTTGCAGAGCATTTGAAATTCTGACTCACATCAAGAAAGGCAAGAGAAGGAAGAGGAATCTGTATATGGCCTATTCTTTTCCATGGAAGGAGTCACATTTCATTGAACCTCCTTCCCATGAAAAGTAACAGGGCCTTTAACAACAAAAGGGAAAAAGAAAAAGGAAAGATAGTTAGACAGTGACTGCAGGTTCAATAGCTTAGATTCAGAGAGGAACAAGGAGGAAAAATGAAATACTTCTCAGAGTTCGAGGGCTTCCATTCAAGAGCCAGTGAGATGATTTTGAAATCATGGGGCTTGTCCTTTGACTTCTAGAGCCACTACTTGAGTTTTTATTTTTAATATTTTTCACCTGACACTGTCAGAATGATTTCTAAGTGTTTTGCAGGCTACTCACATGTTGGAGTCCCAAAGAGTTTGGGAAGTATCATAGAGGTTGTGATAATACATTATTTTTTTTCTTGTGAAATAGGCCAGAGGTTCTATTTTAAATATTCTTTAATATAAGATGAACATAAGAAATTCTCAGATAAGAACTCAGGGAAGAACAGAGCAAATCTAACCCATGACACAGGATTTTGTCACAACATAGGAGTCAAATAGCTTCAATGTATTGCTTCAGAAGAAGGAATTTTGTGCCACTAATTTTCCATTAGTGGGACCATGCAGGGAGCTGGGTTGCAAGAAGAAAAAAAACATACCTCAGGTAACTGACCTTATACGCTATTCAGATTTGGGAAAAAAAGATGTTTGCATCAATACAGGTGGATGTAGAAGCTGAAAAAAAGAAGAAATACAAGATGTTATGAATTTCTGACTACGTTATTGTGAACAAAATCCTTTCACCTGTGTATCAATTCATTCATTATTCTTCAAATATTTCTGAATATGTCTTATATGCCAAAAGCAACATTATTCATTAATTTATTTTAGGAATATTCTTGCAAGACATTAGGTACATTTATTTTTTAAAGGAAATTTATTGAAAGAAAGAATCAGAAAAGTGTAAGAAAACACCTAATTATATGTGTGTGCATAAATAAATACATGTGCACATAGATGTAATTTGACATAACTATTTTAGACTTTTTATTTTGAAATAATTTTAGTTTTAGCCTAAGTGTTGCATAAAGAGTATAGAGAATTGCTTCTAGGTATTTATGTCAAAGAAATGATTAGGCACATGTGCATGGATTTATAAATAAGGATGTTCATTTTAGTGTTATTTATGAGCAAAATTGTGTGAATGATTTAAGAGAATATCAATTGAGGACCAGTTAAATAAATTAACCTACACTCATGTTATCAAATATTTATATTCATAAAAAATGGTGTTAAAATTATTTTGTCTTTATCATAACCATAATGTTATTACATACTTTTATGGACATATACAAATTGGAAGGAAGTTTATGCCTAAATAATAATTACTTCCAGGGGATGACTGAGGTGTTTTCTATCTAGCATATGCTAAGGTAGTTGAGTTTTGTCAGACTAAAAGCAGGATTTGAGGAATAAATATCAGCTAAATAAATCAACTTTTGGCCCATGATCCTGTTTTTGATAGCTTTGTCTCAGCTAAGTTTAGGTTTACATGTTAGCAGAGATTATGACTCTGTGTCTTATGACATCTTCAAAAACAGAAAGGTGGTCACCACATAGAAATCCAATCTACCTTCTTGCAGGTGCTTTGAAGTCCACAGATGGAGATTGGGCTTAAATACCTACACACCGCGAAGAAGTGGAACAAAGACTTAAATTCACATTGTGTGTAATACTAATAATATATCCCTCTTTAAGAGGGTATTTTGCAGAAGGCAAAGAGAGGTTGTTGAAGATATACCTGCCTTGAAGGGGGGAAAAAGACAGGAAGACAAGTTGATGGACATGAAGATAGTTATCCCTGACTTCTGATTTTACAGCTTTTCTGAGGGTTAATGTACACTTATTCATACAAAAGGCCATGTTGTATGATCTTGAAATGTCTGCTTTTCCTTTTATTTCAAAATACAAGAATATATTTTGGATTTATTCTATTTTTCTTGTCATAGATGGTCTTTCCTAGCAGATTGACAGTTCCTTGAGGGTAGAGGCTCTGTTTTCTATACTATTACAATCCTAGTTCTTAGATTCTTTGCAAATAATATACATATAAAGTTCTTTATTGGATCAATGTGCATTTTTAGGAAAAAAAAAAAAAAACAAGAGAAAAGGCTTTGGAAACATACAAATCTGGTTCGTACACTGGTCCTGCTATTTACTACTTCCTTCCTTCCTTTTTCCCGTTTCCTGATTTCTCTTTTTTTTTTCCATCTGAAATATTCGCTTCACAGAATACCAACAGTATGAGAGACCCTGTATTAAATTTTACTCAAGCAAACCAAAACTCTCATAGCTTCAATTTTTATCAACGATAAAACGAAGGTAAAATGGTTCTCATCTTGTAAAGTGGTTGAAAATTTTCAGTACAAAGAGGAATAATAGATTTTAGGTTTCTTGCACCATTTTCACAGTTCGATAACTAAGTAAATAATAAGTGATAATTGTTCAGAGTATTATAGTAATGTATAATAGTATATTCTTTTTGCCTTTATTCATTTATCCATTATTAATGTCACAGGTATTTATTGAGTACTTGCCTGGTCCAGAATGTGTTGTATAGATTTTGAATATAAAATTGCATAAGACAGAGTCTTTGTTTTCTGGGATCTCATCACAGTAAAGAATGTTTCATGGGGGTACTAAATCACCAATTTGCATTCCTTGTCTGTCCATGTTAGATGGTCCCCTAAATACTGTATTTTTCCAAAGTGCAGTGAAAAGTTCTTAAAGCTAAGTTAGTCTAAGTCACTCAGTGAGGTTGCAAGATTGTCCTGAGCAATTTACCACTTGGCTGACCTTAATGTGACAGGGTGAAGCTCAAATGAATGAAAGCAAGTGAAGTTTTTTTTCAAGACTCCACATTTTTTTCTCCCAAGACTCCAAGTTTTTAAAGGGAGACATTGTCCAGCCTTCCTCTCAGTTGACCTAACTAGGCTACTGGTCAAATGCCATGGGCACTGGTGATAGAATTTATATCTCATAGTCTAGAATAAATATGACACTCATCCCCAAGGCTTCTAGGAACAGGAAGCAGGAGGTAAGTAGACCTCGATTCCAGTAAGAGTCATGGAAACAAACAATACTGAGGGTATAAGAAGATAAACAAAACTTTAGGATAAAGTTAAGCTTTATGTTGTATGAAATCAGAATGTACTAGGTAAAATATCAGAAACCGTTTTAGGCAGATCCTTTTCCTCTGTACTAGTCATCTCTCATATAATGCATAGATGGATCTTTCTATCTCAAAGGTACAGCACTGAGACAGACTCTCAATTTTCTATAGAGTCTAAAGTCCTCGGGCTATGAACAAAGAGAGCATGGGTTCGAGAATGGGAAAAGGAAAGGCTGTCTTAAATCTGTAGCTGGGTATTCATCGCGACCTCTTCTAGACAAGTTCTACTAACGATAGAGAATTCTGCCAGCTCTGGTGAAGGACATGACAGCTACCATTCTAGAGCGAACCCAACTGACCTGAAATAAAAAATGAAGTGAAAATAGTGTTCCAGCACCTCTATGATCCTGGGGAAAACTTATGGGAGATTTTGTTGGTTTCAAAGAAGTTTTCTTGTTGATCTAAATACAGACAATTTAGTCTCTAATGACAAGTCCCTCTAATTATGTTTCAAAGAAAACTGGGATCTTAGGAAGCAAATCTATGTATAGCTTAAAGGACAGTATTCCCGGCTGAAAAGCTTCCCTTTAAGCATGAGTAGTTCAGAAGGTGGGAGCCAAAGGGAAGCAGTATGTGCTTTTCCTGCTTCCTAGCTACAATGCTGAAGTAAGCTCCCACATAGACAGCTGGAAATGAGTTCTGACTGGGGCAATTATATAAATGTCACTGTAAGCTGTTATCTTATCAGATTTTTTTCCTTCTGAGTCCCAGAATCATCTTTCAGGGGTACTGGATTACTTAAGATAAAGAGAGGGCTTAGATATATTGCCACAATAAAAACAAAGATGTCTCAGACACCGGCTTTATAACATTAGCTACAGATGGAGACCGCTTGAAAGGATATGTGAAAATAAAAGCAAATCTAGCTCACTCATTGCTCAGGCAGCAATGAGAGTCACACTTTCCAAAGACCCTGGACCCTTATCCATTATACACTTTGCATCTTATGTGAGTCAATTCTTTAAATGCAAGGCCACTACAATGCATGCCACTATGTCTTTTAATAGATGTTAGATCAAGCATCTAGAATTTAACTAATAAATCTGGATTCTCAAATTTCTGAACAGAAATATGCATATCCACGAGTCTAATCTCAAGGAATGAGCACATATCTTCCCCCTTGTCTGATTGAGAGATCGGCTAGGGATGGTATTAACCTCTGAAGTGCCCTCATAGAGGAGCAAGCAAGTAAGAAAGGTAATTGCAGTTTTGTACATCTGTGAAAGAAAGGTGGCCTGAGCGAAGTGAAAATAACCTGTTAACCTTTGGTTAGGTTTTCCATTAGACAATGGGGTCAAAATAATCATATATTAATTTTTAGAGAACTTTAATTCAGAAATCTGTGATCTGTCCAGATTGCATTTTTTCTCCTGATTGTTCATTTCCTCCTTTGAAGGAGGATGATTCTTCACGCTCCATTGACTTGAAGTGTCTCCTTGTGGCAGGAGTACAGGTCCCTGCTCTGTATGACTTTCTTTGGCCTGTGCAATGTAAGCAGAAGTGCCAAAACCCACCCCTGCTAGCAGAACATTAAGAGCAGTTGTATTGAATGGCCTTACCTCTTTGCCCTCTGACACCAGACACTGATTTTTCAACTTGGGTCCTAGATTAGAACACAAGTAAAGTAAACTAGAATCAAGCTGCAGTGGGTAGATGTGAGTGGGAAACAAATACTGTTCTAAATCCAGAGATTTGGGGGCCATTCATCACCATAGCATGGTTTAGTAAAAGCTAACCAATATGTAATCTCAGAATAAAAATAAATGTATACTGAACCAACATATGCCTTTAATATTTCAAGTGTTCTTACTGAACTCATCCATCTACTCATTCAACAGCCCATAATCAATTGTCATTTGTTCATTCTTTTTTGTTTTGTTTTGTTTCATTTTTGTTTTTTAAATATATTATTGATTTGAGAGTGGGAGACAGAGATAGAGAAAGAGAGAGTGGGAGTGGGTAAGAGAGCGGAGGAGAGGGTGAAGCAGGCTCCCCTCAGAGTGGGGAGCCCAACTCAGGACTTAATCCAAGACCTGAGCCGAAGGTAAATGCTTAACTGACTGAGCCACCCAGGTGCCCCACCAATTGCCATTTGTATTGTGTTTCTGTCTTTATCAATTTTTTGGCTGGACTGATCTGTTGGTCTGGCATTGTACCAGCAACACCACAACCAGCTAAAGAGAATTTGACAGAAAAGAAAGTAAGGAATCAAAATTAAGTGGAAAATCTAGAAACCCAGATTCCATTAGCAACTCTACTAGGATGTGAGCATCAGCTTAGGCAGGTTGTATTAGATTTCTAAGACATAAGGGAAAATGGCTTCTCCTCACTACATCTCACTGTCTAAAATGATGATTCTTCTTCTTTGCCAGTCTGGTTTCTCTACTATTCTCTGAGCATGATATGCTTGTTATGACTGTCATGTTTTTGCTTCTATGTTCTGTCTCCATTTGAACTGAAATAAGCAACAAGTAAGTACCTGATATGTGCCAGGCACAGCACTAGTCACTTTTATAGGCATCGTCTTGTTGTATACTTTCAATTATTTTTTGAGGTAGTTATCTTTACCTCTCTTAATAAATGAGGAAAATGACTATCAGAAAGTTCTAAATAATTTTCTTTTCTTTTCTTTTCTTTTTTTTACGTAGCTAGCAAATGGCGGGGCTGGTTTCAAACCAGTTTTTGCCTCAATGTCAGTGTAATTTTCAACGTATCACAATGACCCCTTCTCTCACTTCAGAAAATTCTACCAAGAACTCAAAGCACAGATGAAGTCTTGTTCCTTTAGGACTTCCAGGTCTTCCCCCATTTATTGAGCCCAAACTTGTCCCTTCCCTACAGTTCTACCTTGCAAATAAATGTTCTCATTTTGGAATTTAGGCAAATATTGTGCAGCAACTTCATATGTGCATGTTGTCAATGTTTAACTCAACTTAAAGTTCATTAGAATAAAGCAAGAGCCTTGCTCCTTTGTGCTTAATCCTTCGTGGCTGAAAAAGTCACTTCCACTTTCAGGAAAATTTCTATGTGGAGAGATTGGACGGGATAGATAGATGTTTACACCCACTTAGGGTAAAAGGAGGAAACAGAGAAATAGATGAATGAAGTGGAACAGGTGGTACTCTAGGATTTTAGCCTACATCTTCCAACTCAAGAGTTCAAGATGCTTTCCACTATACCATTGTGCCCAGATGGTTGGATTCTATAACATGTATTTTATTGTTTAAAGCAGGAAATTTCTCTGATTTGTCCTTGATTCCCAAATTGCCCAACAAAAATATGTATTGAAAAGAAAACTTGTAGATTTGCTATACATCGCTTGTGGAAAGTTGTTCGAGAAATAATTCTTCAATTCATTCAGTCTCATTAGTTTTCTCCTTTGAGGGATAGAAAAATGGATCTTTCTACCAAAAATCAAATTTGTGCATGACAGCCAGTTGAGCTCAGAGGTCAAAGGATGAATTTGGATTGCTTCAGTGCATTCCCATCCGTTCAATCTTTTGTCATGCTTGCACAGCAGGTAGGATTTGAAAGAGAATCTGCCCTTGTCTAGTGGAATTTTTTTTTAAAAGACTGAAAATAATCAGAACTTTGCCTGAGAGCAGCCACAGCCAATTTTTTACTTCCCAGGGTTCAAGTACACCTCGGATAATACTTAGGATTGGCAAAATGTCCCAAAAGTAATTTTCATGGCCCAGGATAGGTCTAATATGGTGGAGTTGTGTGATTATACTTGAGGATGGGATAAGAGGATAGGAGAAGCAGGAAAGAATTCTTCAAGGCAAAGCCTCAAAAAAGATGGAGCTCTTCCAAAAATGCACAGAAAAGAACACAGGTAAGTCCAAAGCCAATGACACTAAACGCCAATACTCCTGTGAAGCTCGAGGATCCCAGTGACTTTCCTAGTGCAATTTCAATATTAGATCTCAAGCTCGTTTTCCCTAAGGCTGAGGAAAAAGTAAGGAGCGGGGTCAGAAATAGGAATAAGCATTTGAAATGAAAATCAAAAGCAGAAACCTCTAATTGACTCTTGTTCTAATTTACTTAAAAAACAAAACAAACAAACAAACAAAAAACTCTGTTTCCATGTATATGATGCACTTGCCTTTAGGGAGAAAATGGCTTGGCAGATTCAGAAAAGCTGGTAGTATCAAATGACTGCATATTTTCCAAGTCCCAGACTTCAAAGTCAGAGCAGTGCTTTCTGTTTGGGACTGTGAAATGCAGGTGTTACCAAAGCATACGGAGGATCTCATCACCTTGCAGCACACACATTTTTATGATTTATTACATATTAATGATGTTTACATTCTAAGAAGTAAAAGACATTGTCATTTATTTTTGAGATTATGGTCTTCCTTTTCTTAGTGGGCCACACCTTCTTCCTCTCTACATTAGATAAGATCCTAATCTATCTCAAGGGTTTTCAACTGCTAGCTCCTTCAAAACAATTCTTGGCTGAGCAAAGCAGTCTTCAAAAGATTTCATCCCCGGTTTATACATCTGCTGGTCCCCTCCTTCACAGGGCCCCACAGCTTGGCTTCTCAGCTTAAAGATGTGTCATCTACCCCAGGAAGGAAGAAACGAAAACATCCCTGACCATTTCTGCAACAAGACTTTTAGAGTCTTCTGCACAGGGGGGAGTGAGACAAATAAAAATAGTTTTGCGGGGCACCTGGGTGGCTCAGTGGGTTAAGCCGCTGCCTTCGGCTCAGATCATGATCTCACGGTCCTGGGATCGAGTCCCCATCGGGTTCTCTGCTCAGCAGGGAGCCTGCTTCCTTCTCTCTCTGCCTGCCTCTCCGTCTACTTGTGATTTCTCTCTGTCAAATAAATAAATAAATAAATCTTTAAAAAAAAAAAAGTAGTTTTGCAACCTGAAGAATTTAAATCCAGGATCTGCTGCCAATGAGGGGAGAGAGTTTTAAATATCAGTAGACTAGAAAAATAATTTAAAATCCCGAGACAATACTTATGTGGTAAGGGAGAGAGTTGAGAATGACAGTTTTGTTAATAGTCCCAAACCCTAGAAGGATAGAAAAGTATTCTTCAAAGATTGTATTAAAAGAAACCTAAATGGAACTATAATTTCACAATGAGATGTTATTTTTTTAAAGTTGAAGCGTTTCTTTTTTATTCCATGAAATACCTTTTTTCCTATTATAATTATAAACAATTAATTTGAAGAAACAGTCTTACTTTGATGGGAGCCTCTAAATGTTTAATATTTCATATCTCCAGGAGACAAAACCTGAAATCTAATCAGATCATCTGTATAACTCAGTGCTCAGAAGCTCTGAACAGATATCCATTTCTCTTTTGATCTTGTAATACTATCTCAAATTTTGCAACTTACCAACTGACTGCTTTGAAATCATCAATCAACACCCCTGATATAAGACTGGGAAAAAGGGAAGGGGGGGAATGCATTGAAAATAAAATGAAAATGAGTAGTAACTAAAGTTGTTACTTCCACAACTGGTCTTGAGGATCTGTTTATATCTTGACTCCACAACATCCTTTCCATTATCTGTTCCCTTTTCTTCAGCATCTCAGTAGGTTGGGGTCTCTTCTTGGTGAGTGGCTCAGACCTTAATTGATGAGGGTTGCAGACACTGAACAATCTTGACTGTGTAAGGTGAGCGTGGCACAAGAAAACACACTGAAGGTCATCTTGGACCACATCTTATTTCCCCTCTCTGCTCTCACTGTATAGTTTTTTGATGATCACAGTCAGTCACCTCAACCCACAGTAATATCTTTTGTGCCTATTTATGCTGTCTCTGGAAGATCCCAAACTGGCCAAAAGCCAACTGAACTTCCAATTAAGTGGAGTCATCAGTGGTCCTCTAGTGAAAGTGTTTTCCTTTAGGTAATAAAAACTGAAGAGTCACATATAGACTGCCTAATGGGAAACAGAAGCCCTGTGAATTACAAGATTAGATCAACCTGGGTCACACAATCACTTATTTTTTTTTAAATTTTATTTATTTATTTGACAGACAGAGATCACAAATAGGCAGAGAGGCAGGTAGAGAGAGAGGAGGAAGCAGGCTCCCCACTGAGCAGAGAGCCCTGTGTGGGATTCAACCCCAGGACTCGGAGATCATGACCTGAGCCGAAGGCAGAGGCTTAACCCACTGAGCCACCCAGGTGCCCCACACAATAACTTTTGAACTAATGCCTCTGCTGCCTTTCTCTGAGAGATGTATATTTAGTATTTTTTATATCCATTCTTAATCACTGTTCCCACCACATCTCCTACCCTCTCCCTCACTCCTTCTCTCTCTCTTTCCTCCTGTGTGTTAGGATCAGTTTTGGAACAGAGTCAATATGAGTGGAATAGGACAGGGAGGAAGTTATAGGATTAAAGGTCTAGAATAGAAGGTAATAAATTCCTTACCTGTTGGTAGTAGGTTCACAAACAAATGTCTGCTGTCAGAAGAGCTAGAGGAAAAGCAGAGAAGAATGAGGCCAAACTGGAAACTGCCAAGCAATCTGCGCCTGCCCATCACTGCATGGAACCTCAAAAAGAATTTCAGAGCAGAGTGACTGCTACTTCATTTCTGCTTTCCAAATTTGCTTAAGACCATCTTTTTTTTTTTTTTCAATTTATTTATTTTCAGAAAAACATTATTCATTATTTTTTCACCACACCCAGTGCTCCATGCAAGCCGTGCCCTCTATAATAACCACCACCTGGTACCCCAACCTCCCACCACCCCGCCACTTCAAACCCCTCAGATTGTTTTTCAGAGTCCATAGTCTCTCATGGTTCACCTCCCCTTCCAATTTACCCAAATTCCCTTCTTTTGTCAGATACTAAACTAGAACCACATAGTCCTAGATTAATCAGAGTGTAACAGCTCAGTCCACCATACTGGGTATCTATATTTGTGTCTGTGTGTGTAAAATTATTATAAAATTAGATTAGCATGGTAATTATAGCTTTATATATGTCTTTATTTTAACACTTAAATTATGAGCATTTGCCCATATTATCAAGTTCAACACAAATCCACCAAAAAAAAAAAAACCCAAACAAAACAAAACAAAACAAAAAACCTAAGAAAAGGCACATTGTAGATGAGAAGTGAAAGTAACATTTTAATTGTCCCTTGATGGATGAGGGAAAAATGTAAAACAGAAGGTGGCATTCAGACAGAGAAATAACATAAACAAAGAATGAGGAGAATGCATAATGTGTTTAGGGATAAGCTAGTAGCTTGCAATAGACAAAATATAGGGTAAATACAATATTTAGTGACATAATAGAAAAATAGATTCAACTCAATTGAGACTGACCTTAAACTCATGTCAGAGAGTTTAGACTTAATGCTATGGACAATGGGGAGCCAATTAATATTTTTAGGCTTGGGAGTGGCAGGGAGGTTTGCTTTTTAGACAAATCACTCATGAGGAAATATTGGAACTGGATTAGAGAGGCCCTGGGAGTAGAGCAGAGGGAACAGTTAAGAGATAATTGGAAGCATTCTGGAAGGACACAATTCAGAATTAACTAGGGCAGGGGCTATGAGAAATGAGATAAAAGGAGAAATTTGAAATTCATGATGGTGGCCAAATCAATGGCTTCATGACTAAATATAGAGACTGGGCTATAAAAATGTGTTAAAGTTGATTTTGAGTAGTCTGTCTTGGGTAGATGTATGGAGAGTAAAGCTAATTTAAATTCATACTAAAGGCATTTTAGGCTTGAAATAGAGTGAGCATTACACAATCTAGCCAGAATTGTTACAGTGGTCTTCGAGGGAGTCCCCATAAAGCCGACCATCAGCTGCTTAAAGTAGTGGTTTCCAGACATAATGGATCATCCAGATCATGAGTTGAGGGATGGAGGGATTGAAGGGATAGAGTGGAGGAGGTATGGCTTTAAAATACATCACATATCAGGTTATATTCCAGACAATCCCAAATCAGATTCTTGAGAGACAGGGTCAGGAGATCTGTAATTTGAAGTTCACCCAGTGATTCTGATAATCTTCCAAGTTAGTGAGCTTGATTGTGGAGCTGAACGACCGCGGGAGTACCGATCACAACACAGTTTTTGTGAATGCGAGGTGTACAATGCACACAGCTCTAAGCAGTGGCCCAATTTATGAAGAACCAAGAATCTTCTTCTTCTACTTTTTTGTAACATTTTATTTATTTATTTGAGAGCGCACAAGCGGGTTGGGAGAGGGGCAGAGCGAGAAGCAGAATTCCTGCTGAGCAGGGATTTTTTTTCCCCCACCTGGGACTCCATCCCAGGACCCTGGGATCATGACCTAAGCTAAAGGAAGATCCTTAACTGACTGAGACACCCAGGCACCTGGATTCTTAATGAGAAAATGTGATCTTAGGAAGATCACAAATGGAGTAAAATGTAGATAAGCAAAAACAATCCCAGACTAAAGTAATAAAAGAATAAATTTTTCAAAGGATGGTCATAGGGCAGGCCATAAGATACTGAAATGGTAACAGTAGCAAAACTTCTGTTGTGCAAACCTGCAACCTTGCTTTTATATTCTTTTAACACTAGTGTTTTAAGATCCAAGAGGGTAAGAACTTTGTTCTTCTCTACTGTTGCATCCCTAGCACCTAATACAGAGACTGGCATATAATAAGTGCTCAATAAATATTCACAGATGATTTCAGTCATTTATTCAACATATAATAATGCCATATAATAATATCAAGTTTCATGTATTTTTTTAGCCTTTTGCTAAGTGTCATAATCACATAAACAAACAAGATATTGTCTCTGCCTAAAAAGAGTGAACAGTTTAAGAGTAGAAGATAGGGGCACCTGGGTTGCACAATTGGTTAACTCTTGGTTTTGGCTTGGCTCGTGATCTCAGGGTTGTGGGATCGAGACCCCTATTGCCCTCTGTACTCAGCAAGAAGTCTGCTTCAGATTCTCTTTCCCTCTCTCTCTGCCTCTCATGCTCTTTCTCTCTAAAATAAATTTAAAAATCCTTCAAAAAAGTATTGAAGAGAGGTTCTTATGTGAACAAATAAGATCAAGGAAGTCCTGCAGGTGTATAGAGTAGAGATGAAACAATGAAGCCTCTCAAGGTCAACCACAAGTACAGAAACCTAGCTAGGATCAGGAATCTGAAGACTAAAATGACATTGCAGTAGAGATGGGCAAGGGCACAATTATATATATATATAAGTATGCATAGGAATGCATACTCAAAGCTAAGTCATTTTTATATTTGCCTTTATTACATGATTTTGTTAATGTGAACTTGCTCAGCTGCTAAAAGAATCTGCAAGGGCCACAGAGCTGTTCTGTCAGTGCACTCTTCACACTGTATACTTGGTTTTGAGACACATTAAGCAACGTTTCCTGTCACTTAAAGGAAGAATTCTCTTAGGAGTCACGACATGCCATGATTCTGTCTTTTCCTACTATTACTGCACAATTGCTTATCATAAACTTAATTCTCTAAATATCCTTAAAATGATAGTTTGTCCTGAGACAAGATGCCACAATAGAAGAAGGTACATAACACTAGAGAAACATAGAAGAAAGACTTAGCCATTCTACTAACCTGAGAGACCCATGATTCTTTCACCATTTTTTCCCTCAACTTATCAGCCTTTTTGATGTTCTGGAGAAGACATTAGTTAAGAAAAATCTTAGAATATAATTAGAGCTTGAGTAGGTAGATGTATCTGTGAATGAGAAAAATATCACATGACGAAGAAGCAGGTGACAAAAGACCATTTTGCGGATCCTGTTGCTTTCTAGGAATATCAGAGATTTCAGCATGGCTGGAGAGAAGGCCTCAGGCACAGGAAGTCCAGAGGTGTAAATAGAGGTCAAATTCATGTTTTGTTCACTTCTATGTCCCTGGAACCTACGACAGTACCTAAACATAGTAAATGCTTGCTTTATTAAAAATAATTTAATAAGCCAAGGTATTGTAAGACAGTTTGGAATTTATCCAAAAGGAACCGGGAAACCACCGAAGGATTTGAAGTAGTTGAATAATGAGATGGGTTTTATTTTGTGAAGATCAGCTTAACAGCACTGTGGTATCTTGAACCATTAAGAGTATAAAGATCAATTAGGTGATTATCGCAATGGTCCAAATAAGAGTAAATGAGGGTCTCAAAACAGAGTAACAGTTGAAATACAGAAATCTATTTTTAAGTCTCGGGCAATGAGTGGATGTGAAGCATAATAGTTGAGGATGGCTGTTGGAAGGAATTCACCAAGATAAGAAATAGAGGAGAAAAGATTTGGGGAAAGATGATGAGTACAGTTGCATGTATAGTCCCTTTTGAGAGGTTTGCGGGATATTCCTTTAAGGATATGCAGAAAGTACTAAGGACTGACTTGGATCACAAAAAAGAGGTCTAGTTTGGAGATACAGGTTTGAGAGCAGTTAACATATACGGTCTGTCATTAATACATATATGATAGTTAAAACACCTGAGTGGATGACTTTCTCAAGAAGAATACCAAGTGAGAG
The DNA here is from genome assembly GCF_020171115.1 of Neogale vison. Lineage (NCBI taxonomy): Eukaryota > Metazoa > Chordata > Mammalia > Carnivora > Mustelidae > Neogale > Neogale vison. The sequence goes on along the minus strand of NC_058093.1, from coordinate 91,570,860 downwards.
AAAAGAACACTGGTAAAATATTTAGTTTTGCAGATGGTAGAGAAGAGAGAGCTTTCAAAAGAAGTTGAGAATCTCAGAGAATAACAATAAACTCAAAAGAGAAAAATAGAAGTCATAGGAAAATGGTAGTTCATGATCTAGGTTAACCAAGTACCTAATTCTATGAACTCATGGCTGAAGAATAGCTAGTATTTTGAAAGGCAGACCTGTTAACTAAACCAATCAAACCTGTTTTTCAGGTTTATGCCATCAATTAATATGAATATGAGACAAGTTATCAGTTAAGTAAGTTTATATGTCATGTTTCTTAAAAATGTTTTATCTTCACAAATAATCCTTTTTTATTGGGATTTCCTAAATTCCCGAGTTGGAAGACACATTGAGATTATTTTAAACTAAATTATTTCAGCTAATATTGCCTAAAACTTCTGAGATGCAAAGAAGTTTGCAAAATAAGTAACTGCCTCAGGACTGTTAAACTTCTGGATATCTTTCCTAAGTATGTGGATAATAAACATTATACCCCAGCATTACTGTTTGTGATTTGAGCATTGCAAGTACAAGTTCCATAAACATGGGGGGGTTGCATATAATAATTGATATGTAAAGATCATGGTAAAGATAGAACCATAACTAGCACAGAATCTCAGATCCTGAGATCTCAAATTATAATATGAATAAAAATGAGAGTTCTGACATTAATTATAAACGTAACTGTAAGATCAGGCGATTTGAACAGACATTTTTAGCCATTCCAGCCCCCAATACATATGCACACTAGCCTTTAAAGAAAGGTGACTCTTAGTGGATAGATCTGCATAATGGCCTTTCTATGTTACTTGCACTTAGAGCTAATTGGCTATGAAATGAGAAAGATTAAAAACAGATGTTTATGGCCTAGGGTGCCAAGGAATCTGACCATGCCTCTACGGAATACCAAATTTCCCAGGAAAATTTCTAGAAGCAAGTTGCCTATTAATATCTTATACCACCCACCCACCTTTATGTTGTTCTAATTATTGTGGTAAGATGGAAAAAAAATGAGACTTTAATATAAATTGGAAATTTATAAAAATTTGTGTAAAGTCAGGAATGAACAAGGATATTACCTATCACTCAAGACCTCTGGTCTTCCATGTGGCAGACAAATTCCCCCAGAGTTTGATTACCAAAAGGCCTTAGAACCCTAGAATCTCTTAAATTGTAGTAGGCTCCTGGGGTAATGAGTCCTGGTAGTTTTAATAAGTAATGTTGAAATTAAATAGGAAATATCCAATAATGTGACTAGAGACACTTACTTCCTTAGGAATATATATGAGACTAGAATTTAAAACTCCAATCCCCAAAAATAATGTTTGTTCATGTGTATTTTTATTTGTCTTAAGTAATCTTTATTGCCCTTGACAGCCAACGCAGAAAATCAAAGGTGCCAGAGGACACTTGTCTCATGAAATAATTTTGTTGTGCTGTGGGCAATGTGATTGAAGATTGACCTTCCTAAGCCAAGTCAAAAAGTGTTTTTAATACAAACTCAGTTTGTGATAAAATGAAGTTAAAAAGAGACATAATTGGTTGCACACACACTAATACATCATTGAGCTCCCACTAATCTTTTAATCTATTTAATTCAAAAACCTTAAATTAGATGTAGAAGAAACTCATGCTATTAACCACAACAGTGGAACAACCCATTAGCAATGGACCATGAAGTTACATCTCTTTCTCCTCTTTGCAGTATGAGCGATCAAGTGCTTTGATTGATTGGAACATCTTCTGTGTTTTTTAACTGCACAAATTTGAGTCTAATTTACCTTACTCTATGGAAATCATATTAAAATTATGTGAAGATAAAGGGCATCCTATAGATCACACTAGTTTATAATATATTCAGAATTAAGATGAATGATTATCTTGAATAGTTTTAAATTACTTAGAGTGGAAATGGAGAAAGCATTCCCTTATTTCAAGCCATTTACTGATCAGTCAGGGTCTATAGCTTGTTACTATATATATATCCATGTATAGCCAAATATTATCTTATCCAAGAGTCCTGCTGTGACTAATTCAAACAGTAATCTCTCAAATTAATTATTACATAATTTTATTTTGTTAATTATGCTAAACCTTTTTTTAAAGCCTTATGTATCTATTTGCTTTTTTCTTTTTTTAAAAGATCTTATTTATTTATTTGAGAGAGAGAGAGAGAGAGCATGCACAAAAGGGGTGGGGAGGGAGAGAGAGAGAGAGTAGACTCCCCACTGAACGGGAAGCCTGAAGCAGGGCTCAATCCCACGACCCTGGGATCACAACCTGAGCCGAAGGCAGGCACTTAACCAACGGAGCCACCCAGATGTCCCTCAATTTGCTTTTTTCTTTAATCTTTCTGTGTAATTAAAATGGAAGCTTTATCAGTCCAGTGGGTTTGCCTGTCTTTGTCACTTCTGGATTCTCTTTGCCAAGAATGTTATCTGCTAAAAAGGAAAAGTTTAATATTCACTATACATTCATTAAATAGTTGAATAAATGAACAAACTTTTTATTATAATGATATTGTCAAAATGTTCTGCAATTCAGGGTTTAGAGTCCTATCATTGCTAAAGCCAGATTTCCAAACACAAAATATTGTTCTTAAAATCAGTCCAAAATCTTTTGACAGATAAATAAGCAGAAGCTCAAACACTAAAGAAACATGAACACATTAACAAGTGTGAACAACGGCAAAGAAAGAAAGAAAGAAAAAGAAAGAAAGGAAGACAGAGAGAAGGCACCTGGGTGGCTCAGTTGGTTAAGCAGCTGCCTTCGGCTTGGGTCATGATCCCAGCATCCTGGAATTGAGTCCCACATCGGGCTCTCAGCTCATTGGAGAGCCTGCTTCTTCCTCTCCCTCTGCCTGCCGCTCTGCCTACTTGTGCTCTCTAGTTCTCTATTAAATAAATAAATAAAATCATAAAAAAAAGAAAAGAAAAGAAATCAAGAGGGGGAGAGAGTGAGAAAGCGAGAGAACGACCAATAATTTCTACAACTACAAAGCTGTAGAATTATATATGTGTGACATTCTGGAAAAGGTATAACTATAGGAAAATAAAAAGATCTGTGATTGCTAAGAATTTGACTAGAGGTGAGAGTAGGATTTGACCCCAAAGGGGCAGCACAAAGGAATTTTAGTAGCAATGGAACCATGAAATAAGTACATTTACAGTGGAAAAAAAAGGCAGATATCACTCTAAGTGATCAAGGTGAACATCATCAGTGATAAGACATAATGAAATCCTGTACCTCCAGGCATGACACTCTGAGAAGGTATGTTTTTCATCTTCCTGGTCTTTGTCCCAGAAATACAAAACTTGAATTTAATCATGAGACAGAAATAGAGAAACCCATATTGAAACACATTTTACAAAATGCCTGACTTCTGCTCTCCAAAGGATAAAGTCATGAAACATAAGGAGAGATTGAGAAGTTGTCAGACTTTTTTAATTATTATTGTTTTAATGTTAATGTCATACTTTTGATAATTATCTAATTATACTATGTTTATAGAAGATTTCCATTAGGGGATTCTTTTTTTTTTTTTTTAAGATTTTATTTATTTATTTGTCAGGGATAGAGGGAGAGAGAGCGAGCGAGCACAGGCAGACAGAGAGACAGGCAGAGGCAGAGGGAGAAGAGGCTCCCTGCCGAGCAAGGAGCCCGATGTGGGACTCGATCCCAAGACGCTGGGATCATGACCTGAGCCGAAGGTAGCCGCTTAACCCACTGAGCCACCCAGGCGTCCCCCATTAGGGGATTCTTAAAGAGCATATAGGACATATCCATAATATTTTATAACTCTTTTATAAATCTAAAATTTCCTTAAAATGTTTTAATGTCTGTTACTAGTATAACTAAACAACTTTGTTTTGGTACATATTTTCCTATTTATATTTTTAGTCTTTTATATATATCTCTTAAACACAGTATACAGGAGAATTCTGCAAAAGTGTGGTGAACTGAGGGTAAACTTTGCAAAATTCTTCTGTATATTATATTTAAGAAACATACATAAAATATTGAGAATATAAATAGGAAAATATGTACCAAAATAAAGTTGTATCAGCTATATTAATATCAGACAAAAAAAGACATTAAAACAGAAGCAATACTAGAGATAATGTGGTCACTGTATAATCATATAAATTTAATTGACCAGGATGATTTAAAAATTTAATAAAGATGTCATCCATGTATAACTATCTAGGAAGAGGTCCGAAAAAATATGAGAACAATTTTTTTTTAATTTTCTAAAGCAATAGTTAAAGATATTTTCTTCTGCTACATTAAGCATCATAAAACTCTGGGATGCATATCAGACAGGAGCTATCTAGAACCAAATTTGGAAACAAGTTATATGATTATCTACGTAAGACAAGTTATATCAGACAACTAGATCCAAAGTGATACATAGATGAAAACCTAATGTACATTTTTTGTATATGACAAGACTTAGAAAATGGTGTCACACACATACACACAGAGTAAGGTGGGAAAAGAAGATGGACAAAATTTTCCAAAATTACAAACTGGAGAAGAGGCAAAATAAGGAGTTACATCAGAGCTCAAAGTATCTATAATTTCATTCCGTGAAAAGTCAGAGGTCTAAAAAAATGATCAAGTCTTGAACAGTTATGTAAGTGTGTGGACTCTGAAGTCAGGGTATGTCACCTTGAGTCCTAGCAGCACCGTTTATTTGATTATGACTTGAGGTATATCATTTAAACTTACTGAGCCTCAATTGACTGAAATTTAACGAAAGTACACTTCAGAGATGTGTGGCATTTTGGGGGGAGGTATGTAGAAATATATGTTAAATGCTTAAAATATCTATGGCACAAAGGGAACATTCCATGAATAATAAAAATAGTAATTACTATTAATTATTACCCTTATCTTACAGTATGTTACTCAAGTAATGCATTTATACATGGATACTGGACTATTTTTCTTGTTGAAGTATAATTAACACACAGAGTTATATTATTTTCAGGTGTAAAATGAATACATGGATCCCTTGAACAAATGCACTCACAGATAGAGTTGAAGTCAAGGTAACCTTGGTTTTAGAAAAACAGTGCTATTTGAGAATTCTTAACATCAAAGGCAGAGAATACTACTCCTATTCGGGGGCAGTATCTGTGAATTTAGAAAAACAAATGTCAAGATTCTTGGAGAAACGGAAGGCGTAATCCTCTGGGTAGAGGCTTTATAAGGGACTAAGACTCAGGGGAAATGTATTGCACCATAGGGGAGAAAAAATGAAAAGCAGGTACTGCAATCACTACTGATCACAGTATGAAAAGGTAGAGCTTCAGGGAATCATTTTGGTCACAAAATTAAAAAAAAAGAAAAAAGAATTCCAGTGGGATTTGACTTCAAAAGGAAGGGATATCAAACAGCTAGGGGAAAAAAAATACAAAATCATGTTGTAGAGCCATAAAACTAGGCAAAGAAGGTTCCAAATCCCAGAGTGGACTAAGACAAAACACTAAGAACAATAGAAAGGTTTAGGAGGCTGTGTTTAGAATAAAATGAACAACAAAGGAATAAATCCAGAGCTTGACGTATAAGGTTAATAGCCCACAGATAGCAAACAGAGGGACTGAGATGCTATTTGGCTCTCATTTTCCTAAGTTCCTACTAACTGCAGAAGTTATGTAAAGAATAATGTCTGAAGTCCCTAGAAAGAAAATAAGAGAAGAAAACCAGGAAACTACAGATGGATGGATTCTTTGGTTTCTAAAAAGGTAAACACTAAGGATGGCCAAAATTATGGCACCTAATGTAAACTCCCCAAAATGTCCAGTCCAGATTACAAAACAGATGGTCTGTGAACACTTGCAAAAGGAAGAACTTAACATTTGGGCTCAGCATGATCTCAGTAAATGCAACATGACAAACTAAATTTATTTTCTTTTTTGATACAGCTACCAGACTGCTAGATGAGAAAAATGCCCTAGGCATGATGCATCTGGATTTTAGAAAACCATTTGACAACTTTCTCAGCTGTCTTTGAGGACAAGCCAGAGCAATGTGGGCCAGCTGATAGTGCGTTGGACGGACGTGAGCCTGCTTCTTTGTCTATACCCAGGGTGATGATTTATAGATCAGTGTCAGGCAGGTGGAAACCATCGAGTGCCATGTTCCAATGCTCTGTGCTTGGCCTTATTTTGTTCAACCTACTCATCAATATCTGCTTGAGTTCTCACTGCAGCTGTTTGTAGCACATTAATGCAGAAGAGAAACTCACTAAAATTTATTCAGCATAGGATTGTCATAACAAATACCTTATCTAAATTTATGTCTACAACTGCTCTATAAGGTAGGGGGTATTATCCCCATTTTGCTGGGAAGGAAATGAAATTCAGTTAAAATACTTGCCCCATAGCTTGTGCATAGCAGAACAATGAAATAGGTTTGCATAATTCCAACGTTTATGGCCTTACCACTGTATTATGCTATCTCAAAATAAAGATCAACTGCAGAATGTGATCATCATAAAAATTATTGCTGGCTTCTGCTACATTAATAGGCATTTAGTGACTAGATTAATGGAGACGATTATTCCACTGTGCTCTGCAGTGATCTGGCTCTACCTAGAGTTATCTGTAAGGTCTGTGTTACATGTTAAGAGAGACATAAAAATGCAGACTGTTAACATCAAGGTTTGAAACCAGCTATATGACTAGTTATCTGACAAGTAGAAGACATTTAGAGTTATGATGGTTGTTAAAAAACAAACAAACAAAAACAGAAGGACTATGAGAGAGAAGAAACATCCCATCGTAAGTGGTCAGATATAGAACCAACAGAGAGTGGCTACAAGGATGGGTCTCTGTGTTAAAGAATTTTGTAAGGAATGGGACATGTAAAGCCATGAACAGTCTATCTGAGGTAGTAAACTCCCTACTATTGGACAAAGAATAAAGTTGACCCATTTTCTGGGATGTTGGTGTGAGGAAACTTTGCACAGAATGTGAAGTTGAACCAAAAGACTCGCAAAGAATCCAAATGTCTATGCGTCTTTATCTTAAGCTATCCTGTACTATCTTGTCCTCTTAGGCTGTTAAATCAGTTAGACCACACTACCAAGTACCAAGAGCATTATTTATTTATAACAGTATTTTTATGTTATGTAATATATTAAAATAGGATAAGCATTCACTCATTTTATTTATTCAGATGAGGCCAATGTTTTCCTATTACTATGTCCAATCTACCCCATCACCACAACCCCAATCGTACTTACAGCAACCCATACACAAACCTCCTCCTTCTAACTATCTCTTTAATGTACCATTCGTAATTTTCTACAAAAACTCCACTCAATGTTTTTCTTTTCTTTTAAAGCCACTTCAGTATAAAATGACCCCATTAGTCTGAAATCCTCAACTTATACCTGATAGATATTCTCTACCAGTCACTTAGCTACTGTATTATATTAAGCCTGGTATTCTACTGGTGTTTTTTGCTTAAGAATAGTGACTTAAACTCATCTATCACAAGATAAGTCTATTTTATCCAATAATCATATAGGTAGGACCTAAATGCCTCCAAAAGCTTAAAACTATTTAGAGTTTGAAAAAAAAAATGGCTCCAAATTACTGAAAGAAAACTTGTATATTAAAGATTAGTAAATGTTTAATGAGTTATTTTGAAGTATATTAGAAAATAAATTTTACTCCATATAACTATTTTTAAATTTTATTTAATATAATATATGATGTCAGTGTGTTACAGGTTATGAGTTGAGGGGGGCACTTAAAAAAAGAGGGTTAAGCAAACATACTTCCCACAATGTCTCATTCTAGGTTAGCATTCAGCTAACCCAGAATTCAGCTGAGTACAGATTAGCACGTGTGTTTGAGGAAACTTAATCAAGTTTGGGGAAAAATACTAGCAAGAGAAGTAACAGTGCTCAGTGCTCAATAAAGGGGCTGAGAATAGTACTTGTTTCCACCATCCAGACTGGAAATAATTCTGACTTATGGGGCTCTAAAGGAAGGAAATGGAGGAGAATTCCCTCTGGGGTAAAGAATAATTGATTCTAGTTGAAGCAATGTTCCAGTCCTCCCTAACAAACCTTAAAAGCAAAATCTAACAGGATTAAACTATTTCCAAGTACGTTAACTCCATATCAGAACAAAACTCAAAATATTTATAGGAATGTACAAAAAATCAGTGCCTCACAAGGTGAAATATACAGCATCTGGCATTCATTCAAAGGTTATCAGAAAGCATAGAAGGAGGAAAATATAACTCATAATGAGAAAAATCAAATAATTAAAACCAACCTATAACTGCCACAAATGGTAGACTCAATAGACAGGAACATTAAGAGAGTTATTATAATTGATTCCAGACACTCGTAAAATTAACTAACAGAAAATATTGAAAAACAAATCCAACTTTTACAAATAAAAAATTTAAAATGTGAGATGACAAATACATTGGATGGGATTAATAACAGATCCAATATTAAAGAAGAAAAGATTCTTGAACTTAAAACACAGCAATAGAAATCTAAAATAATCTAAAATCTAAAATAAAATACAGTAAAAAATTAAATAAATAACAATAATAATAAACAGAGCATCAGTAAATGGTGATATAAGTGATGTAATAGACATGTAATGAATGTCCCCAAAGGATGGAGGGAGACAAAAATTATTTGAAGAAATAGTTTTCTATTTGAAGAAATTTGAAAAAAAACCTCTTAAGTCTGCATACCCGTAATCTCAACAAACTCTAAACACAAGAAATACAAAGCAAATGACAGTAAATCATACCATCACCAAATTGTTCAAAATCATTGATAAAGAAAAATACTTTTTAAATGACCAGTAATGAGCCAAAAAGCTCATTAGTTACAGAAAATCAAGTATGACATCAGATTTCTTGTGGCAAACCATGCAAGTAGAAAGCAATGAGGAAGATCTTAAAGGCATGAAAACAAATGAAAATTATCAACGTGTAATCCCTAACCCAACAAAAATATATTTATTTTTTTCCAACAAAAATATATTTTAAAAATAAAATAAAAGTGAGAACATTTCTGGACATAAATCTTGAAAGAATTCATTCATCAGCAGCAGACTCACATAACAAAAACTAATTTTTTTGTTTGTTTTTATTTTTTAAATGAATGTATAGTATAATATTAGTTTCAGAGATAGAGTTCAGTGATTCATCAGTCTTATATAACACCCAGTGCTCATTATATCACATGCCCTCCTTAACAGCCGGCACCTAGTTACCCCATCCCCCTACTCCCTTCCTTTCCAGCAACTCTCAGTTTGTTTCCTATGATTAAGAGTTTCTATGGTTACATCTCTGATTTCATCTTATTTTACTTTTCCCTCCCTTTCCCCATGCTTCTCTGTTTTGTTTCTTAAATTCCACATATAAGGGAAACCACATAATTGTCTTTCTCTGACTGACTTATTTCACTTGGCATAATGCCCTCTAGTTCCAACCACTTCATGCAAATGACAAGATTTCATTTTTTGATGGCTGAGTAATAGTTCCTTGTATATATATATACCACATTTTCTTTATCCGTTCATCTATCAGTGGACATCTGAGCTCTTTCCATAGTTTGGCTATTGTAGACATCGCTGCTATTCACATAGGGGTACAGGTGCCCCTTTGGATCTCTACATTTGCAACTTTGGGGTAAATACCTATTAATGCAACTTTCTGGGGCCATAGAGTAGCACTATTTTCAACTTTTTGAGGAACCTCCACACTCTTTTCCAGAGTCACACAACAAAAATTTTTAAAGGAAGTCCTTCAGACAGAAGAAAAATGTTGGGACGCCTGGGTAGCGCAGTTGGTTGGACGACTGCCTCCGGCTCAGGGCATGATCCTGGAGTCCCGGGATCGAGTCCCGCATCAGGCTCCCAGCTCCATGGGGAGTCTGCTTCGCTCTCTGACCTTCTCCTCGCTCATGCTCTCTCTCACTGTCTCTCTCTCTCTCAAATAAATAAATAAAATCTTTAAAAAAAAAAAAAAAAAAGAAAAATGTTACTACATAGAACAATGGACATACATAAAGGAAGGACGAGTGCAAGAAATAGTAACTGCATGATCTACTCTCATCCTGAAATTGAATGAAAACAGAGGATCTTTATTTTTGCTGTTTATGGAATATGCCAAATACACTCCAGCCTCTGGGCCTTTGTACTTGCCATTCCCCCTGCTTGGGAACTCTCTTACCTTCTTTCCCCAGATTTAAGAATGAATTGTTCCATTCCTCCGTGCAGGTATCCTTTGTTCTATCATCATTTCCTTAAGGAGACTTTTCCTATCTGAAATAAAATAACACCCCATGTAATCTCCAAAGTTTTATTCTTTTTTATTTTACATCACTTGTCACTTCAACAAATTATCTTATATGTGACTTAACATTCTCCTCTCCATTTTTTTGACCGGGCGAGTAGTAACACTATGTGTTCACTTTATGAAGATTCATCCAGATGTGCACTTATCATTTTAACACTTTCTATGTGTGTGTTACACAATAATAAAATGTTTTAAAAATAAAATAAAAACACAGTGAGACACCACCATAAAGTCATTAGAATGGCTAAAATGATAAACACTGAGTTTACCAAGTAGTGATATAGATATAGAACAACTGGAATTCTCATTCAAGATTTAAGATTGTCAGGAGCACTTGAAAATTAACTGTCATCTCTTATAACTGAAAACTTGTCAATATGTGGCCATTTCCCCCAATGAATTAAAACATATACTCATATGCTTCGAAGCTTCCCTCAGGATAGCTAAAAACTGGGAATAATTCATCAAAAGGTGAATATTAAGAATTCAATGAAAGGGGCCCCTGGGTGGCTCAGTGGGTTAAGCATCTGACTTCAGCTCAGGTCCCGATCTCAGGGTCCTGGGATTGAGCCCTACATCAGGGTCCCAGCTCAGCAGGGAGCCTGCTCATCCATCCCCTTCTGCTCCTCATATGCTCATTCTCTCTCTCTTTCTCTCTCTCTCAAATAAATAAATGGAATCTTAGTTTAGTGGAAAAATACATAATATCTACATGATTAAATTCTACTCAACAATAAAAAGAAACAACTGACACACAAATATGAATAAATCTAAAATGTATTATGCTGAGGGAAAGAGGCCAGATGCAAGGAAATGAATATTGTATTATTCCACTTATTTAAAATCATATAAACTATAAAGTAATCTATAGTGACAAGAAGCAGGTTGACAGATTGTGTGTGTGTGTGTTGTGTGTGTTGTGTGTGTTGTGTGTATTTGCTAGCAGAAGGACATATGGACTGCAAAAGGGTGTGAGGAAACTTTTGGGATAATATAAACTATTATATGTTTTGATAGATCTATGAACAAGCAGATCTTTTAGAATGCACTAACTCTGCCCCTTTTTTTTTATGTTTTTTAAAATTTATTTATTTATTTACTTGAGACACACACACACAACACACACACAGTGGGAGAGAGCATGAGAGAGGAGAAGGTCAGAGGGAGAAGCAGATTCCCCTTGGAGCTGGGAGCCCTATTTGGGACTCGATCCTGCGACTCCAGGACCAAGACTGGAGCTGAAAGCAGTTGCTCAACCAACTGAGCCACCCAGGCGCCCTAAGCTATTCCCTTTAAATGAATGAAGTACACTGCATAGAAATCATACCTCATTGAAGTTCCCTCAGAATTTTGTTTTCCTTGATACTTCCTTATGGAGGGTTTCTATCTCTTGCACTTTTACTCTTTTTTCCATGCCTTTATCCAGTCTCAATACTAGAAAGACACAATACATTATCCACAGAACTTCCTCATCTTTGGCCTCAGATTATTACTAGCTCAGGTGAGAAGCTTGAATGTGCACTAGTCAAGTTATTTTCTCTCAACACTTCTGCTATGCTAAGAAACTTATTTCCACAGCTTCCAATATATGACTCTGCCTGGGTTTAGCTTCCCCACTTCACTGGGGAAATGAAGTAGCAATATGCTAGTAATGGATATTCACTGACAACGAGCAATTACCATTCAGAGCCACAAGGATCAGACTGAATTCCATCACCTGAAGCCTTCCTTCTGCTATGTATGTGAAAGCCATAAAAATGGTAATTTGAAAAAAGGCCGGATTTAGTAAGTTTGGGGAAGGGGCCTGCTCTGGGGGCATTATTATGTAATGAGAGTTTGTTCTCGAAAACGTAAGGCTTTTGACTTGGAGTATCATTTGCCAAATGTGGACTCTCACTGGCATGCTCTGTGAAGACACTGCCGCGCAATCATACAGTTTTCGCTATGATGAAACGTGTTGCACGGCGGCAGACAGACTTTCCTCTCCATTTCACGCAGTCCTATAAGACGCCTGATCAGTTTGGTGCTTCCTACTTTAATCTGCTGGTGATTTCCTTGTGACTGAAAGCATCTTTTATTTGTAAAACACAAATAAACAAAAACATTTAGAGGTCCGTTTCCTTTTACTGGAGCCTCGCTACCGTCTTGTGTATTAAAGGAAACAAACATGATTTTTCTTTTGATGGATACAAAATAAAACTGAGTCACAGAAAGAACAGAGTGAAGGACAGCGAATGCAAGTTTAGAGCCTTGGAACTGGAAGACAAGTTCTGCCAGTTCGCAATGTGACTCTGAGCAAATCACAATCTGTTATCTATTACAATTTTTAACCGTGTTGGTTAAAAAAGGTTCTTAAGTTTCCACAGGGAAAAGAGTATCCTACTGAAAAGATCAGGAGATAATCTACTGTTTTGAAAGAAAAGTCTTACTAACCCATGCAACTGTCAAAGGCTATGGGTGGGCAAAGCCAAGTAAATGCCAGGTAGAATGATAAACCTCTATATTTTTAAGACAAATGTAAATGTAACACCACCTGAAAAAATCAAATACCTTAGACTCACTTAAAGCAATTGTGAATTGACAGAAACTAATGATTGCAATCACCCTGGAAATTAATGAGTGCTACGTAGAGTTCCTTCTCTGATTCAGCGTGAACTCTGCAGAACCTCATTCTATAAAATGATGAGAGGTAATTCCTAACTTATTTACATAATCTTACTTTTCAGGAGTGATGGAAGTGATGGTTAAAATATCACTTTGACAGCAGATTGAATTCTTTTGAACCTTATTTACCACATAGGTTAATCTTATTCTGGATTATTTTGTTTTATACCAGTGTAATGATCCCTCATTTTATCAACACAACAATGTATTTTCTAATATACTTTCAGAGTGACTCCTGCAAAGTCAGGCCAATTATTTCATTGGATTTAAAGGGATGCTACAGGCAAGACTTCCCAAATAAGAGAGCATGTTCAAGAGCATTCGCGGGCTGTGAACTCAGATTGATGCTGGACTGATTCCCAGCTCTAATGTACACTTTATGTACACTCATGGATCAAACACTCTGCTTCATCCAGCTTGTTTCCTTACTTGTTAAGTAGGACAGCAAGTACTTACCTTGTAGGGTCATTGTAAAATTAATATTTGCAAATTGTCTATAATATGGTAGGCTCTCAATAATGCTAGTTCTCCTCTTAGGCCATGGAAGACAGATACTTCCTAGCTACTTTTCAATGCTCCTTCTTCCCAATATTGTTTTACTGAATATAACATCTATATTTGTGTATCCACTAATTTGCTACAAATACTGATTACTGTTGGCAAGATAAATAAGTCCCTTAGGACTCTGTAAAATTTCTGCAGGACAGAAAAGAACTACTGGTCCTCATGTTTCTAGAGACACAAGATGCCTAGTGTACCCAGCATGTTATTTATTGCCCAATGAGGTAATCCAGGCTTAAAACCTTCAGTGTCCCCTTCATGGGAGGGGTTGTGCTTTGTATAATCAGTAAATAACTTGGCAAACTGTTAAGATTACATTAATCCTTCAAGGCTCAGTTTGCTCTAAATGTTTTGGGGAAAAACGTCTTGAGGCTTCATTAGAATAGTGAATGTATTCTTTCTGCAAGACCCGAGAAATCTTAAAAAGACTATGCTAGAAAGAGAGCATGACCTCCAAAGTGTGTTTCTCTTGTGAAATCCAAAGATTCAGAAAAGCAAAAAAAATTTTTTTTCCTTTCCCCCCTCCCTCCCTCCCTTCCTTCCTTCCTTTCTTCCTTCTTCTAACCAACAATTTTGAAAACATAATGTACTCAATACTGTTCTACACTGAAGATACAGTCAGACACAAAATAGATGGGGAGTGATATAGGGGAATCAGGAAGTGGGAATTAGAATTACAAATGGTAATAAATGCTGTGGAGAAAAATAAAGAAGGGTCTGTAGGGATAGGTTGCTTTTGCTGCTTTTTTATAAAGTGTAGATGGGAAGGCTTCCCTGAGACAACAATATTTGAGTTGAAGTGTAAGAGGGTGAACTGTAGGAAAACCAGGGAAAGTGCATTCTGGAACTTATAGATGAAGAGAGCGTTCTTTTTGAACTTCATCAGGAAGGCCGGATGGCTGGACTGAGTGAGGAAAGGAGTTTGGTAGATGAGGTCTAGAGTTAATGATGAACCAAATCCATTGAGGTCCCACAGGCCTTTGCACTGACTACAGTTTTTATACAGAACAAGGTGGGAGGCTAAGAAGTCTTTTGTGCAGTACAGTGACCTGATGTAATCTGATATGTTTTAAACTGTCTCCTTGATTTGTCTTTTGAGAATAGACCACAGGGGGACTCTAAGTGGGAGCAAGACCATTCCACAGACAATTGCAAACATCAGTGATGACTTGTACTTCAGTGGGGGCAGAAGATTTGGTGAAAAGTAGTAAGATTCCACATTTTTTGAAGGCAATTATTAAAGAATAAGCTTTTGGTTTGATTTTGGAATATGAGATAAAAAGAAAAGTAAACTTTGCTTTTAGTAAGTAGAGGGTTGAAGTTCACATTTACAAAGACTGAGGGTTGTAATGTTTTTATTTGAGTAGTAGGGACATTTCAGATATAAGATATTAGACATCCAAGTGAAGATACAAAAACTGTGCATTGACTTTATCCTGAAAAGGTTATATGTCCACTTAAGAAGTAAATATTGCAGTAGTCTCTAAAACAACATTCTTGGCATTAGAGACTGTAATGCCAACAATGTTGTTTTTAGATACTGTTTTGAATTTTCAGTAAAATGGTTAAGTATCTTAAGAAGACTGAAATCTCCAAAGCATCTCTTATTAGGGGCTCTACAACCCATCCAGTATAGAAATGTATAGGACTTAAGTATAAAATTTGTAAAATTAATCCAGGGCTTAACTCCAGGGACATTTTACCTTGACCATACAATCTGCCTTCTTGCATAAGAGAAGAAAGACAACTAACATTGAGCTCCTACTCTGTGGCTGAAAGTTTATGAAGCTGACAGCTTTTTGATTTTCATAAGAACTGTATGAGTAAGAAATTACTCTTTCCATTTGAAAGTTAAGGGAACATTCACAAATTAAGAAGCTTACCCAAAGAGACACAGATAAACAGAGTTAAGATTCAAATCCAAGGGCTGGCCCTTATAATATATTTAATTTATTTTTTGTTATAATTTTTGAAACTGCAATGCTAAAACCTTTCCCATTTGGCTGCCTACAGAATGATGAAACTAACCATACAGAATTAGACATAAGCCAACCACTCACACTAAATTGAGAAAGATTCATGGTATTGAGTGGGAGTTAAAATGTGACTCTTTGGGGTGCCTGGGTGGCTCAGTGGGTTAAAGCCTCTGCCTTCAGCTCAAGTCATGTTCCCAGGGTCCTGGAATCGAGGCCCGCATCGGGCTCTCTGCTCAGCAGGGGGCCTGCTTCCCCTCTCTCTCTGCCTGTCTCTGTGCCTACTTGTGATCTCTGTCTGTCAAATAAATAAATAAAATCTTTAAAAAAATATATGTGACTCTTCTTTTCCTTATTACAGGCTTACAGACTGGGCTTCGGATATTAGAAAACTTGGCATTATCAAGGAACCAGTGTCAGAGAAGTTTCAATCTACTATTCACAGACAATTTAATTTGTGTATTCAAGATTTGTTCCACAGAGAATCTCTCCCGGTTCTTTTCTTCTCCCACAGGACCTTAATTGTTCTAGCACCTCCATGTGGTGCTTCTCCAGCCATGACTCAAAGACTTTAAATGACTGTATTTATTTTAAGAAAAACTTTAGTGCCTATAAAAACAGCATGTTCACCCATAGCACATCTGTTCTCCCTCTGAGTTTTATATTATCGCTTTGCCAGAGGTTTTACCTACTATTTGGAGGAAGCTTGGTTGCTCTGATTCAACTAGATCCTTATCTGCACTGAGTATAATTAGATTAAACACGTAGGACAAAGGGATATATATGTATAGTTGTATGATCTTTGCCAGTTTCTAGACTCCTCTGATTCCGAAGGTCTTCATCTGTGTAAAGTAAACACTCATCTCTGCATTGCAGGGGTGTATGTTTCTTTACTATGCAAAAGCTTTTTCTTCCCTTTGGGTTGAACAGTGTCCTTCCTTGGTATTTTCCTTTGGTTATACTTCAGATTAGTGGTAGATTATTGTTTTCTTCTATTTCCATTGGCACTCAAATCCATGCACTGGATGCCTGTTTGCTTGCCATTATTATTATTATTATTATTATTATGTTCATTTGGCCACTGTATAAATACATTATTAGTTTTTGATGTAGTGTTCAATAATTCATTAGTTATGTGTAACACCCAGTGCTCATCACAGCAGCTGTCTTATATTGCATTTTCTTCATTCAATACTCTCACAGACTTAAGTATTGAAAATGAAGAAAAATAGCTGAGTATTTTTGGTGGAATATGTATATTGGCATCATATTTTGAGAAATGACTCCATCTTATCCTAACATGTGCTTTTCTAGTCAAATACCTTGGCTAAATTTAATGATTGTGTCATTACTTTAATAGGTACCACTTTAGTAATAGTGAGATCATATTAATTATAAAGCATGGGTGTATCAGGTAAGGTTTGGTCTACTATGGAGTCAAACAATTCTCTAAAATCCCATATAAGTTAGCCAGTCTTTCCCCATCTTTTAATTTTGCCATCTGAGGTATGCCGCCTCCAAGGTTATGGCAGCCGGGAAGGAGAGATGTAAGAGATTCTTAACTATACCTGCCAAGAAGTGACACATTAATTCTGCTCACAGTTCGTTGACCAGGAGTAATAACATGGCTCCACTCTAGTTGTAAGGACATTCAGTGACTACCAAATTTCTATTTCTCCTCAATAATTGAGTATCAGTTCCTCTATATGCCATCTGGATTCTACCGCTTCAAGGAGGCCAAATCCCAGCCTGGCGATACAGTATCTTACAAAATTTTACAGCAAACACTAAAATCCTAACAAAGAAATTCGTAGCTGGAACATAATATCAGCAGAAGTTAACTTATTTTAGAATAAGAAGAGTACACAAATATAAATGAGCTTATGTTTAATGACAAGAAACACATTATCCTCCTTCCTAATAAATATGCAAAAAAGTATCAATGCTTTTATAATTGTGCATCATGGGATTTTTTTTAGTAAATAATAACTCTTAATAATTCATTAACCTCCATTAACACTGAGCTATCACTAAATAGTAATATTTCTAAGTATAAGAGCTTTAGTTGCTAGAGAAATACCTTGCTGGCAAGCTCTGCATAGGCACTTAACATTTTTTAAAGTAGATTTCTTAAAGTCACAAGAATAGATTTCTGAAATCTCAAAGACTGTGGGGCTTCAACGTTGAACAATGATGTCTAGACACCAAACTGGGCTTTCTTCTGAGGCTTTTGTAACTTTCAAATAAAGACAACCCACAAATTGATTGTCTCTAAACATTTGGAATCTTCTAAAATAATAAAGATTGGACAAAGACCATCGCAAAATAACTGAACAATATTTGAAGGGTAAAGATAAGAAGGAAAACCAGGAAATGCTTGTTTGGTCTCTTTAGTGATAGTGACTTGTTTGGAATTTTTTTTTTTATTATTATTATGCTCAGCTAGCCAACATATAGTACATCATTAGTTCTTGATGTAATGTTCAAGGATTCGTTAGTTGCATATAACACCCAGTGCTCATCACAGCACTTGCCTTAAAGTGAATTCACTACAAAGATGTTTTGTCACTGGCACTACACACCCAAAGAGGTCATAGTGAAAGTGAGAGATGAAGCAATTTGTGGATAACTGCAGAAAACAGCCCAGATGATATGCATGTGTCTATGAAAATATGCTTTATGTAATATGCATAAACAAGCATTGTGCATCTGTTACAGCCCAAAAGATTATGCGAGAGATTGTTTTTGTGTTTTTTTGCTAACAACCTATTTTTCTTTCTCACATTATTTTTAAATTACAATTGGATTTTCTTTTGGTTATAAAAAATTACATGTTTACTACAGAATATTTGAAAAATAAAGAAATGCCGGGGGAAAAAATAAGAGCTACAAATAAATATTTCAAGAATGAATGTTTTGATTTGTTCACTTCTGATTTTATTCTTAAGAATTTATCAATATGTCAAAATTCACATCATACTGTGTGTGTCTGATACATGATGCATGGTTATCAAACATGCTTTTTAGTGGCTTTGTGATATACACAAACACATAGACATCCATAATGGTATTTAACAGTTCTTATTCTGGATGATTGAGCTATATCTAAATTCTTCACCATTGTAACAAACACTACACTAAATATCTAAATATGCGTCTTTATCCATAAATCCTATTTGTTTCCTGAGCTATATTTTTGCCCTAAACTGTTGTTTTTGACTCTAAGTATTGCCAAACGGCAGTGGCATTGTATAAAATAATCAAAATGATGTTTTCATTCTTTTACGCTGCAGAACGATGTACATTGTTCATAGCATTTTGTTTATTGGTGTTGCACAATGAATATTTGGATTTATAAAGAAAGTTTTGTGGAGGAAGAAGAATCTTACTGAATGGAGAAACTCAAGGCACTTCCTCCATCAGCAGGCGCTGCAGACACAGCAGGGAATAATGGAGCAGGGAGTATGCACACTCAGGAGAGGCAAATGCTTTTAGGCTGGGAATGTATTCCTTCTAGAAGACACAGTGAGGAACTTCAATGGTAAGGTGAGAAAACAACTCTGATTCATAAGATGTGAAAATCAATTCACATTTTAGTGAAGGAAATTATTGAAGATATTCTTAAGAATAAAAAATACTGCAGAAGTGTTTAGGGTTCTAATATGATTGGAGTATAAGGTTTAAGAAGCATTTTTAAGAAATGGGATTTTTTTTTTGGATCATAAGATGGCCCAATCAATACTCGCTAAGGGAAAAGCAGAATATTGGGGAACATGAAATATTACTCCAGAACTATAAATGTGTTCAATTATTCATTCCAATTCCACATGTCTTGTCAATGTTTTAGTGAGGTGCTGTGCTAGACAATACAGATACAAAGACTAACAAGAGACAATTCACATGCTGTAAGGATTTAGGGTCAAGTGGAAGGAGAAGTAATTATTTACAAAGCTTATTATTATTTTTATTTTTTTATTTTATATTTATTTATTTTATTTTTATTATTTATTGTTTTATAATAATGATAATAATGAGATATAACCATGTAAGTCATAGAGAAATAACGATGGAGGTCTCAGATTGGAGCAAATCAAAAAACATAAAAATCTTTTGAGGAGACGTCAGAGTCAATGCAGGTGACATTACAGGGGTCACTTGAAAGGTTTATAGGAATGTATCAAGAAGAAAGTTTTCCCACAGGCATTCCAGGCAGTGAGGGGTAAAACCCTGTGGAGTCTAGGAGCCACAGAGGAGAATGTTAAGCCCCAGGGAATCGCACTGGTGTAGGAGGGCTGTGGTTGTGGAATTACACAAACTCGGACAGAAAGCTATGTCAGATCCAATTCTGAAAAATCTATGCAAAGTTTGTGTTTTATCAAGTTGTGTCAGAAAGTCAATGGAAATTTTAAGCAGGGAATTAATAAGCAAATAGTGGTTTTGTCCTGTCTCATGTGTCACATAAATACTACTTCTCATATATTCATAGATAAGTAGCTTGTCTAAGTGCTTAGGCTGAAGTCATTTGTAAATACATCCCCCCTGATTTTCTGCCTTACTATATTTATTTCCTGACTTTTGGGAGAAATATTTCAAGTGACAAAATGGATGTACTGCTCTCTAAATAGCTTAATTTAGATGCTCCCACCCCTTACTGTATAGTAGATGATTATGGCATCATATGTAATGAAAATCTACTCAGCTATAAAAAAAATAGCGTGTGTTCACAGACACACACACACAAAAAAACATATTGTGCAAATTATCTTTTTTAATCTAACATATATTGAAATATCAACATGTGTACATGAAGGAATTATATATGTATGCATTTAATGCTTACATATATAATTACAGTACATATCTCTTAGGTAAAATATATAAAGGTAAATAATCATTTGTATAATATGACCCATTTTTGTGAAAACAAAGAAAACCAATAAGAACTTGCAATGTGTTGGGGCTCCTGGGTGGCTCAGTTGGTTGAGCATCTAGCTCCTGGTTTCTGCTCAGGTCATGATCTCATGGGTTATGAGATTGAGCCCTGCATGGGTCTCCACACTCAATGGAGATTCTTTCCCTCTGCCCTTCCCCACCAAACTCTCTCTAAAATAAAAAAAAAAATACATAAATTAAAAAAAAAAAACCTTACAGTGTGTTATATCATTTCTTAGCATCCAAAATTATGCATTTTTGAAAAAACACAGTAAGAGCTACTTAAATTAGTAACCACCAAGGAGTGGCAATGAAGGGTCAGAATTTGAGACTCAGGAAATATTTACTGCTGACATTTCACTCTTTTGTATGTCATTTTATATTTTCATAGATAAGAAATATTTACACTTAAAATTTGCTTTTCTTTTTTCATTATTACCATTAATTAGTATTTACATTGGAAGTATGTATATATGATACCTCAAATTCACTTGTTCATATTCCAAATGGGTTTGAGAAAAATGTGCATGCCAATATTTTAGTAATGGGGTTTTATATGTCTATTGAAACAACCTCATGAATCATGTTATCAAAATTTTCTCTACTCCTACTCATTTTTTGGCTTTATGAACTTCTTAGTTTATGAGGAGTATGTTAAAATATCACCCTATCGTGGCACTATATTAATTCTACTAATTCTCTACTAAATGTTTATTTCACATGATTAAGAAGACTACTGCATGTATAGGACAAATATGTATTCTTGACCATTTGTTCTTTTCATCATTATTGAATGATCTTTTTTCCTCTCCAGTTTTTAGCTTTATAATGTCCTTAACTCAACAAGTGTAAGTTTTGCTATGGACATGAGCAGGTAGAATTCTCAAAAATTGCTGGTGGGAATAAAAATTTTATAACCATCTAAGGAAACTCTCTATGTGAATGGACCAATTAACAGTGGGGTGTCTGTATGTATTCCCTACTATCTGGTAGTTCAACTCTCAGGCATACACTCAACACACAGATGTCTACCTAGACAATGCATATAAGAATATTCACAGTGGCATTTTTATAATATCCCCAAATTGAAAGCATCCCAAATATCCATCAACAGTAAGTGAGGTATACGAACTCCAGTAAATTTATACAGTCGATATTACAGAGCAATAAAAATGAACTCAACCACATGGATGAATCCTACAAATTTAACGTCAAGGAAAGGAAGTAAACCCTAAAAATTACTTACAAGCAATACTAAACCACACAGTTAGAAGTGAGAATAGTATTCAACTTCAGTAATAAAAGAGAGGTAGTGATTGAGAGACTATGTAAGAATGCTTTTAAAAGTTGGCAGTTACTTTTCCTGTGACCTTGCTGATAGTTATATAGGTTTTGTTTTGTGGCAATTCATTTGCCAGCACATATATTTATGTTTTTGTACCTTCTTATATATTTGTAATACTCAATAATAAAAAAAGATAAAATTTTCAAGAAATAGAAATAGATAAATCCTTCCAAATCTATAAAATATATTTATATCACTTGCCAAACCAGCATACTTAATGAGAAAACAGCAAAACATTTCCCAAGTCAAAAACAAGAAAAGTAGAACCCTAACACTATAATTTTATAAACTGTTACTAATGGTGCTATGCAAAGTGCTTAGGAGAATAAAGTTAAAAGTTAAAAATAGATGCATAAAGAATTAAAATATTTACTATTTTAATGGATCCTATAATTACATAGGTGTGACATCCAAGGGAAGAAACTAAAAACTTAACAAGCTAGTTACTCAACAATTAGCACAAACATCAATAGCTTTTCTAGATATCATTTAGAAGGAAAAATGAAAGTCACCAGTTATCATAACAGCAGCAACAAAAATCAAACTCTTAGAAATACAGTAAATAAGAAAAGTGGAAGATACACATATGGAATATTTTAAAGAACTACTGAACAACATGAAAAAATTATAGAACAAATGGAAATAAATACAATATTTTAGATGAAAAGATTCACCATCATAAAGGTTTCAATTTTCTCCAAGTTATTTTATATTTAATGAGACCACAATAAAATGCTGTTTTACATAGACTAATAAGAAAAACTTTGGAAATTTTGAAGTAGAGGAGAAATGGGAGAGAACGCACCTTCCAGATATTGATGCATATCAAGGCACAGTGTGCACTTTTATTAGCAAACAGAAAAGTCGATGTAAATGTATAGAATTTTCAAATATAGACCAAAATATATATAGGTATTTAATATAATGGAAAATCAGCATCTCAACTCAGGTAGGAAAATACTATAATTAACCAATAAATAGTGTTGACAACTGAAATAGCCATTTGAAAACTAATTTTGATCTATGTCTCACATTGCACAGAAGGACAAATTCCAATTAGACTAAACGTCTAAGTACAAAAATAATAAATCTTTTTAAATATGAGCAGAAAACATGGGGAAGTTCCTCTATGATCTGAGAGAGAGAGAGAGACAGAGATGTCTTTCTAATTACGTCTCAGCACCCAGAAAACATAACATAATAAATTGATAAATTTACTGAGACCATGATTTCCTGCAACAATTAGAAAAATGGGTATGTCACCAAAATCATATTTTAAACCTATTTGCAAACACTTCTAGGGAAAGGACTAGACAAATTTAAGTTTGATTTGTTTTGGTCAATGACAATAGCCAACCACTTTCTTCACTGGAGGCATTTGTCAGTTCTGGGCAGGGACTAAGGATCAGGCATGACCTAGGTAGTGAAAGTCTGCTGGGGAACAGAAAAATGATGGCATCTGTGGTGGTTATGAGAGCTGCTGTATCAGCATATTTATTAGAGTAGCCCCAAATGCACACCTGGCTTTCTCCATAAGAGATTTGTTGAGATCTGTGGTATAGCAGACAGCTGGAAGGCTAGGCCTGAGGCATCTAAATGGACAAAGTAAAGTCTCCCAGGTTCTTTGGTACTTAGGAATCAAAGCCCCACTAGACAAGTGGAATTTAGTCAAGTACAAAAGTCTCCTTAAGACATGCTAGATTCAAAAGCCTTGTGGGTGAAGGCCAAGGAGCTAAACTGTAAACTCCCAAAAGGCAAAACCAAATCTGGAAATATTCCCAGCTAAGAAGATAAAAACCATTGCACTCAATAATCAAAAACCCAGAAGACCATTGCTGAGAAATAGGGAAATACCTAGGTAGACAGAATCTTACTAAAACTGCAACAACCCAAGCTAAGCTCAATTCCTGATTGGCTAAGGTTACCATTGTATCACCTTATTTGCCTCACAGAGACAAAAGAACCACTTTCCTTTAAAAAAATAATTTGTTTTATTTGATAAAGAGAACATGAACGAGAGAGAACAGGAGCACAAGGGAGAGGGGGAAGCAGACTCCCCATTGAACAGGGACCCTGATGTGGGGCTCAATCCTAGGACCCTGAGATCATGACCTGAGTCTAAGGCAGATGATTAACCAACTGAGCCACCCAGGTGCCCCAGGAATCACTTTTCCAAGGAAAATAATATTACTGCAGGATCTCCAATTCTCTTACACATATCTCTGACATATAATTAAAAATTTGAAATGTGGTGACAGGAGATTATAAATGATGATTATAATTAAACAATAGAAATAATTACCACCTTTCTCCAAGATTTGTCCTAGCCAGACTGGGCCCAGCAGGGTTACAACGCTGGGTCCATTACCACCCAATGAAAAGTTCTAACTGACAAATTTTGCTTGCTGCTTTTCTATCACAGTGAGTGATGTGTTTTCTCAGAACTTGCTATAGCCTGAAGTTCTTCGTGTCTGGTCATACCATGCTGCTCTACCCGGATACCAGAGAAAGGTTGACTTTAACAACAGGAATATATTTCTTATATTTCTGGGGACTGAGAAGTTGAAGGTCAAGGTGCCAGCTAGTTTGGTGCCCAGTGGAGACCCTCTTCCTCTTACAGATAGTTGCTTTCTGTATGTATCCTCATATGATGGACAGAGGAAGCTCTGGTCCCTTCCCCTTCTTCTAAGGACATTAGTCCTATCATGGGGACACACATTCATGACCTCTTCTAAACCTAGATCCCAAAGGACCCACATTCAAAAACAGTCACATTGAGGAGTAGGGCTTCCACATAACTTTTAGGGGGACATTATTCAGTTCACAGCAGTGACCCCTCCTTCCCTTTCTCCTGTCTCAGGAGTTTGAGTTCTGTCGCAGTCTAAAGGTACTCCCTGTTTACTCCTGCTTCTTCCACAGAAATCTCCCCCAGTAAATATCTTGCACATCTAATTCCATCCTGGCATCTCTTTCTCAGAGGATCCAAATGACTCAGACCATGTAATAAACATCTAAATGAACTATCAGTTAAGCTGGTCTCATTCTTTATATATAATGTAGTGGCTATTTCTGATTTTCAAAGCCATTAAAGCCCCCTGTGGCTAGAAATTGGAAAGCTTTCAGCAATAGATGTGAGGACCAAATCTTCAGAAATGACTTGTTGAAGGCGAGGTGAGGTCAGTGTAGTGTTAATCCTGCCAGTTCTTTTCCTTTTTTTGAGGCATCTTTTTCAAAGAGGCATCCATTTCAAAAACTGCTATCTCAAATGAACTCATTGCCAGCCACATAACTAAGCAGAAAGCCAGGTTCCTACAGAGGAACCTTTGGTTTAGAGATCTTGGTTATTTTTGATAACTGACCATTTGGACCACTGGTTTTGTATTTGCTTTTGTTGTTGTTTTCCTCTCTTTTCTGGAGCTTAAATTCCCACTCTTATAATTTAAATTCACCAATGAAGAATGAGCCCTCAAAACTCTAGGTCCCCACTCCCTACCCCAATAAAAGCATAACTGCAGGCCTGTGTACTCTCTCTCTTTCTTACTCTCTCTGTCTCTCTCCAAGTAACTTCACTGTGTGGCCTCAGGTATGCTATCTAATTTTCAGGTTTTGTAACTAACATATTTTTATTTTTTTTCAAGGTTTCCTGCTGGTTGGTGCTGAAGGGCATCTTTCAATCAAAATAAGACCATGAACACTGATCCAAGTACAACATTGGTTATTGATACGCTGAGATTGACCCAGAACAGTGAGCACTGCAGTGAGCAGTCTATTCACATCATATTTGGCAGAATTCAATTCCCACTACTATAAAATTGAACAGCTCTAAGGTGTCTGACTGAAATTTTCTTGGGCCTTAACGCCACAATGTTCATTTTCTTCCACCATCTGTTAATAGGGACATGCCACCAATTTCCTAGGTTACCAGCCTGCAATCCAATGGTTGTTGCCTCACAGAATTTTATGACATGAATTTCCAGAGACCTAACCTTCGCGTCAAGAGATGACATGGAAACAGCGATGCAGACACACAAGTCAACCATAACTATGGACTCTGTAAAACAACTTTAGAGTTCCCAATCCACAACTTTTTCCCAATTATTCTTTACCAACTATTGGTATATGTAAACAGTAGTCAGTTTGGTGAGTAAGCTAACACATGGGTTCAGATTATCAACTCAAATACAAATTTGAAAAATATGTTAAGTTTTACTTAAAAACTTCCAGAACACTGGCTACAAAGAGGCTCTCACAAAGCAGAAAGAAATCTTGAATTTCAAAGGCAGATTCCCACATAGTCCCTTTCTGTCTCAGAAATGTGCTTCAGACCCAGAAAAGGTGAGGTTTCTAAGTCAGGTTCATGATGTTCCTCAGACAGCAGAAAGAATTTAAAGAGAGTTGTAGAACTTATACAACATTCCCTTCAAAGCCATGCCTCATAGTTCCTGCATCCTCTTTACTGAAGAGAGAGGATCCTCTTTACTACAGAGAGATCCCGGTGTTTGTGTTTTTTTCTTTTTTCTTTGTTTTGTTTTGTTTTTAGATAGGAAGGGGCAAAGGAAGAAGAAGAGAGAATCTTAAGCAGACTCCACACCCAGTGCGGAGCTCAGTGGGGGCCTCAAACTCATGACGCTAAGATCATGACCTATGCCGGAATCAAGAGTTGGTTGCTTAACAACCTGAGCCACCCAGGCATTCCCAGAGAGATCTAAGTAAGGGCATTTCCCACATAAGTCTCTTCTTCCTAGTGAATATTATTGATCTATTTACTTGAAGGCCAAGATGACAAGGAGATTAGACTTGGTCCCCTGCCTTCTTTTTGTCTCTCTCACCTGTCACCTCTCCAGAGAATGAATGGATCGAGGTTAACTGGCTTAACCCCATTTGCCTGGTGAGTAATAGGTCTAAGAATGGGGGTTGAAAAATAAATCCAAAGGGAATGGCTAAGAGGAATGAAGAATAGATTTTGAATAAATATTAAGGATAGAAGACTGGGAATTCATTGGCATTCAATGGCAGTGTGGTTTGTTTACAAGCAATAATACCTGGACTTCATACTTAGGTGGCAATGGTGATGATTCTTATTCTTGTTGTCGTTCTTCTTCTCCCCCTTGCCTTACCCTCTTCCCCTTCCCCTCCCCTCCTCCCCACTCC
The DNA here is from genome assembly GCF_020171115.1 of Neogale vison. Taxonomy (NCBI): domain Eukaryota; kingdom Metazoa; phylum Chordata; class Mammalia; order Carnivora; family Mustelidae; genus Neogale; species Neogale vison. The sequence continues at coordinate 91,543,857 of NC_058093.1, read as the reverse complement.
TCTTCTTCCTTCTTATTTGTCTTCTTTTTCATTCTTCCCTTTTTTCCCATTTTCATCTCCTCCTCCTCTTTTTCCTTCTTCTTTTTATTACTTTTCCCACACTATTTAACATCTCTTAACTTAAGCTTCTTCAACAGTAAAATAGTGACAATATTTTTCCACAGGATTCTTGTGAGGATCTAGATAGGCAAATTATGTGAAGGTGCCTAATACCTTGTAGGAGTACATTAAGTCTTAGATATTTTCTTTAAAAAAAAAGAAGATAATTTTTGTTGTTGTTAGTTTCCATTTTTAGTGTACATAACACAGAATCCCAAATATTTGCCTCCTATTCCTGTGTGCTTTACCAGTTCTCAAAGTGCATTTTATGTTCCTCTTGAGGAAAATGTAGTTGGGTTTACGGACTACAGAACTTTAAAGACTAAAGAGGTCAAATGTCAACACTATTGCAGACAATTTCTATTAAACTAAGTTAGATGTATATGGTATTTTCAACTAATGTTACCTCTCTAAAAACTAGGACAACTTTAGGCAAATTATACTTTATAAATTAGGGGCCAGGAAAAAAGCCAAATAGTTAATTAGCTTCATTTTAGGTCTCACCCTTTTTCTATAGGTAATAGCAGTATTTGTGAGTCTTGATAGTACATATAGAGCTATACCTAAGAAGGCTCTTTCTCAGGATATGCAACTGTCCTACTAAATAACATCATCCGACTCTTCTAGAATGAAATAAAAAAGAATCTCACTTGTTATCACTGATGGACATATGTCAGACAGTAATGTCACTAAGGGCATTGTTGCAAAGTCTCTAACCTGACAACCGTCCTTATGCCATAGGGAACAATAAAAGGCAGTGCACGAATTGCATATCAGATTGCTACTGTTTTCCAGAAACACTCTTCCTAGATTGAGTCACTTTGAAAAGGAAGTAGTCTCTATAGGCACATGCATTTTTCATATGCACACATACCTGTTTTGAATCTTGTAATCCTACTCAACTAATAAATTTTCTATCGAGTAATAGGATGTCCTCATGATTATTAGAAAAAAAGAAACTAAAAATATACACTGCACTCTCTCATGCGGGGTCTTCAAGAATTCCAACACAATGTTGTGATTCACTTTGGGTCTATGAAAGGAGTTTATCTTTGAATCAGTCTTAGCTCTACTAATTTTGCACTGATTTCAAGCTACAGTGGACTTCAAGTTATTTCCTTGCTTATTATACTTTAAATCTCTTAAAATGAAAACTTTTTCATGGCAGGAATCTCACAAAAAATAAAATTTTATAATTTCTTTTCTTTTCTTTCTTTATTTTCTATTTTTTTTTTCTGAGTTCTTGGATCCTCTATAGACTTCAAATCATTGGTCTCCTGGTAAATGATGTTTTTCTGATGAGTGTAGCATCAGAGTATTGATTAACTGTGGTATTTCGGTGTCATGATAAGGAAGCCATGTTCTTTAGAAGAAATGAAACTAAAATATGCTAACAACTCGGGCTTTCCATTGGACCCCATGTTTTTATTGTTTTATTTTAAAATTTAGTAGTATTTACTTTTTTAAAAAATTATTTATTTTTTATAAACATATATTTTTATCCCCAGGGGTACAGGTCTGTGAATCGCCAGGTTTACACACTTCACAGCACAGCACAGCAGTATTTACTTTTAAAGAAGTTTTGTATTTACAGAAAATGGAACTGTTGGTGCAAAGGATTCCCATATACTCTTTCTCCTCCCTCTCAGGTTTTCCCTTATTAATATCTTGCATTAGTGTGGTACATCTATTATAACCTGTGAACTGATACTAATATACTACTAATTAATTGAATTAGTTAATTAATTAACTGAATTAACTGAAATCCAGAATGTCCATAGGGATTCAATTTTTGTGTTGTCCAGTTCTACGGGTCTTGACAAATGCATCATGTCACATATCTACCATTACAGTGTTATAGAGAATAGATTCACTGCTGTAAAAATCCTCTGTGTTTCAAGTCTTCATCTCTGCTCTCCTCTAAACCCTGACAATCACTGATCTCTTTACCAACTCTATAGTTTTGTCTCTTCCTGAATGTTCTATAGTTGGAATCACAAAATCTGTAGTGTTTTTACTGTTTTAATTAAGCAATATGCATTTAAGTTTCCTCCCTGTCTTTTCATGGCTTTAATTGATTTCTTTTTATTATTCAATAATATTCCATTGAATGAATGTACCAGTTTGTTTATTCATTTCCACTTTTGAAAGACTTCTTGGTCACTTACAGTATTTGGAAACTATGACTAAAACTGCTATAAACACTCATGTGCAGGTTTTTGTGTAGATAAATTTTTCAGCTCATTTTCAGCTCATACCTAGGAACATAATTGCTGAATTGTATAAGCCTATGTTTAGCTCTATAAGAAACTGCCAAACTGTCATCCAAATGGCTTTTCCATTTTGTATCCCCAACATCAGGGAATGAGAGTTTCTGTCATTCCACATCTTTATTAGAATTTTGCATTGTCAGATTATTTTTGGATTTTACCATTCAAAAAGGTGTATAATGGTAACTTCTTGTATTTTTTCCAAGTTTGCAATTCCCTAGTGACATATGATGTTGAACATCTTTTAACATTCTTATTTGCCATCTGTATATATTCTTTTACTACATGTCTGTTCAGATCTTATACTCATTTTCTAACTGAGGTGTTAATTTTCTTATTGCTCTATTTTAAGATTTCTTTGTATATTTTGGATACAAGTTTGTTACACATGTATTTTCTCCCATTTTTTGGCTTGTCTTTTCATTCTTTAAACCATGTTATTTTGCAAAGTAGAAGTTCTAATTTTATTGAAGTGTAATTTACCAAGTTCTTTATTTATGGATCATTTTAGGTCTTATATCTAAAATGTCACTGCAAAAACCTAAGGCTACCTAGACTTTTTCCTAAAAAGTAAAAACTTTTGTCTCCTGAAAGTTTTGTGGTTTTGTGTTTTACACTTAGGTCTATGATCTATTTTGAGCTAATTTTTATGAAAGGTGTAAGTTCTGTGTATAGATTCATTTTCTTTGCATGTGAATGAAAAGTTTTTCCAGCATTATTTGTTAAAAAGACCATTCTTTCTCTGTTGAATTATCTTTGCTTCTTTGAAAATGTTGGTTGACTATATTTGTGGGTTTATTTCTGGGCTCTCTATTCTGTTTCATTAGTCTCTCTTTTTTTTTTTTTTTCCCTTAACTTACCAATAGCACATTATCTTGATGTCACTTGGCCATGGTATATTAATTCTTTTTATACATTGTTGTATTTGATATGTTGTGATTTTGTGGAGGTTTTTGCACCTACGTTCATGAGCTAAATTATATTTCCTGTCTGTAGATTTTAGGGTAATGCTGGTCTCACAGGATGGTTTAGGAAATATTCCTTCTGCTTCCATCCTCTGTAGGAGATTATGGAGAACTAGTAGCATTTTTTTTTCCTAAATGTTTTAAAGAATTCACCAGTGAACCCATTTGGGCCTAGCACTTTCTGTTTTAGAACTTCATCAACTATCGATTCAATTTTTCTAGTAGATGTGGCCTTGTTCAAGTTATCCATTACTCTTTGTGTGAGCTTTGAAAGATTGTATCTTTCATGAAATTGGCTCACTTTATTTAAGCTATCAAATTTAGAGTCATAGTGTTTTTCATATTTCTTTATTATCCTTTTAATGTCCATGGGATAAGTAGTGGTGGGTCCTCTTTCATTTCTGCTATGAGTAATTTGTCTTCTCTTTCTTTCTCGGTTAGATGTTCATTTTATCTTCTGGCCTTTTTTTTTTTTTTTCTTTTTTCAGACCAGCTATGTATATATATATTTTTTCACCATTTTTGAGAGAAAGGAATGAAAATACATGTTATGGAAGAGTATTCATTTTGTCTTGATTAATCAACAATATGTATGATAAATGGGAAGGAACCTAATAACTGTTAAGAAACCCAGGTGGGCACCATATAGAAATGAGGAGAATCATATTAGCTACCAGGGTTTTGAAGATTTTATTTACTTATTTTTATTTGAGAGAAAAAGTTTAGAAGGTTAGTGAGGGAGAGGGAGAATCAGACTCCCCACTGAACAGAGAGCCTGACTTGGGCCTTGATCCCAGGACCCTGAGACCAAGACCTAAATCAAAGGCAACACTTAACCAACTGTGCCACCTATGTGTCCCTGCCCTTCTTTGCCTTCTAAGATGATTCAGCCTCTATTTTCTGAGCTCTGAATCCTGGGGGTGGGGAAGAAGTAAAATAATCTTTGTTTATTAGCATAATATAAAACAGAAGACATATTTCATATTTTGGAAAATATTGTTACTTACCTATTAAGTTGTTTTAATACTTGTGACTACTCCTAGGGCAAAAGTTTTGATGAAAACAAAATCAATCAATTGTGAATACATTTACAAAGCTTATTGAAAAGTATGTCATTATTACCAAAAGTGACACGTTTCATAAAGCAATCAATAAACAAATATATTTGATATATTTGATAAAATGTTACTGGTACATCTAGAATTATTTCTACATATGTGCTATTTCATGTCATTAATAAAGCCAGTGATTATAAATTAATCACAGAGAGGGAGACCAGATATCTGGTCATTCTTTTTATTGTTGCTTTTATTATTATTATTATTATTTTGGCTTAAGACATCTACAATATTAATGATTATTTCATACATCATTTTATTTTATACTTTTAAGAATTATTTTTATTTATTTAACTGAGAGAAAGGTCACAAGCAGGGGGAAAGGGTGGGGAGGGGCAGAGGGAAAGGGTGAAAAGACTCCCCACTGATTGGGGAGCCTATACAGGGCTCCATGTGGGGCTCTGTCCCAGAACCCTGAGATCATGACCCAAGTCAAAGTCAGAGGCTTAACTGACAGAACCACCCAGGTTCCCATAGATACATCCTTTGAAATCACTCCTAGAAAAACAGTTCTTTCAGCAGATACAGGTTTGTGTGGCTTTTTTAGCAAAAAGCTCTTAGATAAATTTGAATAAGGTAGAATACACATCTAGCACAAAGAGTATGGATTCAAGAAAGACTTCTGATGATAAGAAATGATTATGATTAATTTTCATTTGTATAAATCTTTGCATAAATTAGCCATGACTTACTTAGATTCTTTATTTTTTATTTTATTAATTTCCTTCCTATAGATGTGTGAGAAATAGTGGACTTGAAGGCCTTAGACCCATATTCCAAGACAATATTATATGTAGAATAAGTATTTTATTCAAAGACATTCTTCAGCACCACGCTTGTCAAAAGAGCTCCCAAGAGCAGGTTAACAAAAATTAACAATATATGTCAGGAGAAAGATAGAATCTGAAAGAAGAGAGCAGGAAGAAATGGTAATTAAAAATGAAACAGAGGGGCACTGGGTGGCTCAGTGGGTTAAAGCCTTTGCCTTTGGCTCAGGTCATGATCTCAGGGTCCTGGGATCAAGCACCGCATCTGGCTTTCTGCTGAGCAGGGAGCCTGCTTTCCCCTCTCTCTCCGCCTGCCTCTCGCCTACTTGTGATCTCTGCCTGTCAAATAAATAAATAAAATCTTAAAAAAAAAAAAAAAAAAGAGAGAGAGAGAACAACCTCAGAAGCTGTCTCTCCTTCCTAATGGAGTCAAATCTCCTGTCTGATTCTTGTTAGAATCTGTAGGAAATGTGTGCTAGGTGGTAGGAGGGGTGCATGAGGGAGCAAGCCCACTGTGACTAACTGTGGGGGAGGGGAAGATTCTTGAATGAAGTATTATAAATCTCTACATCATTTGGCACTTAAAGTTTTTCTTTATTTGAATTTCAGCCCTGATAAAAAGTTTGCAATTTCTGTCACAAGAAAATTTCCCATGGCATTTTGTAATGCCCAATTTCCATAGCTGATTTCATGTTTTCAACAGTCTGTCAAACTTCTGGCAGCTGTAACTTTTCTTTTCTGGAACACTGGAAAGACACTGTGTTAGGCTATTATTTTGATAAATTACTGGGCCATATAAGAATTCTGAGAGGCAGGAGAGCAAATTCCTCTGCAGCTACACATCCGAGGCTGGTGGTTAAAGTTTAGGATCTCAGGCTTAGGATTTCTGGGAACAAATGCTTCTCGGTGTCAGATTGTTCTAACCATTCTTCAGTAGAAAGAGTTTAAAAATTCACGTGCTTGAGGTCCACTCTAGAATAGTAAAATAAGAATCTCAGAGATGTTACCTGGGTACACATAGGCACAGATATATTTAAAGAATATTTGATCTTAGTATACGAAATCACATTTGGTTTTAATATATAAGTAAGGCTTAGAATGATTGCTCCAATATATTAGAAAGGAAAAGATCCTGCATTTGATATGACTCAAAGGAGACTGGGAGCTTAGCCCAAGGTTTATCAACCCAACATTGAGTTCTGTCTAGGGGTACTATGTGAACTCTTGGCAGGGTCCACATATTGTTGCTTGAGATGATCCATTGAGGAACTGGGTTTGGAGAGTCAAGGCATCTCCAAAGAAGAAGAAGACCAGGTATTGAGATCAGACTCTATAGTGAGTATCATCGGCATTCCCAATGATGTCCCGCCCACACTGTCATGAATCAACTACACTCCAGAACAGAGGTCTACAAACAATAGTCTGCAGGCCTCACATGGCCTGCTGCCTCTTTTTGCATGGCCCATAGGCCAAAAAGAGTCTTTACATTTTTAGTATTTAAAAAAAGCTCAAGAAGTATATTTTTTGTAACATAGGAAAATGCAATTTCCATAGATAAAATTTTATTGGATCACAGCTATGCTCATCTGTCTGCATATTGTCTATGACCATTTTCACATTACGAGGCAAAGTTGAATAGTTGCTAGAGAGACTGTAAGGCTCATAAAATCTAAAATATGTACAATTTAGACCTTCTATTAGGTTCCTAGCCCTGCCATAACAAATTATCACAAACTTAGCGGCATGAAAGAATAGAATTATTCTATTGCTGTTCTAGAGGCTGAAAATTCAAAATCAAGCTTTTGTCAGAACTATGGAACTTCCAGAGACTCTCAGATTCTATCCTTTGCCTCTTTCAGCTTTTGGTGGTGCCATGTGTTCAGTGGTTTGTGGATGCATTGCTCTAGCCTCTGCCTTGGTTTTCACATGGCCCATCCTCTGGGTACTCCTCACCTCTAAAACAGGCACTTGCCATTGGATTTGGGGATAATCCAGGATGACCTCATCTTAAGGCTCTCCCCTTAATCACATCTGCAAAGACCCTTTTTTCCCAAATAAAGACACATTTAGTTTTCAGTTAGACATAGCTGTTAGGGGGCACTCTCTCTCTTACTAGACACACTTATGGAAAAATTGTGTCCTGGTCTGGAATTTTAACTCTGTTATGGGAAAAGGAGACTCTAGGAGAAAGGGACAGTAGATTATGAGAACTTTTATATTTTGCTAGTGTGAACTCCTGTTTTATTCAAAAGGGACAGGAAAGCTTTTTGGTTACTAGATGATCTTTTTAGACAGTGAAGTGGATGCTTTTAGTAAAATAGAGATTAATCCTGCCTACACATAATCCCTTATTTTGCAATAACTATTCCTTAAAATATTCCATATGTCAGTGAATGATAACTAGTCTAGAGATTTGCCTACAAGAGTCAAGACAGCTTTCAAAAACACCAGTGTATGCAAATAGTCATTACCATGTTAAGCAGAAGCTGTTATACATAACTGATCTCGCTCGAAGAAGATAACCCACTCAGCCATATTCTCTTTTTATTGCTTTTTATATGACCTCATAAAATTGAATCCTTGCCAAAAATTAGAGGAAGTCAAGGGAAATATGACTAAGTCTCTTAGAATACCCAGAGGGTGTCCTGCTGGCTCTCTAGGAGCACAGAGGTTGGGATAGTATCAAAAGGTGGTGGCATGCCTTCTCCTCACATCCTGAGCCATGGCTCCTTCTGTTAGGCCCCTTTAAGGGAAGAAACACACTTAGTGTTCAATTATCATGACAGCTCTTCAGAGATAGTAAGAGCTCAGACTGGACTTGTGGTGACATTGTGGGCATCTGTGTAACCATAAGCTAGGAATCCTGCAGATGGAGAAAAACAAAAGATAGCTGTGGGCCAAAGGGAAGGGCTGGACCAGCACCCAGAATTCTAGACAAAGGAATCAGGCAGTTTGGATGGCTGCCTTCTCCATGGGTCTGTGATTAAGAGGGTGGAAAGACATTTGGCTTTCTGGCTGGTTGTTGGGTGAGGAGAAAAGGAGTCAGAAATGCCATCTTTACATGGTGTTACTATTAAGGGGTGGAGGGTCCACCCTAGAATTTGGAGGCAGCACTAGGGAGTACCCATCATAATTGAAATTATTAATAATGAATATAAAACAGATTTAATTTTTCTCTTTAAGAGAAAAGGAAATTCAACCTAAGAGATAATCCTTTGTTACTGATCAGATGTAAGAGATAATTGAAACATAACTGAGGGCTTTATAATAGGTCCTAACAAAGATGACACGTTGGGGCCCCTGGTGGCTCATTCGGTTAGGCATCCAGCTTTTGGTTTCATTTCAGTCTGTGATCTCAGGATGGTGGGATCCAGACATGTATCAGACTCCGTGCTCAGTGTGGAGTCTGCATGGAATTCTCTCTCCATCTCCCTCTCCCCAAATCAATCTCCCCTAAAAGTAAATAAATACATTTAGAAAAAAAGAAGAAGAAGAAGAGGAAGAAGAAGAAGAAGTCGTCAGAACTTGACTGTTAATGAGATTGTTTGGATGAAGGAGTCAATAAAAAGCACTGATATCTGATTAAATTCATAGCATCATCTGAACATTCAAGCACAGGGTATCCTAGCCCATTGACATAACTCTTGACAGTTTTGTTGTTGTTTTGGGGTATCATTTTAACAGGACCCATAGATGAAAATGAAGGCAAGTATTTACTGGTATCATTTTTCATTTGTTTGTCTGTTTGTTTGTTTTTTGCCTAAGAGCAATGAAGAAATCTAAAAGAAGCTGTTCTTTTAAAAAATTATTTTTCTTTTAAAAAAATTATTTTTCTTTATTTTTCTTTCTTTCTTTTATTTATTTTCAATATTCCAAAATTCATTGTTTATGCACCAAACCCAGTGCTCCATGTAGTATGTGCCCTCCATAATACCCACCACCAAGCTCTCCCAACCCTCTACTGCCCTCCCCTCCAAAGCCCTCAGTTTGTTTTTCAGATTTCACTGTCTCATGGTTTGTCTCTCCCTCCTATTTCCCCCAGCTCACTTCTCCTCTTCATCTCCCAATGTCCTCTGTGTTATTCCTTATGATCCACAAGTAAGTGAAACCATATGATAATTGACTCTCTCTGTTTGACTTATTTCACTCAGCATAAGAAGCTGTTTTAATTGTGATATGGTATTCTATATAGAAATATAAAATGGATTAATTTTAGTGGAGTCTTGCTCACGTAAGTTAAATAATCTTTTTCTAGATCTAGCTTTCTTCTTTTTTCTATCCAAACATTATTTTTCACAAGATAAACATCTTTATTTTCTTATGTAGGCATTTGTTACAAGACATTCCAGAACTATAGTGATAGTTTTAGAAAGATGCAGGCCTGGTTTTTCTACTTCCTGTTGAAGAAAAGAACATAAAAAAGTAAATGAAATCTCTGGCTTGTGTTGCTACCTGGGCTACAGGACAAGGATCTCTGCCCCAATGCCACTTAACAGTGAATAACCTAGACTTCCTAAAGGCACATTGTCCCCAATCATGGGGACCATGACACACTCTCGTGGTGAGGATGAGATGTCATTTGAGTGAGGATTCTTTCTGTCATTCTCAAGCAGGAAATTAGATCTGATTCAGACTGGGATAGGAAAAGAGTTTTTTCTAGTTAGCGTATGGGTACGTTGAGCCTCATTCTTGGACATGTAGATTCTGGAAGAATTTGCAGTGACTGAGGTGAGCTGGCCCTGCCATGGGAAACAGCCTAGGAAGGTGAGGATGAATATAAAGAACAAAATCAGAGAAGGAAGACACTTACTGATTCCTCTATTAAAAGAATTGGGGGAGGTAAAAGAACAGCTCATGCCGGATGTTTGTATAGAATGTTTGGTGAATAGGTAGAGTGAAGCAAGGAAACTTGAGAGGCTGCTAGAAACTGTGGGGTGTGAGAGTTAGTGATGCAGGAGAGGTGGTAGAGAAGTACTACCCGTGTTTATGTTGGATCTCTTTGGCATTCGCTAGGAAATGCCTGAAAAATACAAATGATGAACAAGTTGCAATTGCTGGTTGTGCTTCCATGAATGTGTAATTATAGAGGGACAAGGGTCTGTGCTCACATTCAAATAACACAGGACAGATCATCGTGTGAATATATGTGCAACTCAAGGTTTGTTGGTTACCTGGCTTGCTGGTTAATGGCAGTTTTAACTGGGGAGCGTACAACTTTCACTGTGTCTGGATAGAGGATTATTTGACCTTTCTAGATTATAGTAGAGCAAGTTGAGGGATGGACTAGAATTTATTAGACTTCCTAGGAGACTGTGTAGAGTTGATGAGCTTCATTTGGGGAACAATGACTTCTGACAAGTGAGAGAAAGGGTGTTTTGGAGCACTAACACAAAGTGTGGGTGTACGAGATGATGGAGAGACACGTGCATTTCAGTGTGATGTCCCTGCCCAATTAATGTCATATCTTTAGTAAATCATGGTCAAGCTGCATTGGCTGGAGGCTTTTGGAAGCAATAAAAGAGCAGAGCTCTGTTTCAGGTTGGCATCATCAAGGTGGTAGGTGGGTCTGGGATGAACTGAAATATTCTTCAGAGGTTTAAGAACCAGAAGAGGGGGACAAATAAGGAACTAAATTCAAGAATTGGAAGTAATATGGTGGCTTTAGGATTTGCTTGAATTATGTAATCAAGAAATCAAAGCAAGCTTATCTACACTGCGAAAGGGTTAAAACAGCCCAATTATAACAACAACAAAAGGAAAACAAAACAAAGCCAAAACAACAACAACAACAACAACAACAAAAACTTAGAGTGAAGAACCCCAGGGAACAGAGGCACACAGAGAACAAATTACTTTCCATGGAAGGAAATAAGCGTAGGATGCAATTAGTTCAAAGAAGATTAAAGCATAGACTCTCTCTTGTAGTTAAAATAAAGAAAGAAAAATAAAGCGGCAGAACCCTTAGGTGTAATGGGGAATAAATCCGTATCCTGTCTGTAAATGATGTTGTATATGAGTGGGGAGTAATGATTGTTTAAGAAAGAAGGAAAATGAATATTCAAAAGTAAATAGATGAGGAGGTACAAGGTGTAAAGTATATATTTTTTTAAAATAATAAACTGACACACCAAGATCTAGACACTTTTTTCGGTCTTTGCCAATATCAGAAGGAGGCTTCTGAATCGATAACAATGTTTGTTTATTTTGAACATGGGCCAAATAGTACCAACATTTGGGAAAGGACTGTGCATGAAAAAAGAAGACTGGGGAACTAGGAACATATGCTCTTTGTGAGAAAATGCCCATGCACAGGACTTTCCCCTGAGGGATCTGGAGAGTCAGACAAGTCAATCACACAGTGGACTCCCTTCTGCATCATTTTTATACAGCTGAACTTGGATTGAATAGACCAGCCTCTTCCCACAGAACACACACACACACACAACAGAGCCTTAAAAAAGCAGCTCATAACTTGAGGAGGGGAGGCAGTATGATAGAGAAGAATTTATGGGCTGATTGCAATGGCAGTAAAGCTAACATTTATTGATTATGTATGTCAGGCAATGTACTAAACACTCTATATACATTGTTTCACTTAATGCTCATAACAAACTTGTAAATGAGTAACACAATATCTCTATTTTACAGAGTAAGTAAAAGTACAAGGAAGTGAAGTACTTTGCATAAGACAAAATTGCCATTTACTAGTAGTACTAATATTATCAGTTATTAAATACTTATTATATATCAATTGCCAGGCTAAACATTCTTCATACATTAACTCATGTATTTCCATCTTTCAGTAATAATATTATTCTCATTTTATAGATGATAGTACAAAAATGTCAGGGTTGGCTTCTAAAACCAATAAGCAGATTCTTCAGCCATATTTCAGCTTTTGAACTAGGCTACTCATGTATTATTTACCCACGAGCTTACCATAGAAAGACACCCTCAAATCTCTGTGTGCCAGTCAGTTACCTGGTCATGAACTGAAACCTGTTTCCATGGCAGTGCCAATCGAAGAGGTTTTGGTAGATAAAGAATAATGGGGTACCAACCCTGGCAGTTAATTATTATCCTTAACATATTATTAGTTTTTACAGATATTGTAAAAAGAATGATAGTTAAAGGGACAATTTATGTGAAATTGATTTCTTTCTTGAAAGATAGCCAGTTTCAAAGAAAAAGAAAGATATATAGTTTAATATCAGTTTTGACCATTAATCTTTTCCAAGGCTATTGGGCATAATAAAACTTTTTAAATTCAGTTTCAAAATATATAGAAATTTTCTTAATAGAAGGTTAGAATTTGTGGCACTTCCATTTCAATTTGCATTTTTCTTGAAAATTTTCATCAATTCCAGAAAGCACAAGAAAAGTAAGGAAAATGTGATGAGATTAACCTGAAACTTAAAGTATCAAAATTAAAGCACTAAGCTTTGCTAGATCCTTCCAAATTTTTCATGAATTTTTTTCTTCTAGTAGGCATATAAATATAAATGTGTATAAGTAAATACACACACAAACATACACAAACAACTATGTTGTATTTTAGTTCCCAAAAGTCTTTTTTAATTTACTGGATGAAATCCAAATACTTGAAATCACTGATGTAGTCTATCTCCTTATCTTTAGGTACAGTGATATATAAACTTTTCACTGTACTTAAGAAACAGTAACAGTTTCTACATGATGTTTGGGGGACAACTATCAAAATGAATTTAAAATGTATGTTTTGCTAACTGTGCATTTTCTTATATAAAATGGTAAAATCTGCAGCTAGTTATTCATCAGCTGGCATTCATACACCTGACATGTTGTATATACTGGCTATGCAGCAGCAAGAACCCATTCCCAGTCCAACCTCCAATAAGAACCATATTGGGCATCTACTAAGTTCTGGGTGTTAGGACAGGGGGTTTGGAAATAGAGTTCATGGCTACTTGGGTTTCCAAATCTCCTAGAGAGGCAACCTTGACACAAATAAGTACAGGACAGGTCATCCTGAATGTACAAACCAAGAATTATGGTTGAAATAATTAACAATTATATAACTAAACTGATACAATTCAAAGTGTCCTAATTGATAATAGAGCCCATATGCTATGTCCAATAATGGGTACAAAATAAAATCTGTAGGGGTTTTAGAGTTTGGAGTAAGAAAATGAAAATTTTTAAATGCTCCATTTCCTGTTGCTGGTTCTAAGAAAAAAAGAAAAGAAGAAGTTCTGTGGACAAAAAAGATTTCAAGAGATGAAGGCATGGATTTCTAAGACTTTATAGACATCAGAGTATTCTTAAGGTGTTTGCAAGGCAAATTTCAAAAGCAACAGATTATTTATTTATTATTTATTTAATTTTTGTCTTTATACATCTTTTTAAATTATTGATGACAATTATCTGTCTCTGTTTCAACAGATGAATAAGTATTTGAGCTTTAACAGGCTCATTTCTTCAAGGATTCCAATCTTGCTGAAAGAATCAAAGGTTGATATAGATCGGTCGAATCATTAACTATCATTCCAGGCATATGATCGGTACTCGTAAAATTATACCAACAAGAAAAGGTTATCTTAGATGTTGCCAGAATCCTGAAGATTTCTGCAGAAGTTACTCTATAGGATTTTTTTCTTCTTCACATCAAAACCATAACTTGTCCTAACTATAGAGAAGCCATCTAGTGAAAATTCAGACACAAGGTAGAACTGTATCTCAAAATCATTTAGTTTCCCAGTTCTGTACGACTGATCAGTATGTTTATAGTCCCTGATAAAACCCTACTCTTCTACTGCTTCCTCCTAGATATGAGTGAGTATTTATCAAATGTCATTGGGTCAGATTTACCAATACACACTCCAGTCCCCCTGCTTCGTTGCTCATCGAAGAACAAGTTACTATGGGAACAGAGGTAACTCGTGAATAGCCCAGTAAAAATATCCCACTTCAACAGGGATTCCTAGCACTTCGTTCCTGAGAGAAATTTGCTTAAAAAGCTGACATTTTCAAATACCACACATTTAAAAAGTCATTTAAAAGCTGCGCTTTAAAAAGTATTTCTCAACATAAAAAAGAAACAGCTCTGATTAGGATCTCCTCAAAATACTGATTGATAGGTAACACACACCGTTATTCTGGTCCACACTGAATCTGGCAGGAGCGCAAAATGAATTGATCTAGGGGGAATCTGCAAAAGATGGATGCAAATATAAACAATAATATTTCTTCTTTTGGAATTAACAGCTAATTAATACACAAAAAAATAAGCAGGGCGACCAGGAGTTTTGTTTGCATGTGTTAACAACTGGCTTGATCACAAGGGATATGCACCTCAGATATTGGAGGCTTTTATGTACATCTTGGGCAAGTGTTATCTGGCACTTCTTTCATCAGGAACATTGTCTTTTCTAGTAAGTCTTTTTCCCCCCACAGAGAGTATCTGTACCTGGAATAATTAATCTACAGAGCTATTCATAACAGCAATACAACTCACAATGTATTGTTCCCCCATGATCAGGAATACAGTAAAAAGCTGAGTCAACTAATTAAATATTTTATTTAAATGACATCAAACAAATGCTTTTCATTAATATAATCCCAACAATAATTTTGGTATTTTGTGTCAGCTTGGATAAATACAAAACTACAAAAGAGTATCGGAGTCCATTAAGGTTTAACGTGTTGTGTTCCTCCTTTTCCCAGTGCGGATGTCAATGTAGCTAGGATATGCTATGAGAAATTCATTTTTGCTGACTGTTGAATCTCAAGTACGTTGCAGAGTACTTGACACATGGGTGATATCAATAAATACTAGCTAAATGGGTAAACGAATACGTGTTCACGTAAGTAGAAGCAATTGAAAAGAAATAAACAGACAAAAAAATAATTTTTTAGTGTCCACTTAGGTGGTGCCAGGTGTCCTGCTTTACATCGTCTATCACACCTAGTCTCAGCAGGTGTTCAAACATGAGGACTGGGAAGCATAAAGTGAAACGCTTAATTAATTGTTAACCAGAATTCAACATTTCATTTTTAATAAAGCAACAATAGAGAAAATTTATTTTTATTCAGAATTACTTCACCTTTAATCACTGCATTGAGAGAAGTCTCCTTACCTTGCATAAAATGATTTTCTTTCCATGAGTATTAAAACCTTATTTATAACTACTGTCACCATTTTGCTAATTTGTGTAACATTTGAGTTCCAGAATTAATAATAAATACTTTGTCAGGGAAAAAGGAAAATGCCTCATGGATTTGCAAAGGTTGTAATCTTTAAAGGTAAGGATGACATAGTAGAAGGCATTTGAAGCGTTGATAAAAAGAAAATCGTTAATTATAACTATTGATTATCTTATTCTGCTCTTCTTTCTAAGAATGAAAAAGGGAGAGGAAATGACAAAAGGTTCTTTCTTGCCAGTAATCTCAAGGAAACATACATCTTCAAATATTGTTTTCCTAGAGTAATAGCAAAATGAACTAAGTGTTTTGATTCTTTAGCCCAGAGGGCTCCATTTTGATGTAAATTGATTTCCATTGTTCCTCCTACTGAGAATGTGCTTCTCTAGTGCAGTTACTCTTACATAATTTAATTAATGAGCATGAGTCAAATGTATTCAGAGTTTATCCAAGAATAGTGAATTCTAGCAACATTTACAAGCTATTTGAAATGCTTCTTTTAAATTGCTGCTGGTTCTAAAAAGCAAGATCTGCCACATGTTGGATACTCAAGCAAAAAAAAAAAAAAAACAAAAAAAAACAAAACAACAAACAGCCCAAAAAACAAAACAAAAAACCCAAAACAAAACCAAACCAAACTACACGCAAACTAGTTTTCCCAGATTTATGGCATAAGTGAGACCAAAGTGCTAGAGAAATTCATGTTTTAATGACCCACGATTGAACTGTGATTTTCTCTGAACCAATATCACATGTCCCTCCAACTGTACTTGAATCTGGTTCAATATTCTTACCTCTAACTCTATAAAAATAATATTGGAGTCTCAGAAACCCCGTAAAGGCTGACTGGTCAAATAAGTATAAACTTTTTCTTGAAAAGTTCATATCCGCTATGGCAAAAACAGAAAACAAACCAAAAAAAAAATAAAAACAAAAACAAAAAACCCGCCCACATTTTATCTTTCATC
Organism: Neogale vison; assembly: GCF_020171115.1. NCBI lineage: Eukaryota > Metazoa > Chordata > Mammalia > Carnivora > Mustelidae > Neogale > Neogale vison. The sequence goes on along the minus strand of NC_058093.1, from coordinate 91,527,491 downwards.
ATTATGGCTTCAGTGTACTTCAGTTCAGCAAACATCCTCTAGTACTTCTGCTAGGCAGGCAGGGTTCAAAGACAAAGCACAGTCCCATTTCTTTCAAGAGCTTATGTCAGCTGTAATGCTGTTCATTTTGACAGCCCCCTTAAATTTTGCTCATCGGGGAACACCACTGATTGGTAGTTTGATAGATATTTGTACTAGACCATTTTTCATTGAGATCAACCATGTTGCTTTTCATTTTAGTTAAAGTGTAGGCTCCCTGAGGACTGTGTTTATTCACTATTTTCTCCCCAGTGCCCAGTGAAAACCTGACACCTAGTTAAGCTTTAACACACATGTGTTGAACAAATGTCTTTTGTGGAATAAAAGAAGATTCTTCCTCCAGGTGTTATCATTCCTGTGGAGGATAAGGTATTCCAAGAATTTAGATGTTTGTCTTCTCTTTCAGAATTTTAATACATTCTGGGGCAACAATCATAGACTTAAAAAAAAAATCATTTGTATTTTTTGGTGCAAGTTTCTTCTAGTCCATTGTTGAAAACGTTTCATTTGGTTTCTTTCCTTCTCAAATTGTTTGATGTGAACTGATATGTGTCAATCATCCACCCTAAAGAGTTCTTCTCACTGTTTAAGCATGTAATATATAGTAGAAGGAGAGAGTCTATCCTCATGTTCGAATAGCTTTTAAAATGTCAATGAAAAGAATTCAGAAGCAGAAAAACTCAATAAGTCTGCCTGGCCAGCATGATAAGCTATGACTTCATACGCAGAAGCATGAATTAAAACGTTAATTCCAACAGCTTTGTTGTAACCATAGTTTATCACAAATCCTCAGTGTTCAATTTTTCAGCATTTGCCAAATGTGCTGCCCATACACATAGTAATGATTCACTTTGAATATTCAAATGCTTGAACTTTCTATTGCATTTTATAATTAAAATAGTAACAAAATGATTTTGGTATCTGTTGGCAGTTTCAGTATCCCCATGTGATGTTTCTTAAGGGACCTTTATATTTCTAATGGGTAGGAGGGAGGGAATGGTCTTCTCTCTGTGAGCATGTATCTACTGGTTATTACAGAGATACAGAACATGAAAGAGCATGTCCTTGATACCTATGAACAATAACAACAAAAAATCTGAAAAACAAAATGTGTGTTAGATAGGTACACATTTTCTGTTATTTTGTTCAGGAGAAAACTTGGCTCTTTATCCTGCTCAAGATAGTCTTCACAGGGGTTATATTACCTCCAGTTAAAGTTTACCAACAGAATTAAATTTAATTAAAACAAAAAAAATGCCTAAGTATAGTCAAATCATTTAAATGGAATCTACTAATCTCAAGGGAAATACATGTAAGCTATTTTTTTTTTCTAATGTTCAGATTAGACTGATAGTTGCCTTTCTTTGCAGAATAATTTTCTTTTTTTTTTTTTTTAAAGATTTTATTTATTTATTTGACAGAGAGAGATCACAAGTAGGCAGAGAGGCAGACAGAGAGAGAGGAGGAAGCAGGCTCCCTGCTGAGCAGAGAGCCTGATGCGGGAATCGATCCCAGGACCCTGAGATCACGACCTGAGCTGAAGGCAGTGGCTTAACCCACTGAGCCACCCAGGCACCCTGCAGAATAATTTTCTTAAACTTTGTTATTTCTTACCATCATTAACTAAAGGGATTTAGAATTCTAAGAAATGTTTAAGATATGAGCAGCAGACAGGCAATCTACCAAAAATCTCCTCTAATTCACAGCACTTCACTTATTAACAAACCAGAGTTGATAGCATATTTCAGATGTAAATTTTAAAAAATTGTGTTACCTCTAAGGACATATTGTAATGGGAAAATGAAAAACATAAAGCCTCACCAGAGTCACCATAGTAAATAGATGGAGTTTTTTTTTTTTTTTTGAATAAAGACATAGTAAGCCACACTCTCTTTTATTAAAGATCTAAATATTATTTTTGCTTAATATTGATATTTGGATTATCAAATTACAAAATTCCTAACTTTCTGAAATTGTTTGGGTATGGGATCCTGGGTAGCTGAGTCAGTTAAGCACCCAGCTCTTAATTTAAGCTCTGATCATGACCTCAGGCTCCCGGGATCCAGCCCCGCATCAGGCTCCAGGCTCAGTGCGGAGTCTGCTTAAGAATTCTTTCTCTCCCTCTCTTCCTGACCCTCCCTCTGCTCTCTCTCTCTCTGTCAAATAAATAAAAAAAAAAATCTTTAAAAAATAGAAATAGTTTGTGTAGATCTGGAAACCAAATGAAAAAAAATACTTTCTTCCCTCTAAAAACATTTTATAATAAAAATAAAGAAATATCCTCTACTCTATACATAAATCCCTTTGCAGATTTATTAGTGTGTGTGAATTTTTTTAATGTAGCTTATTTTTTACATTAGCCATGCAGAGAGAGCCTCTCCCATCCCACATAGTGCACATGTATATACATCACAACAAATAGTATAGGAATTCATATAAGAAAGAAGCCAGGAATTAGCCATGGTGTTCATATCAGTGAAGCGCCTGGGAAGAGACACTGAAGTGTAGGTGGTCAGTGAATCCAAAAATAAAAAAAAAAAAATTAAATTAAATTAAATTTAAAAATCTAATTTCTATGATTCTTTAAATGAGTAAGCTAATGAAGCCAGAGAAATGAGTTTCATACTGACTCAGGGAGCAGTGAGATTTGCTCCTTTTCAGAAAGAACTTCAGAGGGTAGCTCAACTCAAGTCAACTCTTGTAAGGTGTAACAAGAGGAAAGAAAAATGGAAAATAGGTGTATCATTTTGAAATTATTTTTCATAGTAAAAATAATCATCTCAAATAACTCCTGTGTTGATTTGTGATGAACATCTTTATCTTTTATTCTTTTATGAAAAAGCGAATTTACAAAAGAAATTGTTTTAATCTGCTTGAAAAGAAATTGTGTTGGTAAAATAATTTATCAGAAATAAAGGTGAAATATTTATTTTATTATTAAGTGAAAGACATTGGCTTTGATACATGGGATGGAAAAATGGACAAAGATCTCAAAGTCTCCATTTTTATCAATGAAAGCATTGAATTACATGATCACAAAGCTCTCTTGTAACTTTAAGATTTCATGAGTCATGTAAGTTATTAAAGAAGGATCATTATATAGTTCATAGAAATTACACAGATATCAATAACTTATGGCAGCATCTGACTTTTCTTCTACATTATATTATGGTATATAAAGTAGATGATAGTAGATAAGAAGGTTTGTGGAGAAGGTGGAAGAAAAGAATAGCTATAGAGTTAGGAGGTCAAGGAGTTAAGTGATTGAGAACTTACCAGTCACTAAGGTCCCAGAGTTAATGAAATCGATGCATTTAAAAAAAAAAAAAATCCAATTACATAATTACAGGTTTCAATGAAAAGTATTTGGCCCAAAAGGTAAAAAACATCCAAGTGACTCCTGCCCTCACCAGCCAGTTATATAATCAGGCAGAAGCTCCGTCATTCTAATTTTTCCATAGTAGCTTTGTGAACATGGGTGCCATGAAAAATCCAATATAATTTCATAATCATACTCATGCTAATTGGTGCTACTACACCCAGAATCCCTTCCTAAAGAAAGAAAAGGGCTATAGAATCTTCAGGCAAAAATAAAAATATGTAGAAAGATTTGCTTTAAAAAACGCCCGTTGCTCGCTCTCTGCCATATTACTTAGTGAATGCCAACTACATGCCAGGATGTGAGCTCTTCGGATGACCTACTTAAAGTCGGCTTGCACTTCGTCAGTTCAAAATCAAAGACTTGCGAGGCTGAACGAGGACTCCGGAGGTCGTTTATCTCAGACCCCTGCCTGGAGGAGTCACTGTTCTAACCCATCCTAGACGGAGGCTGGATGAGGAGTTGTTTCCAAAGGACCCCAGGGTGCTATAGAAGCTGTGCTGGTGACTCAGTTCTCTGCATTCTCCTTCGCAGTCAGGGCCCAATCAAAGTTCCTGAGAGGTGGAAAGGCCACCACACGTTTAGATGTTCTGCCTTTCAAATGTACTCGAAATGAGTTTCTCACAATGAGCAGCCATTTAAAACTTCCTAGGCTACCTGAAAACGACAGATTTAACTGTTCCTTTAAAGAACTAAATTCCACTTGACATATAGTCTTCTTTCTTTTCCTTACAGGGTGAGTTCGCTTGCCAGTCTTCCATTTTCTCTCTCTGTTGGGCATTGGGTAGACGCTTGGCCATCATTTAGCCATTCATCGCCCCCTAGAGAGGAGGCTGGTTGTGCATAAGAATGAGTTGGTTGTGAGTTGGTCAAAGACAAATGTCACAGGGGCACTAAAGTGCATTTTACATAAATATTTTAGGGAATAAAAAGTGTGTCAAGTATTGACAAGTAAACTCTTCATTTGGTTGTCATGTAGATTTGTGTATATAAAGTTCACCGAATGTAAGTATGCCTTTTCTCATCTTTCTGAAGAATCTCACAAGAAACATCTTTGCACTGAGAAAGTGATCCTTCACCACAGAATGACTGTCTCCAAATCCGAGCTTTCAAATCACAATCACCCATAGATATCAAGGATCTCGAGGAGTAAGAGGAAGGCCAATTGATAAGTCTTTGTGGATCCAATCAGACTATTGACAAAATTCTTTAAAGAATAATGATTCCTCCTTCATTTTTACACTCAATAATAAATATAATCCTCTCAATTCAAAGCTAATGGCACTGAAATATGTGTTCAACCAGATGGATGGATCATATATAAGAGATAATCTTCCAGTTGTTTCTGTGCTGTCCATACATTCAACATTCCCCTACTGATAATTTATAGGAGGAAGGAAAATACGACTCCATTACAAGCATTTGGGATCCTGAATAAACATTTGATCTTGGGATCAAACATGAAGAAAAATCAATAAAATATGAATTTTATTTTCTTGCTACTATCTAGGAAGGGAAGATCCAAAACTCATTTACATAAGGTAATACAAGAGATCCATTTAATCTGAATTTGTGAAATTTGGGTGCTTATGTATAATGTGTTTGCCTTCCATTTCTAAAGATCTGTAACAATTTAGTATATTATAATGGTAGCTCTCAAATCGGTGGATAAAAGTGACATAAACAGTGTTTAACTCCTTAGGAAATACGTGTATAGTGTTTGCTATTACCTGTCTTAAGAGTCACAAACTTTTTTTTTTCTGTGAAGGGCCAAATAGTACATATTTTTGACTTTGCAGGTTTCTATCCCTCTTCAATTCTGCTGTTGTAGTACAAGAAAGAGGCTTGAATTATTGATGTGGCTGGATTTGGCTCATTGTGAACCACAACTGGCTCACAGGTTAGTTTTCTAATCCTTTCCTTAGACCATAAAAATGTCAAGACATATCAAAGACTTACATGTAAAATTGTAAAATCATAAAATTATGAAAATAAAACTGTACAGAAAAATCTTCTAATTTGGATGTCAAAATATATTTTTAAGTATTATCTCAGCCCCAGAAATCAAAAAGAAGAGTAATAGACTTGACCACATTAAAACTAAAGAAAAACACTAAACATGGCAAAACTTGAAGATGAGGAGAGAGCACACAGACAATAAATATAAATAAATCTTAAACAAAACTCAGATGCTTGGCATCATTCATATTAGAAGAGTTTGAAATTTAGAAGATAAAATGAATTATCATTTTTCAGCTCTAAGATTGTCAAAGATGAAAAAGTTTGACCAAACATACTTAGGAGGGTGTGTCAGAAGAGGACCGCCTAAACATTGCTGGTGTTGCTGGATAGCAATGTATTTTCTATGGAGAATGATCAGAGTTGCACTTAACTTTACATGACAAGGTTTCGAAATAATGAACAATTGATTTTTTTTTGGTATTTTAAAGTTTGCTTTAACATTTATTTGATAATAATCTAATAAGGCAACTAAAATCTTTATACTAATTAGTGCATAAAGCTCTGTAGGCAATAAACCTATCCTCATTTTAGTTCCCCAAAAGTCATTACAGTTTCATGCAGATAAAGAATCTTGAAGTATTGTCAAACTCATTATTTGGATGTCTTCCAACCTGCATTTTAAACGACAGCTTTGCAGAGCTCTTTGACATCATCTAAAGATAGTAGCAGATTATCCCTATTTCATGTAGCTGTCAGTTAATTCATAAAGAATTTCTCATTTTCAAAGTATGTTTGACTACGAATGCTCTGGTGACATGTTTCTATAGTTGAATGTCTTTGTCCTTCCACTTCTTTTCTTCAATAATTCTTAATCATTGTCAATCCTGCTATGACTTGCTACCTATAAAAAGCGCCACCTAACTACTTTTACCTCAAAGTGATCATACAGCCTCGTGTGGTGTTTTTCAGGAGATTGGTACCCTTACTTTTCTACTACCTTGATATGGTTGGATGAATTGTGAAGAGAATTAGCTTCAGAAACTTTAGATACCGAAGACTGCAGAGAGTTGGAGCTAAATGTGAAGGTTCTTGATTTCTGTATTAAAAATGTGGGATCAGAACAGGCAATCAAGCTTTCACTGAATGTGCTGAGCACGGAAATGATTAGATAAGATATATGACTTCAGAAACAACTCAGACCTATGTGTGGAGGCTGGATTTGATGACAGATTGCACCTAGCACATTCAAAGGGAAGGCTCTTGCCCTAGTCTACATAAAAGGAAGGGAGACAATGATTGGCTACAGAAATTGACAATCAAAATTGTTAAATTAATTTCTAAGGCAGTGTGAGTGGATCTGAAGAACTGTTTAACTTATGTGGGGTTTTACTTCGTCCACTCACTCTAATGGCTGTTATAAAACAGCATACATACTGCTGATAGGTAACGTTCTGAGAAGAGATTTAAGAAAAGACACATTCCTCATCCCGTTTGAATAACATAGCTGCCATCTGCTTAGCATCAAGGCCCTTTTCTATGACTGAAGAAAAAAAAAAAAAGTAAGTGTTAATGTTACCTACTTCACTACTCATAGTACCATATTCCTGTTACTTTATAAGTTGCCTCATATTTCAGATAAGTTAGAAACCTTATCATTTATACTTCCCCTAAGAAAATCAGAGTTTTTCCCAAATCTTTTAATGAAGGTATTGTTTCAAACAACACAAATGCTATTTGAAGCATGTGGAAACATTGCAGTCTTTGAGAATAAAGTGTTTCAGCAAATAATGAAACAAAACCTTCCATCTGGATGAGAAGTGTGGCATGAATGCTACCATTTAATTGGATAGCATGTTGCTAGAATTTTTCACTTCATTTGTAAGAACAGATACCAGCAATCAGTCCACTTCTATTCAGTTTGCCTAAGTCAAGCAGGCAGTCTGAACATATGGAATGGTTATTTTGTTTCCCCCAACTCTGTAAAATGTCCAGATTTACAAGAGAGTGGATGTGTTATCTCCAGAGATGCTGTATGCCTTGTGGCATTAATGCAGATATAATTTAAGCACTAGTTAGCATATTGACATTAATGATCTATACATTTCTACAATTCTTTGTCCTGAATATAATATTCAGTCTGATCAATCAGAGAAGTTACAGGTGAGGACTCTGGGCTAGGCTTCCTGGCTTGTATCTAAGTTCATCACTTCAGATTTCATTAACTTTGATAAGTAGTTTGGTCTCCAAATCCCTCAATATTCTCATATGTAAATTGTAGATGACAATATTAGTTACTTCATATGGTGTTTTGTGAGAATTCAGTGAGTAAATACATGTAAAATGCTTAAATATGTCATAGCACATACCGAGCATTTAGTCAATGTAGCAATTATTGTTTTTAGTTCCTCCATATGGGGACAGAATTGGCTGAGGCCATTAGACAGATTGCTGACTTTTGAGATGAATCTAAACTACTTACAGAAAAATTCCAGTCTCTGAAAATTTCTAATTCAGATCAGCTAAAAAGTTGATCCTATTAGGAAATCTTGGTTAAAACTTCCCTCTAGGAATAGTAAAGACAGTTTTGTAAGGTGAGGACCACCTTGGGAGAAAAGGCATCTGCTTCAGGAACGGTCATGTTCATATCTTCTAAAATGTTTTTCATTCTACTTGACAAAAGCCTTTTGTTCTTATTTTGTTATATGAACCCCAAAGAAAGAATCTTCCCTGTACTCAGCTGGTCATACCACCAGCTTAAACCAAAAGGCGATTCTGACTGCTCAGGAAAGCACAGAAGACATGTTACAAAGCCTGAAACTAATAGGATTAAATAGGGAGAGCAGAAACCAAATTATATTTTGGCTCTTTCCTTCACATAATTCACCGTAATAAGAAGCTCATTCCTTTCTTGAAAAACTTCCACAAATCTTGCCCTTCTCATTTGGTCAGAAGGGAAAAGAAACTTCTATTTCAATACCTTTTTTGTAGGTCAAACAACACTATAAAGAATTGAAGGAAGTTTAGGAAATAATTTAATAACGAGCAGAAAAAGTGTTCTCTGCAAAGAACATCTATAGGAATCCCCAGAGGTCATTCAAGGGACCACAGTGGCCTGACATATATTTTTTCTTTAGAAGATTTCTCATTTCCCAATAAGAATATTGGTATTCATTATTCCATGAACTTTGCTACTGCTCTGTCTTTGTGTGACTTCAAGTACACTTCTTTTGTGAATTCATTTAACTTTGAATAGCCATGCTAGTTGAGAGAGACGTGAATATGGACAATGAATATCTTCAAATCTCATTTCAGGTACTGAAGTCTTCCACTGTGGGCAAGGGCTACAGCTAGTCCATGTGATAACTTTATGGGATTTAAAAATGGAACCTCTCCAGGTGTAGCCCTGCACCAAGACAAGTGGCAAAGCAAACAGAACTAACACTTGCACTCTTGGGTGACCTTGTGCAGTGCACAATCTATACAACCACATATGGCAGCTTGAACTTTGGAGACAATCAAATTTTACTTGACAATTCTATTTTGTAAATTGGCAGTAAGGCCAAACATTGTGCTGCTGGGAAACTAGCATTTTAATTTAGTCAACTAAATTATTAATAAATAAAGTAGTTGACTATATAGCATCCATAATCCTACTATCTTCTCCCAATTATATCTGTTTTGGATGTTAAATATTTACTCTACTTATTATGTATGCTTTCTACCAAAGCACATATATTTGTTTTATTTCCTTAATGTATCCATAAATATGCACATACCTCATTTTATTGTGCTTTGCTTCCTTGTACTTTCCAGATATTACATTTTTTTATTAACTGAAGTTTTGTGACAACCCTGCCTTGAGCAAATCTATCAGTACCATTTTTCCAACAAAATTTGCTCACTTCATGTCTCTAGGCCACATTTTGGTAATTTTTGCAAATATTTCAAATTTCTTCATTATTTTCTGTAATGGTGATCTGTGATCAGTGATTACAGTTTAAAGCTCAGATAATTGTTAGCGCTTTTTTTTTAGCAATAAAGCACTTTTTAATTAAGATATGTATATATATATATATATATATATTTTTTTTTTTTTTTTTTTTTTTTACCACTTGAAACACCTCTTTATTTTCACCATTTTCATGGGGAAGGTGCACCGTTCCTGGATGTACTGCAATACCAGGTCGATGCGTGGAGTGGACGGAGCAAGCTCCTATTCCATCTCCCTGCTCCAAAAATCCATTTAATATATTGTCCTCGGATAGAGATGTATATTTTTTAGACACATACTATTATGCATTTAATAGACTATAGGTTAGTGCAAACATAATTTTATATGTTTGGGAAACTAAAACATTAATTTAACTTGCTTTATTGTGATATTCACTTTATTACAGTGGTCTGGAAAACAAACCTGTAATATCTCCAAGGTATACCTGCATGTCTATTTCATATTATCTTTTAAATTATCCTTTTGATTAATTGGCAACATTTCATTTTCACTTAACATTTCATTTTAAGTGATTGTGGTATTTCATGATTTTATTCTTTCTTGGTTCTCATAATCTCATTTCCTAACAATCACCTTTTACACTGTGATAAAGTATTGCTATTTCAGTACAATTATCAAGATTTCTCTCTCAAATATTAGCTATTATTCTATCTGAAAATTTTTTCCTCATTTTGTCCCTTTGGTCCCATATTTTTTAGCTACTCCTAATCATCCACAACGGCTTAGCTTCTAGGTTATGTCCTATGGTAGATGCTGTCAGTTACCCAATAATCAAATCGTCCCTGATCTTAGTTAAGGGTGGATGTTTCCTGAATTCAGAAGGATATGGGCTCTCCACCAGTACCAGGGTATAAAGTTAATTATGGAAATCACATTCCCTTATATCAGAACCTCACTTTATTATCTTCTCACTAATGAAGCCTATGACATCATTTTAGCAATGCTTTAGCTTATACTCCTCATGAAAAGACAGAATTTCTTGAGGAAGAAACCTATGGTCCTACTCCATCCTTTTTCCCTTGAATATGAATGCGTTGACCTGACATCCTTTATTTACTCAGCATTGAAAAGCCAGCATGCTGGAGATGGCAGAGCAGGAGTTAGAATGACATATTTGATGATCATTGGGTCCCTGGTGATAAAACTGAGCATTTGCTCCAAATCTAGTATTGTTTATCTCTTATTTTGTGGTCATTTTTTAAATCATTATTTTGTCTGATAACTAAATATTTTTATTTGTGACCACTGCTAAGAAGATATTTTGTTATTTACAGTCAACTCTACTTTGTTCACTTAATTTGTATAGCCTACTCTGGACTCTCAGGTCTGGACTGGGTGCCACCACGTGATTCAATGGCAAAGTATTCATCCACTATCAAAGGAGTTGTCATAGAATATTGACAACTATCTATTGTCTAATTACTATTCCATTTGTTAGTGCTATGGTACAGGGCAGTATGTCTTTTTCAGTATTTTATCTTTGGTGTGTAACCCAGTAACCAGGCTATAATACATACTAAATAAAATGTCAATGAGAGAGAGTTGAACTACTCAGTTATTTTCTCTCATTTTTAAAAATTATTTATAATTTTATTTCATTTATAATTAACTCATCCTAGGACAATTTTTTAGCATTAAATTTGCTATACAAAAACTTATTTATTTTTGGAAAATTTTTATTGTAGGAATCTTATTTTGATATGATCTGCTAATCAGAGTTAGACAAAATTCAAGATTAAAGGGGTAACCCTTTAGACTGCCAAGTCTACCCAAGAATTTAGACAACATTCACAAGTTTGGGGGCCCCAAGGGCCACCCTCAACTCAGATCATCTGGCTAAAAATGCTGGCTAAAAATCGTCCCCTGACCATCCTCACATTTTAATAATTTCCCTCACTGTACTCAGAAAAGCACTATATTTAGAATTAGTTTTATCGTGGCAAAAGGACATGATGTAGAAACACAGATAAGGCAGAGTACAAGCCTGGGAGGAGTGTTTCAAATACAAAGCTTCTGTGTCCCAAGGGATATGTTACTGTCCTGGCACTGAAGTGTAACAATATGTGCATGAAATAGTGCCAAAGCAGGATGCTCATTCTAGCTTTGCTGTCCAGAGCTTTTATTGAGACGTCATTAGGTAGGTTGACATGGATGATTTACTGCTGACATGGTTAAAATCAATCTCTAGCCCCATCCCCTAGAGATCAGAATGATTTTACATAGCCTAACTTTCTGATCACAGGGTTGGTATTTGGGAACCTGGCTAGTCCCTACAGTGGGTCATCTATCTAGAAAATGATCATTTGGGGTCTGAGGAGTCTAGCCCCCCCAGCAACCATCTTGTTAGCATAAACTATCAATTGTGGACCCAGAGGCTCACTATGAATAACAAAGGCATATCATTCTCTTAGGGAATTCCAAGGATTTAGAAGTTACCTGCCAGGAGTCAGGACTAAAGCCAGATGAACCTCTCTGGGTAAAGTTAATTCCTCACTACACATCTGTCTAAAATTTTTTTCTTCTTTTCTTTTCCTTCTTTCCTTCTTTCCTTCTTTCCTTCCTTCCTTCCTTCCTTCCTTCCTTTTTCTTTCTTTCTCTCATTCTCTTTTTCTTTCCTTCCTTTTCTTTCTTTATTCTTTCTTCCCTTCTTTTCTTCCCTTTCTTTCTTTCTTTCTTTTCTTTCCTTCTTTCTCCTTCTTTCCTTCCTTCCTTCCTTCCTTCCTTCCTTCTTTCTTTCTAATGGATTCTGGACAGTGTAAGTTATGATTTCTCATTCTCAGAGTGACAGAGAAGAATTGAATGATGTGTCAAAAACAGCACTCAAAAATGAAGAAGAAGAAGAAGAAATAGAAGAAATGGGAAACCCAGATTACCTACAAGTTGAATCATGAGCCCGTAAGCATTTCTTTCTGTCCAGTGGCATGTTCAGTGAATAGACCTCCTGTCCATGCCTAACATTACGTATACCTGTGAGTGAGAAAACAGCTTAACAATGCTGAAAGAAGAAACATATTCCCTTTGTGACCAAGAGGTCAGAATGCAGGAAGAGCTTCTTGGCTTATCCTTACAGCTTGACTCAGAACACAGAGTTGGGATCCAGAACTATGAGTGTCTCTTTCCAGCTGGCTTAAAGCTTGAAAGTGCATCAGCTTCATGTGGGCTGATCCAACCATGCTAATGGCTTGCCATTGGGACAATAAACCAGGACATTAGAATCTGGGTACTCTGAGATGATACTAAGAGAAAGGTCAGCCATCTGGCTGCTATATCAGGTTTTACTAGTTTTAATTGACCCTTCTTTCTGTCCTATCTATTTTCTATTCATAAACCCACAACTGACATTTCGACTGCTATTACGCAGACTAAATGTCTGAGAACTCACTGTCCCAAGAGCTGAACTGGGGACTGACAAATGCTTAGTTCTTTTAGAGGCACATTTTGTTTCTCATTAACACATCTATTTTATAGTGAATATTCCTTGCATGTCTGAATAGTAGAGAAAACAGATTTTATTTCACCTAAGAGAGTAATAGGGATGGTACAAAAAAAAAAAAAAAACAAAAAACCTGGTAAGGACTATAGGCTTGTCAGAAGAACTGGTTCTAATATTTCTCTGAGTATCTTTAATTTCCACACTTATCAGCTATAAAATAGAACAAGAAAAAGCTATATGTAAAAGAATTACAAGAATTATTAGATAGTACAATTACAAGAATTGTTAGATAGATAAATTGTTTAGGTGCATATATGACTCATGGTAAATGCAGGATAAATAATAACTGTTATTTTATGGGCATAGCATTTTTATTGAGTAATGTTCAGACACAGGGAGACAATGATAATTTTCACTCAATAGGTTTTTGACTTGGAGTATGGGAAACCTATCAGTCGGTAGTCAAATTAAGCCCACATATCCTCAATCAACCTCTAAGCTCTAAATCCAGCCATGTGGGTAAAAGTAAGGAGGCCATCATATTAAACAAAGACATCTAGGTGAAGAGTAGCTTGTTAACACCCCTTTATTTCCCTGGCCACCAAATCGAAGAACAGATATAATCTAAAGACTGGTATAGACTACCAATATCTCAAACATTGTTTTAATCATTATGTATTAAGTGTATTAATATACATTACTTCCTTTGTAATGCATAGTAATAAACACTGTTAAGCAATAATCTGGGTCCTTTTGTACTTGGACCCATTGAAGCAATTTGTTTTTATCTGGAAGGGTTAGAAGTTCATCTTTCATTCTGTAAAAGTGTATATATTTCTCTACATTTTGTCATGGCAATTTTCATTACATTGACTACATTACACTGATACACTGATGTCAGGATGAGCATGGCTGAGAAGGGAACAAGTGAAAATACAGTCTTCTAGCCTTTGTTACCATGTTGTGGGCTGTGGATGAACTCATGGACCACTAACTTAACTAAAACCATTGGTAGAACAACCATCACTAAAGTCCTTAGGTATCAATAAATGGGGGTATTTGAAATCATTCCCAAGGGGAAAGATAGTTTGGTCCACTAAACAAGGAATAATAAAAAATGACTACTTCAACTACTTGAAAAGGATCATAGTTTGATATATTCTCACCTGTAGCAGTAAGTTACAATAGGATCTGTCAATAGCTTGTTGCAGAGATTATTCCATGGCCAGAAAGGCTGCTATCCTACCCACACAGATTTAGGAACAGTTAGCCTTTCTTCTTGGTCTCGATTCATTAGTTAATAATATCAATAGCTAAAATAGATTTACTTCCAAAGTAGAATAACTCAACACACTGTTGCGTTTCTGGAGTAGAGCACTGCAGCAATCTACTGTCCTAAATCTTTTAAGAGGAAAGTAATCATCTGTCACTGGGCTCTGATAGGTGTGATAGACTGACTATGTCATTGTAGAGACTTAGAATCAGAGCTGGAAATTGCAGTCAGTCACCTTTCAGTTCTAATGCCCTTTCATGTGCATATTGTCTTCTGCACTACAACCACAGAGTTGAGTATAGTGACAGGTCATATGGATCACATAGTCTAAGATATTTACTATCTTGCTTGTCATAGAAAATGGTGGCCAACTCCTTGTCTGAATGATGCAAGGCTCTCATCAAAGGCTCTGAGGAGGATCCATGGAGACTCTATTTTGTCTATAAGAAATGTTACCAAAATGAGAGGATATAGAGGACATGGAGTATGAGCATGGGCCAGGTGCCATGGGAAGCTTTGAAGGAAATCATTTTTTTCACCATATGTACAGTATGCCCCAGTCTTCAGTTCTTGTTTTGAATGTCCTATACTACTTATTTTTTGTTTCTTCTTTTGATGGGATAATGATCTTTCTGTAACCATGTTCTCTACTTATCAAAATATTTATATTTAAGATGTGTAAATGTTTGTGTAATGGGATTATTGCATATTTATATTGTAAAATCAATTCATAACACATATAGGCTAGTTCTAATTATTACCAATGAATATTACATAATTAAATAAAACTATAGTTTTAAGAGCTATAGAAGCTTTCTAAAAATTGAATAATGAGGAGAACTAAAATTAAGAGTCTGGAAAATACATAGTTCTTGGTGAAAAAGTAAATTAACACTGTGATATATTCAATTATCAAGTATTTCAAGCATTAATAAAAAATAGAGAAGAGCCACAAAATGCTCATATATACTTATATATCATGTCCTTAGGTTTATTTATTTATTTATTTATTTACTTTTTAAGATTTTATTTATTTATTTGAGAGAGGAGAGAACACAAGAAGGAGCAGGCAAAGGGAGAGAGTGGAGAGGGACAAGCAGACTCCCTGCTGAGTGGGCAGGCTGTTGGAGGGCTCCATCCCAGGACACCAGGATCAGGACCCAAGCCAAAGGCAGCTGCTTAACCACTAGAACACCCAGGTGCCCCTAGGTCTATTTTTTAAACAAAATTTTCTAGTTACAAATGAATTCCCATGCAAGATTTTATACTTTGATAATAAATGAGCATATTCACTAATTAAATATATTATCAAGTTTTAAATTTATGTAAATGGTATCTTGTTTTATGTATCTTTCTTTTAAAAATGCCTTAAATGGGATTGTTTGAAATCCATTCACATTGACAGCTATTGTTCGAGTTGATTCATTTTATCTATTGTATGGTGTATTGTCATATGATAATAATAGCTCATAATTATTATAAGCTCACTCTGTATCTGATTATATCTGAATTCTATTTATATACATCATTTATTTTTATAAACAAAAAACAGGAAGCAGACACAATTTTTACCTCCATTTTACAAATGAAGATACTGAAACATAGAGCTACATTTGCCCAAAGTTGCTAGAGCTGTATTTTAGACATAGGCAGAATAGCTCCAAAAAAAATCATTCTAAATCGCTATGCCAAAACCACCTGGCTTAAGCACAATTTAAATGTTTGTTCTGCTGTTAGTGGGAATTTAGGTTGATTATGATATTTGCTATTACAGACAATGCTATAACAAACATTTTGGAACAGGTCTTCTTATGCTACAGTGAAAATTTCTCTATGTATATTGTGAAATTGCTGAGCTGTAAAGTATATGCATCTTGTTCATTAGATATCAACAAACATGCTCTCCAAAGTAGTCACATGCTTTCAAAATCTCATCAAAATATAAGCAAATATACTTGAAATTTGTAGACTTAAATATTTTCTCACCAAATCTGAAGAATTGAAAGTGACTCTTTCTGGCTTTAAAAATAGTTATTTCTTTAATTACAGTGGGTTTCAGCCACTTTTCTTATGTTTTAATAATTCATATTTTTGCTTCAAAGAACTTTTTGGTCTCTTCATTTGCCTGTGTTCCTCTGAGTTCTTCTTGACCTTACTGAATTGTGGTGCCTTAAAAATACATTATAACACTGTTTTTTTAATTTGATAATAACAAATGGTTTCTCTAATTCTGTTATTTACTTTTAGTTTTATTGTGTATTTAGTTCACCAGTAGTTTTTAATTTCAAAATAGTAAAATTTGTCTATTTCTTATGGCTATTTCTTTATTTCTCATGTTAAAAAAAAATTGTTCCTCTGTCACATTATAAGATATTCTCTTGGATTTTTTCCAAAATTTTAAAGTAGTGTTTTTCATATGTAGATTTCATCCTCCTGTATTTGATTCTTTTTCAATTTTATTCAGAAATAACTGACATGCCTCACTATATAAGTTTGAGGTATATTTCACTACTGTAAAATCATTACAATAGGTTCAGTTAACATCCATCTTCTCAACTAGTTACAATAAAGAAGAAATGAAAAATGGAAAAAATATCCTGCGACCTTAGGAATTTACTCTCTTACAACTTTCCTATGTATCATACAGCAATTAGCTATAGTCATCATGGTGTACATTAATTCCTAGATTTATTTGTTGTATAACTGGAAGTTTGTACCTTTGGACCACCTTCCTCCAATTCCCCCTCCCACCCCTCCCTTGTTTTCTGCTAACTTTGGGCTCAGTTTGTTCTTTTTCTAGTTCCTTAAGATACAAAGTTAGGTTGTTTATTCGAGATCGTTCTTGCTTCTTAATGTAGGTGTTCATTGCTATGAATTTCTTTCTTAAAACAGCTTTTGCTATACCTCACAAGTTCTTGTATAAGTTCTGTTCTTTCCATTTTTGTTTCAAAAAATTTTTTTTAGGGGGACGCCTGGGTGGCTCAGTTGGTTGGACGACTGCCTTCGGCTCAGGGCGTGATCCTGGAGTCCCGGGATCGAGTCCCACATCAGGCTCCCAGCTCCATGGGGAGTCTGCTTCGCTCTCTGACCTTCTTCTCGCTCATGCTCTCTCTCACTGTCTCTCTCTCTCAAATAAATAAATAAAATCTTTAAAAAAAAAAAAAAATTTTTTTTAATTTTTCCTGTAATTTCTACTTTGATCTATTGGTTGTTCAGACGGGTGGTGTTTAATTCCCATATGTTCATGAATTTTTTAGTTTTCCTCTTATTGATTTCTAGATATATACCATTGTTTTCAGAAACGATACTTGGTATGATTACAATTTTGAATTTTCTAAGACATGTTTTATGGCCTAACATGATCTATCGGGTGTTCCAGGAGCACCAGGTAAGAATGTATATTCTGCTGTTGCTGGTTAGATTGCTTGTTATGTCCCTTTTGTCTCTAGTGTTGTCCAAATCCAGAGTTTCCTTATTTTTTCACTAACTAGGTGGTCTATCCATTGTTATGAGTAGGGAACCAAAGTTCCCAACTATTATTATATTTTGTTTATTTTTTCCTTTTAGCTCTGTTGATTTTGCTTTGTATATTTAGGTGCTCTAATACTGGACATATAAATATTTAAAACTGTTATAACTTCTTGATGTATTGACCCCTTTATCATTATATTTTGGCTTTCTTTGTCTCTCTTTTCCATTTTTAGTTTAAATTCTATCTGATATAAATATAAGCCCTGCTTGAGCCCCACAGATTCCCCTATAATCCCTGTGGTGCAAGATCAGAATAGGGCTCCCACAAAGTCACCCCCATGATGAGGGAGACTGTTGTTCCCCCTGGGTTGTCAGTTCCCACTGGAAGAACTAAAGGCTCAAGGGAGTTCTCTCTGTATGGTCTGCACTGCCTGGGGAAGGCAATGTGGTTACGGTGTAGCCTCTTCTCAGACCCTCTAATGCCAGCTGTCTTGGTGTCTGAGGTGTAGGGGTGCTTCAGCCTTACCCCTGTGTTCTAAGATTCTTTCAGTGGTGTCTTATTCTTCAGTAGACGTTAACTGTTCTTGTGAGAAACATTAAAGTCAAGATGTGGTCATCTTGGTGATGTCACTTCTACTTGATTTTTTTTAATTTTTTATTTTTTATAAACATATATTTTTATTCCCAGGGGTACAGGTTTGTGAATAGCCAGGTTTACACACTTCACAGCAGTCACCAAAGCACACACCCTCCCCAATGTCCATAACCCCACCCCCTTTCTCCCAACCTCCCTCCCCCCAGCAACCCTCAGTTTGTTTTGTGAGGTTAAGAGTC
The DNA here is from genome assembly GCF_020171115.1 of Neogale vison. Lineage (NCBI taxonomy): Eukaryota > Metazoa > Chordata > Mammalia > Carnivora > Mustelidae > Neogale > Neogale vison. Next base: position 91,509,088 of record NC_058093.1, on the reverse strand, counting down.
ACTTATGGTTTGTCTCCCTCCCAGTCCCATCTTGTTTCATTGATTCTTCTCCTACCCACTTAAGCCCCCATGTTGCATCACCACTTCCTCATATCAGGGAGATCATATGGTAGTTGTCTTTCTCCCCTTGACTTATTTCGCTAAGCATGATATGCTCTAGTTCCATCCATGTTGTCGCAAATGGCAAGATTATGAACTATTGGGATTTCATCAAGATCAAAAGCTATTTGATTTTTAAATGAAATATGGCTCCTTGTCTTTCCTCAAACTCTATGTGATGAAATCACTTATCCAATAACTCTAAATGATGAACATTTCTACTTCATTGTTAATTAACATATGACAGATTGATAGATTTATTTTTAAGTTCTTAATCCATTCTATTATCCTTTTGTTTTAAGTATATGTGCTGCCAAAGCAAGTACTACCCTCTTTTTTTATTAATGTTTTATTGGAAAAGATACATGAAAACCACCTATGTACAGAACCCCAGTTAAACATAACAAGGAAACCTCCGCACACTTTTTGCCTTATAAAAGCTTGACTTCTTTGGAGTGACTAACTTCTTGCTCATTCCAGCAACAATGTCCCAGTTAACTTGGTTCCTTTTTCTCCAGGTTCAAAATAAAATCAAATTATCCTAAGGTCAGGGCTGAATTGAGTCTCTGGCAAATGAAGAGAGCCATATTTCTTTAATGTCTCAAGTTTTTATTTAAGTTCCAGTTAACATATAGTATAATATTAGTTTCAGAAGTAGAATTTAGTGATTCATAATTTATTAGTTTACATACAACACCTAGTGCTCATCATAAGTACCCTCCTTAATCCCCATCATCCATTTAGCCTCTCCACTGTCCCCTATCCCACCCACCCCCTTTACGATGATATTGAAAATATTGCAAATATTGCAAGAGAAGTAGAAGGAAAAACTCCGGAAAAAGTTATTGAGTACTCAGCTGTATTCTAGGAAAGATGCAATGAACTCCAGGACATAGAGAAGATTTTGGCTCAGATCAAAAGGGAAGAGGCAAGAATTCAAAGAAGAATTAGTATCAAAAGAGCACTTGAAACAAAGATTGGACGGTACAAAGCACTTTTTCATCAGCTGAGAATATCATATGGTACTAAAAAAGGAAAAAACTACACTGAAGAAGAGGATCGCTTCCTAACCTGTATGCTTCACAAACTTGGATTTGACAAAGAAAACGTTTATGATGAATTACGACAGTGTATTCACAACTCTCCTCAGTTCAGATTGGACTGGTTTCTTAAGTCCAGAACTGCAATGGAGCTCCAGAGGAGGTGTAACACCTTAATTACCTTGATTGAAAGAGAAAACATGGAACTAGAAGAAAAGGAGAAGGCAGAGAAAAAGAAGAGAGGACCAAAACCTTCAACACAGAAACGTAAAATGGATGGAGCACCTAATGGTTGAGAAAGAAAAAAGAAGCTGAAACTAAGAATATATATATGCTCCATAATCACTAACTTTAAACCAGTAGTTCTTTAATTTACGAGTCTTCATAAGATGTACTGTACAATGCTCAATTGTTATGTCATTCAAAGACATCAGGTTCATCTGTTTACTGAGCTTACAAACATAGTACGTAGTTCCACTTTTTTAAATGCAGCAGCTGTGTTGAAATTTTTTTTTTATTATTAACACTTGAAGTAATAAAACAGGCTTCATTTATTAAAAAAAAAAAAAAAGACTGTAATTACAAGTAAGAAGGATTGGCCTAAATGGTAAATATGATGAAGTCAGACAAAATGCAGGCTTTATAGTTCATGATTTCAGTATATAAAAACCTGTCCATTTCTACCTGGACAAGTCCCATGAAAAAGTGGATGATTTAAAATAATTTCCTTACAGATGTTTTATTTAAGCAGGTAGCACAATCTACTCATGTTGTTTGATCTGTGTTTGTTATATTGGTTGTAATTAATTTTTAAAGTCATCACTAGTAGAAAATTTATTTATTTATTTTTTTAAGATTTTATTTATTTATTTGACAGAGAGAGATCACAAGCAGGCAGAGAGGCAGGCAGCGAGAGAGGAGGAAGCAGGCTCCTTGCTGAGCAGAGAGTCCGATGCGGGGCTCGATCCCAGGACCCTGAGATCATGACCTGAGCCGAAGGCAGCGGCTTAACCCACTGAGCCACCCAGGCGCCCCATAGTAGAAAATTTATTAACTATTAACTGCATTCACCTTGTAAATTACTGTATAAAACTTGTTGACAATGCACTGTCTTTATTAGAAAGATGTTAAGGTACATAAATAGAGTGTAAATAAAATAGTGTTGATGTACTGAAAGATGAACTGTATAAAAAAGTATTGGTAATTGTATATGGAGTGTACCTGTTTATCTGTAACTATTATCCAAACAAATTAAATACTGTGGATGCATCTAAAAAAAAAAAGACAACTTCCAGCAACCCTGAGTTTGTTCTCTATAGTTAAGAGTCTCCTTTATGGTCCACCTCTCTAAGAGAGCCGTATTTTTTAAAGGCTTGGTGATGGGTTTTTGAGCTCACTCAGGATAATAAAACGTTTCATCATTGGAACAAACTGCACATCTGCCGTGGGCCATTTTGGGTTGTCTTCTTTCCTGGATGGTTCATAACGGGGATTGTTTATCTAAAACTGGGTGTGGTCTGGGTAAGCCTCCTTCGCAAGCTTCACAAGTCCTGTGATGCCCGGCTCTTTGCAATTTCCGTGGTAGAAGAAGGCTTCTTTCTCCAGCTTCATGGTTGGCAGGCAGTTCTGGGCCTGTCCTGGTAGCTGTAAATACCATCTCAGCATGCTGTCTACTTGGGCTCTGCTTTAAGATCCTCAGTTCACATCTATGTCTTTCTCTAGTCGGCTTTTTGTCTCTCACTTTCATCAGCCAGTAACTGTTTAGATGCTTCCCACGTTTTTTAGAGGCTGGTCCTCCTAGGGCTGGAGTTACCCACTTACACTGATGTCCCTGCTGGGTTCTTAGTATTTATGTATTTTCCTGCTGGTCTCTTATTGCTAGCCCAGCAGACTCAGCAGCCCCAACCATCCTCTTCTGGGGCTTCAGCATGTCTCCCTGCAGGGGTGTTTTCTCACAGCACTGACCCCACCACCTGGCAGATCTATTGCTTTCTTTACCTTTTTTTATTTGAGAAATAATATGATAATAAATAATAAATATAATATATTATAATATAATATATAAAAATATAATATATAAAAATATATAAATAAAATATAAATATAAAATATAATATAAATAATAAAATATATGATTAGATTTGCTATTTGATAGAACAAGCCTCCTCATTTTGCTAGTCTTTCTCATGAATGTCTTGGGTATCTTAAGATCTAAAATTTCATAAATTTTTTTAAATCTTTCTAAGTTATCAACTGGAATCTCATTGAATATGCAGAATAATTATTATTTTTTGTAATTATTTGTACGGATTATTGCTATCCATAATTATTGTACACTACTAAATTTAGTTATTCTATTGTGATTTTCATAGTTTTCTTTTTTTCCTTATCTTCTTGTAGAACTGTGTTGTTATTAATTACATTAATACCTAGCACCCTATAATGTTTGTTGTTATTTTAAATGGTATTTTAAAAAATCTTATATTTCCTAATGAGGAGGCAATAAATGTGTATCACTCAGATATACCTTCAAGAATGAACCTGTTGCATAGAATTCAGTCAGATAACAGCCTTGAGTTGCCTTACCTCTGGGATCCATTACAGTATTTGAGTCAAATACACACTCTCCCTAGGCAGTTCCCAGCCAATGACTGAGCATGATAGGCATATCCAGGCCTCCTGTTGATTGCTCTATACAATACTCCCCTATAGGCAATTTTTGCCCTACAGCTCTCTGCGGGGCTGCCTGTGGCTTTTTTAGAGCTGCATTGCTCTTTGTCAGTTCTTCTTATTTCTTGAAATTTTGAAGAAACAAAATGTTTCATAAATATAGGGCTTAATTTAAAATATTAACATACATCTACAATCTGAAACACTCTCATTCTGCTACTTAAATACTTAAATAATCTGTAACCTCTTCATCATCATCGTTCTATCAACAGAATTCATAATGTGATGTGACTTTCCATGTCACAGGATTCATTCAATTTATCAGGCTGGATTTTCACCAGAGGGAATGAAGTTTTCATGAACCATGGTCAAAAAGCATCTGACTACATCTCTGTTCTGAGCCCAACTTGCTTCTCCCAACCCAAAACACATTTTTATTTTCAATTGGAAAAAAACATGTGATCTGCCAAAGAGTTTGAGTTCATATTTTTACTGAAATAGAGGAGCCATAGGAAAATACATGAGAGATCATTAAAATTCATTCGTTAAGTTTTCATATTGTTAAATACAGAGAAAGATGGTCCAGGTTAATTAAGTCAGGGGATATAAATGCTGCACCCAAAATTCAGTTTACACCCAGGTTATTGATGCAAACATTTGTTACCACATACGGCTTTAAATATTTCAAGACATTGGGTTTGATGTTTATACCCTACAGTGTGTGAATCTTCCATATGGTGGTTTTCTGTTACACATAGTATTTGAGTTATATGGCTAAGTGATAGAAGGTTTTAGTTCAAATGTTAGTGGAAGCATTCATGTATACACACACACACACACACACACATGTGCACACAAGCTTATGCAAGCATTAAAACTTAGCATGAACCTTTGAGACCAAGAGAACAGCCCTGGCTATAACTCTGAATAAGTACTGGAGAGATGTTTTAGCAAAATATAGAATTGTTTTTCCTGGGCTATTTTATTTAAAAGGTACAATTTCAACTCAATTTCCCATATCTGTCTTCAATATTAATGGCAACAAGTAATTTAAACGTCACCTTGTTGTTTAAAAAACATCTACAAATACCTAGCTTCATCATCCTCTTCATAGTTTCTATCTACTGAAGAAGCAAATATGATTAATTACTCATTTACATTATTCAATGAGTAAGAAGCTCTAGTTTCAGCAATAAGTCTACAAAAAATGGTAAAACAAAGAAAAGAGTTGGGATTGCTTGGTCAGGGCCTGTAGAGTAGCATTTTCTGTATTTCTTGTCTGGATTACATGCCGTGAGGCTAGAGGCCTGACCGTGCTTGCCTCTGCAGCAATAGCAAAAAAAAGCATGATATTGTTTTCAAAGGACTTTCAACTGTAATGAAAATTTTCAATTAGCAGAAACACGACCAAGGGATTAAAAAAAATACAAAATTCATCCAATAATCTGAAAGATATATTTTGAATACTCATCACACAAATACTCATAAAATAGATATTTTATTTTTATTTATTTATTTATTTTAAATGCTCAGCCAGAATACAAGCATCTGCTTCTCTTTGTGCTTAGTGATGGTAGAACTTTGTAACCAGGGATTCTTAAAAATAAGAGATTGGAGGAAATGCTTCCGCAGGAGATATGGACATATAAGGAGAGCTCTGTTTCTGCAGTGCTAAATGTCACTTCTACTCAAAGACCTCAGGGGAAAAAAAAATTCTCAGACATATCGGTTTACCATAATGTTGACCACTCTTCCTTCTTACTAACAATTACAGAAGGAGTTGTACTGCATGTTTGGCAAAGAGTAAATGACGAAGAGAGGGTTTAGAGGGCCATGATTCTTACAGAAACTCACACAAACAAATTGATTGGAGTTGATCTATACAAGGAAGTGGATTGACATTGCAAGGGTCAAGACCAACTGCAAATTTTGTGTCAACTATAAAGCATTAGCTCCTCCTATTCTCAGAGCTCCAGCTTTTCTATGGTGACAGAAGAGGTAGCTCTTGGGACCACCAGATTGATTTGTCTAACAAATAGGGCATTTATGCTGCCACAAATATTCCTTCATTTAATTTACCTCTGGTGTAAATGACAGTAGTTGAATTTTTTTTCCCCCCAGCAAACCCATAAAGGAGAAAAGTTAACCCAAAAGGGAAATGGGGCAAAGATCATAACTGAAACTAGGTGTGGCACATAAATAATGAATCTGGGAATACTGGAAAAAAAAATAACAAAATGAAATTACAAAAATAAATTAATAGGAGCTAGAAGAGAAGGGCATGTTTACATGTAGTCTGCCTTTGAATAAATATAAATGTTAGCATAAATTGAGTTTAAACTTATGTAGATAATAATAATGGAAAAGGAAATTTCCTCTTAGGTTAATTGTTGCCAGATGCTCCTGTTTCTAAATAGTATGATCCAGTGCTACCAGATTTGCTACTGTAATCTGGCTTATGTTTCAATGGATTACATAAAACTAATTAGTCAAATCAGGATACATGGGAAATGCCAACTGCTTTTTCTAATCTGTTTTGATATTAAATTTCTATTCTTGGCAACATATTATCTCCTAAATGCCCTTGGGAATAACAGTATTTTAACTATTTTGTGTAATATATGATTAAAGCCAAGATTTAACAAGATTTTAGTATTCTATTTTTGAATATTCATGAAAAACATCTTTAACAATATTTATCTTTCCTAAGCATATTTTCCAACTTCTTCTGTATTAACATGTGCTTTATAGTGTTTGCTTTATATTAATATATAGGAACAAACATACATTGTTCACAATTATATTTCTAATGATGCATATAATGTTTGGCTTTGCAGTCAAATGCTCTACCACTGAGCTATACCCCCTAATGTTTGGCTTTGGACCTATTGTGTACTGAGAAAATAGTTTATCATTTAACTGTGTTAAAATTATAATACTCTCAAGAATGTTTCAAATATTCAATCTTTAAAATTCTTTCACTTTATGCTTTAAAAAATCAGCTGTCTTACCTGAATATATTTTACATTTTTCTAGCTAACGAAATTATAGAGACTACTTCAACTGATAATTTGTAAGCCTAGCAACATAAGTAACACTTTATGTGTGTACATTGACTTCATTTCCAAAATATGAAAATTTTTTATTATCTTCACTATTTGTCATACACATATTTAATGCTACTATTTTCATTTGTATAGTAGACCTTACTCTAACTCACTATTCTAAGTAATTCTGTCTTTATCTTACATCATCATTTTCCCACTCTCTATTGGATCATTCCCATAAACAAACACATATACTGTTACTTCTTTAATTCTTTTTTTCTCACCGCACTTTCCCCCTGGTAACTACTTTCCTATTACTCTGCTCCCTTTTGTAGTAAAACACCTAAAATAGTTGTTTTGTTTTCCCTCCTCACATGTCCTCACTTTATCATGTTTTCTCCCTCATCACCTTATTAAAAATGTTATCATTAAGATACTACCAAACTAACTAAAGCCAATTGACTTGACCTACAGGTAGCATTTGAAGTAGTTGAACATACCCTTCTCCTTTCTATACTTTCCCACATTTCTTCCAAGACTTGACTCTCTCGGATATTTATCCTATCTCCATGGTCACTCCATCTCAGCCTCCTTTGCTGGTTACTTCTCTTCTCCCCAGTCCCTAAATTGGAGCATTTCCAGTCTTAGACTTTGGTCTTCTCTTCTGTTTGCTCATCTTGTTGGAGATTTCATCTAGGCTCATGGCTTTAAAAATTAATATATGCAGAAAACTTCTAAAGTTGTATCTCCCACCCACAGTTCTCCATCAGATTGCAGACCTTTACATCTGGTTGTGTCCTTGACGTCTTTATTGGATGTCTACTTGACATCTCAAACTGAACACACTTCAGAATGGAGTCTCAATTTCCCCTCCCCATATCTGTCCCAATATAGGTCATGCCCCACTATTTTCCCAGTGCTTATGCCAACATAAGTGGAGTCATCCTTGAATTCCCATTTTCTCTTATAACCTACATCTAATATGTCAGGAAATTTGTTATCTCTAACCTCAAAACATATTTAAAATCCAAGTATTTTACACTACCTGTGATCAAAATTGATTCCCAGGACTACAACACTCTCTCAACTAATTTCTATACTTGTATTTTTGTCTGTTAGACTCTATTCTCAACACAAGAGCCAGAGTTTTTTGAAAACACCCTCAGAATTAACACCTATCGAGGCAAGAAGTGCTGAGAGGGAAGGGAAAGGGGCATCTTTGGGCAAAGGGAAAAGTTGGGCTACCATAGAGTCTCAGAAAAGGTCATTCTATCCCACAGAAATCTCTGAAATGGCCATGGTCCTTCTGAGTGGTCTCAAGGTAGTGGGGAGCAGCAGAGTCTGCTCCCCATTAACCACACGTTGACTATAGGCTGCCCTCAGAGGCAGTGAAGCTTGGGCCAGCACACTCCCTGCAGCAAGCAGAGAAAAGAGTCCCAGTTAGAATCTATCAGGCAGCAGCAGCACAATCTGCAAGTATAGTATAAGCCCTCCAGTTCTGAAGGGACATGTGGTTGGATCATCACAGTGTCTACCAAACAACCAATTGAAAAATCACTGAGCTTAAACAAACAACAAACAAACAACCACACACACACAAAAAAACCACCACCAACAAAAAAACACGTAGGAGACTAAGTAGATGGAATTTGCCTAAGTTCAAATTCGAGAATAGAATATTGCTGGGTTAGCTATCTGACAAAATATAAATTCCATCTCTTCCTTATGAACTTCAATAGCACTGTTTACAAAAACTGTGAATTGTAAGCTACTTTCAAATGGAACATGTGATTAATGATTCAAAAGAGAGTAAGTCTCAAGGTGTCAAGTATGTGACAGGAATTGTAATCACTCAGTGGCTTCAGGAAGGTTTCCTTATTACCAGATATCTTTCTACTTTGTTTCTTTCTGCATGAAATCAGTTCCATTCTTTCCTTTAGCTTATAATTTTCTTTTGTTTAAAAATATAGGCACTCTGAAAAAGGAAAACTCATTGAACCTTTTTGGTCACTACAACTAATTTGTTCTAAGCCATCTATACTCAGTGAAGACTATTGGCCCTTTATGTACCAGATGCTGTGTAAGGTTGTGAGCTTACTAGGGTGAATGAATTTCTAAATGATTTCAAGGAACTCGGCAATTTAGCAATGGAAAAAAAAAGAAACTGTAAAAGCCCATTACTTCAATGCAGCTTGATACGTGCATTGACAGAAATTTGCCCAGGGTCCTGGTCAAAGGTCACCAGAGAGGCATCCTGAAGGACAAGTAGGGTTAATCAGTGGGACACTAGAGGTGGAGGTAATATTTCAGGCAGAAAAAGCTGTGCCCACAAAGGTTAGGAGGTCAGAAAGGATACAAAACACAGTGGAACGTACATGGGATCGATAGCCGTGGGACGGAGAGCCTGAGGAAGGCAAGCTGTGATGAGAGGGAGGCTGGAGCCAAAGCAGGAAAGAGAGCAATTGTATTTATTCAACTCTTTTTCAAACTCACTGTTTCTATAGTAGAATAGGAAGTTATGCTTGGAGGGAAATAATATTGAAACACAAGAGCCAGAAATTGTGGTAGATGTTTTTTTTATTAATAGTTTACAACATATTTAAAGCAAGCAAATCTTCCTTTCCCTAATTTTCAAGTTATTTACAAAGAGTGATATTTAATCTTTTTTCTTGTGTTTATGACTGTAGCCTATACAGAGTATTCAGTGAAATATACAGATTTTCTTCCCCTATAAAAATGCATGTAAATGGTGCATATTTAATTCCAAGATGTTTATAAATTTCCTGAAGCTTATCCATGGCTGCTTTAGAACACTGCATTAAGAAACCCAATCTAGCATTTATATATCAATGTGATAAGATTAGAGCCAGTATGTTTGTTCTTTCCCTCCACCCTCATATCTCTCTTAAAGCACACAGTATTTTTTTTTTAAAGATTGTATTTATTTATTTGACAGAGAGAGAGAGGGCACACAAGCAGGGGAGTGACAGGCAAAGGGAGAGGAAGAAGCAGCCTCCCCGCTGAGCAGGGAACCCAATGTGGGGCTCCATCCTAGGACCCTGGGATCATAACCTGAGCCGAAGGCAGATGCTTAACCAACTGAGCCAACCAGGCAGTGCTCAAAGCACACAGTATTAATTCTAGTTAACAATTCATTTATTTGGTGACACCCAGACTCATGATGTATGGAAACACTCAACTTCTGGGCAGGGCCAGATGTATCTCACCCTGGTCATGCAACCCCTTTATCAGCGAGTGTATAAATTCTTTCCGGGAGTAGAACCTTTTCTTATGCCCACTATAAATCACTAAGATGGTGTTATGGTACTATTTCCTTCTGTTTTGTCCACACTGGATTTGGAAACAAATGTGACAACAGCTTAAAAAGTCTTTTACCTGTTGTAAATATGACTTCTTAAAACAGGAGCCTCATCCTTTATGAGATGTCACAATGATTTTATTGGGGAAACTGATTCAATCAATGTCACTGATAGAACTCTATTACATAGTTACACTTACTCTTTTGAATTTTTCTCTAGTCGGCACTTGAAACAGTTCCAGATCGCAGTGAAAATGTTTTGTTACAGTGAGAAAGTTGAGGGATTTTTCTTTGTCTTCATTTATTTCTCCTTTGCCACTTCTATAGGTTTAATTTCTACCAGTAGATGCATATTCATTGGGTTAAATGCTTACATCTTAAAACAAAGCATGATATATTCTAGATAACATGAAAGACATCTTTGCCATACAACTTTTCCAAATTTGAAAAATATCAATTTCTTGCCCAATATTTTAATTACTAAAATATGGACTTACACTAAAAGAAATGGAAGGTTACACTTACTTACACTAACTTACACTTACTTACACGACACTTCACTTACACTAAAAGAAATGTCAGGCTGGAAAGTTTGGGAAATGCAAGATGTATGTTTGAAAGCCTCAGGAGTTACTGAAGATAGAATTTGCTATTGGACTTTGGTTAACAGAACATGCCCACTAACTGAAATATCAATAAGAATAATTTGTGTGTGTGTGTGCATGCGTGTGTGTGTTTTAATTTGTTTGAGCCAAGTGTCTGATTATGGGGAAAACTGCCCATATACAGTGACTGTAAGGTCTCTTGAAAGACTTTTTGGCCCTAGTTATTTTTGTAATTAGTCATATTCTTCATATACTGGGGAAGTTGCTTTGTTAGGAACAATCTTCAGAAATCATTAGAGAATTGTAATATGTAAACCTATTTATTAACCACAAGTTATGGACCACATTGAAATTAGTTTATTTGTCTACTTCATCCAGCAAAATTCTGAAGACATATGACTCAAGAGGAGTCAAGCACACTGTTTTACCTAAACAAAGACCCAAGGTGAGTTTTCTGATCCCTAAGGACACTTCAAGAGGAGAGTAAAACAAGAAGCAAAGGAAAACTTGGTTTATAGCATTCACATTTTTTTCCTTATTGGATCAGATCTTTGGCCCATTATAGATATATAGATATAGAGATAGATACAGATAGAGGACAGGTAGATAGATAGATAGATCTGTTAACTTTTGCATGTATTCACTCAATATTAATTCACAACCAAGGACCTCCTTAGGTGCTAAGGATCCATTCATTTTCATTAGTCTCATGGCGTTTACACTGGGAGGTAAACAATATAATCACACATTATTGCATATAATTGTATATATTGTATATGTATATATAGTATATTGTATATCACAATTCTGACTTAAAACTGTATACTTACATTAAACATTGTATGTTAAGTTAACCTTCAGCCCAGAAATGATACATAAACTGACTACCAGTATAGAGGTATCAGTTATATATCATCATTGTGTTGTAAAAATTACAAATTAACTTATAAGTTTCAGATATTACACTAAATGAGTAATTAGATATTAGGGAATCCACAACTCAGGATATAGCAATATAAAATTTTTGTTTTTAAGCAAATTAATAATTTAAGCTCCCATTTCTTTGGAAAAGCTGATTCTTAAACACAGGCAGTTTTGTATCTTTCTCCCCCTAGGAGCTTGTGTAAATTCCCAAACATGGAGGCTTATATGGTACAAAATATTGATTAGATGAGAAGTCAACTGAGGCACAGCATGTTGGCTGAAATACCCCTTTATTTCCCCAACTTTAGCCACTCTTTCATGAGTTATATGCCATGTTTTAGGACACAGGAATGATTTCCCATCTTGCATGCCATTCTAGAGCACAAGAAGCTTTGGGAGGTTATCTTTGGCCTTCCCAGCCATTTGTGCCTAGGTAGCCATTTTCTCTTGACTGTGAATGGGAAGGGCAACAAAATTTCCCACTGATCTTGGAATCTCCAAATCTATATTGAGATTTCTGTTACTCCCACCAACCCCCTGATCCTCCCCTATTTTCCACACAGGGTCCTGACTCACTTTTCTAGTATGCATGATTAGAAAAATGAAAGACAAGAGGGAAATTTCTGCTTTCTAAGGCTGAGCAATGGCAGTGATGTCCAAGAGAAAGGAAACAGTAAAGCCAGCCCAACAATCACTTCAACTTTTTTGTTTTTATTTATGATTGTAAACGAATTGTTTAGCTCTAACCTTCAGTTTATTTACTTGTAAAATAGGGATAAGATTAGTACCTACCACAACAGATTGTGTAAGAATTTAATGACATAACGAAAAACCTTAGTTTGGTACCTAGCATATAAAAAAAACTTAAGTTTGGTGCCTATCACAAAATAAAACCTTAATGGATGCCATCTATTATATCATGTTCACTCTTCTAGTATAAATATATATATATATATATATATATATATATATATATATAAAAATCAGTAATTACTATAATTACTTATTATTTTTATAGATGTTTGTTGGGTGTTGCTGTATTTTTGTGGTATCTAGAGATAAGTTTCTTAACAGTAACAATTCCTCTTCCATTCATCCTCACATGGGTTATTCTCACATTTGCATTTTGAAATTGTTTTTTGTGAATTAAATTAGTAAATCTTCTTAGTGGTAAACCAGAAGGTTTAAAATATTTAAAGTTCCATATTGTCTGACTATACTGACCATTAAATTTATAACAATACAGTTAAATGATAAAAACATAAAGCTTGGGTGGTGCCTGGCTGGCTCAGATAGAAGAACATGCAACTCTTGATCTTGGAGTCATGAGCTCAAGCCTCATGTTGGGCACAGATATGACCTAAAAAAATTGTAAAGCTTGGAAGAATTTTAAAAGTAGCTTTTTTTTTTTTTTAATCTGTTGCATTATCTTCACATAGGACATCACATGAAAACATTTTGCAGGCAAAAGATGATCAAATCTTTATTTAAATGCCTTTAGAAAAGAAGATGCAAAGTCTGCCTCATCAAGCTACTCTAGGTCCTAAAAACAAAATGCCTAAACTAAGGAACCTCTGCTACTGTTCAAAAGTTGTTCTCTTTCCCCTGGAAAGTTAAGAGGAAACAGTTCCCCCTCTGAATGCAAGAAGATATGAAAGCAAAATCAAAGTGTGTTGTTGCCATTATTAAGTACACTTTCTAAATTCTACCTAAATATTTGAAATTAATGGCAGATATATTAAGACCTATGGTTTGAGTAATTACCTTTAATAGTAGTAAATGTTAGGTCTCTTCAGTTTCTTAGTTGTGAAATTTTATGAGTCATTCACAGCATGTAACTTCATACATTTATATCCTTTATATTTTAAATTTTCTGAAAACCAACTTCCATTGTTCCTTTTTCTCCTGAATTATATTTAATACAATAAAAGCAGATATTATTCTTCTTTTCAGTGTGACATTTTCCACCCTATATGACTCAAAAATGTACTGCTTTTAATATAGCTAGAGATATGTCAGAAACAAAAACAACCAGACCATTACATATACAGATATCTAATAAGTCAGTTTTATTTTCTTCTTGGAATTCCACTAACAAAGAAAATAATTATAGAGACAACCAATCTAAATTTAAAAAAAAAAGTATTTTATGGGGAAAAAAAAGACTCAAGATTGAGATCTATCCCCACAACTTGAGCTGGCTGTCTGACCTCATTAACATCTTCTAATTTCAATTTATTTGTCCTCAACATAGCATATATGTTTCATTAGTGTTACCTTTTCATAAGATTTTAAGACGAATTTCAGTTTAGGTAACAAATATGAAACATTCACGACTCTGATCTTCACTATAATTGTGGTGACTATATAAGTACTTTACCTTTATCAAATATATATACTAGATACAAAACTTGTCTTTATTAAAATTCAAACAATAGCCCATTCTAATTTCAAAGTTTAAAAAAATACTTCGTCTAGCAATTTCATTAAATAATCTCGAAGATACTTTATATGAGTCATGATGCTTCCTCAGCAAAAAATAGGACACACAAATCAAAATGGCTTAAGCTATATGAAAAATTCATTATCTCATTTAAAGAAAGTCTCACAGTATTGTGGGAACATCCTTGCTTCGCTACGGTGTTACTATTCACTGTATGATAAGTTTAGTGTCAGAATTCTATACAATCAGAGACAAGACACTATCTAGTGGGGGAAGTAACAATTTCATTTGCCAGCAACATTCTCTTCCCATCTGTTGGCCAACATTTTGTCATATGCTTAATGTCAATCTAGTTATTTGCAAAGGCAATAGGATTACCATAATTAGTTATGTGGGGTTGTCCAATGCAAAAGCCAGTAGACACATATGTCTATTAAAGTTAAATGAATAGTAATTTTAAATATATTTTAATTAATTGATAGTAATTAAAATAAAATTTAAAATTCAGTTTTCCTGTCTTACTAGCCACATTTCAAATACTTAATAGCCCCATGAGGCCAATGGCTACTCTATTGGGCAGTGTAGAAATGGAATATTTCTGTCATCATAGAAATTCCTATTGCACAGTGTGAAAACGTTAAGATAAATCAGGATTTACCTCTGAGCTGGAGCAAGTATCATCTTCTTTGAAAGCTGACTATCTGAACAAATTGTGTTTCTATCTACCAAGGAATATATAAAGATTGGGTATAGGTATACAAGATGCTGTATCTGCTACATCATTTTTTGAAGAACAGAGATTGCCACATCATACAAACCTTATTCCCAGCATTACATATTCATGTACCTCTCCTCTGCACTACATATTAGCTGGTAAATGAGGAAGAGGCAGGGAGATTTACAGAATAATATCTGTGAATTAGAGTTGGCACATAAATTAGACATAAGATAACTACTTAAAACTAAAAATGAAATAAAAAGACTGAGAAGGTGGCATAGAAAAATATGAGTGAATTATACCATTCTCCATTACAAAATAATTGTGTCCATATTTTAATTTCTGCAACCAATTGCATGGTTTTGTTTTCATTTTGCCAGATATCAAATAAAAACATATTTTATATTTAGGAAGTATAGCCTATTGTTTAGTACTAATGGTCTGCTTTATCTACAGGAAGAAATATGTAAGAGTTCAATGGAAAATTGGGTTCCTACATAGTTTAATCCTTTGTCTTCAAGGTGAATTACCTTTGTAACCTGAAGAAATGTGATTCTCGATGCATTCTGGTTCATGTGTACCTGTCTCTATAGCTCTTCCTGTTGCTCCACTATGACCCTCTCCACTAAAGGGAGGGAGCCAACTACGTATATTGGAATAATCCCCAGATTCTACTTAACTCTCCACATTATTAAAAAGTCAAAGATGGGGACTCCTGGGTGACTCTGTTGGTTAAGTGTCTGACTCTTGGTTTCGACTCAGGTCACGATCTCAGGGTCATAAGATTGAGCTCTGTGCTGGGTGTAGCGCCACCTTGGGATTTTCTCTCCCTCCCTCTCTTTCTGCCCCTCCCCCAACTCACATGGGCATATGCTCAAGTGTGCTCTCTCTTGCTCACTAGCTCTAAAATAAATAAATAAGTAAGTAAATAAAATCTTAAAAAAGTCCAAGATGAAGAATAATGTCTTGATAATCATTACTATAAATGGAACAACAAATACTGGTTATGTTAGAGTTATAAAAAAAATTGAATGGAAAAAAAATTGAATGGAGATTCTAGGAGAAAATGTTAGAATGCTTTTTGTTCACTGAGATAAAGGATGTTCTCTCTCACACGGTGAAGAATATCAGGACAAATATACTTCTCAGGTCACAAAGCACTAAGGCAATTTACTTCTGTCCGTATTTTTATCAATGGTCCTTCGTCTATAATCCCTGACCTCTGAGAAATTTTAGGTTTGGCGCATTCTCTCCCCAGCCTGCAGGTCATGCTCTGTTCTATTTGCTGTGTCTGAAATAGCTGTGTGCTTTCATCCTAAATTCATTCTTTGGTTTCAGGACCATCTAAGCATCTGATTAGCTCCATCTTTTATCTCCCATCTCAGTGGCTTTAGACCTTTGGCCTCCTGTTTCTGATGTTCCCTACACACTCTGATTGATACAGAGCAGCAAAGTTGGCTTTAGAGCCCTGAGTGGGACAGGACTGGCCTCCTGCACTCTACTTCATATCTTTTCGAAAGAAGTCTGGTCTCTGGAGAATGATCAACGACTTTTCAAACAGTGAGTTTAAGCTTTTCGTTTATTTTGTATCTTTCTTTCATGTCCTTTCACTAATTAAAACTTAAAAACAGCTAAACAAAAAGGCTTGAGGGTGTACTATAGGTCACTAGAATGAATAATTTTTAATATTTAATATTGTGCATGTTGTAGCATAAATCAATCTCTCATTTTATGTTGTTCGATATTTTAAACTTTATTTAGGTTGGCTTCATTAAAATCCATTTGCAATTTGTATTTTCTTTGGTAATTACCTATATCTCAAAATGGTACTCAAACTACATATTTTACATATTTGTTGGATCCAGAAGTTATGTTTTATATGTATTCCTTTAATTCCTTAATTAAACCTGAAATCTTATTTCTAAGTCAAAATATGTGTTTGTAATTTTAAAGTTATAAAGATTGCCTCAAGTAGTCATCATTCTTTCAAAATTATCTTCCTCATCTAGTCAGCTATTTTTAAAAACTTTATTGGTTTTATGATGTACCATACAATAGACCATGGATAGGGACAGCTTGAGGGCATAGGGGAGAGGACAGTACACCTGAGTCCCAGGTATAATAACTGGGTGAATTTTAAGTCATGTCATTTAACTTTCCATTGTCTTTGTTTCCTCATTCACAAGACTAGAGCTCCCTTGGCCCCTGTGTAAAAGGAGCCGTGCTTCTTCCTACCGCCAGCCGCTGAAGGCAGGAGATTTTTTTTCAGGACATACAGATCACACTGAGACTCGAGGGGATTTTGGGCAGAGAGCACAGATTTGTCAGTCTTCTGTGCTAAAGGACTTAAAGTGGGAAGTGCTTTTCCATTTAGTGCATAAATATGGAATCTTGGTGTCTCAAAAGCTCCCATTTCTTGGCCCCATGTTCACCTTGTCTTAAAAGGCCTGAGTCTGGAGTGATCTGCTTTGACCTAGCGTGTGGGGTTTCCACTAAAAACACTGGAGGGTTTTGTCAAGATGATTTCAAATTTACTTTCATTGTTTAAAATTGTATGATGCAACAATGAAAATACAAACATTCCAAATGAAAATATAGGCAAAGGACATAAACAGACTCTCGTCCAAAGAAGATATCCAATGGATAATAAGCACATTAAAAGGTTTTCAGCATCATTAGTTACTGGGATGATGCAAGTCAAAACCACACTGAAATAACACTTCACCTCTAGTTAGGTGATCATAATAAAAAGACCTAAACAAGTGTTGGGGAAAATATGGAGAAATTAGAACCCTCATGCCTTGCTGGTGGGAATGTAAAATGCAGAAAACAGTTTAGTAGTTTCGTTTCTTTTTCTTTTTTTTTTTTTTTTTAAGATTTTATTTATTTATTTGACACAGAGAGAGAGAGACAATGAGAGAGGGAATACAAGCAGGGGGAAGAGGCAGAGGGAGAAGCAGGCTTCCCACAGAGTGGGTGCCTGACATGGGACTCGATCCCAGGACCCTGGGATCATGACCTGAACCGAAGGCAGTCGCTTAAAGACTGAGCCACCCAGGTGCCCAAGTTTAGTAGTTTCTTAATACACTAAATATAGAATTATCATATTAGTAAGCCACTCTCCTCCAAAGTTTTTATTCAAGAGAATTCAAAACAGGTACTCAAAACAAAAACAACAAAAACTGGTACACAAACACTCCTAATAGCTCTATTCACAATAGCCGTAAAATGGAAATAGTCCAAATGTTGGTCAATGGATGAATGGATAAACAAAATGTGTATATCCACACAATGCAATATTATGCAGCCAAAAAAAGGAATGGAGTACCGACCTACAACATACATGAATGTTAAGAACAGTATGCTAAGTAAAAGAAGCCAGGCACCAAGGGACAGATATTGTAGGATTCAATTTATATGAAATAGCCTCAATAGACAAGCCCATAAGGACAGAAAGTAGATAAGTAGTTGCCATGGGCTGGAGGCTGGAGAATGGGGAATAATTGCTTACCGGGTGGGAGGTTTCCCTTTGCGGTGGTGAGAAAGTTCCAGAACCAGATAGGGGATGACGGATGTACAACATCAAAAACGTATTTGAAGTCACTGAATTGTACACTTTCAAATGATAATTTTTATGTTATGTGTATTTTAACACAATAAAACAAATTATGATTCAATTTACACAAAGCAGAAATTTACATTTCTACTAAAGCAGGAGGGCCTTCCACATGTGGGAAGAGAAATTCCATTCTTATCAGCCACTTGCAGCAGTTGAAAAGGGAATTTTTTGTTTATATAGTTTTGTGATTTAAAGAAACAGCATTTCAAGGCATAATAAAAAATAACACTCTGGAGTATTAATTTTCAAAGTTTTAGTCGTGATCTTAAGCCAATCAAATTTTACCTCTTAGCTCCATGCTGCTCTGTTCTAAATTCTAAATTACCCTCTCTCTTTTTCTTTCTCTTTCTCTTTCATGAACGTCATCTCTGTTCTCAGGTATATGCTGGGCTTTCTTAGACTTAGCACAAACACAATTATCTCTCAGTTATAGTGGTGTTTTTGTTGTTTTTGCTTCATTTGTAGCCAGTGTTTGTCACACACTACTATGCATCAGAATTTAAAAAAAAATCTCTAAATTAAAATATTTAGCAGATAGTGATACAACAATGGGTTTTGACTCCCTCACCACATTCTCATGTTTGTGAAAATTATCACACATACAGGATTGGCTGTAATGATGTCAGCAGCTGAACAAGAAGGTAGTTTTTATTTCATCAACTTTAATGAGTAGTACACATGTAGAGATACTTAATAGTTATAACCTCAGTGTTAAACTTGAGTATGAAAAAATATATATATTTATATAATAGCTCTGATTCAGAACTACCGGCTTGTTTCTTGTGGTCATCGAATTTAGTCATTTCTGGGTTTAATGTCTAAGAATGCAGTGATCAAATTCTCATCTAATTGAGGCCTATGGTTCAGTCTTATTCTGGTTTAAAATTTCCCATTGGTCCCCCATTTCTGGGTTGTTCGACATTTCTGGTGGACTCTGCACTCCTTCTCACATGCGGCCACCATTGGCGAACTTCTGGTCTCTGCTTGGCACAGGTGCTACCTACAGATGGCTTGGGAGAAGCAGCTTTATCTCTCTAACCCCTACTAGTCACCAGGCCTACAGCTTTTAACAAAGTATTTGCCTACTTGAGCCACAACTGAATAAGCGGAAACCTCAATGCTCCCCAAGAGCATGACTTTCAGAGGACCACCTCCCCTTCTGCCAGCCTGTCTGGGGTCCCTCTACTGCTCCCTCATGCTTCTTGGGGATTCTGCATGCCTGCCCCTTTTGAGAATCCCAGATAAGAACCCAGATAGAGAGTCCCCTTCTCTTATTTCTCCCCACACTTCAGGGGCAACTCTGGCATGGTTCCAAGCTTTTACTGCAATCAGATGAAGAGGACCAGCAGATTACTCAGTCTGAAGGAGCAGGACGGATATATGTGCAAAGGTTCCAGAATAGAATGACCATTCCCCACCCAGTCCCAGACAAATAAAGGGCTCAAACTTTCTTTCTTTCTTTCCTTTCCCATTCTTCCTTTCTTTTGTTTTCTTTCTTCTTTTGTTTTCAAGAAAAATGGAAAGAAGACTAGATTAGTAACAAATTTGTGCATATACTTCAGTACATTCAGTTCTATAAGGAAATAGAGATTGATTTCCACAGTTATCTGATTTTTGTCACATGTTTCTACCCAAATAAACCAGGCAAGAAGCAACAACAACAATCCAACTAATCCAGTAAGATTATTTGAATCCTATTTAAATCTTTTTAGGTGACCAGTAAGACAATACTGGATAACTTCAGAACTTAATCCACTTGCCTGCTCTCTCTCCGTATCTGGGTTCATGGAGGAGGGGTATTGCTTTAAGGGCTTGGTCTTTGGGAAAGAGACTAACGTTTCTGAGTCCTGCAGTATCCCTCCTTCCCTCATTCGCACCCCTCCATCCCTGGCTTTCCCTCTAAAGTACTGGCTGCTGCTGTGTGAGTGGACGTAGCCTTCTCTGCTAAGCCACGGGCCACCAGCTTCTGCTGAAATCTCGGCTAGGAAAAGTTCTCTCTCAGCTTAAACAAAGTGCTAGAAGCCACCCTTGAGAAAGGGTACGTATCTTGGCCCTCCCAGTTTCCGGAGCCTGCTGGGATCTGAGTGTGAGATTCATCCTGCCCCAGGCCAAGGTTTAGTTACAGAAATTCCTCACCTGTATCTAAGAACTTCCAGATCCCGCCACTGTCCACAAAAATTGCAAGGCAGCACCGAATGTGAAGATCCAGGCCCTCTCTGTGCTGAGTATACTGTACAACCAAGGTTTTTCTAGACAGCCGTCCTTGGGGATGTCTGAAGTGACCCTGCCGGGACACTTGAAGAAAAATTGGCAGAACCTTCTTGGATCTTGGCATTTCTCTAAATGAAAGAAATTTATCCCGCACTCCATATATCTGACCACCAGCCTCTTCTGCTCTGTGTCCTGTCATCCCGTTAATCTACCGGGTCTGTAGATTGTGGTGGATATTACTCCATTTCTCTTTGTTGGAATGTTCCTTAGGTACAATTCAGCAATCACATTCTCCAGGCCTCTGCTTCATATGTTAAATGGATAGAGAAAAGAATTTCTCTTGAAAAGGCGTTGCTTTTACACTGTCTGCCATGGTAGAGTCTCAAAAATACTATATTTGGTGGCAAAACTTGAATATTAACTCTTTCTGCCTTTTGGTGGAATAAACCTAATACTGCTTTGAATTGATCTGCCCCAACCCGTATCCCCACTTGAGCATGGATACTTTTACAAAGAATTATCCAAGACATGGACATAGGTTACAGACATTGCATAGATGTCCCTTCAGTCTAATGCTGAGCACTGGGGAGAGCTTTTAACATGCCTGAGGATGAGCTTGTTTTCTAGGAGTAGCTATCTTCATTAAACTATCTTTTGTTGTGATTAGCATAGTTTACAGCTCTGTAAGGGCGGAGGTTAACTTGTAGAAAACTGGTATTAATGAAATCGTTTCCTGAATGGGAGCACTACAGCTGATCCTTGTTCAACAGAGATGTAGAAATTCTATCTAGAGGAAAAAGTAACTGCAAATGTTAGAGTTTATTGCCATATGTGACATTAATCAGTTTTGTGTCTGGTTGCAAATGATTTTCAGCGTTACGGTGACTGACAGACTACATAAATCTTCGTTTCTCGAAATTTGTTTTGAACTACATTTAACGTCTTACTGGTTCCCTTATTAATGAACAGAGGAAACTCTTTGACACTTGTTTGTTTATAACCTTTTGAAAAGTGTACTTTAATAATATTCACAGCCTGGGAATGAAGGTTGATGGAGAAGCACAGAAAGAGACTTTTAAAGATACATGTTTATACTTTTGGGGCTGCATGTTTATCTTTCACTTAAATTGCACTTAGAAATAAGTTACAGAATAGAAAAAAAAAAAATCTTTAGGGCAACATACAGGCTAAACACTAGAGCTCCTCGAAATATGTGGAAGTAAGTTATATTCAAAATAGCATTGAAGAATCCTAAAAAACATGGACTTTTCATCACTCTTATTTGGCATAAAATTCAAAGCAAAACTTTTTTGTTCAACCAAACAGTGCATAAGTTCCATTTTATCCTTTATGACATTTTCTAACTGGAAGTCATGCTGAGTAAATTGGTGACTGCATCTCTGCTTGAAACCATCTCAATATATGATTTCCTTTAGAACATCTATGTAGTATGTTGGAGGAGTGGGAGGTAAAAAATGTTTAATTCTAAAAGCAAAAAGTAATTCATTTATTCAAAAGTTGTATAGATGTTCCATAATTATTCTGTCCAAAAAAAAAAAAAAGATAATTAACTAGTCATACAAGGTAGGTCTATGTATAGAAACCAAGTAAGAGTAAATATATAGATATAGATGCAGAAATAGATGGAGATATAATATTGATCTTGTGACAAATTCAAATATTCATCTCTCTCTCTCTCTCTCTCTCATCTATCTATTACCTATCTATTTAAACAAACTGGATATCTTGGTTTTGAAAACCTCCAATAACTTATTTGGGCTGTTTTTGCCCAGTGCAATAAATATCAAGATAATCAGAATTAAGTGAGATAAAATAGGACAGAATCTTGTGGAGAATCTTTTTTTTTTTTTAAAGATTTTATTTATTAATTTGACAGACAGAGATCACAAGTAGATGGAGAGGCAGGCAGAGAGAGAGAGAGAGGGAAGCAGGCCCCCCGCCGAGCAGAGAGCCCGATGCGGGACTCGATCCCCGGACCCTGAGATCATGACCTGAGCCGAAGGCCGTGGCCTAACCCACTGAGCCACCCAGGCGCCCTCTTGTGGAGAATCTTATAGAGAATACATAGCCCCTTCACCTTCAATACAACCCATCCAATCCTTTGTTTTTATGCTTTCTTAGATCTCAGTGTATAATCAGAACAACTTTAAAGGAGGAAGAAAACATAAGAGGTGAAGTGCTTGGGTAGGCATCCACTACAGAGAGTGTCTAAGATGTTAATGTCAACCATAGGTGATCAGAGAGCAAGATGGTATCTTGAGGGTTATACTTGATGTTATTTATGAAATTATTCACTATGTATAAAATTATTTTTTATTAAGACTTTGATTAAGCTTTTTATCCCCTCATTTGGGTGAAATTGTGATTTCAGATGTTGTTAGGTAGAGGATGGGCATGTCATACTCAGCACACACCCATACGCCCATGTGCTCTGTGACACCCCTTTTTCTGTCATTCCCGTGCTCAAAATCTGTTGCCTTAACTCAAGGTTGCTGCTAATTACAACAAGTAATTTCTCCGCATGCTTATTTGCTCTTCAGCTTGCCACTTTCACTTTGTATCCACCTATCTGATTACCATGGTTGCAAGATGATGGATTGAACACATCACAGCCTGTCTCCCTTGTTCCTGGTCCCTAAAAGCGGATTAAGAAATGGCAATAAATCCAACATCTCAACAACAAAAAAAGACAAGGATGTTCATTGGCCCACACATTGTGAGCACCTGAGGAGGTCCAAAATAGTCGGAGAATTAAAGATGGAAATGACCACTTAGAATGCCTGAAAATTATTGCTTTAAAAAGAATCAACCGTCTGCCTTTGGCTCAGGTCATGATCCTAGGATCCTGGGATCAAGCCTCTCATCAAGCTCCCTGTTCATCTGGGAGTCTGTTTCCCTCCTTGTTTCCCTCCCTGTGTGCTCTCTCTCTCCCAACTAAATAAATAAATCTTTAAAAAAAAATTAGTTTATCATACATTATATACGTAGACATTAGGTCTATATGCCCCAGTGAGTTTATATTCCTTAAATAGCATAGGAAGTTCAATTCTATTCAACTCCTTCCCTCCCAACATAGGGCAAAGACAGATGAGGTGTAAAAAAGAGAAAATGAAACATGGCCCAGAAGGGTAGAGCAGTGGGTAGTAATAAAGCTCTCCCTTTTTTATTGCTCCTGATTTGAAACTCAGCTATTGTAGAATAAAGAGGATCTAAGACTTAGTTTTGTTTCTGTTTTGAAATTTTTATTTTATTATTAGGTTTACTATTACCATTTATAATGATGTAGAAGGTAGGTATCTTTTACCATTTAAATATTGGTTACCTTAAAATTTTATAAGAGCATTTTAAATCAACATAATGTCAATTTCACTGAGCCATACCTGAAACTCAAAATAATATTTGGAGTTAATCAACTCCTCCCCTGATCCCCAGTTATCACCACTTCAGAAAACAGGTATCTTTCTGTACTATATTATGTTCACTGACTTGGAGCTAAGAAACAAAGTAGCAAAACTGAAGAGTTAATCAACAGTCCCTCTCTGGATCCCAAATTATCTTCATTATTTCAATAAGTTCCTCAGTGTGGTCTCGGCAAATGAGTCTTCCTATGTTTTCTAGAATATTCTAAAAACTCATGAATTGCTATGAAATGCTTATTGTAGACACTTTAAAAAGATGAATGCAAATAACTATGATAAACCAGTGATGTGTGATGAATGACTTTTCAGATTTAGGACAAATGACTGGCAAATGCATGTAAGAAAGCAGACTTTTCTAAGGAGCTCACATGGGAGATGCTGTACAACTTAGGATCATCCATCAGAGAAGACTGAGCTGGCATTAATTTTAGAAACCTGTTAGTATAATGCTTCAATTAATTGAATAAATAAAATTAAATTTTAGGTAATTAAGTCATGCATAGAGTTCTGCAGTTGGTGGCAGAATCAAGACTAAAACTAAGATTTTCTCACTCTCAATCCTGTGTTTTCTCACAACATTACACTAAATCATAACAGAAAAGTGATTCTGATGAGGTATGATTATTTAATCCAATCTCCCTTGGTTTGAAAACTTCAATTCAATATTTTATTTAAGGCAACTGATACTAAAGGGAGCAAATCCAAATTTAAAAATATTGAGGGAAGTTACTATTCAGTCCATTATGCAGTTAATAAATATATCTAGAAAGTATGCTACATATTACTAAGTAATTCATCTTCCCCAAACACATGAATTCTGCATGTTATACTTTCTGGTTAATAGGACAAACTGTAGCAAGTAGATAGGTATGTGCATATTTCCTGAAGTGTTTATTAAAGCAGTATAGCAATGACCAAATAAATATTCTGAGAGCAAAGAGTACTGATTTCAAAGGAAGTTTACTGACTTCGATTCAGTTTCTTACAGGAAAACCTTGGGGAAGGAGTATTTGAGAATTTGGTGGTTGAGGAAAATTGTAGAACTGAAACAGAGGTGGGAATTCAAGAGGTTGACGAGAAATAAGATTACAAAGTCACTCTAAGAAGTGGTAGAAATTTATACTTTCTTTAAAATTTTACCCAGGTCTGGTCATGTTAATGACAGTTGACAATTACTTTAAAAATGTCTGTTGCTCTTATTGGATCATAAGAGGTGAAGCTCACTCTCTTTAGAAGCTGCTTTTGATGTTATGTTGGTGAGTCTAGTAAGGACTGAGATGACCTGTAGCTCCAAAACTTAACTCTCTGGACTGAAAATGAAGGCTGCCTCCGTCAACATCACTTTATTATTTATTCTGGAAAATTCTTCCCCCAGGAAACTAAAGATATAAACCAGTAAATAACTTCATTGTTTGCTTCCGGATCTTCTCCCAAATTCAGTTATCTAAAAGGAATGTCCTTAGGGCACCGGGGTGGCTCAGTAGGTTGAGTGTCTGCCTTTGGCTCAGGTCATGATCTCAGGGTCCTGGGATCAAGTCCCACATTGGGCTCCCTGCTTGGTAGGAAGTCTGCTTCTCCCTCTGTCCCTTCTCACCCCCCACCCCAGCTTTTGCTCTCTCTGTCTCTTGCAAATAAATAAATAAAATCTTTTTTTAATGAATAATAAATAAAAGTAAGAAGTCCTTCTTTCTGATGATCACTCCATAGGCATTAGTAAACTACAGCAGCCTGACTGAGGTATGAACTGAGTTTCCCTTCATGTGCTCTCATTTCACACATTGTTAGGGAGCCAAGAAAGGAATAATTCTGTCCCTAATTCCAAACATGAGTGTAGGTAGGGGAGAGTCATCTTCTCACCCTAGGCATTTCCCTGAACCTACAAAACAAGCACTGTACTTCCAGGCAGAGAAAGGTGAGGGTGGCATACCTCTAACCAACTGTGCTGTGTGTTTTATGTGTTCTATGTTCCTTCTCTCCACATCCCAACAAGGATCAGGGCTGGCTTCACTGACACATGACCTGTGCAGTTGTATAGGGCTCCGCACTTGGTTTAATACCCTGTTGTCATTGTCTTGATATTTGTAATGACTTTAGATCAAGGGACTCTGCATTTTCATTCTGTAAATTGCATAGCTGGCCCTGGGCAGGCTTCTTCTTTATCTTTTGTTTGTTTGTTTGTAGACGCCATGCCTCTTATGTAGATCCTTATGATCCAGGGTCAAATATAATAAGATAAAGAATTCCCTAAAATTCTCTCTTGACAATCCTGCCTTTCTTGCTGCAAAGTATTGCTGTCTATCTCATTGAAAAATAAAAAAATCTAAGTATAGGTAATGAAATTTGAACAACTCTCTCTTTTGAAGCCACTTTTTAATAATTTTAACCTCTGGCTGATCCAAAGCAGAAGAAATCTGGAGCTGTTTAAGGAAAATGCTAGGTACATAGAAATTCACAAGAGAAAGTCCTATTAGTATAGGTTTAATTTTATACAATTGTTAAAGAAAAAAATAATTGGATTAAATGATGGTAATAAATATGGAAGTTTCGTATTTTGTAACAAACACAAATTAATAAAAATAGAATAAATGCTACAACAGAAAGATTATGAAAATGTATACAAAAAGCCCATCAATATATAAAATAGTAGTCAAGCTTGATTAAAATAAAGGCAAATACAAAAAGATATTTTATTTGCCTATCAATTGTAAAATGATTTTAAGGTATGAAAGTCCCTTTAAGATCACCAACATCCATTCTCATCTGCTGTTGCCAGTGGAACTGGCTATAATATGTATAAATAACCCAAACTTTCATGTCATTTATTCAATTTCATCCAGTAATCTCACTCGAAATAATTTACCATAAAGATAGGTGCTGTCAAACAGTTATGTATGAAAATATTCACAGCAATGTTATCCACAGTGCAGACAGTATGACACTAGACATGTAGAAATAATCAGAGATGCAGTCCACAATTTATATATAAAGATGTTCACTGTAGTGTTATTCATAATAAAGACAGTTCCTACCTTTGTGTATAATGCCTTCTTGAAAATATGTATGTATTCTGAATGTCAGTAGGATGAAAAACAGACTTACATGGAATAAAGAGGTTTCTATTCCATGAGAACCAGAAATATCATAAATCTCTAATAAAACCTGCCAAAGTTACAATTTCAGTGAAATACTTCCAGGTATCCTGCTTTATATTCTACTTTGTTTCAGTTTTATCTTGAGAATGATACTTTTTCTTATTAGTATCGGTGGTTGTTTCATTCTTACATTTGCACATAATAGAAAAGGAATTCTGAAATACAGTAAAGTCCTCGATTAGTTGCACATACTTGAAGAACTCAAATCAAATGGGTTAATGTTTTTGTTCATTATCAGATTTACTCATAATAAGGATTCAGTTCAGCATGTGAGAGGTGTTTTAGGGAAAGAAGCACATATTTTATGAAAGTTTGGATTTTTGACAATGAAATATTTAAGTCAAAATCAACCCCTGGTTAAAACAAAAACAAATTCTCAAAGTACTCAACGTAAGTTTTACGTCCCCCAGCAGGGAGCCAGATGCAGGGCTGGATCCCCGACCCTAAGATCACTACCTGAACAGAAGGCAGAAACTTAACGGACTGAGCCACCCAGGTGCCCCTGAAATAGGACAATTATAAATAGTTTACAGGAAAGCCTTTAAATTCCTTGGAATCATGAAA
This sequence comes from Neogale vison, assembly GCF_020171115.1. NCBI lineage: Eukaryota > Metazoa > Chordata > Mammalia > Carnivora > Mustelidae > Neogale > Neogale vison. The sequence goes on along the minus strand of NC_058093.1, from coordinate 91,481,237 downwards.
GAGCTATTCCAAGTGGAAAACATTTCAGTTCATGGTCTTTCTGAACAACATAGACAAACATGCCTATTTTAGGAGCAATTAGACTTAGGAAAGGTAAAATTTTCCTCAACACTTTAGGATTCCCGGCTGAGTCTGAAGATTAAACAGACAAAGACAGATTCACAAGAGAAGAGAACATACATTTAGTACAGTTTTATATGACACAAGAACCTTCAAAGACCTGAGTATTTTTATGTTACACGTGATGAAGAGTGGGCGATGTGATAGGTAAGAAAATGTGAGGTAAGTGGAGTAGACTGGGTAACTCAACAAGACTGGTTTGTTCAGATTCTTCTTGGTGCCTTTTTATCTTCACAGACAAGGATGCTCTTTTCCTCTGGGTATTAGGAAGGTACCTCTCACATGACAGTTTTATAACCTATCTCAGGAAATTAGGAAGAGAAGAGAAGGTCAGAATGAACTTTCTGTTTCTGCTATTTTCTAAAATATCTTCAGCTTAAAATATTTAATATGCCCTGGTGCCATATTTTGGGTTGTACTCTGAACTCCATCAGAACATCATTCCAACGATGAGTGGGCCTGGCAGGTCATGATCATGGAAGAGACAATGTTCCTGTAGACATCACATTACACAACTTTCCTTCTTCACCCCTTTAAGTAGAATTGCAGTTAGGATTGTGATAGGGCTGGCATTCCCATGAATCAAGCTATTGGGTATGCAAGCTGGTGCAACCACTCTGGAAAACAGCATGGAGGTTCCTCAAAATGTTGAAAATAGAACTGCCCTATGACCCAGCAATTGCACTACTGGGAATTTACCCTAAAGATACAAACGTAGTGATCCAAAGGGGCACGTGCACCCGAATGTTTATAGCAGCAATGTCCACAATAGCCAAACTATGGAAAGAACCTAGATGTCCATCAACAGATGAATGGATCAAGAAGATGTGGTATATATACACAATGGAATACTATGCAGCCATCAAAAGAAACGAAATCTTGCCATTTGCGACAACATGGATGGAACTAGAGCATATCATGCTTAGCGAAATAAGTCAAGCGGAGAAAGATAACTATCATATTGGGTCAAAGATAAGGCAGATTTTTTTCTCCAGGGTCTGATCAGAGATAGACAGATAGATAGATAGATAGATAAAATTTTGTATTAATACCACATACTAATAATAAGCCTTGGGTACAGATAAGAAGACAAATCATAAATATGTTGTAAATTACTGGAAGTTTTACTTGACATCTCTATTTCCAGGATGTTAACATAAATGTCACGTTCTTATATATTCCCTTAGCACTTCTTGTTATAAACAATACTATCAATTTTCTATAAATGTTTATAGTTCTCTTGATTTATTGTAAGCTCCTTAAGGACAGAGAATTTGACTGTGATATTTTGTTTTATTCTTAGCATCTTAAAGAGTAAGAGGCATATACACTGTGTTTGATACATATACATTAATACGCAAATAAGTAAGTAAACATTTGTTGAGCAAATGAGTGATTGAGCTCCAGCTCGGAACTTCTGGAAATCTGCTTAAGATCAAACATTGTGATCTAAGACTTATCATGATCCAACTCATGAATTTGCCATAATCAGTCCTGATGTTCCGTGTATTATATTTCAGTCAGGCCAAATTAGCCTAGGCAGTTACATAATCCTCAAAATGAACCAAACACATTTAGATTTTTCTTGCATAGAGCTGATAAAAAATATAATAGAAAATAATTATCAAATAAATGTTGAGTTGCATGGAAATGTGGGGAAGGAAAAGGTTTTCCTCTATTCTCTTGTGATTTTTTTTTTAAATCAATGGTATATGGATTAATTTGAGAAAGACAGGTTAACGAAGAAAATATATACAAATTGTATTTGATGTTAATATTTTTTATGTATAGAGGGAATTCACAGAAAAGAAATGAAAAACCAGAAGAAGTGGTTAGACTAGACAACATGTATACCATTTTAACAAAAGGATTATAAATTGTGGTAGGCTAACTAGGAAATACTTGGTAAATAAGGGTTTCTTAGTAAGGTTTGTAATGAAGACTCAACTCAAGGTCACCTATAGTCTTATTGTTATGGAAGGGGCAACATCCTCACAAATGGAAATTTATGTCACATTCCCAAAGGGAAATGTAGGCCCTACTTTTAGGCAGAAGTGGGTAGAACAAAGAATCTTCCTATGTGTACTATTTCTCAATTGCCCTCACCTCAAAATAACTCTTAATGCCAAAGTAGCATCATTTTGGAGTGGGTTATTCTTCCTGCCATTTAAAATTCCCCCTTGCAAACATTCTAGCATTTGCTAGTATTATATTTGTAGTAGATTGGGGTCAGTCCCATTTCCTTCAAAAGAAATTGTAATGACAGGGACATTAATATTTTAGCTTTCAAAATCTCTCATTTATCTCTTTAGCACACTTGTTTACACTTGGTTCCCATAATCCAAAATAAAATAATAGATATTAACTATTCCTAAAGTCTACTCTGGAGAAGTTCTGTGGATCAATAAATATGTTTTGTATTGGGGGAAAAAAAAAGTTTAAATCATTTTCATGGACATATGAAGTGAGAAATGATTTGAAAAAGAAGAAAATAAAATTATACCTTTAAGCTAAAGTGGTTTATTTTCCTCTAAGCCTTACTATCTCAGTGCATTTATTTCTTGAAAATTAAATTTCTTGAGGGAGAATGTCATTCCAGGCCTTCTTCAGTTGGCCTCCAATATTTGCATATAACTGCCATTCCAGTGACTATGGGTTTTGCTTAGCAATTAATCAGTGTCAGGATGCCTTCCATTGTAGAAAGTAATTCACATGCAGATAGCTTCCTTAACTTTCCTTATTGAATTCCAAAAAAAAAAAAAAGTATGAAGCATCTGGATTTTTGACATACCTCTGCTCAAAAGCTGAAGTGATAATGTTTTCATTGAAGAGATGTAAAACACCTGGGGTGTTAACATTTAATTGAAGCTTGTTTTTTTGAAAGAACAGAAATGAATTTGTACTTTGTCATAATTCATTTCCCTGAAGATGCACTTGCTCCACAGAAATCAGACAATAGAACTGTTGCCTCATTTGATTTTTAGCCAAATGATCAGATTGAACAATATCTAACCAATACTAATGAGATTGTGATGAAAACAATGAAAATACAAATAAAAACTATCTTGTAATAAGTGTATATTTCATTCAACAAAAACATATATTGTGAATATAATTTTTACTTCTACTTTTTTCAGTCTATAATACCACCTGGTGATATTCGAAGCCAAGTGTGCCCAGAATAATCTTGTCTCATTGAATTTGGAAGAAATGCAAATTGTGTTATTAAATTCTCTTACACAGAAACAAAACATGTAATGGCAAAAAACATTTTAATTGGTTAAATGTAGAAAACTTCAAGATTGTAGTTTTGGTAAATCATACCATTTTAGAGAGGGAGTCTTTCACATTTTAAATTAAAAAAAATAATAAATAGCTAAAACTGTTAATCTTCTTTTCTATCTCCCTTGTCCATGACACTAAATAGAAGCTATAGAATTATACACAAAATTTTTGTACACAAAAATTTAACATCATATTGATGAAGTTCTGGAACCTAGGTGAGGTTCGGTGGGCTGAGGTCCAGAGCCGATGACCAAGAAAGAATTCTTGAGACATCTTTGGTGCAAAATGGTGGTTTATTAAAGCACGGGGACAGGACCCGTGGGCAGGAAGAGCTGCTGCCCCGGGTTGTGAGGGATGGCAGGTTATGTACCTTCCCGTTGGGGGGGGTGTGAAGGGAAGGGAGATTCTTGGTGGGGTGTTATGATCCTGCTATCATTTATATTCCCTTCTACCTCAGCATCCTCCAGTTTATGGTGGGGAGGGAGACATTAGGGCTTCAGGAACTGAGAGTTATTTGCGTCTGGAAATTTATGCTATTGATAAGGTAACCTCCCTGTTTAGATCTCTAGGACATTTGCAGAGCAAGGGAGATTCTTGTCTTGCAGGACTGTGATCTCTGCAAGTTAACTATTTATTGTTTTATGATAGTCAGGGGTGCCTGAGGAATGCTACACATATTATGGAGGGGAGCGAGTGGAGAGGGGGTGCAAGGCGTCAGTTTTTGCTCTGTCCTCAGCCAGCCTCCTGTTCCCTCATCAATATGTCAATGAAATAATGTAATTTTTTTCATCATTATTTCTGATGAGTATTTAGAATATGTACAGGATAATTTTTTAAAGGTAAAATTATGACAGAAATATAAAATGAATACATGTCACAGATCTTATTTAGTACAATAATTAATGAGGGAACTGGCAAAGTATCAAAACCAATTAAAGGAGAATTTGAAAAACATACTAGCAAAGACAAATAAAAATACTGAAGTGAAGGTAGAAATACATGCAAATTTGGCCAGTATCCATAGGGTAAAGATCAATTACATTTCCACCAAATTTCATTTGCATTTCTAATAATAATTTACATTATTTACATTATTATTTTTAGTAGTGTACGTAACTATTTACACTAGTATTTTAATAATTATAGTTATTTACATTGCTATTAGTTTTCCACAACTGACAGAATTGCAAAATATATAGAAGACTATGAAAAGCTAAAATAATCTAAATGTTCTGGACAAGATAACAGTAATCAATTTTGTCATTTCAAAGTCCTAGACAGTTTTTCTTTTATAGATTTATAGAATTTGAATTCATGCCATCTATTTACATGTCAGGGAGCAAGAATTCCAGTCCCCTCAAAGGTCCTCCTAGCTGGACTAAGAATCAAATTGACATGAGACAGAGGAGAGTTAAATTTAATAGTGTACATACAGGGACTCCACACAGACATGGAAATTCCAAAGATGGCCATGCAAAAGAGGTATATATGCCATCCTGAACTTAGGAGAAAGGAATAGGAGTCAGGGACTTCAGAGGAAAAGAATGTTATTCACAGGACAATAAGAAAAAGAGCAGATATTTGGCAATTAGATGTTTGTCTTGCGATACAGATGGGTCACTGAGATAAAAGTCTCTGCTCATAGAAAGATCCCCAATTCAGATTTTTGTGTGTAGTTAAGGGAGGGGCAAAAGTGTCTCCTCAGCCTGAAGGGCCTTGATTGCCTTCAACTCAGAATAATCTTCATACCAAAATGGACTGTCTTGGGGTGACAGTAACTGCAATTAATCTTTACCAAGAATAACTTTAAACTTATGATACAGGCAACCAAGGCAAAAGAAAAATTATTAAATTTCCTTACTACTTTAGAGCCCATGAACAAGTCCTTTGAAACGGGTGGAGTGACATTCCTCTAGGGACTCAACTGCCTGGATGTTGACACTTTGTTAGGGCTAAAGGCAATCTCAGTCCCACCCCCAGGATCCTGTAAGTCTACTTTAATGTATAAAACATCCTTTGGAAACTTCCTTTATCTCTACCTCCCAAGATACATGTTGGCAATCGCCCTCCAAGCACATGACCCACTGATGCACATCTAAAGGGTCTCATGACTCAGATTTTATTAGACAGTAATAAATGAAATTTTCCTAATAATAGCTAGCGCCCTCAAGGTCCTGAAAACCTTTCTTCCAAAATTCCTTAGAAACAACGCTATCCCTAACCCCTGTCAACTTGAAAGTATATAATGGGCCACTCCTCTGGATCCCAGTGCATGATCTTTCTGTCCACAGATTCTTATCTGTGCTTAAATTAAAACCACCTTTTTGCATCAAAGACATCTCAAAAATTCTTTTTTGGCTATCATCTCTGGACCTCACCAGTATTGCAAAACTACATCATTTGTCAACCCATTTGGGATCCCTCCTACTCTAGAGACCTTTCTTTCTGTTCTCACTTTCACTTAATAAATTGTCACTTCACCCTTTTGTGTTCACCAGATTCATCGTTTGAATCCACGAGACAAGAACCTTGCAAGCCCGAAACACTTACATCCCACTTCACACGAGCACTTGTGAGGTGTTTGCTCTTCCTTTATAATAAATTTTAATGTAGTATGGGAGAATACTATGAGTTCTGTTAGGAATAAATTAAATAAGTGTTCCTAACATAATAAAGCATGGGATTCTGCAAGTGTATGAACAAATTTATTTTGTGATTTATGATGTGGTTTATACATAGTGGAGTTTATATGTAAACTATCATATAAATTTCCCCCTGAAATTTTGCAATGTGGTAGACTTGGTATATTTGCCTAAATGCAAATCTCTGGGATAACTGAAGCTTTTTATCAGATTCTTAATGGGACCCCAGAATTTCTCAAAGGTTAAAAACTTCTACTGAACAAAATTATTCTGACCTACTTGTCTGCCTGATATTATTTCATTCAATCTTTTGGACTATTTATAGCAGGAAAGACAACTGGACTAGCACAGACACTCCAATATGCTGGCACAACAAACAGATTTATCTGAAAATCACCCTGGGAGCTCATGGTGGGTTGTCTGACGGTAAGCTATTTTGGAGAACCTTGATCTTCCCACTGACACCTCATTTCTTCAAATCTGGGTACATCATAATTGTATTTCTCACAGGACCAATGGCTTCTTTCTCCAAGTAGGAGGAGGACCTGAATTGATCCTTACCAGACAATTCTCGAGAAGCATCGGTACCTTTACCCCATCTGTCCATTATGCCAGTAGTTTGATTGTTTGTCAATTACCACATAAGGAAGGAGGACAGTGGGCTGACAGAGAGCCTTTCCTGAAACACAACCCACGCTGTAGGGAGTCCTGGCATGACACCAGTCTGTGGGAGGCTAAAGACCATAGGACCTGTGCCGTCTATTCTTAATGAACCTTGGTTGCCAAGTTCTGAAAAAAAACCCATTCCTATTTCTCAACCCATGTGATAGGATGGTATAGAATTTTTGCTCAGTGCTAGGGAAATGCAACTGGTGATGCAAAAGGGACATAATTTTATCAGAGTGCTGACTATAAAGAGATCCAACATACCTCAGTCACCATTACAATTTCTATGTATTCTCTGATTTTTGTAGTATTTATAAGTCTGCTTAGGAAAAAAAGAAAAAAGTGTGAACTTTCAGAGTTCAGAGATACATAAACAAGTGTGGTGAACTTGGGAAAGGGTAGCAGCAACTAAGTGGCAGAAAGACTACAGGGTCCATCTGGCACAATCCACTATTAGAAAGGAAAATGAGGGCGCCTGGGTGGCTCAGTGGGTTAAGCCGCTGCCTTTGACTCAGGTCATAATCTCAGGGTGCTGGGATCAAGTCCCGTATCGGGCTCTCTGCTCAGCAGGGAGCCTGCTTCCCTCTCTCTCCCTCTGACTGCCTCTCTCTCCATCTACTTGTGATCTCTCTCTGTCAAATAAATAAATAAATAATCTTAAAAAAAAAAAAAAAAAAGAAAGGGAAATGAGTCTGGACATCAGGATTCAGCACCAGGCAGAAGGATATTATGAGGGTATCATTTGAATACATCCCCAACTCAGCCTATTTGGCATCATGTTCACATCATGGGCAAAAAAAAAAACTATAAAGCAAACAAACAAACAAACAAACAAGCAAAGTTTTACTTAAGCTTTGGGATCTTAGTAAGTATTAGGGAGCAAAAATGTCCTGTCCCTTTCAAGGTCGTTTTAACCAGGCAAAGAATCAAATTGACATGAAACAGGTTAACAGGAGAGACTCAAAGTTAACCTATGGGGAATCCACACAAACATGGAAATTCCAAAGTTAATGAGGCAGAACAAGGTATATATGTCATTCTGAACTGAGGAGAAAGGTAGGGGACTTCAAAGGGAATGCAATTCACACGAAGATAAGAAAGTGTAAATGGTAAAGAAATGTTTGCTAGGCCACTCAGAAACAATGGGACATGGAGGACTTGGATCAAACAGGTCTTGTTAGGTCCCAACCTGTCTACCATACATAGTTTATACCATAATGTAGGTATCTATGGTGATAGTTCTCTTCTTGGTGCAGGCCCTCTACCTGATTTTTTTTTTTTTTTTTTTTTAATTTAAGGAGGAGGTAAAGAGCTTTTCCTGACTCTGCCAGGTTTTGATTGGTTTTTAACTCAAAATAATCTTCATGCCAAAGAGGCCCATCTTGGGGCAGCCTGCCCTTGGTCCCCGACTTAACTCTGATGTAGTGACCCTAATAAAAAGAATGGATCATAAAGTGATAAAAGACATTTTTCTTCCAATGCTAGAAAATTATGCACAGGTTGTCCAGATCATTAGAAGGCATTTGTCAAATGCCCGAGATGAGTGACATTTGTGAGAACAGCAGACAGCAGAAGGAGATCAATCACAAGATGAAAAGAAGTACACATGAGCTCTGAGCCATCACCTGGCACAGCCCAGGAGCAGTGAGTGAGCAGTACCTGGGCTGTTCAATAGCAGAGCGCTGGGAGGTCAAGCTAGTGATGTCAAGACTTTCAAGCACGATAACATCATCTGGCCTGCCTATCCAGAAACATTTGCGTGCATTGCCGTATAAACATAGGTATAGATTGTGACATCAAATTACTTATTACATCACCAATGGCATAATCCTTAGTGCGTACGTGTAACGTTTTCACTTCTAGGATGTATTTTGATACCTTTCTTAGAGTCAGTATCTCTGCATTATCAAACTCTAGACTCACAGAGCTTTAGGTTGAAGCCTGGGTTCTCAACATACCGAGAACACTCTCACTTTGGGCTTTGCGCATGTGTTTCTTAGCCTGGAAGGCTCTTTCTCCATTCATATGGTTTATATCATTCTTTGAAATATATCTTTACTCAAATATCACCAAGCTCCCCCGTTTAATACAGTTCTCTGTTCTTCCCTGCCCCACTTTTTCGACTATCACTCTGTAGCAACTGGCCCTGCTGCTTTTTTCTTGATACACTTAGCAGGACTCACATTATTATGCATTTACCCTTTTTTTTTTTTTCTAGTCTACCTTCCTTATTAAAATGTGAGCTCTAGGAGAATAAGGACTTTATAGGATTTATTACCACATATTCTCTAAGGCCTAATATAAAGTAAGATCTAGGGGCGCCTGGGTTACTCAGACCCTTAAACGTCTGCCTTTTGTTCAGGTCATGATGCCAGGGTCCTGGGATCAAGCCCCCCACATTGGCCTCTCTGCTCAGAGGGGAGCCTGCTTCCGTCTCTCTCTCTGCCTGCCTCTCTACTTACTTGTGATCTCTGCCTGTCAAATAAATAAATAAAATTAAAACAAAAACAAAAACAAACTAGAAGTCGGGAATATTTAAAATATTTTTAAAAAGAAATAAACATATTTAATTAATTTATTTATTTTTAAAATTTATTTATTTATTTGGGTGTAGGCAGAAGGAAAGGGAGAGAAAGAATCTCAAATAGACTTCCCACTGAGTGTGGAGCCCACCTCACGGCTCCATTCCACTACCCCGAGTCTTGACCTCAGAGTCAAGAGTCAGATGCTTAACCAACTCAGCCATTCAGGTGCCCCAAGAAATAAACACATTTTAAATTCAAGATATACACATCATGTTTATGGTTTCTAGCTCATTGAAAGGGGCCATAGGTGTCACCGTTATCCCTTCCCAAAGACAAGACATGTGCTATGTAACTACAGAGATGACTGAATGCTGCTGTAAATACTGAAAACAGTTGAGAAATAGTTATGGCTCAAGAGATTACAATGAGCATTTCTCAGTGGAACAGAATACAGGTAAGATGCTACCTGTGTAAACAAAGTATGAAATGTGATAGAATGATTTTAATTGCTATCACTTTTCCAGTGAATCTTTTAGAAAGATACTTGAAAAAGTATGCCAAGGTATATCATCCAATTATTTGGAAAGCTTTGTAAAATTCTACTTATGAAGAGCATGTAAGATAAATGAAATACAGATGACATATATTTGATTATTCCTCCAACTTCGTATAGGCAAGCTAGGAGTGTATGTGCGTGAGTGTTTTCCTCTGTGGGATATTGTTTAAAATTCAGAATGGACTTACTATATTCCTGTTATTCATTATCAGTGAGCTCTATTTTAATTCAAACAAGCACTATACACACACACACACACATATTTTTTTTTTTGCCGACAGTGTTAAAATAATGTTTAACAAAATTGAATGCATAGAAAGGCTTTTGACAATTGCAGGAAATTTCCCATCTGAATATGTGCATCTACATTTTTGTGTGTATGTAGTACAAGCTTAGCTCAATAAAGAGCAAAGAACAAGGAAGAAACAACTCTTGCAGTTTCCTCTTCCTTTTTATCCTCATTGCCACCCTCTCAGTTCAATCCCTGATTATTTGTGCTAAGCCAGTTGTACCAGCCCCTTCAGAAAACTGCAAATTGGTTGGATTTGACAGTAAGTCAGCTTTACCTCTAGTGAAAACTAAGCCAGTTCAGTAAGTAAAAACAATTTTATCTGAGCCACAATCCAAAACGAACAACTATCATATATTTTACGTACCCACATTTTATCTAAAGCATTATCAAGAATGATGTTATCTGTTCGTTTCCTGAGAAATTAATTTTTTTTAAGATTTTATTTATTTATTTGACAGAGAGAGATCACAAGTAGACAGAGAGGCAGGCAGAGAGAGAGAGAGGGAAGCAGACTCCCTGCTGAGCAGAGAGCCTGATGCAGGACTCGATCCCAGGACCCTGAGATCATGACCTGAGCCGAAGGCAGCAGCTTAACCCACTGAGCCACCCAGGCGTCCCCTGAGAAATTAATTTGATAAATGTATACACATGTCACTTTTCTGATACATGTTTTTGACACATATCACTTTTTTTTTAAAACTGTGTAGATCTAAGAAACCTAAGGAATTGCATCCTCAAAATGTAGAGAAAAATGAAAATGAATTTTCATTTGTAAACCTACGCATTTACCATGATGTTAAATTAACTCAGAAACATAGATAGGTGTGCCTGTGTGGCTCAGTTGGTTAAGCGACTGCCTTTAGCTCAGGTCATGATCCTGGAGTCCCAGGTTTGAGTCCCACATCAGGCTCCCTACTTAGCAGGGAGTCTGCTTCTCCCTCTGACCCTCCCCCTGCTCATGCTCTCTCTCTCTCTCAAATAAATAAAATCTTTAAAAAAAAAAAAAGAAAAGAAAAAAGAAATACACAGATGGTAGGAAACACCTACTATGTGAAAGACATTATTGGATGTGTCAAAGAAGGTATAATGCCTTAAGAGTTGTGATCCCCGTTACAGAGAGCTCACGATTTCGCAAAGGAATACCATAGAGTCACATAAAAATAGAATTCAAGGGAGTGTGTAATTTGGCAGGAGGTGAGAGATGTAGACAATGAGTACTATGTAAATTTGTAGGATGAAGAGAATATTTAGTACTTTGCTGGTGAAGAGCCCTTTGATTTACTCATCTTCAACAGAATCTCTTTGCTTTTATCTATTTTATTTGTTTATGCTCCTGGCTACGATTTCATCTAAAGAGAGGGTTCTGTGTGGGAAAAAATAAGCTTGAAAACCGTTCCCATAATGAAGTGGAGCAGTGGCAAAGATTCTTAAAACAATATTGGGTAATCTAACTTATAAGCAGATGCTTGTTTTTGTAATGCTTCATGCGGTGCTTTGAGAGTATGTTGATTCACTTCCTCACCTGCCAACCTGCCACGCATTTCAAAGTAGATGTGGATGCCAGTGTCTTTTCTTCAGCCACCTGCCATTGTCTAAAGAGCAAAACCCAAACTCTTCAGCAGAGTACATCCCCCATTTGACTCCAACTTCTCTTTCTCTCGTTCTTTCTGTTTTTTTTTTAAATTGCAACCCTATACCATACAGCACAACCAGACCACCCTTGAGATATATATCATTCCCATTATTCAAACAAGAGAACTGAGGTTCAGTATGGCCATGCCACGGTAGATGAGCAGCAGTTCTATAAACTCTGGGTCATCTCCTTCCAAATGTGTGCTCTTCCCTTAACATGTTCTCTCCCATGAGTCATTCACCTCTAATCCTTAATATATGTTTGTTAGGTGAATAACAAGCAGGAAATTGGATACAAAGGAGAAACGCAAAATAGGATTGTACCCTCAAGCTTACCTCTTCATGATTGGGAACATGGCATAAAATTGTCAAAACATTTCATGGTCGCTCTGTATAGTTTCTTCTTTAGAGAAGGAGTAGTTTTCCAGTCTCTGATGGTCTCTGAAAACTAACTGTCCATTAATCTCAGAGGCAGCTATTAAACTGTGACAGCAACATTTTGAGAAATTTTTTTTTGGTAACTTTTTTTGGGAAAACTAAAATTGCTACAGTGTCACAGCTTTCTAGAATATTCCATGGATGCCATGGGCAGGTGAGAAGGGGAGAAATAAAGAGATGATACATAAATCATGATCTCTCAAAGGCCTAGAGTGATTTTTTTTGTAGCTAAGTACATTTCCTCATTTTGAAAATAGTTTTTTTAAACTAAAATAACAGACGAAGTGCCAGGTTTGCACAGTACACATATTCGACAATACTTCTGGAGAGATACATTTTCATCCAGTCAAGTTTATATTACCTGTGCCCCGCCTACACACACACATACACACACACACACACACACACACATACACATACACATGACTTCCTTCAGTTGACTTATTGGATTTTTAGATAGTGTTTGACAACCTCATTTAATATCTCCTAGCTTCCCAGGTAGAGCTTAAGAAGAGACATTTGTTTTGTCTGCCAACTCAGGATAACACAAGTTTTTATAGAAAACTTGCTCATAGTAACAAAATTTAGAGAAAATGTACATACCATATAAAAACATATAATGCAGAACTGGAAAGAATTTCACTTTTTTCCATAACAGTACTTAATAAATGACAGCAATCTATTTCTAGTACCAAGAGAAACTGTGTAAGATCTATGCAAAAGTTTTCTCCTCAAGAAAACGTGTATTTATCTGTGTACACGTGTGTGTATGCATGTGTGGTTTCCATAGAATTAGGACTTTTGAGGAAATGAAGGAGAATATTATTAAACTCCAAAAGTCACCAAAATAAAATGTGATAGGAGATAATCTTAAGTAAATGCTCTTATTCATTTGACTTTAGAAAAAAAAAAAAAAAAGACACACACTTATATTTGTCCCAGATTAATAAAACGTTCTCAAATTCTCCCTAGTACCTCCTATTAAGTATCGTATTGACCATGCATTTTCATCTTTAATAAGCAACTTGGGGTAGAAAAGGTTTTGTTTTGTAATGGGAACTCAAAAGTTATTTTATCGCTAGTGCAAACCTTTGCTTCTGGATGGGGACCATTGCACCTGAGTAAAACTGTCAGTCCTTCAAAAGGGTTCTGAAAGCAACTACGATATTTGAAGATAAAAAGGATGAAGACATTGCCTGCATTCTGTCCTGTAAACCTTAGGGGTAATCCTTTGATGTTCAAATGAGAGGACCTTAAATTCTTTTATATTTCTACTTTTAAAATACTGTCCACGGATTCTTTCTATAAACACCATATTCCATTTTCTATACTGAATGACTGATTGCTATTTTGTATGCAGACTAGATGATAAGTATATTCTATTTGAATGTCAATGTCTCATTACATTTATTTTTTATATCTTCACCAAGGCAGACTATTTCAAAGTAAGTGGAAATCTTGGGTATCATTAATTATATTAACAGAATTAAAATAACCTAGAAAATTCAATACCAAAGAAGTATTTACTGTTCCATCAGCTAACCTGTTATCAATCAGCATTTTGTTGTCATTTAAAACTAAAAACTTAAAATTTTAGTATCATGGTTATTCATGACTACTATGAAGCATCTGAGAATAGATCTGAAAGAAATTTTATGTAACCTGAGTTATCCTATGTTGTAAACCTACTTACTCACAGAGAATGTCTAGTCTTCTGCAAATCCCCATATGAACATTACAAATATTCAGGGGAAATTCTAGGAAAGTCTTACACGTACTCCAAAACTTTTGCTTGTTCCCCAGGGTCATAGAGCTAAGCAGCAGGGCTGTTGTGATTCATTAATGATGTGCAGCTTTATCTTGATGCCCTGCGTGGTGGCTCTGTCTCTCCCAAAGCTCCTCCAGAGCAAAGCCCTTTGTACAGAACATTGCTAGGGACCACTCCAAAGGATCTATTTTGAGTGCCATTTTGAGATTAGGAACATATTATTTTAATATGGTCAAAAACCCCCCAAAATAGAAAAGACATTATAATATCTGTATACCTATCACCCGGCAGGTTAAAAAAAAAAATACTAATACATTTGAAGATACCTGTGGAACCTACTCCTATAACGTCCCATTATTTCACCATATCATCTAAATGCATTAATTAGAAGTGCCTGGATGGCTCAGTCAATTAAGCCTCTGACACCTGAATTCAGCTCAGGTCATGATCTCAGGACAGTGAGATCAAGCCTGGAGTTTGCTCCACGCTGGGCATGGAACCTGCAATGGATTCTCTGTCTTCCTTCCTCTCCCTTTGCTCTCCATCCCCCAGATGGCTTGTGTGCTCTCTTTCAAAACAAAATGGATGACAGATAGATAGATGAGAGATAGAATAAATGAGTAAATAAATAAATGCATTCATTTATATTTTCATATATATCATTAAGCATCATTCAATTTTGTAGGGTGTAAATACCATATAAATGTCCTCACAATATATACACTTCTCTTTGCTTTTGCCCTTTCAACATTATGTTTATTTTGTTCAATATTTGTTTTTCAGTATTAATTTCTTTACCTTTTACTTTAGTTTAAGCATTTTCATTACCATGTAGTTTTTCTTCCTATATGTTAACCAGATTTATTAAAATATAAACTAATTTAGGCATTATTTATTATGCCATTGACACAGAGGGAGAGAATAGGAAGAAAGGAACAAAAATAAAGAATATATATATAGCTGTCATATACGAAGTTACCAACTATAATATTATTACAACATGGTATATGATAGTAATTGTAGCTCATTTAGGGAAAAATGATAAAGGAGGTTGTTAAAACTATATTCTCATGGGAAAAATATAGGATTTCTACCTTATATATACACATATAAATCAGTTTCAAGTGAAAATGAAAACTTTAAAACTGAGAAGTAGATCCATGGTACTTTTCCCATAACTCTGGGATCATGTGATGGCTTTATAATGTGTCAACTCGCCAGACTGAACTTCATTTCCCGAAATTCTGTTCCTTCTATGCTTCCTGTTAGAATAGGCTGCTGGAGACATTCTCTGCTGTTCAGAGGGAGCTAGCCGCTAAAATGCTAGTTGGGCGAGCTACTGACCAGTGGGCGAGTTATTTACTTACTTCTATGATAAAGGGTCCCAGCATCTCTTGGATATCCAGCAGATGTCCAGTCACTGATGACAGAGACAAGAAAATGGACACAAGTGTTTGGGGGTCACCTGAGTGGCTCAATTGGTTAAGCATCAGACTCTTGATTTCAGCTCCGGTTGTGATCTCAGGGTTGTGGGATCAGCCCCATATCAGGCTCCGTGCTCAGCACAGAGTATGCTTGGGATTCTCTTTCTCTCTCCCTCTTCTCCTCCCCAACCCGTAAAATAAATACATACATACATACATCATACATAAAATCTTTAAAAAGGAAACAAACAAACAAACAAACAAAAAACCAGGAGGTTTAGTCCATCTTTGTAGGGATTCCAGCCCATGTTGCTGAGAGTTTCGTCTATTGGTGCTCATTCCTTTCTGAAAGCCTACCCAGCAGACCTCAATTTCTAGTATCAGAAGCAGAGATAGTCTTCCTAGAGACTGCTTAGACCACACATGTAACCCCAGCTATGTCATAGATGTATTATTCTCTGGAAGTTTCCTCAGCTCCAAATAAAACAGATTCTGTTGGACCTTGCACCAACATTTCACCAGGTGTGTGTAAACTCACTAGATTTTTCCAACTGCGGTAGAGTTACTCTATATAAATATATTAATACATTTTCTCTATTCTTGAGGCATGATCTTAATTCTGTGTTAAATTTCAAAATTTTTTAAAAGGTGAACTTTTAATTTATGGTTGTTAAGGTTACGGATGTCTTAAAAATATCAATCATATGTATATATATATATAGATAGATAGATATATCCTGTATTTTCTTAGTCTAAAGTATGAACTCAATTAAAAAAAAACTTTTTTTGTGACCCATATGTATCAAATATATAAAATTTGTAACTCCATACCTTTTTTAAAATGAAACATAAAAATAAGTAGCATATTACTTAAACATGTGAATTTATTACTCAGGAAATCAAATCTGCTACCTGAATGTATCTAGAAAATTCTAGAGTCTAAAGAAATTTTTAATAAATCAGAGAAAATAAGAAGTTTTCTAAGTTAGATCATTATCTCTTTCCATCTGTTGGAGCTATGGACTTCTTAAAATTTGACTTTCAAAATTTGAAGATGAAAGGCAGGTAGCATGGTTGAAAACAGATTCTAATATCCCTTACTTCCCATGCTTATCAAAGTCTTTCTCCCTGGGTGTACTCTCATATTGTAGCCTTCTATGGAGAGTGATAATGTAAATATTGATGCAAACCAGCATTATATCTCATGTTTTCTGACTTTGTACTCTATCAAACTTATCGAGCACAACAAATTTATTTAATTACTGGAATGGGCTCTTGTTTTCTTTCTCATCTCACCAACCCTGAGATTTTGAACACGTTCTTCTGTCGGGACCTCGCCTCTATACTTCTCCGTCCTTTGGGATGGGACCATGTCCAGCTTCATCATGGTATGCTCACAAGGCCACAATTGCACCATGCGTGGCACATAATAAGCATAGAATGAAACCTTCTTTGATCAATTCTGAATAGAACTTCACATTATTCTCTGTTTTCCCTCTAGTCAACCACTTTCTAATCCCTTCTCCACTTGCTAAGCCCTTCTCCAATCAAATTTCATGAGAGTGTTTTGAATCTTCCTCCATAACTTGCAACACCCAACAGAAAATATCTCATGCAATTATTTCCATTTTTCTGCCCTCATAATAGTTATCTGTAAATCATTACTGCTGCGATCAAGATTAACTATACCAACTAGACTCTACGTAGGAACTAGTTACCACACCTAAATTGCATAATTTGACTACAGTTTAATAAAATAATATTTACAAAAGTATAGGCAGGATTTAGGAAAAAATAACATATGACAGTGCAGTTCCCGGGAGCAAGTAGCACTGTGCACATATCTAGGTGGGGAGCAGGTTATCGGAATCTTGTAGAAGTGAGTCATGTGGGCAGCACCATGTTAAAATAGTTGTAGCCTTTGGCTGAAGGAAGCAACCAGGCCTAGGGGGCATAAGAAGAGGGCAGGGAATGACATTCTGGCATTCTTTCCTCTGCCTCTCCGTTTTCTTGCTGAAGAGTCCCTTTGGCAATACTCCTAGAAGTAGGAGAACCTTATCGCCATGGAAGTCCGCCTCCAAGGACAGAGAGCAAGACAAAGCAGCTTAAAGGATAGATCTGAAAGACAAATGAAAATTATTCAGCAAAATAAGTAGTTACTATTCTTATAAATAAGAAAATAATGTATTTGTTTAATGTTCAAAATTTCAAATACTTTATATATCCCCTTAACCATAAAAATTCTATAAAATATCAATAATGGATTTTTTAAAAGGTACTAAAAGAGCACTAAAATTGTGGATTGAAATTGATAACATTTATTTTGGATGAGGACTAAATTAGAAAACATGTCAGTCTTTCTTTAGCTGTATTTCTTTCAGTGGAATTTCCTCTATAGAGTGAAATGTCCACGGTATATAGTTGTGTTTTGGCTCCTGAGTTATGAGTGTATGCCCTATCTGCTTGATATAACTGTGCTTTCAATTTGATCAGTAATATGAAGAAATTGATTCAATATTTCAACTTCCAGTCTGGTACATCTAGCATATGGGCTCTACTATTCTGTATTCTTATGTTTTCCTTGTGTTTTTACCTTTTTATTTATAACATTTCAATCAGATTATTTGCTGTGCCTTCTTTTAGGGAATCTTTTTCAAACTTCAGGATGCACTCAATCACTCAGAGAGTCTACTAAAATGCATTTGGCTGGGCCTCCCCCCAGAGTTTCCCATTTGGTCAGTCTGGAAGAATGGGCAAAAATTAGCATTTTAAACAAGTTTCTAGATGCTGCTGCTGCTGCTGCTGGGGTAGGGGCCACACTTTAAGGAGCACTAATTTATAGGATTATGCAAACCATAATCTCTCAGTATAATTCTTTCTAAAAAATTACATAAACTAGAAATTTTAGTTTTTGACAAAATATAGTATTTCTTCATATTTTATATGCATGTGAATATATTTTATGTGAGGTCAAAGAAGCTTTTGGGACCTAATTATGGTAAGAGCTTTAAATTGTGACATCACAATGATTTAAAATAATTAAGGGACTGTTGGGAGAAGATTATATTAGGAATGATGGAGACACATGATTAATTTGGTTTTAGAATAGTGAAACCTACTGGATGTGGTCGAACTTTTATTTCTAATTAACATTGAAAATTTGGAATTCCAGGGGTGCCTGGGTGGCTCAGGGGGTTAAAGCCTCTGCCTTCGGCTCAGGTCATGATCCCAGAATCCTGGGATCGAGCCCCACATCGGGCTCTCTGCTCAGCAGGGAGCCTGCTTCCTCCTCTCTCTCTGCCTGCCTCTTTGCCTACTTGTGATCTCTGTCAAATAAATAAATAAAAAATCTTAAAAAAAACAAACAAACTGGAATTCCAGTGTAACATCAGTAGCAACTCAGTTACTACATTACTTAAGTGGACTCACACTATTATATAAGAAGATATAATATCACTAGTGGGTCTAGTTTTGAGCATTAGAGGCAAGTACTTTGGTCCCTAATACATAAAAGCGTATTCCTCACTGACAAAATGAATAAGACAACTTTCAAATCACTAATGACCGTTTCTATTTTGAATTTACAGCTATGAATCTAATGATCGATTTTTAGATTAATAATGGAAAGACATAATTCATGTTTACACATGCTTATCTGTTCTATGCTCATTAAAGTGAACTCATTAAGAATTTATCTTGCTTTAAACCATGTTCCGGTTGAGAAAAATACCTTGATATGTTTGGACAGGCCTTCTTTGTCTATCTCCAACAATCACCATGGTACTTGGCACGGAATAAAATGGGGATACACATATTTTGATGCGTTCATGAATAAAAAGAACATAAAGTGTTGTCTGCAATATAATAGAAGTAGGTACTGGTGGCAGAAAAAGCCCCAAACAAGTAGTGGGTTTAAACACTAGCACACATGGCCAGCTCAGTCAGTTAAGCGTCTGCTTTCAGCTCAGGTCATGATTACAGGGTCCTGGGATCAAGCCCTGCATGGGGCTCCCTGCTTAGTGGAAATCACGTTTCCTTCTCTCCCAATCCCCTTGCTTGTATTCCCAATCTCCCTGCGTCAAATACAATCTTTAAAAAAAAAAAAAAAAAAATCAAACACCAGAGCAGCCCTGCTCAATAGTGATTTCTGCAGTAATGAGAAAATATCCTGTATCCACACTATTGAATGTAGTAGCCACTAGCCATTCATGGCTATTCATCCTTTGATATATGGTTGGTGCACTTGAAATGAGAAACTGAATTTTAAATTCAATTTTAATTAATTAAATGTAAGTAGCTAATGGCTACTCCATCATAATAATCAACAATGCAGTCCTAAAGAGAGAGGGGTGGTCTGAAAAGCCTTCACAGAAAAGGCAAACTATGACATCATCCAGGTCTTAAAAAAAAAAAAAAAAGTGGGTATTTACCAGGTGATCGATCGCCCCTGGGCAGGTTTGGAGTGAAGCTCTGGGAGCTATACTGCTTGCTCACGGCTCACCCCACGACCCCAGCAGCAATTCTCATATTCTAGATGCTCCAATGAGCCACGTTTGAGACAGACTAGCCTTTTCAAGGTATGAGATAAGGTTGAAGATAGTGGCCTAGGAAATGTGAACATTTAAGAAGTCAAGACAGAGAAAAAGACTGAGAGGGCCTGCCAGCTCTGCGGAATGAGACAAGGGGACATTTCTCGAGTCAAGCAGAGAGTGGTAGGAGATGAATGGAGTGGTCAGCAGTTTATTGCCAGAATTCAATTAAGAGGTGGACGGAGGCTACAACAATGGATTTGGCAATTAGGCAGCTGGTGGCAGTGCTCTCCGCGATTCAGTGGAGTGGTGCTAACTGCCAGAGGCTTCATGGTATTGATACATGTGTTAACTTTAAACAGAGCAAAAAGCAATTTTATTTAAGTAAAAAAATGAGTTTCTTTGGGAGCAGCAGTGAAATCGCAATTCAGGACAAACCAACGATGGCCAACCATAGTCAGATCTGAAGAGACAAAGGGAAGGTCAGCTTTTATTAGGTTTTAGCAGGAAATTGGGGAGGGCTGTTTTGAACCAAAGTTTATTGGAAAAGAATAAGAGTTCGAGGTTGTGGCAGTCTCTCACTGGCTGCAAGCAAAGGTTAGTGCATGGTTGCTGAGGCAGGGGGAGATCTTCCTTGCTTTTCTTAAAAGCAGGAGATAAATTCCTATGTAAAAAGTTCCCTTCCTTGTGGAAATAATTCTTATCTTCCTTCTTCCTGCTGGTTATGCAAGTTGCAAACTGCGGTCCCTGCAGGAGAGCTCCCTGTCAGGGCTTCCCAACTCCATTTGAAATGAAGTTTCCTTTATTTTCACTCATGGGAGGTGAGGGAGTGAATAATTATTTTGAAGATGATGTTGTGAAAAGAAATGATAAGGCAACAAGAAAGGAAAGGAGGTTTAAGCATGGCTTTTCTTTTTTTTTTTTTAATAGGGAAGATTTGAGTTTATAGTATGGGGGTTCATTCTATGTCACCCCAAAATATGCCACTTTGGCATACTGGTTACTTTGAATAAAGGTACTTGAAAAACAGCTAGTGAAAGAAAGATGGTTTGATCCTCCTTGCTTCTCCTGAAAGCAGGGAGATACATCTCCCATGTGAAAGGCTCCTTCTTGGTAGTGGTTGGGAAGAAGACACCCTTATCCCTGGGAACTAGAAATTTAGCAAAACTTGCAATTTACTCCCCCTAGCCCACATCCCTTTGCCTTGTCAATTTCTCAAAATTTATTGTTTCTTTGTCTAACAGCTACAAGAACTTCCTGTTCTGATCACTTCTTTGAAACTGGGGCTCCCATGAGTATGTACATAATTATGTTTATTTTTCTCCTGTAATCTGTCCTTTAGTTACATGAAGATTTCAGCTAAGAACTTGGAAGGGTATAGAAAAATTAATTTTCTTCCTCTACAGTAACCTCTCAGGAAAGACTAAGAATACATAACAGAAACAGAAATGAGATACCCAAGTATACAACTTGGAATATTCTTTTAAAGTAACTTCCCTTTGCCACCCGACCTCTTCTCTCTCAGGACAAGCATAGCCTAAGTCAGTGCCTCTGGGTGAAACAAACTCCCTTCACTGGCCAGTCAGCCTCGCCTCCACATACCAGTACAGGGCAAATGGTACTCTGCTATCCCCCGTGTGCCTAGTATTACTACAATTACAATCTTCGTTCTCTCAGTTCCACTATCTAAAACAAACAGTAAAGTAACATAAACATCAAAAATTATATGTGAAACACCACATCACTATATTCCTTGTACTAAATAATGATGTTCTTCAGGTCAGCTGCAAAGAATTCAGAAGAAAACTCTGTGAAATCAAGTTCTGAGTCCCAACTGCCCGTTATTAGTTATAAATGGTGGACCACAGAAAAGTAGTTTACCTATCCAAACTCTTCCAATATGCCTCTCATAGGATTTCTTGGAGGACTGCCAAAATTGGGAAAAGAGAAATCCTATAGTAGATGAGGTATATTTAACAATGATGCCTCCTTTTAAGTATATTTATATCCCCACCCTCATCCCCTCCAGCCCTAGGCAATGACTAATCAATCTACTCTCTGTCTCTATAGATTCTGGACATTTTATTATATAAATGGTAGTCATGCAACATGTGGTCACTTGTAACTGGCTTCTTTCACTTATTATAATGCCTTCCATGTGCATCCATACTATAGCACATGTTAGCACTTGATTAATTTCTATGGGCAAACAGTATTCTATTGTATGGATATGCCACTGTCTTTCCACTCACTGGTTGCTCAGCATATGGGTGTTTCCACTTTTTGGCTTCTGTGAGTAATACTGCTGATGAACATTGAAGTGCAAATTTTTGCATGGACATTTTTTTTTTTCCCCTTAGGACTGTACCTAGGAATGGAATTGCTGGTCACATAAGAATTCTTTAACCTTTTAAGAAACTGCCAGATTGTTTGGAATGTATCTGCCTAAATGTGTTTAAATAAGTTAAGTTTTCCTCTATAAATTTCTGTTTTTTCTTTGGGTCTGAGCTTGGATGTTGCTGAATCAGAAAGTATTCTGAGTTAGGCTCCCTTCCTCTGTGCTCACATATATTCTTTGATTACATCATAATAGTACATTATGCTATATGCTAATTGAAAATTCATTTTTCTGACATCTTTGTGAGTGCCTTCTGCACTGTTGGTCGCCCAATGCTAAAAGCGTAGTAGGTATACAATCAATACTTGTGGTCGGAATCCAAGTTTTAAAGTTATAAGGAATTTTTATGTTCTTTATATTTCTTTGAAGTTTCTATTTTTTAAATAATGAGCATGTGCTAATTTTTTTTCAAAAATTTTATTTGTATTTATTTGGCAGAAAGAGACACAGTGAGAGAGGAAACACAAGCTGGGGGAGTTGGAGAGGGAGAAGCAGGCTCTCCACTGAGCAGAGAGCTCAATGTGGGGCTCAATCCCAGGACCCTGAGATCACGACCTGAACAGAAGGCAGAAGCTTAACAACTGAGCCACCCAGGCACCCCAGCATGTGCTACTTTTTGCATTACTTTTATAGACAAAGTTATGTAATTATAATATGTAACTATAATTATATATAGCATATAATTATATATGTAAATTATCTAATTTGCTTCTAATTACTTCTACTGAGCATGTTTAATTATATTATCAGGTAAAAATCACCTTATAAGCTTCTTTAAAATATGTGATATCATAGAATAGTATAGAAAAAATGTCTTAAAATGTTTACAGTAACCCTTTTGGGTGGTAGCATTTTTGTGAGGTATATTTTGGTATATTCCATTTCTCTAGAGTAAAAATGATTTGTATTACATTTTAAAAGATTCTTATTTTGGAAAGTAGCATTTAGTTTCCTCTTCACTGAGTCTATATTCAACAAGAAACCTCATAAGCTGGATTTAGTTTCCAAGGAGTATTGAAAATTCCCTAAGCAGAAGACATGAATATTGCAATCTTTCAAAAGGTAAATATAGCTCCTAATATATGATGAATACGTTGTCATTCTGGAACTTTATTTAATAAATCAGTCTCCAATTGCTTGATATACTCTGAATGCACGAACACAACTGAGCTTTCATATGTGTAAAATTAAGGACTTGAATATATGTGATGACAGCTTCAAGATACTGCCATCACAGAACACTCAGACTCAAGTCGGCAACCAGTCTCCCTGCATGACGCATCTGCTTTATTACTGTGAACTTTTGCCAAGCATACAATGAGGTCCAAATGTGGCTCAGATAATCCCCATCTTTTATAGTAGAGAAGACTGCATTTTGCACGGAGTGAACCTGAGCTAGTGAGTTGGTATGTGATTGCTTCTATGCAGTGTGTACTCTTTAACACCAGATAAAACAGTGGTTGGTTAAGATGTGGACTTTCTAGCCAGACAGCCTCAGTAGGAATCCCAGCTCTGAATCTTAACAGATTCAGAGGGAATTTGGGTATATTGTTCACCCTCTGTCCCTCTGTTTGTTCATTTGTGAAGTGGACATACAAGTACTTAACTCAGGATTCATACAAGGACTTTATTTATTAGTGCTTGTATAATCATTATATGTGCAGAGAGTATAATTAGCACTATGTAAATATTAGCTGAGATTAACTGTATCTATTCATTTTAGCCAGGCACTAGATGATTTTGAATGTCTGACTGTATTTCCTCTAAATCAATCTGTACTTTAGACATTTTATTAATTTAGGCTATCACATCCTCAAATGGTTCAAAACATTGAGACTTTATATATTTTCCAATGTCTTCTTTACTCATATTTTAAACCAAAAAGTCTAATGATGCATATAAATATAAATTGAAAACACATTGATGTTTTTGATCCATTATATTAACTAAAAATTCAAGCATAGTGGAAAACTTCGCTAGAAAGCCTTAACCCTATTGGAGTTGAAAAAAAATGTTCCATTACTTGTGGAAATTAGTGCGCTGGACATACTTTCACATGTTTAGTGAAGGGAATATAATTAGAGAAAATTTCAAAAATGTACTCCCTTTTTGAATTAAATGTTGAAAGCACTGTAACCCTGGATTAAATACAAGCAGCCTCTGGTAAAGTGAATGAAAAAGGTGCTTTAAAAATCACCACTGGGGAATTTAAGGAAATAACTTTCACATTAATAAGTTAAAGCTATCAGTGTAGAGTTTTGTCCATTCTCCCTTGAGCTGTTATTACTTGCCTGGCAAAGGGAATAGTTATATTAAAAGCCAACTTTGGATTTTTCTTTCCTATTTTTTCTATAAATGCAATGCATTGATCATTCCTTTAATCATTCTTTTTCAGTTACTATTGCCTTAAAGGAGTAACAGAATTTAGTGCTCTGTAAAAAAGAAATGACACAATGTAGGGCAACAAAGTCAAGGCCAAAGAGCCTGAGCTGTACCTGAGGCTTGATTGCATTGCCTTGATAGGAGAAGGTCCTCTTTGGGCTGCTTTGTGCTTGTAATTCTCTGCCTCTACTCCAGTGAGTCTCGGCTTTGACTGTACATTAGAATCAGTTGGGGAGCTTTTAAAAATTCTAGAGTCCAGGCTGCACCATGGGCCAATTAAGCCAGAATTTCTGGGAGTGAGACCCAGGCAATAGTACTTGCCAAAACTCCCCAGGTAATATCGATGTGTAGCCAAGGGAGGGAGCCACTGCTCTGGAAAATCTCTTCCACCTCCCTGGAAAAATACATTAGGGCCATTTCTCACAACCAATACTTTGTTCCTTAGTTATCACGTCACACTGCTCACCCGAAGAGTTGGGGAGTTTTGGAGGATGATATTTTCTTTTTTTGTTGCAACCTGGAAGCACTTCATCTCACATGACATTTTAGAGGAGGAGAAGCAGCTCATTGGAGCCTACCAGTATGCTCTCAGATGGTTTGGATGACTAGGGTAAATAATGATTTATAAAAGATAGATATAAAGAAAGAAGGGAATATCTAACCACTGTTTATTCATTTTAAAATGTGACTAAAGGTATTTTTTTTCCAATATATTTATTTTCAGAAAAACAGTATTCATTATTTTTTCACCACACCCAGTGCTCCATGCAAGCTGTGCCCTCTATAATACCCACCACCTGATACCCCAACCTGCCACCCCCCCGCCACTTCAAACCCCTCAGATTGTTTTTCAGAGTCCATAGTCTCTCATGGTTCATCTCCCCTTCCAATTTACCCAAAAGCACATACCCTCCCCAATGTCCATAACTCTACCCCCCTTCTCCCAACCCCCCTCCCCCCAGCAACCCACAGTTTGTTTCGTGAGATTAAGAGTCACTTATGGTTTGTCTCCCTCCCTATCCCATCTTGTTTCATGACTAAAGGTATTTTTAAAAGAATAATACAATGTCAAGTATACCATCTGTTTTATTCTGGATTGTCTCAATTTATTGTGGCATCTGAATGACAGTATTCCTCCACCACAGAATAATAACAACAATGATAGTAAACATTTTTCATCTATGGTAAGTCTGCAGAGATAAACTTTCACTCTGTGACTCAGTAGAGCACCTGCTATATTGTTAGTTCCAGTTCAGAAAGGAGGAAACTGAGCAGCAAAATCTTTCTCAGAATTATTCAGCTAAGAAGTGCATTTTTTTTCCCTCAGAGTCCAGTACTTACCTCCTCATTTTCTCTTCAGTACACTTTATTGAGGTGGTTCTGCCCCATTAGATATGACTATCATGGCCCCAAGTCAACATCTTGCCAAGCCATTGGTCAGTTCTCCACCCTCATCTTATTTCTTCTTCCATCATTATTCAACACAGCTAAGCACACCCTTCTTCTTAAAACATTTTTAAATCATTCTAGTAATTCCAGATTCTTCTGATTTTTCTCCTGTCCCAACAATGATTTCTTCTCAGTGTGGCTAACTCTTTCTCCTCCTTACCTACCTCCAAATGATGGAGTTCTGCCAGGTCTTGGTACTGGACCCTCTTAAGGACTCTACCTAAATTCTCTCCCTGGATGATTTCACAAGTCACATAACTTACATACTACCCTTAAGATAATACAGCCCACATTTATGTTTCAAGCCCCCAATTCTTCACTGACCTTTTATCTATTTACACAACTCTTCCTCTTGCATGTCTGCTACACTTTTTGAACTTCACCAATACCTAAATAGCCTAACTCCTAGCTCAATCCTCACATCTGCTCTCTACTTCCTGGGACATCATTGCTCTCATCTGGGCTGCAGCAGGTCTTAACTTCCTCTCTGCTTCTACTCCTATCTCCATTTTGGCCACTTTCCTCCACTGAAAGCAGAGGAATGTTTTAAAGTTTTGCTTTAGACAACAGCACTCCCTTGCTTAGTATGCTCCAGTGACGTCCAAATTCCTTACCACGAGCTGAATATCCATGTCTTATCTGATTTTTGCCTCTGTCTCCGTCACTCATTCATTTAAAAAATGTTATTCACCTATCATATGCTCCAAAGGATTCATCATGTATTTGCTCATGTGGAACCGACATATTGGTTGGTAAGGAACCTAAAGGGGAAGAGGATATGTGTGGTGTGTGTGTGTGTGTGTGTGTGCATCATTGAATGTTTGCTTCAAATAGGTTGGTCAAAAAAAGCCTCTCTGCCTCTGTCCCTGATGGGGGTGACATTTGGAAATACTTAAAGGAGATCAGGTGGGGACTGTAGGGAATGAGATATGCTGAAATCTTCTGTCTCCCATACACCCTCCATATCTTGCAGCTATATAGTAGCCTTTTTTCTGTAACTTTAACACTTCTAGCTTATTTTAGCACATTGTACTCTCAGTCTTTTCTTTGCTTGGGGACCGCACCAGACATTTGCCTGTGTTCATACCATCATTTGGATTTCAACCAAACATCACATCTTCAAATAGCTGCTCTCTGAGCACCGTAACTACTCCACACCTTTATTACTTTCACTGTCTAGTCCACTTGCCAATGTCTCATTAGTTACTTTTTAGCTTCATTTATCACAATCTGAAATATTTTGGTTTTGGGTAAAGGTGAGCTATTATGATTCTTTTTGGTCTAGCTACTTCCATGCGTGCAAAACCTCAATAACCTATTCACAGCTGTGTATCCAGAACATAGAATAGTTTTTATAATCTGATCTTTTTTTTTTTAATATAAGACTGGACTTGAACCCAGATCTTCAGACTCCATGCTTCTTCCATTATACCAAAGTAGTCAATTACTCATTATTATAATTATTATAGGTTGTCCAGTATCTTACAACCTCTATTTGCTTTGACTATTTTCACTTTTTCATTAGTCAAAGGATCCAGTCAGCCTCTATCACCAGATTTAGGTAATTCACTTAAAGTGATCAGTTGAGCTAATCTGGTTAGTTAGGTTAACTGTTAGCCCAGAAAAAATATGCTGATTTTTTAAACATTCTAAAATTTAAATTTCATTGATAAACATATAATGTATTATTGGTTTTGGAGGTACAGGCCTTTGATTCATCAGTCTTATATAATACCCAGTGTTCGTTATGTCACATGCCCTCCTTAATGTCCAACACCCAGTTTCATTCCCTTTAGAATAGTGATTTACTACCCTCCTTCCATGTGAGAATCTCCAAGCGGGGGGTGAGGGGCAGATTTTATAATATAGCCATGCCTGTACCTCACCTCTCAAGGTCTGGTATACTTCTGCTTAAGGTACAGCCAAGTCATGGCATTTAAAAAACTCCAGTGATTTTAATGTATAACTAAGACTGAGAAACACTGCTCTAAGAAGTAACCCCCCCCTCAAATGAAGTGACAAAATAAGAGAAGCCATAACTGACTGTTTACACAAAGCGCTGCCCTGAAAAGTGTATTGAGGATTACATACAACTCTTTTAAAATTACCTCAATAAAATCGGAACGGCATATAAAATGTATGGGGTGTATTACAAGAAAGCATATGAGTATCACTATCAGGAAACAGGTTTACAGACCCTAATAGGATGAGAGAGATTTTGAGCTGCTTCTCTGCAGGAGAATAATGCTTTTCTCTCCTGGTATCCTTTCCTCATGGCCCTGAATTATGGCAAAGGAAAGTAAAATGGAACCCTGGAGAAGCCACTGCAGGAAATCCAAGCGAGAAAAATACCACAGTTTTTAAGTGTATGCTGAATAGGTAGGAGTTACGGAATCATTCCCGCACCTGACTTCTCCTGCACTTCTAATGTTTTTGATCTCAGGCAGTAATTATTGAGTACATCAGCAAAGTATTGTTAAATAACTATCATCCTAGAATAACCACAATATCTTTGGGGCCCATTATTTAATGCAGCACGGAAGTAAGTGTTTTTCACATACATAAAATCCTTCACTCAAAATCCTTCCAAGTAGGTATTTTTAATCACTATTTTTCAAATGAAGAAATAGGCTGAGAAAAAATGAGACAATATATTCAAAACATATAGCTAGACTGACACAGTATCCGGAGTTAAGCTTTTCTGAACTAGAAAACCAGGCCCTTTGACAACAGTACTCCACTGTACTAACTATGATGGGTCAAATGTTAGGTCGGGTGTTAGGGAAGAACACTCAAAGAGGGAAAGTTGTAACTGACAGAGACTTTAAGGAGCATTTCTGGAGTGAGAACATGTTCCTGAAGGCTACCAGTGTTCTTCCTCTCTCCTCTCCATCTGCTTCCAACTAAATCAACAAATTGTCTCGAAATAGATCTTTCTTGAGGATTATAACACAAGGATGAACAACCTGCTTTAGGAGAGGAACACCTTTCTCTGAAAGTCAAGTACAGAAAGTGAAGTACAGGAGTGAAGGAATAGCGACGGGTCATGGCTTTGAAGTTCACAGCTAGAGCCAGAGAGGGTGAACTGCCGAGCCGGCAGCCTCCTACCCAAACTGGAGTCAAACCACCACAGAACGGAACTTTGGCAGGGATACTGGGAAATTTAACTAATCAGGCTTTGGGATTCCCAAGTCCAGATTGAGAAAAACTAATCCTGCAGCTTCTAATAAGATGATGAGGAGACCCTTAAAAATGAAAATGCGAAGATTTTACGGAGCTAAACAACAACCTCTCATTTGCATGCCTTTCCTGGAGCACCTGAAGAGAAATTCCAGCGATTCATTTGGCTTCTGTCATAACCCTGTGCTCAAAAGCCACCAGCAGCCTGTAAATAAGGGGGTGTGTGGGAGCCTGTGACAAAGGCTTTGAGAAAACCACATGCACATATGCCATTCTTCTAACTAGATTTTGTGCTTTTTATGTGTTCAGTCAAGAATGAAAACAATATTATAAATGTTATGCTTTCCAGGCTTGACAGATGCTCATCTTAGGATGGAGTTACATACACAGATAGAAAATGAGCTGTAACAAGTTCTTTGCAGAGGATAAGTGGGTGTTTTTGGAATCCTTGATGAAAACCCACTGTAGCATATACGTTTTTTCCCTTATTACCCAGATTTATTCTGTAAAGCTTTCCTTCCACCATTTTTACCATCCAACTGACAATTTTCAGTGTTCCTGTGTTATTACAGCTTACTCGGTATAAAGCAGAAATAATGTTTTATAGCAGCTATATGAAGTACCATTGAGAATTAAATTGCTTTCCTTTCTTCCTCATCATTGTGAATTTGGTGCAGATGAAGATGGAAGATTGGCAGCCAGGGAGTCAAAAGTCCTCTGTCATCTAGAAGATACACATGATATGGGCAGAGGCAGCCCAAATTTCCCTTTCCACAGCCATATGCTAGCTTTCAAATCTTGGAGAAAGAGCTCTGTGGAAAAGTATGTCATTTATAAAAGATAGGGTTTTGAGATAGGCTTTCTTTTAAAAAATTTAAAAAGCATTGGGGTTTATAAAGCCGTTTGAAGGAAAATAACAAGTTGGGAGTTGGGGAAAAGAATTAAGAAGGTGCTCTTCTGGTTCCTGCATAGTTTGAGAACAATGTAGGCTGCACTCCCTTTTTCCTTTTTTGTTTTGTTTTGTTTCGTTTTTTTTGCCTCTCACCTTCATCAGCGTGTCTGCCACTCTGGAATTTGCTGCCCATTTTTTGCTGTGTCTGAATAGGCTCAGTTCCTGTAACAAACTACTTTACCGGCCACAGCCAAATCCTGAGGCTCCCTATAAAAAGACCCAGCCTGACACCTATACTGTTGTGGAATGTCTCCACATGCTGTGTCTTTCACTTCTGTCTCTGTTTCCAACCGGCCTGCTCTTGCCTAGGTGATTTAGCTTTCTCATTGCCTTGCACCTGGTCTCGCCGCACAGCTTCCCTTGAACCCAGCTTTGTTCCTGGACAAATCTTTCAGCTTCCGTCCTGCATGTTGGGAGCCAGGTTTTTACCACCCTATACAGAATCCAGGCTCTAGAAAACCTGGCCCCGGGCTCAGGGAGTTCTGACAGGACACATCACAGGCAAGAATTGCCATGGATTTATTTCCAACTTGCCAGGAGCCTTTTTTCCCCCCCTTTTATTTTGCATGGATTTCAAAGAGCGTCTAAACTATCAAGGGGTTCACCCTGAGAAAGTTCACCAAATGCTTGGGTCAAACCTTTGGTTTCACTTTTTCTCAGTCACCCCACTGCCCTCCAACCCGCAACATCTACTTCCCTCCCCTCCTGCCCTGGGAGTTTGGCAGCAGGTGCCTTGAGGTTACTTTGTTAAGCATAGCCTTGCATAATGCAATCTTCAGCAAACTTCCCTCATTATTACGGTGAGTGTGCTAACTGATCCCATGAGTATACTTTGCCTGCATTACACTTTTCATCTCCCAGTGTACACCTGCGACTCCTCCTATGATCCCTATTTTTGTTGATGGCACCACCATTTTCACAGACTCCTAGACCTAAGTAGCAGGGACTCCTTTTTAATTCATCTCTTGCTGGCACATTCAATCTCTTGACAAATTCTGTTGTTTTTCATCCATCCCCAATTTTCTATTCCTATAACCATAATTCTTATTTGTTTAGATGGATGACTGAAAGTATCCCAATTTGCCCTCCTTCCTGCTGGTTTTTCCCCTTTCAATCCATTTTATTCCTTACTGCCAGATTAAGCTTTCTGAAGCATTTCAATTTCTGTTCTTCGCTTACTTGGTGTGCATCTAGAGGCATGGCAATGAATTCCTAGAAGGTTCAGTTTCTTATCTGTAAAATTATCATCATAATATCTCAAAATACTGATTATTTTTTAAGTGCTACATTGCCACAGAATAAAGCACAAAGCTCTGAGCTTACTCTTACAAGCTTTCATATTTCTTCTTTAGTCAAATTTATTTCCCAGCTGTTCTCCTCTGTCTGCATTCCCGATGCTGCAAGGGTGATCAGAAGATGGCCGTGTTAACATCTAATTACCCCCATGTGCCAGAATGATTTTAATCACTTCTACGTGGATTAGCTCATTTAAAGCTCAAACTAGAATGTAGGCAGAATTACAGTCCCCTTTGTTCAAATGGGAAATTAAAGTTGAAAGAAATTAAATAACTTGCCTTAAACGCCACAGCAAAAGTAGAGAAGCTAAGATTTGAACCCAAACAATGTCCCTCAGAGATTGTAATTAGGTGGTGTTCTAAATTCGCAAGCAAATCTTCTATGTCTTTTTGTTTTTTCAGTATTATTCTTTCAAAACTTTTTTTCTTTATCACAAAAAATTAGCAACAGGCAGACAAGTGAACAAATATGCAGAGTTCACTGAGTCATAAGCAAACAACATCCAGGTCTAATACAAAACATTGCCAAAACGCCCGTACTCCACTTCAGCCCTCCCAATGCTATCCCTTCTATCCACAAAAGTAACTACTTTCTTAATTTCATGTTTTATGGGAAACATGTTGGAGGTTCTATTTATAATCTTAAAAGTTCGACATGTATCCTCATCCCTGTAGGAAAGTTTTGAAGCCTTTTGAAATCAGTATCTACATCAATATGTATCTATACCTATTCAAATACACAGTGTCCATTCTTCCATGCTGGGCTCCTTCTGCTGAATGCTTTATGTGTGAGAGTCATCCATGTGCTTGCATGTTTCCTTTTTTGGTGGTTAATGACTTGGATATCTGGTGTAGTAAGGTGCCCACCATGAAATCTTTACCTTCACTTACAGTGAGATCATGGAGATGCTCTTCTATGCTATTTTCTAGAGGGTTTGTTGTTTTAAATTTCATATTTAGATCCACAATACACATAGAACTGATTTTCTGTGTACAGTATGAATTGTGGGTCATATCCTTTTCGTGATATCCAATTGACCTGGTACCATTCATGGAAAAGACATTGCTCTGTAACATAACCATTACTCTCAAATCAAGTGCCCATATTTTCATGAGTTCATTTCTTGTTTTTTTTCCCCTTATTTCATTATGATATTTTCAAGCATACTGAAAAGTTGAAAGCATTGTTCATTAAATACCCATACACTCACCTCCTAGATTCTACTAGTAACATTTTCTTATGGTTGCATTCTCATATATTAATTCAACTGTCTAGTCCACTAGTCATCTATAAATTCATCTTTTTTAAACATTTCAACGTTATAGCTATCAGTGTGGTTTATCCTTAAGCACTCTGACATCTTCTTTATTGTTAACTAGAATTCAGCTTATTCTCCAAATTCATACCAATAAAATCATAGAGTATGTACTTGTTTAACTATAGCTTCTTTCATTAGTATAATGTTTTTGAGATTCATCAGTAGTATTATGTGAATGCATGCATTGTTTCCTTTTTCTTGCTGAGTAATATTCAATTTCACTAATGTATAGCAGTGTACTTCTCTCTTCTCCTAATATTAAGTACCTGGGCTATTTCCAGTTTTCAGCTACTCAGTCATAAAGCTGTTATAAGCATTCTTGCAAAAGTGTATAATGGCCATATGCTTCTCTGTCATTTAGGTAAATATTTATAAGTGAAATTGTTATCTCATAGGGTAGGTGCATGTTTAGGTTTTGTCGCGGCCGGCGTGACAAATTGATCAGGAATGTGTAGGTAAGAGGATGGTGAAAAGAAATTAAGAGACAAAGAGATGGGGGCAGGAGGAGCACTGAGGAGGATGTCCAACAGTGCTAAGTTGATGCAAAACACTAAGACCATATATATAGTGATAACAGGAGAAGCAATACATCTGTGTCTAGTTAAACAACCACTTCCCATAATAAGTTTCACATTTAACTATAAGCAGACCTCGTGACGCCAAATGGCTGATGCCAGTACAATTGTTCAGTATTGATACAGCAAACCTGAAAGTAATTTATGGGCTGTACTAGGGCAGGGATGACCAGCCACGAACTTTTGGCCCCACCGAATTGTTCTCATTTGTTTAGCAAGCATGTGGGAAGTCACGTAGGTGAGCGCACAACACATCACAGACTCTTTCTCAGTGCTACTTAACTTTTCCCGTCCTAAACCTTTGGTTAGGTTATTCGGACTTTAAAGGAGGCACAAGTCAGGCCCTGGTTTGGTCCTCGTCTCAAGCCTTATTGCGGCCTCCCACAAGGTTTATAAAAAAAAAAAAAAAAAACCTGAAAGAGTGTTTCCAAAATGTTTTATACCTTCCTAAACAATGAAGAAGGTCTGGTTATTATGCATCTGTCAACATTTGGAGTTACCCGAATTTTGTTTGTGTTTGAATCTCTGGTGAATGTTGTAGTTTCTATAATGACTAATGATATCTAAACCATTCATAAACTTAATGGCCATTTGTTTATCTTCTTCTGTGGAGTACTATTCAATTCTTGTGTGTATTTTTGAAATCTGGGTTTTTATTTAACTGAGTTGTAGGAGATTTATCTCTGTATTATCTATCTCTCTATAACATCTATTTCTTCCAGATTCTAATCCTACATCAGACATATACATGCCAATGTTTTCTCTTATCTATGGATGCTTATTTTCCTACTTTTGTCCCCTTTACAAAACTGCATACTTCCAAGTTCTGATGATACCCTCTTCTTGTGTTTTAGGAGCTTAGAGATTTATTTTTAGTGCTAAGGTCCATGATCCATTTAAAATTAATTTTTGTGTTTTGTAGGGTTGAAGTGTATCTATTTTTTTTATTTAGAGCTCTAAATATTTCAACATGATTTATTAGACAGATTTTCATTCTTCCAACGGAATGCTTTAGCAACTTTATCGAGAATTAATGGAACATATAATTAAGAGATTATTTCTGAGTTCTTTCTACTGTTCTATTGATCTTATTTGTCTATATGTCAGTGTCATTCTGTCCTGGTTACAGTAATATTATACTAAGTCTTGAAATTCTGTGTGTATGTGTGCAATTTTTTTATTACTCAATATTGTTTGGATATTCTAATACAAACATTTGTAATTCTTTTGCATTTCCACACAGACTTTTGAATCAGCTTGTTTATTTCTAAAAAAAAAAAAAATGTGCTGGAATTGTTACAATTGCACTGAGATAGAAATCAATCCAAGGATAATTTACATGTTCAATTATTAACAATATTGAGTCATCCTATCTATAAACATATTTCTTCACATACCTATATTTCCTTTAATTATTTTCATCAATGTTTTCATGTTTCCAATGTCATGTTACAACTCTCTCTCTCTCTTTTTTTTTTTTTTTTTTTGGTAAAATGTAGTTTTAAGCATTTTATATTTTATAATGCTATTTAAAAAATCAACATTATTGAAGTGTAAATTATATAAAACAAATTGTACCTATTTTAAAGGTACAGCTTCATGAGTTTTTACAATGTAAGATATTTATTTTTTAATTAATAAACTTTAGAGTTTAGAAAAGTTTTATATTCATAGAAAAATTGAACATACAGTACAGAGTTCTCATACAAATCTCCCTTCACCCTACATATAGTTTCCCCTATTTTTAACAGCTGCATTAATGTGGTAATAGAGTAGTGTTAACTGAAGTTCATAATGTACCTCAAGATTCACTTTTGATGTACATTTTGTGAGTGTTAGCAAGTGTATAATGCCATGTATATATCATTCCTGTATATTACAAATATAATTTTGATGGGGTTTTGGAATATAAGTGAGTTTCAGTGGGGTGAGATCCAGAGCCAATGACCAAGATAAAGTCCTTGGGCCATCTTTGGTGCAAAATGGTGGTTTTATTAAAGCATGTGGACAACACCCATGAGCAGAAAGAGCTGTGGCACTGGGGTCTTGAGGGGTGGCTGATATATACACCTAGGAGCTAGGGGAAGTAAGAAAAAAAAAGAGGTTTCAAAAGAACTTTCATATGCTAAAGAGGACCAACCCACAAGATACCTATAAGATACCAGATGTTTTGCCATTGTCAAGTTAAGGTTGGGATTTCCCCTTCTAGCTGGGTATTAACCTTAAGATAGTTGGAGATCCCTGGAAGAATGTCGCACTGCCCTACCTAGAAGTAGGGATGGTGGGAGCTTGAGGGTGTTAGTTTGTTTTGTCTTCAACTATCTTTCTGCTCCCTCATCAGTTTCACTGTCCTAAAAATATGCTATGCTGCACCTATTCAATCCCCCTCCTTTCCCTGAATATCTCAGAAATATACTTTTAAAAAAAAGAAGATTTTATTTATTTGTTTGACAGAGAGAGACCGCAAAAGAAGGGAATACAAGTAGGGGGAGTGAGAGAGAGAGAAGCAGGCTTCCTGCCAAGCAGGGAGCCCAACTCAGGGCTCAATTCCAGGACCCTAGGATTATGACCTGAACCGAAAACAGATGCTTAACAACTGAGCCACCCAGATACCCCTCAAAAATATGATCTTTTTACTGTTTCTATATATAGCTTTGACTTTTCCAGAATGCCTCAGTCTTTTAGAAAGCTTTTCCTTTCTTCCAGGTGGAGGGCTAAAGGGGGTAGAGTTGGGTATTTACCTTCTCCAAGGATGGTTAGGATTTGGTAAAACCCAGGGTGACAAAAACTAGTGCAATAATACTTTCCCTTTAGGTCAGGTTTTTGTTGTGGTAACAGAATGCTTGGGCATATTTCAAGGGATTTCTACTGTCCACTCCAAACCCCCTACCCCTCCTGTCAGAAACAAGGGAATTTTTCTTTTATCTTCCTGCTGGGAACATGGAGGAGCTCCTAGAGATAAGGCTGAAGAGATTTTGAAGTCTCAAGCTTATCCACATTGAGCCTCTAGCAATTCCTCAATTACAGTTTATGTTTTGCCCACTCCTGGTTCCAGCAGCAGGCTTCTGCTCTGTTCAGGAGAACTGTGATTTTCTGTACTTGCTGATCTCTTCAATTTTGGGGGCAGCAGTTTGCCCTGTGACCTAAATTCTCTATAAGACCCAAAAATAGTTACTAATTTCCAGTTTGTTCAGCTTTTCTCTTGCTGATGACTTCTAAGCTCTTTACTTGTGAGACCAGAAATAGGAAGTCAATGTAATAATTCATACATTAAAAAAAAATGTTTTCCAGTTTGTTCCATCTGAGTGGGATGGTTGATCCAAAATATAGTCTGATAGTACTTAAAGCAGAGGTTTCCATTATTATCTACTTTAATCTTCATATCAATACTACGAATAGTTAATTAATGTATTGTTTCTCAGTAGTCCCCATTAACACCCAATGCTTCTCTACTAACTGATCTAAGTAGTTTTTATTTTGATTTGTCTACCCTTCCTTTACAATCTGTTAATGGCATCTCTTCCATGAAATATTGAAGGCATTACTTTTCCTCTTAAACTTTCTCAGCAGTTT
Source organism: Neogale vison (assembly GCF_020171115.1). NCBI lineage: Eukaryota > Metazoa > Chordata > Mammalia > Carnivora > Mustelidae > Neogale > Neogale vison. Next base: position 91,444,237 of record NC_058093.1, on the reverse strand, counting down.
ATTTGCACTGTTCTTAGGGCCCTTACCAGTTTAAAAAAATGCATTTGTTATTTATGTACAAATAGATCATTATATAGATTATTAAAAGCACATCTTCTGAGGCACCTGCATGGCTTAGTCAAGCATTTGACTCTTTTTTTTTTTTTTTCCTTTTAATTTGAGAGAGAGAGAGAATGAGAGAGAGAGCATGAGAGGGGAGAGGGCTGAGGGAGAAGCAAACTCCCTGCCGAGCAGGAAGCTGGATGTGGGACTTGATCCCGGGATTCCAGCATCATGACCTGAGCCAAAGGCAGTTGCTTAACTAACTGAGCTACCCAGGTGCCCCAAGCATTTGACTCTTGATTTCAGGTCATGATCTCACGGTAGTTGGATCTAGCCCTGGGTTGGACTCTGTGCTCAGCATGGAGTCTGCATGAGATTCTCTCTCTCCCTCTGCCCTTAATCCCACTTGCCCCTTCTCTCTCAATAAATAAGAAAAATCATTTTCTTAAAAAATGTATCTTCTTTGTGATTAATTTTTATTTACATTCCAGAGCTTAATTCAGTGCTTCACAATTAATAAAATATCCTTACTCAGATTTAACACGATATCCTACATGACAAAAGAATGAACCCTAATGAACTCTAGTTGTAATTCCAGTCCTAGATGACCAAATCAAGATTGAACAATCACAACTCAGAAGTTTCTTTGCACAACATACTATAAACTCATCTTCTGTGGTCTCAAATCCCAGTCTCATGTTGGTTTGTATAAATATGGTCACAAATTAAATTGTATTTCATGTCATGTGACTAGATATCATTCTCTTTCCCTGAGAATTCTATGTCTCTGTAAAGTGACCAAGTTTAGCAATGTAGAGTTGGCAGGGCCAACAGAACAAAAGTAGAGGGTGGAAGATGGAGACAAATATCTAGTTGTGCCCCCTACTAGAGATGGTACTGGATGTTCATAAATGCTATGAGAAAGAAAGTCTCTGGGACTATCAAACTGGGAAATAGTGTACCAAACAAAGATAAGGAGTACATATTTTTAAATCTGCATTGGAAATTTACAAGATGAACTTACAGTTAATTTAATTTCTCTGTGTATAGAACACATTTCTGAAAGACTTGAGAGACTAGTGGATTCAAACACATTTTGCGTAAAGACATTAAGCTTTCTCCCATATCTTAGAAACTGGCTTCCTGCAAATCAGGATAAATATGGGTAAGGTGGTGAAAATAGGAAATCATTTTATCCTATGTTAAAGGAGAGCTAAACTGTTCCCAAATGACAGGAAAAACTGAGTTGCAATGTAATAGTAAGAGAAAAAATTCTCAAGATGGAAGCATCCATTAAGATTTGCATTAGTCATGCCTTTACTAGAGTACTATTTCTACTTTTGGTTTTCACACCTTAAAAGGGAGTTAGAGAAATAAGAGAGGGTCAAGAAAAGTCACAAAAGTAATTAAAGAATTATAAATCAGGAACCTGGAGAAAAAGTAAAAGGTACTATTATCACTTAATGTAAATAATTTAATTCTAAAAATACATACCAAGTGTGGCTCTCCACTCTTCATGATTATATCTTATATAAGAGAGAATTTGCAAAATGATTTATGCACAGTGCAAACAGCTTTAGCATTTAGAAAGATAAATTTTTGCAGGTCGGCTGTTTACCATACCTTTGTATTGGAATCTTGTTTCACAGGTAGGCTGTCCTTAACAGCACAACTGCTAGTCTTAGATCTGCTTCAGATCTCAACTTTTAAATATACTTATCATAAGAATTTGGGTAATATATTGAGTTTTTCTATGCCTGGCTTTCTTTATAAGGTGGGAAATGAAACAGTCTCCTAATTTAATGGATTAAATGAGTATAAATCCAATATATGTATATATACATAGTGTTTCCATCTTGATTGGCACATATTGGATATTTAATAAATTTTTATTATGATAAATGATATTGGAAGAAGATCATATAAATATCACATTCTATGGGTCTATAAAGAAGTTTTTTTGCAACTTCTCTGGAAACCAGAATTGAAGAAATTAACATTTACAGAAATGTCTATTATTGGGGGAAAAAAAGTAAGTCTACAATTGTAATAGCCAATAGTTATTGATCACTTGCTATATTACACTTTCTATTATAGCATTTCACATGTATTTACTCAATCTTCATAAAACTTCCATGAGGTATTTGCTCCTATTATGTCCATTTTACATGTGAGAAAGAGTGTTTTTGCTGTATCACACAACTGGTAAGGGGGGGAGCTGGGATTTAAACCAAGGAAGTTTTGATCAACTGATCTACTCTCAAGGAGAGCAAAGCAAATATATTTAAGCAATATTTTATGCTAGAATAAACAAATCCCAATCTACTGTGCTTTAAATATGTTTATGTCTTCATTGATATGTTTACACATGTGAGAAAGCACATTGATAAAAATCAGAGAATTTCTTTAGATTTTAGAATACCAACACAAGTAACCTTTCTTACACATAGCCAAAAAACCAACACACACACACAGAGTCTATTCTTAGACTATTGGCAATAAAATAAAATTGCTTTCCACAACTGTGCACTTGGTCTTGATCAGCTTGCTTTGGAATTTTCTGTGTGCTAGTGCTGCCTTATCAATTCTTTTGATCGTCATGTCCTCCTATATCCTAGAATGCAAACACTGCAAGAAACTTCAAGAAATTTCAAAGGCAGGGAAGATTCCCAGATCATAATCCATGTGTCCTGTGTTTGATAATTTGAATACAGTTCTTTAATTGGCATCAGTAAAGAAATAGTATATTTTTAAGGATAAAGCACTAATTTTTAAAATTATTTCTGATGTGTAGTGAAGGTATGCAAAATGTTAAAATTATTAAAGTGGCTGAGACATACATGAAAAAAGAAAGAAGCTGTACGAGTATTTCAATCCTGCATGCATGCATAAACATTGTCACCCCAAGATGTCAGTCCCGAAGATAGAGTGACAAAGCCATGAAATAGCAGACCATAGTGACACAAGCTCATTATACCTTGTGTGATGCTTGGGCACAATTTCATTACTTGATTACATTATTTGGGCCAGAATGACAAAGAGAAAAGTGAGATAGGGAATAATAAAGCAGTCAATGCCAAAAGCTTCCTTGGCTTTGAAGATATCAACCTTTGCCCAGGTGCTACCAAAGTCATTTTAGGCAGAAATGGGAGAGCTTCTAATTGAGTTGTGTTCCACTAAATAAGACATGGAAATGGAAATGTGCCACACTCTGTTTATCTATGTTTATGTGCTTTTTGCTCTTTTGACAATTGATTTTTAGGTATGTACTTGAAAGTTAGGTTCATGTAAACATAAAAATTATGCATGTTTTGTTTCTTTTGCCTTCTCATAAATGGTAGTTGATTTAAACTATTTGATTCTAAGTGAATGGTTTAATTATTTTTTTTTCTTTTAGTTGCTCTTCCTAGTGTAATTTACATAGGCTCACAGTTTAATTTTCATATCTGGAGTTTTATTGCATTTTTGACATTTTGAAAAACACAATGACAATATTCCCTTGAGGAAAGAATATGGACTATTATTAGCGATCATGAACCTGAACACATTATTCTTTCTTTTCTTTTTTAAGATTTTATGTATTTATTTGACAGAGATCACAAGTAGGCAGAGAAGCAGGCAGAGAGAGAGAGGAGAAAGCAGGCTCCCTGCTGAGTGGAGAGCCTGATGCAGAGCTCAATCCCAGGACCCTGGGATCATGACCTGAGCCAAAGACAGAGGCTTTAACTCACTGAGCCACCCAGGCGCCCCTGAACACATTATTCTTAAAACTGTGAAGTGCTTAAATGTTATGAGTCATTTGTATTTGTTTACCTGGTTTGAATTGGTGGCAATATTTTCTTCTAAAAATATTAATCGGATATTAAATGATCAGTAATCTACATTTTCTCTCATTTGCTCTTCACTTGATGTGAAAATTGTGATATGATATTAGAGGTGGGAACAAAATGTATTTAGGGGGCACCTGGGTGGCTCAGTTGGATAAGCATCTGCCTTCAGCTCAGGTCATGATCCCAGAGTCTTGGGATTGAGCCCTTTGATGGGCTCTTGCCATGCAGGGAGTCTGCTTCTCCATTTCCCTCTGCTCTTACCCCTGCTCGTGTTCTCTTTCTCTCTCAAATAATTAAATAAAATCTTTAAAAAGTAATAAAATGTGTTTAACTAGGGAGAAAATAGTATTTAACCCACATTGAACAGAGACTCATTTGCATCTACCAATAACTCAACAAGTGTTTACTGAGTTCTTACTTTGTACTTAGCGCTATACTAAGTAAAAGGGGAGGTAATCAATAATTTTAGAGACTGTGCTTTGTCAATCATTATGCTAGCCATTTTGCATATCTCATCACAAATCAGTTGGATATAATTCTATGCATGTTACACAGAACACATCCACAGTTTAAGTTACTTGCTCAAGGTCAAGCTACTGGGAAATTGTGTAGTCAGAATTCAAAGTTAGTACCACATGGCTCTAAAGTTTATACTATTTTTACACACACTGGCAGTTCGCCTGCAGTTTAGTGGTGAGAAAACTAAAAGGAGAAAAATAATAAAACAAAGTAAGTAACAGTGAGAGACAGGAGGTTTGAAAAGGAGATAGATAGAGGGAAGAGGACAGTGGACTCCTTGCAATAAATTTCACATTCTAGGCTAACAATGCCTATAACGTCTGATGACTGGGGATGTGAAAACTGGAATCATGTTGCATGTTCATAAAACTTGATCATTCACAATTACCTTATTATGGTTGGTAGATTTGGGTAAAATTTTGGTGACTTATTTGATCATGGAAGTACATCTTTGGAAGGAAGTGGGGGTGATGTCTGGGGAGGAAGAGACAGTCCCAAGAGGACTCTCAAATTTTCAAATAACTTTTCCCAGTGAAGGTTTTAGTAAAGGGAAGAACTGCCTCAAGAGTTTACATTAGAATTTTAGGTTTTATGTTGTTTGCTTATGGCTTTCCAAGAGTCAGGAAGATTGACTATGTTGCTTTTGCTCTAAGATTCCTCTCAGCTTTTGTGATTCTGTTAAATGAGGAAGACTTGGAAGCAAACAACAACAACAAAAAACCAACAAAACAAAAACAAAACAAAACAAAAACTTTATAATCCCTCTTAGGGATTTCTTAGTAATGCATTCTTTTTTTTTTTTTTTTGAAGATTTTATTTATTTATTTGACAGAGAGAGATCACAAGTAGGCAGAGAGGCAGGCAGAGAGAGAGAACGGGAAGCAGGCTCCCTGCTGAGCAGAGAGCCCGATGCGGGACTCGATCCCAGGACCCTGAGATCATGACCTGAGCCGAAGGCAGTGGCCTAACCCACTGAGCCACCCAGGCGCCCAGTAATGCATTCTTAATAGCTAGGTTTTCAGGCCACCTTCTAGAAGATACTTTGCAAGGAATTTCCTTCGATAATCTTTCTCCTTAATGATATTTTTCTTGTGACTTTAAAAAAGGGTGGATGTTTCAGGTCAAGTCATAGAGAAACTGAGCTCTGTCTGCCTTTTTGTTGGGTAGTAGTTGTCTCCAAGTGATTAGTGTTTTTGACTATAGTACTATAGGTTCAGTAGTTAGAATTACTTCAGATATAATGGATAACAAATTTAATACTGCAAACATTCTTCTCTTTTAAAATGAAATTAATTTAACTGTTTAAAGATATACATATGAGATAAATAGATATGTATATCTTTAAACAGTTAAATTTGTTTATATATTTATATGTAATATATAAAATATTAATTAATTATATAATATATAATAGATATGATATAATAATATACAATTAATTATATTATGTTAATATATAATATGTAATAAATATATATTTATATATTTATATATCTATATATAATTTAAATTTTCAGGCCACATTTTAAACATAAAGGGTACTAGCTAAAGCAAATATTATAAGAAATAAAAATTGAAAAGAATTGCCTACTGCATTATCATCTTAAACATTTTGTCAGCTTTTTTATGTTTAAACATTGGCTTATTATCTTCTTCTCACTCATGAGATGCCTCAGGCTTCCTTTACGACTTGTGACCAACAAGAATATTTCAGCTTATATTCAGATACAGCAATACTATAGTTGTTAAAGTCAGCATTAATATCGTTCTGCTACTAGTGGTGAAGCAGGAAATTCTCTCAAGAATCTTTTATTTTCTTCTCAAATACATTGTCCCCTTAGCTATCAATTTTCAAAGATCGGCTTTAGCTCCCTATTTTCCCCAGTTTGAGAGTTTCTGTACTGTTCATGATAAATTTTATGGGTAATAAGAAAGGGTGAGTAAGTAAAAAAAATCAAGAAAAGAAAAAATAATTATTAAATGCCTATTAAATGATAGTTACTGAACTGTATATTGTATATATCATCATTTTTCTTCATAATTGAAATAGATATTTGCATTTTATTAATGAGAATATGGAAACTCAGAGAAGTTAATTGAATTCTGTTTAAGTTCTATAATATCACACACTGGTTAGTAGCAGAACTGGAACTTACACATAAATACTATAAAATATATATTTTGTTTTTTGGATTTTATTTATCTATTTGACAGAGAGAGAGAGCACAAGCAGGGTGAGCCACAGGCAGAGGGAGAGGGAGAAGCAGACTCCCCACTGAGCAGGAAGCCAGCTGCGGGGCTTCGCCCCAGGACCATAGCATCATGACCTGAACTGAAGGTAGACACTTAATCAACTGAGCCAGCCAGGTGCACCTAAAATATACATTTTTTTTTTTAATTTCAAGAAAAAATATATAACTTTAACCATAATTCTCATCTCATCATTGCACTCCCCTTCTTGTAAATATCCAATGGCTTTGAATGTTTCCTCAATAAAGGCTTTCTAACAAAAGATCCCTCGAAATGCATGTTTTTGAGAACTTGCATGTTAAAATGACTTTATTCTGCTCTCACTTTTGATTGATAACTTGGCTGGCATATAATCCGCACCTCTAATGAAGAATAAAAGATTTGATCTCTACCTGGGAAGAACACTACAGATTCATTCTGTTCTTACCTAAAGTTTAATTGTTTCTATGAATATATTTTCATTTTGTTAGATATCTTTGATTTCCAAAGTACTAAAACTGTTGTTTCAGTTTTAGCCCATTTATACCCCAGAGAGTTGTATGATTTATGGGACCTTCTCCAAGAAGCTAGGCTTCAGAGATTTTGTTTTGTTATTTTTTAATACTCTAAATACTCTTTTAATTAGAGAACATCATGCGAATGGCTTCCAATAGGTAAGGTCTCATCCTCTTCAGAAATATTAATTCATGTACCCATAGGCCCTGGACATTGGACCATGTACATTACATTGATTTCTCTCCACAGGGACATGTCATTAGTAAAGAAGGTTAATAGAATAGAAGCGAGCTCCGCCAGTCTTTCCTTTCCATGCCACTTCTGCCATATTCTTTTTATCAAAGTAGTCACCACATCCAGCCTGATTTCAAGAGGAGGGGAATTAAACTTAATTTCAATAAGAAGAGTACCCAGAATGTTGGCACGCATCTTTAATCTATCATACTCTTCTTGTCCATATCTTTATTTTTTACTCATTTTCTAGGTAAGTTGTTCAATGATACTTTTCAAATCTTATAATGAACATTATTTTGCAGGTTTTTAATTTCTAAGGGGCCATTTGTTTCCTGAGTGTCCAATTTTTAGCACTATTGTTTTGTTTAATGGATATAGTATTTATTTTTATTTTTCTGAAGATTAATGGAGGTTGTATGTATGTAGGTACATATAACTATAGAAGATTAGATATATGTATATAAATAAATAAAACATTCACACACATAAAATGTATGTCAACATTTTCTTCTTTCTAAATAATTTCTATTTCTTTTAATTTTACCTATTTTCCTGGTTTCTGATATTCATATTAGAGATAATCTTCGGTTGTCTGCCTTGCTCGGAGTGTGGAATTTAACAGTCAATTCCAAGCTATGAACATGTGGAAGGATCTCAGAATATTTAGTTGTAGCTCATAGCCATCACATAGGACATTTTTGGGATATCACAGTATTAAAAAATTTAGAACTCTTTGGGTTGGTCATATTTCTCCATTTTTTTTTTTTAATGTAGTATAAAACTCTGCAGTATTCTGGGAGTCTAAGTCAAGAAAAAGAACTGGAGACCTCAACTTTCAACAGTCAGAATACATAGTATAGAGCAAACTTTTTAGTATTGTACCCAGACATACAACGGAGCCCTTTGCCCTCATATCAAATCTTTTCTCTTTTATCTTCTTCTGAGTCATTTGCCAGGGGACATCCATAAAGTAAATGCGTCCAGGAATCTGTTTCCCAAACATCTTTTATTTTATCTTCCTTACTTCAATCCTCCACTTGATTCCTGAACTTTTTGACGATTTTACAATGAAAATTAGGTTGAATCTCAGCTTTTGCCTTTGCTGGTTTAGGAATAATCTTCCTTTTTTTTTTTTTTTTTAAAGATTTTATTTATTTATTTGACAGAGAGAAATCACAAATAGGCAGAGAGGCAGGCAGAGAGAGAGAGAGGGAAGCAGGCTCCCTGCTGAGCAGAGAGCCGGATGTGGGGCTCGATCCCAGGACTCTGAGATCATGACCTGAGCCGAAGACAGCGGCTTAACCCACTGAGCCACCCAGGCGCCCCAGGAATAATCTTCCTTTAATCTGCTAGATTAGTTATTACTTCTCTACCGTTTTTCTCAGTTTTGAAAATTTTCTTGTTACTGCTTCCCTTCCTTTACTCCTTCTTGCTATGGATTAATGCCTTTTTTTTTCTTAAAAGATTTTATTTATTTATTTGACAGACAGATCACAAGTAGGCAGAGAGGCAGGCAGAGAGAGAGGAAGGGAAGCAGGCTCCCTGCCGAGCACCTCAGGGTGGGGGGTGGGGGGCTCGATCCCCAGGACCCTGGGATCATGACCTGAGCCGAAGGCAGAGGCTTTAACCCACTGAGCCACCCAGGCGCCCCGGATTAATGCCTTTTTAAAATGATCTCTTTATAGTTTTTAAGTGAAATTTGGGATTTCAGTAAAAACATTTATGTACATTCAATCCACTACCTTGACCTTGAAGTTCCCAATCCCATAAATATTTCTTGAGTTGAATAAGCTATCTCTATATAAGAACAAAGAACTTACTGAAATATTAGTATTTCAGTAAGTTCTTTTATATATATATAATATATATACACTATATATAATATACATATATACATGTATATGTATATATAATTGGTTGAATTATGTCAGATAGCCCATTTGAGTCTTCCTTTTAATTAGATACATTTTCACTTTGCTAAGGGAATATTCAGCCAAATATTGGAGTTTCTCATATTGCTAGTTAGCTTTTTTTGTCCCCTACTTATTTTCCTCTAAAGAGAGTCAGTTGTTATAATTCAAAATGAAAATAGTCTTATAAGAAACCTCAGTAGAGACTTCTAATTTTTAAGAAAAAATTAACATATATTTAATTCAGCTAACATGAAAGACTTTCTATGTCTTATAATTCTTGTACTACATGTGAATATTTACGTGAAAGAATTTTCTAGGATACATGAAGAGGAATTGCTGGAATATAGAAAATATACTTCTTTTACTTTATTCGATACTGCAAAAGTGTTTTCTATCAGGTAGTTTTATCAATTTACACTCCCTTGAGTGGTGTATGAGAGCTGCCAATATCTTCATATCTTCATAACCTTTTGATGTTTTGTGTTATAACATTTTCAACCTAAAATGTGGCAAATTCTATCTCATTTTGGTTTACAATTGAATTTATTTGAATACTAATGAGGCTGAACCTCTTCCGAAGAATGCCTATTAATATCCTTTACCCATTTTTCTTTTTCTCCCTCTCCTTTATGTTGATTTCTAGGCTAACAACTAATATTTCCTCAGATAAATATGTTGCGCAAATGAAACTATTACTGAATCTGTAGCTTGTTTGTAAAGTTTGCCTTTCTTTTCTTAAAAATATTTCTTTTTTAAAAATATTTTATTTATTTATTTATTTGACAGACAGAGAGAGAGAGAGAGAGATCACAAGTAGGCAGAGAAGCAGACAGAGGGGGAGGGGGAAGCAGGCTTTCCACTGAGCAGAAAGCCTGACAAGGGACTGGATCCCAGGACCCTGGGATTATGACCTGAGCCAAAGGCAGAGGCTTAACTTACTGAACATCCCTTACTTTCACCCAGGCATCCCTATTTTCTTAAAAATATTTCATGCAGGCACCTTTATCAATCATTTTGCTTGTGGTTTAGCCTTTCAGCATCTTTTAAAGAAATTCTTACTCTTCTGTCATAAACGTGTCCTCATATACTTTCTTCCAAAACTTTTTATTTTAAGTTATAAATCTTTACTCTATCTGATAGATCTTTAACTATGTGAAATGAGATATAAATCTGATACTACCATTTTTTAAATTTTTATGTGGAAAATCAGTGGTACCAGAATCATTCATAGAATGGTTCAAAGTTTTATCCACTGATTTTCTAGGCCAGTCCCGTCTTGTATCAAGTGTCCATAAATGAAAAGGTCAGTTTCATACTCTGAAACTTTTTATTTATTGGTCACTACCTGTTACCCTATTTGTTTATTCTTTGTCAGTACCACACTATCTTATTTACTGGTTATAGTAACAAATATCTCTTTGCACAAGGGTCCCTTATTAGTCATTAGCATGCCCTAGTTATTCCTCCCAGTTAAACTTCCATATGAATTACTGGGTCCTGCTTGTATAGATCTATAATAAAACTTTTTGGAATGTTGATTAAAATGTATGAAATATATTAAATAGATTTATCTGTTTTAGAAAAATTTTTTATTTATGATGGTGTCTCTTCCTCTCAGTCTATACTTATCTGAGTATTTTAGGTCTTTTTAATACCTCAGCAATTTCTGAATTGTTTTGTAAAAGTTTTAAACATTGAATTCTAGGAACATTATTCTTTTGTTTCCATTTTTAATCATGTTTTTATGGTTTAAAGAAGTTTCTTTTCTAAATATTTGTTATGGGTACATAGGCAACTAATTGATTTTCATATTATTCCTTCATCTAACAAATTTTCTGGAATATTTGATTAATTCTGATTGTAGGAAAGGAATTAGGTTTTCTTGACCCTCTTAAGGTTTCTGGCTGGGTCTGAAAATTAAACAAAAAAAGATGAACAGGAGGAAAACAAACAAACTTATTTAATATAAGTTTTTTGTGGCATGGGAGCCTTCATAAGGAAATGAAAAGCTGAAGAAATAGTTAAGCCTGACTATTTTTATGCTAAGTTTGATGAAGAATGGACAGTCTTCTAGAAATATGATAGGTCAAAGAGTATGAAGTAAGTGTGCTAAACTCAGGGAAACTTAGCAAAGCCTCTTTGTTGGAATTCTGCTTGGGGTCCCTTTGTCTTCAGAGCTAAGAGTTGGCCTTTCTTCTGAGTATCTGGAGTCCACTTTTCAGCTGAGGGTTTACTGTGTACACAGAGGCAGAGTGAGCTTTCTGCTGCTGTTTTCTCAAACTCCTTCAGCTTAAGGAGTTTTTTGTTTTGTTTTGTTTTGTTTTAATACGATAAGATGCCGTATTTTGGAGTAGCCTTTTCTGAATCCAACAACCATTTTTCTTGTATATTCTAGGAAGATAATCTTATGGCTCTAAATAATAAGAAAATATGTTTCTTCCTTTTTCAGCCTTCTAAGAGTTGTTTGGTAAAATAGAATTCTGAACAGAATTTAAAAAGGATATTAAATGAAATTCTAATATTTCACCATTAAGTAAAATGTTTACTGTAGGGTATAAGTCAAGGAAGTTCCCTTCAATTACTAAATTGGTAAAATTTTTTATTAATCAATGTTGAATTATATTAATATTTGTATCTATTAAGGTGCTAATTTTGACATTTAATATGTTAATAAGGAAAATCACATAAGTAAATGTTGTGTTTTTTTAAGGTTTTATTTATTTATTTGACAGACAGAGATCACAAGTAGGCAGAGAGAGAGGGAGAAGCAGGCTCCCTGCTGAGCAGAAAGCCCTATGCTTATGTGGGGCTCTGATCCCAGGACCCTGGGATCATGACCTGAGCAGAAGGCAGAGGCTTTAACCCACTGAGCCACCCAGGCACCCTAACTGAATGTTTTATGTTAAAACACTTTTGTTCTTTCAGAAACATAACCCAATTATGGTGAAAGTTTATGTATATCATTGAATTTGCTTTGAACAGTTTTGAATTTTATTGGGTTTTTTCATTTATGTTTAAAAGATGTCCTTGTAATTTCCCTTTCTCAAAGCCTATTTGATGTAGTATCAGATTATACTTTAATTGTGAAATGAATAGGTAAGTATATCTTCAATTTGTAATTTCTGAAGTAGGTTAAATAACACTGAAAAGGGGCACGTGGGTGGCATAGTTGGTTAAGCGTTGATTTATGGTTTCCGTGCAGGCCATACTCTCAGGTCCTGCGATGGAGCCCCAGGTTAGGCTCTGTATTTAACAGGACCCACTGCCCCTCTCTCTCTACCCTTCCTGCCATGTGCACATGCCTGTGTGATCTGTCAAATGAATAACTACATAAAATCTTTAAAAAAAAGTTGAATAATCTTATCCTTGTATTATTTTGTAGAATTTAAGTCTCAATTTGGTTTTTGTGTGGTATTTGGGCCTAATGTACAGACATCACTACCAATTGATTTAATTCGTTGTTATAGAACTAGTAAGGCTTTCACTGTTTTCTTTAATCAGTTACTTTTTTCACCCAAAGTATCGCCAATTAAGATGATTATAATATTCATGTTAATTGTTTAATCTCTGCTCTAACTACAGGTATGTGGAATTTTTCATTGCTCATATTAGTTCTAACATCTTTATTATGTAGTATTTTACTTATATCATTTTTAAAATTTAATTTAATTTTATTTCAGTGTTCCAAGATTCATTGTTTATGCCCCACACCCAGTGCTTCATGCAGTACATGCCCTCCTTAATACCCACCACCAGGCTCACGAACCTCACATTCCCCGCCCCCCTTCCAAAATCCGCAGTTTGTTTCTCAAGAGTCCAAAATCTCTCATGGTTTGTCTCCCTCTCCGAGTTCCCCCAACTCACTTATATTATTTTTAAACACAATTATTTGTCATTTTACTGTTAAAATTTTTAATGCATCTATAATATTTAATAACACTTGTCCACAATTCATCCCAGTATGTCTTTACTTCTTTGTTTTGTTTTGTTTTGCTTTGCTTTTTACCCTCATGGAAGTTATTTCTTTTACAAAGTTTTTTTTTTTTTTTTCTAAATCTTTTGAAGAGGGTGCTCTGTTACTGTGTGTTTGAAATCATTCGTTCTACTACTGATCCCAAATGCTTATTTATTAGGATGTAGAATTCTGGGTTATTATTTTTTCTCAGAACATTGAATATACCATTTTCCTATCTTTTGCCTTTTTAGATTTTTTTTTAAATTTATTTGACAGAGATCACAAGATCACAAGTAGGTGGAAAGGTAGGCAGAGAAAGAGAGGGGGGAAGCAGGCTCCCTGCTGAGCAGAGAGCCCGATGTGGGACTCAATCCGAGGACCCTGGGATCGTGACCTGAGCCGAAGGCAGAGGCCTTAACCCACTGAGCCACCCAGGATCCCCACTTTTCCCTTTTTAAAGGAGTTTATTGTAGCCTAATTTTCATTCCTTGGCAAATAATTTCTTTTCTTTCTCTTTGCTTCTATACTTTTTCTCCTGTGATTCACTTCATATTTGCTTGAAGGTAGATTTATTATATTTAACTTATTTGGTACTCACTGTGATTTTCAAATCTATGGTTTTCCCTATTCTATTCTAGAAAATATTTATTCATTTTCACCTTAAATATTTTTACTCATTCTCCATTAATTTTGTTTGTTCCTTTGGCAACTCCTATTGCAAATGTCAGAGAGAGATATTCTATTTTCTGTATCTCTTAAGCTCTACTTACATGTTTTATTGTTCTATCTCTCTGTGCTGGATTCTGGATAATTTCCTCAAATCTATCTTTAGCTCCTCCATTTCTTTCTTTCTCTGTGCCTATTATGTTGTTTTACTTTCTACTGAATGTTTCAGTAATATTCTGTTAATTTTTAGTTTTCTTGAGAGATTATGAATCTGAGAGTCAGGACAAAGGAGTCTAGCTTCTTGGTAGTCTTCTTGTGTTAAGATAAAGATTAATTTTTTAAAAAGATTTTATTTATTAAAGAGAGAGGGAGAAGCAGAGTCCTGCTGAGCAGAGAGCCAGACGCAGGGCTTGATCCCAGGACCCTGGTCTCATGACCTGAGTTGAACTAAGGCAGACGCTTAACTGACAGAGCCACCCAGGCGCCCTGATAAAGATTAATTTTATTTTCAGTCCACATTTATTCTGAAGACGTCGTCCTTTGAAAGGACAGATATTTTATGCAGTTGTTTGTGGAGTTTTGCTCCCTAGATCTTCTAAACCAAAGGCCTCGTCTACTATTCCTGGGTGACCATTAAACCTAAAATCATATATACTTTTTCCCAACAGAAAATACACACTTATTACTGTGGTTTGATTCCCTTTTTATGATTTTCCCTCTTTTTTTCCCTTACTTTCTTAAGAATTCAGCTGTGTATTTCAAGGGGATTTGTTACATTTTGTGCATCATTTCTGAATATTGCTATGAACAAGATTTGGTCTGGTCTGTACATTGTCATTTAAGACAAAGAGAGAAAGCCAGAGGGATCCATATTTATTGAACATGGTTTTATGCATGGCATTATACTGGAACTTTCACATACATCACTTCTACTAATCCTTACAAGGACAAGGAGGATGGAAGATATTATTAACAAGAATGTGGTAAGCTATGTACTTTTAGAGAGCATTCGAGAGGTTATTTGAAGAACAATTTTGGGACTCCCTTAATGCTCTTCGAGGCTTAATTTCTCTAATGTGGGAAGATGATTAAAAATATGTTTGTTTTAAGAAAAATGGTTTGTTTTATTGTAATTCACAGAAACTTGGTAAAATAACCAGTGTGCCCCGGAGGGCTGTGAAAAATAAACAACCCCTTATTAAACTAAACATATGTTGTAAGATGATATAGTGAAATTTGATATGTGAAGTTCATTCTACACTTGAGGGATTATATTGTCTAAATGGTGGGAGAAAAAAAAATGATGACAAGGGGCCTCACTTATAAGGCAGCCCTAAGATCTGGATCCCAAGTCACAGATGCTGCATGATCTTGATGGCTTCACCTAGAGCAGAACTGTCCTGAATCGAATACAAATTGAACTCATGTAGATAATTGTTGTAAGATTTTTAAAAATAGTTTATTTCCTTTTATGTATCTATATCTTTTTAACATCCTAAGGGGAAAAAATTCAGCTGACATCTCATTCAGCAACTCCTATGTTTGCTTTGATTTGTGACCACTGTGTGTGTTTCCTGCTGATGAACTGTTTTGTTCTTTGGTTTCATCTAGATCACCTCTCTTTTGGAACTTCTATGGTTGACCTTTATTGAGTCGTTCACCTAGCCTCCTAATATTTGCCAACATTTCACCTCATTAGCTTAGCACAGGTTCAACATCTTCAGAAGTCATTCAATATGGGCACATTTTTCTGCCATAGCCTTTGAACTTTTAAGTGAGGGCAAGAACTGTTTCCTCACATGTGCTGCTGCATGAGTTATACTGAAAATCTGAAGTCTGCAGCTGTTAGCTCAAGGACAACGCAGGGGAAGTGTCATTTTCCTCGTAGACTTCTAAGGAAACTTCTTTATGCTCACTGTAGGCAGAAGGAAGGGTGGGGGGATAAAGGCACTATAATCAACCATCATTAAATCCACATATTTCGAGTCTGGAAACTTTTTCTTACTTTCTCCTTAAGGAAGCTAGTAGCTGCAGGTAGGACATAGTATCAAAGTATGCTGTGTTTTTTCTTAGCAGAATAAATGTGCATCTACTTTAAAATGAGATCATTACAAGACTTGCTAAATTAGAAGAGGAAGAGATCTGAAGTCAACTTTTTTACTCGTTCAAAAATCCTTCATAATTTTTCTTCCTTACACTTCAGAAAAAGAATGATTCGAAGTCAAAATAACAAATGGAAAATACAACAGAAAGAGGAAATTTCAGTTTCCTCTGGCAAACAAGTATGCCCCTATGATTTCTGGTGACTTTATACAATCAGTATTTTCTATTATGAATCACCTTTCTTTGAAACCATTCTATAGCATCTTATATTCAAAGAGTCTTATTGGATCCAGAACAAGTCCCATTACCTCTAAGAATAAATTCCACCAAAAATGTTGCTAAAGAATTTAAATTACAAAAGAACAACACCGTACCCTCCATTGGTAAATGACCACCAATATGTATAATTTCTCATGAAAAATAAGATATATATAGAACTCATTAATTGGTTAGAAATCTTATTATTTACAGCCTATAAGAGAATATACCCATGTGGGGTTAAGGACTGGGGAGAGGGAAGAAAAGAATAGAGATTATTAGGCAGCTGTCAAACTCTCAGGGAAAAGAATCAAACTAATTGTATGTAGTTATTAACTGCTAAATTTCTTTTTTTTTTAAAGATTTTATTTATTTATTTGACAGAGAGAGATCATAAGTAGGCAGAGAGGCAGGCAGAGAGAGAGAGGAGGAAGCAGGCACCCTGCTGAGCAGAGAGCCCGATGTGGGACTCAATCCCAGGACCCTGAGATCATGACCTGAGCCGAAGGCAGCGGCTTAACCCACTGAGCCATCCAGGCACCCCTGCTAAATTTCTTGTAAGAAGAACTAAGAGACTCTACAGAGCTACACCAAGAGATGGTAGCTTTGTTTCTATTCTGTTTCACATCTGGTTAGGGAGAGAAACAACTACAAAACCAGTGTGAGATATTATTGGCTGTATCTAAGAGAAAGCCATAAAGATGGAGGCAGCATTTGTTGTAGGCTTTAAGGAAGTCTTAATAATACTTGAAGTGAAACTTTAAAGAGGGGCTGCAGTTAAATTGCTGAAGTGAAGAAAGACATTTCAGATGATTGTGAGGCTTGTGTGCATAGGGGGATAAGGAGATGGGTTGGGCTAAAGCATCAGCTAAGTCCTGATGGAAAAGAAGTCTGGTGAGATGAACCATTCTCATATATCTCTCAGAACATAGGAGGGAAGAAACCTTTAAGAGACTTCCCCAAATCCAAATGCAGAATTCCTTATTTTCCTACTGTTTCATTTCAAATCTTTATAACAAGATTGAAGATAACTAATTATTTCAATCAAGCAAGTACATTTTATTTGGAAAGAGGTCTCCCCATCCTATCTCAAATTGGTAGTAGCTCCATAAGGCCAGGTAAAATATTTGAAATTCCAAGTGTTTAACATAATGCCTTGAGCAAATCAGGTGTTAACTGAATATTTGTTAAAACAAGAGAGTGAAAGGAGAGGAAGACAGAGGAAAAATATTTACCGAGTACTTGACAATCACTACTACAGGGAAAATGCTTAGTAGGTTTTGGGGGGAGGGGAGTTTGTTGGTGGTGGGTTTTTTTTTTCTTTTTCTTTTTTGTTTCTGTAACTATAAGAGAATATATTTTCCATTGATAAGAGTGTTTTGGCCAAACTACCTTCTCTTTCTTTTTTTAAAGATTTTATTTATTTATTGGAGAGTGGGGGGGAGCAAGAAGGGAGCCCAAACCTGATCACAAGCTGAGATGAAATGAAGAGTCCAATGCCCAACCAGCTGAGCCACTCAGGCTCCCCCAAACAACCTTTTCTTAAACAAAACAAAACGAAGTCAACTGGGAACATGATTGATTTAGATAAACAGATTTCTGGTTGATCGTTTCTTTTTCAATTTTCAACTAGAATAAGTGTTGTATTGTTTCCCTTAAGACAGTTGCACGGTTGTCATGTCTATAGGATTTATTATGTATCTCTTCTGATTAGTATGCCTTGGCTTATTTCTGTCCTCAACAGACGTGGTAATATTGTTGTTAAAAATTTAATTTTTCTTTTTTTTTTTTTTTTTTTTTTAGTTTTAGTTTTCTGGTATTCTGTGCAGAGGGCATTTGCAAAATACATTCTATAACCCAAACTATGACATATTTAACTATGGTTAATAGATCAGGTTTTTTTTTTCAATTTATTTATTTTCAGAAAAACATTATTCATTATTTTTTCACCACACCCAGTGCTCCATGCAAGCCGTGCCCTCTATAATACCCACCACCTGGTACCCCAACCTCCCACCCCCCCACCACTTCAAACCCCTCAGATTGTTTTTCAGAGTCCATAGTCTCTCATGGTTCACCTCCCCTTCCAATTTACCCAAATTCCCTACTCCTCTCTAACACCCCTTGTCCTCCATGCTATTTGTTATGCTCCACAAATAAGTGAAACCATATGATAATTGACTCTCTCTGCTTGACTTATTTCACTAAGCATAATCTCTTCCAGTACCGTCCATGTTGCTACAAAAGTTGGGTATTCATCCTTTCTGATGGAGGCATAATATGGACCATACTGTATATGGACCACATCTTCCTTATCCATTCATCTGCTGAAGGGCATCTTGGCTCTTTCCATAGTTTGGCGACTGTGGCCATTGCTGCTATAAACATTGGGGTACAGATGGCCCTTCTTTTCACTACATCTGTATCTTTGGGGTAAATACCCAGGAGTGCAATTGCAGGGTCATAGGGAAGCTCTATTTTTAATTTCTTGAGGAATCTCCACACTGTTCTCCAAAGAGGCTGCACCAACTTGCATTCCCACCAACAGTGTAAGAGGGTTCCCCTTTCTCCACATCCTTTCCAACACATGTTTTTTCCTGTTTTGTTGATTTTGGCCATTCTAACTGGTGTAAGGTGATATCTCAATGTGGTTTTAATTTGAATCTCCCTGAGGGCTAATGATGATGAACATTTTTTCATGTGTCTGATAGCCATTTGTATGTCTTGATTGGAGAATTGTCTGTTCATATCTTCTGCCCATTTTTTGATGTGTTTGCCTGTTTCGTGTGTGTTGAGTTTGAGGAGTTCATTATAGATCCTGGATATCAACCTTTTGTCTGTACTGTCATTTGCAAATATCTTCTCCCATTCCGTGGGTTGCCTCTCTGTTTTTTTGACTGTTTCCTTTGCTGTGCATAGCTTTTGATTTTGATGAAGTCCCAGAAGTTTATTTTTGCTTTTGTTTCCTTTGCCTTTGGAGACATATCTTGAAAGAAGTTGCTGTGGCTGATATCAAAGAGATTGCTGCCTATGTTCTCCTCTAGGATTCTGATGGATTCCTGTCTCACATTGAAGTCTTTTATCCATTTTGAGTTTATCTTTGTGTACGGTGTAAGAGAATGGTCGAGTTTCATTCTTCTACATATAGCTGTCCAGTTTTCCCAGCACCATTTATTGAAGAGACTGTCTTTTTTCCACTGTATATTATTTCCTGTTTTGTCGAAGATTAATTGACCATAGAGTTGAGGGTCCATATCAGGGCTCTCTACTCTGTTCCACTGGTCTATGTGTCTGTTTTTATGCCAGTACCATGCTGTCTTGGTGATCACAGCTTTGTAATAAAGCTTGAAATCAGGTAAGGTGATGCCGCCAGCTTTATTTTTGTTTTTCAACATTTCCTTAGCGATTCGGGGTCTCTTTTGATTCCATACAAATTTTAGGATTATTTGCTCCAGTTCTTTGAAGAATGCCGGTGGAATTTTGATCGGAATGGCATTAAAAGTATAGATTGCTCTAGGCAGTATAGACATTTTAACAATGTTTATTCTTCCTATCCAAAAGCATGGAATGGTCTTCCATCTATTTGTGTCTTCTTCAATTTCTTTTATGAGTGTTCTGTAGTTCCTCAAGTACAGATCCTTTACCTCTTTGGTTAGGTTTATTCCCAGGTATCTTATGGTTCTTGGTGCTATAGTAAATGGAATCGATTCTCTAATTTCCCTTTCTGTATTTTTATTGTTAGTGTATAAGAAAACCACTGATTTCTGCACATTGACTTTGTATCCTGTCACGTTGCTGAATTGCTGAAATAGATCAGGTTTTAACTAGATATTCCAGTAGATATTTAACTAGATATTGCATTGAAGGGTTCCCTTTCCATCCAGTCTGCCTTAGAACTCTAGTGATTTTATATCATTAAATTACTGGAATTTCTCAGTATCTTGGAAAAATAAATTTTTGATACATGCTGTAACTATTACTGAATAATCTGTCACTCTCCTCCATCCTTAGAGAAATGAATACATGTCAATTCAAATTAACATCAATTTTTATCAGCTCCTCTGCTTAACAAGCTGACGATACTTTACAGGCTTTAAAGGGGGTAGAGAGTGAAAGGTTATAGATACCACATCACTGAGAAGGTGGCGTTTTCCTGTTTTCTCTCTATTAACAATCTAACTTCCTTAAAGACTGCTCTCAGGACTTCCTTGCTTTAGGCTGAATAATGCCCGTTCCAATAAAGACAACTCAAAAGCCCTGGAGGGGGAAAAAGAAATGCCTGCCTTATGACAGACTCTGATAGGCTCTCTCAGTTCTTACTTAAAAGTCAAGGAAGCGGGTAGATTTTAAAGAACAAAAGTGTCAAACTGAACACGGTCTTTTTTTGCGGTAAAAGGGAAAGGTCACTGGGAAAGATGCTTAAATTAAAATTGAAATCCAGGGCTTCGGGATCTAAATGTGGCTCTAACCTTTCACAAAATAAGCACAGAATTGTAATATGAAGGGTTCTTTTATACCTCCCTCTTCCATTATCACCTCTTCAGGGAAAATGTCACATATGATATATAGATATTAACTCTTCTCTTTGGCTTAGGTGGGAAGAGCTATATGAAAATGACCAATATAAAAAGTAAGACCTTAAATAATAGCCCAGTCTATAACATGAAGGTGCTTTTCTAGGCAAGAGGTTATATCAATCTGTGAAAGTTCAATGATACAGCAGAGATGGTGTGTGGAGCCATAGAAAGACTCTGAAGACTAGAGGTCTCCTCTTGTCGGTGACCTGTATTCTTTTGTTAAAGTCAATTTGATCATATCAGTGTGAAGATAGGGTCCTCATTTTAACTAATGCACTGAATCCCTAGCCCAAATAAGCCCATGTGTCACTTTGTTATAATTTTCAATTTGTTCTCAATAAGTTTATCTTATGCAATTTCCTTAAGTAATTTATTTTAATAGTGTCCTGGGTATGTCACTGTTAGAAATATTTCAAACAATATGTGAACACCATCACCAATAGTAACATAATTTGAATCAATGAAAATTCTGAAAAAGCTCATGTCTATCAGACAGAACCTTATTTTCTCATTATATACTTTATCTTTTTTTAGTTAGTATCTGGAGTGTAGTAAAATTTGTGATTTTAAATAAATTTGACAAAGAAATTGAGCACACAGTGTATCAGGCTCACTGACAATAATAAAAAATAAACTGGGAATAAACACTGAGGATTAAGGTCCCAGAAACAGTAAGACATGGGAACTGCTCTCTAGGAAGTAAGAGAATCCTGGAGAAAACAAAAACAAAAACAAACAAACAAACAAAAAACCATGACCACACAACTCTAAAACACTGATGTTACAATAAAATCACAAATACAATTCTTTGAGATTTTAGGAAAGAGAAAACTACTTACAGCTTTTATGCTATGGAGGAGAGATAATAATACAAAAAGGAAAATATTTATTGCAATATGAAAATGACTGCTTCTTTCTGCAAAAAAATCCACATCTACAATTACATAAAGGATATTTACAAACAGTTGCATATTATTTGGAGACCAGTTGCATTTATTAGGGCTCCAAGTAAAGAAAACCTGGAATATTCACTAGTGATTGTTGAGTATTTATGACATACCAGGCCCTAAGGTAAGTCAAGCAAGTACTAATGCCAATTCTGATAGTGGAATTAGATTCTATTTTCAAAGGAATGAGTAGAATGATTCTACTTTCAAAGGATTTGTGCTATATTTAATCTACCAAAATAGGTTAAGTACAAGAAACTTCTGGTTGAATTATTAGCTATCGATAATTTAAAATAACTCAGGGATTGTTTATGCCTTGTATACAATATAGTTCATCAACCTTCTAGAACAGATGCTGCACCGGACGTGAGTAATGGCCAGCACAAGCTTTGAAGTTACCCAGTAAATATTTTCTGAGTGGTAAAAAAATGAAAATAAACAAATAAATAAAAATAATTAAGTAAATATTGATTTAAAATAATTGATAATTTTATTTTTTAAGTTTAATAAATTGTTTGATAAACCGAGTCTGACATAAACTCATCCATGGCAAAAGTGGCATGCTGGAACCAGTTTTTACTGTCTCACAAGAAACAATTGTGAACATTTCCAGGAATTTTTGTGGGCAAGTTGATGACATGATGGTGACTTGGAATAAGCCACAATGGACATTTACACTACAGAAATCAGCAAATGTTATAAATGGTAAACCCTTATTAGCAAACTTCTGACAGTATATCTTCAGCATTATGCATGTCCCGCCTGGTTCCTTGTAAATCTTACATCTAGATATATTCATCTAAACCCAGGCCCCTGGGAAAATTCTTCTACTGGTCAAGGACTATTTAAGAAGACATTGTTCATAGTTCAGCTCTTGAAACATCAAGCCAATTTTTGAATTTTATATTTTGACTTTCTGCCTTAAGATGTATGAAGTTCTAGCCCTATTCCTAAGACTGCTGATTGGCTCTCAAACTTGTGTTTTTTATTAATGGATCCATATCATGGGTCAGGCCATGTAGATTTTTTTTTTAAATAAAACCATGGTTTGCCTTTCTCTTGCTAACCCTTCTGCTGATGCAGAAGTTTGATGGGGAAATTCAGCTGCATCATAAATCCTGTTAGCATCTCTGTATCATCTATGCCTTAATCCCTAGTCAGCCTTCTGGGATAAATAACAATCTACCACTCTTTCCTGATCTCTCTGGCCCCCACCTTCACTTGCCTGGGCCATCCTTACTTACCAAGGCATAGCCAGGAGATGCTGCCACGGTCTGCTTAGTTGAGGTTCTGTTGTACCTCTGTAGTTTTCCCATTCTGACTCTACCACCCCCACAGACATGCCTACACATCCCATTGGCCTCACTCACTGACAGAAAAGCTTGCATGTAGCCAGAACCAGAATTAAACACTTTGATTTTTTTTTTTTTTGGACCTATTTTGACATTGTAGTAATGGTGACATGACCAACTTGGTCATATCAGATTCATTAATTCATGTAGCTCATGCGTGATTAATCAACAAGATGGCAGCCACATGTAACTAGTTACTGGGCACTCTGCCACATGTAGATATTATCTGATTATATCTGTATCAAATGTTCAAGCATTTTATCTGAGGAGAAATGTTAAAAGGTAGTCCCTTGTTCGATACATTTCAAATCTCATTTTTTACAGAGGTACTAAATATTGTACAGAATTATCTGGCTCATTGTATAAAGATTTGACAACTATTCATACAATAGAACAATAAATTATCCTTAATGGCAAAGAAATCACATTAAGTAAAGTACTTGAAACTCTCTGCTTATTGATAATAGACACTAATCTAAAAAGCAGTAATCTCTCCACTTAGTTTCATTTTGATATACATTTGTTTGAGCAGAAGTAGTGTTTCATCAAGCATGATAATGTTCCTCTAGCTCTGCCAGCTACAGAGTAAACCCAGAGCCATAAAATTCTTTTGCGTTTCCAAAACAAACATACCAAGCAATGGGAGGAAAAAAACAACCCACAACCTACTTTCCCTCCTCAAATACTATGTTTGAATATAGGAATGCTAGATAATTATTTTTTAAAGATTTTATTTATTTATTACAGAGAGAGATAGTGAGAGAAGGGAACACAAGCAGGGAGAGCTGGAGAGGGAGAAGCAGGCTTCCCACTGAGCAGAGAGCCTGGTAAGGGGCTAGATCCTGATCCCAGGACGCCAGAATCCTGATCCAAGCAGAAGGCAGATGCTTAACAACTGAGCCACCCAGGCACCCCAGGAATGCTAGAGAATTATTCAAAGATCTTTGAACTTAATGCTTCTTTGTTTTGGCACTTTGTATGAGGGAAATACCTCTTAAATTTTATCCTCGAAAGCCTTCATATAAAATGAGCTCTTTGTAACTGAGCTTTTTAGACAAACTATAATAATTTCAAGTTCGACACCTCTCTCTCTAAATACACTGAGTTTAGCTATGAGGTGATATTTGAGGAACATGAACTAACACATATTGAACACTTATGTTTGTCAGGATCTGTTCTTGTTCCTTGTGATATAATGGGTCAGAGGTCCCAGGTTGAAGTTAATATTATTCTCCTTAGTGTTTTTCAAAATTTATTTCTTTTGTATTTTTAATACAACCAACTTCCACAGGAATTTTCTAAGTTTTGCATGACTGATATGATTCTCATTTTAGAGCTCCCAAAAATATACAGAGAAATGACTTGTGTATCACATGATCTGTTTGTGGAAGGAGAAAGAGCTATGACAGAGATTCTCTGAATCAGTCTCTGCATTATAGTTCCATTCAGAGAAAATGTTTTCCTTGGAGTGCTCATTCACACATATTTATAAGCTCTATTTTATAAGGAGAATTAATTTAGAAGATGCAAATAAAAAAGGTGACTCAGACATAGCTCCTTCTTTCAAGGAGCTCATAGTTTACACAATAAGAAAACATGTAAATATATATCAGATATAATGATACTTAAGCATAGTAAATAGGAATATGGAGGCCAGGGATGGTACCCACAAGGAATGGTATCAACCTAGATGTTTATGTGAGAAACTTTTGCTAGTCAAATTAAGTAAAAGAAGCTAAGGAAAAGGTGGGGGGCTGGGAGGGAGTGAGGCCTAGAGACAAAGAGGGACCAATACTATATGCAGTTCAGAACAGCTGGACCCCAGAACATGAAGAATGATAACATGAGACAGGCTGGAAAGGTAAGTAGAGACCATGTGGAGTATGGATTAATTTACTTTGTTCTGAGAACAAAGAACACCATGAATTAGTATAAATAACAAGACACATGTGAATTAAATGCAAAAATTCAGATAGATGCTGATAGGCTTTCTTAACAATGCCTATGCTTCCCAGTCAGCCTCCTACTGTTAAAAGACATTTGTCTATGCAAAATGTGGTCTAGGCATAGAAGGCTCCAAATATGACCTCCATGTCTAATTTGTCTCTCATTTTATCTTTAGAAAGGACTGAAACAATGAATTATCTACATAATCTATCCCAACATGTAGTCCTTCTACTCTACTGTATGGAAAGACTTGTCTATTCAATGAATCAGTTACTTCCCAGCTTAATTGAATGCACTGGTTTGCATTTTCAATTCTGACTACTATAGCCATGATTTAAATTAAGACCAAAACCACATCTTCTATATCCACTCATCTATCAATGGACACTTGCTTGCTTCCATACTTTGGCTATTGTAAATAATGCTACAACAAACATAGTGGTATGTATACCTTTTTGAATTAGTGTCTTTGTTTTCCTTGGGTAATTACCCAGTAATGAAATCATTGGATCCTATGATATTTCTGTTTTTAATTTTTACACAACTTATCTATACTGAATTGTCCAAAGAATACTAATTCTGAAAGCTATGGAAGCAAAAGAGGACAGTTTACTCTGCTTTGAATATTACTGTGCACTTGACATCAGGGTCTTTTTCTTGGATTCTGGTCTTCAAAATAAATGAAATCTTGAGCATCTGTTTTAACCTGAACTTCTTAGTAAAGACAATTTGTCCCTAATTTTTGTTATGGTGCTACCTGAAGGTATGACATGATCTTTCTGACTATAATAATCATGTGACATGTGAAGTTGTTCCTCTGTGAACACAACAACGTACACTTGGTAACTGTGGACACTTTGTTTTGTTTTTCCTTTTAAATGCTTGCTGTGCTCAGGGTACCTGAGTGGCTCAGTTGGTTAAGCAGTTAAGCATATGGCTTGGGGTCAGGTCTTGATCCCAGAGCCCTGGGATATAGTCCTGCACGGTGGTCTCCACTCAGGGGGGAGCCTGCTTCTCCCTCTCCCTCTGCCCTTCCTCCCTCCCTGCCCCACTTGTGCTTTTCCTCTCTTGTGCTGTCTCTCTCTCTCTCTCTCTCTCTCTCAAATAAATACATGATATCTTTATTAAAAAATAAAAATAAAAAGTTTGCTGTGGTCTTTATTTGGTGAGCCAATATCTTAATATTTGACCCTCTTGCACTCTTGCTAGTAAATTTTTCTTTCCCTTTCTAAGTGATTTAGTCTCTGAATTTCCCTTTGACTGAGGGAAGGACTGCATATACCAGAGGCAGGTCACATTCTAAAGTCCCATGAAGATGTTATCAGCAATGTCTTTGCAGCAGCAGCTACTATGACTTGGACAACTTGGACAGAGGGAAAATGTTCACAACACTAGACATAGCTAGGAAAACTCTAGACCAAGAGGAACTCAGACATACCATTAGTGTTAATAGCAAGAAGACTTCAGTGACGGTTTTCTGACAATAATGGTGGGCAGTTGAGGAGGTAGACATTGTGGTGGCTGAATTCTAAAGGTTTCTAAGTCCAGTTGAATCAACTGATTATAATAACGTTAGAAGGTACCTTTATTGTTACAGGTCACAATGACTGGGAACAATGAAAGTAGATGTCTTATCAGGGGCAGGACAGCAGAAAAGAGGAAAGCCTCTGGGAAAGCAGATGCAGGATGTTGGAAGCTGGACCACAACAATAATGCTCTCTCCCTATGTTGATGTTTGGCTTTAATAGTCCAAAAATATTAGTGAAAGCAAAGTAAGATTGGTGAACATGAGTGTTCAAGTAATAGCCTTCAAGAGAATCCACAACAATCACCATGTTCGGTGGGAATGAATTAGTTCTATGCTTCATCATGGGGTTTGCCTAGAAAACAAGATACCTTTTTCTAGTTTCACAAGGGTTTCCTTTGGAATACCGGTGACCTCGCAAAAGAGATCATAAGAGCAAACTAAATGAGACGCAGTTAAGGTCAGAACAGCCACAGACGCAGCAGCAGCCAGTAAAAATTTGCCTGAGACCAAGTGGCTCGAGTGGGCGCTGGCTTCCTGGGCGGGAGACCTGAAAGGCTGTCTTCGCAGAGCACCTGCACTCAGAAGGGCCTGCACTTGGTTAAACGCTCTGCTGTCACCATCTTGAAATTTGTAATAAAGTCACCTTGCTCTTGTAGTTTAGAAGTGAAGTATTGCAATGGAGCATGCCTGCAGGCAAAAGGAAGACATGGAATATGCATGGTTTTTCCTCATTTATATATGCAGACATACTGCCCTGTGAGTACCAAGCATCCTGAGCTTAGTGAACTCGTGATATGCGGCAGTTTAGCAAGGCTCAAGAGTGCATATTAAGTGTGTTTACCTCTGTGTCTGGATAAGCAGAGACACTGACAGCTTTTAAAGACCACACAAGCCATTTGAACCTAAATTTGTTTCAAACACAGAAAGGACAACAGTGTTCGAAGTAACAGCGATGACCAATGCATCTTATCATATCCTTCTACACGAATATTACGTCCTTCTATTAGCCAACCACTTATTCTGAACATGATGACACAGAAGGAAAGGAAGAGTTTGGACAGCCAGGGTTCCTTTTCCTTTCAGTTTTTCCTTATGCATCAGCAAACAGAAGGAAGAGAATGCTAGTAGAATACCTATGTAGCAAAAAATGGGGAAAAAACACAGCAGCAACAAGCAGTTAAGTTAGTTTTGGGCAGCGTTTCCACTGTTCTGGCAAGAATGAATTTCATATGTATGCGTGAGTTAAGAAATACGAATTTTGGCAATTCCATGTATGAACTAGACACTTCTATTTGCATTTAAAACCTGCATAGCACACTATAAAGAACAACAGAGTTCTTGCTGATAATTTAAATTTTTCTTTAATTAGAACAAAATTAAATGGTAAATAAAAAACACCACAATGTATTGACAGATAACAGAGGAAAGGACAAGGTTTACATTTTAATACCTTTAATGGCTTTTTTTTTCCCTGCTTTTTAATCACAGACTCCACATTTTCCTTTTGTCTTGGCCTTGCCTAATGCACTGACGAAAGCAGAGGAGAGACTTCAAGACTTCGAGAAGGATGATTGTGACCCATAGGTGAAAAGAAGTGCACAACTTCCTTTCAATGAGTTGAAAATCCACAGAATTTTGAAGAAAGGTACATATACCCAGGAGTGACAAAAGAGCAACCTTGCTTGCAGAGTATAGGGAAAATAAAAATAAACATAAAACCAATCCTTTAAAGGTGTGAAACATAACCCTGGGAGGGGGGATACCTATGAACTTTAGAATTAAGCATTCCTATCTACAAACAAAACAAAAATCAGAAAAAAAAATAGAAACAATAAAAACATCTTGAGGAAATTCTATGGAAACTAACAAGCTTGTGTCAAATACTATAAACACCAATCATCTGTTAAAATTTTGCAAGTCAAGTACAGTTAAAACTACTCTTAATGTGCTCATTAAAACTTGTAAATACTTTATACCCATGAGAATACAACCTTTAATGATCTCTAGAAGGAGATTTGCAATTTTCTATCTTACTTCTAATTAAGAGCTACATCACTGTAGATTGATGAAAATTTATTCTATTGGTGACCTTAAGTAAGTCAAAAGGGTGAACACCTCAGCACAAAATTATCTAAAATGAGCCACAGCCAACCAATACAAATGTCACAGCCATAGGGAATGAAGGGTAGAAATGTCTAGCTTGTACACAGAACTTTTCTGCTCCAGAAGAATAAGAGACACTTTGAGAGAAGTCAAACATATGCTGATTATTGCTTGGGGATAAGAAAGAGTTTCCAACATCTTCATGAAACACTACCACATATTGCAATGCTGAGGCTTGGCAGTAAGTTTACTGCCTTTGTCTGCTGGGTTGGCCAAGAATTCCTTAAGATCAGGTTGTAATATTGTATGGGACTTTGGAGTCAGGAAAGCCCTGACTGAAATACAAATTCTCCCACTTATCAGCTATGTGGGTGAGAACAAACAATTTAATCTGTGCAGTCTTTGGTTTCTATATGCATGAAGTGGGGATAGAGAGTACTTGTCTTTCAGGGTTGATGTGAACTTTACCTGAGTTCATTGACATGAAGGAGCCAGCCTAATGGGTAACATAGAATGGATAATTGCTATTATTGATATATAAACATACTAAATTATTATTCATACACATATTATTATATGTGCATATTCAATAAATAGTTGCTATAATTGTTGCAAGATTACTGTATAGCTAAACAGTGTTATAGAATAGACCTCACACAGATAATAGTTACAATTTGGAAACTATCACCTACTATGTGATTAAGGGCACTGAGATTCACAATTAAGATCTTTTTCTTTGTTCCAGGCAAAGAGGTAGCATGCTGTGTGAGTCAGTTTAATGTCAGAGTACTTCTCTCCAAAGCAAGCTGCTGAGAGATGACCCCTTCAAATATTTGTTAAAAAAAGCAGGTTTTGATTGATGGTAAGAAAAAAGAAAAGATAAAGAAGAGAGAAAAGTTTAATCCATAGAGAGTTCAATCCCCAAACAAGGCACAACGGACCCCAAGAAACCTATGGTTGTTTGAAGGACCTGGGACCTCTCTAGCAAGACTGTGGTGACAGAGGGGTGAGAAAGAAATTCAGAAAGTAAAAGGAGCAAACAACAGAGTGTTTGAGGTCACCTTTGTTTGTTTTGGATGGAGAGTAAGTTTGAGAATAGGAATTAAACTTGACAGAGGAAAGTAAATTTATTTGAAAAGAGTGAGAGGCTATAATTTGATCAAAATAGGAATCAAATTAACCTTTACTAAGGTTAACCTTTGGCAAGTTTCTTCTTTTCCTTCTTCCTTCCTTCCTTTTTTTCCTTCTTTTTATCAAACATCTAATAGATAGCAATCATCATACTAAATATTGGGCATAAATGGAAAAGATACAGTTCCCACACTGTAGAAGCTCATAGCTTGAAAGAGAGAACCAAAAATATAAACAAGCAAAATCTTTAACACAGAGTAGAGATACAAAGGAAGGAATATGGACTACCAAAGGCTTTAGAGTAAAGGTTGTGTAAATTGTTGTTTATAAAATGGACAAGAGAAGAACTGCTATTTCAAGCACAGAGAACACCATAAGAAAATTAACTGATGAGGGACACTTGGGTGGCTTATTTGGGTAAATGTCTGACTCTTGATTTAAGCTCAGGTCATGATCTCAGGGTTGTGAGATCGAGCCCCAGGTCAGGCTGGTGCTGGGCATGGAACCTGCTTAAGATTCTCTCTCTTCTTTTCCCTCTGCCCCTCCCTCCCCTCTTCTCCACCCCTTTCTCGCTCTCTCTCTCTCTCTCTCTCTCTAAGGAAAGGAAAGAAAGGAAAGAAAAGAAAAGAAAAGAAAAGAGAAAAGAAAAAAGAAAGGAAAGGAAAAGAAAAGAAAATTAACTAATGGCTCTCACAGTATTCCACAGGCAGGAGATACCTAAGAAGAATATGGTTGAGCTTTAGTAGAAAGGTAATTATCTGCACACATGCTAAAATCAGCTATGTCCTCATCATGGAGGCCTTCATTAGCTAGGCTAATGTGTTCAGAGAAATTAAAAAAAAAATAATCTCAATGATAAAAATTTCAGAAATATTGGCATTGTTAAGAATATATACTCCTCACTTCTTTTTTTTTTTCCATATCACATTTTATTATTACAATTCTTAGTGCCACAAAGTTGATAAAAATTTTGAATTCTTAGTGTTTTGGTATCTGTGATACAAAGTTTCATTACGCGCATGTTTAATTCTGTCTTTAAAGAACACTTTCTTCCCCCCCCAAAGATTTATTTAATTATTTTTTTTCCAATTTATTTATTTTCAGAAAAACAGTATTCATTATTTTTTCACCACACCCAGTGCTCCATGCAAGCTGTGCCCTCTATAATACCCACCACCTGGTACCCCAACCTCCCACCCCCCCGCCACTTCAAACCCCTCAGACTGTTTTTCAGAGTCCATAGTCTCTCATGGTTCACCTCCCCTTCCAATTTACCCAAATTCCCTACTACTCTCTAACGCACCTTGTCCTCCATGCTATTGGTTATGCTCCACAAATGAGTGAAACCATATGATAATTGACTCTCTCTGCTTGACTGATTTCACTCAGCATAATCTCTTCCAGTACCGTCCATGTTGCTACAAAAGTTGGATATTCGTCCTTTCTGATGGAGGCATAATACTCCATAGTGTATATGGACCACATCTTCCTTATCCATTCATCCGTTGAAGGGCATCTTGGTTCTTTCCATAGTTTGGCGACTGTGGCCATTGCTGCTATAAACATTGGGGTACAGATGGCCCTTCTTTTCACGACATCTGTATCTTTGGGGTAAATACCCAGGAGTGCAATTGCAGGGTCGTAGGGAAGCTCTATTTTTAATTTCTTGAGGAATCTCCACACTGTTCTCCAAAGAGGCTGCACCAACTTGCATTCCCACCAACAGTGTAAGAGGGTTCCCCATTCTCCACATCCTCTCCAACACATGTTGTTTCCTGTTTTGTTAATTTTGGCCATTCTAACTGGTGTAAGGTGATATCTCAATGTGGTTTTAATTTGAATCTCCCTGAGGGCTAATGATGATGAGCATTTTTTCATGTGTCTGATAGCCATTTGTATTTCTTGATTGGAGAAGTGTCTGTTCATATCTTCTGCCCATTTTTTGATGTGTTTGTCTGTTTCGTGTGGGTTGAGTTTGAGGAGTTCATTATAGATCCTGGATATCAACCTTTTGTCTGTACTGTCATTTGCAAATATCTTCTCCCATTCCATGGGTTGCCTTTTTGTTTTTTTGACTGTTTCCTTTTCTGTGCAGAAGCTTTTGATTTTGATGAAGTCCCAGAAGTTTATTTTCGCTTTTGTTTCCTTTGCCTTTGGAGACGTATCTTGAAAGAAGTTGCTGTGGCTGATATCGAAGAGATTACTGCCTATGTTCTCCTCTAAGATTCTGATAGATTCCTGTCTCACGTTGAGGTCTTTTATCCATTTTGAGTTGATCTTTGTGTACGGTGTAAGAGAATGGTCGAGTTTCATTCTTCTACATATAGCTGTCCGGTTTTCCCAGCACCATTTATTGAAGAGACTGTCTTTTTTCCACTGTATATTTTTTCCTGTTTTGTCGAAGATTAATTGACCATAGAGTTGAGGGTCCATATCAGGGCTCTCTACTCTGTTCCACTGGTCTATGTGTCTGTTTTTATGCCAGTACCATGCTGTCTTGGTGATCACAGCTTTGTAATAAAGCTTGAAATCAGGTAAGGTGATGCCGCCAGCTTTATTTTTGTTTTTCAACATTTCCTTAGCGATTCGGGGTCTCTTCTGATTCCATACAAATTTTAGGATTATTTGCTCCAGCTCTTTGAAGAATGCCGGTGGAATTTTGATCGGAATGGCATTAAAAGTATAGATTGCTCTAGGCAGTATAGACATTTTAACAATGTTTATTCTTCCGATCCAAGAGCATGGGATGGTCTTCCATCTTTTTGTGTCTTCTTCAATTTCTTTCATGATTGTTCTATAGTTCCTCAAGTATAGATCCTTTACTTCTTTAGTTAGGTTTATTCCCAGGTATCTTATGGTTCTTGGTGCTATAGTAAATGGAATCGATTCTCTAATTTCCCTTTCTGTATTTTCATTGTTAGTGTATAAGAAAGCCACTGATTTCTGCACATTGACTTTGTATCCTGCCACACTGCTGAATTGCTGTATGAGTTCTAGTAGTTTGGGGGTGGAGTCTTTTGGGTTTTCCATATAAAGAATCATGTCATCTGCGAAGAGAGAGAGTTTGACTTCTTCATTACCAATTTGGATACCTTTTATTTCTCTCTGTTGTCTGATTGCTGTTGCTAGGACTTCTAATACTATGTTGAACAAGAGTGGTGAAAGTGGGCATCCTTGTCTTGTTCCTGATCTCAACGGGAAGGCTGCAAGCTTTTTCCCATTGAGGATGATATTTGCTGTGGGTCTTTCATAGATAGATTTGATGAGGTTCAGGAATGTTCCCTCTATCCCTATACTTTGAAGCGTTTTAATCAGGAACGGATGTTGGATTTTGTCAAATGCTTTTTCTGCATCAATTGAGAGGACCATGTGGTTCTTCTCTCTTCTCATATTAATTTATTGTATCACATTGATTGATTTACGAATGTTGAACCATCCTTGTAGCCCAGGGATGAATCCCACCTGATCATGCCCTCATGGCAGACATTTCTTAAAACATAGGGAAATTGCTACGGCAAATTATTTTCTCAGGCATTTAAATATAGCAGGTTTTAACTGCATGTGAAGATTTGTTATATTATATAGCAGCAGAAGTGACTATGGTAAGTAGGCTGAACTTAGTAGCATGAATAACATAGGCAATACAATTTTCTAAGATTCTGTCAATATTTTGCTGTGGCCCAGGACATACACATGAATGATTGTAGCTGCTTTCACAGAAACTAAAATTATTATTTGGATAGATAAACTCCAAATTTACTGAGTTCATGGCCAACATACTTACACAGTAACTATTTTATCTAATTTCTTAAGGAAAAAAATTTATATTAAATTCATTTAGACTGACTTAAGAGGAAATTATATTGTCTGAAAGGAGGCTTTCCATAGTAATATTACAAAAATATTTCTATGGCTGATACAGTTTCCTTTTACACACAGGGTAAAACTATTTTCTAAAAGTTTGTCTTGGCCATTGTGATAAAACAGTCAGCCAATGACATTTGACCAGTGTCAGCTTTTAGATCCCCACCACTCTTCCTTGTCTGCTCTGCATCTGGGCAACCAGGGTAAGACAGTCAACGTAGGCACTTTATCTTGTCAGGCCAAGGGAACTAAGTCTTTATCTTTTTCTCTAAGTTCTACCTTTAAATGGAGTTGCAGCAGCAAAAATCCCATATGGAATCATATTTACTTGTATTCATAAAAAATTACCTTTTAATGTATTATCCTTTGCTTTTGTAAAACAATCCCAGTAATCAGCCACTTGAAACATTTTACTATATGATGGGCAGAAATGCTAATTGAGAACTCATTTACCACATTGATCATATTGCAATCTCTAAGTGTATTAGTCTGCTTGGGCTACCCTAAAAGAATATCGTAGATATTTTTTCACAGTTCTAGACTGGAAGTCCAAGATCAAGATACCAACAGAGCTGATCTCTGGTCAGGACTCTTCCTGGCTCATAGATGGTAACAATTGTACTAGGTCCTCACATGGCCTTTTTTGTGTGTGCACGCACTCCTGGTATCTTTTCCTCTTCTTATAAGGATACCAGTTCTAGGGCCATACCCTTAAGACCTCATTTAATCTTACTTATCTCTTTAAAGGCCCTGTTTTCAAATGCAGTCATATTGGGGGTCAGGGCTTCAATATACATAATTTAGGAAGACATGACTCAGTCTATAACATTATGACACTTCATTTTTGTTTTTAGATCTTAGTGTTATGGTGCAGCTCTGATCGCCTAAGGAAAACTGTAGCTCTGCTCTATGATAACAATAGCTATTACTTTTTGCTTTAGTGTTTAGTAAACATAGAGTCTAACTTAAGGTTCAGTAATCACAGATGTGTGGACCTTGGACCTACATGCATGTATTTGGTTGGTTCCCTGCCATGTCTTTACCTTCCACTTTCTGACTTCACCAAGTCAACCCAGAAATGACTGTCCACTTCCACATACATTGTCTCTCACTTTTGATTCTTATTTCTTACTTATTTTTGCCAACATTTTATTAGTTTCGGGTTGCTAGATGCCTAAATCTTTTCTGAAACAAAGCAAAAATGCATAAAGAAAAAAACAAAGTATGTAGTCAATACAGTCAGAGAATTTGAGTCATTTCAGAGACACAACCTAAGTCCATTATACACATACAAGCTGAGTACGTGCACCTGTAATTCTAGTTTACTGTTTCCACTTTGTTTTTTCCATTTTTTTCACTTTCCTTTTGAAACCCCCTATTAAGCAGAAAGTTAAAAGGTTTTTGAGGGAATACATTTCCATTCATTGTAGCAAAAACATGTTGGGAGACTTTTATAAGCAAGTATCAAAAGAATCACACTAGTGCTAACAAGAAAGAATTGCATTATAATGTCATTTTTCAGTACCTAGACATCTTTTCCTCTAAAAAAACGAAGACTATGTTGGGGACAAAGAAGCAAAAAAAAAAAAAAAAAAAAAAAAAAAAAGAGAGACCTTCTCATTCCCTGCATACCTTATCCATATTTACCACTGAGCTTGAAAGGTTTTCCAATTCCTGAAGGAAGACTCTTTTGCCAAGAATTTAAAAGTCCCTTTCTCTTTACTTCATTAAGTACCTTCCAAAGATATAGAGGGCAGTAATGGAAAGAGAAAGAGAACACAGATAAAAATTGAGACCTCCTAATGGAATTTAAAGCTCAATAATATGTACTTTCAGGTGCAACTGATATTTGCTTAGAGAAGAACAAGATATTTAGGGCAGAGGATCTTCAATAGGTGGATGTGAATGTGAGAGATCAAATACACCTTTAAGAGATGCGTGAGAGTGGTATTTGTTCTGGACTTCATTGGCTAAATTAACTCATTTGTGAGAATCTCAAAGAATTTAACTTATTCAAAGGGAGAAGCTTACTGATCAGTTGATAATCTATTTTTATGTAAATAAAATGCATAATAAATTCCTTGAAGACAACTTAATTTTGTTTCCCCTTCTGTTAAAGGAAAATGCACAATGAAACAGGGTGTGATAAAATAGAAACACCTGTGCTATTTCTGTCTTGGGTCACTAATGAATTGGAGAACATTTGTAGAAGAGATTGTGGATTTTAACTGCAGATTTTATCAACCACATTAATATATGGTCCTATTACTAGCTGAAGGCATTATTTTACAGTGAAAAGTATATCAGAATAGGGAGTAGAAAACATGAATTTGAGCCAAGGTCCAACTTGGCCATTTGCCATGTGACCCTGAGAATCTCATTTAATTTTCCAAAGCCCCCAGAATATTTTTCCTATCTGCTTGGCTTAGTTGTTTAACAATC
Source organism: Neogale vison (assembly GCF_020171115.1). Lineage (NCBI taxonomy): Eukaryota > Metazoa > Chordata > Mammalia > Carnivora > Mustelidae > Neogale > Neogale vison. The sequence goes on along the minus strand of NC_058093.1, from coordinate 91,408,081 downwards.
AAAGGACAAAGGAGCAAAGGAAGGAAAAGAAATCATTATATATTCAATAGATACTACCGATACTATTGCTTTATTATTTAATACTAAGCTCTTTTTTTTAATGTTTCATAATTGCCACACTTTATGTTATGTAATGCTTAAAATTTATTTCTATATTAATTTAAGGATGCCTCAGATCCACCTATAACATGTAAAAAGTAGAGAGCCAGGAATCTCAGTGTTGGCATAAGTTAAGGAGCATTTTAAATGTTTTAATGTGCTATAAACTAGGTTGAGAAGAGCAAAGCCATGCCCCCATGTGTGCTAAGATTGCTCAGCATAGAGATAAATAATTCTATAATAGCAGAGGCTGTGTGCAAAAGACTGCCAGAGACTTTAGGAATTATGAGGAAATGACCTTAGAGGAGTGACAAATCTTATTTCTTAGCTACTACTGCCATATATTCAGAAGAATCATTCCATAGAACATTCTAAAACAGAATTTGGAAAACTATCATCTGTGGGCCAAACCCAGCATGCTCCTTATTGTAATTGTAAATAAAGTTTTATTGGACTATAACCCTGCTCATTCCTACAGCTATTTTTGTGCTGCAAAGGCAGTCTTCAGTAGTTGCAAAACCAACTATGTGGCCTAAAATGTTTATCTAGACCCTTTACAAAAAGTTGGCCAACTTAGCTCTAGATCACTATCTCATCATTGTAATGGGAACCTTCCAGAAGTCATGAAAGAAAGATGACTGAAACATTAAACTCTTATTTGTAGTCACAGACTTACTTATTGACTAAGGCTGAGAACATAACATAGTGCTTCTGAACTGTGGATTTGAGTACTAATTGTGCACTGTAATGCAAAATGATAAGCTTTCTTTTGGAGAAGGGAATCCACTGCTGTAGGGAATCTCCTTAAGAACATAAAGGGTCTAATCTAAAAGCTTAGGCACTTTTGATTTTACAATGCAGTTCCTGGGCCTTCTGACCCCTATGAGCATTCACCTCAGAATTAGTTCAAGAGGCTCTCACAAGCCTAGATACAATCACAAAGTTTATCCTCCTGTCTCTCAAGGGAGAGAGGGAAGTTTTAATTGTTCTCTCTTCTGCTTGTGTATAAATTTGTGTGAAATTTTGTTCAGACTTTGTATTCACTTTCACATGAAAAGTAGCAGCATATGCTATCTCAAAATATGTATTTTTGACATAAGAATTATTTTGAGGTGATCATTTTTGAGAAAAAGCAAAGAGCAGAATCTGTGAAAACAAGGTTAACAAGGAGTAGTTACCCCTTTGTAAGGAAATTTGCATATATAAGGGAACTCTCTATTTTAAAAAAGTGTCTTCCTCTCTATACCAGGCAAAGAAGGGTGACTAAATGAACAGAAAGTTTCTCAATGGAGAAGACATGCATTCAAATCTGAATAACAAAACTTACTCTTGCTTACTATGTTTTTCCTGCTAACTTCTCATAACTGGCTTCTCTATCCCCCAACTTCTTTCTAAAAACAGTATTTAAGATGGTGGTTTGGGGTATTCCTGAGAATTTACTCATTTTCCCCAGATATCACCACCGTTTAAGTGAAGTATACATATGATTAATCTTCTAAATTGTTTTTCTCCTGTTAATCCATCATTTATTATGGGAGGTCTTAGCCAAGAATCTAGAAGAGTAGAGGGAAAATTATTTTCCCCTATTTTACACACTAGCTTACATGCATTGAACTCTACTAATACTTAATATTAAAATACAGCCTCCCCCACTCACTCACAAGCATGCTCTCTTTGACTCTCTCTCATTCTATATTAATATGGAGTGGTCTTTTGTTAGAAGAACTGTTCTATTTTCCTCATGGAAGGGATCTGGCTAAAATGCAGATTCTTCTTTATAGCTTGGTGTGGCGCCCAAGATCTGTACTTCTAATAAGAATTCAGGTGATGGCTGATATTGATGTTCCAAGGACCATACCTTTTGTTACCAAATGGAATAAAAAATTGTTTTAGACTTTCTAAAAATAAACTAAATTTAGCTTTTAAAATCTCCTTTCTATTCAGAGTCACTTGCAACTTAAAATTTAGTCTTCTTTTGTTAATGTATGGGAGAAGAAATACATTTCTCTCCATGCCTCTTCTCAGCCAGGAAGCCTGTAACAAGGAGATTAATAAGAGACAAATAAACGGACGTTTATTAACATGTATACCTAATGTGTACATGCAAGATACCTAAGGAAAAACAAGTAACTCTCAGATGTGGCTTAGAATTCAGGCTTAAATTCCATATTTAACTGAAGACAGAAAAGTGAAGGGTGTGGGGGAGGCCAGTTATGGGGAAATGACCAAGAAAAGCATAATAAAAGAATTTAAGATTTATTATGCAGATTTAAAGTCATGCTTTCTTCACTGATGAGCGTTTCTTTTGACTTAGTCATCCTCCTCTTCCCGATACCGAGACAGCCTTACAAAAGAACGTTTCATAGGTAGATAGATAGAGAGATGATAGATAGATAGATAGATAGATAGAGTTCCCTTTTAAAAAGGCAACCCCAACTTTGTTTTCAGAGCTTTTCCTGTGTTTGATGTTTTGTAAATAATCAGCTCAAAATATCCGTGTGCCAAGAGGCATGTTTTGGAGTACCATATTCTACCACTTTTTTGTAACAACCAAGTCAAATACATAGCTCTCCTTTCTCCTTTTCTTCCTTTTTGTGGAGTTGGTTTTATTTTTGAGGTGTTGGGGGGATTTACATGTGTCCTACACATTGTTTGCATGCCTTTTCTCTGTACCCTGATGGTATCTGTTGATGTCTGATTTTCCTTTATTACGTTCTCATAAGCTTGGCTTCTGATGTTGACCCCGTGTCCCTTGCAGCACAACAAATTGCTTGGCCCATCCCATCTAAGTCCTTCTTTTTCCAGGCTTGGGATCTCTGTTTCATCTGGACTATTTCAACACTTCTGAATCTCATACAGGTCCTAGTTGTTTACCCTCCCTGATGATGCAGTTTGGGATTTTAGGAAGCTTTCCCTGAAACCAACAAACTATTCCTATAGATGTGCATGGCTTCTCCAACATCCTTAGAGAGCCCTGGACTCTGATACAAGGCAGGCTATTCCATCATCACATCCCTCTCCTGAGACTCACCTAGGATAGAGTCATGACTTCTGGTCCTTTCAGAGACATCACCTACCCATATGGTCTCTGTCTTTATTAAAACTTTTTTTCTATTTCATTTACCATGGATTATTTCTGGGTTTCATGGATTATTAATTTTGATTTTTTGGGAAAACCTTGCATGAAAATATTACTTATCTTGAATACTTAGTTTTTTGGTGGCCCTTAAATTTTGCACTTAATGCATGTGTCTTCCTCACTGTACTCTAATCCCAGCCATGTCACCTCTTCAAATTCTCACTTTTGTCCCTGCAGCCAATGAACTATAACCCCATAGCACTTAAATTATTATGCATCATCATTACCAAGCCCATTATTGGTGATATTACCATCCTGCCTCCTTCGGAGTTTCAACTTTTGTCTCTAAAATGCTTTCTACTTATTTAGGAAACAAAAAAGGAAAAGAAAACCCCTAGCACGGTGAATTTAATGCGTTGACTTTCATTGCTGTGGTCTCCTTCCGTGAGTTTAAGAAAATGTAGATGTCAACTCAACTGACTTTGTTGTTGTTGCTCTTACTCTTATTCTTTGAAACCTGCATCCATTCTTCCTGTATGTATAGTGCATAACCAAAGCCATGGCTTTTGCCCAGCAAATAAAAACACAGTTAATATCTCAAAATATTGCCTTACTATGACTTACAGTAATACCTAAGATAAGATTAGACTAAGTAGAAAACTGAGCAGTTGGTCAGTATCTAGCTGCCACAATGGAGATGAACAGATAAGCAGATAAGGAACCTTTTTAAAAAACAGAGGAGGACAAAGATTTAGTTGACTGTAAGCTCCTCTGAAGGTAGGAATGGTGTTTCATATATTTTGACAGATAGGGGAAAGTTAATACATACTTGGTAAATAAGTATAGAATCAGAGTTGACATTTCAAAAATGTCATTGTTTATTTCCTCCTTATTATATTTCTTGGCACTGCAAAAAAAAAAAAAGAAAGAAAGAAAAAGAAAAGAAAAAAGAAAGAAAGATCAGAATAAGAAAAAAAAGAAAAATCAATTGCGAGGATATGTTTTTCCTAAATCTTTTATGCAAAGGCCATTGATTGTTGAAAACTATAGAAATAAGAACATTTTTTAAAATGAGGAATTTCTATTCTGGCCTGGTGAAAAAGAAAAAATGAAGTAGAATGGAAGTGAAAAGAAAGGAAGCAGAAAGCCAAATAGAGAAAATAAACCTTCTGAATTGATTTAGAAAAGAGATAATAAACTGGAGAGAAAGCATAAAAATCCCGCTGTATATGGAATAACTTGATGCCAGTTCCAGGGGAAGGAAGAGTCATACACAGTCTGCAATATATGTGTGGGAGGTAAAACAGTCCTCTGGGAGCTATGAGGTTAAGGAAATAACTGTGCATGAGGCAGAGTGACAACTGACCCCTGGCTCATTGAAAGAAATCAGCATGAAGGAGGATTTTGGAGAATGTCCTGAATTTCACACTATGTTCTTCAAATAGCTAGTAGCTTATTTTTATGAGAGCCCTGAGACATACTTTCCATGATCATTTATCCAGACAGCTGAGTTTCTTTAATGAAATAACATTACTCCTTTGGGAAAAGGATTTGAGGACAGGGAACAATCAGGCCTCCTAGCAACTCCCACTATGCGAGGTGTTCCTTGAGAGAGGGCGGGCGGTCTGCTCAGAAATGAAGCAATTACCCTGACATCATGGTGCATTGCTGAGAGGAAGAGATTTCTTTGAGATATTTCTTTTTATGTCTACCTCTCCCACTCCTCACCCTCAACTAGAAAATAAATAGAAAATAAATTTAAGGAGACTGAGGAGCTAAAATGATGATGATGATGATGACGATGATGATGATGACGATGATGATGATGGTGATAAAGGCATTGCCCTAATTTCAAATTTTAATACATCAGCTTTCTGGATGAAAAAGAGTATTATACAATGTTTAGTTAATATGACTAACTCCAGATGTGATTCATCTTGTTTTCCTATTTTAGGTAAGATTTTCACATTTTTCCGTTATACATTATTTCCTTAGTGCTGTATCATTAAACCACTCAGAGCACCTCCTCCGTCTCTATCATCTTCCTTTCCTTACCATGATGAATGAATTCCAGATCAGACAGTAGATGGTGCTATTATTTCAAAGACTGTGCCATCCCACAGACTTTCAGATTCTTTTAAGAGCACAGAATCAAGTGAGAAAAAAACTATGGAAACTTGACATAGTTTTCTGGTTTACAAAGGTTATGGCATGGGAAGCTATTTTTATGTAGGGACCCCTTCTGTCCCTTTTGGGGATAAAATGACAATCAAAGGTTTCCGTAGTAATTAATCAATTCTGGCTCCCTAGAAAAGAAAAACCAGACCCACATTTAATTTTCTTCTCTAAAGCAGCAACAGTCACAGATGCTGTTGCTCATACAGACTGCCATTACAGACAGAAAGCAATTCACCAGCGCTCAGCAATGCAGAAGAAGATATTAAAATGTAAAACACATGAATGCAAAGTTTCCTTAAAAATACTGAAAAAAAGGTTTTTCTAATATAAAGCAATTTATATGTAAAACATCTGTAATCACAAAAGCACCTTAAATACAATATTCAAATGCAAGCAATAAAATCCTGTATCTGACAATGATAAATCAACATATTAAAAGCTTGCCTCCTCTGGCAGCAGATGCTCTTTGAAAGAGAATTGGTAACAGATGCACACCATAGAGGGGGTTCAAACAGTGGTGACACAGGCACGGGGCTGAGCAGGGTTGAAGCTGCGCTGTTGCTGTTGGATCGTGCAACCTGCAGCTACAGCACAGTCGCTGTGGAGGTTCCTAAAGAGCAGCACTACAAGTTGTCTCTTTAAAACCCAATTACTCAAACTTAATGGCCATTGATGAGAACCCTTTACCTGTCTCGGTGGCGAAGGTTTAGGTTATTCTCATTTTTCATGCCCAAACGCAACATATGGTGATAAGCTGTCTTAAGGGTGATTCACATCCTCTACCTACATTTGCAACTCAGAACATTGAAATGTAAAGAAAAATTCAAAGCCAGCTACTGGTGATACTGTGAAAGCAATAACGAACGCTGACATTTGAAACATCTGGATAATTAATTGCATTATTTTTAATCTTCATAAGTTTTTGCATTTGAAGGCCAGCCATGTTCTCAGACAGGCATTTCTAAGAAATTTCAGACTGTCTTTCAAATGGTAGGTCTTAGGGTGCCTGAGTGGCTCAGGGGTATAAAGCCTCTACCTTCTGCTCAGGTCATGATTCCAGGGTCCTGGGACTAAGCCCCGCATCGGGCTCTCTGTTCAGTGGGGAGCCTGCTTCCTCCTCTCTCTCTGCCTGCCTCTCTGCCTACTTGTGATTTCTGTTTGTCAAATAAATTAATAAAATCTTAAAAAAAAAAAAAAGGTATGTCTTTTAACCCTTGAGCTCCTCACAGGATAATTTTGAATTAAAAGCATGGTTTTTAATTGCTGATTAACAATTCTGTTTCTGTTCCATTCACATTGCTTGTCACATGACCAGTATATGCCTCCGAATTCTGACTACTGTAGGGTTGATGAGTAATGTAAAAAGTAAGTCGTATGCAATTTTTAGTAGACTCTTTGAAAAGTTACTAAAACTGCTTTAATTCAATATCTAATACATTTTTTCAGTTATCACCCATATGGGGCAGTTTTAACGCTTATATTCAAGTTCTTGGATATTCTGATCACTAAGAGGTGATGCTTATGCTCCTAGCCCTTGAATCTGGATGCTGGCTTTTATTAAAATGGTGGGAGGGGAAATGATGTAGCATGATATTGACTTCGAGAGAGGATCAGAAGAAACCTTGAGAGTTTTGCCTTAGTCTCCTGGAATACTCACTAGTATTCCACAGAGCCCGTGTGTGCAGGACCCCACATCTTGAGCAGCCCAAGCTGCATGACAGTCATGCCTGGATTAAGAGCTCTGGTCCATAGTCCCAGCTGAGGACAGGGTTCCAGTCCCTCTAGCTCAGGTGCCCAAATGAGTGAAAAACCTCCAAATAATTCCCGTCTTTAGATGTTGTATCACACCGGAAATCCAAATCATTCCAGCTGAGCTTTTATTGTGCCCTTTTGGAATACCTGATCCACAGAATCATTAAGCATAAGTTGTGGGTAGTTTTGTTACTCAGTAATTGACAACCCGAACACGAGAGTTGAGTTCTAAATTGCAATAGCATTGTCAGTTGTAAATTGTCCAGACATTCAGGTGAGTATGTTTGGTTTCAGGCATTTTCAGTATTCTGAGTCTCCTAATTGGTTTCCTTGCCTTGACTCTCCCCTCCCTCCATCCAACCTAGTTAGCTCACTGACGTGTATATCCCTGATATGTCACTCTCTGCACTCCCCCTTTTCCCCAAATGCTATCCTCCCTCTTCTTTACCTGTAATCCAAGCTCCTTACATGGATATTTACTAACTTTTACTCTCTGTCACCTACATATACACATTCATTTCCAACTAAATCCTTTGGATTTCATGAGACAAGAACTAGAAGAACCTTCATGGTTCTTTTCAAACTGCAAGTCCGCTCTCGCAATCACCCCCTGGAGAATCACTGCTTTAGTTGTCCAGTGCTGTTGATGAGCTTTTGACTATTCTTAAACCATGATGAAGGGCATAGGTGTAATTAAGCAGCTCTACAGTTTCATATTATAGACATTGTTTCTCAATATATTTGTTTTTCCTATCCTTACTATCTCGGATTCTGTCCTCTAGAGATTTCTCTTAGTTCATCTGAGTCAAATTCTTTTCCTGTCAGGTAGCATTCATATTCCTTCTGCCTAGGTCTCCCTGGGATTTAGAGATGGTGCTCCTAGATATCATATGTTGACCACTCACTAAATGCCATGTCTTTTGCTTAGGTCTTTACATACATTATATCATGTGTCATTCTATTTTCTCAAATGCTTTCTATACCAATCATTTTGCAATTTCCATATCTTACTCTTCTCTGTTTATTCTTTTCCCATTGTTGTTGACTTGAATGTTCAATATGATACCTGAAGGCTAAAGGTTTTTTTTTTTTTTTTGGCTGTAGATATGTTTAGAAAAACTTTTTTTTAAATTTAATTTTCTTGCAGCTATAAAAAACAAGATGCTACAGTTATAGAAGATAAAGTGCTGTAAAAGAGAAAATGTCTAAGGAGAGGATTTTATTCAGGATAAGTAGGGAAGTAATAGGGAGAAATATTCATACATTTATTAATAAAGAGCATCTCAAAAGAAAAAAGAAGAAGAAAAAGGAAGGGTTTTAGAGAAGCAGATGAACAAGGGAGCCATCCGTTAGTCATATAGGAGTCATGAAGATGGAGATGAGTCTTTGAGGGAAGGTAGAAGTGGATCTTACTGGGAAATGAAGCAGAGCAGAGTAATTCTTTGTTGTTAACCATTAGGTGGAACACAAAAGGGTGGGAGCACCAGGCTCAGATATGGTTCAACACTGTCTCCAGGAATGGGGATGGGAGAATGCTAGAAGTTCATACACGCAACTGGGAAGGAATTTTGATGATTTTGTAGTAGAAAACAAAAGATCTAACCCTGGGTATAGAGTCATAATAACAAATTATGGCTGGAAGAAGAAGTGATTTTATTTGTAAAGATTGGACTGTGGAGAATGTGTTTCTAACTCTTTTAGCTTCATTTTCTCCATCCTCAACCATCAACTCCCAATTGGGAATATAGGGTGATGGCTCCCTTAAAACATGTAAAAACCTCTGAAGTGGGAAATAGAGCAAATGAAGAAATCAAGAAGAGAAATGTCATAGGGAAGTTCTGAAAATATCCTTTGAAAGTGACTGTGTTGGAAATTGTTATTAAGCTTCCCATAAATGAGACTAGGACTACAAAGACAAATGGAAACATGATTCTGGTCTTAAAGTACTAATAAAGGTTTTAACATAATTTCCAGAAAACATTTTGTACAGTGATTATTCCCTAAGCCCTCTTTCAACTTAACACTGAGCTAAGACATCACACAGAGTCCTACTTAATGTCAGCTAACCCCTGCATTACTTATAGCTAACTGCTAATTAGCAAGGTCTCCAGACTACTAGTAAACAGAACTTGCCTCACAAAATCATGGGTCTTGGTCCTTGAGGAAAGAACATGAGAAATGGGAACTCAACTGCTAGCACCCGCCCTGCCCTACTGTGACCAGCATTCTGTATAAAATGAGCACGTGGCAACTTGTAATTAGACAAGGTTTGGACAAGTATTACAGTAATTGCTTGAGAATGCCATTGTGTAATTATATAAAACACTGGGAGAGAGTATAAGGCCATCTACTAGATGTTTTTTTGCCAGATATGCATTTCTAGTTTAGCTGATTAATCTTCTCGTAATAGAAATTCTTTATTTTTATTTCAAATTTCTCACTGACTTTGCCCCTTTTTTCTCTCTCCACCCTAATCTCTCTCTCTCACTCGCTCTCTTGTGTTCTCTCTACTCCTCTCTCTCTCTCTCTCTTCCTTACACACACCACATACTTGGACTAAAAGTTTGAGACTTTTACTAAGACCAGTCTATTCTTCCTAACATCGTCTTCACATCCAACTTATCATAGAGGAGGACGGCGTTACAGTCTAATGAAATGCTTTGTTCAAGTAACTTGGTGGTATCTAAAACTAAAATCCAGAGTTATAAACTAGGACTGCTGAGTTAAAAGTTAGAACTATACAAATTAAGTGAATGCATGATAGAAAGTGAGTAAAGTGGTAAGCGGAGAATCTCTATCCATGGAGATAAAATTTAGTGGAAAGAATCATTTATTTGATATTTTTAATATTAGCCACCTAATGATGAGGGGAAAGGGGGGCCCAGTGAGGAAATTTTTCTTGTGTTGATGCTTTTACTTATTATTTGTAATATCTATTTACTATTTTAATAATGAAAGTGTTATATGCATTTTTATAATATATGTGGAATGTAAATACAGTAGAGTTAGCTGCAGTGAAACTTAAAATAGACTGAGTTTTTTTTTAATTTCTTTTTTTTTAAATTTTTTATTTTTTATAAACATATATTTTTATCCCCAGGGGTACAGGTCTGTGAATCGCCAGGTTTACACACTTCACAGCACTCACCATAGCACATACCCTCCCCAATGTCCATAACCCTACCCCCGTTCCCCCAACCCTCCTTCCCCCAGCAACCCTCAGTTTGTTTTGTGAGATTAAGAGTCACTTATGGTTTGTCTCCCTCCAAATCCCATCTTGTTTCATTTATTCTTCTTTTACCCACTTAAGTTCCCATGTTGCATCACCACTTCCTCATATCAGGGAGATCATATGATAGTTGTCTTTCTCTGCTTGACTTATTTCGCTAAGCATGATACGCTCTAGTTCCATCCACGTTGTCACAAATGGCAAGATTTCATTTCTTTTGATGGCTGCATAGTATTCCATTATGTATATATACCACATCTTCTTTATCCATTCATCTGTTGATGGACATCCAGATTCTTTCCATAGTTTGGCTATTGTGGACATTGCTGCTATAAACATTTGGGTGCACATGCCCCTTCAGATCACTACGTTTGTATCTTTAGGGTAAATACCCAGTAGTGCTATTGCTGGGTCATAGGGCAGTTCTATTCTCAACATTTTGAGGAACCTCCATGCTGTTCTCCAGAGTGGTGGAACCAGCTTGCATTCCCACCAACAGTGTAGGAGGGTTCCCCTTTCTCCGCATCCTCGCCAGCATCTGTCATTTCCTGACTTGTTGATTTTAGCCATTCGGACTGGTGTGAGGTGATATCTCATTGTGGTTTTGATTTGTATTTCCCTGATGCCAAGTGATATGGAGCACTTTTTCATGTGTCTGTTGGCCATCTGGATGTCTTCTTTGCAGAAATGTCTGTTCATGTCCTCTGCCTATTTCTTGATTGGATTATTTGTTCTTTGGGTGTTGAGTTTGCTAAGTTCTTTATAGATTTTGGACACTAGTCCTTTATCTGATATGTCGTTTGCAAATATCTTCTCCCATTCTGTCAGTTGTCTTTTGGTTTTGTTAACTGTTTCCTTTGCTGTGCAAAAGCTCTTGATCTTGATAAAATCCCAATAGTTCATTTTTGCCCTTGCTTCCCTTGCCTTTGGCGATGTTCCTAGGAAGATGTTGATGTGGCTGAGGTCGAAGAGGTTGCTGTCTTTGTTCTCCTCAAGGATTTTGATGGATTCCTTTCTCACGTTGAGGTCCTTCATCCATTTTGAGTCTATAAAATAGACTGAGTTTTCATTGCAAAACAAAGTTGGCTCTGTCAGAGCATGTATTACTTAGCATGTATTTACTACTGTTTTCTTTCCTTCTTTTTTCTTTTTTTTTAGGAGAGAGAAGAGGGTGCAGAGAGGCGAAGTTAGGAATCAAACATTTAACCAACTGAGCCACTCAGGCACCCTTACTACCATTTTCAAACCTCAAGCTCAGTTCTAAAATGTAGAAAACACTATTTTTTTTTTCCTTCTATTACTCTGATTAATAATTCACCATAAATTATTTTTTCAAATATATTAATTTTGAGATGCCGATATGGAAGTTTTGGAGAATAAAATTTAAAGATATTTCATAATATTTATACATATATATTTATATCTATAATGAAATATTTCTGTATTTGTATATCCTTAATATATTTGAGATTAATGATAAAATTTCCTGATGATACAATAGTGTTTCTACACTATTTTTTGACACATAAATTAGGTTGTATCATCAGGAAATTTTATCATTAATCTCAAATATATTAAGGATATACAAATACAGAAATATTTCATTATAGATATAAATATATATGTATAAATATTATGAAATATCTTTAAATTTTATTCTCCAAAACTTCCATATCGGCATCTCAAAATTAATATATTTGAAAAAATAATTTATGGTGAATTATTAATCAGAGTAATAGAAGGTTCCAGGTAGAGATTAAATATGGTCATTCTTAAATTGCTTTTAAAATCACAACTGTTCCATTGGCAAATAATTCTTAGGAAGGATCTTTGTCACCTTGCCAAAAACAATTTTTCCACTGTTCAAATGTATTCATGGTTTTTTAAAAATTTATTCTATTTTATTCAGTACAGTATGCACTATGATGGGGTCAAAAGTGTATGAATGTCAGAAGAGACTTAACTAGGTCTTGGGAGATGAGAAAGGTGTGACAGACAATTTGAGAAGGGCTAAGGGAATAAAACCCTATAAGCAAATAATATAAATAAAATCTGGAAGGCAGAAAAGTAGGTGTGCAATTTAAGGGATAATTTAAACATATGGATGACTGAAGTTAGGTAGGTTAGGGAGGTTTTTGAAGACCTGATAAAAAAGTACCCTTCAATGCTAAGCTGAATATTCTGTATTTCACTCTCTATGTAATAGCAGACAGTGTAGGCATTTGATAAAGGAAATTGTCAACTTCACTCTTTGTTTAAGTAGGGAAGTGTGATGGTGATATGAATCATATCATATTGAAAACCAAGAGACTGGAAGTCAATACACCAATTAGGAAGCTATTATTATAGTCCTGGACCACAGTTCGGGACGCTGGTTCAGCAGCTTTGGGAATAGAATAGAGACTGTGAAAACAAGTGGTATGGCTAACACAGAAGTGATAGAGCTTAAGAAGTGAATTATTACTCAAAACTGAGTAAAGGGAGAAAAGGAGCTTTGGAAAAGGAGGTAGTGATGTCACTTCTGGCTGAGACTGTTTTGCTGGCAGCATAGCTGCATTCAGATACTTAGAAACTAATTAAGAATTGAGACTTAAGTATACAGGCTTGGGAATCACGATAGAAAGTGTTTCAAAAGTTTTATGAATTAAAATCATAAATGCATCAACTAGGAGATCATTTGTTATTTCTTTTTTTTTTTAATTTTTATTTATTTATTTTTTTAAGATTTTATTTATGTGACAGACAGAGATCACAAGTAGGCAGAGAGAGAGAGAGGAGGAAGCAGGCTTCCTGCCGATCAGAGGCCTGATGAGGGGCTCCATCCCAGGAGCCTGGGATCATGATCTGAGCCGAAGGCAGAGGCTTTAACCCACTGAGCCACCCAGGTGCCCTTCATTCGTTCTTTCTTTCTTTTTTTTTTTTTTTTCAATTTATTTATTTTCAGAAAAACAGTATTCATTATTTTTTCACCACACCCAGTGCTCCATGCAAGACGTGCCCTCTATAATACCCACCCCCTAGTCATTCGTTATTTCTAAGGAGCCTTATCAGTTTAGGAGAATCGTGGGAAACCAGGCAGCTGAGTGTATTGTGATACTCTTGTTTTAAGATACTAGCTATAAATGGGGCACCTGGGTGGCTCAGTCAGTTAAGCAACTGCTTTGGGTTCAAGTCATGACCCTGGGGTCCTGGGATCAAGCTGTACATGGTGCTCTCTGCTCAGCGGGGAACCTGCTTCTCCCTCTCCCCCTGCCTGACACTCCACCTTTTTGTGTGTGCTCTCTCTCTCTGTCAAATAAATAAATAAAATCTTAAAAAAAAAAAAAAAAAGATGCTACTAGCAATGAAGGGGGTAGGTAGTTTGGAAGTGAAATAGAATCAGGGAAAGGAATATTTCAGCATAGAGAAATCAGATTGTATTTTAGGCCAATGAGTAAAGAGCTTATGGAGGATAAATTAAAGAAGATTTTTAAAAAGTAGCTTTATAGAAAACATCAAGAATAATACAAGCTCCACCTATAAATCAGGGATATTAATATTTAATTCTGGAGCTGTTCTAAGTCTTGGTGGTTAACATCTATCTCCATAAATAGTAGGCAACTAATAAATGACAAATATAATTATTGTCATTAACATGAAAAAGGATATAATTAATTTGCATGCTATTAGGCAATAAAAGGTTCATGTAAGTATATCTGAAGGAACAGAAGCTTTCCTTCTGAAATGCTAAACACTTAGCTACTTTCTAAAATATGTCTCATATAACTTTTCCTTCCTTGAGAATACATATTTTATCTAGTCTCATCATTCAGGAATGACATATTTTATCTTTCTCATCATTCAGTGTCATTTGGAAACCATCAGTGATGCATCATTATATTCTACTCTAATAAGAATACTTGCTTCCAGATTGTCCAAGTCACAGAAAAGTGAGACAAGCAAGACAAATATCACGGAGATGGGCAAACATGAATAAAACAATTCTCTCTTATGGAGGCAGAACCACTGAGTTGAATAAACACAGAGTTCTGGGTTCAAGTTCTACCTGCAACAATTACTGACTTCACCCTAGTTGCCTCTTCTGTTTTACCTACCTCACAGGATTGGTTTAACGAGTAGATGAAAATCCACTTGGTTAACTGAAATAGTCTACAAAAATGCAAGGAAATACAGCAATCAAATTTTCAGAAAATTCAGAATAAAGGGCACGAAGCAAGCATAAATAAATCAGAGTTCCTCTCCCTGCCATGTTTATGTATACCATTCTGAGACCAGCTATTTTTCAGGGAACTTCAATTGTTTTTTTTTAGTTTGTTTTTTAATTTTTTTTTAAAGATTTTATTTATTTGACAGACAGAGATCACAAGTACCCAGAGAGTCAGGCAGAGAGAGAGAGGAAGCAGGCACCCTGCTGAACAGAGAGCCCGATGCTGATCCAGGGCTTGATCCCAGGACCCTGGGATCATGACCCGAGCTGAAGGCAGAGGCTTTAACTCACTGAGCCACCCAGGGGCCCCTTCAGTTGGGTTTTGAAATGATAATTCTAATGGAGAAACATGTGGAATTTTAGCTCTAAGAAGCAAATGCTTATATTAGAGAAATAAAAAGCTTGAATAACCCAAATAAATTATTTCTGTTGATGAGGTTGTTTTACGGTGGTCTCTCCTGGATAACTGGATTGGCTTCCTGCTCAACCCTGAGTTTGCCATTGTGTTCTTTAAATCCATTGCATGCTGTGATTCTGCTATGAAGAGTTAGAGCAAGCCTATTAGATTACATTTGAGTGTGGTCTGATGCAGTAGTGTTCAAACTCTGTTCCTCGGCATTTGAGGGGTCCACAGGAGGGATTCAGAGGCATATGGTTAGTATGAACGATTTTAAGAAAATGTTGAAGAAAGTGTTCTAGAAGGCAGAACTATCAGTAAGAGTAACTTACTTATCTTGTCCTTTCTTCAGTAACTCCACTGATGCCTGTTAAAACATCACAGGAAGGGGAGGGGGACAGGCAGGAGGGGAGAAGAAGGGAGGGGAGGAAAGGGGAGGAGAAGGTAGGAAAGAAAGAAAGAAAGAAAGAAAGAAAGAAAGAAAGAGAAAGAAAAGAAAGAAAAAGAAAGAAAGAAAGAAAAAGAGAGAGAGAGAGGAAGGGAGGGAGGGAGGAAGAGAGGAAAGAAGGAAAAAGAAAGATGGGAAGAAAGGGAACTGGGGGGAAAGTAGTTGAAAAAAGTTAGAATGTGATGTCAAGGAGGATGCAAAATAACATGTTTAAAAATACAGAAACATTTTCAAAATAAATGAAGTGAGGTTGATAAACTTATGTTAAATGACTTCAATTAATGTCATTAATGCCAAATAAACAACAATAATAGAAATTAGACTGGGGGCTAAAGAAGCATGGGAAATGTTTGGAATTCCTACAGAAAGAATGGAAGGGGCTTAATTTGAAGTAATTATTAGAATTGGCTAAACAGCAGGGCCGCCCAGCACAGGCCACTTACTAT
Organism: Neogale vison; assembly: GCF_020171115.1. Taxonomy (NCBI): domain Eukaryota; kingdom Metazoa; phylum Chordata; class Mammalia; order Carnivora; family Mustelidae; genus Neogale; species Neogale vison. Next base: position 91,392,246 of record NC_058093.1, on the reverse strand, counting down.
GTGAATTATAATCGTTCTAAAAATTTCCTCTACTTCATTCTGCAAGTAGATTATAAGTAGAATAATAATAGAAAAAAACACAGTGAGTCTATTTCATATGATACTAAGTTATGTAAAAAATTTATGCTCTCAGTCTTATTATTGGATTCCATACAATAAGGACAGTGATTTGGACAATGCTTTGATATTCAAAACTGGAAGATATGGGGCTTTTTAAGTATCCCTTCTTGTGTTCCAAGATTTTTAAGAAGTGATTTTTCTATTAATATTGAAAATAATTAAGATCTGGCACTATAACTGAAATATTGGAGTAATTTAAAAATACTTAGTTTCATACATTGGTTTGGATCTTTGTGTACAAGGGAGGCACAAAGTGCATATACCTGGAGTTCCGGTTTCCAAGACTTTGGGTCCTAACTTTATCACTTCTTAGTTGTACACATATGGGCAAGGCACTAGTCATCACATTTAAAAGTATCAAATTCATAAGAGTTTGTGAGTATTAAATAAAAAGCTCCATTTAATGAGTAATTCCTGCCCTATAGTAAGTTTTACATAAGAGTTGACTTTACTAAAATACTGTTATCATTTCTGATGGGGGATCATACTTTCCACATTTTAACTTTCAACTTTCAAAATTAATGATTCTCTTAAGTCCTGCTACTTTGAACTCCTTAAGTTTGTCTCCCATTTAAAAAGATAATACCAGAATGTAAGTTTCAAGATGGAAGAGCGTTTTGCTCCATTTAATTCACTGCTCTGGGGTCAGGACTTAGAATAGTACTAAGTGTATTACAGGCTCTTAATAAGTATTTTTGAATAAATTTGTACAATTTTATAATGAAAGATGAGAATACAGTTGGATCTACATGCTTCTCTCTTTCTGTGTCTTTTTATTTCCAGAAATTAAAAAAATAAAGTTCATTATTTATAATCACAGCTAGTCAAACGATGGGTTATCTTGTTAGTCAGATAAAATGATGTCTGTGTTAAGATAGAAAGTAAAAATGAAGAGCTTAGATAGAGATACTGTTTTAATTATCTGAACAAGTACTAATGAAATAGCTTGGTTGAACACATCTTGCTAATACCAAAGAACATGACACTTTGCCTCCAAGAGACGTGGGAGGTCAGTATAAATGAGCAAGATGTGGATATAATTCTAATGGAGAAAAACAAATCACTGGAATTTCTGTTATGGCCATTTAGGAATTACCAAAGGAACTATTCTGCACTTGATTGTCATTTATGCTAATACCAAGTAAAAATGTTTTTTAATCTTAACTAATACAGTATTTATACAGACATGGCTTCAATTTCCCCTCCATTTCCCAAGAAGAAACACTCGCCATGGTAGGATTCAGTCAGGAGAAGAATAAAAAGGCTGGTGTAAAATTTCAGTGATGTGGGTTGATATATCTTGGGATAATTATATTCTGCCTATCCAAAATTCTCATGACTATTGAAATGGGGAAAAATATTTCCCTTATTCAAAATTTTGGGTAATAGGACTGTGTATAGTTATGCCTTTTCTGTGTTTCACTTACCAGAAAAAAAAAAAAAGAAGACGACTCAACTACAATTGGTTTTAAAAAATAGCTTTCAAGAGCTTTTTCCTCCTTCTTCCCCAGCACATCAAAATTCATCTAGATGACAGATAATAGGACTGTTATCATGGTATAGGCTAGTGCATTGCCTTCAGCTATTGGATTTTTTTTTTTTCCTTTTCCCCTTGGATTGTTTAAGAAGCAAAGCAATCATTTCACCAGAAAAAGTTCATTGGAGGAAGGCGAAGTTACACAGAAGGATCGATATTCCAAGTGGTGAAGAAACTCAGTCATGTAAATCTCATTAAAATACATCACTACCACCAAATCAGCCATGTGAGAGCCTTAGGTACACTTTCAAAAAGGATCTTACTCTTGACAGATATTACTTTTCCTCCTTGATGTACTTACTACCTTAAGTCACCATCGCTTAAATACTATCCCCAGATCTGTCATTTCTTCTAGGTGCTCTCAGCTAAAGCAGGAAGAGAAGAGAAAATGCACCAAGATCTCAAATAAAACTGAAGCTATTTGATAATCAGCTTGGTTCTTTAAAGAACATAACTCCTGCAAATATGGTGAACAAAGTCTGGGGAGAAACTCCATCTGCACCCCATTAAACTAGTCCCAGAGTAAATAGGATTCCTAAGTGGGGAATGTAGAGATGGCTCATTGTCAACAAAGAAATTGTCTGTGGTAAAAGAATAAAAGAAAGGTATAACTAGATAAAGGCTCATGGAATAAACTCAATGGATTTCATAATTCTCTCTGAGTAGAGATATATGAATCACGGACAGAGTTTTGGAAGAAGGAAACCACCTCATTCCAAGTGCAAGCTTGGAAAGACTATCCTTCCTTCTCTGCTCCCCACTATTTCCTTGATGGTCTTTTTTTGAAAGGTGGTGGCTCTAACCCTGAATGCATAGATTCTCCTAGGAAGCTTAAAAAGTTACCTGTGTCCTGGCTTCAACCCTCAGATTCCAATTTAATTGCTTTGAATTTGAGACAGGAATCGGTTCTTTTGCAGAGCGCCCAGGATGATGTCAACATGTGGCATGGCATGAGAAACATCTGTCCACATGCTAGTATCTTTTACTCATCCCACTTGTTATCTAACACCTGATTTAAACTATCTCCTTTCCCCCATTTGTGGAAAAGGAGTTCGTAAAAGAAGATCAAGGACAGGTGTTTAACCCTTCCATTATCATCTGATATATAGTATGGTAGCTTCCACATCTGCCCTTAACCTATCGTTATGCAGAGTCATAAACTTTGTCCAAGATACTTCTATCTACTGCTTGTCCCTACTCCTCCCCTCTCCACCACCTCCTGCCCGATGTGCCTTCATGTTGTGCCTCACTTTCTGTGATTCTTCTCCCTCCAACTGGATTTGCTCCCTTGACAATGATCCATACCACTGGATAGCACACTGTGTTTCCATCTGTCTGAGTCTTTTTTTTTTTTTCTCCTATACAGGAGATTGTAAATTACTCTCGTGATTACACTTTGAGGCCTGAAAATTTTGATATATATAGGTGTGATTTGTCTGTTCTTCATAAAGCAAAGATTTATCACCAAGTGAGAATTTCAAGTACCTTAGTAGGTCGCTAGAAGAGGAATTTTATCATAGTACAACATTTTGCAAAACTGCAAATATGGTGACCAAAGTCTGATTCACCAAAATCTAGTCCCCAAATGATTCTGAAGAGATACAAAAATTGTGATAAAATGAGTCGGTTAAAGGCCACATTCTACATCCCTAATTTGAAGACTTCATGTATATACTAAACTATTAAAAACTGTGAAAGTTTCTTAAATAGATAGACTTGTTTTTACTTTGTACAGTGTTTTCCAAAATTGCCTCACTCATAATCCATGTTTTCCTTACAAAACTTTCTCTTGTCATATTGTATGTAAAATTACTCTTCAATAATAGTCTCCATTTCTTTTGAGGGCTCCACGTAGAACAGCTGGGAATAGATTCAACTCATATAATACCACCCAGACTTCACTCATGAAAGAGCAACCATGGGAAAAAAGAATAATGTAGAGAAGCCATCATTTTAATTATATTATTATATTACCCAAACAGTCTTATAGTTAATATATACACTGTGTGTGTGTGAGAGAGAGAGAGAGGGAGAGTCACCATGTTAAATATATGTGTAAATAAAGAGGACATTGAATAAGTCTGTTAAAAATCTCACTGCATCAAATCCATTTTATCAAAAAAAAGTAGGTATAATTATAATGTATAATCTACAATCATTTTATAGAAAAGTAAGCTTAGACTTTGAGAGATTAAGGCATATATCCAAGATAATACAAGCTAAAACATCAAAAATCTGGGAATCAAAATCCTGTTCGATTTCAGGTACTTTTTTTTTTTTTTAAGATTTTATTTATTTATTTGAGATAGAGACAGAGAGAGTAAGAGAGATGGGTAAGGGTCACAGGGAGAAGCAGACCTTCTGCTGAGCAGGGAGCTTGTCATAAAGCTTAATCCCAGGACTCTAGGATCATGACCTGAGCCAAAGGCAGACCCTTAACCAACTGAGCCACCCAGGCACTCCTCCAGTCATATTTTTTAACTATTATGTTATGATAGAAGAACGGCGGGAAAAATTTACAGTAAGGGAATGGTGGATTGTCCAATCTCATTGCATAGCACCTTGGATCACTTCCCTTATTAATATAAGCATATCATCTTATTTTACTTTTTAAAATATTTATCTATTTGAGAGAAAGCACACGCAGCGGGGAGGCCCAGATGGAGAGGGAGACTCAAGCAGACTCCTCACTAAGCTCAAAATCCAATGTGGGGCGCAATCTCACAGCCCTGAGATCACCACCTGCGTGGCAACCACGGGTCAAAAGTCATTGGCTCAACTGACGCGCCACCCAAGCACCGCAGGTCATCGTAGTTTATTTTATTTACTTTTCGAGGATGTTATTTATTTATTTGACAGAGAGGGAGAGAGAGAAAGAGATCACAAGTAGACAGAATGTCAGGCCGGTGGGGTGGGGTCAGGCTCCCCGCTGAGCAGAGAGCCCGATGCGGGGCTTGATCCCAGGACCCTGAGATCATGACCTGAGCCAAAGGCAGAGTCTGTTAACCCACTGAGCCACCCAGGTGCCCCCATCATATTTTTAAATATTAATATATTCTTACTCTCATTTGTAACAGAAGCAGATTGTTTGCAACACAACACATTTAAAATAAAGAAGTCAATTCTGCTAAGCTTGTTACAGGTAGGCTTCAAAGTTATTTCTCAACTTTTTAGTTGGCAGGGCGAAAAGGGAAACAAAACCCACTGCATACTCCATAGCAACCAAAACATAAAAACAAAGTTAATCAACGCAAACAAAATTTTGTTGATACTGAGATAAAATATCTTTGTTTCCCAAGGATATTTATATTAATACTATAAACCATGTCCTCACAGTAGATATTATCTATGTTTCACTGGATCATATCTTAGCAAGATTTTTATTTTTTTTTAAACATAGGCCAAGGGCAATGTACCAAAGCCTGATTCAGTAATTCAGTAATGGCTGATCACGCAAGTAGTGTGTTGGCGGAAGTACAGGTGGGAGGGTGGACACAGAAGCAATGCTAAGCCATCCAGTATTGAGTTCTCTGTGGGTTTCTGCTAAGTTCAAGGTTGGATTATTTTAAACGATCTAAGGGAATGGATGGGCTGTGAACATTCAAGTAATTCTTCATAAATATTGTTTCTCTCAATCCAATGAAGCCTTTGATAGCTATTGAGTAGCAGAGAGTTCTAGGTTATATCTCTAGCATATACCTGGACAATCTATTATCTGACAGATAAAATCTGGCCATCCAGCATCTGTCTTCCTAGGTATTTCTAGGTCTATTTTAACTCTCTTTCCAGATCTACCTCCTCTCTATTATATATCTAAAAAGTAGTCTTTTTTTTTTTTCTTTTCCAATAATCTTCACTGAGGAAACTAGACAGCTCCAAAATGTTAGCAGCCCTAAACTGTCATTTCAAGATAGTTTCCTATAGTCTTGTTTTTTTTCTTGCCGAAAAGTAGAAAGGGGTTAGGTGGTAATAAGGGAGACCATGATATAGCCACTTACTACCCTTCTGGAACTGACCCAAAGTCCCCATCCACATCAACCCCAGGAGAGATGCTGATCTTTTCTTTGGCCGATCACCATATGGTGTGGTTTGAACTACATGGCTGAAACAAAGAAAAGCTCATTGTAATTCTCTCTGGGAAATCTTTGTGACCACATGTTCTGGCACTGGGCCGTGTGAGTCCTGTACTCGGTGTGAGCAGCAGGAAGAGAATCCTCTTCTTCCATGAGCCCTGAAACTCATTCCATGTCTGGAATTGGATCAATTCAGTCACTGAGATTGAAGAATTAGATGCTTTAAAGAGCTATCTGCTGAGTTAAAACATGCCCATCGTATCCGTCACTCAGGTTTGTGGGCTTCGTCTGTACAAGCAAGCTGTGGGGATTCAAGAAACTAAAATACTTACTTTCACTTCTTTATAGGTCACTATGTGATAGATCTTCCTAGTCCAACTCAGCAAGGGCCTATCACTGTATGGAGGGGTGACGTGGGATGGGCGTTTGGAGAGAGAAAATTGGTTGATGATATTTATCTTGTTTATTTTCTCCTAGAAATTCTAAAATTGTCTGGCTTCCTTTTACAGGGACGTAGAGCCAGAAACAAAACTATCTAATTTCCTGATTTCTGTAGTCGGAAAGATAAACAAGTTTTCTAGCTTTCTGTGGTCTCCTATCAAATACTGAGAAGGGCTATGTAAAGTCAGGTCATTGCATTTTTTTTTTTTTAAAGATTTTATTTATTTGACAGAGAAATCACAAGTAGACAGAGAGGCAGGCAGACAGAGAGAGAGAGAGGGGAGGAAGCAGGCTCCCTGAGGAGCAGAGAGCCAAATGCGGGGCTCAGTCCCTGCACCCTGGGATCAGGACCTGAGCCTAAGGCAGAGGCTTTAACCCACTGAGCCACCCAGGCGCCCCAGGGCATTGCATGTTAATTAAGCTTTTTTTTTTTTCTCTAAAAATGCCTGTCACAGATGATCCAGAAAACATTAACAAAACAGGCTCTATCTTCAGAAAGCTATAGCACTTTTTATAAAATCTATTTTTAGAGAACTTCGCTGCTAGATAGAAGGAAGAGTGAATGAAGAGAACAGAAGAGAAGGGATGATCAGAGGATGGTTCATATTTGGGTAAAAACCTCTCTGCGTGTGGTGCCATTGTCGATTAAGACAAGATCCAGGTTGCAATCCTGTGAGCAGGTGGCTGGAGTGTGGTGGAGAGAATCAACTTTATTTCTAAGGAAGTCAAGAGAACTTCTATTTGTTAGATCACTTGCTTCAGTGTCGAAGCTTCTAAAACTGATGGCGTGCTTGTGTGGGGAAGGGGACATCTCTCCGAAGGAATGAGGGAGAGGAGACAGACATAACAAACACAAGGAGAGATAACACAGGCAAAATCTGATGATATGTTGCAAAGCAGCTACAGTTTCTGAAAATGGGAGGAGAATTTATTTAGGTGTAAAGACTGGGAGCGTAAAACCCATTAGCCTTAAGGTGCTGAAGTGAGGTTCATAAGTCAGAGAGGAAACAAAAAGCAGAGGACCTGGAAACTCAGGACACGGCCCTATCAACTAGAAAAGAGGTAGATGGAGAAGAGTTTAAGGATGGAGAGGTCTGTTGATCACAGACTCTGAATCCAATAAGAGAGGGTGGTAAGGGTTTGGGAGGAGAGGAGAAAGTAGGAGATGGGTCATAGTAGAATATATTCAGAGCCATATGGGAATAAAGGTCTGTTCGGGATTCTGGGGTGAAAGCAGAGGTTTGTTAATAACGCGATGGACTTCAGACCTCAACTTTTAGCAAAAGCAAGAAAAGACAAGATTTCCTGTGACCAGGTTGGGTCCTCCAGACCAGGAGTATTGGAAGGTTGCAAAAATAGAAAAGGCAACAGCCTGCGATGGGAAGGGCAGATAACAACCAGTGTACGGCCACTGTTCTGCCCAGCTATTGTAGCAAAGAGCACAGTTACCCTTGGCAAATTGCCTGTATTCGCTTATCTTCAGAACTAATTCAGAGCTGCTATATAGATTAAATCATTGCAACCCCCAATGTTAATTGTAACTACTTTGTATCAAGCACTTGGTATGGGGTTCAGGTGCTTTGCATACAATTAATTTATTAATCCTAGCAACAACAACCCTTGATGTTAGATACCACAATTTTAATTTGCCATGAGGTAATTTCAGTTCTTTGAGGCTAAGGTCTTTGAAACATGAAACCAGAAATTAGTTCACGGTTTTCCAGTTTCAGAACAAATAATCTTCCCTACCTTTTTAAATTGATTTCTACCTTATAGCTGAAATCGATTTCCAATGAAATCTATTTGTCACTGTATTCTGGAAGTTCTCAAAGTGTTGTTCTAGAACCCGCAGCATTAACATCACCTGTGAATTTGTTAGATAATCACATTCTCTGTTTGCTCCACACCTACCGAATCAGAGAAGCTTGGAACTCAGAAACCCACCTTTTTCAAGTCCTTTGATTCTGAGGCACGCTAAAGTTTGAGCACTGCTGCTTGGTCAGAAATCTTTGTAGAATGCACAGGACACATCGTCAAGACTACACACCTTCCCTTTTCTGGTATATGCAAAGAATGTGTTCAACTGCTCAGTATAGTAACAGCATATGGTTCTAAATCAGTTTTGCAACAAAATCTGGTAAGAGACATTGTTTGGAAAATGGCCCCTCAACATTTTTTATCACTGTGTTGGAGATACCCCAAGCCTCAAAAATCTACCTGACCAGGGTTCGGGTCAGGTCAACTTCATCTTTTGTTACTCTGTCAGGTATTTCTCATGATATTTGATCCATTCTTTGACCTCTATTTTCAAGTTATTTTCTCTTTTGTGCCTCAAAAGACTTAAATCTGTTCCTGTGTTTCTTTTTGCCTAAAGGAGAGGTGTATTTGAGGCTACAGTTTATTTCAGCAAGAAGCCTCAGGAAATCTTAGCACAAAAAGGTCATCACGTCATTACCTGTCATCAGATGTTGGTGCACGGATATGAAAGTTTAGGCACTAACTTGATAAGCTGATATTCCTGGCCAACACTCTCTAGTAGATAGCACTGAACAAATTTATTCTGTGAAATCACTTCGCTGAAATCGGGCTTTAAAGGTTCTGACCGGAATGACCAAACGTTTTTAAAATGGACACTGTGCCTAGTATAGGGTGAATCATCAGAGAATGTAAATTGAATCAAGGAATGAATGCATTCAAGAATCAGGAATTCAGACTACATTCAGAGAAAAGAAGGCACTAGTGTAGTACCTCCTCTGATCGCAGGTCTACATGGAGGGTTGGTCAATGTTCTGTGTTTAAACACATTAAAAACATGATTATTCATCAAAAATAACTTTCCTAATATTATCAGTATCCAATAAGTGTTTATGGCTGTTGTTGGTAACAATTAAGGATACATTCTTAGAAAATATTGTTTTTATTTGCAGATGGAAGTACTGAGAATTTTGTTGAATTACTGCATTCTGGGATATGTATTCGTTGCTTATATCCCCAAAGGTACAGGGATTCCACACCTATAGATATGCAGCATATTTTGAAGAATTTTAATTCTTTTCATTAATCAAACATCATCTGGAATAGTTTGAATACATCAAATTAATGAAAGGACATATACCTCATGACACTAACTTCCATCTTTCCTGGGGTCCCTCTAACTGTGTGGGTCACATAGCCTGTGTATTACCTCATTTAACATCACCTATGAAAGGTAGAGGAAATAATATACAACTACATTGCATTTACATTACAATGATAACTTATAAAATGTAAGTAAGCAAATATTGTGTATTTTATTATTCCTTTTTAAGTTTTTCACGTGAAAAAATGAACAAGTTCCTTAGAAAAGAAACATATAGCACTATGCAATTGCACAGTATTATAAATTACCTGCCCTTTCATAGGCTCAGTCCCAAGAAATGTTAGCTGCAAACCCTACTGAAACACAAATCGTTTTTATTCACTGAGAGCCAACTATCTCAAAATCAAAATTTAATTGCTGTATAAAATAATAAAGTTATTAAGCCCATTATATGGATTAAAAAGTCAAAGTCTAGTAAAAGTTAAAAGTGGCTTAAAGCTCATAAATGGAGGTGTTGGGCACAACCTCAGGCAACCTGGTTGCGAGTCTGTGCTTTTACATCTACTCCTGAGGCCTTTTCATTGCAGAGGCTTTGGATGAATCAATGTACCTACACCATTTTTAGAGTATTTCTTTTTTTTTAATCTTCTACCCTTAAAAATTGGGAGAATCTTAATGTTCCTCTTCTTTTAACAAAATTCCATATTTTTAAATTGTTTTGCAGTAAATGGGAAATTAATTTTATCTTATCTTAGAAACTTTGATAGAACTATGCACTAATTTAAAATATGCAAGAATACCAGGGCACCTGGAGGGCTCAGTTGGTTAAGCTTCTGCCTTGGCTCAGCTCCTGTTCCAAGGGTTCTGGGATGGAACCGACATTTCATCTGGCTCTGTGCTCAGTGGGTGGGAGTCTGCTTCTTCCTCTCTCTCCACCCCTTCTCTCCTGCCCCACCCCCCAACTTGTGCTCTCTCTCTCTCTCTGTCAAATAAATAAATGAAATTATAAATAAATAGATAAATAGATAAATATGCAAGAATACCTAATAGACAATATGTGCACACTTTGGGGTGACTGTTTCATACTATGATTTCAAAAAAAGATGATCTCTATGATTTAGATGCAAATATAAATTCATTATTTGGGCCCTTATCTCTAATTGGTTCCTAAGAGTAGCTTGAGAATAACATGTGTTGATTTTTATTCTTTAAAGATTTTATTTATTTATTTGAGAGAGAGAGAGACAGTGAGAGAGAACATGAGAGGGGGAGAAGGTCAGAGGGAGAAGCAGACCCCACCAAGCAGGGAGCCCAATGTGGGACTCGATCCCAGGACTCCAGGATCATGATGTAAGCCAAAGGCAGTTGCTTAACCAACTGAGCCACCCAGGTGTCCAAGAATAACATGTGTTTAAAAGAAATTTGCATGGCTGGAAAGAATGGGAGAGGTATAGAAAAGGAAGTAAACTGAAAAATAAGACTGAAAGCAATCAAGATATATAAATTCACTTTCTGAAATTTAACTGAATTAAAGAGTTGTGCTTGAAACCAAAGTAACTGGAACTCCCCTGGGGAACCATTACTGGCACTCACTTGGACAATGACCTGCATTGTACAGGATTTCTGACTTGCCTCACTAGTAAACGTGGTCTCACCTCTCACTTGCCAAATTTCTGATCTTTGAATTTCTTCTTGATTTGATAGCTTTAGAAAAAAATGGGATTTTGTTCCATCATGTAATAGAATATTTGAATCACAATGGTGTCCTGACTAACCTCAGTGAGAGATAAGTAATTATGGAATCCTTTTGAAATAACGGTTGCTAACAATTTACCTAGGTTCTTAGTATCAACCTTGAGCCCTGAATACACACCAGTAGATGCATGACCCCTGATCTAATCAGTTTCAAATTTTTCCTTGCAGCTTCATAACTGGTTTTTGATAGTCCCTAATGGACTTCTTCTCCTTCATAACTGACTACAAACCTTTATTCAGAATCCTATACAACTGATTCTTAAAATACCATCAAAGACTAATTCTCTGGAACCTGAACCTTTATGGTCACACAGTACTGTAAAAAATTAAGTTCACTCGAAAGTGTGACCGAACTTAGACTGAATTTTATTGCGACCCAGCTGGATAAATGAATACTGAATGGGAATTTGCATAGGGAAAAATGGCACAACTACACCAACCTTTTTCAGAAACAGAGTTTGAAAACGTGCAGCTGATTTCACTAAAGGTTTACTGTCACATTTGTGACCATGCAGTTATCAAGTGCATGGCTGCCTATGCTTTATCAATTAACAGTATGACCATTCTTCAGGACCCAGATGGGTCGGTCTTCTGGGAAGCCTTCCCTGATCACATTAGTCCACAATGATTTCTCTTCTCAGTAAACTCTAGTGTCGCTCTGTGAATCACACAGCTCAATAGTATTTATATGCTGCTTTACCTTTTTCCATGTATTCAATCAACAGAACTGTAAATTCTTCAAGGGCAGAGATCAGACCTGCTTTGCATATTCCCCAAGGCATTTAGCACAAGTGTCTGCCACAAAAATATTTTGTTGAAGGAGTCACTGAATCAAGTACCATGCCATTACTCATGCTGGTGTCTAAATGACCCTTGAGCACTGATCTTTTTCTTCTTTGAACTTCTGAGAACTCTTGTCTTTAATATGCAACACGACGCTGACTCACGTGCTCTCTTCTATCATGATTTAACTGTTCTGGGTGTGTTTACCTTACTTCCCCTGTATTAGGTTGTATTAGGTTGAACCAATGGATAATTATTTACATTTAAACATTTTGATCTGTACATCTCTCAGCATCATGTGGATCTATCTAAAATGTTCTTTAAAGCAGGATCTGTGTCATATTTTGTTTATCACCAGCCCTTTCCCAGCCTGAGAGCTTCGGAGGTGTTACTTAACCAATCAACTCAAACATAAATCAAAGGTTAAAGTCTCAGTAATTATGCTTTACAATACATGATTTAAGTGACTTTATACTTATTATGTTATGACTATTTTATTTGTACATTAAAAATCATTATTCTATTTATATCTGCAAATATATTTATAGGAGAATTAGCTTTGTTTAAAAAGAAACAACCAGCCATGGACTTTGCCACTCAAAAAGCTGAATATGTGAGAACCTATAATAAATACAAGGGTACACATTCTCTTGGCCGAAGTGCAAAATCCAGTCATTCCACAGAAGCTTGGATTCTAAAAGGTCTGCCATCTGAGCCAAGCAAGTCAGTGAACCAACTCCTTGGAGCATGTGGTCTCTTCAATGTGTGATGTTTTTTCCAGAATAGAGATTCCACTAACTGTACTGATAACCTATTTTCACGTCTAATTTTCATGGCCATGAAGAAATTCCTCTGTGTGTCTAGTACAAAAATGTCTTAGTACAATTTGAATCCATTTTTTCCTTATTTAGCTCTCCATAAAGCTATGTCACTATTGATCAACTGTTTCCTCCTCTTCCTTCTCTGCTTGGATTGTGAGCAGGCTGAGGAATTGCTATATAGTTAACAAGCACCAAGGAAACTGCCTGCACCATCTGTGCTCATTTAATATCTACTTAAAAAAAAATCCTAAAGAGAAAGAAAACGTGGTAGTGTTTCAAAATGATGGAAGTAAAATAGTATGTAGTGACTAGGTTCGAAATACTGGCCTTAGGAAGAATTGTTATTATAATTAGTGTCAATGGTGATAGACAACCTTTTTGCAACTCTCTCTGAAAAACATCTGTGAAATATGTCCTGAAAACAGTCTGGCTACTGACTAACTGTCAAACACACACTCAAATACCTAGAGCCCTCAAATACAGAATTCTGCCTTCCTGAAGTGTTTTCGCTTCCTTTCTGAAATCTGTCAAGCAACCTTGCCACTTATTTCCTCCTTCCCCTCCTCTCTCCCTGACCCAACATGACATACCCTTAAGGAACAGTTTGAGACTCTCTCTTCCATGAAGACGCTTCTCTTTTCTCATCCTTTGTGTTTGTAATCAGATTACGCTTTAAGTTAGCTGTAGGTTTAGTTTGTTTTCCAATTGATTCATATGATTGAGTCTTCTCTCCCTAGTTCTACTGTAAAATTTTTTAGGGCAGCAATACACATTAATTGATTAATAGTTCCTGACAGAATGATTCTTCTTTTAGATCTCCAGGCAGAACAGAGGAACTTTTGCATAGTAAAACATATGCACGTGTGCACACATACACACATCAGAAATCACTGGAGATTCCAGACCCAATATTATGAAATGAGTCAGACTTCCTCTACATGTATTACTGTTGGTTTCTGGATTCCCTTAACTTGACATTCTCCAGCCACTCTATTTGTCTGATCTAATTTTGGTAAGCAGCAGAGAAATAATGATGGCTTCCTAGAAAGGCCAGCAGGAGTTTGTCAAGGCACAATGAAAAATGTTGAGTCTTTAACTCCTGCTTCAACCACATATTGAAAATATTTTAAAGCCTACTTTAACCACACATTGAGCATATTTCATTGGACTTTTTCTCCTTATATCATGGGAGAGCTTTCTTTAGCTGGTTGTACCAGTGTACCCATGACGCCTTGTTTTAATTAGTTGTTTCAACCATAGTCTATTATAAAAACAAATTTAAAAAATAGAAACACATTAGTTTGAGGAGGTGAGAAACAAGGGCTCCTGATCCAAACTACAGAGAAGAGGTCCACCACTTGCAGTGTGGTTGTAGACAGGTTACCTAATCTTTCTGATCTTCAGTTTTGTCACCTCTAAAATGGGGATAACAATAATACTTCCACCACAGAGTTATATTAGGAGTAAATAATTGAATATATATTAAGAACTTAGAGCAAAACCTGATACTTAGGAGCATTATGTAACTGTTAACTATTAATTACACTCAAACATTTTTAAACAACTTTAAAAGACTCAGTGCATGCTCTCTGGGAGAAAACATGTGGACTAATGGACATAAGGGGGGCATAGCCAAGGTGCAGTAGGGGCATGGTGCAGGGCATGTTTCTGTTGCTGAGGGAACCAAAAGAGTTGTAGAAAAGAAGCTAAAGGTGATTTTTGAAAGGAAAAGGAGTTTTTAACAAGCAAAGGAAAGCAATTCTAGGCAAAGGGGACATTAATGCAATAGAATTGTACTAGGGACAACTCACACAGCACAAACCAGACCATTGAAAGGTAGTCTCTGTCCTATAGAAGCTCATATATGGAGGAAAGATGGGACACATCATACATAATCATAGCACCAGAGAGAGTGTAATGAATTTCACATGAGCACAGAAAAGTACTAAATAGCCATGCAATTGTATCTGTCCTCTATTGAATATCATTTGGTCCTCATACCAACTTCAGATTGTGGATATTTCCTCCGTTTTACAAACAAAGCAGGTGAGGTACACAAAACTGAAAAAATATACCCAGGGTCACACAACTAGTCAGTGGTAGAATGGAATTGCAACTTAAATGTATCTGTTAAGATGGTGAAATTAACAACAGACTAAGTTTGATTATATTTAAACTATATATTAATTGAAGGGTAGAAACTGTATGAGGGTAATTAGGGTTTGAGGGGTAGTGTTAGGTGCATAGTTCCCAAAAGTCAAATTTTGAAAAAGTAACCCAAACTGAGAGTTGGTTTATTCAAAGAAGGCTTATCTTCTTTTCTCTTAAATAAAGCATCTCCAAAGTGGCCATTTGATCATACAGTAAATAATTACCATAATTACACCCATGTTCACTCCATTCAGTCAGGCAATCAATTTAACTGATTCCCCACCCCATACCACTGACTTGACATTGAGGAGAATGATAGGTAGATAGAAGAGTATCTACATATTAACATTTATGGGATAGCTCTCTAAAATTGTTCTTAACAGAGCTTATCGAAATAAAACTAAAACCTTGGTAAACATTAGTCATGTTAATATAAATTGTTGGTTTGAAGGTTTTATCTGAATTTGTGTGCCTCGTACACCCCTATGGACAGTCTAGACAAAAAAGGAAATAACGTCAGCAAGAGAAAGCAGGCAGAGAAAATTTGCAAGAACAGGTGTGTTATTTTTCTACCAATCATCTGAATCCTATCGACCTTTTCTTCAATTTAAGCTATTCTGGTCTATTCTGCTTGCTGTTTATTCTCTGTGCTGGTGCATTTTCATTTCTGCTCTTTTATTGACTTTTGGTTCCCATTCTACTGAAGGTCACAGCTCCCCGGCTACCTTCTCCCACACCCCTAACAGGAGGTGCAGGAAGCTGGGTCTTCATACAC
Source organism: Neogale vison (assembly GCF_020171115.1). Lineage (NCBI taxonomy): Eukaryota > Metazoa > Chordata > Mammalia > Carnivora > Mustelidae > Neogale > Neogale vison. The sequence goes on along the minus strand of NC_058093.1, from coordinate 91,376,711 downwards.
AAAACTAAGAGAGAACACTAACCCAGTTATCCAAACAGTTGAGATAAAAGCATTTACGCATCTGAACCATCCATCTAATTGATTCTTTTTTCCACTTTACTTATCACATCTGTCCTGTGAATACTGTCAGTCACATTCCAGCTGAAGCCATAATTATGCCCATGAATGTTCACTCCATTCAGTCAAACAATCAATTTAACTGACTTTTCCCCCCACTGACTTGACTGGTCAGTGGGAGTGACAGATTAGTTGTTTCAGAGTCTTATAGAAACGGCCTTTGAAATTATGTTATAAAAGCATGTCTTAAGCCAGTTCTGGGTAGTTCTCTGATGCTTCTTGCATCCTGTGCACTTATTAAAGACTCTCTCCATGAAGGAGTGGCAGAGCAGCTTTAAAACAATTACAAGCATTTAAAAAGTAATTACCAGAGAATTCCAATGCAAACAAAATATCTATTTTGACTACCATGAACAACTCTGCACAAACACTTCTCTCTCCCTCTCTCTCTCTCTCTCTCTCTCTCTCTCTTTCTGTGTCACAGATGTAGCTATCCATTTCACAGAAGATTTAATTACAAATTTGTCTTCCTTATCTTCCAGGCCCACACTGCTGCTTGAGAAAAATAGAAATAACACAGGTAGTAGTGGCAGAAGAGTTAGGGTCCAGAGAGGTTGAGGATAAAGATTTAAGATCAAGGAAGAATTTTTTTCTTTTTTTTTAGTAGTAGGACACATGGCCTTGTAATCATTAACCTAAAAATGTGTTGTTTACAATTCATTAGTAGTTAATATATTCTGAGAAAGTCGAATCATCATAATATCACACATTGTTCCATTTGTTGCTATATGAGAAATATTTTTTAAGTAAATGACATTTCAGATTTAGTTTTTTGATTTACTGTCTTGTTTTGTTCTGTTTTGCTTATGGAAAGAAGTTATACCACCACCTTTTGGTATGTATCTCTATAAATATGGGTGTGCAAATATAATCTATCTGGTATGTACGCTGTTTTCTTAAATCCTAGCCTCTTGTGGAAGATAATCTCAAGACATGGGATTTTATGCATTTGTTAAATCCATGTGAACACCCAAGAATACTACAGTCGTCTGAACCTATGTTACCACATAGTATGGTAGCCTTTAGTCATATGTGGCTGTCGAGCACCTGAAATGTGTGGCAAGAGTTAGTTTAAAAAAAAAAAAAAAGAAGAAGAAAAAAAAAACTGCGAAGCATCTCATTAGTAATTTTACATAATGATTACCTGTGGAAATGATATTTCAGTTTTAGTGGGTTAAGTAAAATCCATTATTAATTTTAATGTCACCTATGCCTTTTTGCTTTGTCCTGTGAGAATTAGAAAATGTTAAATTTCTGACTGGTATTGTATTTCCATTTGCTAGCACTGCTCTAGATAAGGACAGGTTGCCCCAGGAATCTGTAAAGACAGAGAAGACACTACTCTATCTGCACATTTTGTCTTCAGTGGAGATGGAAGCGAGCAGTTCCAGGAGGAATGAAACTGATCTCTGACTGCATTCTTAATTAGCCTTGGAATTAGAAGACTTCTTTTTTTTTTTTTTTAAAGACTTTATTTATTTGACAGATAGAGATCGCAAGTAGGCAGAGAGGCAGACAGAGAGAGAGGAGGAAGCAGGCTCCCCGCTGAGCAGAGAGCCCGACGTGGGGCTCGATCTCAGAACCCTGGGATCATGACTGGAGCCGAAGACAGAGGCTTTAACCCACTGAGCCACCCAGGCCCCCTTCTTAAGTCCACAGTGGTGCCCACTGGCTAAATTTTTGGCAGACAAGTACTGCCATTTCAGCTCCAGCGAAAATTTGGTTGGAGGGAGTAGAGGAAGAGAAGAAACAAGAAAGAAGGTCAAAACATGGATGGAATTTCACCATTAACATAAAAAATAAACAATCGCCTAGTTCTGTACTATGTAGGTAGAACAAAGACAGTTAAGTAATTTGATACATTGTGTACTTTCTGGCAAAAAGCAATCTATATTTCCACTCATTTTCCTGGTAAGGACCCACAGAGGCAATGTTGTGGTTTAGCATAAACTAGTCTTTTGTTCTTGTAGCACATTTTTTTGGAAATTTTGTTTTTCTTTGCCAAGACTTTCTTCCCATTGATACCTTAATAAACAGAAGGCTTTCTACCACGATGTTTTTCTTTTTTTTACCCTAGTTGTCAGAGCTACAGCTATAGTCGTTGAGACTGTTATTCAGCAGCTAATTGTCTCAGTACAACCACTAATGTTCTGGGGGAGTTTACCATCCACAGAACAGAACAAAAAAGTACACCTGTGGAGTAGAAAACCAATGCCATTTATAAAAGTTTGCTGTAACAGTCATAGAACTTTACTTTAAAATACCTCATACAAAAACAGGCAGAAAATTACCATATCCAATCAGTCAAATTGAAAGCCTGGCTCCTGTCTAACAGTCCCTTGTTTGGGGACCACCTTCCATTCTTTTGAAACACATGGGAGCATGGCTGTCATGAAAATGTAATGCTTCTCCTTGAAATGCTAATCCTTGTTGCCATTTTATCATCCCAATGAACCTGAACCCTCTAACGGGAATTTTATGAAGATAATGACCTTCTTTGTGGTAGTGAGAGAGATGATCTCCTCTGAAATAGGTAAAACTCCAAATCCTTCCCAAGCATCACATATCTTGCTATGAGTCAGGCAATGACACAGGTGGTCAAATAAATGCAGAGAGAAAAGTCAACAAACAGGATTATTTCTGCTTCTGCATGCACATTGAGTCTGTACTGATACCAATATTTTCTGATCGAATAAATTCAATAAGCAATACTTTCACATAATTGTAACAGAGGGAGGGAGATTCAAAAACAAAAACAAAAACAAAAAACTTACTTTACTGGCTTATTATAAGTGGCACAACTTAAGAACAGGCAAATGGAAGAGGTGTATAGGGCAAGTGTGGGGGAAGGGAGACGTGTACGTCTCCATGCTCTCTCTATGTACATGGCTCTCTCAAAGCTTCTATGTGCTCACCAATCCAGAAACCCCTGAAGACAAATGTAGTACTTTTAGATATATTATTATATATTTTATGTTTTAGCTTAGTAATATTTTGAATCACTGTTTAAATCAGAATCTGCCACTATCTTCCATATCTCCACACTATCCCCAGCTTCAACCTACATACCATTTTAAGGGGCAGTCAGCAGTCATACCTCAAAGTACCTGAATTTCAGGACCGTCTTTGTCCTAGCAAAAAGCACATCCATCTCACCCTTTATCTTCTGAAATGTAGCATTTCATGTGGAGACTCAATGCAAGGAGATTATAAATTTCCCCCCATCTGGATTAGGAGATCACTTTTTATGCTTAGAACCCTGCATGATCTTGTTATTTTTCGAACTGGCTAGCCCTTGAACTAAGTTTCCCTCCAAGTAGGGACTATCTGACTGCATCAACAGTACCTAGGACACTACTTAGAATGTAGAGGATGATCAGTGTATTGCTGAACTTCTCACAAACAAATACTGGGCAAATTCAATTTTTGCCTCAGCAGGAAATTCTCCCATGCTCTCACGTCTGGTGCTTTGTTATTGTACTTCCAATAAAGCATTCAGTAGAAGTGCTTCATATGTGCATAAAATGTATGCCAATGGAACAAATGAACTTGGGAAGGATAGGGAAGAGAAAGAAACTATTTAATTAGTGCTGGTGAGTTCTTCCAATAAAGCACCTAATGTACATTTAGTCCCAGAGTAAGCAAGGAATGGAAGACATACCTTTGTGATTCCTGTAGTTTGCCTCAGTTTGCATTTGTCTTCCAGAAAGTGAACATCTTGGTATACAGGTTCTACTATTTAAATAGCTCTTTATTTATCTATCTGTCATCTAGTCAATCTGAGATAATAATCTGAGATAATGACCCATAGGAAACCCACCAGAAAGAAACAATGGCCTAATCCCATACATAGGAAAAACTGCCTGGCCATGAGTATTGAAAAATGGTTTTGATCCCAGTTGGTCATGTTTTTATGAAAGACTTAAGAGATATTCAAGAGTAATTGAAATGCACAAACTTCTACTTCCCCATAGTAATTAAGAACATGAAATTTTATATCAGATAGATCCAGAGTTGACACCTGGTTCTATCATAGATTAGCACTTAAATTGAAAAAGCTAAGTAATGTCTTAGGCTCCAGTTTTCCTATCTGCAAAATGAGATAATAAAGTTGTTGGGAAATCAGATGAAGAAGTGTATTCGGGGGATGGATCATTCCACAGATTTTTACTAAGTGTTCTACTATATGCTAGGCATAATAATGGCAATGCATTTAGCTACTAGTATTATTGTTTTTATTTCTAATTTTTTTGCTATCCTGCTTTCCTGACTTGCTGTCCTTGAAACCCACTAAGCCATTCTTTCTCTGGTGATCATCTTTCTACAAAATCCCATTATCTCAAAATGACACTAATTTTCTCAAGTTTGTACAGTATAAATAAACAGACTATTCTGATAATTGTGTTTAAATGCAAAAGGGGGATTTTGAATTTTGTAGTTATTAAGCATTCTCAACACACAAAATTGTTTAAATGTCATATGTATATCCTTTATGTCATATTCACCATAGTAGAACTTTTAAAATTATTTAAAAAATATTTTCTTCCTAAAATTCTGCAAATAAATAAATGAACAAACACCCATCATTAGAATTCTCATCTTTTGGCTGATATGAAATTCATTTCGTAATCTCTTTGGAATTTGTACATTATTGTTCTATAGGAATCAACATAAGAAAAGCATAGCTCTAAAGTAGACTTAGGGGGTGCCTTGGTGGCTCAGTGGGTTGGGTGTCTGCCTTCAGCTCAGGTCATGATCTCAGGGTCCTGAGATGGAGCCCCGCATCAGGCTTTCTGTTCCGTGGGAAGCCTGCTTCCCCCTCTCTGCCTGCCTCTCTGCCTACTTGTGATCTCTCTCCCTGTGTCAAATAAATAAATAAAAGCTTTAAAAAAAAACATAATAAAGTAGACTTAGGAGAAAAATGTTATTTTTTATTTAAGCCTTATATTAGTTATTTATGTAGTTCCGCACTATAATCAGATAAGGACGTTAATTTATTTCTCATTTATGAAGTATTAATATTTTTAAAACTTGAAATTTATCACTGGATGTAATAATGTATAAAATGTATTTGTAGATTAACTATATTTTAAAATTCTTAATTATAATTTTAAGTTGAGTAAATGGTCATTAAGTTGGGTAATGGCCATTTACAAAGGAATTGGTGATTGATACACAGTCATGTAAGTAAAGTTGCCATGTCCAATACTGCCCTAATAAGACATTTATCTTAGACCTGTGTGTCTAAAATAAATGTTTAATTTAGTGTAATGCCTCATGAAAGTCCTGTCCTCTGTTCTTAATATATATATATATGCACATATATATGTGTATGTGTATATATATATAATATATATATATATATTTTTCTTTTTTTGGAGAGCAGCTTTAGCACAGGAAGAACTATGCAAGATTCCTATAAATTCCCTGTAGCAATCATCTCTTATTTGCAATATTTCTAGTGTACATATTAGTTACTTTCCTATTCCAAAGACATTTTGACATATTTGCATTATCCCTTGCTGAACATGTGAAATTAACATAACATTTTTTAAATATCTTTTGGGGAAAATTATCTTTCATCTAAAGTTCAGGCATTTGGTCAAACGACATTCTACCTTATAGTCCAAAACGAACCCAATTTGAAGGTCAGTTTTTCCTTTATTTGTTAATAACAAAATAACTCATCCAGTTTATGGTTAAATCATTGAAATGAATCTCAATTATAGTTCTTCCAATTGGCTCACATTGCAAACATCTCATTTTCAAGAACTGTTATCCATAGAGGGTTCATCAGATGTTTGCATTCATGCTCGTTAACTTGGCAGATATCCTGATAGCACAAGGGAAAGGTAACACCCGAATAGAGGTTTATATGAAGTCATACTGACCCAGGTGTTTATTAAAAATGTGGTTTCTTCAGTCCAACATCAGAGGTGCTAGCTATAAATCTTTGAAGATAAAGCAACTAAATCTACATTTTACCTATTTCAAAAATATTTACTAAGGTTTAGATATTAGCATTTACTAATCATTTTCTTTTTTTTTCCAATTTATTTATTTTCAGAAAAACAGTATTCATTATTTTTTCACCACACCCAGTGCTCCATGCAAGCTGTGCCCTCTATAATACCCACCACCTGGTACCCCAATCTCCCACCCCCCCGCCACTTCAAACCCCTCAGATTGTTTTTCAGAGTCCATAGTCTCTCATGGTTCATCTCCCCTTCCAATTTACCCAAAAGCACATATCCTCCCCAATGTCCATAACCCTACCTCCCTTCTCCCAACCCCCCTCCCCCCAGCAACCCACAGTTTGTTTCGTGAGATTAAGAGTCACTTATGGTTTGTCTCCCTCCCTATCCCATCTTGTTTCATGGATTCTTCTCCTACTAAACATTTTCTTATGCACAAAGATGTAAGTGGTAAAGTCAATGGGTAGATCCCCATATTGAGCAATAACTACCATCAAAGAAGTTGAACATGTAACTAAGTGACCACTTATATTAGATCACATATTTTCAGTTCTGGAACAGAATTTCCAATTTCCAACATAGAAATTGGCTGAAAATATTACCTATCTGGGATAAATCTGTATTAATCATCATGGCAAAGTGTCTTCCTCAGGTAAAATAACAGAAACATTGAAAGCTGAGGAAAATGCCTATTTTAGTAAGTACAGGGGAAATAAATGTTTATAAAGCAAACAAGATTATAGATTAAGAGAACCCCTTTTTGAAAAGTGAGGGGTATGGCAAAGGAGAGCATTGGTGTGTGTGTGATAAGAACTTAAAATGGAATCTGCTCCCTGAATGTTAAGGAAGCTTAATGCAAACAACCAGGAAGTTGGAGAACCCAGAAGGAGAAACAGCCTTCCCCTGAATCATTTTCCAACACAGTACCTTCTCCACTGCTTCAGTAAATGTGCCCACAGCACAAAGCACTTCCTTTGAATCTCTGTGGAATCAGCCTTGCCTTGGACCATCAGCATCAGCCTCACATGGAAGTTTGTTAAATAAGCAAGATCTCAGATCCCATCCCAGACTGACTGATTCAAACCCACAAATAAACCAGCTGCCCACATGATTCACATTTCCATAAAAACCTATGAGGCACAGACCTGAAAAATTTTCAGTTCAAATATTAAGAAACGATATCTGACTTCTCCTTTTTTCACTGACCTTTCTCTCTTCCTAGCATGCCCTCCTAATCCTTCTTTTTGTTTTCAATCCCACCATTTTGTATAAAGCTTTCCTCAGGCACCAGATAAGAGGAATTCCTCTCTCCTAGGAATCTATATAAATTTTAATTAGACACTTCTACATTAGTTTCTATTTATCTTTTCTAATTGAGAAAAAATATGATGTTTATGTACATTTGTATCCTCAGCACTCAGCAGTGTGCCTGTCTTATTTTTTGTTTATTTTTTAAGCACCTATGTACAGTAGAAATGTTCTAGACTTAGCAATTGTGCTAAATGATGAACCATACATATCATTGTCTGTATAACAAAGAAACAAAATTTGAAATTTTCAAGCATGAATGTGGAGAAGAAAGAGTGAAGTCCAAGGCAACTGTGAGTTTGGCTCAGAATATCTATTCTAATTTTCTTCTAGTGTGGCTTTCCTTTCCTGTGGGGAGCAAAAGGCTAAAAACAAAAACTTCTCCAATTCTTTTTCAGCTGGTGATCCAAGTTTGTTTCAGATTCCACATCAGATGCAATCACACGAGATCTGAAATTGGAATTGAGATGAGTGGGGGATTGAGCATGTGTTTTATCAATGTAGATTACAGTAAATATGGCATGGTTCTGGAACAAACTCCGTCTATAAGGCTTGTTGATTTAGCAGAAATGGCTCCTTGATAGTAGAAAATGTGGCACAATAGGGGACCCTGAAGATATAATGGCAGCATCCTGATTTTTGCACATGAGGTTTCCTGAGTGCAGCACAGTGATTCTGTTCTGGAACCAGTTACTGTAGCTAATTTAGCAACTCAGACGAAAGCAGTCTTATGTTTTTGTAAGTAACAAGGGATGTCCCCTGATTTTACAAGTAGTTTCCCAACCATAGCAAGAGAAGCAACTCCTTCGGCAGTTTGATTCTGTAATATAGATTTGAGAATAGATTCTGGAATCTCATTCTGCAGATTTTTTATTCAATTATCTTAATAAGTCTAGAAGCCATCTGACATGCAGTAATAAATCCTTTTATTCAAAATAGCTAACATGGAGAGGCACCTGGCTGGTTAAGTTGGTATAACATGTGACTCTGGATCTTGGGGTGGTGAGTTCAAGTCCCACTCCTAGAGATTATTTAAAATGTATGGATAGATTATTCAAAAAAATTTTTTTTTAAATCTTTAAAAAGTATTGTCTAGAAGGGCCTGGATGACTGAGTCAGTTAAGCATATGCCTTCAGCTCAGGTCATGATCCCAGGGTTCTGGGATCAAGCCCCACATTGGGCTCCCTGCTCAGCGGGGAGCCTGCCTCTCTCTCTCTCTATCTGCCTCTCCCCCAGTTCATGATCTCTCTCACACTTCTCTCTCTCTCTCTCTCAAAAATAAATAAATAAAATCTTAAAAAAAAAAAAGTATTGTCTAAAGTGGAATCTGTTCCCTGAAGAATACTGACTGATATGAAACTTCAAAGAGAATGCACAGAATACATTAAAGGGTAATTATTAAAGGCTCCTTTTAAAGTAAATCAAGTATTTGAGTCGAATAATATATGACCCTGATATAGGTGTAGTGTGATCTCTTTCTGTTTCACTTCTAGCTAATTTCTTCTCCCTTCTTTCTATTCTTAACCTGTTGTCTTGCTTTTCAGAGCATATGTATTTCACCTCCTTGGTTAAATTTATTCCTAAGTATTTTATTCTTTTTGATTAATTGTAAATAAGATTATTTTCCAAATTTCTCTTTCTGATAGTTTATTATTTGTGTAAAAACACACAGCAGATTTTTGCGTATTCATTTTGTAAAATATATAATGTAAAAAAAACCTACCACATTTATGTACATTTGTATCTTTAGCATTCATCAATGTGATTGTCTTATAATTGATAATTTGTAGAATTTTATGGATTATAAAAATCTAGATGATCTAGAAGTTAACTGATATGGTAAAAAATAGCAAACTGTCATAAAGGCAGGATTATGATGACAAATATAGAAGCTTATTGCAAATACTAACTCAATCAACACTAACTATTAACAAAATTATATCATGATGATGATTGCTCTGTTTTCATTTCTAGTGATACAGCTGTTAATTGTTCACAGGCATTTTAAGCTGGTATATGAACTAATAGAAGAACTCCAAAGAATTAGACTAAATTTCAATTTTTTCACACTCTTTAGTTTGTATATGCAAGGTAAAAAGGAAATTATACTTTAGAATAAAGAAATCAAGCCATATATGTCTGAAATGGAAATAATTTGCTTTTATTTAAAAATATTTATTTTTCCCTTCTTTTCTCATTAGGTCTCCTATATAACTGGCACTGTGGTTAATATCTCTTTTATAAAATTATACAGCAAAAAATTTTAAATTTTTTAGTAACTGAAAACTTGGAGATGAAATAACTTTTGTCTATGTTACAAATTTTATTCTAAATAACATAAGAGCTTATGCACAAAGTACTATAAAATTTCAAATTTCCTTTTTTTTAAGATTTTATTTATTTATTTTACAGAGAGAGAAAGATATCACAAGTAGGTGGAGAGGCAGGCAGAGAAAGAGAGAGGAGGAAGAAGATTCCCCACTGAGCAGAAAGCCCAATGCGGGGCTTGATCCCAGGACCCCAGGATCATGACCTGAGCCAAAGGTAGAGGCTTTAACCCACTGAGCCACCCAGGCGCCCCTCAAATTTCCTTTTGAGGATTCTTTCTCAGGAAAGTAATTATATTAAAGCAAAATAGTCACTTAAAAGGACCAGCCATTGGATTAAAAGTGACTTTCATTGTTGTTTTCTTTGTTTTAGTCTCTACAATAAACAAACATTTCTTTTTCTAATAACATGTTTTAAATGGAATGCAAGAAAAAGTATTATCTAAACAACAGGTAATATTCATTAGACAATACAATGTGCAATAAAGATAGTTTTGAGCTATGGCTACACAGTCTATGAATGCGATTATTTTGCCTCTTTAATGGCAAACTCAGATAAATGTAGAATTAGTAGGTACTTTGTCAAACCATGTTAAATCTAACCAGTTTAACTGGCTTATTTTTACTCTATTTGGTTCGACAGCATTTTTAGCTTACTTCTTAAAAATCTTTAAATGTACAGGATGAAAAAAAAAATAGTACCAAAGGGCTTATATAAACTCCATTACCTCACCTTACTTTTCCCACCAATCTCTACCTCCTCATTTCTGTTTTAATCTTTGTTGGTTATTGCAATAATTTTAAAGTGTTGGTTTACACTATTATTTCCTAACTTAGATAAAAACCTCCTGCTACATAAGGTGATAATTTAAGTTATATTATGTCTCTCTTTCAGTTTATTCCCTCCTCTTTCTCATTTATAGTTTGTCTAAGGTCTTATATAATCGAACTCTACTGCATGTTTCATTCACATTCAGTATTATCATTTGGCTTCCTACTATATCAAATGAAAATATTAGAACCCTTATATTTCCTTATTTCCTTCAATTGCTAGGTTTTTTTTTTTTTTAAGATTGTTTATTTTTTAGAGAAAGAATGAGAGCACGCATGCATGAGTGAACACGGAGAGGGGGGCAGAAAGAGTTTTAACATTGTAGATTCTGAGGACAGGACCCTGAGGTCAAGTCCTGAGGGGAAACCAGGAGTCCAACCAGGGGAAACCAAGGGAAACCACTGCACCAACCAGGAGCCCATTCATTTGCTAGCTTTTATGAGATGGACCAGTTCTTTTTCATTTTCAAAGTTTGTATATTTTGTGTGTGTGTATTTAATATTTTTCCATGTCTATGTTTCTTTTGACCAAACTTTTAGAGTTTTGTCTATTTTATTAGTATTTACAAGAACTTGCTTTTGGATTTGTTCGCCCCTTTATGGTGTGTCTTTGTTGGTTTTTGTAGCATTCTTCCCTTTGATGATAGTAATTTGGATTTTTCTTTTTTTTAGTTGTATTCTGTTTACTATAAAATTTTTCCTTCTTTTCAGGTTATTTTCTTTCTTTGGCTGGTTTATACAGGTTTTTCTAACTTATTCTGCTTGTGATCCTTTGATATCCATTCATTTATAAGAATGAGAATCATGTTATGAATGCTGATATTCTCCTACCACCAGCCCTAATGTGAGGTACCTGGATCCGTACTCTTGTTAAATCTCTCCTCTGAATAAGATGGGGAAATGCCATATGCATGGGCAGGATTTGATAACCAGCACGAGTTCAGCAGATGGAGAACTAGTTATTGTACTACTTTCTTCCAAAATTCTAGAATAAAGAGAATTTTGTTTTTTGATGTCTATGCTAACAGTGGGAACCCTAGTTCACAAGGTTAGCTAAATCTGTTTAGTGTAATGTCTCCAGTTTTTGATTAGGAGTAGACACCAGGATGCTGGACACTTTTAGTGGAATTATCAGGGGGTTGGGGAGGAATGGTGAAGGTTAGGAGAGGAAAGCCCCAAAGCAGCTGCATCGTGGGCAGCTTTCCAGGGAAACTTCCTTTCTTCAGTCCCTTTCTCACCCCATCGCCCTGCACTGTGAATACCAAGACTGACGTGTTTCTAAAGTTCATTCATTGGAGCCTCTCCCACAATATTCTAGCAGGCATGTCATTGATCTTACTCTATCTTTTTTTTAATTTATTATCAGGCTTATATCAACTTTGTTGCCTTTCTCAGTTGTGTGGAATGTACTCATGGGCTTCTCTTGTTCTTTTTGCTGCTGACTATGGGTTTATTTTGTCTTCCCATTTGCTATTGTATCTTAAGAATTATGTCCAAGTTTATAGTTTAAAATGATCTTTAATCTATAATGCTATTAAGAATCTAAATGAGATCTGGAACTCCATGGAAAAAAAAATCTTCCACATCTTTAATATAGTACACCATAACTAACAACAGCAATATAATAATTTCCATATACAAAAATGTAGGTCAGTTTGTACTCCCCCAAAGTTGGGCTGAGTGGCTTTCCTTCTGTTTCTCTAGGGTGACTATATGATTTTCATGTGATCATTATGTTGATAAAAATGCAAGTGTTTAAAAAGCTTGTAAAATTTTGCCCCACTGTATCTTAGGGACATACACTTAAGCATTCAATATTTAAAATATATTGTTAAAAAGAAAATAAAATATATTAGAATATATTAACTATAGCAGTAGTAGTAACATTGTCTTGCATGTGTTTAGGATGCCAAAGGATGGTATGTTTCACATGCCCTAGGTTATTTAATGTCAACAACACCCCAACTACTATGTGGTAGGTAAAATATCTTACCTCTTTTTACAAATGAGGAAACTGAGACTCAGTCTTATTAAGTAATTGTATCTGTTAAGCCTCAGGTGGTAGGGGCTCCTCAATTCCACAACTTTGATAGCTATGGGGAAAAAAGGCTCTGAGGCTCAAGGTGACTCTTGAAAGCTTTTACAACCAGGCTGAAGGAACAGACATAGGGCAGAGGGAGTCTGGCTATGACCACCATCCAGCCAAGTCCCAGAAGAAGCAGCAAGTCTTCATCCAAGTTCACAAGTATGTCATGCAACAGATAACTCATGGCCTGAACAGACCATCCCACTTTTAGACATATTAAAACTGATCATGCAAACCTTCTGAGCAAAACAATAGGCTAGAGAGACTGAACACACCCAACCCTGACTTCTCTGAACATAGGGACTGACACAATCACAGACCCCAATCTAGAAGCAAATGATACCAAGCTATTCTGAACACACTGACTGTCCAATCTGCATCCATATCTAGCACCTAGCCCTTTAGAAGCTTCCTGTCTTGATAAGGCCTAGGCTTCCAAACAATAACAGCAGCAACACATAATCTGATGTGACATCACCTGCCATGTGTAGATGATTCTCTTTTCTGCTGTATAACATATCTAGGCTCATCTGGGCAGTTTCATGTACTTACTCAAGCCAGTACTCAATAATCACTTGAAAAGGACAACTTCAAATTTATGGTCTCATGACAGATGACAACGGATCATGATTTTACTTTTAATTATGTATGCATTTCTGAAAATTAATTACATAATTTATTAGAAATTAACCTTATGTTTTCTAAAATAAATTACCTGTCATATTTTGAAGTTAACCCATCTACATGATGCCTGAATTGATGTAAGAATTTTATTAATTTTAACTCTGTTACAAGAGCAGATATTTTTCTAGTAGAATCTGCTTATGCAGATTTTATTTATTTATTTGAGAGAGAGAGAATGAGGGAGAGAGAAAGCACAGGAGGCGAAAGGGTCAGAGGGAGAAGCAGACTCCCCACAAAGCAGGAAGCCGGATGTGGACTTGATCCCAGGACTTCAGGATCATGACCTGAGCTAAAAGCAGTCGCCCAACCAACTGAGCCACCCAGGTGCCCCGCTTATATCCTTTAAAACATGCACTTAATCATGTGTTGCTCTCTTATATTTTTATTATTTCATGTTGAGAAAAAGTATAAATTACATTTAAAGTATGGAATACAACTGAATAATAAAAAGGAATGAACCACTGATACACAGAGAAGCTTGGGTGGATCTCAAGTGTATTAGGCTCAGGATAATGAAGCCAAACCCAAAGGGTCACATAATGCATAATATCATTTATATTTTAATATTGAAATGGCAAAATTATAGGGATAGAAAATGATTAGTACATGACAGGTGTTAGGCATGGTGGGAAGAGGGGTAGTATTTTTTTTCTAAAGATTTTATTTATTTGACAGAGAGAAAGAGACAGTGAGAGCAGGAACACAAGCAGGGGGAGTGGAAGAGGGAAAGCAGGCTTTCTGCCAAGCAGGGAACCCCATGTGTGGCTTGATCTCAGAACCCTGGGATTATGACCTGAGCTGAAGGCAGATGCTTAACGACTGAGCCACCCAGGTGCCCCAAGGCAGGATAGTATTATAAAATCTTTGCACAAGGGAACTTCATAGTGATAGTGATGATTAATTTTGTGTCTTGATTATTTTGGGGTTATAGGATCTACAAGTGATCAAATGACATAGAACTTTATACACATATCATGCCAATACCATTTTTTTGCATTATAATTAAGTAAGATGTCAGCATTGGAAAAAAATAGGCTAAGAGCACACAGAACTCTTTTGTACTATCTTTAGAACTTCCTATAAGTCTATAATTACTCAAAAGAGGTTTAAAATTTTTTTAAAAAAAGACAACTGAAATAAATATTTAAATAGAAAAAATGCATTATGTTTAGAAAAAAAGCTTTGCTAGTACCGTGTATGTTTCCTTGGTACAACTGCTAGAGAGACAGCATAACTTACTGTTTCAACAAGGATTCTTGAGGCAGATCACAAATTTTATGAATTTGTGAAAATTAGGTAACCTGTCTCTGTTTCCTCATCTTTAAGATTTACATAATATTAGTCCCTACCTGATAGGGTTGATATGAGGATTACAAGTGCTTTGATTTGTAAGGCATTTAAACAGTGCTAAGAATAATAAGGGACTTGTAAAGTAAATAAAAATACAGATAAGAGTATTGTTACTATAAGGGCTTAAGTAATTTGCACAATGAATATGCATTAATTTTCTATCATAGTGTAGACACTATTTAAAGTGCTGAAGACAGGGCTGTGAAAATAAATAAGTAAATAAAGCCCCTGACCTCATCCTGGAGTTTACATTTCAGAAAAAAAGAAGAAAATAAATTAATATGTGATATAATAGCAACTAAAGCTAAAATAGAAGAAGAAGTACAAAAGAAAACTGTCCCAATGTTAGAGAGTTTGGATACAGCGGTCGGGGAAGTGTCCTCTAAGGAAGAGACATATGAGCTGAGATGTGAAGCAAATGAGGGGGAAAGGACCACGGCAGCAACATGTTTGATATGTCCTGGGAACACCATGGAGTACAGTGCAGCTGATAAGGTGTAAAAGAGGCTGAAGTGATAAAAGAGATGTAGTCAGCCCCAAACCATTGAGGCTTTATAGGCCATGACATAGACATTGGATTTTATTCTGAAATAGGAAGTCATTGGAACACCTTAAGCAGGGAAATGAAATGACTTCATATGCATTTTGAAAGAAGCATACTATACACTTATCATCAACAGATTTTAAGGGAACAAGAGCAAGAGAAGGCAAATGAATTTGTTTCCTATTGTCAATATAAAAATTGTCAAAAGTTGTCACCTGAAAATGACAAAAATTAATTCTCTCATGGTTCTAGAGATGAGAAGTCCAAAATCAGTTTCATGGTTCTAATATCATGAGGTTGTTGGTATTCCTTGGCTTGTGATCCCTTTCCTCCCATCAATCCCAACTGTCGCTTCCATTGTCTTCTACTTCCTTTTTCGACCTCCCTGATTCCCTCTTATAAGGAACCTTGTGATTATAGTTAGGTTTCTACTGGGTGATTCAAGAGACTCTTCCCTTCTCAAGATCCTTAATTCAATAACATCTGCAAAGTCCCTTTTGGCATATAAGGTGAATATTCACATGTTCTAGGAATAAGGACATGGTTATCTTTGGCACTATTATGCAGACTACCACAGCACAATTTTAAGAAAGCTAGAGCTGAAGTCCAAGTCAAACCTATATTTGTAGATTGCTTAGATTAAAAGAAAGTAGAGGAGGTGGGGGCCTATTCCAGATAAATTATTTTTGGAATGTGGAGTAGTATTTGTTGGTCAATTGGATATAGACATTTGATGGGGTGTTACAGAGGAATCAGGATTATGCCAAAGTTACTAACCTAAGCAAATGAGTGACTGTAGGTGCTATTAAATGAGAAGGGGGGTAATAATCTCTTGAATTATCAGAATAATAAAAAATGTGGGTCCAAACAGTGGTGGGGGGAAAATTAGCAAGTTGATGTAATCTTTGCCAGATAAGTAACAGTGACTGGAGTGACAACGGGCACCTACTCTGAGAAAAGGCAGCAAGATCACAATGCGAAATCACTGGTCCACAGGATCTGGATTATTTTGGGGGAGATGGGGGGGGGAGAGGATAAAAAGCAGTGGTCTAGAAGAGGCAGTGAGAAGCATCTGAGACTAAACTCAACCTCTGCTGATAAGACATATATGAGCTAAAGAATAGCCATCACTTGAGAGGGATGTATAGGACCAGGGTCCTTGGTTCCTGATTTCAGTAAGAGCAAAAATATGGGGGTGCTTGGGTGGCTCAGTTGGTTAAATGGCTACCTTCAGCTCAGGTCATGATCCCAGGGTCCCTGCTCAGTGGAGCGCCTGCTTCTCCCTCCCCCTCTGCCGGCTGCTCCCTCTGCTTGTGCTCTCTCCCTCTCTCTCTCTCTCCATCAAATAAATAAATAAAATATTTTTTTAAAAATAAGAACAAAAACATGAAGGAATGAAGAAGAGATTGAATATTCTGTGGATGCCCCCCATGGCAGATGGGAGTAACCCCTCTATACATACACACACACACACACACTTACACAAACACCCCTAAAATTTGTTTGAATGCCAAGACTATAATGCTACACATGAGCCAATTCATTCATGTTCATTAGGACTTTCTGGAGAGAGCAAAATAGGTACCCAAGATCCTTAACAGCTTAAGTGGAGAGAGAAGTGATGGCATTTATATAACCCGTGAAAATGGGTGGCGCTGGTGGGTGGCAGCTCCCAAGCCTGGGCTGAGATTTGCATGGCTTGAACTTCCATGCTGGTGTAAGTGGGCTTTTCTATAGTTTTGGACTATATATAGTTTTGTCAGATATGGCACAAAAGGAGAAGGCAGGGGTGTCAGATCTGTAAGCTGTCAGCAATAAAACATTAGCAATGAAGTTAGACTTTCGTTTCATGAAAGATAGAGGGAATTTTGCCAATGACAGGCCATGGGTTCCATAGGACACGTGGAATGTTTACTGCCAGGGTCTGATTGGTGATAGCTTGAGTCAATTTAAGCGATATATAGGCAGAGCCAAAAAGATAATAGTGACCTGAAAAGTCTGAGCTTCTTGTGGTAATTGTAGTAAATTGGGAGGCAGAGGATGTTGAAACTAGTCCTAATTATGGCCTCCACTTGGGAATAATAGAAACAAGTGCCGTGTAACCAGTACAATTAAAATGACATTTTTTTCCAAAAATAATTTTTTAAATCCTAAACAGCCTACCCAGCTATATAATTCCCCCCTTTTGATTTAGGATCAGAGAGATTATTTAGCCAAACTTTTATAGCTGGTAAATGTCAGCTTTGGGAATCCAAACCCAGAGTGTGTGATTTTAGAGCCTATTCCTTTACAGTCAGGCCAGGCTACTTCCTTCAGATGGGAGTAGCTAAAATCCACCATAGTAATTTCATTCACTTAGCAGAGAGGCATCTAGGTTGAACAATTTGCTAATACTGATTTGATTCACCCAGGAAATTCTAGCCTGAAGAGCTCAATATATTTTCAAAACGTTTCTTGTTGCTCTCTGACTGATGCCGAAATATCTGAATTAAAAGCAAAAAATGCAATCACAATCCATCATCCCCAGATAGTCTTGTGTCATGTAACTACTGACTTTGACAACTACCAGATCCACTCTTTGGATGGGTTCCTCCTCTAATTATATATACAAAGCCAAGAGCTGATAGTTAATCCCTCACTGCTTTCTATTGAAGGTTCCATTCTACAGTGATTTATCACATATCAATTTTAATTCCTGTTGAACCAAAACTTGTCATGCACGATTTCTATTCTGTTGTATTTTTTGGTGAAAGAAAAATGCTTCTAAACACCTTTATTTAATTTAATTTTTTTCTTTTTAGTTGTAAACATGAGAAGATGGATGTTGGTTGATTCTGGGGCTAAGAGTGAAGGCCTATTAAGCTCCATATGGAATCAGTAACCCTGTCTCCGATGATGTATGAATTGTTATGGTTTTGAGTTGACATCTTCCTGAATCTGAATGAGCTGTAGTGCTATGTATACTGTCACTTTTAAGAACAGGTTTCATACATCTGAACCCATACACTGAACAAATGGATAAAAAGAGTTCTATAAAAGCAGTGTAATATGGGACTTTGTCCCATAAAGCTATCAGGAAAAAGCCTGAGGATCATGTCCTATATTTAACACAGTTTAATTTTTTTCTCTCCAATGTAAAAAACAGTCATTTATTAATAAATACATTCAGATAAAAGCGTAGATAATGTGAAGTCCCCACAAAATTATTTAGTGAATATTGAGGGAGTAGTTTTAAGAATTATGGATAGAGATTTTTAAAAAGAAAGTTGCTCAAAGTGATGGTATGTGTTAGATTAGAAAGCTAATTGTACTTAAAAATCAAACAATGGACAGAAATATTTACATGTGCTTCTTCAACTAGACTGAGATCTTCTTAAAGTTTATGGCTGTATCTACTTCATTTCTTTGTTTTCTCTACAAATCTTTTGTGATTAATTAAAGATAATAATGAGTATTTTCATAATTTGATACATTTGACAAAGAATATTCATCTCTACTATCTCATACTGGAAAGAATGATTATGATCTTTACCTAATAGCTTAAATCACGAAGGCTCAGAAATTAATATATTTGGCCAAACTCACACAGCAATCTGAGACAGTTACACACATCATTTACTCCAAATTCTTTTCTTCTATGTCATTCTGTGAATTACAGAAACTTAAATGTTTTATTAAATATAGATATGTCACTGCTAGCACATAAAGCAAGCACTTAGTAAATATTATTGTGTGATTACAGAATATTTTATGTTTTGATTAACCAAAGATAATATATCAATGAAGAATGTATAATCCTTTAAAGAGACAAGGGGAAAAAGACACCTCAAAGTCATTTCATATACTGGTACATTTTAAATTTATAATCATACAGCATATAAATTTTATGATTCATTGATCACATTTATATTTTAAACTTCCCAACCGGAATTATCGACACCAAGTCTTCTTTTTCTTTAATCTCATTAACAATGCCAAGAGCCATGCACTATACACAGTAAGTGCTTGTTGTAAGAGAACATTCAGATTCAGGGCCAACTCTGTCAGTTCAAATACACTAACGGATATCGACCTAAAGCAATTTCATTAGGATATAATGATGATGCACAATGCCATGAAAATTTCACTTTTCTGCCCTGAATAGATTGAGATTAGCCCAGAAACTAAAAAATAAAGATAAAAAAATTTTGGTAGGCCAACAGAATTTTTGTGGTTTAATTGAGAAACATTTAAGAACAATGAGATACAACTTAAATCTGGACTTGTTGATTCTCCAGAATACTGAAAAACCTGGCCCTCCATTAGCGAAGGGCAATACCTAGTGGGTCATGAAAAGCAGCTCTCTCCTGTAGGCAATTCCTTTACCCTCCTATTTGCTACTTTCCCTGACTGGCCTGGCACTTGGTCTTTGTAGTCACCTGAGTTTGTAACTTTATGCAAGGGGCATTGCTCCTTGATTCAAACTTAAAAGAGAGGGATGTGATAAGAGGAAAAAATCACGAGACTAGTTTACTTTTTTTAATTTTAAAAACTGAAGCCAATATCTCAATAAGAATATAATTTTATTTCATTCTATCCATTTTCATGCTGTTTTCTAAGGTATCAAAATCTCATCTGCCTTTTCCCTCCTCCCAGGAAATCAGTACGATGATCCTTACCGAGATCTGTGTAAAGTACTAACATTTATTGTTAAATAAACGGAATTGCAAAGAACAAGCACAAGTAAATTATTTTGCAGAGATAACCCACACATGTCCTCAAATTTTCTTAAAAATCACTAACAGACTCCTCCAAAGAAATGCATATGTTATTTTACCCCTCTTCTTTCCAATGTTTGTTGCAAGATAGTAAATGAACTATCAGTGCTAAAGTTAGCATAATTTTAATTATTTGTTTAAACTTAAATTAAAAAAATTAAAATAGTGGATTATTATTCTTAGTGAAACAAACTGAACATTTACATCAGTGGTTTACAACAGTTTACGACTGTTCAACTCATATCTCAAATTGCATGTAATGCTTTATAGAATCTGGAACTTATTTAACAAGTGTTCTTAAGATTGTAAACAGAAAATATTATCTTAAAACTTTTCCCATAGGCAGTAAAAACCTTAAGGCTTGACTTATAAAAAATGTGTAAACCCTCAAAAGATTAGGCTAAGCTTTCATTCGTTTTACCCCCATTAACGACAGAGTCTGTTCAACTGCAGAAAGCATGAGCAACTAGAATGCAGTTTTTGACTCTATGAGGACACAAGATGTATTATGAGAGGTGTATTAAGAAAATGGGATTGCCACAATATTAAAGAAAAAGTTTATTACAAATAATTGCTTGCTCTGTTTATGCTCCTTCTGTAGAACTAGGATAAGCAATTTAGGTTACAGAGATTTATAACAGTTTTCATGAAGATGTATGAAATCCCAAACTCACAAGCTTTTTTAATCCACCTATAAATCATTTTATACATTTAATTTCTCCCTGTATAAATTTTATGGGACCATATACAGGCAGAAAGTTTAAATTACTACATGCTTTCTGAAGAGGGAGATATCTCTGGGATTTTTTCCCCACATGTTTCTTATCTAATACATGATATAAATTCCAAGGGTTTAGTTGTAAATAGTTAGCAAATACCATTTTATTGCTCAAACATCTGCAGTCCTGTGAGGTATGAGACAATCTATTTTTGAGATAGAACTACCTCAAAGTTGGTTTTTTCTCTACTACATGAGAGACTAATAGTAACATTCCATAAATCTCAAGAATAATAAGTTCTAATCCCACATCAAACTAATATATTATTATTATAAGGATTTGATCTACAGGTGGGATATAACCGACTTTCAACTTGTATACTTGAATTCAAAGCATTATTAGATCTATGATATGGTGTATTGCTAGACATAGAAATAGTGGTTCCAATTTACTGAAAACTTTTAGATGGTTTTTTCACCACAGTTTGCAAAAGGGAAGTCATAGGATCCTAGGATATTGTGACAGGTCCTAACTGGGCTTAAGGAGAAGCGTTTTCACAGTCAGATTTTCCTATTCTTTGAACTCATGTTAGGCTCCTGAGAAGCTGCCCTATTATTTTACTACTGAGAGTTCCAGAAGTACTTAACCTAATTTTATGGAGCTATTTGACTCATTCTATGTGAAAGTCTGCCTATTTATGACTTGATATGAAATGCATAAATTGGGCAAAAATAGTGTATTTTTCTTATGCTGATTTGGGGTGGATTTTTTTGGGGGGGAGGGTAAGGAGGTGATGACAGACTTGATTAAGTATAGCATGTGCATTTCTGGCTCTTTTTCAAACAAGTATTTTGACTCTCTCTTTGACCAAACATTAATAATTAGAGTAAAACTGAAAATCAAATTTTAACTCTGTGGGAAACCCCACGGATTTGACTCACCTTCCAAGGTAATGAATCCAGTGTGTACAGTTTTGTTCAGATGAGCTCACTGAAATGGGACTTTGATTTAGCTGGTGTCCTGTGCTTTCCCCAACAATGAGACCTGCTTTGGAAAATGCAATTTCCTTTTGGCACAATTTCAGTTCCTTATAGGGGATCTGTCTCCATTCATTTCTTCTACCTTTTCTCAAGGGAAGCAAAGCTTTTGCATTGTGAACATTTTAATTTGTGAAGAATAGCATGTCTATTCATGCAGATATACAAATTAGAAAAGTACTAACTTTTATATCTGACTGCACTAAGAAAAAAGTTATTTTATCTAAATATTAAAATAGCCATTGCAATGACATAAAGACTTTAAAAATCATTTTATGTTTCTACTTTAAATTAGGTGAGTTTAATCAAATATATATGAGTTGGAATGTAAATTTTTGATTTTAAAACATCTTTTAAGAATGATTTATGACCACAGAGACTTTTTGCTATCTCTGCCTTAAATATTTCCCAACATATAAATTATTTAACGAATTTGACTGATATTGACCAAGCTTTTTGTAGATTTATGGCATATCTATGGCTTGGAGTATAAAGCCTTATTAAGCCTACCTCTTAAAATATGAAGTGGCATTGACTATTGCTCATAAAGTAATAAAGTTTAATTAACTTGAGAGGTCAGTAAAACTTTTGGAAACTCCTTTAAAAAGAATATACTAGAATTACTTTATGCATGCACGTTTGAGTCTGTGTGTGCCCATTTTTAAGCACACTTCTATGCTTCAACTGGATGCTTTAGTAAGACCAGGAGTTTAAAAATTCGTTTAGCTATGGAGCTGCCTTAAGCAAGTCATTTAATCATTATTAACATGACCTTAAAAAATGAGGACACTAGTTTCTAAGTTTTCATTAGACTCCAAAATTCTGTGAACCTATTTACTTTAAGTTTCCCCAATTTACTGAGCAATAGGATCATCAAGAAACTTTATTAAAACACAGATTTTTGGGTCCTGCCCCAGAATTTTTGATACAGTAGTTCTGAAGATTAGCCCATGAATGTGCATTTCTAAGTCTCCAAGGTGATGCTGGTGTAGATGTAGGAATCCTGTTTACAGAAACTAATGCTCTAAGCATCTGTCTAAAGTGTTAGTTTATCAACACACCAGACTTTTATAATTGTGAACTTAAGAACAGGTGAATTTACCTTATTTCAGGTAGGTAAAGGACAAGTTAGTGGGGCCTGCTTTTTGTAAGCAATACTTACGAGCTAAATATATCTTCAAAAGTATCTCCTATATATGAGGGATCTTATTGTGAATTTGAACACTGATCTATATATTCTTAGTAGCCCAGTAGAAAATGATATTAAATTAAAGATTAGAAATAAAAATAGGTAGATAGGTGTGTAGGTAAATAAATAGCAGATCCTTCATGTAATCACTGGATATATTAGGGACTCTAAAGAAAACTCAATTTTATTTAAGACACTATAAATAAAATCAGTGAGTTAAGCACCACTTCATTACTGTAATTCAGCTTACCTGTTGGGACATTCAGACACAAGTAGTTAGTTATGCGTGCTAAAATGATACCATTGTTGGTTATCAACTTGCATTTGAAAGCAATAAGTTAACAAACTTGTATTATGTTTATAGTTGTCATCAAATATAACAGGCAACATTAATCTAGAATTTAATTTTTTTGGATTTTAAATCCATTCTCCATTGCTACAGCAATTTATAGATTTTTTTCATACTTGACTTTACAGTTTATGCATGAAAAAACAATATGCTATAGTACTAAGGTAATTTTCTAGTTTATAGTTTTAGTATCATCCACTTATTTTCCTACATTTTACATATAAAAAAGTACTATACTACTAAATTTTTATTCAGTTTAGCAGAAACATGATGCCTCTAATATTTCCCTAACAAGATAATCAATTCAGCTAGAAACACCACCCACTATCAACAAAAGTGCTTCTTAGTTATATGCTAATATCTTATTAAAAACAATGACATTAATTAATCTAAATTTAACACTGATTAATTTTGAATGTGATGTTAGAGTAGCTTGGTTGCTCTAGGGATAAGACTAATGCAGAAAGAACTGAATTCTAACAGGATGAGAACCAGTTTTCAAACTCATAACAATTCTGTTTCAAGAAGCTGTTTCATTTCAATTCATAAAACACTTACTGAACATGTACATTTGCAAGGCCTTGAAAATACAAAGTTATTTCTAGTATGGTGAACTCAAAAAAAGATTACAATGTAGTAGGTAAAAGACAAAAGCAAAGAAACCTTGAAAATTCAGTGATGAAATGTAGTAACAAATTTATGTATATAGTAGAGGGATATCTCATAAGTGGATTATTGTCTGGACAGAGGAATGACATGCCTCACAAAAAAGACTGATAGTTAATCATGTTTTCAGTATTTTTTAACGTAATTTTGAGCTTTAAAAATTTTTTGTTGTTTCGGTTTTTTTTTTTGTTTTTTTTTGACTTTTTTGTTTGTTTGTTTGTTTGTTTTTTTTAAGATTTTATTTATTTACTTGACAGAGAGAGAGATCACAAGTAGACGGAGAGGCAGGCAGAGAGAGAGAGAGAGGGAGGCAGGCCCCCTGCCCAGCAGAGAGCCTGATGCGGGACTCGATCCTAGGACCCTGAGATCATGACCTGAGCCGAAGGCAGCGGCTTAACCCACTGAGTCACCCTAAACTCTACACCCATTGTGGGACTTGAAGTCACAATCCCAAGATCAAGACTTCCATGTTCTATCAACTGAGCTAGCCAGGTTCAAAAGCCAAGAACTGAAACCTGGGAACACCAACATTTAAGGACAGAATTACCAGTGGCTCCAAAGAGAAAGAGGAACATCCAGAGAGGGATCAGGGAAAGCTTGAAAAGAAAAGCCAAGATGGACAATTTTTGAATAAAAGAACTTCTCTTCCACTTATTTATTAGTTCAGTATATATTAAATAAGTATTTACTATATGCCAGTTACTATCCTGGGAATATATTGATGTACAAAATAAGTGTGATTCTAAACACATCATGAAGGTTTAAGTTCAATGGGAAGGAAGAACAGGTTTGTTTTTGTTTGGTTTTGTTTTTTTTGCAAAGTTGTAATAATAAAGAACAAGGTGCAGCACGAGCTCATAGGACCTATCTTGGGATTTATTTTGGGAAAGATCTGAAAGTTTCCTTCAGAGAACATTACTTTTAAGTCAAAGCCTTAAAGGATGAACAATGACCTACTCAGTAATAAGGACAGTAAATTTATTCCAGACAGATTGAGTGGCAGGTATGGAAACTCAAAAGTAAGGGAGATCATGGCATGTTTAGAAAACTAAAAATCTGTATAACTGGGAAATAGCATGGGTGGTTCAAATGGGATTGAAGTCGTCATCTTAATTGACTTGTGAGGAACATCTTTTGCTGGTGACCATTTTTTTCTTGGAACACCATCCTTCTTAGGTTCTCAGATATCATATCATTCTCATTTTCTCTCTCTCGGCACTATTATTTTCAATTATTTTAGTCATGTCTCCCTCCATTACACAACCTCTAAATCAGTCTTCACTAGATACAGCCTCTCTGCACAATCTCACCTACTCCCATCACTTTCCTTGGCATCTTCTTCAACATCATACAAACCTCCCATATATTTTACTTTAGCCCAGAGTTTTTTTCGGAGCTCTAGACACAATTATATCCCACTGCCAACTTGGCATCTCCCTTCAGATATCTGTCATCTCACACTGAACTTGTATAAAATGAACTGATCTTTTTTGCCAAATCTGGTTCACGGATCTTTTTTGCCAAATCACTACTCCTCATCTTAGGAGAGGCCCAGCCATTCAATCAGGCTGGAAACCCAGATATATGGCAGATATTCTTGATCCTACCATTTTCCTTAACTTATATCCAAGCTCGTAGGATAATTTACAAGAAAAGTAGTTTGAAATATTTGTTTCTCTATTTTTCTTTTCTGCCATTTGAAGCAAGTTTCTTTATTCTATCTCTAAGGAATGTTTGTTCCAGGACTGAGAGTATAATTTTTTCCAAGATGATGACTCTTTCTTTCTATGGTTAATGGCTTCATTGTGGTTTCAGACTAAAAAGAAAAGAACACTATCAAGGAGGTGACCAGTCTGAAAGTAGATATCCTTACCCTGGCCCTGAGGAGGACAGCAAAGAAGGTGGCATCCTATGTATGGTAAAAAAAACAAGAAGTGAAATTCTGGGTTTGGACAAGAATGGAAAATGGTCCTTGAGAATTAAAATTAGAGGTATTTATAAACACATGCTTGGGTGCAATTCTTGGTATACAAATTGAAGCATGCAAGAAATAGCCTCTCTATGTTATTATACCCTTCACAAATATCCATACAGCCTCTTATTGACAGGTTACCTCCAAGTCCAAGAGACTATGATGTAGCTCCCATATTGGAGTAAGAAGCTTTAATCTCTAGCCCTTTGCCATCAGTTCTCACATCCTCACTACACTCAATTTTCTCAACCAGTTTTAAGGTTTTGTAAAGTAAGGATAGAGTACGTGTAGGCACCTGTAATGTGCCAAGAAATGAGTGTCTCATTCTAGGAACACTCCTGAAAATATCATCAATTAAAGTGAGTTATTGTGGTTTGGATTTCATTTTGTGAGACTCCTCTGCAAGATAAATGGTCTTAGATGTCCTAGATGAACACATTTGCTTGTGGGTATATAAGGGGAGTTTCTCAATGCAAGAAAAGCTAGGTTATAAAAATATTTTTATCTTCTAATTTGAAGGCCCATATATAATCAGTCTTGAAATATTTATATCCTCCCAGTAACTGAGTGACCCAACCATCTGTCACTGAACACAGTCCTGCAATAATAATAAGCTAATGCTGATACAAGGAGAACTTGCATGTTTATAGATCCTTTAACTGTTGCTTTATTTACACTTGAGAGTTTTGGGAAACTGGAACTCTGATAGCATGTTATATATCTTTCCTCCTCTCCCTCCTCCTTCTTATTTTACTCATAGTTAAATTTGAATAACCCAGACCTAGAATAAAGGACAAATCTTGACCTTTTCTGTCTCTATCTATGTGACTTAGAATAAGTCACCTAATTATTTGAATTTTTTTTCTACTAAGTGGCAGATGATCTCACCTACCTCCCTAAGTTTCACCATTTCATGATGCTATCTATATAATTTTTCTTTAATGATACTGAATATATATGTATATATATACATATATATAATATATAATTCCCTAACTGCTATATTTTGTATATAATGTATATTAGAAGAGTAAGGTATGTCTATTGTAGGTATATTAGAAGAATAAGGTCTATTTAGAGGAAAACCAATCAAAGATCGTTAATGTAATGATCATCTAAGTATCTACTAATGTTTCCCTCATCTATATAAGAATATTTATGACTAGGATCGCTCTTGTCCTTCATGATGTGTCATCCTTATTCTAGTTATCTATTGCTGCATTACAAAATATTCTAATATCAGAGGTTTAGAACAACAACAACCACTTATTTTTATTGGTAGTTCAGGAGTTGGGCAGTGCTTATTTCCTTTCCATGTGGCAGGACCTAGGGCAAGTTGACTGAGGTTGGATGACCCAATTCTCAGACTGGTCCTCCCATGAAGGGCAAATTGGTGTTGACTGTTGACTAGAAATCGAGTTCAGACTGTCACTTGGAAGCTTCAATTCTTCAACATGTGGGCCTCTCTGGAAATGGCCTGGGCTTCTTCACAATCTGATAACTGAGATCTAAGTGTGAATGTTCCAAGGAGGCATCTTGAAAAGAAATTGTCCCAGAAACCCAGGCAAAAGCTTCCAGGCTTCTTGTGATCTTCACCAGAGTTCCCAGAAAGTCACTCTATCCACATTTGTTCTGTTTTCTTTCTTTCTTTCTTTCTTTCTTTCTTTCTTTCTTTCTTTCTCCCTCTCTCTATTTCTCTCTCTCTCTCTTTCTTTCTTTCTTTTTGTGAATCCAGTCACAAAATCAGCCACTTCCAGGGTGGAGTCCAATTTCTTTCAATGGGCAAAGTAACAAAGAATTTGTATTCATTTTTAATTTACCCCAAACTGTCTCCCTCAAGATTCTTTATTAAGAACTGCTAACTGTGGCCTTTATCTTCTATTGCAATTATATTTTCTATCTAAGGTGGACTTGATGGTATGGTCAGGTTTATAACTTTCTATTTCCATCATGAGAATATAGACATAAAAATCATTGTAATTTAAGGTGATAAGTTTAAAAATAGAATGAGATGTACATAAAAGCTTGTGGATACACAGGAAAGGCAGTTACCAACCTTGAATGTAGAGATGCTTTCATAGAAGAAGTGGCAATGAACTAGTTCTTTCAGTATGATTCAGAGAATGTTGACAGGGTCACTGTACTCCCAGGTCCAGGTGTACCCTATGAAACACATACAACTTCACTGGAAGATGCAGAGTTGTCAGGTAGGAAAGAGCAAATTCATTCTAAACAGTGAAGACAGAATTTTCAAAGGCATGAAATCATGAAAGAATTAGGCTGAAAGAAATGTGAGAATTTTAATTTGGCTAGACAACATCGAAAAGATTAATTTAAAGGGCAGGGTCTTGAGATGCTGGCCAAAGCACTGGAAAAAAGTATTTTGGATGTTAATCTTTAAGTATTTTAATGCTCTTTATTTTTCAATCATTCAATCAGTTGTTAAGGTCAGTGCTTTATTAGCTCTGAGAAGGATTATGGTGGAGTAAAAAGCAGAAGAAGCTGGGTTTGAGAAGAACAAGCTTCTTTTCTTTGGGGTTAGAACAGTGTGCACTAAATAAGGTAAATCTAAAAGCAGATTTAGAGAAAGAAGCTAATATCTTAAGTACCTGTTTGTTACCCCTTTATAATAATTTTCAAACAACATCATACTAGAACACCCCATTTCTTTTCACCTATGTTATTCATTAGTCTTCCTTTTAGATAGACTCAAGCCAAAAGAGAAAAAAAATGACATCCATTTTCTCCATTTCTACTCAGCTTATGGAAATGCAGCAGACTACATTGTGCACTTTAACTAAAATAGTCCTGCTGAGAAAGGCACTTCTCAGACAGGGATTTCATCTTTCATGCAGACCCCAGACACACTGTATAAATAATGCATACATTACTCCTGCCTGGATAGGGTGATCTTTCCCTTCCACGGCTGCCTCTCCGGGAAGCCATTGTTGCTTCACTTGTAGTCATGCTCTTCTAATTTTTGAAAAGGTTAGCACAGTTTTATCTTTAATAGCCACTTGATCATTGTAGAGATTAACAAGTCATGTTGGAGACATTAGTCAAGGAAACCGTGGAATACATCGTGAGGTCTTTACATGCCTCCAGACTGTGCAGCAGCACATTGATGGGTATTTTCATGCTGCTCTCTCTAAATTACATGCGGGAACTGAAAGGGTATGTTTATTAGATATGAGCCCATTGGTTTTTAATCAAATTGAGAGAGCTGCGAACAGAGCTATCCACCAATCTTTAACTTCTACTGAGAGTAATGAATTTATCCTTCTTCCCATGACATTCTTCATAGGGACGTCACACCACTTTCTTTTAGATCCCCCTTAAAGGCTTTGTGATGATCTAGGGGAGCAGTGACTCACTGTGGCAAAGGCAGAGCTCCTAAATTAATGTCTGATTGTAATTTAAGCAATATCGACCTAGGATAAGGATAAGATACATAAGGGACATTTTAGAGATTCTTTCAGATTGCTGCCATTACAATAAATAAAGTATAGTGGAAGAAATAATAAACTGCACCACTGAAATGTATACCACTCTTTCAAGATGTTCTCCTTAATGAAAGTTTCCCAGACTCTTCTCCCTGACATTGAACTTAAATATGTTTCAATCCCCAAGATATACCAAAGCTTCAGTAACCATCTTATAGAACAGGGTCGGCAAACTCTAGCCTGTGGTACAAATCTGGTACTCCACCTGTTGTAAACAAAATTGTATTGAAGCACAACACACCCTCTCCCTAAGGTATATTCTGTGTCTGCTTTCAAGCTAAAACAGCAAAACTGAATAGCTGCAACAGAGCCCAAATAGTCGGCAAAGCCAAAAATATTGTTTCTCTGGTCCTTTACAGAAAATGTTCACCAATTCTTACGGAGTACAAGTACTGGGGCACCTGGATGGGTCATCTGGTTAAGTGTCTGCCTTTGGCTAAGGTCATGATCTCAGGGTCCAGAGATCAAGCCCTGGGGTGGTGAGCAGGGAGCCTGCTTCTCCCTTTCCCTTTGACCTTCTGCCTCTGCTGCTGCTCTGTCTCTCACATTCTCTCTCTCAAATAAATAAATAAAATCTTTAAAACAACAACAACAACAAAAAAAAAACACAAAGGTGCAAGTACTAAGAAAGTTGTTCTTTCTAGATAGATGAATTTTGAAAAGAATTGAAGTCTAACACTTCAAACAATTCATTTAAAATTTTCTTTTACAAGGTATATGTTTCTCTAACATCTTAAAACAGTTGATATAGAATTTTTTGTAAATATGCATTTTTCTGTCATCTTTCACAAAGAACACGCAAAGTGCTTTAAGTTTTACTTAATGACTATTTAAATCTAACTTGATTTTTCACTGTTAAATGCAATATTCATACTGTGCTAGAGATATTAGTCAGGGTACAGGAGTAAATGAGCACTTATCCTAGAAATAGGCAGACACTTACTTTCCAAAAATAAAGAAATAAATCCCCTGATATTAGCTGAGTTTCTGCTCACTTGATTCTTTACACTAAAGGTAAAGTGAAGGACATAGAACCAGGTTTTACTCTAAGGCTGTATTTCTGCAAAAATGAATTTTATAATGAAAGATTGAAGCAGAGTTTTCCCAGGTGGTTTTCTCACCCTTCAGGAAATCATTATCCTCATCACTATTTCTATCCCTATCCTTAGATTTGTCATTGGCATCCAAAACATTGCCTGTGAGTTCTACATCACGGGAACAAAGAAGATAAGGTACCTCCTTGTCAGCTTATACCTTTTTGCCAATTTCACAAGGTGAGAAACAGACGTGTCTGTTGCCATTAAAAAAAACAATAATAATAACAAGTGATAAGTTATCTTGCTAAGGACTAATCTCAGAAAACCCTTACAGTTTGACAAAGTGGAGTTTTATTCATATGAAAAGAGTGACCTTTCTTCTTTTAAGAATACTAGAGTCATCCATATACACAGTAAAAATGGTAAGATCCAATGACTATCATATATTGTTGCATATTTTTGATCACTCTCATTTGTAATGATATTTTATAAATTTGATTATGCTCTGATTTTTAGATTAAATAAATAAAGCAAAATTAGAAAGAAAATGGTAAGATAAAAATCTTCTCAGGCATTAATCTTGCTTCCACAAAATGAGTTGTACAGTATTCTGGTAATAGTTTTAGATTTGCCAAATTATATGTCTGTAAAATATCTTTCACTGACAGAATCTGATAAAATTATTTATTAATTATGGTTTCTTAGGTATAAAGGGAAGATTATAATTGTACATACCTCATGGTATTTGTGAGTAAAATACTTATAAATCAAGTACTAGAATGATACCTCCTACATAAATAGACTCAATTAAGTGTAAACATTATTATTTCTATTCTCAATCTATCAGAGAGCTTATTGGAAAGAATAGATAAACAAAGTATAATTGGACATTTTTAGATAATTTTCAATTAAAAATTAATTATAAATTAATTAATTATAATTAATAATTATAATTAATTATAAATTTTATTTTGTGAGATTTTGAAGTAATAGAGTAGCATCAAAATATTTAAATAGCACATTCATGATTCATTAGTATATGCATAAACAGAAATAATCATAATTGAATTTTAGTATACTTTTAATTAACCATAATTGAATTAAACTATCTAGGAGATTGATGATACAAATAAATACTCCTTATAACATTGACATACACCAATCTGTATATAGTCATAATATTTGACCATTTGTTGAAAACTAAACATATTACCAGCATTATTCTAAGGGTTTATATTCATTAACACATTAAAATCCTCAAATATACCTTATTATTATCTCAACTTTCAGATGAAGAAACTGAGACATGAAAAAAATTAAGAGAATTTCTCAGGATAAAGTGATGATGATTGGGAGAGATCCATAATTTGAACCTAAGTAGTGGAGATCTAGACCTATGTTCCCTAGATCAGCTCAATCACAGGTATTAATTCTATACTGTAGGCTCATGTTTATACTGCATATTTACACATTCCCCATCATGAAAGTTAAAAATTATATCTTGGAGTAGTGTCAGCAAAATGGAAGTCTAGGAACCTCCAGAGCCTCATTCCACCTGAAAACATCAAAAACAACAAGAAATTTATTGAACTAACTTTATGGGACCATGAAAAATAGTCTATCAAACAAACACCCAATTAAAATATACCCAATTAAAACCCATCTTCAATAAGGTGGGAAATTTCATGTTTTTTTTCTTGTTTTTTCCCTATCCCTTTCTTGGCACAGAACATTTTTGATCTGGAGAAGTTGTCAAGCCAGTTCCAAATTCCCTCTCTCAAAGAAAAGGGAGCAGAATCTATCAATTTTATGGAATGCAGCAAAAGTAGTGTTACAAGGGAAATTTATAGCTATGAACACGGATTAAAAAAGAAGAAAGGTTTCAAATCAACAACCTGACTTTACTTTGTACTTTAAGGAGCTAGGAAAGCCAAGAGAAAACTAAACACAAAACTAGCAGAAGGAAATAAGTGTTAGCACGTAGATAGACAATATAAAAACAATGGGGAAAGCAATAAAACTAAAAGTACATTCTTCAAAAAGATCAACAAAATTAACAATATTCCTTAGACTGATTTAAAAAAAAATGGGAGAATTCTCAAATAACTAAAATTAGAAATGAAAGTGAGGACATTATTGCTAATTTAACAAAAATAAACAGGATTATAAAAGAGTACTATGAATAGTTGTAAGCCAACAAATAGTTTGGCCTAGATGCTATGCACAGATTTCTAGAAACACAAAGCCTATTAAGACTAAGTCATAAAGAAATAGATAATCAGAATAAATTATAGCTAATAAGGAGGTTGGACCAGTAATCAAAAACTTTCCAACAAAAAACCAAGTACCAGATGGCTTCAGTGGTAAATTATACCAAACATTTAAAGAAGAATTAGGACCAATCCTCTTTAAACCCTTCCAAATAATTAAAGGGAAAGGAAAACTTTCTAGCTCATCCTAAGAGATCAGCATTACCCTGATATCAAAGTCAGACAAGACATCTGTGTTTATGGATCACATGACAATATTGTTTAGATGACAGTACTACACAAAAGCAACCTACAGCTTCAATACAACATCAAAATCCTCACATCATTTTGTGCAGAAATATAAAAATCCCAGCTGTGGAATTTCAAGAGAATGTTAATAGACAAAACAATCTTGGAAAATAACAAAGTGTAAGGAACTCATAGTTCCTTTTCAAAACTTACTATTAATGCTATGGTAATCAAAATAATGTGGTACTGGCATAAAGACAGATATATAGACCAACAGAATAAAATAGAGAGTACAGAAATAAATCCTTGCATATATCATCAAATAACCTTTGATGAGGTGCCAAGATTATTCAATGCAAAAAGGACATTCTTTTCAACAAATCGTGTTAAGAAATATGGATATCCTCATGCAAAAGACTTAAATTGGAACCACTACACTACCACTACCCTGTATACCAAAATTCATGACGTTGGATTTGGCAACGATTTCTTGAATATGACACAAAAAGCACATGCTACAACAACAAAAAGAGAAAAATTAGACCTCATCAAGATTAAAAACTTCTATCAAAAACATGATCAAGAGAGTAAAAGGAAATCCATAGAATGAGAGAAAATATTTGCAAATCAGATATCTGATAGGAAATTAATATCTAAATTCATCCACAATAAAACCAAATAACTCAATTGAAAATAAAATTGTCAAAAGACACGAACAGACATTTTTCCAAAGAAGATCAACAAAATGTTAATAAACACATGAAAGTTCAATGTTAGAATCATTAGAGATATGCAAATTAAGTCACAGTGAGATATCCGTTCACACACATTAGAATGTCTATAAAAGAAAAAAAGATGGTGAGAGAGAAAGAAGGAGGAAGGAGGAAAAGAGGGAAAGAGGAAGAAGAAGGAAGGAAGGAAGGAAGGTGGGAAGTAAGGAAGGGAAAGAGGGAGGAGGGACCAGGGAAAGGGGGAGAGGAGGGCAAGGGAGGGAAGAGAAAGAAGTAAAAAAATACCAAGTGTTGGCAAGGATATGTGGAAATTTCAACAATATGTTTTACTAATGGAAACATAAGATGGTATAGCTACTGCGGAAAACAACAGTTCCTCAAAAAAACAACCTGTAAATACCTTATGACCTAGCCTATATAGAACTGAAAGCAGAGACTTGAACAGATATTGGTATAGTAATTTTTTATAGTAGCATTATTCATAATAGTCAAAAGATGGAAACAACCCAAATGTCCATCAACAGATCAATGGATAAATTAAATGTAAATATCCATATGATGGAATATAATTCAGCCATACAAAGGAATAATATACTAATACATGCTATAACATGGATGAACCTTGAAAACATTATTCTAAGTGAAATGTGTCTGACACAAAATGATAAATATTGTATGATTCCATTTATATGAGGTACCTATAGTGGACAAATTCAGAGAGACAGAAAGTAGATCGGCGGTTACCAGGGACAGATGGGAGGGAGAAGGGATGAGTTATAGTTTCTGGATACAAAGTCTCAGTTTGTGATGATCAGTTGTTCTGCAATTGGGTGGTGGTAACAATTGCACAGCAATGTGCATGTGAATGTGAATTCCCAGTACCTTATTTGTCCCCATCTGCTCATTTAGATTAAAAGAATACAAAGCAGGAAATAATATTCAGCCAAACAGCAGTTGAAAGAAACATCTCACACCCTAATATAGATTCCATGCTATTCCATTTCAGAGGACACACTGAGATGTAAGACATGAGTCTGAGAAAGGTACGGACTCCTTCAATGGAGAATACACATCCTCTGATAGACCATATGAAATGTTACATCAAGTCACTGTCCCCAGTGAAACTCCTCTATCAGGGGTTTCACTACAAAACAAATGCCGCTATCATCAGTACAGCATGGCGCTGATAACATTCCACATTATCGCAACTTAGTAGCCTGTGGAACAGTATTAGAAGATAAATAAGGTTCATATTTTTCAATGTCTCTGAGTTTGGGTTACACTTTCACACCAGCTGTTTACTCTTTACCTGCAGATGCTATTCCAGATGTTTGACTCTGCTATAGGTTGGATCCTCCAATTACAGCACTAAACTTAACGCCTCGAGAATACAACTCAGCCTTTGGTTTTGTAATGACACTTTCCATAGTTTTTGCCTGTCAGTGACAAAGTGAGTCAATCAGCCATAGCCAGGTACCAAATAGAGAAAATCCATACAAGGTGGGCAGGTTATCCTATCGTAGAAATAGCTGCACATCACTGATGGGTTCTAGATAGGCAGACAAACTAAGACAGGCAGACAGGAAGACATCACAGCAGGCAACGTACATTTCAACAAGCAGAGAGAACTTCTGAGTCAGGGGTTCAGGCAGGTGGTTGGCAAGACGACAAGTAATGGCAAGGAGAGCTTGGCAATTTGAGGAAGCTTGGATGCTAATCATCAGGCAGGAGTTAGTAGAACTCATTTCTTGGATCTGGGTTTCTAAAGAAGTCTGGGAAGACCAACATGTCCAAGACATGGTCCTCGACTCGGAGGTACAGTTTCCTTATGCTAGGATTCTTACAGTATCTGCAGGAGAAAGACAAATCAGGATATCAACTCCTGAACTGAAGTGCAGATCAAGATGAAGAACATCAATACAACATTTAATGCTTCCTAAATAAGCTAACTAACTTGTACTCTAAATTCTCAATGGGATGAAAATGTGTCCTTGTGTTAAGAAGCGGCTCTTACAAATGGGAGTTACACATTCCAACTGTGGTAATGACTCAGATCTTCTACTAGTATGGAGCAGGCTCCAACGTTGCTATGATATTCTCATTTTGTTATGACATTTAGCGGTCTTTAACTTCTCCGCTATATTCACAGTTGCCTACAGAGCTAACTGGTTATTCAGAAGGAACTACCTAATAATTACTAATTTTTAGTAAGTTCAAAGAGAAGGAATATACATGTTGTCAATTATGGGAAAATTTACACTTTCATATGCTTCTTATAGAATTAACTGATATGATACCAGCAGTATCTATCAGTTAAAATTCCTATCTATTTCATCTAGAAATTCTACACCTAAACATTTTCCTGAGGATTGTATAAGGCTACAAGTCTAAAGACACTAACTAAAAACTGGTTATAACCAAAAATTAGAGATCCTACATCATATAGTTGTGATGATGACCAAATATGTTAATATTTATTTAAAATGCTTAGAATAAAGTCCGGCATATAGTACCTATTTGTTGAATAAAATACCACAGGCATCTAAAAGGCCGAATGGACAATAAATACTGCCTTATTTAAACAATTGAATATATGCTGCTCTTTAAAATAATGAAGAAGCTATTCACAAAGATATATTATTGAGTGGAAAAGTAGTTTAAAAACCACATATGGTGTGATTCCATTTTTATAAATACATATGTATCAACTATATAATATAATACAAATAGATACAAAAATATATTATAAAGCTGTTCTTCCTAATTATTGTAATCAAATAACATACATTTGGGTATCATGCTTGGAAAATTATTAATCAATCTTGAGTTAAGAAGAAAGAATAAAATTCCTAGCACTGTTTTCATGTCAGTGAAGAGCTAAGAGGAAAAGACTCTACATGCTTCATGTACAAAACATAGGTACAGTGGTACTAGATAATTCTCGCTGAGCCTCAGGAAAACCAAAAACTTTGGAGCTCTATAGAATGGCAGTGTAACTAAAGATTCTGTGAAGTTGTTGGGGACATCTATGAAAATCTAAGCACTTACCACCATCTTTATGTTTTTAAATTTTATTTATTTTTATTTAAATTCAATTAGCCCACATATAATATATCATTAGTTTCAGATGTAGTGTTCAAAATTCATCAGTTGTGTATAACACTTGCTGCTCATCATGTGTTACCACCATCTTTAAAAGAAGATGGCAATAAAAAGGCTCCAGTTTTCTGGAGCATTCCTATCATCTGAGCAAAAGAAAAGTGAAAAACAGTTGTAGAATTCCACAGATAAAGAAAGACCAGATCCTGGGTTAACCCTGAGAAGCCTTGTGAGTACTTGAGATTGAGAGGAACTAAGAAACCCTTCCCAATTTTTTTAACCACTGAAGTTTTTCGGTTGAAGTCCTGATTTTACAAGGAAGTTTCCTTTATGTAAACTGCAGGGTAGAAGGCAATTTTTCAATTTTAGAAGTCCCTGCAGGTTAGTAATTCTGACTATTCTTTTTCATCTCACACCTCCTTCCCACTTCTGTTATTTCCTAATCATGCATGTAAAACTTAAGCTCATTACTTCATATTTTCTAAATAGAAAACTTCTTGGAGGAGTACATTGCACTTCATATCTTCATCATAGTTTCTAAGGACAACACTTTGCACATTATCAGCTTTCTGCAAATCTTAACTAAATGGGTAAACAAAACTCAGCTTTAATATGATTAAACAACAGGGATAGAGGCCCAATCCTAGTGATGGAGAACATGATGATTATGATTTTTTTCATCATAATAATTACTAGAATTTTAATGCAATTAGAAATCTAATTATTTATAATTGAAATGCCTGCTGTCCATTAACATACTTAACTGAATATATTGAGATTTCCCCCAATGTGTTATTTTTACTTGTACATTTTAGGCCTAGGAAAAAAAATGCCTAGGGTACAATTAATTTTTCCCCATAGGGGGCTGAAGTCTCTATTGTACATGAAATTTTTATGTCTAGAAACTTTAAAGCTTGGCCACTCTATTCTGAGGTTTAGGAAAAGTGGTGCATGTGGTTTCAAACTTTCTTCTGTTTATATCTAGAAAGCTACTACAACTCTTACAAATAGCAGAAAACTACTAGCCACTAAATATTCAGGAAAAAGCTATACCACAATCAAGAATATAAAATGTTAAGACACTTAAAATTCAGGTCAAGTAATAATTAGAGTCAAAGTAATTTTAGTCCTAAGAACCTTATCCATGCAAATATCATTCCTTTAGAAATGAATGAAAACTAGAAATGAGGAATAGTTTTAATTGCATTCATTCTTGCTTTTAATAAAATGTACAATTTGTGTTTTTGTCTTAGAATTTAGTTTATGGTAGATACTTAGCAGTCCATACTTTCACTTCCTGTTACACTTTGTTCCCCACCCTGGGTGCTTCCAGATTCAGTAGCTTCTTCAAAGATAACTCCTCAGAAGAGTCACAATGAGTCTAAGGTCATTGTTTCTAGTGATTCCGCAATGATTTGAATTATGTCTCTAAGGCAATTTCGATCATTGATGCCAGCTTTCAATAACATTTCCTTGGCTTTTAATGGTACTGGTTTTTAAGAACTTCCATTTTTCCCACAAGATCTAATGACCTGAATGTCTGCTTGTGACAGAAATAGAGTATTTTAAAACTTTTGTTTAACAGTTTAGGACAATGCAAAAGATACTTGAGAAAAAGAAATCAAATGGAAACAACAACAATAAAATGTTGGTAAAGGCTTATACTGAGAGTCCTGGTTCTCAGTGTGATTATAATGGATTGGAAACAGTAAAATGGAAGAGAAGAATGTGTTTTCGGCCTTCTGCGTCCCCAGTTATTTTATTTTAGTCCTACGCCCCATCACAGTATTGTGTTTTATCATCTGTATCCACTTGAGTTTGTGAATCACTGACCTGTAATCATCTTTGCTATGACGCTATAGTTATAACATAAAAGACAGTTTAAATGGTACCCAACTCTATCTTAACATCATCAGAATTCTGTGAAGTGTGTAAACCTGGCGATTCACAGACTGTACCCCTGGGGCTAATAATACATTATATGTTAATGAAAAAAAATGAAAGAAGGACAGAAAGAAAGAGGAAGAGGAAAGCAGGGAGGGAGGAAGGAATGGAGGAGAGAGAGAGAGAAAGAGAGAAAGGAGAGAAGGAGGGAGAAGAAGGAAACAAGGTGAAGGGAGGAAAGAGGAAAAGGAAGGAAAGAAACAGACTGGTATGGGTCTGGGTATGAAAGACAAAGAAAGATGCACCACTCAGGAAATGTGTTATCTCCTTTAGTGGGTACCACGCCCAAATGGGAAGGCTATGCTTTACTAGGATGGTGGCTTCACTAAAATTTCTCCATCAAGATAAATGCTGTTCAAAATTCAAAACTGCATCTTCCAAGGTGGGGAAAAGTCACCAAGATCACAATTATTAAAAGTCTGTTGTATATAAGCCAAAAAAAAATCACTATTAATTTTCTCACTGAAATAAAATACAGAGATGTTTTGATTCTCATTTTTTTGATTAGCTAGATGTTTATACTGGACAATATAATTCACTAGTATGATTCTTATTAACAACAAATATAGTCTCCATCGCCACACACATTAGTTTCTTGTAGAAAAGGATCCAGATTTTCTGAGATGTGAAGCTTAAATAACCGTAGGGCCCTTTTAAACTAAAAGAACAAAAAATATAAGTAAAAATTAAAGATAAGCATGAGTGTTACTTAGAATGAACAAAGAAATATAATAAAATGCAAATTTTAGAAGAACTATGATTTACTGAAAGTATCACAAAATCCAGAAAACAGTAATTTTTATTATTTGTGTCTAATGTACTTCTAAAATTCATTTTCTGCATCTTTTACTATAAATCTTTAGTTACTTTTTGATAGGACAATTATAGTACAATGTCTTTTTTCTAAAGAGAATATAAATGTAGTTGAGTCTTTCCTCTAGAGTGTGTGATTGAATTTTATTATTATTATTATTATTATTATTATTGACAGTTGGAATGCATCAACTATAATTTGTGATTTTAATACTACTATGGATTTTGGCTCACAAACTCATGAATTGTGATAAGTTCTATTGTGTTTGATCTCCTATCCAAAATAAAAATAATGCCTTGTGCATTTAAAATGACATGTGTCTGTATATCTGACAGAATTTACATCCTTAGCTAATATCTTTAAGAACCATATCCTTCACTTACAGCTTATGCACTTGATGATAAGAAAAATTTTCCACATAGTAGCCTATGGTTCCATACATTTCACTTTATTTCATCTTTACTTCTCACATATTCCCAGTGGTGTCTGTTACTGTTAAATATCATAAATTGCAAGTCCTGCATTTTTGGCTCTTGATACTGGATTGGGGAGATGTTCCCATAGTGGAAGGTAGGCACATTCCTGGAAGCCAAGCCTACTTTTGGATAGCTGCAAACAACTGAAATATATTTTACTCAATCCAAACTAGAAGTATTCTCAATTCAACATCCTTTAAATGAGTCTTAAAAATGCCTACAGTCACATCACGACAATACACACAAGAAGGAATGCCCACTGTATGAGTTACAGCAGAAGGAGCAGTGGACTTCACTGATTGGAATGAACATATCTTGGGGTACCTGGGTGGCTCAGTGGGTTAAAGCCTCTGCCTTCGGCTCAGGTCATGGTCCCAGGGTCCTGGGATCAAGCCCCGCATCGGGCTCTTGGCGGGAAGCCTGCTTCTTCCTTCTCTCTCTCTGCCTGCTTCTCTGCCTACTTGTGATCTCTCTCTCTATATCAAATAAATAAATAAACAAATCTTTTTAAAAAAGAAAATATCTTAACATTGCAAAGTTGGCAAACACATATGACCATGTGAGGATATAATTCTAGGGCCCATTCCAGAGTTCTGAAAGGGGTATATACAACTGCATTTTACTGTAAATCTACCTCTTTGTGTACACAATATTTTAAGCACATAGTTGGGCATTCCATATATATCTCATTTTATTCTTTCAATGAAACTTGAAAATTTGAAATCATTCTCAACTTACAAATAATAAATTATGACTCAGGGGCGCCTGGGTGGCTCAGTGGGTTAAGCTGCTGCCTTCGGCTCAGGTCATGATCTCAGGGTCCTGGGATCGAGTCCCGCATCGGGCTCTCTGCTCAGCAGGAAGCCTGCTTCCTCCTCTCTCTCTCTGCCTGCCTCTCTGCCTACTTGTGATCTCTCTCTGTCAAATAAATAAATAAAATCGTTAAAAAAAAAAATTATGACTCAGTTAAGTTACCTGATTTCCAAGATTCTACAAGTAGTAAATGATGAAACCAGAATTTAATTCAGACCTATGTTTTTCTGAAGCCCATATTAGGCTCTTTACTCAGGTTGGTCATAGACATTAGTGGACAAAGTAGATGATACTTTATAAAAAGCAAAATTCTGAGCTTCATCCCAAGGAACTCAGATTATTCTGATACAGATGGAGTGAAGACAACCCACTGAGAAACACTAATTTACATCATACTACTCTATTATATTCTAATTTACTAAAATTATGAACCAACTATTCACATAGCTAATTAGAAACCTTCCCTGGTAAATTTGACCTGATGTAGAGATCCTTGATCAGGACGCGGTCAACCACGGAGAAAAAAATGTCATTTCAAAGACAGCCAAAGAAAATCTTGATTCAGGGATTTTTTCACGTATATTCCTTTGTTCCTTAAGCAATCCTAGTGTCAATACCAGATATATATATAATTAAGTTAGCCTTAGAACATCTTCATCTCCTGACATTTTCAGCCGTTTACTGTGTAAACAGTCTCTGTCGGGCTCATGAGGCAAATCTTCAGTTCTGCCTAAGTCCTATGGCTGACATGGGTGGAGGAAGCTAACTTCATTTCTGTCAGGGAGGTGATTCTGGAAATGAGCAGCAGAAAGACAATGAACTTCAAGAAGATAAGCCAAAGGCACTTGAGGAGCCCATGAATAAGAAAACTTGGAAGACTAACACACGTGAAATTCATGCTATAGAATCTTAATCTTCCTTTATTTACATCATATTTACAGGACCAGTCACATAGGTCAAAACCTCCATACTCACTCTTTCCTTTTATGTTTAATTTGTTAGGAGGTAATAGGAGTATCTATAGACATGTTTGCTTGAGAGTGGAAGGCTATTAGAAACACTTCTGCCTCACCTGGTCATGGTGTTTTCTGACATAGATGAAAGCAGTTCATGTGTTCTGCCTAACGAACTAGTGGAAAACTTCCCTTTTGTAAGACCAAGCAGACAGTTTCACATGTAATATTTTCTTGAAATGTATTTCCTTATTTATTTATTTATTTATTCATCCATCTTCCCATTTATTTATTTATTTATTTATTTATTTTAATTTTAGTAGTCTCTACACTCAGTGTGAGGCTTCAACTCATGAACCTGAGATCAAGAGTCACATGCTCTACCTACTGAGCCATGCAGGCACCCTTGTTAATGCGTTTGCATTATAATTCTCATCACCATTATTAAAAACATTTATTAAGTACTTTTTCTTTTCAAGGTAGTA
This sequence comes from Neogale vison, assembly GCF_020171115.1. Taxonomy (NCBI): domain Eukaryota; kingdom Metazoa; phylum Chordata; class Mammalia; order Carnivora; family Mustelidae; genus Neogale; species Neogale vison. The sequence goes on along the minus strand of NC_058093.1, from coordinate 91,334,446 downwards.
TGTTGACAGATGTAGTCCTCGTCCTTTAGGCACGTTTAGCAATTAATTAAAACTACATGAGCTTACTGAGCAGAACAGACTGGCCCTCTTCTTCATTTACAGTAATGACCATTTTGCATACAACTGGTTAAATATAAACCCCAGCGAAGCAGGTCAGAGGGCCTGCACAGCATCCTTCTACACCTGGTGGGTTGTGCCTACAGTACACCGTGAGTCAGGAAATAATAATGCTTTCTCTACCATAGGATCCTCTACTTCTGTCCAGCTGCCACTGAGGTTCACATGCCCAATTAATTCACAAAGACGACCCTAGTAAAGAATATTAAAAAAGAATCACAGAAAATTTATTGGGCCATTTTACAAAGTCAGGTGTTTGATCAGATACGATACTAGATATATAGACTCAAGGTAGTTACAAACAAAGCCCCCTTGCAAACATATTCTGTAGTTAACAGTGTACTGATGGCCACATGGGGTTTGATTTCCTATACCATATTGCCAGATAAAAAAGGTTTTGAAAATTCACACAGTTGGTTTTCAAACAACTCCTACTTTGTCAAGTTTAATTTACAGGAGTAAACCCCAAGCATGGACTAAAATTGAACAACATTCCTTTGGCACCAAATTCAGCAATAAATGTAAAGGCAAACAGCATGCATATACACATCTACAAAGGACAGGAGCACCTGGTCTCCACCTGCAAAATAGACTACTTGAAACCCAGGTCAAGGATACAGAATGTGATTTACAGCTGACTACATCAATTTAATGCATTATTTTTCCTTAAGAGAGAAGAGAATGTGGTGCAGTTAACATATCAGTTCTTCAGTGTTCTTAAAACTAAAACTCTAAGGGTCTCCTTAGTAATGTCTATCAGACTGAAAATTAATCATCATCAACAAATATTTATTATTTCAATCAATTTATTATTAACATTATATTAATTTACTAGCCTTGCACTGGGGTGTAATTTACATAGAACATTATATTGGTTTCAGATGCACAACATAATGATCTCTGTATATATTGCAAAATGATGAAGTGGACACTACATTAAGTCCAGTTAACATGTCACCATACATAATTACAAAAATTTTTTTGTGTGATTTCTAATATTTACCCTCTCAGCAACCTTCAAGTCTGCAGTACAATGTTATTAACTATAGTAACTATGGTGAACATTATATCCCATGTTTATTTACTCAATTATAATTGGAAATTTATGTCTTTTGACCCCTTCCACTCATTTCACCCATCATCCTGCCTCTGGCAACCACCAATTTATTCTCTGTATCTATGGGGTTTTTCTGTTTGTTTTTGTTTGTTTCTTAAGATTTTACATAAAAGTGAGATCATAGAGTATTTGTTTTCCTCGAGCTTATTTTACTTAGTGTGATGCCTTCAAGATCCATTCATGTTGTCATAAATATGTCAATTTATTATTAATCTACTATGAACTCTGAAGGGGACCAGGGATATGCCATCCCAAAATGTGCCGCTTTGGCATAAGAATTATTTTGAGCCAAAGGATTTTAAGTTCCTAAAATTCTTTGTCTTCTATAAGCTTAAGGCCCCCAAAGAGCTCAATTTTCATAAATCATATCCTCAAGAATTCTCTTCTTGGAGACAAGAAGCCATCATTACATATATGTGTGGAGATATATATATATATATCTCCACCCATACATACGTATTATATATATGTATGTATATATGTGTGTATATACACACACATACATACATAAGGGTATGCATACCCATACATAGGGTATATCTATACCCTGATATATAAGAAAGACATATAGTCCAATATCTTTTCAACACTTGGTGTTATAATTCTTTATAAAGCTGAAACAGGAAAAGAAATGAATGAGCCAACAGAACCTGATTTTTGGGTTAAGCAGACTACCACTACAGTACTCTAATAATGATGATGATAATAATAATAATAACAGATATTTAATAATGAGTTTTGATCTTTTAGTTAGGTGTTATGTTAAATGTTTTAGATGCATTACAATTTTAATTTTTACTCATGTCCAATGAAGTAGACAAAATTTTATTCTAAGGGCATCTGGGCAGTTCAGTCATTAAGGATCTCCATTTAACTCAGATCATGATCCCAAGGTCCTGGGATTGAGCCCCATATTGGGCTCCCTGCTCAGGGGGAAGTCTGCTTCTCCCACTCCCTGCTTGTATTCTCTCTCTCGATGTCTCTCTCTCTCTCTCTCTCTCTCTGTCAAATAAATAAACAAAATATTTTTTGGAAATTTTATTCTAATGGAAAAGTTAAGCTTTAGAAATGTTGAGATACTGTAAGGGAGAAAAAAAAACAAAAAAATAAAAAAATAAAAAAAATAAAAAAATAAACAACAACTACCTTTCTAGTTTCAATGGCTAGGGTCTGCCTGAACTGAAAAACTGAAAAAAAGACAGGTAACAAGAGGGGAAAAAAAGGGGAAAAAGAACAGATTTAAGCACATACATACCCATGGGAATTCACAAAGAAATATGATTCAAAGAAGTAGAATTTGTCATTTACGCTAGTCAAAGAAAAAATATATGAGCCTTCTGGGAAGGGGAGATAAATTTTGGGAAGGAGGCTAGGAGACGTGTTGTAAATGAGGGTTGTTCAGTAAGATTTTAAAAAAAAATTTTTTCTTAATTAAGTTCAGTTAGCCAGCCTACAGTACATCATTGGCTTTCTATATAGTCTTCAACAATTCGTTAGTTGCGTACAACACCCAGTGCTCATCACAACATGTGCCCACTTTAATACACATCGCCCACGTTTAGTAAGATTTCTCAAGCAGATTTTTTAAATTATGTTATGTTAGTCACCATACAGTACATCATTAGTTTTTGATGCAGTGTTCCATGATTCATTGCTTGTGTATAAAACCCAGTGCTCCAGGCAATATGTGCCCTCCTTAATACCCATCACCAGGCTCACCCATCTTCCAACCCCCCCCAAAAAAACCCTCAGTTTTTTTCTCAGAGTCCACAATCTCTCATTGTTCATCTTCCCCTCCCATTTCCTCCCCTTCATTTTTTTCCCTTCCTTCTCCTAATGTCCTCCTTACTATTCCTTATGTTTCACAAATAAGTGAAACCATATGATAATTGACTTTCTCTGCTTGACTTATTTCACTCAGCATAATCTCCAGTTCCATCCATGTTGATACAAAAGCTGGGTATTCATCTTTTCTGATGGCTGAGTAATATTCCATTGTGTATATGGACCACGTCTTCTTTATCTATTCGTCTATTGAAGGATAGCTTAGCTCTTTCCAGTTTGGCTATTGTGGACATCACTGCTGTGAACACTGGGGTGCATTTGACCCTTCTTTTCACCATATCTGTATCTTTGGGGTAAATACCCAGTAGTTCAATTGATGGGTCATAGTGTAGCTCTATTTTTAATTTTTTGAGGACCCTCCACAATGTTTTCCAATGTGGCTATACCAACTTATATCCCCACCAACAGTGTAAGAGGGTTCCCCTTTCTCCATAGCCTCTCCAACATTTGTGGTTTTCTTGGCTTGTCAGTTTCTGCCATTCTAACGGGTATAGGGTGGTATATCTCAATGTGGTTTTGATTGCCATAGGAACTTCTTTCAAGACATGTCTCCAAAGGCAAGGGAAGCAAAGCAAAAATAAACTTTTCGGATTTCATTGAAATAAAAAACATCTGAAACATCTGCACAGAAAAAGAAACAGTCAACAAAACAAAGAGACAATACATGGAATGGGAGAAGACATTTTCAAATAACACTACAGATGAAGGGCTGGTATCCAAGATCTACAAAGAACTTCTTAAACTCAATACTCCAAAGAACTTCTCAAACCCAATACCCCCCAAAACAAAAAATCAAGTCAAAAAATGGGCAGAAGACATGAATAGACACTTCTTAAAAGAAGACATACAAATGACTAATAGACACATGAAAAAAATGTTCATCATCATTAGCCATCAGAGAATTTAAAATAAAAACCACATGGAGATACCATCTTGAGCAGACTTAATTGTGAAGCTCCTCCATTGATGAGTTGTTAAGAGACCTGCTCCTGCCTGGTAGGGGAGAGGGAGACTTTTTTTTTTTTGGCTGTACATGGCAATATCCTTTATAATTGTTTAAAAAGGTAAACTTATGCTCTCTTTTAGAGTTTTTCCTTTATGTACTGCCCCTCAATTGCCTTCAAAATGGTCCTTATGCCAAAGAAGCATATTTTGGCTCCCTTCCATACTTTACTAAAGTTGTATTGTGGCACAGGAATTTGACATCAGGTAAGCCATTTTTAAGGACATTGTCCAGCAAACACACATAATAATCTGACACATTTAACAATACACATTCTCTCTTTGATGCTTCATAGGTTTGAAATATTAATTAAATATTAAATCACTATAAAGTGGAATGGTATTTGTAAAGTCAAATCTCACTTACTCATTGTTTCCTGAAAGCAATGTCATTGTCTGACTTATTCACAAATCTGCCAATACTAACATAGAAGAGTCCAGTCAGAACCTGGATAGTACTTTTAAACAACTTTCCCTTTTTATCTCTTCCTGGGCTGTAGATACCTGGAACTCGGTTCTGTTGTTCTGGGTTTCAGAAATTTAAAGGCAACCAGATTGATTGTGGAAGGGAATGAGAAATTGTTGTGTGTTCTTTGTTTTGTTTTTTTCCCCAGTAGACCTCTACTATAACAAGGCAGCTTCCATGAATAAAGTAGTAACAGTAAGGATTGACTAATTTGTTTCCCCTGGTTTCTAGGACCTGCCTTTGAGCAGCCCCAGCCAAGTCAACTAGAGTCCTCTGATCTTGAGGAAGAATAACATTAGGGAAAGAAGAAAAGAAGAAGAAGGAGGAGGAGGAGGAGGAGGAAGAGGAGGAAAAGGAGAAGAAGGAGGAGGAGAAGAAGGAGCAGGAGGAGGAGGAGGAAGAAGAAAAGAAGGAGGAGGAGGAGGAAGAAGAGGAAGAGAAAAAGAAAAGAAGAAAGAAGAAGAAAGATCCTAAAAATGCTATTTTAATGGCTTATTCCTATACAGCTTGTATACAAGAATACTGCTGAATGGACTTAATTTTGCAGCGAGTAAGAACTTTTTGTTCTGCTCTATTCTGCTGCTTGAATTTATTGTAATAGAAAACACCAAGCCCTTATATTTCCCAATTTATGATACAGTACAGAAAGTAAAGTATTTAAATGTAAAGAAAACACCTTGACCTAGTTTTTAACCTGGAAACGAAACACACCAGTAATTTACAGGTATATATAATACAATAGGCATGTTGAATAGTAGGACACTCTCAACCTAATGATAAAAACTGAAGAACTTTCATATTTTAGTCATACTTTTTTTTATTCAGACACATACTACACCAGAATTTGTGTATTACTGTCATTTTTCAGGGTGTAGAGCATTTTGAAACTTTTCAGTAATGCTGACATCATCAATTCCTCATCTCCCATAAAATCTCAAAATTAAAGAATCTTGACATATCTGAGTATTCATCTCTAATCCCTCTGGCTCACATCCTGACTCAACGCTTTAAAATTTGCTGAAAGGATTTCAACTATCAGAGAAGATTGTATGAAGTATTTCTAAAATCTGGTGTGTCTAAGAACCACCTTGTTCTTGTGAACTTGTTAAAATGCAGGTTCCCAAATTTGATCCAGGACATGGATGAGTGATTTATTAGGTCTTGACAGGTAACGGGTAACAAGCATTTTAAACAGGTACTCCAGCCCTAATGCAGATGAACCACACCAAACTGAGAAACAAGATGTAAAGAATACAAAAAGAACACAGAGGACTGCTCTGGCTTCTGTACTACTATGTGGAAACTAGTGTTGATCGCGAATTCAGACAAGATTAAGAAAAGTTTAACACTAATGACATTAAAACTCCTTGTGTACGAGTTCTCTTTGGCAACTGCTTGCCTCCTTTTTCAAATTTTTAACTGTGTGTAATTCATATATTGTTTCAGAGTGCTCCGAAGCTAGAATTTAACTGGGATTAAATTAAAATAACCTTCTCTTCTGCCTTCAAGTATATTGTGAAATTTAGCATGTTTCATGTAATTTAATAACAAAACAACCTAGGGGCACCTGGGTGGCTCAGTCTATTAAGCATCTGCCTTTGGCTCAGGTCATGATCCCAGAATCCTGGGATGGAGCCCCATGTTGTGTTCTCCACTCAGTGGGGAATTTGCTTCTCCCTCTTCCTTGGTGCCTTCCCCTGCTCATGCTCGCACTCACTTTCTCTCTCAAATAAATAAAATCTTAAAAAACAAAACAAAAGAAAAAACCCTATAGGATAAAGGCCAACATTATTTCTGTGAGAAGAAAACTATTAGGATTTTTAAGAGGTTAAAATAAACATCTAGGTTAGAAACTGTAGGAGATACAGTAAATTTCAAATATTTTTCAAGGACTTTTGAACAACCAATACCGAAAGCAATGAAAATTAGGAGATTTTTAAGGTGTTGGTTGGGAACTCATAACATATAGAACACTGGATTAAGGAGAGGGAAAAAAAAGTATAGCGGTGAATGAGAGGTATAAAAAAGAGGTAAGAACACATGTGGATTTTATTAGTCTTTCTTTACATTATTTAACAAAGAGAATAAATAGTGAAATATCAAATTTAAAAAACCACATTCTTACCTTTTTAAACCTTATCAAATTATTTCTCACATTGTGGAATAGGTTATATAGATTGACTAGCATTTTCAAATAAATTTTTCTAGAAAGAAAATCTATAAAATATGAAAAGTTGAAATGGACATTTTTGAAACTCCTGACTCTATCTCTTTTGCATGGATTGCTGCTCCTCAAAATAAATTCCCACATGTAATAAATCTGTGTTATATATGATGAGTATCTATTTGGATGACTGAATATTTTGCTCAAATGTTTAATATATAGTCAGAACCAAACTGATCATTAGTTATATAGGAAATACGATATTTTGTGTGGAGTCTATAGAAATACCACATAGAAACAGACCATTACCCAAACAATTTTTATTCCACAAAATAAACAGTATGGTAATTAAAATGAACTTAAGGAATATAATACTTGAAACAGGTAATGAATTTCTTTATTTTTTAATCTATGAAGAGCTCATTTAACATTTCAAGTCTGAAAAATCTTAAATTATTAAGTGAGTCATGTACATTGAGGAATTACTTTCTCATGAATTACTGAAACACTTGATTGCATTAGTAACAAATTCATTTCACTGTCTTATTTCAAGCCCACCCTTAACTGAGTCTATGGTGCAAAGACAGACCTGCTGCAATACCAGATTTATTGATAGAGATTTAAGAGGTCTCTGCAATATTCAAATTACTTTATATTCATTTAACACATTTGCTCTAATTAAAAAGTAAGACTTCACTTTCTCAAAAGTCTCCCCGTGTGTATGCTTGGGCCATTTAGCTCAAAAGAAAAAGATCAAGTGACAGATCAAAAGAAAAAGTTAAAATATAAATTACATGCTTTAAGTTGCTTTCTCTGGATTTGGAAATGCTCAGATAAAAGCTGAAATTTTAGTGAATGGATCCTGATTTTCTGTATATTCATTTCCCTATTATACTTTATATATAGGAAACGTCTCAGGCAAATTAGAAGACATATGGGTTTCCAATTAGTTCTAATTGAAAGGAAACACCCCATTGTCAAGATATTCGTGGAGTCACTTGAGACTGTGCAATGTTAGTGGAATAATGGGGTTATTTCAAATTCATTTACTGTTCAAGTTAAACCTAAAGATTTCCCAGAATGAGAGAAGATAAGACAAATTCTTCATCTCAACTTTGAAAATAGGAATTATGGGCTTAGAGTCTGACCTAATCATTTAGTCTTAATATAGGATTATCTAAGTAGTAGCTTTTACTTTGATTTTTCTGGCAAATGGGTTCTAATCTACGTCAAAAGCCAAGTAACTCACAACTCTCTAAGTAGCTAGAGATCTTTTGGAGATCATTTCATGTAACTATACAAAAAAGCACGTTAATTACACTGAATAGTGGATTCTATTCCTTCATAAGGATATAGCATACATTATTTTGCCAGTTCTCTTTTAATGGGCATTTAGATTATTTCTGAATCTCATTACTAAAAGTAACGCCGCAATAAAATATCTCTGTACGTGCTTTGACACTCAGGCTCCTCTTCCAGACTTTATAGTTTAAAGCAAATGGCTGGGGCTGTTCTTCCCTAGTCAGCTAAGTTTGGGTTTCCAGGTGTGTCTGTTGATAATGTGATTAGGCACGTGGGACCTGCAATTATGCTCTATTTTGGGTGAGGCAACTGTTCTAGTTCTGAGGATAGGGATGGCAGGGGGTGTGCCTTTCACGGAGAATACTTAGAAAGGACTCTGGGATTGGACCCCTACCCAAATGAAGTAGGATGGGTAGCACAGTTACCTGGATTCTTGGATCAAGCTTACTAAATGGTTAGGACTGGGTACTATATTCAGTAATAGATGGAGTTATGAATTAGCCTTCTCTGCCCTAGCAGGGCAGCAGGATAGGACCCAGGGTGTACATAGGTTTTTGTTTGGGAACTCAAATCAGGTCAGAGTGCATACTAAACTCCCCCCAGATGAGTCCAAGAGTTTGCTCTGCAGGCTGGGGAAACCCTAGGCTGGGCCCTCTGTTCTAGTGCCACTGTGCACAAGACTGTTAGGTGGGCTCTGTAGCTATGTAGGTGCTCTAGTTAGGTTCCTGGTCAGATAAGCTGAAGTCTGTGTTTAGCAATTAGCAGGTCTATGAATTTGATTGCCTGCCTGGGTGTAGCAGTAGAAGAAGCTCTAAAACCAGCAAAGCTCTTAGTTGTCTTAAGGCAAGGCAACCCACACTCCAAGTTCCCAGGCTGATGAGGCCCACTGGTTTGTTTTTTTTTTTTTTGCAAATTATTGGCTATACCTTCCCTTCTCTAGGCTCCAGAACCACCAGGCTGCAAAGGAGTTGTCCCTAGACATTTTGGTCAGATGAAGGTAGAAGACAATCTCCATGCAGATGTGGATGGGGCTATTTCTCAACTCCCTTGCCTGGGTAGTGGTAAGACAGCAGGAGCTGGTCGGTACAGAGGTGAAGGGCTGTTACAGACTACTCCCAATTTCCCAAATAGGCTCTCTGGTTTGGAAGGGCCTCCTTCTACCCTCAGCTCTGGCTATAAATTAATTTCTCTGCTTGTGAGCAGCATAGGAACCCCCCCCACCAATGCTTGGTATTGGCTTCAGTCTAGAGGCTATCAGCTCTGCCCACCCAGCTCAGATGGAGCATCACTGGGCCACATAGCCTCCAGGAATTGTCCCCAGCCCTTCTGGTAAGGGGGGGCTAGAAGATATCCAATAGAGCAAGCAGAACTATGATTCTAACTTTTTGCCTGAACATGGTCCAACCAGGCTCTAGGGTTAGTAAAATCGCTAGTTTGAGGATCTGAATCTGGCAGATCTGTATCCTGCCAAGTTCCCTGATCAGAGCACTCCTGTGACTTGGTTCTGCAGATGAGATCAAAACTGCTGGTTGGGATTACTACTTGAGCATTGCAAGTATATACCTGGCCTGCCAAGATTCTCATGCTGGTTGTTTCAATCTCCTGCCCCCTTTTCCATCACAGTCAGATTCTCAGTTGCAGAGCCCCACAAATTCTCCTGCAGATCTCATGGCATAAGCTCAGAATAGGGGCTCCCATAAAACAACCCCAGTGCTGGAGTGGGTTGGTGGTCCCTTCTGGGTTCTCTTTTCCCCTTGGAGCAACCAGAGGCTCAGGAGAGGTGCCTCCACATGTTGCTGACTGTTCTGGGGGAAGGACTGTTCGTGGTCAGTGTGTAGCCTCTTCTCTTACCCTCTAATGCCAATCTGTCTTGGATCCTGAGGTGTAGGGAAGTGTCTCTCAGTGGGGTTCTTCAACAGCTTTTACTTACTCTTCTCATGAAGGAAGCAGAATTAAGGAACTGCCTATTTCACCATATTGGTGACATCACTGTCCACAAGCTTCCTTATCATTTTGTTCATCTGATGGGTGAAAAATTTTATCACATGATTTCTTTTCATTACTACAATATAATTCGAGTTTTGCATTTTTATTGTTTTGTGTTTAATTTTATGTATGTTAAAACCCATATTTCTTATCTATTAATTTTCCTCTCATTTTCTTACTGAGAACTTGTTACACATTTTGATATTAATCCTCTTTCTGTTACATATGCTTCAAATACTTTATACCAGAATGTTATTTTGTTCTTTGTTTAAAAACAAATTGTAGAATCTCCCATGAAATTTTATGATGGTATCTGGGTTTTTGTTACATTCTGGAAGATCTTATCATGAGATTCTTATATTTTGTTTTAATGTTTAAATATCTTTATCACAATTGCATTTGAGATTTATTTCCATACATTGTATGAGATAAAAATCAAATTTAAATTTTTGCTTGTAAATGGATTCCTAATAATTCCAACACCATTTACGGATTACTCTCCTTTCTTCATCATTTTAAAGCTCCTTATTTACCATGTGATTTATTGCTAATATTTTCTGCTCTGCTTTTCAGTGTGTTGTGTTCCATTTATCTATTTGTCAATCCCCATGGTAACACTTAACTGTTTAAATTACAACAGCTTTACTGCATATTTTGTTAACTTGCAGGGCCAGAATCAACTTTGCCCTTGGAGTGTTACATTTTCAGTGAGCATGCAAACCTTTACCAACCTCACTCCTATTTTTGCCAATGCCAGTCTAGTAAATGATAATTTCCTCATCAACATGAGGTGGCTTATTTGGGATGCCTTCCATTCAACAATGCCTCTACTGCTACTACTACCACTGACTACAAATTATTGGGTATTTACTCTGTGTCAGCTAACTTTCTATGTATTTTAAATATTGATAGTTTTTTATTAAGGCTGTGTAAAATTCACTTCAAATACTGTAGTACATATCAAGAACTCTAAGCATATTTTCTCAAATCTTACCATTTCCTTGCACACTGGTTTCCCAGTGATTACTATCAACAACCAACATCCGTATCTCTTTGTGACAGAACTGCCCTCACTTTGCCAGACTGTTGTTGCCTTTACACAGAGAGAGCTCCAGGATAACCTTTCCCATTCTCCTAGGATAGCCTTAACCTGTGGCTATCGGTGCAGAGTATATATTCTCTGGTTTCCTGTCCCCAGGCCAGCTCTGAGGTGAGGCCTCCATTGTCATCAGAGAGCCCCTGTGGAACCGAAGCAAACCCTCTTCTGTACTGTACTGATAACTAACTCATCCTTCCCTTTTCTCCCCCATCTCCTTCATTTCCTTGCCATATTTCCCTAGGAATACTTCTTAATGAATCACTTTCACACAAACACTTACTTCAATATCTGCTCCTAGGGAATCCATTTTGAGACAGATGGTTATAATATTAAGTCCATACTAAAAAAAGAAAAACCAAAATATAAAGAGTTTATAGATCAACTCAATGTCACACAGAAAGTGAGTGGCCACAATGACTAAATCTTATCATAAAGTTATGCATAAATTCGAGATATTTGGGCTCAATTTACACTTGTCTCTAAAAGTAATCACAGGTTCAACTTCTGATGCCCTTTCAGTCAAGCCACAGCTCCTGCCAATGAACTCGGTAGTGCCTGCTGTTACGTCCCATGGAAGCACTCTCCAGACAACAAGCACTAGAGTGATAGCGAAGAATGTGCTAGGTTGCTGTGTAGCCAGATTCTCAGACCACAGTTTTCTGGACCTGTTTTCCTTATGCATCTAGGTTAGGGATGGCCAGAAACTTGTGAAAGAGCTGAAAGGTACACGTGAAGCTGCAGTCATTGTTCCCAGAGGATGTCTGCAGTCAGACTCAATGACAGAAAAATGCACAGGGGCCATGACCCCCTGCTTTTCTTACATGTAGCATCTGTATCTCTCCTTTCTGGTGGCCAGCAGGGGCCACCAGCCGACCCCAGATACTTGGCCAAGGACATGCACAACTAGTGCTAACAGAAGCAAGTTCAAAGACCTCTACTTTTGTTACCCGCTTTGACCCCTGGGTGTACTGGGTTCCTTGGATTTTGCTGAAAGTTTACAGTCATCCACCTGAACTGTTCTTTTCAGGAGGATGGGCAAGTGGCTTTTTTTTTTTCATTGTTTAAATACTCCATCCAGATTTTCACCGTGACAGCTTCTCCCATCTTATGTATGCACTGTCTTATTCCAAGTCGCTTTGTCCCTTCGTACCAGTAGCCATGCTTCCCTGATTGAACTCTGACAGATGCAAAAGTGTTCCCTATCAAGTAATATCTAATTGAGACTTTCTCCCAAAACACTTGAAATAACCTCAAAAAGAAAAAATCTTTAAAAAGGAAACTGGAAAATATAGTTTATTTTCTTTATTCTGAGCATTTTTAGAACCATCTTCTCTAAATATGCAAGATCTCTTTTACCAAAAAGAGCTTTGCTATTTCTTTTTTTCCTTCCTTCTTTTCTTTTTTGCAACTGTGAAAATACCTAAGGAATTTTAAAGTAAGAGCACGCTGCATGCTTTCCCCCACCCTATATTTTTTTTAGGAAAATTATGTTGCTTTAAATAACTTAAGAACTGACAAAACCAGAAAATTAAGAATCTATGAAATCACATCATGTCAGTTCATGATCATAAAACTTGACATTCAAATTATGCAAACAATGGAAATTAAAAAAAAAAGAGTTTGGGATATATTGATAAGTAAGTTTGCTTTTATTGATAAAGGTATCTCACCATTTTTATGGGTTACTATAGGGTTAATTTATGGCATTTAATGTTAGAGTAAAAAAAATCAATTTTAGATCCTTAACTGAAAAAGACATATTTGAAGTATTTAAATTACATATAAATAGTCAATAATTGAAATACTTCCAGGATGATAAAAATAATTAAAATGATCCTAAGATGAAGAAGAATAAGCTACTATCCTTATACTACCCACTGACCTAAATAAAAATATTTAATTTTATCACAATAAAAAAGAAACTAGTAAAATTTAGGACATCATGACCCTGGAGAAAATCTCACAGACGGGCAGCATACTGGGTCTCTGTCCTGTGTAAATAATTCTGTAAGCACAAAAGCCTGAAGAGTTTCATTACAGCAAATTAATGTCAGGGGAAGAATAAAAAGTGACAGAAATATGAAGGGAACTGTAGAAGTCTGGTACAGCAGGGACCCTTAAGAGGGAGATTTATTGTAGCATAGCACGGAGGAAGTCACCTAAATGGAGGAAGGTATGCAAAGAACTTCTTTCTAGCCTTTCCAAGTTCTGGAAGGATTAAAATTGATGATAGTTTTCTCTTATTTCTCCTATCCACAAAAAATCAAATGGATCCAAAAAGCATTTTAAAAAACCCAAAAAACAAACAAAAAAAGTAACACAATATAATTTCAGTGTTTGCAAGGAACATCCCTAAAGAAAATGCAGGAAAATGTTTTAATAGAAAAATGTGGAGGTCATAGTAGGAGAAGTTCGGAGTAAAAGGTCACAGGAGAAGTTGGGGTTAGATGATCATGTTGGAGAAGTCAGGAATGGTGGGTTGTGGCAAGAGAAGTTGATGAGGATAGCTTACAATGGAAGAAGTTGGGATTGACCATAGTGGGAAGTCAGGGTTGACAGATCATCCTATAATTTGAAGTCTATGCTAAGGGATCACTTCTTTTGTGGAATACAGTGTAACCCTTCCTTTTCTTCTCCTATAATAAAAAATGAGGCAGTGAGTAGAGATAGTAAAGATTTCATAATTATTTTAATTAAATTTGAAGTTGAAGCATAACCATGGACTAGTGTGAGACAAGAGAAGAGCTTAAATGCAAAATTTAAGGAGACACTTTTTCTAAAGGTCATGAAAAGGCTGACCCTGCAATTCCATGATCCGCTCAGTGAGTTCTTCCTCAAATTTTGTGCACCAGGTATCTCTCTTGCTTTACCCGTAGTCATGGACCTGGGGATATGGAATGTGGTAAAAATTTGTTGATAAAGAAGAACCAAAGGAAGCAATTTAAAGCTAGAGGAGAGAGATATGCACATGAACAAAAAAAAAAAAAAAAAAGAAAAAGAAAAAGATATTGTTTAAACTGAGAGATTTAAAGATGCTCCCCTCTACCAAACAAAACAACAACAAACAAAGAAACAAACAATACAGGAATGAGTCATCTGTGTGATGAGGAATTATCTAAGTTTGGATGGATTTACCAATCAGAATGTTGCAGGTACCATAATACAAAATGTCTGTGGTCACCAGAAACTAGCATTTGGGACACAGTAACAGACAAGGATGCTATTCAAAACAGGTAGTTCACTTCAGTGCAGTTCACTTCAGTTCAGCACACGATATTAGTCATGTTCTGGCAGATGCCTTGGAATAACGTGACCAGCAGTTTGAAAACAGTCATATATAGAAGTCACATGAATCGGAGTCCTAAACACAGTTCACAGAGTAAAGGCAGACTCGTGCTAGGGAGGATAACTTTAGAACAAGGGAGTGGTTAGTCTTAAAGATATTAGGCGCAAACATGCACTAGGAGAATTGAAACAGTGACACCAGTGTGAGAAATTGGCTACCAGGTGAGGCCTGGTCAAATAAATAGGGTAAGAGGTCAACTGTCAGATCTCTGAACTGCTAAAATGCTAAAATTTGGGAGCCCAAATTATTCCCTACTAAAGAACAAACTAGTACCAGAGATGTGGCAAAACTGAGCTTTCAGTCAGGTAATTCTAACTCACCATAAAGAAGAATCTCCAGGATAATGAACTACAGTAAGCAGATTGATAATCTACCAAAATTGTCCATGCCCTAATTCTCAGAACCCATTAATTACATGGAAGAGACACTAAAATTATGGCAGCAGATGGAGTGAAGATTGTTAATCAGCTAACCTTATATTACAGAGACTATCCTAGATTATCTGGGTGAGCTCAAAGTCATCACAAATGTCCTCAAAGATGCAAGAGAAATGCAGAAGAGTCAGTACCAGAGTGATGTGAGGTGAGAAAGACTCAACTGGTCGTTTCTAGGTTTGAAGATGGGAGGGGTGAGGGACCAAGGAATGAGGGCAGTCTCTAAGACCTGGAAAAAGAAGAAAAATTTATCTTTTTCCTAGAGCCTCCAGAAAGAAACATAGCCCCATTAACTCCTTGATTTTAGCCCAATGAGATCCATTTCAGATTTCTGAACCCCCAAACTATAATATAAATAGCTCATGTTGTTTAAACTACTAGCTTTATATTAATATGGTACAACAGCAATGGAAAACTCATACATGAACCAAGTCACCAGTATGAAGTTGATACAGTCCTTTCTTCCATTTTCCAACATACATACCCTTCTCTCAAATTTAGGCAAAGGAAGCTGATAAAATACACAAAATCTAAAGTGAACACAATCAAAGGTCAAAATCCAAGAGACAAACTATGGGATTAAAAGCTTAATTTTTTAAAGGATTTTACTTATTTATGTTTTTATTTATTTGAGAGAGAGAGAAAGAGAGAGAATGTGAGTTGGAGGGGAGGAGCAGAGGGAGAGGGACAAGGTGACTGTGCTGACCATGGAGCCGAATGCGGGGGCTCTATCATGACCTGAGCAGAAACCGAGTCCAACACTTAATTGACTGAGCCACACAGGCACCCTGGGATTAGAAGCTTTATAAGGTTGTCTTCTTTAAGAAGGCTCTACTTCATATGGAACACAAAGAACTGGTTAATTTTGGGTGAACAGGAAAAAGAAAACAACATTTCAGTTGAGAGGCTCCTCCTAGGCAAGAGCAGAAGGCTAGGAATTGAGTATAAAGATGATGGTGAAGAGAACACACAGATCTGGACGAAAGCACATGTGAGGACAGTAATTCAGATAATGACCATGTTTTGTGCGAGTGGCCCTGTCTCTTCATTCATCACATTGTCATACATTGAAGGTCCCTTATGTGCCAGGCACCATTTAGATGGTAGAGATACAGTGGTAAACAAGACAGCCTACATTCTAGCAGGGATGTATATTTTAGGAAGTACCTTTATTGATTACTAGTTTGTTTCATCTCATTAATCACTTCAACCATCAAATGAGGTGGTAAGAGCTAGGACATTCTCATTTTACAGGTGGAACACAAAACTGCTTAAGGTTTTCTTCAAAGGCACATAACATAGGTGTTAGAACCAGAATTTGAACCCAAATCATGTAAATCAGAGTATGCATCCTTATGCTGCCTGTTAACAAGTGAATAAAAGTTCAGGTGGGTAAGGTAGCCCAGATACTTGATGACTTTACTCTGTTAAAGGTTTTCATTTAAAACACCCCCATAAGTAATAATGAAAACTACTATTTGTAATGCAAGCCTTTTTTTATAAGATTTTATTAATTTATTTGAGAGAGAGAGAGAGAATGAATGAGAATGGAGGAGGGGCAGAGGGAGAGGGAGAAGGAGAGTCCCCACTGAGCAGGAAGCCCTATGCAGGGCTAAATCCCAAGTCCCTGGGATCCTGACCTGAGTAGAAGGCAGCTGCTTAACTGACTGAGCCACCCAGGCAGCCCTGTAATGTAATCCTTTGATATTCGTCATTATACTAAGTGTAGATGTGCTATAGGCCTCAAGGCAATCATTCAGGATGGATATTATTGTACCCATTCTATAGATGGAGAAACTAAAGCTCAGAAGTCTTAAATGATTGGCCAAGGACACTCAGCAAGTAAGTGGCAAGAGTTGAAATCAAAATCATGTTTGTATGTGAGGAGAAGCAAATACATTCTTGATACAATTTCATATACTTTCTCAAAACCAAATGTGGAATAGTGAAAGATCATTTGTTCTATCTATAAACGTATTATTAGACATATTTTTATTTCATTATAGCATAATGTGATGCTATATGGAAGGAGGAAATAAAATGAAGGAAGCAGCATTGGAGCAATCTAGACTCAATTATATCTGGGAGCCAATAGCCAGATCTCGTTGTCATTCGAGCCTTTACATTACAGAAAGAACCCTTTCTGTCTTCCCCTATCCCATGGTACAAAAGAAAGACCCCAATAAAAGTTGACATTAATTTTTAGAATTATTTAAATTTAGAAACTGATGCAGAATTGCAAGCAGTTATGAAGATAAAAATATTTCCGTCTACTCAAAAATTTTTTAGAAAATGAATGCTTTGTCTTAACAATATTCTTTTTCTTCAAGGATCAGACAAAGAGGGCTTTTTTTTTCATAAAACTTGGAACAAGAAAAGTTTTTTACAGTGAATCATTAATACATGTTTTACTTAATTGTTATATAAATGATTAAACTCCATGTAACTCTTATTTTTTTTAATTCTGATCTACAGATGTATTGATCACAAAAGCTTTTTGAAAACAGCTATTGAGAAAAACAGCAGTTTTGAGCTCCTAGTGCCTTGCACAATCTGCATTTTCTTATGCCCTACCATCAGCTTAATTGGGAGGCTCTTTTGTGAAAATATAATTTATGTATGTTTTATTCAGTAATGTAGAATTTGAAAAAAAAGGAAAACATTTTTATTACACTCATCTCCAGTTTCTTAGCTCAGGGATAAACTTTCCTTAGGGTGCATAATGCCAAACCAAGTGTTTAAAAAATGGGAAAGAACACCAATAATTTTGACTTTGGAGAACGTTACGGTGCAAATTAAATATATTTATTGAAAAACACATTTTTGAGTCTTTGCTATGGGTAGTCATCAAATAGAGAGTGATTTCTTTAAATGCAGGAGTTTTAGGAAAGAAAATGCCAGTGGGCATGGCACTGTATGTGGTTAATCATGGAGTTCCATTCCCCGGCACGTATGCACAGTTCCTCCTAAGAAGACACTTTATAGTTATCATAATACATTCCTGGGTCCGGTTCTTGTCCTGGTGACATGGGATGGACTCACTCCAGGAAATCCATTCTTACATCCTTTCATATAAAGTTCACTGAACTCACTCTGGCTACTCATTTATTCTATTATTATTATCTCAATCCGTCTCAGGCAGCCTACAGTGTGATTGATCTGTGAGTGTGAAGCTAGGAGCTGGTTTATCTACACCACACAGAGCTAGTCTGGTCTTGGAAATTAGAATATCTTTTCTTTTGCCAACGTAGTATAAATTCATCAGGCCATTAACTTTTCAGCTCTGCCCCCTGCCCCAGGTTAACATGAAATTACAAATACAAGACTATAGGCTCAAATCCAGTGCTGCTATCAATTTTTAAAACAAGTCAAAATCAAATCAATTTTTAAAAATGGCAGCACTAATACAAAGGTCTCAGTGGCCTCAGCTTTTATTGAGTGAGAATTCAAATGTGTCATATTGATAGGAAAGCAACAATTCCATTAAAAATACCTGATTTCCAAGTGGCATTTAAGGAAAAGGGAGATGAATACAAAAACAAATAAAATTGAATAGGGGAGCTCATTTCATAAATTATAAATGATATACCTATTAGCAGAGTCATAAAACAAGAAAATAAGGTAATTGGACTGACGCAGGAAGAGGAAAGTTATGTAAATGAAGACAGCCTTGTTAAAATAATCAAGACAAAGAGATTCACTGATTCTAAGGCAGCAGCTTTTGAATTGCTGTTATAATTAATCCTTTTCTCTCCGAAGCTATTTTTTCAAAGGATCGCTTTTACTTGAAACTAATTAAAGTGGGCTGGACAAGATCAGCGCAAGTTGAAGCTTCAAAGTAATGCTACAGCTAGCACTAGTTCTAGAAAGATGCTCTAAAAGTTGCAAATGCTCAGAGTATAAAGTAATATGACCCACTTCTTTCCACCAATTACCATGTTTTATGAAGTACTATTAACTGATGATAGCAAAGTGATAGAACTCACCATTTCTAGCTCTGAAAATGCTGCTGACAGGTAAGACCTCTTGTTTATGCTTTGAATTTTCTTTATTAATCAATATAGGCCTGTTGTTAACATAACTCTGTGGTCCTTAGCTAGGTCTAATGGACACATTAGGCAACTCTGTTCTGGTCTGGAAAAAAAAAAAAAAAGTTCTGGTCTCAAAGAGTATACAACAATACAAGGAATTTTAATAAACTAAGAAATAAAAGGCAAAATATTTCCCACTGCCATCTACCTGAAAGCATATATACATATACTGACACATTCACACTTATATTTCATATATGAAACAAAATAATTTACAAAATTCTAGCAAAGATAATGAGTCTATTTTCATCTTGGCAAAATTAATTAAATTCATACATGACATAACGAGAATGCTCCTTCTAGGGGTGCCTGGGTGGCTCAGTGGATTAAGCCTCTGTCTTCGGCTCAGGTCATGATCTCGGGGTTATGGCATCTATCCCTGAATCAGGCTCTCTGCTCAACAGGGAGCCTGCTTCCCCCTCTTTCTACCTGCCTCTCTGCCTACTTGTATCTCTCTGTCAAATAAATAAATAAAATATTTAAAATAAAGAATCCTCCTTCTAAAGAACTTGCTTATTCTAATTATACCTTTTTCAGCACATTTCAATATTCTTTCATTTACAGAACACTAAAAAAAAAAAAAATCTGTTTGATTTTTTTACTCTGGTCTCATTTGCAGAGAATAAACTCATCTACTTGCATAATTCCTGTATAGGGGTATAAAGCAACAATTCTGAGTGGATTATTGACCCTGAGAAACTGAGGCCAATAGAAGTTAAATAAATAATTTGTTTAAACCTCCAGAGTTACTTCCTGGAGGAACTTAACTTTGAACCATAACCTTAGCTACTACATTGTACTACTTTTTAAATACATTTTCATATATGATAATGAATTGGATTTTCAATGACAAAAAATCAGTTGTTTATCTAATCATATATACTTTTTCATTCACTGTATCCACACTTACTCCTCATGCACATGATTTGTTTGAAGATACATGTTTGTAATCACTGACTTTACCTTGGAAAAAAGAACATTTGTGTATTCGTGCCAACTTAATGGCACAAATATTTTATTTTGTAGATACAGATTTTCTGGTATAGACAACACCTTAATTATGCCTTTTAATTATGCTTTATTCTATTAGCCAAATATTATAACTGAATAAATCAAACCTCATCTAGCGAAAGCCATGATTCATGGCGCATTTCATTCCAAGAGTATTTCCTTTTTTTAAATTACTATTATGTTATGTTAGTCACCATACAGTACATCACTAGTTTTTGATGTAGTGTTCCATGATTCATTGTTTGCAAGTAACACCCAGTGTCTCATGCAATACGTACCTCCTTAATACCCTCGTCCAAGAGTATTTCTTGAAGTGAGAGACAACTACAGAAAATCGGCACTAACAAATTTTTAAAACTTCGAGTACAAATATTATGCAGAGTTTAGTACATTCCACAAAACTGTGATCATGTTAAATGTATTTATTACCCTCTAACTTTTAGAATTTTGTTATTGAAATTGAAAAGTGTAGAGGGACAGATCAAAATATTCATTTATCCAAGTATTAGATCAAAAAAATGTAGAAGTTGTAAAAGTCACAATCTGTCTTGATGTAATGGAAACTTTATGACTATTATTTCTTTTAAACCTAATTCAAAGTGGCATCTATAAAATATTTTCCCAATCCTTTTAAAAATTAATTTTCCATTCATTTCAAGATTACTATCTAAAACAAACAGAAACTTATGAGATAAACATGAAGACTCAAGTACATAAATGGGCAAATGAATATGCAGTTCATAAAACATAGAACTGAATAATATAATTTAAAAGTATGTTCAATCTTAGGGGGCACCTGGGTGGCCCCTAGGTTAAAGCCTCTGCCTTCGGCTCAGGTTATGTGGGAACTCAGGGTCCTGGGATCGAGTCCCGCATTGGGCTCTCTGCTCGGCAGCGAGTGTGCTTTCCCCTCTGTCTCTCTCTGCCTGCCTCTATGCCTACTTGTGATCCTGTCTGTCAAATAAATAAATAAAATCTTAAAAAGAAAAGTATGTTCAATCTTAGTTGTAAGCATAGAGATGCAAATGGTTCCCCCTCCTTTTTTTTTGCAAAGTAACATTAGTAACATTCAATGCTGGTGAACATACAGTGAGATGGGTATCCTGATGCATAGCAGGTGTCTTATAAAGGCCTATAGTTTCCCAGGAATACCTGAATTATATCTATGAGTGACTAATAAATAATTATGATTTTTATTCCACTATTTTTGCTTTCTGAATGCATTTCAAGAAAACAATCAGGCATATAAAAATGCCTGCAAATACCAACAAAAAAAAAAGTCTGTAAATAGCATTTTTATAAATGTTTAAAGATGGAAGAAGCTTAAGTCCACAAACAAGGGAATTATTCAATAAATTACTTTATAGTTATGAAATATATATTACATAGCCATTAAAATTATGTTCATAAATATTTACTGTCAAATAAAATCTTTGTTTTTAAAATAGTGTTAAAAAGAAAATCTCAATTCTATAAAATTAGTATACACACAAGAAAGACAGGATTTTAATAGCAGGTAAGAGTAAATACCTCTCATTGGTGGAATCTGTAGATTATTTTTATTACCTTCGGTATGTTTTCAAAATTTGGGAATATACACTACATTTAAAATGATATGTTTTCTGTACATATCTATGCATATTTATGCTATGTATACATACACATATAAATAAAAACATATTTATATTTTATAAACCTTTACTATTTAAACATCTAGCTTCTTTCTTGTTACCTATATAGTCTTTTATTATTATTATTTTTTAATATGCCACTATGGCAGACTGATTACTTTTTTTAAATTAAACTCTATGCCCAATGTGGGGTTCAGACTCATGATCCAAAATCAAGAGTCACATGCTCTACCAACTGAGCCAGCCAGGCATTCCCATTATCTATGTATTCTTTTGTCTTTCACACAGACATTTTTTTTTCCAATTTATTTATTTTCAGAAAAACATTATTCATTATTTTTTCACCATACCCAGTGCTCCATGCAAGCCGTGCCCTCTATAATACCCACCACCTGGTACCCCAACCTCCCACCCCCCCACCACTTCAAACCCCTCAGACTGTTTTTCAGAGTCCATAGTCTCTCATGGTTCACCTCCCCTTCCAATTTACCCAAATTCCCTACTCCTCTCTAACGCCCCTTGTCCTCCATGCTATTTGTTATGCTCCACAAATAAGTGAAACCATATGATAATTGACTCTCTCTGCTTGACTTATTTCACTCAGCATAATCTCTTCCAGTCACACAGACATTTTTATCTGCAGTTTCAGTTCAAAAGAACACTTCATTTAACGAATACTTCAGGAGCACATGCATGGCTCAGTTGGTTAAGCATCTGTCTTGGGCTGAGGTCATGATCCCAGGTTCCTGGATCTAGCCCCATGTCAGGCTCCCTGGTCAGGGGGAGCCTGCTTCTCCCTCACCTCCCCACTTGTGCTCTCTCTCGCTCTGTCTCTCTTTCTCTCAAATAAATAAATAAAATCTTAAAAAAAAACCCGCAAATACTTCAAAAGCTTACTATTGTTCGCTCAATTTCTCAGTCTACAAAGTAGCTTTTGTTTATCAAATATTAATAAATGATTGGCCCTGGATTCCCTTCTTTAAAATTTATAGGTTCTATTTATGCATTTTTTGGTTTCAGTAGATGAATGCAGTTATAAAAAATGTCATCCCACCAATTTGGAATGTATTTCAGTTAGGGATATTGATTTTCTATGAGGATAATCACTCTGTATACAATCAAACTAATTGACAAACACATAGCTCTATTCTTTTTTTTTTTTTAAATCTTTATTTATTTGACAGAGAGAGATCACAAGTAGGCAGAGAGGCAGGCAGAGAGAGAGGAGGAAGCAGGTTCCCCGCTGAGCGGAGAGCCCGATGTGGGGCTCGATCCTACAACCCTGGGATCATGACCTGGGCTGAAAGCAGAGGCTTAACCCACTGAGCCACCCAGGCACCCCACGTATCTCTTCTTAATGAGCACTGTAGCCCATCTGATCTTATCATAGACAAAAGTTTTAAACTTTCCACTCCTGATATATAAAGGAGTATTTATACTCCTTTATATTTATATATATATATATATATATATATATATATATATACTCCTTTATATATAAAGGAACTTAAGTTTTGCAAAAAATGCAGAATGATTCTGCAAAAGTCTAACATTTCTATATAGACTAGTGATTTTCCAATTTTTTTATTGAAGTAAAAGCATTTCTTAAATTTTATACAGATCTGAGCTGTTTTTTGCCTGTATTACTTCCACTTCAATTAGCCCCATGTCTTATCTCTCTGAAGGAAGCTTCTAAGACATGAGGCTCTCTTGGAATCTGCAGAACACATGAAAACTGCGGCTCTGGAAATTTAATTTATCAAAGATAGAAGAATAATTCATAATGCATCTGGACCAAATTTCAAGTAAATTATGTTTGTCATGTTGCCTATGTTCTATTTACCATGAGAAATACCACCACAAAACATTCTATCTGAACAGAACATGCTTCAGATCAGAGAATTCTATTTAAGAACTTATGGAAAAAAAATTCTCTTGGGTGTAAGTTTCTGGAAAAGTTTAGCTTCCCCTGAAAGACAGTTTTCTGTAAAGAAACTGTGAATCAGGTAACAGTTTCTCTCACTGCACTGGCTGTAAGGACGCTTAGAGAAATGGACAAGTATACATGATGTCATGGTGTAAATTCCTGTGAGTTAATATTAAGTCTGACCTTGTTATATTCCCACACATTTTTTTCCCTTCAACCTCAATCATTTAATTTTTTTGAGAATATTTTGTGTCAATAACAATCAGAAACAAAACTTACTCTTTTTTTCTCATTTTTATTGAGATATAATTGACAATAGCAGTGTATTAATGTAAAGTTTAAAATATAATGATTTGATATACACATATATTGTGAAATGATTACCACAATAATTTTAGTAAACATCCATCATCTGAAATAGTTATAATCTTTTTTAAAGATTTTCCCATAGCAACTTGCAAATACAGAATATAGTATTATTAACTATATTCACTATGCTATACTTACATCACAAGAATTTATTTATTTTATTTATTTTTATTTATTTATTTTTATTTTATTATTTATTTAATTTATTTATTTTATAACTCAAAGTTTGTACTTTTTGACCACTTTTATCAATTTCCCTCACACACCAACTCCCAATTCTGGCAACCAACAATGTGTTCTCTGTTTCTATGACTTTGATTTTATAAAATTCCACATGTAAGTAAGATCATACAGTAGTTGTTCCTCTTTGTCAGAATTATCTCACTCAAAGTCCATCCATCCTTTCACAAATGGCAGCATTTCCTTCTTCCATATGGCTGAATAATATTCATCTATATATATAATATATAACATAATTAGCTGTATAATTATAAATATGTACTTTATATATTGATATATTATTTCATATTAATACACCTATAAATATAAATAAAATAAGTAAAATAAATATAATAAAATATATTTTATTTAGTAAATATAATAAAATATATATTTTCTTTATATTCATCACATTTTACTTATCCTTCAAAGGATACTTAGGTTGTTTTCATTATTTCTGTTGAAATAATGTTGCAATGAACATAGATGTGCAGATCACTTTGAGATAGTGATTTTGCTCCTTTCTGATATATACCCAGAAGGGAATGGATGGATCATATGGTATTTCTATTTTAAATTTTTTTTTGACAAACTGGGCACCAGGGTGGCTCAACTGGTTAAGCGACTGCCTTCAGCTCAGGTCATGATCCCAGAGTCCCTGGATCAAGTACCACATCAGGTTCCCAGCTCCACAGGGAGTCTGCTTCTCCCTCTGACCATCTCCTGCTCTCTCTCACTGTCTCTCTCTCAAATAAATAAACAAAATCTTTTAAATACGTACATACATACATACATACATTTTTTCAACAAACCTCCATACTGTTTTCCCACTGTGGCTGCACTAGTGTACATTCCCAACAACAGTACACAAGGGTTTCCTTTTCTCCAAACCTTTTCAAACACTTGTTACCTCTTGTCTTTTTGATGATAGCCATTCTAATCGGTGTGAGGTGAATATTTTGGTTTTCATTTTCATTCCCCTAATGATGATGAGTAATACTGTGCACATTTTCATGTCCCTGTTGATCATTCATTTGTATCTATTCTTTGGAAAAATGTCTATTCAGTTCCTCTGCCCATTTTTTAATTGAGTTGTTTTTGTGTTTTGTATGTGTGTTGTTGTTATTTGTTCTGTTGTTGCTATTGAGTTATATGAGCTCTTTATATATTTTGGATATTTACTACTTATCAGATACATGATATGCAAATATTTTCTTCCATTCAGTAGTTGCCTTTTCATTTGGTTGATAGTGTCCTTTACTGTGCAGAAACCTTATAGTTTGGTATAGTCTTACTTTTAATTTTTGTTTTGTTCCTTTTTTATTTTGGTGTCAGATACAAAAACATCATTGCTAAGACTGATGTCAGGCAGCTTATGCCATTTGTTTTCTTTTAGGAGTTGTATGATTTCAGATCTGTGTTCAAGTCTAACCATTTGAGTTGATTTTTCCTGCATGGTATAAGATAGTGGTCTGATTTCATTCTTTTGCATGTGGTTTTCTGATTTCCCAACACCATTTGTTTTTTTGTTTTTTGTTTTTTTTTTTAAAGATTTTTTGTTTATTTGACAGAGAGAGAGATCACAAGTAGGCAGAGAGAGAGAGGAGGAAGCAGGCTCCCCACTGAGCAGAGAGCCCGATGTGGGACTCGATCCCAGGACCCCGAGATCATGACCTGAGCCGAAGGCAGCGGCTTAAACCACTGAGCCACCCAGGCGCCCCTGATTGGATGAATTCTACTGCCTATCTTTGAGTTTGCTGTTCCTCATGCTTATTTTAGTATGCTGTTGAACCCCCTTTATTGAAATTTTTAGTGCAGTTCTTATATTCTTCAGTTCTCTAATTTCTGTTTGGTATTTTTTTTTTTTTCCTGTCTCTTTGTTGAAGCTCTCATTTTGTTTATGCAGTTTTCTTCTGATTTTAGTGAGGATCTTTATGACCATTATTTTGAACTCTTTATCCTGTAAATCACTTACCTTTTTTTTTTTTTTTTTTCTTTTCATCAAAGTTGTTCTGGAGTTTTATCTTGTTCCTTTGTTTGACATATTCTGTTTCTTTATTTTCCTTGACTCTCTGTGTTGGTTTCTTCATATTAGATAAACCAGCCACATTGCCATGTCTTGATGGAGTGGTCTTATGTAAGAGATAAATCTTCTCATTCAACCCCTCCCAAGCTCTTGATTGTCTCTCACACCTTTGTGGTTGTCCAAGCAGCCTATTTTATTTGTAATGATTTTTAATAGTTGAGAGAGTGCCAAGACCTGTCAATTCCCAAAGGGGAAGATCTCGGTCAGCACATACATGCAGGCTGTTTGGAAGCTGGACCTTCAAGCAACAGCTTTTAAAGTATTCAGTTGGTCTTTTAAAGGAAAGGCTGAACAATGGGCCTTTCTACCTGTACCCTCTGTACTGTGCCTTGGGAGGGTAACTCCTTAAGAACTGGTTTTTGTTGTTGCTATAGAGCTATGGGACCTCTGAACACAAGCTCCACTAGGCACCAGAGCCAGGTAATCAATTATTGTGCCCACAGGGCAGCAGCTGCAAAATTGCAGGCATTAGACATGCGCAGAAGCTCCTTCCCAGGAGACACCACTGAAGTAAAGGGAAAATGTGGTGATGACACACACCATCCTCCTTGGCTTCCAGGGAGAATTACCGCCAGCTCCTGGATGTGTGCTATGTTAAAAGCCTGACCCTTAGGTAGAAGCCTTTAAAGTGCATATAGGAGTCTTTGAAGGAAAGACTGTGAGAAGGGTGTTTCTGTCTACTTCCTGTATACAGAGCCCTTTGGGGAGAGCCACAGCAAGTCCTCACAAGCCCGTTAAGTATTATTTCTATGTTTTCTAATTGTGATCTTGTGGGTCTCCTGCATGCGAGCCCTGTCAGCTGGCAGAGCTAGGTGTTTCGGGGGCTCAACAATCAGGTAAAAGTCTTAACTTTCTGGATGCTAGATGTGGGGTTCAACTTGTCCTTGCCTCTAGGAGAAGCTGAGTTGTGAGTTTTTTCCCACTAGTATGTCACTGTGCCAGGGGTGCCACTGTATGGTGGGAGTGAATTTCTGCTTTTATTACCTGTTTTCATGTGGCTATTTTCTCATTCACCTATGTGTACAGAGGAACTGCTCTTGTGTAGCTATAGATTTGGTGTGCCTATTGGAGAAAAATGAGTCCAGGGGCCTCTTATGTCACCTTTCTTTTTCTTTCTTTTTTTTTTTTTTAAAGATTTTGTTTATTTATTTGAAAAAGAGAGAGAGAGAGAGAATAAGCGGGTAGAGGAGCAGAGGGAGAGAGAAAGAGAATCGCAACCAGATTCCCTGAGGAGCACGGAGCCCCACAGGGAGTTCAGTCCCAAACCCTGGAGAAGATGAGCTGAAATCAAGAGTCAGACGCCCACCCAAGGCCAACGAGGCACCCCTTATGTCACATATTTGGACTAGAACTCGTAAAAGTGATTCTTAATCCTTTAAAAACTGTGTGTGTGTGTGTGTGTATGTGTGTATAGAAAGAGAGAGTGAGAGACTGTCCTCAGAAAATTCAAGGTCACCTTTACTACCAATATTTTTCTGAATGTATTTGTATTAGCATTTATTTATTTTTTCATTCATTTATTGTTTTCTTCAAAATATCTTTATGGTAAAACCTAGATATGCCCAGCTCTTTATGTGAGTAGGACTGCAACAGTGAACTCGACTCACTTCTTAACCTTACAAATTTAAGGGAGTCCATTTTTGACAAATATCAATTATTGTAAGCCATATTTCACCCATAACCCAAAGACCTCCAACAGTACTCTTTAATACATTTTTAAGTAGCTCAATGAATTAAATTCAAAATTAAAATCTATTTAACTAAGATAAGTAAATGATTTTTAAAATTGCAGCTAATACAATTTTAAATCAATAAAACTTATATGCATACTTTTTGGCCTCCTTTTAAATACACTGTGATTTCATGTTCTCTAGTACATTTTCTTAAAAGTCTTGACAAGCTGTATCTCAACCAAAATTAGCCTTGATGGAATAGAATAGCTTCTTCTTAAAGAAAAAGAAAATCTCTCTCTCCCTCAGCCATATAGTGTACACTGTTTTATTAAATTATAATATCAGTATCAATATCACTAAGCCATAGCAATGGATTTCTTGCCTCGTAATGCTATGAACAAGTTTAGACATAATTATAAACTATTTATTAAATAGATTTAACCTAATTTTAAATTAAAAGAAAAAAGAGATGATTAGTAAACTAAAATATAAAAAGCAATCAGGTTTCAAATTTGAGTCTGCAGTACTGTTCATTTTTTTTTAATTTTAAAGAAGAAAATAAGAATTTGATGATATGATTGCAAATGACATGATAAAAATAAGATCAAAAAGAAAACCATGTAAAGTTTAAAATTAACATCTTCAAGGCAATTTTCCCCTTTAAAGCATAATTACTAATCTTTATTACATCCTCCTGTATTTTAGAACCGAAGAATTGAATTGCATTTAAAATTGAAATAAGAATGTATATTATTATTGAAAAAGGTCTACAAAATTAATTTCAACACAAATTTACTTTTCCTTTTTCCTAAGAGTCTCTACAAGAACTAGAATTATGAACAAAAGAATCAACTTTTTTTCTATTTTGAGACCAAAAATATATTATATCCCCTCTTAAAAATGGTTATTTTTCTATTTTTCTCCATTAAGAACAGAATTTTGCAAGTTGTAAAGTCTTGAAAAGGTACTACAATGGAGTAAAATTTGGAATCACTATTACTTAATTACATTTATATTATTTAAATTAGACTCATCTGAATTCACTTCAACTAATTATTTTATACATTTATAAAAGTTACGATTATTTTTTATGGTGCAATTGGAATGGGTTTCCCATCTCGTTTCCCAAATTCCAAAGTCCCAGAGTGCACTACTTGTCAATAGAGTCATTATTGAGATTCTAAGTACTGACATAAATTACATCATAATCTAACAGTATGGCTTGAAACCTTCTGATAGGGGATTTAACAAATCAAAATGTATAAAAATATGTCTATGCAATTTTACACAGCAGAATGGAGAATGCTTTATCAAATAGTCCTTATACTATAATTTGTTGGAATAAAGAAGACATTTGTCCATAGTCAGGAATAAACAGAATCCATTGCAAATGGCAAGACCATAGGGATTGCAGTAAAATGACCATTCATATGTATTCCTATTTGCTTGTAATAAATGAGAGTGTGATTTGTGCAAATGAATCATAAGAAACATTTTAATAGTCTCTAAAAATAGTAATTTGTTAAAATATTTCACAAATTAAGGATAATATAGTTAATTTTTACAATGATATATACCCAACCCATCTGTTACAGAATCACATATCAATCCAAGGAAAGCTGGACTATATATAAATCAATAGTGAATACATCTCCAAAGGACAAAAGTATCTTTGGCAATGGCTGACTGCCCATACCTACATGTGGATTAGTTTGCATATAGAGAGATATCCTGTGGATTATCCTGGGCATTACACTTAGCCCTGATCTTTTCAAAGTCACATGAATCATGTGATCATAAATGTAGTAGAGCGTTAATAACATTTATTCCTGATTCAAAAATGGAAGAAAATATATATAGAGATTACAGGAAAGGATCTAAGAAAGAGAGATACTTGGAATCCCTGGGTGGCTTAGTGAGTTGGGTGTCTGCCTTTGGCTCAGATCATGGTCTCAGGATTCTGGAATAGAGCCCCACTTCAGGATCCCTGCTGAGTGGGGACTCTCTTTCTCCCTCTCCCTCTGCCCACCCCTCCAACTTGTGCATACTCTCTCTCAAATAAATAAATAAAATCTTTGAAAAAATAAAAAAAAGAGAGCAAATTACAGTTTAATAGAATGTTAATGATAGTTACCATTTATTGATTTATTATTATATCCTAGACTTTTTGTTAACATTTTCAATACATTGTCCTATGTAATCTTTACAAAAATACTACGGAGTAATTACTAAAAACCACATTCAACAAATGAGGAAAATGCTCAGAATTTTTTTAGCAACTTGCTCCAGTTCAGACAGATTCAAAGCCAGCATTCAAAGCCAGATGCAGCCACAAAACCAGGATTTTATCCTCTGTTTTACATTGCCTCCCATCTAAGTTTCAGAGATCTAACAGTTCATAAAAGGAGAAAAAATGTAAACAAAGGCAAAGAAGATCAAAATATTTGTTTACAGAGGTCACTATAAGTACCGTATACTTGCCAAAAACATTGAAAACATTGTAGACCTTAATTATAAAAGTGAAGTGTGAAGAACAAAGAATAAGAATAGTTCTTAACTGATGACCTCAATGAACTCTACCTAGAGTTCTGTGCTTTCACAGGAACATTGACGAACGGGAGAGCTACCATAAAATAAGGGTAATAAGAATGTAATGACTGTTATTATTATAGCTGCCTTTCATTTAACACATGTTATGTGCCTGGTGCTATCTTTGTACTTTACAAAGTTCTCTCTTTTAATTCTCACAATATTCCTGGAAGCTGGGTATGATTTTCTTTATTTTACAAAAGAGAAAACTGGAGCTAAGAAAGATTACTTAATTCTCCTGAGACTACCAAACTAATATATACCAGAGTTGGTGTTTATCTAACGACAAAGCCAGGACACTTCCTATTATACTACCTAGTAAGGTTGAAAAGAAATGAGGAAGTTTGGTGTTAAAAAGACAAACATTAGGAGGGTTAGGTTTATAGTATTGCACAATTCTAAAACAGTAAACCAGAAACAACTAGAAGGTGGTAAAGGGAGAGAAATTTTCCTACAGTGTTTTCTGTTGATCAGGCAAGTTGGAATACGTAATTTGAAGCCATCCTAACATGACGTCTTGCCCCTTGATGCTATTTTCCCCCACATTTTCTCATCTCTAACTCAAGGAGTTTCTACTTGCAGTTGTCTTAGCCTGGAGTGTTCTTACCTTGTATCTTCTCTCTGAGGTAGCTCTTGAGCTGATACTTAGTGAGACGAGAGGCTTCTGTTCTCAGAAAAGTACTCTGATCTCATTACCACATTATCTTTGTTTATTTATTGTTAGTTCGTTGATTGTCATTCTCCCCCACTAGAATGAATGTTCCAAGAGAGCTTAGATGAGAACTGTTGGAAGGTATGGAGCAGACACTCAGTGAATATTTGTCAAATACTGAATAAATGTTGTTAAAGCTATTATGCTTTAGATGGAGTAGTTCTCATTCACTCTAAGACTCTATGACTCTTCTTTTAGTCTGGTAAATAATAAAGGCAGAAAATGGGAATGGTCTGCACAAGGGCTATACATGTTCTCAAAACAGCTTAAAACTTTACAAAAGCCACACTAAAATAGGTTTTAAGAATGCATATGGACAAACAAATGTACAATTGTATGGTAGAACTTGTTAAAAAAAAAAAACTCTAAAGAATCGTGCAGAAGAGTTAGGATGGTCTTAACATAACTTGATTTTTAACTGAATTCAATATAAATTTTCAAAACCCACACACCGTGCTCCTTGTGTGACAGTGTGTATAGGCAACATGACAATAAAATACTATCCCTATGCTTGTCTTCAAAAGAAACAAAGGTGTGCATTAGCACCATATAAATACAATTTTCTTAATGTTTCTGATGTGTTAGGGGTAGTACAGAACATTATACATATATTTTCTTTTTTAATATGCAAAACACACCTATTTCTGAGATAGTATTTCTAAGTAATAATTCTTCAATTTGACAGATAAGTGTTGTTGAACCATAGCGATTATACCGTTTATTAGTGATGAAGTCATATTTGGACTTTAGATAATTCTGACTCCATGAGAAAGACACATAGAACAAAACTCTCCTATTGAAGAAGTGACAGTCATTATTCTTGCTCACATTTTACTAGCCAGAGTTAATCATGTCTCTGCTTAGATACAGGAGGGCTAAAAACCAAATGCTTAGCTAGATAGATAGCTTTATCCCAGCACCTGCTTCAAACCATGAAAGAAGAGCATGCATCTTTGGTGGCAGAGTTGCCACCACCATACAGAAGCAATATGTCAATCACATTTGCGGTTTGGAACAGATATGCTCCAATAGGTATTTCAATTATGAGACATGATATTTCTATATTTATACAATCCTGAAAGTTGTAGATATATAATATTTATGAGCTAGACAAAGGCTGACTCTCCCCAATACACTTCCCCATAATTTCTTGCTTTTCCTTGATTAGAAATAGCATCTTAGCTTTCCAAAAACAATATCTAATAACTTTTTTTCTCATAAAGCTCTTCATGTATTTACCCCTATATAAAGAATCTCAGTACTACATACTTACCGGACAAAATTATGAGTCTAAGTCTTATTAGATACATATCTCAAATGAATTAAGGATGATGCAATCATATATTTTTTGTCTGGGTTTTTAAAAATTCGGTTTTTGAATATTGCAATTTAGCCTCTACTTTCTGTATTTTTACCTCATTTCATCATCCATATCTTTGCATATTCACTAAGTCATGCCTTTTGTGATTGATTCTCAGTTATTAAGTTTCTATAGTTATCAGCAACAAAAAATAGGACCACAATTTTTCAAAATGATATTTTTCATCACATTATTGTTTTAGTCTCCATTCTCGTAGACTTTTATCAGGAGAGAGAGAGAGGGAGACTGAAATCTGAAATAAATCTTGCTACTTGTTGTTGTAAACATCATTAAAGGT
Organism: Neogale vison; assembly: GCF_020171115.1. Classification (NCBI taxonomy): domain Eukaryota; kingdom Metazoa; phylum Chordata; class Mammalia; order Carnivora; family Mustelidae; genus Neogale; species Neogale vison. The sequence goes on along the minus strand of NC_058093.1, from coordinate 91,301,602 downwards.
GTGAGAGACTAATTGACAGGACTTTAAAAATGAATCTCTATTTTAAGAGAAAGCAGTGTAATCACTCAAATAATTAAGTGAAAAGAAAAGTAGCAGTAATAGGAAATGCAGACAAGTGATCAACAACACAGGCATTAAAACAGACAAAAAAACTAAGGGAAAATAGAAAGAACCAAATGGTCTACTGAGAAGAAAATGAAAGAAACAAGTTAATCTTTGGAATTTATCAAGACAACAAAAGCAATAACAACTACACTACACGATTCAGTGTCATCAACTAAAATTACCTTAAAAAGATAAGATCACATCAAGACAGTATGATACTGGCACAAAAACAGACACATAGATCAATGGAACAGAATAGAGAGCCCAGAAATAGACCCTCAACTCTATGGTCAACTATCTTCAACAAAGCAGGAAAGAATGTCCAATGGAAAAAAGAGAGTCTCTTCAACAAATGGTGTTGGGAAAATTGGACGGCCACCTGCAGAAATGTGAAATGGGACCATTTCCTTACACCACACACAAAAATAGAATCAAAATGGATGAAGGAACTCAATGTGAGAAAGCAATCCATCAAAATCCTTGAGGAGAACACAGGAAGCAACATCTTCGACCTCAGCTGCAGCAAATTCTTCCTAGAAACATCTCCAAAGGCAAGGGAAGCAAGAGCAAAAATGAACTATTGGGACTTCATCAAGATCAAAAGATTTTGTACAGCAAAGGAAACAGTCAACAAAACCAAAAGATAGCTGACAGAATGGGAGAAGATATTTGCAAATGATATATCAGGTAAAGGGCTAGTATCCAAAATCTATAAAGATCTTATCAAACTCAACACCCAAAGAACAAATAATCCAATCAAGAAATGGGCAGAGGACATGAACAGACATTTCTGCAAAGAAGACATCCAGATGGCCAATAGATACATGAAAAATGCTCCACATCACTTGGCATCAGGGAAATAAAATTAAAACCACAATGAGATACCACCTCACCCCAGTCAGAATGGCTAAAATTAACAAGTCAGGAAACAAGAGATGTTGGCGAGGGTGTGGAGAAAGGGGAACCGTCCTACACTGCTGGTGGGAATGCAAGCTGGTGCAACCACTCTGGAAAACAACATGGAGGTTCCTCAAAAAGTTGAAAATAGAGCTACCCTACAAGCTGGCAATCGCACTCCTGGACATTTACCCTGAAGATACAAATGTAGTGATCCAAAGGGGACGTGCACCCGAATGTTTATAACAACAATGTCCACAATAGCCAAAGTATGAAAAGAACCCAGATGTCCATCAACAGAGGAATGGATAAAGAAGATGTGGTATATATATACAATGGAATACTATGCAGCCATCAAAAGAAGTGAAATCTTGCCATTTGTAATGATATGGATGGAACTAGAGAGTATTATGCTGAGCAAAATGATTCAATCAGAGAAAGACAATTATTATATGATCTCCCTGATATGAGGAAGTGGAGAGACAATGTTGGGGTTTGGGGGGTAGGTAAGGAAAAAATGAAACAAGATGGGATTGAGAGGGAGACAAACCATAAGAGACTCTTAATCTCACAAAACAGACTGAGGGTTGCTAGGGGGAGAGGGGTAGGGAGAGGGTGGTTGGGTTATGGACATTGGGGAGTATATGTGCTATGGTGAGTGCTGTGAAGTGTGTAAACCTGGTGATTCACAGACCTGTACCCCTGGGGATAATAATACATCATATGTTAATAAAAAGTAAAAAAAAAAATTAAAATGGCAAGATCAACCAATAATTTGTTTTAAGTTACCTATAATGTATTTGTATAATGCAAAAGAAAACTTGTTAAATGGCAGGGTTAGCTGAATTCTTTGAAGAACAAATTAAAAAAGGTTGTAAAATCAAAGTAAGAAATACCTGGTGACTAGAAATAATCACAAGGAAACCATTGCTGGTTTTAACTCTGTTGATGTGTATGAAGCACTGTAATATTTGAGCAATCTACATTAAAAGACAGTATTACCATTGGGCTTCAAAAATACTATACTTAAGTTAGAAGAATTTCTTGGGCTCATTTTTTTAGGTTTCTTTTCTTTCTTTCTTTCTTTTTTTTTTCCCCCATGTGTCATATTGTGAGAAACCCCAGAGATAACTACCAGGCAATCAAACACATCTTGGAAGGTTTACCACTTTGCTATAATAATGTAAGTGCTCATCTGAATGTTGAATTATTAGTCTTATTTGCTGGGATAAAGTGAAAACTCAAACATCTTAGCATTAGCTACAGTCAATGAATCAGAACCTCAGCTCCATTCAACTGTACCAAAGGAAAATTATTGGATTTTGATTTTAGTGGAATCCTGGCACATTCAGGGTACTCTGTAACAAAGCCATCATTGCTGTACTCACTGGGTGCCTAAAGGAAATGCTGCCCCTCTCTCCTCTTTCAGAAGAATTATCCAATCTTCTAGGACCCATAAGCTATTGAAGATACTGTCTTCTCTCAAAAATTAGTGGTGCTGATTACCTCTAGACCTATGAGATCATGGGTTATGACATTGTGTCTTCTGGCTGGGGACATGGTTTTTCTTTATTTCTGATGCTGGGGTATTGCAGTACAGTGATTTGTGTTGTTTTCATTAATTTTTATCAGTATAGTTAAAAATCAAAAGAAAAAGAACAAAAGATAAGCATGAGGTTTGTAAACCTTTTGGCAATTCTTGATAATCCTGTGATAACTTTGGGATAGCTCTACCCAGCAGAGTCTCCTCCTTAGGAATCTCCTGTACTTTTCCCCAGCAAATATTTACCTTCCTTCCGAGGAAGAACTTGGTCCTTATTTGGAGGAAAAAAAAAATCAGCTGTAAGCATAAAGGTAGGCAGATATAAGAAAGTCGGGTATCTGAGATAAGTTGATCGTAGCCCCTTCTTTCCACTCAGTGGAAAGAAGATTCTGTAATCTTACTGTTTTGGTATACTCCTTATATTTCATCTGTCCAGGATACAACAAGAGGAGGCCATATTTGTATTTTACACAAGCTGTTATTTATTTATGTATTTGCTTATTTTTGTGATAAGGGTCAAGTTCATATCTACAGCCAGTAATATTTTCTTTTGGCTCTGATCCAGTATAATAATAGTTATTATTCAGAATAATGAAAGTTATAAAGTTCAGAACAATAACAAGTTTCAAAATCCTACACATACATCACAGAAACAATGTAAGCAAAATCACTCAAAGCGATCTTTCAGTCAGACATTTGGGAACTGAGATCCAGATGATTAGCCGACACTTGGTCCTATAACCATATTCTCTGGCCTTACTCTAAAGGCCATCTTTAGGTAGTTCCTCTTCATGCTGTTGGCTTCCCAAACGTTGCCTAAGAGCATTCTCTGGCTATGTGGTCATGAACATAGAGCAGGGAAGATGTACTACAGAACTAACATGGGGCTTCTCCATCATGGCAGTCTCAATGTACTTCTTTTTTTTTTTTTTTTTTTTTTTTTTCCCAATTTATTTACTTCTGACTGCCTCAGTTGTTGGAGTAACCAATGAATAAAAATCTCCATTTTAGGGATGCCTGAGTGGCTCAGTTGGTGGGGCGTCTGCCTTTGGCTCCATTTATGATCCCAGAGTCCTGGGATCAAGTTCCACATGGGGTTCCCTTCTCGGTGGAGGGATCTGCTTCTCTCTCTGCCCCTTACCCAACCCGTGTGCTCTCTCTCTCAAATAAATAAAAACTTTAAAAAAAAATCTCCATTTTTAGAAATATTACAAACAACATTAGAATACAAGTTCCTGAGTAAGAGTAACCTGCCTAATATGTAATATTTTAAAAAAAAATTCTAGAAATAAAACCTGAGTATGTAAGGGTTAATTTTATTAAATGTTTATGTAAAAGGACTTGTGGGAAAATTAGAAACATATAGAAGTTAATAAGTACACTACTAAGATAAGCAGTAAACAGAAGGACCCCTTTGTAAACCTAATAATATATCACAGGACAAATTTTCCCTGATTGATGGGGAAGGTATAAATTTAATGCATACAAATACTGCTATAGCCCTGACCCACACAGTTCAGACTCAGGGCAGTGTTGCAGTTAAAATGACACAGCCCATGAGAACAGAACAAATTCAAAATAATTCAAGCTCTTTATATAACTTGCACTTCTTGAAACAGCATGAAGGTGACAAATAGTCCAAAGCAATGGTTTTTAAATTTCTTTTTATTTTTCTCTGTCTTTGACAGACCTCCCATATGCAATATCTCCCTCATTTCTCACTTTGAAAGCTTGTCTTTAAAATCTCTATCCATAGCTCCCAGCTTGCATGTCTTATATTCACATATTTCTTCTCCCCTGCTTTTTTTTGGGGGGGGTGGGGGTGGAGGGAGTTGGAAATAGACTGAGTATCTTTTGCTAGTACTGGAAAATTTTCCATGGATTTTAAGATTACATATAACAGCACACATTAACTTACATGTTTATTAATGACTGTACGTGTTAATATTTACTCGCTTACCTTTACAAAATGTGAAATACCTGTGTGCTTTATTCCTACGATCATACCACTCTCCCCCCGAGAAGGTATAAGAAAAGAATAGACTTGGCAGGGGTATATGGTAACCAGGTATCTGACATACCTCATCATTATCCAAATGTGACTTAGAAAGGTAAAATAGAGAAATGGTCATTTAAAGACAAAATCACATAGAAGATAAGGTTGTAATGAATATTTAGCCAGCCTCTCACACTTTAGACCAAAAGTAAGAGGTTCAGATTTGTGAATCCCGCATTGTGTTAGTTCTAAAATATAATAAAGTGTGCATTTGATTTCCCTAAGCAAATGTCATCCTGGTTTATTGTATGTACAAGTGTCAATGGAGAACTATTAAAGGAATAGCAATGGAGATAATAACAAGAGGACAATCTTGAAGTCCCCAAATCTATTATTTATGTTTAAGGATTACTTTCAGGGCTTGTGTGTGTGTATATGTGTGTGTGTGTGTGTGCAGGGGGGTGGAAGGTGGCTACTGTGTAGGCAAATCTACTTTATTGAGGGTGTAGTGGGGAAGGAAAATACTGAGGAATATGAAAATGCTAATAAATGTTAATCTGTTTCACTTTCTCTCTTGCTAATCTTGGCAGGGCCCTGGCTAAAGACACTGCATATGCAAAGATATTACTCATAATTTACGTAAACCTGTATCATCCTCTCTTAGTGAAGTGTTTGAAATTCTGCTTGGATCTTAGCATGAAACTTTCTTGGATGGAGAAATCATAGCTTCTAGAAAATCAAACACCTTAGCAGGGACAAATTCAGAGTATGAAGTCAAACGATAAAATATATATATGGTAAGTTAGGAAGTCAATAATTTTTTTTATGATAGTGGTATTTGTAAGCTTTTAAAACTGATTGTGATTAAAATATCTTCTTTTTTAAAAAATTCCCCAAAACAAATGACCATATAAATATATTGCTAGAACTCTTAGCTGAAATCCCTTAAGCTTTAATAACTTCATGATAAATTCATACTGTACATTCACCCTAGTATTGCATTCCTTCCCTGTCCCAAAACCAATCCATCTCCTATCCTAACATGCACACATCCAGGGAGGAAAAAGGAATGTGAAGGAAATAATACAATGGGTACTTTGTTGTCACAAACAAATCAAGTACCAAAGCATCTTTCTGGGTGTATTAACACTCAAACTCAGACATGCAAGAGATGAACTGGGAGATGGCTGCAGTTTTGTCACATAAGGCACTTGGTACAAATGATGTCCAGTCTCTACCCTGGACCTTAGCCTCACCAGGGTTTCGCATGGTTAGGATTGGTGAACATGACTACCTATAAAGGCCCACATCTGTCAGAAATCTGTCTTCTGGCTTTCTAACTCCCCCTTATGCATCTCAGTTCTGCTGGACAAATGTTTACAAGTCCCTTTTCTAGTCTCTGGATGACAACACATTGTTGTATTTATTTTAATGAGAATGTGCAGTCATAGTATATCTTTCTGGATTGTTGACATACAACTACAAGTCTAGCACTTGAGTTCGATATAGCACTCAGAACACTATTATTCCAGGGAAACGATTCAGTGATGCACAAAGTCACCACAATTTATTGCAGAGAATCCAGGAACATCCCTTTCTGTATAATGTACATATTAAAATGTGTGAGATAAAACCATTTTTAAGAAACTTTTGCCTTAAATTAATATGTTAGACAAGAAAAAAGGTTGAAAATCAATGAACTGAGTGGCCATCTCAAATATAAAAGAACATCAATTTAAATCAAAAGGAGGTGGGATAAAAGAAATAAAGCAGCTCAAAGAAGGAATTAATGTAATATAATACAACACACAATAAGGAAAATTAACAAGGTTGAAAGTTTGTTCTTCATAATTAGCAATAACATGGATAAGTCACTAAGAAAACAAATAAAGAAGAAAAGAGAGAAAGCAAAAAGATTAGTCCATTTGAGGAATGGAAAATGGGAAATTCCCCCCCAAAATTTAAAACTTATTCAGCTTAAAGTAACTTTATTTGAAAATTTGGGTGAAATTTACAATCAAAACAACAAGACACAAAAGAAATAAAACAACTGAATATTTTACATCAATTAAAGAAATTGCATTTGTTTTTAAAACCCTTCAACAAAGAAACTCCACAACCCAATGGCTTCATTTATGAATTCCTCTAAACACAAAAAAAGAAAAAAATACCAATCTAATAAAAACTGTAGAGAGAATAAAAAATGTGGGAACACTACCAAACTACTTAACTCATTCTATGGAAGCAGTATAACCTTGATATCAAAATTTGATAAAAATATTAACAAAAAACCTAGAGATCAATCTTTTGCATGAGCATAGATAGAAAAATCACAAAGTATTAGCAAATCAAATCCAGCAATACATATGAAAGATAAAACATAACAAATAATTTAGACTCATTCCAAAAATGCAAGTTTGATTTAATATTAAAAAATAAGTCAATTTATTTTGCTACATGTGTAGTGCTGTTATAATAATTAAGACAACATTAGCATATAAAACAATACAGATTTATAATTTTGTAGTTTTGTGTGAGAAGAGCAAGTACTTGCATATAACACCCAGTGTTCATCATATCACATTACCTCCTTAATGCCCATCACCCAATTACCCCATCCCCCCACCAACCTCCCCTTTAGCAACCTGTTTTTTATAGTTTAGTCTGTTTTTTTTTTTAAAATAAAAAACATACTGTTTTTCATAGTTTTTTTAAAATAAAAACTACATAAAATAGTCTGTTTTATATCTGTCTGTTTTTTATAGTGTAGAGTCTCTCATGGTTTTTCTCCCTCTCTGATTTGTTCCCATTTGGCTTTTCCTCCCTTCCCCTATGATCCTCTGCACCATTTCTTATATTCCAAATATGAATGAAACCATATCACAATTGTCTTTATTTCACTTAGCATAATCCCCTTCAGTTCCATTCATGTTGATGTAAATGGTAGGTATTCATCCTTTCTGATGACTGAGTAATGTTCCATTGTATATGTATATGAACCATATCTTCTTTTTCCATTCATCTGTTGAAGGACATCTCCGGTCCTTCCAAAGTTTGGCTACCATGGACTCAATGAAGAATTTTAATAAAAATTCTAGACCCATGTATGATTTTCTAGAATCTGAGGAAAGTAGAAACAGAAGAGCAATTCTTTATTCTATTAAAATGTCTAGAAAAGGGGCACCTGGGTGGCTCAGTGGGTTAAGCCACTGCCCTTGGCTCAGGTCATGATCTCAGGGTCCTGGGATCGAGCCCCACATTGGGCTCTCTGCTCAGCAGGGAGCCTACTTCCTCCTCTCTCTCTGCCTGCCTCTCTGCCTGCTTGTGATCTCTGTCTGTCAAATAAATAAATAAAATATTTTTAAAAAATGTCTAGAAAAAGTCCTTTATAAAATTTATGAATGAATGAGTGAATGAATGAATGAATGAATTCTGGAAATTAAGAATTTGAATCTAATGTTTATATGGACATTGATAAGCCTAATATAATATAACAATCTTAAAAGAAAAAAAAACACCACCATATTAAAAAAAAAAACTTACAAAGATACAATAATTAAGATTGTAATATTGTCAATAAAATACACTTACAAAGCAATGGGACACGAAAGGGAATATCTAGCAAACCTACACATATGCAGTCCCTTGATGTAATGCAAGGTGACACTGTACTGTTATGGGAAAAATGGTGATCTAATAAATGATGCTAGGTCAATGGAAAATTTGTACAGAAAAAGAAAACAAGAATTTGAATGAGTGGGGCCTGCAGTACTAAAGATATTGACAGAGAGAAGCCACCTAACTTAACGTTTTGGTTCTTTTTTTATTTTTGGTTTCCCCTTGGTAACATGGTTTGCTTTCAAAGGTACGTTTGATGACAGCATGCCAAATATTTTACCACCCTATAATAAGTGTCAATAGCTTTCTATTCTGCAATGTCTGGTTCTTAATATCCATCTCATCATTTGCTCCTTGAATGAAATCACTGACCAAATTATGCAAAGAAAAAAAACAAAACAAGTTCAAATAAATATTGTGAAAATGTCTATGCTGCCCAGAGCAATCTGCACATTCAGTGCAATCCCTATCAAAATACCATTGACATTTTTCACAGAGATGGAACAAACAATCCTAAAATTTGTATGGAACCAGGAAAGACCCCAAATTGCCAGGCGGACTGCTGAAAAAGAAAACCAAAGCTGGGGGCATCACGATGCTTGACTTTAAGCTCTATTACAAAACTGTGATCATCAAGAGAACATGGTATTGGCACAAAAACAGACCCATACTTCAGAGGAACAGAATCCAGAATCCGGAAATGGACCCACAATCCCATGGTCAAGTACTCTTCAACAAATCAGGAAAGAATAGCCAATGGAAAAAAGACAGGCTCTTCAATAAATAGTGCTAGGAAAGTTGGACAGCCACGTGCAGAAGAATGAAACTGGAACATTCTCTTACACCATATACAAAGATAAACTCAAAATGGATGAAAGACCTAAATGTGTGATAGTAGTCAGTCAGCGGCAGTAACCTCTTCGACACTGGCCACAGCAACCTTTTCAAGACATGTCTCTAGGGGCGCCTGGATGGCTCAGTGGGCTAAAGCCTCTGCCTCCGGCTCAGGCCACAATCCCAGGGTCTTGGGATAGAGCCCCAAGTCGGGCTCTCTGCTCAGCAGGGAGCCTGCTTCCTCCTATCTCTCTGACTGCCTCTCTGCCTGCTTGTGATCTGTCTGTCAAATAAATAAATAAAATCTTAATAAAAAAAAAGACATATCTCTAGAGGCAAGGGAAACAAAAGCAAAAATGAACTATTGGGACTTCATTGAGACAAAAAAAAGCTTCTACACAGCAAAGGAATCAGTCAACAAGACTAGGAGGCAACCCATGGAATGGAAGAAGATATTAGCAAATGACATAATGGATAAAAGGCTGGTATCCAAGATCTGTAAAGAACTTCTCAAACTCAACACCCACAAAACAAATAATCTCGTCAATAAATGGACAGAAGACATGAACAGACACTTATTCAAAGAAGACATATAAATGGCTAACAGACACATGAGAAAATATTCATCATCACTAACCATCAGGGAAATACGAATCAAAACCACAATGAGATACTCCCTTACACCAGTTAGAATGACAAAAATTAGTAAGACAGGAAACAACTCATGTTGGCAAGGATGTGGAGAAAGAGGACCCCTCTTACACTGTAGTGGGAATGCAAATTGGTACAACCACTTTGGAAAACAGTGTGGATGTTCCTCAAGACGTTAAAAATAGTACTATCCTATGACCCAGCAATTGCACTACTAGATACAGACATAATGAAAAGAAGGGGCACATGCACCCCAATGTTCATGATAGCAATATCCATATATCCACAATAGCCAAATTGTGAAAGAAACTGAGATGCCCTTCAATAGATGAATAGATAAAAAAAGATGTGGTTCATATATCCAATGGGATATTACTCAGCCATCAGAAAGGATGAATACCCACCATTTTCATCAACATGAATGGAACTGGAGGGGATTATGCTAAGCGAAATAAGTCAAGCAGAGAAAAACAGTTATCATATGGTTTTACTTGTATGTGGAACATAAGGAATAGCACAGAGGACTACAGGGGAAGAGAGGGAAAGCTGAATAAGAAGAAATAAGGGAGGGCAACAAACCATGAGAGACTCTGGACTCCAGGAACCAAACTGAGGGTTACAGAAGGCCAAGGCATGGAGGAATGGGGTAACCAGGTGATGGGTATTAAGGAGGGCACATATGGTGATGAGCACTGGGTGTTATATGCAACTAATGAATCATTGAACATTACATCAAAAACTAATGGTGTACTATTTTCTGGGTAATTGAACATAATAATAAAAAATAATAATAAAAAAAACAGTTCAGTATGGCTTGGGTAAAGATATTCTTCTACCTTGTTTTCTCTAAAACTAAAATTGCATTACTATAACTTATGGTTTTTATTTTCAAATTTTATAAATTTATTTAAGGGTGGACTAAAATAAACTCTGGGATGTATGAAAAAGTTGTGTTAGTTTTAAAAGATACATAAAAACAATATAAACAAACAAACAAAAAAACAGTGAGTGACAGAATGCCTAGATGATTCAAAGGGAAAAACAAAAACCAAACCAAAAATGTTAATGTTGATGTATTCAGTGAGCCAGAATGTGAATGTAATATTGCAGAAAGTTCTGACTCCATTTAATTGATATGTGCTTTTGGCAAAATAAGTGAGGATTTGGCCCAAGATAACAGCTTAGACATCTGTGTTCTAAGACCTCTGAGCAAGTGCTCCATGTCATCTATATTCAGGACTGGAAAATTCTGTTATATCCAAGTTACTCTGTCACTCATGCAATTTAAAATATGACAGAAATATCTTTAAATAGAACAATAATGAATAGATCTCAAAAATTATGGACAAGAATACAATTCTGAACATCAATTGTTTCTTCATTCACAGACTTAGCAAAATAAATATTCTTCTTCTAAATATTCTTTATCTTAAAAATATGCAGGATGGGGGAAGCACCTAGATTTAAAATTAGGTACAAAAATGAAGAGAAAACGACATACAGCACCCCTTCCAGAAAAATGCATGATTTATAAGGATTTTGCTTTTAGTAAGGCTGAAGATTGCTGAAAAACTAAATAATGTGAAAAGTTACCAAAGACCTTGAGAGTTAGCTGAAATTTCACTCAAGAACTTACAGAACTTAATCAAAGTTGCCTTTGTTGAAAAGCAGATTTACATTCCAAATGAAAGCATTCAGAGGGCTGGAAATCAGAAGACCAGAGGAAGAAGGAAAGGGAAGGTCACCCCACATATTTCTTATCATCATTGCAATGTTCTCTGCCTTCTCTTGCTCAGCAAAATCACAAAGAAAAGTATTTGGCTTAGAAAACTCTATTGTGGTGTAGGTAGTAAAAGTAATACAAAGTGCAAGTAACCAATCTCTAGGAAATGAAAGATGGAAAAATTAACATAAGTCAAAACTTAATTAGAAGATCAATGAAAAAAACCTTAATTAGTAGATCAATAGAATCATTAATGTACTCTATAAACATAACTATAACCCAGTGTGTGTAATACAAATGGTTAAAATATTTGAGATACATTTAGCTGCTTTACTTTTTAGCATAATTTTCATCTTGTATGGATATCTGAGCACAAAGAGAATTCTGAATTATTACTATTAAATAACTTTTATTTACATTTAAATATACACTAGGCATTCTGTTAGGCACCTTCCACACATTACCCTCTTCTTTATCTGACCTTGACATGCTGACGTTTCTGAAGGCGTGGTAAAACACCTCTTTATTTTTTTCACTGATTTTTAACTCATCTGATTAATAAAAATTCCAAAATTTATATCTCAATATAAACCTCTTATTAGGAATTCCCCATTCTTCTAGTCGGAGTGACATCTGTGCTTTGATAATATCATAAATCTCAAATTAAGCATGTCCTAAACTGATCTCTTGGTTTTCCCACACAAAGCTGATTGAACTTTAGTCCCTCGTCCCTGATTCAGTATTAATGTGTTCTCATTTTCTTCCCTCTACCTGTGCTTACATATATAATCTGTTAGATCTGACAGTGTTGCCTTGCTTCTCTACCTCATGTGCCTCACCTTCTCTCCAACTCCACCTGCCACTGGCTTTGCCAAACCTACTGTAATGTCTTCCTTGGACTCCTTCCTTGTATACTGATACATGCATCCACAGGCACTCTGCCCCACTTCTCATTAATAGCAGGCAGGATGATTTTTTTTTCCCAATTTATTTATTTTCAGAAAAACAGTATTCATTATTTTTTCACCACACCCAGTGCTCCATGCAAGCCGTGCCCTCTATAATACCCACCACCTGGTACCCCAACCTCCCACACCCCCGCCACTTCAAACCCCTCATATTGTTTTTCAGAGTCCATAGTCTAGGCTCATGTCCATTCCCATTTTAAAGTTTTTAGACTGTAAGAAGGAGAAGAAAAAAGAAATGGTCTTAATCTCCAACAGTCCTTGGATATTTTGAGCTCTTGTTAAGCCCCAGTTCAATTTCAAGCCAGCAGGAAGTTTGGGAATAAGGATGACAAAGGAATGGGGCTCAGGGAAGAGAGGGTGCATTTTATACCCCTTCCATATCAGTGTCTAGCAAAGAACAAGGCAAATGATTTGATTTCAAATAAAGTTCAGTAAATGAAAGAGAACCACAAAAAAGCAATTTCATCTGGTCATATTCTAAACCAAGGCTGGTGCTCTATTAACATCAATATTGAGAATGATAATATAATGTCCATTTATATAGCACATTATGCATCTACTGTGCCAATAACACTATGACATCCATTCCAGCTAGTCTCTCTCTATAAAAAAAATAGAGTGTTACACAGTTAAATATAAAATCACATGGCTACCGGCAAACCTAGGTTTTGTCCCATGTTTGTGTGACTCCAAATCTCATGCTCTTACTGTCTTCTTTTGGCAAGAATGAAACCACAACATGTTAAAATCATAATAATGCCAGTAAAATGGTCCGAGCTGGGATGTGTGGTCTTTGTTTAAATAAACATACTCATACTTTTATGAATTTTGTTGAGCCTTAGAATTTTAGTCAGGTGATAAGAGCTGCATATTATGGTTTGCTATATAGTATATCTTTTTTTCCAATTTATTTATTTTCAGAAAAACAGTATTCATTATTTTTTCACCACACCCAGTGCTCCATGCAAGCTGTGCCCTCTATAATACCCACCACCTGGTACCCCAACCTCCCACCCCCCCGCCATAGTTTATCTTTTTTGAATGAGATAAAATTTGCTATGCTTTGAGTGTTCATTGTATGTTTCAGCTTTTTTGAATATGTCCACACTATTGTAGACTTATATTTGTGCTTTAAAACATCAAATACTTTTTTTTAAGAGTAAAAAGATAATTTCCAACTACTTTTCAGGAAAAATTTTAGGAATTGGACTTTCTGTATAATTGCAGGTACAGAAAATAAATAATTGAATCACATGTGACTACCACTGGCCGGGAGTGTCTTCAGGATGAGCAGCATGAAGTCAAAGATGTCCCCAGACTTCAAAAAGACGCAACTGGATTTTTGTTCTATCATTTTTCAGAAGTGTCAAGTTAGGCCAAATTTTGTCCTCTGTAAACCTCAAATATCATCACCTATGAGACTATGATGATAGTACCTAACTTTTAGTGTCCTTTTAAAGATTAGGAATGACAGTTTTCATTGTTTATAATCCCACTGTTGTCATTATCACCATCACCATCATCATCATTAACAGCAGAAACAAGAGACAGGGTTTTGGTTTTGTTTTGTTTTTTTCCTCTCTTTTACTCTCAAAGTATATCCTTTGCTTTGTTCTCCTTGGTTTCTTTCTTCTTCTTTTTTTTTTCTTTCTTATTTTTCTCTCAGAAAAACACAAAGGTGTTAAGATTGATTACATACTTTGCTTTTCCTTCTGGCCACCATTTGTCACTGTTGTAAGTAAACAGCAAAATAAAATCTTCTCTTACTAAATGAGACTCCTTACAAATCCCACACAGTCTGTACTTGTTGGAAAAAAGAAAGGTCTCTTTTCCAGGTGTCCATTTGATCTTTCTGTATAAGTCAATAGTTACCTATATATACCATTCACCCATCTTAGACACATACCCTTAGTTACACAGGATACAAAATCTACGTTGCATAACACATTTTCAGCCATTTCACAAGTCCTTATAAAGAAAATCTTCTCATTTAAGCTTGTTACTGCTCAGCTCAGTTCTATATCCCTATGACATAAATCTAATTAAGACTTTGACAAACACAATTTAGAACGAGAATTCAAAAATACAATTAAAAGGTTTAAATGCAAAGAAAGTGATTTTGGGTATTAAATGTAAATGACATTTTAATTCAAAGAATTCATCAGTTTGGAAGTTAATGAAATTAATGAAGCAAGAAATAAGATGCAAATCCAGAAGTTTATATTCCTCTGCTTAGTTGGCTGCCCTGAGCAAGCCCTGAAGAGGAATCAAAGCCAATTACAGCCATAAGTAATAATTTGGGATGTGCTTTCATTAGATAGTTATATACAATAAAATACTCTGAAAAAAATTTCTGAACACATGGCACATTCACTCGAAAGTATCTTAAGACTGTGCTGGAGGTGGGGGCATGTTACTGAATGGATGTTGGGAAAATAAATTAAAATATTGGAAGTACAGGATAAATATCATCATTCTTATTTTAAAAAGCCATTTTAATGCCTTAAAATTTGAGGATGAAATTTTAGAATGTAACAAAATTAGAAAGTTAAAGCTCTGGGAAACTGAAATCCTGACAAATTACGTCATTCTGAGCAAATGATTACAGGTATATTGGTGGTGATATCAGCAATTTTCTACTTACATGGTAGATAACACATACATTACTCAGGAAAAAAAAACCATATATAATCTCCTAGCTACCTCCCATATTATAAGAAAATGTCCACATCTATTTCTTTGAAAAACACTGTACTAGGAATCATCCATTTAATTGTTTTGTTAAACCCATTCATTTATATCATTTTTTTTAAATAAGCGAAAGTATTTATTGCTGAGAAAATGTTTGAAGCGTGGCATAGTACTATGATTCACATTAATCTAAAAAATGATTTCATAGTGTAACAGGTGTCCTTCCAAAATGTCTCCCAAAGATACCAGCATTTTGGTATCTAAACCATTGTGAAATCCTTCCCTTTCATGTGTGAGCAGGACCCAGTGATTGCTTCTAATGATTAGAATATAGCAAAAATGTTAATTCCTTAGACTATGTTATTAAAAAATTGTATCTTCTATTTTATGGCATTCTCCTTGTTTTCCTCTGTGCCTGCTCTGATGAATCAAGTTGAAGAGGTACACATGACAAGGGATTAAGTGTGGCTTCTGGCCAACTGGTGGCAGGACAGCAAGTTTTCAGACCAAATGCCTTTATGGAACTGAATCCTACCCCTAGTGGAAGTGAACTTGGAAGCAGATGCTTCCCCATTCAAGCTTTTTCTGTCACTATGGCCCTGGCTAACACCTTGGCTCGGTAACATTTTGAGACCCTTAAATTGAGGACTCCGTTAAGCCATCCTTAGGATTTTTGATCCACAGAAAGTGTAAAATAATAAATGTGTTGTTGGAAACAGTTACTAAGTTTGGGGAGAAATTTTGTTATGTAGCAATAACTAATGAGTAAGTATTTTAGGGTATCTAATTTAATCAGGCTTATAACCCAGTATATTGTAGAAGTTCTACTGAGAAACCTCAAGAAAATTAAACCTAACCACTCAATTGAAAGGTCTTGTACTAGAGTGCTATTTGTGTTACTATAAACAATGGTGTTACTATAAATGGTCTTATTGTAAAATAAGAAAGGAATCTTGCAATTATTAAACATAAAAAAAAGAAAGTTAACTTTCTTTTGTTTGAAAACTGAGGACTCCTTTTGTTTTGTGTGGGTTCTTAGAAAAGATAGTAATATAGCAGTCCTAATATATGAAAATACAGGCAGAAAGTTATTTTAGTTCTAAAGCCTATTCTCAAAAATCTACAATATATTGGTCCTTTATAAATATACTACAGTGAACTTTGCTGTCTTCTTTGATAGCTTGATGCAATTACTCAGCCATTATAATGAAAATAGATCGTCAGGAAGGAAAAGAAAGGATGGGTAGGCACTTGTCCTAAAACATCCACAGGAAGTTTTTGAACTTAAATATTAAACTTTGATAATTTTCTTCTGATTCAAATTTCTCAGTTAACTTGATGTTTATAACAGAAATAATTAATAATAATAAAAAATAAGCACTGTATATAGAAGTTTGTTTTATATAGATAATATATATGTATTAGTTTTCCATACTAATTGTTTAAAAATTTCATTACTAGCATTCCCTTTTTTTTGTCAAAGATGTTTTGAAAAAAAAAAAATTTCCATTGTGATGCCTGAGTGGCTCAGTTGGTTAAGCATCTGACCTCAGCTTAGGTCATGTTCCCAGGGTCCTGGGACCGAGCCCTCCATAAGGCCCCACCCTCATCCAGGTGCCTGCTGATCCCTCACCCTCTGTACCTCCTCCCTTTCATGCTTTCTCTGTGTCTTTCTCGAATAAATAAAATCTTTTAAAAAAAGCCTTTTTCCTTTATAATTCATAATATTTTTAAGTTAATCAAAATTCCTTTGTTATTATCGTACTGCAAACATATGGAAGAGTATTAAAATGGAAGATACATCATGACAAAATAAAAGGGGATATGAGTTAAGTTTTATTCCCTTTTAAAAAAATATTAAAGTTATTTATTTGACAGAGAGAGATCACAAGTAGGCAAAGAGGCAGGCAGAGAGACGGGGAAGCAGGCTCGCTGCTGAGCAGAGAGCCCAATGAAGGGCTTGATCCCAGAACCCTGAGATCATGACCTAACCCGAAGGCAGGGGCTTAACCGACTAAGCCACCCAGGTGCCCCAAGTTTTATTCCTTTTAATGGGATAATACAAATATTCCTACTTGTGAAAGGCACATTGTACTTAGATTTGAGTTTTCAAATAAAATACATATGTTTATATTTACAGATTCCTATTTCACATTTAAGACTTTACTCAAATTGTAAATATGCTAAGCCAAATGACTATAAATTCTGAGAGAAGGACTGTAAAGAGTATTATCACCATAAAAGATGGAAAGAAGCACATCTTGAATTGTAGAATTTTTTACTCTGGAAATTAGAAAAACAAAACCTTTGACATCCATGCCAGCAAATACAGATATGGATATTATTCTAAGAATTACCATGGAACCCCAATCTGTTAATTTGATTTTTATTTTTGTGATTATTTTTGTGATTATTACCACATCTAACATATTCTTACATGTTTGTTCTTAAACCAGCAAAGATTCGCAACAATGAATTTATGACAATCTATTAATTACTTAAGTTCTACCTCTCACCACTTTTCTCCTAATCTCCCACCCACTTATTATTATATTTAATCTATTTTCATTATTATTTATGTTAAATCAACATATATTGTATCATTAATTTCAGAGGCAGGATTTAGTGATTCATCAGTTGCATGTAACATCCAGTACTCATTACATTAAGTGCCCTCCTTAATGCCCATCACCCAGTTACCCCATCTCCCCACCCACCTCCCTCCCTTCCTTAAGAACCTCTTGCGATTTGCCTCCTTCTCTTTTTTCATCTTATTTTATTTTTTCCTTCCCTTCCCCTATGTTTATCTGTTTTGTTTTTTAAATTCCTCATATCAGTGAGATCATATGGTAATTGTCTTTCTCTGATTGACTTATTTCATTTAGCATCATACCTTCTAGTTCCATCCACATCATTGCAAATGGCAAGATTTCATTCATTTGATGGCTGAGATACACACACACACACACACACACACACACCACATCTTCTTTATTGATTGATTTGTTGATGGGCATCTGGGCTCTTTCCATAGTTTGGCTATTATGGACATTGTTGCTATAAACATTGGGGTTCATGTGCCCTTCAAATCTTTATGCTTGCATCCTTTGGATAAATACCTAGTAGTACAGTTGCTGGGTCTAGGTAGCTCTATTTTTTCACTTTTTGATGAACTTCCATACCATTTTCCAGAGTGGCTGCACTGATTTGCATTCCCACCAACAGTGTAAAAGAGTTTCTCTTTCTCCACATCCTGATCAACATCTGTTCTGTCCGAGTTGTTAATTTTAGCCACTCTGACAGGTGTAAGGTGGTATCTCATTGTGGTTTTGATTTGTATTTCCCTGATGCTAAGTGATGTGGATCATTTTTTCATGTGTCTGTTTGCCATTTGTATGTCTTCTGTGGAGAAATTTCTGTTCATGTCTTCTGCCTATTTCTTCACTGTAATTTTTGTTTGTTGGTGTTGAATTTGATAAGTTGTTTACAGATTTTGGATACTAGCCCTTTATTTAATAAGACATTTGCAAGTATTTTGTCCCACTCCATAGATTGCCTTTTAGTTTTGTTGATAATTTCCTTTGCTGTGTAAAAGCTTTTTACCTATATTAAGTCTCAATAGTTTGTTTTTGCCCTTATTTCCCCTGCCTTTGAAAATGTGTCTAGCAAGAAATCACTGCAGCTGAGGTTGAAGAGGTTGCTGCCTGTGTTCTCCTCCAGGATTTTGATGGTTTTCTGTCTCACATTTAGATCTTTCATTCATTTTGAGTTTATTTTGTGTATGGTGTAAGAAAGTGGTCCAGTTTCATTCTTCTGCATGTTGCTGTCCAATTTTCCCAAAACCATTTGTTGAAGAAACTATCTTTTTTTCAAAGACACTGATATTCTTTCCTGGTTTGTCAAAGATTAGTTGACCATAGAGTTGATGGTGCATTTATGGGTTCTGTATTCTGTTCCACTGACCTATGTGTCTGTTTTTTTCCAGTACCATACTGTCTTGATGATTATAGCTTTGTAATGCAGCTTGAAGTCCAGAATTGTGATGCCTCCAGCTTTGGTTTTCTTTTTCAACATTCCTTTGGTTATTCAGGTATTATTATTATTTTAAGGATTTATGTATTTATTTGAGAGAGAGAGGGGGAGGGAGAAGGGCACACAGAGAGAGAGAGAGAATTTTAAACGGACTTTTCACTGAGCACAGATCCTGACACAGATATTGATCCTAAGACCCTGAGATCGTGACCTGAGGCAATACCAAGAGCTGAACACTTAGCCAACTGAGCTACCCAGCCACTCCACACTCATTTATTAGTTTAATCACAAGATAGACTAAAAAATATTTCAGTCTTGCTATATCTATTATAGAAAGATAAAGGAAATCCCAAGCAGAAATGAGTATTTGTGAAGAGATTTTATTCTGATAGTTTTTATTTAATAGTCCTCAGAAGTAGATTATTTCCTTGAAGCAGTGAGAAGTCCCAAAGAAGAATTTGCTAATACATCAATTTGTTCTAGTTGAGGGTCCCTACTGTCACTCAGGCTCAGATTACTCACTGTGTCAACCAGAAAATAAAACATTAAATCTAGGCTCACTATCATGGCTTGCAGCTGGAATTTATCTGTGAGATACCACAAGCCTATATATAACTGAATTCTAACTTGATCTTCTAACTTTAACACTGGAAAAAATTTCCCATAGAAAGGAATGACGGTGGATCTCAAAATGTTTATGCTTTTGGCAGTTACAAGCATGCAAAAAATTTTTAAGTCTGTTTGAAATGGAAGTGTTTATGAGTCATCCCAGACGTTATTCCAGGCTCCTGTGGAGCTGGTTTGAAGAAACTTAACCCAACAGACAAAAATTAATAAAAGTAATTTGAATTTTCAAAGCAGTCTTTCTCATGAAGAGTATATCCTTAACATCAATAAAACTTCTTGACAACAACTGGAAAATACAGAAGATCAAGAAATAAGTGTGGTGAGGACAAATTCTCTCCCCTTAACTGGGAGAAGGAAGAGAAATTCAAAGCATTTATAATTCTGTATGTTTTCTGTCATTCATTTTATATATGTTAAAAATATTTACAAATAAATCATCAGAGAGCTATAGAAAGCTAACAAAAATACTTCCACAAGGCTTAGCTATCAGAGAAAATTCTGTCTGCTTCAAATGTGGAGCTATTTCTTGCTGTCAATAAAAGTTTTGCTGTGATAATCACATTTCTAATTGGATAAAGTTCTTCAGGCAGAAGAAATAAAATTTCATTGAAAGTTCTTTAAAATACTTTAATTCTGAGAAAAAATATTTTAAGTTAAAAAGTTTCTCAGAGTTTGATTCTGTGTGTAAAAACACTGAAATAGTTGGGGCACCTGGGTGGCCCAGTTGGTGAAGCTTCTGTCTCTTGGTTTCAGCTCAGGTCGTGATCTCAGGGTCTTGAGATCAAGTTCAGCATTGGACTCCATGCTCAACATGGAGTTCTTGAGATTCTCTCTCTGCCTCACCCGCTCATTCTCTCTCTCTCTAAAGTAAGTAAATAAATATTTTAAAAAATACTGAAATAGTCACCTTTACATAATTTAAATGCTTTTTGATGGCAAAATAACAGATTAATTTATGCAGTATTTTTTTCTTTTAAAGAATAGAAAATATCCTCTGCCCATTTGGGGCTAATAATACATTATATGTTTATTAAAAAATTTAAAAACGAATAGAAAATAATACAATGTTAAAAAACCTCTGTTATAGAAGATAATGCCAAGTGATATAACTTAACGTGGGGTATTTTATTCAAGTGAAACTATCTGTCTTTTTAAGTGCTAAGAGCAGTACCACTATATTCCATGGCAGCACCAGCTTAGTACTCCAGAAAGACTGATGTGGAATTTTAATGGTTCACTATTTATATTAACTGTTTTCATTTTCTTGTTCCAATTCATTTTTGGAATTTTTACTTTTTTATTCCCTTCCAAAAGTAGGCAATTTAATTTTTAAAGCATGGCTCTTGCAAAAATTAAATTCAAATCTGATCATTTTGCTGGTGTTCAACCATCTTGTCATGTTGTGTTTACTCTGGAGGCTGCTGCCTTATATTGCAACATGATTTTGTTGTAATTGATAGCTACTCACAAATAAAAGGAGGAAAATAAAGTCTGTGATGGTGACAGTGATATGAAAGCTGGAAGTAGAGCTAGATTAGAGGATGTTTCTGTCTTAATCTCTGTTGTCTAGAGAGCAGGAATTACACTCTTAAGGGCCAGAATTGATGGTAATGGCTGGATCTCTTTAAAACGCATCTAAACGAGTAGTACTATGTTCTATCTCAATTAATTTCCATTACCACAACCATATCTGGATTTCTCTTTCTTTCTCAGAATAAGTCAAAGGAGAATTTTCCAGAACTCATTTCATCAAGAAGAGAGGCCAAACATCTTCCTCCTCCTGTCAAGTATATGGGATGCCAATTTCTCAGGATTGGCTTATCAGATCAGACTCTTCGAATGCTCATTTCTCTTCGTTACCTTTTTTTTTTTTTTTAATGTGACTGGCTATAATACAGTACTTTCTAAGAGTTTGTCTTTAATTTAGTAAGAAAATAAGCCTATTAGATTTGAGACCACGTATTTATAGCTCAAACCAGTATACTTACACTAGGATAAGAGGCATACATTAAAATATATATTAGGCAAACCCACCTTAGAGTTTGATAAACCAGTCCAACTTATCAGAGTTTTGTAATTCTTTTACCACTATTTCTACTTCATGAACCTCACAAATAGTGGAGATGGTGCTCTGAGGTAATATCTTACAGTAAAGCTCATGAACACTGAAACAGCACCATGTTCAAATATCATCTCAGCCTCCTAACAACTGAGATATTTAACTTCTCTTTCTCTCAGTTTCTTTATCTATAAAGTGAAAATAAATACAGCATATGTTTCATAAGACAGTTAAGTGAATTATCAAAATGTGTATATGCCAGCCTATAGTCTGCCTTAGTAAAATATTTCATGTGCAATTGGAAATAATGTGCATTCTACTGCTGTTGGGTAGAGTACTCTGTAGACGGTCAGATTGGATTATATATGTTTACTGCTACTCTGTCTACTTGTTCTAGTCAATTACTAGGAGACAGTGTTTAAATCTCCACCTACAATTATGAATTTGTCAGGTCTAATTTCATTTCTACCAGTTTTAGCTTCATGTAGCTTGGATCTCTTTTACAGGGCATATAATTATTTAGGATTGTTATGTTTTCTTGATGAATTGTACCTTTTATTATTACAAAACATCTTAATTTATCTCTAGAAATATTCCTTGCCCTTCAGTCTACTTTGTCTATTATTAACACATGTTCTTCATCCTATCACTAAGATTTGCTCTGTTTAACTTTTTCCATCCTTTTTCTTTTCACTTGTATATTTTATTTAAAGTGGGTGTCTGGTAACTAGTATATAGCTGGTTCTTGCATTTTTTCCAAACCAACACACTCTGTCTTTTAACACCTCACATATCCAACAAGGTTTTGTTACTCTTACTGTTTAAAATCTGAATGTCCCCTAGCCTTGTGTTTGATTTGGGAAATGTTTACCTTACAGCTTTTTGGTAGTTATTCTTTCCCTGAACTTGCTGAGTCTTATCCTTTGCATGTACAGTTCAGTGTTCAAAGAGCACTCAAGGGCACTTCTGTTCATATTCCTAGAGCACTTTTTCTGCATAGTTTCTGTCTATATAGTACCTTTCCCTGTATCTCATTTTAAATGTAATTTTCTCTGTGATGTGTTTTTTCACACACACACCCACCCAGAATCTGACTCCAGTGTTCCTTTATACTATTTCATGGAAACTTATAATTTTTATTCAGAAGGATACTCACAGTGTGTAATGATATATATTTTTATTATAATTATATGATTAAAGAATATCTCTTCCCCTAAAATCAATATTTAATTGGGCTTCAGGGTTAATTAGAAACAATCTGAGCTTAAATGAGATCAAAGATACTACTACCTTCCTTTGCTCCCCATTGTATCTGAGTGTGTGTTGAAGTCACAGACACATAGTATATACTCAATACAAACTTACTTGAAGTAATTAATTCATATATTTACTTTGTGGTTCTTCAGAGACTATTTAGAATCTTCCTGACTTATTCTTGAGAGTAAGTAAAGGAAATAAACATTTATTTTATATTTACCTGAAAATAAAATTCAGTGAAATAAAATAAAATGCATTTTATAAGATCATTTATTATTTCTTGGTCCTTAAATAGGTCTTATCTCTGCTAATGCAAAATGTTTTCTTCGGAAACATAATTCCATCATTTCTCCAAATGAAACAGGAAACAGCATCAACAAAAATAAAAATATTAAAACCCTTTGAATAGCTTAAAATAAATAAACTCCCAGTTATCCAGCAAATACCAAAGGAAATAAATTCAAATTAACTTAATCCCTTACCACATTTGAACATGTTTCATATGGGATTCCACTTTAAAGTTGGTTACAAATCTCCCCAAGTTAAAAGAAAGAGTTAATTTCCTCATTTGGATTGAAATCTCCTGCCCCAGGGTAAAATTCTTTAAGGGACATTTTATAGCTCCAACTAGGAAAATGTTCAAAAAGAATGGGAAACACAAAAGGACATTTGAAGACTTTTAAAGATTAAAACATAAGAATGGAACTCCCAAACTTCTGTAAGTGGTTAGCATCTACAAAGGATGGAGGAAACTAGAAAGAATACCACTCCCGTATAGTTAAAACAGCTATAATCTCAGCAAAAAGAACAAAAAGCTTTGATCTACAAAATCAAGTATCTCTTGAGAATAGTCAGATGGTAGCCACGAAAACAGAGTCAGAGCATAATCAGAGTCAGAACATAATCACCTAACTTGAAATCTAAGGAAAGGCATGCTTCCAAGAAAAGATTGAACGCAAACACTTGTTTTTCCAGGGCAAATGCCATACAAGAAGGTATGAAGAATTCCAGTGTTCACTGTAGCATTATTCATAACAGCCAAGATATGGAAATAATGTACATGACCTTCAAGAGATGAGTGGATAGGGCACCTGGGTGGCTCAGTGGGTTAAAGCCTCTGCTTTCGGCTCAGGTCATGATCTCAGGGTCCTGGGATCAAGCCCTTCACTGGGCTCTCTGCTCAGCAGGGAGCCTGCTTCCTCCTCTCTCTCTGCCTGCCTCTCTGCCTACTTGTAGTCTCTGTCAAATAAATAAATATTTTTTTTAAAAAAGAGATGAGTGGATAAAGAAGATGTGGTATACATATACATTGGAATATCATTCAGCCATAACAAAGAAGGAAATCCTGTCCTTTGTGACTACATGGATGGATCCCGAGAGCATAACGCTAAATAAAATAAATGAAGAAGAGAAAGACAAATACTATCTGATATTACATGTAGATGGACTCTAAAACAGCTGAAATCATGAAAGCAGAGACCAGAATGGTGGTTACCAGGGTCTGCAAGGTGGGGGAAATTGGTAGATGTTGTTCAAAAAGTATAAACTTCCAGTTATAAGATGAATTAGGTTTTGGGGAGTTAATGTCAGCAGGGTGATTAGAGTTAACAATATGTTGTAGATTTGAAGACTGCAGACCTAAGAGAGTAGATCTTAAATGTTCTTATCACAAAAAACAAATGGTAATCATTGATATGATGGAAGTATTAGCTAAGGTTATGGTAGTAATCACTTCAATAATATGTGATGTATCAACTTAATCTGTTGTATATCTTAAATATGTACAATGTTATATGTCAATTATATCTCAGTGAAGTTGGAGAAAAAAATAGTCAAAAGAGAAAATGTTGAAGAAAGAAGCTTCTATGACTATGTTTTATTTACTGTAAGTTTCAGTCTCCAGGTTCTTTTTCATTGAACAGTCCATTTTTGATACTCCTATCACTTAACTCTCCAACAGTTAATATTCAATAAGTGCAGGTTTAATTTCAAATGCAAAACACCAATCAATTCAAAGTATAATTTTTTTTTTTAAGAATTTATCCATTTATTTGACAGAGAGAAATCACAAGTAGATGGAGAGGCAGGCAGAGAGAGAGAGAGGGAAGCAGGCTCCCCGCTGAGCAGAGAGCCCGATGCGGGACTCAATCCCAGGACCCTGAGATCATGACCCGAGCCGAAGGCAGCGGCTTAACCCACTGAGCCACCCAGGCGCCCCCAAAGTATAAATTTTTTTATTTATCTACTACTTTTTAAAAAACGTGTTAACAGTTGATTCCCGGGTC
Organism: Neogale vison; assembly: GCF_020171115.1. Classification (NCBI taxonomy): domain Eukaryota; kingdom Metazoa; phylum Chordata; class Mammalia; order Carnivora; family Mustelidae; genus Neogale; species Neogale vison. The sequence goes on along the minus strand of NC_058093.1, from coordinate 91,276,316 downwards.
TGCATTGTTTTTCTCTGTAGACAGACTCTAACTTAGCAGCTTCTCTGACCCCACTGTGTTTTGTATGATTGAATTCCACAGGATTTCAACATTTTTGTTTCTTCTCAGGATCAGGTTTCTAAAGTTAATGAAGTAGGCTCACCTTTTAAAATTATTCCTAGTTCTCAAAACTCAATATGTTACATTATGCTCCCTTTCTTTCTTGATCTCTCTTCACAGGCTGAAACTGAGTCTGACAGATTTTTGTGCTTCTAGGCCTAACCCACTCATCCATAAAAGTATGTATGAGTATAAATTTTGAAGTATGAGTATGTATTTTGTAGTATGTATTTTGAAGTTTAATTTTCCAAGAAAATTACAAAAAGCACAATTACCAATAAGTGAGTGAATCATCTGTGTTCAAGATACATTGAATCATTCTCTAAACTGATTTTATTTATGCATTTAGCAACTTGACCTGATGTCACAATTCTTTTCTATAAAAAACTAGATCTTCTCAAGTCTATATTTTTATGACAGGATCTATTTTTGCTGAAATGTTTTCTAGATATGATCTCTAATGAAGGGGCCATCTAGGGAAACCATCTCTGGTAAATGAACAATGCTGTTCTTGAATAAGGTATATTTTTAAAGTTCTTTTTGTTATTAATACACTTCCAGAAGATAAGTAGAGTATTAGTGTGTGGACTGGGAATTTCCAAAAACTTTTGCTCATGACAATTTAACATAAGAACTAAAGGACTATGTTAGATTTTGCTGTTGATTATGCCTTGCATAAGAATGTACAATGCTGGGGCACCTGGATGGCTCAGTGGTTAAGTAGCTGCCTTCAGTTCAGGTCATGTTCCCAGGGTTATGACCCTGCTCAGGGTCCCTGAGCTCAGTGGGGAGTCTGCTTCTCCCTTCCCCTCTGTGTGTCCCCCAGCTTGTGCTCTCTCTCTCAAATAAATAAAATCTTTTTAAAAAAGAATGGTTAGACATTATTTTATATAATTACTATAATCAAATCACAATGTTGATGTCATTTATAGTATTCTTGGACATTCTTTTTAAGAGTAACATAGTACATCAGGTCCAAGAATATAAAGTCCACACCTAATTATAAGCCAAAAACGTTCTCTCTCCTCTTTCTCACACACACTTCTGTTATAGATTATTAGGACTTGCTTACTTCTAATAAATAGGAACAGAAAGAAAGATCATTGCATATAGTCCCTAGAAAAAGGTGTTATAGTATTCTTTGCTTTGCTTTTCCTAACAGATTAAACTGAAGCTTAGAGAGGTAAGAAAGATTTTACTCATATGTGGAATTTAAGAATCAAACAAATAAACAAAAAAAGCAAAGGGGGGAAAAAAGAAAGAGAAATGCAAATCAAGAAACAGGCTCTTAACTATTAAGAACAAACTGATGGTTACCAAAAGGGAGGTGGGGAGTGTGGGTTAAATAAGTGAGGGAGATTAGGGGGTGCACTTGTTATGATGAGCACCTGGTGCTGTATAGAAATGCTGCATCATTATATTGTACAACTAAAACTAATATTACACTACTGTATGTTAACTAATTGGAATTTTAAAAAAGTAACAACAACAACAACAACAAAAAAACTTAAACAAAAAGGTGCCCCAAATCTCTCAATTAGAAGTAATGCTAGGACTTTTTTTTTTTTTTTTTTTGGTAAAGATTTTATTTACTTATTTGACGGAGATTACAAGGAGGCATAGAGGCTGGCAGAGAGAGAGAGAGGGTGAGGCAAGCTCCCCGCTGAGCAGAGAGCCCAACGAGATTGCGGGGCTTAATCCCAGTGCCCTGAGATCATGACCTGAGCTGAAGGCAGAGGCTTAACCGGCTGAGCCACCCAGGTACCCCAGGACTTTTTTTTAAATGTGCAATTTAACTGTGGAGCCCATGCTTTAAAGCACTGCTTCCTGAGGCTGCAAGGTATACCTTTCTCTACCACTCATCTCTTTGAGATGTTAAGTGTCTCTTAACTTAAACGCCTTCGAACAAATGCCTTCAAAAACACAGTCCAGTATAGCAGTTGCAGTAGTCAAAGTATTTTCCAAGAAGGAATATTAACAATATATCTCTGATCTGCCATATCTCAGAGGAAAACACCAGAAATGTTAGATTAGTCTGCCTTAGAAAGATGGGAGGACTGCTCCCCTATAAAGGTTGTATCTGAAAAACAGCTTTTCTTTTCAGTTTTTAAGTTCTTGGTTGCAAACTATTGAATTCAATTGGACCATAAGAATGGATTAAAGCTAATTAAAATAGTCTACTTTTCATTTCTCTAGCTAACTTATGAGCCACCTGAAACAAATTTCATGGAAATTAAAACCTTAGAAGGGCAGTTTGATGTTTTAACTTAAGTAACTTTATAATTTTTTGCCACTTTTTCTGAGAAGTAAGTAATGATAAAATAAAAATGATAATATGGCCCAATAATGGTAAAAGTGTGGTAAAACAGCTCTCATAGACTGACAACAGTGGCTAATTCATAAAATTTTTATAAAATTAATGTGAAAAGATGTGTCAAGGACATTATGATATCAACACTCCCTGATTCAATGAATCTGCTTCTAGTATCTTACCATAAAAAAAAAATGCTATAAATAAACTTATGTATAAGGATAGCATCACAGTGGTATTAACAAGAAAAAGTGTAAATATTCCACAATGAACGAATTAAATGGGATTTGAACACACTCATACAGCAAAATAATACTGAGCCACTGAAATGCGTTTTGAAGTTATGTGATTCCAATCACACAATATGTGCTTGTATGTATAAATATGGATATGGGTATATACATATGTATGTATGTATGAATGTATAACTATATATGCATAGCCATATATGTAAATACTTACCAGTAAAGAGAAAGAAGGAAAAAGAAGTTAAGGGACTGTGAGTGATTTTTAAAATATTTATCTGGGGGCAATCTGGGGCTTAGTCAGTTAAGTGTCCGATACTTGATTTCTGCTCAGGTCATGATCTCTGAGTTGTGAGATTGAGCCCTGCTTTGGGCTCTACACTGAGTGTGGAGCCTGCTTGAAATTCTCTCTCCCTCCCTCTCTGTCCTGCCACAAACCCCATGCACGTGGGCTGTCTCTCTTGATCTCTTAAAAATAATAAATAAATAAATAAATAAATAAACAAATAAATGAACTATTTATCTGTATTTTCTATTTTTTTTAAATGAGCATTTGTTCTAATAAGGTTATCTTACACTAAACACTTCCTAGAACAGCTCCAGTTTACCCCCAAATAATTACTTACAGTGGCCCAGTCTACTTGGAAAAGTGTCTTTGAACAATAAATTCTATGGTCCACCTAAGTATAATTCAGGAAAAAAGGCTTAATAATAACCACAAAGTGGTATAGGATTGGACCATGTGAATATGCACAAGAAATTTGAAGGATATAGAGAATTTAGCCCAGTATCTATCAACACAAACCTACTAGAATATTTAATTACATAAAAGAATAAAGGTTATGAAATTGATATAACTTATGTGGATAATATCATAATTTGTGAACAAAACATATTCAAAGACTATCTGAAATTACAGCAACTGAGAATGTAATTGTAAGGTTGATATACTTGAGTTTTGAGTAAGCAGATTTTTAAAAGATTTCTTGAAGTATTTGGAGTAAGAGTTTTACAATTCCAACAGCAGGGATTATTAAATTTTGCAAAGGTGCTAAAAGTAGAATACTAGATCAAATGTCTCCCAAGGAGACATTCCTAAGGTGAATTAATTTTTTACCTGAATTTCCTCTGGCACTAACAGAAAAATCTGAACCATATAAACAAATATTTGAAAGATACCTCTGAGGATAGTATTCTAATAAATTCTAAGCAGAAAAAGACGAGAAGATCTTATAATAAAATAATTATAAGTCAGTGCAACTTTAAGTACATTTTCTCTAGCACATTTCTCTGCAGTACATTTTATAAATGATCCCTTTAATTATCATCTTTTTCTAGATACCACATCAAACCAAGCTTAGTCAAGCATTTAGTTCTCACCGTCTTTCCACTCCCTCCAATGTCATACTAGCCAGCTTCGGTCTCTCTTCTGAGAAATCTAAGGAAATCAAATTTCAGGAAGGCATTTGACTCAATCAATGGAGGCACAACACTTTAGCTAAAACTTAGCTAATAAGTTTCTTCTTTATTAACAACAGTATTGGATTAAACATAGGATAGATTCTCTCCAAGCCAATAGAGAGACAGATGTTCACAATGTTGATTGGTTATGAGATGAAGGCAGCCAGGATACTCAGGAAGAGAGTCCATCCAGCAAAGTGAACCCAACTGCATGGTAATATCTGTAAACAACATGCAAATGGATGATTCTTGTCTTCTCTCATATGCAGTTTATTCTTCTTCAAATGTGAAGTCATAGACTTTTGTATAGAATGTATTACATTCATTATATCTGTAGATAATGCTCTTTGGATTCAGTAAATCAAGACAGAGATACATAATGGGGAGATGCTAATCAAAAGCATCACTTGCACAAAAAAACACATAACATTAAACGACTGCTAATTCACTGTTAAGTCATAAACATGATTCCCCAACCATAATAACAACAAAAGCAGTAATAGCACTTCACCAGCACAGACAGAACAATGAGCAAAGATGAGGAGTGAAACCCACTGATACTCTCATCTGTGCTTCGGAGCGTATATCTGAAATATATATTCTGTTCTGTAAACTAGAGATTTAACAAACAATTAAAAACAAATTAAAAAGGGGTACCTTGATGGCTGAGTTGGTAAAGTGTCTGCCTTTGGCTCAGGTCATGATCCCAGGGTCCTGGGAATGAGCCTCACATCAGACTCCCTGCTCAGGAGGGAGTCTTCTTCTCCCTCTCCCTCTGCTGCTCCCCCTGCTCGTGCTTTCTCTCTCTCTCTCTCTCTCTCTCTCTCTCTCTGTCAAATAAATACATAAATAAAACCTTTTAAAAAAATAACAAAATAAAAAAAAAAAACACAAAAGCAAACAACCAGAATAAAAAATAACCATAAAAACAACATAAACCAAAAAAAAAAAAAAAAAAGACCACATATATGGAGAGAGAAGATGGACTATGTGTGGACTGATCGATAGACCTAAGCGTGTTTTACCTAAGAGAAAAGGGGACTTAGGGGGAATACATAGTTCTCCTCAACAATATAAAATTTTAGGTTCATGGAAAGGAGACAGTTTAGTCTGTGGGCTTCCAGAGGACAGGCCTAGAGATTACTGAGAGAAGGACATTACATAGTTATAAGGACATTATGGAAAATGGAGGGACTTGAAATTATATGAGGCTGTTTTGGGAAATAATGTGGTCCACTCACATCATTAAAGGTATTCACAGAAAGGTTTAATAAGAATACAATAACAACAACAAAGCTGACATTCTAAGCACCAATTATGTGCCAAGTGCTAACTGTTCTATATTTAACTCTTCACTTAGCCTTCACTACAACTGACACAGTTGCTATTAGGCCCATTTTACATGGGAGGAAACTATCCTATCCAAGTCCATAAATCAATAAGAGGCAAAACCAGAATTTAGAGCTAAGGACTCTAATTTTAGAATCTGGTTCCCACTTTCCAGAAGTCTACATAAATCAGTTAAATTGCTGAATTAGACAAATTGATGTCATTTCTGCCACTTTAACTTCTACCATTCCCTGCCTCAAAGTTTCTATGGAGATTAGATGGTGGCTGAGTGGGTTAAGCCTCTGCCTTCTGCTCAGGTCATGGTCCCAGGGTCCTGGGATCGAGCCCCACATAGGGTTCTCTGCTCAGCGGGGAGCCTGCATCCTTCTCTCTCTCTGCCTGCCTCTCTGCCTACTTGTGATTTCTCTGTGTCAAATAAATAGATAAAATCTTAAAAAAAAAAAAAAAAGTTATCTTACTCTATCCCGTATAAATGCTACCAAGGCTGCATTCTCTTATGTGATTGAAAAAACCCTGCAGAGCATGCAGTTCCTTCCACACTACATGCCTGAAGCCAACTAACACCACACCACACTAAGTACTGTGAGAGATCCAGGAAAGTGTAATTTTATCTCTTCCTTCAAGCAACTTTCAATTTGAGCAAGAAAGGTCAGGTTACAGCCGTGTTGGAGAAAGGCAAATCCAGTTTGATGAGAGAAAGGAAGAGGACAATAGCTGGGACAAGTTCCTTTCCAGAGCTTGCTTAAATTTCGAATGTTTACAAAGACAGAGATCCTTATTTAAGAAAGAAAGCCCAGTCCCAGTAGCCTGAGTCATGTCAAATGCTGCTGTTTGAAGGAAAATGTATAATTCCACAGCCACACCAGAATTTTTCTGTAAATGCTCTTACCAGCTTGAAGTTTCCTAGGTTACAGACAATATAGGCAGGATTGTCTTATGAAATACTGGGTCAAGGCAGCCCATTTCCTCTTGAACCATATATTCAGCAAGATAAATGGACAGATAATCTGGGGGGAGAGAAAATGCTTGGAAATCAGATGTTTGGTCCAGCAGCCATATCAAATACCTATAAACAGAGGCGATTTCTCATCCATTTATGTACAAGATCCACCGACTTAGTCCTTTTACGAGAGTAAATATGGGTGGGATAGAGACCAGAACTGGGAGGGAAGTAAGTTTCTTGGGAGCATAAATAACTTCAGTGATTAAAAAAACAAAAAACAAAAAACAAACTTCACCCAGAGGCCAAATTTGCCTATTCACACCGCAGGAAAAGTTGACTGGAAAAAAAAAAGAAAAAAATATATATATTCTGCTAGAACGCTAGATCCAGTCATCTCAGAAAGGTGGAAGAAGTTCAAAAGGGCATCCACACCTTTTCCTGGGACACAATGTTTTCCTACAGAGGAAGAGTAATGGTAAAAGTATTTTGAAAACATTACCTTGGGATGATTTTCCTGTTGTACCTAAGACATCCTGTTCTCAGGTTGTTCTCCTGAAATTACAGTCCTAAGAGAAAGGAGGTGAGTCGAACATCCTTGGGAAAGAGGACAATATGGCCTGTGTCATCTGAGCCACAGTGAAACACAAAGTGGATGGCTTTCCTCTAATATCCTGGAAGATTTGCAACAATAGAGGACAGAGGCAGAGAGAAGCGGCAACACTCACTTATTCTGGCCTCTTCTTTGTGGGATAATGTCTTAGAATGGAGAGATCTATTAAAGAGGTAGAAGAAGAAGCCAAAAGTAAGTGCTCCTCTTCCCACTGGAGATTCTAGCAGGAGACAACACATTGCTGGATGCCTCAGCCACACTGTCACACACCAAACTGGAACAGGCATGGCAGAAAACTACGGGTATGGGAACATTTTTAAGCAGAGATAAATAAGTCGTGTTTTTGTTTATTTTTAGCTGCTTAGTACTGAATTTACCACACTGGAATAAAATAAGTGTTTTCCGATTCCCATATGTGTGGGGACAGATGATGAAAGTTTAGATGAGTTACAGAAAGGAGAAACTGTGCATATTTTATTTAGTCATCTGAATGTTATATCCTTTGGCAAATTCATAAATGAGTCACTAGACAATTACTGGTAAGTTGCATATTAGGTCAGTCTAACAATTCTAGCTTCCTTGAGGTTCTGAATATCATTTAAAGAAAGACCCTACCATGTCTTTAGATACCAGATTAGTTATGCTAATAAAACTGCCATATAAAAATTACTGCTTCCTTCCTTCCTATATCCTTGCTCTTTTTAAGAAGACAGTGAGATGGCAACATATTTTTAAGCATAGCAATAAGCTGTCTTCCAGAAGTTCTTTAGTTCTGGTCCTATCAATAACATTCACAAATTTATAGATTTTCTACAGTTTCAAAAATAATACTCATCTAAAATACCTGTTTAAAAACACCCAAGGAGTTAAGTAGTCAAACTGTGACCAGCATCCTTGCTTCTAGCCAAAAATATATCTAGGCAAAATAATAGTAAATGTACAATTTGTTCTTAGAGGTTCTATTCAACACATTTAAATAGTACCTTCTCATTGCAACATTCTATGTGTTTACTTCCTTTGCTTTTATCCATTTAACAGCAGCTCTCACCCTCACCTTTAATTTATCACATCTCCCTGGGCTGTCTGATCCAGTTTTAAAGAAATGCAGGGTATCTGCATTAGTCTTCTATTGCTGCCATAACAAGTTACAACAAACTTAGCAGCTTAAAGAAAACAAATTTATCTTTTTATAGTTGTAAGAAAGTAGGTTATAAGTCGAACTTGGATCTCACTGGGCTAAAACCAAGGCACGAGGGAGTCATGTTCCTTTTTAGAGGTTCTAGGTGAGAGTCTACTTCTTCGCTCATCTGAGGACTTGACAGAATTCTAGTCTCTGCAGTTGTAGAAGTGAAGTCAAGAAGCATCTACATTCTTTGGCTTGTCACCCCCTTCCTTCATCTCCAAAGTCAGCAACAATGGGTAGAGTCCCTCCCAGATTTTAAATTTCTCCTCCTTCCTCTTCCCTAACAGCTCTTTGACTAGCTAGAGTTAAGTTCTCTGGATATAAGGATCCATATGATTAAAGTGGACTCACCCAAATAATCTAGAATACTCTAGCTAAGGTCTGTAACCTTAATCTTATCTGCAAAGTCCTTTTATCACCAATATAGTACTACAGTCACAGATTCTGAGGGTTGGGACTTATGCATCTGTAGAGAGACATTATCCTGCCTATCACAGGCAGACAGTGGAATGTTGCTGCTTCTTTTATTCTTAAATGTTGGGGCTGGCTTAAGAAACATTGCATTTTCAGTTCAAACATGCTGCTTTCATAATATGATGCACATGATAACCTACCATCCACTGACATTTACATATTTTCTCTGCCTTTAAAAGCAAACTCTCAGCCTTGTTGACATGTCAACAAGGTAATCTGATAAATCCATACGTGCATCTTTGTAAAATAAGATAAGGATGCCATTTCCAAAAACACCATTTGCAGTTCTTATTTAAATGATCCTGACTTCATTATCCCATATGTTACTAATTCAGAGGATAGTGATTTTCACAGGTGGATGGTTTCATGGTTGATATCAGAAGAGGTCTCTGTAAAGTCCAGGTGGTGTTTATAGGCATTGTAACTTAGGTATGGCAGAAACACCCTAACATGTACAAAAGCATTACTGTTTATCTTAAGGTCAATACTGTAGTGTGCCATTAACATCTTCTACTGGAAATGAAGCATTTATGGCCACAACTGCCAGAGTGCTGCAGGAAGACTGCCCTGAAGGACTGATTAGCTACCACTCTCAAGGCAGAAAGTCCTTCTGGGCTCATGTGACATCAGTGCTTGTTCATATGCAGAAAAGAAGGCTCAGGTCCTTGTTCAATTCGGGCCAACTCTGACATGCTCCTCCAACTCCACTACTACTTGGGAGATCAATGCAGGCTTTTGTTGGGGAAAAATCACAACTCTTTTTATCCCTCTTTTCAATCTTGATTTCATCCTCTCTCTTCCACAGGTACTGATAGAAGGCATGCCCTGTAATAAACTTCCTGTATGATTAACTGTCTCAGAGATTGCTTCTGGGGTAAGACAATCTGCAACACTGAGTAAAGCGTAGAGCCTTGTTGGCATGAAAGAAGGTTATGTTGATCATTACTGGTCTGCATAGAAATTGATGTAAATTCCTCAACACCCAAAGAACAAATAATCCAATCAAGAAATGGCCAGAAGACATGAACAGACATTTCTGCAAAGAAGACATCCAGATGACCAACAGACACATGAAAAAGTGCTCCACATCACTCAGCATCAGGGAAATACAAATCAAAATCACAATGAGATATCACCTCACACCAGTCAGAATGGCTAAAATTAACAAGTCAGGAAATGACAGATGCTGGCGAGGATGTGAGAAAGAGGAACCCTCCTACACTGTTGGTGGGAATGCAAGCTGGTGCAACCACTCTGGAAAACAGCATGGAGGTTCCTCAAAATGTTAAAAATAGAACTAACCTATGACCCAGCAATTGCACTACTGGGTATTTACCCTAAAGATACAAACGTAGTGATCCGAAGGGGCATGTGTACCCGAATGTTTATAGCAGCCATGTCTACAATAGCCAAACTATGGAAAGAACCTGAATGTCCATCAACAGATGAATGGATAAAGAAGATGTGGTATATATACACAATGGAATACTATGCAGCCATCAAAAGAAATGAAATCTTGCAACATGGGGGCTTAAGTGGGTAGGAGAAGAATAAATGAAACAAGATGGGATTGGGAGGGAGACAAACCATAAGTGACTCTTAATCTCACAAAACAAACTGAGGGTTGCTGGGGGGAGGGGCGTTGGGAGAAGGGGGGTGGGGTTATGGACATTGGGGAGGGTATGTGCTTTGGTGAGTGCTGTGAAGTGTGTAAACCTGGCGATTCACAGACCTGTACCCCTGGGGATAAAAATATATGTTTATAAAAAATAAAAAAAAATAATAAAAAAAAAAGTACAAGGATGGGGTGCCTGGGTGGCTCAGTGGGTTAAGCCTCTGCCTTCAGCTCAGGTCATGATCTCAGGGTCCTAGGATCAAAACCTGCATCAAGGCTCTCTGCTCAGCCGGGAGCCTGCTTCCCCCTCCCTCTCTGCCTGCTGCTCTGCTTACTTGTGATCTCTTTTTCCCTCTGTGTCAAATAAATAAATAAAATCTTAAAAAAATATATTTATAAAAAAAATTTCCTTTGATACTTCCCCTTTGATCCATAAATTATTTTTTAATGTGCTATTTAGTTTACAAGTATTTTTAGATTTACCTGTTACTTTCTGTTATTGTTTCTTATTTTGATTCCATTGTGGTCAGAGAATATGCTCCATATGATTAAATTATTTTAAATTTGTCAAAATATTTTTATGTCCAGGCTATTGTCCATGGGGTAGCTTGGGGTACATCCTTACCTCTTAGCAATGGCAGAAGTCTAGGCTCTTCACTTGACCTTTATTAGCAGGGATAGACTGGAGTTTTTTCTGGTTTTGGCTGAAATAAAGTGGGTATTGTCTAAAAAAAAAAAAAAAAAGAAATGAAATCTTGCCATTTGTGACGACGTGGATGGAACTAGAGGGTACCATGCTTAGCGAAATAAGTCAATCGGAGAAAGACAACTATCATATGATCTCCCTGATATGAGGAAGTGGAGATGCAACAATGGGGGGGTTAAGGTGGTAGGAGAATAAATGAAACAAGATAGGATTGGGAGGGAGACAAACTGTAAGTGACTCTTAATCTCACAAAACAAACTGAGAGTTGCTGGGGGGAGGGGAGTTGGAAGAGGGAGGGTATGTGCTATGGTGAGTGCTGTGAAGTGTGTAAACCTGGCGATTCACAGACCTATAGCCCTGGGGATAAAAATACATAATAGGTTTATTTTAATAAATTAATTAATTAATTAAAAAAGAGAAAATGATGTAAATTAAAGTCATCTAAAGTATTAAAAAAATGAGGATGATAGTAACAATTATGATTTTCTTAAAAAACATGACTAATTATAAATCTCATTTTATATGATATATAATAATCTAATAGAGCAACCACATTATTTTGATAAGATAAAAAACAGTGGCATACTCTATCACAAAGGTTTGTTCTATCATGCCTTCTTCATAACTTAATGTAGATATGTCAACGTCTTCATTATTAACATAATTCCCTAATGCCGTTGTTAGATTTGTCGTTAAGCATTATTAAGTAGAAAGAAGTTCATAAATGTGATACTAGTACAAAACAATCACATAAATTTAGGAATAGATCAGTCTTTAATCTTTACTATTCCTCAATACTGTTAGATGACATAAGACAACATGGGCATTCAGTGAGGTTAATGCAAAGTCTTTGAACCTGCTGAAGAGTTTATATTTTTCTACTTTTGAAGAGTCACGATCCAAATCCCATACCCATAGGACCAATCTGAGAACATTATAAGAAGGGAGAGATGAGAGATAATGGAAAAACCTAGGACACTGTAGCAATTGAGTGGTATTGAGGAAATGAACTAGGGAAGAAAAAAGGAATGAAGGTGGAGGGCATTGTAGCAGAAGGAACAAGAGGTCTTGCCAAATGGCTGAACACACAAGGCAAGGTAAAGAATTAAACATAACTTTTGATTTTGTTAACTGTTTCCTTTGCTCAGCGAAATAAGTCAAGCGGAGAAAGACAACTATCATATAATCTCCCTGATATGAGGAAGTGGTGATGCAACATGGGGGCTTAAGTGGGTAGGAGAAGAATCCATGAAACAAGATGGGATAGGGAGGGAGACAAACCATAAGTGACTCTTAATCTCACGAAACAAACTGTGGGTTGCTGGGGGGAGGGGGGTTGGGAGAAGGGGGTAGGGTTATGGACATTGGGGAGGGTATGTGCTTTTGGGTAAATTGGAAGGGGAGGTGAACCATGAGAGACTATGGACTCTGAAAAACAATCTGAGGGGTTTGAGGTGGTGGGGGGGGTGGGGGGGGTGGGGTACCAGGTGGTGGGTATTATGGAGGGCACGGCTTGCATGGAGCACTGGGTGTGGTGAAAAAATAATGAATACTGTTTTTCTGAAAATAAATAAATTGGAGGAAAAAAAAGAATTAAACATAACTTTAAATTTTTGGTCATAGTTGACATGGGGCACCATGCTATCTAACAAACAAAAATAGAGTAGTGTGGGAAAGGGTGGTTTTTGAATAGAAGATGATGTATTTGGCTTTGAATATACTAAGTTACAGAATTAAACAAATCCAGGACTAAAACTGGCAACTGTTTAAATAGTTTAAGCAGCATTATACTAATGATATATCATGGATTTAAAGAAGAAACAAATAAGTGAATTTAAACAGTACAGATAATTTAAATGAAGTTTTTTTTTCCTGCAATTGAGTATTTTATTAAAACTATCAGACAAAGAGTAAACAGAGTAATTTATTGTAATGCTTTCTTCAGTGTAATGCAATTACAAATAACTAAATATAACACTAATATCTTCTTTCAACTATCCTCACAAAGAGAGGATAGCATGATTAATTCACAACAGTGAATAACACAAAAGAGCAGCTATTCCAACACATATATTAGGATCTGGATTTGTTTTTACAATGGACAGGATGTGATTGCTATTCTGGGATTGAACTACATCAAACATGAAAGTGGAAGTCAATCGTGAGGATTTCACTAAGGAGACACTGGTGTACCAGATTCCTTTTAGTCAAGCTCTTATTGCTGAATTTAGGTCACCAAAAAACTAACTGGACCTGAGTGTGCAGTCTTTCCAAGCAGAGGGGCTGGTGTAAACAGTGGTAGACTGGTGGAGACGCAGGGCACCAAAACTCCGGCAGCTTTGGTTGTTTGTGGTACATCAATCTTGGAGAGAATATTAAAAGAAAAGAAAGTAAGTGCAGGTCAACTCATTAGTTTAAAAAATACTGGAAGGAAAAGTTTTAACCATCACAATTATAAAATTGTTCTAAGTGACTTCTTAGCAGATTAACTGAATGCTGCTAATTACAAATGAAATTTATTATTTCACTCAAAAGGCTTGGATGAGGGACGCCTGGGTGGCGCAGTTGGTTGGACGACTGCTTCCGGCTCAGGGCGTGATCCTGGAGTCCCGGGATCCGAGTCCCACATCGGGCTCCCAGCTCCATGGGGAGTCTGCTTCACTCTCTGACCTTCTCCTCGCTCATGCTCTCTCTCACTGTCTCTCTCTCTCAAATAAATAAATAAAATCTTTAAAAAAAAAAAAAAAAGGCTTGGATGACAATATGAACATTTATTCAAATTACTATGTATATTTAAAAACAATAGTGTTACATTATGCTTTTATGGTATTATACTTAGTTCTTTAGAAAAAATAATTTCGACTTATCTTTTAAATATACTAACTTTAGTTTTAAAACATCAATTTTTAAGTGGAAGTGCTTATATTTACATAGGCTAGCATATTAAATTAAGTTAAGGGTAAGTTGCCACCTTCAATATTCTATCTTTACTTAGTTCTTCTCTCCCCCACTTGTATTTCCTCTACTCTCCTACAGTAGGTACACATGCCCATGCACACACACACACACACACACTTTCCCTGATTCACGTGGATATGCAAATGTCAGGAAGACAGCAGCAATGACCCTTTCTTCACTCATAAACTAATTATTTAAACAGATACTTTAAAGCAAAGGGGAACTTAGGCTCAATCTTAGAGTTTGATCCCCCTTTTCTTCTTTTTCCCTCAGGCAAGCCAACTAAGTTTGCTTTTAAAGGATCTAAGAATTACAGTTGATGAAGAAAATTTGAAGAAGCTAATCAAGAATTTTTTTAGAATATAATTAAGAAGATTTGCTTTGTATTTATTTCTGAATAATTTCTTTTTCATAAATGAGAGTAAAAATCTCAAAGCTTGATGAAATTTGCCAAGTGGTACCCAGATGTTATGTGATAATCCTTTCCTCCCCCATTTTAGATCACAGATATTGAAAGAAGATTATTTTATGAGTCAAATATAAAATTTTCTTCTATAAAGGAAATTGGTTTTCTCTCTAATTTATTTGCTTTAATGCTTCTTTTTCTGTATTAACACATGCTGGATTACATATCAGAAGACAAATATTTTGATTTGGGGTCAATGATATCTTTTTTTTGCTGCATAAATTTCTTCAGAATCTCCCCACTGAACTCCCTTTAGTTATATATTGCCTGCTAGAAGAGTAGGTTTTCTTTTCAATTTGCTGACATTATTTTAAGTACTTAAGTTTTTCCTAGATTTAAACAAATGAATCTTGATTAGACTTGCACAAACAACTTCTGATATCCAGTGTGTTTTTCTCATTTATATGACTGGCAGCTAGATTACATTTCCTTGCTGTATGTATCTAAATATGCTATATCACCATTTTTCCCCAGTAGAATGTGGGCAGAACTGACACATGCATTTTGTGGCTGAGCTGGTAAGAACAGGTGGCCTTTCTCCATGCACTCTCTCTCTTTTCCCATCTATCAACAAAGGAGAGAGAACTTCAAGGATATAAAAGAGGACAAAGCTGCAGGCTAGAAGGAGCCCAGGTCCCTAGATTACTATATGAAGTAGAGAGCCCCTTCTGACTCATTCAAGACAGATGTCAGCAAAAAATAAATTTTTACTATTAAGCATTAAGATATGGAGAATTTTTTTTACAACAATTAAGGAACTCAAAACTCAAAACAAGTATGAACATATCTATCACGTAAAATTAGATTCAGCAGCATATAAATGCTGTGTTAAACTGAATGTATTTAGCAAAAATAATTTTAAATATATATTTTCCAGGTTTCAAACATTATCAGTGGCTCCTATTCTGATATTTAGTTTCTTCATTATACAAATTAGAGCTTTTTATTTGCTTTAAATTTTGTTTGATAGTCCTGCCTTTATATTACAACTGCCACAAAATAAATCAAAAGACAAAAGTCTTAGAACAAAATACACATCAAAAATAAAAACAAAGGACTGAGATTTAAAAACAAACAAGCAAACAAACAAACAAAAAAGTGGAGAGATTGCATAAGATTTTCAAATCATGGGTATGCCAAGAAGAATGAGCGATCTAGTTGCTGAAATTAGTTTTCTCCCAAAATCAATTCACAGTTATTTTAACACATCAAACCATTATTGGTGTCTTTACAGTTTATAGTAGAATTAAGACAAATTAAACTTTTATAAAGATTATCTTATTGCACCATATAGCTGGTTTCTAAATGAGTAAAAACATAGTGTTTTTAAACAAAATTTCATATGATATAAACTTGAAATTTAAAAAAAATTTCTTAAAAATTTTCATTCAATCTTTACTGGTTGCTTTAGGCACTGACTCTATAAAAATCAATCTCCAGTTATCTCATCCCTTCCTAGCTTTTCTAAACCAATTTTTTTAAATTATATGCAACCAGGTACATTCATATATATTTCATATGTGATTTCCATATGCCACTTAAACATCTTCAATTAAGCTTTAAACTACTTGACAATATCCAGAATCCAATGTTTTGTATTCCCCAAGGCATCTAATGAAATGTTGGGCATAAAATAAGCATGAAATAAACATATGCTTGTTCTTCTTGCACAACAGAAAGACTTTAAGAATTGATTCTCAAGGCCAAGGACTGGCTATTACTGTGACTGGGTAAGCTCAGGATGTTGTTTTTCTGGTACATCTTCAGCAAAAGGTAAAAATTAGCATAGTCGAATGCTATTTGTAAAAAGTAAATCAAAAGAAAAAGTGGCCAACTTTGGCCAGTTCCCAGCGTAAATATAGTCTCATGTGCAAAAGTATTTACATGTGATTTTGAAAATAGTACTTGAATAATTTATTTTTCTAATTTTATATATTTAACCATTTAAAATAATATATTTAGTCATAGGAATATGGGATTTTATTAATACAAAACCAGAATGTTTAAAATCCCTATTTTTACATGAATAGTAGTCTAGATAAGCACATAGGTATTAAGTTTCTATAAATACTTTAAAAATTCCTTTAGCAATCCATGTCTTTCGCCTAAGGAGAAAAATACCATTAGAAGGATTCATGTCATTTTGTAGCCTCCCAGCTGTCACTCTTTCTTTAATCTTCATTATTGTCTTCTTGTTCATTCTGTAATACACTCAAATTCAAAAGAACATCAAACCACAGATACTATGAGGTCACACGAAAATAAACTGACCATTGACAAGATTTTGGCTGAGAATAAATTAATATTACCACTTTATGGGGAAATTTCTATATAATTCATAAAGTAAGTTAACTGGTCCTCTTAATCTTAAATATTCACTAACATGTATAGAAGTTCTTTTGGTTTACACAATTATATAAAAGTAAACTGTGATTAAAAGCTAATTAATATGGGAAACAACTTTTTAATTACAAAAACATGAATTTGAACATTCTTTAAAGCATCTAGGCATAATTTCATGATATACCTTATAAGCCCCAGATATGAACTTGGCAACTATGTGAATATTTGTTAAGTGCTGACAGCTGTAACAAGTTAGGACATGAATGCTCAAGAGCCTGAAGGTTATGGCTCTTCACTAAGCAACTGACCAAGTTCGTACCAACTTTTCTAAGACACACATGTATGTGGTTCTATTAATGTACTATTTAGGCTCAAAAACCATAGATATGCTAGGTCCTATGAAAGATACTTTTCATGTATTGTATCTTTTTCAGGAACTCCTAAATGATCCACCATGAAGAGATTATAGGACTGTTATCCAAAATACCAATCCCTCATGCTATGGAGCAGCCAGAAGGGTCCGCTACTTGTCTTTGCCTAAGTTCATTTGGATTTCTTAAAGGACTGCCCAAGTGGAACAGATTCATGAACGTGCCCTTCAAACAGCACTATTGTTGAGTGTAATGAACAACAGCTGTCTTTCTGCCACCGTGCCCTAAGCAGGGTCAGTGAGGCGCCCTACCCTTAGACATGTCCATTCCCAGTCTGCAGTAGCACGCACCATCCTCCTTGGATAAGGGGCCTGTGGAACTTCAGGGAGTGTACATTTCATGTGCTCAACTATTAAAAAACATTCAGAAACACATATGGCCATTTCATGGAGGCAAGGTTAGATTATTTTTAAGCTTGGTACACATTTCACTAGTAATTACATTTTTTCTTATGATAATTATATTACACAGGATTTTTATTTAACATGTCATGTCCTAAATACATATACACAAACACCTTTTATCTTACCCAGTGTGGCGTTGCATATAATACATGATGTGAAATATATTGGGAAGTTTATAACCATTTTAATACTAACTGAAACGTTAATTATTATTAATATTTAAAAGTAAAGGTGTGGAATCTATAGGCATGCAGGAACAATTTGATTCACAGCTTATAAGCTGATAATTATTTTAAAGTTTGAATTCTTAGTGATTATTTGTTAGCACATAGTATTTACATGGCACTTCATAGGGCCTATACATATAACATTATTTAATTTTTAAAATTTTTTTTTTAAAGATTTTTTTTTTTTTTTTAATTTGAGAGAGAGAGACAGTGAGAGAGAGAATGAGCGAGGAGAAGGTCAGAGAGCGAAGCAGACTCCCCATGGAGCTGGGAGCCTGATGTGGGACTCGATCCCAGGACTCCAGGATCACGCCCTGAGCCGGAGGCAGTCGTCCAACCAACTGCGCCACCCAGGCGTCCCGTCATTATTTAATTTTTAAAACAACTCCATGAAAGAGGTATTATTATTTTTATTTCATATATTTGAAACTGGCAATGTCCCAGGACCACAGAGCCAATAAATAGTAAAGTGGAAATCTAAACTGTGGTCTTTGCTAACACTGTATATTCTCTCCAAATGTTTAGTTACATTAACCTGAATTTCCAGTTAAATGTTGTGAATAACTTTATTAGCATGGATTCTTATGGTAAGTCAAACAGTAAAGAGTGCATTAACAAACATTTTTAACCCTTACTATGATATTTATTGGTTTTACAACTGCTTCCTTTCTATATGATCTCTTTCTGTCAACTAATCTTAAAAGCATGCTTTTTTTTTTTTTTTTAATAGTGCCAACTTTTAGGGAGAATAAATGGTAGGTGAGAATGATGGAGGGAAAAGACTTGAAATTGGTACATCATTGGTACATCAACTGAGTGAAGTTTGGTCCCTTGGCTAAATCAAGAAATTAAGTTGGGGCAATGCCCATTACTTCTCATGGACAACTTTATGTGAAGAAAAAAAAAAAAACATAAAGAAAGAAAGAAAAATTTGTTCTTTGCCAAAATACTAGGAATCTGAACTATATATTTGATCTGTTGATGTTGCCTACAAATGTTAACAGAGTTCCATATTACCAGTTTGGTCTCATCACTTCAAATATTACCTATTACCAAAAGCCTTTCTTGATAAGTTATGACCACAGTTGACCTGTCTTCTCATTTCTCTGTACTATTAGTTTTAGTAATCATTTTTCATTCTCACTGGGCCATGTGTAAAGTAAATCTCAATTATCACATTGTGCAATATGTATCTACAATATGTTCCTTAGGAGCCAGAAGATAAATTAGAAAGAAATGCAGATCACCATTATCTCCAGAGGAGACCTAAGTTGCCCAATGTCACACAGTCAGTTAGTGGCAGACTTGTTTAATGTCACCTGTCTTAATACTATATCATTGCTCTTACTGTCACTAGAGCAAAAATAGCTTCACTTGTCTGTGAACCAGACAGTATGGTTTACTGAACACTTAATGGGAGTGAGCATTAAACTAACATTCTTTCTTCTTTCATAACAAGGTTTGTGAAACAGAGCCTCCTCTACTGAACCCTTCTTGATTGAACAGAAATGAATACAAATTGCCTTGCCCTACTTCTAATTCCAAAGGGCAACTTTTTTCCACAGTGTGCGAAGTCAGGGAAGCTCTACTAAAGATTTGGATAATCATAGCACCTAAAGCTATGACTACTGACTTTCCTGTCTACAACTTTTTTTCTTTTTTTTTTTTTAAAGATTTTATTTATTTGACAGAGAGAAATCACAAGTAGGCAGAGAGGCAGGCAGAGAGAGAGAGGGGAGAAAGCAGGTTCCCTGCGGAGCAGAGAGCCCGACGCGGGGCTCCATCCCAGAACCCTGGGATCATGACCTGAGCCGAAGGCAGAGGCTTTAACCCACTGAGCCACCCAGGCGCCCCCTGTCTACAACTTTTTAAAAGAATCCTCGATATTTTGGCAGTAAACTTCCAACATTATGCCCTTTTTACCACCATATGCAAACTACTGTTTACATTCTGATTTTTTTTTTTAACCAGATCTTCACATCAACAAAGACTAAAGGAACTTGTACTATTTTCTCCAGTAGAATAGTCTCACCTAGGATGGCCATGGAAGACAATCCACCATTTTGTACAATATAGATTCATATAAATATCAGCAATCACCAGTGTTAGATGCTAATTTTACAAATGGAGGAAATGACTGCTCAGAGAGGTTAGTGATTTGTACAAGTGACCTAGGTTATGAGCAGAGCTAAGAATGTGACTCTCTATCTTCCAGCACAGGCTCTTACCTCAGCACGTTTCTTAATAGGTATGTTGGTGTTTTATAGGTAAATAATGCAATAAAATAATATTAAAATGCAAGTAACTTTACATTTCTATTGACTCTGCTGATTAATTTAGAAAATATTGTTTATCAACACCACAGTTCATTTGGAACATAGCAATTCAAATTTCTGGGTTGGATTCATCATCTACAATATATAAGGCTTAAAAAACGGCTAAAGACAAAGTTCTGTTGGTAGCTATACAAATAGATAAATACTAGTTCTACATATAGTGTATAAAAAATATATATAGTTACAACACATTTGAGTTTCCATCTACAAGATCAAAAAATGTATTCATTAATTGAATGTGAGGTACTTCTGGTAGATACACTAGTATTTACATAATAACAATGAAAAAAAAAAGGACAATACCAATATAGCTATGTCACAATGTTTAGGTGTAATCCATGACAGACACATGGATATTTCAGAGATTCAAATATACAAAGAAATGTGTTCTAGAATTTATAAAATATGCTGTATCTTTATTTATATGTGCTATCTCTATTTATAAGAGAGATAAAGGGAGTGATTACTATGTATCAGGCACTGGGTTCACTGATTTTACAGTTATAACTTTTAACGTTTTATTTATTTGAGACAGTGAGAGAGAGAGGGAGCATGAGAGGGAGAGGGTCAGAGGGAGAAGCAGACAACATGCCAAGCATGGAGCCTGATGCAGGATGGGATCTCAGGACTCCAGGATCATGACCTGAGCCAAGGCCATTGCCCAACCAACTGAGCCACCCAGGCACCCCATAGGTATATTTTCATTCAATACTCGCAACTGTTCTTTGAGTTGGATGCTATTTTTATTCCACTTTACAGATGAAGGAGCTGGAACTTACACAATGACTTTCCAAGATCACATTCTTTTTTTTTTTTTTAAGATTTTATTTATTTATTTGACAGAGAGAGATCGTAAGTAGGCAGAGAGGCAGGCAGAGAGTAAGGGGGAAGCAGGCTCCCTGCGGAGCAGAGAGCCCAATGTGGGGCATGATGCCAGGACCCTGAGATCAAGACCCGAGCTGAAGGCAGAGGCTTAACCCACTGAGCCACCCAGGTGCCCCCACAAGATCACATTCTTTTGATAATACTAAACAAGCTCATCTTACTAATCATTTGTTAGGTGATCACGATTCTGCTAGGTGACTTGTGCTAAATTGAGTGCTGTCCTCAGGTACACTACATCTAGTTAAGGTATCATGCGTTGCACACACAGAACAAGCAACAGTCCCAAATGTTAACAAAGTCTAGTCCATGATCATATGTTGCATTTTTTCCTAATGCCCCTTTGTGAGCAAAGAAGGTATGCACATAATTTGTGGAAACCAAAACAAATAAGAAAACCCTTGAAACAAGAATCTGCTTCAAATGACTAAAAATCAAATGGCGCCCAATTTCCATGCCTTTACAAAAATAAAGTAAAAAAGAAAAAAATTGAGCATGGATTCTCATATATTTTTCGTATATTATTTTCCCCTTTCTTTCCTTTCACTTCTGCTTCCCAGAAATACAATAAAGCCAGTTAAAACTTGAAGAATGGGAAAGCTTGAACAATACACAAGAGATATTCAAATCTCTTCATTTGGATGATTAGGGAATCGAGAGGTTTTTGTTTTGTTTTGTTTTGTTTTCTTAAGACCATGGACAGTTTTTAGCAAGTTCAAGGTAATTGGGATTTATGCACTCCCATTTATGTGGTGTTTGTCAAAAAAGAAAAGAATGAAAGAAAGAAACACACACACCAAACTAGTATGCATGCCAGAATAACACCGAGAATTCAAACAGAATTGGGATCTTTTGCACAAGGGAACATATTTACTGAAGCAGAAAGTATCCTCTGTGTGAATAACCTTTCCTGAAATATCTTGGCATAAATGTATTTAAACTCATTGAGAAGACCATACTGTCTATAAATTTTCCATGCTTGTCAAGTCTCTCAAACTATACTATAAGTCACCTCATCACAGTACTACTCTATTTTGTGATACTTGTTGGTAATAAGCACACAAAACTTCAAAACTTAACCTACATTCAATTCATAACCTAATATTTTCAAATTCAATAATCATCATTTAAAAATATCATTCACTAATGTCATTATGTATTTTAATAGTCTTCAAATCAAATCTCTAAACATCTATTTTTATACATATAAATATATACCCTGTAATATATATTATATATACAATTATAATAACATATATACCCTATAATATTTAAATATATGTATATAATTACATATATATTTTGTGTGTGTGTGCATGTATGTGTGTGTGTATACATATACATATTTATATGTATGTATCTTGTAATATAGGTCAATTCATTTGTTAATCTTGGTTTAATGATGGGAATTATTCTGACTTTTATTTGCCTTTCAACCTAGAGATATTTCAGAAGTAGAAGTTTAAATATTGTTTTTCCTTTTTTTTTTTTTTTTTTTTTTTTTTTAATAAGTCCGTTAAGCATCTGCTTCTGGCTCACTCAGGTCATGAGCCCACGATCTTGGGATCAAGCCCAGCATCAGGCTCCCTGTTCATTGGGAGCTTCTGTCTTGGGTTTTTCTGCTGCTTATTTCACCAATACTTCTAAAATTCAGAGTTTATCCAGGATTGCTCTGGAATTTCTAGCTTCAATTATAAATTGATAGGACAGTAAGCTTGGCCATTGTTGAGTCATATACTCACCCTTAAATCACTCAAACTGTGGCCTGACCTTGAAGTTATGTTTGGTGAGTTGGTGATTCTCTTCTGAGTATGGGTGTAAAACAATGGAGATAGGGGAAGGGAGAATGCGTAATCACAAAATGTTGACAAGAAAATTTGTTAATTTATCTTTAATGCTCTAGTTTCAGTACTATGTACATAGTGGTACATTGGGCCCTGGGAATACACTCTTCAATTCCGAGGATGAAAATGAGAAAAACTTGCAAACTGTTAGTTTCATCAACATTCTACTGTTAATTATCTACAGATCCAAATGACTCCCTTCAAAAGAACTCTGGCTCCTCTTTTTTGGTCATATGTATGTTAATGTAAATCCCAGTAACTATATACACTTACTGATTGTACCACTTAAGTAGCATTCATTATTTTGCCCTTGTGTTGTCATTATTTACAATTATGGAAGTTTTTCCTACTAGAATGTTTAAAGTGATAGTGCTGGAGAGGAGGAAGACATCATAACCACTAGCTAGGATATACCCAGATTTTATTCAGCCAATTTGGGAGGTCTCTTTAAGAAAATGAATAAAAATTATAAACATAAAATTAAGTATGGGGCACCTGGGTGGCTCAGTGGGTTGGGCCTCTGCCTTCGGCTCAGGTCATGATTTCAGGGCTGGGATCGAGGCCCGTATCAGGCTCTCTGCTCAGCGGGGAGCCTGCTTCCCCCTCCCCCTCTGCCTGCCTTTCTGCCTACTTGTGATCTCTCTGTGTCATATAAATAACTAAAATCTTAAAAAAAATTAAGTATGAAAAGGATATTTTAGATTGAAAAATAGATCTAATTTTTTAAAAAATGACAAGTATCACAAGTATTGAAAATTTTGGAAAAAATTTGGAAAAATTATATTTTAAATGAATTGATAGACATACCTCTATAATACTTTATTCCTACATATTTTGGCTGACACTTTTTGATTGCCTCTTCATATGACAAATTTTACTAAGTATATAGAGAATAGAAAGATGATCTATTCTTTCTTTTAGCATACTTGACTAATTTTTATATTGAATGTTAGACTATATAAGACATAATTTAATCCAGACAATTTTTCAGTATTTGTTATTACCTCCAAAAATTTGTAGGTTATATTCATAGAAAATATGAAAAATTCTGTTTTGTGTGGTTTCCATCAAAAAAAAAAAAAGGAAAAGTGTGTATGGACTGAAAACTTTACATTATCAATTATCTATTTGAAGTGGAAAAACCTCTTTTAACTAGGTATAAATGAAAACCAAATTTTTCTTTGCTTATAACTATATATAAATAAATATAAATTTATATGTATATATATTACATATATATGTAAAGAATTTTTCACACACTAGCTTCTGCCTCTATATGTTCCAAATTTTTTACTTCTTCCGTTATTCACATACTTTCATTGGCAAATGACACTTGACAAGTTAATTATATAGTAAGATCACGTGATCTAAACCTTCATTTCACAATCTCAGGTAATCAGCACAGTGGTCAGAATGGATATTCCCAAGTTATTTATATACAGGGGATGACAACAATAACCTTAAGTAACTATAAAAGTGACTACAAACCATGATATATGTCATTATCCCCCAAATAATTTTATCTTCCCTATTGCTAATACTTTAGAATGTCCACAACTATTGCAATACCCCGCACACAAAGAGAAAAGTGACTGCAGAGCCATGTATTCAACTGAGTGAGGTTTGGCAAAATACAGGATCATAAAAATAGATTGCTAGGGTACCTTCTTATGCCTTTGAAGGGCCTATATAAGTAAGGAGCCACAAATTTCAGGCCTGATAATCTTCTTGGTACATCCTCTTCAAAATACCTGCCCCCTGACCCTGTCACTGATAGGAACATGTATTTATGATTTATATCATAATTGTATATTTATTTATATCAATATTATGTATTCATATATATGAACTGGGAATATATATATATATATATATATATATATATATATATATAAAATGCTGTTCTGTTCAGCTCATGATGTTGTACAGCAGAAATGACAAGGGAAGTGGAGCCTAATGTTTTCTCCTCTACTTTCAGATTAAATAGAAAACTGAAAATGAAGTGAAACTAATATGATGATTATAATTATATGTTCCATCATGAGGGAGATTTCAAATCTGGCTGATAGAGGTTAGTTTTGTTGGTATGGCAATGTAGATGTGCCATAAGAATGGAAATGCATATGATATTTGTCTTTCTCCGCTTGACTTATTTCGCTAAGCATGATACGCTCTAGTTCCATCCATGTTGTCGCAAAAGACAAATATCATATGATCTCCCTGATATGAGGAAGTGGTGATGCAACATGGGGGCTTAAGTGGGTAGGAGAAGAATCCATGAAACAAGATGGGATAGGGAGGGAGACAAACCATAAGTGACTCTTAATCTCACGAAACAAACTGTGGGTTGCTGGGGGGAGGGGGGTTGGGAGAAGGGGGGTAGAGTTATGGACATTGGGGAGGGTATGTGCTTTTGGGTAAATTGGAAGGGGAGGTGAACCATGAGAGACTATGGACTCTGAAAAACAATCTGAGGGGTTTGAAGTGGCGGGGGGGTGGGAGGTTGGGGTACCAGGTGGTGGGTATTATAGAGGGCACGGCTTGCATGGAGCACTGGGTGTGGTGAAAAAATAATGAATACTGTTTTTCTGAAAATAAATAAATTGGGGAAAAAAAAGAATGGAAATGCAAAATTAAAATCAAGAACTAGAGAATGAAAATCTTAAATGGAGGTACAATTTCATAATCATAGCTTCTTAAAGCAGAAGCCAAGAACTAGATCATGGTCAGGATCAGACACTTCCATAGCAATAAGAAAGAACAAAATAAACAGGAAAAGACAAAGGCAGAGATTTTGTGTAAAAATTTCTCAAGAATGACAATGAAGTTTAGAAATAACAGTGAAAGACAAAACAGTCTGGAAAAAGCAACACTGCTAAGAAGGAAGAACTGAGGTACATCATGATTTTCCTAGACTTTAGGTCCAGTCTCCTCTCAGGCCTGATTATTCAATTATATTAATAAATGAATCTTTATGAGCAAATCTAATTCATTTGTTAATTCATTTATCAGTTACTTACTTAGTTTCTGCTAATTGCTAAGCACTACACTTCACACTGGAGTTTACAATTCATGAAGAAACTGTCATTTTGACATCACAGGTTGACAAAATAACGAGGAGAAATATGAGGCCCAGAAGTGTCCAAGAACTGAAATTATTAATAAAACTCTAGATCTCTTAGCAAGAATTTCCAAGTGTCCTGTTTTTATTAACATATTGCCTTAAAGTCTTCGGAAAGGACAGACAGAGATTATCAAGTAGCTTCCAATCACTCTAGGATGAAAAGGACTTTTCTTTCTTTCTTTTTTTTTGTGGGGTGGGGGATGTAGGAGGAGAAGATGTGGATTTATTTTTAATTTGCTAAAAATAATACTCAGAACATTTATATTTATTCTCATTGGCTAGAAATGTACAAATGATGGTGTTAAATTGACGATTTACTTAATTTTTCTTCTTCTCATTGCACACTATTTGTAAATTCCATTAACAAACTTTTTGTTTGTTTTTTTACAAACTAGAGCATTAAAGACAGGCAAGGCAAAATTCTAATTATCTTTTGTTGCAAAGCACCATATGTTGCTGTTTTAACATCAGAAAAGACAATGAAGAACATTCAGATATTATTCAAAACTATGATGAATCCGGCTGGGGTGAAAAAGTTAAGCTGGTCAACACATTGCAAAGTGAATCCATTTATGGCACACTTAATCATGCCAAAATATTTACCACTCAGCATAAGCGCCCATCATGAAAAGGAAAGATGTGGTTTATCATTTTAATATTCAACATAATTTTGTATCCAGCTGTGGCCCTCAAGAAATCTAAAAACTTTTTGTGTGCGTTTGGGGTTAGGAAGGGGTAAGGATGAAGAGGGAGGAAGACATGTGGATCTCTTACAGAGCAACCAGATGTTTACTCTGGCACTTTACATAAAAGCTAAGAGAACATTAAAAATATTGATTGTATGTGTTCACTTTGGATAAAACTGTTTTTAAGGCTTGCTTTATGATTTATTTGATCTCTTGCAGAGAAAAAAGATGGGAGTTGTTTCTTAAAAATTTAAAAAATAAATATGCATCTAATTTTGTTTGGGGAAATGTTATAATTCCATTATATGCATTTTTAGCTGGAAGGAAAGTATGAAAGGTAATTTTTATCAACTACTACGCAGCAAGTGTGTTCTGGTCATTATCCCTGAGTTCAGGTAGCTGGATATCTCTTCCTTAGGAAGAAATGACTGAGAGCTAACTAGGTATCAGGCACTTGCTTTGTTCTAAAAAATCACTAGAACAGCATTTGTCTAAATCCTAACAAATCAACAGAACAGCATTTGTCCAAAGGCAGACAGGCCTCTTTTCTGCAACTTCCTGTCACGGTAAAAATTCTTAAATAATAGATTTTTCTTGAAGTTGGAAATTATGTCTTTTTGAGACCTATATAAGTATTATAATCAGAATAGCAAGAAAAGCTAGTCTCAAGACTAAACCTAAATAAAGAATCATGAACACCATATTCCAAGGTCTTTGAACAAATTTGAACCTTGCCTTCTGAGGATATTTGATCCAAAGCTACATTCACATAGGAAAAAAACAGTTACTTTGATTTTTTTAAAATCACATAAAACTGGAAAAATATTGATTTGTTGACAGAATTTATCAAGTTTTATTAAGATATTTTTGTACTGTCTAGACTTGTAGCCACGAAGAGCACTTTGCTTTGCTAAATAATTCATTTGATTTGACTTTTACCCCAAATTCTGGTTTCAGTATTTCAAAAAAATGTTGAGTTTTCTTTAAGTCCTTTCTCTCTGTCTTATACATTTTTCAACTTGAGGAGACCACAATTTAAATGGATTTCTTTTTACAGACACATCTACATAAACTATTTGTGAGAAATATGTCATGGCATGTCAGCCCTAGTGTTCAGTTAGTGTATCAAATCCTACTTATTTTTCATGTTCCATACTTTGTGCTTGCTCTGCTGTCTTCAGCTCCCTCTCCTACACCCTCCAAGCCCAAATATCCACATTCTGCTCTTTAACCTCAGGAAGTCCATGCGCCCCCCCCCCCCACTCGGGCAAAATGATGCTCTCATCCACAGATTGCTATGCGTCAGAATTGCCCTTCTTATTCTGTCCTCATTTCTACCCGACCTCGACCAAAGATTCCATTCTCATGATGGAATTGGAGCTACCTGCCCCAATAAATGAATCTCACACATATTAAAGAATGGATATTAGTAAATAATCCTTCTGGTTGAATTTTTATCTGAAATGAGTTTATTTCCAAATTAATTTCTAACTGAATTGAAAATAAAATGTATTTTTGATAGGAAAATATTTTTTCAAAAGTCTTTAAAATAAAACTTATAAAATAAATGAATATACTTAAAAATTGACAGTTTTCTATTTCATTGATTTTTAGGTTTTTGATATATATCTTTGAATTATATTTTGACTTCTCATTAAATATTCTTGTGTCTCTTCTATGTCTAGTTAAGTTTTTAGGAAAATTATTTATGTATTTATTTATTCTCTCTTTTTGAATTGTATAAATGTGTGAATTCTATAAGCTTTTTTGTTCATCTAATCTTATTCATAGACACAGTGAATCCTTTCCCGATAAGAAAAATATATATATAAATAATAAGTACTATTACCTTAAGATAAAGATATTACAAATCCGGCTAAATGAGGAGAATTAAGAATCCTCTACCCCACATAAGCCTAGCACCTGGTAACCAGTGGCAGCAGGCTGCTTCTGGAGACAGGGTAAATGTGCGTAATGTAGCCCCACCTGAAGCACAGGACTGCAGGGACTCCTGGAAGCCAACAGTACAACACTGACATTGAGGAAAGCCCTCTGCCACGCCAGGAACTACAATAAGTTCCAGGTACGTACGACCAACCACAAGAAGACTTCAGTTTCTATTTAGGTCATACAATGCCACAAGAGACTGCTGTTCCCACTCTAATAATGAGAACAAATAAACACAAAAACAAAAAGCCACCAAACCAAACTAAAATAGATAGGCTGCTTCATTTGATACAAGTCAACAATTAGGTTTCTAAATTAATTTTGAGTTAAAATTTTCAGTAAAATAATGTTCCGAGAAAATTAGTTAAAAACGAAGCATATTATTAAAGTCTCAGGAATGTTAAACTTCTGAAACAATTGACTGAATATTCCATTTTTAAAAAACTTAAAATGCCTGTATATCAAAGCAATTATATTATTTAATAAACTGTTGGCATTCCTTGAATGACTGAATCCCTGCCCTCCATTTGAACAGTAAAAGATTTTAGCCTACTGTGACTATTACCAGATCATGTTACTGGATGTTGACACTTCTTCAGTTTCTTCCTAAGTGGTGTCAGAACTTCTTTATCAGTCAGTCAATCTGCCCATAGTCTTCTGTCCTCTCCCTACATTCTCTAAGTTAATTCATACTTCATAGTCTATAGTAAGAGAGACCCAAGCCATAGGGAACTGGACAGAAAGGTCACCTTTCTCATGGTTTTCCCAGCAATGCCTCATGGCAGTTGCACTCAAGAGATGCATGTCTGAGTGATTATCATTGCCACTGATTAACAAGTATCCAATGTCAAGGCATATTCAGTGTGGGGTATAAAGACATTTCTTGACATACTGATTTCTATTCCTGAGCTTTCAGAGAAGAAATTCAATCAGTACAGGAAGTACAATAGAGGAAATAAAGAAAAAGAAAAATATCACTAAGGATTAGTATAAATTCAATTAAAAAATAATGCTGTAAACACCTAATAAATAATCAATATTCTTCAAAAACTACTATAGTACTTCACTACATGGCTTAAGTGGGTAGGAGAAGAATCCATGAAACAAGATGGGATAGGGAGCGAGACAAACCATAAGTGACTCTTAATCTCACGAAACAAACTGTGGGTTGCTGGGGGGAGAGGGGTTGGGAGAAGGGGGGTAGGGTTATGGACATTGGGGAGGGTATGTGCTTTTGGGTAAATTGGAAGGGGTGGTGAACCATGAGAGACTATGGACTCTGAAAAACAATCTGAGGGGTTTGAAGTGGCGGAGGGGTGGGAGGTTGGGGTACCAGGTGGTGGGTATTATAGAGGGCACGGCTTGCATGGAGCACTGGGTGTGGTGAAAAAATAATGAATACTGTTTTTCTGAAAATAAATAAATTGGAAAAAAAAGATGATAATGAGGGAATAAGCTCCATTACAATGACCAACTTTGATTAAAATGTAAATAGAGAAAAAAAAAACAAAAACTACTATAGTACTTAAAGATTTTTGGTTCAAGAAATGTTTAAGAAATTGGTATTTCTGAAAATTTCTCACACATTTAGCCAATTATACATTTTATAAGGAAAGAAACCATTTGACTTTAGAGAGGGAGACAATTAGTAGTGACCATTCTCAACTTGGTTATTACCTCTCTTCTTTGAAAAACAAGCCGAGTTGTGTCTGGGCCAAACATCCAAATATGACTTTGGTTTTAGTGAAACTCTTTTCAGTTTGTTAGGTTTGTTGGCGAAGGAGAGGTGGTTATCAGTCATTTTCTTAGTTTCATCAAAAATTCTGGGGTACTTGGGTGGATCAGTTGGTTAAGCAACTGCCTTCACCTCAGGTCATGATCCCGGAGTCCTGAATCAGTCCTGCATTGGGCTCCCAGCTTCATGGGGAGTCTGCTTCTCCCTCTGTCCTTGTCCCCTCTCATGCTTGCTGTCATGCGCTCTCTCTCTCTCTCTCTCAAATAAATAAATAAAATCTTTAAAAAAAATTTGATGCCATGTAAAATATAACACATTATTACTTCTTAAATTGGAATTGCTTATACTCCTAATTATAATTATAGGAAAAAATGTTTTATAAATGCAAAAACAATGAGTCATCATTATGCCCTTGGTTATAGATATGACCCCAACGCCTATTTTGTGAAGAATCAGGCTGGGGGATGTAATCTAATATGAAAAAAAAAGTACCTAAAGATTGGAAAAGATTGACCAATCCACCAATTTCATCAAGTACTAATAACTTGTTTATTTTCTTGCAGAGAAAAAGAAGCCCATTTTACCCAGATTGCATAAAGCAGCATTGAGATTTGCTTCAAATTACTTTCCTTATGTGTTCTTTCCCTAACACAACGTTGCAGGATAACTAGTCCCTTATCTAGCTATGTACCTTATGTACCTTATGTCTATAGAAAGAGATGATTTTTGATAAATCAGGTGACAATGAGCAACCAAGTCCACATGAATAAAGAACCTACTAGCACTGTTTCTGATCTCTTTATATATGCCTAGAAGTGAGTCTGGTCTTGGTGAATCCTAAATAAATGTCTGTTTGCATATTTTAGTGAATGGTTGAATGAACTGCCTATGAATTCCAAAATCACTTTTGTTACTTCTCAAGTTACCTATGCTACTGTTGATTATACATTTGGAGGATGAGCCTGAATCTCCATGTGCTTAAACAGCCTGGGAAGAAGTTGTGGTCACATACCCCAGTAAGAAGAGCCTTTAGGAGCCTGATGAAAGAAATTCACAAATGTCAAGACTGAAGACTTAATCTTCTTTGGCAAGGAATTTGCATGTTGATCTGAAAAGTATCTATCCCTTTCTCCTGCACATCTAACAATTTTTTTTATTATAATTTTAAAGGAAAGTGCCATGCACTTATTCTAATTTTAAAGGAAAGTGTCATACACATGTGACAAGAATGCTGGAATTCTGATGAATTTAAAATGTTAATATGAGGAGAATTATGGATGTTATACAGAAGCTGGAAACTTGGGTCTTTATTGTTGTTCACTCTGCAAGTCTAATCAGATGACACTTCTCAAATTACCGATGTATAAAATGAGATTTTGTTACTATAGCTCCTTTTCATGTGTGAAAATGTTCATCATGATTTAGGTTGAAATAAGTGCCATATAATGTCTAATGTGCAATTAAAATAAGGTGATGTCATGAATTATCCAACAATTTTTAGATGATCTATTCGGGATTTTTCTTTCTACTTATTTCTCTTAAAGGAATAACATGTTATAGATATAGCATTTTCTATTCCTTCATTAAAAATAGGTCATGATTGGGCGCCTGGGTGGCTCAGTGGGTTAAGCCGCTGCCTTCGGCTCAGGTCATGATCTCAGGGTCCTGGGATCGAGTCCCGCATCGGGCTCTCTGCTCAGCAGGGAGCCTGCTTCCTTCTCTCTCTCTGCCTGCCTCTCCATCTACTTGTGATTTCTCTCTGTCAAATAAATAAATAAAATCTTTAAAAAAAAATAGGTCATGATTAAGTATCACAATATGAATGATATATTAAAATTTTAATAGTTTAATTATTAGGTAAATAATAAAATTATAGAAGAGGAGATTTTAAAGATTAATTTGCTTTATAATATTTGTAGAAAATACATGCTTAAATACAATAAAGAAAAATTATTATGGCAAGATAATAGTGGCAGCAATATATGTCAATACTATAAATCCAATGCCCCAAGAAGATCAAAAAATGTAACAAATAAATATACTTATGAATTGATAAAATTGAAAATTTCTGTTCATTAAAAAAACAATTAAAAGAATTAATAGGGAAATAAGAACTAAAAGAAAATATTTACTATAGATATATCCAAAAAATACTTTTCAGAATATATAAACAGCTTCCACAAAGCAGTAAGAGAGTAATGATATAATAAAAGGAACAAGATTTGCACAATTTCAAGTTTTCTCACAAAAGAGTTTCATAGAAGAGTTTCGAACAGCAAACACAAGTCAAAATGGTGGTTATCTCTGTGGAAATGGGACACAGGAAAAGTGTCTTATTGAGTTTTTGGAATATTCTATAGTTATGTTTAATAGGCTTATGCTTTTAGATTCATGAATTGTGCATTAAGTATGTGGAGCTAACTGTATGTCTCTTAGACTTAAGAAAATAATTTGAAAATACAAACTATATTGAAATAAAATATCCCACATATGAGTTGTAAAATTCTACAGATGTAATGGAGTGTTCTCTTGAAGAATCTCTAAAATCAAAACTCTCATATATTGTTAATGGGCATACAAAATATCATAACCCTAATGGAGAATAATATAATAATAAACAAATTTACAAACACATTTTGTCCAGCTATCCACTATTAGATATCTGCTCCAAAGTTTCTTTGATGTAAATATGAAAATATATGTGCAGAAAGTTATGCATTGCATTCTCTACAAATTAACAAAAGATTAGGGATTATCCAAATGTCCACCAATGGAGGACTGAATAAATGATGCACTATATAATTGGAGGACTAAGATTCTATAACAGGGAGAAAGAAACATCTCTATATACAGTCATAAAGAGTGATATTCAGGATATATTGTATGTTTTGTTTTATTTCACTTTTTATAAAGCATGATGAAAAAATAATGTATTCTGTAACTTAAGCAAGAGAGAATATTCATTTCTATAAAGGTGCATTTCCTTTTATTTACATAAGCACATGCATACATACACATATATGTGTGTGTGCATATATGTTATAAAAAGCATAATTGTGGATAAATTTCCCTCATAAAAAGAGAGCATGATTATCTTAACAGAAAATCTTAAAGAATCAACAAAAATAATGGACTAGAACCAATTAAGAAGTTAAGCAAGGTTGCCAAATACAAGACAATTTACAAAAATTATTATGTTTCTATATACTAGGAATGAGGAGTTGGAGAACTGAAAATAATCCAAATGTCCCCCAGCTGAAGAATGGGTTAAAGAAAACAATAGCCAAACTATGGAAAGAGCCAAGGTGTCCATCAACAGATGAATGGATAAAGAAGATGATATATATATATATATATATATATATATATATATCATACATATATATACACATATATATGTATATATGTGTGTGTGTGTGAGCACACATATACACACACACACACAATGAAATATTACTCAGCCATTAGAAAGGATGAATACTTATCATTTACATCGACGTGTATGGGACTGGAAGATATTATGCTGAGCAAAATAAGTCAATCAGAGAAAGACACTTACCATTTGGTTTCACTCATATGTGGAATATAAGAAACAGCACACAGGATCATAGGGGAAGGAAGGTAAAACTGAATAGGAATCAATCAGAGAAGGAGACAAACCATGAGAGACTCTTAACTATAGAAAACAAACAGGGTTGCTGGAGGGGCGTGGGTGGGCGAATGGGGTAATTGGGTGATGGGCATTAAACAGGGCATGTGATGTGATGAGCACTGGGTGTTATAAGCAATTCATGAATTACTGAACTCTACATCTGAAACTAATGATGTACTGTATGTTGGCTAATAGAATTTAAATTAAAAAATTAAATAAATGGGGGCGCCTGGGTGGCTCAGTGGGTTGAGCCGCTGCCTTCGGCTCGGGTCATGATCTCAGGGTCCTAGGATCGAGTCCCGCATCCGGCTCTCTGCTCACCAGGGAGCCTGCTTCCTCCTCTCTCTCTGCTTGCCTCTCTGCCTACTTGTGACCTCTCTCTGTCAAATAAATAAAATCTTAAAAAAAAAATTAAATAAATGGTGGTACATCTCTATAATGGAATGTCACAGAACAATAAAAAAGAAATGTACTACTAATATATTTAACAATTAACATCAAGTTCCTTCTGATAACTGAAACAACCTTACTCCAATGATCTACATACAGCATGATTCCATTTCTATGAAATTCTGAAAAAAATAAAAGTAAAAAACAACTATGGAGACATAAAACCAATGAGTGGTTGCCAGAGGCTGGAGATAGTTGTGGGTTTGTCTATAAGGAGCATGCGGTGATTTAGCAGTGGCTACTATATCTTGACTGTTGTGATTAAGCCTCTGTATGCATTTGTCAAAATTTGAAAAATTTACACTAAAGAGAACTGCATTATTTGTATACCTTAATAAGAAAATTTTTAAAAATGGGAGGATAAGCCATTGAGGAATGAAAAATAATCATATTTATATATAGGATGATAACAGTGGAGTGCCATGGTCAGGAATAGAACATTTTTCTCTAAATTGTAGATTCTTTCAAGAGATTTAACTTGCTAATCTTTATTTCAGATGTGATGTTGAGCCTATATAAATATACATAATTGTAAAACAATTAAATTTTAAAATGTAATTTATAAAAATTAAAGTAAATTAAATAAGTCTCATAAATCAAAATAATGAGACTTTTAAACAAAGCAAAATGATCTTCAAAAAACAGTTTTAACCTATTTTCCTAAATCATGTTGTTAATAGTATTGGTAATACTGTTTTTGTCATTCAGACTCAGTTTTATGTGTATTTTGCAATACAGCAAATGAGTAATTGTTTTGATGTCATTGACAGTCAAGCTATTCCAAATGAATGAAAGGAGTTCTATCTTCAGTAAATGTATATCGTGCGATTTAATTAGTATAGAGATCAGGGTAGGCAGGTGCAACAGGACAGCAGTGAACTGATGTTAATTACATAGGCATAGTAATAATAAGATAATAATAATAATAATAGCACATGTTAACTGTGCATATTTCCTGCCTTAATCATGGAATTAAAATTTTTAAGGAGCTCTTTCCTTTTAGTTAGAAATAGTACTTGGAGACATCGAGTTTAGAGGACTATAGGGTCATTACTTACTCTTTATGATACTGTTGATCAGGTGAAATGAAATAGATGGGCAGTTTTCAAAGCTGTTCCTTGATACATATAATAAGAACAGTTTGTATGACTGGAAGCAGAAACTTGACTCTAGTTATCACAGTGGGAATACAAGCTTCCCACTCGGTTCTCATATCTAAGCCAGTTATTAGAACTAAAATCTATTGATTGAGAGAGAGGCTAGGTCAACTTAAGGAATACAGTTACAATTTCTGCTATAAATCTTCCCCAGGAGGTTATGTATCCTTTCACCAGGGTTACTATAATGTGAGAAAAAATAAATAGCCAGTAAAAACACATGCTTTTTTAGAAATTGATTGTGAATTATTGTTACTATCTGAAAAATCAAAATAGCAAATAGAGGAAATATATATATCAGATAACATTTTGTATACTCCAGATAGATATTCTTGACTTTCAAACAACTTCCCATATTACTAAGAGATATTTTAGTGGGATAAGCCATAAAAGCCTTTGGAATCACCCTCTACAACTTCATTTTATTTCCTTACACCACCAAAATAGAAAAGCAATGCCTACCTCATGCCATGAGGATTTATAGAAATTAAAGTACTATCAAATCCTTGAAAGATTCAGGGTTGTTGATTTTTATCACACCTCAATTTATCTTTCCTTGCATCATGCAAACATGCAAGGATCTTTCATGGATTTTGAAGAAAAAGCATGCATTACTGAAAAGTTAATAAAACTGGAAGGCCAAATGGAATTGCCGTTTGATATATTATATCTTTAGCAGATCAATTTACCCACCACCAGCTGACCTGTAAGACTTTTTGTTTGTTTATTTCTTGGTGGTAGTTAGTAAAGGCTATCAGGAGCAGTCTGCCTTATAATATGGAGAGAGTAATTTGATGCTCTGTCTCTGAACTACTATATCAGCTTTTCTGTTCCCTGTAAGGCAATTTTCCCAAAGAACCTTAATATTTTGATAACCTATAAAATATAAAGTTTATCTATTAAGTAAATGACATTCTACTAATTGGACGGAGGGACATTACGTAGACAGTACCCTTGATCTCATACCAAGAGACTTATATGTCAAAAGGAATTAATTCTTGTGAAAATTCAGGGTCCTGTTGTATCAGTGAAATTCCTAGGAGTCTATTGTTCTGAGGTATGCTGGGATACCCCTCCTAAAGTGAGACTGGTTGCTGCATCTTGTGGCACCCTCCACTAGGAAGGAGTGGGCAATTCTGGTTTTAGGATGCAACTATATATTTACATATGCAACTCAAAAGATCTCTAGTTCTGACTGGAGCCCAAATCAAGAAAGGGTTCAGCAAGGAACAGAAGCTATGATACAAGAAGTCCTGCAAGTTGAGCCTTGACACCAATTCAGTTCTCTCTCTGCTGAACTATTCTTCATATAGGAGCACCTTGTGGCCTCGTTCCTAGCCCTTGTGGAGGTGGAAACTGACTGTCTCTTCATGGAAAAGGAGATAGCCTTATACACTGAACTACCAATCAAGAAACACGCATCTTCTGACCCACCATACTTCCATATTTTCAGTTGGGATTTAGAAGTAGGCAATGCTCTTAAATATTACACAATTGTACTTTTCTAGATTCCTTCCTCAGATGACACCTACTGCTATAGTACTACTAACGAATAGTCTTATAGTCTTAGTTTTGTACTGTTTGAGACACCTTATCCAACAAGGTTTGACATAGCATAACTGATCAGAGTCCACCCTGATCTCTATTAGTTCTTTTTCTCTCTTTTTTAAAGATTTTATTTACTTATTTGACAGACAAGTAGGCAGAGATGCACAGGCAGAGAGAGAGAGAGGAGGAAGCAGGTTCCCCACTGAGCAGAGAGTCTGATGCAGGGCTTGATTCCAGAACCCTGAGATCATGACCTGAGCCGAAGGCAGAAGCTTTAACCCACTGAGCCACCCAAACATCCCTCTGTTAGTTCTTAAAAGGACATATGATCTGAGACTGGGATCCATTCTGTTACAACCATAATGCTGACCAGGTCCTTAAACAAACCCATCTGGGTTTTTTGTTTTGTTTTGTTTTTTGTTGTTGTTGTTATTGTTTTTAATTTCAACTTCCCTGAGATGGAGACTATCCGCTGCCTATAAATGCCTATAACCACAATCCTCATGTACTTGTGGAACTGGAACTGGAACTCTTGATATTTAACATGAATCATCTTAGTCTATAATATGCTTGTTGGTGAGAGGGGAGAAGCCAAAACAGCCTTATTTTTTTCTATTGATTCCGGCATTTTGTCTTTCCTATCTCCATCCAAGATATGCAATAATAATCTATACAGTGTGACTTACTGACCACATGCATATAGATGCCCATGCACATGCACACACATATAGTAACAGTAGGATACTTGGCATGAAGTAATTAAGAAGTCATATTCTGACCTCTGTGCATGCAGATTTGGAGAGTGAGGGGACAAGTCCTACAAGCAACATGACCTCACAAGAATCACCATGATGGCTGTATTTTCTGGCTAGTGGGGAAGAATCTATATTCACATGAATCCTCAATGAGAAATTTCCGTTTTCCACAAAAGGGATTAAGAGCTAACTCTCTCTGTGAACAGAATGTTGATTATAGAGAACACAAATTAAAAAGCAAGAAGACCAACTCTGTTGCAAGGAAGAAAGGAGGAGGCGAGATGAAAATGTTTTCCTAGTTTATGACTAAGGTAGCTAGACTACATTTTGCAAAATTTTTCAGTTATCTACTATTTATATAAATTTTTGAATACTCATTATATCTACTACTCATATAAATTATTGAATACTACCAATTAAGTGAGGTATATCGAAATTTTCTCCCTCTCCCAAACATCGGAAATGACAGAAAGAAAGAAAAACAAATTAATATATTTATGATGAGAGTGGTGGGTGGGAAGCAACAGTGGACAAATGTTTTTAGCCAAGTATTAGAAAAAATGATGGAAAAGTGGTAAGTGACAATAGAGTTAAAGAAGTTGAACCCATGTGCCTTATGGTTGCGAGTACCTTTAAGATGTGAGCTGATAAGCTCTGCAGGTCAGTTGAGCCTCCCAGAGTTTGGAAGCATCACAGAACCTACAAGCAGGAGGTGAAGAGTGGGGCTTGGGTGAATGCCTAAGAACAATGTATGTGGCCCTCTAGGGCTTTCCCTGATGCATGCATGAGATCACTGCTACTTCTTATTAATGCTGCAGGAGATGGCGATGTTTTGCTATAAAGCAACTGAAGTAAAGAGATTGGAGGTTCCTAAGTACAGGGGAAGGAAGAAGAGAGATAGAGGCTGAGAGACAGGAATTTTGTGAAAGCATGCATTAGGAATTGCGGACCCTCAGCAACCTCCCCTAGCACCTGACAAATTATAATCCCCACCCTGGCAGGCGAGAGATAGAAGACTTTTGCCCTAGAGAAACTGAATAACCCAGAGAAAAGTTCTTCAAACTAACACATTTCATTAATTTCAGAATGAATATTCCAGAAGTAATGTTTTTTTGACATGTCTGATTGTGATGCCAAACACTTACATGATTTCCAGAAGGGCACACTGACAATGGAGTTGCCATGTCCATTGCATTTGCCTGCCCTACAGCACCAACACATTCTTCCTCTAAATAGGTGCTAATAAATATTTTCTGAATCCATGAACAAATTCAGCCACATCCTTGTCAAATCTCGTTATCAAACATCACTAAGTGCTGGAAGAAACTTTTGTAGGTCAACTAATATGTTCCCTTGACATAATAACTTCTAAACAGAGTTTTCTATCATATTTCTGTCCAATGTCAAGATAGAAGTGAACAAACCCACACGCAACTTTAGAGCTCTTGTATTTTTGCTTCAGTGAAGCTAAACCAAATTATTTAATAGCTTAAAGTCAATCTCCTATCTTTTCAAAATTTCAGCATCAGCATTCATGAAAGGTTTTGGTGAAGTTTCAGACTAGCAACTAAAAAAGACACTAGTAGTCGAATGTGTATCCATGGAAATAGAAAATGACTAGACTTTTTGATATGATTATGCTATCTTTGGGATAGGTCATAATGACACCAGGTGAAAGGAAATGCAGGACAGAAAACAGCCTGAAGCAAGCCCGTCCTCATTAATTTTATCTCAACTCCACTGCTCTCATTTGTCATTGGCACTGTATCTTTCAACCTTCCAGCTCTGTAAGAAAATATCTAGTTGTTTCTAAAATTCAGTGCGAAGTCTGGCTTTCATGAAATATTTTTGATAACTCACTTTCTATTTACTAGAAAGGGTTAAGAATCCCTTATTGTATTAATTTCTTTGTTATAGTTAATGTTCTAATTTTCAGAGTAACTCATGGTACTTCTTTTCACTGATACCCTTAGTAAAGCAGTCATCCTTTTAAAATTTCTTGGTTTTATATACTGCCTCATTGATTCCTATGAGGATTAAATAATATAATGTGTGTAAAGTGCTTAGCACCGTACCTGGCAGAGTAAGTGCACATTAACTGGAAGCTGTTTGGGTTGTTATGCCATTATTGCTATTAGTTTGCAATTTCATGCACTTTACATTTAATATCTTAAAAAAAAACAATTATTTTCATCTAGCTGGGTAATGGTTAAATCAGGTAGAACCACATAATCAAATGTTATTCTTTCTGACATGATCTCTTTCCTTCTTTGCTTTTTTTATATTTGAGCATAAATACAAAACCATGAAGACTCAAGTTTACATAATTGGAGTTTGTAGAATCCTTGTTTTTCTCAGTTATATTAGCTTTTAATGTAAATGCCGAGTAAAGGGTTAATCCCACTTTTGCTTTGTCCTTTTTTTGAATAATCTCCACCAATAAGTATTTCTGTTCCCTTTTATCTTTTAGAAACAGAGAGAAAAATGTATATTTCATAGTATTCAATTATGTCCGTTTTTTTACTTAAATATCTGCTCATTAAGCAGCCTTCACTGTATTGGTAGAGTATTTGGTGCTCTCTCCTGCTGCATTCAATTTCTTTTATAAAACTTAAGTACATTAAATTTCACCAGTCTTTTGTAATTAAAGTTACAAACATTTAGGTGTGTCTTGGACGTATCCCTTTATGCCCATTTTCATGGCATCCCTTCTCCTTTGCATCTATGTTTGACATCTTATAGTTTTAACAAAACATAATGAACAGTTGCATTAATTTATGCCACAGTGGCTCTGGCAGACTCCACGTTGACTTTCAGTTCTGCCTTGTTCTCATCTAATACCCTTGAGATAACATGTACAGTGAAAAACATAATTCATTTAAAACTCGGCTGCATCTGAAAAACAACCAATGATAACCAGCTTCTCCTTGCCAAGACCTTCTGGGACTCAGTGTAACAATGTGTGTATCACCTAAACACACACATACACTCACACTCAAACACTTTTTCTACAATTTTACTCCAATAACACCTTCTCACAGAGCTCTTTCACAACAATGCAAAATTTCTCTGCTAGCTCCTGCCTTCTCAGGATATGCTCCTTCTTTAGATTTCTCATTAGTGCTTGTAACTCTAATACTCTTGGTTTTATTAACTTATGCTTGACTGCCTCTCCTGTAAAAAGTTATGATCTAGAGATTGGGTTTTGCCGGTTTTCTCACTGCTCTTTTACCAGTGCCTAGAACAGTGTCTGGCATCAGAGGGCCACGTGATGCAACCCCATCCCATTGTGATTCATGTAAATAGGATTTCCTAGAGCATAACTAGTGTCCCTGGCATTGTACAAAATAGTGTCCTCATCTGCCATCCACGAGGCATAAAATAAATGTTAAAGAAAGAAATGACTGTATTAACTAGTAAATGCAATATCATAGATAAGCTATCCTAGGAATCTTCAGGAGTTTATTGTTTTTTTAATTAATGTAGAATCTAAAACTGCTCTAAAAACTAAAGTTTTAAAAAAAGACACTGCCGAATTAATCCACGTTTATATATACATATAAAATCATTAAAACTGAGTCTTTTTTTTTTTAATCATTAATCCAGTGTAGGGTTAAATGAGGTAAATACATACAGAAATATTTTCTAAAATTCAGTAATTCAGAATTCAGGCAGTATTATCAGGCTGAAATTGT
Source organism: Neogale vison (assembly GCF_020171115.1). NCBI lineage: Eukaryota > Metazoa > Chordata > Mammalia > Carnivora > Mustelidae > Neogale > Neogale vison. Next base: position 91,234,679 of record NC_058093.1, on the reverse strand, counting down.
CTCTTTGATTTAGGTAACCATCCAGTTTCTCCGTTTTTCTCTGGATTAAAAAAGGCCAGGAATCTGAGTCAATTAATTCTATTTTATTCCTTCTCATTTAGCAAATATTTATTGAGTACTTGTTAGGTTCCAGGTGCAGTATTAGATGTCTTAATGCTTGTTATTTAAATTGAATACTGACAAAAGCTATATAGTGCTGTGTTTAGCTCCCCAATTCTTTCGGATTACCAGAGATTGTTCAGACAAGTCTTTGAAGACTGAAATGCACATATCCTGAGAATTAAGTTTATTTTGTCTTTCCTGGGGATTAGTAATGAAGGCAATGTCTAAAAATATCCTTACTGGAAATGAATGTGATAGTTGCACGAAAAAAATAAATAAATAAAAAATCAAACACACCCACTTAATAAATTTAACACCTTTTTATATTTTGAATACGAATCCATATTTGTTTTTGGAAATACAGATAGATATTGGAGGAAGAAAATATGAGGCTGCATTCACTACTGATTTCAACCTTACAGGAACTTACTTTTAAATTTCAACCTTACAAGCTACTAAGGAAAATACCAATATTTTTAACTATTAAAATTTTTTTTGCTGATGAATGTCATGCTCCATATCATTTTCTCAACTGAATCTATAAAATAATTTCCATCAAAAGAGATCCCATGCAGCAAGTAAGTCTGAGGCTGTCTACCTAAAACAGGTAATTAAGGGAATGTAATTGCCCTAGTTCAAATGACAACTAAACCAAGTTTGTGTTTGTATGCCTACAAATTTCAATGGTTGGCTTTGGGTTTCTAATAAATGTTGTATGTGTGTTGTATAACACAGTGGCACACTTAACTAATTTTCTGAATTTTTTTGTCCTTGGGTTCTATAAGTTTACTACCTGAAATTCAGTCTTTGTTAAAGTACTAATTCAGGATCTTCATACTTCTCCCGGCAATTTTGTTCTGGTAGTTTGTTTGCTGGCTTAAAAAAAAATGTCTTAAACTGAAATACATTTTTTAAAGGAACAAAGTTAGAAAGAATTATGGATATGATGTAGAATTTATATCACTTTATATTACTACTTCAGGACATTAAAAAAAGGAAAAACAAAGGTGAAGAAAGTTGCAAGTTACTCCCTAAATCAAATAATTGTTTCACTGACAACCTAAATTTCAAGTGGAAAATGCAGTTATAAGATGCTAGAAAGTCATCTCATATGGAATATGTTTGACCTTGTTCATGCTTTTTAAGGGGAAAAGAATTCATAGGTGTATTCATTTTTGTTTTTTCTTTTAGGTTTCTGTACCGAAAGAGCTGATGTATCTACCTTCAAAGGAAAGAACCAAAAAGCCTCAATAATGACAAGACTGCAGTGCATGGGGCCTTGTGAGATTAAGCGTCTCAGATCCAGGAATGGGCCATATACTTTCCAACTGTGAGATGGATTTACTACGCAGCCCCACACTGAGGCCGCCTGAATATGGGAGAACTGTCCATCTTTAGATTAATCCTTTCTTGGCCATGAAAGGTTCAGACTATCAGGCTCTGGCTGAGAGTCTTTGGAGGACCACTGGGAGATTATTAAATCCTACGGTCCTCTAAAAGATGATATCGGCACTAAATGAATTCCTTTTAAAGCTGCACTTTACCTATTGGCCAATTTGGTTCACCCTATCCCACAAAATTCTCCTGAGGACAACACTTTTTAGTCAGATAAATCAATTTCCTGTTTGAAGGGGTCATTGCACCATCAGGGAGAGAGCCTGGGGGCCATAATCTTAATTGGCCACATTGAATGTTACAAGAATATAGGAATATGGACTATACGTGTTAAGTGTTTGTCACAAACACAAACTTAGGCTGTATTTATAATTGTATAAATACAGCCTAAGTTTGAGGTACAAAGATAAAGCACAAACATCTCTGCAAAGTTTTCGTTTCCTTTCCTTTGTCAGGAAACAAATAAGAGCTCTTCTGTACCTAACGGCATCCCTTATGTCTTGTGTTAGAATCAGTATTGAATACTTTAATAAGATCTTTTAAACATTATTTTCTGAAACTGAAATATTCGAGTTGGAATTGGTGTTCTTAAGAGTACTACATCCAAGACAAGGACCTCACCTGAAAGGGAACCAGATACTAAGATCTCATTCCTTATTAAGCATTTCTGTTGGGTCTTAAAAGAAAACTCAAGCATTTGTTTTTAGTAGAGATAAATGTGGAAGTATCTCTCTCTGGTTACTAAGCAAACTATTCTTTGCTCTCAGGCATTTGCTTTCTCCCAAAGTTAATCGGATCCAGTCATGTTACTGCCCAGTATCTTTGAAGACCACCATTTGAACTTGCCTGATTTCCTTCATCTCTGAATGCTCCTGTCTCTCTATTTCAAAAAATAGTGGGCTGTTTTTTGTCCCAAAGATAGGCTCCTCCACTAGCTTACTATCAAATGCACCCAGACATTCTTTAACTGTCACTCTTCCTTCCCATTTAGGGAAACTCTCACAGGATATCTAGATTTTTCACTGTCTAAGAAAGAAGGAAAAAAGCAACACACCTTGGGTGAAGACCAGTTTTTTCCCAGCCTACTCTCCATCTGTGAAATACTTTTCAACTGGTAGGGAAGAAGATTAAGGAGAAAGGTTCCATGTTACAACATTTCTTCTTCTTTGAGATCATCTTCTTATGGCTGCTCAATTTTACACCAATATATGCATTTCTGTAATTTTTTTTCTTTGTTTGAGCCATTGGTAATGTGGCCTCTGGTACAGAATTCAAATAAACTAGCAGGGACAAAATTTTATGTCAACTAATCCACCATGATCGTGACTCAAGAGGGTTTAATCATCCTTTGTTCCTGCTTAAAATGTCCAGCTTTCAGGTGCAGATAGCTTTATCTTCATGCTAAGTCACAAATACTGTCTCACTTCAAAAGTTAGTATATCAGTTATATATCAGTTAGTATACCAGTCAAAATCAATTCAATATTAACTCTTCTTCCCAAATTGAGGCCTTACTTTGGCCTAAATCTGAAATGGTACACATGATATTTCCAGCTTTTTCTGTCTCCTTTTTTATTTTTCCTCCTCCCATCTGCCCAGTTGCTAGCTATTTCTGAGCCTGCCAAGGTCAGAGTTCAGTCAGGAAGTGTGCTAAGAAGAAAGGTAAGAGAGATAAGCTCCTCATCAATCAGGCACTATTTCCATCCCCTTTGTTCTCACTCAGCTGGTGGATATTTACAGATGACTCACTGCCTTGAGGTATACTTTTTTCTGGGCTCTTTCTTGGTAGACTCCATCACTGGATACTTTTTATGTAAATCTCTTGACTCTAGAAGATGCATTTGTATCCCTAGCCGTAAGTTGTTACCCTTTCCTCAGCTCTTAGGAAACCGGTCCTTTTATCCATCTTCTTGCTTCTGGGTTCTGTTGTCCTTCAGGGCCCACATCAGTTCTAGGGAAAACACCCTCACCCTGACAAATCCTTGGAGAAGACGACTATCCTAACATAGCCTGGTCTAAAACACACATTGCCTATTTACCTTTCTTTGGAGTAAATCTTGTTCCAGACCTTTGGGTCTCCCAGTAGTAGAGAACCCATTTCAAGCCCTCCAGTCTGCCCAAAGAAGAGCCCCTCATTAGGCTTGAGGTGTTTGATATAGGTTCCCCACCCCACCTCCCTCCCAGTTGTAAACTGTTTTTTGAAATGTATGTAATGAAAATCTGTCTCACTTTGATATCTAGTAGGTATTTTATTGGCAGCCAAAATGAGGGAGGAAGAGTTCTGTTCTAAATATCCTGTGTTAAAGTTTTCAAATACATGAGGATTTTGGTGGGTACATGTAATTCATTGGTCATTTCATATAATCACAGACATTCATGGAACACCATTGTTGTGCCAAGAATTATGGGTGGTAATAAGGACACAAACTAACATGATTAAAACCAAATTTCTACTGATTGTTATTTTCATGATTAAAGTAAAATAAATAACAGAATAATAATCTAACTCTGAAATACTCTTTCAATAATATTTAACAATAACTTTCCCAATTTGTACACTATTTAACACTAACTTTTATCAGGAAAAGATAGCAAAGATGCATGAGCATACCTTTGTGTTTTTTCGCTTTATTTGATACCTGCTTCAATGCCCTGATCTTCATTTTCTAGGGTTAATGATCAGAAAAAATAAGCATCCTTTGTAAAACCTCTAGTTCTGAGACTATCTTTTTACTTTTGTTGTTTTAATTTTTATTTTTTTATTGAGGTTTGGTTAATGTACAGTTTCAGGTATACAACATAATGATTTGATAATTGTATATACTGCAAAATGATCACAATAAATTTAGTTAACACCTGTCACTTTACATAGTTACACAATTTTATTTTCTTGTGATGAGAACTCTGAGGATCTATTGTTTTAGGAACTTTGAAATAGGCAATACAGTATTATTAGCTATAGTCACCATGTTATATATTATCTTCCACAACTTATTACTTTATAACAGAATGTGTGTACCTTTTGATACCTTTCACCCTTACACTAATATATACATTTCTGTGCTGTGATTCTTATCTTCAGAATTCTTATAAGATGTGTGTTCAGACATATCTAACTCATATGCCTGATACCTTATCCCTTACTTACTCCTTTGGTATCAAGTGACTGCTTGCCTATCTGTTCCAAATCTACAGAACTGGGAATCACAAAGCAGGGGTAGCACCTTAAGTTCCATATTCTCTCCATAACTTTTCCCAACGTCCTTCCACCAATACAGGCACACATGTATTCCCACACATGTGGGAATAAAATGAAGCCCAAACCTCCCTCTTGCCCAGAACAAACATAAATTTAGACATTGATATTCTGTTGCACTCATTAGCAAGTTAAAAACAAATGCTTCAAGATAGTACTATATGAGGTCTTCATGCATTTCTTTGTGCAAATTTAAATTGGTAGTTTTGGAAGAAGACACTGAGGAAAGTTTCAAGAGGGAAGTAATTTTGATGAAATACTTTACTGTTGTGCACATTTATTTGAACAAAATGATAGAATGATGTGTGCGTGTTTGGAAGGAATAAGTTTAAAGGACCTCGAATAAGGCTCTAGTCAATATTTTCTTGATTTTTTTTCTATGTTTTAATAAATATGGACAAATTACATTTGTGGTTTTTAAATTAAAATCACTTCTACATATTATGGTCACTTCTTAAATACTATAGCTTTGCTTAGGTATGGCTATGTCTTACCTACTTAGGGGCTTTTTTTTTTTTTAATGTATTTAGAATTTCTGAGCTTCTGTTTCCTCATTGTTGTAGGGATTGAGTGTGACAATAATATTGAATTATCTCATAAGCTCTGGAATGCTAGAAAAAAATAAACAATGAGGCAGAGGACGGCAATTAAAACCATCATTATCTGGATCATCATTTTCCAACCAGTGGACTTCAGAGTTATTCCAGGAAACTCACAACATTGAGGGTCAAAATAAAGTCAGATTCCATTCTACTTTCCTGTAAATTAATAAAATAAATACTTTAAAGTTTTTGCTTTTAAACATAATTCGTACCACTCTATTGCTTATTCAGTAAGCATGTGTAGCATTACTGGCAAGCAAGCAGCACTTGCATAATTCAACTTTTCAATCAGCTCGACAACCACTCAGTAGTTTTAACTATTGAGAAGTTTTCATGTATTTTCCATTCATTCATGTATTTTTTTTATTCTAAAAATGGACTAATGATTAAAAATAATGTATAAGTAATATTGATATTATATAGAGCATATGTATCATATATCATGAACCCTATGTATTATGAGCCACGCAAAAATGGAAAATATTTTTTTAATGCTGAAGAGAATGAATAACATCATACAACATTTTGAAAGAGGTTGGTAAATTTTTATTAATCAGACAAACTAATATGGAGCTATTCTTCTCAATATAAGGAAGAAGAGATCACATCTTGTCCAGAATATGCCTCTCCCTACTTCAGTGACTTTTGTTTGAGGTATTATGAAAATCATTTGAAAACTAATATAACAAATACTCTTTTTAATGATTCCAAATTTAAAAGACATTTTTCGTTAGAGTGACGAGTAGCTGACAATTTTTTATTTGGATGTTTTGATGCTGCTTCCTAAGCCAATCTTAGACATTCTTCAATGAAAATTCTTTTTAAATTATTTTTAGCCAATCATTAAATAAACTGAATCGCTTATATTCATGGTCTTTATAGTATTAGATGGTGGCGTCAGAATGATGCCTAACAACTGAGTTTAATGAGGAAAACTAGCTTGTAGAAGAAAATACATCTGAATCTCCTTAAGAGGAAGCCAACTTATAGTTGCTATCTCTTAAATATAGAGATGCTTTCTTCAAATACATTTAAGATGTTTTCTGACTTAATTTAAGACATATTTGGGACCATCTGTTTTCTTATACTTGTTTACTAAGGAAAGTAATAGCAGCTTTTATGTGAATAGTAAAGAATAACATTTCAAATAGCACCAAAGTTAAAAGGAGAATAAAATAGTAGTTAAGAATAAATAAAATTTCTAATCATGCTCTGTGCAGTTATTCCTCATTTTAGTAGTGTCTGTCCATAGATATGTACATCATGTATAATTGCTAAGTTCTACTTCCTCATTTCGAAATGGTGAATGTAATAGGACATATTTTATTGAGTAAGGAAAATTAAAAACAGAATACATGTAAATAGACGACACCTTACCTGGAACATAGGAAATTCTCAGTAAGTGTTTTGGCTCTTATTTTTAAGATCAGTAAAGGGGGGTACAGTACCGTAAATAAGATACATGCTTAAGGGGCGCCTGGGTGGCTCAGTGGGTTAAAGCCTCTGCCTTCGGCTCAGGTCATGATCCCAGGGTCCTGGGATCGAGCCCCGCATTGGGCTGTCTGCTCTGTGGAGAGCCTGCTTCCTCCTCTCTCTCTTTCTGCCTGCCTCTCTGCCTACTTGTGATCTCTGTCTGTCAAATAAATAAATAAAGTCTTTAAAAAAAACTACTAGGATTACAGTTTATATATTTTCTATATGAAAATGAGATACCCAGACTTTTATAGAGAAAGTAAAATAGCATAGTTAAGGAAATATTTCACATTTGTTTTAAAACAAATCTCATTTCCAGTACCATAATGATACCCTTTTACAAATAACATCAGAACAAACAATAAATTTATGAAACTAATTGGCTTCATACAAGCTGAGCTAATGAGTGTTGTTTGGGTCAGATCCTCAAATTACAAATAAATGTTATCGTTTATCAACTGAACTCTTTCCTAATAAATCTTTGCACTCTTTTTCTTACTTTTCAAGCATATTGTTTGTGATTCCCTTCTGATTTAGTAATACATGTTTACCTGTGTGTGACCTCTCACACAGAGAAAACTTACCTTCAAACAGCAGCTAATTCAAATATTGCATAATGCAAAATATAATTTATACACTTTAATTGCACTACCACACTCATTTTTCATCTCCCCCAACAGATCTACCTCAAAAGCGTTTGCTTCTATGGAGAAACTCCCAGTGCACCTTTACAAAGAAGCATTCATCTGTATCCTGCTGGCAAAGACCACCCTCAGTGTGGACAGCAAATTTTCTTTTCTATTTGATTCATGGTATGTTTATGTGGATAATTCCCTTGAAATCCAGCTTGATTTATAAACAATCTTCTCCACTCTATTGAGCCATTAAATCCAAAGTATTAGTACACTTGGAATATACATAGAGATAATAATGGCATCCAAAAGAAGAGCCCAGCAAAAATTATTTCCATGAGAACATTTTCAGGGAGATGAAGTAATATTAGCTACCAAGGTAAGCAATATAAGATTTCTTAAACGAAGATGAGAATGATTGCATCTCTTTGATCTCAAGGATGAACATTGTTCTAACATATGCATTTTGCACTGTATAACAGAAGATAGGAACTATGGCTCACTTAGCTTCATTTTATTTTTACCACCTGAAATTCCTTTTGTCCAGACTGTCTCGCTCATCTGTTTTATTTATTTATTTATAGGCTAACTTACACTGGAAACAAAATATGGAAGATGCTGAACTAAGTACAAGTTTATTCCTCATTCATTTACATGCCAATTATAAGAAATTTGTATTCCATATGTTATTATAAACCTTCATTCCTTCTGAAACAAATCAAGGAATATATGAATAAATGAATAATGATAAATAATAAACTAAGGAACAGTGGTGCATGTATGACTAGTAGGATGAGAGAAAATATACTGTATTAGTTAAAGGATTTCCTGGAAGATGGGGTAAAGGTGAAAGAATTGAGGTTTTAATTAAAAAGAAAAAAAGATGCATAATAGGGCAACAGCAAATCCCTAAAACATATCTTTTTCAAGGGCCTGCCATGCATTTGTTTTTTTATTTTTTTTCCTTTTACCGTCCTTGGCCTCTTTACTACATCTCACTTCTCTCTATTCCAAGACATTTATGGTAATTGACATCAAATCCTCAGTTACTGTGGTTTAATTTAAAAAAATATATTCTATTAATATGATAAAATTAGTTATTCATATCCCTGATATCAAAGGATGGAAAGAAATTGGTAGGGTATCCAAGTGGTGAAATAAAAGAAAGACATGAAAGAAAGAGAGAAAGAAAGAGAGAGGAAAGAGGAAAGAAGAAAAGAGAGAGAGGAGTAAAGAGCGGTAAAGCTGGGATGGATGAAGGGTTTGGAAGAAAACCAATTACTCATCGAAGGTGCCAAGAGAAGAACTGATGACATGAATTCATTGCTTCTCACTATAAAGGTGAATGATGGCACAGACACTTAGACTCAGGAATGAGAAGAAAAAGGTGCATGCAGCCTTCTTCTATTTATACCTGATTGAGATATGAAAAGAAAATGAGGGACGGGATTACTAAAGAAAAATTCCAGACAGTTAAGCAATTTTAGGAATGATTCATTTTGAGATATGGCCATCAATTATTTATAAGGGTTAATAAATAGATTTATAAGCAAGAGGTACATGGAATCTAGAAATACATAAATGCCCTACAAATTATTTACAACCCCGACAAGTCATAACACATGAACTACCGCTGAAAACACCATTTACTTGACTTTAAAATTTGCACCATAAACTATAAATGGACCGGTTATGGAGCATCAGCCATTTGTAATATGCTGTGCAATATTTAACATCAACTAAATGTGTTTTCACTCGCTGCTGACCAGTTGGACTAATTTAATAAGAAATCCTAGTGCCTAATGATTTATTTGTAGGTAAAATGATCATAGGTATTTAATGGTCTTAATATCAGAGAAGTAATTCTCAAATAGAACATCATAACTCAGATTTAGGGCATGCAGTTTATATCAAGCATACAAAATTTAAAAATAAAAATAAAAACAATTGCCAGAAAAAAATATCCCACCTGTTACTTTTATCACCATAGGTTTCCAGCTTTTCATATTTACTTTTTCTCTTTTATTTTCACATTCAGGTCTTCTCATAATATTCCTTTCATTTGTGCATCCGCTCTCATTTCTTTGTACCTCTTTTGTTCTAATTCTCCAGTCATTCACAGCAAGCTCTTGGTTTTCAAAGGGGGATGTACTTCTATTTTGTATGGCAGTAAACAAGTGGAAACATTCCTTAGTTATCCTGCGTGCTGAATGAATAGCTGCAATCACCAGAATCTGCCATTACCTCACAGACTCAGTCACAATCTCAGTCCAGTTGGTGTCTTATTGTGTCCTTGTTCATCATGAACCCCCTGCCCCAAATGTAACGTCTACAAATGCATATAAGTTTATGATAATAACTTAGAGTGACATCCAAATTTATTATTTTGTGTATTCCTGAAAGAGGTAATACATAATCTGTCTTTAAAATGCCACAGCTTCACAATCTCTTTGTGTTTTGTTTCACTTGTGGGCATAGGCTAACTTACGCTGGAAACAAAATATGGACGTTGCTGAACTAAGTACAGGTTTATTCCTCATTTATTCCACATACCAATGATGAGATTTCAGAGGGCTTTGCTCATCATGTTTATTCAGACACCCCAACTGGGGGAGCCCCCTACTTAACACAGGACTCCAAGACACTGGTAAGAAGAGAAGCTGAAACCAGCTTCAGTTTAGGTCCATCAGTTCCTGTTCGCATTTTATTGTATCTTAAAACAGTTTTAAGACTTTTCCCCAATCCTTGTCATTTGGCAATTTTAATTTATTTTATTATTTTTTAAAGATTTTATTTGTCAGAGAGAGAGAGCGCGCACAGCAGGTGGAGCGGCAAGCAGAGGGAGAAGCAGGTTCCCTGCTGAGCAAGGAGCCCGATATGGGCCTGGATCCCAAGACCCTGGGGACATGACCTGAGCTAAAGGCAGAAGCTTAACCAACTGAGTCACCCAGGTATCCGGCAATTTTTAATATGTAAAATATTAATGTAGTTGAAAAGTCAAACATGTATAAAACATGTGCTCAGAAAAGCCCCACACATAGTAGTTACCATTTTTATTTGGTTTCTATTTTATTCTTCTTGTGTTTATCCTTTTTCAAAGAATAACCTGTCTCTCAGAAAATATAACATAGTTTATTCTGTTTTTCTTCCTCTAAACAATATCAATCCAGGAAATTACACCATGTCAATTTACAGAGCCCTTCCTTATTCTGTTTCTAGAGCTGCACATTCTCTACTATGAAAATGTCTTCTCCAACTGATCTCTGTATGGTTATGCAGGCTGTGTCTAATATTTCACTGGTATAATGATGCTTCAGTGACTATCTTGTGCATATCGGTGTTCATGTTGTTGGAAGTATACCTGTAGGATAAACTTTTGCCAAAGAGGATACTGCCAAAAATTTAACTTCTGCTCAATTTCACAAGTGAGAAAGGTTATTATCATTCCCTTCATTATGAGTGTATTTTACATTGTCCCATATGTCTGAAGAACACTTGCTTAATTTTCTGTGAACTCTCTCTTCATGTCCTTCATCCACTTTTCAAAAGTATTTGTATTCCCTCAAGTATTAGACTTTTTTAATATATTACAGATATATATTTATATATATACATATTTAGGGATATCTTATTTAATATTTTATATACCCTTATATTTAATATAAATATATATATTTACAAATATATATTTTATATATTTATAGATGTTATCTCTGATTCATACTTCAATATTTTCTTCTAGTGTGTTGTCTCTGTACTTTGCATATGATGTAGTTCTTTTTAGATGAAACAAAATTTTTCTTAATTTTTATGTCAAATCTCTTATTGCTTCTTCACTTTGAGTAATAGAAAATTTCCTCTCCATATCAAAGTTATAAAAGGAGTCACCTAAGTTTTCTTCTAGTGTGTTTGTACAGTTCTACTATTTTTACATTTCCAACTCTGGTCTATTTGGACTATTTTTATTAGAGTACAGATTTAAGGTGTTTCATCCTCAATAAAGCTGTCCACTGAATAGCACTTCTCTTTATTTTCCTACTCTAATCTCTTCTTAATTCCTCTCTATAATTTCCAGTCTCTAATGATTACCTTATCTAAAGCTACATCAGAATCATTAAAGAGGTTGAATAATGTGCCTTATAAATATGACTTTCCCTTATATCGATTCTTACTTTCCTATTTAACTTTGCTTTCAGACAAAGAACTTCAATATCTTAGTGGCATAAACAACAAAGATTTACTTCCAGTCACATTAAGTGGGTTATTGTGTTTCAGGTTGGCTGGGCCACAGGTAGACTGGGTTTCTGTCCCTCATCCCTTCTTGTTCCAGGGATCAGACAGAAAGAGGCCTCTCTCTAGGTATGCTTTTATTTCATGCAGAAGGCAGAAACAAGAGAGCATTAGCTAAACCATGCAATCACATTAAACTTCTACCCAAATGCCAAAACACACCACTCAGCCAAGACAGGTTACTCTTTCAAACTCAAAGTCAATGAAACAGGGAGGTCATGTAATAACAGGCAGAAAAGTAGCAGCCTGTAAAAGGGAAGGTGAAAATAGCTGGGAAAAATGAGTCCTACATATTGCTTTTGTTTAATTTAATAATAAAAGTGAGATTCTATTAAATATATTAGTTTAAAAATGTCTTAATTACAAATAAAAAGTAAACTTAGAAAATCTGGAGGATATAAAAAATGTAAATAAGGAAGCAAGCATTATGTATAAACTCAACATTTAGGTATAAACTGATAAGAACACATACTACACTTGATCTTAGCCAAAAGGCCGAGAAGCGATTAACATTTAGGTATAAAGACCATTAATGTTTTACGTATCTCTATGAGTTAGTACCAAGTATTATCAATTTTTTCAATGCTATTATTACTTGGTGAAAGAAAATTTTCTTTTAGTATAGATGACTATATTTATGTGTGATATATTAAAATATATATACTTCAGGTGTGCAAAAATGTCTTGAACTTTACTAATTTTTTTTCTACCTTGAGCCTTTTAAAGTACTATTTCTGTTCCTTTAAATCTGTCTATGGAAAGGGACTTTTAAATGACAGTTCATTTATTTTCTACATGAGTCATCCAATTAAAGGACCTTTACCAAGGTTGTTAGACTTTCAAATTTACATAATTTGACAGTTGGCTCATTTGATAGCCTTTACTTTAAGAATGTCATCTTGCTAGTTGTCCATTTTATTGTTTTAAAATTGTGCTTATGCTGCCGAAGACTGCAGAAAGAATGACTCAAAAATCTTAGCCTGAATATGCTTAATTCATAGACCACAACTTTCTTGAGAGCCTTGTATGCCCAAAATCTATGATAAAGAATAGGTACTGGATGTATTTTGAAAGGATACATTAATGAACCATGTTTCTCTCCAACCCATGTTCAAATTGATTAAAGAAAAATCCAGTTTCATACAAGTCACAGGCATGTTCTAGGGAATTTCTGACCTTTTCAACAAATATGATTTGAGAGCCTTCTATGTGACAGACACTCTGCTATATATCAGGGCTATATTGATGAATACGATAGTACCTCTGCTCTTGGCAGCAAGGAACTTTCAGCTGGCTCTGGGCAAGAGCCATGAATGGACAGATATTAGCAATGTATCTTCAGATGCAACATTTAGACAGGTTAGGCTAACCCAGAGGTTCTCATTCTTGAATGCATATTAGAATAGTCTGTATGATTTTTAATAATATCAATACTTTGGCTTCACCCAATTCTAATTTAATTAGCTTGGGATAAGGATTGTACATAGATTGTTTTAAAAGCTCCTCAGGTAGTTCTAATATACAACCTTGGTTCAGAATCATTAGTCTAATTTTTCTACTACCTTGCTATTATGAATGTGGTTCTTGGACTAGCATCATCTCTATGGCATAAGAGGTTATTAGAAAGGTAGAATCCTAGGGCTCATCTCAAAATTAGTTTATCAGAAGCCTATTTTGGTAAGATCTTTCAGAAATTTAGGTGTTTATTAAAATTTAATAAGTGCTTGTTTAATATATAAGTTATTAAGGCAAAATGATGTCTTGGGGACGGTTGAGAGAAATGAGTGGTGTAATACCAAATTTTCTTGGTAAGAGCACCAAGTATCCACAGTCTATACTACAGATTGAATTTGGTAATGATCTTCAGCTAGATCTTACCTATAGACTTAACACATTTTATAAATATATTAATGTTGAAGCTGGCCAAAGGGGATTTTGAACATTTACTCAAAGAGTTTTAAGATATAGCTTATGAGGGCATGAAGGATATAAGTTGCATGAGGACAAATTCAAAAGCTTCTTACTAAAGCTTAAAGATATGGGCATTTAAGTGTGTATTTAAAAGATAACCCAACTCATGCCTGGCAGAACCTTGAGGAGCAGAGAGAGTATTAAAGCTCTGATCAATAATCTCAGATTGGATTTCTTCCTGAAGGAGTTCTATTTGGCAAGACCTTTTTAGAATATAGTGGAGTTGGCTTAAAATTGGATTTGGTAAGAGAACTGTCTTAGTTATTTCTAATGTTTGAGTCTGTGTTTGTTGATTTTTTTAATGCAATAACAAAGATATTGAATCACTAATCAAAAACAAAAGAACAAAGAAAACCCAGGATGAGATGGCCTCATAGGTGAATCCAAACAAACATTTTAAAGAATACCACTTCTTCTCAAACCTCTCCAAAAAACAGATAGGAAGGGAACACTTCCAAACTTATTTTATGAGGCCAGCATCATACAGTAGCCTACCAGACAAGGACCCTACAAGAAAAGAAAAATACAAGCCAGCATTTCTGATGAACATAGATGCAAAAATACTCAATAGAATATAAGCAAACCAAAATCAAAAACATATTAAAAGGATCATATACGTGATGACCAAGTGGAATTTATTCCAAGGTTTAATGATGGTTCAGATTCTGCAAATCAGGCAGTGATACACAGGATTAACAAAATAAAGGATAAAAATCATATGATCATGTCAATAGTTTTATAAGTATTTGACAAAATTCAACATCCATTCGTGAAAAAACTCTGAAGACTTCACAAGGAAGGTTTACATACCTCAACATAATGAAGTACAAATATATCCCACCCTCAGCTAACATCATATTCAATAGTGAAAAGTTGAAATCTTTTCCTCTAAGTTCGGGACCAAGATAAGGATGTAATTTCCTGCCACTTTTATTCAACATAGTATTGTAAGTCCTAGTGAGAGCAATTAGGCAAGAAAAATAAATAAATGCATTCAAGTTAGAAAAGAAGCAGTGAAATTGTCTCTGTTTGCAAGTGACATATTATTACATATAGAAAATTCTGAATTCTCCACCAGAAAACATTTAGAACTAATAAATCTGGTAAAGTTGCAGAATTCAGGATTCAAAATCAATATATGAAAACCAGTTACATTTTTAAACATTAACAACAAACTATCACAAAAAGAAATTAAGAAAACAATCCCATTGTTTTTATTGTTTTAATGCTATTAAAAGGAATAGCATTAAAAATGACTTTAAAAAGAATAACATACTTAAGAACAAATTTAACCAAGGAGGTGAAAGATGTATACAACAAAAACTATAAGACACTGAGGAAAGAAAATGAAGAAAAAAATAAATGGAAAGATATTTTGTGCTCATGGATTGGAAGAATATTGTTAAAATGTTTACAATACCCAAAGCAATTTACTGATTCAATGCAATCTCCATCACGGTCCCCAAAGCAGGAATAGAACAATCCTAAAATTTGTATGGAAGCATGAACAGCCAAAACAATTATGAGAAGAACAAACCTGAAGACCTTACTTCCCTGATTTCAAACTATAGTACAAAACTACAGTAAACAGAACAGTATAGTGTTCTATGTATTCTATCGAATACATAGGTCAATGTAAATGAAAAGTGGCTCAACATCACTAGTCATTGAGAAATGCAAATAAAACCATAGTGGGATATCACTTTACACCTGACAGAATGTGTATTATCAAATAGACAAGAAATAACACATACTGAGGAGAACAAGAAGAAAAGGGTTCCCCCATGAACTGGTGCAGCTTATATGAAAAACAGTATGGAGATTCCTCCAGAAATCAAGAATAGAACTACCATATGATTCAGTAATTCCACTTCTGGGTATATACCCAAATTAAACAAAACAATTATCTTGAAGAGATACCTGAAGAAAATATGATCTGTACACACATGGGAAAAAGAAGAAATCCTGCCATTTCTGATAACATGGATGAAGCTGAAGGGCATCGTAACAAGTGAAATAAGCTAGAGAGACAAAGACTAATAGTTTAATTTAAAAAAAAAAAGGCTGGACTCATAGAAAAAGAGTAGAAACCAAAGTGATTGCCAGGGGCTTGAAATGAAGGAAATTGGAAGATGTTGATACACAGGTCAGAATTTCAGTTATGAGTATGTTTTGAGGACCTAATGTTTAACATGATGACTATAGTTGATAACACTATATTGAATAAATAAAATTTGATGAGAGTAGAGCTTAAATGTTCCCCCACATACAAAAATAAATATGTGAGGTGATGGATATATTAATTATTAACTCTAGAGGGGGAATCTGTTCACAATGTATATGTATACTGAATCATCAGACTGTATAAATATCTTATAATTTTGCCAATTATACCTCAGTAAAGCTAAAAAAGATAAAAAAATATATTGTGTTAATGAATCTCTTGAAAATTCCTATGATGTTTTTCCATTTCCTCTTTAAATAACAAGGTCAATTTTACTCTACTAATTGAATACCATGGATAATTTTCTGAGCTCTCCTCCTTGTTCACTCATTATAACCCTACTTTTATATATAAGTTATAGATATAGTTGATATGCAAAATATGCAGTCAGAGTCTGCATTTATTTCTTTAGTGTAACACTGTCAGAAAGAGGAATGAGATATTTTCCTATTCCATTCCTAGACTGCAGACAACATCTTCCTCCTCACCTGATTATTTGAAAGTTGTACATGAAATACATGAGTGAATGAAAATTTTGGTCTGCTGAGTGACATCTATTTTCTTTGCAACTTCATGTTATCAACTTTATATCAGAATTTAATGCCCAACTGTCAGCAGCTTTGACTGTGGACCATTACTTAACTATAATTTCACTACTGCAGCTGCTTGCTACCATTACTACTACTACTAATCCTATTCACAGTTAATACATTATGGATACCAGGGGAGAAGATCACATGCATAAATTAATTAAATGCTTAGAAAAACTCTGTGAGGTAGGTGTCATTACTCCCTTTTTTACAGATGAATAAATATATTTCTGCTTATAGTAACCCATAAATGTGCACAGGGGAATAACAATGAGACAACAATTATAAGCACTTACTGTGTTTCAACAACAGTTCTAAAGTTTTATTTCTATCACTTCACGCTCTTGCTGAACCTCCCTTTACTGGAATTACATTCTGGGCCAAAAAGTTTGATATGTGTATTCCCTTCTTCCTTTGTTGATTTAACATTTGCACTGTTTCCTGTGCTTTTATGAAAATTCAGGAGGAAATGTGAGTTAAACAGTGATCTGGCTGCCATGTTACTATGAAGAATTTTACCACTCCATTAGTAATTTGCAATGCTTCTAATTATGGAATGCTCCTGGTTAAGACGATTTACGAATATGTAAGTGATGAATCACTGAATTCTACACCTGAAACCAAATTTGCCATGTGTGTTAACAAACTAGAATTTAAATTAAAACTTGAAATGAAAACGACAACACACACACACACACATACACACACACACAGTTTGGGAAATTTCTCTTTGACAATGATTTAAGACTCACTCTCTCAGTCTATGTTCTTAGGCTTCCTTTCCTCCGTTATATCATTCCAGCATATAAGTCTGGCCATGATAATCCTTTGCACAATATTTTTTAATGACTCTCCATAAGCTATTGGATAAACTCTAAACTGATTACCTAGAAGGCAATGCCCTTCATGATCTGGCTACTGCTGAAATACATATCCTCATGCTTTTTCTGCTCTTTTCTTTTCATTTTGAATTTTAACAATATTCAACAATTTGCCAGGTCTGTCCATGTAGGGGTACATGCATTATACAGGACACAACTTCTATTCCTCCTTGAGCTGCTCTTAAATACTTCTCTGAACTTGACATTGCCCCTGCCTTTGTTTCCTCTTTTTTTTTCTCAGCTTTCTCAGTTTATTTTGTTTGTTTGTTTTGTTTTGTTTTTAAGATTTATTTACTTATTTGTCAGAGAGAGAGAGAGCATGCACAAGCAGGGGGCAGTAAGCAGAAAGAGAAGCAGGCTCCCTGATAAGCAAGGACCCCAATGTGGGATTGATCGCAGGATCCTGGGATTATGACCTGAGCCGAAGGCTTAACCAACTGAGCTACCCAGGCATCCCCTTTTCCTCAGTACTTTGTACAAAATATGTCTGTAAATGTCCCTTAATTCACAAAATATAAATATAGTGACTGTTCATAATATCACAGGGGTCGTCATTAAGATTCTTTCCTCACCACCCTACCTGCTTTGGGAAGAGTCCTCTCAACTCTGTTTTAAACCTAAACTCTACATTCCTTGTTTCCACTCTTTGACCTGAGTCCTTATATTGATGTCCTCTTCTCTCCTGAGACTTTTCAGGCTTTCTGTTTCATTTATTCCTAGACTGAATTTTGAATTCCATCTTTCCAATCTCTTTTTGTTTGATGCTTTTGTTGTTGTAATTAGGACATAAAAAATTTATAATATATAATACATAATAATTTATAAAGTCATAATATATAATATATAATAATTTATATCTCTCAATTATATCTATGCATATCCTATATATACATATCCTAAATATGTATATTTAAAATCCTATATATATATATGTGTGTGCCTGTTTAATTAGGATTATATACATGATTCTAATTAAGTAAGTGAACAACTAAATTAAATTAATTTATTATTACTATCTTGGTCACTACAGGGCTATTTTTTGACACTGGTATCTATTCAATTTTCTCTCAAGTAGTTATGGTCTAAGAGAGTGCTTTATAAATTGTACTCCGTGGAGTCCTCAGAGGGTGATATGGGTATGCTGGAGGCAGGGGATAAAAGACGAGGAGGGCCAAGCAGGCAGGGTTCCAAGTAGCTCACATGCATTTCAAGCAGAGAAAATCCCCTAGTGTGCATTTTATGTGTTGGATTTCTTCCAAATATTTCAGCTGAATAAATGTTTCCAAGACTAAAAAATTTTTTAAAACTCCAAAACCACTGATGCAAAACTAAACTAAACAGTGGCAAAGGGTAACTTCCCATAGCACTTAAGCCCACTTACCTTGTCTTGATTGTACTTTAATAAATCTCCATGAACTCAAAACTTTTCTAACTATGATACTGAATTTTGCCAAGAAGACAAACAAAGCATTACATGCTTGGCAAAGTTGCTTCTACATCTTGAATGATGACAGACTTCCCAAGAATATCTGATAGACCAAATATGCATAAGCAAAAGGATTTATTTGCCCCAGCATTTCTTCACATAGGAAATTTAATGATTTATTAATTTCATACCACTTTAACTCCTTGGCACCTAGAACTCAAAATGCCTCCTGCCTGGAAGACAATTGCCAACGATGAACAGGATTAGTAAGCTAGTGCAGATAAAATGAATTATGTTTAGCACTTACAGGTTTTCTATGGGCAGTAGTAGGATAAATGAGGTATTATTATTGGTACTATACACTTTGTGCCAGAGGCAATATCTACCTCTCTATGCTTTATGCTACTTGATACACTACTCTCCACAGTTATGTTCTTCCAAGCTGCTGCTGACAGAGCAAAGTAACACACAGAGACAAAATCCTTTAAGTTCCTGTGTTCCTTGAAATAAAGGAAGATAAAAAAAATCAATGCATTATGTTAATTTGAGAATCAAATAAAAATGTACTGTGGATTTTTTTTTTTTTTTACCTATCTCCTATGGCTATTAATTCACACCAAAAAAATCAAAGGGAATGGTTAATCTGTTTAAAAGGACTTAAAATTTCAAAGATACTTTTGAATTTTATTTTATTCTTTTCTTTTTTCAGTACTGATAATCCTCATATTTTCAAAGGAAAGGGGTCTTTTGGGGTTTAAGTGATTTCTCTCATGGTGTTAATATCCACAGCAGAGACATCCCGAGACAGTCTGCAGCTTTATGACCCTTTAAGGAAAAGTGGTAAATGTCATCCCTGATTTTTCTAAATAGATGGCATATTGATAGCAATGAACATTATTTGCCAACATTAGCACAGAAAGAATGCCCATTTCTAATCTCCATACTAAGAATATAAGGACAAGGAGATATACAATGAGGACATTGCATGTTTATGAAAGTTATGCTTTGATCCAATGAGACCCAAATTGATATGTCATACACTTTGCCTTCATTAATGTGTGTTATCACTCAACTTCCTGCCAGAAAGTTCCACATCATCTTCCACTTTTCAAATTAGGCACAGTAGACTAGATAAGAACATTGCATTAGTTTGAGAAATATATTTGCCAGTAAATGGTTTTTATGCAAGAACATATGCACCCCAAATATTTGAAAATTAGCTTATTATAAACACTACAAATCATTTAAAAAATACCTCTATACTCACAGAGTGCAGAGTCTGCTAAAGCACCATTTTAAAAGTTGTGGCCACAGATAATAAAATAAAATATTACAGAATCAAGCTTTCACTTTCCCTTATTAACTCTCAATGTGTGATGTAAGCCTGCATGCTGAATAAAGAAAATCATCCTTATTGGTCCACTGCAACGATTAATGAATTCATTCTTAATCCCCTGCTTGGATTTGGAGCCTTCCTTATATCTGATAACCCTTCAGCCATAAACTTTCTGAACCAGGGTTTTACTGTTGCTACCCAACTGCCATGAGAAATTGTCTTCATGGGGAAATTTGCTCAGTTTCCTTCATATTTGAGAGAATTTTTAAATTTCTTTTTTGGAAGTCAAACACTCCTATGCCCTAGTTTGATAGATCTTTCCTTAGCCTCTCAATATGTAGCCAGAATTTCAGTTTCCATGGTCAGAGTCCACTCCTAATATTGTAATCCTTATCTAAACTGACACTTGCTGCTACACAACTTGACGGCATTTTTCACACTCCTGATTCACTTGTATCAGCTTGTTAAAATTAAAAAGTGCACCAGTCCTACAGAATATTAGAGCCCTCTTCCCAATCAATCACATGTCAGTATCAAAAGTTCAACTGAGTTTCAAGAATGCTATGATTTCCAACTCCTATTTTAAGAGATTTTAAAAAACAATATCCCTAAAATTTACCGTAGGATAGAAGCCATGACATTACAACATTGTTTTCAGACACAGAACTTGCGAAAAAAATTTTGTGTTTATAATCACTTCACTTTGAAAGCATTCAAATGTTAAAAAAATAAAATAGAATAAATGTTGTTTCTTACAGAATGTCTTTTCCTACTGTGAATTTGGCTGCATCAGTCCCAGGAAATACAAGCTCTCCCTTGGATAGCATTAGTCATCACTTTCTCATTATTAAGCATCCTAAAACACTGTCCCGTACTGATTTTCTTTCTCCATATCTCATTTCAGAGTATCTCTCCTTGTCACTATGCATTAATGCATAGAAAATTCTATAATATGTTTTCTACCTACTCCTGTGGCAATCTCTTACATAGGGCAATTCAAAATCTCACACCAGGCCCAAACTACCATATCCAACCATATGATAAGTTATTCAGGGAGGCAGGAGAGCAAGTAATATGAGTTATATTTATTCTACATTGAAAAGAGAATGAGAAAGAAAGAAAGAGAGAGAGAGAGAAGGAAGGAAGGAAGGAAGGATATTTACATGTATGCAGTAAGATAATGCTTTCCTCCATTTGCCCTTTATGGAGAATTACTTTCTCCCAGTGAAAGTTTACACAAACATTTTTACACAGTGTTTACTCACATAGTTAATTGACATTCATAGTGAGAAATGATAGTAAGTAAGATTAGAAGATAGGGTGTACATATAAATGGACGTTAAAATTTTTTGTAGCATCAATTACAGCTTCTAAGCTATAGGTCTAAAAGATTAATTAATCACTGAATGCAGTGGGAATAACACTGTAGGCCTCCAAACATAAGGAAGATCAGTCTGAAGACTATAAGGTCATAAGAAAATCTAGCTCCTTTAACTATGTATTAACAAGCCAGTACTCCTAGAGAAAGGGGAGCAAGAATAAGACAGTATAAAATCAAGCAGGGTTTTTACATTTTGTATGAGATTCTATTAGCACAGAACATGAATAAACATTGGGCGATCCTTCAGAGCTTTCAACATATGTGTGGCATGAGTCAGATCTCACTTTACAAAGATTATTTTAATACTTACATGGATGGATTAAAGGTGGGTCAAGAATCAATGTGGATGACTGCACAACCCAGCAATTACACTCCCAAGTAGCTACCAAAAGGAAATGAAAAATATATGTCCACACTAACATTTGGACATGAAGTTAATATTATTCATAGTAGCCAAAAAGTGGAAATGATACAAATATCCATCAGTAGGTAAATGGAGAAACAAAACATGATATGTTCACATAATGACATACCACTCAGACATAATAAGGAATGAAATACTGATGCATGCTACAACAAACATGAACTTCAAAAGCATTATGATAAGTGAAAGAAGCAAGAAATAAAAGACCATGTATTATATAATTAAGTGTATATGTGATATCTAGAAAAGGGAAATATATAGATAGAGACTATCTATCAGTGGTTTACTGAAGGATGGAGGAGTGGGAGGGGGAGAAGGAGAAGGGAGTTTTATTGTGAACGAACACAGAGGACCAAACTGGGATGATGAAAACCTCCTACACTGGATTAAGATGATGGTTGCACAACTCAGGAATTTACTAAAAATCATTAAAGTGTATATTCAAAACAAGTGAATTTTATGATATATATATATTATACATCAAAATAGGTGTTAAAAACAAAATTGATATGGGTTTGAAAGTTATTTAAAAGTTACTTGAAAGTTATTTAAAAATACACTAGTCCCAATGTTACGTTGACTTGGCTATGAACATTGTGGGAGAGACTGTTCTGACACACTTGTTCTAACAAGGGACTGTTCTAACACACTATTTGTTCAAATAGATTGTGCAGTGGGGGGAAATTCTGTCAGTTATAAGTATATCCTGATTATTCCATCTTTACAAGTCATTATCCTTCTACTCAAACTTTGGAAATGCCTGCTCTTAGAAATAAGGCTAACCAGAATCCTAACATCAAATCCAGCACCATCTTCCAGCCACACTGCTCTTTTAAAGCTTTTTATGCACAATAAATCCATGCCAAAGGAGTAGACTGTGGAGATTTCTCTTATAATCCTGGGTAGGGTAGATGCCATGGGGACATTCAGTTCTATGGCACCCAGTCAACTCCACAAAAATTAACTACTTTCTAGATGCTGATCTAGACAGTAGCACACCCTCTTGGCTTTGAAGAGACATAGACTGTATATATACATAAGCCTCTGAGCATGCAAAAGAAAAAGAGGAAGGAAAACAACACATACACAAACATTTACAGGGATCTTATTCCAATCAAAAATACATTCTAGGGGTGCCTGGGTGGCTTAGCGGGTTAAGGCCTCTGCCTTCCGCTCGGGTTGTGATCGCGGGGTCCTGGGATAGAGCCCCACGTCAGGCTCTCTGCTCGGCAGGGAGCCTGCTTCCTCCTCTCTCTCTGCCTGCCTTTCTGCCTACTTGTGATCTCTGTCAAATAAATAAATAAAATCTTTAAAAAAACACATTCTAAAAAAAAAAAATTGCCGTGTATCTTTCCTCTACGTTATTTTTTTAAATTTATTTTTTATTTTTTATAAACATATAATGTATTTTTATCCCCAGGGGTACAGGTCTGTGAATCAGTTTACAGGTTTACACACTTCACAGCACTCACCATAGCACAAATCCTTCCCAATGTCCATAACCCCACCCCCCTCTCTCTCCCCCTTTCCCCCTCCCCCCAGAAACCCTCAGTTTGTTTTGTGAGATTAAGAGTCACTTATGGTTTGTCTCCCTCCCAATCCCATCTTGTTTCATTTATTCTTCTCTTACCCCTCAAACCCCCCACGTTGCATCTCCACTTCCTCATATCAGGGAGATCATATGAGAGCTGTCTTTGTCTGATTCACTTATTCCGCTAAGCCTAATACCCTCTAGTTCTATCCACAATGTCATAAATGGCAAGATTTCATTTTTGATGGCTGCATAGTATTCCATTATATATATATATCACATCTTCTTTATCCATTTATCTGTTGATGGACATCTAGGTTCTTTCCATAGTTTGGCTATTGTGGACATTGCTGCTATAAACATTCGGGTGCACATGCCTCTTTGGATCACTACGTTTGTGTCTTTAGGGTAAATACCCAGTAGTGCAATTGCTGGGTCATAGGGTAGCTCTGTTTTCACCTTTTTGAGGACCTGTATGCTGTCTTCCAGGGTGGTAGAACCAGCTGCATTCCCACCAACAGTGTAGAACGGTTCCCCTTTCTCCTCACCCTTGCCAACATCATCATTTCCTGACTTGTTAATTTTAGCCATTCTGACTGTGGCGAGGTAGTATCTCATTGTGGTTTTGATTTGTATTTCCCTGATGCCGAGTGATGTGGAGCACTTTTTCATGTGTCTGCTGGCCATCTAGATGTCTTCTTTGAAGAAATGTCTGTTCATGTCCTCTGCCCATTTCTTGATTGGATTATTTGTTCTTGGGTGTTGAGTTTGCTAAGCTCTTTATAGATTCTGGATACTAGCCCTTTATCTGATATGTCATTTGCAAAAATCTCCTCCCATTCTGTCAGCTGTCTTTTGGTTTTGTTAACTGTTTCCTTTGCTGTGCAAAAGCTTTTGATCTTGATGAAATCCCAATAGTTCATTTTTGCCCTTGCTTCCCTTGCTTTTGGCAATGTTCCCAGGAAGAAGTTGCTGCAGCTGAGGTCAAAAAGGTTGCTGCCTGTGTTCTCCTCAAGGATTTTGATGGATTGCTTTCTCACATTGAGGTCCTTCATCCATTTGAGTCTATTTTCATGTGTGGTGTAAGGAAATGGTCCAATTTTCCCAACACCATTTGTTGAACAGACTTTTTTTTCCATTGGACATTCTTTCCTGCTTTGTCAAAGATTAGTTGAACATAGAGTTGAGGGTCTATTTCTGGGCTCTCTATTCTGTTCCATTGATCTATGTGTCTGTTTTTGTGCCAGTACTATGTTGTCTTGATGATGACAGCTTTATAATAGAGCTTGAAGTCTGTAATTATGATGCCACCAACTTTGGCTTTCTTTTTCAATATTCCTTTGGCTATTCGAGCTCCTTTCTGGTTCCATATAAATTTTAGGATTATTTGTTCCATTTCTTTGAAAAAAATGGATGGGACTTTGATAGTGATTGCATTAAATGTGCAGATTGCTTTAGGTAGCATAGACATTTTCACAATATTTATTCTTCCAATCCAGGAGCATGGAACATTTTTCCATTTCCTTGTGTTTTCCTCAATTTCTTTCATGAGTACTTTATAGTTTCTGAGAACAGATTTTTTGCCTCTTTGGTTAGGTTGATTGCTAGGTATCTTATGGTTTTGGGTGCAATTGTAAATGGGATTGACTCCTTAATTTCTCTTTCTTCTGTCTTGTTGTTGGTGTAGAGAAATGCAACTGATTTCTGAGCACTGATTTTATATCCTGAAACTTTTCTGAATTCCTGCACAAGTTCTAGCAGTTTTGGAGTGGAGCCTTTTGGGTTTTCCACATATAGTATCATATCGTCTGCAAAGAGTGATAGTTTGACTTCTTTGCTGATTTGGATGCCTTTAATTTCTTTTTGTTGTCTAATTGCTGAGGCTAGGACTTCTAGTAGTATGTTGAATAGCAGTGGTGATAATGGACATCCCTGCTGTGTTCCTGACCTTAGCGGAAAAGCTTTGTTTTTCTCCATTGAGAATGATATTTGCAGTGGGTTTTTCATAGATAGCTTTGATAATATTGAGGTATGTGCCCTCTATCCCTACACTTTGAAGAGTTTTGATCAAGAAAGGGTGCTGTACTTTGTCAAAAGCTTTTTCAGCATCTATTGAGAGTATCATATGATTCTTGTTCCTTCTTTTATTAATGTGTTGTATCACATTGATTGATTTGCGGATGTTGAACCAAACTTGCAGCCCTGGAATAAATCCCACTTGGTCGTGGTGAATAATCTTTTTAATAATACTGTTGGATTATATTGGCTAGCATTTTGGTGAGAATTTTCGCATCTGTGTTCATCAAGGATATTGATCTGTAATTCTCTTTTTTGATGGGATCCTTGTCTGGTTTTGGGATCAAGGTGATGCTGGCCTCATAAAAATGAGTTTGTAAGTTTTCCTTCCATTTCTATTTTTTGGAACTGTTTCAGGAGAATAGGTATAAATTCTTCTTTAAAGATTTGGTAGAATTCCCCTGGGGTGCCCTGGGCTTTTGTTTGTTTGGAAATTTTTGATGACTGTTTAAATCTCCTTACTGGTTATAGGTCTGTTCAGATGTTCAATTTCTTCCTGGTTCAGTTGTGATAGTTTATATGTCTGTAGGAATGCATCATTTATTCCAGATTGTCAAATTTGTTGGCATAGAGTTGTTCATAATGTGTTTTTATAATTGTTTGTATTTCCTTGTTGTTAGTTGTGATCTCTTCTCTTTCATTCAGGATTTTATTTATTTGGGTCCTTTCTCATTTCTTTTTGATAAGTCTGGCCAGGGGTTTATCAATCTTATTAATTCTTTCAAATAACCAGCTCCTAGGGGCGCCTGGGTGGCTCAGTGGGTTAAGCCGCTGCCTTCGACTCAGGTCATGATCCCGGGGTCCTGGGATCGAGTCCCGCGTTGGGCTCTCTGCTCAGCAGGGAGCCTGCTTCCCTCTCTCTCTCTCTCTCTGCCTGCCTCTCTGTCTACTTGTAATCTCTGTCTGTTAAATAAACAAATAAAATCTAAAAAAAAAAAAAAAAAAAAAAAACCAGCTCCTAGTTTCGTTGATTTGTTCTATTGTTTTTTTGGTTTCTATTTCATTGATTTCTGCTCTGATTTTTGTTATTTCTCTTCTCTTGCTGAGTTTAGGCTTTCTTTCTTGTTCTTTCTCTATCTCCTTTAAGTGTAGGGTTAGGATGTGTATTTGAGACCTTCCTTGTTTCTTGAGAAAGGCTTGTACCACTATATATTTTCCTCTCAGGACTGCCTTTGCTGTGTCCCACAGATTTTGAACTGTTGCGCTTTCATTATCTTTTGTTTCCAAGATATTTTTCAATTCTTCTTTAATTTCCTAGTTGACCCATTCATTCTTTAGAAGGATGCTGTTTAGTCTCTATGTATTTGGGTTCTTTCCAAATTTCCTCTTGTGATTGAGTTCTACCTTCAGAGCATTGTGGTCTTAAAATATGCAGGGAAAGATCCCAATCTTTTGATACCGGTTGAGACCTGATTTTTGACCCAGGATGTGATCTATTCTGGAGACTGTTCCATGTGCACTAGAGAAGAATATGTATTCTGTTGCTTTGGTATGAAATCTTCTGAATATATCGGTGATGTCCATCTGGTCCAGTGTGTCATTTAAGGCCTTTATTTCCTTGTTGATCTTTTCTTGGATGATCTATTTCAGTGAAGGGAGTGTTAAAGTCCTCTACTATCATTATATTATTGTTGATGTGTTTCTTTGATTTTGTTATTAATTGGTTTATATAGTTGTCTGCTCCCATATTGGGGCATAGATATTTAAAATTGTTAGATCTTCTTGTACAGACCCTTTGAGTATAATATAGTGTCCTTCCTCTTCTCTTGTTATAGTCTTTGGCTTAAAGTCTAATTGATCTGATACAAGGCTTGCCACCCCGGCCTTCTTCTGATGTCCATTAGCATGGTAAATTGTTTTCCAGCCCCTCACTTTAAATCTGGAGGTGTCTTCAGGTCTAAAATGAGTTTCTTGTAGGCAGCATATTGATGGGTTTTGTTTTTTTTATCCATTCTGATACCCTGCATCTTTTGATTGGGGCATTTAGCCCATTAACATTCAGGGTAACTATTGAGAGATATTAGTTTAGTGCCATTGTATTGCCTGTAAGGTGACCGTTCCTGTGTATTGTCTGATCCTTTCTGATCTACTACTTTTAGGGTTTTTCTTTGCTTAGAGGACCCCTTTCAATATTTCCTGTAGAGCTGGTTTGGTGTTTGCAAATTCTTTCAGTTTTGTTTGTCCTGGAAGCTTTTTAACTCTCCTTCTATTTTCAGTGATAGCCTAGCTGGATATAGTATTCTTGCCTGCATGTTTTTCTCATTTAGTGCTCTGAATATATCATGCCTATTCTTTCTGGCCTGCCAGGTCTCTGTGGATAATATTTTTACCATTGTATGTTTCAGACTTCTTTTCGCTCGCTGCTTTTAGGATTTTCTCTTTGTTGCTAAGACTTGTCAATTTTACTATTAGATGATGGGGTGTGGACCTATTCTTATTGATTTTGATGGGGGTTCTCTGCACCTCCTGGATTTTGATGCTTATTCCCTTTGCCATATTAGGGAAATTCTCTACTGTAATTCTCTCCAATATACCTTCTGCTTCCCTCTCTCTTTCTTCTTCTTCTTGAATCCCAATTATTCTAACATTGTTTTGTCTTATGGTGTTATGTATCTCTCAAATTCTCCCCCCGTGGTCCAGTATTTGTTTGTCTCTCTTTTGCTTAGCTTGTTTATTCTCTGTCATTTGGTCTTCTATATCACTAATTCTTTCTTCTGCTTCATTTATCCTAGCAGTAAGAGCCTCCATTTTTTACTGTACCTCACTAATAGCTTTTTTTATTTCAACTTGGTTAGATTTTAGTTCTTTTATTTCTCTAGAAATGGCTTTTATCTCTCCAGAGAGGGTTTCTCTCATATCTTCCATGCCTTTTTGAGCCTGGCTAGAACCTTGAGAATTGTCATTCTGAACTCTAGATCTGACATATTACCAATGTATGTATTGATTAGGTCCCTAGCTTTTGGTATTGCCTCTTGTTCTTTTTTTTTTTTTTTTGTGGTGAGTTTTTCTGCCTTGTCATTTTGTCCAGATAAGAATATATGAAGGAGCAAATAAAATATGAAAAGCGTGGCAAGGACCCCAGGAAAATGAACTTTAACCAAATCAGAAGGGACCCCAAATCATGGTGGGGGAGAAAGGAGATAAAAAGAAGTTCAGAAAAAAAAATATATATATGATAGATATCTATATACTATATATAGATATAGATATCTATATCTATCTAGCTAGCTATATATATATATTAGACTGGTGACTAGAACTGGGTCACCCACTTAATTTTGGGAGTATTTTGGCCTCTTAGAAGAAACTACCTCCCAAAGTTTAAAAGAATGAAAAACATATATAAGGAAAACACAATGAAGGGATGGAATATGCCTATAAAGATGAAATAATTTTTTTTCAATTTCTAAAAAAGGAGTTGATAAAGTAAGTCAGTTGGGAGAATAAAGAAAAAGAAAATGGAGGGATTTTGCTCAGGCTGGAGACTAGAACAAGCCCAGAGCTAGACTCAGGGTATATTTTGATCTATTAGAAGAAGTTGTACCCCAAATTTTTTAGAAGAGAAAACCCTATGTGTATACAAAAAAAAAGTTAGATACGATGAAGGATAAAATATGACTATAATAATGAAGGTTCAAAAAAGATCATCATTATTATTTTTTAATGAAATGTATTTTTAAGATAAGCTAGTTAAAAAATATTTTTAAAAAAGGGTAAAAGTTAAAAAAATTAGAAGAAAAAAATAAAATTAAAAAAAGTTAAATTAACTGCAAGACTAAAGAATCATGGGGAGAAAGCCGTGAATTCCATGCTTTGCTTTCTCCTCTCTTGAATTCCACTGTTCTCCTTGGTAAGTGAACTTCGTCCTGGCTGGAATTCTTGTTGCTATTCTGGGGGAGGGGCCTGTTGTAGTGATTCTCAGGTGTCTTTGCCCCAGGCAGAATTGCACTGCCCTTACCAGAGGCCAGGCTAAATAATCCGCTCTGGTTCGCTTTTGGGAACTTTTGTTCCATGAACACTTTCCACAGAGTTCCGGAGGTCAAAAATGAAAATGGTGGCCTCCCATTCTCTGGCCTTGAGGAGCTGAGAGCTCAGGGCCCCACTCCTCAGTGCGCCCTCAGAGAAAAGCACTCAATCACTCTCATCTCCCTGGCCTCTGCCTGTGCTCCAAGCTCACCCAGCCTGTGACTGGATCAAGGTAACCCTGAGCTGAGAGCTCACCCCTTGGCTCTGTCTCTGTAGCCGCCTTCCCCACTCTAACACTGCGAGCTCTGCAACACTCAAATACCCCCAATCCTTCTGTGACCCTGCAGGACCTGGGCCCACGCTGCTGGCTTCACCCTGCCTGGGCTTCACCCTGGTTTAGCCTCTGGAGTGATGTCCCTCAGTGATGCAGACTTTTAAAAGTCCTGATTTTGTGCTCCATTGCTCCACCGCTTGCCTAGAGTCATCCCCTCCCCCCGTGGTCTATCTTCCCATTGCTCTGGATTCAGGACTCTGCCATTCTACCTTTCATAAAGTGGTTGATTTTCTGTTTCTAGAATTGCTGCTCTTCTCTTCGGTCTCCTGTTGGATTTGTAGGTGTTTGCAATGGATTGATAAGCTATCTAGCTGATCTCCTGCTACCTGATGTAGTCTCAGCCTGCTTCTTCTCTGCCATCTTGACTCCTCCCTCTTTCTTCTACTTTAATTCATACGTTTTGGTTTTGGCCCAAGACAACCTGCATATTAGGATAATCAATCTTCTTTTTTTCTTTTTTAAGTGTTCCAAAATTCATTGTTTATGAACCACAACCAATGCTCCATGCAATATGTGCCCTCCATAATACCCACGAACAGGCGTACCCAATGCCCCACCCCTCTCCCCTCAAAAACACTCAGTTTGCTTCTCAGTGTCCATAGTCTCTCATGGTTTGTCTCCGATTTCCCACATCTCACTTCTCCTCTCCATCTCCCAATGTCCTCCATGTTATTCCTTATGCTCCACAAGTAAGTGAAACCATATGGTAATTGACTCTCTTTCTTTGATTTATTTCACTCAGGATAATCTAATCCAGTCCCATCCATGTTGATAAAAAAAAGTTGGGCATTCATCTTTTCTGATGGAGGCATAATCCTCTATTGCATGTATGGACCGTATCTTCCTTATCCATTTGTCTGTTGAAGGCCTTTTTGGTTCTTTCCACAGTTTGGGGACTGTGGCCATTGCTTCTATGAACATTGGGGTACAGGTGGCCCTTCTTTTCACTGCATCTGCATCTTTAGGGTAAATACCCAGTAGTGCAATTGCAGGGTCATAGGCTAGCTCTATATATAATTTCTTAAGGAATCTCCACACTGTTTTCCAAAGTGGCTGCACCAACTTGCATTCCAACCAACTTGTAAGAGGGTTCCATTTCTCCACATCCACTCCAACACTTGCTGTTTAGTGTCTTGTTAATTTTGGCCATTCTAACTGGTGTAAGGTGGTATCTCTATGTGGTTTCGATTTGAATCTCCCTGATGGCTAGGGATGGTGAACATTTTTTCATGTGTCTGTTAGCCATTTGTATGTCTTCTTTGGAGAAGGGGTCTGTTGATGTCTTCTGCCCATTTTTTTGGCCTGATTATCTGTTTTGTGTGTGTTGAGTTTGAGGAGTTCTTTATAGATCTTGGATATCAGTCCTTTGTCTGTGGTGTCATTTGCAAATATCTTCTCCCATTTCATGGGTTGCCTCTTTGTTTGTTCACTATTTCCATTGCTGGCCAGAAGCTTTTGATCTTGATGAAGTCCCAAAAGTTCATTTTGCTTTTGTTTCCTTTTGTCTCCCCCTCCGATTTTCCCCATCTCACTTCTCTCCCTCTCCCAATGTCCTCCATGTTATTCCTTATGCTCCGCAAGTAAGTGAAACCATATGATACTTGACTCTCTCTCTTTGACTTGTAAGTCTCCTTTGGAGAATTATCTTGAAAGAAGATGCTGTGGCTGATGTCAAAGAGGTTACTGGCTATGTTCTCCTCTAGGATGTTTATAGATTCCTGCCTGAAAGGTCTTTTAGCCATTTCAAATTTATCTTCATGTATGGTGTAAGAGAAGGTTTGAGTTGCATTCTTCTACACATAGCTGTCCAATTTTCCCAGCACCATTTGTTGAAGAAACTTTTTTCCACTGTGTATTTTTTCCTGCTTTGTCGAAGATTAGTTGACCATTGAGTTGAGGGTCCATATCTGGGCTCTCTACTCTGTTCCCCTGGTCTATGTGCCCGTTTTTATGCCAATACCATGTTATCTCGATGATCACAGCATTGTAGTAAAGCTTGAAATCAGGCAATGTGATGCCCCCAGTTTTTATTTTCTTTTTCAACATTTCCTTAACAATTCAGGGTCTCTTCTCTTTCCATACAAATTTTAGGATTGCTTGTTCCAGCTCTTTGAAAAATGCTGGTGGAATTTTGATTGAGATGGCATTGAAATTATGGATAGCTCTGGGCAGTTTAGACATTTTCACAATGTTTATTCTTTCATTCCATGAGCATGGAATGTTCTTCCATCTTTTTGTGTCTTCTTCAATTTCTTTTTTTTTTTTTAAGGTAACTTTTTAAAAGATTTTATTTATTTATCCGACCGAGAAAGGCAGGCAGAGAGAGAGAGGATGAAGTGCTCCCCACAGAGCAGAGAGCCCGATGTGGGGCTTGATCCCAGAACCCTGGGATCATGACCTGAGCAGAAGGCAGAGGCTTTAACCCACTGAGCCACACGGGCACCCCCTTCTTCAATTTCTTTCATGAGTATTCTGTAGTTCCTTGAGTACAGATCCTTTACCTCTTTGGTTAGGTTTATTCCTAGGTATCTTATGGTTCTTGGGGCTATAGTAAATGGAGTTGATTTGCTCATTTCCCTTTCTATATTTTCATTGTTAGTGTACAAGAAGGCAACTGATTTCTGTACATTGATTTTGTAGCCTGCCACATTACTGAAGTGCAGTATGAGTTCTAGTAGTTTGAGGGTGGAGTCTTTGGGTTTTCCATATAAAGTATCATGTCATCTGCAAAGAGAGAGAGTTTGACTTCTTCTTTGCCAATTTGAGTACCTTTTATCTCTTTTTGTTGTCTGATTGCTATTGCTAGGACTTCTAGTACTATGTTGAGCAAGAGTGGCAAGAGTGGGCATCCTTGTCATGTTCCTGATCTCAAAGGGAAGATCGTCAGCTTTTCCCCATTGAGGATGATATTTGCTGTAGGTTTTTCGTAGATAGATTTTATGAAGTTGAGGGATGTTCCCTCTATCCCTATACTTCTAATCATTTTGAGCAGGAAACAGATGCTGTATCTTGTCAAATGCCTTTTTTGCATCAATTGGGAGGACCATGTGGTTCTTCTCTCTTCTCTTATTGATTGGTTCTGTCACATTGGTTGATTTACGAATGTTGAACCATCCTTGCATCCCAGGGATAAATCCCAGCTGGAGCTGGTCATGGTGGATAATCTTTTTAACGTACTGTTGG
This sequence comes from Neogale vison, assembly GCF_020171115.1. Taxonomy (NCBI): domain Eukaryota; kingdom Metazoa; phylum Chordata; class Mammalia; order Carnivora; family Mustelidae; genus Neogale; species Neogale vison. The sequence continues at coordinate 91,201,607 of NC_058093.1, read as the reverse complement.
ATCCTGTTATCTTGGATCTTGTTGAGAATCTTGGCATCTGTATTCATCAGGGATATTGTTCTGAAGTTCTCCTTTTTGGTGGGGTCTTTGCCTGGTTTGGGGATCAGGGTAATGTTGGCTTCATAAAGAGTTTGGAAGTTTTCCTTCTGTTTCTGTTTTTTGAAACAGCTTCAGGAGAATAGGTATTATTTCTTCTTTGAATGTTTCGTAGAGTTCTCCAGGGAATCTGTCAGGTCCTGGGCTCTAGTTTTTTAGGAGGTTTTTGATCACTGCTTCAATCTCCTTACAGATATTGGTCTATTGAGGTTGTCAATGTATTCCTGATTCAGTTTTGGAAGTTTATTAGTTTCCAGGAATTCATCTGTTTTGTCTAGGCTGCTTAACTTATTGGCATATAACTGTTGGTAACAATTTCTGATGATTGTTTCTCTTTCCTTGGTATTAGTGGTGATTTCCCCCTTTTCATTCATAATTTTATTAATTTGGGTTCTCCATCTTTTCTTTTGGATTAGTTTGGCCAATGGTTTATTGCTTGTATTGAGTCTTTCAAAAAACCACCTTCTAGTTTTGTTGATGTGTTCTACTGTATCTCTAGTTTCTATCTTGATCTCTGCTCTAATCTTGATTACTTCCCTTCTTATGTGGGGGGTTGGCTTAATTTGTTGCTGATTCTCCAGTTCTTTAAGGTGTAAAGAAAGCTACCTTATTTCTAGATAATGTACAAAAATGCACAGACAAGTATAGACTGTGTTTTGCATCGTTTTTATTATGTGGCAAGTTTTTCATGTTATTCAATCTTTACTACATCATAATACACAATTTACTCTTTTTAGAATTAAACACAATGCAGATACAGAAGGAAAAACAATCCCTAAATATGAGAGATAGCAAATCATTATTTTTCAATTGCAGTAAGAGACATTTGTTCTGAACATTGGAAACTCTTTATTTTTTATATGGGTAATCAGAAGTAAATTTTCTATGATATATAGAAACATTAAAACATTATATATAGAAACATTAAAAATGTATTTTATTGCATCTTTTCCCCAATAATAATAACTACTGAGTACTCACTATGTGACAGGCAGATTTATAAAAAGATACTACACACACACACACACACACACTCACACATACACATACACAATATCCTCAGTATAACTATATAAAATAATTACTATTTTTTTTCTTAGTTCATATTTAAGGAAACTGAGGCATAGAAGAGTCAAATAACTGCTCAGGTTACATGCCTAATAAATGGCAAAGCAAAGACATAACTTAAGACTTTCTGCCTCCAAGGTTAACAAGTTTAACTACTATGCAATATGCCATGTTTTTCCAAAAACTTTATTTCTTCTTATACTTTTAAAAGTTACTTCATTACCCACTCTACATGATGAAGGTTCTGGGTTTTAGAAATCCCAGTTCTTAACATTACAAAGATTTTAAGACTTAATTTCTCTAGGTCTTTATTTTCTAATCTGTTGCATCATCTGAACTCCAGAATTTTTATTTAAAGCAGAAAAATACACTTGTTTGGGACAAGAGATGTGTGGACTAAGAAAAGAAGACAATCAAAAATACTCTGTCCAGTTATTGTTCACAGTACTTATTTGACCCATGATAAAACCTCACTTGTTCAATCAATTTTTATTTTTAGAATATGTCCTGATTAAGGGAGTTATGAAACTTCATGATATATGCTGGAAATTACAATAGCTTTAAAGTTGATGAAGAATAACACTTAAAGCAAAGAATATTGAGAAATGAGGCAGAAGGAAGAAACTGCTTTATGTAATTTCTTTTAAAATGCCTATTTTATTCTGAAGATATTTTGTACACAATTAAATGTTTTAAACATGGAAGTGATGAGGCAATATTTGCATTTTTAGAAAGATTACTTTGATTGTAGAATAGCATATTAATTTGAAATAGACAGGACATAGATCTATGTCAGAGACTCTTGCCATAGTCAAGGTGAATGATGATTAAAGCACGTATTAGAGGAGAATAGTAAAGATGATGGAGAAGTAATTCTATAATAAATATTTCAGAAGCAGGATCTGAAGTATTTGGCACTTTATTGTATGTGGGGAAGAGTGAAGAATCAAGTATAACTCCAGGTAATAAGACTGAATGACGCATTGAATAGAAGGCTTCAAGAGAGAAAATACAAGGGGAAAAGGTTTGGGAGATAATTAATTCTTTTTAGAGTCACTACATGATTTTCTATAATAAAATAGAATTTGAAATGGAGGGAAGTTGAGATGATTCTGGAAAGGACTATAAAAGGAGGCTATCGACTTTCTATTGCTATATAGAGATAACAGTATGTTTTCAACTTCTTTTCTCAAAGGCTTTCCTTATCAGGATCTTGAAGTGATAAACTTATTTGAACAACATTCTTAGAACTGTAGAGTTCCCAGTGTTACCATCATTTCACACCACATGTATCAGATAACAAACCAAAAAAGAATATGATACCTCAATTGGGCTTTATTTTACCTGAGAAAAGTTTTAAAAGAATTTATGAACATCATTGTGTAAGCTACTTTTAAAATTCCAGTAAGTTCCTTTCTTTCAAATTTATTTAGCAAACAATAATTTGATCCACTGTTCTGCATTTGGACACCTGCCTGGTTCTGCAGAAATAATCAGTGGAATTGCCTTGATCTTATACAAATGCAAGCACAGACTTATGAATCAACGTCCCTTCATTCCCTATAAAACTGATCCTCCTCTTGATTCCTAAAGCTTATGTGCTGCTACCCTTTTAAACTGATTGGAGATTTTTACTTTCCATTTCTTTTCTTTAGAGGTTTAAAAAGTTGATAATTTCAGCATAGATTCATATTCTGCCACATATCCTAAAACCAGTAAAACATAATAATTGTGTCCATAACAATAACACATACATTGTGCATTTACTTATTTAAAAGGACCCTTTTTGCAAAATACTTACTCATTCTTTAGTATTGAAATATTACTCAGGTTTGTATAATTTATTAACATTTATTGGAAATGCCACAATAATGTGATGCCATGTGAGCTGTTATACCCACATCACAGATGAAAAGAAGCTTAGAGTGGTCATAGAGCTGAAGACTTTCTATGGTATTAATCAATCTGAAAGTTCTATAAAATATTCTTACCCTTCTAAAATATACTTTTTTAAAAAATTTATTTATTTTCAACATAACAGTATCATTATTTTTTCACCACACCCAGTGCTCCATGCAATCCGTGCCCTCTATAATACCCACCACCTGGTATCCCGACCTCCCACCCCCACCCCGCCACTTCAAACCCCTCATATTGTTTTTCAGAGTCCATAGTCTCTCATGATTCACCTCCCCTTCCAATTCCCTTCTCTGTAACTCCCCATGTCCTCCATGCTTTTTGTTATGCTCCACAAATAAGTCAAACCATATGATAATTGACTCTCTCTGCTTGACTTATTTCACTCAGCATAATCTCTTCCAGTCCCGTCCGTCCATGTTGTTACAAAAGTTGGGTATTCATCCTTTCTGATGGAGGCATAATACTCCATAGTGTATATGGACCACATCTTCCTTATCCATTCATCCGTTGAAGGGCATCTTGGTTCTTTCCACAGTTTGGCGACCGTGGCCATTGCTGCTATAAAATATACTTTTATAGCATAATTAATTCTTTAATGATTTATTTTCCCCTGTACTTCACTTCTGATTATTTTTGTGCACTTCAAGGAACAAAAATGTGAGACTCTTCAAACTTCTAGTCAGGGGTATTGCCAATTTCCCATGGAAACTGTGTTAAGATTTATAACACTTAATTAAAGTTTCAAGTAACACCAACATCACTTTTACATTTTATTGGTGCTGCTTTTTGTCTATTTTGGACCTTTACATTCTTCTTTACATTTCTTCCCAAAGATTACCCCAAAAAGTTCTTCAAGATTATACTTTTCTAAAAAGAACTGAGAAATGTTATTGCTAGTATTAATTTCATCAAATAATGTATTGCTTTTCTCAGGAAAAAAAAAGTGACACTTTGGGATCTAAATTGAGCATTTTCCAAAACTGTACAAATTTTTATCCCTTTCTTTTGATGAAAAAATACAGAAAAAGGTAAAATTCACAATCTTGATTCTGAAATGAGAACAGCTACCCAATTCTCAAAACTGGTGTTTCTGTCTGTGTAATTACACTGTTCACTTTCTAAAACATAAATGTGACTATGAGGTTCTCAGAACAGCAGGGTTGAGTAACAAATAGCAGATGATAAAACATATGTGTTCTTCTGGACTGAACCTCAAAGCATAACACTCCCATCAATGCAGTATAGTAGAAGGTCAGATGTAGAAAGTCACTTTTGATTCATTTAACTCCAGTTCCTAATTTCATAGATGATGAAATTAAAGCAGAGAGAAATGGAATTAGTTACTCAAGACTTTGTCATAATCCATGAAATCTATGGCAAGGGAATCTTCCTGCTATCTATGGTGTCTGCCATCAATGTACTTTTCATGCTGGAATCTGGTCAAAGAATGGAAATGAACAGTGAGATATTTTCAAGTTTCTCTTCAGAAAAAAATCAATATACAACCAACAAACATTTATTGAGTGTTTACTACATCTAACTCTGTCAGTCATATCAAGAAGTTGCCAACTATAGTAGCTCATGAAATAGAACACTTGCAGTATCATTCTTAACTCTGATTATGGCTAAATAAGCTTGGTTCCCTTCTTTCTCTCTCTCCAACTATGACAAAAGATACTATTAAAACATCACATCCAAAGAGCATACCTATCCTGTCAGAACCATGAATTTTATTTCCGTTTCCAAAGGGGTTCTGTGTGGGTGTTTCAACATTCATTAATTGCACTTGAACCATGTTTTAAAAATATTTTACCTTACCTGAATATCTTTCATATAACATCCCCAAGGACACCACAAATGAGCAATAGTCACTTTCAAGTTTCAAAACAGTTCTGCTAGACTGACTAATGGGGTTTAAAGGTCCCCAAATCACAAAGATATAAAATTCACTGGACTTCTGAGCAGGCAATCATAGTAAGGCTTTGAAACAAGATTATAATCATCATTGGAGTTGACTATAATAAAGGAAAGATGGAAGTAAGTCTTAGGGGAATGAGTTATGAAAAACAGACTTGCACCTGTGTGTGGAATTTTAGCATTTCAGAAGTGGGAAGAAAATTAGCTGTCACTTACTGCAAATTACTTCCCACTACATGTGAAGAAATTGAAGCCAAGAGAGGGCAAGGGACATATTCTACATCATATAGTTAGGTAGAAGAGCAGCAAGCAATACAGTCTGTTTATTCTGATTTTAATAATTATGGCTACATAAACATCGAATGTGCTTCTTTGTGAGGCAATCTACTATAAAATATATCATTGGTTCATTTATGACTAAATTGAGCTTAATCTGCTTTTCTGAAACATTGATAGTCATCACAAACTTAACCTAAGTACACTGCACATGAGAATTTATTCATATATACAAGATACACTTAATATCTATTCATTCTCCCCTAACTATTCCCCCCCTTTTGCTCTCAATGAACCTTACACATTTCACTTCACCATTGTGATATGACTTTAAAACACAGTGAAACTATAACCTCTCTTTCCCCCCACCCCAAACTGTTTTTTTGTTTGTTTGGTTTGGTTTTTGTTTTGTTTTGTTTTGTTTTTGTTTTTTAGTTTAAACAGGGAAAAAATCTTTCATTTTAACTTACATTGAGTTTATAGTCAAATGCAACCCCCAATAGAAGTACAGCATCTGTGGACTATAATGGGGCATTTACCATCATCTCATTTAGTTACCCTTTTATGCTTGAATCTCCCCTATAATATACCCCTTGAAGTAGCCATCCCCTGCCTATATTTGAACATTCTCAGTGATTGATAGCTACATATTACTTCTCGAGAGAGTTTGTTTGATGTTCAAATAGCTCTAGTTGTTAACTCTTCCTTATTTTGTGCTGAAATCCATGTCCCTGTAGTATACAAAAATTGGCCCTAGTTTGCATTCTTGGGGCCATATAGCCTCGTGGCAGTACTTCAAATATTTAAAGCAGCTGTCTCATTCTCTCTGAATCTTTCCTACTCCAAACGAAATATTCCTTATTTCCCTCAACTGTTCTTACATAATACAGTTTAGAGTCTCCCTTAACTGTCCTCATTATCTAATTTCTGTTCTCTGAAACAAACTCAATTTGTTTCATATCTGATTTCAACTACTGTATAAAGAATGAAAAGTGTTTCTACAGATGTATCTGGCTACAGCCAAATATTCTACTTAATATAAGGACAACAACAGAATCCAATATCACAATTTTCTTTTCAAAGTAACACTTTCAATGACTGCCTTCTAATGATTCATATGGAACTTGTTAATGACTAAATCTCTTATATCATTTTTTAGATGAGATTGGACGTGTTTTGGTATGGCCTAAGACTCTTATATCGTTTTTTAGATGTGCTCCTGCTAAGCTGCATCTCCCCATCCTGAACCTCTGCCATTAGAATCTCAGAACCAAGTATGAACACCTACCGATTCACCTTAAATTTTCCTTTCTTAAATTTGATCCTTGAGGTTTCTTTGTCGTGTTTTCAGGGAGAGACATCCTGATTTGGTCCTTGATATATTTATTATCCCTTCCACATCATTTTGTTAATAGTATAAATGTACCTTTGACTTTTTTAGTAAGTCATTGGATTTAAAAAAAATTCAAACGGGACGCCTGGGTGGCGCAGTTGGTTGGACGACTGCCTTCGGCTCAGGGCGTGATCCTGGAGTCCCGGGATCGAGTCCCACATCAGGCTCCCAGCTCCATGGGGAGTCTGCTTTGCTCTCTGACCTTCTCCTCACTCATGCTCTCTCTCACTGTCTCTCTCAAATAAATAAATAAAATCTTAAAAAAAAAAAATTCAAAGGACAGAATGGGACTAAGTGTAAGTTCTGAAATACATACCTGGAGACTTCTCTTTAGTCTATAATTCCATTCATCAATCATATGGACCTTTTTTTTTTTTAAAGACTTTATTGATTTGAGAGAGAGAGCATGAGCAGGGCAAGTGGCAATGGGAGAGGGAGAAGCAGACTCTCCAATGAGCAGGGAGTCCACTCTGGGACTCAATCCCAGGACCCCCAAGATCATGATTTGAGCCAGAGGCAGATGCTTAACCAACTGATCCACCCAGGCACTTGGACCTTTCTTCAAATAAAATCTAGTGTGGAAGCACAACAATTAAAGCAGAGTTAATCATGTTGAAGATCTGTGGATATAAAGGTACACATACACACACCTTCTCTAATTTCTTGTCTTTTCTAGGTCAGTGACATTTTCTCAAGTACCTCCAAGGGATCCTTAGGGAACTTCAAAACATAGTTTGAATTACAACATTAATCACATTTTTAAAACTATTCTCCTATAAGCAATGACACTAATCTGTGTTTTTCTGAATAGGAAATTATCATGAGATACTAATAAACATCTAATTAGAATGAGGTTACATTATATATTCTTACTCAAATTAGTCTTTAGATAAATTTGAATTTTATTTTCAAATGGATAAAATAATTTTAAAGATCATATGAAAAAATTTTCAAATTTTTAAAAAAATATTTTATTAATTTATTTGTCAGAGAGAGAGAGCACAAGCAGGGGAAGCAACAGGCAGAGGGAGAAGCAGACTCCCATTGAGCAAGAAGACCATTGCTGGACTCAACCCCAGGACCCTGGGATCATGACCTGAGCCTAAGGCAGATGCTTAACTGACAGAGCCACCCAGGCATCCCTAAATTCACAAACTTATAAAAAAAAATTGAAAATAAATAATCATAAATATATAAAATTACAACAGTAACAGTAACACTTGATATCCAAATTCACATAGCTACTTTTGTATACATATTTACATACGTAAATATGTTGGAGAAAATAATGGATTAGTTACTAAATGATATAATGATTGGAAATCCATTTTGAAAAAATATCTTAGCTATTTCACCAAAATAAATTCTGATAGAATAAAAGTTTTTAGGGGAGGAGTTAAAATGTTGTAGGAATAAGGGATATCTTAGGTTTATTTCATCCCTCTACTACAATTAGATAATATCAAATCATTCTGAATACCTGAGAAATCAATTGGAGATCTGAGAAAACAAATGCAGTCTGCAAGTAGAAAAGCGAACACCATTTGGAAGGTAAGAGGTACAGAGATTAATCTGTTGTGATATAGCTTTGGATACTATAGAAGGGAGGGAGCCTGCTTAAGGAGGTTACTGCAAGTATTATAAGCAACAAAGCACAAAATAGTAACTTTTAGAAGTCTGCTACAGTGGGGGAGGTGCCTGGCTTAAAGGTGCTCACATGATGAAGTAAGGCAGAATCCCATGTGTGACAGTATGCTCTCAGGATCCCGGGTGTTGCAAGATCATCGGGGGGTGCCTGAGTGCAGCAGACTTCCCAGGCATAGGAGTTGGGGAGCTGGCTGAGAACAGGGAGTCTAGGTGCTGGCTTTCTGCTCTGTGTTGCCATAAACTGTGAACCACTGCATAGTTGTGCAACTGCTTTCCTGGGAAGGATCCAGCAAATGGCAGAAGCATGGTGAGACCATCCCCCAACACACACCCCTGGGAGGAAAAGCACAACGTCTGTGCCACAGGAGTCCATAAAATTTGGAGATTTGAAAACTCATTCTCATGCCTGAGATAAAAATGGTCCATCCTAGGCTGGGTAAATAGAGTTCTGAGGGAAACTGGGCAGACAAGTGTGATTGATTGCTTTTCTGCGAGGACTCACTCACAGAGTAGGGAGTGTGAATTTTCATCTCTGGGACTAGAGAGTGGGTGCAGCCATATTCATTCAGTCCACTACTGCTCCCTTTAGGAACAAAACTGCTCCTAATGGACTCCTAATGGAGTCCAGATCTGCTTATATTGAACTTTGCCTCTGCACACTGGAGGCCCATTTCCAACAGGGGAAGTCCACCTGATAATCAGCAAAATAGGCTTCCTCCCCAGAAGACCATCACTAACAACTCAATCTCACCAAGTTTACTGATCACAGAGGACTACAAAGCTTCAGCCCTTGGAGAGAGCAGTATATAGCATTCTAGGTATTTTTCTTTTTTCTTCCTTCCTTCCTTCTTTCTTTTCTTTTTTTTTTTTTTCTTTCTTTTTCTTATTTTGGGACTAATGTCTTTTAACAAGAGACCAAAACACACCCAAGATCTAGGGGTTTGATTTGTTTTTTGATTGTTTGTTTTTGTCTTTGTTTCATTGTTGTTGGTGATGGTGTTGTTCCTCTTTCTTTCTTTATTTTCCTGGACAAAATGACAGGACAGAGAAATTCACCCCAAAAGGAAGAAAAGAAGGTAGTACTCATGGCTAGGGATTTAATCAATATGGATATAAGTAAGATGTATGAACTAGAATTTTAAAAAATGATTATAAAGATACTACATGGCCAGGGATTTAAGCAATATGATATAAATAAGATGTATGAATTAGAATTTTTTAAAAAAATGATTATAAAGATACTAGCTGGGCTTGAAAAAAGTACAGAAGACACTAGTGAGGCCCTTACTATAGAAATAAAAGAACTAAAATCTAGTCTGGCCAAAATTAAAAATACTGTCACTGAGATGCAGTCCCAAGTGAAGACCATAAAAACAAGGATCAATGAATTAGGAGAGCAAATCAGTGATGTAGAAGACAGGATGATGGAAAATAAGGATGCTGAAAAGAAGAAGGAAAAGGGACACCTGGGTGGCTCAGCCATTTAAGTATCTGCCTTTGGCTCAGATCATGATCCCAGAGTCCTGGGATCACATCATGCTTCAGGCTCCTTGCTCAGCAGGCAGCCTGCTTCAACCTCTGCCAGTGACGCTCCCTGCTTATTCTCTCTCACTCTGACAAATACATAAATACAATCTTTTAAAAAGGGGGGGAGACTATTAGAACATGAAGGTAAACTCAGAGAACTCAGAGATTCCATAAATTGAAATAATATCTGTGTTGTAGGAGTCCCAGAAATGAGGAGCAGGAAAGAGGGGCAGAAGGTTTTTTGAACAAATTATAGCTGAGAACTTCCCAGTATGGGTAAGGAAACAGGTATTCAAGTCCTGGAGGCACAGAGAATCCCCCTCAAAACCAACAAAAATAGGTTCAATACCTCAACATATTATAGTGAAGTTCACAAATTATAAAGATAAAGAGAAAATCTTGAAAACAGCTAGGAACAAGAGATCCTTAACCTATAAAAATAGACATAGAAGGCTGACAGCAGACCTGTCTAGAGAGACCTAACAGGCCAGAAGGGACTCTATCATATATTCAACATGCTAAATGGAAAAAAAAAAAAACAAAACATGTGCAGCCAAGAATACTTTATCTAGCAAGGCTGTTATTCAGAATATGAGAGTTAAAGAGTTTCCAGGACAAACAAAAACAAAAGGAATTTTGGAACACTAAACCAGCCCTGCAGGAAATATTAAAGGGGTTCCTTTGAGTGGACAGAGAGATCAAAAGCAACAAAGACCAGAAAGGAACAGAAACAATCTACAGGAACACTGATTTTACAAGTAACACAATGGCAGTAAATTTATATCTTTCAATAGTTACTCTTTATGTAAATGGACTAAATGCTCCAATCAAAAGACACAGGGTATCAGAATGGATACAAACAAACAAACAAACAAACAAAGACCTATGGATATGCTGCTTACAAGAGACTCATTTTAGACCCAAAGACACCTCCAGATTGAAAGTGAGAGGGTAATGGGAAAAAAAAAAAAAAAAAAAGTAAAGAATGTGAGAGGGTGAAGAACTATTTAACATGCAAATGGACATCAAAAGAAAGTTGGGATAGCCATTCTTAGACAAATTAGACAAGCTAGACTTTAAACCAAAATCTAGCCAGACTTCTTAGACAAACTGGATTTTAAACCAAAGAATGAAACAAAAGATGAAGAAGGACACTATATCATAATGAAGAGGTCTATCCAGTAAGAAGATCTAACAATTTTAAATACTTGTGCCCCTAACTTGGAAGCAGCCAAATATATAAAACAGTTAATAAGAAAATTAAAGAAACTCATTGATAATAATACAGTAATAGTAGGGGATTTTAATACCCCACTCAGAGCAATGGACAGATCATCTAAGCAGAAGGTCAAAAAGGAAACATGGGCTTTGAATGACACACTGGACCATATGGACTTAACAGATGTATTCACAGCATTTTACCCTAAAGCACCAGAATACACATTCTTTTTGAGTGAACATGGAACATTATCCAGAACAGATCACACACTGGATCACAATCAGGTCTCAACCATTACAAAAAGATTGAGATCATAAAATGTGTATTTTCAGACCACAACACTGTGAAACTTGAAGTCAACCAAAGAAAAAAATTGGAAAGACTGCAACTATATGGAAGTTAAATAACATCTTACTAAAGAATGAATGAGTCAACCAGGAAATTAAAGAAGAATTTAAAAAATACATGGAAGCAAATGAAAATGAAAGCAACAGTTCAAAACCTTTGGAATACAGCAAAGGTGGTCCTAAGAGGGAAGTATATAGCAATACAGGCCTTCCTCATGAAGCAAGAAAGGTCACAAATACACAATTGAAACTTACACCTAAAGGTGCTGGAAAAAGAACAGCAAATAAAGCCTAAATAAAACAGTAGAAGAGAAATTATGAAGATTAGAGCAGAAATCAATGATACGGAGGGGAAAAAAAAAAAAAAAACCCAAAAAAACAGTGGAACAGATCAACAAAACTAGGAGCTGGTTCTTTGAAAAAATTAAGAAGATCAATAAACATCTAACCAGACTCATCAAAAAGAAAAGAGAAGGGACCCAAATAAAATCATGAATGAAAACAGAGCGATCATAACCAACACTGCAGAAATATGAACAATTATAAGAGAATATTATGAGCAATTGTATGCCAACAAATTAGGCAATCTGGAAGAAATGCATGCATTTTTAGAAATGTATAAACTACCAAAACTGAAACAGGAAGAAATAGAAAACCTAACAGACCCATATCCAGCAAGGAAACTGAAGCAGTGATCAAAAATCTCCCAACAACTAAAAGTCTAGAGCCAGATGGCCTCCTAGTGGAATTCTACCAAACATTTAAAGAAGAATTAATAACTATCCTTCTGAAACTGCTGAAAAAATAGAAAGGAAAGGAAAACTTCCAAATTCATTCTATGAGGTCAGTGCTACCTTGATCCCCAAACCAGACAAAGACCCTACTAAAAAGGAAAATTACAGACCAATATCCCTGATGAACATGGATGCCAAAATTCTCTCTAATGCTAGCTAATACTAGCTAATAGGATCCAACATTAAAAGGACCATTCACCAAGACCAAGTGGGATTTATTCCTGGGCTGCAAGGGTGGTTCAGCATCTGCAGATCAATGTGATACACCACATTAATAAGAGAAAGGACAAGAACCAGATGGTCCTCTCAACACATGCAGAAAAAACATTTGACAAAATACAGCATTCCTTCTTAATAAAAACTCTTTGTTGTGTAGGTATAAAGGGAACATACCTCAACATCATAAAAGCCATATATGAAAGACCCACAGTGAGTATTATCTTCAACAGGGAAAAACTGAGAGCTTGTCCCCTTAGAAACATGACAGGGATATCCACTCTCACCACTATTGTTCAACATAGTACTGGAAGTCCTAGCCTCAGCGATCACACCATGAAAAGAAATAAAATGCACCCAAAGCAGCAAAGAAGAAGTCAAACTCTCACACTTCACAGATGACATGATTCTCTATGTAGAAAACCCAAAAGACTATACCAAAATGTTACTAGAACCAAAAAAAGAATTCAGCTAAGTCACAGGATATAAAATCAATGCACAGAAGTCATTTGCACTTCAGTACACTAACAAAAAGGCAGAAGAAAGAGAAATCAAAGAATCGAGCCCATTTACAACTGTACCAAAAACCAAAAGATACCTAGGAATAAAACTAACCAAAGAGATAAAGGATCCATACTCTGAAAACTACAGAACACTTATGAGAGAAATTGAGGAAGACACAAAGAAATGGAAAAACTTTCCATGTTCATGAATTGAAAGAACAAATATTGTTAAAATGTGTATGCTACCAAAAGCAATTCAATGCAATCCCTATCAAAATCCTGCTGACATTTTTCACAGAGCTGGAACAAATAAACCCTAAAATTTGTACGGAACCAGAGAAGACCCAAGTAATTAAAGGGGTGTTGTAAAAGAAAACTAAAGCTGGAGGCAACATAATTCTGGATTTCAAGCTGTATTATAAAGCTGTAATTGCCAAGACAGTATGGTATTGACACAAAAACATACATATGGATCAATGGAACAGAACAGAGAACCCAGAAATTGACCCTCAGCTCTACGGTCAACTAATCTTTGACAAAGCAGGAAAGAATATTCAAAGAGGTGGGGGGAATAAGACAGTCTCTTCAACAAATGGTGTTGGGAAAATTGGACAGCCACATGCAGAAGAACTTATACTATACACAGAAATAGACTCAAAATGGATGATAGACCTAAACATGAAGCAGGAATCCATTAAATCCTAGCAAAGAACCCAGGCAGCAACCTTTTTGACCTTGGCCACAGCAGCTTCTTGCTAGACACCTCTCTAAAGTCAAGGGAAACAAAAGCAAAAGTGAACTCTTGGGACTTCATCAAAATAAAGGCTTTTGCACAGCAAAGGAAATTATCAACCAAACCAAAAGGCAACCTATGGAATGGGAGAAGATATTCGCAAATGATGTATCAGATAAAGAGCTAGTGTCCAGAATCTATAAACAACTTATCAAACTCAACACCTAAAGAACAAATAATCCAGTCAAGAAAGGGGCAGAAGACATGAATGGATATTTCTCCAAAGAAGACATCCAAATGGCCAAGAGACACGTGAAAAATGCTGAATATCACTCAGCATCAAGGAAATACAAATCAAAATCACAATGAGATATCACCATGCCTGTCAGAATGGCTAAAACTAACAACTCAGGAAACAAGAGAGATTGACAAGGATGTGGAGAAACAAACACACACTCTTACTACTCTTGGTAGGAATGAGAACAGGTGTAGCCACTCTGGAAAACAGTCTGGATGTTCCTTAAATAGTTAAAAATAGAGCTACCCTATGAGCCAGCAATTGCACTACTAGGTATTTATCCAAAGGACACAAACATAATGATTTGAAAGGGCACATGCACCTAATGTTTATAGCCAGCAATGTCCACATAGCCAAACTATGGAAAGAGCCCAGATATCCATGGACAGATGAACAGATAAAGAAGAAGTGGTATATATATTTAAGAGAATATTACTCAACCATCAAAAGAATGAAATCTTGCCATTTGCAGTGACATGGATAGAACTAGACAGTAGTAGGCTACGTGAAATAAGTCAGTCGACAAAGACAAATACCATACAATTTCACTCACATGTGGAATTTAAGGAAAAAAAAAAAAAACAACAGGTGAACATAGGGTAAGAGAAGGAAAAAAAGTAAAAAAAACCCAAAAAAACAGAGAGGGAGGCAAACTATAAGAGCCTCTTAACTATAGGAAACAAACTGAAGGTTCCTGGAGGGAAGATGGGTGGGGGGATGGGAAAATTGGGTGATGGGCATTAAGGAGAGCAACTTGATGTAATGAGCACTGGTGTTATTTACAACTGATGAATCACAAAATTCTACCCCTGAAACTAATAATTCACTATATGTTAACTAAACTGAATTTACATAAAAAATAAAAATAAATAAAAGCTAATATAGAAATTTAACAAAAAAAGAATAAAGATTTTTATGTAGAAATAATTCATAATTGCTAGGATGAAATGTAAGTGACTGTTTTAATATTATCTTTAATGCATTAGTCCAATGGTAGAAACCACGAATTATGTGACTAATTTAAAAGTCATATTTGAGGGGCGCCTGAGTGTCTCAGTGGGTTAAAGCCTCTGCCTTCGGCTCAGGTCACGATCCCCGCGTCCTGGGCTCAAGCCCCACATTGGGCCCTCTGCTCAGCAGGGAGCCTGCTTCCCCCTCTCTCTCTGCCTGCCTCTCTGCCTACTTGTGATCTCTGTCTGTCAAATAAATAAATAAAATCTTAAGAAAAAATAAATAAATAAAAATAAAAGTAATATTTGAAATAGCATAATTAAAAATCAAATTGCCTAAAAAATATTAGAAATGACACAAATAGCTTTACAAAACAATAAAATAATTTCCCAAATGATATAACAAAATTAACAGAAAACATGGATAAGGCAATTCATAAAAGAGGAACTACAAATGAGCAATAAACCTAAAAGTCATCAATCTCTCTGCAATTAAACTGACAAGAAGATATATTTTTCCATAACTTATGTTGCCAAATTTTTAGAAGATTGCTAATAGTATACTAATGTGTCAGAAAATGGGTACTTTTTTTCTCTGTACATGAAAACAATAGATTAACTTTTGGGTGAGGGCAATCTGAAAACAAGTTTGTGTCAATTTTGTAATAGCCATACAATGAATAAGAAAAGTCATTTAAAATGATAATATAGGGGTGCTTGGGTGGATAGTTGGTTGAGTGTCTGCCTTTGGCTCAGGTCATGACCCCAGGGTCCTAGAACTGAGTCTTGTGTTGGGCTCCTTGCTCAGCAGGAAGACTGCTCCTCCTCCCTTCCTCCTCCTCCTTCCTTCCTTGACTGCCTCTCCCCCTGCTTGTGCTCTCTCTCTCTGACAAAAAAATAAATAAAATCTTTAAAAAAATAAATTAATTCTAAAAATAAATAAAATGATAATATATGAGCATAATTATGATAATTATCATAACTTATGCAGAATGATAAAGATGCCAGAAAAAAAGGTAGATTGTATCCCATTTCAGTTCAAAGTACATATAAATCTAAATACATGTCTACTTTTTTACCTGTTTAGAAAAATCAGCCCCAGACTCTGCCTTCTGTATCCCATTCTTCACTTACACTCAAATATATATAATAATTTTTTAAAAATTTCTAGTTATAAAGAAGAATTTTTTTAGCAGTTAGGGATGCAAACAATCAATTAAAGTACTTGAGGAAGTTAAAAACTGATACTATATTGAGTTTGACTATAATGTTCTGTAAAAGAAACTACTAAAAATATGCATGCGGTATTATCAATGCTTTTGAAATCTGGTAGGTAATGGCAAACCATAAACACTGAAAACTTCTAAACTCTCTAGTCAGATTATAGTTATTCTCTATCTGACTTGCATAACATAGGGAACCACACACATCATTATTTTTCCTAATTTCACATATAATTACTACTAATCATGAAGTTTTTACTGTATACCACATACTCTACCACTTAAGAAATTAAGTTGTTTCCTTACTTTTATTATAATCTTTACATACATTACCTCATTTCAATTCTTCACGATAACTGGTTATATAGATGTTATCTTCATTTTTTAATGCAAAAAAAAACCCACTAAGGGATTAAATAATTTTCTAAAGATTTATCACATAAATATATAAAAGACAGAACCAAGATCTAAGGTCCAGTGTGTTCTCTAGAGTTTGGGGCTCACTCTAAGATGCCATGCTGTGTTGTAGGAATCACTCTACCTAAGTGTGTTATAAAGAAAGGAACATGATAGTAGGACCATTTATAAGACAAATAAAATAACACAAGTTCTTTAAAAAAAAAAAAAACAGTGTTTGAAAGGAAAATATTTATGACAAGAAAATTCATGAAACAAATATTTGTTGCAACTGAGAACCAAAAATTGCCCAGAGTTTCTGTCTTGGAAAAAATGGTCAAGGGGCAGAGAGAGATATCTGTATCTCATTATCTCGTAAAAGAAGGCAAACTAATACATTCAATCCATGTGAGCCACAACCTAACTTAAGCACTGGACTGGGAATGAACTGTGTTCTAGTTGTCTTTCTTCCTATTTGTGACACCCCAGGCAAATACCTGGACTTTGCACACAATGTTTAAGTTGCAAAATGAATGTGGTGCATTAATCTTCCACTGGCATTCCTATCTAATGTTTCAATCACATTCTGATCCAAGAGAAAAATGAGATACCTTAAAGCCATGAATGGATAGTTTTATCTATTATGTGTTCATCAGGTAAAAAGATATTAGCCGTCTTTTGTAGAAAGACTACTCTTTTGTCAAAAACTATAGAATAGTGTAAAGACTATGAACTTTACCATATGAAAGATCTGCTTAAATTCAAATTCACTGTTCTTCATGTGGGCAATTCTATTCCCTAAAGTGTAAGCCACATGCAAACAAAGACCATGCCTACATTCTTTCCTACTGATTACCAAAAACTAGTGCAATGCCATATAGTTTGGTGCTAAACATAAGGAAAAATGGCTTAATAAATGAATTTAACTCTTTAAATCAAAATGCAGCTAGTAAAACCTACAGCAGCACAGGGTTGTTGCAAGAATGAATTAGATAATACATGAAAAGAAAGGGCTTAATAAAATGTCAGTTATAAGGAAATAAATAGAAACTACAGGTCATAATTACACAACTCATCGTAAACATTGTATTATCCAGAAAACTCAGCTAAACCTAAAAAAAAAGGGATGCTGAAAAAGATAATGAGAATGCTCTACATCTAACATATTATTTATTTATTTATTTATTTTAACATTTCATTTATTTATTTGACAGAGAGAGATCACAAGTAGGCAGAGAGGCAGGCAGAGAGAGAGGAGGAAGCAGGCTCTCCACGGAGCAGAGAGCCCAATGCGGGGCTCGAGCCCAGGACCCTGGGATCATGACCTGAGCCGAAGGCAGAGGCTTTAACCCACTGAGCCACCCAGGCGCCCCTAACATATTATTTAAAAGTGAGGTCTCTAAATTATAGATATACTTTTCTGCTTTCATTTTTCAACATCAGGATTATAGAAACTTGAGTACACATACTTAGACTGCTAAATAGCCCCGCTTATTTCTGAGCATTTGCCTCATTTATGAAGCCCAACTAGAGTGCAACTTTTATGTTTCCACATTTCATTTGGATGGTAACGCTGAGTACACACACTTACTGTGTCTTTGCATTCTTGTCAATTGAGACTTTTCTCTGATCACAAATTGCTTGCAGTTCTCTCTCTTCTTTAAAGAAACAAAAAACATACAACACAAAACCTAAAAAGCTACTGACAAAGGCTCATCATCATTTCCTTTCTTCCAGAGGACCACCAGGTGAAAACTACACAGAAAATCTCTTTACCCTCAACTTCAGGTAATTTAGTGTCAACCCTGGGTAATTACATACATAATTTCTCTCTTCTCTAATCTCAAAAGAATCCAAATAAGAGTTTTATGTCAACAGACACCCTACCAAAATAACATGACCTTTTAATTTTTATGAATATCATGGTAGATACAAGTGTCATTGCAGTTTCTTTTCTGTAACACAGAAATTGAATTAAAAGATGTTGCTTTTACTGCTCTTTGTTCTCTAGAAATGAGTATGACATACTGTTATGGTCGACAAATATACATATTCATATATTTACTATAATTTCAATCATAGAGTATTAGAGGGGAAGAGGGCTTCAGTCTAGCATTGGATTTTATAGGTGTCTTAGATTGTGTTCTCCTGAAGAGTCTCAGATGAGGATGTATAGCAAGTGTTGTACTAAGGAAACACACTCAGATAGGTAAGAAAATAGGAGAACAGAGAAAGGGAAGAAGTCAAACATGGGTGTGATTTCAAGCCAAGTCCTAGCCTTAGGCTAATGATGAAGAGGAGCTCTGCTATATAAATAACATCTCAGAGTTTATTTCACCCAGGAAGAAAGGGACTGTGCCCTTGCACTTCTGCACAAGGCAGTCTTTTATTGCAGGGCCACATAAATTCCCACATACTTTTTGCCTCACATTTTTTAGCAAAACATGCCCTGTCTTATAAAGAGTAGCAAAAGTGCAGGTTATTAGAAGCAAAAAAACAAAAAACAAAACACACACAAAAAAACCACACAGATGTTGGGAAAGGAGCACACAGAAACAATAAAAGGATTCAAGGTGATCCAATCTGGGTGGAGCACTGACAGTGTTCGATACAAGGGATGAGGAAATTGGGTTGCAATATATCTTATGTAAAACACACGAAGTCACAGAACTGATCACTGATAGAATCTAAGTCTCCTTCCTGATTCATAATCCAGGACATGTTTGTCTTGCTTAAAGTAAATACCAGTATATCCACCATTAATAATTCCAATTAATTTAAACAAAGGCAGATTTGTTAATTTATGACTTGTCTTGCAATTCTTCCATATAATAAGAGTAATTTCAAAAGTACTGTTTTGGGCCCTTCTGCTGCTAATGATACTACAGTTCTAATTCATTCCCACTTTTAAGAACTCAGATGAGCAGACATTCGAACTTTGTTTTGGGAGATTTCTTTTTTTAATTCATTGTCTAGAGAAAACAATCAAAATTACATGACAAATTGGATTGCTAATGCCATAAATAAAATTTAAAATTATAGATCTACTCAAACTTTAAAATAAGAACATACTATTTTCCTAACATACATGTTTGTCCTAGCTCATTTTTACTTATTAGTCCCCAAATGTAAAATTTTTGCACATCTTATTTCAGTTAAGACTGTTACTTACACATGAAATTTCCTAAGTCCTTAGCATCTAGGAAAGGACTCTCTCTTTCACGGTTTTCATATCTGAACTTACATTAGATATTATTTAATGAACACGTGCCCATGTGTTTGTGGTTTGCAAAGAATAATAATGAAATTAGTAGTGATGCAATTACTGTTTCAACTTTCCTTAAAAATAGTTTTTATTAAAAATTTTAACTATTTTTTTTCAAAAACTCTAAATTGAGCCACCAGGAAGAAAATTGGGAGAGAAGTACAGAGACATAGTAAAAGATGCTCGGGGGGCCTTCAGAACAGGGCATGATCTCAGGGGTCCTGGGATTGAGCCCCATATCAGGCTCCCTGCTCATCAGGGAGTCTGCTTCTCACTCTCCCTTTCCTTCTACCCTTCCCCTTGCTTGTGCTTTCTCTCCAGCCAATAAATAAATGAAAAATATTTTTTAAAAAAGATGCTTGAAAAGTGGTTATTTCCTTGTTTCATGAGCAGATTTTCATTTCTTGTCTAAGGAAAAGAAGAAAAAAAAAGGTAGACAGGAACCCTGATAATTAACAAACTATTCCCCTTCTCTTTGTTTATGAAGAAAAAAAAAAAAGTGAGAACACCTCTGCTATAAGGACAGATCTCATACAACAGGATGGTCTCTCTTCAGCAGGCAGGGGGAAGTTGGTTTGACAACACTAATATAATTTATTTTAATAGCCTAAAAGAACACAAGACCTCTTTTCAAGTTTACATTGTTATGTTTTGCATGAGATGTATGAAAGCAATTGAAATGAAATGTGAAAGATATAAAGATTATGGTTAACACCTGGCATAGTACTTTTGCACAGTAGGCATTTAAACAAGTATATTGAAACTGCAATTGTCTCCCCCTTAAAAATACAAATGCAAAGTCATTCTTTTTTTTTTCCAATTTATTTATTTTCAGAAAAACAGTATTCATTATTTTTTCACCACACCCAGTGCTCCATGCAAGCTGTGCCCTCTATAATACCCACCACCTGATACCCCAACCTCCCACCCCCCCAAAGTCATTCTTGATAATATATAATAAATATTATTTTTAGACCGTTTTTCCTATGATGTTGCCCTTTGATTTTTTTCTCTTATTTACCTTTGTGCTTTGTACTCTCTCAAGCTTTCTGTCCAGAAATAGACCTTAGAAACCCAAATCCTTATTAGCAATCTCTCACCCTTACTAGCCCATAAAATATATGAAGATAATGCTGCAATTTTAGAGGGGTGGGGACATTCAGCCTTATGTTTCTTCTTTCTTTTAATTTTTTTGATTTATTTTTCCTTTTTTTTCCCCCCTGGGTAAGTCTGCTTCTATACCTAATAGAAATTAAGAACTAGAAACAGTCCCAAGCAAATCTTATCCACTTATCTCCACCAATTCATCACAATGATTTAGTTTAAAATGAGGTGACAGATCAGCATTTTAGACACAAACACACATCAAGTGCAAATTCAAAACCCTTTCCCAAAACCATATAGAAATAATGTTTTTACTCATAACCTTTTGAGATATTTCATACTACTTGTTTCCCGATTAGCATTGATAATATTTGATCATATTTATGTATAGTATGTAGGTAGTGGTTTTAATGAAATAAAATACATTAATTACTTAAGAGGTAAATTATATTATATTATATAGTAGAAAATTAATTTTATATTATAAAGTAGAAAATTAATCTCTAGAACACTTTATTTAACCTATTGGCGGGACACCAGATGATAAATAGTGTCATGGGGCATACACTGCTTCTTGAGAAGTGAATTTGAACACTATTTAGACCTCAATGAAATGGAACTTTCTTTTCTAATAGATCCTCTACAGTATTATATTTTTAAGACTGAGGATTTCTCTTTTCTTATATCCTGAAAATATGTTAGAGTCTTCCAATTTTATGTAAGAAAATAGTTTCTATCAAAGTTTATTCATACATTAGTCTTTTTAATGAGATACTTATTTGTGATAAGTACTTTTTTGTATCAAAAATTTGTGTCACCTAAGTGTAAATAAACAAAGAAAATATATTTCGAGATGAATAGGAGGATGGGAAACCATTTCTAAAGCAAACAGGCAATAAAGGACCAAGTTTAAAATCCATTCACACCAGCCCATGTGTGTCTATTTGAAATCTTGCCTTTTTGTACAGATCGACACTACTGGGGCTCCACAGTCTGTTTATTGTACCATATGATTCCATCTAATGCCAACACCAAAGACAAATTGCATCACCACTTGAAGAAAAAAAGTCAGTAAAAGACCATTAAGATTTCCATTCGAGACTATGGACTCTGAAAAACAGTCTGAGGGGTTTGAAGTGGCGGGGGGGGGGTGGGCGGTTGGGGTACCAGGTGGTGGGTATTATAGAGGGCACGGCTTGCATGGAGCACTGGGTGTGGTGAAAAAATAATGAATACTGTTTTTCTGAAAATAAATAAATTGGGAAAAAAAAATAAAATATGAAAAAGAAAAAGAAAAAAAAAAAAAAAAAAAAAAAAAGACAAGTAATAACAAGTTTTGACAAGTATGTGGAGAAACCCCATGCAATAGATGGGAATGTAAATTGGTGTAGCCACTATGGAAAACAGTAAGAAAAAATTAAAAATAAAACTACCATGTGATCTAGCAAAAAAAAAAAAAAAAAAAGATTTCCATTCTTTTGAAATGTACTTTCAAAGAAGGAAGTGAAATAAGCCAGAATAAAATAATAATAATGGAAGAAAATGTGGTAACAAAGAGGTTAGGAAAGTAGCATGAACTAGAGAGAAGATAGTTTAATGAGTTGTGCTACAGTAAAACAAACAAACAAACAAACAAATAGAACATTTTGCTTCACTTACGATAATATCTGTAGAAATTCCCCTCAAACACACAGAAATTCCAATCCACCATTAAAAAATATAGTTAAAAGATGAGACTATTTCCATCTTTCTATTAAAATTATCCCTTGGGTACCTAGCTGACTCCATCAAAGAGGATGTGACTCTTGATCTTGGGGGTTGTGAGTTTGAGCCTCATATTGGGTGTAGAGACTAATTAAAAAAAAAAAAAAAAAAAAAAGGAGGGGCAAGATGGTGGAGAAGTAGGAGACCCTATTTCAACCAGTCCACTAAAGTGAACTAATTATCTATCAGAACACCCTGAACACCCATGAAATCAACCTGAGATGTGGGATTATACACTTCTGGGTCTCTACGGGGGCAAAAGACTCCCATGAAGAGGTTCAATACAACATATTTCATAATAACGTTTTAACTTGAACTTTTTTCACACATATACCTGAGTTTTTCTTTTGCTTTTCTATTTTTTTGAATACACATATAGATATAAGCTTCAAGGTAATCCTCTTTCCCTAAGCAATACTACCCCTATATATAAACCAGTTTTATTAATCTCCCTTTATCTCTGGAAAGTTGAGTCCATTAACAAAGATATCAAGATACACTCAGGAAGAATAAAAATAAACTTTCTCGCCCACACTGAGGATTTATAACCACCCTCCCATCTTTTTCTTCTCTCTTGTCAGTGTTTCTGTATATTTTTTTTGTTCCAGTATTATATAAAACTTATACTTGGGGTTCATTTTGGCAGGGTTCTTTTTTTTTTTTTCCTTGTCATTTATTTTTATAAGTCTTTTTGTTTGTCCTTTTTTGTTTATATACCTTATAAATCTTACCTTTGGGGCCCATTCTGGCTGGGTCTGGTTTTTGTTTTTGTTTTTTTTTTCTGTCTCTCTCTTCCTCTCTCTCTTTTTTTCTTGGTGGTAACTTCCAATTGCTCAGAAGTGTTCCAGGGTGTACCTTGCCTGGATTACTGTTGTTATATTCAGCAACACATCCCCTCAACCACCTCTCACCAAAATGACTAGGAGGAGGAATGCCCAATAGAGGAAAAATTCAGAGACTCCCTTTCCATCAGAACTATTGGATATGGACATAAACAGTATGCCAGAAAGGGAATTCAGGGTAATAATTATTCAGACAATGGCTAGGTTGGAGAAAACCATTAATGACAAATGGAATCTATTAGGGCAGAAGTGAAAGCCACCCAGGAAGAAGTTAAAAATGCTATCAATGAGATTCAATCTAATATAACTACTCAAAAAGCTAGGGTAACCAAGGCAGCAGATTGAATTAGTGATCTAAAAGACAAACTGACAGAAAAGAAGGATCAGGAAGAGGCCTGGAAAAAACAGCTTAGAAGCCATGAAAACAGAAAGGGAAATAAATGGTGCCATGAGACATTCCACCATCAGAATTATTGGGATCCCTGAGGGGGTGGAGAAAGAGAGAAGACTAAAAGATATAGCTGAACAAATTCTGAATAAAAATTTTCCTAATCTGGGAAATGGGACAAGTGTTCCTGTCCTAGAGGCAGAAATGATACCCCCAAGATCAACGGGTCTAGGAAGACCTCCAGACACTTAATTGTGAAATTTATGAGTCATAATTTTAGACAAGAGGTCTAAAGGGCAGCTAGGGGGAAGAGATTCCTTACATCATACATCAGAATAATGTCAGACCTGTACACAGAAACCTGGCAAGCCAGAAAGGCCTGGCAAGACATACGCAGGGCACTATGAGAGGAATATACAGCCAAGAATACTTTATCCAGCAAGGCTGACATTCAAAATGGATGGAGAGATAAAGAGCTTCCAAGACCAGCACGTTTCAAAAGAGTATGTGACCACCAAACTAGCACTACGAGAAATATTAAGGGGGTTCTATAAAAGAAGAATGAACCCAAGAGGGTCACAGAACAGAAATTTACAGGGACAATAAATAGAAACAAGGTCTTCATAGGCAACATGATGTCAATAAAAATGTATCTTTCAATAATCACTCTCAATGTAAAAGGCCTTAACTCCCATAAAACCACACAGGGTTGCAGACTGGATAAAATGACAGGACTGACCCATATGTTGTCTAGAAGAGACCTATCTGGAACCCAAGAATACATCCAGACTAAAAGTGAAGGGATGGTGAAGCATCTTTCATGCCAATGGGCCTCAAAAGAAAGCAGGGACAGCAATTCTTGTATCAGATAAAATAGATTTAAACTAAAGATTATAGTCAGAGATAAAGGACACTACATCATTCTTAAAGGGTCTATCCACCAAGATCTAATAATTGTAAAAATTTATGCCCCCAATAAAGAAGCAGCCAACTACATAAGACAACTGTTAATCAAGACAAAGAGTCATATTGATAAGAATACTTTAATAATAGGGGATCCTAACATACAGCTCTCAGTAATAGCTCATCCAAGCAGAAAATCAATAAACAAGAGCATTGAACAACACATTGGACCAGATGGACCTCATAGATAATATACAGAACATTCCAAGCTAAAATAATAGAATACTCATTCTTGACTGCACATGGAACTTTCTCCACAATAGACCACATACTGGGTCACAAATTAGAGCTCAACTGATACCAAAAGATTGAGATTATTCCCTGCATCTTCTCAGACTACAATGCTTTGAAACTAGAACTCAATCCCAAGAAAAAGTTTGGAAGAAATTCAAACACTTGGAAGCTAAAGACTTGCTTATGAATGTTTAGATCAACCAAAAAATCAAAGAAGAACTCAAACAATTCATGAAAACCAATGAGAATGAAGACACTTTGGTTTAAAACCTATGGGATACAGCAAAGTCAGTCTTAAGGGGAAAATACATAGCCATCCAAGCCTCCCTCAAAGAAAACTGAAAACACAGAATACACCAGCTCTCTTTATACCTTAAAGAACTGGAGAATCAGCAACAAATTAAGCCAACCCCCCACACAAGAAGGGAAGTAATCAAGATTAGAGCAGAGATCAAGATAGAAACTAGAGATACAGTAGAACACATCAACAAAACTAGAAGGTGGTTTTTTGAAAGACTCAATACAAGCAATAAACCATTGGCCAAACTAATCCAAAAGAAAAGATGGAGAACCCAAATTAATAAAATTATGAATGAAAAGGGGGAAATCACCACTAATACCAAGGAAAGAGAAACAATCATCAGAAATTGTTACCAACAGTTATATGCCAATAAGTTAAGCAGCCTAGACAAAACAGATGAATTCCTGGAAACTAATAAACTTCCAAAACTGAATCAGGAATACATTGACAACCTCAATAGACCAATATCTGTAAGGAGATTGAAGCAGTGATCAAAAACCTCCTAAAAAACTAGAGCCCAGGACCTGAAAGATTCCCTGGAGAACTCTAAGAAACGTTCAAAGAAGAAATAATACCTATTCTCCTGAAGCTGTTTCAAAAAACAGAAACAGAAGGAAAACTTCCAAACTCTTTATGAAGCCAACATTACCCTGATCCCCAAACCAGGCAAAGACCCCACCAAAAAGGAGAACTTCAGAACAATATCCCTGATGAATACAGATGCCAAGATTCTCAACAAGATCCAAGATAACAGGATCCAACAGTACGTTAAAAAGATTATCCACCATGACCAGCTCCAGCTGGGATTTATCCCTGGGATGCAAGGATGGTTCAACATTCGTAAATCAACCAATGTGACAGAACCAATCAATAAGAGAAGAGAGAAGAACCACATGGTCCTCCCAATTGATGCAAAAAAGGCATTTGACAAGATACAGCATCTGTTTCCTGTTCAAAATGATTAGAAGTATAGGGATAGAGGGAACATCCCTCAACTTCATAAAATCTATCTACGAAAAACCTACAGCAAATATCATCCTCAATGGGGAAAAGCTGACGATCTTCCCTTTGAGATCAGGAACATGACAAGGATGCCCACTCTTGCCACTCTTGCTCAACATAGTACTAGAAGTCCTAGCAATAGCAATCAGACAACAAAAAGAGATAAAAGGTACTCAAATTGGCAAAGAAGAAGTCAAACTCTCTCTCTTTGCAGATGACATGATACTTTATATGGAAAACCCAAAGACTCCACCCTCAAACTACTAGAACTCATACTGCAACTCAGTAATGTGGCAGGCTACAAAATCAATGTACAGAAATCAATTGCTTTCTTGTACACTAACAATGAAAATATAGAAAGGGAAATGAGCAAATCAACTCCATTTACTATAGCCCCAAGAACCATAAGATACCTAGGAATAAACCTAACCAAAGAGGTAAAGAATCTGTACTCAAGGAACTACAGAACACTCATGAAGAAATTGAAGAAGGGGGTGCCCGTGTGGCTCAGTGGGTTAAAGCCTCTGCCTTCTGCTCAGGTCATGATCCCAGGGTTCTGGGATCAAGCCCCACATCGGGCTCTCTGCTCTGTGGGGAGCCTGCTTCCTCCTCTCTCTCTCTGCCTGCCTTTCTCGGTCAGATAAATAAATAAAATCTTTTAAAAAGTTACCTTAAAAAAAAAAAAAGAAATTGAAGAAGACACAAAAAGATGGAAGAACATTCCATGCTCATGGATTGAAAGAATAAACATTGTGAAAATGTCTAAACTGCCCAGAGCTATCCATAATTTCAATGCCATCTCAATCAAAATTCCACCAGCATTTTTCAAAGAGCTGGAACAAGCAATCCTAAAATTTGTATGGAAAGAGAAGAGACCCTGGATTTTTAAGGAAATGTTGAAAAAGAAAATAAAAACTGGGGGCATCACATTGCCTGATTTCAAGCTTTACTACAATGCTGTGATCATCGAGATAACATGGTATTGGCATAAAAACGGGCACATAGACCAGGGGAACAGAGTAGAGAGCCCAGATATGGACCCTCAACTCAATGGTCAACTAATCTTCGACAAAGCAGGAAAAAATACACAGTGGAAAAAAGTTTCTTCAACAAATGGTGCTGGGAAAATTGGACAGCTATGTGTAGAAGAATGCAACTCAAACCTTCTCTTACACCATACATGAAGATAAATTTGAAATGGCTAAAAGACCTTTCAGGCAGGAATCTATAAACATCCTAGAGGAGAACATAGCCAGTAACCTCTTTGACATCAGCCACAGCATCTTCTTTCAAGATAATTCTCCAAAGGAGACTTACAAGTCAAAGAGAGAGAGTCAAGTATCATATGGTTTCACTTACTTGCGGAGCATAAGGAATAACATGGAGGACATTGGGAGAGGGAGAGAAGTGAGATGGGGAAAATCGGAGGGGGAGACAAAAGGAAACAAAAGCAAAAGGAACTTTTGGGACTTCAACAAGATCAAAAGCTTCTGGCCAGCAATGGAAATAGTGAACAAACAAAGAGGCAACCCATGGAATGGGAGAAGATATTTGCAAATGACACCACAGACAAAGGACTGATATCCAAGATCTTTAAAGAACTCCTCAAACTCAACACACACAAAACAGATAATCAGGCCAAAAAATGGGCAGAAGACATCAACAGACCCCTTCTCCAAAGAAGACATACAAATGGCTAACAGACACATCAAAAAATGTTCACCATCATTAGCCATCAGCGAGATTCAAATCGAAACCACATAGAGATACCACCTTACACCAGTTAGAATGGCCAAAATTAACAAGACAGTAAACAGCAAGTGTTGGAGTGGATGTGGAGAAAGGGAACCCTCTTACAAGTTGGTGGAAATGCAAGTTGGTGCAGCCACTTTGGAAAACAGTGTGGAGATTTCTTAAGAAATTATATATAGAGCTAGCCTATGACCCTGCAATTGCACTACTGGGTATTTACCCTAAAGATGCAGATGCAGTGAAAAGAAGGACCACCTGCACCCCAATGTTCATAGCAGCAATGACCACAGTCACCAAACTGTGGAAAGAACCAAAAAGGCCTTCAAAAGACAAATGGATAAAGAGGATACAGTCCATTCATGCAATGGAGGATTATGCCTCCAGCAGAAAGATGAATGCCCAACTTTTTTTTTATCAACATGGACGGGACAGGAATAGATTATGCTGAGTGAAATAAGTCAAGGAGAGAGAATCAATTATCATATGGTTTACCTTACTTGTGGAGCATAAGGAGTAACACAGAGGATACTGGGAGATGGAGAGGAGAAGTGAGATGGGGGAAATCGGAGCGGGAGACAAACCATGAGAGACTGTGGACTCTGAGGAACAAACTGAGGGCTCTGGAGGGGATGGTGGTGGGTGGTTGGGTGAGCCTGTTGATGGGTATTATGGAGGGCACATATTTCATGGAGCATTGGATGTGGTGCGTAAACAATAAATTTTGGAACACTGAAAAGAAATTAAAAAAAAAAAATAAAAGAAAAAAACAAAACAAAATAAAACCATGCAGACCCAGGATGCCATAGACAAGTCATCAACACTGGAGCCAGGTGGTCTCTTTAGGGGATCCTTTTAATCTCTATTCCCCTGTTGTTATATCCTCTGCATATCCTTTCTAATAAAGGTGAGAATGGTCTTATTAAAAAAAACAAAAACAAAAACGAAGAAGAAAGTAACTGAAAAACTTATCATGCCTTTGTAGTCACAGATGATTCTAGAAAAAACTGTCTCCATTTTCGTAAAATAATTGTTTTGTTTCTACATTAATATTGTATTGCTTTAATTTCATATTTTATGGCTTAAAGCTCTTCAGCTAATAGATTTTTTTCACCTGTATATGCTCATTTTATACTTAAATATATATAGGAATTGATTCACAAAGCTCTTGGCTTTCAGGGACAATTTTCACATTACCTAAAAATCATTCCATGTTGTGGTAATGATGGTAATTATCACTCAATCCCTAATGACAAGGAGTTCTTCTGCAGTTACACTCATCTTGAAATTCTGAGTCCCTTGTAATAGCTGTTGAAGCCTGTCACAGCACAGTCATTAACACTTGGAGAATTTTTTTGCAATTGTCCCCAAGAACAACTCCAACCTAACACTGTCAGCTGGCCATAGAGGGTTCACTTATTTCTTATACTAATTAAGGAAGAATCCCAACAACTCCATGAGGAGAGGATATGGGCAGAGTAGCAGAATATAGAGACATTTACTCTCACATAATGAACTCAAAACATGAACTTGGGAAATAAGAATATATATATATATATATATATTTTTTTTTAATTTTTTATTTTTTATAAACATATATTTTTATCCCCAGGGGTACAGGTCTGTGAAATGCCAGGTTTACACATTTCACAGCACTCACCAAAGCACATACCCTCCCCAATGTCCATAACCCCACTCCCCTTCTGCCAACCCCCCTCCCCCCAGCAACCCTCAGTTTGTTTTGTGAGATTAAGAGTCACTTATGGCTTATCTCCCTCCCAATCCCATTTTGTTTCATTTATTCTTCTCCTACCCACTTAAGCCCCCATGTTGCATCACCACTTTCATATCAGGGAGATCATATGACAGTTGTCTTTCTCCACTTGACTTATTTCGCTAAGGATGATACGCTCTAGTTCCATCCATGTTGTTGCAAATGCAAGATTTCATTTCTTTTGATGGCTGCATAGTATTCCATTGTGTATATATACCACATCTTCTTTATCCATTCATCTGTTGATGGACATCGAGGTTCTTTCCATAGTTTGGCGGGAAATAAGAATATAAATTCCAGGAAGAAGAACCTTTGAAAGTTTTCAGATTTGTGGCATGCTATGGAGTATACTGTTATTCTACAATGGAACGACAGCAGCAGTGCCTGAGAAAAGAAACAGACAAGAATTGAGTGAGAGAAGAAAAAGAACCAGGATTTGTTTTCTTTTTTTTTAGAAGACTGTATTTATTTATTTATTTATTTATTTATTTATTTTTCCCAATTTATTTATTTTCAGAAAAACAGTATTCATTATTTTTTCACCACACCCAGTGCTCCATGCAAGCTGTGCCCTCTATAATACCCACCACCTGGTACCCCAACCTCCCACCCCCCCCGCCACTTCAAACCCCTCAGATTGTTTTTCAGAGTCCATAGTCTCTCATGGTTCATCTCCCCTTCCAATTTACCCAAAAGCACATACCCTCCCCAATGTCCATAACCCTACCCCCCTTCTCCCAATCCCCTTCCACCCAGCAACCCACAGTTTGTTTCGTGAGATTAAGAGTCACTTATGGCTTGTCTCCCTCCCTAGATGTCCATCAACAGATGAATGGATCAAGAAGATGTGGTATATATACACAATGGAATACTATGCAGCCATCAGGATTTGTTTTCTTATCTTCCTCCCAGCTGTGAATAATCTTCAAGTTATTCTTCATGGAAAATCAAGGAAGACACTAACATTTGTTTGAACAAATACTATATACGAAGTAATGTATGTATATATTCCTTATAGAGTGTCTTTATACAACTCTTTGAAATAGGTAATATAAGCATTCCGATGAATAAGTGAGTAACAGTAAGTGCCAGAAGTAGAACTTATTTTAAGTCAGAGCTTATGCCATAGAGTCAGTTTTTGCATGTTTGCCTCTCAGTGATGGAATAAGCTATTGTTATGATCCACTGATTTTCAAAAAGTTAGAGAGTGAGGACTTGCAGTTTCCAATCTTACATATAAAGAACTTGAAAGTCGTCACTCTCATGTTCACAATAAGAAAAAGCCTGGAGGCGGCTGGGAGGCTCAGTGGGTTAAAGCCTCTGCCTTCAGCTCAGGTCATGATCTCAGAGTCCTGGGATCGAGCCCTGCATCGGGCTCTCTGCTCAAGCAGGGAGCCTGCTTCCTCCTCTCTCTCTCTGCCTGCCTCTCTGCCTACTTGCCATCTCTGTCTGTCAAATAAATAAATAAAAATCTTTAAAAAAAAAAAAAAAGAAAGAAAAAACCTGAACAAACTAAAAATCAACAACTCTTCTCAAATTAATTAAAGAACTGTGGTTAGAGGACACCCTGCTTCACCCCAAACAGAAGAGACAGGAGGACACGAACATCACAGCTTACTCAGATAGGATCCCAGGAAGAGATTCTTGTAGCTGGAACCAGTACCGTAGGGACACTTAAGCTATAACTATACTGACTAGAAGATCAGAGTGGACTAGCTTGAGAGTTCAAAATTGGGGGGCCTTCTTGGGGCACTCCACTTTTTTTTTTTTTTTTAATTTTACATCTAAGAGCTTCACAAGGTTCTCAGTGTGAAGATGGGAGAAAAAAAAGTCAAAATCCCATTCTGCTTCTGGCAGGAATACAGTGAAAAAACATGCCTATTTTTTAATATCCCTAGAGTTTCATGCTCTCATTAATAAGGCCAGTCCTTAAGAAAAGAAAACATGGTACCAAAGACTTACACACTTAGATTTCACCATTGTAAAAGCAGTCTGAAGAGATAATGCAAACATTTAGGTCCAGATTCAGATATGGCTGAAAATTTAGAATTATCAAACTTGGAATTCTTTGTTAATTATTATTAAACTCTGAGGGCTCTCCCAGAAAAAGTAGACAGCATGCAAAACAGATATGTAATGTAAGCAAAGAGATGGAAACTCTAAGAAGAATCAAAAAGAAACCCTAGAAATTAAAAACAACGTGATAGGAATGAAGGCTTATCAGTAGACTGGGCATGGCCAAGGAAAGAGGTTAATAGAAACTTCCCAAGTGGAAAATCAAAGAAAAAAATAAATAGGAAAAAAAAAATTAAGGAAAACAGAACACTGGACTATCCAAGAATTGTGGGACACTTATAAAAGGTATACCATACACATGCAAAGGAAATACTAGAAGAAAGAGAAAGAGAAAAAAAAACATAAGAAATATTAAATACAAATTGCTGAGTGTTTTCCAAAATTACTGATAGACAGAAAACCACATTTCCAAGATACTCTAAGAATTATGTTCTGGATATTTTAAAAAAAATTATATCTACGCATATTATATTTCAACTCCAGAAAACCAAAGACAAAGAAAAGCCTTGAACAGAAGCCAGCTTTGGGAAGTGGTTGGTGGGGCAGGGAGGCACCTCACTTATAGAGAAACAAAAATAATAGTCATATAAGCCCTTTCCTCAGACAACATTTAAGCAAGAGGAGACTGGGGTAAGATATTTAAAGTTCTGAAAAATTAAAAACAAACAAACTAGAATTACATATCCAGCACAATTATCCTTCAGAAATAAAGAAGACATATTTTAATCCTGTATTAAGGACATTTGTTACCAGTAGATGTGATTTGCAAGAATGTTAAAAGAAGTTCTTCTGAGAAAAGAAACATTTTATAGGTCAGAAAATGTTACTGGTTAGATCTACATTTAAAGAAAAAAAAAAAGAGAAAGCTTTAGAAAAGTAATAAATGAAGATATAATATTTTATTTTTTCTTATTCCTCATTGAGCTAATTGAAAGCAGCAGTTTCTTTAAAATAGTAACAGCAACAATATATGAGAGCTGATAGCTCAGGGATAAGGGAAATAAATGACAGCAATGCAATAATGGATGGGAGGGAAGAATTGGGAATACTCTGTAAAACTGCCTCTACTACCAGGGAAGCACTGCCATGCTAGCGAGAGTATACCTGAAGTGAAAATGAATATTGCCACTTCAAATAACCTTTAATAAACTTAAAAGTCACAAAGTATGTGTGAGAGAATCTTCCTCTTGTCTCTCTCAGTACTGTCCAATTTGCTTTTCTGTGTCCAGGCATGGTGGGCAGGTCTCCAAGTTAGGTTTCAGCTCATTGGTGGGAAAGATATACAGCAATTTTCAATAATTCCAAGAGAATGGAACGAAAGCTGAACTCTGACATTTCAAAAATGCAATGTGCTCTTTACTTCAGCTTAATCAAAGTGAAAAAACAGGAATGTAAAAAATATACCAGGGAGCAGGGCAGAGATCATCCATCATCAAAAGTGCTCAAAAATACTCTACTTGAAGCAGACTGTTTCGAAAAGTGAACATGCAACCCAGAGATTTTTGATCTCAGATGAAGCATGTTGAATAATCAAAAGTTCGTGCCTGTCTGCCATTTTCTGTAATAATAACAAGACAATCAGTGAAGTTAAAGCAATGGTTGCCGCAGTAGATGAAGAAATCAGCTTGTCATTACACAAAATGTTTCCTTGTCTTTTTTACATGCATTCTCTCATCAGTTAAGTCATAACTCCATGAGCCTCAAAGTAAAATTATGGAAAAAAAAATAAATGGAAGGTGTAAACTGTAAATTGTTTAAAAAACCATTTTAGAAAAATGTGGCTACAAAGTAGATAAAAATAGTTATGCACTTAAAGGAAATATGCCATCACTATTTGTTTCTCTTTCTAGCCAAAGCAAATATGAGTTGGACAGATTCACACATGTTACTCTATTGGTATTGAAATGAGTATTTCAATTATCATTCCCTCCAATCTCTAATCAGAAATCCAATCTGTTCTTTCAGAAAAAAGCTCCTGGCTTAAAATTTTTTAATCTCTGCAAAACTGTTTTACACCCACATTGTTTTCTTTAATAGCTCCATCCTCTTAACTGCTAAAGTTTTATGTGTATTTATGTAAGGCTTGGAGTGATCATGCATTATGCATCCTGCAGTTAGCTCCAGGGCAACAGGGGCAGTGCTCCATGAATGCAAGGGCATCTATTGAAAGTTTATGGATGATTCGGCATCTTTCCTCCAAATTAGTAATGATTTTCAAGTGGAAAAAAATAGATCCCAATGTGAGAACAAAAAACAATATGAAAAGGAGACAAAAGTAAAAAATGTCTCCCCAAGGCTTCTATTCCAAAATATGTTACCATTTTTTTTTTAATCTTGAATTTTATTTTACTGCACTAAGGTTCCATGTACCATTTTCCTGGGCCCAACTAGTAAACCTCAGAAAGTGTGCCATTCTCAATTTCCCTGCTTTTCTGGTATGAGTTACTATGACTTCTGCAAAAGCCTCCTGCCTTGTCTTCCTGCTGCTCTCCTTGCCCCAGAGTGTATCCTGCAAAAATAATTCTTAACACACAAGGCAGAAATCTGCTAGAGCCTTCTACAGTTCCAGTGTTAGGATGAAACCAAAACCTTCCAAAGGCCTAAGAGTCCTTCCGTGATCCTCATTCTTCTCCCCATCTTCTTCTTCCTCTTGCTCCTCCTCGACCCACCCTGCTCCAGCACTCTAGCCTTTGCTGTTTCTAGACTATAATGGGCACAGTCCTTTCTGAAGGCCTTTGCACTGGTTATTCCCTCTGCCAAGAAAGCTCCTTGCCCACATAACCAAAGTGGCTAATTTCCCTACCTCTTTTAGGAGTTCACACAAATGTCACCATCCTTGTGTTCACTACTTTGAATGCTTTATTTAAAACAGCCAATTTACTCCCGCACTTGCAATTTTGGTGCCCCATATTCTCATCTTATTTTCTTTGCTTATTTATTTGGTTGTTTTTTTCTTATTTGTGTCTCCCAGCTACAATATAGGAATTACAAAAGTGAACTCTTTGGATTTTGTTAGTTGATATCCCCAGCACCTACAGTACTACCTGGTACACACTGGTCACAGAAGTATTTGTTGAATCAAATCATTGAATTTCTTGACAACTTCCCCTCCAACCTATTCCCCAGCAACATTCTTCCTATACATTCAATATTTGGCCAAACAAAGAATCTCACAGATGATGAAAAAGAAGACTTTTAAATCCTTATTGCCTGCTCTATTTCTGGTAAATTGTAACCATTTGGTTGATGACCATAATAATAGATAATACAAGCAATGTATTTAATTTTTTTTCAAATGAGCAACAGAGCATAAACCAATGTAAATTGCTCACAATTTATATTTCCACCCACTGCATTTTCTCTGATAAGAACCAGAGATCAACAATCCTTTTATATAGTAGAATCCATCATCAACTGAGGCCAAGAAACTGGGCCTTCGAACAACATGAATCAAGAAGAATGGTGCTGGCGCATTTTGTTCTACCACATATTTAAGCTTTCTGTTAAAACTAATAATATCTGACATTTCTTTGATTCTAAAAGAATCATGGCATTGAGTCATCTTGTGCACAAAGCAGCAGGTCTTTTTTCACTGCCATGAACTGTCAGAGACCTGTCAGTTTTAGAACACTAGATGACAGACTTGTATCCTTTTGCTTCCTCTGAGTATGTCAGTTTTATTTCCACATATTGCTGATTACCTAATTTTCACTTGTATACATATTGGAGATGTTGTGGTTGATGTGATGTGCAGAATACTAAATTCTAACTCGTTACTCATTTGGAAACCTAAAGCTTTGAAATAAATAACAGTAGGACTTCCCAGAATCTTTTTGAATGTTGCTTGGTCCAACTACACTATTTCATGTATAGTTGAGATAGTAATTCACATTAAGAAACAGGAGCCTTGGGGCGCCTGGGTGGTTCAGTGGGTTAAGCCTCTGCCTTCAGCTCAAGTCATGATCTCAGGGTCCTGGGATCGAGCCCCCCCATCAGGCTCTCTGCTCAGCAGGGAGCCTGTTTCCCCCTCTCTCTCTGCCAGCTGCTGTGCCTACTTGTGATCTCTCTCTCTGTCAAATAAATAAATAAACTCTTTAAAAAAAAATGAAATAGAAATCTCAGTTTCTCTTAGCCTATAAATTCTAGATTTTACTCCCTGGCAAAAAAACACACAGCACCAATACTGTTTAGAAAGCAGGAAGTCATTCTTAGTCTGCTCCTGACTGGCACTAGACTTAGAGCAGTCATGTCTCTCTCCAAACTCCTTGAGCAAACAATACAGCATTCTTGGAGAGTGAACTAGAGTTTGTCATGTCTCCTTTTAGTTGTCACATTTGGGATGATCATATCTGACATGCTTTCTACTGTTGCAAAGATTTTCCCACTTATTATCTTTATGTAGCTTTATAACAGCCCTCTAAAAAGATGTGATCCATCTTATTCCTCAAAATGTTCTGTGAAAATAAATTAAGACGTTAAAAGGTCAAATGATTTCAATAAGGTCAAATGTTGAGGTCAATGCATTTTAGGGAAACAACCCTCGTGTCCCACATTTTAGCTCTTTTCTTTTAAATATTATTCTACATGTTGTGCAGTACACATGCAGAATCATTCTATGATAAAACGTGAATTCAGTGCTAAATCTGAAAGAGTCTCTATGCTTCCATCTGCATTTGTTTAATCTCCTCTTTTATGGATCTCCACTGTTACTGCTGGTTATCCCCAGAAGGTTTTCACATGTGGTCTCAAACAAACCATATCCATCTGGCATGGGGATCTTCTGCCAGCCTGAACTGGGTGACCCCATGCCCACTGAGCAGGCACCATGTCCATGTGTTCTCAGTTAATGCTTCTCTAGGAGATGACTGTCCTACTGAGCTGTAATGCCCAACACCAGACCAACAGCCTGCTGCTTTCCGTTGGTCCTCATTGGCCATCTTCTCTGCAGAAACGGGAAGAATGGTCCTTGTCCATGAGGCTCTGACCATATCAGATTGGGTAGAGAAGACTCATTTTTTTTTTTTTTCTTATTAGCCTCCCTTTTCTCTTACTCAAAACATATGGAAAGATGCTCAGTATCACTAATCATTAGAAAAATGCAAATAAAAACCACAGTGAAACCTCACCCCCACTGGAATTGCTTACTATGAAGAAAAAAAAAAAAAAAAGGCTGGTCAGGATATAAAGAAATTGGAACCCTGTGCATTGATTAACGGCAGAATCTAAAAATGTTATAATCATTCTGGAAAACAATATGGGGGTTCCTCAAAAAACTTAAAAAAAAAAATATATATATATATATTCAGCATCACTAATCATCACTATCTAGAATTGTCAAATTCCTAGAGACAGAAAGAAGAAGAGTGGCTACCAGAGGTGGGTGGGGGAGATGTTGAGTTGATATTTAAAGGGTACAGAATTTGAGTTTTGGAAGATGAAAACTGATGACAGACAGTGGTGATGATTGAACAACAGCATGAAGTGTGAATACACTTTAGTTTCCATGTGTTCAAAATTCTTTAACTAGTCCCCAAAACCCTACACTATCAACGTCATTTCATCCTGTGCCCATTAAGCCTATATGTTTATGCCCCAAAGCGATCTTGTTGCAGCTAGCAGAACATATCTTTGGTTTATCATAGCCTTTCTATATGCTATTCCTTCTAGAAGAACTGTGCTACTACATTCGGAATTTTATACTTTTACCAAAAAAGCAACAACACACATATAAGTATTTTGTGTTTTGAAAACTTACAAAATCTATGTAATAGTATTAAATACATATTTGCAACTACTTTTTCATACATTATCTTATGTATTTTAATTTTATCTATATCAGAGATACTTCATTTTAATTACTATGTAGAATTTTATTGCAGTAATACACTAGTTAATTTATCTGTCTCCATACTGAGGGAAATTAATATATTTTCCCTCTAATTACTTACATTTATTTCCAGATGAACTTCTGAAACAGTTTGTTAAGAGTACTATGAGTAGAAGCAAAATTGATGGATATTAAAATATGATATATGAGCATCTTCAAGTTTGTTATTTTGCCAAATTGAATCTTGTGGTAGCTACATTTTACAACCTCATAAGCAACCTGTAAAAATGCTCATTTTACTGCATCCTTGCCAGCAACCAGCATTACAGATTTTCAAAACGTTTTTTTCTGAGTCAGAAAAGAGAGAAATTATATATTGTTGTTGTAATTTACTGATCAACAGTAATGCTGAGCATCTTATAATATGTATATTTGCCTTTTGGATTCTTATGTAAACTGATTGTTCAAAACCTTGTTCCCTTCTGCAATTGTGTTGATTTGTCCTTATTAAGTTTTAGGAGTTCTTTGTATATTCTAATTAAAAATTTTTTATTGTTTTTGTGTGTGTATCTTGGCAAGTCTGTCACTTTATTTCTACAGTGTTTATAATATTTTGACTATAGTTTTCAAAGGACAATCTAGCCTTATTTGCACATATTTACTTATAGTTTACACTTATTGGGTCTTACTTAATAAATCCTATTCTATTGCTAGATTTACAACAATATTTTGATATATTTGTGTAAGAGTATAAAAGTTTTGATTATAATATACAGAGTGAAGTAGGCATCAATTTTATTTCCATATGAGGATCAAATTGTCACAATACTATTTTTTGAGTGTCCCATATTCTCCTGTAATGTGATATGGTTCTTTCCTAATTATCTGGATCCTATATATACATGGGAACTTATATATAGGTTCTCTACTGCTTTCCTTTAGTCTGTTTATCTAGATCTGCAACTATCATGATGTTTCAATTATTTTTGTGCTAATTAAATCTTTATATACTGTAAAGAAAATCTTTGTTCTTTTTTCTTCTCTGCCTTTAATATTCTTAGTCTTTAATCTTCTATGAATGTTAAAACCTACTTCTAATTCTCTGATATTTTTTATTATTTGGCATAGTTTCCAGATTCTTTGATTTTATATACAATTTTATTACTTATGAATAATAACAATTACCACATACTTTTTAAAACTTGCATATTTTCTTTCTTTTTCTTATTTCACTTCACTTACTCGATTCTCCAGTAAAATAATGAGTAATAATTAAGAAACAGATTTTTTTTATTGTCCCTGAGTTTAAGGGAATTTGTCTAATGCTTCACCATCAAGTACAATATATTTGACCAATTTGATTGGATATCTATTATTAATTCAAAGAAATTCTGTTATAGTAATATGTTTGTTAATACTGAGTTTTATCAAAAGCTTTTTTCTCCCATGTGTTTGTTTTCCTCTTTAATTTGGTAATATGATGAATTGCTTTAATACATTTTCCAAATTAAATCATCCTTGCAGGTTGAAATAAATACTTCTTGGTTTTTAATACATTGCTGAATTGAATTTCCCTCTATTTTATTAAGGTTTATTGCATCTATATTTATGCTTGAAAGTGGTACATAATTTTGGTTACTTGTATTGTCCTTGTCTGGTTTTGAATCAGGATTATATTAGCATTATAAAATGATCTGAGGAGCATTCTAATATAGGGTAGGACTGTCTGTTTTTTGAAGATTTCATACAATGTCCTTAGTGTGATGGATATTTTAATAGTAGAGGATTGGGGAAATTGTGAACTACTTATTCAACTTATTTGAATGGTTTTAG
This sequence comes from Neogale vison, assembly GCF_020171115.1. Lineage (NCBI taxonomy): Eukaryota > Metazoa > Chordata > Mammalia > Carnivora > Mustelidae > Neogale > Neogale vison. The sequence continues at coordinate 91,161,962 of NC_058093.1, read as the reverse complement.
ACCCTTCTAGCTTTGTTGCTTTTTAAAGCACTGTTTCTGTTAAATTTTGAGCTGATATAAAATAGATTCATCACACGATAGGTAGGAGCCATAATATCTCATCTTTCTTGTCTTTTAGCACTCTTTAGTACTGTAAGTCAGTACCTGCTCCGGCCTCCAAGCCTCTGTTTGCTGTTTTCCCTCTAACTCTTTAGCTACCCTGTGCAGTCGCCATTCAGGTTTCCCTCATCTACCTGAGGTCTTCATATGGAGTGCCCCAGTGATCAGTCTTAGTATCTTTTCAGGTGACACTCATTTCCAGGTGGTTTCATCTGGCCTCAAACATTGTATCTTCAGCTCAGATCTCTTCCTTGAACCTCAACCCATATTCTAACTGGCTACAGTATCTCCATCTGGATATTCAATAAGCATCTCCAAATTAAAATGCTAGAGCTTGTGCCCTGATTTCACCCAGCTAACTACTCTTCTTGCAGTCTTCTCCCTCAGTTAAGGGCAACGCCACCTTGACTACAACTGTCACTATCTAGATTCCTGACTCACAGAAACTGTGAAATGATTAATGTTTGTTGTTCTAAGCTACAGTGTTTTGGGATGTTTTATATAGCAATAGATAACTAATACAAAGTAGATCCCATTTTTTTTTCCTATTCTTTGAAAGTACTTGTGTAAGATTGATGGTTTTTCTTACTTCACAGTTTGGTAAAATTTATATGTAAAGCCATCTGTCCTAGGGCATTCTTTTGAGGGAGGTTTGTAATTATAGTTTCAAAATTTCTTTAATAGTCGTATTAACTAATTCTCCTAGTGACAGATTTAGAAAGTTTTATTTTGCCATATGTGTCAGATGCTTAGAAATTTTAGCTCTAGGATGAAGTACAAAAAAAATGCACTAATTGAAAAGATGATGATGGCAAATAATTATAGCTATCTTAAGGGCACTGTATCATAAATGGAAGAAGGTCAAGATTGGTGTCGATCATAGCTCTTCAAACTTTCTTAAGCTTCAGGTTTTTTTCTTTTTTTTCTAACCACAACTCAATTACAAGTATATGCAACTGTGCTAGTCAGGGTTCTTCAGAACCTGAACTGATATTCATGTCTATAAGCATATGCATTGTATTTACATATAAAGTAATAATACTTGATGCAAAATTCAACCAGAAGCCTGAGTTGGCATTTAACAAATGTTTTCTAAGGAATATTTTAATATAGGGGTGCCTGGGTGGCTCACTGGGTTAAGCCTCTGCCTTCAGCTCAGGTCATGACCTCAGGGTCCTAGGATTGAGTCCTGCATTAGGCTCTCTGCTCATCAGGGAGCCTGCTTCCCCACCCCTCTCTCTGCTTGCCTCTCTGCTTGCTTATGATCTCTCTCTCTCTCTCTCTCTGTGTCAAATAAACACATAATCTTTTAAAAAAAGAAATATTTTAATATATATTTTAGTCTTTATAAAATGGGTAAGGGTTGGAAGTAGTAAACATTTATGATATAGGCCTTGCTAACAGGGATCTCTACTACATTATGATTTGTCTTTAAATTTTGTATCATTTATCAAAAGGGTCAAAGTGTAAAGTGACTCATTTATTGAGTAAGAAGGGTTTCATTATAAAAGATGTTAAAGAGTTTATCTTTGGGTACCTTAGAACTATAATTTTGAGAATTTTTCTAATGGTACAAAAACATTTTCATTTAGTTTAAATCAGAACAATTTTATTTGTAAGGATTTTGACATGAAAGAAATAATAAATAGCCAGTGTACAAACCTGTAAGTTTACTTCTAAGAAATGACCTTCAAACAAATCACTTTGCTGTAATTCAAGAGGATTCTTGATCCTCTAAATAGTAATAATAATTTGGTAAACACCTCACCACCTAAGAAGTTCTTGAAGCAGCCAGCACATTTTCATCTTAGCTTCCTAATCTCGATAAATTCTCTTTTTCCAGTAAAGAAAAAGAAAAAAAATCAGATAGGATATTACCTAATAGCCTTTCATTGTAAGTACTCATAGGACCTGAGGAAAAACAATAGAGGATGACCAACTGTCAGAATTAAACAAGTTTCCTAGCTAAAAAGTCTTTAGTTACTTCCTTTTATACTAGTATATGAACATTTATCCCATAAGATTTCTGTGGGAAAATCACCAGAGTAACCAGAAGGAAAGAGACTGACCAAAGTTAAATAAAGATACTGTAAGCATGAATTATAAACTACCAGAAACCCTGTGTTTCTTCTTCCTTAAAGAAAATGCCATATTTCAAACTAAATTGTCTATGAGCATTTTCATAAGCAGACTACATTTTCCCTCATAAACCAGATAACCTTACAGAAATCTCAGAAACAGCGGTGCCTGAATGTCTCAGTTGGTTAAGTGTCTGAATCTGGCTCAGGTCATAATCCCAGGGTCCTGGGATCAAGTCCCACATGGGGCTCTCTGCTCAGCAGGGAGCCTACTTCTCCCTCTTCCTCTGTCTGTAGCTCTCCCTGCCCATGCTCCCATGCTCTCTCTCTCTGTCAAATAAATATATAAAATCTTAAAAAAAAAAAAAGAATCTCAGAAATAGGGATAGAATGTGTTTTCAGAAGAAAACACCACTACATTTAGTTTCATGAACCTTTGAGGACACCAAAGAGGACAGAAGGTTCTGATACTGTTGTCAAACTACTGGTGTTAATGCACAGGGAAGGATGGTGCCATACTATTTTCCCATCAGAACCTTAGATGGTACTTTGATCCAGTGGACTTCAACCTTCTGTGTGTATAAAAATAACTTCAGAGCTCCGCTGATGTGTACATGAGACATAACAATAGACTAAAAGATAAAGTAAAATTCCTTTATCTACCACTCCTCCCCATGGCAACCATGACTATCATGAATACGCAAATATAAACATTCATAAACACCCAGCATACCCAGACATGCTTCCCAGTCCAAAGATTTGGACCAAAGATTATTCCAGATAGGGTACTACAGCTCTGTGATCCTTTTAAGAAAAAAGTGGTGTGAACTCAACATGTAGGTTAATGCTATTCATCTAGAAAACATTACTATTAAAGACCTCTGGCACATGACCATCTCAGTTAACACTTACAGATCTCTGTTAATAGAAGTGCTCGTACCAATACCATCATCATAATAGATCATGCAACTCTCCTGTTCAAAGTCACTCATTTCTCTCCATTATTTTAGGTTAACCTAGGTCATTTCATGGTAAGAGCAAAGAACTTTGCCTTTATGTTAAGCTGGACTTTTGCATGTGGTCTTTTCTGCGGCCATTTAATCTCCCTTTACTCTTCCATAATGGTCTGCTTCTGTCAACAGCCCTTTAAACTAACAGAATCTTGGCACACTTTCACAATTGTTTATTTCAGCATATCTTATACCTCACTAAGATTTATTTTTCATTTTTGAGAAGATAATACAGCCACATGGTAAGAAATCAAATAAAACTGGGGATATTATTCATAAAGGTAAGATTTTCCCATCTCGCCTCTTTTTAGACTTAGAGCTTAAAGGCAACTTTTTTTTTTTTTAAACGCCTATTTATTTTTAGTTCTCTGGCAAGTATCCCCATTATTCAAAGTCACATGCTTTCACTTCTATTTCTTGATTTATAATTTTAGATTTATAATTTAATAATTTTAAATCATATTCATCACGCTCATGATATGAAAAAAAAAAAAAAAGATTTACCTTCACTTATGCTGCCACTCAATCCCTCTACTCACTTCCCAGTTTAATTATTTTAAACATAGATAATCAATAGCCATATCCCTGGGGTACCCTAAAAAGTGTTCCTAGTTTCAAATTCAAATGCCCCTCTACCTTTAGATAATCAACTGTCTAAAATCATGTCACAAATTTGTTTTCAAGATATTGAGAAAGAGATTTCTTAACTGTTTTAATCACTCTCTCATTTGGGGGAGTCACTGGCACATTTATCCTCCATTATTATTGGATTAAGCTTTTATTTCCTTTTTTTTTGTTCAAGAAACAGCCATCTCAAAGCAGATGCTCCCAGACCTTTCCTTCATTGCCCTCCTTTACTAGACCAATTTTTTTTTCCTGCAGTGCCTGACTTTCATTTTCTTGGTTTATTTTCTCCTTTTGCTAGAAGTACCTCTAGCAATTTATAAGATAAACAGTTAACAGAAGGTAGACTAATAAATTTCTGAATGACTAAATATGTTGTTCTTCTGTTCTTCCACTTGATTAAGTCCAGAACTTTATACAGACCATTATTACCCCTCAAAACACTAAAAACTCCATTGTCCATTGTGTATGGTATCCCCTGCTGCGGATGAAAAGTTTAATGGCCGAGATTTTTTTCCTTTCTTTGCTTCTTATTTCCTGTCCCATGCTGGAAGTATTGTAATCTCTTTACTGATGCCTTGGTGAAATTCAAGATTATATATGTTTATTTGTGGTCGTTTTCTTCATTGTACTAAATGGGCATTCAGAGAACCTTTTAAATCTGAAGAAAAAGTCATGTGCTTCTTCAGTTCTAGAAAAGTTTGGTTTTTGTTTTTTTAATATTTCTTTGGTAATTTCTTCCTTTCCATTTTTTTTTTACTGTACCTCTTCCTTTTATATTTTAAATTTATATGTCTTTTTATTCTACATGATGAGAACATGTGTTTACCAAATAAAATAGACTTTATCTAGTTGAATTAACTCCTCCAAAAGGAACTATATTTTTTTGGGCTAAAATTCATTAGAGAAGAACATTCTAATTGTCTTACATGGAGTGTCTGCCAGGGAACAAATACTGACTACCTATAGTTTTAACGTATGGGTGAGACAAGCTTATTGAGGCTATTACAGTTGTCTTCCGCACTAATTTTTTTTGGGGTGGGGGGGTAAATTCTCACATTGTCTGCTACTTTTGTTGTCTCTTAGTTTGTGGTGTTCTATTGTCTAGCAAAGAATGCCCACCTCCCCATATAAATCCTACATAAATTGCAATTTGTCTTATCTGCCATCCACGACTACCCAATTTCCATTTCTACAGAAATTTATTAGTAATTCTCATTATATTGTATGTGGTGCTGCGGAACTATTGCTGTTTTGGCTCCTGACAATTTGTTTCAGTAAGATGTCAATAGGGAATAAAAACAAATGTGCATGCCCTATTTACCACCATGAATTAGCTATTTTCTAACATCTCAAATAGCCATTTATTAAGTTACTAGAAATAAATTTATTTTTATATGGGGGCATTTTTATTGTAAAAGCCAGGCTGCTTTTAATAGAGTCAAACGTTAATCAAGTTTCTAAAAGGAGCCAGACACTGTGGATAGTAGATTCAAATGCACTGTAGATCTAAATGTATTAGGCAAACAATACAGTTTTCAGACACAGACACAGAAGGATAGCTTTGTAATCTTGATATAGTTGAATATTTCTTAATCAAAAAATTTAAGGTGCCATTCATTTAAAAAAAAAGCTACCTTTTATTAAAATCTAGAAATGTTTTTAATCAGAACACTATTAAGAGAGTTGAAAGGCAACCCACATCAGGGAAGGAAAGAAGAATACATATACATTATTTAAAAAACTATAAACATTAAGAAAGAAAAGTAGTTAAAAGACTTGAAAAAAGGAAATCTAAATGACAACAACAAAGACAACAAAGAGGAAGGCAGGCAAGGGAGAGGAGAGAAGACAAAGGATAATTGATTTCACTAGTTGATAGAGAATGCAAATTAATACCATAGGAGATACATCACTAACCTACTAGAATAGCTAGACTGAAACACACAAATCTTGATGAGGACATGGAACAAAGGGAAAGAACACTCTGCTGGTGGGAGAGTAAGCTGCAAACCACTTTGGACAAGTTTGGCAGAATCTGCTAAATCTGAGCATACCCTACCCTGAAACTATTCAAATAATTCAAATACTCAAATATAGACTGGAAAGAAAAAAATATAGTATATTCATATGATATACATATGGTATGTACATATGAATGATCTACATATTGATATGATTATTAAATACCATAACACTGAATAAAACAGAATGCAGACACTAAAGAGTATGTGGTATGTGATTCTATAAATGTGTACTTTCTATAAACTGTAAAAAGTACAATAATAGGCAAAATTCATCTATGTTATTAGATGAACAGCATTCTAAGGTGGGGGAAATTAGGGTTTTTCTGAGGATTGGTAAGGTTCTATTTCTTGATCTAGGTACTTATTCTATAAATGTAAAAATTTGTTGATACTCTGTACACTTGTTTGTATGCTTATGATGTTTCAATCAAAAGTTACAAAAATAATTCAGGTTGTGATGGGAAGACAAGAGGGCTAAGTATTGAATAAATTTGGGTATATATTAATGATTGTTGAAATGAGTGATGAGTACATGAGTTCATTCTACTATTTCCCTACCTCTATGTGTTTGAAATTTTCCCAAATAAAAAGGTAAAAAAAGAAAAAAAAGGTTAAAAAAAAAGAGATCTTTCTTACTTACAGATATGTCTGCAATTTACGTCACCAAAGATAACTTGTGGAAAAGTAAACATAATAGATCATGGTGGTTACTGTCATATTCCAGGTGCCTGTAACAGTGTGTGGCACATAGTAGTCACTCAATAAATACTTGCTGAATGAAGTAATGATTGAATCTAGAAGAACACATATTTGAGATAATTAAACTGTGGCAAAGAGGTATAATAAAACCCCCAAAGTCTAAATTAAGAGATTTTGGTTGTATTGTATAAGTGCAGAAAAGATAAAATATGGCTTTCATTTATTCAGGTTCTACATTCTTTCCCATAGATTAGAAATCTAAATAACTTTCTTAAATAAAAATAAGCCCCCTGTGATGTATGTAACAATGTTTGTCTTTTGTGTGAAGTAAATGCCTCTGCTTTACAATCCTATCTAAGCCACTCATTTCTTTGTGCTTTCTTCCATCACAAACAGAAAACCTTTCACTCCAGGTAGCCAGCAGTGTATTTCATTTAAAAATACTGTGAGTTACTAGTTCAAAAGGATGAGAGCATATATGAATTTCCATAGTATTTGATTTTCTTAAGATGACAGAATCAGCTTTTAGAATATTTACATTATTTTGTGCAAAACAATTTTGATTAAATATGTAACTTTTCAGATTTCCTGTTTCTCATAAAATAGACACCTACTAAACTCATCTCTTTTAAAATGTTAATAGCAAATCCCCCAAAATAACAAATCCCTCTAAAATATTTGTATGGCAGTTTATTTATATTTCAGTCGATTCTGAAGTTTAAAACTATGATTACAAATTCTAGTTCAAGTACATTAAACATCAGTTATAAAGATCTATAAAATACTTCGTTATTGAGTTGCTTAGTTTCACTTCCTATATTATATGCCTTCATTCATGTTTCTCACATATGTAAATAAAATATATCTACATTATCATCAAATAAATATCAAAAATAGATTTTAAAGATTAAATATATGAATGCAACTATAAGCTTCTTAAAATTTCAAGTTTATGTATTTAAGATGTTTGAGGTATAACATATGTAGAATTTATATAAATGTTGACATAATGACCAAAAAATACCAGTGGATTTGGACCCAAATTGTAAAGTGCTCTCTACTCCAAATCAAACTAATAAAAAAAAGATCTGACATTTCAGTAATCTAAAATAAAGTCTTAAGCTATAAAATACCTTTACTGGTTTTAAAATAAGAATAGTATATACTCAGATTATAAAATATTAAAAACTGCTTTAAAATAAAAATCTGAAGCTTGAAAATCTACTTTTTTAAAAAGCCTGTTTTCCATTGACTCTTATATACACCAAATGTGTTTACTTGATAAAGACTCCAGAAGGTATCTGGCTATGTTTTCAAGCAACATTCTATATTGATTGCAGGACATTTGGCCAACAGTAATTAGTAGTGGAGTTTCACCACCTACTTAAATGCAATCTGTTTTACAGTAAAAGTGCTTACTTTAGAGTGTAGATTTTGCATCCCTTATTAAACAGGAACTCTAAGGCAACGACAAAGAAAGGATGATTTGAAGTTTGGAATCCATATTCATGGGAATTCTAGTCTTATCCTCCTCCAATCCATTCTCTACACTTAAGTAGAAAATGAGCATTCTAAAATATGAATTTGATTAAATTACAATCCTACTTAAAACCCTTCATTGACTCCCAAATATTTCTTTAAGAAAAAGTCCCTAATCATTCCTAAGCCTTTGTCTTCTGTCCTCTGAATACTCCTTCAGTATCATTTTGAGGACTGCTTCTCTCACATTCAACTACAGTTCTTCACATGTGCCAGGGTTTCTTTTGTCTTCAATATATCCAGTCTTCTTCTGGAATCTCCCCACTCAATTCTACCAAAGTGTAGCTTTTAAAATTCCTATTCACTTTTCCTGTACATTTCCCTAACTTCTGACGACTGGGTTAATGGGTTCTTCTAGAGGCATTCGTAGCATAAGCATTTATAGTAATTATCAAGCTCATCTCCCTAAGTTGCAATTGCCTGTTTATTTGTCTATCTCTACCATTTCTCTAGAAATTTCCTTTTGAGAGTATGGATTTATTTTTCTTTTGCAATCATGTGCAAAGTATTTAACACAATGCCTAGCACATGGTAAGTTATCAACAAATATTTGTTGAGATAACAAATGAAAATATTATGAGACAGAGATACTGTTAGTTTAAATCCTGAAAATATTGGTCATAAACAGTTCAAATGTAGTCCCATATTATCGTAAATGTTCACCATCCTGAAGGTTAGTACTTCAGGCAAACATACTTCTTCAAAAATTTATAACATCCGGTGGGACACCTGGGTGGCTCAGTTGGTTGGACGACTGCCTTCAGCTCAGGTCGTGATCCTGGAGTCCCGGGATGGAGTCCCACATCAGGCTCCCAGCTCCATGGGGAGTCTGCTTCGCTCTCTGACCTTCTCCTCGCTCATTCTCTCTCTCACTGTCTCTCTCTCTCAAATAAATAAATAAAATCTTAAAAAAAAATTATAACATCCAGTTCTCCAGTCCTTAAAATTTACATACTAGACTTTGAAATGTAATTTATCCTCCCATATTGAACTTGTTATTAAATGACTTACAAGAACAAGTGAACACTTTTCAAAAGTCTACCTTAAAGGGATAAAAACAAAAAATATCTGACCAGCCAGTTAGGTTTAAGGAAGATCAATGATTTTTCAAATATTCTGGCTTCTTCTGTTTTTCCCTTCCAAGTCACATGGATTGTTTGCCACCTGAGTATTTGTCATTTTTATTCCAAGATTTGCAAATGTCAAATACAACTTGGATCTCTGATCAACAAATAATTTATAGCTGGGGATTTTTTTCTCAGTGGACAACTCCCTCCTATGTATAACTAGCAGTGCCAATTATAGTAACTAACCAATTATATTTGTTTACAGTAACAAAACCAAACAACTACCTGAAAGTTCTTGTCATAGCTGGTTCACTAAATGGAAAATAGTTTATGCATCGCTGGGGGAGGGGGATATTAGAAATTTACTTCAGGGGAAGCATTGTCTATGTACTTGTTATTCAAAGTTCCTCTTCCTGACAAGATCCAACTTGTAACAAGAAACTAAGCAAGCATGCTTACATTCGAACACCCAAAGAAAACTGGAAAAGATTAGAAATTATACAGCTAGTCTTCTATATAGAAAAAGGACTATTTGGGGCTAGAAGATAGTACTCAAATCATCCAAACAATCCTGTCCATGCTCTGTTGGTGATTCAAGCTATCTTGTTAATGGTCAAGACTATATTCCATGTTTAGAGATAAGGCAAATTTGTACTCAGGAAATAAAAATCCTATCTTCTCTGAGATGATCTTACTTAAATAAAAACAAAAACAAATGAACAAACAAACAAACAAATAAAAATTAACCTTTTAAGGTCTATCTACTTGATTTAAGGTACTTTAAATATTATATGCTTTGACTTCCATGATATCTGATTTTTATTTCCTTTTTCCTTCTTGTAATGAAAAAATAAATATGACTCCATTTTTTAATGTTAACAGCCAACAGATTTCAAGCCCCACGCATCTCTCTTCCCTTTCAGCTCCACAACTGGGCAAGGTGGTAACAAAGCCTGGGTGCACTTTCCTTTGGTGCCAGTGGAAAGCTCAAACCACACATGCCCCAGCTTGTGGCAGAACACTTACCCAATTCTCACCCCCTAACCACCATAAAACCCAAGCCATTCTCCTTTCCTGATCACTCAGGCTATTTCAGACCTGCCTGAGAAGCCTGTCCTGCTGTCCATACAGAAAACCTAATTATATGAATGATAAACCTTTTCATACCCTCTTGGTGCCTGTGTGACCACATGAGTTTCAATATCCACACCGTAATTTGTGTGACCACATTATGTCACACATTGTCTATAAATGGAAATCAGTACCAGAAGGCTGTGGACCTATAGAACATATTTTAAATATGGGTGAGGAAAAAAAGAAAATGAAGCTTAAAAAAGTGAAAACAGGCTAACGCCACTTAATAAATAAAATGTGTCACACAGATCCGAAACAAACCTATCTATGTACTTCATTACCAAATAATGTGGATAATAGTGGTGAATGCGTGATACCCAAGAACTATTAATCAGTTTATAGCGCAAAAGTGGAAGGTATGTAAAAAGATATGAAGCAGATAGAACTGTGCAACTGCATATATTTTTAATGCCAAGAAGAAATTAAAATAAAGCTATACCTCACCATGAGAAGAAAAAAATCCTAGGAAGCAACTTATAAAGTAATACAGCATTATACTCTAACATGTTCTCGTTCATTGTCAATATAAAATAGAAGATATGTTCTGTAGAAGGAAAAAAAAGATTACCACTTATTTAAAAATTATTTTAAAATAACTAATTTAAGACAGAGAAGTTAATACCTTCCTCAAGTGTCATAACATTTTCAAAAGTTAGCTATATTAGGTATAATTTACATATAATAAAACACACATATTTGAAGTGAACAGTTTGATGTTTCAGTAATGTTTACGCCCATGTAACTGGTGTAGAAAATAATGGGGTTCGGAGCCAATGACCAAGAAAGAATTCTTTGAGACATCTTCAGTGCAAAAAGTGGTTTTATTAAAATAAAGCACAGGGATAGGAACTGTGGGCAGAAAGGGCTGCACTGAGGTTGTGACAGGTGACTGATTATAACAGGGGTTGGAGGGTTTAGGGATAGTGTAAATCACTAAGTAATTTTGGAAGCAAGCTTTTGAGGACCTTGAAGGGGCTAGCTATTGTTAGGAAAATGTCATTTATTACTGTCTAGTTAATAAACTCCATCATGTAACTGTTTGGAGAATGATTGCTAACATATATCTTGGGAAGTATAGATAAAGGAAGTTTCCAAAGAAATTTTTATATATTAAAAAAGACTTACAGGATCCTGGGGAATAAGGATAATGTTAAGATTGCCTTCTGTTCGTAGCGAAGTGTCAATATCAAGGGAGCTGAGTTCCCAGAAAAAGGTTACTCTGCCTGTTTAAGGGACTTATCAATGGGCTCTAGGCAGTAAGGAAATATAACTTTTCCTTTTGTCTTTGTTTCCCAAATCACAACCACCATTTAATAATCAAGATAAATATTTAATCACCCAGAAAGTGTTTCTATGTCCCTTTGCAGTCAATCCATCTCCCAACTTCTTCCCATCTTTCCAAAATGTAGGTGTGATTTCTATCATGCTAAAATTCTTTAAATTCACCTAAATGGAATTATACTGTATATATTTATGTATAAAATATTTTTTATCAAGATTTTGAGACTCACCCACATTGTTTTATTATTTGATTGCTGTATAGCATTCCACTCTAAAATTAACAATTATCTGTCCATTCACCTCTGGTGGGCATTTGGGTTGTGTCAAGTATTTTGGCTTTTACAAGTAAAGATGCTATTAACATTCAGATGCAAGTTTTTAAATATGAGGTCATATTTTTTTTCTTACTTGTTCTTATAGTTTTTGCTTTTACACTCAGTCATTGTTAATTACAAATTAATTTTCTCACTGGTGAAAGGTAGAATTCAGGACTGATTATTTTTCCTTTTAGAAGTACATTTTTCCCAATATCATCTGCAGGAAAAAAAAAAAAAAAAAGGAAACTATCCATTGGATTATCTTGGTATTCTTGTAGAAAAAAATGAACATATATGTCTGGGTCTACTTATGGACTCTATTTTGTTCTAATAATTTTTGTGTTTATCCTTACCCAAATACCATACAGTTTAATAAGAAAAGCTTTTTAAAATTTCTTGAAATCAGGAAGTATAAGTCCTTCAAATAGTTTTTGTTTGTTTATTTTTCCAAAACTGATTTGGCTATTCTAGTTGTCTACATTTTCAAGTACATTTGAAAAGAAATTCCAGCATTTTAGCTGGTCCGAGGCTGCGCCATTAAAGCGAGGAGGAGGTGAGAGCGGCCGCCATTGCTGCTTATTCTTTCCCAGTGCAGCCACGGAGAGTGGGCGAGCATGCCGTGTGAGTGCCGGAGGCGAGGGGGGCAGGCCAGAGAGAGGTACTTCATAAATCTTACCTTGGGGCCCATTTGGGCTGAACCTTCTCTTTTATCTTCCCTTTTTTCCCTCTCTCTCTTTCTCTCTCTCTTTTTTTTTTTTTTTCTTTTTCTGTTCCTTTTTCTCTCATTTGGGTGGGGAATCCTGATTGCTCAGAAGTGTTCCAGGGTGCACCTTGACTGCACCACACTCAATACATCCAGCTACATCCGTTCAATCATCTCTCACCAAAATGACTAGGAGGAGGAATGCCCAACAGAAGAAAAATACAGAGGATGGGCCTTCTGCAACAGAGCTAACGGCTATCACATAGACAATATGTTGGAAAAGGAGAAGGATGCCCACTCTCACCACTCTTGTTCAACATAGTATTAGACGTCCTAGTAACAGCAATCAGACAACAAAGAGAAATAAAAGGTATCCAAATAGGCAATGAAGAAGTCAAACTCTCTCTCTTTACAGATGACATGATTCTTTACATGGAAAACCCAAAAGACTCCACCCCCAAACTACTAAAACTCATACAGCAATTCAGCAACATGGCAGGATACAAAGTCAATGTACAGAAATCAGTGGCTTTCTTATACACTAACAATGAAAATACAGAAAGGGAAATTAGAGAATCGATTCCATTTACTATAGCAGCAAGAACCATAAGATACCTGGGAATAAACCTAACCAAAGAGGTAAAGGAACTGTACTCGAGGAACTACAGAACACTCATGAAAGAAGTTGAAGAAGACACAAAAAGATGGAAGACCATGCCATGCTCTTGGATCGAAAGAATAAACATTGTTAAAATGTCTATACTGCCTAGAGTAATCTATACTTTTAATGCCATTCCGATCAAAATTCCACCGTATTTTTCAAAGAGCTGGAGCAAATAATCCTAAAATTTGTATGGAATCAGAAGAGACCCTGAATCACTAAGGAAATGTTGAAAAACAAAAATAGAACTGGGGGCATCATGTTACCTGATTTCAAGCCTTACTACAAAGCTGTGATCACCAAGACAGCATGGTACTGGCATAAAAACAGACACATAGACCAGTGGAACAGAGTAGAGATCCCAGATATGGACCCTCAACTCTATGGGCAAATAATCTTTGACAAAACAGGAAAAAATATACAGTGGAAAAGAGACAGTCTCTTCTAGAAATGGTGCTGGGAAAACTGGACAGCTATATGTAGAAGAATGAAACTCGACCATTCTCTTACACCATACACAAAGATAAACTCAAAATGGATAAAAGACCTCAATGTGAGACAGAAATCGATCAGAATCCTAGAGGAGAACATAGGCAGTAACCTCTTTAATATCAGCCACAGCAACTTCTTTCAAGATATGTCTCCAAAGGCAAAGGAAACAAAAGCGAAAATGAATTTTTGGGACTTCATCAAGATCAAAAGCTTCTGCACAGCAAAGGAAACAGTCAACAAAACAAAGTGGCAACCCATGAAATGGGAGAGGATATTTGCAAATGACAGTACAGACAAAAGATTGATATCCAGGATCTATAAAGAACACCTCAAATTCAACACACACAAAACAGATAATCATGTCAAAAAATGGGCAGAAGATATGAATAGACACTTCTCCAATGAAGACATACAAATGGCTATCAGACACATGAAAAAATGTTCATCATCACTAGCCATCAGGGAGATTTAAATTAAAACCACATTGAGATACCACTTTACACCAGTTAGAATGGCCAAAATTAGCAAAACAGGAAACAACATGTGTTGGAGGGGATGTGGAGATAGGCGAACCCTCTTACACTGTTGGTGGGAATGCAAGTTGGTGCAGCCACTTTGGAGAACAGTGTGGAGATTCCTCAAGAAATTAAAAATAGAGCTTCCCTAACTGCACTACTGGTTATTTACCCCAGAGATACAGATGTAGTGAAAAGAAGAGCCATCTGTACCCCAATATTTATAGCAGCAATGGCCAAACTGTGGAAATAACCAAGATACCCTTCAACAGACTATTGGATAAGGAAGATATGGTCCATATACACTATGGAGTATTATGCCTCCATCAGAAAGGATGAATACCCAACTTTTGTAGCAACATGGACGGGACTGGAAGAGATTATGCTGAGTGAAATAAGTCAAGCAGAGAGAGTCAATTATCATATGGTTTCGCTTATTTGTGGAGCATTAACAAATAGCATGGAGGACAAGGGGCGTTAGAGAGGAGAAGGGAATTTGGGTAAATTGGAAGGGGAGGTGAACCATGAGAGACTATGGACTCTAAAAAACAATCTGAACATTTTGAAGGGGCGGGGGGGTGGAAGGTTGGGGGAATCAGGTGGTGGGTATTAGAGAGGACACAGATTGCATGGATCACTGGGTGTGATGCAAAAACAATGAATACTATTACGCTGAAAAGAAATAAAAAATTAAAAAAAAAAAGAAAAGCAATTCCAGTTTGTAGAAAATATTTTCTAAGATTTTAACCAACCATTGTGTTATATCTACAGATCAATGTGAAGAGAAATAAGGGAATGGACATTTTAACAATACTAAGTCTTCCAGTTCATGAATATGGTATAACTTACCATTTAGTTAAATATTTCATTTTTCTTAGCAACATTTTGTAGTTTTCAGTGAAGATGTTTTGGGCAATTTTCACAAATTCATTCCCAAGCATTTATTTTGTATGTTATTGTAAACAAAAACTGTAAAACTGACTTAATAATTATCATAGGGTTTTTTTTTCTAAATTGCATAGGATTTCCTATATAATCACACCATCTATAAATTGTAAATTTTTTTTTCTTCATTTTGTAGATCTTTTAATTTCTTATTGACACCTTACTCGGCTACCTATAACCAAGAACACTACTTTGAATAAAAGAGGTAGAGAACGGGCATCCTTGACTTCTTCCAAGTCTTAGGGAGAAAGAATTCAATATTAATCAGTGTGTGTAATGTCAGCAGTAGGATTTTCATATATATCCCTTATCAGATTGAGAAAATTGCATACTATTCCTAGTTTGCAGAGAGTTTTTGTCATTGATAGGATTGTTTTGTCAAATCCTTTCTCTATATTCATTGAGTTGATTACACTATTTGTCTCCCTTATTCAGGGGAATTGCATTGGTTTTTGAATATTGAAACCAGGTTTGCTTTCTTTGCATTCCTTCCTTTTCCTGGTAATAATACATTATCATTTTTAAAATATTGGTGTGCTAAAATTTATTGAGGATTTTTATATACCTATGATGATGAAGAATATCAATTTTATCAATGATTTTGAGAAGTGAATTGTTGCCATGGATAAATTTCTCAATGTTCTAGTTACAATTTTTAACGGTTTTTTCAGTTTATAATTTACAACATGTTTTTAGCTTGTTAAAATGGAAAATTCCACTATTTCCATCCATCGACTCCTCTACAAGTATACCATACAAAAGGTTAAATATGTTGCATTTTCAATATCTTTTATTTAAAAATAGACTTTTTTTTTCCTTGAACTTTCTTCTGTGATACATGGGTTATTTAGTAGAGTATAATTTAAGTCTGAAATATTTGGGGATTTTATGTTTGTTGTTTTGTTACTGAATTCTAATTTAACCCACTCTGGTCAAAGAATGACAGTGTATGATTTCTAGCTTTGTTTTTGTTTTTGCTTTTGTTTTTCTAATATGTTTGAAAAAACCAAAGTGTTCCTAATGTTCTCTATCTTGGCAAGACTCACACTCTAAACCCTATTTCCTGTATGGATTTTGATAAGTTTATCTTAGGGCAGGTATAAAGTAAAACCTTCCCTAAAACCTGGTCATACTCCTAAGGCATGTTTTCTTTGTTGTCTTAATTGCATGTTCCGGGTGTTAAAATGATTTCTTTACTCTGAATTCTGAACTAGAATTCTACCACATGTCCCAGCACTGCTCAATGTCTAGTGTGTCTGTGCTTGTTTTCTGCTCTATCACAGACAATTTTTGGCAAAACTTGCATAACCTCACCTTTTTCATGTTTGGTTTTATTTTTAATGAAGAATTCATAGGGATCCTTCTTATATGGCTCTACATACACTTCCCCATGCAATCCATTGCCTTTTATACCCTGTCCACCAGATTCCAGCTACTTCCACATCCTTAAACCTTGAAGTCTTCAATTCAGTCGATCTAGCCTGATGTTCCTGTGTTCTAGCCATCAACATTACATTCAAGAAATTATCTTCATGCAGAGAGGCAGGGAGACCGTGAGTCTCCTCTCACGAGTTTCCCCTTTTTAATACCTCACAATCTTGCTCTGCTTATTGTCTGATACCTGAAAACTATTGTTTCACATATTTCCCCAAGTGTCATAGTTTTGTTTTTTGTTTAAGTAAGAAGTTTAGTCCAATGCCACTTAACTTCATCGGGCCTAAATGAAAGCCTGCCTAATTGATTTTGTTTTAAATTCTTTGATCAGTATTTTCTATCAGTTCCAATTTGATTTAAAATCTATGAAAAATTATCTTATCCATACTCTTATCCCCTTAAATCATTCTTGTATAGAAATATTTTTTTTAAAGATTTTATTTATTTATTTGACAGAGATCACAGGTAGGCAGAGAGGCAGGCAGAGAGAGAGGAGGAAGCAGGTCCCCTGCTGAGCAGAGAGCCCGATGCGGGGCTCGATCCCAGGACGCTGGGATCATGACCTGAGCCGAAGGCAGAGGCTTTAACCCACTGAGGCACCCAGGTGCCCCATATAGAAATATTTTTATGTTGGAAATGTATGTACTTTTCTAATATGAAAGGAATTGTATTTCATCAATTCTAAAGTTTAATAGTGTATGATAAATTCTTTAAAGTAATATCTGCATTTTATCTAGTTTAGCTCCTCATGAGATAACTACAACTCGAGAACCTTGGAGGGCCTCCCAAAGAAGTGAGAAAGGATCCCACCCTCTACTGGGTCTTGTTTTCATTACAGGGAAATGGCTTTCTTTCCCTGATTCTATTGGGCTTACTCTATAAAGTTGGAAATTTGTGTACATTACTTATTACTGAGATTCCAAAATGTCTCACAGTGTAACCAATATAAATTGTTCTCAAGTTCCCTTTTTATCCAAGGATCCAATCTCAGCTGAATTTGGTTATGTTATAGAAGTTACAGCAGTGATTAAACAGAAACATACCCAAACCACTCTAGAATCCTAGGAAGGTTATTTATTACTAAAAGTGGCAGTGGTTGGGGGGTATGGGGCAGAGAGTGTTTGTTTTAAAAAATATGTTACCTAGCTAAGGAAATGTAAGATATTTAGAAAAGCAGTTTTATATAGTCCGGCACCCAAAAGCTTAAAGGAAATACACCTCTGGGCAAAAAGATCTTATTGCTATGGGAAGAACAAAAGAAAAATGGAAAGGTTCTCCCTGAGATGTGTTAGCAAGAGTGGAGACCTGACCTTCTAACAGTCTCCAAGCAGGAGCAATTATTATGCAAATGGATATGTCCAGCTGTTGTTCCTTTTTAAGATGGATAAAATAAAAGGAAATAGGCTCAAATTGCAACATGGGATACTAAAGTTTGGAAGCTTTGCAAATGGTTCTTTGCTTACTAGCCCAAGGAAAGTGACAGCTGATTGCAGGAGGGTGTCAAGGAATACTGATTTCATCACTGATTTATGGTTTCTCCACCCTCAATCAGAATTCAGACTAGTTAATGCTAAACTGTTAGAATACTCACATATTAACTCACATGTAATATAGGTATTTTATATACAATAAAAAGTACAGAGAAAATGTTACAGATTTATTAAAATTTTTAAATGCTCTTCCACCTCCCTGATTTGATTTCTTTTAAAGTGATTTAGTTCAATGGTTTCTTATTACTATATACTACAATAACAGAAATAGCTTATGTGAATTTAGACTTTTCAATGCCTTTTTGCCTATATTATCTAGTTTGTTCTTAAGACAGACTTATTTCCCTTTTATAGAACAGGAAACTAATGTCAATGAAAGATGGGTGCCTTGACTAAGTGAGTATTGATTGATAAGGTCTTGGACCACTATTTCAGTATCAGCCTTCTCTTGCTCAGTCTAATTTTTCCACTGAAGCTTCTGGTGGTGTCTCAACAGAGTGGCGATGTATAGTCCCTAAAATTCCTCAGGAGGGTACCAAGGAGCTTGACCAGAAAAGCCAATCACAGTGCTTGCCATACCCCCAGACCTTTCTAGAAACTCTTCTCAGGAACTTGAGACTAGAGATAACCTGAGACAATAAAACAATAGCACGTTCTGCTAGAAAGACTAAGAGCTATCATGATAACTAAATAGGAAGCAGAAATTATAAAAATTCAGAGTAAGATAGGCAATAGAAAAGGAATCACCAACTAGCAGGTGAAAAAGACAGATGGTAGTCGAATATCAGGAAAAAAGGGGAGACTGAAAAAGAACAATGTATCAGAGCAGTGCAGGTTCAATACAAAACATTAAAAGGATTGGAGATGATTTCCCCCTATGTCCCTGTCATAGTCTCTGATTCTGAGTGTCCTCCTAGGGGAACTCTCCATGAGGCATGTTTCTTATGGTCCCTCTTCTTCCTGAAGTCAGGCTCCACTGTACTCCCTTGTGATGTGCTCCTTCTGAAGCTGTAATGTTGAGACCTTCCTGGCTATCTGGGTGTGTATATCTTCCCACTATCCTTACCATCCCCAATATTTGAGGGCTGTTTTTTTTTTTGAAAGATTAGCAGTCCCTTGTTATCAAATAAATCAAGTAACAAAGCACTGACTTCAGCATTTTATAAAGTTAATGTTGGGATGCCTGATGGCTCAGTCAGTTAAGTGACTGACTCTTGGTTTTGGGTCAGGTCATCATCTCATGGGTTGTGAGACCATTCCCACATAGGGCTTCACCCTCAATGGGTGAAGATTGAAGATTCTTTTCCTCTGTTCCTCTCCCCACTTTTTTTCTTTCTCTCTCTCTCTCTCAAATAAATAAATCTTAAAAAAAAAAAAAAAGTTAACATTTGGTGCCTGGGTGGCTCAGTTGGTTGAGCAACTGCCTTCGGCTCAGGTCATGACCCTGGAGTCCTGGGATCGAGTACTACATCAGGCTCCCTGCTTAGCAGGGATAGCAGGGAGTCTGCTTCTCCCGCTGACCTCTCTCCTCTCATGCTCTCTCTCTTTCTTTCTATCTCTCTCTCTAATAAATAAATAAATAAAATCTTTAAAAAACAAAAACAAAAAAAAAGTTAATGTTGATGATTCAGAACAGAAATGTTTGAGAAAAAATAATTTAAAATACTAGTGATTTTAAGTTACACTAGGACATTTAGTTAGTAGGATACTTAGAAGTCTGTGTTGTTGTGAAAGAAAAGTGTGGGGGCACCTGGGTGGCTCAGTTGGTTAAGCAACTGCCTTTGGCTCAGGTCATGATCTTGGAGTCCTGGAATCTAATCCCACATCGGGATCTCTACTCAGCAGGGAGTCTGCTTCTCCCTCTGACCTCTCCCCTCTCATGCTATCTCTCTCAAATAAATAAGTAAAATCTTAAAATAAATAAATAAAGTGTGTATTTGAGATAGGGAGATGAGTAGATGGTTTTTTCTACATATATCTTATTTTTTTGAAATACTATAGCCGTTATTGATGGTCACTACTGCAAAATTATTCCTTTTAATCATTTTATTATTTCAGTCATTTAAGGTACATATCTTTTGTACACCTTGCTAGCTATAATGAAAGCCCTTAATGAATTGAAGAATTCTGTATCATTTTCTTTACATATTCTTGCACAGTGTCTAAACTGTGTGCCATTCTGAACTCACAGCAGTATCATTGAAAAGTCATGAAGTAAATAAAAGGGTTGTTTTTTATTGAACACTATAATGCTTTAGGAATGGTAGGAGGAGTTTTATATCCTTTGGCATTTAATATTCATAAAAACTTTAATAATTGTTATTACATCTGAGAATAGGGCATCTGAGAATGACAGGTGATATTGATGTTATCCCACAATTGTGGAATTGTAGAGCTGGAGTTTGAAACCAGCATCTCTGATTTAATAGCCTCTAATATTTCCACCACCCAACACTAGCTCCCATCAATTCCTCCATTTATTCATACAACATAAATTTATGCAGAGATGACTCTGCTGGGCATTGTTCTAGGAACTAGGGGTACATACTAAACAAAACCAAAACTAACACTCCCTGTATTATGAAGCTTCTATTCTAATGACTCTTGAACTTTATGGTTCATCAATTGTTTCCAAATCAGTGATCTCGAGTCACATTTTCTCTCTCATCTTGAGTGTATGCAAAATTGGCATCCCACTACGTCAGCATTTTTCATACAGTTCTGTGCCACCCACCCAATACAGACCTCCATTTTCAAGCTTAATAAATGGGCTTCTCTCTGAAGTCAGTTAAGGCACATACATATCCAAAAGGTAGAAATTATTTTCAGATTTTATAGCTTTTGTTAATACATCTTATTCCTTCCAGACCACATTTTGAAATTAATTTTCAATTGGCAAAACCTTCTGTTTTGTATTGAATTATTTTCCCCCTACAGATATGATGAAATCCTAACCCCCAGTATTTCAGAATGGGATCTTATTTGGAAATAGTGTTGCTGCAATTAGTTAAAATGAGATCATAGCAGAATAGGGTGGGCCCCTAATCCAACATGACCAGTGTCTCTTTTTAAGTGGGCAATTTGGACACAAATTCAGAGGGGAAACGGAAAGAGATTCGGAAAGAAAACAGCCATGTGACAAGGGAGGCAGAGGTTGGAATGATGTATATACAATCCAACAAAGCCAAGGATTGCCTGCAAACACTGAAAATTGAAAGAATCAAGGAAAGATTCTCCACTACAGGTTTCAGAGAGAGCACAACCCTGATGACATCTTGATTTGGGACTTCTAGATTCTAAAACGGTGAGTCCGTAAACTTATGTTGTTTTAAGCCATCCAGTTTTCGTAACTTGTTACAGCAGGCCTAGAAATGAATATACCTTCCTTTTTCTCTTTTCCTCATACACCCTTTTCTCTCTTATTCATTCTTCCTTCTTCCCTCTAATTCTCCCTGTACTTTTCCTTATTCTGTTCTGTCACCTCTTACTCACTTTCTGTTAAAGATCCTGTTGACAAGAATTAAAAAAATCACTCTGCCACCATTTCTTCCTAGATTGATTTCCCAGGTTCGACATCTTCCTGGCAGTTCCCTTGCAGGATCCACTGTCAGAGTTACTTAAAAAAGATTCCCCTTTTATTCATGAGTGTTAAGGAATGCCTAGAAGGTTCAGAAGTTCTCCTCTCAGTCCATATTACAAAATGCATGAGCTGATGGGAAAGTCTTAGAGCAAGGTTGCTGCTCCCACTTAAAGATGCTGAGGCATATGTTTCATTGGTCCTCTGGCATCTTTATGTCTTCAAATATATGCAATCTCCTTCCTTCAGAGAGTTATTCAGTGCACTGCAAACGATTAGCAAATCTCTGAACATGTGAACATGTGGATGCTTACCAGTCCCAGGTAGACAGGACATTTTTCCTCAGGCCTCAGTGTCATAACTAATCACGTTTCCCTCTCATGGAGGCACTGGGCCACTTTACGAAGCGATTTTCTACTCCAGATAATCACACTACCCTGCTGGCTATGCTATGCAAATAATTCAGTGTAGGGCATCCTTCCCAAAAACCTTTACTCAAGGAAATGTTATTTCAAAACCTGATTTTGTGAAACTAAAAAGGAACACTTGTCACTGCCCATTTCCTTCTCTGAACATCTCTGCTTGCAAAGTTTTCTTGGTTACTTTTCCCTTTGATGTCAGGAATAATAGAGAAGAGGAAAAAGGCACAAAAACATTAGCAAGACCTCACTTCTTTTTTTAGTCAATGTAGCTTATGTATATAATACACATTTTAAAACAGAAACAATATTTTGACACACTGTATTTTCTTTAATAAATAATTATAAAATGTTTTTATTATTCCTAGGGATTGATGTAAAAGGGACAGCTAAAAACAGAGCTTTCACTCTAGTAAGGGAAGCAGACAAGCCCACAGATGACCACCTTTCATGCACAGGCCATGTGGTACAGGCTGGCTGGTATACTGGAAAAATGTACAGACACTGAAGTCCAGAATGCCTGGGTTCAAATCCTGGCTCAGCCACTTGCAAGTCTCTGAACTTGAGCAAATTACTTAAGCTTCCTCAGCCCCATTTTTCTCACCTGTAACTAAATCCCCCAGTCATAAGGCTATTTTGAGGGATTTACAAGTTAATGTCCATAATGTGTTAGCATAGTTCTGGACACATAAGGAACTCCAAGGAACAGTAAGCATCTATCTACAAGGGGAAAAGCAGTCAGGCAGAGGGCCTAAAGGAAAGTAGCTCATCACAATAGGATGGAGTACTGTGGAGTATTAACAATCTGGAAGCTATTCAACTTTGGCTGTGCGGCGTAACCTCACAAATCCGCTTAACTCTCTCCAGAGAGACCAACTAGTGACAACAAGCAAAAGAGGAGAAAAAAAAAAAAAAAAAAAACTAAAGGGAAAAAGAAACAATGACTTAAAAAGAGGCAGTGACATTATCACCACCTGCCCTCTTCCCTTCTCCTGAGGCATTAGCAGCTGCTCCAAGGAGAACACTATCTGTGTCATACACAGCAATTACTTGGTTGATTTTCTGCAGGGAGTTGCTATTTTTCTGTTGACAAGGCACGTTGAATTGATCATTTGGCATTACATCATATTCAATTTACTGTCTCATAACACTTTATTTGTTTTATATAAGGAGTTGTGTGCCAGAGGGCTCTGATGATGTTGAAAATGCATCATTTCAGTCACTCACCTCCACTGCTAATGGTTTTGCTGCCAGCTTTTTAAACTTGAATTAATTTGGCGACTTAGCACTCAAGTAGAAAAAAGTAGAATATCTACTTTTGAACATAGGTAAAGCCAGCTGGAGGCTGAGGTATAAGGAAGAGAATTTGTTTTGTCGGAGGCTGTGATGCCAAAGTTTTACCATTTGTGATGCCAATTTTTTTTTAATAAACTTTTAATTTTAAAGTAGACTTACAGAAAAGTTGTGAAGTTAGTTCTGAGGATTTCCACAGATCTAACACTCAGTTTTTGCTCTTGTTAGCATCTTATATTACTTACGGTACATGTGAGGCAACCAATAAAGCAAATTTAATGCATTATTATTAACCAAATCTTGTACACTATTCAAGTTTACTGAGTCTTTACCTGATGTCCTTTTCTGTTCCAGACTCTCATTCAGAATACCACATTCCATTCAGTCGTCATGTTTCCTTAGGGTCCTCACGGCTCTGACAGTTTCTCAGATTTGTCTCGCTTGGAATGACTTTGGTGGTTTTGAGGAATACTGGTCAGGAACTTTAAAAATTGTCCCTAATTTTTGTAATAATATTTTTCTCATGATTAGATTGAGATCAGAGGGGTTGGGGGAAAAGTTCACAGAAGGAAAGCTCTATTTTCGTCATCATTTCAAAGTTACCCACTATCAACAAGATTCATCATTGTTAACGTCAGCTCTCATGGCCTGGCTGAGGGAGTGTCTATCAGGTTTTTCCACTGCAAAATTACTCTTTTCTTCCCCCTTTCCATACTGTGCTTTTTGGAAGGAAGTCACTTAAGACTTTGGGTTTATGTGCCACTTCATTGGTAAAGTGTCTACATAAACTATGTGGAGTTCTTCTGCACTTGAGATTGTCTCTTCTCCCCCATTCTTTTATTTAATCATTTATCAGTAGGCAGCCACAGATATTTAGTTTATACTTTGGGTTATAATCCAATACTACATCATTGGTTTTCTTGCTTAAATTGTTCCAGCTTTGGCCACGGGAACTCTTCCTTCTGTCTCTTATGTCCCTTTTACATACTTCTGGTGTCATGGTAGATAATTTGTTTGTTTGTTTTAATACTTTTTACTTTCTGGCCACACAAGATACCCCAGTCTAATCTTGCTCTAGTCCTGGATTCAGTCATTTATCCAAGAAGCATTGGTTCCTTTTATCAGCGAATGTATGAGAAACTTGCTATTAGAGTATCATTGCTTCTGATAACAGCTTATTTTACTACTGATTATTCCTCCGAATTTCCTAGGAACCATGGGGACTCAGACTGCTCCAGGCCCTGCCCTGTAGTGGCTCACCCATGACAACTCAGCAACATCAGCTTGTCAGCTACAGAATCCCCTTTTTCCTGCCCCCCATCCAAAGTTACACACTTTTGTTCTATTCCTTTTCTGCTCTTGCAGTCAGCTTCCAAAGAAAGTTATCTGAACTTTGCACAGAGTATTCCTAGTGATTTTCAATAAATATTTGTTACACCGAATTGAATCTGATAATCTAATTCCCATTAAGTTGTCAAAAACTGATAATGGATTAAAGTGTCACTACTCACACAAGATAATTGAATTTTTTTTTTTTTAAGATTTTACTTATTTATTTGACAGACAGAAATCACAAGTAGGCAGGCAGAGAGAGAGAGGAGGAAGCAGGCTCCCCGCCGAGGAGAGAGCCCGATGCGGGGCTCAATCCCAGAACCCTGGGATCATGACCTGAGCCGAAGGCAGAGGCTTTAACCCACTGAGCCACCCAGGCGCCCCAAGATAATTGAATTTTTAATAGAGAACTTCTGGAGACACAGCTATTCCCCAAGGAAATGACACCAAAATGTAGCAGATGCTTGGGAAGATGTATACAAGCAGGTAAACCTAATTTTAGTGGGTGCAGGCCAGCATTTTGAAGAATTAAAAGAAAACAGAAAATATAATGTACCACTCATAATTAGAATAAATATTATTTTATGAAGCTTTGAGGATATGTGCGTGTGTACACTGAGTCATGATGTACATTGCATTACAGTATATAAATGACTATGTTTTGCTACCGTTTTATAAAAGGATATAGAAAAGATTTGAAATCTTATGGATTTCTATGCCAAATCCTAATTTGGCAAAACAAATAATTTTGGTTCCATTTTTTTCTTCCATTCCTTTAGAAATATTTCACAATCCTTGATACGGTCAGTGGCATGCCATACTGGTGAGTTTGGCCATGCTGTGGTCTGATTTATGGATATAAAAAGATATGATCCATATGTAATAGGAGATCATATTCTAAGAATCTTTATTATCTTTATTAGGATTTATCCTCATCTATCTAGATAGCCAGATAAGGAACAAGATAATATAGTATAATAATTAGAATGCAGGCTCTGGTTTCTTCATGACACAAATTCTACCATTTCTTAACTGTACTTCTTGAGGCCAATAACCGCAGTCGCCTTGTACATGAAATGGGGCTAGTCGTGGTATTTACTTCATTGGCTTAATGTGACAGAAACATTATTACAGTGTGCATTCAATATATATCATAAATAAGTCAGTGTTTTGTGAACTGTAGATTCTAACTCCTAAGAGGATAATGAAATCAATGTGATGGGTTGCCTGGAACATTAAATAATAAAATAGACTTAAAGCATGACAGAGTATATCCAGGTAGTTAGAGTAAATTTGATTCCCAAAGCTTTCATTTGTTTGTTCTTTCTGTGTGTGTGTGTGTGTGTTTGTGTGTGTGTGTGGCACGCACCCATGTTCACTTGTATGTTTATGTCTGTTGAACAGATGCTGGGTCATTAGGTAAAATACATTTCTTACTGATGTTCATAATCAGAAATATCTGAAGTGTCAGACAGGTCTTTCCTCTCCCAAAACTAAATTAACCATCCTCCCCAATCCTTCAACTCTAAGCTCAGTTGTTCATCTTTCAGATAATGTTCCTTTACTTCCCTGTAAATCTTTTTTTCTTTTAAATCTTTATCACATCATGAATCCCTAAGTTCCACCATTTATCAGAGCTGTAATTTTACATTTGTTTGCATAATTGTTTGATTAATAACTGCATCTCTCTTTTATGCTGTAAGTTCATTGACAGTCATGACTGGTCATTTTTTGCTCACTTCTATATTCCGTGAACCTAACACAATATCTGGCACATGGCAGATGCTCAATAATTATTAAATGAGTGAATGAATGAATGTATCCTCCATTCCTCTAATACCGTCGATGTATAAAGCCATTAAGTCCTATGAATTCTTTCTACTTAATATCTCTTAGATTCATTTACCTCACCACAACCTTTAGGGAACTTAATTCTTTTTGCCTGAATTTCAGCAATATTTTTCTAACTGGTTCCCTTATCTATGCCCTGCTGCTTTTCCTCCCACTCCAATACAATTAATTTCTCCCTAAGTGCTTTTTGACTAAAATAAAAATATAATCATACCACCTCTCAGCTTATTATCTTTCAATGGCATCTAATTGCCCTTAGGAAGAAGTTCAAGCCTCTTATCATGCAGGTGGTACAGGCATTCACAATCACAAATGCCATTGTGCAAAGTTTTAACTTCTTTTTTTTTTTTTTTAAGCTTTTATTTATTTCTTTGGCAGACAGAGATCACACACAGGCAGAGAGACAGGCAGACAGAGGGGGAAGCAGGCTCCCTGCCAAGCAGAGAGCCTGATGGCGGGGCTCAATCCCAAGACCCTGAGATCATGACCTGAGCGGAAGGCAGAGGCCCAACCTACTGAGGCACCCAGGAGCCCCATTAACTTTATTTTCTTATAATTCTGTTTGATTTTCTGATTCCAAAGTATATATGCCTGATTTTAGTCACTTTCATGGAAACTCAGTCCAACTTAGTGATTTCTCAGTCATTTAATACCTACATTTCAGTCACCTAAAGATTATATACAACCCTCTTATTTTTATTTTTTGCACTACTTCTCTTAGGGGTTGAGTCTAATCTTTGGGAGTTTAAGTGAGGATGGTGGAGTGACTTACATAATTATCACTCCGTGTTTGACGGAGAGGGCTTTTCCTTGGTCTCAGTCTGCTTCAGATCTAATTCTGAATGTGTTCTCTTATTCTCAGTTGGACACAAACAACTCCATCAAAGACATTTGACTATAAGAGTCATAGACAGTTTTGTTTTGTTTTTTTTAAGATTTTTATTTATCTATTTGACAGAGAGAGAGAGAGAGGCACAACAAGCAGGCCGAACAGAAGGTAGAGGGAAAGAGAGAAGCAGACTCCCCACTCAGCAGAGAGTCCCAAGAGGAACTCGATCCCAGAACCCTGAGATTACAACCCAAGCCAAAGGCAGATGCTTAACTGAATGTGCTACCCAGGCGCCCCAGAGTCACAGTTTTGAGGAAGCACTGCTTTTCCCTTCTTTGAATTCCACAAACTTCAAGGCCTCAAGGGGGGATTCTATTCTGTAAGAGCCCCTTGTATTTCTCTGTACTTGCTAAACCTTCTAGAATATGGTCCAACTGTAATTTCTCTCCAAAGCTTATAGACATTTTAGTGTCAGGTGTGAAAGGAAAAACTAAACTATGCCCACTTGCGTCCTTAACTTTACCTTTGAAATTTATAACTCATAAATTTATCTTTGTTCATTTTATTCTTCCCATTTGAAAACGTCCCTCTGGAGTTAATGGTAATTCAAAGCCTTCCATTGGAACCTGGATGGTTGCAGTTGGGAATTACTTGATTTTATCATGCACAATTCTAAGCATTTTCTTGTATTATTTCACTTAATTTTTACAACAGACTTCTGAGGAAAGTGGACTTGTTTTTCTTATTGTAACCAATGAGATAACAAAAGTACAGAAAAGCAGCATCCTGTTTATGGCTGCACAGTATATGTAAGCCAAAATCTGACCCAGGAACTCTTCATCTGAAATCTTTGTTGTCAATCCTTTCATTATTATTTTGCTACACTGCAAACACATTTTGCATCTCAAATCTTGCTACCAGATGCTCTAACTTCTGGGTGGAATGTTCTTTCTCTGTTATCCTTCCTCTTATCATCTGAAATTCAATTCACCACATTATCCCCTCTAAAAGAAAGTTTTCTCCTTTATCACCTATCACCCTCCCCACTCCAGCCTGATTCTGAATCCTCCAATGGATGTTTTTTTTTTTTTTTTTAAAGATTTTATTTATTTATTTGACAGAGAGAAATCACAAGTAGACAGAGAGGCAGAGAGAGAGAGAGAGAGGGAAGCAGGCTCCCCGCCAAGCAGAGAGCCCGATGCGGGACTCGATCCCAGGACTCTGAGATCATGACCTGAGCCGAAGGCAGCGGCTTAACCCACTGAGCCACCCAGGCGCCCCTCCAATGGATGGTTTAACTAGCTCTAGATTTGTCTCCCACTAGCCGATGAGCTTACTGAAACCAAGAAAAGAACCTTATATTCTTTTTTTTTTTTTTTTTTTTTTTAATTTATTTGACAGAGAGCACAAGCAGGCAGAGAGGCAGGCAGAGAGAGAGGAGGAAGCAGGCTCCCCGCTGAGCAGAGAGCCCGATGCGGGGCTCGATCCCAGGACCCTGGGACCATGACCCAAGCCGAAAGCAGAGGCCTTAACCCACTGAGCCACCCAGGCGCCCCAAGAACCTTATATTCTTGATATCTGTATTCCAATGCCTAATGTAGTGCCTGGCATATAAAAAGTGTTTAGAACAATTTGTTATATAAATTAATGATGAATGAAAAATCTGAAAGCCAAAGGTACTCCACAGTGTTAAGGTAGAAACAACAGTAACTTTAAGAAATGGGAAACCTAACAGGTTTAAATGCTTGTTTAATAATAATATAAAATTTTACTTTTAGATCACAGGCACAGTTGGGTAAAAAGACAGTGAGTAAAAATTAGCTCTTCTGAGGCTAATGAGCTTCACTGTCCTTTAATATCCATCTTGTTCCCTCAGCTTTGAAGAAAACATCTAAAATAGTATGCTAGATGTTTTCTCAAAAGTTTCTATCATTCATGGATTTGAAGTTACTGAAATACTAACACAGTAACATTCTTTCTACAGTTTGCAAGGATTATCCATGCTTTTCCTGGAAATTAATCCTCAGAATCTCTAGGGGTCTGGTTTTCAGCAGTAGGTATGGAAAGAGTCATGTGGGCAACAGCTAGTGGGATGTGAAAAACTGAAGCAGCCACAGCACTTAGTCACAATTAGTTACAGCACATCCAGGAGAAGCAAAAAGACTTCTGTATTCCAAGACATCTGGAATCTTGATCAATTCCCAACCACTTTCCCCACCAGAAATATCAGTACTGGATGAGAAAAGAAGAAACGTGAGTCATGCCTATTACACAAGCACTCATTTTCTCTAGCCAAATGGCTAATTTTCAAGGCTACCCATAGCAAATACTCAAGCTAAAAACTGCCAGAACTTGCCACTAGTCCATTCAGCAAAGACACATCTGTTCTGCTCTCCATATTCCCTAGGACAAGCACCTATTAAAGACCAGCAGTTGATTTATTAAGAAAAGATAAATCAAGAATTCAAGTAAGATGTTTTTCAAATGTCAGAGACACAAAAGGCTAAACTAATGACTTGAAAATAATTGGTTTGGATTTGACCAAGAAACAACTGATTAGCATTCAACACCATCACTTTTGCATAAAGAAGGAAAATAAAATACGCCAAAAAGAATGGAAATTTTCTGGGAGTGAATAAAATAACAATAGCATGTTTGAGGAAATCTGCATAATATGCTGTATCTTTAAGTGCAATTATCAAATGTTGATATAATATGCAGCTTGCTAATTGAATTTCTGAATTTAGTGTATGAAATATTGAAGGCAGTTTAACAAGCACAATAGTGGGGAATGGTTTCCAAGTGCAAATAGGTAATGGTGGAACAATTTAGGTACGAAGAATGCTATCAAATTTTTCAGGCATGCATATATATCTCTAAGCAAATGCAAAAAATCATCATAGATTTGAAGATTCCTTCCTCCTCTATTTTTATTGTAGTAATCTCTTCTTGTAAATCTTTTATTAACTTTTAAGTAAAATTGTGTCTTCAAATATCATAATAACCAGTTTCTGAATAATCAACTATCTATGCAGGGTATTTAGCAAAACCTTCACTTTTTAAATAAAATTTTTACTTATTGTTATTCTTTGACTTTCAATTCTTCATTTGTCTGGAGGTTGGGAGAAAATAAAAGTTTCAGGAGGCAATCTAGCTGCACAATCCAGCTACATCACCCATCTCCCTATTGTACACATCATCAAACTATTCTCAGGGTTTTAAAGTCAAATGCTATGGTCCTTCCCTGCGTCTCCAAAGACACATGCAAGCTAAGGGTAACTGGAAGAAGCAGAAAATTAATAATCAACTGACTTTACTAATATTCCTCCCAGAACATGGCAAAATTGTGCCAGTTCCCTTATATAATGAGTTTTTTTTTTTTTTTTTTTTTTTTGGTCCCGGGGATTCATTCTTCAATTTTAACTAATCAATCTTTAAGCTGGTTAAGAGTCAACACTGTATATAATTATTTTTCCAATGATATTAGCCAGCTTCCAAATATTTAATAAGCCTGTTTTCAAGATGCAGTACATAGCAAGAGGTAATGAGAATTGTTACATGTTATAATCTGGGTATTAATGACCATCTGGGAAAGCTGATAGCCCAAGGAAATATCCTATGGTGACTTTATGATTTCTATTATAGCTCATTTGTTTTATTTTAATTAGGTAAGAAAAGAAAAGAAATCTCTTCCCCACTGTGGCTGTCTGAAGGAATAATAGTGCCCTGGGCAACAGGTATGGCCATTTTTAATGAATTGGCAACAGAAATAAGATTCAGTTTCTTGGACCTGATTAACCCTTGGGGAAGGGGGAATCTTGAAAACACCATACAAATTGTCAGTGTCCAACTTTCTTTAAAAAAAAAAAAAAATATATATATATATATATATATATAAACACATATACACACAAACACTAGATATATATACATATATTCATATATATGAATTTATATGAAATTCATATTACATAAAAATATATAAATGAAACAACCTATGTCTAATTATGAAGCATTTGCAAAATATTTTTTAATGTGTTTCAAGATTTTCTGACGAATCATCTGCATAACATAGTGGATATTTGCAGAACAAAATAATGTGCTTTCTGACAAAATGTTGTGAGTGCTCTCTGATTATCATATCCAAAATACTGCCTTTCCAACAATAAACGAAGTTGGCTTTATATAATGTTAAGTAGATTGCATGTGTTTAATACTGAATGGTTATAAAGATGTGCAGATTTTCAATGCTGTTATTTGGTTGGTTAATTTAAAATAAATGAATATTGAAATTTCATGAGTCTTCAGAAATTCTTATTGTATATTATACATTATAATCAGAAATGGGACATTTCAAAGCATGAAACACCAAGCAAGATCCTTTGTACCATAAACTATTGCATATAAATTAGAAATAAATAAACTGTTTACTAAAGGAAACAAATATTTTGCTTGCCTATTGGGGCAGAGAGTTTATGAGAAAGATAAAATAGGACAAAGACAAGAAGAAATGAAGAAAGCCACTAAATAGTATTGAGTGCAAAAGATGGAAAACCTATGGAGATAATAAAAAGAAGGCACTAAATGTAGAAAAATGATAACAGTATATTGCTCCACAAATATATAAATAATAATGATAAAATAGATTCAATTTATTCAAAGGAAAGCTCCCTAATTTTTTGTTTTAAGGGATCATGAACATGTGTGTTTATTTTTTTTTTCCCCAGAGCTATTTAAATGAATACTTTATGGGCACTACCTCATTAATCTTTTATTACTTACTGTGCAGAATATAATTACTTCTACTTTACATTTGAAGAAACACGTTTATGGTCTATTCTGATGTAGAGCATTGCTGTTGTTCAATAAACAAGAATTGGGAATAAAGATGACAACCTGGCTCCACTTACCAAAACATGGACAGGACATAAATTTGGTTGGCAAATGTAAAAGGAGATCCAATATGCTTTGTGTAATTTTTGTACATGTGAACTAAAGTGACAGATGATAATGAGAAATGTATCTCTGCCCCCATTTCTGAATATAAATAACTTTGTGAAACTAAATCAAGTCTTCTGTGTGTGGAAGAGATGTTATATTTTTTTAATTAAAAAAAAATCAGTTTTACAAAACAACTGGTATACCACAAAGAAAATCAGCAGATATAACTTAGAACAATGTGTAAGTGAGAAATTTAATACTTGCTAAGTGATGACTTAAGTTTGGGAACCTCCACGTACATTTTATTTGTGTTCCTATTGATCAAAACATTTTTGAACATTGTATTTAGAAAATATTTTGAACAAATGTCACATCCTTAGAGCTGTCCCTTGGAGCATTAACTGCATTCATATTAGATAATTATTATTTGGAGGAACAACCAAAAATTATGTAATGTCAATTCCAGAACCTTGCTACAGCAAATATATTCTAGAAAAATGCAAAAACTTGTTACATGACACACTAAAAAGAGAAACCATGAAGCTACGCCTCTAAAAATTCAAAATACATATAAGCACAGCTATTCACTGACACATTGCTTGTAATTACAAAATACTGGAAACAATCTAATGCTCATACATATTTTTTTAAGATTTTATTTATTTATTTGACAGGGAGAGACACAGCGAGAGAAGGAACACAAGCAGGGGGAGTCGAAGAGGGAGAAGCAAGCAGGCTTTCTGCAAAGCAGGGAGCGCGATGCAGGGCTCGGTTCCAGGACCCTGGGATCATGACCTGAGCCAAAGGCAGCTGCTCAACGACTGAGCCACTCAGGTGCCCCTAAATGCTCACACATTTAAAAACAATAAACACAATGTAAATGCAGCTGTAAAGTGAAAGAGGAAGATCTCAATGAAGTTATATAGAATATTTCCAGGGTACACTGCTAAATGAAAAAAATAATAGTACAAAAGACACTCTACTATATATTCCCTATCATAAAAGACAGAAAAGAATATAAAAGCATATACAAAAATATACACATTTATCTGCTTATTAATGAAAAAAATGAAAGAACAACAGATAAGATTGTCAGAAATGAATGAATGTGTTTACCTCCAGGGGATGAGTGAGAATGGCACGGAAAGAATAAGGAATGAGGACACAGTAGAAGAATTTCTTTGAAGATATCTTTGAGCTATGACATTTAAAATTGAGTTAATATTTCATATACTCAAAAAATAAATTAAAAATTTAGATCAATAGGTAATGTGGGATAGTTGGAAATGGACTAGAAATCGTAAAAAGCAAAAACAAAAAACTTTTTCTTACTACAAATGAATTACATAACCACACTAAAGGGAACAAAGAAAAAAAAACAAAACTAACCAAACTTACTACAACGGTATTTAACAACATAATCTAAGCAAGTTAAAACTGTACACTACCGTTGCAATCAAGTTAGTAAACAGGCTTTTCATAGATATAGGTTACCAATTCTCAAACTAAGTATATTCTAGAGCAAATAAGTGAATATATTGTGGATAATAAGAGCCAAATTTCTTATTGTTATATAAAAGTGTTATAAATAAGGAAAGGGGGGAAGGTCAAAATCAATTTTGAGGTGTTGAATTGGATTTAAAGATACCAGGATGAAATAAATCATTTTTAATATAGATATTTGATGATAAATGAAACAGAAGTCAACATGAATATTCAATTTCAGGACAATTTCAGCAATTTAATAGATAATCATATTAATGAATTATGTGATGGCTAATTTTATGTGTCAACTTGACTGGCCATGGGGTCCCCAAACTGAACATTTTTTGGAGTGTGCATGCAAAAGTATTTTTTGACGAGATTAATATCTAAATTAGTGGATTCAATAAAGCAGGCTGCCCTCTCTAATATAAGTGGGTATCAATCCACTGAGAAACTGAATAGAACAAAAGTTGGAGGAGGGAGGGATTTGTCCTGTTTGCTTCCTGACTGCCTACTTGAACACAACATCTCATCTCACCTTCTCCAGCCCCCAAACAGGATTTATACCATTGGTTCTCCTGGTTCTCAGGCCTTCAGAATCAGTTTGGAACTTTCAGGACCAGCTTTCCTGGGTTTCCATTCTGTAGATGCCCGATGCCTCCATAATCACATGAGCCAAAGATAGATCCATGCATCTATCAATCTGTCTGTCCACCTGTCCATCTATCTATCTATCCAACTAGTTCAGTTTATCCACAGAACTCTGACTAATATAGATTATAAATTATACTCTGATTGATCAAATAAAATGTATAACCAAATAAATATTCATGAGTCGAGACAGATAAACAAATAAATAAATGTGGAAAAAGAGAAAGCTCTACAAAGACACATATGAAGAGACAGAGAAATCTGGCAGATAGTATGTTAACTAGGTGATTGTAGCTCATATTGCCAGCAATAAGAAATATCTACATCATATACCTTCCAATATGATGTACTGAGAAATGTTCAACATCATTTCTAGGCTATTCCTGCCCAAAATTACTAAACTGAATTTAATCATGTGAAAAGATGTCAAACCTAATTTGAGGGATATTGTACAAAAAAACAAAAGAAAACAAAACAAAAAACTGGCCATTACTCATGAAAGATTTAAAAAAAAAAAAAAAAAAAAAGACCGGAAAACTGTTTTAGGAGACTAAAGTGATATAACAACTGTGTGATACTGAATCAGAACCTGGTCAAGAAAACAAGGGCATTCGTGGGACAATGCATAATATGTAAATAATGTCTATAGATTGTCTACTGCTGTTGTATCAGGAATTTCTGGGTTTGATAACTGGCCACAGTTACGTAAGATGTTGACAATTGGGAAAGTTGGATGAAATTAACAAGGACACTCTCAGTGCTATCTTTGTAACATTCCAAGCCTGAAATTATTTCAAAATTAATTTTTAAGTATTAATATTAAAATAAACACACATACACACAATGGTACAACTAACTGTAAGAAATGAAGACAGACTAATCATTTTGAAACTCCAGATCTCAATGCATAATCAAGTGATACCATGGTAGCAAAAGAGCAGCAGACTATGCAACTTGGGGTCCAATAATAACAGAAGGAAAAATTCTGAACACACCATGTTTGAATGTAGAAAAAGTTTCAAACAGCAGACACTGCAGCTTTACATTTTAAAAGACCATTTTCTCAACTCAGGATTGGATACAAGTGTTTGCCACATTTGTTTTTGCCTCAAGACACTTATAAAACTTGACATCACTTCAAAGCAAAGGGTAATGATATATCAGTGCCAAAACTATCCACACTACATAATGTAATAGTCTGCACTAAGACAGAAGACCTTAGAATTTTTTCTTAGATATTTACAACATCACAAGTTGTAAATATTTAGCACACATACTCTTGTCCATTGTTGGCAACTATTGGACAATGCAAAATAAGATTAAGTTGGCCCCAGAGCTGAAATAAGTCATAGTTTGAAGCAAACATTCCAGATCTACATAAATGTCTGTGAAGCTAGAGGGGAAATAAGGGAACATATGGAGAACACACAAATTCTAGGGGTCTACATAGCTAAATTCAGAAGTACCAGACAAAATGAAACAAGTTAATACAAAGAAGCCAGAAGGTCATCAATGTCCCCATCTGGGAGGTAAGCAAGACAGGAATAAGCAAGTAAATGTTAATCATGATCTAGATGGACAAGCAGCAAAAGGAATGAGTATAATCCTCAGGCCATATTCCTTTCAAGTACAGGTACATAATAATTACTCAATAAATATAAGTTATTCCTATTATACTAACATGGGCTTTCCTTTCTTTTTGTATCTTGTTTCATATTTCTATCTGAGGAATGTTTCTTGATGAACATTACAGATAAATTCTTATATGTAATTTATAAATGAGTATGTTGTATGGAAGTTACCTAAAAATTTTGTACTAGTGGGATAGAGGGTTGCTACTCAACAAGTATAGTTTCAGTTATATAAGATGAATAAGTACTAGAGATCTACTGAACAATGCTCTGTCTGTACTTAGCAATAGTGTACTGTGCACTTAAAAAATTGTCAAAAGGGTGGGGATATATATGTATATGTGTATATATATATACATATATATATGTAAATTATGTTTTGGTTACAAAAAGAGAAAGTGTTTACAATCATTTTGGTTAGAAATTCTCCAAATTAAATATGGGTCAAATCACATATATGGTCAATTTGCACACCAGTGGCTGCCAAGAATTTGTCTGACCCTGCTGGCTTCTTGGATCTACATTTCTCTCTTAACCTAGCCATACAAAGCTAAGTACTCTATTTAAGAATCAGAACAAAACCAAAGCAACGCCAGTGAGCTCATCTATGACCTCTGACCTTTGACCTAGCATCGCATTTCCTACTGGTTTAGAGCAGGATTGAGCCCATAGGTGACAATCTTGGGAAGAAAGTAGGTCACAGAATTAGTGTTAAAACTCTTCCTTCATGAGGTAAAGTTGAAAAACTCAGTTGACCACAGAAATATTCATCAGAAAATATTTATCCTTAGCTGTGATCACCAAGACAGCATGGTACTGGCATAAAATAGACACATAGACCAGTGGAACAGAGTAGAGAGCTCAGATATGGACCCTCAACTCTATGGTCAAATACTCTTTGGCAAAACAGGAAAAAATATACAGTGGAAAAAAGACAGTCTCTTCTATAAATGGTGCTGGGAAAACTGGACAGCTATATGTAGAAGAATGAAACTCGACCATTCTCTTACACTGTACACAAAGATAAACTCAAAATAGATAAAAGACTTCAATGTGAGACAGGAATCCATCAGAATCCTAGAGGAGAACATAGGCAGTAACCTCTTCCATATCAGCCACAGCAACTTCTTTCACGATATGTCTTCAAAGGCAAAGGAAACAAAAGCGAAGATGAACTTTTGGGATTTCATCAAGATCAAAAGCTTCTGCACAGCAAAGGAAACAGTCAACAAAACAAAGAGGCAACCCACGGGCTGGGAGAAGATATTTGCAAATGACAGTACAGACAAAAGGTTGATATCCAGGATCTATAAAGAACTCCTCAAACTCAGCACACACAAAACAGACAATCATATTTAAAAAATGGGCAGAAGAAAATATTTATCCTTCCGGTTGCCAAAGTTACAGAAAATATGTCCACACATAGCCTCCATGTAGGTGAAAATGCATTCCAAAATGGCATCCGAGATAGCTATGTGTGAAGAATAGCTTCTTCCTAAGATCGTTTAGGTTCAGCAACCTTTATGTCTGCAACATTAATCTCTTGCTATGGAGCTATCTCTGCTGAATAGAAATCCATGTACTACAAGAAGAGACCCTTAAACCTCAATGAGATTTAGCACTCAAAGACTACATCTTTCACCTTTGCTTTTAACCCACCTATTCATTGTAAATGGCTTACAAGACCATACTTGAACGGTTTCTTGTAATTACCTGTTGAGAAAAGAAATCATGTGCAACAGGGTGAGAGGTCCACTGAAGAACAAGAGGCCAACCTGAGGCAACGCAGGGGAAATGCACTGCCCTATCAGTGAGGACAGTTAAAATAATCCCAGGGTCTTCTGTGTTAGCCTAGGAGCCATGGAGCTTACTAAGGGAGGAAAGAAAACTCAGGAAGCTGCTCCATGGGCAGGGAAGGCAGGGAGTGCCAGGAGTATAGTTTCCACAAACCATTTATTCCAGTGAATGTCTTCCCATGAAAAACTTACTTTTCAAAAAAAGTAATCAGTCACATTATTGTCCGAAAATATTTACTCTTTCTTCTGTCTTTATGTAGTTTCAAGCCAATAAGAATCCCTAAATACATCATTTTAATATTTCTCAAAAAGGAAAAATGCAGACAGAAAACTGAGCAAGTTAATGCTACAAAACTGAGATCTGGAGCAGATACCGCTAACATAGCTGAGAAGGTCACATGAGTGCAAAGCCCTAGCGGATCCTTCCTGTACCCTGTCTGCCCCCCTTGTCCGTATTTTGATAAACCCTTCAAAAAAGATTCTCACCCTTAAAGAGTCCTCGCTACTTTATCCTGCCCTGTAAGTTTTGTGTTTTATTGTCTTGCAATAAAGAATATTTTATAGCACATGGATATCCAAATAACCTTTCTTCAGTTTCTGGTTGAAACCACACTGATGAAATGCCTTTCTGACCTCACTGTAGCACTAGCCTCACATTTTGCCTCCTGTAGCCACTTTTGTCTTCCCCATTGTGATGGTGATTTTATGTGTCAACTTGACTGGACCACAGAGTGCCCAGTTATAAATTGATAAACTGAGTAAAGCAGATGGCTCTCCTTAATGTGGGTGGACGTCAGACAATCAATTGAAGGCCTAAGTAGAATAAAAAGGCTGAACTTCCTCTGAATAAGAAGATATTCCACCTGCCTGACTGTCTTGAGCTAGAATACCCCCCCACCTTTGGACTTCAAACTAAAACATCAGCTCTTCCTGAATCTCAAACCTGTCAGCCTATGGACTGGAATTATACCACTGGCTCTCCTAGTTTGTCCACAGACCTTGGGACCTGTCAGCCTCCATAATCACATGAGATAATTCCTTACAATAAGTCTATATGTAGATATGCCATAATGATATAGCTGTATGTATATAGGATATACATATAGATGCATTATACATAACCTATACAGAGAGAAATATATATATGTATCCTATTGGTTCTGTTTCTCTGGAGAGCTCTAACATACCCACCATATCTACTCAAACAAATATCTATCTCCTCTCAAAGTTGCAAAACACACATTCTATGATACATAATAATTCTTTTTCTTTTTTTATTTCTTTTGTCTTTGAGAGAATTGTCCTGCTACCAAAAAAAAAATGACTAAAAATTAAATCTGCTACCATTCCCAGTCCCAAATAATTTAAGTATTTATATTATGCTTTACTTCAAAGGAAAAGGAGAAAGAAAAGGAGAAAGAAAGAAAGAAAGAGACAGAAGAAAAGAAAGTTTGAGTATTCAAATAAATTGACTTCTGCTTAACTACTACTTAGGACAGTCTAATGATTCCCTAGAGTAACACGACTAAGAAAGAGTTAACAATAAGTAAACTGGGGGCACCTGGGTGGCTCAGTGGTTAAGCCTCTGCCTTCAGCCCAGGTCATAATCCCAAGGTCCTGGGATCGAGCCCCTCATCAGGCTCTCTGCTCAGCAGGGGGCCTGCTTCCCCCACCTCTCTGCCCACTTCTCTTCCTACTTGTGATCTCTCTCTCTGTGTCAAACAAAACAAAACAAAACAAAACAATAAGTAAATTGATGTTTTCAATAAATGCAGCATATCTAATATATTTCTGAGTAAAGTCCTAAATTTCTAGGAACCCTGTCAAATACTATGTGTCACATATTAACAAGATTTTACTTATTCATATCAATGAAAATCAGGATCATCAGGAAAGCCCTTACAGGATTACAGATGAAAAAGAAAAAGAAAAACAAAAGAGAGAGGGAGGGAGATAGGGAGAAAGGGAGGCAGGGAGGAAGGAAGAAAGGAAGGAAGGAAGGGAGGAAGAGGGATGAAGAAAGACAAACTTGAAGTGATATTTAAAAGGCCTTACCTGTTTTGATGAGTGGGCATCACAAAGAACACAGATATTTTTCTTATTATACCCTCACACCATAGTTCTGACCACCACTTCTCCCTCTTTTTTCTAAGCAGCCCTTTTGGACACTGTTCTTGTCTACAACTCAGTCTTCCCGAGGAACCACAGATTTACCTGTCTGCACACCACCCACTTCTAAAGGAAGGTGAATAAAACTCTATATACACATTGTAGTCTAATTATAAATCCCAGTTGTCTGGGATGCTGGGGTGGCTCAGTTAGTTGGGAGTCTACCTTTGGCTCAAGCCATGATCCCAAGGTCCTGGGATGGAATTCTGCTTTGGGCTCCTTGCTCGGGGGAGGCTGCTTCTCCCTCTGCCATTCCCGCTGCTTGTTCCCTATCTCTCTCTCTCTCTCTCTCTCTCTCTTTAAAATAAATAAAATCTTAAAATAAATAAATAAATTAATTAATTATTTTTAAAAAAGAGAGATCCCAATTGTCACCATCAATAGGTGGTGATCTCAGATTAACTAGCAAATCTCAGTATTTCTCTAATCACTGGCTGGCTGGGAGAAAATTTAGTGTTGTGTTCTCACTAAGAGTGCAGCCCAAAATAGAAAATATTAAAACAGCACCTGAAACTGAAGAAAGGACATACCTTTGCACATGGTCCTTTCTCATAGTTTTATTATTTTTATTCATATTGTAGACATTTCTCTCTCCCCTACTTATTACTAGATTTTTTAAAGCAGACACGAGACTTTATTCTTTATCACCAACCCACTGCATGATACATATATGCAGAAAAATGTTACTCATTTGAAAAAAAAAATTAAATTCAAATGTTGAAGTTCAATTTGATTACTTTCCTGATATTTAAACTTACAAACTTTCTTTCAGGTTCCATCATATTCTTTGCTCTTAGAAAGATCCCAGACAACTTTTGGGCAAAAAAGTATCAGCCCTCCTATCTTTATGATTCTTTATTTCACTTTCTCAGACTAGAAATGTAGTTTTGCCAGTTCCCACTGCCTGAGAGTCCAGATTGCCTATTGTTGTGGTTTTTGTTCTGCTGTGTCTAGGAAGTCAATACTTCCTCCAAACCAGACTTTCTCCCTAATATGACAGCATTCCTTTAGCCTTAAAACACAAATCTTATTCAGAATTTCATATACCATCATCATGAAATAAGTAACAGTTCATCATCTGAGTAGACATATTTCCAGTTAGCCCCAAAATACATAACTTTAAAGAGTAAGGAGAGCTAAGGAAGAAGCTTTAACTTAGATATATTATAAAATTAGATATATTATCTTACTTAGATATATTAGAATTTCTCATGGCTTGGAAATATTTTGCATTTGCTTCTCTTAGCATATCACTCAATCATCTCCAAATATAGGTGATCAAATGGTGATAATTTATCTTCTGCTGCTAATCGTTTTTCCCGTATTTTGAGTAACACATACTCTTGCATAAACTTCATAGTAACATCAGAAAAAAAAAAGGTTATAAAATACATATTACACCTCAGTAATATATTTGCATTGTTAAGTATATATTCCAAGTCCAGAATATCCACCATCTTATCTCAGCCTCACCAGTCAATCTGGTTAAAATTTCAGACATACAGTTCTGTCAGCCTCCACAGTCAAAATAGAAGTACCCATATTTAAAATTCAATAACTTTCTGGCAACCAGTATGAACAGATTGCTAATTTTTTCACCCCCAATGAATCTGCATCATTCATATGGTATGTTAAAAAGTATGGTTTTCAAAGTCATCTATTTTCTGTCCTCATTTGCTAATGTTAATAGATACAATGTTATTTATTTATTTTATGACTTGCCTTCCAACAGAGAACAGATTTCTCACATTTGTATATTAAATAGCAGTAACCAAACACATTTCATACAGGGATTATCTGCTCAGTCCCATCAAAACAGTCACATGCCTGTCCCATATCAATCCAAAACTCACTTTACCTGGTCATGACTGGTTTCTTCTCCTCCAACACTGTGTTTTAACCTGAGACCTGGTGGCCTAATTAAATTTTTCCAAAGCTATTTTTTTTCTTACTTCCCAAGGATAAGAAGTAATATTATGAAACTAGAATTGCTCCAAATACTTATAATTTCTTATTCAACAGCCACTTTGAGTCAGCCACTTAGTCTGATTCTGAGCAGGCATACGTGGATTATGTATGATGACTATATCTACCTCATGAATTTACTGTGGATGCTAAAAAAGTATATATCTGTTCAAATATATATATATATATATATATACACACACACTTATATATAAATATATATTTCATATATATATGAAAGTAAATAATACAATGTTAAGTGACTTACATGTGTTATTCAAGGAGATTAAAAAGTATTCTATGAATAGGCCACCTAACTAGAAGTAATCCTCATGACTTTATCTTGGAACACAATCAGAACCTTAGAATATACTTTCTCCCTATGGCCAGAAGTAAGAATATCAGAGGAGTGACACCAGCAACATTACCAAATAAGAATTCCCTTACTTTTAACCCTTCCTCAAGAACAACAATTTGGCATCCAGCCATGAACAAAGTGACTTTGTGGGAGCTGTGGGATCAAGCACAAAGACCTCAAAGGAGTTCTGCTCACCCTTTATAGGGTAATAGACATACAGACTTCAGTAATGGCTGTGGACCCTGCAAAGGCACGTGTACTAGCTCTACCTTCTGTTACCTGTGGTCTGGGAGCTCCTGGAGAACATAGTCTTAACAATCACCCATTGACACAGTAAGCCTTTATAGAACTCTAGGGTACATTATATATCACAAAATAAGTTATTTAAGAAGACAGAAATCATACCAATTATCTTTTTTGACCATAATATGATGAAACCAGGCATCAGTAATGAGAAGAAAACTGGAAAAATCACAAATATGTAGGGACTAAACAACATGCCACTTAACAACCAATGGGACTCAGGAAAAGATTAAAAGACAAATCAAAAAATATCTTGAGACAAATGAAAATGGAAACACAACATACTAAAACTTAGGGGGTGCAGCAAAAGCATACCTAACAGAAAAACAATAGCAATAAATACCTAAACCAAGAGAATGAAAGAGGTCAAATAACCACTTAACTATATATCTCAAGAAACTAGAGAAAGAGGAATAACTAAGCCCAAAGTTAGCAGAAGGAATAAAATAGTAAAGATAAGGGCAGAAATAAATGAAACAGACCCGAAAAAAACAATAGAAAAGATCAGTTAAACTAATAACTAGTTTTTTGAAAAGAAAAGCAAAATTGACAAACCTTTAAGTAGATTAATTAAAAAAGACTCAAAAATAACAGAAATGAAAGAGACATTTCAACTAAATCTCAAAAAAAGATAAAGGATCATAGAAGACTATTATGACCAACTCTACAATAACAAATTGAACAATCTAGAGGAATGGGATACATTCCTAGAAACATATAACCTACCAAAACTGAATCATGAAGAAATAGAAAATATAAAAAGACTGATAATGAGTAAGGTGACTTGAATTAGTAATCAAACATCTCCCAAGAAAGAAAGGTTTAGGACTAGATAGTGTCCCAGGTGAATTTTACCATTCATTTAAGGAAGAATTAACACTATCTTTCTCAAACACTTCCCAAAAAATTGATGTGGAGGAAACACTCCTAAATTTGTTTTATGATGCCAATATTACTCTGATATCAAAGCCAGGAAAAGACACTAAAAGGAAAAAAAAAAAAAAGAACCCTAATGATAAATATCCCTTATGGATAGATGCAAAAGTTCTCAATAAAATATTAGCAAACACAGGGGCGCTTGGATGGCTCAGTGGGTTGAGCCCCTGCCTTTGGCTCGGGTCATGATCTCAGGGGTCCTGGGATCAAGTCCCGCATCAGGCT
Source organism: Neogale vison (assembly GCF_020171115.1). NCBI lineage: Eukaryota > Metazoa > Chordata > Mammalia > Carnivora > Mustelidae > Neogale > Neogale vison. Next base: position 91,118,086 of record NC_058093.1, on the reverse strand, counting down.
CTCTGCTTGGCAGGGAGCCTGCTTCTCCCTCAGCCTACTGTTCACCCCACTGTGCTCTCTCTCTGACAAATAAATAAAATCTTCAAAAAATATATATTAGTAAAACCAATTCAGCAGTACATTAAAAGGTTGTACACCATGAGCCAGTGGGATCCATCCCTGGGATGCAAAGATAATTCAACATTCATAAATAAATAAATGGGATACATGATATTAGTGGAATTTTTATTCCACTCATATTATGATCTCAACAGATGCAGAAAAAGCTCTTGATAAACTTGAAAAGGAAGAAGTACAAATGTTTTTGTTTGCAAATGATTTGATTTTATATATACAAATTCTTAAAGACTCCACCAAAACCTGTTAGAACCAATCAACAAGTTCAGTAAAGTTGCAAGATACAAAATTAACATATAGATATCTGTTGTGTTTCTATACACTGAGCTATCTGAAAAAGAAATAAAGGAACAATCCCATTTATTTATTTATTTATTTATTTTTAAAGATTTTATTTATTTATTTGACAGAGAGAGATCACAAGCAGGCAGAGAGGCAGGCAGAGAGAGAGGAGGAAGCAGGCTCCCCGCTGAGCAGAGAGCCCGATGCGGGACTTGATCCCAGGACCCTGAGATCATGACCTGAGCCGAAGGCAGCGGCTTAACCCACTGAGCCACCCAGGCGCCCAGGAACAATCCCATTTATAATAGCAACAAAAAGAATAAAATACCTAAGAGTAAGTTTAATCAAGGAGGTAAAAGATCTAAAAATTATAAGACATTGATGAAAGAAATTGAAAAAGACACAAAGAAAGGTAAAGATATTCTGTGCTCACACTGCTTAACCAGAACTTGTTTTGTTGTGTTGTGTTCTTTTGCTGTTTTTTTTTTTTACAAGTCCCCAGTGTGAGCATCACTGATTCTCTGAGAAGGTTCTCTGAGAAGGTGCTTTGGATTTTTATTTAGATCTGCCTCATGCAGGATAGGTTTGGGAGTAAATCTAGAGAAGGTAGTTCCCAAAGTGTCAATTCTATTATTTCTTCCAGTTCTGTAATTTAAAAGAAATGTTTTAAATAGTTGAATAACTTGAAAATCTATTAATAGCATAAAGGAGAGAAATGAGCTCATTGGCTCTAAAAATGCAGCAAAGGCTCAACATGGAAAATCCTAGGTTCTATTGTCTCTTGGCTGCTGAAGCTGCTATTACTACAGAAGTGTGTCTATACATTTTTTAAGGGGAAAATTATCATAATGATTTAAGTGATGAATTGTAACCACTAAGTTCTTCATAAAAGACCCAAATTCTGGTTATCATAAAGGGATGGTAGGCTAAGATACTTAAGCTTACTACAAGTTTCCTTTTTTTCATCTCCTTCTTATCAAAGAAATTTCACAGACAGACCTGTAACCTAACAATGCTTTAGCTTTAAATCTGTTGAAGTTATCTACACCTAATCAGTAAAATTCAAACTTACCCACACACAAAGAGGAGACAGGGTGTAAATTGTCATGTATCCCATTTTCCAAGGCACTTAAGAATGTCGAACAGTTCTGTCATTTTACTATGTAAGTGAGACCAGATGTCGCTGAAAAGTTCTGTCCAGTAGATTTTCAGTGGAATAAAAAGCTTTATAGACATCCTTATTGCTTTTTGCTTGTCAAGAGAGAAAGACTGAAAATCCAAGCTGGATCACAAGGTAAGTATAAGGAGGAAATTTTTACCATAGCTTTTGTGCAGTTGCTATTTCTCACTCCCTCCTCTTGCTCAAGATGGAGACTCATACGCCGCCCACTTATCCTCAACCACTTTCTTAGCTCTGGTAAAAACAGCTATGGAAAAGATATGTGGCTTTTCCTTCCCACTCCTTTCAGAATATACTGTCTCTATTTGTTAATTTTATCATATAACTGAGACTTTGGCACAGGCTTTTCACAGTTCTTGTTATCTAACTGTGGTTCTAATAACATATGACAATATTTTTCTTATTATACTCCCTGAAAAGTATCAGAAGATTTCATCTTCAAAAGGCCATTTAACCAATACAATCTACCCATACTATTTTCTAACATAAAATCCACTTGAGATAGGTATAGCTCCAATATACTATAACCTTACAGATACCAGAGTAATCCTTTCACCTAATATGGTACTGTGACTACATTCTGTAATACTCTTCTCCATCAGTTTTAAAGTGTTTATTTTACCTAAATCTTGATTTTCAACTATGCAGGCATCTTTCCTGTTCATTAAAGTAAGATTTGATTGCATATATTAAAGTCTAATTTCGACAATTTCATCATACATCTTGAATGGGCAGACTTATGAAGTTTTGTTATTCATGCCAGAACAGTAAATTTTGCAAATATAACTCATTCCCCCACTTACACGCTAGTACCTCTTAAATACTTCTTTGGGTATTCTACTTCATTAGCCTCTAGTTAGCTCTTCTTATTCACAGCCAAATTTAGCTTTCTTTGCATTTATTCAAGTATTTCAAGCATTCACTTGTATTATTTTAAATAAATAATGTAAGAGGATGCCTAGAAGCCTTTCTCAAGTAACATAATCCCCTACAAACAATAGTCTCAATATATATGTTGGGTTCTTCCATGTAACAGATGGGTGCCAAATGCCATTTATATAAAGCTCCACAGACTACCTGAACACCAAAAGGTGTTTATCAAGAGATTATCCTCTTTCATTTTATTTTTTATTTCTTTGTGCTTTTTGCTATAGAGATTTTTTTTTTTTTAACTCATTTCAGAGATTGAGAGAGTACAAGCAGGGGGAGAGGCAGACGGAGAGAGAGAAGCAGACTCCCTGCTGAGCTGAGAGACTTGGGGCTCCAACCCAGACCCTGGGATCTTGACCTGAGCCAAAGGTAGATGCTTAGCCATCTGAGCCACCCAAGCACCCATCTTCTTTAGTTTTTAATACTTCTCATAACTAGATATATTGGCTCAAGTATGTTAAATATATATATGTAAATAAAATTTTTCATCTAGCTTTGTTAGTCACTCTCTGGGCTTTGCTCATTTCAACAAAGCTCAGACATAACTCAATATAGTACAAAATAACATTTCTGTGACACTGTAATAAAGTCTCTATCCCAAAGACATCAATAAAGCAAGAAATTAAAAAATTTAAAAGTAAATGGAAGTAAATCAAATCAAGTCTTAGAGAGATCAGTTATTCAGAGGCGAAGAAAGCATATAAATGGATTACTGACCAAAACAAGAAAAGGCAGCCAGAAAGTACCTAGAGCCCACAGAAAATGCAACCAATTTTAAAAAGATACTGCTGATGGGGCACCTGGGTGGCTCAGTGGGTTAAAGCCTCTGCCTTCGGCTCAGGTCATGATCCCAGCGTCCTGGGATAGAGCCCAGCATCTGGCTCTCTGCTTGGCAGGGAGTCTGCTTCCCCCTCTCTACCTGCCTTTCTGCCTACTTGTGATCTCTGTTTGTGAAATAAATAAATAAATATTAAAAAAATAAAAATAAAAATAAGAAAGATACTGCTAATTGAAGATACTATTGGACCTAGTTAATATGCCATTAAAATCAAGGAATAAAAAAAATACTAAAGGTGTTTTTCCTGTAAGTACTGATACATATTTCAATAGCGTAATTAATTAATTGTCAGTTATCCCAAAGAATGTGCCACTTTCTGGTTCCAGGTTTTTTTTGTTTTTATTTTTGTTTTTTTGTTTGTTTTTTAATTGATAAGCTGTATCCCACCATATATAAGTTATACAACCTCTATGGCCTTCAGTTTCTTCCTTTGTAAAATGACAAGGAGTTTATGGCTAAATATATTATAGCTAAGATTGCCTCCAGCTTTTAAATTTTTTTTTAAACTTTAGAACAGTTTTTGATTTACAGAAAAATTGCCAAGATGATATAGAGAATTCCTATAATACCCCAGACTTAGTTTCCTCTATTATTAACATCTTGCATTTGATGGAACACTTGTCACAATTCATGAGACAATATCAATATATTTTTTACTAAAGCCCATAATTTATTCAGATTTCCTTACTTTATATACCTACTGTCTTTGTCTATTACAAATCTTATCCAGGATACTAACATTGCATCTAGTCGTCCTATCTCCTTGGGTTCCTCTTGATTGTGACAGATTTTCAAACTTCCCTTGTTTTTAATGACCTAGACAGTTTTTAAGAGTACTGGTCAGGTATTTGGTAAAGTGCTCCTTACACTTTATAACTTTATATAGTTGTCCCCCTAGTTTTTTAAAAACATCTTATCAATGATCTTTGTAAAACAATAGTTGGCACACAGCAACAAACACATAGCATACCTATGAATAAATAAACAAATGGAAAACTAGATGTTTCATTCATGTATAGATAGTGATATATCAATATTAATTGAAAATTAATTCTTCAGTGTGGATTTTGATACCAGATTGGTACTGTATCATTCCAGTTTAACAAAAACCAAACTGGAGAATTTGATTATTTTTTTCTTTCTGAATTGAATTTAGCAACATTTCAGAATAAGACCAATTTGGAAGTTTAATGAGAAAAAATAAAGTATCATTGGGAAGTATTTACTGGTAAGAGAATGCAAGTGTGGGAATGCAAAGGACATTTTTAAAATAGTGAGTGATGGTCAAATCATTACACTCAAATCACCTTCATGTTCCACACAATCAGGGGGAGGCATGCAAATATCAGTGAGGAATAGGCCAAAAAATACAGTGAAAGACTAAGGATTCAGTATTCTGTTGGAATCAGGAAAATGAAATTAGATTATTCTGCCTGTAGGGCAACAATGTGTTGGAAATGGAGTTATGCTAAACATAACCTTTCTTCAACCTTTATTCAAGGTAGTAGCTGAAAATTCTCTTTTCACACATAATTTCATCATGCAATTACCTCAGAGAAAAAAAGATAGCAAATATAACCTTGACTGGCAATGCAATCTTTTGAAGTAGTCTTTCTTCTTTCTTAAAAACCTGGGTCCTCCAGATATAATTTCAGACTAAATACAGTGTACAATTTTCTGGTAAGAAAATGGGTAATCACTATACTATTTAGTAATACACTGATCAATATATTTTGTTCTAATTCAGTAATGTAATAGCTATTTACAGAGTATTTGGTTGCATCACTACAATTTCAACTATGAGGTTGGCTAGATAATAAAACAATGGGCTTTTCCTCAACGAACTACTGCTCAGTTTTCACAATTTACTGTAAATATTAAGTTTAAAGAGAAAAGAACTTGCCATGTTATCAGTTCTTTCAGCCTGCTATATTTTACCACACTATAGCAAACTAATAATTATCAATCCTCAAATGTCTTTTTTTTTGCAAATTAGTTTTAGAAAAGCAATTTAAAAGTTCCTTCATTTTTCTCAGTAGGCCTCGAGATAATATTCTTTTAATTGCAAGAATTGGAATGCCTGATACTTTCCATTTTTAGTATAGTGCATTGACTTTTTCAGTCACTATTCCATTTTGTACTTTTCTAGTGATATTTACTTCACTGCTACTCTATTTCAGATAAATTATGGAACACTTACTCTGATGCATTCAACATTGTTGAATGTTTTCTTTGTGCAGGGATCAGAAGTGCCTGTTAGAGATACAAAAAGGTGAAGACACCTTTTTTAACCTAGCAACGAGGCACTCAACGGTCTTACGCAACAGAAGACAGAACTTGGCACCACAGAGAACAAGACCCCTTTAATCTATGTATGTAAGTCTTCTAGAGATGCATATAGATACTACTTAATACACATAACAAAACAGACACAATGAAAAATCTCTATCAATTATTAATATAGGTAACTTAATTGACTTGATTGTAATTTACTGCTTTATAACATAAATATGAAATACCATGAAATCCAATAAAATATAAAACATGTAATTCACAAAAGGCTGCAAAAGGCTGATTTCCAGGCAAACTAAATTTTTATCTTTTAAAGGATATGAAAAAGAGTATAGTCATTCAGTTAGAATCTGGGAAAATGGGTATATTTCTTTGATTCCAGGTTTGCAAGTAAAGTTTCCTAGAGGCAGTGATAGCAACTAAGTGGTTACATGATTGGCACAAAGCAACAAACACACAGCACATCTATGAATAAATAAACAAATGGAAAACTAGATGTTTCATTCATGTATAGAAAGTGAAATATCAATATTAATTAAATCGATATACCAATTTATCCAATTTGATTTATCCAATGATGATTGGGAATAATTAGCATGGATATAGAAGTACCTTCTTAACCTCCTGTAAATGTGCCTCTCTGAAGTCAGATTAAGTAACACAGGAAAGTGATGGGAAGGTATTCGAAGTTAGCCCCATCTCAAAAAGAGCTCTTGACAAAGGAAATCTGAAACTTGAAAGAAAGAAATTGGATCAAGAAAGGGTAAATGGAAATTATATGCAATTCAAATACAGACAAGGGGAAGGTCTTAAAGCTATAGTTTGAGGCTGATGGGAGAATAAAGATAGGGTTCTAATGGAGCTCATAATGTGAAGGGTAAATTATATAAAAAGGAACTACAGGTAAGGAAGGCAGAGTCATCATTAACAAAGGCAGGACCATGAAGAACATTCGTTACTTATCATTTCCAAGGATGGCAACAGGCCCAATCATACACAAATTAATTAAAATCTAATTATTAAGCTGATAAATAAAGCAACTAGCAGAAGATAAAACTTAGCATTTCCTAAACCAGTGGTGTTTAACCACTGAAAAATATAACACACAAGTGATAAAATGATTTTAGTACTCTCAGCCCCTCTAAGCATCCTTAAGCCAAGGCGATTAAATATGGCAACAGACTTACTAAGATCTGCAATTCTGATCTCTAGAAAGTTTTGGGGTGCTCCTTGTAATACCATAACTTTTGGGCTATCTTTTTCATTGAAAGGAGCATCTCACTGGGTGAGAAGTGGATGGAATATGATAAATAGAGAAAGACCAAAGGTTTGGGGATGGGGAGGAGAGCAAAAATGAGATAATAAGAGACACAATCAGAGATGTGGTTATTCGGTAACAACTCAGCTGCTAAGAACTCTATAGGAAGCAAAGTACTTTCTGGTCAGCGAACACTTGGTTCAAAGCTCACATTCATACTTGTGATATGATCTTGAGTAAGTTATTTACTTCTATAGTCTCTTTTTTTTGAGTTTTTAATATGAAAACAAGATTAATATTACTTCATTGATCTGAGGATAAACAAAACAATGTACAACAAAGTGCTATGCACTAATGCCAAGTATACAATAAACATTTAATAAACAAATCTCTTCTTCTCCATATATTCATATTTTCCACATATTTGAGATATTACACTGTATTTACCAAAACAAATTTTTCACATTTCAGCCAATATATGTCTTAACTGTTTTATGTTTTCCTTCCTTCTTATACAACTGCCTATGATTCCCTCTTAAGCTTTCCAATGTTGGTATTTTAAATATCAATATATTTTTTAATAATACACTTGTGCATGAGTCCATTCATTAAATGGTCCCAAGTTCCTATGAGTTGTTCAACTGAGTTAGCTTTGAAAAAATTTTTGATAATGAATTCTGGACTATAAATGAAAACTCTGTTTCAAGTGACACCTGTATAGTATTTATACTTCTAATTACAGTTTTTTCCCCAAATTATATCCCCCAAAAGAAAGCCCTCAAGTGAAGGATGGTTAGAACACTGAACAGACAATAATGCTCCAGACTATGTATTTTCAAAAATTACTAATATAAAACCCACCAACTTTTTAATGAATCAAATTACATACATAATACTATGATCTAAGTTTATCTATAAAGCTTAAGTAAGAGTACCCATTTTCCCTCTTATACATAGCCATTTATAATCAACAACCTGATAAAACTAAGATTCAAATCATATTCATAGTAATATCTACTTAAGCCCAAAGACTCATGTTGTAAAGCAGAGTGTTGGTACCTTGGCTCATATGAATAGTCACTGTGAATCAAAAATATTCCTCTTACAAGTACATATGTTAGGTGTTGAGCAAGGAACACAATTAAAGAGTCATGATATAATTGCTTGGAATCATTGCTAGAAAGAACATATTCAGTATTCTCACTAAAAATAATAAATGTGATTCTGAAACATTTTGGTAAAACTTATTTAACTTTTAATAATCAGGAAGAAAGAGAGACTCTTTTTTAATTTAGAGTTCAAAATAAGAAGATATCATTACTGCTTAGGTAGCTGCTTAAAATGACATTTATCTGACATTTTCACCTATATAGAAAGGCATCTTATGAAATGAATTTTCTTCAAGCAGCGAAGCTAAAATGGTAATCGTTATCAGCAAAATTCTTCAAGATTACTCTTTCCTTTAAAAAATGTCATTCAAGGGTTATTACATGTTAGATGTGAACTGTATTCTGACTTCCGGTAATACATGTACTCAAAGGCCATACCTTACAACTCTTACATCATTGAAAACATAGTATACTTAGACTTTTTTTTTCTAAGCCCTTAATTTTGATAAAAGGCTTGACAAAGGAATTCTGTGGATAACAGTACATAATCAGGTATCATCTGTCCATTAGTTGAGGCATTACAGTGGCTGGCCTAATTGCTGATAGCATAAATCACACAACAAAAAACACAACATAAAGCCTAATAAAATCTTCACAATTACCTTTTTTTTTAAATATTTTATTTATTTATTTGACAGACAGAGATCACAGGTAGGTAGAGAGGCAGGCAGAGAGAAAGGAGGAAGAGGCTGTCTGCAGAGCAGAGAGCCCGATGCAGGGCTCCATCCCAGGACCCTGGGATCATGACCTGAGTGGAAGGCAAAGGCTTTAATCCATTGAGCCACCCAGGTGCCCCCACAATTTCTTTTATAAAACTAATATAACCATAACATTGAAACATGAACTAGATGTTATAGAGGAAAAATATGACTAATTCTTACATGTCAACAAAGAAGTTTTTTTAAAGGAAAATTAAATAAAGCAATATATTAAAATAATAATGAAACAGAGGTTAGCAAAAAATTCTGAGTGAAAATATATTAATATTAGGCTACAAATTAGTGTAATTATACAAATAAGATGATTAAAGGATGAAAATAATGGGATACCTTTAGGGATATGGAGACTATAAGGTCACAAACCTGGTATTGCTAAGGGCCAAAATTATAAGCAGTTTGCTAAGACTTATTTCAATGTGTTTGAAATTTTGAAACATAATTAAGAAAAGCATGGATATCTATTGAATATTTAGAAATTTTCATAAATTAACTGAATGGAACTGCTCACACTCTAAGGTTCTTAAGACATCTAGTTAAAGTTTGGTTGGAGGTGAGTTAGTTCCATGCTATGAAGTCCAGAGAAAGGATACCAAGGAAGGCAACTCCTGCAGGACACAGCAGTGAGCTGTAAAGCTTGCATAACTTTTCACTGCAATGGATTTCTCTTTTTGTGATGCTTAAAAATGAAGATTGCTAAACAGATGGAGTCTAACTCATTTTGGAAAACAACACAAGGAAAAAAATACAACTTTTAGGAGAAATGCAATAGGTCAATCACTAACCAGCTGAAAAGAAAAAGAAAGGGAAAAAAACTTATTACAGGGCCACCTGTCATTTAGTTGTGGGAGTCTGTATTTGTTTGTTGCTTTGTTTTTCCACTGTAAAAAGCAGGAGATTCAAAGTAGATATTTGTCCAAATAAATTAGAATGTTTTATTCACTAATAACCTGTCAGACCTAGCAGACAGGAATTTAGACAAATTTGTCTAAAGATGAGTACTAATGTTCATTTCATAGTAGCTCACCCTGCTATCATGAAAATGTACCCTCTTTATAGTAAATAAATAAATGAAGCCAATTAAACTCAACGAGAGTCTCAGGATATCTACACCAGCAGTCAATTATTGTTTGAGAAAATAGCGCTAATAAGTCTCAGATTTCTTTTTTTAAAGTAGAAGTTCATCATGGCTTTCTTCCTAAAACAGAATTTTTAAGCACATTTTTTAAGAAAAAAAAATCATCCTCCCACTTAAGAAAGCTGATCTAGAATGTTTTGCTATTTGCAATTTATTATTTCCTATAACATATCAAAAGGCACCACTGTTAGGAACTAGCTTTGGCAAATGTAAATTATAATGCCAAAAAAGCTTTAGATCAATGACTAACCATCTACCTTCTTATCAAAGGAAGAAATAAAAGATAATAATCAATAACTGGAAAGGAACAGACATGAAACTTCTCTTGTTTATGTCATAAGAGAAGACTTTGACTATTCACATGCACATAAAATACTGTAGTTGTTTTAATTTTACTTTGATAACTATACAAAAAATAATTTAAATAGCTTTACTTCTAGCTCCACAAGAAAGGATCATTATTAGTAAATTTTGGGAAATCAAGTTTACATCTGTTTCAGTAAGAGTGATGTGGTATCGGTGCCCGAGCGGCTTGTGGCGTAGGCGTGGTGGGTTGGGCTGTGTGCAGGGCCAGCGTGGAGCAGGAGCAGCCCCGGTGATGCTTCTGGGCTCCGCCGTGCCCGCTTGTTGCCTCGGCCACCGCTGCCTCAAGCCATCGCTGCCTCCGGGTGGCCATGGTGCGGAGCTGCTCCGGCTGGGCCCACGGGGGGCCCCGGGCGCCACACGACTTTGTCGGTGCCCGAAAGTAAACACGCCATTAAGATGGCGGCTGGATGCGAGCCAGTGGGTGGAACTGAGGATTTTGTATCTATGTGGCTGCAAGTGATTGGTTGTGCAACTTTGGTATATATAGACATGCGCAGGCGGGAGAGAGAGAGATCCCAATAGCTACGCAGAAATAAAGCTTGCTTCGCTGAGGTCTCCTGGTCGTTCTTGCTGGCGAGAGCGACAATGCGGATCATTTATATTTAAACGATGGCATATGAGATACATATATCTTAAAATTCAGTTATTGAATAATAATAGGCCACAACTTTAAACATTTATATCTCTAAACAATGAAAGATTAACCCAGTGCAGACAGAGGATACTACCAGGGAAAGGTGGCAGGAGACTATTTAATTTTCTTGTAACCTTAGTGATAGACCTCCTAGAATTTAAAAATGTATATATGTATATATTACTAATAGGGGGGATCCTCATCTATGGAACACTTTAAGTCTAACATATCTTGTGCATCTAAAATTGCTTACATTAAAAGAGCCTGGCTTCATGGTATCTGGCCTCCTAGAAAATGTCCCCATATTCCATGGATTTACCAGAGAAAAAATGAAAGTGTTTGGGGGTGCCTGGGTAGCTACGTGGTAAGTGTCCGAGTCTTGATTTTGGCTTGGATCATGATCTCAGGGTTGTGAGATCAATCCCCAAGTCTGGCTGTGCACTGGGCTTGGAGCCTGCTTGAGATTCTCCAGTTTCCCTCTTCCTCTGCCCCTAGCTCCCTGCTCATGCTCTTCCAAGCTCACTCGCTCTCTCTCTCTCTCTCAAAAATTAAAAAAAAAAAATTAAAAATTAAAAAATGAAGGTGTTGCATGATGTAAGCCTCCAATTCTGTGTGAGGGGATTGTGCTTCTCATTTAGAAAACTTCTCTCTTGGGGCACCTGGGTGGCTCAGTGGGTTAAGCTGCTGCCTTTGGCTCAGGTCATGATCTCAGGATCCTGGGATCGAGTCCCGCATCGGGCTCTCTGTTGGGGGGGGGGAGCCTGCTTCCCTCTCTCTCTCTCTCTCTCTGCCTGCCTTGCCTCTCTGCCTACTTGCGATCTCTCTCTGTCAAATAAATAAATAAAATCTTAAAAAAAAAAAAAAAACTTCTCTCTTAACTGGGCCATTATTAAAAGTTAACATAGTTATTATTATTAAATATTATTAAAAGTTAACACATAGTAATGTATAAAAGGTTGTATGTCATTCACCCTTGAGAACTGAGAAGACAAAACCACCTTTTTATTTTTATTTATTTATTTTTTAAAGATTTTATTTATTTGTTTGACAGAGATCACAAGTAGGCAGAGAAGCAGGCAGAGAGAGAGGAGGAAGCAGGCTCTCTCTGAGCAGAGAGCCCGACGCGGGGCTCGATCCCAGGACCCTGAGATCATGACCTAAGCTGAAGGCAGAGGCTTTAACCCATTGAGCCACCCAGGCACCCCTGCCTTTTTGAATTATTTTTGAATTTTGGGGGGATTGCGGAGAGTTACCCTAGGAACTTGTGATTGCCAACAGTATTTGTAGATCATGCTATGACCATTAATTTTATAGTCAGCTTGAGTCTCACATATTTATATAGTTTTATTATATTGTTCTTATACTTGGGGAACAAAAAATTATAATAGTAAAGTTCTGATATTGAACAAGATTTAAACATTAAATCTGATTTACCACTGACATGACCAGGGAGTCTGGGAAATACAGATTTTGGGTTTTAGGATACTGAGTCTACAGAGAGTATAAAAGTAAGTGGCAATAGATGTTTGATTGCCCATAGATGTTTTTCAGCTCAATGTATGTGTAGATTGATTAAATATATTTGCTATCATTGCGTTACCTCAAAGTTTTAATGGTGATATTTACTGACTTAGAGCTCAAGCTCTGTACTGACAGTCTTCAAATCATCTACCAGCTACCCATGGTGTGAGCTCAGATAATTAATCTATATTTTTCCTAAAGATCTCCATGAGAAGCTAGTATAATAATTTTTCTTTTTACATATGAGGGAACTGAACCTTACCTCAGGAATTAATGACATAAAGCTGTGTTTGCATGTTGGTAGTAAATAACACCTATCACACATACTGATACATAAAAATAACTCAATAAATGTAAGCTATTCTTAATATATCAACATGGCCCATTTTATATATCTATATACAACCAGGTAATAAGATTATAGCAGAAATACTCAAACTACATCTTTCCATTATTATCTGTTTATATCATCCATTAAAAATATACTTTTGGGGGCACCTGGGTGGCTCAGTGGGTTAAAACCTCTGCCTTCGGCTCAGGTAATGATCCCAGGGTCCTGGGATCAAGCCCCGCATCGGGCTCTCTGCTCAGCAAGGAGCCTGCTTCCCCCCCTTCTCTCTCTGCCTGCCTCTCTGCCTACTTGTGATCTCTGTCTGTCAAATAAATAAATAAAAATAAAAATAAATTATATTTTTGTTTTTCCTTATGTATTTTTCTTTTATAAAATGAAAAAATGCATTAATTGTTTAAGTGGACTATAGCTAATCATTTGGGTTGAGGATTTTAAAGTCAGTATAAGGCGATTCATTAATATGCTAAAAATCCATATTCAGAAATTAATCCACTAGCAAATGAACTATAGCTCCCTCAAAAGGACTGATATTGCCAGATTTAGAGATCTTAATTATATAATTTGAAAATCATTAATGTTAATAACAAAATTAATTTATTGAGTTTATAATTATTCCTAAAACATTTTAGTTCTTTTTAATAATGGCACTAGATATTAGAGTTAATTTTATAGTTTTAATCACAAATGTGTTACTCCATTCTTGTTGGTGTCCCAAAATGCATGTATTTGATTTGATTTTGAGGACATGGTTTATTAATTTTTTGTAATTGTAATTTTAAAAATTTGCTATTTCTTCTCTGTGCTCCCAAAGAATTCAGTGTTTCTCTGTCATCATTTATAACCTGATGTTTGAACAGTCCTGTCACCATATAAGAGAGACGTACCAACATGTAGTAGCTACCAGAACCTGGAAAATAGTTGGCTTCCTTAAGTACTCAATCAACAAAGCTAATGATCCTAATATGGCACACGCATACACTAATACACACATGATTAAGACCCTGTTGGGGCGCCTGGGTGGCTAAGTGGGTTAAAGCCTCTGCCTTCGGCTCAGGTCATGGTCTCATGGTCCTGGGATTGAGCCCTGCATCCGGCTCTCTTCTCAGCAGTGAGCCTGCTTCCCCCTTTCCCTCTCCCTGCCTCTCTGCCTACTTGTGATTTCTCTGTGTGTCAAATACATAAATAAAGTCTTTAAAAAAAAAAAAAAGACCCTGTTTACTAGGAGAAAGTATGAAAGTGTGATATCACCTCAAGTCTTTCAAATTTCAGATAAATGCCCCTGGCTGGCTGCATTTAAATCACATATGGAACCCAAGCTGCAAGAGAATCTGAGATATTGCTGTATTATGTTATAGTGTATATTAATGATGTTATTGATTCTAACCTATTCTCTAAATAAGGACACAAGTGAAGGAATCATAATGTCCCCAAGTAGCAATCCTCTTTGTTACATTTGCTATCTACCTTCACCTCAGCACTTAATCTGTACCACTTCACAACCCAATAAGAAGGTTAATATTATCCCCACAGAAGAAATTGGGGCTCACATAGGGACCTCACATTGTCTTAAATCATGTGGCTAGCAATCATAGTGTAGTTCTAACACTCTTCTGAGCATGTTATACCTGAACTCTATATTAAATTTGTTTTTAAATAAGCCCTGAATTAACTGCTATTATTGAGGCAGACTAGTAGAGTCATACATAAAAATTTGATTCTTATAATGGTCATGGTCATAAATTATCTGAAACAATGTATTCATACTTTAGGGAAAGAGAGGTAGGGAGAATAAGTACATTAGAGGCATGTATTGTGTTCCTAATTCACAAAATTGGGTAAAAAAGAAAAATCTAATCTAACAATTTAAAAGTAGATGTTCTACTTAGGTTTTCTTGCTTGAAGATGTCCAGTGATTTTGTAATGCATGAACAGATGTTGAAACCTTGTGTGGGAGATGTTTAGTAACTTTCCTAAGATCACAAAGTAATTTGGCAACTTTGTCTCTAATCACAAAGCCTGGGTTTGTTCCATTATACCAAATGCATTCATGACACAGCTTCAGAAACTGTAAAAATAGTTTAATAAAGATTTTTAATATAAATTTTAAGAGGACTGTTTTGTTTTAATTATATACTTATTATCTATTATTTTCATATATATATGCTTGCTCATATATTTTTATTACAAAGTAATTATAATTGAAATATGGAAGAAAAGTTTATCATCTGAATTGGGTTGAATGGCATCCCTATCCCCACCCAAAAATGTATGTCAACCTAAAACCCCAGAATGTCACCTTATTTGGAAACTGGACCTTATGTGGAAATATGTATTCAAGTTAAAATGAGGTCATACTAAATTAGGGTGGGCCCTAATTCAGTGACTGGTGTCGTTATAAGAAAAGGAAAATTTAGGGGCTCTTTGGTGGCTCAGTCAGTAGAGCAGCATATGACTCTTCATCTCAGGTCATGATCCCAGGGTCCTGAGATCAAGCCTCACATTTGGTTCCTTGCTCAGCAGGGAAGTCGGCTTCTCCCTCTCCCTCTGCCCCTGCCCCTGCTCTCTGTCTTTCTTAAATAAATAATAAATAAATAAATAAATAAAGTATTTTTTAAAAAGAGGAAAATTTGAAAACAGAGACATGCACAAAGAAGAAACACACACAAGGAGAACATCATGTGACAGCAGAAGCACAAATTAGAATGCTCAATCTGCAAGACAAAAGACAACAAAGTCTGCTAGTAACTACCTGAAGATAGAAAGGGGCCAAGCAGGATCCTCCCCTGGAGCCTTCAGAGGGAGCAGGGTCTGCTAGGACCTTGATTTCAGACTTCTAGCCTCAGAACTGGGAGACAATACATTTCTGTTGTTTTAAGCACCCAGTATGCAGTACTTTGTGCTTTGTTTGGTCTTATTTGGCTTTATCCTCATTTTAATCTAATTATCCTATTAAAAAGGAGAAAATGCACAAGATGACTCCCCCATCATATAGCACATATAATTAATATGTGAGGACAACTGAGTTACATCCATGAGAGATGGTGTGACCTTAAACATTTTGCAAACTTGTTTACTGATGTTAAATCTCAATTCCTATACCAAGAGAGCCAAAAGGAAAACAAACAAACAAAAGAAACAGTAATATCCTCCTTAAGAGAAAGAATTTACAAAGATAATTGCTTTAAAACTACAAATTAAAGAGAGGGGGAAAAAAAAAAACCCTCAAAACTATCAAGTTTACCACTTAGCACACAGCAGATCAAAATTAACCCGATCAGTAAAACAGGCATGAGCACTAACCGCTAAACACTGTCAGGCACCTAAGCACTACCTAGGCGGAAGCACTTGGCAGAAAAGCAGTATACGAACAACGTGCATTCCTCTTCTCCTACATCCACTCCTTTACCCACACATACATTTACTATTACCTGGACTAGGCAGAAACAAGGACAGCTTATCCCTGGGAAACCAAGAAAATGAAAACTTGAGTTAAGAAGGGCCTATGAGGGGGGGCGCCTGGGTGGCTCAGTGGGTTAAGCTTCAGCTCAGGTCCTGATCCCGGGGTTCTGGGATGGAGCCCCGCATGGGGCTCTCTGCTCCATGGGGAGCCTGCTTCCTCCTCTCTCTCTCTCTGCCTGCTTCTCTGTCTACTTGTGATCTCTGTCTATCAAATACATAAATAAAATCTTAAAAAAAAAAAAAAAAAGGGCCTACGAGGGGCGCCTGGGTGGCTCAGTGGGTTAAGCCTCTGCCTTCCGCTAAGGCCATGATCTCAGGGTCCTCCCATTGGACCCTCCCATCGGGTTCATCGGTCAGCGGGAGCCTGCCTCCCCCCCACCCCCCCACCCCCCGCCTGCCTCTCTGCCTACTTGTGATCTCTGTCAAATAAATGGATAACATCTTAAAAAAAAAAAAATGGGGATTATGAGCAGAAGCAAAGCAGCACTCCTAACAAGCAGCTGGGAGGAGCGGCAGGGGAGGGAGGACGTGCTGTCCTCCCACGGCACCGCCATACCGCTCTGGCCCACCATATTCCCATTGCACTGGGCCAGAACACATGGCAGCCGCATGTTGCAGGCGCAGCGGCATCCCCTGTTAAGACACGGGCCACCCCCTGTTCCTGTCACCACCTCTCGGGCATAAGCCCATCGCGAGAGCACCGTCCCCTGGGGCTCAGTCAGACTCAGGGAGATGCGAGTCGGCGTGAGCAGACAGTCCTCCTCCCGGCAACGCTGGCTGGGCTCAGAGCACTCGGGTAGCCCAAAGGCCGGGAGAGGCAACCCGGGGGCAGAGGCCTCCCTATTCCTCAGGATCCCACTGGGGGCACCCAAGTCACTTGCATACTCGGGGTTCCCCCCCACCTTCCAAGCCCTCTTTCCGCCTGATGCTTGGTGGGACCACGTTGCTCTGCCTCGCGTCAGGCCCTCCAGCAGAAAGGACCAGAGGGGCCCCCCAGGGAAAGACAGGCGGGCGGCGGCACCCCGGTGCCAGAAGGGCCGAGCGGCGCTCTCGCCGTCTGGCTGGCTCACCTTCGCCTCAGCTCCGGTAGGTTCTCTCCCGGCCGCGTCATCTCCACAGGCCTGTCCGAGGGTGGGGCGCCATTTTAGAAGAATGAGCCGAGGGGGCAGCGGGCTGTGGTCCTGTTTGTGGCACTTTGTTCCCGCAGCCCAGAAATGAATACGCCATCTAGTGATAGAATATATATTTTCACAGATTATTTTACAAATTATTTTACATAAAAATACACATACGCATTTGAAAAATAGCCCGTGAGGAATAAAAACATGTTCCTATTTGGCCATAGAAACACCTGCTTTATTATTTGTATTTATTTAGTGCATTGTTTTCTATCAAATATCTTGTAATCAGTTTATAGACTAGAATGCTGAAGAAATTTATTCATCTGAAATATTCAATTCCTAAGAATTAGCACTTATTTAAACATTTATGAAAATAGTAATTTGGCATGTTAATATCTTCATTTAGAATCAATTTGCATATCTTAATTTTTATGTCATTAATTCTTATCTACACATTTCTTCAGTGTGAATGGTATTGATTTTCTATATTTAATTTCTTGAAAA
Organism: Neogale vison; assembly: GCF_020171115.1. Classification (NCBI taxonomy): domain Eukaryota; kingdom Metazoa; phylum Chordata; class Mammalia; order Carnivora; family Mustelidae; genus Neogale; species Neogale vison. The sequence goes on along the minus strand of NC_058093.1, from coordinate 91,100,209 downwards.
TACAGTTGTGATTGAAATGTAGATCTTAAAATCTAAGGGGGAAAAACAGTGAATCTTATGTAGCAATGTGAGATTAAAGGAATTTTTAGCTTGATTCTTGACTTAACATAAATGTGTCTTTCTGACTTAAAAGTCCCTTAACTGTGTAAATGTATGGCATAAAGCACTGCCTTTTGTGAAATGAAAAATTTAGTAGATAATTAATCATGCCAATTGTTTTAAGATGGGTATTCATTTTTAATGCATAATTTGAATGAAAACTACCAAATTACAGAAATAACACATGAAATCTCTGGCTTATGGGCATTTGGGGAAAGCTAAAGGATAGCAGTGAACATAAAACTTCCAGAAGAGATCACTTCAAAAGCTTTTTCCTCTCATATTAGAGAATGTTTTGCTGTTCAAATTCTGCTTTTTTTGAGCAAGAAGACGTTCTCTAATACAAATCCTGGGAAATAAGAAGATGAAAGCCCCACATCCGAAAAGATGTGAGAAATCGACTGTACGATTTTAACCCTACATGGATTAAGGTGAAAACTGAGTAGGTTAGTTTGCAGTGTGTAGTGAATTTAGCAAGAATCTATGGAAATGATATATAACTCTTAAAATCATGAATTATTGCTCTATTTTTACCTACTGCTTGGTATATTTTTGTTGATATTGGTTTTTCAATAACCATAATTTTAGTCTCCTTTTCTCTAAAAGAATCATAAATGAATGGAAAAATTAGAAGTATGATATAAATAATATTTTTTATACTTTCTTGTCTATCATTCCCAGGTACTATGGCAGGTATTTTTTATAAACAAGGGAATTCTTCTTATAACCACAATAAAACCATCAAAACCAGAAGGTTTACCTTAGTAAGTTGCTATCTTCTAATATCAAAGTATACTCAGGTGTTGGCAATTGCCCCCAAAACATCTTTTACAGCTCAAGTATCCAATTCAGAATTACGTGTTACATTGAGTTGTAATGTCTCTCTCATCTCTTTTAGTCTGGAACAGTTCCTTAAATTTCATGAGATTGATATTTTTATAAATTACAGGGCTTTTTTTTTTTTTTTAGATTTTATTTATTTATTTGACAGAGAGAGATCACAAACAGGCAGAGAGACAGGCAGAGGGGGAGGGGAAAGCAGGCTCCCTATGGAACAGAGGGCCTGACGTGGGGCTTGACTCCAGACCCTGAGATCATGACCTGAGCCTAAGGCAGAGGCTTAACCCACTGAGCCACCCAGGTGCCCCAGGCCTTTTTCTTTTTTTTTTTAAGATTATTTCTTTAGTTTGGTTTGTCTGATATTGCCTTATGACTAGAGAAGAGCTGCATCTTTGACACAAATATCACAAATATGATGCTATATTCTTCTCACTGCATCCTATCAAATGGCAAAGTATTTCATTTTTGCCCCATTATTGATAGTATTTAGTAATTTAAGACGGTGTTTTCCAATCTTGTCTACTCTAAGATAACTCTTTTTCCCTTTGTGATTATAGTTATTTTGTGGGAAGTTATTTTGAAACCATGTAAATATCCCATTCCTTTAAAAAAAATTCAAATCATTTATTTATTTTTCTAATCTTTGTCATCTCATGGTTCCCTAATTTATTTGTGTATTATAATCTATATTGTCATTTCTTTGAGTCTCAAATTATCCAGATTTGGTCAGTGGAAATTCATCTAACCTAGTTTTTCTATTCTCTTGGGATATTTTATCATTTTTAAGCATTTTCTTCCCAGTGCTCTAGACATTCCAGGCTCATATTCCCTTCCCCAGCCATAATAGCAGCTATTTCTGAAATGTACTTTTTTTCTCTTATATAGAAAGTGGTAATAGAAATATCTGTGTACCAGATGGGTTCATTGTTTTAGGTTAGCAATTGTTTCTGAAGATCGTAGTGACTAGAACTTGGGAATATATGCATCAATTTACATATGCATTAGTTTATTTATTATCTATTTATACATCCGTCCATCTCTTTATTGAAAAGCTATGAGTTCACTTCTAATTTGAGTCCAACACTACAGTTTATTCTGGTTTTCTTTGTTTCTGTGTTTATAACTACAATTGTTGTCAGTAAGAAACATATCTACCATTTTATTTAATATATTTATATATTTGACTAATAGTCTGTATGTAGGCTATGTCTATTTGCACTGCCATCCCTTCTCCTGTGTAGGTAACCGGTTAAAGTTCTGACACCCTGATGTAGGTTATAAACTATATGACACCATTATAATTCTGCTTAGATTCTAAAGTCCCACACTAATGTATCCTTCCATAAGGGCATAAAGCTTCAGTAGGAGTATAAATTGTTTGTGGAAGCAGTCTGATAATATGTATAAAAATCTAAACTATACCTGTCCTTGGAAACCTTTTCCCTACTAGGACGTTAACCTAAATAAATACCCTCACATGTACACAGAGTTGTATGTACAAGGCTTTTAGTCACCTAAAAGTGACTAAGTGCATAAACATACTCCAAGATAGAATGGGGAAAGTCAAGCATATAAATTGAAAATAAGTACCCATTAATTAAGACAGAAAGAGAAAAGCATTTGAGTTATAAGTTTAGAGAAATAGAATAACTATATAAAAACAACTGCCAATAAACCAAAACTGTAAGGGAAAGAGAAAGAGGGAGAGAAAGGGAAGAAGGAGGAGAAGGGGGAGGGGGACCAAAAGATGACCATCTCAGAGAGTGAAGGAGGAAGGAAGGGAAGAAGATGGTAGATAGATAGATAGATAGATAGATAATAGAAAAGAGCACTTCAGACCAAAAGCATTCTATTTTAGACAAAATATTCTCACAGTCATACAGCTATATTTTAATAGGCACTAGAGCATACACATGAACTTTTATCTAGATTGAATCTTTTAAGTAGCTTACCTTCTCTGTCTTTGCCCATCTTATGCCATGTTTCTACCTGGACCATGCCACAACACACGTGTTTATCCTTTCCCCACCCCCAAATCCCAGAAGCCCCAGAATCCTTTATCAGCGTTACAGATATTTTTGCCATAGCACATGTCCTTGACTTGCTCCACCTGAAAATATTGAGTGCTTTAAAATTTTCCCTTCTTCTGATGTAAACAAATATGTGTGAAAGTTGTTTCTTAGAAGAGAATTACCTTCATAATTTGGGAATTAAACTTGAGGTGACAGTGGGCCAATAGATTACCTTTCTCAGACCATATTTGCATATTAGCAAATGCCTTCTATCCTTAACCCCTTACCCAGGGCCAAGGGCAAAGACAGCATTAGAGGAGGGTAACCTCATTCTGCTCACTTCTGTAGGATTCTGTTTTGGTTTACTGCATTATATTTGGTAAGTTCTTAATTGAAATATGTAAATGAGTAAATAAAACTTTTGATTTGCATGCAACCAGATGTAATGCACACTATATCCCACACTTTTCTATTCTTTAACTTTTATTTACTTGTAAATACCACTTCACTCTTAGGAAAGAGCAGAATGGTAACTTGAGGGAGTATATCCTAGAAGCTCAGAATTACCTGGATGTCTCATTCCACACAAACTCATCCTTATCCAAGTTTAAAATGTGGCAAACTCCACAGAAAGAATTGGCCAGTTCAAAACATAAAATCTTTATTCTAATCTGAAATCCTCTCCTTCACTCTCCTTGCAAATTTCTTTCACATATAGGAACACCTGTTTTTTTTACCCAGAAGAACTTATAAGATAACTAGCTATAGTTTTGGCAGTTTGGAGAAATATAACTTTTCCTGGTCTCTTTATACTGGAACATTTTTGTTTTTTATTTAAATCTCTCATTCTTCCCATTGGGAAAAATTTACTACAGATAATTCAAGAAAATTTCATTTATTTAAAGGCCTTTCTTCCTTCTGTTCAAAGATACAACTACATTTATAGGAGCTTATAGAGGGTTGCAGCACTGGATTGGTGGGTTGTTAAGGGAGGAAGTCCCTAGCTTCCTTCATGATCATTATTAATCTAAGATGTACACACTGAAACAGCCTCACTTTCAACTGCCTTCTCATTATTGTTCTATGCAGGTAACTACAGCGCAGTGCATGCTCTGACAAGTCATCACCATGTTTCACTCTTTTTTAGCTACTTCCTCGCCACTCTCAGACCACAGGAGACATAAGCTACACTGGAACTTTGAGGCTATGCCAAGCTCACCTGCGCATTGCCATCTTTTCCTGGCAACCAGGAACTCCCCAGAGAAGGTGAGCAACTTGTCTCTCTAACCCTGAGGTATCTTAAAATGTATCTGGTCTTCTATTTCCCACCAATTCCCAGCAGGATATTAGTGCAGAAGAGACCACAGTTTATTCTCAGGTTTGTCTAACAGTATTTAATCAGCTATGTTCCGTTATTACTCTCTCTCTTCCTTTAGGCTATATAAATTTTAGCTAGTCCAGGGTGAAGGGTGAGGATGCCTTGTGTCTGATACAGTACATATAGTTTCTAATCAATTGTGTAACCTTGGATGTTAAGCTTAAGAAATATAAAAGACAAATATATAATTATATTGTTCTACATCTTTCTTTCCCTAGAGACAAAAAACAGTTGCCCCTGGTGGGAAGGATAATTGGGTCCATTGAAAAATCAAAAGAAAATTTTCAGTTTTTAAAAAAATTTTGCTTAGTGCATAAAGAATTCCTAAAGCATCCAATAGCAAACTTCCTTCTCTGTTGCCCTTTTTGACTTCCTGTGTTTATACTTATTCTTAGAGCTGCTTTTTAAAAGCAACTGGAGAGTGTGATTTATAACTTTCAGCCTGAAAATGTCAGAAAAAGTAGCCAACACCAAGTCTTGCTCTGTGAATTTAAAACATCATGAAAATTATGTTCCTCCCCTTTACCAAATTGTTGCCTTCAAAACCCACAACTGCCTCATGGGCTGTGGTAATGATAAAGACAGTAACAAACCTATACCTGCCTGGAGAGTTTCTTAAATATGCTGATTCTTGAACAACAATCCAGGGTTACAATATCATCATTTTTAGAAGAGAGGAAAGCTAGTATTCATACTTAATAAACAATTCAAATAATTATTTCCTTCAGTTTGGAATATTCTATCCTAGAAGATATTAGCTATTATATGTGAGCTATAAAAAATGGCCATACAAATGTAAAAAATAAAATAAAAGCCTTCAGATAGTTATTATTTCAAAACAATTTGGGCTACATTTAAAAAAAAAACAAACACTCAAAGGGATAATTATAAAAATATCTCAGAAAATATTAATGACCCCATTCCCATGCATACACACTGGAAAAAAAGAACATAATAGTTCAAATCAATGTCCTCAGACATTTACAACCTCATCTCCACAGGATCATTGATGATTCCAGAGAATACCCCAGTCTTTTTACTGAGAATATAGAACAATGGAAGAATTGAGTGGGTAACAAAAACTAAATCTAAGTATCTAACAATGGATGAACTTGTTAAATAATGTTAAGGAATTTTAAATGCTTATAAAATTAAACCATTCAACAATATTTAATGAGATTCTTCTAAATTAGGCAGTATGCTAATGTATTAAAATATTATACTCCTACATCTATTTATATGGAAAACTTGCTTATAATAGATTTTTAAGTATAAGGGTTAATGAAAAATAGTCAGCATATTATGATTTATATCAAAAATACACATAGAGGGGTGGCTCAGTCAGTTAAGTGTCTGCCGTGGGCTCGGGTTATGATTCCAGGGTCCTGGGATCAAACTCATCATTGGGCTCCCTGCTCAGTGGAGAGCCTGCTTCTCCCTCTCCTCCCCACTAATGCTTTCTCTCTCTAACTCTGTCTCTGTCTCTCAAGGAAATAAATAAAACCTTTAAAAAAAATACAGAGATAGGAGCTTTAGATGGACACAAAGACCAAAAACTTAATGAATTAGGATCGTAGGTAATTTTTAATTTTTTCTTTTAATTTTTATTTATTTATTTTTGGCTACACTATTTTTTTCAATTTATTTATTTTCAGAAAAACATTATTCATTATTTTTTCACCACACCCAGTGCTCCATGCAAGCTGTGCCCTCTTTTTTTTTTTTTTTTTTTGACGGAGGGCAACGAATCCGGACTTTATTGTCGGGTAGAGGGAAAAGGGAAGACGTGGGTGGGGGGCCGGGGTTGCTACATCTTCAAGCATAAAGAGTTGATGGGGACGGGAAGGCCAGTGGGGGCCCGCCCCCTCCCGGCCGGCTGCTGTAAGGGCTGACGACACGGAAACCACAGAGAGGGGAGGGAGGTCACGCCCCCGCCCGAGTTGTGCTGTTGGAGGTGTTTGGTGGTAGGGACAGCCATGAGGTCTAGGAGCGAGGACGGGGGAGGCTACAGACTCAGCGAATCCTGCGGAAAGGGGAGGGGCGGGGGCGAGGCTTCTATTGCTTTTTGCTCACAGTTTTGCAGAAGGCGAGGCGGGGGTGGGCTTGGACTGGACTCCCCTTGCCCCCCCTCGGTACCCCTTGGGCGATGGGTGCTGGTGAAAAGAATGGAATCCAGACTGGGGAGGAAGAAGGTGAGGGAAGGGTCTGTAGGGGCATCTACTTGGTACCCACCACCTGGTACCCCAACCTCCCCCCCCACCCCCCCTACCCCCCCACCCCCCCCCTCCCCCCACCCCCCCCCACCCCCGCCACTTCAAACCCCTCAGATTGTTTTTCAGAGTCCATAGTCTCTCATGGTTCACCTCCCCTTCCAATTTACCCAAATTCCCTACTACTCTCTAACGCCCCTTGTCCTCCATGCTATTTGTTATGCTCCACAAATGAGTGAAACCATATGATAATTGACTCTCTCTGCTTGACTGATTTCACTCAGCATAATCTCTTCCAGTCCCGTCCATGTTGCTACAAAAGTTGGGTATTCATCCTTTCTGATGGAGGCATAATACTCCATAGTGTATATGGACCACATCTTCCTTATCCATTCATCCGTTGAAGGGCATCTTGGTTCTTTCCATAGTTTGGCGACTGTGGCTATTGCTGCTATAAACATTGGGGTACAGATGGCCCTTCTTTTCACGACATCTGTGTCTTTGGGGTAAATACCCAGGAGTGCAATTGCAGGGTCATAGGGAAGCTCTATTTTTAATTTCTTGAGGAATCTCCACACTGTTCTCCAAAGAGACTGCACCAACTTGCATTCCCACCAACAGTGTAAGAGGGTTCCCCTTTCTCCACATCGTCTCCAACACATGTTGTTTCCTGTTTTGTTAATTTTGGCCATTCTAACTGGTGTAAGGTGATATCTCAATGTGGTTTTAATTTGAATCTCCCTGAGGGCTAATGATGATGAGCATTTTTTCATGTGTCTGATAGCCATTTGTATGTCTTGATTGGAGAAGTGTCTATTTTCTACATGTGTTCATCTTCTTTTCAGCCAGGCTCACCACTCTTCCTTATCCCCAGTAGACATGTCAGGTTACAACTTGTTATTTTCACCTTCTTACCTGCTCCATTTGGTTTTGATGAATGATGCAGTCTTGAGAAATGACATTCAGAGTGTCAAGGGGTTTGATGGTCAGGTAGTTTTGGCTATACTTAGGATTTAAAAACGAGGTCCAAAAGCCTGAATCAGTAGGTTTTGAATGAAAGTTCTTTTACTCAAATTTTCTATCCCTTTTCTCTGTTTTTTCTTTGATTATCTTCTCTTTGATACCCCCTGACATCTCTTTCTTTTATTCATTTTTCTTTCTTGTGTATTTCTTCAATTCATACTTCCTTCTCTCTGACTGTCTTATTATTTGTTTCCTGTGGAGATTTTTTGCCTTCATCCCCAAACTTATAACATTTCTTTCATTATTACATCAAATGACCAAAGTTAATATCACTTTATAACATATTTATTTCAGAAATATGTGGGGAGTGCTGAATTATATGTTTTCATATAAAATAATTATTGGTTAGAAATACAGTCATACATATAACATGAAGTTCAGAGAGACCAAATGTCAGGTGTTTCTGTAGATTGTTCAGTTTTCTGTTGTTGGAAAAACGAAATACAAAAACATAAGAACACTGAGACTTCTTACTACTTTTGACCACAGTAGCAACTTGGTCTTGCAGAAATATAATGACCTGTGACATAAATCCAGGCGAGTAGGAGGAAATGCACTCTTAATGTATGAAGGCAAGAGATTAGTGTGTGTACGTATGCATGTATATATGTAGAGAGAGAGAGAGAGAGAGAGAGAGAGGGAGGGAGAGAGGGGTATGATTTTTTAGGAGAAAAAATAAGAGAAATATGAAATTCTCATTTAACTCAAAAGGGGAGAACTTTCCATAAATGAATTCGTCTTCAGAGAGAACATACTCATAGGCAGGCAGAGGACACACATGTCAGGGACAGCAGAAAGGGAGCTGGAGCTCATTTCTCTCATGTAAAAAAGTAGCAGACATAGCTGTGCAAGGTAGAGCAAACTTCTTTCTTGTTCCCACCAGCCAAGAAACACTTCTGAAAACTGAACTGCAATTAACGGGGTTTGTTTCCCAAACTGAAAAAAATATTTTAAGTCAAGGCCACTAACTAATCACTGTCCTCTAGCAGACTGGTATGTTCCAGTTACTAATGCATACCTGCCTTCATCTTCCCTACACAGTGAGTTTGCAGTTCATTAGAAAGAGAGGACAGGGACTAAGAGGATTATTTCAGTATTGAGGAGCAATTGACATGGACAATGGATACATGTTGAGGACTCTGGAAAGGCAAAGTTAGTTTAAGAGCAGCAGGAAATAAGAGATGAAAAGGGGAGTTGAGGAAATAAGAAAAAGCAGGTATGTTTTTGTGAGAAACTTTCAGAAAGTTGAGGGAGTATTCATGAATGGCCCCAAGAAAAGAAAGTATAAGCAACCATGTCCTGTCTTGTGTTGTGTGAGGGAACAGGACATCTAGAGATTAGATCTGCCACTTCCTTTTTGTTCAGTCCATCCCAAAACACAATTTTATGTGTAAAATGTCTTCTGTTTGAAGCACTAACTGTGGTTCCTATTTTTCTGACTGGTACATAGGCTCATTGTGGAGACAGATGTTAAACAAATGGACCCCAAAATAAATATAATCATACAATTCACAGATGAAAAAAGAAAAAAAAATACTTATATAATCTCATAACAAGTTTATGGATCTATTTTAGGTTGTAGGCGGGCCCGGATATGTTGTGATGAACAATCTCCTTTATTTGTACTCTTGTCCTCAGAGATTTTAGTTACTTGGTTGGCTTCAATTTTCACACCTCAGTCTGCATCTCAAATTGTCATTACTTCTTCTGACTTCTTTCTCGACTGTTCTCTTATTCTTTCCTCTCTTCCTGCTTCCTGGATATCCCTAATGCCTTCCATCTCAAATTCAACAAGTTCAAGAATCTTATCACCTTCCCCTACTATTTCTTTGTTGCTTGTCCTTTATCTACATTTGTACAACATCAGTCTCTTTATTGTCACAGGAGCCAAAAACTCTGGTTCATTTATTTAAAAAAAAAAAAAAAAGAAGAAGAAGATTTTATTTATTTGTTTTAGGGAGAGAGTATGGGGAGGGAGAGGAGAAAGAATCTGAAGTGAACTCAGCACTGAGAGGGGAGCCTGACAGCAGGCTCAATCTCATGAGCACAAGATCATGACCTGAGCTGAAACCAGAGTTGATGCTTAATTCTGAGTCAGCTGAGCCACCCAGGCATCCCACTTTGGTTCATTTCTACTAGACTAATTGAGTGAATACTATTTGCTAAACCTCACAGTAAATACTCTAGCTTCCAATTCTTCCCAACTTGGTCCATCCAAAATATACTCTTCGTAAATCTTTAAGCACAATTCTGACTGTATCACTTGTTTTTTCAGACTCCTTCAGCAGCTTTCATACATTGACCACAACTCTGACATCAGGGCCATCTGAGAATCACCTATAACCATTTTTTTTAAATTTAATTCCACAACTCTTCTGTGATCTAACCATATTGGACTTCTTGTAGTTTGTCAGATATGCTCTGAAGCTTTCTGCCTGCCTGATTTTTGCTCAGTTTATTCTAAGGGAAATATTCCACTTTTTATCTTTTGTATCTTAAGTATACACATTTCTATTATTATGTTAAACTTCATATTCTCTGTAAAGGAATTCCTAGTGCATTTTGATTGACATAATTGCTCTATTAAATTTTCATTATTTTTTTTCTTTGTAGAGTTCACATGACATTGTTCATGCATTTCTTTATGTGATTTTAATCTTCTCCCATTCTTCCTTGATGTTTGAGATCTCTTATTATCTGTGTATTCCTAAGTGTTTATGGTGTGGGTGCTTAGCACTGCATCAAAACCCTTCAAAGAAGTTGAGTAATACAAGCAGTACAATTACAAGTGGCAGCATCCAGTAAGTGACTGTGATGCAGAAGAGGCATTTCCCTTTAGCTTGGGAAACCTGTTTTCAAAGGGTTCATTGGACATCATGGTGATGCTCTCAGGAAACAGGTGAACTGTGTTTCTCCCCAGCAGGCTTAACGATTAAGGACTCCACACCTCAGATTTGCGTCATTGCACGTGCTGGAACTAAGCCAGGGAATCAATTAGGCAAATCTTTATTTTAACCTTGCTGCACTTTCAGAGAAAGATCATTTGATAAGCTGAGAACTTCCCCAAATCAATCTGTTACAGCTAGGGTGATGGGGAGAAATCTAGTAAGCTCAGAACTCTCTTTCTGGAGATCTTTTCTCTCCCTCCTTCCTTCCTTGCTCCCCCCGCCCTTTATTTTTTTAATACATTGAATTCTACTTGCAACAGTCACATCTGTTATTTCACTTCTCAAGCCTTAAAAACTTAGAAGAATACAGTTTAGACCTTTTCATGAATCATTGGATACTTAAAATGAAATTTTTGTCAGGTCAAATTCCTTTTCTTCAAAATAGATAAATAAATTTGTTGGTGCTCTGACTGGTAAACAGAAGAAGACTAGAAAACTGCCTGATGATGGTGTCTATCTGTGAAAGTTAGCTGGCATTATCAGAGGGCTCTTATAAATTTCAGATCATTTAATCAAATAGAGTAATGAGAGTAAAACTTGAGTTTCTCAATTCTTCTACCAATAGGAAATGGGAGGCAGTGGGAATTAATCATTTTGGTTCTTTATGTCATTTGATTCTAACAGACTGAATTTCCTCTGACAAGGAAGGTGGCATATGGCGTGTAATAATCTTTAAAAACCAGCATAGCTTGGCTTTGATACAATATTCTCTGAAAACAAAAGTCTATACCTCAATCTCAGGTTTCAATAGCAGCATATAAAAATTCAGTTGGCAAGAACTATAAAAAGGAAATTTTATATTCAGTTTCGTCGAATGCCTTTCAATTCACTTCTTACTATTTCTTTTAGTTTGCTTTTGTACAATTCTTAGAAGCAAAATCAATCAAAAAGAAAATAAATGATTTTTCTATGTAATGTTTATACAGACACTTATGCAGTGATTGGATGATGATCCTCTAAGTTAGCAGTATGAAAATAGTTTTAAAATTAATTTGAATGGTGGGGAAAATTTTTAAATGAAACAGACAGGCAAGTATCATCAGTTAATTTAATCCACAAATATGATATCTCCTCTGAGTAAATGTATTAAGGGGAGCCTGGTTGGCTCAGTGTGTTTAGCGTCTGCCCTCAGTTCGGGTCATGGTCCCAGGGTCCTGAGATGGAGCCCTACATCACGCTCCCTGCTGGTGGGGACTCTGCTTCTCCCTCACTTCCCTGCTCATGCTCTCTCTTGCTCTGTCTCAAATGAATAAAAAAAAAAATTTTAAAAATTAGAAATTAATTAATTAATTAATTAATGAAATGATAAGAATCTGTGATACTTGGGTAACATTTTAATGCAAAGTAGTTTTCTGTAAGCAGTAAAATTAAACACACATTTATTTAAAACAACAGCAACAACAACTCTTGGCTTTCCAAATAGGCCTGGAAATATTTCTAAAATTCACTTTCTTAGACAAAACAAGAGATGTAGACCTCAAAAGCAGAAAAGAGAAGAAAAACGGACATGATACTGAATGGGATTAGAATGAACTTCACTAGGTCATAGTAACATTTTTGTTACCTTAGAGGATAAATAGTGATTTATCCCTATCTTGAATATTTTCAGATACTCAATTTTCAGATAACATCAGTATCTTACACAGTTTAGCACACAATCTAGCATTTTATTTTACATTCTTATTCATTCATTTTTTTAAAATCTATATACATTAGTATTCCAAATAGAAATCAAATATATGAGGGGCAACTCATATGAGGCCACATGACCACCCATCATCATTTATCAAAATAAAATATAGCATACTGCTTAAAAAATAGTAGTTACTCTTATATCTGTGGATGACAATAGACATCTTAAAATTACCTTTGGTAGTCTACTCAATTCCTGCCAAGAAGTTTGCTGACCCCTTCTTTTTTTTTTTTTTTAATCTTTATGTCTATTTTATATTAACACACTTTACCTAGTTCTATAGTCAATAAAAAAAGAAATTAACCAACTAAAATAAGTCAATTGTTGCTTTATACTTTTAGGATACAGTGTCTCCAAAATGTATTTTTTTTCCAGCTACACAAATGCTAAAAAAAACTTTGATAATACAATTTTATGGTTTTGAAAATGAAAATATTGTATTGTAAATCTATGTCCAGCAAAAAAATACTTTTGGGATGGAGGTCTCAGAAATATAGTTCTAGACATCAAAAACCTGAAAAGTTTGTCATGTATGAATTTTTATTTTAAGGCAAAAATATGAGAGAGATAAAATTTTAATTAGGGAGAATGTAATGAAATAAAAATGATTAATAAAACAAAAAGTGCTATTGTGAAGTAATGAGGTTACGAATATAGAGGTACAAATAATTTAAGGAACTAAAATAAATTAGAGATCCAGAGAATATTTACATTTGAATACTATGTAAAAAACTTAAAAAGTTAAATGACAAATTTCTTGGGAAATGCTAACAACCAAATCATAACAGGAAAAATTGAGCTAGTAATTTAAAACCTACCACTGAAACACTAATTACCCATATAGTTTTGTTGCAGGGTCGTCAAGGGCAAAGGCCAAGAAAAAATTATTGTATGCTGCAACTTAGTAAGTTTATTTAAGTAGCATGGAGACAGGACCCATGGGCAGAAGGAACTGCACCATTGCTGTATCAATTTCGCAGTTATATTCTTAGTGCTCAAGGCAGAGGGGACATACAGAGAGTATTAGATCATAAATGTCTTCTCTGAATACTACTCATAAAACTATTCTTGGAAGATTTCTCTGGTGCTTATCACTCAGTTTAATATTAGCTGTCAGTGAGATATACAGGCAGTCATGAGACCCTTTAAGAATGTAGCAACCAGAGCATATCTGATCCTTCAAAACTATGCAAGTCAGCCTTCCAGGCTAAAGGTGAACATTTTTCTGCTTCTATACCCAATCATCCTCCCACCCCTTGCCCCATCCAATTTTCAGTCTTTAAATCTTTAAGATGTTGAAGGGTGAAGGGCTCATCTTCTGTAAATTCTTCAAGTTGTCAGGGGTCATCGAGATGGCCACTATCTGTCCCTACAAGTAACTATTATAGAAGGCCTTGCTGTAGAGTTCAGAGTGGATGTTGGGGTACATTTGTTTTGAGTAGTAAGAGTCATCTGTTGGCTGGGTGGAGTCAGAACTGTTTGCACATATCTTGACAATAGGAGAGAACAAAGCAAAAGAGACACACATTAGGATTATGATTATAATAAAAATAAGAAGTGTGATAAGAAGACCTTTTAAGGTAAACCATAGTCCACCTCCCACCCAACCAAAAATTTAACCAGTCATTGAGAGAATTAGGAGTCAGGCATTGCCTTAATTTGGGTGTGCATGTCTACCAAAATTTTAGATACATTAGCAGAGCCATTTAGGATATATATACAACATGTAGTGTCAATATTAGCATAAGAATTTTCCTTTTGACTTACAGTCAGGATATCAAGAGCCATTAGGTTTTGGAGGGCTACTTTTTGAATTTGTGGGTGACTTTGTGTTGGGTTTGGTTAAAGGTAGCTGCTGTATGTTTGATAAAACCTCTACTTGTAGTTTTATATCCATAGTGGTGGCTGCCAGGACATATGGCTAAGGGATAAAACCATTAAGAAGCCTTCTTTACCTGATATCTAGCCTTAACAATATCTTAATTAGAGGAATCACTAGCAAGTGGGAGATGACTTGTCCCAGGAGATAAGGACATTCCCAAGTGCATTATCCAATCCAATTAGCATCCATTATCGCCACAAGTTCATAGTCAGCCCCATGGAGTGGGATGCACTCCAACTTTTTTTTTTTTTTTTAGGATTTTATTTATTTATTTGACAGAGAGAGATCACAAGTAGGCAGAGAGGCAGGCAGAGAGAGAGAGGAGGAAGCAGGCTCCCTGCTGAGCAGAGAGCCCGATGCGGGACTCGATCCCAGGACCCTGAGATCATGACCTGAGCTGAAGGCAGCGGCTTAACCCACTGAGCCACCCAGGCGCCCTGCACTCCAACTTTTAAGGAGTGATTTCACATAGAATTGACTGAGGTGATAGTTGAGTTATACAGTGATTAGGAGTGTGTATCCCATTCTTTAGCTGTTTAAATAATCACGTACCCATAGGGTCTCTATTACTGTCCCCACAGAGGAAAGACCCAAAGATTGTCTGTATTTGAGCTATTGCAGCAATTTCTTTGAAGTTTACCTCAAGTCATATTCAAAAATAATTAGAACTAGATTCTAACATCAACCAAGGTGTATTATTGAATCATAATTTTTCTTGGGGCACCTGGGTGGCTCAGTTGGTTAAGTATCTGCCTTCAGCTCATGTCCTAGTCCCAGGGTCTGGGATGGAGCCCCATGTTGCTTTGGACTCCCTGCTCAGAGGGGAGTCTCCTTCTCCCTCTCTCTCTGCCACCTGCCTCCCCCACTTGTGTTTTCTCTCAAATAAATAAATAAAATCTTTAAGAAAATTGAAACATAATTTTTCTCTTTAAATTCACCCTTTTTTCCTGAGGTAGCCAAATCAAGACTAATTTGTTTATAAAACAATTCCAGTTTTAACAAACCTGGCCTAATTATATATGTAAACACAGAAATAAAATTGATTGATCATATGGATCCTTTAAAATGTTCTTTGTTGGAACTTTTTATAAGGAATCTCTATATTGAACTTTTAATATCCTCTCAAGGCCAGAAAAAAGCCAAATAATGTCATCAGACTTGCCTTCAATACCTGTAAATTTGGGCAAATTTCTGTTCTCGAGGTCCCTAAAATATCTTGAGGTTCCTGTACCTGCCAGGAAATGACATTCTTTATTCATCTAGTAAGACTTCTGTGAATTCTGTAAGCAAAGTATCATGCCAACATTTCCAAGTGGTTGCATTGGCTCCATAAAGTCAACCTTAATCCCTTAAAGCTATCTGGTCATATCTGAGTTTATGCATATCTCTCTCAAATGTAATATTCTAGTCAAAGCCTTGATAATATAACCAATATTTCCAATTGTATCATTTTGCAAAGAGAACAGATTCTTTTTGAACTTATGCAAATAATGAAAATGACCCTGAAAGAAAAGGCTTTCTGAAATCTAGAGGATTTGGGTGGAAGAAAAGTTAAATGCTTCAATCTGTTTATAAAAGAACATTTTATCGGGGTGCCTGGGTGGCTCAGTGGGTTAGGCCGCTGCCTTCGGCTCAGATCATGATCCCAGGGTCCTGGAATCGAGCCCCGCATCGGGCTTTCTGCTCAGCCGGGAGCCTGCTTCCTTCTCTCTCTCTCTGCCTGCCTCTCTGCCTGCTTGTGGTCTCTCTCTGCCAAATAAATAAATACAATCTTAAAAAAAAAAAGAACATTTTATCATCTTCCTCCATTCAGTCCTATTAATTTTTGTTCTGTTTGAATGCAGCTTCCCCATTAGTTCTAGAAACTCTTACCCATTTAGTTTTATGATTTTTAAAGATATAAAATAAGCCTTATTTGTCAAAGGCCCTTCTTATGAATCTCCTTGAAGACAAAACACATTTTGCAAAAGCATCAGCACAATAACTATAAATAACAAAAAAACCAGAAATGGATCTAGTTCTAGATTGGAGAGTTCATTAAATGTATCTGACAAGGAAGCCCAGTTATTTCTGTGAAACATTGTATTTTAATAATTAGAATGCCAAATAATGACTTTATGACGGAGCATATTAAAACTTTGGGAATTTCATATATTTTCTAGAACAATTTTGCATTTACCCATACAGCGTAACATAAGTTTTATCATCATTTGTTTGACCGTGCTTCCCGTGTAACTTAACATAGCAAATAAACAAGGCTAATTAGATTTCCTTTATCATTTAAATCTTGGAGAAGTTTGTTAAAAACCTTAGAAAGTTTTAAAGTACATCCCTAAATAGTATTAAAGATCATTATAAATCTAATATTTGTATTTAATTAAGGTGGCAATAAGGGGTTCTATAGGAAGTTATATAGTTGTTAGTAAAACAAGCTCCCTAACATTGAGAATTTTAACTTTTCAAAGACCGAATAAAAACAAAACTTAGAAACTGGTTTTCTGGGAAGATAAAGAAAAGAGAAAAACTTTGTTTACATTTTCTTATCAAGAGCAGACCATCAACCCAAGAAAACTGTCTTTTAACAAAAGTAAAAGCAGAATTTCAGTCTTATCCCATTGTGCTTTTAAAATCCACTGATTTCAGCTTTAGTCCTGACCACACATAAAGTTTTTTTTCCAAAACTCTCCCTTCACAAATCTACAACTTTCTTCATTCAGATTTTGTCCCAAGACTTTTCTCTCTAAATAACCAATCTCCTTTTAGGACAAAAATAATTTATTTTCCCTCAACAAAATCTATTCCCATTCCTTAATTTTTTCTTATTAAAAACACATCTTTCTTGCATACAGACTGACTTCCCTTGTTTCCATCAGTCTTAATTACACTTAGCAGAATTTTAAGTCTTAGAAATCTTAGCCTCCAAAGAAGATTAAGTAGTAACAAATTGTGTTGTTTGTTACACCGGAATTCTTTAGATCAGCAAGTTTATAAATATATTTCATAATTTATAAAAACGGATGTTTTTTCATAGTGTACTCTTTTAATAAAACAAGCATATTTACCAGCAGGCCCAAGTATTCTGCAACGAGAAGTCAAAGCAGATAAACTTATGTTCAGCAAACAATATTTTAGTATTTTTTGGAAAAGACATAGCTATCCAATGAATTCAGTTTATCATTTAGCAAAATTTCAAAGTTTCAGGTTACCAAAGACTTTGAAAGCTATTTGAAAGTTTTACATATAAACCTTTTTATTTATTCAGCCTACTTGTTCTTAAAAAGTAAAGAATAAATTCTTAACTTGCTCTCTTTTATGAGACAGACAAAACTAACCATCATTTTAAGTCATCTTTTTTGCTGACAAAGTGCAACAGAGATAACATGAACTTATTAGACCTTCAGTAAACCTTGCTAGAATAAAAATATTGTATTTAGGGTACCTGGGTGGCTCAGTTGGTTGAGCAACTGCCTTCAGCTCAGGTCATGATCCCGGAGTCCCAGGATCAAGTCCCACATTGGGCTCCCTGCTCAGCAGGGTGTCTGCTTCTCCCTCTGACCTTCTCCCCTCTTATGCTTTCTCTCTCTCATTCTCTCTCTCACATAAATAAATAAAATCTTTAAAAATATTAATTAAGGGGGGACAAGATGGTGGGGTACTAGGAAGAGGCGTCTTTTCAGCTGGTACCCCAAAGTGAGCTGATTACCTACCAAAGAACTCTGATCACCCATGAAATCAGCCTGAGATCAGAATTATACACGTCTGGATCTCTACAGGGGCAGAAGACGCCAGTGAGCAGGTAAAGCGGAATGGGAACAGCGGACTGATATCTGAAGATAAACAAAAGGGGGAGGGAGCCACCAGAGGCGACCGGTGCAAAAGTAATACCCCGATACGAGCGAGAGTGCCCTGCGTCTGGGGACCAGCATTAACTTGGAGACTGGTTGAAAGCACTCCAAAAGAGCAAAGGACCGAGGGGGCAAATTGTGGGAATCAGGGCGGCTAGGGACAGGGGCTTAAGTCCCCGGTCCCAGACGGCCTCCCCGGCGTGGAGGCAGAGAGAGTGCAGCGGAGAAACCGGCCTCTGGTCCCTAAGCTGCCAGCGCGCCCCAGAGCGCGGGGGTTCCGGCTCCTGTGAGGGGATGGGAGCTACGCCGGTCTGCAGAACGCGCACTAGCCCTACCACAAAGTTTGAGATGCGCGCGCACGTCGCTCCAGCTCTCCTGGGTTTCTAAGGCCCGGGGGCGCTTCTTGACCCGCACCATTGTTTCAAAGTCTAAGCTGAGTGCGCGCGAAACTCTTCCCCGGACAGAGGCGCGCAAAAGCCCAGCCTGCGGCTTACGGACCAGCGCCCCGTTCTCAGTGCCCCAGACGCGCGCCGGACCCACAGCCGCCTCTGAAAAGAGGTGCGCGCAAGCCGGGCACACCCAGCCCGGGCCGGCGGCAAAATCTCAGTGTGCGATCGCTGCTTGGAACCTCTCTGGCGGTCAGGAGCTCCCAGACAGCCGCCACTGCCTTGGCTTTGGGGACGAGCAAAAGATCCTGCGCCCCCAGGGTCTGCAACTTGGAACCTGCACTGCCAGCGTCCAAGGGGGAATTTATTCAGCTTCTGCACCCAGACTGAGGCTTCTCTCTGAGACAGAGATCAGGAAGTGTTCCAGGGTGCACCTTGACTGCACCAGAGTTGATACATCCAGCTACATCTGTTCAGTCTTCTTCCACCAAAATGACTAGGAGGAGGAATGCCCAACAGAAGAAAAATACAGAGGATGGACCTTCTGCAACAGAGCTAACGGCTATTAACATAGACAATATGTCGGAAAGAGAATTCAGGCTAACAATTATCCAGGCAATAGCTAGGTTGGAGAAAGCCATGGATGACCAAACAGAATTGATTAGGGCCGAAATGAAAGCGACCAGACAGGATGTTCACAATGTTAGGGCGGAGCTTAAAGCTACCAGGGAGGAGGTCCACAATGCTCTCAATGAGTTCCAATCCAATCTAAACTCTCTCAAAGCTAGGGTAACTGAGACAGAAGATAGAATTAGTGATCTGGAAGACAAACAGATAGAGAGAAAGGATCAGGAGGAAGCCTGGAACAAACAGCTTAGAACCCACGAAAGCAGAATTAGGGAAATAAATGATGCCATGTAGCGTTCCAACGTCAGAATTATTGGAATTCCTGAAGGGGAGGAGAAAGAAAGAAGTCTAGAAGATGTCGTGGAACAAGTCCTTCATGAAAACTTTCCGAATCTCTCGAATGAAACCAGCGTTCATGTACTAGAGGCTGAACGGTCTCCACCCAAGATTATACACTCCAAAAAAACATCACGACACCTGATAGTCAAATTGAGAAATTATAATTGTAGGTATAATCTCTTGAAAGCTGCCAGGGCAAAGAGGCTCCTTACTTACAGAGGGAAGCCCATCAGAATAACGTCAGACCTGTCCACAGAGACCTGGCAAGCCAGAAGAGGCTGGCAAGATATATTCAGGGCACTAAATGAGAAGAACATGCAGCCAAGAATACTTTATCCAGCAAGACTGACATTCAAAATGGATGGAGAGATAAAGAGTTTCCAAGACCGGCAAGGCTTAAAAGACTATGCAACCACCAAGCCGACACTGCAGGAAATATTAAGGGGGGTTCTATAAAAGAGGAAAAATCCCAAGAATAGCATTGAACAGAAATATAGAGACAGTCTACAGAAAGAAAGACTTCAAAGGTAACTCGATGTCAATAAAAACGTATCTATCAATAATCACTCTCAATGTGAATGGCCTAAATGCACCCATAAAACGGCACAGGGTTGCAGATTGGATAAAACGACAGGACCCATCCATATGCTGTCTACAAGAGACCCATTTTGAACCTAAAGATACACGCAGACTGAAAGTGAAGGGGTGGAGAAGCATCTTTCATGCCAATGGGACTCAAAAGAAGGCTGGGGTAGCGATTCTCATATCAGATAAATTAGACTTCAAACTAAAGACTGTAGTCAGAGATACAGAAGGACACTACATAATCCTTAAAGGGACTATCCACCAAGATGATCTAACAATTGTAAATATCTATGCTCCCAATATGGGAGCAGCCAATTACTTAAGAAAACTGTTAATCAAGATAAAGAGTCATATTGATATGAATACACTAATCGTAGGTGATCTTAACACGCCTCTTTCAGAATTAGACAGATCATCAAAGCAGAAACTCAACAAAGAAACAAGAGCATTGAATGACACATTGGACCAGATGGACCTCATAGATATATACAGAATATTCCACCCTAAAACAGCAGAATACTCATTCTTCTCAAGTGCACATGGAACCTTCTCCAGAATAGACCACATACTGGGTCACAAATCAGGACTCAACCGATACCAAAAGACTGAGATTATTCCCTGCATATTCTCAGATCACAATGCTTTGAAACTGGAGCTCAATCACAAGGAAAAGTTCCGAAGGAACTCAAACACCTGGAAGCTAAAGACCACCTTGCTTAAGAATGCTTGGATCAACCAGGAGATCAAAGAAGAACTGAAACAATTCATGGAAACCAATGAGAATGAAGACACTTCGGTCCAAAACCTATGGGATACAGCAAAGGCGGTCCTAAGGGGAAAATATATAGCCATCCAAGCCTTGCTCAAAAAAAATTGAAAAATCCAGAACACACCAGCTGTCTCTACACCTTAAAGAACTGGAGGATCAACAACAAATCAAACCAACTCCACACATAAGAAGGGAAATCATCAAGATTAGAGCTGAGATCAATGAGGGAGAAACCAGAGATACAGTAGAACGTATCAATGAAACTAGAAGCTGGTTTTTTGAAAGAATCAATAAGATCGATAAGCCACTGGCTACACTAATCCGAAAGAAAATAGAGAAATCCCAAATTCATAAAATTATGAATGAAAAGGGAGAGATCACAACTAACACCAAGGAAGTAGAAACAATCATCAGAAGTTATTACGAACAGTTATATGCCAATAAGCTTAGCAACCTAGATGAAATGGATGCATTC
Source organism: Neogale vison (assembly GCF_020171115.1). NCBI lineage: Eukaryota > Metazoa > Chordata > Mammalia > Carnivora > Mustelidae > Neogale > Neogale vison. Next base: position 91,079,098 of record NC_058093.1, on the reverse strand, counting down.
CTGGAAAAATATAAACTACCAAAATTGAACCAGGAAGAAATCGACAACATGAATAGACCGATATCTAATAATGAGATTGAAGCAGTGATCAAAAATCTCCCAAAAAACAAGAGCCCAGGACCTGATGGATTCCCTGGGGAATTCTACCAAACCTTCCAAGAAGAAATAACACCTATTCTCCTGAAGCTGTTTCAAAAAATTGAAGCAGAAGGAAAACTTCCAGACTCTTTCTATGAAGCAAGCATTACCCTGATCCCCAAACCAGGCAAGGACCCTACCAAAAAGGAGAATTTCAGACCAATATCACTGATGAATATGGATGCTAAGATTCTCAACAAGATCCTAGCCAACAGGATCCAACAACACATTAAAAAGATTATCCACCATGATCAGGTGGGATTCATCCCTGGGCTACAAGGATGGTTCAACATTCGTAAATCAATCAATGTGATACAACAAATTAATATGAGAAGAGAGAAGAACCACATGGTCCTCTCAATTGATGCAGAAAAAGCATTTGACAAAATCCAACATCCGTTCCTGATTAAAACGCTTCAAAGTATAGGGATAGAGGGAACATTCCTGAACCTCATCAAATCTATCTATGAAAGACCCACAGCAAATATCATCCTCAATGGGAAAAAGCTTGCAGCCTTCCCACTGAGATCAGGAACAAGACAAGGATGCCCACTTTCACCACTCTTGTTCAACATAGTATTAGAAGTCCTAGCAACAGCAATCAGACAACAGAGAGAAATAAAAGGTATCCAAATTGGTAATGAAGAAGTCAAACTCTCTCTCTTCGCAGATGACATGATTCTTTATATGGAAAACCCAAAAGACTCCACCCCCAAACTACTAGAACTCATACAGCAATTCAGCAGCGTGGCAGGATACAAAGTCAATGTGCAGAAATCATTGGCTTTCTTATACACTAACAATGAAAATACAGAAAGGGAAATTAGAGAATCGATTCCATTTACTATAGCACCAAGAACCATAAGATACCTGGGAATAAACCTAACTAAAGAGGTAAAGGATCTATAATTGAGGAACTATAGAACACTCATGAAAGAAATTGAAGAAGACACAAAAAGATGGAAGACCATTCCATGCTCTTGGATCGGAAGAATAAACATTGTTAAAATGTCTATACTGCCTAGGGCTATCTATACTTTTAATGCCATTCCGATCAAAATTCCACCGGCATTCTTCAAAGAGCTGGAGCAAATAATCCTAAAATTTGTATGGAATCAGAAGAGACCCCGAATCGCTAAGGAAATGTTGAAAAACAAAAATAAAGCTGGCGGCATCACCTTACCTGATTTCAAGCTTTATTACAAAGCTGTGATCACCAAGACAGCATGGTACTGGCATAAAAACAGACACATAGACCAGTGGAACAGAGTAGAGAGCCCTGATATGGACCCTCAACTCTATGGTCAATTAATCTTCGACAAAACAGGAAAAAATATACAGTGGAAAAAAGACAGTCTCTTCAATAAATGGTGCTGGGAAAACTGGACAGCTATATGTAGAAGAATGAAACTCAACCATTCTCTTACACCGTACACAAAGATCAACTCAAAATGGATAAAAGACCTCAACGTGAGACAGGAATCTATCAGAATCTTAGAGGAGAACATAGGCAGTAATCTCTTCGATATCAGCCACAGCAACTTCTTTCAAGATACGTCTCCAAAGGCAAAGGAAACAAAAGCAAAAATAAACTTCTGGGACTTCATCAAAATCAAAAGCTTCTGCACAGCAAAGGAAACAGTCAAAAAAACAAAGAGGCAACCCACGGAATGGGAGAAGATATTTGCAAATGACAGTACAGACAAAAGGTTGATATCCAGGATCTATAATGAACTCCTCAAACTCAACCCACACGAAACAGACAAACACATCAAAAAATGGGCAGAAGATATGAACAGACACTTCTCCAATCAAGAAATACAAAGGGCTATCAGACACATGAAAAAATGCTCATCATCATTAGCCCTCAGGGAGATTCAAATTAAAACCACATTGAGATATCACCTAACACCAGTTAGAATGGCCAAAATTAACAAAACAGGAAACAACATGTGTTGGAGACGATGTGGAGAAAGGGGAACCCTCTTACACTGTTGGTGGGAATGCAAGTTGGTGCAGCCTCTTTGGAGAACAGTGTGGAGATTCCTCAAGAAATTAAAAATAGAGCTTCCCTACGACCCTGCAATTGCACTCCTGGGTATTTTCCCCAAAGATACAGATGTTGTGAAAAGAAGGGCCATCTGTACCCCAGTGTTTATAGCAGCAATGGCCACAGTCGCCAAACTATGGAAAGAACCAAGATGCCCTTCAACGGATGAATGGATAAGGAAGATGTGGTCCATATACACTATGGAGTATTATGCCTGCATCAGAAAGGACGAATATCCAACTTTTGTAGCAACATGGACGGGACTGGAAGAGATTATGCTGAGTGAAATCAGTCAAGCAGAGAGAGTCAATTATCATATGGTTTCACTCATTTGTGGAGCATAACAAATAGCATGGAGGACAAGGGGCGTTAGAGAGTAGTAGGGAATTTGGGTAAATTGGAAGGGGAGGTGAACCATGAGAGACTATGGACTCTGAAAAACAGTCTGAAGGGTTTGAAGTGGCGGGGGGGTGGGAGGTTGGGGTACCAGGTGGTGGGTATTATAGAGGGCACAGCTTGCATGGAGCACTGGGTGTGGTGAAAAAATAATGAATAATGTTTTTCTGAAAATAAATAAATTGGGGAAAAAATATTAATTAATGCTGATAAATCTAAAGAAATGCCTAAATTAAACTAACAAATTTTAATAAGCTTAAGTACCAAATATGTTATACCTGGGTCCTTGAAAAGTCAGTTTGTTCCCCATTGTTACTTTTTACCTTGGGTACCTGAGGGTAGATCTGAAGTGGGTGGTTTTAGTCCAGTGAGGGGAGTTCTTTGCTCCTTGATACCAAAGTTAGGAGGATCAGGAGCCAATGGTGCTAGAGGTAAGGAAGATGGTTTATGAGTGGGTTATGCAAGCTGCACTTAATGATGGTACAGAAATAGAAGGGGGGTGGAGGCAGAGGATGTGGGTGCTCCTGGCTAAGCTGGAGGTGGATAAAAGCCCAGAGGGCAGAGAAAGAGGATTCCCAGTCCTAAAACTGGTCAGCTTAAACAGATGAGAAGACATATGTTTTCTTTCCATCAAAAAGAAAAAAAAAAAAAATAGGCAGTCCAAGTTAGGTCAAAGAAGACAGAGAGTCTTCCCACAACAAAAGGAGTTTCAGTAGCTGTTTGGGAATATTCCTTGAGACCTGTCCCAGATAAACTAACCACAGATGATTGAGTCCAGCTTTCCTAGCCATTAGCCCAGGAAATGAATGAGGAAGAAAACTCCACACAATAAGAGTCAGGCAACCTTCATCTAATCCTCTCAAGATACATGCTAGATCTGACACACAAAAGAATAAACACGGAAGAGATGAGTGACTTGGGAAGAACAGAGGAAGACATTTATGGGATCTTGGCAGCAACCCCTTTACAAGAGAGATAGTGGGTGTTGTGGTGGTGGGAGGGTATAGAGAATGTGACAGAACACAGAGAAAGTAGAGGATTAACAGAAGTAGAAAAGCCTGAAGCAGCTGAACTGATGGTGGATTGAGGGTTAGAGAGTGAGAGGTATGGACAAATGAGGGTTTGGATATAGGGCCATAAAAGCCTGACTATATAGGTGAGTACTTTACAAAATGAGGTGAGTACTTTAACTAGGACTACATTACCAAAATATCTGTTGACATCCAATGGTGTCCCATCAGGAATATTGCAGAATGTTCCTGAGGTTCAGAGTGGCAGGAGGCATTCCTCTTTCTTGACTATTCTGAAAAAGGATGTTGAACTCCCTTCACTTTCCTACTCCATTCTAGACTAAATTGGGTGCTTGTGAATGGACTGAAATGCCACAGAGAATGGGGTTACCTCTTTCCATTTTGGGGGAGTCCATATATTTGGTGACCAATAATAATACCCTTTGTAGGCCTCTAGTTCTATTATTAATAGCTGGGGTAAAGGTCCTTGCCTTTGTTAAGAAGGGGGAAGCTATTTTTTTTTTTTTAAATTCAGCATCATACATCTAAGCTAGAAGTACTTTTAATCTGAGAGCAGGACCTAGAATACCAAACAGACCATGGCAAGGACAAATGAAAGACAAGAAAAAAAGAAAGTATGGAACTCTTACCTAATCTGGACAATTTTCTTGTGAGCTTTATCATGATCCAGTCCCAAGGGAATGACATATCTCAGTAAGACATATCTTAAATTTTATGTTCATCAAAGGTCACACCAGGTTATTTAGGAGGAAACCTTACACAGTAGTCTTGAGATCCATGGCCATCCTAACAACATGTATGGGCGGCTGTCTCATGCCCAGGAAGAGTACAAGGATTAAAAGAACAGGTAAAACAGAGAGACCCTGATTTCTGAGCCCAGTGCCCTTGTTACCAAGGTACTAGTGTGCCTGTGGGAGGCAGGAGAGTGCATAGTGTGGCCACAGGCAGGAGTGCGCAGACAAGGCATGAAGTGTCATACTATTAAGACATTTCCAGAAAAGAACAAGGGGATAAAAGAATAAAAGAGGCTCACCAAGTTGCACTAGCGCTCTGTAATCCCTGAGTGGGGCCACCAAAAAATGTTGCAGGGTCATGGAATGTAAAGACCTAAAAAGAATTCTTGGGATGTTGTAAAGTGCATTGTAGTAATTTTACTTAAATAGCATAGCATAGTATAGTAGTGCTTTGGGTGGCTCAGTTGTCAAGCCTCTACCTTTAGTTCAGGTCATGATCCCAGTGTCCTGGAATCGAGCCCCACCTGTTCCACAGGAAGCCTGCTCCTCCCTCTCCTGTTTCCCCAGCTTGTATTCCCTCTCTCACTGTCTCTCTGTCAAATAAATAAATAAAATCTTTAAATAGCGCAGAATAGGACCCATGAACAAAAGGGTGGCTCCTTTGCTCTATTAAGCTGGTGGTTATATGCTTAGTACTCAAGGAGGAGGAGACATGCAGGGAGTATTATATCATACATGTCTTCCTTGAAGTTCTACTCATAAAACTACCTTTGTAAGATTTCTCTAGTGCTTATCATTCACTTTGTTATTGACTATCAGTGAGATAGGCAGTCATGTGACCCTTTAAGAATGTAGCAACCAGCATGTTTTTGATCCTTATCAGAACTATGCAGGCAGTAGGCCAGCCTTCCAGACTAAAAGGGAACATTTTTCTGCTCCTGTCCCTCATCAGTTTAACTGATAACGTCTAGTTTGTTTGTTTTTTTAAAGATTTTATTTATTTGACAGAGAGAAAGATTACAAGTAGGCAGAGAGGCAAGCAAAGAGAGAGGGGGAAGCAGGTTCCCTGCTGAGCAGACAGCCCGATGCGGGGCTCGATCCCAGGACCCTGAGATCATGACCGGAGCTGAAGGCAGAGGCTCAACCCACTGAGCCACCCAGGCATCCCTGATAACTTCTAGTTTTATTAGTGACATGTATTTTAATATCATATAAATTATTTCACAATGTACAAAAAGATAACAAAAACTTTGTTTCCACAAATGATAATGAAAATACAATGGTTCAAAATCTGTGGGACACAACAAAGGCAGTCCTGAGAGGAAAATATATAGCGGTACAAGCCTTTCTCAAGAAACAAGAAAGGTCCCAGGGATACAACCAAACCCTACACCTAAAGGAGCTGGAGTAAGAACAAGAAAGAAACCCTAAGCCCAGCAGGGGAAGAGAAATCATAAAGATCAGAGCAGAAATCAATGAAATAGAAACCAAAAAAACAATAGAACAAATCAACGAAACTAGGAGCTGGTTCTTTGAAAGAATTAATAAGATTGATAAATCCCTGGCCAGACTTATCAAAAAGAAAAGAGAAAGGACCTAAATAAATAAAATCATGAATGAAAGAGGAGAGATCACAACTAACACCAAAGAAATACAAACTATTATAAGAACATAGTATGAGCAACTCTACGCCAACAAATTTGACAATCTGGAAGAAATGGATGCATTCCTAGAAACATATAAACTACCAAAATTGAACCAGGAAGAAATAGAACACCTGAACAGACCCATAACGAGTAAGGAGATTGAAACAGTCATTAAAAATCTCCGAACAAACAAAAGCCCAGGGCCAGACGGCTTTCAGGGGGAATTCTACCAAACATTTAAAGAGGAACTAATTCCTATCCTCCTGAAACTGTTCCAAAAAATAGAAATGGAAGGAAGACTTCCAAACTCATTTTACGAGGCCAGCATCACCTTGATCCCAAAACCAGACAAGGATCCCATCAAAAAAGAGAGCTATAGACCAATATCCTTGATGAACACAGATGCGAAAATTCTCACCAAAATACTAGCCAATAGGATTCAACAGTACATTAAAAGGATTATTCACCACGACCAAGTGGGACTTATTCCAGGGCTGCAAGGTTGGTTCAACATCCACAAATCAGTCAATGTGATAAAACACATCAATAAAAGAAAGAACCAGAACCATATGATACTCTCAATAGATGCTGAAAAAGCATTTGACAAAGTACAGCATCCCTTCCTGATCAAAACTCTTCAAAGTGTAGGGATAGAGGGCACATACCTCAATATCATCAAAGCCATCTATGAAAAACCCACCGCAAATATCATTGTCAATGGAGAAAAACTGAAAGCTTTTCCGCTAAGGTCAGGAACACGGCAGGGATGTCCATTATCACCACTGCTATTCAACATAGTACTAGAAGTCCTAGCCTCAGCAATCAGACAACAAAAGGAAATTAAAGGCATCCAAATAGGCAAAGAAGAAGTCAAATTATCACTCTTCGCAGATGATATGATACTATATGTGGAAAACCCAAAAGGCTCCACTTCCAAACTGCTAGAACTTGTACAGGAATTCAGTCAAGTGTCAGGATATAAAATCAATGCACAGAAACCAGTTGCATTTCTCTACACCAACAACAAGACAGAAGAAAGAGAAATTAAGGAGTCAATCCCATTTACAATTGCACCCCAAACCATAAGATACTTAGGAATAAACCTAACCAAAGAGGCTAAGAATCTCTACTCAGAAAACTATAAAGTACTCATGAAAGAAATTGAGGAAGACACAAAGAAATGGAAAAATGTTCTACGCCCCTGGATTGGAAGAATAAATATTGTGAAAATGTCTATGCTACCTAAAGCAATCTACACATTTAATGCAATTCCTATCAAAGTACCATCCATCTTCTTCAAAGAAATGGAACAAATAATTCTAAAATGTATATGGAACCAGAAAAGACCTCGAATAGCCAAAGGGATATTGAAAAAGAAAGCCAAAGTTGGTGGCATCACAATTCCGGACTTCAAGCTCTATTACAAAGCTGTCATCATCAAGACAGCATGGTACTGGCACAAAAACAGACACATAGACCAATGGAACAGAATAGAGAGCCCAGAAATAGACCCTCAACTCTATGGTCAACTAATCTTTGACAAAGCAGGAAAGAATGTCCAATGGAAAAAAGACAGCCTCTTTAATATGGTGTTGGGAAAATTGGACAGCCTCATGCAGAAGAATGAAATTGGACCATTTCCTTACACCACACACAAAAATAGACTCAAAATGGATGAAGGACCTCAATGTGAGAAAGGAATCCATCAAAATCCTTGAGGAGAACACAGGCAGCAACCTCTTCGACCTCAGCCGCAGCAACATCTTCCTAGAAACATCGCCAAAAGCAAGCGAAGCAAGGGCAAAAATGAACTTTTGCGATTTCATCAAGATCAAAAGCTTTTGCACAGCAAAGGAAACAGTTAACAAAATCAAAAGACAACTGACAGAATGGGAGAAGATATTAGCAAACGACATATCAGATAAAGGACTAGTGTCCAAAAATCTATAAAGAACTTAGCAAACTCAACACCCAAAGAACAAATAATCCAATCAAGAAATGGGCAGAGGACATGAACAGACATTTCTGCAAAGAAGACATCCAGATGGCCAACAGACACATGAAAAAGTGCTCCATATCACTCGGCATCAGGGAAATACAAATCAAAACCACAATGAGATATCACCTCACACCAGTCAGAATGGCTAAAATCAAGTCAGGAAATGACAGATGCTGGCGAGGATGCGGAGAAAGGGGAACCCTCCTACACTGTTGGTGGGAATGCAAGCTGGTGCAACCACTCTGGAAAACAGCATGGAGTTTCCTCAAAATGTTGAAAATAGAACTGCCCTATGACCCAGCAATTGCACTACTCAGTATTTACCCTAAAGATACAAACGTAGTGATCCGAAGTGGCACGTGCACCCGAATGTTTATAGCAGCAATGTCCACGATAGCCAAACTATGGAAAGAGCCTAGATGTCCATCAACAGATGAATGGATAAAGAAGATGTGGTATATATACACAATGGAATACTATGCAGCCATCAAAAGAAATGAAATCTTGCCATTTGCGACAACATGGATGGAACTAGAGCGTATCATGCTTAGTGAAATAAGTCAAGCGGAGAAAGACAACTATCATATGATCTCCCTGATATGAGGAAGTGGTGATGCAATATGGGGGTTTAAGGGGGTAGGAGAAGAATAAATGAAACAAGATGGGATTGGGAGGGAGACAAACCATAAGTGACTCTTAATCTCACAAAACAAACTGAGGGTTGTTGGGGGGAGGGGGCCTGGGAGAAGGGGGGTGGGGTTATGGACATTGGGGGGGGTGTGCTTTGGTGAGTGCTGTGGGATGTGTGGACCTAGCGATTCACGGACCTGTACCCCTGGGGATAAAAATATATGTTTATAAAGAATAAAAAATTAGAAAAAAAAAACTTTGTTTCCAGGAGAATGACAGTCTAAACACTCTGAATAGCCCTTTTGCTAAAGACAGATGTAAGTGTTGAAATTCTCTCTCTCTCTTTCTCTCTCTCCTTCTCTATCCCCACCTCTGTTTGTCTGTCTATCTCTATACACACACATGCACGCATAACTAAGCTGACAAGGAAGTATGAAATCTATAAAACAAAATGAAAGTAGGAGTCGTAGGATATAAATTAAGGCACCTATAGACCTATGGTTTGTGTTTTGTTGGCTTCCCAAAGTATTATGAGGTATAGTTGTTAGGTTTATGGCCTATGTAAGATAAAAACTGGTGTAAGAGATTTATGCATAAAGCTGGGGTCCCAAAGAGTTATACTATCCTTGTAAGACAGAATGAAAAGTACATCCTACAGAATAGGACAGCAAGAAAACTTACCTGCTTCAACTCTGTACTGAAGAACAGCTAAAAATATTTTTTTTTGAAGAGCCAAGAATTCTATCCTGAGAATTTGTAACCATAAGCCAGACCCCAAGTAGGTTTGTAAACTAAGTTCAAGTCACCTGAGTTGACTAAAATACTTCATAATAAAGACTTCAGTTTTGATGTTTGACTAATGACAGCTTTCAAATCCCTCAACTCCCCTTTCCCCTTTTGCCCCACATTTGGGTAAGCTGATTAAAAAATAGTAAAAACCCACCCTGTTCTTTCCCTTGGTGCCAGGGAGAAGTCAAAACCATGCAAACCCAAGCCCTCTAGTGGAACACTTACTCCAGCCCCACCCCTCAACCACATTCTAACTTTCATTCTCTTTTCATTCTAGCCATCAGGACCAACTGGCACCTGCCCTGTTCTCCCCAGAAAGTCTCATGGAGTGACTAATAAATCTTGGCATGTGCTCTTGGTGCACATGGTGTCATCACTGTTGATGTCTGAACAATTTCTTTGGGGGGAGTCCTTCCCTTCCTCCATGGGTTTACTGTAGAACATCCACACTTAAAACTACAGTGAAATTGTAGATTTTTTATTTATTTATTTTATTTTATTTTTTATTTTTTTTCTGGCAGTGGATGCTTTTAGTGGTGTACCAGATCCCTTTTATAGGGCCAGTACACACAGATGCTATAGTTTTGGCTATTAGTAGCTCACATCTATTTCCTTCTGCAAAGAATTGGCCATCATCAAATGAGAATGGCCTTTTCCAGTCAAGAACCATCCCTCAGCCAGTTGTTAACATACTCGGGGTAGGGGGTATTAAGAATTGTGAAGATTGTGAGATTTCATCCTACTTATAAGCTAATAAACTAGCTTGCCACAGTTTTATGAATGCTAGCAAAAGATATAGAATTTCATGGTCAAAGACAAAGGACTTTATCACTCACAATAATAGCAATAGTAGCCAGAGTGTCAGAGCTGGTCCCTGTGCCCCAATTCCCATAAGGCAATGTGAAAAGGGCCAAGTCATACTTATGCATAAAATATATCATGTTATGGGAGAAGGAATCTTGAGCTTGGGGAACAGAATCCTTTATAATGGGCTATAAGCTTACCTTAACTTTGTGCCAGAGGAAGACATTATCTTTATTATATGAACAGAAAATAAACCTGTCCTTCAGTCTAGAGATAGACATTATCTCTAAATTCCAAGGCTGTTCACTATAGAAATAAACAATTTTTAAAAGATAGTCCAGAACAAATATAGTCAGCTCCTCTGCTCATAAGACAGGCAGAAATACAGGAGATCTGTGGATAATTGACTCCAACAGATGGGTTTATTTTACTAATCTATCATTATACATTTTGAATTTTTTTATAATAAAAAAAATCTGCCAATAATCACAATTAATGTAAATGGAGTAAGCTCTCCAATTCAAGAAAGAATGATTATCAGAATGAAAAAAAAAAAAAACCTAGCCATGTAAAATTTATGAGTCATACCTACAATCTGAGGACACATACACACCAAAAAATATGTAACAAAATTATATAGTAACATATGCTAGATGAATACCAATAGAAAATTTGGTATTGCTAAACCAAATAACGGACTGAATGTAAAAAGTATTATGAGAAATAAGAAAAAAGAGTCTACGGCCATACCACCCTGAACGCGCCCAATCTTGTCTGATCTCGGAAGCTAAGCAGAGTCGGGCCTGGTTAGTACTTGGATGAGAAATAAGAAAAAAGAAAGGTTTGGTTTGGCATAAAATAATGTTTCTAAATTTGTATGCTCCCAGAAGCAGTCTTAAAATACCATAAAGCAAATATTGACAGAATTAAAGCAGAAATTAATAAATTCATTATCATGGTAGGAGATTTCAAACACATCTATTTTAGTAATTGAAAGATCTGACAAGCAAAAAAATTTGTAAGCATCTGTACAGTTTCAATAAGACAATCAGCAAGTTTAATTTAATGGACAGTTCCATAATAGTGTATTCAACAAAAGAATAGTATGGAACTATTACCCAACTGTCAGATACTAAACTGAAAAGCCAGTTTCAACAAATTCTAAAAAATTTCTGTCATGCAAATCACATTCTCTGGCTACATGCAACTGTTAGAAATCAAGAACAAAACGATAACTAGAAACATCTGAAACTGTTATAGGTGTTGAACATAACTTTAAATATTTCATGTAATAAAAAGAGAAACTCACAATGGGTATCAGACTTTATTTAGAAATTAGTGATAATGAAATTATTGCATATCCAATCTTAGGTGGTATAACTAAAGCAATTATTAGTTTAAAATTGTATGGGAAATTTTAAGGGAAAAAAAAAGATTATATATTAATGGTACTTTTTGTTCAAGCCAAAAATGAAAGAATTATCCTATTTCCAGGATGCCTGGTGGCTCAGTCAGTTAAGTGTCTGACTCTTGATTTTGGCTCAGGTCATGATCTCAGGGGCTGAAACTGAACCTTGAGTTGGGCTCCACACTGGGCATGAAGACTGCTTAAGATTCTCTTTTTCTGGGGCGCCTGGGTGGCTCAGTGGGTTAAAGCCTCTGCCTTTGGCTCAGGTCATGATCTCAGGGTCCTGGGATCGAGCCCCACATTGGTCTCTCTGCTCAGCAGGGAGCCTGCTTTCTCCCTCTCTCTCTGCCTCCCTCTCTGCCTACTTGTGAACTCTGTCTGTCAAATAAATAAATCTTAAAAAAATTAAAAAAAAAAAGATTCTCTTTCTCCCTCTGCCACCCCCCCAAAAAATCAAAAAGTTATTTTATTTCCTCTACTTCTCTCAGCTTTCACATCCAGTTCACCAGAAACCTCTAAAACTCATGCTGTATCTGTCCAATTTTCTACATTTTCTCTGCAACTACTATGTTCCAAGTCACTCTTCTCTCTTGCCTGTGGTATTTCAACAGCAATGGTTTTCCTGCTCCCTTCTTGCCTTCCTAAATTCCGTTCTCCCTGAAGTAGCCATCATGATCTTTAAAAGCATACATTGGATCACATTGCTCCCATGTGAAAACAGAGTGGCCTGCTCTTTGATTGCAGGACTGGTTCTTTTAATTATTCTCATCTGTTCTAGTTTTCTGTGCTCTAGGTTCTCTCCTCAGAGTCTCACAACACAGTAATCCAGCATCTGGCTGGACTGTGTTCTCATCTATAGGTCAAGGTCCTCTTCTAAGATTATTCATGTGGTTGGCATAAGCTAATTTCTTGCAGGTGTGGAACTGAGGTTCACATTTTTTTGCAGCCTGTTGATTAGAGTTCTCTTAGCATCTAAAGCCTGCCTTCAGGTCTTCCTTATGTGACTCTTTCACAACCAGGGATATTTTTCTGAAGGCAGTAGGATACTCTTTCTCCAACTGATGAAGATGGAAGCTTACACAACATAATGGAATAAAAGGAGTTATGGTGCCATATTTTTGCCATAGAATGTAACCCAATCAGGGGGCACCTATCCCATCATATTTACAGGTCTGCCTACACTCAGAAGCAAAGGAAGTCTACAGGATATGTGTACCAGCCAGTGGGAATCTTTTTTTTTTCTTTGAAGTTTTTATTTAAATTTCAGTTAGTTAACATACAATGTAGTATTGATTTCAGGTGTACAATATATACAAGTGATTCAACACTTCCATACAACACCCAGTGCTCATCACATCAAGTGTACTCCTTAATCCCTATCACTTCTTTTACCCATTCCCCCCTCCCCATCACCTACTTCCCCTCTGGTAACCATCAGTTTGTTCTCTATAGGTAAAGGTCTCTTTCTTGGTTTATCTTCCTGTTTTTATTTTCCCTTTACTTCCGTTTTGTTTCTTAAATTCCGTATATGGGTAAAACCATATGGTATTTGTCTTTTTCTGACTTAGCATAATACTCTTTAGCTCTATCCATATTGTTACAAATGACAAAATTTCATTCTTTTTTATGGCTAATATTCCATTGTGTGTGTGTGTGTGTGTGTACACCACATCTTTTTATCTGTTCATCAGTTGATAAACATTAGGCTATTTCCATATTTTGACTATTTTGTAGATAATGCTGCTATAAACATCAGGTGCATGTATCCCTTTGAATTAATATTTTTGTATTCTTTGGGTAAATACCTAGTAGTGCAATTGCTGGATGATAAGGCAGCTCTATTTTTAATCTTTTGAGGAACCTCCATACTGTTTTTCAGAGTGGCTGCACCAGTTTGCATTTTCAGTGGCAGTGTAAGAGGGTTCCTTCCCGTTTCTCCACATCCTCAGCAATACCTGTTGTTTCTTGTGTCAGTGGGAATCTTTTTTTTTTTTTTTTTAAAGATTTTATTTATTTATTTGACAGACAGAGATTACAAGTAGGAGAGAGGCAGGCAGAGAGAGAGGGGAAAGCAGGCTCCCCGCCAAGCAGAGAGCCCGATGTGGGGCTCGATCCCAGGACCCTGGGATCATGACCTGAGCTGAAGGCAGAGGCTTTAACCCACTGAGCCACCCAGGCGCCCCTGTCAGTGGGAATCTTTTTTTTTTTTTTTTAAAGATTTTATTTATTTATTTGAGAGAGACAGTGAGAGAGAGCATGAGCGAGGAGAAGGTCAGAGAGCGAAGCAGACTCCCCATGGAGCTGGGAGCCTGATGTGGGACTCGATCCCGGGACTCCAGGATCACGCCCTGAGCTGAAGGCAGTCGTCCAACCAACTGCGCCACCCAGGCGTCCCAGTGGGAATCTTGATGTCATCTTAAAATTCTGCTTTCCATCCTATCCTTTTTAAAATCCCTTCTGAATAATTAAAATAGTTATCATTCTATTACCTTTTTAAAATTTTAATAGTTTATTTAGTTTTGTAATTCCTCCTTGGTATCTAATCATCATTAGATAGATCCCTTGCCTGTGGTTTCCACTGCTGTTTTTCCATCTATAGAGCAGAACCTAAAACATGGAAGATAATAATGCTGCATGCATGTGTGGCTACATAATATGATATGATGCTATATATATATATACATATATATATATATGTAATTGTAGGGGAGGAAAACCAATTTTCCCTCTACCTTTCTAGATTCTTGGTGGAGCAACACACCTCTCCCCTTAATACAAGATAGATTAACAGAAGAAAAACAAACAAGTTTAATAACATTAGGGGAATGGAGAAGGGGCTATTAATTGAAGGTTATCAGGAAAAAGTGAACAAGGACAAAGTTGTGATGCAGATTTAAGTGCTGGCCTTCTCCATTGATAGGAGTTTCAAGATATTAGTCATCCTCCTCTTCCTGGTACAGAGAAGGAGACACCCTTACAAATGGAGATTTTTCTTATAAACATAATTTTTTTTTTTTAACAAAAGGTCAACTTCCATTCCTGCAGTCTCAAGAGCTTTGTCTGTATCTGCTCTTTCTCAGAAATAACCAGCTCTAGATAATCCTTTTGCCAGATTTTGCAATGGCATATTTTGTCTTTTCCACCATATATTTGAGGGAAAAACTATCTTTGTCCCTAACTTACAACTTAACACCAAAATGAAATATGGATGAGATATGAGATAAAATGGAAAGGTATAAAGTACATATAATATGAAGTGGAATACACATTCCTTGTAAACTGAGGAGGCATAGCTATGAATGACACAAAATTCAAGACCCATAAACTAAAAAAGTAAAAGACTTAATTAGATGATAATATTTCTTACACTGAGGGCGCCTAGGTGGCTCAGCGGGTTAAAACCTCTGTTTTCAGCTCGGGTCATGATCCCAGGGTCTTGAGATCAAGCCCCACATTGGGCTCTCTGCTCAGCAGGAAGCCTGCTTCCTCCTCTCTCTCTCTGCCTGCCTCTCTGCCTAATTGTGATCTCTGTCAAATAAATAAATAAATAAAATCTTTAAAAAAATATTTCTGTACACTGAAAAGCACCATTAAAAAGTTTTTAAAAAGATAAGCTACAGATTTATAAAATATTAAAGAATATATACCATGTAATTTAATAACAATGATATATAATGAGAATATACAAAATTTTAAGACAGACACACATGTAACAATTTTTATAAATGGACCAAGGTTATTATCAGAAAACTCTCAGAGGAAGAAATGAAAAGGGGCATTACTAATAATCAGGTAAAAAGTGTTATAATTTTCTATCAATGTATTAAATATTATGAGAGTGAGGGGCCATTTTTTTTTCCACCTTCTTATTGGTAAAGGTAAAAACAATAATGTTATTTCACATTGCTAAGAAAAACTTCTTAAATCCAGTCAGTAAGGAGATAAATTGAGACAATATCTCTGAGAAGAAATTAGGCAATCAATAGCAGAATTTCTTTTGATCCATCAGGAGCTTGGAATTAATGAGCATCATTTAAAATTATTGTCTTTTTTTTTTTAAAGATTTTATTTGTTTATTTGACAGACAAAGATCACAAGTAGGCAGAGAGGCAGGCAGAGAGAGGAGGAAGCATGCTCCCTGCTGAGCAGAGAGCCCAATGTGAGGCTCGATCCCAGGCCCCTGGGATCATGACCTGAGCAGAAGGCAGAGGCTTTAACCCACTGAGCCACCCAGGTGCCCCTAAAATTATTGTCTTAATAAATAATTGGAAATGCCAGATTTTTTCTTAATTAAATAATATGCTAAATTAATAAAATGCAACATAACTTATTCACTTAAAATAAATTATTTTAGAATAATTTAATTTATTCAATTAAAATTAAAATGCTGATACCAATTTTTATTTGTTATGGAGTATCAGGCCTTTGAAATATACTTATCTATATATGTA
Source organism: Neogale vison (assembly GCF_020171115.1). Classification (NCBI taxonomy): domain Eukaryota; kingdom Metazoa; phylum Chordata; class Mammalia; order Carnivora; family Mustelidae; genus Neogale; species Neogale vison. The sequence continues at coordinate 91,063,022 of NC_058093.1, read as the reverse complement.
GAATTACATAGATGGACATATACAACTAATTTAATATCCCTCTATCTGAAAGGTAAAAAAGGTTTCTGGACCATTTTATTTTAACTATAACACCTTTGTGTTTTAAAAGAAGAAATGAACAAATAAAGCTCCCTGCCAAAAAGTTCAGGTAACCTGCTCAAAGTTAGTAGCACAGCTAATGAAGAAAAGATTCTTTCTGTATTATATGACGTCGGAAACAAAGTCAGAAGAAAAATTATTTAATTTCCTTACTACCTACAGCCCACAGAGAAGTCCTTGAAACAGGCAGAGTGACATTCTTCTAGGGACTCAGCTGCCTTTGCTAGGGGCAAAAGGCAAGCCTAGTCTACCCCCTACCCCCCGCCAGGATCCAGTAAATCTACTTTAGCATATAAAAATTCATTTAGAAATTTCCTTTATCTCTAAACCCCCAAGACACATGTTGGCAATCACCCCCCAAGCATATGGTCTATCAATATACATTTGAAGGATCTCATGACTAAGGTTTTATTAGGCAATAATAAATGACATTTTCCCAACAACAGCTGGCCCCCCAAGGTCCTGGAAATCTTGCTTCCAAAATTCCTTAGAGACTTATGCTGTCCCAAACCTCTTCCCAACTTGAAACTATATAATGGGCCACTCCTCATGACCCCAGTGCAGATCTTTCTGCCCACGAGTCCTGTCCCTGTGCTTTAATAAAGTCATCTTTTTGCACCAAAGACATCTCAAGAATTTCTTGGCCATCAGCTTCAAACTCTAACATCTTTCCTACATCATTATACACTAATGTTTTCTTTGCTTTTCATTATAACTTTGCAGCTTGTATATTGGAAAACATGTTTGAATGTTAGTTTTAAAGAAGTGATTTTCAACTAGCCACTAAGCCCTTTAAAGTAGCATTTGAATATAAAGCATACAAATTCTCAAAATCAGTCAAACATGGAAATATCAGATATCTAGGATTATATTTGTCTTCGACACAGTAAATTCTCCTCTTCCATCAAAGTTTTCCATAGTGTTTATAGTGAGATTATCTGCAAGTCTTTTGACCTCAGACCTGCAGACTTATGGAATGAATAGGCTAAAGTGGGCTGAGGAGGTTATGATGAAGAAACAAAGCACAGGAAGCACACATGATAGCCTTAAAACATCCAATGTCAATGTAAAGGGCTAGATTACATACAACCCAAGAAACAAAGTGAGCTCATTGTTACAATAGGCACCTATGAAAACACCCCCAGTTTTTCTTTCCATTGGTTCTCAAACTTTTGACTGCATTAGAATCATCTGGAGAGTTGACACATAGATAGCTAAGATCCATCCTCAGAGTTCTGATTTGGAATTGGTAAAGGTAAAAACAGTAATTGCACAGTTTCTCAGATGCTGCTGGTCCAGGACCACACTTGGCAAATCATGCTCTATTCTACTCTTCTAGTTTATTACTTCAGAGTTACAGCTTTCTGAAGTGTTAGTAGAGTCTTTTGCTCAAATTTAGACCCAATAGTTAAAACCAGAAATAGACAAGATTGCGTAAGTCACACTCAAACAAAAACCCTTTGTGCTTATTTCTTATCATACATTGAGGCATCACTGAAGATGTTTTGCAATGACCTAGAACATCCCAACCACCAGACCAGAAGCACCATGGTAAGAACAGAATGCCTAGAAGACCCCTTCCCTGTCCATGATCATGGGATGTACACATACTTATCCTTACCAATGATCACATGCTCCCTGCCTGCTCTCCTGCACATACCCTCTCCCAGCCTTTCTCTAAAACTATAGGTATCCATCTTACTGGCAGAGATGTCAGTTGTTGAGGCTTGAACCTGCTCCCTTCTCTGGTGCCAGGACCTGAAAAAATTACTCCCTTTGTCTTTTCCAAACCCTCATCTCTTGAGTTATTATTGAATTCTCTTGTGATGAATTTATCAAAATTTGTTCAGCAACAGTGTTGGCAAACCCAGCCAAGAGTAGTGCTTCCAATTTGTGCAGCCCTTGGGATTCCCCAGGGTGGAGCAGTTGGCCATAGTAGCATGCCAGGGCTTACTGGTTCCTTTTCTTGAATCTGTAGCTGTGATAGATCATTTCAGCATCAAAAGGATATAGATAGAGTATAGATGTAGATGCAATGTAGATATCAAATTATATAGAGATAGATGTGTAGTTTACCAGCATTCCTCCCACCACAAAATGTCATCTCTACAGGTCAATAAATATTTATTGAGAATTATTCTGAAAGCACTAAGAAAGCTGTGATAGAAACAGAAGATATTATTTCCTACCCTCAGAGAAGCCATATACAGAGAACTTAAGACAATGAATACAAAAGCAAATACATAAAGGAAACAATGCAGTTGTGTAAAAGGTATTTAAGAAGATGAAATACGGCAACATGATAGAAGGTCCCAAGGCCTAGTATATCAAGAATGATTTGCAGGAATGACTCTTGAAAGGGATAGCATTTAAGCTGAGAAAAGAAAAAAATAAATAAGACTCAAAACTAAAAAAAAAAAAACTCTCGTTAATAATATGGAGAAAAGAGTATTCTAAACAGAAGAAATAGAAAATTCAAAGCCCTGCATAGAACTGAGATTGGAGAAATGATAGGTAAGAAAGTAAAAAGTTTATATCTTGGACTTTGAATGGGAATAGAAAATAAGGGTATGATTTTGTCCACTTCTGAATCCCCAAGCCTAGACCAGGGCTTGGCACACAGAAAATGCTCAATATGCTTCTTTGCTTGCTTGTTTGTATTTTAAGAAATAACTATATTAATGATTAATTGAACCAATGAATAAGTTTTGGATATGGATTTCAGTGAATGATATCCCACATGCAAATAGAGCTATCATTATTTTTTTAATTTTTTTTAAAGGTTTTATTTATTTTATTTGACAGACAGAGATCACAAGTAGGCAGTGAGGCAGGCAGAGAGAGAGGGAGGAGGAAGCAGGCTCCCTGCTGAGCAGAGAGCCTGATGCGGGGCTGGATCCCAGGACCCTGGGATCATGACCTGAGCCGAAAGCAGAGGCTTTAACCCACTGAGCCACCCAGGCACCCCAGAGCTATCATTATTTTTTATAGCTTGTGTTTAATATCCCAAAGGACAGAACAAATTGTCAACTTTTATTCTCAAATTCCTCCTATAAGTAAGATTCAAAGGACAATTTGTTATTATAATTAAAACTATATTATAGAAAATGAAAATTTAACATGGTTTTGACTTTGAAAAGTGCAAGGAATCTGTGAGCCACAAGAATACTGCAGAGATAAAAATATTTCTAAAAATATTGACAGGTCTGCATTTACTTTCAGTGCTTGAGACTGTACTATGGTGATAAGATGAAAAGTACAAAATGTTTACAGCCTTCTCTTTGACCAACATGGGAAAAGGTGAAAAATAAAGTATCATATAAACTGAGACTATTTTTGTTATATCTATGAGTAATGGTAAACTTTGGTTCATTTTCTCTTCATATTTTTTTTTAAAGATTTTACTAATGTATCTGAGAGAGTGAGAGAGAAAGAACACAAGCAAGGGGTACAGAAGGCAAAGAGATAGAAATAAGCAGACTCCCTGGTGAGCAGGGAGCCCAAGTGGGCCTCCATCCCAGGACCTGGGGGTAATGACCCCAGCCAAAGGTAGATGCTTAACCAACTGAGCCATCTAGACGCCCCTTCTTTTCATGTTTTCATTACTACTAAGTAACTTAATACACAATATTCAAAGTGTTTTGCTCTTATATATACATTAAGAGCAAGAATTAAAATTTTAAAACAAATCTCCTCATGTAGTTGTTATCTGATTGGGTGAATAGCTATTATTTGTTTTATGTTTTCTTTTTTAATTATAAAAATATCACATCCTACATAAAAAAGTCAAATTCATAAACAGATACAATAGAAAGTAAAAAACAAACCAAAAAACCAACCTTCACAACTTTTCACCTTCCTGCCTCACCACAACAGTTTAGCAGATAATATTCTACCTCTCTCTATGAATCTTTATATTATATATTAAATATCTGCATTTAACTATATATATATATATATATATATATATATATATATATATATATCCCATGCAGTGATAACCAAAAGAGAACTGGAATGATTATATTTACATTGCACAAAATAGACTTTAAGTCAGAAACTCTCAGAAAAGACAAAAAAGAGCATAACATAGGGGCACCTGGATAGCTCAGTCATTAGACATCTGCCTTGGGGCGCCTGGGTGGCTCAGTGGGTTAAGCCGCTGCCTTCGGCTCAGGTCATGATCTCAGGGTCCTGGGATCAAGTCCCGCATCGGGCTCTCTGCTCTGCAGGGAGCCTGCTTCCTCCTCTCCCTCTCTCTGCCTGCCTGTCTGCTGTCTGCCTGCTTGTGATCTCTGTCTGTCAAATAAATAAATAAAATCTTTAAAAAAAAAAAAGACATCTGCCTTTAGCTCAGGTTGTGATCCCAGAGTCCTGGGATGGAGCCCCAAATTGGGCTCCCTGCTTTCAGGGAGCCTGCTTCTCCCTCTCCAGCTCCCCTGTGCTTATGTTCCCTCTCTCTCTCTCTCTCTCTCTCATAAATAAATAAAATCTTAAAAAAAAAAAAGAAAAGGTCATAACATAATGGTAAAGAGGTCAATTAATCAAGAGGATATAACAATTGTAAATATATAAGCACCCAACATTGGAGCTCCTAAATATATTAAGCAACTATTAACAACATTGAAGGGGAATAAAAAACTATACAACAATATTCCACTTTCAACACAGAATACATCATCCAGACAGAAAACCAATATGGAAACCGTGGACTTGAATAATACTATAAAGCAAATGAAGCTAATAGACATTAACAGAATGAAGGCTAAAAGTCATCTAGTCATTGCAATGGCTGTAGGAAAATCTTTTGAAAAATACTCTTTCATGATAAAAAACATTTAACAAAGTAGGAATAGAAGAAAAAAATAACTCAGCAGAATGCAGTTATATATGACAAACTCATAGCTAACATAAAACCCAGTGATAAAAAGCAGAAAGTTTTTTCTTTAAGATCAAGAACAAGACAAGAATCCCCACCCTCACCATTCCTCTTCAACAAAGTACAGGAAGTCTTAGCCAGAGCAATTAGATAAGAGAAAGAAATTACAGGCATCCAAATTGGAAAGGAAAAAAGTGCAAGTGTTTTTATTTACAGTTTACGTATCTTAAGTACAGAATATCTTAAGGATGCCACTAAATAACTGTTTAAACCAATAAATTAAGTAAAGTTGCAAGATACAACATCAACATACAGAAATCCATTGCATTTCTATGCATTAACAATAAACTATCAAAAAATTAAGTAAGCAATTCCATTTACAATAGCATCAAAAAGAACAAAATACTTAAGGATAAATTTAAGCATGGAGGTAAAAGTCCTGTACACTGAAAACTATGAGATATTGATGAAAGAAAATGAAGAAGATGCAAACAAATGTAATGATACTCTGTTTTTATGGATTGGAAGAGTTAATATTAAATTGTACATACTATATTTTGGGGATTGAATACAATTCCAATTAAAATTCCAAAGGTATTTTTCACAGAAATAGAAAAAAAAAATCACAGTTTTTTTACAAAATGACAAAGGTCCAAAATAGCCAAAGCAGTTTTGAACAAGAAAAACAAAACTGTAGGCATCGTACTTTCTGACTTCACATTATATTACAAAGCTACAGTAACCAAAGCAGTAAGGGACTAAAATCAAAACGACATATAGACCAATAGAACAGAGAGCCCAGAGATTAATCCACATATTTACAGTCAACAGATCTTAGACAAGGGTGCCAGGAACATACAATAAAAGATGCATGGTTTTCAGGTGCCTGGGTAGCTCAGGCAGTTAAGCGTCCAACTCTGTTCTTGACTTAGGCTATGATCTCAGGATCCTTGGGCTCAAGCCCCACATCAGGAGATTGCTTGAGATTCTCTCCCTCTCCCTGTGCCTCCCACTCCCACAGCTCTCTCTCATTCTGTCTCAAATAAAAAAAATTAAAAAATAAATAGAAGGACAGTCTGTCAATAAATGGTCATTGCAGAAACTGGTTATCCATATCTGGAAAAATAAATAAACTATCATACATGTACAAAAAATTCACACCATATACAAAAATTAACTCAAAATAAATCAAAGATTTAAATGTCAGACATGAATATGCAGAACTACTATAATAAAACAGAAAAATTTCTTGACATTGGGGAGTCATTTTTGGATATGAAACTAAAAGCACTGGTAATAAAAGCAAAAATAGACAAATGGAATTGCATAAAACTAAAAAATTTAGCACAGCAAAAGAAGCATTCAACTTGTGAAAGAGATCACCTACAAAATGAAGGAAAATATTTGCAAACCACACATCTGATATATAAGGAACTCATGGTTCTCAATATCAAAAAGCAAATTACCTGATTAAAAAGGACTTTATTGGGTGCCTGGGTGGCTAGTGGCTTAAGCCTCTGCCTTCAGCTTGGGTCATGGTCTCAGGGTCCTGGGATAGAGGCCCGTGGCCTGTGTCAGGCTCTCTGCTCAGCAGGGAGCCTGCTCCCCCCCCACCCCGCCTGCTTCTCTGCCTACTTGTGACCTCTCTCTTTCTCTCTCTGTCAAATAAATAAATAATTAAATCTTAAAAAAAAAAAAGGACTTTATTTATCTAAAGAAGGCATATGAATGGAATGGGCACATGAAAAAGTGCTCGACATCATTAATCATCAAAGAAATGCAAACCAAAATCAGAATTATACATTACCTCATACCTGTTAAGATGGCTTTTATTGAAAAGACAAAAGATAACAAGTGTCTGTAAAGATGTGGGAAAAAGAGAACCCTTGTATACTGTTTGTTGGAATATAAATTAGTACAGCCATTATGGAAAGCAGTATCAAACTGCATCAAAAAATTAAAAATGAAACTGTTATATGACCCAGCCATCCCATTTTTGGGTATGTATCCAAAGAAAATGAAATTGGTATCTTCAAGAGATATCTGCACTTTCACGTTCACTGCTGCATTATTCACAATGGCCAACATATGGAAACAATTTAAGTGTCTGTTGACAGATGAATGAATAAGGAAAATGTGGTAAATAGGTACGCTGGACTAGTACTCATTCTTAAGAAAAGGAAGTAAGTAAACTCTGCCATTTGCTGCAACTTGGATAAACCCAGAAGACATTGTGCTAAATGAAATAAGCCAGATACAGAAAGACAGATATTTCATGATCTCACTAATATGTGGATTCTAAAATGTCTAACTCATTTAGAGTTAGAGAGTAGAACAGAGAGTAGAACTGTATTAACCAAGGGTTGGAAGGTGGGGGAAATGGGAAGATGTTGGTCAAAGGAGACAAAATTTCTGTTATGCAGGATGAATATATTCTGGAGAGCTAACATACAGCATGATGACTAGTTTTTAATGCTGGATTGTGTACTTGAATTTTCTAAGAGAGTACATCTTAAGTATTCTCACAACACACAAAAGAATGTGGTAATTATGTAAGGTAATGGATATGTAAATTAGCTGGATTGTGGCATTTTTCAAAGAAATAGAGAAAAAGGTGTATATTAAAACATCACATTGTGCCCCTTAAACATGCAATTTTTGTTTGTCAGTTATACCTCAACAAAACTGGTAGGAATAAAACATACAGTGCAAAAATATATATATTAAATGTGTGTATATTTCTAAGTACACATATATTTTTTATGTTCTATCACCTACATTTAAAAAAATCTAAAAAAAAGCCTATTAGGCCTGGGGAAGGATAATAATAATATATAAAAAGGTGACTCTCATACAGATAAAATAATAACACTTATTATAAAGTTTATTTAACTCTATTAATGAGGGGACTGGTAAGATGTTAATGACCCATTCAAAGGAGAATCCAAAGAAAACACACATTTATATATCAGAAACATTGAAGGAATATGCAAATAGAGGCAAAATTGGCTTCTTTCACATTGGGAGAGGGAAGTAAATTGAACCTCTACAGGACAGAATTAGCATATCTATAAACAAGATTTTGCATTGTTATCAATTATCTATAATTTAGAGTTTTAAAATAGCTCAAAAGCAATATAATGCTAGAATTGAATAACCAAGATGTGTGAGCTCTAACAATGCATAATTTTCCATTGAAGCACAAATTTCCCCCTACAAAACAAGTAGAGAAAAGCATTACGCATACCAGTTAAATCTTTTTCAGACAACTTCTAATAGGTTATCCATGGAAACAACTAGAAATGTTCCTTTATGTTTCAAAACTTTTTATGTAAAATTCCACACACAACTACGTATATGCACACACATATATTCCTTCTAGGATGTAGCATGTATAACATGCAGCATGTTATTGCTACATGCCCCTGGAATTGAACACAGTAAACTGAAGCTCAGAGACTTGCAGAATATAATCTGTGATGCTAAGGTTGTAGATCTAGAATTCACCTTCCCCCCCAAACTGCACCATTTTCTTCTACTTCTGAATATTCTGAATTTAGGACTGGTGTGGAACTACACACAGTCCTGTGAGAATAGTGGTTTTCTAAACTGCTGATCAATGAGATCAGATCTGAAAGTTGTCTACACTATTCTTTGTAGGTTCTATGCCTGCTTAAAGAAAAAAAAAAAAAAAAGTATTAAAAAAAGTAGGAAATGAAATGAATATAACCATGTCAAGAACACCTCACCTGTCTCAAGTGACATTCTCTTTTCTAAATAGGAATATTGACCTTCACCAAAACCTTTTTCTGCTTACTTGTTAGATCTACTGTCTAAATATAGCCTAAGCCTAGCCATTTTTCCAGAATCTGCGGGAGTTGCCTTCTGCCACATCTAACTTTGAAATGATAATCCTTTGACAGCCCTTCTGTTAGTTGTTTAGTCTTTACATTCTGATGCACCCAAATTTGCAGTCATCCAGGTGGAATCAAAATCTGGAAGTGATTTATCACTTTGAAGAAACTAGACACATTCTTTCATAGTCCTTTCTTTTTTTCCTCCCCCTTCCCTAATTTCTACCCCGAGAGACAAAGAAATGTATAAACTTGACAAACAATAAATCAGTAAATGAATCAGTATCTCAGATAGAAAGAGTTTAGACTGAAAGACAAAAAAGTTCAAAAAAGAAACAACCTGATTAGTTTCATTAGCATTTCAATAGAATGTGGGCCTTCAGAAGAGGGTGGAGTAAGATTCCACCAAGTGTCATTGAAAATGAATGCTTTGGAACTCTTGACAAGCTGGGGAAGAAGGTAATCATTTTACTTAATTTGTTTTTAGGTTCACTCATTTATAAGAACTAACAGTTCCATTGCTCTTGGCAAAATGCAACTGTGATTGCAGCTTTTCTATTCACTGCACTGGAAATATCAGTGAGTGTCTCCAACTGGGAGTGAGATATTGGCAGTATATCCACATATTATGTGCTTATCCATATTATTTTTCTCTTCTACCCTTTGGTAGTCGAATTTTGATATACTTTAAAAAATTGTAAATAATACAATCAACCAAATCATTGTCTTATAAGAGTATAGATACAAATAAATATATTAATTCAGCAACCCATAGTCTGCTGAGTTGTACTAATCACACCAATGGGTGTTTAATGTGGTTAATTTCAAACACAGCAGGATTTAACTATGTATATGCTCTGATGCTATACAATTCTGAGTAAGAAGGCATTTGAGCATGAAAATAACAAATTATATGTTCCGTGTATTATATATAGTTTCTTTTCCCCAAATAGCTCTCCTAAGTCTTGCATGATAGTTAAATAATTAAACACTAGGTTAATTGTTTATATACAGGAGTTGAGAATTGATTTCCATTCACACTGACACAAACCCATGAATACTGTATCTTTTTGATAGTATCTTTTTTGAATTTTAAACATCTTGAATTTGTTTTTCTTTGCTGAAAAGGAAAGTACATGAATTCGCCTTACTAGGACTACTGCACATTTTTTTTCTCTTGAGAGTTGGGAGAATAATCTAAAAGGATCAAAATGGAGTCATGGAATCATGCAGAGGCAGCACATGGATGTTATATTCTTGTTCTTGTTTCTCAACTCTGAGCTCGTTGGATAAGGACCAAGACTAATAATGTAAGACAAAAGAAAAATCAGTAATGACATAGTAATAGGCAGTAATTTAGTATTAATATAATATAATCTTAGATTGAAGGGGTTATCTCATTTTTAATTATCTTATTTAGAGTCTATATATGATGTAGTAGGAATTACATAAAAATGTCTATGTACAATAACTGGAAGATGGTGAACAAAAAAAATACGTGAAAAAATAAAAGTTATGAGTAATTTAAACACTTTAATTTATTGTGTTCTAATGAAAATAATATTTTAAATCTGATTAAAGTAGTTCCATCATCTTTAAGATATGCATATCAGCAATGGTTAATATTAAAATTTAGCAATTAGGGGTGCCTGGGTAGCTCAGTGGGTTAAACTTCTGCCTTCAGCCCAGGTCATGATCTCAGGGTCCTGGGATCGAGCCCTGCATCGGGCTCTCTGCTCAGCAGGGAGCCTGCTTCCCCCTCTCTCTCTGCCTGCCTCTCTGCCTACTTATGATCTCTCTTTTTCTCTGTGTCAAATAAGTAAATAAAACTTTTAAAAATTAAAAAAAATAAAATTTAGCAATTATGTCATCAGTATCTAGTGTACATGTAGTATTATTCTTAGACTTATAGAGAAAATATAGTATAAAATGCCTGCCATAAAATATATCCCAGTTTAGCTTAGAGAACAAAAACTTACTTTGGACTGTAACTAAGAATGCTACAAAAGACTAATTCCTTTTCCAGTTCTCAATCAATTCGCAGTGGTGATGTGTAGCTGATGTTCACAAGCTATTGGATGTCTTTGTATCACCAAAATAAGAAGAACCATAATGTAGCTACTATTTAGGAAATACTTGTTATATGCCAGGCACTGAGTTAATCATTTCACATTCCTTATTTAACACAATTAACTTTTGAGTTATTTTCCTATACCTTTTAACAAATAATGAAAATTGCAGAGTTGAAGCACATTTCTCAAAGTCTCAAGGGTACTATACATTAGAAGAAGGATGTAAATACCGTTCTATTTGTGCCCACTCCCCGTGCTTTTTAGCACTCCATAAAGCCCCTTCTACAGAGGATGTATGATCCTGGCATGGAGTGTGACTCAGGGGGAGGACAGAGGGAAGACATAACTGAAAGAAATTAGGGTGGCTGAGTGGGCTGAGATAAATGAAAACATGATACTCAAGCCACAGAAGACCTTTTGCTCATATGAGCTAAATTCTACACAAACAGAAAGATAACTTGATGGGAAAAATAAATAAACAGCTTACATTATTTTCGAAACACAGTATGCTCAGAGTTGACTAATATTAATAATGTGTTCTTTCTGGCAGTGCAGTTTATCTTAGGTGTCATCAAATGAGGGAAATAACAGAATCAGGACCTTAGATCTTGGCAGAAATTTAGGAGAACCAGCTAAGTAAGGTCACAGTGGGCCTGCAGGCTCCAGCCTGACCTTTTGGGTCTGATTTTGATAAAACTGAGTCATTTTACAGGTTGAATATTTCCTTACTTCCTAAGCCTTTAGTATGTCAATAACCCTAATAAAAAACAAGATTATCATAATGACTGATTACATGCTTCTCACACCCGGTCCATACATGCCTAGTCCTGCCTATTTTCACCTTTATCAGAGATCTACTCCTCATTAATAACATACAGAGACTTAAATGTTTATAAACAAATTCAAGTGAAATCTGAAATTTTCTTTAAAATACTCCAGGAAAAAGTCGGAGTGGCCTAGATGAAACAAAAATGAAAAATTGTTGATAGTATTGAAGTTGTATAAGACTACAGGAAGGTTCTTTACAATACTCTCCCCAGCTTTATTTCCCGAATAAAAATAAACAGAAAACAGAAAAATGTAGAAAGGCAAACGTAGAAGTCAAATCAAGATCTTTATTGATACCAATATAAAGATCTTCATTCTGAACAGACCATGGTTAGGTTACTTTTGAACTGTTTTGTGGGGGTGGGTCTGTGTATACATAGTTGTACTTTTGAATATGCACCATGCTTAATCAGTCTGTTAAAAAACAGAATTCCTTTCCTGGTACTTGTATTCCCTCTTGTGTGCTCACTTTTGTAGAAATAATATTCTCCCCTTTATTTGACACTTTGATACTAAAATTTCACATTATGAATAAAGCAATACATTGGGGAGAATTGAGCTGTGTTTCAGAAACAAGACTGTAAGTCCTCTGTAAGCTATTTTCTCAACAGTCTTAAGTTGAGGAGGATTTAAGGATTTATTCTGCCTTTCAGCGTTAGCTTCATAAATACTTGCCTGTTCTTTTTATAAGTAAAGAAAGGAATCCTTTACGTGGAAACACAGCACGTGGAATGCCCTAGATTCTGCAAAACATTTAGAAGAAATACAGCAATTCTGTCCCTGAAGCTTGTCATTTTAAGGTTAGACAGTTCAAGCAATTCAGTTTCAGATTTCTTCAATTAGTAAAAGGGGAATTTTCTGAAAATGTCTTGGTATGAAACAACTCAGTTTAAAGTTAAAAATAAAAGAAACTGAAAGGCTTAGGAGGAGAGGCAGTGACAAGAGTATTTATTTAAAGTGAGGGCTATAGGGGCCCCTGGGTGGCTCAGTGGGTTAAGCCTCTGCCTTCGGATCAGGTCATGATCTCAGGGTCCTGGGGTCGAGCCCCACATCAGGCTCTCTGTTAAGCAGGAAGCCTGCTTCCCCCTCTCTCTCTGCCTGCCTCTCTGCCTACTTGTGATCTCTCTCTCTGTCAAATAAATAAAATCTTTAAAAAAAAATAAATAAAGTGAGGGCTATAAACAATAAACAAATGACAACTAGGGCAGAATGATAGATGATCTAGAATGAAAAAAAGTGATGGAAAGCTGGCAGGTAGGTATTGGGCAAGCTTACCTACCTACTGCTCCCACTGTAGGAAAGAAAAACAGTGGGAGACTGGGCTGATAAGGCAGAGGCATGCCCTTCTCCAGCTCATCAGTGCACTGTGCACTGACGTGACCCAGTGTTGGTAATGGTTATCTTCAAATGATTTTTTATATGCAAAGGAATAAATCACTAAACTCTACCTAGAAACTAATAATATACCATATATTAACTGACTTGAATTTAAATAAAAAATAAAATTAAATTAAATGATTTTTTTTAAATGGAATTTTAAAAAACGAGATTTGGAAACTCTGTGTATGTATGTGTGTGTACATGTGCATGCGTATATGCTCATGTGTGTACTTTCCAATTAGCACAAATAAATCATGCTTTATAAATATCTCAGTAAAAACTGAGCCTTAAAATTGTCAGTGATAATTTTTATAGCAATTTATTTGTATCAATAATAATATATATTACAGAGTTTCCATACTTCTCCTAAAAGACTTTGGTTCTACCAACAGTATTCAAGAGGCCTGAGTTGCTCTAATAACCTATTTTCAATGGGTAGGAGATTTAACGAATCAAATGATATTTAATTGAAAATGGATACTATTTTTTAAACCAAGTACCAAGTAGAATAAAAATGATTCAGTATTTTTTCTTATATTTCTTTTACAAATTTTTTTTCATCTATGTAGAATTTTACATTGTTCCAAATCCCTGTAAGCTGGTCATTAAAACAATAATAAAGGAGAAATGAAAATAAATATGAAGATTTATATATCACAGAAAAAAATAAATCTTTTATATAGGCCTCACTAATTATACTTGTATGTTTTGAGTTTTTCTAAGTAGCCAAATTATAAAAGTATGTGAGCTTGAGGTAAATGAAGCTAATATATAATCAATCCATGTAAAATAATTCAGTGATAATAAATATGAAGAGAAAAAAAGAAAAGAAAAATTCTAGGCAGATCTTTGGTTTTGTGAGTTTATGAGGGTTTGGACTTTATAAAAAAAAATTTAACTTTTTAATTTTTTTTAAATGTACTCCAGTGATTGGTTGGCAAGGTATATCAAGAGACAAGAAATGGTTCCAATTATCAGTGTAGAATGCCAATCACATTTCATTTTTAATCCACCACACCAAGAAATACAACACATTAGCCACAACATCTGAAGATAAATTGCTATTTCAATTTACTGAATTAAGTTTCTGCCTCTGAGTAATTAAAAGTTTTGAACTTTAAAGAGCTTTATTTGAACACTATGCTATATCCTTTTCTTTTTTAATTTTTTTTTTTTAGAGACTTTATTTATTTATTTGACAGAGAGAGATCACAAGTAGGCAGAGAGGCAGGCAGAGAGAGAGGAGGAAGCAGGCACCCTGCCAGGCAGAGAGCCCAATGTGGGACTCAATCCCAGGACCCTGAAATCATGACCCAAGGCGAAGGCAGAGGCTTAACCCACTGAGTCACCCAGGCACCCTCTTTTTTAACTTTTAATTTAGGTTCCTAAGTCTCTATCAAGTATCATTTGAATCACTGTTCAGTATTTTCTGGTTTAACCTTCTTTCTAGAAGAGGATTATGTGAAGTTAATAATATAATTGCATCATCCTAATTGGTGTGGATAAATTATACATCAATTGTGCAATTTTTTTAGTATCTAGAATTCATTTGATATCATTAGAATTCAATTATTTAATTGCTAATTGGAATTAAATCAGATTATTTGGGTCTTAAGATGATATAAGGTAAATACTTTGTGGAAAATGAAGTCAGTATTGTTTCCATACTTTAAGTATTTATAATATAATGGGCATATCATATAAGAATGAAGTGAGTCAGGACTGTAAAGGAAAAAGGACAGAGTGCAACAGAAACCTCTATATCATTAGCTTCCATAACCAAAATCCTAACATCCCTTTCCAGTCACTGACTGGGAAGGCACTGCATATTTTTTCATGAGCCTATATTCAAAACCATTTTAAATTTGCCTTACTTACCTTCCCAGCCACAAAAATAAATCAAATTTATTTATGTAGAGTGATACATGGTTTCTGACCAAAATTTTATGTTTAATGAGGCTCATTATTCACCAGGATGGCATCCGAATTTTTGGCTATTTCAAAAAAGAAATTCATTCTCAAACAAGGAAGATTTGCTTGCCTCAAGGATATTATAGTGATTGTGTCTCAGGTTTTAGAAGAAATGGATGTAAAAAATGAGAATAAAAATGACATCCTTTAAATTATGTAATTCTCAGGTACTCAACTTTATCTTGGGTATAACAAATTGGATAGATGGATATTAGAGAGTTTGTTGAAATTTCAGAGATTATTTTATCCTCTTGAACATCACAAAATAGTATCCTACACAGAGTTGATGCTTAAAAAACTAAATTACTTGTCATAGTCAAAATAATATTTGGTGAGCCATTTGATTTTTGGAACTCCAAAGTGGCAAGCGTGGAAAATTCTGACTTGTTTCACAGTAATCTAAAGTTGTGACCTTCCTATTCTTGGTCTCATATTTGTGTACTTGAACACACATACACATACAAAAGTAAGGTCGTTGCAAGAATCATTCTTTACCTTTAATGAAAGTTCTCAGTGGTATACCAAGTACAGCTAAAATGACATTAATGGATTTGACAAAAATATATAATCAGAATTGTTATTTAGTCACCTGAATTTACTTTAGAATGATGTTGGTTAAGATACGAAATTATTCTCCAACCTACATCCTCTATACTCTCTTTCAAGACTTAAAAGGACATATTTGGCTATATGCTTTAATTAACACCATAGAATTAACTTCTTTTTGGTGTAGTGCTCCCAAAATTTAAGGAAAATTTCCTTGGTAAAATATTTTGTGGATGGATGTTGTCACCCTTGATGGATCAAATGCAATTGATTGGATGGATATAATAAATTATTTGCAATAGAGTGACAGTCTGTTTCTATACCTAAAATTGTATTAGGACTTGATAAAAAATAAAACTTAGAGGTAATAGATTATTACCCAGACAACTAAATAAGGAAATAGAGATTATAATTAACTCACAATCTAATTAAATTACGATGCCAAAAAATAAATTTGATTTTGTTATCAATTATTTTCATAGTGTAATAATATGTGTTTTTTATATTTTTTGAAATGAAAGCTGATTTTTTTAACTCAAAGTGGTCAGCTGTTTTCTAACCATAACTTTATATGACTGAAATTATTGTTTTGAAATTTTCAGCTTTTCACTAAAACAAATAAACTTCTGTAATGAAAAAGTAAAATAGTTTCACTGTAATTATAGCCCATGGTACATATCGTAGCAAAGAGTTTTTACATTAAGTAAAGTTACCCTAATTTTTTAGTTTATATAAAATTGCCACAAAACATAAGCTGTACTTTAAAATGCAAATGTGTATGTACATTTCAGTTAAAGCTGCATTATAATAGTCATTCATCCAAATGTTGTACCAGGTTGAATACAGTCTCTGTCCTCCAGGAATTTAGATGTAAGCTTCAAAAGGCATTATTTTCATATTCTAAATGCTGTATGGGGTGAGGGGGTGGGCGCCTGGCTGGCTCAGTGGGTTAAAGCCTCTGCCTTCAGCTCAGGTCATGAACCCAGGGTGCTGGGTCCTGGGATCGAGCCTGGCATGGGGCTCACTGCTCAGCAAGGAGCCTGTTTGCCTTCCTTTCTCTCTCTGACTGCCTGTCTGCCTAGTTGTGATCTCTGTCTGTCAAATAAATAAACAAAATATTTTTTAAAAATGCTGTATCAGGGGAAGAAGCACTTCACCCAAGTACCCAAATCATAACCCGCAAATGTTCTCCACCCTTCTATTGAATGTCTCCAGTCTTTATATCCATATGAGAAGCATATCTGCTGTAAAACTAATGAAGCTTATACTCCAGTGGCCCTGTCACTTTTTTGGTCTCTACTAAGACCTTGGAATGGGCTACAGACCTACTGAGGGGAAGAGATTACAGATTTGTGTTAGGCTCAAATAAAAATTAATTAACTTTAATTAATTGATCGATAAAAGGAAAAATCACATTTTTCTAAAATTTTGTGATGTTTGTGGTATCCATCACTTTATAAAACAGTTTTTTATTTGTTTCTAATTTGTTTCTCATTCTAAATATTTCCTTATTCACTTCTGTATTTGTAATTTGGTACTTTTTTTATACAGATTTATAAGTTATACATACTTCAGAGCTAATAAAATCTGGTTCCATTTCTTTCTCTTCTTTTTATATTTTCTCTCTTTTTTTAAAGATATTATTTATTGCAGAGAGAGAGCAGGAGGGACAGAAGGAGAGTGCGAGAAAATCTCCAACAAACTCTGCACTGATTATGGAGCCCACAGCAGGGCTCCATCTCAGGATCCCTAGATCATGACCTGAGTTAAAAATCAGGAGTCAGACACTTAACTGACTAAGCCGTCCAGAAGCCCCTGATTCCATTTATTTTAAAAGATTTATTTATTTATTTATTTTTAGAAAGACAGAGTGTCGGGAGGGGCAGAGGGAGAAAATCTTCAGACTCTCCACTGAGAGTGGAGCCTGACATGGGGTTCAATTTCATGACCCATGAAATCATGATCTGAGTGGAAACCAAGAGTCAACACGTAGCCCTCTGAGCCACCCAGGTGCCCCTCCATTTCTCAATACTTTTATCCAACCCTCTTTACTTCATCCTAGATTTTGAAAATTTTCCTCTTCTGACTTCTATTGTTTTCAGTATCGCTCATCTCTGATTCAACCTTTTTTTAAAAATTGTAACTATGAAATTGTTTCTAAATTGCATACCTAGGAGCTTGATTTATTTTTTAATAAATTTAATAATTTATTTTTTAATAATTTTAATAACGAATAATTTTCCATTGAACATAGGATAGGGTATATCCATTATATGTTTAGGTATGTTACAGTTTCCTATTGTTGCTCTTACAAATTACTGCAAATTTATTGGCTTAAACCCACACAAATTTATTATCTTATAGTTTCTAAAGTTCAAAAAGTCCTAAAATCAAGATGTCCAGAGTGTCTTTTAGAGGCTTTTGAGGCTGTTTCCTCACCTTTACATCTTCTGGAGGGTACCTGCATTTCTTAACTCATGGTGCCTCCCTCCATCTTCAAACCCAGTAGCAGCATCTTCAAGTTTCTCTCCTTCCTGACTTGTTTCCCTCTTCATGTTTCCTCTGATTCTGACTCTACTGCCTCCTCTTCCCCTCATAAACCATTGCAATTACACTAAGCCCACCCACAGGATAGTCTCTCATCTCAAGACTGTTAAATTCATCACATCTGCAAAGTCCCTTTTGCCACGTAAGCTTCTCTGGCTCTGGGAATTATGACATGGATACCTATTTTGTCTACCATAATTTGGTCTACCATATATGACATATTTTGCCTTTTAATTAGCACCATTTTACCTTTGTAATTCTTTCTTAAAATTCTGAATCCAGACTCTGATCTTAGACTCTAGACCTGTGCTATTAATTGTTCACCACTATGCCATTATGTCTGTAGTTCTTCACAATACTTTTTCCTAAAACACCAGGGAGTTTCATAACCCTACATTTTACTCCACAGCTCTCTGCCTTCTTGCCTTCATTTAAGACTCAGCTTTCCCTCATGATCACCTCTCTGACTCTTGTTTCAAATCTTCTTACCCCTTCAGAATTTTCCATGCCCTCCACTATATGCACTGTATGATCATCTCTGAACATTTAGTTACCTGCATGTCTCCCTTTATAAGATCTTAAGCCCTCTGAGGAAAAAGGTCATGTTTTTAGCATTGTATTTCCTGAGAACCTTCTGCCATAACTGAGACACAGAAGATACTTAATAAATGATGATTGAATAAATAAATTGAAATGCAAAGTATAGTTAGGTGGGAGCGATAAACCCTGCTTAGGAGGGCAAGGTCACAAAAGGGTAAAACAACACAGTTTATTTGAGAATCATGAGAATTTCAGCATGGCTGGAATTAGTATTAAATGGGCATGAGCAACAGGAAGGAGGTAGAAAGACAGGGAAGAGGCAAGTCACAGGAAGCTGTATCAAACAATAGGGACCGGACTTTATCCAGAGGCTCTGGGAGTATAATGGCAGAATTTAATCATGAAATGGATATTAAGTTTGTATCCTAAAGGATTTTTTTAATAACTGATTTCAAAACCTTATGTAATTATTCTTTCTCTTCCAATTCGTGTGGTAGGATTAAAAGTTATCCAAATTACATCTTTAGTCATCAGTTCTACCACAAAATAGCTCAGTTTCAGTACCTCCATTCTGGTAACTCCATAAATCACCAACTTTTGACATTCTGAGGACCTTGGTTTCCTCAGTTCAGCTCATCAAGAGGGAAGAGAACATGCTTTTTTTGTTTGTTTGTTTTTAACCTGCATTGGTAATTTTTTTCAAAAGGAATTCTTAAGGAATTCCCCAGACTTAAATGTTTTGATGATGGAGTAGGCTCATAAATTAATCACCGGCAATCCAACAAATGTATCACAAACTATGGCTTTAGGAGTACAGAGCAACTTGGGTTATTCCCATTTGTGAGGAGCTTAAAGATTTAATAATAGTAATTGTTATAATTCTAATTATATTATAATTTTTTTATATAATAATAATGGTTCAGAAGGTATCATTTAAGAAACCAAATGACTGAGGTGCTTGGGTTGTTCAGTCTGTTAAGCATCTGATTCTTCAATGCTGGGCATAGAGCCAGCTTAAGGATTCTTTCTCCCTCATTCCCCACCTCTCCCTCCCCAAAGTGTGCACGTGCTCACTCTCTCTCTTTAAAAAAAAAAGAAAAAGGAAAAAAAATTGATTTCTCCCATCAGCAGAGTTAGAAATCTGAGGTAGACAATTAATGTTTTTATGGGGAGAAATTGGATTATTATTTACCCTATACTAGGATCTAGATGAAAAGTTTCTCCTTCCTTTTCTTTTCTTTTCATCTTCCTTTTTTCTCTCTTACTTGCACACACATAAATATATAATCATCAAATATATAATTAGGAATTATTATGCCCATTTTTCATATTAAGAAACAGATACTTGAATAGGTGTTATTTCCAAGATCACAAAATTGGTAAGCACTGGAATTGATACTCTTCATTGGTTGTGCCAGCCTCGAAAGCCTATATGATATTCTCATTTTCTCCCTCATTCAAGGGAAACCAATTAATATTTGTTATGTGCTTTTAATTTTATGAAACAACACAATATCTTGCTCTTGGGAGCCTCCAGCTCAAATATGTAATTCATCATCCCTCCTTTAAAAACCATGGTCCTACTTTTTTATCACCCAGGAAATAGGAAGCAACACAGTCTCAAAATTGATTCTTATAAACAAATAATTTTCATAAATGATATTCATATGTGTGGCACAAACAGGACTTTTGAATGCAGCAAAATGGGGAAAGATTACAAGGACTATAATTAGCTGTTAGAACTTAACTACCATTGCAATTTTCAACATATTTAATACCTTAATTAGAAAAACCAACATTTATTAATGCCTGTAATGTGTTAAGTACTGTGTTAGGCACTGGGGAGTCCATGACAAGCCATAACCATTGACTTTGTCTTCAAAGAAAAAGAAAAATGTAATAAAAAATTACAGTAAAGTTTGTTAAGTACTATTAAAATGTATTTCAGGGGCTTTTAAGTTAATCTGAAGTGGTTAGGGCAAGTTTCAGGTAGAAGAGAAGTTAAGTTTAGACAAAAGGAAGGGGTAAGAATGAGATGAAAAGGGATGGGTGATGCCAAAACGTACACCATTGGCAGGTGGCCCCATGTCATTAAGGGATGCAACTTTTAAGAATGAAACAGTAAAACAAAGAGAAGGTTATAATTTGTTATATCAGAGGTCCTGTCTCTCACAGTTTGCTATTCAATGTCAAGAAATTAAAAAAACATCAAAAGCTTTGTAACAGGCATAATATTTCACTCTTACAATAGTCCATATAACAGAGGTATAAAAAAAGTAATTTTTCTTGACTAATTTTTGAAGCTTTGTCAGATGACTTCTTGTTTGAGCTTTCAGGTAAATTCAGTCCTACTGCATAATTTTTCAGGTCACTTCAGAAGACACTAGCCACTTCAGGAGCACTTCAGTGATGCTCAAAGTTTCATTTTTATACCATTGTTTTCTCTGTAAAAGGTCTTTCTTCCTTCCCATTTTAGTTGTAAAGTCATGTGAAACAGTCCGTGGGCACTGGTTCCCATTAGTGGTTCAGCACAGAGCATGTGAGGTGATGGCAAGAGAAGGAAATGTCTTATTCCTTTAGGGTCTTAGCTGAACAGAGTTAGTCTAGGCTAGCCCATGCTCAGGTTTGTATCATGGACAGTGCCAGGTATTGGTCTTGGCTCATATCCAGCCCCTAGGAGTTCCCTGTGGGCAGGGCATATGCACCCTTCTGAGGTGAGCACCCTTTTCCTTGGAGTAGTTCTTGACTCAATCTCCCAGCTAGTCCCACAGTTCACTTTAGGGCTCTGGGGGAACTTACAGATCTTCTTATGCCACCTTCAGACCTGTGGAAAACTAATAAGCTTATCTAAGAACCTCTCATGCCTAGATGTCACTGTCTTTCTCCAGGGCATATTTGTGGGTTTCCTTTCTTGGGCTGTAGTTAGAAAACACGTCTCTTCTTCATTTAGACTTGTCCTGGTCTTGCAAGGAACTCTTGTGTTCCTTCCTCTTGACTTGCATTGGAAGAGGGGACACAAATACCACAAATACTCTTCCTTTCTCTACCTTTTCTCTCAGTGTGCACTTTATGACTACCTCAGGTTTCTCAGCCCTGACATTGTTGGCATTTGAGGCCTGATAATTCTTTGTTGTGGGAGGATGTCCTGTGCACTGTAGGATGGTTAGCAACAACCTGGCCTCTACTCACTAGGAACCACTATCACCTCTCCAATTATAATAATAAAAAATGTGTTCAGACATGGCTAATTGCCCCATGTAGGCAAATTGCCATGTTACCGCTTTCTCCACAAAGTAACAATTTTGTCTACTCCAGGGCAAAGGAGATAAACTGATTCTATCAAAATAAATTCATTTAAAAATATTTTTAATCTTATACCTAGAATCTAGGTTTTATTTTTCTTCTCTAATCTCAGGGAGACTATAGAGTTAATTGACATCTTTTATTTGCTGAACACTGGTAAAAATCTCTCCTTTGTCCCCCAGGGAGAATTTTTTTTTTTTAAGATTTTATTTATTTATGTGAAAAAGCAGAACGAGAGAGAGAGAGAGAGAGAGAGCGCGCACAAGCTGGGGAGGGGGCTGCTGCAGAGGGAGAGGGAAAGGAAGAGTCCCTGCTGAACTCCCCACAATATGGAGCTCGATCCCAGGACCCTGGAATCATGACCTGAGCAGAAGGCAGACATGTAACCGACTGAGCCATTTAGGCTCTACACTCCAGGGGTAATTGTAACCCCAAATCTTTAAGATTGAGTCAGAGGTCAGCAGAACAAACACTTGTCAATGGTTAGTGCTTCTATGCCACAAGTTAGTAGTTTATATATCATCTTCCCCAATAGTTTTACCAAACATCTAAAAAATGATTCATAGTAAAAAGTTAAGTAATCAAAACATTTCTAAGATTTTAATCAATGCAATTATTTATTTATTTATTTATTTATTTATAAATTTTGTATGTATTCCACTTTTTAAAAATAGCCCAGCAACAGCTATGGCTCTCCCTGGATAAATCTCTTTATTAGCCAGTCCTACATTGCCATTCTTTTTCCTTGGACTCAGTTATTGTCAGATTGTTTATACTTAGAATCCCAAACTGTCATTATTACTCCATGCTACTGATCTATCACATCGTTTCTCCTCTACTTTGTACTCTCTGCTCTTTCAACGGTGACAGAGGCAGAATCATTCTGAGAACCAGCCTATATAAGTCTTGGTCAGACTAAGCTGTACTTGTTTTATTGTGATACACAACCCAGAGGTAGACTTCTAGGAACCACATGTATCATTTTGGTCTGTCTAAAAGCAGTTGTTTTCCATCCTGTAGCTGTGTGCTTAGTAGTTTTGCAATTAATTTATGATATATTTTGGAGTAAAGGAGAAAAGCAATTTGCAAGGGGAATACAGCTTTAAGTTAATGCAAACTAATGTACAATCAATCAACAGTATTAAAAGAGAGAGTACTGTAACCGTTGTGGATATACTAGGCTAGTTCATTTTCATGTTCTGACTATAAATGTCTGGGTTCACACATTATTATAAACAGGAATCTAAATCATGGTAGCCAGTTTAAAGGCATAAACAAAACATTATAGAAACAACAAAATTAGGAGCAATAATGCATTTTCAAATAAGGGTATTTATCCTGCTATGTTCTAAAAACCCAAACACATAACTAATGTGATAGCATAATTCTTGAAGTATGCATTATATCAAAGACTAATTATTTTTCTATAAAAATACAGTAACAGGATTAAGTTTTAAAAGGTCACTTCTATTGTAAAATGAAGCTAATTAAAATTATACATAAAACTGGTGAGGTTAGAAATTTGTTTCTGAGTTCTTATTCATGTTGGAAATTCCAATATCTAGTACAATTTCAGGTGCATAGTACATGCTTAATAAATGCAAATTAAATGAGTAGGAATTAAAGTTTTACAGAATAATGAGTGCTAAATAAAGTAATGAGAGAGGAAGACACATGTTATAGTTTTGAAGTATGCCTGCATAAATAAAGTGTTCAGTAAATGCTTGTGATCTGAGTTGAAAATGTTCTTATGGAAAAGATGAAGAGAGAAACCACAGAGTATTGACAAAGAGCTTACCACATGAGGTGGGCTCCTAATGAATTGGGCTTCCTGATACTTA
Organism: Neogale vison; assembly: GCF_020171115.1. Classification (NCBI taxonomy): domain Eukaryota; kingdom Metazoa; phylum Chordata; class Mammalia; order Carnivora; family Mustelidae; genus Neogale; species Neogale vison. The sequence goes on along the minus strand of NC_058093.1, from coordinate 91,039,162 downwards.
CATCACTGTATAACCCCTTTCCTTGAGTGGCTCTTTTCAAATGAAGGGAATATGGCATGAAAGGGTTTCATTCCTGAAATTAGGTCACAAAGAGCTGTGGCTTTCGTCTCATTTGCACTCCCTCTGGCTCTTCCTGCTTGCTTGGTCAGATGAAGTCAGCTGCCTTGTTTTGAGCTACTTCATGGAGAGACCCACATGGCAATGAACTGTGTGTGGCCTCTGGTAAGAGACAAGTTTAAAGCATCATGCTCCTCAAAAGCCAAAATGAATCCTAAAGGCGTTAACAGCTGGAGCCTGCCGGCTAACAGCAGTTTGAGCTAAGTGCAGTCGTCTCTCTAAAGGAGATCTGATTCTTCACAGTGGAGAATCAAGGAAAACTGTCTAAAACATGGTACACTTGAAAAGACTGGGCTTAGAAGGATGGGAGACTAGGGAGGAATGTGGCAAGGGAGCAGGAGAACTGCATGTTCAAAGGCGCATAAACTTGAAGCAGCACTCTATATGGCACAAAAGGGCTAGAGAGAAAAATGCTCCAGGAGAAAAAAGTAATTTGAGAATGGAGGTGGGCAAGTGCCAGTTAATGAAAGCCCCTGTGCCTCAGATGGCTAAAACTTCATCTTAAAAGCTATAATAATATTGAAGAGTTAAGGATTTATATCAGTGAATTATAAGAAGATTGACTTTTTTTTTTTAAAGATTTTATTTATTTATTTGACAGACAGAGATCACAAGGAGGCAGAGAGACAGGCAGAGAGAGAGAGGAGGAAGCAGGCTCCATGCTGAACAGAGAGCCTGATGCGGGGCTCGATCCCAGGACCCTGGGATCATGACCTGAGCTGAAGACAGAGGCTTTAACCCACTGAGCCACCCAGGCGCCCTGAAGATTGACTTTTTTATAAAGCTTTTGTTCTGAATCAAAATAAGGAAAATAGCCAGTTCATTGTAGGTTTCTGAACTCATGAACAAGTATATAAAAACATAACCTGTTTGTTCCATGATAAAATATGATGAATAGTAATTATTGCAAGGCATTGATTTGCACTGGGACTGATACTTGACTTCTAAAGGAAGATGACAGTCTCTTGGAAGTCCAGCTTAAGTTTCTAAGATGGATGGGATATATGGAGATTAAATTAGTTTCTGGCCAGTTCCTCTGATTTACCTAATATCTAACAATCTACTAGAATACAACTTGAACCATGTACACCACTGTGCTCTAGACCCAGATTTATCTGATTAATTGAGAGGGACTTGGAAGACAACAAAGATAAGACATTCAGGATGAACAAGAGGAACATAGACGAAAAATCACCATCAATAAGAAGGCACACAGCTTGTTGGGCTTCATGTACTCAGAAAAAGGCTGGATACATGAAGAGGGCAGGAAAGCTACATCAGAAGTTACCTACTCTCTGACAATACCTTTGTTTCTGGGAAGGAAAATTCTGTTAAACGGAAAGAATTGTTTCACAAAGTCCCGGAGACCCTGTGGATATGCCCCATTTGTGACAGACTTTGAAATGACACCCAATGATACCACCCTACAGGAATTCATGACCTTTGCTTGTCTTACTAGCTTCATCTTATTTATAGCCTTGTTATCTGCTGCTTATCTCCAGAAATTTTATAAATGTCACAATCTTACTGATTTCTAGACTAGATCAGTGCCCTCGTTAGTCTGTTTTCTGTCATTCTTAAATAAGTTATTTTATTATAATTTTTATAACATTATCTTTGTAATTGAATATTGTTTATTTAATTAGGTATTTATTACATTAATTGGATCCTTATATCAACTATATTTTTTCTTTAATTAGAATTTAAGCTTTATGAGGGCAGAAATTATATCTATGTACCTAGCATGATACACACTAAGTGCCAAATAAATATTTGGTGAAAAAGTAGGTGTATAGAACTGGAATGTATGAAATATCTCACCCTATATTCCAAATTTCATTAAATGACATCCAGAATTGTCTAAACTGGAAACCCCTGGAGTCTTAACTCTACCTGAGAAGTCTCAGGCTCCTTCAACCACTGCTGCTCCCAATCTGGCCAATCACTCACCAGTTCTGAAAGAAACATAGTATGCATGGGAATTTGTGGGAATTTGTGACCAACTGTGTGAGGCTAAAAGCTAAAATCAGGCTCTGCTGGTTTTACTTCACAAATACTTGTGAATTCACCTCCTCTTCATCACTACTACCACTAATATCTTAATGGAAAACAGTACTGTACCAATTAGACTCCTATAATCATTTTTAATTTTACAAATAAAATAAAATAATGACCTTCTAATTAGTGTCCTGTATTTTTATGTATACAACTTTTATATATTAATTATATATAATTTTATATGTAATTTATATATAATTATGTATGCAATTACATATAACATATATAGTTATGTATATTTTATACATATAATTACCTATAATTTAATGCTTTTAGTTAAATATATTGTTTAACCCTGCAAGTTAAATAACTTGTAAAAATTTTGCAAGTTAAATTTATAAGTCTAATGCCTTTAATGCTCATAATAACACTTTGGAGAAAGCTATCCTAGAGATATTAAGACAGGTACATAACTTTCTAAAGGACATCTAGCTTGTAAATGGAAGTTGCTGGCAGAATTCAAATCTGTTAATAGGTTGGGAACTAATGGAAATGGTGGAACTAGTGAGATTGGAAGATAAAAGTGTGTTTGCAGGGGCGCCTGGGTGGCTCAGTGGATTAAAGCCACTGCCTTCAGCTCGGGTCATGATCCCAGGGTCCTGGGATCAAGCCCTGCATCGGGCTTTCTGCTTAGCAGGGAGCCTGCTTCCTCCTCTCTCTCTCTCTGCCTCTGCCTACTTGTGATCTCTGTCTGTCAAATAAATCATAAAATCTTTAAAAAAAAAAAAAAAGTGTGTTTGCAAATTCCACACTCCTAAAGAACTATTGTTGCTGTCCCTGACTGAAATTCATCTTTCATATATTTGGCATAATTATCTTTCTAAAACATAGATGTGATTCTGCCATACTCCCATCTCCATCTCCCTCCCCCGCATCCCCCTCAGCCCCGCCCCCACCAGTGGGGACATGGGGATGCAAACTAAGTCCTTTAGTCTGACATACAGGTCTTTCAAGAGCCTGATGTCTTTCAGATTCCCTGGTTGTCTCCTGCCACTCCTGGTTTCACCTTGCTGGCTCACCTTACACAGCTATTCCCTTACATGCTTCACATGTGCTTCTGCATATTTGCTTCCCCAGGAAAAGCTTCCCTCATTTCTGAGCTTGGATGCTTGGATAAATGTCAGCCATCCTTCAAAATTTAGCTTAGGTACTATCTAATCTAGACAACTTCTATTACTTTACTTTCTCTATGATTTTAAAGAAAAATTTTTTTAGTTCATATACTTATCTCCTCAATGGATTGTAAGCACTTCAAGAGCAATAACTGTATCTCATAGTTTGACATCCAATGGCAGTCAGTGATTGGCACAAGGTAGACACTTGAAAAGTAATTATCAAAGAGCACTAAGAAGGGATGAGTAGGAAGCCAAGACAAAAGAAATCTGTATTTATTTAGAGCTAACACTGTAACAGACATTTCAAACTTGTCATTTCATCCATTGCTTGTGAAAAGTAGAATCCAAATGGTGTTAGCAGTTCCATTTTATAGATAAACAAATGTTCATTTAAATTAAATAACTTTCCCAAGTTTTCATTATTAGTGGAATTCAAGTGTAGTTTTGACTCCAGTTAGAGTACTAGGTATTATGTATAATAAAGCTTTCCTGGAAAAAAATCTTTATAATGATGACTACCGTTTATGGTGTAATTACCATGTCCAACATATTGTGCCACGCACATTTCTTTCATTCTATTCATTCAAGTGTTTATAAATCTCATGCTATAAACAGGAATATTCTAGTGACTGGGAATATTAACAATAAATAAAATGGGAAAAAGTCCTTGTCCTTTACAGAATTTACATTTAAGAGAAAAAGGAGAAGACAATAAATTGATAAATTCATAATACACTGGTTGACAAGAACTATGGAGAAAGATGATGTCTGAATGGATATAGGGTGTGCAGGGGGCAAGTGGAAGGGTTGCATTTGTAAATAATGTGGTAGTGAAGGTCTTACTCAGTGACATTTGAGTTGGAACTGGAAAGAGACATCATGTGCTGCCTGGCATGTGGACAACCAGGAAGCTAACATGGCAGGAATGGGAGAGGGTAGGGAATGTTAGTAGGAGGTGAAGTCAAAGAGGTAGGGGTTAGGATTGCAGGTGCAGACTGGGTAGGGTGCTGGATGGCACTCTTAGACTTTGACTTACATGGTTTGGAAAATTATTGAGCAGAAAAATGACACAGTCTGATAGGATTTGAAAACATCTCTCTTGCTACTGAGAAAATACTTCAAGGTGGCAAGGTCCAAAAACAGTCTAGTTAAGAAGGTATTCAATAATTAATGTCAGAGATTGGGGTAACTAAAATCAGGTGGCAGTGGAGATAATGAAAGTGCAGAAATTTTGTATATATTTTAAATAGGAAACAGAAAGAATTTGGTATGAATTAGATGTAGTTTGTGAAAGAAAAAGGAGTCAAAGGTAAAATACCGCTGTTGTTCTTGATTCAATATGTAAAATGGACATGGTAAAAAAAGGTCTAATAAGATTCAGTACAATGCGAAAATATTTAATACACTTTATCATTATTTCTGTATAGTAATACAATTTTGATATTTCAATATTATTTGAAGAGAAGTCTATATTGGGGATAAATTATGTAAGTGGTCAAAATTGCTATTTCAAAAAATTTCAAAAAATGTTTATCAGAGTCTATCTTTAATTTATTTTATTATTTATATTGGTACTTGTCATACTTAGTGAGAGTGTAGTATGTCTCAAGGAAATTTCCAATCAGGAATTTTTTTTTTTCATTTTTTAATCCAGTGCCAGTGAAACACCAAATGACTAGCAGTAGGAAGAAATCATAATGCCTCAGATGTGATTCTTGGGAGAATGAAGCTACTTTCATAGCCTGTGAAAGACAGGACTTGTCATGTTTATTGCCTGAGAAGACCTTGAGCTCTTTTTTTTTTTTTTTTTTTTTAAAGATTTTATTTATTTATTTGACAGACAGAGATCACAAGTAGGCAGAGAGGCAGTCAGAGAGAGACATGGAGGCAGGCTCCCTGCTGAGCAGAGAGCCTGATGCTGGGCTCGATTCCAGGACCCTGCGATCATGACCTGAGCTGAAGGCAGAGGCTTAACCCACTGAGCCACCCAGGTGCCCCCCTTGAGCTCTTTTTATCCAGTATGCATGTATAAAGTTAGAGTTTTAACTAAGGCTATTGAAGAGTAATATAAAAATAATCATCAAGGGCACTACCATTTTTTTGAGCTGTATGTGTCTTTGTGTGACTGTAAAAGTGATATAATAAAGCAATCCAATGGATGCAATGTGAAACCAGAGAAGAAAAAAGGATAGAAGGCACAGTGAATGTAGAATTAAGAAGGTGTCATTAAGATCACAGAAGTAAAGGAAATACTTTTCTTTTCTTTCTCCCCCCCCCCCTTTCTGGTGATGTGGACACCTGAAAAAGAACTCAATTAGACCAACAATCAATGGCAATACTTCTTTGGTTATGCTTATTAGGTGATTCTAGTTTAGATTCCAACTGAGCTGGAGGCACTGCAAGGGAAGAAATGTCAGCAAAATATAATGCTATTGATCTGACATTTACTCATGAAATTATCTTCCAACAATCTTTGCTGAGACATCCTATTACTACCTCTATTTTTTTCCACAATGCACAGAAAAGTAAACTTAGTTCATCTCTAACATTAGAAATGCTATAGGAATTTGGCGTGAACTTTCATTGCTGTTTCAACATCATATAAGCATTAGTTGGGTAAGGCAAAGGAGAGATGACTGTAAGTGGGATTGATTATTTCTCAGGAGAGGAAAGAGAGAAGATGAGGTAGATAATAATAAATCAGTTTCTCTCAACTTGGCAGTCAACAGCTGGCTGTGAATCCAATGCATATGAAAGTTCAGTGGCAGTTGTCAGTACTGGATAGTCATTTGTTAAATGATGTGAAAGATTTGGTGTTTAAAGTAACGAGTATAAGATGGGAAACATAATAAGACTTAAAAAAAGGAAAATACATTATTAGTCAAATGAAACTTCCCCTGTCAAATAGTCACTCTGGAAGAATGTACAGTAATAGAATATGTATATCATTGATAAAAATTTGGGGAACTGCTCTTTTGGAATTGCCCTGGGAGTAAGTTTTTAATACTACCCAAGAAAATGAAGAAAATGAATAGAAAATTCAAACTAAAAGATTACCAAAGGAAATGAAGCAGAATAATAAAAGCTGCCAAAGTGAATAGCCTCAAGCAAGGGTTTGGAATAAAGCATGAATTATCACCAACACTCTACTCTGTTTTTCTTCCTTCCCCTACAGTCCAGTACTCCCTAGACTAGTAGACACAAGGAATAATAGAGTCTTGCTAAAATGGGGTAATTACTAATGTCATTGTTCCAAAAGTATGGAGAACCTATTCTAATCCAAAAGTGAACTAAATGTCTTGAGATTGTTCAGCTTGACCAAATCTTAATAAAAACTCCTATCTGCTCAGCTCTAGCCTAATGACACTCAATGAGTTTCCCCCACAGAATGACGAACAACTTAATATTCTCTTTTATATGAAGCCATAGAAAATAAATGATTTTAAAACCAGATTAACGGCCTCTGGAAAGAACTACTATAGATCAACAAATAACAGTTTGTAAGTGTGAGTTACTTTTTGATATATCCAATCACTAACACAACTTCGCATCTTGATATAGGATTTCCCAAATCCTTCTTGGTTTCCATGTTGTAAGTTCACAGACTTTCCACTTCAACTTAGTAAATGTGGAAGATAATAAAAGATGAGTAAGGTGAGGAGTCCAATAAGCACACACAGAGAGAGTAAAGGAGTATATATTATAAAAGTTTATTCTAAAGCCAAGAAGAATTGAAACAGTTTCTATACCTTGAATCACAAGCAGTTCAGAGTGGAAGAGGTGATAGCCTGAGGGTTATGGCACATTGTAACATTCTGAGTAGGTGTTGATGTGATTTTAACTGTGGGGGGGAAAAGCAGGCTGATTTACTTCATTTGGAACCAGAAACTAGCCCTGGCAGGTGTTTTACCGCATTAAGCATATGGGCCTCAAAATGTCGATGACACCCCTACTGCTTTCATTTTTAAAGTCAGCCTATTAATAACATCTGACAGCTGGGTCAAAAGCATATGCTATTTAGCCTTATTGTGACATTTTGGCTCGTCAGGACACCACCAGTGATTATTCAACCTTGAAACTTGTGATCTTGTGTCTTCTGAAATTATGACTGCTCAACAGAGTAAAACAACCTATAAATTCCAGCCAGAACACTTTATAAGGTTGTCTATATACCCTAACTGAATTTACTGGCCACATAGTCAAATCCTTTTATGTGTGAAGCAAAATCAGCCTTTAGAGTAGATGGAGTGGATGGATCTATAATGTTATGATTCAAGGGGTCTTGACACAGAATACTTCTCAATACAAACACCCCCAGAGATGGAACACACCATTTATTCTTATCTACTGATATATAATTAGAAATCTTTACAATTAGGTTGAGTATACAGAGGAGGAGTTTAAAGAGTTTAAGGGGGAGGTCATTTAAGAAATGGAGCACAAAAGGAGAAGGGAATCTACACTAAAAAAAGATGACTGGTAGTACTAACTATAAAATCTAATTTTGCCTGGAACTCCCTGTGTGAACTGTTTTATGCCCTGAGCATTTACTCTTCATTGTCCATTTACTCATCACCATCAAAGGAGACTAAATACAAGTATTAATGCATAACACACAATTGTTGGGAATCTGGTCTGGCACAAGTATCAAACATCCAGGTTAGTGGAACAAAGAAAAATAGCCAAAGTCAACATCCATCCCTCAAAACAGACACTGGAGCACGGAAACTCAGAAAAAGATAAAGAGGAGTGTGGTGTGTGTGAGCATGAATACTTTTCCTCTGCTTATGGACCAATAACCCAGAGTTCTATTTGTTGGATTCCACAAACACAATGGAATAACAAATGCCACTCAAAGAAAACAAAATAAAAACACTCCTAGATACTATTTGTTTGTTTTTGTTAGCATTCTTCCTCTATCTTTTCTAAATGAATCTAGATTCTCTGATAGTGAACCCCCCGAGTGGGCAGAAGTAGGGCCAGCAGAGACATGGTGTAGAGCCAACACTTATTTTCAGCATGTTATTAAAAGCTGTTGGCATGATTCTGCTAATCTCAAACACTCCCTACCCAATAGGGTACGAGATAAGCATCAGAGTGCTTCCCATTATAGGAATAAGAGCAATAAATAAGAATTTTATGACCAATATTTTGATGCTTAGGCCAGAGTTCCTGCCAGGATATCTCCCAAAGGTGTTTTCTGAAATGAGTTTTGAGGACTGCAAAATCTTGGAACACCCTGACCATCAAGTATCAGGAATAAAGTCAGCATTAAAATTATTGATTTATGGGGAGAAAAACACAGCTTCCCCCTTTCTTGAAAGATGAACCAGAGCAAATTAGCGATAGAGACACCTCCTTTCACAGAGGTGTATCTGTTTCATTTGCTCCTCATAATGCCAGAGATATTGACCATTCCAACTAGGTACTTCTCACTGAAACCTGAAGCCGTGTGTGTGTGTAAGTGTTTTCTATATATCTTCAGTGAACTGAAAATAAATGTTAAGTAATGGTATTCAACCCTAAACCAATAGTGACAATTTATATTTTATCACCAGGCTCAGTGGAGAAAGTTTAGCTAAATTCTGTCCATTTGTGTGGATGGGTAAGTGCTAAAATATGTCACTTACTTCAAGTTAGTAACTTTAACATATACATACAAAACTGGCTTAACTTTTAATTAAGACATTGGACCCCTAAGTAAAAGAAATCTACAAGTCATAAAAAATGCACGATTCTGCAGCAAATGTTTTAACTTTGGTCTTCAGAGGTGTGCATTTTAATTTGTTTTTTTTTTTTATTTTGTTTTGTAGAATGCTTAGTAATGTGTCAGTAAAGCAGCTTTTCTGTTTCCAATAGCATCTGCTTTCCATGCAGTGAAACTGACTTACAATGAATCTGAGGGAGAAATGTGAAGCAAATCCTTGCAGCCTCTGAAATACCATATAACCATAACAGCACCAATTTTTCCTTTCCCTCTGGTGACTGAAAAGAAAAAGTATGCTCCCCTCCCTCATCCCTGAACCAAAGACAGTACATTGTAATTATTTATTTCACTATGATTTGCGTTTTACCTGACACCATTTATATATCCAAGTTGAAAAGCCGTGCACTTAAATATTTTAACCAAAGATGGTATTAGAAGTGATTTTAATCACCTAAATTAGTTTCTCTAAGCTTCAAAAGCTATCAGTGTTTTCTTACTCCTCATTGCCAAATGATGGAGGTTATATAACACTGATCATTTCCCTTTCTATTTAAAAAATGAAATGCTAGTGTGAAAACATAAGTGTTTAATGTAACTACTGCTTCAGTAAAGAAAATACATGGTCAGGAGAGGTGATATCAGCAAGAGAAATGCTTGCCAGCTTGCTGACAGCCTGCCTCAAAGTCCTCATGTATTTCTGCCTGGTAAGCACATCATCACTGGATGTCAGGACATCCTATGTGGTCAGATTCTGTAAGAGCTGCCACATTGGCTAGTCATAGCCATTGTCACTTTAGGTTGGGTGTATCACCTCTGGAGATTTTAGAACCATCCCATAAACCTTCCTTTCTCCCTCTTCTGTTATGAACACCAGCCACCATTTCTGTAATGATTCTGGTTAGTTATCTGAAGAATATAGTGTATTTTATTTCTTGGGTGCATTGAGACACTAAACATATATAAAATATCTTACCTTTCCAAGTCAAATTGAGGCCATCTCAAGACCTATTTTCTCCAAAGTAAGTTCATGAAAACTGAATATTGCTAGGCAGCTGCAATGTTCACAGCTGGCCTTCGGAAGGGGAGATATCTGAAGCCACCACCAGGACCTACTCCTTTGTTCTCTCCACCTCTCAAACTCCTGCCTCAGTTAGGTGTCGGATGACAGGAATCAGCAGTTTCGGGAGAGCAGGGACATGCTGTGGGGGAAAGACTAGAGAACAAGATGCTGGCAGTGTCTCTGTTCATATCATTGAAATTCATGGAAACCAGAGTTTTCAAAGGAACTTTATAAAATGGATTCAATGCTATATGTCTTGTTCCTGTCCACCAGCAATCCCTTTTTAGCAAGAAAAGTATAGAGACTATGCTAGGAACTGATATGCCAGAAGTTCCACGTTTTATCCTTCCTGTTTTGCCCTTCACAGGAGATGGGACTCAAGTATTAAGTGGAAAACTTCTCTCAAATATAGATATATAAAATTTTATTCAAGAAACAAATCAGTTTCTGGAGCCCCAGGAGTGAAGGAGCACGATTATCTGACATTTTAGCCCTTTCTCCACTCTGCAATATTGATTTTAAACACATGGTCCATAGTTTCTCACTGGGCTTTTGTTACTCACTAGCTGAGACTATAGACAATTTAATACTCCACATAGTTCCACTGTATGAAAAATGAGAAAAGTTGTTATGCTTCCACATAGTTTTTTTTTTTTTTCTTTTGCCATCATAAAGTGAAAATACAATGCAAAAACATTTAGCATTGTATCTGACACATGATAAGCCAATAAAGTTAGCTGGTACTGTCATTATTCCTGTGTCAGTATCTTGTTCTGCCCTCTTATGATATACTAATAATATGCTACTTCCCTTTGTTCTCTTCTATTGTTTTCGAACACCCCTATGTTAATATTTCTCCTTCCGCACTTTGTTTTCTTCTCTATTTCCAGCCTCTGTTCAGTGATATCCTAGCATTTTTAGCATGGCCTAATTTTCACCTCTCAGCTGAGTCTTCCCTGATCCTTTCGACTAGGCCAGATTCTTAGGTTATTTATTTTCAAAGGACGATATTGTTTTTATTCAGGGTCAAAATGAATATGTCTGTTTTATATCTATTTCACTACTGTGATATTAAACTCCAGGAAAGCAAGAACAGCTCATTTTCTTGCTCACCATTTTATTCCTAATGCCTGAAAAGCTGTTTGACTCATATGGGGAACTCCACAAATATATTTGAAACAAAAAGGATCAATCAACAAATGATTGCTGTTACTTGTAGGCCATTCTTAATTTATCATCTCTTAAGAAACTCTGCTTATTAAAAACCATGATGATCACTATCTTGTCTGCATCATCCAGATCATTTTCAAAATATAGTTTCAGGATATTACATCAGCTTCCTCTATGATATCAGCTTCTAATTCAAATATTTATCTTTCCATTTCATCTCTTTTATTATCTGTAATGTTGTATACTTTCCCTTTAGCAAATTAATCATTCATTCATGCATTTAAAATGTTCAAAGATAGTGCTAAAAGACTGGGGGTAAAAACCTCATTGTCTTATTCTTGTTGTTTGCTCATTTATTTTGGTTTGTTTCTTTACTTGTCTGTTAGGAGCAGACATATAATAAGGCTACTATAAATGAGTAAGTTTAATGATAATGTCAGCACAAGGAATCCTAAGAGAATGGTATAGGGATTCTCAATGAATCTGAGAGAAGATGAGAGAAGAGTGTAAGGAAATTTCCCAGAATGAGGTAGAGGAGGAAAGGGAAGATAATACAGGACTAGAGGCAACGGGAGCAACATTGCCTCTAATGGGACTCTAAGATGATTGCTGGAAATATTGCATAAAGTCAGAGGCAGAGAAACTCAGAGACCATGCTGGCATATTGGTCAAGTGAGATCACGGGGGACTTTGAATATCATGCTGGAGAGTCTTTGCTCTCTCCTGTATGGTAGATCATTAAAGGATTTCAAGATGAGGGGTGATGTTGTCCAGCTTGCTTCTAAGATTTAGTGCTGAAAGCTCTATGAAGAATTTGGGGTAGCTGAGTCCTCAAAGCCACTGCAATAGTTGAGGCAGATTGCAGTCCTGATCACAAGATTCAGTGTGGTGTTTCAGGAGAAGGTCTTGGGGAATGTAAAGTCCCAGAGAAGCATAAGGGTGATGAACGAATAGTCAAGCCTAGAAAAGGAAAGGAAGGTAAGAAAGGCACATACGGATGGGAGCAGGGAAGGCAATGTGGGTTAGGAAGACCCTGTGAGTTTAAAAGCAAAGAACTATGGGAGAGGTATGCCCACTGAGCTATTCAGTTCTTGCAGTTCAGAATTTCTTGAGAAGCAGTTCTGAGTCTTCCCTCAAGAGTTACATCCCTATCATCACCACTATCTGGCAGGAGATCAATAGGACTAATTTATTTATGTCATTTTCCCCAAAGCTTTAAGCTCTTCCCTCCAGAAATCAGCTTGGCTCATTCCCTCACAACCACCACCTGTTTTCTAAGGACAATCACTTTAGGGAATTTTCTCAATCATTCTTTTTATTTATTTATTTTATTTTTTAAAAAGATTTTATTTATTTATTTGACAGACAGATCACAAGTAGGCAGAGAGGCAGGCGGGGGGTGGGGGGGTGGGAAGCAGGCTCCCGCTGAGCAGAGAGCCGTATGTGGGGCTCGACACCAGGACCTTGAGATCATGACCTGAGCCAAAGGCAGAGGCTTTAACCCACTAGGCCACCCACGTGCCCTTCAATCATTGGGTTAGAACAAAAATAGCACCTTCCACGGCTCACCACACTTTTCTGTCCAGCTTCAGCCCTCTTTCACAAAACTGATTACCATGATACATATAAGTACACGGAAACCTTGGAGATACTGTGGGCTCTGTTCTGTTCCAGACCACTGCAATAAAGCAAATATTGCAATAAAGTGAGTCAGATGAGTTTTTTGTTTTCCCTGCACTTATGAAAGATATATTTACACTATACTATAGTCTCTTATGTGTGCAATACCATTATTTCTAAAAAAAAAAAAAAAACTATATGTCTTAATAAAAACGTACTTTATTACTAAAAAATGCCGGGAGTGCCTGGGTGGCTCAGTCATTAAGCATCTGCCTTCAGCTTAGGTCATGGTCCCAGGGTCCTGGGATCGAGCCCCACATCAGGCTCCCTGCTCAGCAGGAAGTCTGCTTCTCCCTCTCCCACTCTCCCTGCTGTGTTCCTCCTCTCCCTGTCTCTCTCACTATCAAATTAAAAAAAAAAAATCCTAAAAAATGCCAACCATCATCTGAACCTCCAATGAGTCATGATCTTTTTGCTGGTGGAGGGTCTCACCTCGATGTGGATGTCTGCTGACTGGTGAGAGTGGTTGGTCGTTGCTGAAGGCTGGGGTGGCTGCGGCAGCTTCTTAACATTAGACAGTAAAGTTCACAACATCAAATGACTCTTCCTTTCATATTTCTCTGTAGCACTGATGCTGTTTGATAGCATTTCACCCACAGTAGGATTTCTTTCAAAATTGGAGTCAAGCCTCTCAAACCCTGACACACACTACTTTGTCAACCAAGTTTATGTAATATTCTAAATGTTTTATTGTCATATCAACAGTCTTCACAGCATCTGCACCAGGAGTGATTTCATCTCAAGAAACTACTTTCTTTGCTCATCTATAAGAAGTAACCCCTCATCCTTTCAAGTTTTATCATGAGATTACAACTATTCGGTTACATCTTCAGATTCACTTCTAATTCCACTTCTTTTGCTGTTTACAGCACACCTGCAGTTAACTTCCTCCAATGAAGTCTTAACTCTTAGAATTTGTAAAAAAATGTAATATCTGTGAAGTGTGATAAAGCAAAGTGCAATAAAACTGAGACATGCCTGCATTTGGTTATCATTTGACCATTCCTACTATTTTTAAGTCTCATGAAAATAAAAATTCTTGTCTGTTTTGCTCATTGTGGTATCTTCAGTTCCTAGAACAATATTCAACACACAGTAGGTGCTCAAAAATATTAGTTACAGAATAATTGTTGTTGGTAACTTTTAGTGCCCAAAGATTACAGATTTATATAAAATGTTGGAAAATAAAATGAACCTGAAATACCTTGGAAAACAATTTGCCAGGTTCACAGAGGCCTAGGAAGAGTTCTGCCCTGCAGAGGGACTGCTTGGAAGTGTTCAGGGTAAAAAAGGAGATATAAGGGCAAGGACCCCTTTGAGGAATAGCAAATGTTTTGTTCTAACCCAAGGTACATGGTGTTTGACAGTCTCTACTACTCAGGAAGCCAGATTTGACAAGTGGGAGAGGAGCTTCCTGTTAATATTGTGTGTTATCCCTACTGCTCAATTTTACTCTAGCAGGAAAGGAATATTATCTCGGACAGACACGCACCAGTGAATCCCAAATACCTGCTATAAGCAAAACATATGTTGCCTTTAAATTATTTAAGTTCATATTTAAAACTCTTAAAAATAGAAGGTAACAAAAATAATACCTTCTTTACCTATCTTTGATCCTCTCATCCCAAAAGAAAATGGACATTCTGCTCTTTGGACTATTAGTAAACAGAGTGGTGAAGAAATCTCCTTCAGTTAGAGACTTTCCCTCATCTCCTACCCCACCCCAGACTACTATTGGCTCAGCTCCCGGATACTCTCTGGCCATACCTTGGTATTCATTTTCCCCAGCCAGAAGATACATAAAGAGCTTTGAATATAATGGGTCTCTTACTGATTAAGAAGGACATAAGAAACTTGCTTTCTCCTTTTGTTTGCATGTATGCTTGATTACTACATGGACCTTCTTCATTAATTTGTGTTTGTTCAGTTATTTACCTGGATTCTTGAATATGGTTTTCCTGAAACTAGTTGTTATAGTAAAAATGTCTATGCTATTTTCATCTATTAATGCAATAGAGAATACATTCTCTTGTTCCTTAATGAGTACTTTCTGTATTGTAATTGGTTTCATTTATTAACTCTTATTAGAAATTAAGAAGGTGGGTCCTATTTTATTTCACAGTCTATCACCTAGGAACTCAGAGTAATTGGAGTGTATTTAACGATAGGATATATAAGTGTGTTTTTACAAACACCAACCCTTCATTCTTATTGCTAAACTTCCCTGAAATTTTTTTAATCAAATCCTCATTGTCTCCTATGTGTTCTAAACTGCAGATTTACAGAGGGCAGGAATTGCTGTCTTTGTTAAGCCAGTGTTTCTAAAGCACCAGCATCTTATGCCATGCCTCTGGGCAGTGAATAAATATTGATTTATGAAAACCATAAATTCGGAGATAATGATCTTCATTAATCAGTGGGGAAGATGATAGGGAATTTACAGCTTCAATTCAGGGACAGTGAAACACTAAATAGAATATTTTAATTATTTCATTATCATCACCATTCAGTAACATCTGCAGATCAGGATTTGTGTGTGTCATGAGTGTGTATGTGTGAATAGACATGTATGTGATTAAATCTAAGCAGAATGAGGAGGAGGAGAGAGTCTGTTTAGTTTTGAATGTCATGAAGTTTGCTGCTGAAAAGATTCAGTAATTTAGTCTTCCTCGCTTAGCTCTTTCTATTTCACTAGCCCTGGAACTCTCTCTGCTCCTATGTAGCAGCCAAGATTGCCATATTGTTCTTTGTTGGCAAGATCTTAAGCTTTCACTTCACTAATAGGAAGAAGATAAAATTCAAATTCAAAATTTAAAAAAGGAATAGTCATACTTTTTTTCCTTTTTAAACAATAATCATTCCATTTTATAGCTTTCACTCTCATTTATGACAAGATGCATTTTGATATGCATTAGTTCTTAAACTTTTAGAGGGTTTTAAAAACTATCTTAATTTTATTTCTGCTGAATAGCAGTCCTATTAGATTTTGCTTTAAAACTATGTTTTTATTATCAAATATATTTGAGAAAAGTCAGAGTCTAACCATCTTTCAAAATCAGCAATGCTCATTCATAAAGTTGCAAAAAGTGTTATACAAAGTTTTTTCATTATTGAAACGTGTATTTTCTCATATTATTTAAATGTGAAAAAAAATTTAACATTTAAAATGGATTAGCATACTTTTGGGAAAGCTCTTAAACTTTATTTATTTTAATGAAGAGGAAAGTGTTTTCCCTGGAGGAGAAGCAGGGGAAGTAATGAATACAGCTAGACCACGAAGCCAAGGCTGTGGCTGCTTGGGTCCGGGGTCTCTCCACTACACTACAGAATGATTTATCCCTAATTCAACTTGATTCTGCAGTAGAAAGCCAAGTTGTTGTTGTTGTTGTTGTTGTTGTTTTTAATGATGATTCCTAGATCATTCCCAAAATTGAGATATGAATTAAGCATAAAACAAATCACAGATATATATGGCTAAAAAAAAAATTCAATATTCCTCTCCTTATCATGTTCTAAGACTGTAACTTTAAAACCACAAGAGGAAAGAGAAACTCAATATTTAAGAGGTTTAAAGGGAATCCTAGGGGTGCCTGTTTGGCTCAGTCAGTTAAATGTCTAACTTTATCTCAGGTCATGATTTCAGGGTCTTGGGATCAAGCCCTGGGCTGGGCTAAGCACTCAGCAGGCATCTGCTTCTTCCTCTCCCTCTCCCTCTCCCCCCACCCCCAACTTGTTCTCTCTCTCAAATAAGTAAACAAAATCTTTTTAAAAAATAAGGGAATCCTAAAAATATTTCAGTGATTGCTGCTGATACTTTTATTCTTTGGCATCTGAAAAATCACATTGATTGATTGGCCGTATTTAAGAAATTCTAGTAATTTTAAACCTTGTTATTAAGTCTAAAAATAGATACATTTTCATCTCCAGGTGTCTTTTAAGACAACGTTGATTTTTAATGGATTAATGAATAAAGCGATTTTGGTAAATACATAAAATGAAAACTTATGGAGCCCCCAGCCAGAATGATGTAGTGATGCTCAACCAACTCACATGACATAGAAGAACCTTAAGATATTACGCTAAATGCAAGAAGCCAGACACGGAACATCACGTTATATTATTCTGCTTATACAAATTATCCAGAATCAATTAATCTATAGAGATAGAATGTAGCTTGATGTTTGCCAGGGACTGAGGCAGAGGGAAATGGGGAGAGACTGCTTGATGGGCACATAACCCAAAGATTATGAAAATGTTTTGGAATTTGATACAAGTAATAGTTGCATAACATTGTGAATGTACTAAACGTCACTGGATTGTTCACTTTAAAATGGTTAATTTTATGTTATGTGTATTTCACCTCAATTGAAAAAAAAAGATTGAGTTAAGCATCTGGTATCCGAGAGTTTTGCTCCAAATGTAGCCTCCAACTTAAGGCTGGAAAAAACCCTATGCCTCTTTTTTGTTGCTTGATGTTAAAATAGCATGTTTTTCTTGGCATCTCTGTCTTTCCCTTTCCTGCTTCCTAATCAGCATGTTCAACTTGAACAGAAAGGTTTCTTCTCTTTTGAGAAAAATTAACAGTGTATATTAAAGAACCAACTTGAAGTCCAAATTAGATGCATTCTGAGCATAATTCCATTGCTCTCTTACATATGACCCTAAAATAAAATGGGTAACAATGTGCCATTAGGAACTATAGAGGGAGGACACATGTGGAAGAAACAGCTTTGAGTTAGGAAGCTCTAGAAATGGGAGTGGAGGATGGAGGCTGTGTTAGCCACATGGTAGGAGGCAGATTGCTTTGGAATCACCTTTGGAACGGGGAGGTAGAGGACACCTAAATAGGCAGAAAAATAGATGGCCAAATGTGAGCTTTCTAAATGAGTTGTAAAGATATGTTTCTTCAGAAAAATGCATTTCAACTCTCAAAGTTTTGTATCAGCTCATGTCATTGCTGTTTGTGATGGTGGTGGTTTGTTTGGGTTTAGATGCAGATGCCTCAGAGGTTCAAGGCATCATTGTCATTTGTCCATCTCAGGCATTTACTTGGTTTTATAACTTATATATTTATTTATTCACTCATGCCTTTGTATCCCATTGCACTCCACCTCCTCTTCCATGACAACCCCATCTGGTGGACTCCCTATGTATCCTTTGTTCTTGCCAAGGACAGCCTTTTTATAGAGTGATTGAGGGAGAGCATCTTATGTAGTTCTCTTTTCATTTTTGTTCTTTCTGAACCTTGCCTTTTGTTAAAATTTCTCTTCTAATGTAACCCTCAAAGCAATTTTCTAGAAAAATAGTGGAGGATGGTGAGAAAAGGCCCAGGTTTAGAGACAGAAGACCTGTGTGGGATACCAGATTCAGTGGAGACCTAGGTACTTCTATGTTATGAGCAAATCTAATCTCAAAAGAGTCTTCTACAAAATCATTCCTTTTAACATTATAGTTTGACAAAAATTGCAGTCACAAAAATACATAATACACGTTTAAGAAAGCTCAACTCCCATCCCAGTGTGGGAAACCGATTCCCCTATGTTGGGCAATTCTGAGGTAGGGCTCTTAGCTTTGATAGCTGTAAATATGAATGTTCTAGGGAAGAAGTTCATAAAGTGAGCTGAGGAAATGCAGCTTCCAAATATACACACAGACCCTGTTTACAGTGTTTGTAAGCCAGTCTTTGAGAACTCAGCTTAGATATTCCCAAAGAGAGAATGTTTCATAGCTGTGAGCATATACCCAGACAAATCCATGGAACTTAGGTAACTGAGAAATAATATTAGTATTGCTAATATCATCAGGACTACAGCAAAGAATGGTTGGTGATACTTGTTGAGAATGAGGATTGATATTCTCTCTACGGGGATATCCAAGCTGAGTCAGCAGATTACTTTTTCCCCTTTTCCATCTTGCTGTCTGCCTACCTTCCTATTGCCTGGTTGCCTGGTGCTTGGTGAGAAGAAACACCATGATCTTGGAATTTCTTCCTCTTTTTCTAATTTCCCAGCTTCAAATTCCTACAACCATCTTGCTTTTTTTAGGAACAACACTTGGTGTCACTGGAAATGTTCAGTCTTTTTCCCATGTCACATTTCTAGTCTCCACTGAAATGCAACTTAATGAGTGCTTCTAATAATTTCTTAAGTGCTTCTAATAATTTCTGCTTTAAAAGAGTATCTTTGCTAAGGCCAAATACTATTTACTCTTTGGGTTTCTATATGACAGTGCGATTGGGTTGTGGCATCTTTAAATTTCCTACACCCCACATCCAATGGTCTGAGGAGTTTTATCAGTTCTACCTTAAAAAAATATACTCCAAATCTAGCTACATTGAATCTTCTCTACTATTACTTGTGTATATATTTTTTTGCCCCTCAATAGCTCATTTCGGCATCGAACAGCCCACATAGTCCTTTCAAAAGGTTAGTGGCTCTTATCAATACTCTGTTCAAAATCTCCCATGCCCTTTCCTTTACAGTTAGAACAAAATCCAAAGACTTTCATGTGATCTTCTTCTCTCTCACATCTGTCTTCCTTCTGTTGTTATCCCACCAGAGTTGCTGTGTGTTTCTGAGCTCATTCCTACCTCAGGTTCTTTGTACCTGTTGCTCTCTCTTCACGATGTTTTCTTCCTGATAACAGCATGGCTGTATCCTTCTCTTAATTTATTCTTCTGCTCGTATTTTATTTCCTGGGACATAAATTCTCTTATCACCAAATAGCCTCTTCTTCCTTTATTGCTCTCTATCACCCTACCTTGTTTGATTTTCTTTATAGCATGTATCATTAATTAACAGTAAATTATATTTGTTATTATTAGATTATTCACTAGAAAAAGAGAGCTTATTCTCTTCACTGCTCTAGCAATAACACTTAGAACATACCTGGCATATAGAAGACAATAGTGAATGCTAAGATCAGTGTGGCCATTTAGATATAATTATTTTGTTAGAATCCAGTAAGAACAGCATGTTGCATAGGGATATCCTGGGAATTTAAGTAAGTTTCCTATTTAAGATGGAGAACAGCGACAGTAAAATGTGGAACAGGCAGAGAACGTGAAGGTTAAGAGAAAGAAAATGTGTCAAATGGAAAGTAAAATAAAGAATGTTTTTAATGGAGGATAAAGAATGAAAATAAAATCAGAAAAAAAAATTGAAACAGAATTTAAGAGACTTAAGTTAATGGTGAACATATGCATGGAATTATTTAAAACGGGTGATAAAGTAAATTAATGATGAATATACTAAAATTTCAGTAATCAATAGATTTTTAATGCTAATGAGACATTGTTTTCTCAAAGCATTTCAACATATGGTGACAGACTATAGTTCATAATGATATATTGTCCATAGCAATTAAATTATTTTCCTTGAAAGTCTAAGGACTTTTTATTCACTTTGTTTTGATTACTGTTATGGCCTCTCAGAAAGTGAATTAAGTAGACAAACCTAAAAGGTTTTCATTTTATTATTGTTGTTTTTAATCTGTTTATGATGATGTCATTAGAAGGTAACAGATTATTTTATAAATTCTGTAATCGTGGATTTGTTTGGAGTGAAGTATATTTGTCTCTTTTACTAAATACATGAAATATAGTTAATATGTTACATAAAACAGAGACTTTGGCCTTAATGCCTATAATATGATTTTATTGAAAAGATGTTTGTACGGCAAACCTTTAGGGTTTAATAAGCAATAACAATGCAAATAAAATCCAGAGACAAATTACAACAGGAATGTAAAGCCTACTATATAATTATAACTATGAAGCTACCAAACACATAGAGTTACTTTTTCTCTCATGTTATAAAGTTAACATGATTTATGTTTCATGTATTTTTTTGAATACCTATTAGTCATTGCAAGGCAGTATGGGAGGCATATATGCCTAACACAGTATTCCTACTCTCAAGAAATAGAAAATTTAGTAAACGATAATGCATAGTTATAAATGATATTATCTTTATGAAAATTAAATAACATATAGATATTTAGCATAGGAAATGTTTAAATAAATGTTGCTATCATACTTTATAATTTGGAAGAAACACCAGAATATTGTTTCAGAGTAGTAGTGCTTGAGTTCAAATCACAGCTCTCTCCTCTGAGACACTGGTCTTGCTTCTCTAAGCTCCAGTGTCCTCTTCTGTAATTATAAATATGATAATTAATATAAATTACCTGGCATAGCACCTGGCACATAGAGAGTACTCTGTAAATACCATTGTGCTCTGACACAAACACCTTGTAATATTAATTCAACCTTCCGATTGTTTTTTCATTGGAAACTTATACTTGGTTTCTGCACATTGGAAAATGCTTTTCCTGAGCATCTCAGGACTTCTATATAAGGAATATTAAAAACTCAGCTCTATTCATGCCAGGTTGATTTTTTCTCTTTTAGTTCTGATGAACTGATGAAGAACAACATAATCGAAGGAAATATTCTGTACAAAGATCATTTTACAACCCGTCATTAGGCACAACTACTCAGGTTTCACTGATTTCAGTAGATATTGTTCAGACTATCTTCTCCCCCCATATCATCATTATCCTTTAATAACAGAGTTTACAACGCATTTTAAGAGACCAATAAAAATGCAAGTTTCCAAGAGAAAATTAATGAATTACCTTTTTCAAAACTTCATTAACTGTGAGAAACCTACTATTGACCATGATGTTAATGGTAACTATTCTGTTCATCAATGTGTTTATAATTCATATAACAACTCATGGTTCTAAAGCATCTGATGATGACAAGAAATTGTAATAATTACGAATTTTGTTTTATGTGCAGAGTAGCACTAGGGCTATGTAATAGTAAAATAAGGTTGTAATTTAAAGTAATATTTTACATTTTTATGCAGTTGAGAACTGTACTTCTGATTTGAAAAATCACAGAAAAGTCTTACTTCTATTGGGTTGATTTAAGTATGTTTGTCCTATCACATGCATGCTACTCCAAAGATAATTTCAAGAAAAAAAGAAAAAAATATCAGAATTATTTAAGCTTTGGAATGGGCATGTATCTGCATCTACTAACCTTTCTGTACACAATAAAATTCAGTCCATACACAAACCAGTATTCAGGTCTGAAACAGTGGAGGTCCGACAAGATCAATGTTTACATAGACATTAGAAAGTGCTTTCCAGGGGTGCCTGGGTGGCTCAGTGGGTTAAAGCCTTTGCCTTCAGCTCAGGTCATGATCCCAGTGTCCTGGGATCGAGCCCCACATGGGGCTCTCTGCTCAACAGGGAGCCTGCTTCCCCCTGTCTCTCTCTGCCTGCCTCTCTGCCTGCTTGTGATCTCTCTCTGTCAAATAAACAAATAAAATCTTTTAATGTAAAAAGCATATAATTGATATTTCATAGTGAGACTTTTTTTTTAATGTTTACATACTGGAGTAGAAATGCAGTCTACCTTTAACAACAGAAGCTCCTTTTTATAGGTTCTACAGCCTTCTTGAGGGGGGCAACTAATTATAATTTATTTATTTATTATTTTGTTTATTCTGTTATGTCAGTTACCATACAGTACATCATTAGTTTTTGATGTAGGATTCCATGATTCATTGTTTGCATATAACTCCCAGTGCACCATGCAATCTGTGCCCAACCTTGAAGAAACGCCACAAGTCCCAACCACTTTTCTTGACAGTTTGCATCTACTCTGACTTCCTTTTCTGATCCTGCAAATTAAACACTGTCGCTTGTAGCACTGAATCGTGTCATCGCTAACATTGTACTAGCTGTAATTACTTTACGTAGGCAAGTTTCAAATGAAAAGATTTTCAAAGAAAACTTCTAGTGGCAGCTAGCAAAGAAGCTGCTTTGGGGGTGTGGAGAAAGAGGGGAAGGGAAGAGAGGAGTTGGCTCTGGCAGGTGCTGAGGAGGCAGTGACACAGTTGCTCATACCTTCACTATGGAAGTTCAGAGCAGTTGGGATAATATCTACATTTTTGGCAGAATCCATGCCCGTAAAATCTGCAGGTTAGAACTTAAAAATATTCTTCCTTATGTAAGGTTGGCATCCAGAGTAAGGCATCATTTCTTTGACAAAAAAAGTCATTTTTCTGTGAGACATTTAATTAGGGGAGCCGTTTCTCTCTAAACTCTAAGTTTGACATCACCTCCTATTAGACGAGGTGAGGCCAACAGTATTGATTTTAGATGACTTATGCAGTTTTCCAGTAACACCAAAGCCTGCTGTTTTTTAGTTAATATAACCTGGGGAGAAAGCAGCATATATTTTGGGAGCAAATCCATATTTATTTTATGTTTCTGTGGGACCAAGATATCTACCTGTGTTTACAGAGTTTCTAAGCCAGACTATTTTAAGGTGTAGGAAAAGTAATACCGAAAAAAGAACAAGTAAAATGTCTTCCATCGAATGTGCTGAATACATTTAATTTCATATAAAATGCCGCTTCATTCCCCAACCTCTTTCAATTCCCTGAAGGTTAATGCCCACTAAAAATACAAATACAAATATTTATTTTTGTTTTCTTTGGATTAAAGAGACAATCTCTAAAGGGCATTTCAAATGCATTTCATATTCAAAAATAATGCTGGATGTGACCTTAAGAAATGCCTCAATCCAGAAGTTTTCTTTGTGTTTATGCATTCACATTCACTGCTGGCCAGTTTGCTGGTTTTTATGGTTGAAAAACGCCCCACAAGGACAGTTCAGAAGGATTTTCATGGCATTTATATTACATAATATAAAATCATATCATCATCCAGAACTGATTACAAATAAGAAAACTAATTTCAGTGTTTAATCATTAACATTTTCCCTAGGGATATATCTAAACTATTAATGCTACAATCATAATAAATTCATTTTTCATATTTGTGGCATAGTATTTGTTAGTCTAAAGATACAATTAAACCATTCTCAGTGCCCATAGGGTCTCCATAGTCTTACCACAGACTGCCTCCTTCTCAATTCTCACATGTCTTTCACTTTCTCACTCCATTCCAGACACCCTGGCCCTTCTGTGCATGCCAAATGAACAATCACACTCTCCTCCTTGTTTCTGCATGTCCCTGTCACTAAGCCTGGAGCATCCTTCCATCTCCACTCTTCACCCACCCCCTATATTTGTTCACATGACTCACATCCTCACTGGATTCAAATCTCTTTTCAAATGTCATTTCTCTAGGGAGGCCTTCCCTTGCCACCTTATTTAATTTAATACCCCATCAATATTTACACATACTGTTTTACCTTTCTTCCTGGTTTATTGCCTTTCTTCTTCACTTGGATGTCAAGAGACCTAGAAGAGGGAAATGAGTTTTGTTTGGTGCTGTGCCCACAGCACTGGGAACAGTGCTGACACATGTACATGCTCAGTAAATATTTGCTGGATGAAACACAGGCTGCTCAGGGTGTGGAGCACTCTGATGTGTTAGCTCACTGAAGGCTCACAGGACCCTAGTGGTTGGTAAAAACCAATGAGGGAGTACCCGGGGGACGTCGGGTATTCTGCCTATGGCCAGGAGAGGGAAAGAAAATTAGAACTATTATACCCTCTCATCTCATAGTAAAGGCAGATTTGAACTAAAAGCAAAGTGGTAGTATGGTGTGATGTGTTCGTATGACATCTGGTATAGGAGCTACCCAAAGCTGGTGTGCTGTCTTTGAGTAAACTCAGAAAATGTCCATGAGGCATTAACCAGTTCTGTGGCTGAGACCCCAAACTCCTGATTTCTAATTACAAATGCAAAAAAGGAATATGCTACCCCATATGCCACTAAAATTGCCCTCTGGATTCATTTCTACCCCGTGGTATGTATCTAACTCTGAGAAGATAGAATGAGAAAATTAAGCTCTTGAAACTCATTTTCATAGTTTTGTGTTTTCAATCCCCAATGCTAATGATCTTTTAATGCAGATTTTATCTGTGAATTCTATTTATTGTGAGTGGTCATTAACATTTGCTAGCAAATGCATTTATTTATTCATGTTAGGAAATAGAAATGCAGAATATGTGTTGGATTCTTTGATTATCAGCAGATAGCACAAGAACATTCTTAGAATAATCTTGGCCACAAGTTTTAAACAAATAATAGACTCTTGTGTACCTGAAATACATGTTCCTTAAAGAAATACCCTGAATAAAGGCAGAAGGTTTAGGTCAGTAACAAGTTTATATAAATGAATAAATGCCAATTTCTTTGGGCTTAATAACTTTTCCTACAGGTTTGGGGGCTAAATACAAACCATCAGTCTTTAAAGTGGGAGGAAATCTTGCTTATTTCCATGAAAATATGTAACTTTTGATTGTTTAACTCTAGAATAACACTGGTCCTCTCAGGATTAATTAAACACAAATTAATGACCCAATAGTTAGATGAAAACCATTATCCACTGTGCTATCAATTAAAACAAAACCAGAAGTGAATCTATGACAAAGGATACCATCACTGATTATCCAAAACCATAAAAACATCCATTATTTGCAATCTCCATGACTCATCATTCAAATGTATGTGTAGTTCCAGCTACATTAACATTTCCAAAAAAGCTTTTCTAATTCCTGGCCCAAATCCTCCCTCTTTCTCTAATCATGCCTTAAATCCTGGCCACTGCCCTCACTTCTACCCTCTTGAGACGTTTTTTACTCCTGGTGACTGTCAAGCCATGTACTTTTCACAAGAAATAACAGGGTTGGAGAGGATGTGAAGATGTGGTGAAAAGGGAACTCTCCTATACTGCTGGTGGACACGTAAATTGGTGCAGCCACTAGAGGAAAGAGTATGACGATTACTCAAAAAAAAAAAAAAAAAAAAGAAAAGAAAGAAAAGAAAAAAGAAAGAGAAAAAGAAGGATCATATGGTATCATAAGATAAAGTAATTGTGCTTCTGAGTGTTACAAAAGAAAATAAAAACACCAATTTGAAAAAATATATGTGCCCTTATGTTTATTACAGCATTATTTACAATAGTTAATAATATGGGGAAGCAACCTGATTCCTCTTTGGTAAACAAATGGAGAAGAAGATGTACGTGTGTGTATGTGTGTGTATGTGTGTGTATGTGTGTGTATGTGTGTGTGTGTGTATGTGTGTGTGTGTGTGTGTATGTGTATACATATATTACTCAGTTATTTTAAAAAAAAACTTCTTACCATCTTGCCATTCATGACAACATGGATGGACCTAGAAGTTATTACGCTAAGTGAAATAAGCCCAAGACAAATACCATATGATTTCACTTACATGTGGAATTTAAAAAACAAAACAAATAACAACAAAAGAAACAGACTCATAAATATAGAGAATAAATTAGTGCTTGCCAGAGGGGATGGGGGTGGGAGATGGGTGAAATAGGAGAAGGGGATTAAGAGGTACAAACTTTGAGTTACAAAATAAATAAGTTATCAGAATGAGAAACACAGCATAGGGAATTCGGTCAATAATTAAAAGAAGAAATACATGTCTTTTTTTTTTTTTTTTTCTATATTGGAAGTTTCATTGAAAGGGAAGTCAGCTTCACAAACACCTTGAGTTAAAATACTACCAAAACTCAGTGGGTTTCTCTGTTGATATTTATTTATTTATTTATTTATTTGACAGACAAAGTTCACAAGTAGGCAGAGAGACAGGCAGAGGGTGGGGGGAGCAGGCTTCCCACTGAGCAGGGATCCTAACGCGGGGCTCCTGACGCACTCCATTCCAGGACCCTGAGATCCTGACCTGAGCCAAAGGCAGAGGCTTTAACCCACAGAGCCAGCCAGGTGCCACTCCCTGTTGTATTTAAATGCATTTGGGTCACAGTAGTGATTAGCGGTCTTGAACAGTCTCTCATCAAAGTAGTATATAGGTCTGCTGCTTTAATTTGGCCACCTGTACATCTAGGTCAAAAAGTTTAAAAATTCACAGCTTCTGGTAAAAATGGTCTCCAGGGATGATTCTTCCATTATTAATAAATTCCATCAATAGAACACAGAAGGATTTCCCTTGCAATGTAGACTGAAGACTGGGTCCTTTCTGGTTGCTCATCTCAGATTCTCCATGGCAAAGTTAAAATATAAAAAGCTTCATGACATTTTGAGGACCTCCTTGAATATAAACTACATATATATAAGTAAGCCAAGTAGGTTATGTTTAAGACACTACAATAGCATCACTTAGCTTAATCCAAGCCAGTCATGAATTAGATACTTAGGAATTCTAATCTGTGTTATTCTGTCAGTAGCTTCGTTCTGTTCAAAGTTATTCTGGTTTCTCATCTCTCTGTATTTATAGTGATCACAATGATATGTTTTTAGGATAAATATAGCACATACTATATGCCTGTCTCCAATGATATCGCTTTGTACTATTTACTCAGCCTAACACTTACAGCAGAGACCTAAACTGAGATTGGCTCATAGGGTAGAATCAGTTCCAAACTCAGGACGTAAACCTTTGCAATCCCTTTATAGCATAATGAGGAAGGAGAGGTAAGATGACAAGGAGGAGGATAAAGGAAAAGGAAAAAAAAAAAAAGACAAAGGTATATTTGCCAAAAGGATAATAATAAAGAGATGAGATCATGTCAGATACGTAAGGTGCTCACAGAAAGTAACTGTTATATTTCCAGTGGCTGCTGCAATTTCTGCTTTGCTTACACTTGATGATAGCTGTGCAGATGACTGACACGAAGACTCTGAGCTGTGAAAACTCTTGGTAAGCTTTCCTATACTAAAAAGGCCCCAGACATTCTCCCATTGGTGAGGGGACTGCAAACACCACTGCTATTGATATCTTGTATCCTCAATTTTAAAAATGTCTTAGATTTTTTTTGAGTACATACTATGTGTAAGGTAACATGTTATAAAAATACATTATAAAGATATAGGAGACATGGTTCTCACTCTTCACAATGTATTTTTGACATTTCTCTTACCATATCTTACCAGAGGAGTTTCTCTTCTCCATTGGTTGCCAGTGTGCTTGCCCTGTAACATGTTTTGGCCAAGAGGATGTTATCATCATTGTTCAAACAAAAGCTTAACACTGGCTTGTTCAGTGGATGTCCTCTTTGTGACATGAGAACATATTCCCAATGGACATAGAAAGCAGATCATCATCTATCACCAAACTGAAGCAGAAATACTGCAGTTGAACTAAATATTTATTAGAAACAAGCGCTCATTGTATTTTGACACCATGATTTCTGAGGCTGTTACATAGCAAAGGTAGACTGTTCACTAATAGAGATAGTAGGTCTGGTCCCTCTCTAAACTTATTTTAGACCCCCTTGTAACTCTCAGTGTTCCAAGAATTTTGACTTTCTTTGATGTCTTTGAACACAGTACGTTTATTCTGACTTTGCGACCCTTGGGCAAGCTTTTCACTCTGTCTGGATTTTCTTTCCCATGGGTGGACTTGTTGCTCCTTCTCATCTTTCAGGTTTCAACTTAACCATTTCCTACATAGGGAAGCATTCTCAAACCACAATGTCTAAATGTCTAAATACAGATGCCGCCCCCCCAACCCATTTTCTCTGTACTTATCACATACATTGTTTATGGTATTCATGGTGTTGAGCACAATTCATAAGCATTTGTTTTCTTATTCATTGTCTTTATGGCTACTTCCTTCAGATCAGATAATACATCAATATTTTTCTCTAATGTAACTAGAGCAAGCCACACAATGATAACTACATAAATGATAAGTGATAACTACATAAATGAATCAACTCCGACGAGTGGTTTTATCCCATTTACCATTCCCAAACCCCCACAGAAACCACATGAATACCACAAACAGTTAACAAACTCACAGATAAAAAAATACATCCTCTTTGGGTGGAGATCTTTTTTCTCTCATTTTTCCTACTTTGAACAGTCTAGTATTTTATTTTTTAAAAGTGCAACATCTGAAATAAGCATGTCTGATAGGCTGGCAATTCCAAGCTGGCGCTCTGAAGGATGGTCAGATATTTTTGTTTTTGTTTTTTTCTCACCATACTCTTCCTGGAACCTATCATTTTTGTATTTTCTAGGTCATTGATTAAGAAAATAAAGATTTAATAGTAGGAATATATTCATATTCATCAAATTCTGGTTGCAACTGGTACATTTAAACACCAGTTTTATTTTATTTTTTTCCAGCTTGACACTTCACTCTATGGTTTTCTGATGTAACTGGATAGCATGCATCATCCTATGATTTGTTTCTTCCAAACCATTTGGCTTTAATAGTATATTCAAAAAGTGCAAGAAAAGGCTGTTATTTTTTTCCTTCACACTTTTATTCCATTTTCCTTTCAGTCAGTATAAATCTATTTTCTAAATTATTTGCTAGATATGAGCATGAATTCTTGAAAAATATATAGATGTATAAATACATATAATATCTACAATTATTTTATAGTATGACAAAGAAGTCTACTTAAAGATCAGTCATGTATTTATCATCAGCCCCCTCCATCCAAAGCACTGAGTATGATTTTTATATTTTGACATTTCTTTTTTCAGGAGTTATTTTGCTCTTTGAATAAGCTTCTATAAGAAAGAAAAGTTAATAAGCTCCAAGGCTCAAATTATAAGATGACACAAACTACACAATAACAAGTGTGCATTAGTTATTCTGTAATTTATATTCAAAATTGGAGAGATAATTTGCAAACACCTCATAATAAATATCCTGAGCTAAAAGAAATGTTTGTCAAATTTTTCTCTCACTTTCCTTTCTGTGGTATGCAGATGTTCGGTTTTAAATTTGTCACATTTTCATACTTCCTTCTATACTGCTTGCTTTCTTTGATTTCTTTCCAAAAAATAATACAAAAAGCAAGCAAATTAAAATTCATAACTATGAAACAAATTTTCCAAAGACATTCTTTAAATATTTTTTTCCTTTCCTTTCCCCCTTTTCCCAAAGCTCTGCTTCTCAATTACTTTCCAGTAAGTTTAGTCTACCTTAGAATAACTAACCATTAGGAACATTATATACTCCATCTCCCAAGATTTGCTATCACCTTTCTTGCCAATATCTGACATATTTTTTTCAGACCTACAAACTCATGATATTCCAAACTGAACAAAGAATTAATCTCAAAACAACTGTTTATCTCAGCTTTGTATTCTTGTCTGAAACATATCAATGTATTGGAACCAGAATTTAAATTTTTCAAGTCCCTAAAACACTACATCTTGTCGCACACAGATCTTTCTGATTATCTTCACCATACTTGTTGCTCTTTCTTTAGTCCATTAACTCTTCACTGGACATTGCAGTAGCTCATTCCATCCCCAACTCCTAAAATCTATTCTGTATCTGCCATATGGTTCAGCTTTATAAAGACCAACTCTGCTAATATCTTTTGCTTGTTCAGAAACTTCCAAGAGTAGACTCTTCCACATCAGTCAAAGTCAGGTACAAATTCAGTCTGCCACTGGGTTGTTCCATTTCTTGACTCCTAACCTGTTTTATTCTTCCCAACCCCCCACCTGCCTTCATGAAATCCTTCCTTCTCCCTCTGCCAGATCTCAAACATATGCTCTAGGTTTAAATAATTCCTACACTTTTGAATATCTTTCTCTAATCCTTTTCCCCTGCAGAGATTCTATCCATGTTTTCAGGATTGCCACAGATTCCTTTTATCTATGAAATAATCACTGAGCACCTGTGGTCATTAACTCTCTAAGCCATAGTGTTTTGACCTCTTTCATGATACTTCCTAACATAAGTTAGTTAGATTTCAGATCTAACTATATCCTGGCCAGTGGAGAGGGGACTATATTAATTGGGATTATACTGCAAATAACTCTGAACTAAATGGAAACTGAGAATTTCATTATGTGTGTGTATAGTCTGACATACATACTCTGATTGATTTGTGCACCTAGAATACCATTAATGAAAGCATATGTGCTTATTACTCTAGTGGACAAAAAATGGAAGGAACCAAATTTTCTGTCCTCTACACTTTCCCACCACTAGTGTCAGGGCAAGATACTCATGGACTAGGCATTCTGCTTTGAATGAATGTGATTGGCAATAATCGTACAGACAGTGACATTTTTTTTAAACCATTCTGGGTATCACTGGGTATATCAGTCACCTTTATCTGCATAAGGAACCACCTTAACATTTTGTGTCTTAATATAACTCTGTGGCATAGCTACTTGGACTGGACGCAGTTGGGTAGTTCTGGGTAGACTGGTCTCATCACTCACCAGTTTAGCTGAGAGCTCCAGGGAGCCTCAGCTAGTGACTTACCTCTTATCCTCGTGGTCCTCCATCTTTCTTCAAGTTCAACCAGGCCCTCCTGCAGCAGCTGAGCAGGATGCCAAGAAAATAAGCAAAAATATTCAATGGCTCTTGAAGTCTGACCTCAGAATGGCTACACCATTACTTCTTTCTCACTGTATTTATAAGAAGAGCTTCAAAGTCACACTACAAAGGGCCTACTACATAGGGTGCTTAAATAAAAAATTTTTAAGAGCTCCCTATAAACAAGAGGAATCCTTCCACATTCACATCTCTTGAGTTCAAGCTTTTCACAGAGATTCCCTGGATCAGCCCCGACTATAAGAAGCTGAACCTGCTTTCCCTGATGCATCTCCTCCAGGGTTTTTATACCAGTATTGCAAAGGGAATTACTTTAATTGGCTTGTTTACTCCTTACACTCGTTTGGAGAGATGGGGGTTTAATTATTAATGAACCAACTGTTTTATTTAGGAGAAAAAATATTCAAAAATGACATGAAATAAAACATTTGATGATGTGTCTAAAATTACCTGTTCTTTATCTAATTAAACAATTAACAACCAGCACCTATTTAATGTATTTTTTCTTTTCTCCTCCAAGATATATAATCCTACCAATCCATATATGTATTTTTTTAAAGGAAATTCTCCATATTAATGGGGCTTAGAGCCTTAACTTAAGAGGCTGAGCTGGGAATGAGAACAAATAGTACAGGCACAGGGTTTATGAGGCCAGGAGTCTTTCTTGCCTTCTGAAGTGGTCATTTTTAAAAGTACTCATTGGTTGGGCAGGCCATGGAAGAAAGAATCTAGAGGGACACCCAAATAATTAGGAGTCAAGAAGGGGATTAATAGTTCTGGAGAATCTATAAAAGAGTATAGATAAATAAAAGGTGCTACAGAAGAAGGTTCTAGTTCTGGGGAAATGTCCTAAGAAAAGCGGGGTAATTAAGGCCCTTGTACAGACAAGTGGAGCTGTTCCTAGGGGATCCAAAATATTCCTCAATATCATACTACTAGCTGATCAGGATTAAGGTGAAAGAATGTGGAAGCACAATCCTGAGACAGGAGACAAAGCAGATCACAAAATGGAAACCCAGAGGTAATCACTTGACTACACACCGATAGCTTTGATTGGCAAAAATGACTGTAGATAGAGACCTTCGTGGAAAAGACCAATTCAGGGAAAAATATAGAAAGAATTATTTATATCTATCTATCATCTATCTATCTATCTATCTATCTATCTACCTATTCATCTTAAAAGATTTCTTTATTTATTTCAGAGATGGAGTAACTGGGGAGATGCAGAGGGAGAAGGAGAGAGAGTCTTAAGGAGACTCCACACTGAACATAGAACCTAACTCAGGGCTTGATCCCACAACCCTGAGATCATGACCTGAGCTGAAATCAAGAGATGGATGCTTAACCAACTGTGGCACCAAAGTACACCATGTATATGTTCTAATTAAGTAAATAATTACAAATTCTTTAGTGTATTTAACATGTTTTAACATTTTTTATTTTACAAATTATAGATACTGTTTTACCTTTCAGGTATCCAGTAAATATCTAGTGAAAACCAAAAAATGTTGTTGCTCCAGAGATAGAGATCTGCAACCCCGATCCTGCTTCTAGAAAGGATTCAGTGATTAGCTGCAAATGCATGGTTGTACAAAAGCCTTTAGTGTTAGTCTGCCTCAGCTTTTGAGTCAAGATCAACTTTTCTAGAGAAGCTATCCAGTGACTAAACAAGATGGTGATACAAAGGCCTGTTTCTGCCCAAGTTGGGACTCATCCAACAGATAATCTTTGTTTAGGAGCTCCTTGTTGAAGATGTTGTATTAGTTTATAGTTAACCATGTTACTAATTGCTTTATATCTGACTGGTTATAGTACTAAGCAGTATGTTATAATACGGATTCTTTGTGGTAGCCAGGAGGTTCATTTGGTCTATAGTATAAGAGAATGGAAGCAAAAGTAAAAGTTATGAAGGTACTTTAAAAACTGCATGAAAGAGTTAATTTTTATGAATGCTTGATTAACAATAATAACTAGAAAACAGTAACTATTTAAACTCAAAGATAATGTAAATCTTTATTCTTTTTCCAAGTCCCATCTTCCATCCAGATCATTCTTTCCTAGCATGTATTGAAACTTCTCTCCTATTCCATTCTTTTTTAGTAAATGAGCACATAACTATTCTGATAGGGCAAATGGAAGAAAATCCCAAAGGGAAATAATATGGATTGAGTGGTAAGTAACTAAAAAAGATTCTATAACCCCTCAATGAAATAAATAAATTGGGTATGAAGTTCATTGCACTGACAACAATGGTGTGGTAGAATGGGAAACAAATTCAGAAAGGGTGCCTGGGTGGCTCAGTGAGTTAAGCCTCTGCCTTCAGTCCAGGTCATGATCTCAGGGTCCTGGGATTGAGCCCGGCATCAGGCTCTCTGCTCAGCAGGGAGCCTGCTTCCCCCTGCCTCTCTGCGTACTTGTGATCTTTCTCTCTGTCAAATAAATAAATAAAATCTTAAAAAAAAAAAAAAAAGAAAAAAAGAGAGGGTAGAAAAACTGAGAAATGTAGGCAGCAATTAAAGATCTCCCTTGACTTTCAATTGGTTTATGTCCTGATAAACCCATCGTAAGTTGAAACTATAATAATTTGAAAATGTATTTAATACACCTAACCTACTGAATGTCATATCTTAGCCTAGCTCACTTCAAAAGTGCACGGGATGCTCATATTAGCCTACAATTGGTCAAAATAATCTAACACAAACCTCATTTTATAATATGGTTTGTTGAATATCTGATGCAATTGATCAAATACTCTACTAAACATGAAAAGAAGAATGGTTGTCTGGGTACAGAATGGTTCTAAATGTATCCATTGTTTGCCCTTATAATCAAATGGCTGACTTGGAAGATGTGGCTCACTGTTGCTGCCTAGCATCATGAGAGTATCATATAGCATATCAGTAGCCCAGAAAAAAAAATCAAAATTCAAAATTTGAAGTATGATTTCTACTGAATGCACATAGCTTTTGCACCATCATAAAGTTGAAAAATTGTAAATCAAACCATTATAAATTAGGAACCATCTATGTTCAGATTAAGGTCTGAAATTCACAAGAGCTGATAGAAATTGGGATATATCTTTTTTGTGAAAAGTGAATTTTCACTAAAATTATGCTGTCAGTGTAAGTGTCATCTTTCAGTTTCATAAACATGGATGATTTTTAAACTTATTCTCCTCCAAAATTTATTTGTATTTTACACAGAGCAGGGATAAAATTCTGACTTTTATGGCATAATCTAATATACAGACTGAAATATAATCTAGGAAATCTTAAATTATAGCATTCTAAATAACAGAGATTTTACTTATCAATGCTGTGTATCTAGAAGGACTAATTATTCATCTATCAATCCAATAACATTTGCATATATTTGTCAATCATTATTGAATTACAACATATTTCTTTCTTTTTTTTTTTTTTTTGGATTAACATATAATGTATTATTTGCTTCAGGGGTTCAGGTCTGTGAATCATCAGTCTTTCACAATTCACAGCACTCACCATAGCACATACCCTCCCCAATGTCCATAACCCAGCCACCCTATCCCTCCCCCTCACTCCTCAGCAACCCTCAATTTATTTCCTGAGATTAAGACTCATGGCTTGTCTCCCTCTCCAGTCCCATTTTGTTTTATTTTTTCACTCACCCCATGAACCCCTCACCCTGCCTCTCAAATACCTCATATCAGAGAGATCATATGATGATTATCTTTCTCTGATTGACTTAGTTCGCTTAGCATATTACCCTCTAGTTCCATTCATATTGTTGCAAATAGCAAGATTTCACTTCTTTTGATTACTGCATAGTATTCCATTACACACACACACACACACACCACATCTTCTTTAGCCATTCATCTGTTGATGGACATCTAGGTTCTTTCCATAGTGCAGCTATTCTGGACATTACGCTATAAACATTCAGGTGCATGTGCCCCTTCAGATCACTACGTTTGTATCTTTAGGGTAAATACCCAGTAATGCAATTGCTGTGTCATAGGGTAGCTCTATTTTTCAACTTTTTGAGGAACCTCCATACTGTTATCCAGCTGGCTTC
This sequence comes from Neogale vison, assembly GCF_020171115.1. Taxonomy (NCBI): domain Eukaryota; kingdom Metazoa; phylum Chordata; class Mammalia; order Carnivora; family Mustelidae; genus Neogale; species Neogale vison. The sequence continues at coordinate 91,003,893 of NC_058093.1, read as the reverse complement.
ATGAGCTTGCATTCCCACCAACAGTGTAGGAGGGTTCCCCTTTCTCTGCATACTCACGAACATCTGTTGTTTCAGGACTCGTTAATTTTACGCATTCTGAATAGTGTGAGGTGGTATCTCACTGTAGTTTTGATTTGGATTTTCCTGATGCCAAGTGATGTTGAGCACTTTTGCAAGTGTCTGTTGGCCATCTGGATGTCATCATCTTTGCAGAAATGTCTGTTCATGTCTTCTGGCCATGATTGGATTATTTGTTCTTTGGGTGTTGTGTTTGATAAGCTCTTTATAGATTTTGGATACTAGCCCTTTATCTGATATGTCATTTGCAAATACCTTCTCCCATTCTGTTGTCTTTCGGTTTGTTGATTGTTTCCTTTGTTGTGCAAAAGTTTTGATCTTGATGAAGTCCCAATAGTTCATATGTTCCCTTGCTTCCCTTGCCTTTGGTGATGTTTCTAGGAAGAAGTTGCTGCAGCTGAGGATGAAGAGGTTTCTGTCTTTGTTCTTTTCAAGGATTTTGATGCATTCCATTCTCACATTGAGGTCTTTCATCCATTTTGAGGCTATTTTTGTGTGTGGTATAAGGAAATGGTCTAGTTTCATTCTTCTGCATGTGGCTGTCCAATTTCCCCAACATCATTTGTTGAAGATACTGTCTTTTTTCCACTGGACATTCTTTCCTGCTTTGTCAAAGATTAGTTGACCATAGAGTTGAGGGTCCATTTCTGGGCTCTCTATTCTGTTGCATTGATCTATGGGTCTGTTTTTGTGGCAGTACCATACTGTCTTGATGATGACAGCTTTGTAATAGAGCTTGAAGTCTGGAATTGTGATCCACCAACTTTGGTTTTCTTTTTCAACATTTCTCTGGCTATTTGGGGTCTTTCCTGATTCCATATAAATTTTAGGACTATTTGTTCCATTTTTTTAAAAAAAAACAAATTGATGGCATTTTGATAGGGATTGAATTAAATGTGTAGACTGCTCTAGGTAGCATAGACATTTTCACAATATTTGTTCTTCCAATCCATGAGTGTGGAATGTCTTTCCATTTCTTTGTATCTTCCTTAATTTCTTTCATGAGTACTTTATAGTTTTCTGAGTACAGATTCTTTGCCTCTTAGGTTGGGTTTATCCCTAGGTATTTTATGGTTTGGGGCACAATTGTAAATGGGACTGACTCCTTAATTTCTCTTTCTTCTGTCTTCTTCTTGGTGTATAGAAATGCAACTGATTTCTGTGCGTTGATTTTATATCCTGACACTTCCCTGAATTCCTGTATGAGTTCTAACAGTTTTGGAGTGGAGTCTTTTGGGTTTTCCAATAAAGTAACATATCATGTGCAAAGAATGAGAGTTTGACTTCTTCTTTGCCAATTTGGATGCCTTTTATTTCTTTTTGTTGTTGATGATGAGACTAGGACTTCTAGTACTATGTTGAATAGCAGTGGTGATAGTGGACAGCCCTGCCATGTTCCTGACCTTAGGGGAAAAGCTCTCAGTTTTTCCCCATTGAGGATGATATTTGCTATGAGTTTTTCATAGATAGCTTTGATGATATTAAGGCATGTCCCATCTGTTCCTACACTTTGAAGAGTTTTGATCAAGAAAGAACCTATTGAGAGTGTCCTATGGTTCTTGTTCTTTCTTTTATTAATGTATTATATCACACTGATTGATTTATGGATGTTGAACCAAACTTGAAGCCCAGGAATAAATCCCATTTGGTCATGGTGAATAAGCCTTTTAATGTACTGTTGGGTCCTGCTAGCTAGTATTTTGGTGAAAATGTTTGCATCTGTGTTCATCAAGGATATTGGTCTGTAATTCTCTTTTTTGATGGGGTCTTTGTTTGTTTTTGGGATCAAGCTAATTCTGGCCTTATAAAATGAGTCTGGAAGTTGTCCTTCCATTTCTGTTTTTCAGAACAGTTTCAGGAGAATAGGTATTAATTCTTTAAATGTTTAGTAGAATTTCCTGGGAAGCTATCTGGCCCTAGATTCTTATTTTTGGAAGTTTTTTGATGACTGCTTCAATCTCCTTACTGGTTATGGATTTGTTCATGTTTTCCACTTCTTCCTGGTTCAGTTTTAGTATTATATATGTCTCTAGGAATGCATCCATTTCTTCCTGATTGACAAATGTGCTGGTGTATAATTGCTCATAATATGTTCTCATAATTATATTTCTTTGGTGTTGGTTGTGATCTCTCCTCTTTCATTCATGAGGATGAAATTTGGTTGTTTTTTCTTTTTGATAAATCTGGCCATGAGTTTATCAGTCTTATTAAATCTTTCAAAAAACCAGTGCTTAGTTTTGTTGAATTTTTTCTACCGGTTTTTTTTTTTTTTTTTTTTTTTGGTTTCTATTTCATTGATTTTTGCTCTGAATTTTATTATTTCTCTTCTCCTGCTGGGTTTAGGCTTTCTTTGCTATTCTTTATCTAGCTTCTTTAGATGTAGAGTTAGGTTATGTACTTGAGACCTTTCTTGTTCATTGAGAAAGGCTTTTATCACTATATACTTTCCTCTCAGGACCGCCTTTGCTGTGTCCCAAATATTTTGAACAGTTGTGTTTTCGTTTTCATTTGTTTCCATGATTTTTTTCAATTCTTCTTTGATTCTCTGGTTGACCTATTCATTCTTTGATAGGATGCTCTCCAGCCTCCATGTATTTGAGTTCTTTTCAACTTTTCTCTTGCGGTTGAGTTCTAGTTTCAAAACATCGTGTTCTGAAAATATGCAGGGAATAATTCCACTCTTTTGGTACTGGCTAAGACCTGATTTGTGGCCCAGGATATTATCTATTCTGGAGAATGTTCCATGTGCACTTGAGAAGAATGTATATTCTGTTGCTTTGGGATGGAATGCTCTGAATATATCTGTGATGTCCATCTAGTCCAATGTGTCATTTAAAGCCTTTATTTCCTTGTTGATCTTTTGCTTAAATGACCTGCCCATTTCAATGTGGGAGTTGTTAACATCCACTGCTATTATTGTATTATTATAGATGTGTTTCTTTGATTTTGTTATTAATTCGTTTATAAAATTGGCTTCTCCCATGTTAGGGGCATAGATATTTAAAATTCTTAGATCTTCTTGTTGGACAAACCCTTTAAGTATGATATAGTGTCCTTCCTCATCTCTTATTATAGTTTTTATGCTTAAAAATCTGATATAAGGATTGCCACCCCAGCTTTCTTTTGAAATCCATTAGCATGGTGAATGGTTTTCTACCCCCTCACTTTAAATCTATTAGTGTCTTTGGATCTAAAATGAATTTCTTGCAGACAGCATATTGATGGGTCTTGTTTTTTTATCTATTCTAGTTTCTTGTGTCTTTTGATTGGGGCATTTAGCTCATTTTCATTCAGGGTAACTATTGCAAGATATGCCTTTAGAGCCATTGTATTGCCTGTAAGGTGACTGTTACTGTGTATCATCTCTGTTTCTTTCTGGTCTGTTACTTTTAGGCTCTCTCTTTGCTTACAGGATCAATATTTCTTATAAGACTGGTTTGGTGTTTGCAGATTCTTTTAGTTTTTATTTGTCCTAGAAGCTTTTTATCTATCTTTCTATTTTCAATTACACCCAGCTGGATATAGTATTCTTGGCTGAATATTTTTCTCATTCAGTGCTCTGAATATATCTTGCAAGTCCTTTCTGGCCTGCCAGGTATCTGTGGATAGGTCTGCTGCCAACCTAATATTTCTACCATTGTGTGTTACAGACCTCTTGTCCCAAGCTGCTTTTAAGATTTTTCTTTGTCACTGACACTTGTGAGTTCTACTATTAGATGACAAGGTGTTGACCGATTTTTATTGATTTTGAGGGGGGTTCTCTGTGCCTCCTGTATTTTGATGCTTGTTCCTTTTGCCAAATTAGGGAAATTTTCTGCTATAATTTGCTCCAATATACCTTCTGCCCCTTCTCTTTTTCTTCTTCTTCTGGGATCGCAATTATTCTAATATTGTTTCATCTTATGGTATTACTTACCTTTCGAATCCTCGTTTTGTGGTCCAGTAGTTGTTTATCTCTCTTTTTCTCAGCTTCTTTAGTCTCCATCATTTGGTCTTGTATATCACTAATTCTCTCTTTTGTCTCATTTATCCTAGCAGTAAGAGCCTGCATTTTTGAGTGCACCTCATTAATAGTTTTTTTTTTCAACTTGTTTAGATTTCTTTTATTTCTCCAGAAAGGGATTTTCTAATATCTTCCATGCCTTTTTCAAGCCCGGTTAGCACCTTGATAACTGTCATTCCGAACTCTACTTCTGACATCTTACTAAGGTCCATATTGATTAGGTCCCTAGCTGTCAATACTGCCTCTTGTTCTTTTATTTATTTTTCTTTTGAGGTTTTTTTTTCTGTCTTGTCATTTTATCCATATTAGAATAGATGAATTAGGGAACAAAATACTAAAGTGGTAACAATGACCCCAGAAAAAATATAAACTAACCAAATCAGAAGAGATCTGAAACTGGCGGGAGAAGTAAGAAGAAGAAAAATATTGTTAGACTGGTGAATAGAAAAAAGTCACACATTTGATTTTGTGTGTATTTTGGTCTGTTAGAAGAAAATTTTACAGAAGGAAAAACTCATATATATACACTCACACACACACACACACACACACACACAAGTAAGGGTAAACATGATGAAGGGATGGAATATGACTGTAAAGATAAAAATTAAGAAAGATTCTAAAAAAGGAATTTATAAGAAGTTGGTTGAAAAAAAAAGTTAAAAAAAAAAAAAGGAAAGAATGCGATCAGGCTGGAGACTAGAACAAAGCCATGCCCTAGATTTAGGGTATTCTTTGATCTGTTAGAAGAAATTGTATCCCATAATTTTAAAGAAAGAAAAACTTATATGTATACAAAAATAAATTTAAATACAGCGAAAGGATAGAATATGACTAAAACAATGAAAATTTAAAAAGATTTTTTAAAAAGGTATTGATAAGGTAAAATAGTTTAAAAGGTTCATAGGAAAGAGGAAAAATTTTTAAAAATCGAATAAGAAAAAAATAAAATTAAAAAAAATTTACTTTGAAAGACTAAAGAATCATGGGGAAAAAACCATGAATTCTATGTGTTCCATTCCCCTAGCTCTGGAGTCCTGTAGTTCTCATTGATTGGTCAACTTGGTCTTGGCTGGATGTTCTTGTCAATCTTCTGGGGGAGAGGCCTGTTGCAGTGTTTCTCAAATGTCTTTGCCTGAGGCGGAATTACACCTCCTTTACCAGGGGCCAGGTTAAGTAATCTTCTTGATTTGCTCTTGTGGTAGCTTTTGTTCCCTGAACGCTTTCTCTACAGCTTTGGAGGGGAAGAATGAAGACAGCAGCCTCCAAATCTCTGGCCCTGTAGGAGCTGAGAGCTCAGGGCTCCAGTCCTCTGTGCACCCTCAAAGAAAAGCCGTCAATCCCTCCTGCCTCCCTGGTCTCCAGCAGCAATTTGCGCTCACCCAGCCTGTGAATGAGCATTTCTATCTCTGGTGCACAGCCCCTTTTGGAGTCTCCAAACCCGGCAGATTCTTGCACTGTGCTTCTGCCCCACTCCTCCTGGAGATTGAAGGAGGGGGTCTTCCCAGATCTGTCACCTGTGGAGTCCCTGCTTGAAGAGCAATGGTCTGACTGTACTTTGGATCACAGTTTAAGGTAATTCTGAACTGTGAGTCCACTTCTCAGCTCTGTCTTTGCAGCTGGCTTTCCTGCTCCTGTACCTGGAAGCTCTTCTGCACTCAGGCACCCCTGGTCTTTTTGTTATCCTGCAGGTCCTGAGACTGCCCTGTCCCTGTGAGGGCTCCCACCCCTGCTTAGCCTCTGGAGTGATGTCCCTCAGTAGAGCAGACTTGAAAATTCCAATATTGTGCTCTGCTGCTCTAAAGCTTACCAGGAGCTGGCCCCTCCCCCCATGAGCTATCTTCCTGTTTATCACCTGGGATTCACTTCTCTGCAAGTCCTACCTTCCAGTAAGGGTCACTTTTCTATTCCTCAAAATGCTGCTATTCTTTTCTTCAATCTCCTGTTGAGTTTGTAAGTGTTCAGAATGGCTTGATAACTATCTAGCTGAACTCCTGGGACCTGAAGATATTTAGGTCTCCTATTCTTTCTACTTCCCACCCCCCGCCCCTCGCCCTGTCCCAGTTCCAACATATTTTATGTCTTATATATGCAAGTTTTCTTAATGTAACTTCCAGGGAATTAGATATTTTCAGTGAGGCATCTAAATTTTAATTTGCCTTAAAAAAAGCAGCCATACCTGTGATTTTCTTGTCATCATGGATTTTTCTGGGATTTACTAAGGTTCTTGAAAACCAAAGCGATGTTGTACTCCATTTTTAATATCTTCTAAGAAAATACAGAAATCTGAAAAGCTTTATGATCAAGGAGGATTTTATTATCTTCATCTGAAATATATTGTTAGGAAATCTCAGACTTGGGCTCTTTCCATAATAATGCGTCTACTGTAGATAATGCTGCCTTAAGCATGAGGTATATATATCCCTTTGAATTAGTATTTTCAGTCAGAGAAAGACAAATAGAATGGATTTCACTCATATGTGGAATTTAAGAAACAAAACAAACAGACAAAGGGGAAGTAAAAGAGAGGCAAACCAAGAAACAGGCTCTCTGCTTTTTTTTTTTTTCCTTTTTAAATGGTTTTTATTTATTTATTTGACAATGGGAGAGAGAGAGAGAGTGAGAGAGAGAAAGCACAAGAAGTGGCAGCACAAGCAGAAGGAGAAGCAGCTTTCCCATCAAGCAAGGGGCCTACCAGGACTCAATCCCAGGACCCTGGGATCATGACTTAAGCCAAAGGCAAGCACTTAACTGACTGAGCGACCCAGGCACTCCAAGAAACAGACTCTTAACTATGGAGAAGAAACTGATGGCTCCCAGGGGGAGATGGGTGGGCGAATGGGTGAAATACGTCTTGGGGATTAAGGAGGACACTTGTGACAAGCACCAGCTATTGTATGAAAGGCTTGAATTATTATATTATATACCTGAGACTAATACTACACTGTATTTACATTAAAAGTGGGAAAAAAAGTAATCTCAGATTATTCTATAATACTAAGAGACATTTTAAACACAGAGCTTACTTGAAGAGAGTAGGCAAAATGTACCCCATCACATACAACTTCTTTAATAGTATCCAGAGAAATTGCATATGTCTTTTGGAAACCATGGTAAGTTAGGCTTTATTTCAATACAATGAGATCAACTAGGTAAGTTAGACATGCCTTCTGAAATTTGGAATATTATGCCTATAATGTGTTCCTGAATACTGAATTCTTGAAATGGTACCCTGCATATTTTAAAAGAGCCATTTTAGCTAACATCCAGTTTACACATGTTAACATATAGTTAGTATATATGTTATCTCTGTAGTGAAAACAAATCCATGAAAGAAACACTTTAGGGGTTTTTATAGATAAAAATATGTACTCAAAAAGGGCTAAAATTACTATCACATGCATTGTGTTACATTGTTTGAGCATGGCTTGGATAGGTTGGGGCTGATTTTAGGATAAAAACAACTTCCATGTTTGTCCATGGGGTGTTTTAATACCACCTTCGAAGACGAAACTAGGATTTCAAGGGATCACTGAAATGATGACCTATGATTTAACATCCATGATTTAATCCCCAAGCCCAGGTGAAAGAAAGCAATTTTAAAATAAGTTAAATTACATGTATCATAAATAGGCCTTAATATTAATACAAATGCAGAAACAGATAGTAGTAGATTTTAGATTCATTCCATATAGATAGCACTTTAAAAACAAAAGTTCTATTATTCACAAATTATCTTTATTAATTATAGTTACTTAAATGGATAATTCAAAATGATAGAAAAAACAAAGGCCTTGTACTTAATGGTCAACAGATGCTATTGGCTTAATTATGGACTTATAAGGGCCTAAAGTCTGAAATTCTTCATCTTTACATGTAAGTTTTGATATGTAGAGTATGTGTCATTTTAAATATCAAATATGATTTGTCAGATTTTTCTAGTTGTTTCATTTATACAAAACTGTTCTTTTGTTAAAATCTGCACTAGAAGATAAATCAAATTTGGCACTTCCTTCTTGCCACACAGTGAACTGACCATAGCAATAACTATGTCGCATCTTAGCCAAATGGTCTGTAATGGGAAACTGGCACATCATAAGTCTAGTGGCATGAAAGTGATTTTTTGTAAAGAAGAAATGACACACATTTAACCAGAGCTTGTTAAAATCTTCAAGCTGCCATTTCTATCTCAGATACAACCATCAAAGGGAGCAGAGTGTCCCTGTTCTTTATCCCTATCATAAGAGTTCCACTGAAATATGCAGGATATTTAGTATTTTAGGTATAGGCCTTTTATCAGTGTTTCTTCAGTATACCACTTAATGCACGAATGCCTTTTTAAAATTCAGCTGGTGATGTCAAATAAAATCATCCTACACTTTAAGAATAGAAACTAAATAAAGGGACCATGTTTAATTACATATAGATAGTAAGGTTTTTTCCTAAGGCTCAAAAAAGCTTTTATTCATAGGTTAATTTAAGGAAACAATTGAGCTTGAAATTCATGAAAAATACTGTCATCTTATGAAAAAAAATGGATTCTGGGTTAAAAAAACAGTAATGGAAGTAAAAATGAGGTAATAATTTTAATAGCCTATTGAAGATTTCAGTCAAAAAGGGAGGATACAATTTAGGCACCTTATTAATCATTCTTTTTTTGGAGTTGTATGAATTGGAAGCTACTCTGTGGGGTTAACTCAATTAGAAGTGCTTGCAGATATCATAAATCTCTTCATCTTAAGTGCATCATTAATTTTATGACAAAATTAACCCAACACCATTTGAGCAACAGGCAAATCTTGACAGCTATTGTTTTTTTTTTAGACCATTCTAGTTGATATTTGAGGGGTCCACGAACAATTTGAACAGTTCACTAGGTTTTAACTTTGAAACTACTACAGCTGATGGGATCCTAGAATCAGCAGTGACATTATTATTTCTATGGTCTTGTGGGAACAGTAAATGAACAACACAGCTAGCTATGTTACATGAAACCTTTCCTTACCACACAGAACCATCCTTGATGTGTTCACTCTAACAGGGAAGATTACTTTCAGCTTTCTGCTTGCAATGTTCTGATAACCTTGCATATTTAATTGTAATTGAGAGTCAAGTGACTTCTACAGAGAATGCATTTTAATTAGCTATCAAATGAATTAGGAGGCTGTTTGTCTAGATTTTCTTTCTTTGAACTAATTAATTGAGAGTCAAGGGTCGGGATCTTGTCTTGCAGAATCCATTGAAGACATTCATTTCAAATATTTATATACATCCACTTACAAGCATAGGACTCAGAGTTCATTTTACAATCTAATATAGGCCAAAAAGGAGCATTTCCATGAATGTGCTGGCATCATGCTGCAAGTAATAATGATGGCAAAGTAAATATTCAAAAAGGTTTATGTTTTCTGCTGCAATATTTAAGGTGAATAAAAGTGCACTATTTTAAATATCATTAAGCAAGCAAAAGAGAAATCTATAGGCAAAGATTATATCTTTTTTTTTTTTTAAAGGTATTATTTATTTATTTGACAGACAGAGATCTCAAGTAGGTGGAGAGGCAGGCAGAGAGAGAGAGAGAGAGAGGAAGAAGCAGGCTTTCCACTGAGCAGAGAGCCTGATGTGGGGCTCTATCCCAGGACCCTGAGATCATGACCTGAGCCAAAGGCAGTGGCTTAACCCACTGAGCCATCCAGGTGTCCCCAAAGATTATATCTTAATAGAACAAAACTTATATTAAAAATAAAGTGCAAGTAACACCAAATTTGACGAGTCCATAGAAAATAAATGGAATATAGAATTGAAGTAGTGTTTTTCATGCAGTTACTTAAAATAAAAACATTTAAGCAAAAAAAATTAATTTAGTTCTAAACTTCACCTATGTCTTGAGTTTTATAGCACTACCAAAATGGTCATGATAATTAATGTAAGTCTTGCAAATGATTTTCAATTATACTACACTTGATCTTAGCCAAAAGGCCGAGAAGCGATGATTTTCAATTATAAACCTATGAATATCAACCTAGAAAGTTCGCATGTGGCATGCTTATATTTACTAAACATTTGAATGACCTCCTCATGTCACTGTGTCGTTCTACAAAATGTGAGATGACTCCGGATCCTGAAAAGGGTAGGGGCACCTGGGTTACTCAGTTGGTTAAGCGTCTGATTCTCAAGTCATGATCTCAGGGTCATGGGATCCAGCCCTGTGTTGGGCTCCATGCTCAGTGCAGTCTGTTGAAGATTCTCTTTCTCTCCCTCTGCCCCTCTTGCATGCGCATGCACACTCTCTTTCTCTAAAATCAATCAATCAATCAATCTATCTATCTTTAAAAAAAAAAAGGTGGGTGAACATATTTCTATGGTCAAAGTGAATGCATATTACTCTTCTTCAAGCATTAAAGAGATTTTTAATCTTTCCTCTGATAGTGATTTAAGAAATGCATTTGTCAGATCAATAGCTGCAAACAAAGTGCCACAGTTTTGTTTGTTTGGTTTATTTATTATTTAGACAAATGGTTTAAGATGGGAATCACCACCACCACATCTTTTAAATCTTTAATTGTGGCATAAATCTCTGAAATTTCTCTGGAAATTTGTTCTTGTTTTTATTTTTCTATTTCGCCAGAACATAGAGCAGTTTGGGGAATGTCCACTTAACCCTTAATAGAAGGACTTTTCCTCCCCCAATGCATGTCAGAGTTGTGCCAGATCCTCAGTATATGCATACCAATTGTGTACTGAAGGGACAGAGAATAACTTCTGGTTAGATCCTTGGATGTACTAATCCACTATATGAGAAACTTGGGCCAGAACTTTATTCTTTACTTGGAGTTCACAGGCCCCCACTAAATGGGAGGCATGATGATTTTTTTTTTTTAAAGATTTTATTTATTTGACAGAGAGAAATCACAAGTAGGCAGAGAGGCAGGCAGAGAGAGAGAGAGAGGGGAGAAAGCAGGTTCCCTGCGGAGCAGAGAGCCCGACGTGGGGCTCGATCCCAGAACCCTGGGATCGTGACCTGAGCCGAAGGCAGAGGCTTTAACCCACTGAGCCACCCAAGCGCCCCAGGCATGATGATTTTAAGGTACCTTGTTATCTTCATCCATTTGGATGCTATATTCAACAACTCTCACAAGTTTTGAGTATTTCCTTTTTTTACTGCAAAGTTAAGACTAGTAATTGACATAGAACCCTTTGGTCTTCTGACTTACACCGTGCACCTTAAGTTGATTATTATCCAACCTGAATTTATTTTGTTTTTTAAGCCTTAAATAAGTCATCCAATAATACAATGTTTATAATTACTGTTCTTCCATATTGTTTAAGAGTCACAGCTGTCATATAAGTCAATGCTTAATCTTCTTTTCTTTTAAAAATTTATTTATTTATTGGAGGGAGACAGAGTGCAAGCAGGGGGAGGGGTACAGGAGAAGGGCAGAGGAAAAGGCAGAGGAAAGAAACCCAAGCTGACTTCCCTCAGCCTGGAGCCTTGCACAGGGCTCAATCTCGCAACCCTGAGACCATACCCTGAGCACAAATCAAGAGCTGGCACTTAACCAACTGAGCCAAACAGGTGGCCCTTGATCATCTATCTATAATTCAACCCAGTCCCTGCTAGTGGGACTGTTAGAAATTGTGGTGTTCTACATATCAGGGTAATCATCACCCCACTTATCCCAAACAATGAGGTCTTTATTATATATGACTGGTGGGTGATTTTGTTTTAGAATTCCTTCCTGATATTTCGCTTTGGCAGGCTCCTTCATATTTCCCAAAGCAGAGCTTGATACAAAGGCTTTATGCAGTTTATACTGGATAGTGATCTGGGGACTATGGAAGGAAAACTGGGACTAGTACGAAAGTTATACAGATGGGTATTTTCAAATTGATTGCTGCTGTTTGAAACTTGGGCTGGTTTCTCAGAGAACTTCAGAAGAAACAGGAAGAATGAAGCAGAAAATTAGCTGTCTAAAATGAGGAAGGGGTATTTTTTATTGGTTAATTGTTGCTCCATTGATTAATATTTGCTCCATGGAGCACTGACACCTTCAAATTCCCAGATCACACGTGCCTGAGTTCCAGGTGAATTCCTGCAGACTTTCTTGCTCTCCCCATGGTCGGTCCTTTTTCATTTGTTGTCAAATAATCGTCAACTTAGAGTGCAGCTTCAGTACAGAAGAACTGTAAACCTGGATGATGTGAGGGGGAGCACATTCTAGAATAGATCATAAAAATATTGGACCAGCGAGGAAGAATATAAGAGAATTTATTTAACATCATGGGGAGAACATCTAGAGCTTGTCTTTTGCACTAACTCAGAGATGCCCCAGGGCAGAAAGCAAGAGTGCATTAGAGGCCAAATAATGCCTCTCAAATATGTGCATAACCTAATCCCTGAAATCTGTGCATATGTTACCTTACTGCTAAAAGGGACTTTGCAAATTTATTTAAGGTTGTGGACCTTAAAATGAAGAGATTTTCTAGGTTGGTTCAATCTAAATCCATGACCACTTAAACACAACGGACTTTCTCTGGCTGAAGGGGGAAGGGATCAGCAACAGGGAAACCAGGAAGATTATAAATCTGAAAGAAATATGAAACATGGTTCTGGAATGTTCTGGGGAATTTCCCCCCCTATATTTTTTATTAAGATGCAAAGCCCTGGGATCTGTATGAGAAAAGGAAGTGGGTAGCCATCCTTCCACTGAAGAGTGACTGCCCACAATCCATGGTACTACAGTCTTTCAAAGAGTGATGCTGCCAGAAAATAGACAGATACCTAGGACTCTTTCTAAGAAAGGGAAGTGGTGTGGATGCACTGAAGAAGTTTGTCTCTCTCCTGTTGAATTTATAGGTTAGAGCACAACATAGGAAATGATATTTGGGGATGTAGCTGAATGTGGATTACAGAAAAGAATCCTGGTACTATGGCAAACAGGAGCATTGACATTTTTATGCACTTCTTTGTTTCATTATTTAAGTAAATGAAAATATAGTGATATGAGAATGAAAATAATCACACTGGGTTCTAGGAGAGACTCACTAGGATGTAAGAGGGAGAAATGGTCCAGGAGTTGTAGGCCTAAGAGAGATATTTAAGAGGCATAAAATTGATGGAACAAGTACATATTGCATATACTATGTATATGGACAGCACTGGAAGTGCAGTGTTTTCTCTGTAAATAAAAATCAGTAAATAGAAAAGAAAAACTTAAGAAGGACCTTTGGCTATTACTACTTTTAATTTAATGGCACAGGGACATGAAGGCATTGTTCCATAGGCTTACAGAATTGTTGAAAAAGAGAACTTTTGAAAACTTGTTGGTATTGTGAGTCAGAAACAGTTACTATGACACCTCAGCAGAAAGCCATGAGAAAAAAATACACTTAACAGGACAAAAGAAAAACTAAGTTAAGAAGGAAGCTGAATTAAAATAAAAGAAAGGACTCATTCCTGAGGTACACGCATACATGAAAAATCAGTTTAATCTGCAGGGAAAAAGATCAACTAAAAATGCAGGGCAGAAACTTGAAAATCTCTTCTAGAATGAAAGAAAAAAAATATTAAAATGATACAAGTGTGAGAAAAAAGACTTAGCCTAAGAACTTCTGTGTATTAAATCAATTTGGACAAAAGTGATAAAAATATCTTGAAGAAAATGAATCTCATCTATAAACATTGTTTTAAGTAGACAAAATTAATAAAAAACATAAGTGCATATGTGGCAAAATATTTTTATTATAATTTGTTTTGTGTTTCCAAGTCTGAGGAGAAATGTTACAAAAAAAGAAAAATCTGTTTTGTCTCAGACTTATCCTTAACAACATTGAATACCAGCAGGCAGTGTGAGGCAGGTGCAACTTAATTTTGCAGGAAATGGAAAATCTCCATACGTTGAGTTGAGTTGACATTTGTTTTTGAAGACCTTAGAGAAATGTTTGTATAAATACAACAGCTCAGCAATATACCACAGATAAAGGCTTTTTGTAAGTATACTTGATGAAATATACCAATAAAATTAGACTTAAATAAAAATAAAGAATGAAAAAATCGTGTAGTAAAAGGAATGAAGATTAAAAAGAGAAACACTTAAATTTGAAAATATTCCAATTAATAAAAAGAAGACAAAAATATAAAAATACTACTTCATTTAATATTTGTCAAAATAAAACCACAAACTGCAGCAAAACTATGAGGGTAAGTTAGATTAGGGGAGTCTAAAGATATTAAACTTCTCATGTTAGAGGGGAAAAGAGAGAGACATTTTAAAATTTTGGATGTAATTATTAGTACATTTTTTAAAGTTAAAATTATTTAACAGTAAAACAAATAATAAGTAAATAACTTTCAAATCAAAAGACAAAAATAAAGCCATGCAATATGGAGTCTGTATAGGATAAACAGAAGCTGAATAAAAATAAGCAAACAAATAAAAGCCCAGGAAAGACATAAAAACAAATATTCTAATGTTATATTTTAGAAGCAGGGTAGAAAATTTAAATTTTTGCATGAGCTTACAACAAATGAAAATTCTTTAAAATGGTAACTGGTTATTTCTAGTGTTTTAACTTAGTGGTAGTTTTTCTTTTTTTCTTTATATTTATTTTCTAAATTTTCTAAAGTGATTTTTTTTTTTAACAATAGAATAAGCAATACGGGATACAGGTTATAACAAAATAGTCGATGAGGAATACTGGCCTTCTGTACTGTCACTTTGGATAGGAAAAAAAGAGAAGCAAATGGAGAAGTTATCACTCTGGAGAAGAGTAGTGACTTCTGAAATTATAAGCCAGAGAAGCTAAACATGACTGAATTTTACATAAAATAGGAGAGAAATGCCATCTTCACAATTAACTGGTCATCAGAGTCAGTGTGTGAAAATATGTGGGGTGTGTGTTATTGTTCTTGTTGTGTATTTATATGGATTACCACAAACTTACCATTGATGCTGGCTGACTGCAAGGACAGAGGTTACGCCTGTTTGCAATCTCATTGTCCAGTTACTTCCTAACTTTTGACATTATCTACTGACAAATACAGCTCACTCTAAACTTAAACTCTGTGTATTGTTTGTTTGTTTGTTTAAAGATTTTTATTTATTTATTTGACACAGAGAGAGAGATCACAAGTAGGCAGAGCAGCAGGCAGAGAGACAGGAAGGGAAGCAGGCTCCCTGCTGAGCAGAAAGACTGAAAAACAGTCTGAGGGGTTTGAAGTGGCGGGGGGGGGGGGGTGGGGGGGGGGTGGGGGGGTGGGGGGGTGGGGGGGGGGTGGGAGGTTGGGGTACCAGGTGGTGGGTATTATAGAGGGCACAGCTTGCATGGAGCACTGGGTGTGGTGAAAAAATAATGAATACTGTTTTTCTGAAAATAAATAAATTGGGAAAAAAAAAAAAAAAAAAGAAAGCCCGATGTGGGGTTCGATCCCAGGACCCTGGGATCAGGATGTGAGCCGAAGGCAGAGGCTTTAACCCACTGAACCACCCAGGCGCCCTGTGTATTGTTTTTTAAGTATCTCCATAAACAGCCTTATATTTCAAACTCCTGATTTTTTCTCAATCATATTTCACAGTTTATTCTGTATGTGAAAAAAATATTTTCTCATTTATAGTTAAATTACTGACCTGAATAAGATGTGTATGATTTTTGTTATGGACCTTATCTTTTGAAAGTTTATGAGTTTTATTATTGGTTTCCCAAGTTACTATGGCATAAATAGCTAGAAATCAATTGCATCAGGATCTCCTATTTTATGTATTAAAACTGCAGAAGAAACTACAGCTACAAAATTATCTTGGAGTGAACAAATGAGTAAAGCTTCAGTACTGCATTACTTCAGTTCACTGTTATCTTACAAACCCCAGTTAAAGGGGCAGACTATCCATCAGAGAAAATAAACACATTCTAAACACAGAATTTATCAAATAGGCCATCTTTAGTACCAATTTTTCTTTTGATTTTTGATCACTTTGGATACAAAAAAAAATGATAGCATTCACTAGAAACTATTTTTCAGAATAAGTTATAGTCATTGAGTTATAACTACTACAGAAAAGTTAAACCAAAGAACTCATTTCACTTCATTTTTTTTTTAAACTGGATACATGAATAACACATTATGAAGTACATGTTCCTGGACCTGTGGATATTACATCATCAAAAACTAAATGTTGGTCTAAATAAAACTCTTTCTGTATATTGTTAATTATCTATATCTTCTTCTTGATGTGTTAACTTTCTGGGTATATTAGCAATGGAACTGGTAGCAGAACCAAAAAGTACCATTTTCTCGCTCTTTTTGTTGCTTTTCTCACATTCAAAATATATGGAAAAATCATTTTTTTGTGTGTGCTATATTATCTGGTAGTCATCTTCACAAAGAACTTCTTGAATCTCTCCTTTTCTTACAAGTTATAATTCAAGGATTTCTATTTAAATAATGATCCTAATTTATATCAAATTATATCATCTAATTTTGAAAAAGTTTTCATTAAGTTGATGGAAACTGGAATGTAGCATTAGGTGAAGAAAACAGCTTTCAAAAAGTGGTGAGTTATATTTTGCTCAACTCAGTGGGATTCCTAATCTTTTATATTTTAATTTTTAAAGTAATACTATATGAAAAGCTTGACTGTAAATAATAATAGTGTTCTTAGAGAGGAATCAGATTTCACATCATGATTATCTGTTTGAAGATATGGACATGTGAGAGGCTTAAGGAAAATAAGCAGTGTATTTTTTTTCCCTATTCCTTTCATCACATATACCAATTTCCCCAGTTAGGGTTTGGAAATTGTGGCTATTTTGCATATTATAGTTCATTTATAGTAGATATAACATACATTGAGAATTGAACTTCTTCATATCTGAGTCATCATAAAAACAGAAAGTAACATTTGTACAAGAAAAGTACAAGTTTAAATCTCAATCTCAAGAACCAACAAAATAAGCATATAATCGAATACAAAACAAGATAAAACATAATCATAAATGGCATTAAAGGGCCAAATAAAACACATGTATGTAAATTAAAATAGCCCAAATTTACACAAAACTGTGAGAGTTTCTAAATGAAACTTTCTCCCTTAGTTGGTTCTCCCTTTTTTGTGTTGTTTTGTTGTTGTTGTTTTATTGTATAGGCACTTTACTAATACCAAGTTTCTATAACTCATGTATCATCAGTATTAAAAACTTAAATACTTGGAGGGAGCGCCATGATTCTCATGCTGAGGTGCCCTTCCTTCCTTCCTTCCTTCCCTCTTTTTGACTTCGCTATTTCATCTGAGAGCTTTTCAATAGTGGAAGGTAGAACACAGCCCTAGACCATTTGTTCTTAATAAGTGTAACTTTTTTCCTCAGAAGAAATTTGGCAAAGTCTGTAGACATTTTGTTGTTGCAACTTTAGGTGGTGTCAGTAACATTTAGTGGATAGAAGGCAGAGATCCTGCTAAATATCCTTCCTTACAAAGGACAATAAAGAATTAACTGGGTCTAAATGTCTACAGGTTGGAACCACATACTTTGGATGAATAGTCATTTTGGATAAGAAGGAGAATTCACCAGGAAGCATTCATTTTTAAAGAATATGTTCCATCAAAGCTTGAAGGAATGTTTTAGGAAGTGATGGGTTATGATATTTATAAAGAATGGTAACCGCAGAGGAAAATTATACACCTGAATTTCTTGCATTTATATGAGTTTTTACATCAGAGAATTGAAAGAGCTAGAGCTATATAAGTAGAATAAATTTAAGTAGTTTAAAAATTATCTTTGTCCTGTAAAGATTGAAGGCAAAATAATTGCAAAAAGAAAGACTATGAACTCTGATGTGGACTTGAATGAACCAGCATGGGATGGTGAAGCACAATGTGGACATAACAACCATGATAATGTAGATGGGACCTCAGGGTTAAAAAGTATATCCTGAATTCTCTCAACTATGGTTTTCATCAATGCTGTAGTGAGAAAACAGGTTGTTGTGCCAGACTTTGGGTGTTAGTTATCTGTATATCATATATGATATGTTAATATTTATAACACTGGTAATTGCATCAAGACTATCTCAATCTCTAAATTCTGTTCCTTTCAAATAATAATTTCAGTTACATTTATAAAGCTTTGGTATAAAAAGTCCACTTTATATAATATAACTCAAAGACAGCTCCGGTAAATCAGACCTTCCTGTATTGCTTCTCCAGGATGATACTCCAGGATGATATATACCAATAATCATTCCACTTACAAAATAATGCCTACACAGAATCTAATGGAATCTGAGTTTTCCATAAAGTACACTTCCTTAGAGTGGGAAAGGCAGGAAGAGCTTTGGCTTATTTCAACACAATTGTCACACTACTGTGTGTATAACCTACCTCTCTTTCTATTGCAATATAAGAATCCATGATGAACAATATATCTTGGGGAAAAATACAAAACAAGGAAAATGTTTCTGCTTCAAGAAGAGAGAAAACGCTTTCTCTATTGTGCTTTTAAAAGTGATGTAATGAAATCAACCCAACCCAGAAAGTATGCTCTAAGGATATAACAAAAATTATGTCTCATGTTTACTAAGTTTCCTACGGATATTACAGTCCACAAAGAAAAGAATTTTCTTACTTTTAAAAACTACCCAACACAAGCACTTAAATATGTAGAATTTCATTTAAATAAGTCAGTCAACAATTTTTTATAAAGTCTTTAACACTTCATTGTAGAAACATAGGCAAAATGACTATTATAACCAAAATGAAAAATACTGTTCAATTTAAAAAATGTACTTAAACAAGAACCTGAAAAAGTTTATGATATGCATAACATTGTTCAAGCAAAATTGCACTAGTATTACATAAATCAATAGTTTATAAAGGCCTCAATATGGCAAAGTTTAGAAATAGGTAGTATGCATGCACATAGTACAACAAAAAGTCTCTTTATAAAACAGCAGTTTTTTTAATGCTTGTACAAAGGGATAAAGAGCAACCACAAACATATTTCATCTGTTAGGTTAATACATTATGACAGCTAAAAGTCAGTCATGTCTATCAGAGGAACAAAAAGCCCTCCATACCTTGTGAATAAATCTTTTGTGCCTTTAAAGATATCTGTATAAAAATGCTATCCTTTTTTATACAACTTAAATAAATCGTACTTATTTCAATCAAAATTTGAAAACAAACAAACAAAAAAGTGAATGGGGTCCATGTGTTTTGCATAACCAAAAGAAACTAGAGTACCAGAGTAACTGGTCAGCATTTACACTCTCCACCTTTGATTATAGACAAATAATTGTTCTTCTATAACCTGTTAAGTCCCTTAAGAATATATTTTGAATAGGGCAAATATTGGATTAGTCATACTGTATACTGAAAATATTTACCAACTACTCTATACTATAATGGCTGCTTTACCTCTTTCTCTTGACCTAGCAAAGAGAATGCATTCACGTAATTGAAGTTCTGTCATCAATTTGTGTGCTTATATATTATTGTTCTGTGTTCTGTGTGGTAAAGGATTGGGTTAATCTTCCACAAAATGCACATGACTAGGAAGAACTTCCTAAGGCATGAGTACCTATTGCCCTATTGTGCTCTAGGCTGGCTATTTACCTCAGGACTGAGGGAGAACAAAAGGTCTTATCCCATAGAAAGCGTGGTCTTTCCACTTCTGGTTATATTTTTGCTATGTTCTACCACCTAAATGTAACTGTTGTTTATAGGGTGTATATGTTTAGTATATCACATACAGTCCATTAAATTTTGGCAAACGTAATCATAGGTATTCATGCAAATTATTAATTGTATATATTTTTAAAGTTTTTCCTCAAAATTTTTATCTATCGCTTGGCAATCTAAGGCTAATTTCAAAGCAGGTGATGCTGGACTTGTGAGGGCTAGATATTTTCAGCAGTCTGAATCAACCTTAATGGGCACAAAGAAGAGAGTTGACCATTCAATCATTCTTCCATCAGTTTAAATGGAAAAGTAAAATGACATTGTATTACAGCTTTCAGACCATATAATGAAAAAGTGCTGAGATTCTCTTTGTTGATTAAGTAGAAACAAAAAAGTTCATATAAAATAGATTGCTCATATTCACACTACAAAGGAATATGTTGTTTTTAATTTTAACAAATCCAAAGGTGAATCATATCAGCAGCATTGTTGTAAATTGTATTGTAGTGCAGTTCTTTTTCATAAAAATACCATACAAATGGTCAATCAATAGTCATCAGCAAAAAGTAAAACCCAGAAAACTCAGAAAACAATTAACCAGGAGGAAGATAAAGAAGGAGGTAATGCTGATGCCAAAACAAGTATAATACTGTTGGAACATACAAAAGTAATCCTTATATTTTATACATTTTTACAGCATATAAAAGATATCGCTGATTATGCCACTGTCTCTCTTATCCCAATTTCTATTTTCTTTGGAAGCAGTTCTTTCCTTTCATCAACACTTCCTAAGGAGTTCCGACAATTTTGCCCATCCATATATAGTTTTGCATACACTGGATTGGAGTAATTTGTTGTCTGCAGGAGAAAAAAAAATAGATAAATTCAATTTTTATCATCAATTCTGACCACCTTAATTATTTTCTAGGATGTCTGTCTTTCAATATTAACACTTATATGCAATACATTTAATTTTCTAAATAGTAATTATACATATGTAATTTAAATTCTATTTATAGGCTTTAGTTGACTTTTGTTTGGTATTAGATAAAAACATAATTGTACATTTTTCAGGTAAGTTGTGAATCTAAGTAGAACTTTGACATAATAGTAAAAGCCCGAGGATATCTTTGTGAAGACAATATTCACTGAGACTTTATTTAAAAGCATAAAACATTAAACCAAATCATCTTATTTCCAGTCCATGTGTTTGCCCCCTTACTACCACAGCAGTGGCAGGAAGGAGGTGTTTACAGAAAGTAATCAAATTGCTTGAAGCTTATAATTGTTTCAACAGGAAGTTAAGAACCAAAAAGAAAATAATAATAAAATATATTGGTGGAATAGACTTTAAAATAAAGAGTATTTTTGCTTCAAATAACTCATATGTATTTATTACTGGAAGTACTTTTGGACACTTCCAAGGAATTGTGAAGTTCATTGTCATCTTAATTTTCATAGAAACTCAGAGCACTTTGAAGTAGAATTGAGACATACAGAAGTGATCTCTTTCAGTTGAAAAACATACAATGTTTATTATTTTATTAATTACAACTTAACCTAAGAAATCATTGCCTACTTTTTGTTTAGTTTTGTCTTCCCAAATACAGAACACTAAATCTTAGTTCCAACAAAGAAACATATAATCTTTGAGCCATGCAAATGAAACAACCATGATAAAAAATGAGAATGAAAAACACCTGATGGGAGAGAGGTACGAGGGAGAACATACTCATCCCTAAGAATTTTTATACCCCTCTTTTGATCCCTCTTCCTTCTACCATAAACCATGTAACTCAAAATCAAGTACCTTCCACTACAAACTAGTTATTTAATTAAAAAAAAATTAAAAGTGGTTTCATTAAGCCATTTCTAATTTCTCAACATGATGCCACATTTTGTAGTATATTTTTATTTAAATTGACATCAAAGTTGCAAATACTAAACAAAACATCTTAATAGGAAATGAATAAAGCCAAACATGAATTTAAGTTTAAATTATTCAGTTTAAATTTCTGGCTAGAGATTTCTAAGAATAACAAATACTCATTTTTATTGTTAAAGTGCTGTGACATTTTCAAAATCAGCAGAAGAGATATTTCTACTTAATAGCTTGTCTAAAATGATAACATGTTTTCCATGAAATCTTGCATAAGCAGGACATCTAACATAAGCCTCTGATTTTAATGCTGTTTTGAAATCTCTTGTTAATTAAAAACGCAATTAAAGACAGCCCCTATCTAAGTCTAGCCATCATCTTTCATTGTGAGGGGTTCTGTGATGGAATGGATATGGAATAATGAATTTTCTTCTCTCACCCCAGCAGTGAGTGGTCCTTTCAAATCAGAGTTTAGGTAGATGGGAGGCGCTGTGTGCGGAAGCTTGAAAGCACTGGACCCTCCCCCTATATACCTGGCCTGTATGTAAACAGAGAATTTTAGTTTCCAATCTAATATCATAGAATGATTTTCATTGACATAAACTCATATTAAGTCATAAAAATAGCATAAAAATTCTCATTAGCCCTGGGACACAAATGGTGTGTTCATCATAGCTTTAATAAATTGAGAAAAAACCATAAATATTGGATCTGTGATTTTAAAGTAGACATTTCTGTTACATACATCTTACTGATAGACACGCCATACATCAAGATACCTCCATACATTTCTATTTATTTAACTTCATCCTTCCCAAATAAAGCACATCTTTGTTAACCACTCTGTGAAAAATACACAGCACTCCCCCACTTAAGGTTTTGTCCCTTTGAAAAGTTCTGATGGTAACCCATTTTGAACACTGAAATATATGACTGCTTCTAATTAAAGATTCATCACCACCCTATATTTAAAAAGAATTAAAAATGTTACATTTAAAAAAATCTTTATTTTGGAAATCTGACTCTCCAGATGAATTATTAATTAAACTAGTTCACTAAGTCTCTGTACAAGAACACTGACTTTTAAGTTTTCTTGGATCTAAGAGCAGAATAGCCAAACTAGTACACTCATATTTGGGATGAAGTATTTGTTAGTGATCCAAATGGGGGGAAAACTAGGCAAAAATTTGAAAAGCATAAAAAATTAATGTACAAATTTGAAGAAAATTAAAGGTGAATTGAAAAAACGTTAACTATTGACTCAATGAATAATCACAAAGTTTGGGATGGGGGCAAGGGTCTCAGAAAAACATTTTAAATATAAAATCAGGTCAATATTGCCTCTTCATTTTCTCCCACAAAGTTTTCATTGAAAAAATACTGAAAATAATCTAAGTAACATTTGAGATGAATTTGGACATAAAACCAGTGAATACTAATTTCCTTTTTTGTAATCTTCAAACTGTTCTGTGATTGCCTCCATAGTCAAATCTTTTTTTAACTTTACTTACTCCTCCAGTTATTTTGATTAGAAGGTATGATTGAAGTATAAATTTTATCCATTTTGAAAGTAATGAAAATGCTCTATAAAATCCTCTTTATGTGCAATACAGTTTGTATTTGATCACATCATGACTATATCAAACCATCACGACTCAGCAGATACCCTATGAAAACCATTAGATTATTAAGGTTGCTTTGGTGTGGTCCTCTGCTTTCTATAAGTGTTTATACCTATAAGGACTAGCTGTATCTTTTGCAGTTGCTTCTTATGCAACAATTCATATTTACATTTCAAAAATCAGAAGCTAGCTAGACTCAGCCATCTAAATCACATTAATGTAATTTTGATCAATCAGTCAACAAATTGGTAAATAAATATTTATTGCATGTTATGTGCAAAGTATATTAAAAGTGTATCTGAGGGGCACTAAAGCATAGTTTTATTTTCCTAGAGTAAATGTGGAAAAATTTTTAAATGGAGTACTAAAAAACCATTTTCTTTAAGTATCTAAAATTGGCTTAATTCTATCACTAGGAATAAAAATGATGGGGAAAATGAGAACTCTCCTTATGAAAAGTGTATAAAGTATGTCCTCATCAGTTCATATTATACTTACAGACAGTGTACTTCTTCCTAAGAAAAATTCAAAGAATATGAGAAGTCTATTATTTATCTTCTTCATAGATAAGTTATCAAATAACAATGTGTACCATATATAAAGTCTTCCATTTTTTTAAAAGATTTTATTTATTTATTTGACAGGCAGAGATCACAAGTAGGCAGAGGCAGGCAGAGAGAGAGAGGGGGGAAACAGGCTCCCTGCTGAGCAGAGAGCCCGATGCAGGACTCGATCCCAGGACCCTAGGATCATGACCTGAGCTGAAGGCAGAGGCTTAACCCACTGAGCCACCTAGGCCACCTAGGTGGCTCAGTGGGTTAAGACCTAAAGTCTACCATTTTTAAAGTAGAAAACACTGAAACTTAGGTTTCTAAGTTTTATTTCATTAACAATTTCAAATGTAGGAGTTAATTAATGAATTAATAATGAAAAATAAATATAAATTTACTTCTAATTAGGAAAAAGTCCCTATAATATCCTCTGATAGTGTAAAAAATTTATACATGCACTAATAATGGATTCTTTTTCTGAGAAATAACTATTTGACCATTGATTTCAGGCTCAGACAATCTGGCCATGGATTCAGAACTAGCCTGAATGTATGGGACTCTATTCAACATCTTTGGGAACAGCTATTGCTATGAGTGCAAACCCATTTGGACATAGATTGGTTGCTGTGATTATTTACAATGTAAAGGTGCATTTTGAACAAAGGACGTTTAATATGTCAGAAAATAAATTAGCTACTCAATAAATGAATGAATAAGCTAAGAAAAATCATTCCATAATAGCAAATTGATGTTCTTAATTCACAGTAAAATAGTCTATCATTCTCATGTAAAATATAAAGATAATAAAGTAGAGTGAATCTTTGTGAGTTTACTTTATCTGGATAATTGTATTATTTATCTATTTCTCTTTAAAGCTGCCAATCTGAGCATATAATGATAAGAATAGAAACTTTACCAAAAGAGTTAGGTTTTTAGGCTGTGTCTATCAACGATACAACTCAAATCGATAGGAAGGCTATTATAGTAGAAAATATTTTTCAAAAGTAATTTGATTACGAACAAATCCAAGGGCACAGCTTAGTTGAATCAATGAAATACGACTAGAAATAAAATACCTGTTTTGACAATGAAGTCCTGTACTCTTTTTATTATTAAAAAATAAATCAGTATTTTTATACTAGGCTATACATTTAGATATGCTAGAATCTCAATGCATTTGAGGTTCCTTATACATATAGGTTCCTCATACATGTTTACCAACTTAATGAATGAATACATATCTATTTTCCAAAACATGTTTTTTCAACTTCATGCTTCAGGTGAAAGCAAGCCATAACTTAATTTTTTCTTTTAAAAAAGACTATAACATTCAATACATCCTAAAATTCTTTACTGTAACTTCAGATAAAAGAAGTGCTGATAAAATTCATGACTGCATTATAGATAAATGACAGAGAAATGTTAGTGCTTACTGTCTGCTATCTTAAAACATATTACCTTTGTTGCATCTACTATAAAACCAGGATCTAGAAGACCTCCATCGTTGTGATCATGATCCACCTCATACATGTTATAAGATGGATTCCCAATTTCTACATTGATTCCTCCATTGATAATAGGTTGTCTTCTAATAGTTTTTGTCCTAGAATATGTGAACATTAATGTAAGTGTAAACTAACTCAATATTACAATCATGATACATAAAGCTATCACATTCGTAGATTTACTGACTTATTTTAATATAACTCACAGAGAGTTCATAAAACGTATTCAAAACAAATATTTATCTAGTCATGAAAGAACAAAAAAAGTAAATGTGGTAAGTTATTTCTCTAAATTATTTAGATTTGACAGTAAAAAATGCACTTGGAACATATTCCTCTTAAATAGCTAATACATTAGTTGAAACAATATTCACAAATTCATTATTTTTAATGCACTTTTACCCTTTATTTCTGAAAACTATGACTAAAAAGTAGTGATAAAGAATCTTTGAAATAGATTGTTTTCTTTTTTAAAAAATTTATTTATTTGACGGCGAGAGAGAGAGAGCACAAGCAGGGGGAGGAGTAGAGGAAGAAGAAAGGGTAGAGGGTGAGGGAGAAACAGGCTCCCCACTGAGCAGGGCTCAATCCCAAGACCCCAGGATCATGACCTGATCTGAAGGCAGATGCTTAACCAACTGAGCCACCCAGGCACCCCTGAAATCGATTGTTTTTAATCCCCATGTCATGCTTTTTAAAAAACTGACTCACAAACACTTGGTTCTGGGTAATAACTCCATAGATAACCTATATCTTCTAGATGTTTATAATTATATGTTCACATAAATTGAAAAATTTTACTCTCAGGAATATATAAAATAAACCAATGCAGAATTTTTGAATGAAATGCCAAGTTGTGATACATAATACATATTCAGGATCATTGTATTGACATTACTAATCTTAAACA
The DNA here is from genome assembly GCF_020171115.1 of Neogale vison. Lineage (NCBI taxonomy): Eukaryota > Metazoa > Chordata > Mammalia > Carnivora > Mustelidae > Neogale > Neogale vison. Next base: position 90,977,671 of record NC_058093.1, on the reverse strand, counting down.
TTAAGATAACAGGGTGCGCTTCAGAGACTCCTCCTGTTTCATGGAAAAACTGCCAAAAATGTAAAATTCTGTTGAAATTTTAATTAATATGTTCCCTTGTTAGTTTTATTAGATTATATAAATAGAGCCATTCTGTCAACATAACAAGGGAGAAGAACATTCTGAATTATACTCACTTTAAAATGAAATAGAAGGATAAAGGGGTTTGAAAACAAGATTTTTCAGTTGGAATAACTAAATCACTTTTTAAGAATAAAAAAAGAAAAGAAAAGAAAAAACGCTACATTTCTGTAACTCTGTGTGTAATTCATTTACTGACCTTTTGTTTAAACCATTGAATCTTACCTTCTTTTTCTTTTACAAAGCACTAAACCAATTACTAAGGTGGTTATCAAAGTCACCAGGAGAACTAGAGGTACAATGATGGCAATGCTTCCTGAAAAAGAAATGAATTAATAGGTGAACACATAAATAGAATGAATTAAAGAGTGATATAACTGAATACTTTATTCTACCAAATCTTTTGACCACGGATGTAATGAAAAGTAAAGCTAAAGCCAAATATCTATATTCTTAGTTCATATATATGTTAGTGAAAAATCACTCTCCTATTTAAAAAAAAATTAAAAAAATACTTGATCTGCTGGAAATGTTTCTTTAGATATCTTTCATTTACATGTTGCAGTTAAATACTTTGAGGTTAGAAATGTTGATTTCTTTGTCAGTCTGAGTCTGATTCTTACTACACACATTTACTTGCAATGATGTAATTTAGTACATGTCGGTAAATTCTTGTAAATCAATGGTGACTAAACATTTATATAGTTCCACTGGCTACAATCCCACTTATAGTTTTGTTCCTTTAGCTATACATACTCCCTATCAATGAATACATGTATAACAAATCAGATGGCAGGTTGGCCAAATAGAAGGATATCGGTGTTGGATTCAGATAGACATAGCCTAATTATTGATCAGTTTCACAACTTACTTAGATAAGTTGTGAGAAGTTATTTAAAATTTGAATTTCATGTTCCTCGCCAATAAAAGAGAGACAAAGAGACATACTACACAGGGCTATTAACTTGATTCAGCAGAATGGAGGTTGGGGAGCCAAAGAGGAATCTCTTTTTTAAGTTCCATTTCCAGAATAATTTCAGCAAAATAAATCTGAGGGTTTGGCTTATGTTGTAAATGTCCATTTTCACCTTTTTTGATATATTTATAAAAGTGATCTTAGGTTGTATCACCTATCTTCAAAATGTAATAAAAGATCTATGGAATAGATCTCTAAGAACAGTCAGAGTAACTAGGTCTTAGTTTTTATGCATTTGAGCATAGGGGAAAAACAAAATAGAGGAGAAACTCCATTTCTGCCTTGGCAATAAGAGCAACCATCTCTCTCCTCTCCACTCCCAACCCCCAGAGGAAGGAGATAATACCCCTCTGCTGGTGATGTGAGCCACTGGAAAATATACCAACAATTATGTCACTAAAGCAGGAAGAAAATTGAATGTGAGGGTTGCTTAATAACAAGGAGGTATTAAGTAGCTCTATCAAGTACCTAATGTTAACTTTTCCAGCAGATAAATATCTAGTGTCTGTGAGACAAAGGTTTTTGTCTATTTAGAATAAGCATCTGGTTGATTCAGTTGAGTCAGCTAAAAACTAATACAAATAAACCTCAAAACTAATTGAAATTTTTTGTGGGGATCTTGAATGGCTCAAGAATGAAATATCGGGAGTTATTAAATATATAAATTTTTCTCTACAAATACACATGCATATAAAAATACTGTGGTAGAAATGAATAGTAGTATTTAGCACAATAAGCGGCTACTTAGGGACTACAAAATAGTAATATAGATCAGTTTTGATAGCTCTAGACAGGTGATATCTGTGTGACATGGTCTATCCTGGAGATTGCTTACCAAAATACCAAAAGGTCTTTATTAAGGAAGTCTCATGTGTAAAATAATCTTCTAGTTTTGAACTTTAAAAATCATTTGTTTAAAATAACAAATAACTACCACTTCCATGCAAGGAAAAAAAATGACTTGCCTAATTTAATCAGTTTCTAAAATGTAAAATTCATTTTATTATTTCATGTTCTTACCAGGACCATACATCTTAGTGAGTTTTATATTATATTACCTTCTTTGTTTGGGGAAAGTGAACTTGATATGAATGTGTAATTTATTAGTAATTAATAAAAGCAGAGATCTGGCACCTTGGATAGTAATTAACATTTATTCACAAATTTTTAAATACCAGTGAACAGCTTGGTCTTTTCATAAACTATGACTTCAACTGACTGCTCATGACTTTATAAATATCCTTACTTCATTATTTATCCCCCCCTAAAATTTGTGGTAAATTGGTAGATACAAAATACTAATTCTAATCTTTGGGCATATAAAGTTACTTTCCCTTTACTGCCAATTGTATATTATTTTAAATAAAATTTTATTTGTACCATATAGTTTCTTTTATTCCTATACAAGGTAGAAATTCTATTATGTATACATGCTAAAAAAAACTTACCAATCTCTTTCTTTTTCTTTCTGCCATCTGTGATGGCAGTTCCAAATCCTTACATTGCAGCACTTTGTTTAAGAGCCTAGACTTCTAAGATGTTTATATATCCTATTAAGGTAACCGCAATAATGCTTATTGTAGCCAATAAATAATGCAGGTGGCAACTGGGCAAGGTTTTAAAACTGGATTTTTAAAAAAAATTTTATCAAGTGGAGCAACTGGTAACAACGTATATTTTTAAAAGAATTAGAAGACTTTTATCAAAATAAGTAGAATATATAGTAGTAAATATATTGTAACATAGCAATCAAAATTTACTGCAGGTGTTTTTTTTTTTTTTCCCCCTGAGCTACTGGCAGATCATTTAAACTGATTTTTAAAAAAGCACATTCTATACTTATTACAGATGGAGGGGATATCTCAATAACCTTGTCACGTAAAATATAAGTCTTTCTTTGTAACATTGTTCTGAAGCCTCATTACACAACACTTTCCTGTTAGAAAGGACTGTGCTATCAGATTGTTAGATTGAAGAGACCCTTTCTGGGAGAGGCAGTATTGTTCGGCAGTTGAGATGATCGGCTGTGGAGCCAGGCTATCTTTGTTCAAACCTCAGCTTACTAGCAACATATGCTTGGGCAAATTAGTTACCGTTGTCTCAACTCACACATCCATAAAATGAGAGTCATCATTAATACGACCTCATAGTAATGTAAATAAGATTGTCTATTATGCAGAAATTGCAACATACATGTTTATTAAATAATTAAACATATATATTGCCATAGCACTGTGCTTGAGTAGGGGAAGGTGGTGAGATCATTTTGGGACATGTTGAATTTGAGTGTTCCATGGAATACAGATGATATAGACCTTGCCATGGATATAAATATGGATATAGCAATTGTGCAGTGGGATCATGGCTCAAACTAGGAGACAAACCAGGCCTGAGAATAGAAATGTAGGGGTAATCAACATATAGTCGGTTAGTAAGGTTAAGAATTGTGGTCCATTGAGAACAGTGTGTATAGTGTAAGTGGAGAGAATGAGTTGTCCAGAACAGACAGGGAGAACTTATCTCATAAAGAAAAGAGTTGCTTTGAGAGGTAAGAAGGGAACCAGAATAACTCAGTGTCATGGAAGTCAGGAAGAGAATCTTTTGTTTATTGGTTGAATTTATAGTGGAAAATATAAATATTAAACATGCCATTACGATGACATGTTTAATGTTATTGTTTTATGTTATTGTTATATTTAATGTTTAATTGTTAATTACAATTAACCTCTTTTAATATACTGCTATATATTCTGCTCTTAAATTCATGTTCACATATAGGCATATATGTGAATGTAGATATGTTTTTGTGATTAGGGTGTTTTCTCTTAAGCATTGTGATGAACTGTAATTTTAAAGGTCATAAAGAAAATATCCTCACTTTGTACCACTCTCCCTCCTGTCCCCTTGATCCCAGCACACTGGTCTTTCAAAACTTTGAGAAGTTCTATTTCCTGTTCCAGGGCTTTTGTGCCTGCTGTTCCTTGTGTTTGAAATACCCTCAGGGTCTTCTCTTTCTAATCCTTCAAATCTCAGCTTCTGTGTCATCACCTCAGAGAAATCATTCCTAACCTTAGTTCTCACTTGCCATTTTACATTTTTGCTTCCTTTTTTTGCCTCCTTCACAGAACCAATAAAAACTTACTCTTATTTCGTAAGTTTGCATGTTTACTCATTTTTTTGCTTCCTTGCTTTATTGAGGTATACCCTTCTAAAACCTCAGCTTCAAAGAAGAGGCACTGTCTGTCTCACTGACTTGTCTCTGGGATCTCATTCAGTAGGACACTTAGTTGAAGCTTGATAAATATTTGCTTTGGGAGAATTAGGACAAAGGCATTATTTTGTTACATGTTTCAGGTATTTCTCTGTATTTGCAAATTTTTGATTCCTTGGTGTCGCAGAGTTTGTTGGTTTTTTTTTTTTTTTTTTTTCTATTTTAAAACAAGATGGCATAAAAGAGATAAGGGCAAAATAGGAAAGGAGGAAACACAACTCCCTAACAGATATCACATCTCTGTTGTCACTGTACTAAAGTAAAGCATCTCAATATTACTGCCTCTCAAATGCTGAGTATATTCTTACCGTCTTTAATTTTAGCAAATATGAACAGCATAATTCAGACACTGAGCATTCACTCCCTTAAAACTTTAGGTAAAATTTAAATAGAAGTACCCAAGGAATATTTTATCATGTTTAATTTAAAAATGTTTAAAATAACTTCAGAGGAGTCAGACTAGCTTTTTTTAAGTGGAACCTCAGCAGAACATGCTAGGATAATAGATCTGTTTAATTCCACTGGCTAAGTTTTTTGATACTTTAAACAGCAACAGCCAGAAAACATCAGCATGACTACTCAGAGATGATTAAGAAAGCTGTGCATCAATTAGAAAGGGAAATCTCCATGCTAGCTGACAGTAGTCAGGCCAACAGAAACAGTGTATTCTTTATTACCCCAAGGTCCGATCATTATGGAATGCTTCACTGTTAGTGGAAATGCAGATCTGAAACACACTGCTAAAGATCTATCTTTCTTACTGGGCAGATGACTTTTCCCCAAGTTTGGGGAACATTTGACAACCATTCAAAACTACTGGGCTTTACTTTAGGTAGGATCAGTTTAACTAACTTTTTTCCTTCTTCCAGAGTTACTGAGGCAAGTTTCTCTAAGCATAAATGTCTGATGATAAGTGCCTTTTAATAGTGTCATTTTGTGGTCAACTTTGCTCAAATTTAAGAAATTTGACATTTACATAGCTAATAGCCCTTTCAATGTGCATTGATACTTCCATTAAATTTAATGACTTTAAATCAGTGATGGAAGGAAGGACATTAGAATCTTCGGAAAAAGGGTTGCAAATACTTGCCACTCTTTCTGTTTGATAGTCCCTATTTTATAACCACCATATGGAATTAGAGCCATTTGCCTTATAAGGGAGTTTTTGCGCCTGCAAATAATTGGAGACACCACCCTCCAATGAAAACACCTCTTGTTTCTCTCCTCCAAACCATTTCCAAACACCAAACTCTCCCTTGTGGGAGGAACTTAATGTAAAATGAGAAAATTCAATTGATGTGGTACTTTATATACTTTTTTTTTACAGAGTTTATCAATACTTATAATTATTTTTGACTCTTTAAAGGCTGTATTTCTTATTTATCTTAGACAACTGAAAAATCACCAAAATAAAAGGCTAATGTAAATTGTCTCCATAATTCTCAACTTATAAGTTCAGGGTGCTCTACAGGTTGGTAACTTGAAATGCATTTTTCATTTAAAAACAATACTATTGGTAATTGTCGAGCTTTGTAGCTGGTTCACAAAATCATATGTAAATTAGTGTGTCTCCAGAACAATAACTGATAACCTAGATATGAGCCCTATATCCTGGGAAGAGAGAAAAGGAACTTTTTTCTTTTTCTTTTTGCAATATCAAATTAACCATGGTATATTTTGTCTCCTCTGCTAGTTTTTATGAACCAATTCCTCAAATCCCAGTGCCTATTCCTACAATAATGTGCCCATAGCTTTCCAAAGGCCTTCTTTTCCCCCTCGCCTTCCCTAAAGACAACACATAAATTCCAGGGTAAACCCCAAACACTCTATGATCAAAGATTACTCATTTCTGCAAATTCGAATTTCATGTCTAGGCTATTTACTTGAGACTTACTGGCCATTTTTCCAAAATGCTCATGCTTATTAGCCCAAATTAATCTCTAAATGGTGGGACTTTGGGCAGTGTTGCTTGAAAGAGCTTAAGCAGTGATGGGGCAAAGAATAACAAAGAAGTAAATCAGCAAATACTGGGATCCTGCATGTAGGGTACAAAAATTGCATACTTATGACTTCAATAGTGCCTCTCCTTTTTCACAAACTCTGTAGTATGTTTTTTATTATTTTCATGAAAGCTTTTTTCACCAGCAGTAATGGACTAGAGAAAAATTCCTAAGGTAAATGTTTATCCATCAGTGATATTATTTTTCTTCTTTAAGAATATATTTAGCCACTTGATAGATATTACATATTTCAAAAGCTCTCCACTCATAATAAAATAATTGATAATATGTAAGAATTGGGAAACTATTTTTGACTTTGATTTTGAAAATCTTTAACTGACTGAGCCACCCAGGCACCCCTCATTTTTGGAAATCTTTATAAAATCGTTTAGAATTGTTAAAATAGACACATAATGATGATGTAGATGGACTTTCATATCAATGATCTGTCCTAAGACTACAGCTGCACAAAGAAAGATTTGCAAAATGTTGAACTATATTGTAATACACTTCAAAACAAATATTTTGAAGACAAAGAAACAGTAAATCAACCATGATCCTGATTAAGATTTGCTTGTTAATACACTTTTCTTTAAGACTAACCAGTAAAGTCTGCTTTACAACATACTGAAATTCAATTCAAGAAAATACAATATTCTCTAATTAAAATATGAAATTACTTTTTTTTCCTGGAGCATTCTCATATCCATTGTGATAGATGAAGCCTTTGTAGCTGATGTATATTTCCCCAGAAAAGATTATGCTAGATTTGCAGATGTGCATTCTGAAAACTGCCAGAGTTTGAAATCTTGCTGCCTAAATTAGCACGTGAATGCTGGGTCTTGTCACCAGGTGAACTCAGTGCCCCATCTTTTCCAAAACAACCTGGATTGAAATGCATTTCCTGAAAAATTCCATGAAGGAGATTTTCCAAGACTCAAGTCCCCAAGTAATGGCATGAAAAATGATTTCTGTACCGTACAGAGCACCTAAGATGTTAACCTGAAGAACTTACTTGTGTTAATATGATCAGACTTGCTGCTCTTTGGGGCTGGTCTCTCACACTGTGTGCCTGACCAGTTGGTGGAGCATCTAGAAAAATTTAAAAGAGGAAGAAGAAGAAGAAGAAGAGGAGGAGGAGGAAGAATTATTAGTTCATAACAAAACTTACAAATCTGCTAAGTAGTAACTTCAACCAGATGAAATGGAGAAGCCAGCCACAGATTCATAAATATTAGGTAGATTCATAAATATTAGTTTTGCTAATGTCCTGCATATTGCCATTATGCTGAGCGTAACTTCAACTGGACTTCACTTGTTGAAATACTTTTTCGAAATTTAGATTAATACTAATTTTCCCTATCCTATGTTAAGTCTTAAATTTAGCTGCTTTTATAGCAAACCTGAAAACTTAATTAAGAACTGGGAATTAATTTAAGAAGTACTGAAAATTATAAGTAGCCATGATAAAAACTGACTTTTCCTGTTGAGCAAATACATCTTTATTAAGTTTCCGGGATTTTTTTTTTCCCCTTCTTGTTCTATGTCCAAAGTGTAATTAACCATCAAACAGCAAATGGTCATCTGTCTCAGTTCAAGCTGCAGAATTTTTACTCTTCTAAACACAGATAAGGAAATGCAGTCTATTCCCATTTGAAATCAGACTTTTATTCCTATAGAATCAAAACAATGTGCCCAAGTTTTTAGTGGGAGAGGTTGTCTTCCCCATATAGGTACCATGACACTATGATGAGAAGTCTAGCAGAGGATGGAAATAAGAGATCTGATTAAAATCCTTTACTTAAACATAAATCACAGCCATATAATTAGCCGGATGCATCAAAATAAATGCTGGGATGGTTTTAGCTATGTTTAAATAATGCCCATTGGCTAAAACAAGATGACTCTGTGCATCTGTCAGAGGAAATCCACAGAGAGACCATTTAATTGGCTTTGGTTCTTATTTCAAATGTCTGTCAAATGCCACCATATTAAGAATAGTTGCACACAATGAAAGAACAACTTCCAGACCATTCCAAGTAGATCTCTCTGGACATGGTGGCCAAACTAAATAACTGCGATTTCAAGGTTTCTGCCAATTCTGTCATAGCCAATTCAGATAGCTGAAGCTGTTTTTGGAACTAGGCTTCAATGATGGCATGTGAATTATTTGGGATATCCGTGAGGACGGTATTGGCTGTCCTAAAACATGGGCAAAATCTCATAAAATCATCAAGACTGAAGAACTCAAATCGTGAAACAAAAATTTGTTTCATTAAAGCATATATTAATGTCAGCATAATTTATAGTAATGTTATAATTCAAGAATAGAGCTATTTGATTAATAATGATATTATAAAAATATGAGTATGGATTATGATTTAAATGAAAATTAATATATTATTAGGTCAACATTTATGCATCATCTTACCTTTTTGTTTAGATTCTTTATAAAAAGCTTACATACATACTTCCTATTCACATTTACTATATATCATAATGCAATAAATCACTAAAGTAGATAAATAAATTTTAAGGCCAGGTCAATGACTCTGTCTACATTCCTGAAATGAAGTAATGGAATGAGCACATTTTCACATAATTAAATAAAGGGGACAATGGATAAAATCATTGATTTTTAAAAAAATATTTTTTTTCTTCAGTTGCAGTTTTGCAGATGAATGATCTAGAATATTGTTCCAATTCTTTACAGTTTCTAATTCTTGACACAGTTCACCAATAATTCCAAATAAAGTATTTAGGATAATTGTGTATATATGTCATTGGAGTGAATTCTGATCATTGCAAAATTCTTTATGTTTTATGTAGCTTTACATTTATCAAAACTTCCTAAGGATATTTTATATATTCCAATGGGAGAGAAACAATACTGACTTTTAAATAGTTTTATTATCGTGCTTATGTATACAAGGTTATTTTTGTGTAGGCATATTGCATTACTGATTAAAATATAAAAAGTGGCTCTTTATATTACCTCCCTTGATAACCAAACCAAACCAAAAAAACAAAACAAAAAAGCAAAAACAAAAACAAAAAAACCCTAAATCAGGGCTCATGTTAAGAGGGGTGACCTAAGATACATTTTATGATCTTATTACTAGAGGTAAGTACCTCAGGGCTCATCATTACACTGAGATGCTGAGAAGTCAAAAAATGAAATTGCTCAAAGATGGGAGGATTAAATGCTAATTGACCAGATTGTGTTCTGACATGAACATCATGTATCTTAAGTACTTTAGGAAGTTATGAAAAATATGGCTTGAGAACTCCAGAAAAATAGAGATTTTTAAAAAAAGTAAGGATAATGTGATTCTTAATACCAAATTCTGGAATTATTTAGGTAGGACAGGTGGTATTTGTTCACAGTACTGATTTTCTATTTTATCCATAGCTTGGAACCTAGTATTTATGATGGATAAAAGAAATCACCTGCTCATGGTGATAAAGCCCTTCTCTTTTAAATTGTGGAACCACATTTAAATTCCTAATCTTCAGGGAATATTTTACTTATTATATCCTGGAAATAACTCTCAAAGACTGTGTGGGAGAAATAATTAATTTTAATAGTTATACATCTTAATCAGCTGATGATCACCTTGCAATTTGCCCTATACTCCTTATAAAACAATTATTTTATGGCCAAATTTAAAATATATTCCACTGTTCCACATTTGTTACAGTTTTTAAAAATAATCTCTTTTGAGATATTAAATCAAATAGAAATCATTCTTGTTGCCTACCTTACAAAATGACTACTTAAGGCATTTGCTGCTCCATCAGTTCTTCTTCCAGTGGTTGATTTAAGACCAGGTATTTTTACCATCTTTATAGAAATTCATAAATCCTCATACCCTGAGTTGACTACAGTGATCAAAGCCATTAATGGCAGAGCATTTAGCAATAAGAATGTCTGAAGATGATCAAAATTTCCTGTCCAATTCCTCACTGAATCATTTGCATTATCATGCTGACTATAGTATCTCTGGCATCTGTCTCTTTTTCATTATTCCTCAAGCAAAATCCATAGTCCATGCCCTGGTCATTTTTAATCTGTACTGTTGCAATCTAGTGCTCCCTGCCAGTCATCCTCAGACAACCATTGGGGCAGAGGGAGAGAGAATATCCAAGCAGACCCTTGCTGAGTGCAGAGCCCAGCTCAAGGCTCTATCTCATGAGCCATGATATCCATGGCCTAAGTAGAAACCAAAAGTTGGATGCTTAACTGACTGAGTTACCCAGCAACCCCCCCCCATTTTTTATTTCTTACCAGAACACTTCTATGTCATTCCTTTTACACTTATTCTATAGGCTGTTTTCCACTATCCTTAACCTTAAGGCAACAAAAATCCCCGTTTTCTTATGTTTATCTCTATGACAGTCTGAATTATTTAACTTTTTAAACACTTTGGTGAATTTTAACTAAGTATTTTTGGAATGTGGATACAGAAAGAGAGAAAGAGGTAGAAAGAGACTTATTTATTTAAGCTATCTTTCATCCTTTTATTACATCATCATATAAATGATTAAATGGGCAGGGTTTTGTTGTTGTTGTTACCTTTTCTTTTCCCCCCATCATGATACATCTCCTGTTAAATGCCCATCCTCTATTTCTGCCATCCTCCCACGCACCTCCTCTCTGGTCGTCATCAGTTTGTTCTCTATAGTTAAGAGTCTGTTTCTTGGTTTATGTGTATATCTCTCTTTTCTCCTTTGCTCATCTGTTTTGTTTCTTAAATTACACACATGAGTGAGATCATATGGTATCTGCCTTTCTCTGATTGACTGATTTCACTTAGCTTTATACCCTCAATGTTGTTCCAAATGGCAAGATTCCATTCTTTTTTTATGGCTCCTAACAGTTTCTTGAAGTCAATAGCTGCCTGGTAAAGCTTTATAGATTTCACACTAACTTTGACTTCTTCCCTTCTCTCTAAGGCTACTGACCTTAAAAAGAATGATTATTTACTGCTGCATTCTTTTCCTAGTTTTATTCTTCTACTTTCATTATAGTTATATTTATAAAAGTCTTAAATATATTTTATGATATTTCATTTATGTTCTACAGAAGTATGATTATCAAGCTGAAAAAAGTTGCTAAAACTGAAATTCTAGAGTCCCATATACCAGAGATTTTCTTTAAACAGTTTGAAGTCTGGGTCAGAAATCTTTCTTTTCTTTTCTATTTTTTTTTTAAAGATTTTATTTATTTATTTGACAGATGGAGATCACAGAGAAACAGGCAGAGAAAGAGAGGAGGAAGCAGGCTCCCTGCTGAGCAGAGAGCCCGATGTGGGGCTCTATCCCAGGACACTGGGATCATGACCTGAGCCAAGGCAGAGGCTTTAACCTACTGAGCCACCAAGGTGCCCCTGGGTCAGAAATCTTTAACAAAGTGATTCTGATGCAAGTAATTCACAAATCACACTTCAAGAAATATTTGAAACAAATTATTATTATAGTCCCACAGACTTTGTTCTTATATCAAATATTATTTGATTATTTTTTTAATTTTTAGGATAAAAATAGTAATATTCATGCCCAGAATGATTGTTCAAAAGATTAAATTATATTGGCAGAAGTTCTTTACATAGTACTAGAAAGCTGGCTAGGATTTTAATTTAGGTAACTAATTCTCATCTGAATGTTATTATATGAAATATGTAGTTAGCTGATTTACTGTGCCCTTTAAAAGTTTGTGAAATTATTGTATAGTTAGTATATACTCTGTTTCAATTGTAATATTCTATAGCACAAAGGAATACCTTTGTGTAAAGGCAATAGTATAACAGATAATACTAGGAAGACTAATAAAAATTTTAAACTGTCTAAAATAATGCTAGCTCTGAAGTAGCACAGATTGAGAATTCAGACTATCAGATACAGAACACTAAAGATGTATTAAAATCAGAGATACTGCCTTTCACCATGTAACAAGGATCAACTTACATGGACCACAAATGTCATTTTGTAGAAATGTCGTCTAGAGTCACTTGCTTTGGGAGAACTTCAAAATAAAATAATCTGATTAATATCCACTCCCTCTTTTCATCAAATTTAAAGGTCATGGGACTCTTCTGACCAAAGTAAGATTCAAAGGTGAACCTTAAAGCAATTTGGAATTGAATTTCTCCTCTTCTTTATATGTGCGAGGCTGCCCTTATTAACCATGAAGACAGAGACATTTAGAAGGAAAAAGAAAGCCTCACAGGGGGAAAAATGGCACAAAGGGATTAAGGAAACCTTAGAAAACTCATGGATAGTGTCATCCATCCGTTTGTGCTCCAAGAACTTCAATAAAAAATGAAAAATATTACATTTTGTGTGCCACATTTATATAGTAGTACTTCCAAATTTATGTAAAGAAAATTTAAAAAAAAGTCAGCAAAATATTTTTTCCAATTAATTGGGCAAATTTTAGTCTTTCATTGTTGACATCATGACTATTTTTGCATGGTGTTCTAACTTTGAATCTCTATACTCTTACAGTACCTTTTTGTGCCCTTTTCTTTGCAGACAGTAGTATTGCAAAAATGTTATATAGACAGTTACCTAGATATTTAGTCACTTGTTTGTTAATTTTATCATAAAACACTTTTTTGAAAACACTTTTAGATCTTTTACTGTTTCACAGCTTTCTGAGCTAAAATTATTTCATATATTCATAATGATTCATATTTTTTGTAACATGTCCCCAAAATTTCCTACTCTAACTTTAATGGGAAATTTTGCATAAGGTCCAATTAACATTTGCTAACTTTGTGCCAGATCTTAGGATAAATACATTCATATGAAAAATGCTCTTATTCAATTCTATAATAATCTAGGAGTTGGAATTATTCAGTGCGTGAAATGAGGAAGTGCTTCTTCAAATAATTTGCCAGAAAAAAATAGCTAATACGTGGTAGAAATAAAATGTGGTGTTATTATTTCTTATTGTTTTCTGTGACAATGCCTTGATCCTTCTAACTCAATGCAGGAGTAGGAAGAAATGCCTTTCTTTAGTCCCTCATGTCCAGGAGAGTACTAGTCCCTCAACAGAAAACTCAAAATGTTGTCTGAACAAAAGGAAATAATATATATTTTTTTAAGTAGTAAAATTGTAGGAATTACCATATTGGCTCAGATCTGTGGTCAGTAATGTTTAACATTATGTCTCCATCAGTAACAATGAGGAACATATTATTAAAAAGTGTTTACATCCTTCTTGATATCAATTTCACATTTTTATTTTGGTTCCAAAATATTGTAAGTGTGTCTCATATACCTTTAAAGATCCATTATCTATAAATTCATCTATATTTTTTTTTTTAAAGATTTATTTATTTATTTATTTGACAGAGAGAGACCACAAGTAGGCAGAGAGGCAGGCAGAGAGAGAAAGGAGGAAGCAGGCGCCCTGCTGAGCAGAGAGCCCGATGCGGGGCTCGATCCCAGGACCCTGAGATCATGACCTGAGCCGAAGGCAGCGGCTTAACCCACTGAGCCACCCAGGCGCCCCTAAATTCATCTATATTATTACCAAGTACAGGTTTGAATTTCCAAAACTATTCACTCTATTTTTCACTTATTTTTAATTTTTTTTTAAGATTTCTTATTTATTTATTGTCAGAGAGAGAGCAGGCAGAGTCACAGGAAGAGGCAGAGAGGGAAGCAGGCTCCCTGCTGGACAAGGAGCCCGATGCGGGACTTGATTCCAGGACCCCGGGATCATGACCCAAGCTGAAGGAACCCACTTAACCGACTGAGCCACCCAGGCGTCCCTATTTGGTATTTTTTACATACGATTTTGTACTACAATTTCTATTTATGCAGTACTCGTCTCTATCGAAATTTAACTGTTACTTCTTACATGGCAACAGGTAGGGATTACTGTGTTTTATTTTCTTCAGAAAGCTTAAGGTAGAAGCTTGAATTTAGTTGGTTTTTATAAGTATACTTTATTCTACTCTATAAGAACATATTATAATACATAGTTTGAAAACATTACATTAAATCATTGTGTTATTTATGCTGATAAAATTAGTAATACAAAACTAATCTTATTTTAATAGTAAGAGAATTGGGGCAGAAAGAGTTTTGGTTTCTCAGAATTGTTAAAGTGATAAAGTTAAAAAAAATGGATATTAAACTCTGACCCACAATTATTTTAGGAAAAGTAAAAATTAATAAGAAATTGAAGAGGTGGCCATGAAAGAAATAAAATTAACAGAATGGATTATTTAACATGATTTATTTTAAGAAGTAAGGAGGACTATAAAAGAAAAGATGAAATCTAGTTTGCCAAGTAATTACCCATAAAAGGAAGTTTGCTAAGAGTGGTTTAAGTTAGAAATGTTTAAACATAAAATTCTGCACAGGCCATTTGAGCAGAAATGGCTACCAAAGTGTGAAATGATGACTGAATAAATACTAAAAAAAAAAAAAGAAAAGAAAAATAGAAATCCCTAGTAATGGAAAATTTTTATCATCTAAATACTCCCCAGAAAATTTTATTGAAAGCAGATCAAAAATGCATGAGGTGTTTTTTTAGAGTAGATAGACAATTTCTACTTCACTGAATACATTATATGCACCAAATGAAAACTAAAAGGAATAATTATAAAATTAGTATTAAGTAATATGGTGGATGTAACTAAAGACATAAAAGCAGAGGTTAGAAACAGTGGTTACAATGCTATAGCTAAAGGTGAGAGGAAAACCAATGCATGCTGTAATATCAGTAGAGAGCTCTCTGTATACATTGCCCAGATCAAAGGCCAATCCCACAACTGTCTTAAAAAGACAGCAAACCGTGGGGGGCAGAATTCTCTTAGTGCCATGAACGCAAAGTAACTACTTTGCCATATTTTGTGATTTAGCACAAAACAAGGGTATGCAATAAAGAATTTTCTATTAAAAACTAAACAAACAAACAAACAAAAAACAACTTCATCAAGGCCCTTCCTAATTCTTAGAGCTTCTGTGGTACAGGATGTGAAATCTTAAATTATTATGAGGATGTCTGGCATATCCAACGGCACCTATTAAGTATTGTTAAAGACATACTAATCCCATGCAAATCTGGGGCAATGGGATGAAGATCAGAAAGTGTTACCACAACTTTCTGAGTATGTGAATATCTTTAAGTCCAATATAACTTTAATTCTCTAAAAAATATTTAATTTAGTTTCTATTGCAGTGCTCATGAGCTGAGATATTGATGTTAGTCATGCTAATTTATAACCTAAATCCCTGAAAAATGATTCTGACATAAAAATGGACTTCAGCTTTCTGGTACTTCAGCATATTCTTTGTTCTACTTACAAGATTACCATATATCTACCAAAAGGTATCACCAAATCTTCCCACCAACCATTTGTTGTTAGGTGACCTTGTATTAGTATCTTGTATTAGTGTGGATACCAACTTCCCAATTATAGCCTTTCAGGCTTCCTTAAAATCTAGGTCCTGAATTTTCAAAGATTTTTTTTTTACATGTAATTGTTCTAAAACAAAAGGAGTTAATTAAAAAAAAAAAAGAATATGAGATAGATTAATTGCTAAAGTCAAGCTTCAGTATGAATTAACAAATTTGTGTATGCTATTAAAAGTTAATTAGTCATACAGCAGTCACCAGATTTGTTCAACATTTATAGGAGCATGGTACAGATAGAATTATAGGAAGTTTTAGAACAAAAGATGCCCATTAACACACATTTCTTTCCTAATCCAAGTGTTGGATTACTTTTCTGACTCAAGGTGAGAAGGTTTATGCAGGCAATGGGCTAAAAATTGATTCAGGAAGTAGAGAAAAATGTCTTCAATAAATCTAAAATGCTACACAGTATTATGGTAGTATTTTTCACTATGGAGAATATTGCCATTTGGGGGTAGTTCTAAATATTTTTATGCATTTGATCAACATGTAATCATAAATAGGGTACCTTCTATTTTTTGTTCTCTATATATGTATTCATGGATATCTAAGTATCCATTTGCCCATAATTATGCTAGACTGTGATTAACTTAAGGTGGAGATTATTATTTATCTTTGTATTCTCTCATTTATTGAACAGTATCTGGCACATAGTCAATGTGTGTATCTGGTTAATCAATATTTGCCATCTGACAAAATGAATGAATGAACCCATGAGGCATGGAGGATGCATGGTTGAACACATACGAATACACACATATAGAGATATATGTGCAGTACTCATTCTATGAAGAATATACAGCACCATTCGTAAGAATATGCTTTCAGCTGGTTACCAATCAGCCATTTCTCACTGAAAGTAATACTGATCCACCACGGGAAACACTTCATATGTAAGAAACACAGTAATAGGCAGATATTTTCTTCCTTCTTTCTTTTTGCTTCCCTCTTTCCTCACTTCCCCCTTTCATTTATTAATTCTTCCCTCTATAAAATCAGGTGATCACATCCTAGCAACTTGGGCATGTAAAATTTTTACTTATTCAGTGATATAAATTGTGTAATAATTCAGTTCTTGTCTCAGGATACAGACAACAAAGAAATGTTTTCCCTTCTATGACAAAAATTATAAAAGTGTTTGATGAATACTTTGGTATGGAAACCAGTTATTGGTATTAAATTAAATAATTTAATTCAATCAATTAATTTAAACTGTTGTCTGAAACTAAAGTATATGCTGGACACAAACAGCACGGGTGAATTTGGGAATCAGACAGACCTGTATTGTAATCTAGTCTCCCCTCCTCACAAAAAGGATGTATCCTTCAGCAATTCATCCATTTCAGTTTTTAGTTTATAAAAACGGAGAGAGTGAGTGAGCGATATTTCCTGCTTTGCCACACATTGTCTGCAGATACAGTCTCGTATGACGTTACCTTTGTTTTCCTCTTAAATTCACTTCCTTTTTTACTGTATATGCTACCTTTCTATTTTTTATGTTTTTCATTTACTGCCTCAAAAGATTTTTCCTTCTTCACTTCTTTTTTTGGTGGGGGGAGGTAAATTGATAATTATAGAAGCAAAAACAAAAACAAAAACCTTCCCTGGGAGATTAAATGACATATGATGTATATAAAATTTAAATATCATTTAACTTAATTTAACTCAAATGATGATATTATGAATATTAAATTATTAAATTTAAAGACTGTATATATCATGCCAATATCTATGTAATTGTAATTTCTTATTTGTAATGCCCACTGGAAGAAGTATTAGCTTAAGGCTTTAAACTCCTTTAACATAATGACTTCTTTCTGTTACTAACTTACTATCAAAAAGGAGAAAGAAGGTATTTTCTTGAATAATGATAGTATGAAGAATCTTTATTTTTTTTACCCTTAAATCAATGTTGCTAGTTAAACTGTATGTGCCTGACCCTTTTCTTGGAAGTGTATAAAATTAGTTTGGGATCAGGTACTAGGTCGAAGGCTGACTGATACAGTTTTTTGACTTGTTCCAGCATGGAATACGAGCAAGAAATAAATCTCTGTTGTTAAAAGCATCTGAAATTATGAATTTTTTCTATAACAATAAAATCTGGGGAAAGTAGTCTAAATAGAGAGGAAAAAAATTTAAATTGTTAAAGAGGTAGCATTAACAAATGAAAATATTACGTAGTTATATTGTGCTTAGTTTCTTTGTTTATTCTGATTTGCTGATTATGAAGTCACATATATGATTAGATGTCTCCAAATCAAGGGAGGATAATGTGACAACATCGAAGCTTTATAACAATAGCCACCCCATATATGTAACTCTGTAATAACTGTTCTCTGTTAAGCAGTGCCACTATACTCTGAAAGCAAAAACTGGACTTAAAATTTGCATAGAAAAATGTGATATCTGTATTGCGTGTTTTCCCCTCAGCACGACTAGCATGTGAAAGTCAGGACAAGCTTGTTACCTGGGATCATAAAGGATAGATAGTGATGTGACAGCTTCTCTGCGCCTTTACTACTCCAAAAGACAAGCACATCTCCTATTTTCTGCTTTGAAAATATGCCAAGGGGCAGGAAAGCAAATAAGGAACGTGCAATGACCTGACTCTTGAAATGGGGACAATACAGGCCACTAAAGTTGAATTGCTCAATACCCCTGCTGAAAAGTTGTGATCTGTTTGAAATCACCCATGACAAGTTCCTTGGGCTCTTCTCAAATATTCTCTATGGGGCCACAAGGTCGCTGGTCCACATGCAGGAGCGCTGCTCAGCTTGACAGCAAGACTGGGGAAGAGCAAACGGTATAGTCTCCTTTCTGCAAGGCCAGTATTTTGAGAAACTAAGGCCTTAATTAGCTGGAGTGTAGAGAATAATTCCTATCTCTTTCAAATCTGTGACAGAAACAGAACTCATTATCCTCTTCCCACAAGTCCAGACAAAGGCTTCTGTAGTACCTGTACATTTCCTTACGTGCTTCTCTCACCCTAAGGACTTAGAAAACAACGCTGAACTTTTAATAAAATAATTAGATTGGAACAATCACAAAACCAAAGAAAATGATAAAAGGCCTAATGCAGATCTTTCTCTTAATGAATGTCCCTTTGGTATTTGTGTATTTGTTTTGCATCTTTCTGCATTTAAAACCTCTGTTTTACAAATGTTTAGGAAGTGACTTTCTCTATGTGTTTTCTAAGGTAAATTAAAGCACACCTATTGTGTTTTTGGTTTTTTTTTAAAGATTTTATTTATTTATTTGACAGAGAGAGAGAGAGATATCACAAGTAGGCAGAGAGGCAGGCAGAGAGAGAGGAGGAAGCAGGCACCCCGCCAAGCAGAAAGCCCAATGTGGGACTCAATCCCAGGACCCTGAGATCATGACCTGAGCCAAAGGCAGAGGCTTAAGCCACTGAGCCAACCAGGTGCCCCCTACTGTCCTTTTTTTCTCAATAGGACTGGAGCTGGGTTTTACTTAATATAATTCCCCTCCCACTAACTCTCCTTGGACTACTCCTCTTTTCTTTATGCCACGTATCACCTCATTTTCAATAACCAGCACTTAAAAAACCAAACCAAACCAAAACAAACAAATGAACAAAAACATCTGCACTTTATTTTTCATCTTCAGGCTCCTAGAAGCCCAAATTATACCAGGTTCTGATCATTTATGTCTGGTGTATTACATCGGCTTTAAGATTTTCCTTTTTAATTTTTTTTAATGTTTATGTTGAAGAACAATACTCTATGTTCTTTACATACATTATATTTCTTAATCCTTAGAACAATTTTAGAAAGGGCATGCTATGAGCATTTCCATATTAAGATGACAAAGGAACCAAAGGAGAAAAAACTAAGCAAGCAGAACAGACTGCAGTCCCCAAGATAGCATGTCCTCTATCACTTGGTTCTTGTGTGTCTTGTTAACCACAAACCACTTTTGAAAAGCCATTTTTTAATTGAAAAATATCTTTGTCTTCCTTTTCTTTACAAACTGGGATTCATCTTTTAAATCCCACCCCCACCCCCCCAAACCCGTGGCTTCTTGTTCTGGCAGAGCACCATGTCATCAAGACCTTTCTGAAACATTCAGATGATCATGGTACTCCATATTTCTTTTCTTTTTTTTTTTTAAAGATTTTATTTATTTATTTGACAGAGAGAGATCACAAGTAGGCAGAGAGGCAGGCAGAGAGAGAGAGGAGGAAGCAGGCTCCCTGCTGAGCAGAGAGCCTGATGCGGGACTCGATCCCAGGACCCTGAGATCATGACCTGAGCCGAAGGCAGCAGCTTAACCTACTGAGCCACCCAGGCGCCCGGTACTCCATATTTCAAACATTGTGAGTGTTCCCCTATTGCTAATGGAATGGATTTCAAATTTCTAGCTAGCTATTCTATGTTCCTCAGAATTATTTTACTGTGTAATATTATTGTTCAATGCTCCTTTATAAGCATAATTTACTTGCCCAGCTACAATCCCCAGAGCCCCTGCCATATTCCTTCTTCCCTTAATCTCTTCCCTCAAATAGACTCAGAGTCCCTCAAGGGGAGAGGCTATATATACCTGACTTTCCTCTTCTTCCCTGTCCATTTTTGGTAGAGATTTCCAGACTAAAAACAATAAACAAACAAAAGGCAAGGAAAAGAAAGAACAAAAACAAATAAAATTATGTTCTTCTAATAAGTTAAGATGGTGAATTAAGTCCATTTAGTTTTTATAGAGAATCATTTATTTATTTTTTTTTTAATTTTTTTTTTTTAAAGATTTTATTTTATTTATTTGACAGAGAGAGATCACAAGCAGGCAAAGAGAGAGAGAGGAGGAAGCAGGCTCCCCGCGGAGCAGAGAGCCCGATGCGGGACTCGATCCCAGGACCCTGAGATCATGACCTGAGCCGAAGGCAGGGGCTTAACCCACTGAGCCACCCAGGCGCCCTATAGAGAATCATTTAACCTGAGTTTCAGAGCATTCAGGAAACACCCCAGGGTAGCCTTAGATGGAAATTATGATAAAATCAATCATTTTTCTATTTTTTCTGACTCTTGCAGTTTTTGAAAATTTAATAACAAAGTAAGAGTGTTATTACTATGATGATAGTAATATCACAGGCTGTCAGATCTCACAGTACAAAAAGACACCAAGATACTATTTTTTAGCAACATTAGCTAAGAACATACTACATGCAGAATGTATACTAGCTATTGGGGCAAAATAGATAACTCATACACAACTTCTTACTTGAAGGAATTTACAAACTACCAGAGAGAAACAGACATAGAAATTTAAAGGGGCCGTGGAGTGTACAACAGGCAGCATTCCCAGGCCAGTTTCATAGAAATATGTTCCATGTCCAAAGGCCACACAAAGATGAGAGGTCAATTCCATCCATAAAATATGGAATGTCAGGGAGGAGTATGAGCAATGTTAAGCGCACAGATATTCTCACACACACATGATCAAAGAAAGGAGATAATTTAATGGAAAACCATTTTTCTAAAAAAAAGATGAACAAAAAAACCAGATACCCATATAAATCTAACAAAACCAAAAAGGAAAAAAAAGGAAAAAGTATTAGATTGGGGGAAAATTCTCATCGTATGTTATTTTTAGCTTTTGTTTGAAATGAACAAGTAAAACATAAAAACTAACATTGTCATCTTGTTTTGACCAAATGGAGAATTGTTCTGCTATGGGCAAAAAGAAATAATATATAGTATAAGAAATGTCTTGGAGTTTTGTCATTTTGAAAACAGTCATTGCCTGAATTGATATAATTTCAGAAACAATGCACTATCAGAGATCTTTTTGGTTCTCCCTTTTCAGATGACACAAATATTTTTAAAAACTGCCTTTTCTCTTCTCTTCTTGGAAAAGAATACAAATTACACAGATTACTATTTTAGAAAAGTAAATATTACCCAAATTCAACCAATAATAGATAACCATTTGCCTTTAAGCTATGCACGTCAAATATTATTGTATTTTGTTCACTGATAAACCCTTTGGTGCCTAGGATGTTGTCTGGTTTATAGTAGGTGCTCAATAAATGGTTGTTGATGAATGGGTATAGGAAGAGAAGATTGACAGTATATTTGTTCTCTATAAGGGTAAAATATGAACCAATCAAAGGTCATACACCTGGGATTCTAGTATGAACAGATTTTTTATTATTTTTAATATTGCTGCTAATGGAAATTTAGTCTTTTCAGTGTCTTCATATGTATCTTAGAAGGATTTGGGGGAGAATTTGTGTCTGTGGTTGTGACTCCAACACAATTTTAAACCTGATTGCAAACAAACAAACAAACAAAAATCAGATTGGACTCAGATTTAAACATATTGTGCCATATAGACTTAATATAAGTGAACACTTAGTCCAAACATCACTTTATAGACAAGGAAAATGTGACACAAAGAGTCATTAGTCAATTTCTCAAAATCATAGCTAATTTCGTTCATAAAGTCTATATACTTTTGGACCCAATATTTCCACTTCTGGGTGTTAATACTAGAAAACTATCAAGAAAGTACAAAGATAGTTGCATACATGTTTTTACCCTTGGAAAAAAGTTAAGAAAAGAACACAACACAAAAACAAAACCACATACATAATAACTGAATGATACATGGTTGTAAAGTAGGAAAAATGCAGACAATGGAACACTGGACAACAACTAAGAATAAAAGCATCTAATTATATATGTTGACATGGAATGCTGTTCAGAATGCTACAAACATGATTTTATTATTGGAAGATGAAATGTACTCTAAATATTGCTGGGAGACAACGCTGTGGAAGTGAGTCTATGTTTTAAAGAAAGTTAAATCCAATATAAATAAAAGTCTGGCCCTAATAAGATATTTTACAAGTAGGAATACACTATTAATTTGATACTGAGTTGAGTAGTTCTTCACAGTATTAATAGTTTCTACCCTCACAACAAAAATTATAAAGCAGTCCAAATACTGGAAAAACATATACATCAGAATTTTAAAAAAAAACTTGGTTTTAACATAATGTGATGTACTTACTTTAAAAAATATCAAAATTTTTGCCAAATAAGCATAAAAAATTCCTAGATTTTGTGTTTTTCCAGGCTTTTCTGTGGAGTTTTCTTTTTCCTCCACATATAGTAAAAAGAGAACATGGCCATCAAGAGACAAAAGTGAAGGCTTTCAAAGAACAAATGTATTCCTTAAATTGAAGGATACAGTAATAAAATTTCTATATGGAAAAAAAAATCTGTCTCCTTTATAGATCTCAATACTTTATAGACTTTCCAAATGTGTATAAGCTCTGCACGTTCAAATAGTTTTCCACTCTATGAAAAAAAGAAATGTACTATCAACAAACAAAAGCAAGCACTATATCTTAGCTCTTAAATCAATTTTTTGTTTCCTGTAAGGCTTTTAGATAAACTAGTACATACAATCTTTTCATTAAAGATACATGGCCACTGCCAATTGAAATCTGAGGCTGAAATCCATGTTTCCAAAAAGCTCCCTTTATAAGGAAAATCAACCACTAGAAAGATATCCCAAGGGCTTAATATTCCCTGTCATATAGAGCTTTCAAAACATCTCCCTTAATGGCCATCCAATGGCAAAATCCAATAAACCAAAATTTATAATTTTTATCCTTCTTAAATTATCTAGAGTTGATCTATATTCTTTTCTTTTTTCCTTTCTTTTCAAATTCTTTTACACTCTCTACTCCTTTGATTTGGAGGAATCTACTCTTGGACAAGCTCCCCCCAATTTCTATCTTTTCTCATTTGCTTCTGCTGATTCCTCTGTAACACAGAATCAAACAGCGGTATTTCCTAGATCCTTAATCCTCTACTTTTCTTTCTGTAAACCCACTCTTGTGTCGTGGCATGACATATACTTCATCAATTGACCCCAATATATCTCTCTAGTTTTCTCTCTTCCCAGTTTGCCATGTAGGCTATGTTCTGTTCTCAATAACCTATTCAGACCTATTCTGAATATTCAACAATATTCAGACCTATTCTCTTCCTCTTTCAAGAAAGGTTTTTAGTCATTTCCCATCTGTACAAATATTACACTTTTTTTTCAAAATACTATGAAAATATCACTTCACCTATAAAGTTTTTCTCTCCCCAATAAGAAATAATTAATTGATCTCCATTGAGATATTTTCCTATAATACTTTGGTTACATTTCTTTGTTTGTTTTAAATTTTTTATTTAACTTCCAGTTAGATAATGTATAGTGTAATATGGTTTCAGAAGTAGAATTTAGTGATTAATCACTTACATATAACACCCAGTCCTCATTACAAATGCCTTCCTTAACACACATCACCCACTTAACTATTAAAACAATTGTAAAATGGAATTTTGAGGTTTTTAAATCCATTCATCTACCAAAATAAATTTTAAATTCTTCAAAGTAAAAACCACGTTGGAGTTAGTAGAGTGCAAAGAAAGTAGTACAAAGTAAGAGTAACAACTGGGGCATGAACTTCAGAACCAAGAAAGTATCATCTGAATCTCAGGTATCCATAGCTTCCTAGTATATAACCTCAGAGTTATCATCTGTGAAATGGGGATAATAATTACATCATGATAATGATGATAATAAGATCATAATATCCTAACTTTACATAAAATATGTAAAGTGCCTAACATAGTGCTTGGTAGAAAGTATTTGCTAAGTCAGTTTTAGCTCTTACTAATTATTCTTCCAAATTTACACAGGGTCTCATTCATCTTATGTTATCAATAAACATTTGGCAAATGGATTAATGAATGGATGATAGCAGAATATCATTATCTCTCCTATGCTTCTTTTATAGCTTAAGTTATTTGAGGGATTCAGTAAGCATTACTGCTACCATCAGAATAAATTTTAGGTTTTAAAAAACAGGTGCAGACAAAATTCCCATAAAACCAAATGCATATAGAGATAACGACAAACATACACAAAAGTAAAATGTTTTTGTTCTAAACCTTTCCAATTAATTTATTTTTCCTCACTGAACTTATGAAATAGGCTTATGATCAGCTTGAAAGGTGATAATCAGGGGCTGGGCACCCCTGATGATACTTGGTAAGAGTAAAAAGTGGAAGAGAACATTATTACAGGCTGCTACTCCCATGAGAGATATCGATTCTGGGGACACAGGAGCATTCTCTAGGCAGACATGTTTTTAGACCTATTTATGGGGAGGAAGGAGGGTTGGTCTGAAAGTTATGTATACTTTGCCTGGACATAATGAAGAGGACAAGAATAATGAAGACTGGGCCCCAGAACAGTCATTACTATTGTCCCAAACATGAAGTATCATGTATACATGAAGTATACATCAATGTTTAGCCAAGGATCATTCTGGACTTATTAACTCTGAAATACCCATGAATTCCTTGCCCTTGCTCTTCTACCCTCCAGTTGCCCTATGCAGGCTCAAGCACTTGTCACTTTTCTCCTTAAGTGGTGCCAAATCTTCTCATGTGGAGGGAGTCCCAGCAGCTGATCTCCAGGGCTCTCCCCAATGAGCATCACCTTCAAAAGCCAACTCCTTCAGCTCATATCTCTGATCTCTGGCTATTCATTCTTTTTGGGATCCTACGTAATCCTCTAACTTTGGCATAAATAGGATTCTAATTTACTATTTCAGTTTTATGCCTTCACACCCCTCCCCTTCCCAACTACAGACACCCTTCAGTCTAACTATATGCAGCCACTCACACAGTTCTGCAAATAGGCCATTAAGTCTCACATCCATGTCTTTGCTTATATTATTCTTCCTTTTCAGAATGCTCTTCCCAACCTCACTGAACTTCATGAACTAGGTGAACCACAAAAAGTCGCCATTTCTATAAACCTTCCATTTCTGTTTACAAATCACTTGCCCTGCTATGACTTTATTGCCCTCTCTTTTTTCCTGTGTTCACACCTACATTATTATAGGTTAAGTTGTTGTTTATAAATTTTTCACCCCATCAAGTAATAGGCTTCTTGATGGTGGGTTTTAATTTAATTCATCTTCACTTGTCTAGGATTTAGCACACTTTCAGGGTCTGCAAATATTTGCCGAATGGCTGCAGGAATTTAGGGTGGAGCCAGGTTGAGGTAGAACTGAAGAAGAGTCTCCTCTGTCTTCACTTAAACAAGATACAAACCCGAGTGTGACCTAAGAAGTGAATCAGTGCCTTAACAGATCAGTTTATATACATTTTGTAGGCTAACATTTAAAGTATTACTTTTGGATGTAGTTTATATAGGAATATTGGTTTGGCATATTCAAATATCTTCCAGCAAAAAAAAAAAAAAAAGAAAGAAAGAATACCATTTTTTTCCTATGTGCTTACTTTAATCAGTTCCTTTTTTTTTTTGAGTATGATCTAAAGAATGACATTTTCTTGAATAACAATATAGATAATTTTTGAACAAAACCATAGAGTTTTGATAATGAACCATCTGAATTTCAATACAATTGTGCTTAAAGACCATTAATAAGTACACTGTGACACCACCCTGGGGCTGCCATCAGGTGCCAGGCATGGCCTCTGTTTATGACACTAGGTATTATGGGTGATGTCACATATAAGCTATCTCTAAAGCTCAGATATAAAGTGCAAAAATTACTTCCGTTGTGATGAACATTGATAGTCACCCCAAAGATGGCCCCTGAAATTTCTCATAGGTAATGAGGTTTTTTGTTATGGACAAAAGGAAAAATTTAAACTATTAGGGAACCAAATTTTTACCATGTACCTATTTCTTCCATGAAGAAATCTTTCTGGTTAAGGAAAGAGTGTTCTCAGTAAAAACATGGGAAAGCAAATAATGTATTATTTCATCAGTACTGAAATGGACAGTCAGTTACCAAATAAAACCACTATTCCAAATACAGTACAGACTATAGAAATAGTCTAAAAACACCTGCTTCTGTACTTCCTTAATTAAAAGCCACTATGCTAGCAAATGTGTTTTTATTAGGCAGTTCCATGAGCTTTTCCATTCCCTCCATTATATTTCCAGACACTCTAGCTGACTGTGGTGCATACACTTGTCGGTGAGCGAAGCAAAGGTTAAGTGTGTGTGAGACAGATGAGCCCTGAGATTAAGTATACACTGTGAAATGCATGTGGATGTTCATGACTTAAACCAATGAACTGTGGCCTGAAATGATGTCACACGAAGCGCAGTGGTAAGTGGAAGGTTAAACCTACTTGCATCTTGGCTCATTAAACGCAGTTAAAGTGCAAATCCCCTCATTCTGACAGTAGTGATCACAAGGGTTCTCTTTCTGGTCACAGCGCTGACTTTTAAACCCCACAGAGCATCTGCAGAATTTCAGTAAAATACAGCTAAATAAAGCGTCTGACTTTTTTTTCCTAAATATGTTTCAAAATTATTTCATACAGAGATAGTAACATATGAATAAAACTTCATCAGGTATGCTCATTTCTCTCTCATTCACACTCATCACATGCTACTTTGACAAGATGGGGACAGAACGTGGATGTGGATCCTATGTGGACGTCATCCTTCTAGTCAAGCAGTGATAAAAGAAAACTCAAAATAGAAACCACGTAAGTGGAATGGTTTTATTTCAAGTTGTCCATTCTGGACAGAGGAAAAAATACTAAATTCTAGATTTTTCTCATGAGCAGAGAATCTCCAACACTTTCCAAATGTTTAGAAACCCAGATTCAAATTAATGAATTCCAAGGTGGACACAGGCTTAATAGGCTTACATAATACAACACTCTATACCTGATACAAACATCAAATAGCATTATACATTTGAAAAGATAACACAAGTTCTTTTGGAAAGAATGGTTGTAAGTACCAAGTGTTCATAAATATGATTATGCCTGGGTTTCCCATATCTGAATAAGGTCAATGAAATTAATTTTCCCTGGCATTTCCAAGTTTAAAGATCTATGAATGTCTTTAATGGGTATGATGCTAAGAATTGAATGAGCTCTTCCTTATGAAATTACCAGTAAATTGATGAGGGAGGAGATTCTACAGCATATGAGCCACTAAGGAATAATACTTGATCAGAGATGTCCATGAAACATTCATTTAAAATGTATTATGCCCCCCCAATAAAATGTATTACCCCAAGAAAGAAGAACAATAGAGGAGGGATTCCAAGTACATACAAAGTCATTCCACAAAATGCCCATAACATCCTATAATACTCACAGACACACAGGTACATTTGTCTCAGGGTCCAGCTGGCATGTGCCACCATTGTAACAGTAGCCATCACATAACTGACAGCTAGAGGCAATCTTTCCATTAGTGCAGCTGCAGCAACAAAGAAGAGAGAAATCTCATTGTTACTGGCATCATTATTGTTGAAAGCTGACATAAACTCTCTGCAGATGAGAATATTCATCACAGAGGAGTAATGGAATGCCTGGCTAAAAGGAAGTTTTCAGAAAGACAGACGTCCTGGAGGCAAATATATATATATATATATATATATACACACACACACACACATACATATACACATACATATATATATATATATATATATATATATATATATATATACATACTTTTTTTGACAAAATGATGACAGACAAATGTTTTCTTTTGGTAATTTTCAAATTTTCAACCCATTTGCTTAATATAAAATTTTAATATCATTATATATATGTGTGAAAAATATGCTTTAATGTCTAGCACTTACACTGCAGGGAAACATTAGCATCAAGATCCTATTCCCTTTTCATATAACCAGGGCTTGGTGACATCAGTGTGAATTATAAACCACATGATCTAATATTCTGGAAGCAAATGCTTCAGCTATTTCTTGTAAACTGGAAAATCTGGTCCAAAAAAACTGTTAGGAGTTTTAGATTCTAGTTTTTATAAGAAAGTATAGGGTTATCTGGTAGTCATTTTGTCCCACTGCTTCTCTTTGATTATGTACTGTAATTAATGTCATTTTTTTTACTCTGGCATATAAAAAATCATGCAATGTTCATTGCAAAAATAAACAGTAGTGTACTAGGAACAATATGTAGTCTGGCAACAAGGTAACGAGGTAGGGTTTCTTGGAAAACTTATGAAAACAACTCTAATTTATAACACATTACATGTCTGAAATAAGAATGAACACTACGGCTATTGCTGCATGGGGGAAAACAAGCATAACAATAATAGGAAAAACACAGAAATTTCTTACTTGCCATATTATATTTTGACATGAATAAATACTATTAGATTGGACATTAAGAATTGTTTGGGGAACAGACAAAGGTGCATCGACATTCTAAATTATCAAGAGATCTCTTGTATGAGAAGTAGGGTCATAGAATCATACAAGCCTTGGCCCAAATCAGAATTACAACAGATCATGCCACTATTCTGATGATGAGATCATGTTGGCACTAGGTACCATGAAGCAATCAGTGGGTGTCACAAGCTTGACTCATAAATCAGATTGCAATATCACTGATCACTTTGATCCTTTCCATGATGGATATCTATTATATTACATGCATTGAAGTGTAATTCTCAATGACTGGTTAGATTCCTGCTATGATCAGTTGGTGATCCTGATTAATTTATTCTGTGAATATTTATTTCGCCTCCCGTAGGTGATAAGCCTGTGGGAAATACACCAAACGGCCTATCATTTTTCCAGGTGTTTAATTTAAAGATATTTTTTGAGAGCCAAGATATTAATGTTGTAACTCCTTTCAAGATGAACAGAAACCATGAGTCAGCTATGTACTGATTACAGAATGGATATATATGAATGTAGAACCAACATGGAGAAGAAACCAGTAGTTTAACATTTCCAAGATTTAACAGAGAATGTCTTAAATCTAGAGGTATCTGAATATGGATGTATAGTGATACAAATATACATAGTGCTATTAGTTTCTTATATGTTAAATGGATCTGAGAGACTTTTCCTTGCCCTCATCCAAGCCTACTTGAAAATCAAAGAGCAGCAAGTTATAGTTTCTTGTTCTATCAAAAGGACAACGTCAAAGAGAAAAAAAGAGCTCATTATACATTAAAAGATTTCCTACCAAAAAAGATAACTATATACCAAATATCAGCTTTTAAAAGAGAAAAAAAAATTCTAAGCATTGATTGCTTTTAAACTTCTGCTTTCAAGAGCTATAAAAGATGTTGCCTCTTTCTCCTTCTAAAGGTCTTCTTTAAATCCTTAATTGAAGACAGACATTTGTGTATATTTCAAATGTGAAATACAAATTATTGAAATCACTATAATGCATCAGAGTTCAACTCATATTTTAATGCCAGTTTTCATCACAATTTCATTTCTTAGAGGCTTGTGTCACACACACACACACACACACACTTTGTGATATATCACTTTCCAAAGTTAATTACCAGTTGTCCCGTATACACAAAGAATTCCCATAATAACTGACATTGCAAAGGTATTATTTAGGCTATTCAAAATTATGATTAAGTCATTCTTCATCAATATTTACTTAGATTTCCACAAAAGAGAAAAATATCCAATTAGCTCCATTTTTAAAGATCATATTTACTATACTTGACAGAGTATCTATTCTAGTTGACAGCTCATAGTGCATTAGAAACACACCTGACTATTTGGCATAACACATATACATGGAGGCTTGAATTCTCCTATTGATGAAAAAGATTTACGGTAACTCAGTCATGGTTGTTTTAGTATCAGTTACTTACCTATGAGACAGAAATTCTACCATCACTGTAAATGCCATTTATGCTAAGATGAAAATTGTCAGAAATGAAGAGAAATTTGTCTAATAAGTTTCAGAATACCCAGTCTTGTTTGTCTTAACATGCTTATATGTTAGATGGTCTATTTGATCAAGTATTATACTATTATAAGCTTCCACTATCTACTTGTTTGTTAGCAACTAATATTTATCTATTTGACATACTCTTCAAAAAAGGATCTTTTAAGGATCAAGAACTACAACGTTGGATCTTTGTGGCCTACTCAGGTTATGAGGTTCTAGTGTTTCCAGGTTGGAAAAGCCAGTTTTCTCAGAAGAGTGGGCAGTCCTGAGAGCCCAAAGAGTCTCGCCCTTCTTTCTTCATATGGAACTCCCTCTTGTAATGGAAACACGGTGTAGGTCTCTGCATGAACTTTTCCAAGGTAAACAGAAGGAAATTGTGGCATATAGCTTGTCTTAGATGATAATCTATTATTTCCTGTGTGAATGGAATGCAGTCATAAGCAAGAAACTACAATGCATTTTGATATGGTGCACTGGACAGAGAGAAAAATATATGTTCACTCATGGAAACCAAGTTCTGTCTTGCTCAAGTTTCATCACAAAGAACTGACGAGCTTAAGGAGCAAACATGACTTTGGTCATTTATGTGAAAATGCCTTTGCTTTTATATACTTATCAAAGGCACATATTTATAATTAGTCATATTTTTAATTACTTTACTTAAAAATAATGTACTTTCAAATGACTCAATTTGAGGGCTTGAGTAAATGTCATTCTTAATGATAACACAAATCATACTTAGCGTAAATTCTAAAATGTGAGCAAATGAAAAATGAAAAGATGTTGCTGCTGTCTGTAATGAAATTTTATTGGGCCTTGTTTGGCAGAGCAACATCACTCAGGGCTGGCACACTCACAGAGCTGTCTCAGGGGAAGCTGTGGGATGAACACTTGATGCCATGCTTTTCTACCTCATGTTCTCATTTATGAGTCTCCTCAGCAAGGTAAGTGACGGACTCCAGTGCTTTTAAGTCCTTCTTTTAAAAGGTTGTGAAAAGAAGTTCAGAGTGAGGACTGAACTCTAACCTCGGCGGCATAAACTTTTTCACAACAGAGCCTGACCGGCATTACCCTTTAGTTGTGATGCTCTGTTTTCCAGTCACTTGGTCTTAAAGCCAAAGGGCAAAAGGCAATGTAACCAAAGTCTAACTTGGACATTTTTATTGTAGGTGCCTCCTAGGACACATTATTCCTTCTCCTAATTTTGGACTACTATGCTTAAAGTCAGATAAAAACCCAAAGATTAATATGTATTCCCATTAGACAGCTCTTTTGCTCCTCCCCCACAGGCTCATTTTGTAACAACAGAAAGGAAACACTTCCTGTCAATAATAATGATGAAACATTTAAAAGCCTGAGCTATTCAAATTTAAGAATATTATATATAGCTTTTTGAAGATATGTTGCATTTCACTATTTCTTGCTTACTATTCAGAATATTCTACATAGGGAATGATCTGATCATATCATTACATGATGGCATGATTAATTTTCATGTTCCCCAGTTGCATATTATAGATGTTGAATAAGTTCATTTAATTGACATGAACTGAATTTTATCTGCAACCAAAAGGAGAATGGAATGCACTGGTCACTATAGAGAACCTTAGGATAAAAACAATTTGCATTATTTTCACTTCCATTGCTGAACTGTTACATTCTTTTGGGTTTGAATGCTTTTATAGATTAAGCTGGATGTCCACTTACTTGCAAAATATATCTTCACTGTCTTTATTTATAATACAGTGCCCTCCATGGCACCTTATACATTTGTCAACCTCACATTTTGGACCTTCATAGCGTGTTGGACAGACACAGTCAACACTTCCATCATCGCCAATGGCACAGGATTCAGAATTCACACAGTAGTGGTGACACACATCTAGGAAGAACGCACAACAGAGAAAAAGAAATTATACTACAAGATGTTTTTCTTTAGTCACAATCCATGTTATCATTTCATTTGGTATTTAAAGATGGTGAATCATTAAGCAAATGTAAAAATAAGTAAATTAATCAAAACATCTAAGTATTAAAAAATGGCCAGTCAGTAAGTAGATTAATTTACAAAATCAGCTTGTGATTAAATGTAACTAGGATTCTTTAATAATGCTATTGATTCCTCTTTTTGCCAGTCAGGCGTCATTTATAAGTTATTTATAAGTAAGTTATATTGGTATCATGCTAGCTGAGGAAGTTTTTGGTTCTGAATTTTAAAGTTTAAGTTAATCAGTTTCCATAGTTTCCTTCTCATGAGCAATATTAGTATTATTCTGAAATGAGCAGAAATACTCCAGATTTCTTTGGATGTCATTTATTGTTTCCTTTCCTTGCTCTTTTTTCATTTGGAGAACAGGGTAATATGTGATAAGTGGGGGACTCCTACCACTGCATCATCCCTTTGGGGTGCAAAGAAGCGTCCCTCTACACACAGCAGAAAAGGCCTACTACTTCTGAACACCTGGGCAGGTGAGCGAACAAGGAGATGTGCCTCTCATGGAACACCAAGAGAAAAGCGAACCAGGAAACTGATCCATCATGGTTGGGAAGTGAGCAGAGGTCTAGGCTATTGTTCCCCTTCTAGGTAAGAACCTAACATCCCAGTCAGAGGGAAAACCTATTTGTGATGTGAGTCTTTTGTTTGGAAAGATGTTTCTTATTGAACACTATAGACAATTTTCTCAACTAACAAATGACTTCCTCAAATATTTCTGTACCTCTTGAAGGGGAATAATAAAACAAAGACCATGTAATAATGCAATAACCACACTATCTTTATAATTAGACATTCTGACTCAGTCTTTTGAAATGCAGACAAGTATATATGTACGTTTGTATATCAACATGCTACAATTTATCACATTCAAAATATTGGAATTCATAATACAATAATCCTAAGCAAAAGAACTGATTAGATCAGTCTCAGACTTTGTGTTTAGAAGTTGCAATTTCCTTTTAGCTAACTAATTGTGAAGCAATGTTAAATGTGATTAGCTGAGATAAAAATCTCAATTTATAAACTTTAACCTGCTGTAAGACAGTTATAGCGGGTGAGGAAAATTAAAACATAATTTATAATTCTCATGTTTGTATATTTATCTAGCCCTTTATTAAATCAGACAGAAATTAAATTTATTGACAGGCTGCTTCATATTTATGGAAATTTATTTCAAGCATTCTTATGCTTGCTCTTGCATTATGCCAAGTACCCTCATTGAGATTCAGCGCTTAAGTCTATTAGCAAGGTTTTGGCTATATTTAAAAAAAGTAGCACTTTCAAAAGGTGAGAGACTTGAAGATCTAAAAACTAAGGCGGTGTTAGTATCTATCCATGATGGTGTCTGTTTGCAGTTGCTCCAGGCTTGGTGGTTAGAGAACACACATCAGAGACTCCGTTTTTATTTATGAAGAATGTATGATCAGCTGCCTATATGAGCTTCTCTCCCATTCAGTGCAGAAATCTCTAGAAAACAACTCTCAGTAGTTCAGGTTGTTCAATACATCTTACTGACAAAGAGCTCTTTTCGTATCACCCCCCAGTTGCTTTAAATGCCATACTCTAAAAAAAAAAAAAAAAAAAAAAAAAAAAGCCATACTCTGATCCTGGTTCAGTTGTCTGATGGGGCATAGAAATTGGCTTATGACTATGGACTCTGAAAAACAGTCTGAGGGGTTTGAAGTGGCGGGGGGGTGGGAAGTTGGGGTACCAGGTGGTGGGTATTATAGAGGGCACAGCTTGCATGGAGCACTGGGTGTGGTGAAAAAATAATGAATACTGTTTTTCTGAAAATAAATAAATTGGGAGAGAAAAAAAAAAAAAAAGAAATTGGCTTATGTATCCTTCTAAGATCTTCTTAGTACGTACGTCCTTATCCGTAGTGGATAACTCATCAAAATCAAGTAGGTGACTTATTTGCAAATGTAAATTCCAGTGCTCATCCCTGTCACTACTGCCCACTCACGCCTGCATTCTAATTCATGAATCTGAAATTGGGCCCAGGTGATTTCCATGTGACTGGCTGAGGAACTACAATCTGGGAACTGGGGAATGTAAGAAATGATGACCCAGAAACAAATTTTACTGATTAGCATAGGGACTACCTTGTTCAGAAGTTGTAAAAGGATTTGATTCAACCAAAATAGCTTCTTTCTTCATTTTTTCCTTTCTTTCTTTCCTTCCTTCCTTCCTTTCTTCTTTCAAGAGAGTGCATGTGAGCAGGGGTGAGGGGCAGAGTGAGAGGGAGACGATCTTAAGTAGGCTCAATGCCAACTTCAGAGCCAGTTGTGAGGCTCAATCTCAAGACCCTGAGATCATAACTTTATCCTAAATCAAGAGTTGGCGATTAACCAACTGAGCCCCCCAGGTGCCCCTAAAATAGCTTATCTCTTAACTAACTTTGTGAGCCTTAATTAAAATGCAATTTTTAATCCAAAAATTTGGGCCATTTTATTTTTATGATGACATCACTGAGAAGACCCGAGAAACTGGAAAAAAATTGGGTTAGCATTCTGATGTTTGATGATTGCCCTATAACACACTGTAGCAAGGAATACCTTTCATTTGCCTGAAGTGCTAAAGGGTAAAGTTAAATACTCACCTACAATTTACTAACTATAAGTAATTTTGGTGCATGGATTAAATCTGCCTTAGGCTAAGATTAAAAAAATGTGAGAATTTATGCAACTTATTGGTGTTCAAAGAAATACAAATTACTTGCCTGGATGGCTCAGTCAGTTAAGTGTCCGACTTCAGTTCAGGTCATGATCTCGGGGTCCTGGGTTGGGACCCCACACTGGGCTCTGCACTCAATGAGGTATCTGCTACTCCCTCCCACTCCTCTCATGCTTGATCTCTCTTTCTCTCCCTCTCTCTCTCTCTCTCTCTCTCTATTTCAAATAAATGAATAAAATCTTAACAAAAGGAAATGCAAATGAACACCTCAAAGATATACCATTGCACTTCCACTTAATTGACAACAAATAACAAACTCTCATACACTACTAGTAGAAATACAATTTGGTTCAATTGATTTGGAAAACGATTCACAGTAGATACTGTCAATTAGTAGATACTCTATTTGAACATACCCACACCTTATGACCTAGCACTTCCACTCTCAATATATATCCAAAAGGAAAGCATGAATTTGTGCACAAAAATATGTAATATGCATAGCAACCTGTGCATAGAATCAGCCCCAGACTAAAAATAATCCAAATGTTCATTGCAAGAAGCAAGGATAAACTGTGTTTCATTTACACAGAGAGATATACACACAAGTATATGTATACATACACATAAATAAAAAATGAAAGCAGTACAGCTTATAAGTAACAACATGGATGAAGCTCACAAAAGTAATAAGAGAAAAAAGCTGGACACAAAAATATATACACTTTTTTAATTTACATAAAGTTCAAAAGGCAAAAGTAATCTAGGGTTTTAGAAGTCTAAAAGAACTTATTTTGGGGAGAAGGGAAGGTATAGTGAGAAAGACCAACAAGGAGCGTCTGAGGTACCAACAGTATTTATTCTTGACCTGGGTGTTGGTCCACGCTGCTGTGTACACCTGGTAATAATTTATTGAACTGTAAACTTGTGATTAAACTTTCCTATTTATATTATGCTTCAATAATAAGATTTTTTATAACCTAATGGCAAGTAAACTACAATTACAATATTTTAGAGATTCGAGTTAATTTGCTAACTAGAGTAAACAGGTTTTCTCTTTATAAACAGTTCTATTGAAAGGAATTCATGATCTACTTTTTATGCTTTAAAGAAAATTCTCTACCCTTTAAAGCTTTCAGTATTTTTTTCCTAGCATGTCAGATGCACAAAATTCAATGCAGTTGATTGGCCTCACGGCATAAAAGTGGAATCAAAAGAATGTAAAAGAAATGTTTGCTTAAGATAAAATTATGAAATAAGAAGATATTAGAATTTGCACTTTAATAAATAATTCTAAATTGCATGCTCTTAAGCCATGCCACTTTCTTCTGAAAAAGACAGAAATCATTTTAGACTCGGAACCCTTTCTCTACAGATATTCAAATGGGAGATACTTCATTTTCCCCAGTTCACATGCTTCACACTTGACACTATGTTGAAATTCAGGGACAGATAGTTGCTCACTATACTCGGACCCTGTCAGTGTT
This sequence comes from Neogale vison, assembly GCF_020171115.1. Lineage (NCBI taxonomy): Eukaryota > Metazoa > Chordata > Mammalia > Carnivora > Mustelidae > Neogale > Neogale vison. The sequence goes on along the minus strand of NC_058093.1, from coordinate 90,940,944 downwards.
GCTTCCCAGAGACTTTCTTTGAAAATTCTCTGACTATCTCCCAGTATTAGGATTCAGATGTGGAGCATATAGAACTCGCTTGATTTATATGTTCAGCTGGATTGTTTTCTGCACCACTATTAGGATTCTAGGGCCCAACCCTTGCCATGCATAGTCTCTCTTCTTCTCCTTCCTCTGTCTCTGTCTGTCTTAAAGACTTCAGTATACTCAATTCTCACTCCAAGATTCCTTAACACAGGAGAAAGTAACCTTATTTAATAGGAGACTTTGTCATCTGCTATTTAAACTACCACATAAGCAGACCACCTGGGTGCCTCAGTTGGTTAAGTGTCTGCCTTTGGCTGAAGTCATGATCCCAGGGTCCTGGGACTGAGCCCCACATTGGGCTCTCTGCTCAACGGGAAGTCTGCTTCTTCCTCTCCCTCTCCCTCTGCCTTTCCCCTGCCTGTACTCTCCTCTCTTTTTAACAAATAAATAAAATCTTAAAACAAAACAAAACAACAACAAAAAAAACCTACCATGTAAGCATTTGATACTTGTAAATTAGAAAGCAAAATAATCCCTTCAGTTGTTCTCTGTTATTTCAATTTTACTCATGACACATATCATGGAAAAAAAAATGGTACATTTGATGGTGCTATTTCGAAAATGGATGATTCAACCAAAGTTCACGTTCTCTGCAATCATCTCAGTATAGGACAACAATGTATAGTAAGTCAGTGGAGAGTGACCTAACTTCTCTCTCATTTTCTTCTCAGCTTTAACCCACTTTGAATTATAAGCATCTATACAAAACTTGTATAAATACGTGCAATATTTTCACCAGTGTCACCTCTCTATATACTCCCAAATAATTACTACACACTCATATTTAAATTCTCTCTCTTCATATTTTTATCTAAGAAGAAGAATTCTTCATTGGCACTTTCTAATCCATCAGAAATTTAGTGAAGTATGAAGAAGTATGAAGTATGAGAAGGCTCCTTTGGTATGTTTCCTGTGGTTCCAAGGACTCTACCCTGACCTAATAAGCTCTGAAATGAACAGAAAAATTTAGCACTCACTGAAAGAACACTTTTCTTATCCCATAGCACTAAAAACGAGTTACCTTATAGAGCTTACCACTTTAAGCACCAAAAATGGTTTAAAACCATTTTGAAGGTAATCTTTCTGTAAGATAGATACCCATTTTCTTAAATATATAAATACATTTTTTTGAACGATCTTATTTTTAGGTAATCTCTATACCCAACGTGGGACTTAAACTTACAACCCTGAGATCAAGGGTTGTCACATGCTCTACCAACTGAATCAGCCAGACATCCCATAATATAGCAATATTTTTAATGGCTCCTGTAATACTATAATTTGTAATTGTTTCTATGAACTTAACTCTGCAGAAGTTTTATAGCCTTCTGCTTTTTGTTTTTGTTTTTGTTGTTTGTCATTTTTAGCTTTGACTAAGTGACATGTTACTGGAAAACAAACAAACAAACAAATAAAAAACACTTAATAATTCCTCCCAAAGAAAACAGTTAGGGTTGTTGGTGGCTGGTTAACAGCAAGGTTTATAGCAAAGGGATTGTCTTCCGATTGTTTATAGCAAAGGGATTGTGTCTTGACACACAGACATAGACACAAATACACAGACGCAGAGACAAACAGTCACACACCCCAATTACCTTTTTCCCCCAAATTTTAACTTTGGCTTAATAGTTACTGGAACTGGGGGAAAAAAAAAAAGAAATTTACCAAATTTACCAAAAGAAGGTAAGTTAAAAGAAAACATAAGTGAGAGGACACTTTTTGTTGGAGGGCATGACATGGGGAAGGAATTGAATGTTGAAGATTAAGGAGTCTAGCCAGATCAACCAGTAAGCATTCAGAAAGAACAGTTTGAATTTACAGAAAGGAAAGCTGGTAAAACAATATGGTTGGTCCTGTTTTGAACAACATGAGTAATTTAACTGTGACAATAAAATGGAAGTGGTGGATCCATAGTTGATTATTTGCTGAGGAACATGCATCTGCCTAATTATATCCTGGGAGCAGTAGGAAGAGGACAGAAATACGAGAAAGGCCACCAGCTCTCAGAGAGCTGACAACTCAACTGAAAGTTTAAGACAAGAAGGAAAAAGAACCAGAACTGATCTGAAAAATATCCACTGTGGCAAGAGCCTACAAATATTACTACCAACAAAATCTTCCTTCTTATAAAACATTCATCCCCTAATTTTCAAAGTATTTTATTGACCTGAATGGCATGACAATTGAGATGTTCCACATATGGTAAGAAGAAGCAATAATAAAATGTAATTAATCTGTGCTAAGAAAGTAGAGATTACCATGAAATTATATAATAACACTTTATATTCACAATATAAAAATTGTTATAACCTCTGTAGGGTAATTACACCAAGAACTGCATAGTAGCACTAAACACAATCATGTAATCTAAAGGACAACGATGGATATATAATTACAGAGTATTCATATGGTAATTAGGTGAATAGTAACTGGAGAATAAGTGAATGGCTATTTTCTGCAACAGAAATAAAATAATTTTCAAGGGATGCCATCATTGCACTCTGTCTTTCTTTCTCTCTTTCCTTTTCCAGCAACCAGAGATATAAGGAAATACTTCTCCCTTTAATCTTTTTTAGAGAATCTTAATAGACTCCATAAAAATATGGGTTGTATGGGTATATATACAGGTTTATGAATATTCATGGTGAGCCAGATGTCTATAAAATCTCTAGCTGCATTTAACTTCTTTCCCAAATATTTCTTTCTATTGAAAAGTAATTGCCAAGACTATTTAGCTATTAACTCATATTTGCAACTGGACTATTCACATTGTAATAGTTAGTGAAGTGTGAAATTTATTTAAAGAGAATAAAACCAAACTAAAATAATACCACCTAAGCAGGAGCTGATGATACTCAGTAAGAATACTGCAAAACTGGAGAGTCTTTAATGGGTAATACAGATGGTCATACAGGGGACCATACTAAATTACACAATTACATGTATAAATACCAATTGTTCTACTTCACTAAATTTTGACCTGGTTTAAAAAAATAAGTTATGTGAATTCATTTTAAGATTCATGATTAAAGTAAGCATTTGGTAATTGAGGATTACACACAACAACAATAACCAGCCAGAATTAGGACTGTATTACTTTCACAAAGGAGATGAGGTAGAATTATCCATAGTGCATATCCGCAGGCACCTATACCCGAGCTCCATTCTCAGTGTGATTCCTGCTCCATCTTCTCTGATATTTAATTGTGTCCCAGGAGTAGTAGGTTCTATGAATTTTGCTAATATTGTCCCTACAGGGAGGTTTATGGCAGCTTCCATGTAGATATAAAATGTGGAAGACAGCCAATGGTGGTATTTTATAAACTTTTGATGCTAAGGTGACATAATAAAAAAAAGAAATAAAATCATTGGCTATGAAGGATTTGGAGGTTAAATTCAGTACTTACTCTGGCTAAGAGTGTGATCTTACCTGAGTTACTTGACTAATTTTTCCAATACACCCACCAATCATCTTTGAACAGAGGCAATATTCCTAAGCATGCCTAAGATTACTTCACCAGTCCTTCCTTCCCTACCTATCCTCAACAATGCCCTTGATATCATCAGGCCAACTAGAGTCTGTTTTAAATAAAACGATGGACATGATGATGATGATGATAAATACTAGATTTTACCTGTCTTCTTCGTGTTGGACTCATTTGTTCTTATGGCCTCATGCATTATATGGCATTTTCACATCTTACGGTTGAGTAAACTGAGGCACCAAAGGAGGTTAAGCACCCTCCAAAGATCTCACAGCAGTAAGTGGGAGAACAGAAATTCAAACTCAAGTAAGCAGAACACGAAAGAATAAACTCTTTTCTTATTTAACAAGTCATACATTTGTTAAAAAACAAAAACAAAAACCAAACAAAACAAAATGAAACAAACCTCTAGAAAGTAATTTTAAATATCTTTGGCGTTCCCTTTCCTTTCTGTGTATCTCGAACTGAACATGCCGCCATCTAACTACATGGATATCTGAAGGTCTCCTCATCAGCCAGAATGTTAAAGGGTCCTGTAGCTCAAGAGCTACAGGCCCAGAAAAGTTTACTTGGTGCCCCCAGAATCTTCAATATCAGAACTCGGGAATCAAGCTGGACTCCCACATGAGGTGGGGATACCTCACTTACAGGTTCACATTTCACAGGTCATTCTCAGCCTCCCATCCCAACCCAAGTTGGATATTTGCCTCTCCAGCCACTGATAATTTGTTTACAGCCCTGGGTTCTTGTATTCGAAGGAAACTTCTAGCTATTCATGATGATCTCTTCATTATCAAGCAGGATCAACTCTGGGTCCCTCCACATAAATAAGAAACTGAAACAATAGCCAAGAAATCACAAAAGTGAGGCATGTCTGGAGTGTTACCATTTACTGCATCTAATTTAGGAAGAAAACATTTAGAAGGATTCTGGAAAAGCTCTAAGATTCTTAGAATGATTGTGGCCTTTCCTTCTCTCAAGTTAGTTTTTCATCTTGCATGGTTTAGGAGGCAGAAGAGAGAAAGCAACTTGTATAAAATGCTTAGAATTTTATGATTGTTGTCTTTGAAAGCTTATATAAGGCAATGGGAAAACAGATTTAAGAAATATTAAAATTATTCTTTTTTACAGTCCTTAAATGTTTTGCACAACCCAAAATATTTTAATAATTAAACTTATTGCATAGTCCTAAACAGATCTTCCAATTTCAGAGCTGAGTTTAATAAAGTAGGCAAACATTGAATCCAGGTATGCCAATTAAATATTCACTAGGGAAAAAATGTGTGCAAAACTCTGATTAGAACTGATAAATTTTCATCAGGAAAGCGTGTCTAGGAAAATTAGCATTTTCTAATTTATTACTAAAAATAGAAATATATCCCAAGTATTTCCTTAGAGAACAATGAAACATTTAGAAGAATGAAATCCATTCTGAGCCAACAGTGCTATCTCTGAGTATCCAGGTAAAAGGAAAATGTAAAGTTGAGAAAGCCAAGTTATCAAAACGTTGATTTAAGTATGACATGTGGGGTGAAATTTTGAAAGTACCAGCATTAAATCTCTGACAGACTGCTGTTTCAAAATGCATATTAACAATGATAGCATCAATCATTTTTTGGGGTGCCTGGGTGGCTCAGTGGATTAAGCCACTGCCTTCAGCTCAGGTCATGATCTCAGGGTCCTGGGATTGAGCCCCGCATCAGGCTCTCTGCTCAGCGGGGAGCCTGGTTCCCCCTCTCTCTCTGCCTGCCTCTCTGCCTGCTTGTTATCTCTCTCTCTGTCAAATGAATAAATAAAATCTTAAAAAAAAAACATTTTAGTAATAATCAAAAATTAACTCATAAAATTATCATGGCAATATTTTTTCAAATATCAATAGCCTATATAACTTTATTTTTTCCAGATTTGCATTTTTAAAATTTTTTTTAATATTTAATTTTTAATTTTTTTATAAACATATAATATATTTCTATCCCCCGGGGTACAGGTCTATGAATCGCCAGGTTTGCACACTTCACAGCACTCACGATAGCACATACCATTCCCAATGTCCATAACCCCACCCTCCTTCTCCCAACCCCCCTCCCCTCAGCAACCCTCAGTTTGTTTTGTGAGATTAAGAGTCACTTATGGTTTGTCTCCCTCCCAATTCCATCTTGTTTGTTTATAAATCATGTTCTAGGTTGAGTGTTCCTCTATTTTTAAAGCAATCCAGGCATAAAAGGTTTTAGCAAGTAATTATTTCTGGGTTGAGTGTTCTTCTATTTTTAAAGGAATACAGCTATAAAAGGTTTTAGCAAGTAACTATTTATAAAGTGGTAGAGAGTCACTTGAGACTTGAAAGCGAGCTGACTTGCAGATGACAGCTAAGTAAGATTTTATAAGATGAGGCTAACTGAAAACCAAATAAGGGGATAAGCAAAGATGGCTTAAAAAACAAGAATAAATTGGGCTCATACCAGGTAGTACTTTTCTGACCATAAACAAGTTATCTGCCATATTTATTCCCTAATTTCTCTGTCAGGGCATGGAGTATATAGCAAGTTTCAATCAATTTCAACCTACTAAAATTTGCCAACATCTACAGTGTTAATAATATCTATTGAGTTAATAGTGCTCATGCCCTCAGAATGCCCATAATTTGATAGAATGCTCAAGGTTAATAAAGTTGAAAAAAAAATTAAAACGACAAGATCAACAAAAATTGTTAGCTAATCAGAACATGGAAAGATTTTATTTATCTGTTTGTTTATTTTTAAATATTTTATTTATTTAGTAGAGAGAGAGAGAGAGCATGAGCAGGGGTGGAGGGTAGCAGTGAAGAGAGGGAAAAGCAGGCTTCTTGCTGAGCCAGGAGCCCTATGAGGGGCTCGATCCCAAAATCCTGGAATCATGACTTGAATGGAAGACAGACCCTTATCTGAGCCACTCAGGACCCCCAGGAATATATATATTTTTAAAGATGACTGAAATCACAAAGTAGTAACTCATTTTTAGTAAACTGGAACAAGTCTCATGGAGAGATGGGAGGTGAAGAATGCTGGATAGAAGGTAATCATGGAAAGATCCTCTCAAATGAAGTATCATTAACAAAGTTATTATCCTCACGTTGTAGCCTAACTAGAGAGCAGAGATGTCCCACATCATCACAATGGGAGAAGATGAGGCCATCCTAGAAAAACGTACAGTTCCTTTGTGCATAATTCTCTTTCTTCTTCCTTTCATTCTTCCATCCTTATTTCCTTCCCTCTTCTAAGCTACTCACTTCAAATGTAAATGTCAAAATAAGGATTTCTGATATACTTAAATGTGTCCTCTTTTCTAGTTTTCCTTTAATATGCTGTTTATTGAATATGTTGTTTATTGAATGCATAATATATATGTATCTATATATCTATATCAATATATTGATCAGTATAGATATATATATATAGATAGATGTTTCTACACTAGTGTGGTAGCAAGAAGAAAAGTAATGGTTTATATTGACGTGATTACTATTTAATCAGACTTCACTAAAACACTGAGAAAGTCACCTTGAAAAGGTCACCTGACAGAAGTAATATGTAGTACACTATAAAAAATTTTCACTGGTCAAGTGTGCAGGTTTCCTTTAGGTCAGATCTGTAAGAATTAAACAGATTATTGATATATAATAACCAGCTTTCCACTTTGCTAAGACTTATAATAATTCCAAGATGATAGAGAATCACTTTAATTTTATTGTTAGTAGCCTTTAACTTTTAACATGATTGGAAGTCTGCATTGGATTGCTGTAATTAGTCACTAAAGTAATTTAATCCAAGATCCTTTTTGTTTAGAAAGATTATTGTTCTTTGAAAACATCCTTAAGGCAGTGAGATAAAGTCATTACTTCTTTATGCACACAATATACTAAACAATACTGTAGCAAGAAACTTTTGATATAGTAACTAATGCATTTTCTTTCTGAAACAAACTGACTCTTCTTTCCATTCAGACAGTAGGTTGGTTCTTAATTTTTTCCATCAACTCGTTTCTTACCACCTGACATCTAACATGTTTGTGTATTATTTATAAATAGTAAGGTGTACCATGAAAGTTGTTTTCAGTTTATTCATGAGTAAATCCCAAGCTTCAGTGGCTGGCATGCATTAGATATTCTGTTATTATTTGTTGAATTAATGAATGGCCATTGGAAAGCAGGGCACTTCAGAAGACAGAGAACAAGAGCTGATGTTTTAGTTTTAAAACCTCAAAGGCAGTTACAAATATATGTAAATATGGAATCAGCCAACCACTCCTAAAACTAACTGGAGTTTGCCAGGATGTGTCTGTGTGTGTTCAGACAGGGAGGGGAAGATGGGAGATGAAAGAGGAGAATCCAATGGCCAGCAGAGACAGACATCATCAAGGCCCAGTAAACAGGCCCTTGGAAATTTGGTCTTCGCATTAAACATATACTTAGCCACTGTATCAAAAAAAAAAAAAAAACTACTAGATACTCCAGGTGCCATGTGAATGAAGGATGTGACCTGCCAAATTCTTAGAAATGGGGCATTCTACAGAATTCGACTAAACTTTTCTGCTTCTTACAGGTTTCTACTGTGTAGTCATAGTCTAATCTATGTGTGGAAATATACCTATGAAAGAAATGATTTTCTTCAGTGGTTTGATCTACTTACTTTCCTGTGGCTCAATATATAATTCCATTCTAAATTTATGGATCATTTCAGAAATTATTTTTAAAAAGAAGCTCAGACCATATTAATAAATGCCACAAAAATAATAAATCTCTTTTTATATAGTGGCTTGCTTATCTGAACAAATTGGAATAAATTATTTTTATTTTCTAAATTATATTTTATCTAAATATATATAACATTTAAATATATATTATAACATATTTTAATTACATATTATAAATTATAGGCACTCAAAATATCTAATAGAATGAAACAATTTTGAAAAAAACATTTGATTTAAAAATTTGTAGAGAACTTTTCTTAAAAACTATCACCTGAAACTCTGAGAAGCAGATAAAGTTTTAAGTATTATCATTATTTATTTTATAAATCATGTGTCACCTATGACAATGAAAATAATTTGAAAGCCAAAGTTGTAGAATACTATTTATTAGTTGACAATTTTCTACTTTACATAGTTTTAAATGATCTAAAAAATGTTTTAATTCCATATCACCACCTCTAAAACTCCATATTTCTTCCTCACATCTGGATTCCAGCTTGACGGATTCCAGAAGGGTGAACTTAAAGAGTATGTTCAGTGAAGATCCAGAAAACCACTGAAACTATATTACATTTTACATATTTTGGAGGGGGGGCAAGAGATTCTTAAAAGGATTAGAAGCCTGTATTTCCTCTTAATGTAAGAAGAAATATGAAGTTGAAAAATTCTAGCTTATTCTAGCTGTTTGTACCATGGAAGGTACCATGGAAGGGACATGAGTTCTTGGACTCAGACAATAACTGACAGAGTTAAATAGGTGTCATTCATTACTGGTCATATGCCAATCTGTTCGTTTCCTCCACTAGGTTGATTTACATTTATTGGTTTATTTATTTTTATATCAATTTCTACCAATTGATTTTCAAGAAAAGCTTGCCCTCGGTTATTATAATATAGGTTTTCTCATTTCTGAAAAGTAATAAATAAAGTGCAAATTATTTCAGCAAATTGAAAATTAAATCATATTGTTACCAATGGATCTTCAAGAGGTAATGCAAGTCTAAAAATTCAAATGCAGATATCTGACCTTTGGATTCATCTTCAAGTACTATTTTGAACCAAATATTTTGTATTTCTATTTCTGTTTCTCTGTCTTATATTTAAGATGTATCTGATTCTCTGGTGACAACCCTCAATCCATGTTTTTTTTTTTTTTCCTTCCTATTAGTTAATTTTCATATAATTAAACACTATATATTGAAAAATTATTGGCTATCTCCTTTCTATTTAATTTTGCTCTTTTTATGTTATGTTGCCTATTAGAAAACAATGGATTTTAAAGTATATGCATTTATTGAAATTAAAGTTATATTTTTGCATTCATGAGAATAAAACTGAACAAATAAATACTATTATTATTTTTTAAAATATTTTATTTATTTATTTGACAGACAGAGATCACAAGTGGGCAGAGAGACAGGCAGAGAGAGAGGAGGAAGCAAGCTCCCCGCTGAGCAGAGAGCCCGATGTGGGGCTCATGACCTGAGCCGAAGGTAGAGGCTTTAACAGGCACCCCAATAAAGCCTATTATTAATGCATTGTTTTGATTTAAGCAAAGATCTGTTCTTCACCTGATGGGTTACATAATCATAGGGTAAATTATAACTTTTCCCATCTGTCTTTGGCCTTTTGCACCCTGGGACTCAAAACTATGAGTTTAAGATTTAGGGATTTTTTTTTTAGTCTTGAGAATAAATGATGGCATCCCGATTCTCTTGTCATTTTTATCAATAATTAGGATGAATACATTTTTCCTAGCATAATATTTACTATCAAAAGATGTCTAATTATTGCATGAAAGAGAGTAGTAATAATACCAGTTTATAGTGACAAAATCTTTAATAATGACAAATATGAAGATTATCACTTTAACTGTATGATAAGAATCTGATTTTGTTTTCTTCTATTTAAAAGATTTAAGATTCCGGACTCATGACATTTTTTCAAGACATATCAGTTGACATTCCAAATCTGATATCAAGAATGTGTTTTAAAATTACTTTTAAATTTACATTTAAATTGTTTGTTTGCTTGTTTTTAAGATTTTTATTTATTTATTTGGCAGACAGAGATCACAAGTAGTCAGAGAGGCAGGCAGAGAGAGAGAGAGGAGGAAGCAGGCTCCCCGCCAAGCAGGGAGCCCGATGTGGGGCTTGATCCCAGGACCCTGGGATCATGACCTGAGCAGAAGGCAGAGGCTTTAACCCACTGAGCCACCCAGGCACCCCTAAATTAATTGTTTTAAAAGTGATGTTAGCAGATATATTTAAATAGAAACAATTTGCTTGGTTTGAGGTAAGCCTCAAGTAAATATTTTTGTTCAACCTGTGTCTCTATCAGTGCATGATTTGTGTAATATATTATTTTCAAGTACATAATTCTATTTGCAGATAATTATTTATGAATCCATTCAGTTTACTTAACACCAAATATAGCAGAATAACAATCATGGGTGCCTTCTCTTCATGCAAAGCCTGCCTCCCCCCTTTCTTTCCTTCCCGCCTCCCTCCCTCTCTCTTTCCCTGAGCCCTCTTTCCCTCCCTCCCTCCCTCTTCCTTCTTTCCTTTCTTCCCTCTATCCTGTCTTCCCTTACTTCCCAGGGCTTCCACCTGGGTATCTTTAGTTTATTTCTATAAAATCCCTCTTTAGACAATTAGTAACCATTACTTGTATGACAAGTTATTTTCAATCTTAAGGCTTTCGTTATTTTTCATATTATTTTGGATACTCATTCCTCCTTATTTTGGAAAAAGAAGGGTGAAAACTAATGGGTATCACTAATGTGGCATAAAAGTAGAAGATTAAATCATCTACGCTTGGCATGATTACTGATTGAAACACTGTTTCAAGAGTATTGTGAGATAAAGTTGTCTCAAAATCAAATGAACCTGGCATGGAAAAAAGTTACTGCTATGATGCTAGAAAAAGAAATTAAGCATTCTTTTTTTTTTTTAATTTGTTTTTGAAATTAAGCATTTTTCAAGATTTTTTTCAAATAGTAGTTACGGAAATTATTACACATAATTAATAATATTCCAATTGTAAGTTACATTACATAGAGATAAAAGCTTATCTTTGAAAATTTTTTAAAGGGCACCTGGGTGGCTCAGTGGGTTAAGCCACTGACTTCGGCTCAGGTCATGATCTCAGGGTCCTGGGATCGAGTTCTGTATCCGGTTCCCTGCTCAGCAGGGAGCCTGCTTCCCTCTCTCTCTCTGCCTGCCTCTCTGTTATTTATTTATTTGACAGAGACACAGCGAGAGAGAGGAAACACAAGCAGTGGGGGTAGGAGAGGGAGAAACAGGCTCCCCGCTGACCTGATGCAGGGGACCTGATGCTCAGCTTGATCCCAGGACCCTGAAATCATGACCTGAGCTGAATGCAGAAGCTTAACCACCTGAGCCACCCAGGTGCCCCAGAGTTTGCCTTGCATAAAATTAACTTTATAAACACATTGCTGGGTGGGATTTGAAACAATTGCATATAAAATAATGGTATGCTCCTAAATAGTATGGAATAAAGTCAATTTCCGATCTTTGAACCTTTTTGTCGATATAAGTCTAAGTTGCAGCTTTGTCTGGCTTTTAATCTACAAAGATATGCTGCTGGTTTTTTATTCACCAAAATTTATGGGGACAAGTATCTTCTAAGAGCCTTTACGCTGAAATATCCATGATGCCTAGAACAATAAATAGTACCCACAAGAGTTCATATATATCAGTTAAGTAAATTAATTTTAATAATCAGAATATGTACGCTGACTCATGTATGATATATTCTCTGCTTGGAAAAAACTGCCTCAGTGTCCAATAAATTCTTTTTACATGAGCACATTTCCCTTAAATGTTTTCTCTCTTACTATTTTTTACATTTCCCAATAATAGCATAACATTATTGTAAAGATCTGTTTTTAACAATTCTAGATTTATGCTAGATCAAAATTGCCTTCAATAATATTTCTATAATTCTGACAATTTTCTCTAAACCACCCAAAGTAAGATAATACAATTAATACATTACCTTACCCTTAGCCTACCATTCTCCATCCTAGTCACATGAGAAAAGAAATATATTTATTTTTCTTTACATACATTAATTCAAACCTAATTCTATTTTTATACCATTTTTTTTTCTTCCAAACTGGAAATGCAAGCACAGAGTTTCTCATGGAATGTAGGTCTTCATGAGCTGCTAAGTAAAGGTGGCCTGGAACTGTTTTAAGTGGTATCTTGTCAGAGCACAGACAAAAAAAAAATGGCCTGGCTGACTGGAAACAAGACTTTTCTACTTTGTTTCCATTCATTCAGATACCTAATACTTTCTCCTAAGTCCAAGTACTGAGTTCAGCCCCTCCATGATTGATGAGGTATGCCTCATCATGGCCTGTTTCATATTCTAGGGCAGTAGAAAGTCAAGAACACAACTGATGATATAAACACAGCTTAAAAATGCCAAGGAGAAGTGTTGGATGTCCTAGGGCAGAGGCAGCTTAAGAAGACAAAGTGGTAGGCTTAGAGAGGTTTAGCAGACGCTGAAGAACCCACATGTAAAGACAAGGACATATGAACAATTTAAAGGGGCACATTTTAGAGAACATGAACAGGTTTCCATGGCTGGAAAAAAGATACACAGTGAATGTGTTGTAATCCAGGCAAGAAGCCTGAATAAAAGCAGTGCATGTTTTCTCACCAAGAGAAAACAAAAACAAAAACAAAAACAAAAACAAAAACGGAGGACCCTCAGTAGCCAGGGTTCCAAATTATTTTGTTTCTAGGTATAAATGCTCTAAGAATCTTCAATCCTTGCACAGTGAGGAAATGGCTAGTTCTGATAATTTCACTTTTTAACTCATCCTTTCTTGGAGTTCTAGGCTCAGTTCTAATTGGCCTTCACACCAACAGGGACAACTGAAAACATTTTATTCTATTTTCCTGGTCATTATTAAAATCCTTTGGTCTCTTTTGCATGGGACTGCTGCCATAACCTTAATTACAATTCTTATTAACGCCTCTTTTCAATGGAGTAGAAACTGGTAACCATCAGGTTGAACCAGTGCATGACCTGAGCTTTGATTGTTCCCATAGTGAGCCTCAAAAGATGTGCAGAATGGGCAGGATATCAGATGACAGGAAAATACACGAGGGGAAGCTACTTTTGCAGACAGACCCACAAGGCTATAAACTGTGGCTCCTATGTTCTCCAATGGAATAGATAAGGGAGAATGTCTTCATCTCATTCTTGGCAATAGCAAAATCGGACTAATAATACTTTACAGGGCTGCATGAGAATTTGGTAAAACATTGTATGTTCAGAGAAAATTATGTTTAACAGCTTATTTCTCTGTGACCAAGACATTATACATTTTTAGTGATTCGTTATTTCTATCGCCAACTTTCCCATAGGAAAATTAAACAGAAACAGAAAAGATAAACTTCAAAAGACTTTCCCTTCTGGCCTTTTGCAAATTCTGCTGCACTCACCACTTCTCTTCATCTAGTTAGCTGCTTCTTTCTTCTGGTCTCAGCTTACATGCTGCTTCCTTCAAGAAATCTTTCCTATAAGCTGAATTCTCTTTCTGTGTTTCTGTGCTAGTCACTGTATTTCATTAAACTACCTTTAATATAACTTGTCTCTTTTCCAGAATTACACATTAGATTGTAAACCCTTTGAGGGCAGGAAAAATCTCTGACATCACTGTTTTCTCAATGCCTAATAGTGACAGGTCCATGATAAATACCAAATTTGTTCACTAATCAATTGACTAATGAAACAAAATTATTCTGCAAAGTAAAAATAATTCCATCATGTCATCACATATTGTAGACACACATCTATATTTTATAACTTTTATAATTACTCTTGATAGACTATGGTTCTAATACCAGTTACAATAGATGAAATATTTAGATGACTGTCAGGTACTTCTAATTTTATGATCTTGAGATATTACTTTATGTTGGTACTTAATGCAATAAACCATACAGGTGTGTTTCTGATAAACTAAGTTCTAATTGAAATTATAATGGGTTCCCAAGCAGATTACTAGAGAACTTTAAAAATACCAATGAGAGAACAAACAGATTGCCATTTGATTTTAACACTGGGCTCTTAGACACAGATTGAGTTGGTCCTCATTGGCTCTTTTGCCCTAAAGTTATTAAGTACTAATAACCTCAGGTATTATTGGCCTCATGTTTAACATTCAGCTTTAAATGTGAAATGCCATGCTTATTATTATTTTTTATTTATACTAGAAATCCTTGCTCCAGATATGTACAAAATGGAGCTATATTTGTTCTTAAACAACTTTCTAAAAGAATATTCCATTGTACTTTGCCATTATTTATCTCTGTCTCTCCTCCCTGGGTGCTTCTGTTAAAATTAATTTGCATTTAGACCTCAGGATTTTATATTGCCATTAGAATCATGAAATGTTTTTACTCAGCACAACTAAGAACTGATGTTTTACCTCCCACTAATGGACCTTTAATTAGGCACTGTAATGAACCATTCTGTCATTCCTTCATTTATGGAGAGAAGATTTTGTATATGCAAGATACAATTTTGACAGAACACCAGGTCCACTGAACCTTGCCGACTCACATATAATAGATCCTAAATTTATTATGCTTTTGTCAGTTGTTGGATTTATCATTTTAATGACACTGTCCACAGACTTACTTTGCTGCCAAAGAACAGCATCACCATACTGCAGGAATGTTTGTTGACATCTTGATCAACAACTCCTGGGGTCCCATTCTGACTGTAATATTACTACTTTGGGACCTTGAGCAAGTTATTTAACCTCTGTCTAAGGATTAATTGGTTAATTTTAATAAGTGCTTTGCAGTAAAAGGTGGGAAGTGCTATGACTGCTAATAGTGATAATAAAATGATAATGTAGCCTTTTATAATGCATCAGGCTACCTCAGACTGTGATTCTATTAAGTTGCCAATTAAAATATATGCTAAGTCAATTTATTCTTTTTCAGAAACCAAATTGCTATGATGATGGCCACATAATATTTTTTTAACTTAGATCAAAAAGAAAAAAAAATGGCCATGCTTGAGCTTAAAAACATTTTTTTTTTCAAGTTAAAAAAAAAAAAAAGATCAACATTCTATGATGACGGACCAATTGGGAACAGAGATAAGCTGCACAGAAAAATACCAGATGGTTGTAGCCTGATTAAATGTAGCTCTTGTACATTAAGTTGATTGTTCTTCTATTAACTTGTCTCCAAACTGTTTTCATTTATTTTCTATGATTATTTATTTATTTGACAAATGCCTTTGTTGGGTATAATCTCAAAGAGGTCGTCCCAGACAAATAGGAAGGAAACATACAATTAACAATAATACCAGATTAAAGTGAGTAGAAACAGACAGAAGTAAAAAAGCAGTGACTTGGAAATTCGAAAGAAAAAAGCCATGCATTCTCTTGGGCAGATGTGAAGATCTTGACAAAGGAAATGGCCTTAAAACTGGACAGGGACAGATAGATAGGATTTGGCATGGAGAGAGGAAGGTGAGGAAGACTCCAAAGAAAGTGCATTCCAGAGGAAAAGAATAATGGGAGAAAGTTGCAATGCCAAGGAAACTGACATGAGGAGAAGCAGGGTAAGTGTGGTTTTACTAGAATAAGGGAGAGGCTGCAAAAGTAGTCTGGATAGTAATAAGGGTCTGTGTTATGCAGGGGAATAGTTGGTGCTGTCCCTGATTTACTTGGAAATCTTTCAGGGTTGTGAGAATATTGGGAAAAAACCCATGAGTTGGTAGGTGGGAGTTGTACTGGAATATTCTGCTTTGTTGAGAAGAGGGAAGAGGAAGGAAGAACCATGAGGACATAAGCATGGTGTGTAAACAAGGTGTGACACCAGCATATGACAAGATTGTTTTTTGCTAGATAAACTCTGTGGGCCTATGACACATACCACTTAAGAGATAACTTCTCAGTAGCTTCCTCTGCAAAATGAGAATAAAACCGGGTACCCCATCCCCTCACTCCCTTCTCCTCTGGAACCCTCTATTTCTAGGAGTCCAGAGTCTTTCATGAGTTGTTTCCCTCACTGATTTCTTCCCATTTAGTTTTTTTCCCTTCCCCTATGGTCTTCCAAGCTATTCCTTATGTTCCACAAATGAATGAAACCATATGGTAATTGTCTCTCTCTGCCTGACTTATTTCACTTAGTATAATCCCCTCAGACAATCATATTTCTCAGTGTTGAATCATCATGTACCACCACTGCTAAAGCATGAGCTCACCTGGTTCATTAGTGAGATTAAACAAATTAGTAGAATTAATGGAAAAAAAGAATGAAATGCATAGTGCCTGGATATAGAAAGATCTCAGTAAATGTGATTGGGACAGAAAACCATTCTTCTTATTATGGATACAACATACAGCTGTGGCTATTCTTTTGAGAATAGGTACAGAGTGTGCAGAGAGAAAGCACGGAGATCAGTTAGTAAAAATGCAGGTAAGAGGGCGCCTGGGTGGCTCAGTGGGTTAAGCCGCTGCCTTCAGCTCAGGTCATGATCTCAGGGTCCTGGGATCGAGTCCTGCATCGGGCTCTCTGCTCAGCAGGGAGCCTGGTTCCTCCTCTCTCTCTCTCTCTGCCTGCCTCTCTGCCTACTTGTGATCTCTCTCTGTCAAATAAATAAATAAAATCTTTAAAAAAAAATGCAGGTAAGAAATGCTGGAAACTTCAATGAAGATAGTGGGGATGAAGCTGGTGAGAAGTGTTCAGGTCCTGGGTATATTTTAAAGGAACAAGTGAGAAAGAAGGTGGGGTGTAAAAGAAAGAAAGCAGTCAAGAATGAATTCAAAATAGATAAATGGGGATTAAGGAGTACACTTGTAGTGATGAGCACTCAGATTGTTGGGATTGCTGAATTGCTGGATTATGTACCCGAAACTAATATAACATTGTTTGTAACTATACTGGAATTAAAACAAAAAAATAGATAGGAAGATCTTTAAAAAAATAATAAAGTGGGTTAGATTAAAAAAGAAAAAAGGATGAATCCAAGATACTTGGACTCAAGTGAGGAGTGTTTCCTTTTATAGACGCAGGGTAAACTGGGGTAGAAGCAATTTGGGGTGAGAAAATCAGATAAAGTTAGAGCCAACTCAAACTGTCAAATAGATACTTAGGTATAAAAATCTGGAATTCAAGAGGGAGGTTCAGCTAGAGATATACATTCAGAATTGTTTGTATTTGGATGATACAAAAAGTCACACGATTAGTTGAAATCATCTAAACAAATAGGTCTCAATTGCAGTCACACATATGAAACATGTGGAAACTTTGATGGTATTGAAGCCTAACAGAATCAGAATCTTTGGGGGTTATGTTTGGGAAACTGTGTCTTACAAAACTGTATGTAAAAATGTTTAACCTAATGTTCCGATTTGTATGGAAATCACAGGCTCATGGAGTGAGTTTTTGAGAAAAAAGAGTTAAGAGACAGTCATGAGCCACTCCAATAGGTCAGGGAGATGAGGTGGAAGCAGCAAAAGACAGTGAAAAGAAATACCCAGTAAAATGGGAATGAAAAGAAAAGAGTGGTAAAGACGAATGAAAGTGTTTTAAAGGGGGAGTGATTCACCGGATTGTGGGATAAAATAAGAATTGATAATTGGCCATTGAATATGAGAACGTGGGCAACAATAAAATAAATTAACTTGACCTGATGAACAATATTTCAGCAAAATAGTGAAGATAAAAACCTGCCAGAGGTGAGGTCAAAAGAAAAATGAGAGGAATGTAGCATGTAACAACTCCTTAGAATAAAGCTATGGGTAAAAACAAACAAACAAACAAACCAGGAAAATAAAGTTGTGGGTAGAAAGATATGGGCACAAGGCAAAGTTGTTCAAGAAACAGCTAGGGGGAGAAGAAAATACTGATAAAGAAGAAAGGTGGGGACAGTTTTAAGAGATATATCCATGAGTAGCTAAGAGGGATTGAATGTATGAGTGGACAGTAGAACATTGGAGGTAGCACGGGGTTCCTGCTCCTAAGAAGACAGTCTATGGATCTAAAAGATAAAGTAGTTCAAGAGTTTATGGTGATGGTGGGAGCTTATGGCAGTTCTCTTTGGAAGGGGAGGTGAACCATGAGAGACTATGGACTCTGAAAAACAATCTGAGAGGTTTGAAGTGGCGGGGGGGTGGGAGGTTGGGGTACCAGGTGGCGGGTATTATAGAGGGCACAGCTTGCATGGAGCACTGGGTGTGGTGAAAAAATAATGAATACTGTCTTTCTGAAAATAAATAAATTGAAAAAAAAAATAGAAAGCTTCTATTTAATCAATGAAACAGAAAGCAAGTTCTTGAGTTCAGGATGAATTTGGGGAGCAGGTATTAGAGGTTTGAGGAGAAAGGAGATAATCTGACCGAAACATCTAGGAGAGTCAGTAGATTAGCAAAATACAGTTGAAGCTATATAGTAAGTGCCCATTTGAAATTAGTGGTAAAAACTCAAGTGATCCCTGTATGATTATGTGCTTTTCTTCAGTTGCATCCAGCAGTGGGGTACCAGTTCAGAGAAGATGGAGAATTGGATTTAACCATGGTGAGAGTTTTCAAGGAAAGTGTAATATAAGGGAAGAGAGAGCAAGGGAACTGAGGGTCTATACGAGGGGGTGATTACAATGATGGATTATAGAATCTCAGCTGAGAAAGAAGAAACATGGAATCTTTAAAACGAGAAGAATGAGGAACAATGTAAAAAATTGTTGGAGCTGGGGTGATGGAGGGAGCGACCCTGAAAAATAAGGGGTTGCTGAAAATGAGATAATGGAAGGAACATGGAGATAAGAAAATTACTTAGCGTAAACATCAAAGTATGCTGTCAGACCGTCTTATGGGACTTGCTTTCACTTACAGAACTGACATCTGTCTCCAGTGTGATCGGGCTGGCAGTGGCAGTAGGGCTGGTTCCCAGCAGTCACACTGCAGGTCCCTCCATTTTGACAAAAGTCCTCGCAGACAGTCTTACCACAGTTTGGTCCCGTGAACCCCAGTGCACAGCTGCAGGTGGGTCTCCCTATTGCAAAAGAAAAAGTAACAAAAAAGAAATTATTTGACTGGAATGGTTCATTTTCATGGAATCCTCACTAGATAAGAAACAGGAGGCCAAGATTCTGGTCAGTGTTTCTCCACTAGTTAACCTGTGGTTTTAGGCAGTAGCTTGACCTCTGTGTGTCTTAGTTTTCCCATGTTCTAGTGAAGCCTAGATTAGAAGACAACTCGGGTTCACATCAGGTAAAATAATTGGAGCTCATTTTATGCATAATTACATATTTGAATGGGTGTGTTATGCTCTGAAGTGTTTGTGTTATTTTTTGTACTTCTCTGTTCATGTCCATTTTGCTTTTTCAGTTATTTTTATTCCATTCATATAGTAATGCAGATTGTTTTAGCCATTAGAATATAAAATAGAGACAATCATATCTCTTCTTATTTTTTCCTTTTTTTCTTTTTTTTTTAGTGTTCAGTGATTCATTAGTTGCGTGTAACACCCATGTGCCCTCCTTAATACCCATCACCCGGGTACCCCATCCTCTCACTCCCTTCTCCTCTGGAACCCTCTATTTCTAGGAGTCTAGAGCTCTCATGAGTTGTTTCCCTCACTGATTTCTTCCCATTCAGTTTTCCTCCCTTCCCTTATGGTCCTCCAAGCTATTCCTTATGTTCCACATATGAATAAACCATATGATAATTGTCTCTCTCTGCCCGATTTATTTCACTTAGTATAATCCCTCAATCATATTTCTCAGTATTGAATCATCATGTACCACCACTGCTAAAGCATGATCTCAGACTTACAAATATTCTAATAAGTTCAAAGTGGGCATGCCACCTATATTTATGCAATTAGTTATTTTAGTTGATTTAAATATACATACTGTATTTAGTATATAAGCACTTAGTAAGTCCTACTTTATTTCATTTTAAGATTTTTATTTATGCATGGGAAAGGACTGTCATTTTAGTAAGAAGATTTAAAGTCTAATATTAACAGCACACTAGAGCAAATCTAAGGGATCATCTATGGATATTTTTCTTTATTTGCTCAATAACACCACAAGTAAAGGTGAAAAATCCTTTAAGGTGTTTGGAACATAACACAGTTAACTGTTAGATCAAGAATGAGTCTCTCTAACTGCCTAAGATGTCAAGGACTGGGTGAAAAATGGAGTATAGAGCTAGCTCTTGTAAGAGAGATTAAGGAAAACAAAATGAAATAATGGCCACCATTTGTAATAGGTAAAAATGAAGTTTAGAGGTTGTGAAACTGTAAAGAAATAACATGAAAGAGAATTAAAAAAATAAATTTAGTTATAGATCTGAATTAACTAGGACTTGGAAATGTTACTCAGTTGACTAGCATCAGAGAATATCCAACCATCTCCTCTCTCAACTTTGTAGACATAAAGTGTAATTAGATTGGTCATAGAAATGTATGAGTATAAGGCTTAGACTTGCAGTGTGAAAATGATATGTTTTCTCTACTGCCATAGATTCTACATTTTACATTTTTTGAAAAGCACTCATAAGTGAATAAAATGCCTTCAAATAAAATCCACATGTATTTCCAAGAGAATAAAAAGTTGTGGTTCTACAACCTATTTACTTATTTTGCTTTGAAAGCTCTCCACATACTTAAGCACACTTGAAGCTATTGCTTCTTAATGAACAAAGTTACATACATTTTTTATGGTGAGTAGCACTGCTTTATAGCTTATGTATAAATCTTACTAGTTTGGTGGCAGACAAATGCCACCAAATTAATAGGTTGAGAAGCAAGGTAAATTTTACATACATTAAAAGCTGAGTCATATCATGTTTAACATTCCCAGAAAATGGCTTTAAAACTTTTAGCTAATTATTTCTCTTATAATGGTAGTGAATTTTCTAGTTGTTGCTTACATATAGACAAAATATCTTCACAGGAACGATAGTGGTTGAAAAACAAAGACACAAACAAGAGAATGAATAGTGGTAGAAGATGAAGAGGATAGCGAATTGTTAGAACACAAGTACTAAGGAAAATTAAAGACCTGAACAAAGGAAGTAATTCCTCTTCCTCAACAAGAACCAGTGAATGCCTCATCGAGAAATAAAACATATAAACAGGAATACAAATTAACATGAGCTAAATGTGAAAAAAAAAATAGACCAGAAAGTACAGGAGAAATCAAAAGGAATTAGAATAATCTCAAAAAGTGCCATATGGTGGTAGGACTTAAGCACCATAGATTTATGGGGTTTTCCCCCCATTATTTTCCATGTTTTTTAAAATTAGGAGTGAAAAACATTAAAGTGATAGAAGTTTGAAAGAAACAAATGCAACCCACTAAGGCATTTGAAAACTGCTCTATTCCCCAGTCACTGAGAGAATGACACCATGCTTTTATCTCATCTACAGCTGTTTTGAAACTAGGGCAGAGTGACCAGTTTTTCCCCAACCTCCACCCCCAGCATATGCCTCACATCATTTAGATTCTGGCTGAATTATTTTCAAAAGGCTTCTTTCTCTTCCTTTAAAGAGAAGATTTCTTTTTGACAAGAAGAAATCTTCATATTCAGGGGAACATTACCAACTTGAAGCTGTGTGTTGATACAGCAGATCTTTTGTTTGCTGATGGGAAATGAACCATCTGTCACAGAATTTTATAATGGGCTCCATCTAATATTTTCAGGAATCTCTCTGGGTGTACCCTAATAAGTTGCATTGGATTTATTTATAAAGATTTTTTAGGTAGCTCAATTTGATTTTGGCATTTGAAAAGGCAACAATACGGTTATGATGACTAAGGTATAGATTTATAGCAGTGAAGCGTCCAGGGAGCTTGGGAGGTGACAGCCTACAAGGGTAGTATAATCAGGAAGAGCATCAATTAACTGAAGGAAGGAGGGGGAGGATCAGTTTGTTGCCTCTAATCAGTCTGCTTTCTGTAGTATTTAGATCTTTAAAATGTGGGTTGTCAGGTCGCCTGGACATATGCTATCTGTGCCAAATACCAGTGGTGGAACCATGAGCATCACTTCTGTTTCTTTCCCCCATGAAAAATTTATAAATAAATAAATGGGGGTAATAATATGGGGTTGTTCTGCAGAATCAAGTAAAGTAAATGAGATTATACATGCAAAGCATTTCTAAAGGCACTAGGCACACAGAAGGCACTCAGCGACACTTTAGCTCCGTTTATTATTATTACCGTTGTTATTTCTACTGCGATTCACCATTCTTCATTTTGTGACTGTAACATTCTAAGAAAATCTTTTGGAAAACTGTCTTAAATTACACGCTTTATCTCCATTATTTATTTAAGATAAAACAAACTGAGGGTTCCTGGAAGGAAGGGAGGTATGAGAGATGGGGTGGCCGGGAGATGGACATTGGGGAGGGTTATGTGCTATGGTGAGTGCTGTGAATTGTGTAAGATTGATGAACCACAGACCTGTACCCTGAAACAAATAATACATTATACGCTAATAAAAAAATTAAATTTTTTAAAGTGATGCTATAAAGCAGAAAAACTCCATCAAGTCTCAGACTTCAACATCTTTAACTTTGGAAGATGGGTCTTTTTCCTCTCTTTACTTTCTCAACATGCTTAATTCTACACTTTAGTAAGAAAGAACACACACATACAAACCCCACGAAACAAATACAAACAAAAAAAAAATCACACCTATTATTTTTATCAAGTCCATTTAGTTGAATAACTTCAAATTTTGATATATACTTGAGCTTTTTAAGAGTCTACACTCACAGCTTCCAGTTCTATCAAATGCATGAAAAAATCTTTGATTATTAAGTCACATTCCAATCCTTCAGTGGATTTACAGTTTTTATTTTTTTCAGTATACAAAAAGATGTGTCTTAACCTGTTACTTCTCTTTTCTATTTAAGAAAAGAGGACAGATTTCTCAACATGTATGTATTATTCACATAAATCAATTCTGATTCCCTAGTGGTAAAAGAGGTTGAGGGATGGAGAAGTTAATGTGCATTTATATACTCTTGCAAAGCTTATCTTTGATCTCTTAATCCCTAAATCCACTGATTTCTTTTCAATCATCCTCCTCCTTAAATGTCTGCATAATTTACACATTTTATCTTTGAAATTTATTTTTTGTTTTTTATTACACATTTTATTACACATCTACTCTTAAAAAGTTCTTGGTTTCTAAGACACTACCATTGTTGATTTCCTTTTTTTCCTTTTCAGTTGCCTTTATGTTTTCTCTTTCTGTCTCTTAAAATATATTATTCCAGACTTCTTTTTGGTGATACACTTTCATGGCTACATAATTGTTTCTCTATTCAAATACTTTAACATCAGTTTCCCGACTCTGGGCTCATTCACCTTCCTAAATGACAGGTCTTCAGTCTTAGTCTTTGTTGTATGTCTCGTATATGTGTCTCTGGCTGCTCAGTAGGTTCAACTCTCCCATGACCCACAAGAGAGAAAATTCTTCTCATAAATATTGTCCTGGTAACTTACACAATTTCTGAAGACTAGGTTCTCCTAGTACTAGGTTTGCTCCATATTCAAGTTTGACATTGTATGTTAGCAAAGTGCCTTACTAGCTGTGTACAACAAGTGAAGCTAAGTTTATTTGCTCCATTAATTCATTATTAATTTATCTGCTTCTGTTCATAGTCGAATGGAAACTGGTTGCATATATCTTCAAAAATGTGCCAGCAAATCTTTATGCATCAAGTTAAATAATAAATAAACTGTTTAGATTTAACTGGATAACCAAATATATCAAATATAGCAAAAATAGAACTAAAGGTGTTAATCATCTATAATCAGTAATATACATTAAGGAATATTCATTGATACAACTAAAGATTGTATTGCTCATAAGAAGAAAGGAAATGTCTTGGATTCTCACAGAGTTCTTGAAATTTTGCTGATCTTACATGGCCCTTACATACCAAAACTAGTCTCAGTAAAAATGGTTAATTCTGAAATAGTTCATAAGAATATTTAACAGGAACTAAATGAATTTAATAAATTTGGTAAATAATAATAAGTTATTTGATTGTTTTTTTGGTATTAGACTGACCTGGGAATCAAATATTATTAGATATTTATTAATTGTGTGGCTTTGCAAAACTTAACTCACTAGACATAAAAAGGTGCTATTATATGCTGTATTATATGCTGGTAAAACATGCAGCACAATGTCTGCCACATAGCAAGTACTTATTGGTAGTGTTATTATTAGTAGTTGTATTGGTATTATTACTATTAGTATTTTTATTAAGCAAATTATCAACTGAGGCTATTATTTAAACTTAGCTAAGTACATGTGTCTTTATTAAGAAACTACATATGGAATCCCAATATACATTTTTCCATATGTATTCTTTTGAAAATAACATAAATATATATCCATATATATCAACTCAAAATTATGTTTTAAAATGTATAATAAAGATGGAATCTTTTCTATTATATAGATAGGTAACTACATGGATATTATAATGATTTACCATTAGTCCTTAATCCTTGTTAAATGGAACATTAAATTTTTATGATTTGGTTATAGTTTACCTCTAGAGAGATGGTCCTATATGGCTATATTTTACTTTTGTTATACAGTTATAACCAGTTATTTCTTTGATGTGGGTAGATAATATTGCTGATTTTTGGGATAACAAACAACTTCTTGGAGCATTGACTTTGGAATAATCTAGATTTTTGGATTCTAGTTATCCTACTTAACTATTCTAGCTTACGTCTGAAAATTACCACAATGTAGACATCATGGAATGATAAGGATTAAATAAGGCCTTATGTTTAAGGAATTTGCCAGAGTTCTTGGCACTTATTAAGCATTCAAAATGTAGTAGGCACTATAATAAAATACGGCTTGCAAAATTTCCAAAGTATTATAATCACTGACTATATATCCCATATAGAAAAGGCTATTTACTTGCTAATGATTTTAGAGTAAAATTTGCATTATAGCTTTTGGTCAAGTAATATATGAATAAATATCAATCAATGCTCAAAAGCATACATTCCTATTTGAATATTATAAAAGTGTGTCTGTTGGCATTTTTCAGTAATTTGATATAATACCAGTGTCTGTTTTTAAAAGCTAGATTTATTTAATAAACAATTTTAAGCTGATTATAAAGATGCTACTCATCAGTGTGATTTAATCAATACTGTATGACTTTAAGTAGGTAAAATTACATCTCTGCTCAATATTGGACAAATAAATCATGACTCCTTTTTCTATATAAACATAATGCTAGAAAAATGTGTGGTTGATTGCCATGAAGGAATGCTCTAGCTCAAGTAATTACTCGTGAACATCCTATGAGACAGTGACAGTGTTTATTATTTCTGAGGGGAAGATACCTGCTAGTGAGCATCATTAGTCAGTTCTCTTTTCAAGCAATTTATTTGGAATTCATACTATTTATCAATGTGAACCATGCATCTTACCCTGTTTAATTTGGTACTCATTGAGTGAGTCTGTTCCTTGTAAAGTTTTATCCCTGGTTGTAATGTTTTCTACCTAACTAGTTTTCTATAGTCAGTGTTTAGTTCAAACAGTCTGATAAATGCATTGAGTCTAAGTAATAGAATTTAATTGACATTTAAACTGCAGAGCATATTTTCAAATGCTGACACTTAATGTTCTATGAAAATAGTGTCTAAAAGTTACACACTCTTTACTCACAACATCTTTACTATTTGAACAAAAACCACATTCTTGTTATTTTATATAGGATAAAAATAATAAACTGAGAGACAAGTCACCATAGCCTCATTCTGTTTGATACTAGGTGGCAATCAGAAAGCCCACTGCCTGACCCCTTACCCCCAAGACCACTCTGTTTTGTGAAATCTGTCTTCACTTCTGATTTAGACTCAAGTAATCAAAGTTTTGAATGCTTAAAAAAATTGCTAGTCTTTTTGATGAAGAGATTTGACATTCCACTTTTCTACTTTATATAATGTCTTCCTGGACAGAAAGTGAGTGCCCATTTATACATAATTTTAGTAAGTTGACTATAGCTGTCGAGTTGTCTTAAGTATCATAAAGATTACAGAGAACTATTCAGTAAAGCCTGAAAAAGAAAACGAGGAACTGTGGACCTTAGCTAGCTCCCTCCCAGGTGCTACTTAATATATTCTGACATGTTTCAAATTATAGGTCCCGATCTATTTATACTTCTGAAAAGTTCGTTTTCAGCCAGCTTTGTGAAAATGAGACTGAAATATTTTGGTCCTTTCTGTGAATACAAGGAAGCCACCTCAAACCTGAGATTAGCTTAGAAAGCCGTAAGACTTAACTTCAGGGCTGCTTTCACGAAGCGGTCCAAATGAACAAGTAACTGATAAAAAAAAGTCCACAGCAGAATTAGAATCTTACTTTCAATCTCTCCAAGGTTTTTTGTGAAGGTGCAAGGACTGAGAACATCACCTGGCACTCACTAAGAAGTCAAATATAGACTAATTACCATGATATTGGCAACAATAATTATTATTATTATTTTAAATTCTAATAATTATTGTCATTACTTAATTTTTAATTCTCACAGCAATGCATGTTAATTGTGGAACTTGGAAAATACAGACATACAAGGAAAGATCTATTTCCTCACACAGACACTTTATGTATTCATTTTTTTCCCATATTGGGTTCATATGCTATAAACAGTTTTATTTCTTGTCCCTTAAAACTTTAAATGTACAATGTGAATTATTTGGATCTTGTGATGTTTCTATTTTTAATTTTTAAGGAGCCTCAAAATTCCATTTTCCATAGTGATTGTACCGATTTGCCTTCCCACCAACAGCTCATGAAGGTTCCCTTTCCTCCACATCCTTGTTAACATTTGTTATTTCTTGTCTTTTTGATACTAACCATTCTGACTGGTGTAAGGTCGTATCTCATAGTGGTTTTGATTTGCCACTTCCCTGATGATTAGTGATGCAGCATTATTTACAAGAGCCAAGATATGGAAGTAATCTAAGTATCCATTGATAGATAAATGAATAAAGAAGGTGTGATATATATGTGCAATGGAATATTACTCAGTCATAAGAAAGAAGGAGATTTTGTCATTTTGATGACACAGATGGACCTAGACTATAGATGGACTTAGAGGGTATTATGCTAGGTGAAATAAATCAGGCCGCTTTATTTTGCCAGGGTGGCTCAGTCAGTTAAGCATTTGCCTTCAGCTCAGGTCATGATCCCAGAATCCTGGGATGGAGCCCTATGTCAGCCTCCCTGCTCAGTGGGGAGATGCTTCTCCCTCTGCTTGCCCCTCCCCCTGGCTCATGCCTCTCTCTCTATCAAGTAAATAAAATAAAATCTCTTACAAAAAAAAACAAAAACAAAAAACAAATTCCATATGCCTCTGTTTATATATGGAATTTGAAAAACAAAACACACAATAAATAATGGACCCACAAATACATAGCAAACTGGTGGCTGCCTGCCACAGGAGAGGCAGTGGGGATGGACAAAGTAGATGAAGGGAACAGGGACATACAGGTTACCAGTTGTGGAAGGAATAAACCATGGGGTGAAAGGTACCAGCATAGGAAAT
Organism: Neogale vison; assembly: GCF_020171115.1. Taxonomy (NCBI): domain Eukaryota; kingdom Metazoa; phylum Chordata; class Mammalia; order Carnivora; family Mustelidae; genus Neogale; species Neogale vison. The sequence continues at coordinate 90,913,034 of NC_058093.1, read as the reverse complement.
ATCGTCAATGATACTGGACTAACATTGCATGGTGACGGATGGTAGCTACACTTGTGATGAGCATAGCATAAATTAAAGAGTTGTCAAATCACTTAATTGTACACCTGAACCTAATGCAACATTGTGTATCAACTATGCTTCAATAAAAATAAGATAGATACAATGTGAATATTTTACTATATTATCATATATTCTACAAATCTGGCTTTATTTGTCATATAACATTGATCTTTTAGGTATGCTTTATCCTACATATTAACTATTTTGATTTAGGTTTCTATCTCCAATTTTATATTCTAAATAACACTATGTTGAACATCTTCACTTCTAAATATTTTGGCTTTTATCATTATGTAATCCTTAGAATATGTTTCTAAAAATTTCATTATTTTAAGGACACAAAACCTTTTAAACTCTTGGTGAGTATTTCAAAATTGCTTGCTTCAAGATATGCACGTGAACATTTTCTTCTGATAGTGATTTAAGGATTATGGTTTCATCTGTGTGTGACTCGACTTCTCTTGTACTTCCTCCTCTCCAAACTTCTCCTTCCTCTTTTTCCTCTTTTCTCCTCTTTTTGTATGTTTGTGTGCATATGTGTGTGAGATTCATCTTTTGCCATTTGCTTATTTTGCTGTTTTTTCCCCCCTACTTGGTTTGTGATGGCTATGTATTTTTATGTCACTTAATGTTAAAATTATATACCCTATTTTATGTTTTCAATTTTATATTTTCAATATAATATTCTCTTAGATCCTTAAAAAGCAAGTAGGACCAAATACCCAACTCTTAGCACTCCCTAAATATAAACAATATTTATGATAAGGAAGCTAGGACATCAAGATTAATTTCAATTTAAAAAGTTCTAATTTAAATAAAAAGTGAAAGAAAAACAAAAAGGGCAGTTTAAATGCATGCTCACCCTTTATCAAGCTGTTAATTAGGTGATTGTGTACTTCATGTCCTTGGTACAGATGTGACTTGAGGGACATTAGTATTTACATTTTGTCATTAGTCCCATGATGTTTTGAGGGTATCCAAAATTTCCCGGCCTAACTTGTCTTTGAGCAAACATTTTTAGGGCAGCTATATATGATCTTATTTAATGGCAGCCATATATGTCACCTTCATATTTGGGACAGTGTCCTGGGCAGAAAGAGCCTGAATTAATAAGAAAGAAAAGACTCACCGTCTACTTATTATTTTAAGGCCCTTCCTAGAGTGCCTCAGTGGCTGAGTCTTTAAGCTTCTACCTTTGGCTCAAATCACGATGCCAGGGTCCTGGGATCCGGTCCCTTGTAGGGCTCCCTGCTCAGCAAGAAGCCTGCTTCTCCCTCTCCTTGCTGCACCCTGAACTGCCTCTTCTCACTCACTCTCTCTCAATTAAATAAATTAATTAAATATTTAGAAAAAAATAAAAAATAAAGGCCCTTTCTGTTGCAGTGAGAAGTAGTAAGAAGAATCCTGCCCCCCACGCCCGCCACCCCCATTGGAGGGCACTTTCCTCTTATTTTAGTTCTAGGGACAAAACCTTTCTCTGTCAAAGTCCATAGATACGGTAATAGAGAGGGTTACAGTGAGAGTTTCTGTGCTCTACTTTCTATATTCATTTAAGACATACAATACAAGTGTATTGTCCACTATAAAAAATTGCACCATCACTCCTTTTCCTAGGCAGTCCTCCTTCTGTGCACTTTCAAACTCCCTGAATTCAGAGTGGCCTTCCCTTCTGCATAATTCCAAACTTTATGCATGGGAGTATTTGGGTATATTTAAACTCTCTCACTCTATTACTCTAAATCAGCTGTGTAGAAAACCTTATTTCGGGGCGCCTGGGTAGCTTGTGGCTCAGTCATTAAGCATCTGCCTTTGGCTCAGGTCATGATCCCAGGGTCCTGGGATAGAGCCCCGCATCATGTTCCCTGCTCTGCGGGAAGCCTGCTTCTCCCTCTCCCACTCCCCATGCTTGTGTTCCCTCTCTCACTGTCTCTCTGTCAAATAAATAAACAAAATCTTAAAAAAAAAAAAAAAAACTTGTTTCATTTTGATATGAACATTAAAGGTCTAAATAACAGAACTCTAAGTGTAAGGAAAAGATTAAACAGTATCAATGTACTTTGGAGAATAAATATTTATAAAAGTTAAGATTAATTGTAAATATATATAGTTAATCACTTAAGTATCCTCATCGTAATCATGATGAGAAAAACTCTTCAATTATTCTCTATTTTCTATAATAGAATGATAGAGTAATTCAGTGCTTTACCCTCATTTCCATTATTTTGCCCAAGCAAACTTTATCTTAATATCCTCCTATGAGCAGATCATAGAAATGAAGTACATGTACACCTGTCGATATAATCAATGTCAAACTTTCATTTTGCAGTACTTTCCTATATGAGTATAGTTCATATATTTTATTTTTAGCTTTCTCTATTATAAAGAAAAAACTTAAGGAATGAAGAAACACTCAATTTTTTAATTATGCCTCTCAGATGTGTGCTTTTAATTAACTGGTGACATTTCCTTTGTTCAGTTATTACAGTTCTATACAACTGTCATAAACTTATAAATTTTAATTAAGGCTGCCCCAAACCCTAGTCATATACTGTCCACATAGGAATTTGCCAAAAGGCTTAACCATAAGTAAACCAACAATGAATAAATCCATGAATTGCCCATGGGGATTTGTTACACAAATTAACATTTGTGTGGAGATAATGAGGTTCTACAGTCTATAATACCAAATAATGTTTTTATAAAACCATATTTTTAAACATAAAAAATGCTTTGTATGTGATTTAATTGGATAGGATATTATTATTAATAATTAGATGCTCTATGACAATAAACTACATGGCCACATAGCAAGCTAAATTCATATAAGGACTCATTTCTATTACTGACTTGAAATATATATTTTTTTTCTGAACATGTTATCTATGTAAATCAAGATCTAATTATCTGGTTGCAAAGATAAAATTGATATATTATAGATTTTAAGGATACAGCAAGATCTGGACAAATGATTTGAACAAAACATTAGAAGTTGTGCTGTATCCACCTATAGTTCAGGATCCATTAACAGAACAGCAAATTCAATGTTTCATAGAGATTTGTCCTTGTGGATCCATTGCAGGTTGAATAGATATTCATGGTTTGGAGTACCAGACTTTTTCCATTTAAATATTTCTGAAGGCAAATAAAAGAAAATTACCTGGTTGTAATCTCCAGAATTTTATTATTTTAATGAGAAAATCAACAATCAAATAAAATCTTTAAACAACTCGTTTGTGCAAGGAAAACGTCTCTCCTAAAGGAAATGGTATCTGTGTTGCTAAAATACAATTACAGGTTGTATCCTTTTACCACACATCCATTCAGTTTTCACTTGCATGGTCCCAGTACTGCAATTTCTCCCACAGCAATAGAATATACTCTACTGTAAGAGAAGGAGTAGCTTCTCTTAGAATGAAAATATGTAGTAAGACCTAGTGCCTTTTTATTTCAGTCAAGTTGCTGCATATGTTTTCAGAATTCTATTAAGTATCTAGAACACCTTAATTATCAATTAATCATAAGTCAAAAATATCTATAGACATAAAATTATCAAATTTAAAGAAAGAGTAATGCTTTTACTGTTAGAATGCAAATCAGAAACAGTTTGGTTCCTCTAAACTCCATTGAAAATACTTCCTCATGTGGTTCTTTCAGTTAGCATTATGCTAAACACTTCAAAGAATAGCATAAGCAATAGAAGCAGTGAAAACTCCCAGTAAGACAGAAATTAACAGTGTAAGGGATGTGAAGATCATATGGATTAATTTTCCATTTGACTAAATTTGCATTTATTGTAGTAGAATTAAATCTGCATAAATTTCATTTTAATAGTTGCTCAGTGTCCTTTGCACTGAGTTTTGGAATTTACAAATTATATTTTTATTATGCACTGGGGTTAATTTTTCCCATGGGAACACATTTTAAATATAATAGCACTAAGTAGAAAACTATATTTTAATGTTCACTTATGTACTGTAGCAAACACTTTTTGCAAACAGAGCTATTGCATAAATTAAGAATTTCAAGTATACATATACATACATATACATATATGTATACATATATGTATGTTACATATATACATATAGCAAGTATACCTTAACATAATACTAACCTGATATTTTCAAAGCATATTGTACACTATATTACAATGCCAATAAAGTAGTTATGATTTTAGATATGAATTATGATGCCATCAGACGTACTGATAGAGTGTATTTATATTTAACTTAAATTTTAAATTAAACCTAATTTAATTTAATTTTCAATAGAAAATAAGGTTTAGCATTAGGCTAACTGTTCAGTTAAAAAGGAACATACAAAGGAATGAAACTGGAGCACTTTCTTATACCACACACAAAAATAAATTCAAAATGGATTAAAGACCTAAATGTGAGGCAGGAATCCATAAAAATCCTAGAGGGGAACATACACAGTAACCTATTTGACATTGACCAAAGCAACTTCTTTCTAGATATGTCTCCTGAGACAGGGGAAACAAAAGCAAAAATAAACTGTTGGGAGTTTATCAAAATTAAAAGCTTCTGTACAGTGAAGAAAACAATCAACAAAACTAAAAATAAACCTATGGAATGGGAGAAGATATTTGCAAATGACATATCTGAGAAAGAGTTAGTATCCAAACTATAAAGAACTTATAAAACTCAACATCCAAAAAATAATAATTCAATTAAAAAATGTGAAAACGTGGATAGACATGTTTCCAAAGAAGATATACAGATGGCCAACATACATGTAAGAATATGCTTAACATCACTGATTAATAGAAGAATGCAAATCAAAACTACAATATCACCTCACACCTGTCAGAATGGCTAAAATCAACAACATAAGAAACAGCAGGTGTTGTTGAGGATGTAGAGAAAAGGGAACCCTCCTGCACTGTTGGGAGTGCAAAGTGGTGCAGCCACTCTAGGAAACAGTATGGAGATTCCTCAGAAAGTTAAAAATAGAACTACCCTATGATCCAGCAGTTGGACTATGAGGTATTTACCCCCCAAAATACAAAATACTAACTTAAAGGGACAGATGCACCCCAACGTTATAGCAGCATTATCTATTAAGAACCAAATTATGGGGGCGCCTGGGTGGCTCAGTGGGTTAAGCCTCTGCCTTTGGCTCAGGTCATGATCTCAGGGTCCTGGGATTGAGCCCCACAAAGGGCTCTCTGCTCAGCAGGGAGCCTGCTTCCTCCCTCTCTCTGCCTGCCTCTCTGCCTACTTGTGATCTCTGTCTGTCAAATAATAAATAAAATCTTAAAAAAAAAAAGAACCAAATTGCAGAAATAGCCCAGATCAAAGAAATAGTGGTATATACATACAATGGAATATAACTAAACTATAAAAAAGAACAAAATCTTGTCATTCGCTACAGCTTGGATAGAGCCAGAGAATATTTTGCTAAGCAAAATAAAAGTCAGTCAAAACATACACCATATGATTCTATATGTGGAATTTAATAAAACAAATGAGAAAAAGGGGAAAAAGGAGAAAGAGAGAAGCAAGCCAAGAAACAGACTCTTAACTATGGAGAACAAACGGAGAGTCACCAGCCGGGAGGTAGGTATTGAAGGATTGGTTAATGGTTAATCGGTTAATGATGGGGATTAAGGAGAGCACTTGTGATAAGCACTGGGTGTTATATGGAGGTGTTGAATCACTATATGGTACACCTGAATGTTAACTGAAATTTAGATAAATATTTTTTAAAACGCTTTACCCTGAAATGTAAAAATAAAATTTAAAAAATAAAAAAGAGAAAGATTTTGGAATCAAACATATAAAGCTTATAGAAATGATTTTACTTAATCATTCTTTTTTTTTTTAAGGTTTTATTTATTTACTTGACAGACAGAGATCACAAGTAGGCAGAGAGGCAGGCAAAGAGAGAGGAGGAAGCAGGCTCTCTGCTCAGCAGAGAGCCCAAGATGGGCCTCTATCCCAGGACCCTGCGACCATGACCTGAGCTGAGGGCAGAGACTTAACCCACTGAGTCACCCACACGCCCCTTTACTTAATCATTCTAAGCCAGCATCAGAATACCTGTAAGCCCTGACCCCTCTTACGTGGTGCACACTTATCTCACGATAATGAGCATTATTATTGTGACATTTTGTGACTTGAACTTCAATATACCGAATTTAGAACAAATGCTATTATGTTGAATTAATAATTAAATGTGATTTGTGTTAATGTATTTTTATAAAGACACCGGGAATTAAATTTCTAACACTAAGTATCCTCTTTATATTTTCACATGTAAGGAAAAAGGCAAATTATTTGGATGCACAATGAAATTCAAATATTTACCCAGAGCTGAGGGTATACAGGTTCCTCCATTTTGGCAGTAGTTGCTACAGTGATTGACTTCACATCTGTCTCCTGAGTAACTAGGCCAACAGTGACACCTCAAGTCACCCTTCTCATTTAAAATGCATCTTCCTCCATTTTCACAAGTTAATTTGCATGAATCATCTGGTTATAAGAAGGAATGTACAAATTAGAATGCTTTTCATTAGATGGTAGAATAAGAACAACTCACTATATAAAAATTAAATATTCAAATTTTTTATAAAATTCCCCACATAAATTCCTCTAATATAAAAGTAGAAGAAGCAAAATACTATAAATACTATCTGAAAATAGAGAAATAGATTTTAACCGCTGTTAAATGGTGAATACAAATACTGACTTAATTTTTATTCTTCTTTAGGCTTAAAGAGTTATTAACCATTTCTTGTATTTATTAAGACATTACATAACAAAACCAACTGAAACTTACTAAAAATGAAATGTTTTCCAATCAATACATTTTCTTTATGATATAAGCAAATATGGCCTATTTTTAGGACTGTTTGATATTAAACCAAACTGAAATACATAAGATAAATTTATAGTGTGAGGGATATATGCATATAAAGTATATATATAGTATGCTTATTAGATATGGAATATTTAATGAATATGGATATATACTAGATATCTATCTATATATATAAATACACATATAACACACATAATTTATAGTATAGAAAAATATTTCAATGAAAATACATTCTTTGTTATACCTCCTTATTAACTATGTGTAAACAACTCAAAACTAAAAGTCACTTAGGTTTGGTATAAGATATTGATAAAACAGTGTCAGAAATTTTCCATATGTAAAATTTCCATATGGAAAATGACCAGATACCATCTGTCTGCTTAATATATTGTGGCTGAGGATAACAAAAAGATGGTCATTCCTTGGGGTTACAAAATTATTTTTAAAAATATGATGAGTCTTATTTATGATAAGAATTAGTTTGGAAAATTTTTTTCAGGTTACTGTTTACACGGTCTTACTCCATTAGAAATACTGCTTTACTTAGGGGAGGACGTGATGCCCAATTGAACACTAATGATTGAGAGTACCGTGAGAAGCATTCTGTTCTAGAATATGCCTTCTACTAAAGCCACACCTCTTTTATAGTAAGGTAAGGTAAAATCAAAACAGCCTGTATTCTTTGTTCAAGATCCATTGGCCCACACATAGCAGAAGTGTTAATATATCACTGCAAGAATCACAAGAGCACTTTAAAGACCCTCAGTGCCTTCAAATTAAAAAAAAAAAAAGACTCAAATATCACATCCACTATGATAAATAGAGACTATTTATGAGCAGTACCAGAATTTCCAAGACTTGCCTCTTTGTAAAGCAAAGAGTTGAATACAGAAGTTGAATTCTCAAGAAAGATCTAGAATGGAAATACATACTTCCTCGGTTTAAAATTCAACCAAACATTTCTAATTCGTTCAGCATAGAATATCCCTGACTGAAGTTGTGAATGTAAACAGAGAAGATAAATATTTAAGGCATTATGCTCATAGTTAAGATTATTGTGGGGGAGTCAATTTTCATCTGTAAATGTTCTCTGTAAACTACATGGATATTCAAAATCTCTACATGTTAGGACATGTGCATTTCTATAATGTGCCTCATTAGGTGCTAGAAATTTTAAAATAGAACTCTGCTTGATGAAATAGAAGTGGAGTTTCAAAACCTAACCATAATAGTTCTATAATGAAAAAGAAGGCTGCATTTGTCAATAACTAAATCACCCCCAGAAGCCAAGCTCCAGCAATTATAATCAACTATAGGAAAGAGCAGGTGAATACTTCTCCAAGAATGAGTAACATTTGAATTTCAAATTTCTTCCATGAAGATTAAAAATATTCAGTGTCTCATCATTTAACAATAGCAGCTCGAGAAAGGCAAGTAATTACAAAGGGCAGAAAAACTTGGCTACATCAAATGTTAATGTCAGGAAAAAATTAATTGGCATTTATCTACACCAATCAATAATTCTTCAATCTATTTATTTATATTCCTCACCAAGGTGGTCTAAACTGTCTGCTACCAAGGCTCATATGCATAGAGGCCAATGTGAATATTTTTTAACACTCTGATTATTTAAAACACAAGATTTATTTTAAATTACAAAATGAACTTTTAGGAGGTTTCTGTAATCGTGCCTTTCAATCAAATCTGAAATAGTAAAACTGAAATTTCTTACAAAATTTAAGGAGGACACATGATGTGATGTGCACTAGGTGTTATATGCAACTAATGTATCATGGAACATTATATCAAAAACTAATGATGTACTATATGTTGGCTAATTGAATTTAAAACAAAAAAAAGTTTTAGATTTTGGGTAAGTGTACATTTAGACAAACATGCTTTCTCATTCCAAACATAAAACTATAAAATTTGATGAATTAATACACCAAAATCTATTTCATTTCCTTACTTACTTAATGATAGATTTATCTTAGAGTGCTGTGTGTCTACTTTTTGTAAAGCATTGTGATAGGCATTTTATATATGTCATTTCTTGTCTTTTCAGTGACTCTGGATATGGGTGATTTGGGAGCTATAGAGGCACTGAGGTGGACTATGTGCCGGTGAAGAGTGGAGAATGCCTAGGTTCACCTTGGGGGGCCACCATTATTAAGCAATGTTAGACCATCAACTGAGCCTCTCCATGCTTCAATTTTCTATCTGTTAAAAACAGGGGCAATGACCATACTATCTTTGGGGATTTGAGGGAATTAAATATAATAATATACATATACTTAAATTATGCCTTATTCATAAGCCTTCAAAATATTTGTTATTCTTACAAGTAGTAGTAATATTTATTGTTAATCTAATTTTATGCAAAAGAAATTAGACTAAGGGATGACAGGGCCAAACACATTAGTTAATTGATAGATCTCGGCCTATACCAAAGCTCTGCCTCAGATCTACCCCAGGCCAACTTCCTCCTGTGTATTTGCTGGATTATTGGATAAATACATCTGGGTTTTAGATACATAATTTATACTAAGAAAGAAGAAAAAAAGGATATTAATGTCTAGTTGTAATGAAAAAAACAACAAAAACTATAAGCAACTTGACCATAAAAACATCACTACATCTGAGTCAATGGAAAAGTCACATTGGTGGCATTAGTAGACAACTTCTGTGCAGAATCCTCATCTCTGTCTCAGGGGTCTCTCCCACCCTGCCAATAGTGTAAGTGGACACAGTACATAGGGGCAGGGTGGGGGCGCACCTGTGGAGATCACTCATCACAGGCTTTGAGCGTGTGTGGAGCTAATAAAAATGCGGCACATCTTCCACAGGGAAAGACTGCTATTTTAAACAACCTGTTTCTGAGAGGCTAAGGAGAATATGTGGCCACACATCGCTCACCTACATGACCATGTCAGAGCAGCTAGTGAAAAATGTGCCTAATAACATTTGAAAATGTCCATTTAATTCTCCCATTTGATCATCACAGCTGAGATCACAGCCACTCTCACTGGAAAGGTAATCAATAAAGAGAAAGGGTGCAGTCTAGTACCAGTGACAGCTCCCTTTTCAAGAACTGGCACTAAAGGACTCATCCAAAATACCAATCATGATTCACAATTAGCTCTCTGTTAAGAAATTTCTAACCTTGTCACCCACAACACTGTTTCAGACGTGTTAGAGACTAACTAAAATAAATGACTATTTTCTTTACATGCCTTACTTTCGTGCCTTTTCAGTTCCTCTGTCTCGTGTTCTGATCCTCATGCCCACTTAATCTGAATCCCCTCTGTCTTGGCAGACCTTGTCCTAGGGTCATATTCTATAGAAAATTGTAATCAATTCTCTAATTGGATGATCACCTGAATTCGGCTAATGGTCTCTTCTGTCTCTTCTCGTATGTATCACTATGCACAAGAATATCTATTGGTGGTTATGTCATTCATCATATCATCTTTGCAGCCTCTTCTGCCTCGCATATCCAATGCTTAAAGAATATATATTAAGTGAAGGAGCTATGGTAGTTTTAGACACCTAGAGCCTTGGAAGGTAAAAGTCTTCAGATTACCTGTAACTCCCAGTAGAGAACAATGAGAAAATGATATGGGGGTGGAGGTGCTGACTGAGGGCAAAGACAGGTCTTCATGTGAGGTGTTCATTCTAACAGAGAAAAATACTGCAGGTAGGAAGTCCTGCAATGAAGAGATCCTAAGTGTATCGCACTGGAAAAAATGTGATCCTCAAGGGATTTTAGAGCACAGTGTTTACGTCTGTGTCATAAAATTTAGTAAGTGTGGATTTTCTTTTCGCTTAATAGTAATTTGTCTTTCCATTAGAGTTAGTGTCTTGATTATGAGGGAACTTCTCATGTCTACCTGGCTAATTGAGAAATGTCTCCTTTTTCTCTTTCTCCTTATATTATTTTCTTAAATTTTTGTTATTTTATTTTGTGATTTTTTGCTACTTAATACTTATAATAAGCAACTGAAATACTGTTTTACTTTTTTAAAATGTTTGTTTCAATGTTAATGTACTTCTAAAATATGAGCTCTAAGAATAAAGAAATCTTGTCAGTTTTGTTTCTAAATTAGTCCTTCGTTTCTAAATTACTGCTACGCTTTTCTCATAAGCCCTCAAAATATTTATTCATGTTGGTAGTAGTATGTATTGTGAATTAAATTTTATGCAGAAGAAAGTACAATTGAGTTTCTTATCCTCAGTTTCTAAATTAGCATTTGGTGCAAGGAAGTTGTTCATCATGAACTTGATGAATGAATAAGTAATTTTAAGGTTGGGTTTAAATTTATAAGGAAATGGTGTCCTTAGAAATACCGTTATCTTCACTGATAAAGAGCCATATAAAATTATCTTGATTTGGTGTATGACTTCAAAGTTAATCAAAACTTTAAACGAATAGTAAGTGCTCAGTGCAGCTCTGTGACTATAGAATGAATTGTTAGGAAGTCATCACCAGGGAGAGTAGTTTATGCAGGCATTCAAAAACCAATGATATCAAGGCTACTACATTGATGATTGAGTAGCTAATTCTGTTCAGTTTCAAGAGGGGTGAAAATTTATCATACAAATTAATTCTTTACAGAATCATGACATTTATTTACCTAGTAGGCTGTCATCATTGCAAGTACCATTAATCAAATATTTGCCTTCTGGGCACACACAGGTAGCTCCAAAGGGATTCAGCAAACACAGGAATTCACATACTAAATCCAAGCATGGATTGGGCACTGATTAAAACAAAGAAAACAAAGAAACGCATGACTGTAAGTACAGTAGTTTTCAGAAACATAAAATTCAATAAGGCGAAAGGATACATTAGCAATGTTGAAATCATAACAATCGACACTGGGTATATGTTATTTCAGTGTTACCATTCTCCTTTATAGGTACGAGAAATTCTTATCCATTACCCATCATTAACAGGTAATTTACCCTGATTTACACTTCCCACAAGAGAGAAGGAATTATTCAAACATATATTTTGTCATTCTTCCATCTGGCTTATTTTTGCTAAAAGAGATGGTCTGAGATATCCAAGTAGAGTTTGGGTTTATGTTAAGAAAAAAAAAAAAAAAGGTAAAGCCAACTGAAGGGTTTGGGGGACCTACTCCTCATTTTAGGCAGTTTCAGAACTGTTGAACAGTCAGAAACAACTTCCCTCTTGTAATTACAAAGGATTAAAATTCATCTGTATTTGTTCAAAACACAAACGAGAGAGCATTCTTTTTCTCTAAAAACCAGAGATAACATGGTTTCCTTTCCATCAGGTTGCAGTTTGTGTACATGTAAATGTCTGCCACATTTATTTTTGTCTAAATTTCTATCCAATTAGCATCCTCTGCAGTCATAACTGTTCCATGGCTCTCCTTAGAGAATCTGTCATTAGAATGAAACAAAAATGACACCTAGCTAGTGAAATGACTGTGAGAATGGCTTTGACTCAGTTAAAACCATTACTCAAATACCTATTCTATCCAGGGCAAAGCCTTATTTACTTATGTAGTTTTTATGAAGGTGGTAATATTTGACTCTGAATCAGGGGCAACTGGGTGGCTCAGTTAGTTAAGTGGCTGCCTTCAATTCAGGTCATGATCTCGGGATCCTGGGACAGAGCCCCACATCAGGCTCCCTGCTCAGCGGGAAGCCTACTTCTCCCTCTCCCACTCTCCCTTCTTGTGCTCTCCTTCTCTCTCTGTCAAATAAATAAATAAAATCTTGAAAGAAAGAAAGAAAGAAAGAAAGAAAGAAAGAAAGAAAGAGGAAAAGGAAAAGAATGAATGACAACTAGAGGATGATACCATGTCCTCATACTAACCCTGGAACTAAAAATGTCAGATCATTGGTAAAGAGCAACATAAGTTTGGATAGGATTTCAGGAAGTTCTTACGGGACTATCTTTTGTTTTAATCTGTTTCCAAAACTGATTTGGATAAATATCAATTGTTACCTTGCCATATAATTACACTAAATGGGGTTAAGTTTCTTTTTATTTGCAACAAAAATTTATCAATAAATCTTAAAGTTTCTTGAAGTTTAAACTCATACATAAAGACAGATCATTAGAATTTCAGTCACATTATTTTTTACTTTATTCTTCAATATTTTTGATAATTGTGTTTGAAACCAGTTTTTCAAGATAACTGCTTCAATGATTTATTCCTTTCTAGAATGAAAGTACAATAAAAATCATAAACAATCAGAGAAAATATAACCCTTGAAACAGCACTCCTCAGTTGTGTTTATTTATTCATTTATCTATTTAATTAAGTTTTAAACATTTTGTTTATTTATTATTTGACAGAGAGAGACAGAGAGGGAATATAAACAGGGGAAGCAGTAGAGGGAGAAGAAGGCTTCCCCCTGAGCAAGGAGCCCAATTAGGACTCCATGTGGGGCTCGATTTGGGGCTGGATCCCAAGATGCTTGGATCATGACCCAAGCCAAAGGCAGATGCTTAATGACTGACCCACCCAGGCACCCCCTCCTCAGTTGCTTTTAAAGATGGAATGTTGATGCTATGATTGTTCCTTATTAACAGTAGCAAGAGTCAAAATGGCTAATGATGAATTTCAATACCTGCATGGTTAATGTATAAAGTCAGAGGTTTTATTGAAAAACAGAATGGTATTTTTTTTTTATAGCCAAGGAAACACAATCAAATGCAAAATAAAATTTTGTATGATTTACATCTTGACTTTGGTGATTAAAAAGTCTTATAATATCAACATTAAAGTTACTTAGCTCAAAGGATTAAGATACTAAAATAGTTAAATATTTTAAGATACTGTCTTTTGTCAAAAACAATAAAAAATATACTTACAGTCTAGTTGTTTATAGCGATGAGATATCAAAACACCTTTTGTCTTATCAATATCTAAAGCTAGGTATTCTACTGAACCATGGCCAAATTTTTGTACTCGAAATACACCGTTTTTAGGTCCTGCTCCATATATATAATCTTCAAAGACATCAATCCTGTGTGGATGTAACAAGCCTAGAATTTTTAAAAGGTGGAGTTATAAAAGTTGCAATGGAAATAAGTGCTCGGACTTAAAACCAAGTTTATTCAAGATCCTGTAGAAAATTTTACTACTGTTGTTTAAAAAAACTTTCAGAATTATAATATTTTAATATTAGCTGTAAAGTTGTTAGAATTAATTTCTTTGCAGTAGGAATATGTGAAATCCTAAACACATCACTCACAACATGAAAAACATTTCCATCATCACTTTAACCATCTGTGCCACCACAAAGCATTTGGTGGGGGTTTACTGTATGCAGAGTGATCTGCTGTACAGTTTGCAGACAAAAGAAAAGCTATAGGTTAGCCTTATCCACTGCATACAAAAGACAGTTCACAAAATTCTGAATTTGTTCTAGATCAAATTAATGAACAAATTAGATGGCCTGACTGACCAAAAGTAGAGAAAAAAAGACATTACCATTGTCTGTTTTAGAAATGGGTTAAAGAAAACAAACTAGCAAATGGTAATGATGCCTATGACTAGTTTGGCTAACAATAAGAGAGGCTATCATTTTGTACGTTTTAAGAAATGACTTATTTTAAGAGATTTTTATGATAGGAATAATTAATCTAACCTTTGACACTGAAATGTATAACATGCAAAAAGACATTTATAGTTTAGTTGTTATCTAGAGGTTGTAAAACAAAGTTCTTTTTAAAAAATATATGTTTCTTCAGTGTACTTAAGCTGAAACAGGTTAACTTTACAGTGATCAGTTATAGCAATGTGTAACTTTTTTCTTTCTTTTTCTTTTTTTTTGCTATCTAGGGTCATCATACAAAAGACACACTTTGGGCAAAGGCACAATGAAAGTTCACTTTATTTTTTTTTTTCAACTCCTCTGCTTCTATTAAAAAAAGAAAGAAGAAAAGAAAAGCTATATTCAGTACATATAATATGTAAATATAAACATTTCAAGTACATATTATAAACAATTTGTGGTAAATAAATGAAGATGTTGTTGTAGGGAGGGGCAAGAAAAACAGAAGAGAAAGAAATTAGTTTCAGCAGAAAGAACTGAGGTTGCCAGGCAAGGCAAATGTGAGGCATAGACGGTCAAGAATGAGAATAAAAAACAGGAGGTAGGCATAGAGGCAGCGATACAAAAGGGTACTACAGAAGAAGAGCACAAGTAGATTCTGTGCTCACTGAAAGTAGAGGTAAGTTAATTTTACACACTGCTTTTCATTTGGATGTACAATTGTTACAATGATGTTTTATTATACACAGTAATTCATTTCTGCCTGCTATCACTGCAATTTGAAGTAAAAACTTGTGTTCAAAGGCTCTAATCTTGACTACTTAAAGTGTTCACCTCAGAATGTAGTCTCTAGAAGGAATAGAATGAATATTTTCTGAAAATGGGCAGCAATGGGCCGTGATTGTCCTATGCTAAGGAAATTCTGGCCTGGCCTCTTGTTATTCTAGTAGGAATGAAAATTATGCTCTCTAGTAAGAGCAACAAGTTGCAAGGAAAAAAGAATTTGAGGAAGTTTAGAATGTAAAGCTTTAGTATTTATATTTATGTACTATTATTTAACACTCCGGATAATAATTAAAAGATGAAACAAAAGCGCTTCACAAACCTTGTTTGCTACTGACAGAGATTACTGAATCAGAGCCATCATACAGAACACTGCCAATAATAGAAAGCTCAAGGTCAGCCCAGTATATTCGCTCACTAAAATGATCCACAGCCAGACCTGAAAAATCAACACATGAGGACAAATAACAAAAATAAAGTTGAAATTATTTAAAATTATGTTTTTACTTCTTAATGTATAATTATGTTTGATGCTGTTCTTTAGATTTCAAAGAAATTACCCAGTCTACATCATCATACTGTAAAAATTAGGGGAAAAATGAAATAATTACTCCTTATATGTATAGCTTACATAGAATGTATTAAGCTGTAGTTAAAAACTTTACTTCACAAAGAAAAAAGTATCCTATATATTTTTCCTTTCCAAAATTACTGGTCTCTTAACTATAGCTCTTTTCTAAAATACTTTTTCGTAATCTTTTAGTTTTTATCTTTATAGTACATGCAGAATTAATTCATTACTTAAATAATTTATCCAAACTTTATTTCTAATAATTCAGTGTAATTAGTTATATTTTTAGTATCTTCATGAAGGTACATTTCTCAGAATACAAAAGGCTTACTCATAAGACATTTTCACCCATTTGAAATTGGCCAATGATGTGAACCACCTGCATGCATGTTCAAGTTTAAACTGACTAAAGATGGATGTTTATCATAGGGAAGAATGAATGGTAAATTCCTTAATTAAGGTTCTAGTTGTGTTTAAATTTTTCACTCTAATCATTAAATTTCTCTGGGACTGCTTGTCTTTATTTTTTATCATCACTTATCTGTCAGTGAATAACAATGGGCTAAAAGATGTGGAAAAATCATGTTTTCCTACTTATTCAATTTTTTATTTTTTTAATTTTATAATGTGATTGGAGTCTAGGCAGTATCTTCTCATAAAAATATCACCAACATAAAAGATATCTTAAGTAAACTTCCTTCGATATAGAAAAATAAGATCACAACACATGAATACTATAGTAAGACTTCACTGCTGATGTCTAATTTTTGTGACACAGCTAGTCTTTTATATATGATGTATTACATAATAAAAACAATATAAAGAAATTAAAATACCCTTGGCAGCTGAAAGTTAAATAGCTTTCCCAGTCTGAACAGTCAGTAAGAACTAAGACACACCTCCATGGCAAGGCAACTGAATGGGAAGTGTTTTTTGAATTTGTGCTAACTGGATTCCTGTGTAGGTAGGTCCAGGATTTGACAATCAGAATGCAAAACCAAAACACACAAAAACACTCAACTCACAGTGAAAACCATATAAGAATCATTTTTTTTTTAAGTTAAGCATGTAGATCTAGCCCAAATGCAATCAAACTAAATACAAATTTTGTTCCTTAAGCGTAATATAAAGACGTACTATGTCCAATCAGTCTCTGAGAAATGATTTAACAATTAAAATAAGTGGCTTATGTTTTATCAGTTTCTGCTCAATGATTGATTTGCTAATGTGAACATGTTGGGAGCTATGATTTTGCTTCTTCATGTATAATTACAGGTAACATGAACCATAAAATGAACCAGTTTCCTGCTGCCCCCATTATATTTCAAAACAGTTGTCTAAGCAAGGTTGAAATCACTTTCCTTTCTCTTTCACAGATGCAATACAATAAAATAGTAGATTAAAATAAGCTGTCCCCAAAATTGGTCTTTACAATTGGATATTAAATTTGTTAACTGTAGAAAAAAAGAAAAGAAACGTGTGCCATGCAATCTAATTACCAATATTGTTGCTTTAGATTCCGCAGCAGTAAATAATTTATCAAAAATGTCCTATATTGCCTTATTAGTCTAGGTTTGTCTAAGACATACCCATCTTTATCAGCTCCGGTCACATATTTTACTATTGGATGGTATTACAGCTAGATAAAAATTATATAACAAAGCTTTCAGATGAGTGGAGTTTATACGCCCAAAATCCACAAATCGATGATTTTGATTTTTCCTTAAGCCCTTTAATAAAAGAGATAGTCTTTTAAATTAAAAAGTTAATAAAGGAATCAACTAACTTCTCTTGTTATAGAGATGAGAGTGAATTTTATATGAAAGAACAAGTTCATTTCTATCTTTAAAATATCACATCTCCTTTTTGTCTTTAATAAAGTACCAATAATAAAATGAAAAAAAAAATCAATTCCCAAGAAAGTCATTTTTTTAGCTGAACTGGGAATGATGGATATTTGGAACCAAGTCTGTGTAAATACAGAAAATTTAAAATAAAGTGCCATTTGGGCTAATCTAGCATTATGGAATCACAATTTGGAAGTCTTTTAAAAGATAAAGACAGGCTCACTAAGTTTTAGGAATGTATAATAATAAACCTAGTTATATAGTCGTTTTCTTAACATTTCCCATGATATCAAAGGCTATGATTACATTTTAGGGATTTTTGAATCTCACTTTAGGTGAACTCTGAAAATTTCCAAGATCCTCCCACTAATTCCCCAATTTCCACTATGGTCTTAAAGGGAAAAAAAAAAAGAAGGAGGAGGAAAGAAAACGTTAAAGCAAAATCTTACGAGAAATGGCCATAATACCAATGTGATAGTTAAGAGAGAACAGCTGGAGAGTAATAAATTAAAATCATTGTATTTCCAGAAATAGAGAAAAAGACTATATACGTTCTGTGCTAAAGGAAAGCCAATATTTGTAAGGTAGTATTAGCCAGCAAGTGTGCAAACCATATTCTTGATTTAAAAGGTGATAAAAAGGATCTAAAAGCTGAAAATATTTACCTCTATGTCAAATTTATTTAAAAAATTGTTAAAAGTATTTTTTGAAGGGTGGCTGAGTGGCTCAGTTGGTTAAGCATCTGTCTTCAGCTCAGGTCACGATTCCAGGGTCCTGGGATAGAGTACCACTTAAGGCTCCCTGCTCATCGAGGTGTCTGCTTCTCTCTCTCATTCTCCCTCTGTGCTTTCCCTCACTCACTCTCTCAAATAAATAAATAAAGTCTTTTTAAAAAGTATTCTTTGAAGTAGTTTGCCTACTTACAGTCTTAGATTCCAAATTAAAGTTACACACACACACACACACACCCCCTTATCTGAGTGTTAGTAAAATAAATGGATTAAGGAGTTCCAAAAATAGCTTTAATTTTTTTTCCATTTTATTTTATTTAAATTCAATTAATTAACATGTAGTATATTATTAGTTTCAGAGATAGATTTCAGTGTATATAGCACCCAGGCCTCCTTGTATCACGTGCCTTTCCTAATCCCCATCACCCAGTTACCCCAACCTACCTCCCCTCCAGCAACCCTCAGTCCAATTGTTGAGAGTCTCTTACAGTTTATTTCCCTCTCTGGTTTCAGCTTATTTTATTTTTCCCTCCCTTCTCCTATGATCCTCTTGCTTTACCCACTTCATTTAACTAGAGACCTTTGTTGTCCAAGGAAAAAAGAATTTGCAATCAGTAATTATAACCAGTGCATGGTCAATGTGTATTTCTTCAAAATCTCAGAAATTGCCAGGATTTGGCAACATAAATAAACTTCTAGGTATCAAATAAAATGTTATTCAAATCAAACTCATAATCTTACATGCTCTCTTACTGGAGGGAGAACTGGAAAGTGTCCTTACCTGACCCATTATTCATTAACCCAATATATATTCATAAGACACTTCTCTTGCACTATGCACTGTCAGGTACTAGGTATGTAGCAAAGAACAAAATAGATCGTGTTCCTAATCTCATGGAGCATGCTACTCAACCACCACACAATGGATTGAATCAGAAGATAAATTACACTTTTTGTTTTTAACCTAGTGTCTAATAAAATAAACAAGTATGCCCTTTGTCAAAAGAGGCTATAAAACCATCCTATGGGTTAGAGTGTTAAAAACTGTAGGCGTTCATCTC
Organism: Neogale vison; assembly: GCF_020171115.1. Lineage (NCBI taxonomy): Eukaryota > Metazoa > Chordata > Mammalia > Carnivora > Mustelidae > Neogale > Neogale vison. Next base: position 90,893,599 of record NC_058093.1, on the reverse strand, counting down.
TTCACTCATTCCGTACATAATTACTCTAAAGCACACATCAAGTAGGGGCATTGTAATACTCTTCAGTATACATATAAACACAAGTAATTGTTTTGATTTAAGTTGTTTTTGGTCTTACTGGATACACAGAATATACAAGAAAGAGTTCCTCCTCTACCATATCATTTGAAGCAGTAGATGATGAAGTATCATCTATGGAGATAATGAGTGCTATGAAAGCCCAGAGAACTGAGATATTTTCATCATGGTTTTGGAAAGTCTGTAACGGCAGTGCTTGTAGTGAGCAAACATAATGCTAGCTAAGTGGTGGACTAACTATTCAACTGGACAGTAAAATTCTAACCCTGAAATACAAGGGTTATCTCAAGGGATAGACAGACATATCTGTTCCTCTTGCTGTTCATTCCTGTGGATATGATCTACACCCTATGAAAGTACAGAGTCTCATCAAATGTGTTGCAATTCCATGCATATATTCATTCATGAATTCAGAAATGAAAGACAGAATTTCCAATGAACCCAAAATGTAAAGAACAGCATATCGCACCTGGAGAGAAACAGAAGTGTCATTATAGTTACTGATTTCAATATACTAATATTGGAGTCAGGGCAAATATTTATCAACATACACCAAGGAAAAAGACCAAGAAAAAATGGTATAAGTAAGTCTTAAGATGTTTCTGGGAAGACAGAAGTAACAAACATACATCGGTAGAAGGATATCTCAGGGGTACATATGCATGAGTACACGGGCCTCTCCACATAGAAGGTGTGCACATAGAGAGAGGTAGAACAATGACTAATTCATTGCCAACTCTTTGTTATCGCTCTCTAGTACTATGCTATTTATGAAGTCTAAATTATCTATTATTTCCTAAAGCTCGCATGAGATTTGTTCTTGACTCATTTTTATATCAATAACATTTAGCATAACAATACTCAGGAGTTATTAATCACTGTAAAGACAACATTGGGAGATGCTTCGCCTGATAGAATAAAATCTTGCTTAGGAATACAAAACCAGCATTTCCAATATGAAGAAAGTCACTTATTAAGCAAGGAGGCATGAAGTAATAGAGTTTTATATATGGCTTGTGGATTTTTAAAAATCTTACAGAATTCTAATTGATATACAATGAGAAAATGAATCAAATTAACAAAATATACTAAATGACATTTTAAAATATGAATAAAAATAATTATCAGTGCTAGGGAGTTATGGAATTATATGGAATTACATTATATGGAATAAAATGAGGCTTTAGCATAATACATGACATATTGTTTTGAATAATTATTCTTAGCTTGTTAGATATTAAAGGAATTATGTTAATTAATTATATTGGTTTTAACATCTGATTTAAATTAATTGTTACAGGGATGCCTGGATGGCTCAGTTAGTTAAGCATCTGCTTTTAGCTCAGGTTATGACCCCAGGTTACTCAGGTGTTGGGCTCCCCATTTAGTGGGGAGCCTGCTCCTATCTCCCCCTCTGTTCCGCCATGCTTGTGCTCTATCCCTCTCTCTCAAATAAATAAATAAAATCTTTAAAAAAATACATTGTTATGAATTCTCTATAAGGTTAGTATTATCACATACATTTTATAAATAAGAAACTTGATCCTCAGAAGTTTACACAGGCTGCTCAGTTTTAACTCAAGCTTATATAAATGGAGCGCTTATGCCCTTCCTGCTAATTTATAGTTTCTCTATGTAAGTCACTATGATATTCCCAATAAGGTCTACATCTTTCTTTTGAAATTAATTTTTCAGCTGTAGTGACACTGAAATCTGTTGCTTTGTTCCAACTGCTCAAACACCCTTGCAGTCTTCGATGCTGACTGGGTCTCTTCTTCTTCTTCTTCTTTTAAAGATTTTATTGATTTATTTGACAGAGAGAGAGATCACAGGCAGGTAGAGAGAGAGGGGGAAACAGGCTCCCCACTGAGCAGACAGCCCCATGTGGTGCTCCATCCCAGGACCCTGAGCTCATAACCTGAGCCGCAGGCAGAGGCTTAACCCACTGAACCACCCAGGCACCAGATGACTGGGTCTTTTTTAAATATAAGCATCTCACAAAATTTTACCCTAAGAAGCCTCTTTGTTTTCCCCTCCCTTGTCCATCTTAACAACTCCAGCAGGTTTAAATATCAGCTTTCTTTGCTAATTTCCCAAACCTTAAGCTTAAACCCTAAGCTTTAAGCTCCAGAAATAAATTTTCAATTATCTGTGCCATCTCTCCCACTGACTGACTCAGCCGGGGTCACATCCACACCTTCAACACTTGCCTGTGACTGACAGCACCACACAGTGGGCTCAAGGGCACCTTCTCAAGGTTCTACTCTGTAGACCTAATAATGTCACATGGAAAACTCCTCTCCATCATTTCCAACTTTTTTTTTTTTAAGATTTTATTTGAGAGAGAGAGTGCGTGCACAAGAGCAGGAGAGCCGGAGAGCAAGGGCAAGGTGTGGGGGGTTAGTGGGGGGAGAGTGAAGGGAGAAGCAGGCTTCCTGCTGAGCAAGGAGCCCCATGAGGGGCTCGATCCCAGGGTCCTAGGATCATGACCTGAACTGAAGGCAGGTGCTTAACCGACTGAGCCACCCAGGTGCCCCCATTTCTGACCCTTTTTCCTGCTCTATTAACACTCTCTTTTCCATAGCACAAAACACTTTGTAACTTACTCTGTAATTTACATTTTAAAACATTATATTTTTACTATATAACCACTAGAAGAAGAGGGACCTGTTGTTCACTCCTCTATTCCAAATGCCTAACATTACCTCTGACACATAGTAGGCACACAAAAAAGTATTAGTTGGATGAGTGAATAAATGGCTTCCAAGAGTCTGCTGCCTGTAAGTGAGGCAGAAGTTTTCAAAGCAGAGTTGCTGAGAAGAAAAGTCACACATACCCAGTCACATGGGCTAGAGAGCCCCACATCAACTCCTTTCTTGACATGTCCCTATGGATGTCTGCTCAGATCCTATTATCTACTTAACGTAAAGCAATAGTATTTGTTTTACGTGCTCTTTGACATCCTGCGTGGTCTGACCCCTACCCACCCCTCTGAGCCTTGTTTCATGATATTTTTCAATTTGTTTACTATACTCTGCCTTTACTACCTCAGGGCCTTCAAATCCATTCTTTACTTTGCATTGCAACATCATTCCCCATGTCTATGCCTTCATACAGTTTAGCAATTAACCTTAACCATCAGTAACTCAAAGAGCCTCTCCTCCCCACTATAATTAATGTGGCACCTGCTGCATGCTGACCCACTCCTCTCTATCAGACACATTTACACATACGAGCATTTGTGCATGCACACACACACACATGCACATACACTTTTTTGGTTTTTCTTTTTATGGTCCCCCACACTAGAATTTAAGCTCAGTGAATGCACAGATCCATATTTCTGATGACCACTAGTATCTAGCATATAGTGAGCATCCAATATTTTTTTAATGAAAGGAGAGATGGATGGATAAGTGAAGGAATAAGAAGATAATTATATGAATAGTTTTAATTTAATGACTTTTTGTCCCTCTTTGACACATTTTTTATCTCTTCCATTATTCTCATATGCATTTGGTAAATTCTACTATGCAAACTCGGCTTTGTCTCCCATACATTCTCCCCTTTTCCCCTGTTGCTATTCTAGTTATGCTATTCTCGGCTCTCCACAAGATCACTCAATGTATTGTTAGCTGGTCTCTTAGCTCTGTATTTATTTATTTCATTGGCACAATACTACCAAAGCAATAAGCCTGGAGACCTACCTTATTCACATCACTCTTTGAATCAAAATTGTACAGTGGTTCATTATTGACTCAAAAATCATGGCAGAACACCATGTTATTTAAAGTTCTCTAGTCTCAGTTCATTTTACATTACCTATCCTGTCCCCTTCTAGGTGTGCCATGACTCCAAATATCACAGAACGTGCTATGTGGCTTTACACTGCAGCTCCTGGCTTAGAGCTATGCCATTCAATGTATACAACAATATCCTTTGGTTGCCAGTGATAAAAAACAAAGTTTCAAGATAATAAGTTCCTTTCTGAAATCTCACAGGTAATAAGTAATCCCTCAGGATTCAAAACCAGATATATTTGACTTCAAAGAACAACTTTATAACATCTACACCATGATGGGTTATCTGCCCACCTCTCAAATGCCTACCTATCCTTCAATTACTTGTTCCAGTAACATTTTTCAGGTAGTTTTCCAGTCTTGGAGATAATACCAAATACTTGTCTACTACCTGCTGGTTTAGAGCTAAGGAATCATACTTGCCCTTCTTCCCCGGAGAACTGTGCTCAACTGACTGCAGCAGCCTCGCTGGGAAGTTAGAGCCCAAAGGTCAACCAATGACTGATGGAGCATATAAAACAGGACCCCTCCCTGCTGTGGAATTTATGTTCCAAAGCACATCCCCGGTGGCTCAAGACAAAAATGAGAGTTTCCATGAAACATAGTCTTTCTGGTATCTTTCCCTTTATCTCTCCATCTTTTACAGGTTTCTCCTGAACGACACTCCCCTCATAAATAATCTTTACAAGAATTCCTGTCTCAGGCCTTCCTAAGACCCCTCCAACAGGCAGTTCTAAAAATTGCTGCCAGAATCCTTCTTTAAGATGAAAATTATGTTACATATACTGTGGTTATGTTATTTATTAACATCACGGACCTTTTTTATAAAATTAATTTTGCAACTTTTCTGTAGGTCCAGAATTAGTTAAAAATAGAAAAGTTAAAAAGACAGTTAAGGTTCTTTTAAAAATGAAAATAGTATTTGAGCATCTTATGCCACTTGCCTCTTCAGTTGCCTCCCGTGTCTCCCCTTAAAGCTAGAATAAAATTCATTCCTTAACTGTCTGTTTGAGGTCCTAGATGATCTATACCTGGGCACCTGGGCAACCTCATTTCCAACATTTTCCTGAGTTGCTCATATGTTCCTAGGCATACTAACATCCCTGCTGTTTTTGACATATGCCAAGCTCACTCCTAACTCATAACATGCTGTTCTTTCTGTTTGGAATATGCTTACATATTCATATAGCTTCCTACCTCTATGATGTTCTTTTCTCAAATATCACCTTTGAGATGACTTTTTTGATAATCCTATTCATAATTCTACTCCCCCCCCCATAGTCCTCATTCTTTTTCACATAGCACTTATTAGTATCTGGCATGATTTATATTAAATATTCCATTCTCTGGAGGAAGGTAAGTTTCATGACAGTTGGTAATCTCTTCACAAGGGTTAGAACTTGTCTTCAGCATCTTGAACAATTTCTCACACTAGGTAGGTGCTCAATTGATACTTGTTAAATCAGTGACTGGAGACACACTTATGTAAATGAACTAATTCCCCAAAGACTGCTCCTTTCCATAAAGAGTAAAAACAATGTAGTTGAAGGAAAAATTCTATGGCACATTAACAGTTAATAAGAATATAGCTGCCAAATATAAATAAAATTGCAACTACATAAGATACTATAAAGCACAATTATTAAGTAATATGTACTTTAGACATGTATTCTCTCCTTTGGGGTATAGTGCCAAGGGACGTTGTGTATGGGATGAACAGGAAGGAGCCTTGAGGCTCCTTTAGTTCTGGAAATGTTTCATTGAAGAAGTGTTAAACTTAGACCTTATAAGGTGAGTAAGAACCATCTGGGTGCACAGAAGTCAGAAGCACATTCTAGATGGGGAGCCTGGGAGACAAATGCAATGGGAGAAAAACAGGCAAGTAGAACAAAGCACACAGGCTCCTGAGCAGTTGTGGGAATATAGGTAGTTTGGAGTGGTAGCTTAGATGACATGGCTGGGAGGGATATTAAAGCCTGATTAAAAAGAGCTGTGAATGAAAGGGCAAGGAATCATAATGTCTGCCTTTTACAGAAATTATTTGTTTTCCCACCTCTTTGCCCATTTAGGTTTTTTTGTTTTTTGTTTTTTTTTTTGCCCATTTAGTTTCTGATCCTCTAGGAATATTATCATCTGTCCCAGCATCATTAACATATATCAGTAAAAAATACCCTAATACATTATAAACTGTCAAAATCCCACATATGTGAAATCCTACAAATGGCCTTGCAACTTAGGCAATTTTCAAATAATATCCCCATAATATCACTGGCAATATGATAAGGCCTTGACTTTCAAGTTGGAAAAATACAACATGAAATGTTAATGACCTTCATAAAGTGATACTATAAATTATTTTATCTGCTTATAAAAATGATTATATTGCCAACAAACCTGGAAAGAATTGTAACACTAATATGCTGAACATATTGCTGCACATTCTAGACTGTGTCAGAAATACATCATACCTGTGGGTCTTTGCAGATTCTTTTGTACTAAAATCCTTCTCAGAGTACCGTCCATGGCTGCTTCTTCTATGTGGGAGTGGTCCCCAATGACAGTCCAGTACATCATCCTGACGAGACAAGTCAAATGGATTAGCTTGCAGCTAACTCAGCTCTGCTCCTCAAAACAGTTTTCCTTCAGACCATGTGCATCAGAACCACCCCTGAGTCCCTGAAAATGCAGACTCCTGGACTCAACTCTAAACCTACAGACAGGGAATGTCCAATAAGAGCAGATGATTAGGACTTTTATTTAACATTTCTCTATTTTCCTTTTAGGTCACTGCCTGTAAATGAAAAAAGTAAAAGAGTAAAAAAAAGAACAATTCAAGCAAAGGAAAGGAAATATTTGTGTTAAAATTGTTTAAATTTGTTCATGTGTACACCTTCATCTTTTATTATCACAAATGGCCAAAATACTAATAATCCATACTTCATACGTTCAATATTATAGTTAATGTCTTGAAAATTCAATCTTAGGTTAACCATATTGGTTATGTGTTTATTGAAATGTCCACATAAGACACACACACACACACATTCATACATAGAATATATCATGCAGCAGGCTTTCAGGAAAACATGTATTTTGTGCCATGATTTGGTGTGAAAAGCTCATGCTCTTGTACAGAAGTAGAGGAAATTTTAGAAACCTTGTGAATCTATTATATGTTAAACATTTATTATAGAAGGAAAACTACAGAGAAGAGGTGGGAAAACAATCTCTAAAAATGATATGTGTATCAAGAAATATAAATAGTCAACTTGTTAACCTACCCTCTTTTAGGATTTACGGCGATAGCATAGGGTTCTCCAGCCATGTTTGTTAAGAGTCTGGTGCAGTTGGGGCCATTCAGCTGTCCTACATTGATAGAGTACCTCAGACTGGTCCAGTGAGTGGTGTAGTAACTGAACCAGTGCATTCTAGAATGATCAGTCCAATAAATATTTCCAGCAACCCAGTCAACTGCAATGTCCCTGGGCCTTTTAAATTCAGGACACTGAAAGAAAACAAAACAACACCACAGTATTTTCAAAAGCAAAGTGGTGGAGGGGAGGTCTGTATACATTAATATTGTATGGGAATAATATCAACATGGTCAGGTGTTTTATATAGGTTTTAAAAATATCTAAAATGTTCCGTTTTATTCTTAATTTTTATAGATATTATAATTTCCACAAATCTTAAATTTTTTTTTAATTTTTTTTTAAGATTTTATTTTATTTATTTGAGAGAGAGAGACAGTGAGAGAAAGCATGAGCGAGGAGAAGGTCAGAGGGAGAAGCAGACTCCCCATGGAGCTGGGAGCCTGATGTGGGACTCGATCCCGGGACTCCAGGATCACGCCCTGAGCCGGAGGCAGTCGTTTAACCAACTGCGCCACCCAGGCGTCCCAAATTTCCACAAATCTTAATTGCAATATTCATGGGAGTTTAACCTATCACTCCTTTTGTATAAACACCATCCTGTTAGACTATTTCTAGAATTGTAGACAGTTCACCTGTGACTTCTCCCAGTCAGGACTCTTCTGATACTAACCATAATTGTGATGTCTAACAAAATAGAATAGTTTAAGAAATCCATATAAATAGCATCATACTGTTCTATTTCTGACTTCTTTTATTCAACATTGTATCTATAAAATTCATTCATACTGTTGTATATGTCAGTTACTAATATTATTTTATGATGGGTAGTATTTCATTTTATGAATATGCTAACAGTTTTTTCACCATTTTACTGATGATATCTATTTGGATTATTTATAACGTTAGGCCACTGAACTGAAGCCATGAATATTCTTGTACATGCATTTTGGTGGACATAAAAATTCATTTCTGTTGAGTATTTAACAAGGAATAGAATTGGTGAGTCTTAAGGTATACATATACTTAGCTTGGGTAGATACTGCTAGTATTTTTTTTTTCAAAAAGTTTTTTACCAATATACACTCTTTTAAGCAATTTAAGGAAGTTCCAGTTTTTCTGCATTCTCACCATATATAATTTGATTTAAAAATTGAAAAAAATATTAGTAAATGTGAACTCATTTAGAAAGGTACTGTACTTAAACATATTTTAAGGAAAGTTACAATATATCTCAGTTACAATAAATTAAAGTTACAATATATTAAATGCACAAGCTTGGATTTTCTGCTTTATATTGTATTATTGAGTTATTGTAAGACAGAAAAGTAAAGGAGTTCTTTGCAAATAGACAGTGAGGAAAATAACATACACTCTGTGCCCTTCAATTAACTTGGACAATTCAAGTAGGAACTAGTGTCATAATTAATTTGACATGGTCAGGTTTATTGTGCATAACCAAAAGTGAGAAAGGATACCCAGGGGTATTATATCATGAATGGAAACAATTATTTTAAGGTGATTATGACTAGACATGTGGTCAATGTGTAAGAGCATCATTAGGACCTGGCAACCAGTGGAAATATGGGTTTTTAACACATGATAGTTTCTTGAGTGAATTACTAGTGAACAAATTTTACTGAAAGGAAGAGGAACTGAACTCAAAAAAGAACATGAGATGCCAATAAACAAGAATTACAAGCCACTGCCTGCTGTGTGATTACTGGGATCTCAGGGAAGGAAAATGCGGCCTGAACTAAGCACAGAACCCATAGAAATTCCTAACAACTTTTATTATCAGTCCTTTCACATATTGATTTAAAAACTGAAATTATGAATAGTTACCTATTTCTCAACTCTAACAATAGGTACTATCCATCTACCCAGTGATAGTAGCTTAGTGATGTTTAACAAAAAGCACTCTGCAATACAATATGCTTTAGAAACACAATATAAATAATAGTCACAGGTGGGCAGAACATAAATATTTGTCCTAGCTAAACCACAAAATTATTTTCAAATGTTCCAGTATTTAAATTAACTGTAATTTTCCCCCTGATTTGGCAGTGTTTGAAAGTAAATATATGAACAAATGGCATGGACATGTCAGTGTAAGTCATAAATTTATAAATATGACAGATTATGGAGAAAATAACCATTATAAGCTGTTTAGAGTTATCATCTTCTAACACTAGTAAAGCAAACCCTCAACATGCAAAAAAATATGATATTGGTTATCTGGCATGAGCATGGAAAAATACCTAGTTTCCCTTTATCCGATGTAAATACACACACGATTTCTTATCCTAATAATATCCTTGCTAAAATAGGACAAATTCCATGCAAAGTTCCTCTTTTTGAATTTAGGATTTTCATTTTGTTTTACTCATTTAAAAAAAAAAGTCTGATTATCTTTCCATTCTATACTTCTACACATGGACTGTGGACAATTAAAAACCCAAATTCTTTATTTTCATAGAACATGCAGAAGATTGATTAAGTGATACTATGTCAAGTATGCAGGTTTGTGAAGATTCTACTAATGGCAAATTCTAGAAGTATAAATCAGATTTATGTCATATTACTAGGATAAAAAATACGGCTAAGGGGAAGGGAAAAATGTTACTTTCCAATGTGAAGCACAGAGATACCGATGGAGTCATTTAAATGTATACATTTATATTCTGGTTCCCTGATCAAGAGATCCCCAATGTCATTCCAGTATCAACTAAAGTAGTTAGAATATGGGGTAAAGGACACCACACCCGATAAATTCAACCTATGGACATAAATCCTCAGTGACAAGATGATTCTCAGAGAATAGTGGCATCAGGGTGAAGATGTTACCCGATGTTCATCTTCATCAATTTCACAACATACCGAATGCTCAATGATTCTCAACAATGAAGAGAAAAGAACTGAACAGAAAAAGCAATAACAAGAAAGCAACAGGATGCTCCTATTTTCAAGGAAACTAAGACCGAAATCATATCACCCTTTATATCATATCAAATCACCGTTTATAGGGGCCCCTGGGTGGCTCAGTGGGTTAAGCCTCTGTCTTTGGCTCAGGTCATGGTCTCAGGGTCCTGGGATCGAGCTCTGCATAGGGCTTTCTGCTCAGAAACAGGGAGCCTGTTTCCCCCTCTTCCTCTGCCTGCCTCTCTGTCTACTTGTAATCTCTCTTTCCATCACTGTGTCAAATAAATAAATAAAATATATTTTTTAAAATATATTTTTTTAAAAATCACCCCTTATATTGGGCTCCATAGGAATGAAATAATACCCCCCCTTCTGCCCACAGCTTGACCAGGATTGTGAATAGTATTAGCCATATAAAAGGGACTCTAGTAGTAAATGGATGTTGGCTGGAGAGTGGAAGGTAGAAATTCCTGTCAGATCTTGATACGATAAAAAGAGAATTTATGGAGAGGTTCAAAATCAAACGAGTACAAAAGGGCAAAGTAAAAGTAAACTGAGGTTCTGGGGCGTGGAATGGAGTCTGACATGGGACAATAGAAATGGGAAAGCTAAGCCATTTGCTTCCAAAGAGGTGAAAAACAAAACAAAACAAACATCAGATTCAAAAGAAAAAGAAAATATAAAACTCTTATTGCCCTTTTGGCTAGCTTACTAGACAGATCGGCCTATGAACTAGAGGCACTAATGAAATATGTCGTGTTGAAGAGACTATAGAGGCAAGTGGTTACCCTGACAACAAAAGATGTTACTCATATTATTGCACAAAGTGGAAGACACATTTTGACTGCTTTCTCCAGACAGATGATTTCTTTCCTAATAAGCTCTCTAAATACACAGCCAAAGTTTTGAGGCCTGAGGCATTCTTCCTTGTGGAGATATATTAGTCCAATGAATGAAACACTTAAATCTTACAGAAAAATTGGCAGCTTGATTGTAACAAAATTAGAGGTTACTACTTTAAACTACTAATCCTTTACAACTGTGGATTGCAAGGTATCAGTCACAATTCCAGCTTCAGGAAACTAAAGATATAAGTCACTGGAGACATTTGATTTAAATTAAGGAAAGAGGAAAACCTATGAAGTGGGACTTCAAGCATTTGAACCATGGAAATACTGCCATCTTTCTAAAAAAAAATTCCTATAGTTAACAATATACTTTAGGAAAATACAGTTAACATGAGGGTAGATTGAAGTAGTCACATATTTTATCTATGTTATTTTTGCATCTAAGAAGAGAAAATTTGGTTTATATTACTAAAGTTAATTATCCTATAATGTAATACTATTAAAAAAAGATGTGAAGCCACTCTAAAGATATGTGTGTGTGTGTGTGTGTGTGTGTGTGTGTGTTTCATTTCACTAACTGAAAAAGCTATTTACACTCTTGGCCCATAATTTATCAATCAGATTAAATTCTCACAAACCAGGAAATAGAAGTAAAATAATGACTATGCAAATTCTGAACATTACTAAATTATATGACTTAATATTATAAGATATGTAGATATATATTATTTCAATCTAGAAGCTCATACAGCAATGGGGAAATCCAAAAAAAGTGAAGAAAAAGTTACACTTGGAACTAGAATCTATAAGAGTTCCTAAAACACTTCAGGAAGGAAATTTCTGCTTTCTACCTACAATTTATTCTGAAGCACAGGTTATTTCAATCTGGGTAATTTTAAACCTCTATTTATCTACCTTAAGACCATGTCTACCTGGCACAAACTCTTCTTGGAGGAGGGGCGCTTGGGTGGCTTGGTGGGTTAAAGCCTCAGCCTTTGGCTCAGGTCATGATCCCAGGATCCTGGGATCAGGCCCCACATCGGGCTCTCTGCTCGGCGGGGAGCCTGCTTCCCCCTCTCTCTGCCTGCCTCTCTGCCTACTTGTGATCTCTTTCTGTCAAATAAATAAATGAAATCTTTTTAAAAGGGGCGCCTGGGTGGCTCAGTGGGTTAAAGCCTCTGCCTTCGGCTCAGGTCATGATCCCAGGTCGTGGGATCGAGCCCCGCATCAGGTTCTCTGCTCATCTGGAGGCCTGCTTCCTCCTCTCTTCTCTGCCTATTTGTGATCTCTGTCAAATAAACAAATAAAATCTTAAAAAAAAACAAAAAAAAAAACCCAAAACTCTTCTTGGGAGGAAAAGAAACTATATAATTCTTGGACAATTTCCAAAAAAGACCACATTTATCTTTGGATTATAGACTCAAATTTGAATGTGACTTTATTTATTTATTTATTTATTTATTTATTTTTTAGCACACTTAGTGTTCTTTAAACTTATTCATCTCTTACCACTCCCCCCCAACAAGAAAAGAGCAAAACTGGCTATGAAAACCTTCTTCACACTATCAGGTAAAAAAAATATGGAAGATTTAAAAGCATATTAAATTTGGAAGCAGAAACATGGTATAAAACCCAATTCTAGTTTCTTCGTAAATTATGTGATGTATAAATAAAGGCTTTGGATTAGATTATCTGTAAAATTTTTCAGACTCTAAACATTAAATGATATAACAGTTTAAAATATTAACCATTCTATTAACCTGCATTTTACATAGCTTTAAGTATGTATCTAATGTTAACAGTGAATTTTCATGCATTAGTATGTGAAAAATTTGTTGGTACTTATGGGAGCAATTTTGATATCATCCTCTATGTGAGTGACCTAGAATTAAGGAATAAAGGTGTCTTCTGGCATTTACAATTTAAAAAAAGCATAACACTTGAGATGGAAGCAGAGCTATCTGAAAGCAGAGATTGCAAAATGGTAGATTGAGGACTAAATTTAAGTTCAAGTAAATAAAACTTTTAGGTATATTTTAAGTTTAATCTTAAGATATAACCTTAAATCAAGTTTTTTTTTTTTTTAGCATTTACTAAGTATTCATTGAACATTATATCAAAAACCAACAATGTAAAGAAAAAAAAGGACAAGTTTTTTTTTCTTAAAAATTAAGGATATAGGGGTGCCTGGGTGGCTCAGTGGGTTAAAGCCTCTGCCTTCAGTTCAGGTCATGATCCCAGGGTTCTGGGATCAAGCCCCACATTGGGCTCTCTGCTCAGCAGGGAGCCTGCTTCCTCCTCTCTCTCTGCCTGCTTCTCTGCCTATTGTGATCTGTCAAATAAATAAATAAATAAAATCTTTAAGAATTAAGGATATATAAGATAGTATATAAAAATCAGGGCAACATTCCAGAATAACAGAGTCAATCAGCTGTTGCCTCCTGATTTAATGGAACAAGAGGCATATGACCTCTTACCTGGGTCCCTAGTGTTATGTCAATCACTCATTTATTTTACCCATATAGCTGGTTTGCAGCCCTTGCCTTAAAGAGACAAAAGAAGTTGAACTTATTGGACAAATCATGTATCAGTAAAAAAGAGAGTTAAGATAGCAATAAACACATAGAAAAAGAATCACAGAAGCAAATATTGATACTGTCTCCAAAATCATTAAGTAAGCATCTTGTGGATGAACAGAAATATTCAGTATATGTAGGATATAGCTCTTTATGTACAAATTTGGCTCCTATGAAGAACTTTTGTATAAAGAACTTACACAGCTCAACACTAAAATGCCAAATAGTTCAATTAAAATTTGGGCAGAGGACATGGAAAGACAGGTTTTCAAAGAAGCCATACAGATGACCAATAGACACATGAAAAGATGCACGAATCATTAGGAAAATGCAAATCAAAATCACAATATCACCTCATGCCAGTGAGAATGGCTAAGCTCAAAAACACTAGAAACAACAAATGTTGGTAAGGATGTGGAAAAAAGGAACCCTCTTGCACTGTTGGTGGGAATTCAAATTGGTATAGCCACTATGGAAAACAGTATAGAGGTTCCCCCCAAAATTAAAAATAGAATCACCATATGATCCAGTAATTCCACTAGTGTGCATTTACTGAAATAAAACTAAAACACTAATTCAAAAATGCATCCCTATGTTTACTGTGGCATTATTACAATAACCAAGATATGGAAGCAACCTGAGTGTCCATCCATAGATGAATGGAAAAAGATGTGGTGTATATACACAATGGAATATTACTCAGATATAAAAAAAGATTTTGCAACAATGTGGATTGACCTAGAGGATATAATGGTAAGTGAAAGGAGTCAGAAAAAAAAATACCATAGGATTTCCACTCAAATGTAAAACTTAAGAAACAAAACAATTGAGCAAAGAGAAGAGATGAAAAAAACCCAAGTCTTAAACATAGAAAACAAAGTAGTGGTTGCTAAAGTGGGTAGGGGGGATTGGTGAAATAGGTGAAGAGGATTAAGAGTTTACTTATCACGTGATGAGCTCTGACTAATGTATAGAATTGTTGAATCATTCATTATATTGTACACCTAAAACTTATATAACACTCTATGTTATATACTTGAATAAATACATTGGGCTCTTGTAATTCAATGTAGCTCCTACATCAAACATATTCAGATTGTAAGTGTGTGTGTGTGTGTGTGTGTGTGTAAATAATACATAATGCTGAGTTTCATACATCACTTTCTGGCTAGCTTCATTAAAATTAGTTTCCTACTGTCTTATTATTCCCTACCATTCCAGTTCCCAGATCCAAACAGAACATGGAATAATCATTAAGGCACCTTGAAGGAATTTCCTAGCCATTCAACTGACATTCTTTAGATGACAGTCAATCTTTCTGGGGCCTGTCTCTTCAAAAAGTAACAGTTCAATTTTGAAAGACTCACAAAAAGAAAAGTTTATGTAGGCTAAGATCTATAATGTCTAAGCAAGACCAATGTTAATTACTGCAATGATAATGAAAACAATGTCTTCTGAATAAAGGAGCTTCTGTTTACCAGGATAATTAAGAAAGGCAAGGGAAAGAGCATGCTTGAAGATTCTGAAATGAAGTTGCATTACTGGAAATTAAATATGGTATATTTAATGGTAGGAAAAAATGAGTGTTGGTGGGTATATATGTATATGTTCATAGGTGTGTAAGGCAATGGGAAGGGTGTGGTATAAGATGAGATGCAATATCATAGAGAGGCTTATAAACCAATGAGTATTCAATGAAAATCCATTGAGAAGATTTAAGTGAGAGAGATATGATGATTATATTAATATTTTAAAATTATTTTGGCTATAATGAGAAGAATGGCTTAGGACTGGGGATGAGAAGTAGATACAGGATAATCAAAGGAGACTTACTCAATGGATTTCAGAAATGAAAATGTGGAATTGTAATCTAAGTTTTAATGAGACAAAAGTGGATAAAAATGGGATATATCTGGAGATAAAAATATTTGATCTTGTGATGAATTGAATACTAAGGATGAGAAGAATAAATTGTAAAGTATAACTTTCAAGATCAATATACTATTGTCATGTATACCAAAGATTTTCAATTAATTAATTGTTGCCAAATATTTTCAATTAATTCATTGTTTTTAACTCTTTAAAATATTATGTACCTACTT
This sequence comes from Neogale vison, assembly GCF_020171115.1. Classification (NCBI taxonomy): domain Eukaryota; kingdom Metazoa; phylum Chordata; class Mammalia; order Carnivora; family Mustelidae; genus Neogale; species Neogale vison. Next base: position 90,877,902 of record NC_058093.1, on the reverse strand, counting down.
CATGACAGATACTATTCTAGATGTTAGGATTACATATAGTAATGGCCTAAACAGCAAAAATAACTGCCATCAAAATTTACTTACAGCAAAGAAATTTACAGAGTAGCTAGTAAGCATAATAGGTAAGTACATCATATAGCAATTTAACAAAGATATGCACTGTGAGAGTGAAAAAAAAAAAGAGTATTGTGTTGAGGATCCAGGGTGGGAGTGGGACAGTAGATTGCAATTATCAATATATTATGCATTCAGTAGATGGAATTTGAGCAAATTCTTGAAGAAATTTAGAAATTGAGCCATACAGGATATCCAACCTGAGAACATTTAGGCCAAGAGAACATTTCAGGAAAGACCTTACATTAATAGGTACTGATGGGTTTTACAAATACCAAAGCATCCCTGGAGAAGAGTAGGGAGAAATTAATAGGAGATGAAGTCAGAGAGGAGACCAGATCTTTTAAACCCTTGCAAGACATGAGAAATTTGTCTTTTTTAATGGGGAACCACTAAATATCTTTGATCAGAGATGTCTTGTGATCTAATTTATGTCATAGAAGATGTATTCTGGCAATTGTGCAGTGATGAAGAAAGTAGGAAGACCAGTTAGAAGGCTACTGCACTAAATCAGAAGAAAAATGATGGTGGTTCAAAAGTAGGTACTTGGGGCGCCTGGTTGGCTCAGTGGGTTGAGCCGCTGCCTTTGGCTCAGGTCATGATCTCAGGGTCCTGGGATCGAGTCCTGCATCGGGCTCTCTGCTCAGCAGGGAGCCTGCTTCCCTTCCTCTCTCTCTGCCTGCCTCTCTGCTTACTTGTGATCTCTCTCTGTCAAATGAATAAATAAAATATATATATATATAAAAAAAGTAGGTACTTAAGGTCAAACTGATGTAAGGTAGTTAGCTCCTAGAATATGTTGAAGGTACATTCAACAAGATAGCCTGATTTGAAAGAAGAAGGACCAATAGTAACGCGAAGATTCTTTAAAACATTTATTTATTTATTTGGGGGGTGAAGGGCGGAGGGAGAGAAAATCCTGAAGCAGATTCTCTGCTGAGTGCAGAAGCGCCATGCGGGGCTCAATCTTACACCCTGAGATCATGACCTGAACCAAAACCAAGACTCAACCATTTAACCCACTGAGTCACTTGGGCTCCTTGTAAGTCCAAGCTGTTTACTTTGAGCAAATTTAATTTATCATTAAATGAGACTGAGAAAGTAGATTTTGTCAATCAAGAGAAGTTTATTTTTAGGCATGCTACTTTAGGAATATTTTTTTCTTTTTTTTCTTTAATTTTATTTATTTATTTGTCAGAGAGAGAGGGAGAGAGAACGAGCACAGGCAGACAGAGAGGCAGGCAGAGGCAGAGGGAGAAGCAGGCTCCCTGCTAAGCAAGGAGCCCGATGTGGGACTCTATCCCAGGATGCTGGGATCATGACCTGAGCCTAAGGCAGCTGCTTAACCAACTGAGCCACCCAGGCATCCCTTTTAGGAACATTTTTAAAACTACTCTAACTCCCTATTCCTGGGGAGTCTACTTAAAGATTCTCTCCCTCCCCCTACTCAAGTGCATTCTCTGTCTCTAAAATAAATAAATAAATCTTTAAAAACTCCAAAAGAAAAATCAAAGTAAGCAGTTGAACAGAGCCTGATAGCAATTTGGTAGTTGTTAGCATGCAGGTACATGTTAAACCATTAAACTATGTAAACTTTATAAGAAAGTAAGAAAAGGTAGAAAAAAGAGGATCATGGTCAGGGCCTACATGCATTCTAATATTCAGAGGGAAGGAGAAAGGATGAAGTAAAAAAGACTCAGGTGTGAGAGAAAGCAAGAGACCAATAAAAGAATAACTATATCGGTGATTCATCTTAGAATCATTTTCTATTTCAGAGTTATTATTACATAAAATGATGTAACAGACACAAAAGATCTACTTAAAGTTTGTTTGGAAAGACTGATATTACTATGTAGAAAACAGTATCTCAACTTTTGATATTTCAGTCAGGATCATTCCTTGTTATATGGAACTAGCCTATTATTGTAGAGTTCTAAGCAGCCTCATTGGCCTCTACTCTACTCACCAAAGATTAGCAGCACACCTCAGATGTGGCAATAAAAATATCTCCAGGCATTGCCAAATGTCCCCTGCAGTGGGGCGTCATTCTCAGCTGAGGACCACTGACGTAGAACCACTGAGTGTTCTCTGATGTCTGCTTCCTCTGCAACTTTCAGCATTTATTAAGGTCCTTAACTAATATGTCACAAAACTTACCGAACACCTCCTTGTCCTCATTTACTCGATCTTTTGGTAGTGCTAGAAATATAAGCTCAATCTCTTTCTCAAAATAGTCTCCTATCTTAGTTTCTGTGACACTACAATTTCTTCTATTCTCCTAATGGACTTCCCACTCACTGTTGTCATTTTAATCTGGCTTCAGAGCTTGGTTCCAGTGCTTCTTTATGTCACCTGTACTCTCTTCTTGCTAATCTAGTCAGACTTCATGGTTCTAGACATCTCTCTATTCTTCTATTCCTTAAAACCTCTAATCCAGAGACCAAGATCAAGCCTTGAATACACCATTGACTATTTGACAACTCACTTGGATTTCTTACAACCCCTCACTTGGATCTCATTTACCATGACCGAAACTGAACCCAGAATTTATTATTTTCCCTATTCATCAAGTTGTAAAATCTAGGTCTTAGGTCCTTCCTATTCTCCTATTTTTTACATCCATTCTATTTGCAAACTTTGTTAAACTTCTACTCTCTCCATCCCATTTCACTGAGACTATAACATTGTAACCTCCACTATTTTTGCACCAACTTGGAGCACAATCCTCCTATGTGATCTCTTTCTGTTTCAGATTTTCTCCCACCAAATCCATTCTCTACATAAATGTAAAGTAGCTGTCTTATACATAAATAACATTTCTTTCTCTTTATCTTTTAGGTCTTTGCTCAAATCTCTTTAAATGGGCCTTTATGGATCATCCTATTCAAAGAAGTCTTAACAACATCTGAGTTTTTCTTTCTTGGTCCATTATGTATTACCTTCAATATAATTTTCAAAATTGGAATTTTTGGTATTTATTTATTTATGAGTTTACTTGACTTTGTCTTTGTTCCCCAGAATATAAGCATCATAAGAATAAGATTCTGTTATCATTTTGTATCCTAGGAACACAACACTAAACCTAACAAACAGAATTTCTTAAATAAAGCTTTGGGTATGAATGAGAAACTTGACTGGTTCACCTTAAAATGCTGTTAAATATGTTCAATAATATCCTCAGGATTATTAATTGTGGAATCTTATGTTTTATGTAGTCCTACAAGATCTAAACTTTAAATATTGATCACAACTGTTACAGAACCATTTAACTCCAATCAACATATATTGTTGAATGCCTGTCTTATGCAATCAGCAATGATCAAGTCACAAAATGGCAATAACTTAATGATTTGATAGTTTTATATTTTTTTCCAAAGAAATCAGAATAAATGATTTTTGTTGTTAAATGGTTTGAATAAACTCAGATGGTTTGAAAAGTATTCTTGACAAGTAAGTGTAGATAATTTCAAGGTAAAGTTATAAAGATTACCATAAATTTATAAAAATAAATTAAAAAATGGAAAAAGAAACGATCAATTTCTACTAGTTTCCAAAATCCTAAAACAAGACTTTGTTTTTGACAAAACTTGTGACACACATATACACACATAAACTTATTTGTGAGCACACCTGCATACCTCTGCACTTGTGTGTGTGTGCATGTATGTGTGTGTATGTGTGTATATGTGATGTACACACAAACCCATATATGGAGGTTTGTGGTTTATAGCTAGGACCCCAATTAAAGATGGAAACCTATTAAATAAAACTTAGCTGGATATTTCTTAAAAGCTTTCAGGGAAAAATAATTGCCTAATCAACTTATTGAAGAAAAGATATGATTATTAATGAATAAAACTATAAGCATGTTTATTCTGAAACCCTCTTTTGCATAATAGAGAATATGACAAAAACGGTATCTCATTTTCACTTCTTAAAATTAGGTAGATCAGATAAACCATTTGTTTTGTTCTGGAATATTTAGCTCTTTAATGGTAAAAATCTAATCTGTATTTTTAAAATCATTTGCATTTCTCCAAGCGTTGACCTATTTTATGGTGCTTGTCATCATGTACTTTGCTGTACAGCATTTCATACTAGAAATGATAAATTGCCAGAAAGTATGTACAATTGTTATATAATGCTATCATATTCTGTTCTGACTACTAAAATTCAAATTCAGACGTTCCATTATGCTTTACATATAGATTGAATCATGTCAGCCTTTTAAGTTTTAAATTATTTAATTTTCTTAAAGGAAAAAAAAATTATCCATTCTGTATAGCCCAGCGGACTAGAAAATTATAAGCATTTCTATCTATAAATAACTTAGACTGTATTTGAAATTTAAATTTATAATCATAATTAGTATTCAAGCCATTTTCACAGATTACAGAAGAGTATTCCCTTCACGACTTCCAAAAAAAATCATATTGAAGATTACCTTCCTTTGGAATGGACTTCAGTTAACATTTAGTTGTCTGAGTAATATTCTTCTGATTTCTGATACAACATATTTTCTACACTTTACTGAGATGGAAATATGCCAATATTTTCAGTTTCTCTGAACATGCTTTTAAGACATCCTATTATCCCATGGCTAACTTCTTCCATTTGGTTCACTGATAATGGGGATTTAACTAAAGTACCCATAGTTTGATTTTTGTATTTTTCTTTCTTTCACCTCTTGGTTCAGAAATGGAAACCAATGTTCCATATTCAGCTCAGGGAAAAATCTTTGAGTTTCATTTTCCCCCGGGTGGGGAATTCACAAGTCAGTATCATTTACTATTTGTGTTGTTGGGGTTAATGTAGAGCATGAAATCAGCCATAATATCTGGCTTGCTAAAATGTTAACACAGAGGCTCCTGGGGGTGACAGAGGATTTAGGAGAAGGGTGTAAGCCTTTGGAACACCAAGCCTTGCATGATCACTCGGTAATTGGAATGTCACAGGGAGCTATCTTCCCCTAACCTTTCTTCGCTCAGACTGCTGGCTACCCTGTGATCTAAGAAATGTATGTATTGTCCCTTAGACTCTGTTTAGTAGAATGTGTAATGAGCATACTGTATCTTTTTTTTTTTTTTTTTTAGATTTTATTTATTTATTTGACAGAAACACAGCTAGAGAGGGAACCCAGCAGGGGGAGTGTGAGAAGGAGAAGTAGGCTTCTCACCCAATAGGGAGCCTGATGCAGGGCTCAATCCCAGAACCCTGGGATCATGACCTGAGCTGAAGACAGATGCTTAAGGACTAAGCCATCCAGTTCCCCCAAGCATTGTATCTTTCCTGTAAATAGATCCTTCCAGTTTCAGTAAAACCCCAGGTCAACATCCCCTGCTTGAGAAACAATGATAAGGATTTGTGATTATCCTGAAGGACCAATAAAAATGAGTGAAGAGCAAAGTGTCTTCATTTCTGAGTGAAGACCTCCTTGCTTTCTTCTCTCCTTTCACAGCAAAGTTTGGAGTAATCTTTCATCTGTTGGTACAGGCATTGCTGGCCATTCCTGGCATTGTGTTAAAACTGAGAAGATGCAATAGATTGTATGCTCATTAAACTACTGGATGACTAGCTGATGACTGATTAAAAAAAAAAAAAACAGATACCATACATTGCAGAGTAATTCATCAGGGTAAAGAAAAACATCAAATCTTTATCCATAGGCTGTATTTCAGAGGAATAAAAACAAATTTTCCAGGTAAACAACTAGATAGACATAAACTACATCACGCATCTTTTGGAAATCATATATATTTACTATCTGGAAGGGGCTTTAGAAATTTTCTACTACAATATGATAGTTGTTTTTGAGATAAGTAAGTTGAGACTCAGAGATGTAACTGTTCTTCCAAGTTAAAGTCTAAATTTGGTTACATTTTAGCTGCATGGCCATAAATGAGTCATTTACTCATTTAAGAATGCATATTAATTATTAAGAATGTAAGAATGGACTTATTCCAATATTTATCATATTGAGGAATCAGAATTACAAAAAGATTTAGGAAGCAAATAACTGCCCTTATCTGTATAGTCTTAAGTTTTGTTTTATTTTGTTTGCAATGCCTTGATTGGAACTTCTATGGAATGATGAGTGGCTAAGAACATGGTCCTAAAACTCATGGCTTAGAGGTTCCATTCTTATAATCTTGACATTTGATTAGCTATGATGGAATCTTAGAAACTGTACCCTAGTTTTACCCACTTTCTTCCTAGTGAATCCTGTCATTCATGACTAAGTCTGAAAAGAGATAGAAAAACAAAGTCTAGAAGATATAACATATGTAATCATTACCCTTACCTTGGCTAATTGAATTTAAATTAAAAAAAAAAAAAAGTCAAGACTTGGGGGGACAAGATGGCGGGGTACTAGGAAGAGGCGTCTTTTCAGCTGGTACCCCAAAGTGAGCTGATTACCTACCAAAGAACTCCAATCACCCATGAAATCAGCCTGAGATCAGAATTATACACGTCTGGATCTCTACAGGGGCAGAAGACGCCAGTGAGCAGGTAAAGCGGAAAGGGAATGGCGGACTGATATCAGAAGATAAACAAAAGGGGGAGGGAGCCACCAGAGGCGACCGGTGGGAAAGTAATATCCCAATACGAGCGAGAGTGCCCTGCGTCTGGGGACCAGCATTAACTTGGAGACTGGTTGAAAGCACTCCAAAAGAGCAAAGGATTGCGGGGGGAAATTGTGGGAATCGGGGCGGCTAGGGACAGGGGCTTAAGTCCCCGGTCCCAGACGGCCTCCCCAGCGCGGAGGCAGAGAGAGTGTGGCGGAGAAACCAGCTCCTGGTCCCTAAGCCGCCAGCGTGCCCCAGAGCGCGTGGGTTCCAGCTCCTGTGAGGGGATGGGAGCTGCGCCGGTCTGCAGAACACACGCTAGCCCTACCACAAAGCTTGAGATGCGCGCGCAGGTCCATCGAGCTCTCCTGGGTTACTAAGGCCTGGGGGCGCTTCTTGACCTGCGCCATTGTTTCAAAGTCTAAGCCGAGAGCATGCGAAACTCTTCCCTGGACAGAGGCGCGCAAAAGCACAGCCTGCGGCCTACGGACCAGCGCCCCATTCTCAGTGCCCCAGACGCGCGCCCGACCCACAGCCGCCTCTGAAAAGAGGTGCGCGCAAACCGAGCACTCCCAGCCCGAGCCGGCGGCAAAATCTCAGTGTGCGATCGCTGCTTGGAACCTCTCTGGCGGTCAGGAGCTCCCAGACAGCCGCCACTGCCTTGGCTTTGGGGACTAGCAAAAGATCCTGTGCCCCCAGGGTCTGCAACTTGGAACCTGCACTGCCAGCGTCCAAGGGGGAATTTATTCAGCTTCTGCACCCAGACTGAGGCTTCTCTTGAGACGGAGATCAGGAAGTGTTCCAGGGTGCACCTTGACTGCACCAGAGTTGATACATCCAGCTACATCTGTTCAGTCTTCTCCTACCAAAATGACTAGGAGGAGGAATGCCCAACAGAAGAAAAATACAGAGGATGGACCTTCTGCAACAGAGCTAATGGCTATCAACATAGACAATATGTCGGAAAGAGAATTCAGGCTAACAATTATCCAGGCAATAGCTAGGTTGGAGAAAGCCATGGATGACCAAACAGAATTGATTAGGGCCGAACTGAAAGCGACCAGACAGGATGTTCACAATGTTAGGGCGGACCTTAAAGCTACCAGGGAGGAGGTCCACAATGCTCTCAATGAGTTCCAATCTAATCTAAACTCTCTCAAAGCTAGGGTAACTGAGACAGAAGATAGAATTAGTGATCTGGAAGACAGATAGAGAGAAAGGATCAGGAGGAAGCCTGGAACAAACAGCTTATATCCCACGAAAGCAGAATCAGGGAAATAAATGATGCCATGAAGCGTTCCAACGTCAGAATTATTGGAATTCCTGAAGGGGAGGAGAAAGAAATAAATCTAGAAGATATTGTGGAACAAGTCCTTCATGAAAATTTTCCGAATCTCGCGAATGAAACCAGCGTTCATGTACTAGAGGCTGAACAGTCTCCACCCAAGATTATACACTCCAAAAAAACATCACGACACCTGATAGTCAAATTGAGAAATTATAATTGTAGGTATAATCTCTTGAAAGCCGCCAGGGCAAAGAGGCTCCTTACTTACAGAGGGAAGCCCATCAGAATAACGTCAGACCTGTCCACAGAGACCTGGCAAGCCAGAAGAGGCTGGCAAGATATATTCAGGGCACTAAATGAGAAGAACATGCAGCCAAGAATACTTTATCCAGCAAGACTGACATTCAAAATGGATGGAGAGATAAAGAGTTTCCAAGACCGGCAAGGCTTAAAAGACTATGGAACCACCAAGCCGATACTGCAGGAAATATTAAGGGGGGTTCTATAAAAGAGGAAAAATCCCAAGAATAGCATTGAACAGAAATATAGAGACAGTCTACAGAAAGAAAGACTTCAAAGGTAACTCGATGTCAATAAAAACGTATCTATCAATAATCACTCTCAATGTGAATGGCCTAAATGCACCCATAAAACGGCACAGGGTTGCAGATTGGATAAAACGACAGGACCCATCCATATGCTGTCTTCAAGAGACCCATTTTGAACCTAAAGATACACGCAGACTGAAAGTGAAGGGGTGGAGAAGCATCTTTCATGCCAATGGGACTCAAAAGAAGGCCGGGGTAGCGATTCTCATATCAGATAAATTAGACTTCAAACTAAAGACTGTAGTCAGAGATACAGAAGGATACTACATAATCCTTAAAGGGACTATCCACCAAGATGATCTAACAATTGTAAATATCTATGCTCCCAATATGGGAGCAGCCAATTACTTAAGAAAACTGTTAATCAAGATAAAGAGTCATATTGATATGAATACACTAATCGTAGGAGATCTTAACACGCCTCTTTCAGAATTAGACAGATCATCGAAGCAGAAAATCAATAAAGAAACAAGAGCATTGAATGACACATTGGACCAGATGGACCTCATAGATATATACAGAACATTCCACCCTAAAACAGCAGAATACTCATTCTTCTCAAGTGCACACGGAACCTTCTCCAGAATAGACCACAAACTGGGTCACAAATCAGGACTCAACCGATACCAAAAGACTGAGATGATTCCCTGCATATTCTCAGATCACAATGCTCTGAAACTGGAGCTCAATCACAAGGAAAAGTTCCGAAGGAGCTCAAACACCTGGAAGCTAAAGACCACCTTGCTTAAGAATGCTTGGATCAACCAGGAGATCAAAGAAGAACTGAAACAATTCATGGAAACCAATGAGAATGAAGACACTTCGGTCCAAAACCTATGGGATACAGCAAAGGCGGTCCTAAGGGGAAAATATATAGCCATCCAAGCCTTGCTCAAAAAAATTGAAAAATCCAGAACACACCAGCTGTCTCTACACCTTAAAGAACTGGAGGATCAACAACAAATCAAACCAACTCCACACATAAGAAGGGAAATCATCAAGATTAGAGCTGAGATCAATGAGGGAGAAACCAGAGATACAGTAGAACGTATCAATGAAACTAGAAGCTGGTTTTTTGAAAGAATCAATAAGATCGATAAGCCACTGGCTACACTAATCCGAAAGAAAATAGAGAAATCCCAAATTCATAAAATTATGAATGAAAAGGGAGAGATCACAACTAACGCCAAGGAAGTAGAAACAATCATCAGAAGTTATTACGAACAGTTATATGCCAATAAGCTTAGCAACCTAGATGAAATGGATGCATTCCTGGAAAAATATAAACTACCAAAATTGAACCAGGAAGAAATCGACAACCTGAATAGACCGATATCTAATAACGAGATTGAATCAGTGATCAAAAACCTCCCAAAAAACAAGAGCCCAGGACCTGACGGATTCCCTGGGGAATTCTACCAAACCTTCAAAGAAGAAATAACACCTATTCTCCTGAAGCTATTTCAAGAAATTGAAGCAGAAGGAAAACTTTCAGACTCTTTCTATGAAGCCAGCATTACCCTGATCCCCAAACCAGGCAAGGACCCTACCAAAAAGGAGAATTTCAGACCAATATCACTGATGAATATGGATGCTAAGATTCTCAACAAGATCCTAGCCAACAGGATCCAATAGCACATTAAAAAGATTATCCACCATGATCAGGTGGGATTCATCCCTGGGCTACAAGGATGGTTCACATTTGCAAATCAATCAGTGTGATACAACAAATTAATATGAGAAGAGAGAAGAACCACATGGTCCTCTCAATTGATGCAGAAAAAGCATTTGACAAAATCCAATATCCGTTCCTGATTAAAACGCTTCAAAGTATAGGGATAGAGGGAACATTCCTGAACCTCATCAAATCTATCTATGAAAGACCCACAGCAAATATCATCCTCAATGGGAAAAAGCTTGCAGCCTTCCCATTGAGATCAGGAACAAGACAAGGATGCCTACTTTCACCACTCTTGTTCAACATAGTATTAGAAGTCCTAGCAACAGCAATCAGACAACAGAGAGAAATAAAAGGTATCCAAATTGGTAATGAAGAAGTCAAACTCTCTCTCTTCGCAGATGACATGATTCTTTATATGGAAAACCCAAAAGACTCCACCCCCAAACTACTAGAACTCATACAGCAATTCAGCAACGTGGCAGGATACAAAGTCAATGTGCAGAAATCAGTGGCTTTCTTATACACTAACAATGAAAATACAGAAAGGGAAATTAGAGAATCGATTCCATTTACTATAGCACCAAGAACCATAAGATACCTTGGAATAAACCTAACTAAAGAGGTAAAGGATCTGTACTTGAGGAACTATAGAACACTCATGAATGAAATTGAAGAAGACACAAATAGATGGAAGACCATTCCATGCTCTTGGATCGGAAGAATAAACATTGTTAAAATGTCTATACTGCCTAGAGCAATCTATACTTTTAATGCCATTCCGATCAAAATTCCACTGGCATTCTTCAAAGAGCTGGAGCAAATAATCCTAAAATTTGTATGGAATCAGAAGAGACCCTGAATCGCTAAGGAAATGTTGAAAAACAAAAATAAAGCTGGCGGCATCACCTTACCTGATTTCAAGCTTTATTACAAAGCTGTGATCACCAAGACAGCATGGTACTGGCATAAAAACAGACACATAGACCAGTGGAACAGAGTAGAGAGCCCTGATATGGACCCTCAACTCTATGGTCAATTAATCTTCGACAAAACAGGAAATAATATACAGTGGAAAAAAGACAGTCTCTTCAATAAATGGTGCTGGGAAAACTGGACAGCTATATGTAGAAGAATGAAACTCGACCATTCTCTTACACCGTACACAAAGATCAACTCAAAATGGATAAAAGACCTCAACGTGAGACAGGAATCCATCAGAATCTTAGAGGAGAACATAGGCAGTAATCTCTTTGATATCAGCCACAGCAACTTCTTTCAAGATACGTCTCCAAAGGCAAAGGAAACAAAAGCGAAAATAAACTTCTGGGACTTCATCAAAATCAAAAGCTTCTGCACAGCAAAGGAAACAGTCAAAAAAACAAAGAGGCAACCCACGGAATGGGAGAAGATATTTGCAAATGACAGTACAGACAAAAGGTTGATATCCAGGGTCTATAATGAACTCCTCAAACTCAACCCACACGAAACAGACAAACACATCAAAAAATGGGCAGAAGATATGAACAGACACTTCTCCAATCAAGACATACAAATGGCTATCAGACACATGAAAAAATGCTCATCATCATTAGCCCTCAGGGAGATTCAAATTAAAACCACATTGAGATATCACCTTACACCAGTTAGAATGGCCAAAATTAACAAAACAGGAAACAACATGTGTTGGAGACGATGTGGAGAAAGGGGAACCCTCTTACACTGTTGGTGGGAATGCAAGTTGGTGCAGCCTCTTTGGAGAACAGTGTGGAGATTCCTCAAGAAATTAAAAATAGAGCTTCCCTACGACCCTGCAATTGTACTCCTGGGTATTTACCCCAAAGATACAGATGTCGTGAAAAGAAGGGCCATCTGTACCCCAATGTTTATAGCAGCAATGGCCACAATCGCCAAACTATGGAAAGAACCAAGATGCCCTTCAATGGATGAATGGATAAGGAAGATGTGGTCCATATACACTATGGAGTATTATGCCTCCATCAGAAAGGATGAATACCCAACTTTTGTAGCAACATGGACGGGACTGGAAGAGATTATGCTGAGTGAAATAAGTCAAGCAGAGAGAGTCAATTATCATATGGTTTCACTTATTTGTGGAGCATAACAAATAGCATGGAGGACAAGGGGCGTTAGAGAGGAGTAGGGAATTTGGGTAAATTGGAGGGGGAGGTGAACCATGAGAGACTGTGGACTCTGAAAAACAATCTGGGGGGTTTGAAGTGGCGGGGGGGGTGGGAGGTTGGGGTACCAGGTGGTGGGTATTATGGAGGGCACGGCTTGCATGGAGCACTGGGTGTGGTGAAAAAAATAATGAATACTGTTTTTATGAAAATAAATAAAATGGAAAAAAAAAAGACAAAATGAAGTTTCATATCCTATTAGCAAAAGACTAATCTAGTAGCTTTGCCATCATTTACAAAAGATTCTATACCACAATTATAATATTAAAAATTAAAATATATAAGGGGAAGCCTGGGTGACTCAGTCAGTTAAGCTTCTGCCTTGGGGTCTCAAGTCACGATCACAGAGTCCTGGCTACCTGCTCAGTGGGAAGTCTCCTTCTCCTTCTCTGTCTCTCTCTACCCTTTCCCCCTCTTCTCTTTCAAAAAACAAACAAAATGAATCTTAAAAAAAAAAGGGACATATACAGGTAAATATATATAATACAAATAAAACATACACATTTATATATTTCTATGTATAAGAATAAAAACTTAGTTATCTAACTGTAAGCAAATTTGGCTTTGGGTTTAAAATAAGTTTTTTTCACTAGAAGATACTGGTTATATATTAATTATTAATCTCCCCAGATAAAACTAAAATAATTTTCCAGTAATTTTCACTGAAAAAAATCTACCAAATGAAAGATGTATTTTTAGAAAATAAAATTCAGAGAAAACTAAGTTGTAAATAATTTTCATGTAATTATATGCATCTTAGAGAAGAACATCTTGTCAATCATCAACACTATCATTGTCATCATCAGAAGCATCACCCCATTAATAGCAAGCATCTAGAGGGTACTTATCATGTGCCAGGAACTGTACACATAGTTAACAGTTCCTGTATACATATACACAAGATTAAAAACCCAGGCGATGTAACTCCATAGTACATACTCTTTATAACTTCATTAGTAACAGTTACCTTGGGAACAAAGTTTTTGCAAAGCAGACTTGTGTTCCACAGATAATGAAAGCTAAAGCTAGGCAAGCCTGAACCAGCTTTTTAGTCTGATAGCAAGTGAGTAAGTGAAGGAAGGCAGAGGGATCTACTAAATTTTATGGCTCTCTCCTAGAACTGTTCTTTATGTAACTTAAAGGTATTGTGTAATGCTCACTGTATTTGGCAGAGGACGAGTTGAATAGCTCTGACACACACACATATATATATATATATATATATATATATATCTCATATGATATATGACATATGATATATCATATATCATATATATCATATTATATCATATATATTATCATATTTAAAATACATGTATATATTTTTCTCTCAGTGAAATTAATCTAACCTGAATTAGAAAGTTAATATAACTTCATTAAAACCCGATTACAGCTATCTACCTGATAAAAATGTGTTCCAGATTTCTATCAAATGGTATTCATGCAGTTCAAATCTTTATGGGTGATACTACTACAAAGGATAGTAAGGACTTCCCGATAGGTTCCTCAGATTCTTTTCAAATACAAAGATTCAATTATATCCTACTGTGACAGCACTTGACTTTTTGGTTGTATGGGAATGGGTCAGGCCTCACAAAAATAAGTATTTATCTGTCATTTTTCTCCCCGGTTACCTCAAAACACAAAATACACAATAATTGACATGCCCTAAAGCAAAAAAAAAAAAAAAAAAAAGGTAGTCTACAACCACAAATCTAAACAAATGCTCTAGTTTATTTTTCTCAAAAGGAATAACCGTGGTAATCAACATGTCCATCATACACCAGCAAATAATATCACTCTGTTTTGGATGTTCCCTGAAATATAGTTATCAGGAGTCAGAAGAAATGGTTACACAACTGAGTTGATCTCTTGCCCTAGAAGAGTGGTGTATTTCTGATATTGCTCAAAATGAAATAATATTCCCTGCATATTTTAAGTTTATTTTCTAATATGAAAACAAAGTAATGATTCCTAACCTCATCTCATAATGAAAAAAATTCACATTATATAATGTTAAATAATATAAAATATAAAATGTACTAGAAATATTAGGTATTATTCATTACCATTCTTACATACCTAAAGCAAAGGTAGTTAAAGAAAAACATAATTTCATGCAATTAAATTATATGCAGCTGTGAGAATAAAGTAGGGAAATTCTCGATTTCTGTATAGGGAGAATATTGGGATAACTGTACATATTAATTACATCCTATAATCAGATATTGTGATTGATAGATTAAAAAAATAGGGAGGTGGAAAAGTATCAGCCTTCAAATAGTCAATGTTATTTACTTACAATCAAGCCACTGTTTGCTTGCCTTTTTTCTCTGCCATGGATCCTTTTGTAGAAAATTCCGCCTGGATTAAACTGAGTACTCCAAATAATCATATCTCTTTGATAATATACATCCATCCCTGTTATCCTTGAATTATGTTCAATATGAGAAATTTGTTGATGATCGCCACTGTAGTTGAATGGATATATAAAACCCAGGATATCAGTGTCATTAGCAATGTAGAGAACTTGATCTTCAGAGCCTGGAGATTATTATGATAAAATACAAAAATAAAGTAAATTTCAACTAATGTAAAAGCAATAATTGTACTTTTAAATTATCTTGAATTATTATTCTTAACAGTTTCTTGTTCAGTAAAAATCAACCAGCTTTGTACCATACTATAGTCTCTGTGACTTATTTCTAAAGCATACTTACTTAAACTTAATGAGAGTTATTGATGTAGGTTTTCCCAAGACACAGCTTACTTTATGGCAAGGAATTAGGTATTTGTGGTAGATATTCTTTTCATAAAGAGGGGTTTCTATTTGATAAATTGCAATACATTATGTTCTAATGCTTTGATCCTCAATATTCAGATGTTATGTTGTGTACTCGTTAAGCCTCAAACATTCCTGAGCATTTAGTTTATGCATCCAATTCATCATTTTCTTAGGTTAAGAAATGAAAATTAAGAGGGGGAGAGTCTTCTTCCAATATTCATATATGTCAAATACTCTTCTAATTTTATTATAAAAATATATCGGGATTTACTACATTTAAGTATTATGTCAATATTATTTAAGATCTTGCTAGTGGATCCCTGTAATCTGAAGTTTTGACACCTACAATAAAATACTAATGTCATTTGTATATTGAGACAAGTAAAACCCTAAAGTGAATTGTGAATATATTAAATAAATTATTAGTGAGACCATGAAGATTGAATTACATATACACTATCTTCAAATTAGAAAAAATAGACTATGAATTCTAGTTCAGCCCTATGGGTTTAATGGTTCTTACTTGGTTATGTTTATCTACTCTATGGCAGGCACTATTCTACAACTTTCATAATTTATCTCCTCTTCTTATAGGAAGTAGAGATTCATATCTCCATTTTACAGATGAGGAACTGAGGCTCAAAGAGTTTCATAACTTCCCCAAAGCCACAGATCATAAAGGCATAATGCTAGGATTCAAATTCAAGTATATTTACCTCTCTAGCCCATCCTTAATCCACTATATCATGTGTTTTATTACAGTTTTCCACCTGTAATAACTGTTTTATTAACATTGTCCAATCATGTCCTGTAACTTAATGATATTTGTTATAATATTATTTAGTAAAAACCAGAGCATTAAAATTCATAGCCAAAAAAGTTCCAAATACCTGTTTAAGTTTTAAAAATGATATTTCTAAGTAAAGGAGGTCTGAATTAAAGCATGATTTTATTTCAAAACCTTTTAAATCCTTACTCAAAATTCCATTCTCCTTATAGTGTTAACCTTTAACCCTTTAAACTGTTATTTTTATCCATTATATAATAATATTTTTCGAGAGCAGGCCATAAAGAGAGATGCTTCATATTCTATCACATTGGCTTTTAAACTTTTCCCTTCTTCTGACAGATTTTTTAAACATGAATGTGGTTTTAACAGTAACCACATATTTGATAATCATGTCTATAAATCATCCCAGATTAGATTAAGAATGACAACAAACCAATTTTGCAAATTAGCCAATATTAAAAAGAGATTTTGTTATATATTCAGGCATGGAGCTATTGCTAAAATATAATATGAAACATTGTTTTCCCCATAAGATATTTATAGCAGTTATAATAGAATTTGAAATAACTGTTATAATCTTACCTTTTGCTATGCAGGTGTTATTCTTTTCCTGAAAATTCTGGTCACACACACATTTATATGACCCTTCCATATTGATACATTGGTGGGAACATGTGCCAAACACCAAACATTCATTAAGATCTAGAAGAGAAGAGCTCCAAATAGCATCATCATACCTCCAATTTCCATTTCTGTTCTTTCCACATTTAAAAAAAAGACAAATTTACTCTTCTTCCTTCAACTTATTTCTATTTCTTTTACTGTCCTTTTAAAACTCTCAAGTATATGATTTGCTATGTCATATTTTCTGACCGTAACAATTTTTACAACAGTTTCACTGTAATAATTCATCAGTTGTTTGTACACTGCTTTTTAATCCATTTAACACATTGAAAGAGCCTTTTCAAACTTCCCTAGTATTTTCATTCATTCAAACGCTTCTTGAGGTTTCCTTTTGAGACTGTTTCTGATTACCTACCTCCATACATTTGTACATATCATATACTGTCCTATAAGCCCCTTGCCTACCTTGACCTAAAGACTTTTTATTCATTTCTTAAGATCCACATGCATAAAACCTTTCTTGTTCTCTACCAATGTACATCCATCCCACAGTTTCTCTGCTGTTTACTATCTGGGTGTTTCTCTCTTACAGCACTATATGTACTATATATTATATATGTAGTCATATATTCATACCCCCTACTTGACTGTCAGCTGCTGGAGGACATTAATTATTATTAATTTTTTTGTCTGTGTGTTACATAATTCCTGGCCAAAAAATGAAGATACAGATACAACTGTAACACACTTCTGGCTTCCTATATACAAAGAAACAGTGTTATAGGAAGGGCTATGTGAAATAAACAAAAGCAACAAAACCCTGAATGTCTACAAATAAATGGATACATGTGCATTATAAGTAATAAATAAACAAATCACAGGCAATATTCTGTTGTTTATCACATGCCTCTAATTTTAATGGCTTATGTAGAGCCAGCAATAATGTCAGGTGACTCTAGTGAATTACTACACTCTTTCTCTATTTTCAGTCAGCTTAATTCTTCTGCTTTTTTTTTTTTATGTCACCCTAATTATGTAATAAATCTGTGAAATAAATCCTTCTTTTGAATTAGAAAATTTAAGAATAAGCACAGCAATAATAATCTTTCCTTTAGCTCTCAACTGTGATCTGAAGTCTTAGTGGTAGAGATCAGGACTTTGCCAGAGACACTTGCAAGGACAAGGGCGAGGCTCAAACACAGGCTTTCTGATTCCTTTGTGTCTACTATGATACTTTGCCCAAGGTGAACTTAGGCACTCATGACAATTTATTTCTGTGTTTCATTGAAATATAGGACAAAGAGATAAAGAAAGCTGTATTGTTAGTGAATACCATACCAGGGACAAAGCAAAATGCATTTTATTGGCACCTGGCCATCAAAAAAGTTTTACAATAAATACATTTGATTGTTTGACATCTGTAGCTTTGAACAGCATGTTATTTGATCTTTCATTTCCCTTTGATATGGAGTCAAAATAAGCAAAAATCTACATGATTTGATAAAAATTTCGGGCCCCTCACATGGCCCTATATTGGCCAGAATCACCATTTTCTCTTCATCTCTATACTAATGCCAGGGGGTCCAGCTCGCTCAGTTTGTAGAGTATGTGAGTCTTGATCTCAGGGTCGGGTATTTAAGTCCCATTTTGGGAAGAGAGATTACTTAAAAGTACACACACACACACACACACAAATGTTGATACTGTAAGCTTTCGTAAGGGGTGGAAGAATCTCACACATGTCTAATACATAGAACAGTGCCTGACACACAGCAACTGTTAATCCACTGCACTTCTCTGCTGTTTTCTATAATTTGTCTTCCCTTTACATATTGTAATTAAAGCATATTGGCTTTAACATCGCATAGTGATTTCTTAGTCTCTTTTTGAGTTATATATAGGGAAAGCACAAACACATTTGAATTTTTTGAATTATAAACCAAAGTCATGTCTTTCCCTTCTTCCATACCAAATCAAATTGCTTTTCCTTGCTATCAAAGCTTCCTTTAATAAGGATACAATTTTTATTGGAGTGCAGAAGTGACTAATTTGCACAAAAAAAATACTGGATTTGTAGCGATTTAAAATGAAGAGAGAAGTTGCAGCTTTTATTTGACATAGAACAATTAAAAATACAGAAAATTTTGAGAATTTTGAGCTTTAAATACTAAGTTTATAAGGAAATTCAGCCCATTATTCATAAATAAATGTTAGAAAATTAATGATATTGAAATTAAAATTTTGAAGAGGTTGTGTGTGTATGTGTGTGTTTATATATAATTGATAGAAAGTTTCTGGGGAAGAAAGAAATAATATAGCCTTGAGAAATAATTTACTTCTTAAATTAAAATAGAGAAAACCTAAGGGTGCTTGGGTGGCTCAGTAGGTTGAGTGTCTGATTCTTGATTTTGGCTCAGGTCGTGATCTCAGGGTCCTGAGGTTGGGCTCCATGCTCAGCAGGGAGTCTGCTTAAGATTCTCTCTATCCTTCTCCCTGTGCCCCTCCCCCTGCTCACTCTCTCTAAAACAAATAAATAAATCTTTAAAAAATATATTTAAAAAATAGAGAAGGCTGTTAGTTTTCAGTGCTCACTCCATATTAATGGAGAAATAAAATGCCATAGGTAATTCAAACAAGTATATAATTCAAAATGTACGTAAATATGACATGGCCATACTTCTTTCCCTTTTGGGTGGATATAATTAGTTCACTTCAATAATCTCATTTTGATTGACACAAAGCAAAAATCAATTTTCTTTATCCAAGAATAACATGGACAGTAGAAAAGGCAGCTGGTGGATGAAAGCATTTAACAACTTGAATTTACAGTAGATAAGCCAGCCTTAAACAATTTAGGCTTGGCTCTAATCACAATGACATGAATTTTAATGGAGAAACTGGCAGTAAGTACATATAAGTCTGTATTTCATGGCTTTCTCACTAAAGCTTCGATGTCTATTATATTTACCTATAATTTACTATGAGATCCTGGCTATCCTATCATGCTCAAATTTTAAATGATATCAAGTAAGTTGATAGAGATTTCTTTAGATCCTGTCTTTGAATTTTAGAAGGCATTCTTAATAATATAAAGCACTGTTTGAGACATGGTGTTAGGACAAAAGCCCACAGTTCTCTCAAAGTGAATTGCCTACTGCAGTACGGCAAATGCCACAACTCGGGAGAGATGGGTCATCATAAACATGTTCTTTCACGAAATGTCTCTAATTCTCCAATAGTTCCTGAACGAGCAATTTTTTTATTTGCATTTCAAAACAGAGTTGTAACAGTACAATTGAAATTCCTGCAGGTCTGAATCTGCTATAGAAAAGGCTTTGTAGTCTCAGAGATGGTTAGCTTAGCCATACAAACAGGCTTTTGACCCCAGGGACTTTCACTCTTGTAGGTAAAACGGTATCCCGTAGATACACACCAATCTGATGAAAATCAATCCCATGTCATCTCACAATTTAACAGCCTGTGAGTCTTTTATAACCTAAAGATTTAAGAGCAAGCTGTTGAGGAAATGTACTATACCTTCACACTGTCTGTTTTTCATGTTTCTCTGAAATCCAGGCTTACAGCGACAAAAAACAGATGTTTTTATTTGATTACAATATGCATCATCTCCACATGGATTCATATTATCTTCACAGGTATATTCAGCGGGAGCTAGGATTTAAAAATACCATCAAAACTAATATAATTCTAATTCCTGAAGTGGGAGTTTATGTTTTTTCTTAACTTGAAATTATATTTATTATTCTACAGATAAGTATTTTTTGAATTTATAAGATTATGACCTTCTTTCTAAGTCATGATTTCTTATAAAAGTATAGAAACAGATAAACAGCTGAGCCCATTTACACTGAATATAGTTTCAGACCAAACTGCCAATAGCTGATATTTATAGCTGTTGAAGTACACTACTTGTGGAAGGAAGTCGAGAGCCAATGTTTCTAATAACAGGTTATCATTACAGTGGTACGATGTATGAGTACTATATCCTTCTCTAGGAAACAAAAGGTTTCCTAGAAGCTCCCAGAGATGTGGGCATTAATTGCTAACCTAAATTTAGTATTCAGGAATTCAATCAAGGGTACTACCATGTTAATCAAACAAGTAGGCTAAATCATCAGTTCTTAAGGTTTTTTAGCCCGAAAATATATAGGAGGAGTAGTATGCGCCAGTGGTCAAGGGCTGTTACACAAGTTACAACAGACTACGTGTTATTTGCCATTCCTAACATAGTAATTACAATTTTATAGCTTTATCTCTCATTCCAGAAAACATTTTAGAATGCAAATAAATGAGAGGGACATTATTATAAAATAGATGTTGAATTATCTGGTTTTTTTTCAATTTATTTATTTTCAGAAATACATTATTCATTATTTTTTCACCACACCCAGTGCTCCATGCAAGCCGTGCCCTCCATAATACCCACCACCTGGTACCCCAACCTCCCACCCCCCCCGCCACTTCAAACCCCCCAAATTGTTTTTCAGAGTCCACAGTCTCTCATGGTTCACCTCCCCTTCCAATTTACCCAAATTCCCTACTCCTCTCTAACGCCCCTTGTCCTCCATGCTATTTGTTATGCTCCACAAATAAGTGAAACCATATGATAATTGACTCTCTCTGTTTGACTTATTTCACTCAGCATAATCTCTTCCAGTCCCATCCATGTTGCTACAAAAGTTGGGTATTCATCCTTTCTGATGGAGGCTTCCTCAAGAAATTAAAAATAGAGCTTCCCTATGACCCTGCAATTGCACTCCTGGGTATTTACCCCAAAGACACAGATGTCGTGAAAAGAAGGGCCATCTGTACCCCAATGTTTATAGCAGCAATGGCCACAGTCGCCAAACTATGGAAAGAACCAAGATGCCCTTCAACGGATGAATGGATAAGGAAGATGTGGTCCATATACACTATGGAGAATTATCTGTTTTTTACTTACATATATCAAATTATTTTGAAATATGAAAACTTTATCAGAATTATAATGGCTATTGGTCCCCACCAGCTCTTGAATATTTTATAATTAATTAAAGTACACCAGTGGAATTTCACCTCAGCCTTGAGGTATATGTGGCCATATTGTGGGAGGTAATGCTTCATCAACCCAGAGAGGAATGCATTTAGATGCATAAATGAGAAAAAGTAAAAGACCCCATAATAGGAAGGATTTTATGACTTTTATAAGCAATCTGAATTAGAGTCATAAGTTTGGTTATTTTTCTTAATATGAAAAATGAGATATCAAACATTAAACATGAAAATAACCAAGCCCTAATAACTCAAATAGCATCACACTCCAACTAAATTAAACAATGATGTCTTCTTTAAGAATAACTCAGCAATGGATTAAAATCTTAAAACACTGAATAAATTACTAAGACCTTTATTATTTTTCAACTAAATAACATTGTTTGTAAGAAAAAATAGTAAATTTATATTTTATGAAATAAAATTAAGGAATATAGATATCTTTGCTGATAACAAAGTCTGCAATTGGATATTGAGATCTCAAATTCAGGTCTAACAAGGGTACTCACTGTGAAAACAACCTTTCCCACCTCATACTTTCTGATATTAATTTAAGTGGCATTCTAAAGTTGCATTGGTAAGGGCTTACCAAAAAGAATGTACACTTAAGTACATTTGTGAAGAATGATATTTTCTCATACCAGTAGAGAAAATTTTAGTCATGTTGAAGGAGAATTGAACTTGCATGTTGCTACACTTTAACAGAAACTAAACTTACTTATTCTGCAGCCTTGCTCATCTGAACCATCTCCACAGTCATCAAGTTGATCACACTGGAAGTCCATGGGGATACATTTTTTATTGCTGCAAGTAAACTCATCTTTTTTACACGGTCTTGCTTTATATGTAAGCTTACCTATAGAGTCATTAAAAAATGATCAGTACTTTACAGAATCAAAACAAATTTATTGAGTTCATTAACACATTCAAGATTTTATTTAAACACTATGAAAAACATGGCTCCACAATCCTTTATTTGAAGCTCTTGGGCCAAATGAAAAAAGTTTGGAAATTGTGGACTTTTAGAGGAATAACAGTGTATTTACCCTATAATAAGTAACACTACATTTCCACCGGAAAATGTCTGAATATTCATCCTAAGTGAGACCTTGTTCTTAAAGTAATAAAAACTGCTTCAGACCAGTTCAGGTCAGGGTTTGTCATCAAATGATTTTGCCACACACATTAGTAAAGCCTTGGTTTTAAAAGTTTTGTTAATTTCCTAATTGTGAAGAAGGAATTGTGTATACAGACATAAACTCCTTACTAACACTCTCCTCTCAAGGAGCTGTTTAACAGAGAACATTTTTAAACCACTGTTTTTTCTCTCATGCAGTATTTTCAGAAATAAACTGTGTATCATCAATGGAGATTTACAGACTAGTAGAGAGTTTGGATAAAGCTGCACAGCTCTACTATTCAAATGAATGTCAGCAGATTATTTTTCATACTTCGTCAGAAGATCAAGTGTCTGGAAAAAATACTCTCAGACATGCTACATGGAAAATACTTCTTTGTAATTTTTTGAGCCCCCAAACCATTGTATTATCTTGTAGCTGTCACTAAATCAATGATTTCACATTAAACGGATTTACCACCACAGTGATCTTCATCGGAGTTGTCCCCACACTCATCAATCCCATTGCACATTTGCTCAGACTGCAGGCATATTCTGTTATTTCTGCATCTGTAAGGTCTTGTTGGGGGGCAAAGAAATTGGGCTGAAAAAAAAAGAAAAGAAAAGAAAAAAAAATCAAAACTGCTCCTTTGAGTACACTGACTTATGAGGAACGATCCCCTTCCTTTTTTTTTTTTTTGGTCTTCCTTTCTTTGTTTTGTTTCATTTTATTTATTTATTTATTTTTGTTTGTTTGTTTGTTTGTTTTATTTTGTTTCCTTCTTTTCAAATCCATAATCTGGCTTTTCTGAATATCTTTTGTTGTGGAAATTGCCTTCATGTAGGTACTAGAAACTGTGTGAGAATAGAAGCTATGATCTTAGTTATTTATATTAACTACAGAAAAGAGTGCACAGCTGAAATGAAATGAAGTAAGCAAAAGAGCCAAACTTCATGGTCTCATTTCCAGTTGCCTTATCTTAGCTGACTTCACTTGGTGCACCAAATTAATTTATGCCTGCAGTTTATACAACATGGCAGGACACTTAGCTATTTGAAAGAGCAATTTCACATAGAGCAGATCTTGAGCAAGCATACGTTACAGGTCCAAATTTGAAAATAGGTCATCCAGTGGGGGGGTGGAATACTATAACTGTTTTTCTTACTCTGTATCTCTGTAAACAAATGTATAAGTATGTATTTGAGTCACATAGGTGATCTTTGTTATTTATGTTTAATTTTTGTGGGTATATGTAGCTTTGGGGGGGCAGTGTGTGTGACTTAAAATGACAACAGTGAAAGCCAAAGAATTTTATCCTTGTCCCTTCTATCATTATCTAATCTGAAGACTTCTACCCCTAGAGGAGGAAACCTCTCTCATGACACTTTATCTTTACATGTGGAATACTCCAGGTGTTTTCATTGGTTTCTTGATCTTTTCATTCTTGAATTCTTTGCTGATATTCTCATTTATTCTCATGGATCTACTTGATACTATACCCTTAAAACTTTCAATTCACTATCTAATTCTAGCATCTCACAATTGATTATAGGATATTATCTCAGGAATTTTAAATTCAGTAAGTTCAGAACTCCATGCTTTATCACCTCCCTGTGACTACCTTCTCCCCAAACATAAGCTTTGTGTTATTTCCGTGGTTCAGTTAGTAGCACCATAGCTGCAAGTCTGGGGTTATTCTAAATGCCTTTCTCTTATTGACCTTCAGCCCTTACTAGTCAACAAATCCGGTTGATTCTATCCCCAAATTTGCCTTTTTCTCTCCACACATATCAGTTATAACATTTCAGTTCTGCACCATCTCTTACAGAGAAAACTGCAGTACAATCCCAAATATCTCTATTTCATTGCCCAACCTAAAATCTTCCAAAAGGCACCAGAGCAACGCACCTTGGACATTAACTGATCATCTCTTCCATAGTTATCCAGCATATTCTGAATAAAATTTAAGACACTTCATGTGCCATAATGGACTGATCACTACTTTGTCCATGCTGCTTTTACAGACAAATCCCTTGTCACTCTTAATATTCTAGCAATACTACTTTATTAGCTTCTTAAATATGCCATACTCCTTCTTGCCTGACCTCCATGGTTTAATTGAAATCTGGCTCCCACTCCAAGCATAGGTCCTCCTCTTCAGATCTTTTAGGAATATCTCTTAAATTTCTCAAGCCTCATGTTATCTTATATTTAAATACCTCTTAATTTCCTACTTTAGTTTTCAGAACTTTGTTACTATACCTTACATTCAATTTTTAAAAATAAACTGAAAAAAAACCCTATTATTTTGATAGCCAGTCATTTGATTAAATATCTTCCTTATTGCTATTTTCTCATTGGCCTTATAAACATCATCCCGTCCCCAGTTTACTAATGTAGACCCTTCCTTCATCATTATTGCTCTCTGTCCAAACTCATTTCAACATTCTAGATGAATGTTGTTAACATCTACATGAACAAACCAACCAATAGCTGTGCCTCTTAGCTCCTTGAGTTTTTCATACCCAGTAACATTTTACTCTAATTCACCTAAGCCAGCAAGTATCCTAGAAGGTTGTGAAGATTGGTAGATTCCAATATATTTCTCTTCTTAATTTAGCCAATGACATTTCGTGTTGCTTGCAGGTAAGAATATTAATTGATCTACATGAGTGCAGCTGGATATACTGTTTCCTCCAACGGCTTCATTTACAAAGTCACTAAACTGAATGCTACAAATTCTGTCCAGCATTTCTTACTTTCCCAAATTTTTAATTCAGCCAGTCTCATTAAATCTTTTTTCTGTCTTAGGTGAAACTTTAGTCCATTGATAGATCTACCTTTTCCTATTCTCCAGTGTTTTTGTCTTTCGTTACCTCTGCACTGACATAAGATTCCACGCTCCATCTTTCAGTTTACTCCGTTGACAAATATTTATTGGTAACTTATTATATGTTCTAAGGATTCATTTGGAAACTCACTTTAGTACAAATAATCTGGATTATCTGGACCTTCTCTCTTTTTCATTTAGTTATCTAACAAAACCTAAGCTTAGAGGAATAAAACCATCTGCTACTCCAATGTCTGCATTCTGGGAAGACCAGGAACACTGAAGATGATCATGCCACAAGACCAACTGATACCACAAATATGAATATTTATTAATACCAGATGGGCCCTAAATATTACTTGGAAATCATATATATCTATATCTACATAGATATAAATACAGATATACATGTATATATAGGTAGATAGATATAGATATAAATACAGAGAGATAGCATGTTAGTCTCTTACCCTTTACAATAACAATTTAAATCTGTATTCCTTTCAAATTTTCTAAAAAACCACCTTCCATATTCTATATATGAATATACTTTCTACTGCATATATAAAAATGAAATAAAATGGTGAATTTGTTATCACCTCATTATATCATTGAACATCTGCCTGCATCTATAGATAATCTATCAATTCATGTCAATATTTTTAATAACAGAGAAGGGGTGACTACTCTTATCTAAAACTAAGTCTTCATCTGCTCTGAAGCCCATTTTTTTCTGCCTTTTCAGGAACCATTCCATCTTTTTTGATACATTTCATTACCTTGATATTTCTTTTGCCATACCTCTTTTTTTTTTTCCAAATTCATTTGTGGTAACTCACCTGAGTCTCTTCCAGCTGCTTATATTTATTTAGAAGTTTGGTGGCACTCAGTATTCTATCCTAAACTCCTTCTTCTCTTATGCCTTACTCCCACCCAGCCTAAATCTTGCAAAGTCCATAGTATTCATTATCCCATTTTATTCTGACTCTCAAATTTATAACTTTAGCCCAGCTTTTTAAGCTTTAGAATCAAGTATCTAGAGCCTACCTGAAATCTATATTTGAATGTCTCCTCAACTGTATCTCAAGCCAGGCATTTAATCTTTACTTGCAATACTGTTTTTCTTCCTATATTCCCCATGTATTCAACAGAACAAGCACAAATCCCCTACAAATTATACTTAGTAACTTTCTCTACCTTGACTTATCTATCTAATCTATTATTTAATCCAATTTTATTTTGTTTTTCAAATTACCTCCAAGTATATTTGCCACCACATGCTATCATTACCTTAACCCAAGCTAGTAGCATGGCTTGCTTAGAGTACAGCAATTATCTTACCTAGCCTTGCCACTTTCTATCCAATATATGTAAAATATAAATATGACTATATGCCTGTTACTTAGAACTTTTTAGTATTCTTTCTTAATTATTAAAATTTTTCTTTCTTTATTTATTTATAGAGAAGGAGAGAGAAAGACAGAGAGAGAGGTCAGGGGGAGGGCAAAGAGAGAAGGAGAGAGAGAATCTTAAGCAGACTCCATGCCCATCTCAGAGACCAACCCAGGGCTTGATCTCAGAATCCTCAAATCACTACATGAGCCAAAATCAAGAGTTGGATGCCACCCAGGTGCCCCAAAACCTTTTAGTGTTTTTAATTACTTTTAGGCTAAATCCAAAATTCCCCATGAAGACTTACAAGATTCCAGACTCTTCTGTCTCTTCAGTTTCGTCCTAAAACAGTATCTACCTTGACCTGTACTCTCTAAGCACAGGGATCTTTTGGTTACTCCAATAAGTTATGGTTCACTCTGCCTCAGGGTTGTCCACATTTTCCTTTGCCTACAACATTATGTCATCCACCTTCCCTCCAGCCCATCCCTTTCACCTGCTTGACAGTGATATATCTATCAGACTAAAACTCAAATATTATTTACCATAACCCAAGATAGAATAAAATCTCTCTGTTCTATACTTTCAAAACTTACTGTTTTTCTTCAATGCACATATCATAATTTTCAACTGTATATTTTTACTTATTTTTTTTTCTTTCCCAATTTATTTATTTTCAGAAAAACAGTATTCATTATTTTTTCACCACACCCAGTGCTCCATGCAAGCTGTGCCCTCTATAATACCCACCACCTGGTACCCCAACCTCCCACCCTCCCGCCACTTCAAACCCCTCAGATTGTTTTTCAGAGTCCATACTCTCTCATGGATCATCTCCCCTTCCAATTTACCCAAAAGCACATAGCCTCCCCAATGTCCATAACCCTACCCCCCTTCCGGGGGGAGGGGGTTGGGAGAAGGGGGGTAGGGTTATCAACTGTATACTTTTAAATCATTTGAATACCTAGTCCGCTAGATTCTCAGTTCTGTGACATCTGGGTCCATGTCTGTATCTCTCATCATTATATTCCCCAAAATAATAACAGTATCTATGCTAACAAATATTTATTAAATGAATGAATGACACTATTTCCCATGCTGTGCATAATGCCTATGCTGCCTTTTAATTTGGATTGTTCAAACTGTAGCTTTCTGAATTCCTCCTTAGGTAGAGTTCATCTTATTCCTCTCCTCCTTATCTGTACATCTACTTAATTCCACCATTGCTTAAAATAAAATGTATGAAAATATGATTTGTACAATCAGAGTAAGATCTTGTCAAAGAGAACCATGTGCTGTTCTTTTTTCTTTTTCTTTTTCTTTTTTTCTTTCTCATCCCAGTTACTTAGCACAGTCCCTGGTACATAACAGCTTGACTCAATGTTTACACTGATGACCTAGGGGAATGTAAAAACATGCACAGCATCAAGCTGTTTGTATTTTAGGTTTTCCAGCAGCTGTGTGGCATGTCACTGAGAATCACTTCCTGGTCCTAGAAGTGGTCCTGGGGGTATGACACTGGAGCCTCACATGGTTAATTAGCAACCATTTCCTATTCCACTCACTAGTTGTGTGCTGAAGTGGAATAGAGAATAGGAAAAAAAAAAATATATATATATATATGCACATAAATGTATACATATACATACTTTATAAAAACAATTGATTCTGGCTTGATATTGGCAGGTAAATTTATATTTTTCCATGGATTATAATTCAGAAACAATATAATCTCTGGTGATTTTCTAGAGTCCATTGTGTAAGATGATGTTGAACTAAAACTGAAACTTAGTTATATTTCTCATTAGTTTTGTCTACAGAGAACACTCTCCAAAGACTGTCATTTTTAAGTTTTAAATCACTTTAAAAATAAAGCTGCCTCCATGCTTTGGATATTTTAGTCAATTGTTTTTTTTTAATTTATTTTTTATTTATTTTCAACATGACAGTGTTCATTATTTTTGCACCACACCCAGTGCTCCATGCAATCCATGCCCTCTATCATACCCACCACCTGGTTCCCCCAACCTCCTACCCCCCAACCCCTTCAAAACCCTCACATTGTTTTTCAGAGTCCATAGTCTCTCATGGTTCACCTCCCCTTCCAATTTCCCCCAACTCCCTTCTCCTCTCTAACACCCCTTGTCCTCCATGCTATTTATTATGCTCCACAAATAAGTGAAACCATATGATAACTGACTCTCTCTGCTTGACTTACTTCACTCAGCATAATCTCTTCCAGTCCCATCCATGTTGCTATAAAATTGTAATGTCAATAGTCAATGTCATCGTCTATCAAAAAATATTGTTTTAACTTGGTGTACCAAATAGAACAAATAATTAACTATATATACACTCATGCTATGTCTTCTTTAATTCACCTGAAGTGCTACTTAATTATATCCAAAGTAGTAGTATTTTTCCTTAAATTAGAGGTAAAATACACTTTTACTGAGATTAGATACAAAGAATGAGAAGAAGGAACTGAAAATGTTTGTTACCTAGAGGAAATCCTTTACTTGGTGATATAAACAGACATTCACAGTTGCTGGTTGCGTAAGTACACTCCTGACAATTATCAAGAGTCAAGAGTAGCTTGAATTTGAAGAAGCAATAACTTTCGTTAAGATTTTCAGATTGAAAGGTTATATAACTCCTAATTGCAGTTCTCTGCCTAAGTCTATATATATATATATATTAATATAGTTATAACATAGGACATATATGAAGAAATAATATATGCTATATTTAAGTACATTAATGTATTTATGTAATAAAATACATCCATATACTTACATATTAAAATATTATCAATATACTTCCATATTATCTCCATATATATCTCCCTGACATTGGTCTCAGTGGTGAGTAACTTGTGTGGTTACATGATTTTATTATTCACATTTTGTCCATGTACTTATCTGTCCCCCACAAAAAAATGTTTTAGCCTCAGTAACCAATTTGGTACAAAGCCGAGTCCTTATATGAACCTCACACAATTCAAAATTCAAACCACTGTAAGTCCTCCCAGATAGGCCATACACTATCTTTTGAATAGTGTTGACATGTACAAGTTCAGATTTAGGGGCCATCTCTGTAAAATCATCAGCTTTGGGTAAGGTAATCTATTACTACCTGAATGAAAGCTGTATCTGTATCTACCTAACCCCAGGATGGTAGACTTCGTGGTGTGCCTCACCACTCTATCGATTCACGCCAGCATGTTAGATCTGTAGATGACAGTTTAATCTAGACCCAGGTGAAATGCATACCACACATATCAGGGGCTTCATCAGAGTTGTCTCCGCAGTCGTCTTCTCCATCACACACCCAAAATTGTAGTTTGCAAAGGGAATTATTGCAGAGAAACTCATCTGATCTACAAATATTTCCTCCTTTATTTTCAAACAAAACAGAAAAAGAGACACAGAGATGTAGCATAATTAATTAATGCCAGTCAACAGGACACATATTCCTCTAATTATCTTTGTACGGTACCTAGTTTCTCACTTCCTTATATTTTTTTCCTGTACAATATGAGGGACACGCAGTACCCAGACTATTTTTTTTTCAAGTTACTCATGGTTTTTTTTTTTTTTTTTTGGAGGTTTATCAGTTTGTCTTTTATTTTTTTTATTTTTTTTCCAATTTATTTATTTACTCATGGTTTATTTTTCAAAACAATCTGATATTACCCAGGCATATCATATTTCCTTTGGAAAATACTGGTAAGATGGTAGAAGAAAGTTTTTTCAAATATAAATTATCTCACAAAATTTTTTATGTTACTGTAAAGAAACTTAGATTTTAAATGGTATTAATTTTCATTATATATATAGTGTTGTTCTGAAAAGAAAAGACACTTGCAAAATTATTAGTTCAATTTGGTTATATCTGGAAATTGACAAACTGAGTTGCTGAAGACAGAATAACCAATAAAAAGCTTTTGTGGTCACAGATAATCAGTTAATTTTATACAGAATTAGAAGTTGGTGAGGCGGTGAAATATTTCAGTCATACTTATAAAAAGTATACAGTAGTGTACCTGATTTTTTGTGTATTTTGTAAATGTTTGCTTTTTTCTCTTTTCACAATTAAATATAAAACACCAAGAATACAAAGATATGCTCACTTAAAATTAAATATATTTATTCTATGCAAAGGAACCAAAATACTAATCAGCTTTGGTTATATGTTTAGATATGTAATAATATGTAGTGGAAACTGCAATGGCTGGGGAATTAGGAACTTCCCTTGTGTTGCCTGTCTATTAATTTCTCTGGGACTCAGTGTCTTCCTATGTTATAAGAGAGGCATGGCTAAAGTAATTTATAAGGTCATATTTACAAGCAGTACCTGGGGAAACAACCCAAAACAACCTGATGGGAATTCAGAATTAAGATAAATAAGATTTCTCTCAGAGAATTTTGCTACCTATTTCAAACTCGTAAGATAATAAATATGGTTTCCATATTGGATAGATTTGATGACTGAAGGCATTAACATATTTAAAATTGGACATGTTTATTAAAACATGAGGCTGGAGAGTGATAGTGTTCATCCTTGTGAGACTAGAAAATCCTGGAAGGAAGTATTGCTCATTTTGTGGTTGCACTTTAGGGGGAATAATAAGCCTAAACTTATGAGGGTCAAACAGCTCATCTTGTTGGGTTTTGACTTGTATATGAATCTTGAATAATTCCCTGACAGCAGCAAAGACTTAATTCAGCAAATGACAGAATGAGATTTGGATTTTAGCATGATAACACTAGCTAGAATGTGGAGAACTTGGAAATAAAGGTAGCAAGAGTAAAGCCAAGGCTGGAGGAAGAAGACCAACTTGAAGAGAGGTTGTAGCAATGCAAAAGAGAACTGTTGGTACTTGATTTAGAGTAGCTATGTTTGAAAGTGCTTCAGGAGGTAGAATCCTCAGTATCTGATGGCTAAAAAGATGAAGGTGGCAAGGAGAATGAGCAGTCATAGTACTCTATTTTTGGTTTATTTGGACCATTTAGTGGTTTTTGGTATTGTCCATTTTGGTATTGTCCAAAAATAAACACAGAAGGAGGAGCAAGCTTAATAGAAATAATTACACAATTCATTTAGGGACTAGTAAGACAACCATATAGTGATATTTAACAGGATAGTGGATAAATGTATTTAAAACATAGGACAAGTTCTGAGCTGTAAATATGTAGCTGGGAATGATCCGAATGTAGTTGTTATTTGAAATCTGGAACAAAACAGAGAAAAATCAACATTTAAAGACTGGATAGATAAAGAGGAGTCTGCAAAAGAGATGGAAAAAAGTAGCCAGAGTTGTTGGAGAAATACCTGAGAAGTGTTCCAACAAGGAAGTAGTAGTGAGCACATTTATATAATGCTAAAAGAGGAGGTTCAGTGAACTGGTGGTGGATTTAGTGATGTGTTTGTAGTTCGTTATTATTAGATGAAAATGTAGTAGTTACTGTAATCATCCATCCCTTTCCAGGAGTTTGGCCTTAAAGGCAAGGAAGAAAGTAGGAAGTTATGTGAATAAGAGAGGCTGGTTCCTTGAATGGAGTAAAACAGATATCTGATATACTAAAATCCCTCTGAGAATAATTCAGTAATAATTCTTCAATAATTGAAGATAGAGAAAAGAGGAAAGGTAATTGATACTATGAATTCTTTGAGAATCCAGAAATTGTGAAGGATTTGAGATTTAAACTAGTATAAAAGGATTATCCTTAGATTGGAGGTGAAACAAGTCTCCCATTTCAAGAGGGAGGAATGGGGGAAAGGTTAGGCTAGGCACAGCATCAAGTAGATTTGTTAATTTGGTGACCAGATGTTGAATAAACCTCAAGATTTTAAACTATTTCTGTGAAGTAAAAGGTGAGGAAGAAATTCGACTTTTTAAAAACTCGATAGGGTTAATGGTAGAGAGATGATTGGGGACATATAGTTTGATGGCTTAGAATCTTAATAGTTGAAGCTGAGGCCAAGATATTATAGTGATATCAATCTGAACAGTTCTGAGAGTTTCTGAAAAAATGCTTAACACAACTGGCACATCCTACATTGGCATCTCTGAAGACTAGCAAACTCTAAAATATGGAAAAAGCAAGTCCATGGTAAGTCCACCACGGTGAGTATCACCATGTAAGACTGGCATTGGGGTGCCCCTTTCTTTCAACTTCTGGAATGGTCAGTTCTAAAATGCCCTAATTCTAAGAATAATTTCAATGATCAAAACCCATCCAAGAAAATATATTACCACTTAACAACTCTGTCTGAAAACAATAAAAAAGATATCATGTATAGTCTTTAGTATTAAAGAAACTTAAGATATGAATATTGATAGGAGGTGAGTGTTTGCTTAATTCAGTATCAAAATCCATGGAATATGAAAGTTATATTCTTTCAGAATAAAGATGCTCTCATGACTAAATATCATTGCATGTTCCATTTTACAATGGATTATATTCAAACAAAATTTGTGACCTCTTGACATCCTCTGAGTATTTTAGAAAAGTCTATTTGTAGCACATCAGTCTTGTTAAAAGGGAAAAAAAAAGTGAGTTCCCAAAGGTATCACATTAGATAACATAATTCCCCCATAAATGGGCATATTGTTATTTTTATTAAGAAAAAGAGAAATACAAATGAAATCACAATTGTAGAATAAGAAAAACATTTTGTGATAACTTACTAAAGGCTTCCTATTGTACCATGAAGAATTTGTATTAAAAAAAAATGCATCATAGGGCTACCATGACATCTTGAGTCTAACATAAAATGCTTATTTTGAAATGGCATGAGGCACACATAACCAACAGAATTCCAGCTTCCTAGTCATTAGTCATGTTCTTATTAAGCTCAACAGAAGATTATTAGAAAAATAGAAAAGTGTATATATACATATATAAACAAAAACCAATGTCTAAATATAACTGAACTTTTGGCAGGTTCATAGAAATCTGGACAGGGCATTATCATCAAAATTAAGCATCTAGAGTTCCCATTTTAATTTAGGTGGGGGGAAAGTTTAATATATGATAATGTTTTATAATTTTTATAAATAGTTAACATATTTTTGAGCTGGTGATTACTAAAATGAATAATTCTCAATCTTGTCCACCAAAATTGCTAGAGAATAAAAGTTTGGGAGCTCAGACCAAAACAAATACCAAGTTTCCTTGAGGCAACATGTTTTAGCTTTGGAAGTATGAGTGCTGCTTTTAATTCCACAGTATTTGGGGGTTTGACTTTTTAAAGTAAACTAGTAAAGCTGATTCTCTTAGAAAATGTTCCTGCATCCCTATTGCCTTCCAACACCAACCCTTTGTTCATGTGTCCAGATCAGGGATGAATGAAGTGAGATTTGTTTATTCTGGGATTCCTTTTCCTCAAAGCCTTGAAGTACATTTATCCAGTACTTAAACCACTTGCTGGAGGTAAGTGAAATACTAGAAATCTGAATTCGAGCATGCCTTAAGGTACATCCTTACAGGATCAAATACTTTAACCACCAAGATAATTCACTGGAATTTACGTGGCAGCAAAGAAACTCAAGGAAAGTTAGAAACATGAGTATTGATGGAAGGGGAGCTTTGACACATTTGTAAATGATTGAATTAAAGGTCCTCATCTTTTTAATCAGTAAGCTTAAACTCTTAGTAGAGTCGGTTTAAATCTAAAAGATAACTCAGATTTCAAATGCTATCATTCAATGGTAATGTTCTATTTTTTTTTACTGTAATGTTTGATTTTTAATCTGTAATTCTTTGTTCAAACAAACATTTCTTATGAAATTTAATATTTAAAAA
This sequence comes from Neogale vison, assembly GCF_020171115.1. Taxonomy (NCBI): domain Eukaryota; kingdom Metazoa; phylum Chordata; class Mammalia; order Carnivora; family Mustelidae; genus Neogale; species Neogale vison. The sequence goes on along the minus strand of NC_058093.1, from coordinate 90,843,045 downwards.
ATAGATAAATCCTGACAGGACTGCCCTTACACACACACACACACACACACACACACACAGTTACTCACTTTCTAGATATTCCTATGGCTCTTGGAGACATTTCACTGTGGTTGGATCTGATAGTATGAAAAATTAGTACAGAAAGGTTTCTAGAAGTAAGACAAGAAACTAGATCTCTTGACTCTCATTTCAATGAATTCTCTGTGCTTTACTTAGTACAAATTCTTTTACCCTTTCTTTTTGAAAAAGCATTTGAATACTCTTTAAAAGCCTTGGGAAACTTCTCATTATGCTTAATATTAAAACCAAATTCTATAACATTTATTTACAGTTTTTTATAGTTCCTAAACACTTGAAGTTTCTCTCATGTCTGAGACTTCTGTGCATAATGATAATACTGCCTGGAATGCACTTCCTCATTCTGTTTGCATACCTAATTTTTTACATCAAGAAACTCACATTCCAACAGGGGAAATTTAGTCAACTAATACAGAAGCAATTATACTAGAAGGAAGAATACAGTAACAGGAATGCAATCAAAGGGTTGTTAGGGAAGCTCCATAAGAGACAGATTTGGTAGAAAACAGTAGCAACTGAATGGACTTGAAAAGAAAGATACAATTTTCATTGGCAAAGGTATCGAGATGGTGGAAATAGCAGAGGAATCAGGACAGACGTTGAAAAACATGGAAACTGTTACTAGATTTATTCTTCAGTTTGGTCTAGGATATATGATATAAAGAGAAGTCATCGAGTATAAGGGGAGGGAGGTAGAACAGGATCATTCTCTTGTAACCCTGACTGCCATATTTATATATAACCAGAAAGAAAGAGCTTCGAGCTAACATCGACATAATCAGAGTTACACTTCAATAAGATCAACCTGGCAGCAGGGAGTGGAATGAATTAGAGTCCAATTACATGGCATTACATGAACCCAGGCAAGAAGCAATGAGAGAAAGAGCCAGACTGGTGACAGAGACTGAAATTGAGGGGCTGGCGCTTATTAGCTAGAAAATGGAAAAAGATGAGTTACTTAATTGTCCTGAAGTCTTAGAATATGATTGTATTTAAGAGCTTTTGGTGCCAGAGCGTCTACAAAGTTTGCTGTCTCTAAAGTGACCAATTATAGAATGTGAATGTGAGAACTTAACCAAAAGTAGAAACAGCTATTAGGGAAGTGCAACCTTTTATGGCTCTATATAAGGTACTGCAGATTCCAAATGAGAACTAGGATTTCTTCTGGTGAATACTGGCAATACTTTATCAGGTTGGGTATGGAGATTTTTGGAAATAATAAAGGTTTGATCTAATATTAAAGAAAATGGAGGATATTTTTCTTTGAGTGACTAGATTTTTATAAAAGTAATTTTTTTTTCTTTTTTAAAAAAAAACTTTTAAATGATTTTATTTGTTTACTTATTTGAGAGGGAGATAGAGAAAAAACACAAGCAGGGAGGAGAGGGAGAAGCAGGCTCCCTACTGAGCAGAGAGTCATAAGAGGGGCTTGTTCTTACGGCCCTGGGTTCATGACCCAAGCCAAAGGCAGATTCTCAAATGACTAAGCCACTCAAGTGCCTCTAAAATTTTTATTCAAATTCCAGTTAGTTAACAGTGTAATATTAATTTGAGGTGTACAATATAGTGATTCATCATTTCCATACAACCCCCAGTGCTCATCACAAGTGTACTCCTTAATCCCTATTGCCTATTTCACCCGTCCCCTACCTACCTTCCCTCTGTAACCATCAGTTTGTTCTCCATAATTGAGTCCATTTCTTGATTTGCCTCTTTTGCTTTCACTTTGTTGATTTATTTTGTTTCTTAAATTCCACATATAAGTGAAATCGTATGGTATTTGCCTTTTTCTGACTGACTTATTTCACTTAGCATTATACTCCCTAACTCCATCCATGTGCTTGCAAAGGTATATTGAAACTGCATAAACCCTGAGTACATGTTCAAATGCCCTGCAACAGACATCAATAATTAGCATTGTCTCTGTTGATATTCCAAAGACTCTGAAATGTAAAGTCCATTAACTTTTTTTAAAAGATTTTTATTTATTTATATGACAGGCAGAGATCACAAGTAGACAGAGAGAGAGGGGGAAGCAGGTTCCCTGTTGAGCAGAGAGCCTGATGTGGGCTTGATCTCAGGACCCCGGGATCATGACCTGAGCAGAAGGCAGAGGCTTAACCCACTGAGTGACCCAGGTGTCCTCTATTGACTTCTTAAAGCACCTTAAAAATAATTTTGCATTTAAGCAACATATTTAACATTATGAAAATAATAAGAGATATAGAATTTGTGATCATTTTAAGCTTCACCCACAATTTCTTTGCTTTCATCTCATTAACTTTAAAGTAGTAATGTAGTGAATCACAATTAAAAAGTTGTTATTTTTCAGGAAATATTTTCACATAACTAGAAAATAATGCACTACAAAATTTAAAGCTGACTTCCAGACTGACAAAAAATGTAGATCATCTTCTCAGCCACATGGCTAATAGGAAATTTGGGGCACAAGCTGCAACCTATGTATGATCTAGCAAATTAGTATGTGTAATATAGTATGTCTTATGTTATTATTCTTTCATAGTAAGGCAAGCAATATGGAAGAGAAATGTATCTCAAAAATACTTTCATAGTAATGGCTCTAGCGGTTATGTTCCCTGCATCCTTCTCCAGTCCCTATTCCTGACCCAGCATCTAATATGAGGACAGGCTTGGGTAGGACACATTAAACACTTGCACTTTGGTTGCCTATGTCATATGAAGCTTGACATTTACTCTGTCTGAAAATTAACCAGATTTTGCTTACTCAGACCAAGATGTTACATAATGAAACAGGAATGGGTATAGAGAATCACTTGGTGATTCCATCCTCTGGCCCTAGTGCCCTATTGATTCTGCACAACATTTTAACTGTCATTCTCTTATTTCCAGGCAAGTGTGCGCGCACACACACACACACAGATACCTTACCTTTGTCACAGTTCTCTTCATCACTGCCATCCACACAGTCATGAACGCCATCACAGAGCCATCTAATTGGAATACAGTGGGCTTTATTTCTGCATCGAAACTGATCTTCCTTGCATTCAGTCACACAGTCCATCTGTTCAAATACAAATAGGCACTGCAGTTTTCATTAATGATAATGACATAGTCACAGGCAAAATAAACATGCAGCTGACAATACTGGAGATTTATTACATTGTGGGCTTTCTTTTATTTTGACTAAATGAGTATAACCTCCGCAAATGACAATGGGGCTTAGTATAGGAACAACATGCAGACTCAGGTATCTGTTGCAATTTCTGTATTGAGTGTACTTGTCCTAACATTTTAGACATTGCTAAGAATCAAGAATCTGTCTCTTTACTCTATTTTTATTATGTTTGCTTTCCTGAACCTAATTCATGTAATTCAGAGATTTTAATCAAATGATAGATTTTACCTCATCAGAACCATCAGCACAGTCATATTCTCCGTTACATTTCAAAGATGCTGAAATACATCCTCTGCTTGCACATATATATTCACTTGATGAGCAAGTAGGAGAAGCTGAATATAATTATAAAGTTAAGATTTAGATTTGGTAAATTGAATGATTGGTTTCATAGATAAAAACATAAATAAGCATGTAAAAAATGCAAAAACAGCAATGAAGGTAGTTTATATTATTTAAACTATAGTCCATATCTGATATCAAACCTTTATTTAAAACGTGTTTCACAGTATTATCGCATTTCATTAAATATACCTAAAAAAATTATGTAATAACCTGTTCAGTAAGTATTCAACTCACCAGACTAAAGAAAGAAGGAGAAAAAATCTATATAGTCTCCACCTCTTTAGTTTTGAAGAGTTAAATGAATTTTCCATAATTTTAAATTATTTTAAAAACAAAGGCCTTAAATTGTTTTTAAAATTGTAAAGGGATTTAGTGACCCTTGGAAATGTTAATTTATATATGTGTCATATAAATCTAAAAGTAGAAATCTTGGCATAGTCTCATAGACCCCATGATATCTAGCTGGCTGTGTTGACATAAATGTCATATTTGCATAAGTTCTGAGAAGTACTTTTGTTTTGGGGTTTTAAACATGAATAACGCAAAATTAACTGAGTCTATAGCAACTTTATGACATAGAAAATAAAAATAACAAGTGGATATTTAAATTACTATCAATATTAAATCTAATTAATTGACACAGTAATTATGATTGTTGTCTTTGTCTATGGGTTTGAATCTGCTAGGCCAGCGTTCAAACCTACGGGGTTCTTGGCCTTACACTGGTCCACTAGGTAGCCAAATATACTTCTATAAGGAATCTGTGGTCTGAAATGCTTATTTCCAGGATTCTAATAAGTTTTTTCCTAGAGTTTTAATTCCTTTTAATTGACAGTGTTTGCCTAGGGGTCTGTATTCATATGGAGTCTGAGAACTAAATTCAGTAAGAAAAAAGAGGCAGTCAATTACCAATATGAACTGTGTGCATCGTACAGACATATAACCATGTGTGTGTCCTGTATCTGCTACTCTCACCTGGGTTCTCAAAGTAATGCTTTTGTGGACATACAGAGATTATAACATAATTTTCTTCCAGGAATTCTTTTTTCTGTAAGATAATGTTATTAAAACACCTAAGGTATAAAAATTAAGTTTTAATGAGCATATTTATAAATCCCATGCTTAAAGAATAAGAATGTATCATAAATTGGGTATTCTTTTCCTGTACTCTGGTCTTGCTTCCTAATTTTATTTTGATTTTGGACCAAGATGGAAATAGAAATAATACACTTACACATTTTCTCAGTTGGTATCGTGTTGAAACTACTAAATTCTGTTTCATAACCTTCATTTCCTTAACTGAAAACTTGATTTTTATTGCACTTACAGTTTCAACATTTTTCATTTTGCCATCTTGGAAAAATAATTCCAAATGGTGTGGAAAGAGAGAGAAACCGGAAAATCGAATTTTTAGGAGTTTAATGCTTGGATCCCCAACATAGTAATGATCTTACCTTCCAAAACAGTTTCAAAACATAGCAAGGGCACACCAATGAATCCATCTACAAATATTTCTAAAATTTTATTTTTGAAATAGTAAATGTGTGTGTGTGTGTGCATTTGCCATTGTTTTCTGTACATGATTGCCTAAATTGAAATTATACCTACTTAAAATATCAGCTAAACTAACTATCACCTCAGTCATTTTACCTGGCTCACAGTGTTTCTCATCTTCTCCATATTTACAGTCTTCATGGCCATCACATTTCCATTTTGCTGATATACACTGACCATTGGAACACTGGAACTGATCTTTGGAACAACTTGTCTCACAATTTCTCTGTCAAAATCACACAGTGCAGTTAACATAAGCTTTTTTTTTTTTTTTTTGAGGGGCAGCAAAGCAAAGTTTATTGGGTGATAGTACAAAGCTCCCAAAGAGGGAGGGGACCCAAGAGGGTTGCTGTTGGATTTTCTAAGTCTAGGTTTGTTTGTTTTGCTTTTTTTTGAATTAACATATAATGTGTAATTTGTTTCAGGGGTACAGGTCTGTGAATGATCAGTCTTACACAACTCACAGCACTCACCATAGCACATACCCTCCCCAATGTCCATACTCCAGACACCCTATCCCTCACTGCCCTCTCCCGACAGAAGCCCTCAGTTTGTTCCTGAGATTAAAAGCATATAAGTTTTTCAACAAACATATACAAGCCCATAAGACAGCTAGAAACTTCATGAACAGAAACCTAGAAGTGTAGAAACCATGACTACCACATACAAGAAGCTCAGATGGTCATTTAAGTCTATGGTTATATATAGCAAAAGAATAACAATTTTCTATTTTCATTTGTCTTTGCAAGTCATAATAAAACAGAAAAAGGAGAAAAGAACATAGATCCCATAGGTCTATTATATCAGAGATCATTTTTCAATAGACAGTTATGGGATAATTTAATTTTAAAATAATTATAGGTGACAATTAAGATTGTGGGGGGAAATTAAGTGTTAAAAATTATTTCTAAGCAAATACATTCAGTTCATTGTGAATGGAATGACAGGATGAATGTGAAGCAAAGAACCCAAAAGCAAATCTGTTTTGTGTTGGCACTACTTCCCCACATGACCTTCCTTTCTCCTTCCCATGCCTTTTCCTCACTACCTGTCCCTTCACAGATTAGTTGCTGTTTATAATCCTTACCGCTCTTCCAACATTTGTTGTTAAAGAACTGTGAATGAACTGTCACAATTGTCACTTCTACTAGCTGCATACAGATTTTATTTGGAATTCAAACAAGACAGTAGTAGATATATTTTTGGGTCCCTTTTTTTTTTTTTCATTTTATTTTATTTCTTTTCAGTGTTCCAAAATTCATTGTTTATGTACCACACCCAGTGCTCCATGCATTATGTGCCCTCCAAATACCCACCACAACTGTAAAAAACAAGGAATGTAAATTAAAATTACATGTAATTCAGTTCCAGTAGAAAAGGGATCATGTCTGTATGAATAGGGATCATGTGTGTTTGTGAACCAAATATCTAATACTGTGCCATGATTTAAATAAATGCTTAGGAAGTATTTGTAGAATTAATGATTATCTCAGCACTAAAGGAATTTGAGTAAAATAGTTCTATAACAAATGGCACTGGTATATCTGTATTGTCAACAATATAGAAGATTGCACTTCTAGATACTTTTTCTCTCAGAAGATTTTTCTCTCAGAAGATTTTAATCTAAAATAAATTACAGTATTGTTGATGAGTGTGTTATTTAATTATCATTTTAGATTCTTAAAAGCATACAGAAAGAAATAGAATAATGAACCTCATGGGCCCATCCTGCTTGTTTAACAATGATCGACACTTCACTATTCATGTTTCATATATCCTCCTCCACCACATTTATTTATAGTCTACATTACTTAACACAATAGCGATAGTATTAGAACATTAATAATATCACAAAATTTGCAAAAATTCCTTAGTATAAAGTCGTTCCCGATCAATATCCAAAATATTCTCATTTTTAAAACTACATTAAGATAGTATTTGGTAGAATAAAGATCTAAAAGAAGTTTACACTTTGAATTTGGCCTGAGTTTCTTTAAATGAATTACTATTTCCCATTCTCCTAGGTTTTTTGTTCGTTCGTTCGTTTGTTTGTTTGTTTGAATGCCATTTACTACTTGAAGACACTAGGTTATTTGTCCTGTTGAATGCCTCTGGTTCTGAATTTGACTGATTGAATCCTAAAAAAGATACTTTTGTGACATCTAAAGTGACTAATGAGATTTTTGTTTTTTAAAAGTAATATTATAAACACATGTATTTTTATACATGTGTTGTATTTCTATCCATTACGGTCATGTTTTGTTTTTTTTTTTTTTTCCTCTGGTATTCAAGTTGTCCTTTTGATTAGCAGAAAATCCCTTCAATTAGCTCCTATGTATTCTGGACGTTATAGTAATAGCCTTGTTCTGACTTAACAAGATGTTAGTGGCTCATTTTGTCAATTTCCTTTTTCAGATCTAGAACTGGACATTTCTCAAAGGAGTTTTGTCTCCTTTAATTCGAAAATGGTATTTAGAGGCTACTTTGTGAATGTTAGGATCAATCTATAATACTGAGATGTCATCAGTTTAGCTAGGAATTACATATTTTTAGAAAGAGTAAGATAAATCAAAATCTCTTACTGATACTTGTGAATTTAGTATTACAGAATTTTTATTTACTTTTTTTGTTCCTACATTGGTATCTCCTTTCTTTTACTTAAAAATTCTGAGTGCGAATAATATGAAAACAACTAAGCATTTGATCTATCCTATTCTCAATATATGCAAGCTTCAAATTAGCAAAACCAATATTATTACCAAATATATGAACACAGTTTAAGATTCATTTGCATTTTTTGTCCACACAGTGCAATATACTTAATGCAGAGGCTAAATTCTTTTTTTTTTTTTTTTTTTTTTAATTTGCTTCCTTGACAGAGAGACACAGCGAGAGAGGGAACAGAAGCAGGGGAGTGCGAGAGGGAGAAGCAGGCTTCCCGATGAACAGAGAGCCCGATGTGGGGCTTGATCCCAGGACCCTGGGATCATGACCCGAGCTGAAGGCAGCTGCTTAATGACTGAGCCACCCAAGCTCCCTAAATACTGTATTTTAAAGTCACTTTAAATAATTCTTTTCTGCTATTATATGATACACAATGACATTGATCCAAGTTATTATTATTGGTTAGCTGGATATGAATAAGCTAATTACATTAACAGGTAACATCCTTATAAGACCTCACAATTTTATCTTTTGTTTCTAAGATGAGAGTATTCTGTGTGTAATTTGGCTTTCTAGCCATTTGTTCAGTTCACTTTTTTTTTTTTTTTTAAGATTTTATTTATTTATTTGACAGACAGAGATCACAAGTAGGCAGAGAGGCAGGGAGAGAGAGAGAGAGGGAAGAAGACTCCCTGCTGAGCAGAGAGCCTGACACTGGGCTCAATCCCAGGACCCTGGGATCAGGACCTGAGCCGAGGGCAGAGGCTTAACCCACTGAACCACCCAGAACCCCTGTTCAGTTCATTGTTTTGCTTGCTTCTTTGTTTGTCAATGTAACCTGGCTTTCTAAACCTTAAAAAGAAAGATGAATCAACTGCCTGTAGCATTAGACACTTCATTACTTACAGACTATACTAAATGGCTGTGAACGTAGAGGAAGACCACCTTTAAGACTGGGTTCAGTGCATAAACAATGAATCTTGGAAAACTGAAAAAATTAAGTTAAATTAAAAAATAAAAATAAATAAATAAATAAAAAGAACATAATTTAGATTCCCTAGTGGCATATCATGAAAATGTCTGAGTAATGGAGTTTTAGTCGGCGATCAAGGAACTGCATAACTTCCATTAACTTAGGGCATGAGATAAATGTGTTAATAAGACTATCTAATCTACTTTCATTTGAATTAAGATTTTAAAAAAGAAGTGTTTGAGTCTGTTTATGTACCTTGGATATCTAGTGAATAACATGGAAGATGAAATCATAAGCCTTAAGCAGTATATCTTTACCTCTTGAGGTTTCAGGGATTACACAGGGTAGGTGAAACAAACTTCCATGGTATGTATGAGTTTATGTGAAAAGTGTTTCATTGGGTAACATTTAATATAATTCTTGAATAAATGGATACTAAGTAAATATGTAGCTGAGCAATGTAAGAGTTTAGCTCCCCTATGAATTTTTTTTTTATTTTGTTTTGACTTGTTTGTGAACAGCCCCATGAATATAAGTGGTATTTTTCAATTTCTCCTGAGAGACCTTAGCAACTCCCAAGATTTAGGTTTTCTGGCCTTGATGTGAGAAGTTAAAAACATTTGTTTCCAAAATCTAGGCTCCTGAATGTGACTGGGGAATTTTCCAACACAGTGTTAGAATGGAAAAGTGTCCAATCTTAATAAGGATACCTGAAGACTGAGAAAGAACCAGTCTGCGTGGGTTTTATATATAGTAGACTTACAATGTCTACCAAAGATGCAGAAAATCAGTGGATGAGTAGGGAAGTTTGACTTGAAACACAGAAAGCTCTAGAATAGCAGAGTAGATTCTCTCTAGGCAAACCTAGAGTCAATGGGATGACTTCATGAGGGGAAAGATCATATGTGAGACCTTCCAGAGCAGCAGAGCTCTCAAAATTCATTGTACCCTAAAACGAACCATGGTGGCCACTGAGGACCAGACACTTCATTTTTTTTTTTTTATGTGGTAAGTATGATTTTTTTTTTAGAAATTTTTTTTTCAATTTATTTATTTTCAGAAAAACGTTATTCATTATTTTTTCACCAGACACTTCATTTTTCATTTATCTCTGAGTAGGACTGATTTCACCAGTGCTGTGTTCATGATATTAATATGGAAAATCATTAACAGAGAAAATCATGAATAGTGATTATTACTGGACCTTTCTCTATTTGAAAGTAAAGGATTACAACTCACTTTAGATTTGATTGATAAAAAGATATTAAGTGTGTATCATATACTTTTTTAAAAAGATTCATGGAGTAATTAAAAAGATATTAAGTGTGTATCATATACTTTTTTAAAAAGATTCATGGAGTAATTCATGAGACACAAATACATAGAGGCATAAATAATAAATTGTGTGAAACATTATAAGTGTTAACACAGTCTAAGTTTCCAGAATCATCCAGAAATATTCCAGAGTTTTTCACATAGACCTTATTATAAATGGGTTGTGATTCATCATCTAAGCACAGCTGAACCTGTGGTTTCATGAAAATTGATGACCTACATCGAAGTCTGCAAGAGTGTATCTATTGAGGAAAGAGACTGGGGAGAAGAAACTGTTTAAAATGCATAAAAATATTAGTCCTGACTATAAATATTGCAGCAAATTTATGAACAAATTCACAGATGGCAAAGGCACCAGCTATAGGGAATAAGGTTTCCAAACATCTTATTCCCAACCCAGCCATTCACCACTTGAGGTAAAACAGATTATAAAATTAACTGTCAATAGTAGCACCAGGGCTATTCCCTGTGCTGGTGTGTGCCACACAGCACTTAGATACAATACTACTTACCTCATTGTGTCAGGAGTAAAGTGCATTTCAGAACTGTCCATGTCACACCTCACTGGATTGAATAATAATAATTATAAATGTGACTCTAAAGAACTTTCTTTTTTGTTTGGCTTGGCAAAGTGGCTTACCTCGTCAGAGCCATCTGCACAGTCAAAATCTCCATCACACCAGAACCTTGAAGAAACGCAGTCCCCATTGGCACAGAGAAAATCTTTCAGTGTGCAGGTCTGTGGCTCTGGGGACACACACACACAAAATAGCACAGGTTTATTCTATTATATGCAACTGCATTCTAAATTTATATGACATATAGTATGAGGTAGCATTAAGAAAAAAGAGGTTAGCCAAGCAGAACCAATAAATTGTTTAGAAAAAAGTATTTCATGAAGCATCTTTGGGACATAATATAATGATTTTTCACATTTATTTTACAGTTATGAATAGAAAGTGGTATTTCAGGAAAAAAAAGTATAAAAGACAACAGATAGCCCACTGTTTAGTAAAAATGTAACATCAAAGTAAAATAAAAGACCCAGAAATCTACATATTACATAATAACAAATCTTTTTCAGCTGTTGGAATTCTGTCATTTTATGTATTTAGTTTAAGTAAGTAAGACGTTTTATGACTGTACTCATGGGGCTATTTACTAATTGAATAGTAAGTCCAGTCTTTGACTCTTGACTTCTATTTTGCATTCTAATGACTTCCGAATTCATCAATTTTGTCTCCAGAAAATCTCGAGTTCATTAAAAAAAAGAAGGGCACATGGCGATATTATTGGACATGACTGGGTGGGTAAGAGTGGAAGGGACAGAAGGAGGCTCTTTTTAAAAACTGCCTCTTTGTTTATGCAATGTTTTGCTGATGTTCTGTATCATTTACCTGCCATTTTAGATAATTTGCCAGTTATTGATTTAATTATGATTCACCATCTTCCACACAGGATATAAGCCAAAGAATATGACCTGCTACTTGGCTTACCTCTGATATGGAGTATGTTTCCTCTGAACAATGAAATAGGATTTTAGGAATTTTTCCCTGTGGGTAATCGATATGACCGCTAGAGATCATCTCTTGTTTAGTTCTTGTTCTCTAAATAGAACTGATACCTGGCATGAGGGAAGACCCCTTTTTGTTTTCTCTACTCATTAACTGTATTTATAGCCGCCTCACACACAGTGATACTCTTACTCAAGTGAAGTAGGAATAACAGACATTTAATTTAAGGAGTATCCACATGAAGCCCAATTTTCTGCATAAAGATTGTGGCTCTTTCAGTCTGCATTTGAATATTGTTCTAAACAAGCACTCAGTTTCTAGCTGACAGGTAACGGCATCAATGTTTGGTATCATAAGGGCTCTTATATTTCCACAGAAAAATCCCTCCTGAGACCAGTGTAATATGAAAAGTGTAATATGTATCAGCATTTTGTTCTGCTTTGGGACTTACCTTCGTCTACAGTGTGACTTTCAGTCTATGAATAAGACAAAATGCTATTCAGTGTGATGAGAAAAAGCCACTTAACAGGAGGATCCCCCTCATTTCTCAACATTCCTTTGTTTAGTGAGCATGACAACTACAGTTTCTCCTTTTGTCTTTGCATTGTATGTACATACACCACATTTTAATCTCAAAAACAACAGTATAAATACTGAAGCAGTACTTAACAATAATAATTCCTACCAACTAGTGATTGCTTATTCGTTGTGAAGTACTAAGTGACGTTAATGCTAAGCACAGGAATTAACTCAACAATTAATCCTAACAACTGTATGAGGTATAGAACCCTTTTGTCAATGAGTAAACTGAGGCACAGAGAGGATAAAGAACTTTCTCCCAATCACCCTGCAGGCAGAAGAGCTAGTATTGAACTTGAACCTACACAATCTGATATTAGGGCCTGTACTATTTACTACTAGGCCATATCATTGCCCCCCATACTACTGAGGAAATAAGGTGTTCACATATTACAGAGATTAACAATAAAGCCCTGAGAGCAAGTTACTTGTTGAAGGTACATGGCTAGCAATGTCTAGTTCATTTAAAAATAAAAATTAAAAAAAAAATTCTCTTATCATTCCTCCATACTGAAGCCATTTCACCCTCCTGTTTGCAGACATGCAGTTTTCTTCTTAGGGAAAAGAAATTATAGTGAAATTAATAAATTAATTAATAAAGAAGTGCTTAATCTATTTAATAGTGGTAAATAACAATCAAAATGATTTTCATTAAAGAATTAGAATTAGAGAGTATTTTTTAAATACATTGTATTTAAATGTTTACAAGTAACAGCAGTAGAAATATCAAATTTCATGGAGTTGGAAGTATTCGGATGGGATTTTTTTTCCTTTACTATTTTAACTTGACTTTATCTTAAACAGAAGTGTGTTCATCATATGCCAAACAACAATGACTTCATAAACTTTGACACACTTTGCTATAGGAAGGGTTGAAGGTTGTTGATTTAAGATGATAACAAGTTATGTTATAAAGTATTTCAAAGCATTTGACCAATAATTCCACAGAACGGTGTTCTATAGAGACTTTGTTAACATCATTAATTACTCTATTCAGACGAACTGAGTGATATGTAGGAAAAAGTTTTTTCAGTGCATATGAAATTCTGTAAGTTTGTAGCATGCTTTTAAGAATGCTAGCAAAACCACTTCTGAATAATAATCATGAATTATTTATGCATAAGTGTCATCAAGGAATGGGATAGCTATAGCTAGTCTGTTTTTAACTCTCATCTATATGCCTCAGAATCTTTTGCCACTGGGTGTCTCAAAAGGAAACTCTCTCTTGAGGAAAAGGTAATTTAGTTATGAAAGAAGGTAGTGAGGGATTATATTCTCTTATTGTTTCTTACCTTTGATCTTTTTTGGATAAAATATAAGACCAATTTTAGATCTTGGAATGATAGTGAGCATTTTTCTTGTTAAAAACAAAATTTAAAAAATGATTTTATCTGGAAGATAACCCATTTGGAAAGAAAACTTGAGTGTGAAAATTTCCCCAGTATTTCCAAAGTGTGTTTCTCACATTAACTTTCTCTGATATTACCTATGTCCCCAGATCTAAAGTAGATAGGGAACCTCATGCATGAATAATTGACCAGGTTTCCATAAATCTTATCTAAACATGCCAAATTAACAAAAAAAAAAAAAAGCCTTTTCAGGACATCTTTTGGAAGGTCGTTCTGGATTCTATAGTAAGAATAAAAAATAGGGACATTGTATGGAAAAGTCACTTCCCTCAATACTAAAGGAGGCAAAAACATACAGGCTCAGAACTGAAAAGAGCTTTGGAAGCCATCTTGCACAAAATTGAAGAAACTAAGTTTAGAAAATAAAAGTGACTTTCAAAACCACAGAGTTATTGGCAGAGCAGAAAGGCTTCCAGACTTCAATTTCTCTGCTGAGTATATTATCATAAACCCTTGGTGATAAGTTCAAAAGTTATATGAATGTGGGTGTAAGCATCTGAGGAGAATTTTTAGAATACAATTAGTATAACTGACATGCTATACAAATAATCTTCTGATATAAATTCAGTGTGAAAGTACTAGAAATTCAAATAAGGCAGACACAGCTTGTCTCTCTACAAAAACCTTAATCTGGTTGATCAAGTTATTTGGTGCTTTTAAATCTATTGGATTGTTAGTTACTTCTTAATAATGCAAAGATGTAAAATAATTCATTTTGCACATCAATTATTTAGAGGGCATACATGCCATATATATTGTATTTGTTGCTGATAAAGATAGTATAGATGATAGATTCGTCAGATATTTCCAAACCTTTGATACAGATGACAAAATAACTTTAATAATAAAAAAAAATTTCTTGTTTTTAAGAGCCTAAATCATTGTTGGAGCACAGTGTCCCTGCTGAACACAAGGGAAATCATCAGCAGATGATAAAAAAAATGACAATGGATTAATTATCCCATATAAATATAAAAAAGTAGAAAGCATAATGGATTTAAAACATCATTGTAGTTAATTGCTCCACTATGATTCAGAATCTTCCCATATCTATGCTTGGAGTATTTCCAACACAATTTAAAGAATAAACTCATTATATCAGATTCATAAACAAGTAAGTCCAAAAGTGATTTTAAAAATACATTGCTAATATTATAAATGTGTCAGGCCCTGTGCTGGACCCTGAGAAATAGCCCTGCTCCATACACTAATTCCAGATATTTAAATAGGAACTAAGATACATGCAAAAAAGAAAAGAGTGGTATAATGGAATGCAGGGGAGTGGTTGGTTGACAGAATATGGTCAAATTTTAAAAAAAGATGCTGTTGTTGTTTTTAACCCTAAGGCTAATTTATTATCTCTGCTATACTTCTCTACTTAATATTTTCCAACAATAACCACCAAAATGCACACAATTGACTAATGATATTTAGAAAATGTGTAACAGTACACTGTTATCTTTTTTGGCATACTGTTATCATCTATATACATATTAAAATTAAATTTATATATGTGATGTGTTATATAGAGAGTTCTGATCACAATATGTAAATAGTAATTTATATGTATATATAATAATAATTTTATTATAATTATATACATGAAATTATAATAGTTTCAATAGATAATGAGAAATTGCAAATATCTTGATAGCATTTTTCATGGGAGCAGTATCTTTTCTAAAGCTGACTTCCATATAACCAACTTCTGGGTGTTTTATAAAGCTATTATGTATTATTTTCTCTTTCTTCATTGACCGAGCTTCTGTCCATGTAGAACTCCTAGTATTTTTGATGTTTGAACATTATCATTTCTTTGGGTCTATTCATACGCTATCTTCAAACACCACCCAGTTATCTAGATCCCTCAGTCCTTCCTCTTACACACTTTTACACGTTTACCATGTAACCAGTCCTCTGATACTGGTCCTGTGTATGCCCTCTATCCTACCATGTCGCAACTATAACATGCTTCCTTTTTGTTCACTGTCATTAGTCCCCTGTAAATTCATCAATGTTGCTGTCATACGCCACATGATCAGAATGAATGGAAACTAAAATTGAGTCACACATAATTGGGTATTTTATACTGCAATGCTTGGTATTGTAGCCACTCTCTTGCTTTTTCTTAAGGGTTCTATGGCTACAGTGATTTATCACTAACTTTTTCCAGTGATGAGTGAGAGGTGTGTTCCTTCTTGTGTTCTTGCCTAAAAAAAAAAACTTTTAGGAGTTGCCAGAAAAACCATTCTCAACCACCTAGGGAACCCCAGCAGACTCAGAAACAGGTTATCTCCACCTTTCATTCTTCTTCCCCTTCTTCTCCAGTTTAGCAATAACCTAACTTCCCACACAATTTCAACCACCCCTTGAACAAAGTATTTTCAAAGATATAAGTTTCCAACGTGAACGTCTCACTTCCCTTCTGTTCTCAACATCCTTCAATCTTAAGGTACTTCTTCTCAGGTGTCTTATTGACAAGTAACACTCAAGGTATCCAAAATTAAGCTAAATAGTTTTCTGCATATTTAAGCACCGAAACAGAAGTGAATTAAACAGAAAGTGTGTATATAATTGCTTCATTTTTGTATTTGATCTTCTATTCCTGCCACTCTTACCTCATTAGGTTTTAATTTTAATCACTGGATAGAATCTGAAAACCTGCTTTAAAAAAGAATCTAGAGGGGTGCCTGGGTGGCTCAGTGGTTTAAGCCTCTGCCTTCGGCTCAGGTCATGATCTCAGGATCCTTGGATCGAGCCCCACATCGGGCTCTCTGCTCAGCGGGGAGCCTGCTTTCCCCTCTCTCTCTGCCTGCCTCTCTGCCTCCTTGTGATCTCTGTCTGTCGAATAAATAAATAAAATCTTTAAAAAAAAAAAGAATCTAGAACACACTCTAATGACTCTTTGAGATATACATATACATATAAAAATACATATATATATATATATATATATTTAAAGATTTTATTTATTTGAGAGAGAGAGACAGCGAGAGAAGGAACACAAGCAGGGGGAGTTGGAGGGGGAGAAGCAGGCCTCCCACTGAGCAGGGAGCTGATGCAGGGCTCAATCCCAGGACCCTGGGATCATGACCTGAGCTGAAGGCAGATGCTTAAGGACTGAGCCACCCAGGCACGCCTCTTTACAATATTTTTTACCTTTTTAAAGAGTAAGATCAGTTGAGATATCTATATATGAAGGAGTAATAAAAGGTCCCCAAATCAGAGTATTCTATAATCCTAATGATCTGGATCCTAATGATCCAGAGATTTCATACTTAATGTACCTGATGCTCAAACACCACTCAGATTAAGTTTCAAAGTTATTTTTAAGAAAATTGGTAATTTGCAAATTGAATATCCAAGTGGTTTATTAAGGCTGTGACTCTACTAATTATACGCTTTCATAGAAAATGTTCTTATGTTTTAACATAACAATATCTATTTCATCTCCTGTGTCTTGGGAAATGAATACTCTTAGTCCAATGTGTAAGAGTAGACACTATAGTTATCATTGAATCCTTTCTGGAAGTAAGCAGAATATAAATATTTAATAAATGGAATTTGATTATTATCTTATTTTAAAACATGACTATATTGCTTTCTTTGTTTAAACAGCACTGTGAGAAAATGCTGGTAGGAAATATATTCAGAAATTAATGCTAGAATATAAAGATGCTGTCACAATTTTACATACTTTTTAGAAAATAAAATTGTTGGACAATTATTGTCTTTTAAATTTATTACATAAAAATGCAGGAGGCAGATGATGATAATAGTGTTATTCTATTTTCAGAGAAAAGCATCCTGAATACATATGGTGTTCACCACCCCAGAGAGAATAAATGATATTTCGCTGAAAGATGCTCATGGGTAAATTTGTAGTGTAAAAGGATTTGAGACTGAAATGAAATGAATACCATCCGCTAAAGAATGATATGTTTTGTTCTGTCTCCACATCATTCAGCCCTTTGTATGAACTTGCATCAAGGGCTCACTTCATTGCATGCTAATGGGTTGCATTAAACCTCATGATACTTTCATACCAATTCTGATAACTATAAGAAAATAACTCCCAGTATGTGCATTTCAATAATTCTACCATTTGAGATTCAGGTCAATTTAGTCTGGATATTCTTGCCCAAATGTGAATATATGTATAAAAATGTGAGCTGCAGGACAGATAGGTTCAAATTCATACCTTAACTGAACTAAAAATTGCTATCCTGCTTATTGAATATGCTGTCAAGCTCACCGTGTTCCCAAGCGAGATTTACTTACTACAGTTTTCTTCATCTGAATTATCACTGCAGTCATTTTGGCTATCACACCGCCAGTGATCTGGAATACAGTTGTTGTTTCTACACTGGAATTCATGAGGCCCACAAGTCTTTTTATCTGTAAGAGAAAGAGCCAGAGTTTGTGTTGTTGACTTCCATGAAGACTTCCCTCATAATACCCTCACCACCATGTCAACTCCAGGGTATCTGACATTTCCTCAGACCTTAATTCAGGTACTAACTGAGAAGCATCTTTAAGAAAAGCCGAAGGCAAGTGCTAAATAAAATTCATAGTAATGTCTTGTTTTATGTTGTTTTCTAGTCTTGCTTTCATAACTAGCTAATTACAAAGCAACTGATTGGCCCACCCACATAAAGTCAACATAAATCAATAAAAAAAATCAAAACTATTAAGAACTAACATTGTCTTTAGCACTTCCTCCCTAAGCCATCTTCTATTTCTTCTGTAAGGCAGCAGAAAGAAATGGTTATTAGTCAGAACCTGAGACTGTCATTTTACCTTTCTCTCTACCTATCAACTGATCTAAACTCAGAGAGTATAATAAAATCTAATGTGTACACACCTTGAAAAATAATAAAGTGCCATCTCACTTGAACTCCTTAATAATCCCACTGGGTGCAAGGACTGGTATTAACTTGCCTTTCACTTTACAGATGATAAAAGACAGACTTAGAGGTTAGAAGCTTGATGAATCTTTACTATCATTAAATGGCATAGTCAATATATATATTTGTGTGTTTTTACTCTTGCTTTAGTAGTCTTTACAACATAATCTGTGTCCATAATGGAGCCAGAATCAGAATGCATACAACAAGAATTTATTTAAAGTTAGATTACTCATTCTTAAATTTCTGTAAGAGTAATAGCTAATTGTATATTGTCTAAAGCACTGCATCTTAAACTTCAATGTACATATATATAAATTACTTGGGAATTTTGCTAAAATGAAGACAGTGATTGAGTAGATCTGGATTTCTAAGAAGCTCTCCAGTGATGACATTCTCCTTAGGTCTATGAAATATACTGAGTAGCAAGGGCCTGAAACATAAAGATGGGATAAATTCAATAATATAATGATAATAAAATTATAAATGTCAATGTGTAATTTAGGACACATTCTCGTTTCACATACTTAGATCGACTCCATATTCTCACTGGTATTCGAGATCTACAGTGAGTTTAACAACTCAGACTAGTAAAATAAACTAATTAAAGGAGAAGATAAGCTATTTGTTACTAGTTGGTACTCTTTAAAATGTATCTTATAAAATTCAAACTCAAATAAGATTATGAAAGCAAAAGTGATTTAGATATAATTAGAATATTAAATAATGAACATCTATTGAGGATCCAACCCACCTCTTGGCAAGCATTTTCATAAACATGATCATATTCAATTCTCATAACATCCCTCAGAAGTATTGTTATAATGCATTTAAATAAATGAGAAAATAACTCTCAAAGAGTTTAAGTAATTTCTCCAATATTACAAAAGGTATTAAATGGCAATGAAGAAGCTTATATCCAGATCTTACTCCAAAAAAATTTTAACATTTCTGTGGAAATTCTCGAGACAGAATTCAAAATTTTCAAACTTGTCAAATTTGTCTACAGATAATAGATATCTTTATATATGTCCATATATAAAAAGCCTATCTGTCCCTTCCTTCTTCCCTCCCTTTCTTCATTGCAGCCTACCTGCCTGCTAATGATTACTCAGATCCCAACTTCTGTCACACAGTGCTGTGTTTGGTGATATATCCTTTTTGCCTATGTTATACCTAAATTTAGATTTAAAAACTGGCTTAAAATTTGTAGATGTTCTAACATAGCTCTTGGCACATTTCACTCAATCAAGAATTGTGTTAGGATGATGGGAAACTTAAATAATGACCATTGAAAATATGGGGTTTGGGGTTTGGTACTGAACTTTGTAGATGGTCGTTATATTTTGGCATTTAAAACAAAATTCTCGGGGCGCCTGGGTGGCTCAGTGTGTTAAGCCGTGGCCTTTGGCTCAGGTCATGATCTCAGGGTCCTGGGATCAAGTCCCACATCAGGCTCTCTGCTCAGCTGGGAGCCTGCTTCCTCCTCTCTCTCTCTGCCTGCCTCTCCGCCTACTTGTGATCTCTCTCTGTCAAATAAATAAATAAAATCTTTAAAAAAAAAATTCTCTGAGACCACTATTCCATGTTTGTTTAACATGGCTTTATTTATTCTTATTTCTGTGTTACTTGCATTATTTTTAAGTATTATTTTAAAATTTTAGAATATAAGAAAGTCAGAAAGATCAGACCTGAGCATACAAATAGACTATAGGACCTAGTATTACAACATTAGCTCCAAGCAATTTCCCATGGATACAAAGTGTTGAAACAAGAAGTATTTTTGAATTTTTTTCTGCATCCTATTTGTACATTTTTTCCTACTACATTAAATATTTGTATCATATTTTGTGTTTGAAAGAGATCTGCATTTATTTCTTAACAAAAACAAGTTATAGTTCATTGCAAAGATTTCCATTGGGGGCATGCAAAAACAGTAACATTGAAAGGTTAATTGCCTTATGCAAGGTTATTCAAATTTTATGTTTCCAAATTATTTAACTTTTTGATCCATGACATTGTTTATACAAATTACAAATGCAAGCTATACAATCCGTATAGCCTTGTTCTGTATTTAAAGTCTCCCTTGAGGAGATTAATGCAAATATAAATATAAGTGTACTTTTAATAGAGAAATGTATGATCAAGTTAAAACAGCAGTTCTCAAATTGGCTACACATGAAAATCAGCTAGTAAACTTAAAAATCCCTTTTCCCAGTCAATATGCCACATCAATAAAGTCAGACTCTCTAGGGTGTAACCTAGACATCGGTATTTTTGTGAAAACTGTATGGCTGATTCCAATGAACAGCCAAGATTGAAAATCACTGGCCAAAAAAACTGATTGAAAAACAGAACATATATAATTCCACATTATATAATACTCTACAGTAATTAATATAGAATGTTCACAATATGAAGTTTTCTATTAATTCAAATTATTATACAGCTTTGGAACAATGTGTTATTTTTGGAGGGTATTATAAATATAGAGAAAAGAAGTAAGTATCTGAAAACTTGTATTTTTTTTAAATTTGAAATAGTTTCACATGAATTACAGATACTACTTAAAATTTGATCCTCCCAGGGGGTCTACCAAAATGTAGAACTGTATATGGTGTATACTGTGATACTACTGGCACTTATATACGTAAGGGTGACTTCTGAAAAAAAAAAAAAAAAAAAATCTGGTGTCTGTGATGTTTTTTGAGCCAGAACTGAGGAAGTGGATTGGGATACAGGATTGGAAGAAAAATTTAAGTTTCTCATTGTGCCAAAAGAAATCCAAAGGAATGTACAAACTACTGAAAGCAATAAGTAAATTTGGTAAGGCTACAGGATACAAGGACTCAATATATTTAATTATATTTCTCTATATTAGGAATAACCAGAAATGAAAAAAAAAGAAAACTTTTACAATAAAATAACAAATACCTAGGAATAAAACTAGTGAAAGTTGTGTAATATCTTCATACTGAAAACTGTAAAACACTGAGAAACTGTAAAACACTGAGAAAAATTGAACAATGCTTAAGAAAATGAAAAAATAGGGGTGCCTGGGTGGCTCAGTGGGTTAAGCCCCTGCCTTCAGCTCGGGTCATGATCTCAGGGTCCTGGGATGGAGCCCCGCATCAGGCTCTCTGCTCAGCGGGGAACCTGCTTCCTCCTCTCTCTCTTTCTCTCTGCCTACCTCTCTGCCTACTTGTGATCTCTCTCTGCCAAATAAATAAATACAATCTTAAAAAAAAAAAAAGAAAATGAAAAAATATATCATGCCCATAGATTAGAATACTTGAAATTTTAAAAATTTTCAAATTAATATAAAGAATTAATTCAATCTCTATCAAAATTCTAACTTGTTATTTTTAAAGAAATAGATTATCCTAAAATTATACTGAACTTTAAAGGATTTAGAATAATAAACCAATACTGAAAAAGAGGAAAAAGTTGGAGAATTTATAATATCTGATTTCAAGAGTTTCTATAAAGCTATAGTAATTGAGAAAATGTAGTAGTAAGCAAAATGAAACCAGAAATATAAGCAAACATATGTGGTCATTTTCAACAAGGACTCAAGTCAATTTAATGGAAAAAAACAGTCCTTTTTAGTGAATATTGATGAAAAAAGTGGCTAGCCATAAGAAAAACACAAATCTCAACCCATCATACTCCATACAAAAAAATTAATCTGAGGTGATCATAAACATAATGAACATGGAACAATATTTTCATAATCTTGGAGTAAGCAAATATTTCTTGGGCAGAATACAAAAAGAATTAATAATACACAGAAAGTTGGTACATTTGACTTCAGAAAATTAAAAAGTTTTATTCTTTAAAAGATAGCATTAAGAAAATGAATAGGCAAGCAACATATTAAAAAAAGTATATTTGCATACAATATATCTGGGAAATTACTTCAGTCCAGAATATATAGAAATTCTCATATCTTATACATTAACAGACAAAAGACTTGAAAAGATACTTCACCAAATAAAAGATATTTGAATGCCAAATATAGGTTCTCAAAATCATCAATCATGAATGGGGTGCAAATTCAAACCAGGAGATACCACTAAATACTTACTGAAATTGCTCAAATCAAAAAGGCCACACTAAATTTTCATGAGATTACAGAGGACTTGAAACTCTCTCTCTGGTTCTTAAAAGGTAAACATATAATTACCCTATAACCCAGCAATTTTACATCTAAGTGTTCATGAAAAATGAAAACAAACATTCACAAAATAAATTTGTACAAGAAGAATAAATTTGTAACAGCAGCCTTATTTATAGTAATCAGCATCTAAGATATTCCAAGTGGGAATATATCCATGCAACTGAAAACTATTCAGATATAAAAAAATAATGAATATAACTTAGAAATGAGATATAACTTAGAAATGTTTTTAAAACTTCATGCAAATGAAAAATTCACAGGCAAAATTGTAAATACTAAATGCATTTATGTATATGACATCCAAATACAAGCAAAAGTAATCTGTGGTGTTGGAGAGGAATTGGGTTGTAAAGGGGAATGTTAGGGGAATTGACTAAAAGGGGCATGAGGGAACTTTCTAGGGGGATGGAAGTGTTCTGGATCTTATTTTGGTGTTTGTTGAATGTTGTATAAAATTGCCAAAATTAAAGTGAACATTTTAGATCTGAGCATATAATTTTAATTATATTTTATTTTTTTATACTTTTATTCTTTTATTTATTTATTCTCCCCTGAGCAAAATTTATTGAGGACTTCCTGTGTGTCAGGCACTGCTGGATAATTATATTTTAATTAAAAATTACTTCACTATTAGATTGCAAGGCATTTGGAAAATCCAAACATTTATACTACAGTAAAGAATTATTCATTTGGTCCCTGAATGCTCAGGTATATTCAAAACTGAAGGGTAGTCTGAAAGAACATTCTGTTAAAAAAATTATTTAAAGTCTCAAAATTTAAATATTCTACACTAAGTGTAAACAACAGCATGTATGTTTCACATACAAATGTGTCCAGAGATTTTTTTATTTGGCATTTGAAGCTACCATGTATTCATTCTGCCCTAGACATTTGTAATATCAGTCTGTAATTATCTGTCTTCATTTTTGGGATGATGATTTCAGTAGTAATAAGAGCATTGGAGGGACGCCTGGGTGGCTCAGTAGGTTAAGCAGCTGCCTTCGGCTCAGGTCATGATCCCAGCGTCTTGGGATCGAGTCCCACATTGGGCTCCTTGCTCGGCAGGGAGTCTGCTTCTCCCTCTGCCTCTGCCTGCCATTCTGTCTGCCTGTGCTCGCTCTCTCTCCCTCTCTTTCTCTGAAAAATAAATAAAATATTTAAAAAAAAAAAAAAAAAAAGCATTGGATTTCCTAAGACATAAAATGCACTTTGTTTGTACCTGGAATCACTCTGACCCAAAAGTAGTTAGCTTTGCCTCACCACTCTGAGATTGTGACCTGAGCTGAAATCAAGAGTTGGACCCTTAATTGACTGTTCTACCCAGGTGCCCCTGTATATAAAATGCTCTAAAAAAATAATATTTTAGTGATCCAATAGATATCTAACCAAATTGAAATTATACACTGTTTCACTAGTAAGACTTTACTATTGCTTTAGAAAATAAAATGTCACTTGTAAATTTACCATGTGTTTTATTCAACAGCTGATCAGAATAAAATGGCTTGGAAAAATTTACATCTTGAGGGATAGGGCTCAGTTGGCTATCACTTGAAAATATACTGGATAAAAAAAAATTAGAGCAAAGTTAGTAAGAAGACTTTAGCTTGTGATTTAAGAAATGTTGGCATTCCCTCTCCCTGCAAAAACAAAAATGGGAATGTGGGTTTTTTTGTTCTTGCTAAAGTTTTGGGTTTTTTTGGTTTTTGTTTTCTTTTTGTTTGTTTGTTTGTTTGTTTTTGTAATCACACTTTCCATCTTCCATTTCAAGAAATGGTATGATTACAAACAGTTAAGTAACATGCAACAACAGTTAAAAAAAAAAAAAAGAAGAAACGTAGTCATAGAAACACTGAGGCAAAAAGAACTATGAAAACAATAAACTTGAGCCTTTATCATGGTAGCTGGTTGTTTCTTTTATTCCAGATTATAACATCATAGAGTCTGAGAAGTATGGGGTTAGAACGGAGGACCCTCTCTTGGAGAAAACCTTGTCTTCCATTGGGGGCAGGATAACCATCTGTTAGTTATCAAAGCATAGCCTCTTCATGTAGAAGTCATTCTTTTTTTTTTTTTTAAATATTTTATTTATTTGACAGAGAGAAATCACAACTAGGCAGAGAGGAAGGCAGAGAGAGAGAGGAGGAAGCAGGGTCCATGCGGAGCAGAGAGCCCGATGTGGGGTTTGATCCCAGGACCCTGGGATCATGACCTGAGCCGAAGGCAGAGGCCCTAACCCACTGGGCCACCCAGGCGCCCCCCCCCTTTTTTTAATCAACCTTAATTCTGATCTCACAGTCTAAATTCTCCTCAATGTCTCTGTTAGCATCATATGGAAATAAATACCTATATAAGTTGCTTCCCAAATGTTCTAAAACTCCTTGATGTTTTGAGTTCCTCAACAATGATGATACAAGTGGTCATGTTTTTTTCCTTATTTTCTTTAGCTGATAGGATCACTGGCACCTACTTTTTGGTAATATGAATATAGTAGATATATATAGATATAGATATAGATATATACCATTATTATTGGTTGGGTCTTTTTGGTCTTTTTTGAAATTACTGTTCCATATTATAGCTGGTGAAGCTGTTACATTACACATGGGTCACTACCTCTTCTGTCACAGGAGAGGACCATATGACCCTTGGTGGCCTCTTATCCTAGACCACAATTAGTTTACAAGTGTCACATTATTCATGTTTTTAAAAAAAAGGAAAGAAAGAAAGAAAAAAGATTTAACAGTTTAAACCTGATACATTTTTCTTCTTTAATGTTAAATACACAGAGGAAGGCAGTGCAAGGATTGTATGGTGGCTAGACAATATCCTGAGGAACACTGATTTTTATCAATCTGCTCTACCATCTTAACTAATGACTTCCATTGTTCTCAGTCACTCATGGCCTAAGGTGATTGCAAGTGCTTGCGTCATCTCCTAGCAGGTCTGAAAAAGAGCAAAAAATATTAAAAAAATAATAATAATAAAAAAGAGGGAAAATAAAGCCAAAGAAGAGGGGCTCCTGGGTGGCTCAATAAAGTCAAGTATCAGACTCTTGATTTCAACTTTGGTCATGATCTCAGGCTCATGAGGTCAAGCCCCACATTGGGCTCTGCACTGAGCATGGAACCTGCTTAAGATTGTTTCTCTCCCTCCTCTTCTACCTGCCCCATGCACTTCACCACCCTACAGGCACGTGCTCTCTCTCTCTAAACAAAGAAACAAAAATACAAAAAAAGAAGCCCTTCTACTTGGAGGAAAACAAAAAACAAAAAAAAAAACCTAAAACAGACTTCCTAGAAGTTTGATAGAACACCTCTGCTTACATTTCAATGGTCTGAATTTGGTCACATAAAAAAATGTTGCTATAAGGGGAGATGAAGATGTGATGACTTATTCTGAATAGGAACGTGTGGACTTAAGACTTAGAGTCCTGTCTCTGAGGGGGGAATAAAAAATGGGTATAGGGACAGGCATTTTAGGAGTCTCTGTTAAAAACTGAACAAGGCCAATTAAAGCCATTGGAAGTGATTTCAATGGTTACCGGAAGGACTATTTCTTTCTTGAGATTACCAGTACTTTAGCATCAAGTTGCCATCGGTCATTTAAAAATCCACATAGAAAGTACCATTCTTAGAAGACACCAACAAGGTAACAAACAGCTTAGAAATGGAAAAAAAATGATAGGGCTCTTATGATTTTATGTAAATACCTGTATTCAAATTGTTCCTGGAGTCAACTCCATCCACTCCTTGGAACTGAGGCGGAAAATTTATTTTGCCACTAGTTTGCATTGGGTTTCTGTCATTTACAGACAAGAGTCCTGACTAGTGCAAACATCATATTATTTAATTGCTTAAAAAAATGAGGGGCTTCTCATATTAATGTTCTTATCTATATGTGCTGATTTACATAATTCCTAGGCTATTTCATTGGTTTATAATTACCTGGGAAATGCAATCACTTTCCACAAGAAGCCTCAGGATTAGTCTCTATTTAAAAGTAATTTGCAAATCCAGGCTTCCATGAAGATGGGAGATGGTACAAACAAACCCCCCCTTTTTTTTAACTTCTTTGCTATGTGGCATATGCTGTTACAGCCTCTTGTGATATTGATTATCTGGAAAGCTGCAGGTTGCCTTGTATTGTAAAGTGTTTGGTGGATCTGAAAATTAAATTCATGTTACTTCCCATCAATCATGGTAATATTCCTCAATGAACACTTACATGCACAACCTGTTCTTTTAGGGGAAGTGGAAAGAATCTGTGGATGCACCAGTAGTTGAGAATAACAATGCCAGATGTGGCTTGTCCCAGAGGGATCCTATTACTTCTGCTTCACTTTTGCATTTTTACTTATTTTTTAACATTTACATTATTCTTCTAGGTAGAAAAGAGAAAGGCTGATAAAGTAAAACAAACTACCAATGACATATTTTCTTTATAAAGAGGTGAATCTGTAAGAAGCCTGCTCTCTGGAAGCTCCAATAATGACATTTTATAAATTGCATGTCAATGCAATGTAGTTTTCACTGGAAATTTTTTGAATTCATATTATGCAGTTTTAGAAGGTGTCATATTAAATCCTGTAATACTGTCTATTGCACTTGACAAGAATGTGTGTGTGTGTGTGTGTTTTCTTATTTAGAAAGTTGTATTGTAACTCTATGGTTGTAAATTATGGAGAGGGGGAAAAGTAGTTACTATTTTCTCTTTGCTAACACACTGTATATCATCTGCCAAAACCATTCTATTCCATTTATCATTCTCTTTTCAACAGACTGTTGTCTTGACAGTTTGTATGGTAATATTGTACAAACAAATTTGCATTTGTGAACCTCAGATGAAGAGGGACCCAAATCTCCGTAAACGAAGAGGTAGGTAGGGCACCACTCTTCAGAATCATTCTAGCGTTCCCATTAGAGATTCTAGTAGTCACTTTCCAGCAATTCTACTTAGGTTTCCTCATCTAGCTTACAGGAAACAAAAAAGACTCTTCCTGCCTTTTTTCTAAATATTGATTCCATGCTTTATTTTAAAAGCAAAGTAAAAGCAATTTGAGGCAACTAAAAAGTGAGTCTACCAAAATATTTGTAAATATCCATTTGATTACATTTATCTAGTTGGTCTGACACAGTGAAGCCAGAAGCAAGACATAATTGCTCAATTCACTTTACATTTTTTAGAATGAACAACATCAAACTCTGATTTGGTGGGAGATAGTGAGGCATAGTGAAATGAACCTGAGTATTAAAGTCAGAATTTGGTTTGAATGGTAATTCTAGTTCCTACTCATATAACTTAAAAATAACTATTTATCTTCTTTGTGCTTCAGTTTCACAATGGCTAAGAATTAAAGTGAAATACACATATTGAAATGAACATCTGGCTTAGTAAAGAGTAACTGGTGAAAATTAAGTAATAGTAATAATTTAGTAACCAGATACTTAAATAGTAGTAATAGTTAATAAATAAATAGAAAAAATAGTATGTAAAAATAAACAAATAGTAAATAAAAACAGAAGATGCAGATTTCAACTTTATCATCAACAAGCAATGTGAATTTAGGAGGAAAAAGAGTACCATTTATTTAAGAGACTTCTATGTTGCAGGCACTGCTTTAAGTCCTTTACATTTATAATGTTATTATTTTAAGTGAACAAATGATTTTACTATAACTTTGTGAGACATCCTATTTATTTTATAAGTAAAGACCAGGTAACTTGCTCAAGGTCACACATAACTATGAGTCACATAAGACATTTAAATACTATGGGAAATCACATGCCCAATCTGCAAATTTGAAAGGTTACAAAACCCCTGCAGTCTTTTAAACAAAACTGTGCTTTAATTTTATTATCTGAATATACGTTTAATTATCAGATATATAAAATATTTTCAGCTTGTGTTATTCTTATTTCTTGAAAAACAGTATCTTAACTATATAAGTGACACATACAGTACTCTTTATGGAAATATAAGCTATAACACAAAGAAGTAGAAACAAATAGCTCATAGCCACATAAAAGAAACTCTATTATGTTTCCCTCACCACGAAAATAAAATACTGTACACTGTATATTTCACCAAAAATTACATAGAAATAATTTCTCTAAGTCATTAAAAATTCTTACAAATGCCATTTCTATGGCTGTATAATATTTGTCTAGTGGATATACTTTAGCTAAACTGTTCTCCTAGAGTTTGGTACCTAAGCAGTAACTTTTTTCATAATTTGAATAAGGAAGATAACATTTGCAATAAAAATACTTTCTTCTACAGTTATGTGTGTGGATACATGTTTCAAAAGAGTCTTTGTTAGTGATATTCACATCATTTTATATTTGATAACCTTTATATCTTTATCTTGTCCTTAGCCTACGTTCTAAAATTCCTTGCACAGGAACTAACAATCTTAGATTGAATATGACATTTGTTACTTAATTAACAAAGTCACATATTCTTTCTGCTCAGTATACTGAAAGTCTTTCTCATATAAGGTGTATTTATAAATTTATCATTCATGTTTAGAATTTTTGTGATTGTATCAATCAGTAATTATGAACATTAAAAGAAACAACTTCTTAATGTAAAATAGTTAGCAAACCTTTCTTTGGGATTATAAAACTCAGTGGGAGGTGAAGAAGGATGACAATTGAGAGAAAATTTTATTTACTAGAAACATACAATTAGACACACATTATTAAATAAATATCTGGGGTGGGATGAGAAATACCTGTCTCTTAAAAGCCAAGTAAAAATGATACATACACACGTATACACATCCCTGCAGGCAGCATGTAGATACCAGTTATAAATGTATACAAAGGATACCGCTAGTTATCTCTGAAACATGTGTGTGTGCATAGGAACTTACCTTAGAAAGAGAAAGTGTAAGAGAAAGATAGCTGTAGGTTAGATTCTGACCAGAATCAAGATTTACATGTAGTTTCATCTGTCATTGAATATTAACCTGTGTGTCCATTTGAAATCTTGGAGGAACTGATACCACAACTGAAGAAAACGTTTCCTTTGTTATTCTTATTATTTTGTTGCTAGACTCATCTTTGTAGAAAAATATTTCTACCAATTATAATGAATGCCATATTTTTGTTGTGGTATTATGTATGGAGGAACATTAGGAGCAGTGTTAACTTTTATTAAAGAAATCTCCCTGTTTTTGAGCAACTGATCTAAATCATTTATCCAACCAATATGTCTTAGAAAGTACATAATGAACTCAACTAGGAATGCCAGAGTCAAAAATGTGTTAATAAATTTAACTGAGAAACAAACCACTTGAATACTTACCATTTTTTAAACACTTCTTTAGAGGTTTACATTTGCTCTAAAATTTAGTGCCTTAAGAATTTGAAAAGCTAAGGTCAAGATACACACACTTATTTACATATATGTACATATATGTGCATATACATATATGCATATGTACAATGCATATATCTATGTATACATATATACACATATGATGTATGTATACACACATTTTTATATACATAAACACATCACGTTTCCGTAGCGTAGTAGTTATCACGTTCGCCTCACACATCACTTCACTTACTCAATATATACTCGGGTTTTTTTTACAGTTTTGACTTTGCCAAATTTTCTTATTAAAATACCTTCATTTTTGTGCATGAATTCATGGAGAATTGTACTAAAATAGAAATATTTTTAAATTTCTAGCTTTTTTATAGTATTGTTCATATTGAGTAGTATAATTTTTTCTTTTATACCTCTTTTACACTGAATAATTTTACATTTTATTCAAAAACATGTAAAACATTTAATTATTCCTTTGTTTTCCATCATAGATTAATGTATTTATTTTACATCTAGAATGCAGTTTTCTTTTATTACTTATCCATACCCCAAGTACCTTAGAGAAGCCATATTATATGGTTTATAATACTTAGGAGAAATACTGCTTCAAGTATGGTGTATGAAAAAAAAACACATTTTAGTAATACCAATGACTAATGGCCAATCTCACTTTCTGCTAACCTACTTGGTCTTTATTGTGTATGGAGTGCTACAGTGAGAAATAAAAAAGAGAAGGAAATAGGGAATATGTGTGAAGGAGGAATTTCAACTAAGAGAGTTTGAAAATGCTATATTAAGGAGTGACCTTGAAGACTAACAGAGAGAAAATGATTGAGACACTGCATTTTCTGGGAGAAAGAGCATTCCAAGAAGAAACATGACCTTGGAGGAATAACCAGGCCTGGAGTGTCCAAGGAACAGCAGGGACATAAGACAGGTGAAGTAGAGAGAGAAGGTCAAGAGTGGTAAGAGAGGTCAGGAAGACAATCCGTTGTCAAGGAAGGGCACTCACACCAGAGAACTCTTTGTGTGGACCTTCTCTTGCTATTTCTTCTCTTTGAAAGAGCATATAAATTTGAACTCTTTCTTTTTTTTTTTTTCCTGACAAATGAATTTCACATAATTTTTTAGATTTATGTCAAAATAAAGATGAAAATTTGAAAGATTGTTTGATGACTGCAGCAATATATTAATCCAGATTTTGGAACTGCCATGATGAAATCTTTGGCCTGTACATGTTCTGGATAATTACACTAATTACCTTTTTCTCAGCTTTGGTTTTTATTCTTATCTACAAAGCTAGCAGGATGGCATATACTGATAAAGTATACAATAGGTAGTAACAAGCCAAACTCAACTTTGAAAGAATATTGAGAATCTTAAAATAAAATGTGTCTAATAAGTTATATTGATTACAGATCAATAATTAGATTTCTTGACTAAATTTATTGATGTATTGTTATAGAAGTAACAAATAGGTCTATCATTGCAACTAGAATTATATTTTATTTTTTAAAACATGGGTCTTTGCTATTTCATTATAACCAAAACAGTAAAATTTGTATAACTGAAGTGATTCATAAGTAAATATTATGGCCATCTTTTAAAACTGGTATTGGTACTTTTAGATCCCAGGTTAGATTTTTATAGGTTGGAGACACTAATAACAGCTTATTATTGTTTTTTGTCTTTCTTTTTTTTTCCCAATTTATTTATTTTCAGAAAAACAGTATTCATTATTTTTTCACCACACCCAGTGCTCCATGCAAGCCGTGCCCTCTATAATACTCACCACCTGGTACCCCAACCTCCCACCCCCCCGCCACTTCAAACCCCTCAGATTGTTTTTCAGAGTCCATAGTCTCTCATGGTTCACCTCCCCTTCCAATTTACCCAAAAGCACATACCCTCCCCAATGTCCATAACCCTACCCCCCTTATATTTATTGACAGTTTGCTCTTTCTTAGGTTTGAGGCTCAGCCTCACTCATGGAGTCCTCCTAGCAACTCAACAAGGAAAGTACATCGAATAGCTGAGGATACTAAACCTAAGATTACAGTAAATGACTCGTCTCAAAACCCACAGCTCTTAAAATCTGGAACCAGGACTTGGATCTGTATCATTTGATCCAGTATCTGGACTAAAAACTATTCTGCAACTGGGACACAAATAACTCCCCAAAACAAAGTTCCCCCTTGCTTCCTTCTTTTGCTATTTTATACCAAGATCTCAGTTCTATGGACACTAAGAGCTGACTAAAATTGTATATATGTCAAAAGTTGTGAGTTCAGGAAAAATATAGCTGTCTTCACCATAAAACCCTAAAGCTGCAGTAGATGTACAAGAGAGGGGGAAAACTATATTTACATAGTGCTTATAAATTTACACTCAGAGATAAATATGGACAGTAGTACAAAGCCTTCAGTGACAAGATTTATTATTCCTGAACTACGTATAGTTGTTGTTGTTATTTCTCATAATCTGGCATACTTTAAACTTTGAGGGAAACAAGTTAGCTCATTAAAAAAAAAAAAAAAACACAAAAAAACCAGTCTCTCTCTCAATATAGGACATGACCCCCTTACTTGACTTAGAGTTCAGCTAGGTGCTACATATCAATAAATGATCACCTTAGCCTTTATCTTATCATTTCCTCATTGGCTGCCTGGTCAGTAAGGTATTGATTTTTTTTTAAGATTGTGCTTACAGTACATGATGGTTTGCTTGGCTTTACTCCCAAACATCTTTAAAAACCTTAGTAGTGTACTTCCCTGCTAGATGTCTTTATTCACCTTCTAATAAGCCTGCTTGCCTCCTATAATAATACTGCATCTGCTGTAGAATGGTATTTATCAGAGAGACAGCAGGCTATGAAAGAAATTTTAAAAACCAATGCTTGAGCTGAATTTAATATGAGAATTCAAATAAAGGTGCCAATAAAATTCACATTTTAATACAGCCATTAGACGCATGCAGAAAGTAAAGTATCTCAATGGATAATATAAATCATCATTAAATTTGCATTAATTTAGCTCAGTTAAATATTCCTTCAAGTTCTAAATGTCTCACTATAAACAAGGAAGAAACAGAATTGTCCTTCACATTATAGTCTATTGGGTATAAGAAAGAAAATAATTGGCGCTTCAAAACATATATGACATATGGGATATATTATCAAATTAATAAAAATTTTACTCATAGTGAAAGTTGGTGACAAGTGTTGTTACAAGACCAAGTTGACTCTTCTGACTGGGAAGAGCTACTATGTAAAAATGGCAGCAAAGAACCCACTGAACAGGTGCCCAGTCAACCTTACAAGAGCCATATTTTCCAGTTCACTCACTGGTATGCCACTTCCACAAATTTGCTATTTGCTAATATCACCTCTGCTGTGGTTTTATCCAGTATTTTTCTTTAAACTGTTTAACTTTATAAAATTTAGCTTCATTATGAGCCAAAAGATTCTTGATACCATGATCTGATATGCTGGCTTATATATTCTAATTATATATTTAAAATACATAATTATTCTGTGCAGTATGTAAATAATTTATTGTTTACATATACTTGCTATACATCAGGAATGATTACTTCATGGCAGTTTCCCCCAAAATATTTTCAAATGTAAAATACACTTATATGCACACACTCATAAACAGACACATGAATTAGAGAAATCCTACTGATAGTATCTGTGATTTTAGTTAATTATTCTATTCCTAATACTTAAGGCACTACTGTGAAGTCAGAGTCCTTAAAATAATAGATGTTCTCATTCCAAACTTAAAACTTTTCTTCCAGAACACTGACATGTTTCTCTTACATAAGAAATTCTAGAAAATAAAAATAAGCCAAGGAGAACTCAAAGATGGATGCTTAGCAATGAATGAATATATTTCATAAAGTTCACAAAGAATATTGAACATAAGACTTAGAATTTGACCTAGATTTCCTTAAGAAAAAATCAGGAAGAAAGAAAAGTGCCCAGGAAAAAACGGAAAACCAAATGTTATAGAGAAAAATGGATATCGCAACAAAAGAAATCACACCAGATATGACATCTCAGCATAACATTGTGGGAATTCTGTATCTTGGAAACAAGTCACTTAGTGTTCGAATATTAATTCAAACTGCTGAAAAACTAGACCCAAGGAGTAATATTTGATGGCAACTTGGAGAGATTATTCTAATGTCATGCCAACAAATCTATCCTTGACACAACTTTATTAACTTTTTATTAAGAAATTACATAAAGATATAATATGTACTCTTTACAAACTTGCAGATTGGCACAAATCTGGGAGAAATATGTCATGATGTAATTTTGAGGTAAGTATTCTCATTTTCTGGGGTGAGCGGTAGAGAATAGACTTTAATAAATATAAAAGGAAATAACAAAGTGTATGATATACAAGAGATTAAATATACCAGCTTTTTCCCCTCCAAAGAGAACAGTAATATTTCTAAGACTTGAGAGAAAATTGTTCTGGGAGTTGGTGTTGTTGCTGTTGTTTAAGATTTTATTTATTTATTTGAGAGAGAGATAGCAAGTGAGTGCAGGAGCTGTGAGCTGTGAG
The DNA here is from genome assembly GCF_020171115.1 of Neogale vison. Taxonomy (NCBI): domain Eukaryota; kingdom Metazoa; phylum Chordata; class Mammalia; order Carnivora; family Mustelidae; genus Neogale; species Neogale vison. The sequence continues at coordinate 90,808,435 of NC_058093.1, read as the reverse complement.
GAGGGAAGAGGGACAGAGAGAGGGCAGAAAGGAGGCTCCCTGTTGAGCAGGAAGTGAGCAGGGTGTCTGATGCAGAAGGGAAGCTGGGCTCCATGGGGCTTCATGGAAGTGGGGGTGCTTGAAGAGGGGCTTGGTGGGGTGCCCAGTCCCAGGACCCAAGGCCCTGGGATCACGATAACCTGAGCAGAAGGCAGACGCTTAACTGACTGAGCCACCCAGGTGCCCTTGTTTTTTTTTTTTTTTTTTTCCTAAAATAATTATCCCAATATCATCTTCACAGGGATGCAGTATTATATAAAATGATATAACTTTATATATGATATATTATGTCTCTCAAACAAATGAATGACTAATGGCAAAGGTCAAGAAAACTTTAATACTATTTCTCAAATTTGTTGACCATGATTAGACAACACATATCAAGGTTCTGGTTTTGGGAAAGAATTTGAAGTGTATTAATAATTCTAATTGCACATTAAGAATAGATTTAGGTGATATAAACATTCAACTGGACAATGGCTGTGAGAAAAGTCATTAAAATTGTCACCAAAATAGGAGAGATGACAAAATGCATAATCACCATAATTCTGCGTTTCCTCCCCACAATATTGGTAAATAATTGGATAAATAATACTGGATAAATACCTTTTGGTATATAGATTACACACATGAATCTCAAATAATGGTAGAAGAGATTCCAAGTTTACTCATTTAGGTAACAAGTCTGAGGTAAGAAAACAAAATACCTGGACTTCACACCACATTCACGAGTTGATCTTATTGTAATTTGGCAGGGAAAGGATGGAAATAAAGCAGGAATAAACTGGAAAGGAATGCTAAGAGAAAAGATGGAAAATGGAGCTATGGGAGGAAGGATTTGAAGAGTGATGAAGGAAGGAGGAACTATAAACTGAAATTAAATTTCCTGAGAAAAGTAAAGAAAAATTTATCTCTCTCTGTTCAGATTGAAGGATCCTCAAAATGTTGATAAAGAAAATTGTGATTTGTAGGTCTATCGATTAATGAAATTTATGAATCACTATGTAAATACGTTCTGTACTATATAGTAAAATCTGTTGGGGTGAAAATGAATACACAGAAAACAGGTTTTCTTCTTTCCAATGTGAGCTAACAGATTGGCTAAATCAGCAACAGTGAACCAAATTGTCTTCCACCAGATATCTGAGTAAACTTCCTTTCTTGTATCTTAATGAAACTTATTTTGTATCATAAAGAAATCAATTTTCTACAATATTTCTGTATCTATAAGACAAAATATTTTATTGCATTCATTATTTTAGTTGAAACTACTAATTTGAAACAAGCTCAATTAATAGTAAATGGAAATTTTTGTGAATTATATACACATTCTTGTTATTATATAATTTTTCTCCTTTTAGTCATTGAAACTAACTTGGACAAAAACTCATCATTACAAAAAAAGTAACAATTTAGATTGCAAATTTTGGAATCAAAATTATGCCTTATTATTATTATATAGACTATATTCAGATTCTTGCCATTTGCAGATTATTCAAGTTCCTATCTGGGAAAGAAGTCTTATAAATAAGATTATCCAAACTTATTTATAAGTTTATTTAAACTTCAGGTATAGAAACAGCCTCAGAAGTCTAACATGACTTGTCTACATCACAGTGCTAAAGACAAAACAATGAGTAGGCACATGTTTTCTGTATTGGAATGATGTGGAGATAGACTGTTCCCTGGGGCCAGATACACTAGAATTTAAATCGGTGCTTACCAACTTATTAGCTTGGGCATTGACTTTACCATTCTGACTCTGTTTCCTCATCTGTTAAATGGGAATAATAAAACCATAATAATAATATCAATGCCACCTAATATAAAGGTTTCTCTGAGGATTGAAAGAAAGTGATTGACACATCTTAGGGCCTCAGTTAAAATTAACTATTTCATCTCTTTCTGTTATCCCAGCTTCTGGCTTCTGAAAAAGGAATGAATCTTGTAATTTAATTCAAAACTTTATGTTCCTAATTCAAATGATGAAAAAACAAACCTGACTATAGGTAAAGAACGTGGAGGCGTAATAAAAATACATTTAGGAAAGCTTCTCAGGCATCAGAATCTCACAAATCTGTTGCTGGTTTTTGGTCACTCTTGATTAATTTGATAACAAAACCTCATCTTCCCTTTGCTCACATCTTTAGTCAAGACCTGTCTTTGGTACAGTCCTTCCTCCCAGTCACTGAGGTCTGATGACAAAATGAAAGGAGAACAATAGCATTAGGTTCTTCCACAAGATTGCATCCTGTCTTCTCCAGGAATTATCAGCACTGGAAATACTTCACAAAATCCATCAAAGAAAATTTAACCGTTAAAGTTTCTCAAGGGTTTCTTCCCTTTACAAGTCTAATTGCACTGGTTATAAGTAACTTCTGGGTCAGTTCACAATATTTTAGACTTAAAATAGTTTTATACAGAACTCTCTCATTGGCTACTCTCAAATGAGCTATTGCTCATCCAAGAAAATGAAAAAAGATACGCATATGCAAATGAACAAGATATATTGTGGAAAATTTGTATCTAAATGCAAGTAAATATAGCCAAATCTAATCTAAATATATTAGATGAAAACCATATTCCTCTCTCTATTTCTAAGTTAGAGTGACTGCTCTATTGACTCAGTGTCAGAGAACAGATTTGTTTTTAGGAGGAGAAATTTCACTTACAGAACACCTATCAGATATAAAATAACTCATCCTGAGAAGATAATTTTTCTTAATCCTTTTAATAACCTTATAATAGATATTGTTCATTTTACATCCAAGAAAACTGATGCTTACTGAGGTTTATACACTTAATATCACATGATCAGTAAACCCTGGGGCTAAATTCTTTGCTGTTCTTTACATTCTATAATGCTATTAGTGTGGTATCTGCATAATTATTCAAAGGAGTATTCTGATGATTTCTCATCATTTTCAGTTTTATAAATTTAATTAACTAAATGATTTTCAAAGGCTTTCATGAAGCATGCTTATGATATAGAACGATGGCAGAATAAAGTCTGAAAAATATGTTATCTTACATTTTAATAAGAGTACAAACATTTAACAGAATTGTAGGCACCACGAGTTTTTTTTAATATATACTATATACTGGGAAATACTGTAATAAGAATGGGTTTTTAAAAAGCCATATAGCACTTGCTGTGTTGAGCACTGGGTTTAGATATAAGTGATGAATCACTAAATTCTACTCCTGAAACCAATATTACACTATATGTTAGCTAATTAGAATTTAAATAAAAAATGTGAAAAAAAAATAAAAAAGTAATAAATAATGATAGGTTATATTGGCAGAAAGCAAAATAATGGTATATTGGTTGCATCATTTTAGCTTTGAAGAAAGATAAATGTAATGTACTTACACACAAAACACAAGCATACATTCTATCATATTGGACCTAAAATATTGGATTGACATCCCCAAGGTTATATTTGGAGGCTTAAGGAGAAACTAAAGCCATCTTAATCCTTTATCTTCAGTCTTAAATTTCTTACATACTCCAGATGTATTAACGTTGGCTTTCCTTTCTCTAGTCAATATTTAAGAATTTTTGTTTTTGTTTGTTTTGTTTTGTTTTGTTTAGAGAAAAAGCCCTCAATGGACAGATCTGAACTGAGGTTTTCAATAGGAAATCTGTCACTGTGAACCTCTGTCCTTGCCTGCTAAAATGTAACACTTACCTGAGAAGGCATTAGTTCAACAAGTTTACCTCTCCCTAGCTGACATGTGACTAGAGAGGCAAAGGTACTAATTTTTACTCTAAACTAAAAGCACCTAAATAAGAAGGCACTTGCTTTTTTAAAATAAAATCACATATACCATTAGAAATGTTTTTAAAGGAAAAATGACATTTCTTAAAACTATTTGTATTCACTTGACAGATATTCACATACCAGAGACCACGCTAGTTATAGTGTCATTTGCAGAACTATTTGTTCCACGTTAAGCAAAATATCATCTCCACCTCAGCAGGAGATCTTGGCGCATAATTAAGTTGATCTTTTGCAAAGAGTTTGCAATGCTGTCCTCTGTTTATTGATAAAAAGAGAATCCCATTTCTAATGGGATTTAAGTCGAGTGAGTTTTTTAATACCTTAAAAAGACAGCTCATATTTTTCCCTAAGTACTCTCTAATGTCCATCTTTCATTATTAACTTAGAAACCAACGTTACTTCTGTACTCATTTGGAATATTCTTTGCTTTATCCCTAAAGACAGTTAAATCATACTGATTCAGTTTCAGCTTCCTCTTTTATTTCCACAAATAAATTCCTGGCCCAAAATTAAAAAAAAATAATAATATTAATATCCTTATTGTTTGTATCTTGTCAGTTTAAATAACTGACATTTTCAAAAGTCAACTGCAGGGGTGCCTGGTTGGCTCAGTGGGTTAAACCTCTGCCTTCGGGTCAGGTCATGATCTCAGGGTCCTGGGATTGAGCCCCACATTGGGCTCTCTTCTCAGTAGGGAGCCTACTTCCCCCTCTTTCTCTGCCTGCCTCTCTGCCTGCTTGTGATTTCTCTCTCTCTCTCTCTGTCAAATAAATAAATAAATAACCTCAACTGCATATACCAGTGGCATTAAAATGTGCCCTGGGTAAGGCAATGCTTATGTGGAAAGGGGATGGGCTCTCACCAACAAAAAGAAGGGGGATACTTCCATATTTCACTTACCACAGGTTCTTTGCCTTCTTTCCTAAAGCCTGGCCTGGTTCCTGAACAGAACCTGAGATCCTACATACACCCAAATCCCCCAGATTTGAGCCCACCCATTTATAACTCTCTTGTATCACACTCTTCCTGAATCTTTAAGGGACTGTGGCAACAACTGCACTAAGACAATAAATTACTATAGCAGGCCTTGGTATAGTTATAGTAATTGCAAATTCAGGTTTGGCTGCTGGCCCCTCACCATAGATACTGATTCATTGGCCGTGAATAACCAATGGACTCCTATGTGACACATCTGCACCAGGGCTGAATTTGTCTCCTTTTGTGGAGAGAATCACCACTCTTACGTTCTTCACATAGATAATTCTCTAGATTTTGAAATAACTCATTCCAACCTGACCTCGCATGTGGGCCAAATGATTATAAAATACAGGCATGCTTTGCAACTCAGCATTATTTCATATCACTGCTATGCTGAGAGACATTTCTGGGCACTAAATATGGGGAAAAGGGAATAGAAGGACCATCCTCAAAAACAATGTGAAAAGAGAAAGTCCTCAAGTCATTGATGTTGTAGTTTCACGTACAAGCTTTAAAACTTAGCCTGACTATAGTATAGGGTCATGATTGGCACATGCTTAGAAAAGTTATCACCCCAGGGAATCTACACTGAGTGCTACAGTCAGCTCCTCATCTACACTTTCCCTTTTAAATAGTTCCAAAAGTCTCTTTAAAAAATCCCCAGCCACATGTATTCCTCCAGTAAGGCCTGTAAAGCAAGAGCTTACAACACCTGCTCTCTAAGTACCTAAACCTGATGGAAAAAAATGTGTATTCCTTATAGACCAAAAAGACAAGATACTATTGAAGTTTTATTGGAATAGCCACAATGCATTAAGAACTCTGTCCCTGTTTAGGACTATATTCAATGTCTCTGTTATTCCAAAATTGTTACTGATACCAACTTCTCTATATAGGTGGTAGTGCTTGAACTAAGCCTTAACAAGTTGGTAAAGCCCTGGGGAAATAAAATCTGATTAAAGTGGCAGATTATGACTCAGTAAGACTTTTGGTAGAGAAGTCAGGAGAAGACAAATAATGCTAAGCATTGAATGTTTATCAAATAGGTAAAGCTTCATATAGAAACAAATAGATGGTTTGATCTGAGTAAAAGATGCCAGATTTACCCTCCCACTTGAAATAACAACAACAACAACAGCAAGAATAAAAAGAACCCCCAAAAGACAAAATATGTTTTATCCACATATGAGATATCAGGCAGGAAAGAACAGTAATCTATGAGAGACAAGAAACAAATGAGGTAAGGTGAGCAATAACACTGCCAGGCCTTAATGTCTTGGGAAAGTTTCCAGGCTGCAACAGGGGTAGGGGAAAGATAGGCAAAGTCCAGTGGACTCCATGAGCTAACAAGAATGAACCAAGGGAAGGAGCAAGATGGTGGAGGAGTAGGAGACCTAAATATCATCAGGTCCCAGGAGTTCAGCTAGATAGTTATCAAACCATGCTGAACACCTACAAACTCAACAGGAGATCGAAGAGAATAAGAGCAGCAATTCTAAACAGAAAAGCGACCACTTTCTGGAAGGTAGGATGTGCGGAAAAGTGAATCTGAGGCAACATATGGGAAGATAGACTGCAGGGGTGGGGCCAGCTCCTGGCAATCCGCAGAGCAGCAGAGGACAAAATTGGAATTTTTAGAAGTCTGCTGCATTGAGGGACATCCCTCCAGGGGCTAAGTGGGGGTGGAGCCCTCATGGGGACAGTGTGGTGTCAGGATCTGCAGGATCACAAAAAGACCAGGAGTGCTGAAGTGTGGCAGAGCTCCCAGGTATCAGACCAGGGAAGCCAGCTGCAGACGTGGAAATGAGGAAAGGGCTCTCAGCTCAGGGTTACCTTAAACCATGATCCAAGGCACAGTCAGGACACTGCTCATCAAGCAGGGACCCACAAGTGGCAGATCTGGGAAGACACCGTCCTTCCTTCTCCTCCGGGAGGATCAGTGTGGGAGCATGCTGCAAGAATCTGCTGGGTTTGGAGACTCCAAATGGGGCCATGTGTCAGAGGTCGAAATGGTCAGTCACAGGCTGGGTGAACTCAGAGTGCAGCCAGAAACCAGGGAGGTGGGAGGGATTGACTGCTTTTCTCTGAGGGCACACTAAGGAGAGGGGCCTTAAACTCTCAACTCCTCTGGGCTGGAGATTCGGAGGTTGCCATCTTCTTTCTCCTCCTCCAAAGCTGTACGGAAAGCGTTCAGGGAACAAAAGTTATAGAGAGCAAACCCAAGCATATTACATAGCCTGGCCTCTGGCAAGGGCAGTGCAATTCTTCCTCAGGCAAAGACATTTGAGAATCACTGCAACAGGCCCCTCCCCAAGAAGATCAGCAAGAACATCAGTCAAGACAGCATTCACTGATCAGTGAGAACTGCAGAACTCTATAGTTAGGAGAATGCAGCACATATAGTTCATGGCTTTTTTCCTCGTGATTCTTTAGTCTTTCAAAGTTAAATTTTATTTTTTCTTATTATATTTAATTTTTCCTCCTACCTATTTTAAACTTTTTAAACTATTCTATCTTATCAATACCTTTTTAAAAATATGTTTAAATATGTTTAAATTTTCATTGTTATAGTCATATTCTATCCTGTCATTGTATTTAAATTCATTTTTTGTATACATATAGGTTTTCTTTAAATTTTTAGGATACAATTTCTTCTAACAGATCAAAATATACCCTCAATCTAGCACATGGCTTTGTACTAGTCTCCAGCCTGATCACATTCTTTCCTTTTTTTTTTAACCAACTTCTCTTATCAATTTCTTTTTTAGAATCTTTTAAAATTTTCATCCCTTATAGTCATATTCCATCCTTTCACCATGTTTACCCTTATCTTTCCATATATATATATATATATATATATATATAATTTTTTTTCTTCCTTTAAAATTTTGTGAGGCAGGTTCTTCTAATAGACCAAAATACACCCCAAATCAAGTTTGTGGCTCTGTTCTATTCACCAGTCATATATATATATATATATATATATATATATATATATATAAAAATAAATATATATATGAATGATATACATTATATATCTCCCACTCCTTCCTTCTTCCCCCAGTTTTAGGTGTTTTGATTAGTGTATATTTTTCTGTGGTAATTTCTCCTTTTTTTAAAATTTTTATTTATTTATTTATTTGTTTGTTTGTTTATTTTCGTTGCTTCTTTTAGTATTTTGTTCTCGCATTCATCTATTCTTATCCGGACAATTTTTAGGTGAGCAAAACTCACCTAAAAAAAAAAAAAAAAAAAAGAACAAGAGGCAGTACCAATAGCTAGGGACCTAATCAATAGTTCAGAATGACAATTATCAAGGTGCTAGCTGGGCTTGAAAAAAGCATGGAATATATTAGAGACTCCCTTTCTGGAGAAATAAAATCCCTTTCTGGAGAAATAAAACAACTAATATCTAACCAAGTTGAAATCTTAAAAAAAGTTATTAATGAAGTGCAGTTAAAAATAGAGGCTCTTACTGATAGGATAAATGAGGCAGATAAATGAGGTGTAAACAACTACTGGACCACGAGGGGAGAATTCCTGAGATAAGTGATACCATAAGATGAAACAATATTAGAATAATTGAGATCCCAGAAGAAGAAGAAAAGCACAGAAGGTATATTGGAGGAAAGTTATAGCAGGAATTTCCATAATTTGGTGAAGGGAACAAGCATCCAAATCTAGGAGGCACAGAGAACCCCCCTCAAAATCAATAAAAATAGGTCAACTAATAGTAAAACTGACAAGTCTCTAATCGTAAAACTGACAAGTCTCAGTGACAAAGAGAAAATCCTGAAAGCAGATCAGCACAAGCGTTCTATAATATACAATGGTAGAAATATTAGATTGACACAAGACCTATCCACAGAGAACTGGCAGGCCAGAAAGGACTGGCATGATATAGTCAGAGAACTAAATGAGAGAAATATGCAGCCAGGAATACTATATCCTGCCAGGCTGTCATTGAAAATAGAAGGAGAGCTTAAAAGCTTCCTGCACAAACAAAAATTAAAATAATTTGCAAACACCAAATAATTTGCAAACAGCCCCACAGGAAATATTGAAAGGGGTCCTGTAGCAAAGAGAGAGCCTAAAAGTAACAGATCAGAAAGGAACAGAGACAATATACAGTAACAATCACCTTAGAGGCAATACAATGGCACTAAAGTCATATCTTTGTATAGTTACCCTGAATGGAAATGGGCTAAATGCCCCAATCAAAAGACACAGGAAACCAGAACAGATAAAAAAATAAGACCCATTGATATGCTGTCTGCAAGAAACTCATTTTAGACCTAAAGACATCTCCAGATTTAAAGTGAGGGGGTAGGAAACCATTTACCATGCTAATAAACATCAAAAGAAAGTTGGGGTGGCAATCCTTATAACAGATAAATTAGATTTTAAGTCAAAGACTATAATAAGAGATGAGAAAGGACACTATATCATACTTAAAGTGTCTGTCCAACAAGAAGGTCTAACAGTTTTAAATATCCATGTCCCTGCATGGGGGCAGCCAATTACATAAACCAATTAATAACAAAATCAAAGAAACACATCAACAATAATATAATAATAATAGGGGACATTAACACCTCATTGAAATGGACAGATCATCTAAGCAAAAGAACAATAAGGAAATAAAGGCTTTAAATGACACACTGAACCAGATGGACATCACAGACATATCCAGAACATTCCATCCCAAAGCAACAGAAGACACCTTCTTCTTGAGGGAACATGGAACATTCTCCAGAATAGATCACATCCTGAGTCACAAATCAGGTCTCAGCCAGTACCAAAAGATTGGAATCATTCCAAGCATATTTTCAGACCACAATACTTTGAAACTAGAACTCAACCACAAAAGCAAAGTTGAAAAGAACTCAAATACATGGAGGCTAATGAGCATCCTATGAAAGAATGAATGGGTCAACCAGGAAATTAAAGAAGAATTTTAAAAATTCATGGAAACAAATGAAAATGAAAACACTACTGTTCAAAATCTTTGGACACAGCAAAGGCAATCCTCAGAGGAAAGTATATAGCAATACAAGCCTTTCTCAATGAACAAGAAAAGTCTCAAGTACACAATCTAACCCTACACCTAAAGGAGCTGGAGAAAGAACAGCAAAGAAAGCCTAAACCCAGCAGGAGAAGAGAAATAATAATCAAAGCCTGAAACAATAAAATAGAAATCAAAAGAACAGTAGAACAGATCAAAAAAACTAGGAGCTGGTTCTTCGAAAGAATTAAAAGGATTGATAAAATCCTAGCCAGACTTTTCAAAAAGAAAAGAGAAAGGATCCAAATTAATAAAATCATGAATGAAAGGAGAGATATAAAAAACACCACCAAAGAAATACAAACATTTATAAGAACATATTATGAGCAACTATACACCAGAAAATTTGACAATCTGGAAGAAATGGATGCATTCCTAGAGACATATAAACTACCGCAATTGAACCATGAAGAAATAGAAAACCTGAACAGACTCATAACCAGTAAGGAGATTGAAGCATTCATCAAAAATTTCCCAACAAACAAGAGCCCAGGGCCAGATGGTTTCCCAGAGGAATTCTACCAAACATTTACAGAAGAATTAATAGCTATTCTCCTGAAACTGTTCCAAAAAATAGAAATGGAAGGAAAACTTCCACACTCATTTTATGGGGCCAGCATTACCTTGATCCCAAAACCACACAAAGACCCTATCAAAAAGGAGAATTGCAGACCAATATCCTTGATGAACACAGATGCAAAATTCTCTCCAAAATACTAGCCAACAGGATCCAACAGTATTAGGATTATTCACCATGACCAAATGGGATTTATTCCTGGGCTTCAAGGTTGGTTCAAAATCCACAAATCAATTAGTGTGATACAATACATTAATAAAAGAAATAACAAGAACCATATGATACTCTCAATAGATTCTGAAAAAGCATTTGACAAAGTATAGGATCCCTTCTTGATCCTCTTCAACATGTGGAGATAGAGGGTACACACCGCAATATCATAAAAACCATCTATGAAAAACTCACAGTGAATATAATTCTCAATGGGGAAAACTGAGAGCTTTTCCCATGAGGTCAGGAAAATGGCAGGACTGTCCACTATCACCACTGCTCAACATAATACTAGAAGTCTTAGCCTCAGCATCAGACAACAAAAAGAAATAAAAGGCATCCAAATTGGCAAAGAAGAAGTCAAACTCTTACTCTTTGCACATGATATGTTACTTCATGTGGAAAACCCAAAAAATTCCACTCCAAAACTGTTAGAATTCATACAGAAATTTAGGGAAGTGCCAGGATATAAAATCAATGCACAAAAATCAGTTGCATTTCTATACACCAAGATCAAGACAGAAGAAAGAGAAATTAAGGAGTCAGTCGCATTTACAATTGTACCCCAAACCATAAAATACCTAGGGATAAACCAAACCAAAGAGACAAAGAATCTGTACTCAGAAAACTATAAAGTACTCATAAAAGAAATTGAGGAAGACACAAAGAAATGGAAAAACATTCTACACTCATGGATTGGAAGAACAAATATTGTGACAATGTCTATGCTACCTAGAGCAATCCACACATCTAATGCAATCCCTATCAAAATGCCATCAATTTGTTTAAAGAAAACAGAACAAATAATCCTAAAATTTATATGGAATCAGAAAAGACCCCAAATAGCCAGAGGAATGTTGAAAAAGAAAACCAAAGTTGGTGGCATCACAATTCCAGACTTCAAGCTCTATTACAAAGCTGTCATCATCAAGACAGTATGGTACTGCCACAAAAACAGACCCATAAATCAATGCAACAGAATAGAGAGCCCAGAAATGGACCCTCAACTCTATGGTCAACTAATCTTTGACAAAGCAGGAAAGAATGTCCAATGGAAACAAGACGGTATCTTCAACAAATGGTGCTGGGAAAATTGGACAGCCTCATGCAGAGGAATGAAACTAGACCATTTCCTTATATCAAACACAAAAATAGACTCAAAATGGATGAAAGGCCTAAATGTGAGACAGGAATCCATCAAAATCCTTGAAAAGAACACAGACAGAAACCTCATTACCTCAGGTGCAGCAACTTCTTCCTAGAAACATCACCAAAGGCAAGGGAAGCAAGGGCACAAATGAACTATTGGGACTTCATCAAGATCAAAACTTTTGCACAACAAAAGAAAGTCAACAAAAGGAAAGACAAACCACACAATGGGAGAAGATATGAGCAAATGACATATCAGATAAAGGGCTACTATCCAAAATCTATAAAGAACTTATCAAACGCAACACCCAAAGAACAAATAATCCAATTAAGAAATGGGCAGAGGACATGAACAGACATTTCTGCAAAGAAGACATCCAGATGGCCAAAAGACACATGCAAAAGTGCTCAACATCACTTGGCATCAGGGAAATCCAAATCAAAACCACAGTGAGTTACTACCTCACACTAGTCAGAATAGGTAAAATTAACAAGTCTGGAAACCAAAGATGTTGGTGAAGATGCAGAGAAAGGGGAACCCTCCAGAATGTGTGCTGGTGCAGCCACTCTGGAAAACAGTATGGAGGTTCCTCAAAAGGTTGAAAATAGATCTAGTCTATGTCCCAGCAATTGCACTACTGGGTATTTACCCCAAAGATACAAATGTAGTGATGTGAAGGAGCATGTGCACCTGAGTGTTTATAGCAGCAATGTCCACAAAAGCTGAACTATGGAATGAGCTTAGATGTCCATCAACAGATGAATGGATAAAGAAGAAGTCATACACACATACACATACACACACACACACGTATATATATATATGCAATGGAATACTATACAGCCATCAAAACCCCATAAATCCTGCCATTTACAATGACACAGATGGAACTAGAGTGTAATATGCAAAGTGAACTAAGTCAATCAGAAAGAGACAATTATCATATGATCTCTCTGATATGAGGTATTTGAGAGGCAGGGCACGGCATTCATGGTGGGGGAAGGGAGTGAAAAAATGAAGATGGGATTGGGGAGAGAGACAAACCATAAAAGAGTCTTAATCTCAGGAAATAAACTGAGGGTTGCTGGAGGGGGAAGGGATAGGGTGGCTGGGTGATGGACATTGGGGAGGGTATGTGCTATGGTGAGTGCTGTGAATTATGTAAGACTGATGATTCACAGACCTGTACCCTTGAACCAAATAATACATTATATATTTAAAAAAAGAGAGAAAGAGAGAAATGAACTGAGAGTCCAAGGAGACCATTGCAGTTCTCAGGCACTAACTGAGAAGAGAATGCTGCCTAGAACGTGAATTCCACAGATTTGCAGAGGATCACCCCTGAGTGTACAGTAGAAAATCAATCAGAGTATACATCCAAAGAAACTGCCTGATACTACAAAAAAAAAAAAAAGTTTCTGAAAAGTTTATAGGGAACAGTACCTGAAACTCAAAGAGGACCTAGAATAGTGCCTGTTCCCACTAGTCATATTAGACGATCATATGATGCATAGACCTCTGGGTAGAGCATTCAGAATTACATTGCCCTAGGAGTTAACAGTTAGTACTGAGAAAAACAACAAAAAAAACACTGCTCTGGTCCCATCTAATAAAGCCTAAAAACTAAATTTCAATGAATAAAATTGTTTCAAATAACTTAATAGTATTGCAAAACAAACCTCAAAAATATTTATGGAAATACAAAAATGTCCGTCACCTAACAATATAAAAGGGCTAGCAGAAATAGGGAAAAAAGTGAAAAAAAAGAACAGAAAAAAAAGCAAAAGAAAAATAAAGCACAAATGCTGTCAGTAGAAAACAAATAATAAGATCATAAGAAATAATAAGGAAGAGAATTTATACCTATGTAACGTGATAGACAATTAAACTTATCCTGATGGTCATATTATAATGTTTACATGCATCAAGTCATCTTGTTGTAAGCCTTAGGCTAATATAATGTTATTATATCTCAATAAAACTGTAAGGAAAAAAAGGTGATCCGCAGGAAAAAGTAAAATTACCTCTGGTCTTATCATTGACATTTGAGTAAGACCAGGGAATGATGCAAACAGGGAAAGTCAAGGAGTTTTGTAAGCATCTCAGCATGGTAAGAATTTAATATATTTGAGGTTTCCAGAAAAGATCATGAAAGTTTGGAAGAGTGACAGGGAGATCCTGAGTTGTGAATTAATCATGGGAACCACTGAATTAAGGAATACCAACCCTGGCAAACTTAAGGAGAAAAGGAAGGGATTTGTAATATATTGGGCAACTCTTAGAATCTAAAAGTAGAATCAAAGATAAAAACTTCTATCTTCAACCTAGTTGAATTGGGTAGCACACCTTAGCCCAAACGCCTTGATAAGCTAGGTACAATAAAACAGTCATCGCTGAAAATTAAGAATATCGAAATTGAGGGACACTTTACAAAAACACCTCACTAGTAATCTTCAAACTCTCAAAGTCATTGAAAACAAGGGAAGATTATGGAACTATCAGAGATCAAGGAGACTAAGGAGACATGGCATAAATACATGGTGGGATCCTAAAACGGAAAAAAGAACATTAGTGGAAAAACTAGTGCAATTTGAATAAAGTGTGGACTTTAGTAGATAGTAAAAAAAAAAGGACTAAAACTTAGACATATTCATAATATAAATGTAAATGGTCTTAAAACTCCAATTAAAAAGACTGAAATTATCAGCTTGGAAAAATTCGATCTGTATATATTCCCAACTCTATGCAACTATAAAAAAATAAACTTTAAATATAAAGTCACAAGTAGATTAGAAGTAAAAAGATGGAGAGAAGTAAAGCATGCCAACAATAAAACCAGAGGAACCTACAGAGGTTGTAATAATATCAAAGTAGATTTTACTGCAAAGCATATTACTAGTTTTAAATCATTTCCTGATGACATATAAATCAGTTTATTAAGAGAAACCTAACAGTCCTGAATCATCAATAACAAAACTTCAAAATACGTGAAACAAAACTGGTAAAATTTCAAGGAGAATTAAAAAATGCACAATAATAGTCAGAAATTTGTACTCATCTCAAAATGCCTGACAGAATAAATACCAAAAAAAAATCAGTAAAGATAGAGGACACTTAAACAGTGGTATCAACCAACTTGATCTAAGATAATGTATAGAGCATCTCACCCAGCAACAAAAAAATAAATTTTCTTTTCAAAGGATTATGGAATCTTTATCAAAATAGACCAAACCCTAGATAATGAAAATATCTGTATAAAAGATTTATATTAGAAAAGGAGACAGATTTCAAATTAGTGACCTCAACTTCCAATGAGCTAGAATAAGGAAAGCAAATTGAAACAAAAGTAAAGGGAAGAAAATGAAAATATTTGCAAAATTTTTATCTGAACAATAACTTGGATCCACAATGTATAAGAACTTGCAAAATCCAATAATATAAAATAAGCCATCCAATATAAAAGCGGGAACATGATTTAAACAGATGCTTCACTAAGGAAGATACATAGCAAATAAGCATTTGAATGACACTCAATATCATTAGTCATAAATGAAATACAAATTCAAACCAGAATGAAATACTACTACACTTCTATTAGAATGTCAAAAATTTGAAAGTATCAAGTATTGATAAAAATGTGAAAGAACGGGAACTCTCCAACAATTGCAAAATGTGAAATGGTGCAACTACTTTGGAAAAGAGTTCAGTACTTAAAAAGCTAAACACACACTCATATGACCTAGCCTTCAATTCCCAGAGAAGAGAAAGTGTGCATTCATATAAAGACTAATTACATGAATGATCATAGCAGCCTGATTTGTAATAGTCTAAAACTTGAGTTAACCCAAGTGATAATAAATGAGTGAATGAATACAAAATATTCATTCTACAGTGTCTATCCATACAGTAGAATGCTTCGAAGCAATATAAAGGAATAAACGTTTGATATCATCATCAACATGGATAATCTCAAAGTAATTAAGCTGAGTGGAAAAAGTCAGACAAAATTTATGCATAATGTATGTCTCTAGGTTTACCTAAATGCAAACTAATTTATAGTGAAATAAGTTAAGTGTTAGCTGTTTGTCTGTGGAGGTAAGGATATAGGAAGTGCTGAGAGAGAGAAAAACAAATTTCCAAGAATGATAAGTATGTGCATTATCATAAGTGTGATGATGGTTTCATGACATATACATCTGTTAAAACTTACCAGATTGTACATTTTAAATATATACAGATTCTTGTTTGTCAATTATACTTTAATAAAGCTGTTAGACAAACAAATGGGACTTACAGAGGATTGTAGTGCATATACAGAATTGTGATTGTGATTCTAACAGTTTGTGGAAATGATATAACACAGATTGGAAGTTTCATACTAGTCACACTCTCTTTGACATTTGTTATCATATTTCCCATTAATCTGTTACATCAAAAACTCTTTGTGCATTCTAATGATGTTTTATTTTTCCTCTCTCCTGACAAGAAATGGGCGAATTCATAGAACTACTTCATTCTGTCATAAAACTTTATCATATTTCTTTAAATCTTTTTTTTGTTTCTTTCTATCCCCATTATAGAATAAACAATTTGACTGTTTTAACCTGTCAAGACAAAATATTTAGAAAAAAAAAAGTGCTGAACAAAAGGGCACACATTTTTTTTTTTTTGGCACAAAATATTTTTGAGGACCTACAGGTACTTGCATACTTACTATGTACTTATATACCTATATACTCATGGGTACTTATATACTTACTAGGTACATACATACCTACTACATACTTACATACTCATGAGTACTTATACACTTACTAGGTACTTACATCTCTACTACAGACTTTTATACATACTAGGTGTTTATTTTATGTTTTATCTCACTTCTTTAGATGCTCTCATCAGTTTTCTAAGGACAAATTATTATATTCATTTAAAAATGAGGAAATAATAGAGACCTGAAGAAACCTACTCAATTAATAAATGTTGAAATCAAAAAGGGAGCTCTGCTCCTAGTTGTCCGGAGTATATGGGCTCTTTTCATGGAGCTGTCAAATGCACTGTCATAGCCCACCTTCATTCCAAGAGATGAGGGGACACATCTCATTGCCCAAGTTTGAAAGAAACTGGCAGTGATTTTATATATTGAAACTCCCTTACACTTTAAGTCAATTTTGCATATAAATCAAGCCCAATCTATTGAATTGGTCAGTACTTACATAAGAATGTAATAAAATACATATATACTTAAAGGAAACCAGAATCCCAATGTCCAGATTTGAAGAGAAATATATTTGGCTGAACCAAAATAGTCTGCTTTTTACAAAAATTTCCTTTCTTCACTCATTCTTCAAATATTTATTTATGCCAGATTCTGGACTATGTACTGGGTATATATTAGGAAGTTAGAAGGTATGTAGATCCAGCCCTTTTGGAACTTATAATTTGGCAAGAGAGACAGTAGACTTCATTATAACTTTTCATAAAGCAACAAGATGGATGCAGTTCATAAATATATAACACTGACAATCTGTTAGAATGTATGTGAAATCTCTAAGACTAGGGGTTCCTATAAATTGGCCACAGATCAACAGTGTGAATACCGTGGTTTTATTTGCTTTTAATCAAACACAATATTAAAATACAAAAGCAGGTATATACAGTGGGGAACAGGAGACACACAGTACTTAAAAATGTTGTATTCTGTTTCATAGATCATAGCCAGAGCATAGAATGTGGGGAGGTTTCAGGGGATAAATAACTGATTGTTAGAATGGAAAATAGAACCCATGTAGAGAGATAAAAGAAAATGGAATTATTTGGCCTGAAGACGAATGTGAAAGAATTTAATTTGAGAGTACTTAAACAAAGGAATTTTATGCAAAGAATAGTGCTAGGTTATTCAAAATTTCTATTGGAAAGGATAGAAAGAAAAAAAAAGCACTTTAATTTATAGCATAAGGATTTTGTCTAGATATAAAGGAGTATTCTGTTCATTTGTTTCTTTAGATTAAAGATGGCACTTTAACCACGTAACTTCTAATGAACCATTTCCATCCAAAAATTCCACGATAACAATACGTGGGCTTTAGATGGAACCTAGTGGACTTGACATTTTCTGTTCCATTCTTTATTGTAGTGTAGAAGTACATTCTGTGTTATTTCAGAAACATGTTTAGGGAACACCTTCCATCTGTCAATAAGATGCTGAAAATTACTAAGTCACAACATTGAGCCAAGAAATGAAACCAAGTGGATAGATAATTTTGCACTATGAAGAAGTAATAAATTCCAGCTGTGAAAACCAAATAGCATGAAAAAAGCTCTGGAATTTAAGGTTGGCATTGTCACCTCCAGAACCCATATGGCCAAATCTTGGATAACAATCATACCTTCAGTCAATAGACTCACATGTAATTACATTTGGCTTAACTATTGCAAACAAGAGATTTTAACATGTTCATTTCTTGTAACTGTTTCGGTGCCAAGAAACACAGAATTTAGTGCCAAGACTTAACTGTATCTTCCAAAAAAGAATTTGAACAATTTATGCCCAGTGGGATATTACAAACTTTCATAAAGTTAGAAAAAAGAGAATGCTTTTTTATTAAAGTTTTCAAAAAACTGGAACAAAACAGTGTTGATGACTTTCACTTCTGCATAACAAAAATATTTGAAAGCATATTTCAAAGTAAGTAATATTGGCATGAATAATTATTTTCTTCTCAGTACTCTCTTGTATTTGAACCAATATAAGATGTTAATAAACTATACATAGTTTATATATAATTATATGTAGTATATGTTATGTATAATATATTATATGCATTATATATTAACAAACTATATATATATATAGTAAAATTTATATATAGTTAGTAGAAAAGCTGCAGAAAGGAGCAAAGGCATGATCAAAAAATAAAACTATACTCATGTTTATTCCTTCAGTTAATCAAGAGGAGGATGATGGTTTCACATGTGTAGCTTGCATGGCATAGACAGTAAGCAAGAGATAGTTCTAACAATATGTAAACATGGTGCTATATAGTATGATTTCATACTGGCTGGTGAGAAATTTATGCTGTTTTCAAGCATCTTTCCTTCTTTCTAGTTTCTTCATCATTAAAACTTTGGTCATGAAAAGATATGGCTTCTATGACACCCATAACCTCTCTTTTTCACAAAGAGAGTGTTAAATTTTGATAGGCCAGCATCAAACTAGAATTCAATGACATTGTTCTCATTGTACTTATTTTTATTATTACCTTTATGGCAAGCTAATAGATTTCCATTTGGAGTCATGATCAATGGTTTGTGCTTTCAGGGAGGGGTTTTTTATTGTTGACATTGTTAGGATAGCCAATAAAAAAAGTTATAATAAAACTCAGACTGACTTTTAGTTGGTTTATTATTGCTTTCAAATTGACTATAGATAAGACATCCCTTTATTGCCACTTCTATCTTACTCACTTATTGTTAGTGATGATAAGATCCTTTGAAGAACTGTGTATGTATTCTTTCCAATGACATTTAATCATTACAATTTGTTTGGGATTATTTGTATCTGTGTCCTAATTCCTTGCCTTATTGTCTCCCATCCAAGTACTAACCAGGCCCGACCCTGCTTAGCTTCTGAGATCAGACGAGATCGGGCGCGTTCAGGGTGGTATGGCCGTAGACCCTTGCCTTATTGTAAATTTAGGGCAGGTTACTCAGTTGAATAATTGTTAAGTGTATTGGTTTGGAGCCAGATCCTCTGGATTCAAAAATCTGCTTAACCACTTCCTACTTGGGTAAACTGTGTAAAGAAAATTACTTAAGTGTTTTGAGCCTTATACCCTTACCTATAAAATAATAATAATAATAGTATATTTTGCATAGGACTGTTGTCCTAGGTTGTTTATTTCACATAAAGCTTAGTAAATGCCTTACATGTAATAAGCTTTCAAAACTATTAATTGTCCTTATTGGACTTCTTTGAATTACTTGATTCTCTAATATAGTTGCTCACTTGACATATTTAACAGGTATTTATTAATTTTTAAATAAGTGAGTGTTATAAAGATACAAAATACTAAAAACAAAACAAATAGTACAAATTGTGCCCAAAATATGTTGTAGGATAAACTAACTGTAGCCAGGGACTTTAGTTTTCCTCTGCGAAGAATAAGGGGTGTTGTATGAGAGCCCCTTGATGTTCAACCTCATGGATAACTTTCAAATTTCCTATTGGTAATACCCATACCTACTGATAATATCTCCTGGCGATACCAAACTTTTACATATTTCCCATACTAATATTAAGATGTGCTCTGTGTGTGTGTGTGTGTGTAACAGTGTATAGCCATAAAAAAAGAATGAAATCTTGCCATCTGCAATGACATGTGTGGAAGTGGAGAGTATAATGCCAAGTGAAACAAGTCAGTCAGAGAAAGGCAAATATCAGAGGATTTCATTCATATGTGGAATTTAAGAAACAAAACAAATAAGCAAGGGAAGGAGAGAGACAGAATGTGAGAGAGAGAGATAAGAACAAGAAACAGACTCTCACCTATTAAGAACAAACAGGGTTTCCAGAGGTGAGGTGAGGGGCGGGGGGTATGGGTGAAAAGGCTATTGGGGATTAAGGAGTGCACTTGTCATGATGAGCACTGGGTGATGTATGGAATTACTGGATCACTATGTTGTACACCTGAAACTAATATACCTCTGCATGTTAACTATACTGGAATTAAAATAATAAAATAAAATAAAAATAAAATAAAAACATTTTAAAATGTAAGTTGTAATTACTTTCATCAAGACATTACAAAATGGACATAATGGATTCTGAAAGAAAAATATGTATATATTTGCTTGTATTTTAGTTGAATGATTCCCAATTTTTTTTTCCTTTCTGACTCAGTGAAATGTCCTTTATTGAAAAGGAACTGAGTAAACTGTCAGTGTATTAGGATTCCTAAAGGTAAGTTTCCTGTACTTCTGTTACTCCCTGATAGTAAGCCAGAGATTTTTACTGCTCAGTGCATGTTTATATGAAGAATATTGTGGTTTTAACCATCACAAGGACCAAACTAAAGATCTGAGCAATTGGTCCAAAGGATTCTCTTCTTGAAGCAGTAATCATCATGGGACTTGGTATATGCTAATTCTAAACTCTAGGTTCATCCATAGAGCTCCTAGGACAGGTATTTATAAAATAATATAACATTCTAACATCTATGGACAATCTCTAGAAACAGATAGAAATATCCACAGGATGTGTCAAACTTCTTTTTACAGGTATAGTTAACTAAAATAGCTGTGTAATTCTTTTATAGTAAAATGATTATTAATTGGCATTAAGTAATATATTGCATTTTCTGAGTTTGTTTTGTTTTTAGATTTCAGAAGGTAATTACAAAGAAAACTTAAATATAAGCAGACTCCATTTTTTAAAAGATTTATTTATTTATTTGACAGAGCAAGAAAGAGAGAAGTAAAGAGCAACCACAAGCAGGGGGAGCGGCAGGCAGGAGAGAAGCAGGCTCCCCACTCAGCAAGGAGACTGATGTGGGGCTGGATCCCAGGAGCCTGGGATCATGACCAAGTAAAGGGAGCCACCAAACAACTGAGCCACCCAGGTGCCCCTCCATATTTGATTTTTAAAAATGTAACCCAATACCATATTCAGAATGGGAGATATCAAGCTATATATGGTAGGTCATATAAGAAATTTTTGCCAGGAACCACCTAGGTTGCTCAGTCTGTTAAACATCTGCCTTCAGCTCAGGTCATGATCTCAGGGTCCTGTGATTGAGCCCCACACCAGGCTTTGCACTTAGCAGGGAGTCTGTTTCTGTACCTCTGCCCCTCCTCCTCACTCATGGGTCCACTCTCTATCTCTCTCTCTCTAAAATAAATAAATAATCTTTCAAAAAATATTTTAAAAAAAATGACCAACCTTAAAAAAAAAAAGAGAGAGAGAGAGAAGAAAAGAAAACTTAGATTTGTGCTTATATGTTAAAATCAGCTTAAGGATCCAAGTGGTGTCAGATTTTGCTTGCAAAACAACTCTCCATTTTTAGCCATTAACAGTTTTATGAAATAATATATTAATGATAGTAAAAACCCTAATGTAGAGTTATAATTATACTACTACTTAGCTTTGTAATCTTTGTGGACAGAGATATAGATGATGATTCTGATAGACATACTTATACTCTAAGCAGTCTTAGATTCAATGCCTAGATTGCAAGTCTCTGGGCTGGAGTTTTCATGTTATTAAGGCACTATTTGTATATGGTTCCTTGTTCAGTGTTTATATGGGAAATTATGGACGTGGAGAGAGAGGTAATGTAGGATTTAGTTTGAGATAAACTCTGTTACCTCTACTTTTCTTTTTTTAATTTTTTTTATAAACATATGATATATTTTTATCCCCTGGGGTACAGGTCTGTGAATTGCCAGGTTTACACACTTCACAGCACTCACCAAAACACATACCCTCCCCAATGTCCATAACCCAACCCCCTTCTCCCAACCCCATCCCCCCAGCAACCCTCAGTTGGTTTTGTGAGATTAAGAGTCACTTATGGTTTGTCTCCCTACCAGTCCCATCTTGTTTCATTCATTCTTCTCCTACCCACTTAAGCCCCCATGTTGCATCACCACTTCCTCATATCAGGGAGATCATATGATAGTTGTCTTTCTCCGCACCTCTACTTTTTTTTTTAAAGATGTATTTATTTTTAAAAACATTTATTTATTTATTTATTTATTTATTTATTTATTGAGAGAGAACAAGCGTGCAGAGGGAGAAGGAGAAGCAGACTTCCCGCTAAGTGCAGAGCCTGATGTGGGGCTCAATCTCTGGACCCTAAGATCATGACCTAAGCAGAAATCAAGAGGCAGAAGCTTATCCAGCTGAGCCACCCAGGCACTACTGGTCATTTTATTTTTATTATCTATTATGTTCCTAAATGAAATGACATTGCTTTTTTAAAATAGCAATTAAAAAATTTTATAAACCAAAACAAATACTAATATTTTCTTCTAAGAGTAGACAAAAGGTATTTTTTTAAAATTTCTACATTTCTTAAGTATTTTTTATAAAGTGTCTAATACTTATTTTTTCTCACATTCTGCTATCAGTCTCACATTCTGCTATCAGGGATGTGTGTGTGTGTGTGTGTGTGTGTGATGTTATTTTGCATTTTTTGTAGAATCAGATTTACTTGGTGAAGGATGAGAGGAGCAGTATAACAAGGATGAAGGTTTTCAAACAAAAGTATCACGGAATGTAAATTCCTGTCAATTTCCTTAAAAGTATATCAACGGCATCAACACAGTTCTAATTAAAACAAATATGCAGTTCTTTCTTTTACAAACTCAATTATAAACCTCGCTGAGCAAAAAGCTGTTTCCATTCATGGCTTTTACTAGAGATCAACCTGTAATCTAGAGTATTTGGCATATCTCCTGACTCATTATGTGGGCTCCTTTTTAACTTTCTGGTTAAATATCATGATTTCCTCTTATTATTACGAAGAGAAAAATAAAATAAAATAACATCACCAAATAATTGCACACCCTTTGACAGAGAGGTAGTCAATGAGTGGAAGTTACTGAACACAAGTTATGAAAAGACTAAATGTGTTCCACTTAGACTATTAAAGGATACACATGTAGGTCATTCATTTCTTCACAAAAATACTAGACGGCTATTTCCTGGTCCTATTCATATAGATAGGTTTTCCCTCAAGGGTTCTGTAAGAACCAAAATATTTCAGTGCCAGAGACGCTATTTTCCCCTTTCTTTATTTTTCTCATACACATACAGAGAGAGAGAGAGAGAGAGAGAGAGAGAGTTACTCAAACACAAATATAATTGTCAGAAAATGGAGAAAAGATTGCATCTTACAAAACAAACAAATAGATGGATGACAGCAAAACATATGCTGCATCAAAAAATTTACCATAAACTATGATAAACTTAGTATAAAAATACATCCTACTGAATTAACAGAAGCTTCTTTGCGCAGAAAATAAGCTCTTCAGATTACCATGCTTTAAAAAAAAATACATTAATTTTCATGGCAACTACTTTAAAAATTCAGAAATGTACCAGAAGTTGAAACATTTTTTAAAAATTTCTATTTAAAAAGAAAGGAGATGACATTTGTCCACATTGTGCTTTTAAAGTAGCTATGCATTTGTAAAATAAAATAAAATGTATTAGCATTAGATTGAGTATAAAGTACACAGACTTCAGTAACACTTACATGCCAGGCAATATGTCTAAAATATATTCTGAGAGATAGTGATTCTTTGAGATTGTTGTTAAGTGTTATTTTACAAATCATCTGGGGACAAATCAGTGTAAGAGTAAAACACCTTCTAAAACAGTAAAGCAATGTGGTTATCGTTTCTCTCCCTCATGAATTGTATTGCTCTACAGCTGTTTTGCAGGGTAAGGAGAGGAGTAGGCAAGTGCTGCCTCAGTGATGGTAAGATACGATGTAGAAGAAGTTTCTTTAGGTAGGTAGAGAAAGTAAAGTGCCCACTTCTGAGAGATTGTGAGAAGAAAAACTTCACCCTTGTTACACTGCTGTTCTCATCCTTCACCTAGTTTTTAATTCTCTATTTGATTCTCTAATCAAATCTAATCTCAGAAAGATGCCAAGCTTCCAGGAGAAACATCTAGTATCAGGTACATAACACAGTCAATAAAACTCAGGGGCGACTCTATGACATTAAAAGTGAGTAGGAGCTAGACAGATAAGCAAGAAATGTTATTTCTGGTTCCTCACAAGATCTGGAGGTTTCCAGGACCACGTGTCTCTCTGCATCTTAGCTCAAGAGCTTTTACACAACAGCAGAAACTTGAGATCAGTTTGCAGCTCATCAGAAATGGAGATGTGGAGGGACACAGCCAAGCCTATGCTCCAGCCATGGGTGGTGATGTCTCTGCTCCACAGCACAGGGTATGGTAGGGGTGCAGATCAGACCAATCAGGCAGCAGAGACCAATCAGGTCCCAGAGAAAGGAGGGTCTTTCTCTTTCCACTGGCTAATGTAAAGGTATATAATCCCACCATCCTAAGTATCTGAGATATCATGATGCCATGTGTTAGAAAATTTAAAACCTGGCTCCCAGCAGCCTCCTTCAACAGCAAATTCCTCCTCCTGGCCCCAGACAAAAGCTACAGCCATCTAGCACCAGGGAAGAGGTGCTTTAGGATGATCACATCATTTGTTTGCTAATCAAAATACAACACAGAAATTTGTAACCTATTTTTAAATGCAGGAAACATTGATTACAAACACTAAACAGACACCTTAACTACATGCATGTAAATGAACAGTTTTCCAAGACACAGAATTTAGTACATCATCCTTTACTGTGTATGTGAGGAGCACAGAAATTTCCCCCGTGGACTGTCTTGAAATCAGGGAACTAACATTTGGGAATGTTATTCTAAGTGCAAGTAATTCAATATTTTGAAAATACCTAACTTCAAACATCATGAATTATTTTACTGTCATTACAGCCATCAGTATCAGAACTTCTCTGTTCAGGCTCATTCCAGGTCCTCTATCCTACGTGTCATTTAGCCCAATATTGACTGTACAGTTAAAAGATTCCTTCCTTTGGATGTTCCCACAATGACTTTAAATAAACTTTCATGCAAGCTGACAATTAGAGCAACTGAGCAGGGAACTGAGACTTCATGATGACTGTAGCTCAGAATGTATGAAATGTTTTGTGCTTTATGCCCATGAGTATGTAATAATTGTAATATGTAAAAATAATTTTCAGTATTAAATGCATTATTCACATCAATACACTAGAATACCAGAAAATATCAAGCTTTAATTTAATACTGAAAAGACAAGACTATGTGAACTTTTAAGATACTATTTTTTTCTTTTTTAAAATTTTTAAATTTTTTATAAACATATAATGTATTATTAGCCTCAGGGGTGCAGGTCTGTGAATCGCCAGGTTTACATATTTTCCAGCACTCACCATAGCACATACCTTCCCCAATGTCCATTACCCAACCACCCTCTCCCGACCCCCCCGCCCACCAGCAACCCTCAGTTTGTTTTCTGAGATTAAGAGTCTCTTATGGTTTGTCTCCCTCCTGATCCCATCTTGTTTCATTTATTTTCCCCCCCAAGCCCCCCACATTGCTTCTCCACTTCCTCATATCAGGGAGATCATATACTAGTTGTCTTTCTCCTATTGACTTATTTTGCTAAGTATAATACTCTCTAAACTTTTAAGATACTATTAACTATTACGTATATATTAATGAATATACACAAATATAGTATAAGTTTAAAAAAAATGAATGATACACAACTACTTCAGAAGAAGGGAAAGAGAGAAGATAGAGGTGGGCTTTATATGTTATTGTAGGGATCTGAATGTTTTAAAAGAGATATCTTAGGCCAAATGTTAAAATCTATTAAAAATGATACATTACTTACTATAAAACTTCCTGTACAAGTCTGCAGGGTAGAAGTATTTTATAATTATTTATGCACTTGCTTTAACTCTTAAACATCCATTTTTATGTTATTACAGATTAAGTAGACTAATTCAAATTTCCTCATCAGAGATTAAGGGGAAAATAAAAGCGCACATTGGTCACTCCTATCTTTTAGTTTCAATGTGTGCAGTATCATGTTGGAAAACCAGGCAACAGAAAGTACAAAGTTAGCGTAGGAAACTCAAGTTCCTCTCATAAGCTCTAGCTGCTATGATTATAGCTAGCATCTTATTTTGAGATAATTAGCCAAACAGCAAATTATAAACCAAGACTGCTCAAAAGTAACCAATGATGCTGAACCAAGAATTATCAAGAATTCTAGCTAAGGCAGAGGGAGACCAGATAAGAAAGCAGGAAACACGGCCAAAGGAAAGAGCAATATGGCAGAGCAGACAGTGTGTTCCCGAGAGCTGTGATGGGAGTATGGAGCTGACCAGGAAAGCCCAAGGAGAACAACGGATGAAAAGAGAATGTCACATAGACATCTAAGGAACGGAGATTGTAAACTATAAACTGGGGACAGAGGACATAATGGAAAGACATGGATTCTGATATCATCTTATAAGAGTTAAATTATAGAAAAGTTTCAACTCTGACTACAAAGTAGAAGCAAGAATCTAGTACCCATTTGTCAAATCCCAAACCTGCTTTTCCTTCCTAAAATAGAAAATGGCAGGCAGAAAGTGGGGAAAGTTTGAGATTAAAATTTGGAATGAAATTCCTGGAGTTACTACAATTGAGGTATTGCATAAATTTTGATCAGGAATTCAAATCTGGTGTTTGTCCAACATTATAATAAGTAGTGGAACAGCCTTCCAAGAAGGGTGAACACCTATAGTTTGATAAAAGTTATAGATCTACATTTTATAAAGATTATTTTAATCCTCACGGTATATAGCAAAGGAAGAGTAAACATCTTACCTTCAAGCAAAAATAAACAATTTTATAACAACTATTAACAACTCACAAAGTTGAACTTATCTTGCCATAAATATGAGTATAGCATAGATTTAAATCATTACTTACACACAAATAGAGCTAAAAGATGTTTTAAAAATATTTATGAATTTAAATCCAAATGTGCCAAATGCAGTTTTTACACATAAATTTAGCCATCTCAAAACCTATGTGTAATAAGATGGGAAAATATGTAATTTAATTTTAAAATTTGTATCCACTCTCACCAAGACTAAACTATTGGAGAAAGACTCCTAAACTATATTTATGTCTACTCAAAGTGGTTTTGAGGCTTCCTTAAATTCTAGATTAACATAAAATTTTTACACATATTGAATGATAGTTGTTAAATCTGCAAGAACTGCAAAAACTCAAGAATTACACTGGACAGGATTCAATAAACATGATATTCCAGTAAATATAAAGATTAAATAATTTTAAAAGTATTTACACCTTAGATTTTTTTTTTTATAATCCCCTGTCCTACATGTGTATTTTATTTGTTTGCAAATTATTCTGCTCTCTTTTGTTAGGTTTTTCCATAGTGTCTCAGTGAACCACAACCCCTACATTGGTATTATCCATACAATTTAAAGCAAAAAAAAAAAAATTTAGGATACGTCAATGTAGAACAAATTACAATTTTAGACCTTTAGAACTGACAGAAGCCAATTAGATCTAAAATTGTAGATAAATTGCTGCTGAGAAATAAGATGTAAGAGCTAAGTGAACTCCAAGAGTAAAAGTAAAATTCACTAAATTTAGCAGTGAACTAAAAAAGTATAGAAGTATGTGGGAACAACAATGGAAACGAGTCGCATATTGAAGTTTTTTGTAAAAGAGAATAGTTCAGTCACTCAATAGCACTTCATGCAAATCTATTTTATATCTTGTGAGGCTCTGAGGATACTCAACATGACAAATAGTGAAATTTGCTTTCTATTCTAGGCAAGGTCTGTTCCCACAAAAACGTGTCTAATTCAGATTCAAATAATAAGGACTTAGTTTGATAGAGTTCATCTTTAGGAAGTGTTTGGGGACGCCTGTGTGGCTCAGTTGGTTAAGCACATGCCTTCGGTTCAGGACATGATCCCAGGGTCCTGGGATCAAGTCCTACATGGGGTGGGGGGTATCCTTGCTCAGCAGGGAACCTGCTTCTCCCTCTGCCTGCCACTCCCCTTGCTTATGCTCTCTCTCTCTGACAAATAAATAAAATCTTAAGAGAGAGAGAGAGAGAGAGAGAGAGAAAGTGTTTTTCTTTTCCCACTCAATGAAGTATTAAAAGGTGAACTATCCCACAAAGGTTTTAACAGACTTAGTAAAAATACATGGCATTTCTACAATTAATGAGGACAGAAGAAAGGAGAAGGAGGTAGTTTTTTTTAGCCCATTAAGAATAAAGATTGAGAGGGTGCCTGGGTGGCTCAGTGGGTTAAGCTGCTGTCTTCCGCTCAGGTCATGATCTCAGGGTCCTGGGATCTAGTCCCGCATCAGGCTCTCTGCTCAGCAGGGAGCCTGCTTCCTCTCTCTCTCTCTCTCTCTGCCTGCCTCTCTGTCTACTTGTGATCTCTGTCTGTCAAATAAATAAATAAAATCTTTTTTATAAAAAAGAATAAAGATTGAGGAATGCTATACTAAACTGTTATGTATGTAGAAGTATTTTTTAAATTGGGGTGCCTGAGTTACTCATTCTGTTAAGTGTTTGACACTTGATTTCGCCTCAGGTCACGATCTCAGGGCCTGGAGATCAAGCCCAGATCAGGCTCCACACTTAGGGTAGATGGATGGGCTTAATGCAGAGCTGGCTTGGGATTCTCTCTCTCCCTCTGCCTCTCCCCCGACACTCCCCAGCTGGTGCTCTCTCTCTCACACTCTAAACAAACAAACAAACATATATATAAACACAATCTTAAAAAAGAAAAGGTTTTTTTTTTTTTTAAATTAAATTAGTGCCTGTCCACAATAAAATTTATAGTGGGTCTAAGGCAAATCAGATGCAACCTTCCTGCCTCTTCTCTCCCTCTTACTGTATGTATGTATGTGCTTGAATACTGGTCAGGAATTCACAACAATGACTATGGCCAGGAGAATTCTATATAACTTTATAACAGAAAACATTTAAATATTTTTCTCTTTACACATAAAGAATGAGGTGGCTTTAGGGGCACCTGGGTGGCTTAGTCAATTACCTGTTTGACTTTTAGTTTTAGCCTGGGTCATGATATTGGGGTCCAGGGATCGAGCCCTGTGTGGGGCTCTGCACTGGGCACTGGTCCCTCTCCCACCCCTCTCCCCTCTCCCATACCCCGACTGGAGCATGTGAGTGTGCACACATGAGTCTTCTCTTTCTCTCTCTCTAATAAATAAATAAAAATTTTTTATTTTTATTTATTTATTTATTTTTAAAGAGTGAAGTGGCTTTATATTATGTTCATAGAGTAAATGCTTTAGTGTGAAATAACCCTGGATTCAAGTTCCAATTCCACCATCAACTAGCCATAAAAGTTTGGGTGAGTTATATAACCTCCTTGGGGCTCTTTTACCACATCAATAAAATAAGGATAGTAAAGGATTTTGTGAAATAATGAATATAAAGACTTTAACACATTTTCTGGGCCAATTGGAAAACACAGCAAATATTGGGAATTATGGTTATTATGATGATCAATAATGATCAGTTCGAAAAGTATAATATACTGCAACAGTTAAATCACATTATCATAAGGAACAAATTATAGATACTCTAGAAAAATATTCATATAGCTAACATAAGTCATTATTCCATTTTGCTTCAGTAAACAAAAAAATACTAAAGATAACAGAGCAAACTTGCCAGTAATATAAACTAGTCTGCAAAATTCCTTGATAATCAGTGATGACTGTAGTTTGAGGCTTTATGAACTGATGAGTACCAATTTCATAAAGTGGTAAATGGGGTTTCATGATACTATGATAAGCTAATTTTTTTTTCCATGTTCTGAAGACATATGGGAGACAGTATTAGGAAAAACACTTAAAGGCACATGAATGTCAATTATTACACATATAGACCATGAATGTTGTTCAGTATAAATGGAGTTTCAGAGAACATAAAGGTTTTTCATTATTTCCTTTTTCCTCAGAAGAGTTCACTAAGAGCATTATGGACTAGAGCAGATGCATTTAACACAATTTTGGTTATGAAACCTGGAAGTCCTATACTCAGTTTGAATAAACCTACCTTTCTTTCTTTCTTTTTTTTTTTTTTTTTAGAAGTTAGGGGAGGGGCAGAGGGAGAAGCAGAGAGAGAATTCCAAGCAGGCCTCATGCCCATTGTAGAGCCCGACAAGGCGTTCCATTTTACAATCCTGAGATCATGACCTGAGCTGAAACCAAGATCTGGGTGTTCAACCGACTAAGTCACCCAGGTGCTCCAAACTTTGCTTTTCTTTTTTCTTTTTTCTTTTTTTTTAAAGATTTTATTTATTTATTTGACAGAGAGAGATTACAAGTAGGCAGAGAGGCAGGCAGAGAGAGAGAGAGGAGAAAGCAGGCTCCCTGCCGAGCAGAGAACCCGATGCGGGACTCGATCCCAGGACCCTGAGATCATGACCTGAGCCAAAGGCAGCGGCTTAACCCACTGAGCCACCCAGGCACCCCCAAACCTTGCTAATCAATTACTAGATTAAATATTTTTTTGCTTCCCCAACAATGCCAAGTTTGGTGTATTCACCTACAATATAGCCTCTCTTAGTGTTTAATAAATGCTGATAGCATGAACTACACATGACAAATACTCTTCATTTCTGTCTTGCTGTTGACACTTTCAAGATAGAATGAAATGCATTAAACAAAACAAATATGTTCGCCATTTTTGCAATGTTAATTAAGGAATAATTCTTGTCGATAAAAGTATTTGATTTTAAGTAAAAAGATAAGTGTTTCAGAATAAATGCTAACTTAAATGATCATTGTCATCTATTAAAACAGAACAGATACTTGTATTATCTTCTCTCTTACTTTCACCATGTTTAAGAATAACCAGTAGTCATTGCAAGACTGGAAAATCATATGTATTTAAGCAAAAAAAAAAAAAAAAAAGAAAAGTCTGGAACAATACAAATACAAAGATAATGTCTCATTCTTTCCATTCATTAAATACTAATGTCACATGCATACAAGACAAGAAGGTGATAGTTTAGCCTACCTTTTAGATCCACCTTTTTAGAAATAATTTTGAGTCATTTTCAGCAGTATTACTCTTCTGCCTTACCCTTCTATGGGTAAAAGTAGCTAAACTGATTTTTTTTTTTTTAACAGAAAAACAGGTTGCTACGACTCTGTGAACACAGGGACAAAACTTTCTCATGTGAGACCTTAGTTTCACCAGAATTGTGCTCAAATTCCTTTCACTGTGGCCATGTCAGATGATGACACAAATACAATAGGTACGATCCGGGGTCACAAAACACTCACCACAGTTGGCCTCATCTGATGCATCTGCACAGTCTGGATCCTCATCACAAACCCACAGCTTGGAAATGCAATGTTTAGTTGTTTTACACTGGAAATAGTCTGGAGAACAGCTGTTTTCGGCTTAAGAGGAAAACATGTATTAAAAATGCAGCTTTGAACAAGAACAGACATTTTATCTAAAAATCAATCAGAGGAACAAATGCTTAAGAAAGTCAACTGGAAATATATTATCTTTTAATTAATAAGGCTCTGAAGGTGAAGGGTTTTAACTTTCATTATCTATGATATATTCCAAATATCCTTCCCAGTAGAGAAAAAGAAAACATATTTCTATAATGATACATTTGGTAAAAATCAGAGTTCTCGATACAAGCCTCCCTTGATAAGCTATATTTTGAAATCAATTTTAAAAACAAAGAATTTGGAAACTTTCTGAATAATTTTACCAAATAAATGTAAGAATTTATACATATGCATTTCTATAAATAGAAGAATAATGAAATCAGAAGGTATTTGTGAATCAGGAACTGAAAAGCATCAAACTTCTTAAAATCTCTAGTTGCGTTGAGTTTTTGAGGGAAGGGTGAACATCTGACTTAGACTGTAAACTGCCTCACAAATCCTAGTCAGTTTAATGGATCAGCTCTTGGAATGACTAACCATAAAGAACTGGTACTGACTTTATTCTGAATGCACCATCTTAATCAAATTGCTGGATGACTGCACATTATTTACTGATAAAAGTTTTAGGGGAATAAAATAAAATTTCAGCAAGACAGAAACGTTGACAGCAGTTCTGTTGAAACCCTGAAACCTGACAGGTACTTTATTGCTCGTATTCTGTGTGTTTGGGTTTTCGTGTGGACATGCCTGTCTGCCTATGTGCATGTATGTATATGATGGAAATTGTTTTGCCTTCCATTGAATCTGTTTGATTTTTGGTGGGGGATGAAAAGAAGAGGTGAAAAGAGTAGAAAATATTTTACTATTGTTCTTTGAAGTAGCTGGCAAAGATACATTAAATGTATTAATACATTAATTAATACATTAATAATTAATACAAATAATACATTAAATGTATTATTTACATATTTACATTTTTAAACAAATAATTTTGTTAGGTTTTTTTGCTCAGATTTTCTCATCATGCATTCGATATGTATTTTCTGGGGGAAACGATCTTTAATTAATGGAGTTGATCTCAAGTAACTAATCAACAGAAGAAAATTATTTGTAGCTGCTTAATGTGGGCAAAAAAAAATCAATTTATGAATAAAACACCACAGTCACCTGTAATGTTGGTTTTGTTGCTACTCTTAAGAATGATTTGAATGAATATTCATTGTTTAATGTTTGTTGTAATCTTTAGGTAGCTATCTAAGTAAAGACCACCCATGTTTTAATTTTATTTAAAGCCTTTACAGGGAACTTCTTAAGTAACCCATCCCCTAAGATGCCAATTTGGAGGTATATGTTCCATAATTACTGTACATTTTTCTACATTGTGCGTATGTATGGCACACAATAAAAATTTTTAGTCCCATGTCAGCTGATTCAGAAGTAAGACAAGATGGAACATTCTGAGGTGACTTACGACAGTCCCTTTCATCTTCTTCATCCCCACAGTCATCTTGTCCGTTACATCTGAGGTTTACCGGGATGCATTTTTGGTTCTTTGTACACTTGAACTGACCTGACAGGCAGACATGTGTGTCTAAAAGAAAGAAAGAAGAAGAACAACAAATCTGCACTGAAAACTGTGCCTGCATTTAAATTGGTGCAGACAAAATCAGGTAAG
This sequence comes from Neogale vison, assembly GCF_020171115.1. Lineage (NCBI taxonomy): Eukaryota > Metazoa > Chordata > Mammalia > Carnivora > Mustelidae > Neogale > Neogale vison. The sequence goes on along the minus strand of NC_058093.1, from coordinate 90,774,885 downwards.
AATTGTACTTATGTTCCTTGGTTAAGAATTTAATCACCTACCACAGTTGAGTTCATCAGAATTGTCACCACAGTCATTCTCTCCATCACAGATGAAAGCTGGCAGAGCACAGAGCCCAGTGCCACACTGAAACCGGCCTGGCTGACATTTAAATTCAGCTAGGGGAGAAAACAGACTGTATCATTGAATGCCAAGCTTTGCTCATGACCTCTTAAATAGAGCTTTTCTGATGTTATGGGTATTTATTATTTCATTATATTAAACATACCCTAGAGCACACCGTGAATGTCTCATACTTAGTAGCTATTGGATTCAGATGTACAGTATGACCAGGCTATGAGCAACTCAGATGGCCTCCAGATTACATATCACAAATTAACAGTAAGAAATCCAAGACGATAATGCATCTTTGCCATATTTCTTAGTTTATATATGAAATAATGATAACAATAGTCATCATAATAAAGTAGGCTCTATTGAATATCTGCTCTGTATCAAACACTGGGTGACACACTTTCCCAAAGAGGTACTAACGGAATCTCATCAAAACCTTCTCACCTCAGCATCTCCACGACTGTTTTATAAATGAAAAAACTAGGTCTCATGGATATTAATAACTCACTCAAGTATGTACAAGTTTCAAGTGCCAGATATGGAAATTAGATCTAGATCTGACTAGTCTTCTCACAAACTATATTGCTTGGCAATAAAATACTTACCTTTTGACTGATAAACATAATGTATGTAGTTCAGATAAGTCAACTGAATAAATATTAATAGTAATATTTTAAATCTTCTTTGGGAAATTAATTATGCTTTTATATTTACAATATGAACTAAAAAATTTCCTTAACATTAAAAAAAACCTCAATATGTGCTCGACTTCCATAGAAGTGAGTACTAAAATGTTGAAAGTCATTCAATTTCTAACATTTCTTAGTAAACCACACTAAGTGTTAAAACTGTGTGATACTTAATTTCTCACATTCTAAACTCATGCATTTCCTCTATGTTTTGTTGTTTCATATATGGTTTTCTTGAAATCACATATGATTTCTTGAATTTTGGTAGCAAAGGATGGTCCTCTACCAAACAAAAAAAAAAACCTTTCCATAAGATTTCTAACTATCAGAGGAGTTTTAATACCTGGAAGATAGCTGGGAAGCCTATCTGACCTTCAAATGTGCCTTCAGAATGAGCTTTTGTGTACTAGAGCATCATAGAAAATGCAGTTAAAAACTTAAGATGCCAGAGAATTCATGATGCATCACTCTTAACCACATTTATTTAAACAACATTATTGAAGTTTGCAAGTATGTGAAACTGGGTTTAACCTTTCATGCCTTTTCAGATGAAATTATTGAGACTGTCAGTAACTTAGTACCTGCAAATTTTGAAGATATAACTACTCAAATATGAATTCTAGACAGTCCATAGACTCATGTACAGCACTTCCCACCTACCCCACCATAACTCTCAAAATAAGCCTCCATGCCTACAGATGTTCAGTGCTATTAACCCAAGTAAAAGATTATTTACTAAAAGATCACAGAGACAATGTCACCAATAAAAACATGTAGTACTGGTATTTAACTAGGATAAGGATGATACAGAGACTCTTAGATACTAGATGTCTCTTTGCTTTCCCCTTAAAAGACATTAAGGTTATATTTGTTCATCATATATTTTCAAAGGGTGTAAATATGAAAATCTTTGGTTATTTTTTAATATCAGTATGGTTACAGCATGATACTCCAGTCAAGATGAAAGTTAGAGCTAAGGAGCTGCAGATAGTTTAGAAGGGAAAGCATTGGGAGCCACTGACTGTGTCTGCAAGTCATCATGGCGGTATTTCTCAGAGAACACTCCAGTGAATCTGGGCAGGAAAAGTCATTCTAATATGAGGACTCATTTAATGTATTTGTTCTTCATTATTTCTATAAATTACAAAATAGGTTGTGTTCATTTTATTTGTTATATTGTTAAAAGTTTACTTAATTGCAGGGCAATTGGTAACTTTCTTTTAATGAGTAAATCACAGTTGATCACCAATATAATTTGTTCCTTTGATAGCCCTTTGAATTCAAATATAATTCAGGCATAATAGTATATTTACATCAAACAAAAACTACTCATATGTATTGTCTATCACAGTGAAAACAAAAATATACTGAAAAATCAAAGACCAATGGACCTTTCAAAACACAAGAAGAATATTAGAAAAGCAATGATTTCTGTAACTTTTCTTCCTTTTTCTTGAATACATTATTAGCTGTTTTCAAATGAAAACAATGAACAATGTGAAATAACTTCAAATGGTTTATATGCTTTGTAGTGACCAGAGAGATGGAATACATCTCATCTAAGTAACTATCTAGAGACCCTAAGTTTAGAACAGTTTTTGTAATTATGTGGTGGAAAGTTCTACAGCAGAAAGTAACTAGCTTTTACTTAGTATACTGTCTTTCTTTAGTATAAGCTTAAGGATCTTGAACTCAATTGTTAAGGCCAAATCATGGCAACTATCCACCGAGATTTGAGGGAATTATCATGATCAACTAGAAGCGTCTTCAACTTGATAGGATTGTATTGGAGTGACCGATGGTGTGAACTACAAAAGACTATCAAGAAAAAGTTTACTGATTGTCCATTACAACTGAAGTTATCAAAGATAAATAAATGTATATACACATATGTGAACATATACATAAACCATACACACACACACACACACATTCTTATATGGGCATACCTACCTATATGTATGTATGTATATACATATGTATGTATGTATGTATATATGTATGCATGTATATGGCATCTAACCATTCCAATCACAATTTGAGTCTAAGTAAAATTAGCAGTCATTTTAAGGAATACCTAAGAGCATACTAAATTATTAGTAGAACAAACTAATGATTTATATTGGAAAAAAAATCTCACTTTTAAAGAATGTTCAGTATTTTAACACTGTGAAGATTAATCCCTTAAAGGTAAGATCTTAGTTATTGATTGGCATTCTGCAAACTTGCCATTTTTTGCTTTTGATTTGGTGATATATCCAGGCAAAATCATGTTGATTGTTATTTATACTGATCATTACACAGAGTGTACTTTTTCTGTAAGTAAGAAAATTTAAAACAAAACACTAATACAAATTGCTGATGATGTCGTTCTTTTTTTTTTAATTTTTTTTATTTTTTATAAACGTATATTTTTATCCCCAGGGATACAGGTCTGTGAATCGCCAGGTTTACACACTTCACAGCACTCACCAAAGCACATACCCTCCCCAATGTCCATAACCCCACCCCCCCTTCTCTCAACCCCCCTCCCCCCAGCAACCCTCAGTTTGTTTTGTGAGATTAAGAGTCACTTATGGTTTGTCTCCCTCCCAATCCCATCTTGTTTCATTGATTCTTCTCCTACCCACTTAAGCCCCCATGTTGCATCACCACTTCCTCATATCAGGGAGATTATATGATAGTTGTCTTTCTCTCCTTGACTTATTTCGCTAAGCATGATATGCTCTAGTTCCATCCATGTTGTTGCAAATGGCAAGATTTCATTTCTTTTGATGGCTGCATAGTATTCCATTGTGTATATATACCACATCTTCTTGATCCATTCATCTGTTGATGGACATCTAGGTTCTTTCCATAGTTTGGCTATTGTGGACATTGCTGCTATAAACATTCGGGTGCACGTGCCCCTTCGGATCACTATGTTTGTATCTTTAGGGTAAATACCCAGTAGTGCAATTGCTGGGTCATAGGGCACTAGCCTCAGCAATCAGACAACAAAAGGAAATGATGATGTCATTCTAAATGTAACAGTTAACAGAGACAAACTCAAGAGATTGTTGATAATTTTTTTGTATTTTTAAAGATTTTGTAAAAATATCAGAAGGTTATACTTAAGGTCTCGCTTCAATTTTCAGTGTCTGGGATTTAAGGAGTTCTGAATTCTCAATGCCCACATTTCAGCAGTGTACTTACGACAGTCGTCAGGTTCATCAGATCCGTCGCCACAGTCATCCACAGTGTCACATTTCCACCAGAATGGAATACATTTATCAGTTTTGCATCGAAACTTTTAAAAAAATAGAAAAAAAGGAAAGAAAAAAAAAAGGTTGAAGAACCCTACCTCGATATAAAATTGATATTTAAAAACTTACCAGGGCAGAGAAGCCTAGCCTACACTCTCGCTGCAAATGTTAACTGTGGTGGTCTTAGAGCATTCCACAATAGGGAATAAATGCACAACAAGCAGCAAAATGATCCTCCAGGAAAGCATATTGTTCAGGAAAACCTCCTGGGATTTCTGGAACACAGACAAGCTCACTCATTTACATATGATCTACGGCTGCTGGCTGCTCTTGCACCACAAGAAGTTAGGTAATTGCTACAGAGACCATGTGGTTGGCAAATTTAAAATACTTATTATCTGAGCCTTTACAGAAAGCATGGCAAATGCTGAACAGGGCTAAAAATCACCAGAAATATCAGGAACAGTTATCCTGAATGTATTGAAAAGTTGAATTAATTCAGTTAATTCAAATTAATTTAACCGAACTGCATTTTCTTAGGAATCTTAGACAATTGGATTAACATCTCTCTATCTCTATTCCTTAGCCACCAAATGAGGAGTTAAATATAATCTGGATGATCTTTTCTGGCACTGTCATGCTGTTATTCTGTGGAACTTACTGAACATACTGCCTTTAGCCATAATGAATATCTGCCCAAATAAGTTTTAAGAATATTTCTTTAAAGCAGTTAAAACTGGTACAGTTATTTTCAGTTTTCAGAATTCCTAATAAATATACATGATCTTTGAGGGTAAATAAACTGTCACAACTAAAAAATAGGTACAAAAATTGCACTAGATAGTTAAACATGCAAGGAAGACTGTTTAAAACTTGCAATAGGGGAAAGAGAGTGAACAGAACTCCACTGAAACGAAAAGTGGGGGTAGGTTGAAGCTTAGAGGTAAACTAATGGAAAAGTATGGAAGATGTTGGTTAACATGATTAGGCTGTCTGTATTTGCTAGACTGTACTTATCAAAGGTGGGCTCCAATCTTCCCATAGAGACCAAGATAGTCAGGGACTATCTTTCTTGATGATTAAATCTCTAGGGGATGGTTCCCAGTCCTTGAGGAAGACATTCCTAAGCTGTAAAACTGGCAAGAAACTGGGAGAAAATTTACATCTCAAAAGGGCAGAGAAATAATCCACAATTGCAAGTTTTCTAAAGTGAATGCTCTAATTAAAGGGACTCAGGGATCTACAGTCAGGAAGAAACTGTCTCAAGGTCCTTCAAGCTGAAGAATGCTTGTTAATGCTATCTTGGTCAAAGACTAACCACCCTATGCTACATCCTCCCCACATAGCCTGGCAAAGAACTTAGCAAATAGTAGGTATCTCTAAGTTAAAATGAACACTTGCAAATCAAAAAACAGTAAAATAAAATAAGGCTGCAACAAGTTTTTTGCTGAATATCTTTTTGAATATTATATATTTTAAATAAAACACTAAAGAAAACTGCTCTAATAAAACTTATTCTTAAGATTATTAAAAAAAAAAACTATTCACTGACATATTTATTAGTGTGTTTTTTTTTTTTCAAAGATTTATTTATTTTAGAGAGAGAGAGAGAGCCTGAGCACTTTGGGGGTAGGGGCGGAGGAAGAGGAAGAGAGGCAAAGAAGCAGACTCCCCACTCAGTGGAGAACCCAGGCACCCCTATTAATGTGTTTTATTTGTCCTATCATCCCTTCTATTTAAAACAGTTGAAAATGGGGGTGTTTGGGTGGCTCAGTGGGTTAAGCTTCTGCCTTCACCTCAGGTCATGATCTCAGGGTCCTGGGATGGAGCAGGGAGCCTGCTTCCTTACCCCCCATCTGCCTCTCTGCCTACTTGTGATCTCTGTCTGTCAAAAAATAAATAAAATCTTTAAAAAATAAAATAAAATAGTTAACAATTATAAGAAATTCCATTATTTACAGAAGTTGTTTTTTTTAAACTCCTTTCTTTTGAAATAAACATCAAATGGAAGATTAATAACAGAGAAACTAGTTGAAAATGTTATACGGTAGTATTTACTTATAAGCTACTTAGCACACATGTAATATATTACCAGAAAAATATTACAGAAGATTATTATTGGATTTTTTTAAGAAAGGTATCTGAATTCAAATTCTTCTCCTGAAACAGAGCACAGAATTATTGTTTCTACTAAACTTCACTATTTGCCAAATGGACAGAGACCAAGAAAATTCAGTACTTAGTGATCTCAATGAGTTTTAAGCTTATCCTCATAAAAGAAACTAATGAAAACCATGCTTTCTATATGAAGAGTATATATATCTGAAATAGTTACCATTAAAAATTTACCTTAAATTATTAAAACCAAGCAATAAAGTTTAGTTTCTTCTAACACTATCAAATTGTTTTCTTCTTTACTTCAACAGAAATTCAGTGAAAAACATATATCACAAAATTCATCTGGAATTGAAAATGTTTGATAATTTTCTAAAATTTATTAATTTTCTTTTTGAAGTGTTTCTGCTGTAATTCCCATGTGAGTGACCTGAAAGCAAGGTTACATTTACTTAACATGCTGTATGCCAGACAGATAGGTAACCTAGAAAAATATAGCCTAGGTTCAATTTTGTCTAATGCAATAGATTAGCAAGCTAAAAGTTTGTTCAATTAAAGTACTCTTACTTTCTTCAAGTAAGAGAAAATTTGATGCTAGCTTTTTCTTAATCTCTCTGGATACCATGAAGTTGATTAAAGGCAGATCTACATTATTATCTTAAATAAGGGTGTGATTTTTCCCCCCAATAGAGATATGGGAGGAAATAGAGCACTATGAATACAAAGGAAGATCTGACTCTTCCACTGATTTTCCTGTACTTGCTTAGCCTTTGGTCATGTCTGTGGTGGTTTTTATAAATTACCACAGGAAAAATATTACCTTTATAGATAGTGACTGTCTGGGGATATAAGGCTAACTCTGAAAGCAATTGCCCTGAACATTAAACATTTCCAGTCATTACAGTATATCAAAGCACATTAGCAAGAGGATTTCATGTCTCCTGAGTATATTCAAAGCCTTCTTAATCAAGATTTGAAAAATATCTAAAACACATATTTTAAAACTCACTACATATGCTCAATTTAAATAAACACCAACTGTTGGAATTATATATGACATGATGACTGTGCTTGCCATTTCATTTTTAATAAGAACATAAAAAGGTTTTGAGCTAAGAGAAGGCCAGGGTAAAATATACTTATTATGTTTCTTTTTATGCTAATCAAAATTTTATTCATTACTCTCAAAGAAAGATTTCTTCTATTTTGTGTCTGGGCTTCATTTTTTCATACTTAAATACAGTAACTTAAAAAAGATAAATGCTAAATATAAATATAAAAAATTCTTCATGGTAAATGTTCTCCAAGACTAATATCTTCATAAAATAAATTGCAAACTGCAATTATCATCCACAAGAAGAAGCTATAAAGAAACTACTAAATACATGTCTATTAAAATGGATACAAGTATAAAATACAAATCCTGCATACACAAGTGAGGTTTACTTGCAATAGAAAAATCTCTACTTAAAAACTAAGTAAAGCTATTTTTAATTTACTTTTTATTAAAAATAAAAATGATTTAAATTTAATATTTGAAGTGATAAATGCTATAATAATTGGATTTAATCTTGATTTTTAAAGGATTTTCATGTTCATTTCAATTCTAATAGAATTCTTACTGATGTGATTTGCCTATTTTATTTTTCTAAAAGTCAATGCTATTCAGGGGATATATTTTTAGTGCTAAAAAATTAAAAAATCCTGTAGTAAGATAAATTTAAAATGTAACATTTTTATCAGGATGCTAATTGGTATGATTCTGAAATACTTGGATTATTTGCTTCATTTCAATTTCAAACCTCATTTAAAATTGTGCTTCTATCAACTGACTTTTATTCAAGAAGTATATAGTAGATAGTTTTTTTCTCTCACCGCATCAGGAAAAAAATAAATGGGTGCATAAACCCTAAAACATACTGGGATTTCTACTAATGGATTACATTAACTGCTGTTCATTAACTTTTTTTGTAAAAATGAAATGAATGATAACTCTTTTCTTCAGGATGTACTGCTGACAACAAAGATATATGATTCACAATTTGTGTTGTTATTGTTAGTGTCCTGTCTCACTATAGTAGAATTTTTTTTAATTAAAAAAACTCTTCTAAAAACACGATTGGGGTATTTAAAAGCTTTTTATATATTTTAATCATATCATCAGTAATACCAAATTGGGAGATAATTTAATTATATTAATAACATTTTTCTGGGTTGATTTAGGTATTCATTTAGTTGATCTGATTTTTTTGCATTGAATAGACATAATTACAGGTTTTCTTATATAATAATTTGAAATCTTTTATTCCCTTTATGATTATGGAAAGGCTGCTGTTTTGAGATATTCATCCGTGTGTCAAGCATCCTTTGGCTTTGCTCTATTTCTGGTTGGCTATAGAGGTTCTCCATTCTGTAAGAGGCTCAGGCAGGCATCATCATTTCTACTAAGTCACCTAAGGCCACAGTGTTAGGCACCAACAGAGAGACTCTTGGATCTCACCCCCAACAAGGGACCAAGTTATTTCAGAATAACTTTGAGTTTAAACTGGACATTTTCTAAACTAAATAGTACTAGCAGGAATTATATTTAAAAAGTTTTAAGAACCTAGGATTTCTCCCTTAGATTTTCTTTCTAGGAATAAGTAGGTTGCTTATTTTGACTTTCACAGTGACTTAAATTTCTAGTTCTCTAAAGATAAAGTATTTTACCTACACAAATGCTTGGGGGATTATAATTAAAACAATACACTTTGTAAAAAAAGAAGAAACTGTGACCTGTGCTTCCAATAACACATCAGAACCTCCTGATGGCAGCTCACACTAATTGTACACACATCCTTGCATGTGTTCTAGTTGGACCCCAGGACACGGGCAATAACAACACTTACTACGTACCAGGAACTTCTCCCATTTAATATCCATAAGAGTGGCCTGGAAATACTAGTATTCCATTCAAAAGATGAGCACACAGAAGCATCATGAAGGTAAGTAACAAACCCAAGATTATTCAGCCAATTTCAAGCAGAGTCAGGGTGACAGTCCCAGTGAATGTACCCTTAACCACTACACCTACTGTCTACCACAAAACGGTTTGATGTTTTGCATTATACAGTTCTTTACTGGTGATACTCCTAGTGATAACTTGAGAAACTAGGTGTGCTAGTATTAGTTTCTCTGTTCTAAAAACAAACACACCCAAGGAGAAATTCAGTATTCTACCATGAAGTCACTGCTAAAATTAGGAAACCAGCAGATTCAAAACACAAAATTCTGGGACGCCTGGGTGGCTTAGTCGGTTAAGTATCTGTCTTCAGATCAGGTAATGATCTCAGAGTCCTGGGATCAAGTTCCACATGGGGCTCCTTGCTCAAGTGTGGAGCCTGCTTCTCCCTCTGCTTCTGCCTGCCGCTCCCCAGGCCTGTTCTGTGTGTGTGTGTGTGTGTGTGTGTGTGTAAAAAAAAAAAATATATATATATATATATATATATATATATATATATATTTAAAAAATAAAAATAAATACCCCCCACAGAATTCTAAGAACTAATTTTAGACATTTTCAAAACAAATTATGGTTCCTTTGACAATTTTATCTTATATAACAGAGCAACTCAAATATAAAAAAATCAAATCTTATAATGTCATCTATCACCCAAAATTTGTAAGTAGTAATATCAAGTCCATGCAACTAAATACTATTGAGCATACATTTTAAAATTTTACTAGAAATGATTACATGTTGAAGAAAAAGAGTTTGGGAAGGAAATTATTTAGATCATATAATTTTTCAATAAAAAATTTAGAAAATTGACTTTTTGTCTAATTCATCTCTTCCATACATATCCTTTGTTAAGGAATGGGAGGGGAGTATACATGGTGACATAGCAGATTGTCTAGGAAGGTTTGTTTATTTGTTTAAACTGTATATATCTTGGTCTTCACCCTATGCCGCAATTACCCTGCCTTCTTGAAATATGCTCAATCTCTTCTGATTCTGCTATGTCCATTCATGATTTGAACCATTTACTCTGTGTGGAGCTGTGTAAAAATGGTTTCCAGGTTTGTTTTCTCTTTTTGGCCTCTATTTGTATCTCCTATTTCCTGAGGTTTCGTTTTCAGGATGATATCAATTGTTTTTCCCTTACTCTATGACTGTCTATATTTTGTATAGAGATGTATGGGACTCTCTATATGATGTATGGGAAGTTCATCATGCTATGCTAAACAACAAAAAATGATGTTTCCAAGTGGTTTAAGCCAATAAACAAAATGTAGGCAAAATCTTTATAACAGCTTGATGATACATCTTATGAAATAATTTCTAGGGCTCTACTCACCTGACTGGCTGTGCAGTTGGATAAGCAAGTCCTATTGTCAGCTGCAAGATAGAAGTTGGTGGGACATGCACAGGTGTGAGTCTTTCCAGGGGCTAAAAGGCACAGATGACTGCAACCACCATTATTTATCATACAGAGATGTTTGGAGACTACAGATGAGAAGGAAACAGCAAAACAGAAAAATCAAGACCAAAATATAATATGGGATTAGAAACAGGGCATTAAAACTTCATAGCTTGTAGAATTTTGTAATCAGGAGATCAGCAAGGTCATAAATATTGTTGTATTCTGTTGTAAATTCTATTCACTGCCCAGTGGTATTTATTTTACCATTAAATAATTTTAAGAATGTAGTTCCACAAAAACAAGCATTTTAGTATTAAAAAAAAAACTGTCCATCGGAATATAGAGTAGAAGCATTTTGGATGAAGACATACATATGTTTAGAATTATAAATGTAAAATAAAACAATGAAGCAATGATCTACAACTAATAGTGTAGATGGCTTTGTTTCATAAGCCAAATAGTGGCTTAAACAAAAATAATCAAACTTTTATTGCATAAGACCTGACAGAATTCTACTAGACATATGCTTAAAATACTTGATATATTTCTCCTTCTTAGAGCCCCAGAGATACTTAAATATAATTCCTTTCACACAGCATTCCAGAAAGTAAGGACCCAAAACTATTTTGTTAAGAAATCATTTCAAGAATGCATTCTCTACTTCTCTAACTACATTTATTATCATTTCAACTTAGTATTTCAACAAATCAATAATTCTCTATACTATTATTGAGCTTCTAATCATATTCCTTAATAGACAAACTTGAAATCAACCCAATTCATCCTGTACAGTTAAGCTAAATAATGAAATCTGGTACTCTTTCTCAAAAATAAATTTACACTTAGCCATGGAGGAAACAAAAGTGGAATGTTACTAAAAGATGTGGATGTGCTTATGGAAATCATGGAAAGAATAATTACCATCGGGTTGTCTATAAGAATGATACACCTGGATATCTGTGATGGCATGCCATGAGTTAATCAGTGAGAGTCTGTCTGCTCCCGAGGTTTTATGGGCACGGCTGAGTGACTTGGTTTTCCCATCAGTCCAGTAGATGTAGTCTTCAAACAATGTTAGTGCAATCACCCCTGGAATATCTTGATTAGGGACTGTAATAGGAGATGGTAAGATTAATGTTCAGTCTTGGAAGACTGCCAGTTAAAATATTCAATACTACATGGGCTGACAGATACAACTGCTACAGAACTTCATGTGAATAATTGCTGTGACAACCTGTCAGGCCAGCAAGGTTCTTTATTACCGGTTAAGAGAATGCAGGATCTGGCGCAGGAGTTTACTTTGCTCAGAGTTTGCCCGATTCGACCACTGGGAGGAAGTGAATGCTATCCTTCTTATGAGTAATGGTTGCTTCACCAGAAACAAATACCATCCAGTAGTTAAATATGTGTATATATCCATCCAGTTGGTCCCAACTTAAACCCTTACAACTACAGTTTATTGACTACTACTTTCTTCCACTTCCAAATCAATTAAATTATATATCCAGGATGAAATGTTTATCTACCTGGAGATAGAGTGACTCTAAGACCACTATAAACTATCTCAGTCGCTGAGATTTTATGAGTATTTTTACATGCAAGATGAGCTGGGATAGGGATGGAGGAAAATAAGTGTCACAGACAACAAGGTATTAGGCAGATTTAACTGTCATAAAACTGTTTAGTTGCAGGTTAAATTATTTCATAATTATATTTTCATTATAGGACTAGGTTTAAATGTAAATAGTAGAGTGAGCATCACAAATGTGGATTTTTCATTCAAGAGATTCCAGGGTCCTATCAGGCATATGGGATATGAAAAATCTGTTTGGTGATTGAAGGTTTAAGTAACTTTAAAATGTGATATAGTTTTCTTCAAAAACAGTTTCAAAAGCTACCAATAAAGAAAATGGAAATTCCTTAATTTGCACAAGCATTACAATGTTTTCCCATATTTGTTTTCAGGTCTATTTTAGAAATTCTGAGAAACTGTTCACGAATGAAAAAAGGTACTGTAAGTCCAATAACAAGTACGTTTTTATAAATTAGATTTTCATGACTAAGAATTAATGTTTGCATATTCCTCATTCAGGAATAACAGAGGAACTATCAAAATTTCAAATACAATTTGGAATTTTTACTCAGTGGGGTCAAAGGTGATTAGAGAATTCACAGAGACAGAGAATGTCTGAGACAGAAATCCGTCTCAGAATAGATATTATGCCTATGAAGCAAAACTTAAAAAAAAAAAACCCGTTAAGTGTACACTTTTGATGCAAGTACTCAAACTGAATTATCTGTGCACTCCTGTAGATATGAAGTCTATTGCTAGAATGATAAGTGGAATTGGATAGAAAGATGAAGAGGATACTTTACCAGAATGAATCATATCTGAGTTATTTACACAAACCATTCCCACTTTCCCTCTTTCACTGTATAAATTCATTCCAGAAAGAGAAAACTAATGTGGTAAAATGTTAACAACCAGGTGAATCTTGGTGATGGGTGACTGTAACAGTCTTTCAACAGATGTGTATGTTTGGAAATCTTAAAAATAAAACAAAACTTGGCAAAAAAAAAAAAAAGTTGAAAGATACAATTCAGATTTCTTTAGATGCAAAGGAAATAATTAGATCATTAAATATGGACTCAAAAAGTTAATTGTCATTTAAAAGAAGTCTCAGTTCACCAGAGATTCAATTAATTTATACACAAAAAGTGGAGTTATTTTATGAATTTTCCTATTAACACCTCTAATGTTGCATAGTCTTTTTGATTACTCAGTAAGTAACTTACAACTGACGTTTATTAAGTACTCTTGTGCCACGAAGTTGGCAGTGATTTTCAGTGGATGGGGGCAGGCAATTCTGGCCCCACAACAAAGAATGTTCAGGCCCAAATAGTAATAGTTCTGAGGTTATGAAACTCTGCTGTAAGATATGTACTTTATGCACCTTATTTAATATGCTTCATTTTATTGTGTAGTAGCAGACAGATCTCACTTCACAGATGAGCAAGATAAGATCTGGAAAATTTAAGAATGTTGACCAAAGAGGGGGATTAAAAACCAGTAAATGAAGGTACTGGTATTTAAATCTAAAACAGTCTCTGGCTGCCAAGTTCTTTGCCATTTTATCTCCTAGCACTGGTTTCAAGAAAGCCAGCCTCATAGGCAAAAGTACTGTTATAGACTGAATTGTTTCCTTCTCTTCCAAATTCATATGTTGAAGCCCTAGCTCCCAGGATGACTATATTTGGAGACAGGTAAGAGTGGGGTCCTAATCCAATATGACCAGTGTCCTTATAAGAAGAGAAAAACAGAGACACCAGGCATGTACACATATAAAGAAAAGGTCATGTGAAGACACAGCAAAAAGATAGCCATCTACAGCTAAGAAGAGAGAAGCTTCAGGAGAAACCAAGTTTGCCACGACCTTCGTCTTGGACTGCCAGCCTCTACAATTATGAGAAAATAAGTGTTTATTTAAGCCACCCAGCTTGTGGTACTTTATAGGGCAGCCTTAGCAAACTAATGCACATATATAAAGGCATGAGACTGATTTCATAAGCTCCATGTGAAAGTGGGTGGGGCAGAGGGTGAGGGAGAGGGACAAGCAAACTCCACACTGAGCCTGACTTGGGCTCCATCCCAGAACCCTGAGATCATGACTGCGATAAAATCAAGAGTCAGATGCTGAACTGACTGAGCCACCCAGGCACCCTGAAAGTCAGTTTATTTAATTACTTCATTGAATTTACATTATGTTTTCAGACAAGGGGCAATTTAAGTACCGGACAAGTTTCCTCTCTCTAAGCTTGTAGTGACTACCTATCAGAAAATCTCTGTTATCAGATAATCAATATAAATTTATGGAGATCAGAAAGGTGAACTCTTACTTCAAAAGATGGGACACAACTGAATGTATAGAGATGAACGTAGAAAAGGTCAAGGTGAAGAAAATTAGAGATCAATATAGAAAAGGTCAAAGTAAGGAAAATTAGTCTATTTGCTCAAAGAGACTATCAGTTTGATATAATCCCTTGTTTGATACTGGGGTAAAGAACAAGACTATCACTCTTAGCTTTATAAGCTCACTCCCAGGACTGTTCATTTGGCAAACAAGTGTATTTCCCAAAGAGCATCAGATACAACCACCAGAGTGTTTGTTCTAGAGAAAACAAAGTCAAAACACCAACTTTTGTTAACAAGGGGATATCCAGTCCCACATATCTAACACTATAGTAGCTCCAACAATCTATTCTCTAAGAGATGGTGAAACTTCACTTAATACCACAAACAATGCCAATGAAAATCAAGCCAAACAAAATAAAGCAAAACAAACACAAACAAAATCTTTTTATATTGCCTTCTAGGAGTTTAGCTTACAACTTGGCAGTATACTTTATTTCTTCTTGAGGATTTAAACCTCTCCAACAAGGTATTTGACTATTTGCTTAAACTTCTGGGTGGGGGGAAGCCATATATTAACTGCCAAATGATAAGTATAAATAAATGAATCCCACGTTTGCTTTTCCATCAACAAATGAAGAATTCAGCCCACATTGAGGCTAAAAGAGATGTTCTGAGCCAAATCATCATTTTAGTATAAGGAACTTTCCTGATTTAGAATGAGAAAAATAAAATTGCTTATTTTTGGTTGTCTCCTTATTTATCTTATTACTTTGTAAATATGTACATTTATATGTATATATGCATTTCTATATTATATGTGTACATTTGTAATATATCATTATACATATACTTATCTATGTATATTTATATATAATTCATAATAAGTACATAATAAGTAAGTCCATATAAATATAAACATGGAATGTGATGACATGAGAAAAACATTTAACAAATTCACTGAAATGTGGCTGTGTTTATGGAAAAAGTTGTCAATGTTTTCTCAAAATAATAATGGCTATCCTTTTTAAAAGAAAATAGTATCACTGAGTATCATATATGACTGCACTTGCTTAATTAAAAGAGAAATGTGAAAAATAAACTTAACCCTCACTTCATTTACAGGTATACTGTAGACATACAAAATAAGACAGAAAAAACGGAACTATTGCATGGCCTGTAATGGGTATTTATTATACATTTTAAAGCTGCTTTCTGCAGTTAAGTCTCTATTCTGGATAACAGCATTATTTATTTTACCATTTCCAGCATTTCACTCAAGTATTAGACTCCTAATTTTTATCTTAGAGACTATATCTATCAGAATAAAGAACTTGGTATTCGGCAAAAAAATACATCAAAGAAATACTCTTTGTGAAGGTTTTCTTTTTTGGTCAATTTGGATGCTATCCTATTAACATTTCTAATAATTACAACAAATAGAAAAGGTGACAATCCAGAATATGCTTTTGGCTTAACCACTGCCTCACAGAGTTATTCTATTATGATGCTCTTGATGACTGATCTTTTGATAGCATTCATCATGCTAAACAAGTATATTCCTTGATAATATCTTTCAAATTTTGCATTTCAACTTTAGTTTAAATACTTAACAAAATGGACCAGTTACACAGTATTCATCTTTCATTGAGTTAAAATGTGGTAATTGGTGCTATGGGTAGGATATAATATTGGGATAATGGCAGAATCAGCATGACTCTGCCCAGGGGGTTAAAATAGAAATTTTACTAGGTAAAATTTCTCTCTCTTTTTTGTCCCTTATATCCCCTCCAAGATTTACTTTAAGAATTAAATGTGATTTTAAAATATTACTTTATATGTAACAATCCCTATAATTTATTGTTATAAAATTACTTAAAAAACTTTAGCAATATTCTAGTAAAGTAAAACAAAGTAAACAAAGTAAAGTAAAACAAAGTTCATAGAACACAACCACCAAATTCAGTAATTATTATTATAAGTAAACCAAAATTACAGAGTAACTTGAGCATTACTATTTTTTTTTTTGAGTATAAAGAATTTATGTATTGTTTGGAGGAAAATACCTAAATGTTTTCACTCTATGGCTGATTAGGTTTGGAAATTTAATCTAAAAATTTAAAGTAAACAAGGATATCAAATAAAACATAAAATTTTGCCAAATTTTCCCTTTTTACTGTATTTTAAGATTCCCATTGTCTTATTCTTGGTGCCATTATCCCACGTAAAGGCTCACATTCTCTTACACCTGAAATACGGAAAAATTATTCTAACTTTTTTCATTGTTTTTAATCTCATCCAATTTCTTTTGTGTTATTCAGGTTTCCTGTAAACAGAAAATACATTTTTTAATGAGAATTTAAAATATTTTAATAAATGAATTATTTACAGAAGTATGGGCATGGTCAATGGACTGATGATGGATTGTTTTTTCTTATGCCTCTTATCAGAATCTGGTGACAGCTATAGCTAAAGGAGAGGAACCACACAATAAGAACAGTGATCATTCAGTGAAGGAACTCAGCCTCTGCCAAACCACTGTGGTTGGGCCTGAGGGAAAGAAAATAAGTAAATAGTCCAACATCTTCCTCCACCCACCATTCAAGCTCCTGTCAATCTCATGGATACAATTCAACCTGGAGTCAGAATATGACAGAGCCTGGGTGATACAGTCCACAAAAATCCACATTCTAGCATTTAGAACATGGCAAAGAAGTAGAGGTAAGATAACCTAGAGCTCCATCCACTCAATATTTTCAATATTTTTTTAAATCTCACATATCTCTTCCCTAATCAAAAACCATCAACGACATCCCCTTTGTAGGCAGTATGGTACACACATTTGAGCTTGACGAAAACACCTTTGTCTTTAGAAGAGGATCAAGATGCTCTCTGTTCTGAGAGACCGTGATACTAACCATTTTTCCCAACATCGTTCTAAAAAATAATGTACAACAACCTATGTAGAGAAGTTGGGGCATAAATTAATGGAGCAGCATCAAAGCCAAAAAAAAAAAAATGGAAGAAATGAAACAAAGAAAAACAAATAGCATTGAAAAAATGAGTTGAGATTAAATTGAGGCTTCAGAAAGAATATAGGCATAAAATTAGATGATGGAAGAAAATGGATTAACATGGCAAAAAAGAAAATGGGGGCTTCAAAGCAGTGGTCAGTAAGTTGGTGGATAATGACTTTTCTTTATGAAGAGTGACAGAGAAGAGTGGATGGGAAAATGGTCCCAGGATACTAATCTCCAGAAAATGAATGCTAAGCCAGTAGTTATAGCTACAAATACACCATCAAAACGAATGTGTTTTATGTAACCTTAGGGCCAAGGACATTTATTCTTTGTCAGTAATTATACATCCCCTCAGTGTTATTGGTTGCAGAGTCCTTTTTTTTTTAATAAGTATTTCCTCAAAACCATCTTTAAAAAGATATAAAATATTCTATTTAATATTTGCCTCCATGACCATTTTCTCTGCCTACTCTTTAATACAGCTCTGCTTAATGGTAATAGTATTATAAAGAAAATTTCAGGCAAATGGATCTGAGGTCCATTGTTCAAAGTGAATAAAGGCATTAAGAAATGGCAAGAATACTAAGGATATCTAACATTAACAAATATTATGATAGAATTTCAAATTTATTTTTTCCAATATAAACATAATTTTTCAAAAAGTTCATCCATCAGTGAAACCTTAAATGAGACAAGAAATAAGTTTCTTCTCTTCAGTATATGCCATAGTGAATAGCAGATCTAAGTTGCTACTACCCAGGAGTCTATTATTTGAGACTATCTTTTAAATGCTGACGCTGAACAAATGCCCAAATAATAGTTATATGTACCCCCCTTAAGGCATCAGTTTATACTGGGACACTTAAATGTATAAGATTTTGAAACAAATGTCATGTATAATGGCAAATATAGAAACTAATGCTATATTTAGAGTTCTTCTTTAAATTTTTTTTTTTTAAAGATTTTATTTATTCATTTGACAGAGAGAAATCACAAGTAGGCGGAGAGGCAGGCAGAGAGAGAGAGAGAGGGGGAAGCAGGCCCCCCGCCGAGCAGAGAGCCCAATGCGGGACTCGATCCCAGGACCCCGAGATCATGACCTGAGCCGAAGGCAGCGGCTTAACCCACTGAGCCACCCAGGTCTTCTTTAAAGCAATTTGTAAGAGGCTAACGACATCCTTTGTCCATTCTTTTGTAGTATTATTTGCCTCTTTTTCCCCACCTTGTCACTTCAAATAATACATACTTTCTATATAGATTACAAATATGTGGTTTAATATAAGTCAACCACTTCCTGGTTTCACTTACATTTTTTCAAAGTTATTCATAATAGAGGTCAAATACAGCCATTCAATATTTAAGATCTGAAAAGGTTATTTCTGTTAATGAGTTTGAGAATTTATAAAACAGACAATGTGAATTGTCTGTACATTTGTTTTTAAAACTACTATGCCTAAAGTACTATCTCTTGACCAGGGGACTGCTCTGCAGTCTCTAAATGAAGCAACATTACTCCATGCACTTGGTAAATATATAGTCCTATTGCTTTGAAAGGCTCTGAAGTTTTTTTTTTTTTTCTGGTGATACGAACCTTCATAGACATTTGGCAATGTGTTTTCAGAGCTGATGACCAATACTAAATACAGGAGTTATGATATTCCCCACACACATGCATTAGGAATGTGTTTTAGGGTCCTAATGACAGCAGAAGCCTTGGGTGGGGGCAGGAAGCACTTTGCCTTTGGGACAGATCTCAACAGAGCCATTTACATGAGTTTGGTATCTGGTCTTCCCACATTCCTACAATTATAAATATGGTTCTAGAATAAAAAGTGAAGAGTGTAACATATTTCAAGCATTTCAAAACATGTTCTAGGTAGTTGTAGGAATAAGTAGGAGTAAATAAAGGAATTGATAGAACAGCCTTCTGTCCCAGTTCCAACCTCAGCTAAATTCCTTTAAGAAATGTTAGAAAATCCCTGGTTAGCTAGAAGCCCCATTCTCTGGAAAAAAACAATGAAACATACTGTGGCAAAGAAACTTGCTTAAATCATACAGTAACCTGGACCAAAGCCAGATCTACTGATCCCCAACACCCCACCGTCTCCAATCTAAGGTAGAACATTGTTGAAAGTTGCTGTAAACTCATGCTAGGGTAATACTTAAAATTTCCCATTTAAAAAAAAGTATATGGATCATATGTGGCATTTGCAAAATAATAATCTATTGAAACATATATACAATTTAATGTAACAGGTCCTATTCTAGGAACAAAACTGAAAGACATGATTGACACTAAAATTCTAAGACTTTTTAGAAATGGCAGTTAATTTCAATTTATTTTACTGTTTCAGGAACATATCTATGGTAACTGAATTGTATTTTGCTCCCTTCCATTAACTTTTATTGTATTGTAAACAGCAGCACATCAACACCGTTGGCATAAAATAGCTTGTGAAGTCTACTGTTTGTAATGAACTGTGAATGATAGGGATTTTTTTTTTTCCAAAAGTACTAAAATAAAATATCCTACCAAGAAAGAAATGCTCTAGAATATTGTAAAATCAGAGGGTGGTGTTTATTAGATTTCCTCCTTTTTTGGTGCGTTTCAGTGTACATTTAAATATTCTAAAGATCCAAATGCAAGAGCTACTGAGTTTCAGAGTAAATGAGAACAACATGCTCCCTTTGTCTTTTTCAGTGTGTTTCCCCTACAGAACAACAATGTCGTA
This sequence comes from Neogale vison, assembly GCF_020171115.1. Lineage (NCBI taxonomy): Eukaryota > Metazoa > Chordata > Mammalia > Carnivora > Mustelidae > Neogale > Neogale vison. The sequence continues at coordinate 90,754,657 of NC_058093.1, read as the reverse complement.
TATATATTTATGCTATTTCACCAGTAGCACGCTGAGATCTGGATTCCTTTTCCAACATTAATTAGGTGATCACTGTATGGGTTATGATTTGGATTTTTGAATCCAAACAGAGAACGGCCCCCTCACAACACAAACTGGATTCCCAGAGCAATAAACAAACGATCGAGGCAGACGACAGTACTGACACTTCCATGTGAAGACCTTCAGGTCTAGTACGGAAAAAAATAAAGAACCATAGTCAACATAATTGCATGAAATTTTAAACAATTGGTCCACAAACTAAAAGACCATTCTGTGATAAACTGTAGTTTGGAGTCATAGCCAATGATTACTCTTCAGAGAAATTAGCAGTTAAGAGTATATATTTTTCCAGGATGCTGGATAAAATATGTACACAGCCAACTGATTTAACACAAGGTTAAACCATTCAGGGATACAAACAAGAGTATTCTGAAAAAAAAAAAAGTTACTAGAAAAAATGAATTTTATGCATTTATTTTTAGAACAAATAAATTGTAAAACTCAAGGTCAGACATATCTTTTTCCTAACTCACCCTCTTGTTAATATGGATCACAAACTATTGTCAAGAAAATATCTCCTTCTCTAAGATAACTCAACTTCAATGGCACATCTAACAGAATATGAGGAAAACAAAATCTTAAGTTATATAGCTTGATGCAAGCTGTCAGAATGAAATTTTGTTCTAAAGACTAAAATTTCCTAGAATTTAATTTCCTTCTCATTAAATGGAAAACAAAGCCTCTGAGTTAGGGTACATATACAAAGGTATGCTGAAGTTCTTTCTCAGGAGATAGTATATAACCTCTTTTATAGATACTCCATTTAGAGAAGCCTGAACTTTGTAGAAAGCATGAAATAAATGACAAAAGATCTTGACTTTGGTCAAATTTCAGAGATTCTCTAGCCTGAATTTCCAAATAAGATCTGGAAGTTTTCCTTTAGGTAGGAGATAGTTTGGAAATAACAAACTATAACATCAAACTAAAGCAGGGTGTACATTTTTAAGCAACATTACTTTCCCTTTACTATCTCAAATAAACTGTTCAAAAGAAAACCACAGGCCCCCAAATAGCATCACTTAGGTTAAGGCCCCAACTCGGTAAGCCAAGACGTCATACTTAATGTAACTGCAGTTTCAATCCCCCAGAAATATCCCCTTTAACGGGTCAACATGGGAATTTCCTCGTCAGCACTAGAAAATTAACTGATGGACTCCTTCTGTTCCTCTTAGAAGGGCAACCTTGCCTAAAACATGGATTCTTTCTAATAATTTCCTTTTTTCCACTCCCCCTCTACCTTTAAAAACCTTTCCGTCTGTAGCTTTTTAGAACTCCCCTCACTTGCTAGACATGGTGCTGCCTAATTCATAAATCAACTAATGAAACTAATTAGATCTTTAAAATTTATTTTTTTTTTAAATTTAACAATACCAAAAAATTTGGATTTAATAAGATATATGCTTTTCTTGTACAGTAATTATGTTCTGGTGGCTCAAGTTTTTGTTTTTTTGTTTCTCACATATTTCACAATTTAACTACATCCATTATTTAAATCAATCAAAAGAAATTCAGGTAGGGATATACCTTTATTTGTGTAAGTGTTTATTTGCACTATAACAGTAGCTTTTAAAATTGGCAATAAGGAGGCAACAAATCTTCAGTCAATTATCTGCTCAAAAATGAAGTGTGTGGAAAATGGAAGGAAAGCAGGCTTTGCAACCACTTAGATCTGAGTTCAAATTCTGGTCCTCCTAATTACTAGTTGTTTGGCTTTTCACAAATTTCTTAATCTCTATAATCCTATTTGCTTGCTGCAAAATGGCTTTGATGGTACCTATCACACAGTGTTTGTTGATGGACTGACTAAAAGGGCATATATTGCATCAAGCACAGTTCCTCGAACATGCTAGACTTCAGATAGAAATATGAGTTTGTAAGAGGAGGGTCCCAGTTCTTGGAACCCCAGCAGCAGACTAAGAATATTTCTACTGAAAGAGAGAACTAAGGATTGGACTGTAATTTGAAATTTTCACAAAGGCTAAGTAGGGAACATTTGTTTATTACAGATTCTCAGCTTGTCTCAAGTTTAAATTCAAGACTAGCTTCCTCAGGTTAATACTGTGTGATCTGGCAAATGTTTTGTAAAAATTGAGCGATCCATTTAACTGGAGGCTTAGAATTTTAGTTCTGGCATTCTTTGATGCCATTTTTTCCCCCAGCATCTTTATTTCCATAGAAGAACCAACTGAGATCTAGAGGAATTACCTACGCTTTTTAGAATGAAAAAGCTAGTTAATGGTCCATCCTACACCCCACCCTCATTACACTCATTTGCAACCTTTCTTCTAGATAAATGATCAGGTATTGTGAAATGCTTTTTAGGGAAAGATACAATGGAGTTTGTTTATTCATATCCTTAGAATTTCTCTTACTAAAATCCTTTTGCTAAAATTAATGTAGCTCTCATTAAAACAGAGCTTCTCAAGAAGAATCTCTAAGTTATCCTTTGTTTGGTACTTTTAAATTTCCTTTTAAAGTGTACAAATATGTGTGAAACTATTAAGTCATCAAAATGATGTTACTTTTTCCCAGCTAAGTGGGTGATAAAATAAAACATTCACTTAATATTTTCAACTGGACCACCGAAATTTCTGTTATTTTGAGCTTACAAATGCAAATAATCTTCTTTTCTTTTCTTTTCTTTTTTTTTCTTGCCAAATAACTTTTGTATGTAATAGTTTATCTCCATTCCCACAGCTATAATCACTTCAAATTTTTTCTCCTAAAATATTTTAACAGCCTCTAAAGTGGTTACCCTTCTAGGGTCTTTCATTTTCCATGCTGTTGTCAAGTCTAATGATAGCATTCAATCAACTAAACACCATCAATGGTTCCCTATGACCTAAAGGATAAATTCCAAATTACTTAGCATTTAAGACCTGTCACAGTCTGGCCCATATTTGCCCTTGTTCATCTAGTGACATTATCTCCCTCTCTTACAACTTCCAATCATAGCCAAATTGTGTAAACCCCATGTTGTTCAAGATTCTATTATATCTTTGTACATGCTGTTCCCTCTGTGTGAAGAATCCTTTATTCATTTCCCCATATAGAGAACTTGTACTAAATCTCTCAGATTTCTCAAAGATTCCCTTACTTCAGCAATGGCTTTTCTACTCCTCCCTACATTTTCAAAACATTTCGTATATTCCTCTAACCCCAAACTAATTTATGTTTTTACTTACATATCACTTTTTTTACCATTTATATATAAATCCTTTAAAAACACAAACTTATTCACTTTGTAACTTGAGGGCCTAACATAAGGCATGGCATCGAAAGAGACAACGGTTAAGTGTTGAATGAATACATGAATGAATGAATGGCCATATCTAAAGGGAAGAAATCAGAGAAACTTAAAAAAAAATGATCTAATGAAAATTTGATATAAAATAAACTATTTGACTCAGTCATCCAGTATCATGTGTCATATTCAATGGCATCATTATATTAAAACATATTATTATAAAATTATTATAGTGGAAACCAGAAGAATGAAATACACAGGCATTAGGAAGAGGTTCACCTGGCTAAGATTGCATGTAGATGCTCCAAAGCTGGCAAATTGACTGTTTATTTGTTTAGTTAATTTTGCAATGTGGTGTTTAGGCTAGGTAGGAAAGTGGGCTGGGTAGAGGAGGTAGCAGAGAAAGATGGATGGAAATTCTTCTGTAAGTCACATGTACATTGGAGGTAACCTGACCTATTGTTTAGGACATAGAATTCTGTATTTTTAGAAGTTCTTAGGCTGGATAAGTAATAATAAATTAAAGCTTCATTTATGAAATTACTGCATGGTTAAATCCCAATATGTTTGGAGAAAAAAAATGTCTGGGTTTATTTTTCTCTGATATTAAGTTTTGGCTTATCAAAAAGAACCATAATTCTGAAATTTCTCATATACTTTGCATGTTCTCAAATTACTTCGTCATGTATGGCATAGCCCACTGTTTTGATGAGTTTTGATTCTACTTTTAACAAGCAGAATAAATAACAATAACACTAGTCTGGTTAATAGAAAGAAAGAGATCAGTGAACAGACTAATGCAAAACTTATTTATTATTAATGTCAAAGTCTCATTTTCTACCTCCACATACATAATTAAGAGACCACAGCATTCTCTTTGTCTTTACGGGGAAAGTACGAGAAGTAGAAAATGCTACTCTTCTTTACAAACACGGCAAATGAATGGCTTTTTTTTCTCATTGGCTGTAGAGCTGGCATAATTTAGGCAACCTACAATTAGTAGCTTATTAGTAACTACTAGGTAATTGTTGGCTTGCATTCAGATATTGGCAGATGCCTGATAAGACACTTAATGAATTTTTCATTAGTCTTTCTGAGAAAGCCTTCAAGAGAAAAAATACTTCTGATGGCAACAGCTCTTTTGGTTTCTTTTGCTTCCCCCTTGAGTTTCCAAGTATTTTCAAAATCAAACTATAAATTGTTAATGACGTCATACCTAGGTATCTTTCAACCAAATATTTCACTCTAATAAATTAGTGCTATTTCTTGCTCTGTATGTCCCTCAACCCAAAGTCATCACCAGTACCATGATTCCAAGACACTTTATTCATACGCATTTAATTTTATATTAAGTTTTCAAAACATTTGTCCCCCACACATCTGACATAATTTCCAAATAATGAATAGGGGATGGAAACAGTAGTTTCTAATAACATTTTTAACTACAATTTGTGTTCAAACACAAAGTGTCAAGTGAATAGGCAAATATTTGATGCTGCAAATTCTATTTTTAATATTCATTCATTTAACCAAAAATGGTTTAAATTCTATTGTTCAGTGAAAGTTTTTAGTGGAAAGTAATGCATTCACAACAATCTAGTACTTTAGATAGATGCTAAAAATAGACGAGTTCATAGTTACATGGGGAAAATACTGATTGCCACAATAAAACTTTCAATTATATCATCTAAGAATGTTGCAGAACATTTCATTATTGATTCTTCGGAGAAGATATAACTGCTGAATGCTAAGTGCAATTTTGATTTGTCAACATTACTTTTGCTGTAATTAAAATCCTAAAGTCATCTTTAAATAATTCTTCACTCAAACTGCATCCTGATGAGTTTCTTTATCTCTATAATTGGATTGCCAACACCTAAATAAGTGACTCATCCAACCGCACTTGTGATATCTCAATGTTCTTGCCCTGAAACAAGCATCTTTAAAAGCTTTCTGCCAGCATTTTTAGTTAGAATGATCTAGTTGTTTAAATATAAGCTGAGGGGGACTTAGGCAAAATCATTAAGTGGTGTGACTTCAGTGACTTTTATCTCGTTTATTTTTATGTATTTCTCTATTTACTTTTTAAGTCAATGGCTTCATCCTTCTCAGGACTCCATACTGGTACACTCTTGCATGGCCTCACCTGCCAGTGAAATTATCAATAATCCTCTCTTATCATCTCCCTGGTTTCCCTCCTTCCTGGGCTTTGTCCTAAGCTTACTGCCAGGGAAGAAAGCAGCCTGAGAAACTGAACCAGGCTACTGTGTGGGCTTTCTTTGGGATCTCTCTGTGAACTTGGGCTTTTACTATTTGAAGATAAAAACACCTAATAACAAAGGTGACATTACGTCAAGAAAGATCAATAAAGAAAATCATTTATCTTCTTCATTCTGGGAAAAATATCATCTTTTCACATCTGAAGTATTTTGAGTGTTCACCGGAACTGTTTGTGGTTTCTGTTCCATCCGCGTCGTCTCCAGCCGCACCCTCTTCTCCTCCGGCATATCCTTCTCTGGTGTTCTTTTCCAATCCCTCACCCTCAGATCCTCTCCCCTCAGATGTCTCCCTTGTCCCTAATTCTAGTGTCACTTCCCTCATACCTATTTGCTTCATTCATTTGTTTTATGTTTAGAGTTTTTTAATCTACTCAGAGTTATTAAAAAAAAAAAACACACAGAAAATTGAGGTATCTGTAGAATTTTACATTTGCTGAAATTCAAATAATCTGAATGTTACCGTAATTTGAAAGCTGTTTTCCATGTTAACTTTTGTGGCCACTGTTGATAACAATAAATTCAATCATGCGTGCAGTATAATTGATAATTTTTAAATACTATTATGTCATTTCTTTAAAGAACTGTACTTTTACTTAGTATTTTTTTAAAAATAAGCCCTACCAGTGCAGTAATAACCTTATGTTTATAAACATGTAATCTTCTGTTTCAATCTAGTCAGGATTTATGTATACATTAACTAAGAAAAATATTGTTCAATTATTATAAAAACTATTTTAAAACATACAATTAGAAAAAATATTGTCAAAATGATTTTTATACATGATTACAGAGGCTCTGAATAAATATGCCTAATTCTTATTTACCAATATTGTTATAAAGGAGTATAGTAATATAATCTTAAATTACAAAATGTATTTGAAATTATGTATAATGAATAAAAATAATTGTACACCTGTTTCTAAATGAATAATTTATGCACGATTAAAATATACTGAGTCATTGGTGCTACCAGACCAACCTTTGTGTCTATGAGATCCATCCATGTTGCTAAATTCAATATGATTTTCATCAGCCCAGTAGAGTCTATGGTTGACATAATCTATTGTTAGTGCCATGGGTCTAGAAATCTTGGTTTCTATGACAACACTCTGATTGGTTCCATCCATTCCAACACGGCCAATGTGAGGATACTCACAGCAGTCAATCCAATACAAATACCTAGGAAAGAAAATCAATAGCCATTTTGTTTACAGACACTCAGGGCGTGAAACATCACACAATATTTCACTTATTTACTCAGATTTCCCCAAATTAATTCATGGTATCTCTCTGAATTGTAACTTCTAAGAAGCATATTTTAAATACAAGCTTTTCTTATGATTTTTATTAAACAAATAACACACTTTGAAATATCCACATAATTTTAAGTATGTTTCCTTTAGCACACAAACCTGTATAGAGAACATTATTTCTACAAACATTAACAAATTACAGATCCCTAAAACTAACAGAAATAAGCCTTCAAGCTGCATATGTAATGTTGGAGGAATAACTATCCAGATTTTTTTTTTCCTTTTTGGTTCATTACCAATGAAAACTTCAAAATGATTCATGGAGGAGTACATTATATTTGCCTGAATCTGCATTCCTTACTGTGACTCTTAATATTTAAATTAATTAAAACCATATGATATTAAATGAACTGTATTGTTCCTCAGTCACACTAACCATGTTTCAAGTACCCAATAGCCATATGTCACATGGCTACCATATCCAACAGCATAGATATAGAACACTTCCATAACCATGGAAAGTTCTATTGGGCAGTACTGATTTCAATTATGTTATTGGAAGTTCTAGAGTAAGGTATATCAGATAGTAGTTTAAAAAAATAAACAAAAAAGGAAGAAAGTTATATTAGTACTAAAACTAACTGAGTTAAACATAAATATTATACACTGGTAAAATAGAAATAATGTATAAGTGACAGAAATTACTGAGAAATTTCTACTTAATTAAACCATCTATTTTTTTTCTTATAGTAGAAAAAACTCACTTTATTTTGCTGAATATGTTTCCTTCTCTATATGATTCAAGATTTGAGTTAGAGAATCATTAACATCCATTTCACATTCCAACACCAAAACTGAAACTTACTAACCCAAGTAGTTTCCCCAGATCCATTCTTTTCTTTTTAGTAAGTATAAAATCATTGACTATTAATTCTTCAAATTTGGAAAATGTAGTAATTAAAATAATATAGTATGGAAATTATTCTATATGATTTATAACTGCCATATTTGATTTAAAATCAAAATATTCCTTAAAGAAAAATCTTGCTCATACATGCTGATAGTGATAACTGTGTTGAGACATTTTAACCACACACTACAAATGAAATAAAAGATTTGAAGAAAAACCATTTATCAAATACTGGGCTAACATAAATAATCATTGTAAGAAATATGTGTATTTTTGTGCTGACAATTATTTTGGGAGGTTCTGCATAAAGGTAGGGGATAGCAGATTATAATATATTTTTAAAAATTTCTTACTTGCCAAAATATCATTAAGAGTCCTAATTATGCATGACACTTAAAATAAGAAATTTGTATCTGATAAGGACTACACGAAAGGTAGACTATTGCAAGCAGAGATTCAAGGAGAGCTCTGAGAGTGAGAAGTTAAAAACATGTTTGAGTCTGGAAATTCAACAGTCAAGTTTGTATAGTATAATACTGGATTGCTATCCAGTGCTTATGTATATCTATGTTCGTTCTGAACAAATTTGAAAATCTCAAATCACCAGATAATAAAAGATACCAAACCTTTCAGAAATTGATTAAAAGTATTTTTTCTTTAAATCTTCAATTATTTTAAGTTATTTAAATCTTGAATTTTTATTTTTATTTTGAAAGCAAACACATGTTAGCAAAATACAACTAGAAAAACACAATCCATTCCTTTCCAATAACTTTATGGGGGTGCACCTTGCTGTGTATACTAGAGATAATGACAGTCCAGATAAAAAGGAAGAAAATGAATCAGAAGGAAGTAAAAATGCAAAGACAGTTTATGTCATTGAAATCAGAACATTCCTCCTTACCATATGACTCTGAATCTTGGGAACACTAACAAAGCAATATTTTTTCCCTAATAGGTGATATCATTTATATGCTAGCTTCTCTCACACATGTCAGATATGACTAAATATATGTGGACTTCTATACAACCATGATGTTTTTGAAAAGTGAATATAAACAATAAAAATTTAAAGTAGTATTTCAATAACATTCTGTATCATTACAAAGTACATGCCCAATATAGCTAAATTAGAGGAAATATTCATATTTCTATTTAACTATTTACATATGCTTCCACTTGAAATTAAAACATCCCAAAAGTTAAAAAGAAGAGTTTTCTCCATCAAATGCTATCAATACAGTATTGCAAATTACTGGATGTGAATAATAATACATTTTTTGGAGTGTAATTTAGGAATTCCAAAGGGCCTGACCTCCATGTAATAGGAATCTAAAATTTATATCTACAATCTGAACTTTTTTTTTTTTTTTTGACTAGTCTCATCACCATCTTGAGCCAAGGTATCAAGAACAGGAAGAGCATATTTCAGGGAGTCTGACATCTGTTACATCATTCTCAGAAAGCTTTCCAAGAGTTTTGAAATCCTGTCCCTGCCATTCAAGCTCTCCTTTAAAAAAGGCACAAAAATACTTCTCTCAGTGACTCCCCACCATTAAAATATGTCACTTCAGCTCCAGTTGGAATATTTACTTTTTCACTTCTGTGCTTCCATAAAAATCACTGGAAGAGACCATTCCTCTTCAATTACATAGATCTTTTCAGTTAGACATAATTCACTTTGCCCCTCCATTCACCACAAATTCTTCCCTGATCACATTTTTCAAGATAGGTTTCAAGATTAAACATATTTGAGAAATGCTTTCTTTAACAAAATAAGCATCATCTTTTTTCCTCCTTTTTATCGTGAAAGCTTTTAATATGCTTAATATGACAGTGTTTCTCTCAAAGGGAGGTATAATGTCCCTTTTTTTATCACATAATCTTAGGTGATAGCATTTATTTTCCTAGGGAAACACTTTGGGAAACTGTGCTTTAGCTTTTTTTGGTCTACAGAATTACTATCTTTTATCTCACTTACAGTTACTCAATTACACAATGTGTAATTGAACAACACATATATTGTGAACATAGGAACACACAAAGTACTAACATAGATTCTCAGGCCTCATAATCAAAGAACCTACCTCGATTTACTCACGCTGGTATAACAACTCTAATAAGTACCAGAACCATTCTTAAGTAGATTGAGAACAATATTTTGAAACAATAATTTTTGAGGCCATATTATGTACCAGGTACTCCTTAGAACTGGGAACACAGAGGTAAACAGATACGATTTTTGCCTTTAAAGATCTCTCAGTGAATACAATATAGGTCGATGTAAAACAAATGAAAAAAAGTATAATGATAAAACTACTTTACTACGGAGGCACGAAAGAAGGAATGATAATTTTACCTAGATGAAAGAAAGCATGAAATAAATATTGTGCTCACTGATATTTCTTTGAACATAAATCTTATATTCATAGCTACCTTACAAAGATATGAATAATCCTTATCTCCTTCAGATTTTAGAGCAAAATATAACTTAATTGAAGATTTTAATGCTGTAACAAATCTTAAAGGTCATTAGCCTGGGACCTTCATTTTACTGATAAACGGAAAGCATATAAGATTATGTGTGTTGTCACAGTCTATTATAATAGTGATACAGTTGGAACAAGGGCTCAGGTCTCTAGATTTATAGACTACCTTTTTCTCTAAGCACCACTATGTAGAGCCTTCAGGAAATGAGTTCTAGAAACAGACTCATGAGGTTCAAATTTCGGGTTGACCTATTACTAGCTGCGTGAATGTGGCCAATTTAACCTCTTTGAGACTGTGTTTACTCACATGTTGAAAAGATTAATAATAGTTCCTCCTCATAAGATCATCATGAGGATTAAGTGATGGAATACAGGAAATACATTTAGAGCATTGGTAAACATGGTGTAAGAGTTTAGCAAATATTAGCTATTATTTTTTATCTGTACTATGTATGTATTATATATTTCATATATATCTGTCTACTCCCTCTATATATATATTGGTTTAGTAATACTCACCTAATAGGTTGCATCTGAATTGAGCATATAATTTTATGTAATTTGTCTCTATTTTGTGTTTTATCAGTCTTTTTAAGTACTCATCAACCAAAAGAAGAATATAAAAAGATTCTATTACATTGAAGAAAAATATAATTTAACTCTTTTCAGGTATGTATGAATCTTCATAGACACAGGATTGCTCTTTCCTTATGAATACCCACCTTCTGATGGTTAAGCTTTAATGGTTTAACTTTCCATACTTAAGCCCCTCTACCATACATTTTTTCCAAGTTTTCCAGTAAGACTGTACCAGATATTCTGATAATTTTAACATCTGAAATTCAACTTCTTAAAAACTACTTAAGTACAAAATTTTCTATAAATGGTCAAAGCTGAAAAATGAAAACTTCATTGAAAATGTCAAAAGGGGAGTTCCAAATTTCATCCATATTATATGTAATGTTTACCTAGGATCACATCTGAAAAACCTCAGCCCCAAATGGTATCTACTCTGTAAGTTATAACAAAGTGTGAACAAAGAAAATAATGTCTGCTGTAACCATAACAATAGGCTTCTGTGGTTCCTGAGGATGGCTTTTATAGTTATATAATATGTTCCATTTCTTTAAAAAATTAAAATAGAATTCTGCTGTTTTTACTATTTTTTTCCTGAATTCAGGAAATAGATATTTCTTCCAACAGCAATTATTTCTAATTTTAAATTATAATTAATTTTTGATGTTCATTTCCTGTATGTTTTTGACTAAATATGGATAAGTTTAAAAATTGGTAGAGAAAGGATTTTTTTAATGCAACTGTTTGTTTTTATAGAATATTTCTATTTTCCCACAGAAATCAGAAACTGAGTTTTTATTCCTAGCATGCCTTTCATTTCCTCATAACAAAAGTTCCCTTATGACCTTTCTCCTCGAAACATGCAGGTTATTTACATACTGATGTATTGGTTTGGGCAATGATGCAGGTATAATGTCCCTGCAGCTATACCCTATTTGCTGTGTATATCCAGTTACCCATTTATTATTTCCTTCTGCAGTGAATTTAACAAGCTCTGTGTTTGGTACAACCAGTGATTAAACCAAGCCTTCTTGTGAAAAGAATTCACTTTCTAGATGGAGAGATAGACATTTGTACCAGTAATCATCTTATGTATATCTAAAACTAATATAATATTTTATGTCAATTATACCTCAAAAAATAAAAATTAAAAAAAATAAAAAGTCATGCAATGGTATGTGGTCAATATGTAGGGATTTCTTAGGCACAGCTGGGGAATGTTTCACAGAGGAAGCAATATTCCGTGCTGTTGCTGGAAAAATGGTAAGTTATTCAAACTTGAGGAAAATGAGAAGGGCATTCTAGGAAGAAAGAATGACATATGGAAGATACAGAAACATAAAATGTGTCTTTTTCAAATGTATTTGCATTATCATTATCTGTATTGGCAATAGTGGATACAGATACTGAGTTATATATGAGTCCTTCAATATATTTTCATTAAAATATATTTATAATTCAAAATAGCACCTAGCATTATTTTCTTAGGGTATTGCTAACAGACTACTAGAAAAGAAATCCAAAGAAAAATATTCTTAATAATAAAGCACGCTTGTAATGATTGTATTTTTTCCAAAATATTCATATCCACATTTAAAATCTTGTAAAAAGGCTATTTATTAAAATGGAAGAAACTATAGTAGTTTTGTCTTTATGTTTTTTTCTTATCTCTGTTTGCATGGTTCCTGAAAAACACGATCACGATCCAAGATCATTTTGTTTCTGAAAATTCTAATATGATATAATAGGAAAAGTAAGGGACCAAAGCTTGAGAATTAGGTTAAATCCTCAATTTAGTATCTTACTACCTATATGATCCTGAGAGAATCACTAGGCCCTTTTGAGGTTGAATGTTCTTTTCTGTACTTTAAGGATAATAGTTAGAATAAAAATGTTTTTCTCACAGACTCAGAAAAACAGTACAAGCAACTAAAGTGATAAATGCAGACACAGTTTTCAAATTCATAGAATTCTAGAGAAGCGGCTAGGTATCTTCATTATCATTGTTATTACATGGGAACTCCAATTCCAGTAGGTTTACACACTGATCATCTCCCTTTCTTATCTCTGCCACTTTCCTGTATTCCTCATATTCTAGGGAGATCTTCCTCTATTAACCTGTTTGCCTGAACCAGAAATCTTATAAGGTTTGTTTTGTTGCTGTTATTTTGATCCCTAGGCCTTTTTCTGCTCTGTAAAGTGGACTGGTATCAAAGTTTCACAAATGTACAAACTTAAATTGTCCCAAACATGAGTTCTTTTCAGTTCCTTGAAAGTGCCATGCTCTTCTAGGCATCTTTGCTTTCCCACAGAGCTTGTTCTTTTTGCGTGCTCTGAAGTGCACTGCATCTCCTGACTAATTCTTACTCTACCCATCTTGTCCAGGAAGCGGACTCTGAATCTAGTTGAGATAGAAACATTTTCTATTTTTTTTCTATTTTAATAAGTTACTGCATTGTATTGTAATTATTTACTCATCTGCCTACCCACTGAACTGTGAAATATCTAGAGGTAAGACTATGCCATTTATTTTTTTGGTGCTACTTAGAACAGGGACAGAAAGACACTAAATGCTAAAGAAATATGAGTTGAATTAATGAATGAGTAGATTAATCTTCTATTAACAGTAATATCACACATTCACTTTATTGTCTGTCATAATGGTCTTTGCTATGGGATTACCTGAAATAACATTAATCATCCAAAAAACTAAATTACGCTCAGTCTGGCTTTAACATTATATTTCCTATTCTACTTTAAAATGTGCATATATATATATATATTCTGCATAAATGACAACTTTTATAAACACTGGTGTAAATAATATTAATTGCCCCCAACTTATGATAAATTACAACAGCATTTCCCAAACTAAACCAGATAACAGAATGATTAGGATAATTAGATCTCAGCTGAATTTAAATGTAACAAACAGGAAGGTGATCAATCTGTCTACTTGATCTACTTATCATTCTTAGTAACCACCATATGAAATTGATATTGTGACAATTGGGATACTATCATTAAAAGACAGAAAGGACCTCTAAGCTACCTCCTAAAAGTTTAGTTGCTTCATTACATTAGTCCAGTGATCTTTATCCTCCTTTACACAAATGATTCCCTTATCCTTCACTAAATATCAGGGCAGAAATTACTCTCCTTAAGGAAATGGGGGGTCAGTCATGTTGGCCAATTCAAAACATATGTAAACTGTGATGTTAATCTAATGTAGAAATATTCAAGGGCATTTTTATCACATAATCTTATAATTTAAGCTGATTTTTTAAAGCAGGATTACACAATATTTTAGACAGTTATGAAATTTTCACCCTGAAGCGCATATCATACAAACTAAAATCCCAGTTTGCCCTATTGTCTCACGTTGGGGAAGAAGAAAAACAGCAGGTACAAAATGGTGTCATTAAATTTTATCTGCTAAAATAGGTGGCTTTAATTGTTACATAAAAAGATCTGATTTTTATCTTTTTTTCCATATCTATATCATAATAATATATTATCCAAAATTGCAATCAAGGGAGTCTTTCATAATATTTACAGTAATTTAGTACTTCACTATTTTAACTGACACTTTTGATGGATAGGTTTATGTTAATGATAACTTAAGGCTGCTTTCAGTTTACAGGGTAATAATACCTATAACCCAGGAGAAATAAAACTTAAAGCTAAGCTCAGCTGTGTTCACTAGGCAAAGACACAATTTTTGCTTTATAACTAATAAATTCCACAATACTATTATGATCTACAGGTAATGCTTGTCTGTTTAATATGAAGCATCTTGAAGAGTATAAAATGAGAAGCTAAGCCAACCCTATTGGTTTCAAAAAAAAAGGACAATGGTTTGAAAACACTAAAATAAATATCATCTGATAAAATACTGAAGTAATTAAAATATTCACATTCTTAGGAATGAATGATGACAATAGTTAAGCTTAGTACAACTGGCCATTATTTCCTGTTACATATTAAAAAGAAACTCTCGTGACTCTGTTTCAATTAAAATGGAATTGACACTCTTTTGAATCTTCTGTTGCTATGGTAAGGAAAATACTTTAAAAGGTAACAAAATGGTTACATAATTATATAGCAAAAACCTAAAAGTTGTACATAACCTTGGAAACAGAAGAGTATTTATAGTATAAGTCTTCTCCTATTAGGTACTGCTTTTACCCAAAGTAAAGTTTAAAATTAAGCTATAAAATATATAGTGATATGATCACATTGCCAATTATAAACATAAGGGAAGAAAAAAAAAACAGTTGTTACACATTAGCAAGAAACTATTGCTAGTTGTTGTATATGATATGATAAAAGCAGTAATTTCATGAGACATATTAAGTGAAATTAATTTATACAGCAGAAAATTTAGAGCACTACTGTGATCATGACACTTGTTACTGTGAATGTGTCCTATTTTAAAGAATCACATTTTCTCTAAATTTGTTCTTTTAACAAGCACGTTAAGAAGGTTGAACTTCTACAGAGATCATTTTGGAGTATGTAATCACTCTAAATTATAATGGGAAGGAAAAAAAAAAAAAAGGAAAGGCATGCCTTCTTTACCAAACAACACAATTAAAAGTGAATGATAATGGTCATAGTCTACAGAACTTTAACAGCCATACCTGACTTTGACTCCTAAATTCTGACACCTTTATTGTGTGTTCTTCCCTCATCTGGAATCTCTAGCCTGCTGTCCTTAACCCTTACAATGATTTATTCTCCTTTCTTACAATGAAATGCAACTCAAACACAGCTCCAATATGGATCTTTCTCAGTATTTCCATTTTGCTATCCCTTTGGAATGCATGGATAATGTACTTGTTATTTATTATTCATGGACAATACTTACGTCTCTTGCCCTAAAGTGGTACAGGAATTATATCATCTGTATTCATGACCAACCACAATCACTTCTTTTCCTCCAAGATTTAAAAGCATTAAAATTAGAGAAATCTGCACATTTTATTTATTTCCACTACATTTATAGATTACTTAGAAAAACAGTTGCATTTAAAACTTTTAAAAATACTTGCTGAAAAATCTCATCATTTTAAACGTTTTTCTTTTTCACTGTGGTAGTCACATTCCTATTTTTGACTTCCCAGTAAGAATGTCTACACATTACACTTCATCTTGGTTTTCATGTTAAAACCTACAGAATGGGATTTACCACACTGAATGTAATCCACAGTTTCAATCTTTAATTTAAGATTTTCAATGTTTGTTACAAACCCAGCTCGAGGATCCAAAGACAGGTCCCGGGGGAACTTCAGCCTTTTGCTAACAAGTATAGTAGGGTATAAACCGTTGAGTTTGGATACTTCAATGATCCTCTTTTCTGTGTCAGACCAATAGAGGTTTTTTCCAATCCAATCGACAGCAAGTGCATTGGGGACAGCTGTGTTATGTACTACCTAACAAGGTAAGAATTTAAAAGTTAACAATGTAAATACCTAGTTTAAGAACTGAGCAACTGCTTTTTGATTTTTACAGAGATAATAGAATTCTACTTAAACATTAGAAATAGTATCTAAACATAAACATAGAACATGTTTACCCTAATAAAATTACTTACTCATTTGTGATGCAAGGAATTACAATATCTGTAATCAGGCCCTTAAATATGACATATGGAGTTATGATATAAACACCAAAATAAAAAACTGTTGGGCAGCTACAAATTTGTTGATGACATTATTGTTATAGTGTACCATCTTCTGAAAACTGGGGGGAGAAGTTCTATCACACACAAAGACATACACACAGAATTATTGATATTATTTACTTTTAACAGGTTCTTGAGGAGATACCAATGGCATTCTCTACTTTCCTAACTGCTCTTGCCTTGCCCTATTCAAATTATCTACTACAACAAGAGTAAAAAAAAAATATATATATATAAGCGAGAACATACCTTATTTCAACCTAAACAAAAAAAGTGAAATTCATATGACTGCTGCACTTCATTCTAACCCATGTCAATATCAGCTATAATAAGGATATAAACTTTGTATGTATAAACATGATGCATATAAAATAACCAAAGATTCTGTATAACTGCTATTTCTGAGTTCTCAATGATTTGAGGATTATGTGAAAGGAGAAACTGAATTTGGGGCTATACATCAGTCAATGGTTATATATTAGAAACAAGAAAACAATAATCAAAGTTCATAGTTATTCTTTCCCTAGTGTTGTCAGTAGTAAAGATAATAGCATTTTCAGAAACTAATGGTATCAATCTACTGTACTGAATTGCAAGATATCTTTTCTTCTTTCTCCCAAATTCTACCTTTAAAAAAATTGGCATGGCTGACAATTTACATGAAAATCAGTGAATTAGTTATCTCAATAGAAATATGATTCATTTTGTGACCCTATGTTATGACATGATTTAAGATCCTAATGTGCTAGTAGTCCCAAGGCAGTAGATAATTAATCCTTTAGAATATTAAAAGATATTAAAAAATACAAAGGAAACCAAAAATTTAAATGTAAAAAAATATGATCAAATTTGGGTGACGGTACTTTGACAATTTCTTTATAAATAGTCAAAGAATTAAAAAAGACAAAATTCATCTGTTTCTTTGTTCTATAAATAAACTGGTATTTCATTTAAAATTATCAGTTTATACATAAATATATAAAGTTTATATATAAATACAATCACACTGGTTGTCTTGGTATTGCATAAACATATTTCAAGATTTTATTAATATTTTCAAAAATGATTGTTTCCACTAAAAATTTCTGTATATTAGAGATGGCTACAAAAAGAGTCAAAGTAATTGATACATTCTATGTACTTGAATTTAAATGTCTTTATAATATATTTTACTTCATATAAGCAACAAAAATTATTTTATTTTTTCATATAATTTTAGTTTAAAACACAAGGTAACACAGTGCTCACTGCAGCAGAAAAAAAACTCAAGATAACTCAGAAATAGTGCCAACTAGCTCATATCTAGAATGTGACATATATTTAATTATGATGCTGTCTGATCAGAACATTCATGATTTTACAGAAATGCATTAAATTATTTCCTCGTATTGAAGGTTAATTTTAATAGAGCTATAATTTCAATCTAGAGTCTAGTAATTAATTTTTTCAATTATAGATTCTCAGACTCAACTTTGCCTTTTATATAAATCAACACAATTGCAGGTCAGGCACTAATCATTCAAGCCAAAAGCATTCCTCACGTTTTGTAAGGTTGTGAATAAAGTTCTGAATTTTATTTTCCCAATTTGATTTCTATCTTATTGCAAGAAGTAGTGTTATAATGAAACATGTGGATTAAAAAGCCTCATGTTTCATATTTAAAGTATGTATTAACACTGTACAAATGTGAAATTCAAATCAACCTAATACATTCTATGAGTCGTATTTTTACCATGAAATAGTATTTTCTATTCAAGTCAGATATACCAATAAAATATCCAATAATCCCATCACTGTAACATGCAGTTACCTTTATGTCAGTTCCATTTAAACACATTCTATTTATGCGGCTGCCATTGGGTCGGCTAGAATCAATCCAGTAGATGAATTCTTCTCTGTAATCAAAATCTATAGCAATAACATTGTTTAATCCCTAAAAATAAAAAAGGATATGTTTGAATAATAGTTTATAGAAATTATTTTTAAATGTTTTGTTTTAGTTCATAAGAACCACTATCTTCCTTTGAACCTAAATAGTTATAGTTATTACAATGAAGAGCATTTGTGACCAATTCTTTTTAAAAGCACTTTATGTTTATATCTTCTCTGTGCCATACACTTAAGATCTTGCATAATTCATTTGAAAATACTTTCCATGCGGGTCACAAAAATTTTGGACTACTTATAGATAAAGATTTGAGTAAATAGCCAGTACTGAGTGGAAAAAAAAATTTGCTTTTAGGGAGATCAAGTGAAAGACTCTCACTTTAGGTTAATATTAAAAAGTATTAATTTAATGTCATTATTATCTGTTGTGTAGAATAACCAGAAAAGAGAGTACATCTAAATTGGAAAGGCCAAAGATCCCTGAAGATTGAAGATGAGCCCTGGGTAGCCATTTGATCAGTCAGAAAAGAAGGTTTAGAATTGACTTTGTCCAAAATCATTTGTCTCAACAAGATAAATCAGCTGCCTCATTTTGTTTCTTCCTGCTTCCAAAGGCCCTTCAGACAAGAGACTGCCATGTCAGAATTTAAAATTTATAATCTTGAGAGTTGTCAGTATTTGACTAAAGAGGAACTGGGTGGTCAACATCTTTTTATTCCACATAGAAAGAGTAGGGAATGCCTGCCTTCAGACTCCTGTCTTTTTCAGAAGGTAAGAAAACTGAACATGAATCCAACTGATAGGTTTCTGGATACCACAGTTCTATGGTGTGATGGGTATGTCTTTTGACAGATTTGATTTGAGAATTGTACATCAGGATCTGGAAATCTTTTTTAGGTGCTGAATTATTCAAATGATTTTGAGGGATTAATTTAATTCTGACCGTTTGTCAGCGCTCATAGATTTACTACGCCAATGGACTAACAAAACTTGGATCAGGATTTCCATTGTGTTAACTCATTTTTAAGGCTTGGATAGTTATTAATACATGAATTTTATGTATTAAAAATAATTGACACTATAGACATTTGGCAAAGCCCTAGAGAGCCATACCATTATATCTGTTGTAAACTTGCTTATATCTACAGTCAACCTAAAATTATAATTAAGACTCAAGTTATTTTGGGGGTCATTTATAAGTAGCTATCATCCTATGGGTAAGGATTAGCACCTTCAGAGAGATGAGCTATTTTGTTTTGTTGGAGGGGGAGGGAAAGGAAGGATGGTAATTACCACATCTGGTAATTTCCAGATCTATTCCCCAAATCAGTTTCCAGATCTATTCCCCAAATTCAAAAGCAGATATAATGACCCTGCATTAGATTTATATACTCTTTTATAAGACTCAGGACAAGGCTAAATTATTACTGTTCATATTTTATTTCTTTCTAATGGTCTAGAAGACTGAGGATGGCTGAGTTATAGAAGCAATTCAGAGAAGTTTCTGGCAAATATGGATTTTTTTTTTCTCTCAGCAGGGCTGAATTCTAGTGATAATGGTATAAAAATCATAGTTTCAAGTCTTATGTTTTTATTTGGCTTAACATGAGCAATCTCCTTCCTCTGCCCCAGATTACAAAGTTAACCTGAAATAGCCTGACAGTTTGGAACTGCTTGCCATTGGTCATAAATAAGAGACATAAGTACACATGATAGTCTCTAAATTCCTCACCTCACCTAAGTGAATAAACACAAGTTTATTTCTTACTGATATTACTAATCAAAAATAATGACTATTAATGCTTAAAAAATCAATCACAGAAAGAAAAGATTTGTTAAATATTCATTCACAAGCTAAAAACTGGGACTCCTTAACAATGCACTTCAGCATACATATCTGGGAAGTGGTCTATGAAGTTTTAAAATATAAATTGAGTATATTCCAAGTTCTGTACAGAGTTTAATGAATTCACTCCAATAGTAGTTTTCTACAGCTTTACCCTTAATCCCCACAGAAAAGTTTGCAATTCTCTCTTTGCAGAATCATATGCAAGGAACATTAAAACAGCCAAGGGCATGGTCAAAATAATGTCTAAACACTAGAGTCATCCCAGTGGTTTTAGAGCTGAAAATTGGTTTCATCAAAATCCTATTTGCTTCTTTCATTTCTATAGCTGAAGATTTGCACCCTTTGGTTCAAGATGATTAATTTAGGAAATTGTGTTTTGTTTCCCAATGCAATTTTACTGGAGTAAAAACCACTACTAGGATTGAATTGGATAACACTGTAAAACCACTTGATTAATGCTCTTAAATTAATCAAATTAATACTTGATTAATGCATTTTACTTCCAAAATCCATGTTATTACAGTACATTTTTTAATGCATGTGGTATATGAATTTAAGTTATAGCTGGCCAAGCTACCACTATAATTTAGAATACATAGAGTAAAAAATAATCTACCAGTTGTTATAATTTTTCACTGTAATGCTTCATACAGACTACAACAGAGAGAATAAAAATCAAGATATTATGGTAATTGTTCTTCTTAATCACCTACACACACACCAAAAAAATCCTCCCAAACTTAAGGCAAGGATGTCTTTTCACTTATTTTGACTGAGAGAAATATGGGGAGATAATTACTTCTGTTTTTTACTTTATTCTGCACATGTAGACAGAAATCTCTGAGGAAAAAAACAAAAACAAAAACAAAAACCTGTTTCTACTGCCTAGAACTCCTTGAAAATTCCTATAATGCTCTAATGAATTGTAGTTTAAAATATCACCCCTGACAGAAATGACATATTCCAAACAGACTGCAGGCAAAACTGGATGTAAGGATTCTGTCTAGCTTTTTGTGTGTCTATTTCCTTGCTCAGTGGTCACATTAATAAATGCTTTCCAAATACACAGATGTTCAGAGTCCTCATGAGCTTCCTCTTTTTTTCTCACTCCCCCTTCATTTCCATAAACACTACATGAAGAAAACCATCTGATAGTTACCCCCACTTAGGTACTAGTGAATGGCAATAGTCGAAAACCATATCAGGAAAGAAATTCTATCTGAACACATATATTAAAGAAATCTGGGTATATGAAAGAGACTTAAATGATGCATACAGAAAAAAATCATTTTGCTCCATTAAGAACAATCTCTGGTAACATATTATCCATAAAAAGACAAAAGGGATACTGGAGAAATGTCCTGAGTCACAGGGTTGGAAAATAAAGCAAGGAGATGTCATTGAAGCTCTGTTATGGTCTTCATGAAGTCAATAAATACTGTTGTTATTTTAGTTATTAGTTCAACTGAGCTTATACACAGAGTGTTCTAAAGAAAGAACTTTCTCCTTTTCTGATAGCAGAATCTAAAAGGAAGAAATGCTAAATAAACAAACAAAAACAATCCAGTAAAGAGAAAATAAGCATGTCCCTTTTCCAGATATTGTATGAGGAAATCAATGGCTGGCACATTCAACTTTAAATGTATAGAGAGGCTTAGAGGGGATATAGAGACCTACTCCAAAAGAAAAAGATGATTTTCAGGAATTTGTAACTTTGTTATAAGCTTAAAATTAGGCTGCATAGAAAAAAAGAATTAAGTTAAATAATGCAGAAAGCCATTTGGACTGAAAACATTTTTCATATTTATATATGCTAAAACTTTTTCTCTGGAATTGTTTCCCATATTTATATATCATATATATATATATATAATATCATTATTATTCTTACTTTATGCATCTCTTAAAGAGATAGTGGTCTAATTCTTATATTTTAAATAGATTTCTGTTTAGTTTTTATAAACAACATGAAAATATTTTACATTTTTCCCAGTCACTGCAGGGTTCACAATGAGAGATTCTTCTGTCTAATGCTACAGTGAATGTTGGCGGCACACTAATCTCAAGAGCAAGAATCTAAACCTCACAGACATTCATGAACAAGTATACACGTGACGAGTGCGCAGGAAGTCTGATGTCTCCAGTGAATTGGAGAGCGTTGGCCTCTACATCAAAGTGACAACTGCTACAGAGTTTGGATTGTGGACATTCAACTTATTGATGTGAGCCCAGTACTGCTATACCTTCCTATTTATTTTCAGAAGTAACCTGAAATCTAGATTTTTATGTGAATGTTTCATCTTCAATCTGTGACTTAAAGGAAAACCAGAAAATCCAACTGTCAGGGAGAGTTAGTGTCCCATTGCTAATGAATATTTTCACTTAAAATGAAACTAAATTCTTAAGAAAAATGAATGAAACTGGCAATGGCAGTGGAGGAATCCGTCAGTCAGTGACAAAAATAGTTGTACTTAAGGAAGTTTTCCTTATGCTGAAAAATCACCACATGAATGGCCTTCTTTGCCTATGCCTAATGCTGGCACAAACATATTATAAGAACAAGAAATGTTCCTTTTTTTTTTTTTTTTCTTTTCTTTTTTTTTTTTTTTGGTACACTTGTTCTAGACAGTACTTTCACATATTTATGTCACTATTATATGGTCTGGGGCAAAAAGGCATTTGTAGTAAACCATATACCAACTTAACCTTCCCAAAGAAACTATTTCTCCTGACAACTAAAAATATGGTATACCTAACTGCATATGATTTCTGTAGTCCCTGTAGTAAGCTAGTTTTAGTGACTTGGTTTTATACTGTTTTCACTGTAGACTGCAAGAAATAAAAATTGAGGTGAGCAATTCAGAGGTTTCTGTCCTGTTCTAAAATGGAAATCATACCTTTTTATCTCAAATAACTTATATAAGTAAACTCTGATCATAGAACTTAAACATCAAAACGTATCAACCTAGACTCTCCTCGAGTGGATACGTTGAGGGATGAAGAGGGTAAGACTGAAAATATGTGCCTCACAACCTTTGAACCATGGTTGGATTACCACTACATTTTTGTTCCCTTGCTAATTCTAAATTTTAAAAGCTAGAGATCACCAATCCTACTTGATTTCTTCGTTCTATAAACAGAAACTTAAAATTCTTGAAAAGGCATTAATTTTTAAATCCCAAGGGGGTAAAAACAATTTAGGTAACATAAAAAAGACTTTAAAGATAATTTTATGCTTTTCCTAATCTAGCTTTTCTTGAGACAGTTTTCCCTTTCATTAATTAACCTTACTTTTGTTGTTGTCTTTTTAGTTTGTTTATTTGTTCATTTGTTGTTTTTTTGTTTTGTTTTGTTTTTGTTTTTTTTACGTTCTTAGATATGGTGTGATGTAACATGTTGGAAACATCACCTGGACAATTCAAATAAAATAACATCTATGGTAATCTTATATATATACATGCATGTGTCCATAAGTAAGTGCTTCATAAATTTTAATTGTGAGATATTTCTATAATTCTAATGCATATCTGGAGTACCCATATTAAACATGAAATCATTATGACAATGTCATACCTGTTTTAAAAGTGTATAGTTGGAGCCATCAGTGCTAATTTTCCTTATTTCATGATGATCAGCCAGAATTAGAAAAGGTTCTTCATCTAAATACCAAGACAAAATGTAATTAAAATTTCATATGTATGGTTTTCAACTTTGCTTAGTTTCAATTTCAGTTTTTGCAGCATTACAAATTTAAATTCAGTGCCCTTTGGTAGATTAATGGTTAAAAAAAATTCACACTGAGAATTTCAGTTGATAACAAAATGAAAAGATAGCAAATACCCAGGCAGTATGGAAGATCCAGATAATTCTAAAGGCATCCCTCTCTTCCCTTCAATTTTCATGAACAGCTGATTATCTAGTTTATTCAGAATTGGTGGAAAATATCTACTGTCATAATCTGATTTTTTTAAATGAGTTTCAGGAAATAATACACTACACCTATTTTAGAACCTACAGTACATTTAATTCATATAATCAGAAAAGTCATTCTTGATAATCAAATAAACAGTTTATGCTGTCAGAATGACTTTGGTGAAGATCAAGAGTATCACTGCCTATCTATCTATCTATCTATCTATCTTTTTTAAATCTGCCCAGAGACTTCCCTTAGATACTTTTGGAACTCTGGATTCTATAATTTTTGTTTATTAATTTTACCTTACCCTATAATCTGGCTTTTTAAGCCCTTTAATGGTCATCAATGGTCTTTATTTCCTTCTTATAGGTTGGCTAATATGTTTATGTTGTAGTATCTCATTTGTTGTAGTATGTTATAGTATCTCATTTGCTCTAGAATCTAGGATAGATAATAGTAAGAATCTGACCATGCTCCAAATATATGAAGATTCTCTAAAACGTTAGATCAGTTTTCTCTTAAAACTGATTTTTTTGGGGAAACAAAATGGATTTTGATTTTGTTTTTTAAGGATTGATTTATTTATTCTAGAGAGAGAGAGGGATATAAAGAATCTTTGCTGAGTGGTGGAGCCTGACAGGGGGCTCAATCTAACAACCCTGAGATCACAACCTGATCCAAAACCAAGAGTCAGATGCTTAACTGAGTGCATCACCCAGGTGTCTCCCCCCACAAACTGGATGTGTAAATAAAAAATATTAAGAAAGTTTGTATAGCACATTTATATGAATACATATCTGAATAATTTAAATTCATATTGTCCACATCCTTGATTTTTATAACCCCGGGTCAATTCAATCAAAGTTTTGTTCAAACTCTTTTTTTTAAACAGCTTTGTTTCTAAGATAAAGTCATATATTTAGTCCCTGATAAGCAAATTTAGTGTCAGGAGAATTTAGAAAAAAAAAAAAAAAAAAGGCAATGAAAATGGTAGTCACTTTATGTAATTTAATATGGATTTTATTATGAATCATTTATTGTTATAGAGTTTTGTCCCATTTGTTAAATTTATGTTAAAAATTATCACATTCCTCTTTTTTATCTTTTAGTTTCATAGTAAATATATAATACATAGGGTGCTATATTATATTTTAGCATACTTTACATGCCAGGGGTTAGAAATGTGTGCCACACGTGCTGGACACTTTCCATTAGCAAGGGCAGCACCCCCAATCATTCAGTCTTCGTGTTGATGGTAAGTTGAGACTCTGAACCCTACTAAAGGGAGTCGGCTGTGGAGTTGAAGGTGCCTTGCCATCTCTTGTCAACTATATTTATAAATATGAAATTGGTCAGTTATGGTCTACCTTAATATTTAGGCAGTTATGTTCTTTACTGCTCAAATGTAATACCTGAAATTATAAAACTCTTAGAAGAAAACATTGAGAAAAGTCTCCATTAAGTTCTTGGAAATGATTGTTTTAGGTACAACACAAAAAGCCACAAGTAATAAAAGCAAAAATAAGCAGAAATATATCAAACTAAAAAGCTGTGCACAGCAAAAGAAATAACATAGATAGAAGGCAACCTATGGAATGGGAGAAAATATTTGAAAATTGTATATTTGATAAGATATTAATATTAGGGTCAATATTGAACATATACAAAGAGCTCATTCAAATCAATAAAAAAATAAAATTGATTTAAAAATGGGCAGAGGAGGGCCACCTGGGTGGCTCCATCTGTTAAGCATTTGACTCATGAGGTCAGGATCTCAGGGTTGTGAGATTGATCCCTGTGTTGGGCTCTGAGCTGGGCGTGGAGCCTTCTTAAGATTCTCTATCTCCCTCTCTTCCCAACCCTCCTTCTCTCTGAGTGGGGAGAATAAATAAACAAACAAATAAATAAAAATAAGCAGAGGATCTGAATGGACATTTTTTCCAAAGAAGACATACAAATGGCCATCAAGTACATGAAAAGATGCTCAACATCAGTAATCATCAGGGAGATGCAATTAAAACCATAATGGGATATCACCTTACATCTATTAGAATAACTATCACCAAAAAAACCTTGAGATAACCATTGTTGGAAGGATGTGAGAAAAGGGAACCATTGTCCATTATTGGTAGGAATGTAAATCCACTATAGAAAAGAATATGGAGGTTTCTAAAGAAGTTAAAAATAGAACTAACAAGTGACCCAAGAATCTCGCTGCTGGTTATTTAGCCAAAGGAATTGAAAACAGGGTAACAAAGATATATCTACATTCCCATGTTAATGACAGCATTATTCACAACATTCAAGACATGGAAACAACCTAAGTGTCCATCAACAGTTGAATAAAGAGGATGTGACATATACACACATATGTGTAAATATGTTTATATGTATAGATATCTGTATTCAAATGCATCTTTAATTTATATATTTGTATTTACACATATGCATATCATATCACATGCAATGTATGCATAATATATTAGTATATATTAAATATTTTCTATATCACAGGCATATATAATATTATACAGACTTATACACAATGGAATATTATTTAGTCATGACAAAGAATAAAATCCTGCCATGTACAACAACTTGGATGATCCCTGATTACATTATACCAAGTGAAATGAGTCAGAGAAAAACAAATATTACGTGAGATCACTTATACATCGAATCTCAACAATAACAAACTCATAGAAACAGACAGTAAATGGTGTTTACCAGGGATTAGGGGTAAGGGAAATGGGGAGATGTTGGTTAAAAAGTACAAACTTCCAGTTAGAAGACAAGTAAAACCTGAGAATAAAAGGCACAGCCTGGTGATTATAAATAATACTACTACATACTTAAAAGTTGCTAAGAGAGTAGAGCTTAAATGCTTTTGCCAGAAAAAAGAAATGGTAATTAATGGTAATTAGGTGAAGTGATGGAGGTGTTCATAATACTATGGTGGCAATGATATTGCAGTATATAAGTGTATCAAATCAATGCATTATATGATTTAAAGTTACATAGCATTAAAAAATTAAAAATAAAGTTACATAGTTTTATGTCAACTCTATCTCAGTAAAGTTAGAAAGAATCTCTCCTCTCTTTAGCAACAGTTTTTGTATTAAACTTTGTCTCAGCAACAGTTTTTGTATTAAAATTATTATTAGTTTCTAATTATTACTGTTAATGAGAAACAGCTACAGCATGGATACATTACATAATAAGACCAAAATTGTAATCATTAGCCTTTGTCCCCTTTATACCATCCTTAGCAAAAAGCTTAAAGTAATAAAAACACTGACTGGTTTTGAGATTTTATTTCTTATCCTAAGGCATTGAATGCATGATGTACCAAGTAGGTTGGTAAAACAAAAACAAAAACAAACAAACAAACAAACAAATAACAGCAAAAAAGCAGTCTCCAAATAAT
Organism: Neogale vison; assembly: GCF_020171115.1. Taxonomy (NCBI): domain Eukaryota; kingdom Metazoa; phylum Chordata; class Mammalia; order Carnivora; family Mustelidae; genus Neogale; species Neogale vison. The sequence goes on along the minus strand of NC_058093.1, from coordinate 90,727,057 downwards.
ACACAAATTGATTCAGTGATGAATATTTCAAGAATACTTAAGTAAATATGAAATAAAAAAAAATTTGAAAGGGCTACTTTTTGTCTCCAAAATGTGCAAAGGTTTAACCAGTTGAAAGCTGATTTTAAGAATTTCTGTCCCTGGAATTTATTTTATGTAAATAAATAAAATATCTAATGTTTTAAATGGTATCATGTATATGATATGCATATACATAAGAAACTAGCAATGCTAATTTAATTCATTATACTCAAAGTAAGAGGGTAAGAGACATATTAGGTGTCATTTTTTGCTCATCTAAACAGTCATTATTTGTTTTATATTGCTTTGTATTATTTTAATATGTGCAATTTTCTCCCCTAATGAATTGTAATATTTTTAAAATTATGGTCCATGTTCTACTGAATTTTCTAATTCACAAAATCAAACACACTACTTGGAACAAACAGAAGTTTAATAATGTTCACCAAATCACTGGAAGAATTCAAATAGTCCTATATAGCTGATTTATTGCTGTTGCTGCCATCATCATTGCCATTACCATTATTGACCTCTTCTCCTTGGCATACATATATGAGTGTATAAGGTATAGGGGGGAAGGAAAAACTATTATAATACAGTCCCCAATAGGCTTTTTGATAGAATTGGCCAAATTTGCTCCTAAGAACCTGTGATGCAGCAGGAAAGAGCTCTTTTTACTTTGGAGGACTCCCAAAATCTAGAAAGCACTTAGTAATTCACAAGACCATAATGCAATTTTATAACAAACACAATAGTTTGTGAACAGCACACAAAATTAGAGTGACAGATTCCTAAGTCAAGGGAAGTAGGGAAGAATTTTGATTTCTCACACACCGAAAGGGGGAGTGAATTCAGTAAGAATGGCTATAAAACTCAGAATCCATATGTGTAACTGTGGTTGGATCAGTGGACAAGTTCAGTTCGATACCTGAGAGTGATTTGCAGCCATGTGGGTTATCAGGTTGTATTTCATAGCCATCTGTACAGAGGCACTTGTAGGTCCCATATGTATTGATGCACTGCTGGCTACACGGAAATCCCAAGGAGCATTCATCAATGTCTACACATGTTTTACCATCATCCTTCAGTTGGAATCCAGGCCAGCATTTGCACTGAAGAATGAAAAACATTCATAATCAATTCATATCATTGTCACTGTCTTTTCCTATTGGATATCCCTTTAGCATGATTCAAGAAAGAAAATAATGTAAGAATAGGTAATGGCAAGTCTTTTTGTGTCCAGTGATTTTAATAAGAATTATGTATATTAAGTAAAGCTAAAAAAGAATTCTCCCAAATACCTTCATTTGATCATCTGAGGTTGGCAAAATTAGAAAGGTTCACTGACGTCATCAGACCCATGTGGTTCTAGCAAAATGATGACCACAGCACCAGTAAACTTCCTTTGTTCTTTTTCTATTACATTAGATTGTCTTTTCAGAAGACTTTAACAATTGTTAAGAATTAACAGTTACATGGACCTTTGAAGATCACTAACCTTGTTGCATGTGTTATTTTATCAGAGCCTTACAGAAATCTATGATGTAGTTATTATTCTTTTTAGTGAATTGATGAGAAACCTAGAGGCACAAAGATGAAGCTACCTGGATAAAGTCAGGGAGCTAAGATGGTCTGTAACATACAGCAAGGCTCAATTAATATTTATCAACTGGGTCTGATTCCATAATCATGTTGATATTCTCTGGAGAAATAAAATAATAGTAACAATTTCCCCACTATAAATTAATGTTCGCATCACGAAATCTTTTCTTCACCATCTCTATGATGTACTATATGAACCTTTGATGATGATAAACAATATTGACTAAATGGCATGTAAATTCTGAATACAATATGACACCATATATGTCTTTGCAGTCCTAAAGAAGTAGCATACTGTGATCCTGTGATCCGTCACTGTCTTTCAGGTCTGTACTCATTTCCTGCCAAGTACTATATGAGGATTGTAATTACACAAAATGAACCTATAATTGGCCAAATGAGTACAATCATATTAACTTTTACAAACACTATTTAGCACTCTTTGAATAAAGGAATGTGCAAATACTGAGTAAACGAGTTAAAAAGAAACCCTCAATTGTTAAGAGTAACTAGTACTCAAGAGTTACTCAGCGCAAACATATAATAACCTCAGTCATTTATGTGAAGGTAAAGGTGATGGCAGCAGAGCTTTGTATCTATTGGGAAGATATTAGAGATATATGTGCGCATTATTAAATAGTCAGCAAATAACTGAGATTTTTAGGTACCAGAAAAAGTATTCATTACTTGGGGAAGAGGCAGCATCATCTTCACCTGAAAGGGCTCTAAGGAGAATTAAATACTTTTTATTAAGTTCTTTTATCAGGAACGGGTCCCTTTAAGCTCTCAGCACTTTCATCATTAATAATTTACACCAAAAATTGGCTAATAATCTTTTTTTATACTATTTTAATTTTTAATTTTTTATAAACATATAATATATTTTTATCCCCAGGGGTACAGGTCTGTGAATCGCCAGGTTTACACACTTCACAGCACTCACCAAAGCACATACCCTCCCCAATGACCATAATCCCAGCCCCTTCTCCCAGCCCCCCTCCCCCCAGCAACCCTCAGTTTGTTTTCTGAGATTAAGAGTCACTTATGGTTTGTCTCCCTCCCAATCCCATCTTGTTTCATTTATTCTTCTTCTACCCCCTTAAGCCCCCATGTTGCATCACCACTTCCTCATATCAGGGAGATCATATGATAGTTGTCTTTCTCCGCTTGACTTATTTCGCTAAGCATGATACGCTCTAGTTCCATCCACGTTGTCGCAAATGGCAAGATTTCATTTCTTTTGATGGCTGCATAGTATTCCATTGTGTATATATACCACATCTTCTTGATCCATTCATCTGTTGATGGACATCTAGGTTCTTTCCATAGTTTGGCTATTGTGGACATTGCTGCTATAAACATTCAGGTGCACGTGCCCCTTCAGATCACTATGTTTGTATCTTTAGGGTAAATACCCAGTAGTGCAATTGCTGGGTCATAGGGCAGTTCTATTTTCAACATTTTGAGGAACCTCCATGCTGTTTTCCAGAGTGGTTGCACCAGCTTGCATTCCCACCAAGAGTGTAGGAGGGTTCCCCTTTCTCTGCATCCTCGCCAGCATCTGTCATTTCCTGATTTGTTAATTTTAGCCATTCTGACTGGTGTGAGGTGATATCTCATTGTGGTTTTGATTTGTATTTCCCTGATGCCAAGTGATATGGAGCACTTTTTCATGTGTCTGTTGGCCATCTGGATGTCTTCTTTGCAGAAATGTCTGTTCATGTCCTCTGCCTATTTCTTGATTGGATTATTTGTTCTTTGGGTGTTGAGTTTGCTAAGTTCTTTATAGATTTTGGACACTAGCACTTTATCCTATATGTCGTTTGCAAATATCTTCTCCCATTCTGTCCGTTGTCTTTTGGTTTTGTTAACTGTTTCCTTTGCTGTGCAAAAGCTTTTGATCTTGATAAAATCCCAATAGTTCATTTTTGCCCTTGCTTCCCTTGCATTTGGCAATGTTCCTAGGAAGATGTTGCTGCGGTTGAGGTCGAAGAGATTGCTGCCTGTGTTCTTCTCAAGGATTTTGATGGATTTCTTTCTCACATTGAGGTCCTTCATCCATTTGGAGTCTATTTTTGTGTGTGGTATAAGGAAATGATCCAATTTCATTTTTCTGCATGTGGCTGTCCAATTTTCCCAACACCATTTATTGAAGAGGCTGTCTTTTTTCCATTGGACATTCTTTCCTGCTTTGTGAAAGATTAGTTGACCATAGAGTTGAGGGTCTATTTCTGGGCTCTCTATTCTGTTCCATTGATCTATGTGTCTGTTTTTGTGCCAGTACCATGCTGTCTTGATGATGACAGCTTTGTAATAGAGCTAGCTAATAATCTTTAATAAATTTTTTGTTTTGCTTTGTTTTGTTTTAATCTCTAGGACCCACTAGCAAGCCAGCAAATCAAAGCAAAAACCATAGCTTGGTTTTCCATACTCTCCTCATCCAACTCTTACTTTCTTTGAGAACATTCATCCTGCTACCTGATTTAGGAAGTCAAGACAATTGGTGCTTTGTGATGGCAAAAGAAAGCAAGATGCTTAATGACACCTAAGTGTACACTTAAAAATGGTTAAAATGGTAAATTTTACATCAGGTATATTGTACCACAATTTTTAAAAGAAGTAAGTTTTTAAAAGAAAGTGAACAAATGACAGGATACAAAAAGTTATCACTGAAAAGCAGTGGAAAATAAGTCACGTGGTCATGAGGTTGGGAAACCAGAGAGCCATTGTCTGACGTAGGACAGTGTTGAATTCAGGGGACACTTTAAGGACAAGTGAAAGGAATTTTAATAGACTGTACTGAATTCTTCTCAAAGAGTATTATAAAAGGAAATAAACAGTGTCCTGGTTTTAATGGGATTTCTGGAAATCACTTTGAATGGCTAATGTGAGGCTTATAGAACTATTATATCAAAGAGACAGCTTAGATAAAAAACATATTTATGGAAAATCAATTTCTTAAAGTAAAATTGGTAGAAGTTACCAAATGTAATATACATATCTATAAACAAATAAAATTAGAATGCTTAAGGTTATCAGTAGCTTTTAAAATAATTGTTTATCGAAATGGAAGATTTTTTCAAAGATTACCAACAAAAACATTTTTTTACTCCAAAATAACCCAAAAGCCTCAGTGGGAAATCCTACTAGTCTAACTTTCATAAACTGAATGGAAGAAACTAATAATTATTTGCATTTTCAAAGATAAAAAAGGAGAGATTCACCTACATTTAATAGAAAATAAATTTTAAAAAGTTTCACCTTTATTTATAAAGAAAAGCAATCTTTATGAAACTGAGATTTATATATATTCAATACAGCTTAATATTTCTCATCATTAAGAACTTCAAATTGTCCTGATTTGTATTAAGTTTTATAGAACGTCCTACAGCTACTAGAAAGAAATACAGGTACTCAAACTTTTCCTATTGCATTCAAGTTTTTGGCAGGTTTTTAAGGGATATTTGGCAAATATTATTTCATTCCTAATATATATGTTAAAACTCATTTCTCTCCCAGAGGTACATTTATTTTTACATGGTAAATTATACTTTACATCAAAATAACATCCTTGCTTTTAGTAAATTTTATTACTCCCTTTTGAATAGTTAGATACATTATATTTATTTTGTAACAAACGTGCAAATTGTTCACAGTCCATAAGATCTACGTCTTGCTTTTGTAAGCAATTTTCATTTTATTGCAGATTTTGGAGAAGGATTTCTTGTCATGTTCTACAGATACCATGAGAAATAGGTTATTGGATGGTTTTCCCCATTCAATGGAAGAGAGAAACTCACAAACTAACTCCCCCCCAAAAAAATATTTCTTACCAACAAATTATCATGAATATAGATGTGTGTGTGTGTTTATAAAATCTCAGCACAATATGTAAAATATTTGGATTAAAATTTTATTTAAATCTCTCACTTACGATTCTAGTCTTAGCCATTTGAATTTTTATATTACTCTTGTTTCCCCAATAGATGCTTTATTTTATTCATTAGTTTTGACATGTGTACATATTCAAGAACACTATTCATATCAATTCTTTCAGGTATACATATAGACTTTCTGAATGATTAAATATGTTGTCTATTTTAACTAGAATTCTCACTTCATTCTATGACTCCTTTCTGAGAAGTTAAGGTGAAAACACTGATTTAAAAAAATTATCAATAAATAAGTATTTCTGTGTAACATGTCCTATAAAGTAATTAAAACAGATTTAACATGGCATTCTGGATGATACCTATTTCTACCATAGTCGTTTTCTAAACATGGCACTTCCTTAGCACAAGGTACTTCTTATATTCAGGCATTTTATTGCATTTTATTTTTTCATTTTAATTTTTAAAGATTTATTTATTTATTTTAGGGAGAAAGAGAGAGAGAGAGAGAAAGAGAGAGAATGGGGGGAGTAAAAGAGGGAGAGGGAGAGAGAGAATCCTTGAGCAGACTCCTTGCTGAGCACAGAGCCCGATGTGGTGCTCCATTCCAGTACCCTGAGATCATGACCCAAGCTAAATTCAGGAGTTGGACACATAACCAACTGAACTATCCAGGCACCTCACAGGAAGCCATTAAAAAAGTATTACACTTCATTCTGCATGTTAGGTCAAAAGGTGACCACCTTATATTCTATAATTTTTAGATTTCACCAATGTTGTTACAACAGATTTAAATACATTCAGGATAAGCAAAAAGAGCTCTACTTTGAAATTAATGTCTTTAGGTAGATAGGGAAATATAGATTCTATGGTATATACATTCTATATATTATATTATATTATATTATATACACAGGTCTAAAGAACTATTTCTAAACTGAGAATTGAAATTAAACTAATTATCTCTAATAATTCTATTACACACTCCCTAATTTTTCAGGAAACACATCTATCTTGATTGTACCTAAGTCACTGGTAATACTTTTTCTGCTTCATTGGGTTTCAAAATATTTACTGCCAAAATTAATTACTTGATACATATTCATCTCATTAAGAGATATTTTGGCTCATTTGTCTTGTTTCATTTTATCTATAATACAACACTTGTGAGTACATGTGTGTTTTAAGTATGTAAATTTAACCAAATCTTCTTAATACAGTATTTAGACACTTTTTTTTTTTTAACAAATATAGTTTTCTTAATGTTTCAGTTTTTATCTCTGTTTTGCACAGGGAAAAATGATCATGGTAGTTCTCTGGTTAAATTTATATACAATAAGATCTATCAATGTAGTTAAGTTAATCATAATACCAGAAATTCAGAGATTCCAAATGGCAAAGTGGTTGTTTGGCTAAATTTACCACTAGATAGGACTGGCTTGCCATAGAATGTCAAAGTTGGCAGGGAAAAAGGTACAATACCTCTGCAACACAGAAATATTTTATCTAGCATGCTTTAAAGAAAGGCATTTAGTAATTGAACACCACATCAAAAACTAATGGTGTACTATATGTTGGCTAACTGAACATTTAAATAAAAAACAGACATTTAGCTACAATTTAACCCTTTTAGTAATGAGAAATGAGGCAGCTCATTCCAATGCAAAGAGAGTACTTTAGAACACTTTTCCTCATATTGAACAGAATCTGCTTCCCAACTCGTAATTCCAACCTTGGAAGTAACTCAGACTGGGTCCATTCCCTAATCCCGTATTTCATATACTTGAATTCAGTTAATTAACTGTCTTTGCTCCAGGCAAAACTTCTTCTAATGGCGTGTGTTCCAAACTCCTTATGCTTCTGGATGCATAAATTTGTATACACTACAATTTGTCAAGGTTCCTCTTAAAACATCATGTCCATTAATGCACATACTTTCCAGGTGTTAACTGCCCAGTGCAGAACACAGTAGAATAAAATCTAATCTCGGTAATGTTCTTAACTGGCATTAGACTGCTTCTGTGTTTTGTAGGAGCACATCCTATTGCTAATTCACATAGAGCTATTGCTCAGTTAAAAACACTGACTTTGGACTCTGAAAAACAATCTGAGGGGTTTGAAGTGGCGGGGGGGCTGGGAAGTTGGGGTACCAGATGGTGGGTATTATAGAGGGCACGACTTGCATGGAGCACTGGGTGTGGTGAAAAAATAATGAATAATGTTTTTTCTGAAAATAAATAAATTAAAAAAAGCAAAAAAAAAAAACCACTGACTTTCAAATGAATTGCTCTTCCTGAGATTTTCCCACACTTACATAAGCAGTGTTAACCTAATGCACAGCTTTCATTTTAATATTATGCTCATTTGAATCCTCCATTCCAACATGAATGAAACAGGAATGCTTTCAAAAGCTATTCCTGTCAATCAGTTTTGTCAGTGATTCACACTCTTCAGGAAAATAGTGCTCACAAAAAGCAATTAGGATATTAGGCATGATTTATTTTTACCTGCACTCAGTCCTAATAATTGATGAATTCTATTTTTTTCTTCCTGTTTATATGAATAATATCATATTATCCAGTGTTGTGGCAAATAAATGATTAGCCTATTTCACTTCAAAGATGAGAGGAAGAATGAGGGAAGGAATGGGAACTTAAGAGTTGCATGCATATTTGTGTGCTATTAACATGGCAACATCTCCCTAAACACCGGTTTTCCCTTGCTTTTTTTTTTTTTCTCTTTTATATTTAGCATATATTTGAAAACACTTTGACATTTTTGTCTTTCTGAGTACATTTTTACAGTTTTTACATCACATTATTATTATGAATTGCTTGTATAGATACTTTTCATTTAAGTAGTTTTACTTAAAGACATCATGATGCATTCTAAATATTATAGCCATATCTGATTGAATGGTATTCATTATCACAAATCCAATGTATCATGTGATTTACTATTTTTCATGAGTACCTACCTTGTAACTGACTGGAAGGTCCTGACAATCTTGAGAACATCCACTGACTTTCTTACTCAAACATTCATTTATATGGCAGTTTCTCTCATCTGAGCCATCGCCACAGTCATCCTTATTGTCACAAAGACCTCCACTGGGAATGCACCTGCCATTTTTGCACATAAAAAATGAACTGTTGCATGACTGTTCTGGAAAAAAAAATAAAACAAATGGAACATAAAGGGCATGCCATTGTTTTATACTATAATTGCTGAAAACATTCACAAATATGATAACTTATCTGTCAAAAATTATAATGAATATATACATACATATAAAATCCTCTGTAGTGTAGTCTTTTATACACAAAATATAAAAAAAAATCAAGGGCAAACTGTACTTTCATGTTCAACACTTACTGAAAATCTTCCTTTGCCATTAAAATTAGCAATCAAAATAAGCACCTATAGTAAAATTAATGAAATATTTCTGTCTTCATCTATATTGTGAAGAATTAATTCAAAAGTATAATGATAGTTTGACATTTCTCTCAAGCCATGGGTCTCTGAGAAATTATATGTTACTAAAAATTAAGAATCTAGAATAGGTAGATATTCCTAAATTCTTTTTCTTCTTGAAAATATAACATTGACATTTTTAAGTTGGGGCATAAAAAGGACATTTGTGGTGAATAATAGTTGTTCCAAATATAGCTATGGAAAAGGAGTTTAGGTTTTGCAGCAACTCATAACCTGATGACTTGAACATTACTCATTATCATATGTGATAAAAGAAAGCCTATTAGCATGTAAAGTACATGAGAGAATGGTAATTGGGTTTATTTTAAATATATGACTATGTATTCAGTCTCTGGAATAGTCAAATGATAAATAGACCAAGTTTAGGTATGTATATATTTCTGTTCAAATGATATGCAATATACTTCATTTTGCCCAAGTATTACTGGCACAGACTTTCTCTCAGTAAATCTCAACTTATTTTGTTTGAGTTTTCAAATAGGTCCATACAAAGAAATTATTTTCACATAAAATTAAGTATTAAGAAAAAATGACTTTTTTAAGGGGTCAAGATGATGGATTCCTTAGGCTCACTGCCCAAAATCTTCATATTTTAGCACAGATTTAAATTTCTAAAACTTGCTGCAAAACAGAGTTGATTATTAGGATCTTTCATGGTGTCACTTGTAACATCACATGCTTAATTATTTGCATTTCTTTTCATTAAATATCATACTAGACTGAAGTGAAAATCAGAGTCACAGTTTTGTCATTGAAAACCAATTTGGGAATAAGTATAATATTATATATTTTTTGTACCTGCACTTTTGCACTTTGGATTTAAAGGTGCTTCATCAGAATGATCAGGGCAATCAAAGTCTCCATCACACTGCCATTGAGTATTCAAGAGACATCGTCCATCAGCACAACTAAATTCTTCTGCATTGCACTGTCGGTATCCTAGAGACAAAGAAATAAACATTCTAATTCATATAACAAATATTAAATCTGTATTCCCTAACATTCACTATACCTAATTAACAATGGGAGTTACCCATGTCTCCTACGGGAAATGTTTCTTATTCCTTTTAGGGACAGTGGTCATTACTTGCAAGAAATATTTGTGGCTGAGAAGTAGGATTAAGGCCTAGGAAATAAAATAAACAAGGCAATCTTATTGCTTCTGGGAGAGGAAACAAAATGCAATACTCAAGGATTCTATCTCTGTTCCCCTATTATCTATATCCTAAAGAATTCCCTTTGAATAGAAAACAAGAATAAAGCAGGGCACCTGGGTGGCTCAGTCACTTAAGCAGCTGCCTTCGGCTTGGGTCATGATCTCAGGGTACTAGGATCAAGTCCCACATCGGGCTCCCTCTCCCTCTGCTTGCCTCTCTGCCTACTTTTGCTCTCTATCTCTATCTGTCAAATAAATAAATAAATAAATAAATAAATAAATAAATTTTTTGAAAAAAGAAAACAAGAATAAAGCTATTAATTTTTTTCAAGACTAGGCTTGGTTAGGTATAGAACAAGAACATATGGATGAAGTGATTCCAAGTTATAATGATAATTCTCAGAAGCTGTAATGCCATGTTTATGTTTGGAAGCAGCACTGAAAGCGTAAAGACATTGTTAAAATGAAAAAAAAAAAACAATTTATAAAGCAATAAGCACAGAACTATTATAATTATCTATGTATTGATACTTAGAGGCATTAAAAAGCTTTATTCAAATCACAGTACCAACCCGTCAATTTTTAATGATCATATCTATGCCTGTTTGTAAGTAAAACTCATTTGATTTTGACAATTATGAGTTTTATATTGAATTTTTGCTAAGTTTGTTAACAATAAAACTGTCATTTCTATTAGAAACTTTCGGGTAAATCTGGTAAATATTCTACTTTTGAAGAGAGGGAATAAGATCTGCATGTTAATTAACAAATAAACAAAATTTCAATAAAAATAATTTTTATCATACTGAATGGCAAAACTACAAAGTTCTAAAATACCTTCAGTTTCGCCAGTCTTTCTTCCTCTCTGCCCTTCACTAGTTCATTCTCAGTCAACATGTACATTACATTCAAGTTTCTCCCAGCCCAGTAACAATTAAAATCCATCTGGGGCGCCTGGGTAGCTCAGTCAGCTAAGCTGCCTATTCCTATTTTGACTCAACTCATGAACTCAGGATTCTGGTATCAAACACCTCTTGGCCCTTTCACCCACCCACGTAGGGCTCCATGCTCAGCAGGGAGAGTCTGCTTAAGGATTTTCTCTCTCACTCCTCCCTTCCCCCTGCTCATGTGCCTCCTCTCTCTCTCTCTCTGTCTCTTGCTCACTCTCTCTCTAATAAATAAAAATCTTTAAAAAGAAAACAAAAACCATCCACATAACTCTTAACTACACATGATTCTTCTTCTATACCACACTACCCAGCATTCCCTTACTCATCTCCAGTTCATCCTCAAATCATTCACATCATTTCTACAACTTCTACCTTCTGAAATTCCTCTCAGAGCTAACAAATACCAAATGACAAGCATCAAATTCAAAGGAGCCCCAGACTCCTATTTCACTTTCCTGTAGCATTGGATGTTGTGGAGCCCACTAGCTTGTAAATAACTGCCTGGTTTAATTTTTACAACCCACTCCCGTGACATCTGTCTTATTTTGCTTCTGTTGTTCCCTTGTATCCTTCCTTCTGTATGAAGAAGGCATCTCCTGTTCCATCCTAAAATATTGTGGGTGAAGCCCCAACTTCAATCTTTAGTCCATTGTTCTCCTCTTTTCCTTTCTATAGTGTTAGGTGTTCTCCTTTTTTGTCATTTTTGAATATCACCTTTATGCCTATGGTCACCAAATTAAACTTATTGGTCCTGATCATACTTCTGGTCTCTAGAACTAAATTTTCAAACATTCACTGTATAGCTTCACGTTGATTGTCTGATTAACACTCATTCAAAACATCCAAAATTAATTCTTTTAAAAATTTCTCTTCTCCTACACCAGCAAAATGTGGCCCTTAACCTCCCATGTTCCAAATCTCATTAATGATGGTAACACCATCCACCAAGTGATCCAACCTGGAAATTTTCCTTTATCCTCTACATCTGACTGCAAATGAATTCTGACCCATTCTTCTTCTTTCCATTCCAACATTTCTCCCCTGGCTTCCCATCACCTCATTAATCATCATAACTATTGCAATAATCTTTTATCTAGCTTATTTTCACCTAATGGCTCCCCTCTCCCAGGGCAATATTTCATCCACTCTGCTGAAAAAGATGGGTCTGAAACATATCTTGATGGTGGCATTCTCAGTTTCAAAATGTGTTGGCAACTGAGAGCTAAAATAATAAACTACAAATTCTTTACACTGTATTTCAGACTTTTCAGAATCCAGTTTCAACTTTCTAACTTCAATTTACCTCACAAAAGACAAATTGCTATTCTTCACCTATGTGAATTTGTAGGCATTTGTAGACATACATAGAACTTTCTATGTGTCCAGAACAATTCTAAGCACTTCACAAATATTAATTCATTTAATTCTCTTAACAGCTCTAAGAGTTAAAATGTTACTATATATATTTTTACATGAGGAATTTAGGGACAGAAAGGTGAAATAACTTCAAAGGTCACACAGATAGTAAGCGGCAGAGCCAGGATCTAAACCCAGGCCATCTGCCTCCAGGGTCTGTGCTTTTAACCATTGTGTTATTTTATCTACCATCTAAATATGACTTTCTTTAACATTGCCTACTTCTGTTCTTTAGTGCTTCAAAAATTGTTCTCTCAGCTCTGATCCCATCTATTGTGATTCTTAGTCCCATCAGACAATGTGTGCTATTATTCTATTTGATTTTCCTGTTTGTCTTCAAATTCTTCTAGTGGGATCTCTATCTCATTCATCTCCATATCAACTGAATAAGTGTCTAGCAGAGGGAAGATATTCAATTAGACATAACTCTACTTCAGATTTACATCATGAGTTATGATGTACCTTGTAAAATATCACACTGAATCCATGACTGTATGGTGAGATGAGCATAAAAACTGGTATCCACTGATTTCAAAAATATTACTATCAAAGACCAAGGCTGCTGTAGACACAACACAGGGAGGACAACAAAGGGCACTAAATTGACTGCCTTTTATGATTATATATGGAATTTATGGCTTTTCATTTTATATTTACTCATGTATGCATTTAAGGATTTTGAGGGTTTTTAACAAAAAATAGTAGGTTCATGTAAGACTTCAATTTCAACTAGGAATATTTAATGATTTCACTACAAAAGTTACATATGTATTTGCATATACATTACATAGGTGATGGTCAGATAAATATATATGCAATGACAAGATACATTTCATCATAATAAAACTTAATTTTAACAAATAAGTGTACATGTAAACCATTAAGGTAAAAGAAAAATGTTAAGTATGCAGTTTCTCTGATAATTGTGAATTCTCTTTTTTCCTCACTCAAATATTTGATTTGGCTGAAAGAGTAAACTAGCTAGCCATATATTGTCTTTAAAGTTTAAAGTAGTTTCAACTAAAGACATTATTCTAACCATTTCCCCATGTGGTTCTTAATAAGAACACACCACAAGTAGGCATGCTCTCCAAATCAATGTGTAACTATGCTAGAATGTAAAGAGGTTATCTATGAATAACTACGTTAACATGCCCTTAATGACATTATGAGTTGTATTCATCATTTATTTCTATATTTCTTTTTTTAAAGATTTTATTTATTTATTTATTTATTTATTTATTTGAGAGCATGAGAGAGAGAGAGAACAGAGGGAGAGGGAGAGTGAGAAGCAGACTCTCCCTGAGCGGAGAGTCTGATATTTAACTGGCTAAGCCATCCAGTCGTCCCTATTTCTATATTTCTTGAATTATCTTAAAAGACCACTCAGCCTGAAAATCTCTTCCATGAAAAGTCTGTATATACTTACCACACTGCAGTGACTCATCAGAACCATCTCCACAGTCATCATCATGGTCACAGACAAATTGCTTGGGGATGCACACTTTATTATGACACATGAAAGCATTTTCATCACATGTATTATTGGGGGCTAAGAAAGATATCACAAAGAATAAAGTTAGATGAGTACCTATTTTATCTTCCCCCACCTGAAAAGTTTAGGGGATGTATGCTGTTATTCTCAATAATTCATAGTTATTTAGAGAAAGAAAAGTTTGCCCAATATTCCATTCAAAATATATATGACCATGTATATAAATTCATAATATATGTTAACATACATATATTTATATATGAAACATATGAATGTAATTCAAAGTTTCAGTAGTAATACATTCAACAATTCCACAGTGACCCTGAAATTTCAGGCCACTTAGCAATTTGTTAGTTTGCTGAAGGATGAATTCAAAGGTTCATACATGATTAAAAAAAAAAATCACTCAACTGTAATAATGTGGCTGGGTTTTTTCCTCTCTTCATGTCTGTAGTAGTATCAGTAAGGTGATTTAAAAAACCAAAACAAAACAAAACATAAAAACCCACCTTGCTTCTTTGTGAAAACTGAAACTGAAAAGACTACCAAGTGCTAATAATGGTCATGATGGAAGTGAAAAGAAAACATCAAAAAAGCAAAGAAAGTTATTATCTCTAAAATGAAAATAAAGCTTTTGGGTTAAATTAAGATCTATGGTGTGATAAGCCCAAGCATTAAGTATCACATAAAATTCGAAATACCTATGCACAAAATGGAATAACCATTCTTTTGAAATCCTGATCCATGACAGTAGTGCTGTAGTAAGGATCCTAGCCAAGTTGGAAAGTGTTTGACCAAAAAGTACAATTGCTTTCAGCAAAAGTTCAGAAGCTGGTAACTTATGCAGAGTGAATAAACTTTAATATGCATAGAATCAATAATGGTTTGAGGAGATCATTTAAATATTTTCAATAACCTTGTCTTATATTTAAAGGATAAATGCTCTGTTAGGACTCAAGATTTAGGATATTTCAAATGTAAAAATAATCTGCTATATAATAGATGATAACTAAACTTACTGTGGTAATCACTGCATAATATTACATATAAAATCATTATGTTGTACACCTAAAACAAATACAATGTTATACATCAATTACATCTCATTTTTAAGTAAAATAAAAAATAATCTGATATATGCCATTATAGTACACCAGAAAGAGGAAGATTTTGCAGTCACTCTGCTATTTATGATTTGTATCCTGAGGAAAATATTTACCTTCTTGTTACATGTTTCTTTATTCATTTAATGGGATAATAAAATCTATCAGAGAAATTTCTTGGAAGAACGGGATAAGATATATGAAGCAGATCAGCTCATTCCAGGTACTCAATAAATTCCTAGGCACTGTTTAAATTCCTATCTATGTAACAATTATTTTTAGCAGATCCTAAAAACATTTCACTGGGATACTGGGGGATCTCAATAATGTAAATAAAAGCACCTACCAAAATAACTGGCATATAATGGGCACTTGAAAAATTTTATATGCCTTCAACCTCCTCCTTCCATGTCTTACTATGGACTTCCCTTTACCTAGAACACCTTTCTCTTTCTTCTCTTCGTTCAGTATGACTCAGATGTACTACTTTTTCTTGAAATCCTTCCATGACACTTCTACTATTTTTTACATATTATTTCTTTGTGATGACCCAGTATCTTTTCTATACTTTGTTCTGACACTTAGAGGATAATGATTTTTTTTACAAGTCTCTCGGCTAAGGAAGATGCGGTCCATATATACTGTGGAGTATTATGCCTCCATCAGAAAGGACGAATACCCAACTTTTGTATCAACATGGATGGGACTGGAGGAGATTATGCTGAGTGAAATAAGTCAAGCAGAGAAAGTCAATTATTATATGGTTTCGCCTATTTGTGGAGCATAAGGAATAACATGGAGGACATGGGGAAATGGAGAAGAGAAGGGAGTGGGGGAAATTGGAAGGGGAGATGAACCATGAGAAACTGTGGACTCTGAGAGGCAATCTGAGGGGAGGGGAGACCGGTGGGAGGTTGGGTGAGCCTGGTGTTGGGTATAATGGAGGGCATGGATTGCATGGAGCACTGGGTGTGGTGCATAAACAATGATTCTGGAACACTGAAAATAAATTTTAAAAAGAAATTTAAAACAAAATAAAACAAAACAAAACAAAAAACAAACAAAAAACCAGGTCTATCAGCTCCTTAGTCCCAGACTTCCCCGTATTCCAAAAAGGAAATCTGCTTTAAAGTCAGCAATGACAAGAATGGAGACATGAGTAAGCAAAACAGAGATGATTCTTTGGATTTAATCAAGTATTTATTTTCAACAAAATTATTTTCAAAAATGATGTGGAAGCCATGTAGGAAGAGCTTTAAAAACTGCCCATTATTATCAAAGTAAAATGCAGTTACTACTAATTCCTCTAACTTTGAACTGTATGACAGCTTACATAATTCAAAGTGAATTATGCCAGTTATAACAGATGAATTATTTTTTAAAACATAAGCAACAGAGGCTTATTTGGCATTAATGCTTTCAGGTCACTTGAGTACAATTTGTTGTATTTTAGCATAATTTACTTAACAGCACCCATGTGGTCCAATAGTGCTAATATGCATCCCAGAGTGTTAACTTGCTACAATAGCAACAGTATACTGGGACCATCTGGATCCCTGAATTGATGCATAATCCTTTATTATGTAGCCCTCAGTAGCTCCATTGACCTTTACAGACACATATATCAGTTTCAAGATCAAAGTGAATTATTCTACTCTAGCATAAGTTCTGTGCACATAGGCCTGCCTCAAAGTTTTCTTTTTTCTCCTCCATATTAACTATGCCACAAGTCCCATATACATACCCACATACACATACACCTCCATTATGGCTTCAAATAGAGTTTTAAAGACCTGAAGAGAGGTCATTGGAGATATGACTGGCAGAATTCACTTTAATGAGAAGAATTCATAGCACTGTTTCTGATAAATTGCTCCCCTCAACAGATACCCTAAGTGGCCTTGGGACCTCCATTCAAATATTCAGCTCCTTCATTTTCTTGATCATGCAAAGGAAATTTATCTAAATTTTTACTGTTGAGCAATTCGGTGAAAACTTCCTGAGGTGACCAAGAGTCAGAAACTTAATAAATCGTCTGACCTCCAAAGGTGTCCACTGGATATCCTAGCTTCATTCAACTATATCCATACTATTTTTACCTGACCTAAGGGTTAATACCCTCTCCATAGAACTAATAGGTGTTTACTGACCTTCTGATCAGTGGTTATTTGGGATCACAACAGCCATTTATAGAATGTGTGCAATAGGCAATCTAAAAGCCTTTGTGGGGGTGGTGGTGGGGGTCTAAAAAGAAACTAACAAATCTACCACAGTCACACACATACATCAGGAAGCTACATAATCTCAGAATTGAAATGATGAATCTGTGTTCATCAGAAGGGTTTTAAAATGGGTGGTCTCTCTCTGCATGTTTGCAAAACTGAACAGCAGTTGGTTAGAGGGATTGCTGAACTACCAGGATGACAACATCCCACCTGATTAAGTCTGGATACTACTTTATGAGTCCGGGGATTGGGAAAGTGAGAGAAAATGTGATATGGTGAGTACTGTGAAAGGAAGAGTCTGAGGAAACTGTGTCAGCTTTCCTTCACACAGAGCCCTACAGTGTCCTACCACAGCCAGCTGTGGAGAGCTCATCACTTCCATTTGGACAGTCCCTTTCACCATCACAAAGCCAGTGTCGCGGCACACAGGCATGGGATCCCTGGCAGCTGAACATGTCGACCGCACAGGTGGTAGCACCTAAAAGCCAAGGAGAGAATGCCATTAAGATCACTGCATGTCTTCTGAGAAAGATCTAACATTTCTATTTAACTTAGAAATTAAACTGAAGAATGTTACTGACAAGGAAGAGACTGTTGCTATTTGAAATCATCACATAGTATCCTTCTCCTATAGATGTTTACACAGTTCCTCTCATGAATCATGCCTTCCTAAGTGCAAGTATTTTATTTCTTAAGGCTACATTGCAGAAAATAATAAAGATCTTTTCTCCCTACAAAATGTAGCAAGGCATACAAATGCCATAGAATCGTGAATAAACTATGATTAAATTTCTAAAAGACTAAACCCATAAGGATAATAATAATAATAATAGTGTTTTTATTGCTTAATATATGCTAGGCACTTAATATATTAACTCATTTAATTCTTGCAAGAATTCCAACCGGTAGAACTATTATTGGTCTCATTTCACTGAAAGGAAACTGAGGCTCAGCGAAGTGGAAAAGCTTTCAGAATGTCACAAGTTGTGCTGGATGACACATGTTCAGCTGGGAGTTCAAAACCCTTCTGATTGCTGAGCACCTTCTCTCGGCCGCTAATGTCATTACTGTTACTCCCTATCTTGTGTTGTTGAAAAGAATTAAAGTATGCATGTTCCTTTTGTTTTTACACACTTAATAAATAAAATCTACTTTTTCTCTGCTCTGTCAAATCAATGTCCCTTTAGATGCATGATTTTTTTTCAAATGTACACAGAAAAAAAATGCTTGCTGACTTTGATTATATGCTCAAAGGATCATAGGTGATTTCTTTGTTTCTCCTTATATGGGTATAGAGCAATCGTATGAAATAGAACACAATTATTTCTCATTATGTTTTCCTAGCATCTAGTACAGTTATAAATATTGAATTCTTTATTTACTTTTATAAAATATTTGTTGAGTGAATCAGTTAGATTCCCTCAAATCATGTTCTAACTTTTCTTTAACTCCATTTTCCCATGAGAAAAGCTATCCATAGAATAGATGCTAATTTTTAGAATTATTTTTTTAAATGCTAATATCTACAGAAATAAAATATAACTGAATAGAATGAGAGATACTAGGTTTCAAACATTTAAAACAGTGACCAAAATGCTTTAATTATAGAACGATTATCACCTTTCTTTTCAGCTATCGAGTTGTTATGAGCAGATCATGCTTTTGAATGTAATGCTTTCAAATGGGGGGAGCAAGGTGCTACAATAAAACCCCCTGAGGATTTTTTCCATCATAAACATGACTGTCCTTGACATATACTTTAGCTTGGAAGACAGGATGGCAAGTGAATATAGAAAAGTCCTCTAGGTAATTCAGATTTGCTCATTTGATTGAGGATCAGTGTTAATAGAATGGGGTTTAATATGATACCTATTACTGGAAGAAATCATAAAAAAATCTATTAAATAAGTGTTGCTTTAATTTAAAAATGAATGTACCTGCTATTATGTCTTTAATATCTTCTATAATAAAATCATCTTCCTACAGAATTTACTTTTATACTATTCCTCATTATGATCTATCTTTTTAAGCTTGCCACAAGAATATAAAGTGTCACTTTCACTATTATATTCTCAATTAGTGCTTTAATTTCCATAATATTTTTGTTACTTAGCTTAATATTTTTAAAAAGTGCATTCTCTGTAGTAAGGAAGTTTTGATACATGTAGACCTCCTTGTCTATTTTTTTTTTTTAATCATCCGCATTTAATCTCAGGGTAGACATAATAGACATAATATCAATTTGGCTGTTGAGAAATTTAATTCTGTATGACCTTGGAGAAGACTTAAGTGTCTGAGTTTCACTATTTGTAAAATGAGGGGTATGACTAGATAATTACTAAGATACCTCAAGCTATAAAATGGCATAAAGCTCTTTGCAGCTAATTTTCTGGCTCCCTTGATAGTATTCAACAGTTTCTGTATTAAGAGCATGCCAAAACATCACAGTCAATCAGAAAGAAAATGGGCCAAAGAAAAAACTCATGGCTTCATTCCATGGTTACCCTTGCCATCTGGAAACATTAACTTCCTCAGGGATATGAATCCCAAGAAAGGAAGAAGAAAAGCTGAAATATTTCTACCAGATCCATCTTGTGTACCTACTCAGATATGACATTTGATTGGTAAGAGTTACTATCCCATTAGAAAGGATTTAATAAATCTGAATTTGGGTCTTAGCTCTGTCACCACTGATTCACTGAGTGACCTCAGGCAACTTATTAACTTCTATGAGTTTCTCTTATTTCGTCTGTCAAATGATGAGTGTGCACTAGATTATAATTTCCAAAATGGGACCCTCAGATCCCAAGTCAGAACCACTATTGTGCTTATTAAGAAAGGTTGTATTTACAGTCCATATTAGAGTATTTGTTGGTTAAGCTTAGGAATCTTCATTTTTAGCAAACTTCTGAAAAGTATCTTTTGTGCACTAAAGATGATAAACACTGAGATAAATTATTTATAAAGTTCCTTCCCAATCCTAGTATATTAGGTTCAGTTCATTGAATGATATTTGGTGTAAAGCGGCCTTTTTTAATGTGTCACCAGCTTGGTAGTTAGCATATAAAATGCAGCCTGTAATTAAATTAAATGGACTGGCTGTTTTTGACAACAGGTAAACATGTCCATTACCATTTTAATTCTTTTAAAAAATTATCTGGACACTGATAGATGTAGATGCAGCAATAACTCTGAAAAATAAAGGAGAGAGCAGGAGAAATGGAACAAAAGAGAATAGAAATAAATTCATTTATATTGTATACAATGGTCATGTTAGATGATCACAATAGTTACATAAGGGAGATCTTTTAATACCATCCCAATAGGTAAGGCAAATATAGATGTGGGAGAATTCAACTCTGGTTTCAGAGTCTTTATATCTTCTACTATATTGTGTCCACTCAGAAAGGAAAGGGATAGCAATTGAGCCATTTAGTGTCAGGTTAAAAAGAAGGTCAAAAAGCTAGATGATTTTAAAGACTGGCAACATGCTCAACCTACTACATGTAAGTAGGTAATTCTTTTGTTAAATTTAAAGAAAGATTATTATATCTTTCTCTTGAGAAAGAAACAAAGTAGTTAAAAGTTACTGGCCAGACATCTAGTTGATTACTGAGTTCTTTTTCCTTTCAGAGTTTTTTGATAGTGATCTTTCTATATTTATTTGTTGTATAAATAAGTTGTTTCAGCTGTGTAGATAATAAGTAGATTTGGGTGGCTTAAATACAAGAAAATAAATTACCTGCTTTCAGAAGACAGCTCTAATTTTATACTATTTACAGAGAACTTCAGTTTAGCTTGAGTAGTATAAAATTCTACCTACCCGTCTCTGTGGTACTGACCTAAAACAGGCCACCACTACCAAAATTTTAAAAGTGGTGTCAAGTACACTTAACTCTGTACATGCACCTTATTTAGAGAGAAAATAGAATAATAACAGTTATGAAACGGTGCTGATATAATGAGTAAAGGTTTTATGCCTATAAATACAAATATACATGTAGAAATAGATCAGAAAGATAGACCAAGAACCATATAAATACATTAGTAGAATGCCTGGCTATTTGTAATAAACTTATAAAGATTACCAATCCCTTCTTTTATCGCTTAAAAATTAACCTAATAATTCCATTTAATTTATTTGTTAAATGTTTGTGATTATTTAAAAGCAATTACATTGGCTTTGTAGTTGATGTATAGTAGGACACTCAACCTCTAATCCTATGAAGCTGTTTTTTGAAGTACATTTTAAAATTATATACAATAGCCCCTTTTTACCTCCCATTTAAAATAATTCAATAATAATAATCACTATAATACATTTATACAAACACAAATAGCATTTGTGATTTGTGGCAATGTAAATCAGTATATTTTGGAAGGTAATTTAGGAATGCATGTCAAAGACGAAGAAAAAATGTTTGATCATTTGATGCAAGTAATCCCAGTCATTGAGATCTAGTCCAAAGAAGTACATGAAGATTAAAAGAATAAAATTTACAAATATATTCATTGTGTGAATATTCAGGAAATTATCTTAAAAACTGAAAGACTGAGTATATAAAAATAGAATAATAGGTTGCCATTAAAATATGAAACCAGCTACACAGAAATGTATATATAAATTTAATGTTAAATTTAACAGTTTTATGTATGCTCTAAAATGATAATAGGTATGTATATCATATGCCTAAAATTGAATGAGAACATAGAAGAACCAACTCACCACAAATACTATCACTTTCATCTAATCCATCCCCACAATCATCCTCTCCATCACAGATCCAATGTTTAGATATGCATTTTTGTGCAGAACAAGCAAATTGGTTCCAAGAACAAGAAGAATCTAGAAGACAAAAGTGTTTGCTTTAGGTGCAAAAGAAAAAAAAAAATCATTTGAGACCATCTTAGGATAGGTCAGACAGTGAGAAAGTCCTTCCTTAGACTTTGCTAAAATAAATTGTTCTATAATAAAACAACCCAAATTCCTCTTCTCTATGACAGCTCTATAAAATTTTGACAACAGCCTGTGTATTCCCTCTCAGGGTCCAGGTTATGTAACATTTTTCTTCCTACAGAATTCTCATAGGGCTTGACTTTGAGCTACTCATTATACTAGCCACTCTCCCCTAAGTGTTTTCAAGGCTGTCATTTAAAAACAAAACAAACAAACAAAAAAAAAAAACCCACAATATCTGGTGCACAGATGAAAAACAAATGTTCCAAGTGTGGTCTGGTCATCTTTTCTAAATCTTAATTTACTTTTGAACAACTAGAGAAAAAAAATGCAGACTAGGTAAGATTATAATATGATATATTCACTAGCATATATATTTGTTTTTAGCGATGAGGTGATTAAAGGGATTTTATCTTGATGACAAGCCACCAGCTTCACAACCATATAGACTAAACACTTAAGAAGTTTTTACTTCTCTTGGGGACACATAAGTCTGATGAACAACAACTAAATTCATTGGCATGGTGGTTTGTATTTTATTACCACATTATACACTTATCATAGTGTATTCTCTTTAATTCCAAAGTCAAGTTTGTGATTGCTCTCTTCCACCTCCTGCCTGTCCCTCCACTCAGTATATCTATCACCAGGCAACATCCAAAAATAAAATCCTTCCAAATTCAAGCGTTCCAAAATGTAAATTATAAAAAAATAAACACTTCACTTTCAATCATAAAAACTATGTTAAAAATCTTGCATCTTTATTTAAAATATTCACCTAGATGACCTGTGATAAAGAGAGGAATGTGGAAAAACTGAAAACTGGAAAAAATGAAACTAACAAAAATACAAACATATAATGGCTTCCTGTCCAGAAACTAAGAATCTGCATAAACTATTTGTAAAATTCTCTGTTAATCCTGTTCACAATCTGGCTCTAATGTAAAGATATATAGCATCTTAATCAAACAAAATGCACCTTCATATTTCATGATGACATTTACTTTTAGAGGAGTTTGACATTTCATAGAAGATCCATTTTTAATCTTTTTTCTACTTTGTCTATTCACCATAGTGTATGTTATTTGTGTTAAATGAAAATATGAATATAGGTTTTGTTTTCCTGTAGGAAATTTCTTTGGCCTAGAAATCATAAAATCCATAAATTTTATAAAATAAATTATTAAAAATGCTGTCTTGACTTGCCAAGTAAGATGAAATATACACACACAGAAATTAGGAGGTAGTGGTAAAAGATGAAAGTTTGAGGACATACAAGTTTAAGTGCTATTTAAAGCTATACATGTAATTAATAGAAACATTTAGAATAATAATAGTCAATAACAGGTAGGGAGAATATAATGAGGAGTGTGAGCTAAATCCTTATTTTTCATTGCAGAAAGTAAACATATTAGGATTTCATTAATCAGAAAGAAAATGAAGGTATATCATTTAGACTGACAAAGATAACCAGTAACAAAAGCAGAAAAGGTTAAGAGAAATGACAAACACAGGAGAGTGTTACTCTCGATTACAAGTTCTTCTGTTCTATTTTAATTTGTACCATTTTGTGCTACTTAATAAAAATGAAAATTGTTAAAATCAATTAGCAATATTTTGTATAAAATCCCTATGTAAGAGAACATCAGCATATAAATAATAATATGGTACACAGAACAAAATGCAGTCTCACCACAATGGAATTCATCAAGTCCATCCTCACAATCTTTCTGACCATCACATATCCAGGTATTCAAAATGCATCTTCCACTAGGACAACCAAAATAATTTTCTTCACATTTGTGTTTGTTTTGAACTGTGATAAAATACAGAATGTAATGTCAAGTAATTTAGATTAATCTTAGACTTCCATACTACAGTATAGACAATAAAACAGTAATTCTCCTTGAACTGAAAGAAATAAAGAATGAGAAAACTTAAATAAAAAGGAGAGCTGACATTCTCTTCAAGAATGTCAAGGTCATGAAAACCAAGGAAAACTAAAAACAAAAACAAACAAACGAAAAAACCCACCAACCAACCAAACAAACAACAACAATGTGGCACAGAACAGAGGAGACTAGGAAGATATGATAATCAAATCTGATCCAAGATTGGATCCTGGATCTGAAAAAAGCATGAATAGAAAAACTTGTTAAAATCCAAATAATGTGGTATCCTATTAATAGAATTAAAATAAAATAACTAAGATAATTACAAAGTGAATTAGGTTAGGGCCAAATAAACATTTTTGGCAGAAAATATCTGTAATTCCATATTCATCTTCATAAAATTCCATATTCATATTCATAAAAATCAATAACATTGTAAAAACATTAGTGGATTTTTACTAAGAACATGTGGGCATGGTGTTCTTACTGTCCTATATTCTGAATACATTTTGACAAGGTTTATAGAAGCACTCTCTACTTCAAAAAAAAGAGACAACTTACAACAGAATCTCTAAAACTGTTGTACCTTACAGAAATAGCATGAGAATAATAAGTATTTGGATATAAAATTATTTTATAAATTACATATTTTTAGATTGGTGAGAATTATTATTATAACTTCCAAGACTGCATAAAAAATATTAGATTTTTCTCTACTGAATGTCATCAGTCCCCTTGCACCTTCAGGTTCCCAGTTTTGTAAACTATAGCCAATTTGGAAGCAAATCTTACAGCATATGTCCACTGTAATAATCCATGCACACTATAATAATCACACTATACAATCCATTATAAGTCTATTAAGATAACAATCCCATTTTATCTTTTCAAATGTCAACTTTGTAGATTGAAGATAAAAATAAAATTTTTCACAGAATTCACCATTAAACCAAAAAGTCCTGAGTGTGATTTGTGTCTTATTTTTCTTAGGACTAGCCTAGATACAAGCTAAAGTACTTAGACTGACCTATTACTGGCTTCCTATCTGGCTGTCAATCTATGTCATCAGTCTACATGAGCTCCCCCATCTTCCTTCCCCATTATAATCATAATTATTTATTAATGTTAGAAGTTAACTTTTAAAATAATTTATTAATATTAGAAATATATAAATATCACAAAGTTTTACATATGTATGTAATATGTTGTATATATAAGTGAGTTTAATGGGTATCTGTTATATGTTGTTTTCATATTAATTTTAAGAATTAACTACAGCTATAATGAGGTACATAACTGTTGTAGAAAAAACAATGGATTAAGAATCTTGACACCCAGGCTTTTTGAGTCTAAATCAATGTTACTATATTTCTTTTAAAATGTTTTATGTGACAAAAATAAAACGTGGAAGAGTTGTGGTGAGCCACAGTGACCAGTGCATATGTAAGCTCTCTACAGAAGCGGAAAAGTTCACCAGCTAGCCTTTCAAACCCAGAAGGAACAAAAATGGGATCATAGAATGTTACACATTGTTGAGCAAAAAAACAAACAAACAAACAAAAAAAGGAATCTGCTATTGCCCAATTAAGTGATAGATTATGAATTAAGAATATTGGTTCTTCAGAGTTGATTTGTGTATGTGTGCATTGCTGTATAATTTCTTAAAATATTTCAAAATATTATTTATATGTCAACTAAACGTGGAAAAATTGAGTGTAGCAGCAAGCTAAGGAGAGAGAGTTACAGTATGAGGACACATTTAATAGTTTCCTATAAAGCATACCTATTTCCAGTTAGAGTAATTTAACACCTTTACTTCCTGTATTAATTTTTTTTTTCTGAAATAGTTAGAAAGGAACAGGATCATGACTCCTTAATGGAATTCCTTCTGCTAAGAATACAGATGACACTTTCAGAGCTTATGTATATAAAGATGGTTAAAAGTCAGATATAAAAATACCTTTCCCATCCTAACTCAGTGATAATTGTCATTATCCATACTACTATGTTGAAAGATTGCAAAACTTCACCAAAAAGTCTAACATGACAATAAAAGCTGTATGGCATTGAGTAAAGCCAGTGGTGAGAAGCATTGTCTTTCTCCTTTAGTCCACGGATAGCTTTTTCTCAGTGTGTGACACTTTCATGGCAACTTTAGAAATCATGCATTTTAAGACTTAATCACCAACTCTAAGAGGATTACTCATGAACTGAACACTAAAAGGAAACAGATCCAAATACAGAACAGATCTCTTGAGTATCATTTCACAACTCATTAAAAAAGATCAAGGGACAAGTTTGGAATGGAATGATTACTTGTAATTTAGTCTACATTATTTAAATTTTAATCCTCATCACTGGATATCAAGACTAAAACTTAATAAATTTATTTTATACAATGAACCTCTAAATCTCAAGGCAAAGTTTTTTTTTTGTTGTTGTTGTTGTTTTTAGTTTTTTTTCTTTCTAGGATTACCTGGGCATTTTAATTCATCTGAGTAGTCCCCACAGTCATTAGACCCGTCACATATCCAGCTTGGCAGGACACACAGTGAGGTCGAATTACATCTTATAAACCCTGTGGTTTTCACTCCAAGTTTATAGAAATGTGTACAGTCTGTATTATCTACAAAGAGGTAAACAGAGAAATGAAAAATACCTCATCTGCAAAGATTACAAGCCTTCTATGCAGGTCATAGAAACAAGCAAAGTTAACCTCATTTGAAGAGTAAGAATGCAATTATCCTACACAACAGGGGTTAATTACATATCAATTCTGGACAAGGTTCAGTGGAACACCGGGCAGTATTAGATGGAATGCCAAAGGTACCCAGTGATGAACAAACAAAAGGTAGTGGATTATCTTACTGCAGTTCTTTTCATCTGAAGCGTCTGTACAATCTATGTTCTGGTTGCATCGTGCTGATCTTGGAATGCATGTCCCGTCAGCACAACGGAATTCAACAGCAGCACAGGTGGAAACTGGAAAAACAGGTAAATAAATAAATGGATAGATGAGACCAAAGTGACTCCTCGTTCTAACATCTTCAGTACCAACAGTCCCTGACATACTGTGATTTGACACAGTTTTCTAACTTTGAGGTAGTGGGAAAGCCATATGTTTCAGTGAAACCTGTGCTTCAGATTTTGAATTTTGATCTTTCCCTGGGCTAGAGATATGCAGCAAGATACTCCCTTTTGATGCTGGTCAGCAACAGTGAACCACGGCCCCCAGTCAGCCACTGTGATCATGAGAGTAAACAATCAACACCGTTCTATACCCAGACGCCATTCTGCTTCTCACTTTCAGTACAGTAGTCACTAAATTACATGATATACATGATACTGTATTATAAAATGGGCTTTGTGTTAGATAATTTTGCCCAACTATAGCTTAAGGTAGTGTTCTGAGCACATTTAAGATAAGCTAGTCTACCTATAACATTTGGTAGGTTAGGTGTAGTAAATGCATTTTCGACTTCGAGTATTTTCAACATAGGATGGGTTTACCAGAACATACGTGCACTGTAAGTTGAGGAAGATCTATATTTTAACTAATTCATGTAATTTTGTTTGGTTTTGTCTTTTTAATTCTGGGAAGTCAAACTTGACCCATGGCTTCCACCCACACCCCCAGGCTTGGGTCAGATGCCTCATATGTCTTCCCCTGTTGAGGTACTTACAATACTTTACTGAAATTGCTTGTGTATATATCCACTCCCCCACTAAGTTATAAGCTCCATGAAAGCAGGGATTGTGCATGGTTCCCATCATAGTATCAGTGTAGCACTAAGCCAATGTACTAAAACATCAAGTGTTGCTGAAAATTCTTTCTCCTTCTAAGTTCCAAAGTATATGGTTATAGCACTAAGCCTATGTCTGATGGAAGAAGTATGGGGAAATCCCAAACTGGTTACAAGTAAGTGAAACATTCCTTCTGTCAGAAACAGAAACTGAGATGGAGAAACTGCTGAACATTTGCTTTATTACTCAGAGGAAATAGCTCAACCATGCTAGGAAGTCTTCCATCCTATGTTATACTCCTTTACACGGCCATATCACTTACATTTGGTATAGGAAAGATGACTACCTCATGCCAAGAAACATAAATGCACTATGACTTGTCTCTATTGTTAGAAAGTCTGACTTTCCAATTCCCTGCTATGCTTAGATGAAAATCAGTTTCAATATGCTACTGTCATTATATATACCTTATACAGAATAGCTTATGCTTAATCATATATTCATTTCTACTTTGCTCACACATTCATTACCATATAATGGTTTCCAGCAATATGTTGTGAACAGGTGCATGTCATGCTATGTACATTAGATTAACTTAGGTGAGATTTTTATTCCAAATTCAAATTTTCACAGGTTGATTATGTAAATGTACAACCTGAAGGGCTCTTTGACTATGCTACTTTTACTAGTGTTGATATTTTAAAGAGCCTATTTATTTATAAATAGAAATTATATCAGTTGTAAATAGTTAAAATGCTACCGTAAGATATGCAAATTTTACTCAAGGGTGTATATGTCATTTGTATTTCATAATGCACTGTTCTTATTATATTTAATTGTATCTTGCAATTGTATCCTTATTTGTGCTTAAATGATGATTAGAATAAATGTTTTATTTACAATTTGCAATTATAATTGCTTTAGTGTTTTCTTCATTAAAAATAACATCTTATCATATGAAACAGATAATGCTATTATGAGTAGAGATAAATACACTGTTCCAAACAGGAAAAAGAAATATTCTTCTTTTATGTCTAAAAAGCAAAATCTCTCCCATATACCTTTCTATTACATTTTACATTCAATATTTTTTCAATAGAAACAGTAAATGGAATACATAACATAGAAAGTAATCATGACAAGCATTTATATTTTGTTTCTTACTTTGCTGTCTGTCAGCAGTCTCTTATTAAGAAGTTGTGTTTCCACATGATTCCTTATAATCCCTTTATTTAGAAGACAGGATTCATTTCTCTGTGAAACAACATCCTAGATAGTGGTAACGTCCTCTAGATAGTGGTAATGTCATAATACCCTAGAGTTTCCATCTTACACGCACAGAAGTTAAGGGTACCAGAAGAATTCCAACTGGAACAATCACAGTTCACCACATTATCTCCATCTCTCCCCAAACGTCCACAGAGCAGCTTCTGTGTACATTGTAGGGAGTCCATCTGAGTGGAGATTGGTGGCAGATAGGATGAAGAGGCAAATAATGACATCACGACATGAGGATAGCATCTTACATAGCTATGAGGGCTGAAGATTCAGCAGTACTGCAGTAATGGAATTTCAAAAACTATACTGGGGCTCTCAGGTGAAAGTCAACATAAAGAATACCTTGTGAAAAGAGCAGAGATGTGGAGCAAGTGGAACCTGGTTTTAGATGGAAGTCTGAGAAGAAGAAAGAAAGGAGAAGAACTCTGACTAGATGAAAAGAAATGGGAACTCTGAAGTTGAAATGAATGGCTAGGAGATAATATTTAAAAGAAAGACATGGAGAAAATGATGAGGTAGGGGTTAGAAGCACTAGGTAGAGAGCAGAATATTTGCAGGATGTGTTTTCTCCCGTGTTCCAATGAAAAATTGGGCAAATGAATCTTGGTGAGGAGGACAGCCAGGCCTATTAGAGTATAGGCAATGTGCAAATAGGAAGACGATCCTTTTAGTTCAAATACTCTCTTCACAGGGTCCCTGACTTGGTATAAAATTTGAGACCCACCAGAGGGTTAAGTAGTGTGCTAAGACGTACTGGGATTGGACATACTAAGTGGTTGCAGAATTTTGCATATGGCAGGGGCAAGATGGTTGTGGGGATTAACATCTCCAGCAACTATAAGTAAGAAAGCAGAGGAGGATGGGAGAGATCCAAGGGAATGCAGGAACTTTATTAAATAGTTAAGCAAATATCTATTTTGCCAAAACCTCTTCCTCTGTGTTCCTTCAACTATATTTCCTCCTACTTTGTTTGGTCAATCAAGTATTGAAATTTGTTTCACCCTTAGGGTGATTTTTGAGAAAGAAATATGTTGGAATCTCTAATTTGTCAAGTGAACATGAAAGCTTTCTGACAATTTTTCCTCAGGCTAAAAGTCCTAAAAGAGAGAAAAGAAAATAATGTAGTCCAAATAAAGATAAGCCAAGTGAGAAATACTAGACTTTTCCCTCCAGATAGTCCAAAAGTAAAGTAAGCCTACAAAATGTGAGTGAAAACATACCGCAGCCACCCCAGGAATAGCAATGAGATACTACAAAGGAAGATCTGACAGGGATTGTGGATCAAAGTAGCACTAAGAAAAAAAGTAAAACCATTCTTCCACTCACATGCTTTCTTAATTTTTACTATTTCATCCACTTTTTTTTATCCCATGTCAGTTCAAATATTTAATGAGATAGGAAGGATATAACATTGATTGGTCTTTCTGTGGTTTTCAGAACATTTCTTATGAATATCTTAAGTCTATGTTTTCTCTTCCAACTTCCATGCCCAGCCTGCAGCACAGGGCAGCTGACATGGGAAAAAAAAAAAAAAAAAGGTTGGGGTTGGGGGAGAAAGAAAGAAAACATTAAATTTGCTCTCTTCTTGCTCTCTTCTGTTTACTTTCAAACCACATCTTTTCTTTAATTTACTGCTTAGGCTCTAAGGGTATGCAAACCCAGAGGAATGGTGATCTCATCTATAAGAATGTTTATCCTTTTCCCTTAGCTTATTGTTTATGGAATCTTCAAAGTGTTGCTATGAACATGAGAAAGAAAGAAAGAAAGAAAAAAAAAAAAAAACAAAACTAACATCAGTTTCCTTCCCATCAGGTAGTCTTAGAACTACTTAGCTTTTTAGTCACCTAAAGGTGTCCAGGTGACCAAGGCAAACTCATATACTACCCAAGGAGAGTAATTATTAGACCCACCTCAATAGGAAGAGAAGGAGGGATTTCGTGTATTCTCCCCCACTGATTCACCCAGCCTCTCATACACGAGAAGATATCAGAGTGACAAACTTTCTGAACAACTCCTCAGGTTACCCACCTCCACCCCGCCAGATAGCCTGGTATGTAACGCTCTGGGGCACTAATAAAAGATTTACAAGAATTTAGGGTTTTGCTTCCCTTCAAAAGGAGAAGAAACCAAAACTGATTCCTTGGAACATCCATTTCCATTCTTCCCTGTGGGATAAGAATAATGATACTATTAGTTACTATGAACAGCTAAACTAAAGAAATAAAAGTGTAACAGTATTTCAAAAAATTTACAGATGATTCCACCATCGCCTTTCTCCATAGCCTATCAAACTCTCTCTATACATTGACTTTTTATTGTCCTAATTTAAAATCTTCACGTCTTACTTAATTTACACTTAAAAAAATAATAGGTGGTGTGTGTGTGTGCACATGTGTGCCCACATGTGTGCATGCATATATACAACAAAATACTGCACACTTATGTTGCCCCGATGTTAGAAACAGAGAAGTATCTAGAAGGAAAGATGCGGAGCAAGAACTCCTTTTCCATTGTTCCTGAGCCCCTCCATCCTCCTTCTCAAACTTCATCATCTTTTAAGTACTGTAAGGTTCCATTTGTTGGATAAATACACATCTGAATTATAAGACAGACTGGCTTATGGGATATGGACCCAGAGAAGTCTTTCCCCTAGCATGTGAAATGTGACTTACAAAGATACCATGTAACCACACTTAACATGAAAGAAAAATCAAATCCAAAACATACAACTGTAATAAGTAAACTCTTATCTAAAAACCTACCCAATTGTTTATCCCAAAGGAGCTAGTCCACTTACTTAAATCTATTCATTTCTAGAAATAAGGTGTATGTTTGAGTTCCCATAAGTGCTTTTAGTTTCAAATGTCCTATATTATATGGGAAGAACTTCAAGGCCAAAGTTTTTGTTGTTGTTGCTTTTAAAGTATGCAATTATTATGATTTTTATACTATTATTATCACAAAAGAAAAGTTTTAACAGAAACTTGATTCACAAATAGAGTAGTTCTTGCCCAAGTATATGGCTAAGATAGCTATAACACAGAAATCAAGAGTTTAGCCTAAGAAAGGGGAAATAATGTTTTGAGTTATTTTCATTGTTATTCAGCAGCTGGAATTGATGATATTAATCAGAATAAAACCGATCTATATTTTTGGAAGACTTATGGCTTCTCCAGAAACATAAGAATTTAATATACACCTACCAGGTAGTAGGTGCTGTATTTCATAAAACCAAACTCACTGACCAATTTATTTACCACCTTTGAAATTTTTTTTTCATTTTTTCAAGAAAATCCACAGTAACTTATTAACTTCCCATGGTCCCTTTTATGACTTTTGTCTTAAAATCTACTTTCTGTGTCTTTTGTTCAGTTCCTTCACATTCTAGCTTGATATTTTTATCTTTATCCTAGTTTAATATCTTTATTATATTCTCCTTTCCTGCTTGCAAATAACTGATAAAACATGTACTTTTGGGGGGTCTACTTCTAGTTTGCTTTCCTCCTTTCTTCCAAATACTTATCCACTTTTCTCTACTTATTCCCAGTATCTTACTATATTTTATCATTCTTTTATCTTCTATAGGTAATATGAAATAACAGCTGATTTAAAATCTGCACAAGTATTTGGCTCTTCCTAAACTAGTGTCAGCCTTAGATAGTAAGCTACTCAAGTGTTTGGCTAACGTCTTACAGTCTAAGGTGGCCGAGTTACTTCTGAGCCCTCTTCTAGCTCCAAAATGGTCTGTGTACATTCTGTCCTCTTCCACAAATTTGCATCACCTTCTCCTGCCATCTGTACTTCACTATTTACTTTACCATCAGTCTTTTCTAAAAATAGACTTATTCCCTCTATTTACTTCGCTATCCATTTTCTGTACCAACTCAAGGAGATCTGGCTTTTCTTTACCCTTCCACTGAATTGACTTTCATGAAGGTAACAAAGAGATTATCTCCTATTTTCCAAATTCAAGGACTGCCTACTCTATACCGGCCTTCTTGCCTTCCCTTAACACATTAAAATGCTAACTGATCCTCCCTTCTTAATAATAATAATAATAATAATAATGCCTTATGAAGATCTTTCCATTAGTCCTGTGATTCACTTCTCCTTTTCTTATATTATTAATGTCTTTAATCTTTTATTTCAGAAGGTAATTCTGATGTACTCCCCTACAACTATTATTCTTACCTCCTCTGAGCTTTCTCTCTGTATTAAGTCCAAAATTAACACTTCTATTCTAAATCTACCACCAGATCTCTATCTATCTAAATGTCTCTGGGACATTTCCATCTGAATGTCTACAGGTGCTCTACTGTCAGAATGCAAACCATCTTTATTATCATATCCCTGATCCCACATGAATAAAAGTCCTAAAAAAATAAATTTAAGAATTAATGAAAGACAAATAATAATGTAAAAAGAGGGGGAAGAGTGCACGAAACTTGTCTATTCTTTTCCATGTTTTCTCTATCTTTATTACACAAGAAGATCTGTTAAGCCACCTTTCAAAATTCTGTTGTATCTGTCTCTCTTCTTTTTATTCTTAGCTTTGGCTGCTTTGATAGCCTCCTGTTTTACCTTTCTCATCTCAGCATTATAGTTTTCATTTGCACATGCATAGTGCCCCCCCCAGTTTTTTGAAATGTAAATTTGATTGTATTGGGTTTCTTTTAGACCTTTGGTAGGTAACTTTTTGGTGAGTACAAGGTAAAGTTCATGTTCCTTAAAATGGCATCAAAAAACACCTTCAAGTCCTATCTCCTTCCTTTCACTTGCCTCACTTGCAAGTGAACCACTTGCCAATATGCAATCTGGCTCTAAACAAATCAAAGTATTTGCAGCTTTCGATGTTAGTCTCTCTACTTGGAATCACCTTCTATTTTAATCATTCTACCTTATTTATATTTTATTCCAACCCTCCCCTCAAAAGTTATGTTTTTATATCTGCAATCATAAAACGTGATATACACCTTCATCTCTTTAACTATTTTTATTTGGAGTTTGAACTTCATAAGGGCAGGCAGAGGACTTATTAATTTTATGTCTCATCCTTAATGCATTTTACCCAATGGAATATGTTGGGGAATGAAAATTTTTAAAGGAAATTGATTCAGAAAAATCTGTCTGGGGGCACTTGGCTGGCTCAATCGGTTAAGTATCTGCCTTTGGTTCAGGTCAGGATCTCAGGGTTCTGGGATCAAGACCAACAGCAGCAGCAGTAGCAGCAGGCTCCCTGCTCAGCAGGAAGTCTGCCTCTTCATCTCCCACTGCCCTTTCCCCTACTCATTCTTTCTCTCTCTTTAATAAGGAAATAAAATCTAGGAAAAGAAGAGAAAAGAAAAGAAAAATCTGTTGCATCCAGATTTTAAGAGTCCTTAAATGTCAGACTAAAAAACGTGTTGTTTATTCTGCAAATATAAAGACTCCATTTGTAATTCTTTATCAGGGCCATAATAAAAACAAAAAAACAAAAACAAAAACAAACAAACAAAAAACAAAGTGAATGCTTACATAGTATTTTTTATATGCCAAGTTCTGTTCTGATTTTATTTAATATTAATGTACTCATTTAATGATTGCGTCTTTTCTTACAGCTTGAGAAATTGAGGCACAGAGTGGTTAGATATTTTACCCAAAGACACAGAGACAGCATTGGGGTCGAGGTTCTAACCTAAGTCATCTGGCTTGCTGCTTGGTGTCAGTACGCACTCAGAACACATTTAGTCAAACATTACAGTGTGACTACAACTTGGTGATTAACTAGAAAGAATAGAGGCAGGGAGACCAGTTAAAAGACTATTCTGTTTATCTAGTCTCAAGGCAGACTGAAAGGGAAGATATTTCAAAGAACTGGATGATTTACTGATACATGGACTTATGGATTATAAAATGTAATAGAAAGAGGAATCAAGGATAACACCAAGGTTTCCTGTCCAATTGTTAGGAAAAGAATGAGGTCATGCAAAAAGCAGAGAACTGAGAAGTGAGGGAGAGCATTTTTGGAGCAGTACATTCACTGTTCCATATTCTGGTACAAATGTCCAATAAACACGGCAGTCGCACTGAAGAGGTGAGAAATGACAAGAGTTTTGAAGTGAGCAAAGGGACAGAAACAGAATGGAGATTGTACTCATAATTTCAACACACTAAAATAACTCCCCTCCAACAGCAATTAACAAAGTGTGCTCTATCGGTCCTGGCCGGGGCCATATACCAAAAGGGTGAAACTGTGATGCTCTCAGGAATACACTATGGAAAATATTCAGGAAACACTTTGCATAATATTCCTAGGCTGATGCCGCATACATTTACCTTTACAGTCCAATTCATCAGAATTGTCCCCACAGTCATTTTCACCGTCACATAACTTGCTGTGAGGAACGCAACGACGGTTGTAGCAGGGTCTGAAACCTCGTCGACAGCTTCTGTTTTCTTATAAAGAAAAATAGAAACATCGCTGGAGGTCTTACAGAGACATTTTTTACAAAAAAGAAAATCACAGATGAGTTCTCATTCCATAATGATGGGATCGTAGATCTACAAAAGCAGCACTGCGCGTTATCAAAGCTCTGGATTAGAATATTCATGCATTATCAAGGAATTCATTCATGAAAGACCATTTAACTAAGTGCTTTAACTTGAGTGATTCCTTCTTGGAGATCTGTTCAAATTATACCCACGTTATCATTTCTGATGTTTGTGTGTCAGTACAGAAGTAAACATATATTCAACTCTCAAGAAATAAGTCTCTACCTTAATAGTCACAAAGACACTCAACACCTACCTCCCATCTCCTTTGCATTTCATAAGGCTTTTATAACAAGAAAAAAAAAATAGTGGCAAAATATGTATTCCTGAACCAGTGAATCAGAGGCTTACCTAATATCCTAAATTTCTCTTAAGCATCATCTAAAAATTCCTGATTTCCGAAGGAGAAGAATAATTACCTTCTGAATTCTGTTTACCTTAAAGAGAATCTCCTGACACTTTCTGATTTCAGGCAGAAGGTGCTAGCTGTCGTTTACTGAACACCAATTTTGTGCCTGGCTCTATAATATGGAGCAAATGTAAACATACATCTGTTTATTTAGTGCTGTAAGCCAATATTCAAACTAAGTTTGTTTTGTAGGGAAAAACTAAAATATGGAGAAGTACCCTTGCTCATACTAGTCATACACTAGTGGGTTTAGGAATGAAGATTTAACTTTGGGTGTGATTACAAAGCCTAGAATCTATACCTATGGTTGTCAAACTATAGCCCACAGGCCAAATGCAGCCTAGTAGCCCATTTTTGTATAGCTCTGACACTAAGAATGGTTTTTATATTCTAAAATAGTTGCAAAACAAATTATTTTAAATAAAGGATATTTCATAGAGAGCATTTTTGACCCACAAAACCTAAAATACTTAACTAGCTAGCCCTTTGCAGAAAATGATTGCCAACCCCTGTTCACGTCACTATTATCTTGCTTCTCAGAAGGTAAAAATAATGTGAAATATATTCCCAAGACAATTCATAATAAATGCAAATTTTCAAGCTGATTATTATTACATTTTTATATCCTTTAATATTTTCATAGCACATAGGACATAACCACTCAAATGAATACGTCATTTGAGGTAAATTCACTAAAGTTTTAGTTACAGATCAATTATGGGCAGATTACATCTGACTATGATTTTAACTGAAAATCTGTGATCCTGTAACAAAATGAGTGAGAGGACTGCCTGTGAATTTCCCAAACTCTTCCCTCCTCTTATTTTAATCATTTTTGATTATTTAGGTATAATTATTATCTAATCGAGCAAAGGAGGAAAAGTACAAACCAAATATAGCAATTTCATGTACAGATTCCTGAATTTTACAGAGCATACAATACCAATACTCTAATACTATAGTACAAAAATAAATCATACCAATTTTAGAAATAATCTGGAACAATTCTACAGTAACTATTAATCATTACACATATCCAACATTCCAGAAAAAATATTGTTGTGATGAAGGCTAATATCAGTGGCTTACTGGGCTCGAAAAGCCAATCTCTACTCCCCTGAGAGAGTGAAAGTTTGACTATCACTTAATGTTATCACTTAGTGTCACCTACAGAGGCATAGCTAGAGGAATTCATGCTTGATGAGGAGGATGGCTAATGCCATCAGCCTTTGAACCCAAAGACACTAACCCTAAGCCAATCCTGGAGACAAGAATAGGGACAACACTTTGATATCAACTCAACAACATGCTATGATTGACTGATAGAAGACTTTTGTGCAGGGTAAACTTACAATATACACCAATGACTAATAATTCTGACTTACATTTTTAAAGAATGTAAACCTAAAACCTATCACTTCATGATGAGTAAGACAGCTTAAATAAAGGCCCCTGTTGTATTTAAACTTGCACTTTGTAGATGGAAAGCCATGAGAAAGCTAATGGGGAAACCCCAAGAGCCGTGGGTCCTAAATAGGACATAGGGAGTCCCATTTAAACAAGAACAGAAGGCCAAAATCAATTACCTTAGACCTACATGGTAATGAGCTACATTAAGGAAATCATACATGTGAGCTAAATGGAGACAATCAAGCTCAAAACTATGAAAATAGTTCCAAACTTCTCTCTGAAGTGAGGACAAGCATCATATATGAGCCACTTACCACAGTAGAGCAGTTTTTCATCTGACTTATCCTTACAGTGAGGCACGCCATCACAGGTGAGCTCATAGTCAATACACTCTCCGTTTCCACACTCAAACTCTGAATACATGTTGCAAGATGAATTTTTAGCTGAAAGGGAAAAAAAGTCCATGTTTTGATTCAATAACAAACATTTCTGGTACCATAACATCTCTTTCCCTTAATCTTCATTTTTTTTTTCTACCTATTTGTATATTGGGGTAATTATTTTGTGACTGTATATGTGTGGAAAGAAGGATGGGCTTTGGGGGAGTATATTTATGCATCTTAGCATAGCCTTCTACCTTAAAAATAAATACTGAAAAAGAGCCAATTAAAGGAGCCCT
Organism: Neogale vison; assembly: GCF_020171115.1. Classification (NCBI taxonomy): domain Eukaryota; kingdom Metazoa; phylum Chordata; class Mammalia; order Carnivora; family Mustelidae; genus Neogale; species Neogale vison. The sequence continues at coordinate 90,688,804 of NC_058093.1, read as the reverse complement.
GTACATATGGAGAGAGGATTATTTTATGTGCGTATTTTCTTATTAGAAACTATATTCTTCAACACATTGGAATTTTCCAGGACACAGAGTTCTTAGTTTTCTTTCTTTCTTCTTCTTCTTCTTCTTCTTCTTTTTTTGAGTATAGTTGATGCAGGTGTGGAATTCTCATTTTTTAATGCTTGCCTTGATTTGTCTCATCTAAATCTTCCTCCAGCTGATCTTCCTCCCCAACTCCCTTTTAAAGAAGTCTCTGTAGGAGTTTTCATTGTTCAGAAGTACTGGAATTGCTAAAAGTATCCTCATCAGCCTCTTGTTAAAGATGGTGAGAGGTATTGGAGGCGGGATGGCACACGGGGCAAGCGACTGCTCTTTGAGATGCAGAGGAAACTGTGGGTTGAACTGGGGGAGGCTGAGCACCTGAAAAGCATGTGTAAGAGAAGCTTATGGGCTCCAGATGACCACTGCCATATGTCCCATTTCTAAATCTCAAGATTTTCTTAAGAAATTAAAAGTCTGAGTTTTTTTTTTAATTTTTTTTCTAATTTATTTATTTTATTTATTTTATTTATTTTTCTAATTTATTTATTTTATTTATTTATTTTCAGAAAAACAGTATTCATTATTTTTTCACCACACCCAGTGCTCCATGCAAGCATCTATATGTGCCCTCTATAATACCCACCACCTGGTACCCCAACCTCCCACCCCCCCGCCACTTCAAACCCCTCAGATTGTTTTTCAGAGTCCATAGTCTCTCATGGTTCACCTCCCCTTCCAATTTACCCAAAAGCACATACCCTCCCCAATGTCCATAACCCTACCCCCCTTCTCCCAACCCCCATCCCCCCAGCAACCCACAGTTTGTTTCGTGAGATTAAGAGTCACTTATGGTTTGTAAAAGTCTGAGTTTTTATATGACTTGTCCAATCTCTGAGACCAGACTAATAGCAACAAAGTACAAACAAACAAAAACCATCTTTCTACAGCTAGGTTTCATCCCTGGAATCCCAGTATGTGACCCTTGTTTTAGAAAGATCTCTCCTGGGGAAAATGGACCTATTTTTATTCTGAAGCAATAGATTTACCAATAGTCATTTGGAATGCAATTCTGTTCCTGCATTATACGTTGTTTGCTTGCTTGTACTCACTCCATTGCTCACTGAATAACTGTACAACGAAATCCAGTCATACTAATTATATTGTAGATAATTGGAATTCATTTATCTCTACTAATGCAGAAAACAAAGCTTAATTTTATAATTTACTATCAATTTCTTTTCAAAGTTGTATTTTAGAAATATTCAATTACATGGCTACTAATACTACTTGAAGTTTCCAGTGTTTTATTTCTTTATTGTTCCTAAAATTTATCTCATTTTTACAGGTTATCTATTTATCTATGACTTCTAACTGAACTCTTTCAATGTTCATTTTTTTCTTCACTTTCCAAAACAAAATTTTTTTTCTTGGTGCAGACTAAATTTGGTAGGGTAGTCATTTTAGAGAAAGTAACAAAGAATTTAAAAGTCTAAAAATATCATTAACTTCAAAGGAACAAGTGTTAAGAAGGGTACTGACATTACTGCACATGATCACATTCAAGCATGAACTGAACAAAATTCACTTACTGAGAGGCTACTGACTTTCCCCAACTTACTGTCTACTTGAAGCATATCTTGTTTAACTTCTCACTTCTAAGGAAAACTGTTATGATTGAAAATGCAAATTTTGCTTTTATAATCATTATGCCTTTGAGGGAAAATACAACAAAAATGTTCTTATTATGTAAAATCAAACCTTATATAAGCACAATTCTTGCTTAGGTATGTTCAATTGAAATAGCATTGAGTATTTTATGTTTCTTTGCAGAAACAAAAATGTGGTTCAGCTGTCCTCTAATTCTCTTACAAGGTAATTACTTCAATTATATTTGTTATTCTTATTTCTAGTGTAGATGTTGATAAGGTTAGGAACGTTGTGTAAAATGGAATTGCCTCATCTTTCTGTCAAGTTATGACAACACATGCTTTTCCCTCTGCTGTCCTGAGGGAGGTGTTAATAAATGGCCTTTCACCCCTTCAACACTGCCATTAACATTCATGAACTGCTCTGGATGAACTAATTCAGATGTGGACATAGATATGCCAGAAACATCCTCATTTCCCAAAGATGGATTTGACAAGAAGTCACTCTCCAGCCTCTCGGCTGGACCACAGGATTTCAATATGAATGCACCATGGATACAGGACGCTTCTATAAAGGTCTGTCTGCTCTGAGGAATCCAATATCACTCTATAGTTGCATGCGGATACAACTGTGCTTGTTTAAAAGATAGTTTTCTTTCTGATTCATTCCCTCTCATCAATAGAGAGAAACAGGTGGCTTAGTAGGGACAGATGTATCTAATCTATTTTGGAGCAAGGACAGGCATCCACTGTATACAAATAAGCCTTGCTGTTTTGACTGAAGGCATTGCTTTTCTACTGGCCTGGAGTGACCTGTGAAAGAAACATGAGTGATTCTGATGCATGACTAACACTCCAGGCTTACAGATGGCATCCGATCCAGACCATTACAGCTGAAACCACAAAAGCAAACTGAAAGAGAGAGTTTAAACAATTGCCTGAGCAATGCAAGGAAGTGTTAGGTTACTAGGAAATACGGGAATTTGTGGCCCGAATTATTAAAATTGGCTGTCTTCATTTAAAGTTCACTGACCAATTGCATCACTCCCTTATTTGCTTTGGCACAGTCTTAAATAGGAGTCTTTTACTTCTATCACTAAGAGGTGCCCCTTGGATTGTGGTACCAATTCACAAAGCAAAAAGATATGTGTATATTCTTATCTTAGGTGCAATTGCTTTTAAGGTAAAGAAAATGATATTAAAGTGCTTATATTAGAGTACACAACAGATAAAACAGATCTTCCTGGTAAATAAAGACCAAAAGAATACTGAAGATAAACAAGGAATATACTTCTACCATCTTGACACTTATTTTTATAATGTATACATACTCAGCTCTGTTGATTTTCTAAAATGAAGATATAAGATGAGGATAGAGAGAAGAGGGAAAAAAGGCAAAACAATAGCCACATCCTGAGAGTGAGTTCACCAGTCCCCAAGATGCTTGTCTCTTGTCTTTCTTATACACAAATAGTCTTGATGCTAAAGATAAATTAACATTCTTTATGTTGCTGGCTAGTTTCTCATAGCAACATTGGAATACTTGAACTCTTATTTATTTTGAAAACAGTTTGAAAACTTAGCTGTTAATAAGTGTATACTGTAATGGTACTAATTAAAGATTGCAATGCCTTTTGGGAGGTATAAACATCATGCAAGGCTGCAATGTTACATTCTTAATTAACTGTTTGGAAATGATTACAAATAAGCTGCATGAGCCATTCTCTCTCATTTACATACTGTGACGGACTGAGTGGTTTTACTACAAGGCTACTGATCTACTGCCTATATATTGGTTTATTTCAGCTTTAATTAATTTTGCTATTGACTTAATTCTCAAAGTTGTAACCACAGCTTTTCAGATGATTTGCCGGTATTTCTTTAACTAATCCAACACCTCCCAACCCGCAATAGGGGGTACACCGTTTGTCACTGTTCTGATTATCATTGTCTATCTTATGATGTTACAACTAAGCAGAATGGTGAATCAAGGTCTTTTTAGAATAGAGAGATATGCCAACTGGGCACCTAAGATTGGAGGAGAGTACAACTTCATGAACACTAAAACAATTTCAATGTCCATGTGTACTTTTTTTTTTTAAAGATTTTATTTATTTACTTGACAGAGAGACACAGTGAGAGAGGGAACACAAGTAGGGGAACTCATGTATGCCTTTAAGTAGCTGTATCATATCACATTTCAATTGTCTTTACTTACTCACACATCTGTTGTCATCTAGCAATATTCGATCCCCTCTGCAGGAACAATTTACTCTCCCATTAGGAGTTAAAAGGCACAGGTCATGGCAACCTCCGTTTAATAAGGAACATGGAGAAAGTTCACCTGCAATGAAGAGACTTTATTGTAACATTTTATATTGGATTTCTATTCCATGATAGATAGAAATTAATAGCAAACCGTTACGCTGCCCCCATCTCTCAGAGATATAACCAAGGAAGATTCAGGACTTTTGAAAATCCAAACATCACAAGAGATAAGAACATTAGAAAAACATGTCACGTAAGTCATTTCATCATCTAAAACAGTAGTCAAGGATGTTATGGCATCAAATAAACTAAAATATCACTTAACAACATACTGACACTTCAGGCTGCAATTTTTGTAGGTGTTCCAGTGATTAAAGCTCTTTTAAGCCCAGATGTAAAGCTTATTTATCAAGAAGTATTATTTTCACGGAAACAACTTGATTTGAATATTCGAAGATTGAGAGTGAGAGAGAATAAATTTCCCAGAAACGAGTGATTAAAAAGGAATTGTTCTTCTGTTGATAAATTAAGATGCTCAAGGTAACTACAGAAGTTACCTTGAGCATTTCAGATAATTTTAATACATTGAGTAGTCAAATCCTGAACACTACCCCAGGAAATTTAAGAAAACAAAATCCAACTAAGTATTACTAGAAAACATAATTTTTTGAGAGGTTATATTATTAAGAAATACATTTAGTTTCTAGTGTAACTTACAGCTATTGGTGTCATTGGCAACAGCTATGATTCCCATTGGTTGATGTGGAATATCAGAACGAAGAATTTTTGTATCTCCCCCTGTGTATTTGTTGGAACGCAGAATAGCTCTTCTTCCCCAGTCTGACCAGAAGATATAATTGTCATAAACAGCTAAACTGAGGAAAGTTCCTGGCCCAGATTTAACAATCACCTGAAATAAATTTAAATATATATATATTTTTTAATGAATATGTAGGTATTCCTATATCTTCATCTATTTTTGCTTCAAAAATTAAAAAAATAAGATTAATCAATAAAAAACATCAGATAAAAATGCATTTTACTAAATGTATTATAAAATTCTTTATAGCTTTATTTTAAATGTTTCAATCACTCTTAACATTTACAATGTGTTTATTTAGTATTTTAAGTATATTTCTATTTACTAATCATTCAGCTTATATAAGCAACTGCATTTTTTCAGTATTATGAAATAAAATCACCAGGTCAAAAATATGAGATTGTGATTATTAATAAACATTTATCTTTATTAAGAATCATCAGATAGCCAGTGAACACTAATCAAGCTCTCAAAACTATAAAAGGATTATAAAATACTATAAGACCCAGGTTTTTCCTTCAGGAAGTTTTCACCATGAGTGATTAAACCAGCTATACATATATTGGTAATAAAAGTTTAAAAGTAAAGACAAAACTTCTACTTAGACCAAAATAAAGGACTAGATTTACCTTCTCAATAAGACAAATACAAAACTGAATAAAATATATAAAACAAGGCTTTTCAGCACATTTGACATCAGGTAGCAAAGGACAAGTATTCCTAATTAATTCAGGAAATCAACTGAGTGAGTCTCATGATGGCCATGGCTGAAGGCCTGAGAGAGATTCAGGTAGCAGCCTAGAACAGAAGAACCCAACAGAACCTGGACAACTCTCTGAGTGCGGTAGGGCTGAGAATTAGAGGGCATTGGGGTTAGTTCTCATAGTGCAGAGTGTCAGAGAAGAGAATGTAACAGAAAAAGAATTCTAGGTATCTGCTTAGGGCTCTCCTGGATGATTCAGTCAAGTACGAAGCACATGCACAAGCATCTAATACAACTTCAGGTTGGTGAAAGGGCCATGCACAAGGATCAGAGAGAAGAGTTCCCAAAATTCACACAGATCCATGAATTGTGTTTTGTTAACGCCAACCAGATTTGAAAACTTGCCAGTTCACGAGAGTCTGAATAGAGTAACTGGAAGAGTCTTGCCTCAATAATGCCAAATAATCAACCCTAGACTAACTTTGCCCTAACTCCTAATAAAATTTAAAGAAAGACCTCAAAGGATCAAACTCTTTCACATAGCTTAACTCTTCCCCAGAATAGAACTCAGGTATTTTTTTTTTTTAATTATTATTTATTTATTTATTTTCAGAAAAACAGTATTCATTATTTTTCACCACACCCAGTGCTCCATGCAAGCCGTGCCCTCTATAATACCCACCACCTGGTACCCCAACCTCCCACCCCCCCGCCACTTCAAACCCCTCAGATTGTTTTTCAGAGTCCATAGAACTCAGGTATTTTAATGGAAATATGAAAAATTTACCACTAAGCTACTATGCAAGAAAAGATATAAAAGAAAAAGAAATATCTCAAATTAATTCCCTCAACAAAAATGCTAAACCTGAAGTATAGAAAGGAAAAAAATAAAGACAGAGAAATCAAAGAAATAGAAAACAGAAAAAAATCAATAGACAAAAATCAATGATATTTAAAAAATGGTTATTAGAGAACTATAAAATGGATAATATATAATGATGAAGTGGGATTTATTCCACAAATAAAGATTGATTTCACATTTAAAAAAACCCTACTAGTATAATTTACCATACTAACAGACAAAAAAAGACAACACATGTGAAGATCTTAATAAATGCAGAGAAATTATTTATAGGATCTAACATCCATTCCTGATAAAAACTTAGAATAGAAATTAAACTAGGAACAAGAGGAATGATCACTCTCACTTCTACTCAAGCTTTTCCTAGACTTTCTAGTCAGAATATTAAAGCAAAAAAAATATTTTTAAGAAATTGGTGGGGGAAGGAGAGGAAGAAATCAAAATGCATTTATTTGCAGGTGACATAATCCTCTACATAAAAAAACTCAAAAAAAATCTACAAGAATAAAGCTGCTTAGACTAACTAATATACCTAGTAAAGCTGTATGATACAAGATTGCTACAAAAATTGTGTATACTAACAATAAATAATTGAAAATTAAAATAAAATAAATTTTCCAGTGGCATAGACAAATATGAAATACTTAGTTACTTATGTAAAAATATGTACAAGAACATAAAAACTGTAAAACATTGTTAAGAGAAACTAACAAAAACCCAAATAAATAAAGAGATATACCCTATTCGTGATTTGTAAGATTCAAAGGTGTCACCTTTCCTCAAACTGGTAAATTATACCTAGTGCCAATAAAAACCCAGTAGACATTTTCTAGAAATTGACAAACTAATCCCAAATTGTGTGTGGAAATGCAAAATATCTAGAATACAAAAAACAAAACAAAACAAAAAGGCAAAAAATAAGTTGGTGGACTAACACTACCTCATTTCAGGACATAATAAATTGACAGTTACCAAGACAGCGTAGTATTAGAAAAAGACAGAGAAACACATCAGTGGAACAGATGAGAGAGTTCACAAACAGACCAATATGTATATGGATAACTATTTTTTAACAAAACTTTTTTAAAAAGATACTTTTCAACAAATGGTACTTGAATAAATAAATATGCATAACCAAAAACTAAAGTTCCATCTATTAAAAACAAACAAACAAACAACTGAAAACATATCATAAACCTAAATATAAAATTTAAAACTATAAAATTTCTAAGGAAAAATACAGAACAAAATCTTTATGACCTTGGGGTAAGCAAAGATTTCTTAGGTATGACATAAAAAGCATGATTCATGAAAAAGATTGATAAAATGAACTCAATCAAATTATAAAACTTCTACACTTCAAAAGATAATGATAAGACAATGAAAGATAAGTCACAAACTCTAAAAAAATATTTGCAAATCTTAGGTCTAGCAAAGGACGCATACTGAAGAAAAAAGAAACCACACTTCCAAAACTCAAAATTATCCTGAATATATAACCTAACAAAGAATGGGAAAGAGGTTTGAATAAACATTTTATTAAAGAATATATATGCATGACAAATAAGCATATAAAAAGATTATTGACATCATGAGACACTAGTGAAGTAAAGTTAAAATTACTGCACCATTCTTAGAATAAAACTAAAATGGCTGACAAACCAAGCATTGGTGAGGATATGGAGGAACTTACAGGAATAGAAAGTGGTACAACAAACTTAGAAAACAATTTCTCATTTTCTTACAAAGTTAAACGTACAACTAGCATATGATCTACCCTTCTATTCCCTGGCATTTGTTTACCAAAGGAATTTAAATCATATATCTATATAAAGACTTGTACACAAATGTTCACAGAAGCTCTACTTGTAATAAGCAAAAACCGTAAGCCACTTAATATCCATGTACAGATTTATGCATAAACAAATCACACATATCCATATTATCTTAAGCTTGGGTATGTCCTCAGGAGCTCGACTTTAGCAAAAAGTTGAGTTTTGCTATATCAGTTTAGCTGGACTCCCCCACTCTTGATACCTAATCACCATCAATATCTTCATTCCCTGGACTCCCCCGGTGAAGTATGATCACTTTGACCTACTAGCACCAAGAATCTTGTTAGGTCAGTGTACGCAGAATCCTCCTTTAACTACTGATGTTTCCTCTTAGTAATCGTCCATCCATTCTCTCCTTGGCTATAAATTTCTACTTTTTCTTCTGTTCAGTATTGAGCCCATCTTTTCTCCCTACTACAAAATTCCATTGCAATACTCCCTCATATCTCTTTTGATAGTCCTAAAAAAAGCCTGTATTGATGTTTAACAAGTATCATGGATATATGTTTTCCTTAACACATACAATACAGTACTATTGAGAAAAAAAGAAAAAGATGAACTATTGGTACATGTAACAGTGTGGATGGTTTTCACAATAATTATGCCAAGTGAAAGAAACCAGACAAAAAGAAATACATAGTATATGATACCACTCATATAAATTTAAAATGCAAACAAACAAAAACAACAACAAAACAAACAAACAAAAACAGTGTTTCCTGTGGACTAAGTGGGCAGGGGCAGGACAGAAATAAAAGGAAAATTTTTAATGGATTTACCATCTAGTCATTTTATTTCACTTCTGCTTCTAAACCTAACTCACAGGTGGCCTACCCTGTGAGTAGGGAATAAAAGGGAATAAAAGGAAAATTTTTAATGGATTTACCATCTAGTCATTTTATTTCACTTCTGCTTCTAAACCTAACTCACAGGTGGCCTACCCAAACAGTTCTCAACTCTTCAGAAAATCAGTGGATGAAGAGAACAATAGTTTAAACATGAGCATATATTTGCTAGTTGAATGAAGAGCTCAGATACTCAGAAGAGAGAATGTGACATGAAAAATATAAAAAGAAAATAAATAATTATACCACAGAGATATAATTAGTTATCATTTTGAAGTAGAAATATATATTTTCTCTGCCACCTACCGCTGCCCCCAGCAAGAAGGAAGGCACTGCAAGCCAGAAAAAGGGTTGTCACCTGAACCTGATCATATTGGCATGGTGATCTTGATTTCTCAGCCTCTAGAACTTTATTTCTTAAAGTTCTAGAGGCTTGTTGCTTAAGCCTCCCACTCTATGGCATTTTATCTCAGCATGGGCTGATTAAACCAACAGTTTCACTCCTTCCTCTTAGAAGAACCAAGCTTTAAGATTTATATCCATTTTAAGTCTTCATCAACTAAAAAAAAATCAAAATGATGAAGGAAAGATTGTTTTCTATGAGAGTGTGAAAATGATAACTGCTCTAATGTGCTATCTGGGAAGATTTACCTGAAAAAGAGAATGATGAATACTCAATAGGACAGGAAAAGAGAAAGACAGAGGAAGCGCTTGGAACAGAGGGAACACCCGGTGTAAAAGCCAAGAAGAAGGGAGAACAGAAAATGTGGGGAAAATGAATAAAGAGTAAGGGAGAATATGGGTCGTTCAGACATCTAAGAGGATCTCATGAAGGGCAGGGTGAGAAAGGCCAGAAGGGCAAATGTACAGGGCCTTCCAATCAAGGCTATGGCCCTGAATTTTGTTCTGAAAGTTATAGTAAATCTCTCATGTTTTTTAAGCACATTAATATCATTATTGGTTCATAGTTTTAAAGATTATTCTGCCTCTGGTGTAGAGACTAGATTAGATAAAAACGAAAGGGCTGCAGAGAGACCAATTAAGATGTACCACATTTGTCCAGGAAAGGGATAACACTTGATGTTTTCAGAAGGGTGAAGAATACAAATAGCAGAGCAGTATTCGCAAACCAAGGACCTCCTGATTCACTTTTTATCCAAACTCATGAGGCTTTTCACTTGTTCATTCATTCCTTAGTCCTTTTACCTTTTTAATGTATTATTATTATTAATTTTTTTGGTGAACAGTGAAAGCTAACACTTCATGAATGCTTACAGTGTATGGGATGTGTATGCATTACACATATAAAACCTAATTCTTTTATTTATTTATTTATTTATTTTCAGCATAACAGTATCATTATTTTTTCACCACACCCAGTGCTCCATGCATCCGTGCCCTCTATAATACCTACCACCTGGTTCCCCGACCTCCCACCCCACCGCCACTTCAAACCCCTCAGATTGTTTTTCAGAGTCCATAGTCTCTCATGATTCACCTCCCCTTCCAATTCACCCCAACCCCCTTCTCTCTAACTCCCCATGTCCTCCATGCTTTTTGTTATGCTCCACAAATGAGTGAAACCATATGATAATTGACTCTCTCTGCTTGACTTATTTCTAATCTCCACATTAACAGATAAATAGAGACCATTTCCTCACACATTCATTGATAAGGATTGAAGCTTAACAAGGTTATACAATCAATGCAAGGTCACAGATTTACTAAGTGATTTGAGGCTATTTCAGATCCAAAGCAACTGAGATCTGAATTCAATTTTCTATATAAAATTTGCAGGGTGCATGGGTGACTCAGTTGGTGAAGCATCTACCCTCAGCTCTAGTCATGATCCGAGTGTCCTAGAATCAAGTTCCATATTGGGCTTCCTGCTCAGCAGGGAGTTTGCTGATCCCTCTCCATCTGCCCCTACCCGAGTTTTCGCTGTCTCTCGCTTACTCTCTCTCTCAATAAATAAAATCTTTAAAAAAAATTTGCCTTAGTTAAAGAAAGTAAAGAAATTCTTTGATATTAGCATATATGTAATGTGCTGTCTTTATTATCTTACCTATGATCCTTCAAATTAGGAATTATACTAATATCTTCGGGTTCCTTTTCTACCCAGTATCATATTTTGCATGAACAAAATTCATACTTCAAAGAATCACTAAGAATGAAAACAAAATTCTAATAGTTAGACATAAAAAGTTATTTTTAATGGATAACAAATAGCTAGGCTTATGACAATGAAGGTTTTTCTATGTTGTTACCAAAAGTCTATTTGGTATACAGCAACTTTTATGAATTTTAACACTGATTGAGTCTAGTAGTTTACTTCTCTACTTCTGCTGACACAGAGAAAGAGGAAAAAGCAACATTAAACTTGGTGTATAATTATGCATGTTGCTTTAATAGGGTACAATAGGTTCTTCTAAGAATTGAGCTGACTCCAGACATCTCATTTCACTGGTTGGAGTTCCATGTGGAACATGGAGATGTTAAAATCCACTAAATTATACTTACTCATTTCCATGTTAAAACATTTTTATCATAAGTTCACAAATACTGCACCTTGTAAGCCTAATCAGCATCTTTATTCACAGTGCAGAAGATATGTCATCATAAATTGCACTTTACCATGTCATATGGAAATGTACCAGTATGGCAAAATTTTGAGGCATTTTCACCTTGAACCTATAATAGGCTCATGTTTCAAAATAAGAATTCATGTTCAATCAGAAAATGCATTTCTTGATACATTCACTTAATCTCATATGTGTCCTCTAGATAGACAATTAAATTGGTGATGCCACATAGACTTGAAACCATGTGTCAGTAGTTTAATTATGAATCATATGATTTTCCATCTTAAAACTTCCCTGGTGCCTATTGAAAGCATTAGAACCAATGATAGAATACAGAAATATTCAGTTATAAACCAGAAAACATAATTCCAACACCCAGATGCTAAATGTTAAGCCAAACAATTTAAAATCCAAGCAAACAGGAGGCTTCCCAAATACCCTAGTTGATTGCCTCACCAACAGGATCGTACATAATCATGAGAAATGACAACTTGGCCTCTGCCATGGTCAGGCATGACAAAGTGTTACAGATTGCAAAGAAACAACTGCCATTCCTTTAACATTGGAGAGGATGGTGATGTGGTCATTCAGCAACTCAAAACTGAGAAATATCTAATTTAAGAATAGCTGGCTACATTTAAATTTCTTGAAAGTTTGAAGAAAATGGGCTATCGTTTTTTTTTTTTTTTTAAATATTTTATTTATTTATTTGATGGGAGAAAATGGGGTATCAAAACATCCTTAGTATCCAAACAAATTTGAAAAGAACATTCACAGCAATCATCTAAAAGACTGCCTATTGTATTACCAGCCTCAGTTAAAAAGGCAAACCCATCACAGAGGCAGATTAGAGAATGAATTACTTTGATTTTATACTCTTTTCTTTCTGATCTCTCTATTGACCATACTCAACCAGATGCCAGAGGACAATGAATCAGGTGACCACAAGAAAGTCTGCTAGGGGCAAAGACCAGGTGGAAGAATGTGGGGAAAAGATCTAGAGATCTTTTTTTTTTTTTTTTTTTTTTTCTGCCTGACAGAAGTAGCAGAAGGGAACTCTACTCTGAGATTCATTATTTTTCCCCAGATAAGTTATTTACCTCAGTCTCCTAATCTATAAAATGAGATAGTAAAAAACAATGACTCAGCTTTGCTCTTATTTCAGGAAAAAATATAGGTTAAGCTATACCCTAAGGTGACACAAAGGACTAAAAAACTAAACTGTAATATACCCGAAGTGTTATAGCTACTCCTAACTGGAATTTGAGCAAGTTTCTAATGTTTTGATTATTGTGCCTTCATGTGTGAGTGTAGTAATAAAGTTATAGTTTAGCCAAATTTCTAATTTAGATATATTAGTTTGAGAATCAAAAGCTGATAGTATTAATAAAGAATAAACTTAAAAAAAAAAACAAAATTGAATCTGTTTTTCAGTAAGTTCTTTCTGCTTTGAATTCCATTCAAAAATGATCACTGTGAGACCCATTCAGGAGTGATTTGACTTCCTTGAGAATCCTTTCCTTGCTTTCCAAAGCAAAATGGCTCCTTCCTCTGCATATCCAGACAGTTTCTACACACATTCAAAATTCTCAACAGAGAATATCATAAGATCTTATATTTTATCCATCTTCCTGGCAAGACTGGAGTACTTGAAATCAGCAATTCTATCTTTTGATTTTCATAAATCAAGTGCTTAGAATAGAACATATTTAATGTTCAATGATTATTTATCAAATCACTTAATACAAGAAAAATTAAAAAGTAAATTAAAAGAGTAATTAAAAACATTTCTTCTTGTGTTTGGGTTTCTTTCCTTTGCTTCTTACTTTTTAAAGGTATATTTATATGAAATTTGAACTCAGCTTTGTACTTTATTTGTTTGTGTACCTAAAGATATAATTTTTCTTTGTAAAATGGTATTACTAAATTTGTGTTTTACTGAAACACTATAGGCATAATCTTCTCAGGATTACATTCATGCCTTTGATAAATATTTCAGTGCTGTTACTCTCTAGATCATTGTCTAAATACAACTCTCCTGGCATTTTAATATTTTACTAGAAAAAGTGAAGAGCTAGTCAAAGAAGTATATATTAAATCAAAACCTCATATGTCAAAGCTATACTGAAATGCCAGTCTTAATTTTTCAAATTGGGTTTTACTGAATACCTGAGAAAAATCAAATATTATTTTAGATGCTACATTGTTAAGAGTTAAAAAAAAAAAAATGGGGCGCCTGGGTGGCTCAGTGGGTTAAGCCGCTGCCTTCGGCTCAGGTCATGATCTCAGGGTCCTGGGATCGAGTCCCGCATCGGGCTCTCTGCTCAGCAGGGAGCCTGCTTCCCTCTCTCTCTCTCTGCCTGCCTCTCCATCTACTTGTGATTTCTGTCAAATAAATAAATAAAATCTTAAAAAAAAAAAGAGTTAAAAAAAAAAAGAAAGTACAAGTATCCTACACAAAAGGATGATTATTTGTATGCATAAAGATATGTTTTCCAGTGTGTGTAAGTATGAGTAAAACTACACAGGGGAAAGGGTAGGAACAAATTAATTTAATGCTATATTTGTACAGAAAATATAGCCTAGGATTAACAGCCTGTGTTCTGAAGTTAGAATGATTGGGACTGTTTTCAAACTTTTTCTTATTGTGCAACATAAATTGTTATTTCACTTCTCCAGGACTTTCTTTCTTCTTTTCTAACAAAAATAGAGTTAATAGGTATCATAAAATTTTAGAAACTGTTAAATAATATTAATACAACACTTAACATGGTTAAATTGTAAGCTTTTCATAAATGTTTGCTATAATTATTTTTGCATGATGAAGAAGCAATGATATAAGCTTGTAAAGGTAGTACTTTAAAATACTCAGTCTTATTTCTATTTATTTCTAAATAACTTACTTATTTCTAAAAAACTATTCTATTTATAATTATAGATTACAAACATATATATAAATATATAATATATAAATATATAAATAATATTTGTATATATAAATATATAAATATTAATATAAATATATAATATATATTATAAATATAGATATAATAGAATTATAACTAAAATTCTATTTATAATTCTAAAAAATATTCTTTTTATTTCTAAAAAACTTACTTCTAAGAGTGTTAAGAATGATAAAAAATCAACTTAAAAATAAATTTTTATAGGAGATTTCCATTTGTAAACCATGCATTTTCAACTTCTGAGATCATCACATCATTAAACCCCTGCTTAGAGGTAAAATTAATATCTGCTTTGGTAAGATCCTTGAGTTCCATTTCTTGTTTGGTTGCATGTCAATTGGAAATTTCTGGTAAGAATCACAAAGGTCATTATGTCAAATTTATTAACTTTGAGGGAAAACTAAAAAGCAGTGATTTTAATTAAGCAAGCCATATTACACTGAAGCTGTCTTGAAACTCCTATCACCTTGAGTTTTAGAACTGTAACTGATTTCCAATTTTGGAAATCGAAGATTTTTGTTTATTGTATGTGTGAGGACGGGGTTATATCTCTTTGGGACATACTGTTCTAAACATTCGCTGTTCTAAACATTCTAAATATTTGCCTGCCAAAACAAAACAAAATTAAAAAAAAAATAAACCTCATTTGAGTTGTGGAAAGAGATGGGTAGGGGGATGGGGTAACTGCGTGATGGGCATTCAGGAGGACATGTAAGGTGATGAGCACTGGATGTTATACTGAACTTACTGAACTGATGAACTGATGAATCATTTAACATTATATCAAAAACCAATGATGTACTATACTGTGGCTAATTGAATTTATATTAAAAAAATAAAGATTTTAAAAAATAATACTCACTTGATTTGTTAAATGTCACTTTGAGAAAGGGATGAAAGATTTGTGATTGAAAGTTATATTTAGGGGCGCCTGGGTGGCTCAGTGGATTAAAGCCTCTGCCTTCAGTTTAGATCACGATCCCAGTGTCCTGGGATTAAGCCCCACATCGGACTCTCTGCTCAGCAGGGAGCCTGCTTCCCCCTCTCTCACTCTGCCTGCCTCTCTGCCTACTTGTGATCTCTCTCTGTCAAATAAATAAATGAAATCTTAAAAAAAAAAAGAAAGTTATATCCAAAATGTTTACTTAAGCATTTTTATTTATATTATTATATTATCATTATTTATAATATATAAAATAATATATGATATTATTTTATTGATATATTATTTTGATTAAATTTTATATGTGTGGTCATAGGCTACTCCAAGGTCACTTCAATAAATGTGGAAATATTTATAAAATTATATGTAACGGTAGCAAGGTGAGTTAATAAAACTCTATTTGAATTTTCATAAGTATGTGGTAAAATCATCTTAAAATTCTTCTTTATTAATCAAATTAAAAGATAGAACTTGAAAAAATAAAAACTCAATGAAAACTACTGCAGGATAGGCTGCATTGACTATATATACTTTCACAAACACATCTTCCTTACTATACATACAGTTTTTTCAATCAACTGTGCTGAAGCATAATTTACATATAAAATGAGGTGAACTTATTTTTAACAATTAGAATAATCATGCACACATTCATTTCCACCTCCAATTCCCAACCTCACATCCTTTTCCTCAGAAGTGAACTGTCATCAGTTTCTTGAGTGATAATACATTCTTGTAAAATGCTGCTTATTTTTAAAATTCCAAAAAGTCTTACATAGTTGTTAAGGGTGATTGCCTATAATCTTTAAAATTAAGAAACATACTGTAGAAATGTGTCTCAATTTAAAATTTGTCTTATTCAATAGAAATATATTAGATGAAGCAGAAACTCAAAACAAAAAAAAATAATTAACAGTAACACACAAAAAATGTAAGCAAAAGGTAACAACCTTTTTACATTCAGATATATCTATACATCTAATCTTTTTTAAGCTTCTTCAAAGTCTTTGAATTGGGGAGGGTATGTGCTTTGGTGAGTGCTGTGAAGTGTGTAAACCTGGCAATTCACAGACCTGTACCCCTGGGGATAAAAATATATTATATATTTATAAAAAAATTTAAAAATAAATAATTTAATTAATTTAAAAAATTCTTCAAAGTCCTTGAAATGGTTTATGCTGTCTTGTTTGACCTGACCCTAGTACCTCTCTGTAATTATCGCCTATTATTCTCCATATTTTCACTCTATTCTGGTCACAATTTGTGTCTGATTGTGTCTCAAACATAGGAAGCATATATGAGGATCTCACACAGGCTGTTCTCAGTGACTGAGAGATCCTTCCCTAAAATACCCACGTGGCCAACTAGCTCACTCCTTCAAGAATTAGCTCAAAAGTACTTTTGAGGAAAAGGTGATCTTTTCAACAAATGGTGTTGAAACAATTGGATATAAATGTGTGTGTGTGTGTGTGTGTGTGTACAGAAAGGACAGAAGGACAAAAGGACAGAAGGGAAGAGAAAGGAGAAAGGAAGACCTGCAGGCCCAGAGGGTTTCAATAGTGACTTCTTTCATATAGTCAAGAAAGAAACAAGACCTGAACAAACTTTTTCAGAAAACAGAGAAGAAGGAAATGCTTTCCAACTCACTCTGGGAGAGTAGAATAACCCTAACATCTAAATCTAAAAAGACATTACAGGGGAAGAAAATTACAGGTCAATATTTGTTATCCATGCAAATATTTTAAACAAAAAATAATAATTCTGATCTAACCTCATATGGAAACGATACCACATGATGATCAAATGTAGTGTATCTCAGGAATTCATAATTATTTGAATATTCAAAAAAGCAATAATATATAATTCACTATATGTATTAATGAAATAAAGCAGAAAAATCATGTTATGTTAATAGATGTAGAGAAAACATCTGATGAAAATCAAAACCAATTCTTAATAAAATGATCAGCAAATTGGAAGCAGAAGGAAGTTTCCTCAAACTGATAAAGGATATTAATGAATACCCTACAGCTAGGGTATTACTTATTAGTGAAAGCCTTAATTGTTTCCCCCTAAAATTATAAAACTTCTGGAAGGAAACGAAATAAAATATATATATGTTTTTTTTATTTTGAGGTAGACAAAAATTTCTTAGATAAGTACAAATAACATGAACCATAAAAAAAGATTGATAAATTCAAATTCATCAAAATTAAAATGCTTTTCCCTTCAGATACATTACTAAACAAAGATAAAATAAATGGATACAAGGCAAGCACAGAGTAGGATAAAATATGCATATTATATTTATCAGGCAAAGTACTTAGAATCAAAGTAAATAAAAAAACCCTAGGACTCAATCATAAGAAGGCAAATTAAAAAAAAAATTAAGTAAAGGAATAAAGATCAACAAAAGATACTAACAGCTATTTCACAAAGAAATTAGGTAAGTGGCCAGTAGCCACATGAAAAGATGCTCAACATTATTAGGATAAGAAAATGGAAGTTAAAGTCATAATGACATATTAATATACACTCCAGAATGGGTGAGAATTTAGAGTAAGCAGGACTCTCATATGCTGTTGGTGGGACAGTTAAAAGGTATAGTCACTCTTTAACATTTTTTTTTTTTAATTAAACATGCACCAATCATATGTCCCAGTCAATAAAAGCATATGAAGAAACATTATGGAGTGATATAATGTGACATAAATGTGCTATATCTTTATTGTGTTAGTCATTATATAATCTTATACATTTCTTAAATGTCACCAAACTGTATATTTAAATTCAGTGAATTTATCTTATGTAAATTATGATTCAGACTCAATTAATTTTTAAAAAGATAATTACAAACATTTTGACCAGATAATTTGATGAATTAAGGGAGTACTATTTATTAAGATATAATAAAAGTATTTTGATTATGAAAACTAAATACAAAAAATAATGTCCTATCATTTACAATTATATACTAAAATGCTTAAAAACACCATGTTTAAATGTCTGAGATACTTCAAAATCATCCATAGATTAGAAGTGTGAGAGCTATTTAAGAAACAAAACTTAATGTTTATTACAAATTACTGAAGTTGGGTAAATGGTACAAGGGGTATGTTACACTATTATCTCAACTTTTGTAGCCTTTGAGAATTTTTTTTAGAAGATCTTATTAATTTATTTGAAAGAGAGAGAGCATGAGCAGTGGGTGAGGGGCAGAGGGAGAAGTAGACTCCTCACTGAGCAGGAAGCCTGACATGGGGCTTTATTCCAGGGTCTGACCTGAGAGATTCCAGGGTCTAACCAGTTGAGCCCCCCAGGTGCCCCAACATTTTGAGGATTTTTTGTTAAAAAGGTAAAGTAAAAAAATGTTAAATGTAAGAGAAGAAACTTAAATTAGTTTTCCTTATTATAACTACCCCATGAACTAAGATGGTATATATTTTTGGGGCGCCTGGGTGGCTCAGGGGTTAAAGCCTCTGCCTTCGGCTCAGGTCATGATCCCAGCATCTTGGGATCGAGTCCCACATCGGGCTCTCTGCTCAGCAGGAAGTCGGCTTCCTCCTCTCTCTCTGCCTGCCTCTCTGCCTATTTGTGATCTCTGCCAAATAAATAAATAAAATCTTTAAAAAATAAAAAAAGATGGTATATTTTTAATATCAGGAAATAAGGTTCAATGTTCACCGAGTAGGAAACAAAGTTTCCTATAACCAATGCATGACTCCCTACACATTCTATTATCATTCTCTCTCTCTCTCTCTCTCTCTCTCTCACACACACACACACACACACACACAGACACAAAACTAGTGAGCTAAAGACAACAGATTTAGAATAATAAAGACTTAGATTCTTAAGAGAATAGGTGGAACAGTCTTAGAGACTGTTAATAGTAAAGGAGTCCATGAAATAAAACTTGATATTTTCTGTATTATTCAGCTATTGCTTAAAAAGCTTAAGCTTTGTAAACACATTTTCCTTTTATCTGTCATAATCATTTAAAAAAATTATTCACTGAATATTTTTGAAGGAAAAATGAATCTGAAAAGCAACACCGTTCTGACAGTTCACAATTATATAGCTCAACCCTAGGAAGTGGGTTAATGTCTTCTTAATGTTGCAACCACTTTCCTGTCTACCAGTGCCACATTACTGATTTAAAACTACAGAACTATGTGTTATTCAGAAAATGGAATGTTTCTATCAAAAAGATATCCTGAGAAAATTGATTCATTATGCCAGCATTTTACAGTACTTTCAATCGTGTTTTAATATTAAGAATACTGCTTTCCTTGAATTATGTTCAAAACAAAATATTCAGACATGTTTAAAGCTATTGTAACCATTTGCTGTAGGTGAATCCAGGGCAAATGTCTTTTAAATGATGAAGTGCATGCTTCATCCACAATTTATCAAAAGACATAGAGAGAGAAAGATGAATGGATTGACTTGGACAGCTAAAAGCCTATAGTCTGTTTTCTTCTGATGTAATAATGACACTGATGATTTAACAAAAATAATAACACTGATGATTCTTCATTACTCTTAAGTCTTTAAAACTTTTAAGGAAAGAGGGGTAGATAGGATAACCAATACAGAGACAGCTCTTTTAGATGCTGCACCAATAATTTGTCAGTAAATAGTGTAATAGTGGTTTCAGAAGTAGAATTTAGCAATTCATGACTACAAAAAACACCCAGTGCTCATCACAATAAGTGCCCTCCTTAATCCCCATCACCCAGTTAGCCCATCAACCATCCATCTTCCCTCCAGCAACCCTCAGTTTATTCTGTATAGTTAAAAGAGTTTCTTACAGTTTGCTGCCCTCTCTTCTTTTTGGTTCCCTTACTTTGTGTTTAGCTGATTTGTTTCTTAAATTCCACATTAGTAAAACCATATGGGATTTGTCTTTTTCTGATGGACTTATTTCGATTAGCATAATACCCTCTGGCTCTACCTACATTGTTGAAAATAACAAGATTCCATTCTTTTTGATGGCTGAGTAATATTCCATTTCTCTCTCTCTCACTCACACACACACACACACACAGAGCGCACACATGCACATGCACATGCACACATCCCACACAACATCTATCTATCATCTATCTATCTATCATCTATCTTATCTAAAGAACATGTTGTAAATATCCACTTATCAGTCAATGAACATTTGGACTCTTTCCAAAAGTTGGCTATTGTTAATAATGCTGCTATAAACATCAGAGTGCATGTCCTCCTTTGAATCAGTACTTTTGTATCTTTTGGGTAAATACCTAGTAGTGCAATTGCTGGGACGCAGGGTAATTCTATTTTTAACTCTAGAGAACATCCATACGTATCTTCCAGAATGGCAAAACCTAAGCAATCTTAAAGTATGATTGCACTTGGGTAATAGGAGCTTTGGGTAGATGAACACAGTATCATTACAACATGAACTCTTCCTATACCCACCAGTTCTTATGAATTAAGATTTTCTATTTCATCGATTTGTAATGAGCCCTAACCATTCCATTTTCTTCCAAACTTTCTTTGTAATCTGGGAGCAAATCTATTTGCTTTCTCTGATCTATTTGGACAGCTAAAAGCCTATAGTCTGTTTTTTCTCTTTAAGTCATTTACTTCAGCAATAATATCTTGTCCCCCACAGATAACACCCTAGACTGATAAGAGATTTTCTATTAGAATTTCATACCACTTTAATCAAATAAATTATTTGAATGCTACTTATAAACATTTTACTAAGAGGAATCTTCAACATACATTTATCAAGTTCATTCTCAATACTGTTGTGTATTATAGTCAAAAAGCAAATACTTTAATATGAATATTCAAGTATTCAGTAAATAATTTTGTATTTCAGGCTAGGAGAAAAAAAATTCAGTGAAAACTACTTGATATTTGCTACTAAGAAAACTTGCTGACCTCCAAAATATTTAACCTCTACACTATAAAAATTGAGATCTTTTATTCCACTCATCAATGGCTTTTCCTCATTTAAACATTATAATTTTTAAGATTGAAAATAAATACATGTAGAATATTAAGTATTTCTTGCCATATATGTTCTTAATTAAAAATAAGAAGAAAGCAAGTCAAACAGACTCTGAGACATCCCTCCCCTTTTAATTGTCTAAGTGCAGAAGAAGTATTTCAAGTAAAAGCTGGGCCGCAGTGTAAGAGAACAAAATTTGAGCTTTTCAGTCTACCTTAAAACCAGTCATAGGAAATGTTTCAGAAACATTGCTATCCTGAAAGGCCTAGTCATATATTTTTAAAAGTGTATCTTTCAAGAAACATTAATGTAATTTATCTGCAACATAAGATAGCATTACTCTAGGTTTTTGGGTTTCATTTTCCAGAGGAAAAACTAAGGTACCACGAGGAAAACATTTTTTTCATTCCAACTTCTAAGTGAGATAACAATAAACAGAAAAATATGGTAATGTATCCCATTTCCTTCTAATTTTTTATTATGTACATGTTACACATGTGTATATATAAATATATATTTAATCATGATTTTATAAGAAAGTTTACAGGATACAATTAATATGTCACATAAGGAAGTTGTTTTATATATCATTTTTTCTGAATTAGGTTTTTTAAGAAATATACTATGACCCGCAGCATAATTTAAACCATGTAATTAAAAAATACTAGAAAATGAAAATTCAAGAATCTTTAATTTTGTATCCATAAAATGCTACTTATTTCTTTAACCCTTAGATAACATGTATATTTTTAGAACCCCTGTGCACTGTTGGTGGGAATGCAAACTGGTGCAACCACTGTGGAAAACAATATGGAGGTTCCTCAAAAAATTAAAAATAGAATTACCATATGATCCAGTAATTCCACTACTGCATATTTATCCAAAGAACACAAAAGCACTGATTCAAAGAGATATATGCAACCCTATTTTTTACTGCACCATTATTTACAATACCTAAGCCTTGGAAACAACACAAGTGTCCGTCACAAGATGAATGGATAAAGATGTATTATGTATATACAATGAAATATTCCTCCACCATAATGAAAGAATGAAATCTTGCCATTTGCAACAAAGTGGACGGACTTAGAGGGTATAATACTAAGTGAAATAAGTTAGCCAGGAAGACAAATATTGTATAATTTCACTTAAATATATAATTGAAGAAACAAAACAGATGAACAGAGGGGGAAAAAAAGAGACAAACCAAAAAATTGAGTTTTAACTAGGGAGAACAAACAAATGATTGCCAGAGAGGGGAGGTTGGTGGGGGGATGGGTGAAATAGGTGAAGAGGATTAAATTAATAATAATAATAATAATCTCAAAAAAATGATGAAATAGTGACAATTTACCAGATGTTTCACTCTATGGAAAATATTTACTTATTTACATTTTCTTGTTGTTTTAATTGTGACTGAATATTTATTTTTAAATTTAAGTAAATTAAATGTGTACATGAAATTCTACACACTTAAAAAAAGTAAATAAGAAACTTAAAAAAATCAGTCTTAGTATCTTCACTAAGGCAATTATTTCTCATTGTTTATGCCTAACAAGTTATGGAGGTTTTTGAATGAGATAAGAGAATTTAAGATTTTTCAATCCTTTTAAACACTTGCAAAATAAGAGTAGCAACAAGCACTAATCACTCAAAATTTGTAAATTGAAGGAAATTATCCTTGAGTCAGATTTATTTAAATATCTAAATAAAAATTATAGAAATGTACTGAGTACTTTTTCCCTTACAGATTGGATAATTTAGATTTAATGAAGGTAAATCCCTGGAAGAACGGGTAAAAAATAAGAGGTCATTCTCTCAGCAGCACCTGGGTGGCTCAGTGGGTTAAAGCCTCTGCCTTCAGCTCAGGTCATGATCCCAGGGTCCTGGGATTGAGCCCCGCATCTGGGCTCTCTGCTCAGCAGGGAGCCTGCTTGCCTGCCTCTCTGCCTGCCTCTCTGCCTGCCTCTCTGCCTACTTGTGATCTCTGTCAAATAAATGAATTAAGTAAAATAAAATTTTAAAAAAGGTCAATCTCTCAATCCTGGTACAGTTGTTTTTAAAAAGTAAAGGCAACATAAGCTACATGAAATCACTAAATCAACTACTAAATCCACTAAATCAACTACTAAAACCACTAAATCCAACTTGGTGTCTATTTGGAAGGCCTTCTTAATGACCAGTTTTGGCAATTAAAATGATTACCCAATTGACTAGTTTTCACTCCTGTGATTTTTCAAGCAGGCATTCCAACGCAGAGTCTTTTAGGTTAACAAATTCTTCCACTTGGAAGTATTTTGCCCAAGGACAGATTAGAGTAAAAATAATTGAGCTGTACATTTTAAATAGCATTACTACTAATTCCTCTTATGGCCTATAAATGAGATCTTTTATAATAAAAAAGAAGAAAAATGTGGGAATAAAGAGAATGATTTCCATTTTTGTAGTTAATTTAAAATTCAATGTTTTACTCTCTCTACATGTTAATATGCATTTATAGACATTTCAAACTCTTTTTTTTTTTTTAATTTTATTTATTTGAGAGAGAGAGAGAGACAGTGAGAGAGAGAATGAGCGAGGAGAAGGTCAGAGAGCGAAGCAGACTCCCCATGGAGCTGGGAGCCTGATGTGGGACTCGATCCCGGGACTCCAGGATCACGCCCTGAGCCAGAGGCAGTCGTCCAACCAACTGCGCCACCCAGGCGTCCCTAGACATTTCAAACTCTTACACTGTGCATCTACCTTCTTATAATTGATTTAATTAAGATTTTAAAAATCTATAACATACAAAAATTCTATAAAATGCCATGCTATGCTCTAACTCACCATTGCCACAAGTCATTTTTTCCTATATTTTAGTGTTTTAAGCTATTTAAATAAAATTCATATTAAAGATAAATGTTTGGAGAAACACTGTTTGAAGAAACTATGCTATCATACATCCTCAAAGTGCTTTTCATGTTGGTTAGTTTTAAACTTTATTTAGCTATTTCCATGAGCTAGGAGCAACATTTTGACCACTCTACTCAATATGGCTTAAATAGTATGAACACCTGCACAAAGTTATATATTTTCCATTTGCTCAGAAAAACAAAACAAAACAAAACATAACTTAGTAATGAGAGGGTGTCAATGAATTATGAATAACTTCTGTGTAAATGAAGGCAATATAATCAGCTCCCTTGTACCAGACAGGTATTATGTTTTTCCACAAGGATTCATTTTAGTTAATTTAAATTGAATCATTAAGCATCACAATTTGGCACCTGCCAGAAAGATGACAAAAAAAAAAAAAAAAGCAGCTACAATTGTTCAAGGACATGTTCTGAACTATTCAGTACATAAATCATCTCTTAGCATTCATATTAGATAACCAAAGTTTCTACTTTGAACTGGGTTTTGATAAGTAATTGTTGGCTTTAATATTACCCAAATGTTAACACTAATTGTTAAGTCATTGAAAAAAGTCATTAAATAAGCAGTATTTCTTAATGAATACAATTCAAGGCATTAAATAGAATATATAATAAGAAAGGAAATATTCAGCATCCATACAAAATGATTAGGTAATAGCCTTAACATAAATAAAATTGAACTTTCTTTAAATACTTTTGGCAAATTATAATATTGTTACACTCTCTATCTTAACCTTCAGCTTTTCACGTTAGCCCTGATGCTAAGCACTATGAATGGCCTTGTGATACTTTCATAATTACATAGAATACTGATGATCCTGTAATGAAGCAAAAAAAAAAAAAAAAAAAAAAGTCCTAAACTAAGTATATAGTTTCTGGGGAATAGAGCAGGTGTATTATTATTCTGTGAAATGAGCAAACTTGTCAGGATTGTCTCAAAGAACATTTCTAGTGCTAACAGTATATTATTCAAACTAAATGCAAATGTCTTATAGATATATATAGAGATTTATGGTGTCTTCCTTATCTCTCAGACATGAGCAGTTCATATAGGCATGATCAATTAAAAAATTAACTTATTGTATATGTTACATTGCATTTCTGATTCATGTAAGGTCTATTTTCCAATAGATAAATTGCATTTTATGTTAATCATGCCATAACTTTTCATGTTCAAGAATACCTTATTTTCAGTTCCAAATATTTCATAATTGGTTACTCTCAATATCCTGTGTGAATTTCAAAAAGAAAGGAAGGGAAATAGTAAAGGAAAAGGATTTTAGCCCAGGGAAAAGACAAAAAAAGAAAAAAAATCAAAGAGTAGGTTTGGCATAGCAGGAAGGAAACATTAGGGAAAGCATCACAAGAATGAACAAGGCTTGATGTTGGTACTCTTGATCTTTTGAAATGAAGTCTTTCACTAAACCAACAGTATGTGTAAACTGATATATCTTCCTACTTCTGATGCTGCAGGTGACCCAGGGAAATGCTTCCATCGTATTATAACCAGGGATTTAAAAGCCACTGGGATCATATCTGTGGTCGCTTCAGCATCTGTACCAATAGCTCTTGCTCAGATACCTGGGATAAAAATCCCAACTATATATTTTGCTCCTCAAACAATTTCTCTGTAATTGCATTTTGATTTGAGAGCCTTTCTTTCCCACTCCCTTGCTTACTTTGTGAGCATATAAGTCAGAGAAAGAAAAGAAGGAAACCACCTAATGCAACCAATAATAATAATACAAGCCAACTTAAAAAATGTTAGCAGAAGAAGGACGTGTTCCATTTCCAGATGGGAGTTACTCAGACTTGTATGAGCATGGATTCATGAAATGTAACTAGATCACCAAAAGATACAAGACCATCAGAATCTAATCACTCGAGGTCACATGTTTGAAACTTTTTTGTTTTTTTTTTTTAACATTTATATTTTAAGGCCAGATTCTGAGATTATCTACGCTCAACTAAACAAACTCTTCTCACTTCCAGTCTCAAAAATCGCCTTGGAAAGAATTAGCTAATACTCATATCACACCATCCCTAATTACTGTTTAGTTCAGTTGCCTGTGGCTTTTTTTCATTTTAATACTATTATCCTCAAAGTGGTCAGTACCTGGAGGGACTGACAGGGGGTCAGCCCAGCTCAGTTTTAGTCATTTACTCTAATAGTTGATTCAATGACATTATTTACTCACCTTAATAGTTTGCTTTCAAAAATAAACACATTGAAGCCTCATTCTCCTTTCTTCGAGATTTCTATTAATTTTTGTTTGCTTCTTCTAGTCCATATGGTCTGCCCAGCTTATTAACTTAGAAAAAAGAATATTTTATTTCTTTGGATTAAACTTAATTGTGTTGGGCGCCTGGGTGGCTCAGTGGGTTAAGCCGCTGCCTTCGGCTCAGGTCATGATCTCAGGGTCCTGGGATCGAGTCCCGTATCCGGCTCTCTGCTCAGCAGGGAGCCTGCTTCCCTCTCTCTCTCTCTGCCTGCCTCTCTGTCTACTTGTGATTTCTCTCTGTCAAATAAATAAATAAAATCTTAAAAAAATTTTAAACTTAATTGTGTGTCTCTCCTTCAGTGTAAGAGTTTCCTACTCTGAATAATAGACCAGTGCAATTAGTAGTGAGTTGACAGAAGATACCACATACAAGTAAAATCATTGCCACACAAGTTCCTGTACATGTTTCCTCCCACTTAGCCCATGATCAGTACAAATTTGTCACTGAAAAATGCAAAGCTTTATTGAGATATCAGTTTTGAAAACTGTGCATAGTACAACACTGTAAGAAATTGAAGATTTTGGCATTGATCCATTTGTCTAAACTTTTTAAATTGGTTTACATTTCTAGTACTGTCTCTCAAGGTAATGAGCCTAGTAATGTCATATTTTTATAACACTTCTGTGATGACAAACTTTCATTTGTATAAAATAACCACAGCTAAAATAGACTTTAGGATTTGCAAAGTCCACATTTGCTTGATTCATTTAATTCCTTATTTTCAAGATTTTGATCCAAATCACTTCTTAGCCTTCAAATTTTTAGTCATATATATTAGCAGGAAAAAAATTGATATGTTCAAATATAATTGTATCAGTTTTAAAATCTTAATAAATAAATAAAAAGTATGATATAACTGTTTTTACAAAGATGATATTTTAACTCTCCCTTATAATCTCACTCAAAATAAGTGATGTTTAAAAATTTAATGATGAAAACATTGTCACCATCAATAAGAAAAACAGTGTCTTTTATATTTTAAATTTTAGAATTTTATAAATCTTATAAATTTTATAATAAAAAGTGGAGAATAATGCCAAATCAAATGTTCATGATGAATATTTCTAACCTTTTATTTGGTTTTTGAAAATCACATTTGAGCATTATAATTTTGATCAGTTAAAAAAATTGAAATTTTGATGGAGGAAAATACAAGTTGGCAGATCTCAATTATATGATTTCATTGTTTCTTTTTTACAAGAAGGCTTAATCTATCAAAGCCAAGATCGTCAGTTTTTCTTCACTTTTATTCTCATCTACGAAGACACAACTAGGTGTGTCTTTTAGGTGAGGATATGAGTTTAATCAAATGTAATGCAGTTAATGTGTTGGTGCTGATCCGTCAACATGGTACCTTCCAAGGTACTCTGTGAGAGTGACAAGGGAAATGAGCATTGAATAGGAAATTGAGCTTTGTGCCACTCTCCTCTCCATTTCCCCTCTGGTCACCCAGGTCTTCTCTTAATCATCTGTTGCAAACCCTTCTCAAGACCTTCACATTTGCAGTTGTCTCTGCCTGAAATGCTTTTCTACCACATACCCACTTGGCTATCTATTTCTCTCATTTCCTTCAGGTATAAAATAATTTTTGTCTAAGTATTTATCACCGCCTAATTTAGCATATATTTACATGTCTTGTTTAGTCTACCTTCCCACTAGACGCAATCTTGCATAAAGACAGGGATTTACTGCTCTATTTTGGCAAGAGAAGGGAGATAAAAGATGTTTTATGGCTATAAGGAGACAAAGAAAAGAGGAAAGGGTAGAGGGAAGGACAGAGAAGTGGAATCTTAAATTCTTTAAGGTGGTAAGAGATTGCATAATATGACTTCATGGTAAAATAAAACTTCCTTGGATTTCTCAGTGCCTCTGAAAAAAGCCCTAGCCTCCTGAGACACAGAAATGCATACAATATAACTATAGAAAGTATTTGCTTTCACTTTTCCCAGAAACACTGTATTCTACATATATCATGCAAATTAGATCCATAGCCACTTTTTCACTAGTTTCTCTGATCTGGAAGGATAATACAACTTCTCTCTCTAAGAGACCAAATAGCAGATGGACCAAGTCTTTATGTTACGCCACAAGGTGCAAGAAAGATGACCACTATCTCAAAATGTCAAAAGTGATGAATCTCAAAATTTGGACAAATTTCTGGGCCTTAAAAACATGAAATTCAGGGGTACCTGGGTTGTTTAGTCAGTTGAGTGACTGACTCTTTGTTTCAGCTCAGGTCAGGATCTCAAGGTTGTAAGATCAAGCCCCATGTCCAGCTCCATGCTGAGCAAGGAGTCTGCTTGACATTCTTTCCCTCTGCCTGTCCCTTTGCCCCTTCCCTTATTTGCACATGTGCACCCTCTCCCTCTCAAATAAATAAATAAATCTTTGAAAAGAAAAACAAGCTGTTGATATCGAGTCTTTATCTGGCCCTTGGAAAGATGTATTTATACTCTAAAAGGTTAGGATGAGAACCCAGGACCATTTCTATATAAGTCTCAAAAGAGAAAAAAATTCTTTTTTTCTCCTTTTGGGAAGGAAAGTTGGTAGCTCTCTCTGTTCTATATATAAATGAAAAAAATCTTTTCCTCTCTATTCCTGTCTATGGGGTGTAACCTGTTTCCTAGTTTGAAAGATTCCATTGGCTCTCATTGTTTTGCTACACATCTAGATATGGGTGGCCAATTCTTTTTTTTTTTTTTTAAGACTTTATTTATTTATTTGACAGAGAAAGAGAGATCACAAGTAGGCAGAGAGGCAGGCGGTGGGGAGTGGGGGGAGCAGGCTCCCCGCAGGGCTTGATCCCAGGACCCCAAGACCATGGCCTGAGCCGAAAGCAGAAGGTTTAACCCATTGAGCCACCCAGGCACCCCTGGGTGATCAATTCTTAACTACTACTCTGACTATCTGGTTATAAATATCAATAAAGAACTCTTTTCCTTGACCTGGTGTCTTGCATTTCTGCAATATTCATATATAAAAAGTATATAACTCTGCAAGTGGGGTAATATCTCAGGATTCTTGACAAAAGAGATACGGGGTCTGATAATATTAAATGTTGATGAAAGCAAAGAAATTCTTATGACTAAGTAATATGTATTTCACATAGCTCTCTAGATTAATATAAAGAACAGAGAGACTAGGTGACCACATATCAATGTGAGGCCCTGTGTGCCCCACTGGAGGAATTCTCTCAGCAGCCAAGACAAAGCAGTTTCAAACATGAAAGAAAACAGGGTCATTTACACTTCAGCATAAATCCTAAGTTAAAAAAAAAAAAAAGATTAGACTCATGGCAGAATAAATCTTTCCTTTTAAAGTTCGGGTATAACAGCCTATTAGGTAATTACTTTGATATTAAATGTCTATAATTTCCATTTCCATGATAGCTTATAATGGCTCAGAGAAAGAATGAGGAAATACAGAGGAAGTCTGTCATTATGTATTTACATAGTTTAAAAAAAAACTACAACTGGAGTTCATAAAATGTTAATTCATATAAATTAATGTTTTGTTTTTTTTCCTTTTCTTTTCTTCTTTAGAAAACAATCCTCAGGGAGGGATGGAAAACAAGACCACTGGGACTTCTCAATTTAAAAGTTATTACTTGAAGAGTCTATGGGGAGGGTGGCTTCGGAAATATTTTCCTGTATTTGTCAATTTGTTTTCTTTCTTATTTTCCAAACTAAGCAATTGAAAATGTGGAAAGAGAAATAAAATATTGCGAAGCCCAGCTGTCTATGGGACACATGTTTATGTCAGTCATCACACTCATGATCTATTGCAGTAATAAATCAAAAGAACCACACTAGTTGTGTAATTTATTACAGCAGTAGATCAGCAGGGGGAGGCCTCCAGGAGCTGAGTTACAGACATGAACCTTGCATCATTGCTTTTATTTACTTCCTCTATTTAAGTTTGATATAAGAAGACAGAGTAGGAGGACCTAAGGTCAGAATTGAAAACTCCTTTTGCATAGTTTTCTAAATGACTTTCAACATTTAAACCAAGGCGACATTATTAATTTCCTGGGACTTATTTTTCTATGGTAATTATTGATAATTAAGTTTTTATACCTTTCAGTCAATAAAGATGGATTGAGCTGGATAAAAATTAAATCATTCACTAAATCTGTCTCATCATGAAACTGGGTCTGTTTGAAAACACAGGAGGATTTGCAGTCAAAACCCATTCTCCAGAGTGCCTGGGTAGCTCAGTTTAGTTAAGTAGTTAAGAGTCTGCCTTTGGTTCAGGTCATGATCTCAGCATCCGGGGATGGAGTCCCACCTTGGGCTCTCTGATCAGTGGGGTGTCTGCTTCTCCTTCTGCCTCTCCCCTTGCTTGTGTTCATGCTCTCTCTCTCTCAAATAAATAAATAAAATCTTAAAAAAAAAATCCATTCTCCATTTCTGCTTGGCCACACCCTATCTGGCCTCAGCCCCATAGTAATGCCACTATTTCCCCTTCTAGAAATTCCAAGGTTTAAAAAAAATTAGCATATTTTGAATAACTTTGCCACATAATGTTTGAAGACTGCCTTGCTACTTATATTATATATTACAGATATCTATACTTCAGTAAAATATTTTGTGGTTAATAACATTTACATCTCTGCTATTGAAAGTATGGAAAGTTTAGGACAGACAATCTCTGGATCTGAACAAACCAATTCACTAAATTGAAATCTGCATTTTAACATTATCTCTAGAAACACTGGCTTGTTAAATAACACATTCTCCTATCTTAGGTCTATATAGTATAACTTTGGATCTAAGAATAAGACTGAAACATTTAAAACACAGTTAAAAAAAATGCTAACGCTTTCCTAAGACAAAACTGCTGGGGAAAAGGTAACAAATATGCAATGACAGTTTTGGAAAGATCATTGATTATATAATGATACAAGGCAAATGAAAGAACTCGGTCTTTTGTGTCTCATGGATTTCGTTTGGTTACTACATCAAGTTAACTAACGTTAAGTGTCTCTACTACTTCGCTGGCAAAATTGAAATAATAATGGTTGTTTGGTGATAATTATGCCAAATACAGACTAGACCACTTAGGTATCCACTAAATGAGAGCTATTATTAAAAACAAAACAAAACAAAACAAAACAAACAACTTTTATGATTTTGAGCAGCTCAAATACACAAAAACATGGTATAAAAATTTGTAAATTTTTGGATGGTCAGAATAAAGCCAGTGACACTGTCCCTGGTCAGGGACCTATTTTCTAGTCTTTAGTTACTTGAATACTGTTGTATAAGGCATGCCTTATGTAACACATCATATCCTCTCAGCCACACTGGCTTAAAGACTTATGACAAGTTTTTTCCTCCCTCCCTCCCTTCCTTTTTCCCTTCCTCCCTACCTCCTTTCCTTCCTTCCTTCCCCTCTTTCTCTCTTCCTTCTTCCCTCTATCCTCCCTCCCTCTCTTTTTTCTTTCTTTCTTACTCCTGTATTTCCTTCCTTTCTTCCTTTCTTTATTTTTCTCTTTCTACAGTTGCTGTTATCAAGGACTTTGTATAAGCATTGTGGTTTCATTTTGTGCCTCTGCCTAGAGCCTCTGACTATTCCTCAGGTGGCAGGAAATTAATGACCCATGGCTCAAATCTCCAACCAAGAGGAAAGGACCAGCAGAAATGTTTGTCTCCTTCCCTCTGCCCTACTTGCCAATGGATTATCCTAAAGTGCCAGAGTTTATATGGCCTCTCTGAAGATGGTTTCAAGAGATGAAATCCATTGCACCTGATACCAAGAAGTAGCCAGCTCTGTAGCACACCTCTTCAGATATACTGGTCCTCCTTCTTAGCCCATTCTCCTCTTCCTTCACTTCTACTTCCTGGGATTTTATACCTCATAAAGAATCAGAATATAAACTCTTCTCTCAGGGTTTTTTTTTTTTTTTCCCTTAAATCTGGACTGAGATAAATGTTTTCACATTTTTTTTGGTCCTTATCTGAATGCAACTTCTTCTATAATTTATTTTAAATTGTTCTTTAAATTGACTCATTACCATACCAGGGAATCTAGTTATTAGTTAGAAGAAACAGAATGCAGCTCTAAAAATATCTACAAAGAAATGGAAACAATGCTATCAAATTATAATTAGATACTATTACCCACCAAATTTTAGTCTGAGTTATCTTTTTCCTGTTTCCCTCTTCCATCTCAGTAATAGACTACATGTCATGGGGGTGTTAAATATATACTAGCAACACAATTAATCTTTCTTCCCAAGTTGATAAGAAGATTAAAACAGAATTAAGAAGAGGACTTTTCACACTATTGCATTAACTTTAAATTGATGCTATTTCTGTGTACCACCTGATATCACTGATAAAGTCCCACATTTAGAGGGAAATGTGCTAGGCACTGAGAAGACCAAGAATTTGATGATTCCTATGCAAATCTGTCCAGACACTCTAATCAGGTAAGAGAAACCCAAACTGTAACTTGGGAAAAAAAAAAAAAAGATATTCACTTTGTGTGTGTGTATATACACACACACACACACACACACACACACACACACACATATATATATATACATTTAGTGTATAAAAAAGTGTAGAAAAAAAGATATTCACAGTGTGTGTATGTGTATATATATATATACACACACACACACATATATATACATTTAGTGTATATATATCTATATACAGATTTTTTTTTCCTTCCTGTCCAAGGCAGCATTATCCAGGGCATTTATTTTGTTCAACTATTATACCCTTTAATATCCTTACCATTCAGTAGCCTCAGAAGTAGATAGACTGAAGGTCTGATTAGGTTTCGCTTTTAAGGTAGCCAATAGAACCCCATGAGGTGTTGCTACACTTTCCTGACTGCGCTCAGCTCCAGCTCCCAGTACTGAAAGTAAACTCCTGGCACTTTAGCCCTCAGTGTCTGGAATTATTATCTTATCAAGATAAACTACTGATTATACAAATTTGCAGCTGCTACATTAATGATCACAGTATTCTCTTTGAATCCTGATGAAAATATTAGCCTACAAATCTGCGGTACTTCTTGCTTTTAAAAGTTTCTTCTTTCATGTGAATAGCTGTTTAGTTTTATGTCCTTCTAAGACATACCTTTAGTCAACATTATTTACATTTTCCTTCCATTTTTCTTTATTATTTTTTGAACTTTAATAACTAGGTAATAACTGAGCTCATTTATCTTACTAACTTAATTTTAACTTACCTAGTTTTAAATATTAGCTTGTCCTTTTGTAATTTAACATCCTAATTGAGAATTATTAAATGCATTTATATCTTGATAGCCAACCTATTTTTTGATGATTTATTTGTTAGTATGGCCTAGTAGAAATTATTTAGCATTCTGATTTTCATTAGCTCTTAAATAATCTCAAAGCTCCTCATGTAAATAAAAGATCTTGTTACAATAGTTTTGCAAATCTTAGGGCCATGGAAAACATCTATTTTTCATGCTAAACATTTTGTTCCCCTCAACTAAATTGAAGTAATATATAACTTTAAAGGTTTCTCTTAATGTCTTGGCTGTTGGGAAGCTCAGAAATAAATAAAAGTTTTTGCTATTTATTTGTAGACATACTGTATGTGAGCTTTTATTATAGACTAGTTTAAATTATTTTTAAATAGTTGAAATAATAATTACTTAATTGGCTTTCAACAGTTTGCTAGCATTCTAGATGTTTTCAAGAGTCAAACAGAAAGAAAATTAAAGATATTGTCTCAAGCTTAAATAAATTCAAGTTGGTTTTTGTGCGTATAATAACTAATAAGAAATACATTAAAATTATATAGAGGCAATACAAAAATTTATCCAGAAATTTGGAGAAAAATTCACATAACTTAATTCAGAATTTCCTGAATTTCAATATGAAACTTTTCCATTTAGTAATTTCCCCTTTACACACTAATTTATTT
This sequence comes from Neogale vison, assembly GCF_020171115.1. NCBI lineage: Eukaryota > Metazoa > Chordata > Mammalia > Carnivora > Mustelidae > Neogale > Neogale vison. The sequence goes on along the minus strand of NC_058093.1, from coordinate 90,654,186 downwards.
CACCAAAGAACATTACTTTAAAGCTTTTTGTCATGCTTTTCCCTCTGTTTGATTTCCAAGCAAAATTAATCTGGAAAAAATATGTTTGTGTGTTTGTGCATGCACATGCAAGATAGATTTCCTTTGCTATCTGTTCTTTGTATTTTTGTATATGAATTTCTACAATGAGGCAGGTGGGACAGGTGGCTGCTTCTGAAAATACTGTCTGGTGCCTAACAAACTGAAAGCTTCCAAGATATACTAAATCAAACCATCAGTATCAGTATTACAGTCTGAAGGGACACCAGTTATTTTCTGGGTGAATACACTAGTTGCCTTGGATATTGACCATTTATTCTTCTCTAGAACACATCTTTTTTGAGAGAGCTCGGCTTTAGTAACACTTTAATTTGCACGACTAACCAAGCTGAACCATCACTGAAATGTATGTGGATTTAAATCAAGGGGATTGTGTTCAAAATAAATACCATTAACCTTACTGCAATAACATTCTTATCTTACCAAATAGGAATATCAGTTGTACAGACTTCAGAAAATTACCCTGCATGGCTGAGGCCTTCAAAAATAGTTAATCTTTGGTGTGTTTTTTTTAGGCTGTATACTTTTTTATTTTATATAGGAAATTAGTATTTTAATTTCTTTTTTAGTTTATTAATCCATTTGCTCATTGCTTCAGCAAATATTTGCTAAATATAGCAATATGCCAGACTTTGAGCCATTTGCTTTTGGAAATATAAAGATGAAAATGAATTCTATACTTCAGATGTTAGTAATCCTATAGAAGAAGCAATGAGACAATTTATGATTTAATTTAATTGATATAATTCATGTTCAAACAAATGTATATATATATAGTGAGTGCAAACACAACTTTTAAAATTATTATTTTTTAAATAGTTTTTATTAATTTATTTGACAGAGATCACAAGTAGGCAGAGAGGCAGGCGGTGGGGGCGGGGAGCAGACTCCCTGCTGAGCAGAGAGCCCGATGCGGGGCTCGATCCCAGGACCCTGAAACCATGACCTGAGTCGAAGGCAGAGGCTTAACTCACTGAGCTACCCAGGCGCCCCTAAATCATTTTTTAATTTGCATTGTTCAAGGGGAGTTTTGTAAGATTTAGCATTTGTATGCAATTGTCCAGCACCAAGTTGCATGTAACACTTCAACTCTTCAAAATACACCTTATGAGGCATAAACTATTAGTTCTATTTTACATAAGAAACTAAGGCACAGAAAGATTAATAAAATGTCCCAAATATATTAAATAATATGTCAAGGATCCAAGTTTTACATCAATATCTATCTCTATAACCTAAACTTATTAATTTCTGTCACATCATAATGCTTTTTGAAAGGTGATATGTTTTATTTTGATGCTAAGATTATCTCTGTGAATAAAATAATCAACATGTGTGGCATAATCTTACATTAATATGTAAAAAGACATGTCCAAAGGCTTACCTATTTGAGTTCCACAAAATCAATGGCAAAGTCACAAAAAGTGTTAGAAGAAAATTTTATACTAGTTTAAAATATAGAAATGGTGATTCAAAAGATTAAGTTACTTGCTGAAGATCAAATATCTCTTTAGAACCAGAGTCAGGAATTAAATCAATTTCATCTAACATCAACTTCGGACTTCTTTTCACTCCTTTCTTATTCTTACTCAGACACTGGAATTTAGCAATGTCATTTCATCATATAAACTTCATTGTATTCACAGTAACATGATAACATGTATCCATCATGGTTACAGATGATAAAATGCAGACAGCACAATCCACCATCTTTATTTCCACAATCTTTATGTCTTGTGGGGAACCAGTGTTTTGATGTCTTTGGGCTCTGATGAATTATAACACAACATGTATGCTTTAATAAATCTTATCCCTAACATTTAAATGCGCTGGCAATGCAAGGCATTCTGTTGTTAGAGATTTGTGGAACATGGTTTATATCTTTATTTATATTTTGTAAAATAATAAACATAAGGCATTTTTTTTCTATTTTGAGTCCTTAAAAATCTATAAGCACACTGACTTTTGCTTCTGGGAAGATGCAACAGACACAATTTTTCAATTCTTCTCACTAAGTACATCTAAAACTCCTGGAAATTATATATAAATCAAATGCAAGATGACTGAAAGGTAGAGAGAAGTAGGCAGGGAGCTAGGGAACTTGGGACTGAGGAACAACATGTTGATGAGTTCCCTGGACTTTATTTTTGCCTCATATATCCCAGATTGGAACTGAGTAAACTGGCAACTCAGAAAAGCCAATACACACAGACAAACAATGACAAAAGCCTGCTCTTTCTAAGCAAAAGACTGGAAAACATTCTAACTAGCGAGGTGCTATTCTAGCCAAACACCACATAAAAAAACCGTGACCCACCCATACACACACACCAGCAAAGGCCAAGTGGGGAACCTAGACTTAGATCTACTACCTGGCAGTGGTGAGGTGCCCTTCCCTTTTCTACTAGAGTGGTGTCCGAAGAAGCCTCCTGCAGAATCAGGACTTTTAGCATCATCCAGGAATAATGAAGATAATCCACAGTGCTGACAGAAAAAACCAGCTGGGAAACTATAACTCCCACCATTCCTATCCAGAAGTACAGAGGACAAACAATCATGCCTTGGTGTCAATAGAGCCTGAGTGGGGAAACTTGGCTTCTACCTCCACTTGGCAGTAACAAGACAAGACCTCACTTATCTCTCCCATAATGATACCAGGGAAAGTCAGTTAAAGCAGAAGGCTTAAATTAGATGCAAAATTTCATACAATAAAACAACAATATCCAGGTTCAATGAAGAATCACTCATCATACCAAGAACCAGGAAGATCTTAAGAGATCTAGTCTGGGTAACAGTGTATTAATTTCTATTTTTCCATTAATATATAATAAATCTTCCCATGGAATTAATACACATTTTATGTCATCATGTTAATGTAATCATAGAATTCTATTGTTTTATTCTTATTTTATCACATTTCTGCTTAGTCACTTACTATTCTTAAAGATTAGAAAGTTAATAGAAATTTAGTAAATTCAGATTATAATTTGAATATTCATGTTTAAGTACACTTAAAATATATAAAAGTCAATACTGATCCAATAATCTGGATATTAGATTGTATTTCTTGAATTCAGAGAAGTGTCAAAGACAATTAAACACCTGAGTTTCCAGTAGCCCTTTAGGATTTACTAGTCAATGGGCTTATTTGTAATATATTGGACTGCAATACCTGTAACATAAATTCTGTATAGTCCATTGGCTAATCTGTTAGAATTAAAGTTCACAGAATTCTTCTGGTAATTAACGGTCATTTTGTTTTTGGTCTATGGTCCATATAGCTATTCATAGGTGCAGAATCCCATGTAGTTGAGGCATTCTAGATAAAACAGAAAGGATAATTTCCTGCCAAGAAACCTTTCTTCACATCTCACTTTAAAACAATTTCTCATCTTGGGATGCCTGGGTGGCGCAGTTGGTTGGACGACTGCCTTCGGCTCAGGGCGTGATCCTGGAGTCCCGGGATCGAGTCCCACATCAGGCTCCAAATGGAAGTAGTTCCATCCCTTCGGGGAGTTTTGGAAAGTACTGGTTGTGATTTTACTTGACTGTGGCATGGGAATTGAGTAGAGATATGGGAAGCATTGACTGGGAAATTCAATAGATAGGAACCAGGAATCTGGTTGTACCATGTCATAGAAGGCAATGCTGTACAATGAAGTAAGACTCAGCCAAGTTTCACATGTCTTACAAAATTTTTTACAAAGGTGAAAATCTACTTACAATTATGAAAATCTAGACTTTAACTCCATTTTACATATATAAAAAGTATTTTTAACAGAGCCCTTTCCTATATTGTTTTTTAAGGAAAGGAATTTCTACATAAATTGAAGGATAACTTAATTTCATTGTGTTTAGATAATTATCAGGAATTTATTATTAATTTTAAAGAACATTTGATCACTTCTTTACATATTTCTCCCTTAGTCTGTACATTTACATATCACACTATATCCTCTTTTACACAAATTACTTTATATATGTTCTTTATTTTAAAATTCAGGTATTAAATTGAGCTTAGAAAATTTATAAAGATAGATAAAATACAAAAAATTTCATTTTAGAATAGGAATGGGAAGGTTACAGAACATTTTATACAATTAAAAAAAGGGACAGTGCCTCTAATAGATAGTTGAAAACTTATGGGACGCCTGGGTGGCTCAGTTGGTTGGACGACTGCCTTCGGCTCAGGGCGTGATCCTGGAGTCCCGGGATCGAGTCCCACATCAGGCTCCCAGCTCCATGGGGAGTCTGCTTCGCTCTCTGACCTTCTCCTCGCTCATGCTCTCTCTCACTGTCTCTCTCTCTCAAATAAATAGATAGTTGAAAACTTTACTAGTTAGCATTAGATACCACATTCAGAAACAGTAGAAATTAATGTTGCTGTTTTGGGCCTTGGTTTCCAAGTCTACAGATTGTCCCAGTTAGTGGTGGCAAAATGGTCAATTCACTAAAATTTATAGTGATGTTCATTCTTATGTTGTCTTTAAATTAAAAATTATAATTTTTAAAATCCAAATAAATTTTATATCTTTTAAAAATTGAAATCACAATGCCTATTTTTTTTTTTTTTGATGATAGGTTATGGTTTGGTTTGGCTAAGTAATTCAAACTTATGTCGCCAAAAAGTTCACTTTCCTGGGCACTAAACCTATTTTATAAGTTTCAGAGTCTACTACTCTACAGATTTTATACTACCATTAAAATGATGTTTCAAAAAGAATAGATATCATAGACATAAGTAAAGATTTAGAAGAAAGAAAGAATAAAAAGGAAGGAAGAAAGGAAAGAAGGAAGGAAGAAAGAAAAAAATGATAGATGTCTTTATTCATTTATGGAATGAAATAGCTGATTCTATAAGTAGAAAAGAAATATATGGTCCTATAAAAAGTAAAGTATCTAATATCCTTGTGATGAATATCACTTATAATTGACTAGGTTTTTTTTTATTTGTTTTCCTATTTTTTACTCAAGAGAGTTCATATCATCAGAATGTGTTCATAAGGAAGAACATTATCCCATTATCTTTCTCATTCTAAAGATAAATCTTAGGACTTAGTATTTTTTCCAGGAAATATGCTCTGGAAAAAACAAAACAAAATAAAACAAAAACAAAAACAAACAACAACTACAAAAATTTTTGCACAAAGTTTCTAAAAGAGTGTCAAAAATAAGAAACATCAGCAACTGCAATTTCTAGGAACATGAACAACATCACTTTTGGGAAGGTTTGTGCCACTCAGGTAGCTGATGCCTTCCAAGAAATGATTAACACTTACAGTGTAACTGCAGGGAGAAAGGCTATAATCACCCTGTCTTAGCCCCTGTCAATATTAGTTATTGTTTCAGCTCTAGGAACAACAAAGATGACAGATATAGAACAGAAATAAAAATGAACAGAATGAAATCACTGTTTGTTTCTTTTTCCCTTTTCTTTCCTTTTTTGGGGGGCAGGGGGTTCTAATAACTTATCAGTCCAGAAGATTAAATTGTATATTGTTAAGCAGAGAACGCTTTTCTCAATGAATATGTAGGTAGAACCACCACACAGGTTAATGTGGTATTTAAAATTAGAAAAACCGAAAAAAATTACTGCATTTCTATCAGTACAAGTCATATTTAAACCATGTGTGGTTCTATTTTATTATGATCTCACCATAAGATAAAATCAAATATTAAAACCTGAGTTTGATAGAAAAAAATTAAGCCTATGAGTGGTTTTTTAAAGCTAAATATTAGTAGATAACTAAATTAGAAAAGGTAAAATGTATTTTTAAAACATATCTCCTTTTTCTGATACATTTTTTGATTTTTGAAAGAATTTCTTTTCCTGATGTATTGATTAATAATGGATTACATAATTTTCCCTTAATAAAATAAGTGATTTGTAAGTAGTGTACTAGTATTTTTCGAATTTCTACAACACCATCTTTAAAAAAAGTTATCTTATCACAACACTATGCTATGTTTCTCATTTAAGATTTATAATGTGCATGAGCAGATTAAAACCTTTAAGGTATAATACTCTAAATAAGCCTATTAGACATAGTTTAAACCATATTTTCAAAAACATGCATGGTCACAGTTTAATTCCTACGGATATTCAAGAGAAGACAAATTCCTCAAACACCCTTTGGGAGGACCATGGCATTGTTTGGAATTTGTGGCCTTACAATATCCAGATTTTATAGAATATCTCCAAGCTTTATCAATTAACTACATATAGGTTGCTTCCTTCTCATTAAAGAAGATGCACTCTCAAATAATTCAAACTGTAACATCAAACTTCTTTCCAATCAGTGAGTTCCCCTGAAAATATTTGATATCTCACTTTCTCTCTCCCCTCTCTCTTTCTCTCTACTGCATTTCTTCTCTACTGTCATCTGTTTCACCGAAACTTAAAATACAATAATAATAATAATAATAATAACCACACACACAACCATATAAAGGAAATGATCTTTTCTGAAATTATTTCTCTGGCCACTCATTAATTTCGCTTTCTCTCAGTCCTTTTTGACTTTATAAGTTGAACAATATTTTTTCTCTTCTTATATTCCATGGTCAGCACCTAAATCTTTCATATAACTTTTAAAGCTTCATAACTTTACTTTCTACTTCCTAAATATCACTTTTTAAAGATTTTATTTATTTGACAGACATCACAAGTAGGTAGAGAGGCAGGCAGAGAGAGAAAGGGAGAAGCAGGCTCCCTGCTGAACAGAGAGCCTGATGCAGGGCTTGAACCCAGGACCCTGAGATCATGACCTGAGCCGAAGGCAGAGACTTAACCCACTGAGCTACCCAGGTGGCCCAATATCATTATTTTCAATCCTATGGTTTTCCCCTGTGACACATTTCTGCAGTGCCTTTGCCCAAATATAAAAAAATAAAATTCATTATGTTGGTTTATTTACTTGTTTGAAAAAAAAGTATATACAAATTCTAAGGAAATATATCAATCACATTAATATGGTTGCCCAAGGGGAACACAATAGGAGTGAGCAATGAAGATAATAGGAAACACACACACACAAACACACACACACACACACACACACACGTTCCTGACACAGACTAACCAACCAATAGAAGATTAGAATGAACTCAACTAGCTACACAGGAATTTTTCAGATAAGAAGCATTTAGCTTCTGTGGGGATCTAACAAGAAATCTGTTCTAAAAGGTATTCTTTGATTTCTAAGACTTCAACTCACCTGAACAGGAACATTTCAAGTTTAGTATTGATTCTGGTCATACTTTTTTACATATGTTAGTTAAAGAGATATAAGTGGGAAAATAAAAAATCCCAAGTGGATAGGATATCAGAAAAATTGTTCTACTCTTTCAACAGTCATCATGTAACAGAAGCATTTTTAGAGTTAGCATGATACTATATACTCCTAGAATTTTTTTTTTTACAGAAAAAATATCATTTATTTTCTTTCAAGGGGAATATCTTGTTATTAAATCTTTAAACTTAAGCTAGATTGCATCTTTAACTTTTCCTAAAGATAATAGATGACTTAGCTCTCACTTAAACTCTCAGTCTCATAGTTCTATGGATATCTTAGTAATAGATTATAAAAATAGGTAATTAACCATGAAAAGAGGCTCAAAATTATAGAAGGTATCCAGAAATTTAAGTCAACTTAAAAAATGGCATTCAAGATATTCTGTGTACAAAATAATGATTAAAACATAAGACACAGTGGTTAATATATAGAAATGAGTGGTAATTCCATGGCATTAACCATGGACACTATGGCAGAGCAATCACAGAATTCTGATAACTGGCAAAAGAATAAGATAACTTTGGACACATACACATACCTTTATCCAATGAACATGATAAAGTAAGAGAACATGAAGGTTGAAAGTAAAAAAAATTGAATCTTATGCATTATTGGAGATTGGATTATGTCTACCCATGAAAAAAATACTTCAGTGTTTTCTTTACATTTCAAATTACAATGGTCAGGTCACTACAGGAGGGCCATCTAACCAGTCTATAGTTCTTAGACTATACTGTTATTAAAATAAATGAGAGCATAAAGAACCCCCTTTTTTTGGTAAAAGTTCACTCAATTCCTAAATCCTTGTGCACCTATAGAAAGGTCAGATCCTGTTTCCTTACTTGCATGGAGATTTGCCTCATGTCTTTTGTATGTAAAAGTATTGTACAAAGTAAATTAACCCAATCAAAGTGGTAATGACTGTCTTGAAAACAATTCTCACTAAGTATTTGAAGCATTGTCAGAGAGAGAGAAAAAATGCTGGTGTGTTCAAGTTTATATCAGAAGCCTAAACTGAGACTTAAAAACCATATTCATAAATAAATTTAGCCTCAAAAAAGAAAAAAAATGCTTAAAACTAAAATAAGCTGTTTCATCAAGTATATCCAGTGAAATAAGAAAAAAAAAATGACAATGTTCAAGGTGTGCTTAAACAATCATCTGGCAGCGATGTTGAGATGGGGAGTGTTCATGTGTACATTATTTGCTATTAAAACACATAACAGCTAAAATCAACAGAAATAATGTTCCCTAATTTTGTGAAGATAAAAGTCACTGTGAATTCAAAGATGTAGAAAAGATGACCCCTGTCCTCAAATCTAGTTAAGCTGATAAAATACAGGTTCATTCAAAGATGGCTAACAATACTAAAATAAATTTTTGACATTTCAATTATAATTCTTAATATTTTGAATTCATATCTTACATTTGGAACAGAATTGCAATTATTAATTTATCTCCAATCTTTTCTTATTCTATAGACCTTAAATTCACTCATAGAGGGCTCTTTCATAAATGAGGCTTTTAGGAACAGTGTCATGAGTTAAATGCTAGTATCTAGATTTGCATTGGAGCTTACCAGTCTATTACACAAACTTTCAAAAGAAAGAAAAAGCCCCTCCCACTCACAGAGATCAGCCTTCTTCCACTTATCATATTAAAAGAGAATATTGTTCAGTTTATCTTCACGTATGGAATCTGTGACACAGACCTAAAAACCATTATCTTGAAAGATAATCACTCTGTCATTAAGGAGGGATTATGGGGGAGTAATATTATTTGGAGCTTTTAGGGCTTTGGGAAGAAAGTAGAGGAAGAGCTAATTTTGTAAATAAGTGGTTTAGCATTTTTGCATTGGCCTGAAGTTTTGAGGTTCTTAATTTTTGAGGTTATTATAGTAATTTTTATGAAACTAAGATAGATGTGATAATGAAAGATTCTGAGTCATCTAAATCCTGGTTCTACCTAATTTGCCTTAAAATGGAAAGATAGATGGGCATATCAGCATACTCCCTACCTGCAAAGTGGCTCCCACTCCACCACATTTAGTGAGCAGCCTCATCCAGCAGGTAGCACTGGCCAGGACCAGCACCCCTTCAAAGAAGCTCTCACCTGTGGGATCCTGCTGGTAGCCTCAGCCTGGACTGGTGCTACTCTCAAGTGGCTCCCACCCTAGGACATGGGGTTCAGGAAACAATCCCACTCACAAGTGTGCCCACAGAAGTCTCAGTCCAGCCACAATAGAAGGGTACACAGGGGGCACAACTGGAACACCTGTTTCTGGTGATGAAGGGGGGTTATTCATCTGGACCCCACAGGATACCTTCTGCATAAGACCACTACTTTCATCACTAGGAGATATACAGCCACCCTAACAGAGAGTTAGGCAAAATGAGGAGATGGAGGAACATATTCCAAATTAAAGAAAAAGAAGAAACCTCAGAGGAAAAAAACAAAACAAAACAAAACAAAACAAAACACAAAAACAGAACAAAACAAAAAAGCTAAACAAAATGGAATAAGCAATCTTTCTGATAAAGAGTTCAAAGCAATGTTCATAAAGACACTCACAGAACACTAAAGAATGGATGAAGACAATTAGAACTTTAGCAGAGAGATAGATAATACGCTTTTAGGTATAAGAGTTGAAGAATATAATAACTGAAATTTTAAAAATATGCTAGAGGAAATCAATAGCCGATTAGATGATGCAGAAGAACAGATCAGCAGTCTGGAAAACAGGGCGGTCAAATCACCCAGGTTGAACAGCCAAAATTAAAAAAATAAATAAACAAAACATGAAGAGAGTTTAAGGGATCTCTATAACAACATTATGTTCTTATCGGGGTTTTAGAAGGAGAAAAGAGAAAGGAGCAGAAAACTTATTTGAAGGATTAATAGCTAACACTTCCCTAATGTGGGGATGGAAACAGACTTCTAGGTTCAGGAATCAAAGAGAGTTCCCAACAAAATGAACCCAAAAAGTTCTATACCAAGACACATTATAATTAAAAGGTCAAAATTTTAAAATGGAGAATCTCAAAAGCAGGAAGACAAAAGCAGCTAGTTATATGCAAGAGAACCCTCATAAGACTACCAGTTGATTTTTCAGCAGAAAGTTTGTAGACCAGAAGAGAGTGGTCCAATATATTCAAAGTGAGGGGGGAAAAAAAATTACAACCAAAAAGACTCTACCTCGCAAGATTTTAAGTCAGAACTGAAAGAGAGATAAAGAGTTTCTCAGACAAAGTTAAAGGAGTTTATCACAACTAAACTGGCCTTATAAAAAATTTCAAAGGGATTTCTTCAAACAGAAAAGAAATGGCCATCACTAGAAGTAAGAAAATTATAAAAGGAAAAAAAAAAATCTCTTAGTAAAAGCAAACATGCAATAGAAGCATAGATCAACCACTTACAAAGCTAGTATGAAGGATAAATGACAAAAGGAATAAAGTCAACTGTATCAACAACAATTAGAGAATTCACAAAATTTAAAAATGTAAAGTATGACCTCAAAAACATAAAACATGGTTGGGTAGTAAAACTTTAGTGACTTTAGAACATGTCTGAACTTAAGTGACCATCAACTTGAAGTAGACTGATTATATAAATATATATTTACAAATATGTTTTATAAATATATAAATAACATTTATAAACATTTATAAATATATATTTAATTTAAAATTTATAAATATCTCTCTTATATATGAATATTTCAATTTATATTAATTCCATTGTAATCACAAAGGAAGAAACTATATAATTACATGAAACACAAAGAGAAAATAATCCAAACATAACACTAAAGAAAGTTGTCAGTCACAAAGAAGAGAGCAACAGAAGAAGAGAAGAGCAGAGACAAACTTCAGAAAACAACTTAAAAACAGTTAACAAATTGGCAATATACATACCTATCAGTAATTACTTTAAATGTTAAGTATACTAAATGATTCAATCAAAAGACATAGGATGGGCAGCAATGGTGGTATAATGTTGAGCATAGCTGCCTTCCAAAAGACAAAGCTGAATGAATTTAAAAAATCAAGTTCCATGTCTATGTTGTCTATAAGACAGTCACTTCAGACCTATAGGCATACAGATAGGAAGTAAAGGGTTGGAAAGAGATAGTCCATGCAAATGAAAGCAAAAAGAAATCTGCAGCAGTAATATTTGAATCAAAACAAAACAATAGACTTTTTAAAAAGATTTTTTCTTATTTATTTAACAGAGAGAGGGAATGGAAGCAGGAGGAGTGGGAGAGGGAAAAGCAGGCTTCCCACTGAGTAGGGAGTCTGATGATGGGCTTGATCCCAGGACCCCTGGGATCATGACCTGAGCCAAAGGCAGATATTTAATGACTGAGCCACCCAGGTGCCCCCAAAACAATAGACTTTAAAACACTGCGACAAGTGAAAAGTGGGCATGACATAATGATAAAGGAATCAATCCAACAAGAGAATACACCAGTTTTAAATATCTATGCCCCCAACATTAGAGTACCTAAATATAGAGAGCAAATATTACCAGACATAAAGGGAGAAACAGACAGTAATATAACCATAGTAGGAGACTATAACACCCCAGATATATCAATGAATAGCCCATCCAGATATAAAATCAATATGGAAATATTGGCTTTAAACTACACATTAGAATAAATGGACTTAATAGATACATACAGAACATGCCAGCCAAAAAAACTGCTGATTACCTTGTTTTCAAGTGCACATGGAACACTCTAGGATTGGTCACATGTTAGAACACAAAACAAGTCTCAGTAAGTTTAAGAAGTGCTTTTCCTTATCATAACAGTATAAAACTAGAAGTTAGTTACAAGAGAAAGACTATAAATTCACAAAGATGTAGATATTAAGCAACATGTTATTAAACAAGTGAGTCAATGAAGAAATCAAAAAGGAAATAAAAAGAATACATGGGGAAAATAAAATTGGACACAAAATACTCTAAAATCTATGGAACCCAGCAAAACAAGTTCTAAGAGGGAAGTTTATAATGATACAACCCTACCTCAAGAAACAAGAAAAACCTCAAAAAACAATCTAACCTTACACCTCATAGGAAGAAAAGAAAGAACAAACATAGTTTAAAGTTAGTAAAAGAAGGAAATAATAAAGATAAGAGCAGAAATAAATGAAATATAAAGACAAAAAAGATCAATAAAACTAAAATAAGGTTCTGCAAAAAGGTAAATAAAATTGATAAACTTTAGCCAATTTCATCAAGAAATCAAAGAGTAGAAATTACAACTGACAACAGAGAAATATAAAGGATTGGGGGTGCCTGGGTGGCTCAGTTGGTTAATTGTCTGCTTTCAGCTCAGGTCATGATCCCAGGGTTCTGGGATGGGGCCTGATATCGGGGACACTACTCAGGGAGGTCTGCTTCTCCCTCTCCCTCTGCCTGCTGCTCTGCCTACTTGTGCTCTCCCTCTTTCTCTCTGTCAAATAAATACATAAAATCTTAAAAAAAAATGAAATACAAAGGATTACAAGAGACTGCTAGGAACAACTATATGCCAACAAACTGAACAACCTAGAAGAAAAGGACAAATTCCTAGAAATGTACACTTTTCCAAGACTTAATCAGAAAAAAAAAAAAGAAAGAAAATGTGAACAGAATGATTCCCAGCAATGAAATTGAAATAGTAATCAAAAACCTCCCAAAAAACAATTTTACTAAATCTATGAAGAACAAATATTACCTATTCTTCTCAAACTATTCCAAAAAGTTAAAGAGAAGAGGATGCTTCCAAATTTGGAAGTCACAGATATTAAAAAAATTTGCTACAAGGCCAGCATTACCCTAATACCAAAACCAGACAAGAGCATTGAAAAAAAAAAATTACAGACCAATATTCTTCCTTCATAAACATACATGCACAAATTCTTAATGAAGTATTCACTTTAATTAAAAATGAGCAAGAGGACCTGAATAGAGATTTTTCTGAAGAACATACAGACGGCCAACACATACATGAAAAGATGCCCAACATCACTAATTATCAGGGAAATGCAGTAATGACATATCAGCTTAGCCCTCTCAGAATGGTTAGTATCAAAAAAAAAAAAAAAAACAAGAAATAACAAATGTTGGAAAGGATATGGAGAAATGGGAATGGTCATCTGCTGATGTTGAGAATATAAATTGGTGCAGCCACTGTGGAAAACAGTATGGAAGTTCCTTAGAAAACTAAAAATAGAAGTGTCATATAATTCAGTAGTTCCACCTCTGGGTATTTATCCAAAGAAAACAAAAACTCTAATTTGAAAAGATACGTTCATTACAGCATTATTTACAATAGCCAAGATGTGTAAGCAACCCAAGTGCCCATCAACAGATGAATAGCTAGAGACCAAGTAAAATACATAAAATACATATATATTGGAATATTACCTCACCCATCAAAAAGAATGAACTCTTGCCTTTTGTGATAACACAGATGGATTTAGAGGGTATTATGCAACATGAAATAAGTCAGAGAAAGTCAAATGCTGTATGATCTCATTTACATGTGGAACCAAAAATACAAAATAAACTGACAAAACGAAAGCAGACTCATAGATACAGAAGCAAACTGCTAGTTGCCAGAGGTAAAGGATTTGGTGGGTTGGGCAAAATAGATGAAGGGGATTAAGAGGTACAAACTTCCAGTTATAAAATAAGTCACAGGTATTAAAAGCACAGCATTGGGAATACAGTCAATAATGTAATAACTTTATATGGTGACAGATGGCACCTAGACTAAATGTCTGATCACTTTGTAATGTCTATAAATGTTGAATCATGATGTTGTACACCTAAAATTCATGTAATATTTTATGTCAACTACACTTCATTTAAAAAAAAAAGAAAGAAGACACAAATGAAAACAGTTTTATGTCAATATTTGATTGTATTTATAATAAAAAGTTAACACATTTTCTCTGTCCTATGTTTTTAGGTAACAGAAAAATCTCTGCAGTATTCCATGTGCATTTTACTAAATAAAAAATTGCTATTAGTTAAAATGGAACTCTGCAGAATTTATTTTTCTCAAAGACGGAATAAAGCAGAAGCTACTAGAGATTATATAACTTTGAAATCTTCATTGTATTATTTATATGGCCCTATGGTTTCTATAATTCAACTATCCACATGCGTATTTATTAAAAGCCAGATGAATGGGAAACAGATTTGCTCCTTTGCAATGAAGATAAAGATAAGGAAATCTAGATGGATGTAAAAATGTAATAAATTTTGAAATATTTTCCAAGTTTTTGGGCCAAATCAGATTTTTTTTTTATGATAAAAGTAGAAAAAGAGTAACATGTAACTCTAAGTTTGAGACAAAATTGGTTAGTGTCATGTGTGGGGATAAAATCATAACCTTTAAAGTAATGTTCTCCTCAAATTTGCCTCTCTACAGGAGAGAATTTTTCCCCCAATTTTATTGAAATATAATTGACATATAACATGTATAAGCTTAAAGTGTACAACATGATGATTTGATATTGTATATACTGCAAAATGATTACCACAATAAGGTTTGCTGATACTTCCATAACCTCACATAGTTAGAATTTGTGTGTGTGTGTGCATGGTGGTGGTGTTGATGAGAATATTTAAAATCTACTCTCAGAAATTTCAAATAAACAATACAATACTGTTCACTATAGCCTGCCAGAAAGTACCCTTGTTTAGACAAGGATGCAAAATGGAGAGTTGAAATCTTAACTAGGCATATATTTTTCTAAGTGTCAAAAGAAATCTTTTAAGTTATGTTAGAGATCTGATGACTGAACAACTTAGAGTAGCTATAATTGCCATACATAAAAGTATACTGTAGGGGTAAAAGCAGAGAAGGTATATTAAAAAAAATAAATTGAGGTGGATAAAACATTGCTATAAGGCACTACAGAAGCATTTTCTATATTAGTCCCTAGTAGAAAGTAGTACCACATCCAGGACAATGATTTTCCTGACTGACATTTTAAAGTCTTTTTATTTATTTATTTATTTATTTATTTATTTATTTATTTGACAGAGAGAGATCACAAATAGGCAGAGAGGCAGGCAGAGAGAGAGAGGAGGAAGCAGGCTCCCTGCTGAGCAGAGAGCCCGATGCAGGACTCGATCCCAGGACCCTGAGATCATGACCTGAGTTGAAGGCAGCGGCTTAACCCACTGAGCCACCCAGGCACCCCCTGACTGACATTTTAAAAACATTATCCAAAACCTTCATTTGGAGTTTCTTTGCTATATTCTTGGGCACACACTTTTGTACTATATTGTCATAATAACCTTGAAAGTTAGGTAGAGAATTTGCATAACATATTAGAAAACTAAAATTTATGAAGATTGAATGATTGGCCTTTATTTTTAATTTACTATTTTTTTTTTTTACTGATGATGGTTAATTTTCATCTAATAACTATCGTTTTATTTCATTAAAAAGCATTTAATTTATTTACACTAAGGAAAAAAGAATACCCATTTCTCCCACTCCCACCATCTCTTTTAACTACCAATGTGTTCTCTGGATCTATGAGCTGTTCGTTTACTTGCTTGTTTTTTATGATTCTACATCTAAAGGAGGTCATAAGATATTGGTTTTTTTCTAACTTATTTCCCTTAGAATGCCTCAAGGTCTACCCACATTGTCACAAATGGCAAAATATAATTTTTTTTTATGGTTGAATAATATCCCATTATATAAATATACTATATTTTCTTTAGTCATTTGGCTATTGATGGATACATGGATTGCTTCCACATTTCACTAATCATATACAATGCTACAATCATCAGAGGACTGGATCTAACTTTTCAAATGTTCATTTTTGTTTTCTTGGTTTCCTTAGAAGTGGAATGGCTGGATTATATGGTATTTCTGTTTTTAATTTTTTGAGAAATTCCATACTGTTTTCCATAGTAGTGAAAATTTTTTGAGAAACTTCCGTACTATTTTCCATAGTGGTGAAAATTTACATTTTCACCATCAGTCCACAGTGTTCCCTTTTCTCTATATCCTTGCCAATACTCATTTCTTTTTTTTTGATGCTAGCCATTCTTTTTTTTTTTTTTAAAGATTTTTTATTTATTTATTTGAGAGAGAGACAGTGAGAGAGAACATGAGTGAGGAGAAGGTCAGAGAGAGAAGCAGACTCCCCGTGGAGCCGGGAGCCCGATGCGGGACTCGATCCCGTGACTCCGGGATCATGACCTGAGCGGAAGGAAGTCGTCCAACCAACTGAGCCACCCAGGCGTCCCGATGCTAGCCATTCTAAAAGGTAAAAGGTGATACCTCTTTTTTAAAAGATTTTATTTATTTATTTATTTATTTAGATCTTAAGAGAGAGAGAACAAGCAACAGGGGCAGGGAGAAGCAGGGTCCCCACTGAGCAGGGAGCCCAATGTGGTTCTCAATCCAGGACCTGGGGGTCATGACCTGAGCCAAAGGCAGATGCTTAACTGACTGAGCCACCCAGGCACCCTGATCATTGTGGTTTTGATTTACATTTCCCTGATGAGTAATGTTGAGCATCTTTTCATGTGTCTGTTGACCATCTGGAAAAATGTGCATTCCATTCTTCTGCCCATTTTCAAATCAGACTCTTTTGGGGTTTTTTGGGGGCGGAATTGGGGTTTTTTTGTTGTTGGTGGTGGTGGGTTGTGGGGTTTTTTTGTTTTGTTTTTGTTTTTTGCTGTTGAGTTGTGTGAGTTCTTTGTATATTTTGTTTATTACCTCCCATGGCTTTTAATTAGAAAAGTTAGACCAAGATTTTCATCACAGTTATTGCTACAAACTAAACTCATCAGGTCTTAGCTCATTATTTCCATATTCCTTAAGCACTCAACTGTCCTGTAATAGTACTACTCAAGGTAGTCACTCCACAATAAGATGAGGTACCTGTGCTAAAATGTAAATCAATGTATTTCTTCAAGAATTTTCTCTCTCTCTCTGTTTCTGTCACACACACATATGCATATCTATATCTATGTGTAAAGATACAGACATATACACATATATGTAAATACAATTAGTTGCCCAGGAATAATTATCTATTTCTATATCTATAATATATAAATATACAATGCATATTTATATACATATACACATAATATATAGATGTGTGTATATATATATATATATAAATATATTTGTAGGCATATATTCAATTGAATTAAATAGTATGCTTAATGATATAGACTAGGCATTAACAAATTAGGGACTACTAGTTGATTGCCTGTTTCTGTAAATCAAATTTTACTGAAATGCTGTCATACCCATTCATTTACGCACTCTCTATAAGGGAATAGGCACTATAAGGCATTGCAGGTGTGATAGAGACAATATGGCCCATAAAGCTTCAAAGACTTACTATGTGACCCTTTAGGAAATGCAGTGGAGGAGTGTAGAGCCTCAGGATCACTTTGTCATTCAGGCATGCACTGGGCTGCTGGTGCAAGGGCAAAGATTTCCCCAGTTGCGTTACCACCCAGATCTTAATTTCCTGATCTCAGCTTTCCCAGTTGCTAAGGACTGATGTTCTAATAAGATAAGTGGTGCACACAGGACTTTTACTATTCTATAAGCCCTAAATACCTGCTGTAAAGGTTCTACAGGGGCAGCATAAAGACTGTTGCATTAACATTTTATGAGGAGCCCACAGAAAAGAAAGAATATGCATGACCCTGAAAGAATTCCCATTCTTCTCTCTTCAAAGCTTTTTAGGATGCTTTGAGAACCCAAACACAGACAGAGGCTTATTTTCTTCTTTTCCAATGTTCTTTTATCCCAGGGTAGCAAATCAGTTTCATTTCACATTTAAAAAAATATAAATAACAATGAAACTTATGCAAATCACTCTAACAATTCCAGCTCAACTAATAATTAGGAAAAACTCAGTTACTGTTTCTCCAGAATAAAGTCTGTAAGAGTTAGACTGTCTCTTTGGTACCGAATGCACTTGAACAAATTTTTCAAAATATTATCCTGTTTTCTTTTTCACTGTATATTCAATTGGATTGGTTCAAACAATTACATATTTTGAAATCCTTTATATACATATTTTAGACAAGTACAAAGCATATATTTTAAAAGTATGATTGTTTAAATCTATAATCAAGAAATTCTCAGTCAACTTACATGTCTCTGGGATCCATCATATTCACATCTTTCAATTTTTCCCAGGCTGCCATCTGAGAAATACAGCTTCTCTGCACGGTGGTCAATAGTGAGACCATTTGGAGTGAGTATGTCTGTACTGACCACCACTTGAGCGTTTTTCCCAGTCAGCGTAGATCTCATGATACTCGGATGCTGTTCATTCCAGTTGGTCCAAAACATTAAACTAATTAAAATGAAAATTATGATAATAAATTAAAGTTTTCATTAAGAACAGAAACAGTAGAAACATAGCTATGTCGAGCTTTAAAGAGAAAAAATTAAATTTAATTGTCTCATATTTGATGACCCTTAAGGAAGTCTAGGTAATAAGTGGAGATATGTATATTCTTATGCATGTATTTTTTCTCAGTTCCTTAAATAAAACCTAGAAACAATTTCTGAAAAACACTTGTTTTGTACATTCTCTCAAATAATTTAATTGGGTCAATTTGATGTATAGCGATAATTTATTTTAATCATAGGTGAAACAGTTATCTCTTTCTTTATTTGGCAAATATCTAAATCTCCTTCTCTTTCCTGGTTTGCTTTTTAAATTTTGCATTCTCCTTTGCATATGTTTTAGAGAAATACAATTAATAAACTCCTATATTTCTTTAATTTCTTTTTTTCTCTCTTTGTCAGTTTGATATTTTTATAAATGACAATGTTGCTTTTGGAATTCCAAGGTTACCCTCAACTTCCTATAAATATTATCTATTACATACAGATTTTATAGAATGCTTTAAATCAGTGTTTGTTAACCTGTTCTTTGGGGAAGCCTTTACAAGTCACTGGAAAAATAGAGCCTGTAGAGTTCCAGTTTCTAATCCCCATTTTTACCAAAACAACTCTTCTTTCTCTTCTTTTATCTATAGGACTGTCCCTAAGAGTTTACTTGAAGACTGGTTGTTGCTGCTAAGAATGAAACAAGGGAAGGAAGGGAACAGGGAAGGAAGGAAGGAAGGTAGGAAGGAAGGAAGGAGGAAAAAGGAGGAAGGGAAGAATGGAGGAAGAGAGAGAGGCTGACAGGCAGGCTATTCTACATATTTGAAAAAAATGCTTAATATATGTTGACAAAGAAAGATTATTTGAAATAATATTTCATATTTACAGCAAGATTATATATACCATTCCTATGTATAATCATTTAAAGTTCATATAAAATTATAACCAACATTTATAACTGAACGATATTCAAGTCACAACAAAAATCTTCCTATTTGCTAGTTTAAAACCCCCACCAAGAAAAGCTGGGTCAACTATGCTCTTTGTTAAAATGTTTCATAGCCTTTTCATCTGTCCTATGGAACATGAAAGTTTTCTAAGTGAGCAAGTGTCAAAAATATGTTGTCCTTTAAATGAGTAAATTTGCAAAAACAAATGGTATTCCAGTTTCTTAAATGACACAGTAGTTTTATCCATACACTCTGACTTTTCAAAGAAAAATAGTTAAGTCATTTTAGAAGTTATCCATATAATACAAAGTATTAAGCACACTTACCTGCCGTATTTTCCTCAATTATTGGTTTTAGAATAACAGAATTTCTGAAGGTATTAATATTCTTTTAATTTCACCTTTCATTTCATAAATAAGAAAATGGAGGTCAGAGAGCTTGAGAATTAAAATTATAGTAACTGGGGGCACCTGGGTGGCTCAGGTGGGTTAAAGCCTCTGCCTTCAGGTCAGGTCATGATCTCAGAGTCCTGGAATCGAGCATCACATTGAGCTCTCTGCTTAGCAGGGAGCCTGCTTCCCTTCCTCTCTCTGGGCATGCCTCTCTGTCTACTTATGATCTCTGTCTGTCAAGTAAATAAATAAAATCTTTAAAAAGAATAAAAATAAAATAAAATTATAGTAACTAAACCAAGTTTTGAACTCAAATGGTTTCTTTACCTAGAATTTAAAATTTAATTTTAAAATTTCTGTTAACCAACTGACATGTATTTTCAAAAGTGATTTGAATGTGTCGTTGATACGCATAGTAAAAAAAATACTTTAAATTTTAGTTACATGTAATTTTCAGTTAAAACATTTCAGTGTGTTTAATTCTAATTTACAGTTCACTATATGTAAGATGAAGTGTAATTTTAGCTTATGTAATACATATTATAGGATAAAGCACTTATCAGTTAACTAGTTAACTAGTTTTAACTTATCAGTTAAAACTAACCATATATAATATTATCAATTATCACCCTTAGGTTTATTTCAAAATTGTCGTAGAAATTCCTTTGATTAATTGCAGAACACTTCTTATTGTTCTCAGATTCTCCTGGTGAACCTTCAAGATCAATGCACTTGATTCAACAACAAGCTGTAATGTGGTAGGTCTGTGGTATGAGAGGAACCAGCTCTGCCCAGGCATCTGAGTGCCTGTGTCCATCTGAGCTAGGTCACCAGAGCTGTGTGAGGAATCAACTTTCTCTCAACCTTGAGTCTTCGCTTATAAGATGGAGGTGTTAAATGAATTAAATATAATCTCTTTTCTAGCTCTTAAGAGTGTCTAGATTTAGTTAGTCATATACTGACTAATTTACACACACTCCTTAAGTGGTCAGGGTGAGCGTCTATCAATATTTTTTTTTATTCTTCATTTTTTTTTTCTTTGCCACATCTAAAAAGATTTCTTCTAATTCTATGTGGTAAAAGCCAGATTTGTCTGATTGTTGTTTATTTGATTAATTTAAGAACAAAAGGACTTTCCAGTGGTTAACAAATATTCTTATCATATTATATGGAAGTGGAACTTCATAAATATCTTTTTTTCTGCCTAACCCAAGCTTCATTATTCTTTTTTTCATACAATTGCTTCCTTATGGCATCCACACCAAACATGAATATTTTTCTAATTTTTTTTATTACTCTATAGCCTGAGCTCCATACTCCATACTCCATAGCCCTGAGCATTTCTTCTTGTCACAAACTCTTTGTAAGTATTATTATAAATGCCTGCACAATATATCTTCAAACATATGTGGACAATTTAGACTATTGTCAAATCTTTTGAAAATATAGCTTTATACAAAGAGTTATTGTTTTCTTTGTATTTCAACTGGAGAGATTCCCAGTTGCTAAAATTACTTAATTAGATTATAGAAATGTCTCTTGGTTTTCAATACATGTTAACAGTTTTCTTCAGATTTATCATTTCAATCAGCTATGCCTTAATGTCTTCTTATACCTTTACCAACATAGTATTGTTTCTATTTTCCCTTTCATCATTTAAATTTACTTTTGCTGGAATTCTCACAGAGTTGATACCTTGCATTTCACAAGTCTGGATTCTAAGTATTCACATTTATAATGCTCATTTAAAAAAATAATTTTATGAATCAGGAAAGGAGAACTTCAAAGAACACCTGTGCCTTAAAAGGTAATTCTTTTTAAAATTAACATAACTTTGATAACATTTGACTTCTAATGAAGAAATAATAATTCACTGTTTCTTACTTTTGGCATTCATCCAGGGCTAGCACATGTGGGTGGTCATCCTCTGACATGGTAATGACTGCTTCCCTGTCAAATGCTCCTGGTCGAGTCTGGTCCACTGTGTGTCTGGTGATGGATGAGGTAGTCGAGCTGGTCCAGTACAGTGTATCCCAAGCCCTGTGATAGGCAAGTCCTTCAACAGAGCCCACATCTGATGGGAAAAAGAAAATAAAAAATTTACACTTTTATCTACAAAAGAGAGTTTCTGGATAGAAAAGACATTTAAGATACATTCCTATATCTACATGTTATTTTAGCAATAATTTCTTCACAAATTCTCCAGAATAAAAACATAATAATTTTGATGCCTACAATTGATAACTGATTATACACAGCAAAACTGAGTTATGAACTGGTATATTTGTCACAAGAGCAATTGTTACAAAATCATGTCATTAAAGTCTGAAACGTCCCACCACCCCCTCAAGAAAAAAGCCCTCAATTAAGGAATTGATTTTTATTTAAGAAAATGGTGTCTCTTTTGTTCATGTCTTAATCATTAATTTTCAAAAAGTATCTACTGTGCAATAATTTACAGATGCTTTTGAAAATCATATGTTGAGGTTCCCACTGAGGTATAATCATAATGAATTTTATCCTGATACTATATCTGAAGATGTCAAGGAAAAGTAAACACATCAAAAACTACGACAGTATTGAAAAGACAAATCTAACCCCACACTTACATTAAACAATGGTAGAGAATGTTTTAATAAGTTACTGTAATAAGTTCTTTGATTCCATTCAACTAATGTGATATAAAAGTAAAAGAAAATGAAATTAATTACCAGCTAACATATACTTTAAGTGTTGTCAGAAAAGATAAATGGTAGTACACAGACTCCAGTACATAAAAGTGACAATGTGAAAAAGAGTAATTATTTCTTAAATTGTGTTCCCAATTACTAGGATAACACAAGATAGCTGTGTTATTTTTCAGAGGTGTTTTGAGTACCTTTTTTAGTATAACCAAATTATTATAGTTTTTCTTTTGTGTTGTCTGTTTTCCTCAGAGTTATTACTCTTAGCATGTTTAATTTCAGGAAGAATATATATAGCTCTGCAATCATGCTAAGAAATTAACATTGTAACAAGCAGAGCTTTTCAAATGTATTTCTCTCAAGGAAACCCTAAAAGGAATTATTCAGCTCTTCTAAAGTTAGGTATATAGAGAGGGTTATTTTCAGGTTTAAGATGGGTAAATATTTAGTTTGATGGTTAACAGAACTTAGTGACAGTGCAAAACAATATTTGTCAGTTTTTTTCTATACACAACAGAGAAAAATCCACTAACAATGCAATTATTAGCTACCATCTATTGGGCACTGTCTTTCTGCTAGGAATGGTACTATTTTGCATGCAATACTTTATCTGTAAAGCTTTGTGGTGGTATTTGTTTTACTGCTCTTCTTTTCCTAAAAAGGAAACTGAAACCCATGGTCACAGGACTGATAGAGTTAAAGTACGATTTTAGGTTAATCTGCCTCCAAAAGCCTATGTTCTTTGGCACTACCATTTAGAGATGGGTTTATAGCCCCTACACAAAGCTAGAATCAAACAAATGACTCATTAGTTTCATCTTGTCTGACTCTACATGAATTTTATAACCAGTAATTTACTGTGAGTGGCCTCCTTTCACATTCAACAAAACAATTTACCAGATATTAATGTGGGTGATAGTATGGAAACTTAGACCAGAGATGATGGGGAAAAAATTATTAAACACAATCACAATAAAATCTGTAAAACTCTTTATGTGGATCATATTGTGTTCTTACTTGAGGTGAGGAGGTGGGAGATTGAAAATAATTAAAGGTATTTCAATTATTAATTTTAAAAAATCATCCCTTCCACTGTATTTTTTGCACTTTCATACCATGTTAGAAATGAAGCTTACTCTCTTAGTAGTGTAAGCATCATTATGCTCTTTCACTATTCACAGGGTGAGAAATGGTGTAGCTATGAAAAAATTCATGTAGATCACAATCACTCATCTACCCTTATTCTGTATCTTCCGCCTCTTTTGACAGATCTTCATGGCCACATTTTCCCTGCTACATCAGGAAAAAACACTTGTTATCACCACTGAGATGAAGCAGACTCTCTTTTACCATGGTGACATAGGTCTAGGTTTACTAGAGTACATAATACACATCACTGTCCAGGTACAATCTCTTTTGTTTTATTTTTGTAATAAATCACAACCTGACTGTATACTTAATCATAATCTGGTGCTATACTTTAAAGTATTTCAGTAATACACTTTTTCTCAAAAAGATATCTAACTCTTTATATAAATTGTACTTGTTATTAATGAATAGTTAATTAAAAACATGTAAAATTAAAAATCATGAAAAATATTTTAGTTGAGGCAACATTAAGACATTCATATCATTTTTATGATTATTTCACACAATGTCAGATTGTGTGTGTGTGTGTGTGTGTGTGTGTGTGTGTGTTCAAACATTAAGGTTCCTGAATCAGTTGAACAGGTAAAATAAGAACTTTGAGTTACTGGTCCTAGGAGATAATTATGCAGTTTGAAAATTAAAGTAAAATGCTTATCTATCCAGTCAGCCACTCCTAAAATATTAAACAGAATTAAACATCCTTCATAATTCAAGAATGTAAAATGGGCATAATTTAAATAAATAAATAAACAAATAAATGTGTTATTTTTTTCAACTCCATATTTTTTACCTCAGCAAAATAATTATATTGAAAGTGTGATGCATGACCAAGTAAAAATACTACAACTTCATTCCATGCACTTATTTAAAAGAGAGAGAGCGGTCCCTTCCCTCCATCCTCCTTTGAACTGGGAATTAGGTTTGGTTAAGCATGAATGAGGTCCTGAAGTGTTTTTGTAGAGGTAAGAAGAGGAGGTCAGCTCATTAAAAAATACAAGGCAGACAAATAACTCAGAACCACGGCTCTAGTTAATTTCCTGGAATTTAACTTCCACAGAACTGGACAAGGAAATTGATCCTACCAGCCTGGCACACTGACAGGAACAACAACAACTCAGACGGCTACCCAGAAGACATCCTAGAGAACACACCCTTCATCTCATCACCACTGAAAAAGGTACAACAGCTCCTTCTTGTCTTTACAATGTTCAGGAGAAGAGCTTACAAAATGGGAAAGGCAATGAAGACGTTCTTGGGAGGGAGCTACAAGTACAAAACATGGCCGTTCACCTGGCTGGAACAGCAGTCGCATATTAAATCCTACAGCAAAATTAACAGGGTATTTACTATAACTGCAAAACGTCATAATGGCCTCTCCTCTCGAAAGTATCCTATTTTCTTACTCATTGGTTTATTTACTAAAGCAATGAAGTTATAGAAGGTTTGTTGTTTAAAACTATATAGTAGTATAAAGCATCCTAATTTTGTCTATAGGATCTAAAGACAGGGAGGTAGGCTCAATTTTCAACCCAGGTACTAATGAGGGTATACAAATGGTCAATAAAACATAAAACATGTTTGATATTTATCAGCCATCACAGAAATGGAAATCAAAGTCATACATCACATCCATTATGATGACTGTAATTTAAAAAGATAATAAGTTTTAGCAAAGAAGTAGAACACTCATATATTGCTGGTGGGAATATAAAATAGTGCAGCTGTTTTAGAAAAGATTCTGGCAGGTTTTCAAAATTTTAAATATATAATTACCACTTGACAGAGCAAGTCCACTGGTAGGTCCATACCCAAGAGAAATGAAAATGTATATCCTCATGGATACACATGTTCATTGCAGTTTTATTCATAATAGCCAAAAGCAGAAATAGCTCAAATATCAACCAGCTGGTGAATGGATGAATGAATTGTGGTACATCTATACAATGGAATATGTTTTAGTTGTAAAAAAGAATGAAGTACTGATAATAAGCTAAAACATGGATAAACCACGAAAATGGTGTACTAAGTGAAAGAAGCCAGTCACATTAGACTACTTATTCTATAATTTCCTTTACAAGAAATCTTTAAAGGCATAAAATAGATTAGTGGTTATCAGGTTAGGGAGCCAGAGGTGGGAGAATAAAAAAGTAACAGAACTGGTATGAGCTTTTCTTGGGGGGGGGAGGTGAGATGAGGAAAATATTGTCAAATTAATGATCATTATGGTTACACAACTATGAAAATATTAACAGACACATTAAATGGGCAAAAGGTCTATGAATGATCAAAGTAAATCTGGAGCTCTTTTAAAGGAAACGTACGGAATAATATGAATATAAGCATCAATAAATGGGGTACAATTGGGGCTCCTGGGTGGCTCACTGGGTTAAAGCCTCTGCCTTCAGCTCAGGTCATGAACTCAGGGTCCTGGGATCGAGCCCCACGTTGGGCTCTCTGCTCGGCGGGGAGCCTGCTTCCCCCTCTCCTCTGCCTGCCTCTCTGCCTGCTTGTGATCTCTCTCTCTGTCAAATAATGAATAAAATCTTTAAATAAATAAATAAATAAATGGGGTACAATTTAAGTTCTAATTTGTAAGTACTTATATTTCTTTTATGAGTCTAGCCACAGGGTTGCTGGACATAGTGTACATGTCAGTGGACAAAAATGGATATGGTTTAATTGTTAGCCAGTGAGGATACTGTAGGATATTGAAACTCCTGCTAGTTTCTCTTGAGTCTACCAAAATGCATTACCAAAATGCTTTAGAAATGACTAACAGCGTGGGTAATTTTCCCTTTTCTAACTATTCAATTGGAGAACTGATTTTAATAGATTTCAATGTAGATCACTTACTATAAATTAGACTACCACCTTCTGGTTTGAAGACATTTTTTATTTCCACATTGATGAATATAACAAAATGACTAAAATACCTTTCAGATATAGGCTTTCATTTTTATTTCCTCAGATTATGTAAGGCCATTAACAAATCACATACCAAGACTGATAAGAACCGGTAGAGGGTACTCACCAGGGTATGATCTGTAATTTTTGACATTCATTCAGATTGGGGATGGCCCACCATACATAGGCTGCCAAATATTTGAAATGTGAACCTTGATCACACCTAAACTATAGCAATAGATTTTATCTGTACACTTTGCCCTGAATCTTTATATTCTCATATTCTTTAGAGCTGAAAAAAATTTTTTTACTAGTCTAACTTACCAAAAACTAAAAAAAAAAAAAAATAAAATAAAAAAAAATCAAAAGCTATATAACAGTCTACAGATTGAAAGAAAGGACAATTATACTGAGAAAAAAAAATGTGTATATATTTTTGTGACTAAATACCTGGAAAACAAAGGATTTGCTGAAAAATTATTAAGAGTTCAATAATATGGCAAGTGTTAAACAAATAAACAAAATTAATAGCCTATTATGTACAAAAATAACTAGTAGATATATAATAGAAAGAAGATGCCAATCCAGCTAGCTATTTATGCTGTGGTTCCAGTCAATGAATTTACATACCTATACCACTGCTCATGCTTGACCACCTGAATCTGACCCTTCTTGTGCCCAAGTATTGCAATAAAGTTATCCTTCAAGAATGTGGATATTGAACCTCAGGCCCTCATCCCTCTTGAGACAACCCACTCAAAGAGTATGAATGGGTAATTGCTTTATATTACTCTTTTGTCCTCATTATCCTACTTAACTAAAACACTTTTTTCTTTCCAAAAGCAAACTTGTTCACAGTCAAGCAATCTATCTTGAACAAAGACAAGTGTTCACTATTATCCCAAAAGTGGCTTTAATTCCCTGGAACCAGAGTACCTCAAATATTTCCAAGTTAGAAGACAGTATTTGCTTTACATTGCACAACAAACAGTACTATTTACTTAGGTTTGCCAGAAAAAAAAGAAACAATTTGCCCTAAGGGAGTATTGAAGCAAATTGAAACAGCTTGAAGCTTTTAGGTGACAGTGGTTTTTTTGTTTAGTTTTGTTTTGTTTTTCTCTTAATCTTACTTGTGAGAGAGAGAGAGAGAGAGAGAGAGAGAGTCTGTGTGTGTGTGTGTGTGTGTGTATGTGTGTGTGTGTATCTGTTTTCAGCTTTAAAACCTTTAAAGATCCTAGTTTCTGCCTGAACTTACGACTCAGCTGAAAATTTTATAAATTCAGCTCTGTCTCAACAAATGCCTTTATCTTGTTTCACCACTAATGGAAGCAAAGAAATATAAGCCATGAAAAAATTGAGCATATGGTTAATTACAATTGTGTCATTCCTTCAGGAGTAACTGGAGATAACTCCTGACTCAAGTAAGATTAAAATAACATTGGAATGCCTAGGGCTTCCAGGAAAAACATAGACTCTGAGGTTTCTAAAACACTCAAGTATGTCATACTTCACCCTCCAGGGAAAGGCTGGGACACCTTCTATGTACAGGCTTTCTTTGAGAAATATAATTAGTGAATCACTTGAAACCCATCCTCATTTTCTTTGTGAGACTGCAGTAAATCCTCAGGCCAAAGCCATGAACTGAAATATTCTTGAGAAGCAGGTGTTTTTGCCCATTTTCAGGTGTCTGGATAAAATTAAACATTTTCCTCACTCAATTCATACAATACAAAATGATGTCAACATCAATTCCTTTATAAACAGAACAGACAATAATTTCTTAGTATCCTATACAGAAAGAGAAGATCTTCTTATCCAGACTACAGCCCAGCTTCTCAAGATCCATCATTTAGATTCCTGTTCCCTTGATGTAAGGCCACCTATTCATTGCTTAAATATGTTTTGTAAATAATATCCTCCAGAGAATAATTTGCTAATTTATAAGTGATTAATGTTTTACTATGTTTTATGTTATTCTATCATTTTTAAGGGTCCATAAAGTATGGTCATTTTTTATGCAGAAGAAAAGATGAGAAACAACTTCAGATTCCTCAAAAAATTAAAAATAGAGCTACCCAATGACCCTGCAATTGTACTACTAGGTATTTATTCCACAGATACAGATGTAGTGAAAAGAAGGACCATCTGTACCCCAATGTTCATAGCAGCAATGGCCACAGTCACCAAACTGTGGAAAGAGCCAAGATGCCCTTCAAAAGACAAATGGATAAAGAATATGTGGTCCATGGGTGCCTGGGTGGCTCAGTGGGTTAAGCCGCTGCCTTCGGCTCAGGTCATGATCTCAGGGTCCTGTGATCGAGTCCCGCATCAGGCTCTCTGCTCAGCAGGGAGCCTGCTTCCTCCTCTCTCTCTCTGCCTGCCTCTCTGCCTACTTGTGATCTCTCTCTGTCAAATAAATAAATAAAATCTTTAAAAAAAAAAAAAGAATATGTGGTCCATATATACAATAGAATATTACTCAGCCATCAGAAACGATGAATAACCATATTTTTTATCAGCATGGATGGGACTGGAGGAGATTATGCTGAGTGAAATAAGTCTAGCAGAAAAATCAATTATCATATGGTTTCACTTACTTGTGGAACATAAGGAATAACAGGGAGGATATTAGGAGAAGGAAAGGAAAAGTGAATTGGGGGAAAGTGGAGGGGGAGACAAACCATGAGCAACAAAAAAAAAATCAAAAGCTATATAACAGTCTACAGATTGAAAGAAAGGACAATTATACTGAGAAAAAAAGATGTGTATATATTTTTGTGACTAAATACCTGGAAAACAAAGGATTTGCTGAAAAACTATTAAGAGTTCAAAAGTGCTTTGTATTGATACTAAAATTTATCAGAAGCGTCCCGCTTCGCTTCCCATCAAACCTACAGATCCATTTCACTGTATCTGAAAATGAATGTCTTCTTATGACAGGGAAATCCACTACTTGTGCTCTTTAGCAAGGGCAGTGGGCCTTTTGTTTTCTCCTCTCTTTTTACAACCTAAAGACCTCGTATTTTATTGGATCAAATGATCTCTTATAATTACATTGAAACTACCCTTTTCAAGATAACCAGCAATTTCTCCATTGCTAAATCCAGTACATATTTTTTTTTCAGCTTATCTAGATACTTAAGAGTTGTTGACTGTCTTCCTTTTGAAACTCTTTCAAGAGTTGTTCTTTGCTTGTTTGTTTGACGTGTTCTTTCTTGTCCTCTCCTATCTCACTGGTTGTTTCCTTCCCAACATTGTCTCCTGGCAACCCTGTCACCTAACCTCTAAAATAGAAGTATTATCTAAGGTTTCATTTAAAGTCCTCTTCTTTTCAGCTCTGTCCCCTGTCTTATCTGATCTATTCCCAGAGAACTAAAGAGCATCTATGTGTTTATGTATTCTTTTTCTTTGCCTCTTGCTATTTGTGGTCTTTTTGTCTGTCACCACGTGAAGTAAGAGCAGGATGCGTGAGTGGCTTGTTCTCAGTTGCATCCCAACAATGAACAAAGTTCCAGGCACAGATAAAGTAAATGAAATTATCTATAGAATAACTCAAAATGGATTTTTAGGGATGCCTGGGTGGCTCAGTTGGTTGAGCAGCTGCCTTAGGCTCAGGTCATGATCCCAGCATCCTGGGATCGAGTCCCACATTGGGCTCCTTGCTCGGCAGGGAGCCTGCTTCTCCCTCTGCCTCTGTCTGCCTGTGTTCACTCTCTCTCCCTCTCTCTTTCTGACAAATAAATAAAAATCTTAAAAAAAAAAAAAGGATTTTTAGTACATTAATCCATTGAAGGCAGAATCTGCCTAATAATGTTTTAATTCTTATATGCCCAAGATCTAATATACTGGAGAAACATGTACAGTAATAAGTAAGAGCATAAACTCTGGATTCAGATAATGGCTTTGAATCCCTGCACTATCACTTACCAGCTATACAACCATGGGCAATTCATTCAACTTTTTTAAATTTTCATTTCCTTATGCGTAATGTAGGAATAGTAACAATACCAAATTCATAAGGCATTTGGCATGATTACATGAGTTAACATAAGTAAAGTTTTAAAGATAGTGCCAAGTACAAAGAGCTTAATATAAGTCAGCATTATTATTATTATTATTATTATTACTATTGCATTGTTCTACACTAGGCTACAGCCAATTACACTTAGCAACACTGATGTTTTCTTGGATAAATTATCATCCCCATTTTCCACAAGTAGAATGGGAGAAATAACAATTGTTATAGGAGTGGGTTTCTGAACTCTAAGAAAGCACAATCTACATTTGAAAATATAATTCTCTCCTTATTATAAAAACTTGATCTTCAGATTATTTATTCCTCAAGCCTTGGAATAAATTCAACCATTTGGACTATATCTTTGAGTCTTAGTATTATTACTTGTGGGTTTATAACATAAATATTTGATGATATTTTAGGTAGAAAAGGGGTGGGACTACTAGAAAATTAAGCAATTAGGAAATGTTAAATTTTTCTAAAGAAAGAAACAAAGATAGAGAGGCATAGAAAAGAAAGTAAAGACTGAATAAAAGTGAATATATTTTTTTAAAACAGGCAGTTATGAAGCAGGAAAATAGAGAAAAGCTATCCCAGATGACAGGGATTGTGGAACAAAGGTTTGATTCTCTATGGCCACATTTTGCAAAGAAAAATTACAGAAATTATTACTGGAAATAGAAAGGAATATAAAAGATGGATAGAAATATTTTATTGCTAGGAAATAATAGTGTTTTGCAATTCAAAAGATATTAAGAATTTTATTTAGAGATTATTTAATCTTTTACAAACTGTGATAAATTCAGAATACATTTGTTACATATAATACATTGATTACATAAAAATACTATACATTGTATGTGCACACAATATTTTCTTTTGAAGTTTTATGTATTTTAGAGGGAGAGGCAGAAGGAGAGAATCTCAAGGAGACTCCTTCCATCTCACAAGCATGAGATCATAACCTGAGCTGGAATCAGGAGTCGGAAACTTAACCAACTGAGCCATACAAGTATCCCTATGGACACAATATTAAAATATCATAATGCAAAAAAAAAAAAAAGCCAATTAAAAATATCAATATGAAATACAAAGGCTCACCTTAGTAGATATCGCCCATTGAAAGTGCTTTAAATAAATAAAATTGACTTTATGCATGTTTATTTTTATTTTTTAAAAAGATTTTATTTATTTATTTATTTGAGAGAGAGAGACAGAGCACAGTATGTGCAGGGGCAGACAGAGAGAGAGAAGCAGACTCTCCACTGAGCAGAAAGCCAGATGCAGGTCTGGATCAATCCCAGAACCCTGAGATCATGACCTGAGCTGAAGGCAGATGCTTAATCAACTAAGCCACCCAGGCATCCCAGACCTTACACATGTTTAAATGGAGTGGAAGGTATATAATTGCAAACACACTTAACTAATGTTTAAAGCAAAATAATAATGACAGTGTTAAATTCCTTGCAAATATCCCAATTACAAGCAAGGAGAATTATTTATTGAATACTTAATTTATCCTCAGCATCATAAAGAAGGAAATACACAAAAAGGAGGGTCCTAGAATATACTAGAAGTGAAACCTTTTTTCCCCACTAACATGCCATTAATTAAATGCCAAATAACATAGTGTAAATATTAAGAAGTACAAAATTTCAGGGTGGTACCTGTGATTTTCGGAACAATTTTATGTCATCATATTTACTTTAGTCACACAAGCATTTTAATCTAAATATCTTCAAATTGATACTTACTTTTTAATGAAATCATTAGAGTCTATGTAACTCATTTTTAAAAATTTATATTTCTCACCAGGATTAATTTATACAGTCTTCTCTGAGTACATTTATAAAATGTCCCCATTTCCCTCCCTCATCTCCATCCTCAACATCCTTAGTGACCTAAATTTATTTATCAGCTCTTTTATTCACTAATTTTCAGCACTTCTCAACTGTTGTGACTTTATCTACTCAATAGGAATCACACTCAACAATACCACTTCTGGGCTTCAACTTGGCTGTTACCCTCTCCCAACCCTTACCTTCTTATTTGTTAGTGTTTTCATAACTGAACTTACTGTTCATTTGTACCCTAGTGTTTGAGTATGAAATCTATTTTCCATCACGTAATTAATTACTATACTTAGTCTATGATATGTGGCCTACCAAAAATGAACAACATGGTCAACCATTTTAATGTTGTTACTATTAGCCTCAATTTTTATGTTTTTCTTTACCTTTCATTCCTCTAAAGCTATATCATTCTTCAATTTACTTCTTGTACTTCTCTTTAGAAAATAGAAGATTATTGAAGGTAGAGAGAGAATTATGAACCACACTCATCTAATAGAACTTTAGATTGGCTTTTTGCTCTCTGTGGGACACATCAGTGACATCTTGGTGAGTTATATGTCACCCTTCACAGTGTCTCATTCTTTTTATTTCCTCCCATAATTCTCTCCTTGCTTGACTTTCATGATTATATACATTCTTATCTCTCTCTATATATCTACTACTACTCTCTCTTCCTATTTCCCATTTTGAGAGATCCCCAAGGCTCTTAGTGAACAGAAGACATCTCATGACATGAGCTATAAGCCCTATCCTATGACCCTGACAAAGCCTTTCTCTTAGCCAGGATCCTCTGAACCTCTCTGGACTAGCCCTCAACCTTGGCCTTTAAAAGCTATAGTCTTTCAGCACAAATTATTTCATGCACTCCCTGGCCCCATGCTAAAAAACTAAACAAACACTAACCTCTTTTCTAACAGCTCAAGGAAGCATCCCTAGAATAACCCTAAATCCCCTTAAAGTGTCTGTTTGAGAAAGTTCAAGGCTGCCAAAAGAATTTACTTTATATTCCAGCCAACACTTGCTGATAGGCCCTGACCACTCTTTCTTAGAGCATTTACTAAAAAGCGCTTACAATGATGAATACTTCCAATGACCCTTTTAATATATATCTCCTACAACTCAAGAGTGTCATTCTCAAGGACCTGAAAGCTATTCCTTTGAAATGTAACCATCAGGTAAGATAAGGACTATGCTCTCAGTCTCTGTGGGAGAATAAAATCCTAACTTTCATAATCGCCAGCTACAGACACAGTTGGCCTAATGGAATTTACAATGACAAACTCTGAAATTTTTCATTTTCTTTCCACTGCTAATCCTAATACTTATTCCCTTATTCTCCCTTTAAATCATGCAAACATCTCTGGACAAATCAGTTAATACTGGACTATCCCATGTTACACAATAGTACGTTACTGATTAAAACATGGCCTTACCACTTTAACTTATATCTGGCTGTGTTTACATTTGGTCTCCAAACATGTATTTTTAGTTCTATATTCTTCTATCTTCAGAATAAAATTTAGGAGATTTAGTTTTGCTTGCTAACTTTATATATATTTTTTTCTTCTTAGTAGTAGCATTTGCCTCTCAAAAGAAACCTCTTTATTGTAATTAAATAACTAGATAAGCCACTTATAGAAATAATTAAAGAGATGTCCTAGGAACATGTCTTAAGGTAAATCAAACTTTATGCTTTTTCTTGTTGAGAAGAAGACCAGCTCTCTATGAGAGCTGAAATGCTTTGGAAAATAGAGTAGATTTTTTAGTGCTATGTGATTGAAGAGAAGAAAATTATGAGGTAATAACTGGAGAGAGAAATTTGAGCAAGGAAACACTGAGATCTAATTAGAAATTTGCTGTGTGTTGTTCAGTGAAAACCTGCTAGTACCTTTCTCTGAAATTTCACATGTAATATTCATTTTTTATTTAGGTTTGTTGACTGGAAAACTTCCTGGTGTTATGGGCCTCAAGGAGAATATAGGACAAGAGTCTAAATATGTGCATGGGAAGCTTAGTATATCTGAATTATGGTTACAGATTTAGATCATGTTCTCTCACCATCTAAATTAAATATACTTACAAAAGTGTGCCTGCGTGGCTCCGTTGGTTAAGTGTCAGCCTTTGGCTCAGGTCATGATCCCAGGGTCCTGGAATTGAGCCCCTCATTGGGCTCCCTGCTCAGTGGGGAGTCTCCTTCTCCCTCTACCCTTCCCCCCTGTTCATGTTCTCTCTCTTTCTTAAATAAATAAATGAAATCTTAAAAAGAATGTCTTCTCAAGATGCTTTTCTCATATTGTCACTTTTCTCATCTCTTCTCAGTTCTCCACATATTGTATACTTCTATTTCTATACTTATTAAATTGCATCATAATAACTTTTATGTCTACTTCCCCAAGCATGTTTCAAACTCCTCAAAGATCCCTTAGTTAAATGCACAGGCACTATCTTTCTGGGGTTGACCAGTTAGAGTACAGAAATAGGCTGTATATTGTCTCAGTATGTCAAGTATGTCCTCTTTTTGGTAAGCAGTATTTCTTATGTTTGTTTATTATAGTATTATATATGTCTCAGTATGTTCTCTTGTTGATATGCAGTATTTCTCATGTTTGTTAAATTCTCAAAAATTAATTTTAAATTAGATATAGAGTATTTAAATGGGGATGGAGAATATCTGATTTTTTAATGATTGATTTATTTACTTTAGAGAGAGACAGCAGAGGGAGGTGTAGAGAGAAAGAGAAAGTCTGTAAGCAGACTCCCTACTGAGAGTGGAGCATGACTTGCGGTTCAATCCCAGAGTGCTGAGATCAAGACCTGGGCTGAAATCAAGGTTCAGCCACTTAACTACTGAGCCACCCAGGTGCCCCAGAGAACACCGATTTCTAAGCTACTTTACTAAGAAATTGACTAGAAAATACCAAATTATTATTTTAAAATCACTCATCACGGACACTGGGGTAGAAGTAAGATGGAGGAGTAGGACTGAAATATCATCAGCTCCCAGGAGTTCAGCTAGATAGTTATCAAACCATACTGAATACCTACAAACTCAACAGGAGGTAGAAGAGAAGCGGCATTTCTAGGAACAGAAAATTGACCACTTTCTGGAAGGTATAATGTTTGGAGAAGTGAATCCAAAGTGACAGAAAGATAGACCCTGAGGGGAGTGGCTGGTTCCCAGCAAGTGTAGAGCAGTGGAGCACAAAATCAGAACATTTAGGAGTCTTCTCCACTGAGGGACATCACTCCAGAGGCTAAGTGAGGGCTGGGGCCCTCGTGGGGACAGTGTGGTTCCAAGATCCATGGGGACACAAAAAGACCAGGAGTGCCTGAGTGCTGCAGAGCTCCTAGGTATCAGAGTGGGGAAGCCAGTTATAGAGATGGAGCTGAGGAGTGGGCTCTCACCTCAGGGTTACCCTAAACCATGGTCCAAGGCACAGTCAGACCACTGTTCTTTGAGCAGGGGCCCCACAAGTGGCAGCTACAGAGACTCCCTCCTTCCCTCCCAGAGGAGCAGTGTGGCAGAAATCTACTGGGTTTGGAGACTACAAATGGGGCCATGTGCCAGAGACAGAAACAACTGGTCACAGGCTGGGTGAGCACGGGGTGTGGCCAGAGACCAAGGAGAAGGGAGAAACTGACTATTTTTCTTTGAGGTCACACTGAGATGTGGACTCCTGAGTTCTCAGCAACTATGGGAACAGAGATTGGGAGGCAACCATCTTCATTCTTCTCCTCTAAAGTTGTATGGAAAGGATTCAGGGAACAAAAGCTCCCAAGAGTGAACTGAAGCAGATTAATTAGCCAGGCTCCTGGCAAGGGTGGTGCAATTCTATCTCAGGCAAAGAAAGACATTTGAGAATCATTTCAATAGACCTCTCCCCCAGAAGACTAGCAAGAACATCAAGCCAAGACCAAGTTCACTGACGGATGAGAACTGGAGGACTCCAGAGCTAGGGGAAAGCAACACATAGAATTCATGGCTTTATTCCCATTATCCTTTAGTCTTTCAAAGTTAATTTTTTAAAAAATTTTTCTTACTATATTTTTAAATTTTTTCCTCTTTCCTATTTTAATGTTTTTTAACTATTTTACCAATACCTTTTAAAAAATCTTTTAAAATTTCTATTGTTATAGTCATATTTTATCCCTTCATTGTATTTGATCTTACTTTTTGTATACATATAGGTTTTTTTTTTTTCTTTAAAGTTTTGGGATACAATTTCTTCTGATAGATCAAATATACCCTAATCTAGCACACAGCTTTGTTCTAGTCTCGAGCCTGATCATTCTTTCCTATTTTTTTTCTTTTTTCAACCAAATTCTTATCTTATCAATTACTTTTTTAGAATATTTTTAAATTTTCATCTTTATACTCCTCTTCCATCCCTTCATTGTGACTACTCTTATTTTTGTATATATACACATATAAGTTTTTCTTTCTTTAAAATTTTAGGAGGTAGTTTCTTCTAAGAGACAAAATTACACTCAAAATGAAGTGTGTGGCTCTGTTCTATATATATACATTTTTTTTTCTTTTTTTCCCCCTTTCCTCTCATCCCAGTTTTGGATCTCTTCTGATGTATTAGTGTATATTTTTCTGGGGTTGTTGCTGCCCTTTTAGTATTTTGTTCTCTCATTCATCTATTCTTCTCTGGATAAAATGACAAGGCTAAAAAACTCAAAAAAAAAAAAAAAAAAAAAAAAAAAAAAAAAAAACCACAACCCCAAAACCCAGAGGCAATACCAATGGCCAGGAACTGAATCAATATGGGCATTAGTGATATGTTAGAACTAGAGTTCAGAATGATGATTCTCAAGGTGCTAGCTGGGCTTGAAGAGAACACAGAAGGTATTAGAAATACCTTTCTGGAGAAGTAAAAGAATGAAAATCTAACCAAGTTGAAATAAAAAAAGCTATTAATGAGGTGCAATCAAACATGTAGGCTCTTATTGCTAGGATAAATGAGACAGAAAAGAGAATTTGTGATATAGAAGATGATTGAGAATAAAGAATATATGTATATATAGATATAGAGACAGATGATAGATATAGATATATATTAGGTATAGATATAGATATAAATGATGGAAAATAAAGAAACTGGGCAAAAGAGAGACAAACAACTACCAGACCATGAGGGGAGAATCAAAGAGATAAGTGAAAGATAAGATGAAACAATATTAGAATAATTGGGATCTCAGAAGAAGAAGAAAGAGAGAGGCAGAATATATATTGGAGCAAATTATGGTACAGAATTTCCCTAATCTGGTGAAAGGAACAAGCATACAAATCCAGGAGGCACACAGAAACCCCCTCAAAAACAATAAAAAATAGGTCCACACCCCATCATTTAATAGTAAAACTTACAAGTCCCACAGACAAAGAGAAAATCCTGAAAGCAGCTTAGGGAAAGAGGCCTGTAACATATACAAGGGTATAAATATTAGATTGGCAACAGACCTATCCACAGAGACCTGACAGGACAGAAAGGACTTGCATGATATATTCATAGCACTAAATGAGAAAAATATGCAGCCAAGAATATTATATCCAGTTAGGCTGTCATTGAACATAGAGGGAGAGATAAAAAAAAAAAAAAATTCTGGGACAAAAATTAAAAGAATTTGCAAACAATGCACCAGCCCTGTAGGAAATATTGTAAGGGGTTTTCTAGGAAAAGAGAGAGCCTAAAAATAACAGACCGAATAGGAACAGAGACAATATACCAGAGCAGTCGCCTTACAGGTAATACAATGGCACTAAATTCATATCTTTCAATAGTCACCCTGAATGTAAATGGGCTAAATGCCCCAATCAAAAGACACAGTGTATCAGAATAGATTAAAAAACAAACAAACAAACAAACAAAACAAGAACCATTGATAAGCTGTTGGTAAGTAACTCATTTTAGACCTAAAGACACCTCCAGATTTAAAAAGAGAGGTAGAAAACAATTTACCATGCTAATGGGCATCAAAAGAAAGCTGGGGTGGTAATCCTTAAATCAAAAATTAGATTTTAAGCCAAAGATTACAATAAGAGATGAGGAAGGACACTATATCATACTTAAAGTGTTTGTCCAACAAGAAGATCTAACAATTTCAAATATCTATGCCCCTAACATGGGAGCAGCCAATTACATAAACTAATTAGTAACAGAATCAAAGAAACACATCAACAACATTACAATAAAAGTTGGGGACACCCCCTTTACTAAAATGGACAGATCATCTAAGCAAAAGATCAACAAGGAAATAAAGGCTTTAAATGGCACACTGGGCCTGATGGACATCAGAACATTCCTTTCCAAAAGAACAGAATACACGTACTTCTCTAGTGCACATGGAACATTATCCAGAATAGATCACATCCTGGGTCACAAATCAGGTCTCAGCCAGTTCCAAAAGATTGGGACCATTCCCTGCATATTTTCAGACCACAATGTTCTAAAACTAAAAGTCAATCTCAAAAGGAAAGTTGGAAAGAACTCAAATACATGGAGACTAAAGAGCATCCTACCAAGGAATGAGTGAGTCAACAAGGAAATTAAAGAAGAAAAAATTCATGGATGCAAATGAAAATGAAAACAAAACTGTTCAAAATCTTTGAGACATAGCAAAGGTGGTACTAAGGGGAAAGTGCATAGGGATAAAAGCCTTTCTCAGGAAACAAGAAAGGTCTCAAATATACAAACTAACCCTACGCCTATAAGAGCTGGACAAAAAAATAGCAAAAAAAAAGCCTAAATTCAGCAGGAGAAGAAAATAATAAAGATCAGAGCAGAAGTCAACAAACTAGAAACCAAAAGAACAATAAAACAAATCATTGAAACCAGGAGCTGGTTCGTTGAAAGAATTAATAAGATTGATAAACCCGTGGCCAGACTTATCAAAAAGAAAAGAGAAAGGACCTAAATTAATAAAATCATGAATGAAAGAGGAGAGATCACAACCAACACCAAAGAAATACAAACAATAATGAGAACATATGAGCAACTATACACCAGCAAATTGATAATGTGGAAGAAATGGATGCATTCCTAGAGATGTATAAACTACCATAACTGAACCATGAAGAAGCAGAAAACCTGAACAGATCCATAACCTGTAAGGAGATTGAAACATTCATCAAAAATCTTCCAACAAACAAGAGCCCAGGGCCAGGTGGCTTCCCAGGGGAATTCTACCAAGAATTTAAAGAGGAATTAATACCTATCCTCCAGAAAAAATGTTCCAAAAAAATAGAAATGGAAGGAAAACTATCAAACTCATTTTATCGGGCCAGCATTACCTTGATCCCAAAACCAGACAAAGACCCCATCAAAAAGGAGAATTACAGACCAATATCCTTGGTGAACACAGATGCAAACATTCTCACCAAAATATTAGTCAATAGGATCCATCAGTACATTAAATGATTATTCACCACAACCAAGTGGGATTTGTTCCGGGGCTTCAAGGTTGGTTCAACATCTGCAAATCAAACAATGTGGTACAGTACATTTATAAAAGAAAAAACAAGAATGATATAATACTCTCAATAGATGCTGAAAAAGCATTTGACAAAGTACATCATCCTTTCTTGATCACAACATTTTGCAGTGTAGGGATAGATCTTAAATACCTCCATATCATAAAAGCCATCTATGAAAAACCCACAGTGAATATCATTCTCAATGGGGAAAACTGAGAACTTTTCCTATAAGGTCAGGAACTTGGCAGGGCTGTCCACTATCACCACTGCTATTCCACATAGTAGTAGAAGTCTTAGCCTCAGCAATCAGAGCACAAAAGGAAATTAAAGGTATCCAAATCAGCAAAGAAGATATCAAACTCTCACTCTTTGCATATGATACATTAATCTATGTGTAAAACCCAAAGAGTCCACTCCAAAACTGTTAGAACTCATACAGGAATTCAGGGAAGTGTCAGGATATAAAATCAACGCACACAAATCAGTTGCATTTCTATAAACCAACAGCGAGACAGAAGAAAGAGAAATTAAGGAGTCAGTCCCATTTACAATTGCACTCAAAATCATAAGATACCTAGGAATAAACCTAACCAAAAAGGCAAAGAATCTGTACTCAGAAAACTATAAAGTACTCATGAAAGAAATTAAGGAAGACACAAAGAAATGGAAAAATGTTCTATGCTCATGGATTAGAAGAACAAATATTGCGACAATGTCTATGCTACCTAGAGCAATCTACACATTTAATGCAATCCCTATCAAAATACCATCAGTTTTTTTCAGAGAAATGGAACAAATTATCCTAAAATTTATATGGAACCATAAAGGACCCTGTACAGCCAGAGGGACATTGAAAAATAAAACCAAAGTTGGTGGCATCATAATTCCAGACTTCAAGCTCTACTACAAAGCTGTAATCATCAAGACAGTATGGTACAGGCACAAAAACAGAGCCATAGATCAATGGAACAGAATAGAGAGCCCAGAAATAGACCTTCAACTTTATGGTCCACTAATCTTTGACAAAGCAGGAAAGAATGTTCAATAGGAAAAAGACAATCTCTTCAACAAATGGTGATGAGAAAATTGGATAGCCACATGCAGAAGAATGAAATTGGACTATTTCCTTATACCACACACAAAAATAGACTCAAAATGGATGAAAGACCTCAATGTGAAATAGGAATCCATCAAAACCCTTGAGAGGACACAGGCAGTGACCTCTTCTACCTCAGCCACAGCAACTTCTTCCTAGAAACATCGCAAAAGGCAAGGGAAGCAAGGGCACAGATGCACTATCGGGACTTCATTGAGATGAAAAGCTTTTGCACAGCAAAGGAAATAGTCAACAAAACCAAAAGACAGCTGAGAAAATGGAGAAGATATTTACAAATAACATATCAGACAAAGGAACACTATCCAAAATCTATAAAGACCTTATCAAACTCAACACCCAAAGAACAAATAAACCAGTCATGGCCAGAGGACATGAACAGACATTTCTGCAAAGAAGGCATCCAAATGGCCAATAGACACATGCAAAAGTGCTCAACATCACTGGGCATCAGGGAAATCCAAATCAAAACCACAGTGAGATATCTCCTCACACCAGTCAGAATGGGTAAAATTAACAAGTCAGGAAACAACAGATGTTGCCAAGGATGTGGTGGGAATGCAAGCTCATTGAAGCCACTCTGGAAAAAAGTATGGAGGTTCCTCAGAAAGTTGAAAATAGAGCTACCCTATGACCCAGCAATCACACTACTTGGTTAATCCTAAAGATACAAATGTAGTGATCCAAAGGGGCTCATGCACCCAAATGTTCATAACAGCAATGTCCACAATAGCCAAACTATGAAATAATACTAGATGTCCATCAACAGATGAATGGATAAAGAAGATGTGAGATACACACACACACGTAAATATACATATATGCAAACATATATACATATACATATATACATATGTATACATATACAAATATACATATGCACATATGCATATTCATACATATATGCATGAATATGTGTATGCGTATATTTGCATGTATGTAAATGTGTATATGTATGCATATATATGTGTGTGTGGATATGGATATGTAAATATACATATATATGTACACACAGACAGGAATGATGGAATACTATGCAGCCATCAAAAGAAATGAAATCTTGCCATTTGCAACAACATGGATGGAACTTACGCTAAGTGAAATAACTCAATCAGAGAAAGACAATTATCACATGATTTCTCTGATATGAGGAATTTGAGAGGCAGAGTGGGGGGTCATGTGTGTAGGGAGTGAAGAATGAAACAAGATGGGATTGGAGGGAGACAAACCATAAGAGACTCTTAATCTCATGAAATAAGCTGAAGGTTGCTGGAGGGTGGGAGGGTAGGGATAGGGTGGCTGGGTTATGGACATTTATGAGGTTATGTGCTATGGAGAGAGCTGTGACAGCTGATGATTCACAGACCTGTAACCTTAGGGCAAATAATATATTTTACCCCCCCAAAAATTAAAAAAAAATATATATATATATAAAATAAAATCCCTCACACAAAATTAAATTGATAAAGGCATGGGATACCTGGGTAACTTAGTTGGTTAAGTGACTGACTCTTAATCTCAGCTCGGGTCTTGATCTCAGGGTTTTGATCTCAAAGGTCTTGAGTTCAGGACCCATGTTGGGCTCCATGGTGTATATGGACCCTTTTTAAAAAAAAATTCTTTTTAGAGCGTGCCTGAGTGGCTCAGCCATTAAGTGTCTGCCTTCAGTTCAGGTTATGATCCTGGTATCCTGGGGATCGAGCCCTTTATTGAGATCCCTGTTCCACAGTAAGCCTGCTTCTCCCTCTCCCACTCCTCTTGCCTGTGTTCCCTCTCTTGATGCCTCTATCTCTCTGTTTAATAAACAAATAAAATAAAACTTTTTTGATAAAGGCATTAATAATATCATCTCCTTAGAATAATATTTCCCCTTTATATTATCAAAAGTCAATAATACGCTGTCATATTCAGACACACTGATTTAACTAAAACAAAAATCTTTTTGGAGGAAAACAATGTACAATAATGGTTAGAGACAGAATACTTAAGAATGGGTTACTTTTGTATTATATTGTATTTTCTCTCATGTTTAATACTATTTTCCTCTGATTATATTTTCTTCTTTCAAATACTAATGTGGCCACCCATTGCTCTAGGAACAATCCTTTTGTCCTCTTGCCTTCTCCTTGTAACTTGGTTAATTCTGGCAAATAGTTGGAATTCTGGCAAATGGAAGAGGTATTCATCATTTCTAAGTTAAAGCAGAGAACAAGAGGGTAAATTCTTTATAAACCCTCTTGCCCTGCCAGGATAATCTTGGAAGCCACCTGATATGGTATAGAGAACTGGGAGCTACATACATTGCTGAGTCACTGCGTGAACAGGGCTGCTGCGTGATGTCAACCAACTCTCTTCAGACCTTGCATGAACCCAAAATAAATATCTTAAACTTTCAAAAAAAAAAAAAGTTACTGAAACGAACCTTAAGAAAGTCACTCACATAACTAATTTTAAATATTATCATAAAAAACTTTCATGCTCCAACACTGTCAATTAAAATAACCTCTTTGTTCAATTTATTGTTGTTAGTCTGACAGTGCTTATACTTTAAAAATCATTCTTTAATCCTATTTAAATGAATTAAATCCTTTGAATTCATTTCTAAATAATAAATTCATTCAAGGAATCAACATCTGAGACTGCACAAACTGAAACCTAACAATTTATTATTACAATCTATTTAAAGAATGATTTGATGTGGTTTCAGAATTTGTATGCTCATTTTTGAAGACTGCATTTATATATGATTCAGGTATAAATTATTAAGAAATTGGGGCACCTAGGTGGCTAAGTCATTTAAGCGTCGTCTTCTCCTGCTCCCTCGGCCTCCCCCATCATGCTTGTGTTCTCTCTCTCACAAACAAATAAAATCTCCTAAAAAATTAAAAAAAGAAATAATAGTGCTGCAAAAATTTGTTAACTCACTATTAATTTAACAATTTGTTGGCAGAAAATTATTTTAAAATACAACATTAAACATTTTAGGAACCAAAACTTTATCCTTAAGAGTTTATGAAACACATCCAGTGATTTTATCTTTTATTTATACTATCAGTTTATATATACTATGCCCTATCCTTTGAGGTCTTTCATTATTCAATGATCAAAATGAAGCTGCCTAGGCCCCCCTGGCTAACCTAGTAGTCTTCAAAATTTAGCAAATGCCTTCCCCCACATGACTGAATAACCTTACTTTCTGTTTCTACTGATCACACACTCTTGCCTCGAAAAAACAGAGCACTCCTGGAGTCACAAAACAGGAACCAGACAGCTTTTACAAACCTTCCCTGCCACCCCCCAGCAATGAGGAATCACACCCCCTGGCACAATCACAAAGTACTGAGATAACATAGCCTGCACCATCCAGTTTGCATGTCATCAGGAAATGTTACAGACCACTGCACTGCTGTATTGATCAACTATTCTTTACAAATCCAGGCAGAAACCTCAGAGCTGGCATTTGGACAAGAGTTCTTCTCCCCAGGTGGCAGGCCGCCTGAATAAAGCTTATACTCCTTTCCAATCAAAAC
The DNA here is from genome assembly GCF_020171115.1 of Neogale vison. NCBI lineage: Eukaryota > Metazoa > Chordata > Mammalia > Carnivora > Mustelidae > Neogale > Neogale vison. Next base: position 90,609,347 of record NC_058093.1, on the reverse strand, counting down.
TCAGTCTCAAGTATTGGCCTCTTGAGCCACAGCAGCCAATCCTGGGATTCAGTAACAAAATGTCTTGAATAATATTTGTCCTATTAAATTACTTGGCGGAAACTAAAGGATGTAGCAACATTAACTTCCACCTACTTTATTCAAATAATAATAGTTGATTTCTTTTTATTACGTAGTTAAAATTTATGGAGAGTGAATTGGGGATATGCATGTGCCAACACCCATTGTCAGGGGTTAACCATTTGGGGAGTGGAAGTCACAAAGCCTACAAAATAACCAATTAACAACATTTATTAAACCCTTACTATGTGCTTTTTACTATTTTAATAGTTTACATTATTTTTTTTTCCTATGGATTGAGCATTAACTTGGTTATCTGTTCTCCTGGTCTGATTACCCAAGTATTGTTCTATTTAAATCTCAAACTCCCATTATAAGGGCAGAATGTGAGCATTGTAAGCTGTACATCATTCTGGTACCACAGCATAACACACAGACATCTGCATTTTACATAAAAAGTGAAAATGACAAAACAGAAACATGGGAGAGAGCTTTACTAAGTTAGAAATAGGATACATAACAACCAATCTACTTATAAATAGAAATGTAATGGAAACAGAAAAGAATTTGTCAATGTAATCCAGTCAAGTCAATGTAGCCTCAAGGACAAATTATTTTTCATACTAGAAGAGGTAAGATGTGACATTGATGTTGGGAATTCTTTTTTCTGATTTTTTTTTTTTTTCTCTCTCTGCTGGTGCCAAATTTCTTTGGTTTTTGTTTTGGTTTTGTTTTTTTTTTTTGCATTTCAAATGATCCAGGGAAAAGAATAATTTCAGATAAAACTTTATGTTCAGACGATCAGCAATAATACACTGTCTTACCCAGCACAGTTTGACAAGAGGGAAAGGGCTTTCTACTTAGATAAAGTGATAAGATTTAACAATCATACTGTCAAGAAAATAATTATAATTATTTTTCATGAAAATCTTAAAAGTTGTCCCTTGAAAATTTAGTATTCCTCAGATTTGCATTTATTGTTTCCTTGAACTAACCATTTAGTCCTCCAAAATCTCACTTCAAAAGGAGTATTTTTAAAATTTTGGCTCTCATGTGATGAGAACTCTCATCACAAATATCAAAACTCTCAAAAAAGGAGATGCTATAATGTTAAAATGAAAATTATTCATTGGATTTTTAAAACTTATCATTCATGGAACATGCAATATATATGGAAAATGTCAAGGGTCTTGAGTGAAAATAGAAAGGATTGCATGACAGGAAATAGAACTGAAAGATTCAATAATCCTTTACCTCTCCATTAGGCAGTTATATTTGTGAAAATAAGTAAGGAATAAAGATATGCCTCATAGACGAGAAAGCAAAAGTTAGTTAATTAATTAATTGAAAATTAATTAATTTATATTCACAACAGAGAACTTAAGGAACAAGTAAAGGAAACCCTTCTACTACCCAAAGCTACTGATTTCCAAAACAGATTTGTAAAGTTTTGTTTCCTTGATAAGCTTGAGGTCAGGAGTGCTGGCTAAAAGACATGGAGCCGGGAAGGTGAAGTTAATATAATCCCCTCAAACTGAATAAATAGCTGTCATACAATTTTCAGTTAGAATTGGGGGGTGGAGCTTAATATTTTAATAAAATGAAAATCAAAAAAGGTATGGTGATGCAGATTGGAAAATAATTATTTTCTGTTTGTAAAAGAATTATGCAAAGACATCTGAATAGCTCTTCTGATGGAAATGGGTATCAAAGACCAGTTGTAGGTATATGGCTCCTGATTACTGTATTTCCCATAAATCTCTTCTTATCTAAACTATCTGAAAACAGAATAATTTAGTATAATCTCAGAATAAACTGTTTTTGTAGTTTGACAAGCATTTATTGAAAACGATTTAGAATCTCAGAGTCTGTGCATATGTGTGTGTATGTGTACATAGGTACACAAACACACATATATATCCATATAACATTTTTTTCAGGAAATAAATTAATCACAGAAATAACAAAGACAGATATAAAAAGGAATGGCTGAAAGCCTATAGCACTAAAAAACCATGGGACCTCAGGGCGGTTGAGGTCCTGAGCATAGACTGAAAACTGATTTACAATTCAGTCACTATTATTGGTTGACCAAGTAAGCAGGAGGGAGTCCCCAAATTACCTTTTTCTCATTTATGAAATGGAGGTAATAACCAGGAATTCTTTAACTGTTCTTGGTATGTTATGAAGTTCAGTGAGACTATTTCCATATAAATTTTGTGATTTTTTTAGAAAGAAGTACTGCAGATACAAATGTTATCACTATTATGGCAATGCAGAAGCTCCTTATAAATTGAAAAAAAAATTCTTCAATTAATTATATAGAAGCATTATGCCAAACAATGTGTTCAAGTTTTTCAATAGATGTTTATTCCAGGTGTTGGAATCAACATTAAGATCCTGCAAAATAAATGTAAATGTTTTTAAAAGATAGTATGTCACCAAGTTTTCCTAAAGAAAAAAAGATTTTTTTAAATTATAAATATTTCTATGTTGTAAGGTATGAATAATATATTTGAGAGCAGAAGTGTGAAATATAAACATTAGTTATTTTAAATTATTCATCCCCCATAATCAGCTAAAGTATTGTGGACCAGAGATTTTTATATATGAAAGCATCTTGCATCCTAATATTAATAGAAAATTAAAAAGAAAAAAAATAGTAATGCTCATGAACTTCTGAGATTGTTTTAATAGTATATCTCCATTAGAGAACTGCTGGGTTTTCTACTTTATATTTGAAAATTTGTTCCTCTGGCATTATCTTCTCAAAGTTCCATTCCTATATTATAATCTGAAAATTAAAGTTCATATGCTAAAATAGGCATTAATAGAATGTTTTTTCCATTCATAACAAGTGCTGATTTCATCAAATAATCCATCGAGTCAGGAAAATACAAACAGAGATATAAAGGAACATATTTTTTCACTGACATGCTGAATTAAAACACTGAAGGTGTAAGATGCCTAACATCTCGATTAAATTTATTCTACCCATGAAGCAACAGTTTATGATTTTCAAATGAATGGCACACTTAAATGAAGGGAGCATTAATACAATATGATATTAATATACAAATACTCACATTATTCAACTGCCACTGACATTCTGAATTAAATCAGTAATGGGGTGTATAACTGATTAAATATCTACACAACAGAAAGCAACAGCTTATGATTTAAAGAGGCGCTGGTAGAGTGATCACATCATTACACTGCCAAATGCCATCTATCACTTTTACTGAACTTAACGAAGATGGATTACATCCCACAGATGAGATGCAGCCTATAAATACTGTCATGCTGATCTTCATCTGACTTTCCTAGAGAACAGATAAGCAACAAATCAATAATTGAACAAGTCGTATTAGAAATTCTGTGTTATTAAAAAAAAAATTCTGTGTTATTCAGCATCCAGAAGAAATCTTGTAGGACATTAAAGCAACAAATAGCCTTAATTCAATGAAATCTGCCAAATTATGCTTTCCCTTTTAAGTTAACTTATTTTCTCTTTGTTTACTTCATCAAGTTTAAGAAAGATGCAATGTGAAGCATCAACACCCACTTTTTTCATTTTAAACCAAGACTGATTTAGCCCCAACAAACTTCCTTTACAACTTTCTCTAAGTGCAATATGCTTCCTGACTCGAGTTTTACCTTCATACAGGTAATTACAACTGTATGACATAGAATATTGGTTTTAAAGTTACTGTCTTCAAACACTGAATGAAACTGAATACCATAAAAATATGCATAAACAATACATTCATTTTACAACTTCTGCATTGTTTTAATAGTATTTCTCCATTAAGCACCTGCCTGACTTTCTATTTACCATCTCATTTAGCTTTCACAGTTTACCTTTGCGGAAACTGCCTGTCAATTGCTTCAGCAGTCCAATCACTGGAGACCAGATTGCTTTCTGTCAGTCTGCTTGTATAATGTTATGGTAATAGATAACAGGTGGTCAGTATTCATCGGCTGAGGTGAAGATGATGTCCCACAAGCTATAAAACATCTGAGGAAATGCTTTAACAGTTCACACTTACTACTAATTGCACCATTAGAACTTTAATTAATTCTTTACCCTTCCACTATGTTCCTTCGATGGCCATAAGGTAGGAAATCATTCGGAACAGAAAGAAAGAATCTAAAGAGACAATAATGAGGTGTAATAAAAGAAAGAATGAGTGGCAGAATGGCTAACATTTTGCTCTGAAACTAGAGCAGAGTTTGATTGCTTAATCAGTTCTGTATTTGATAATGCCCCTAAAAGGGAACCATTTTTTAAAGAGCACCTTAATTTTGAGAACATGTTAACCACTGCCTACATTTAAACTGACTATCCTCAATTACTAACTATATGTTTGAAATTATTTTGAAATGCCTCCTTTCTGATTTTAAGGCATCAGCAATTGAATCCTCACAAATCAGAAATGGATAAATGAGGCATGAAAAAGGTTTAACTCCAGGATGATCTATATATTTTTAAAATACGGCCTTGGACTAGGTTGCATAAAAGATGGAAATGGGGTATTACACTCAATGTCACTGAACTAATGTTTAAGCTCAGGTAAATTTCCACTTGGACATCTCCAGTTTCCAATTTTCAAATAGCACATCTTTAGACTCATGTCATGGCTAAAGAGTTCTATGTATCAGGAACCTTAGGCAATTTGAATTTTATAATTTTAGCCTTTAATTTACTTACACATACTGATGTATTTTAAATATCTATAGTTTATAATAATTCCCTTGAATACAGGAACCTTTGAGCAATAACATTGATCTTGAGGAAAATTAAGACTAGAATGAGAAAAACTTTAAATAGATTTTGTTTTTGAAAGGCTTATTTTCCTTCTTATCTAGTATACTAGATTAAAAAAAAGAACAAATATTTATCAAGACAAATGGTATGAAAAGCATACTGCTCAGCAAAAATCTAAATAGTCATCTAAAAAGAAGTTCAAATTTATACACAATTTTTTTTATCTTACATTAATATGACAAACCTATGGCTTTATTTCTAGCTAATGAATCATTCAACACTACATCAAAAACTAATGATGTCCTATATATTGGCTAACTGAATATATTAAACATTTTTGAAAATTAAAAAAAAGAAAATCTCTGAACTATTAAGAAAATAACTTTTTTTTTTTTTTTTTTTTTGCTTTGTTCTCTTAAAAATTCCACAGAGGGGAGGAGGAGTCAAGATAGCAGAGAAGTAGCAGGCTGAGATAATATCAGGTAGCAGGAGATCAGCTAGATAGCTTATTGAACCATTCCAAACACCTACAGGAGATTGAAGAGAAGAGGAGCAGCAACTCTAGAAACAGAAAATTGACTACTTCCTAAAAGGTAGGACTGGCGGAGAAGTGAATCCAAAGAGACAGGAAGATAGACCACTCCCAGCAAGTGGCAGAGCAACGGAGCACAAAATCAGAACTTTTAAAAGTCTGCTCCACTGAGGGACATAGCTCCAGAGGCTAAGCCGGGGTGAAGCCCACGTGGGGACAGCGCAGTCTCAGGTCCCAGGGGGTCACAGAAGGATCAGGGGTATCTTGAGTGTCACAGAGCTCACAGGTATTAGAGCAGGGAAACCGGCTACAGAGACAGAGCCAAGGAGTGAGCTCTCAATTCAGGGTTACCTAAAATTGTGATCTGTGGCACAAGACACTGCTTTGTGAAGAGAGACCCACAAGATCTGGGGAGACACCCCTCTCCGCCCAGGAATGCCCAGGGATCTGCAGGGTTTAGAGACTCTAGGCAGGGCTGTGTGCCAGAGACAGAGATGCTTGGTCACAGGCCGGGTGAGTTCAGAGTGCAGCTGGGGGCCAGGGTGACGTGAGTGATGGAGCATTTTACTCTAAGGTTGCACTGAGGAGTGGAGCCCCGGGCTCTCGGCTCCTTTGGGCCAGAGATTGGGAGGCCGCCATTTCCACTCCCATCCTCCAGAACCCTACAGAAAGTGTTCAGGGACAAAAGCTCCCAAAAGCGAACCCCAGTGGACTACTTAGCCTGGCCCCTGGTAAGGGCCGTGCAATTCCACCTCCGGCAAAGACACTTGAGAATCACTACAACAGGCCCCTTCCCAGAACATCAACAAGAAATCCAGCCAAGACCAATTTCACTTACCTAGGAGAACAGTGGAATTCCAGAGGAGGAGAAAGCAAAGCATTGAATTCATGGCTTTCTCCCAATGATTCTTTAGTCTTGGAAAGTTAATTAATTAAATTGATTAATTAATTAATTTTTTCTTCTGCTAATTTTTTTAACTCTTACCCTTTCCTTTTTTAACATTTTTAATGAGTTTATCTTAATAATACATTTCATAAGAAAAAAAAATCTTTTTTGAATCTTCATTATTATGCTCATATATTTTTTTTAATTTTATTTATTTATTTGACAGACAGAAATCACAAGTAGACAGAGAGGCAGTCAGAGAGAGAATGGGGAGGCAGGCTCCCTGCTGAGCAGAGAGCCAGATGTGGGGCTTGATCCTAGTACCCTGAGATCACGACCCGAGATGAAGGCAGAGGCTTAACCCACTGAGCCACCCAGGTGCCCCATTATACTCATATTTTATGCTTCATTGTATCTAACTTTATTTTTTGTATACACATAAGAATTTTTCTTCTAAAAAACATTGGGATACAACTTCTTCTAATAGATCAAAATATACCCTAAATCTAGCACAGGGCTTTGTTCTAATCTCCAGCCTGAACAAATTCTCTCCACTTCCTTTTTCTTTATTCTCCCAACCAACTTATCTTATCAACTCCTTTTTTAGAAATTTTTAAAAAATAATTTTTCATCTTTATAAGCATATTCTGTCCCTTCATTGTGTTTACCCTTGTATATGTTTTTCACTCTTTAAAATTTTGGAAGGTAGTTTCTTCTAAGAGACCAAAATACTCCCAAAATTAAGTGGGTGACCCTGTTCTATTCACCAGTCTAATATATATATATATATATATTTTCATTTTTTATATTTTTCATTTTTAAATTTTTTTCCCCTGAACTTCATTTTACCCCCTTTATCCCCCCACAATTTGCAGTCTCTTCTGATTTGATTAAAGCATATTTTCCTGGGATCTTTGCCACCCTTTACTATTTTATTCCCTCCTTCATATATTCTTAACTGGATAAAATGACAAGGCAGAAAAGCTGACTGAAGTACCGAAGGCCAGAGACCTAATCAATATGGATATTGGTAATATGTCAGATTTAGAGTTCAGAATGATGATTCTCATGAAAAAGGCATGGAAGATATTAGAGAAACCCTGTCTGGAGAAATAAAAGCCCTTTTTGGAGAATAATCTTTTATTTCTCCAGAAGGGGCTTCAACCAAATTGAAATCAAAAAAGCTATTAATGAGGTGTAATAAAAATGGAGGCTCTTACTGCCAGGATAAATGTGGCAGAAGAAAGAATTAGTGATATAGAAGACCGAATGACAGAGAATAAAGAAGGTGGGCAAAAGAGAGACAAACAACTACTAGACCACGAGGGGAGAATTTGAGAGATAAGTGATACCATAAGACAAAACAACATTAGAATAATTGGGATTCCAGAAGAAGAAAGAGACAGGGGAGCAGAAGGTATATTGGAGAGAATTATTGTAGAGAATTTCCCTAATATGGCAAAGGGAACAAGCATCAAAATCCAGGAGGTGCAGAGAACACCCCTCAAAATCAATAAGAATAGATCCACATCCCATCATCTAATAGTAAAAATTACAAGTCTTAGCGACAAAGAGAAAATCCTGAAAGCAGCCCAGGACAAGAAGTCTGTAAAATACAATGGTAAAAATATTAGATTGGCAGCAGACTTATCCACAGAGACCTGGCAGGCCAGAAAGAACTGGCATGGTATATTCAGAGCACTAAATGAGAAAAATATGCAGCGAAGAATACTGTATCCAGCTAGGCTATCATTGAAAATAGAAAGAGAGATTAAAAGCTTCCAGGACAAACAAAAACTGAAAGAATTTGCAAACACCAAACCAGTTCTACAGGAAATATTGAAAGAGGTCCTTTAAGCAAAGAAAGACCCTAAAAGTAGTAGATCAGTAAGGAACAGAGACAATATACAGTAACAGTCACCTTACAGGCAATACAATGGCATTAAATTCATATATCTCAATAGTTACCCTGAATGTAAATGGGCTAAATGCCTCAATCAAAAGACACAGGGTATCAGAATGGATAAAAAAACAAAACCCATCAATATGCTGCCTACAAGAAACTCATTTTAGACCCAAGGCACCTCCAGATTTAAAGTGAGGGGATGGAAAACAATTTACCATGCTAATGGACATCAGAAGAAAGGCAGGGGTAGCAATCCTTTTTTCAGATCAGTTAGATTTTAAGCCAAAGACTATAATAAGAGATGAAGAAGGACACTATATCATATTCAAAGGGTCTGTCCAGCAAGAAGATCTAACAATTTTAAATATCTATGCCCCTAACATGGGAGCAGCCAACTATATAAAACAATTAATAACAAAATCAAAGAAACACATCAACAATAATACAATAATAGTAGGGGACTTTAACACTCCCTTCACTGAAATGAATAGATCATCCAAGCAAAAGATCAACAAGGAAATAAAGGCCTTAAATGACACACTGGACCAGATGAACATCACAGATATATTCAGAACATTCCATCCCAAAGCAACAGAATACACATTCTTCTCTAGTGCACATGGAACATTATCCAGAATAGATCACATCCTGGGTCATAAATCAGGTCTTAATCAGTATCAAAAGATTGGGATCATTCCCTGCATATTTTCAGACCACAATGCTCTGAAGCCAGAACTCAACCATAAGAGGAAATTTGGAAAGAACCCAAATACATGGAGACTAAACAGCATCCTACTAAAGAATGAATGGGTCAACCAGGAAATTAAAGAAGATTGAAAAAAATTCATAGAAACAAATAATAATGAAAACACAATGGTTCAAAATCTGTGGGACACAGCAAAGGCAGTCCTAAGAGGAAAATATATAGCAGTACAAGACTTTCTCAAGAAACAAGAAAGGTCTCAAATACACAACCTAACCCTACACCTAAAGGAGCTGGAGAAAGAACAACAAAGAAAGCCTAAACCCAGCAGAAGAAGAGAAATAAGAAAAGATAAGAGCAGAAATCAATGAAATAGAAACCAAAAAAACAATACAATGAATCAACAAAACTAGGAGCTGGTTCTTTGAAAGAATCAATAAGATTGATATACCACTGGCAAGACTTATCAAAAAGAAAAGAGAAAGGACCCAAATAAATAAAATCATGAATGAAAGAGGAGAGATCACAACAAACACCAAAGACATAAAAACAATTATAAGAACATATTATGAGCAACAATACATCAGCAAATTTGACAATCTGGAAAAAATGGATGCATTGCAAAGACATATAAACTACTACAACTGAACCAGGAAGAAATGGAAAACCTGAACAGACCCATAGCCAGTAAAGATATTGAAGCCGTCATCAAAAATCTCACAACAAACAAGAGCCCAGGGCCAGACAGCTTCCCAGGGGAATTCTATCAGACATTTAAAGAAAAATTAATACCTAGTCTCCTGAAACTGTTCCAAAAAATAAAAATGGAAGGGAAATTTCCTAACTCATTTTATGAGGCCAGCATTACCTTGATCCCCAAACCAGACAAGGATCCCATCAAAAAAGAGAATTATAGACCAATATCCTTAATGAACACAGATGCGAAAATTCTCACCAAAATACTAGCCAAGAGGATTCAATATAACATTAAAAGGATTATTCACCACAACCAAGTGGGATTTACTCCAGAGATGCAAGGTTGGTTCAACATCTACAAATCAATCAATGTGATACAATATATTCATAAAAGAAAGAACAAGAACCATATGATACTCTCAATAGATGCTGAAAAGCATTTGAGAAAGTACAGCATGCTTTCCTGATAAAACTCTCCAAAATATAGGGATAGAGGGCACATACCTCAATATCATAAAAACCATCTATGAAAAACCCACTGCAAATATCATTCTCAATGGAGAAAAACTGAAAGCTTTTCCGCTAAGGTCAGGAACACGGCAGGGATGTCCATTATCACCACTGCTATTCACCAAAGTACTAGAAGTCCTAGCCTAAGCAATCCGACAACAAAAAGAAATAAAAGTCAAACTATCACTCTTTGCAGATGATATGATACTATATGTGGAAAACCCAAAAGACTCCACTCCAAATCTGCTAGAACTTGTACAGGAATTCAGTAAAGTATCAAGATATAAAATCAATGCACAGAAATCAGTTGCATTTCCTTACACCAACAACAAGACAGAAGAAAGAGAAATTAAGGAGTCAATCCCATTTACAATTGCACCCAAAACCACAAGATACCTAACAATAAACCTAACCAAAGAAGCAAAAAATCTATACTTAGAAAACGATAAAGTACTCATGAAAGAAATTAAGGAAGACATAAAGAAATGGAAAAGCATTCCATGCTCCTAGATTTGAAGAACAAATATTGTGAAAATGTCTATGCTACCTAAAGCAATCTACACATTTAATGCAATCCCTATCAAAGTCCCATCCATTTTTTTCAAAGAAATGGAACAAATAATTCTAAAATTTATATGGAACCAGAGAAGACTTCGAATAGCCAGAGCAATATTGAAAAATAAAGCCAAAGTCGGTGGCATCATAATTCTGGACTTCAAGCTCTAATACAAAGCTGTCATCATCAAGACAGCATGGTATTGGCACAAAAACAGACACATAGATCAATAGAACAGAACAGAGAGCCCAGAAATAGATCCTCAACTCTATGGTCAACTAATCTTAAACAAGGCAGGAAAGAATGTCCAATGGAAAAAAGACAGTCTCTTCAACAAATGGTGTTGAGAAAATTGGACAGCTGCATGAAGAAAAATGAAGCTTGCACCACACATTTATTTACACCACACACGAAAATAGACTCCAAATGGATGAAGGACCTCAATGTGAGAAAGGAATCCATCAAAATCCTTGAGGAGAAGGCAGCAACCCCCTTGACCTCAGCCGTGGCAAGATCTTCCTAGGAACATCGCCAAAGACAAGGGAAGCAATGGCAAAAATGGACTATTGGGACTTCATCAAGATCAAAAGCTTTTGCACAGCAAAGGAAAAGTTAACAAAACGAAAAGACAGCTAACGGAATAGGAGAAGATATTTGCAAACGACATATCATATAAATGACTAGTATCCAAAATCTATAAAGAGCTTATCAAACTCAACACCCTAAGAACAAATAAACCAGTCATGGCCAGAGGACATGAACAGATATTTCTGAAAATAAGACATCCAGATGGCCAACAGACACATGAAAAAGTGTTCCACATCACTTGGCATCTGGGAAATACAAATCAAAACCACCATGAGATTCCACCTCACACCAGTCAGAATGGCTAAAATTAACAAGTCAGGAAATGACAGATGCTGGCAAGGATGTGGCGAAAGGGGAACCCTCCTACATTGTTGGTGGGAATGCAAGTTGGTGTAGCCACTCTGGTAAACAGCATGGATATTCCTCAAAAAGTTAAAAATAGAGCTACCCTATGACCCAGCAATTGCACTACTGGGTATTTACCCTAAAGATACAAATGTGGTAATCCAAAGGGGCATGTGCACCTGAATGTTTATAGCAGCAATGTCCACAATAGCCCAACTATGGAAAGAACCTAGATGTCCATCAACAGATGAATGGATAAAGAAGATGGGGTATAGATATACAATGGAATACTATGCAGCCATCAAAAGAAATGAAATCCTGCCATTTGCGATGATGTGGGTGGAACTAGAGGGTATTATGCTTAGCGAAATATGTCAATCGGAGAAAAACAACTATCATATAAACTGAGGGTTGCTGGGGGGAGGGGAGTAAGGAGAGGGTGGTGCGGTTATGGACATTGGAGAGGGTATATGCTGTGGTGAGTGCTGTGAAGTGTATAAACCTGGTGATTCACAGATCTGTACCCCTGGGGCTAATAATATATTATATGTTAATAAAAAAATGAACAAAAAAAAGAAAAAATTCTACAGCAGACATTGGGAGAAGGACAGGAGAAGGGAGTTGGGGAAAATCAGAGGGGCAGATGAACCATTACAGTCTGTGGATTCTGAGAAACAAACTGAGGGTTTTGAAGGGGTGGGAGTGGGTGTTGGGTGAGCCTGGTGGTGGGTATTAAGGAGGGCACAGATTGCATGGAGCACTGGGTGTGATGCATAAACAATGAATCTTGGAACACTGAAAAAATAAAGTTTAAATTTTAAAAAAAGGGAAAATATTCTAATAAATTCTTTAAAAAATTTTAGAAAACAGTCAAAGTCCCTCTGACAAAATACTATGACTCTGAAAGCTAACTTGGAAATATAAGAATACAATTCTCAGTCAACTGGATTTAGTTTTGATTGAACCCATTATAGATGTTGGCTGTGTGAAGCAGAAATAAATTTTGGTTTTAACTTTAAGTTTTCCTAAAACCAGGGGGATTTATGCCAAATTCCTAGAGAGTTAATCAGTGTCTACAAGGTTTAAGTCTTTAGTTCCAGCTGAAGGTAAATCAGCTGTATAGACCACATTATCAAGATTTTACAGTTAAAGGGGAGGGTGGATAAATAGGTAGAGCACAGATGATATTTAGGACATTGAATCTATTCTACATGGTATAACAGTGGTGGCTAAAAGTCATTATATATGTGTTGAAACCCACAGAATAATTAACACCAAGAGTGAACCTTAATATGAAGTTCAGACATTGGGTGATAGTCATGTGTCATGTAGGTTTACTGACTGTAATGAATATACCAACCAGGTGTGAGACACTGGTATTTGGGGAGGGTAGGAGATGCATAGGAATTCTTTGTATTTTCACTTAATTTTGTAGTAAACCTAAAACTGCTCTAAAACATTTTAAAGTTTGTTACAAATATGGTAATGTCTTTCTAAGGCTGATGCAAAAACCAGAACCCAAAAGAAAAGATTAGCACATTTGAGTACATAAATATTTAAAACTTCTCTTATGAAAAAAGTAGAGAGATAATTAAAAGATAACATATTGAGGAAAATATGTTTTAAACATAATAAAAGATTAATATATAAAATATGTCAAAGATTTCTCATAATCAATGAGGAAGATATGAAAACTACAATTTAAAATAGATAAATGTATGCATATCATTCTTGACCCATTTTTACTTTTAAGACCCTCTGGTGCAGCATCTGAAGAACAGCCAAGTATGCAGATACACAAGACGATGTGAAACTAGATCATCCCTAGAGCATATCAAGGAGCTCAATGGATCCCTCCACACTATGAAAAAAGTACAAGGAGTCTCCTGCCAACCGGGAGTACAGATACGAAAACTGGAGTTCCAGACGTTTTTTGGGTTAAAGATAATAATAACAAATAATACAACTTAAAATGTGACATTGGCTTAGTGAAGACAATCAAGTTATGAGTGACAAAAATGCAAATATTATAGGAAAACCAATTTAAGTAATTATAGATAAAGGAATTATAGATACAGATACAAAAACTCAAATATTATAGGAAAACCAATTTAAGTAATTATAGAACCCGAAACAAAGCACGTGAAAAACATGGCCCTAGATGAAGGGAAATTTTTCATGAAGTTGATGTGTATGAGATGTTCTTTGCCACTTTCAACAAAGTTCTACAAAGTAAATATAAAATTACACTGAAGCTAGATGGTAAATACACGGAAAGAAAAGCAACTTTGATAAAGTAAGCTCTTTTGCCTGAGGTCTAAAATTTAAATTAACTAAGAGACACATTTGTATGCCTCTCAGGGATGAGAGTGCCAAGGTGAATAGTTTTAAGTGATAGAAACAAAGCGTACCCTTATCAAGGTAGAAAGCAAAGGCACCAAGTCATTCATAAACACTTTTCAAGTTCTCTCTAAAACAGTGAGATCCAATACACTAATAAAGGCCAGATAAAATGTTACATTCACAACCAAGTATACACATCTCATAATATCAAGGTGAGGGGATAGGGATTGAGAAAGACATTGAGAGAGGGCTTTAGAGAGATAGGTACTGAGGGAGAGATTAAGAGAGAGAGAGGGGCGCCTGGGTGGCTCAGTGGGTTAAAGCCTCTGTCTTCGGCTCAGGTCATAATCCCAGAGTCCTGGAATGGAGCCCCACATCGGGCTCTCTGCTTGGCGGGGAGCCTGCTTCTTCCTCTCTCTCTCTCTCTGCTTGCCTCTCTGCCTACTTGTGAGCTGTGTCTGTCAAATAAATAAATAAAATATTAAAGAGAGAGAGAGAGAGAGATGTAGAACACAGAAGACCATAAAATATAAGACTTCAGGCCTAAAAATTGTATCTATCCAAACTCTTTGGCTATACTTACTCATACAATAAGTCTCCAAATTTGCAAAGTTCAAAAATTTGTAACATTTTTTTTTGTTGGCAATAGGAAGGGAAATTGGTGTTATTCTCAAACTACTGTTTATATTGTTAATTAGCGCAGATAATTGTATATGCCCTCTGCCTCAAAAATTCTATCTGTAAGAATTTATACCACAATAACACCATTATGGGAAAAGAGAGACTTGTGTAAACAAATGTCAAGTGCTACATTGTTTTGTAGAAAGCATTCTAAATGGCCTAAAGTTCATGTACAAAAATGTTAACTAAATTATGGCACATTCATAAAATGGAGTACTATGTAATTGTCTGAATAATGAGAGAGACCACAGATACTGGTATAAAATAAAACTTGATGGCATCCTTAGTTTATTTTTTAAAGACTGCTTTACTTATTTGAGAGAGAGAAAGAGAACAAACAAGTGGGGAGCAGGTGCAGAGGGAGAGGGAAAGGAGAGAGAATCTCAAGTAGACTCCATGCTCAAATTCATGCCTCTGAGATCATGATCTGAATCAAAATCAAAAGTCAGGTGTTTAGTCAACTTAGCCACTCAGGTGCTCCAAGCATCCTTCATTTAAAAAAGCATCTTATGGACTACAATAGACCCATACATAAATATTTTTCTGCACAGAAAAATTATATACCACATTACTTCTCTGAAATGGGTTTGGGACTATAAATTCTGAGAATTGGATTTTGTTTCACAAGTAATAATAGCTTTACATAACAAAAACTCAGCAAGGTAACATTAAAAAAGAAAAAAAGGAAAAAAAAAAAAAAAAACACTGGCAGCGCTAAAACTTACCTTCAGCAAGCCAGAAAACAAACAAACAAACACAATGTAATGGGAAATGTGGCAAGGATAACAAAGAAATAAGGATGATTTCAACACAGCAATAACAGTATAGTCAAACACAGGAAGCAGGTTGGACAGGACATTTATTTTCATGGTAACTTGACTCATATGGATACAATTCAAATAAGAGCAGCTACTAAAATAGAGCAATGGTTCTCAAAGTATGGTCCATGGATCAGTAGCATCAGAATTAACTGGGGCCCTGTAAGAAATGGAAATCCTCGGGCCTTACCCTAAGCCTACTTAATTAAAAACCTTGAAAAGTGGTGCCCAATATTTTCAGTTTTAACAAGTTCTCTAGGAAATTCTGGGGCATGATAAAGTTTGTAAGCCATTATAGGACAGCATAATGATTAAGAATAAGGAATTCGACTTCTAATTTCAGCCATAATATATAAAGAACTTGAAAGATATTATTTAAGGAATATTAGTATTGTACTTAAGTAGTATAATAAGAGCTGAAAAAACTAAAAATGAGCCACTTCTCTTGCACCAATCAGAAAATAGAAATCAAAAGACAAGCCATTATGCTGAAATCTGGAGAAAAGGGAAAATAAAGGTTAGTACAGCTGAGCTCAGATTACAGGAACACATGCCACAAAAGCCATAACTGTTAGGAAACCTTAAAAGTAACTTTGATGAATTATTGGAGTTGGAATGTTGACTAGAGTAAGAGAAACTCCTGCAAACTGCAGTCTTGAGGCAATCCACACTTCTGTCGATTTTATTCCTGAGAACCCTTTCAAAATCTCATGGTAAAGGACCAAGAAAATCCCTCATATTTCTGGTAGTGGTGGTGGTAGGGGTGGAGAAAAGTAACCATTTAAAACATGCTGAGAATCCTCAGTTATAAAGATTCATTAAAAAAATTTTAAAAAATAAAGATTTAGCAAGAGAAAAGAGTTTTTTAGAGTCTTATCCAATGTGACTCAGTTGGTTAAGTGTCCAACTCTTGATTTTGGCTCAGGTCATGATCTCAGGGTTGTGAGATGAAACCCTGCCATGGGCTCCATGCTGGACATGAAGCCTGCTTAAGATTCTCTCTCTTATACTGTAGATATATATTTTTGTGAATGGAGCTGTAAAAATCCTCAATAAAATATTAGCAAATCAAATATAACAATGTGTAAAAAGAATTACACACTACAACCAAGTGGGATTTACTGCTGGCATGCAAGACTGGTTCAACATTTTTAAATCAATTAATGTAACGCACTGACTAAGAAAAAGATAAATCATCTGATCACATTTATTTGTGCAGAAAGAGCACTGATGAAATCTAACACCCATTCATGACAAAAAGTCTTTCCAAAGTAGAACTAGAGAATACCTCAACTTGATAAAGCACATAAACCTACAGCTAACATAAATAATTCTCCCATATAGGTATTCCTACTAATTTATATGAATACCCCCTCAAGAAAAGAGAGCAATCTCCCCATCTTTTAAGCTAGACTATGCACAGTGACTTCTGTCCAAAATGTAGATAATGCAAAGGAGAAATAATAGTGATTTTATAGTAGCGAAACCTGAGAAACATTATCTTGGCCAAGAAATCAAGGATAATATTATTAGTCACAGCTCATCTTGATAGTACATATATGTTTGATATGATATAATTAAAATGACATGTTACATCTCTAGTCTTCTTCTAAATTACAAGTAACTTGAGTCTCATCATAAGAAAAAGATATCAGACAAATCCCATTTGAGAGACATTCTACAAAATACTTGACCAGTGCCCCTCAAAACCATCTAGGACATCAGAAACAAAGTAAATTTGAGGGAGGAGTCAAGATGGCGGAGAAGTAGCAGGCTGAGACTACTTCAGCTAGCAGGAGATCAGCTGGAGACCTTATCTAAAGATTGCAAACACCTGCAAATCCATCGGCAGATCGAAGAGAAGAACAGCAATTCTAGAAACAGAAAAACAACCACTTTCTGAAAGGTAAAACTGGTGGAGAAGTGAATCCAAAGCAACGGGAAGATAGACCCCGGGGGGGGGGAGGGGCCGGCTCCCGGCAAACGGTGGAGCAACGGAGCACAAAATCAGGACTTTTAAAAGTGTTTTTATTTTATTTTATTTATTTATTTGACAGAGAGAGATCACAAGCAGGCAGAGAGGCAGGCAGAGAGAGAGAGGAGGAAGTAGGCTCCCCGCTGAGCAGAGAGCCCGATGCGGGACTCGATCCCAGGACCCTGAGATCATGACCTGAGCCGAAGGCAGCAGCTTAACCCACTGAGCCACCCAGGCGCCCAAAAATCAGGACTTTTTTTTTTTTTTTTTTTTTTTAAGATTTTATTTATTTATTTGTCAGAGACAGAGGGAGAGAGAGCGAGTGAGCACAGGCAGACAGAGAGGCAGGCAGAGTCAGAGGGAGAAGCAGGCTCCCTGCCGAGCAAGGAGCCTGATGTGGGACTCGATCCCAGGACCCTGGGATCATGACCTGAGCCGAAGGCAGCTGCTTAACCAACTGAGCCACCCAGGCGTCCCAAAAAATCAGGACTTTTAAAAGTCTGTTCCGCTGAGGGACATCGCTCCAGAGACTAAACTGGGGCGAAGCCCACGCGGGGTCGGTCTCGCAGGGTCACAGAAGGATCGGGGGTGTCTGAGTGTTGCAGAGCTTGCGGATATTGGAACAGGAAAGCCGGCTGCAGAGACAGAGCCGACAGTAAGCTCACAGCTCGGGGTTACCTTGAAACGGTCGCTGGCTCGGTGAGCTCGGAGCGCGGCCGGAGGTCAGACAGACGGGAGTTACTAGGAGCTGTTCGCTGAGGGCGCACTGGGGAGCGGGGCCCTGGGCTCTCGGCTCCTCCGGGCCGGGCCGGAGATCAGGAGGCCGCCATTTGTATTCCCGTCCTCTGGAACTCTACAGAAAGCGCTCAGGGAACAAAAGCTCCTGAAAGCAAAGCCGAGCAGATCACTCAGGCCAGCCCCTGATAAGGGCGGTGCAATTCCGCCTGGGGCAAAGACACTTGAGAATCATTACAACAGGCCCCTCGCCCAGAAGATAAACAAGAAATCCAGGCAAGACCAAGTTCACCTACCAAGGAGTACAGTTTCAATACCAAGGAGAGAGCAGCATAATTCCAGAGGAGGAGAAAACAAACCACGGAACTCATGGCTTTCTCCCTGTGATTTTTTAGTCTTGCAGTTAATTTAATTTTTTTCTTTTTCATTTTTTTTCTCTTCTTCTGCTAAAATTTTTTTGAACTTTTACCCTTTTCCTTTTTAACGTTTTTTAACTAGTTTATCTAATATATATATATTTTTTTCTTTTTTATACTTTTCTTTGTTTTCTTTTTTTAATTCTTTTTTTTCTTTATTTTTGAACCTCTTTTTATCCCCAAATCAGAAGAGATCCCAATCTCCTCAATCTTTTTTTTAATTCTTTTTTGAATTCTTGATTGAATTTTTAATTCAATCTCTTTTTTTTTTTAATTCTTCTTTTTTTTTTTCTTTCTTTCTTTTTGAACCTCTTTTTATCCCAAATCAGAAGAGATCCCAATCAGAAGAGATTGGGAGATCCCAATCAGAGGAGATCCCTCACCCAATCGTGAGAGGGGAGAAATCCCCCCTCACGGTTTGGGAACTCTTCTGATTTGGTTAAAGCATATTTTCCTGGGACTGTTGCCACCCTTTTAGTATTTTACTTCCTCCTTCATATACTCTTAGCTGGACAAAATGACAAGGCAGAAAAATTCACAACAAAAAAAAGAACAAGAGGCAGTACCGAAGGCTAGGGACCTAATCAATACAGACATTGGTAATATGTCAGATCTAGAGTTCAAAATGACAATTCTCAAGGTTCTAGCCGGGCTTGAAAAAGGCATGGAAGATATTAGAGAAACCCTCACCAGAGATATAAAAGCCCTTTCTGGAGAAATAAAAGAACTAAAATCTCACCAAGTTGAAATCAAAAAAGCTATTAATGAGGTTCAATCAAAAATGGAGGCTCTCACTGCTAGGATAAATGAGGCAGAAGAAAGAATTAGTGATATAGAAGACCAAATGACAGAGAATAAAGAAGCTGAGCAAAAGAGGGACAAACAGCTACTGGACCATGAGGGGAGAATTCGAGAGATAAGTGACACCATAAGACGAAACAATATTAGAATAATTGGGATTCCAGAAGAAGAAGAAAGAGAGAGGGGAGCAGAAGGTATACTGGAGAGAATTATTGGGGAGAATTTCCCCAATATGGCAAAGGGAACGAGCATCAAAATTCAGGAGGTTCAGAGAACGCCCCTCAAAATCAATAAGAATAGGCCCACACCCCGTCACCTAATAGTAAAATTTACAAGCCTTAGTGACAAAGAGAAAATCCTGAAAGCAGCCCAGGAAAAGAAGTCTGTAACATACAATGGTAAAAGTATTAGATTGGCAGCTGACTTATCCACAGAGACCTGGAAGGCCAGAAAGAGCTGGCATGATATTTTCAGAGCACTAAATGAGAAAAACATGCAGCCAAGAATACTATATCCAGCTAGGCTATCATTGAAAATAGAAGGAGAGATTAAACGCTTCCAGGACAAACAAAAAGTGAAAGAATTTGCAAACACCAAACCAGCTCTACAGGAAATATTGAAAGGTGTCCTCTAGGGGGACGCCTGGGTGGCGCAGTTGGTTGGACGACTGCCTCCGGCTCAGGGCGTGATCCTGGAGTCCCGGGATCGAGTCCCACATCAGGCTCCCAGCTCCATGGGGAGTCTGCTTCGCTCTCTGACCTTCTCCTCGCTCATTCTCTCTCTCACTGTCTCTCTCTCTCAAATAAAAAAAAAAAAAAAAAAAATCTTTAAAAAAAAAAAAAAAAAAAAGAAAGGGGTCCTCTAAGCAAAGAGAGAGCCTACAGGTGGTAGATCAGAAAGGAACAGAGACAATATACAGTAACAGTCACCTTACAGGCAATACAATGACACTAAAATCATATCTCTCAATAGTTACTCTGAATGTTAGTGGGCTAAATGCCCCAATCAAAAGACACAGGGTATCAGAATGGATAAAAAACAAAACCCATCTATATGTTGCCTCCAAGAAACTCATTTTAAGCCCGAAGACACCTCCAGATTTAAAGTGAGGGGGTGGAAAAGAATTTACCATGCTAATGGACATCAGAAAAAGCAGGAGTGGCAATCCTTATATCAGATCAATTAGATTTTAAGCCAAAGACTATAATAAGAGATGAGGAAGGACACTATATCATACTCAAAGGGTCTGTACACCAAGAAGATCTAACAATTTTAAATATCTATGCCCCCAATGTGGGAGCAGCCAACTATATAAACCAATTAATAACAAAATCAAAGAAACACATCAACAATAATATAATAATAGTAGGGGACTTTAACACTCCCCTCACTAAAATGGACAGATCATCCAAGCAAAAGATCAACAGGGAAATAAAGGCCTTAAATGATACACTGGATGAGATGGAGATCACAGATATATTCAGAACATTTCATCACAAAGCAACCGAATACACATTCTTCTCTAGTGCACATGGAACATTCTCCAGAATAGATCACATCCTCGGTCCTAAATCAGGACTCAACCAATATCAAAAGATTGGGATCATTCCCTGCATATTTTCAGACCACAATGCTCTGAAGCTAGAACTCAACCACAAGAGGAAGTTTGGAAAGAACCCAAAAACATGGAGACTAAACAGCATCCTTCTAAAGAATGAATGGGTCAACCAGGAAATTAAAGAAGAATTGAAAAAAATCATGGAAACAAATGATAATGAAAATACAACAGTTCAAAATCTGTGGGACACAACAAAGGCAGTCCTGAGAGGAAAATATATAGCGGCACAAGCTTTTCTCAAGAAACAAGAAAGGTCTCAGGTACACAACCTAACCCTACACCTAAAGGAGCTGGAGAAAGAACAAGAAAGAAACCCTAAGCCCAGCAGGAGAAGAGAAATCATAAAGATCAGAGCAGAAATCAATGAAATAGAAACCAAAAAAACAATAGAACAAATCAACGAAACTAGGAGCTGGTTCTTTGAAAGAATTAATAAAATTGATAAACCCTTGGCCAGACTTATCAAAAAGAAAAGAGAAAGGACCCAAATAAATAAAATCATGAATGAAAGAGGAGAGATCACAACTAACACCAAAGAAATACAAACTATTATAAGAACATCTATGAGCAACTCTACGCCAACAAATTTGACAATCTGGAAGAAATGGATGCATTCCTAGAAACATATAAACTACCAAAATTGAACCAGGAAGAAATAGAAAGCCCGAACAGACCCATAACTAGTAAGGAGATTGAAACAGTCATTAAAAATCTCCAAACAAACAAAAGCCCAGGGCCAGACGGCTTCCCGGGGGAATTCTACCAAACATTTAAAGAAGAACTAATTCCAATTCTCCTGAAACTGTTCCAAAAAATAGAAATGGAAGGAAAACTTCCAAACTCATTTTATGAGGCCAGCATCACCTTGATCCCAAAACCAGACAAGGATCCCATCAAAAAAGAGAGCTATAGACCAATATCCTTGATGAACACAGATGCAAAAATTCTCACCAAAATACTAGCCAATAGGATTCAACAGTACATTAAAAGGATTATTCACCACGACCAAGTGGGATTTATCCCAGGGCTGCAAGGTTGGTTCAACATCCGCAAATCAGTCAATGTGATTCAACACATCAATAAAAGAAAGAACAAGAACCATATGATACTCTCAATAGATGCTGAAAAAGCATTTGACAAAGTACAGCATCCCTTCCTGATCAAAACTCTTCAAAGTGTAGGGATAGAGGGCACATACCTCAACATCATCAAAGACATCTATGAAAAACCCACCTCAAATATCATTCTCAATGGAGAGAAACTGAAAGCTTTTGCACTAAGGTCAGGAACACGGCAGGGATGTCCATTATCACCACTGCTATTCAACATAGTACTAGAAGTCCTAGCCTCAGCAATCAGACAACAAAAGGAAATTAAAGGCATCCAAATCGGCAAAGAAGAAGTCAAATTATCACTCTTCGCAGATGATATGATACTCTATGTGGAAAACCCAAAAGACTCCACTCCAAAACTGCTAGAACTTGTAAGGAATTCAGTAAAGTGTCAGGATATAAGATCAATGCACAGAAATCAGTTGCATTTCTCTACACCAACAACAAGACAGAAGAAAGAGAAATTAAGGAGTCAATCCCATTTACAATTGCACCCCAAACCATAAGATACCTAGGAATAAACCTAACCAAAGAGGCTAAGAATCTCTACTCAGAAAACTATAAAGTACTCATGAAAGAAATTGAGGAAGACACAAAGAAATAGAAAAATGTTCCATGCTCCTGGATTGGAAGAATAAATATTGTGAAAATGTCTATGCTACCTAAAGCAATCTACACATTTAATGCAATTCCTATCAAAGTACCATCCATCTTTTTCAAAGAAATGGAACGAATAATTTTAAAATTTATATGGAACCAGAAAAGACCTCGAATAGCCAAAGGGATATTGAAAAAGAAAGCCAAAGTTGGTGGCATCACAATTCCGGACTTCAAGCTCTATTACAAAGCTGTCATCATCAAGACAGCATGATACTGGCACAAAAACAGACACATAGACCAATGGAACAGAATAGAGAGCCCAGAAATAGACCCTCAACTCTATGGTCAACTAATCTTTGACAAAGCAGGAAAGAATGTCCAATGGAAAAAAGACAGCCTCTTTAATAAATGGTGTTGGTAAAATTGGACAGCCACGTGCAGAAAAATGAAATTGGACCATTTCCTTACACCACACACAAAAATAGACTCAAAATGGATTAAGGACCTCAATGTGAGAAAGGAATCCATCAAAATCCTTGAGGAGAACACAGGCAGCAACCTCTTCGACCTCAGCCACAGCAACATCTTCCTAGGAACATCGCCAAAGGCAAGGGAAGCAAAGGCAAAAATGAACTATTGGGATTTCATCAAGATCAAAGGCTTTTGCACAGCAAAGGAAACAGTTAACAAAATCAAAAGACAACTGACAGAATGGGAGAGGATATTTGCAAACGACATATCAGATAAAGGACTAGTGTCCAAAATCTATAAAGAACTTAACAAACTCAACACCCAAAGAACAAATAATCCAATCAAGAAATGGGCAGAGGACATGAACAGATGTTTCTGCAAAGAAGAAATCCAGATGGCCAACAGACACATGAAAAAGTGCTCCATATCACTCGGCATCAGGGAAATACAAATCAAAACCACAATGAGATATCACCTCACACCAGTCAGAATGGCTAAAATCAACAAGTCAGGAAATGACAGATGCTGGCGAGGATGTGGAGAAAGGGGAACCCTCCTACACTGTTGGTGGGAATGTAAGCTGGTGCAACCACTCTGGAAAACAGCATGGAGGTTCCTCAAAATGTTGAAAATAGAACTGCCCTATGACTCAGCAATTGCACTACTGGGTATTTACCCTAAAGATACAAAGGTAGTGATCCAAAGGGGCACATGCACCTGAATGTTTATAGCAGCAATGTCCACAATAGCCAAACTATGGAAAGAACCTAGATGTCCATCAACAGATGAATGGATAAAGAAGATTGGTATATATATACAATGGAATACTATGCAGCCATCAAAAGAAATGAAATCTTGCCATTTGCGACAACATGGATGGAACTAGAGCGTATCATGCTTAGCAAAATAAGTCAAGCGGAGAAAGACAACTATCATATGATCTCCCTGATATGAGGAAGTGGTGATGCAACATGGGGGCTTAAGTGGGTAGGAGAAGAATCCATGAAACAAGACGGGATAGGGAGGGAGACAAACCATAAGTGACTCTTAATCTCACGAAACAAACTGTGGGTTGCTGGGGTGAGGGGTGTTGGGAGAAGGGGGGTAGGGTTATGGACATTGGGGAAGGTATGTGCTTTTGGGTAAATTGGAAGGGGAGGTGAACCATGAGAGACTATGGACTCTGAAAAACAATCTGAGGGGTTTGAAGTGGCGGGGGGGTGGGAGGTTGGGGTACCAGGTGGTGGGTATTATAGAGGGTACAGCTTGCATGGAGCACTGGGTGTGGTGAAAAAATAATGAATACTGTTTTTCTGAAAATAAATAAATTGGAAAAAAATAAATAAAACTTAAATAGAGAGCCAAAAAAAAAAAAAAAAGAAATAAAGTAAATTTGAGAAACTACAATGGCCAAGAAAAGTCCAAAGAAACAAGACAAATAATGTACTGTATATACCAAATGGGATCCTGCAACAAAAATATTAAAATGTACATTAAGTAAAAACTACACAAATCTAAGGAAACTGTAGACAGGTTGATAATAATGTAACAATATGGTTCATTAATTATAACAAGTATCTCATATATTAATAATAGGGAAAACTGGGTATGGGATATATGAAAACTTCCCTACCATCATCTCAATTTTTCAGTAAATATGAAAGTGTTATAAAGAATAGTGCTATTAAAGAAAGGGTGAAAGATCAACTTTGAGTTCCAGTTTGTAATTTCCTATTTGAGAATATCATCTACTTCATCTCTTGGAGCCTCAGTTTTCTTCAGAAGATATCTTTTGTAGAGTTACTGTGCAGATTAAATGCTATGTGGAGCTTTAAGTAGAATGCCTGACACATAATGAAAACATGAAAGAAAGAGGAGTGTTACTATAGCCAAAAAGAATAAATTATGAGTCATCTAGGGCTTCCTATAAATAGAGAGAATTTTGTGATGCACTTGGCATAAGAGCAATTCTACTTCATTGGGGCTCCAATTTTAAAATATTCTTTACTACATTATTATTATTATTATTATTATTCATAGATTATCCACTTTTATTTTGGTGTCACTTAGATGCAAATCACAATTCCATTCTTTGGATTTGGGTTATAATAACTTTAGATCTGAAGTAATTGAATTTCATTATAAAGACACTCTCAGCAGTAAATTTTCCCATTGACTAGAATGGCATACTTGCCCATCTGTACTCTGAATCTTATAATCCATATTAGATACTCTATTCTATAACATTTATTATATTAAATAGAAACTTTATTTGACAAGTTTCTAGTCTTGATGAAGAATATGGTGCAAATAATTAAAGATGAGTTTCGTATTTTTTGTTGTCTGGAATATATATAGTTTATTTTATATTTTATATTTAATTATTTATATATTATATATATCCATATATATATATGAAATAAAACAGTTAAGACATCTAATTAGTAATTTAGTAGGAATCATTCCTGTATTTGATCATGAAATGACATGTTGAACACCATATATGTGGCAAAACTTGGTAAGTCTTCTCCCTGAATCTATTTTAGGTAATTCTCAGTAATCTACACTATCTTCCCAGCATGGCCATTTATCTGAGGGTATTGAAAGCATAAATAAATTTCCAGTTCACAAGTATTTTAAACAAAACTGAGATCAATGTAAACCTACTGTTAGAAGCAACAAACTCTGGCAGCCAATATTCTTCAAATAACTGGTTCTGAGCTGAGATTATTGCAGCCAATATATTAGAAGAATCTAGGAGCTTTGTGAGTCTCTTTGAAAAATAGTCTTTCACAATCAAGAAATTTGCTCTAGATTGCACCTGAAAAAATCAATATTGATTCTTGTATAAAGCTTTTTGAACCTTTAGCATGGAAGAATCAATGTCTTTGGCTGATTATGTATAGTAGCATGGCACACAATATACCATTAATTCAATAATAAGCATTAATTCTAGGTCAGCAGACATTCATCAACTAATGCTTTCATGAAAACAGTTCTCAGATGTGCTGCATAAAGCATGGCCAGAATAATCTGAGGGTCACTGTTGGAAATAGAAAATACAATTTCCATTATATTATTCCTTTATAGACTGAAAATGTATTCATGCATTTAATTACTCATTATAGATGTGTTCCTGTTTCCTATATTCAAGTTATTTTGTAAGGTAATAAAGTAACAATATAAATCCCAATGCCTATTCCAATGTTATAACCCAATGATACATATGGTATATAATACAGTGTTATATATATATATATATATATATATATATACAGTATATGTATACCACTGTATTGTAGCTACTTATTTTGATATATACCACATTCTTCTCCATTATTTATAATAATGTTCTTATACATAAAATTATCTAAAGAAAGTCAATGTAACTGGAAATACCATTAAATATGTGTTCAATTAGAAGTAATTGCTATACTAAAATAAACAACATTGTACATTATTTTTCTAATGAGATTCAGCTTAAGAAGCTAAAGTTCCTTGAAGTCTGGGAAATAAATACATTAGCCACAAACACAGCCTAGTTCTCCTCAACATTCTGGAATGAAACAATTTTACTAACTTGGTGGAAAAGGCAATATGAATGTGATAGTGCTTGCTGAAGTATAAAGCCACTTGGTTGAAAAGATAGTCCAAAGAATGAACGGAACCAAAGTCTTGTGGAAAAATAAGAACTAAACTTTGGATCTGGCTCACAAATAGGTTGTTTTATTTACTAATGGCTTTGGATAAAAGGGTGAAATGTTCCTCGGAAACAATTACAAAGTTACAGAATTCCTACCCAATTTAGAGACACGAAATAGATATGGGAGTGACCAGAGATCATCCTAGGAGCAGAACTGAAGTTAATTTTGTAGCTAATGGCACTGAGGCTCTAAGAACAGATACAAAAAAATGATGCTCCAGAAAGAAAGAGGGGACAAATTGCTGTTAACCAGACGATGGATGAATGGAATGAGGTCTTTAACTTTGTGGTTATGAGATCTTTAACTTTGTGGTTTATCTTCCACTCCGCATGCCTCTGTCAACATAAATGAGAATTTCAATAACTCTATGTCTCCTTTAAATGGCCCATACCATGAGTAGGTTTGGGGGAGTATGCAGCTTCTGATTCTGCACTTGAATATGTTTAGAGGTTTTTCTTCAGACCTTTTTTTTACATAAGAAAGTAATGTAAGCTGTTAAACAAGCCAAACGGATTTCAAGCTATATCTTTGGCCCAAAAGTATTTCTTCTTCTGCATGAAAATATTCAAATTCTTTTGTCAGTGTGTTGTCTGTCATTCCAGTTCTCTTCATCAGTGGGAACTTGGTGTGGGCTGGACAACAGGTGCCACTGCTACAGACCTTCCTGGACACCAGCACCTGCTCTAGCCTCACAGACCTGGTTTTGTTATCTCTCCTTCAACCTACAGCTGCTATGGCATGACCCAGTAGGTGTTTTATCAAAATTGTATGTTCCAGCAACACTTTGACACTGGGACCCTCAAAAATCCAATTAAAGAAATATATCAACCTAAGACCCAGTAAAAGTTGACCATACTGAAAAAGTGGGTTACAAAAATCCTCTAACCTTACCTTCTAAAATTCGTTCTCATTATGTTTAAAACATGAGCAGTTGGCATTACTCTTCTAGACTAGAAGTCATATATGCAACCAAAGACACCTGCATCATATGTAGAGTGATGTAATGCAAGCAAGAGTTTACAATTTTAAAGGACTTCAAAAGAAGTTTGCCACACATTATAATGACATTATCTCAGAGTTCATAGGGAATCTTCCTGAATGTCTCAAAGACAGTTTTTTTTTTCTGTCACTTCATTATTTTATTGTGTATCAAGTTCTAATTTAAATAAAACAAAACTCTGGCTATAAAATGAATCATATTAATTCTCTGTAAAGCACTGTGATATGCTTAGTGGTTATAAGAATGGGCTAGCTTTCCTGGAGGAACATGTTCTAACTCACTTTATTGTCACAACCACTATGTAAGTAGGTGGAATTCTTATCCTCAATTTAAGGAGGTGGAGCTATAGACAGGTCAGGTAATTCAATAGTGAAGTGAGATTTAAACACCATGAAAAAATATATATAATATTTTATTAAATTAGTATATTAACATATTATATTATTTATATTATTATATATTATACATAATCATTTTATCTTTATATTTTGTGTAAAAGTGTACCATATCCTTTGAACAGGCACTCAGAATCTATTTTCCCCAATAAGAAAAACAAAACAAAACAAAACTTAAGATTTCTCTTGACCACTCCTTATTGTTTTCTAAAAAAAGCCTTAGAAGAAAATATTATAAATTGCAACTTCAATAGTTATTTATTAAAATTAATAATCATTTTTTATCTTGGCCGTGGTGGAGCATTCTTGAGATACTGCAAGATCCTAAGGCATCTTTCTCCAGCCCTTCTGCTGTGATACATACCCTGGGCTCACTGTACATAAATAAATTATGCTGGTTCAGTTAAACAGAATTGACAGATCATGAGCTTCATTTTGATAGGCAGATTTGAAATTAGGTGCTTTCTTATTTCAGTATCTGCACAGTCCTTACTGCATTCTTAAATTTATACAGGATGATACCCTGAACTACTGTAATTCTAAACATAGTATGACAGTTCTACTACTTCCCTTTCCTTCATTCTAGGAAACAGAGTAATCTTTCTAAGACAAGGTCAGATTATTTCATGCTTCACAAACCCCGCAGAAGCTTCCAATTTTACTTAGAATAAATCCAAAGACCTTCTTCTTATGGTAGCAAGGTCCAGGATTGTGTGGACTCCAGTCACGATTCTGACCTAATCAACTCTTATTTTCACGGTGCCAACTCTCTTCCGCTATGACGGCTTTCTTGCTTTTTCTTCATTTATCAAGTTTTCTTCTATCTCAAGGCCCTTATACTTGCTGTCCCTCTCTTTGGAACACCCATTCCTCAGCTCTCCTCATACCCTAGAGCTTCCTGCTCAAGTGTTAACATCCTTAAAGAAGACTCCAATGGCCACTCTGTTTAAAATAGCACCATTTACTTCTATATAGACTGTTCCTTTGTCCTGTTTCTTTTGCTTCAAAAATTCTGTTGAAGAATTTTTTGATGAATACATTTAATTATTTGATGAATTATTTGATGAATACATTTAATTCACTTTATTATCTAACTCCTGCACTATAATGTGAGCTCCAGAAAAGCAGGAAGTTAAACTCTGCTTTCCTCCCAGGTCCCATAAGAGAGAGAGTGACACATTATAGGCATTTACTAAGCATTTGTTGTATGAATAGTTAAAATAATGAATTAATGAAAAAAAAACCTGTTCAGCATATTTCCTAAGACACTATCTTTAATTTCTGTTGACCATGACTTATCAGCCACATGTTATTGATAAAACTTATGTTTGATGCTACTCCTTTGTTAATGCAATATATAAACATTTAGTCATGCATCCTCACTTACCAAGGCCTTTTTAATATGAAACTTGGACCATTCAAGAGGCTTTGTGTAAAATTCCACAGAAGAGACAAAATTATAATTTGTCATCTATGTGATCCACAAATTGTAGTGCTCAAGTGGATATTAAAACTGTAATCTAATAGCAAAGACTTTTGCAGACAACTGTTATTTTTATAAAAATTAAATCTTCAAACAATGACTGATAGTATAGAGGGAAATTAACCTCCCCAAGATTTCAAAAGTTCGTCAAAAGCTTTATTCCTTAATGAACAATGGCAAAAAAGTTCTTATGGTGGGAGAAGTCTAAAGACAGATTTTTTAGAGTAAAATGTTTTACTCTTAGGTGTCTGTATGATTTCCTTTAAAAGAGAATAAAACACTTTCAACATCTGGCTGTCAAAGGATGTGCTTACAAGAATAAAACTTTTTTAAGATTTTCTAAAATACCCATTAAACTCTAGTAACCTCTATGGTAAATATACCAGCTGGACCTGGTGGTCTTATGATGATTTTATTCTCACTCTCTTAAAACATTTTAGGGATCACAAAAAGCTATTCTTAAAGTCCTTGTCCATGTCCTAGGTTTTACTAAATGATAAGCTCTGTGATGGCAGGGACCTGCTCTGCACTGAATTTCCAGCATAAACATAGAGCATATGTGAAATTATAGGTAAAATATTAATATGTCTCTACTTCTTGTAAGTGATCTTTTTCTTTGTCAAAGACATATGGCAATGTGGATAGAGCTAGAATGTATTATGCTAAGCAAAATATGTCAGAGGAAGACAAATAGCATGATTTCACTCATATGTGAAATTTAAGAAACAAAACAGATGAACACAGGGGAAAAAAAAGAGAGAGATAGGCAAACCAGGAGACAGACTCTTAACTAGAGAACAAACTGAGGGTTTTTGGAGGGGAGATGGGAGGGATTGGTTAAATAGGTAATGGGTATTAAGGAGGGCACTTGTTATGAGCACTGGGTGTTGCAAGTGATCAACTACTAAATTCTACACCTGAAACTAATATTATACTGTGTGTTAACTAGAATTGAGATTAAAAACTTGAAAAAATAAAGTTTTTCATAAGTAAATACAATGAGAAAAGAATTAAGTGTGTAGCTTTAACTTTTTTTTTCTTTTTTTAAGATTTTATTTATTCATTTGAGAGAGGGAGGAAGAGAGAACACAAGCAGGGTGAAGAGTAGAGGAAAAAGCAAACTCCCTGCTGAGCAGGAAGCCTAATGTGGGACTCAGTCCTGGAACTCAGGGATCATGACTGAGCCAAAGGCAGACGTTTAACCCACTGAGCCACCCAGCAGCCCTAGTTTTTACTTTTAAAAATAAGTGTTGAAGTTTACATTAAAAATAATATTTCTAAAAGCCAAACCTAAAAAGTTAGATAAACTATATTTATTTGAAAAAAAAATCAAGAATCAAGGACAATGTAGCAAATTAACTTGATGTCAAAACAACAGATTTGGAAGATAATTAAAAGTAAACAGATTAGCTAAACTCCTAGATGACCTAGTAAGTATTACTGATTCTGGAAAAGGAAATGCATGATCTAAACTTCCATAAAGGTTTCTGGAACCAGAGATAAGGTCTGTCCATCTGGATGGACCACAAAGTCAGCATTGAGAATCTCCTCAACTCATTTCCTTTGCCATCTCTTACCAGTATCAAAGAACTGTTTGAATGCAGGACTGACACTGATCTTGCCATACAATGTTGGCCATACTGAGTAGCTACTTCAACTGTTCAGCTGATCCTACTGACTGGTGTTTGTGCATCATCCAGAAAAGTGGAATGCATGCCCTGAGATCTTGGTGAGTCCCATATGAACTGCCCACATGGGCATCTAACTTCAATATCCCAAGATTCTTCTAGGTCCCAAAGTAAGGAAAGATAGGGTCCTGAATGATCGTGAGGACTATGGTAACGTGGAAGAGAAACTTAAATCTTCATTCAGTATCTGGTAAGACCAGAAAGGAAGAAAATCCACCACAAGCATATCTCACATGGAGAAGGGACTGAAAGTATTTCCTGAATATTCAGTACATATCCTTTTTTTGTGACATTTAACTCACAATTCATATATACAAGTTGATATAGATAGATAGTTATAAATCCATCTATCCTTTTTATTTTATATACCATCTTGTAAATTTTTTTTAAAGATTTTATTTATTTATTTGACAGAGAGAGATCACAAGTAAGCAGAGAGGCAGGCAGAGAAAGAGGAGGAAGCAGGCTCCCTGCTGAGCAGAGAGCCTGATGCAGGGCTCCATCCCAGAACCCTGAGATCATGACCTGAGCTGAAGGCAGCAGCTTAACCCACTGAGCCACCCAGGTGCCCCTTGTAAAAATGTTTTAAGGTGGTTGTTAACAAATGTGAGTGCTTTATGTTGTTTAAATATGTACATATACAGTGTGACCTACCTTAATTAAGCAGAAAGGATAAATATAACTTTTAAACTTAAAGCCTCTAACACAGCTGGATTTTATAATCCTGAATATAAAATAAATAAAAGTCTGTCTTTTTTCCTGAGTAGAGAAAAATATATACATCCAGTATATCCTACCTTTCCTTTATATTGGCATTATAATTATATAACATCACAAACTTTTTCCTCTCTATACATTTTTTCTTAGTACCTGGTGTCATTAAAGTGGCCAGATCACAAAAACTACTCTTGGACTCTACTTCATTGATCATATACTCTATCAATCAAAATAATATATATTAACCACCTCTTCTTCACAAGGCACTAGGAAAGATGTGGAAGAAATTCTGCTTTGAAGAACAGAATAAACATGTTGTATAAAAGTTGTTTTTATTATTTTAATATACAATGCTTAAATGACAGAATAAGAATGTAATCTTATTGCTGGAAGTTACTGTATTATTTATACAACTACCATTTAAATATGAATTTTAAAAATGCAATGTCAGGTTAATGTGAACAAAGGTAACCTACTGAGGCCTTAGAAACCCTCCTGCTTGGTTAAAATGGAAAAAGAAAACAATGAGTAAAATGCAGTAATTCCAGTATTCCATTTTTTTTCCATGGAGAAATTCATCAAAATCACAATTTTGCTACCTACTTATTAAACTGAATGTAACAACCACCATTTCAATGCACAATATTCATACATACTGTGCCTATTAAGATATAGTACATTGTGTGTTCCATTTTCCGAACCTAGTAAGCTCAGAGGTTATGAATCATATCCACTCAATAGTTTTATTTAATATGTCAGAGAAAAATCAGGGAGAAAGGGAAGAGGTGTGAGGTAGTAGGTTTATGTCCAAAATAGTTTTGAACACTTTGTAGACACTTTTTCATATAGCTTGTATTTACTAAAGTACACTGGATCTTTACTTCTCAGCAACCTTCTCTCAGTTCCTCCAGTAACATTTATAAATTCACTTTTCAGCTATGCTCTTTTTCTCTCTGCATGCTGATTTCCAAGCCGTTTGATCTTCTGCTATTACTTACTTCAAAAGCATCTAAACTTAAAATGATATAACTGGTCACAAAACTGAGTGCCAGGGCACTAATGTACACTCTCTGTTATATAAGCAGCCAATAACCTTCATTCCCATAAGCGGATATTGATCATATATGAAGGGGTAAGAGTCCTGCTATTTTTACTCATTTCTTCTTATATTGGAGAGATAAAATTATTACTATAAAATTATTAAAATAAAAGCCATTATCATGCCTTTGTGTCTTTTATTTTCAAAAGGACACATAATAGCATTAGTCATTTCATTTTGATCAAACACAGGGCTATGTTGAGAAAACCACTCTGATCTAGTATATGACCAATGTTCTTTGCCACAATGAAATAGGTGTTTGAGTGTTTACAGAGATTGTAAAGCAGCCATTCAAGATAAATATTCTTTTTTCTTTACTTGTTTTCTCATTTAAGTATAAAAGTCTTTGGTTTAAAAAAAAACACTGAAATATTTATGAAGGGCTGCCTGTTTAAGGTGTAAGGCATAAAATCTTCCTCATAATCACCTCCTGGATTTCTGCTTCTTCTGTAAATTTATTTCTAACAAAAACATTTTTTGTTATCATTGCAACCTTGTTATTGATTCACCTAATATTCTCCCTTTAAACCAATCCTGATTTTATTTCTAACTGAATGGAAACCAATGTGAATTATTTCTGGAATGCCATTGTTAGCAATCAAGAAATCTTTGTCTATACTATTTCATTTGCCTATGTTTAATCATAGAACTAGGTTATTCAATGGGACTGAATATTACTTCTGGAGAAAATCATACACTCATATACACTGGCTTGCTATAAATCCATACCTGGGTTTATTTATTGTGCATAAGATTAAACATGGAGACAACTTATTTCCAAGTTCCAGTTGTAATCTTGAAATGTATGACTTGATTCAGAACTTAGTTACAGGCTTTGCAATTGCCACACCCGGGAGCCACCTGTGTCTCCCAGCTATGGTCAACCCCACCATGTTCTTCGACATTGTCATGGACAGTGAGCCCTTGGGACAAAGTTTCAAAAGCAGCAGAGAATGTTCATGCTTTAAGCATGGGGGAGAGAGTTTGGTTTTAAAGGATCTTGCTTTCATAGGATTATTCTGGGATTTCTGTGCCTGGTTGGTGACTTTACACGCCATCATGTTGCTGGTGGCAAGTCCATCTATGAGGGGAATTTGATGATGAGAATTTCATCCTGAAGCACATGGGTCCTGGGATCTTGTCTGTGGCAAATGTTGGACTCAACACAGAGAGTTCCCAGTTTTTCATCTGCACTGCTATGACTGAGTTGTTGGATGGCAAATATGTATTTTTTGACAAAGGGAAAGATGACATAAATATTATGGCAGCCATGGTGTGGTTTGTGTCCAGTTATGGCAAGGCCAGCAAGAAGATCACTGCTGCTGATTGGATGAATCTGATTTGACTTGTGTTTTATCTTAACTACCAGACAATTCCTTCTACAGTTCAGGAAAGTATCGCTTTGCCTCATCTGCTCAAAATACTTTATAATCTTTGTGCTCTTGCTGCAGTTCTATGGGTTCTATATTTTTCTTACTTCCTTCCAAGTCCAGCTGGATTGCAGAGTTGTTATGATTTTGAAATACTAATAACAAAAATAACAACAGAAGAGCTTAATTACTAACCTGCAAAATTGGAAATGATATCTGTCTTTTAAAAACACAAAAACTTTAATTGAAATATTGCTGACAGAGGCATAAATTCATCTTTTCTCATTTCAGATTCAAACCAGGAAACACATTTTTGGTGAATGCTTAAAAACTGTTTGATATTTCATGATCCCATTCCTCAACACAAAAATCCAACCAAATCCAGATGTCACAGATGTTTGTTTCTAAAAATCCCACAGTACTGACCTTGTTCTTTACTCCAAGCTGACATCTATCAAGAGCCCCCTAACAGAAATTTCCAGGAAGGAATGGAAGCATCTCTTCTCTACCTAGGTGGTCTCTACCCCTGAGGTCAGGTCCATGAGATTAAGTCAATTAGCTAGTGATAATGGCTAAAATCATACTAGTAAATCTTATAATAGATTCAAAATTTATTGAGGAATTGCATCTTGTTAACAAGGCTGAAAAATATAAATACTGATCTTCAAAAAAATTAGATGCCAACAATACAATCAGAACAAAAATAGAATGGGAACGGACTTAAGCTTATATGACAAAATTTGAATTTGACAGGAAAATTGAGACTTCATGATGAAATTAACAGCAACTTGTGACTTGGGCAAATTGATTGCATTAAAATTAATGGTTACATGTAAAAATGCATATATCACAATCTATAGTCCATACAATTAGAATCTGAATAAGGTAAAGAATGAATTTTTCACTATATAATTTACATGCAAACTAACCGAGCCCAATAAAATTAATTCATTAAAGTTAAAATAATAGTAAAAATATTGTGGACATTTATGAGCACTTGATAGAAAATTAATCAAGGAAATTTTTTGAAATTTTTACATCTGTCAGATTTTTTATTGAATTGTTAGTACACATAAATATGTAACCAGAATATTTGAGAAGTTAAATGTCATTGTGAAATGTTGGAGTGAAAAATAAAAAACCACAAAAACTGATACTCTATAGAAGATGTAGAATATAATGGTTAAAAGCCCAAACTCTCATGTAAAATAACTCTGATTCTAAATCTGCTCTACCAAATGTGTGACCTTATGCAATTATTTAACTGTTCTAATCCTCATTTTTCCTTTCTTTTCAAATCCTCAGTTTTTTTCATCTGCAACATGTCAGTGATATATTATTGCCCATCCCACATTTTTGTAAATATTTTATGGCCTACTAGAAATCAAATGCACAGTGTTGGGTACATTATGAACTTGCTTCTTGGTTAAATGGACTGTTACCATTAGACATAAAGTTTATCAATTGCTGGGGTGCCTTGGTGCCTCAGTGGGTTAAAGCCTCTGCCTTTGACTCAGGTCTTGATCCCAGGCTTCTGGGATTGAGCCCCACTTCTGGCTCTCCACTCAGCAGGGAGCCTGCTTCCCTCTCTCTGTCTCTGCCTGCCTCTCTGCCTGCTTGTGATCTCTGTCTGTCAAAATTAAAAAAAAAAAAAATTATTAACTGGCTATCTTTCCATGTTGAAATTTTTAATATAATCAATCTTTCTTTCTTCCACCCTCTCTAAAAAGGCCTCTCTTTTTTTTTTTTTCTATATTAATGTTTTCCCAATATTCTTGATTTGAAACTTTCCTACCTTTTTTATATTACTTGGTCATTTGCCTTAATTCCTGAAACTAGAGCAACATTGCTGTTATTTTTTTTTCTACTCACATTATATTCTCTGTAATATATATTTTATGCTATTTATATCACTATATATATTTATATCACTTTGAGTTTGAATAGATTCACAGTCTATCAGTAGGGTCTGCAATTATATAATAATACCTGCTTACTTTATATGATGTTCAAAAATAAATTTTCATAATTCCACCTACCCAAATAGACCAAGAGAGAAAATAAGTATTCCTAAATGTCAGCTCTTTCGATTTTGAAGTTAGCTTTCATGCATTAGTTGCTTCTTTTCCCAGAATAAATCTTGCCAGTTCTCATAGGACAAACTTTTCAGACCATCCCAATAATCCCACTCTGAAAGTACTTGGATCTGTGAATATCCCTCCATAACATGACGGGTGAATCTGAACTCCAAGGGTTTGAGCACTGAGCATAGAAACCACATTTTGCATGTTTGGCAAAGCACTCCTGTTGGTACCTCATGCAAAGCATAGTTTTAATTTAGTAGATGGAGAAACTGAAAGCCAGAGAGGTAAATAACTTCTAAGATTATGTAAGTGACAAAACCTAGATTCAAAGTCAGATCTGTCTGATGCCGAAGCCCATGTACTTTCTTATTCCCAGCTGCCTCCTCTATTCTAGGTCCTATTCATCAATAAATACTATTCACATAATGTTAGTATTTTTTTAATATTAACAAAACATAAACTTTGTTACTTTTAACATTGAAGCACAAAGTAACTACATTTTATAATTTATGTTGCTTAATTTTCTATGTTGCTTATTGTTTGAAATAAAATTAAATGTTTCAGCAACATTTCTGGAATACACACACACACATATATATTTATATTTATATATATAAATGTAAATGTACATGAGGACACACATATGTGTATATATAATATGTGTATATACCGATGCATGTGAAAGACATGTGCATATATATGTATGTGTGTATGTTTGTTTTTGAAGTATACATATATACCTACCTATACATATGTACATATGTTTTGTAGATATGCATGTGTCTATATATATAGTGTAAATACACATACATTGAAATATCACTTTCTTGGTGTTTCTTGATATTTTCTAGACAAGTGGTGTTATTCCAGTTACCTTCTTTGGATAAATGAAGTATGGTATTTTGAATACTAATGGGAAAATGTGTTATAATTAAGTGAAATAATTTTCTAGTTTTTCTTTGCATTTAAATGGAGTGAAAATTCTGAAATTATAAGTCAAAACATGTTATATTCATAACAGCTTGCAAAGTTATTTTTAAAATTCTGCCTATAAATGCTTTCTTTAAAAAAGTATCTAAAATCCAAATGTCTACATATGTTAAATATTTTAGAGAAATATAGTTTTAAGTCTATATTCACACAAATTTATATGACCAGTGGACACAATATTTTTGAGAGAATACTGAATAATATTTCAACATAGTATGAAGTAATACCACTTCTCAATATCAAAATAGAGCAAAAGATAGATATTTAAAAGTAAATTATCTAAAAGAAATTCTAGATATTCCCTCATACATATTAATATCTAAATACAATTCATGAATTTTTAGACTTCTAAAAATCTGTATTTAAAGAAATAATTCTGAAGAAAAAGCTTTAATAACATTTATTAATTTTCTAGTACTTTTTCTAATTTTCTAATGATTTGAAAATGAAAAAAATGGCCTATTAATTAAGATAAACATTATTTCGATTACAGATTTCTATCAAATAGAGGATTAGAGGGATTTAGTTCCTTCTCCATCTACCAACTAGTAGAACAGCAATAATAGACCTTAGTTTCAAGGGATGAAAAGTTATCTAGACACCAAGAAATCTTTATAACAATAAAAAATAAGTTTAAAGATATAACATTTAGTTACTAGTGGCAAAATAAATAGAAGTAAAACTATATTTTGAGAGACTATAATTTTAGAGAACTTTATGGACCATTTCATATATAGGTTGAATGAATTCTTAAATAATTAATGTTGTTACACACTCACAAAACACATATACAAATACTCGCACTTTCCAGTTGTCTTAAAATAGCTTCTTCTACTCTTTATATATTATATTGTCAGTGAGCTATAGTACTGCACTTCAAACTCTCCTCTTTCTTCCATACTTTTTAAAAACCTATGTGTTAGAGCCTCCCATTTATTCACTCATTCAAAAAATATTTATTGAAGGCATAGTATACATGATGAGCTGGCATGTAATTTATCATCCAAGCAGAGACATTTGTGAAAGTGTAATAGGTGTTGATAACAAGAAAGAAGGTGTTGGTAATAATCATACCAGGTCAGCAGGCATAAAATGGAACAGTCCTGGGCAACTGGGGAATATGGGCATATGGTCTATATACATGCTGGGGACAAATCAGCAGTGGTCCCTGCTCTCATCAACCACACGGTCTCCAGGACAAGTTAGATCCAAATCAGAAAATCAGGGTGTGTGTTTGTTTGTTCATTTTTGTTTTTGTGGAATAGGGTGAAGAATGTAAAGAGTTGGGGTTATCAGATCATTCTCTGGAAGTAATGTTTAAACTGAGAAATGAAGCAAAGGTAAAAATACTGATATGGGTAAGCACAAAGCGTGGGATAGGATTTAGGGGTAACATAATGAAAAAGAACTTTCCAGGCAGAGGAAGTCATACATGACAAATTTGAGGTAGAACAGCTTGAAAAACTGAAAGTCTAGTAAGCCTTAAGTCTCAAGAATCACACAGGAATGATCTGAAATCTCATGGAACAGGTTTTGCAAGGTCCTTAAAGATACAGCAAGGATTTTGAATTTTTATTTAATTGTGACCTAGTGCAGTTGAGCAGAGAAGTTATATAATCCCATTCTTAAAGCATATCATTCTGCCAGCTTTGTGGAACACAATTTATAAAGACAGAAGTTGGAAACTGTCTACATTTGCAACAAGAATAGCAATTGTGATGATTAGTTAGACCAGGATACTGGTGATGGGATTGGGGAGAAAGGGACTGACCCACGATATATTTTAGAAGTAAAACTGATCAGATTTTATCTCTAGAACATTGATCTTCAACACATTTTCGAACTCTGGCAATATTTTAAACTGCCTTTTAAATATGTTCAGCATAGACCTTTCTTAGGTCCATCAAATTGAATAAATCTAACATACCTCAAGATAATGTTCTCAAAGCCTGTTCTTCATCTGGTATTCCCTATATCAATTGTGATTTCCCCATTTACTTCAAGGTGGAAACCAAAGTTATGTAAGTGTATCTCCTCCCTCCCTTAACTTGGCTCATCACTTGGCATCAGGGAAATACAAATCAAAACCATGGTGTGATACCATGTCACACTGGTCAGAATGGCTAAAATTAACAAGTCAGGAAACAACAGATGTTGGTGAGGATGTGTAAAAAGGGGATCCTTCTCATACTGTTGATGGGAATGCACGCTGGTGCAACCACTCTGGAAAATAGTATGGAGGTTCCTCAAAAACTTGAAAATAGAGCTGCTCTGTGACCCAGCAATTGCACTACTGGGTCTTTATCCAAAAGATACTCACATAGTGATTTGAAGGAGCACATGCACCTCAATGTTTACAGTAGCAGTGTCTATAACAGCTAAACTATGGAAAGAACCCACATGTCCATTGACAGATGAATAGATAAAGAAGATATATATATTTACCACATCTACTTCACTTGCCACATTCAAATGACCACCAATTCCTGTCAATTTTTTTTTCTCTAAATCTTTGAAATACAGTGATGCTAAAGCACCACTATCCTTTATGGGGTAGTGGCAATTCTATCCCACCCATAGCACTTTCAAGGAAAGAACTATTTAAGTTCTTTGAATCACACATTCTAACTTCTCTCCAGTCTGCATGCTAGTAATGGAACAGCTCAGACTAATTCTGAGGTTGAAAGATTCAAAAAATGTAACTTCCTTTCTTTCAGGAGCTCAAGGATATGATTTTTATTAAAGAACTTATTAAATTCAGGGTGCCTTGGTGGCTCAGTCAGTTAAGCATCTGCCATAGGCTCAGATCATGATATGAGGATCCTGGGATTGAGTCCCTCATCAGGCTCCCTTCTCAGTGGAGAGTCTGCTTTTCCCTCTGCAACCCCTGCCCTCTGCCCCACCCCTGCTCATGTACATGTGTGCACTATATCTCTCTTTCCCAAAATTAAATAAATAAAATCTTAATAGATAAATAAATAGACCAATAATCTCATAAGTAAAATGAAAAAAAAAATAATTTATCAAACTCAACACCCAAAAACCAAAATATCCAGTCAAGAAATGGGCAGAAGAAATGAACAGACATTTTTCCAAGGAAGATACACAAATGACCAGCAGACGCATGAAAAAAAAAAAAAATGTTCATCACTTGGCATCAGGGAAATACAAATCAAAACCATGGTGTGATACCATGTCACACTGGTCAGAATGGCTAAAATTAACAAGTCAGGAAACAACAGATGTTGGTGAGGATGTGTAAAAAGGGGATCCTTCTCATACTGTTGATGGGAATGCAAGCTGGTGCAACCACTCTGGAAAATAGTATGGAGGTTCCTCAAAAACTTGAAAATAGAGCTGCCCTGTGACCCAGCAATTGCACTACTGGGTCTTTATCCAAAAGAACTCACATAGTGATTTGAAGGAGCACATCCACCTCAATGTTTACAGTAGCAGTGTCTATAATAGCTAAACTATGGAAAGAACCCACATGTCCATTGACAGATGAATAGATAAAGAAGATATATATTTACCACATCTACTTTGAGTACTGAATAGTACTCAGCCATCAAAAAGAATGAAATCTTGCTATTTGCAAGGAGGTGGGGTGGGTGGAACAGGAGGGTATTATGCTAAGTGAAATAAATCAGACACAGAAAGACAAATGTCATATGATTTCATTCATATGTGGAATTTAAGAAACAAAACAGGTAAACATAGGACAAGGGAAGGAATAATAAGAAGAAAATATAGAGGGAGAGAAAACATAAGAGACTCTTACCTATAGGAAACAAACTGGGTTGCTGGAGGGGAGGTGGGTGAAGCTATGGAATAACTGCGTGATGGGCCTTAAGGTGGGCCCTGGGTTTTATATAAAACTGATGAATCACTAAATTACCTCTGAAACTAATAATACACTATATGCTAATTAAATTGAATTGAAAAAAAAAAAGACAAGAGTGCACTGCAAGAGAGATTGCTTCCTTAATTTTGTTGTTGTTGTTGTTATGTTACATATTAATGCCATAATACTTCCTTAAACCAAATAGTTTGAATGCTTGCAATGCTAGTATCAGAATCACTTTGAATCTTCTTCTGATCCTCTGGGTCTGCTGAATCATAAGAATTAGGGCTTCCCAAAAAAAGAAATAACAAAAGCTACATGTTCTTAGCTGGCATCAGCATTACATTTTTTTTTTAATTCCCCAAGGCAAATGGATTATTATCTTGATGGGTAAGACCTTGGTAACCAAAGTGGGAGTATATTTGTGTTAATGTGTTTATACTGTATTTTAGTAGTAGAAAAATAAAGAAATCTCAGGACACAAAATTTAATGTATTCTATAGACATTCCTGAAGTTTATATAAGTGAATCAATACCATTTTTGTTTTGAATTTGTAAATTAAACTACTTTAATATTTCTCTGTTTTGAGAAATATGTACTTTTAGAATCTTGTTCTGCTCTCATAAAGAGATATATATTATACTAAAAAAAACTTTATAGGAGAAATCATTTTCCTTAGGGGAAATATTAATTCTCAACATGAAACTCTATTGCCAAAGTCCTTTTTGTTTTTAATTTCTGGACACTACTTTGAATTTTCTGTTTTCTAATATAAAAGGGAGCGATTTATCAGAAACTTCAGAAGAGGTGAAGTCAATTCATCTTGCACCAAGATAGAAAGAGTTTAGGTGAATCATTTTAAATACTGGGCCTGATAGCATTAAAATTTAGAGACAATAAAACTAGAGCATTTCATTAAAAGAATATTTTCCTTAGATCCAAACAGGACTAGTGAGCCAGGGAAAGGAATCGTACCATTTGACTGAAGGACATAATAAGCTGAGAAACTTGATTCAATGGTTCCTGAGGTAAGTTCCTGATGCAGTGTCCACCACTAAAATGACTTGGGAAGAACTCAGAAGAAATACACATGAAAATTCATATCACCACTAACTTCTGGTAATGATGGAAAATTTGCCCCAACATTAAGGAGAGCTATCCTATAATTACAAGGCCAACAGGCCTGGATTAAAAACACAACTAATAACAGGAATATTTAGCCAGGGAAATAAAGTAAATGCATTAAAATAGAAGTTAACATGTATTGTTTTCACAACCTCATTGTATATTCCCTAGCTCAGAAATAGTAAATCCGAATGAATAGTAAACCAAGTAATCATATAATACTGTATAAGTGTTACTTCTTAAAGAGTACCTCAGCTGCCTTTCCTTAATTATAGTCTGTAATATTTATTTTTCTTCAACCATTCCAGGAAGCAACTGAACAACCTGACAGTACATTTAGGAAATAAAAACTGGAAGAAGTCATTTTGCCTTTGAAGACATGGCTTCCCAAATGGCTAATGTGTTATAGGGAAAATATGAAAGAAGGAGATTGTAGTTTGTCATATATTCCATAAAGCTAAGATGTCATGGAAGTAACTATTTTGATTAGGAGAAAATACCACATGGTCTAGAACATGTAGATCAAAGGGTCACAGACACTGAGCATCAGGTTAAGAGACATGTATATCGCTCTGCTTTTAAGCTGAAGGTTTAAGGAAGTTATTTGAGTAGAATCAAAGGCAAATTATACATAATGATTATTATCTAACAGCAGGTTTGCCTTCTAAGATAGAAAAACAATTGAAAGGGGTGCCTGGCTTGCTCAGACAGTAGAGTGTGAGATTTTTGATCTCGGGATCATGACTTCAAGCCCCACATTGGGTGTAGAGCTTATTTAAAAAAAAAATTAAAAATCATGAGGGTGCCTTGGTGGCTCAGTCAGATAAGCGTCTGACTCTCAATCTCAGTTCAGGTCTTGAACTCAGAGTCGTTTAAGTTCAAGCCCTGTGTTAGGCTCCATAGTGTACATGGAGCTTACTTAACAAACAAACAAACAAACAAACAACAAAAATACACACACACACACACAATTGAAAAATAGAAAACATAATTCTAATGTATAGAACCGTCAGAAAAAAGAAAGATGAATTTCATCCAAAGGCTTAGGAAATAATATGCTTCTGAGAATGGGTAGTAACAGAAGAACTTATTAAAAAATGACCTGACTTCTAAAGTTTATAGAATGCAAAATAAATTAAATTTAAAAAGACACTATGAAGGAGTAGTGGAAAGTCAAAAGAAAAGAAAATGCTAATAAAAAGCAAGGGACTGAGATAAAAAGGAAGATATTTGAGATAAGGAAAGATTATAGGAAATTCAGTAGGCAAAAACAAAATTAAAATTTACAAGTGGCACAGTAAAGAACACAATTGCCATTTTCAAACATTGAATTACTGATGAGAAGGATCTGAGACACCCCGAGATAAATTTGTAGAGATAAAAATAAGTAAAAATACAATAAATATGGAGGGAACTTAGAGGCTACTGAACTATAAAATGACTAAAAAACTGGAACAAAAGCAGTAATCAAAGATAAAATTTTTGGCAACATAACCAATGAAAACACTGCACATGAAGAATAAAAAATGGGAAAAAATTAGTGAGAGAGATCCATTTAGACTTACTCTTGACAATTTTCACATTCACAACCATATATACATGAACTTCAAGACAGGAAAATAATATTATATACAAAGTGGGTTATAATAAGCCATATATGGTTTTCATCCATAGTTCCTGGCACAAAGGTCCTAAAATCC
Source organism: Neogale vison (assembly GCF_020171115.1). Lineage (NCBI taxonomy): Eukaryota > Metazoa > Chordata > Mammalia > Carnivora > Mustelidae > Neogale > Neogale vison. Next base: position 90,565,027 of record NC_058093.1, on the reverse strand, counting down.
TTAGAATTTCCTAAGTGATAGTCTTCTAATATTCATAAGAAGTCCCTTTTGAGCACACTTGAGCTCATGCTAATGAGGTGACAAGATGGGACCCCTGGATAGTCTTAGGATGGGGCAGGTAACCAGACAAGTGATTAGAAACTTTGAACTTTCAGCCCCACTCTCTAACCTCTGCGAAGAGGAAAAGGATCTGGGGGTTCTGCAGAATAATCTCTGTAAAAACTCCCAAACAAAGATGTTTCTGGGTTTCTGGGTTCATAAAAACACCCCCATGCTGGGAGAATGGTACACTCCTGTTTCATGGGAACAGAAGCTTCTGCGTTTGGGACATTGTAGACCTCGCCCTATGTATCTCTTCTTCTGGTTGTTCATCTGCACCTTTTATAATACACATCTTAGGGACGCCTTGGTGGCTCAGTGGGTTAAAGCCTCTGCCTTAGGCTCAGGTCATGATCTCAGGGTCCTGGGATGGAGCCCCCCATCCGGCTCTCTGCTTGGCAGGGAGCCTGCTTTCTCCTCTCTCTCTCTGCCTGCCTCTCTGCCTACTTGTGATCTCTGTCAAATAAATTAAAAAAAATCTTTATAATATCTATCTTAATAAGCTGGTGAATTTAAGTAAACATTTCTGACTTTTCTAAGCTACTCAAGCAAATTAATCAAACCAGAGGAAAGGGTCATGGGAACCACTGGTTTACGGCCAGTCTGTCAGAAGTATAAAAGGGACTTAAAACAGGTGTCTAGAGTGGGGGCAGTCTTGTGGGACTAAACCCTTAATCTGTGGGATCTGATGGTATCTTCTGGTAAATAGCATCAGAATTATATTAAATTCATAGTATACTCAGTGTCTTCTGAAAATAGGAGAACTGCTTGATATTGTAGGAAAGAAAAAAAACAACAGTTCAAACAAAGGAACAAAATTCACACCGACTTCACTTACCTCTATTACCAAAATTGAGAAGAAAATAAAGTGTTAAAACAGAGTTCAGGGAGAGAAACATTAGAAAACAAACAACAACAACAACAAAAATAGAATCTGGCAGGTTTCTTTTCATGTACGAAAAGAACTTAACAATATTATCACAAATGTAGGAATAGAAATAAACTGTTTAAGTACTATTTTAAAATAGTTTGTTGAAGACTCCTAATAGCCCATCTAAAAAAGTAAATCCAGATCTAAATGACTATACAATGGAAGAAAACAGATATAACCTATTTTATATTACTGAAATTAGTTAAACGTGTTTAAAAAATTATTGAAGATAGTGTTACAAAGCTTGATGCAAGTTTCAAAAACTATTCTTGAAGTCAAGAATTTTTAAGAAGACTTTATTTATTTGCGAGAAAGAGCACAAGCAAGAGAGAAGACAAGCAGTAGGGTGGGGAGGGGCAGAGGAAGAGAGAGAAGACAGACATCCCACTTAGCAGGGAGTGGGAAATGGGGCTCAATCCCAGGACCCTAGATAATGATCTGAACCCAAGGCAGAGACTTAACTGAGCCACCCAGGTGCCCCAAAATCAAGATTTTAAAAATAAATACCAGAGCTCTCGATTTAAATTCACAAGTGATATTAAAAAACTCTAAAGCTTTGAGGTTATTAAATGAAGTTGGAAAAAAAAAGTTGCACTACTTATTTTATTTGTTAGCATCTCCCCCCAAACCAGTAGTTGCTCCATTAGTCATCCATTCAAAGGAAAGACCTTTATTTATACTCATGAAAATTGGAAATTTCTGAAATGCCCAATTATTACAGAATATTTAGAGAAATTATGATGTACTCACTTGATAAAGTGCCACCGAAATCATGACATATAAATTTATATTTTTATGTAACCATAACAACCAGCCGATTTAGTGACTGGTGTGTCATTTCCCACTATGGAATAGTGGGAAAAGTATTATGATACAAAATACTATCCAATTTGGATTAGGTTTGACTAAACATCTTACACATATGTGTATGTATGTATAGATGTATATGTCATATGTATTAAGTACCATTCAAAATAATTGATTCTAAAATTTTCCTTATAAGGAAATACTTTGGGTGTCATTAACTTCCATTATAAATCATGGATATGCTGCTATTTTTATTGCTGGAACCCTCTGCTATAGTTCTGAATTTTAATGATTTCTTATTACAGTTACCTATAATAGATAGTAAGAGACCATCTTGCCATTATACGATCGAAATTAAGCATTTCCTTAATATCTGGGAATTTGTGTTACACTATCAGCATTCAACATTTGTTTATTTCTGAGGTAACTGTACATACAAGCATGTCCTGGGTAGCAATTTTCACAATAAATGTCAAAGTCAATGTTTAACAAAAAAAATGAGTTTTTATATATAATCGGTATTTTATGCATAGGCATAAATGGCTACATATGTGCCTATCTCATTTTAGGAGAAACTTGGAAATATAGAGCTGGTAGTATGTATTAGTTTTATATGAACATGAAGAAAAATGTGAAAAGTTTTCCAATTAAATATGAAAAATAAAATATATTTATCACTACACCCTTCTAAAAGTCCACATAAATGAAAATAAAGACATTACAACATACATACAAATTTTAAAAATGAAATTATACCAGAGATCAGATGATCAAATCATCAGATTTGGGAAAGATGGATGTTAAGTATCTATAATTTTTTGCCCCTGCATAATCCCAGAAAAACCCAGGAATTAGAGATGGCAGGTAGTGCTGCTGGCAGGGTATGGGTGAGTCTGAAAAATAGATTTAAGTATGATTTAAGAAGCCCTTACATATACAGACAGAAGATGAGGGGTATACTATGGAGAAGCTGATCCACAGAAAATCTGGACTTCAAAACACCAGTCAGAGCTAAGGGTGAACTCACCAAAGGAGAAGGGGATTTAAGGAAAAGTCAGCATCCTGAGCAGAGATACCCCACTATGGCTATCAAAGGACAATGAAATAACACCATTTATTTAAGGAACAGCTCCAACATGAAAGGCCCAGACAAAAAGCATAATACATTGAAAAGGAAAATGAAGAAAACAGAAAGAATACAGGAAAATAATATATACTAAGGAATATCCCAAAAAGAGAGTTAGAAATTTATAGTATGGTAGCAAAAGCTTAAAAATCAACAGAAAAAAAAATTGGAAGATAAATTTGAGATCCCCAAAATATAATACAATAAAGCAATGATATTAAGTAGGTGTTTTTCAGAAATGTAAAGTTGTAAAAGTTTATCTTATTGAATATTTTGGAGGAAGCTAATGAGAAGACATATACATATCTCTTAGGAAAATAATAGAATACAATAGTGATAGGTACCATAAGAAAAGGAGAGAAAAAAGAAATAACTAGTAGTTCCATTGAGAATAGAAAGTTGTATAAGGTAATATAACCATAATATACTACTTGGTTTAACCATTATTAAGATATATATGGTAATAAGTATATGGAAAGAGTAATGATGAAATTAAATATAATTGTAATATAACCATAATGGAAGGATGGGGTAGGAAATATGCATTGGGGGGAAAGTGTGTATTATACAAGAAATCCAAGCCCTTTTTGTTCATGTCTGAAAGGGAAAGATAATATATGAAACTGAATTACAAGGAAATAGAAGTATTACATATTTTACATACACACACATATGTATACATTATCATATATAGGTATGGAGAGAGAGAGAGGGAGCGAGAGAGAGAGGAAAAGAGAGAGAGAAGCAACAAGGAATAGGTAAGTGAGTTTAAATTAATGGCATCTGGGAAATGGTAATGAGACTGGGAAACACTGCATAGTTGATTACTAGTTTATACAATTTATAAAACTACTTGATTTTAAAATTATGAATACAAAACTTTGATAACAATAGAAGTGAAATTTCAAAATGATGCTTAAAAGAAAGAAACCAAATGTTAAACATAGGTATATCCAGGTGATCAGATTATGAGTGTTTTTAATTTTCTTTATTATACTTCATATTTGTATTATGAAACTTTTCTTCAATGAACTTGTATTACTATTCTTTTGAACCTGTATCACTATTACAAACAGATTTAAAAAGACAGAAAAAACTGAGGAAATTGTGATTTTAAAATAGCTCAGCAGGTACGCCTGGGTGGTTCAGTGGGTTAAAGCCTCTGCCTTCAGCTCAGGTCATGATCTCAGGGTCCTGGGATCAAGCCCCGCATCAGGCTCTTTGCTCAGCGGGGAGCCTGCTTCCCCCTCTCTCTTGCTGCCTGCCTCTCTGCCTGCTTGTGATCTCTGTCTGTCAAATAAATAAATAAATAAAATCTTTAAATAAATAAATAAATAAATAATAGCTCAGCAATTGTAATTTTAAAATAGCTTATTATTATAAACAAATTATGACATTAAAGAAAATGATTTTTTAAATATATATTTTTTATTTATTTGAGAGAGAGAGAGTGAATGAGGGAGCATAAGCAGGGGGAGCAGCAGAGAGAGGAAGAAGCAGGCTCCCCACTGAGCACAGAGCCCGATAGGGGGGCTGGATCCCAAGATTCCAGGATCAAGACCTAAGCCAAAGACAGACACTTAACCCACTGAGCATCAAGGTGCCCTAAAGATAAATAATTTTTGAAAATAAATATCTTGATGTTTAACATATTTTATGAGAATAAGCATGCAAACGAATATACACCTTGATCTTTAGCAGATATTTTGAAGACTGTTAACACTTAAACTTTGAAGATTGACTGGATAATTGGAATAAATGGATTTGGCATCTTGTTAAAAAAGAAACTGTTTCATTATATTTTTCTGTATACTTTTTTAAAATGCTGAATATTAGTCTCGCTTCATCAGTGTGAAGCATTTTCCTCTAAGTGAGAACAGATGGTTTTTATTACTAATTCAGAAGACTTTTTCCCCCAATAATATAGACTGAAGTTATAAATGGGATTTCCCACACTTACTCCATTTTGGGCCATATGTTTAAGAGAAATTATGCTTACTCATAAGAGACAAGAAGGAGTGCTAAGCAAAAATGAGTTTGACATCTGAAACGTATTGCAAAGGGTCTCTTACTATCATAAAGAAACATCTGCTCTCTGTGTTGTTCACTGTCTTTACTAGATTGCCATTTGAAATACTACTGCCTGGGCATTGCGTTTTCCCAAACATCAATAAGTATAATCATTACTGTCAAATGATAGCATTAAATAAATTCTACCCAGGGTTTCCTAAATGGGCAGTGTTGTCCCAGGATGACACAAGAGAAACTTCTATGGGTTCTTAAATTCAATTGGGTTATGTACATAAGGTATCTCATATCTCTCTGTATTTTCAGCCCCTCTTGAATTATGCTCAAAATGCAGTAGATTTTCAATAATTGACTGACCTTATATTTCAGTAAGTAATTATGAATTTCTTCATTCATCAGTGAAAATAAGGTTTAGGTTATTCCCATACTTTAAAAAATATAGTGGTTTCCAAATTCAATATTCATTAACCTTGATGGTAATCATCTGCTATATTTTCTATATTTCTAGTAAATCAATTTTGAATTATCTTTATTCAGTAATTTCAATAAATTTCTAAATATTTCAATAATTTTTCTTAACATTGTCAGGGATACAAAATATCAAAACACTTCTATAGCTCAAGCCAGATTTTTTAAATGTTCATAGCAAATCTGTCTCTTGTACAATTAAACTAATTCACTAATTAAACTAACTCACTAATCTGCCTGCACTTCAAACCTGGTCAGCTCACTTATTTGATCCTCCTATAAGTTCTGATCATTTTGATGTGATCTTTCCATTTCTGGCATTGTATTTACTTTATAAACAGTGCATATTAAAAAAAAATCACTTTTCTAACATTGGAGGAAAATGGTTTCTTTTCTTTTCTTTTTTTTTTTTTATTTATTTAAGAGAGAGAGAGAGAGCATGAGTGGGGGTAAGGGGCAGAGGGAGAAGGAGAAGCAGACTTTCCCCTGAGCAAGGGACTTAACGCCCCGGTATGTCCCAGGACCCTGGGATCATGACCTGAGCTGAAGGCAGACTCTTAACCAACTGAGTCACCCAGGTCCCCCTACCATTTAGTCTTGGCATAATTTACAGCTTTAAACTTATCTAAGTGGGAAAAGAAATGCTTATTGCCCTTTTCTTAATTTACTAATGATTCATCTAATCAGTTTGGTTCAATTTTGTGTTTATGAAGTGTTTTTATTTGTTTGTTTGTTTTATTCACTGTGGTGAATGTGAAAAGATAAAGTCCTCATATTTAGGGAATTCAGACTCAGAGTTAGAGACAGCAATATCAAAAAATAAGACTGTACATTCTTCAAATACATATTAGTTTATGAAAATGTCACATTTTAATTTTCCTATGGAAATTTTCAGGCAAACACAAGATTAAAGAGAGATGTCTGATGAACCCCTAAGGACCCATATATTTAGTTTGAACTAGTACCAATATATGGTCAATATTACTTCATCTATAAAGTTTCCTATTTCCCTATGCTCAATGTGCCACTGGATTATTTGGAAGCAAATTCAAGATATCAGAATCATTTCATCAGTAAATATTTCAATTTGTACTTCTAAAAAGTAAATATTCTTTTGATTTTAATAAATATATTAATACTAAAATATCATGATTAAAATAGCAAAGCTCTAAAGCTTTATTATCCAAGTAGCTTCATGACTTAAGAAAGAAAGACACAGAGAGAGAAACCTCCAGATCCTGGCTCCTACTTTTCTGTCTGTTCTAACCTTTGATAGAGAAGAAAAGTCTTTTAAGCCTTTATGACTTCTTGCAGTTTTTTTTTCCTCCCACTGTATATTTTTAATCTTGTGAGTGACAATCACATTTCTACTCCAATACACCAAATAAATCATTCTTTCTTTAGGGAATGATTACATTGTTTCATTTTTCATGAATTTGTTTAAGAGTGTGATTCCTTTCTAGACCAGTCATTAATAAAGGGAGGGAAAGAAGCTCCTAGAGGGCAGGGACTAGATATTTTCTACTTATATTCCATCAGAGACCAGGTAAGTACCTGACTATAAAAAGCACTCAATATATCTTAACAAAGAAAATAGGCAAGATATAAATTTCCTTTTTTACTAGTTTAAATCCCAAAGAGACAAAACAAGCTTAACTGGTTTTATATTTCATTGGGTACACGGGGACTCAATAAATGTCATATAACAATTCTGGGAAGATGAGTCATCTATGTCAGAACACAAATAGAGAATTACACATGCTTTTTGTTTCTCCCACTCCTCAGCGATTTTAGAATTGCTCTTATCACTGTCACAGAAAGCCCAGACCTACTGTTAAAAATGGAAATCTGCCAATAGATTCAATAACGTGAAAACACCTTGGCAGATTTTGTGACAATATATGATAATTTGTGATGTAGAAACTTCACATTTTTTATTTTATTTTAAGGAGATGTACTAATTCTAACAAAATTGTTATTGCACGTTATTTTAGCACTATTTCAGGATGCTGCCTTTAAAATTTTCAGAGTGATTGTAAAAATCACAATGGATAGTCTTGTTAATAAGATGGATTATGCTAGAAAAATATTAAAGGAAGATGAATAATACTTTTTTGGCAAGGGCACTGCAAAATTTTTTTAAAAAAATTATTTTTATCATCACATTATTCAAATATGTTCTTACATAAGAAAATTCTCTCTGCTGCTCTCTCCCCTTTCCTCTTCCCATTTCTTGCTGTTAGAAGCTACTGTTTTTAGCCAGCATTGTAATTTTCTAGACTTTTTATTCTTCTGTTTATATTAACTGTGTGTGTGTGTGTGTGTGTGTGTATGTGTGTTTATGCGTGCATCTCCTTGGATTATTTGTCTGATTCATAAAAAGAAAAGCTTATTGGTTTCACTTAGGGATTTGGGGTTATTTCAAATAATTGTAGGAAGAAAGTTTATAAGAAATAAGAAGAAAAATTTTGGAGTTTCTGTTTTGTTTCATTTTCATATGTAGGAAGTTAAAAAAAACACTGGGGGATGGAGGAAATGGGGTGATGCTGGTCAGAACTGTGAACTTCCACTTATAAATTAATATATGATTATAGCCAATAATACTGCATTAAATACTTAAAAGTTGGTAAGAGAGTAGATCATAAGTGTTCTCATCATAGGATAAAATGGTTATTATATCATGTAATGGAAATAAGAGATGAGGCTATGGTGGTAATTATATTGCAATATGTAAATGTATCAAATAAGCAAATTGCACACCTTAAACTTACACAATATTGTCTGTCAATTTATGTCTAAATAAAGTTGGAAAAAATCAAACTAAAAAAAAAATGTTACCAGCAAAATCACAAAGCATGTACCTTTGAAAAAAAAGTAGCAAACTAAATGCCCTTGCCCTTCTGACAGTTAAAGTAAGATAAATTAGAAACAAAAATTGACAAAATATATTCAGAAACAAAAGTATAAGTTTAGTTAATATATCACAAAATGGCTAGTTTAAATTAAAAGTGGGCATATTTTCTTTCTCTCCTCTCATATTTTAAGTTCAAAAATTTTTATAGAGTTTGATACATGACACGTTATTTTATTCTGTGAAATGAAGTAGGGCAGATTGGCATCCATGCTAATATGATATATGCATGCTAATATGATATATGCATTAGAATAGGCTTGCTCAAGATATTTCACTTTAATAATGTGGATTATTTTGAGCTGGAGGCAAACAAGACCCAGCAAACTGAAGAAAAAAAAATGCACCCCTCTTTTAACTATCTAGAAGAATTTAGATATGAAGGTCCAAAAAAAGAGCAACTGCTAGATAAAACTTTTATTGACAGACCTATCCAAATAGCTGGGCAAACATCTAACTACCAAACACTTGCTCTTTTTTTTTTTTTTCCTTCCTGTTAATTACCCTACTCATCTTTGAAGTTCCACGCCCCTACCCCATTTTTTAATTCAGGATAGCACGTGATTGCCCTTGCATATCAATGCCTTTGTAGGGTTCTCCTGCATACAAAATTAAATTAATTTTTCTCCTGTTAATCTGCTTTATGTCTTTTTTATTGTTACACCAGCCACAGAAACTAAAAGGTAGAAGGAAAGTTTTTTCCACCCTGACATTGGAAAACATGATTTTCCAAAGATAGAAAATCCTTATAATTTCCCTACTGATGAAAACACAGTAAGAGAGGCCCAGAAAATCACTGATTTTCTCATTATTTTACATCAGAAAGACAGACTAAATCCTAGAAAATTTCCTGCTACTTATCTAATTCTGTTTATTAATTCACTCAACAAATATTTACTGAGAACTGCTCCAGGCTGAATGTTGTGTTTTTCATGAAGGACATATCATAATCTCAGTTTCTTTGTTTAATGGAAATAATAGTCATGAAAATAAGGGCATTAATCTATGAGGAGAAGGAAAAGAAAGGACCATACCTGTCTTAAAAATATTACAAATGTATTATTATTTCATATACTATTTTAGATAATACATTGAATCAATCATTCTTCTATATAAAAAGTATGAGTAAATTATGGGACAACATTGAAAATAAGGATAATAAATTCTGCATATAAAATTAATTTTACATAATTATAGTTAAATATGTAGTTCTATATTTAATATGTAATAGATATAAATATGCATAAAACCTGGTTCATGGTATAAAATTATAAAAATACATATATGATGTAAATAGTAAGCTTGATATGAAATGAAAGATATTCAAGGAATATTTAATTTTAATTATGTATTATGTTAAAAACAAAAGTATCTCTTATTGATGTGTGTTGAAGTATTTTTTTTCTTCCAATTTATTTATTTTCAGAAAAACAGTATTCATTATTTTTTCACCACACCCAGTGCTCCATGCAAGCCGTGCCCTCTATAATACCCACCACCTGGTACCCCAACCTCCCACCCCCCCGCCACTTCAAACCCCTCAGATTGTTTTTCAGAGTCCATAGTCTCTCATGGTTCACCTCCCCTTTCAATTTACCCAAAAGCACATACCCTCCCCAATGTCCATAACTCTACCCCCCTTTTCCCAACCCCCCTCACCCCAGCAACCCACAGTTTGTTTCGTGAGATTAAGAGTCACTTATGGTTTGTCTCCCTCTCTATCCCATCTTGTTTCACAGATTCTTCTCCTACCCACTTAAGCCCCCATGTTGCATCACCACTTCCTCATATCAGGGAGATCATATGATAGTTGTCTTTCTCCGCTTGACTTATTTCGCTAAGCATGATACGCTCTAGTTCCATCCATGTTGTCGCAAATGGCAAGATTTCATTTCTTTTGATGGCTGCATAGTATTCCATTGTATATATATACCACATCTCCTTTATCCATGCATCTGTTGATGGACATCTAGGTTCTTTCCATAGTTTGGCTATTGTGGACATTGCTGCTATAAACATTCGGGTGCACGTGCCCCTTTGGATCACTATGTTTGTATCTTTAGGGTAAATACCCAGTAGTGCAATTGCTGGGTCATAGGGCAGTTCTATTTTCAACATTTTGAGGAATCTCCATGCTGTTTTCCAGAGTGGTTGCACCAGCTTGCATTCCCACCAACAGTGTAGGAGGGTTCCCCTTTCTCCGCATCCTCGCCGGCATCTGTCATTTCCTGACTTGTTGATTTTAGCCATTCTGACTGGTGTGAGGTGATATCTCATTGTGGTTTTGATTTGTATTTCCCTGATGCCGAGTGATACGGAGCACTTTTTCATGTGTCTCCTGGTCATCTGGATGTCTTCTTTGCAGAAACGTCTGTTCATGTCCTCTGCCCATTTACCTCAATATCATCAAAGCCATCTATGAAAAACCCACCGCAAATATCATTCTCAATGGAGAAAAACTGAAAGCTTTTCCACTAAGGTCAGGAACATGGCAGGGATGTCCATTATCACCACTGCTATTCAACATAGTACTAGAAGTCCTAGCCTCAGCAATAGGACAACAAAAGCATGATATATGCATCCAAATCGGCAAAGAAGAAATCAAATTATCACTCTTCGCAGATGATATGATACTCTATGTGGAAAACCCAAAAGACTCCCCTCCAAAACTGGTAGAACTTGTACAGGAATTCAGTAAAGTGTCAGGATATAAGATCAATGCACAGAAATCAGTTGCATTTCTCTACACCAACAACAAGACAGAAGAAAGAGAAATTAAGGAGTCAATCCCATTTACAATTGCACCCCAAACCATAAGATACCTAGGAATAAACCTAACCAAAGAGGCTAAGAATCTCTACTCAGAAAACTATAAAGTACTCATGAAAGAAATTGAGGAAGACACAAAGAAATAGAAAAATGTTCCATGCTCCTGGATTGGAAGAATAAATATTGTGAAAATGTCTATGCTACCTAAAGCAATCTACACATTTAATGCAATTCCTATCAAAGTACCATCCATCTTTTTTCAAAGAAATGGGACAAATAATTTTAAAATTTATATGGAACCAGAAAAGACCTCGAATAGCCAAAGGGATATTGAAAAAGAAAGCCAAAGTTGGTGGCATCACAATTCCGGACTTCAAGCTCTATTACAAAGCTGTCATCATCAAGACAGCATGGTACTGGCACAAAAACAGACACATAGACCAATGGAACAGAATAGAGAGCCCAGAAATAGACCCTCAACTCTATGGTCAACTAATCTTTGACAAAGCAGGAAAGAATGTCCAATGGAAAAAAGACAGCCTCTTTAATAAATGGTGTTGGGAAAATTGGACGTGCAGAAAAATGAAATTGGACCATTTCCTTACACCACACACAAAAATAGACTCAAAATGGATTAAGGACCTCAATGTGAGAAAGGAATCCATCAAAATCCTTGAGGAGAACACAGGCAGCAACCTCTTTGACCTCAGCCACAGCAACATCTTCCTAGGAACATCGCCAAAGGCAAGGGAAGCAAAGGCAAAAATGAACTATTGGGATTTCATCAAGATCAAAAGCTTTTGCACAGCAAAAGAAACAGTTAACAAAATCAAAAGACAACTAACAGAATGGGAGAGGATATTTGCAAACGACATATCAGATAAAGGACTAGTGTCCAAAATCTATAAAGAACTTCACAAACTCAACACCCAAAGAATAAATAATCCAATCAAGAAATGGGCAGAGGACATGAACAGACGTTTCTGCAATGAAGTATTTAGTTACAATATAATATGTTATCTGGATTTTGTTTTAAAGTCATACAATGGCAGTGTGTGTGTGAGTTGGGGGAAGAGGATTTTGAATAGATGAAGCAAAATTGTCCATATGTTGCTACCTGAAATGGCTTAATGGGCCCATTGGATTGATTAGATTATCACTTTTGTGAATATTTGGAAGTTTCCATAATAAAAAGTTTAAAAAATAACATAATATATTCATAAGTTAATATGAATTTATAAGTTAATTAAAATTTAAAATTATGAAGTTAATATGAATTTAAAATTTAATTTAAATTTTTAAAATAAAAATTTAAAATGTGACAATTAGTATTTTAAATTTGAGCTCACAGTATTTAATTTTTTATTTTTTTTTTTAGAGTACAAACACATGTCACAAAATTTATTCAACTCCTATAAATGCTCATAGTATTTTAAAACATTTTATTTATTTATTTGACAGAGAAAGAGAGAGAGACACACAGTGAGAGAGGGAACACGAGCAGGGGGAGTGGGAGAGGAAGAAGCAGGCTTCCCGCTGAGCAGAGAGACCGATGCAGGGCTCTATCCCAGGACCTCTCAAGACCTCTCAGGACCTGTCAGAACCCCGGGATCATGACTTGAGCTGAAGGCAGCCACTTAACACTGAGCCACCCAGATGCCCCAGCTCATAGTATTTTAAAAGAAACATTTTTTCATTGTGATTTCACAAGTTTGAGTTGGTTAACAAAAGATAAAATATTAATGATAAACTAATAATAAGGCTTAAAATAAAGGTATAACTTCTGGATACTACGGAGTAAAAAGTATTTTCCCACTGATAAAAAGAAATTGACTGTCCAGTAAACATATGATGAGAAAGTTTATCTACTTTTAAAATTTGTTATTTGTTTTTAAAAACATCAAATGGTGGGGATGTCTGGATGGCTCAGTCAGTTAAACATCTGCCTTCACCTCAGGTCATGATCACAGGGTCCTAGGATGGAGTTCTGCAATGGGCTTCCTGCTCACCAGGTAATCAGGCTCTTCCTCTGCCTCTGCACCCTACCCCCACTCATGCACTCATTCTCTCTCTCAAAGAATTAAAAATTTTTAAAATAAAAAACTTCTAACGGAATTCGGTATGTTAATAATTCAAAAAAATATAAATACATTTTAATGTTTCTGTACACTGTAAGAGAGTAAGATTTAAACAATCTTTAGAAATAAATTAAGATTATAAAAATAAAACTACCCCCAAAATGATCATTTTTAATAGTATTACTTTCATTTTCTAAATTTTCAAAACTTAACACAGGAATGTTTAAAAACACACAAAAATGCAGTTATCAGACCTTTAAATTCATCTGATTAATTTTCTTTTATAAGCTATTTAAAGATTGAAAATAACGGATTAAATCTTTCTATATATCTATTGATACAAGATAATCATTAAGATCAAATATGATTATTTATTATTCAATATAGGTATTTATTTATTTATTTATTTATTTAATGTCCAAGGTGGAACCTTGACTCCTTGGGGTTCTTTGTGAGTTCTGTAGCAATCTTCAGTGAACTGGAACATGGGAGATAATGGATTGTTTATACACTGTAAATCTACTTTCAGTGAGCTGGAAATGTGGGAGATAATAGGTTGTTTATGATTTGCAAATCTGTTCAGTGAGCTGAAAATTTGTCAGATAATGGGCTGTTTATGAATTCTAAATCAATATTCAGTGAGCTGGAACTATGTTAGATAATGGGCTATGTATGAGTTGTAAATCTGTTTTCAGTGAACTGGAAACATGTTAGATAATGGGTTGTTTCTGAGTAGTAAATCTATTTCAGTAGCTGAAAACATGTTAGGCAATGGGTTGCTCCTGAATTGTAAATCTGTTTTTTAGTGAACTAAAAACCTATTTAATAAAAGACTCTTTATATGTTATAAATCTGTTTTCAATGAGCATGAAATGTACTAGAAGAATGGCTTTGTTTTGACTAGAAGATCCCACTTTACTAGTAACATGTCACCTAATTCTTTATGAGTAGTGGATCTATGGTCAGCAATTTAGATATATGGAATGATGCTCTCCTGTTTACATAAGCTTTGTTACTCCAATCTATTTTCAGCATGCTATTCTCTGCTGAATAATGGTTCTACTCGATTATGGAGAATGGAGTGGAAAGCTAAGAAAGGTCTATTTTCAGTGATGTTCAGCCAAGCTAATTTTTGAAGAATATTGAGATGTGTTCATTTTTACAGTTCCAGTTCCCCTGGAACTTAGGGAATGCTATAAAACACAGAAACCACAGGTTCTAGCTTCAGTGGACTTACAATCAAACATAGATAAATGCCACATAAGAAATGGGGAATATTCAACACAGCAAATATAAAGTGAATACCACCTAAATAAAGCATAAACTTAGATTAAAAAAAAAAAGAAAAAAAAAGAAACTTGCAATCTCAGTGGGAAGACAACCTAGGCAAACATAAATCAATGAAGTATAATGTAAAGAAAAGGGCAAATACATGATTTAAGCCAAAACAAAAACAACCTTACATTGGGTGTGGTATTGTCAGTTATAAGAAATATATATATTTGGTTATTCAGATAACTAAAATGTATTTCTCACATATGTTTGGTCTTCATCCGTGGTTCTTGGTGACTGAGAACTGTTTGTTGGTGTGAGGCAGCCTGCACGTGTGTGCGCACGCGCACACGCGCACGCACACACACACACACACACACACTGGAATTGGGTCTGGAGATGTTTTTATTACCATCAAGCAACTAACGAAAAAATGATCACTGAATGAGGGATGGGTAAGAAATAAATGTTAATTAGAGTCAACAAAAATAGATTTTTTTGCTAACACATTGATTTCTAGTCTCTTATTCAACTTTTAAATATGTAAATGTTGTCCAGTGATTTCATATCTGTTGTTAATTACCATTTCAGGTTTTATGAAAATCGAGGAGAAGAAATATATATTCTCTTACCAATCATTACATAAATTATGCTTAACTTACCAATGTGATACTCAGGTTTTTAAATTTATTTTAACTTTTTATTTAATATTTTTTATTAAAAAAAATCTTTCTGAGAGAGAACACAAGCACACAAATGTGGGAGGAGGGACAGAAAGAGAGGAGAGAGAGAATTTTAAGCAGGCTCCACAATCAGCTGGACCCCTTTGTGGGGTTTATCTCACAACCCTGAGATCATGACCTGAGCAGAAATCGAGAATCGGATGGTTAATGGGACTGAGCCACCCAGTTACCCCTCAAAAACTCTTTTTTTTTTTAATGTATTATTTGAAGTCTCTTAAAACCTGGCATTCACTAATGTCACAACTCTGTCCAAACACAAACAAATTCCTGCCCTGCAAGGGAAATTTCTTACAACTTCTAAAGAGTTATCTTCTGGGATTAGACTTCATGTTTATAAATAATGGGTTTAAACCTCACCTTTTAAAATTAATTTTGGATATCTCTCTTAGGGTAGATACCTATACTTTTCTTGTGTTCTTTCAATAATTTAGTGTATCACTCATATTGTTCTAAGCCAAGTAATGCACTACGAAGATGTTTATTTCCTTATACTTTTGATTTTCCTACAGTTAAAAATGTTCTTTTTGTACTTGCTTCATTTTTATTAACTTTTTAATTCTTTATAAATAACACACCAGTTGCACATAATATTAAATTTGTGATGTTTACACATCAATCAAAGCCATTTTTCATCTACAATGCTCTCATCCACAGTCCTTGCACTCCTGCTTCAATCTGGAGCATGAGCTTTATTGCCTGACAATTTTCATGGTAGGACAAACATTTTGTTGTTTGTAATATATTATCCTATATCTTGAAGACCAAGTCTTTCTCTCTTTGTCTTATTCCCTTCCCTTATTAGATGCACATTCTTTTATAGATTTCTAAGAAAAGTACACCAGAACTAAATATTGGATGATCATACACATCTTAAAGTGTCTTTGCATTGACTGATAATTTGGCCAAGAATAGAATTCCAAGTGAAATTCATTTTTTTCTCCAAATTTTGAAAGCAGTACTCCAAAGATGATATTAATAAGTTAAGTTCCATTCTGACTCTTGTTCCTTAATATATATATATATATATTTTTTTTTTTTTCTCTTTATAAGGTCTTGAGCTTTTCCTTCATATGCAGGATTTGTTGTTTTCTTTTGTTTCTTGTGCTGAACAGTTTGAGATGTTATAATATGGAGTACTGTGTCCCTCAGATTTTAAAAACTTTTCTTTTATTTTATCACTTCTCTGACATGTATTGGATTTCATGCATTCAAGTTTCTAAATCTATTATCTTTTTCTCCTGATTTGTCTTTCCTTCCATTTTATAAGCATTTTTACAACTTTATATTCCAAAGAGTTAGTTGAAAATATATTACTTGAAATTGCTAGCTATTATATATTTGATTTCCAAAAGCTCTTCCCTTTCACCAATTGTTCTTGTTTTTTGGCTATTGATTTTATCGATGCATAGCTTCTTAGAATGTCTTATTCATATTTTTAAAAGTTTTACTATTCCCTGCTTAAACATTTTCTATAGCTAACTTCTTACTTGTTGGTTGGTTTTGGTTTCTATCTTTCTTATTTGAGGAGTTCCTCAAATATTTAGTGATCTTTGTCTGTCTGTTCACATTTAAGTGTAAATTATTTTTAAAAAGTGATTACAAACTCTGTGTTAAGTATGTGTTTTGCACAAGGTGTTTAGGCTTTTTCCATAGGAATTCTCAAACAGTACTATCTTGAGATCTAAGGATTGAAACCCATCAGTTTCTTTGGAGAAAGAGTCTCCTGTGTTTTGCCTGAACCTGTATTCAACATCAGGCAGAGAGAAATATGACAGAATAGATTTGGAGAATTCAAATGTTTTGTTTCGGCCATCACCTTACTTCTGCAATATCAGGTCCACACACTCAGTGATTCTTACAGGTTCTTCAGGGCAAACGATCTTACTCTATGTTCCTCTTCCTCCCTCTAGTCAGTTTTAATTGAAATTTTCTCTTTTTTGTTAGGGCTTCTCCTAAACTTTCCCCTGCTGTCTTTCAAGTTTGTTGATATTTTTAATCACTGTTTCTCCTTATCTTTTTGTTTCTGTGTGTTTTTGCTTTATTCATTATTTTTTATTCTCATTTCAATTGCATTTAGAAGGAATGAGTAGATAATATCTGCTGTTGTTAATTCTATTAATAATGTCACTCCTCATGTTTTGCATCATCTGTTTTTTTTTTCCCTCCTAATTTTCTTGTTATGGAACCCATTGCTTTTTGTCCCTTCCCATTATCAGAAGTCCAAGTTAATTTATTCAACTGATACACATAATCTTGTACAGAAAATATTGAAGACATATAGCAATCATTATTAAGAAATTTAAAATGGTGAATAAATATTAATTTAGTTACTTTTACAAGTTTCTATCTCAGTATTTCTCACTTTAGCAATTTAATCAAATAATCACTAGGTACAGAATGGTGTAACAAAGTTGCTAGAAAATATGAAATGAGAAATAGGAGAATAGATTCCTCCACTTTTGTTCTGGAGAAACTGCAACTCTAGTATTGGAGGCTCTATTAAGAATGGGGTTACACTACCAGGGTTTTAAGACTATGGGTATAAAGTTAGTTTAAAAATTGTCCACTAGATTAAATTCAATAAATGAGCAATCTAGATAGTTCTGATAATCCCTCTCTGATAATGACCCACTATTTATTTAAGTTTTATGTTGGAAAAAAGTTTCAGCATATCATCTTAAATCATATATATTTCACATGCATTGTATTTTCTAAAATATACTCCAAAAGTATTTCTTAAATTTAAACTGTCTTGGGGTGCTGGGGTGGTGCAGTCTGTTGAGCATCTGACTCTTGGGTTTGGCTCACATTGTAATCTCAGGGTCATGAGTTCAAGCCCTGTGTCAGGCTCCATACTCAGTAAGGAGTCTGCTTCAGTTCCTCTCCCTCTTCTTATGCCCCTGCACCCCACTCTCTTGATCTCTCCAAAATAAATAAATAACTCTTCAGAAAACCCTGTCTTAAGTTATAAACATAAAAATTATTTAATTAATATTCTAGGTTTCATAACATTAAAAATATATAAGAAACACATTATAGAATACAGACCTAATTTAAATAGCCTACACAAGTAATTATCTCAATTCTCTCCTTTATCATTTATTTTTAAATATTATGTTAAAAACTTGGATGGAACTCTCACTGACAATAACAAAGATATACTATGAAAATGTTTATTTTTATACAATTTATAATAGAAAAAACTAAAAGATCATTCACAATTAATAAGAGTTAATAAAATATAGTGCATTCACAATATGTAATATTATTTGGCTATTAAAAGGAATATATAAAAGTTCATTTGACTATATTTATATGAATATTTCTGGATAGAGAAAATTAAAGATTATAAAATTGAGAAAGAACAATAATACACAGTTTTTATTTATATAAGCACATAAGCGTAGGTGTTTATATAACATATAAGCAATTATATAAGTTTAAGAAATTATGTAAGAATATATATCTGGTAGTAAGATGAACTCCCTTGGGATGGAAGTGAGTAATAATACAAGGGAATTAAAAATGAAGAAAAAAGCAAGCAAGCAATCAAATGACTCCAACTCTAGATAGAATATGATGAAGAAAATTTTTATAAATGATAGAGAACAAAGAGAGTTAATTTGAGGTTTTGGCAAAACTCCTAGAATTTAACTAATCCCTTCTTAATGTTAATAAAAATAAAATTTCAGCTGTGAAATAATGCCATTTTCATTGAAATGGATTTTTTTTTCACAAATAGAATTGAACAAGAAAGATTCTGAAAATTTCACAATAGTTTCTGCAGCAAACTATTTTTATCTTTGCAGTGAGGATCTGTTCTTAATGTACAATTTCTGAAAAATAGCCTTAGGTTTAAAATGTTTTAGGTTTAAAATATCAATTCTCATAGGTAACTCCTTTCCTGGTAAGAGAAATTTAGAAATTTTTGCACATAGAGTGAGAAAATAGCCAAATGCTAATCATGTCAGTGAGGCATCTGCAAATGCTTTAGATTGCAAAAGTATTTAAAAAGGAAGTTAGAGAGTAGTAACTTTTAATAATAACCTATTGGTTTAAATGTGTATGATTTATAAACATATAAAGGGCTGTAGTGAAGAAAGTGTATTAACTTTATGAAAGTAATTTTAAACAAAACACCATGTAGCCTTCAGAGCAGGAGAGGAGACCACGTAACAATTTTAACTAATGATGACATAGTATATACAAGAATATAAGTTACCAGCCAAGAATCAAAATTTTTGTCTTGGACTTTGAGAAATTAGTTAAAACTCAACAAAAGCTCCTACTAAGCAATAAAGAACAAAACTTTAGGGTAAGTGACAGACAACTGTACATAGACCATGTTGGAAGTGTGCTGGTAATCATGATCACGAAGTATTCACAACAATGATATTCAGAAAAACTTACCTGGTGACTCGTGCCAAGGTTCAGACCTCCCCATCATATAACCAGATGTGTCACATTTATACCAGTTAAATACGAGGGTTAAAAATTACATGATACTTTTTCTGAGAGTAAAAATATTTTTAATGTCTGAAAGACACTGAAAATTTTTACAAAAAATTTTACAAAAAAATAATTTTTACAAAAAAATAATTTTTTATGGCAAGTATGATTTGTGTGTTTGCAACTATACCATTTAGGAAAATTAAGAGATCCCCAAATTTCTCAAGACTGAATACTATCTAGGAGAAGACAATAGTCGTACATTGAAAATATTCATGCAGTGGCTTTCTGTTTCAAATATTCTTTCCAAATTGAAAGAAGAAAAAAACAAAAGGAAGGAAGAAAACTAAAAACAACTACAGAAATGAAAAGAATGTGTTCTTTTTGAGAAAATAAAGACATCTTTTGCATATTTTCCCAGCATCATCCTGATGATAATGCAAATGCTAAGACTATTCCTTTCATTTTAGAACACTATTTAAAGAAAAACTGATTCCATCATAACATAAGCAGGCACTACTGAGCAATAGACAAGTGGATCCATAGTTTGTCCAGTAGCATATTATTTCTGCTTATCTCTATGTTTAAACTGGAAATATATTACAAAATCCTTACACTCAAAATTGTTAAATGCTCTGTGATATATTTTCCCGATAATTCAATGTAATATAACTGTAGTGGCTTTAAACAAACAGAAAAATATTAGAAAATAATTCAAATTCTGATATCTGGAAGACTCTTTCTTTAAAAATTAATCTGCCTGATACAGTAAAATGAAACAATGTGTTGTTTCATTTCATGATAATTTCCATACAGCAAATGCAAACTTCAAAAATAATCACATTTAGATTTAAACAACCAAATCAAGGCCGACTGTTGGATAACAATCAATACTTCCCTTCTATGTTTGAGATTAAAGAGCTTTTGTATCAGGACCTGATTAATCATTTCAACTACTATTGTACTATGTGAAAAAAGCAGAGAAGTTTGTTTACATATATTATTCTAAGAGAAGGTCATGGTATGACATAATCTGACAATGTTGAAATGCAAATGCTTCATTGGGACATTATTTTTATTCATAGAAAGTTGAACTAAATTGTCAAATATTTCCTTCTCCCTTGACACCTAAAATAGCATGGAAATGTGGTAACTGAAGATTCATTCATATTTAATCATTTCAGAAGGAGCTCTATTTCAAAGAAAAATAGTTTTAGAATTCACATTGTAAAATGGATTCAAATTTATACCTGGTCCAGCATATCTCTCCAACCTAGAAGCTAAAGAAATAAGCAGGCAACCATAATATTTATAACTGCAACAACATTCCTATTCTACCAAGTCTAACTTCTGATAAATAGATACTTTCATAAATGTAAGCCTTAATTATTTCCCCCTTTTCCTGTGGCCTACTTCAGTGGCCACTTGTGCCAATTTTCTTTAATTAGCATATGTGAAATATGTCCTCTATTGCAGGGTCTCATGGGTACAAAAATATATTTCAATTTCAAGGCCATATATAGACCTCCCTGAAAAAATAATCTTACATGTAGGTTGTTTATACATAATGGCAAATTCCGCCACTAAGTAAGTAAACTCTATGCCATGCAGACAACAGAAGGCTAAAATTAACCAGATACTCATAAGAAATTACTGGAGAAGTTCCTTAAGAGTAATAATAATAACAAAAAAATCTAGATAATCTACCAGAGCACATGGATATTCCACAATCTTACCTGATGGTAATCTATTTATCTTGTAAAAGGCAGATTTTTCAAGGTTTAGAAAATCCCACTTTTTAAATTCTAGTTGTCAACTTCATTCTTTCCAAAGGAACCATTTAGTGGAGTACAAACCTTGTAGTAACATCTATTTATTACACACACACCCAAATAAATAACTGCGTCCTAGAATATTGGGGCAAGAGGTGTTGGGAGGGGGATATCTCAGCTTTTGATGAGATATCTATGAAGAAAATCTTAATGTATTCATTCTTGAGCAGTATTGAAAGTCCTTTATCTTATCAAGTTCAATTAAATCAAAATGTAAGAGAGACCCATACAAACATCCCAAGGCTTAAATATATCACTTGGAATAAGACTAACAGTTTATTATGATTTTCATAATTGCTTGAGTAAAAAAGATGACAAAACAGATATTTATATAATAATCCCATGCTCAGAAATCATAAAATTTAGTCAAGCATCCTGATGTCATCAATAAACCATTTCCAAGGATTGCTTTCAGAAAACTCAGAATACACTTTATTTCAAAATCTTGGCTTAAGAACTGGGACTACTTAAAGACGGTTTCCTAAAAAAGCTGTGTTTTTGCTAGTCTACAAAGTATCTTATGAGTATTCTTAACAAGGAAGATGGTTTTGAGATGCAAAAGTGAAAAAAAGAAGAACACACACACACACACGCACACACACACACAGAGAAAAATGTTTTCCCATCAGAGAATTACCCTGTGCCAACAACAGTCTCAAATAAATCTCAAAACATGCTCTCCGTAATATACCAGACCTCGATCCAACTCTTTTAGCCTTGCATTAAGGTAAAACATTTCTTAGAACTGCCTTGTTCAAGTGCACAAGACAGAACATGTTTATTACTATATTCTTTCAGGAAAAAAATAGATTCTAAGGCTGCCAGTGTTAAAATGAGAAATTAGATAGGGACAAGTTTCCAAAAAATAGGTGTTTTGGCATGCTGGGATCCTACATCACATCTGCTTCCCAATTAATGAAGGAAAGAACAATGCTTACTTTGCTTGTTGTTATCATCACACCTGGAACAAAGCAGGCGAGCAATAAATATTAGTTGGATAAATGCATGGAAAAAAATGCAGTGTGGAGAATCCGCTTAGTTGGAAAAATAATACAGTTTTAGGTTTATAGCTATGATTGCCTTGGCCTTAATATCATCCTTCACATCCACGCTTCAGACATGTATCCTGAGACATTAGGTAATGGTATTGGACAAATTTAGGCTTCCTCTACCCTGTAGAAATGTCTACCCAAAGAACAACTGATACATTAGTATAAGCCTTGGTTTTCTAAGACTTCAAACTAAAATGACTGCTAATGATGTTTATTCTCCTCTCATATACCTTGCATAGTATTGTTAGACTTATTTTAAAATTGAATTGCTTCTTCATGTAATTTCTCTACTCTGTGGACTATGGTATCTCTTTTTGGCGTACTGGAAACATTTGAAAACTCCATGACCTATGTTTCAATACCTTTCACAGTCCATGTGATTCCCTTTTCCCTCTAGCACATAAATCTTTTTAGTTGTACAGAACTTTTCTCTCCCTTTAGCACATACAATTCAGCTCTAACTTTATGTCTTTGCTTGACTCTCCAAACTGTAAGTGATTTCTCTGTTCTCTCAGAGCACATGCTTTGTAGCCCCCTTGGGACATTAATTATATTCTTCCTTATTTTGTAGTTATTTATGAGTCTGTCTTCTTTTCTACTATATAAAACAAAAGGTCTTAAAGGTAAAAACTATTGTGTTTATTTCTCTGTCTCCTTTATTAGGAAGTACAGTGCTTCACAAACAGTAGGAACTTACAAGATTTATTGTATTGTTTAATGACTTAAACAATACACATGAAAACTGAGGACTGCACCAAACATTTTACCACCTAGAAGATTAGAATATGTGAGCTCAAATATGTATATATCTATATCTATATATTTATTTATATATACATTTAATACACATTATTTTTCTTACTTGGAATCATATTTTTGAAATTGTACCTGAATTTTAAGGTAACAAAATCAGAATAAATTTAGTAATGGAGACTAACTGCAGGCTATTTTTGGTAACAGGATTCACACTAACTACATTTAAATGATATTATAATCCTTAGAAGTCACAATCTATTCCAAAATTCTAAAAATTTTATAACTGTGAAGCATTTGATATTCTCAAACCACTATTGTTTACATAAACAGCATGGTTCAAAGCATATTCTACAAATTAAACTAAACATAACTATGTATTTAACCAAGGTGCTTGTAAACTTGTCTCAGAAAGTTTAATATATCCCTATATTTGATATAAAGTATTTATTTGGCCACTGCATGTTTTAGAAACAAAGCTAATGTGGTTTCTAAGGACAGGGGAAATGGAGTATGTTGCAAGGAGCCTGTGAAACTGATCAACACCATGAAAGACTATAACAATGAATTTGCCAGATATGTTCCCTCAAAAGAGAAAAGTAAAAATCCAGAACTGAAAATCTTTTTTTTTTATTTTTTATTATTTTTTTATAGATTTTTATTTATTTATTTGACAGAGAGAGACCACAAGTAGGCAGAGAGGCAGGCAGAGAGAGAGAGAGGAGGAAGCAGGCTCCCTGCCGAGCAGAGAGCCCGATGTGGGACTCGATCCCAGGACCCTGAGATCATGACCTGAGCCGAAGGCAGCGGCTTAACTCACTGAGCCACCCAGGCGCCCCCAGAACTGAAAATCTTAAACATATTGCTGTAAAACTAATGGAATGATGGAAGAAATGAGAAATGGGAATAGAAAGGTAGATTGCTGTTAAGAGATTTGAATGCCAGTTGAGGAGTTTTCTTTGCTTGAGAGTTTTGGTCACAAAGTTTTTAAGAGTCTTGAATAGAATGTTATTACAGTTTCACATGCAGAACAGAACTGGGTATTGAATATCTGCATTCAAGTGTTTGCTCTGTCATTCACAGCCAGAGATACAACTGTGGTGAGTTAATGTCCCAGAATTTTTTTTTAATTAGGAAATATTAATACTTCCTTTGTTTCTTACAGAGATCTAAGAAATTTTAAATGATACAACAATAAAGGCAATAATTTTTATAAACCACAAAATGTTATTTTTATACAAGGTAGTATCATGTTAATAATCAAACAATTTTATTAGGTCTATAGGTCTATAAATCACACAGATATGTCAGAGTAGACTGATGGCAAGTGGAAGGTAAACCACTTAGGGAGATTTGTAATAGTTCTGGAAATAAGTAATGAGAAACTAGAAAAGTTTACAAAAAGGAAGGAAAAAGAGATAGCAATAGAATATAAAATTAATTAGAGGTTGTAAAAAAACTAATTATTTGGCAGGATTTCACTTTCATTTTCACCTAACATTCAACAACTAATCATTAAGCACCTACTAAGTGCTTGGTATGCTAAAAATAAAGGAACATACAATCGTTTATTTTACAGACATACTTATTCAGAAATAATAAACCATTTCTGTTTTGGTTTGTTTTGTAGCATGGACTCTCTTTTAATTATCATTAGTTGTAATATTGTTGAATTCAAGTTTTAGAAAACTGGTCTAAAAATTAAGGATTTCTTTGTCCTCACAACTATTCAGATGTAGCATGGAATCCCTTTTAATTATCATTAGTTATAATATTGTTGAATTCAAGTTTTAGAAAACTGGTCTAAAAATCAAGGATTTCTTTGTCCTCACAACTATTCAGATGCTTTCGAATTTCCTTAAAATATGTCACTCATAGACACAGTAATAGTTACATATATGTTAATTTCTATCATTGCTAGTTTTTGCACAGAGGAGAATAATTAACGACCGTAAAATTAAAATATTTTCCTATATTGAATCTTTTTGAGGACTGTGAATCACCATAAGTTTATCTTTAGAAATCTAAAAAAAAAAAAGTTTCTTTAATGTTAAAAAATTGGCTTTGGATTTGATCCTAAGCTCAAAACTGACATGTACAGATTTTGGTTGACTTGTCTGTTTCCCCATGGGAATTAATAATACCATCTCTAAATGGTATATGTTTAGAGGATGGGATAAAATAAAATGGAATAAAACAAAACAGAATCAGGAAACTAAGAAGGATCAAGTCCATACTGAACATATCCAAAAGGACTTCAAATTAAAAGTAGCAATAGATTATCTGTATTTGTATCCATTTCCTCCTAAAGCTTCACTAAAACAAAGTAAAATGTCATAAGAGGAATTTTGTTAAAGTATTAAGTACAAAAAAAATGGACAAGGGGCGCCTGGGTGGCTCAGTGGGTTAAGCCTCTGCCTTCGGCTCAGGTCATGATCTCAGTGTCCTGGGACAGAGCCCCACATGGGGCTCTCTGCTTGGCGGGGAGCCTGCTTCTCCCTCTCTCTGCCTGACTCTCTGCCTACTTGTGATCTCTCTCTCTCTCTCAAATAAATAAACAAAATCTTTTTTTAAAAAAAATGGAGAAGATATGCATGAGAGAAAGCATATAGAGAAGTGTTCAAATAGTAGACCCCATAACTTTAAATGGTAAGATAGAGGAAACCACTCTCCAAACCTAATGAATTAATAGTAGCAGATATTTGTAAAAATGGAGGGAAACTTAATAGTAAAAACAGAATCAATGGAAGGTCTATTTGGGAAGCAGTAAGATCCACAGATTTTTTCCATACTTTACACAGATAGACTCTGCAGATACTCCTGATATAGAATGTTTACTTTTTTCCCATCAAATATCAAACAGAGCATCTCTAAATTGAGTAATCAAAACCACAGTGAGGGGCAGCAGTAGTATGCTTAAAATAAAAAGATGATTTTGCATATTGAGATACCTTTCTCTAATTGCCCCAGAAAATAATGCTAGAATTATATCTTCCAGGCAGTGACTAGAAGAGTTTAACCAGGACCCTCTTACCATCATAAGAGAAAAGACCTAGAGACCTGGCACAGAGAGTTTCCTAAAAAAAAAAAAGTTCCAACCAGATGACTCTTATTTGAGAAGCACCCTGCCTGCCTGCCTGCCTGCCGGTGACACATACAAAATTTCTAATCAGCTGCTGACTGTTCCATCCTTAAACAGGAGTGAAAGTCCTGAGGTATGTGAAGAAAACTTCTAACAAAAAATAAAAAAGAGACTAATTCAAATAGGAAAGATTAAAAAAACAAAACAAAACAAAACAAACAAACAAACAAAAAAACACCTTAGGATAAACAGAACCTATACATAAAGACAATAATTTCAGAGGAATTGTTTTTTGTATTCTCAGAGAGAAAAGAGACCTATTGCATCCATGAAATAAGCCAAGGGAAGAGCTGGAAAATCAAGCTCAAAAAATAATACTCAATGCTAAAGAAATGAAAAAGCAACTAAGTGTCTGAAACAACAGACAGAAATAAATTCACACTAGGGCTTATCATCATGGAAATTCTAGAAGATTGTTAACAAAGATTCATTAACATTCTGGTTGGGGGGTGCCTTCGGCTTGGGTCACAATCCCAGGGGCCTGGGATCAAGCCCCCCGTTGAGCTCTCTGCTCTGCAGGGTGCCTTCTTCCTCCTTTCTCTCTCTCTCTGCCTCTCTGCCTGCTTGTGATCTCTGTCAAATAAATAAATAAAATCTTTAAAAAAAATTCTGGTGGGATGAGGGGAGGAGGTTTCATAAAAGTTTCTAGAGTCTTCTAAGGAGCAAAACACAGATGAATGGATAAAGAAGATGTGGTCCTTATATCTTATATCTTATAAATGCTGAGAGAGGCGAGGAAACTGCCAAAAACAACAGCTGGAAGCTAGCAGAGGTTGGTTCATGAGGTTTAAAGGAAGCTGCCTCCATAGTACAAAGGATAAGGTGAGGCAAGTGGTGATATAGAAGCTCCAGCAGCAAGTCCCAGAAGATCTAGCTAATATCAGTCATGGAGGTAGCTACACTACACAACAGATTTCCAAAGTACACTAAAGAGCCATGTAGTAAAAGATGCTGTCTAGGACTTTGACAACGAGAGAGGAGAAATCAGTTCCTGGCTTCAAAGCATCGAAGGACAGGCTAACTCTCTTATTCGGAGCAAATACAGGTGTTGACTTTAGTTGGAATCCAATGTCCATTTAGCATTCTGAGAATCCTAGGGCCCTTAAGAATTATGTTAAATCCACTCAGCCTGTGCTCTATAAATGGAACAACAAAGCCTGGATGACGGCACATCTGTTTCCAACATGGTTTACTCAATATTTTCAGCCTGCTGTTGAGACCTCCCACTCAGAAAAAGACTGCTCTCAAAATATTACTTCTCATTCACAATGTATCTGGTCACCCAAAAGCTCTGATGATGTATGGTAAGTTTAATGTTCTCACACCTACTAACATAACATCCATTCTGCAGCCCACGGATCAAGGAATAAGTCTGACTTTCAAGTCATAGTATTTAAGAAATACATTTCTGAAGTGGAGGACGTGACTGCACATGTGGTGGAAACAGCAAGAACTAGAAGTAGAAGTGAAACCTGAAGAGGTGATGAATTGCTGCAATTTCATAATAAAACTAATGGACAAGGAGGTACTTCTTATGGATGAGCAAAGCAAGTGGCTTTCTGAGATGGAATCCACTCCTGGTGAGGATGCTGTGAAGACTATTGAAAAGACAACAAGGTATTTATTTATTTATTCATTTATTTATTTATTTTAAAATCTTTTATTTATTTGAGAAAGGAAGACAGACAGAGACAGAGAGCATGAGCAGGCCTGAAAGAAGGAGAAACAGAACCCCCAGTGAGCAGCGAGCCTGACGTGGGGCTCAATCCCAGGACTCTGAGATCATGACCTGCGTCAAAGGCAGATGTTTAACTCACTTAGCCATCCAGGTGCCCCAACAACAAAAGATTTAGAATATGATACAAACTTCATTGATAAAGCACCCGTAGGGTTTGAGAGGACTGACAAGGAATGTGAAAGAAGTTCTGTTCTATTATAAGTAAAGACCTGTCAAACAGCATCACACAGTACAAAGAAATCATTTGTGTAGGGAAAAAAAAAAAGGCATTCAACACTATAAACTTTGTTTCTGTCTTATTTAAGAAACTTCTGCAGACATCCTAAGCTTCAGCAACCACCACCCTGATCACTGAGCAGCCATAGATATCAAGGCAAGAACTTCTACCAGCAAAAAGATTACAACTCTCTTAAAGTTCAGACGATGGTTAATCATTTTTTTGGCAATGAAGTATTTTTAAATTAAAGTATGTACATTGTTTTCTTAGGCACAATGCTATTGCACACCTAATAGTATTAATAGTATATTGCAAACAAAACTTTTATACACACTGGGAAACCAAAAAAATTCATTTAACTCACTTTATTGCAATATTTTCTTTATTGCAATGGTCGGGAACTGAAGCCACAGTATCTCCAAGGTATACTTGTATGTAAGATTTCAAAAATTTTATCTACCATGCATCCTTTCTTAGGGTGCTTTGATAAAACTTTGGAGTAATCCACGAGAAAACAAAATATGAGATAAAATAACTGTAAGAGAGGTACAATAAAAAGCAAGACAAAGATAATCCCTAAATGATGGTAAAGATTTATCCCTAAATTACCTTTATGTAGAATGTGTCTAGTCAAAGTTAGGACATAATACATTAGGATGATAAGGAGATCAGAAATGGGAATAGGAAGTCAATAGATAACTGCCTCAAGCCAATACATAATGCTTAAAGCTACAGATTTAGGAACTAAAAATTTAGTTGTGTTATTATATTATTTAGATATGAAAGCAAATAAAGAATTCAATAAAATAGTTTAAAGTATCTGCCTATGAAAGGGGTATAGAGCAGGTCTGCTGTCTTTTATGGCAAGTCTTTTAAAATTATATGACTCTTTAAAAATTGCATAAATTGGTAATTAGTTTCCTATTGAGGTGGTAGCAAATCATCACACATTTTGTAGCTTAAAACAATACAAATTTTTCATCTTAACATCTCTAGAGGTCAGAAGTCCAAAATCCTTATTAATGGACTAAAATTAAAGTGTAAACAGTCCTGAATTTCTTTGGGAGAAAATCTCTCTGACAAGAGTCTGTTTTCTTTTCTTTTCTTTTCTTTTCTCACTGTAATAAGACTTTATTTTTATTTTATTTTATTTATTTATTTGGTTTCCTTATCTAGCTTCTAGGATCCACCTACATTCCATGGTCTCTTCTTCCATCTTCCAAGTGAATCACTACAATATCCCCTTCCATCCCTGTATCCCCTTTAATTCCAATCCTTTCTGTTTCTGTCTTATAAGGACCCTCCTGATGACATTATACCCACTGGATTATCTATCTCAAAACCTTTAACCAAATCACACCTTCAATATCCCTTTTACCATGTTACCATGAAATGGTAACATATGAAATATACAATATGAAATAACAAATACACAGGTTTCAGGGTTTAAAACATGGACATCTTTGGAAGCCATTATTCATCTTAACACAATTGTCCCTAGCTCTCAAAGACTCACATCCACACCATATGCAAAATGAATTCATCCCACGCCAAGGTCATGAAAAGTCTCAACAAGCTGACATAATCAATTCAAGTCTAAAATCTTATCGAAGTCTCATTCACTTGAAAATCTGAAGTTTGGTCACCTACATCAGATATGTTTGAAACTCTGGGTATGAACCATCTTGGTAAAAAATTCCTTTTCATCTGTAGACTTGAGAACCTAGAAAATAAATTACCTGTTCCCAAAATAAAAAGATAGAACAAGCATGGGATTCCAGTTCTAGATACTCTCACTCAAAAGGAAGAAAATGGAAGGATAAAATGAGTCACCAGTCCAAGCAATTCTGAAATCAAGCAAAGTAAGCTCCATTAGTTTTCAAGGTGTTGGGTCCACAGTTCCGGGAATACAGGAGGAACAACAGAAATGACTGCAGGGGCTGCCATCTTCCCGTCCCCTCCCCCACCTTCCTTAACCCTAGACTCTCCCGCCAAAAGGGTGTATGCCCGGGGTCATGTCTTCATAGGTAACCCGATACCTATGCGGGAAACAGGAGTATCAGGAGCCCTCACCCCATACCTTCTGATCACCAAATATGGATGTGAGCCTCCCTGCCTGGGCCTGATAAAAGACCCCCGCCAACTCCCTCCCAGTGTGACTTCCCCCACTCCCCTTTCTGGAGTCGAGGAACCTCGCCCGAAGGTGTTCACCTCCTCCCGGCTCGACTTTCCTGGCTCCCCTTTTCCTGAGCCCTGAAACTTCGCTGGAGATGCCTTTAATAAATCTTGCCTTGCACCCACCTTGCCTGGTGTTGTGTTTACCTCGCCTCTGAAACTTTACATTTGGTGCTGAAACCAGGGAGGAGATTGAGCCCCCACCCCGGTGAGGTGGCTCTCTCCTCTTCCTAGCCGGACCTAGACCTGCCTTTCCAAACATCACTTCGGAAGCCGTGGTGAATTTCCCCCGATTCTGCGCCTCCATCGGGAAAGACCTGCCCTAATCGTGGCCGCCTCAGGGCGGACCCCGCCGGTCACCAGGTGACCTCCGTGTCTCTGAGAGGTTGGGAGATGTCCTAACCTCTACAGCAGTCAACACAGTTTTTCCGCAACCCGGTGGTGGATGAGGGGACGCCTTCCTTCAGCTCTCAGGTTGCCCGGCAAAGAATCATGGGGACCTCCCAATCCAAATTTGACCCTAAAACATATGTGGGGTGGTTTAGGCCAGCTGGCCAATCTTAAATCAGTCCCAATGGCCTCCAAGATTCTCATGGACCTAAATCACCTCAGCAGACACCACGGCAGACAGGGCAAGTTCCCTTTTGTTCAGGATTTCTGAACCGGCGCCCTCGTCTACCCCTCCCCCACCCCACTCCTATCCCAACTCCTGACAAAGTTATTAGCAGTAAATGTGAAACTTCAATCAAAGTTTACTGAAGGACAAATAAGCTCATGTTATTGTTAAAATCTGTTAGCAAAGGAATGACTAAACTGATGGTTGTCTGTCTCAAAGTTTTAATGGATAATTGCTGAGATAGCTTTCAAAGTCTTTGGTAACCTGAAAGTTTAAAGTTTTGCTTGGATGACAAATGGAATTAAATTTGTTGGACATTTAGGTCTTTTCCAAAGAGGATAAAATGCCAAGTCATTGATTACTGAACATAGGTTCGTGCTTTTGACTTCTTACAGCGAAGAAAATAAGAATATTTAAATCTGTTAGTAAGCATGGTTTGTGCTTAACTGATTCATAAATTGGCATCTAAAGAATTCTGTTTTAACTGTTCACAAGTGATTAATAACTGACTAGAGGTTAATAACCAAAGGTGTTTCTAAGAGTACAAAATTCTGCTAACTGTAAAACTGATGGAAATAAAGGAAGCAACTCTGTATGTAGGAAAGTTGTAGAAGGTTTGTGAAGGGAAATCATTCAGGAACCCAGTGAAAACCCAATCATCTTTCTTAACCAACTTACCAAGGTGCTGACTCAATACACTCACCTAGACCCGGCCTCTCCAGCAGTGGCAACTGTTTTAGCTACCCATTTTATTTCTCAGTCAGCTGCTCACATTCAGAAAAAAATTAAAGAAAGTGGAGGAGGGGCCTCAAACTCCCATTTCTGATCTGGTGAAAATGGCATTTAAAGTCTTTAACTCCCGAGAGGAGCAACAGAACTCAAATGCCAAGCCAGACTTCAACAGAAGGTCCAACTGCAGACCCAAGCCCTGGTAGCAGCCCTGAGGCCAGCAGATTCTGAGGTCAACAGAAGGGAGCACCTAACCCTGTCCCTCCGGGGGCCTGTTTCAAGTGCGGAAACGAGGGACACTGGGCCCGTCAATGCCCCAATCCAAAAGCGCCTATTAGGCTGCGCCCTTAATGCTGCATGATGGGTCACTGGAAATCGGACTGCCCCAGCCTCAGGGGATTCCTGGAGTCTCCATGTAGGGGAGACCCTGAGACAATAAGTCCTGCCTTCCAATTTCTCAGATTGGAGGATGACTGACATAGCCCAGACTCGGACACCCCTCTCACCCATGCTGAGCCCAGGGTCATGCTCCAGGTAGCGGGTAAGTCCATTTCCTTTCTGTTGGACACGGCTACCTATTCTGTCCTGCCTTCCTACTCAGGTCCTACTCATCCCTCCCTAGTCGCAGTTATGGGAATTGATGGTACATCCTCCACTCCAAAGGCCACCCCACCCCTTATGTGCAGCCTGGATGGGTTCCCCTTCTCACACTCCTTCCTCATTATCCCTTCCGGCCCTGTTCCCCTACTAGGCAGGGACATCCTCCACAAACTTCAGGCCACCATTCGTCTCCCTCTCTCTCCCTCGACTTCTGCTCTCCTCATCCTCCCTCTACTCCCCTCTGACTCGTCCTCTATCCCAGACTATCTCCCCTCCATAGACCCGCAGGTAGGGACATTTCCAGACCTGTAGTAGCAACCCACCACACCCCAGTCAGGATACGACTCAACACAGTTCCCTATCTTGATCACCCACCGTCAAGGACTCAAGCCCATCATGGACCACCTCTGGCAGCAGGATCTCCTTATCCCCATTAACTCTCCAAGCAACTAGATGTCACCACCCAGGGATGGCAGCCCTGCTTCAGGGCCCTAACGGCAGCTGCTTCTCTTATAAAGGAGGCCCTCAAACTTACCTTAGGACAGTCCTCACTGTCTTCTCCCTGATAGATTTAGTCAGCCACAAATCCTTGGCACAACTCACTCCTTCCCGTTTCCAACTCTACCACCTGCTGTTCATAGAAAACCCCCAGGTCACACTCTCTGTCTCCCCTCGCCTAAATCCCGCCACTCTCTTGCTGACACCTCCATCTACCCCCACTCCTTCCCATTCCTGCTCTCAACTCCTGGAAGAACTCTCTCCCTTCCCTCCAGGACTTTCAGATCGGCCGCTGCCTGACCCCAATCACACTCTGTTCATGGAAGGGAGCTCCCTCATAGTTCCAGATGAACAAGGACACCCGGCCTATGCAGTGGTCACCCTGGACGCTGTCACAGAAGCAGCCCCCTTCCCATCAGGACTACGTCTCAAAAAGCAAAACTCGTGGCTCTTACCAGGGCCCTTTACTCATCTGAGGGCCAATGGGAACAACTCACCAAACTCACTCTTGAAACCCGCCTCTTGGCCAATCCTTCTCCCACTAGCACTCACCCTCACTGCCTGTCAGGACTCAGCCTCTTTGAGCTCCTGTACGGCAGGTCCTTCCTACTCAATCACAACCTGCCTGCCTCTCCTCCACCCCTCCTATCTTATCTGCCCTACCTGACCCTCTTATGAGCCCTCCTAAGGGCTCATGCAGATTCAACTATCCCCGCCCCCGACAACAGCCTGGGTGCAGACTTCCCCAGGCCCTAAATCCTGGGACCAAGTTCTCCTACGAGATCTTCACCCAAAGTCCTTACATCCCAGGTGGACTGGCCCCCTGCTGTTATTCTCACAACTCCCACAGTGGCAAAACTCCTAGGACACCACCTGTGGGTACACATCTCCAATCTAAAACCAGCCCCACCACAGGATGGTTGGACTTCCCAAACCCTGGGGCTCACACGGTTGCGGATTTCCCATACCACTTGTCATCCTCCTCCTTCTACCCCCCCATAGCTGTCCCTCTGGTGACCCTGGGTTCAGGTGGCACTTCTTCCTAGTGGAAACTTGAACCCATAGGGACACGACATGGTCTAGTCAGCTGGTCACCACAGATTGCCAGTGTGGAGGGTGCCTGCCCTAGCTGAAATGGCCGTCCTCTCCATCCCCCTCCCATGACAGAAGAGGGCTGTGTTTCTTCCCCTGGTTATTAGGGTCTCCTTGGCATCTTCCCTAGTGGCCACTGGGCTCGACATTAGGGCCCTAGCCCATTTCATAGACGCTACTCGAGATTTATCTGAACAGCTCTGGACAGCCATGGGGGCCTCAGCAGAGTCCTTGGCATCCCTACAATGGCAGATTACCTCAGTGGCCCAAGTAACCCTCAGAACTGACGAGCCCTAGACCTGGTCACCACAGGCAAGGGAAGAACCTGTTTATTTCTCAATGAAGAATGCTGCTATTATATCAACGAATCCTGTATAGTTGAAACCAATATTGATGCCCTGGCAAAAATCCGTGACTCCCTTCATGGCCAGCATCACCCTGAAATAAACCCCTCTCAATGGTGGCTCTCTTCCTTAACGACCCGGCTCCTTCCGATCCTAAGTCCCCTTATTCTTCTCTGTCCATTAGCACTAACCACCCTCCATGTTCTTCACTTCATTCTGGATCACATTGGAGAGGTTTCCAGGGTCACTGTCAACCAACTCCTCCTGCATCCCTATATCCGCCTACCCACATCTGAAGGACTCTATAACAACGCCCCTTTGCCAGCAGGAGTAGCCAGATAGGAATCGCAGCCTCTATTACACCAAAAAGGTTGGAATGTTGGGTCGGCGGTTCTGGGAATACAGGAGGAACAATAGAAGTGACCGCCGGGGCCGCCATCTTCCCGTCCCCTCCCCCCCTCTTTTAACCCTAAACTCTCCCACCAAAAGGGTGTACACCCAGGTCACGTCTCCCTAGGTAACCCAATACCTATGCAGGAAACAGGAGTATCAGGAGCCCTCGCCCCATACCTTCTGATCACCAGATATTATGGATGTGAGCCTATGCCCTGCCTTGGTCCGATAAAAGACCCCCGCCAACTCCCTTCCAGTGCGACTTCCCCCACTCCCCTTTCTGGAGTCCAGGAGCCTCGAGTGAGGGGGCCCACCTGCTCCCAGCACGACTTTCCTGGCTCCCCTTTTCCCGAGCCCTGAAACTTTGCTGGAGATGCCTTTAATAAATCTTGCCTTGCGCCCACCCTGCCTGGTGTTGTGTTTACCTCGCCTGCAAAACTTTACACAAGGCTTGGAAAAAAATCCTCTGTGGCATAAGTACTGCATTCCAGGACTTCAGCTCTGCCCTCTGAATCTCCCTCCTTTTTCATGTATTTGTAAATGAATAGTATTACCAATCTGTTTCTTGTCTATAGAATTTTGTGAGTCTAAAAGTTTTATTTTATTTTCACCTACCTATGTCTCTTTCAGTACATACATGTACTGAAAATACTCCTAACTATATCTCTTTCAGTACATACGTGTACATACATGTACATGAATATATGTACATACATGACTAAGCTAGTCATGTTTCCACTAATACTCTCAAAAACCTTGTAGTTTTATGTATGTTATGAAATTTGCCCCAATAGATAAGATTCTCCTCAACAGTTACTTCTAAAATAATTCTATCACATTTTTGGTTTCTACTGAGATGGCAAAAGGGATCCATGAGGCACATGACCATGAGGCACATGACCAGTCTCTTCAGGGAGCCCTCCACGTGACAGAATATAGTTACCTTTTGTTCCTTCTTAGGCACCAACAAGGGACTGTCCAGGTATATACCCCTTGCCTCCAGAATACACTTCCCTGATAGTGAATTTTCGTGTCACTTATAATCTGGATAGACTAAGACTTCCCAAATCATCAAGTCCCAATCTGAATAGACTAAGACTTTCCAAATCATCAAGTCCTATTTCTATTTTGCATTTTTGTTTTATAATTCTTCCCTTAATTTCTCTCTCTCTCTCTCTCTTTGTATTTTACTATATAAGCAAAAAGAATAAACCAGGCATGCCTTGAACATTTTGGCTAGAAACATTTTCAGATAAATATCCAATTTTATGGCTTACAATGTTTTCTATATAACTGTTTTCTATTTTCTATATAACTTTTCCTAATAACATATTCTTCATTTCCTTCTGAGCCCTCACTATTAGAACTCTTAATGTCCCTATTTCTAGCAGTTTGGATATGATGATTTAAGTATTCTCTAAGACAATATAGTTTTGTTTTGTTTTGACCATACTTCTCATTTCTCTATGTACTTACTCATTAGCAGAGTCCTTAACATCCATATATCTAATAGTCTATTCACGACAATGTAGGCTTTTTTTATTATTGTCCTCAAAATTCTTCCAGCTTCTACCCATTACCTTACTACAAAGCCAGTTCCATATTTGTTCATATTTTTTATAGCAAGATCATACTTTCAGGCAAAAAAAAATGTTTTTTGTATTTGTTTCCTTGCTGCTATAACAAATCACCACAAATGTAGTGGTTTTAAACAATACAAATTTATCATTTCACAATTCTGTAGGTCAGAAGTCCAAAATCAGCCTTATGCTCAAGGTGTGGGCAAAGCTGGGAATTTCTAGAGGCCATAGAGGATAATCTGTTCTTTGTATCTTCCAGCTTCTCAAGACAGATGTCACTCCATGGCTTGGGGCCACAATGCTTGAATCTCTGCTTCTATTACCACATTACCTTCTCTCTCTACCTTCTGAATCTCCTGTCTTTTTTTTTTTTTTTTTCCTTTTTAAATAAGGAATCTTGTGATGTCACTGGGCCCACCCAGATGATCTAGCATAATCTCTCCTATTTAGTCATCTGAATGCATATTTAATCACTGCTACAAAATACCTCTATAGGGGCAGCTAGATTATTTTTTTTGAAAGATTTTATTTATTTATTAGAGAGAGAGAGAGAGAGAGAGAGCATGAGCATGAGTGGGGGCAGGGAGGGGACAAAGGGAAAGTTGACTCTCTACTGAGCAGGGAGCCCAGTGATTCAGGGTTCCATCCCAGGATCCCAGGATTATGACCTGAGCCAAAGGGAGTTGCTTAACAGACTGAGCCACCCAGGCACCCCAACTAGATTATTTTTTGAGTGAATAACTAGGAAATATTGTCTATTCAAGTTGATACATTAAATTGACTATCCTCAGTAGAATTTTCATAAACTAAATTTTAAAAGAATAGGGTTAATTATAATAGTAAAGTGGTAGTTAATTAAATTACACTGATTTGCTTAACATACCATACATTGCTGATGAGATAATATATGCCAGAAAGGACAAATAATTCAGCATGGAAAGAAAGATGTGACTGAGTAAACATTGCCTCTGTATGGTACATTTGACCAAAATACAGAATTACAAATTTAATCAGGCTTATGTCATGTCATTTATAATATGCTTAAATTTATCAAATAATTTTCAATTATGACAAGTTTTAATGAAATATAATTTTATTGCCTGAAAAGGCATTTAAAAATTAGGTAAGTGTGAAGTCAGTAGTCAGCTCTGATTATAGGTTGTCACCTCAATGTCTCTATCTCTAAAATAAATTGGCCTTTTTGACTTAAAACAAATAAAAATACAGAGAAGCTATTTTCCTTTTTAAGTCAAATGGTAAGAAATGACACTAGCAAATGTAGAATGAATACAATAAACCTAAATAGTCTTTGATTAGAAAAGTTTATGACACTTAAAAGTAATGCTTTTAAGTAAGTTATCAGTAAGTTCATGTTTTCACATGAACCCTAGCAGGTGCTCTTTGGAATGTTTCTTGGTGGAAGTTATTCTAAGGTTCATAAATTTGAACATATTTCTTAATCTAGTATAGCCAACTTATTTTAGGTAAATGAGTAGGTGTGTAATTTACCTCTCATTGCAGGTAATCATATCATAATTAAGCTTTAGGTAAAATACACAAGAATACAATGTGTATTTCTCTTGCTACTAGTAAGAAAAATACCTCCAATCTACTGTTATCAAAAACAAGTTTTTTAGGGGCACCTGGGTAGCTCAGTGGGTTAAGCCTCTGCCTTCTGCTCAGGTCATGATCTCAGGTTCCTAGAATCGAGGCCCACATTGGGCTCTGTGCTCAGCGGGAAGCCTGCTTCCCCCTCTCTGTCTGCCTCTCTGCCTACTTGTGATTTTTCTTTCTGTTGTGATGTTTCTCTCTGCAACAAATAAATAAAATCTTAAAAAAACAAACCAAAACAACAAAACGAGTGTTTTAAAAATGAGAAGCACTTCTTAGATAATCCTACTGTCAAAATCTGACCACTGATTTTGAAAGATTTACTTTAAAAGGTTTTAAAAGTTTATTTTTAAACTCTATGATTTAGGAGACTTTTAAAAGTCATTCGCTTAATTCTTAATTATCGTTTACAATGGGCCATTGAACAAGGGGAGAATTAGGGATATCAACCCCCTGCAGAGTCAAAAATCTGCATATAACTTTTGACTCCCCAAAAACTTAAATACTAATAGCCTTCTATTGACGAAAAGCCTTATCAAAATTATAAGCAATTGATTAACATTTTTATATGTTCTATATATTATATTCTGGTATTCTTGCAATAAAGATACTAGAGCAAAATATTATAAAAGAAATCAAAAGGAAGAGAAAGTACATTTATAATACTGCATTTATTTTAAAAATTCTATGTATAAGTCAATCTGTGCAGTTCTTACCCATGTTGTTCAAGCATCAACTGTGTTGTTTTCCAACAGACTCTTCCACCAGATTGCAAGGTATGCATGGACACAGAAGTGGACATTTTGACCCTTACTGCCCCAAATGTAAATTTGCTGTTTTCATTACAATTTTGGCTTTTTGAAATTAAATAGGTATCATTTCAGATTGAGAAAAGTGAAGAAATTTAGTCTGATGTATACAAGATTTGAATTAAAAAATAGTTTTAGTTAAAACTTCTTTTTTTTTTTTTTAAAGAGAAATTGAGGTGGGGGGAGAAAGAGCATCAGCATGGGGAGAGGCAGAGGGAGGGGGACAAGCAGACTCCCCAGTGAGCAGGGAGCCAGACATGGGGTTTAATCCCAGGACCCTGAGATCAATCACAACCTGAGCTGAAGTCAGACATTTAATAGACTGAGCCATCCAGGTGCCCCTAGTTAATACTCTTTTTTAAAAAGCAGGTAATTTTTATTTATCTAACTTATGGTCCCAAAGAGCCATAAGTTAGATAATGGCTAACTTATGGACATTTCCTCTTTGCTCACATAGATTGCTTTTCATGTACTAATTTTTTTTATTTATTTATTATCTTATAGGACATTTATTTATTACCTTATAGGACATTCCTCTTTGCTCACATAGATTGCTTTTCACATAGATTTTGAAATCTATGTAAATCTATTGTGATATCTATTTCACATAGATATGCTCACATAGATTGCTTTTTTTTGTATAACACTATGCACCAAACACTATCCCAAACAGTAGGCTTACAACAAACAATAGTTTAACTTGCTTTTTTTTTTTCCAAAACATGTTTTTAACTCAAAATATCAATACACCAAAAACAAATGGACCATCATTGCAATTCATTTGTGTGAATACCAAACAGTCATAGGTACAACAAACACTGCCACTACTTAGGGAAGAAACATAGCCTTGTAGAGATCCAGCAAAGATGTTTTTTTTTTTTTTTAAAAAAAAGTGTAGTCTGAGAACTAAACAAACCAGGTGAAACAGATAACAGAGTGTCATGGGAGAAATGGGTTGTCAGAAGTAAAGAGTGGTCAACAATTTCAAATGAAATGAGTTCACTGGCTTTGTCAAGCAGCAGGTCATCAATGGTGTCTGATATCAGAGTTATGAGGAAGTGCATGGCAGTCAGCAACAGTTAAAGCAGTGAAGAGGATGAGTCAGTGGGTACAGATTACTCATTTAAAAAAATATATATAGTGAAATGAAAGGAAGAGAGAGGGTAGTGGAAAACAGGGAAGGAGACAGGTTTGTTTATGGTTTTATTTTTAGTGTGAAGGAAAACTGAGTGTGAATTTTGGTTTAAGAATAGAACTACTGGGCAGAGAGAAATGAAACAAGTAGAAGAGTGGGAAATTGTGGGGACAAGGGGGCAATGGGTTCAGACAGCATAGGTATAAGGCTTACATTTGAAAGACCAACTTCTACAATTAAAAAGTAGAAAATGAAAAATGGGCAAATAATAAAGTGAATAATAAAGATAATAATAACCATTATTTGGAAAACATACATATTTATGTACACTCATATACACACAAACAGTTCAAAGTACTTGCTACGTTGTTGCAGATACCACTATAATCCTTATTTTGCAGTGACAATTACTAAGAAGCAGAGCCATGATCTGAACTCAAGGAATCATTTGAGAGTCCAGATCCTTACTTACCACATTTGGATGAACCTGACCAAATCATTAAGTGGAAATGAGGGAAATTGAGGAAATTTACCCCTCTACTTTTGCTTATAAGATAAAGATAAAAGACATTTACAGAGAATGGTGGAGACGGGAATGGAAGGAGTTTTAAGATGATGTGAAGAAAACTTTGGTATTGTGTAGGTATGTGTGTTTCCGTGTGTGTTTGCTCATAAAACATCAGTCCTTTGGAATGGGAAACTAATAAAATTTTGTGGAATTTTAATAGGTATTTATCAGAAAGATTAGTGTTACTAAATTCCTTATTTAGGTTGTAGTGTTCACTTCTTGCCAATGAGGCTTTCAAAATAATCATAGGTCTTAATGCTTTTAAAACCTCATAATACATTAACACTTGAGACTGGACACTATGTTCAATTTTTATTTTCCCTTAAGGAAGCAAAAGGAAATATTCTACATATAACTAGCTCTAACTCAACCTACGTATTTTCCCCCTAAAAAAATCTACTGGTTATTCAGTTGTACCCACCTTTGAATATTCTTTTAGTTTTTCAGAACTGCCATAACATAACATCATAGACTGGGTGGCTTAAACAACAGAAATTTATTTTCTCATGGTTCTAGAGGCTAGAAGTTCAAGATTACAGTGTCAGCAGGTTTGGGTTTTTCCTAAGGCCTCTCTCCTTGGTTTGAAAATGGTTGAATTCTCACTGCATTCTCCCATGGTTGTTCCTCAGATGGTGTAGGTGTCTATGTCCTAATCTCCCCTTGTAAGAATAAGTCATACTGGATTAGGGCCCACCCATATGATCTTATTTTACCTCAGTTACCTCTTTACATAGAGTCTAAAATATGGTTGCATTTTGAGGTACTGGAGGCTAAGTTTTCAAACTATGAATTGAAGGGTGGTGGGGATATAACAAACATCATTAAAAGAATCTTAAAGTTTTGTTCATCAGTTTGGTAAGAACCTGAGTAGAGTTACTTAAAGAACACGTTTGGGGCTATCATTTTCTTCAGCATCTTCAGCATTTTAGAATAAAAATGAACTAATAATGATGAGATTTGATGCACTGATATTCATTTTTCTTTACTAATAAGAGAATAAAGTTAAAAGTAATTAGCACATTTAGTGTTTTGGGAATAAAGGGGGAAAAAATTAAGTCAGCAACCCTTCCACGTTGTGAATTTGTCAAAGCAGCACTAAACTTTCTCCAGGGGTTGCTTCAGACTGAGTTAAGAGTTAAGATTCACTTTACAATCAAAGATTCACCCTTACAATTAAAAAAAAAAATACAAACAAAAACAAAAACAACTGCTGGTTCTTGACAGGAATAGTTTGAACCAGGCACTGTGTGGTAAGCACTCTATTGTTATTGTTTTCATGAATCCTCATACAAACTGCTAGGTGAGGCTAATATTTTCCCTAATTTTCAGTTAAGGTTTAAACTGACTATATTATAATGGCAGACAGAATCTGGACTTGAATCCAAGTCTCACTTATTTGAAAGCCCATGATTTTTTTTTTTCTTTTTAAAGATATTTTATTTATTTATTTGAGAGAGAGAGAGAGCGCGCAAGCTTGTGCATGAAGTGGGGGGAGGGGCAGAGGTAGAGGGTGAGGGACAAGCAGACTCCCCACTGAGTGTGGAGCCAGACCCAGGGCTGATCCCAGGACCCTAAAATCATGACCTGAGCTGAAGTCAGACACTTAACCGACTGAGCCACCCATGTGTCCTGAAAGTTCATGCTTTTAATCTTAACAGAATAATACCTTACCAAGTATCTTTAGGTGTCAGTGAACAAAATGGTTATGAAAACTGAATAATATGACCCCATGTCTGGATCACCAAAATGAATAAGACAAATCTCTAAAAACCTAAACCTGATTTTGTGATTTCAATGAGTAAGGAAATATTTAAAGATCATATTTGAACCTTTAAATATGATTTGCACTCTTTAACAGAAAATATTAAAATTCCCACAGTCATACAAATGCCACTATTGCTTTTATGGAACTTAAATGGCAGCACTGCATGAAATGGTTTGCTGCATTAAATACATGTGTAAAGCTAAGCTACCTGGGGCATAGGTCATGAGAAAATATGACCCCACAAAATCGCTCTATCAACATTCCAGCATTCTTCATCAAAATGTTACCTTGTTCATGATGGTTACTAAAGAGAAGATACATTTTGTTTATGGCTTATGCTTCAATGCCAACAATTTTTGCCAGGATTATTATATATAATTTGTATTATTTCTGATTTTCCAAATGAAGAGTGCTGAAGAAACACAGAATTACATGTTCCCATAAAATACTTAGCATATATTAAATGCGTAATAAATGTCTTTGGAACAAATGAAATAAAATTAAAGCAAAAGATAAAATTAATAATTAAACATCATCTATTAAGTTATTCACACCTAAATTCAAAAGAGTAACAGCTCATGTTAATAAAGGGTATTTCATGTCAGTGAAATAAAACTCTCTAGTATTTTCTGTGAAGAAATAAATATGATTTTCATGGATTTCTAAAACTGATGTAAAGCCCTTGTGGTAAAGAGTAGAGTGTAAGCAAAAAAAAAAAATCTATTACTTATGAAATGATAGAACCTTTAATATTTCATTTCAAATGAGACTAAGCAGACTCTGTTCTTGGTAGGCACTAAAAGAATATTTGACAAATTGAATTAAATAAGGCAAGAATAAAAATGATAATTTAACATTATAGGCTATAGGGAGGTGGTAATTTCAGATTGCAATATTATCTTGTGCAAAAGTATTATACTACTTGACAACTAACTGTGATTCAGTCTCAGTTGAAGATAAGAAAATAT
This sequence comes from Neogale vison, assembly GCF_020171115.1. Classification (NCBI taxonomy): domain Eukaryota; kingdom Metazoa; phylum Chordata; class Mammalia; order Carnivora; family Mustelidae; genus Neogale; species Neogale vison. The sequence goes on along the minus strand of NC_058093.1, from coordinate 90,521,729 downwards.
TAAGTTTAGGCAAAGCTCATCTTTTGTTAGGATGGTTCAAATCCGGACACCAAATTCATTTCTAGCTTTACTACCAAACTAATCACTTTTGCAGGGACCTCAATAATAAAGAAAAAAGGAGAACTTACTGTATACTCACCAAGTAAGGTAAACAGTTGTATAGATTCAATTCATGCGCTATGTCCGAGAAATGTTTTACAAAAGGAAAATAAGAATGGCACAGGTGGACATAACTGTAAGCCATATTAAGCTACTTTTACTTTAAGAAACCATCTGTCTGGGCACCTGGGTGGCTCAGTGGTTAAGCCTCTGCCTTCAGCTCAGGTCATGATCTCGGGGTCCTGGGATCGAGTCCCGCATCAGGCTTCCTGCTCAGCGGGGAGCCTGCTTCCCCCTCTCTCTCTGCCTGCCCCTCTGCCTACTTGTGATCTCTGTCTGTCAAATAAATAAATAAAATCTTTAAAAAAAAAAAGAAAGAAACCATCTGTCACTGGATGATTTTAAAGTAAGATACATGTTTGTTGTCTTAATATTATTCTCATAAAATATTAATAACCTGATGCACAAGCAAAAGTCATTGATTTACCTTTATGGTTACTGGTCAGAGTTATAATGCAACAAAACTGTCAATATAGACCATCTACTCCACAAAGTCCCTTTTATCATTCTAACTGGCAGATATTTCATTTTACTCTGAGTGCCCATAAACATTCTGTTTAGACTTGTACCACTCTTGTTTCATATTAACTTGTTATTTCTACTGATAAAATTTACCCTACCTTGTTAATTCTATGAGAGTAAGAATCTTGATTTTCAGAGAGCATGACTCCTTTCCTTGGTGAATATTCACTGATTGCTTACTAAGTCCCAGCACTCTATAGCCAGTGTCAGAATGCCCCAAAAGGCATTTGCAGTAACAGTCAACACAGTGTCCTGATGGCCTACAGGAGTCTGGAGTAGAGATACACTCCCATGCAAGGTACAGTGTTTGCTCTAATACAACAGAGGAGCTATTTTAATAAAAAGAAAATAATAGTATTATAACGAGGTCAGTTGCATATTGTGGAAACTGTGAAAGACATGCTTATATCTAGACTAAGATGACCGTGTGTGTGTGTGTGTGTGTGTGTGTGTGTATCATGTGGGTATTGAGGAAAAGTTAAACTGAAAAATAAATGTGAATACAAGTTAGCCACGTGAAAAATAGGTAAGGAAATAGAACATTCAAATGTATCTAGCAGAGTTGACAATTAGCAAATTGAATAGAATGGTTTAATTTGGATATACATTTCAGAAAATAAAGATTTATCCTCCCTTATCTCTGAGTCTGTGTAGTTCATATGAAATTATATAATATGAAATTATATGGAAAGAAAACCCTGCCTAATAGTATGTAGAAAACTTTTGCATTGCTTCATACTTCCCATAGCTTAAATAATCCATTTGGCATTAATACCGCTTCAGAATAACAGACTGTGCTATATAATGTGCTAATATAGATATCAATCTGAAATTTTGTTACTTTCCAATTTGCTCCCATGCACTGTGAGTAAATTTAAAAATGGCAGTGCAGGTAAATCACAGGGTGAAGAAAATGTTATAGAATTAACAAAATAAGTTTTAAATAGGTGTCTAATGTTATGTGAGAGGTATTTAATCAATTATCAAATTCAACTTCTTTGTAAAAATACACGGTTCCTGCCATCCTGGTAAAAAATTACTTGAGAAATTATGCTTCTTTTTTTTTTTTATTAATTCTGAAACAAATGTTCATTTTCTCACTGAACTCTGTTCTCTACTTAACACTGGCAGAGTAGGAAGGTTATTGTAGATGTCTTTCAAATGTGGATTAAATTAATCTCATTTTTCCTTATTATCCATAAAACTAATAGGTACAACAGGCACTTTTACAGATACCAGCTGTTCCAGACTTAAGTACCCCTGTCCTCCCAAGCATGCAGGTCACTATCAGATGATCTGCCTTGTCAATTCTGACCCCATGCCTAGTCCATTCAAATCCCAGGGTTTTGTGAATATAGCAAAAACATAGAACTTGACACTCCACAAAGGTTTTGCCATTTCAGACTTTCATGGATTAATTATAGATTCTGTTCTCAGCAGTCACTTTACACATATAGGTTTCTAAGCAACATTATCCTGCAGGTTCAAAATGGAAAAGAGAACAGGAACTTATGAAAATATGCTTTACTATATAATACAGGCATTCTTGTATATCTGATGCATATTTATATTTACCAACATTCTTCTTATTTTTTTTTTTTTCAGGTTTGATTAGTCTTGGCACTCCACCAAACAGAGTTACCAGCAGCCTCAAGTTGCCAAGGGTGGAAAACAGAGAAGTATTTAAATCTTTGGAAAATCAAACGCTTCTAACAATAGAAATTCATTCTTTCATCTTGAATATATCACTTCCTATTGGTTTTGGTTTTTTCATCTCCACCCCCAAAAGTAGTACTTTTGCTACTCACATAAGTATACTCTATAGCACAAGTACCTTCTGTCACATAATTCTAAGAATTCTGACAAGGTTGAGAACATACAACAGTCAAGTGTATAAAGCCCAATAAACGACACAAGGTATTGGAAGAACTATGGAGCCCGACATCCTTTTCACCCACGGAGGTCCCTCTCCTCAGGGACCTTCTACTTTCTTCATTCATAGTATTTGAGACTTTGAAGGGAGAAATTTCTGTTCTTTGAAATCTTTGTATACTATCATGGCCATTCTGCATGCTGGCTAGATTCCACTAATTTATTATAGAATGAAGCTTTAAAAAAAATGAATCAGTTAAGGAGAATGAAGGCAAACACTCTTAATGGTTTATGCTAATTGAGTGCTGACTAAATACTAGGTGCTGTTCTAACCAACATGTATTAACTCACTGAATTTCATTAACCCTCTGAGACCGATACTAACATTATCCTTATTTCTAAAAGAGAAAACTGAGGCATGAAGAGACAAATAATTATACAAAGACACAGCTTGTAAGTGGTAAAAAGCAAGGAAGGGGCTAGGCTGGATCCAGCTAGATGTTCTGGCTCTAGAACCTCTGCTTTTAACCAATATTCTATGCAGCCTCTTTTACTTTCTCATCAAAACTGCAGTTTCCAGTCTCCCTCCCCCTGCTAATCAGAATCCAACCAAGCAAGCAATTGAGGCCAAAGAATCCCTTTTATTCTGCAAATGAAGCTTTAAGACAAATCCTAACAACCTAATTATACAACTAACATAACTAATTCCTAAGAAGGCTAGTTATTTTTATTATCTACCAAGCAATTATAGATTATAAGGGGTATAGAGATTATATGCAATAGACTCTTCCTAGGGAACTTGAAATTTTGAGGGGGAGGTGAATCCTATAAACAAAAATGAAACAAAGGAAAGGCATAGGGTAAAAACTAAGTAGATGATAAGGATATGAAGGACACATGACAAGTCCTAAATGTTTTTCAAAGGAAGGAGACCACTATGGGCTGCAGTTCTAGGGGGAAAAAAAATCCGAAAGCCTTAATTGCATTCAGGGATTGAGTTGAATTATAAAGATCTCCTAAAATAGAGACCATTTGAAAGTCTATAAAATCTCTCTCATTCTAATTTAACAACATGAGTAAAGATGCAGGGTTTGAAGAAAGAATAAGGAAAAAATATAACAAGATGAAACCAGAGAGGGAGACAAACCACAGGAGATTTTTCATCATAGGAAAAAAAACTGAAGATTGCCGGAGGGGAGTGAGTGGTGGGATGGGGCAACTGGGTGAAGGACATTAAGGGATGTGATGTAATGAGCACTGGGTATTATATAAGACTGATGAATCACTGACCTCTACCTCTGAAACCAATAACACATTATATGTTAATAAAGAAAATAGTTAAAGTGATCAATTGCATGTTATGTGAATTCTGCCATAATAAAAACCAGTACATCACCAAAAATATTTTTAAAAAGAATATGATATGTTCATGAGACAAAAATGGTATGAGCAAAACAGGAGCAAAGGGCAAATTTGACATAGAAGAGAAATTTCTGGTGAGATGGATCATGTAGGTTAAGGTGATACCTGGAGGGGCACCTGGGTGGCTCAGTGGGTTAAAGCCTCTGTCTTCAGCTCAGGTCATGGTCTCAGGGTCCTGGGATCTAGCCCCGCATCTGGCTCTCTGCTCAGCAGGGAGCCCGCTTCCTCCTTTCTCTCTGCCTGCCTCTCTGCCTACTTGTGATCTCTGTCTGTCAAATAAATAAAATCTTTAAAAAAAAAAAAAAGATAATACCTGGAGAGGAGGTAATGGATTACACTTTGTGATGCAGAAAACAGGGAGTTAATATTTTAAGGAGGACCACAATGAAAGCACTGTTGTCTATGATATGCAGAAATTCCTAGAAAATCAAGGCAGAAAAAGAGAAAGCAAGTAGAAGACCATCAATATTCAGTAATGAAAGAACAAAAAGATGGTCCATAATAGTGACAGTGGATAAGAAAAAATATTTGGTGAATAAATAGCTCAGGGGTACAGGAACAGAGGGAGTTAATAATTATGAGGTTTGATTCTAATTGGTTATAAAAAATGTAATAATTTTACTAACAAGAGAAATAGGAGAGGTTCTAATTTTTAGGTAGGAAAATGACATTGGCATGTTAAATTATGAGTTGACATCAAGAATATTAAAGGGAATTTTCAGTAAATGTCTAGAGATTTCACACTTTCCACTAGTGAGGAAATAAATCAGGAAATCTGGACTTGGGGTAATATTAAATAATGAATGTCTCAATATGAATCATCACAATCATTGAACTCCCTAAAAAGGAAAATATGCCCATTAGTGGGAAGAAAGTTTTTTCAGGAGTTGCTCTTCTACAGTCAGAAACAGAAAACATAGGGAACGGCATTTGATCGTTGAAGAAAGTGATAGGGACACCATTACATGGCTTATCTCTTGGTCCAGATTTGGGGAAAAAAGAAAATGGGTGTGGTTAGTGGTTAGAGAACTAATGGAAGAGTGAAATGGAAAGTGTACAATAAATATAATGCAGGTAAAGACAGAAAAGCAGGCTCACAGATACGTTAGAATAGGCCGGATGCAGTGTAATCAGATTGTATTGAGAGAGAAGAAACACTAAATCCCAGAAGCCATCAGACCCAGGCTATCGTCAAGCTACAACAGAAAGTGAAAACAGAGAACAAGAGTCAAGAATGTTATCAAAATGTGTATATTGCTTTAGGTAGCATAGACATTTTCACAATATTTATTCTTCCAATCCAGGAGCATCTTTTTCAAAGAAATGGAACAAATAATTTTAAAATTTATATGGAACCAGAAAAGACCTCGAATAGCCAAAGGGATATTGAAAAAGAAAGCCAAAGTTGGTGGCATCACAATTCCAGACTTCAAGCTTTATTACAAAGCTGTCATCATCAAGACAGCATGGTACTGGCACAAGAACAGACACATAGACCAATGGAACAGAATAGAGAGCCCAGAAATAGACCCTCAACTCTATGGTCAACTAATCTTCGACAAAGCAGGAAAGAATGTCCAATGGAAAAAAGACAGCCTCTTTAATAAATGGTGTTGGGAAAATTGGACAGCCACGTGCAGAAAAATGAAATTGGACCATTTCCTTACACCACACACAAAAATAGATTCAAAATGGATTAAGGACCTCAATGTGAGAAAGGAATCCATCAAAATCCTTGAGGAGAACACAGGCAGCAACCTCTTCAACCTCAGCCGCAGCAACATCTTCCTAGGAACATCGCCAAAGGCAAGGGAAGCAAGGGCAAAAATGAACTTTTGGGATTTCATCAAAATCAAAAGCTTTTGCACAGCAAAGGAAACAGTTAACAAAACCAAAAGACAACTGACAGAATGGGAGAAGATATTTGCAAATGACATATCAGATAAAGGACTAGTGTCCAAAATCTATAAAGAACTTAACAAACTCAACACCCAAAGAACAAATAATCCAATCAAGAAATGGGCAGAGGACATGAACAGACATTTCTGCAAAGAAGACATCCAGATGGCCAACAGACACATGAAAAAGTGCTCCATATCACTCGGCATCAGGGAAATACAAATCAAAACCACAATGAGATATCACCTCACACCAGTCAGAATGGCTAAAATCAACAAGTCAGGAAATGACAGATGCTGGCGAGGATGCGGAGAAAGGGGAACCCTCCTACACTGTTGGTGGGAATGCAAGCTGGTGCAACCCCTCTGGAAAACAGCATGGAGGTTCCTCAAAATGTTGAAAATAGAATTGCCCTATGACCCAGCAATTGCACTACTGGGAATTTACCCTAAAGATACAAACGTAGTGATCCAAAGGGGCACATGCACCCGAATTTTTATAGCAGCAATGTCGACAATAGCCAAACTATGGAAAGAACCTAGATGTCCATCAACAGATGAATGGATCAAGAAGATGTGGTATATATACACAATGGAATACTATGCAGCCATCAAAAGAAATGAAATCTTGCCATTTGCGACCACATGGATGGAACTAGAGCGTATCATGCTTAGCGAAATAAGTCAAGCGGAGAAAGACAACTATCATATGATCTCCCTGATATGAGGGAGTGGTGATGCAACATGGGGGCTTAAGTGGGTAGGAGAAGAATCCATGAAACAAGATGGGATAGGGAGGGAGACAAACCATAAGTGACTCTTAATCTCACGAAACAAACTGTGGGTTGCTGGGGGAGGGGGGTTGGGAGAAGGGGGGTAGGGTTATGGACATTGGGGAGGGTATGTGCTTTAGGGTAAATTGGAAGGGGAGATGAACCATGAGAGACTATGGACTCTGAAAAACAATCTGAGGGGTTTGAAGTGGTGGGGGGGTGGGAGGTTGGGGTACCAGGTGGTGGGTATTATAGAGGGCACGGCTTGCATGGAGCACTGGGTATGGTGAAAAAATAATGAATACTGTTTTTCTGAAAATAAATAAATTGGAAAAAAAAAAAAAGAATGTTATAAAAAATTATGGAAAGATTGTTAAGTGTGCTAAGGCATCAGTAAAAATGCTGTGGTTGTCAAGAAACACTGTCTAAGTGGAAAGCAAAAGAAGAAAGACAATCGGGTGTAAATTACTTATGGAAATGGAAAGGAACCATGGTACGTGGTTGGAGGAGAGCATTGTTTAACACTTAGCTTTATCAACGTGTCAGTAAAACATAGAACTACACATTGAAAATTCTACTTGGTAGAAATCCTAAAAAGTTAATGAGGTTTGCAACAGCATGATGCATTTGAATATGACATGATGTTTGATTGAGTCTTCTATTCTGCAAGAGTGATAATCTAAGCCATACACTATGTTATTGTAGGTGTTGCAAATAAGGCTAAGTACAAAAAATTGTGCTAATTATGTATTTTACTTATGTCATTTTTAAAGTTACATAATTAAAATTCAATTAAGAAAAAAATCTGTTCATGAATTTCTTCTCTAAGAAACAGATTCACGTAATGGTTTGTTTTAGCATAACTTCTTATAACATTCTCTCTCAAAACATTTTTAACCAGATATGCTATACTAAAAAGCTGAGAATAGCAAGTTGAATATGCACCTAATAGTTGATTTCTGGCAAACTTTGCTTATTTTTGTATTATAAGCCAAAAAAAAAAAAAACCCACAAAAACAGAGTACATTTTAATGGGCACATGGAATAGAAATGTCTTCCCTTTCAAACAATTACTTCACTCCTACAAGTTATAACCATCTTTGAAGAGGAACCCTGGATTCACTTGTCCCCTTGCCTATTTCTGCAGGTACTCTACTGCTTTCCTAGGAATTTTGAATTCATCATCACCCCCTCAAAGACTTATTCATAAATCACAGTACATTGATTTCATTTGCTGAATTCATGACATAAATCTCTCAAAAGGAAAAAAAAAGTTTTAATATGTATACTTTCTTTTACTGCTTCCTATAAAAAAGTCTCTTCTAACACTATGTCACAGATTTTTTCCCCCTTAGTTACCATTTACAACTTTCTCATTCAAGTCAAAAATACAAAAAGAATAAAGTTTTCAGTCACATTGCTTACACAGAGATGTGGGGCAATTAAAGTGGCTTAATAGCAACTAGTCACAAGGGACTTGTAAGAAAAATTCAGCATTATTTGAGCTAAATCTAAAAAACTATATACTCTTGAAGTTGACAGAATCAATTCAATATCATTAAATCTACTAACCCATGGTTTTATTATATCTTTTCCCCACTAGATAATCTTTTTCTGTTTCATTTTATTTCTTTACCACCAAATACAGATTGATTTCTAGTTCATGTATAAAGCCTTATATTATTGTCATAGTCTATTATTGGTTGTCAGAAACACTATGTAACAAATAAAACAAAAAATAGTTTTAAAAAGCCAAGCCAAATTTCACTGTATCAATTAGGAGCTTCTAGAGATAGGCTAATGATCGCTTACATACTGTGTTGATTATAGAAGTCGCAAATTCTCCCCTTGGTTTATGTGTGCAGCCCCTTAGTAGTTCAACCCATCAGTAGGAGTCTATTCCTCCATTCCCTGAATCTGGATTTGGCCATGTGATTTTCCTTAACCAGTAATACATTAGTACATATGGCTTATAAAATGTTTGCCTATTCTCAATTCTGAGAACCATGTGACCATCCCAAACTAGTCTGTTGAATGAAAGACTCATGGTCAGTAACCCAGAATACAGCATGCCAACTGCCAGACACATGATGGAGGCCATCCTAGATCATCCAGCTGCCATCTGATCCGAAGCTGGCCAGAGATCTGAAGAACTGACACGGACCAGAAGAACCACCAGCTAACCCATAGAAGAGTGGGATAAATAAGCGGTTATAGTTTTAAGACACTGAATTCTGGGATGGTTTGCTACGCAATCAAAACTAGTTGATATGCACCAATCTCTCAACTCCTAAACTAAGGGTTAAAAAAGAAATACATGTAATTACATTTAAACTGATGTATCAAAGAGAAATAATTCTGATCAGGGATTATTAGCCTCTCTACTAATAATCTATATCTACTCCTATATCTAATAATCTAATAATCTCTCTACTCCCACCCTCACACACCTGCTAAGACTTAACTTGGTAGTGATCCAATACCAGGATGTTGATTCACATGTGAATGACTATCCATTTCTGAGGTCTACCTAGTATCTTTGTGGGTGCTCCATGCTATGGTAGATGCATTAGCTTGACAGTGTCTTCTCATTCCTTTCCTCCATTCCTAATCAGACTCATAAACTATAACAACTTTAGAGGCCACCATAGGTTTCAAAGTTCAAGTTTAACAATAAGCAAAGGCCCCAATTCTCTGCCACATTGACATTATCCAGCAGTTTCTGATTCTGCAAACAGAATCCTTGTCAGACCATCTAATGTGATCTACTAGGGCAGTTCCCTGAGCCTGAGTACCTTCGCAGGAAACTTTTCAGCCTCCTGTCTTAAGACTAATTCTCAACATAAAAAAGTTAGTACTTGACCACATCGTCTTCTACTCTCTATTACTGTCAGCTATTCTGACACATTCATGAGAAAGTGCGAAGCTCTGAATCTATGAGGAAATGCGAAGCTCTGAATCTATGAGTAATCCTAATACTGATCACTCAACATTCCTGAGTTCTCCATGTCAGTTTTGCCTCCAAGACCTGAATTACACCTCATATTGACTCTACAGAACTTCAGTAGAATGTTCTACAGATGACTCAGAATTCTTTATATTTTCTTTCTCTAACATACTGTTCCTCATGAATTTTTCTGCTCCTCATATTGTGTGACTTCTACCTGTGGTTTCAATATCTCTTGTTCAGGTATGTTAGTGCCGTGGAGGGATCTGGTCTTGATCGGTATTATATGGTAAGGGACTTTAGGACAATCATGCCTATGAAGGGGATCAGAATATACCACCCCAAAATAAGCTACTGTGACATAAGGATTATTGTAAACTGTAATAGTAGATGCAGAAAATCCTCTCTACCCTGTCCCTATCTACTTAACAATAGGACATACATTTTCTTTGTGAAGTTGTCCCCTCTCTGATCGGGAGAGAAGAGCAATCATTATCACTGGAGTTGGAGATAGCACTAAAATGTGTCTACATAAGCAACATCTTACTGAACAACGATTATCTTCCATTAGTTTTCCCATGTACCTCTCTCCACACAATTTACCTCCTCTAGAAACCCAAACTCTTTTTTGTTTCTTTTTATTTTTGTTTAGCTAGTTCTCTGCAGTTGATCATCCTCTGTTAAAATGGTCTATCACTTCTTTTCTATGAAGGTCTCCATATACAGAAAAAAATTAACATTAAACTTTTTGTGAGCTTTTTCTGATTAGCTCTTCTATCAGTTTAATTCATATTTCATTAACCCAAACCCAAAAGGCTATAGGAAAAATTATTTCCTCCCCAACTTGACACAGGCCATCTTCCTGGAAAGACTCCAATATTTTAAGAAACTATGAATTCATAGAAGACATACTGAACACACAGCCTACAACTTAATGAGGAGGAAATCCCATGTTCTCTTTCCCTCTGCACTAATCATTTCTCACTCCAGATTCTGCTTTCTGTAATTTGATGATGATGTTATCCTGTGTCTTCCATTGCAGTATAAACATTATCCCTTGACTCACTACTTGCTGACACCCTATGCACAATGCTCATCTTTTATTCTTACCTTTTTTTCAATCTTAGTAATTTCAATGCATAATAAAGCACGCTCCTTTTCCTCTTTCCAATATTTACAATTATCTAAATAGGTAATTTGAAAATTGTGTTAGCTAATAAATATGTCTGAAAGTATTTCTTTATTTTATAAAATCTGAAAAAAATGAGTAGCTAAGATTCTCACATATTGAGAATGTCTTTATGACATGTACCAAGCAAATTAAAATAATACACTTTAAAGGTGACATTTTTACCTTTAAAATTGCACACAGAAAAAATTAACATAATCAAATGAATTTTGGGGCACTCATAAAAGGATATGGAACTAGCCCATTTAAAGAAAAAGAAAAAGATATTTCCAGTACAATATCATTTTTAAAAAAGGCATACTGCCACCACTAGTCTTGGAAAAAAAAAAAAAAGGTAAAAGCATTATGAAGGAAGATGGTTCAAGATGGTAGTGTAAGAAAACTCTGAACTTACTTCCTCCAGGAACACAACAAATTCACAACTATATATGAAATCATTTTTCTCTGAATAGGACCTGAGAACTAGATGAACAGCACACACACACACACACGCACACACACACAAACACACACAAAATGCACTGAGAAGAGTAAGAGAGACAGAGACACCACGTCTCTGGGATCCTAACCCAGCAGTAGTGACCTCACATTCACAATGGTGATTCCCAAAATACAGAATACTCCCCCAGGGCATGAAGAAATTATGTCCTTCATCAGGTACTCTGACTCTGGGGGCTATCATCAGAAAGGTGCTTCCCACCCCAAATGTCTGGTTTTAAAAATCAATAGGGATTGGGGCGCCTGGATGGCTCAGTGTGTTAAACTGCTGCCTTCGGCTCAGATCATGATCTCAGAGTCTGGGATCGAGTCCCGCATCGGGCTCTCTGCTCAGCAGGGAGCCTGCTTCCCTTCCTCTCTCCCTGCCTGCCTCTCTGCCTACTTGTGATCTCTCTCTGTTAAATAAATAAATAAAATCTTTAAAAAAAAAAAAAATAATAAAATAAAAAAAAATCAATAGGGATTAAGATCAGGAGAATCAAAAGAATTATAGGGAATAGAGATTCAACTCTTAAAGTGGTTGCAAAAAAACCTACTCACCCTAAGATCCTGGGCAAAAGTAACAGACGGAAAATTTCCTAGCCCATAAGTGAGAAAGACCCACTTACAAAGTTGAAAGTGGCAGCTGGAAAGATGGGAACCTGCAGTCTTTATCCAGGGACAGAAGCCCTGACAGATACCACTCTTAAATTTCCTCCTAATTTGCTGGCGACAGAACCAATAGGTACCATTTCTGGTGCTCTCCCTCTAGCCTGCTTGTACTATAGAGCATGTTCTGCCCACCCCATGGTATAAGCAGCCTGGGCAAGCTCCTATACCAATTAAACCCATGCAGACCCCAAGCCACAACTGAGAGGGACGAGAGTCTTGAATCCTGCCCTCTTTTCCACAGCTAAGGAGACAAGATGCAAGGACAGGGTGAAGAGCCTGAGCCCAGCCTTCCGTGCACAGCAGCTAAGTTACAACGGGACCAGACACGTGGCCCAGCCATGCCCTTTCTGCCCAGCAGTCAAAACAGTAATGGACCCATTTAGGTGTCCTCAGCCCTGGCCACCAGCAGACAGACTGAGCAGTAACCAACCAGACCAGGCAGTGCCGCAGGTCCTGCCCTCCTTGTAGTAACTACCCACAAGAGGGCTGGGCCAGAGTTCTAAGCCCCGCCCACCCCACAGAGAGACAGAGCAGCAACTGAGAAGGGTTAGCACCCTCAGCCTGGGTTCCTCACCCGCTCCTGTACTGCCGCTGTAGCTCTATGGTATCTCCTTGGCATCTTTAAAGACTTAATCACATTTCCATGGATTAATTTGCTTGGTTAAGTGGTAAAATATGTAACGAGATGAAATGCATTATACCAGATTTATTAAAATGGAATATCAAGACATAAATGAATTTTGTCTTATTGGTATTTATTTGCATGCCAGTAACTCATTTTGGGGGTGGGCGGGGACTGCTTTACTTTGGTCTTTTGTTTTTGTTTTTTGGTCTGGTAAATCAAACTATAAATTCTCCCGCAAAACTTCAAGAGAAGATTACAGTGGTTAAACAAATTAGCAACTTCTTGGAGGGATAAGGTGGCATAAGGAGAGTATTTAGAAAAGTTTATGTAAATTATCAATGTAAACTAATCTTAATTAGTTTTTAAATTCTAGTCAGACCTTAATACACTACCACATCTATAATTATTATAATTATTTCTGATTGTTTAACAACTCTAACACATATTCTAAAAATAATTTAGGGGATAATTATCCTAAATAATCCACAAATGTGTCACAAATACAGTAATATAAAGTTTTAAATTAAATAAAATTATGCTTGTTTTTATCTTCTTTGCATACTCTTTCTCATAAAATCTTGGCAAAAAAAATTGAGTTTGTTTCTCACTTTGTAGGTGAGGAAATTGACAGTATCACACAGGAAGTAAATAGCAAAGTGGGATTTCAGTCTAAACTTGACTGATTCCCAACTCCCAGCTATCATATGTCACTTCTTCAATGTGAGTTAGCACATATACACACTGAAGTGTTACTCGTTTTAATTGCTTTGATTTTAGTGGAGAGGATTAGAATGGTTTGGTTGTATATATACTTTAATTCATATGCTTTCAGTTTAATTTACCACTGTGGAAACAGGATCTGTAATAAGGAAACAACCCCTTAAGTCACCTCTGCCTTCAGACGTGACCTTTAAACTTCACTGAACATAACATAGTCATAGTGGCCTAGTGTATGTGTATCTTTTAACAGTGGTGATTTCCCTTTATCTATTAAATACAACCAAAACTACTTATCTTGGATATTAGTACACCAATGTTCGATGCAGCACTTTTACAACAGTCACAATAATCAAAAAGTAGAAAGAAACCAAGCGTCCATAAACAGATGAGTGGATAAACAAAATGTGGTATACCCATACAAAAGAATCTTACTAAGGGGGAATGAGCTTTCTTCTGGCGGCAGGGAGAGGAGGGAATGAATTCTGATATGTGCTACAGCATGCATGAACTTTGGAAAATATTATGCTAAGTGAAATAAACCACACACAAAAGGTCAAATATTGTATGGTTCCACTAACATGCAATATCTTAAATAGGCAAATTTATAGAAAAAGAAAGCACATCAAAGGTTATGAGGGGTATGTGAAGGGTAGATGGAGAATAATTGCTTAAATAGAGTTTCATTTGAAGTGATAAAAATATTTTGAAGTAGTTGTGATGGTTGCATAATATCATGAACATAATTAATGTCACTGCCTTGTATAATTAAAATGTTAAGATGGTTAATTTTGTTTATTATATGTGTATTGTATTTTATGCATTGTATATATTTCCTGATTTAAAAAATTAATAATGTAATATACCAAAAACTATTAAGTTGTGCACTTTTACTGGGTGAATTATATGGCATATAAACTACATCTCGGGGGCGTCTGGGTGGCTCAGTGGGTTAAAGCCTCTGCCTTCGGCTCAGGTCATGATCTTAGGGTCCTTGGATCGAGCCCTGCATCGAGCCTCACATCAAGCCCTGCATTGGGCTCTCTGCTCAGCAGGGAGCCTGCTTCCCTTCCTCTCTCTCTCTGCCTGCCCCTCTGCCTACTTGTGATCTCTGTCTGTCAAATAAATAAATAAAATCTTTAAAAACAACAACAACAACAAAAACCACTACATCTCAATAAAACTTTTTTTTTTTTTAAACACTTCTTATCTTGGCAGATCAAATTCTTTATTATTGGAGCCCTCCCTAGAATTCCAGCTTCATCTCACACTGATTCAGGCCACACAACCTGCATTCTAATCATATCAAATGATATATGACTCTTTGTCTACCCTGTGTTTTTTCATGCCTTTGTACAAAATTTTTCTGAGTCTTTAGTCTAGAAGAGTAGTTTGGAAATTTTAAATTTGAGAACTTTTACTCTCTTAAAAATTATTGAGGACTTGAGAGAAATTTTGTGTGAGCTGTTCCTATAGCTATTTACCATATTAGAAATTTAAACTAAAAATGTAGTTTTAACCATATAATAATCTCTTAAAATAAAAATGAATTGATTGCATATTAATATAACCAGTATCTTCTAAGAAATGATCTGTGTTTGTTTGTTTTAATATTTCACTTATTTATTTGATAGCGAGAGATCAGGAGTAGGTAGAGAGGCAAGCGGTGGCGGGGGGCGGGGAGAAGGCTCCCTGCTGAGCACAGATGCAAGGCTCCATCCCTGGACCCTGGGATCATGACCTGAGCTGAAGGCAGAAGCTTAATCCACTGAGGCATCCGGGGAACCCCTATCTGTGTTGTTTTAAGTGAAAAGAGGAGACGGCAGGATTCACACATCTACTTCTTCATCCTATCTGTAATGATATTTTAATTGAAGTATGTGAAGAAAATCCAGGCTCACTCAGCTATGAAGTTGGAAGAAAGAGGAGTGTTTTAGTAGACTTTTCAGATAATTCTGGATATTCTTTCACACTATACCAACACATAAGAAGCAGCAGTTACTTAAAGGTTAGCTTCAGTGTAGAATCAGAAACACAATGGTGAACTTTTCATACTCTATTACATTAAAATTCATTGGTCTATCTTACACTTTGAATGGATCATTTACCCACGCATGATTTTATCATGCCATTTGCAAAGTATTGGTTCCCTAAGTTATGCATATCTGTTGACACATTTCATTTAGCAATAACGCCCCCCCCATCACTTCAGTAATATCACCACCCATCTCATCAGAAAAGCCTTTAAGCATTGGGAAGTTATCAAGCTTACTGTGCTTGATACAAGTCTTCCAGAATTCTAATTTTTACTTGAAAGCTTGATTTCTATTATTTGCAGCAGATATTGTAAGTCATTTTCCTTGTAGTGACAGACTCATTGTAGTCATTCTTTAGAAAATGTCTGCCTCATACCTAGTCTGAATAACCATAGTCTGTTCTTCATTCTTTCAGGTAAAACATGGTGTTCCATAAAAGAAGCGTGAACCCAAATAATAGCAAAAATACTTGGTTTCCTTCAGGCAACCATTGCACTTCAGAATGCAGCAAAAGTGCCTTATGTGTATTTCATCACACGGAATATTAAAGAGACGTGTACTGAAGGATCAAGATTCAATAAATTATAAATGTTTTACTCTCTTCAAGGACGTTCTTTAAGTGAAACTGTTTTTTGTTTTTATTTATTTATTTTTTTCCCAGCTGTTAAGCGTCAGTGAAAAATACAATGACTACTAGGACGGTCTGGTGCCATTGTCTTGATTACCACTCAGTTGCCAGCAATTTAGTCACCACTGCTTTTACATCATTAATGAGAATGTCAGTACCATGGAAAAGGTAATTATCTAGTATTATCATAAAAATAACTCTTAGACTCCGTGAACACGTTAACGGGGAACTCCAGGAAACCAAAGTTGAAGACCACAGGTCTAGAATTATCCTTCTTCCTCCTCTCCTCCCCTATTTAGCCCAATCAATTAATAGATTCTTATTGAACTTTACGTTTCCTCAACTCAGGTCAGTGGCATCTTGCACCCTGCCCCAAAGAGATTATTTTTGTTCTCTAGTCCTCTAGTATCTTGTAGATTCTACTGATTTTCAATGTTTGTTTACTTGTAGTTGCTTCTGAAACTATAGCTTCTAAAGGCCTATGGACGCATATTCAGCTTTCTATCAAAAAATTTGGAGCACAGAAAATGAATTAATAAATTAATATATTGTGGGTATAGTGTAAGCACCTCCAAATCTAAACTGTGTCAGCCTAGAAAAACTGGAGGACCACAGTGTTACAATCTAAACTTCATAGATTTAAACTGAATCAATAAAAGTCAAATATATCTGAAGTCTATGATCAGTACAGTTACAGTTGCATTGTTTCTCTCTCTCTCTCTGTCTCTCACGCACACACACAAACACACACACACAAACACATGCACACAGACACACACAGACATACACACAAGCACATGCACACACATACACAGACACACACACAAGCACATGCACACACATACACAGACACACACACAGCCAAAATGGCATGTTAGCATGTTCTGGAATTTAAAAATTGGTATGAAAAATATCAATAAGTATGGTAACTTTACTTAGAGAACAAAGAAATGAAAATGTATATTTGTACAAGTATATGATTGAACTAATTTAGAAAATCTGAATAGGCAAATACTGGCCTAGCAGAATGGCAGGCATAGCATGGATTGCCAATATGAAATAAAAAGTTTGAAAATATTTATATGTATATTTATATGAGGAAACATACACTAGATGCTGGAACGCACTGGTTATCAGGTATATTAATGTAAGTTGATATTTTCTATAAATTAGACAGTTGTAGCTGAAAAATTATGAAATTATTGTAAAAAATATGGGACAATACAACTTTTTACATACAGTTGATGAACTATAAACTGATATGTCTTTTTGGACAGAAATTTGTGCAACTATAAAAAATAAAATAAACACCAACTGACTTTGCTATCCTATTTCTAGGATTCTGTGCTAAAGAAATACATAATATGAATAAAGATATCTAGATGCACAAATGTTCATTGTGACATTGTAGGTAATGATGAAATACCAGAAACAAATGTTTATCAGAAGAAAATAATCAAATAGTTTATCTTTAGTACATAATAGGCATAGGCTTTCTAAAGAATGAGATAGAATTTTATATACTGAAAAAAATGGTTTTCAAGATATTTGATAGTTTAAAAAAAGCAGCTGAATAATGCATAAAGGATCATTCAGTTTTGTAATTAAAAATTACATACACACACATGAAAAAATTCTGAAGGCATGACAGCCATGAGCTGTGGATGAGTATATGGAATTGGTGTTGCAATGATGAGGGAGAAATTTCATTTTTAAATCCATATTACTTGAATACTTTACAATTAATTTAATAAACTAATTTGCAATTTAAAAAGTAATGAAAAGGACTGACCTCAAGTATCATGAAATTGGAAATGTGGGGGATATATGGAAATCACATAGAAAGAAAAGAGATAGGTTGCATGAGGAATATATTGAAAGTTCAAGATTAGAAACTAATAATCAAAATATACATACAGGACATGCTAAGAGTAAATTGATTTTTTGACTTTGGCGGATCAGATAATATAGTTGCATTATTCTTGAACATAAACTCAAAAAAATGTAATTGCTACATGCAATTACCACTCTAATTTCTCTGCTAATGCAAATGATACTCATTTCACCCAATTACTTTTTTTAAAAATTATTGTACTTACTTTCAACGATTATTTGTCTGTCTTCCCAGTTATCTTTAATAAGCTGTATATTTCCAAAGTGTGCATCACTGTAAAAGATTCGGTTGGTACCTTTTCTTCTTTGATTGTAGTCAAAAGCCAAAGCTATGACATTCTTGAAATAATGTGGATTCTCATATGGCCTTATTGGTGAATTTAAATTGGTTTCATCAGAAAGATGTATACTTTTTAATATTGTTCTCCCTGAATACAGCAAATAGCCTTCATGCCTTAGGCAAGTAACTCCATCCTCTGCCAAATATCCATGGGCACAAGTGCAAGTTCTCCGAGAATTTCCTCTATAAAGACAGAGTTGCTGACATCCACCATTGTCTTTGGCACAAATATTGGTCCCTAAAGAGGAAAAAAATATACATAAGTACACAAACATATATTTGTGTTTTTCAAGTTATTTTTTCTTACAGAAATATTTAAAAAATAATGTTGGTCTGTCTTTTTATTTTTTTTAAAGATTTTATTTATTTATTTGACAGAGAGAGAGAGATCACAAGTAGGCAGAGAGATGGGTGGAAGCAGGCACCCTGCTGAGCAGAGAGCCTGATGTGGGGTTTGGACCCAGGACCCTGAGATCATAACCTGAGCTGAAGGCAGAGGCTTAATCCACTGAGCCACCCAGGTGCTCCTGTCTTTTTATTCTTAATACTGGTGAATGAAAAAAAATCAAGTACTCTAAAGTACTGATTTTTTTTATACCAGTTTAAAATCGTGGATTTCTTCTGCTCCAAACACCATCCAAATAAAAGCATTAAAATTTTCCCTCAATCAGCCAGTTAAGCGTATAAGTCTTTTTTGAAACTTGATGCTGACTTGCAATAGGTTCTATGTATTATAATCTTTAGTACAAGTAACAATTCTTTCAAAACATGAACTGAATTCACCAACAAAGTGTGCACTGCTTTAAAATCTTGCCCATGAAATACGAAAGCTATCAAAGAAATTTACAACTGCAATGCACCTAACCTTCTAAGTATAGTAAGCATAAGTTTTTGCTTCAGCTTGGAGGGAAGATGTAATATATTAAGATTAAGATTTCTCCATCAGGCTAATTTTCCTCCATGAATCCATCATCAGCTCCAAAATTATCACACCTATCTTTGATGTCAAGGAAATTAATTATAATTATTTCAATGGACATTAAAATTGATATTTAATGGCATAAAATAGGCACTTAATTTGACTGAGGTAAATTTTTAAAAAATCCAAACCATCATCATAACAGTTTCAAAATACACATTTTAAAGAAGTGATGACTTCAGAAATATTTCACACCAACAGTAAACTTCTGAAGCTATAGTCACTTTATATATCAAAATATAATCCCAAACACATATTTTTGTCTGCTTTTTATTCTCTAGTATCCTAATGATGCAATGCATTTTTTGCTGAGTAGATAGATATAGATATAGATATAGATATTTTATATTACTTAGCCCAAACCTATAGTGAAGACATTCCAGGTATATAACACTTCCATATACATACACTGTCCTAGGCAAACATATCTATGTATGAACTATTATATATTCATCTCATTAGGCTACTGTATGATTTTTGTAGGAAATTAGATGTAAAAGATAGAATTTTGAGGTTTTTGATTCAGATAAGAATCCCTAACTTAAGTTTGATAAATGTTGAAAAAATAGGAGAGGGATGACATAAGATGTATTAATTATATAAGAATGCTGACCTTTCTCTCTTACTCGATTAAAGATTTTAACCTCCTTCAGGTTGACTCCAAGACCTGTTCTCATGGTTATGGTTTCTGTGGCATCATTCTTGTGGCCTCTTCTTATGGACCCGTTGGCATGTGCTCTGACAAGAAGTTGAACATACATGATCAACAATCTTTAAGTAATTCACATCAAGTCAATTGTTTAAGCTGAAGATAACAGATGGCCAAGAAGAAGGGGAAAAAAAACCAACTTTAGTCTGTGACATTGAAATACTTGAGCCAGGAAAAGCAAGAGTGCCTGACTTTCTGTGGAAATAACATGGCTTTGTGAGATACTTCTTATGACCTTGCTAAGGAATGGCTAATCCTACAAGGGTAAAGCAACTGGCACTGAAATAACATTTTGAGACTCAAATACTTATGAAAAAATAAATTACCTGTCAGACCAGTAGATGTAAGCCCCAAAGACTGCAACTGAAAACATATCCACATTGCTCCCTGACAGCACCATCTCACGATTCCCTCCAGTCTCAAGGTCGATTCTTTCTATTTTGTCTGTACGAGCATCACACCAGTACAATTTGTTTTCCTAAAGATCGATTGAAAAGTAATATTAGAAGCTGTTGGGGATTAAATGATTTATTAAAAAACAAGGGAACAATAAGAATGGATTAATGCAAGTTGGCAGTTAATGTACTTTAAATACTTAAGAAATCCAACACACCTCATAGTCAATGGAGATACCATTTGGCCATGCTATTCCCATGCTTACAAGGATAACCTTCTCTGAGCCATCTAAGCGAGCCTTTCCAATGCAAGGCATCTGTCCCCATTCAGTCCAGAACAAGAATCTGAAATGAAATTGTTGATTTATAGTAATATGCAAATAGACCCAAAACCACAATTATTAATAATAAAGCAGTAAAATCCATACCAATAGAACAAAAATAATACATTTTAGAAATAATACACTTATGTGTTTGTTTATAAAAATAATTTTTTATTGTAAATAATATTTGATTATTCATAGAAATCACAAGGATGGATTAAAATCCCTCCAAAATACTTTGCTCATTCAACTCCCTGTCTGAAATGCTCTTCTCCAACCTGTTTGACTAATTTGTTCTTGTTCCTATTTCAAACATCATTTCCCTCAAAAATTCTGTGTTCTGATTACTGTACCATACATTCTGCATGGATTAGAGTGGCAAATTTACGCTGTTACATTTCTTCTATTTCTGTACAGCGTTATTTTTTATTAATGTCTTTTGTCTCCATGGACAATAAGCTCAAGGAAGACAGTGATTTTTTTTCTCCTTTTCATCTGCTAGGACACTTATAGCACTAGAAAATTAGAAAATTTTTAAAATAAAAATAGTTATAGATAAATATTTGATTTATTAATGCATACATAAAAGCACTATAATTTCAATTCTATCTAATTACATTACTAAATGTAACTATTCTAATTTGAAGTCTGTAAGTTATCCTGGGAAGCAATCATAAAGTGCGGATTCATACAAAAGCAGACATTCCTATTTTAGTAATCTCATAAAGCAAAATGGAATATGGAAGAAAATGAAATACAAAAAGAAAATCCAGAGCATGCTGAAATAAAACACAACAAAAAAACTAAATGTAGAAAAATAGAAGGCATATTATCTGTGCTTTTTTCACTCATTCACTCAACATATGTAATATTTATATTACAAACATATTATAATGCAAAATATATGCTTTCAGGATCCAGTCTTCTGAAGCTGTGCCCACTGAAGTTTTTATCCAATCATCAGAAAATGACAATTAGACTTTAGAAAAATATGGCAATCATTGATTCATTCAGGCAAAATTGGATAATATTCTGTGCATATTAGAATACATATATGTGTGATCATACATGAGAAAATGAGATTGGATAAAGAAAAATCAAAGATGCACATTCATATTTAGTATCCACTTAATGAACTTACTATTCATCCATAAAAAAGATAAACTATAAAAAATATATGTATTCCCTTTATGCATATTCTTTTGATTTATTTTAAAAGTTGATTTTTTTCCTGAAAATGCTATATAAAATAAATGTGTTGGACTTTTACAACCAGATGAAAAAGAGGTGTAGCTAGAATTCCAAGTATATTAGTGCTGAAGAAGCTTTCATTCATATTCACAAGCTCTATAAATCATAAAGAGAAATCTGTAGCAAGAAATCCAACTAATATTTTATTGGTTAGATCTATGCTGAAACAGGCATGAAAAAAATCTATACTTGCATTAAAGTTAGTAATTTTTTTAAACTTTAATGGGGGAGTCTCATTATATTAAAAAAATAAATTAGATAACTGAGAGGCCAAATTTGTTGCCCCATTTAGTATTTTAAAAGAAAATTTTCAGCATTAATAATGCTCCTAAAATGACTAGTCAGTCACTGTGTTAAAATGGCGGGGGATGTGACAATGGGAAGAAGGTACTGTGGGAACCAGCACAGACAGTCAGGTTCATGTCATGTACTTTAACATTTTTCAGAGCTCAAGTATGAAAGGAAATATGTACAATATACATTTTATTTAATAATAACCTGCTTCCAAATGCACTAAGTGAATAATAAAAAATATTACTTTGAGTGAGCAGGGCAAATTAGTCACTTAATATATTTAAGCTCTAATTCTCACAGGTATGGAAACTGTGGCTCTGGAAGTTAATGATCCACAATCGCATAGATGACAAGGAAGGGTTCAAGCCAGGAATTTCACTCAGGCTTTATGAACCCAGGCCTGTGGTGTATTCTCTATGTTGTCTCACCAAGTATAAATATAATACAATGATACAATAATCTTATATCAAATGCTATTTTTCCCTAGGTATAAGGAATAGAACAAAGATCCTCATACTTAAAAACACAAAACAAGCCATGAAAAAAGGTCTTAGTATTGAGAAACAAGTCTCTCTTGTTCTTTTTTCTCAAGTAGTTCCTATATATTTTAAATCTGTAATACTTCCATGCAGGAATCTTGATGAATGATTATAAACTTAAGAATTAAAACTATCCAAAATAAAATAGTCTTAAGTACAGATTTTACTCAAATTTCCCATAGCAATTTGATAAATCATCATTATATATGAAGCCAGATCTGACTACGGGAATCACTTTTATGGCTAAATAATTTATCAACTTAATAAAACTAAAAGATTCTATACCTACTAAAATTAAGCAACACTTTATGAGTGTTAGGAAAGGAGTAATTTATTTGCTTCTTAAACTGAAATTAAAAAATAAGGAATCAAATAGAATTAGCACCTTGAGAACCTTCAGGGATTATAACTAAATGTAGAAAAAGAGCACTAAGCTTATAAAACTACAGGGAGAAACTTATAACTAATTTAAGATAGTAATTTACATAGATGTACTTGAGATAACTTTAATGAACATAGATTTTGGTATCTAAATGTGATTTTTCACAAAGGAAAGAAATGAAAATCTTTGTCACTGGTTTTTGACACCCCATGGAATTAAGATTCAGACAGCATTACAGACTGATTTTGTTCCCATTTGAGTTCAAAATTTGCCACAGTGAAATGTTTGTTGAGGTATATGATATAGTGAAGGAAATTGCCTTTAGAGAATTAGCTTGGTTAATCTAGCACTAAAAATACTTCTCAAGGTTATTCCAGACCTAGAATTGTTCAGACTTGTCTAAATCAAATGCTGTGTTGTATAATTGAAGTTTCTCTGGATAATAATTTGTCCTAGTAATATGGGAATTTACTATTCCCATATCCCCATACTATTCCCTAGTAATATGGGAATTTACAGAGGCTTGCAGTTATATAATTTACAATCACAAAATCAAAAATGGGACATTCCAAATGTGGTTTGAAAGGATTATAAGAATAATGTCAGAAATCATCATAACACAAATATCCACATTGTCTTAATAAGACACCGAAGTTTTTGGCAGGAAAATGTGCAATGAATACACATTATGTTCCAATATTAATGCCCAATTAATTATTGACATTTGAATAACAGGTAAAATATTCCACTTGGTAGCACCGAAAATCCTAAAGTCCCCAAAAGTTTATTGAATGTATCTTATGACCATTGTACCAATAATCAGAATTACCTTACATACAGGTACACTTAGAAAGGAAAACAAATCTTTTTTTTTCCTCTCAAAATTAGTTAGATTAAAGCTCAAAAATATAGAAAATATTACAAATGCCCTTGTATAATTACAAATAAATTTTTTTTTCGAGAAATAAAGCTAACATAAAGCTTTGGCTTTGGTAGGGAAGGGTAAAAAGTGTGAGATAGAAAGAACAGAATGCATAAGGCCAAATTATGATAAAAAGAACAGGATTAAATGTGACGTTTTTAGACATAAGAAAATAGTAAAAAGCAACTAATTTGAATCAATCCTTTTTTTGAATTTAAGATTCTCTTTTTAACTGCTAAACTATTTCCTTTGGACACAGATCTGGGTTTCAATTTTTACAATAAGCTCCCACTTCTTTCTATTCCTATGCCCTTAGGAGATAGCATGATTATATACTTTATCAGATATGCTAAAGAAAGATGAGATAAAACCAAAAATTTCATGCTGGCACAAAAATGAAGATCATGTAATTCTTTTATAGGTAAATGCCTTGATTGAGAATCAAGAATGTTACTGTTGGGACGTCTGGGTGGCTCAGTGGGTTAAGCCTCTCTGCCTTTGGCTCAGCTCATGATCTCAGGCTCCTGGGATCAAGCCCACATCGGGCTCTCTGCTCAGCAGGGAGTCTGCTTCCCCCTCTCTCTGCCTGCCTCTCTGACCACTCGTGATCTCTTTCTGTGTCAAATAAATAAATAAAATCTTAAAAAAAATAATATTATTTTCCCTCTGCCATACTGGGAGGTCAACATTATGTTACTTTATCAGCAAAAAGTACCTAAAAACAAAAAGAAACAAAACAAAAGCCCTACAAATTAACAATAGCAGCTAGCCTTTATGAGAGCATGAGTTTTATCTGACAAAAACTTGCTTGCAATTTTCCATGTCTTAGCAGTTCCATTAAAATTACTTAAAACTCATACTAATCAAATGCTTTGTAGGACAACATGTCAATGTCTCCATCTTTAGGGTATGTGCAAATAATATAAAGCTCTGAATACATTTCGTGAATACATGAATTGACATCCTTCATCCCCTGTGAGGAAACGGTGTAAAGTAGAACCTTCTCTATTCCTGGGAGGGCTTCTTCACATTTCCTTGTTCTTCATTTAATGTGCAGTTTTGTTTTGAGAAAGCATTCCATGCCAATCCCAAATCACTTTTCAAGTGTCCTGAATGTGTTACTATTGCTTAGAGGTTACTGTAATATAAAAAGAACTCAGGCACAGATAGCAGAACACGCGCTAAAAGGAAGAGTCTAGAGACAGTATAACCTTGAACACTACTCTTTTTTTTTTTTTTTGGTCTGTAGTTTGGTGGATGATTCTCAAATGTATTCTTTTAATGCAGTCATGCACTCACATAACAAATATCAAGTAGGTACTTATTATGTGCTAGCGGCTGATGATACCACATGTAGTGGCCTTAGCAACCCTCATGAAACCCACTGATTAATGGTAGAGGCAAAAGGGTAAATAAAGAATTATCTTTAAAAAATGCCAGTAGAAATACTTGAAACTTTAAGTATTTAATTTAATTTGAGTTAAATATTTAAGCTTTAAGTCTCAAAGTCATACAAGTACAGGCTTCAACTCTGAAAATGTGCAGTGGTGAGAGAAGTTGTCATTTCCATAAACAATTCAGAAATGAACTTTTCTTTTGAGCCAAAATAAAAATATAGGCCATTTGGATTGTTCTCTTTTTCTGTTAAAATTTAAAATAATATTTATCATTTATTCTACAGGTCTTGCTCTGGTTTCTGTTATTCTTACATTTTACATCAGATTCCTTCTTGATTCCTTACTTCACAATATTGAGTGAAACAATTATTATGTGTATGCCCAGCCAATACTGGAGAAGTATCAATAATACTTCACAAAGAAAAATATATTTGGCATCTGTAATGTGATAGCATATTATGTTTATAGCTTGTATTTTATTTAGTTCCTTAATTAATTTACACCTACCTCATTGTACATCTTCTCATTTTATTAAATATGCACATATACATATATGATATTACTTCGCTATTTACATGTTTCACAAGCTTTTCCTGAGTAAAAGGTCATATTTTATTCATTTTTGGTATCCCAAATATATTATATTCAATGTGTCCCTAAAATATATATATTTTCCTATGAAATATTTAATACCTAGATTCTTAGAGCCTAGACTTACAGTACTCATAAGCCGATTTAGAATTCTTAAAATATTACACAGAAATCTACAATTTGTTTTATGACCTCTAACTTGTCTCAGATACATGAGTCTATCCAACCTACTCTGGATAGTCCACATTGAAAGATACTAAGACAATTTCCATAGGTGCATAGAGAAACAAATCTTTCAAATTTCTCTTTTACCCTTTAACCACAGTTTTATTGGTCAGAGCCTTTAAAAAATCAGTGTAAGTTCATACGTTTATGTGTGGCTGTTTCTGGTTTCTATTCAACATGGCTTTGGTGTTCTGAACCAGAAGCTCCCTCCTGTAGTGGGAATTGGCATGAACTTACTGGCCTCTCTTTCTCCTCCATCAGCCACTGAGTTAAAGAGAAAGCCCAAAGCATCTTTATTACTTCCAGTCCTCCTTTCCTGCTTTTAGCAGGGAGGATAAGATCTAAGATTCATGTTTAGAGGTTAAGGAGTGAAGGTGAAGCATAAAGTAAAAGATCAGGTGAGCAAAACCTAACTAGCTCTAACAGGGTGTTAGCAGAATTTTTGAGGAAATTTCCAGTGAAAAATAGTGTGATGCTTTTCTTCCATTTGTTATAATTTCTTTATATGCTTTTCTTAGAGACCTATAGAGGTAGCTGCCTATAATTTGGGGGATGTTCTGAGTTCTTTGATCATCGTGGCATCTTAATATTACATACTAACAGCCTGATTCCACCATTATTTCCACTGCAAACCAAATTTAAATCGACTTGTTTTTTATATATGTCATCTTGCCTTGAGATGAACACATACTTTAGGATATACTGTTAAGCTATGCTGTACTCTTGCTATCTCAAAATGAGTTAAACTATCATTCAAGATCTTTTGTATATTGTTAAGCATATTCTAAAATCATATATATATATATATATAAATAAAATCAATCAAAGACCACTTGAAAATATGTAGTTGTCAAACACCAAAATCCTATATTAAGTTGAATCCTATGAAAAGAAACACTTTTTAGCAAATTATTTATGATCATAAATATCTAAAGCTAGATTAACAAAACAATGCACAGCCCAGTTTAAAAAAAATGAGTATTTGTGCTTCACTTAGAGATCATACACTATGGAAAGTTAACCAACTTTTTTGGTATTATACAAAGTGACATACTGTGACTCCTACTGCAGGAAGTGAGTTTTTAGCATAAAAAAATATTACATTTCAGTTTTTCTAAAAGGAAGTATTGCCTTACAAAAAGTCAACAGAAGCGAGAAACTAATTTTTCAAGCTGAAGTAAATTCATACATGCTTTGTATTTTGCATTTGGTTATATTTTAAAAGATTTCAAGTCTCCATTGTTCAGAACAGGCTTCATGACCACCTTTCAAGACCCATTTATATCTTGGATTCAGCTAATTTACTCCATCATTGTTCACCTTTTTCTTTGGCGACATCACCTGACATGTTTTAACTTCAAACATCGAGAATATGAAAATGCTGTACTTTATTCATATGATATGAATTTTGATACCTAGTCTATGTAATATTTCCTGGAAGCCAATGTTCTAATAAACATTTCCTGAAAATCAGCATAGCATTTAAAAAGGTGTATCAATTCTTAAATATAAATCCTGAGAAACATCTATCCATGTGACTTAATTAATTTTTAAGAAATATTCTTAAAAAGAAGTGAGGTATGGAGGTAAATATTATTTGAATTATTGCTATATATTTCAAAGATTTCTTGTTTTATGGATTAAAATGTAAATTTTGCTTGAGGGGCTTAAAATTAGGAATTCAAAAATATTTAATGAGCTACTCCAACTGAGTCTGTGCTGATCTCACAGTTACAATGGAAAGAAATGGGAAATCTAAGAGAACATCTGGATACAAGAGATGACAGGAGTTAGTGACAGATGAAAAACTAGAGAAAACCTAAAGTAAGTTTCAATCTTGTCAGGACAAAAAGAAATACAATAGCTAGGCAAAGAAGTCAGTAGATTAAAGGTAGGTGGATATATTAAATTTCTATGACAGTGGGGCACCTGGGTGGCTCAGTGGGTTAAAGCCTCTGCCTTGGGCTCAGGTCATGATCCCAGGGTCCTGGTATCGAGCCCCACATTGGGCTCCCTACTCATCAGGGAGCCTGCTTCCCCCCCATCTCTACCTGCCTCTGCCTACTTGTGATCTCTCTCTCTGTCAAATAAATAAATAAAATCTTAAAAAAAAAAAAAAAAAGAGCTGGATGCTTAAATTTCTATGAGAGTGGACAATCAAAGATTTTCTAAAGAAAAATGGAAATATAAGTGAAGGAATGAAATTAAGACTTTGGCTGCAATTCCTTGAATGATGTAAAAAAAATGAACATGTGTTTTGAAGGGTAAATATAACAAGAAAGGGAATGGCATATAAAGACATACACGAAGAGAGATGTGTTGAGGGGGTATATGGAGGGGGTGAGAGAGAGCAAGAGAACTCGGAGTTAGAGAAGGTAATAGAGAAAATAAATTCTTGAGTGGATAACATTGAAAAAATATGTCAAAGAGAAGGCAAATGGTGTGAAATCTAGAAAAAATATGAATTTGGCTATGGATAAATTTTAACAATTCTGGAAGGAACAGAACTTCTCTAAGAAGTTGAGAAGTAAACATGCAGAGAGAAATAAGATACTGATTTTTTTTTCTTTTTTGTTTGTTTGTTTCAAATGAGAGAAATCTGATCTTATTTGAAAGAGAAAGGCTTCATCAAAAGGAATGAATTAAGGATGACAGCAGAGTTATTGCATGAGATACCTGAGAAAATTAAAATAGAGAAGATTTAAATAAGAAAGAAAACTTTCTCTGAGGTTATACTCACTTATTTTAAAACATTCACAGCATACATCCTACTTTCTCATACCACATCATCACTATCACAACTGACCACTGAGTTTATTTAATTGTTTTACTACTCACTGAAAACTTTGCCATCTTCTCCCTCCACTGCTGACATTCTTAGGGACTTCATGACTCAT
This sequence comes from Neogale vison, assembly GCF_020171115.1. Taxonomy (NCBI): domain Eukaryota; kingdom Metazoa; phylum Chordata; class Mammalia; order Carnivora; family Mustelidae; genus Neogale; species Neogale vison. The sequence continues at coordinate 90,492,655 of NC_058093.1, read as the reverse complement.
GTTGATGACCTTGTGAATATCTCAGCTCACGTTCACCTCATCTGTTCCAGGGACCTATATCCCTCCTTTACCCCTACGTTACATAAGCAAGGCCACACACTCATCTTAATTACCACATGGGACTGCTCTATTTCCAGTTTTACCAATTCTGAAATCATTGCTTAATTTATAGTTGTCTTAGTCATTTGTGTCCTTACTTCTTACTCTCTGACTTTAATATACTGTTTTAGGTTTCCATGATTCTGTGACTAACTTCTAGACCTCAGCTCCTGACTGTCAACTCATGGTTATTCCATTACAATCCAGCTTTGAATCTGTCACCACCTGTTCCCTTTCTCTCTTTCGTGTGTGTGTGTGTGTGTGTGTGTGATTTTTGTTTTGCTTTGTTTTGTGTTTTGCTACTGCTAAGGTGCTATTTCTATTCTAGGTCATAGAAACATACTAATTAGATCCTAGAAATCTATCCCAGTTGGATTCATGTTACTTTAAGTTCTTTTATTCATATTCTAGTCACCACAATAGTTTTAGCAAAACTTACTTATCCATTTAAAGCTGCTACCCTTACTCTTATGGCTATCACCTACAAGCCTGAGTTTCTTCAATTTCACTAATTTTAATTGCTAAAATATATTTTATTGTTCCATCCTATCTCTTCACTCCATCTCCAAAACTAGAGGGAGGAAGAGAAATTTCCCTAATTCAACGCTTCCACTTAAATTTACCTCATTTAATCCTTTCAATAATCAAAAAGGACATAGGCATTTGAGATCAAGATATTTCAGATGACCTCAAAGGTAGAAGACATCCAAGTTGGGGTTCCAAACTCTGCTGGTGCTCCACCTAGACACCCTCAGATCTTATTTCCTGTTTCTATATTCACCAGCCCCAGCTTCTGTGTCCTTTGTCTCTAAGAGTTCCCACAGGCACTTTTCTTGAGAGAACAGGAACTAGCAACTCTTCTTTCACAAGCAATTCTGAGAGCATGAAATCTTGGGGGTATAGGTCTCCCAAGGGTTGTCCTCATTCAATGAATGGCTGGGTGGGAGTTTGAAAGCCAAATTCCCTTGCTCTCAAGTGAGGTTTATACTCCAGAGCTCCCCAAGTAATCAGTGGAGACCTGGACCTTGCTCACAGCTGACCTTTTGTTTGGTCTCTTCCCCTTTCCTATCCTGATTCTTTCCCATTTCCTGAACTGAATTCTCATTCCAGGATCTGTTTCTAGGATACCTGATGTAAGACACAAATTCTGTCCATTTTGCTTTCTGGTCCGCTATTCTCCCTGCCCCACTCTATTGCTTCTTCGTTGTCCATGTTCTTCCTACACTGCCTGAAATTTGCCTTTCCACCAGTTTCTTCCCCTCTGTCTATGAACATGTGGAGTACCCCCTGACTCCTACACAGAGGAAAACTTTCTCCATACCTTACTATCTTCTCAACATTTCTATTGTTCCCTCTTTCCCTTCATTGCTCAAATTTCTGTCACTGTAGATGAAATATGCTAGTTCTACATTCTAATTATGTTTAATTTATTCATTCTTTATATTTGGCTTCTGTCTTTACCACTTTCCTGAAATTGATAAACATTAACAATATCATACTGATCATCAACTGCATGTTCCGTTCTTCGCTTTAATCTCTCCTCAGCTCTTTACTGCTGGCATCCTCTTCTCCCTGGAACTGTCTCCCCCTGACTTCTATGACAGAGTAATCTTCTGAGGGCTTGAAATGTCCACTTTTCTTTCCCTTTGGCCTTACTGTTGATTTTCTTTTTCCTCTCTCTTAATCATTTCATCCCCTAAATATAAACATTCTTCATTTTTGTCCTTAGACTTCTTTTTTTCTGTACTCTTTTTTGGTGATCTCATTCACCACCATAGTTTATTGCAGAGTCTGAACCATTGGCATAAACCAAAGTGACTTTATATTTATCCAACTCTTGATTCCATATACTCTACTGAATATCTTTTTTCCAGAAGAATCCAGGACTTCCACTCCGACAATTTCAGTTAAAAGAAAAAAAATAATGTTAAGATTATTGTTTTCAGTCATAAAAGACTGGCTCTTTCTGAATCCAAACTGATTATTTCATAAGTATTTTAAAATGTTTCCCTCTCTGCAGCTTTGATCAAACTCCTGCTGGCCAAGGACTTACAGTGAGAAAGTGACCTTTTCTTCTCTTCTCCTTTTTTTTTCTTTTCTTTCCCCTTCCCTTCCCTTTCCTTCCTTTCTTTTCTTTTCTTTTCACTTATTGAACTTTTCTATTTATTTTAGTCTCCCCTTTACATATTTGCCTGTAGCTCTCTCCATTACTTGGCTTGAGGGTAAAGAAAGAACCCCCTCCCCCATAAGACTCTGTCTAGGCTAGTAACTATTTCTAAGAATTTCCTAATTTAAACAATGTTACAATTTCAATAAACTCTCATTACACTTCTAACCACTGCTTATGTGGAGGCTTTGGGGCCAGACAGAAGGTTTAAGAGAGTCTAGGACCATTTAATATCCACTTAGGAAAGTAGAGAAGGTGTTTGTGGTAACTTCTTTAATATGTCGAGAATGCTATTGTCTATTTTATGGCTCCAAGTTATCCCAGCTATCTGTAGGCTCTTCTCTATGTGGCTATACTCTTGCCAATGGCCTTTGCTTTGCCACTACCAATGCTTTGATTATTCTATTTCTTCTTCATATGATATATTTCCTCCCCATCTCAGAGACCTCTCTCCTTCAAGTCTTCTCTATAAAACCTTGACTAAGCATCACCATTGTTGCTACTACCCTCACTGTGATTACCTATTCTGATTGTACACAATCTCTTTTTTCTTAAAACTAAGTGTAACTTTACAAAGATCTTACAGAAATTAGGTTAACATGAGATTTAGAATGAGATTTAGGCTTGAGTCATACTGATCTAAGCTTTTTAAACCTGAAAATGAATCTCATGTTACAATATGAGACTATTATTTTAACTGAAACTGTTAAAACAGAAAACTCATTGTGAACAGAAGCACATCTGATTTTTATACTATCATACTTTACAGTGCCTACCAGTGTCTTTCACACTATAAGTAGTCCTATTTAGTCAAGATGTACTGAACTGAAACCTGAAGAAGAGATGGAGATGCCTGACATGACCTTGCACCCAGCGTGCTGCACTCATAAGTGTTTTTTTTTAATAAACTGGTAGAAATCAGAGTATATGAGGGTCCTTTTGCCTGATGTTCTCAATCATCCTAGAGAGAAGTAGGTATGTTTTTCTACTAAGATGGCTGTGGAGTTATAAAAATATACTTAAAGAGAAGAAGATCTGGAACAACAACTGGAGTTCCTACACTATGTTTCAACAATAAATAAATAAATAAACAAATAAATAAATAAGAAAACTACAGATTGACAAGCAGCAGCAGCAAGAGGCCTGCTAAATTGAACTACATGAATCTATAATAGGCCAGGCACAAGACACTCTCGATCATACAAATGAAGTGTTGGGCTTATTATAAATACAGGGGGAAGAAATTCTTTATTAGAAACAAACTCATTTCCTATGTATCTCTGGGATTTCATAACATTCAAATTATATTTGTTCCTACCATTAGAATAATTACCCACAATAGAGCAATCGATCAAATTTTCTCTACTGAGGCTATAATGATTTATTGCTTGATTATAAATTATAATTTAGAAAGATATTTTTAAAGTACCATCACATTGCCAAAAGTATATTTTTATTTTTAAGTTTATGAGTGTGATATGGACATATTCAATTGAGTCATGTGTTATAGTCTTGGAATTAAACAGAAGCATATCCTTCCCTCACAGTCTTAAGATGTAATGGCATACACTTGGTTGTAGGCAAGGGCCTCTATAGGGGAACGGGAAATCAGACTCAAGTCAAAATTATTTTACAAGCTTCTTCTCCTAATTTTTTTCCAGCATTTTCTCATTATGGCTTATCTCTTTTTTCACTTATACTTCTGATTTTTAAATTTTCATTACAGTTTTATCCTAAAACTGTTAAAACTGTTTCCTTGTATTTTGATATTTTTGGTTATTAATTTTTGTAATGTTTTCCAATATATATGTATATGTGTGATACGTTACACACACATGCATAGGCGTACATTGTAGCATGACTTTTGAGTTTAGAAAAACTACTCTCCCACATATCAATTTGAAAGCAGAGTAATATGTAAAATAGCTGAATCAGTTTCCTTATCTGTTAAATAGAGGAAATAATACTACTTTGGTTTTGTTGTGAGCCTTTAAATATACTGAAAAGGTAACAGAATTCCTGCTATATTAGATATAGGGTATATGAGAGAGACATCAAAGATCATACCAAGTGTTTTGACCTAAGCAACTGAAGTAACAGGACAGGCATCAACTAATGGAGGACTCATAATTATAGAGAAAGAGTCTATCTATTGCTTCTAGCAAACCCCTCCAAATTTAAAGGCTTAAAACAACAGTAACTTACTTACTTCTGCATTTGCAATTTGATAAGAGCTCAGTAGGAACCATTCATTCCTTCTTCACATCGACTGTGGTGCCACCAAGGTGGTGGTGACATAGAAGCTAGGGACTGGAATCATTTAGATCCACTCACTCAACATATCTAGCAATTGGTACTGGCTCTTAGCTCAGACCTTAGCTAGGGTTGTTAGCCGGAACACCTACACTGGCCCCTTCATGGTGTACCTTGGCTTCCTCATAGCAGAGTGGGCTGTTTCTAAGAATGTCCCAAGATAACCATGTAAAAGTTTTCTTTTTTCTTATGATACAGCCTCAGATTTTACATAGTATCACTTCCATAATAGTCAGAGATCCACCCAAATTCAAGCATATGGAAAAGATGCTCCACTTCTCTGTTTGGAAGTGTCAATATCACATTTTAAGGAGAGCATGTGAAATGGCAGATACTATTGTAATCATCTTGGAAAATAAAGTCTGCCACAGATCTGTTTGAAGAAGTAGTCCATAACATAAAAAAATAGAGTTTAGAGTGAGGTGGGTCTTGCTTTCAACATTTTACAGTCTTTATACATTTAGGTGGGATGAGACTACCAAAGAGAGAATGACACCAAGGACTGAGCCCTGGGGAACTCCAAAATTAAGGTGTCGAAGAGAAAATGAACTAAGAAAGGAATGTTGGAATGACTACTGAAATGGAAAAATCAAGAGAATTGGTTTCCTTCTTCCTCATAATGTCTCTTTGAAATTCATTGAAATTCACTTCCTCAAGATCTGTCCTAGTAATAGAAACTGAGTTTGCTGAGAAACTGAGTTTGTTGTACATATTGTTAGGTATGGGACCTCATGCAAGCCAATGTGATGAGACATAACTTGCTAAGTATGTCAAAATAATATTTTCCCTCTGTCTATTGACTGATCTAAGGATGGGCATGTAATCTATTTCTGATTAAGGGATAACAAAGGAATTGACATAAGGATGTTTTTCTTCCCAAATATGATCCGGCAATGAAAAGCTGTTTTTATCCTCTTCCTTTGCTTTTTAAGTGTAAGCAAACTCCTTGATGATATATCAAGCATGTTGCAACAGTGAGACCAAGACATGAAGTCTAAGACAGAATATAATGTAGTAAAGATAAGAGTTGGAAAAAAAATAGAAAAACTCCAAAAATTTACACTCAAAATTTTTGCATCCAAGAGCATTCTTAACCAATGCAAGTTTTTTAATTTTTACAACATAATCTTAGCCAGAAGTGTGACAAATTGCAGGTGTTATTTTGCTTTCCTATATTAATCTTCTTTGTTCCCTTTTTCACTGTACTAATACAATGACTTAATTTTATAACATTTGTCAAGAAACTGAAGCAAATGAAGATATTGGAAAAACAACATACAACCTATAACAAATAAGAAAGTTTGTAGACTTTCACAAGATCCAATTTGATGTTTTACATAGATTGACTTCATTCTAAATCAGCATCATGTTATCTAATGCACCATGGTTCACTTGCCCATCCCTCCAAAAAGAAGAGGAGTTCTATTAATGTAAAAACATCCACCCTTTAATTAGCAATAATCGTGCCTCGGATAAACGTCATTGGCTATGATACTGCCACTGCGCAAAGCAAACATCCACCCTTTAAAAACCAACAAAAAACTCTGAAGTCAAATCATACTAGCAATGAAAGAAACACAGTGGTGGCAAGTTCTATAAAGTTTTATAATAGGATGACTTCGATATCACTGCTTAAAAGAAAAACAGTTATCAGTCTGCATCTTATTTTTTACCAGCCACTGTACTAAATACTGGGGATAGAGAAATAAACCAAATGTGCATGACTATTCTCCTCATAGCACAGTGAAGAATAGAGACATCACCCAGTCCAGAGAAAAAAAAAACAGAGCTACTAAGCAAATAAATATAAGTAAATAAGCAAATATTAGTGAACGGGATTTAGGAAAAAATGAAAGTAATCAAAGTACTAGGTACTTTGGTGTCACAGAATAGAACAATCTAATCTGTTTACAAAGCCAGGGAAGGATAAACAAAATTTAGCAAAGTAAAAATAGGAAGGAAAACACTGCCGATAAAGGAAAGAGGTTGTTCAAAGGGTAGGAATAGAAAAGAACAGGAAGTATCTGAAAATATTTTTAAAACTACGTAGTCCAACAGAGACTGACTGAGATATCACAAAGTAGCAGTAGCAGGAGTATGAGCCTGAGTCTTTGCATAAGGTCTGATTCAGAAGGATCAGAACAGAAGTGTCTGGCGGCTCAGTTGGTTGAGCATCTGACTCTTGACTACAGCTCAGTTTGTGATCTCAAGGTACTGATCTCAAGGCCATGAGATTGTGCCCTGCATCCATCCCTAACCCTTGCACCAGAACCTCACATGGCTCTCCTCACTCAGCACAGAGTCTGCTTGTCCCTCTCCCTCTGTTCCTGGCCCACCTGCTCATGCTCTCTCTAAAATAAATAAATAAATAAATAACAAGTAAATAAATAAGATACTAAAAAAAAACTAAAGAAGGATCACAACAGAAATTTGGGCTTTACACAAAAGTTAATGAGGATCCCTCAAAAGGATTTAAGCAAGGTTTATATTAAAGGAAAAAAATTCACTGTAACTTTTAATGATGTTAGGAGATGAACTGGGAAATTATTGCAGTGTTGTATGTGTAAGATAAGAACAGATTTAATTAAAGTGGGAGTTGCAAAGATGGAGAGTAGTAGATTGATAATATTTAGAAAAGAAATATTAATAGATATTGATGGCAGATTAAATTCATTTTAATTTTAGATATGCAAAGTTTGACCATCTATGAAACATCTAAATGGAAAAATGGAGATGTCAAAAAGGCAGGTAGACATATTTATCTGGAACTCAAGGGAAAAAAATACAAAGCTTGGGATGAATATGTTGTCTTAGCAATTGTAGACTTAGAAAATTGAGGCTTTAGAAATATTGAAGAATGAGGTTGGATATTAATCACTTATCAAGTAAGTGAATACCCATTTTGTAAACAGTTGTAGGGTAGAACTTTAAATTGAGAATCCAGAAACATGTTGGTATACTTACTTGGATTTACACATACATTAAAGAACTGCGTAATAAATATGACCTCTTCAAATACATTCTAAAATATACATCACAGAGTGAAAATAAACTTTTCTTTTTTTGCTCAGGTAAAATACTGAGTTTCATTTCAAATACTATGAGTAAAAATAAATATTAATATGAACATCTGGATTTTTTAAATGAAACTTAAGAAAACTCACTTAAAACTCAAGATATATGTAAAGCTTAAAATTACCCTTTCTCTGGGTGCACAGCTATAGATCTTGGTTGATCCAGGCCTTGGGAAATAATTACATATCGGAAAGAGCCATTGAGTCTTGCAACTTCAATTAAGTTGAAACCATGATCTGTCCAATATATGTTACCTAGGAGAAACACAGGTGTGTTTATAATATGGTTGTAAGAAAGAAAAGTATTTATTATTTATGGCTAAAATTAACTTTCTAAGCATTTGCATAACTATCAAGAAATCATATATTCCTATTTTTTTAAGCAGAAAGTTGTAAATAAACTAATATGCAAATACTTCCCAATCTCATGCATCTGTGGTTTAAACTATATAATGATACATTTATATGCTAAAAATAAGTTGAAACTTCTCTCACCTAAAGAAGGGATCTATTTTAACTTTCTACTGACTCCAGGCAAAAGAGAACTTCTAACACGTTTGTTTACCTGCCTCACAGTTCCCAGGAGATTTGGGCAAAGTTAACACTACATAATCTACTTCTGCATAAAAACACTTGTCTAAAGACTCAAAAGCATTAGAAAGAATGAAGCCAAGAGCAAAAAGACTATTTATCCCCGTGGCTAGAAGTACAAAAAAAAAATTATTGTGAGTTGGAAATAGAATTTTTATGAAGGAGATTGAGATCCTAACAGAATAGGTAGGAAATGAGAATAGAAAAAGCCATGGATTATACCAGCAATCCAGTCAATAGCTATCCCCTCCACTCTTCCCAAGCCATTGGTAATGATATCTTCTTTCCAAGTCTGATCTCTTTTAGCTCGACTAATTTTATTGAAGCCCATGTCTGTCCAGTAGATGGTATCATTTTCTATGGATAAGACAGAAAGAAAAAAAAAGCAAAAAACATACACATACACTATAAAAGATATCAATGTATGTATAAGGATCACATTGCTTTAGTATTTTGGGGGTTATCATCCTGGGTATACTAGGGTATAGATATTCTTCAGGACAATTTACTAACACAAATAGCAAGAAAGATATTAAAGCAACATGAAAGAGCCTAATCAAATGTTTTTTTAAAAGTACTTTTGAAATATATGTGGAAATGACCTATCACATCCTTGATTGTTTTTTCTTCATTTTTCTACTCATTTAACTCAAAAAATACTTATCTCACATTATTTTGCAACCCTGATGTCAAACCATGCTATTTTAGACCACAGTTTTCCCCTTCACACCTATACCTGTGTCTGAGTTCTCTAAATATAAAAAGAATACTACTGGAGGTAATCAACAAAGTCTTAAAGTAGAGAGAGAACAGAAAGAAACATAAGGGCATTTCAACTATATCAAGAGTGTTTTAAGCACAAGGTCATTCAAAATGTATAAAGTCTTAAAAATGCCCTAGCATTCAATTATTCCTTCTGAGGTCCTAGTTTCCCAAATGTCAAGTACAAACCCCTTACATTATTTTTCAAACTCTGATTGTACAAATGGGCTTAAGAATACTTGAAAAATGGCTCTATGCTATTGCAGAGTCTTTAAATAACAGTGCTTTTTGAATATTTGAATGAAAAGTGTGTCTAAAGATTCTAAATGAAATATATTATATATGCATGCATATGCATAAAGTGTAGGGATTATAGACCAATGATTTTAAATATAGCCACCAGAAAGACACTGGGGACAAATCATTAAATAATAAATTTGCCACCAACTAAGTAAGTTTTTGTGTTGTGACCTACGTGGCCATTTGAAGAACAAATCCTTTAAGACCAATATAATTTCCCTCTGGCACAGTGACAGACTATGGAAATAAAGAAAAAGCAATTAGTATAATAAAGCCATTTATCAGTAAGCTTTGAGATTCCATTTCAAGTATAATATAGTCTAAATTTTTTTGCCTAATTGGAAAAAGATTCCAAATCCCCTTGTTCTCAAGAATGGTAAGTCAAATATATAATTGTTTGAAGCAGAGAAGATACCTTTTTCAAATATTCATCTGGAAAGCAAGAACTTGTTTGGTTTTTCCAATTTTGTTAAAGTATTAGTTAACATTTGAAAGAGTGAATCAGTGAACGATAAACATTATTTTTGCATCAATACTAAGCATTATGTCAAATTTAAATTCTCTTCCTCAAATGTTAGACCTATATGTCTAACTGCTTTTTTTGTATCTCCACTTTTATGTAGAGAAGACAATCTTGGTATACAAAAGACAAATTCTGGATTTCTACATGAAACATTCTTCTCTTGTAGTCTTCTACATTGCAACTCCATAAGCCATGACAGTATGATGGATGATATCTCCATCCTCTGTTTCTTGGGCTAAAAACCTCATATTATCCTTGAATACTTTTTCTCAAACTTCACATCTAATCCATCACCCATATACTGTAGTGTTCAATCTATTACAAAGTATTTTTGGTTCTTTAAATTCTTTCCAATCATATCCATCATCTAACTACTTTTCACACTCTCTACTACTTACAGTGCAATCCAAACTACTATTAACTCTTGCCTGAAGCACAGCTGGCTCTTGAACAACCCAAATTTGAACTGTGTAGGCGCATCATCATGTTTTTTTTTTCTTTTTTTTTTTAAGATTTTATTTATTTATTTGACACAGAATGAGATCACAAGTAGACGGAGAGGCAGGCAGAGAGAGGGGGAAGCAGACTCCCTGCTGAGCAGAGAGCCCAATGTGGGGCTCAATCCCAGGACCATGAGATCATGACCTGAGCGGAAGGCAGAGGCTTAACACACTGGGCCACCCAGGTGCCCCCACGCTTTTTTGTTTTGTTTTGTTTTCAATAAATATACTGAACAATATTTATATAGCCACAGACAGACATTTTATCCTGTAGACAAACGATGTAAATTTACAGCATCAATAAACTCAATAAAGTACTTTAAATGTATTTCTCTAATGATTTTGTTAGTAACATTTTCTTTATCTAGCTTTCTTTATTCTAAGTATATAGTATATAATACATAGAACATACAAAATATGTGTTAAGCAACTGTTTATGTTATTGGTAAGGCTTCTAGTCAACAGTAGGTTCTTAGAGGTTAAGTTTTGGGGGAGTCAAAAGTTATATGCAGATTTTCAACTGCATAGGGGTCAGTTCCTTTAATCCCCACATTGTCCAAGGTCAACTATATTGAAAATAGCTTTGTAACTTTTTGCCCAGCTTCATTTCTGCCTCAGTACTCACCTTTCTTCCCTAGTCCTTTCTTTACTTAGGGGCCATTGTTACCCTTTTAAAAAGTAAACGAGATCATTTCTCTCCTCTCCACTCAAACTCTCTAATCATTTGTCATTTCATCCAAGGCACAATTAAAGTTTCTTCCCATTACCTTCATAATCTACCCATATCCTTCAACCTTCTCTCACTTGACATCCTTCCATTTTCGCCCTCACTCATTATCTCTGGTTAACAGACTTTCTCCTCCTAACAGAAACCAAATACTATCAGTCTAAGTTCTTTACATTACTCCTTCTGTTTAGGAGCTCTTTCCTCAGATATCTGCATACCTCTGTCTTAGCTCAAATATCCCTTCCTTCTTACTGAAACTTTCTCTGACTACCTGTAAAAAATTATTTCCTTTACATGCTCTACCCACCTCATCAAACTATTTTTGTCCATAGCATTTATTACTGTCAAACCCTGTGAGGGTCGACACTTTACTTTGTTCACTGCTTTATCCCTGGCACCTAGAAAAATAATATCTGACATGCAGTAAGCTCAAAGTAAACATTTGTTGAATAATGAATGAATGTGATATGCTATACAAAGACTGGCTGAAGGAGATATGGGGAAGACACAGAGTTTATCATGGGAAACTTTATAAGCTCAATGAGAAGAAAGTATGCATTTGAAAAAAAAATGACTAACAATTCACAATACTGGAGCATGAGCAGCATATACGTAGTACAGACAAGTAATCTTGCAAAAGTTCAAAGAAAATATTCACAACAATCTTCACAAGTAATAGGAAGAAATGTCCTATTTTGTATGGGAATCTTACATTTTTTTTTTTTAAGATTTTATTTATTTACTTGACAGGCCGAGATCACAAGTAGGCAGAGAGGCAGGCAGAGAGAGAGGAGAAAGCAGGCTCCCTGCTGAGCAGGAAGCCCGACGTGGGGCTCGATCCCAGGATGCTGGGATCATGACCTGAGCTGAAAGCAGCGGCCTTAACCCACTGAGCCACCCAGGTGCCCCAGGAATCTTACTTTTGAATTACCCTCTAATAACTCTGCCAGGCTGCAAACTGCTGTTTCATATAACCAAGAAACATTCTTCTTCATAAACTACAGTTCGCATATACTTTTATTATCTTATTGAGCTGAAATCAGGGCTTTACATTTTTTTTTTTTTTTTCTTAGAAACAGATCATGAGAAGGTTGTCTGGGTGGCTCAGTTGGTTAGTGTCCAACTTTTGATTTTGACTCAGGTCATGATCTCAGGATCCTGAGATTGAGTGCCACTTTAGGCTGTACACTCAGCTTGGAGGCTGCTTGGAATTCTTTCTCCCTCTCCCTTTGCCCTCCCCCCACTCGTGCTCATTCTCTCTGAATAAATAAAAAAAATAAAAAATCAGACTCTGAGATAATTCATAGGTAGGGGTTGCAACTGACCCAACTTTTACCAATGTAGTCACATGTGCTGTAGATAGTTCATGAATATTCATTTTGTGGGTAATAGATTAATTTGTAACACTGAAGTTATCTCTAAATGGTCAAGTCCACTAGGACAAAGCACTGAGGAACTGAAAAGTTTCCTTGTATTATTTCTATTAGATATTTTGGGAGATTAGTGAGCAAATCAATCTTGTGGTGACACAGTAAAGAGGACTTAAACAACAGAATTAAATCAGCCATTCATAACCCAATTTCTTTCTTATCAATTCTTTCACATACATATTCAGACCTACACATTTTATATTGAGTAAGTTCACAAATACATAAGAATATGTTTTCTTAAAAAATGTATTTTCTAATATCTGGGAATATCTTCAAAATAAACAAATTATGTCAAGACTGTCTTCATTAAGAATAAAATCAGACTGAATGATGATAAAATTTTACAATAAATGGTAAAGATACAAAATGGAAATACATATAAATATAGAAAGGGAAGAAAAGACTATCATAACTGTGTCCTGATACTCCAAAACATATTTTTTTAACTTTCATTATCCTTATTCAACACATTCTTATAGAATATTTAGTGTGTGTTAACATTATTATAGGCTTAGGAGTTTGGTGGCAAACATGATAGACAGTCCTTATAATCACAGAGTTCACTTCTGGAATTAAATTAAAAATAAACTGTCTTGAGACATATGGTAATTGGTAATGTATAAAATAATCATAGGATTGGAAAATAGAATTTGTAATTTAAGGTAATAACAATTATAATTAGCTCCCCACAGATATAATAAGACACATAGGATATTGGTAACTATTTTCAAGGATTACATACAGAGAGATTGGAGGCCAGCTATTGTGCATTGTAACCACAGTCTGAATTAAATGAAAAACTGCATACAGTTATAATGATATTAGTCTGTAAAATAAGGGAGAAGCTTATTGATGCTGTGAAAAGTTAAACTTTTTGAGTCAAGCTCAAGTGCTGACCATCTAACAGAACTAGATTATGCACAGTCCTGTCTGAAAATAGGAAACAAGAAATAAAAATCTCTTAAAGGCCTTTCACTCCTATTTTTATTATGTTTATACTAATATATAATAACATATATTAGTATGTAAAAATTTAATTTATTATAAAATAATCTATTATTATAAATAATTTATTATTATAGAATAGCATTTTATATTTATATAAATTATATAATTGTATCATCTATTTTTATGATCAATGAGCACTTATTATTTATTGTGAATACACTTGTCTCCATGTTAGCTTGGGTTGTTGGGTCCTTTCTAGAAAATTCAAAGTCTTGTTTCCCCACCTAAACTGAGATACTATTTCAGAAAACACCATACCAAAATAAAAATTTTTTAAAAAAAGATAAAAGATGATGTATAAGCTTACCATGCTTCCCTCTCCTAATGAAAAAGTCACCAACACACCAGGAAGATAACAGACTAGATTGCAAGGGGTCTAGGGCTAGGATCTTAACAGTGATTGTCCCACCGTTTCCCATGAGACTTTCACAAAGTTACTTTGTCTCTCTTGACCTCAGTTTCCTCACATATTTGAATATACAAATAGAAAGACAGAGATATACAGATATAAGTAAAAGAAGGTAAAACCTAGATAACTTTTAGGATTCCTTTCAACTCTTGATGTTCTAATGTTAAGATTTAATTTTTGGTTGTACTTTAAAGGAAAATAGTATCTCAAAGTTCTGTCCAATTTTAACTGCTACATAGATTCTCCTTTTTCTCTGCAATTTTTTCTTATTTTAACTAGCTTTGTTGTCTGGAGCTAAAAAGAATAAAGCATATGATTTTTCCCAGAACATGGTACTAATGGTTATGAAACCACATTTGTTTTTTTAACTGCAGACCTTCACACTTATCCTACTAAACGCTACCCTGTTACATTTGATCAGTGATCTTGTCAATTGACATTTTTCAAAAAAATCATGTTATCCAATGCTCCTTTTTGTGATACCCACAATGTGATAAGTATATCTTGATTCAACTATATCTTTATTCAAGGCAATAAGAAATATGTTGACCAGAATCAAAAATATACTTTTGGCATACCACTTTCTGCTGCAAGTGCAACTCCACCATTCTTTCATTCTGGCTGATACAACCAGGAAGAACTCCTACCACAGATCAAAAGGCAAGAAATTCTCAAGATTCTCCCCTTTCCAGGAATCAGTCTGTGCTGACCTACTCTGGTTGAGAGTGCTTACCTTACGCGGTAAGGGGCAAATGACTGGCTTCAACTAAGGAATGGTTTTAGAATGTATTATTATTAAAAAGTAGAGGGGAGCTTATTATTTTAGCTTCCTCCTCAGTTACCACGATTTTTTTTTTTTTCCTGCACCAGTGTTGATATGTCTGAGAGGTGAAAATTACAGTGAAGCCAAGAAAAATACTGGCTTTTTGGATGAGTCGTTTACAAATATTATAATATTTTTGTAAAAGATCTATATCTTAGCACTTTGATCACACATCACCAGGCTTTAGTCTTTTATTTTGTCTAGAATTCTAAAAGGTAAAGTAAATATAACAAATACAATCTCAACTTCGGTAAAAATGGTGACATCCAACCTTAATTCTGAGGACACCAGAACACCGAAAGACTATAAGAGTTCCTGGATTCTATTATAATTGTTTCTAGTAACTTGCAAATAAGAGCCAGTGCTGTGAGGATCAGGAAAACAAAATTAAAAAAGCAAAAAAAAAAAAAACCCATGAAGATGGAAAGAGTTTGTGAGCTATTAGCTATCAGATTACAAGGAACTACAAAGAATATGGGAGAGACAGAAGTAAGGGAAGAAAGGAAGGAAGGGTATTGCACTTCTTTTTTATCATTGGCATAGCCACTCCATATGCTAATATGACCTAACAGAGAATATTAGAGATATAAGAAGAGTAAGAGAAACTGAGGCATTCTGAAAATGACTTTTAAAAATGTTATAATCAGTGCTTAAGGAACAAGTTTCTTCTGTCATCTTTTATCAGTACATTGCTGATAAATTTAAACCATTTTATCAGACTATGTATAAATGTGGCTATATTTTGAATCTAGCAGCTACTGTGAGAAAGACAACTGGATGGCAAAAAAATATATTGTCATGGTTAGTGAAGCTACAAAAATTAGAAGGTACCCCACAATTTATTTTTAAAAATCTTACCATAAATTTCCTTTTCTTTTAATTAAAACAAAAACAAAAACCTCTAACATAAACAAATCTTTCCAAAGGGATCTGAGCTTGGTCATTAGATTTGGTAATGTGGACGGATTCTAGTACCTAGTCCCTAATTCCGTAATAATTTGGTAAATGACAACAACAGAAGCTCAGAATCTGGTTGACCTTTAAAATTATAGACATTTTATAGAAAACAAGAATCTTTAGTAATACGTTCTGCTAGTACCTTCTTAGAGCTTACAAAGAACTTGTTTAGAAGGTTAAGTTAGATCCACAATATGAAGAATTACTTAAGTACAGTTCCAAATCATGAGTACTAAAATTTGCAAATTTGTTTAGTTTAATTTATTTGCCAATGTTTTTTTGTTCCCATCTTGTTGGACCATTATACTGTATCCCACACATTAAAAATAAAGACTTTTAGGCTCACTCCCAAAAGCACGTGCTAACTTATTGGAAATTCTATGTAAAGTAAGACTTGGTTTCTTGATAAAATTTAGGCTTGGGTTCCAGCGAATGTTTTATCTATGACTATTTTTTCTTGGGATCAGAAAGAACAATATCCTTCACCCATCTCCTCCAACCATCAGTTTTTACTTGGACTTTAATTATTTACCATCACTTTCAGATGAGCTGGTTACCTACTCTTTTCCCCTTTGAGGTAAAATGTATAAGGCTTCTAGGAGGCTTTTATTGTCATCTATCAGCAGTGACCTTAACAGGGAGGCCCAGAAATCCAACTGTTTCTCTATTTACAAAGTCTGCCTTAAGACATGCAATTCATTAATTCCTCTAGCTTAGTTAACATAATGATTTCCAAATGGATTTCATTCTAAAACTTCGACACATATGACGGTTACCTCCAATCCAAACCCTACTTTTTGTTCTTTTGGAAATCATCTTGTAATTTTTGGGAAGAAGAGACTTTCTCACATCACTTCTACATTTTCCAGTCATAGTATATCTAAGTGCTATTTTTTGTGCTTGGTATGTGTCAGTCATTTCAACACAGATACTGGATTCAGCCCTTTCCTCTGATCCACTTCTTATAACCCCACCCACACATGAAATACAAATAATGTAACAGAATTTATGGAAGCATGGGACTGGGGGATAAATTATAACAACATAAAAAACCTCAAACTGAAAATTAGATACCTTATTCTAGAAAGTGCTCTGGTCATACCCACCAGAGGTGATTTTTCAGTGGCAGCCCTGGCCTCACACCTTATTGCACACTGCTCTCCTCTGATCTCATCTCAATTGATCATTCCCTCCCCTTTCAGATTACCCAGTCTCCAAAAACAGACCTTCTATACTATTGTCCCCAACCTCAGCAACAGGTTTGCCTTCACACAGTTCAAACTCAATACTCCTCAAATGGCTGTCCGGTAGAATTGCCTAGAGAAGTTTAAAAAAAAAAAATACTCAAGATAATGGTTCACCTTAGTGATTTTTTAAGTTGCTTAGTCTGCCATAGTGTGCTGGTTGAGAATTACCAGCTAACTCATCAAAAGCACAGATAAGAAGAAAAACACTTGTTAGTCAACAGGATCTAAGGTCTTGCGAAGGAGATTGCTATTGTAAAATGCTACCCTCACCTCATTACAATCTCTTTGCTATTAATGGCTTACTACTAAAGGCATTTTCAAAGAGAAAAGAAGGCCATATACAGAACATCTTATCTGGGATTTTCCCCCCCCCCCAGTTGGAGGAGAGCTTTAAATGGGGGGGGGGGATATATATATATGCATATATATATGCATATATATGTGTGTGTATATTAAAATATTTTATATAAAATAATTTATTATTATATATATACATATGGCTGTATTTTAAATTTGTTGATTCTGATGAGACAGGAAAATTGAAGGGACTCGATTAAAAAAGCATTTTTTGTTTGTTTATTTGTTTTTCCTTTGCTCCAGGTTCTATTCTTGCTAGGGTCTGTACCCCCACCCCACTTTGCACATGCCTTGTAATGCAAATAGCATGTATCTTCCTGGTAAGGGACAGAGAGAATGCTATCTTTAGTCTTTCAGCACAATAGATGGCAAATAAGGAGTGACCATAAATGTTCTGTGAGACCACTGGCTCCAAACACCTTGACACCAAGACCCCCGGTCTCAGGGGATAAGTGATGAAGAAGGACAGCTGGACCATGTCCTTAATCTGACAAGTTCCTGGATGCCTAATCACCAATAAAAAATCTCAGACCCCAAGCAAAGAGGAGACTCCCTTCTTTCCTACATGAGACTCCCTGACGCTCCATCTGTATCTGCTCTCTTTGTATCTTTAATAGTCTCTGCTTTCACCTCCAGCTGGCTCCAATTTGATTTCCATCTTGCATGGTCCTACAGAAACCCCTCTGTGTCCTTGGACCCGGCCTACATGCATCACTGATATGCCACTGGTCCCAGATCTGTCAGAAATCACTGCTCTTCAATCTATACCTGAATCAAGCTAAATCAAAAGGCAGCTCAGGGAGATTACTTTGCGTGGATCCTTCTCCATTCTCAATAAGCTGGCTTTTATTGAACTATGTATGATATGTCCTTTGCCACACGTACATATTCTTTGCTTTATTTTTTTTTCTTTTAAATTATATAGACCTTGTGAGCCCTGGAATTGATTGCATTTCTGACTTTGTACTGGTTATTAGAAATACAAAAATTGTATTTGCTGCCAACTTTCAGCAAAAATACACAATTTTAGAGCATACAGTTTATCTCGTTTCATATTACTTTTCCCCCTTTTTTCTTAGCATTCATTCCCTCACATCTTAATTGTTCATCTTACTGCCATTCCCACATTTTTTAGTACATGCAGTAATGTTTAGAATAAGATGAGATATATCTATACCTATATCTGTATCTATCTATCTATCTATACATATATATATAGATAGATACACACGGGGGGGAGAAGGAGAAGACTCTTGGTCAAGCAGAGTCCAATGTAGGGCTCGATCCCAAGACCCTGAGACCATGACCTGAGGCCAAAGGTAGGCACTTAACTGGCTGAGCCACAAAGGTGCCCCGGATATATATATATATATATATATATATAGATATAGATATAGATAGATATATAAACTCATCAAATCATACTTTATACATAAGTGACATCAGAGTCAGTCAGGTATACACACTATAGGGAATGGCTACACATTGTCTAAGACAATGGAAGAAAATGTTAAAATGATGATTTCTTACTTATTTTTCTCATCTTTTAGGAATTTCTATTTTAGTGTATATTTAATGCAGGAATAATATATTCTTTACAAGTAAATAATTTCCTAATAAAGTAATCAATAAAAAACACATGTATCAAAATAAAATCTCTTCTTGTTTAACCAGTAGTTATATGATAAGAAAGAAGACTTGCTACCACTAGTGTGGCTGCTACTTTCCAATCATGCCCCATTTTTGACATGCTCTGTGCCATGACACACCAGCCAAAACCACTGGAGCCTACTGAGTGCTATGGAAATTGAGAGGAAAGCAAGGTCTGTCAAGGTCATCAGAAAAGACTTCAGGAGAGCAGTGAGGCTTTCACTGCCCCTCGAAGACAGGGTAGTATTTGGATTCACATTTGGAGAAATGCACAATATGGTTTACTAAAGAATCAATTTAATAAGTGTAGTCATCTTCATAATAATAGGAGAGATGACAAGAGCATTTCAGGAAGACTGGGGAGCAAAAACTGTGATGACAGCCAATTGTGAATCCATCAGATACCCAGGTACAGATACAAATTAAGTTTTACTTCCTATTCTTTTCCAACTTTGAAACCATTTCTTTAAACATTTTACAGGTTAATAAGGACCCAAGTTCTCAGTATTTCATATTAAAAGGATTCAATAATAAAGCGCTAATGAATTACATTTGTTTCCTTCATTTTGAGAAAGGCAAATCAATACAAACGCTAATGGGCAATTTTCTTAGAGCAACAAATCACTAAAGAACTCCATCCTTGTGAGTAAATAAAATAAAATCTGCAGACTTCAAAGGTTTTAGATATCTTAATCCCCTTAAGGTACAATGTTATGAAATCTTAGATAATGTACATTCTCTTTTAAATTACTCCTTTATCAAATAAGAAATACATGCCCGTCTACCTTTTGTGTCCTGAATGGAATTTGCATTAAACATACTTATTATAAAAGCAATTCCATTTTCAGGTTTTGAACTGTTTCCTCTCAGGGTAACAAAAAGAATCTTTCACATTTTCTTAAGCATTGACTGTTTTTTCTCTTCAAAGCATTTGCACCGTGCTGTTTTTCACATGCAGTAAGTAAGTTCTCACAGCCCTTGTGTTCCTAATTTTGACTTTCAGGTAGCATATGAGATCTAAAATGTGCTGTCACAGTCTCATCAGCTTCAGAATAGAAGGGGTCCAATTGTAGCTCCAAGGAGAAATTGTTTTAATTTATTCTGCTTTATATTTTCAAAGCTAAGCTATAAAATTGAGACAGCATGTTGAATAGATATGTCTTCAGGGGACACCTACTCAGACATTTCTTCAGGAAACCATCAACCCATTTCAGAAAACAATGCCATCTGATTTCACTTTTATTTTTGAATAGGAAAAGACAAAAAAACTGGTTCCTCAAATACTTGGTTTCTATGTTATGCTTCAAATTAGTCAATCAGACAAAGATGGAGTGTATGCCTTAAAAACAGAGGTTTTCTCAGCAAATATATTTGTGTGTGTGTGTGTGTGTGTGTGTGTGTAAATATTTTTTTTCCATTATCACCTCTGGTGAAAAAATACCTTAAGTTTACTGAAGACAGGAATGCAACATAATAACTAAAAGCTTGGATACTATGTTCTGAATTAAAAATCTTAGCTGGGCTACTTAGTGACTCTATGACATGGGCAGGTTACTTAATCTTTCTGTTCAGTTTCCAAGATACAAATAGCTAATGATAGACATGCCTGGAAGAGTAAATAAATCAATCTTTGTTAGAGCACTTAATGTCTAGTACATAATATAATAAAGCATCAACTATTAAAAATTTAAAAACACAAACAATAATATAATAAAATAAAAAGTATAATAAGTAACCAATTTGGTAATTTTCTATGCTCTTGAAGTTTAAATGTGGTCTTAGTTTAACATACAATCATCTTTATAAATTTAAAACTATAGAGAAAATATTATGCTATTTTATTTGCAAAAGAAGAAAAAAACTATTATTAATTAATCACATCAAGGAAACAAGAGATAGAAAATAATAAATAATCAGACATTACTATATATTTCTACTCACCATCTATGAATTTTTTATTAAAAATTAACATTGATTTGGATGCACATTTTTATTTTTACATTTTATTTTTATTAAAAATTAACATTGATTTGGATGTGGCATCTCACATTTTCAGAAAAGCAAAGTTAACTCTACTATGAAAAGTTAGACACAGAAAATTTACCCTAAGAATTACTTGAAATTGTCAGTGTTTATTGTACTTAAGGGCAAGTGTGTATTGTATTTATATATATATATATATATATATATATATATATATATATTTTTTTTTTTTTAGGACAGGAGGAAGTTCTTATTAACCATTAAGAAATCTATAAAAATTTTTCCTCAATTGGTGTTTTAAATGCCTATGCATATTATTTAAATCATATGTGACAAAGAGATATAAAAATCTTATATGATTATTTTCTAGTTTGATTTCACTATTGAATTGTAGCTAACATGATAATAAAACATAGTCTATAACTGTGTACTGCTCAGACTTTCAGAAACAATGGTTCTTTTTATGAAAAAATTCCTGCTAAAAATAGAAAAAATATATAAATTGATAATTTTTGAGAGCTATATGCATTATGGGAGATGACCAATAAGCCTCCTTCAGTCTTTCCAGAGAATCAATCACCTTCTTGTAAGTACTTGGTAGCCATATGCATTATCTATCCTTCCTCAGTGAATTACAATTGTTTCTCAACCTATATTGGGAGTACATTAAAAGAAGGCTATATATTCTCTTCCTAGTTAGCTCCACAGAAACTGGTGTAATGCTTTGGACTGCATAGATACAAAAGCTCATTGAATGAATAATTGAGTATGATTGTCATCACTCTCACTATCCAAAAGTCAAATTCAACATGTCAGAAGATAAACCCATCAGAGCTGCCCTCAATCTCCTTTACCTGTGCTCTCTCACTTGATGGGAGAAACAATATTCATCACCCAAACTAAAGACTTGAGAGTTATCACTGATTATTTCTGTATCTATTTACCTTACCCCCCACACCTAATCAATTACCAAGTTCTGTAGATTTTAACTGATTCTTCTTCATTTTTTAAATCTGCATATAGCATTATAGTTTTATTCAGGTCCTCACCATACTTCTTCTGATTTACTGTGACAGCTTCCTAAATGGTCTCTCTTCCGTAATTTTATTATCCTCCTACCCATTCTCACAATTATCAGTGTGACTTAGCTAAAATGTAAAACAAATCTTATCACTGTTCATGTTTCTAGGTTTCCTATGACACAAGGATGTATATCAGATTCCTTAGTAAGTCATATAAAGCAACCTATGATCAAAAACAGTAGTCTCCAAACTTTTTTGTTGAGTAAAACAACTTGAGTATCTACCCCTAGTGTATGTGTGTATGTGTGTGCGTTTATGGTTTTTTTTTCATTCATTACACATATATACATACATGAAATGTGCACAATATAAGTTTCTAGAGAAATGAAGAAAAAGTAAATATAAACAGTTTTACTATTTTCTCCTATCTAATTTATTTATTTACAGGGTGTGTACTTTACTTGCCTCTTGGAAAAGCCCATAAATATTTCTTTGCTTTCATCTAATAACACCTTCCTGCCTCAGGTTTAACTAGTAGAACCATTCTGTTTGCCATCGCCCTCACTCACTGTACACACACCCATCATATAATTTCTCACTTCTACACCTTTTCTAGTGTCATTTTTCCTGCACCTCTTTCCTAAGATCCCATTATTCACATGTTAAGACTCATGCATTCCTCCTCCAGGAAACCTTCTTGACTATCCCAGTCTAGGTCATTGTCCTCCTTGGTTCTTTCACAATAACCTGAGCTTATCTCTATAACTGTACTTAATACAGAATGTTGTACTGCTTACTTTTTGTGCATTATCCTTTCCAGTAGACTGAAACTGATTTTTTTTCATCTTGAATCCACAATGACTCTTTACAGCTTTCTGTATATTATAGTTGAATAAATGTTGATATCCAATTAATAATAATACAAACAGAACAATGCAAATGGTAAAAAAAAAAGTTAAAGCAAAGTATTATCTACACCAAAAAATGGTAAGATTAGTTGAGAAGAAGCAATTTCATAAGGTAGCAATATTTTAGCCAATTATAAGATCAGCTAAAGAATATGTATTGAGTGTTCCAATTTATGAAACTATATTTTCCCTCCTATGGCAAAATATTAAAATCAAATGGCAGGATATAATTATAGTAAGTAACATTTTATAATAAGTTTCATTATGTATCAACTATAAGTTAAATGAGCAAAAGATGGTTCCAGGAAGTTTAAGGCCAAGAATCAGAACACTTTTTGAAATTCTGAATATTTAAAATTAAAACATTTGACAAGCTGTCACAAAAAGATATAGTATTTGTCTAATATTGTTTAGCACCACTCCATTGTGAAATTATATGATGTCCTGGATTTGCTTGAATCAGACAAACAGATCAGACAGATGACGGGACACAGGGAGGTTCATCATATGTTACTTTCTACCTTTTTATATACATTCCAAACTTTCCATGGCAAAAGTTTAAAAAGTTTCCAACAGATTGAAAAGAACACCTCATTTTTATTGTCATTACAAATCAAATTCAGAAGCTTTTATGGTAGTAAAATATATAAATATTCTCTAATCTTTAACATAACTTGAATGGCACTGTTAGTATCCTACCGATGCCAGAAACTAAGACACTCCAACAATTTCAGCAAAATTCTAGCTATACTAACCAAAAAATTACCCCTCCCTGCCAAAGAAAGAAAAAAAAAATCCTCAAAACAAAGAAAGTATTTATATGAGCTAGGCTTTGGAGAGTAAATACTAGAAATAGTCATATTCTTGGTCTCAGCAGAATCAGCAACATGTTTACTAAAAATATAGAGTTTTGAAGAGGCACAGGCAAGGGGGGTGAATTTTCACCTGGATTAGACTATGCTAATGTTGATAAAAGGTTAAAGATTTTATTTAAAAACTAGCTAGGATAATTTTTTTTTAAATTAAAAGATTCCCATATCACCTTCCATTTTCATGTTAATTAAGAGATATGTAATTTAATACAAAAATAACAATTATGCAGACTTGCACATTTTAAAAAATGTAATACATCCCAGAGAGATAAAGGAGAACAAGACTCCTCAAGCTATTTTCATTCAGTAAGAATACAAATGAAATGGTTTTAGAAAGTTTGTGATACAACATCTTAAGAAAGATAGATCAAGGACAAAGACTTACTCTAAAGTAGCTAACTTGAAATATTTTCAATTATCAAAGTGGAGATATAACAATTCTTTTTATTTACATATGTGTGTGTTTGTGTGTGTGTGTAGATGTGAGTATATTCTTTCCTCTTGCTATATTACCTTGAGCTCCAAGCCTCTTAGATTTTAAAAGAAACCGTGACAGACTAGTAGATAAATAAACATATGAGTCTACAAAAGGAAATTCTAATTCTTCAGGAAATCTAGTGAGTGGACCTGGCTTCTTCCACTGGATTCAGATTGAGTGAATGCATGCCATGAGTAAGACATTATTTACAATAACATACAAAGCAAAATATTAATCAATAAATTTTACAATATATGTCTTATTTCATTGCTGTTTTAGCCTAGCTTGTATGAAATTTGAGGAATAAATCAGAGAGCTAAATAATGGAAACGCTCTCCACAAACAGCTGTGTACAAGAAAGTCCTAAGCTTTACTCATAGAAGCCACAAACTAGAAATGTCTTCAAACATTCATCAATGAAAGAATGGATAGACAGACTATGGTATAGTCACACAATTGGATATGACTGTGTGATAAAAAGGAACACTTTACTAACACGTGCAACAATATGATGATTTCAAAACTATGTCCAGAGAAAGAGACCAGATGCTAAAGCACGTATTTTGTGTAATTCCATTTATATAAAATTATAAAATAGGCAAAACTAACTTATAGTGATAAAAATCAGATCAGTGATTGCTTCTGAGGATAGGCATTAACTAGGTGGGAGCAAGAGAGAGCTTTCGGAAGTAAGAGAAATATTTCATGTCTTGTTATTTATTCATCAAAACTAAATGAAAGGCACACCTAGTGTCTGAGCATTTTACTATAAATAAATTTCACTTAAATACATAAAAAATTGAAGTATGGAAGCATTTGTTTAAAAATCCCCTATGATCATTTTTAAGTAGATTAGTCTGGCTACATCTAATAAATTTCATCCTAAAACACAGATATGCCTTTGGCATACAGGACTCTAGGAATACATTTGCCTAACTTTAAGGAAATTATTATATAGAAGAAAATTCATAAGACAATAGAAAATAACCCACTGGCAGAAAAGTTCAGTGCCAATTGATGGGGCAAACTGAAAACAAGCTCTGAGTATATGCTACCTTGAAGGGGCAGTTTCAATCATGATGGAGGCATAAACTCGAATCCTGCTCTTTAGGAAAATGGAATTCTGAAGGTAGTAAATAATGAAGAACTATAAATTAGAAAGTATACTGAAGAAAATATGCAGAAAGTATAAAAATTGAAGAACCACTCAAGATGAGAATGTAGGAAGACCCTGAATTCCTCAATGTCTACAACTATCCATGAAACAATTTTCTTCTTAAAAAACTTAACACCATAAGACTGATGATTCATAGACCTGTACCCTGAGCAAATGATATGTTTTATGTTAATAAAACAGACAAACAAACAAACAAACAAACAAAAAACTTAACACCTGGCTGACTGACAACTACACATCTGGCAAATGAAAAAAAAAACCACATCCAAGCAGGCAGGAGACTGTGGGACACACCTAGCCACTTACCGCACCTCTGGTGCACAACCCACAAGTGAGAAGTAACTCAAAACTTCTCCTTGAGGAGTGAGGGGATTGAAGTCTACATGGGGCACCCCAACTTTTACTTGCACTCTCAAAATATCTAATTTTGAAAATCAAATGGACTAGTGTTCTGAGACCCACCAGACCGCAGCCATCTAAGAAACGGGCAACATTTTGAGACACAAGAGCCTCAGGGCTCCATTCCCAGGTAGCTCTTTTGCCCAAACTTAAGGCGAAGGAGCCTCACCTGCTTATATTAAAGTGCTGACCCAAGGGGTAGGGATCTAATTTCACCCTCACCTCGAGGATCCTGCTGGAACACTATCTAGGTCCAGAGACTGGTTGGCACCACGTATCACCCTAATATGCCTCTATGGTCACATCACCTTTTCTTCTTTTTCAAACCTCTCCGGGTTGCCTGGGTGGTTCAGGGGGCTAAAGCCTCTGTCTTCGGCTCAGGTCCTGATCCCAATATCCTGGTATCAAGCCCCACAGCAGGTGCTCTGCTCAGCAGGAAGCCTGCTTCCTACTTTCTCTCTGCCTGCCTCTGCCTACTTGTGATCTCTATCTGTCAAATAAATAAATAAAATCTTTAAAAAAAAAAAAAAAAGACCTCTCTCTGTCTCCCCCTTATATACTGTGGGTATATTTTGGGTCCACCTCAAGATCTTTAAAATAATCCCATCTGCAAAGAGCTTACCATATAAAGTAACATTCACATTTTCCAGGGATTAGGACGTGGGGAGGGGGCACAGTTCAGTCTCCTACACTAGGGCTACCAGGTATTTGCAAAATAAACTGGCTTACCATTCCTCTCCTTAGCCATGTATGTTGCCCTATAAGCCTAACAAAAATAGGATTGTCGGAGAGAGGAAGAATATAGGATTTTAAGGACAACCCACTGATGACATTAATAACCCCAGGTATGTCCTGGTGTCTGAATGAGCAGCTGGACCTTTGGCATGTTTCAGGAGATGTTTCAGCATCTGTTCACAGTTGACAGAAGAAAATAAAACAAAACAAAACAAAGAAAAACAAGAAACCAGTTTCCAAGGTTAGACAGTCCTTATTAAAAATGATATTTTAGCGGAGAGTAAGAGGGAGTATTCTCTTCCACCCTTTCTACTTCCCTAGAAGGAAGCTTTTTGCACACATCTGATGCCCTGATTTCTGTGTCTGCCGCACAGAGGATACATTTTGATCACCTGTCTCTAGCAGCCAGGGAAGCTTGTGATCTTGGTCCCATGTTGCTATAAAATGGGGAAGCCACTATAGAAAACAGTATGGGTATTCATCAAAAATGAAAAAAAAAAAAAAAAAAAAGAACTACCATATGACCCAACAATTCCAATTCTAGGTACTTATTCCAAAAAAACAAAAGGCTAACAAAAAGATATATGTACCCCCATGTTCCTTACAGCACTATTTACAATAGCCAGGGAAACAACCAAGTGCCCATCACTGGGTTAATGGAGAAAAAAGATGTGAGATAGACAGGTAGATGAAGATGGATAGAGAGATATAGATTGATAGATAGATAGATATGGTGGTGGTACCTGTATGGTATCTAATGGTATCTATATCTAAATATATGATGGACTATTACTCAGCCATAAACAAAGAATGAAGTCTGGTCATTTGCAACAACATAGATGGACCTTGAGGGCATTATGCTAAATGAAATAAGTCAGACAGATATGAAACATACCAAATACTCTATAATTTCTCTTATATGCGGAGGGAAAAAAGAAAGAAAGGAAGGAAGAAGGGAGGGAAGAAAGAAGGAAAGAAAGAAAAGTTGGAGGGGGGGAAAGACTGGATTTCCTTGGAGAACTTGGAGAGAAGGTAGATCATTAAGAGAAGAGCAATGTGCTCAGAGATACATGAATGAGGATAGAACAGATGCTTTATTGTGGTAAATACAAAGATAACTATGTATTCTTGACTTAATGGAGCATCTCGACTTGCCTGTATAGTTTTCTTACAAGTAAATTTTATAATTTTCTCAGGAAAGAAAAAGAGATTGTAATGAGACTCTAGGAAAGGGAAAGATTACATCCGTTTGTAAACTGTACTTGGAAGAAGCTTTGAGAATGTCACATAACGGGACACACTATTTATCAGAACATAAGAGAGTGACAGAACAGTCAGAAATCAGGTTTGAAAGATGTTTTTGATTTCTATAAAAGTATAGTTTATTTGTTGTTATGAAAAGATGGTTTTAGGATTTTATTTGATGATGACAATAATGATGATGGTGATGATGATCCAGTCACAGCTAGGATACCAACTGTCCGTTTGCCCAGAACTCTCCTGGTCTTAGCACTAAAAGTTCAATGTCCCAGAAAATCCCTTGGTACTGAAAATGAGGTTGTCAGATCTCTAATTTTAGATTGCATAACTGACAGATGGGACCAGCTGCTGTGTTCTGGATCTACCACCACCCTGTGCCAAGGCTGCTCTTAGCTAGGACTGTGTGAGGTAGGGATATTAAAGTAGTCTCATTCCTGCAACATGTGGAACTCCTCTGATGGGCATCTTTGGCTCTCCATCATCATTCCTGAAACTTTACTGAAACTACACCAGTCTGTTTCCTACCTAGCCTCCCTTCCTTTTCTGTTTTGTTTAAGTCAGATCTGCATTGTAATCTGACAACTCTTCTCATTATTTCCCCTCGGGTTGTTCTTAAATAAGGCTTTTGCATATCCAATCCTGTCTTGACTCTGTTTCTCAGAGGATCCAAACTAGTACAAGCAGTGTAGGAGTAGTCTAAAAAAATAAATGGTAAGATGTGGCTATGGGTCTGGCTTACTTTCTACACATCAAAGAGGACATGTTCCTGAGGATACGTGGTGCATGGACAGTTTCTAGTACATGATGTTCAGGTGCTAAAATTTTCATGAAAAGTGACCTGAGAAAAATCTTGTTAAAAGGGAAATATCCTTGGAAGGACAATGATTCATGCGTTTATAAAATACAGAAGAAAAAATGACTACAAAGATATCAGAGTTGGCTAGAGACTGCTACATTGTAATGACATTCTAAGGAGGAAAAATGAAAAGCTGAGAGCTACTTACAAGCAATTAAAACTGAATGTGAGGGTCAATACGGGGAAATTACAAAGAGATAGGGGAAGAGTAGACACAGCTGAGCAGCAAATAGAAACTGTAAGATTTAGATCTACAAAGCTCCAGAGATGTCTAAATGCTTAGCAAAGAGAGGTCTGGTATGTTAAAATCAGAGACCTGGTTATTAAGACCTGGGAACCTGAAATATGGATGAGGATGGTGGATATTCCTAAAGGTGCTGATTCCTGAACTATCCCTTTAGACTCAGAGTTTGCAAAGGTTGTCCAATTCCCCCTAGTAAAGGCTAGCACCTACTTGTGCTGAAAGATGTTGCAGAAATATTTTACCTGAGAGACAAATGTTATCACCTCAAGAGCTGTACTCAGTTTTTCTGGTTGCTAGACTGACAACTATGGGTAAATCTCAATACAATCTAGCTAGAGGGGTTGCTGAGCGTCATAAAGGAAGAAAGAGATTATATACTAAATGAACTGTGAGGAATAGTTAGCATGATGACCAGGGACCAGAGAAGTATCCCTGAAATTGGATTTTGATGGTACTTGATCAAGAGGGGCTAGAATAGAAGATAGATAAATAAGAATTCTTTTGCTTAGAAGCACTTTCCTAGTATACTCACAGTATTTAATACTCTGGCAAGAAGGCAGGATGTGGGACACAATCTTTGTGAAGGTAGGTCTTAAGGCATGGAGAAATTATGCCATTCTCCATGTAGAAACACTTTATGATGTTTCAGATGACGTAAAAATAAGAAGATGAGAAAAGGAAGTCGACACTGAGAAATAGATTATATAAAGAAAGAAAACCCACCAAAGGATCTCAGAGGACACACCCCAAAGCTGCTGGCAGTGTAATAGTGATAGGGGAACCATCACCACCAAGAAATTCCAGTACTCGACGTGGGGGGAACTTACAGCCCACAAGGATGTTGCTTAACATTTACAACCTCCAAAAGTACATTAATGGAGAAGCAAAAGCCAAATGGTGGTTGTCCCACTGAGGTCATGATGCTTTTCTCATATCTCTGACCTGAACTAATCTTCATACCCAGAACCTATTGATTAAAAAAGTAGCCAAATCTCCAAAACCCTGCAACACTGTGTCAGTTACACATCTATGATAATCCTCCCAGATTTTTCCTCAGAGGTACCTATAAACAAACATTTACTTGAGTGACTCGATACTGGAGAAAGGGAAATACTCAGATACCTTGATTATTAGACATGGTTTTAAGTTGACATTAAAACATCATCTTTGAGGGCGCCTGGGTGGCTCAGTGGGTTAAGCCTCTGCCTTCAGCTCAGGTCATGATCTCAGAGTCCTGGGATCAAGTCCCGCATCGGGCTCTCTGCTCAGCAGGGAGCCTGCTTCCCTCTCTCTCTCTCTGCCTGCCTCTCCATCTACTTGTGATTTCTCTCTGTCAAATAAATAAATAAAATCTTTAAAAAAAAATCATCTTTGATCCCTTCAGGTGGGGCTTACACAGACCAGGTAATAAGTGAAGTTCTGACTAAATTCTGATTCATTGTAGCCCACTGAGTCCATAGACCCACTCAGGAGTCATTTTCTTAGTTCCAGAAAATATAATTGAAATTGGTATACCTGGGAATTTGATAAACATCAACATTGGGTTGGCTGCCTCTACAATAAGAACTATCATAACAGGAAAGGCCTAGTGGATTGTTTCCAAAAATATATAACCTCCATCATCTCCCTATCCAACCTGAATGGTCACCATTAAAGGCAAGAAATGGTCGCAATTATGCTTCTGCTTAATTTGGCAGTCTTGCCCATGCAGAATGATCATGGACTACCATAGTCTTAACCAAATGGTAGCCCCAGTTGCAGCCACTATGCCAAAGGAGGTATTATTACTAGAGCAGATTAATAAGGCCTCAGGCACATGGTATGAGCTATTGATCTGGTAAATGTATTGCTTTCAATTCAATTTAAGAGAAGGATGAGATAAAGTTTTATTCACATTTAATAGAGGACAATATTTATTTATGGTTTTCCCACAGGACTATGTTAATTTTCTTACTCCCTGGTCAAAATCCCATATTCAAATATAGTCTAGAGCGATGTGAAATCTGGACCACTAGCTCATACAGAGAACATATTAACCCACTGTATCAAATACATCAAACTTCTTAGTTAGAATGAACAAATGGTGGCTAGGATGCTGGAAGCCCTGGGAAAACACATGTGCACCTGGGGGTTGGAGATAAACCCTGTAAAGATTCAGAGACATGATTTTAATGATGTTTTTATGAGCCCAATGGTGAACAGCATGCCAAAGTTAAAGACAAAGTTCAGGACAAATCATTGCATCTTGATACCTCTACTATAAAGGAAGAATAGTACTTGGGAAGCCTCTTCAGATTCAGGAGATAACATATTCATTCCATGCCAAAGACTATTGTTCTAGCTCATTTCCTAGGTGAAATGGCAAACTCACAGCATTGAGTGTGATGCAGAGCAGTAACGAACTCTTCAGTAGGTCTAGCCTATGATGCCAGCAGCTGTGGCATTTGAACCGTTGTGTTTTCATTTTCGTTTCCATGTATTTTTTTTTAATTCTTCTTCCATTTCCTGGTTGACCCATTTATTCTTTAGTAGGATGCTTTTTAGCCTCCATGTATTTGAGTTCTTTCCAACTGTCCTCTTGTGGTTGAGTTCTATTTTTAAACCATTGTGGTCTGAAAATATGCAGGAAATGATCCCTGTCTTTTGGTACTGGTTGAGACCTGATTTGTGACCCATGATGTGATCTGCTCTGGAGAATGTCTCATGTGCACTAGAGAAGAATATGTCTTCTGTTGCTTTGGGATGGAATTTTCCGAATATAACTGTGAAGTCAATCTGATTCAGTGTGTCATTTAAAGCCTTTATTTCCTTTTGATCTTTTACTTAGATGATCTGTCCATTTCAGTAAGGGGGAGGGTATTAAAGTTCCTTATTATTATTGTATTACTGTTGATGTGTTTCTTTGATTTTGTTATTAATTGGTTTGTATAATTGGCTACTATCATGTTAGGAGCATAGATATTTAAAATTGTTAGATCTTGTTGGACAGACCTTTTGAGCATGATACAGTGTCCTTTCAATCTCTTATTATAGTTTTAGGCTTAAAATCTAATTTGTCTGATATAAGGATTGCCACCCAAGCTTTCTTTTTATGTCCATTAGCATGGCAATTTTTTTCCCACCCCATCTCTTTAAATATGGAGGTGTCTTTGGGTCTAAAATGAATCTCTTGCAGACAGCATATTCATGGGTCTTCTTTTTTTTAATCTATTCTGATACCCTGTGTCTCTTGTTTGGAACATTAGCCCATTCATATTCTAGGTAACTACTGAAAGATATGATTTTAGTCCTACTGTATTGCCTGTAAGGTGACTATTACTGTATATTGTCTCTGTTCCTTTCTGGTCTATGTTACTTTTAAGTTCTCTCTTTGCTTGAAATATCCCTTTCAATATTTCTTGTAAGGCTGGTTTGGTGTTTGCAAATTCTTTTAATTTAATTGTTTTTCCTGGAAGCTTTTTATTTCTACTTCTATTTTTCAACTAGTATTTTTATAATCATGCTTCTGAACTCTAGTTCTGACATTTCACTATTATCTGTATTGATTAGGTCCCTAGCAGTCAGTACTGCCTCTTGGGTTTTGTTTTGTTTTTGTTTTTGTTTTTTGAGGTGAGTTTTTCCACTTTGTCATTTTGTCCAGAGAAGTATAGATGAATGAAAGAACAAAATGCTAAAAGGGCAATAATGACCTCAGAAAAATATACACTAAAAAATCAGAAGAGAATAGAAACCAGGGGGAAAAGAAGGGGGAAAAAATGATCAGGCTAGTGAATAGAAGAGAGCCACATAATTTATTTTGGGTATATTTTGGTCAGTTAGCAGAAACTGCTCCCCAAAATTTTAAAGAAAAAACCATATATATATATATATATATATATACACAAAAATAAGGGTAAATACGATGAAGGGAGAGAATGTGATTATAAAGACGAAAATGTAAAAAGGATTTTAAAAAAAGAAATTGATAAGCTAAGAAGCTGGTTGAAGAAAGAAAGAAAAAAAATTTAAAAAAAAAGAGAGAGAGAGAATATGATCAGATGGGAGACTAAAACAAAGCCATACACTAGATTTAAGATATATTCCACTCTGTTAGAAGAAACTGTATCCCAAAATTTTAAAAAAAGAAAAACATACATATGCAAAAAATCAGGTTAAATACAATGAGGGTATAGAATATGACTATAAAAATGAAAATTAAAAATATTTTTAAAAGGTATTAATAAGATGTTTTAAAAGGTATTAATAAGATGTTAAAATGGAAAAGAGGAAAAATTAAAAAAAAGAAGAAAAAAATAAAGAAAATTTTAAAAATTTAACTTTGAAGAACTAAATAATCATGGGGGAAAAGCCATGTATTCTATGTGCTCTATTCCTTTAGTGCTGGTGTTCTGCAGTTCTCATTGATTAGTAAACTTGGTCTTCGCTGGATGTTCTTTCTGACCTTCTGGGAGAGGGGCCTATTGCCCCTGTGATTCTCAAATATCTTTGTTGGAGGAAGAATTGCACTGCCCTTGTCAGGGGTCAGGGTGGGTAATCTGCTCAGGTTTGCTCTTGGTAGCTTTTGTTCCCTGAAAGCTTTCTGTACAGCTTTGGAGGACAAGAATGAAAATGGCAGCCTCCAAATCTCCAGACCTATAGGATATGAGAGTTAGGGCCCCACTCCTCAGTGGGCCCTCAGAGAAATTCAGTCAATTTCTCCTGTCCCCTAGTCTCCTGCTGCCCTCTGAGCTTACCTGGTCTGTGACCAAGAGTTTCTATCTCTGGTGCACAGCCCCATCTGGAGTCTCCACACCCAGCAGATTCCTGCAGCGTGCTCCCATGCCACTCCTCCCAGTGGAGGAAGGGAGTCCCTGGATCTGCCACTTGTGGGGTCTCTGCTCAAAGAGTAGTGGTCTGACTGTGCCTTGGATCATGGCTTATGGCAACCCTGAACTGAGAACCTACTCCTTGGCTCTGTCTTTGCAGCCAGCTTCCCTGCTCTAATACCTGGGAACTCTGCCATACTCAGGTACCCTCAGTATTTCTGTGATGCCAAGGGTCCTGAGACCACACTGACTCAGGGAGGGCTCCACCACTGACTTTAGCTACTGGAGTGACATCCCTCTTTAGAACAGACTTCTAAAATTTCTGCTTTTGTGCTCTGCTTCTCTATCACTTGCCGCAAGCTGGCTAAAGGAGGCTCCCAGCCCTCCTTTACAGTCTATTTTCCTGTATATCACCATGGATTCACTTCACCACTTGTCCTACCTTCCAGAAAGTGGTCAGTTTTCTGTTCATAGAATTGCTGCTATTCTTTTTTTCAATCTCCTGTTGCATTTGTAGGTGTTCAGAAAGTTTTGATAAATATCTAGCTGAATTTCTGGGACCAGATAAAATTTAGATCTCCTACTCCTCTGCCATCTTGCTCCTCCCTCCAGCCTTGGCATTTGGGTAATAGGACACAGCAGACCTGATGGGTGTCAGTGGTCAGAACAATATGGAGTTTATGGAAAGCCTCAGCAAGGGAATCCCAACACAGGCCCCTAAGATTCTGCAGCAAAGCCATGGTATCTGTACCAGAGAATTACATATCCTTTGAGAAAATGCTCCTTACAGGTTTCTGGACCCTGGAAGAAAACAGAATACTTGACTCTGAAGCTCCAAGTTACCATGGATCTGGAACTAACCATCATTTGTCCTCATATCAACATCTATGTAGAGGTTCCAATCAAGAAAAGAAGAAAAATGAACAAACAAACAAAACAAAACAAAAACTTAGTTTGTCTTAGGGATCATTTGGCTTAATATATGAGAACAAGATAAACATGAATTAAAATCGCTTTCAAAAGTAGGCCTTAAAGTGAGTAGAGGGGGGAAAAAAACAAAAAACAAAAAACAAATAAAACCTTTCCTAGGGGTAGAATTGTGAGCAGTATACCAAATTATTCACCTTGTATGAAAGAAGTAGCCTGAATTACTCATGTATATAGATTCTGAAGTAGTGGCCCATGGCCAGGCCATATGGTCATGGAACTGGAAAGAAAATAATTAGAACATTAAAGTTTAGTAGAGCTATAGGAACATGACAAGGATGCTCAATCTCACCACTTTTGTTCAACACAGTAGTAGAAGTCCTAGCAACAGCAATCAGACAACAAAGAGAAATAAAAGGCATTCAAATTGGCAATGAAGAAGTCAAACTCTCTCTTTGCAGATGACATGATACTTCATATGGAAAACCCAAAAGACTCCACTCCCAAACTACTAGAACTCATGCAGCAATTCAGTAATGTGGCAAGATACAAAATCAATGTATAGAAATCAGTTGCTTTCCTATACACTAACAATGAAAATATAGAAAGGGAAATGAGAGAATCGATTCCATATACTATAGCACCAAAAGCCATAAGATACCTGAGAATAAACCTAACCAAAGAGTTAACGGATCTGTTCTTAAGGAACTACAGAACACTTATGAAAGAAATTGAAGAAGACACAAGAGATGGAAAAGCATTCCGTGCTCATGGATTGAAAGAATTATCTATACTTTCAATGCCATCCTGATTCAAAATTCCACTGGTATTTTTGAAAGAGCTGGAACAAACAATCCTAAAATTTGTATGGAACCAGAAGAGACCCTAAATTGTTAAGGAAATGTCGAAAAAGAAAAACAAAACTGGGGGCATCACGTTGCCCGATTTCAAGCTTTACTACAAAGCTGTGATCACCAAGACAGCATGGTACTGGCACAAAAACAGGCACCTAGACCAGTGGAACAGAGTAGAGAGCCCAGATATGGACCCTCAACTCTATGATCAAATACTCTTTGACAAAACAGAAAAAAATAACCAGTGGGAAAAAAGACAGTCTCTTCAATAAATGGTGCTGGGAAAATTGGAGACCTACGTGTAGAAGAATGAAACTCAACCATTCTCTTACAACACACACAAAGATAAACTTGAAATGGATTAAAGACCTCAACATGAGGCAGAAATGTGTCAAAATCCTAGAGGAAAACATAGGCAGTAACCTCTTTGATATCAGCCACAGCAACGTCTTTCAAGATACGTCTCTGAAGGCAAAGGAAATAAAAGCGAAAATGAACTTTTGGGATTTCATCAAGATCAAAAGCTTCTGCACAGCAAAGGACACAGTCAACAAACAAAGGGGCAACCCACGGAATGGGAGAAGATATTCACAAATGACACTACTGACAAAGGGCTGATATCCACGATCTATAAAGAACTTCTCAAACTCAACACACACAAAGCAGATAATCATATCAAAAAATGGGCAGAAGACATGAACAGACACTTCTCCGAAGAAGACATACAAATGGCCGACAGACACATAAAAAAGTTCATCATCATTAGCCATCAGGGAGATTCAAATCAAAACCACATTGAGATACCACCTTACACCAGTTAGAATGGCCAATATTAACAAGACAGTAAACAGCAAGTGTTGGAGAGGATGTGGAGAAAGGGGAACCCTCTAACACTGTTGGTGGGGATGCTAGTTGGTGCAGCCACTTTGGAAAACAGTTTGGAGATTCCTTAAGAAATTAAAAATAGAGCTTCCTTATGACCCTGCAATTGCACTACTGGGTATTTACCCCAAAGTTACTGATGTAGTGAAAAAAAAAGGCCATCTGTGCAAAGATTTTTTTATTGTATCTTAATTCCTACATTCACCACAAAAGAAGTACAAATAATCAAAGTGCCTTAGTTTTTTGCTTTAGCTGGGCTTCATCATCAGCCACCCCAGAACTGGATACATAAACAAAAAGTTCATGGTGACTGAAATAAGAGTTCAGTGACATGGATTTCCACTTGCCAAGGCCAAGCTAGCTAAATTTGCCTCTGAACCTCCAATCTATCAGTAATGGAAAACAACAGTGAGCCCATGATATATCATTCCTCAAAGACATCAACTGATCTTCTGGTAGCAATTCAACTACATTAGGCACCTTTTAATCTGGAAGTGTCAGTGATTCATTATGAAGACATAGGCCCATTCTAGATATTGGCTTGCCTTTCTTACTGCAGGCTCTCAGGCAGCACCACTATACAAAGGCTTATGAAATCCCTAATCCACAGGCATAAATTCTGCATGACCTACAATCTCCTCAGGTATCCAACTCACAGTGAAGGAGGCATGAGAGTGGGCCCATGACCATGGGATCCACTTGTTTAATCACATACCACACCATCCAAAAGCAGATGGGGTCTCATAGAATTCCTGGACAACCTTTTAAAGACACAGGTGAAACATCAGCTTAGGAGCAACACTTTCAAGATGACATCCTCAGGTGACAGTATATTCATTAAATTAGAGACCTCTATATGGTTCTGTATCACCAATAGAGCAATTCAGGCTCTAGAGACTAAAAGATGAAAACAGAAGAGTCCTCACTTTCATTAACTCCCAATGACCCACTGGAGGATTCTATACTTCTCTTCCCTGAAACTTTGGACTCTGTAGGATTGGAGCTTCTGGTTTCCAAAGAGGGCACACTTTTGCCAATGGGCCACAAGCAAGGGTCCCACTAAACTACAGCCTATGGTTTCTGCCAAGAGAGTTTGTAATTCTTGAGTCTAATAATCAGCAGGTTAAAGAGGAGTCACCATACTGGCATACATGACTAGCCGTGAGCAGGATAAGGAGGTAGGGCTGCTTTCACATAATGTGGCCAGGGAAGAGTATGTATGGAACCTGAGTGGTCCACTTGGGACCTTCTACCACTCTCTGTGAAAAGACACATGCAGCAATCCAAGTCTGAGAAGGGTTACCAAGGATTCAAACCCCTAGGAACTAAGGTTTGGGTCACAGATCAGCTACCTAGACCTGCCAAAATGATAATTGGGAATGAAGAGCAATTAGAATGGATAGTGGAAGGGAAGGAAGATGGTTATCAACTGTGGCCTGAGATAAACTACAGCTATAAAGTCTATTAGTCCCACAAACCTCCCTCTTCTAAATTTCTTCACAAGAAGAGAGACCTAAAGGAACTACAGAGTTGTTTCCCAAACCTGTGTAAACACAGGTATGTGTGGCAAAAGGGCTGCTCTTTAGCAATCTGAACATGCATAACTGGCTGCAGAATACGGCCTCTGAATAGAAGCAGAAAAATTACAGAACAAGTACAGTGAAACAAGCAGATGGAGTCAAATCACTAAAAGCTGAAATAAGGACAAAGATTAAGTTCTATGTGGGGTGATAAATACAGAGGGTATATAGAAATGGATATTCCTATTTCTATCTACCTCCCTGGAAGAAAGTACATGGGATTAAATTTATACTTTTCAGTTTGAACAAATAATTATTCCAGATACTGAATTTCCTGTAATAACTACCAAGTATTCTAATAAAATAGACATTTTAAATGCCTCTAGTAATCATTTCCTATATAATATATTTAAATTTTGTATTAGTTTGTTAGGACTTCCATAACAAATACAAACAGAATGGATGGCTAAAATTCCAGGACTTTATTTTCTCACAGTTCTGGAGGCTGGAAAGTATGAAATTGAGGTGTCAACAGGGGTTGATTTCATTCTGGGACCTCTCCCTTTGGCTTATAAATGTCTTCTCCCATTGTCTGCACATGGTCTTTCCTCTTTTCATAAGGACATTGTTTGGACTAGATTGTATTGGATTAAGGCCTAACCATACAACTTCATTTTCCCTTAATTATCTCTTTAAGAAATAATCTCCAAATTTAGTCACATTCTGAGATGCTGAGATTTAAGACTTCAACATATAAATATGGGGGGCACATAATTCAGCCTATAATAGGTATCCACTTGTATCTCAGAGATTTTTTTTAATCACTTAAGAATGGATGATGCTGAAAATTTCTGAATTATTAAAAAAAATTTCTAAGTAGGAGCAAGGAGTTGTTTATACTGGCAATTAACATTATGTTCACCATCTTCCTATAAGATGTAAGAAAAGGTAGCCTGCATGCAAGCCTAGTAGAAGAAAAACAATGTCTACTTCATATTTCCAGGGTATGCAGATATTTGAAGAGTCATTTGGCAAACTATCAAATTCATAGCTAGGTATATGCCCAAGAAAAATGAAAACAAATCCCCACACCAAAACTTTCACTTGAATGTTCTTGGAAGTCTTATTTTCAATAGTTAAAAAAGTAGGAATAACTCAAATGTCCATCAACTGATGAATGGATTTAAAAAGGTGATATATCCATAAGATCAAATATAATTCTCCCACATACCAAAAAAGTAAGTACTGGTATATGCTACAACATGGATGAACATTATGCCAACTGAAGGAATTCAATCATGAGGGACCACATATTATATGATTCTATTTCTATGAACTGTTTGGAATAAGCAAATCTGTGGAGATAGAGAGTAGATTAGTGCTTCCCTTAAGACAGACAAGTTGGAAAGACTATGAAAATTACTAATGAGCATGAAGTTTCCCTTTAGGTTAAAGATGATGTTTTAAAATTCAATATTGGTGATGGTTGCACAACTCAGTGAATATACCTGAAACCACTGATTTGTTAATTTTTAAACACATAGATTCTATAGTATGTAAATTGTATCTATAAAAAGTTGTTAGTTTAAAAAAAAAGGAAATCAGAGTTTGAGGAATTAAAACAAATGTTGAAAAAAAATTTACAGCCCAACCTTGAAAATAGTCAAAATGTCAAAAAAAATTGGAAAAATAAAAAACTAATGTTATCTACATTTTTAATAATGTACTCCTGTCAAAAACAGCATTTACAGTTTATTAATCATAACATAGCAAAGTGTTCATGTCAGAATGGTAACTGAGACAAGCAAGACAAAGTCTTATCAATGATAAGTTCTATTTGTATTTAAAACACATAGCACAAATATCAATATGCCAAAATATGACACCCCTAATATGAAGAACTTAAGAAACAAATGAGCAGGGGCGCCTGGGTGGCTCAGTGGGTTAAAGCCTCTGCCTTCAGCTCAGGTCATGATCCCAGGGTCCTGGCGGGCTCCCTGCTCAGCAGGGAGCCTGCTTCCCTTTTTCTCTCTGCCTGCCTCTCTGACTACTTGTGATCTCTGTCTGTCAAATAAATAAATAAAATCTTAAAAAAAAAAAAAAAGAAACAAATGAGCAAAGGAAAAGAGAGGGAGAGAAACCAAGAAACAGACTCTTAATGATAAAGAGCAAGGTGATGGTTTTCAGAGGAGAAGTTAATGAGAGGGGATGGGAGAATAGGGGATGGGGATTAAAGAGTACACTTATTACGATGAAAAAACAAGACAAGGGGTATGTGGGTGGCTCAGCGGTTAAGCGTCTTCCTTTGGCTCAGGTCATGTTCCCCAGGTCCTGGGATTGAGCTCTGTGTCAGGCTTCCTGCTCAGCAGGGAACCTCCTTCTCCCTCTCCCCCCTGCTCTTGTTCTCCCTTGTGCTCTCTTTCTCTCTCTCAAATAATTAAATAAAATCTTTAAAAAAAAAAAAGACAAAATGATATAAAGCATTAATATGCCAAAATATTATTAGTTGCTATCTGTGTGATAGTATTAGTGATGATTTTTATTTCAATTTTGTTTCATGTTTTCTAATTTCCCATAATATAAAATTTTAATAAAGAATTTTTAAACAAAAATACTTTTTAATTGTAGATTGAGATCTGTCATCAATAAGTATTTGTTGAACTACTGACTAATACTCCTCAAACACATTTTAATAATGTTTAACTATTGAGCTGGTAGAGATCTACTTTTTCATTCAATCATCACTATTTTAAGTTAGTAGGGTTTCACATGAACATTGAGAAAAACTGAGTATGCAAATA
Organism: Neogale vison; assembly: GCF_020171115.1. NCBI lineage: Eukaryota > Metazoa > Chordata > Mammalia > Carnivora > Mustelidae > Neogale > Neogale vison. Next base: position 90,451,995 of record NC_058093.1, on the reverse strand, counting down.
TACTCATTGGTATGCTGTATTGAATCTATACGTTCAATTTGAGCCAAATGAGATAAAAACATCAGTTATTTTATCCCTAATATAATATTAAGGGAAAACAGTAAATGGAAAAAAAAATAAGGCTACAGTCACTATTTAAATAAGGTTATTGATAAGAATAACTAATAAATTTTAGCTCTTACCTCTACTAATCAGTATAATATATCATAGGTAATAAAATTTTTGAATCCTTTTATTCAGTTAAAAAATAACTTTTCATATTAATTAGAACCCTGAATTACTGTGAAATCATTAGTGTTTTTAGTATCTTAGTATTTAATTTGTACAGGAAGTAGCAACCAAAATGGGGTCTCCCTGTCAACATCTGTTTTTCCCTTGAAGGAAAGAACAGATTCTATAACACAGTCTACTTTCTATGCTCAAACGATGCCAGTCTAATTCTGATTTTGTTCACATAGGTTTTAATAACTATTGACTAAGAAAATAGATGGTTTTAAAACAATAGCTTATAGGTTGCTATTGTTGAAGCTGTCAATATTAAAATTTGAATAGTCAGAAAGCTGGAAGTAGCCCAGAGAAATCATTATTCAGAAGAGTTGGTTTGTTTGTTTTAACTCTTTAAAAGACTCCAGAGCCAGAGAGTCATAATGCTTAAGTAATCTATTCTGGTATTTAATACACTTACAATCAAGTTCCATTTCTGGTTCCATCTGAGTTTTTCCCTACTTAATTTACATCTAGCTCTTCTTATTCAGTCCTCAGTAAAATTAAATAATAAATAAATGAAACAAATAAACTTCTAAGCTAAAGCAATCAACTTTGTTTCTCAACATAGTCCCAAATGAATTCACTGACAGAATGTTTTACTCATAGCAAATGATGGGAGATTGGAAGAAGATTTGCATAATTGCTCTTGTGCACCATAGTAGGCATAAAGAACTGGTAATTGTTGCTATCTACTTCAGAGCTCCCTTTCTGGCCACAAATCTCTGTGAAGGGACACTTGATGCAATGCTAGAACTCATTCTAAGCATAGTTAACATCAGTCAACATTTAGCCTGCATTGGTGAAAAGAAGGAAAGTAACCACACTAATAATTGTTTGTGTTACACATCTTCGTATCCCCCAGGCACTCCTAGACAGGTATAAGAATTTTCTTTAAAGAACTTTTCTTAAAGAGCTTTTGTGCCAGGGAGTTGTCAGTAGAGAATTTACTGTAAGTTAATATTACATGGAGACTTTCCCAGACACTGGTCAAAAACTGTAAAGAGGGGTTATAGCGAGCTTCTGGCTTTTCTTAAAGGATTTAAGCCATAATACAGAAGTTACCCATATAACATCATTGATAACCTGAACCAGCCATCAAAATTTATCTCTTAGACAGTAATATGTGTTGATAATATAGATAAAACATCTATAATACTTCGGAAAACAGCCCCTAATGTACTACTAAATGATCCCCACCAAAGGATATTGAACCCCTTTTTAATCCTTTCCTTATGAGTATGGGCTGTGTCTCGTTGCCAACTTCTAATAAAGAGAATGTACCCAATGTGATGAGATATCCTTTCTGAGATTGGGTTACAAAAGGTCTGGCTTTCATTATGTGTGTGCCATTTCTCATTGTATTGCTTACTAGCTCTCAGGGAAGCTAGCAATCATGTTGTGAATTGCACTGTGGCGAGGCCCACATGATCAGAAACTGAAATCAGTGTTCAGTGAGGCGCTGTGACCCTCTGTCAAATAGCCCACAAAGAACTGAATCCTGCCAACACCCATATGAACTTGGAAGCGAACTCTCCCTAGCTGAGCGTCCTGAGGAGACTACAACAAGGTGTCTAGCCAACACCTTGATTGAAACCTCATAAACTGACCCGAAGAAACTATAAGATAATAAATGTTTATTGCTTCAAGTTGCTAAATTTCGGTAATTTGTTATGTAGCAATAAATGATACAAATATAGTGAGATAAATTATTTTTTTCTTTCTCCTTCCCCTTCTCCTTTTAGAATGATCATTGTTTCCCTTGGTCACCCCTCAAATGAGGCTGTACTAGTGGTCTTCTGTCGCTAAGTTTAGCAGGGAAAATCCTAACTTTGGTGAATATAGCATCATCATTCCCCCGAAGTCCAAGTTCTGAAACTGTCAAGTATCTTTTCCAATCATCACCACAATAGGATTACAATTCTCATTAGGAAATTACCAAGGTTCTGGTGTTGGCTACTTCATTACCGGTATTCAATTCATGGTTTATGTCAATCCCAAGGGCAAAAACTCAAATGCAAATCCTGAATGAAGAACTTCATTTGGGCATCTTGAAGTAACCAACTCTCCCCTGTGTCCACATTTTATTCACAAACCCACTTTCTTCACTGTTAAAATGAAAATACCACCTGCCTCAACAAATTATTTAGATGAATTAAATGGCATAAATACAAAAATGTTTCCTAACCATATTTGGGCAATGTAGTAAGTGTTCAATAAATATTAAGGATTTTTTAAGTGTTATTTTAATTTTTCTTTCTCCTCAAACTTCCTCTTCCTAACCTACAGTAGATAATTAGTTCCAGTTCTAGTCTTTCTACTTTAGCCAAGTCTTTATTGTAAAAGTAGTAAGTAATTCACGGAAATAATTAGTTCTTTATTCTTCTCAAATGATCTGCTCACTACATCCCAAACGATCTGCTTACTTACACCTCAAAGGGCCTTCTTACTACACTTACTAATTGCTTCTGGTGAAGAAAAAGTCAAATGATAAAAAGAAATTAAAGATCTACTGTTTATGACTAGTCTAAAATCAATGAAATAATTTTCATTTTTCTCTATTAACTAGAAAATTGTCTACTTGATTAAAAACTAATGATCAATAATCTCAGAAACTGAATCAAAGGTCCTTATTTTCTCTTCTTAAAGAAAGGGTGTCAAAAAGAAAAATAGACTAACATTTTATTGGTTTTCTTAAAATAAGGAAAAAAACACTTTTTCAAGGTTAAAAGCACTTTTTTAAGGTCACGATTAACAGAGTTAATGATATCAATGTACTTAAGCTAAAGGAGACCTTAACATTATCATTTGACCTCATAGCATATCCAGGACTGAGTCTCTGGGAATAAACAGGTAACAATGTATTGTCTAAGAATCAAAGTACAGAGAAATCTGAAAAACATCCAGAAGACTGACTTATCTAAAAAATACTTTCTTCATATCTCTTTAGTGCTGCTTTAGTTGTATTTATGGTATTGGGTTAAGATGCTGTGCTGTCCTCAAACAGCGTAAGATAACTTGTACATCTCTTAGCAGCTATTAATAATTTACTGTGAATTAGTATAGCTAGGTCTTTTTAGAATAGGTTTCGTGTTAACTCGGTTTTGATAAGGAAAAGAGTACAGGAATATATTAGAGTATCAAATATAAATGCAGCTCTGCTGAAAAGAATCCTGAGCCACTAAAAAGAAATATAGCAGCATATGTTGACTCAGGAGAGGGAAAAAGAAAGGTGCCCAAACACAGAAATGATATGCTTCGTGTGAATATATCTAAAGTTGGTATTGACACATTTTACTTTCACGAGGAGTGTTAACTGCCCAAATGAGAAGTTTCCATGAGATTTGCTTCTGTGATTCTCCCAATGACAGAGAGAATAATATAAATCCCAAAAAAGTTGACCAAAGTCTTAATCTTAGCAGGTAATCATTGTGCATCTTCTGGGCTTTTGGTTTCCAGCAATCTCTGGGGAGTTCAGATGTCTGAGAAAGATGTCTGTTTATGTTTTGAGTTCAGAAATTATCCAAAAATGATTTGTGAGATATATACAATAATTTGTTTAACTTATAGTTCCCTATCTATGCATGATACTTGTCTATGAGGGTTGTTGAAGTTTTTGTTTTCTTGTGGTAGTTACTATTTTGCCTCTTGAAAGATTTACTGGCATTGACCATGTACAAATACATACAAAATGCTCACATGATTTGAAAATACAGTCTTGAAGCAAGTTTGAAATGACAACACAAAACAGTATTGGTTCACTGTCACAAGAACTAGAAAAAAATGAACCAGTACTAAAAATTCACTTTGTAGCCAAGGAAATGGTTTTCATAAAATTGAAAAAATGTCCCAAAGCAACAGTATTATATTTAAACTATTGCTGTTACTGACATAAAAAGAATTCTTTTTATAATTCTTCTGTGGTCTTGCTTGGTGACAAAATGGTTATTAAAAAAATTTTGTGAATAGCTGTCTTCTAAGTCTCCGGGGAAAGGGAGAGACTCTCACTTGAGTGTCGCCTGGTTCAGTTCTTTTTTTTTTTTTTGTAAAGATTTTATTTATTTACTTGAGAGAGAGAGAGATCACAAGTAGGCAGAGAGGCAGGTGGGGGTTGGGGGAAGCAGGATCCCCGCTGAGCAGTGAGCCTGATTCGGGGCTCCATCCCAGGCCCCTGATATCATGACCTGAGCCAAAGGCAGAGGCTTAACGCACTGAGCCCAGGTGCCCCAACCTGCTTCAATTCTTAAATGGATTTAAGGTCACTTGATTCAATGATCCAGTATATGAATCAGAATAAAATATGATCTTCTACAAGCACAAATTTGCAGAAGTGCAATGTGGTTTATCAAGTAATACCAACAATGTCCAAACAAAATTTTGTTTCAGTGGTTATAGGTACAAGATGGCATAGTGTAAAAATTGGAAATAGGTACTTAATTACCATATAACTTCTTGATCTCTCTGGGTTTCAGTTTCCTTATCTGTAACAAGAGGGAATGCTACTACATGGTACCAAATGTTCCTTCTAGTTCTAACATTTAACAATATATGTAAATGTTGTGGAACTTCATATAAATAGGTGACTTCATATAAATAGGTGACAGTTAAATGTGTAAATGAGGCAACAGTATTTTTTCATACATTCTCCCTCACTTTATTTTATTAATAGACTTTATTTTTTAGAACAGTTTTATATTCCCAGATAAACTGAGCAGAAAACTCTCATGTGCTTTTTCCTCTCATACACATGCAACCTCCCCCACTGCCAAGATCTCATACTGAAGTGGTACATTTGTCACTACTGATGAACCTAAATTGGTATATCCATAGTTTATATTAGAACCTATAGTTCAGATTAGGGATTACTCCTGGTGTTGTATATTCCATGGGTTTTAACAGAAGTTAAAAGGACAAGTTCTTTCAATGTTTTGTCTTAATGGCCAGATCACTATGTGATGGTGTAAAAAAGCATTAAAACATTCCCCATAGTGAATGCCAAGCAATGGCATCTAAATAATAATTTTTGATGCTCTCTTAAAAAAACAGAACTAACAAACAAAAACCCTACAGATTCTCCACACATGCATTACCTCAGAAACTATTCCTTGTTTGTCTTTTTTCTGTATAGAAACTTAGCTATGATATTCTACACCTAGGAGATGGCAATTAACATTTGTTAATATTGAGTTGGATGATTCAAATTTGAACAAAAGAGATAAAAGATTAAAACAGGAATATGAGCTTGAAATTTTCAGATAAATAATCATTCTTTGAAAGATCTTGTATGTGCCATTCCACACTGTAAAGTCTCTTTATGCTAAATGTGACAACTTTCAAATAATAATAATAATAATAACTATTCTCTGAATAGAATGTCCTCTCTCTTCAAGCAATATCTTATTATGTGATTGTTATAAAAACTTATAAATACTCTCAAGGGAGGGGAGGGGCAGACTGGATAGAGCATTACTTACTGAAGATCACATAACTAACTGGAGCAATGGGCCTTGTTTTGAAGGAATTTCTCCTAAAACACATTCTTCAAAGCATCAAATTCAATATTCATTCATCAGGAGGAATATGACCCAGTGGGCAAGATTTTCAAAGTTTATTTTTTTTCTAGTGGAATGGGACTTTTCCAGTGAAGTGATAAAAATGCTTTGAACATTTTAAACCTAGCTACAGGGTCTTCTTTCTCCTGTGGATACTATCCAGAATTGCCTCATCTGGTGAAAGAAATCCTTTCACTGCAGAAAACTTTAATTCATTAGGACCAAAACCCAGCAGGATTGAAATCTGTTAATCCTCATGAAATGCACAGGTTTGAACAATGTATTTATCCCTATAAAACTGTGGTAATAAAATCCTATGACATAAATTATAATGGTTATACTCAAGAAATGATTCTCCTTCACACCATCTCCTTATTGTAATGAGAAGGTTTTGTTTGGTTTGTTGTTGTTTAGAATAAGGATCTAATGTGCCCTTCCATTCTGTCATCTTTATCTTTGACAGATTCCTAAAGTAGGGATTATGTCACAGAACTGAAAGCCCATTAATGAAAGAAGAGGAAATAGAATATCTTCAAACAGAACTAATAGTGAAAGAACTTATGATCAGGTAAAACATAACGGCCATGGTGGGAAAAAAAAAAAAAAAAAAGTTAATGCACCAAAAACTGGTTTCTCTCCTTTGTTCAGGAGCAATCTAGCCATTTGCCTTCCTTCCTCCCTGAAGGGACTTCACTCAACAAAGCCGGAAAACTTATATATTGTATATAATGGTGTCATAAATCAAGTGGCTGCCACTTCTTCTGATCCTAATACATTTTCATAAAACACAATTAGTAAAGGACCTGATTGTGAAATAGACCAAAGCATAAAAGGTACGCACAGAAGTGGTTGGAGGTTCTTATTACCACCACTGCCATCATAATCACTAGTATTTTACTTGGTCCCTTATCTATATACTGTCTGCTGGTCCCTAGGTTTACATTTAATGACTTCAAATAGCTGGTGATATTTTTAATGTTTAAATATCTGCTTGAGGTGCCTGGGTGGCTCAGTGGGTTAAGCCTCTGCCTTTGGCTCAGGTCATGATCTTGGGTCCTGGGATTGAGCCCTACATCAGGCTCTCGGCTCAGCGGGGAGCCTGCTCCCCCCCCCCCCCGCCTGTCTGCCTCTCTGCCTACTTGTGATCTCTCTCTTGATCTGTAAAAAACAAAAACAAACAAACAAACAAATCTACTCTTTCTACTGTTCATTATCATCATAATTAAATCCATCTTTACTACGGAATTTTACTAAACTACTCTCTCTGTACCGAAGAAGTTAAGAAACAACTGTTCTATGCAGATCACTGAACAGAAAGTATAATATAGTCAAGAGAACAGAAAAGGAAATCTTCTCTAATTAGAAGCTGAAATACAGCTTCCAGGGCATGTGTGTAAATACATACATATTACATATACACATATATGACATATATGTATTTTTACAATTTATTACTTTCTATTATTAGGTATCACTACTATTTTCACAGCTCCCATATATATCAAGCACTGGGCCAAGCATTTGCATACATTAATCTTAATATTCCCATGCCCCATAAAGTGAGGCAGCTGAGCCTCAGGAATATCAAGTAACTTACATCACGGGGTAGTAAGAGGGTGAACTGGCACCAGAATCCGAGTTGTTGCAAAAGTCTTACCTGTTCCTACTATATGTTTTCCTGGCCCCAGGTCTCCAACCCTCAGATTTCAAAGTAAGTTTTGCATTGCTGTTTTCTGATTAACAATAGGGATTTAGATACATTCTTGAACATTCTAATAATCATATAATTTTATATGATTGTTCTATATGCCTACATCCTTATACATTAAGAGGAAAAAGATTTTCTAAAAACAATTTCTTCCTATGAATTGAATTTAAAAATATGGAAGATATGATAAAAAGAATACAAAGTTTTGACTAACAACCAGGAATTTCTCTGGGGAAAAACTATGTTGATGCAAAATAAGTTTATAATGATATTATTATTGGAAATCTAGAAATAGAGTACTATTCTTTGCAAATAAAAATATCCTCTGTCGAGGTACATTCTACGAAACTTAACCATTTTGCGGCCACTATAAAGCCTCAAAGAGTGAATTCAATTTATGCAAATAATCAGTTTACTCATAAGAAAAGAGAGATTTACTAATGATCTAACCAGGACATTTACACCAAATGTTTTAATATCATATCTCACAGAAATTTTCACATACTTCCAAAAATCATTATGAAGTCTTTAAAAGAATCAAATATGTGATAACAGCTGAAACAAGGGATTATGTGTACTTACAGAAAATATATGCATATATACATGACATCTTTTCAAGAAGTTCAAGTTTTTTTAGTTTTACACTGACTAAATCCTATATGATGCAATTCTAAAGAATAAGATGCATGTAATTAAAAGGGAGAGTAGATTATGCATGGTAGGATAGTGAGCCTTCCGTGTATAATGAGGTTTGATCAAACAGCCTTGCTTGATCAAAAATCACATTGTGATTTTGGCAAAATTTACATATTGCTCAACAAAATATACTATATTTGTCTGAATTTCCTTTTAAGAAAGGTCCTTTTTAAAATGTAGGAAGTTTGGCCTGTATATGATTCCATTTGATACAAACATTTGATACAAAACATTTGATACAAAATTTACTTAAGAAAAGTCATCTTTGAAATATTTGTGAAGATCCCCAGTAATTCATTATATTGTAGCCAGGAATTTCATTAACACATGATTAAACAAAATGTGTTACAGCTGACGGGGGTGGGGGGAAAGAAAGCTTACAACCAGAATTCCACATGCTGATGCGTAAAGATGTTTTTAAGATTATAAATCAAAGAACTACTTGCTTTTTAACATTAGATAAAATTAACTCTTCACAAGTACTGAAAAATACTGCAAACATACATGTACATCTTCAGCGCTAAAACCTTAATATGGGAAGCATATGATTTATCTTGAGGAGAGGTAGAGAAATTTGCTTATATAAGTTTAGACACACAAGTATAGAATTATAGATCTAAGTATAAATCCAAAAAGTATATCTAATGCTTATACTATGTCTGAACTTAGCAATTAGCGCACACACACACACACACACACACACACAAACACATTTTCTTCGATATATTGGGCAGTGTCTACCATCAATTTCCAATCAGACATTTATGTTAGCTACAGGGAAATGTCAATGTCTGATCTTTTTTTCAACATTTGCTAAAACAAGATGATAAGATAAAATATGACTCCAAAATAATACATACCATATTCAAAAGTAATTTAAATGGCACAGCATTTATAATTGTTCACTTATTTGGAATTCGTTTGCTACTATCTATATTAGAATAGATAATCATTCTGAAAATGTTTTAAATTATATTGTGTTTTACATATATAGTCAATCAAAATGTTTTGTATATCTTTATATCCATAATTGAATAAAGTAAAAGTGTCATTTTAAAAATTACAATAAAAATGAAGAAACCAAATGCCAATTGTGACATTTTAATGTCCCTGCAATTCAATGCTATACTTTAGGAAATTTTTACTTGATTTTTTTCAGGAAAACATACTTAGAACAATTTGTATTAGGCTTAAATATTCATTACTAATTTGCTTTCTTATTCCACATCTTGACTATCAGAGTACAGAGGGAAAGGTTATACTGCCATTAGGCATAATAAATCAAGTAAAAACATCATACATAAATCATGAAAAAAAACTATTTACCTGCATGGAAATCTATCCCAACAGCAAATGAAGTTCCTGATATAGGCATCAAAGCATCCATTTTGTCACTTGGTTCCAGAGGTATTCCCCTGATTCCTTCATGAACAGAGTACATAAGAAATGACTCTATACCTAATTGAAAAAAAAGAAAGAAAGAAAGAAAGAAAGAAAAGAAAAAAGAAAAAAAAGCCCCAAGTGAATATTTAAAATTAAAATCATTCTACTAACATCATTTCAGTCTTAATTTTTTCATAGAACATGCTCCTTAGCCTTTTTAAAATTTTTAACTGAATACTACATTTCTGACTAGTTGAAAGGTAGATAGATTAGTGGCTCTCAAACATGAGTATGCATCAGAATGTTCTAGAGGACTTGTTAAAACACAGATTACAGAGGTCCCCAACCCAGGGGCCTGATAATTTGAATTTTTGAAAAGTTTCCAGGTAGTGATGGCACTACTGGTCTGGGAATCATACTTTAATAAACACAGAGGCAGATAAATTTGGAAAACATACCTGGCCTCACAACCCAAAATTCACCCCCTCTTTTCTAATACCCTTATCTTATTGCTTATATATGATGATAAACTTTGAATGTATATATGATTTTTACATAGCTACAGAGCTGTTAGTTTTCTAATAAAGTTAATCTTCTTAAATCATTTTGAACACTAAAAGCATACCAAGTACTTAATTTTTGCTAATACCTTGCTCTTGTAGCTTCAAAAATATGTTCTAAAATATACACAGACATAAAAGCTGACTACCAGAAGTCTGCATCCTGATACTTATGAATTTTTCTAGTACCTCAGAACATGTTTTTCGGCACATATTTTCTTTTTCTTCTTCTTCTTCTTTTTCTTTTTTAAGATTTATTTACTTGAGAGAGAGAGAGTGGGCATGCACGTGTGGGGGTGGGGACAGAGGGCATGGAGCTGGATGCTAGCTAGATTCCATGGCCTTGAGATCACAACCTGAGCCAAAACCAAGAGTCAGTAACTGACTGTACCACCCAGATTTAAACCTGTTTTTTAGTAAAATGAAGTCATGATCATTGGATAAAAAGATCATTCTAGAATCAAATTTCTTTGGAACTAAGAACTAGAATCTATGAAACGTGAAATAGGAAGATGGGTGTTTTAGGTTTTAGTTCTTTGGCAATGATCTTCTCTCTCAGCTAAGCAAACCTAAGCGCTCTCCACTTCTCTTGTATTTTTTTTCAAACAGTTAAAAGAATAACTGAATTCAGATTGAATCGTAATAGTAACCAGTCGCTGCTTTTTACTTCAGCCCTTGCTTATTCAAGTTGAAAGTAGTTTCTACTGGGCTTGGTTAAAAGTTTGATAATAAACTGCGGTTCTGGAAAATAACAAATTATGACCTTTAAAGAGCAGTAGTACTTAACACTTTTTAGATAGTAACAATCTTACATATATGAGACTAAGCAGTGAACCATTGTTCTAATAAGACACTAATATTATTTTTTCTATTTTTAAACTAATTTTTGTTGCCTAAAATTCGCATTGATAAAATAAATGCATCAGAATTAAATTTTCCAAGATCTTATACCTTGACATGACATGCGGTTCTTTTGGAGATAATATCCCACTGTACACATGCAAGTCCTTGTGGTTTCAGATGTTGGTAAACAAAGTTGAGAGCATCCGCCATTATTTAGTTGGCAAGAATTGCTGCCTGCATAGGAGGAAAACAAGCAAAAGAAATATTTAAGAAAAATAAAAAGAGTATCATTTGATAGCAATAATTTGAACAAATACTTATACTTTTGTTGATTTATAAATGCAGCTGCTTCATAGAGATTAGTATGATGTTTTACCGTCTTGAATAATTTGAAATGGCATATTGCAGTTGAAGTCTGCCTACCCAAAAAAAGTAAATGGAGGTCTGATGTGTGGCAGAGTGATTATCTACAGCAATACTATAACTAATTTATAGTATCAATTAAACTTTGATTACAATTCAAAGTTGCTAAGAGACTAGATCTTAATTATTCCCACCACACAAAAAAATGATAATATATGATGTGATAGAGGGGTTAGCTAATGCTAAGGTGGTAATCATATTATAATATATAAATGTATCAAATCAGCCCTTTATATACCTTAAACTTACGTAATTTTATATGTCAATTAGACCTCAAAATATAAATTCTAAAATAAATAATTAGAAACAGTTTTTTAAAAAGCAAATGACAATGCATGAGAATATTCAGGGCTACAGAAAATCAAGTGAAATTGGTTTGTCATGAATGCTGTCAGACTTGCAATATTTTAAGATCGCAGAAACTAGGAAATATTGTATTATGATTTTTATTATGATATTTCATTTCAACTCTATAGTTACTTCCTTTTCAAGAATATTTTATCCAAATGTGTCAAATAAATAGCTGTTAATTTATACTACTAACTCAATGTGAAGATTATGCCATTAAAAGAAAGGAGGTATATACATATTTAAATAATTTATTAAGCAAGGAAATAAATTTTGCTAATTCTAGGAACATAATTCTCCCAAAATATATTTAAAACACACCCGTAAGAGTCATCTAATTAATTGGCATATTAATTCTCCTTATTTCTGCGTAGCAGCAATGACAAATATTAGTCAGGTAATCACAGGTAGGCATTCTATAAAGATGTTCCATTGAATTTACTAGGCCCAATGTGCTAATTAAAGCTGGTAGTGTGACGTTAAGAAATTTACAGTCTTATCCAGCAAGTTCATTAAATATCCCATTTTTACAACATTTTTATTATTCGAGGACATGCAGTACCGTTTACTGGATGTTCAAGCTCTAATACGAAGTGCAGTAAATCCAGTGAGAATTACAAAGCATGATGAAAGGTATATATCAATAGTGCTCTATGGAAAATTCAAAATGCCAATGCAGCTCATTATTTCTCATCTCCTGAATTCAAAATAGTCTGATGGGATTTAATTGTTCAATTGAAGCTGTAGTGAGTTCTGTCACTTTTGAAGTGTGAAATACGCTCAACTTGGGAGATTGCTCATCTGGAGATCTACCATACTCTCTCCTCATTTCCTATAGTTACCAGTTCGGTCAATGCCGGACTCCATCCTATTCAAGGCCACATGCTAGGACTAGGGTTGCCCTGTGAAATTATTACTTTTATCTCCTATATAAACTAATGAAGGTGAATTGACTTATTCCCTTTCTTCAAGCTGACTTATATACTAAGATAAAATTTCAGATCTCTGATTATTTTAATGAAAGAGTTATATTTTCAGATTTATAATAATCTATACTGACCTTATATATATTATAGTTTATAGAAAACACATAAACATATATTACTGCAATGCCAAGCTATGGAAATTTGCATTTTGATATTGATTTATATAAAAACTAAAAAGCTGAGAAGAGATTGAGAAGAAATTTTTTTTAAAGATTTTTATTTATTTATTTGACAGAGAGAGATCACAAGTAGGCAGAGAGACAGGCAGAGAGAGAGGAAGGGAAGAAGGATCCCTACTGAGCAGAGAGCCCGATGCGGGACTTGATCCCAGGACCCTGAGATCATGACGTGAGCCGAAGGCAGCGGCTTAACCCACTGAGCCACCCAGGCACCCAAGAAGAAATGTTTTAACTAGAGAGCATGGAGAAACATCAAATGGAAAGAAGGGGAAATGAGGAAATTGAAGTTAATAAAAAAATAGATTCAGGAAGAGAATGAAATCGTAAAAGAAAAATAGGGTTCTATAACCTTGGTGATATTTAAATATATGTTAAAAACATAAGAAAAGGAACTTCTGGAACTGCATTTTTAAGTATAATCGCAGTAATAGCAGTATATTGTACCATACTTATTTTTGACAATATAATTAGCCTATGTTAACAATTATGTTGTACAATATACATTTCATGTATCACTTGTTTAGTCTCTACTAGTGAAGAAGAGAAAAAGAAAAAAAAAAGATGAAATGAGTCACTATTTGCAATAAGTATCTTTACCTAACAAACAATGAATTGAGGTAGGAAAAAATATTAGAATGGTTTTAAAGACAGTAATTTAGGTAATGATTATCTGGTACATTTGAAATACCAGCTTGGCTTAATATTCTGCAATGAGACTGATATTCAAACTTCATGCCCCAATTCCCCAGTGGAGGTAGAGAGTCCACTTGACTAACGAGAAGTCTCAGCTCTCTAGTGATCTATGTCAAAAGTGATAAATGAAGTAGCTAATTGTACTTTGAAATCAAAGAGGTAGTAATGTTAACACCTTAAATAATTCCAAATTGCTCATATTTCATCCTAATGAAGCTTTTAAGGTACCTGCCATGATTCTGTTAATGTGATTCTCTCTAATACAGACGCTTTCATCAGCACATTCTTTTAGTAAAAATAGTATTTGCACTGAATTTTAAGCTTAGTCATATTATACGATTAATTCCCAAGTATTACAGGTCCTTGTCAAGTTAGGAATACTTTCACAACATGTAAAATACTCAAATCTACCTGTAGGATTAAACATTTACAAGATGAGGAAAATTTTGTTAGCATGAGTAAAAAAGTGAGCCAAACATAATACAAGAAAGTTTTCCTCCAATAAACTTTTTGGTGTTGTATCTGGGAAAACACTATAAATTATCTTAATTTACAATTTCAAGCAAACCATATGCTTTTTTCATATTTTGAAAAAGAAGGAATAAATTTTTCAATGTCCTGTTTGGAAACAATATATCTCTCCCTCTGTTGTACTTTCTAATGCGTTTTCAGGTATAATCCCATTAAGTACAGACTATGAACTAAAGTTTACCACAGTACTATAAGCTTTTATACTTTGCAAATATATTCTATTAAAATCCACAAAAAATGTCATGGTATTTTATTTATTGAGTACCAATGTTTTATTCTCAATGATATAATCTATTCCCTATGGCTTGAATGCCAGAAAAATTATTTTGATCACAGATTTGCTAGTCAAAATGCTCCTGTTAATTATTATAGAGTTATTTTTTTTTAAATGTCAGAGGGGCACCTAGTTGGCTCACAGTCTGTTAAGCCCAGACTCTGGATTTTGGGTCAGGTAATGATCTCAGGGTTGTGAGATCTGGTTTCGTGTAGGCTCCCCACTAGGGGTGGATCCGCCGTGAGATCCTCTCTCTCTCTCTCTCTGTCCCCCATCTCCCTCTCTAAAAAATAAATAAATAAGACTTTAAAAATTATTATTATTATTTTTTTAAATCAGAGAGCGAATGCAGATTTTTGCATAAAGTACAGGTATTAGTGTCTTCTAAACCATGAAAGAAGCCCAGTAATCACTTAATTATTTGTTTGTTTGTTTGTTAAAGCAATTATTTTCTTTCTTTTTTTTTTTTTCATGAAATTTCAGGAGTGATTTCCTACTAGAATTTGACCCATGCTCTGTCCAGGGAAGGCAACCATGAATCTGGTCTTCCTTTTATGTCTGTATGTGCAGGTATGGCTCCCAATTGGTATTGCCAATAAATTCTGTCAATTGATGTTTGTTACCTATCTTCAGAATTAGTGATCCTCTTGGTTCACTAATTCTGTCTCTACTGTTCTCTGCTTTGGTCTATATGCCCAGATCCTTCAGATGAAAATTCCTTTACATTTTCTTGAATGTTTTTCCTAAAAAGAAAAGTATGTGAAGCTAAGGATTTTCATAGCAGAGACTAAAGTAAGAAAGTAAAATACAGAAAAATATTTTTTCTAGGAAAAGAGTTCTGCTAATGTCATGGGTCATGAAGCAAAAACTAAGAAAGGACTAGCAGGTGTGGGGCTGTCCTGGCTGGCATCTCTAAAGTAATTGCCATTTGGGCAATGTGACAAGTCCACCTATGTAAACCATCTGTTCATTCTCTCACTCCATTTCACTGCACACCATTTGGACAAGCAAAAACAAAAAAGCAAAATGCTTAGAGCCAAACAATGCAGTGCTTTTGGATGCAAAATTCTTACATTGACATAGTCCATTTGAAGTCCCCTCATTCATTCAGTTTTGGGGCTTAATTATACACTGTCTGTTTCTGGCTGGGATTTATTTTTCTCATTCTTACATTTTTAAATCAAGAACTAGATAAGACCTCTTTGAAGACCTGACAAATTAAGATTCCTTGGGAGCTCTTGCTAACGTTTTGAAAACTCATTATATAACTTATGTTAAGGGCATTTCTTCTGCAGTGCTCCTTATTTTTTGTTTTTTTTAAACTAGAAGCAAAATACAAACCTTTCACTTGTTGAATTGAGAAAATAATATGAAAAGAAGAGAACATTATATATTCAAAAAGTGGCACAAATTCATTACAGTGTGACTTGCCTTGCTGTGCTTCTTTATCATACACTTTCATATGAACAACCCCAGAAGTCTTATTTCGCAGGACAGTGGGGTTTCTTCCATCTCTTTTGCTGCAGGTTCCCAGCTGAGCTAAGTTTTGGTCGGCCCACCACAGTTTCTTATCTGTAAAAGTGAAAAGATTTCTTCTATGAAAAAGATATTCATCTTATTAAATAATAGTAAACAGCTATTAAAGTATAATACTTTTTGATTTCTTTTGTTATATTCCCAAATTCTGTTTCTAAGGGAAACAATGAAATCACTCTCACTCTTTTAAAAATACAAATCACAGTGATATATTATTGTTTAAATTTTCCTCCCTCCTCCCCAATTAGAGGCTCTTGCCTTAACTTTTCTTTTTCTTAAAAGAAAATTTCACACACCATATAAATAAAAGCATATTCAAATTAATATAGAATTCAGATTATATTATTTACATACTTAAACATGATCACAGTAGTACTGTATTATATCTGTAAATGAACAGCAAAATCCAACCAAATATCCAAACAAAACTTATAAAAAAAAAAAGTCTATACTCTTTGCTTGCAATATGGAAACTTTTAATAATTAGTACTCCCTGCTACTGAATTCCTCATAGTAACATCTTTTATTTTTTTGCATGGCTCATGCCCCTTTCTTCAAAATTTTAATAATGTAAACTGCTCAGTGTATGTGTTGGGTGCATGTATTGAATATTTTTTGTGAGGTGCATGTATTGGATATTTCTCTTAGAAGAGACACTGCAATGTGTCACATTTAAAAAAAAAAAAGAGTCTTGACCTTAAGGAAGCTAGCATGCTGGTGAAAATGATACATTTATTATTATTTTATTTCAAATTATTATACCAAAACTAGAAAGAATCTATTAACATTCTCATTTTATAGATGAAACATCTAAGATTCATAGAGATTAACTATCTTAATCAAATTTATATATTTGGTCTTCCTATCTCCAAAATTTGGTTCTTTCTAAGACTCCATACTGAACACATAAATTTTAAGAAAGGCAATAATTTTAAGAAAGGCAATAATTCAAAATAAAGTTCATAATTATAAAAGTTTTGAACAATTTAAACTTTTCTTGAAAAAGCTAATTAATCACAATTGGGACCACCTCAATTTCTACCTAGAAGTTAAAGGTTATTTAATTGTATGAACAAAGCAAAATAATCTTTACTTTCACCATACATTTATTCTTATTCAAATTCTACTATATTTAGACTGAACCAAAGCCTAGTTTCAGATATTGCAAGGAGAGTAATACAGACATCAACAATGATAATCCCTTACCAAATTTGATTTTGTGCAATGCCCAATTCTAAACACTACAGATTACTTCATTTAATCTTCACAACAATTTTATTAGGTAACTACTACTATTATTAAACCATTTTGCCGAAAAACACTGAGACAAAATGAGGTTAAATAGTTTTCCCTAGGTCATACGATAAATAGGAGCTCCAAATTATAGAACAAACCCCAGTTTTAGAGCCCATGGTGTTAAATTAACTCTAATGTCCTCTTTCATTGATAGATGTTTAGTCTTCTCTCTCTTACATAGATATATATATTATAAAATATATCTATGTTACATAGATATATTTTATATATATATATATATATATATACTCACTAATCTAAGTGCATATGATTAGTGAGTAGCCCATTCATTTAGGTTTTGGTTTATACTCCTGAATTGACGTAAGACCACAAAAATTTCCTGTGAAGAAAATGAGTAAAGACTTCTACTGTAGGGGTGCCTGGGTGGCTCAGTTGTTTAGCGTCTGCCTTTGGCTCAGGTCATGATCCCAGGGTCCTGGGATCAAGCCCCATATTGGGATCCCTGCTCAGCAGGAAGCTTGCTTCTCCCTCTCCCACTCTCCCTGCTTGTATTCCCTCTTTGACTGTGTTTTTCTCTATCTGATAAATAAATAAAATCTTTAAAAAAAAAAAGACTTTTACTGTAGAGACTTTATTAAAAGTTGTACCGTATAGTAAATTAGACTGGATACACATGTGTTCCCTTTCAATTCTTACAATATGCCACTGTGATAGAAATACAGAAACACAAAGCAGAAAAACCCATGTATAAACTCATAAAATAAACAACAGAATTGGGGCATATGAGTAATGCATAAAAGATGGTATATAAGTGGAAATGGGAAAATAGGCAAATAGGCTAAGTTGCAACCTGGATCGTGATTTTTTTCCCCACTCTCAATTTTCATTCATTCATCACTCAATTTTATTATACTCCAATTAAAAATAAAAATAAGATAAAATAAAATCTGATTTTTAATCCCTCTCCATAGAACTTGGGATGACCTTGATTTCAGCTTGTAAATAATACAATGGGAGTGTTAATAAAGGCTAAAAATAGGATAATCAAGTGAAGATATTTTTATATGTAATATCACCTACTATCACCATCTCCCCAAACCCTTGCACTGAGTTTACAGAGGTTTAGTAACTGATAGAAGTCTCAATTAAATATATAACCATAGCTCTTTATAAAAATGCTCAGCAAAGAGATTTGGAATATGAAGTTTGGTGCCCTGAATAATGTTTTCTTCACTTTAGCATTGGGGGACCAAAAATCTGACCCCTAGGTCCCAACAAAAGCAAAATCTGCAAGTCACAGTGTCCAATTCTATGCAGAGCTCCCAATGAGAAATCCCCTCCCCAAAAGGATATGGAAAAAAAAATTTTTATTTTCATGAAGGAGGAGGAAACCCATGATAGACACCCAGCTCTATTTTGTTAGACATTATGAGAAACCAAGAATCTCCAGTTCAATTAAAAAAGCCAGTAGAGTAAAAAATAAACACTTAGACATAAAGACACATAACCATAATTTTAAAAAAATCTTAAAAAATTATCAAAGGTATTCAAATCATGTCTTGTTCTAGAAAAATTAAAGATGTTGAAACAAGGAACAATAAAAGACAAACTCTTAGGACATTAAAAAATACATGGTTGAGAAAATCTTCCATAATACAGAAGAAAAGGCAAATAGATAATATGGTAAAAAAGGAAGGACAAGTTGACTATTGGTCTTAAACATCACATAGCCAGCATCACAAATCTGACAAGGAATCACTGGATTCTCCACTGCTATGCATTTACAGGAAAAAAAAAAAAATCATCCAGTTTTACATAAGGGTGTCGTTAACTGAACAGTGAAAGCATTAATTTTATTAAATCTTGATCCTTCAGCACATGTCTTTTTAATATTCTGTGTGGCAAAATGGGAAGTGTGCATAAAGCATTCTGCAGCACACTGAAGTATAATTGTCTGGAAGAAATGTATTTATGAGATTGCTTAAGCTGCAAGAAAAATTAGCTTTTTTCTCTTTAAGTTTTTATTTATATTCCAATCAGTTAACATACAGTGCAGTATTAGTTTCAGGTGTAGAATTGAATGATTCATCATTTACATACAATACCCAGTACTCATTACTACATGGGCCCTCTTTAAAACTCATCACCAATTAAGCCATCCTTCCACATACCTCCCCTCCAGTAACCCTCTGTTCTCTATAGTTAAGAGTCTGTTTCCTGATTTACCTCTCTCTTTTCCTTGTCTTCCCCCCTCTTTTCTTTTTCTTTTTTTTTTTTTTGAAATTTAGCTAGTTTTTTTCATAGACTACCATTTTTTTTTTTAAGATTTTACTTATTTATTTGACACACAGAGAGAAAGCTTGCACAAGCAGAGGGAGCAGCAGGCAGAGGGAGAGGGAGAAAGCAGGCTTTCCACTGAGCAGGGAGCCTGGTGCGGGATTCGATGCCAGGACCCCAGGATCATGACCTGAGCCAAAGGCAGCCGCTTAACCAACTGAGCCACTCAGATGTCCCCATAGAATACCGTTCTTTACTTGAAAGAACAACTGACAGACAATCTATGCCTATTCATACGTAGGTGTTTGGCAGATATTTCTCAAAAATGAATGAAATGGAGAAGAGGGTTGAAGGACTGACAATATCCAACTTCAGGAATTACTAAAAAGTTACAGTAAGTAAGACAATGTGGTACTGGTAGAAGAATAGACAAACAGATCAATGGAACAGAATAGACAGTCCAGAAATATACCCCTATAAATATGGTCATCTTATTTTTGGCAAAGGAGCAAAGGCAATGCAATGGAGCAAAGACAGTCTCTTAAAGAAATGGTGCTGGAATGGGTGGGTGTCCACATACAAAAGAGTGAATCTACATACAGACCTTATACCCTTCACAAAAATTAACTCAAAATGGAACATGAATCTAAATGTAAAGTGTAAAATTATAAGACTCTCAAAAGATAACAGGAGAAACCTAGATGATGCCTTTTCAGTTATAACATCAGAGACATAACCCATGAAATAAATAATTGATAAAGTAGATTTATTAAAATTAGAACTTCTTTGCAAAAGAAAATATCAGTACTTAGAAGACAAGCCACAGACATGGACAGAATACTTACAAATGTACATCTGATAAAGGACCATTCTCAAAAATATACAAAGAACTCATAAAATTCAACAATAAATTTTTAAAAATGGGCCAAAGACATTGACACTTCATCATAGAAGATATGCAGATGGAAAATATGCATATGAAAAGATGCTCTGCGTCATATGTCATCAGAGAAATGCAAAGTAACATAACAATTAGATACAACTAGACACCTATTAAAATGGCTAAAAATCACTGACAACACCAGTGAGAATGTGAAACAATAAGAACTCTCATTCAATGCTGATAAACATGTAAAATAGTACACCTGTTTTGGAAGAATATTTGGTGGTTTCTTACAAAATTGAAAATATTCTTACTGTATGATCAGCAATCTACTCTTTGGTATTTAAGGAGTTAGAGACTTATGTCTGCGTACACACACACACACAAAACACGGATTTTTGCAGATTTATTCATAATTGTAAAAACTAGACTTGACTAGAAAACAAAAAGAAAAGAAAAAGAAACGAAAGGAAAAGAAAAGAAAAAAGAAAAACAAAGCCTACCCTTATCCATGAGAAGGTAGTCAATCTATATCAGACTCTATGTTGTTTACCCAAAAGTCACTGTCTTCCCTGTCAACACTGCTAAAGAAGAATAATTTCCACAGGCAACATTCAAAATGCCAAGCACAGTCTTTTGCAGCCTTCTGGTCAATAGAGGTGGCCAAATAACTTTATCTAGATTACAGTTTCAGAACAGGAGGAGCTTCTAGGAGTAACACAAAACCATGCCTTGTCTATGTAAAAAAGTCTCTGAGGATAACCAGCTGATGGGGCAGTAGAGAGTTGCCAAAGAAATGGGAAAAGAAGCAAAACAGATAAAACCAAATCCTTGAGAACCATGATCAAAGAAACTTGTGCCCAGGAAAGACTACAACCAATCAGATATCAGTCTTCTCAGTAGTGACCAGAATGAAACTAGAACCACAGACAAATCAGAAAAACTATTCTAGGTTGTTGCAGTCCTCTACAAACATACCATTCATCAATCCTAATTCTTGCGCAAGATTCTTCAAATTTCCTGATTATATACTGCCTCAAATTTAAAATCCCTTACCAGGTTTTTAAATCATGACATAATCTGAATTGATTCCACCTACTAAGATGTCTTTCTAACTTCTCTCTAGGACATGCTACATCCACGCCTACCACCTCACAATATTCATTTATTCATTCATTTTTCAACTAATATTGAGCATTTATTATGTTTATAAAGTACTATGTAGATAGCAGGAAAACAAAAGACAATGTCTGCTTTTATAGACCCTATGTTCTGGTGATGGAGAAAGATACATAAACAGGAAAGAAACAACTTTAATTCCTACAAATCAACAGCAAAAAATAAATAGATAAATTGATTGAAAATAAGCAAAGGACTTGAATAAACATTTTTCTAAAGAAGACATGTAAATGGCCCACATGTATATGAGGAGATGCTCTACATAATCAATAATCAAGGAAATGCAAATCAAAACCATAATGAAATATCACTTCACACTTGTGAAGTTGGCTATTATTAAAAAAAAAAAAAAGATAGCAATGCTAGCAAGGTTATAGAGAAACTGGAACACTTGCACACACACTGCTGCAGGAAATGTAAAATGGCAGAGCCACTATAGAAATAGTATGGAGGTTCCTCAAAAAATTAAAAATAGAACTATTTCATGACCTAGCAATCCCACATATCTGAGTATATATTCAAAGAACCTGACATCAGTATATCAAAGAGATATTAACACCCCAATGTTAATTGCAGCATAATTCATTAGAGCAAAGATACAGACACAAACTAAATGTCTACTGAAAGATGAATTGTTAAAGAAAATGTGGTATATACATACAATGGAATATTATTCAGCCTTGATAACAGCCTTGATAAAAAAGGAAATATTCTGGTAGAGAACGTTGATAATGGCGAGGCTATCAATGTAAGGATATAGGTGGTACATAGGAAATCTCAGTATTTTCTTCTTAATTTTGCTGTAAAACTGCTCTAACAAAATTAAATCTTTAAAAAGAAAAAAGATTTTGCCATATACAGCAACATGGATGAACCTTGAGGACATCACACTACATAAAATTAGCCGGTCATTGAAGGACAAATACTTCATGATTCCACTTACATGAGGCATTTAAGCTAATCAAACTCACAAACAGAACAGAATGGTATTGTCAGGGGATGGGGAGAGAAGGAAATGGGGAGTTGCCCTTCAACAAGTATAAAGTTTCAGTTACATAAAAGGTGAAAATTCTAGAGATCTGCTGTACAACATTGTGCCAATAGTTAATAGTATTGTACTGAACACTTAGAAATCTGTGAGGAGGATGGACCTCAGGTTAAGTATTCTTACCGTAATTTAAAAAAATTAAGAAATAAAATAACTAAAAACTTCAATTAGTGCTGTGAAGAAAATAGGCACAGTTCCATTTTTTACTTATGTCTGTTTTTCCCCATTTTCATCTGCCTATAATTCCACTATAGTCACCCTTCACTGCCCAAGTAGAACCTCACCCCGAGGGAAGTATTTCAGACTACGATATCCCACATTGACTCTTCCTTCTCACTGATGCTAAACTGTCTACAGATAGAATCACATGGTTTTATATTTAATTGTTGCTTTTCCCTTTTTTTCACTTGTACTAATTTTGACTCTTTATCCGGAGATGAAAGCTCTTGAGAACAAGGATCCTGTCTTGTACTTCTTTATATTCTCCCCAGTGCTTTGCATGATGTAGAAGTTTCCTAAATACATGCAAAATGATTATGGAAATAAATATCCCTAAAAATGTCTCCCATAACAAGTCATAACTCAGAAAACATTTAAATAAAGCTGTCTCTTCCATTCCTTGTTGATATTATCTTTTTAAAAATATCACTTTTTAAATATAATTTTCAAGGATCTCTCTCACACAAAGGACTTTGGTTTTTACTATGTACTTAGAATCACATGTATTTCTCTCACTTTTTCTTTCTCACATTGTTATTGATTTGAATCTACTAGAATCTTCAGAAAGTACCAAAATGCAAACACTGCTTGCTTAACTTGATGTCAGTTATTATGAATATCTCTACTCCACCATTATGGGTTAAATTGTGTCTCCCAAAATTCATATGTTGAAGTATTCACTTCCAGGACATCTGAATGTAACTGTTTTTAAGAAATAGGGAATTTAAAGAGGTAATTAAGTTAAAATGAAGTCATTATGATGGGCCCCAATCCAATACGACTAAGGTCCTTATAAGAAGAGAAAATTAGAAGCAGAGTAATATATAGAATTGCTGAATTGCTATATTGTACACCTGAGACTAATATAATACTGTATGTTAATTATATCAGTATCCAAAAAGGAGAGACAAAGAGAGAGGGAGAAAGAGAGAGAAATTAGGACAGAGATATCCATACACAGAGAAGACTCAGGGAGGAGAAGACATCCATTTTTAAGTCATAGACATAGGCCTCAGTAGATATTAAGCATGCTGACACATTAATCCAAAGACTTCAAGCTTAAGAATAATGAGAAAGGAAATTTCTGTTAAGCCACCCCGTCTGTAAGACTTTGTTATGTGCCCTTAGGAAACAAATACATTTACTAATAGATCCATTAAAGGAATTTATGAAATATAAGAATTAACATAAATAACAAATATAAATTGATTCTGCAATAAGGTCTCTAAAAATCTTCATTTGAGAGAGAGAGAGAAAGAAGGAGAGGAGAGAAGTGGAGAGGAGAGGAGAGGAGAGACAAGGGAAATAATCTTACCCAAGTGTGCTAAGTTTCAGGGCCTTCGCTAAGCTCTGATCATAAGCAAATATGGCTGTCTCACTTAATCATCGTAAATGAGAAGTGATGTGTTAATACACCTCCTGTTGTTAAAGATGAGCAAACAGAAGGTCAGAAGTTGACCTTCTCCAAGGTCACACAGCAGAAGCATGGCGGGAACTCTCAGTTGGTATCAACTGAATTTCAATGCTCTTACCACTACATAGCACTGCTCATAAAATGATATACTCACTAGACCTAATAACACTACACCTAGCCATGCAAAATTACTTGACAAATGTAAATTAAAGTTTGGCCCCAAATTAAAAACAGTTGAAATATATATTTTAGTTATTACATTTTATTTATTTGTTTGTTTGTTTGTTTATTTTTGAGAGGCAGGCAGAGAGAGAGGGAGAAGCAGGCTCCCTGCTGAGCAGAGAGCCAGATGCGGGGCTCCATCCCAGGACCCGGAGATCATGACCTGAGCCGAAGGCAGAGGCTTAACCCACTGAGCCACGCAGTTATTACATTTTAAAATTATAATTATGAAGTTTTAAAGTTTTAATAAAACCTGACTTCTTAAAATGTATTATCAAAATTGATAGCTTATTTTTTAAATATTCAGAATATGTACTTTATGGAACTATACCAGACCTACTGAGATCCATATTTAAAAATTATATTTCTTCAAAAACTAGCCCTTTATATTTAAAATATAAAATACAACATTATGTCCAGTTCCATCTGAATTAAAGATAAAGGACAATTAATTTTTATATAAGTATGTCCTGAAAAATACCTCTACAAAATATATTCACTTACATGAAAGTCAAGTTTAACTGGGTATTATGTATTTTATCTGGCAATTCTATTATCTCTACTCTCTTCTGAAACCCCCAAATTTACAAGAAAACAATGAAAAAGGTATAAGCCTATAAAGACAAGGAAGTCTTTATAATGGAAAAAAAGACCGAGGCTATAAAAATTGTAGTAGATTAAAAGCAGATTATATTGGTGACTGACTC
The DNA here is from genome assembly GCF_020171115.1 of Neogale vison. Taxonomy (NCBI): domain Eukaryota; kingdom Metazoa; phylum Chordata; class Mammalia; order Carnivora; family Mustelidae; genus Neogale; species Neogale vison. The sequence goes on along the minus strand of NC_058093.1, from coordinate 90,426,813 downwards.
TACAGATAAAGAGAAAATCTCCATCAGTAAAGGGAGGAAGCCAGATGCAAGCTACTCTGCCTTCCAGAACTTCAGAATGGGTGAGCAACTGGGAATCATCAGGCCTCCAAAGACAGGGAGTAAGATGCCATTGAAAGAAAGATGATTGGTTTCGTCTGTCTCTGAAGGCATTAGAACCATAGTATGTACACAGCCAAGAGAGCACTGCTCTCTAAGCCTGGTCAAAAAATTAGATAAATACCTTCTGGAAAGGAGAGGATGACTGGGGACCCTGAAAATAATACACAACAGAGGATCTGGATACTATAAATAAATACAGAGATTAAGTGATAATCTACATTAGTGGTTCTCAAATTAAAGAATAAAACAGAATCATCTGGACCCCCATCCAGTCATCAGAGTACAAACCAGGCAGTCATCTCTTGGACCCTCACTCCTCCATGATCTTACCCAAATGTCAGCCAGTCTGAGTAACCCCACTTAATTCTTCACCCTTATTATCTCAGGAATGTTTTATTTCCTCTCCATTTCCAATGCAACTGCTGAACTCAAGGGCTCAGCACCTGTCATTCTCTCATTGCTAAGGAAACACTAGCGTGATCTTTCCAAAATGCAAATCTAAGCATATCACTCCTGATGCTTGAAACTCTCCAATGGCTTTCCCCTGCCAACCCTCTAAGCAGGGCACAAAGGCCATCCATGATTTGATGCCTGGTAAATTTTCCATCACCAGATCTATCACTGCCCCAGTGCTCCATGTTCCAGGAATACTGAATTGTAATCAACTTCAGTTATCCCAGGATAGATTAACCACTTTTCGGCAGAAACATGTATAGAAATAATCAAAAGGCAGTTTATTTGTAAAGAAAAATAATTAAAACTACTGTGAATATGAGAAATACCTACAAATCAAGAGGAGTCTCTCATTTCCAATTATATAGGAACCATTACATTTTTACATTGTATCTACTGCAAATCAGAAACGCCCCTCCACCTGGACAAGCAGAGGTGGATATGTTTGCTTACAGCAGCAGCCTGTTAGCCTGTTAGCTGCTCCTCTGTGCAGGAGCAGCTCTCTATCGTTTGTCTGAAACCTGTGTAAAAAATTTGATCCTTATGGCTGTGATGGAACTAGATGTCTCTTTGCATTGCTAATACTTGGTTTTTGTTGTTGAATTTGGAGAAGGACAGTGAAGGCTGGCTGGAGAGCACTGCAGAATACGGCCCAGAATTCTGTGTTGAAGCCTTTGTGACCTTGAACTGACAGTCATGGCCCTAAACTCTCCATTCATTGTTATATTGAGAGCATTGCCTCATCGAGAGCTGAGGGGGCAGTCTGAGGTTATAGGGAGAAGAACTTGAGAATGGCAGGTAATTTAATTTCCAAGTTGATGGCTTCACGGTGTTGCCAGTGAACTAGTATTCCTGCAATGATGGAGAGAATGGCAGTGAGAGGGAGGAATTAGCTGACAAAAACAAAGGAGCTCCAAATACCTGCTTGCTTGGGTGTTTAGAAAATAAAAAAAGTAGAGTTTATTCAATTAAATTGATGTTACCTAAGATAGTTTTCATTAAAAACAGGGAGTGGAGAAAGAGCAGGAGGAGACTCAAATAACAGAGCAGACTATTGGAACATTTTAATTGCATACATTTATATTAAATATTCATCCTGTATCACAGATGTGTTTAATTGTGCTTGAACTATGTTCTACCTGTATCCTCCTTCCATTTTCTATTATCCTAGTTAACAGGTTAATATATTGTTGACAGTATATATAATTCTCCAAAATGATGCTTCCCAACACCTCTGTGCTTTTTTGCATTTGCCCTCAGTTTACTTCCTTACCTCCACTACTGTAACCACCTCTACTCCCATTATCTGAATAATGGACACATTTTCAGACGCAGTTAAAGTGATACCTCTGTTTGGAAGCTTTGCCGTCAAAAGGGAAAGTGGGTCACCAAATTCTTTTCGTTCTATGATTTGTGTATAATGATATTAAAACTTTCATAATCCCATAACCCTTTTTTAATTTACATGTACATCTCCTTATTTAAAATGTAAGATTCTTCAGGGAAGGAATTATGTCTTATTAACTCTTATTCTCCATACTTATACCAATGCCATTCACACGGAGGGTTTTCAAGGCTGTAGGAGGTAAGAGAATGTGATTTGGAGTCATACATACTTGCTTTGATGCCTGCCGGTGATACTTACTCTCTGCGTGATCCTTAGAAACTTACTTGGACCCTTAATATTTGTCTCCCCCTGTATAAAATGGGAAAAATCCTACCCACTCACATGATACAAGAAGTACTAGCTAAGTGATTTGAATGGTAAAGATAATAATCAGTACCTTACTGAATAAACAAATGAATGAGTCAAAAGAAAATCAAAATATACGTGAAATTACTGATTCTATTACATAAACAATTAAGAAAAATTCTTCTACTAATTATCAGCAGTAATGTGTGAGGAATTACTTTTTCAAACTGAAGGATGGATTTGCATTGTATTTCTATGATTTTATTCTACTTCTCTTGCAGCTAATGAAAGATAGCATCATGTGCTACCCCTTTGTCATAGGGATTATTTTGACCTGATTATTTTGAGAAAAAGCAGACACAGGAGGAGCTCTGAAAACAGTATAAGTTACCCTTTTATAAGGGACATTTATGTTAGAAGGGAGGCCTGTACCATGAAGAGAGCTAATACCAGAGATCATTTGTTTATTGGAGAAACTCTGCTTCAGAGGGCAACCTTTGCTTACCAAGCATTCCCTCTTCTCACTTTCCCATTAGTTGCCTTCTCCCCTTTGAACGGTCTGGGTCTGAAGTCCCATACCCCTGTCCCTTTCCTTAGCTAAGGATGAGAGATAAGCCTCAATTATCTGGCTGCCTTTTCAGTCTCCTATATTTTGGGGGCTTCTGTATAGACATACAAATAATTATTTTCTCCTGTTAATCTCCCCTTTATTACAGGAATCTCTTAGTCAAGAATCCATGAGAGTAAATGGAAAATTATTTTTTCTTCTCTATACTAGTCATAATCATTAGCATGGACTTTGGTTGAAATTAGTAGTGTAATTCTTGACAGTAGAAAAGAATTATGCTATTTGCCTATGGTGATCACTCTAGAGGCGATCATCAAGTCCAAGTTGTATGCAAGATGACCTATTAGGGTAGAAAAAATAAAAAATTAGAAATTCCATTTATAGTTGTAATTGTAAACAAGTGAGATTATTAGTGTTCAAAGAAAACAATGTCTTTGTTTGATATTTACTTATACATTGTTTAAGTGAAGGGTTTAAGAGAATAATTTTCCCCCTGTTAAGGGCTCTCTTGCTTAAGAAAGCTCTAAAGTAGGTTAAGTTAGGTGATGGCTTTCCTCTTTCGGACTGAATTATGTGCTCCTAAAATTACATACTGAATCCTTAATCCCCAAAGTGACTTCATTTGGAGACAAGGTATTTAAAGAAGTAACTAAGGATCATGAGGTCATAAGGGTGGGTCCTAACCCAATAGGAGTGGTTTCAGGTTAAGCAGAGACACCAGTGCCGTGAGCACAGAGTAAAGATGACAAGAGGACTTGGTGTGAAGGCAGTCATCTGCAAGTCAAGAGGGCCTGAGGAGAAACACAACCTATTGAATCCTTCATCTTAGAAGTCTAGCTTCTAGACTTGTGAGAAAATCAATTTTATTGTTTAATCTACTCAGTCTATAGTGTTTCGTTATGGCAAACTTAGCTAATACACTACCCCATATCTACTAGTTTTTGTTTGTTTAATTTTATTTATTTGTTTGTTTGTTTGTTTTATTTATTTATTTTTACTTGGTAAAAGCTTACTGGGGAAGTTATTAAAATGAGTCTGAGACATTCTGAAGGGCCAGGCTGAGAAGCACAACTGAGAGAAAATTCAGCCTGAATTGAAAACAGATCTGAACCTCACTTCTAAAATACATTCTGTTACCTATATCCAAATTCTTTCTAAGACCTCCATTCCTCTCACTTCTTCTGGTACCACAATGCTTCGAGCTATCAGTCTCTCACCTGAACTCCTATAACAACAACCTTCTGAAGTTTTCCAAGTTTCCAAGATTTCTATTTGTGCCCCTCCTACAGCCCAGTCTTCTGGGCTTCACATACTGTCACATACTGTCAAATAATACTTTAAAAACACATCCAGATTATAAAACTCCTGTTTAACCCTTCAACTGGCTATTAGAATAAACTCCTTATTCTTTACCGTATTGGGTACTTTCCTCAGGATCTTTCCCTGTAGTCATCCTCTCCTCTGGAAGGAAGCTCCTATCACTCTAACCATGTTAATCACAACATGCCAAGCACTTTTGCCCTTAAGGCTTTGTATTTGTTATCTTCTCTGCCCAAAAAGTTCTTCCTTGGAAATGTTCACAAGGCTAAGATCTTTCTTGCCATTCCAGTGTAAGTTCAAATAGCACCTCTTTGGCAAAAACTTCCCAGAAACTGTGAAACTGTATTCTGTTTTCCAAATAGAGATAACCAGAATGAAACTCTCTGTTACTGGTAATCGAACACCATATAAAATAGTGTCCGGGAAGAATTAATCTCAGTAGACCTTGTCCTAAATATATCTTCATTATTATATGCAGGTCTTAGTTTTCAGTTTTTGGAAGAAGTCTGAAAGATGGGAAGGCTTAGAAGATAACCATCATGATTTGGAAGGGTCTGAGAACCATGCTACTCTGAATGAAATAAAACAAACAAACAAACAAAAAAAACCAAAATACAAAAAACAACAACAACAAAAAACATTAGGTGTCTTACCAGATAGCTCAAGTAAGGAGAGAGAGCAGGGCAAAATAGCACTACTGCTTTCATCAACTGACAGAAATGATTATGAGAGCAAAAGAAAATGAATGATAAACCCTTAAAAATTTTTAAACAATCTGACCCAGAAATGTTACATCAAAAACTGTACCTTAGGCTCAGCAAATGACTACCTATTAGGATAGTTGTTATAATATCTATAATTAAAAAAAGAATATTAAAACTTTATCATTTATATATAGGTGATTATTTAAATAAAATATCATACAAGTATATAGTGGAATATCATATAAACATTAAAGTGACATTGTTGAAACCTTTATTGATCTAGAAAGTAATGTTTAAGACAAATTAAAAGTGAAATGAAGTTTATATATAATTTAAAAAGTATATATGTCATAAATTTAATGCAAGCTTTAAACCTCAGTGTTATATCAAAAATTCTTGCTATTTTGAAAATGTTGCTATTTTTATCCATTTTAAAATAATTTACTGTATTAGCATTCATATTATGTAACTTCAATTTCAATTAATTTAAGTCACCTTTCTAGTGTGCTTCTTGAGCAATTTTTTTTTCTTTGGATATATGAGAATTAACTAGCATTTTATCTTGGCTTAAATACACAGTGTATAATAAGGTTCCAGTATTTTAAAAATTGTTAAATGGCTGTTTTAAATTGGATAATTTGCTGCTCTCTTCTTATTATTAAACTATGAATTTTGTTGTTGCAGTTACTACCTAATTCTTGATACTGCCAAATAATTAATATGATAAAATTTACTAATCTATAAATATATGTGGGGGTATATAAATAAACTACTGGGGGAAAGGTTAAAAAATAAAGAGTCAGAAATGATCTTTGGTGATCCCATTTGATATGTTCTTGCCTTTCCCAAATAATTTAATGTATCTATTCACTTGAAAATAAAAACATGTAGAACCTCTGCCTCTACAATGTAGCACTAGTCAGGAGAAAAGTAGCTTGTATAAATCATCATTTGGCAAAATATGTCATTGCAACTCAATACTTCCAACTGAGTTGAATGAGAAATGTACCAGCTGGAGCATACTCTTGAATCAGAAGAGAAAAATAAAATTGTTTATAAAGTGAGCATCATTCTACAATCCTTTACTTTATAGTTCATTAAATCATGAATGTCATATTTTAAATATAAACTATAAAATAAAGAAGAATTCATGTGCCTTCTAAAGGAAATCCAGAATGAGCGTCCTTATATGATCACTACATTGTGCCCTCCTTTTTATACAAAGAAATCCACTAGATAAGGACTCTATGTTTGACAGAGATCACAATATTATGTTCCTGAAAAAAGAATATAACTCCAAATTAGCAAATAATACATTTCTCATTACATCTAGGATTTTTAAAAATGGTCACTTACTGATACAAATTTTTAGGAGGAAAGATGATCTGGAGATGTGATCTTTGTCACTCTACACCAAGTAATCTCCAACTTTGACTAGATTTCTCACAACCAGAATTCCCTACAACAAATCTGGATGGTACAAGTATCTTAAGAAACACACACACACACACACATAACACCCATGAATACCTGGATGTGATTTGTATGGAAGTGATTTGGAGGTATTCAAAAAAAGAAAAACATGTTTCAAGGGGAGAGGGTCGTTAAGATGATAGAACATGGTAAAATAATTTTGAAATTTTACTGACGGTATAGTTATGCCTGCATGCTATAACTATAAAGTTTTTATGTATTTTGTTCATCCATATAAATATAAGAAATACTCCAGCTTAAGAGATTTTCAATATGTTTGCCACCATTAGAGGCAATTTTGGTGATGACAAGGTCAAATCACTGTTTAAAAAAAAGAAAAAAAGAAAAATGTTTTTCTTTTCAATTGAATTAATGGTAATCCTTACCATGCCACTTGTACTCTTTTTGTATTTGCTATTCCATAAACTGAAGAGTCCTCTTATAAAGTTTTCTGGGTCACCTACCTGTCCTTCTAAATCTTGTCACATCTTTTAGGCAAAGCTCTTACCTCGGTTCTAAGATTATAGTCCTTTTTCCTCCCACACATAATCTCATTTGGAGTCAATTCAGAGCAAAATAATCTTATCACTGGCCTTTTGAGTACTGTCGATCTTTGATACATCTACATTATAAGCTATATAGAACAGTTTTACATACAATTTAAAAACCTAAAGGCATCATATTTTTAAAGGGTACAGCTGATTTATTTTCTTTCATTTTTTTCTCCTATAAAACACGGGATATTCCTTGAATGGTTATGTTTAAATATGGAGCAGTATTAATTAGAATTAAATTGATGAGGACATTTATTTCCACTTTGTAATGCTTAATATTCTCTCCACATTATATAAGATTGTGCTGATGCTGATTATGGAAAGGGGAAAAAAAGAAATATAAATGTACTGATGCCCAGGTACATTTTTTTTTTCATTTTCCTAAATCTAGGTATATATGGCTCCAGAAAATCCTCTGTGCTTAAATGCCATCTACCTAAGTCTAATTTTAGTTAAACAGAGTCACCAATATCAAAAAGGGCTAAAGTGTGATTGCTTAACTTCAGTTTAAGTGAATAATATTCACCACATCATAATTTGATTCCAAGTTATTGTTACATTCCAACATGGGGAGATTACCTACAGAATATTGGCAGACTTGTGGAATGACCTCCTTGGTTCTCTTGATTCATTTTCTAGATTCACTACATTGTTGTTGTAACTATATTAACTCAAAAATCTATTATAAATCTAAAACATGTCATGGCTTTTTGTACTCTACACCTTTTTTTTTTTCTTTTTAAATTAAAGAGGAGACATGGGGCAATATAAAACAATTATGCCTCTACTCAGAGAGAATATGCATTTTCAAATTTGTTCTTTTTTTAATGCCATAAACAAGAACAATGTACACTTATTTTTCCTGGGGTGGGGGAAACAATTTCAGAAAAATTAACTTTTAATAGTTTATAAAGGGGAGACACTTATTTAATGCTTTTAAGTATGGTAAAGCTGAGATGATTTAATTATACCATTTATGTTAATGAGACCATTCTCTGATCACTAATTATAATTTGGTTACAAAAATAGTACTATGATGTACTTTGCAATTGTAGTATTTATCCATTCTGTTAGGTAATTAGCATTAAGAAGAGCAACATATTGGAACACAGCAATTTAAGGTGACAAAAACTGCTGGAATAGTATCACATATAGTCCTTTGGAGATTTCTCGTAGTACTTTTAATGTAAATTTTGATGGGCTATTAGTTTTCATTAATGGTAGTTTGAGTACTTAGAGAAGACAACTATGTGCTATACTTAGTGCTGGGCAAACTGCCTGGATATATTTCATATATTACTGTTACTTTAATGAATAGTGTTATGGCAATTAGAAGACTGATGGCTTAGAAAATTTAGGTGGATATATTTGAAGTTCTCTGCACGAAGTGACATTGCTTGGTGTACACTAAAAAGTATCTTAACTCTTTTTGAAAAGTATGATTTGAAAGGAGAATTACTTTAACTATACAGCATGGTTATAGTGCATTTAAGATAAACTGGTTTCTAGATATCAGATTACAGATAGAGATGCAATCTACGTGTATCAATTAAATCACTGGATCTTTTGCTGAAAAGTAGATATACACCCAATTTTTAAGTAAATGGAATATCTTTTGTACCTTTTTAAGTGATATGTTGTTTGTTCAGTTTTTAACTACTTGTATTTTTAAGTAGAACATACTTCTATAATTCAAGTATAAACACAACAATAATTATATAAATATATAATATAAGTGCACTGATGATCATTTGTATATCTAAGAGAATTAACATTTTTTTCAATCCTTGCAATAGCAACTGGGGTTATTTTTCTGAATTGTTTTAAAGACTCTTAATTAAAAGAACCATTTTCAAGCATTATATTCTCTCTTCCATGAATGCTTTCTACTGAGTAATCTTTTATAAATACACAATTTGGTGTCTAGAGATCATTCGTTCAAAAAAAAAGTCAATCTGTTTTTTTTTTTAATAGATTAATATTCTTTCTAAATCCAAATAATTTTAACTGGCATAATACAACTGCATAAACATATAAATCATTAAAGCTTTTAATTTTAAAACAACTGAAATTAAAGCCACAAACTAAGAGTTCTTCAAAGTTAAGTGTTCTAAATAACTATAATTATTTTCTTCATATGATCGATTTCATGTTTTTTAAATTTCTATAAACATTAAACATAACAGCTTGAAATAAGCATATTTCCTAGAAATTTCTCTTCTTTCTTATTAAAATACATAATTATTAATAGTAACATTGTATATGGTAAATTGGAAATAAAACAGAACACATGGGGCAGAACTAATTCCATCATTATTAAGAATTTCATAAACACGAAAGCTAAAATCTTTAGAGAAGTAATGTTATTGTACATTACTACTTCCAGCTCATAATATAAGTTAACTGTTTATTCTATTTTGGTATACTACTGGCAGCACATAAATTATCAAGTGTTTTTTAAGCAGAGTACAACTTTCATGGAGGGGGGAAAATAAATGCCTGTAGCATTAAAAAATAGAGTCTCCATCTAAAAGTAACAGGTGCAGTCAAATGCTCTACCACTGAGCTATACCCCCTGGGTGGCTCAGTGGGTTGGGCCGTCTGCCTTCGGCTCGGGTCATGATCTCGCATCCCGGGATCGAGTCCCCCATCGGGCTCTCGGCTCGGCGGGGAGCCTGCTTCCTCCTCTCTCTCTCTCTGCCTGCCTCTCTGCCTACTTGTGATCTCTCTCTGTCAAATAAATAAATAAAATCTTTAAAAAAAATAAAATAAAAAAAATAAAAGTAACAAGTACTCAGAAATATGATCAAATAGTCAATTCCCACTTCCTGCTCTTTCTTCCTTACATGTTCTTACCCCACATACTGGAATGACTCACTTCCTCATTCTCTTCAGATTTTTGCACAACTGTTATTTTCCAGTGAAAATTGCCATGACCTTACTACTTAAAACTGTAATTTTTCTGGCTCTTTTCTCTCAACTCAACTCTGTACTCCCTATTCTTTTGCCTTGATTGAATTTTCTCCATTAGTACCCTTTATCACCTGACAAACTTTATTACATTTGTGTATTTGCTTATACATTGTTTTCTCCCACTGGGGAGATCAGCCCCATGATGATGGATTTGTTACCTGCTGTAAGCTCTGTTGTATCCCTAGCACCTAAATTAGTGCCTGGATCTTTATAGTCACTTGCTCATTGTTTGAATGAGTAAACAAATTGAAATTAGGACAAATAAATTGCTATCTGCATTATAATATATGATATATAAGACTAAGATACATATAATCATAAAAAACACAAATCCAGACTCTTTTTCATTTCATTACGTTTAAAAGAAAGAAAACAGTAGGAATTTTTTTTTGATCTAGGTTTCTCAACCTCAGCCTACTGGCATTTTGATTCAAATAGTTCCTTGTTAGGGAAACTACACTGTGCCTTTTAAGGTGTATACCAGTATCCTTGTTTTACACCCACTAGAATGAGGGCATCAACCTCTCTACCCCACAGCTCTGACAGTCTGAAATGTCTTTAGGGGCACCTGGGTGGGTGGCTCAGTGGGTTAAGACTCTGCCTTCAACTCAGGTCATGATCCCAGGGTCCTAGGATCCAGCGCCTCATCCGGGCTCTCTGCTCAGCAGGGAGCCTGCTTCCCCCGCTCTCTCTCTGCCTGACTCTCTGCCTACTTGTGATCTCTGTCTGTCAAATAAATAAATAAAATCTTAAAAAAAAATGTCTTTAGACATTTCTAAATGTTGTCCAATGGACAAAACTGCCTTGGGTTGATAATAACTTGGGTAGTGAAAAGAGTTCTAACTTTGGAGTTAGAATTATGTGCGGGACCCAGGTTTGACCTTGGACAATCCACATTGTTTGTGGCAGTAATGCTGCAGTTGCGGTACTTATTTTTTTTTAATAGTTACTGTGTCTATTAGCAATAATACGTGTACATTTAGAGAGTAGATGCTCTGTAAATAATAATTATTGAGATAAACAGGGCAGCATAATGGATAAAATATGATTTTGAAAATACATATAAATTTGTGTATTTAACTAAAGAAATGCAAACATGAGATAAAAATTGGTGCAGTCTCTATAGACTTTTTGAACCTAGCTATTTTTCATTAAAAATATATATTGGCTAATATTCAAACCAAAATATAGATTTACCTCATATTTAATAGCTGCATTATATTTCACTGTACAAATATTTCATGATTCACTTGTCTATTCATTTATAATAGATATACAGATTTTTTTCCCTTGGCTTTCCTAATCACAATACAACTTCCAAGTATGTTCTTGCATACAACTCAGTGTATGCAAGTGTACATACATCTTAATATAACTATGTCTAGAAGAAATTCCTAGAAGAAACACAGGCTTTAAAGTCTAAGGATCATAACTAGAAAGCTTGCTACACTATTCATTAACTGTGTAACCCTGAGTGATTAATTTAGGCTGGCTGAGCCTCTGCTGGGACCTCTGGGATAAGCAGTGTTAATGATACCTGTCTCGGGAGATTGCTGTGAGAATTACATGAGGTAAGATTTGTAACCTAAATACTAGAATGATTTATTTATTTAGACTGTCAATTATTATTATTAAAGAGGATAATGCTGTTAGGCTCAGCAGTGAGAGGCTAGCCTTAAGAGCCTAAACCATTCCAAACACTCCAGTTTTTGTTTTGTTTTGGAAGTCTTTTATTTGTGCTTTTTATGAGTATTTTATTTTCTTCTTCCATTAAGCTGTTTAGTTTTTTTGAGAACAAACACAATCCAATTTAACCCTTCTTTTTTTGCATTTCGATATGCATATGCATATACAATAAGTGCCTGAAATAACTGAATATATTTTACACATTTATCTTATTACTCATTTTTCCCTTTCCAATTTAAATCATTATATTATAAAATATTTTCTCTCAAAGTTTATTTCAGGACATATTTAAATTCTACATTAGACTTATGGTTGTGACCAGTCTGCATAAACATGCATGCTTTGAAAATACATTTTGATTGCTGTGGCAGAGGTTTTTCATGTAGATGGTCATTGTTTTATTTATTCATACATTCTATTACTACTTATTGAAATGTACTCAGTGTAAAGCATCTTGCTGTGTGTCATGAATGATGCATATATGAATAAAATGTCCCAAATTATGGAAAAGTGAGACAGATTCACATTAGAAAAGACAAAAAATATTCCTCTGCATTAGGAAAATACAAAGGGGTCATGTGGAGAGAAAAACCTCAAATTACATTGAGGTAAAGTTGAAGTAGGCATGGAAGGGTGGCATTTCACCCATGATGGTAGGTGATAAATATGGAAAGTAGTCAAGGAACAAGAAATAGCAAGACAAATATAAATAAGCAGGGTATAATCAGATACAGGGGAAGTTTGCCTGGATGTATCATACCTGACTGACAGGAAGCAGGGGTAGAGGTGGATCACATGAAAAATCAAGTTATGGCTAGGAATGTACTTCCTGGTAATAAAAATAGAACGTAACTTGAATCAAGATCTCAGGTGAGTCCCAGAAGAGTGAATGTTCACAAATCTCATTGACCGTAAATTTCTTTTTTTGTAAGGTGGGACCAACACTGCTTTGGGTTTTAACATGTCTTATTGACTCTAGCTTATTTTATCCATAAAGTGACACTAATAATTACCTGACAAACAACTTTTGGTAGATGAAAAGGAGTTAAGTTGTGAGTGCTTTTCAGCCCCTGAAATGTTATAGCTGAGTAGGGGTGCCACAGCTGGTCTGTGTAAAGACCTATTTTATATTTTCATACTTTAGCAAGAGGCTTTCATTGAGGTTAAACAAAAACCTTGTTTTTAACCCTTAAACTGTCCCTGCTCCCCTTCCCCCAGGGGATTCACTTAAAAAGAAGTCCCGGAAACCAGCTCCAGGTAACAAAGCCCAGATATAAGGGTGGCTCAGGCCAGGTGGAGACATGGATCAGTGGGGGGTTGCATACTGTCTCCCTAGCTACCAAAGAGTATGGGCCCCTGCCCTTTGGGAGCCTTTTTGGCGCCAATCCTAATCAAGGTGTAATAGGCTGGTTCAAATGTCTACTAGGGTAAATTGTAACTCAGTTGGTCACCTAGCATCACTGTGGAGTTTCCTGTGTGTGTTACAATCTCATTGGCCACCTGTGCGTGGCCAGGCCCGACTGCATGGCCTTTGCCCTTAAAAGCGAGTCTGTGAAACAGAGAAGGGTCGCCCTCTCTTGTAAAAGGTGCGTCCCCGAACGTTTGGTTAGATTCTTGATGCTTAGAGCAAAATAAAGCTTTGCTTGACCCTCGCTTTATATCATTCTCGCTCCTTTAATCAAGGACCCATTATTGGGGCATAACAGTCTGAGCACAGCAGGTCCCGAAAGTTTGGAGACTGGAGATTCAGAGAGTGGAAAAAAGGTTAAGGGGTCATTCAGTAGCCCAAACAAAAAGTTGTTAAGAATCTAGCTAGACTGTGAAGAAAAATCAACAGGCTAAACAAGTAAACAACAAAACAAATAAAGGGGCAGAGCTATCAGTGATGTCCAAGATACAGAGAAAAAGATAGAGCATTAAAAGAAAGAAGAAAAGAAGGAAAGCAAGGGAAACTTTTCACAAGAAGAATGGACTTTATTGAAACTAAGTTTCAGCCTTTTCACAAGCAGAGGCAGAGAAATACTTAGCAAGCTTTGATTTAAAAACAAAAAGAAAAACAAAACCCTGCATCCAACAACATGTAGACTTGTATAAAATAGGAAATGACTTCTTAAGGTAGATTATTCAAGTTAAGAATTGTAAGTTATCAGAGCCGTTGCCTTGTCATAAGAAGACCGAGTATCCATCTAGACTAAATTTTATTTTCAATCTGTGAGTGTTCAGTCTAAGGACTGTAGACAGACAAAACATACCATACTCACAGTCTGTCACTTGCCATCATTTACAATATCCCATAGATGCCATGACAACCTGCCATAATAATTTATTTCAGGAAGTAAAGTAGGAAAAAAAAGACTTTTGGTGATTTCTGAATGCCAATTTTACTGGGTTGTTGTATAGTTTTTTTTTTTTTTTCCACATTCCTATCATTATCTATAAGGTATATTATCTATCTGAGGAAATCCATAGCAAGTATGAAAACCGAGTGCTAGATATGCTTTATTTTTATAAACCCTAATATTACTCATTACACCAAGTAATATTTTGCTGAAAATAATATATATAAAAAATATATATATATACACACACGTGTGTGTGTGTGTGTGTGTGTGTGTGCGCGTGTGTGTTTATTTGAGAAATCAGTCAAGAAACCATGTTAGTATAGGCCAAGACTAATTTTTTATCATTAGCTTAGCATTTCTTTCAGTCTGCAGAGAAACAGACAATTATAACTGTTTGGTTGTAGAAATTCTCCTGGGAATATTGGAAACATCTAATCTCCAACAATATTAACACTGTATTCATTCTTAAGCAAAAACATATGCCCTTCTCTGATACTCAGATGGTTCTGGAAGAATTTTAATGTGTCAGCCTTGGCTTCCCCATGACAAACTACCCATATGCTAGGACTCTCCATAGCAGCTATAATGATGACCTCAGTTCTGTGAAATGAGCCTATGAAAAGTATAATCAAATGTCCGTAGGAATTATATTTATTATAACCTTCCAAGGGTTCCCTAAAGAGCAAATGATTCATTTATTTTGTTAGCAATGACTTAAAACAAATGGGTGCATAACCAAATCAAGAGAAGTGAAAAGCCAACTTTCTATTCATTAAAGGGCAGAGTTTGTTTTTGATAGGAGACTGAAAATGCACAGGAAACATGCCTTTTCTCCTTTATTGATCCTAACAGTAGCCAAAATTCAATATCCTTCTAATATTTACATATTAAACCTATTCTGGCAAATTGCTACTTGAAACAGATCAATAGTATAATATATTTAAACTGTGATTGAGAAATCAGTTGAGTTTAAGTATTCATAGAAAATGCATAATTAAAGATTTTTTTTTTGCCTTTACCTGTGAGTCAATCTTTCTTTTATTTTAAAGAGAAGTTAGCCAAGTTTTGCAAGTGATTCTAAGATTAGATGGATATTGGAGATAGCTACTTAGATATATATAAAAAGTACAAACCTATTCTAAGACAAGTAATCTATGCAATTCTATGTTGTAAACATCCACTGAATTCTCAACTAAAAATCAAAATAGAATAAGTTTGCCTAACAACTAGAATAGATGCATATGAACTCTGATTAGCATAATTTCATAAGTGAACATTATTTTTATTCACAATTTTTGCTGTTTCTCTACTTAGTCATTTTGTATATAAGTAAGACTACTTATCCATTTTGTATATAAACATTGACATTGTAGAGGCCCAGAGAAGGCTGACCCAAGATGGGCCACGCTGGCATTAAGACTATTCTGAGCTGTAAGAAATCAAACCCCAGCTAATGCAGGAAAAGCTCTTTGCCTCCTACACAACTGTGTAAATTTACATTGGAAAGGAGACCCTGTAACAGGAAGAGAATGATTAACAGAGACTCCCCTTTACCTAAAAAACTTATCTGCAGTAACAGAGCAACCTGGTTTTTCTAAACATCTCTTTTCTCTTCTTATTAATGAGCTTTCTCCCCTTTGTGTCATCCTGAGGGCCCTATCCTTCTCCTCAGCTCATGTAAGTTCCATCTGGACTTATTCTTTTTGGAATTTCATGTGTGTAGATTCCTCATGATGAGAGAAGAGAAGGCAAGCTAGAGACAAAGCAGAAGCTGACACCCTGCAAACCCTCCCTTTCACCATGGGATATATGTGAAATTTCTGAGGCATTTCTGGCTTCCCTAAAGGAAGAAGAAATAGTGCACTTGTAGAGATCACAATCCTGCAAGACCTGAGCTCCCTTGGTTTACAAATGTCCTAGTGATTTACAAGGAAGAAGCTTTCTTATCAATAGTCTAACTTCCAAAGACCTATAACTCAGTTCCTGAAGCCCTAACATCATCCTCCCCTCCATAAAATGGAGGGAGGTTGAGGCAGAAGTTAAAGTGAATAAAGCTGAATTTCTTCGAAACCTACAGCTCATTGACAAGGATTTGTAATAGGAGGAGTATAACATTCCTCCAGGAAACTCCCAGCTGTCTTCATGTTAGTGTCTCATTAGAGGGCAAAACAGCTTTAGCTTCACAATAACCAGGCCTCCAGTATCCTGAGAGTCTTCATTACACATAACAGTCCTTCTGAACATCCTCTTTGTCTTCACCTGCCCATAATCAGCCACTCCTTGGGACTGCAGTGCCGCAGCTCATTCTGCCCATGGGTCCTGCCCCTGTACTTTAATAAACCACCATTAAAAATTTCATTAAAACCACCATTAAAAACTTCATTACTCATATGTACAACTATTAAATTTGATTTTTTTCCTGTTCATCTGTGTCATGTCAATTTGATTCTAAATCCAGCTAGAACGACCACAGAGCAGAGGAAGGTCTTTCCCTCAGACGACGTTCAAGAACATGTCATGTTAACTTTGGGATTCTTATCTGTAAATACCATCACAAAGACAACTTCCAAAGGTCATATAGCACCAGAAAACAAAACAAAAATTAGGTGTGCAATTGAATCTCAACAATACTAACTGCATATTCAGTGGCTTAGCAAAGAACAATGAGTAAATAGCTCATAAGATAGGAGTAAGGGGTGACATTTTAAATTCAAGCATATACCCCTTGTAGTGCCCTGAACTCAAATTCTTACCCTAGAAAAGCTTGACAAATTACTACATGACACATTTTAATGGACTATATGAAGATCAGCCTGTGATTCAAGAAGATGCTGACTATTAAATCCAGAAGCGCCAAGGAATTTTTATGTAGACACACAGATTTCTTTAAGTTTGCTTAAGTAATTCCCATACCTCCACTTCTATTTTAAATATATGGTTCATTTGTCTCAGATCCTCCCTGCTCCACCCCCCAAAAATACAAAATACAGATAAGTCACTATCCTACTCTTTCCTGAATTCCATCTTAATTTTCTTCAAATACCAATAAGTCTGTATCAGCCAGTTCATTTGTTTAATTTGTGTCTTTCCTCTCAGGACCATGAATTGATTTTTCTAACTCTCTCTTCAATGTGAACACAATATATATACTCTCCTCTCAAGCTACAGATGCTGACAGTGAAAAGAAATAGTTTGTTAAAAATAATCCATAAATAACCCACAAATCCTAATTTTAGTCAATAGTGTCAACCTCTTCCTCCTTTTCACAAAGACACCTAAAATTGAATGGCAACTTGATTAAGTTAACCTCACTGTCTCCGGCAGGCATTAATGATCAGGAAAATGCCAAAAGTTATGAGGAAAGCTGAACAAAAACAAACAAAAAGTTTTGTATCTAGGTAATCAATAGTCAAATATGACATAGCTGACTGTATCCTATTTTATAGCCCAAACAACCTAAAAATCATGTGAGAAAACATTCTAGAATATCAGTATTTCATGAAACTGAAGTATATTTATAAAAGAAAATTCCCATAAAAAGCAGTTATATACTGAGAAAAATATCGAAGACAAATAAGTAGTAGATAATTTTAGAGTTACAAGCTATTGCATTTGAAAGCAGAAACTATTGTTTGTGCTGGCTCTGACAGTTTGAGAAAGACAATTGATAAGGTCACCTTTTTTTTTTTAAATGAGGAAGAATTTGATATTAAAAGTTATAGGCTATCTTGTTTCATGGATTCTTCTCCTACCCACTTAAGCCGAGGGAGACAAACCATAAGTGACTCTTAATCTCACGAAACAAACTGTGGGTTGCCGGGGGAAGGGGGTTGGGAGAAGGGGGATAGGCTTATGGACATTGGGGAGGGTATGTGCTTTTGGGTAATTTGGAAGGGGAGATGAACCATGAGAGACTATGGACTCTGAAAAACAATCTGAGGGGTTTGAAGTGGCGGGGGGGTGGGAGGTTGGGGTACCAGGTGGTGGGTATTATAGAGGGCACAGCTTGCATGGAGCACTGGGTGTGGTGAAAAAATAATGAATACTGTTTTTCTGAAAATAAATAAATTGGGAAAAAAAAAAGTTATAGGCTAGTTTAAGTTGAACTGAAATAAGATTAATACCCCATATTCATAGTTTCTTCATCTCTATATACCTCAGGCAGAATACAAAGTCTGGTCAAACGGGACCACAAAAGCCTGGTGGAAAAGCATTACATCCTGTCCTGTAGGAGAGAGACCATTTCTTTTCTGTAAATTATGCCAGCTTTACCAGGTGATTGATTGATTGATGGACTGACTGACTGATTGACTTTTACCTAGACTTCTCTACTGGTATAGCTAGGCATTAGCAGCCTTAATCCCATCCTCTTACAATAATTCAAAGTCACCAGTATAAATGATGATGATCACACCAGAGGTGAGAACTAACTGCTGTTCTTTGGGCTGAATCAAGTATGCCCATCCATAGCTTTGTGATGGTGGTTTTTGTTAGTTTGCTTGGTTTATATCATGCTAATTTTCAGGGTAAGCCTGTAGAGTACGTTAGCCTGCATTTTTTTTTTTTTTCAAATATGACTCCTTGCTAACATTTAAAACTTGAGAGGTTTTTTTTTTTTTTTTCTGTGTATGTTTTTTGTTTTGTTTTAACTGGATTTCCTGCCTCTCTTGCAAAATGAAAGCTCTGGCACAACTGTTTAATGTTCTTTATGGTAAAAATAAGTAGACCTGAGAGATGAGGCATTAGCTTTCTCCAGTTTTATCATACTTCCTGCCATTCCCATATGAGTCTGGATATTGAAGCCTAGACTTAGTTTCTACCGACCATCATACTGGACTGACTGGGTTTTATTACACCTGACACACTTTACTCATCACAATTTTTCTGATTCTATTAAATAAGGATTTGATTTGTAATTGTATATAAAAGAATGAGTTCTGTAGATGGAATGACATATAAATTATTTATCTTTTTGCTGTCTTAACAAATAGCCTTGAAACTCAGTATCTTAAAACAATAAACATCTGTTGTGTCTCACAGTTTCTGTGGGTCAGGGGTTTGGGAGCAGGTATATTGGTGGTTCTGGTTTGAGCTGTCTCTTAGGATTGCTATAATGCATTGGCTTGGACTATAGTCATCTGAATCTTAACTGAGATGGAGGTTCTACTTTCAAGATGACTGACTCATATGGCTACTGGCCAAAGGTCCCAGTTCCTTGCTGTGTGGACATGACATGTGAGCTGGCTTTGCCCTGAGTCAGCCATCCAAGAAAGAGAGACAAGGAGGAAGGCTCATGCCTTTTACGACCTTACCTCCAAAGTCACACACCATCCCATTTGTCTTATTTTATTCATGAGAAACAAGTCACTAAGTCTAGGCCACAGTCAAGGGGACAGAAGTTTAGCACTAATTCTTGCAAGAAGTATCAAAGTGTGAAAGTTTGGATTTAGAAATCTTGATCTTGGGGTCTTAGACTTGGTTAAATCATCAATTCATTGCTTTATTAACCTTCTACTTTACCTAATCTTAATATTTCAAAGTTCCTTTCAGTTTCTTTTGTATATTTTACTCTAAATAATACTGGCAACTCTAAATAGTTATAATTTATCATCTTTGAGGTTTGAAAAAAATGGTAAGAACTGTCTAAATAGAATTTTCATTCAATTTTAGGAAAACTACTAAATTTTAGCGAAACACAGACTTTCAGTTAGTTATAATTGCCCGGGTAGTATGTCTGAGGAGGTGGTGTACACTGGAATGTAACTGGTAACGTCATAGGCCAATTATTTCCTTGCTTTCTAGATGTGTAAATTCAGTATTACTGTAGGTAAGTAGCTCCTTAAACATTTGTAGCTATAATCATCTGTAATCCCCTGGATAGGAAGTTGTAAAGTTCTCCTGTTTTACTCTTATATTGCCCTTTTTATATAATACTTAGCTTCAGCAAGAAACAGGTCATTGTCCTTTATTCCAACCCCAAAGAAAAAGAGGAGAGAGGTTCTCAAAGAAGGGGGGATCTGAGCCACAGAGCAAGTTCAGAGCCAAGGTAGAGAACTTTATAAAACAAGGTTGTTCTGCAGCATCTCTAAGGTACTGTCCTTTAAGCTTCAAACCTCCAAACTCAAAATATATTTTGATATGTCCACTGAATGAATTGTTGAAAACAGAGATATTAATAGGTTTTATTATATTTATTTTTTATCTCTTGGGTTTGATCAAATTATGGTGACGGGGGGGGGTATACATACATGACCATTCACTTGTTAAAACAATTTCAGTGTATGCAAAGTTGAGCTCCCTATGTGGTGCTAATGTCCTATCAGCTTCACAGTGCTGCTACAATATAGGCATTAGGACCTCCCCCAAACTCCCACTCTTTGATTTTATCAGGGAAGAAAACTAACTGATTTTATTTTATTTTGCTGTAAGGTAAGGGACTACTGCTCTATTTCTGAGACTTTGTTTCCAGCACTGAGTTCTGTAAGTTTAGTATTCATTTTCTACTAACAGCAGGGTGGGTAGCAATCACGTTAGCAGAAATAAACCTTTAGAAAGCTTTCCATTATTGTATGAGGAAATGATTTTTATAGTATACATATATACATATATATCTACTAAAAAGTCAAAGACTTTTTGAAATGTTGTAAAATATTTTAACATTTTTCCCTCTAATTTATTGTGTTCCTTGGCTGTATTATTTGCTAGTTTAGGTCGATTTCATAAGGTATGTTTGAATTCAAGTTTTGAAAACATAATGTGGGTGGTGATTTTGGGATTGTTGCAGAATTTAAACTCGGCTATTTTTACTCAGATAATTTAAAATATGTACAAGTATACATAAAACAAAATTTTCTTGTTAATTTGCCAAAGCTGAGTAATATAACATAATGTTATTTTACTTATTGCCTTATAAGAATATTATAAATAAATGTATGCTTTAAAATAATCTACTTGTCAGATACAATCCTTGTGTGCATGCGTGTGTGTGTGTAATTTCTGGAAAATATAACATTCTTCAAACAATATAGGAATTGTCCAAAGTCTAGAAAGATACCTGGGACGTTATTAAAAATAAGATTTTTTTTACAAGTTTAAGTTCCTCCTCTGGAGAAAAACTTTTAAAAAATAACACTAATTCTAAGAATAATTAGAAAAAGAATGGTGAAAATGATAGCAGAAAGACAGCCATTAGGAATAAAACTACAGCAAAACAAAACTACTTAATGTCTGATGCCACACTATGTCAGATATCTACAAATGACCAAAGCGGTAAATTTCCAGAGTGCTTTAAAGATCAAATTAAGTGAGGCCAGACTTTACCTTTGATGTTTGTAAAAAAATTACATTTTCACAAGTGTATTCCCATGCATTTCCATGTGATTTTCATAACTTTATTAAGGCAAATATATTTATTAACTGTATTTCTCAGCTATTGAAACTGAAATATTCTTTGTGATTGATGATGGGCTGAAACAATCTTTTTTTCTCTCTCACAAAAATGTATGTTTCATTTTGTTTTGTTTGAGAACATTGTCCATGTTTATATTTGTACTTCAGAGATAAGTACGCTGTCTGTACTTAGAAGATTCTAAATACATGTTGAACTGAACAGAATTTTAATTTTTTCTTATATCCCAGACTCATCCTGTTTTAAATAATAATTTGCATTATCTAAAATGGATTCACTTTTATTCAGATATTTGAAATCTAATTGAAATAAAAGGTGATTAAAGCACATTTTTAGTAGAGAATAAATTTTCCTATCTTTCTCAGTTAACAACTATTTACTTTTAAACTTTGTATATTAATCGATGGGCTGAAACAATCTTTTTTTAAAATAGTCATTAGTTAAAACAAAACCAAAAATAAAATTAACATTCAATTTGGGAAATGATAAGAAAGAAAGATTGTAGAATATTGATTTAAGAGACTTAATTTATTACCTATATAAACATTTAGAAATACATTCACACTGACTTTTCATAAACAGTACATATAGTTATATATATAGTGTATATATACATGTAATTATGTATATAGTACATAGACACACACACACACACACACACACTATCCAGAATACCTCATATTTAAAGTTGGAACTATGAAATCAGTTTTCTGACTTTCTATAACCAGACATACTACTGAGATTCTTTGTGGAAGATCTAATCCCCATACTGCTGACCTATGATGAAGGTCAGTTTATAGCCAGCCATTCATTAAGTAAAGGCACAACCATCCTCACCAAAAACCACTTCTTTATGGTATTCTTATATCTTTTCTAAAGCTCAAACTACTTTGTATTAAAATTCATATTTCAAAAATCAACTTCTAATATTAATACAGTAGAAGTTGACTATTTGTTCTATGAAAAGCCATACTTCCCTGTTAGCTTCCTAATTGTCTTTTTCATCTAACATCTTTTTTTTTCCCCCAAAGACTGAACCAAAAAGAAAGGAAATAAGACTCAAAACAGTAAGACTAATCATCCTTAAAAATAAGAAAGAATTATTTGTGGGAGAATAATTTTATTCTTTGGTCAATGGTCCCTGTGGCCTTGTTTTTTGAATTATCTGTGTGAATCAAGCTATCCTTTATAAGCAGAGATAAGCCATATTTGACCTTATTGTGACAAAGACACAAGGCCCTTATATTGCAGTAGAACAAAGAAAATAATCGTAAAATAATACAAGTCACAGCCAAGAATCAATAATGGTAAAGTTTGTATTGTAAACAGCACAAAGTCCCTGATCTGGATAATCTTACAAGTCTGTTTGCTAAGGTTAAAAAAGAAAAAAGAAAAACTCACATAGAGATGTATAATTTGAATGTGCTTCTGGTGTTAATGGAGCAGTAACTTTTCTAAGCTTTAACAGGTCATAATTAATCAACCCCAATCAATACACAGCATCCTAGCTATAGAACCATTACACTTACCCATGATGGTTAGGGCTGTAGCTTTTGTTAATTCTTCTTTCATTGACTCTATTACTTCTAAATTACCACCATCCAGGTTGCATCTATTTATGGTTCCATTTCCCGAACTGATCCAATAAAGCTTGTTTTCCACATAGTCTATCGATAGACCTGTAATTAAATTATACAACTTAAACATAACAGTAGCCACTTAAATAGTAATGTTCAACTACCACTATATTTGAGGGGGAAAAATAAGTTGCAAGCTTAGGTTCTTGCCTTTAAAAACAAGATCTGGCTAATAGGGAAAAATACTGTTATAACTATCTGTGGAACAATATACTTTTATAGGCACTTAAGCGTTATCTCTGTTGATTATCACAACAATCTATGACACTGAGAGCAATGACTGTCTCATTTCATCAGTAAGAAAGATAATACCTAGAATTGTTAAGAAATCTGTGAGTCCATAGGTAGCAAGTGGACCTTAGTTTAACAAAGTTTAACAAAGTTTTGATTTCCAAATTAACTGCCTGCCCTTCTCATTACACTGCTTTGCCTCAGAAAATTTTAATACATAATACTCTTTGGGGAAACTAATATCATTGATGAAATTTTTAATTCCGCCCTACTTTCAGTAACACTCACCTTAGGCAGTTCGGCTATAGATTCACTTGTTGATTTCACTGATTTTCAATTAAATATAAAAGTAGAATTTCAAAAAACTGTAATGTCACTGTAGCATGGAATTGAGCTGGGCTTATTTAGAATCTGTCGTGGGGCGATAAACCAACCATCTAGTAAGGGAACCAAGCCAAAGGCTTAGGATCATTATCGCCACATCACAGCATATCACTGTGGATTAGCTTTATTGCATTTTATGGATAATATCATATGTTATAGTGGTATTCGTATTTTTCAAGGTCTCAGGATATGTATATTTTGATTGCTGCGGATTCTTGGAACACATCTACTTAATTACTGGCATGCTCAGTAGACTCAGGGTTCATGTAACAATAACTATGGTTCCATGTTGAACTTCTATAACTCACAGTTTCTTGTGGAAAAGCACATGTGGACATATATTCAGGCATATGGTACAATAAATTGGTTCTGGAGTCTTCCTCAGAGAAAACACACACACACACACACACACACACACACATACACACACACACAGAAAAAATTCCTTTCCTATTTAAAAAAAGAAACAAACAAAAAACTAAGACAAATTAAAAAAAAAAACACAAGGAAGGAAGGAAGGAGATACTTGAAGAGAATCACATGAGCTCCAGTACATTGATAAAGAGTTAAATATAGTCCAAATAGTTCTAGATAAAGATAGTCCCAATCCAGGGAGTTGATTTATCAGATCAGTTTTAATCAAGTAGAAATAATACTACAAGTCTATGTAATATATCAGCTATTTATTGATTTATTAGTATGTTTTACTAATAGAAGTCTGAAAGGTACAGAATAAACCTAATAAATATAAAATTAGACATTTCAGGGATAAAGTTTTCAGATTTTCTTTTTATGACTACTGTGGGAGATAGGCTTTAAATACTTAAGAAAATAATCAAAAACTATCACATTCATATTCTTTGGTGTAGTATTTTCAGGTGGAAGGTCATCCATCATTCAATTTTTTATCAGAGAAAGTTCAGTTACTTTGTAGATATTTCCTGAGTCACCTCCATGCATTTTTTTTTCTAGTAAAAATCCTGGTTTAGACAACTTATTGTTCAGATGTGGTCTATTTTCCCTTCTACTTAGTTGGCTATCTAAATCACATAATTCTATCTTTAATCAGCAATGAAGAATATCTTACTAGAGACTTCTGTAACAAAATATACACCAAACATTTTCTAGTCAAATTTTCATGGAAAAGTGTATTAATACCTTTACAAAGAATTCCTTCTAATCAATTATCCCTCTAGATATTCCAAATTTTATCTCTCAATCAAGCGAAACCACCAGAGAGCTATCTGCTTTTTAGATTGCTGAATTTTTGTCCCTCACTTAATCTGTTGCTGAATTGAGTTCTGGCATTGTGCCCTTGATTTAAATGAAGGAAGCTATGAAGTAGCCGTAGGGAAACCACTGTTACACTTCCCAGGATATAGTGTCTGAAATAATATATCACATAGTGACCTCTTTATACAAGGACCCATGGGAGAAATTTCTTTCAGGGCTCCATGCCAGAAAAAGCTATAGTGGAAAATATAAAATTGTAACTGATCATATTTCTCTCTTTGCTTTGGCTGCAAAGAACCTAAAGAGTCATATTTGTGACCCATCTGCAGAAATTGTAAAGGAGTTGCATTTACACCACTAATTTCACTCCTGGCTTCAATAGACTAATCTATTATTTTTCTTCACCTTTATTTTTAAAATCAATATTCTTGTCTGGCCTTGCTTAAGGGATTAAATTTGTCTAAGTTTTCTCAAACACCCCCCCCTTTTTTTAAGGAAAAGGTGCACTGATAGCAAATGCGCCCAACGTCAGATTAACCCACAGTGTCAGAACTTTCTTATCCACCTAACACCCTGTGATTTCTGGACTCTAACATAGGCTGTATAAAGCAGTCATTTTACAAAGCAGGGAAGTTACTGTGCTGGGGTCAGAGTTCCCCAGAGTTTACTACTCAACATTTTTGTTCATGGACTCTGAGTGCCTAAAGAAAAGAAGTAGTATGGTAGTGAGCTTTGATCTTCAATACCAAGCACAATGCTTAGAGAAGAAAATTTATAAACACTGAATGAACGAATGAGTTATTTAATTAATTTCATTATTAAAATTATAAGTTGTCTTCAAGGAGTTCTGTCTACTAAAGCTGAATTATCTCCACAACAGAATTTTTTAATGCACTACCTAAACCCACATGCTATGACAACAGAGAAGAAGGGCAATGATTCAATAGGTCTACTTGGCATGGCTTAGGTTTTTGCATTAATATTATGATGGAATAGTGTAGGATTAATCATTTTAAGATTCACAGGAAAAAATAATTAAGTTCCTATATTAACCTACATATTTGTGTGATCAGTCACCTAGCTTGTATATCTTTTCTTCTGTTAAATGTATTAGCTTAATCTCTGAATGTTCTTGAGCATGTTTATTCCTGGGTTTATAAAACAAAATTGAAATATTTCTTTCAGATTTTATTTATTTATTTGAGAGAAAGAGAACATGAGCGGGATGGGAGAGAGGGATAAACAGACTTCCCACTGAGCTCTCTGCTCAATGTGGGGCTCCATCCCCAAAACCCTGAGATCATGACCAGGGCCAAAGGCAGATGCTTAACTGACACAGCCACCCAAGTGCCCTGAATTGAAGTATTTTTAAAATCCTATTATGAACTCAAGAAACTGGTGATAATACGTTTTAAATTCATAGATACATGCCTGTTTAGAAGTACAGATTTTTAAAGTGTTTAATATAAATGTTTTCACAGCATAAGATTTTTTATTTTATTATTCTCATACACTTAGGCCTTAATAACACTGAAGAATTAATTGGTGTCCATTTACTGCAATAATTTCTGAATCAAGTCTCTGTTGCACTATTTCAAAAGATGAATCACTAAGCAGTAAACTGAGAGTGTTTTGATGCACTTGAAACTACTCAATGATTTTAGAATGTTAAATCAATAGCCATGAGAAAACATCAAATATAAGCATGTTTATAAAAGTGTCCTAAACCCATGCAAAGAAATATGATTATGTTTGTACTAAAATGTTTTCAAATGGGTGAGGGTGACTGAGATGAAAACATCTTTAAAATGACTGTTGGATCTTTCTGCAGAATATATCACTATTAATATAGACTTTTTTCTATAAGACACATTTATTTTTAATATCATCTAGATTTGGTAATCAAAAGAGGAAAACTAGATTCAATAATATAACAGGTATATCAAAGGAAGAAAAGTCATCATTTAAATTTAAAAACATTTATGAAGAGAAAAATCTACCTTTTTAACCTATCTTTTCTATTTTTATAAAAATGTAGAGTGAATTCATGTGCTTTCATTCTGACCCCTTTTTATTTTAACCAAAGATATCCCTTGCTGTATTATTTTAATATTTTGTTTTAAATAGCCTAGTGTATTTTTTAATTGGGACAATATAATTTGCCAAAATTATGTAATTGCTCTTACAATAGAAATACACTGATATAAGAAACTACATATTATTTTTTAGAAAAAATAAAGTCTAAATATATTTCCATATATTACTAAAAAAATTAAGTCCACTGAGTTTTAAATTTTGTTACAATTAAGATTGTGAGGTTCAGGGACTCCTGGGTGGCCCAGTAAGTTAAGCATCTGCCTTCTGCTCAGGTCCTGATCTGTGTCCTTGGACGGAGGGCTGGTTGTCTGGTTGTCTGGTCAGTGGGGAGTCTGCTTCTCCCTCTCTCTATCCCTCTGTGTGCTCTCTTTCTTAAATAAAATCTTCTAAAATTGTTTTAAAAATTTAAAAAAATTATACTGGGAATTTCACCTTGTGTGTCTCGTTTCTTTTTAAAATGACTCAAAATTAAATCAATATGCTATGCAATATGGAATTAAGGCAAAATGCAAATATACAGAAAAAATGATTTTTTTAAATTAATGTTTTCTAGAGGTGGTAATTTCCTAATATTTTTCAGACACCAAATTTCATTTCAAAATTTTCAGCCCTGCCTATGCATTACAATTATCTGGAAAACTATAAAAATACTGTTTTCTGTGCTTCACTCCCAGAAATTCAAACTTAATTGGTTTGAGTTGGTCCCAGGAATCAGTATTAAAAGGAAAACAAATTCTCTTCAAGTGATTTTAGAATAAAATCATTAAAAAACTCCTTTTAAAAACTGCATATTTTTATGAACCTTCAAATTTGAATGCATAGTAAGTTTAATGAGGCCTTTAAAATATTGCCTGGAAGTGTAATATGGGGAGATCTCTTTTGAGATAGAGGAATGCTAAAGATTTAGATGGTGAAGAAGAGGTACCATAGATAATAAAACATAGATGATTAACTTCAAAGCCTCCAGACATGTATAAAAAAAATAACATTGAAATCTTCTAAATATTCTCTTTACAGCATTTTCTTCAGACAATAGAATACAACTCCTGCATATAGGATTGTGATAGTTATAGAAACTGACTATTGAAACTATACAGCAGGTGAAAAAATATCATAAAATTGCATCCCTCACTAAACCTGTAGAAGAATTAAAATGTTCTGGATACTCCAAAATGGAAATCTTTTCAGAGTTCACCAAAAGGGACATGATTTCTGGGAGGCAAAACTGTTTCTGAAACATTGAATTTTTAGCTCCAAAGGAGCATGGTTGTTCATGAGGAGGTAGAGTGTGGTTCGTTGCCCAATCGCTATCATGCTATCTCAAAAAAATATCTCTTAAGAATGCTTAGATTTTGTGAGTGCAGGAATAAATATGCTGAGGAAACCTGACCGGTCTTTTTGCTTCATCCCTGCCTTCTCTCTGAGGTAAATATAAATACAAGGTACCACCTTTCAGTTCAGCTTGTCTCTTCATTTCTGGGTTCACCTTCAAAAGACCAGTTAGCCTCCACCTTGCTATCCCCTCACTTCACCACTATAAAATCGTTATAATAATATACTAGTGTCTAGCACAAAGAAAGCGCCCAAAAAATGCTAGCTATTTTTTAGTACTACAAGTTTTCGTATTTCCTTTTCAAACTAAAATCCTAGTCTAGAATTTGCAACTCTTTGGTAATTCCCACAACTGATAGTTTTGAGAAAACTTGATGTGAGGTATATTCAGATTGTGCTTTTCATTTATTACAGTATCTCTCAATTATGCAGGTATATTCAGATTGTGCTTTTCATTTATTACAGTATCTCTCAATTATGCAGGTACATCAAAATTAGAACCTTTTGTTCTATGAAGCCCAATAAAAGACATGCTTCAATCTGGGAGAAAATATTTTGCAATCCACATATCAGACAATGCAACACAATTATTTCTGCTTCTGGAACTGTGATAGTTGTAGAAACTGGCTACTGAAAGCATACAACAAATGAACAAAAGACTAGAATCAACAAAGTACACTCAAAACACAGCAGCTAAAATAATCCAATTAAAAAAATGGGCAAAAGAAATGAATAGACATCTCAAAGAAGAAGATACACAAATGACAATTAAGCACATGAAAAAGATGTTTAACATCAAAAGAAAATGTAAATTAAAGTAACAATGACATCACTACACACCTGTAAGAGTACCTAAATAAAAGAAGTGACAAACTAAATGCTGACAAGGATTGGGAGAAAAAAAACGATCACTAATACGTTGTTGGTGGGAATGAAAAATGTTACAGCCCCTCTGGAAAACAGCTGGGCATTTTCTTGTAAAACTAAGCATACTATTTCCATAGGACCCAACAACTGCACTCCTGGGAATTTATTCCAGGGAAATAAAAACTTATGTTCACACAAAAACTTGCACATGAATGTTTATAGCAGCTTTATTTGTGGTAGTCAAAAATTGGAATCACCCCATCGCTTGCAAGAGGAGAATGTGTAAATAAACGGGTATTGACATATCATGGCCTCCTGCTTAGCAAGAAAAAGAAGAAAAGTACTGATAGATTCAATTTCAATGACTCTCTGAGGATATAAGCTGAGAGGAAAACAGCCATCCATAAGGTTAACATCCTGTATGGTTACAGTTATATAACATCTTAAAAATAGAAAATATCAGAAATGGAAGACTGATGATGTGGGGAGGAAAGCGGAAAGAGCTGTAGGCAGGAAAGAGGAGGTACGGTCATAAAAGGGCAGTAGGAAGGACCACTGTGGTGTTGGAATTATTCAGTATCTTTTTTTTTTTTTAAGATTTTATTTATTCAACAGAGAGATCACAAGTAGGCAGAGAGGCAGGTGGTGGGAGGGAAGTGGAAAGTAGGCTCCCCGCTGAGCAGAGAACCTGATGTGGGGCTTGATCCCAAGACCCTGCGATCATGACCTGAGCAGAAGGCAGAGGCTTTATCCCATTGAGTCACCCAGCACCCAGAATTATTCAGTATGCTTTTTATTCTTTTTTGTTTGTTTGTTTTGTTTTCCCACTTAACCATAAGAACTTCATTCATTTTGGGGCTCCTGTGTGGCTCAGTGGGTTAAAGACTCTGCCTTCAGCTCAGGTCATGATCCCAGGGTCCTTGGGATCAAGCCCCACATCAGGCTCTCTGCTTGGTGGGGAGCCTGCTTTCTCCTCTCCTTCTCTCTTTGCCTCTCTGCCTACTCACGACCTCTGTCAAATAAATAAATTAATTAATATTTTTAAAAAAGAACTTCATTCATTTTATTCAGCATTTGACTGTGGTGTTGGATATAGGAACCTACGCATGTGGTAAAATTACATCTAAAATTAGAGATACAGATCAATACAAATAATCTGAATAATATTAATGGATTGCATGAAGGTTAGTATTTGGGTTGTAATATTTTATTGTAGTTTACATAACATTCCAATGGGGGAAAATCAGATAAAGCGTACATTGAAACTCTGTCTTATTTTTTATAACTTCAAGTGAATCTAAAATTATCTCAATAAAATTTTTAAATAAAAAAAATATAATATCTAAGAAAAAGTTGAATTACTTATGTATAGATCTGAATATTCCACTCCAAAATATGCCACTTTGGTTTAAGGATTATTTTGATTTCGAAACAAATGAGAAATAGCAGACAAAAAAATAAAAGTTATTTGCCCTCCTTTTTGCTAAAAGCAGTCCTAGGCATTTAGTCACTCGAGACCAGTGTAGACTCTTACCAGCCTAGGATGGCACTGAGAGGAACCTACATAATGAACCTAACTAACACAACACTTATCTTCCATTAGTTTCTCTCAGATATTTGCCTTCCCATAGTTTGCTTCCCTTCTAAGTTTGAAACCCTTTTCCTTAGTTTTGTCATTATTTTGTTTTGTCATTATTCTACATAATTTTCTGTCTTTTGTTAAGATGCTATATAAAGCCCAATTTCTAACCACTGCTTTGAGTTACTGATCAGTGAACTGCATACATGTGTGTTACTTTTGTTAATAAACTGGTTTTCTGGGGTGCCTGGATGGCTCAGTGGGTAAGCCTCTGCTTCTGCTCAGGTCATGATCTGAGAGTCCTGGGATCAAGCCCCCCATCAGGGTCTCTGCTCAGCAGGGAGCTGGCTTCCCCCTCTCTCTCTGCCTGCCTCTCTGCCCCCTTGTGATCTCTGTCTGTCAAATAAATAAAATCTTAAAACAAACAAATAAATAAAAAACCCGTTTTTCTCTGGGTGGTTTGTCATTTGTAAATCTAATTTCCAGGTTATTAGCCAAAGAAAGGTTAAAAAAAGAAAAATGGCCGGGGAGGGGGGGTTGGCTTTTTTTTTTTTCCCCTCCACTGCAAGTGGCTATACTACTATTATCTTAACCTGATCTAAATTCTTTCCTGAAATCATCCCTCTCCATTCACTCTACTTTAAGAAGTCACTGACAACAAATTGAGTTACAGAGCTAAGGTAATTAGCTCTTTATCTCATGGAGTTAAGATTTCAGCCTCTCCCTTATCCTCCCTCGAATTAATCATTTCATCTCAGATAATTTATCCTATATTTCAAGCTTCTAATGATTGGCAAAAATTATGTGACTTGTGAAAACAACACATGCAAAACTGCAGGCAAGCTCAGACTCGGTGACAGGCTTTTCTTGAGGAGTGTTTTGTTCTAAAAAATTACTTTAAAAGGTTTAATACCTATAGTTTTATAATTCACCAAAACTATATTTTATAGCCTGGAAAGAAGTAAGACAAAATACTTTTAAAAGCTCTGGACTGTGTCATTGGAATATTTTTAAATTATACTTTCTGTCAATATAATCCTAAACATTCTCTTGTGTTAGATTTTTTTTTCCCCTAGATACATAGGGTTATCTAGACATATCATGTTTGTGCCTTTTAGGCTTATTTTTCCTTTTTACTAAGAATAAGGTAAGGTCCTTCTCGTCTGTCCCTGCCTTAAAAATAAAAGTATATTTTTCCTTCCAGATCAAGTTGAAATTTCAAATATCACCAATTTGGGTACTATTCTCTATTTTTATTGCTCATACAAAATTGGTTGTCTCCTCTATTTTCACACTGTCTACTTATATTACCTTT
This sequence comes from Neogale vison, assembly GCF_020171115.1. NCBI lineage: Eukaryota > Metazoa > Chordata > Mammalia > Carnivora > Mustelidae > Neogale > Neogale vison. The sequence goes on along the minus strand of NC_058093.1, from coordinate 90,394,844 downwards.
ATGGTGTCTGGGAATAGTACTCATGAATGACACTACATCAAGTGATTTGTAACTATTTCTGTCTTTTTACTTCACTGGACTATGATCTTCTTGATAATGTATCCCAGCTTTTATTTTCAGGTTTTGACACCTACTATACACTTCATAACCTTTTTTAATAATCTTTTTTTTTAGACTTGATCACATTGAAAGAATGAGTAAACAAATGATGAGATAAAAATATAATACATTTAAGTTATTTGTGTGTATATTAATGTGTAATTTTAATATCCATAATTCCTCTGGCCTTTTTTGTAAGCTCTTCTTAACATTTCTTTTCGGAAGCGTGACTTTTATATATTGATTAAATTCCATACACAATAAAAGTGACTGTGCTGAGTAATAAGTATATTTAAATAATTGCATATATCAAGCAAGAAAATATATACAAAAATTTGTTTTAACCTTACTTTTAAAAAGTGAGGTCCTTTGGATTCTGTTGATGTGATAAAAAGTGCTTATGAATGTTATCCATGAATAGAGTTCAAAATCCACATTATGTAGTATATGGGTTGGAATGATTAAATAATAATTTTTTTAAAAGTTTAGTAGGTTTCAAAAAGGTGTACTTGAAGGTTGAGTAAGCAAATGAATTTTCGTTGGGATTACATTGAAAATGAGGGGAAATATCTAGAAAATAAAATACATAGTACACAGGATTCTTAAGAATAAACCATGAAGGATAATGCTGATTGACAAGCCAAGTTGCTTTATATGAGGCTTAAGGGATAAAATTCATAATATGTAAACATTTTAAACATGGAAATGGCTTTAAGTAGAAAATTAAAATCCTCTGTTACGCAAACTGCTCTAAGCACTTAATGTATCCAAGACTGAGCAATAAATCTTAATTGAGAATATTTAGCTCAACAATGGATAACTGGAATGTTGATTTGTATTTAACAGAAACAAAGTTATTCAGCCTAAACTGCCTGAAGGCTCCAATTACTTAGTCTTCAGTGATACAGGGTCTTAAAATGCCAAGTTGGGTGTTTTGATAAGATTATGATGCACTTCTATTTCAAGTATGTCACACAGATGGATTTAACAACAAACAAGGAAAATCCAGTGAATTACAACATAAAAACAATCTCACAAATTAGAAAGTCTAGTATATCAGTGACATTTCTGTTGAAAAGTAGCATTTAAAGATTTGGAAATAGTTAATAGTGAGGTATGATTGGCATAGAGATGGAATTGCTTCTTGTGTCCCCTGGCTGCCTAGAAAAGCTGACTGTTGCATCCTAATTGGGCCCACATTTCTCAGGAGTACCCAGGTTCTGAATTTTTTTCCTATACTTTCTAAGCTTGAAAGAGTATCAGTTTTATTCCCTGATCTTAGCTTGAGGTCAGGTAATTACTACATGAAATCAGCTTCTCTATGTATAGCATAATGGTTATGGTTTAATATGGCTTTGGAAACAGATAAACTTGGATTTGAATTCCACTCTACTATCCATCACAGGCAACTAACTTCTTTCAATAAGACTCACTTTCTGTATCTATAAAAGAAGGATAAAAAACCCTTCCAGAAATGATTAGTGTGAGGTGATTAATGCAAAGCTTTTTACAAGTGCTCGACATATTCTAAGTGCTTAAAAAGTAGTCACTATAATTATGTTGTTTTTCTTGCCAAAGTGAGGATGGTTCTATTGTATCACGTATCCTAGGCTAAAGATAAGCAAACACAAAGGTTGGGGGTTCATAATGAGAATTCAGGTTCCATAAAGGAGGACGGATAATGATTGCTTTGAGTTGATACTTCCCAGCCTCACCAAAGAGAATATTGTGTTTCCTCTTTAAATCTGGGAAAAATAAATTGTAATCTGATAATCAATATACCAAAAAAGAAGAGCAACTGAACAGTAACTCCTCCTTTCCTACTCATCTAATTTTCTTAGTGGAAATGGTTTAGAGAATACGGAGGGCAAGCATTTAAGCCGGAGTTTGCCCAGACAGACTCACCATGAAAAAATAATTACAATAATTTCCTGCAGTGCAAAATATCAGTGCAGCTTGATAAGTAAATAGCAAGGTAATAAATTTCCCTATGTATATGTATTTCATGAGTATGGCAATCATGTACGCCAAGAAAAATAGGTTTGTACTTATCTTTTACACATAGTCATGTCTACTCCTGGTACCAGAAAAGTCCATGTTAGAATTCATCTCAGGGGAATAGTTTTAAGAAAATCTTATCAAGTGGGATTATAGTGTCATTAATTCTTGGGATTATTTCCAAGATTCTTCTATATCAAATGTTTCCTTGTGAGACTTAACTTTCATGCTGGAAGAGAACTTTGAATGCCTCCATTTGACTTCAGACTTCCTAGTTGGGTTCTTCTTTTAGCTTGGCGGTAGAGTTAGGCTGAACGTTCAGGGCATAGCATTCCCTGATGGGAACCAAAACAACCCCCTCAGGCAGTAAGGACTGCCCTGAGCCAGAAAGACCCCTTGTGAGATTGATGCCAAGATGAGGATTTGACTTTCACTGCCTACTTGCACTTTCCCACCACCTTTACCCCCACACTTTTGCCTATATAAACCTGGAAGTATTTTCAACATTCTGGGGACGATCTTTGATTGCTGGCCTCACTGAAATAAATTTGTTTCTGATTTCATCATCACTCCTTTCTCTGCCTTTGGATTTTGTCAGTGTTGAGTGGCTGAACTTGCTCTCTTTGGGACCCCGAGAGCCAAGGGCTTTTGTACCCTGTGTATTAGCGACAATGCTGTACTAAATAACAGTTCAATTTTATATATAAAACAAACAAACAAAAAGAGTCCACTTATTTGCATCGCAGTTCTAGGCTCTCCAGAAGAGAAAAAATAAGTAAACAGTAGCAAAATAATAATTTTTTTAAAAAGAAAACAATCATCTGAAGTGCTTCAGATTTTGTGAAAAGTAGTAAACAATATGTTTTTGAATATATTTTAGAAAAACAGCTCAAGCACACAGTGAAAACACTGATTTCAAAATATAGTTACTAGGCTACGTAATTTTAACCTATTTATTTATTTGTTTGTTTGTTTGTTTATTTTGAAGATTTCATTTATTGGAGAGAGAAGCAGGCTTCAGGGAGTCCAATGTGGGGCTTCATCCCAGGACCCTGAGATCATGAACTGAGCTGAAGGCAGATGCTTAACAGACTGAGCCACCCAGGCTCCTTCTATCTTTAACCTATTTTAATCAATGACTATAATAGCTCTAAACTCATATCATTTTACCTGGCCTTCATCCATCCTAAATAAAGAATCTGAAGTGACTGAATATAGATAAGACTTTCCTGCTGTAAACTTACAATGATTTTTTTTATACTTAATTTATAGATAATAGACTCTCTAGCCTATTAGTATATATCAAAAATTATAATAACATGATCAAAATGAATAAGACATTACTGTACAAAGAATTTAGTTTTATCTTTACATCCAATACTGAGGACTTGTTGATAAATAGATAAGTTAACCACGTCTATTTTTGCCCTATTCTTTGTTTCTATGAGAAATCTCTGAGGTGCTGAGGAGAGCCAAATGGCCACCAGGTTAGACAGGAGTTGGAGGAGAAAGAGCAAGAGGAACATGTTGAAAAGAACATTTGAAAATAAACTATTTCCAATTTTCCCTCTCTAGCTAGCCATGCTTTTATTTATAAGCAATCCTGTTGATAAAATTCTTATACTCCATGCTTTGAGAAAATTATGGCATAAATATAAATATTTTCTACTCATCAGATAATTGAAGGAAATGCAACATGGACAACACTCAGATCACTTAATATGCACTACTTTCCCAAAGTAATCTTACTCAGCTATGCTATATAAATAAATCTTGGATTTATGCAATCATGTAAGAACTTGTTGCTATTGGATAGGAAACAGTGTTCACTTCATTCAGCAAATATTTGTTGAAGATCTACTAACATGTCAGCATTGAGCTATGAGTTAAGGACACAATGGTAAATAAAACAGATATGGTCTCTAACATTGTAGTTTCCTTTCTAGTTGGTAAGCAGTAGTTACTCAAATATTCAACAAAAAAATGGAAGTCTAAAATAATGACAAGAGCTATAAGATGAAAGGGTGTTAAGTGTCTTTTTTAAGAGACTTCAGCCTTGTCAAGGGAGGTCAGGGAAAGCTTCTTTGAAGAAATAATATTTGAGTTGAAATCTTGCAGATAGGCATACAACTGAGATGAGAGACATTTCTGGGCAAAAGAATACTTTGTTAAAATGTACTGTTAGTGTAAAGAGTCCAACAAGTTGAGAGAAGCAAAGAAGGAAATATGGCTGGAGTGGATAAGTTTGACCCATACTGCAATTCTTTTTAGATAGTAAACTCCATGAGGAAAGGGTCCATATCTCCTGTTTGCCTTATTTCCCAGTAAATTGGCACTCTGTAGGAACACACTTTTTTTTTTCCTCTTTATTTTAAGAGGCCCACATACATACAGATCAATGCGTGAATCCTTACTGCATGATTCTGACTCTCTTTCTCATTAGTATGTCATTGCTACAAAGTAAGTATTACATAAAAAGTCATCTTTGTGTCATCCACAATGCTTAGCATAACACCTTAACATTACCCATTTAATGCATGGATTTAGATTTAAAAGGAGGGGTTATTGTAGAGATGTTTTTCTTTCTCTCTCTCTTTCTTTAAATTTACATGTAGTTATTTCTGAAACATTCTTAAGGATTGTTTCTTTTTCTCCTCCTAGGCTAAAAAGGATACATTATCATACTTTATATAATAATCTATAGAAACATGTTAAATTCAGTATAATAGTCATTTGCCCAGCCTCCAATCAGAAAGCATGGGTAATTAATGCCAGCTAAATTTTGTTCACTTACTGTTTCTGCTTAATAGAGCTTTTACTAGATTTTATTTAAATACTTATGGAAATTTATGTTTGAATCAACATAGACAATTGCTATATTTGTAGGCACATAGATGAGTGGATAAAATATAAGAAAGTTTGTGTTTAAAAATTGTGATGTTCATTTAACGTGTCAACCTGGCTTGACTATCATCCCCAGTTGTTCAACTAAACACTAATCTAGATTTTGCTGTGAAAGTATTTTGTAGATGTGAATACTATTTGCAGCCAGTTGATTTTAAGTTAAGGACATTATCCTAAAAACAATCTAGGTGGGTTTGATATAGTTAGTTGAAACGCTGTAAGAGAACTAAGGTTTCTAAGAGTAGGAAGAAATTGTAGCCAAAGTCTACAGTTTAAACTGCTGCCTTAGACTTTCCATCCTGCCAGAGGATTTCAGATTTGCCTAGCCAGCCCCCACAATCTCATTCCACAAATTCTTGTAATAAATCTCTTTGTATACCTATATCTATATAACTAGAGTCTCTCTCTTTCTTCCTATATATCTATTCATCTATCTATCAACATATTCAAGTGCTTCTGTTTCTCATCAAACCCTGAAAGACACACAACTGTCTCCCATCTCCTATTGTAGATAATTTTTCAGAGTCAGCTAGAGAAAAATAACATTAGCGTACACAATTCTTCACAAAGGATGCCTTTACTGTATTTTAAATGAGTAAAAAGAAAAGCCAAAAATAACCTATGAAACAAAGGCTTAATTTTATAGATGAGAAAACCCCAAACACACCATATTGTCTACATTAATGTGTCTTTACTATCCACGGTCGTTAATGTCATAACTTACTATTCTAAGAAACTTTTGTCTGGTAAATTAGTTTCAAGATAATATTACTGCAAATTTCAGGAATTCCAGATAGCCCATCAACTCTTCAACCAAAAAGCAACAAGTGATACTTTATACTTCAAGATTCTTTGATCCACATTCCCTCAAAATCTTTCTGTATCTACCAATGCAGAATTATATAATGATCTTTACTTAATGCTCTTTACCATGCCTCCAACTGAAACATCTATCCCACACCAGACTTCTAAATCTCAATTACTATTTTAATGTTGTTTTTCCCTCTCTGAGACACTGCTAAAACATTGATGACTTAAAGTTCTTCCTCAGTGTGGGAAGTAAGAAGCTCAGCTGTGTCTAAACAACAAGCTGTTTTGGGGATATTTTGAGAGGCCAGTATTTAACATAGAGAAGAGAAGAAATTAATGACCACTCATATTCATTACCCAGAATTGAACAATATTAACTTTTATTATATTTACTTTGAATCTTTTTATGAAATATGACCTAAATTTTACCAATACAGTAAAGTCCCTCTTGATAAAGATGAAATTTCCCAGTAAATGTCATCATTGTTCCTTCCCAAAGAGAATTGCTATTATAAAATTGGTGTGCACATTTCTAGCTTACCTCTTTCCATTTATTTTATAAATTTATTCATCCAGGAGCAATATATATTAATGTATGTTTCATTTTGTACTTACATAAGTGGTATTATATTGTAAGTACCATTCTGCTAATTTCTTTTCTCGCCCAACATTTCTGAGATCTATTTATGTCTTTTCATATATATTTATATACATACCTGTATTTCAGCACATAAACACGCTGCATTTATTTACTCATTCCTCTTTTGATGAAGATTTAGTTTCTTTCTAAATTTTGTATCATTATAAACAATGACATATTGAATATCTTTGTACTTGTGTGAAGGATATATTCTTGAATATACAGAGAGACATATTCTTTAGAGAATATATTCTTTAGAGTATGTAAGTGCAGAGTGGTTGGAACATAAGATATTGTATATGTATATACATATATTGTATATATGTATGTACATATTGTATATAGCTCCAAATGTAGACATTATTATCTCTATTTTAAAGATAATAAAACTGAGCCTTTGAAAAGGAAAGAAGAATGTTTAAAGTTACAGAGTTAGCAAGTATTAGAGCAGAGATTCAAATCCCTATCTGTTTGGTTCCTAAAACTACTTTTTCCCCCACCATATTGTCCCTCACATACAGCAAGAGGAATGTTTTGTGTGAATGTGATAATTATTAAGTTGTCCTTAGTTTTTAGGTTCCTGAAGTTCTTTCTCCCTCTTGCACCTTACACCTTGGAGTGGGCATTTAAAGATGGCAAATGATAACAATATGTTAATGATCTAACAACATAGAAATATTATTCATTATGGGGAAGTAAAGGAGAAAAGAGGCAGGAGATAATTTCACCTGCTCACTTGTTTCCTCTGTACATCAAAAATAAAGATATCTGTGGGCAGAAATGTGGTAGAATACGTTGTAGTTAGGATTTCCCACAGAACATCAGGATATCCAGAAACATAAGAAGGGAAAATGATTTGTTACATTTATATATGGACAATACAGTCTCTCATTCAGCTTTGCAGAGACCAATTTTAGCACCTGGGTAACATGACTAGTTAGTTAAAGTAGAAAGTTACAGAAGGAACTTGTAAGACCTATTTGTAAAGAACTACAAGAAGACGAGGGCTCAGTTGTCTTTTTGCTCCAGGGATTATGTTTGGAAGATTTGAGAGAAGAACTGAACTGCTTTGAACTTGTTTACCTCTTAGAACTAGCAGCAAACCAATATTGAGTTGAGTCTTCACATTTACATAAAAATTTGTTCATGTCAGAGGTTCACTTGGTACCTATATTCCTCTGCAAGATTTCTTAGTATTCTACTGTATGTTTATTCTTCACTGAACTCATTCAAACTACCAGTACTGCAGACAATCAAATCATTCAAATTCCAGTCTATTGGACCCAATATACCTTGTATTATTACTCCTGACAGGTTTTATTATTAAAGGCCAGATGTTCCTTTAATACATTTTCCTCATTCAATCCTCATGGGAACTTTATAAAATAGACTTTTTTTGTCTCAATTTTACAGATGAGGAAAGCAAGTACTACCAAGGTAACTCTAATTTGCTGAAGGTCACTGAATTAAATTTACTTAATGAAATCTAAAATGATTTAGCTTCTTGTGTCCCTTAAGGAAAAGGGCAGTGTCAAGCCTAGTACAAAACCTGATACTCAATAAATATCTGTACTGAATGAACGAATGACTTGCAAGCCATGCTCATTAACACTGATTTAAGGCATCGTTTGCAGTGAGATTCTGGATTATTTTGTCTTGCACAAGTTAAAATTAAAAAGTATCCATCTGAATTGATTTTAAAGTGATTTCCAAACTAACAATAACTGATGTGATGTAGACATCTAATATTTGTTGTTGAATACTGAATCCTCATTCATATACAGTTAAAAATATCACTTGGTACATAACACCTTGAAGGCCCAACTACAAAGTATAAACAGGTAACACTATTTTTCTTATAAACACTCTATATATAAGCTGCTAGATTTTTTAAAAACTTATTTTGAGTAGGGGAATGGAATCTAGTATTAATGAAGATAAGGTTTTCCCATTATAGAAACAAGCATATAAATTAATATTTTGGTGTAACCTGTGGCTCCCGCATTATAGTATAAGGACTTTATTTGCTCATACTATTTTCATCATACTCACTTTTCCATATTAAATATTCTGAACAATTCTAGATAAGCACCAACTGAATTGCTTGAGTACAAATTAAATCTTTTGTATGGGTCCTAATCTTGTAAAGCCCCTTGTTTCTTTTGTCCTATCATTTTCCACATAGAAGTATTAGCATTTCAATTTGCCTTTAATTTCTAACACTACCTTGAATTGCAATTGTGTATCAAATCCTAGAACAGCCAGTCCAAAGAAAAGAGTTGTTAATATTATCATTTTCTATCAGAGGTTTAGTCTATAGACTACATGAAAAGAATTATTTATTATAAATTTTAGTGATAGTAAACCTTTACTGAATGATCACTAGTAAAAATGAACTACTTCAAATAAGGATACTACCACATCTCTAAAATAAGAATAATTGATAAAAAGTTTGATGGTGAATTTATTTTTCCCTAGAAGTAAAAATATATTGTGTTTAATTCAAAGCAAAATTATGATTTTCTTTTGTATATTCTATCATTTGCATGTAATATGATATCAAAATCTAGGTTCATTAGTTCATTATTGGATTTCTTTTTTTTTTTTTTTTTTAAAGATACTTGAGGAGCACCTGGGTCGCTCAGTGAGTTAAAGCCTCTGCCTTCGGCTCAGGTCATGATCCCGAGGTCAAGGGATCAAGTTCCGCAAATGGCTCTCTGCTCAGCGGGGAGCCTACTTCCTCCTCTCTCTGGCCTGCCTTTCTACCTACTTGTGATCTCTGTCTGTCAAATAAATAAATAAATAAATCTTAAAAAAAAAAAAAAAGATACTTGAGATGACAAATAGGCAGTGTGATAGTTCCTGCCTCTTAAAGCAATATAAGAAAAAATGAGGAAAGAGTGATTAGAATTTGAAAAAAAATATATAGATAATAATGTGAAGGATATTTGTGCAAACATATATAACATATTAACTTGTAAAAGAATCTTTGTGGTTAAAATTTTTAAAAAATGTTTTGTGTATATACATCAGAGTTTTCTTCCAGCACCATTGAGTTTTAGCTAATAATTTATAATGGTTAACAAAGGTAGAACAAACCAAATAAACCTACTGCATAGTGAATAAAAACTGTTGAAAAGTAAATACTAAATACTTAAATCATTATAACTATTAATAATGACACAACAGGGGTGCCTGGGTGGCTCAGTGGGTTAAGCCTCTGCCTTCGGCTCAGGTCATGATCTCAGGGTCCTGGGATCGAGCCCTGCATCGGGCTCTCTGCTCAGCAGGGAGCCTGCTTCTCTCTCTCTCTCTCTGCCTGCCTCTGTCTACTTGTGATTTCTCTCTGTCAAATAAATAAATAAAATCTTTAAAAAAATAATAATAATAATGACACAAGAATGATAAGGGGAAGTTTTAGTAAATTATATTGCCACTGTAACAAGGTATCGAGGTATTCACCATTGAAAGTAAGATATTTATTAATTGTATCAAGTCTTAAGTGACTTCAATACAAAAGATACTATAAAAGCTCTCATGTTAAAAGAATTTATCTTCTTATCCAGAAAAACAGTGTTTTCTCCTGATCCAACATAGATCCAATGGAGTCAATGAGATTGAAGAATTCCTGATTGAATTTATATTACTAATCTATAATATTTTCTTTTAGGTTCTAGATCAAAGATACATTTATAGGTGTGTCATATTAAAAACTGCAGTGATTATTTAAAAAAAAGAAAAAAACCTACCAACTGGTTCCTTCTGATTCTGAAAGAGAATCTTGCTGTTACTGCCGTCCATGTTTGCCATGTTAATTGTGTTTCCATCTGTCCAGTAGAGTTTCCTTAATTTAAGAGATATGAATTAAAAATATTAGAGATAGGCCTACTTGTTAACTAGAAACATACACTGAGAAATAAAGTTAATGTCAAAGTAAATTCTTGGTATAAGATTAATTCTTTTTAAGAAGAGCCCGAATTGTTGAGGCACTTGCTGATGATAAGGTGCATGTTTGCCTCGGAAGAAAGCACCACTCTTTCTTCTTCCTGTCATTGAAGGAGGCAATCAACTCACTTCCTTTGCCCTCCTACATTCACAACTGAAATATTTACCTATAAATATAGTAAATTACTTCCATCCAGATTGAATCCCCTGGGTTTAGAGAAACCAGATACCAAAGAAGAAGAAAAAGTCATTTCAGCCATTCCCCCTGAAAGCACGGGGGAGAAAGTATTTCAGCCCTACACAAGCTCTCTACATGGGTACATGATGATTAGCCAGAAGATGGGAGAATCTGATTTACTTAGCAGTGACAATAACATCAGCACACAGGTGAATATGTTATTAAAACTAAACGCATGTAAATATGTTATTAAAACTGGTGTTTGAAATAAAATTAGTGACTTTTCCCTGCATCTCCTTTTTTTCTTTTCTTAAATGTTGAACTGTTGTTACTCCTTAGAAACATAAATTAATAAAATCTTGCAATAATGTATGAAAATCTGGCTTTATGCAGATAACAGAAATCTCTAACCAGGGATCTCTTTTACGATTTCCATATTAACTTTTTTGACTGGTATAGTTGATATGTTAATTCCTCTGAATTAAAGTTATTATACCAAATCAGGACAAAAATGTGTGAAATTTTTGGAAAACTTTACAAAAAAATAATCATACTTTACCCCCTGACTGGGTGAGCTGCAAGACACTGTGGCTTATCGATTCCATGGATAATCGAGGTTTTCAAAGAGCCATCTAGTCGTGCTACATTAATTTGTGTTTCATCAAATTCGGAGCTAACCCAGTATAAATTACGTGAGACCCAATCCACTGCTAGCCCTCTGATACTCTGAATATCTGTAAAACAGGAAAGAGAAAATTAAAAGTGAATGAAGTTGCTCATTCTTTTTGACTTTCCAAGTAAGTTATTTTCTGTCTCTGGGAAAATTTAATTTACACTTTAATTTGTTAGCTAAAATTGTACAAGATTGTAATCTCATTCCCTTATCAGCCCTTCTTAAGGCATGAATAATCATTAATGTCTTACTGCTGAGCCATTTGAAAACCTGAAGCAACAATTAGCATTGAAATTACACTAACACTCAATGATTCACTAGTAAACACTTAGGAGCAGACACAGGCAGCAGTCTTATGGGCCAAGGTGACCAAAATTCAAATTAGAGTAATAGCTTCTCCAGTTGGTAGCACATCTTTCTAGTTAGGAAAAAGTACTTGTGGGCCGTCAACAAATGGGCTATTTTGTGTTTTAATGTGCCAATTTGTTCCTGAAATGAAATAAAGCAATTCAACTTTCCTAAAAAAAATCACCAGAGTCGAACATCTTTCAAAATAGATAATTAGCAGAAATTGACTGAGATATGTCCAAAGAAACAAAATCCTTTTAATATTCCTCCAACATGGATTCTACAGAAATTACTGAAATCTAATTAAGTTTCGATTCAATACAGCCAACATGAATATTTGGATTGTTATTCCTTGATTATTTAATTAGCCATCTTTTAAAAAAGATAGAATTCAGGCTTAAATGCAAGTGTATGTTTTAATTAAAGAAACCAATCAAAATCAAGTATTTAAAATGATGGATCCTATAAAATCTTTTAAACATATTTACTAGAACATCTTTTTAACATGTTACCCTATAAAGTAAGCCAGGGTAGTCCCCAATCGGTGGCACTTAAACAGTCTAATTTGGTTTTATTTTTATTTTACTAAGTTTTATCTGGAAGCATACTGAATCTCTAGAGCTCTTTAGACCAGCGTTACTCAAACTTACAAGACCTCTGGGGATTGTTACAAGGAAGACTCCGATTCAGTCATTCTGAGGAGGAGCCTGACGTTCTGCAAGTTCTAACTAGCTCCCAGGCACATCTCCAACCCAGTGGTTCCCACCCACCTGCCTCCAGAATCCCAGATCAGCTGTTGCTTAGCTCTTCAAATTGCTATGTCTTCCATTTTTATCATTTTTAAAAAATGCCACAAAGCTAGATTTTCATGTGAAAGTGAAAACACCAGATTTATAAAATTTGCTAATTATTTCAAAATGTAAAAGACCAAAATAAGGCGTAGAGACCTGGCAGTTCTGGGTGGGTTGTAACAGTAATGTTGGCACGGTAGGATCCATCGCATGTTTATGTCCTCCAATCCTGACAGAGCCTCCTTTCTGCTCTGAAATCCTCTTCCTACTTCAAAATAACTTTTAGTCACAGTGCCCTTAGGAGATATTCTCCATGTTTCAATTCTCTTCTTATCAACAGTCTCTCCTCTGCAATTTACCTTTCATCATCAATTTACTGGTAAGTTGGTGAATCTTAAATATGAATTTTATTTCTCAACCCAATACTCAAAATTTATTTTCATTTTCAGTTATCCTCATCCAGATCCCTTTTCTTGAGAAAAAGTAATACAGCACTTCTGTAAAGCTAAACCTGCCACATCTGAGACTTACTCATTTGCCCACTGACGATATTTACTCCTTCTGTTCCTTCACCCTCTGGACTTAATTGGTTTGCTGCAAGACAGTCTTGCATTTATAATGAGAAGATTTGGCTTCATGTTCTAGGTTGGGTGCCTATTTTTTGTCTTTAATCAAGTCACTTAAATTTCAGCCTCTATTCTTATCAGGAAAATGAGGCTATCTACAGATAATACATAGGATTCCTGTGAGTATTACATTGGATGATACATAGTTAAGCAGTTTAATGCTGGGTTGAGGGGTATTTTGCTAATCCAAGGACTTAACACTTTCTGCATTTTTACCATGGATTGCTTGGCATTGGCAGAAATAACACAATACATTTTTATTTCCTCTAAAATACATATTCTCCAAAGGTTTTGGTTTTTGTTTTTGGCTGTTTTTCCACTGCTCAAAATCCTTCTATTTATTTCTAATTGACTCCCAATCACATGGTCAGAGAATACATTGCACTCCTAAATTGGGAAGCATAGCCAAATGTAGGCAATTAATACCTATTTAGTCCTTATCAATTCTATGGTTTATGCTCTTTCAAATCTTTTTCTGTCTTTGAGACTGCAATAGCATACAGTCTTTTTCCTTATCCAACCAAATGACTTAGTTGCTGTCAGGTTTTTTTTTCGGACTATAGAGCTCTGCATCTTGACCTTTGTTTGTCCCAAAGATATTCAATAGCTTCCAGTCACTCAGAAAGTGATGTCTAAATTCCTTAGCCTGGTTTTCTGTGCAATCTGAATGTAACTACCTTTCCAACTTTATTTCTCAAAATTTTTAACCAATTACCTCACACTTCAGTTATACTGATGTTTTCAGATTTCCAGAGTTGCCCTGACCTTTCTAACCTATAGGGAATTACCTGTACCTCATACCTTACCACATTTCCACTAACCTGAATCACACACAAAAATAAGCAAGCTGTTGGCAACATCACCCTTCAAACACAAAAACCTAATCAATTCCTTTCTATATTCCAGCAAGAAAGTTTTCTCTACTTAATAAGACTGTATTTGGTCAATTCCTTTGTACTTCACGTGATAGTTATTTGTTGACACATTATTACTCACACATATACTTCTTGAGGGTAGGTTTCTTGCTAATATATCTTTATCGCTCCCTTCCCAAATGTATATAACACTGCTTTAAACATTAATATTTTAAATAAATTGATGAAAAAATTCATGACCATGAACAATCTATAATGTTAAGGATATCTGAGCTGAATTGGAAATATCAGATAAGGTCTTCAAGTTCATTCTCAAGAGTGAATATATATCTAAATACACACTTATCCAGTATTAATTCTCATGCTCTTATCCTTATCTTTTGGAGTTTCTGGTAAATTCACCATAAGAGTGGGAGGGATAAAAAACTGCCATACATTTAGTGAAACTTTTCTTTCCTTGATGAAAATATTGAAATAATTGAAATAATAAAAAACATTGAAATATATATTGAAATCATTCTGACTCAATCTCTGTTTTTAAGAAAGTCAAAGACTTCTGAGTAAATTTCTCAAAGGGTTCAATTTTCTATATTAAGGAACCCTTATCTCTTGAACTAAAACAGATTAGATATTTTGAAAAGCCTGTCACTGCAATAATATCTTCTGAAAAATGATAAATTGTAACTTTTAAATAATGTATCATGATCACAAAATAGTAAAGTCTCTACATCCTAACACAGACTTGTTTGTTAGCCAAAACAAAAAGGAAGGCAAATGAGAATATGGAGGCTGGCGCAGCCATAGGGACAAAAGCCTGGGAAATCAAATCAAATGGTAATCTAGAGATCCATGGATTATTAGTTGCTTAGGGCAAGTGGGTTCAGTCTTTAAATGCACAAATACAAGAGAGCTAAGCAAGAACAATACCAGGTATTTCAGGAGGATATACATCATCACTGATAGGTGAATAGGAAGAAAAAAAACAAAAAACAAAAAAACAAAAACAAAAACAAAAACAAGAAACCTTTTTGCCTGATTAAGAAGGAGAATAATTTAGTAGTAAAAACAAAATTTATTTTCTCTGTTCTTTCTCTGAATACAGAAAGCAAAACACAATAAAACCAAACCAAGCCCAAACCAAACACAAAAGACAAAAACTTTAAGCATAGATCTATACTGGACCAAGAGATTAGTAGTTTATAAACAAGATATCCACTGGCTGGGTAGGGGATAATGAAATTCAAGTGATTTCCAGTTTACAGTGACTCCTCTTTCCTCTAGCAGAAGCAAATTCAAATCCTCTATGAAAGAAAAAAAAAATCCTCAACCCTTGACCTCATAATTTCTCTAGATTAAATTCATTCTCATAGAAAATCAGAACAAAAAAATAAAACACAGAAAATGAATGAAATATATGAAACATAAAAGGAAGAGTTATGAGAAAAATCAACAAATTTAAGCCTACAAAGCCTACATGCTTTTACATTATTGTGCAAGATAAAGAAAAGTGAGTGGACTATTTTAAAGGAAAGCATATGCTTTGAAATAATAAGCATAGCCAATAATTTATTGATTTATTTTTAAATATTTATTTATTTCTTTTAGAGAGAGTGTGTGTGTATGTGGGTGGGGTGAGAGGCAGAGGAAGCTGGAGAGAGAGACGCTCTAAGCAGACTCCCTACTAAGTGCCAAGCCTGACACAGGGTTTGATTCCATGCCCATAATATCATGACTTGAACAGTAATCAAGAGTCAGATGTCCAACCAACTGAGCCACCCAGGTACCCTGTCAAAAATTAAAAAAAAAAAACCCACAAAAACAAAATCTTGGAAGACATAATACAAACGAAAAATGGTTTGTAAATAAATATTTTAAACAATATTTTTAAAAAAAGCAATGTATTAAATAGATTAACCAGCAGCTTAGACACAATTCAGTCAGTAAACTATAAGACAAATCGAAGGAGTTAGCCAGAGCCAACACAGAGAAGCAAAAAGGTTAAATGAGTTGGAAATCAAGCATATTTAGTCAAAGTTTCCAAAGGAAGAAATAGACTAGGTTATAGAAAATGGTGAGAGATAATATTTGAGGGCTTTTTCCTTCCCTGGGCTGATGCAAGATATGATCCCATAGGAGGCACAACAGACCCTTGGTAGCTAAATAAAAACATTGTCATGAAGACAAAGAAAGAATGTTAAAAGCATTTAGTTAGATAAACATGGAGATTCTTAATAGGAATAAATAATGTAAAATATGGTAGAATAATATCTGCAAAAGGTTGAGAGACAATAACTCAACTTGAAATTCATAACTCAACAAAATTATCTTTATATCTATATCTCAACAACAAAAATATTTTTAGTTAAAAAATGGCCATATGGATGGAATAGACATTTCTCCAAAGCAGATACAGAAAGGGTCAACAAGAACATGAAAGGATGTTCAACATCACTAATCATAGGGGAAATGCAAATCAAAATCACAATTAGAGACCACTGCACACCCATTAGGATGGCTACTGTAAAAACGATGACTACCACCACCATAAAACCAAAACCCAAGTGTTGACAAGAATGTGGACAAATTAGAACCTTTCTAAGTGCTATTGATAGGAATGTGAAATGATTCAGCCTCTGTGGGAAACTGTATGGCAATTTCTCAAAAAAAAAAAAAAAATAGAATTACCATATGATGCAGCAATTCCAATTCTGGGGGCATACCCAAAAGAACTGAAAGCAGTGTCTTAAAGATACACTTATGCTCACAGCAGAATTACTCACTGTAGCCAAAGGAACAAACCACCCAAATGTGCATTGATAAATCTATCTATATAGTTAAATATATATGAACACAATGGGATATTATTCAGTGTTAAAAAAAAAATTCTGACACTTGCTACATTGTGGATGAACCCTGAAGACATCATGCTGTGTCAAATAAGCCCTTCACCAATAGGCAAATACTGTGTGATTCCACTTATAAGAGGCACCTAGAGTACTTAAATTCATAGACAAAGGAAATAGAATGGTAGACATTTGGGGAACAGAATTACCAGGAGTTAATAACTGTTTAATGACTATAAAGTTTCAGTTTTACAGGATGAACAGTTCTGGAGATTGGTTCATAGTATGAATGTACTTAAAGTTACTGAATTGTACACTTAAAAAGAGTCAAGATGATAAATTTTATGTGTATTTTACCATGATCAGAAAAAATATCAAAAACAAAAGCTAAATAAATATATTTTCAGACAATATATCAGATTATCACCAACAGATTATCAGTAATCTAAAGGAAATTAAAAGACATAAGTTAGTGAGAGGAAAAATGACCACAGTACAAAGGCCTTAGTTGAAAGAGGAATGGGGTAAGCACATAAATCGATTGACATGTAGATAAATCTAAATGGAAAACACATACACACACACATATAATCGTTGTCAATTCTTTGCTTGTGAAATTTCTCTTTCTTTTTTCTTTTACCTATGCAGTGGACCTGCTGATACCAGCATCTTGGAAGTGGGCAGGAAGGCTTTTGCCCAAAATCAGATATGCTTTCAAAGAAGGAGGGGATCTCAAATGTCATAATTTTCTGAGAACAGATATGGCTATATCCAATCAAAATTCATTTGAATTGGGTTTCTGGGCAATTGTTTATTTGTTTTTAGGGACAAAGTTTAAAAAAAAAGGCAAATTGGTAACATTTTGCCAAGCTTTTTCAAGGGAACTTTGTAAATGTTAAATATTCCATTTATTGCAACTATGAAAAACTGAACACACACATGTTACTATATATAACACATGGTATACAAATTAACCATAAACACAATCCAGCTTAAGAAGTAGAATATTGAAAATATTTTAGGAGCCTTCTATTTACACTTTCACTAATTTTATGCTTCTTCAACTCTGAACAATATAGTGTTTATCATTGTCTTGGTTTCATCAGTTTTAACACAAATATACGTATTCCAAACCTATGTTATTGTTTCTTTTTTCCTAGAGAATCTGAAGCAGAACTGCAACTTTTCACTAATCATATATCTTAATCTCCTAAACCTATAAATATTGATATTTTATGGGAATAATTCACTGTTGATTTGGGAAAATGTCCAAAGCAAGGGTGTCTATTTTGTTTACATCTGCATCATGTATCCAACATCTTTCCAATGATCACCTCTGGTTAACTTCACCTCTCTCCCAGCCATCAGGTTTGATTACTTCTATATCATACCCCTGATATCTATCACCTTCTTATACCTCTCATTGTTCTAGTCTAATTTTTGCTCTAGATTTAGAACATTTCTTAACCTTCTAGCTGTATCGTTATCTATAATTCTTATTTTCAGTGTTTCAAATTTCCATGTAATTTACCTTCAAAAGAGTTTGAATCATGACCTTTAACCAGCTGTAAAAGTCTTTAGTCGTTTCTCACTGCCTTTAGAAAAAAAAAATACAAAAATACAAAAACAGCTCTTCTTCCTGAGGTAAAACCTTTTGTTCTCTGCCTGTCTCATTAACCTTATAATTTATTCTTATTGAACGTCTAGCTACTGCTCACTACTTGCTCCTCCCTTCATATGAAGTATCCAGAGCTTTGTAACTACTGATATTTCAACCTGGATTGATCTGCTAGCATTTCCCCCCAAGGTTTAATTTGACTGCTATTTCCTAAGTGAGCACTTTGGTGATCTCATATAATAAGTTAGTATTCCTTGTGCTAATTTTCTAAGTAGTTTACACCCTTATTAAACTGCATATTTCATATAGCCTTATATTTTGGTTAGCTGTTTATATCTCATTCTTTCACCAGACATGAAGCTGCCTGAGGTTATAGACAGTCTTAGCTAAATATAGCCATCTCTTCACCCATCTAATGTTTCACATATAGAATACACATATAGAATTTCCCTATAGGGAAAAAATAAAATAGGATACTATCCTTCTCACTAAAATATAAAGACTAAGCATAGCAAGTATGGCTTATTTAGCAATTCATTGCTATAGATACATAGTTCTCAATGAAATGGCATTTATAAGTGTGGTTTTGCCTTTTTTTTTTCCTTTTCTTTTCTCTGTTTTTAAATCACAGATGTTGACATTCTTCCACTGAAAGATTTCCTGGGTGAAAATGAAAATTGAAAATCCTATTTAGAAATAGGCAAAACAACAGATGTCCACTACTCAAACTCTCTACTTGAATTCAAGGCCTGGTTCCAAAATCTAGACTCTAGATCTCACTTTTATTACTGACTTGTTTTCTTTTCCTTCATTCTTGCTGGACCAATTTTCATAATAGTTTTTTTTTTCTTTAAGCATTTTTATTAATGGTTACAATTAAATATGGTGTCTTGCAAAACAGAGGGAATGGATGAATTTAGTACTCGGTGACAAAATAATTGTTGGCAGAAGTGGGTAACAATTTCAAATAATAATGGAAATCTACTTTGAAATAAATCCAATTAAATTCAAAGTACCATTGAGAATTAAATTTTATATTGTAGCAATGTGATCAAAAGTCTACATTTAAAGAGTTTATATTTTTACAGTTAAAAAAGCACATGATTATATGATAATTCCCTACCATATAAATGAGGGCTTTTAATAAACAGGTAACTTCTAATGTGTATTAATCTTCTTTTTGTTCATTTTAGCATCTGCTAAACGCAGATGCTTTCAGATGGTAGATGACTCTAGAACTTTGTTCAATCAATGGTACTTGCCCAAAGTTGAGCCCTTAATTTTCCAGAAGTGAATGATTCACTTTGCCCTAGAATAACCAGATACATCTGGAGTTTTTTTCCAGTAAAAAGTGAATTTTTATTGACAGTAGCCTGGGACCTTATAATGCTACCAACATATCTCTAAAAGCTTTTTCTTCTATGTCAGAATAACCAAACTGTTGGAAAAGGGATAGAATACTTTTACACTTCACTGAGGTGCTACTAGGTGAAATCAGCAGATTATGTTGAATGTTTATTAAATGAATATTGGAAATAAATATTTGTACAAACCATGTGGTTATTAAGATTTTCTGTTCTCTATCTGGCAAAGTTCCTTATTTGTAAAAGAGAGGGACTCTGGGTCAGGAGGGAAAAACCACATAACTTTAAAGTCAATTCCAACTTGGATGAAACAAGCCCTGCCATTTCTTACTATGAATTAAATGACTCCTCATTTTTAAAAACAGAAAGTAACATTTACTTCAAAGTACTGTATGGGGAATAAATGATAGATAAAAGGAGAATAGATACAGAGAGAGAGAGGCAAGATGGCAGAAAAGTAGCTGACTGAAATGACATTAGGTTCCAAGAGTTCAGCTAGATAATTATCAAAACATTCTGAACACCTACAAACCCAAGAGGAGATCAAAGAGAAGAAAAGCAGCAATTCTAGAAACAGAAAATCAACCACTTTCTGAAAGGTAGGACATGCAGAGAAGTGAATCCGAAGCAATGGGAAGTTAGACCACAGGAGGAGGGGCCAGCTCCCAGGAATCAGTGGAGCAGCAGAGCACAAAATCCAAACTTTCAGAAGTCATCTCCACTGAGGGATATCACAGCAGAGGCTAAGCAGAGGTGCAGCCCTCACAAGGACAGTGTGGTCTCAGGACCCACAATGTCACGGAAGGTTTGGGGGTGTCTGAGTGTGGCAGAGCTGTCAGGTATCAGAGTGGGAAGCTGAATACAGAGACAGAGCCAAGGAGTGAGCTTTCAGATCAGAGTTACCTCAAATGGTGATCTGAGGCATAGTTGGGCCACTGCTCTTCAAGCAAGAACCCCACAAGTGGCAGATCTGCGGAGACCCACCTTTCTGCTCTGGGAAGAGCAGCATGGCAGGAATCTGCTGGGTTTAGAGACATCAGGAAGGGTCATGAACCAGAGATAGAAATGCTTGGTCACAGGCCAGGTGAGCTTGGACTGTGGTTGGAGACCAGGGAGACAGGAGTGATTGACTGCTTGTCTCAGGGAGCACACTGAGGAGTGGGGCCCTGAGCTCTCAGCTCCTCTGGGCCAGAGATTGGGAGGCGCCATCTTCTTTCCCATCCTCCAGAGCTCTAAGGAAAGCATTCAGGGAACAAAAGCTCTGAGAGCAAACCAAGCAGATTACTTAGGCCTGTCCATGGCAAGGGCAGTGCAATTCTGCCTTGGACAAATATTTTTTGTGTGTGTGTGTTTTTTTTTTTTTTAAGATTTTATTTATTTGACAGAGAGAGAGAGATCACAAGTAGGCAAATCAGCAGCCAGAGATAGAGGGGGCAGCAGGCTCCCTGCAAAACAGAGAGCCCGATGTAGGGTTTGATCCGAGGAAAATGAGATCATGACCTGAGTCGAAGGCAGAGGTTTAACACATTGAGCCACCTAGGTGCCCTCAGGGAAAGACATTTGAGAATCACTACAACAGGCCCCTCGCCAGAAAATCAGCAAGAACATCCAGCTAAGACAAAGTTCATGAATCAATGAGAATAGCAGAACTCCAGAGTTAGGGGAAAGCAATAAATAGAATTCATGGCTTTTTCCCCCATGACACTTAAGTCTTGAAAAGTTAATTTTTTAAAAAAAAATTTTTCTTATTCTATTTTTTAACTTTTCCTCTTTTAATGTTTTTAACTTGTTTATCTTAACAATACCTTTCTAAAAAAACTTTTAAAACCTTTATTGTTATAGTCATATTTTATCCCTTCATTGTATTTAATCTTGTTTTTTGTATATGTAGAGTTTTTTTTTCCTAAAAATTTTAAGATACAATTTCTTCTAATAGAACAAAATTTCTAATCTCACACATGGCTTTGTTCTAGTTTCCAGCCTGAGCACATTTCCTACTCTATTTTTTTTTTCTTTTTCCAAACAACTTATTATCACTTCCTTTTTTAGAATTTTTAAAAAATTTTCACCTTTAATATCATATTCCATCTCTTCATCATGTTTGCATTTATTTTTCTATATATGTAAGTTTTTCTTTCTTTAAATATTTGGGAGGATATTGTTCTAAGAAATTTAAATACACCCAAAATCAAGTGGGTGGCTCTGTTCTATTCACCAGTCTAATGTGGATGTGTGTGTGTGTATAACATTTTTATTTTTTATTTTTATTTCCTTTCCCCCCTCTTTCTTCTCCTCCCAGTTTTGGATCTCTTCTGATTTTGTTAGCATACATTTTTTTTTCAGGTGTTTTGCCACCCATTTAGTATTTTTTTCTCTCACTCATATATTCATATATGGATAAAATGACAAGGCAGAAAAACTCATCACAAAAAAAAGAACAAGAGGCAGTACTGACAGCTAGGAACCTAATCAATAAGGACATTGGTAATAAGTCAGAAATAGAATTCAGAACAACAATACTCAAGGCAAGGTGCTAGTTGGGCTAGAAAATGGAATGGAGGATATAAGAGAAATCCCATCTGGAGAAATGAAAGCCCTTCTGGAGAAATAAAATAACTAAAATCTAAATAAGCTGAAATTTAAAAAGCTATTAATAAGGTGCAGTTAGAAATGGAGGCTCTCACTGCTAGGATAAATGAGGCAGAAGAGAGAATTAGTGATATAGAAGACCAAATGATGGAGAATAAAGAGGCCAAGCAAAAGAGAGAAAAACAACCACTGGACCATGAGGGGAGATTTCAAAAAACAAGTGATACCATAACAAAACAATACTAGTATAATTGGGATTCCAGAACAAGAAAGAGAGAGAAGGAAGAAGGTTATTAGAGAAAATTATAGTAGAGAATTTCCCTAATTTGGCAAAAGGAACAAGCATCAAAATCCAGGAAGCACAGAGAATCCCCCCTCAAAATCAATAAAAAATAGGTCCATACCTGATCATCTAATAGTAAAACTTACAAGTCTTAGTGACAAAAAGAAAATCCTGAAAACAGCTTAGGATGAGAAGTCTGCAACATACAGTAATAGAAATATTAGATTGACAGCAGACTTATCCATAGAAACCTGGCAGGCCAGAAAGAGCTGGCAGGATATATACAGAGCACTAAACGAGAAAAACATGCAGCCAAGAATACTATATCCAGCTAGGTTATCATTGAAAATCAAAGGAGAGATAAAAAGCTTCCAGGACAAACAAAAATTAAAAGAATTACCAAACACCAAACGAACCCTACAGGAAATATTGAAAGAGGTCCTCTAAGCAAAGAGAGAGACTAAAAGCAGTAGACCAGAAAAGAACAGAGACAGTATACAGTAACACTCACCTTACAAACAATACAATGGCACTAAATTCATATCTTTCAATAGTTACCCTGAATGTAAATGGGCTAAATGCCCAATCAAAAGATATAGGGTATCAGAATGGATAATAAAACAAGACCCATCTATACACTGTCTACAAGAAACTCATTTTAGACCCAAAGATACCTCCAGTTTTAAAGTGAGGGCGTGGAAAAAAAAGAAAGCTGGGGTGGCAATTCCTATATAAGATAAGTTAGATTTTAAGGCAGACTATAGTAAGAGATGAGAAAGGACACTATATAGTACTTTAAAGGTCTGTCCAACAAGAAGATCTAACAATTTTAAATACCTATACCCCTAACATGAGAACAGACAATCATATAAGCCAATTAATAACAAACACATTGACCATAATACAGTAATAGTAGGGGACTTCAACACGTCCCTCACTGAAATGGACAGATCATCCAAGCAAAAGATCAACAAGGTAAAAAAGGCCCTAAATGATACACTGGACTGGATGGACATCACAGATATATTCAGAACATTCCATCCCAAAGCAACAGAATATACATTCTTCTCTAGTGCACATGGAACATTCTGAAGAATAGATCACATCTTGGGTCACAAATAAGGTCTTAACAGGTACCAAAAGATTGGGATCATTCTCCTCATGTTTTCAGACCGCAATGCTCTGAAGGTAGAACACAATCACAAGAAGAAATTTGGAAAGAACCCAAATACATGGAGGCTAAAGAGCATTCAACTAAAGAATGAATGGGTCAACCAGGAAATTAAAGAACAATTGAAAAAAAAATCATGGAAACAAATGAAAATGAAAACACAAATGTTCAAACAAAACTGTGTTCAAAAATAACAGTTCAAAATCTTTGGGACACAGCAAACACAGTCCCAAGAGGAAAGTAGATAGTGATACAAGCCTTTCTCAAGAAAGGTCTCAAGTACACAACCTAACCCTATACCTAAAGGAATTGGAGAAAGAACAGCAAAGAAAACCTAAACCCAGCAGGAGAAGAAAATCATAAGGATCAGAGCAGAAATCAATGAAATAGAAACCAAAAAAACAATAGAACAAATCAATGAAACTAGGAGCTAGTTCTTTGAAAGAATTAATAAGATTGATAGACCCCTGGCCAGACTTATCAAAAAGAAAAGAGCAAGGACCCAAATAAATAAAATCATGAATGAAAGAGGAGAGATTACAGCCAACACAAAAGAAATACAAGCAATTATAAGAACATATTATGAGCAACTATATGCCAACAAATTTGACAATCTGGAAGAAATGGATGCATTTCTAGAGACATAAACTATCAAAACTGAACCAGGAAGACACAGAAAGCCTGAACAGACCCATAACCAGTAAGAAGCTTGAAGCAGTCATCAAAAATCTCCCAACAAGCAAAAGCCCAGGGCCAGACGGCTTCTCAGGGGAATTCTACCAATCATTTAAAGAAGAATTAATTCTTATTCTCCTGAAACTGTTCCAAAAAATAGAAATGGAAGGAGAACTTCCATACTCATTTTATGAGGCCAGCATTACCTTGATCCCAAAACCAGACAAAGACCACAAAAATAAGGAGAAATACAGACCAATACTCTTGATAAACACAGATGCGAAAATTCTCACCAAAATACTAGCCAAGAGAATCCAATGGTAGATTAAAAGGTTTATTCACCACAACCAAGTTGGATTTATTCCAGGGCTGCAAGGTTGGTTCAACATCTTCAAATCAATCAACGTGATACAATACATTAATAAAAGAAAGAATAAGAACCATATGATACTCCTAATAGATGTTGAAAAAGCATCTGACAAAGTGCAGCATCCTTTCTTGATCAAAACTCTTCAAAGTGTAAGGGTAGAGGGTACATACCTCCATATCATCAAAGCCATCTATGAAAAACCATAGCAAATATCATTCTCAATGGGGAAAAACTGAGAGCTTTTCCCCTAGGATCAGGAACATGGCAGGGCTGTCCACTATCACCACTGCTATTTAACATAGCACTAGAAGCCCTAGCCTCAGCAATCAGACAACAAAAAGAAATAAAAGGCATCCAAACTGGCAAAGAAGAAGTCAAACTCTCACTCTGCAGATCATATGTTACCTTAGGTGGAAAACACAAAAGACTCCACTCCAAAACTGTTAGAACTCATTCAGGAATTCAGGGAAGTGTCAGGATATAAAATCAATGCACACAAATCAGTTGCATTTCTATGCACCAAGAGCAAGACAGAAGAAAGAGAAATTAAGGAGTCAGTCCCACTTACAATTGTACCCAAAACCATCAGATACCTAGGCATAAAGCTAGCCAAAGAGGCAAAGTATGTGTACTAAGAAAACTATAGAATACTCATGAAAAGAATTGAAGAAGACACAAAGAAATGGAAAAATGTTCCATGCTCATGGATTGGAAGAACAAATATTGTGAAAATGTCTATGCTACATAAAGCAATCTACACATCTAATGCAATTCCTATTAAAATACAATCATTTTTAAAAAAATAAATAGAACAAATAATCCTAAAATTTATATGGAACCATAAAAGACCCCAAGTAGCCAGAGGAATGTTGAAAAAGAAAGCCAAGGTTGGGGGTGCCTGGCTGGCTCAGTGGTTAAGTCTCTGCCTTCAGCTCAGGTCATGATCTCAGGATCCTGGGATTGAGCCCCATATCTGGCTCTCTGCTCAGCAGGAACCTACTTCTCCCTCTCTCTGTCTGCCTCTCTGACTACTTGTGATCTCTCTTTGTCAAATAATTAGATAAAATCTTAAAAAAGGAAAGAAAGAAAGAAAGCAAGCCAAGGTTGGTTGCATCATAATTCCAGACTCCAAGCTCTATTACAAAACTGTCGTAATCAACACAGTATGGTATTGACACAAAACCAGACACATAGATCAATGGAACAGAATAGAGAGCCCAGAAATAGACCTTCAACTCTATGATCAACCAATCTTCAACAAAGCAGGAAAGAATGTCCAATGGAACAAAGACAGACTCTTCAACAAATGCTGTTGGGAATATTGGATAGCCACATGCAGAAGAATTAAACTGGACTATTTCCTTACACCACACACAAAAATAGACTCCAAGTGGATGAAGGATCTCAATGTGAGAAATGAATCCATCAAAATCCTTGAGGAGAACATAGGCAGCAACCTCTTCGACCTCAGCCACAGCAACTTCTTCCTAGAAACATCACCAAAGGCAAGGGAAGCAAGGGTGCAAATGAACTACTGGGACTTCATCAAGATCAAAAGCTTTTGCAAAGCAAAGGAAACAGTCAACAAAACCAAAAGACATCTGACAAAATGCGAGAAGATATTTGCAAATGACATGCAGATAAAGGGCTAGTATCCAAAATCTATAAAGAGCTTATTAACCTCAACACCCAAAGAACAAATAATCCAATCAAGAAATGGACAGAGGACATGAACAGACGTTTCTGCAAAGAAGACATCCAGATGGTCAACAGACACATGAAAAAGTGCTCCACATCACTCAGCATCAGGGAAATACAAATCAAAAACCATGGAGAGATACTACCTTACACCAGCCAGAATAGCTAGCGTTAACAAGTCTGGAAACGACAGAAGCTTCAAGGATGAGGAGAAAGGGGAACCCTCCTACACTGTTGGTGGGAAAGCAAGCTGGTGCAGCCACTCTGGAAAACAGTATGGAGGTTCCTCAAAGAGTTGAAAATAGAGCTACCCTATGTCCCAGCAATTGCACTACTGGGTACTTACCCTAAAGATGCAAATGTTGGGGCACTTGGGTGGCTCAGTGGGTTAAAACCTCTGCCTTTGTCTCAGGTCATTATCTTGGGTCCTGGGATTGAGCCCTGCAATGGGCTCTGTGTTCAGCAGGGAGCCTGCTTCCCTCTCTCTTTTTCTGCCTGTCTCTCTGCCTGCCTGTGATCTCTCTCTCTAATAAATAAATAAAAAATCTTTAAAAAAAATAAAGATGCAAATGCAATGATCCAAAGGGGCACGTGCCAATGTTTATAGCAGCAATGTCCACGATAGCCAGTCTGTGGAAAGAACCTAGATGTCAATCAACAAATGAATGGATAAAGAAGATGTGGTATATATATACAATGGAATACAATGCAATCATCAAAAGAAATGAAATCTTGCCATTCACAATGATGTGGATGGAACTAGAGGGTATCATGCTCTTGAAATAAGTCAATTAGATAAAGATAATTATCATATGATCTCCCTGATATGAGGAATTTGAGAGGCAGAGTGGGGGTTTTGGCGTGTAGAGAAGGAAAAAATGAAACAAGATGGTATCAGGAGGGAGACAAACCATAAGAAACGCTTAATCTCACAAACTGAGGGTTGTCGGGGGTAGTGTGATAGGGAGAGGATAGTTGAGTTATGGACATTGGGAGGATATGTGATATACCCTAGTTAGTGTTATGAAGTGTGTTGTGAAGTGTGTAAGCCTGACGATTCACAAAACTACCCCTAGGGCAAATAACAAAAATAATTAATAAAATTAATAAAATGAAAATTTAAAAAAAAATCAAAAGAAAGAAGAATAGATACAAATGTGGAAACCCAACTACGTAACTCCCAGTTAGAACTTTAAGGCCTGTTAATGTCTTCTTTTCTTCTTACTATGTTCATTGCAAGTTAATTTCTTGCTATGATAATTTAAAGTTTGTGGGGGACAGTCTTTTATCTAGTAAGGTATAATGGTGGGCATTATATAAATAAGTACTCAGGAGAGGCAACTGAGCATAAAAGGTTAACACCCAATCACTGGGGATGAAGTCCCAAATTCTCTCTTTGCAGAGTAATGAGAGTGACAGGAGCTCTAAACATAGAGTCCAGAGTGTGACTGTGGCTCCATTGTATACTCCCTTTGTTTCAGAGACAAGAGTTTCAGCTTTCACAAGCTTAAGCTTTCTCATCCACAGAATGAAAGTATTTCTTAAAAATAGGTTTGTAAAGATTGCATGAGATTATGGTGCTTGTCACTTTAAGGACAGCTAGTATTATTCATCACATTAAAAAAATAAACCTGAGAGCACCAATAATTGAAAAATATCTGGACAAAGCAGTGACTTAAGGGTCAGAATTAATTACCACCAGAGAGTCAGGCTGCAGACCAGTAGCAAAAACCTTTGTTATGAATTGTGCAGTAATTTTTCTTAGAATAAAATTACCTTTTTGTGTTTTAAAGAAGCAACTATACATGTGATAATAAATATTTGTTAGTTTATACAAAGAACACATCTATAGTCATTTGTTAGCATTTATGTTTATAATGAAGTGTGCTTTGTACATGTAACTGTAACCAATAGCTTGTGTAGGTAGTACATAAATTAAGAGAAGTTTAGTATTTTAGGATATGGAGAATGGCATGGCAGGCAAACTATTTCTAGACTTCTTCATGAAGGTTCAGTGTTTTCTCAGGAAACGGTCTGATTGGAGCAATGACAAATGTAGCGTCTGATTTATGAAGCAGATTTCACATTAGACTTCAGCTAAGGAAGATAAGAAAAGAGAGAATCTCAAGACAAAGTCCAGTAGAGGAAGGACAGTGAAGTAAGAAGATACAGAGACCATGTAAGAAATAAGAGAAAGCTCAGACATTTGCAGGGAATCCAAAAGATGAAAGGATAAAATACAGTACAATTACTGGCAGGATTTGAGACACTTTGATGAGCTCACGAGCTGAACTGTCAAAAGTTCATTTCAAGCTTTCTATTAATGGAAAGATAAATCAGTCCTTCACAAGATTTCACCCTGGAAGAAAGGAAAATGCAACATCATTCAACTTATAGGTGAGCCAGAAATGAAGGACTTATCTTTGACAATACCTATTCCTCAACCTTCATATCCAATTAATTAAGTTACTTTATATTTTCACACTTTTATATTTCTATAATTCGCCCTCATTTCTTTGTTTCCCTTCCAGTCCATGTTTCTATCACATCTTACTAAAACTGCTACACCAGCCAGTGATCCAGTCTCCCAGAGTCACCTGCCTCCATCTCACACCTCTTCAATTCTCTACTAAACCTAAAAGCTAGAACTCATATTTTCCAAAGGCAAATACATACATAGCTGTATACAACGGCTGCCTCCTTGAAATACTTTTTTGGCTCTCATTATTTTCAGTACTAATATAAAAATCAACAACTTATAAAGTCTAGATTCAGTTCCTACTTATTTCTTTAGCTCTATCAGCTTGTATAATATGTCCTTCTTGTTCTATGTTTCATACTATTCAACCAATAATGATTCTCCATCAATTTCTTATATATATTTCAATATTTTCAAAATGATTGAATTAATGGTTATTGATCCTAATGAATATATTTTATTAATTGTTGGTAAGAAAATATCATTGTTCAATTTTTGGTAATAATTATAAATAAAGTCCACTAAATGAAAAGAAGTCTGTGAATTTCTTGAAGACAAATTCATCAACTACTATAGTTACTACATAACTACTAGCTACCAATCTATATTGATAGAAAATTGTCCTCACATTTTTCTGAGATATAACATCTTTCCCTTCATACAATTCACAAAGCCTTTTGGTAAGGATTTCACATTCATGATAAAGTGCTTAAACAATTTTCTGTTAGACTTTGATGAATTTCTTATGAGATCACCTGACTGTCAGTCTTAGAAGGCACGTAACGTCCTTTAACTGATCTTTCAGGGTATTTAATGATCATTACCTAGTCTAACAATTGGATAATAATCAAACCATTATTTCCCTCTCCTCTGTAAAAAAATCCTCTATGAAGAAAAATCTTTGCATTAGCTTTCTTATAAAGGTTATTCTCTTATGGGAAGTTTGAAATAAGTATTTAAACAAGTTTATAACCAATTCATTCAAGTTGCTTTAATAGCACTAAACTTAGATGAGTAAAGAGCTAGCATAAATAAAAGAACACTTTAGTGGTTAAAGACTCTCAGATCTACTAGTGATACTCAAGCCATCTTTTTAAATATGATATGTGGAAACTCTTGAAAACCTATGAATTTAAAACCTGTACTTCTTATTGCTTTAATTAAGAGATTGAGCATTCCTCACATAAGTTCTGATTTTAAATTTTTAGTATGTTTCAAAGCATGAGAGTTTGATATATCTATATGGATTACTGATCACCCTTTCTTCTATCCTCTTCCAAATCACTCTCTCATGCTTATTGGAAAATGAAATTGAACAGAAACTGTCTTGTTTGGTTTTGCAGTCATGAAAAGAGCAGATACCCAATGAAGATATATTATGGCGATATACTAATATAATAATACTATACTAAATACATACTATACACATATATACTATATATATAAATATATATAAAACTAACATATTATATATATGCAATATATATACTAAGATACTCAATGAAGATAAACTAAACTATTACTACAACTAATAATAACAATAATAACACAACAATAACTGATCCAGAAATCACAATACACCAAGATTCAAACAAAGACTAGGATAATTCAATGTTAAATATTTAAAGTCATGGTATCTGTAAGTATGTCTAATTTCACTTCAAATATATTTTCTACTTTGGGGAAAGTTATTTTTTTTAATAGTTAATTTAACAACATTTACCAATAAGTTATGATTTAACTTGCTAGGTTAGGATGTGGATAGAAATAAGTTCCCTGTCTTATTTGTGTACTCCAGTTCTGTAAAAATTTATGCAAAGGAAGTTGATAATAAGCTTGAGCCCAAAGAGGGAAAGAAGTCCTTCCCAATATTCTATATTTTGTGTATGCACAAATTACCATTCCTCCATCAGCAAAAAATAAGTCTTCAAATGTTTGTTTAGAAATCCACAAATTTTAAGAAGATCACTTTTGAATTTTTTTCTTCTTTTGAAACAAAATTTCTAGTTATCAGACTATTATGTGCAACATAATTATAGCATTCTACAATTGTAAAGACATAGCATATTATTAAATCTCTGAATAATCAATTCCAACTTTCAATTAACAACACAGAATTGGATAATTTAAAAAAACATACAAAAGAGACTTGTGATTATTATAAATTGAATGACATTTTTTTAAGTTGTAATGTGCAAAGCGCTTACCTCTTGAAATAACAGTTTCCAACCCAGTTCCGTTAATAAAAGCCCGTTTAATGGTTTGTGTTTTAATATCTGTCCAGTATAAACGTTCTTCAGATGCATCAAAGTCTATCACAGTAACATCATCAATATCAGGAACTGTAAAGGCCGTGATAAAGTTAAAATATGGATTATCAATATCCACTCCTCTGATTTCAGAACGCCTTGCATATAGAAGAAATTTTTTCATTTCTAGAAAAGAAACAGAAATAAGTGTTTATCTCTTCTAACCTCGACAAGTTTGAAGCAATCTAGAAATTCTAAAATTATTTCTTGTTATTTAAAAGAATTTTAACATCAAAAAATCATAATCGAGATTTGATAGGCATAAATGAGTTATTATTTAAATTAAAATTCTTAAGAAACAAATGAAAAACAAGTTAGAATTCTTAAGTCATTATTTTTCTTGAGTTAGAAATACCAAGAAATTCTCAGTGATTTGATCTTATAATTTTAAACAATTCTTAGAACACATAAACTCTGGAAATATCAAATGGTATTTGTTCTTTGTACCTAATCAGAACAAAATT
This sequence comes from Neogale vison, assembly GCF_020171115.1. Classification (NCBI taxonomy): domain Eukaryota; kingdom Metazoa; phylum Chordata; class Mammalia; order Carnivora; family Mustelidae; genus Neogale; species Neogale vison. Next base: position 90,363,094 of record NC_058093.1, on the reverse strand, counting down.
AAATGATTTTTGAAGGCATCTAAGAACATTTTTTATACTATCTCAATAAAATTAAAGATGGATTTAAAAGTCATGTTCATGTTTTCCTTGTCAAAATTGGGCATCAAATAACGTCAAGGTATGTTTTATTACACATTTTTAAAAATCTGTAGTAAGTAACATTGTGAGGCATTGCATCATTTTTATTTCCCATAAGCACCTTTTGGAACTGAGTTTATAAAATAGGAGATTAAATAGAAATAGATGTCACAAATAATCTATTATTTCATTGTTCTCTTTGGAATTATTGTAGTGATACGTTAAGATTATATATAATTAATTAAATCATCATGCACCTACATTCCTGAGTTAAGATTTTGTGAGCACATTCTTCTCTGCCCTTGAAAGTAATTGCTCCACAAATAAACAAAAATTACTCAAAATTAAAAGAAACCAAAACAGGAAAAAAACCCTACAGTCTGATTTCATTCACAAATTTCATTATCATTTTTTCTAGTTTAAATGTGCTGTTTAATTATTTTTAAGAAATATTTAAAAGTCAAAAATTTTACCTCATTCTTCCTCCCTTTAAGTTAATAATCCCCTATAAAATGATGTGAAAGTAACTTTAGAAGAGCAGGAGGAGATTAAAGCTGTTAAGTACCTCTTTGTTACATGGTTACCTACATCATCACTTTCTGAAAATGCCCTTTCACTTACAAATCTCCCTGCTTTGTAGAGATAAATTCTGCCAACACACCAAATAAGAAAACAGCAAGAAAAAAAATGAATAAGGTAATAAATAGTAAAGTGCAGCATATCACATATTTAAAGAATTTGTCAGTCTTCCCAAAAGTAGATGAATCATCAATACAGTCTGGAAGTAGCACTACCTCAAATGTTTTTAAGAACATTAAAAATCTCTTCTGCTTCACTTTGAGGAAAATCTTAATGCTAATATCATTTGAGAGAATTCAATTTGAAATTTAAATAAGAACTTCAAGAAATTTACCATAGCAGGTCTTCTTGTCTGAGGAAAGTTTCATCAAGTGGGGGCACGCACAAGCAGCACTCCTATTATGATTGATCAGACACATATGAGAGCAGGGTCCTTTGCCATCATTAGCTGCACAGGGATTGGGAGCTGTAATTACACAGTGAAATATTAACAGTGAAAAAGTAAAAGAAATATATTAGGGAAACTTTGAGGTTGACAGGGGTTATTCATGTAATGATTCAAAGTGAAGTTCCCTATATAGCACCCATTACTGGGATGATTAATATGACAATAATAGATAATCATACATAGCAATTGCATTAATAAAAACATTTTCCTCCTCAACGATAACAGCTAAGTTAACTCCCTCAAAATTCTCTAAGTCTAAATATATGCATCTTATTTCCTTAGAAGGAAAGATTTTGTTAAGGATTTTTTTGTGAGGAAAAAAAAGGAGTAATTACTAAATTTAGTTTATAATAAGCTCAACTAAACCATAATCCAGGAATTGAGTGTATCAATGGACATTGTTACTTTCCTAACCCACCATATAGATTCCCTTTGTGCCTCAGCACACCACTCTTAGTGGAAACTGCTCTTGTTACTTACATATCCTTCCTTCAGGTTATATGCTTTTTATCAAATCAGAGGCCTAAGTGAAGAAATGTTTAACATCCTTCATGATTAAGATATCTACGCTTTCATTTTTTTTTTTTTTCCTCTCTACTAACTGGCTAAAGTTTCCTCTACTTATGCAGACCTGTTAAACTATATTGTATAAGTAAGTTATAATATATTCAAATTTAGAGTGGAATATTAAATTTTACAGCTCAATGTCATTCTCTTATTCTTTTGTGTTTCGTGTTCTGTCATTATGCCTTTTGGATAAGATTTTAATCTCAGTCGATCGATAAATATTCTCTTAAATCTTATTTTTATAGAACCTGTCTATTAGAATAAGGATACTAAATTAAAGGCAGAAAAGTGTTACAACTTCTGATCCCACTGGCAATATTTTAGTTTTCAACCTATTTCATCTTCCTAACAAATGAACCTATTGTTCAGAGTACTTAATGCCTGTTCTGTAGAGTTTTAAAGCACAAAGACCAAAAATAAATGGGTTATAATGAAATTGTAGAGGATATGAAAGATTAACTGTACTTGATACTCAATGTGGGTTTTGCTAGTATTTAGGTAAAACAATAATCAATGTCTTTGCATTTGCTTAAAAGTAAATAAATCAAAGGAAATGAAAGACTCAGAAACATTTTTATAAGACAATCAATAAAAAAGAGATTTTAATATGATAGCATAAAAGGATCCTGAACTCACCTTCTTCCATAGACACAACAAATCTATAGCCATATATATAGAATAATGCTATATGAAAAGGACATGAAAGCTAGCTAAATAGCACCTCCACAGCAAAGAATAAAAGGGCCACACTAAAACAGGTAGGAGAGGCAGAGACATGGTTTCAGAGAAAATCCTCCTCAACCCACACTACTAGCTCCAGCCTGGACACCCTGACCTTGCACAAATTAGCCACAATCTGTCCAGTTCTAACTGGCCAGCCAAGCACCCCACCCTTATGCACCATAGCCACTGCTTGTCCTACCAAAGCTGGGAGAGATGTACTACATTCACAGGGGACACTTCTTGAGCATCTAGCTCTCTTGGTCAGGCAGGATTACATTTCTGGGCCTCATGGTCTGAAAGAGTTGGAGAAACAGACCTCGGCAGGCTACAATCCCCAGGGCACAGCATAAACAGTAGACTGAAACACTTTCCCAGTATTTATGTGAAAATGCCGATTTTCTTGTTCTGGAACTTAAGCCTGAGGACATTTAGAGGTCAGAGGCCCCCTGGGAACCTAAGTAAAGAATCACTATATTAGTGCCCTCTTTTGTCTTTGTTGATATCTCCCAGAAAAGGGATTGTACATATGTCTAAAGGCATAACTTTTAAAACTTTGTCCAGATCTCTCAGGTTTGAAAGTCAGCATGTTTTATGATTATAAACCATGGTTTATGATTAAGACTATATTTTTTACCTTAAAGGCTGTTGCCTGAGGATCTATCTTACAATAAGACTAAAACTATACACTGTCTAAAATCCCTCCCTTTGGAACACTGACAGATTTTGGCACACCTGCAACAGCTGGGACCTATGAAGAATAAATCGGGCTACTTAGACATAGGTGGGAGAAACAAACACAAGCTAAAAAAAAAAAAAAATTAAAAGATAAGGCTTATCTGCTACACAAGTCCACTGCTTCAAGTCTGAGAGAGGTAGTTATTTCACCTAATGCATAAAAACAAAAACAGAGAGTCAAGCAAAATGAAGAGACAGAGGAATAAGTTCCAAATGAAAGAATAAGACAAAGCCTCAGAAGAAAACCTTAATAATGCAGAGGTAAATAATCTACCAGGTAAGAGTTCAATGTTCATAAAGATATTCACCGAACTCTGGAAAAGAATAGATGAACACAGTGAGAACTTCAACAAAGGGGAAGAAAACATAAGAAAGTACCAAAAAGAAGTCAAAAGACTATAATACAATATATTATAATAGCTGAAATGTAAAACACAATGGAGGGGTTCAGCAGCAAACTAGACTAAGGAGAAGAATGGATCAGCAACATGCAAGACAAGACAGTGGAAATCATCCAATCAGTGGAGCAAACAGGAAAAAACAAAAACAAAAACAAAATAATAACAACAAAAGTGAAGGTAGATTAAGAAACTTGTTGGATAATATCACACAGAATAACATGCATTATAGGAATCCCAGATGGAGAAGAAAGAGAACGGTGGTAGATAATTTATTTAAAGAAACAATGACTGATCAAGACAGTACAGTGCTAACACAAAAACAGTCATATATCAATGGAATAGAGTAGAAAACCCAGAAATGGACCCACAACTATTTGATAAACAAACTTTGACAAAGCAGGAAAGAATATCCAATGGGAAAAAGACAGTCTCTTCAACAACTGGTGTTGGGAAAACTGGACAGCAAAAGGCAAAGGAATGAAACTCGACTGCTTTCTTATATCATACACAAAAATAAATGGAAAACAGATGAAAGATCTAAACATAAGACAGGAAACCACCAAAATCCTAGAGAACACAAGGAGTAACCTCTTTGACATTGACCATAGCAGCTTCTTTTGAGATATGTTTCCAGAGGCAAGGGAAAAAAAAAGCAAAAATAAACTATTGGACTTCATTAAAATAAAAGCTTCTGCACAGTGAAGGAAATAATTAACAAAACTAAAAGGCAACCTTCTGAATGGGAGAAGATATTTGTAAATGATATATTCAACAAAGGATTGGTATAAAAAAAAACACAAAAAACAAAAAAACAAAAAACCCCACAAATAATCCAGATAAAAAATAGGCAGAAAACATGAACAGACATTTTTCCAAAGAAGACAGACAGATGGCTAACAGACATGAAAAGACACTCAACATCACTGATCATTAGGGAAACACAAATCAAAACTACAATGAGATAGCACTTCACACCTGACAAAATGGTTAAAATCAACAATACAAGAAACAGCAGGTGTTGGCAAGGATGCAGGGAAAAGGGAACCATCTTACACTGTTGGTGAGAATGCAAACTGTAACAGCCACTCTGGAAAACAGTATGGAGGTTCCTCAAAAAGTTAAAACTAGAGTTACTCTACAATTCAGCATTTGTACTTCTAGGTATTTACACAAAGGATACTAAAATATTGATTTGAAGTGATACATGCACCTTGATGCTTTTAGCAACATAATCAACAATAGCCAAATTATGAGAAGAGCACAAACGCCCATTGACTGATGAATAAATTTCATCAAATGCTGCATATACATACATGAAATATAACTTCAGCCATAGAAAGAGTGAAATTTTGCCATTTGCAATGATATGGGTAGAGCTAGAGAGTATTATGCCAAGTAAAAGAAGTCAAAGAAAGACAAGTACCATATGATTTCACTCATATGTGAAAATTAAGAAACAAAACAGATGAATATGGAGGCAAAAAAGGGAGGCAAACAATAAAACAGACTCTCACTTATAGAGAATAAACTGATGGTTAATGGAGGGGAGGTGGGTAGTGGGATGGTGAATTATTAAGGATGGCACTTGTGATGATCACTGGGTATCATATGTGAGTAATGAATAGCTAGCTTTTACACCTGAAATTAATTACAATGTATGTTAAATATCTGGAATTTCAATAAAAACTTAAAAAAATAAAGTATGCTTGAAAACTTCCATAATCTAGGAAAAATAAAGGGGGGGATTAGACATCCTATTCCATGAAGCACAGAGAGTTCCACATAAAATAAATAAAAAGGGATCCAGACCAAGATACATTAGAATTAAAATGTCAATAGTTAAAGGTGAAGAGAGAATATTAATAGCAGCAAGAGGAAAACAAATTCTTACATATAGGGGAACCTTAAGGCTATCAGCAGATTTATCAACAGAATGTTTATAGGCCACATGGGAGTGGGATGACATGTTCAGAGGGCTGAAAGTAAAAACAAAACAAAACAAAGTAAAGCAAAACTTCCATACAAAAATACTTTATCCAGTAAGGTTATTATTTGGAATTGAAAGAGAAATAGAGTTTCCCAGATAAGCAAAATGCAAAGAATTCATTACCACTAAGTGGTCTTAAAAGAAATGTTAAAGAGACTTCTTTAAGATAAAAAGAAAAAGGAATAACTAATAACAAGCAAACATCTGAAAGTAAAAATCTCATTAATAAATATAATATGTCATAAAGATAATGGATTAACAATTTATAAAGCTAACATGAAGGCTAAAAGACAAACATACTAAAATTAATTATAGCTGTAATAATTAGATAAGGAGTACAAAAAATAAAAAGATGTAAAATATGGTCTTTGCATGGCTCTCCCAGCTGCTTCTCTCTGGGCACAATGACAACTCTTAAGGAAAAACTGATTGCACCAGTTACAGAAGAAGAGGCAACCATCCCAAACAATAAAATCATTGTAGTGGGAATTAGACAAGTTGGTTTGGCATGTGCTATCAGCATTCTGGGAAAGTCCCTGGCTGAACTTGTCCTTGTGGATATTTTTGAAGATAAAGAAGAAATGTTGGATCTGCAATATGGGAGCTTATTTCTTCAGACACCTAAAATTGTGGCAGATAAAGATGATTCTGTGACTGCCAATTCTAAGATTGTGGTGGTGACTGTGGGAGTCCACCAGCAGGACAGAGAGAGAGCTCAATCTGGAGCAGAGGAATGTTATGTCTTCAAATTCATTATTCTTCAGATAGTCAAGTACAGTCCTGATTGTATCATAATTGTGGTTTCCAACCTAGTGGATATTCTCACATATGTTACTTGGAAACTAAGTGGACTACCCAAGCACTGTGTGATTGGAAGTGGTGTAATCTGGATTCTGCTAGATTTCTCTATCTTATGGCTGAAAATTTTGGCATTCATCCCAGGAGCTGCCATGGATGGATTTTGGGAGAATAGGGTGATTTAGGTGTGGCTGTGTGAAGTAGAGTGAATGTGGCAGGTGTTTCCCTTCAGGAACTGAATCCAGAAATGGGAACATAAAACGACAGTGAAAATTTGAAGGAAGTGCATTAGATGTACATAAGATGGTGGTGGAAAGTGTCTATGAAGTCATCAAGCTAAAAGGAAATACCAACTGGGCTACTTGATTAAGTGTGTCTGATCTCATTGAACCCATGTTGAAAAATCTACCCAGAATCATCCAGTGTCCACAATGGTGAAGGGATATGTGGTTTTGAGAATGACATCTTCCTGAACCTTATGTGTATCCTGAATGCTCAGGGCTTAACCAGTGTGATCAACCAAAAGCTGAAGGATGATGAGGTTGCCCATCTCAGTAAAAGTGCAGATACGTTGTGGGACATCCAGAAAGACCTTAAAGATCTGTAACTTGTGGCTTCTAGGCTGTAGAAATTTAAAACTACAATGTGATTAACTTGGTTTTTCATCCATATACATGGGTCACAGTTTGCTTTTATCTCCCCAAATATGTGAATCTGGGCTCACAGAATCAGAGACCATACTTGGTTTAATGCTTGCAATATGAGCGCTTGGACTAATAAAATTAACTAGTTTAGGGTGCTTCTAAAAATAATTAATTAATAAAAATAATTTTCAAGAATTAGAAAGAGAAGTAAAATGTGACATCAAGAATAGAATACATGGTAGGGGAGGGTAATAAAGATGTAGTTTTTTTTAATGTGTTTGGATGTAAGATGCTATCAACAAAATAGACTATCTGTACGTGTGTGCATTTCTATCTATCTAGTGCTATTTGTGGACCACACAGTAACCACAAATAAACAATCTATAGTGGATACACCAAAGACAGAAAGGAATCTAAACATAACAATAGAGAAAATCATCAAACCACAGGGAGGAGAACAAAAGAAGAAAAAAAGGAACAAAGACAAACTACAAAAATGTCCACAATACAATCAACAGAATGTCAATAAGTATATACCTATCGATAATTACTTAAATGTAAATGGAGTAAATCTCTAATCAAAAGACACAGAATGCCTGAATGTGAAAAACAAAACAAAACAAACAAACAAACAAAAACAAACCCCAAGACCCATGCATATATTTCCTGAAAGAGACTCACTTCAGATATAAGGACACACACAGACCAAAGATATTCCATGCAAAGGGAAAGTTAAAAAAAAAAAAAAAAAAGTGTTCTGCTGGGGGTTATACTTATATCAGACAAAATAAACTTCAAAACAAACTATATGAAAGACAAGGGCATTACATAATGATCAGTACAAAAAGGAGATATAACACTTGTAAGTATTTATGTAGGTATTTATACACCCAGTGAAGGAGTACCTAAATATATAAAGCAAATATTAATATACTAAAAGAGAGTAACTAATAGCAATACAATAATAATAGGGGACGTTTAAGTGCCACTTACATCAATGGATGGATATCCAGACAGAAAATCAATAAGGAAATATTGGCCTTAAATGACGCATTAAACCAGCTAGATGCAGATATATATATAACATTCCATCCAAAAGAAGCAGAATGCATGTTCTTCTCAAGAGCACATGGAACATTCTTCAGGATAGATAAGATGTTAAACCACAGAACAAGTCTCAGCAAATTCACAAAAAAATGAAATCATATTAAGCATCTTTTCTGACCACAACAGTATAAAACTAGAAATCAATTACAGGAAGAAAAGTATAAAAATCAAAATTATGTAGAGATTAAACAGCATACTACCAAATAGCCAATGGCTCAATTGTAAACTCAAGAAAAAAAAAAAAAAAAAAAACTGGAGATGAATCAAAATTGAAATACAAAAGGCCAAAATCTGTGAGATGCAGCAAAACCTGTTTTATGAGGGAAGTCTCTAGCAATGGTTAACCTGAAGAAATACAAAAAAAATCTCACATCAACAATCTAACTGTACACCTAAAGGAAGTAAAAAAAGGAGAATAAATAATGCCCAAAATTAGTAGAATGAAGGGAATAATAAAGATCAGAGTAGAAATACATTTAATAGAGACTTAGAAGATAAAAGAAATGCTCAAGGAAACTTAAAGTTTCTTTGAAAGAATAAATAAATCTTTACCTGGATTGAACAAGAAAAAAAGAGGGGCTCAAATAAATGTACTTGAGTACAGGCCCTAAAATAAACCCACACATATATGCTCAATTAATTTATGATACAGGAGTCAAAAATACACAAAAGGAAAAGGACAGTCTTTTCAATAAATGGAATTGGGAAAATTGGACAACCACATGAGAAAAAATGAAACTGGATTGCTATCTTACACTACACACAAAAGTTAACTCAAAATTGATAAGAGACTTGAATGTAAAGCCTGAAACCATAAAATCTCAGAAGAAAACATATATGGTTAGCTCCTGGACATCAGTCTTAGTAATTTTTGTTTGTTTGTTTGTTTATTTGTTTGACTTCAAAGGCAAGGGAAACAATAGCAAAAATAAACAAATGGGACTACATCAAACCTAAAATCTTCTACACAGTAAAGGAAATCACCAACAAAACACAAATCAAGGTGCTAAATGGAAGAAATGTGCTCATAATATATAGGAGCTAATATACAAAGTACGTAAAGAACACATAATTCAAAAATAACAAAAGAAACAACCTCATTAAAAAATGGACTGAGGATTTAAATAGACATTTTTCCAAAGAAGACATAGAGATGGTTGACAGGCACATGAAAAGATGTTCAACATCATTAATTATCAGGGAAATGCAAATCAAAGCCATAATGAGATTATCATCTCATTCTTGTTAAAATGGCTTTTGTCAAAGAGATAAGAAGTAACATCTGTTGGAGAGGATGTGAAGAAAAGGGAACGCTCATACCCTGTTGGTGGTAATGTAAATTGGTAAAGCCACTGTGGAAACCTATATGGATATTCCTCAAAAAACTGAAAACAGAACTAACGAAATTCAGCAATTCCACTTCTGAGTATTTATTCAGAAAACAAAAACACCAATTCAAAAAGAAATATGCAACCCTGTTCACTGCAGCATAATTTATGATTACCAAACTTATGGAAACAATCTAAGTGTCAATCAATGGATGAATTGATCAAAAGATGTGATATATAGATATAGATATATAGAGATAGATATGATGGAATACCACTCAGCTATAAAAAAGAAAATCAGTATTTGTGACAACATGGATGAACCTTTAGGGTATTATGCTAAGTGAAATAAGTCAGATAGTGAAAGACAAATACCATATAATTTCATTTATATATGAAATCTAAAAACCAAACAAACAAAAGGAAACATAATCAAAGTTATATAGAATATATTGGTTATCAGAAGGGAAAGAAATTGAGAGGGTAGGCAAATGGGTGATAGGTCTCAATTGTACAGTGATGGATGGTAACTAGACCTATGGTAGTAATTGCTTTGTAGTGTACAAACTGAATTATAATATACAGCTGAAACTCATTTAATGCATACTAATTTTTACCTCAATTAAAAAAAAATCAATGAAGAACAACACCATTAGAGAAAAAATGGAAGCCTAAGTCTAGAGATTCTTTGAGAGTACAACTCCCTCTATCACATGGGGAAGTACTATATATTTTTTCTTCACAAGTATAAATTATGTGTTATAATTAGATTCCCTAAAGAAATTGCAGGTTAGAGAAGCAAGAGAGCAGATATAAAGTTTATTAAGGAGGAAAGGTATTGGAGGAGAGGACCCAGAGTCAAGGAGCAATGTTTGAGAACCATTAAGTACCTAGAGCCAGGGAGAGCCAGCTGTAGTAGTAAAAGTTCAACTTTCAACACTTGGGACAAGGAACAGAAGGTGAGGAAAAAGAAGAAAAACAGAAAAACAATTGAAGAGCAAAGGGTGGAAGAGGAAGGAGGAGAAAAAATTTGTTTAAAAATACTGACATAGGGAGGAGGGAGGAGTCAAGATGGCAGAGGAGTAGCAGGCTGAGACTACATCAGGTAGCAGGAGATCAGCTAGATAGCTTATCTAAATATTGCAAACACCTAAAAATCCAACGGGAGATTGAAGAGAAGAAGAACAGCAATTCTAGAAACGGAAAATCAACCACTTTCTGAAAGGTAGGACTGGTGGAGAAGTGAATCCAAAGCAATGGGAAGATAGACTGCGGGGGGAGGGGCTGGCTCCTGGCAAGTGGTGGAGCAATGGAGCACTAAATCAGGACTTTTAAAAGTCTGTTCCACTGAGGTACATAGCTCCAGAGGCTAAACCTGGGTGAAGCCCATGTGGGGTCAGTGTGGCCCCAGGTCCCGCAGGGTCACAGAAGGACCGGGAGTGTCTGAGTGTCACAGAGTTTGCAGGTATTAGAACAGGGAAGCCAGCAACAGAGACAGAGCTGAGGAGTGAGCTCTCAGCTCAGGGCTACCTTGAAACGGTCGCAGGCTGGGTGAGCTGGGAGCACGGCCAGAGGCCAGAGACGGGAGTGATTGGGTGCTATTCTCTGAGGGTGCACTGAGGAGTGGGGCCCTGAGCTGACAGCTCCTCCAGGCTGGAGACTGGGAGGCTGAAATTTTCATTCCTATCCTCTGGAACTCTACTGAAAGCATTCAGGGAACAAAAGCTCCCGAAAGCAAGCCCAAGTGGATTACTCAGCCCAGCCCCTGGTAAGGGTGGTGCAATTCCACCTGGGGCAAAGACACTTGAAAATCACTACAACAGTAAACCCCCCCCCCCCCCCGCCCCAGAAGATCAACAAGAAATCCAGCCAGGACCAAGTTAACTTACCAAGGAGTGCAGGTTCACTACCAAGGAGAGCAGAGGAATTCCAGAGGAGGAGAAAGCAAAGCACGGAACTCATGGCTTTCTCCCCATGATTCTTTAGTCTTGCAGTTAATTTAAATTTTTTTAATGTTTTGAATTGAAAATTCAAAAAATTCTTCTGCTGCTGCTGAATTTTTTTTAACTTTTACCCTTTTCTTTTTTAACTAGTTTATCTAATATATATATTTTTTTCTTTTTTATATTTTTCTTTATTTGTTTTCTTTTTTTAATTGTTTCTTTTTTTCTGAACCTCTTTTTATCCCCTTTCTTCCCCCCACAATTTGGGGTCTCTTCTGATTTGGTTAAAGTGTATCTTCCTGGGGTCTTTGCCACCCTTTTAGTATTTTATTGCTCCTTCATATACTCTTATCTGGACAAATGATAAGGCAGAAAAATTCACCACAAAAAAAAGAACAATAGGCAGTACCAAAGGCTAAGGACCTCATCAATACAGACATTGGTAATATGTCAGATCTAGAGTTCAGAATGATACATCTCAAGGTTCTAGACAGGCCCAAAAAAAGGCATGGAAGATATTAGAGAAACCCACTTGGGAGATATAAAAGCCCTCTCTGGAGAAATAAAAGAACTAAAGTCTAACCAAGTTGAAATTAAAAAAGCTATTAATGAGGTGCAATAAAAAATGGAGACTATTACTGCTAGGATAAATGAGGCAGAAGAAAGAATTAGTGATATAGAAGACCAAATGACAGAGAGTGAAGAAGCTGAGCAAAGAGGGACAAACAACTACGGACCAGGAGGGGAGAATTCGAGAGATAAGTGATACCATAAGACAAAACAACATTAGAATAATTGGGATTCAAGAAGAAGATGAAAGACAGAGGGAGCAGAAGGTGTATTGAAGAGAATTATTGGAGAGAATTTCCCTAACCTGGCAAAAGGAACAAGCATCAAAATCCAGGAGGTGCAGAGAAACTCCCTCAAAATCAACAAAAATAGGTCCACACTCCATCACCTAATAGTAAAATTTACAAGTCTTAGTGACAAACAGAATATCCTGAAAGCAGCCCAGGAAAAGAAGTCTATAACATACAATGGCAAAAATATTAGGTTGGCAGCAGACTTATCCACAGAGACCTGGCAGGCCAGAAAGCACTGGCATGATATATTCAGAGCACTAAACAAGAAAAATATGCAGCCAAGAATATTATATCCAGCTGGGCTATCATTGAAAATAGAAGGAGAGATTAAAAGCTTCCAGGACAAACAAAAACTGAAAGAATTTGCAAACACCAAACCAGCTCTACAGGAAATATTGAAAGGGGTCCTCTAAGCAAAGAGAGAGCCTAAAAGTAGTAGATCAGAAAGGAACAGAGACAATATACAGTAACAGTCACCTTACAAGCAATACAATGGCACTAAATTCATATCTCTCAATAATTACCCTGAATGTTAATGGACTAAATGCCCCAATCAAAAGACACAGGGAATCAGAATGGATAAAAACCAAAACCCATCAATATGTTGCCTATAAGAAACTCATTTTAAACCCAAAGAAACCTCCAGATTTAAAGTGAGAGGGTGGAAAAGAATTTACCATGCTAATGGACATCAGAAGAAAGCAGGGGTAGCAATCCTTATATCAGATCAAATAGACTTTAAGCCAAAGACTATAATAAGAGATGAGGAAGGACACTATATCATACTCAAAGGGTCTGTCCAATAAGAAGATCTAACAATTTTAAATATCTATGCCCCTAACATGGGAGCAGCCAGTTATATAAACCAATTAATAACAAAATCAAAAAAACACATCAACAATAATACAATAATAGTAGGGGACTTTAACACTCCCCTCACTGAAATGGACAGATCATCCAAGCAAAAGATCAACAAGGAAATAAAGGCCTTAAATGACACACTGGACCAGATGGACATCACAGATATATTCAGAACATTTCATCCCAAAGCTACAGAATACACATTCTTCTCTAGTGCACATGGAACATTCTCCAGAATAGATCACACCCTGGGTCCTAAATAGGTCTCAACTGGTATCAAAAGATGGAATCATTCCCTACATATTTTCAGACCACAATGCTCTGAAGCTAGAACTCAATCACAAGAAGAAATTTGGAAAGAACCCAAATACATGGAGACTAAACATCATCCTTCTAAAAAATGAATGGGTCAACCAGGAAATTAAAGAAGAATTGCAAAAATTCATGGAAACAAATGGTAATGAAAACACAACGGTTCAAAATCTGTGGGACACAACAAAGGCGGTCCTGAGAGGAAAATATATAGTGGTACAAGCCTTTCTCAAGAAACAAGAAAGGTCTCAAGTACACAACCTAACCCTAAACCTAAAGGAGCTGGAGAAAGAACAAGAAAGAAACCCTAACCCAGCAGGAGAAGAGAAATCATAAAGATCAGAGCAGAAATCAATGAAATAAAAACTAAAAAACAATAGAACAAATCAACAAAACTAGGAGTTGGTTCTTTGAAAGAATTAATAAGATTGATAAACCCCTGGCCAGACTTATCAAAAAGAAAAGAGAAAGGACCCAAATAAATAAAATCATGAATGAAAGAGGAGAGATCACAACTAACACCAAAGAAATACAGACAATTATAAGAACATACTATGAGCAACTCTATGCCAACAAATTTGACAATCCAGAAGAAATGGATGCATTCCTAGAGACATAGAAACTACCAAAACTGAACCAAGAAGAAATAGAAAACCTGAACAGACCTATAACCAGTAAGGAAATTGAAACAGTCATCAAAATTCTCCAAATAAACAAAAGCCCAGGGCCAGACAGCTTCCCAGGGGAATTCTACCAAATATTTAAATAAGAACTAATTCCTATTCTCCTGAAACAGTTCCAAAAAATAGAAATGGAAGGAAAACTTCCAAACTCATTTTATGAGGCCAGCATCACCTTGATCCCAAAACCAGAAAAGGATCCCATCAAAAAAGAGAACTATAGACCAATATCCTTATGAACACAGATGTGAAAATTCTCACCAAAATACTAGCCAAGAGCATCCAATAGTACATTAAAAGGATTATTCACCACGACCAAGTGGGATTTATTCCAGGGCTGCAAGGTTGGTTCAACATCCACAAATCAATCAATGTGATACAACTCATTAATAAAAGAAAGAACAGGGGCGCTTGGGTGGCTCAGTGGGTAAAGCCACTGACTTCGGCTCAGGTCATGATCTCAGGGTCCTGGGATCGAGTCCCGCGTCGGGCTCTCTGCTCAGCAGGAAGCCTGCTTCCCTTCCTCTCTCTCTCTCTGCCTGCTTGTGATCTCTCTCTCTCTCTGTCAAATAAATAAATAAATAAAAATCTTAAAAAAAAAAAAAAAAAAAGAAAGAACAAGTACCATATTATACTCTCAATAGATGCTGAAAAAGCATCTGACAAAGTACAGCATCCCTTCCTGATCAAAACTCTTCAAAGTGTAGGGATAGAGGGCACATTCCTCAATATCATCAAAGCCATCTATGAAAAACCCACTGTAAATATCATTCTCAATGGAGAAAAACTGAAAGCTTTTCTGCTAAGGTCAGGAACGTCCATTATCACTACTGCTATTCAACATAGTACGAGAAGTCCTAGCTTCAGCAATTAGAAAACAAAAGGAAATTAAAGGCATCCAAATTGGCCAAGAAGAAGTCAAACTATCACTCTTTGCAGATGATATGATACTATATGTGGAAAACCCAAAAGACTCCACTCCAAAACTGCTAGAACTTGTATAGAAATTCAGTAAAGTGTCAGGATATAAAATCAATGCACAGAAATCAGTTGCATTTCTCTACACCAACAAGACAGAAGAAAGAGAAATTAAAAAGTCAATCCCATTTACAATTGCACCCAAACTATATGATACCTAGGAATAAACCTAACCAAAGAGGCTAAGAATCTATACTCAGAAAACTATAAAGTACTCATAATAGAAATTGAGGAAGACACAAAGAAATGGAAAAATATTCCGTGCTCCTGGATTGGAAGAACAAATATTGTGAAAATGTCTATGCTACCTAAAGCAATCTACATATTTAATGCAATTCCTATCAAAATACCATGCATTTTTTCAAAGAAATGGAATAAATAATCCTAAAATTAATATGGAACCAGAAAAGACCTAAAATATCCAAAGGGATATTGAAAAAGAAAGCCAAAGTTGGTGGCATCACAATTCCGGACTTCAAGCTCTATTACAAAGCTGTCATCATCAAGACAGCATGGTACTGGCACAAAAACAGACACATAGATCAATGGAACAGAATAGAGAGCCCAGAAATAGACCCTCAACTCTATGGTCAACTAATCTTTGACAAAGCAGGAAAGAATGTCCAATGGAAAAAAGACAGCCTCTTTAATAAATGGTGCTGTGAAAATTGGACAGCCACATGCAGAGAAATTAAATTGGACCATTTCCTTACACAACACACGAAAATAGACTCAAAATGGATGAAGGATCTCAATGTGAGAAAGAAATCCATCAAAATCCTTGAGGAGAACACAGGCAGCAACCTCTTCGACCTCAGCCACAGCAACTTCTTCCTAGGAACATCGCCAAAGGCAAGGGAAGCAAGGGCAAAAATGAACTATTGGGATTTCATCAAAATCAAAAGCTTTTGTACAGCAAAGGAAACAGTTAACAAAACCAAAAGACAACTGACAGAATGGGAGAAGATATTTGCAAATGACATATCAGATAAAGGGCTAGTGTCCAAAATCTATAAAGAACTTAGCAAACTCAGCATCCAAGGAACAAATAATCCAATCAGGAAATGGGCAGAAGACATGAACAGACATTTCTGCAAAGAAGACCTCCAGATGGCCAACAGACACATGAAAAAGTTCTCCACATCACTTGGCATCAGGGAAATACAAATCAAAACCACAATGAGATACCACCTCACAACAGTCAGAATGGCTAAAATTAACAAGTCAGGAAATGACAGATGCTGTTGAGGATGCAGAGAAAGGGGAACCCTCCTACACTGTTGGTGGGAATGCAAGCTGGTGGAACCACTCTGGAAAACAGCATGGAGGTTCCTCAAAAAAGTTGAAAATAGAACTACCCTATGACCCAGTAATTGCACTACTGGATATTTACCCTAAAGATACAAACATAGTGATCTGAAGGGGCACGTGCACCCAAATGTTTATAGCAGCAATGTCCACAATAACCAAACTATGGAAAGAACCTAGATGTCCATCAACAGATGAATGGATCAAGAAGATGTGGTATATATACACAATGGAATACTATGCAGCCATCAAAAGAAATGAAATCTTGCCATTTATGATGAAGTGGATGGAACTAGAGGGTATTATGCTTAGCGAAATAAGTCAATCGGAGAAAGACAACTATCATATGATCTCTCTGATATGAGGAAGTGGAGATGCAACATGGGGGGTTAAGGTGGTAGGAAAAGAATAAATGAAACAAGATGGAATTGGGAGGGAGAAAAACCGTAAGTGACTCTTAATCTCTCAAAAGAAACTGAGGGTTGCTGGGGGGAGGGGGGTTAGGAAAGGGGGTGGGGTTGTGGACATTGGGGAGGGTGTGTGCTATGGTGAGTGCTGTGAAGTGTGTAAACCTGGTTATTCACAGACTTGTACCCCCAAGGATAAAAATACATTACATGTGTAGTAAAAAAAAAAAAAATTTAAAAATTAAAAAAAAAGAATACAGAAAATAAAAAATATATAGTTAATACAAAAAAATACGGACATAAGAAATGCTATTCCTTTCAAGGAAATTAAAAGTATAATCCAAGTCAGCTAAATGATAGGTAGTTGGATTTCACTTTGAACATCACTATTTTGGGGCCAGAATCATACCGGCTCTTCTCAACAACCTATAATCATGAAAAAATATTTTTAAAAGTAAAAAGAAAATAAATAAAATATTTAGTTTCTATATGCACAATAAAGTATAAAGTCACATTGGTTTGTAGCCCATCTGTATTAATAACACTGTAATGTAATATTCACAATATTTTGTGCTTTCAGAGTGTGCAAAATCTAAAAGACTTTACTTTCAATATTTAAATTTTCTCAATTTGAGAATATTGAACAATACTGTTAAATACTTTTAGTTTCTTTTGAACCATGCAAATAGACACCAAATTACCAAATTAAGGAATTTGATTCACAAACTCGTATTTTAATATAAAGCAGGCATTAGTAAATGGTGACCCCAGAGCCAAATATAATTCACTGCTTACTTTGGTAAATAATGTTTTATTATAACATAGCCATGCTCATTAGTTTCCACGTTGTTTATGGCTGCTTTCACACAGTAAGAGCAAAGTTGAGCAGTTTCAGCAGAGATCATATGGCCCAGCAAGCCCGAAAATACTTATAATCTGGCTCTCTATAGAAAAGTTTTGCCAATACCTGCCATTAAAGAATTAACTATTTTATAAGAAATACTATGGCAGAATCCAGTATCAATACAGAGGTTGTGAACTCCTATAAGACCAAGACTATCCCTTTAAATTATATCCAGGAGTTGGGAAAAGCTGACCAGTCAATGGAATGCTGTAACTAACAGATGAAATGCTATTAGAGCTGTGCAAACTGAGTGTACTGATGGTTCATATTATCTAAACTTAAGCTGAAGTTTCCAGGGGGTGCTCAATCAGTTGGGCATCTACCTTCAACTCAGGTCATGATCTCAGGGTCCTAGAATCAAATCCCACATCAGGCTGTGGGATCCCTGCTCCACAGGAACCTGTGTCTTCCTCTGCCTCTCTCTCATGAATAAATAAATAAAATCTTAAAATAATTAAAATAAACCCAAGTTGACCAAAAAAACTTAGAGATACATGTAATTTCCCTCTTTATATTTTTGCATTGAAAAAATATTTATGAGGAACCTAGTTATTCTGCCCACTTTTAAAAATCTTGAATTTAATAGTAGACAAGATATAGTTCTTATACCAAGGGGTTTAAGAATCTGTACTCTAATCACGTACACCATTCCCTGCAGTTCTATGGTCACTGGCTCAATTTAGGTTCTCTCCATTTCTCTCTTAGATTGCTACTCTAAGTTTCTAAGTAATTTCTTGATTTCTAGTTCCCCCCCATGCATACAGTTAGGCTTTTAAAACACAGACTTAATCCATACAGCTGCCTTGCTGAAAAGGCAAAATCTCCAACTTACCTCCTACCATCCCCCCATGATTCTTTGACACTTGCCAGAATTGTTTATTTTCTGTTCTTTAACCCCCATGTGTTTTTTTGTTTGCTTGTTTTGTTTTATCCTGATGCACTCAATTTGTTTTTGTTAAAGATATTCTCAGCCTTCTAAACTCACAAAACTTAAATTTCAGAGCCTTTTTTCCACTTTTTTCACTAGCGTATTCAATCAGTTATTATTACCAGACTTTCCCTAATATGTGTTTCCTTCTCCGCATTTTAACCTTTCCTCTTCCAACATAGTTTTATTTCATCACCTTTGAATGACCTCTGTGGCCATGTAACTGGTCCTCTGTGGGGTACTGCTTAGAACATACCACTCTTTCTAAGAGACTACTCTATCTTCCAGCCTCTATGACTGCTTTTCTTTTGCATAAACATTATGCACATGCTTAAATCAATTTCTCATTGTTCTCTGAATATCTAGAGCTTGTCCTTTTCCACTTTCACTTGGTACACTTCTCCCACAGAATTTTATCATCAATGTCTTAACCTTTCTTTATGAATCAACTTAAGTCATTTTTCTTCCACAGAACAGTTTCTAATGAAGGTAGCAAATGCTGATCTCTTCCATCACTTAATATTATTTTAATTATTGGCTAAACAAGGCATTTAGCAATTGATTGTTTACTGTCCTGTTTTCTAATTATCCATGACTTGTATTCATATGCTTTATGTCTGTATATACTGATAAATCAAAGATTGACATTTTCTATTATTTTTTTCTGGAAAAGGCCAGATAGTAAATATTTTCACCTTTGCAAGCCTTATGCCCTTCAGAGTAACTATTCTACTTTTCTGTTGTAGCACAAAGTCAACGAAAACAATATGTGAATCAAAACGTTTGGCTATGTTCAGATAAAACTTTAGTTATGAAGGAGGCAGGAAGCTGAACTTAGTCTAAGGGCCTTAATTTGTCAATATCTGAGTTTGAATATCAGTGTCATGTTGGCAGGAACTATGACTAAGTACACAACATATTTTTTCATAAAATTTCTCTGGTATCTATTACTGTGTTAGACTTAAAGACATTTGGATTCATATGCATGCTCATTAAAGTTTGTGGGATATGTTCTAAAGAATTAGGAATCTAAATATTTGAAAAGGGAGTTAATCTTCTAAGGCACATCATAGCTGTAGGTAAAGAGACGAAATAATGTATAATTACAATATTTTATAGGAGAACCAAATGTTAATTATGCAACCACATGAGACTGATATGTGTTCTGTGAAGAAAACAATATCATTAAAGATAATTTCATATTTTATGCAAACCATGTTTAATTGTAGTACATTTCTCACCAGCAAAAATAAATCTTTTAAACCCAAACAATTATTTTATCCATTAAATTCAAATAAAATGTATGCAAATATGGATGCAATATAAAATATGTATCATATTTATTTACATAATAAAATTCTGCTATAATGAGAATACCAGGATCCAGTTTATTAGATAAGTGGAAGATTTTTCTTTCCCTCATGTCATTTTTTATAGTAACTAATATTCATCCTGTTAATAAACTTTATTGGTACAAAATAATTACTAATATAATAAAATATCTATATTATACTTTTTCTTTTAGAAAATAATTTAGCATTTTTAAAGAAATGCATTTTCAGAAGGATCTTACAATTAAACACTAATCCCCAATTCTATTTTACTTTTGACAAATGCCTTCAAATTATAATTTTAACATTCGATGTTCAAGAACTAGAATGAATTTCTTATTCAAAACACACACATATAATAAAATACATGCAAGTGAAAGACGTTCTGATTGCTTTAGTTTCACCAAATCCTAGCAATATTAGAAGGCACTTCCATCAAATTATAACATATTTAATGGATTAATTTTATACTATACTCTATTTTTATGGAGTAGAAAATAAAACGTCTAAAAAATCTTATCTGATTTTCCATAAAATATCTGTATTTCAATGAGAAAAATTCTAAAAGCCTCAAATACTTTTTCCATTTATTTGTGCACAGTTCTTTGTAAAAGGATAAAAACAAACATGGAATATTATGTTACATTTAGTGCTTAAAACACCAATGAACTTTCAGTTATTCTAAAAAAGTGACTTTAGGTGTTTTTCTAGTCTCTTAATTTGCTTGCTATTTATATACTTGTATGATTTGAATGAATAAACATCAAAGTTTTTATCTTTATGATAAATTTATAATCACAAAAAGGCTTTCTTATTTAAAACAGTGGATCTCCACCTCCCATCCCTCCAGGAGACTTTTGGGAATGTATGGACACATTTTTGGTTGACAGGAGATAGTACTGGCATACTAGTAGTCAAGGATCCCAATAAACTTCCTGCAATGCAAAGGAAAGGCCTTCCCCTCCTCCCAGCTAGGAATTATCTGGTGGAAAATGTGAACAATGTAGAGGCTGAAAAATCCTGACCTTGGAGTAGAACCATGGATTCAGCATTTAGTAGATTTGAATGAATGCAGGGCTTTAAATCACTTAGGTTTGCATGACTTAGGCAAGTACATCAAATAGCATACAAAAGAAGAAGGAATTTTGATGATTCCTTTTTTACTAATCTTTTCTACTGCTCCAAGGTAGATTGCATATTTTAAAAATAGCAATTTATAATGCAGCTAAACTTACTGCCTGCATATAAATTCTTTTACAGGTTAGCTGTTTGATATTTCTATCATATTTTGCCAAAGAAATAATGATAAAAATGGCAATTAAGTTTTTCAGATGAACCAACAAAACCCATTAATTTATACTATGGTTTTAAGAGAACATAGGATTTATTAAGAAACTAAATTGGGTGCTAGTTTAGTTTATATAACTGGTACTGGGAGCAGAGGACTATGTGTTATAGGAAAAAAAAAAAAAAAACATAAGAGGATTAAGTGAGTCCCATTCTATCTTTTTATATTAATAGTTGGAAATAGGAGCAACATGTCTTTGGCATGTTTCAACTCTCATTTTCTTCCTCATTGTTAATTTCCCCCTCTCTTCTACTGAGGTCTCAGTACTGCATAAAGTTCTAAGCACCTCATTATAGAGGCCTCACAGGATTACTCAAATCATAAAAATTCCTCCTTGCTTTGATATCAACTGCCTTTCACTTCACCTCAGTCAGAATCTTCATCTCTTCAAAGTTGCTGGTATCAACTACAAGTAAAGGTGAAAACATTTTGATTTAACTATTTCACAGCAGCTTGCCATTCTTAGAAATACTAGCATTTAAAAATAGAATTCATGTAAAATAAAATAAATCCCCTTTTGATAGTACATAAATATTTGAAATAAAGAGCTACTAAATAGTCAGGGGATGGGGTGCCTGGGTGGCTCAGTTGTTAAGCATCTCTTAATTTTGGCACAGGTCATGATCTCATGGTCATGAGGTCGAGCTCCACCTGGAGCTCCATACTGGGCATGGAACCTCCTTAAGATTCTCTCTCTCTGCCCACCCCCCACCTCTCAAAAAGCAAAGCAAAGCAAAGCAAACCAAATCAAATCAAACAGGGAAACAATATTTTTTTAACACTGTTAATAAGATATAGGATGGGGAACACACATACATTATATACAGACACAGATATATGTATATATATCTCTACATACATATACATATATGTAAATATGTAAACATATGGACATAGAGAGAAATTTAGTCTTTATGACAGGTAGTTAGATCTTGATAAAGTAAGCTGCGGAATTAGATGATTTAAGTAATTTGCAAATATTTGAGATTCAGCTCCACCACATTGAAACATGGTATCAAGAGTAATTCTTTTTTTTTTTTCTTAAACCTTCTTAGTAATTTGATAAATATTGCCTATGATTAAGTATATTTATAAGTCTAAATAAAATCCTTCAAGATTTATAAGTGACTTTGTCCTCTAAAGGAGCAATGATATTACTAATATTCTTAGAATCTGGAATTTTTTTTTTCAAAATACTAATTTTCTTATAAATGTTGCCAATAAAAGTTTCATTTTCCATAGAAATATTTTCCTGAAACAATTGTAGTAGGTACTTATATCATTTCAATGTTAAAACTACTCTTTGTGGAATAGCCCTTAATTCTCCTTATACTGTCATAACATAATAGGCAAGTGAGATAAAAATTGATGGAAAGAATAAAGATTCTAAAATGGAATAATTTATTTTTATCACAATATGCTAGAAAATGTGCTAAGTGCTTTGTAAGCATTATATCCTTTATTCTTCTTACCAGTTTTGTTTATAAAAATAAATTACCTCCATTTTATAGAAGAGTAAACTTAATTTCAAGAGGACTTAAATCACAGAACTATTAAGAGGGAAATAGGTTTCAGATTCTGGAGTATGAGCCTCTACCCATTATACATACTACACCTCTAAATGAACCAATTCCCTTAGACTCATTCATTCTTGTAATGATTCATGGATGCTTTACAAAGCAGGGATGTGGGATGGATACTGCCTTGGAGTATATATATTTTTTAATCTAATTAATCTAATCCTTGTTGTAACTGTGAATAAAACCCTCATGCCTCATTCATTTTGTCTCTGGGTTTTGATTTTGCTGAGGGATATTGTCATTAATGTGTTATATAAAATTGTTTGCACATTTGGCAGTCACTGGGTTTCAAGAAGAAAATTGAAAGGGGAGATTGAGTCAGTAGCCTGTCTTTGAAAGTGAAATAAAATGGTTCCTGGAAAATCGCACTATTTATATGAATAAATATATATTAGGTCCCCATTGAACTGAATTATTTTCAGAAAAAGAAGTTTCTTCAAAAAGGGAAAACATCTTGTAATTGGTGAAAGTCTAATAGATAAAGTATTTGCAACACTCTATATTTAAAGTGACAGGGGCACCTGGGTGGCTCAGTGGGTTAAGGCCGCTGCCTTCGGCTCAGGTCATGATCCCAGATCGAGTCCCGCATCGGGCTCTCTGCTCAGCGGGGAGCCCGCTTCCTCCTCTCTCTCTGCCTGCCTCTCTGCCTACTTGTGATCTCTGTCTGTCAAATAAATGAATAAAAATCTTAAAGTGACAATCATATTCTTGAATTATTTCAGGAGCAGATTCCAATCACAACAGCTAAAGAAATATAGAAGAAAACTGAGAACAACAACAACAACAACAACATCAGAGTGATGAAATCTTTCTGGATTCATGGAAAAACTGAACTCCACTTGGTATTAAATCACAACTGAAGCTGGGATTAAGAAAACATCTTTGAACTGAGGGAGGACACAGAGGAATGCCAACCTTCGGGACAGGAGAAGGTCTGCAACAAAAGAAGGAAGTTGTACTTTCTCCGTGTTTACAAACAACTCCTCTTATAAACAGAAGAGAGGAATACTGATGGGTGAAACAAAGAAACTAAGGAAATTTTGTCTGTGTCTGTCTGTCCATCTATCTTTCTATAATTTACTTAATAACATTTACATAGTGCTTAGTATTTGTCAGCTATCTTCTAAGTGCTTTAAAAGGAAACTAACCTGTTTAATCTTTCACAACAATTCCATTTTACAGACAAAAAAACAGGATAAATAATGGTTGTGTAGTCAGGATAGGACAAAATTAAAATGTGAACTCGAACAGTCTGGCTCTAGACTCTTCCTTCTGGTTATGACATTGCATAAGCTAAGTATCTTGCTTGTATTTGCATCGTGTTACCTAACAACATTGTTCTTTTATTTAATAAATTATATTATTTTAGTGAAAAGACTTTAAAATTAATAATAATACTCAACCTCAGACAAACTTATGATCACTAGGACATATACAAACAACTCCATGTAAATTGTCCTAAATAAAATTATAGCAGACCATCCTCCAAGTTGCCAAATCCAATGAATATACTTATGTCTTTGTCTTTCTTGCCTTCTCCCGGAGAATTAACTCTGTTGACCACTGTCATCTTGACACCTTTCTTAGTTTTTTGTTTGTTTCATTTTTGCTTTTGTTTGTTTATTCATCTGACTGTGCTCTCTTTGGTTCTGAAATTTCTTGGTCATCTCCTCAGCATTCTACCTTCCCTTCCGCTTTAGTGTTCATTTTCTTGAAAGTTCTATCTTTGCCCTCTTCTCATTTTCTGTAACATTCTTGGGAAATCTCACCTATCATCTTGCCTTCAACTTAAAATTGAATGACTACCAAAGCTCTACTTCTAGTTCAAACTCTCCTTGCCTTTGAAGCCCTGAATATTCAATCATATCCCAGCAGTACCTCAAATTGAATATATCAAAAGTCTATTTCTTATTTATCCTTTAAACCAGGTACCAGTAGACCTTGGCCTACAGGTTAATACTGTAGCTTAGAAAACAAATAAAGAATAATATTCCGGGGTGCCTGGGTGGTGCAGTCAGTTATGCCTCTGGTTCTTCGTTTCAGCTCAGGTCATGGTCTTGGGGTCCTGGGAAAGAGACCATGTCAGGCTTGTGCTCAGTGTGGAGTCTGCTTAAGATCCTTTCTTACCTCTCCCTTTATCCCTCCCTGGCTTATGCATGCTCTCTCTCTCAAATAAATAAATAAATAATTTTTTTTTAAAAGGAGTAATATCCATAACACATGAAAAGTATATGAAATACTAATTTCTATTTTGTCCTATTCTGATGGCGTACCATTATCTATCCTAGCTTTTCATCTGTAAATGAAATCACTGCAAAGATTAAACACTTTAGTTTCTTTTTAAAGCACTTAGAAGATACCCAACAAATACTCAGCACTATAAAAATGTTGTTAAACAAATAATAGACACACACACAATTTCTGACCATAAATTAAATTTTATTGGAACAAAAGTACAATAGTTCATTTTCTATGTGATTACTTTCACACAGCAGCTGAGTTGAATAGTTGCAACAGAGACCATATGGCCTAAAAAGCCTAAAACACTTACTGTCAGGCCTTTCACAGACAAAGTTTGTTGATCCCTGCCTTAAACCAATCCTGTGGACTCTATGTCATATTTTGATCATGAAGCCAATTACAGAAACTAGAAACACAAAGCCATCTCAAATTCTTCCTTTTCTTCCCAATCTCCCCTACTCTACAACTGCTATCACTGTTTTTCTTTTTTTTTAATTAATTTTGTTTCTAAGTGTTATCTCATTCATACCATTCTCTCTGCTTTTATGACAGGCTCCCAGATTTTGGCATTAGCTACCTCCTGATCTACAGCTAGTCTCCTTACCATTCTCCTACCTACAGTGCTGTCCTTCCGCAGTCCATCACTTGCACAAATGGAGTCAAGTTTCTAGCACCCAAACCTGCTATTTTCACTCCTTTGACCAAATATTTAAAACTTATTTATTTAAAACTTATTTATTCCTTTACTTAGACTATAGTTCTTTAGACAACATCAGCATCCTCTGGGAACTTACTAAGAATGCAAAATCCCAAGCTACACCCCAGACCTATTGAATTAAAAGCTCTTGAGTGCAGCCCAGAAATCTGTATTTTAGTGATCCCTGCAGATAATTCAGATGCACATTCAAGTGTGAAATCACTAGACGCACCCACCCTAGGGGACAAAAATTAAAATTCCTTGAAAGAACCATTTAAATTCCACCATGGTCTGAGTCCTGCCCAATCTGTTTCCCATTTATTCCCTCCTTACCTCTAGCTGCTTCAACCATCAGATGAGTAATCAAGGACCCAGAAGTTAATTATTTTGCCTCAGTTGACAAGCCTAGTGAGTGACAGAGGATGGATTGAACTAGACTAACCAAGGGTCTTTTCAGGACCTCATTCTACACCTTTTAAAATGTATTTACTACCTTTTACATTCAAAATCCATCCATAATAACAGTTATTTTACTGACCTTCATTGTTAAGTTGTTCCCTTTCTCGACTATAAACTCCAAGGAGGTAAGAATTAGTCTATCCCTTGTAAATAATCAACAAAACTTGACTCTATACTGCCATCTGGTGACATGAAATAATAATTCCAAGGAGAATCTCAAACATGAACTTCATGACTTCTTCCTATAGAGCTTAAAGGTTAAGGAGATTGAAAAACAATCTGAGGGGTTTGAAGTGGCGGGGGGGTGGGAGGTTGGGGTACCAGGTGGTGGGTATTATAGAGGGCACAGCTTGCATGGAGCACTGGGTGTGGTGAAAAAATTAATGAATACTGTTTTTCTGAAAATAAATAAATTGGAAAAAAAAAAAAAAGGTTAAGGAGAGTTCTGAGGTCAGTTTCCTCAAAGTCAGATAACTAAACAAGCATCCTCTGGCTATTAGACCTTGAGGAAATTACTTAGTGTTTGACTTCCTTAGATTCCTTATCTATAAACTATGTTGCTAAAACCTTCCTCATAGAATTGCAATGAAAATTAGCAAGCGCCAGATGCTATTATAATTATTAATATTATTATAAAGGACTTAACTATGTAGTTGACATAAATAAATAAGTGACATTCCCTTACTCAAATATTTTATAATGTAGTTGGGTAAATAAAACAGTGTTAGGAAAATATTAATCATACAAGCTCTAAGTGCTAAGGGAATTCCTATGGTGTTAAGCGTGAACATGAAGGAAGTGAAATCTGAATTGTGTACAGGTTTATAACTGGTATGTGACTTTGAAGAGAGAAAGCCTCAGAGGGAGAATTTTTTTCCTGAAAATCTTTGCACAATATGAAAGTAATACCTGTAAAACACTAATAAAAACACAATATAAGTGCATACTTTCCTTATTATCATGAAGTCAGGATGATGATATAATTTTAATTTAATGCTTAATCATATAAGCCCAGATCTCAATATCTGAACAAAATTAACACATTTCTCAAAAATGGTTTATTATAAATTTTGTTGTTGTTGCTGTTTTTGTAATGCACTCAGAATTTATTCAATTAATAACTGTGTTTTACTGATAAAGATATATTTAAATTAGATGGCTTCATAAATGTTAATTATTCATTTTCACCTTAAAGAGAAATCTATAATTTTGGTGTTCTTGTTTATTATGAATGTAACAAATACACTTATTTATACATCTTCTCTCTATGCTAAGGAAACAACATCCTCTCATGTGTTCATTCAGTAGGTGGATGTAAGTATCAACTACATGCTATAAATTGCCAGTACATGCCAGATTATATGATAGAGAATTTAGGTTAATGAGTCCAGTTATCAATCCAGTCAGTGGAATAGGATGAATATATATAAATCTTCCAAAAGCATAAGGAGATAAAATGTGATTATCTTATTCTAATTTCCCAATACATTACATTCAAATTTTTGCCCTCAATCCCTACTGTAGCTGTCAACATAAAACCACTACTTTGTATCTCTACTTTATGCTAAACTTTCTTGTTTTGCTTTTTTGGCACAGGAGAGGTCATATGCACCCCCCATTTTCATTGCAGCACTGTTTATAATAGCAAAGACATGGAAGCAATCTAAGAATCTATCAATAGATGAATGAATAAAGAAAATTTGACGTATATATATATATATTTATACACACACACATATATATACACACACAAATACACACACATATAAAATTCGGTGTATGTATGTGTGTATATATATATGTATATGTATAATATTTAATCATAAAAAGGAAGGAAATCTTGTCATTTGCAACAACATGTATGGGTATTGAGGGCATTACACTAAGAGAAATAAGTCAAACAAAGAAATACAAATGCCATATGATCTCACTTATATGTGGAATCTTCAAAACAAAACAAACAACAACAACAAAACACTGAAGTTACAGATACAGAGAACAAATTTCTGGTTGCTAGAGGGAAGAGGTGGGGTTTGGTTGAAATGGATGAAGGTGTCAAAAGGCACAAACTTCTAGCTATAAAATAAATAAACTATGAGAATGTATGTACAGTATGGATGATTTTAGTTTTTAACACCGTACTGCATATTTGAAAGTGGCCAAGAGAGCAGACTTTTTAAAATAAATAAATAGATAATAAGACCATACAAGAAAGAGCATAACTTAATTTTCATTAGGGTTTAGTGATACTTTCCTTCTCAGGAAGGCTTATGTTCATCTATGTGTTTCTGGCAAATAAGATCATATGACTTTCTAACAACAATAACAACAAAACCCAAGGTTATTAAATACAGATAAATATTTGTGCATAGAAACATGAATTAAAATTATTGATGATAGGATTGAAATGAACTAAAATCAAATTGCCCAATAATAGATGAATAGTTGAGGATATATTGATAGTCACATGTGCTGTGAAAATATGTAGTTACTAAGAAGAGATTTATAAGACATCAGTGATAGCAGGGGAGAATGCTAAGTGTTTTATAATTAGATACAAAATTTAAAAGATACAAAATTTAGATACAAAAATTTATTTACAAAAATATTATTTACAAATATTTAGATACAAAAAATATATAAAATTTAAAAGACACAAAATTTTAAAAAATGAAATGTGACATTAAATTCAAAGAGATGCAAAGCTTTCTTGGGGCACATGGCTGGCTTACTCAGTTAAGTGTCAGACTCTTGGTCTCAGCCTGGCTCTTGGTGTCGGGGTTGTGAGTTCAAGTCCCACATTGGTTCCATGCTGGGTGTGAAGCGTACTTAAAAAAACAAAGTTTTCTTGGGGCGCCTGGGTGGCTCAGTGGGTTAAGCCGCTGCCTTCGGCTCAGGACATGATCTCAGGGTCCTGGGATCGAGCCCCACATCGGGCTCTCTGCTCAGCGGGGAGCCTGCTTCCCCCGTCTCTCTGCCTGCCTCTGCCTACTTGCGATCTCTCTCTCTCTCTCTCTGTCAAATAAATAAATAAAAAATCTTTAAAAAAAAACAAAAAAAAAACCACAAAGTTTTCTTAATTTAGAAAACAATGAAACATGGACTGGGAGGTTGGTCATGATCATTGGGAACCTGGGTTTGCCTTTGATGAAGTATATTTTTCTGAGCCAGCTTACTTCATTCACTTCCCAGAGCTTAAGTTTCCTCATAGGAAATGAAAACAACTATCTTATTAGGTGGTTCTAATGACTAGGGGAAAAAAGTGACAATTAAATGGCATATAGTAGTTCATAAACAACGATAACTTTATTTATTATTGTGATATTCAACATCTCTGTTGAAAACTACAAGACAAAATGTCAGGATTTTTTTGCTCTGGGAGCTGGGAAAATGGATATACCTTTGAAAGTAGGTTTGATAGTCTAGTCACCTGATTATATCTGAATTCTGTCGAAAGATCAACCATATTGCTCTTCCTTAGAGCTGTGATTCAAATTTTTATTGACATTTTTCTTTTAAAAAATTGCTATGATATAGAAAAGTATAATGTTAACCCTAATATGAATAACTGAAATATGAGACAATATGTATTCAAAAGGGACCCTAAAAAAGTAATGAAACCTAAATTTCAACAAAAGGTTAGGAAAATGATATGATTTACTATTACTATTATGATTTACAATTTACTATTACTATTTTTCTAAGATTTATTTATTTATTTATTTATTGGAGAGAGAGACAGTCTCAGAGAACAGGGGAGGAACAGAGGAGGAAGGAGAAAGGAAATGTCAGACTTCTCACTAGCACAGAGCCCAGCCTGGGCTTTATCTCACGACCCCTATATCATGACCTGAGCTGAAATCAGGAGTCAGACACTTAACTGACTGAACCACCAGGAACCCCCAAAAGTATAACTCTTTAAAATTTTATTTATTTGAGCATGTAACTACATAACACTGATTATATGTGAGACACTTCCAAGAACTTTTCGTGCATTTATACGTGTTTAAAATATTTGTATTAAATGACTATTAAACTCTTTTACTAGATCCTTTGATATAGACCCTATAATTTTCTCCAGTTTTCAGATGGACAAACCAAGCCCTAAGGAAGTTAAGTAACTTGCCCCAAATTATACAACTAGTAAATCATAGGCTTGGGGTTTGAACCCAAGCAGTTGAGCTCCCAAGGCCATGCCATTAACTCTAAGCTTAGCTCTCTCATACCCTGAAAAAATAATAGATTTAAAATATCCACAACTGCTCCTTTATATTGCATATGTCTAAGCTTTGATTTGTTTCTTGTTAATTCCATGTAACAATAACATGAGGAACCAAAAGATCTAAAATTCATTTTCTTTTTTTAAAAGTTTTGCATAACTGTTCAAAAATCAACCTGGAAATATATGCATAAGGTGAATGTATGATAACTGGTGTTAAAGCATTCATTAATTCCCTACTTGGAGGATTAGATAATTTCAAAAAATTATTTCTAACCTTTATTTATTTATTTTTAAACACATATTTTAATTTTACAGCACTGAATGATAGGTATTTTTTAAAATTATTTCTTTGTGAACTTTGCATTATTATTCACCAGAACACAGGGGGCTATGATTATTTTACTTGTGTTAACGCTAAACCTTTGTCAACATTTTTACTACAATTCTACCTTGGTAATAAAACAGTCAATATATTCCTGCATCTTTTTAGACATTTTTTCCCCTGGCAGTGGAAGTGTTACTTCACTGAAGCAGATAAACAGGATGGATAATGATTGTTATATGCTCAGTGATCCTTATAATGGGGGAAAAGTAGAATGTTCTCTGATCATTCTCAAAATTGGAAACTGACTGAATTTCATGTAGGAAATAGCAAGGTCTCACCACAGGTAACATTCTCTAAAGGTATATAAAGACTAGAATATCTGCCCTGAATCCTCTATGTTAAATCAGATCCATATAGTAAAAACTTCCCTATTTTATGCAGATGGTAGGAGTCTCATATAAATCATCTTTCAAGTTAAGTAAAGATGTTCAGAAAATCTCCCCACTAAAAAATGAATTACAGGAATCTCCCATGATCTGGGGAGGAGATATCTGAAGTAGATGCCTAGAACCAGGGATATTACCAAACTCTCTATATATCATCTGTTTTCCTATGCACACATATCTATGATACATAAATATGATAAAGTCAAATTTATCAGCTAGGCACAGTAATAGATTAACAACAATAATTAATAACAAAAAAGAGCAACTGTGATACTATACTATAAATTCCACTTTATCCTTTGAATTTACATTACATACATACACTTTATCCTAATGAATTTACATTACATAAATGTAAATGTGGTATCTCTCTGTCTCAAAATATCTTATCGTATTATTCTCACCCTGGCACTTGTGATGATGTGAGGTGATAAAATGTCTATGTGATGAGATGAAGTGAGGTGAATGACATAGGCATTGTAACGTAGTGTTAGGCTTCTATTGACCTTCTAATGATAGTTCAGAAGAAGGATCTTCTGCTTCTGGACCATGGTTGACCATAGAGAGTGAAAGCATGGAGAAGGGGTCTACTGTATATTGACTGTCTTACTTCTTTTTATATATGTGAAAATGTGAGAAGAACTTGAAAGTATCATTTTCATTTCTATTCTGTCACTTTGCTATGGTTCATGTCCATGAGGACAAATCAAACAGAAAATGAAAATATTTGATCTTATTTTGAGGAGGCGAATGTTGTAATACATAAACTCGGGCCATATTTCATGGCCCAATTAATTTAAATTACTCTAAATATAAAAATTACATAAAAAGTACTAGCGTTGGCACAAAAATATGTAAGTATATATTTTTGCATTTATAAAAATTAAAACCAATCCTATGTTTGTCATCGACATACAGTGTTTATTACTAAATACTCTCTCATGCTGAAGAAAAGTTTTAGAAAAGAGCATCTTTTCTTTATTGTAGTGGTGGCCTATTGCTGGTCAGAATCATGAATTCCTGATTTATTTAAATTTAGTTAAATCCAATATATTTACTGAATGCCTATTAAGCATGAAAGTGACTAAGCTATATTTTCTCCCCTAAATGTCTTCATGTTGGACAAATTTGTAAAATGAAAAGAGCAAACAAATTATAGGTGACAGAAAAGGATTAACATGATTGCCCACATAGTACATGGTGTATAGAAACTCCCACATGACAAAGAAGGATCTCTTATGTAAGAAAATTGAAACAGAAATTGAAAGTATCTAGGAAGGAAACTAGATTCAATCAGACTCTGTCAAAGAGAAGGCACAGAAAATTTTACAGATGAGGAAATTTTGGTAGAAGTAATAGTATCAATAGAGAATGAAGATCAAATATTGAAAAAGAAAAAGGATAAAGTGGAATTTATAGACCACAGAGGTGAGCATTTTTAGTCACATCTAGGTGTAAAGAATATAACATAAATTTAAAATAAGCCTTGAAGTGAGGTCCATAAGACCAATGCATTTCTGGGAGTGGAAGATCTGTGTACTCTACACTGAAAGAGAGAGAAAAGGAGAAAATATAACCTCTAGGGAATAGTTGTCATCTGAGCATCATATGTCTCAAGTAAAAACATGCTAATAATAAG
The DNA here is from genome assembly GCF_020171115.1 of Neogale vison. Lineage (NCBI taxonomy): Eukaryota > Metazoa > Chordata > Mammalia > Carnivora > Mustelidae > Neogale > Neogale vison. The sequence continues at coordinate 90,330,227 of NC_058093.1, read as the reverse complement.
GAAGCATTATTTACATTGGAATGAGATTCTCATAGTTTATGGTACACATTGTAAAGGGGAAGTCTCCACCAAGAGGTATAAAATGATGAGCTGATGCTATACCAAATAGCCATACTATCCAGGAAAAAATAAAAACCAAAAGGAAAAAGAAATGTAAGAATAGAAAAGAGAAAGAAGTGTAAGAATGTCAGGCAGGCAAGGATTGATAGAAGAAATGAAATCACAAAGCCAAGATGGAGATTACTATTGAACCAAAATGTTGAATACATGGGGAGAGGTGGCACACAGGCTCATGTGATCTCAATTCTCTTAAAATAGAAAAGCTCAAGGAGATGCTCCATTTTTTTTTTAAATACACCATTCTTTCTCCTCCCAATGTAGCTCACAAGGATCATTTAGGGGAAAGAAATATCAGTGTGTTCTTGGTGTTCTCATCTAATCTTCTGATCATAATCAGATGATAGATTCCAAATCTGAAGACCTTCTACAACGTCCCACAGTATCCTTTATTGATACAAGCAGTGACTTAAAATGTGGGAGTTTGTATAAACCCCTTAATTTCTAAGATTTCCTTATTGCTATGTGAAAGAAATAAAAAAAAAAGAAAAAAATTTGTATTAATTAAAATAAAGGCTGGAATCACTTCTACAACACAATATACATGAAATATTAATAACAATGCATAAAAGATATTTTACAGTTCAAATATTATATGATTAAAGTGAAAATACTATCTGGGTGGTTAATTCACTACCAGCACTTACCCTGGGGTTGACGGCTGGGGTGGTATATCTGAAGGTCAAATGGCTGTGCACTTGTCTTCTGAATCACGCTGACATTCTGCCCTGTCCACTTATTGGCTTTTGACAGTGTGTTGGTCCTCCAGTCCGTCCAGTAGACCTCACTCCCATATAAAGACACAGCAAAGGGATGGGAAAGATATTCATGACCTCGAATGATTTCTATCATGGCTGTGCCATCATAGAGGGCTGAATAAATAGCATCTGACCTACAGAAATGTAAATACATTAATTTTATCGGAACTTATTCAAATAGTCCAGTGGTGTTATCATACTACCTAGATAAATGCTAGAGAGAATATTTTATTAAAAATACTTCATGAGTCTGTATCTGATTTGTAGAAAGAAGAAAAAAGCCTATCATAACAAAAACAAACAAAAATCACCACCATCATAATGAAAACAAACAAAATATCACCACCAATTTCACAATACTTGCATGTTAGAGTACATTTTGAGTTTACAAATACTATCTGAGAAAGGTAACAGAAAATACAGAAGCGCCTGGGTGGCTCAGTGGGTTAAGCCGCTGCCTTCGGCTCAGGTCATGATCTCAGCATCCTGGGATCGAGTCCCACGTCGGGCTCTCTGCTCAGCGGGGAGCCTGCTTCCCTTCCTCTCTCTCTGCCTGCCTCTCTGCCTACTTGTGATCTCTGTCTGTCAAATAAATAAAATCTTAAAAAAAAAAAAAAAAGAAAATACAGAAGAAAAAGATCACCTGGCATCTGTCCAAACTATCCTTTTTTCAAAGTGGTCCACAGTTAGTCCATTAGGCCAAGCTCCAGTTTTCATGTCTTTGTAGATGGTTTTTCTTCCAGCTCCACTCATGGAGGCAGATTCAATGCGAGGAAAATTGGCATCCCAATCTGTCCAGAAAAGAATTCTGAAAAAAAAAAAAAAATAATGCTATTGCTTCAGCCATTGAGTTCACAAAGGTTTACTGAGTGCCTACTTGATGCTAGACACTGGCAGGTAAACAGTCTCAAAAGAAACAGATGTATTATCTACCCACTTGGGGCTTACAGTCCAGTGGAGAAAACAGACTAAATAAACATAGGAATATATGATTCCAGCTTCTAAAATATGCTGAAGGAAATTTTCATTATGGGAGAGAATAGTAGGTAAGTGATCCACTTAGAGAAGGTGATCAGGGGAAAAAAGGACTTTGAGGAGGATGTATTTACATTGTATCTAAAGTATATGTAGAACAGTATAAAGAGCATGATGAGCAGAATAAACAGCAGATATGAAAGCCTTAATGGGGGAAAAAAAGTGGGTGATTTGAGGAATAGAAATAAGACCAATGTAGTGAGTAAGGAGGTAAAAGACGATGGATTTGAAGAGTGCTACCTAATGGGCTTTGTAGTCTAAGGCAATTATTTGGGATTTTATTCCAAGGGATTAGGAAGCATATTTAAACAGGGGTGAAACATGGTATCATACATAAGTAGATGATAGTGAGGCAAGAGTATACCAGGTGGTCATTTTAAAGGAACAGCCAAGGATGACAGTGGTTTGGAGTTTGGCAGTGGAAGGGAAGAAAGGTGAATGGATTCAAGGTATATTTGGAGGTGGAATTGCCAGGACTATCTGATGACTGAATATATGGAAATGAAGTGGAGAATAAATCATAGGTGACTGTGTTTCTTGTTTCAGTAAAGTCAGAGTAAGTGCAAGGAAGAGGGTTCACAGAGAATCCATAAGTAAAATGTAGAAAATGAAAGAGGAACAGATTCTAAGACCTGGGAATTAACTGTGGTTGGGTGTGAGGAGGAATCAAAAGTTTACTTTCATTTTTTTTTAATCTTAAGATTTCAAGATATCCAAAAGGAAGTGTTCAGGAAGCTGTGTGGTATGCCAGGGTGAAGTTCAGAGAATAAGGCAGGGCTGGACACATGAATTTGGAAATCATCAGTACAGAGATGATATTTGGTTTCATAGCAATGAAATAGATCATATGACAAAAGATATAGAAGGAAAACAGAGGAAATCATTATACTTTCATATATATAAACATGAGATTGTTAAAACACCATTTTTCATATGTTAAATATCATCTTTTTTAAACCAAATACTATTTGAGACTCTACAAATTCATGGTGTATAAACAGTTAGAGACAATCGTCATTAAGTGCCTCATGTCCTGCATTTGATTTTTAAGCCTATTAGGCAATGGATGTTTTATGTTCAATTGACAGTGGTTTAAACTGCTGGTGCATGTTTCTATGGTATATTTAATACAGTTACACAATAACTCCACAATCATAATTTCTCTCCATATTTTTAAGTGCTTACTATGTGTTAAATACTATTGTTAGCCAAAATACTATTTTCAGCTTTATAGATTATCTCATTTAATCAATCATGAGGCTATGGCTAAAGTTATCTATGTTTTAGAGATGGGAGAACAAACTTAGAGAAGTTAAATTACTTGGGCTACACAGGTAGCAATTGGCAGAGGGAGATGGAAAACTGGGCAGCCTAACTTCTGCTCTGATGTTTTTAACATCAAATTCTTTAATGTCATGTCACTAAATAAAATAGGAAAGGGAAAACATCTGGCAGATGATAAGGCCATGTTTGCTAATCAATAAATTGTAGTTGCCTTTTCTATTTTCATAGGAGAACCCAATGAGTAGCGTGGTGATTTGGGAAGGGAGAACTCACAGGATTGGAGAGATAGTGACAGTCCAGTAAATTTTCCCATTATGAGCTCTGACAACATTTTGGTGAGAAATGGTAAAGTTACTGGTAAAAGTACCCTTGTTTTTCACTATAATTATGTATCATTTTGCTATTTTTCATTCTTCTGTATTTTGAATGATCCTTAAGTATATGAATGTGGTAGATTACCTTGGAAAATAAAATAATCCTCTGGAACAAAATTCAAAATACAATTCAAGATATCTTCTTCTTTTTTTAAAATATTATCTATATTATGTTTATGTAAGGAGATATGGAGTGATGTAAACTAAATACCATGACTTGAATTTTTGAGAAATATATAGTCTTTAGGACAGAGGAATTTGAAATACGAAATGAATAAAACACAATTCAATACATTATGTAATAAATTTAGTAAGTATGTGTGTTAAAAGACTATGGTGAAGGATGCCTGGGTGGCTCAGTGGGTTAAAGCCTCTGCCTTCAGTTCAGGTCACGATCCTAGGTCCTGGGATCGAGCCCCACATTGGGCTCTCTGCTCAGCGGGGAGCTTGCTTCCCTTCCTCTCTCTCTGCCTGCCTCTGTGCCTACTGGTGATCTCTGTCTGTCAAATAAATAAATAAAATCTTTTTAAAAAAAAGGACTATGGTGAAGAGAGAAGGAAGATGTAGATATCCTTGATAAGAGTGACAGCTCATAGATAGTTCTGAAGCACCTGGCAGCCTCAAAATATTACCAAATAATTATGCCAATATGTTTCTATGTCAGACTAACTTGGGATCAAGACTGGTATCTGTAAACTTTCTCCAGAATATTTAATCTCAGACTCCATTTTCTCATCTGTAAGTAAAAACTCTAATTGTACACACTTACCAGGAGCATTTGGTGAGGTCCTGGATGTAAGCAATCTAGCACAAAGGATGACTAGGTCACAGAAAAGACTTGTGCTTCCACGAGCGTGCCACCCACACATAGTCATAAGATTTATTTTTTAAATGCAAAATTTTTAAGTATTCCCAAATTTTTAAAGAAATGGAGAGAAGGAGAGACAGAAAGAGAATTAATACTATTGTCAACGTTTAAATGTCACAGCAGCATGTATGTGAAAGTAGAATGTTTTATAAGTCAAAGCCACAAGTAAAGGATTCAGAGGAGGAAGTTGTAAGATTGGGTTTATCTCAAAGAGTGTCTCTCAAAGGAAGTTTTAGTTTCATGGGCAGCATTAGAGGAGTTTCCTGGTCCTGCTATGGGATAATATTCAGAAAAATAATATCCAAATTATTCATTCTTTAATCACCAATATTTGAATAAATTAAGTAAACTTCTGAGAAAGGATAGAACAAAGTAATGTATCAGGGATAACGTATTGATAACTGTTGAAGCTTGGTAATAAATATGAAGAAGTTTAATATGTAATTCATTCTATTTTCTGTATTTAAAAATTTCTATAATAAAAGTTTAAAACTGCAGATAACTCAAAATTAATAAAATAGATAATTTTTAAGAATATTAAAAATACCAGAGGATATTAATAATATTTTATAGCTAGAAATCATTTTTCTAAAAAGACTAATTTTTAAAGATTAATATGAGAAAAAAACTATCATGTATATACCCATACACATATTACTTATAAATTACCTAATATACAATATGTTGCCATAAAGGGAAAATGGAACAAAGATTTAATATAAAGGCGGTAGGCTATTCTGTTAAGTAGTTGAATGTCTTTAAAACAATGAATGAGGTGTATTAAGTGTCTCACTTCAAATTTAATTTGGGATGCATGCATCTTTTCACTGACAGCAGATTGTGGTCAGTTTCCCTTTACACTTAGGATTTTAAAACTAAGATTTAAAATGAGAAACAAGACCAATACAGCATCAATCAAATTGATGTGGTATCTTGACAGACAAGGTAGAGTAGAGATATTTGCAAGCTTAAAAATGATTAGGAAAAATAATCACTGAAAACAAACAATGAATTTGAGAATGATAGCTAGTCTGAATATCTATGGATAAGCCACCATGAGATCTAGGCAAGGCTGTAATTCACACTCTGGATTGATGACCCAAAGACTTCTGAGTTTTGTCTTTTGCCTCAATAACAAGTGGAAAACTGGTGTCTCTCTTCTTTCTACATAGTTCTGCCTTATGTGGTTGTAAATATTCCAATACACACATCAGTAACTCTACAATTCTGCGTTCTATATTATAGGTTTACCAGAGTAGGCACTGTAAACTCTCAAGTATGTGTTTCCACTGGACCATAAAAGCATAGCTTGGGATGATTTGAGACATTCTAAAGTGATTCCTTCATTTCATCACTAAACATAGCAGCATTAAGCTCTTTCTTCTATAATGCTCACAATGGTCCTAATCTTTCATCAATTCAAGTGGGGAAGTTTCCAATACTTTTTATAAAAGAATATGTTTTAGAATTAGTTCTCCTAAAAGTGTTCTTAACTTCACCATAAGTCAGTTTACAATCAACTTAAAAAGTTGATTTCAAGGATCATTGTTTCATAAAATTCTAGGCACTCTTTTGTATACTTTATAGTGTGGTATTTTAAAAGAATCATTTCCCCCTTATTACTTTCTTTTTATGGTTAAAATGTATTAGCATTTCAATGATTGAATTATTTCTTGAAATATACAAAGGCTGAATATCTCTTCGTACAGGACGTATGGAAATATTCAGCCACAATTGCTTTTAAAAAAGAGACTACAGTCTAGTGATTCTACAGTTCCTGCATTCATGAGTTAGTGTGTATCAGGATTAAATTGGGTCAATGGACCATGAACAACTTGTATCATTACAGGCATGAAAGGGCCATTATCATCTATCAGGTCAAGCTGCAGAAGGTGAAAATAAATGATCTTGGCAAAAAACAAGGATACTTATCTATAATCTTTAGGTCTTCTAAAAGCAACAACATCTTTATTAGTTTCATTTAAGAACATTCCCAGATAAAATTAAAATTTTATTTTGATGTTTCACTAATCTTCACAACTGCTCTATCTACTTTCACAAATTGCAATTGCTATAGCAGAGCCCAGTTATTCTGACAAATAAAATCTAAACACACAGTGGAGCAGGAGGACCCCATGCAGCTGCACAAGTACAAAGGCAAAGACATTTCAAGACCCAAAGCGAATGCCCTATAAATTGGGAACTCCCTGGTACTTCTTCCTCCCTAATACTAAGCTTGAGGTTCAGGGGAGATTCATGGACTCATTCAAGTCACCTTAGTAATAACTATATTCCCTTAAAAAGGAATGAGAGAAAACTGGCTCCTCCCCAAGACTTCCATTTACCGTCTTGGAATAACTTGTCACTTTGTATATTGGGTCAAAACCCAGAATATTAAAGGGATGTGGCATGATGGCAAATATGTTTTATAATGTAAAATGAAGACCTGTGAATTTTATGCCTGGGAAGCAAAGCAGTTGATTTAAAACATTTGTTTCTTGGCATCTGTAAAAAAAAGGTCACAAAGGACCTTGAGAGCTGAAGGAAATTCACATGATGTAAGCCTGTCTTCTTGGCCTAATGTTATTGCTCATTTTGTTGTTGTTATTGTTGTTGTTTTTTGTTATTGTTCTTTTTGTTTTTCCTCAGCTATGCTGAGGGAGGGAAGTGGCTGTTTGCAAACTTGTTCATTCACTTGCTATTGGAAACAAAGTTTATAGTATTTACCCCTTAGCTGTCTTTTACTCTATACTTCTCCCTTTCAGGTTTATCCTTGAGTTTTTTAAGTTACATGTTAACAAAAAGTGTATGAATATGCTTGTATTAATTTATTTAACAAACATATTCAGCACAATTTTATATACTAGGAGTGGGGGAGGATTTCATAGACATGGAACCATGTCTTGCCATTAGATTTTGTTTACCATTAGAGAGCTTATGATGTGGTAGGAAAGTAATAGAATTTACAGAAACCATAATTCTAAAAAAATTATTCAGTAGACTTACCCCAATATACCTATTTTTAAAAGAAGTTTAAGTTTCTTTGGAGCGCCTTTCAATTTTGATTCACACCTTTTTTATGTATTTCTTGAATTTTTTAAGAAATAGGGAGAAATTTTATGTTTCTATCTGAACAGATAACACGAAGGCAGTAAGTGGAGTTTTTTAGTTTGTTTTCAAGTATTATTTATTTGAGAGAGAGTGAGAAAGAGCATGAGAAGGGGGAGAGTAAGAGGGAGAAGGAGACAGAGCAGGGAGCCTGACACAGAACTTGATTAAGAGGACTCCAAGATCATGACCTGAGCCAAAGGCAGTCACTCAACCAAGGAACCCCTAAGTGGAGTTAAAATCAAATTAAATTATTTTTCAGTGTTTCTTTTCTTGTGCTTTGCTTTGCAGTTCACTGTATGTGTGTGAGTTTGCATGCTTATATGTATTTTTACTATGCTCTCAGCCTACCTTATGTAAGGTCCAATGTTTAAAAATAATTATGGACTTTTTAATAAAGTATCCCAAACCTGAAAATATTTTCATATTTGCATTGCATTTTTAATTTTAATTGCTACAGCTGGGTTTTAGAGGTGTTTATGTGAACTTCATATCTTAATTGTATCAGTGCACTGTAGGATAATTTTTAGCAATAAAAATCCTATTATTTTCATGACACCCAAACTTATCAACCTTTCAATTTCTTCCTAGAGTTGTATGAATTAGTACTACCTTCTGAGCTTTGATTACTCATATCAAAAAGGATTTTTGTGTATATTTTTTCACTCATTTTTTAAGAAAAAAATTACCACAATTGTAATTATTTTAATCAGCTGTACAATTTCATAGTAGCAATTAGTAATAGAAGGCATCAACTTTCTCAGAAACATTGTCATGTTTTCCTACTCAGATGCTGGCATTCTACACTAACTTTCAACTCTTAGAGGGTATATTACTTCTGAAGATCTTATGTCACTGGAATACTATCTGATATTTTCATTTAAATAGTATTTGTCCATGATGTGCTATATCTCTATTTTTTTTTTCCTCCTCTTAGGTAGGATCCTCTGCAAAAGTGAGATAAATAATTTTATCCTAAGCATTGTCAGTTCAAAGCTGTAGAAAATAAAGTTTCAACTCCCAGACCTAATGCTTTGTTCGGTCAGACTATTTTCAGAGCTTTCCATATGCCTATTTTGTCCTTTTTGTTGGATCTTGTTTTTCTCTCTATATGCCATCTGTAATTTGAAAGCACTCACAACTTTTCTACCGTATTGGTGTATAAGCTAAAACCACAACTTTCTCCAAAATATCACTTTCCGTTCTACAGAAAGTTTCCCCTGTGTATAAGGTACTACAACTTAGGTCTAGTAGGTGAAAATTCCTCACTGGTAGTTGTTACATTGAGGGTAAAACCCCTGTTGATAATGAAATTTTATGGGAAGTAAAGGGTCAGAATCAAGAAGTTAGCTGTAATTTCAGAAATAGTCTGTTCTTAAAAAATGAATTTTTCACTAAATATAATATATCTCTTCCCAGTGAACTGTTATTATAGGAATTAGTAAATAAAATGGGCAAAATGTAGACTGTATAAATAAGAGAACCCACTTCTAAGGTAAAAGATACAGCTACTGCTTTGCTCCTTGCTGCCAGATCTCTGTTTTTTTTCAAAAGCAGCCAGAAATCCAGGACTGTATACAAAAATGCCTTAATATTTTAAGTTTGGACAAGTAATAAATAAATTTAAAACAATGTAGAGGTAAAGCAAACATAAGAGTTGCCTATTTGGAGCCCTGTTCTAGGCAAGCTACTTTGGTCCTTTAATTTCTGTGTATGAATTAAAGAAAAGAACAAGCAGACTTCCTAAACCATTGATTTCTATACTTCGGCATAAACCAGAGCACCAGAAATTGTGGTCAGGAAGGTGACTTAAACACAGGCTTTCTTTTCTCTCTTCTGCATTCCTGGCTGATTCTCCTTCCTCATTGGTGTTCCCTGGACTTTGTATTACTTGAAGGTACAGAGACAAAAAAATAAATTAATCAAAATAAAAATGAGTTTTTAAAAAATTCTGATCTGCTAACCTTTAGCCTTGACAATGGTTTTGGATTTGTAAAATAATTACCAAGGAAATAAATAATTAACAGTAATGACAGTATTCTCATCTATATCACTTAAATCTTGTCTTCCACATATTCACCATCTCCTCAAAAACAACCAAATGATAAAGGTATCATCCCTGATTTATGAAAGAAAAAACTGAAATTTAAAGGAAGATAATAGAGTTAAGAGGATTCTCCGGAGAATAAGTGAGCGAATAGAAATTGGAACCCTTGTTTTCCAGGGCTTTCTTGTCTCTCTTCTGCTCTTTCACAGAGGAACACACAAGGGAACACCGGAGTCAATTAGCTGAGTTACTCAACATTTGACCTTGTTTTCAAGAATCATGTGCCTTGTCTTTCCAACACTCCAATAGTCAGTGTCTCATCATTGGATTCCTTCAACCTTATACTAATTTTCTTTTAAACTGACTCCAAGTACTTATAAAATACACAAGAGGTGGTGCAATTAACATCTATGACTATTTGTACCAGAGACTGGTCCTGTGGTTTGGAACCATTAGAAATAATTATAGCATCTCTTTGACACGTCACAGAGAAATCCATTAAATTACTGCTTCAAAATTGAGTTGCAATAGCTTTCAATAGGGCTTAGTGCCCATATTTAGAAAAAAGATATTTCTATCCTCTAAAGATACCTATGTAAGCAATCTTATAAAGAAATTTATGCTAATAAACTTAAACTAATTATATATATGTTATATATATAATATATATAGATGTAGACATACATTAGACATAAATATACATAATTATACATATATAAACATATATGTGCATGCTCAAAATAAGCAATCTGACTCATAATTTATGAGATAATTGAATTCAGTATTCATTTAAAAGATTATTTTTTATGCCAAAATGAATCTGTAAAAGGCAAACTTCTTTACCCATATCTTGGGTCCAAAGCAATGGCCCTGGGGTGTTCCATGGCTCCAGCAATAAGTGTAGTTCTTAAGGAGCCATCAAGTTTGGCGACTTCAATTTGGTCCAGATTGCTGTCTATCCAGTATATATTGCCTGCTATCCAGTCGACAGTCAGTCCTTCTGGGGTAGCCAAGCCATGCTCCACAACCACTTCTATTGCACTGACCCCTACAAAAAAAAAAAAAAAAAAGGAAACTAATACTTGTACCCATTCAATGAATGTGTTAGGCGTGCACACACACACAAGGCCTACTTACCAGCAGCACAGAGTTTTGAAGTATTATATTGAGTTTCAAAGATAGAGTGCAAACGTGTTACCTGGCATGAAAACTAAGACTTCAAATTTAGAATTACTGATCTTTCCTACCAGAAATCTTTAATTTCTTAAGCCCTTTCAGTGACAGTGCAATCGAATTTTTGAATAACTTTAAGGCTAAACAATAATGTTTAGATTTCAAAAAATTATATTTCTTGTTTCTGACTTTTGAAATAGGACACAGGATTTGGGGAATAAGAATGATGTGCTAGTTAAAATTAGTGCAATTTAGTATCAACATTGATCTTCAGGGGTAGAATAAAGAGAAAATGCCCCTCTGGGGCAACATGCATTATAGCTAGTCAGTAGCCACCCTTTTCTGAAGCATGATAAATAAGATGACTTTACTGCACTTACCCTTAATAAAGATAAGCCTCAAATCACATTCCTGCCCCTTCTGGGACCATAAGACTTACACAATATAACATGATTACAAATAAGAGAGGAAGGCATTAGTTTGGTCTAAATTAAAATAAACAATTTGGTAATGTCCACTAATGATCTATTTATCCACTTTTTAATTTCTTTTGTAATCAAAATATTTTTTCTAATAGAATAACTCTTAATAGTTTATGACATTGCCAGTGTTTTTTTTTTCTTTTTTTTTGTGCCAGTGTTTTTGTTAGACATTTTAACAGACTTTTTTTTTTTAATCATCTAAGCCCAAGGATCTAAATCCATCAGTTGAAATCAGTCTCTTGCAATATGCCACAGACACAAATTCACAGGTGAATCACATGTTTATTATCATTTTTCCAAAATTGCAAATGTGACTTAAGGAGAAATTCAGATTTTTATAGAAACACCGGGACTTTGGAATGCTACAAAGAACCAACGTTTCCAAAATGATTATTACATATATTTATCTCAGAGCCTTGCTACTTAAGAAGTGTACATTAGACAAAAGAATTAAGTCAAGCTGTGATAAAAACATTTGGTTCATATTAGTGATCTTTGGGACAATTCATTGTATGTTGAAATTTTGCGGACAAAATAAAACATTTTACTCACAAACATTATGCCTGCTAGTATGTGGAAGGCAGTAGTTATTTCTTATAAGTACTTTTCTTTACCAAATGTCCAAGGAAAAGCTCACAATTTGAAAATTGTATGCCTAGCACAGGCTCCCATCATTCATTCCCCTCCCTCAATATATTTTCACACATAAACTTGACATCCCTGGTTTTACATATATGAGGGAGAAGGCAAAGGATGAAAATGCAAAGATTGATCTAAATCCCATCTGATTACAGCATATTTTTATAGAATTTTCAGTTAAAAATTACCTCCACTTTCAGAAAGCTTGCCCCGGTATATCCTGTCTTCTACAACATCCGTCCAATAAAGCAAACTTTGATTGAAGTGAAAATCAAGTGCTATTGTGTTTCTCAACCCAGGAACAAGTAGACTATAGTCTCTTTTATGAAGATCAATCTTTCTGATCTCATGACGAATAGAAAAGATGATGAATGCTTCAAAGGGATCTGAAAATAAATTTATTTTTAATAGGCTTATAAAAATATTTATATGCTTTCATAAGTAGGATAAAGCACTTTGAGGTCAAGTCCAATTATTTACAAGCACAATTTATTATATAACTCTCTGTATTCCAGGAGCAATTTCTTTTAATCCAACATTCATAAAAAACTTGAACATTTTAGGCTTATATATATTCATTAAAATAAGGTATAAATATGTTTTTATTCCTTGGATCTTTCTACATTTGATTCTGATTAAAGAACACAGAATTACTTGAATTCCAAGACAAATGGGGGTTTTCTATCTTAGTGGAACTTCAGCTGACAATCTAAACCACGGAAACATCAACAAAGGAATAGCTAAGAGTTGATTAAATGAGTTCTGCTACTCTTAACCCATCACAAGCCTACAGCTCTGTAAAGGAAAGAGATCCAATAAAAAAGGATTTCTTTGAAGAGAGTTACGGTCTTAGAGTGCACTCCCTATAAGAGAGTAGATGATGGCTTTCTCCACAGTCTGACATTTACTAAAATTACATTATCAATTTGGAAATGTGCTAATTACTATTGGACATACTAAGATGAGTTAGACACGAATTTTGCTTGATGAATATACATTTTGTGGGAGGGGACCCAAGTTTACAATTTCCCCCCATTTCCATGTTAGTACAATTCCTTTGGGCTTTCTTTTAGGAAAATTTGTTTTCCTATTTTAAGTCTAAGTACCATCATCTCTTTCCATGGTGATTGGCTCAAAAGGTCGATGTGAGATCTAAATCAGGCTAATGGGTCTCCAAACTTCAAGAGAATATTTCAAGCTAAGGGTAAAGAGTGTCTTTTCTTCTAAGATCACAGATGTCTAAGCCTAGTAATGCCAGTGTCTATACCTTTACAGTTTGTATAAGTCTACTTGTAATATGATAGTAGAAGAGAAAAAAGACACAGAGAAGGAAGCAGCAATGGTCTGGGGAGGTTCAAGTCCCCAGGCTAAGGATGTTCAAATCCGTAGTTGTAATTATCCCTTAGTTCCTTCCTTAATATTCCCTATACATATCACACACTTCATATATGTAAGTCAATGCATTTAACTCCAACTCAGTTTGAACTTATTTTTTGTCAACTGCAATCAGTTTTACTCTTCTTCCTAATCTTTATCCCTCAGAGAGGTCTTTCCTGGTCAGTTTCCCAATAAAGACCATTTTTTTATTATTTTATATCTCCAAAACTATTTTTTTTCTCTTTGAAGTGTGTGTGTGTGTATATATATATATATATATATATATTTATTTATTTATTTATTTATAAATATAGATTTAAATATATATATAATATATATATTTATTTATTTTAAATATATATATTTATTTATTTGACAGACAGAGATCACAAGTAGGCAGAGAAAGAGGAGGAAGCAGGCTCCGTGCTGAGCAGAGAGCCTGATGTGGGGTTCGATCCCAGGACCCTGGGATCATGACCTGAGCTGAAGGCAGAGGCTTTAACCCACTGAGCCACCCACGTGCCCCTGAAGTATATTTTAAAATCACTATTTATTTGTTTGACATCTACCTTCCTCACTGGTTTATATGTTTTATTAAAACAGGGATCTTGGGGCACCTGGGTGGCTCAGTGGGTTAAGACTGTGCCTTCGGCTCAGGTCATGGTCTTAGTGTCTTGGGATCGAGCCCCGCATCAGGCTTTCTGCTCAGCAGAGAGCCTGCTTTTCTCTCTCTCTCTCTCTGCGTGCCTCTCTGCCTACTTGTGATCTCTCTGTCAAATAAATAAATAAAATCTTAAAACAAAAACAGGGATCTTGTTTGCTTAGTCCATTATGATGGGTCTAATATCAAACACCAGGAAGGACACAATTCATACCAGGTCTTAGATTTAGAACAGTGCTAACCTAGGCTGCCTGCTGTTGGTGTAGGGAAATTACTAGTCTGCCCCACCTCCACCAACTGAGCAAGAATCTACTTCAGTGAGTTCTGCCTAGAACATTAAGTAAATGTGTTTTCAATGAACAGATTGAAACTGATTCCATCTTAAGCAACCAGCTTATAGTTACCATGGGACAGAGCCCAACAATGATCAGTAGAGCCATCTACTTTACCTGAAGCTGAAAGCATAGTTTAAGTAAGTCCAACCAAGGCCACAGGAACTAATCTGAAGGCCTGAGATCTTGTGAACAATAATTATGTATATTGTTGTGATCTTACAGGTCTTGTGGTAATTTATTGCACAGTATTATGGTTTTTACTGCACAACATTACTGTGACAGTAGCTAACTGATATAAAATACTAAACATGTATTAAACAACTAGTGCCAAACAGCTCCCAATAGAACAAATACTCATAAAATTTTAAACCCAGAATTTAGTGTTTTTGAAGTATAGAAAATGGTTCTATTGGATGTACAGTTATTTTAAAGGGAGAATACTTAATTATTAGGTATTAGGATTAGGATGCCTTGTGCAAATCAGTTCTATGAAACAACTGCTTACCTTTGAAAATTTCTTTATCTTTTTTCAAAAAAGATCTTTAGTGTAAAATGGAGTTAATGATAACCTCCTTTAAATTTAACTTAAATTGTTGTTACCAGAATCCAGTTAAATAATGCAGATACATTTGTTTAATAATCTCAAAATCATCACAGCGAATATAAATATGGAGGTAACTGTGAGGTAGTCAAAAAGTAATAGATTTGAAGTCACAAAATGAGGATTTAAAACAGAGCCCTTCTAGTAATTGGCTGTGTACATTTGAGACTTTCTGATCCTCAATACTTTTTTATTTATAAAATATGTAACATACTGAGTTATCAGGAAAATTGATAATTAAAAGTTGGATACTTAATATCTCAATAAATATTTAACTATTATTATAAGTCTTAAATTTCAAAGATTTCCCAAAGGAATAAGCAAAAGAGATATTGCATAAGAGAAAAGGCTGGAATGATAATATACCAAAAGGGAGTTGAATATTTCTTAGCATGTGCCAAAGCTGGTGACATTTCAGTTCTGAAGAGCTTCCCCATCCTTTGGCTTATAGTTTGCCCTTAGTTAAGTAGTAAATTAAAAGTGCAGCAGCTACTTGCTAGAAAAATTTATATTTAATAGTTACTAAGGGACATAGAGTTTCAAAATTGCAAAGCAATAATGTGCTGCCTCTTCCTTAGAAAATCACACCAGAAAAAGGAAATAATTTAAAAAAAAAAAAAGAAAGAAAGAAGGAAAAGAAATGCCAAGTTCCACTTCCACTAATACTGGAAGACATCTGTAAAAAAACACCACAGTGTTAGAGGATGCACTGATGAATGTCTTCAAAATATGGACAGTTTCTGAAAGAGGATGCCGATAGCTGCAGCTATTAAAAAAAAAAAAAATCATGGCAGAGCACAATCTCAAAGGAGCTAGCATAACTAAAGGGAAAATCCCATAATTATTTTTTGGAAAAAGAGGATGGAAATAATAGCTTGGTCTCAAAAACTTCTCTGGGCCCATCAGCACCCTAAAGACTGATGAGAATCTGAATGAAGAAACAAACAGGCATGTAATACATTAAGTGAAAGGAGCCAGGTTCAAAACTCTATAGAGGTGGGATGACTGGGTGGCTAAGTTGGTTAAGCATATGCCTTCAGCTCAGATTATGATCCCAATCTTGCATCTGGCTCCTTGCTCAGCAGGGACCCTGCCTCTCCCTATGCCTGTTTCTCTCTCTTTCTATCTCTCTTTAACAACTAATTAAAACCTTAAAAAAAAAAAGTCTACAGATGAAATGATTCCATTGCTATGACATCTTGAAAAGGCAAAACAATAGAGACAGAAAACAGAACAATGGATGCCAGAGGCAAGGGGTGGAAAAGGGATTGATCACAGATTGTTAGACAAAAATCGCTACTTTCCTACAAAAAACCACCAACCAAGAAGACAAAATGGAAACAGAACAAAACAAAACAAAGAAAGAACAAATACATACTAGCAACAACAATGAAAAAGGATAAGAAATTTGGGAATGAAATTATTAAGAAATATACAAAGATTATACAAATAAATTTTAAAACACCAGTGAGAGAAATAAAGACTTCAATAAGTGGAAAGGCATGTAATATTATTAAATAGAAAAAAAAAAAAGAAAAAAAATAATGTCCCAAAGAACTTACTTCTGCCTGAATTAATTTGTAAATTTCCTGTGATGAATAAAAATGACAAATACTTTTCTTTAAAAATAATACTAGGCTCTAAAGATTACATTAAAAAAGTGTGACTAGGGAGTCAAGATGGTGAGGGAGTATCAGACTGAGATGACATCAGGTCGCAGGAGTTCAGCTAGATAGTTATCAAACCACTCTGAACACCTATAAACCCAACAGGAGATTGAAGAATTCTAGAAACAGAAAATCAACCACTTCCTATAAGGTAGGACATGCAGAGAAGTGAAGCCAAAGTTAGGGGAAGATAGACTACAGATAGGAGGGACCAGTAAAATCAGAATTTTTAGAAGTCTGCTCCACTGAGGGACATCACTCCAGAGACTAAGCAGGGGTGGAGCCCTCACCGGGACACTGTGGTCTCAGGTGCCACAGGGTCACAGAAGGATCGGGGGTGTCTGAGTGTAGCAGAGCTCACAGGTTTCAGAGTGGGGAAGCCGACTACAGAGATGGAGCTGAGCAATGAGCTCTTCGCTTAGAGTTACCTTAAACTGTGATCCATGGCACAGTCAAACCGCTGCTCTTTGAGCAGGGACCTCACAAGTGGCAGATCTGGGGAGATTCACCTTCATCCGCTGGAAAAGCAGAGCAGCAGGAATCTGCTGGGTTTGGAGACTCCAAACAGGGCTGTGTGCCAGAGACACAAGTGCTTGGTCACAGGCCAGGTGAGCTAGGAGCACAGTCCTCCGGGAGGAGACCAGGGAGACAGGAGTGACTGAGTGCTTTTCTCAAGGGTGCACTGAGGAGTGGGATCCCAAGCTCTTGGCTCCTCTGGGCCAGAGATTGGAAATCTGCCATTTTCATTCTTGTCTTCCAGAGCTCTACAGAAAGCATTCAGGGAACAAAAGCTCCCAAGAGCCATCATGAGCAGATTACTTAGCCCAGCCCTGGCAAGGGCAGTGCAATTCTGCCTCGGGCAAAGACATTTGAGAATCACAACAGGTCCCTCCCCCAGAAGATCAGCAAGAATATCCAGCCAAGACCAATCTCACTGATGAAGGAGAACAGCAGAAACCCAGAGGAGGGTAAAGCAAAGCATGGAATTTCAAGTCTTTCTTACCATGATCCTTTAGTCTTGCAAAGTTAATTAATTTTTTTAATTTTATTTTTTCTTATTCTAATTTTTATTTTAACTTTTCTCTTTCCTCTTTTAACAATTTTTAACTAGATTATCTTAACAATACCTTTCCAAAAAAAAAATCTTTTTAAACCTTGATTATTATAGTCATATTTTTTTTTTTTATTTTTCAATTTATTTTCAGAAAAACAGTATTCATTATTTTTTCACCACACCCAGTGCTCCATGCAAGCTGTGCCCTCTATAATACCCACCACCTGGTACCCCAACCTCCCACCCCCCCGCCACTGCAAACCCCTCAGATTGTTTTTCAGAGTCCATAGTCTCTCATGGTTTCATCAAAATCAAAAGCTTTTGCACAGCAAAGGAAACAGTTAACAAAACCAAAAGTCATATTTTATCCTTCATTGTATTTAACTTTATTTTTTGCATTCATACAGGGTTTTTCCTTCTAAAAATTTATGGTATACAATTTCTTCTAATAGATCAAAATATACCCTAAATCTAGCACAGGGCTTTTTTCTAGTTTCCAGCCTGACCAAATTATCTCCACTTTATTTTTCTTTCTTTTTCCAACCAACTTATCAATTCCTTTTTTAGACGTTTTTAAAATTTTCATCTTTACAGTCATATTCCATCCCTTCATCATGTTTACCCTTATTTTTCTATATGTGTTAGTTTTTTTTTTTTTCTTTAAAATTTTGGGAGGTAGTTTCTTCTAAGAGACCAAAATACCACCCAAAGTCAAGTGGGTGGCTCTGTTCTATTCACCAGACTAATTTATACACATATATTTTTAAATGTTTTTTAAATTTTTTAAAGCTTATTTTTACCCTTGTTCTTTTCTCCCCCCAATTTGGGAGTCTCTTCTGATTTGAATAGTGTACATTCGTCTGGGATCTTTGCCATTCTTTAAGTGTCTTATTCTCTCGTTCATATATTCTTATCTGGATAAAAAGACAAGGCGGAAAAACTCACCACAAAAAAACAGTACAAGAGGCAGTACCAACAGCTCGGGACCTAATCAATACAGACATTGGTAATATGTCAGATCCAGAGCTCAGAATGACAATTCTCAAGGTGCTGGCTGCATTCGAAAAAGGCATGGAAGATATTAAGGAAATGCTGTCTGGAGAAATAAGATCCCTAAATAAAAGAACTAAAATCTAACCTAGCTGAAATCAAAAAAAGTTATTAATGAGGTGCAATCAAAAAACAGAGGGTCTTACTGATAGGATAAATAAGGCAGAAAAGAGAAATAGTGATAGAGAAGACCAAATGACAGAGAATAAAGGTGAACAAAAGAGAGACAAACAACTACTGGACCACAAGGGGAGAATTAGAGAGATAAGTGATACCATAAGAGGAAACAATATTAGGACAATTGGGATTGGGGCGCCTGGGTGGCTCAATGGGTTAAAGCCTCTGCCTTCGGCTCAGGTTATGATCTCAGAGTCCTGAGGTCGATCCCCACATCAGGCTCTCTACTCAGCAGGGAGCCTGCTTCCTCCTCTCTCTCTGCCTGCCTCTCTGCCTACTTGTAATCTCTTTCTGTCAAATAAATAAATAAAGTCTTGAAAATTTTTTTTTCTAAAAAAAAAACAAAAACAAAAACAAACAAACAAAAAAACCAAACAGCAATTGGGATTCCAGAAGAAGAAGAAAGAGACAGGGGCAAAAGGTATATTGGAGTGAAGTACTGTAGAGAATTTCCCTAATATGGCAAAAGGAACAAGCATCAAAATCCAGGAGGCACAGAGAATCTCCCTCAAAATCAATAAGAATAGGTCCACACCCTGTCATCTAATAGTAAAACTTACAAGTCTTAGTGACAAAGAGAAAATCCTAAAAACAGCCCGGGAAAAGAAGTCTGTAATGTAAAATGTTAAAAATATCAGATTGGAAGCAGACTTATCCATATAGCCCTGGCAGGCCAGAAAGAACTGGCATAATATACTCAGAGCACTAAATGAGAAAAACATGCAGCCAAGAATACTATATCCAGCTAGGCTATCATTGAAAATAGAAGGAGAGATAAAAAGCTTCCAGGACAAACAAAAACTAAGCAAATATGCAAACACAAAACCAGTCCTACATGAAATATTGAAATGGGTCCTCTAAGCAAAGAGAGAGCCAGAAGTAGTAGACTGGAAATGAACAGAGAAAATATACAGTAACAGTCACCTTACAGGTAATACTAAATTCCTATCTCTCAATAGTTACCCTAAATGTAAATGGGCTAAATGCCCCCAAAAAGACAAAAATACTAATTAAAACCAGAGAAGGTTACCAGAATGGATTAAAAAAAAAAAGACCCATTAATATGCTGTCTACAAGAAACTCATTTTAGACCCAAAGACACCTCCAGATTTAAAGTGAGAGGGTGGAGAACAATTTACCATGCTAAAGGACATCAAAACAATGCTGAGGTGGCAATCCTTATACAGATAAATTAGATCTTAAGACAAAAACTATAATAATAGATGAGAAAGGACACCAAATCATATTCAAAGGGTTCGTCCAGCAAGAAGATCTAACAATTTTAAATAGGCCCCTAAAATGGGAGCAGCCAAGTGTATAAGCCAATTAATAACAAAATCAAAGAAACACATCAACAATAATACAATAATAGTAGGGGACTTGAACACTCCATCACTGAAATGGACAGATCAAGAAAAGATCAACAAGGAAATAAAGGCCTTAAATGACACACTAGACCAAATGGACATCACAGACATATTCAGAAAATTCCATCAAAAAGTAACAGAATCCACATTCTTCTCCAGTGCACATGGAACATTCTCCAGAAAAGATCACATCCTGGGTCACAAATCATGTCTCAACTGTACCAAAATATTAGGATCATTCCCTAATATTTTCAGACCACAATCCTCTGAAGCTAGACTCAATCACAAGAGGAAAGTTGGAATGAACCCAAATACATGAAGGCTAAAGAGCACCATCCTGAAGAAGGAATGAGTCAACCAGGAAATTAAACAAGAATTGAAAAAGATTCATGGAAACAAATTGTAATGAAAACACGATGGTTCAAAATCTGTGGGAGACAGGAAAGGCGGTCTTGAGAGAAAAATATATAGCAATACAAGCCTTTCTCAAGAAACAGGAACGGTCACAAGTACAAAACCTAACCCCACATCTAAAGGAGCTGGAGAAAGAAGAGCTAAGAAAGCCTAAACCCAGAAAGAGAAGAGAAATAATAAAGATCAGAACAGAAATCAATGAAATAGAAACAACAACAACAACAACAACAAAAACCACAGTAGAATAAATCAAGGAAACTAGGAGCTGGTTCTCTGAAACAATTAATAAGATTGATAACCCCCTGGACAGACTTATCAAAAAGAAAAGAGAAAGGACCCAAATTAATAAAATCATGAATGAAAGAGGACAGATTACAGCCAACACCAAAAAAAAAATACAAGCATTCATAAGAACATACTATGAGCAACTCTATGCCAACAGATTTTACAATCTCGAAGAAATTGATTCATTCCCAGAGACATAAAAAATGAACCAGGAAGACACAGAAAACCTGAACAAACCCATAACTGGTAAGGAGATTGAAGCAGTCATCAAAAATCTCCTAAGAAACAAGAGCCCAGAGCCAAACGGTTTCACAGGGGAATTCTACTAAACATTAAAAGAAGAATTAATGCCCATTCTCTTGAAACTGTTCTAAAAAGTAGAAATGGAAGGAAAACTTCCAAACTCATTTTTTGAGGCCAGCATTACCTTGATCCCAAAACCAGACAAAGACCACACAAAAAAGGAGAAATACAGACCAATATCCTTGATGAACACAGATGCAAAAATTCTCACCACAATACCAGCCAAGAGGATACAAAAGTACATTAAAAGTATTATTCACCCCAATCAAGTGGGATTTATTCCTGGGCTGCAAGACCGGTTCAACATCCATAAACCAATCAATGTGATACAATATATTAATAAAAGAAAGAACAAGAATCATATAATACTCTCAATAGATTCTGAAAAAGCATTTGACAAAGTACAGCATCCTTTCTTGATCAAAACTCTTCAAAGTGTAGGGATAGAAGGTACATACCTCAATATCATCAAAGCAATCTATGAAAAACCCACAGTGAATATCATTCTCAATGGGGAAAAACTGAGATCTTTCCACTGAGGTTAGGAACATGGCAGGGATGTCCATTATCACCACTGCTATTCAACATGGTACTGGAAGTACTAGCCTCAGCAATCAGACAACAAAAAGAAATAGAAGGCATCCAAATTGGCAAAGAATAAGTCAAAATATCACTCCTTGCATATGATATGATATTTTATGTGAAAAAAACAAAACTTGTACAGGAACTTGTACAGGAATTCAGTAAAATGTCAGGATATTAAATCAATGCACAGAAATCAGTTGCATTTCAATACACCAACAAGACAGAAGAAAGAGAGATTAAGAAGTCAATCCCATTTACCTTCCTGAAGATCAAAAGTTTTTGCATAGCAAAGGAAATAGTCAACAAAACCAAAGACAATTGACAGAATGGAGAAAATATTTGCAAACAACATATCAGATAAAGAGCTAGTATCCAAAATCCATAAAGAATTTATCAAACTCAACACCCAAAGAACAAATAATCCAATCAAGAAATGGGCAGAGGACATGAACAGACATTTCTGCAAAGAAGACATACAGATGTCCAACAGACACATGAAAAAGTGGGCTACCTCACTTGGCATCATGAAATACAAATCAAAACCACAATGAGATACCACCTCACACCAGTTAGAATGGCTAAAATTAACAAGTTAGGAAACAACAGATGCTGGAGAGGACATAGAGAAAAGGGAACCCTCCTATACTGTTGGTTTGAATGCAAGCTGGCGCAGCCACTCTGGAAAACAGCATGGAGGTTCCTCAAAAATTTGAAAATAGAGCTATCCTAACACCAAGCAATTGCACTACTGGGTATTTACCCTAAAGATGCATATATTGTGATCTGAAGGGGCACATGCACCTGAATGTTTACAGCAGCAATGTCCACTATAGCCAGACTTTTGGAAAGAACCTAGATGTCCATCAACAAATGAGTGGAGAGAAGATGTGGTATCCGTATATACAATGGAATACTATGCAACCATCAAAAGAAATGCAATCTTGCCATTTGCAATGATGTGGATGGAACTAGAGGGTATTATGCTGAGCTAAATAAGTCAATCAGAGAAAGATAATTATCATATGATCTCCCTGATAAGAGGAATTTGAGAGGCAGAATGGGATTTTGGGGGGTAGGGAAGGAAAAAATGAAACAAGATGCTCTTGGGAGACAGACAAACCATATGAGACTCTTAATCTCACAAAACAAACTGAGGGTTACCAGGGGTAGGGAGGTAGGGAGAGGGTGGTTGGGTTATGGACACTGGGGAAGGTATGTGCTATGGTGAGTGCTGTGAAGTGTGTAAGCCTGATGGTTAACAGACCTGTAATCCTGGGGCTTATAATACATTACATGTTAATTTAAAAGAAAAATGTGTGACTAACCAAGAAATTTCTAGGGGAATATAAAATAATGTCTAATAATTGATATTAAGATATATTATAGTATTTATAAAGTGAATAATTTGGAATGAAGTATTTTAGTGACACCTGGGTGGCCCAATTGGTTGAATACCCAATTCTTGATTTCAGCTCAGAGTTGTGGGGTCCAGAATCACAGTTGGCTCTGTGCTCATCATAGAGACTGCTTGAGATTCTTTCTCTCCCTCTCACTCTGCCTTTCCCCCTACTCATGCTCTCAATAAATAAATAAGTAAATAAATAAACAAATAAATAAAATCTTCAAAAAAAGTTAATCTCAGTACTGACCAGTACTAAACTATAGAGCTAAGAAACATGACAGCTTTAGGGTATCTGGAGAAGAAATTAAGTTAGAAAATTTCCTGACTTAATTAAAAAAATAATTTCTAAATAGCTTAATAAGTTTAATGTAATAAATGACAGTATGAAAGTCTTGGAAGTAAACATAGAATAATTATTTTTAGAACTCTAGAATGAATATAGCCTTTGTCCATTTGACACAAAGCATAGAAGAACAAAAGAGAAAAATGATTTTTAATATATATTGAAAAATTGTAGGAGGAAAAAGACAGATAACAAACTGCATAGAAAATTTGCAATATAATAATTCCTATCATTATAATTAATGTGATTGATACCGATGTATGAATATTGAATAATTTCAAATACTTTATAAGTTGAAAATGGCAAGATATAAACAGCACACAATCTATGCTACTATTTATAACAAAAATCAGAATATTTTTCTAGACCTATAAGAAGGTTTAGCATAGGGCGCCTGGGTGGCTCAGTGGGTTAAGCTGCTGCCTTCGGCTCAGGTCATGATCTCAGGGTCCTGGGATCGAGTCCTGCATCGGGCTCTCTGCTCAGCGGGGAGCCTGCTTCCCTCTCTCTCTCTGCCTGCCTCTCAGTCTACTTGTGATTTCTCTCTGTCAAATAAATAAATAAAAATCTTAAAAAAAAAAAAAGAAGGTTTAGCATAGAATACTTCTTGAAGGTTTAATGAGGGAATGTTTTTACCTCTGCTATGGGAACTGGTGACTGGTGTTCAGAAGTGGGGGAGAAAACTTTCACTTTATTTGCCATTGATACAATTTTTTAGCACTACCATATATTTTTCTAATAAGATTAACAATTTTAAGAATAAAAATTCAAGCTAACAATAGAAGGAATTATCATTTCCTGCTTCATAGAAACACTCATAAATAAAATAAAAATTGTTTGGGCATGACATACATGCTGAGGAAGGTAATTCAGTATGACAAACACTAGCATGTTTTGTTTTTTCCTCCCCTTTGAGGAGAATTCATATTTCCACTACAGCAATATTTAGGAGATCATTTACTGCTCTCACTTTCATGCTCTATTTGAGAAAGTATACTCTCCTAAACTAAAAATTACTGACTTGTTACATCTGAAAGTAGAAGGGAATTCTACAACAGAAGGCCTGGATTCTACTCTTGCCTCTGCTACAAATAAAGAAAAGTCACTAAAACTATACAGGTCTTGTCTTAACTTTTAAAATAAAATACTTTAGTGCTATATGATTTAAAGTTTCAACCGTGAAGAGTCTTGAATTATTAATTATATTGTTAATGAAGCATATTAATGCTAACCAAAATAGGCTTTAAGGCAAATGGTTTTTGTAGAAATTAAAAGTTCTTCTATCATATGGTAAGACAACAGATAAAAGGAGATAAAACTCTTAAAATGGTGTGTGGTTTCATAATATAGGCTGAAAATATATAAGGCAAAATCTGTCAGAATTAAATGGAGAAATTGATAAATCCATAAGCATATTGTGAGATATTTAACTACAACAAAATTATAATAACAAGATGATTAAAATAACAAACTAAAAAGAAATCTAATCTAGAGGCATGTAGGTGGCTCAGAAGGTTAAGCCTCTGCCTTCAGCTTGGGTCATGATCTCAGGGTCCTGGAATCGAGACCTGCACTGGGCTCTCTGCTTAGCGGGGAGCCTGCTTTCCCCCTCTCTCTTTGCCTGCCTTTCTGCCTACTTGTGATCTCTGTCAAGTAAATAAATCTAAAAAATCTTTAAAAAAAATCTAAGTCTACCAGAAGTATATAGAAATCTGTACATCAAAACAGAAGACATGTTCTCCTTAAGCACATACCCAGAATATGTAACAAAATGGCCATGTTCTAGTCCACAAAGTAAGTCTCAAAATATGCAAATAATCAACCTAATAATGGACACTTGTTCTTAGCACAATGGTTTTAAATTAAAAATCACAATGGAATTAAATTAAATGAGGAGCTGTTAAGCTCCTCATATGCATTAGCCCTAAAAGTAATCACTAAGCATTTTTATTGACCAACAGGACCTCAATCAGGAATTGAAAAATAAAGAAAGATATTATGGCAGCAAATGTATAGATTAAGATGCATGAACAATTAAAATTAATGAAATAGAGAATCTGTAACTGAATGGTGAAACAAGGATCCAAAAATCCTCTCCTTCATAAGAACAGTGAAATCTCTGGCAAAATCTTGAAAATCACTTTTTCTGAACTCTAGAAATTCAACAAAGTCTAATAACAATTCAATGACTGTTTACTCAAGAAAAACTGCTGAATATCAGTATTATGTGGTGTTTTAATATGTACCAAACCCATTCCCCCATCCTTAGCTTTATCGTAGATTTAAAAACAAATGGTCCCCAAGTCCCCAGAGGGGGTGGATGGGTTTGGAGCTCCCCCAAAAGCCCAAACTATAGAGAACTGTTCAACAGGGGAAGAATGGCCTTTTCAAGAAAATGTGCTGGGGAACTGGATTTCCACATTCCAAAGAAACTTTATACCATATATAAAAATTAATTCAAAATGTACCATAGACCTAAATATTAGAACTAAAGTAAAACAACGATTAGAAGAATACTTAGTTACCCTAGATTAGGCCAAGACTCTGAATAGTCATTTCACAAAAGAGCCTATAAAAATGACCAATAAGCATAGGAGAAGATGCTTAACATCATTAGTCATCAGGGAAACACAAATCAAGCACAAGATACCACTTCATACCCCCTAGAATGACTATAATAAAAAGATGAACAATACCAACTGATGGCAAAATTGTGTAGAAATTGGAGCCCTCAGGCACCACTGGCAGAAATTTAAAATGACACAGCCACTTTGGCAAACACTTTGGCAGTTCCTCAAAATGTTAAACACTGAATTACCATATGAGCCAGAAATTCCACTTTTATTTGTATACACAGGAGAAATGAAAATGCATGTCCACACAAAAGCTTACACATGAATATTCATAACATAATTCATATAATCAAAGAATAAAAATTGAAATGCTTGTCAACAGATGAATGGATGAAAAAGATGGCATATGAATACAATAAATATATTATTCAGGAACAAAAATAAATTAAATACTGATATATGGTAAAACATGAATGAATCCTGAAATCAGGCCACATGAAAGAAACCAGTCACTACAGACCACATACTATATTATTCCACTGTTAAGAAATGTCCAGACTAGGCAATTCTACAGGGACAGAAAATAAATTAGAGGTTACCAGTGATGAAGTAGGGCTTGATGGGGAGTGTATGTATTTAAAATATGGAGTTTGTTTGGGGCAGGGATTAAAATGTTCTAAAATTAGAGAGTCATAATGGTTGCACTACTCTGTAAATATACTACAAACCACAGAATTGTGCACTTTGAAAGAATGAATTTTATATTACAAATCAAAATTTTTGTTTTAAAAAAGGAAATATGGTAATGAGTTTGGAAACTTGTAGAGAAGAAAGAACTGTACAAACACAGTTTTTAATTAATTGTTCCCTAAAAATCGTGATTTTTACTTCAATCTGATTAATCTGTATAACTACACTCAGTTCGTTAGCTCTGAAAACTAGTTCATCTATACAGGGAAAAAATAGAGTGTACTGATATTTTAACTTCTTTAAAAATTTCTCCTCTGTGTATGGTAGTTGGATTAAATGGAGAATTCATCTTCTAAAAATTAATAAAATAATATATAGATTCAAGGATCCAGAAAAAAATAACTCTAATAATTTAGGAAGAATAAAATAAATATAATTACAGAAATTGATAAAATAGAGAAAAATATTATCAAAAACATTGGAAGCCACTTGCTTGAAAGATGAATAAAATAAAGATAAACCTACAGAAGAACAAATACATATACATATGCATGCATATATATATACAAATGAATAATAGGAAGGATGAAAATAGGAAAGTACTTATGAAAGATAAGCATATTCTTCAATATCTATTTTCATTGTTTTTCTATTTGCCTATTTGATACAAAATATTAAAAAATAAAAGTGACATGTATTTTAATAATAAATTTGAAAATAGGTAAAATATGCCATTTTCTAGACAAATATGTTACCAAAATTAACTTGAAAAGAAATAGAAAATCTGAACAGATCTATAATATAAACAGAGTGGTAAAATTGTGCCCTCTAATCAAGTATAGAAGAGAAAAAAAAATCCACAAATAATGAGGTAATTGCAGAAATTGAGTGTTAAGAAAATTTTATACCAATTAAAACAACAAGACCAGAAAGTATTGTCTTGGGCAACTACTTAGAAGTCTGAACATTACTAACTTAGCAAACACTTAAAGAGTGCTTCTTATATAGAATTATTCTTAAAGATTTTAGAGAACTCCATTTATGTAATCCTCACAAAGCCCTATGAAGTGGGTGATATTTTCAGCCCCACTTTGCACAGGAAGAAAGAGAGGCACAGAGAAGTTATGTAATTAATATGCCAGAGACACACAGCTAGTAAGTGGAGGAACATGGATTTGCCCTGTTATTCTGTCTAGTGTTAACAATGATTTGGAGACTGAGGACCTCTTATAACAGGTGACGGTAGTGTATATCTGTACAGCTGCTTTGGATATCCTATTGACAATAATAGACATGACAGGTGCAACTGAAGAATGCATATGCACTTAAACATGTACTTTGACTTGTGCACATTTCCACAAGTAAACATCATAAGAGCTTTCACTACAACATAGTTTGATGTAGCAAAACCTGGAAACAATGTCAATGACCATGAACAGGAGAAGATTAACAAGACTACAATATTTTTATATAGTAGAATGTCATAGAGCATTTAAAAGGAATAAACAGAACCATATAAATACTATGGATGTATCTCAAAATCATATTTGTGATAAAAAAAAATCCAACTAACTTCTGCTGGATATATATTATATATGAATTTGTACATTTAGGAACACAAAAACTATATCTTGTGTAAGAACACAAATTATGACCGAACAGAAATACTGATTTCACAAAAGTAGCTACCTCTGGGGATGGAAGAATGGATGACAGAGACCTCAAAGTTATCTAATATTTTGTCGCTTTCAGAAAATGATTTATATTATGAACAGCATGAATAAATTGAATAAATTTTCAATATACTAAAATATTAGCTGTGAATACACTATCCTCCAGTATGTTTGAAAGAATTCATAAAGTGGAAGGTGATTAAAACCTATGTTTTTTCTTTTTTTTCAAGATTTTATTATTTATTTATTTATAAGATTATCTATTTATTTATTTGAGAGAGAGAGAGAGAGAGAGAGCGCATAAGAGGGGGAAAGTCAGAGGGATAAGCAGACTTCCTGAAGAGCAAGCAGGGAACCCAATGTGGGATTCAATCCTGGGACTCCAGGATCATGACCTAAGCTGACGGCACTGGCGTAACCAACTGAGCCACCCAGGCACCCTAAGATTTTATTTTTAAGTAATCTCTACTCCCAACATGAGGCTCAAAGTCACAATCCCAAGATCAAGAGCTGCATGTTTCACTGACTGAAATAGCCCAGTACCCCAAAATCATATCTCGTTTACTCTGAACAGTGACTGTTACATTGACTCTTTTATTAAAACTGCCCAAAGGCTTTTCAAGTTCTTATATTTACTATAGTCATTTTGTGTAGAGAATATAGTTGATAAATGTTTACTCGATTACACATGAGTATAATAAACCTGTTCACCAAAATAAAAAATCAAAGTATAGATATTTAAATCATTTCTATTTGAACTCTGAGTCTTGATAACTTCCCCAAATGCCTCTACTTTTAATATTTCTGTTAGTTTACCAAATTATTGTTTCTTTTTTGAGAAAATAAAAGAGTTGTAATGAATAATCTAATATGTAATTTCATAAACTACTGGGAAATCATGAAGACTAGATTTCAAAATTCCAAGTCCTTACATTGTTTTTTCCCTTTAATAATAAAAATGTAAAACAAATTCTGTATTAAAATATTTAGTGATAAAACACAATGAAGTATTTTCTCATGTGTTTCAATTTTGATATAAGTATAATATCTTCTTTTGGGGAAAATTCAATTTGGAATGAATATTAGCAAAATAAGTACTCCTTCATTTTTGTAGTCTACTAACTTTTTTCTCAGTATGCTAGCTCTTAGTCATTTATTCAGTCTCATAAATGACTGAATTATACAGCTCAAACCACCAATTAAGACTCAATATTGAAGAGGCTTAAAGTTCTTCCACTTTACCGTGAGAAGACATATGTATGAAACAAAGATTACAATTACAGTTTTTAAAGTGAAAAATTTTATTTTTATAAATGTAGCACATCGTAAATAGCTTTTCAAAAACCCTCAAAGGTCTGCTATCTGCAATTGTTTTTTCTTTGATTTTCTTTTAATCTACTACAGATTTGCACAATGATTGTTACATGACAGTATATGAAAGCAGTAGATGACTTGTCTAAGAAAGAGTTCCTCTCTAGTCCTTTTGGGTTAATTATTATGATGACTCTACAACTAGCAATTCTATATGAATAGCTCATGATTCTTTATCATACATATAATGTCTTCAAACAGAAATTGATATTATAATTACAATGTTTTCTCTCCTGCAATTTCAGTTCTTCTTTTCTTTTTTTTGTTCTCATATTTAATAATTTATTTGAATTTCTTTGTCCCTATCAATAGATACATTTCTTCTATAGACTAGCAACTTAGAAAGTGGTAAATGGTCTATTGTTTACTCTGGTTCAATATGTATCATTGCTTCCTTTTCTCCATTCCTTCTGCTATAGCTATGTTGGGAATGAATGATAGTGAAATATTACTGAAGTGTGATATACATAATGGCAGAGGATATATAATCTATGAAATTCAAACTGATAAATTTATAAGATTATATCACAGTCTGTCCATCAATATTCTCAAGAGCTATTTTTTATTTGTTTCATTGTTTTTCTCCATTTAATTACTTATCTGAAAAATTCCTGGATATTACTCCTTAGTCATTCTGCTTTATATTTCAGGTTTCTTAAAACGTTATCTATTTTTTCATTAATAAGTGGTAAGAATCTGCATTTAGGGTGTGTGTGTATTTGAAAAAGAGAGAGAATGATTTCATTGAGGGTTAAGAGACTGAGCAGAAATCTTTGCATTTCTAAGATTCTGCTCAGTGCTCTTTTGCTAGGTTGTATTTAATAAATACCCAAAGATATAGATGTAGTGAAAAGAAGGTCTATATGCACCCCAATGTTTGTAGCAGTAATGCTCACAATTGCCAAGCTGTGGAAGGAGCAGAGATGCCCTTCAACAGATGAATGGATAAAGATGTGATCCATATACACAATGAAATAAATCAAGCAGAGAAAGACAATTATCATATGGTTTCACTCATATGTGGAACATAAGGAACAGTGCAGAGGACCACAGAGGAAGGGAGGGAAAACCGAATGGGAAGAAATCAGAAAGGGCGACAAACTATGAGAAACTCTGGAATGTTGGAACCAAATTGAGGGTTACCAAATTGAGAGTGGAAGGATGGGGTAACCGGATGATGGGTACTAAAGAGGGCACATGTGATGATGACACTCGATATTATATGCAAACAATAAATCATTGAACATTACATCAAAAAC
The DNA here is from genome assembly GCF_020171115.1 of Neogale vison. Lineage (NCBI taxonomy): Eukaryota > Metazoa > Chordata > Mammalia > Carnivora > Mustelidae > Neogale > Neogale vison. The sequence continues at coordinate 90,299,155 of NC_058093.1, read as the reverse complement.
TAATGATGTATTATGTGCTAACTGAACATAAATAAATAAATAAATATACCAGAAATTACATAAGTGAATGAATGATTAATTATAAGAATCAATGAACAAATAGCCCAGGATACATCAAATAGAGAGGAGATAAAAATGATTATGGGAAGACAAAAATAAGAAAAAGAATGAAGTAAACAAAGGAGTGAGTGAGGAAGCAGAAAGATAAAGAGGAATTGTTCAGTAAACATTGGTCAATGTGAATGAAACTAATAGAGGAGTAAAAGAATGCAGAAGATAATTGATATGTCTGAAGTTTAGTACATGCAACTAATTCCTACAAATCAGTAAGAAAAGTGCAGTGATCTTAATAGGAAAATGGCCAAAGGAATTGAAGAGATGCAAAAGGTTAACAGGAGTATAGAGAAATGCTCAAATTCATTATCAGAAAAATACAACTAAAGCAATGAAATATCCCTTTACTCCAATATGTTGGATAATAAAACTAGAAAGTTTAATTATTTTAAGAGCTGGCAAGGATGTGGGGACTTTGGAAGTGTACTGTTGGTGAAGGTGGAGACTGTTCAACCATTCTGAAAAGAAACTGGTTCTACTTTCTCATAGGAAGTATAAGGTACACTATGAGTCAGTATTTTTTGCCCCAAATAATTTTCATGCAGATTTGTACAAATAGGCAAATGTATATCTATGGCAGCATTACTTGTGCAGAGATTTGGGGTGAGTTGATCATACTTACATTGTAGAGTGCATAAACAAAAACAGGTGGGTACATGCCATATGATACTACATAGTGGTTAGAAACAATAGATTAGCTGTACACATAGCACAGATTAAAAAACTATTAAAAACTTGTTACTATTTTAGGTAATAGAGGAAACTGTTACATTGAACAAGCATTTGCTACAAAATTATTTTTATATATTTCAAAAGAGGTATAAAATAACTGATACAGTCTCAGCTTTTAAGAAAGTTTAAGTCTAAGTGGTGACAGAAATAAACTCATAGACATACACTATTCAAAGGCATTACAAGAGTTTGAGGGCACACCATATAGAGAGATGGCCTGGATCTTTGTAGTAGCTTGTAAAAGCTTTGCTTTGGCGTCCGGTGGAATGAAGTTCAAAAGCTTTGCTCTAACATCTCTGCCACAGGCCCTGGGTAAATGAAATAGCCCGTCTGGATCTCAGTTTCTAAAGGTATAAAGTCAGAGTATTAATAATATCTGTTGGTTTCCTGTAAGTTATAAATGAATTGCCCATCGTATTGTAGATGCTTGATAAATGGTAGTTGTTAGTAATATTATAATAATTAACTTGAAGAAAAATCCATAGAGGAGAAGGTTTCAGAGTATAGGATTTCCAGAATGTAGAAGATACTGTCATCCTGAAAGGTCACAGATGATAATGAACAGAGTATGTGAAGGAGATGGTACAATAAAGGGATGTATGTGAAAGTACTTATACATTTTTGCCACTATTTATTTACTACCATTACTAAAGAGGAAAAAAGTAATAATGTGCCTCAGATGGAAATGCACAGTGGATGATTATGAAAGATTAGTTTGGAGAGATAAAATAAGAAAAAATTTTTTAAAAAATAAAAATTTAAAAAAATATAAAATGAGAAATAAATAAGAAATAAAATAAGAAAAAATGAAAAGGGCCCTAAATAACAGATTGAAGAATTTGATGTTCTTTCCATAAATAATTCATTTATTCTACTTTAAAATCATAAATAGACACTGATACATAAAAGTATCATTTTACTAACATAAAGAAGTGGATTGCCAAATTATACCACCCCCCGGCTTCCCTCCCCTGATCTTTTCACATTTATTTACCATTATTCCCCAACATAGTTCACCTATCATTACTTTGTTCTCTTTTCTTTTACTTTTTCCTCTTTACTCTACTTGGGCCTCTTTCCATTAATTCTCATCTTCCAGATTTTGATTTACCTCTCTCTTAAAAAAAAAATACTATATCCTTTCAAGTTTCAATATATTCTTCTTACAAACTAAAGAAACAAGAGGATGAAAACAAAGAGGCCAGAGGAAGGACTGCCATCATCATCACAACATATATAGCTCCTGGCTGGAACTGTGGTACAGATGTTACCAACTGGAGAAGGAGGACTAAGTCCAAACGACTTCGTGGAGAACACAATTAAGATATGGAGAGAGAGGGCAGCAAAGAACTGGGGAAGTCAAAGATAAGTTCAGATTGTGGGCCCTGAAGACCAGAAGAAAACTAGGGATGCTGCCAGGACTATGGATAATTGAGAGAATAGAAAGAGTATAGTTCAGCCAACTAATTTTGAGATGATTCAATGCTACCCAGTTAAAGAGAACTGGATAGTAGGAAAAACAGCATAGCTAGAAATATAAATGCCACAGTAATTTGATTTGAGATGATAAAGGAAGATCTCTAAGAGAACACATGTACGGGTACATGAGAATTAAGGTTTGGAGTATGTAATGGGCACAGTTTATCAATAGAACACTACATTTATACAGTTTTGTTTTTATGAAATTATGGATTATATCAATAATCTCCTAAAAATGATGTAAATTGAATTGAAAAATAAATATAATTTTTCTAAAATATTCACAATATTTTCTTTTGGCAGCTAATATAGTTTTCACAAAATATTTTGTGGTTTAGTTAATAAAAATTGTACAAGAAAAGACATATTTATTGAATACTCCTTTGTTCCTAGACACTTTAGGGAAATAAATAGCACATATAACAAACTTCTCTTACCCTGAAGAGCTTGTAATTTGGTGGATGAAAGAAAACAGCATGCCAAAAAATTAACCATATTCAAGGCAATATGTATTACAAAAATTATTTTTTTCTTATTTTTGTTCAATATTTGACAATCTCATCTCTAAAATATATCTTCAATCTGTTCTTTTCTTTCTTAGTGGAGGTCACCAATTATCTTTTATCTGAGCAACCTCCTTTCAAATGGTCCCTGTATCAAATATAATTTTTAAAATATAAAAAGTGGAAATAGAAGAGAATAAGATCCACACAAACATTGGTGGGGAAATCTAACCTAATTCGGGCTAAGAGAAGATAAGAAGGAATGCTATAATATTCTTCCCTATGCAACTAGAAATATGCTGCATGTTTGCAAGTAAGTTGTCTACTAAACAGAAAAGAAACTAGAGATAATACAATCAGCAGCAGTATTTTGGATGTTCATAGTACAAAGAAATGATCACTTCAGGAGAAAAGTGATTAATGAATTACATATTAAGGCAGAAACATATAAAGAACTGATAAAGTATTGAAATATCCAAGAAAAATGAGTACAGCTATATTAAATAAAAACTGAAGCTCATAAAATAGTACTTATGGAAATCTCTATATTTAACTAACAAGATATTAGTAATGAACTTAGAGAAAACAGAATCATTCAGCAATTCAGCAAAAGCCAGATTGTAAAGAATTTAGGAAGTAAGGAGTTGAGAGAAATAAGAAAATATGAAAGAACTATAGAAGATTCAAGAGCAAAAAGCATGGAGGAATCCTGATTCTAATTTGAAGCATAAAAAGTACCATTATTCTTTACTTTTAAAATGCCAGGAAGAATAAGCACAGGTATTGCATTCAGTAGAAAGGACACATTTTAGAAGTGGGGACCCAACTTGAAAATGATAGAAAAAAAAGTAAAAAAAGAAGGATGAAAAAAAATTTTATTTTCAAAATCCAATAGTTAATGGTTAATTCACTTTTTATTGAACTCTGAATCTACTATAGGCTTTCAAAAAGAGAAAGGAAGTGAATAAAATACAGAATAAATTCCTTTTATATATAAAAATTGGTTTAAATAAAAAATAATCTTCAATAGCTAACAAAACCTGTATTATCTGTAATAATATAAATGCTGACAATGGTATTTATTTGGTGTACTATGTGTTTCAGAAGGGATAAATTACCAGCAGATTAAAGTCTCTGTACAAGAAAACACCATATTAACTGTAAAAGGTAAAATATACCTTTACTTCCTTCTTAAATTATAAACAAAGTAGGTGCGAAATATAGCAATTTTAACAGTGAGAACTGATGCAGTACTGTTAGAATTTCTTTATGAGCTTAGAGTGGAAGGAGCCAATTACATTAGGAAGATTATCTTTGCATCTGGTCACATATTCAAAGGTTGAATTATTTTAACATTGAACATGAGTTGTTACTGATTACATAGAACACAAAAGCACTAAAATAAGTCAATAATTTTGTCATCTGTATCCAAAAACCAGTTATGGAGCCAATTCTCATGTAAAATATGATTATACTTTGATCTACTGTTTCTCTAATCCAAACATGTACATAAATAAAATGACTATTATTACTGTGACAAATTGTTGTTTTTTTTTCAGCCTCTCATGCCAATTACTTTGTACCAGATTCTTGGAAAAGAGTCGAATAAATGTCTGCTAAATGTATGCATCTCTGACTCAAATTTTAAAAGCCAGGAGAAATAATTACAAAACAACATTTGAAATAAAAGAATAAAATAACAATATTCTCTGCAAAAATATAACACTTTTGATTTTATATTATTTTTCTATAACTGGACTGAATATTATATAAAACATAAGAGAATAACCTATAACTTCATTTTTTACTTCAAGCTGCTTATTATTTCATCAGAAAGATAAGGAATATAGAAGACACATAGATGTAAATATAAAATAGTAAAATTAAAAATGCGGACACATATTTTCATGGGGAATATATTCTAGACATAGGAGAAATAGAGAAAAAGAATATTTGAAAGACTATTCCCTTAAAGAAGAAATATTTGAGCACATAGGTCTGAAAGAATACACAGGGTATTTTGAGAAAAAGAAGGGAAATACAATCTAAGCAGAAGGAACAAAATGAGAAAAGTTTATGATGTATAAGTTCTTAGCTGTCTGATAAAACCTGTATGCCGGTTACCAGAAAGTCTTAAAAAGTGTAAAAACAGTAAGAAAAAAGCAAATAAAATAAATTTACATAGGCAAAGGAATAAAACACTGTATACTAAAATGCTGTTACCAATATTGAATAAAAAACACTACTTTTGGATGTAGTAATATGCATTCTTTTTATTATGATATTTGATAACAGCTTGAACAGTATGTCTAATGACTCCCATTATTGAAGTAATAGTGGTTTCCAAAGCCTGGCTACATATGATATTTTGAAATATCAGAACAAATTTAACATGATGTGAATGTCTATTACTTCAATTGGAGATACACAGTTGCTGCTAATAAGTAGTATTAACTTACAGTGAGACATTAAAGAAAATAAAGGTAATATTTTCCCCCAAAACACCCATGGACCCCTTCAATTCTATCCATGGACTCCAAGTGTCCCATAGAATCAGTTAAGTCTCTGGAGAAGATACTGCAAAGTTACCATTTGTTAATTACCTAATGGGTATGTGGCACAGTAGCACTTTCTCCTGTTTAGTTTTGCAACATACTATAAGGAAGACATAGCTAAAATGGGCACTGATATTTGAAAGATAAGAAAACTGAGGTTCAAGCAGTTTATGTAGCCTGCCTAATATCATGTCTATAATGAATGCCAGATGCAGGGTTAAAGTTCAAAGTCAGATTCTATAATCTCTCTTCTTCCCACTATGGAATCTGATCTAGAGAATCATCAGAATGTTTTAAATGGACAGTTAGAAGATGAACACAGCCAGAACAAAGAGTTTATTTCAAGAGTAGAAGACATACAACTGGAAGTGTGGGCTAGGACCAGACTTTGGAGGGTTCTGAAAGCTTCAGAGAAAAATAAAAGTAAATGCTTTTGATAGTATGAAAAGAAGCTTTTCGGGAGGATGATGATGAAAGTAGCATTTCAAGAAGGAAGGAACCAATCTGAAGGAAGGATGGTGATTTTAAGGATACTGTAATATGCTCTGTCCAGAAGATTTTGGAGTAGGTCTAAAATTACACATTCAGGGCACCTGGGTGATTTAGTTTGTTAATCATCTGCCTTTGGCTCCAGTCATGATCCTAGGGTCTTAGGATAGAGTCCCAGTGGGCAGTCTTTCTCCCTTTTCCCCCCTCAAACTCTCAAACAAATAAGTAAAATGTTTAAAAAATAATTTAAAAAATGAAAAATTATACTTAAATGCCTCACTCAAACTTAGTTGAATCCTTTTATTAATTCTTCGAAGGTGTTTTTGGAGTATTCTCTCAAGATCTATTCTTAAATGTACTGAGATACACAACACAGGGTAAAAAGAAATAAATAGAAAGGCACTTGCTATTCTTCAGTCTAGCAAAACACACATCTACTTACCAACACTTGTGCAACTTTCCCCATCCACATCCAGCTTCCACCCTTCATAGCATGAACACTTGACTGTGTGCTTGTGCTGCTCACACACTTGACTGCACTTTAGATGATTGCTACAATAATCTATAATTTCACACGTTTTATTGTCTTTGTTGAGCTGAAGTCCTTCAGGACAGGAACAGACAATTCCTCTTCCAGGAACAACAGAACAGTGATTGCTACAGCCTCCATTGTTCAGTGAACATTCATCTATAAAAGGAGGGGAACAGATTACAGGGCATTATCAATTGTTTTGCTCAATTAAATACTAATCATTGAACTCAATTCTCTAAGGCTAGAATTAGAGCAAGGATATTATAAATGAATAGAGGGAGCTCTCTGGATTTTTTTTTTCAGGGATTGGGGTAGGAATGATAAAATAATTCATCGAATGACCAAATCTAATTCTACATGATAGGAACTGGAAATGGAAGGTTTTCATTTCTGTAAAATTTTGGACTATACTTTGTTTGACCCCATAGAGGTAAAGTATGTTCAATGTTTCTTTCTATTATAACTGGAAAAATTATGCTGAGCCTTTCAGCTGTTGAGCAAAATCAGTTGTTAACAGCTCCCCAAGGACATACATTGATGATCTGAAAATTTGGCTTGGTTCAGTGTATATAAACAGGCATATACATACATACATATATATATATATGTATATATATTTCTACATCTAGTGTCTGATTCATAATGATAATGCAGGATGGATTAGTTTGCTCTTTACTGGTTACAGTCATTTATTTTTAAGTTATGTAAATTGTACATTACACCCTGTATATTGGTTATTTTGATTAATTCAATGAGGTCATGGAAGCATCATAAATAATATACATATACACAAAAAGGTTGACTTGGTATTTGTACTAAAATAATGAGCAACCAGTATTTATTACATGGATAATATGATTGGTTTATAAAGAAAGAAACCCTTTCTACCATAGTCTTATAGTTTAGAATTGCATTACATATATTTATTTCTGATTCTATTTCATTATAAATTGTAAGGTACAGAGGGTGTACAAACTATTTGCTCTGTTTAGCAGTGTATATCCAATAACTAGCACAGTGCCTACCATATAATAAACAGTTAACAATATTTTTTGAATAAAAAAATGTCCAAATGCACAGTTACCCCCAAATTGAGCCACTACCTGTCCATTTGGGAAAATTTCAAGATGACCTACTTACGCCATTGATGAAAATAGCAGATAACTGTTTTTTCAAACACACTACTACCTATTCCTATCTATTACTAGATACATAGGAATAAGGCTAAAAGAAGCTTTGCTTTCCTTCGCTTTAAAAATATTTTTAAGTTGTTCTCAAAACCTGTCTAATTAGGTGTTTTTTGAGACATGCTAAAACAGAATGTTGTTCAATGATTGACAAATTGCAGTAATAGTCACTTATGTACCTCAAATATTTCCTGCTGTCTATGAAAATTTATCTACTTCAGAAATTGAGCTTAAGTATAACACTTTAAAAATATTTCTACATTTTTTTAAGTTCTATATAGGTCAACTTTTCTTCATACTATTTGTCACCAGAAAAGAAGTTACAATAATAAGAAAAGGACAATGATTATATTAACTATTTTCTCTAAGAATTCATGTTTGGCATTATTTTAGAAGAAAAAAGTAGATTCATTTGGCTCTCCCAAAAATGTTTATTCACCCATATCATAGTCATTGCAAAACAATAATCATTGTAAGGTATTTTCCCCACTTATTTCAAATGTCATTCTTTCTCAAGAGAATTACTGTAAAGAAGTATCATCATACCCAGGTGAAAAAAAATTGTTATAGTTCTCTTAGCTTACTTAAAATATGACCATTCTTCTGATACTATTGATGGAATGAAGTCATAGATTTTTAAAAAATAAAATTTGCATTGATATCTAAATCGAACATATAAATTTAATGTCAGTATTTGTGTGGCTAGTCCCTTGTTAATTCCTCCTTAACCCTAAGCATGTCATTATATCCTGAAACTTTCTTTCTTTTCTTTTCTTTTTTTTTTTTTTTTAATTTTATTTACTTGAGAGAGAGAGAGATAAAGCACAGGCTGGGGGAATGGCAGGCAGAGGAAGAGGAAGAAGCAGGTTCATGAGCGTGGAGCCCGATGTGGGACTTAATCCAACCCTGGGATCATGACCTGAGCCAAAGGCAGATGCTTAACTGACTGAGCCAACCAGATGCCCTAATCCTGAAACTCTCTTTTAAATTTTTATTACTTAAAAAGAATTTCTCATTGATCAAGCTCTAGTCAGGTTCCTTGGAAACTTCTGGTGAACTAGTCCTCAAACTGGCTTATAAAAATTGCAGACCCTTAGTATAAATAATTTCAATCTTCACTCCCTTCCCCAATCATACTCCTGTCACCACCCAAAAAGAGATTTCACCAAACACTAGCATAGTTTCTAACTGCTTAGAACAGCCTTCCTAGTATGACTCCAATTCTGTTAAAGTACCTGCTTGAGAAAGCTCTATGCTGATGGGAGAATTTACCATTTGCTCCAGCCAAAACCTGGTGATAGGCAGACAGGCCCTGGAATCTCGTCTTAGAACAATTACTTTAAAAAACTTGCAGTTATAACTATTTTCTCTGCACATTGAATATGTAATCTTCTACCTCCCAGAACTGTCTTTTCAAGGACTTGAGAAATGTCTCTTTGAAATGCAAACATTCAAGAAGATAACTCTTTCACTCTTGCTGGCAACCCTGCGGGTGCTTGGTTTTGAGTTGTACCACCGTCTCTAGTCAAAGATATGAGAAATTTGTTTCTTCTCTGGGATAAGCACCAATGGTCTAGTCACATGGGTCAACCCCCTTATCACCTCTTGGTGCCTTTCCCTTACCATACTCCAGGCTTCAAAATGCGTCTAGTCGTTGGTTTCAGAGAATTTGATTTCAGTTCACAAGAAATATTCTTCTCTGTTGAAATAATAAATACTGAATAAAATCAATCCTCCCCATTTTACCTAGAGTCCAGCATTGTTTATCTTTGATATACCCTTATAGTAAAGTTTAACAGTTAACTCTAGTCTTGAATGATTCAAGATTCTTCTCATTTGTTTCTTAAACAATATCTATTTCTTAAAGTATATACATTTCCCCTTGAAATCATTTGAAAATCCCGCTGAGAAAAATACTTTTCACTAGGATTAAGAAAATTATTTCATTCAGTGTTCCTTTACTTGGTTTTTGTTTTGGTTTTGATTTTGTTTTACAGATCAGATTTATCTGGAGAAAACAAGAATCTCTTCACTAGTCAAAGAGTATGATTTTTTCCATCCTAGGATATCTCCCAAGTATTAAGTCTACAGATTACAAATTATTTTCATACAATATATTTTGTACAAATTTACATGTATTGAGGAATAGGATATCAATCAATCCCTGTTACCTTTTTAACAGAGGATGGTAAAGGAGGGAACACTAAAAATAAATAAATAAATAAATAAACAAACAAACAGGGCGCCTGGGTGGCTCAGTGGGTTAAGCCGCTGCCTTCGGCTCAGGTCATGATCTCAGGGTCCTGGGATCGAGTCCCATATCGGGCTCTCTGCTCAGCAGGGAGCCTGCTTCCCTCTCTCTCTCTCTGCCTGCCTCTCCATCTACTTGTGATTTCTCTCTGTCAAATAAATAAATAAAATCTTTAAAAAAAAATAAATAAATAAACAAACAGCTTTTTTCAAAAAACCTCTTTTGCCTTTGGGACTCTCTCTCTCTAAAAAGAATTTCCTAGCTACTAGCTAAATGCATGCCAATTATTTAAAGTTAATTCACTTGGTATATCATCTTTTATATCCACTGGGTAAATAACTCATTATGGCTGCTGCTGCGGCACTCATAAACCAATATCCTTCTTAGCTGGACAGGATCTAACCTACGACTAATGGGCAAGGATCTTGAAAATAAGAGACCAAAGTGCCATTTCTCTATAGGTACCAATATTGCCTATAAGGATTCCATCTATGGAACTATAGTACAAAGGTACACACAAAAGGTAGGAAAAGGAGAACCATAGAAAGTAATTCAATCCTTTGACCAGTATTTGTTTTTGATTTTCATTTCCCTAACTTTCCTTCAACTTCACCTCACAAAGGGGACAGTATAGGACTTCAATATGCCATAGTGCTATAAGCAGGATAGAATTGACTTTTGTCCTTTCTGGAATGACCACACCTAGCTTTATTGCAATCTCTTTCACACCTGTAATTCTTTGGAATGTTTGAGCAAGTTTCCTAAGCTGATGAATATAGTGGCTTGACAGTAAGAGGCAATTTTCAGTCTTGAGGCAAATAAAGAAATAAATTCAGAAGAAATCCCTTTTGCTCTTTTATTTTACTAATTCAGAGAGCAGAGGACAGGAAAATAAGGCTGTGTTTTTATAACATTATTTTCATTTTTCTTGATGATTGTATTTTGTCTTCTTTGCCTTCATTTAATCTGAAGGTTGAGAAAAGATAATTTCTTTCAATACCTATATTGCATCTGACATTATTACCATGATTTCCTGCTCAATAGCATGATCTCCTTTTTTGTTATGAAGAATCTGACATTTCAAGAAATTAAGTTACCTGCCTAGATGATTTAATTGAAGTAACTGAAGAACAGAATCTAAACCTGTCAAAATCTCAATTTTTTCCTAAATTTACACATTTTCAATTTTAAGAGCAAAGATAGTTTCCTTCTTTCAGAATTGCTCTTACAACCTTCACGAACAATCCTCACATATGGTAATGCAAGAGATATTTCCATCCACCAATCTACTCCATAAGGGGAATAAGCTGGGAGAAAAAGAAGTAACTACAGATGAGCTAAGTCTGTTACCTTGTATTTGTTACCTTGTATTTGTTGCTTAATTTTAGGATTTTTGGGGGGAGGTGGCAGGGGTTGAATCATTTTATTTAAATTTTAGCATCCCAGGGGTACCTGGGTGGCTCAGTCCTTTTAGCATTCTGACTTTTTATTTTTGGCTCAGGTCATGATCTCAGGGTCCTGAGATCCAGCCCTGTGAGGAGCTCTGAGCTCTATGTTGATAGGGGAATCTATTTCAAATTCTCTCTTTGCCTCTCCTTTGCCCCTCCCCCTATTCTCTCTCTCTCTCTCACTCTATAAATAAATGTCTTTATAAATAAATAAACAAATAAATAAATTTTAGCATGACTGAATGAAGATTGTTACAGTTACTGTTTCAAGGGTATTTTATAGAATCACAGAATCCTTGGAAGCCAGGACACTTATTGCATAAATTAAAACATAATAACAGATTTTTTATCACTCAGTATTCTATTAGTACTCAATTCAGATCAAAATATGATAACTTTAGGCTTAAATATAGTTGTCTTTTTTATTTTCAATTAGGTAGCTTCATCATTTCCTAAAGTCATTTTCTCAGTCCCTAGTCACCTCATTATTGTTCTTATCATTCTGTTAAACCCTTCCTCATTACTCTATTGATATCACCTTCAGTATTATCTAGAAAACATATTTTGAAAATCTCCTTGCTAAATGTCTGATCTCCCCACAGAGAAGGAAATGTAATTTTCTTTATATGTTCTGGTTGGCATAAAAAAGATGACTAGTCAAAAGTGATTTCAAAGCTCAAAAGCTATCAGATTGAAATAATCACTTTAACTAGATATAGCATGCCCAAGAAAGCTATTGTAAGAGGACTAAAAACTTCAGAGAAAATTATATAAACTTGAATAATATTCAGTTGGTTTTATTGTTCAATTTCTTCTTTTCCATTCCTTTTTTTAAAAAAATATTTCTATTTTAATGATTGGAATGTATGATAAAATCCACTGGATGTTAGTAAACTCTATCCCATAGAGTTTGTCCATAATAAAAAGGTTCTCTTGTTGAGAATGACTCACTGACAAAAAAATATCATTTCATTGTGGAAACAACATTAACCATCCAGAGCTCTAAGTGATGAGCACAATTATATAATTAAGTTAGTTGGTTATAGTCCAGACTTTTCTGCTTCATTATCAGATATTTCTGATCATATTTTAAAAACTTTTAACAGACTTACAGTCCCTGAAAAATGGAGATAAGATTTGATGCTAAACATTACATTTAAAGGAAATAAATGGAAGAAGTGTATGCTACTATAAGTATCAGCAAGTAGACTAAATGTTTCTAGTCTCCAGAAAGAAATCAGTGAAACACGCAATACCACAGAGATCGCCTTCATCAGACCCATCTGGACAGTCCCTTCTCCCATTGCAGAGTTTCTCTGGCTGAAGGCAGGCTGAAGTGTCATTAGCACAAGGGTACTTGGGTGGTCCACATAAAAAACTGTCACAATCATCTTCATCTGACTGATCTTCACAATCGATATCTCCATCACATATCCATGCTTTATTGATGCATCTCCCTTAAGGAAACAGAAACATCATCCATTTGATTGTTGTAATTAAGTCACTGTCATAATGAATAGTCATTACCGTCTTCAGTCAGAGGCAGAACTATGTGCTATTACCAAGAAATCTATTTGCTGATAGTCTGACAGTTTATTTTCATGACTATTTGAATAGGTCTCGCACTCCAGTTAAAATGATCTTAAAGTTAAAGCCATGATATTTTCCTTGGTTTCAAGTTATTGTCTAGCTCTATTAATAAAACAACTTCGGGACTAATTGAAAGCTTCATTATGATACTTAAAAACAAACAAACAAACAAACAACACTAAACAATCATTTGTACGTAAGTCACTTTTAGAGACCTAAATTCAGGTACATGTAATTTGTGATTTTGCAACCCTAAATTAAAGCAAATGGTTTATTTCACAGGAAAATAGGTCCTTCTGTTTACATTCATAAGCCCAAGACCTTAACTCTTCCTCACACCTAGACATGTGTATTCCTTTTCATAAAATATAAATGTTATTAAACATCTTGATAGCTAAGGTATATACAGACAGGTGTTATTGAAATATGTTTTTCTTTATTGACTTTGAAAGGGAAAAAAATGATTATTGTTTGGCCAGCAGTTTTCAAAAGTAATAACATGAAACACAGAGAAAGCAATGGCCACTGTCTATGTCAATCTTTTTTCACTCTAAAATTTTCCAGAATGGTTATTTTTTTCTTCTGATTAATTCTTTTCTAGATTATGAAATGTTAAGGTATAATGTAATTAAAAATGGACTTGAAGATAAATACTAGTTATTAGCTGACTGTATACCAACAACTCATGAAAGGAGTAGGGAAAATGAAAGGGAAAAGAAAAATACCAGATTGTATATGTCAGAGTCTATATATTCAGATGTCTATGTCAAACTTAAAGGTTACTAAATTTTAAAATAATCAAAATATTGGTGAAAATATGTTTCATTTGCATAAATACATAAATAATTTCCCATGCTATGAAGTCAAATGAGAAAAAAAAGCACAAATCATCAGTTCCATAGTTAATATAAATACATTTCATAATCAACATTAGTTACTGATGAAAACACTCTTAAAATAAGAAATGATGGGGCACCTGGGTGGCTCAGTCTGTTAAGCAGCTGTCTTAGGCTCAGGTCATGATCTCAGGGACCCAAAATCCAGCCTCACCTTGGGTTCCCTGTTCAGCAGAGAGCCTCCTTCTCCCTCAACCTCTGCCTGCTACTCTGCCTACTTGTGCTCTCCATTTCTCTGTCAAATAAAATCTTTAAAAAAAAATGATGGAGATTTCACTGTTCAATTTTATATAAGTGGAGAAACATTATAAGCTTTGCCTTTACATCACAAATAAAACTAATAATGTTATTATTTATATTATCCTGGAAATACTATATAATATAATTAGATAACAGAAATAAGTTAGGTATAAAATTAGAAGAGTATTATTACTCTTTTAATTTTAATCAGTTAATAATCAAATAATCATAAAATCAATAAAAACTAAAAATTATAAGAAACTAAGAATAAAAAAAGATAGCTAGTTTCAAAAATTATACAGGAATCTGTAGGTTTTATATCTCAATAGACTATAATAGAAGATAGATCTAAAAATCTATCATAAAACAAAGTATTTAGTTTAACTACATAAGAAGTATAGAGAATGTATATGCAGAAAATTAAAAAGTGTACAAACAAACCCAAAAGAAGTCTTGGATAAAGAAATAATTTGGTCTTAGAGAAGATTTATAGCTGTAAAATATTTCCCCAAATTAATCCCAGTAAAATAGTAACAATATTATTACAATCCTATAAGCTTATCCTAAATTTAAGAAAATAAGAATGCAAATAACGTTTGGAGTTTTCATGAAAAAGAGAAGAAATTTATGAGTAGGACTGTAAATGCCAACTATTTAGAAGTATTTTGAACTAAAAATAGTCAAAATATTTATAACAGAATATCAATCAACACATCAACAATTGAATAAGATAGAAATATCAAATACTCATCTACCTGGTATATGGTTTTAATATACAAAATTGACTATTCAAAATAGTACAGATAATGGAATTACAAAATTGGTGATGTAAGGAATACTGCTTAGCCATCTGGAGGGGAAAAAAAAAGGCTGAATCTTGATCCTTACACTAAAACATATTCTAAGTGGATCAAAGAAGTAATCATTTTATTTTATTTTTTTAAAGATTTTATTCATTTATTTGACAGACAGAGATCACAAGTAGGCAGAGAGGCAGACAGAGAAAGAGAGGGAAGCAGACTCCCTGCTGAGCAGAAAGCCTGATGCAGGACTCCATCCCAGGACCCCGAGATCATGACCCGAGCCAAAGGCAGCAGCTTAACCCACTGAGCCACGCAGGCGCCCCAATCATTTTAAAATAACGATGATAAATGCATACACATTCTAGAACAAAATAGATATGAAAACAAAACAACAAAGACTTGAAATAGTCATTACACATATCCAGAAAATATGAAGAACAAATTTGCAAACAATCTCATAAATACATTTGATTTCACATTACAATATAATATAGTGGGATATAATCCCACTATAAATTCAACACAAAGAAATTAGAAATTTTCAAACTAGAAAAATTTTTATTATATGTTAAAAAGGGACTTTCTTTCTTTAAAATATAGAAGGGCTATTACAAATAAAACAAAGATCAAAAAAACAATACAATTGTAAAATTAATGAATCAACAATGACTTACAAACCTATGATGACCAAAAATATCTTTTAATGAAAAAGCTAAATAAGCCATTTGATATATTTTTTTTTCCTCTGCCAGATTGGTTTGGTTTAACAAAAAAGAATAATAGAAAGAGATTTGACAAGGTTGTAAGCAACATCTCCAATATTGAGGGGGCTTCAAAACAGAATAATTTGTCTAGGGCAATCTTACAAAATCTAACAATAAAAAATGCATTAATTCTTCACCAGCGTAATTCTAATTTTAGATGTTTTCTTATTAATAGGTTTGCCAAAATGCACAAGGATGCATTATAAAGACATGTGTTGCCACTTCCTATATACTAGCAAAAGACTGAAAACAGCTTAAACCATTATTGCAAAACTGGTGACATCAATTACAATGCATCCATGCACTGAAATTACACATTTGAGTGAAAAAGAATGAGAGAATTTTACTCAGGTAATATAACACAATATCCAAACAGGAAGCAAGATGGCAGAGGACCTGAAATGACATCAGGTCCCAGGAGTTCAGCTAGATAGTTATCAAACAATTCCAAACACCTACAAACTCAACATGAGATAGAAGCACCAATTCTAGGAACAGAAAATCAACCATTCTCTGGAAGGTAGGGGTTTGGAGAAGTGAATCCGAAATGATGGTAAGATGGAATGCAGGGGGAGGAGCCAGCTCCTGGCAAGTGATTGAGCAACAGAGCCCCAAATCAGAACTTTTATAAGTCAGCTCCCCTGAGGGACATCACTCCAGAGGCTAAGCAGGGGTGGAGCCCTTGCAGGGAGAGTGTGGTCACAGAACCCACAGGGTCACAGAAAGATCAGGGGCATCTGAGTATGGCAGAGTTTCCAAGTATCACAGTGGGGAAGACAACTACAGAGATGGAGCCAAGGAGTTACCTTAACCCTTGATCCAAGGCACAGTTGGGCCACTGCTTTTCGAGCAGGGACCCCACAAGTGGCAGCTCTGGAGAAACCCCCTCCATCCTCCTCAGGGAGGAGTGGCATGGGGGTGAGTGGCAGCAATCTGCTGGGTTTGGACACTCCAAACGTGGCTGTGTGCCAGAGATAGAAAAACTCAGTCACAGGCCAGGTGAGTTCAGAGTGCAGTCAGAGACCAGGGAGATGGGAGGAATTGACTGCTTTTCTCTGAGGGTGCACTAGGGAGTGGGGCCCTGAGCTCTCAGCTCACTCCATCTGGAGACTGTGAGGCTGCCATTTTCATTTCTGTGCTCCAAAGCTCTATGGAAAGTGCTTAGGGAACAAACGATACTGAGAGCGAACCCAAGTAGATTACTTATCCTGGCCCCTGGCAAGGACAGTGCAATTCTACCTCAGGCAAAGACATTTGAGACTCATTGCAAATGGCCCCTCCCCCAGAAGATCAGCAAGATCATCCAGCCAAAAGCAAGTTCAATGAGAATAGTGGAATTCCAGAGGTAGGGGAAAGCAATGCATAGAATTCATGGTTTTTTTTTCCATGATCCTTAAGTCTTTCAAAGTTAAACTTGTTAAATTTTACTTTTTTTCCTTATTCTATTTTTAAAATTTTTCCTCTTTCCTCTTTCAACATTTTTTAACTAGTTTATCTTAACAATATCTTTTTTAAAAAAATCTTTAAATCTTCATTTTATAGTCATATTTTACCCCTCCATTGTATTTAACTTTATTTTTTGTATACATATAGGTTTTTCCTTTAAAATTTTGAAATACAATTTCTTCTAATATATCAAAATATACCCTAAATCCAGCACATAGCTTTGTTCTAGTCTCCAACCTGAGCAAATTCTTTCCTCTTTTTCCAACCAACTTATCTTATCAGTTCTATTTTTAGAATTTTTTTTAAATTTTCACCTTATAGTCATATTCCATCTCTTCATTATGTTCAACCTTATTTTTGTATATATATATGTTTTTCTTTCTTTAACATTTTGGGAAATAATTTCTTCTAAGAGACCAGAAAACACCCAAAATAAAGTAGGTGGCTCTGTTCTATTCACCAGTATAATACATATTTCTTTCTTTTTTTTAATTTTTAATTTTTTATTTTTTACCCCTTTCTTCTTCCCTCAGTTTTGGGTCTCTTCTGATTTGGTTTCCATACATTTTTGGAGGATCTTTGCCACCCTTTTAATATTTTATTCTCTCATTCATATATTCCTATCTGAATAAAATGACAAGACGGAAAAACTCACCACAAAAAAATAGAACAAGAGGCAGTACCAATGGCTAGGGACCTAATCAATACAGACATTGGTAATATGTCAGAATTAGAGTTCAGAATGATGATTATCAATGAGCTATCTGGACTCAAAAAAGGCAGGGATATATTAGAAAAATCCTTTCTGGATAAATAAAAGAACTAAAACATAACCAAGTTGAAATTTACAAAAGATATTAATGAGATGCAATAAAAAATGAGGATGCTTACTGCTAGAATAAAAGCGGCAGAAGAGTGAATTAGTGATATAGAAGACCAAATGACAGAATCAAAAAGCAAACAAAGGAGAGACAAACGCCTACTGGACCATGAGGGGTGAATTTGAGAGATAAGTGATGCCACAATGAAACAATATTAGAATAATTGGGATCCCAGAAGAAAAAGAGAGAGAGGGCCAAAAGGTATATTGGGATGAATTATAGTAAATAATTTTCCTAATATGGCAAAGGGATAAAGCTTCAAAATCCAGGAGGCACAGAGAACCTCCCTCAAAATCAATATAAACTAGGTCTAATAGTAAAACTTTAAGAGAAAATCCTGAAATCCTGGAAGAAGCTTGGGACAAGAAGTCTGTAATATACAATAGTAGAAATATTACACTGGCAGCAGGGTTATCCACAGAGACCTGGCAGTCCAGGAAGAAGTGACATGATATATTCAGAGCACTAAATGAGAAAAATATTCAGACAAGAATACTATATCCATCAGGCTGCCACTGAAAATAGAAGGAAAGATAAAAAGCTTCCAGGACAAACAAAAATTAAAATAATTTGCAAACACCAAATCAGTCCTACAGAAAATATTGAAAGGGGTCCTCTAACCAGAGAAAGCCTAAAAGTAGTGGACCAGAAAGGAACAGAGACAGTATACAGTTACAGTCGCCTTGCAGGCAAAACAATGGCACCAAATTCATATCTTTCAATATTATGCCTTGAATGTAAAAAGGCTAAATGTCTCCAATCAAAAGACACAGGGCATCAGAATGGATTAGAAAAACAAGACTCTGGGGTGGTTGGGTGGCTCAGTGGGTTAAAGCCTCTGCCTTCAGCTCAGATGATGATCTCAGGGTCCTGGGATCGAGCCCTGCATCAGGCTCTCTGCACAGCAGGCAGACTGATTCCCTTCCTTTCTCTCTGCCTGCCTTTCTGCCTACTTGTGATCTCTGTCTGTCAAATAAATAAATAAAATCTTAAGAAAAAGACTCTGATATGCTGTCTATAAGAAACTCATTTTAGACCCAAAGACACCTCAAGATTTAAAGTGAGGGGGTGGAAAACAATTTACCTTGCTGATGGACATCTGAAGAAAGCTAGGGTGGTAATCCTTTATCAGATAAAACAGATTTTAAGCCAAAGATTATAATAAGAGATGAGAAAAGACACTGTGTCATAATTAAAGGGTCTGTCCAACAAGAAGATCTAATAATTTTAAATGTTTATGCCCCTAATATGGGAACAGCCAATTATATAAACCAATTAATAACAAAACCAAAGAAACACATCAATAATAATACAATAATAGTAGGGGACTTTAACACCCCCCATCACAGAAATAGATCATCCAAGAAAAGATTAACAAGGAAATAAAGGCTTTAATTGACACACTGGACCAGATGGACATCACAGATATATTCAGAACATTCCAAGCCAAAGCAACAGAATACACATTCTTCTCTAGCACACACAGAACATTCTCCAGAATAGATCACATCCTGGGTTACAAATCACGTCTCAACCAGTACCAAAAGACTGGGATCATTCCCTGTATATTTTCAAACCACAATGCTTTGAAGCTACAACTCAATCACTAGAGGAAAGCTGGAAAGAACTCAAGTACATGGAGGCTAAAGAGCATCCTACTGAAGAAGGAATTGGTCAACCAGGAAGTTAAAGAAGAACTGAAAAACTCATGGAAACAAATGAAAATGAAAACACAACTGTTCAAAATCTGTGGCACATGGCAAAGGTGGTCCTGAGATTTAAGTATATAGTGATACAAGTATTTCTCAAGAAACAAGAAGAGTCGCAAGTACAAAACCTAACCCTACACCTAAAAGAGCTGGAGAAAGAACAGCAAAGAAAGCTTAAACCCAGTAGGAGAAGAGAAATAATAAAGATCAGAGGAGAAATCAATGAAATAGAAACCAAAGGAACAGTAGAACAAATAAACGAATCTAGGAGCTGCTTCTTTGAAAGAATTATTAAGATTGATAAACGCTTGGCCAGACGTATAAAAAAAAACAAACAGTAAGAAACCAAATAAATCAAATAATGAATGAAAGAGGAGAGATCACAACCAACACCAAAGAAATAGAAAGAATTATAAGAACTTATTATGAGCAACTATATGCCAATAAATTTGACAATCTGGAAAAAATGGATGCATTCCTAGAGACATATAAACTACCAAAACTGAACCACAAAGAAACAGAAAACCTGAACAGACCTATAACCAGTAAGGAGATTGAAGCAGTCATCAAAAATCTCCCAAAAAACAAGAGCCCAGGGTCAGATGGTTACCCGGAGGAATTCTACCAAACATTTAAAGAATAGTTAATTCTTATTTTCCTGAAACTATTCCAAAAAATAAAAATGGAAGGAAAACTTCCAAACGCATTTTAAGATGCCAGCAATACCTTGATTCCAAACAAGGCAAAGACCCTATCAAAAAGGAGAATTACACAACAATATCCTTCATGAACACAGATGCAAAAATTCTCACCAAAATATTAGCCAACAGGATCCAACAGTACATTAAAAGGATTATTCATCCCAACCAAGTGGGATATTCCTGGGTTGCAAGGTTGGTTTGACATCTGCAAATCAATCAATGTGATACAATATATTAATAAAAGAAAGAACAAGAATCATATGATACTCTCAATAGATTCTGAAAAAGCATTTGACAAAATACAGCATTTTTTCTTGATCAAAACTCTTCAAAGTGTAGGGATAGAGGGTACATACCTCAATATTATCAAAGCCATCTATGAAAAAACCCACAGTGAATATCATTCTCAATGAGGAAAACTGAGACCTTTTTTCCTAAGGTCAGGAACACAGCAGGGTTGTCTACTATCACTACTGCTATTCAACATAGTACTAGAAGTCCTAGCCTCAGCAATCAGTCAACAAAAAGAAATAAAAGACACCCAATTTGGCAAAGAAGAAGTAAAACTCTCACTCTTTGCAGATGGTATGATACTATATGTGGAAAACCCAAAAGACTCCACTCCAAATCTGCTAGAACTTGTACAGGAATTCAGTAAAGTGTCAGGATATAAAATCAATGCATAGAAATCAGTTGCATTTCTTTACACCAACAACAAGACAGAAGAAAGAGAAATTAAGGAGTCAATCCAATTTACAATTGCACCCAAAACCGCAAGATACCTAGGAATAAACCTAACCAAAGAGGCAAAGAATCTGTACTCAGAAAACTATAAAGTACTCATGAAAGAAATTGAGGAAGACACAAAGAAATAGAAAAATATTCCACGCTCATGGATTGGAAGAACAAATATTGTGAAAATGTCTATGCTACCTAAAGCAATCTACACATTTAATACAACCTCTATCAAAATACCATCAATTTTTTTCAAAGAAATGAAACAAATAATCCAAAACTTTATATGGACCTGGAAAACACCTCGAATAGACGAGGAATGTTGAAAAAGAAAGCCAAAGTTGGTGGCATCACAAATCCAGACTTCAAGCTCTATTACAAAGCTGTCATCATCAAGACAGTATGGTACTGGCACAAAAACAGACACATAGATCAGTGGAACAAGAAATTCCGCTACATGCAGAATAATGAAACTGGAATATTTCCTTACACCACGCACAAAAATAGACTCAAAATGGATGAAAGACCTCAATGTGAGATAGGAATCCATCAAAATCCTTGAGAAGAATACAGGCAGCAATCCCTTCAACCTCAGCTGCAGCAACTTCTTTCTAGAAATATCACCAAAGACAAGGGAAGCGAGGGCAAAAATAAACTATTGGGACTTTATCAAGATCAAAAACTTTTGCACAAAAAAAGAAACAGTCAGCAAAACCAAAGGACAACTAACAAAATATGAGAAGATATTCACAAATGACATATCAGATAAAGGGCTAGTATCCAAAATCTCTAAAGAACTTATAAAAATCAATACCCAAAGAACAAATAATTCAATGAAGAAATGGGCAGAGGACATGTCTTTCAAAAAAGACATCCAGATGGCCAACAGACACATGAAAAAGTGCTCTACATCACTTGGTATCAGGGAAATACAAATCAAAACCACAATGAGATACCACCCCATACCAGCCAAAAGGCTAATGTTAACATGTCAGGAAATGACAGATGTTGGCGAGGATGCAGAGAAAGGGGAACCCTCCTACACTGTTGGTGGGAATGCAAGCTGGTGTAGCCATTCTGGAAAACAGTATGGAGGTTCCTCAAGAATCTGAAAATATTGCTACCCTACAACCCAGCAATCAGACTTGTGGTGTTTACCCTAAAGATACAAATGTAGTGACCTGAAGGGGTATATGCACTCAAGTGTTTATAGCAGCAATGTCCACAATAGCCAAACTATGGAAAAAACCTAGATGTCCATCAACAGATGAATGGATAAAATAGATGTGGTATATATATTGTGTGTGTACACACACACACACACACACACACACACAATGAAATACTATGCAGCCATCAAAAGAAATGAAATCTTGCCTTTTGCAAAAACGTGGTTGGAACTAGAGGGTATTACATTGAGCAAAATAAGTCAATTAGAGAAAGACAATTATCATATGATCTCTCTGATATGAGGAATTTCAAAAAGGATGGTGGGAGTGTTGGGGGTTAGGGAAGGAAAAAAATGAAACAAGATGGAATTGGGATGGAGACAAACCATAAAAGACTCTTAATCTCACAAAAAAAAACTTGAGGGTTGCTGGCAGGAGGGGGGTTAGGGAGAAGGTGGTTGTGTTATGGACACTGGGGACAATATGTGATATGGTGAGTTCTATGAAGTGTGTAAGCTGGATGATTCACAGACCTGTATCCCTGGAGCAAATAATACATTATATGTTAATAAAAATAAGGAATACAAGAATAGATGAAAACAACAACAACAAAAAAAAACACAATCTCCAAAACACATCAATAAAAAAGGCCCACAAAACAAAATGCATGGTAGGTTTTCTTATATGTTAGTAACATTTATTTAGATATGTGATATCTAAATATTTAAAAATTTAAAAAAATCTAAAAAGATATTTATGTGATTACCAATATCTAGAACTATAATTCCATACACATATCAATACAAGTTTATGGACAGGTTGTCTCTACATGAACTCTTTCTGGGATGCTGCATAAGAAATAGCTAATAGTGATTGCCTCTGGTGAAGAAGACCTGAAGTGTGGAAAACTAGAGTAGGAAAGGAGAATTTTTCACTGAGAATTTTTATTTTCCTTCTACAAAATTTTTCATGACAGCCCCAAAATAGCTCATTTTAAAATCATGATAATGAAATGTATACACGTGTGCCATAAAATTTGATAGCTTCTGCAGATGCATGATGAAAATTCTATGTTGAAATGAACTTGTGACTTACACTCTGCTAGGAAATATACCTTCTGCTCCCACTCTCTTTCTTCTTATTCTAGGATCCCAATTATTCTAATATTGATCCATCTTATAGTATCACTTATCTCTCAAATCCTCCCCTCATGATCCAAGTTGTTTAACTTTTTCCCAGCTTTTTTATTCTTAATTTGATCTTCTAGATCACTAATTCTCTTTTCTGCTCATTTATCCTAGCAGTAAGAGCATCCATTTTTTATTGTACCTCACTAGTAGCTTTTTTAATTTTAACTTGGTTAGACTTTATTTCTTTTGTTTCTCCAGAAAGGGATTCTCCAGCATCTTGTATGCTTTTCTCAAGCCCAACTAGTACTTTATAATTACCCTTATGAGATGAGTTTTTCTGCTTCACCATTTTGTCCAGAGAAGAATAGATGAATGAGAGAAGAAAATGCTACAGGGTCACAATGACCCCAGAAAAATATTCATTAAACAAATCAGAAACCTGGGGGCGGGGGAGAAAAGGAAAGAAAAAAATATATGATCAGGCTGGTGAATAGAACAGAACCACATGCCTGATTTTGGCTGTATTTTGGTTTATTAGAAGAAACTGCTTCCCAAAGTTTTTTAAAAAAACCCATATATGTAAAAAATAAGGGCAAAAATGGTGAAGGGATGGAATATGACTGTAAAGATGAAAATTGGAAAAGATTTTTAAAAAGGAATTGATAAGAAAAAAGAAAGAAAATAAAAGAAACAAGGAGAGAATGTGATCAGGCAGGAGACTAGAACAACGGAATACACTGGATTTAGGGTATATTTTGGTCAGAAGAAACTGTATCCCAAAATTTTAAAGAAAGAAAAACTTGTTGTGCATGCATGCACGCACACACACACACACACACACACACACACAAGGTTGAATACAATGAAGGGATAGAATTACTATAAAAGTGAAAATTTAAAAAAATTAAAAAGGAATTGATAAGATTTATGTTAAAATAGGAAAGAGGAAAATTAAAAAAAAAAAACAGAAAAAGAAAAAAATAAAATTAAAAAAATTTAAGTTTGAAAGACTAAAGAATCATGAGGAAAAAGCCATGAATTCTATGTGCTGTATTCCTCTAGCACTGCTGTTTTGCTGTTCTCTTTGATCAGTAAACTTGGTTTTGGCTGGATGTTCTTGCTGATCTTCTGGGGAAGGGGCCTGTTGGCAGTGAATCTCAAATGTTGCTGCTTAAGGTGGAATTGCACTGCCCTTGCCAGGGGCCAGGCTAAGTAATCTCCTTGTGTTTGCTCTTGGTAGCTTTTGTTCGCTGGACACTTTCCGTAAAACTTTGGGGGATGAGAATCAAAATGGTGGCCTACCAATCTCCAGCCCAGAGATGCTAAGAACACAGGACCCCGCTCCTCCATGTGCATTCAGAGAAAAGCAAGCAATCCATTGTATCTGGCTGCACTAGGAACTCTCCCAGCCTGGGACAAAGCTCTTCTATCTCTGGCACACAACCCCGTTTGGAGTCTCCCAACCCATCTGATTCCCGCAGTGTACTCCTGTGCTGCTCCTCCCAGTGAAGGAAGCAGGGGCTTTCCCTGGATCTGCCACTTGTGGGGTCTCTGCTCAATGAGTAGTGGTCCAGCTTTGCCTCAGATCACAGTTTAAGGTAACCCTAAGCTGAGAGCCCCTTCTTGGCTCCATCTTTCAGCCACTCTGATACCTGGGAGCTCTGCTGCACTCAGGCACCCTTGGTCTTTCTGTGACCCCAAGGGTCCTGAGACAACACTGTCCCTGCAAGGATTCCACCCCCACCTAGCCACTGGAGGGACTGGCCTCCACAGAGCAGACTTCTAAAAGTTCTGATTTTGTGCTCTACTGCTCTACCACTTGCTGGGAGCCAGCCCCCCCACCATGGTGTATCTTCCCATATGTCCACTCAGATTCACTTCTCTGTGCACATCCTATCTTCCAGAAAGTGGTCACTTTTCTGTACATAGAATTCCTGCTATTCTTTTCTTTTATCTCCTGTTGAGTTTGTAGGTGCTCAGAATGCTTTGATAACTAGCTGAATTCCTGGGACCAGACAAAATTTAGGTCTCCTACTCCTCCATCTTGCTCCTTGCCCTACTAATTACACTTTAAAACTACATGCTGAAAATAGGTGCTTATTATCAAGTTGAGTATTTATATACTCTTTTCTGATATATTTATAATGATATTTTCCATTGATAACTATGCGTGCAAGAATGTTACAGAAACTGCAGTTTTTCCCTTTGAGCAAAGAGAAGAGGAATGACCAAGTAACAAAGCAGCAACAACAAACAGAAATAAAAATCAGTATGTTGGTATCATGACAACTAGTGAAATCACACAATATGCAAACATAAACATACATGCATGTACTTTGGGCATTTTAAGGACTATTTTTATTTGTATTATTTATTTATTTATTTATTTAGTTTGTTTGTTTTCAAATATTTTATTTTTTTATTTGACAGACAGAGATCACAAGTAGGCAGAGAGGGAGGGGGAGGCAGACTCCCCGCTGAGCAGAGAGCCCGACGTGGGGCTCGATCCCAGGACCCTGAGATCACGACCTGAGCCGAAGGCAGAGGCTTAACCCACTGAGCCACCCAGGCGCCCCTATTTGTATTATTTTGAAATATGTAGTTTAGGATAAAAGCCAGTATGATGTCAACAGCTATAGTGAAACTAAGAATCTCTGGAATCATTAGAAATTGTACTTCTTTACCAAAATAAATTTATATGATCAATTCTAGAGTTTCTCTTTCTCTGTTAAACTATTTTGGGTGTTTAAAAAAATAGATTTATCATTTTGCAAACTGCTTGACTCATTTTTATCTTTATAAAAGACATCATAGGTTATAACAGCATAATTTTGGTTGTGGGATACAATTGGCAATTAATTTTTAAAATATAAGTATGGGTGTGTCTGAATAGCTCAGATGGGCATCCAGCTCATGTGATTCGGGTGATGATCTCAAGGTCCTGGGATTAAGACCAGTGCCAGACTTTGTGCTCAGCAGAGAGTCTGCCTGAGGGTTTCTCTCCCTCTCCTCCTCCCCCCTTGCACTCTCTCTCTTTCTCAAGTAAATGAATCTTTAAAAAGAAAAAAGAATATGGGTACGTAAAGAAGTGAATCTTTGAGAAAATTCAAATGGATTCACTCAATATAGCATAATGTCTTTCTAAATTACAATCTTTTAAAAAAAATTTACACTACTGAATTTTAATACTACATGCATATTTATTTCTCTAACAATGCTGGCTTCAATTCAATTCATCAATTATTTATTGAGTGTAATGTGTTTGCCTAGCTATTGAAAAATATAAAAAAGATGGGAAAGACAGATTTCTCATCTTATGAAGCAGTAGGACTAGTAGTGACAAAAGTTCTACACAGAACATATATATAAAAGGAGTAAGATAAAAGCCATATAAGGATCACAGAGTGCCATGGAATTTCAAAAATGTAGAAAATATATATGACCTGAAGGTTGAGAGCAAGATTTAGTGAGATGTTATTTGGAAAGGTGTCTTGAAGGGTGTCAGTGACTATTACATATGGAAATAGAAAAAACAATCATATAGATAGCTAAGATATATAGTCTTAATATACCTTCTACAAAATAAAAATCAAGTAAAACAGAAAAAAGAGAGATAATTTAATAGCATGTTGAATACTCTTGCTACTCAATAGGAATGTGTCAGAGCATAGATTGTTGAAATAAATCAACTCTAAATTGATCTCTCCATTTCTGAGTGAACCCACTCTAAAATTCTACCTTGCACATGTGTTCCCTGTTTTATGCTAAACTTTCTTTTCTTTTTTTTTCCAATTTATTTATTTTCAGAAAAACAGTATTCATTATTTTTTCACCACACCCAGTGCTCCATGCAAGCCGTGCCCTCTATAATACCCAACACCTGGTACCCCAACCTCCCACCCCCCTGCCACTTCAAACCCCTCAGACTGTTTTTCAGAGTCCATAGTCTCTCATGGTTCACCTCCCCTTCCAATTTACCCAAAAGCACATACCCTCCCCAATGTCCATAACCCTACCCCCCTTCTCCCAACCCCCCTCCCCCCAGCAACCCACAGTTTGTTTCGTGAGATTAAGAGTCACTTATGGTTTGTCTCCCTCCCTATCCCATCTTGTTTCATGGATTCTTCTCCTACCCACTTAAGCCCCCATGTTGCATCACCACTTCCTCATGTCAGGGAGATCATATGATAGTTCTCTTTCTCCGCTTGACTTATTTCGCTAAGCATGATACACTCTAGTTCCATCCATATTGTCGCAAATGGCAAGATTTCGTGTCTTTTGATGGCTGCATAGTATTCCATTGTGTATACATACCACATCTTCTTTATCCATTCATCTGTTGATGGACATCTAGGTTCTTTCCATAGTTTGGCTATTGTGGACATTGCTGCTATAAACATTCGGGTGCACGTGCCCCTTTGGATCACTACGTTTGTAAATTTAGGGTAAATACCCAGTAGTGCAATTGCTGGGTCATAGGGCAGTTCTATTTTCAACATTTTGAGGAACCTCCATGCTGTTTTCCAGAGTGGTTGCACCAGCTTGCATTCCTACCAACAGTGTAGGAGGGTACCCCTTTCTCCGCGCCTGGGTGGCTCAGTTGGTTAAACTTTATTTTCTTAATACCATGTACAAATTTCAATCAGAACTATAAACACAGAACCATGTATACTGAGTTTAATGGATGATTTTTAATGGCCATTTTGAGCACACGGGGTTTTAGTGTTATTTGCTGAACCTAATGCACACACAACATGCAACTCAAATGTAAAGTTATAAAGTCAGGAGAGGGTACAGAAACAATAATAAGGCAGTTTGAAGTCACAGTTTATGTAATGTTGACTGCTAATTCATGAGGTGTCTCTTAATCATAAACAATGGAGAATCATTAAAAGATTTTGAGAGAGAATGTGCTCAGGTACAGCTGTGAGGTAAGAGAGAGCCAAAGCTATATGTAGAACACATTGAAGGGGAATTATTGTCAGGGGCAAACAGTAGGTCACACAGTGAGTGGTCTGAGGGACAGATAATTCAGGTTTACCATATGTTATGATATGTGAGTAGAAAGAGCAGAATGAGTGACAGTAGAGAAATTGTAGATATAGCATCAGTAGGACCTAAAAAAATGATGACATGTTAGGATGTCAAAATGCACTTTCTGATTTATTTTTTTTAAGATTTTTATTTATTTATTTGGCAGAGAGAGATCACAAGTAGGCAGAGAGGCAGGCAGAGAGAGAGAGGAGGAAGCAGACTCCTGCTGAGTAGAGACCCCCCCAATGTGGGGCTCGATTCCAGGACCCTGGGATCATGACCTGAGTCGAAGGCAGAGGCTTTAACCCACTGAGCCACCCAGGTGCCCCTTGAATATAATTTTAAAATAAAGAGAGAAATATGGAAAAATTTTTGGCTTCAGAGAAAAAGTGAGATGTTCAGTATAGCATTGGGGGAATAAAAAAAAGAGTTTGAAGTGTGGGTTGAATTCCAGTGACAGGAATTTGGTAAACATTTACCTGGGAGTGAAAGTTGAAACATTGGGAACAAAAAAATTCTATGGATACCTTGCAGAAATACGATAAGAAGCAAAACAAAGAAATTTAGAGAAAAATCAACATAATGTCTGAAACACATTATGCATTTAACAAGTCTTTTTTTTTTCTTAAATTTAAGGGGTAGACAATGAAAAATGAAATTAAAAAAAAAAAGAATCTAGATGGTGAATGAATAGAGTACAATCCATAATAGAGTTTATAAGGAGAGGTTTCAGAGAGGGCATATGTTGTAGAGAAAGGTCAAATCTTACAGAAAAAGAAGTCAAAATGTAGTAGTAATAGTCAAAGTTAACATTCATCAAATTCATATTGTGTTCCAGGCACTGAATGTATGTCCTACTTATGATGATGATGATATCAATGTAATTATTATCTCAATTTTCAGATTAGAAAATTGAAACTTAGGGGCACCTGCTTCCTGCTCTGTCTCTGCTCACATGCTTACTTGTGATCTCTGTCAAATAAATAAATAAAATCCTTAAAAAAAGAAAATTGAAACTTAGAGAGGTTTGGTAATTTTCTGAACTCACATAGTTATAATCCCTGATGACCACCAAAACAGCAATTTCCATCTAAGGTAGAAATAAAAACATCAGTGATTGCCAGGGATTGGAGGAAAAGAGATATGGATAGGCAGAGCACAGAGACTTTTAGGGCAATGAAATCACTCTTTATGACACTATGCTGGCACATGATACATCATTACACATTTGTCCAAATCCATAGTTTGTACATTATCAAGAGTAAATTTTAATGTAAATTATGGACTTTGGGTGATATGTCAAAGTAGGAATGCAAGTTCATCAACTGCAATAAGTCATTCTATTGTGGAATGCTGTTAGTAAAGGAAGTTGTGTGTGTAGGGGTAACAGGGGCTATATGGGAACTCTGTTCTTTCCTCTCACTTTTGTTATGAACCTAAAACTGTTCTAAAAATTAAGTCTACTAAAAAAAAAAAGGCTTTCACAGAAATTTAATTGTGCAGTATATACCTTGTCATTCAGTTCTAAATATTTAAATGTGTATATTAGGATTTCTTTATTAGTCTTGATTATTTTGAAGTATGATTTTAATTTTCAAATTCATGTTTTTTTTTTTTTTTGTTTGTTTGTTTTTTAGAAAAAGTGAGAGAGAGAGCAGGAGTAGGGGTAGGGGCAGAGGAAGAGGGAGAACCAGATTCTCCACTGAGCAGGGAGCCTGACATGGGGTTCAAACTCAAGACCCTGGAATCAGACCTGAGCCAAAGGTGGACACTCAGCCAACTGAGCCACACAGGCACCTGCCTTTCTAATCTTTTGGATGCTGAATTCTAATTTGACTTTTGTGTATGGAGAATGCTTTCTGTACATTGTCAACTATTTGGTGTACAGGTTAGGCTATTTATATACTTTTAGAGTTAAGCTTATTGAATGCATTATTCCAATCTTTAAAAAATATAATATAAATGAATATCTTGTACACATCACTCCTCCAATGCATTATTTGTAGGATAAGGCTTTAGAGGTGGAATTGTGAAAGTGTATTCATATTATAAATATAGATACATATTGCCAAATGGCCTTCCTTATAGTTTCATCAATATTTAGTGACATCAGTGTCTGCTTCATCTACTCTCACCAACATAAGGTATTATTGGTTTTGTTAATAATCACCAATCTGATATTGAAAAAAAATGTAATTCCATTAAATATTTGACTTTCTAGCTTAAGTGCCTTAGTATGGAAATGATATAGTCCATTAGTCCATAGAACTAGTCACCTGGTCTGAATCCAACTGCAAGAGAGTTGAGAGATAGAGGAAAGCATAAGGATGACTGATGAGTATTGTCTTTTCTACATATTGTTTAAAAATACATATTTTAATTTTTTAATGTAAATGTAGGTGTCTTAAAGTCTTAGAGCAGTTTTAACCTTTAACAAATTTAAAAATATAAATGTTACAAGCATAAATATTATTTGAAAGCTTATCTAAATTTGTTATACTTTTATAAACTGGGTCTTAATTACATGTAATTTTGTTAATTTAGAGTATAACACTTTTAATATTATTTTTTGTTTCAGCTTCACTAGTTGAAGATGGCAAACTACTATAAACTACTAGAAACAAACTTAAACATTAATTATTCAAGATTCACAAAACTAGAAATATGTTAAATATAAATAATTGAAGTTTCAGATGATGTCTTTGGTGTTATAGCATTTATACTTCTGAAGTTATTAAAGGTTAAAAAATGACTAAGAGTTTGGGACATTGATATAAATGTGCAAAGTTATGAATTTTTTTCTTTTAGCAATTCTTTATTTATATTCCATGTATGCAAAGTTATGAATTTTTCCTTTTAGCAATTCTTTATTTATATTCCATATGTTCTGCTATGTACAAATCTTTATTTTCTAAACTTTCTACAATTTCAGTTTTATTGTCTCTAGAATAAATATATTGAGTGTTTTTATTATTAAAGTTCCAAATGCAGGGATGGTATTACTCTTCAAATTATTAGTTTTATTATACTATGATCAGGAGATTTTGTATGCATCACTTCTACTTCTTGGAATTTATTGAGTTGTTTGTGACAATAAATAGTTATTAAAAAAAATATATCAAGAGCCTTATTTGTGGGGCATAACAAATAGCATGGAGGACAAGGGGCGTTAGAGAGGAGTAGGGAATTTGGGTAAATTGGAAGGGGAGGTGAACCATGAGAGACTATGGACTCTGAAAAACAGTCTGAGGGGTTTGAAGTGGCGGGGGGGTGGGAGGTTGGGGTACCAGGTGGTGGGTATTATAGAGGGCACGGCTTGCATGGAGCACTGGGTGTGGTAAAAAAATAATGAATACTGTTTTTCTGAAAATAAATAAATTGGAAAAAAAAAAAGAGCCTTGTGAAAGAATCTTCATCTTTCTTGACTTCTAAGAATAGAACTATATTTTTATTAATTTGTTCTAAGCATGAATTCGTAAGATCTACATTCTTGCTTATTTTTCTTCCATTTGATTCTTTATGGACTATAGTAAATGAGTAAAATTTTATTCTTCTAATATAGTTTTCTTATTATGGTTCCTATAATTTTTGCTATGTAAAAGTTGATAGCATATTATTTAATGTAAGATATTTAGACTACAAAATCCTTATTGAAGATTGCATTTTTATCATTTAACTGTTTGGTTGGTTTTGTTGTAGTTGTTAATCTCATCAATATTTTATTTTGATCCCTAAACTTTTCTTTCTCATTTTCTCACCAAATCCTATTTTCCTATTATCTTAATAATTTTCTTAGTGAGGCTTTATGTGGAAAAATCCCATGTAATTTGCATGACTAAATTATCTGGAATAATATTTTACCTGGAATATTTACCAAGAACATTAGCCTGAAAGTGTTTTTCCCTCAGCTTCTTATTACTCCATTTTCTTGTGGCATTTCTTAAAATCTTCTTAGATAATCTGATTTTCTTTCTGGTAGTTTCAGTATCTGATGATCTGCAATTTCAAAATGACTTATAGAAGACTGGTTAATTTCATTAATTTTACCCAAAAGTCTGAATGTATTTTTTTAATCACCATATAGTGTATTATTTGTTTCAGGGGTCCAGGTCTGTGATTCATCAGTCAGTCTTACACAATTCACAAAGCTCACCATAGCATATACCCTCCCCAATGTCCATCACCCAGCTACCCCATCCGTCCTACTACCCTCCACTCCAGCAGCCCTCAGTTTGTTTCCTGAGATTAAGAGTCTCTTATGGTTTGTCTCCCTCTCTGGTTTCATCCTGCTTCATTTTTTCCTCTCTCCCCCTATTTTCCTCTGCCTTATTTCTCAAAGCCCTCATATCAGTAAAATAATATGATAATTGTCTTTCTCTGATGACTTATTTCGCTTAGCATAATAGCCTGTAGTTCCATCCATGTCATTGCAAATGGCAAGATTTCAATTTTTGATGGCTGGAATATATATATTCCATACATAGTCTTTATCCATTTATCTGTCAATGGACATCTGGGCTCTTTCCATGGTTTGGCTATTGTGGACATTCTTGCTATGAACATTGAGTTACAGTTGCCCCTTCAAATCACATTTGTATCATTCGGGTAAATTCCTAGTACTGCAATTCCTGGGTCATAGGGTAGCTCTATTTTAAACTTTTTGAGGAACCTCCATACTGTTTTCCAGAGTGGCTGCACCAGTTTGCATTCCCGCCAATAATCCTCACCAATATCTGGTATTTCCTGACTTGTTAATTTTAGCCATTCTGACTGGTGTGAGGTGATATCTCATTGTGGTTTTGATTTGTATTTCCCTGATGCCAAGTGATATTAAGCACTTTTTCAGGTGTCTGTTGGCCATCTAGATGTCTTCTTTGAAGAAATGTCTGTTCATGTCCTCTGCCCATTTCTTGATTGGATTATTTGTTCATTGGATATTGATTTTGATAAGTTCTTTATATAGATTTTGGATAGTAGCCCTTTATCAGATGTCATTTGCAATTATCTTCTCCCATTCTCTCGATTGTCTTTGTTTTGTTTACTGTTTCCTTTGCTGTGCAAAAGCTTTTGATCTTGATGAAGTTCCAGTAGTTCACTTTTGTCCTTGCTTCCCTTGCATTGGCAATGTGTCTAGGAAGAAGTTGTTGGGAATGAGGTCAAAGAGGTTGCTTCCTGTAACCTCCTCAAGGATTTTGAAGGAATCCTGTCTCACATTGAGGTCTTTCATCCATTTTGAGTCTATTTTTGTGTATGGTTTAATGAAATGGTCCAGTTTTGTTCTTCTGCATGTTGTTGCTATCCAATTTTCCCAACACCATTTTTTGAAGAGACTATCTTTTTTCCATGAATATTCTTTCTTGCTTAGTCAAAGATTAGTTGATCATAAAGTTGAGAGTCTTTTTCTGGGCTATCTTCTGTCCCACTGATCTATGTGTCTGTTTTTGTGCCAATACCATACCATCTTGATTATTACAGCTTTTCAGTAGAGCTTCAAGTGTGGAATTGTGATACCACCAGCTTTGCTTTTCTTTTTTAACATTCCTCTGGTTATTCAGGGTCTTTTCTGGTTCCATACAAATTTCAGGATTATTTGTTCCATTTCTGGGAAAAAGGTGATGGTATTTTGATAGGGATTGCATTAAATGTGTAGATTGCTTTAGGAGGCATAGACATTTTCACAATATTTGTTCTTCCAATCCGTGAGCATGGAACATTATTCCATTTCTTTGTATCTTCCTCAATTTCTTTCTTGAGTATTCTGTAGTTTTCTGAGTACAGATTCTTTGCCTCTTTGGTTAGGTTTATTCCTAGGTATCTTATGGTTTTGGGTGCAATTGTAAATGGAATTGGCTCTTTAATTTCTCTCTCTTCTGTCTTGCTGTTGGTGTAAAGAAATGCAACTGATTTCTATGCATTGATTTTATATCCTGACACTTTACTGAATTCCTGTATGAGTTCTAGCAGTTTTGGAATGGAGTCTTTGGGTTTTCCACATAAAGTACCATACCATCTGCAAAGAGTGAGAGTTTTACTTCTTCTTTGCCAAATTGGGTGTCTTTTATTTCTTTTTGTTTTCTGATTGCTGAGGCTAGGACTTCTAGTACTATGTTGAATAGCAGTGGTCATAGTAGACATCCCTGCTGTATTCCTGATCTTAGGGGAAAAGCTCTCCATTTTTCCCCATTGAGAATGACACTCACTGTGGGTTTTTCATAGATGGCTTTTATGATATTGAGGTATATACCCTCTATCCCTATACTGTGAAGAATTTAATTGAGAAAGAATGTTGTACTTTGTCAAATGCTTTTTCTGCATCTACTGAGAGTATCATATAAAAGAAATCAATAATTATAAGAATATATTATGAGTAACTATATGCCAACAAATTAGACAATCTGGAAGAAATGGATGCATTCCTAGAGACATATAAACTACAATACTGAACCAGGAAGAAAGAGAGAACTAGAACAGACCCATAATTAGCAAGGAAATTGAAGCAGTAATCAAAAAAATCTCCTAAGAAAGAAGAGCCCAGGACCAGATGTCTTTTCAGGGAAATTTTACTAAACATTTAAAAAAGAATTAATACCTATTCTTCTGAAACTGTTCCAAAAAATACAAATGGAAGGAAAACTTCCAAAGTCATTTTATGATGCCAGCAATCCCTTGATTCCAAAACCAGACAAAGACCCCATAAAAAAGGAGAACTACAGACCAATATCCTGCTGAACATGGACTCCAAAATTCTCACCAAAATACTAGCCAATAGGATCCAACAGTACATGAAAAGGATTATTTACCCCAAACAAGTGGGATTTATTCCTCGGCTGCAAGGTTGGTTCAACATTTGCAAATCAATCAATGTGATACACTACTTTAATAAAAGAATTAATTTACTTATTTATGAGGAATCAAGTTCTTCAATTTAGGGAAATCTTAGCTTTTTCAGCCACTTAGTTATCCTATGTGTGTGTGTGTTCCGTGTTTCTTTCTGTTCATACCTATATTCCCTCATGGAATTTCTTGAAGTATCTGCTGTAGCCTTACAACATAGATCTTATCTGCTCTTTCATTTTTATATCTCTTCTCTTTTTCCATGATGTTTCTGAATAAACTGTATATTATTATTTTCAAATTTGTTTTCTCTGTGTCCAGCTTAGAGTTTATTTAAATTTCCATGTTGGTGTATTTCATTCTCAAGTCTAATATTTATCATTTTCCATGATTTTCTATTATAATTTTTCTGCTTATATCTATATCTATATCTATATATGAATATCCCTAAATCGAACAAGAATATATATGAATATATATATCCATAGATAAAAAATGGAAAAAATGGAAAAGAATATCCCTAAATTGAACAAGAATATATATGGATATATATATGGATATATATATATGGATATATATATGGATATATATATATATATTCTTGTTCAATATAGGGATATTCTTTTCCATTTTTTCCATATATATCCATATATATTCTTGTTCACATATATATGGGTATATATATGTATATATCCATATATATCTAGATATAGATATATCTACATATATATGGATATGTAGATATATCTATATATATCCATATATATCTATATTGATCTATCCATATATATCTAGATATATATCTATATAGATATACATATATCTATATATCCATATGTATCTATATATAGAGAGATCTATTGATATATATAGAGAGAGATGTATTGATCTCTATATAGATACATATGGATATATATATAGATATATCTAAATATCCATATATATATATATATATATATATATATATATCTCCATATATATTCTTGTTCAATTTAGGGATATTCTTTTCCATTTTTTCCATTTTTTATCTTTGAGGATCCCAAACATATTTCTTTTCTTTTTTTTTTAGATCTGTCATTTAAACATCTCATTTTCACTTAATCTTGAGTAAATTCATTTTATGATTGATTTTTGATGGCTTGTTTTACTAGAGATGGTTATCTTCATGGATTTTAGAAATTTCTCTTCAATATCATCTTGAATAGGAGTTTTCAATTTTTGCCCTGACTTTATGTGTTTACTCATCACTGTTTCAGGTGTTGCTTCTTCTAGTTCAGCCCACTCCATCACTACCCCCACTCTTGGTTCAAAAATACATCCTGTATTTGTCTTATCACTTTCAGTCCTTAAGCTAGCCAGAGGCTTGACATGATTGCCATGCCTACATTATCTAATCTCTCTAGATACACTATTTCATTGAAGTAACCATCCTAGGAAGCAACCAGCAGTAATTTTTTCCCTTCTTTTTTTTTTTTAAACTCAATTTTATTTTTTCAGTGTTCCAAGATTGTTTATGCACCATACCCAGTGCTCCATGCAATACTTATCCCTCTTAATCCCCTCTTTTTAAGAGCAAATGAGTCCAATTTCAGTGTCTGATTTTCAGCAGTGTGCCTGGTTCCAGTCCCCAACTTCATGTGGGATACCTTTATTTCCCATTAAACCTAAGATCTGAACACCTGTTCATCTCTACTCATCTCCAATCTAATCCAATCAGGCATCCAGATTCAACCCAGCTCCACCATTTGTTATTCCATTTACTTCAGTTCATCAGAGATATATTTTGTTGGTCAATATGACTATATCTCTCTCATTTTCTCCTGTTATATTTTTTCACCATCTTTATGTGTTTTTCACAGCAGAGAAAGGATTCAAAGTGTGAATTTAAAATTCCACCTTTATGAAATTTTTCTTATGCCTTTTCAGTGACATTAGACGAGTTCATTGTGTGAATGCACTTAAGTATTAAGTAGTTCCCCTAAACATGGACAATGAATTATTTCTACTTTGGGGGCCTTTAAAACAAAGTATTGCACTGAAAATCTTTTTGTGGATATCTTCATATACTCCAGCTGTTCTTTACATGAATTTCTAGAAATGAAAAGTTTGGGCAAATTTATATTTTTACCAGCAGGTGGAGGGCCTCTTTTCTCCATAATCTTGCCATCATTATATAATATCAATATTATTTTCTTTTGTCCAATATAAAGAATGTATCTGTGAGTTTCTTTTCCATGAGAGGTAGACATGAAATTTCCCTGCCTAATTCCTCATTAATAATATAACTGTATCTTGTTGGTTGGAAGTAAGGGACCAGGTTTGAGAGAGTATAGTTTTAGGTCAAAGGTAGGTCCTTTGAAATTAGAAGCTCTTAAATATTTATTTTAATTAATTAATTAGCTCCTAAATATTAATGATTGTATTATAGTTTTAATTTAGGTCACATTCTATTCTTTGCAGGAATAAAGTAACTTATTAACTTTCCTACACTTTTACTCTGATAGATAGCAATTTACGTATAAAGAAAAAGCCATTGTGACCACCTAATGCGAACTGATTACCCTGACAACTTTTAAATGTTTAAGCTAGCATTTGGAAGTCTTCAAAAAATAAATATGAACACTGAATTTAGCATCTTGAGTAGTTTAAAGGTTTTTAAGCTTTTAAGGCTAATAATTTAATTAAAGTAAATTTTAAAATATCAAAAACATCATAGATATATACATATATTTAATCCAATATTGTATTTAAGGTTCCCTTTAATACCTGAAATATTCATAAATATGCATATATAATTATGAGTTATGACTCCTCAAATATTTGATACATTATGGTTTACTATATTGAAGATCAAATTAGAATCATATTGTTACACTTCACATTTTACGTTTATTTATTTATTTATTTATTTGACAGAGAAAGAGAGTGAGTACAAGCTGTGGGAGTGGCAGGCAAATGGACTTCCCACTGAGCAAGGAGCCCACTGCCAGGCTTGATCCCAGGACCCTGACTGAGATCATGACCTGAACCAAAGCTAGATGTTTATCCAACTGAGCCACCCAGGTGCCCCGATTTTTAATTTTTATTTATTTATTATTTGTGTGTGTGTGTGTAAGAGCACTTAAATTCTCCTTTTAGCAAATTTCAGTTGCATAATACAGTATTATCAACTATAGTCACTATGTTATACTGTATTTCCCTTTGATAATGCAACATAAATTTTATTTCACTTCCGATTTTTTACATTAAGTTTTGATTAACCTGATGATTACTTGATACATACATGTGATGTTTCATTAAAAACATTATTACATGGATAATCCAAATCCCAATCAATACACATAAAATTATCTCTCAGAATCCAATTCTCCAAAGATACCCAGTATATGGGGTCAAAGTTACACACCCACAAATATGCTATTTTTACATAAGTATTATTTTGAGCTGAAAGCATTTGAAGTTCAAAAGATGTAGAAAGAAGTCTTCCTATAGCTTCCCTTATATGACTATAAGCATAAAACTTCTGAGAAATGAGGACTTCCATAAATCCTTTTCTAGGGAAATTTTATGGCCATGAAGAAAATAAAAAATCAGTGCCTAGATGGACCTGCACACATTTTACTTACTAGCCCTTATCTTCCATTAGTTCTCAGATATATTAATCTACCTACAACTTCCCATCCCTACAAACTTGAAGTTCTTTTCTGTTCTTTGGTCACCTTCCCACAAATTTACTATTATTTACTATTATTGCTAAGATTCTATAAGCCCAAGTTCTAACCAGCCCCTGGAGTTACTCATCACTGAGTTTTCTCACATGCATGTAAGATGCATGTATATATAAACTTGCTTTTTCTTCCTTTTTTTTTTTATTAAGCCATTTATTGTCTGTCTAATTTTAAGGGCCCCAGTCAATGAAACTGATGTGGGTATAGAAAATTCTTTTTTCCTCCTTTCATTATTATTTATCATGTTATCTATTAAAGTTTAATCAATATAATGTGTTCCAAAAATATAATTTCTAAATTTAAAGTCACATTTTTAAATCAATAACCCCCAAACAAAGACACTTAATGTAACGATTGAAAAGAGTCACATAATTGTGAAAACTATTGTTGCAAAAGTAACCATTTTGAAAACATAAAGAATGATCCTCAGGAGTGTTTATTTTTCTATGCCTATGTTAGCTTATATTTATCTCTTTATTTCTTAGTCAAATGCTTAATTGTAACCAGGAAGTGTGTCCAGATAAAGAAACACAATTTCTTTTTTTATCTTTAGATGCCCATGGGCCATGTGGTTTCCAGTGTGTTTGCTTTATAATAGCTGTGATAACTTTTCATTTCTATGTTTTGGGTGAAATACTTAATAAGGAGCAAAATGAATCACCAGATATTAGGCAATTCAAAAAGCAATTTCACCACATCCCAGAGATGATTCCATAATATATCCTGAAATCTATAGGGATTGTTTCCATTGGATTATTTGGTGGATGATATAATCCATTTCAAAAATTATACCTCTATAGCTATTGTAATATATTTTTTCTCTAAACTTCAACTCATCAAGTGGTATTGAGAGGAAAATAAATAAGTTGGTTTATTATGTCAGATAGAACCTACTCTATGTAGAAAAACAAAATGGACCAGACATAATAATAGAATAACATCATAAAAAATAGAAGCCTCATGACTTTCAAAACAATTCAAAGGTTTGAATGACAGTCATCACCTTTATCTTAATGAAATCTAGCAACAGCATGATTAAATTTAGGAATCTACTGTACTTGAAAATAAATGTATATAATTCTGCCTTTTTGTTCCATTCATCTTCATGAAATTTTAGGGTGAGGGTTTATCTGTGGAAAGAGGAATGTTGTCTGTGTATTAAGCACTTCTTTCAGCAGTCTGAAATTCCAAATTCTGAATCTGGATTACATGGTTTCAAATCCCAAGTATGCCATGTGGCTCTTTTGACTTGTTTTAACTTGAGCATGTTAAAAACTCTTCTAGGCTTCAGTTTTATTCACTGTGAGTTAGGATGATGAAATGAGTTCATGGCAAAAACACTCTTTAGAGCTGTGTTGGGTCCATAAATAGTTCTCTGTAAGTATCAGCTCATATTATTATCACACATATAATGTAAACAAACATACTAGAAACACGAGAACCCTTTTTATGCGGTAAGATATACACTGAAGTTGGGCCGAAGGATTATAGCTCTAGGAAGCCCAAGGTAGAAGCTGAACCAACGTACCTGTACTCCGACAGGAAAACTTGGTTTTATGATCACACAGTCGTAATGTCCCATTGCAGCCTTTTTCATCGCTACCATCTTCACAATCTTTTTCCCCATCACAGCGCCACAGATCAGGAATGCAATTTCCATCAGGATGGCACTGAAATTCATTCCCGTTACAACCAGCAGGAGAACGAATCTCTTAAATTGAAATGAGGGAGGAAGAGGCAGAGGGGGAAGGATAGGAGAGAAATTATTATTTTACTTGATGATAATTTTTTCATGTTCTTTTTCTTTTCAGGCATTAGTATGCTGCCAGAGAGAATATATTTTCACTTTAGTTGTTTAATAGCTATAATACCATCTGATATTTGCAAATTCATTTTAGAAATATTAATGATAGAAGAAAAGATGTTTCTTCCCTCCCACAGAATTCCTGAAAGTGCCACATACATTAGGAAAAAGGAAGATATGTAGATACTCTGTTGTGATTTGTATTAGAAACTCAAGAATGAGATCTTTAAAGGGCTTTTTGCCATGGCATATAAAAGAGATTTCACACTCATTCTACACTAAATGTTTAGACTTTGGTTGGTCTTTTGACATTCCTTTAGGCAACTTCTTTCAGACTAGTAAAAGGTAAATAACCAAAAAATCATAGGTGCTTTCTAGTTAACAATATCTTTGAAGAA
Source organism: Neogale vison (assembly GCF_020171115.1). Classification (NCBI taxonomy): domain Eukaryota; kingdom Metazoa; phylum Chordata; class Mammalia; order Carnivora; family Mustelidae; genus Neogale; species Neogale vison. The sequence goes on along the minus strand of NC_058093.1, from coordinate 90,258,003 downwards.
CAATGTCCAAATTTTTAAAAAAGAACAAACAAAAAACTCCAGATAATAAGCAAATTCTTTAGGACATAAGATTTCAATTCTAGAATGAGAACAGGCACATATAAGAATTTAATGAGGTACTACACATTCAATTTCAACTTATCAATTAATAATTCATAGAGTTTGAATTAATAGTATTCCTCAAACCTCAAAATATATAGGTTAAATTCTACAGGTTAAATTCTCACATAGGCAAGAATAAGGGAACATAAATATTGGGGATATGGATGCTTTACTGCACAACAACTGAATATGGCTATCATTAACAGTATTTTAAATTTTTATTAATATCTAATATTATGAAATGTCATATTAACCAGTATCTCCAAATTCTGTTGTAAAATAGATTTTGCTATTATTTTTCTAAATAGAAGTTTTAATCTAATAAACTTGTTGAGTATTTCATACAGCTATATTCAACAATTTTTCTACATTGCATCTATAATAGCAATTAATCTCATTATGACCAATTTGTAATAGTTTCAGGTGCATTACCCACCACTTAAAGCTGGTTTGGTAGGAATCATGTGATTATGAGTTATGATTAAATTTACTTGAGATCAAAGCTAACAATATCATTTATATCACCAAGGCAGTTACTTAATCTTTTTAGATCTCTGTGTGTTTACCTAGAAAGCAAAGAATCTACAGGGTTGTTGTGAGGAATGAATTGCATATCTGTAAATAATTATTTTAACTACAAAATTTTGTTATTTTTCCTGTTATTTTCTATGATATAAATATTCATTTCTTGAATTTTTCTCAATTTAAAAACTTTCAAAAACTGTGTCAGGTGATACAGTACCATGAAGATGCACAAAGTAGACTTACCTCTACTTATTGTTTCTAGAGCAGGAACAACAGCAACAAAAATAAGTAAAATGAGTCTTACTGAAGTAGGAATAAAGAAGTTCATTGGATAGAATATACCTGTTCCAATTCACAGAAAATCTACAGGACTAATTTTTTTATTGTTTATAATACCTTTATTCATACTAAAATTTAGAAGCAACCAAGATATTCCTCTGTAGGGGAATGGATAAATAAACTCTGGTACACCCAAACAATGGATTATCATATAGTGCTAAAATAAATGCACTATCAATCCATGAAGAGACATGGAAGAACAGTAAATGCAAATCACTAACTGAAAGAAAGAAATCTACAAAGGCTATGTAAGATAAGACTACCTAAGATACCACTACATAAGCTATGACTCCAACTATGACATTCTGGAAAGGGTAAAACTATGGAGATTATGAGTGCCAGAGTGGTTCAGTCAGTTGAGCATCTGACTCTTGATTTTGATTCAGATCATAAATCTCAGAGTTAGGAGATTGATCCTGGCATTAGTCTGGGTGTGGAGCCTGCTTAAGATTCTCTCTCTTATAGGACTAATTTTTAAAAGTAACAACTGCAAAGAGCACTTCTACTCATCACACCCAACTTACAGTGAAGGCATCGAGTTTAAGATGGCTTCCTTCCAAAAAAGAGACTTTTTCTACTTTTCTAGTCATGCAAATCATTCTAACTTTGGGTATATAGGGTCTTCATGATTAAACAAAATTCTTGTGGGGATCCCTGGGTGGCTCTGTTGGTTAAACTTCTGCCTTCAGCTCAGGTCACGATCCCAGGGTCATGGAATTGAGTCCTACATTGAGTTCCTTGCTCAGTGGGGAGTCTGCTTCTCCCTCTCCCTCTGCCACGCCCCCTACCTGTGCGCAGTCTCTCTCTCTCTGACAAAATCTAAAATGAACAAACAAAAATAAGTAAACAAAATACTTGCTTCCACACATACAATCAACAAAGATGGTGCAGTCTGTGCACATTCAAGAGATATATATGAAATGCCATACAGCAAACTCCCACCATATTTAATTTGTTATTTGCAGAGTGTACTACTTAGCAGTACAGCCTAACTACTACAGTGGTAAAGAATGCTGGGACAGGTCTCATAAACAAGATATTGTGAAGTTTCAAACCTGGAGTCTTTTTAAATGTAATTTGAGAATCTTATGTGATTTCAATATTCAGGAATAACAAAGGAGACAAATCAAATGGAGTTCCAAGACCTAAAGTGATTCCATGGTGAGGAGGCCAGCTGTCATGCAACAGTGAAATGGCTGTTTTCTTTCACTGACTACTTAAACTCCCTTGAAAACAAAATACAAACTTTGGCTCAGCTGAATTTTATAACCTGTAGTATGAGCTCAGCCAATCACGTATAAAAGTTGTATTTCAGGTAATTTTCACTCAGTGATTCCAAATATTTAATAATGGAGGGTACAGTCTATTGATTTTTCTATATTCTGTAAAATAAGAGTTGAAGACTGGCAGCTCCTATATTGAATCTGTCCCTCAGTATGTTTAATTTGGCAAACATACTATTGACCTCTTAAAAATCTGAAGATTTCCTATAAAAATATCTAGATTTTCCAGTTCCTTGAAAAGTAAGATTCTTGGGCTAGCATCCTTGCAAGGTAACAACTGGTATAATACATTACATGTATTAACATATGTATATGTACATATAATGTAAATAAAATATCATGTGTATTAAGATCCTATTGAATTAAATATTAAATTAAATTAATATCCTATTTAATTTAATCCTATTAATATCCCATTTAATGAAGAGATGAAGATACACATTTTCATTGTATTTTCCCTAGTGGATTTTTTTTCCTTGGGGGAGGTAGACAGTAGGGCAAAACTACATTTTCTTTTGCTTTTGAATCTACTTCTGAAAAGCTGTAGGGAAAATTTGGTTTTACATTTGCTTCAATATTGGTACTAATTTTACTCTCTTGTGCAAATTAGTATTCTTTCTTTGTAAGTCCACCTTATGGATATTCATGAATAATCCTGAAATTCATCACGCTTCTCTCTTTGCAATACTTTCTTAGAATTTAGAGACAAAATTATGAATCCTTTTTCATATATGTATTTATTTGGCTCAATCTTACCCTCAGATTTATTTACACTGCTAACTCTTTTTCTGCCCTTTTAAAAAAGTCCTTCCTCTTCATCTTTATAGTATTTTATCTTTCCAGGTTATTGTTTAGGTTATTTCTGGAATAATATGCATGTTAACCAAATAAAGAAACAGGACTGTTATATGTAAGGAAATTTTGAGAAGAAATAACATATTTTACATTTAAAAGTACCCTTATTGAGGAAACACTTTATTAGCTCAAATAAAATAAAATGGTATATACCAAATCCAACAGTATATTTCTATTCCTCTTCCCATCCTTTCTTTCTTCAGATATTATGTTGCCTCAAAAATATCAATAATAATGAAAGGAATTCTATGTTTAACTACTTCTTGTCAAAGTAATGCTTCGGCTCTTTTAAACATATTTTGAATTTGGTTTCAAAGATCTAGTTCTTTAAAGTCATGTTAGATCATTAACCCAATGACCTAATGGGAAATTCTCAAAAAGATTTATGTAAACTCAGAAATCTAGATAGATTAACCTGATTCAAAAAAGAAACTTGCAAAAGGTAAACTGCTGCTTCGGGAGAAGGGGTTGCCTGTGATCCAGCAGTATGGGGACTTTACATGTAGAATCTAAGACTTTTAGCTCAATGTTACTTACTGCTGGAAATAAATTGTGGCTACACAAATCAAGGTGGAATTGATAAAAGGGAGAGTATGCTGCTATTGTCTGAGGTGTATTTTTTTTTAATAATTCCATTTGCATTTTCTTTGCTTCTCCTGGTATTGTTTGGTTTGTCTATTCATACTTCATAAGTGAATCTATTCATTTGTTTTCTTATTCTAAACAAACACTTATCTTATAAATCTAAATACAAATGTGATGTTTCCCTGAAGCTTTTCTTTTCTTCTTCCTAAACTACTCATGTCTAAACCTCTACGGATTGGTATACTACTAACTGACACCACAATCAACCAGATCATAACAAGTTTAAAATGAGGGTATAGTCTGAAGAAGGAAATACAAAACCATTATAAATATTAAAATCTAAATGATGAAATAATTCTTTTTAATAGTGTTTACATACATGTCACTAATGTATCCCTTCTGGATCTAGTTATATTATTTCCCCAAACCTGGACTCTCTTTCTGTTTATACTTCATCTATTAATGTCCATAAATTTCTTTAAGACTCGATTAAAATAAAACGACTATATAGAATTGGGTCTCTTTTTCTGGTTTTTGCATATTCAGGAATTCATGGATAAGCTTTAGAGATTTATAAGATCTCAGATTTTACATGATATTTTACATTACTATATATATTTTCCCTCTGTGGAAGGAATTCAGAGCTTTTTTTTAATTCACAGAGAATTCCAAGGAGAATTCCAAGACCAATTTCACACTTTTCTGTTTTTATTTTTAATTCCAATTCTATACACCTTGCATGTAAATAGTAGTTTATATGGTATTTGATTTTGCTTGGGCTTCAAATTCATCATACTAGAATGAATTAAACCCCAGTGAAAAAAGGATCAGTCATCTGTTCCTTTTCATTTTGATTAAAAATAAACAAAACTGCTCATTGAGAGAACCCATTTCACAGAAACAAAACCCACAAATAAATATGCCTTATTTATACAGATGATAAGCAGCAGAAATGATATTTAGCCCACATAATTAAACTTTAGAGACTGCTTTCTTTACCATTGTACCATTTCTACCTTTTTGCAAGTTTTTTCTCACGTAGAGTATAAGAATGAAAATAAAGAAATAATCAGCTCATATTATAACAATCACGAAGTAACGATATTTGTTTTTTGTGTTTCAAGTACTTTTGTTCAGTCTATTTCTTTTCAAAAAAGTGCAATCTTCATTTTATTCTGTTCCAAAGTCATGGTGAAATTTGGTCTTTTATGAAAATGAGAGAGTACCATAGATTCTTACAACAGAGGAAAAGAGAAGAGTTCTGCTCATGATTAAGAGTCAGGCAGGGGCAAGGGAAAAAAGTAGAATGGGAAAAAAAAGATAATCTGTACTGTTAGCAGCATTCATAAAATTCTGTGTAGTGTGAGGTGGAGAAGAGGAGAAAGAGAAAACTAGACTGGTGGGCAAAGCCGGAACCTTGAGTGGCCCTGCATGCTTTGCTAAACGGTATGGATTTAAGCCTGAAAGCTACTGGGAATCATAGAAAGACCTTTCACTAGATTCTGATAATGCTCAGATACACAATATTTATAGATCACTTGGGGAGCATCGAGACAATAAATAGAAAAAGAAAAAAATTCCAAGATGCTTTAAATTTACAAGGATATCTATACATTTGTGTATGTGTGTGTAAATAAACATACATATATATATATATTTATATTTCATTAGCTCAAACACTCAAAGTTTATACTAAAGTCAAAAAGACTATCACACACACACACACACACACACACTCACACATGTATGCACACACATTTTTATATTCTTTCCCTTTCCATGTCTCATCCAATTCCCTCACATACATTAAAAATACCCCAACCTATTTTTCAGTATCTGTTAGGCTTGGGTGTATGTTGATGTTTAGAAATGCTGTCCTCTGCCAGAAAACAGGAAAAAAAAAATTGTGGAGTTTTATTTCCTCCGAACCTCTTGCCAAATGAAATTTGCTTCTGTTAACAGTTGTTGATTTTCCCCGGGATGGAGAGCTGCATTTCTCTGAGGAGCTTGTGATGACCTTTCCAACCGGAGTTCCGGCCCTTGTGGTTCCCCAGAGTCCCAGTTGCTTAAGCTTCCGGGCTTGGCATACAATCTATCTTCGTAATATGGCTTGTCCCAATGGAGTGTTAAAATGATGACTGTGTTTATATGTATATGCTCATGCTGCTTTACTGTTATGTTTTCATGTTGCTGATGCTGGTTATATTTTTAACTAATGCAATTTTATTGTATTTTTGCCCTGAAGCTATTTAAACCAAGCATTCAATTTGCGTGACCTGATAAATAAATAAATGCAGAGCCCTGAAGGAAATGTGGCAACCAATGGTAGAATTTATCCCAATATTTAAATGAATTCACCGTGACTAAATACTTGCAGTTAGAAGACTAGCAACTGTACAGAGATATAAAGGAATTTTTCCACCAAAAGCTAAAAAAAAATGAAAATCAGGATTGAAAAATATATATACCATGATTTTGTTTGTTTGTTTTTTTAGTCAGAATACATTTTTTGGCTTATAAGAAACGTTAAAGTCCCCCTGAGAAAATAACTAATAATGGTGTTGTAAATATAATGAATTATTTAAATTGTGCGACCAATCTAGGTAGAAAAGAACTACTTTTTTATTGTTTTAATGGAGATTATACATTAATTTGTCATTCATTGTAAAATGCTTTGAAAAGTAAAAAGCACTGTGCATACAGCTTCCTGTATTACCTATAATCACCATGTGTCAGTCCCTATTCGGTTCCTAACTTGAATCATTACGCATTAGTAATTCCTATACCTAAGGCAGCTGTTTGCTCCAGATATGTAGATATTCTTCACTTGCCTAAAAGTACTGCGAATCAGTTGGGTGGTGTATCAATAGTTTCATTTCATTTGCCAGCAGGCTGTGGGCCTAACCTTGGCCTTTCTGCCTCAAGGGAACCTTAACATTCCCTTTAGTAGGGTAGGCTCTCCTTGGTTTCTACAGATCCTTAGGGGAGGGGTGCTTGCCTCCCAGACTGTAGAGAACCAGTGCCAGGACTGATGGGATGCACTGTTCTGCTCTTCTTCATGTTACATGGGACAGAACATGTTGCCTGGGGCTGTTGCTTATGTGATGGCAATATAATCTCTGCTATGAACTAATAATGAAGTCAAGCCCAGGGCCTCCCCTCTTTAACTTGTCTTCATCCCTTTAGACCTTGACCTTGATGATGGTTATAGATGCTATATCATTTGGTTATTAATCTGACTGTCCCTCACTCCCTCCCACCCCAACACACTTTCAGGGTATGGTAGTTGTATTTTACTTTCAATCCTACCAACTCTTTTTACCCTTACATGTAGCACTCACTGAGGATTATCCTGATAAGAAGTTGGATGGAACTATCAAAACCATTTATTAGTACATGGGATTTAATGGGAACTTTAATAATAAATAAGAGGCCATATTTTACATCTTTAATGTCTATTGTCTGGGTCAGTTAGAAAAGTGGAAGTAAAAGAAAAAAAAAAAGAAAAGTTGAAGAGAAGGAAATGAGAAAGAAAGTGTGGCTACCTAAGTACAGAGTCAACTATTACAATACTAAAATGATTTTAGTGTTGGAAATGCATAGACACAGAGACACAAAAAATATACTGAAGCAAAATTTCAATGTATGACACTAAATATCTATGACAATGTATGACATCTAAATATATTTTAAAGTAAAATATATAAGTGAAATTCTATGTAAAACAAATAAAACGTTGTTTTTAGTTCATTAAAATTAATTTTTGGTGAGCCCAAGTGGCTCACTCAGTAAAGCATTTGACCCTTGATTTTGGTTCACGACATGCATGATCTCAGGGTTGGGAGATAAGCTCTGCATTGAGCTCCGCACTGGACTTGGAGCCTGCTTAGGATTCTCTCTCTCCCTTTCCCTTTGTCCCTTCCTACCTTTCCCTCTCTCTAAAATAATAATAACAATAACTAAGTTTTGATATTTGGAACTCTACCATGAGCATTCCATTTAAAATTTAATATCTCATGGAAATGATGAACTTCTATAATATCTAAATGTTAGCGTACAGAATGTATTAATGTGCTGAATTCCCTATATAATCGAGATATCTATTTTTCCATTTATCGTTCGAATTAGCCAGTTATCTTAAGAGATATGTTAGATACCAACTATTAACTACAACAGGTTGCAATACAGATATTTTACATTTGGAATTTACTTCTTGGCTTAGCAATACACTTAGCTCACAATAGGCATCAAATATTTACTGGAAACAATTCTAAAATATTATATCATTTAATTTGATTTTTTAAAATAATGTGGAACATTCTTACATAGAAATAATGTGTATGAGTACACACACACACACACACACACACACATATCTGAGGAAAGGCCAGAGAATATTATTTAGAAATTATTAATGGCTTATATTTTCTTTCTTTGGACTTTTTTTTCTCACCATTATTTTTTGCCTTTGTCTTAAAAGGTTGATTCTATAGAATGGGCATAAAGGAATATTTAAGATTATAGTTCTTTTAGAGTGTGTCTCCACTTGTGTTTTAGATAATGGGTCAGCAAGCTATGACCTGCAGACCAATTCTGGTCCACTACCTGTTATCATAAATAAAATTTTATTGGAACACAGTCATAAGCATTTGTAGACATATACTCTATGGCTTCTTTTGTTCTAGAACAGGAGTTGGGTAGTTGCAATAGGCAAGATCTAAAATATTTACTCTCTGACCTTTTACGGAAAATGTTTGTCAACTCCTGTTCTAAAATGGGGAAAATTTTGGTTATGATTCATAGAACACCCCATTTAAGTGCATATATATCAAAAATAACAACATGCTGTGCTGAAAGATTCTGATACACGTGAATATTCTGTGCCAGGAAGGTCATGTCAATTTAAGTGGATGCTCTTAAGCTCCAAAGTTATTTGTGGGAAGGTTTTAGATGCAAATAATGACAACTACTTTTCCTTGGGAGGCCCATGTGTACACAAGTACCAACCTAAAACCAAAACAAATTTCTTACCAAAAAGTGAATAAATCTGATCATTACACTCAGGAATATAATATCTAATTGCAAATTCAGTTGATGTTCACATAAATAAAGAAACAAAGGCTGACAGTTCAAATAGGCTCTGAAAGAATCTAACTACCCACTATTTCTATGGAAAAAAGACAAAGTTCTATCCTATTGCTTATTTCTTCACTCACAAAAGCTTGACACGACTCAATTACTGAAAGGTGAACTAATTATTTTGTAGATCATCCATGCCACTTATCTCTTTTCTCTGTGAGTGTGTGTCTGTCTGTGTGTTTTTAATTTGCCTATTTTCTGCTGAATGTCTGAAAGTCCTACCATTTCACTGATCATTACCCACAACAGGAGAAGAAGGAAGCAGAATTTAAGACTATGGAAATGAATTCACTCTTGCCCTTATTTTTTGGCTCTATTAAAAGAAGAGGAAACAAGCTGAGGTTCTTCATTGAAATTAAGTCTTTCTGTTACCTACTGACTTTTGTTATTAATTATATCTTTTAAAAAACAAGAGATGTTCCTCTGCTTAGTGTCAAGATGCATAATTATCGTCTTAATACAAGAGCTAAATTTATCTAAGAATAAGTATAGATCTATTATTAATTTTCTGTATAGTTAAGATGAAGATAATTAACTTCTTCCTATTTTTATGAACTTTTTTTAATATTTACTTTTAAAAATTATACTTCTCAGTTTCCCTTCAATTGTCCTGATAATCACAGATAATGCTAGAAACATTATGGATTCTCAGAACAGGCTTTGTTATTAATTGATTAAAAAGCCTTGAGTCTTCTTTGTTCTTGATGTAAAAGTTGTCTGCAGTATTGAGGTAAAAATGACCTTTTAGGAGCTATTTTGTCCCAGAAAACAAAAAGGGTTTTCCTATGGATAAAATCCATTAATAATTAACATTGTTTTGATATCTCAGTGTTAACATTTCCTGAGGAAAATGAATCAATCTGTGAGAGAATAAAGGTAAGCCAGACAATTTGTATCTCATTGAAAGTAAATATACCTCTCTAAAAATAGATGAAGTTTAAATTTGCTTTTAGTTGTATTTTATCAGAAAATAATACATATTTTCATTAAAGAAAACTAATTAAAAATCATTAGAAGAGATCATATGATTTTGCTGAGTATATAATTTCTTAATTTCCTCAAATTCAAAGACAGTACTTTATTCATTCTCAATAAAATTCAGTGACTGAGACATAACAGCAGTTATTTTGATTGTGTATTTTAGTAAAAAATAATTGAAAGCACCTCAGAATATTTTCATAAAAGAAAAACAAAACAGATGATTGAGTCTGGTTGTGTATAGTATTTATTGGTATCTTCTTTTCTAAGTTGTTAAGATTAAACTGTGCTGCTAAAAACATGATGAGTTCAGTTGAGATGGGATATGATATAGACCAGAAATCAAGAGATAGTGGTTTTATTTAAAAAATATATATATTTATTTTATTTTATTTTATTATTTTTATTACGCTATGTTAGTCACCATACAGTATGCCATTAGTTTTTGATGTAGTGTGCCAAGATAAAACACCCAGTGCTCCATGCCCTCCTTAAGTTTTAATTTCCCTTCTCTCTGTGCTTAAATGTGTAAGTAAGTCTTTAGCCACAGATCAAGTTTTGATAACTGCACTGCTCTGGGTGGATTCAATGTCCCTAGGTAGGATATTATCCCTTTTTTGTTGGCTGTACAGTCTGACTTTCCTGGATTTTCCACAAAGAATTTAGCATAATCATTTAAATCCAAAACCTCTCCCGAACATGTCTTTATGGCTAAAAGTTTTCAGTCTTAAATCTCTAACACAGAACATGATCAGATCCTTCTAGGAAGCAGTAAGTTTTTGTTATTTTTATATACTCATAAGAATAATTTAATCTAAATGAGCCCTTTTCCTCATACACATGACTAAATAACTGAACCAAATGATCTTTCATTCTCTCCCACCTCTTTAAATTTTCTAAGTCTATGAGGTAAAACTTTTATGACAGACTAACAGATTCTTTGGGTGACTGAAGAAATTGTCTTTGTGGGAATGTCCGTAGCTATTGTAATGACAAAGCTTCAGAGTCTACTTTATCAAGTAGAGTTGTGGGAGTGAAAGAACAGAAACAAACAAAAAAAGAGGCCAGATTTATTGTGGTTATTTAATACAATGTTCCAGGTTCCTTCTAGTGCCCTTTGGGAAATTTCATTACAATGACCTATAATAAGTAGAAAGTTTTTTTTTTTTTCTATTAAAGAAAAATGAGAATGTAATTGAGAAAAATATAGTAATTACTGGGAGATCATATAAATGTTATGCTTAAAGAGTTAGGAAAAAGGGAAAGGGTGAATTATATTCCATCCTTACAGAAGCAGGGAGCTGGATGGAAGAATAAAGAAGAGAATCTTTGCTTGAAACTCCAGCTGTGTAATCCTAGGCAAGTATTTTAATCTGTCTGAGTAACCCTTATTGTGAGGATTAAATGGAATAACAAATGTAAAACACCTGGCAATTAGTGGTTTGCCAACATATGCTAACTCCTCTTCCCCACTGAATTTTTAGTAATGGAATCTTCTCACTGGCACTTACTGTTAAATAATAGATACAAAAAAAAAAATTAAGCTCTTTGTATCTTTCTGGAACTTACTATCTATTGGACACAGAGGATGTAAACAAAAACAAAAATAAAAGACAAGGGAGATGTCCTATCTCTTTTATTCTATTGAATCATGGACTAAAAGTGCAAATATTTATCGGATAAATGAAAGTGATTATATTTTATTAAAGAGAAGTACATGAATAGATCAGTATGCCTAGTCTTTTTTTTTTTTTTTTTTATTTGACAGAGAGAGATCACAAGTAGGCAGAGAGACAGGGAGGAGGAAGCAAGCTCCCTGCTGAGCAGAGAGCCCGATGCGGGACTCGATCCCAGGACCCTGAGATCATGACCTGAGCCGAAGGCAGCGGCTTAACCCACTGAGCCACCCAGGCGCCGCAGTATGCCTAGTCTTAAACATCACCATGAAAATAAACCACGAGATCTGGAGATAAGGCAAAGAAACAGAAAAAAAAAAAAGTTACCAGATATATAATACAAAACGAATAAGGGTTGGATTCTGAGGGTATAATCACATTTTGTGGTCAAGAAATTAACTCTTTCATTCAATAATTATTTAGTGAGCATCCCCTGTGTATTAGATATTATACTTGACTGTGAAACTACAAAAGCAAAATTATTCTAGCTTCCTTCTTGTATCTGTGAACAGGGAAGTAGTATGTCAAATTAGTGAACGAATGAATGAATGAATGAGGATAAAGCCCAAAAGAAAAGTGAGTTTCTAAAGCAGAAGCAAAATTAAACAGTTAAAACAGAAAAATACAACCATGTGTAGGAATGCATATTAATAATATTTTACACTTAAACTGCCTAATGGATTTTGGAACTTGTTAAAGTTTATTCATAATAAATCAAAATTGAAGGTCAATACATATTTTTAAATTTGCATTTAATTTGTATTTGTGATGTAAATAAAAGATCACATATGTTCTATAATCAACCAGCTCATTTACTTAGTGCAGCTGGCAGTAAATTTTCCCTTTTTAGGCAGCCAAACAGAGGCATTCAAGAACAATGACCAGGAGAGCCTGGGTAGCTCAGTGGGTTGAAGCCTCTGCCTTTGGCTCAGGTCATGATCTCAGGGTCCTGGGATCAAGCCCCGCGTTGGGCTCTCTGCTTCACAGGGAGCCTGCTTCCTCCTCTCTCCCTCTCTCTTTCCCTGCCTCTCTACCTACTTGTGATCTCTGTCAAATAAATAAATGAATAAATCTAAAAATAAAGAACAATGACCATAAATCAGGGCCAGAGGACCCCTCAAAGAAAAGAAAAATCCAAACATTTGAGGTATATTTAAGTTGCATTTAGAAGAAATTACAAAATTTAGTCAAAATCAATTCTAGACAAACTTTTCCATTATCCATCAAGTCTGTGCTGAAATTATTGGGTATAAATTTTTACAACAATTTCTGAATGGAAATTGACCTAAGGAATAGCTATCTAAAAATACTAAAAAAAAGAAAAAAAAAAAAAGAAAAGAAAATGTATGTTTGTTTTCGAAATGTCTTATTCCTTGGGAGAAATATGGTTGAGACTGTTCCCCAAAAGAGTAAAAGAACTACCCCCCCCACATCATAATTGAATAGAATGTAAAATTCCAGTTGGAGTCTAGTTAAAAGTTAATATTTTCTCAGCCAGTTTCATGGACCACCTGACATATCTGTGGGTCTCTGCTGTAAGAGGTTTTTTTTTGTTTTTTTTTTTTGTTTTTTGTTTTGTTTTCCAATTTATTTATTTTCAGAAAAACAGTATTCATTATTTTTTCACCACACCCAGTGCTCCATGCAAGCTGTGCCCTCTATAATACCCACCACCTAGTACCCCAACCTCCCACCCCCCCGCCACTTCAAACCCCTCAGATTGCTTTTGGGTAAATTGGAAGGGGAGATGAACCATGAGAGACTATGGACTCTGAAAAACAATGTAAGAGGTTTTTTAAATCTCAAACTAATCTGCAATCCAGAATCAATGTCTTTGAAGTAAAAGGAACTTTATCATTAGTACAACTTGTTTTTTTAACCTGTGAGGAAACTTAAGCAGCAAAACTGTATCTAAGTCATCAGACTCTCATTTCCACATATGTTCCATTGTATGCTGTTGTGATATTTGCTATCACATATGTCTAAACATTTTGTGGGTAGCATGATGAGATCCAGTTGCAAATCTTTGGTTTGGCTTGGTGTCATTTATATCATTTAGGAATTTGCTATGCCTGAGAGATGTTTAGAATAAAGTCTTAGTTCAAGTTAAAAAAAAAAAAAAGCAAGAAGTTAATTCAAGAGTACTTTGCCCTTTCGAAAACAATCTGAGTTGAGAGAAACTACACCATATGCTCTTTTAACCTAGGCAATGTACAGCAAAGTGCTAAGCAATTATATGGTGGATTTGATCAGTTTTGACAGTCTGTCTTGAAACTCAAGCCAGAATCCCCTGCTCTTTCTACCACAGCAGGTTTCAAGACTAAATTATGTGACTAATTACATCAAATTTCTACTTTACTTTGGCAATGGCCTTACAAAACCTGCATGTGCAAAATGACTTTCCTAATCAGCTTTAACAATTCTATCTGTCATGATTATTTTACAACTTCTATATCAGAATACATAAAATAATGATGGATAAAAATATTTGAATGCCCTCTGAAACACTCTGAATTATCTTATACCAAAGTCATCCTAGAACATTCCCATTCTTTCTTCAATTCCTGCAACTTATATTCATCAAATAGAGTGTTTGATTAGAGAATTTATAATCTGATAAATATAAATCAGTTCAGGAAGTTCTCCTCATTCTTTGCTTGAAACATGTCCAAGAACATGTAGATTATCTGGATAATTTCTTTAGTATGTATAATACCATAATCACATAAGAAATGCATGGTATTCACATTGACAGTATATCCTTTACAGTAATGTACTTGTGAAATTGAGGTGCTCTAAAGGTGAAGGTCATGCACATTAAATAGACAATGATTTTATAATAATCCAAACCTAAGAAATTACCTAGTGAAGCTGCAAGGAGATGGACACTCACTTGGCATACTCATGAAACTAAAGCAATCTCTTCAAAACTTAATGTGCAATGATCATTTTAACTTAGAGACACAAACACATAGAAATGACAGATGGGATATCACTTCTGAGATGAAAGTAAATTAACTTTGGGGCAATTCATCTTTCACAGAATATTAGGGGCAGTGCCTGCAGACCACAGATGTACACCTCATGAGGAACCTACCAAGACATCTGTGAGGTGGGGGGAAATGTAGTTTATATTCAAAGTGTAACTTAGTAATGACATGTCAACCACACTCCAGATGAATGTTTCCAACATATAAGATAAAAAAAGAAAAATATATTTTGAACACCCTTTCTTTTTATATATGAGGTGAGTGATAAGTGAAAAGCTCTAGTTCTTATATATTAGTGGACCAACTAATAACTAACTAAGTTGTTAAATATTTGCAGAAGACAAATATATGCCCTTGGAAAACACTTTGAAAAATGATTCCTTTCTTATGACCACGCAATATATGTCCTCCATCCATTAAATAAATCACTTCATTGTCTGTCTGTATGCTAGATTTTAAATACTGAACACATTTCTTCATCATTTTATTCATCTTTTGGTACAAGCACAGTGCCTAGCACATAAAAAGTGTTCAATAAACACTGGAATAAATTAAAGGGTGAATGAAAAATTCTTCCAATTTCTTAAGCAGAAGAAAACTTCTACTTAAAAAAAAATGTTACTGGGAGCATCTAGGTGGCTCAGTAGGTTGAGTCTGCCTTGGCCACTGGTCACGATCCTGGAGTTCCCAGGATCAAACCCTATGTCAGTCTCCCTGATCAGCGGAGAGTCTGCTTCTCCCTCTTCCCCTCCCCCAACTCATGTGCACTTGCGCTCTCTCTCTCTCTTTTTTTTCCTCTCTCTCAAATAAAGAAAATCTTTTAAAATATAGTTACTGACTGTATGAATGTTTGGCAGGCTAATGATTTCTTCTGTGATAGTTCCCACATAATTTCTAATTTATTAACAAGTCCTACAGCTGATTAAACTTTGCAAATGAGAGGGTCAGTTCTGCAGTGGATAATGTTGAGGCCCAAGGTCACAGTATCCTCCTCTTAGCTTGCCTTCTGGATGTCAATCAGTGGGAACACATCATCAGTTACTAGGGGTTTTTTTCAAGCCTTAAGGAATCAAATTTGGTGTTAAAATAAAATAAAAATTATGCCTTTCTAGTTTTTTGTTTGTTTTCCTTTTGGGACGGGTTTGGGGTTTAGCAACTTAGAAGTTGGAGAAGATTAAAGGAGTGGTAAGTAAAACATTTAATGAAAGTAGGAAGCAAAAACCACAGAAGGTACCAATGGATAAGGAGGTATAAGGAGGAGAAACCAGAGAAATTAAAGAGCCTAAGTAAAGTGATCAGTCACTTATTTTATACTGTTCCAAATACAAATTTTTTTTACCTGCTGAGTAAATTATTTTTATATAATATTCATTCTGAAATATTTAAATATTATATACCAATTTAAAATGAGAGTTCATAGCTTCACAAAATTACTAACCTTCCCTGGTACAGTTGGTTTGGGCTTCATCACTGAAGTCTCCACAGTCATTGTCACCATCACAGGCCCAATGTCCTGGGATGCATCGGCCACTAGAACATCTGAACTGATTATCCAAGCAAGAGTGAACACAGCCAACCTCGTCACTGCCATCCCCGCAGTCATCATCTGGAAAGAAGCATCAACATCAAGGAAGTGAAAACTGACAGGAAGAAAACTTTCCTTATGAAATATCTATCATTTCTTTTTGCTATATAGAGTATTCTTTTGTTTTTGATAAAAGAATGATAAATTAATGATGAGCATTTCCCACAAAGAGTGGGGAAGATTATCTTTTCAATATTGTTTCACTTCTGGTTGAATAACAGCTAATAAACAAAGAGGGAAAATAAAACTTCACTTTGGATTTTAAAGCTTAATTTCTATTTCACTCAGAAATGACCAACCGTTGACTAAACAAATCAATGCAATATGAAATAATTGTAAAATGGGAGAACAATGGTGATTGCAGTAATTTCATGGAATGATATAGCTGGTGATACAATTATCATAGAAAATTTTTGTTTAGACCTATAATCCCTATGCCCCAGAGTTTATAACCATATCTTTAATTCAGAACCTTCTTTTCCATTCTCAACATGAGACGTCACTATGTACCCTTCCTCCACTGACTCGTAAGTGTGTGTTTATATTGGGGAATTGTCACTGTCATTAACAATGATTTATATTCTTTATTAACAACTGTTGCAGGAGGGAGGTGAGAGAAATGTGAAGTGAAAATTGATTAAACTGAAATCAGTGAGTGAGAATGTATGATTTATACATAATTCATTTACCTGTGTTTGGCATAATTTAGCATAATGATACAATTGAGTATAAGAAAACAAACATTATTTGTACATAAAGGGCAAGGTGGCAGAGTTGAGACCATTCGGATAATTCCACAATAATTTATAAACTCCTCCAACATGAGGTGACAAAGCACTTTACATCAGTGCTTTGGAGAACCTGAATCATCCAGGTCATTTCTTCAATTGTCCCCTTTACTTCCTGTCTGCAGACTTAAACTATGTCCAGCATAATGTCTGAACACAAATCTCTTTCTAGCCTCAAGGGACAGATCGAGTTCCATTATCCTTAATGCTAATTCCCACTGATGAGCCAGGTGCCCCCTCATCACTTGTCTTAGCCATTTTGCTCAGCCCTGCAAACTTCTCATACAAACTGCATCTGAAGGAAGTGAAGCAGCATGGACAGCCAGACCCCCAATCAAATCAGTGCAATATAGGGAACATTTGGTACTTGCCAGAGTCGCAGTGCCATTTGCTGCTAATGCATCTTCCACTTTTACATATAAATTGAGTTAGTGGCTCACAAGTTGGAAATTCTATGAAAGATAGAAAAACATGCAATAGGAAAGAGGTTATTGACTGTGCTTGATTTAATTTGTATCTCATTTGCTAATGTGACCAGAACTCCACCCCTGTCTTTCACAAAAGGCAGAGGAAACAGTAGATTAACGAATATAGTGACATAAACTTCTTAAGGACATAGGATACCCATACGTTTCATATTTTTTTAAATGAGTACTTTACAGTGACTGGAAGCCTCGGAGAATCATTTGATGAAGAACTGTATTCCCTGAACTGCACCACTGATAAGAAAGTTCCAAGGCAGTTATATCAGACCTCGTACTGGCCCTTGGGACTTGGGCTGGTCTAGCAGTTATGCTTCCCAGGGATTCCATCTATGCCTATTCTGGATTATTCCTTTCTAAGAGTTAGGACTTTACAAAATATTCAAAGTCATGTTACTTGAACATTTTATTAGTATTTTCACCAGTGAAGCACATTGGTGATGGTGTCTTTAGGAAATAAGAATTTTGAATGACATTGTTACAAATTTTATAGAATGATTTTTTTTCCCTTAAAAACTATGACATTTTTAAAGTTAAAGTCTAGATTATTAACCTGTAGTTTTTGGCAAGTCATTGCTAGCTAGAATAGTAAAATGTGAGCAAATTAATTTTGCATGATAGTCACAAAGACATAGGTTGTGTATTATTTTCAAAATAATATTTCAAATGAAATTGAAGGCTATTCATCCTAACTCTTAAAATGTTAAAACAGTAAGTCAACTCTGGAGCCTGTGAGAACTCTCTCCAGTGTGTAGTTGAGCTGGGACAAAAGAATCAATCAAACTGACAAGCAACAGTATCCATGAATAGACTGTGAGTGATAGCCATTTCTAGTACTGGTAACTTGTGTAAATCACAACAAAAACTGATATTATTTCATTAATAATATGTAAGGAAAGTGGTAGACTCATAACAGATCTGGTTGGTAGGGTATTGATTACTTGCTTTCCACTTCTTAAAAAACAATTTCTTTGTGTGAGTTTACATTTGAGTATATTCCCCATAAGTTATTGGAATTTGAATGGAAATTATTCTAAAACTGAACAAATCTTAATTAAATTTTGTGATTACCAAAGACATGCCTCAAGATATACATTTTAGAATAAATTTAACTTTTTAGAAACAAAATAAAGTGATCAGAGCCTAAATATACTTCAAAAACAGAAGTAAAAAGGAGGCAATCACTGATATGAAGAGACAAAAGACTATATCAAAAGCTATCCATGCAGCAACCCAACAAATTTTCTGACATATAAAGGGAAGCACTCAGAAGAAAAGTGAAAACACCCACGGCATAATTTAATCAATACTTCTAAGAGAGTTTTCTTTTGTTACCTGACAAGATAATGAAAACTTATGTGTTTATCATTCAAGAATCAACAGGGATGTTGTCCAAAATGTGTTTTCTTCTTTAGATAAACATTTAATGTTTCAAAGATGTATAGTAAACATGAATAATTACTTTAAACAAAATATTAGTATAAGTTACGGTTAAAATGAGTAAAAAACAAAATGCAGCTTCTAAGATATGATGAGATCTAATTTTTAAAAATAACACTGCATCTTTTCGAATCTAGAATAGATTATTCACATTTTCAATCGTTCTTCATAAACTTAGGAACATATTTACCAATATCATATATTTAAGTTGGAAAAAAAAGAAATCATCCCAAGCATTTGGAGACCTCTGAAATTTGGTAATTCTTCATTGGGAAATTTTTCAAATGACCTTTAAGATTCTACCTCTAAGATGCAAAGTCTAAAAACTGTTCCCCATGCCTCCCCAAAAAACCTGGAAGTTAGTTTGCAAAAGGTAAAAAAAACAAAAACAAAACAAAAAAAACTTTAAAAGTAAATAAAATAATCTAAAACCCAGTGTACCTTCAATCTCTAAGAAAATGAGCACTGTATCTGCCCACAGTGAATATAACCTACATACTTGCATATGATGTGTATGTGATCTTAAATAGTTGCATCTCATTCCTGAGTTATTTTTTCACTTAATACTTAGTTACATTATTTCTTTTGGCAACCTCCTTATCTAACTTAGTTTATAGGACCAAAAAAGTACTATACAGAATTTAAGAAAATGGCAACTAGAAGAAAGCATAGGACAAATCACTAAAAGGAACAAAGGAATTAATTGAAAGGATGGGTATAAGGGAGTGAATGAATTAGTGAAACTAATGTTTCATTTCTGTTTCACTGACAAAGCACTATGACCTTGAGTAAATCATAGCCTCTCTGGTGACAGACATGTGGTTTGTAACATGATCTCTCAGGTCTTTAAAGTCCTAAGGGTCAAGAAGTCAGAAGAAAGGTCATCTGGAAATGCACAACACCCTGAAGGCATTTAATGTAGCAAAAATAGGGTTTATCTACTGAATAACTCCTGGGATTATCACAGAATTCCAATAAAAGATAGTAACTGAACTTCAGAAAAAGAAAAATAGAAGAAAAAATTTAAAATGTTAAAATTATCTGTAGATTTTTCTCTGCTTAATAATGCAGTCAATGGGCAACACGTTTTAGAAGGAGTTCCATCAAAAATTTAGTTATAATATAAGGCATTTCAGGGGCGCCTGGATGGCTCAGTGGGTTAAGCCGCTGCCTTCGGCTCAGGTCATGATCTCAGGGTCCTGGGATCGAGTCCCACATCAGGCTCTCTGCTCAGCAGGGGCCTGCTTCCCTTCCCCTCTCTCTGCCTGCCTCTCTGCCTACTGTGATCTCTCTCTGTCAAATAAATAAATAAAATCTTTAAAAAAAATAGTAATATAAGGCATTTCATTCTTCAGTAACATTGGAAAATACTGTACCCATAATTTCTTAGTATCTTCTCACCAGTTATCTGATAGGAGAGGACAAATGACAATACTCTTTCCTCTAAAAAATAAAACAAAAGCTTCTTAAAATAAATTTTACATTTCTCTGTTCTTCCATATTAGCATTAATTTAAGAGTTGAAAATAGTATCTGGAATTCAGTTTTTTTCTAGGCACTTGTTCTTTTTAAGGTACTATAAATTCTTTTATTTGAAAAAGACTTAAATGTTAAGCACAACCTTTTCTTTCTTGACTTTAACTTTGGATCTCCCATGAGACAGACTGAAGGACACTTGGAAAGATTACCTGATTAACTCTGAAGAGAAAAAATTATGAATGAAAGTGGCTTACATTTTATATTAAAATTATACTAAAGAAAAGAAAACTATATTTTATTTCTGTGGTTACTTCAACCTCATAGAATATTTAATGTGGAGTAATGGACTGTTAAAAAATTGTCTATTGGTGCAGGTGGTATGCTCAATTTATCTATTATATCTTTCACTTAAAATTTATTGCCAGGTTATATGTAAGCTATTATGTAAATGGCAACAATTTTCTCTCTCTCTCAAGGGTAATCTTCATTGGTAATGGTACTTATATTTATCCAGTACACAAAGCTTAAACGTACTTTTCAGATCCAATTTGTTTCTTTCCTGTCTCTATGAATTTTCTTACTTATTTCTCCTTCTTGGGCTCAAAGTGAGTATTTCTAAGTAACTGATTATTGATGTCTCAAAATAAAGTTATCATAGGTTTTTTTGAAAGTATGTTGTCCATATCCTATATGTATATAGATTTGACCGTCATGACTAAGTATGGGGAAAATGTATAGGAGATTCAAGTTAAAATAAATGACAAAGTAAAAATATTACAAAAGCCCAGGGTAGGGAATTGTTATCTAAACAAAAAGGAGACAATAATACTCACATTGCATATTACTATTTACTAACTATGAGATACTACACTAGCTATGTATATACATTACCTATACTCTTCACACCAGCCTTTCAATTGTTACTGCTAGCCCCGATTTGTAAAAGAAAACAGCATAACTTGCCTGAGGATACACTGCACAGCCAGCAAGTGTCAGAGTAAAATTTGAATAATAGTGTGACTGATTCTAAAATATATTATTTTATTCCTATACCATGCCAATCATACCAATAACCTTTAAAAAATATATAGCACAAGGGTGCCTGGGTGGCTCAGTGGGTTAAAGCCTCTGCCTTTGGCTCAGGTCATGATCCCAGTGTCCTGGGATCTAGCCCCACATCGGGCTCTCTGCTCAGCGGTGAGCCTGCTTCTCCCCTCTCTGCCTGCCTCTCTGCCTACTTGTGATCTCTCTCTGTCAAATAAATTAAAAAAAAAAAAAATATATATATATATATATAGCACAGAAACATTTTTGGAAGGATGGAAAATTTAATCCTCCTCTGTGTTTTATGTAGTCCATTTAAATTTTAATTCTTATACAACCTATTCTAAGGTACACAATTAAATATGGTTATAGGAAAATAATGCTTTTTAAAATTTACGGATTATAGGATTATATCCTTTGAGGAAATACATAACATTTCTCAATGATGATACTAGTTGTGGCTCCTGAGAATTGGTACATGCAGAGGACAGACTTCAAAAGATCTAATTAAGTAAATATACTTTGGAGAAAACAATGTACCACCAATAATCTTCATTTTGCTGCTCTTTCATTGTTGTTATATAAAACCTCATTTTATACATCACATAAATCATATATAAAGAACACAGTTTATAGGCAGGTAAATCAGAGTTGAAATCCTGATTTTAACACTAATTATTATATAACCTTGGATATTTATTAACATCTCTAACCTCAAGTTTCTACTCTGTAAAACGTAGTAGAAAACTACTTCAAAATTTTTTTTCATTCAAAATATTGAGAGATTTATACCAGATAGAGTTTTAGGCCTTAGTGATATATTACTTAGAATGAATGAATATGAATGAATAAAAAAGTGCTAAACACTGGAAATACAAACTTCAGCATTTTCATTTCTTGGAGTGCTTACAATCCAGTAGGAAAAATATCTGTAGTATATTTAAACAAGTGACTTCAATAAATTTCTGATAAATGCTATGATAGAAACAACATGAGGTGTTATTGCAACCCACAACACAAGTGTCAAAACTACTTATATAGTCACCCCAGAGGAAGTTATCTATAAGCTGATATGAATGATATATTCAGGTTAAATCATGAGGTGAGCAAGAGGGGAATGAGTGCTTTTAGTATATTCTAGAAAAAAGATAGCATTCCCGAAGGCTCAGAAGTCACAGTATATAAAATGTTTGAAAAACTATAAAAATTTCGGAATGGCTGTAATAGTGTATAAGAAGTAGTGAAATTTTAGGAGCTACAAATTGGATGGAGCAATAGATTTGGAAGTGATTACTACTGAAATAACAGAGCCTTGGAAGTTTAAAGGAACATCCAGGAAGTGTACGCAGAATGAGACTAGTAGGAAACTTAGAAAAAGATATTGAACAGTTCTGGCAATGAGGGAGACAAAGAAATGTTGGATAAAGTAATAACCAACCATTTTAATACATGGTTGCATGTGTAAGAAAATAATATAAATTTTCAGAGTCCAAAAATTAAAAGTGTACTGAAAACTAGAAAAGTTAGTGTGTTTTCATAGCTCTGTGTGCGTGTGTGTGTGTGTGTGTGTGTGTAAAATCAATGCTGCTGAAATGTCTGAAGAATTCATGTTTACTCTTCACAGAAATTTAAAGGGCTGCATCTTTGTCTGCACCAATTATT
Source organism: Neogale vison (assembly GCF_020171115.1). NCBI lineage: Eukaryota > Metazoa > Chordata > Mammalia > Carnivora > Mustelidae > Neogale > Neogale vison. The sequence goes on along the minus strand of NC_058093.1, from coordinate 90,235,052 downwards.
ACTTCCCAGGGGCTGATAAATTTATTTTGGGAATGCAGAGCTCTAGATAAAAGGGAAAAGCAAAGTAATCTGAGGATTGCAAGGACCCTATAGAGAGATTGCCCAAGAAATTAATCAGAAGGCAAGGACAAATTAAGTGGTATTATGAGAGGGTTTCATAAACCTGGATGTATATTAGAAGTATCTGTACAGCTTTTAAAACTACTTATACCTGAGCCTTTATTATAATTCAACTGGTAGTGTAGTTTCTCCAGTGTTGTGGGTTAAATCATATGTATCAAAAAGATATGTCCAGTCCTAGGGGCGCCTGGGTGGCTCATTGGTTAAGCAGCTGCCTTAGACTCAGGTCATGATTTTGGGGTCCTGTGATGGAGTCCTGTGTTGGGTTCCTTTCTCAGCTGGGATCCTGCCTCTCCCTTTCTCTCTCCTTCAGTGCACTCCATCTCTCACTCAAATAAATAAATAAAAACTTAAAAAAAAAAAGATATATCTAATCCTTACCCCTGGTACTTGTGAATGTGACTTAGAAATAGAGTATTTGCCCATGTAATTAAGAATCTCAAGATGTGAATTTCTACAAGGAAAGACCATGTGAAGATGGAGACTGCAGATTGGAGTGACGCGGCCATAGCCAAGGAGAAGCAGGAGCCAAAAGAAGTTGGAAGAGGCAGAGGATTCTCTAGAGGGAGGCGCTGCTGATTTTGGATTTCTGGCCTCAAAAACCATGAGATTAAGGGATTTCGTTGTTTTAAACCACCATGTTTGTGGTGATTTGTTGTAGAAGCTTTAACAAATTCTAATTATAGGAACTGTTGACATCACATAGTTTAGATTTTCAGGACTTGCCTTAGGATAAGAGTCACATGAGGTGCTTTTCCTAAAATATATATTCCTAGACTCTATGCAACACCTACTAACTGGGAATTTTGGAGGTAGTGGCCTGGGGATCTTTATTAGTACCAAGCTCCCTGGATGATTGATATCTTCAAGCAAAAAGCTGCGGAAATGCTGAGTTAGGTCAAGGAACTGAAAGTTGTTTTTAATCATTTCTCCTGTGGCTTTCAATATACCTTACCAGGGTTTGCCTAACCTCCTACTTTGTTGCATACAGAGACTTATTAATCTAGTTTGTATAAAAGAGGGCACTGTAACCAAAGGCAATGGAAAAGCATGTCACATACCTGTAAGAATAACAAAAAGACAACTTAATAGAAGCTTGCATATCACTTCTAAACAAAAATAATAAAAATGTTTACATATAAATGAAAGAACAGAGCAAGACCATCTGGAATACAAAGCATAAATCTGCAAGACACAAATAGGAAAAATAACTTAATTTTCTTGTTTCCAACATTTTTTTAAAGATTTATTTATTTATTTGAGAGAGAGAGAGAAAGGGAAAGAAGGAGCACACACTCAGGGTGGGGGCGGGGAGAGAGTCTTAAGAAGATCCCATGCTGAACTCTGAGCCAGAGCCGGAGCCAGAGCCAGGCTCAGTCCTACCATGCTGAGATCACGATCTCAGCCAAAACCAAGAATTGGACGCTTAGCCGACTGTGCCACCCAGGCGTCCCTGTTTCCAACATTTTAATAGAAGTAATTATTGTCAGATTGTGAAGTAAAGAACAAATAGGTTTGATAATAAGTTAAAAAAAAGAGAAAAAAATAACTAATTGCTAAAAATGAGTTTATCTTCACGTTGGAACAAGTTATCAAACAAGAAATGTAACAAATATTTTTGGTCTCAGAGTATTCACAGTGTGCTTCCCCATTTCTCTCTGCCTGCCAAATAAATAAATAAAATCCTTAAAAAAATATATTGAGGAAGCAACATTTTCGGGACACCTGGGTGGTCAGTGAGTTAAGCCTCTGCTTTCAGCTCAGGTTATGATCCCAGGGTCCTGGGATCAAGCCCTGCATCAGGCTCTCTGCTGAGCAGGGAGCCTGCTTCCTCCTCTATCTCTGCTTGCCTCTCTGCCTACTTGTGATCTCTGTCTGTCAAATAAATAAATAAAATCTTAAAAAAAATATTGAGGAAGAATATTGACAGTGATTTTGAAATGAATGGAAGATAAGAAAGATGAAGAAAACTGGAAAAGGGTAAATAATATTGCCCCACTTTCAAAAATGAATGAAAAATTTTAAACAGTAGAGAAATAAAGTTTACATGTACTTCTGAAAATAATTCAAGATAAACTTGCTAAAACATGATTTTGTCAGCATTTTTGAAGAGACTATTTGCTCAAGAATAAAATAAAAACAAGTCATGCTAAAACAACTTCATTTATTTGCCAATACAATTTTTAAGTAAGTACCTATCATGAAAATGCCATAAATAGAATGTTCTCAAATTTTTAGCAATGTCTGAGAAATCTCAAGACAAATGAAAGTACCATGTATTGCAAAGTGGTGGTAAATTGAAGTGAATGAGTTACTTGTTCAAAACTGTACCTATACAGTTTAAAGCACTAATTTTAATTATTAAATCCCTGGAGGATATTTTGAATTACTTGCCAAAAGTTTCACATCTTTGTTACTATTATTTGGTTACGGCCTTAAAAATTATCTTACCAAATTTTTGAATTATGTAAAACTGTGAAACATCATTAATATTATACATTCAATTTACCCAAAAGCACATACCCTCCCCAAGGGGAGATGAACCATGAGAGACTATGGACTCTGAAAAACAATCTGAGGGGTTTGAAGTGGCGGGGGGGTGGGAGGTTGGGGTACCAGGTGGTGGGTATTATAGAGGGCACATCTTGCATGGAGCACTGGGTGTGGTGAAAAAATAATGAATACTGTTTTTCTGAAAATAAATAAATTGGAAAAAGAAAAAAAAATATTATACATTCAAAATCATAAAACTACATCAGGGTTAGAAGTTATAGGTGGACAGAAATATAAAAGTGATAGTTTGGAGCAGAGAAGACCAGACCCATATACATATTCAGAAATAGGTGGATAAAGAAGACTATCAAAATAAAAGGTAAAAGAACTTCAAAAAGTAAACATTAAAAGCACTCAAAAGGAACAATCCAATCTATAAGAAAAGCTTAGCTATTTTAGTTGACTGGACATTTGATGTGGGAGTTACATGATAAGGCTGCCATCTCTGATTGTGATAACAGAAGCCTAGAATATAAATTAGTGAAAGTAATAAGTATGCTTCAATCTGTTGTAAAAATACTACATATGGGATACTACATTCTGTTTAATTCCAGGCCATGAATTTGTTCTGGCAAAAAAAGAGAGAAAAACATAAAATTTACCATTTTAACTATCTTTAAGTATGTAATTCAATAATGTTAACTGTATTCATATTGTTGAGAAATAGATCTCTAGAATCTCTTCATTTTGTAGCGCTGAAACTCTATATATACTCATTGGACATCAAGACCCATTTTAGACCATTACTAAGGTCATTAAAAATACAACTATTTTTAGTTGTATTTTTAGTTGTATTTAGGGCAATTGGTAGGGAAAGAGCCTACAATTTAACATGTAAGGAAATCTGAAAGAAAAGGTATGTTTCTGTTGTAAAGGGGAAGGGTTAGGTAGGCATGATGGTGCCTTTGGTTATCTAAAGAGTGATCTTGTGACAAGGTTATATTTAGATGGTGTAGCTTCAGAAGACAACACTCAAGAATCACTGAGTAGAATCTTTAGCAAAATTGCTCCAAAAAAAGAGGAAGGAGAGAGAAAATTACTGATTAAGAAAATAAATATGTGTAATAGTGGGGTTTTTCCTTTTGCCATGACACTGGACCATTTAGATTCAATATTAAGAAAAAGGAGATTCTAAGTACTACTGCATTTTGTAGACAGAATCCAGTAGTTGAACTATTCCTTATAAAATAAGAGTAATCTACAAGTCAATTTTGTTCAAAGACCAGTGATTCAAAGGAAGGAGAGACTCTAAGAATCATTCATGAAATTTTGTGTGTGCATTAGAAAAGGGAACTGATTGAATGCTACTCAGAAAGTAGATTGACCATTTCACCCTGCACCTAGAGAAGAAGAAACTGGCATCCAAAAGATGGGTCATTAGGAAACTAGCCTGATCACATTTAAGAGAGTGGGGGAGAGGAGATAAAAAGTGGACCTGCAAAAGAAAGCAAAACTTTTTTTTTCTTTTCTTTTCTTTTTTTTTTTTTTTTTTTGGTTATATCAGCAATGCAACCAAGAGGGTACCCTCCAAACAAAGAAGGCTTTAGCAACTTAAGTCTATGAGATATGCTGTCTGTGGTGGGAATGGTAGGGGATGGGGATAAAAGAAATCTAGATGTGGAGGAGAAGAAGAGGACACAGAAGAAAGGGAGTTCAAGGAACTATGAAGAGAAGCCTCCCTGAAGATCTCACATATGAGTCTCTCAAGCTGCATTGCTCATGCATCAGAGGGCAGTGACCTTCAGAGAAGCAGAGAAGGTTACCACTAGACCTACTTTAAAAGATGTTCCTATTTCTCCAACTGTCCCATCTGACTGAAGAGATAAGGCTAGAAGAGGGAACAGATGGAGGGAGGAAAAAACAGAACACGGTTGCCTTCCATCTTAAGTTCTTAAAACCCAAAGTTTAGCCAGCAGTGGGAGAGAAGAAAGCTTTGACTTAGATGAAATACTGGAATTTCAAATGGGTTGGATAAAATTACCAAAACTAAAAGTTGCCAGAATCATTGTGTCTGCCAAAATGTTATTAAGAAATGGCAGAGCAACTGAAAGCAGTGCTTGATAATATTCATATTTTGCCAGTACTCCACTGGGTTAATAATCCTCACTTAAGTTGTTACACACATATGCATTTTTTCTTACAAAATTAAAAAAAATAATGTGTAATATAAATATATAATAATGTACATCATCAGAATCTTTCTTTTTCTAGTACCCTAGTTGAAAATATCTTTAATATACAACATACACTGACTTAACTGGGAAATGACTTCTTTTTTGACAGTTCTCTCTCTCGTCTGCTTTTGTCTGATATTTGCCAGTTCTCTTTCTGATTCTTTGTTCCTTAGTTATGTGCAATAAAATTACAAGAACATTTACAGGTAAGATTACAAGTACAAGAGACAAAATTTTACTATCTTCATAGATTTAAAAGATCAACATATAAATTGGAATCATATTAACTTATAAGTTTTAATGGATGTTTATTTATATCCCATTGAACTGACTTTCAATCTCCTAATAAATTTTAGATATTTTCCCAAGTTAAACCCTTTGAACAAATCAGAAGTTATCAACTCACCTCAAGGTTATTTATTTAAAAAAGAGTAATAAATATAAGATATGTTGAGATAATTGGAAGACAGAACAGTCTCAAAATAGTAAAAATACAGTTTAAAATAAACAAATAAATTTTGTTTTTGACAATAAATTTTCCAAGGGGAAAATATAAGTTTGCCTGAAATAATCTTACATTTAATCATGAAATACACTTATGTTTAATGCTATAATTTGGAGATGGGAAGAAAATTTGTTTGGATAATTGCTTCCATCAACTCATTTTGCATATATAAACAAAATTATGTAATTAAGTATATATGTAAGATAAAAATCAAACCTGAATGGTGCTCTCCAAATTATGATCTCTTGACCATCAGCATCAATTGCTAGATATATAAATTTTCAATCATCTAAGATCCACTGGATCATAGTCTCTGGAAATCAGGCCCAGAATTCTGCTTTTTGTTTTTGTTTTTGCTTTTGCTTTTTTAACAAGCCCTCTAGGAGATTCTAATGCATGTACAGGTTTGAGAACCTTGGCCTTAAGTTAAGTGTTCTCAGACTTGAGTGCACATTCATACCACTTGGGCAGCATTAAAATTACTGATTCTTGTCTCTGACCTCTAAGAACCCTTATTTAATTAGTCTGGGGTGAGGCATGGCAAATGGTTCTGAAGCTTCTTGGGTGATTTTTTTTAACTGAGAGCTAAAGCTAAGAACCAATGCTACCATCCTTTAAATGAGTGACCATTTAGTTCCTTGGCACACAGTCCACTTCCCACACGGTCTTCATGATTCTAACATATCTGCTCTTGTTTGCAGAATCAGTTTACAGAGTCTCCTGTCTACACATGAAGACTACCAAAAAAAGAAAAAAGATTGTTTAAATATGAAGGGAGAATGCTCAAAGGCCTTCCAAATTATGTAAGTGTTTGTCCACATATAATCTCAACCTGAAATATACAATTAACTTGGTTTATAAGTAGGTGCTAGTGAATTCCACTAAAATTTGACCCTCGGTTTCAGCACTTTCTGCTCCTAACTATAATCAGAAGCATTTCTAACCATAGGCTTTCATGATTTAAAACACAAATCCTGCTATTATTTTCAGTATAAAATGGTAGATATCAAACAAAACAGTAGCTGTTTGTGGAGCTAAAGTGTAAGAAAAAAAAAAAAAAAGACTGCAGTCTTCTAGTAGGATTAAACCTATGGGAACTTGACTGATTCCAAAGGGAAAAGTGAAATATGATCACTCCAAATGTTATAATGATGCTTAATAGAACTGGGGATTAATTGAGCCTATATTTATTTCTAGATTACTGCCAAGGACAGTGACTTTTTAATGCAGTAAATTAAACAATTTATAATGTTTTTGTCATTTTGAATTCAGTGCAGAAATAGTATCTGATAGGAGAATAATCTATGTCATCCTCTCCTACAACTTTAAAAGTGAGATTGTGCCTACCAGATATTCACTATCAGCTTCCTTACTGACATAAATTTTGATTTATAATGACAATATGAAAGATAAATGCATGTTACTACAGAGAGGGACAAGTGTGGAGAGAAGCATGTTTCTCACCTTATAAAAAGGAAGCGGTGCTGAGACTAACCCATGTGGCTTACTGACACTCTATAAAATTTGGCTAAATTTCAGAAGCAAACTGACAACTACATTTCACAGTGTGTTCATATCCAGTGGTATACTGAAGACATCTTGTACCAGCCTGCCAAGAATCGATTTTTAAATTCTCAAGGATTCTAGGAATCAGTTGTTAAGCATACATCTATTATTTGAAATAAATAAATTATATACATTTCTAATTAAATAATGTTGAAAGCCAAGGTAATAAATGCTCAAGGTTTGCATGGAGCACTGGGTGTGGTGAAAAAATAATGAATAATGTTTTTCTGAAAATAAATAAATTGAAAAAAAATAAATGCTCAAGGTTCTTAATTTCCTGATTATTTTGCTCTTGGAGTTAGTTATGTTTATTATATCTGTATTGTGGAAATACTATATGTGGGTGTGCACGTATTTTCCCAAATCTGCATTCAGAAAGTCATGTTGGCAACTTGATACAAGCCATGGCAGGAGTATTGACACCACAAAAAATAGGCAAACACTAGATCAGGACTCCTCCCTAGTATGAGATCTTAAAAGATTTATCAAACCACCAAAGAACAAAACTCATAATATATATACGTTTTAAAATAAGACAGTCAATGATATGGATAGATATAATGACTTGATCTGTTTCCTATTTCCACCCAATCCATGGCTCCCAGACAAAGTTGACCTGAAATGTCTGAGTTTTAGTTTCAGGTATGCCTGGATTCACATCCTGTCTTGCTATTTATTAGCCCTGTGATCTCATGCAAGTTGTCAAATGTCTCTAAGTTTTGATTCTCTTACCCGTAAAATCTGAACAATAGTAAGTTTCTCATAGATTTGCTGTAAATTTCAAGAAGAAAATATAATTTTATTATAATAAACTGAACTCCTTCCAACCCTTCTTTCCCTCATCTCGTGAAAAGTACTAAATATGTCAGATCAAAAATCTAACCGAAGTTCTCTAATGAGCTCATTATTTATTTTCCTATTCTATAACGTTTTCAGAGCCTTTCCTTCTAAATTAGACTGATTCCAGAGTTTCACTGTCTTTAATGTTTTCAGGTTATTCATTATCTTTTTGCTATATTCTGGAAGGAGATGCTGGGGACAGAAAAGCAATCAAGTTTTCCCAAATAACAGAGCTGACTAAATGCAGACTCAGCCACAAGAATAGTCTGGGCATTGGAAAGGAGAAGGATATATTGTTCAAATCCCTCAACTGGACAGGCTTTGGAAAATCTACATGTGAAATGTAAAGTTAACTGTTACTGTGTGTGACTTTTGTCTATTGCTTTCTTCTTCAATACTGGTATTATTTTGTTTTCTTTACAATTTCAGTTAGTATTACTTACTTATCTATACTTTATTCAAAGGTCACACACTCAAAAGTCTACAGGGGCATAAGTCAAGTATAAGATAATTTTTCAAAATGAAATTTTAGGTAAGTCATGAATGCATCCCCTAAATAGAGCTTTTTCAATTGAGAAGTTTAAAAAAAGTCTTATTTTCCCACTGTTAGAAGTGCTAGAACATGGAGTTAAATTATTAAAAGATATATACCCAATTGCATTATATATTTAATAAATGTGGTAAGCATATCTACTGCATGTTTTCCCCATTAGTGATTTTAAAAATCCATAGCTATGCCTAAAATAAGGTCCAAGTTCTTAGAAAACAGGATTCATTCCCTTACTGTTTCACTATACATTATTCAGAGATTGATAATAAAATCTACTAATACATGGGCACAAATGTGAGTAATTAAAGTTTGAAACTTTAAGGAACAATAAATGCCATTTCCAAAAGTAGGAGGATTGGTGGAAAGTGACTGAGAATTTTGCCATTAACAAATAACAGAATTATAAACTAATAACAGAATTATATGACTCAATAGAAATGAAACAAATGATTCACCAACTATGTAATCTCAGTTTGTATTGTTTATTGTTCCAAGAAGATAACATATGCATGTCAACAAGAAACATGTACTTCTAATTTACTCCAAATGTCATTCAATGAGCTACTCTATTTGGAAAAAAAAAAAAATCATTACCAACACGAGATAAATAACAAACATTTGAGAATGTCCTGTTAGGCTTATAATAACCACTTCCTAATAAAATTTGTAATGTTTGGATCCATTTATTTTAGCCTAGAATATGCTGTTGACTCATTAAATGGATATATTCTAAAGTTAGCATTAAGGTACACACTCGGGCCTAAAAGGCAGTGATAAAATGTAACACATCTTCTGCCTTGCTGACTAGTGTTCATAAAGAAATAAATTGTCTCTTGAGAGAGATGATAGTGATTTGACACAGTCTTCACTAACAGCGTGGTTCGCTCATAACTTACCGCAAGATGCCATTTCGTCTGTCTGGTCGCCACAGTCGTCTTCTCTATCACATAGCCATGCTCTGGGAATGCACCTGCCGTTTCCACAAGAAAACTGGTCCACCTGGCATGTTCTGGCTAAGATAATCAATTAATGTACAAATAATACATTTAAAGACCTTTTAAACAATGTTCAGGTGAAATAAATCATTCAATAACTCTTTTACACATAAGATATTCTATTGCTTTATTAGATAAAATATTTTAAAGTAAATTTTTGCTAATTGATACTGCCAGCTTGCTTGTCTTCTCTGAAGTTCACATGCTTTCCCCTTCAATTACAGCGGCTGCTAAATGACAAGATATTCAGTAATCCTTACACACTTCCATAAATGAAGCTATGAATTCATTATTTTACAATTTTTGCCTGGCACATGCTTATGAATACATGGTTGAATTAAATTTCATCCAACTTTTAATTAACAAAAAAGAATTTCACATAGTCTTTGTCAATAAACCAAGAAAACTTTCTGTAATGTGGGATGAAGGATTTGGAGACTATATCAGGGTATCTAGTTTCTAGTCACGGGGACAGAATTGTTCTTTTCCTTTAACCTTTCAGTACATTTATTTCTTGGTCTCTAAGTGATTCAATGTATGGAGAAAATGCAGAAATTTTAGAATACAGAAAATATTACTTAAAACATACATTTAGCTTTATTACAGATTTTTAAAATTCAGTTTTCAGCATAGTTAAATAAAACTATATAGCTTTTTAATCAAAGTATATGAATAAACTTTGCTTTGGCCTCTCTCATGGGTTTCAGTGAACACACACATGGAATCATTCTTTCTATGTCAGCCAAAGGCAGGGGCTTCAGTTACTCAGTGAAGGGGTTGGTTATGTTCTACAAGGAGTTGATTACCGTTTTCTATTACAGTCAGGTCAACTTCTGAAAGCATGAAATCCTAGACAGCTATCCTAACTTTTCTCCCAGGTTTTTGTTTTGCAGACTTAGGTTCTGTTGTTGTTTTTTTGTTCTGTTTTTATTTTTTACTTACTTATTTTTTCTTTTGTCTGTCTGAAACACAAATTTGTTTTCTTAAGTATCAGTTCCCTATCACCCCTTTTTTTACTTAGTCAGAAAAAAAGAGTGGGAAACTCTAAGAAGGGGATACTCAAACCGGTTAATATTTGGGTCAGATGAGGACTGGACAGATGAAGAACAATTAAGGTTTGGATTTCTGTAGTTATGACAAGAGACATTGCTCAGTTTATGTACTTCCCTCTGTTTGGGGGTTTAAGAATTGGAAGGATGCATATCTGTTTCATCAAAATGTCTCATGACCTAATGGTTGGTATAAAATTGAGAGTGGTTGAAAGACAAGTCATCCAGACACACTAAAATGGGTTTCCATAAATCAGGGTTTCAGAGGTCATTTAAAATAATCTCTACAAAGTTATGTGCTAATTATTTCCTTTTAAGCAAATTGTACTTGCTATGTAAAAAGATACCTATTATTAGTGGATACTTAAAAGCTTACTTGAGAAAAACAATGAAAACATTATTGGTTTGATTTGTCTTATTCAATTCAAAGTACCATTTCTAACCTAGTGTGTATAATTAGAAATTCCAGAAAATCATTACACTTTGTATTCCACTTTGTTTATGTAGCTAAGGGTTCTGAATCTAAAACATTCTATATAATATTTGGATTTTTCTTTTTTTACAAATAGAGCATTTATTTTACATTAATAGATTTTAAGTATCCCACAAATATGTACACTTTTGGAGATTTCAATGTTGTAATTTCAAGTGGAATTAAATATTTGTTGTTTCATTTGGCTAACTATGCATTTTCTGTGAAATTATTCCAATGTTTAAATCAACAAAGTTCCCAGGTAATTTTAATAAAAATACTTGGAAAAATATGTCTACATTTGTATTAGCCTAGAGAAAGATGAAGGTGTTGGCATTTAGTTTACTCAGTGGGAAGGAAAGGGCATAGAGGTGTGAACAAGGTCGATTTTTTCTTGCAAGTCTTTGTTTTGTTTCTCTGATTGCAGTAAATAATCTTTACCTTTTGAGGTTTAAGAGAAATTTAATAAGAGTTTTCTTTTCAATTTTTCTCCCTTTCTTCTTTCAGCTCTCCCTCACTCTTTCCTTCCCTTCCTCCCTTCTTCCTTCCTCTCTCTTCCTTCTCTTCTTTTCTTCTCTCCACTTATTCTTTCCTGTATCTCTCATCTTCCGTTATTCCCTATTTCACTCTTTGAGTCTTTCTTGTTTTCTTGTTTAAAGAAAAATATACCATCATGTATTTTCATTCCTATTAAATTCTAATTGACCTATAATAAGAATATACTAAATATCCCAATAAAATATTCTTTTATCTGATTTTTTAAAATGTCAGAGTATTTCCTCCTTGCCATTCAGATTTAGTTCTAATAAGTTTTCTGAGATTGTTTTCATGAGTGGCACTACGGTGATTAGAGAAGAGAATGAGAAAGAATTCCTAAGAACCTATTTTACGGGGTACCTGGGTGGCTCAGTGGGTTAAAGCCTGCCTTCAGCTCAGGTCATGATCCCAGGGTCCCGGGGTCGAGCCCCGCATCGGGCTCTCTGCTCAGCAGGGAGCCTGCTTCCTTCTCTCTCTGTCTCTGCCTGCCTCTCTGCCTACTTGACTGTCAAATAAGTATATAAAATCTTAAAAAAGAAAAAAAAAACCTATTTCACATTGTGTAGTGTGGGAATTTGTGTGTCGCCTCACTAACTCAGAAGCTTGAAGAACTGTCAGGACCCGTTACTTGAAAGAGTATTTACTGGCTTATTACTGAGGGATCATATGACCTCAACATACATGAATCCCTGTTCTAATCATGGAAAAACTATCTGCTTAGTCTAGTGAGGAAATTTAAGTAACTTCAGATAGGAAGAATGCTTCATTCCATAAATCTACAAGTACTGCCTGTCCATATGATATAATCACATGGACTAAATCATCTCTTTTTAATCACTGGATTTATCAACATTTACTTTTTCAGTTCCTGTCTCTATCAGATCTAAATTAGTCTGGAGGTGAGATTAGCAAGCAGCCCCAGAGGACTCAAATATTGTAGCAAATGCTTCTCTAATGGAGAGGAAATTCAACTTCCTCAGTGGAATTGTTTATCTAGCAGTGAATCAGAAATCCACTGTCACAATATGAATTTTTTCTACCCATCACTAATTATGCTTCTCCTGCTGTCATGTAGTAGTGAGAAATCCCACAATGGAACAATAAGGAGGAAGAAGCGAAGAGATCTTCACACATTATTCCTAAACTTCACCTTTGCTATATTTTAATCAAAGCATTCTATTTAAACAAAACCTATGTCATATCAACACATATTTTTCAATTTATCTTATAAGGAAGTCCAATTTTTAATATATCGGGTTTTCTTAATTCAAATCTATCTGCCTAGTTTGAATTTAGTCAAACTACATGGAGGATGTGAGAAGAATAAACATGTAATCTAATTAGAGCTCAGTGCTGTGGAAAAAATCTGGTCTGAAACTGCCTAACCTTGAATCCAAGGATTATCATTAGCGACTATGAGGAAAAATAACTTCACATCTAACTACTCCTCATCTTTGGCCTCTGAGTCTTTCTCATAAGTAGAGAAATATATATATATATATTTTTTTTTTGGTAAGGGAGAACAATGACCAAGCCCCTGTCAGCTTTCTTCTGCCTAGTGCTATTTCGTCTTCCAAGCATATCCTCCAACCCCCACCCCCCCATGAACTTCACCTCACCCTCAGTAACTATGCCAATTCATCATTCTTTTCTTTCCTCCCCAGTAAAATATTTCTAACACATAGAAAAGCATAGAAGATAATAATATTAACACTGGTCTACCATCATATAGCTCTATCATATCTCTTTTCCTATATTTACTACAGACTACTTTTGTTTTATTTCAGAAAAATGTATTATAGGTACATTTAAAATCACCTATGTAATTTTTTCAGTCATATTTCTATCTTTTTAGATGTAACTACTATCCTTAACTTATAATCTTTTTTTCCATTTCCAGACATATTTTAATTCTATTTTTACACATTTATAAATAAATAAGTTCATGTAAAATTGTTTTGTATTTTTATATTTCATATAAATGGCACTAAGTGATTTATAATCTGCAATTTTTAGTTAACATTGCCTTTGAAATTAATTACTGTTGATATTTGGGCTCTAGTCTATTCAATTTAAGAATGAATAATGTTCTACTATGTGATTATAACACTATATAGTGTCATATATATGAGCATATATATATATTTATATGGTGTTTTATATATATAGTTTTTTATATAGTGAAAGATATATTTCCTGTTAATGGGCATTTGAATTATTTCTAATTTCTCACTATGACCAGCATTAGGGCGATGAACTTCTTACTTGCATCTCTTTGAGCATAGACATTAGAGTATAAATTGAGAAATGGAATTACAGACTTGAAGGTATGCACAATCTCCACTTTATTGGGTTTAGCTAAATGCTTTCCAATGTAGAAAAAAATAATTTATACATCACCAAAAGTGTATGTTGCCTTTTATTCCACAATCTTGCCAAAGGTTAATTTTATCAGATTTTTTTCCTAATTGAATGACTTGAACTGATTCAGGTTCATTCCTTTGTCCCTTCCCTCCTTCCTTATGTCCTCCCTCCCTCTCTCTCTCTTTTTCTTTTCCTTCCTTCCTTCATTTCTTTCTTTGGCTTAGTTCGGATATCACCTTCCTCAGGAAGCCTTGCGAGATACACAAAGACTAAATTAGTAGTTCTTGTGCTTCCATTTGTAGTTCAAGTTAGCACTTTGAATATTGCATTAGAATGACCTGCTTACATGTTTTTTCTCCCCATTTCCACTCAGCCTTCTAATGAAAGATATAGTGTATTTGTCCTCTTTTTATATCCGATGTTGTGGTAAGTTTTTATTGAATTAGTAGATTCATGTTATGAAGGAGAAATCCCAAAGGAACAAAATTGGTAATTTGCATCTTGTAGGAAAGAATTCTTTTAGTTATAAAGTAGTCACAATGCTGAAAGCTACAGGACAGTGGATTAGTTACAAAATAACCCCCATGTTGGGAAATCCTTTATCTGTGACACATATCTGTGTATATGCCTATAGATAGAAATGACCCAGCCAGAGAAATTATCTAATGTATTTGCCGTATTTTTTTTTTCAGTATGATGAACTATGTGACCTATTCATTTATTTTGGTCAAACAAAATGGAAATGTATGGTAAAACAACAACATACTTAATTTTCAAAGCTAAAAGGTGTATTTGTGGTTTTCTTTTTATTCTTTTTATCCTTAATTTTTGTTCTTCTTAATTTCTTAAGGCATACCGTGACCATAACATCTATTATAAATATACTGACAAGAAGATCTAGTAATGATTGGCATGCTTCATCAGCCATCACTGAAAGTGACACTTGAGGTGCAAGCAGGTTGTACCCCCTTTCCTAGTGGACCACAGGCCTGGACTGGCTGAGAAATCTTACTAATTAGGACTGATTAGGATTGATTGTTTTATTTGCTCTTATACATAGCATTTCCACTTTTACTACTATCAGTAGCTAGTCAATCCCAAATGTTCCCTTAAAATCATGTGGAAACAAGCAGATTTTAAGAGTGTAACATAAAAGAAAAAAAAAAGACATGTTATTATGAATTGAGTCAGCAATGCCTTTAATTTTAAGGTGAAAACAGATCTATCTGTTTAGGAAGTAATGGAACAATTTCAGAACTAAATCTTAAGTTTTTAAAAAAATAATAATTGCACCAGCTTAGAAAGACTCGTCATTGTAAATTATAAACATTATTGAAAGAACAATCTGGGCAAAGTTAAAATGACCATACCTAAAATTCTAGCTAAAACACAGGATGATATAGTTTGATAACAAGAGCAATGGGCTTAGAGAATAACTTAGAGAATAACTTAACCAAAGAGTCTCTATAGGTCCCTTTTTATTTGATAGCTCTTTGTAAAACAACCTTATGTGATGCACAAAATAACTTAAAAATAGCTACTCTAAAATATCAAACTATATTTAGTCAAGGGATAAGAGAATAGCTTATAGACCCTCAGGAAATATGTCACAATGGGAAAAAAAAAAGCTAAATATGAGATGCAGGTTAGGATACGGACTGTGTTGTTCTTTCATTGTTGCTTAGTACATGATAAAAAGCAGTTAGGAAACATTTTCTAGTCAATTCATACTCTTGCGGAGCAGAAAGAAATATACAAGGAAATTATAGTGCATTGAGGGACAAGTCTTTTCCAAGAGAAAACCAGTGACACAATCAAGAGTACAAACCAGGCTTCTTAATTTCTGGGTCTTTTCTGTATATGCTGTCCCTACAGTTTTCACTAATAGGTTATAATAATTTTTATTTAGTGAGCCTTATTTTGACAAATCGAGAAGGGGAGGTGTTGATAAATTTTGACACTGCTGTATGTAATGATTACCAAAAAAACCCAAAAACAAAACAAAAAAACCCACAATTTTTACCAATATCAGTAAGAGTCATCAAATATACTACTTTTTCTTCATCATTTAATGACTAGGTCTAGGCTGCTGCTAGTCAATATCATTTTTCAATACTTATCTGACTAATCATGACCTTTCCAACATCTATTATAACCTGTACCACAAGCTGTGTATCCCTATTCAAAGAGAAACTGACTAGGGATTCACAGATGTATTACAATGGGATAAATTTTATGGAAATATTAATAGGCTTTATGATCTTGGGACTTCATGAAAAGGGGAAAAAAAATCTATGCCACATAAATAGTGTGCCAGGAACAGAAAGCTATTCACAGAGGTATTCTACAGCAGACTAAATAAAATACACAGATTATTTTTTTCGAGGTAAAAAGCAAACAAAACAAAACAAAACACACACACAAACCTTTCTTCATGAGAGATGGCCTCCATCACAGCATGCTAATAAACCTCACCCTCCACTGCCAATTAAGATTTAGCAGGGACAAGTCTTGTCCAAGCAGTGTATTGACAGTCAACCCATATGGATAGATAAAGTGCCAAATTACTTTGGAAATCAGAGTCATGCCCACGGATTAAGTAAAAGATAATTTGTATTCTAGCTTTTGTGGCATCAAACTCTGAACTCATTTAATACTGCAATAATCAGATCATCAGCCTTAGGAAGGTTCAGCTTAGTTCAAAGCAGTGACCTGCATTTTTATGGACACTAACTTTGGAAGCGATTTATGTATATATTTAAGCAAACCTTTACCTGCACAAGTTTGATTGGATTCGTCTTCGTTGCTTCCACAATCATTAGCTCCATCACAGAGCCATCTCTTGGGGATACAGCGATTATTCTTGCATTTAAACTGATCATCAGGACAGCTATGATTGACTGGGGAAAGGTGGGAGGGTGAAGAGAGAGGAGAATCAGCTTTAATAATTTAAAGTTGGATAAAATTATGATTATTTTAAGTTATAGTTAGAGACAACTTATAGTAATTATATTATAGTACAATAAATGCCACAGCTTCTTTTATTCATTGTTGCATATTTTATAGAAAATATTAATATTTGAGGCTCTCTTAAAATGTAATACTTTTATAGAAGACACCAAGTAATAAAATCTCATATAAAAGGAAACATATTCATTTGTTCATGTCTTCACTAAAATCAACTGTATCACGAAACTTGTTTTCCCATCCCTTATCAAAGTAACACAATTTCAGGATTTTTACCAAAAACATTTAAAGTAACCTCAATTTTTAAAAATTTTTAATAAACATATAATGTATTATTAGCCCCAGGGGTACAGGTCTGTGAATCGCCAGTAAATTAACCTCAAATTTTAACATGAAACATAATAAGTATGTATCCAATAATTCAGCCATGTATCAAAGATACATTTTTTTAAGCCACACATCCATTCAAAACTTTTTGAAATATTAAATAAGCCTAATTTTGTTATGCTTTGCCCAGTGTTTCTTGGGACTGGCAGGAAAACTTGGAGTTGATGTTATATATGAGATCCTGCATAATTCTATTTTTATTTTTTTAAAAGATTGTATTTATTTATTTGACAGAGATCACAAGTAGGCAGAGAGGCAGGCAGAGAGAGAGAGGAGGGGAAGCAGGCTCCCTGCTGAGCAGAGAGTCTGATGGGAGGCTTGATCCCAGGACTCTGGGATTATGACCTGAGCCGAAGGCCCCACTGAGCCCCCAGTCGCCCCCCTGCATAATTTTAATAACAAAAAATGACCATCCTGAATTTTCATGCCTAGTGCAAACAAATAAACATGAATCCACAAAATATACTGTGGACAAGACCAATCCTCATATGGGAAGCTGTGCACAGCTAAGGATTAAACCTCCAATATCAACCACAGCAGGAGGCCATCTTAAAGTTAACCTTCTGTGATTATTTTTCCTGCATCCTGGAGGCTAAATTCCTAACTGAATTGGCATGCTCCTCAGTATTTGTTTCACCACTTTGTGTTCTTTTTGAAGTAATTTTCCTTGTGCCCAGTAGTTGCACTTCTGTATGACAAAAATAAATTTTAGTATTAGTTTTCCTTAGAATTTGAAAAAAATAGCCATTTTATCATGCTGTTGCATAGCAAATGTATGCCTTTCCAGCCAGTTTCTACAAACTCTATTTCTTTAAAGTAGCTTAGGTGAGAAGTGGTTTTATCACTTTTTTAGAAAGTTTTTATTCATGTACAGTAAAAAAAAATAATAAGGGAAAAAGCCTTGTGTTTCCTGGCATTTGAGCATGATTAGCATTTTCTACTCACTTCAGGGAGTTTAGCAAGAATAGATGCTCAGGAGAATAAAATTCATCCAATATATTAGAGGGTCAAAATTTTAAAGTAGCAAGATTATGCCAAAATTCTTCAGTAAAGCTTAATAAAGGACTTTTGCAATTTTCGTCAATGATGTAAATCAGAGTTCAAAAAGGAGGCATAAATACAACCCATAGGCCTGTGATTTGGAAATGAGAAGCTAAAGGATAGAAAGTAGAATAATAACAGAATTCAAGGGCAAAGTTTATTAGCATTTAATATATAAATACTCCTTTGAAATGAATGACATAGTGCTGGCATATTAACCCTGGGACCTCAAGATTATGACACTGCTCAGAATCACTGCAAGTTTAGAAAAAATCCCATATTGCTGGAAGGTGGCCAGAGATACTTAGTTTTCTCTTGCCCCTTTTGTTTCGTCATTTATTCTGCACATTCTGGATGCTATGTTAGACTCTGACACTACAAAGATACTACAACATAATGTGTCTCCTCATAAAGATATCCATCTCTTAGATGCACCAGAGAAGTAAGGATATAATTGCAATATTGTTTGGTCACTACCATGAAAATGAAATATACATGATATGTTTCACTCCAACTGGTCTGTATGGAGATTTTTCCAAGTTCACAAAAGACTTCCCTATAAGGGTCATGGTAAACCATGGTGATTTCCATAAGTTGCAGTGTTATAAAGGAGAGAAACAGAGGGCATTTTGCAGAGATCTACTTATAGTCCAACTTGTTATATTAGAACAAAGAAGGTAAGTGTATACATGATAGGCATTTAAGGCTAAAATTGCAAACCTGAGTTTTAACATGTGTTTCTGTGAATCAATGGATTTTGGAATTTATCTTGTTGGTTATGGATTTACTGAAATAACAATAATTGGTCTCATTCTATAGATACCACTCTGGAAGCAGTTTGGAAAGTGGGTTTTAGTTATGGGGGCAACAGTAGTAGGAATAATAGCAGGGCACTTGCTGAATGAATCTAGGATGTAAGACTAACTGAGCCAATGAAGTTTGAGAGGGGATAAAGATGAAAAATTAATTATACAGAACTGAGTATGGACTATAAGTGAAATAGAAGATTGCCTGAAAAGCCTTTAGTATACATTTGGGTAATGGTATGGGAAGTGAGGAAAATTATCAAGGAAAAAGATCCTGACTAGGAATTTTAACACTACCATTAACAGTATGCGATGCCTTACATCCTCATAGAGAAAATGAGTCTCTTTGTGAATTTGTGAAAAGAACAATCACACAGGGAGTAGCGTGAACCTAAAGGAACACAACATGAGTATTGTGATAAAGTACTTGTGCTCTGTGCAGGTGTTCTGTAACTATGCAGGCAGCTGATATGCAGGAGTATTCACTAAAACCATGAATAAACACTGTGAGTCAGAGGTGATGAGGCAATTAATTTAATCAATAAATAATACATCACTTGTGTAAAAAAAATGAGAAAAAACCTTTTATCCTTGGATGACATGTTCTCCCGCTCTGAAATTTTTGTCTACTTGTACCAATTTAGTATTTAATATGGTATTTTGGGATTTGTACTTTACAGTATAGATATTAATAGGGTTGGAAACATAGAACATGTAATGTTGAAGTCAGAGTCCATGCTTGAAAATAAAGGAAGAGTAGTGTTACATTCATGTATTAATTATAACTTACATATTATCTATTTATATACAACTGGAAATTGTATTTTAAAAGCTCATATTCTTGGAGTTTTGTCCAAAAATACAGATAGTTGTACTATATAGATGCCTAGACCAATTCTGTCATTTTTTTAAAAAAATTTTGTTCATTTATTTGAGAGAAAGAGAGAGAACATGGATGGGAGGCAGGGAGCAAGGGGCAGAGGGAGAAGGAGAAAGAGACTCCCCACTGAGCAGGGAGCCAGAAGATGCATCCATCCTGGGACTCCGGGATCTTGACCTGAGCTGAAGGCTGATATGTAAACAACTGAGCCACCCAGGCACCCCAATTCTGTCCATGCTTAGTAAAAGATCTATAAAACTTGATTTTTATAATCTTGGTTTAAAAAGGAAAAGAAAAGAAAGACAAGAAAATGGAGGATTGTCAATTAACTCAATAAGTTCAGCCATTTTAACTTGGAAAATGTCATCATCAATTGAAAGAAAAACATTTTCTTTTAAAAATAATTTATCTAAGGCAAATTAAAAGACTAAGGACGCATATGCCATCACATTATTCTCTCCATGCAAAATATTTTATATATCTCAAAACCATCCCATAATGACTTTAATCAAATATATTCTCAAATTGTTATTTAACGTGTTTCTCAAAGTATCCTCCTTCAAATATGTGGGACAATTCCTTATCCCAACCAGAAACATGAAACTATTCCTATTGTGGGAAATGGAAAACAGCTAAATAGAAGCCAAATGGTGAGAAAATCAAACCTTTAATTTCTATCTGAGTGCCTCATATGTGTCTCCTACCATGTACTGAGCCAGAGAAGTTAGGTAATAACTAGATCCAAAACCATGTTTGTTTCCTTGGATCTACTTCAAGGCTCTGTTGCCAAGGAGCAATGGAGTGGATCCTGACCTTCTGTGTGAGTTAATTCTGACCTGAGGGAGTTGCAATTGATTTTCCACATCTTTAAACTCAGAGATCCAAAGAATCTTCTGCAGCAACCTTGTGACAATGGTATGGTAGAACTGACAGCACAGAAGAGAGAAGGGGAGGACTTCTGGAGCAACCAAAATGATAATATTAAAGATGTAAAAGCATGAGAAAAGCAGTATTTTAAAACCATGCTAGGAGATAATCTAGTCTACTCTATATAAAAGGATGACTGAGGAGAAAAAATAAGTAAGTTCAATTTTTATCAGATATTTTTAGATTTCACAAACTGCTTTGACAGTTCACAAGCTGAAATACTCAAGGAGGGTGCCGGGTGGCTCAGTGGGTTAAACTTTGGCTCAAGTCAAGATCTCAAGGTCCTAGGATCAGAGTCCCAAGTGGGAAATCCCTGCTCAGCAGGGAGCCTGCTTGTCCCTCTCCCTCTGCCCCTACCCTCTGCTCTTGCAGGTACATTCTTTCTCTCAAATAAATAAAATCTTTAAAAATAAATAAATAAAAGACTCAGGAAAATGTCGTATCATTTGAAGGAGAACGTACAGCAATTTACTGAATCTTCATCACTTCCATCTAGACAGTCATCATCACCGTCACATTTCCAGCGAGCTTGGATACAGTGTCTGTTTTTACAGCGGAATTCTCCAGCTTTGCATATGTGAGGCAATATTTCTCCAGGATTAACTAGGGTTAAGAAAGACATATGAACAATACTAGCCATAATCAGTTTGTTATGATGTCAGCTTGTTTTAATAACAAAAATGCTTAATCATTTCATTTTGTCAAAAATATGAAAACATCTTAACACTGCATTGACAACAATCTCTGGAAAGGAGAAAAGTTGAAGTTTTTCTGACAATAATTATTTTACTAAGAATTTTAAAGATTTATTTAAACAACTGTCACAAAAATAATTAGTAATACCAATAATAATAATATAACACCACCTATATTCATGGTAAGTGTGTAGTTTTACTTTTTAAAGGGCTTTCATTCATAATCTCAATTATCACCATGACCCATTATAAGGTAGGCACAGCAAAAAATGTACTACTTCCATTTTACAGGTAAATACACTCCAAATAAATCAAAATGAAAAAAAAAATAAGGCAAAAGTACAGCCATGATGATTATATTAATTTGCTAGTGTGCAAGTGGGAGAAAAATTCAGCTCTGTTTGGGTATTATTGGAAATATTAAGTTAATAAAAAATGATCTCATTGTACATCTAGATTCTATGCAGTATTTTCACTATATATCCCATATTCTCTAATCCAATGTTAGGGATTCTGTTGATTGGGATTTATTCACAAATTGAAAGTGTTATTATTATGATGATGATTTTTGTTCTCTTTCAGTGAATTTCATAGGAGTATACAAAAAATAGGAATATGTGGCAATGGTTAAAATAAATGATTGGTGTTTCGTGGACTGAAAAATATATTGAATTATCAAAAACTGGTTTATTGTTAAGAGAAACAAAAGTCAATCTTTTATCCCAGTCCCGATGGCTTTAAACTTTATTTTGGATTAGTCATTTGGGCTGATGAACTGTCACAAAACCTATATACATGCCAATAATAAGGAATGTCGAGAAAACATATTAGTCATTGCTAGAAAGCTTTGTGTTAGCACTCCTTTAATCCTTGTATTTCCCCTGCTCCAATGAATGAAAGAGGAAATGTGACTCTTGAGCTATAACTGTGGAGAATTTGCTTCAGAGAGTTATGCAGTGAGGTACAAGGCATGAGGGTTCCTGCACCTGGAAAAGAAAAACTAACCATTAAACCCAGACTTTGAAGGTTTTAGGGTAAAAACTAATGAGTATGGTAAATGAAATATTCAATTTTAACAAAGGTAAGGTTGTGTCTCTTCTATCCCCTCTCAGACAAGCAGACACTGTATGTGTAGGGACTGACAGTAATTTTGTCTCCTTTTTTAACTCTAATCCTTATCAATAACAAAAGGCTGAAGCAGCAATTTCTCTAATGATATAATTTCTGTAAGGTCACTTGAAAGTAAATAATAATAATAGTTATAATTATAAATTTTTATCTATATAGAACAAGTCCCAAATAGGAAATGACAACAATATAAAAACAAAAAGGGGAGCTCACATGGTCTTCTATTCAACCCGAGGATGTCTTTTTATAGCAGCATCTGGGACAGAGAATAGCAACCAAAGCAAAGTGGAAATACATTGGGATATGTCTAGGCCTTTCTAGGATAGTGTTTTCCTCTCAAAAACTCTAGAACTGATCACTGAAGATGTGCAAACTTTCCTTCTTTTGAATCTCAAGTTTGCTCAACTGGACCCTAAGATTTTTGAGGTTGGTGTAATTTCTTCCTTGAATCCATATAAGCCCAGCTTAAAAACTAGGCATTTAATGAAGGGCATTTTGATTAATTTCTTTCTACAATGATTAAGACTAATAGTCAACAATCTCTCAGTTAAAAAAACAAAAACAAAAACAAAACAAACAAAAAACCGTCAGACAAGAAACTTAATTTGAGATGTAATCTGCTTCCTCCTAACTTAAATTTAGCTTTAAGATTTTCTTTAGTCTCTCTATAGTTGACTTCAAAGAAATGCTACATCAATTCAATTGTTTCACAGCTTGAGGATTTTAGAACTCAAGAAATCATCTTTTTTTCTTCTTCTGATAACAATCCCACCAATTTAAAAAGCCTAGCTTTCACATGGTCATTTGATCAAATAAACCCAACTGACAGTTTTAAGAAATGATCAAAAATATACATATCAAGAGTGAAATTATAGCTGCTTCTGAACAATTACAACTATATTAAAGAAGAGTAAGATGCCTGGGGAAAGACAAACTACCCCCCACAAAATTAATATTTAAAGCTAAATATTCTTAACAGAACCAATTTGGAGATATGATCTTTAAGTCTGCTTAGAGTCTAAATGTTTTTCAAGAGATATTAAGATCTTCATGGAAAGAATGCAAGTAGGCAACATTTTCAAACCTGTTTTAAACATGCTTTCAAATATGTGTGTATTGCTAGTTATTTTTAAATATTTGCTAATACAAAGGTAGCGTTTTTAAAAAAATATGTGACGACAATGTCCAAAGTTTCATTTTCATTTTTTGTAACAGTTAGGAACAATTGCTTGAAAACCCATAGAGCCAACTTCCTCATATAAGTTCATTTTTTAATATTTACTGCTGATATTGACCTATATCAGTATCATTAGTATATATCATTATCATTTGTAACAGCAGTTAGACATTGCTTATACCTGTAAGAAAAGATATAATGAAACATACACAAATATCTTTGACATTTTAAAGCATGTCTGTAAGTCTTCTCGACCCTATAATTTGTGGGGCAAGAGGCATTTCTCCATGGTATTTCCATATATCTTGTTTCAGCTTTTATTCTGGACATTTTTTCAAAGATGCTTATATAGCTAACAGCCTTGGAAGACAGATAATGCCATCTTCTACAGCAGAGAGAAGGTTTTTTTTCCTGGCCAAAATAGTAAAGATAATGTCTCCCTTCAAGACAATGGTTGGACCAGTTTTCTGGCAGACTCATGGTTGGGTTCTTCAGTGTGAATACGAGTTCGCTGGGAGTGCAGCATTCACCTAGACCTGCCTATGCATTGCCCCGTATGATTTGGAGCTGAGGGGGACAAAAAGAATGAATATTAACATGAAACTCATGCTGCCTGCTACAACAGGAGTAATAAATCTTCTGTGTCTGAGCCAGGAATTGTATGTCTTCTGTCAGAATCTAGGAATCTTTAACAAGTTAACATGTTAGCTTGTCTAGGGTAAAATCTCAGACCCTTCAGAATTGTTGACCTAACAGTAAATATTTAAAAAAATGCTGGGCTTTATTTTATAAAAAATACTTATTTCCAAAGTCTTTCAAGGTATATGACTTCACTGGTTTTGTCTAGTCCTAACCCAAGCTTCCAGATGTAACTAGTAGTATGTCACACAGAAACCATACTATCAATGTAATCAGATATGGGCACAATTTGTAGCGCTAGAAGACACTTGATTTTTGAGCTAGGAATGTCCATTATAAAGAAAATGTTTAATGTTAAGTGGTAATCTGGATAAGATGGCAGCTTTGACATTCAAAAAGCATGGTCTTTACTCAAGCATTGACCTAACTCTGTGGAATTGGGCAGCCATGTCATTTGTCATAGTACCCTAGCTGATGGCCAGACAATCTACCTACTTTTGTGAGAATCAACGAGATGACAAAGCAAGTATATTTGGCATCACATAAGAGAACTAAGAGTACCTAGAAAAAATAAGACTATTATTCTGTATATCTTGCACAAACCTTTATAAAGGAGTTGTTTTATAAATAATTTTTATATACCTAATGTTTCCACTTGGAATTCTTGAATGTAGGAAGGACAATGTCACATACAGAATAGAATAATATAATACCTAGACTAGAACAAAGCATAGAGCAGATATTAAAAAATACTTGCTGCCTAACTTACTGGAGGTAGCAGAGACATAATTCTATATTACAGATATATATTCTATATAATTATATATATATGTGTGTGTATATATATATTACTATTTATTATAGTGAGAAATTCTATCTCTGGAAACTATATACATACTTCAGAAAACAATATCACTTCAACTGGCTCAAAAGCTAATAGTCTTCTACCAGCATCCAAGATCACAGGAGAAATTAGAAATTAGAAAGGAAAAAAATCCATGTGTAGATAAACAGAAAGAGTGATGAAGATCCCCCTACACCAAAAAAAGTGGACATATAAGAAAAGCTCCATGTATGGACTTTGTTCTGATGTTTAATGTGACTGAAACTATATAACACTTGGGTGTTGGACAGACACATATATTGCTTATAATATAGTACTAGAATTGCAAGTTTTGCTTCAGAGCTGTGATTTGTGTCATGAATTTGAAAAGTGATGCAAAACCTGTAATTCTACCACCATGGTCACTTCTAGTAAAAATACTACAACATGATATCACAAGTAAGAAATCTGACAAAGTAATAATAATCCTTTAATTTAACCAGGATCAAAATAAAATGACATGAATCATAACATTCCTAGCAAGAAACTGTCAGGTCTCAAACATCCTATGATACCTGCTGTTAGAATATTGAAATTTAGAAGGTCTCTGCATAACTCGTCCATGCATTGCAAAAGGAAATATGCATTCTAGAACTACTTCCCCGTAAAAACTGGAGATTACTGGAGTTGATGTCCAGATCATAATGATACAAAGGGAGAAACCCTACTATTAAACTGGTTTATTTTATTTTCTTCTGGAATCAGCTCAGATTTGGATCTCAGCTCAGCAACTAAACTAAATGCGTATGTTCCTCACCTTGTTTAATAAGCTGTGGGCCCACCAGCAATTATCTATGTTTGTCAGTTTGCTTTGCTTTTCAATCCCAGTGTGATTAATGTATCTAAAGTAATGATTGTCTCTTCTGTCAAGCGATGTTTTGCTGTTGACCATATCAAAATTATGATAACTTAGTCATAAAACCATGAGTCCTAGAACAACAAATAAAATGAAGTTTTCCTATGGTCCCTATACACTTCACATTAGGATATGTTTGTTTAGCAGATTATTTTTGTATTTGGGGTGAATTTCTAACTATTTCTTTATTTGAGCAAGGGGATAAAAGAACTAAATAAAAACTTGAAATTGCAGTGTTTTTGATGTCTTTATATAAGCTTGCTTATATAGGAAGGCAGTGTGAAAAACGCTGCTATGGGTTTTGAATTTTCTCCTTTAGATCATAGCAGGATGACCTTTCATTAGATAGAGTGGTCTTCTGAGCAGCCAACCTAAGTGGTACATAATCTTCTGTGAGTACCTATGCACAGAAGGCCATAAATATTCATCTGGATGGGGCTTCTAAACTTTTTACTGCCTTAAACTTTTTACTACACATTAGATTGCATATATCCTAGAACATAAGGCTTGTCACAGCTGAACAGATAAATGGCTTAGCCATAGTGGAGCACTGTTTTTGACAGAGGAATATATCTGGTGTTCCAGAAGGTAAAAAAGGTCACAGAGTACCACTGACATATAATTGTGCAATGCTACCCTTAGATGATCAATATTTTTAAGTTGTTCTCTTAGGAGTAAGGCACATTAGAAAATTCTGTCTTTTGTGTCAGGCCACTAAAGAAGAATTTAAAGAATTACTGTCTTATTACTCTAGATAAAATAATCCTGCTATTAAAAAAATAATGATTCTTTTTTATTTATTTTATTTTATTTTACTTTTTTAGGAGCTTAACTTACTTTCTTGGGATTATCTATGTATTCATTTATTAGTTTTGTATATTGTGTTTTTCCCTATAAAAGCATCAAAATAAATTAAAAAAAACTCACTTGATAATTGATCAGCTGGCTTTACATATGTTTCTCTATGGCAGTCAGTTCCAAGATACTATGCTACACTAGGTCTCATTTCTAATTGTGAGAGGATTTGCTCATGCCACACAAGATTCACAAGGACAAAGAGTCCAGCCTACTCTCATTCTTGATTCCTTCCAGGCATGGCATTAGAATTCATCCTTAATCAATCATGTAACATGCCAATATTTTTCTGTTGGGTGAATGCCTCTTCTGGCACAGCCTTATGCTGAACATTCATTGAGACACAACCACTGGTGTTTACTCCTGGTCCGACCAACTGTCAATGGGTTTTTGTTTATTTGATGTCATTTCAACGAGGATGACTGGAACCAAGACAATCATATCTCAATGATTGCAATACGTATTTTTGTTTTGCATGCTAACTCAGATTACAGAGTTAATCCAGTTGAAATCAGTTCACAAAATTGTAATATAGCCTAAACTAAATTAGAAGCTGAGAGGAATCAGCATTAATGAGAAGTCAGTGACACACTCATAGTCTTTTATACCATACTCTGCAACCATGAACTCTCTTTATAGTCCTTTTCCTTTGCACTTGAATTTCCTCATCTGAAAACTAAGGCTAACATATCATTTTTTAAAAATTTAAATTAAACTTAGTTAACATACAGTGTATTATTAGTTTCATTGGTAGTATTTAGTGAGGCATCCGTTGCATATAACATCCCGTGCTCATTAAGTGCCCTCCTTAATGCCCATCATCCAATTACCCCAATCCCCACCCACCTTTCCTCCAGCAACCCTTAGTTTGTTTCCTATAGTTAAGAGTCTCTTAGGGTTTACCTCTGCCTCTGTTTTTATCTTATTTTACTTTTCTTTCCTTTCCTCATGTTAATCTGTTTCGTTTCTTAAATTCCACATATGAGTGAAATTATATGGTATTTGTCTTTCTCTGATCTATTTTTGGTCTATATAATGCTCTCTAGTTCCATCCACATCATTGTAAATGGTAAGTTTTCAGTCCCTTTGAAGGCTGAATTATATTTCATTGTGTGCATGTATGTATATATACATGTGTGTATGTGTGTGTATACACCACATCTTCTTTATCCATTCACCTGTTGATGGACATCTGGGCTCTTTCTATATTTTGGTTATTGTAGACACTACTACTATAAACATTGGGGGGCATGTGCTCCTTCGAATCACTATTTTGGCATCCTTTGGATGAATGCCAAGAAGTGCAATTGTTGGGTTGTAAGGTAATTTTATTTTTAACTTTTTTGAGGAATCTCCACACTGTTTTCAAGAGTGGCTGTACCAGCTTGCATTCTCACTAACAGTATAAGAGTGTTTCCCTTTCTCCTCATCCTCACCAACATCTGTTGTTTCCTGAGTTGTTCATTTTAATCATTCTGACTGGTATGAGGTGGTGTCTCATTGTGGTTTTGAGTTATAGTTCCCTGACGTTGGATGATGTTGAGCATTTTTTCATGTGTCTGAAGGATAACACCCTTGAAAAACTTTTTCCATTAAGGTAATATGAAATAAAATAATTTATATAAACACACTATGAATTGTTTGTAACAAATGAATTATTATATGCTTATTTATTATTTTTCCCATTGCATTTGAAAGAAACGTGGGCAAGTTGCATGCCCTATTAAAGATTAGTAGAGTTTCAAACAGACAAATGCAACAATAAATTTTCAAATAAGAACATAGATGGTTTTTTTTATTTAACATTTTTTAGTGTAACAAGAATAGATAAAATAATCTTCTTCTCTATCTCTTTTTACTGCAATTGGAGTTACATCAACAAGGGATTGTAGATATTAGAAAGATACCAGTAGTAACAGAAAAATTTCTATCTTTTTATCACGTGATGTCATGATAACAAATTTCCTATCATGACTATATGACCAATATTGTATACAGTATTTCCTTAAAAGCCAAAAGTCACCCGATTTTTATTTACATAGAGATATCCAGTGGTCAGTATCTTTTCTCTATCAATATTGATATAGATATATAGATATGCAAACTCATAAGGAATCCATAAATTTTTAATGGGGCATAGAATGAAGGAAATAGAAAAGATGATTTGGATGCCAATGATCCAGATAATTATGATTCACACAATTAAAATTAAAGAACTAATTAGAACATTTCAAGCTTAAAAAAGCCATCTAGATATACCTGATATATACACTCTCCCTCTAACTTCCCACTATGAAAACTAAGATGAAGGATAAAAACTCACAAGATATTTGAAAACTCAGTCTCTTGATCATTTGACTGACATTATCTTAAGGGAATTTTGACCATTGCAAGACCAATAAGACAAGATTCAAACATTCAGCCAGAAACTTCTCTAACTTATACCATTAAATATTGAATAAGCCTATCTATCTTTAGGTAAAAAGAGAGACCCTTTGCTCCTGCAGCATCCATTGTAAGGTCTGTGCCTATCAACAAAGGATATACTTGCACTGTTACCTTCCATCCTTGAGAGGAATTCTGGAGATAGAGCAAAGGCAGGATGACACTTGATGGAGGTCCATGAGGTTACTGTGTGTGTGTGTGTGTGTGTGTGTATGCATGCATGTACACACACACATATTTCACCTGTTCAAAGTGTCAAAATTATTTATCTGGGATAGCAAAAAATCTGATTTTTACCAGAAAAATAACTTCAGATGAATCTGTGGTAGATACTAAAAATTGAATTACGAAATGCACTTTTTTCTCTCAATAACCAAGATAAGATTTACCCTAGCAGACAACCAGAAAGAATTACATTGTTCTAAGTAATGCTTAATCCCTTCCTATTAACAAACTATAGGTTTTGATAGATATCTTCTCTAAACAACAAAATAGGAATTAAAAAATAATACTACAGAACAAAGAAAGGAAACCACCTTATGACTCAAAGAAAGTATACTTCATTTAATTACATTCTATAGGAATTATCCTAATAGACAACATAAAATTCCTACTAACAATGAAAAAAATTTGCCCAGAGAAGTAAAATTTGTATTTCTACTCTCAAGTATATTATCCCAGAATAAATTAAATAGTATTTCCAGAATTTTGAAGAAAACTTAGCCAAGAACTAATATCGAGAATTGTCAATCACATATAAATGCAAAGGAGACCTATATAGAAAACACAGGAACTCCCAGTATACAGTCTTTGTGCTTGTCTTGGAGAAGCAACTTCAAGAAATACTTTATCTACCCTAAACATTATGAAAAATTAATAATTGAACAATGAGGAACTAAAGTTTGAATACAACCAGTGAAGCACTGAGTCAGGTCTAAAAGAAAGTATATAATTGATCATCAAACTAGCTATACATGTCAAAATATTTTATAAAAAGACTTATTGATGATGATTCGTGTTCTCCACATGGGCTCTAAGAGATTCATGATGATGATTCGAAACACTATTCCTTGTCAGAAATCCTAAATTAGGGGCACCTGGGTGGCTCAGTGGGTTAAGCCGCTGCCTTCGGCTCAGGTCATGATCTCAGGGTCCTGGGATCGAGCCCCGCATCGGGCTCTCTGCTCAGCAGGGAGCCTGCTTCCTCCTCTCTCTGCCTGCCTCTCTGCCTACTTGTGATTTCTCTCTGTCAAATAAATAAATAAAATCTTTAAAAAAAAAAAAAAAAAAAAGAAATCCTAAATTATAATAAGAAATGAAATTGAGGAAGATGAAGAGAATAGTATAAAGAAAATCAGTCTTCATCTCAAATAGTTAAAATTCAAATTAATAATAATATAATTTAAAACTGGTGGTGTTATTCTAAGTGCTTAAAAAAGAAAATGTAACAAACTGACTATGGAGTATATTGTAAAATACTGAAGAGATTATAAATAGTAAAGAAACACACAAATAGTCTATAACAATCCATCAGAAATAACACCAAACATCAAGTAGAAAAATGAAGGTAAATGATTTAAAAATCATGTTTAAAAAGAATAGGTAGTCACATGATAAGATGCCTATGCTCCTATTAAGAAAAAATGAACATCTAAGTAAAGGATACTGTTATGTAATCCAGAATGTATAAAACTGCAATATAACTAAGAATTCTGTCTCCAAAATAAAATGATATGGGGTCTAAATTCCAAAGGTCCTACATGCTAATTATGTGAATTATGAAAAGTTATTAACCCCAAGTCTACACTCTGAATATTAAAGTGAGGTAATAATAGTATCTCCCATATATGATTATTGTAAGAGCTAATGAGAACTATGAAAATTTAAAGTCCTAGATAAGAATTCAATAAATTTTATCTATGATTAGTAGTAGTAGTAAAAAATAATAACTTCCAGGGATATATAATTATAAGGAACAACATGAAAATGTCTTAGTTGTTTCTTACTGAATAGTGGCATTTGGGTGTATTTTTTCATTTAAATATTTTCTGTATATTTCTTAAATGTTACTATGTTTTAAATCATTTGTAAAAATCCCTTATTCATATTGTTTCTTCTTCAGAAGAAATAAAACATTTCAGTTAAGGTGAAATCTTCTTTATTATACTTACTTCTCCTTCTGCGTCCCCCAAAACAATCCTTATAATTGATGGAAAAATGCATTTGTGTATTATTTATGTATTATTCAATAATAATGAGAAAAATGATGGTTAACTTTACATGTCAGCTTGAACAGGTAGGTTTTAGAGTCCCCAGATGTTTGTTCAAATATCACTCTGGGTGTGTCTGTGAGAGTTAATTGGATGAGATTAACATTGGAATCTGTAGACTAAATTAAGCAGTAAGTGGCCCTTACCCCAAAACAGTTTCAACTGAACGAAAAGGCCTATCTTCCTGCACATACAAGGAATTCTTGCTGCCTGACTGCCTTCATACTCTAACTGAAAGGGGCTCTTCTTGGGTCTTCAGTCTACAAGCATTCAGACCGGAGCGATCCCATTGGTATTCCTCAGTTTCCAGCCTGCTGACTGCAGATTCTGGGAGTCGTCAGCTTCCGTAACTGCATGAACCAATTCCTCCTAACCTCTTTCTCTATATTTACATCCTATTAGTTCTATTTCTCTGAAGAATCAAAATCAAATCATTCTAGAAACATTTCTATATTACTCTATACGTACACAGCATTGCTCCTATCAGTATGGTTAAGGGACTTGTTATAGATAAAGAGAACAAATTTCAAAAGTGTCACATTGGAATGACAAGATGCAGTAAATTGAAGAAGGTCAGTAAAAGTTATTAAAGGGCCTTTAATCCAGGTCAGTCAATCCAATTAATTCAGTATTTTGATAAAGCTTAGAATTTCTCTAAGTCTCTTTTTTGCCTCTTTTTTTTTCTCTCCAACAACAAAAATAGAAGACTGAGCTTGTCCTAATGGTGAAGGTCCTTAACAATTTTATGAAATATTTTCTTCTGTGACATATTTTATATATGTATATATATATATATAATACACACACACATACATACACACACATATATATATACACATATATATGATTAATAAACATTTCTATATATATATTTTATAAATGTAAGATTATGTGTATGAAATATATAAATGATAGATATGAACTGTATATATCATATATAAATATATATGTTATTTTCTATATGTATGTTTTATTACTAAACTATTTTTGTTACATTTTTATTATTAAACTATTATGCAGCAGTCACAAATGCTCTGGAAAATTTCACCATTATTCAACTGTTTTTCATAGAAATTAATTCAGTTAATTATTTGTAATATAAAGAGAATTATACCCAAGTGATTACCTGCAATTCTCTTTCCAAGATTGATTTTAATCCTTTTGGTTTCATCTGCTTTTTTCTTCCAAAATACATGTATAATCAATGAATGTGACAAACAAAACTTACATGTGCAAGTTGTCCCGTTTTCATCTAAAAGTTGATTATCAGCACAGGCACAGACTCGGCCTCCTGGAATAGCCAAGCACAGTGTACTACAGCCCCCGTTATTTCCTCGGCACATATTGTCACCTGTAAGAGAAAGGAAGCCTGTATGTCAGAGAACTCTGATTCTATCCAAAGTTAGCCAGTTCAAGTTCACATTCTTTCTAGGAGACATATGTAGGCATAAAAATGTACACATATATATGCATATGTTTATTGCATATTCATTAATGTAGTCAGGATACCTACTGAACCCTAAAAAAAATCAGAAACATTTAAAATATACTATGCACTGAGAAATAAAAGGAATTTGCACGTTGGTTAAAAGAGATAGAGGTGTGTGTGCAGATAAGCACCGGGAGAGAGGAAGGTTACAGGACATGATGATGTCTCTCCAGGATAGCAGATTATACCTAGTGTATTCAAATCTGATTCTTTTCTCAAGTAGATCACTAACATTTAGACTTTGGATACCAAGTGAAGAGAAAACAAATGAGTACAAAGGGAAAGGGGCAGACTATTCTTCCCTCTTGCACAAGGAATACATTGACATGTCAGTGCATTAATGATGCTAAGGAACACAAGCTTTCTGAAAAACCTTCAAAATGAACAGCCTTGCTAGTACCAGTAGAATGTACAATGCATTAGAGTAGCGATGTTGTCCCAGTGGACCATCCAACTAGACTTAACCAGTAGAGTATGCAACAGACATCAATAAAGGAGGGTAGATTCACAAAAGTATTATCTATGAACATTTGTGAGACACCTTTGGAAACTAAGATAAAACAGACATAAAATTTTGAAAAGATTTGAGATGTAGGTAATCACCAGGAAGAAAGTATATTTACTTAGATGTATACCAGCAGAATATTAATATTACAAAGAACTCTGTAACACTAGCAATTCCATTAGCAGAGTAAATGTCCAGACCATTTTACACTGTTGCATTTTTCAAGGTATCAATAAATAACATTTTGATTGTATCAGAAAGATCTGACTCAAACATTAAAAATAGTTTTTAATTACTTGGAGGCATCTAACAATATAATATAGTAATTTAAGTAGTATTGGCAGTTAAAGCACAAGTGTCAAAAATGTGACTAAAGTGACAGATGAGGTTATTGTACTGTAGGCCTCTGGGGTTGGATGGGCTTTGTAGAGAATATTAAGGAATGAGTTAAAAAAACAAACAAAAACTATCAAAATGTTGCTATATGCAATAAATACTTAACTCATTCCCATTGATTATCTTGTGTGTCCACAGATCAGAAGAAACAACGTCAAGCATATAATCATTTCCTTCTATTATTCTGAGAAGTAAATTAAATTTGCTGCATTTATGAGAAACAAAAATATACTTGAAAACTAAGGAAGCTAATAATTCAAGCTTTAGTATCAATTTCCAAACTCAAAGGATAATGAAGCCTAGTTCAAATTTTTTCCTTATAGGAAAAATTTTTTCCGATTATAGGAAACTTTTTCCTTATAGGAAAAAAATTGAACTAGGCTTCATTATCCTTTGAGTTTGGAAATTCCCATAAGGAATATGAAGATTTTTTAGGTAGTTTCCAGGGATAGCCATATTTATTCCATAACTATAGAAAAAAGTATCCTTCATAGGATAGGTAGGTGTTCTGAATATGCTACTCATATCGTGTATAGAATTAAATTGTATATTCATTATTTTAGTAACATTCAGATTCTTGAAAATTAGATTTAAATGAAGTATTTTGAAAATTATATGAAGAATATAAAACAGTAAAAAATAAGGAAGTACTGAAAGCAATATATCATGACACACTTTCATATTTAAAATATATGCTAAATATCATTCTTTTTTAATAGCATGAGTCATGCTTACCATTCTCATTGAATATGAAATTTAAGTATTTAGAAACAAATTATCATTACTCAAACTTTTAAATATATTTCCTTTCTGTGAACTATAAATTAAAAAAAGAGGAATTGGTAATTGTCCTGCCCTGATAGAAATCCAAAATCAAAATTAACATGGAAATTCCATATCTTTCATAGGAATTGCCTAGATCTTTATTTTTTAGCAGTATCTGAAAATATTTTTGAATTTATTACTCCAACATATTTTAGATACAGCTTATGTGGCAGTATTTATTGAGTTTCTAGTAGGTTGCATTTAATGTAAAAATATTCTCTTGAAAATATGATTTAGTGACTACAAACAGCATTAAAAATTGTATACATAAATATCAATGAATAAACATCAATGCCAGGGACACTTTATTATTAATTTATTTATTTATACATATACATTTAAATTAATTCTATTTTTATAATAAACTTCTAAGGTAAGTTTAATCTCATTTGCAGATGGGACTACTAGTGAGATATGGTTTAAATTACTTTTCTAATGCCTAGAAATTAATAATCCTTATTAAAATAAAGATTTAGAATAAGGATTATTATGTATTATCCTCATTACTTATAAATAATTAGAAACATGGATATTTTTCTCAATCTAAAATTCATACTCTTCTTCTTCTTTATATATGACAAAATAAAATTAAATCAATAAAGGATGGAAAAAATAAAAGAGGAAACAACATAATGAAATCCTAGATTAAATTACTGTGGAAGCAAATAGTTTTAAAAGACTCAAATAGGGGGCACCTGGGTGGCTCAATGGTTAAGCCTCTGCCTTCAGCTCAGGTCATGATCCCAGAGTCCTGGGATCCAGCCCCACATAGGGCTCCCTGCTCGTCGGGAAGCCTGCTTCTCCCTCTCCCACTCCCCGTGTTTGTGTTCCCTCTCTCGATGTGTTTCTCTCTGTCAAATAAATACAATCTTAAAAAAAAAAAGAATCAAATATTCAATGAAAACAATTGAGGAGTAGCTCACAAAAATAAGTTCAAAATAGTGGTCTGTCTGGGCAAAAATTTTTGTCTTTTCTCCCCCAGTAAGATAAGTGGAATTATTCTTCCCCTTATAGAATCTGGCACAGAAGAGTGTGTTTGGTAAACATTAGTTGATGAATGAATGAATGAATTTTAATTAGCAATATGACAGAAACAATCATTTGGGTGTGTAGATACAAGGTGCAAG
Source organism: Neogale vison (assembly GCF_020171115.1). Lineage (NCBI taxonomy): Eukaryota > Metazoa > Chordata > Mammalia > Carnivora > Mustelidae > Neogale > Neogale vison. The sequence continues at coordinate 90,199,029 of NC_058093.1, read as the reverse complement.
TATACTGATACACATAAGTCTGTTTTAAGAAGACAAAGGGTTTTTCTCATTTACATGTATTCTGTCTACATACTTTGCATTTCAAGATAGATTATTTAAAGATGTATTATAATAGTCAAAGAACAGTAATAAAGACACAAATGATATATGAAAACATTTTATAAGCTTATATTAAAATATCAGTGCTTACTAACTCAAAAAGATACATGCACCATATATTTATTACAGAATTATTTACAATAGCCAATACGTGGAAGCAACCTAAGTGTCCATCAACAGACAAATGGATAAGGAAAATGTGGTGTACACACACACACACACACACACAAATATTATATTATACAACCATTAAAAAAGGGTGAAATCTTGTCTCTGGAGACAACATGAAAGGACTTAGAGGGTATTATGCTATGTGAAATAAGTCAGACTGAGAAAGACAAATACAATATGATTCTACTCAGAAATGGAATCTTTAAAAAATAAATAAACAAAAAGCAGAATTAGAAATATAAATACAGAGCGCCTGGGTGGCTCAGTGGGTTAAGCCGCTGCCTTCGGCTCAGGTCATAATCTCAGGGTCCTGGGATCGAGTCCCGCATCGGGTTCTCTGCTCAGCAGGGAGCCTGCTTCCCCCTCTCTCTCTGCCTGCCTCTCTGCCTACTTGTGATCTCTCTCTGTCAAATAAATAAATAAAATCTTAAAAAAAAAGAAATATAAATACAGAGATCTGATGGTTTCCAGAAGGAAGTGGGTGGGTGAATGGGCAAAATGGGTGAAGGGGAGAGGGAGATACAGGCCCCCAGTTATGGAATGAGTAGTCACAGGAATAAGAGGCAGGGCTTAAGAAATACAGTCAAAGATATTTTAATAGCAATGTAACAGGACAGATAGCAGCTATACTTGTGGTGAACATTAGTATAATGTATAAATTTATCAAATCACTAAGTCGTATGCCTGAAACTAAGGTAATGTTATGTGTTAACTATACTCAAATAAAATAATAAAGTAAAACATCAAATAAAATAATAAAGTAAAATATCACTGTTTATAGACCTTAGTAATTTAACTTTTGTTAATAAAGTATCTTTCATTTCTAGCAAATGACAGAATATATAAATCATCACCACAAAGGAATCCCACTGTTTCATGATATCTAAATCTTCTTCAGAACAGTGAAAGGAATAAATCCTTTTTTCTACATGCTTTCTGGACTCTTCACTTCTCAGAGTTTTATCATGTGAAGTTAGAAGTCTGCACCTAATATGAAACAAATAAACCAATGGAGATTTTCTTTATCCTACTTGATGGAAAGACAGTTGGACTTATAGTTTAGAAGAGAAATTGGACTTTACATTCATTCTAAAAGTTGGATAAAACTAGTAGAATGAGATTTTGAATCCAGATCCTGATTTTATCTAAAATAATTCAGAACATTAAAACGATTATCCACCATGACTAAGTAGGATTTATCCTAGGGATGCAAGGCTGGGTCCACAACCACAAATCAATCAATGTGATAGAACAAATCAATAAGAGAAGAGAGAAGAAACATATGGTCCTCTCAACTGATGCAGAAAAAACATTTGACAAGATACAGCATCTGTTCCTGATTAAAACGACTCAAAGTATAGGGATAGAGGGACCATTCCTCAACTTCATAAAATCTGTCTATGAAAAAACCCACAGCGAGTATAGTTCTCAATGGGGAAAACCTGACAGCCTTCCCTTTGAGATCAGGAACATGACAAGAATGTCCACTCTCACCACTCCTGTTCAGCACAGTACTAGAAGTCCTAGCAACAGCAATCAGACAACAAAAAGAAATAAAATTTATTCAAATTGACAAAGAAGTCAAATTCTCTCTCTTTGCAGATGACATGATACTTTATACGGAAAACCCAAAAGACTCCACCCTCAAAATACTAGAACTCATATAGCAATTCAGTAATGTCGCAGGATACAAAATCAATGTACAGAAATCAGTTGCTTTCTTATACACTAACAATGAAAATACAGAAAAGGAAATTAGAGAATCGATTCCATTTACTATAGCACCAAGAGCCATAAGACACCTGGGAATAAACCTAACCAAAGAAGTAAAGGATCTGTACTCGAGGAACTACAGAACACTCATGAAAGAAATCGAAGACACGAAAAGATGGAAAAGCATTCCATGCTCAAGGATTGGAAGAATAATCATTGTTGAAATGTCTATACTGCCCAGAGCAATCTATACTTTCAGTGTCATCCTAATCAAAATTCCACTGGCATTGTTCAAAGAGCTGGAACAAACAATACTAAAATTTTTATGAAACCAAAAGAGACCCTAAATCGCTAAGGAAATGTTGAAAAAGAAAAACAAAACTGGGGCGTCATGTTGCCTGATTTCAAGCTTTACTACAAAGTTGTGATCACCAAGACAGCATGGTACTGGCACAAAAACAGACACATAGACCAGTGGAACAGAGTAGAGACTCCAGATATGAACCCACAACTCTATGGCCAACTAATCTTTGACAAAGCAGGAAAAAATAGCCAGTGGAAAAAAGACAGTCTCTTCAATAAATGGTGCTGGGAAAATTGGACAACTATATGTAGAAGAATGAAACTCGACCATTCTCTTACATCATACACAGAGATGAACTTGAAATGGATAGAATAATTTCAGAAGAATAAACTTTGAATGATGTCAATGAATCCAAGGAAAAGATAAAATCTGTCTTTTCTCTCTTGGAGGATTATATACTCATTGAAAATTTTGTTTACATATGCCTTGCTTTGAAGCTACTTTGTGGGGGGTGTACCTCTATGTGTGTGTGTGTGTGTGTGTGTGTGTGTGTGTGTGTGTGTGTTAGAACACCTTAATTCTATTAAGAACCTAATTAGCCTCTTGGGTTATTTTTTGATGGTGATTATTTCCAAAATGGAAAATTTGGAAAGAAAGACAAATTTTGTGATGATGACCTTATCACTAAATGTAAATGTTAGTAGACCTACACAATAGTGTGTTTAATAAACAAGTCATATATTAAATAAAAATCACTGTGTTTGTTATACCAGTGCTTTGTAATATAAGATCTCTGAATCCTGGCTTCTATAAGGTAGTTAAGGTAGTCAAGGGCTTTTTAAAAAAAGTTTTGAATAATAATTTATCAATGACAAAACTATAATGACTACAGAAAAGACATACTCTTTTCCTCCTATCTAAAAGTATAGTAGTTTTACATAATTTCTTAAATTTGGCCACATAAATTGGTAACATAAAAACACTGTATAGTCAGACAAACCTGAATCTGAATCCCAGTTTATCCCTTACTCATTGTTTCCTGAGGTCAAATGGCTACATCTGCCTGAATCTTGGGTTTTTCAGATGCACAATAGAAATCAATAATATCTACCTTAAACATATTTTATGCGATTCAAATAAGAATATTTAGCTCATTTCCTGGTAGTTAGAATTATAGTTAATTATTAGTTAATAAAATTCATATACTGGCGCCAGGGTGGCTCAGTGGGTTAAGCCGCTGCCTTCAGCTCAGGTTGTGATCTCGGGGTTCTGGGATCGAGTCCCGCATCAGGCTCTCTGCTCAGCCGGGAACCTGCTTCCCTCTCTCTCTCTGCCTGACTCTCTGCCTACTTGTGATCTCTGTCTGTCAAATAAATAAATAAAATCTTTTAAAAAAATAAAATAAAATAAAATTCATATATTTGGCATAGAAGCTAATCGATTATTTTTAATTCTGTATAGGAAACTATTCATTAGTGCTTTTTAGATATTGCACTTGGTTTTGATAATTTCATTCTCTAAAACACGTAAGAAAAATAAAAGTGTGGTTTTGAACCTAGAGAATATGCAGGTAAAATTATGTTAATTTTATGCAATTGTTGTAATTTTTCTGAGAAATTTCAGGAGAGGATTTTAAGAATTCTTCTAGATATCTAATGTGAATAAAAAAGGAGAAAAGTTTATCAATTAAATCAGAAGAAACAACAGTAGCATATGAGAAAAAATGTTTGTGCATTACTTAGGAACTCATTCATAAGGGCAGCTTTCTGTTTAGTATGTTATTTATCTACCTTCCCGAAACTGGCTGCTATATTAACAAATAATTTGATAAAAGCCTCTTCTAATCTGGAGAGGTCAAATTAGCTAATTTTCTGACAGTAAGTCTAAAAGAGTTTAGAAGTTACATTAATATGAATATGAGTGTTACATTAATAACCTTCCTGGATATTTTTCATGGTATTCCTGTGGGGTGGGGCATGTGCATATGTGTGTGTGATATTATCTAGCATCTACTACATACATGTGTGTATACATACACTATATGTATTTTTTACAGATACATGTATAAATACAAGTAAGTTCATATAAGTTATATAATCATATACCATAGTTTCTCAGAGAGAGAAAATACAAGGCTATATAAGACTAGTTTATCCATTCCGTGAAGAAATAATCTGTACCTGTATTCTATTCAATTGCAACTATTATATTCTTGGAAAAACAGTCTAAGAAGATGATATGTAACCAAAGATTGAGTATCACAGATTGTATGTTTCTAAATATTTATTAGTATCTGATGTTCACAAGATGCAAAAAGAAATAGCATTCTCATTCTCATGAGAGAAATTTATAATATGGTAAAATACTACATCTGCATTTGAACATTTGAGTGCAGTTTGCTTTATAATCTACCTATTCTGATTAATTTGGTAAAAAAAATATTAAAAATTTAAATCCTAAGTAGGTTATCCAATTTCAATGTCTATTGACTCAGTGAAAATTATGTTGGCCAGACATCCTCTCCATACTCTATTACCTACTCAAAAGATCCACTTAAGTACTACTCATTCCTTAACTATAAGAAGACTGGATAGAAAATTCAAACTAATTGATTATTTTAGCTAAGTCTATGAAAGATAATCAATCATTTTGCCCAAACATGTTCTTTCAGTAAGACAGAATATAATGGTTTCTACAATAAAATTTGTATAAAGAGTTTAGTAATTACAGTTAAGCATTGATTTTAATATCCCTTCAATTGAAATTTTTTAAAAAGCACTTTAAAAAAGCATTGTCCATTCCAGAGATAGAATTGAACAATTATATGTCAATAGAGATGTCTAGAACACCAGGCATATTTTCTCATGAAATACAGGAGAATGTTCCACATAGTCCTATCAGAGGCATGAGCCCCATTGTATAAGATTATGATACACTGTTCCTTCGAATATTTATTTAACATTTTTATATGAAAGGAGACTTTAAAAAAATGCCTCTTTATAGAGGAATGTTAGAGGAAAACTAATATAAAATGTGTGGTAGGTAATTGTGTGTCTCCCACACATTTTCTAAGTAATCATAATCAAATAGTGATTTAATCCTTATAGAAATTTTATGAAGAAAGCATTTATTATCTCTGTTTGATCTTTTATGATATGCCTACAGTTTCAGAAGAAAAAGTGCTGAAACCTGGATTTGAGCCCAAGAATTTTTTATAATAAGTCAGGACTTTTTTATCTCATATGCTGCATTTAATTCATCAACCTTCTAAAGCAACTACAAGTTTGAAGAAATGAAGAATCTGACAACATCATGGAATTTGGCTCAAAGGAGTTCAGCGATGACATTCAAGATTAACACCTTCTAGGTGCACCTGGGTGACTCAGTGGGTTAAGGCCTCTGCCTTCAGATCAGATCATGATCTCAGGGTCCTGGGATTGAGCCCCGCATAGGGAATCTCTGCTCAGCAGGGAGCCTGCTTCCTCCACTCTCTCTGCCTGCCTCTCTGCTTACTTGTGATCTGTCAAATAAATAAATAAAATCTTAAAAAAAAAAAAAAAGATTAACACCTTCTACAGAGAATGGAAATGGGAAATGGGATTGTATACTGATTACTGTAATAAAATCCAGGAAATCAATGATTGTGAAATTAAAGGGAATAACAATTGGGAAATGAAGGCCCTACAGGAAATGAGAAGAGTTGTTCCTTTTCAGGGTCTTGCCTCCAGTTCAGGGTAAACTCTCAATAATGGTTGGGGATGGGAGGAGGTAAGGAGCAGGATGGATATGAATGTCATAGAAAACATTACCATAATATCTATCTAGACAATTGTCACTATCTTTCATTACTTGTCCAGAAATATACCTTATTCCACTTCAAATAATTTCACTTTTATTCTTTTTTGAAGATTTTCTCTTTCATTATTTATTGAATTTCTCATTCTATATACTTCCATTATTTTATAAAGTTGTATTTGTATCCCAATGAGGCAATTTTAATATAGTAGGAAAAAAAATACAAGCACTTCAATGAGAAAATTTGCTTTTAAAATCTCTGATTTAGTTGAAGTACCTTAAAAAAAGTCTTTTACTACTGGATAACTTTCTATTGACAATATATGCATTGAAAAACTCAGGATATTATTTTTTCTTTTTTTTCTTTTTTTTTTTTAGGATATTATTTTTTCAAACAAAATTTATTGAAATGTATGCTCATTAAATTTTCATAAGAATATCTCCATAAATAAAAGGAACTGTGACAATTTAGATTCATAACAAAAGTCTACCACATTATTTACTAAGCTGTTTCTATGTTTAATACCTAAATTTTGAGTCAAGCAATTTGTAGATGGTCTAATATTGATAACTCATGTAGGTAAAATATATGATAATATCTGATTTTAATAAGACATGGATATCATATGTAGATTATTTCCCTTTCATAATATCTAAAATATTTAAACGTTCCTTAAATGGACATGAAACTTATCAGATAAATATAGTAACACACTTTTTATGTACTCTTCTCATAGTATGACTTATTTCAAAATATTTTCACATAATACTTCCTTCCTATGAAAAGTTTTTCTCACTGCTCACAATACTTAAACTTTATTAAATGGATTTTTTTTTTAATTTTTTACTTTAAATATCAGACTACTTCTGTCTTCCTTAATCTAAGTTACCTGAAGATGACATGAAGAAGGAGAAATCCTTGAATTTCACTCAGATAGAATTAACCAGTTACTCACTTGGGCTATTTTGAACAATAAATAATAAAAAGTTATGGTAACAAAGTCTAAGATTTGATTTACTTTGGAGTAACTGGACACTTTTTTTCATAAAACTTCAGCAACACAGACAAAAGCAAAGATTTTGCAAACACTGTGAAGTATTACCGTAGGTAGATGTCAGTAGAATTTTTATATAGTTTTTAATACCTTGTTGCTTTCGTGGATCATAAATCTGCAGCCCAAACAGGGGTGGTCTTTCACGCCTCAGTAATGTCACCTCATTTGTTACCAAATCTAGCTGAAAAATGGAACCGTTCATATAATCAGTCCAGAACACATAATTCCCATGATGCGACAGTCCGAAAGGATGGTTCAACTCTTTCCCACTGTAAACAACCTGTAAAATATAAACACGTTGCGAAAAATCAGAACTGACCTTTGAAAATGTAACTAAACTTTTAGAGCAAAGGATATCCAAATAAGTATAACAGATAATGATCTAACTAATAACTAAATCCACTTGAAAATGGATTTCACAATGTGAGCTTATTTTCCTGTTTTTAGGACATGGTATTTGAAGAAGATCACTTGTATTTCATCCATTTAATTCCTTTCATATATGACATTACTCATATGGTCAAGAAATGTAAACATTAAAATGACTTTGCTTGACACTCTTTCCTGCTCTTTTTCCTTATGATATTCCAGTATCATAACCTGGAATGGAAATTGATCTGAGCAATTAGTGTATTGTGACATTATGTATTGTGATATCACTTATCCAACAGCCAAAGAATAAAAAAAAATTGTCTTACAACATTGGGAGTGAAAGGGATTCTCCTACTTAATTGTGCCAAAGCAAACTGAAGAGATCTAGGAAATGATTAGGAGGGAGGTGAAGTTTTTAATTTTGAACATAGAAACATTATTAGTAGTAAGTAGATAAACAAGACTCACTGGCTCATTTCAGTTCTGGTTTTCTTAGTATATTCTTTATATTCTAGTTGTATTTTGTTTTGGTTTAACTAGAGCAATCCTATGATAAGTGCTGTTTGATACAGAGGCTTGTAGAAGAGGAATAAGGAATCACACCTCCAATAATACCTTTCCACTGTTCACCATTTATAAAATGATATTGTATAGAACCTGAAAAAGCATTTTGTACACACTCCATTTAATATTAAAGAATTGAAGAAGTTATCTAAATAATGTGGGGTTAAAAATTCAATTTTTGCTATTACCTGAATTCTTTATACCACATATTCATATACTGAAGAATTAAGTTTTTTTACCTTATTTTCTCACCTCCATGAAGGCTAAAATATGCTAGCCATTACAATGCTGTCCATGTGGGGTACATATCAATATCTTTAGAGGAATCATATTTATCTGGCACCTATTAAGTATGTGACATTAGGTTAAATGGCAATCAATTTTACTATTTGGGGAAAAATACTAAAAGCAAGGTTAGAGTCAACCAATGACTGAGGCAGTCTTAATTGATTACTGTACTGTTTATCTCCCAAACAGAATTCATAATGAGTAGGCTTGGCCAATGGTGCAGTCTTTCTCTCCAAAAAGAAAGCATTTCGATCAATGGAAGCATTTTGATCATTTCTAACATTCCATTTCCTATCATTTAACTAAAGAGTTAAAGTCAGTTGATAGTGTTATATGCACTCAGGCTATTATAAGATAAGATAGAGCTGTGCAGTTTTGTCAACACTGCCCTTTTTGGCACCTAGTCAACTCCATCCTCCGATTTACCCAAGAATTTCCAAATTATTTTGCAATGATCCTACCAAAAGAGGCAAGAAGAAGTTGATATTTATTCATAGCAATAGGCTTGAAGTCAAGTTCATTTTGTGTTTCAACTCCACTGCCATGAAGGTCTTTATTTAAATAAATGTAGTATAATTACTTTTTCATAATGTAGAGGTTAAATTTCACCTGCAAATATTAAAGATACTTGAATAGTGTTGGGTTGCTTGGTCATAGCAAACTCATAAATAATTGAGAAAAGCTGCATTTTAAAACAGGTCTGATATTCTGAGAGCTTCTTTTTAAAATCCCATAAATCCTGGCATACCACAGTGAGCCAGTCCTGGTCTCCCGGAGGCAAGTGCCAGCTGCACTACTTAATGCTCAGCCTCCTTTAGCCACCCCACAGAGACTACTGGCAGCCACCTCAGAGGGGTAAAAATAAACTTGAAAGTATTTTTAACACAACACAACAAGGCTCTGTGAAGAAGCAGCCTGTGAGTTTAAAAAAAAAAAAAGCAGTATTTTTCTTTTACCTTCCTGTGAGTTCCATTCAAAAACACTTTTTCAATATGATCATAATAGGCGTCACACCAGTATAATGTGTTGGTGTGAGAGTCCAGAGTTAAACCGTTTGGCCACAGCATCTTTGAAGTCACAAAAATCTGCCGATTGAAGCCATCCATCCAGGCCTTCTCGATCCTTCCCACGCTGTCATCTATTTCATCTTCCTCCCAGTCTGTCCAATACATCCAACTAAGACATTACAAACAAGAGTGCACACATGTTATTTCAAACAGCCGCCATACAGAGGGATGCTTCTCTAGATTGGGCACTGCCCTAAAATCGAATTACATTCTGATTTCTCCTCCTATCTAAATGCTCATCTGCCAAAACGAGGGGGCATCTGTGGAGTCCTCGGGGAAGTACAGATGTGTTCACTGAAGCCACATTCAGACACATCACAGAAAACCCACTACCGCACTCACTGGTCCCATTTGTTATTTAGCCTAACACGAAGTGCCAAATACTGATTTTCTTTGGTGTTGATACCAAGCTTGGAAAATGATTTTCAAAGCATTCCTATTTTTAAATGTTGTCCACTTCAGAAAACATATAATCAATTATGTGCTTCTGAGAACACATGGTGCCGTTAACGATCTACTCCAGGCTTTATTTAATCTCAGTTGAATTATTATTTTGTAAGACAGACAACTGGATTGTCTTTGTACTAAAGGGTATGGTCATACTGGGTTTATCTGGCCAAGTCTAATTTGTCTTCCTCATGCAAATTATCTCTGCTTTATTGCTGCTTATTATTACCTCAAAACCCACAGAAGATGATTTAGCGGCGCATAAGTTTAATAACATCGGGTTGACTGACCTTGAGATTTTGAGGTTTAATTTCTATCTCAAACAAAAGCTTCTGCCTTTAAAAACAAGTCTTTAGTGTAAGCTATAACAGTGGGAAAGGGGGCCTTGAGCTAATGTTCTAATTCCCTCATGAATAAGGTTAAAACCCTCCACAAATGTTGCTCCAGGGTCATGTGAAAGTTCTGGAGTTATTAATTAAAGTGTAGGTTTTAATTCAGTCACCTCATCTACAACTTTATAAAGCTCTAAAGCTTTTCTAAGCTGCTGACCCTAAAAGTACCCTTAGTAGATCCTCTGCCTCCACATTTTGTGGACCCTAAAGAATTTCTGAGGTACTTTGGGAAAAATCTGTTTCTCTGACTAAAAAATCCTACTGTGATCTAAACAGGAAGATTTGGAACAACTGAGGATGTAACACACCATTCTCTATTTTATACCAGTTAAGCTTTTTAAAAATTCCCTTAACAGTTTAAAATAATGTTGATATGTCTTTTTAGACCTAAGGAAATATATTGAGATTGGTGAACTTTATTAAGTAAAAATACATTCTAATCCTAGAAATAAACATGGAAATATGTTTATCTTGCATCCAACATGTTCTTCAAGTGGTCTTATTATTGGAACAAATTAGGAGCAAACAGGATAGTCATTCCATTTGCTCTAGTCCTATGTTTATTGGATATAACTAGTTGACTTCTACTGTATAAATCAACTATGTAAAAGAGAAATATACAACTTTTATCTTTATTAATACTGCATGAAATCTTACATATGGTTAGTCAATGCAGTTTTATTGTTGTTGCTAATTTACAATTTGTTAAAATTGCAATTATCTTCCCCTATAGGTTTCGTCTCTCTCTCTTTTTTTTTTCTTTGATTCTCCAACCCAAATTGCATATACATGCAGACACATACATGAGGGGTAATTCTGGTGAATCTAAGCATAATTTATATTCTTTTGGTATATAGAAATCATTGTTTGTGATCTGATCCATTATCTAAGATTATTTTTATTCAAACAGAATATAAGAAAAAATTTAAACAAGGGTGCTAATCTAACCAAGGCTAGGTATGTGATCATCATCTATCAATTTCATTACATGATGAAATGTTATATTGTGGAAGCCTTATAATCAGTATGAAAGTGGTGATTCCTAAACATAGGAAATAGGAAATATAACCTATAAAGTAAGCAGAAATATAAATATTTTTATATGTAGAACTCAGGTATTCATTAAATAAATATTAGATTAAGTAAGCCTTCTGCTAATATGGAAAGAAAAATTGCACCTCTATTTTTCAAGTCCTATTCAAATACAATTATTTGATGAAGTCTATTTCTACCCTTTTTGTGAAAATAAGATCTTTCCTTTGTTTCTTAGTGACATTTCTTTTTAGTTTTTTAAATAATGTTTATTGCATTTATGCCTTATGTGATATTTAATGGTGTTACATGTCTGATGGTTTTGATTAACAATTAAAAATTAAAATTATTAATGGCAGGGATTATTTCTTATTCGTATTGTTACCCTATAACACTTAGGTTACATTTGTTGATATTGATCATATCAATTATATTATATTAAATTATATTATATTAAATAAAATAAAATAATATATTATATTATGTGGTTGCCTAGACATATTTAAATCATTAAGCACTTCTATGCCATGGAAAAAAAACATAAACTTTACTGTTAAAAAAAAAAAAAAACTCAATTTAGTGCTACCATAATAGCTACTGTTAACTAGAGGGTGTGGCACTATTAATTGAGATAGGGATACCAGAGATCATGTTTGAGGGGAAATACGCCCTTAGCTTTGGACGTATTACTAAAGGTAATATTTTGAGAAGTCAGGACTGGAGACACAGGTTTCTATGTTACCAATATAAATTGTGAAGTGCGAAATTACTGGAAAGGTGGGAATTCATCTGTAGCTATCAGTTTGAGAAACAGTGCCATCATGACCAATTCTTCCTCCAGCTTTTTCCCCATTTCTACAACTGTTGAGGCCTGACAATTCCATTCTTTCAGAGTCTCTTTATTCAATCCCCACTTTTCTATTTCTATTACAAATGCTGTACTCTGTCTTTTATCCTGTTTCAAATGGAACTTCTAATAGGTTGTTCCCATACAACTATCATATTTCTATTACTTGTCTTCCTAAATCATGAATTGAAAAATGTGACTTTTATTCTCAAAACCTTCCAATTACTCTGCTGTCAGAAGAAAAAAAATCCCATCTTTTAACCCCAACATTGAAGATTTCTGCATATTTCTAGTTTCATCTCCTACTATGTTCCTTCACATACCCTCTGCCCTAACCTTAGTGAACTCATCTCATCTCAAAACTGCCATTAACATCCTTGCCTCTAAACACATACTGAAAATGTCCTGTCAGAGTCCAGTGACTAACCTTATGACTGCTTATGACTGCACATCCTAAGCCCCTAAGACGAAATCTACTCATGAGAAATCCTATTCATTCTCTGAAGCTCAATTCTGAATTGAAAACCTCAATGATTTTTTGAAGAACATTATTTCATTCTACTTTATTTTATATGTGATTTGTGTGTGCACGTGTGTGTACACCAAGCACAACATGTTATAAACTCTTTGAGGGCAATTACTGTCTTACTGATTTCTATTGCTCTATACGGTAGTTGATCAAGAATATATTTTAATAAAGAAATAAATGAACAAATTTTTACTGATTCTGTCATTGTTTATGAAACTTTGGATAAAGCTTAGCTCTGAAATGAGTAATTTTTGTTAATTGGCTATTATAGTAGGAAAACCCTGAAATTCTTTCCTCTTGTATACAGTTACAAATAGGTATTATCATAGGAAAAAATGTAAATAAATCAAGTTTCTCATTTTTTTTATTTTTTTCAATTTATTTATTTTCAGAAAAACAGTATTCATTATTTTTTTGATGTTCTGTGAAGTTATATTGTGCCTATTTTAAGTGGACTTTCCAAGGTAAAGTTTTGTCTTCTTTTTAAAAAATTATATTATGGTCAAACAATTATTTGGACAATTAAATTCACACAATTATACTGTTATTTTCCAATCCATTCTCCATAGAACAGTCAGATTAGATTTTTTTAAATATGTATTTAAGTCTCACTTCCCTATTCCACACTTGCACTGAAGACAAAGAACAAAGCTCTCATCCACGCAGACAAGATCCTGCTTCCTTTCCAAACACATCTTTATCATTTCTTCCCTTGCTATCAACAGTTCAGCTCCACTGTCCTTATCTCAGTTCCTCTGATAGTCAAGCTTTTACCCAACTTAAGATCTTCAAATGTACCATTTTCTTGATCTGAAATACTCTTTTCCTCACTGTCTATTGATGATTCATTTCCTATAGTTAGTGAAGTCTTGATTTAAAATATGCCTCCTTAAAAAAGAAAAATATATATATATAATCTAGTTAAAAAATGACATATCAGATAAAGGACTAGTGTCCAAAATCTATAAAGAACTTAACAAACTCAACACCCAAAGAACAAATAATCCAATCAAGAAATGGGCAGAGGACATGAACAGACGTTTCTGCAAAGAAGACATCCAGATGGCCAACAGACACATGAAAAAGTGCTCCATATCACTCGGCATCAGGGAAATACAAATCAAAACCACAATGAGATATCACCTCACACCAGTCAGAATGGCTAAAATCAACAAGTCAGGAAATGACAGATGCTGGCGAGGATGCGGAGAAAGGGGAACCCTCCTACACTGTTGGTAGGAATGCAAGCTGGTGCAACCACTCTGGAAATAAGCATGGAGGTTCCTCAAAATGTTGAAAATAGAACTTCCCTATGACCCAGCAATTGCACTACTGGGAATTTACCCTAAAGATACAAACGTAGTGATCCAAAGGGGCACGTGCACCCGAATGTTTATAGCAGCAATGTCCACAATAGCCAAACTATGGAAAGAACCTAGATGTCCATCAACAGATGAATGGATCAAGAAGATGTGGTATATATACACAATGGAATACTATGCAGCCATCAAAAGAAACGAAATCTTGCCATTTGCGACAACATGGATGGAACTAGAGCGTATCATGCTTAGCGAAATAAGTCAAGCGGAGAAAGAGAACTATCATATGATCTCCCTGATATGAGGAAGTAGTGATGCAACATGAGGGCTTAAGTGGGTAGGAGAAGAATCCATGAAACAAGATGGGATAGGGAGGGAGACAAACCATAAGTGACTCTTAATCTCACGAAACAAACTGTGGGTTGCTGGGCAGAGGGGGGTTGGGAGAAGGGGGGTAGGGTTATGGACATTGGGGAGGGTATGTGCTTTTGGGTAAATTGGAAGGGGAGATGAACCATGAGAGACTATGGACTCTGAAAAACAATCTGAGGGGTTTGAAGTGGCGGGGGGGTGGGGTACCAGGTAGTGGGTATTATAGAGGGCACAGCTTGCATGGAGCACTAGGTGTGGTGAAAAAATAATGAATACTGTTTTTCTGAAAATAAATAAATTGGAAAAAAAAATATGCCTCCTTATAGAGGCCTTTCTGCAAACCTACTGAAATTGCTCTACCTGTTAGTCGCCATTATGTCATCCTATTTGTTCTCTTCCTGCATTCTGGTCTGTAAAAATTACATTAGATGTTTATTTGGTATTTCTTTCTTGCTCTATCTGCCTATCCCCCACCTTGAAGATAGCAGAAGATGCTTCACAAGGTTTAAAGCTATGCCTGTTTTGTTAACTATATACCTAGAGCAAAATTCTGGGAATAGTATATTGCTAGGGGGAAAATGTATGTATATGCAAATATATATGCATTATATACTACATACACACATATGTGTTTTTCAGGTTGGTGCACAATAGAAAATAGAAGATGTCTAATGCAAAAGGTATAAGAGTCATTCTTTGTAACACCAGAGGCAAATATAGGGTCAGCTAGCAGACATTACAGAGATGCAGATATTGCCTTAATAAAAAGAAAAAAAAAGTCAACTGGAATTGCCCCCAAATACTACAAACTATGTAGATGTTATAGGTTTTCAAATCCAAGTTGGATGTCTGCCTATTAGGAAACTATTGAAGGGGATTCTTGAATTTGAATAGAGAGATGGGACTAGTGGCCTCTAAATTCCTTTCTAAATCACATGATTCTATGACCTCCATATTTGCGTTATCTGTGTGAGCACCACAAATACTCTTTAACTCTATAACAAAATATTTCTCTAACAGAATACTGAGCAGGAAGATTCTGTTTTAAGATATCTTGCTTCAAGTATATTTAGACAGTCTGTAATAAATAGTTTCTCTTAAAATTAAGATTGCCTTGATTTAAAGGTCAAATAGATGAGTTGGTTTAAAAGTTCAGGAATAGGACAGATAATTATAGAATTCACATATAAAATTACTAGAAGTACTTTATAATTATGTCTTATAAAAAAACATACAGTTGTATCATCCATTGCTTAAATGTTGGCCTTGGAAGAAGTACCTTAATTGTATTTATTTGGAGCTATTCTCAACACAAACAATTCTAGGAACTACAATCTGGTGATCTCAGTTTATTAGGGAGCCACAGTTTTCCTCTGCAATTGAGTATTATTCTATGTGTGTAGTAAGGAATACAGTATATTTGATTTGTTATGCTATTTTGAAAGAGTGTGATGTAAGAGATGGGAGGGATAAACATCACATATAACAATTGTACACTTAGAATATGTAATTCATTCATTTACTTCTGACATTCTGTTAAGAATGTTCACATTCTTCAATATTTCTAGATATATGGTTTTGTTTGTATTCAGGTAATATCTCTGAATAAAAATCAAAGAAAATATATTCCTGAGAATTTCACAAACTATTCCATCCTAAAACAAGTAGTACATTGTACAGAATGATTGCACTATAAGAAAACTGTGGTTATTTCTAGAATTATGTGATCACTAATCTTAACTAGTAAAAAGTAGTGGAATATAGTGACTGAGTAAATTTTTGGAGACAGACTGATGGGATTTAAATACCTACTTGGTCACTTAATAATTTAATGGTCTTTGTAAATCAGTTATCAATTTATTCTTTGTAAGGCAAAGATGAGAATAGCAACTAGTTCAAAAGATTATTATAAGGATTACAGCAGATAGTGAGCCCATTTAACAAAATGCCTGCCCCACAGTAAGTGTACCCAAAAAAAAAAAAAAACCACACACACACACACACAAAACTTTTCTATTTTCCGAATACATTAAATTTTAATATCCTTTAAAAATTAAATTGATTGATTCTCTCAATTGATTATTTATCTTGGTGTCAGACAGTCTAAAATGGAGAATTATGGTCCTTGTCTGAGTAAATCAAGTAAATATATCCTTTACACAAATAATCCATTTATTTCAGTTAAATGTATTTTGACACATTTATTTAGCACATTTTCTACAAGAGAAAATCATTAAATGAGTAACTTTTCCAATTCAGGTCATTCATGTGTGGATTTAAATCAAACCTGTTACTACTAAATATATTAAAACAATATTTTCCTCATATCAAACTGATCAACTATCACATACCCATTAACAGGATCCACCACAATCCCTCTGGGATGGGACATTTCTCCTTCTAAAAGAGTCTTCCGACTCTGAGAAGCTTTTTCCAGCCTGGCCACATTAATGGTCTTCCTATGGCCATCGTTTGTCCAGTAAAGGTTATTTCCAATCCAGTCCACAGCAATGCCTTCCACGTTATCCAGATCTGTAAAAAGAAAAAAAAAATAAGAGAGCAACACATTTTACAATAGTGCCCACTGTTATGTTCTAGTTAAGAAAATGTTTAATTCAAAAAGGGATGAATTCTGATTCATGGATTTTTTATAGTGTGATTTTGGAAAGTGTCATTCCATGGCATATTTTTTGGTTTTATTTTGAATGCCATTTTATGAATGACAGGCCCTATCTTGACATATTTTAAATGAAACAGTGATTGGAAAATATAAGGGATGACACAGCAAAGGGAGAAAGTTCTCAGAACATAAATAGAGTGATACAGACTATTTAGAAAAAAAAAATCAGGTAGTATGAACAAGTACTATGCTCAAAAAGTAAGCATTTCGAAACTTGCAAAATGTAATCTGAGTAATCAAAATAATAGGAATGCTCTCTTGCTAAGAGATGAACAGGTCCAGCAGAAGCACACCTTTGAAAGCCCTGAACAGGTTTTCATTATGGAACTGCATGAACAGTGAATCCCAAAGAAATATGGAAATCATTCTCTATATTCCATTATTTTATTCTACTAAATTTATTTATTCTATCTCTACTCAGAGATACTCTATATTCTATTATTCTAAATAAAATCTTATTTTTAAAAGGACACTATTCAGACGTCTGTAAAATACAGGCAGTAGTAATTCAAAGGAATGTTATAAATATATAACCTTATATGAGTTCAACTAATTCAAACCCTCCACAGAAAGGAAAATGCCAACACTTTAAAGTGAAGGGTTATCATTTATTATCACACAAGAAGTGGTAGAATTGGAACAAAAATCCAAGTCAGATGATCCCCAGTGCAGAGATCTTTAAAACTGTGCTATTCCTGGGTTGAGACCTACCCCCACTTTTCGCCGTTTGATGAACAACCTTCCAAACTGTCCACAGCATCATAAAGGTATTTCCATTTCTCTATTGCTTAAGAAATTACTGTGAACTCCTTTTCTTCTCTCAAAACCAAAGGCACCTTTGTCTCTTTCCCTCCCAGGGATGAGGTAGAGAATGGGAGCTTACTGGACAAGGCTGATTGACATGCTACGGGCACATCTCCCTGACACTCCCTCATATGCACATGTAATAAATATTTACCATTATTCTATTTTTTAATCATGACCTTCCTGGCCTTGGAGAAAAATAAAATTTCTTTGATGACCCTTTTTGCTCATCAGCATGTACCCTGACTCAGGATAGCTAATACAATGTGCGATTTGATCTGACTGAAAATCCCATTATAGTGAATCAGATATGTTCTCAATTTCACTAAGCTCTCTGCTTCATTACCATCCGGTATGAGCCATTTTCACAGGTTAATTGTGTCTATGCTTAGAAAAAAAGTTTAATTTTGTCTTTACTTTATTGACACTTAATTTCACTGAGCATTTTCCTGCTCTGGCATAATGGAAAAATAATAGCTGTTTATTCTTTTTCCTTTATATTTATTAATAGTCTGTGGCTGATTTTTATCTTGTTAGTCGGTTTTCAAAAATTGTATTACATTTGAAATCTACTCCAGCATGAACACTTCCATCTTCAACAGCCCTCTTATTTTTATAACTTTCCCTTTTAACATCTAACTTGACTCTTCTTATTTGCAATACTATGTGGATTGAAATTTTTCTTCCGACACTTGGGTAAGCAACTTGGTCATTTTGATCTTTAATTTCTCCACTCATTAAGTGAAGTTGATCACAGCACCTACACCACAGGGTGATAGCAAGGGGTAACTTAGCTCCTGTATGGAAAGCACTTAGCATACTGCTAGCAATACTGTTAATTCTCAAAATATGTTAGCTTTCAATAATCTATCAGGATTAAAAAAAATTCTACATATGTCCTGGCTCTTTTATTTATGAGTGTTACTTAATAGAAATATTCCTCATATTTTTCTCTCTGGAAATTATTTTATAATAAAATTTCCTTGCATTTTGACCAGTGGCCAACTTTACCTAGAAATAGTGTATATAGAGTCAGTAAGAGTGAAATGGAATTGAATTCCAAAATCGGGAGGATTCTGTCCCTCATTATATCGTTTGTTTTTCTTTGGAAAATGAAATGTTTGAACAGCATAAAGGAGTGACTAGGATCACTAGTTCTGAAATTACAAGGCCCAGCCTCTGCCACTCACCATATCTCTGAATGAATTACTTAACCTTTCTTTCTTCAATTTCCTAATCTTTAAAATGGGTGTGATGATAGTGATTAACTCATAGGATTGTTTTAGGATTAAAGGAATGAATATATGTAAAATACGTAAAATAATGGTTGGCATATGGTAAATGTTACATAAATATTATTAGTATTATTACCACTAATATGATTACCATTATAATTTTCCCTTTTGCGACCTGTATAGTCTATTAAGATAGCAATGAAACAATTAGTTTAGTGGTTCTTTTTAAAGATTTATTTATTTGAGAGAGAGAAAGAGAGCATACATGTGGGGTGGGCAGAGGGTAAAGAAGACAGAGAATCTCAAGTAGACACCTGCTTAACACTGAGCCCAAAGTAGAGGTCAGTCTCACAACCCTGAGATTATGACCTGAGCCAAAATCAAGACTCAGACACGTAACTGACTGAGCCACCCAGACACCCCCAGCCTAGTATTTTTGAGCTGTGTGTGTGTGTGTGTGTGTGTGTGTTTTATTTATTTGTTTTCCACTATGGGAAGAATAAGCTTGAATACAATTCAAAAATAAAGAAACTCATAAAACAGTCTATGTGCAAATTGGGAATCTTTCTAGGCTATCTTTAACAAGGTATGGAGGGATTTCTTTTCTGGTGGGACAAAGACTGAACAATTAGAGAATCCCTTTCAACAACTATACATTGATAAGAAAAGTATTTTGACTTTGTACCATATGGTACCTGCCTTTAATGAGCCTATGATTGATGGAGCACTAAGACATAGAACATTGGTGTTATGCACATTTGATTTTTTCTAATTGAAGAAAGTTTGGTTGGAGCCTGCATGTAGTAGACTATTAGGAACTCTATGACCAAATCCTTCAACCAGGTGATCAGGACATATGAAAACTGATGTCACACAAATTTCAAACAAGCACAGATGATTACAGAGATATGGATTTCCAGCTTGAGAAAACACATAACTTCAAATATAGGAAAGGTATTTGATAAAGTTGGTAAAAAAGTAGATTGCTGGAGTAGATTGCTTTGATATCTTTGAGTACAGTTCAAGTATTTAACATTCCAAAATCAACATTCACTACAATATTATTAGTAGTAGTATATAACTAATAGCAAACAAAGATTACAAATGTGTTTTTTTTAATCTGGCAAAATTGCCCTTAAGTTTAACATATTATACTCATTTTCATTTATCAGTAGGGAAGGACTCTTAACATGTTTGTACTCCTTCAAAACAAAAGAAAGAAAATAGAAAGAAAAAAATTGCAGTAGATAATGTTTTCTTGTAATTTTTTAAAAGATTGTATTTATTGATTTGACAGAAAGGGAGAGATAACAAGTAGGCAGAGAGGCATGCAGAGAGAGAGGAGGAAGCAAGCTCCCAACTGAGTGGGGATCCCAATGCAGGGCTTGATCCCAGGACCCTGAGATCATGACCTGAGCCAAAGGCAGAGGCTTAACCCACTGAGCCACCCAGGCACCCTTCTTATAATTTTTTAATTAATATATTTACATGTTCCATTCTAAGTCTGAATTGAGACATTTATCTATATATTTCAGATTAAAAACAGACTTTTTTTAAATTTATTTTTTATTTATTTTCAGCATAACAGTATTCATTATTTTTGCACCACACCCAGTGCTCCATGCAATCCGTGCACTCTATAATACCCACCACCTGGTACCCCGACCTCCCACCCCCCGCCCCTTCAAAACCCTCAGATTGTTTTTCAGAGTCCATAGTCTTTTATGGTTCACCTCCCCTTCCAATTTCCCACAACTCCCTTCTCCTCTCTAACTCCCCATGTCCTCCATGCTATTTGTTATGCTCCACAAATAAGTGAAACCATATGATAATTGACTCTCTCTGCTTGACTTATTTCACTCAGCATAATCTCTTCCAGTCCCATCCATGTTGATACAAAAGTTGGGTATTCGTCCTTTCTGATGGAAGCATAATACTCCATAGTGTATATGGATCACATCTTCCTTATCCATTCTTCATAAAATCTATGAAAGACCTACAGCAAATACCATCCTCAATGTGAAAAAGCTTGCAGCCTTCCCGTTGAGATCAGGAACATGACAAAGATGCCCACTCTCACCACTCTTGTTCAACATAGTATTAGAAGTCCTAGCAACAGCAATCAGCCAACAAAGAGAAATAAAAGGTATCCAAATTGGCAATGAAGAAGTCAAACCCTTTCTCTTCACAGATGACATGATTCTTTATATGGAAAACCCAAAAGACTCCACCCCCAAACTACTAGAACTCATACAGCAATTCAGCAATGTGGCAGGATACAAAGTCAATGTACAGAATTCAGTGGCTTTCTTATACACTAACAATGAACATACAGAAAGGGAAATTAGAGAATCGATTCCATTTACTATAGCACCAAGAACCATATGATACCTGGGAATAAACCTAACAAAAGAGGTAAAGGATCTGTACTCGAGGAACTACAGAACACTCATGAAAGAAATTGAAGAAGACACAAAAAGATGGAAGACCATTCCATGCTCTTGGATCGGAAGAATAAACATTGTTTAAATGTCTATACTTCTCAGAGCAATCTATACTTTTAATGTCATTCTGATCAAAATTCCACCGGTATTCTTCAAAGAGCTGGAGCAAATAATCCAAAAATTTGTATGGAATCAGAAGAGACCCCGAATCACGAAGGCAATGTTGAAAAACAAAAATAAAACTGGGGGCATCACGCTACCTGATTTCAAGCTTTATTACAAATCTGTGATCACCAAGGCAGCATGGTACGGGCATAAAAACAGACACATAGACCAGTGGAACTAGATATGGACCTCCAACTCTATGGGCAAATAATCTTCGACAAAACAGGAAAAAATATACAGTGGAAAAAAGACAGTCTCTTCAATAAATGGTGCTGGGAAAACTGGACAGCTATATGTAGAAGAATGAAACTCGACCTTTCTCTTACACAGTACACAAAGATAAACTCATAATGGATAAAAGACTTCAAGGTGAGACAGGAATCCATCAGAATCCTAGAGGAGAACATAGGCAGTAATCTCTTCAATATCAGCCACAGCAACTTCTTTCAAGATACGTCTCCAAAGGCAAAGGAAACAAGAGCGAAAATAAACTTTTGGGACTTCATCAAAATCAAAAGCTTCTGCACAGCAAAGGAAACAGTCAAGAAAACAAAAAGGCAACCCACGGAATGGGAGAAGATATTTGCAAATGACAGTACAGACAAAAGGTTGATATCCAGGATCTATAATGAACTCCTCAAACTCAACACACACAAAACAGACAATCATATCAAAAAATGGGCAGAAGATATGAACAGATAGTTCTCCAATGAAGACATACAAATGGCTATCAGACACATGAAAAAATGTTCATCATCACTAGCCCTCAGGGAGATTCAAATTAAAACCCCATTGAGATATCACCCTACACCAGTTGGAATGGCCAAAATTAGCAAGACAGGAAACAACATGTGTTGGAGGGGATGTGGAGAAAGAAGAACCCTCTTATACTTTTGGTGGGAATGCAAGTTGGTGCAACCTCTTTGGAGAACAGTGTGGAGATTCCTCAAGAAATTAAAAATAGAACTTTCCTATGACCCTGCAATTGCTCTACTGGGTATTTACCCCAAAGATACAGATGTCGTGAAAAGAGGGGCCATCTGTACGCCAATGTTTATAGCAGCAATGGCCATGGTCACCAAACTGTGGAAAGAACCAAGATGCCCTTCAATAGACTTTTATTTTAAATTTCTTTTTCAGTGTTCAAAAACAACAACAACAACAACAAAAAATCAAATAGACCTTTTAATGCACTCTGTGAATGTTTAACATTAACATATTGTTTGGCTCAAATTATCAAACTTTTCATTATTTTTCCTTTGTAAGTTCTATTCTGGTATTTTAAGAATAACTTTTATAAATGGGCATAATAAATGAGTAGTATGCTAAAATACACACACACATATCATCAAAAGCTAGATTTTTCACTTAAGTGAAAAATTCTTGAAGATAGCAATTTGTTATAAGTGATATCTACCAAATGGGAAAGGAGGATGAATAAGAGATAATAGAATTTATGTAAATTAAAGAGAATAATTATGTGGATTTAAAATAAATAAGTAATTAGAAAAGCTATTTAAATCGATTTAATATCTAGGACCAGATAAAATAAGCATTTGAAAAAGAGTAGAGAAAAACATACTTCTAAAACATCATTACAGGTCTGATTTGTATCATTATACATTTTATGAAACAGGAGATTAAAGTTTTAAATATTCAAAATAAAATCATTTACTTTTAAAAATGGATCCAATTTTTTTTTTTTTTTTAAAGCAAAGGATGTGAGTAGTGGCTTTCGTTTTATTAAGGTGCATAGACTGGATCTCCAGAGTAATCCATAAGTCTTGATCCTTTACAAGAGAATCTGATTAACATAATGAGGAATTAATTGGAAATTATACACGACAATTAGCATTATAAAAACAGGCCTATATTTTCCCATGTATCCTTAAGGATTTTCTATCCCTAACATGAACATCGTTTTCTTTGGAGTTAGAATGAAGTATTACAAGAGAGTTTCCAGGAGTGCAGAGGATGATCACATGCCTCAATAGCTGGATGAGCAGCATGCCATGCGGACATGCTTGGGGCCTGAGATGCTTTACCCTGCTGCAAAGTCAGCACTTGGACAATTCGGAGTCAGGACTTGGACAATTCTCCTGCCTCATATTCATGTAGTTCAATTAATCCAAATCCTCTTTGTGTATTTCAATGTGGCCTGAGGCACCACAGCTTATATGTGTCTGACAGGAGTGAATGAAGTTGATTTAATTAACAGTGTGGCAGTTAAGTTTGCCTGCTGAATTTCCTACCTCCTGAGGTTATAGGAATCTTTGGCCAGACTGAAGTCTTCTGTATTATCTGTCCCCCATGGCCAACTGAGACTGATATTCTCATCCTCATTTTCATCTCAGGTCCTTTCTCAGATCAATTAATAGGTCCAAGAGGGTAAATACACTAGCTATTCTCAACAAGAACAAAATACTTTGCTATTGTATCCAAAGAGATGTGTGACATGCAGATAGGATTTTATTTTCAGATGAATGGAATATATTAAAACATAGTAGCTTCCTTTTATCACCAAAATTGTATTATCAGTTTCAATTTGGGACCAGGATGATACAGATTGTCTATCACATTCACATATTTCTTCTTTGATGCAGTGATGAGCACAGGTAAGAATAAAGTCAGTATCACAGTAAGCATTATAGTTACCAATAAAGTAATCTAAAATCACAATGAAATGGAAGGTTTCAATAATTGAGTTTTTATCCTACTTTCAAGCTAACAACTTAGCCCATTACTGTTTCATGGATGATAGTGGAAGACACAAGACTTTGAGGTCACATATAAAGGACTTTATGACTCATGGCATAGCAAGCAGGATGGTCATCAGCAGAATGATAGCACAGGACTTTGCAAAGTCCCATGGGGATGAATGGGTCAGGAGGTTATACATGTATTTGCAATCAGGGAGTTGTATTACAAAAAATAATTATGAAGTTAGGAAACACAAATCTTTTTATAAAGGGCCATAAACAAGGCTTCCCTTTACCACTGTAAGTGTAAACTATCTCTTCTCCCAAGGCTCTTTTCTATACAGACACCCTTGAAAGAATATTTCATACTAAAAGGCAATAATTGCCTCACTCTAAGACATGCAGAAATGTGAGCAATTCATATAGTTCATAGAGTGAACTATCTCCCAAGAAAAGTATAGAAGTCATAAGTTGGTAGTCTTTAATAAATGTAGGCAGATGAGCAAACAAATTAGTGTACAAATGTGACTACAATTAATAATCATTTTTGGGTTCCAGCCTATTGCTCTTATAAAAATTATTTATTGATTTATACTACCACATCTTGAAGCATTTTGTTCAGCTAACCGTGTGAGATAGTTAAATTCTATGAGTTAATTTGGCTAGGCCAAGGTTTACAGAGTTCTAGTTAAACATAAGTCTGGATATTGATGTGAAAGTATTTTTTTAGGTGATATTAACATTTGAATCCATACACTTGGAGTAAACCAGATTTCCCTCCATAATGTCAGTTAGTCCCAACCAGCCAGATAAAAGAGACTAAAGTCCCCTGAGGAAAAGGGAATTGAGATTCTAAACTATCTTCAGACTTGAAGTACAAAATCAACTTTTCTGGGTCTACACCCATCAGACTACCCTATAGATTTTTAACTTACCATCCTCCACAATTATTATGCAAGCCAATTCTTTCAATTCTCTCTCTCTCTCTCTCTCTCAGGGAAAATAGGACAGCTACATGCAAAATAATTAAACTGAACCATTTTCTTATATCTTACCAAAAAAATAAATTCAAGATGGCTTGAAGACCTAAACATGAGACTGGAAACCATAAAACTCCTAAGAGAAAACAAAGTCAGTAATTTCTTTGACACCAGCCTTAGCAATATTTTTCTAGATTTGTTTCCTCAGGCAAAAGAATCAAGGCAAAATGAAACTACTGGGGCTACCCCAAAATACAAAGATTTTACACAGAAAAGAAAACCATCAACAAAACAAAAGAGCCACTTAATGAATAGGAGAAGATATTCACAAATGATATATCTGAAAAGGGGTTTGTATTTGAAATATGAAAAGAACTTCTACAACTCAACAACAAAGAAACCCCAAATAATTTGATTAAAAAATGTTTGGGGATCTGAATAGGCATTTTTCCCAAGAAGACATATAATGGCTAGCAGACACATGAAAAGATGCTCAATCTCACTAAGCACCAGACAAATACAAATCAAAACCACAATCAAATATCTCCTCATACCTGTCAAAATGTCTGGAATCAGAAAGACAAGAAATAACAAGTGTTAGAGATAATGTGAAAAAAAGGGAACCTTCAGGTAGGTACTGTTGGTGGGAATGCAAACTGGTGCCACCACTGCAAAAAACAATACTGAAGGGCACCTGGGTGGATCTATTGGTTGAGTGTCTGACTCGATTTCTACACAGGTTATGATCCCAAGGCAATGAGAGATTGAGCCCTGCCTTAGGCTCTGCTCTCAAAAGGGCATCTGCTTGAGATTCTCTCTATCTCCCTCTGCCTCTCCCCTTGCTCACACTCTCTTGCTCCCTCTCGCAAATAAATAAATAAATCTTTAAAAAAACAGTATGGAGGTTTCTCAAAAAATTAAAAATAGAAATACAACATGATGCAGTAATTCTACTTTGGTATCTATCCAAAGAAGACAAAAATACTAATTCAAAAGATATATGCACCCCTTTGTTTATTGCAGCATTATTTATAATAGCAAAGATATGGGAGCAACTCAAGTGTTTATAAATAGAAGAATGGATAAAAAAGATGAAATGCACACACACACACACACACACACACGAATATTTGTCATAGAAAAGAATGTGATCTTACCATTGCAATATGAATGGACCTAGAGGATATTTTACTAAGTGTAAGTCAGAAAAACCAGATATCACATGATTTCACTTTTATGTGAAATCTAAAAAAACCACAAACAAAAGAACAAAGAAGGAAGCAAACAAAAGCAGAAATAGACCCATAAATAGAGAGAGAGAACAAACTGATGGTTGCCAAAGGGGAGGGAGGTAGGGGATGGGCATATGGTTATATATATAGTTATATATATACATATATATAAAATCCAATGGAATTATTCAACTAGCCAAATCAAAGTATTCATCCTACTCTGTTTTACCTTTCTTCCAGATTGCCAAAAAGACTCTTAGTTAATGCTTTCCCTCACTCCTGTCTTTGAACTCCTGACCACCATTCCGTTGTGTTTCCTATGTGACCTTGTCTGTTGTGCTGTGTTTTCTATCTCTCAGACCTGTGAGTATCATCAACTTTGTTTTCCTGAGCCTCTCCTCTATCTCCTATTGTGGCTGCACCTGACTAACCATCTCTGAAAGAATATAAAATATGCATCCTCATTGTGAATGACGGAGAGAAAGTAATTTCCATTAATGCCCTTTTACCAACCAATTCTGCCTCCTTACCAAAAGAGAACAGAGCAAAAATTGCTTTAACTTCTGAGCACAAAATAATACAGCTATTCTTGAATATTCCTTTTATTCCCATGAAATAAGTTATAATGTACAAAAATAAAACATTTTGGAACTTATTGCATTAACACTAAATTACTCGATCTCTTTCACAGTAGATGAAAAGGCAACTCCATTAGAAGTTGCTTGAGCAATTTAATTTCATAGAAAGTGACTTTTTTATTAGTTATGTTTTCTAATATGCTTTATAGTTTTGTATTTGGTCATTTAAACATTCAAACAGTTGTACCACTTCAATTGATAATTTTCATAGAACTTAAAAGAAAACGCTTTTCTTAGGCATCATGCTTTAGGGAAAGATACTGCTGATTAAATTCCAAGTAAAGCCAGGGGCCTTAAGTCTTCATTATACTTATAATTACCAAGATAAAAAAAAAATGTGTGACATCCCCCTGGAACTTACCTTATCATCCTAACTTATACCAAAATATACTAGTTTCAGACCCACATTAATACCTAAAGGAAAAAGAGTATAGACAAAACACATGTGGGACTAATAGGTAAAAAAAAAAAAAGGAAGTACTTAAAATTTCACCTTCCAAAAATCCTTCTATAAATATCTAACTAAACACACATGTTAATAACCCTCACTGGCCCACAGGTAGTCTTACACAACTGAAGCAGTGAGTCAGGGAAAATTGTAATAATAAAACTAGGCAGGAACCTAATTATAAAGTCAGTATTTTAGAGTTAAAAGGAAGCTAAAGAATCATATAGTTCAATATCTACATTGTATAAATAATGAGACAAAGCCCCAGAAAAGTAAACTGATTCACAAAGACCCCATTTAATTAATAGTCGATACAACTAATTTATGTTAAATTTCGATCCCCAGAATTGTTAAAGGAAAAATTGCAAATCGAAGCAAGAGTCAAAGAAAGTTAATATCAGCAATGATTTGTTAGGGGGAAAAAAAAAAGTAAGATGTATAAAGGGAGTGGAGATAGAGTAAGGTCACTGATGGAAAGGATGCTTTATCAAATTCCCAGTAAAAATCATTATTTTCAATAAAATGTAACTTTATTTTTCTTACCAAAATATATTTGATGGTTCACAATGTAGAGAATCAACAAATGCATATATCAAGGGAAGTCAAATATTAAAATAAAAGGAAAAACTGAGGTGTTTTTATGGGGTACATAAGACTGAGATGTAAGTATTAAATTCATTATAGAAAAGCTGGTAGAATTTGATTAAGATCTTTAGTTAATAGTATTGCTTGGGAATTACTTTTCTGGTTTTGGTAACTGGTATTGTTACATAAGGTGTTACTACCAGGGGAAAGTGTGAGGAATATATAGAAGCTGTACTATATGGCAATTTTCTGCTAAATGAAATAAAAGTAGTTCATTAATTACTCTTTAAATTATTTTTATAATGTAACAAAATGAAAAAAATGAGCGGTTTTAGAAATGCATTAGTGTTGATATACAGCAGATGTCAAGAGCCAGATGTAGCATAATCTGTAGAAAAAGTAAGATAGCTAAAATTGATATTAATGCTGTTTTGTGACAATTTTGGTAGAGCAAACTAAGTGAATCCTTACAATTCCACAACAAAACCATAAAGGAAATTTGTGCAGAATAATTTACATACAGAAGCATATAGTGAGAAACCATTCAAGGTAGGTATGCAACTTTGCAAATAATAATAATAATAATAAAGTTGTGCAGGAAAATGAGATGTTGATGTAGAGAGCCCAAGAAAATATGGTAAGATGAAGATGTCTCTTGTGTATTCATTAAAAATCATAATTAATTTTTCCATTAATAATGTTGCCAAAGGGGCGCCTGGGTGGCTCAGTGGGTTAAAGCCTCTGCCTTCGGCTCAGGTCATGATCCCAGGGTCCTGGGATTGAGCCCCGCATCTGGCTCTCTGCTCAGCAGGGAGCCTGCTTCCTCCTCTCTCTCTCTCTGTCTGCCTTTCTGCCTGCTTGAGATCTCTGTCTGTCAAATAAATAAATAAATAATCTTAAAAAAAAATGTTGCCAAAGTTCAAATGAATCATGAAAATATGTACAATTTTACAAGATTCCTAAAGAATCATCAGGGAAGTTAATTATATGACCAATTTTAGTAAATACCTGAATAACTTCAGATAAAGTGATAAAAAAAAGATCAATCTTTTAGTTCCTTATTTTAGAACAAAAAAAGAATCATACTTCAATCATTCTTAGTTCTGTTTAATCATTTCGTTACTATTTTAAAAGTAGTGACAGTCAAAGTAAAGAACCTATTCAGTGAATGGATTTTTGAATAGCTACCATACATCCAGGCACTGTTCTAGACCCTAAGGATCTGTCAATGAGTGAAACTAAACCCTCTGACATCTTGAAGCTTAAATTCTTGTATCAAGACAACACACTAGCAAAAGACATATAGAATAAGTACTAACGAGAAGAAGTAACCATAGAAAAGGGATAAAGGAATCCCTTTGGGCCACAAGAATGTACAGATACATGGTTTTAGATGCCAGGAAGGGCTAATTGAGGAGGTAGTCTATAAACAGAGACATCTCATGGGTAAAGGAGAGATGCATGGGCACATCTAGTGAGTCAGCGTTCCAAACATAAGAAACCACATGTATAAACACCCTGAGGTGGGACCACACCCAGATGTTCAAGAGATGACAAATACTAAAAAGAAATCACAGGGATATTATGAGTTATGTAGCAGAAAAACAAACGAACAGTATAGTTTCTCTGAATTTAAAAGTCCTTATGCGGAAGATTCTTGAGGTGGTTCTGCGTAAAAACCTCAAGAACAAACAAAGATGAATGAGTCTTCAGTATGACTTGTGCTTATTTCCAGTGCCTTATTTGTGAGTATTGGGAGAGGCAGTCGCCAATGGACCTTGGGTCCCTGAACTTTCCTGTTGAGGGTGCTGAACTTTAAGGGTTATCTGTCTTCTGATGTTGAACAATTTCTAAAGCTGGTCACACAGGTAACTAAATCAAGGAAAACACGTGGTGATAATTGTGTAATTGTTTACTCCACAAGGAGGTACTTGCTGTTGGGCACAAAGTTGGCTCTCTGCTCTAAAGGTACTGATATCCAGGCCATGAGACTCTCATTGTGACACAATTCCCTGTGTGTTAAGCATCTGTGTAGGCCCATGACATCACCCCGTGAAACCAGGGACAGGGACCAGCGTCACCAGGCTTACACTCATACTATTTGTTGCTCTGGGAGTGATAAACTATCTGAAGCCTTATATTCTCATCTTCTACTTTTGACATCTATGCAACAGTACCAGGGTGACTCCCTGCCATCATCCATGACTTGGTCTCTCAACACTGGTGCTACTGACATTTGGGACATAGTTCTTTTTCATGAGAAACTCTCCTGTGCATTGCACAATGTTTAGCCCACCAGCCTCTCTCATTCTCTAGTTGTGACAACCAATAATGATTCCAGAATTTACCTGATGTCCTGTGGAATACAAAATTACCCTGACTCTATAAGACTGAAATTCTACCTTTATTTTTATTTTTTTAAAAAGATTTTATTTATTTATTTATTTATTGAAGAGAGAGAAAGTACAAGGTGGCAGGGGATAAAGGGAGGCAGTGGGAGAGGCACACTCCCCACCCAGCAGGGAGCCAGACACAGGCCAATCCCAGGACCCCGAGTTCATGACCCAAGCAGGAGGCAGATGCTTAAACCAGCTGAGGTACCCGGGTTCCCAAAGTTCTACCTTTAAGGTAAGTGATATTCCTCAATTTTTTTAGACTATTTTAATTTCTCTAAATATAAATTTTCTTCTTATCACATAAAGAGTTCTTTGTAATTTTTTTGGCAACATTGAGTAAGAATACTTAATTAGGTATCTATACCTACTAGAGTATACCTATAATACTAGTTTGTAATAATATAAACTACCATACTTTTCAAATATGCAGTCTCAGAGAGGATCAGATTTTATTGAAATTCCATATATTGAAAATACTTTAAAAAGAGAAACGTTAAGTGTTTCATACTAATCATTGTGTCAAATATTTGGAATGTTTGTCTCAGAATTATATATGTTTCATGTGTATCTCTAGATATATATATTTTTTTATCTCTAAAAAGGGTATTTTTTTAACCTAAAATAATAGTAAGCTAAATTTTGCAATTTTAAATTCCCCTTTTGGGGACAAGTTATGCATACCTCAATGGCTAAAACAAGGTAACTGTTTCTGCAGTCAAATGCTCTACCCCTGAGATATACCCCCAAGGTAACTGTTTCTGATTTGAAATGTGTACATTCTTCTTTGATATTCAGTAAAGATTTATGAAAACCCATTGTATCAATAGAGATAAAAGTGCTAATTCTGGTGCCAGGAACACACTGCTGTCCTTGGGAGGGAGATGTGCAGAAACCAAACAAGAAAACAGATGTGTATTAACATATTTCATATAATTATCAGACCGTCTCCACACATTATATATGCTAATGTCACTATAATATATTCATGCAAGTTATCTAAATATTGCACATTACACTAGATGACAGCTAATTTGTTGTTTTATATCTGAAAAACTCAGAGCCAAAACGTGTATTTTGATGAGAACGTTGGTTCTTTCCAATTGCATTTGAATAGTGAGGAAAAATAAGTTAATAGGTAAAGAGAAAAGGGTTGGTAGGTGGTTAAGGAGGTTTCAGATAGTCATCAATCCTCTTCCTTCCTTCCTTCCTTTCTTTCTTTCTTTCTTTTTTTTTTAACTTGAGACAGAGAGCAGTGGAGGGAGAAGGAGAAGCAGACTACCTGCTGAGCATGTGGGACTCTATCCCAAGGATCCCAAGATCACCACCCAAGCAGAAGACAGACACCCAACCCACTGAGCCACCCACATGCCCCTGCCCCTGGAAATAGTAGATATTTAAAGATCTGTAAGTGAAACACATTCAAAACAGTTTTTAAAATGATATTTTTTATGTCAAATGTAACATTTAAAGTTTTATTTATTTCTTTGAGAGAGAAAAAGAGAGAGAGTTGGGATGGAAGGAAGAACAGAGAGAGAGGGACTGAGCATAGAGCCTAACACAGGGCTCAATCCTACAAATCTGAGATCATAACCTGAGCTAAAACCAAGAGTTGGATGCTTAACCAACTGACTCACACAGGTGCCCCTATGACATTAACTTTTTAAACAATAAAATTGTTTTGCCAAAAAAGGGAAGAAATGAATGCATTTCATATTGTACATATTCTAAAAGGACAGTCAGATGTGAGTAAAATACTTCATATGGCCCTCCTTAAAAATATCACTAGAAGCAGTTTATTAATATTTCTTAAAAACTGATATACTAAAATAAAATCATCCTGCCTGCAAAAAATATTTTCATCTCTGTTTACTTTTCATTTTAGTTTTAGAGTTTGTTCATTAAGTATATAGCTCTACCTTATGCATTTTAACTGCTACTTAGTATCATTCATACCAAAAATGCATCATACATCTTTTGATGGACATTTATGCTATTTCCAGTTTTCTTTGTTATCACAAATAATATTACAAATTTAAACATGTATACATATCAATTGGATATGTAACCAATTATAGAATTGTTGGGCTGAATATTATATACAATTTAATTTTCATAGATATAAACAAATAATGCTTCAAAACCTTGTAACAATGTAAATTTTCCACAATAGTGTGGAAAATATATTATTTTCTTTTCTAACCAAATTACCTATTGCCAATTTTTTTAAAAAAAATTTATCTGATGAAGGTGGAAAAGCCCTATTTTATTTTTTAATTTAGATTTTCATGATAGGCCTAATGTTGAACATCTATCTATGTGCCTAATTTGGCAATTTGTATTCTATTGTGAATTACCTTGATAAACATTCTTCAATTTTTTTCTGACATTGTCTTTAGTCTGTAAAATAATCATTCTTTTCTGTTATATATGTTGTTAAGACTTTTGCCTAGTTTATTTTCTCTTTGCTTATAATACCCCCGTCATTAAGAAAAATGTATATCTATATAATTTATTTAATAGCCTCTGGGTTTGTGTTTTAAGAAAAATGTTCCATATTCCAATACTATAAAAAAATTTCCTAAATTTTAAATTTTTGTTTTCTTTAAGCTTTATTTTTGTATGCTTTTGAGATAGAACTCTAACTTTATCTTTTTTTTTTCTCACTTAAATGAATAGACACATCCCAATATATTCTTTATGTGTGCTTTTTAGGGGTATAATTAGTGCCAGGGGGATGGATTGAACTGAACCCACTTCTTTTAATTCACTTAATTATTAAATTGCTTTTAAAGACTGCCTTACGGCCTTTTTTAAAAATTCTCTTTTAGTCTTTTATTAAGGCCATAGGGTTTCCATTTCACTTCTCATATCTGAAGTTTATACTTTTGATGTTTTAGGCTATAGTTTCCTGCTTCCTGGTCAATATGGTCCAATCTGTACTCTAGCTAGAAAATTCTCATTATTTCTTATGACTCATGGTATACTTTATTCAATTTCTCAATGCTGCTATCAATTTAATTTGTTAATATTTTTCACTTATTTTTATTAATATAGAGGGCAAAGTCCAGCTTTATTGTTTGCTTGATCTTATATTTAGTCCTTTGATCCATTTGTAACCTGATAGATGCATTAAACTAGAATGCAGATTCTTTGAGAACAACAATCTTATAATTTTAGATGAACACCTTGCCTACTATCTGGCAGATCTTTTGTAACTAAACAATGTTTTATATAGATAAATAAATGGAAATCTTAACAATAAATAAGGATCAGATTTTCAGATAGGCTTTAATCAGATCATCCTGTACCATCTCTTTAATAACAGATTTTTTTCTGATAGCATAAAGCATAAAGCATAAAGCACTGCTATTTTTCTTCATGCAAACACCCATCACTGCATTTATTTATTTATTTGTTTGTTTGTTTAAAAAATGCAAAATGAGCTCATTGAAAGTAGAAAACACAAATCTTTTTGCATCAAGTGAAATTTTTTTTATGTGTAAACTGTGGATGTTTAAAAACATCACAAGAGATTCAATGTACTCAATATTTTTAAGAATTGTTTCTAATGCTAAGGGAAAGGGAGACAAAGCAGTTTTTAAAAAATCTCAACTTTTCAAGTTCCCATTTGCATTACGAATTACAGACATGTAGCATTTTGGATGCAGAAAGCTGGAAAAGAATATTGAAACACATAACAATAAGAGAAAGTCCATAATCTACAAGACCATAACTTTTCTTGAGTTCAAATGAAAGCTGAGATCCCAAAGCAACAAAATGAAATATGAGCAACACTAGTCTTGGGGAAGAGTAAGAAACTCTTCTGCCACTGATCCAAAGCAAAGGAACACTGATGCTGAGGGAACGGAGAAGCAAAGCTGTTCATCCTCAGGGGAAGACAAAATAAAGCTGCTGAACTGATAATCTTGGATTCATATAAAAATGAACAACAACAACAACAAAACAAAACAGAAAACCAAGAAACAAAAAACAGATAAACTCCCTACATAACATGGAACACACTGGCTTCCAAGGAAGAGGCACAGAAAGACCCACTTCAAAACCCTAGTCACGTAAGACCTAAGACCAATACTGAACCAAGAAAATGGAGAGCCCTTCTTCCACCCGGTAGAAGATTCTTACTTAGTAACATAGCACAATAATCTTACTGAGGGAAGGGTAAGAGTACAGAGAGAGATCTCTCAGTCAGGCAGCTGCGAATGGAATATTGAAAGCTGAGGAATGAGCAAATACACTCAAGTCTCCACATCAAGAACCAGGTGGTATCAGCCCATCACTGGTGGAATCTGAAAGCTTTGATTTACCAGAGGTAACTATAATAAGAAGAAAATCCAAAGCCAATCTAATCACTAAATAGACACTAATAACTGACAGAAGAGATATGCTTAGTCTCCAGGCATAAATTTTACTAATTTGAATCTCTAAGATTTTTTTTTAATTCACTGTTTGATATTTAGTAAATGATTATGAGATATACCAGGCAATCTTATTACCAACCAATGAGATTACCAGGCAATCTACTTTTAGAAGTGAAAACACATGTCTACACAAGGTATTGTACACAAGTGTTTATAACAGCTTTTGTCATAACTGACTAAACTTGAAACAACCCAAAGGAATATCAACTGGTAAAAGAATAAAAAACTTGTGGAACATCCATACAGTATAACATAATCCAACATAAAAAAGAATGAATAGATACATTCAACAACGTGGCAGAATCTCAAAAGCATTATCTAAGTGAAGTAATCCAAACACAAAAGCTATTCACTATGCGGTTAAACTTTCCCGACATTTCAGAAAAGGCAAAACTATGGAAAGAAAAATCAGACCAGAGTAGAGATTAGACTAGCAGCTGTTAGGAACATGAAGGAACTTTCCGGGGAGATTCTAATTTGATTGTGGTATTGATTGTTCATCTGGATACATTGAACTATTTCCTTTAAAAAAAAGTGAATTCACTATATGTAAATTGTGCTACAGTAAGTCTGATTTTTAAAAATAAAATTATAAAAATAGCTAGAGATTATCAACTACAGGTATTCAGAATAAAATTTGTAGCCATTTTTAGATAGAACAAAAGAATATTGGTTAAAACAGCCAGGATGGTCAGAAAGAAAGAACTAAAGAAATCTATTACTTAATGATTTTTGTTTATATGATACCAAATAACTAAGATGATTGATATTTAATCCAATATTTTTTTATTCTAAGTATAGCTAAATATACTTAGCAAAGCTTAATATCAAATCAATCTGTGATAGAGAGCGTGTAGAATGTATATACTGATGGCGAGGTGAGCAGTTTCCTTCTGCTAGAGCCCACTCCCCATAACCCAACTTGTTCAATTCACAATTCATGACCCAAAGGTAACATAATTTTCTTGGGGCATAAGGTAAAACAGTATAGGCAATAGGAATTAATTAATAGCAATAGTTCTATGACTTTTGATGCATAGTGAATAAGTAATTTTTTTTTCATTTTTCTTGAGAGCCAATGCTAGCCTGGGACTGGAAATAATTTTAATTTGCATGTATTTTGTGTTTCTGGAGAATCTGGACAGAAAATTAACTCAGATGATGTAACTCACGTGACCAGAAATATAACATTTTAGGGAATATGCCACATCTAGTATTCCTTCCACTTACAAATATAAATGAGAGGTAAAAATGACATCTGAGTTATTATAATCAGAGGAAAGGATGAGAAGATGAAGAGGTACTCTTTCACCTCATGACTAGGGATGGCACTGTCATTGAACCTCTTGAGAGCTTTAGTGCATGCTTTTATTATTATTTTTAAACTTTTTATTTAATTTGATAAGACTCTATTCTAATCCTTGCAAAATTCTATTTAAAGTGTTTAAAATAAAAATTAAGAATCTAGGCGATATTAAAATTAGATAATAAAAAAGGAACTAGGAGCATAAAGGTGAGTGAAAATACAATTTGCTACCACCTGTATGTTTAAATGAATTTTCAAAATAGTCTTACAGCTGTGTTTCTTTCCAGGTGTCATTTGGACCACTGCCTAATGACTATTACAACATCGGCAATTTGGTTGCAGAATTAGGAGCAACAGTAATTCACTGTGACATTTGTAATGGGATGTTAAAATTAAAGCTCAGATTATGAGCCAAAATGAAAAAAAAAATCAAAATTAGTGTGAGAATAAAAAGTTCTCATATTTTACAATGAACTAGATCAGAATTGTTTCTACAACCCTTGGATGCCTCAATAGGATCATAGGGTAAAGGGAAGAGAATGTAAAGAATAGAGAGCTTTGGAGACATTGCAGTTCTCTAAGCTTCTAGTCCCTGCCCTTCAATCTTTTAAGGTAATAGGAAAGAGACATTGGAGAAATGCTCTTCACCTCAACTCTAGTGATGGAGCTTCCATGGGACTTCTGAGAGATCTTTGAACTGAGCTCTCAACAGTTTGTTTTCCCAAATGCACATAACTAATGCCTAAAAAAGTCTCACATCTGAAAAAGCTAAGATGAACTCTCATGGCAGTGTGATAGTGGCTGATTTGCACTAGAGCGGTACTCCCAGAATTTATTAGGGCAGAACGTTTGCAAAAGTGTGTAAACCACACAGGACAGAATTCTGGCATAGGAATGTCTTCAGTCAAGCACAGAGTTGCCCAGCTGGGTACAAGGACTCGAACAATAACAGGATGGGCATGAACTGGATATTCAAGGATGCGAAGTCACAAGCATAGATTTTCATTCACTCTGGCCAAGGGAAATGAAATTAGTGAGGTCCAACAGAAAACCCTCAAAAAGCTTACACATGCACACACACAGACATAGAAGCACACACATACCCAAATCCCTTGAGAGTAAATTTTAAAGATCCACCATTCAGAAAGAGGCCAGTTTTACAACGGTACTAGTTTAAACAAGACCTTTGCTATCTCCTTTTCACTCCTAACCACTCAAACCCCTCTCATCGGTTCCCGCCAATGTTGAGAAGTGAGTGAGCACTGGTAACTGACACGCAATCTGGGAGGGATGGCAGGGAAAATAAATGCAGGGCAGAGAAAGACGAGGAACCAAGTATGTCCTCCTTTTCTTTTTCAGGCTTCTAGCCAGAAGACAACACAAATGATAAGTAGGGAAGATTTGATGATATATTGAATTAGAATTGTGATATTCATGTATATATATATATATTGGATGGATGAAACATTCTAATTATCACATTGATGCTGAGTTTATGATTTAAAGTGACTGAGAAGCCTCTCAGTTGCCTAGTTATGAGCAGAAAGGACTGGGATTTGATCAAGTTTTGCTGTCAAAACTTTTGCTAGTAAGAGAGTTTACAAAATAAATTTTCAAAACCAAATGGGAGACAAAAAATAAAGTTATGCTTTAAATAGGTCAGAGTCACATTTTTGTTGTATTTGTTACACATATGATGACTTACCACTCACCTAAAGTCCTCTCAAAATGGCTAGTTTCAAGGGAAGTTTGCTCATCTTGTGTTGTGGATATTATCAGGCTCTGCAACTTGAGCTAGCATTTCCTACTCTAGGACCTCCACAGTCATGTCAGCCAAGACTGTTTTTTAATCAGAAGTTTGTATTAACTTAACCAATAGTACAATTATAGCCAATGTTTACAATAGCAGTCCTGGGTTAATAAAGGATTCCCAAGTGATTTCTTAAGTCACAAATAAAAATCACATAATATATAAGAATAATTAAGCAACTGGGTAGAATGCATTTCTTTCATTTTAAATTATACTGAGAACTGGCAATTTATTTAAAATATGCAAAATTTATACTGATCAGAATATCTATTAATATAATGGTTATATCTTTAATAATACTCTAATGGTACTTTAGAGATTACCAAGTATTTTTCAATACTCTCTTTTGACCTTACCAGCAATTTGGCATTTACAAGATAATAGACTTTTTGCAGAAGTTTCTAGAGCTATTCTCAGCTAATGTGTATATCCACATATTTGTAGTATGTTGTATGCCTGGTGAGGAAACAAATAAGGGGAAAGATATTTTCTCTATATTTCCCCTAATTCATTAACAACATCACCAATTCCATTTTTTTTAAGATTTTATTTATTTATTTGACAGACAGAGACCACAAGTAGGCAGAGAGGCAGAAAAAGAGGGGGAAGCAGGCTCCCTGCTGAGCAGAGAGCCCAATGCAGGGCTTGATCCCAGGACCCTGAGATCATGACCTGAGCCAAAGGCAGGGGCTTCACCCACTGAGCCACCCAGGCGCCCCATTTTTTTATGATACTGTATTTTATAATCCAGATTTCAAGCTTCTTCTATTCATGTCAAATTTTCAAACAAAAAGACATATATGTTGGCTGTGAGGTTGTTGATTTTTTTTTCCCCAAATATCTCATATACTTCATGAGAAACATAAACATATGAGATATATATATATTTGCAAATTAACAATGAAAGTGAACTCATATTTGATTCAAATCTCCAGTGAATTTTGGAAAAAACATCTTATTGATAGTGAGAGTCAGTACGTACAAACACACTATAACCTTACTATTCAGTAGGGCACTATCCATTAGATTCTCAAGAATTGCCAATGATCACAAACCTCTTTTTAAAATTTTAATTAGGAAATGTCTCATGACTGATAAATGTATTCATTATTTCTTTAATGGTTGGTCGAAGCCTATATGTCTCAAAGTCTCAGAGCTTTTCCTTTAAGAGGTAAAGTCAGAAAAATGAGATTGATATGCACCTGTAATCTAATAGCAGAGAACAAAAGTTTGTTCTTAATTTTAAGATGTTTTGCAAGGCATACTCACTATTTAAAGTTCATGGGAACCTTCTAACATAATTCATTAGTGATATTATAACATGTTTGTTTTATCACATAAAACTGGCTCTTTATGACTAGAAATTATAGATAGTTAATAATGCTAACATTCGAGGCACCTGGGTGGCTCAGTGGGTTAAAGCCTCTGCCTTCGGCTCAGGTCATAATCCCAAGGTCCTGGGATCAAGCACCGCATCGGGCTCTCTGCTCAACAGGGAGCCTGCTTCCTCCTCCCTCTCTCTCTGCCTGCCTCTCTGCCTACTTGTAATCTCTATCTGTCAAATAAAATAAATAAAATCTTAAAAAAATAATGCTGACATTCATTGACATCCCAGAACAAAGGGTAAGCTTTTCCCCTAAGGTCAGGAACAAGACGAGGATGTTCACTCTCACTACTTTGTTCAACATAGTACTGGAAGTTCTAGCCACAGCAATCACACAACAAAAAGAAATTAAAAGGCCCTCACAGGCATGTGGTGGTTCAGTCGATTAAGCAGGGTCCTATCGAACCCTACATTAGGCTCCCTGCTCAGCAAGGAGCCTGCCTCTCCTTCTCCCTCTGTCTCCCATCCCCGGCTTATGCTCTCACTCTCACTTTTGCTCAAATAAATAGAAAGACAAAATCTTTAAAAAAAAGAAGAAAGAAAGAAGGAAGGAAGGAAGGAAAAAGCATCCAAATCAGCAAGGAAGAAGTAAAACTTTCACTATTTGCAGATGACATGATACTATATGTAGAAAATCCTGCAGACCACCAAAGTCAACCAGAATGGATAAATGAATTCAGTAAGGTGGCAGTATACAAAATGAACATACAGAAACCCACTGCATTTCTGTACACTAATAATGAAGCAGCAGAAAGATAAATCATGAAAACAATTCCATTTGCAATTGCACCAAAAATGGTAAAATACCTAGGAATAAATTTAACTAAAGATGCAAAAAGACCTGTACTCTGAAAACTATAAACACTGACGAAAGAAATTCAAGATGACACAAGTGAATGGAAAGATAGTCCATGCTCATGGACTGAAATAACAAATATTGTTAAAATGTCTATACTACCCAAAACAATCTAAGATTTAATGCAATCCCTATCAAAATACTAACATCATGTTAGAACAAACAATCCTAAAATTTGTATGGAACCACAAAAGACTCTAAGTAGACGAAGCATTCTTGAAAAAGAAAAACAAAACAGGAGGTATCACAATTCCAATCTTGAAGTTATATTACAAAACTGTAGTAATCAGAACAGTATGGTACTTGCATAAAAATAGACACAAAGATCAATACACTAGAAGGCCTAGAAATAATATAATTAATCAAACTTTTTATTATTAGGGTTAAAGCAGCAGTGCTTCCCAACATTTACCTTTTTATCAGAATTGGAAATTTTATCACCTTCAATTCTAGCTATCTCTTTAGAAATTGATAATTTAAAATTATTTATGGAGAACAAAAACACATTATATTTTTAATTAATGTGCACAACATACTTTGATATCAGCATATATTAATTATATAGTCAATTAATTGTTGACAGAAGAAGGAATAATATTCAGGGAAAAAGTATCTTTAACTAATGGTGCTGGGAAAGGTGAGCAGCTAAATGCAACAGACTGGACCACTTTCTTATACCATATACAAAAATAAACTCAAAATGGATGAAATACCTAAAATGTGAGACCTAAAATTAAAAAATCCTAGAATAGAGCACAGACAGTAATTTCTCTGACATCGTCTGTAACATCTTTCTAGATAGGTCTCCTGAGGCAAAGGAAAAAAAGCAAATACAAACTATTGGGACTACATCAAAAAAAAACAAACAAACAAAAAAAAAACTTCTGCACAGTGAAGAAAAAAACAAACAAAACTGAAAGGCAGCCTACTGAATAGAAGAAGATATTTGCAAATGATATCTGGTAAGGAGTTAGTATCCAAAATATACACAGAACTTAAACTCAACACCCAAAACAAATAAGCCCATTAAAAATGCACAGAAGACATGAACAAGCATTTCTCCAAAGAAGACATACAGATGGCCAACAGACACATGAAAAGATGCTCAATATTACTCGTCATCGGAGAAATACAAATCAAAACCACAATGAGATATCACCTCACACCTATCAGAATGGCTAAAATCAAAAGCTCAAGAAACAAGTGTTGACAAGGATATAGAGAATAAGGAACCCTTAGGTCCTGTTGATGGGAATGTAAACTGATGTGGCACTGTGGAAGACAGTATGAAGTTTTCTCAAAAAATTAAAAGTAGGACTACCATATGACCCAGTAATCATACTACTGGGTATTTACCCAAAGAATAAAAATAATAAGAATAATTTGAAGGGATACATGCACCCCTATGTTTATTGCAGCTTTATTTACAATAGCCAAATTATGAAACCAGTCTAAGTGGCCATTGATGGATGAATGTATAAAGAACATGCAGTAGATACACACACACACATGCATACACACACACACACACACACACACACACACACACACACAATGGAATATTGCTCATATACGGAAAAGAATGAAATCTTGCTATCTGTAATGACATGGATGGACCTAGAGGGTATAATGTTAAGTGAAATAAGCCAGTCAGGGAGACAAATATCATATGATTTCACTCATATGAGGAATTTAAGAAATAAAACAAATGAACAACAACAAAAAAAAAAGAGGGAAAAACAAAACAAAACAAAACAAACAAACAAAAAAATAGACTCTTAGCTATAGAGACCAAACAGAGGGTGTCCGGAGAAGAGGCAGGTGGGAGTATGCATGAAATAGGGGAAGGGGATTAAGAGTTCACTTATCTTAAACAGTGCTGAGTAATATATGGAACTGCTAAATTGCTATTTTGTATGCCTCAGACTAATACAACAATGTATGTTAACTACACTGGAATAAAACTAAAAATAAATATACGCACAACAAACTGGATCTTTATGATACACTAGACATTCCTAGAGAACTATACAATGGGGAGCTCATTGCTATCCAAAAACAAGCCATAATCTCTAGAAAATGATAATATCCCACGAAGATTGGTGTCCTTTGGGAATGGATCAAATCCTGTAATCTGTTTTAAGTGCCCACGCTAGGATCAGTTAGAGTAGAGGCCTGGAACTAGAGTTCTGAAGTGGATTCTAAGTTGGTAGTCATATCTGGGGGGCATTGGAGGGTGTGGGTGGGTGGTGGTAGTGGTGGGGATAGTGAGAGTTCAAAATATTACAATGATGAATACTAAATCGTGTCCCGGGCACACTATCATACATTTCAAACCAACCAACTGGAGGAACTATGGAGGGCGTATGGAGATGCTGGGGACGGAACTGAGCTGAAGAATTGGGTTTGATCCTTCACATGCTGGACAAGCAGTAAGGCACTACCCTTTCACAGTACGATAACAAACATGTCATTTGGAGAATATGTTTTGCACAGAAAGACTCCTACCCCTTCCTCTTGGTGACACTTCTGTTCATAATATCAGAAAACAGATCCTGGGATGCCTGCATGGCTCAGTCTATTAGGTGGCAGCCTTCAGCTCAGGTCATGATCCCAGGGTCCTGAGATCAGGTTCTCTGCTCAGTGGGAATCCTGCTTCTCCCTCTCCTTCTGCCTGCTGCTCCTTCTGCTCGAGCTCTCTCTCCCTCTCTCTCTTTCTTTGTGTCAAATAAATAAATAAAAATCTTAAAAAAAAAATAGATCCTATGTTGTATCCTGTCCAAAGTTACTTATTGTTCTCAAATTTTATGGCTCTTGTAAATACCCTCAGGTAAAGGAGGAGTCTGAGGTATGGAAACATGCACCCACTCCAGATCTCAACCAAATAGAACCCATCACAAAAAAGTATACATAAGGTCAGTATAAAAAGTGTTTAAGAGCACACGTTTTCTATTAGTTCCTGTGGCTTTTGTAACAAATTATTACAAACTTGGTGGCCTCAAATCTCCAGTTTAATTATGGGAGCTATTGAAAGTACAGGTTTTCTGTTATAGCTGCAGGCATTAATAACTTTCAAACTGAGGAAAAATGCTTTGAGTGTTTTTTTCAAATATTTTAAAGATATGGAACAATATGAAAGATTGTTTTAACATGTCTTCTATTTGGATATATGTATCCCAGTAGAATTAATTTATATAGTTTAGAAACAAGTACTGCATTAACAGAATGCATCCAATAATAAATTGAATAGCAAGTTATCATATTTACATTTTCCCTTTCTGCTGAAAATTACAAGTCATACTACAATGAAAAATGAATCTTGGACAAGACACTTAAGAAGATAAAAGTGAATTTGATCTTATAAAGAGCATCTATCTTGTTCTCTTAGATAGTGTAACAATTACAACTGGGAAGAATGGGTACTTTAAATTCCCTCACCACTTAGTCTAATTTGCCTCCTGTTGATAACACCTTTTACTTTTTACCACAGCATCCTACTTTATTTCCACTACAGCAGTTATCATTATCTTGTTCATATATGTGTTTATTATCTGCCTCTTACTATTTAGATACAAATTAAATATAAAGATTTATCCTGTTGACTGTAGCATTCCCAACATCTACAACAGCACCTTGACTAGTGAAGGCATTTGCAGATTTTATTTACTAACTGGATAAATAAATAAATCAAATAATTAATTAAAAGAAACAGTAAAAATTTTACAAAAATTATGGCAAGAATTCCAGAGAATAAAAAACTTACAGATTGGAAATGCTTTGTCTTTACAGAAGTCTATTTTAATTATGTTGCTAATATGTCTTCATTTCCTAGACATTTTCAGTACTTACTGAGATAGATGTAAGTATCTCAATGGGAAAAATTTCCTTTATCTTTTATTTAACTACTGTTTTAGCCTACAAGATTCTACAGACCATAGGATATACCACCTTTAGGAAGTTTTCCATAAACTTCTGAGAGGAAAAAAAAGTCAAAGAATGAATAGAGGTGGGCCTTTTTAGAAATGCTGTTGGTGTTTTTCTTTCTTTATAGAAAGGATCTAAGCTTACATAAAAGATGTCCAAGATATTAATGTTTTATTTACAAACAGCAAAATCTTTATAGCCTTGTACTTCAAACTGTACAAATTTATCTAAGACTCAAAA
The DNA here is from genome assembly GCF_020171115.1 of Neogale vison. Lineage (NCBI taxonomy): Eukaryota > Metazoa > Chordata > Mammalia > Carnivora > Mustelidae > Neogale > Neogale vison. The sequence goes on along the minus strand of NC_058093.1, from coordinate 90,154,398 downwards.
TTTCTACCAAGCTTACAAAATAATTTGTCAAGCCAGCATTACCTCCCAGTCTTCAGGGTGAAGGGTGGATATCCTAGCTAAATTAGTGAACACACATAGAATTTCATTTTTTTTATTGATTTCAAGAATGATAACTTGTCATTTTCCAAATGCAACTTTTGTTTTGACATGTTAATCTTATAATGTCTATTGTTAATCTCCACCTTTCCTCCTGGTAAGAAAAAAAGATTAACAAAAAGATATGAAGCTATCCTTGCATAGGAATATCAAATGTTAAGTATATTTCAGGTGTGAAATCTACAAAATGTTCTCATAACCTTCATTCTGCCAAAGCAACACTGTACAGATGTGCCTGGCAGTCAAGTAGCTATTAGAACTGATCCCTGTTGCTGTGATGAAATGCAAAGACCAACCAATGTCACTGATAAGATATTGCTATCAAAGTTAGGATTATTAGCTGGAACATTCAGTCACAGCACAGGAACTGACACTTTTTGAAATGAAACCAAGAACCTTCCATGTTACATTTTAGTCCTTCGTGAAAATTTCTAGATCAAAATCAGAGCAATCCAAATGTACCTGCTTACAGAGAATGTGCAAGTCTATTGTCCTAAAATTGTCCATCTTCTAGCACCTGAAATCACATGACAGAGAAAAGTAGGCAGACAGCCACTGTCACTTCCAATTTAAGTTTCACTCTTAACTTAAATCTTAACTCTTGAAAATCTTAACACTAATTAGCTCTCTAAAAAGTCATGGTGGTCTTAGATTGTCTTAAACAGTAAACTATAAACAACAACAACAAAATCAGGGATATTTTTCATTTTAACACTTCATTTGTCACATGTGGGAAGTGTACATTTTATCATTCAAGGTTTGATTTAAAATGAATCTGAATTGAATGAATAATCTCCTCATCCTACCCCATTCCCACCAAGTCAGGAGAGACCGCCACTCATTTCCACTCATGCTGTAATTAATTTCAGTCTGTATCTGCTTTTATTTTCTCTCCTTCCTCCCTGCTCCATTCTGTTCTCCACCACCAGATGGATTCTCCTAAAACATCTTTTCAGTCATGTTATTCTTTGGCTCAGAAGCATTTCTTGCCCCTTAGCTGGTCAGGATTTCCTCCAAGCCCGTTCACTTCACATTCTGGGTCTTTCATTTCATGACCTCTCACTTTGCACTGCTCCTCTGACCCTATTCCCTATGACCAAAACATCCTGTAACGATCTACATAATGTCCCTTTCATCCTCTTTCTGTAGTACTTGATTTTTTTTCTTTTTTCTATGGAATTCCTGGTGGCTGAAATATCCTCCCCTACTTTACAACATTCTTCCTTTAAGATCTAGCCCAAATACCTTCTCCTATACACAAAGTTTTCCAGGAAAACTCACATAAAGACATCTCTTCCTCCCTGTGGTGATCCTTTACATGGACATTCTCCAATAACCGTGTATTTCTTTAGGTCTGATTTGAATTTAATTAAATTAAATGTTGCAAAGCATTTACATTTTTTGTTCATTTATATTCTCTCCAAAGGTAGATTATGAACTCTCTAAAGGCAGTAGCCACTTTCTAACATTCCTTTTCTCTCCTAAGATAGCTAGCACAGTGTTTTTCAGCTAATAAACATATAATTAATGTTCCCTAAATCAAGGATTTTTAAAATATTTGAGAAGTGAACAGATTGTATATGTGACTAAACAGGTCCAGAATCATTACTGAACATGTCTAAAGGTGACTGAGTAGTAGTCAAATATTTGGTTTGCTTGATTATTAAAAATATTGTCTATTTATACCAAAGCTATATTATTGTGTTACTTAATTGGTTGTTCCTAAGCCATGAAATGTATAAAATACACTGTTTTAAAAAAGTATAGGCCTATGTAGGCAATTTGCAAATATAGTCTTGCATATAAATATTTATAAGTAAAACTAGATATAAACAAGTTTCTCTGTGAATACAGATATTTCAAGGGCAACTCCAGAGAAGTCAGTTTAAATGATTTACAAAGTAAGAAACAATATGCAAGAAATGCAATGACAATGGGGACATCGATATTTTTAATGCACTCTGAATGACATGACCAATAGCCTAGTAAGAATCAAATATTACACAAGTCTCTAATGTCCTGTTAAATCTTATGTTCTGCCATATAGCACTATAAACATATAATTGTAAATCTACATTTTCCATGAAGGTGAATAAGTAGCTTAATTTAATTCCCGTAATGTTTAAAATGTGGTGGACAATTCCAAGTTCAATTTTATCATGGAGGTTTTAATATTCTGGTATGCGAAAAACAGATAGAAATAATGTTACTGAGAAAATTAAATCAACAACTATTTTTAAATCAACAGTAAGTTCTTAGGTTCCGGTTGAAGTGAGTTTGACATATGTTGGATTTATCCTTTCACAGCGCCGTATCCCAGGGCAGTTTGGTGTTAATACTACATATTGTCACTTACCATCTTTCAGGATGGTTTCTCTCTCTGTGCCATCTATCTTCTGCCGGCCAATTAGGAAACTGGTGGTGTCAGCAAAGTAGATATAATTGGTTTCTGCATGGAAATCTAAAGCACGAGGGTTTACCAGATTCTCTATGGGGATCATGTATTCATCAGCTATCTTGGTATTCAAGTCCATTCCTCTAACAATTCCTGGGCGGCCTTTCCCATAAAAGAGGAACAACTCATTCTTCGGTCCTGCAGAAGAAAGATTACAAACACAAACAACTGAGGCTGTCTAATCTTCTTTACACTGCAGAATGCCACTGTTTAATTAACTGGCACAATTAGCGTTTTTTAAATTCAATACCAAAAATTAAACTCTAAAATATGCCAAATGTATCTTGATGCAAGAAGTCCAGCTAATTGCATTACTTTAATTAAAACAGAAATTACTTCTGTGAATGGGTTATATTTAGTTAATTATTCTTTTGTCTATAACTGTCTGTATAGCAAAAACATGACAGATCATTGGATAACTGGTAATAGTAAAATGGACATTTATTAAAACATCCAGCACATTTAATTTTACAATTCATTACAATCCATCTAACACATTCTGTAGATACTAACTGTAGCATTCATTATGTCTGACAATGCTAAAAACTTCAGAGTATTTAAAGCACCCTGCCTCAGAATTTGAATCTAAGGCTGTCAAAGGGAAACAAATAGAATCACACAATATCACAAACGTGCAGGAGAATATATTACAAATGTCTAAACAAGTGATTTATTTATTTTTTTAAGAAATGAAATAAAATGCCAGTTATAGCTTCACTTTTTTTTTTACATCTTAATTAGAATGTAAGAGGTTGATGTTGTCTGCCAGTAACTCTGATGTACAACACAGCCCTTATCAAAAATGAAACAAAACAAAACAAAACAAAAACAAAAACTCCAAACAAAAAACTATTTACCAGGTTAATAAGCTAAAATCAATTGTAGTTTTTTCTAGTGAATTGACTCCTTCAGACTTTCATGTGGAAATACACACTGTGCTCTTTAATTTCTAGAGCAATTGACTCAGTTTAGTTTATACAATTTGAAGAAAATACTTTTTTTTTTAAAAGATTTTATTTATTTATTTGACACACAGAGAGAGAAGTCACAAGTAGGCAGAGAGAGTGGGGGGAAGCAGGTTCCTTGCCGAGCAGAAAGCCCAGTGCGGGGCTCGATCCCAGGACCCTGAGATCATGACCCGAGCGAAAGGCAGAGGCTTTAACCCACTGAGCCACCCAGGCGCCCCATGAAGAAAATACTTTATATAAAAGGGAAAACATACTAAGTTTTAGTAAAAATGAGGATACAAATTACTCAATTATAATTGGGTAACAGTACATAAGTGAGATTCTTAGCAAAGCAAGATAATTTAACTATAAAAAATTTGGAGAAAAAAGAGGAAAAAGATGAGCAATTACTTATAAACTCAATAGCCTCAATACAAACAATACTGTCCATTTAAATATTTTCTTTCTCTCACTTTCTTTTAAAATTTATGTTACTGAATATTAAATGTATATAAGCTGATATTTATTATATTTTAGGATATTTTAAAAAAGCAAATTTCATGCATCTGGCAGAGATCTTAAAAATATTTCCAGAATACTGAAAGGTATGCATGTGCCCTAAACCAATTATCCACTCCTTATTTTCTTATTCCCCTTTCATCCCAAAGACATCCAATATCCTGATTATTTTATCATGTATTTTGTCAAGTTTTAGTACATATAGTACATGTATTTCCCAACAGTACTTTGTTTGATTTTGCATGTTTGAATTGCATGTGTGAATTCTTCTGTGAATTAATTTTATTCTTATTATACCTATAATATTACCCATGGTTGTTATAGTCATTGTTCACATATTTCCACTGTTATATTGTATTCCTTCATGTGACTATTTCAAACTTAATTAATTTAGTTATTTTTCTAATGCACAACTAATTATGTAGAAGAAGAAGCTCAATTTTATATTCTGCTTTTATTATCAAATCTTAGCATCAAAATTATATTCTATGTTGACCTATTACTTTAAACCTTACATTCATTCTTTCAGTATAGTCAGCATATGATAATTTGTCAAACTGTTCCCCATTGGTTTTATCTTTTCATTATTATAATAATACTGAGATAAGCATGTTTTTCTCCAACCTAGCATTTTACACATTTTCTTAGATGATCTCTAAGTATACATTTCTAGAAATGGAATTACTGATGAAGAATATTAACATCCTTCTTCCTCATTGCCCTCATAACCTTTCAGTGTCCACCTGCTTTCAAGAGTATTTTTTTTAAATAATATCACATATTATTTAAAAGTAGTGATTTATTTGAAAATTAACATTTATACCAACTTTATATGCATAAATATTTTTGTTTTTTAAAAACAGAAATCTTAAAGAAAATTAAAAATAGTATAAAAAATAAAAATAGGAATCTTAGGGGTGCCTGGGTGGCTCACATTGTTAAGCATGTGCCTTCAGCTCAGGTAATGACCTCAGCGTCCTGAGATCTAGTCCCTGTTGGCTCTCTGTTCAGTGGGGAGTCTGCTTCTTCCTCTCCCCTCTGCTCATGTTCTCTCTCTCTCTGTTTCTCAAATGAATAAATAAAAATCTTAAAAAAAAAAAGGAATCTTAAAAAAACAAAAATAAAAATAGGAATCCTATATACACTTCAGTATCTCATTTAAAAAAATAATATCTAATTGTCATTAAAGTCTTCAAAACATTATTTCCATTTTTTCAAATGATTTTATTTATTTCATTTGACATAGAGAGAGCAGGAGTAAAGGGAGAGGGAGAAGCAGACTCCCTGCTAAACAGGGAGCTCAATTTGGGGCTCAATCCCAGGACCCTGAGATCACACCTGAGTTGAAGACAGACACTTAACCAACTGAGTCACCCAGTTTCACCCCAAAACATTATTTTCAATGACAACATTGAAATTATTAAGAGGCATTAAGAGGCAACGATATAGTCAGCTGCTTACCTATTGTCAGATATTTAGATTGTTTCTGGGTTTTTATTATTACAAATACATTTACAATGAATTTGTTCAGTCAAAAGAAGGATAATTTCTTTAAGGATACTGTTAGTTTTATGTTTTTTTTAATATTTTATCAAATATCTTTCCAACAGTGATATCAATTTCCAATTCTATTAACAATGTATAAGAACACTAGTTTCACCATACTCAATCTGTTAATGATTTTTTTTCTTTTAAAGATTTTATTTATTTATTTGTCAGAGAGGAAGATCACACAAGCTGGGGGAGCAGCAGGCAGAAGGAGAAGCAGGCCTCCCACTGAACAAGGAGCCAGATGATGTGGGACGCATTCACAGGATCCTGGGACCATGACCTGAGCAGAAAGCAGATGCTTAATGGACTGAGCCACGCAGGCATCCAGCTAACAGTTCTTTTTAATTGACATTTTCATTGGTAATTGATAAATCTAGTATTTCATTGGTTTAATGTATATACGTGTGCTCTTTGTTTTTCATATTTTTAAAGAATTTATTTATTTATTTAGTGCAAATAGTGCAGGGTGGGTGCAGGGTGGGAATCTCAAGAAGACTTCCCACTGAGTGCAGAGAGCCATCCAGGACTTAATCTCACAACCCTGAGATCATGACCTGAGCCAAAACCAAGAGTCTGATGCATGACCTACTAAACCACCCAGATGCCTGTGTTTTAAATAAGAAAAAAAAATTTTCCCATTGTTTACTTAAGACACTTATTTTAGTTATTCAACACCTACTTTAAAGTTTCTTCTAGTGTGTTTTCTTGTATGCTAGACAACTGAAACTAAAAATTACGGTTCACAGATACTCATAGAGCAATGGGCCTGGTGTTAAGTACTTAAAATAAGATCTATTAACTCACGCTTATAATATAGAAATGAAGATGCCTTTTGTTACTTCTATTGGTTTTTATCTGGAGGAGAAATTGAATTTTTCCACATTAGTGTTCTTCCTTTGAGTTTTATCAAGCACAAGGAAGAGGGTGTTGTTTTGTTCTGTTTACCAGTAGGGAACTATCAGTTGTGGTATATTTCTAGAGCTAATAGTCATGGTGCAAGTTGTGGAAATTCCTGGGTATCAGTTAAAATGGTGTGTTTTTGAAGTGACTATTGGCATTTGTGGTTTCCTGATGCCCTGGCTTCTGAATGTGGCAGGGCTTCAGTTTTTTTTTTAATATACAGAGCACTGCTGCATTCCTTGAGGATACTAAAAAATGTATCTTTTTATGTCTGCACATGTACATATTTACCCACAAACACATATACGTAGTTATAATTTCTAAAATTGGCACAAAAATTAATAATTTTAAAAATTTGCTCATAAATATAATACGGATGGTGATGTCCCTGTTTTGAGTTCCTGTATCTGAAAAAATTGTACGATTCTAATTCTTAGGGAGCATGTACATTTTTAGTACCAGGAAATCAGGCCTCTTTGGCCAAGTTTGTTTTCTAGCCTAGATAAGGCCTTTTGCAGTTGGTTCTTTTTTTTATTATTATTTTTTTATTGTTTATAAACATATATTTTTATCCCCAGGGGTACAGGTCTGTGAATGGCCAGGTTTACACACTTCACAGCACTCACCAAAGCACATACCCTCCCCAATATCCATAACCCTACTCCCTTTCTCCCAACCCCCCTCCCCCCAGCAACCCTCAGTTTGTTTCGTGAGATTAAGAGTCACTTATGGTTTGTCTCCCTCCCTATCCCATCTTGTTTCATGGATTCTTCTAGGGCTTCAGTTTTAGGCCAGGGTAGTTCAATGGTGGTTTTGAGGGATGTTCTGAGGATTGAGGGCTGCTTCAGGATTTTCACTGATTGCGTAAGCACCTATTTATTTGCATTTGATCTTTTCCTGCTTAAAATAACTAGAATTGTCTCTGCTAATGTAAATGTATCATGATCAATACACTACATTAAGGGTGATTGAAACTTAGGCAACTGTGATCCTATTTTCCTCCAAACGTATGTATGTATGTATGCATACATGCAAATATGTATGTATGTGTAGATGGCATTTTTTATGGAATGCCATCACTTTTCAAGTGGTTGCCATAGCAGTTTAAAGGCTGGACAGACACACACACACACACACACACAAAACTTCACTCACCTTGAGGCTTCTCTCATTTATCCAGAGGATCTCTTGATCATGAGACCCAGCATTTAATACAAAGTTAGAATTAAAAACAAAATACTAATATATATATATATATATATATATATATATATATATATATAATCAAAGTGGAGCGTCCTGGATTATTGATTTAAAAATATTTGTGCTACCATTTAGACTTAAAATTTTAACAAAATAGTGATCTAATGTCATAGTCCTCAGTAAGCACATGACAAGAAAGTCGAAGAGATGGCAAGACAGTGACCAGAGAGGGAACACTAGCAGAAATAAAAAGCCATTGCTATAACAAAATGGAGACACAATGGGCACTGTAAAAAGCAGTCATCATAACTTCAAAAATTATGGTACTGAGAGACATTTAAAGGACAACAGTCTCCACATGGACATCATTTCCATAAGGATCAGTCTACTATATGTGATTATGAAGACTCAAGTAAAGACCTAAACTTAACTAATTTGGGGGCAACAATCTAAGTTTATAAAGTCATGTATAAATTATTTATTATTTAAATAAGAAGCAATTAAATTATTCAGCATGTTTCAAAAATAAAACAAAGGTATGTTTGTTAGAAAGCTTTTCAATAAAATTGTTAAAGAGATTGATATTTAATTAGTTTAGCTCCAGTTACCTGGAAAATTAAATAATGAAATGAATTTCACTCCCCAGTGATGCTGGATAAGATGAAACGTTATTTTATGTGGATTTCTGTTGGACTAAACAACACACCTATTACTAGGAGCAACTTCTTAATTCATGTAACAGAAAATATGGTCAACCAAATACTCAGGATCATTAGATCAAAAACTTTCTTTAAGGAATTAGGGAAAGGATCTTCCTAAAAATATACCCTAAAATATGTTTCCCAGGGATCCATAAATTTAATGATTCTATAGCCTGATTCAGTTTCTCATTCGCATTATCACAAAACAAAACAAACAAAAAACCCCTGAATACTGAGAAAAATAGCTGCTACATTTTGCAGGCAAATTTCACCTGTTGAAGTCTTACAATATTGCTGATGTTGATGTTGCTAATTAATAAACAAAAAATCTATTCTGAAGCAGAGGCTGCTGGCAAAATGTTTGATTTTAACAACATACTTTTGCACGACCTGCCATCACTTCCCAAGTTGAAGCCGGTCCTGCAGCGACAGGTCCGTGTTTTGTAACTGCTGCTGAGCAGACAGATGTGTGAGCATCCCCCGGGCATTCCATATGGATCCACTTCACATGCATGGCTTCTGACTACGAGAAATAAAAAACAGCACACTTGAAAATTTCCAAAGACAAGATAATTATGAACATCAGCAGTATGTTGAAACGTTTGCAGTGCAAGGAGAGGGAATCCTACCACAAATCTTTATACCCAGCTATTTATTACCATAATCAATTGGAAAAAGAGTTTTGACCTCACAGAAGTAGAGGTGGGAATTTGCCAAAGTCCTCCTAAAAATACGGTTAAGAAAACAATTCTGTTTTTATATGAATTTAAACTGTTTACATGTAAGTAAAATATGTTATATGATTTTTTAGATGCATGCTTGTTCTTTTTCAAACTACATATTTCTGCATTGCAGAGAAAAAATAAAAATAAAAATTCATGTTTCTTACAAATATAAAAAGATAACTGTAAAAATATGCCAGGTTAGGTCATTAAGCAGAGAAAGTATTTCTTTTGAAATAATCCATTATATGGGCACTTAACCTAGAGGATACAGGATTCAGTAACTATCTTTATTGAGAAGTCCTGAGACTTTTTTTTTTTTTAAAGTTTTGAGTCCATTGCCATTTTGAGAACTCTACGACAGAGTAAATGTGTGTGAGTGCACACATAAATTTCAAAAGGAGTATGCTAGTTTACATGTGGAGATTAAGACATAGAAGGACATTTCATGAGTGTAGAAGTTAGAGAAGGAAAAAAGAAAAGGAAAAGTACTGTGTGAAGAGAATGAGAAAAAGATGAATTAAAGAAAAAAAAGCTGTTTGGAATAGTATCAGTAATATTTTATATACTTTTATAACATTTCTTTTATGATCAACACTTGAAATTGTGACAAATAACATGGCAATTTTCTTTTAATTTAATAAACAGTTATGCTTTTAAAAATTGTGACATGTTTGTTTTGTATTCCTGATTTTCTAAATGAAAAGCTCTTTAACTCACACTCTTGTCCCCCATAGCCTTTTGTCAACACAGTAGCCATACTGATTCCTTTAAACAGTCAGTCATATCATGAGATTTCTCTGCTTAATGCTTCCTGAAGACTCCTCATCTCAATAAAAGTGTAAAGAGAAGGTTCTAGAATTATCTCTAGGGCCCTACTTATTACAGTCCTCCTTTGTTTCTCCAGCCTCATTCTTCTACCTGTTTTTCCCTTTTTCATTCTGCTTTAGACACACAGGTCTCCTTGCTGTTCCTTGGAAAATCTAAGCATGTTCTTCTGCATGGGTTTTCTGTTTGCTGATCTCTTTACCTGCCATGGCTGTGCCTTACTTCTTCAATTATTTCAAGTCTTCATTTAATTTCATTATTTCAGTGGGTCTTTCTCTGACCATTCAATATGAAATTGCAAACCACCCTCATCCCTGAGACTTCCTCTATGCTTTATTTTTCTCTATAGCACTCCTAATCTTCTAAAATAATAATAATTTACTTGATCATTTTAAAATTATGTTTTCTCGGCTGGGATGCAAATCCCATATAAGCAAGAATTTTTTGGCTGTTTTATTCACTGCTGTGTCTATACAATAATGTCTACACAATAGTTTCTGATACACAGTAAATGGTCAATGAATAACTGACAAATAAATAAATCTTAACACCAAACTCTAATAAGGTTACTTACAGAACTCCAAATTTAAAAGTACTGTAAACAGATTTGTGAAAATACATTGTCTCAACTAAATCTATGTTAATATTTCAATAATTCTAAAGTAGTTTCAATTTGAAGCACAAAAAAAGGATGAAAATTTGGGGTTGGTTATTCTTGTATGTCACATTATTCTATATATAATTGAACATAAATTGTATTGATGAACAAGGACCACTAACTTACTATGCAAAAATAACTAATTTGTGTCTTTAAGAAATAATTAGAAACATTATAACCTCTCATTAAAAGTTATTTTTTAAATTAATTTGTATCAAAGAATAACTAGGGTAAGTTAAGAGATCAAAATGACTGCAATAAAACTGGGTAGATTATGTAAGAGTCACCTGATTTGAAATGTCTTCCAAAATGATATCAAAAACAAACAAACAAACAAAAAAAACCTTAGCATCTTAACATCTGTCTACACACATTATGATTGAAAGCTCTTTCCTGAATCTAAATCTAGCCATCATTTCAATTCTGTGGTTGTAGAAACAATTCACTAGGAACTGAACAATTTGTCATTTAGACTTGTGCAGGGAGTGCTATTCCATTTTATCAAGCAGACATGTACACTTTTGCTATCAAAAGAATTTATGACTCACCCACCTTAATTCCATACAAAGTACAAGGACCATAGCCCAGTCAGCCCACCATTTTAAAGGCAATGAAGAAGTCTTGTGTCTTACCTGTTGGTTGAGTTCTTTTTTGATAAATTCGGATTCCTCGAGCATTTTCCATTTTAATTAATGAATGAATATCTGTGCCATTAAATCGGTTTATCCTTATGATATTGGAGTTATCAGAATTGGTTGCATATAAATAGTCTTCAAACACAGTTATTCCATAAAGATGTCTGACCTATATGGAGGGGCAAAAATAACTATGATTTTTAATTATGCTGCTTTCAACTTGAAAGAAAAACTGATTGCTGTTTACTACTGTGGGAAAATTCCCATAGTAGGAGAGTCACACACATATCATCATTTATTTTCTTTCAAAGAATTAAACATTTCACTAATTTAAATTTTTTCTCTGAAAAGAAAACATTATGCAGTAGTAGATAAAGCAGTTCCAAATGTGTGGAGAATTTTATTCATGATTCATTAAGAAAACATGTTTAGTAGCTACTTTTCAAAGGCAAGTGAGAACAAAACTTCCAAGCATACTCCATAAGATGCTTATGGCAGTGTTATATAAAATTTGAGTTTTTTTTTTTATGGACTGCTTGTTCATATAGTCAGGAGATACAAAATCTAAAGTATAGCTCTGGCTATGTAAAGACTGATGAGAAAACACCTTTAAAATTTATAAGTTCAAAATCATATATATATATATGATATATATATTATTTATATATATATATAAAATATCGCACTTTTTTTTAAAACATTTTATTTATTTATTTATTTGACAGAGAGCGATCACAAGTAGGCAGAGAGGCAGGCAGAGAGAGAGACGGAAGCAGGATCTCCATGGAGCAGAGAGCCCAATGCGGGGCTCAATCCCAGGACCCTAGGATCATGACCTGAGCCGAAGGCAGAGGCTTTAACTCACTGAGCCACCCAGGCGCTCCTTAAATCCCACTTTTTTAAGCCACTAGTTACATTTAGATGAATACTTGTCCCAGATTGGCAAACAATAAATAATGAAACTATGTATTTGGAATATTTTTTTTTTAAAAAGACAGCACTTTACTCAGAAATCACATGTTTCTAAAGCCTATTCATACTGAAAATGTAACTAATGGCACTTGAACAATATAACTCTCCTAGGCAGAGGTCCAGGGAATTGAGTGGAGGGATGGACATCTTGCAGTCATGGCAAGTTTTGAGTAAAGCAGAGGAAGAATGAGTTGGCTCATTTTCTCATACATGCTAAGTACAATGCTTCTTCCTCCTATTATAGTTAATTTAAAATGGTTCTGTGTCAGGGTGGGGTGGGGTTATAATTTGATTTGCTGTAGAGATTCTGTTGGAAAAATCTTTCACAATTCTTTGGCATTATATGGTACTTTTAGTATAGATTTGTAGTTAAGAGAATTTGAAACAGTATGTACGGTTTGATTGTAGGAATTTATTTTTTTTAATATTTTATTTATTTATTTGAGAGAGAGACTGAGAGAGAGAGCAAGGTGGGGGGAGGAGCAGAGGAGGAAGGTGAAGCAGAATCCCACTAACCAAGGATCCAGACTGGGGGCTCATCCCAGGACCTTGATCATGACTTAAGCCAAAAGCAGACACTTAACCAATTGAGAAATATAAGATAGGAATTAATGAGGAGCCCAAAATAAAACCCAAATAATGTTTTCCAGCGTAAGGGTCATTCCCCAGTGTGTGTGTGTATGTGTGTGTGTGTGTGCGTGCGCGCGTGTGTGTGTGTGCACATGCGTGCATGTGAGTGGGAGTGTAAGTGTGTGTGCATGCACAGGTGCATGTGCCAGAGACAAGGGGTGGGGTGTCATGTGTTCATTTACTAATATCATTTGCACACAAGCTGACATCATATTCCCTAGATAAATCCAAACCCAAATTTGACTTGAGCAAAACTGTTTCCTTATAAAAATTGCAAGTAAACTCAATTTTTCCACCACAATTAATCTCATGCCTGTTTTGCCCAAAGTTTGGAGCCAATCATCTGGGAGTGTGGTTGTGGCATACCTACATTGCTCTTTACATAATCGCCAATCCACACCCAAGAGGGAAAAGCACAGCCACAGAGGGGACATTGGGAAGGGAAGAAAAGATATTCACACAGTAACGATGAAATTGTACTCACTGTCCCTGTTCCTTCCTTCAGAAGAGACTGTTTTCCATAAAGTAAGTACACTGTTGCCTGCTCTGCTACTCCTGACACAGGCGGGAGGAGCTTAGAGTTGTGGCTAGACCATTCTGCCTACAGCCCAGATATTTAGAAAAAAATGTATCTGTGTTGGATGACTTAGTGGCCCAGTAAGCATATGTTTAGGGAATTAGAAAAAAAAAAAAAAAGAAGAGAAAAGAAACGAAAAAAATGAACAATTGAAAACCAGACATTAGAAAACTTTTTAAAAGTAATCAGGAGAGAGAGCCAATTATCATATGGTTTCACTTATTTGTGGAGCGTAACAAATAGCATGGAGGACAAGGGGTGTTAGAGAGGAGAAGGGAGTTGGGGTAAATTGGAAGGGGAGGTGAGCCACGAGAGACTATGGACTCTGAAAAACAATCTGAGGGGTTTGAAGCGGCGGGGGGGTGGGAGGTTGGGGTACCAGGTGGTGGGTATTATAGAGGGCACGGCTTGCATGGAGCACTGGGTGTGGTGAAAAAATAATGAATACTGTTTTTCTAAAAATAAATAAATTGAAAAAAAAAGTAATCAGGAGGAAAATTATTTGAATTTTTTATCCTTGATTCAAAGTTTAGAGTTTTAATTACATATAGGTAAAAAGACGACCTATCATAATCATTTTAGAGATTAGATCCTCTAAAAGTCATAACTAAGGCTTTTCAAAGAAATTAAGCTTTTTAGGCAAAAGAATGAAAGATATAACTGGCCTCATCTCTAATATTGCACACCTTTTTTTTCTTTCTTTCTTTTTTTATTTTTATTTATTTATTTATTTTATTCCCAGCTTGGTGCATTTGTTTGTCTGTCAAAGAAGGAAAAAGAATTTTTGTTAAAACTGATTAGAAAGGGAAGGTAACTTTAAGGGATCATTACAGAATACTTTTATCTTGGATTGCAAAAGAAAGAAAAGGGATTCACATATTTCGTCTCCATAGAATAAGAATCTCACAAGAAATTAGTGCAATCACTGAGGCAAAATTGAATTTGATAAAGTACATTAGCAAATAAGCTTATTTCTACTTAGAGATCTCCTTTAAGTGTCTACTGAGTGTTATCTGCAAAACCTTGTAATTCAGTAAGGCAAAAACTATACAGATGGGAAAGATCTTGACCTCTGTGACTTTCACAGAATTCTCATTCTAAGAAGCACTTGAATACATCAAAAGGCAAAATTTAGTTCAACCTTTGAAAATAATAAAACTATTTTTGTGAGCAGTCATTTGCTTTTGTTAGCACAGTATCTCCAAGGCCACATGGGATAGATGATAGTATAGCTCCTTATAAATAAACTATTTAAATTAGATGTTAGTAAGTTTTACTTTTAATAGGTCAAAACATCTGTCTTATCCTAATTCTTTTCTTACAAGTGTGGCACTTTTCCTTTTGCTTATTGTTTTTATTTTATTTTTGTTGCCTTTTGTTTTGTGTGCTTTGCTTTTAATAGAGCAAAGGAGGAAGTCAGAGGCATTATGGAATGCACTGTGAAAAGAACATTCTCCCATATAGGAAATACATCACAATCTTTATGACCCTTTGCAGCTTGACTTCATAAGAAATTTTCAACATTCCAATTCAAATTTTAGGTCTTCTTGCTAGTATGACACCATTCATTTTATCACCTTAGCTGCATTTTCTAACAAAATTGTACTTACTTGTGTGCCTTGAATGATAGTATGTCTGTTTTTTCCTTGATAGTCCACCACTTCCACATAGTCCAAGTAAAGATCTACCCAGTAAACCAATTTGTTGACTAGGTCTAGTGCCAGTGCAGCTGGCTGCTCTGTCTTTGAATCAATTATCCTTGTTCTGTTCAGCCCATCCATGTCACATCGCTCCACTTTGGCCACATTCCCGTAGTCAGTAAAGAAAAGTTTTCTGTTGAAAGAAAACTAAATGTTAAAGTGTGTGGGGGGGAGCATATTCAATACAACCATCTGTAAAAAACAGAACTTTTCCTTCTAATTTATTTCAGTGGTTACATCTGTTAGCTTCCCATAACCATTTCCATATAATATCACTCATAAACAGAGAAATCTGCTAATGAATATTGCAGGGCATAAGGGAGCAGGTTAACCAACAACTGTAAAATTTCCCCAAAATGGATGATTATGGTGGGTTTATTATTGTATTAGGGGAAATGTTTCTTTAAGCCTCATAGAGCTGATACACAGACACCACAGGGATGCACGCAGCCCATTTGGTATAAGCTTCGGAAGTGAGCCAAGTCACCAGCCCAGGGCACGTGAGCTATCAGGCTTTATCTTCAACCTGCTTTTCAAATTGCCTAGTAATGTCTGTCTCTTATAAAATCCATTATGTGGAGCTCAATGATGCTATGAGTGGTAGAGAATAGCAAACCTGGAATGGAATTAAGCAGATGGAAAAGCAAATGTGGTGTTTGTAGCAAAGGAAATAAAACATAAATAATCCCCCCAAAACCAATCCCAAATTCTCCCAAATATTCCCAAACCACAAAATTTCATAAAGCAAATGCAGGCCATCACTCCTCATTTTCTCTTTATTTGAAAGAACAAACTAAAAAGCAATGTTGACCTCCAAGACAAAAAATAATCCTTCCGTGAAACACTAATAGTGTCTATCAAAGGTTTAAATACCTCCAACACCTCAGTGTCTAATGTTTGATTAGTATTCACTATGTTTAGTAAACACAAATCAATTTCAGTTAACCTGACAATATTTTAACAAGATTACCTACTCAGGAGACTAAATTACCTTTGTAAATAGAAGACTATCTTACCTTGACTTAAATACAATCTCAAGAATAATCTGATTTACAGTGACTGAGAAATATTAAGATTACCTAGAGTATAGAATATTTGATTTTACAAACTTGGTGAATTAGTTTTTAGTTACTTTTCTCAACATCCTTGCATTATCTAACAATATGGGGTATATTTCAAGCTAAAAAGTATTATTTAAACTGTAATTTAGCTCTTTCTCCTGCGGGAGGTTTTGACTAATTTTTAAACATTAATGCCTACTGTTCTGTAACAGTATAAGCCAGATTTTATTCTGAGAAGATATTTTCCTAAATAGTCTTGAAAGACCGATTTATCACAGTGAGTTAAAAATGATCTCCAAGTAACATTCTATTCAGGTGAAGAACTTATCTATTTTAGTAAAGAATAAATAAAAGGGCATAAGGTGCCACATTTTATTGTTGTGCTTGACAAACTTTCGCCCCTATGTACTCACTTGCACTTGCTCTCTCTCTTTTCCTGCTTTCATCTTATATCCTCTTTCATCATTTCAAATCAATTTGCACATAGATATCCCAAGTTAAATTATTCCAAGGAGTACCTAGTTTTCCTATTTCTTACTGTAGAACACTACACACTATTCCTGCTATATGAAGCTCTCTTTTTCATTCTATAAAAAATGTATCTCCTTTTCTGACTGGCCCATTTCACAGAGCTATAGACATGCTGATGCTGGAAATAAAGAGTTGGAGGCTCTGGCACACTATGGATAATGTGATATATATAGACTAGGCATAGTGATATAAAGCAGGTGATTGTGCCAAGAACATGATGTTTAAGAGGAAAGATGAGTCTGGAGTTGGGGACTTCCCGGAAGTCATTTTGAGATGACTTAATTACATGTAATCCCAAAAGGGAAAAAAGAGAAGTGTGCCAAGTCCAGAACCATGGAGAATGAAACCAAATAAAAATCAGAGGCTGTGGTCAGAGAGATAATACAGACTTTCTAGAAGTCTAAGGGAGAGAAGTTCCAGAATAAAAGACCAGAGTGGTTGGCTGGGTCAATCACTTCACAAAAATAATACAGATTAAGAATATGTTGAATTCGGCATTTGTTAAAATACCAGTAATTTTGAGAACTTGCTTTGAGAAGTTTAGTTATGGAGGAAGAGTGAACCAGCTGATGATGAAAGCGGTCGGGGAAAATGTGATTTATTTTTCTAAGATTTTCAGTGATATTGATCTATTGCAGGAATGATGAAAGTGATTCTCATATTATTCCAGGTCATAATAAAACTGGTTGAGGTAATGCTCTGAGTAAGATTCAGTCAAAATATAGGAGGAAAAATATAAATATACGACTTATCAAAGTATCCCTGTTTTAATGAAGAGGAAAATCAAAAGAATAGGAGGACTTTGGGTATGTGAAGAAGAAATAGTAAAGACCTAGAACTATAAAGAATGTATTATCTTTGTAACCCCAACACACAGTAAAACAAACAAACAAACAAACTAGTGCCCAGTAGAGACATCAAAGATGCTCCTTATACCAAATTGGTCCTTCTCAAACTTCAGAACACTGACTATGATGAGTTCTGTTCACTTATAATTGAAATGCAAGAAATGGAAGTGTTCACCAGGATAATAGCACTGATATCATAAAACTGTAAGCAGCAAGTACCCATAGTCACATGGTTATATGCATTTTTTGAATTTACTTGTTTTAGTAATTTTTACTCTTAGTTTAAAATCTCCTACTACCATTACAGAGAAAAGCTTCAATTTTAGGGCATTCTTTAATTGAGGTACAGTTGTATTGCGATTGAAAACAAAAGTTAAGGTTTCTATCTGAAATCTAACTAAATTTCATCTGAGATACGGGTTGAAAAATCACTCTTTTCTTTCCTATAAAATATTTGTCCAAATCTTAGAAAAAGTAAATAGTACTTTGTGAACCCCACTATGTCACTGATCCGAACCTCTAAGACAAAAGGGGCAGATTATTTTTATTTTACAGAGGAAATAAGCTCAAAGTCCACGTGATCAGCCATTACCAGAGCCATAGCTTGAATGTTTGTCATACCTTTGTTTTTAACTCATTATTTTAAAATAATTTCAAATTTACAGAAAAGTTATAAGAATAGTTGTGTGAATATCTCCGTCATTCACTCAAATTCATGGGTTGTTCATCTTTTGTCCCTCTGGCTATTTCTAGTCCTGCTAGTACTCACGACAGGAAATTGCAAACATTATGACCTGCTACATCTAAACACTCCAGCCTGCATTTTCTTAAGAGCAAGGACCTTCTCTTGCATAACCATGGTACACCTATCAAAATCAATAATTTTAACACTGAAAAAAAATGTTAACACTGATACAATATATAGCTTTTATTCAAATTATGCTCACTGACTAATAATGTTCTCTGTCGTCAAATTTCTCTTTTATTTTTTCTGATGTAGGGTCTAATCCAGGATCATATGTTGCATTTAATCGTTCTTTTTTTCTCTAGGCTCTTCTAATTCTGAATAGCTTTTCAGCCTTCCTTTGTTGTTCACAATGTGATTATTTCTGAAGGGTTAATGAGTTGTTTTAAAGAATATCTTCATGATGAATTTGCTTGAGTTTTCTCATAATTTTATTATGTTATACCATTTGAACTGAAATGCCATAGTTCTGTACTTTCTAGTAACTGCTTCTGATCTTGGAAACTCTGGGTTAATCTATGCTCTACTCCAGAAAGTCCATAAAAAATGGAATTTTCCATAAAAAATTGTGGTAGTTTGGAGTCTCATTTACTTCATTTTATTCAGTATTTTTTGAACACTTAACTCTATTAATTTCTAGGTTCTCAGTTACCCTTTCACCATCTTCTCCTACCAGAAAACGAGTTGCTGATGCAGCTTCAAGTACAGCAGAGCCCCCAGTATAGTGCCATGATGAAGTTATGATGGATAAAAGGGACCATTCCAAAATTTGTCTTATACCTCATTCCCTCACGATTACAATAATGGCATTTTTTCTCTCTCTGTTCATTCCTGTGATATCATTTTTTTTTTTATCCTATAGCATGGAAAAAAAAATTAAATTGCGATTGCTCTTCTCTTGTCTGTCACTTATTTTTTGAATGGCATTCTACCTCATTCCCACTAACACAAAAATTTAAATTAAAATAAAATAATACTGCAACTACTGACTGTATTTCTATGACATATTTAACTATTAGTTCATAAAGGACAGCAATGTTTCTATCAAATTGCCCTTTATTCATCCAGTTCATTGTTCTTCTGATTCAGCATCTGTAGTAGGTAGGAGTTATTCATGTTGGCTTCCTTATCTCATCAGATATGGGAGACTGATTTTATCTAACATCTTTGTTGGTTATATGAGTAGCCCTGTTTTACTATAGATATATAAGTTTTACTATAGATATATAAGTTTTATACAGTTGGAGATAGTAAGAAACTTTGAGTGTTGTTGGTAAACTTGCCTGACATAAATCAAAAGTGGCAAAGGGAACCCTCACAGACAGTGATAGAGCACTGTGCTTACAGAGTTATGGCTCCAATCATCCTTACACTTGAAGGCAAAGCAATTGTTATAGGTACTGACATTTTAAACATATATTTTATTTTCTTTAGCTGATAAAAATAAGACTTGTTTTTGCCAGTGATATACATTTTAAATGATGCTTCTGCAGTTTTGTACTTTGTCCAAATGGACAAAGGGGAATTTAAACACATCAGAGTCCTCTCCATCTCTTTTTAACTACATAGTCAACCTTGGTTTTGTGTCATAGTCTTACTCCTAATATTTTGGTAATAGCTTCATGATGGAATTCAGAAATTTTCAGAGTTCTTACAATGAAATTACCTACTATTCATTTTAACTGCTGAAAAATGAGATTACATAGCAAGTTTTAGTTTAGGGAGTTGATGAGATGGGAGCAAATAAAAACATGTTACCAGATTAAAACAAACAAACAAACAAACAAAAACATTGTTCTCATTAAGTCCTAGGAAACCATCCATGTATATTAATCACATGTTAAAGTAGGTAACTGCATTTCTTCATATTTTAGCAAAATAACATGTATTTTCCTTGACAAGGATTACATTCAGAACTTTGTTTTTCAGTCATATTTTTAAAATAATTGTTACTCAAATAATATCAATAGTAATACAACTTTTTCTTCCATTGTGTATACAAAAAATTGAACAAGAAAGCAATTTTCCACATTATATAGAGTAATTAAAGTACATTCAGAACTAAAGTAGAAATATTAAATATTTAGCATTGCAATTCTAAAGTGCAATCGTAAATCTGAAAGAGTAATGAGTCTTTGGAGTAAGAGCTTTAAATTCAAATTCTATTAGCTCCTGCTACTTAAGGGATGTGGATGATAAACAAACTATTTTCTCTGCCTAGCCAAGACTGTTCAAGACAGTTATTTATTGATTTTTACTTGTTAAGGTTTTTGCTTTCATTGTTTGAAAAATCTCTCTCAAACTTGGTTTTTAGTTCATACATAAACACACAGAAATTAAACTTGACATATAGACTCTGGCTCTCTGCTGGCTAATCTATATTCTGGAAACATTCCCACTAATGATTCCCCCAGAAGTATACATATATTAGACATGTCACTCAATGTGGCTGACCCATTTAACATCCTTATTTACCTCAACCTGCTCCACCCAGATAATGTTCCAGAGAGGGGCAGCTTTAGGTACCAATAGCATCCCTCTCCTTCCTGTTGACAGATAATTAGATCAATGAGGAGCATGCCATAGAAATGAAAACAAATTGTAGGTTTAGCTGAGTCACCAAGATCCTTTCTCTAAATATGTAAACCCAGAAATGTGAAGGCCACCTAGTGGCAGTTGTGCTAACATGGGTAAGAGGAACAGCTGGGGTGAGGATGGGGACAGGGGCAGTGAGAGAGGAGGAATACTGGAACGTGTACATAGAAGTGGGTGAGCCATGAGACAGAAAATCGGAATGAAATGAGCCCTGTAATCCTTGAGTGAGGAATTGGGCCCCACAGAGTCCATATTTATTTCTTATCTTTAGTTGCATGAACATGTATGATTTTCCATATTATCTCAGGAAATCTCTGAATATTTGAGTTGGCTTTGGTGGGTTTCTATACTTAGAAGTTAAGTGCCATAAGAAACCACTACATTGTTTAATGTTCTATTTTAAGATTTAGATCATTCTTGTCCTGAAGATATTGGACAATCAAATATCATACCACTTTTTATTTAGAGTTAACATTAACTCTAAATAAAACAATAAATGGGAGAAGATATTTGTAAATGACATATCTAATAAGGGGTGAATATCCAAATATACAGAAAGACCTAATACACTCAGCACCAAAAAGAAATAGTCTGATCAAGATATGGACAAAGCAGTTGGCTAGATATTTTTCCAAAGAAGACATCTAGATGGCCAACAGACACAAGATGCTCAAAATCACTAATCATCAGGGAAATGCAAATCAAAACCACAATGAAATATCACTTCGCACCAATTAGAAAGGTTAGTGAAAATGACAAGAAATAACAAGTGTTGGAAAGACTGTGGAGAAAAGGGAACTCATGTTGGTGGGAACATAAATTGGTGCAACCACTGTGGAAACCAGTGTGGAGTTTCCTCAAAAAATTAAAAATGAAAATGCCATATGATCCAGTAATTCCACTATTGGGTATTATCCACAGAGAATGAAAACACTAATTTGAAAAGGTATATGCACCCCTATGTTTATTGCAGTATTATTTAAAATAGTCAAGATATGAAAGCAACAGAAGTGTCCATCAACAGATGAATGAATAAAGATTATATATTATAATTTATAATATTACCTGGCCATAAAAAAAGAATGAGATCTTGCCACTTCTGACAATAGGGGTAGACCTAGAGGGTATTATGGTAGGTGAAAGAAGTCAGAGAAAGACAAATACCATATGGTTTCACTCATATGTGGAATCTAATACAAAAACAAATGAACAAACAAAAACAGATTCTCTAATACAGAGACAAATTTATGGCTTCAGGAGGGGAGGTAGATGGGAGGGTGGGTAATATAGATAAAGGGGATTAAGAGGTACAGACTTCCTCCTAGAAAATAATTATATCATGGAGATGCAGCAGAAGGAATATAATCAATATTATAATATATGGTAATAGATGATGACTATATTTATAATCTTGGTGAGCATTCAGTAATGTACAGGATTGGTAAATCATTATGTTACACACTTGAAACTAATATAACATTGTATATTAATTATAAATAAATAAATAAATAAAGCAATCATTTTATGACTTTTATATTTAATTCTCAAAAAACTCCCATCTTGACACTGGGTCACGTTAAAAAAAAAAATCAATCTTGCATAAATAGAAAATATCTGCAGCCTTTCTTGCAACCTCCCATGAGACGACAAAGAAGGATACTATTAATGAACAGCATTTAAAAAAAAAATCATCCTTCCATGGTGCCTGGGTGGCTTGGTCAGTTAAGCATCTGCCTGCGGCTGAGTCCATGACAAGTCTCCTGGAATTGAGCCCCATGTCAAGTTCCCTGCTCAGTGGAGGGCCTGCTTCTCCCTCTCCTCTGCCTCCTGCTCTGCTTACTTGTGCTCTCTATCTCTCTGTCAAATAAATAAATAAAATCTTTTTAAAAAATCACCTTTCATTTCTTAAAAAACTGAATATATTACTCAAGCCATAGATTTCCAAAAGTTCTTCCCTAATGCCAGCTGGCTAAACTCTCTCACAAACTCAAATACAGCCAATGTCAAATACAGCCACCTGACCCCAACACTGCCTTGAACTTGTCTTTTTTTATGATTTTAACCAAATAATAAAAAATAAGAAACCTTAGTATCTTGGGCTTTTCTTCCATTTGTTTTCCATTTTCCATATTCTGAGAGACAAGATTCAACTCAGCAATTAATAAACCTACCATTGGAAAGGGGGAGTGGTTAAAAAAAGGTAGAGAGGGGGCCCTGGGGGGCTCAATTAGTTAGGCATCTGACTCTAGATTTCAGTTCAGGTCATGATCCTGAGATCAAGCCCAGCTTTCCACTCTGCACTGGGCTTGGAGCCTGCTTAAGATTCTTTCTCTTCTTTTTCTTCTGCCCAACCCCACCCCACTGGCATGCACATAATCTCTCTCTCTTGGGGTGTGGAGGGGGAGAAAAGAGAAAAATAGATCTGCACATTATTTTTTATTATTATTTTTCTCTTTGTCACATAGGTATTTCATCACTGCTTAACACACAT
This sequence comes from Neogale vison, assembly GCF_020171115.1. NCBI lineage: Eukaryota > Metazoa > Chordata > Mammalia > Carnivora > Mustelidae > Neogale > Neogale vison. The sequence goes on along the minus strand of NC_058093.1, from coordinate 90,131,012 downwards.
CGGGACACAGTGGGGGAAAAAAAAAACAAAAACTTCATCATCTCTCTGGGTTGTCAGTGCCTGAGGGTAGAGTATTGGCCCTATCAGGAAGAAAAAGGATGGTCCAAATTGACCTGCTTACTTGCATCACTTCCTCTATTCTCCAGGAAAAGAACCATGTGGTTTATGTTCATTCACTCATTCTTTCTACCCATGGCTCAACTGGACCTGCCACATCTAACTGCCTGGAAGATAATGACACATTTGGCTTCACATTTTCACCAACCAGCAGTCATTATTTTCAGACCATAATTGGAATTCTTAGAAACCCTTCTTTATCTAAGACAAACCTCATCTCTTCCTACCAAACCCCTTCTGATCTGCCCTCTGAAACTCTACTCCATGATCATAAATGCCCTAATATTCTAAGACTATACCCTTCATGTACTTTCCAATGTTTTACCTTTACTGACTGAAACTTAGCACCTCCTGAGGTCATATTTCCCAGCAGTCATTGAAAATGTGGGCTCCTGGGGCACACGGGTGGCTCAGTCAGTTAAGTGTCTGCCCTGGGCTCAGGTCAATATTCCAGGGCCCCTCTCCTCCCTGCTCATGCACTCTCTCACTCTCTATTATATTTATTTACAATAGATACTCTCTCACTACTATTATATTTATTTATTAAATAAATCAATCATAACTATAAAAAAGGAGTTTAATTTAGAAGAAAGAAAGGAAGGAAGGACGGAGGGAGGAAGGAAAGAAAGAAAAGAAAAGAAAGGAAGGAAGGAGAGAGGGAGGGAGGAAAGAAAGAAAGAAAGGAAGGAAGAAAGGAAGAAAGAAAAGGAAATGTGGGCTCCTAACAAGAACCTCAGGGGTAGATACAAAATCAGTGCCCTGACCCATTATTAATTCTAGATTATTATTTTCCTCTTATTTTGTAACACCTCCTGCTTTATTGAGAGTCTCATAAATCACATCCATCCTCAAAGAATCATCTGTCAACCTTCTGATTTTTTTAAATCTAATTATCTTTATTTAAGAGTCAGTGCCCAGGTTTCTCTCTGACCACAACCAAACTAGGGAAGTATCTACAGGATTAATGGATCCTACAACTTTCCCCTTGCTTTCTTGACCTCCTCTCTGCATCTGACCTTTTATTTCCAGTACATTTCAACCACAAATTTCCATCATGATAAAAGCCATATTGTTTGTCATCACCAGAAATTTTACCTTCACTGAAAGAGATACCCATCCCCACCCCCACACACATACAAGAGCTTCTTATTCTTTCACTTGGCAGTGTTTTCTATCGTATTGTGCAGGTATTCTCACCGCAATAACTCTTGGAGTTCATTGAGACATTGTCCCCGCTGACCCTCGCCATTCTCTGCCGTTCAGGCAACCTTCAAATTCTATTTCTCGTTTCTTTCCCACTGTTCCCTGCCTTCTAATTCACCCCATTCCAGCCTACTCCACTCTCAGAGGATGATCTTTCCCCTTATTGGATAGAGAATTGAGAGCACATCAAAAGGCAACTCTGCTTTCTTACAGCCCCAGCTAAAACCCATCTGCATCTACATTAATTCTCTCCCACCTTCTCCTTTTGTAATGCATATGGAAGCCTCCTCTGGTCTGGTCTTTGAATCCAATACAAAGTGAACAGGAACACATATACACATCCCATCTCCTCTGAAACTTGGCTTCAATAATTCCCACTTCTTTCTGCATTTTTAACCTCTCCTTTTCTACTAAATCTTAACTTAAATATATGAGCTTGCTCTACTATTTATCATCCTGAAACAAACTTTTTCTTTTAGCCTCGAAACACTCTCCATTTCTGGCCCTTTCTCTCTAGGCTTCATTTGCATCCAACTTTCTCCAAAGATTTTTTCATACAAGCTGACTGTTACCCCTTCAATCATCCTTCTACCACACTGATATATCCTCCAACCCCACCATTCTATTATTCCACTTTTTTTTTAAACCTACAGAGATTGCCAGTTACTTAACATGTATCTAAACCTTTCTCAGCCCTTTTTACTAACCCTTCTATAGCATTAGACCAAGTTAATCCCTTTCTTCCTTTTGATTATTTTTTTTTTCTCTTAGCACTCTATTGGTATTCTTCCTTCCTGATTGCTTTATCTTAGCTACCTTTTCCACCACCTCTTTCTGTATCCTGGCCAGGATTCTAAAACTGGAGGTTCCCAGGTTCAGATGTGGAATCCCTAAATTTTCTCATAAAGAAGTCTTTAAATTTTCCATGATTTTCATTAATATTATAATAACTCTTTTATATTCTAACCTGTCTTCTGAGATTCCAACTCATAAATACAGTTGCCTTTTTGATATTTGCATTGAAATTCTTTGAGGCATCTTAAATGTAACATATCCAGTAGTAAATTCCTGTTCTTACAAAATTTATCTTTTCATTTTGTTTTGATGAATACTGTCACTTTTTACCCAATCACTCATTCCAGAAATCAGGAATTTATCCTCTGTAACTTCTACCTTATCTTTTACATCTAGTTCATCACCACATCCTGACACTGGTAGCTTCAAAATACATCTCAAATCCCATATTTATTTAGTTCTGTTTCTCTTTTCTAAACCAAGTCACCATCATCTCTTACCTGGGAACTTATAACTCGTCTCTGTTTCTTATTTCTTTAAAACCACTCTCCTCATTGATGCCAAAGGTATCTTATTAAGATGAAAAGTGGATGTATAATAAAACCCTTCTATAGCTGTTAATAGCAGTCAGCATAAAACCTCATATTCCTAACATTACCAACAATGGTGAGCATGATCTAGTCTCTGCCTATCTCTCCAGTTTCATCTACTGGTATACTTTTCCACTTCTAATACCTTGGCCCTCTAGTGGTATACTTCTATACTTCTAACACTTTGGCCATGTTCCAGTTTGTTGAACAAACCGTCTTTTCTTCCATTCTGCACTTCCATTCAAGCCATGGTATCTCAATCTTGACTTTAGATTTCAACCTAAATGTCAATTCCTGTGGGGGGGGGGGGCAGGGGAACCTTTCCTACCTTTCCAATATTAGTTAGGTCCATCTGATATAATTTCATGTCATTCTGTATTTTTTACAATGTTCTTCTTTATTTTACTTTCATAAAAGATACAGCACACACACACACACACGGTATGTTTAAGATCTGTTTACTAAGTAGACTATAAACTCCTAGAAGAAAAGGACATATCTGCTTTATTCAGTATTGCATGCGCAGGACCTCATCATGTGTCTGTCCATTCATTCATTTTCTTCCTTCTTTTTTTTCCTTTCCTTCCTTTTTCCCTCCTTCCTTCCCTCCCTCTTCCTTCTCACCCTCCCTCTCTTCTCTCTCCTTCTTTCTCTCTCTCTCCCTCCCCGCTCCAAACACACACTCACAAAGGCTTTGGACTGACTTTGTCATATTGGATTAATAAAATCTATAACTCAGACTTGAAATTGGACTAAAGGGGGAAAAATATGGATAAGACCATTCTAGCTTAGGGAAATAAATACATTTTCCACATTATCCAGCACAGCCCAATGGAATTCTACTTGGAACCCAAATCATTAGCTAACAATATATCATTGTTGTCTTAGTTTGATTACACTATCTTTTTTATATATATAGTTCCCTTTAGAGAATTTGTAAGCATTCGTGATAGGTTCATGGTAAGACTTGGTTTTCCAGTACCTGGCCAATTTTCATTTTTAATGGCATCTCCTCAGCATTCCTTTCTACTTAAATACAGATACCAGATTATAACAATACTGAGCTGTATTCCTAAGAGGGTCAGACGGCCTATATCTAGTATCTAGCAAAAGCTTGCTACTTTGTTTAATTTAAAGTAGGATATTTAATACAACCAATGAGAATTTTAAGAATACTGCCACCCATGAGTAGGCTGGTTTGAAAGTACTAAGAGACTAGACAAGAATATACTAGTTTGGTAGTTACACATTAGTACAGGGGCTGAGGATGGAAAAGAGAAGAAAGTTCAGAAATATTTTGGGATCTTAGTCAATAGGACTTGATAATTAATTGACTGGGAACAAGGTGAATAGAGAGTAGCCTTCTAGTATAACAACTTTCATAAAATATATTTCTTAAGTATATTGTGACTTCAGATTTCTCTCAGAAAGTCTAAGTCTACCTGTCTTATAAGATCTCAAGGTACCATTCCATTTAATATGAAGAATGGATTTTATAGTCTAGGCATATTAACTTCATGACCAAGGGCAATGCTATCTTAGGAGTCCTTCAAGGGTCAGTTTGCAGGATGTCAATATCCAAAGGCTCATGCTCAATATACTTGATTCATGTGGAACAGTAAGATATTTGCAGTAATATATTAGATGTCAAGAAGTTGCTCTTTGAGATATGCAGAGGTGTATAACCTAATTTCTGCATTAAGGAAATCCTATTGGTTTATGAAGACATTTTTCTGAGCTGAAATAACACAGATGGTTGTCTCAGAAGTGACTAAGGTAAGTATCCATGAAGTTGTGGACTGCTGAACAAATCTGGTCCATTGCTATGCTAATTGCCAGTTAACTGAACTGTCAATTTCTATTTTAAATTCTTACTAAGTGGGGGGAAAAGAGCATGTAGAAAAATGAAATTTTACAGCATAGTTTTCTTTTATATTATTTGTTATTTATACTTGTACACATCTCAGTTTGCCATTGGAATAGATTGTGTAATAATACTGTAATGATGATAAACTCATATGGTTATACAGATAAAATAGCAGTGTAAGAAGAATAAAGATTTCTTTGATGTTCACTTTCCTAGCTGTGAAGGAAAGATGTACTCAGAAAAAAAATAAGGCAAAATTCCCTAAATCAATAACTTCTTCCTAAGTGATGTTATCCAAATCTCTTGGTTTAGTTTTAAGCAGAAATGAAGGATCAAGCTTAGGCTGCATGTAGGTAAGGCTGCAGAAGCCAAAGGAAACTAGTGAAGGGAATCGACTGTCCCCACTGAGTTAGAAAAACAACTATTTTTATAATTGTGAGCTGCCCCTACACCAGAGTTTTTTGACTGGGCTGAGCTTCAGGGGTTCCTTCAACAATCAATGTGTAAGGATGTGCAAATTGGCAGCTATGCTAGTAAATACTGTATTACTTATAGTACTACAGGTGCACTTTTTTTTTTTTGACAAGAGAATTAATATTCAAAAAAGTGAATACTTGACTTCTAAAAAGGCTATTCTTAAGCTTTACTGGATACAATAATCACCTGGGGAGCTTCCTGAAATCTCTAATTCCTATAATCAGTGTGGAGCAAATTTGGGCAATATCTAAAAAAAAAGTTATTTATGTACGTGTCCTTTAATTTAGCAATCTCTATTCCAGAAATTTATCTTGACGAGACATCTTCACAAATAAGAGACAATGAAGGCACTAAGTTATCACCATACCTTTATTAGTAATAGCAAAGTATTGAAAATATGCCTGTATCTAGTCCTCCCTTCCCTTCCCTAATCATTCTTTCTTTTCAAAAATATTAAGTCAGCATCTACTATGTTGAAGGTTCTGGTAATACAATAGAGAATTCCTATGTCCCTCTGGAGGGAATAGGAATCAAGATCATTGAAGATAAATGTACTTTACAATTTATGAATACTCAGGAAATGTTGGTAGTGTAGCTCTGCTGATTGTTAAAAGGCCTTCTAACAAGCTCTTGTTAGTGTCATAGGCTATTCAATAATGGTAATCTTGTCGCAATCTCAGTAATTTCTTACATGGAAGCCATTCAGTTTTTCGGAGAAGAGGTTATTTGAATCACATCTGTGTTAGAATTTTAAGTTACTGTTTGCTCCTCCTTCTCCATGTCTTTTTTCTTCAAATATCAGTGCCTATGACTGATATTCAGCTTCGCTTGTCTATTTAACAAGACAGTCTCCCTTGATTCAATTCAATTCTGACCTAGGTGTTACCGTGAAGATGTTTTGTGTATCTGATTAACATATATAATCAGCTAAATTTAATAAAGGACATTATTTCCTATAATCTGGGTGCATTTATTCTACTCAGTTGAATAGTTTTAAGAGCAGAACCAAAGTCTCCATGAGGAAGAATATCTATCTGTGGATACTACTAGCAGCTTTGCCCAAGACTTTCAGCCTGCCCTTTCTAAGACTGCCTGTCCTAAGCATTTTCATCTACCACATATCAATACTTGTAAGAAATCTATACATATTCATGAATCTTGCTGGTTCTATTTTTCTGGTGGAACTCTGACTGGTACAGTGCCCAAAAATTATTTAGAAGAATACCTCTCCATTTAATAAGAATTTAAAACAGATATTTGACAGTTCAGATTACTAGCAATTAGCATAATAATGGACCAGATTTGTTTAGCGAGCCAAATGGAAAAAACACAGGTCCTGAGGAACTATTTTGAAGCCCTAAATCTGGCCATGCCAAAATCAGTATTCCTTGTTTTATTTAGTGATCTGAGTCATTGAATTTCTCTTTTTGCTTAAACTGACTTGAACAGAGTTTTCTACCATTTGTAACTGGAAAATTCTTAGGTGATAAATATCCATGGTTAAGACAAATGGTGACTGGAACAGCTATCATTACTACAGAAAGAGAAATAGAAGTTAAATGTTCTACTGACAAATGCTGCTTATGAAAATCAGCAATTTAAAAGACAAATATAAATTACTATAAGGTAGTTTTACTTGTTCCGAAAAGTTATTTGAGTAATCAGTATGTCAGAAAATTCAGAAGTCTAAAAAAAAATCTCTAATTTCCTTTATAAATGCTCCCAGCATTTTGTTTACTTTGTTTTGCCAGAGTTAATAGCAAAAGTAAAAGGACAAATTTCATACTCCACTATGAAGAAGAGCCATGAAACTATTAGAAATGTAGGATTTCCATGTGCCAGTCAACCTGTTTCAAATATGTGTGTGTATTCAATTTATACGTTAATATATATACATTTATTCTGTAGGATAAATTATCCAAATAACAATTTCTAGTTATTCACCATAATAGGGTTTTACTTATTTTGAATTAAATTGTGAGGCAAAAGTATTTCTAAATATTTATAAAAGAAAGATGAAAAGTGTACACTTGAATGAAAACAAGGTAGTGACCTAGTGGGCTAATGCCTAATTGGCTGTCCAGGATATTCTAAATAAATTGTATTATCCACCATGAACCTAATGAGCAGTCTCTGACATTGATATTCATCATAAAATATAGAATTCACAGTTGGGAAATTCAGTTTAGAGCATCTGTCCAGTTCATTATGTGTTTTTTTGTTTGTTGTTTGATTGTTTTGTAGAAAGAGACTTTTGTCCCACAGGATTTAGCTCCTGCAGTGCATTGGCCCTTACACTGCAGCACCTCCCACACCTGCCCCCTTTCCCTAGATTATTACACCAGCAGTGAACAATTAACCATGAGGCATCCAATAAATTGGTTGCAACGTGTTAATCAGGTTCTAAGACTCAGATTTTTAAAATGATGACACAGAAATCTCTAAGTGACTTTTGGCTTGACTAGATGCATGAAGTCAGGGTATTGGTTAGCTATGTTGAGGCACGTAGGAGTGCAACAGAAAAACCTGTCAGGAGAGAGGAATACCGATGACAGAGATAAAGATGAGATAGAGACAGAAAGGGCTGCAAAGAAAGAAAAAGAGAGGAGAGGAAGGAAGAGAGGGTAAGGGAAGAGAAGCATAAAGCAACCATAAAGAAAGAAGTATTCTCTCTTTGTTCATATATGATCTTAAATTTCTCACAGGAATGTGTTAAGGCTGCTTTTAAACTATTATGTTAAATAGTGGGTCTCCCAACCAGAGTTTAGGAATGATAAAGATTTACTTCAAGTGATGTTATCAAAAAAGGTAAGTGTATCAAATGAAAATGAATCTGAGCTAATGCTGCCCTCCATACACCATGGTGAAACTATCTTTTCCCCATATTGGATTATAATAGAGACCTAGAGAGATAAATTGCTTTGCCCAAGAACATACAGAAAAAGTAATTAGAGGGTTTGGTTTAAAACTCCAGGTCTGTTCATTCATGGAAATGTGCTGTGCTCAATTTCCTCCCAATATTTCCCTGTTCTCCCATATAGTGTTATATGCTTATAAAACCACACATTCTTCTAGTTCTAATTATATTGAATTTTAACTATCATTTATAAATATCAAAACAGGATTTGGATTTCCTACCTTGTTTTTGCAATTAGAAAGTAAAGGATCTGAAAAAGGAGTCAGCTATCTCTATAATATATAAAATATTTTCTGTGTTTGATAAACAAATGATAACAATAACAACACTGTACTTTTTAAGTTTTTCTGCTGTATTTGGACCATTGAAATAACTATAGGTAGAGCTCAAATGTGTTGAGAGACTGCTTAAGGCTAATGGATGTGTGTGCATTATTCATCACTTTTCCCATGTATATAAATGGAGATGATAACATTCATATGTCAAGAGCTTCAAATCTCTCTGATATGAGGAATTTGAGAGGCATGGCAGGGGTTGTAGGGGGTAGGGAAGGAAAAAAATGAAACAAGATGGATCGGGAGGGAGACGAACCATAAGAGATTCTTTTCTTTTTTTTTTTTTTAATTTATTTGATAGACAAGTAGGCAGAGAGGCATGCAGAGAGAGAAAGGAAGGGGAGCAGACTCCCTGCTGAGCAAAGAGCCCGATGTGGGGCTCAATCCCAGGACCCTGGGATCATGACCTGAGCTGAAGGCAGAGGCTTTAACCCACTGAGCCACCCAGGCACCCCCATAAGAGATTCTTAATCTCATGAAACAAACAGCATTGCTTGGGGGTAGGGGGTGGGGATAGAGTGGCTTGGTTATGGACATTGGGGAGGGTATGTACTATGGGGAGTGCTATGAAATGTGTAAGTCCGATGATTCACAGACCTGTGCCCCTGGGACAAATAATACATTATATGTTAATTTTAAAAATTAAACATCAAAGATTGTTAAATAAAAGAAAAAAGAAAGTGAGCACAACAGACCCAACCTTCTTAATGCACTGTACAGCTATGCAAATAACAATGGTCTTAGGTCTAAAAACCTATAATCCAAGTTTGTTTCCCTGCCTTCCTCCCCTCCTTTCTTTCTTTCTTCCTTTCTCTCTTAATCATGAACAACTTTTTGAAGAGAGATGTCTTCATTTCAGTTGGAACCTGCATCAGTATGCACATAAATGTTCATTTGAATATAATTATTAGTTAAAATTGACTGGTTAAAGTTAGTACATTGAATTCAGGTAAATTAATTTTATGAAGACTTTGTAAAACTCTGTGAAAACTGATCTCACTTAATGCAAGGTATACTACTTAAATTGTTTGGAACCCATCATTCGAGTGTGAGCAATTTGAAAGCAAGGGTGATAATCTTTATGGAATAATCATAAAATCAGTTAGGTATTAATCACTTCAAATTGTTTAGATACCCATCCAATGTTATTAAGTCTGTATTTTCATTCCAAATACCAAACCAATATTTGTCAAGTGCCAAAAACAGAGTTTGACAGAAACAGATTACTTCAATACACCCTAAATGCTAAACAGAACTCACCCTTTTGGAATCACGGTCAGCTCACACTGAAGATATAAAATTCTATTAGAAAGCAAAATGACTGGGTACACAGATATTGATCAAGTCAGCAATAGAAGGGAAGAGATCAGGAATTGGAGGACTGTAGAAATATCTTTCCCTGATAGACATTGCCTCACATGCCTTGACCTGTTGAGACTGTGCTTTGGTGTTTGCTCTTCAAGTTCAAATTCTACTATCTGGTGTCCCTACCCTTGGATAGTTAAAATCTTGCTGATTTTTTTTTTCCCCCTTAGTGACTGCTTTTGTTCTTTCCAGATCCTTAATTGCATACATTTGATTCCAGCCTTGTGACTTGCCTCTAGCTTTTATCGTTATTTTTGCTTTGGAACATGACTGTCCTGTCCTAAAAGTAAATAGTATGCTGAATCTGACAGCTTTGATACTGCAATCCAGAACAATCCCTTTGAAAAAGTGGTAGAATATGCAGAAGTAGTACAAATATTAGAGGCAATCACTCATTCATACTTTCATTCAACCCTTACTTATTGCACATCCATTTTGTCAGACATGGTTGAGTTTGTGTTATTTTCAGGCTTGGTATCAGATGATACATACAAAGACATAGTCAGACTGAGACCTGGGTTTCAATGTCATCTTTGATTCCAAGTAACTGTTCGATTCTCAGCAAGTGACTTAATTTCTAAGGTACAACTTCATCTTCATCAGTAAAGTGAGAAAAATAATGCTCAAGGATGCTTTTCTCTGAGTCAGATGAAAGGAGATGGTGATTATGTCAAAGACACACAACATGAATATCCTTTTCTCCTTCCTGTGTTCCATATTTCTGATTTCTTCTGTGTTTTGTTTCTTTTTAGCTGAGAGTTTAGGGATGATGATTGGAAATAGAGGGAATTCTATACACAGAGGTCCAACTTATAAATATCCATTTGCTGGAAGAATAAGTCCTTGACAAAAGGACTCTGACTTGGCAGGGCTAAGGGTGGTGTATGATGTTCTTGGTGAACCTCACTTTCATACTAAATAAGCTAATGAACTCCATATCCATTGAAAATCCTAGGCTACAGAAGAAAATTTGAGATGCTGCTAAGAGGCACAGTACAACTTCAGTGGAACAAAGACTTGCTGAGCTCTCCTAATGTACAAGGTGAGAGGTACTCGTGATAAAAGTTGAAGAAGGGCCATCCCTTTGCCCTCAAGGTCCTCATATTCTCTCACAAATTCTTTAGAAACTAGCCATAAATTGGATATCTGGAGAGCTCTTTGAGAAAATACAAATGCCTTTTTTTTTTTTAAATAAAAGGCCACTGATAGGTATAATACAGTTAAAATAGTCATGAAGACTTCTGTAAAGTGTTACATTTAAAATAATGTATCTACTTTGTCTGAATAAGAAGCTGATTTAGTAGTGACAAAAGAAAATAAAATAAATGAACACCTCTCTGAATGAACTGCATAAAATTTTTTATAGATCCATTTCATGACAATTCTTATTTTACATTTGGTATAAATAATTGGGCAAACAGCATATGAAAATCTCCAAGTTAGCAAATCATACAAGCTTTTACAAAAAAGAGTAATGAAATGCCAAGTCAATGTGCGTAAACTATAGGAAAATCTCTAGAGTCTAAACTGGCAGAGAAATGGCAGAAGGATCAAATGAACAAGTTTAAGGGAATGCATTAGAGAAAAGTATTCAACATTATTTGGATAGGAAGCTGGGCCATGCTCTTATTACTTATTCGATGGGTCCACACAGGTGAACTCATCTTACTGTCTTTATTCCAAATGGCTTGTTGAGACTACTATCAGAATAGATGATTTTCTGAGGACATTACCCTGATGTGCCGCAGTGGCCAAAACAGACAGGCTTAATTAAGAGTATTAGAAACAAAATGGAAATATTCTCCTACGCACATAACTTTTATCACAGAGAATTTAAAGTGGAATTCTGTGTTTAGTTCTAGTGGCAGTGTTTCTTGAAAGCTATAACAAACCTCGGGGAAGCCTTTTTACATAATCCATAATCAGATGAGAGGAGAGGTCGTATAGGGATAGGCCTGCAAGTCAGCCTCATAGAAATGGAATAAAATGATTGCATTTCTGATAGTAAAGACAAAGGTTGAAAACAGCTCTGAACAAAACCTATAAAAACTGAGTTTTTTTTTTTTTTAAAGATTTTATTTATTTATTTGACAGAGAGAAATCACAAGTAGATGGAGAGGCAGGCAGAGAGAGAGAGAGGAGGAAGCAGGCTCCCTGCTGAGCAGAGAGCCCAATGCGGGGACTCGATCCCAGGTCCCTGAGATCATGACCTGAGCAGAAGGCAGCGGCTTAACCCACTGAGCCACCCAGGCGCCCCTAAAAACTAAGTTTTAAAAGGCTCTGCCAGAGGAGCCTGGGTGGCTCAGTTGTTAAGTGTCTGCCTTCAGCTCAGGTCATGATCTCAGGGTCCTGGGCCTGAGCCTGGCATCAGGCTCCTTGCCTAGTGGGAAGCCTGCTTCTCTCTCTCCCACTCCCCCTGCTTCTGTTCCCTCTCTCACTGCGTTTCTCTCTATCAAATAAATCAATAAAAATATTTAAAGAAATAAAATAAATATAAGGCTCTGCCAGTCACTGTTCATTGTGGCTCTCTTCCCAAATTCTCGCAATAAGGAGTGGGCCAAAACGCCCACACTTTATTTTATGTAATGTGACCCCACACTAATCCTCCCAACCACCACACTCAATCACAGGTACCAGTCAGGGATTGGGATTTGAACTCAGTGTAACCAATATAGGCCTTATGCAAAAACTAATGACCCAAATTAGTCAAATTATTTCTTTCAAGATCACAAAGCAGTATGTCAGAATGTGACTATACTTAGAGATAGGATCTTTAAAGAGGTAATTAAGTAAAAATGAGACAACTGGGGTGAGCCTTAATCAAACCTGACTGGTATCCTTATAATCCTTATAAGAAGAGAAAATTTTGACATTTATACCTAGTATTATATTATATATATGCATATAAATATATTAATATATATTTATGTATGATCAAATGTATAATATGCAAATAAAATTTTACAGATATATTGATTATCTTGAGAGCCAAAGAAAAGCAAGACTAGAAAAAAGTCTGTGCAAATAGGAAATAGGTCAAACGAAGATTACTACACTGCCCAGAGGCACAGAAAGGACCCAACGGGGAGCCAGCCCCTTTGCTTCAATTCACCTCTTATGCACAAACACTCTCAGGGGCCAATCAGTGGTAGTTCCTTCAATTATCAGCAGGGTGGTATCAAAAGTATCAATCATCGGAAGATTGCTTATTGCTCTGCACTCCGATGGTTCCATTGCTGCCAATAATACATAATATGTATGAAAATGAGAAGAAACTTACTGGTAGCTACTGAACTGGTCTAGAGAAATTAATCCTTGCAGAAAATAAGCACCCACTTATATACCACTGATATAGGCTTGTGGTGGCCGAAATATAGATTCAACAAATTGAATTTCAGAAAAATAGAATATACAGCAGTGTTTAAATAACCAGACAATCCCCTCTAAACTTTCAGTTCTTCAAAATAAAATACACTGAAGAGGCGCCTGGGTGGCCCAGTCGGTTAAGTGGCCAACACTTGAGTTTGGCTCAGGTCATGATCTTAGGATCCTGAAATCCAGCCCAACATCTGACTCCATGATTGGCGGGAAGTCTGCTTGAGGATTCTCCCTCTCCCACTCCCTCTCACTCTCTGCCTCTCCCCCACACATTCTTGTGCTCCCTCTCTCTCCGTCAACTAACTAAATAAATCTTTTTTTTAAAAAATGAATAAATAATAAATAAAGTACACCAAAATTTAGTCATTCAAAAACATTATTTATGTCATGCATTATGCTGGCTCCCAGGACATACAGAAAGTAGTATTATATTCATTACTTTAACTTGTGGCCATTCTGTTGCTCCCTTTCTTCCCATCCCTCAATCTTCTTTCTGACACCAAAATAAAGCAAGGAAATGACAAATTGAACATTTTACCAAGCCTTTCCATAGAAAGAGAAAATGTCTTCATTTGGATTGGAATTCCTAAAGTGCATGTATTCTGCCTACATAATGCTGAATTTTGGTATCTCACTGTAAAATCTATAAACATTTTTACCCAGGTTGAGGCATATTCCCCTGTGTGATGTTCACTCAGTCACCAGATATTCCTATAGTGCATACTAGGGGACAGTGACGTACAATAAACCAGATCTAGATAGATAAGAAGACACAGGAGTTCAGAGAGCAGCGGGAATCATTCATGCACGCAAAGAGCATTCAAGATGAACATGATTCTCAAGTGGCTGGAATGCCTATGTCTGCCAGGAGGAATTAGGGGAAACTGTAGAGCATGTAACTTGAGTAGAGACCTGAAGGAAGAGTGAGAGTTCGCCAGGTTGATTTAAGATGAATTAGAGATAAGTGCAAAGCCCAGAAAATGATTAAGCATGTACAACTTCAGACATCAATTCTGTTTAAAGAGTTACTATCCTAGATGATCTACTGGAGATGTTCTCTTATATGCCTTATTTTTAATCCTTGCAACAAGCTTTTCATGCTAGACATTATTATTAATGGAACTGAACTTCAAAGAAATTAAATAATTTGCCCAAAATTATATAATATTAAACAGAGGTAGGCTTACACCTTAGTTTTCTGATACTAAAGCCAATTATCCTCATAGTCCAACAAATTACCTTCCTGTTGAAGAAGGGGGCAGGAAGGCATTTTCTTATCACATGCTTAATCTATATAGTGGGGATTTGGCTTTGGGTAAGCTGCTAGAAATATATTAGGTCCGTGAAAATAGAAATCCTTATGTAATCCAGTATAAGTACCAAAGGGGTTCTTCCTATTTCCACAAAGACACTTTTTGAACCCTTGGAAATCCTAAAGGGTAACATAAAATTTAAGGAAAATACAGTGTTCTTATGCCACCTTTTTAAAAAGTTCTGTTATAAATTAGGACTTAAGACCTGGAAATGACCAGAAAAACACCTGAAACGTAGCTGATAAAAAACTTTCCATCCATTAATGGCCACAGGCAGCTATTTATTATTTGGGGTGAGAGGGACTCACATTTCCTTTACAAGGTCATAGTCAGGAGATGACTAATGTCATTTTGTCTTTGTCAGTAGGCACATTTATTGAGTGCCTACTCTTTGGAGGGCACTATAATAGGCATTGCTGAGAACTGCAAGGTAAATAGAAGACGCGGTCTCTGCCCTTGTTTCAGGCACTGTCAGAAAGAGAAAACAGCACTAGGGAGCACCAAATGGGAAAATAAACTTACTGGTCCTTTCAAATCAGTATCAAAATGACTAGGGATATCATGCTTTTCCTTTGCAACTTATGCCAGAAGACAACACCCAAGGGCCCTAGTCAGCTTGATGCACAGCCCTCTGAGACAACATAAAAGGGATTTGTCTAGATTTAAAAAAAAAAAAAAAAAAAAGTCATACATGTTATATCTTTAGCAGTCTTATAAAGCTTTTTTCCTGACTCTTATAGACAGTCTCAGAGAAAATGGAGTGCCATAAAAGACTTCTAACACTTTAAATGACTACCTGGCAATATTCTCTAAACATCTGGATATCCTTAGAATGTTTTGCAGTCATGTATAGCCCAAAATCCATTACAGTTTGAATGGAAGGCTAATAGAAGCAACAATATTCACAGCAACCCTTCAGGCACAGTGGGCTGTTATTTCCAGAGGCTAAATGCTGAGTATTGTTTTCTGTAATTTGAATCTCTCCGAATGTCTTTCTCAGTGTGTGAGTCTCCCTCATTTCACTACCAAATTCCGTTCCTTTCCTACCTGGCTAAAACTAGTGGAATTGTTAGAACCAATTCTAAATATCTCAATCCCAATACTTAGCAAATAATTTCCTTTGTAATCTAGTTCACTATCTAAAAATAACTATACACATAACCATGAAAACCCAATATGCTATTTTACATAGTATTTGAAGAAAAAGTAACAAAGCTGTTCATGTAAATCATCCCAAATCCAGAAAATGAAAGCATGGGATGCTACTTGATAGAAAACTTACAGGCTTCCCTTTCTCCAATGATTTTACTCGTCTTACATGCTAAGTTATGTACAGCGTTAACATCTTTTCAATTTATTCTGGTATGTGTATCTTATTTTGGGTTTCCCCAAAAGCAAACCCAGACATGAAGATTAGAGTGGGAGTTAGGAGTTAAAGGAAAATCCCAGTAGGAAAGTGGGAAAATGAAACAAGGAAAGGAAAACAGAAGTGTGTGCCATGAAGCCAGTTCCCACAATGGGTGACTAGAGTTTAGTTCCACTGGACAAACTTTGGGAACTGCTGTAAAACCCCACTTCTGTGTTATCTTAGTCAAAGGGCAAGGGAAAGGTATCTATTGCCTCCAGCCCATCACAGTTGAGGAAAGCTCTTGGGGTTGGTGAGGTGAGGGTGTTGTCATTTGAACGCTGGACCACTGTTCACTGAAGGCAGAAGAATAAAGGGACATGTGTGGGACCCCCATAGTGTCTGCAAAAATACGATAGTAAAAAGAGATTAATTTCTTGAAACTGGGATATTCTAAGGAATACTTCAGGGCAATAATACAAATTAAGTGCTGAATCAAATCAATTGGTAGTGCCCTCCCTAGTGCTGGAGTTCTACGTGAAGAAGGCCCCTGAGCTCTTATACAGGTCTACAGAACATACCTGATTGGAAATTTTGGTCATGAGCCCCATAGGGATTAGTGGCCACACATTTGCTGTGTATGCTCCATTCCTTGTTTAGACAATCCCCCAATCCTTATTTATCAAAAAAGGATAATCCATGAGCTCAGTGTTGATAGAAAAATAGTGAAAACAGAAGCAAGAAAACGGCTACATCTAGCTAAAAAAACCTAGAATTACTAGCTAAAAGACAGAAATCTGAACAAATTAGTAAATTTCTACCCTTTCTTATGTTGAGAAATTTAGTCCATAAGCAAATAAAAGCTGTGAATGTATAAATTTGAATTAATTATGAAACCCATAGGACGTGAGCTTTTCATTGCTCTAAGTTGCTTTATTTACTATTACCAACTGGGTAGAATTGTGACAAATGCTAGATTTTTAAAAATCTTCACTATAGAAATGCCAAAAGTCTTTTTCTAAAAGTTTCAATATTGTATAGTTGTTTTATGTGGATTTTATAAATTTGATGATTCCTGGCACAAAAGTAGATGCAAATCCAGTTTCTGTTTTATTCCAAGTTGGAACTCAATAAAGGCAAAGTGGTGTACCTCCATGAGAAATAACTTAATCCACTCTAATTAAATTAATACTTTACTAAAGAACTAAATAAAATATTTGGAAGCCGCCTTCCAGTCAATTTTTAAAAATTTAATTCAATTTGAATGAGTACCTTGGGTTGGGGGGTGGACTTAGACTGAATTATTCATCCTGTCATAATAAATATTAGACATGTGAACAACTTGCTTGGCCTGTGGGGATGAACAAAGAGATTGGACTGCAAATATTGAAGATGAAAAGTAAGAAAAAAGGATAGAAGATTTCTATTTCCTTTTATTGTATTTCCTGCTTCTGGTAATGTTAATTTTTAGGGATAAAGAAAAAAAGTAAGTTAAACAATTTTGTTTGGAGGATAGTAGATAAGCTAGAGCTGCTGGGTAAGTGAGGTTTTAGTCAATAGTCATTTTCTCAAGAATTAAGAATCCCAATTTGTTTGTGTCTCCTACTTAATTAAGGTAGAATAGAAGGTTATGAAATAAGCTCAGATAAACTCACAGATGGAAAATGATGAGAGCCAGATAATGTAGAGATTTGTAGGCCCCTCAAAGAGCTTTGGCTTTTTCTCTGAAAACAGTGGAAAGCTAGTAGAAGGCTCTTAGCAGAGAGGTCACACCTAACCGTAAGTGATCTGCTTATGTTTAAAATGACCACTCTGGGATGCACCTGGGTGGCTCAGTCCATTAAGTGTCTGACTTTGGCTCAGGCCATGATCCCACAGTCCTGGGATGGAGTCTCGCTTTTCCCTCTGTCTGCTATTCCTCCTACTTGTGCTCTCTCTCTCTCTCTCTCTCTCAATCTGTCAAATAAATAAATAATTCAAAAAAATAAATAAATAGAAATGACCACCTTGACTATGATAATGAGAAAAATAAAGGGTGGGGCTTAGGAGGTTAGTTAAGAAGAGGTTTTTCTTATGACATAGGCAAGAAGATAATGATGGCTTCAGCCACAGAGGTGGTGTGGTAAGAAGGTAGATTCTTAATATTTTGAAGTTCTTGCTGACCTAATTTGTTGTTTTATTAGATTCAGGGTATGAAAGGAAGAAAGAAATCAACATTTTTGGCTCAAATGTCATGATAAACTGATTTACGATATTTGAGCAGGGGAGATCAAATTTGATTTATTAAATGTGTTATGCGTGTCAGATAGCCAAGAGAAAATGTTGTCTGGGTAGTTGGATATATAAATCTGAAGTTTAAGAAAGAGGTCCAGGTATAAGAGACAGTTTGGGAGTAATTAGCATATAAGTGTTATTTAAAGCCCAATGACTAGATGGGTTCACCCACAGAGAGAGCATGGGTAGAGAAAAGTGAATAAAGCATGAGCCTGGGGCACTGCCAGACTTGCCATTCAGGAATATAAGAATATGCAGGAGGCTGTGAGGATGCAGCCAGTGAGGCAGAAGCAGAACTAGGACCAAGAAAGGTCCTTGAAGTCAAAGAAAGAAAATGTTTCAAGAAGGAGTGGGAGTAAACGACTGTGGCCAACGTTGATGAGAGTTCAAAGAAAATATGAAGTGAAAATTGATCTTCTCATTTAGTCATATTCAGCTGATTGCTGACCTTGATAAGAGTGGTTTCTGTGAAGAAGTAAGGGAGAAATCATGACTGAAGTGGTTTAAGAAAGAACTCGATGAGAGGAATTGGTATTGAGTAGAGACAACTCCTGCAATGAGTTTTTCTGTGAAGCAAAAGAGAAAAGAATAAAGAGAAAAGAGTCAGGATACTTTGGGTGGGAGAATAGCACATTAGGAAACATTAGGCATGCTAGTAACTCATGCGGATGACAGATAAAAGAATAAATACAATGCGATATAAAGGGGGAATAATTTTTAGGATCCAAGAGGGTGAACCAGTACTGAAGCTAAGAATCTGGCTTTTCAACAGGAGCATAGACAGTGCTACAAATTAACAAAAAGAAAAGCAGAGTAATTTAGATATAATGGAAGTGGTTGATGGGAGGTAATTGCATATGGAAGTTCTCTTCCATGGCACATATTTTCTCACTAAAATAAGAGGAAAAGTCACTCAGAAGAGACTACAAATTGGCAGAAGATTGAAAAGAGAAGGGCCATATGAAGTGATGTAGTGGAAGAAAATATGTAATGAAATTTTTGGTCTATAATATCTACTCAGACAATAGCATTTAGGAGTTTAAAATGAGAATAATGAACATTACTGTTATCTATGTTTTGTTTGCTATTTTTCTGTTTCTGTGCTGTTTGCTGTTTTTGTCTAAAGTTAACTGCCTGGATGCAAGTATAGAGATGTGGAGAGTGGAACGTAGCCAGGTTTGTTATCTTGTCAAGAGAACAGAGTGAATGAAGAGATGGACAAGAGATTTGAGGGTATAGGTAAGATAGATTAATTTGTGACTGAAAAAAATCAGTTTATTACTAATATTTGAAAAGTTTCATTACGATGTCTTTTTCAGAATAAACCATACAGACATCAAGAATTGAACTTAAAATACTCCTAAGGTGGAGGGCGCATGAAGATGTCACCAGCTAAACCCCAAGACCGGGCCTTTATTGCTTACCTCCTTATATTCCCCAACCTTTGTCTTACATCTTCCCCTAAGCTCTCCTGTCTGGCTTTCAACTTGACTCAGGCAAAGGAAACCCAAAATCACCCTCCAAGTGATGGCAACTTCCCTGAAAAGCTCTCCCACAGGAACAGACCTTCCAGACATTTTGCCTGTGCAGATGGACCACGAAGTGACCTCTGGAATGACCTATAATTCCTGTTACCTCTTTAGAACACTAAAATCTCCAGTCAAGGAGCCTCAGCTTCATTTACATTAGACATAATGCATGCATAGGCATTTTTTTTTAAGGTGCATGTGTGACCTTATTCCTGCCTCTATATCCCATGAAAAAATTTCCCTGTCTAAATATTCATCCTAACCCTAAACAAAAGTAACCCATTCATTCACCCTATCTTGGGGGGGGGCGGTCACAGCTTTGGAAGCATTCCCTGTGATCTTTTTATTTGATGCAACTTAGTTTTCTTTGTGAGACAACTAAACTTGGTGCAGTTTCCGACTTACCAAAGAGCAAACTCATATTGGTTTGGTTACAAAGAGAGGGCATTAAAATACATTATAAAGTTTCAAAATAATTTACACACATTCTGGTACCTGTAGGATAGGTCCAAAGACTTATAAGTACTAAATATATAAACACGTTTTAAATTGTCATCATGTTTACTGTAAAAATGTAAAATAGTAAGTTGTATTAAATATAAAAAAATACTATATTTAACTGGGGCACCTGGGTGGCTCAGTGGGTTAAGCCTCTGCCTTTGGCTCAGGTCTTGATCTCAGGGTCCTGGGATAGAGACCCGTATTGGGCTCTCTGCTCCGCAGGGAGCCTCCTTCCCCCTCTCTCTCTGTCTCTCCCCCTGCTTGTGCTCTCTCTGTCTCTGTATTTCTCTCAAATGAATAAATTTTTTAAAAAATTCTATATTTAACTATTATTAACTGTAACCTTAATTTTAAAACAGAATTATCTTACACAAGCCTTATAACTATAATATTCCATCTAAAAATTGTGCTAATGAGACAAAAATGTCTTAAATTACCTAATTTTAGTGTGTTTTTTTTAAAAGATTTTATTTATTTATTTGACAGACAGAGATCACAAGTAGGCAGAGAGGCAGGCAGAGAGAGGAGGAAGCAGGCTCCCCGCTGAGCAGAGAGCCAGATGTGGGGCTCGATCCCAGAACCCTGGGATCATGACCTGAGCCGAAAGCAGAGGCTTTAACCCACTGAGCCACCCAGGTGCCCCTAATTTTAGTGTTTAAAGAGATCTTAGAGACCAGCTGCATTCTCATTTGGCTTCTAGATTTTTGAGATGAAGTAGGACACAAATGAAGTCATATGGCATAATTAAGGTTACATAGGCAGACCAGAGACAAGACCTTATGTATGCATTGCTCCTCTGTGTTCATAACAACAAACTACATAACTAAAACCATTAAGCCTTTCCAACTGACCTTTTTTGGTTAACAAGTATTCACCTCGAACATGTAAAATTGCTAGATTACACATCATACCCATCTTACTATTGTTCTGGGCAATGTTGAGAAAGTCATAATCATATGGCCAGCATCTCCCTACATGCAGCGATTGTCTAGGAACTCAGGCAAGGATTCTAAATTCAAAACACTAGAGGCACAGTCCAAGGACAAAGGTATGCTCAGCTTCCAGAGATTTAATGACATTATGCACAACTGCAAAATAACTATAGTTAAGAATCAGTGACAAACACCATGAGGAAAAGAGGCAGTCTTTCGAAGGAAAGTTTTGAGCAGACTATGAGGGATAATCTATAAGAGCTGAATCCCAAAGGTAAGGGCAGATAAATCCTCACTAGAGAAAAAAATTTTGGCTCCTAAAAAACAAACTTTTGCCCATGGTACTAACTGAAATGAAATTTATAAAGAAGACAATGTCATATTTGAAAGTGATAGGTAAAATACATAATGCAGACTAAGTTCCATTAAGATTATTATTTTTTTTTTCCCCTAATGAGACCTTGAGGAATTCTTCCTGTGGTATACTTCCACTAGGGTCTTTCTACTTCTCTCTTATTCTTTTTTCATGTTGATCAGATTTAGTTCTATTTTATTTCAATTCTTCAAACAAACCAAACTGTCTTCTTTATATCCTAATATATTCTTTATATCCTAATTGTATTATGATACAAAAAAGTGTCTTTTATTTTTCAGCGTAACAGTATTCATTGTTTTTGCACCACACCCAGTGCTCCATGCAATCCGTGTCCTCTCCAATACCCACCACCTGGTTCCCCCAGCTTCCCACCCTCCACTCCTTCAAAACCCTCAGATTATTTTTCAGAGTTCATAGTCTCTCATGGTTCACCTCCCCTTCCAATTTCCCTCAACTCCATTCTCCTCTCCATCTCCCCATGGACTCTCTCTGCTTGACTTATTTCACTCAGCATAATCTCTTCCAGTCCCGTCCATGTTGCTACAAAAGTTGGGTATTCATCCTTTCTGATGAAGACATAATACTCCATAGTGTATATGGACCACATCTTCCTTATCCATTTGTCCGTTGAAGGGCATCTTGGTTCTTTCCACAGTTTGGTGACCATGGCCATTGCTGCTATAAACATTGGGGTACAGATGGCCCTTCTTTTCACTACATCTGTATCTTTGGGTTAAATACCCAGGAGTGCAATTGCAGGGTCATAGGGAAGCTCTATTTTTAATTTCTTGAGGAATCTCCACACTGTTTTCCAAAGTGGCTGCACCAACTTGCATTCCCACCCACAGTGTAAGAGGGTTGCCCTTTCTCCACATCCTCTCCAACACATATTGTTTCCTGTCTTGCTAATTTGGACCATTCTAACTTGTGTAAGGTGATATCTCAGTGGGGTTTTAATTTGAATCTCCCTGATGGCTAGTGATGATGAACATATTTTCATGTTCTGATAGCCATTTGTATGTCTTCACTGGAGAAGTGTCTGTTCATATCTTCTGCCCATTTTTTGATATGATTGTCTGTTTTGTGTGTGTTGAGTTTGAGGAGTTCATTATAGATCCTGGATATCAACTTTTTGTCTGCACTGTCATTTGCAAATATCTTCTCCCATTCCGTGGGTTGCCTCTTTGTTTTCTTGACTGTTTCCTTTGCTGTGCAGAAGCTTTTGATTTTGAAGAAGTTCCAAAAATTCATTTTCACTTTTGTTTCCTTTGCCTTTGGAGACATATCTTGAAAGAAGTTGCTGTGGCTGATATCGAAGAGGTTACTGCTTATGTTCTCCGCTAGGATTCTGATGGATTCCTGTCTCACATTGAGGTCTTTTATCCATTTTGAGTTTATCTTTGTGTATGGTGTAAGAGAATGGTCGAGTTTGATTCTTCTGCATATAGCTGTCCAGTTTTCTCAGCACCATTTATTGAAGAGACTCTTTGACAGACTTTCAAATAGTAACAAGAGCATCTGTTCTTGGCATGAGTGTGACTTGCCTATCTAGCCAGATGCCCTTTTGATCCTACTGTTTCAGCAGGTGTTTCTGGCCAGGCAGGTGTCCCCTTGCTGGCTCCCTCCCCCATTTCATGTTCTTTCTGCACTGCTCACAAAAAGCCTGCGAGTTCATGAGGACACTCCTCCCAGATTGAGGAGGACCATTTGGTCAACAAGAGATATGAACCAATTCTACCTGGCAACATTCTTCAAATCATTCTATTTGAAGATAAAATGAGGAGACATTTTATTATTTATTTCTTCATGATTTATGATTTCTTCATTTCTTCATGACTTATTTTCAGATGTTAGTAACTGCTAGTAATTTATTTGCTGAGCATTATCTGTTCCACTTAAAGATGAGTGTTTAATTTAGACTTGGCCCTTGAAGAATAAACATTTCTTTCTTATTATACTTGTCCATATCAAATATGCTCAAATTATGTTCAGAAGGTAGTTATTAAACCTCTTATGAGAACAAAGGCATGTCAACCAGCAAAGAGTTTCTAGAGAGAATACCCATACAAAACAAGGCGTGCTATATTTTTTCCCCAAAGCCCTCTTTTATTGAAAGTCCTCAAAATTGAGATTAGCTAGATAATCAAGTAACATTTTAAATGTAGAAAACATAGACTTTGTTTTTGAAAACAAACACTTAAGTCCATTTTGATGTCTGTTTTTTTTAATTTAATTTAATTTTATTTATTTATTTGACAGAGAGAGATCACAAGTAGGCGAGAGGCAGACAGAGAGAGAGGAGGAAGCAGGCTCCCCGCTGAGCAGAGAGCCCGATGTGGGGCTGGATCCCAGGACCCTGGGATCATGACCCGAGCCGAAGGCAGAGGCTTTAATCCACTGAGCCACCCAGGCGCCCCTGATGTCTGTTTTGAGTTAAGTGATTCTCATGTATACTTTGTCTTGTGAAATGAAGCCTGTAGGGGGGTTAAAAAAAAAAAGCACTTCCAGAGGCCTTTGGATAGTGTATAGGAAATAAGGAGTTCATGTGAATTAAGAACTTAAAGTCGACCTTTCACTGAGAACAATCCAGCAGAAGGCCTCCTTAAATATACATTCGTGAGAGACGCAACCCATTGCTCACTAGTTAATTCTTGAGGATATGTACTTTGGTGCATTATTAAAATCCTGCACTTCCTAGCAGAGCAGCTGACTTATTGTGGGCTCCCCAACAGTATTTGTAAGAAAATTAAAAGCTGTTGGGTTTCCATATAGTACATATTTTTTTAACCTTTTAATCTCATTATATAATTACAGAGTTAACCATTAAACTCTGTTCAAAGATAATCTTTCAACAGAACATGGAGAATCAATCTGTATTGATTTATTCATAATCAGACTATATGTTTTCATGAAATTTTTAAAACAAGCAAAAAACCGCACTGACAAATAATAATTTGCAAATTCTAAAATTCTGAAAGTCTCCCTAATACTTCTTATTTTCCTTATCAAGTAACCACCAAAGCCTCTGTTAAGAAAATAGCTCATAACTGTTGTTGCTCCAAAAAAGAGAAAAGAGGAAGAGAGGAAAGAAAACAAGAAAAAAGAAAAGAAAAATAAGAACTAGTTTAACTTAAATGGCATGTGGCACACTGTTAATTTTAGAAATGTCATGTAGTAATACTTTGTTTATCTTGCTCACCTTCTAACAACTTAAAATTTAAAACAATTTTCTTTATATAATAAAATTATTTTAAAAGTAGGGATTTTTTTTCTCTATTACATGATAGGCTAAAATGATAAATAATCTTTTCTTCCTGAGAAATACTGACAATACAAAGGAAATTTTTAATGTGTCCTTATTATAAGTGAATTGGTTCATTTAAGAACAAATTATGGTGCTCTTAAACTTTTTTTTTAATTTATAAAATGAGGAAGATAAAGTATCTTTTGTGAGAGATATTATGATTGCTAATTAACAAATGAGCTTAGAACTATGTTTCTTAAATAATAAATTGTCAATGAATGATAGCTGTCCTCTGCTAAATATTTTAAGATCATAATTCTTGGGTGCAATGGTGAGAATTAATTGCATGGCCCTGAGCAGACATTACAACTTCTTTGAGCCTTCTTTTCCTCATCCTTGAAATGGTCATAATAAAAACATGCTTCATATGATTCTTGTGAAGATCAAGTGAGATAAACATGAAAGTCTTTTGAGAATTATAAATCCACATTAAAATGTAGTGGAAGATCAGAAATTATAATGTGTCTCTTCTTAAGATTTCTAATTTATATTATTTCATATCTTTAGAACTGCTTGCAAAAATATTTTGGTATGACAGAAAAAAAATTCATGGATTTGAACAAGAAAAACAATTATTTATTATTATCTGAATATCTGTAGAGTATTCAATTATACCCTGCATTCATCCTTACAAATGCTAAAGTGCTTCTTTGATATCAGCTAATGTGAATTTCTTCTTAGATAATTATTGTACAGCATCGAGTGGCACTATTTTATTTTTATTTCAGGCATTATTAAAAATAACATATGGTAACAGAAACATTAAATATATCTAGAGTACTTTTAGAATTGCTGTTCGCTCGTAGCTGATGCTCAGTCTTCTCAACTGTTTTTCTTCAGGCTATTAACTCCAACTCTGTAATGAAATAGCATCTTAGCTAATATGAGGACCTCAGACCTCAGTGCACCATGGTAATTAAGAGGAAAAAAATCCAACATGTTTAATAGGATATTCTCCTCACCTATGAATTTAATAAGAATACTAATTGATATTTTCAATAGCCATTAAAATATGTCTCATTAAGAGCTTATTTAGCTGCTCAGTTCCTAAATGTTCAAAGGCCATTTAAAAAATTAAGGATCATTTGATTTCAGGCAAAAACATAAGTCCAGGGGACACTGAAAATAGTAATCTCTCCAAATACACCATGATTGTAAAAATATTAATATTCTAAAACCCACTTTAAAAAATTTAGTGCCAAAGGACTTGCCTAAGTATTGCACTTAACACAGTGTCTCACCCATAATCGGTTCTTAGTAAATATTTGTAATTTATTCTTTGACTGAAAAAGCCCTTAATATATCTTGTTTTCCTTATAGGAGCAGCTCTTTAAAATACAGGTAAAGCACAAATAGATCAAGCAATTTACACCAGCACATTAATTTCTTTCTAGTGAAATCTTCTTTAATCTTTTGTTAAAAAGTGATAAATAGAATTTTAATTGCACTGGAGAAATCTGTTTAATGCAGATACAGCAAGAAGAGGACAGGGCTTTCTCTAATATTTCAACTCCAGATGTACACCAAGACTGGACATCTGTTATTTTCTGGCTCTTCTGAAGCAATGGGGATAGATCTCATACCTTTCTGTAAGCAGCCTACACATGAGTGCACATATGCACATGCACATATGTACAGGTGTATGCACACTGAAATACCACACATATGTGTCACGCACAGGTGCCCATACATATCACACAGCTGGTTTGCTAAGGCAGAAGTTACCTTAGCTGCTGCTACTAAGACTTCAACAACAAATGAAAACTGAGCTTTATACAACCAGGTAGAGCTGTGGAAACTATCCCATATGTGTGGATACAGAGGGCACTGAGCCTAATGTAAAAATCTGGTACACTGGCTAGATTGAATGCTGGCAAAATTCTATCATAGATTCAGATATTCTAAAAACATGGACATACTGGAAATTGAAATGAAAGAAAACTTTGAGAAGTGACTAAAAGTAGTTCACAGAATCAGAAAACAGAAGACTAGTGGTTGTATTTATATACCAAGTACCACATTATCCTGTTACTCCTAAGAGGAGCCAACTTTGTAAGTATTTTGACAGACCAAATGCTGGGTTTAGTGAATAAGAATGTATCTCTGTGTGTACTTAATCTCTGAAAAACAACAATAACAAAAACTAGGGAATGAGTATTAGTAGCCACATTATTTTACAAATAAGCTGAGACTTTTCAATATTAGTTAACTTGCCTGAAATTGCATTACTAGCAAATGACAAAGCCAAACTTTAAAACTAATATCTATCAGAACTCCAGATTTTGAGCTTGGAACCTCTTCCAAATATACCAGGCCTTAAAAGACTACTATTATTTGAGATAAATGTACAAGACACTAGGAAAATTTCCCTAGCTGTTGAAGACCTGTGCGCAATTATTTCTTAGTATGTAGATCCATTCCTATCTAGAACTGTGAGCCTACATGTTATGTGCAAGAAAATGGGAAAATGAAAATTATACTAGTGACTCAGGTGGAGTGAGGAGTAAGCCTCTCCTTTATGTATTGATGTTTTCAATAGTTACAGTTAACACTTTTTTTGAAATTTGAATATTGCATAGTTTGCCTAATTGTCACACTTTTAACACTACATGGGTAACAGTATTATTCTATTATATCAATAAGATATACTGACTGCCATGTACATGGCTTTGTCTGGCTAATAATCACTATTTTTCCTTTATTTCCCAGCATGAGGCATGCATTCTAGAAGCCGGTCTCATGATCCCTTATCTTAGATTATATACCTCTTCATACTGAGCTTCCCAAAAGGAAACTTAGAAGTAAAACCAAATATTACCAGAGTAAGTGCCCCATAATCTCAGGTAACAGGATAATGAATGCAGCTTTTCCTTAAACCTGCAGTTAGAAACGGAGGTAAGAGCAAATCTTATAAGCAAGAAACATTTGGGGTAGAGGTCTGAGGACACTGTAAGAAGTTTCCAAACAAACATTATTTCCCTCAAATACATTTCTCCCCATCCTCATCGTAAATACAAAGGCTAGAGAAAGTTAAGAAGGAATCAACAGAAATCACTGACATCATCATGTTGATGTTAGAAGTTACTCTATGTGACCCCATGGGGTAGAATAAAAGCATGTTTTCCTCTTCTTCCAAGACGAATATGAGAAAGAAGTAGCTTAACAGAATTGCTTGTAGCATCAGGAGTAACTAGAAGGATGCCTGGTCTCTTGATTTTTGACTCCGTGCTTGTTGACCTGGAGACCTGGAAGTCCACATAGAGCTGCGGCTCGTAGAGCAAAGAGCACGGTGCAAGCGTTCTCAGATCACTGGAAGCCGCGTCCCCTGAATTCTGAATTATATGTGAAAACAAGAGGCTTGTGGAGATTTTCATGGAGAGTGTGCCTGGGAAAAGCAATATGGTGAACCACCCCCTCTACATATAATTTTTTTATGAAGGATTGCTAAGAGTATGTATGAGTCTTCATTAGTGTCTATGACTCTTCGTGAGGAGGTTTGGAAGTAACCGGGATAGGAAGGTTTAGAGAAGCCATGCAAAGTACAAAATGAACTTTGGGAAGTGCAACATGAAATCAGAGAAGCTGCTACACCATCAATAATGACTAGTTGTATAATATTCCTACTTTCCTGGTCCTCCCACCCATTCCCACTCCCTACCCCACCACCAGAGCAGGGAAAATAAGGCTAGGAAGAACGATCCCAGAACAAAACCACTACTTCCTTTACAAGGGGCTCATGAAGGAGAGAAAATGAACTCATAAACTAGGCCCATCTTTATTTCAACTCCCTACTGCCACATGCCTCAGACATGCTGGGAAAAGGGGAGAGGAAGAAGAGGTTTAAATATGATATGAAATTGTCGTTTTGGACAGGGTTAGACTTTTAATAATGTAAGGTAAATGAAAAAAAAAAAGCATGAGATCTTCTGAAGAAGTTAATAAGAGAATGAAAAGACATATTTGACAGGGCACAGTTGAATTCAATAATCAGAATAATAAAGCTGATTTATATTTATGTCCCACTGGAGTAAGACTGCTCAATAAATTGATTATGTATTTGAATGAATGAATGTGCAAGTCCATGAATAAGTAAATGGCAACATAGAGGGAGTTTTTTTTATATTAATGTTTTTTCAGGATTTCTGTTTTAGAAGTTGCTAGGAAGCAAGAGTATGGTAGTTATTATTGTTCTGTGAGCCACACTGCATTAATAAATGCTCTTCTATTCTCTTAACCAGCTGAGTTTGTTTAATTTATCCCAAATTCTCCAAAGGTTTGTGATCCCCAAAGTGGGATCCTAGTAGCAATGATGTATGAGAGCAATTATTTGCCTTAGCATCTCTGCAATAAGGAAAATAATACTTTCACTTGGTAAATGCAATAGAGCACATAAAAACAGTTTCACAAGGCTAAAAAGCACGACTTTTAGTCACGACTTAAAAAGCAGTTCTCTAAATAATATAAGATGACATATACAACTGTTATAACCAAGCATGAATTAAAAACATAAAACTAGGGGCACCTGCCTGGCTGGCTCAGTGGGTTAAAGGGCTGTCTTTGGCTGGAGTTTGGCTGGAGTTTTTAAAATCTTTAAAAAAAAATACATGACTTTTTGTATGAACTAGTGGTTATACTAAAGGTATTCTTCTTTTCAATTAGGATAAGTTTATTTTTTAAAAATATTTTTTAAAGATTTTACTTATTTGACAGACAGAGATCACAAGTAGGCAGAGAGGCAGGTAGAGAGAGAGGAAGGTAAGCAGGCTCCCCGCTGAGCAGAAAGCCCAATGCGGGGCTCCATCCCAGGACCCTGGGATCATGACCTGAGCTGAAGGCAGAGGCTTTAACCCACTGAGCCACCCAGGTGCCCCTTCAATTAGGATAAGTTTAAATGCTAACTATATTCTGATCTATTATTGCAAATCTTAATATTATCATGCTTATGATAAAGCAAACTAAAGGCAACACTATTTTTTTACCATTTAATTTTATTTTAACCTTTATTAAAACAGAATTTTAAGGATAATTTTTAATATTGGCTTTTTATGATCTATGCTGAAGTAAATGTCAGTAATGGCTGATATTTGAGAGGCTGCCTCATCCATCTCATGCCAAAAATGCAACTCTAAGTATCTTTTTAAAAAGGATTATATTACATTATGCACAAATCTGTACATTATGCACAAATTTTAAAGAAACTCTAAGTTCTTTGAAAATCATCCAGGGTAGAGTTACAATCTAACAACAACAACAACAGTTCTCTTCTTCTTTACAATAATCATTAGAGTAAAAGTAATAAATATAATTGGTTTGCTGTTGATAACAGAGGGATTATATAAAAGACTTGTTTTATGCAATGTCATTTCTTGGCTGTTACCTCAGTGTTTTTCATCAGATTGGCTTGTCTCACTTGTGGCAGAAACAGAATTTAATCTTGGCTTCACTCATAGATCAACTAATTAAATTAGGATATTAAGTGTGCATTAGGAAGCTGGACCATCACACACAGAAACTCGCTCACTCACACTCTTTCTGCAAGTTCAGAAAAGAGAGAGTAAAATTTTTCCTTAAAAGTGTACTTCTTTACTAATAGTTATATTCTCTTTGCCAATAGATAGCATTTTTAAAGGGGTAAGTTTATTCAGTTCTTGACAATACAGTTGTCAAAAAAAAAAGATAATTGAACTGGAAGCTTTTCTTTAGGAGAAAAAAAATTTTTTAATAAAAATATTTATCAATAGCACTGCCCTAAATAAACAATATATAACAGATGTTTTGTAAACACTCTTTTTAAACTGCACAAAATTGCTATTGATTCCTTTTTTTCCATTGTAGCAATATCTTTCTTCAAGGGGGTATTTTGATAAGTAAATCGTTTTGTATCAAGTACATTCAGCATTGACATAGAGGCTGTCAATTCCTTTGAGAACAGTTTCCTCATGTTTTTCATTGTCAGCATACTATTTGTCTCCTTAGTATCTTGCAGTAGTTTAAGAATTATAATGTTTATTGCATTTTGGAATTTAAATGACAGAACTCTTTCATCCTAGAATGTTAGAAATGTTAGCTCCTCAACAGATTCTTAACTGGTGATCTTCTTCCCTGGGACTCCTTATTCATGACAAAACTGAGAAATACACACACCCATAAACACACAGAAAAAAAATCAATTAGGTAATCACTAATTCTTGACATCTTCAGAATCTGTTAGGCTGACAACCAATTAATAACACTTTTTAAAGGGGGTTATTGTAGTAAATGGCCTCCTAATTTGTTATAATCTTTGACAAAAGCCAAATTGGTGGGAGGGGGTGGAGGTGAAGGACTTATTGCAGATAAGAGGATACAACTAAGACCAAGATATATTCACAAAATGAAATTTGGAATTCTTAGGAAAACTCTGAAGTATGTCAACCAGGCACTGTTAAGACTGGTGACTTGGGGAACTGCTAACATAATAAAGAAGATATTATATTACAAAGCTATATTCATCAAAACAGTATGGTGCTGGCATGAAAACAGACACAGAGCTCAATGGGACAGAGTACAGAGCCCAGAAATGAAACGGGACACTATCTTACACCATACTCAAAAATAAATTCAAAATGATTTGAAAACTTGACTATAAACCTGAAAACATGAAAGTCCTAGAAGAAAACACAGATAGTAAGCTCCTGGACATCAGTTTTACCATTTCTTTTTTTGGACCAGTCTCCTTGGGCAAGGGGAATAAAAGCTAAAATAAACAAATGGGATTAAATCAAATTAAAATGTTTTGCACAGTAGAAAAAAAAATCAACAAAATAAAAAGGCAACCTATTGAATGGGAGAAGATATCTGCAAATCTTACATCCAAATAAGGGACTAATGTCCAAAATATATAAATAACTTACAAACAATTTAGTATAAAGAAAACAAACAACCCAATTAAAAAAATGAGCAGAGAAGTTGAATAAACATTTTTTCCAAAAAGGACACATAGATGGGTAACAGGCACATGAAATTATTCTTAACAGGACTCATCATCAGGGAAATACAAATCAAAACCACAATGACATATCACTCACACTTGCAAGACTGACTCATCAAAAGAACAAAAAATAGCAAGTGTTGGCAAGGGCATGGGAAAAAGGGAACATTAGTACACTATTGGTAGGCATATAAATTGTTGTAGCCAATATGGAAAACAGCATGAGTTTCCTCAAAAAATTAAAAATAGAACTATCATATAATCCAGAAATTCTACTTCTGGATATTTATCTGAAGAAAACAAAAGTACCAATTCAAATAGATATATGAACCCCTGGTTTTGTTGCAACATTATTTAAAATTGTCAAGATACAAAACCGACCCAATCATCTATCAATAGATGAATGAATAAAAAAAGATATGGCATACACATAAAATGGATATGAACTCATCCATAAAAAAATAATGAAATCTTGCCATCTGAGACAGCATGAATGGACCTAGAGGCATTAAAAAATGAAATAAGTCAGACAAAGAAAGACAAATACTGTATGATCTCACTCACACGTGGAATCTAAAAAAAATAAATGAACAAAGTAAAACAGAAACAGACTCAAGGATATAAGAAACAAACTAATTGGTTACCAGAGTGGGGAGGGGGTGCAGGGTCAGGCAAAACAGGTGAAGTGAATAACAGGAACAAACTTCCAGTCATAAAATAAGTAAGTCAGGGAGATGTAAAGTACAACATGGAGAATATAGTTACTAATATTGTAATAGCACTGTGTGGTGAAAAGTGGTAACTAGCTATAGTATGAGGAACATTTTATAATGTAGAAAATACTGAATCTCTATGATGCATGTCTGAAACTAATAGGATACTATATGTCAATCACACTTCAATTAAAAAAATGAAAATAAAAAGAGTCCTCAAGCTCTGGCACTTTGCTTTTAAAAATGCCAAATTTTAAAAATTACTTCATTTCAGTTAAATCATTTAAAATGAAGTGAATGGTATAATCTCATTTATTATGCTGCCTCCTAGTTGCTGGATTCGGCCTGCAGATAAGGGTTTATTTGGTCTGTAATTAATTTTAATGGGTTGTTGAAACTTAAAAATTGAGCAATAGTTTAAAAATCCAAATTTATGTTTCATCCATAAAATTTCTTGAAACCAAGGATCTGAATTATCTCCAAAGCAACAATCAACTGGAATTGAGGTCCTGCTTAGCTGCTTTGAATGATACTACCCAGCTTCAATGCATTTCTTCCTTTTCAGTTTATGCTACAGCTAATTGACTTTACTTAGCCACATTTGCTGGATCTTAGCATGATTTTGAGTTTCTGACCCTTCTATTAGCACTAAAATGCATTATTAAGAAATCAATTAATAAAACAAAACCATGATTTGAGTCTCTCTAAACCTCAGTATCCTCATCTGTGAAGTGGACGTGTAATAATAGCACTACTTTACAAGGACATTATGATGAATAAATAAGAAATGAATAAAATGACATAGAATGGTACCTGGATTATAGTAAAAATAATTATAGTAATTATATATTACTATATTACAGTAATTATAGTAATTTACAATAATAGATTATAATAATATTCAGTAAATAATATATTATTATTAACAATCAGCAGAATGTTAATAGTATCTGAATCATTCACACAGCTGAGGGGAAAGTAATCTTCAGTTTTTGTAGGTAATTCATATCCCTGTGGCCTATCTGACTGTGGGCAGAAATCGAGAGACCTCTTCAGGCTATCTGCATTTCATATATCCAGACAATGTTTGATTTCAATTAATTTAGATATATAGGTTTTTTGATGTTTTGGAGAAGACATATAATACATATACCTTTGTTTTTTTACATTTATAAACTTTTTCCTCAAAATACAACTACTTTTAAATTTAGGGACTATATTTACTTGTATTGTTTTTCAGCTCTTGCTTGACTTTTCATGAAATTATTTTATAGGTTCTATATCTAAAAGTAATACAACATTTTAAATTTTGGTCCATAAATCACTAGTTACATTAGTGAATAAGAAAAAAAAAAAACTTAACTTGAGCTTTGTCAGTACTGCTGAGCAAGAAAAGGAAGAAAATGTAAAATATTTTGATCTGGTTTCAATAGTGAAGGGACTTATATTGAATTTATTGAAATGAGAATTCATGAAAAGTCACTGCCCGCCCTCCATCTCTAAAATGATAGTTTAAGAAGTACTGTTAGTTCACAAATGATGTGATGGCATGGCTTTTCTAGGAATATATACATATTTTAAATTTTAGAACTTTTATAAAACCTGCCCTGGAATTAATGTAGTTTTCTAATTACTTTTTTTTCTTTTTTTTTTTGGTCACATGGCAGTAGTTGTCTGTACATAAATATTCAGAAATACAACAGTTAGCAAGAAAATCTCCAGAGGAACCACAGTCATCCCTGTGAAATAAAGCTGGTGACCCTGAGGGCAGCAGAAATAAAAAGTTGGGAAGAGATTGGAAACCGCAGGAAGCCAAACACTGACAACTTCCCCTTCCTGTCCAAAATTGAAAGTTGCATGAATAGTAAGTTGATATTTCAATTTTTTTAAAAAATAAAGCTCATGATTTAATACTTACCTTGCTTTATTAAAAGCAAGGTAAGTATTATTTGTATATTTGTATTATTATTTGTATATCTTATTTGTATATCTGACAAAATTTCAAGGCCTTATTATTTTTTAACCAGATTTTCTGAAAGTTAATTATTTCTTTCTTTGGGACTTCTTCCCATATCTTAAACATGTTAGTCAATAGCAGAAAAACAATAATAGGGAATGCTCTACTTTCGATTTTAGCTTCCAAGGTGACTACATAATCCAGTGAGCTAAAAAAAAATACCAAGGTTCTTAAGACTAGATATTTTTAAATAGTATTTTTAAGCTTTTTACTATATAACATTAAAATACAAAATTAAAAAAGGTATAATACATTTACCTCAAAAGGAAGAATATTTGTAAAAAGAATTTTATCGCTTTTAAAAATTAGAATTATTTTGTGAAGTGTGATTTGCAAGGTAAGACAATTGTTTTCTTTAACATTATATCTGTTAAGCCAATTCATGTTTCTACTAATTCCTTTATTTTCTAAAATTGTGTTCAAGAATTTGCTAAGACTTTTGAGAACATTATATTCCTTAATATTCATCCTTATGGTATTCATAACAAAAATTAATAAATGGGCAAAATAGCAAAGGTTTCTATTTGTACCTTGGACGACTTAGTAGATAATAATATATCACTGACAGTTGTTCATGTGGTGCTTTAAATTATGGAAATAAAATTAAGTCTGCAGTTATATTTCTAGGGTGATTTTAAACTTTATGTAATTTCTATCATACAAAATGTTACTATCCATCTTTAAAAAGTAAATTTAAGAATTATAATTTTGAAAGATTATATTCAAGTTTTATTTGATTAGAGGGCATTTAGAGTAGCATGACTTTTTATATAAAAAGATCCATTTTACATGATTTTATTAAAATTACTTATCAAAAGAAGATATCAGTAAATATTATATAATCTTTGCTTGTGCTTGTAATTGATGATGATATAATCCCAATTCCATTGAATAAATTCTTATCAATAGATACATAAAACATTATTTTTCTTATATATGCATAACTGAGTGAAGGTTGCTTTTTAGACTTGGTAAATGACACATTTTCAATACACAGCTGGAAGAAAAGTATAGAGCTACCAAGTACTCAATATATCAGCTTGAAAAATGGCAAACATTCATTTTATTTTACTTAAACACAAAAATAATCAATTAAAATATTATCTGGGAGTACTAGATTTTCTTTTTTAATTTTTTTTTTTTTTATTTATTTGACAGACAGAGATCACAAGTAGGCAGAGAGGCAGGCAGAGAGAGAGAGGAGGAAGCATGCTCCCCGCGGAGCAGAGAGCCCGACGTGGGGCTCGATCCCAGGACCCTGGGACCATGACCTGAGCCGAAGGCAGAGGCTTTAACCCACTGAGCCACCCAGGTGCCCCTTTTTTTTTTTTTTTAAATTTTTTTTTGGGGGGGGAGTACTAGATTTTCTTATTTTTCTTTTTTTTTTTTTTGAAGATTTTATTTATTTAATCGACAGATATCACACATAGGCAGAGAGGCAGACAGAGAGAGAGGGGGAAGCAGGCTCCCCACCAAGCAGAGAGCATAACATAGGGCTCAATCCCAGGACCCTGGGACCATGATCTGAGCTGAAGGCAGAGGCTTAACCCACTGAGCCACCCAAATACCCTGTGAGTACTAGATTTTCTGACTATCCCTCTGCAAGCAAGCATTGATATTTAAGTAAACACTGAAAAAGAAATTGCCTTTCTTTTCTCCCATGAAGTCCATGTCCCTAAATATAACTCCTTTAGAACTCATATCATAACTACAGATATGGTGGGAGGGTGGAGGGGGAGAATCTTCAATAACTACAAAAAGACATTAAATATTTTAGGATTGAAGTACAAGGTAGAAATTTAATATCAAAGGTATTTGAATTATCCAGAAAAGAAGATGTTATAATGTAAGTGATAAAGCTTGGTTCAGTCTCAGACTTTTTCCATGACTAAATATTAGAATACTACCAACTTTGAAGATAGATATCTTGTGACTCAAGAATTCTATAAACTGACAAGATGTCCTTCTTGTATGAAGGTATCAGAAGAAATTATCGACATAGAAAGATTCTAAAAGCGTGCCACCAAATG
Organism: Neogale vison; assembly: GCF_020171115.1. Classification (NCBI taxonomy): domain Eukaryota; kingdom Metazoa; phylum Chordata; class Mammalia; order Carnivora; family Mustelidae; genus Neogale; species Neogale vison. The sequence continues at coordinate 90,094,664 of NC_058093.1, read as the reverse complement.
CAACTATTGAAAGAAAGTAGTCCTTGAACAGATGTAGCACTTAAAGAAGAGAAAAATCAAAATTAAGAGATACAAAATGGAAAAGTTAAATAAAAAACTCTAGAAGAATAAATCAGAGCATTAGTAATAAATCTTATATCTAAACAATTCTCCATTTTGTATGTTTTATTTTAATAATTAGAAATTTAAATTTTAATAATTTGAAAAAAACTATCAAATGAAAAAACAGAACAATACTTTTATAAACACTGAAAAACTAAATAAAACAAGTTTCATATAACAGATAAAACACAAAAAAGTGTTAAGAAGCAAACAAACAAACAAAAAACCCTAAAAGTGTAAATAATGATAAAAGTGAAAACATTAGGGGCCCTGGGTGCCTCAGTCATTAAGTGTCTGCCTTCTACTCAAGTCATAATCTCAGGGTCCTGGGATGAAGCCCCTTGTCAGGCTCTCCACTCAGCAGGAAGCCTGCTTCTCCGTCTTCCACTCCCCCTGCTTCTCCGTCTTCCACTCCCCCTGCTTATGTTCCCCCTCTTGCTGTCTCTCTCTGTCAAATAAATAAATTTAAAAATCTGAAAAAACAAAAGCAAAATCTCACAGATAATTTTACACTTTTGTAAGAGATGAACCTAAAATATAGAGACACAAGAAGTTTGAAAATTATAAATATATATAAAATATATAATATGTATTTATATAATATATGCATATAACATACACACACACAAGTTTACAAAATAAAGAAAATAGCTATAGTTGTGTTACTTTTGGGCAAAGAAGTATTAAATATCAGAAAAAAAATTAGAAGAATGAAGTAGACTCCTTTAAAAGAATGAGTTTAGACAGATAAAATCATGTAATATTAAGCTTTATGCTTTTTCCTTCTTTCCGCATTTCTATACCCTTGTGCAATCTTTCAAAGAACCTCTAAGGAACAAGAAAAAATCAGATTGTTATAGCAGAAATGCAAAGAGTAAGAAAAAGCTCTTCAGTTATTTGAATTCCAAATGGGAATTAATTAAAAATTCCTGGACATAACTCAAAAGAAAGAGTCAAACATGACATAACAAAGCATTGAAACATTATAAGGAAAGAAGGAAGACCCTGCAACCCTGCCTCTAGGAGAAGAGATGAGAGTCATTTGGGAGCAGGGGACAGAAAGGGATTACAACTTTGGACAAAAGGCCAGGAGGATCAGATAAAAGATCAGAACTGAGTGGTAGCTGGGGCATCAAAAAGGGAAGAAAAATGAGACTATCTGGAGAAATCAAATAAGGAGCTAAGAAAGTTAAACTTCTGTTGTCTGGAAAGGGAGCATTTGGAGTCACATTAAAAATGCAAATAAACGGGGCGCCTGGGTGGCTCAGTGGGTTAAGCCGCTGCCTTCGGCTCAGGTCATGGTCTCAGGGTCCTGGGATCGAGTCCCACATCGGGCTCTCTGCTCAGCAGGGAGCCTGCTTCCTCCTCTCTCTCTCTGCCTGCCTCTCTGCCTACTTGTAATCTCTCTCTGTCAAATAAATAAATAAAATCTTTAAAAAAAAATGCAAATAAACACTTTCACCTTTGGTAGTGCCTAAAGGCTTTCCGTCAACAGTTGACTGGATATTGCTCAAGTCTAACCCAGTAGAATGATTAAAGATTTTGGGTGGACATCTTTTTATTATTATTTTTATTATTTTTATTTTTCCAGTGTTCCAAGATTCATTGTTTATGCACCATACCCAATGCTCCCTGCAATCTTAATAGCCCATAGAAGCCCAAACAGAAGCTCTATGTGACAGTGATATGGAAAGGACAGCTCCAGAGAGGAACTGAAGAATGGGAAAACAACCTAATATACATGAAAATATAACGTTCTTGAAACTTTCTGAGCAAAATGTCAAATGCATGTGAAACGGCAAAAGCATAAAACAATAAAATAGTAGATACACAGGGTAAATTATAAAAATCTCTCTGTTCTTAACAGAACATATATATTACATAAACAAGAGTGTAAAGATGTGGATTTAGTCTGGGTGTGTCTGTATATAAAACCAGAGGATATAAATTATTTTTAAAGTCCTTCTAATTTAATTAAAAAATAAAATAAAATCCTTCTAATTTATTTTAAATCACCATGGAATAGTCCCAAAATAATACTGTATTAAGTCACAAATAAAGTTCAAAAATTTATATTAAACTAATGCTGGGGAGAAAAAAAATTTTTCCTTTACTCTTTTAGGTTTCTTCCTGGGGAGCTGTAAATTAAATTGACAAAAGATAGATTAAAAAGAGAAAGTGAGCCTTTATACACATGCACATGCGTGTGGAAGCACACAAAAGAAGTGGCCTATTAAATGGCTAGAGGATTATATACCTAATTTAAGAGGGTAAAGAGAGGAAAAAAGGTATTTATGGTAATAGCAAACAGGCTTTAGGAAACACAAATAGGGTTTTTTTTTGGCAGAACCAAATAAATAAGAAAACTTAAGAAAATGTTTGTAAAGGTGCTGTAAGGGCCTATTTAGCCAGAGCAATTCCACCCGGTTAAACAGTGATTTTGTTGTTTCTGCAGTAAAACTTAAAACCCCACCCCACCCCAGGGGAACTTACTTAAATGCAAGTCCGGGAAACCAGTAGAATATGGTGGACCAGTCCCTGATAACAGAGCCCAAATACAAGGGCAGGTCAGGTCAGGTGGAGATAACAGAGTCCAAATGCAGGGACGAGCCAGGCCGGTGGAGACATCCAATCAGAAAAGCACACATACTGTCTCCCTAGCTACCAAGGAGTGTGGGCCCCGCCTTTTGGGCGCCTTTTGGGCACCAATTCTGACCAAGGTAATAGGCCAGTTCAAATAGCTACTATTGGGTGAATTGAAATTCAGTTGGCCACCTGTGTGTGACCTGCATGACTGTGCAGCTTTCTCTGTGTGTTACAATCTCGTTGGCGACCTGTGTGTGGCCAGGCCCAACCACATGGCCTTTGCTCTACAAAAGTTAGTCTGCAAGGCAGGGAGGGGTTGCCCTATAAGAAGCGGCCCCAAATGGTTGGTTTGTTTCTCGATGCTTGGTGCGAAATAAAGCTCTGCTTGACTTTCTCTTTGTATCAGGCTCGTTCCTTTGACCATGGACCCAACAGGTGCAAGTTGTCTTTTCTGGGAGGGGATTTATGATAGTTTTACTCTTGGTCCCCTTACTGGGAGTGAAGCTACTCCAAAGAGAGGATTTATGACAGCCTCATTTCCCAGAAGTCTCTACATTTACTCAGGTAAGTGTAGTTCTGAGAAGGCTTTTTTTCTTCATCTATTGAATCTTAATGTCTCCAGCTTAAAATAATTTTCATATGCACTCTGTGGTTCCAAGCAGGCCAACCCATTAATAGATAGCCACATTTAGGGATTTCTCATAACAACAACAAATGGTCTGTTAGGTCAAAGATAAGCATCTTTACTCACTATAATAGAATAATTAGGGAAAAGGGACAAGATAGCCATCCAGTGAAATAAAATGGATCCATCCTAGGGATCACTAGGTAATAGACACCACAGCAAACAACAACAAGAACAACAAAACCCTCATATTTAAGAGATTGCCCTGTCTGACCACAATGCAATAAAACAAAAATCAAAGCCATATATTTAAGGTATAAATTTATTTTAAATAAGAAAAAATTAAAAAGCAAATAAGCATGCAACAAAAATGATAGAATTAACAAAAAGTTACTAAGCTTTTATAAATTCATAAGAATACAGAATACTTTATTTTTTTTTAGATTTTATTAAAAAAAATTTTATGTAATTTCTACCCCCAATGTAAGGCTCAAATTCACAACCTTGAGATCAAGATTTACATGCTTTACCAACTGAGCTAGCCAGGCACCCCAATAAAAGTAATTCTAAAACCTCAATAGAAAAAGACAATGTTAAGTAGAAAAGGAGATGCAAAAAACAAGTACTATCAGTACCTTTTTTTGCAGATTCCATATTTGTGAACTTGCCTACTTGCTAAAATGTATTTGTAACACAAAATTAATCCTCTCAGTGTTTTTTGTAGTCATTTTTAGCATGATCAAAGCAGCAAAACCTGAAACACACCTTCCCAGCTGAGGTTAAAAGAGGCAATGCTCTATTTTGTTCCTTCCATTCTCATACAGTATAAAAATTACTTTTTTAATGGTCTTTTTAATACCAAATTTTTTTCACATTTTCCTGTTTTTGTTGTTGATTTTTATTTTTATTTTTTAAAAGATTTTATTTATTTATTTGATAGAGAGAGATCACAAGTAGATGGAGAGGCAGGCAGAGAGAGAGAGAGAGAAAGAGAGAGAGATGGAAGCAGGCTCCCTGCTGAGCAGAGAGCCTGATGCGGGACTCGATCCCAGGACCCCGAGATCATGACCTGAGCTGAAGGCAGCGGCTTAACCCACTGAGCCACCCAGGCACCCCTTGATTTTTATTTTTAAAATGGCCCCTAACTATAACACTTAAGTGCTGTCTAGTATTTCTAAGTTCAAGAATGTTGTGATGTGCCTTATGGGAAAAATGTATATATATGTGTATATTAAGTAAGTTTTGTTGAGGCATGAGTTATAGTGCTGTAACCAGGAGTTCAATGTTAATGAATTGATAAGTTATATTTAATAAGTTCTCCTTAAACAGAAACATAAAATAAGGTTATGTATTGATTGGTTGATAAAAATGTATAACCAGAGGCTCTCAAGAACAAAGCCCTGTGTTTCCCCTAGGAACAATGGCTTAATATTGACTAATTCGGTGGTCACTGCAACTTTACAGAACATAACTACAGAAATAATGAACATCAACTGTATTTGAAAAATGAAAATTCTGATTACTAACCAGGGAAAGCCAAATCTAATAATATTAAGCTGCATTGTATTTTTTTAACCTCTTAGATTTGGAAAGATCTTAAAAAAAAGAGTACATCTGTGCTGAGAAGTGGATTGATGAGCCAAGTGTATAACAGAAATATAAATTGGTACTTCTTTTTGAAAGAGCTAATTGACCACATTCATAGATAGGCTTAAATTTGTCCATATTTATTGACATTGGAATTCCTTAGGAACTGGTATTGGTACTATGTAAATCACTAAATCTGTGGACAAAAGCTTCCCTATAATGATGCTACTTAGTGTTATTCCTAAAAGACAGACATATAACATCAAATTTGTAATTTCTTTCAAATTCACATTTAAGTAGAAGTGCAACACTGGTCTTTTCAGAAACAGCAATGAAGAATTGGTGGCAAAGGGAATATATCTTTTTCAAAGAGAATAGTGAACCATAGATCTTCTGTTTTCAAAGCTAAGTTAAAAAAAAAAAAAAGGAAAGGAAAAAGACAGGAAGGAACTAAGGAAGGAAGGAAAGAAAGGAGGGAGGGAGGAAAAGGAAAAAAAAAAAAGAAACCATGGCTGTTTCTTAAATAAAGATCCACTAAAAACTTCTTGAATAAACAATGAACAAAAATGAGGGTGAATAGTCCTAAAACAAGAACTCTCATGATATGTTTGGCTAACCCAATATTGAATAAAGATTTTTTTAAATAACAATGATTAGTTTGGTCCCCTTGAGAATACTTCCAGTTCCTTTTCTTAAAGTTTGAATGACTGCTCAAGTCTTAACTAGTTTAATTTAATTCTATATAAGGTTTGAAGTTCAAGGTTTCAGGTTTGGAGGGCTTTTTTCTTTTTCCTCTTCTCTCTCTCTCTCATTCTCTCCCATTTATTTATTTATTTGTTATTATTATCTTTTAAAAGTTTTGCTTCAAAAAAATGCCTTACTACAAAGGAATACCAACACTGCTACTTCACTTCTGGGGATAGATGCAAGAATGCTAGAAAACATAATTTTTAAAATACAAATATTTTACATTTAAATTCATAGCAGACAAAATTATTTTATGTTTTTAATGTTAATTTATACTAATTTTGTATACAAGAAGCTATTAGATTTCCCCCACTGGAAGTTCCAGGATATTTATGCTGTCATATGTCTTTTCTCAGATACGTATACTACAAAATGGTAAAGAGTTACTTTTGTGTCATTCACATGCAGAAATATAGTAATATAAATGCACCTAGTGTAAGTTTAGAGAATACATGCTATTTTAAAGCAGCACAGTCTAGTTCCTGGCATTTTAAATTATTTACCAGAGACTTCTCTAGAGCTATTATGAAACATTAAAAAAATTAAATAAGAAAAAAGGCACTAAAATTATTGTCATGGGATACTCAAAAATAACTACATTGCATATGTGTGTGTGTAAGAAGATAGGCATGTTAATGCCAAGGAAATGTTCTATTCCTAAATAAGGGCAGTATCTCACATCTATGTTTCATTCTGTTAGTGTTTATAGCAATATATATTCCTTCCTGAACTTGTATTACAAATATAATGGAGATTAAAACCAATGAAGTAAAACTGCAAATTTTATGAGTCTCACATACTTTGAAACAAAATCATGGTTATCATAACTAATAACAATATTCTATATTTTTATATTATTTTTCTCTCATAAAAGTATGTGAACTTTCAAGAATTACATTTATTTGAAGCCAAGTTTTCAATGTTTGTTTTGTGATTCTACTCCACTCTTTCCATATCCCAGACTCTTTTTACCATATAATCTAAGAGTAGGATAATGATAAGCACACTTACTGGTTTGGCACTGATGTGTCATAGGAATGGACTAAAATTAAAAAAAAAAAAATTAAAAGCAAACAAAACCAGATCATAGTGCAGGCTCTGCAACTACTAATTTCCTTAGGTTGTGAACTACTTAGTCTTCCTCACCCAGGTGATTGGTTTTTCTATCAACCCTAAAAATTCTGACCCTGGCTCAGAGGACAAGGTTCAGTTGTGGAAATCTGATAAAGGTGGTAACGTACTTATTAGCATGAGAAATACTTCCAACCATAAGAGATACTCTCTGTCACATACTTAAATCATCATCGAACACATGTTCTCAAAACAGAGATTATGGGGTTTTTTTAGCTTGTAGTTTTCCTTCCTAGAAATAACCAGTTATGATTTTCTCATGAAGATCTCCAGAGATTCTCTATGCATTAAAAACTGTTTTCTACGTGTAAAGTAATTTATAGGATGTGTCCTGAGACCCAACCAGATTTAGAGCTTAATAAATGTAAGATGAAAAAGAAAAAAAAAAAATCGGATTAATTTTTCTGATGGGGCTCAGGACATAGCACTCTAAAATATGGCATCTTGTCATACTGAGTATCTTTTTTTTTTTTTTTTAATTTTCTTTATTTGACAGAGAGATCACAAGTAGGCAGAGAGGCAGACTGAGAGAGAGGGGGAAGCAGGCTCCCCACCCAGTGGAGAGCCTGATGTGAGGCTCGATCCCAGGACCCTGAGATCATGACCTTAGCCAAAGGCAGAAGCTTGACCCACTGAGCCACCCAGGTGCCCCCAATACTGAATATCTTAAGCTAAAAGAATTTGAGAAAACAACAGAAACAGAAAGGTTTGACAGACCTTTGGTCTGTTAAAAACAAAAAAAAGCTGAAAACAAAACAAAACCAAAAAAACCCCACAAGCCCCAAATGGAGTGATGTGTGCTAATCCCTTATCACCAAACCAAGGTTTAATACTACCTAACCTGTTGAGGTTTCAGCTTTCCTCAGGAACGTAATCCTAGCCACTCAGTATGGAATTTCCTGGCCCAGTGCTGTAAAGTAATCCACCTAATGACACACTTCAGTCCTCCAGGGGAGATAACCTTGCCCCAAATAATCCTTTTTTGTTTGTTTATGGCTTCCTTGTCCTGCCTTCCAACATCTTTCCCTTTCTGTAGCTCTTTGGAGCTCTTTCAGTCACTAGATGGATGCTGCCCAATTCATGAATTTACTGAATGAAGGCCACTAGATCCTTAAAATTTCTGAGTTGAATTTTTGTTATATTTAACCGCCCTCTTACCTGTCTCCTCTGAAATAGATCTTAAAACTCCCAAGTGAAAGGTATCCTCCGTTTATCAGGAGGAAGGGCAATATTCTATTCATCCCAGATGGGTAATTTGGGCTGAGAAATCTGTAAACAAACCTTGTTAAACTAACCATTATCTTCCTTGTTTCTTCTTCACCATTTATTGTACAAAGCTTAAATCCCTCATTCTTTTTAATTCCTCAACAAATGAGTTGATTATTCATGCAAAAGGTATAAAAGCTTTCTGTTCTGGTCACTTCTTTGGGTCTTCATCTTCTTTTGAAGGCTCCTGTGTACATGTTAAAATATATTTACATCCATATGTTTTTCTCTTGTAAGTCTTTGGTAGTTTAATATTTAGATTCAGGAATGAATCTTAAGAAAAATGATGAAAACCTTTTCCTCCACTATAACATATCTGTCAAGTAAGGCCTATGTACTAAAAACTTGTTTATTCCTTGTTGAGATATGATCTTACCTGACGGTCTTTCTAGATTTTTTACCCTAATCCTTAAGACTGTAGTGAGGTCAATCTACTTCAATTCCCTGACTTAACTGTTCTATCTTCTAAAATAATTCATATTCATTTTTTCCTAAAATATTTCCTTTTCTTTTTGCCTCTCTTTCCAACTCCTACTCATTATTCAAAACTCAGTTCAGATTACTGCTTCTAGGAAGTTTGACTGACTTCTAAAACATAGTTAGACCAATCTCTCCTAAAACTCTTATTTAATTGCTATTGTTTTAAGTCTGTTTCTCCCACGGGACAATGCCTCTGAAAGGCAGGCAATAGAACCTAGATGCTATGCATCTTTGCATGCCTAGTTCCAAGTACCAAACCATCATAAGAAAGGCTTGAAAACTTTCTTTCATTAATAAAGAAAGTATTGGGGTGCTTGGGAATCTCAGTCAGTTAAACATCTGCCTCCATCTCTGGTTGTGGTCCCAGAGTCCTGGGATGAAGCCTGACATCAGGCTCCCTGCTTAGCAGGGAGTCTGCTTGTCCCTCTACCCTTCTCCCCTCCTTGTGATCTCTCTCTCTCTCAAGCTCTCTCTGTCTCTCTCAAATAAATAAATAAATAAAATCTTAAAAAAGTAAGAAACCATTGATAGCACTACTAACATTATGTTTTATTCTAATTGTTTTTCCTTTTATTTTTATTTTATTTTAAATACAAACAAAACAAAACAAAATTCAAAAACCCTACCCTTTTACTGCTTAAATTCTAGGAGAAAGTATATAAGTAAAATATTTAGAATCTTATACGTTGATAACTCTATGAAGAAATATATAGCAGAAAATGAGTTGAAGAACACTAGGAGAGGGATTCAGTTTTGAATTACATAGTTAGGTAAGACCTTCCCAAGAAATAAATACTCAAGAGGTACGGCAAGTTCCCATGTAAAAACTGAGGAAGAAACATTCCAGACCTATATTACCTAAGACCCTGAGGTAAATATTTACACGTCATATGCAGGGGCAGCAACATCACTATGGGAGCTATGCAGTGCTGTGAAGAAAGGGAGAGCTATGTATGGGTCATCAGGTCAGAGATGTAAAGAAAAGTAGGATTACATAAGGATTATGTAAAAAGTTTAGCTATTTGGAAGATTTTGCTTTTACTTTGATAGATAGGTGAAGCCAAGTTCACTGAAGGGAAGTGCTATGATGTTAATTCATTTTTAACAGGATACTGGGTGAGAAATGAAAGAACAAAAACCAAGAAATAAGAGTAGATACTCAAAAGAGATAGCATGTGACACAGGCTGGATACTGAAGTGTGGTTGAAATGCTTGTGAAAGTCAAAGGAGACAAATCTACATTTTCAGTTCTATCATCCTCTATTAATAGATGCATTAGATAATGATGAGTGGTGGGATAAACATAGTGGGGATACAATACTGACCTTTCTACTCTCAACATGTTTAGTGTCTAAAAAGAAAGAAATACAAATACGAGTATAAAATACAAGTATGATGAAGCAAATGAGGGGAATGATTGGTTTAGGGACTGAGGTGAGCTTTAGGGATGACAAAAAAAAAAAAAAGGATAAAAGCCCTCAATTATTTAGCATCTCTCTCTCTCTTTTTATATTTTATTTATTTATTTGTCAGGAGAGCACAAGCAGGGGAAGTGGCAGGCAGAGAGAGAAGCAGGCTCCCCACGGAGCAGGGAGCCAGATGCAGGACTCAATTACAGGACCCTGGAACCATGACCCAAGATGAAGGCAGATGCTTAACCAACTGAGCTACTCAGGTGTCCCAATTTATCATCTATTGACAATTGTTTCAAGGTATTACACAGGTATAGTTACCTATGAAAAATATTTTAATAGAGGCATATCTTATTCTAAGAATAGAAAGAAGAAAGGTTTCACAGACTAGTTGGACACAGAGTACTTGGACTTTGATAAATGATCAATAAAATTCTGAAGGCAGAGGTAGGGTGTGGTAGAAGACTGATGGATGTTCTAAGTAATTCTTTTTTTTTTTTTTAAGATTTTATTTATTTATTTGTCAGACAGAGATCACGAGTAGGCAGAGAGGCAGGCAGAGAGAGAGAGAGGAGGAAGCAGGCTCTCCACTGAGCAGAGAGCCCGACATAGGGCTCTATCCCAGGACTCTGGGATCATGACCTAAGCCGAAGGCAAAGACTTCAACCCACCGAGCCACCCAGGTGCCCCCTGATGGATGTTTTAAATGTGATTGCATGAAGGGTTTATTCTATAGCAAGTTCCTGTTATGGCAGGGATAGAATTCTGATAGATGAGTGACATAGGTCTTCATCAGTTTCGGCTGCAATTAAAAAAAAAATACTATAGACTGGGTGGGTTAAACAATAAACATTTATTTATTCCAGTTTGGGAGGCTGGGAAGTCCAAGATCAATGTGTCAACATATTGTCTAGAGAGAAACCACTTCCATCTTCATAGCTGACCATCTTCTCACTATGTCACATAGTGGAGAAAAAAAAGAAAGAGCACTGGGCTCTTCATCCCCTTACAAGTAAACATCCCCCCCATTACCTCACCTAAATCTAATTACTTCCCAAGGTCTCCCTTCCACATATCATCACAGTGGGGATTAGGCATCAATATATGAATTTTTAAGGAACACACAAACTCAGTCAATAGTAATAACGTTGGATGCAACTTGTGAAAAGCTGAAAATAAAATATTAGCCATTACTATTTTATCTAAGCAATCCAATGGCTACTGAAGATTTTAGTAACAAGATTGACCTGGTTGAAAGGGTTCTAGAATGACCTCTAGCAGAAGTGTGAAGCACAGACTGGGAATGGATTCAGGAAGAAGGAAACTGGAGGTGTAGGGGTAATTTGTGGGGATATTACTTTAGTTCAGGTCTTTAGGAGTCAGAAAAATAAAACAAAACAAATTATGAGGTCTTAATAAAACCTAGTTTAATAAGTTGGTCAACTATTCTCCATTTCAAAATAACATTCCAAAAAAAATGACTAATAGAATCTATACATATTCTCCATGTTTTGCCTGAATTACTGTATTTGGGCGCTAAGACTAATAATTCTGATCATCATATCAAAATTCAATTTTATTCTAAGTGGAAATAATGCAGATTTTTTTCCTATAAAACATATGTTTAAGAACTAGTTTTGTAAATAACAATATGTTTATTTTGACAATGTGATATTAACTGCGATGATCATTTTTTATTCCTAAAGCAAAATAATTGTATGTCACATTCATATATTTCCATCCTATTACATGACTTATCATTAGCATATTAAAAACTAGCAGTCACGGGGGAGGAACAAGACGGTGGAGGAGTAGGAGACCTAAATATCATTGGGTCCCAGGATCAGCTAGATAGTTCTCAAATCATTCTGAACACCTACAAACTCGAAGAGAAGAGCATCAGTTCTAGGAACAGAAAAGTGATCACTTTCTGGAAGGTAGAACATGCAGAGAAGTGAATCTGTGGTGATATATGGGAATATATCCCATGGGGGGAGGGGCTTGCTCCCCACAAACAGTAGAGCAGCAGAGCACAAAATCAGAAATTTTAGAACTGTGTTCCACTAAGGGATTTTGTTCCAGAGGCTAAGCGAAGAGGAGAGGGGTCCTTTGCAGGGACAGTGTGGTCTCAGGACCCATGGAGTCGGAAAAAGTCCAGGGGTGTCTAAGTGTGGCAGACCTCCCAGGTATCAGAACAGGGAAGCTGGCTACAGAGACAGAGCTGAGGAAGGGGCTTTCAGCTCAGGGTTACCTTACCATGATCTGAGACACAGATCTGGGGAGGCCCCCTCCTTCCTCCTCTGGGAGAGCAACATGGGAGCATGCTGTGGGAATCTGTTGGGTTTGGAGACTCCAAACTGGGCTGTGTACCAGAGATAGAAATGTTTGGTCACAGGTTGGGTGAGCACAGAGTGTGGCCAGAGACCAGGTAGACAGGAGTGACTGGCCGCTTTTCTCTGAGGGCTCACTAAGGAGTGATGCCCGAGCTCTCGGCTTCTAGGGGCTGGAGATTGGGAAGCTGCCATTCTCTATTCCATCCTCGATCGCCATACGAAAAGCAACCAGGGAATAAAAGCTACCATGAGAACAAAACCAAGCAGATTACTAGCCTGGCCCCTGGCAAGGCTGGTGCAATTCTGCCTCAGGTAAAGACATTTGAAAATCACTGCAATAGGCCCCTCCCCCAGAAGATCCACAAGAACATCCATCCAGGGCCAGATTCACTGATCAATGAGAACTCCACAACTCTCAAGCTAGGGGAAAGCAACACATAGAATTCATGGCTTTTCCCCATGATCCTTTAGTCTTTCAAAGTTAAATTTTTTTAAATTTTTAAAAATTTTTTAAATTTAAAAAAATTTTTTAATTTTTTTTCTTATTCTGTTTTTTAATCCTCTTTCGTATTTTAACCTTTTTAACTATTTTATTTTATCAATATCTTCTTAAAAATCTTTTTAAATTTGCATTGTTTAGTCATACTTTATCTCTTCATTGTATTTAACCTTATTTTTAGTATACATATAGTTTTTTTTCCTTTAAAATTTTGTTATACAGGGGCGCCTGTGGGTTAAAGCCTCTGCCTTTGGCTCAGGTCATGATCCCAGGGTCCTGGGATCGAGCCCCGCATCAGGCTCTCTGCTCAGCAGGGTCTGCTTCCTCCTCTCCCTCTATCTCTGCCTGCCTCTCTGCCTACTTGTGATCTCTATCTTTCAAATAAATAAATAAAATCTTTAAAAAAAATTTGGTATAAAATATCTTTTTATAGATCAAAATATACCTTAAATCCAGTGCATGGTTTTGTTCTAGTTTCCAGCCTGATCACATTCTTTCCTCTTTTTTTTTCTTTTTTCAACCAATTTCTTATCAATTCCTTTTTTAGAATATTTTTTAATGTTCATCTTTACAGTCATATTCCATCTCATCATCATGTTTACCCTGGTTTTTGTACATATGTATAAGTTTTCTTTCTTTAAAATTTGGGAGTTAGTTTCTTCTAACAGACCAAAATACATGCCAAGTCAAATGTCTGACTCTATTCTATTCACCAGTCTGAATTTATATATATATTTTTTTCTTTTACTTTTTTTTTTCTCCTTATTTCCCCACCCTAGTTCTGATCCCTTCTGATTTGGTTAGCGTATATTTTTCTGGGGTTGTTGCTACACTTTTAGTATTTTGTTCTCTCGTTCATCTATTTTTATCTGGACAAAATGACAAGGCTTGGAAAAACTCACCACAAAAAAAAAAAAAAAAAAAAAAATCAAGAGGCAGAACCAATGGCTAAGAGCCTAATCAATACACACATTTGTAATATGTCCAAACTAGAGTTAAGAATGATGATTATCAAGGTGCTAGCTGGGCTTGAAAAAAGCATGGAAGATATTAGAGAAACCCTTTCTTGAGAAATAAAATCCCTTTCTGGAGAAATAAAAGTACAAAAATCTAACAAAGTAGAAATCAAAAAAGCTATTAATGAGGTGCAATAAAAAATGGAGGCTCTTACTCTTAGGACAAATGAGGCAGAAGAGAGAATTAGTGATATAGAAGACCAAATGGAGAATAAAGAAACTGAGCAAAAGAGAGACAAACAACTATGGACCATAAGGGGAAAATTCAAAAGATAAGTGATACCAGAAGACAAAAAAAAAAAAAAAATTAGAATAATTGGGATTCCAGAAGAAGAAGAAATACAGAGATGGGCAGAAGGTATATTGGAGTGAATTATAGTAGAAAATTTTCCTAATATGGCAAAGGGAACAGGCATCAGATCCAGGAGGCACAGAGAACCCCCCTCAAAATCAGTAAAGATAGGTCCACACCCTGTCTTCTAATAGTAAAACTTACAAAGAGAAAATCCTGAAAGCAACGTAGGAGAAGAAGTCTGTAACATACAATGGTAATAAATATTAGATTGGCAACAGACTTATCCACAGAGACCTGGCAAGCCAGAAAGAACTGGCATGATATATTCAGAACACTAAATGAGAAAAATATGCAGCCAGACAAACAAAATTTAAAAGAATTTGCAAACACCAAACCAGACCTATAGGAAATATTAAAAGAGGTGCTCTAACCAGAGAGAGCCTAAAAGTAGTAGACCAGAAAGGAACAGAGACAATAAACAGTAACAGTCACCTTACAGGCAATGCAATGGCACTAAAGTCATATATTTCAATTGTTACCCTGAATACAAATGGGCTAATGCCCCAATCAAAAGACACAGGAAACCAGAATAGATAAAAAACAAGACACATCGATATGCTGTCTGCAAGAAACTCATTTTAGACCCCAAAGAAGCCTCCAGATTTAAAGTGAGGGGGTAGAAAACAATTTACCATGTTAATGGACATCAAAAGAAAGCAGGGGTGGCAATCCTTATAACAGATAAATTGTATTTTAAGCCAAAGATTATAGATTTTTTTTTTTTTTTATCAGAGAGAGAGGGGGGAGAGAACGAGCACAGGCAGACAGAATGGCAGGCAGAGGGAGAAGCAGGCTCCCTGCCGAGCAAGGAGCCCGATGCGGGACTCGATCCCAGGACGCTGGGATCATGACCCGAGCCGAAGGCAGCCGCTCAACCAACTGAGCCACCCAGGCGTCCCAAAGCCAAAGATTATAATAAGAGATGAGGATGGACATTATATCATACTTAAAGGATCTGCCCAACAAAAAAAGCTAACAATTTTAAATATATATGCCCCTAACACAGGAGCAGCCAACTATATAAACCAATTAATAACAAAATCAAAGAAACACATTGACAATAATACAATAATAGTAGGGGATTTAACACCCCCTTCACTGAAATGGACAGATTATCAAACAACAGATCAACAAGGAAATAAAGGCTTTAAATGACACACTAGACCAGACGGACATCACAGACATATTTAGAACATTCCATCAAAAAACAACAGAATATACATTCTTCTCTGGAACACATGTAACATTATCCAGAATAGAACACACACCAGGGACACAAATCTGGCCTCAACTGGTACCAAAAGTTTGGGATCATTCCCTGCATATGTTCAGACCACAATGCTTTGAAACTAGAACTCAACCACAAGAAGAAAGTAGAAAAGAGCTCAAATACATGCAGGCTAAAGAGCATCTCCCTGATATGAGGGAGTGGTGATACAACATGGGGGCTTAAGTGGGTAGGAGAAGAATCCATGAAACAAGATGGGATAGGGAGGAAGACAAACCATAAGTGACTCTTAATCTCACGAAACAAACTGTGGGTTGCTGGGGGGAGGGGGGTTGGGAGAAGGGGGGTAGGGTTATGGACATTGGGGAGGGTATGTGCTTTTGGGTAAATTGGAAGGGGAGATGAACCATGAGAGACTATAGACTCTGAAAAACAATCTGAGGGGTTTGAAGTGGCGGGGGGGTGGGAGGTTGGGGTACCAGGTGGTGGGTATTATAGAGGGCACAGCTTGCATGGAGCACTGGGTGTGGTGAAAAAATAATGAATACTGTTTTTCTGAAAATAAATAAATTGGGAAAAAAAAAAAAAGAATGAATGGGTCAACCAGGAAATAAAATAAGAATTTTAAAAATTCATGGAAACAAATGAAAATGAAAAGACAACTGTTCAAAATCTTTGGAACACAACAAAGGCATTTCCAAGAGGAAAGTATATAGCAATATAAGCCTTTCTCAACCCTACACCAACCTAACCCTACACCAAAAGGAGCTGGAGAAAGAACAGCAAAGAAAGCCTAACCCCAGCAGAAAAGAAATAATAAAGAGGAGAGCAGAAATCAGTAACATAGAAACCAAAAGAACAGTAGAACAAATCAATGAACTAAGAGCTAATTCTTTGAAAGAATTAATAAGATTGATATACCCCTGGCCAGACTTATCACAAAGAAAAGAGAAAGAACCTAAATAAATAAAATCATGAATGAAAGAGGAGAGATCATAACCAACACCAAAGAAACACAAACAATTATAAGAACATATTATGAGCAACTATATGCCAACAAATTTGAGAGAAGTATAAACTACCAAAACTGAAGCAGGAAGAAATAGAAAACCTAAACAGACCCATAACCAGTAAAGAGATTGAAGCAGTCATCAAAAGTTTCCCAAGAAACAAGAGCCCAGGGCCAGATGGGTTCCCAGGGGAATTCTACCAAACATTTAAAGAAGAATTAATATCTATTCTCCTGAAACTGTTCCAAAAAATAGAAATGGAAGGAAAACTTCCAAACTCATTTTATGAGGCCAGCACTACCTTGATCCCAAAACCAGACTAAGACCCCAATCAAAAAGAATTACAGACCAATATCCTTGATGAACACAGATGCAAAAATTCTCACCAAAATACTAGCCAATAGGATCCAACAGTACATTAAAAGGATTATTCACTATGACCGAGTGGGATTTATCCCTGGGCTGCAAGATTGGTTCAACATCTGCAAATCAATCGATTTGATACAATACATTAATAAAAGAAAGAACAAGAACTATATGATACTCTCAGTAGATGCTGAAAAAAACATTTGACAAAGTATAGCATCCTTCCTTGATCAAAACTCTTCACAGTGTAGGGATCAAGGGGACATACCTCAATATCATAAAAGTTATCTACGAAAAACCCACAGTACATGTCATTCTTTTTTTTTTTTTAAAGATTTTATTTATTTACTTGACAGAGAGAAATCACAAGTAGATGGAGAGGCAGGCAGAGAGAGAGAGGGAAGCAGGCTCCCTGTTGAGCAGAGAGCCCGATGCGGGACTTGATCCCAGGACCCTGAGATCATGACCTGAGCCAAAGGCAGCAGCTCAACTCACTGAGCCACCCAGGCACCCAGTGCATGTCATTCTTAATGGGGAGGGAAAAACTGAGAGCTTTTCCCCTAAGGTCAGGAATAGAGCAGGAATGACTACTATCACCACTGCTATTCAACATAGTACTAGAAGTCCTAACCTCAACAATAAGACAACAAAAAGAAAATAAATGTATCATAATCAGCAAAGAAGAAGTCAAACTCTCACTCTTTGTGGATGATATGATACTTCATGTGGAAAATCCCAATGACTCCACTCCAAAACTGCTAGAACTCATACAGGAATTCAGTAAAGTGTCAGGATATAAAATCAATGGTCAGAAATCAGTTGCATTTCTATACATGAAAAAGACAGAAGAAAGAGAAATTAAGGAGTTGATCCATTTACAACTGCACTCAAAACAATTAGATATCTAGTAACAATCCTAACCAAAGAGCCAAAGAATCTGTACTCAGAAAACTATAAAGTATTTATGAAAGAAATTGGGGTGCTTGGATGGCTCAGGGGGTTAAGCCTCTGCCTTCAGTTCAGATCATGGTCTCAGGGTCCTGGAATTGAGCCCCACATTGGGCTCTATGCTCAGCAGGGGGTCTGATTTCCCCTCTTCCTCTGCCTGCCTCTCAGCCTACTTATGATCTCTCTCTTTCTGTGTCAAGTAAATAAAATCTTAAAAAAAAAAATGAGGAAGACACAAAGAAATGGAAAAACGCTCCATGATCATAGATTAGGAAACAAATATTGCAAAAATGTCTATGCTACCTAAAACAATCTTACACATTTAATGCAAGCCCTATCAAAATACCATCAATTTTTTTCAAAGAAATGGACAAATAATCCTAAAATGTATATGGAATCAGAAAAGACCCTGAATAGCCAGAGGAATGTTGAAAAAGGAAACGAAAGTTGGCAGCATCACAATTCCAGAATTCAAGCTCTGTTACAAAGGTGTAATCATCAAGACAGTATGGTACTGGCACAAAAACAGACACATAGATCAATGGAACAGAAAAGAGAGCCCAAAAATGTACCTTCAACTCTGTGGTCAACTATACTTTAATAAAGCAGGAAAGAATGTCCATGTGAACACATTTAAAATATCTGAGTATTAGAAAAAATCGTTGAAAAGATAAAATTGAAGAATGGTTATTAGATAGTAGGGTTCCAAATAAGGTTGGAATAGGCTTATACCAAATGACAGGAAATATTGGATTTCTGTAGATGTCAGTCTTAGAAATTCAAGCTTCTGGCTTTCAATATGAATTTCACTGAATTAATTAATTTGTATGCCACTCCACCAAATAAAGACACAAAAACATAAATAGCTAAACAAATGACAGTTTCTAAAATATACTAGCATTTCTTGAGTTAGTTAATTTAAAAAGAAGTGTCTAGGTTCTTGTTCAACATATGGATTCCTAGGTTATCTCAGAAGATAATAAGCTGATAGGCTTAAATAGTGCCAGGATAGTATCCTTTTTGATCAAGCTCCCCATATTATACAAGCATAAGAAACACTGAGCCAATGGGTTAGTTCCTGGCATGGTACATGTTCTTGAAATACGTTATTTATCTTTTAATCAGAATTTGGCTGTCACTATGTATTGTTTTGTTTTTGTTTTGTTTTGTTTGAATCCAGAACTAATTTTTAAAGTTTGAAATCAGTGTAAAGTTGCCCCTTTGGGGTGGAAAAGAGTAGTGCCTGGAAAAGAAGTTGCAGGAAGAGTTTCTTGGGTGCTGAGTCCTGTGAATATTGTTTAACCCTAAAGATCCATTTTCAAATTGTTATCTTCATGTTTTTGAAGTGCATCCACTTCTTTCTTCCTTCCTTTCTTTCTTTCTTAAATTAACATATAATTACTATTGGTTTCAGGGTACAGGTCTGTGATTCATCAGTCTTATATAGTACCAAGTGCTCATTACAATACATATCCTACCCAATGTCCATCACCCAGTTTACACATCTCTCCACCCCACTCCGCTCCAGCAACCCTCAGTTTGTTTCCTATGATTAAGAGTCTCCTATGGTTTATCTCCCTCTCTAATTTCATGTTATTTCATTTTTCCATCTTTTTTGTGATTCTCTGCCTTATTCCTTAAATTCCACATATGAGTGAGAATCTATGATAATTGCCTTTCTCTGTTGATTTATTTCACTTATCATAATATCCTCTAGTTCCACCCATGCCATTGCAAATGTCATTTCTATTTTTTATGGCTGCATAATATTCCTGTGTGTGTGTGTGTGTGTGTGTTACATCTTCTTTATCCATTCATCTGTCAATGTACATCTGGGCTCTTTTTATACCATGGCTATTGCAGCCTAGTTGTCACTATGTTTTAAAGTAAAAATAAGGTTCTGGTTTGAAATATAAAAACAAGTTCAGGGACCCCTGAGTGGTTCAGTCAGTTAAGCATCTGCCTCCGGCTCAGGCCATGATCCCAGGGTCCTGGGATCAAGTCCTGTATGTACCTCCCCACTTAGTGGGGATCCTGCTTCTCCCTCCACCTACTGCTTCCACCCCTATTGCTCTCTCTCTCTTTCTCTTTCTCTAATAAATTAATAAGTAAAATCTTAAGAAAATAAGTTCAGGCTTTTCTTGAAGGTATCATTTATAAAATTCTTCCTTTTGTATGCCTTCCTGCCTGCATAGTTACTTGAGTGCAGGAACCAGACTGTCCTAGTTCAGTGCTCAATTCCCAACACAAAAGTCCAGAACCTGGTGATCCTTGATCAAAACTTCCTGCTAAATGAATGCATTAATTACTATGTAGAGAAACTGTCTATAAATGGGATTTTTTAACGCATTCATAAATAAAACTTAAGGATTTGAGGATTCAAATACACTGAATGCAGTTTGTATCAAATTTTTTTTTTCTCCCTGAAAGAGCTGCCAACTATTCCATAGCTAAAGAGGGGAAAATACCCTCTTGATTTTTAGTTTTTTAGGTAGTTTTGATACTCATATTGCAGTGCCAAATAACTATTATCTGTCCTAGATGCACTTCCCCAAAAATCAGATGACTTCTTAACAGGTATATGAGATGTTTCTTTTCCATGATTGATGCCCTTTTTACCTACCTTGTTAACATAATACATTATTCTTTTTCAAATAGTCAAGAGCTGACTTTTTTGGTATAGTAATTCACATGTTTGTTAAGTTTTCTCTATATATCTATATAGTCTCTATAAGGACTATATAGAATGTAACCAAGAGAAATTTTCCTAAATATCTCCTTTCTGAGTGAAGAGATTGAAATAAGCAGCATATTTCACTAATCCAATTCTATGTGCTTAATAAAAATAATATAAAAATACATTAAATACATGTAGTTCAAACTATCTTTAAAATCTGAAAATATATACTATTGAATTTTCACTCTTATAATAATCCAGTGAGATATCTATTACCTCCATGTAAGACATGAGGTACCTAAATATCTCATTTTCTTTTCTCTCTCTCTTTAAAAAAAAAAGAAAAAGAAAAAGAAAAAAAAAAAAAACCCGTGCAATTTCTATATAGGAATTTATAATGATTGTAAATCCGTTTTAACAAATTAAGGTTAGAAATTTTCAAAACTCAAACACAAAACATATCCTTAAAGTTCAAAGCAATATTAATAATCACAGTAGAACAATGCCTATAGGGAATTCTGGAATTTTACATAGATGTACTTAAAAAAAGAAAAAAAAAAGCCTGCCTTCTCAGCAGATATCAAAGATTTCCATATTGCATGCTAACTGCTCAGGCGGTTAATTTGCACTAATCAGCTGGAGACAAAGAGAGAGAAAATTACAGTAACTTGATGAGTTAATTTTGTGTTTCATAGTCATTGTCTTCCTGGGTTGCTAAATGCTCCATCTTTAACATAGTTTTGAGAGATTACGGATGCCCTTGTCAAAACCAGGCAACACATTTGTGAATTGTTAAAATCATCTGTAAGTTCTTTCACTCATTTGTTCTAAAACAGAAACTAGGCCCTCTAAATCGAAAAAGAAAAAGGCAGGCCTGAGGGCTTTTCCAAATCCCAGGAGCAGAATCTACCCCTACATGGTCTTTCTTTACATTTTATTTTGAGGTCACTATGCGTAATATTCAAAACATTTGTTAGATATTCTGGGAGCATTCAATTAAAAATAAGATGGCAGACATATTCTCTTTATAAAGTGAGAGAGCAGAGTGTAGATTCACACTGACACTTGAGAGATTATTTCATCCTCTTCCCAAAGGACTGAGTCAAGTATGCCATATCCATGAATATACTCTGTCATAGTTTGAGGATGACTGCATCAAAGTACTTTAATTGCAAAGGAAAAGTACACTGTCCTGGAGAAATCTAAAGCAATAAATCAAAAAGTAATTTATGCATATCCTGTTAGATATTAAAGACCCAAGAACACCTCTCAACGTTAAACCCAAAAGACCTTACATTATTTTTTTTCAATGTAATTTAATACCAGAAAGCCATTAAGTGTCTACTATATAAAAAGTACTGTGCTTATGGAGCAGGGCCTACTGAGATGAATACAATATAGTCCAGGCCTAAGGAGGGCCATCCATTTCAATATGCAAATGGATATCTATCAGACTGTAGGTCCATAATAATCATAACTTTGTTTTATGGAACCTAATCACCAGGAAATACTTTTCATGATATAGAGAGGGTGAAAGTTTACTTATTTAAAACAATAACAGCAACAACAACAACAGCAGGAGAAAATACTCAATTATTTAGAAGTATTTAGCACTGCACTTTTCACTTATTACAGTTCTCCATACACTAGTAGACTTTCTAGAAAACCAGGCATTTAACACTCAGACCAGTAGATTCGACCACTGAAAATTTTTAAAGAAGTCAATATATGGATTAAAGCAATTTATACCAAATACTGGTTTCTTGTAATGTAATCAAACCCTCAATGAAAGAAGTAGATTTTGCTCCCCCCACCGTGTGAGAATCTAATGGAAAAGGCTTTGGGCATGGGACTTTGGTTTGTGCCTTTTGAAAGTGAACTTGATGGCTATACATACTTATATCGATCTTTGTATTTTTCTTTTATTTTTTTATGTCTGAATCCACTCTAAATGAGTGTCATATCTAGGTTGAAACATATGAAATTGACCATAGTTAATCATTTTTAATCTACACAAAGGGAAATATTTCAACTCAATATTTCCTACCTTGAGTTCCATATATTATGATTATGTCAAATGATAAATCTTTTATGACATATTTTATAAACTTTAAAAAAGCTATATGGTTTAAATTAAGTAATAAGATAAAACTGGCATAAATTGTCATAATTATCTAGACTATTTCTGGTGTTTTTACTTTTAACTCTAAAGTTTTATAATTTTATGACTCTAAAATGGGCTCATCATTTTGCTTTGGCTCTGAAATGAAGGAAATATGAAACCAAGGCAACCCCTTCTTCAGACAAAGAAAAATTGTTTTATTTTACTTTACTCACTCTGCTTCATTAGTCTAGGCCAACCTCTGAGAATCCAGACAGGGCTTCAGAACAAGTAGTTATAATCAGAAAACATCAGATATTAATTAAGGTGCCCCTTAATTAACTTCACATTATAGAGTCCACCATGATTGTACACTGGAATTTTGACCTAATAGCTTTTAACAAAGAGGGAAATATAATGTTAATGCTTTATTGGGACTTTTTCAGGATTAGCTTCTGAGTTAAACAAGTTATATGTTTCAGAAAGCACAAGCCCTTGAAAGAAAGAGTTGGTTTGGAATCAAATCCAAATAATGCTGTTGATCAGCTATGAGATATTGGCAAGGTATTAAATCTCTGTACTCAGTTTCTTCATCTGTGAAATGAAAACACGAAGAGTAAAACTTCATAGTTATTGTCAGATTTAAAAGCAATAATCCACAGATAGTGTTAAACTATGCCTTGCTTAGGGGAACCTGAATGGCCTAGTAGGTTAAGCATCAGACTCTTGGTTTCAGTGGAGGTTGTTATCTCAGGGTCCTGCCATAGGTACTGAGAAGCCCCAGGAAGAGCCCCAGGGTGAGCCCAAGGCAGTCTCCATGCTCAGCACAGTCTGCTTAAGACTCTCTTTCTCTGTCCCCACCTCCCCCTAATATAAATGAGTAAATATTGAAAAAACAAACTATGCCTTGTTTAAAAGCATCTATAAAGCCTATTATAAATTGGATATTTCAAAGATATCACAGACCATATCTAAAGGATTTATAACATCATTCCATCTAAACCTCTGTCTCAGAAAGAATTATATCACTTGACAGCTTATAATTAGAATAAGTCAAAGAAAGTAAATACCTTAAAATAACATTTTCTTTGCTTTGCCACCAGATGGTGATTGTGTTTTCTTTAGTAACTTTTAAAGTGCCAGCTATGTTTTTTTAAAAACACAGAAATGTTAAATATGCGTATGCAACTGATAGTTTCCTTAACGATAGATCCGTTTACTATTTCAAACGTTTTATCATCTATGTATCTTGTTTCTAGTTAGATTAGTAACAGATATTCTAAACGTTTTTCTTATGTATATGTTTTAAAACTATGTTATATAATAGTTTTTAACTATTACTCTTTCTAAATAAGCTCTCTGATATAAACAATTACAACATCTAATGATCAAATTTTGAGCCATGTTTTCTTTGTGAGGTATTCGTATACTTCTGTCTAAATACAATAATTAATCCTTAAAATTACCTTCTTTACAAAAAATAATAGCTTCATTAGCCAATTAAAACATATTCCAAACCAATAGTTTACTTACAATTTTTACATATTTTGGAACTAGCAACTAACTACTTTTTTCTTATAATTTCCTAGCCTCCTTTTACCTAAACTGCTTTTTGTTCTTCTCTATTTCCTTCTTAAATCCTTTCATTGGGGAGGAAAACTTCCTTCCTCTGTCTTGTAGTTCCTCTAGCTGGACTAAGAATCAAATTTACATGAGACCATTAACAGCAGAAAATCAAATTTAATGGATGTATGCACAGAGTGGTGGTGGGGTTGAGGCAATCCACATAGACAAGACATTCCAAAGACAATGAGACAAATGAAGCTTATATGGGTAAGAGAAGGAGTAGGGCCTGAAGATACAATGGGGAGAAAGCTGACTAGCAAGAAGGGGAAAGGAGATGTTTGGAAAAACAAAATTGTTCTATTTTGCAGATGAGCTCTTTTGGTTAAGGGCCTCTGTTAATACTTCTCTTCCTGTTGCAGGCTCTCCTTTCCAGATAAATTTATGCAGTTATGGGGAAGCAGAGAACCTTTCCTTCATCTGACAGGGGTTTTTTGTTTGTTTGTTTGTTTGTTTTATTGTTGTTGTTGTTGTTGTTTTCTTTTTTATCTCTTTCAATTCAAAATGGTCTCTGTGCCAAAGTGGCACATTTGCGGCAGCTCCACCCTGGGCCCCTCACCCCTACATTTTCCTATTTGAAATAAAGAAAAAGGAGGAGAAGAAGTTTGAGTAAGAAACAGATACATATCCTAGATATTTGGCAAGTCTCATGTGGAATGTCTCAGTTGGGATTAGTCCTAAAAGTAATAGAGTAAATTCTTAGCCTTTTCAGAAAGAAATGACAAACAAATAAACAAAAAACAAACAAACAAACAATAACCTTTTTTAACAGAAAATAACTGGAGGAGAGAAAAAGAGAAAGGGAGAGGGAGGGAGGGATGGAAGGACAGAAGGACAGAGGGATAAGAAAGCAATTAAAGCACATTTCTTCATTAGTTAATTTAGTTTTCCATTTGAAGTCTGACTTTTTAGAAATGAAACAAAAATTTCATAAAATATGAAATGAAAACATAAATAGATGTGGTAGCAAAGAAAGAGCTAAACTGGTCAGTAAAATAAAATATAGCTTGGTGATCTCACCCAATTTAAGAACATGTATGCATCATTCTTATCTGATTCCTAAGGTCACTGATACCTGTTCATAAATGTCTATTTTACTTATTTCTTCTCTCTTCCATTCCCTTCCTTCTTTCTCCCTCCTTACCTGGGATAATTATAATAGCTGGAGGTTTTTCTTCCTCTTCTCCCTCCGGGTATATGAAATCTCAGGTCAATTCTATAACATCTAACAGTTAACTGGGAAGCACCACATTATCTCACTCAGCTTCTTTGTTTATTTTGTGGTTTTTAGACACCAAAATGATATACTGCTCACAAAAGGTGTAATTGAATGCTTTTAAGAAACTCAAACAAATAGAAAACAGAATATAGTATTTCTCTGTCTTTTGGGGTATCTAGCCTGTTAATTTCTCCTTGTGGAGCTGGTCTATGATATTCCACTTTCCTTTAGTTTTTAATACCAGTTTTATAATTCCAAGACCATCCTTTTCATTGCATTAAAGCATTACTTTGTAATAACACTTACCTATTTCTAAGCCTTTTAGCTTATCTAATGATCCCAGCTTACCTAATTTTCACATTGTTTAGACTGGGATGAAGAAACCCTATTACATGATTGAAGAGATGAAGGGGCAAATGAAAAAGGCAGGAACAAATATCTGAAAGAACCAATTAAAAGGCACAAAATGATCCCAATCAACCTTATATTGAGCCACACTCCTCCATATCTTGCAGGACATTTAAAAACAGCTCTGCTAATGTAATACATAGGGAAAGTGCCCACGTTGTTTCTATTTTTATTGCTATACACATTTTCAGAAGGGTTGTAGGGAGGGATTGTACACATATATACAGGATTACAAAATCAGTAGTATTTGTTTTCTGGACCACTTAATCTTTCACTTCTCCCTCTTTGGGTTCTAAGTCTACTGAGCTGGAAAATCAAAATATATTTGTCATGATCACCAGCTGGTTGCTTGAGAAAATAACAAAATTAGGGATATGGGAAGGAAAAGGGGAAATGATTTTTTAAGAAATTAAATAGCAGTGAAAGAAATATATTTAAATCAAAGTATCTAGAGAATGAGAAAGCATGAAAAACATGTGAATGCCTGGGTGAATAATCTTCTTTGAAGAAAACCCAATTAGCTTAAAGTTATGAAAAGGAGTGAAAATACCCGAACAATTATGTTATGAGCAAATTGCTATGCCGACCCCTTCAAACCAGCAGGGTTTGAAGACTAAAGAGTCATGGCTCATTTCTCTTTCCTCTTCCTTGAAAATGTTATGTATTGAGGCTAGGACACAGTTACTGCAGTGCATAGATGGTTAACAAAAAGAGGTGAGCCTATGCATGGGAAGGTTATTCTAGAAGCTTGAAATATCTAGATGGAAAAAGAAGACAGAAGGAGAAGGAAGGAAGTGCGCTTCAAAACTCATGGCTTATATTGCTGGTCATTATTTTGTTCCTGGCTTAGGTCTTCTTTTTGTGGACCTTCTTTTATTCTGAAGCCAGAATTGTCCTTTAACATATCTATTACTTTCTCCACGGACTTGTGCTTGCACAATAGGGACACACACTTTTTTTTCCTGATTTCTGACTATGAACTGGCTCCTGTGTAACAACCCAGGGATACTGTATCCTGCACTGATTTATTAGGATATACCTAATAAATAAGAGAACCTCATTCCATGTATGTGGAGGGAAAAAAAACAGAACAGAACAGTGAAGCTAGTTGAATACTGATGTAGATATAGAAATGTTCTCTATGAACTTTATCACTGTTTAGGTCAGGTATCTTTATAAGAAGATCAAGTTTCACAAACCCAGGCTCTAAGCCCATAAGATTCTGCCCAAACCTTTTTTCTCACCCTATCTGAATCCAGGAAAGCCCTCTATTAAGCCTTTAAGATGCAATGTCTGTCATCAATAAAATTCTTGGCACTTTTAGCCTCCTAACATTCATTTCAGCATTTTTATTCTGCCTAGAACCTGATTGTCCCTTGAGGACACTGCCTTGAGGACACTTCCCTGAGCTTTTCCAATTGATAGTTGTTTTGTACTCACACCCTTCTTCTCCTGCTTACTATTTGAGTCTGGAGGTTTTGAAGCTCACTATGTTTTCCAGGTAATCCTCCCTTCTCCATCCCTGAAAGCACCCGCCCTCTGATCCTGGGTCCTCTGATAACATTATCCATTTACTCATTTACTCATTGTGGTTCTTTCCTGACTCAGGTCAGGAATGTTATCGAAATTTCTTATTCCTTCCTTACCAGTTGTCCAAAGTAACTCCTGCTTAATGCTTTATGATTTTAACACATATGAAGATGATTTTTCCAATATGCTAAGCTCTTGGATCCTTGTCCTTTTCTTCTCAAATTATCATGTTCTTCCTCATACCTCAATCAGCCATACTCATGATGATAGTCTTAACTTGCCATTACCAAAATATGTAAGCTCTCTACACTTTTAATTTCCAGTATCCCATTCCTTGCACAGAATTTCTCATCCTTCAGCTCACTTAATTTAGTACCTTACCCCCACAAGCCTTTAACCCTTTAGATCATTAATCCATTTTCAGCTGTCCTGCTCTTACCTCCTCTGTGTCCTTTCTTCCTTTTATAACCAGTTCAAATCCTATGATAATCACTCAACTTCTGTTTCTGTTTGTGTTTCAGTAGTGCAACTCTATACCTGTACCCACACAGGTGAATTTGGTTGGAAGGAAAAAAAAATATCCGCAACACCCCCAAAATCATGCTTAATAGTACTGGCTAGCAAAATATGCCACTCTGAATTATGCCACTTTAGCATAAGGATTATTTTGAGCTGAAGCCTATTAAGAATAAATAGATACAAGGAAATTTCTCTGCCTTCTTCCTGTTTGCCTAGAACCTAGAGCTACATTTGCAAAAGTGTCTACCTTCCCCGACAAAATTTAATCACAGGAAACTTTAGACCTTTATCAGCCCCGGGAGAGACCGCACCAGAGGACTCTACATAACAAACTTGACTAACAAGCTCTTATCTTGTATTAGTTGCCAGATATTTGCCTTCCCACAATATGCTACCTCTGAGACTCAAGGTCTTTTACTTTGTCTTATCACTTCCCTAAAAATGCATTGTTCTATTCCTAAAATGTTATATAAGCCCCAGTTGTGGTTGTTGTTGCTGTTGTTGTTAACTAATTAATGTATCTGACAGAGAGAGCACAAGCAGGGGGAGTGGCAGGCAGGCAGGGGTAGAAGCAGACTCCCCACTGGGCAGAGAGCCTGATGTGGGGCTCAATCCCAGGACCCTGGGATAGTGACCTGAGCCATAGGCAGATACTTAACTGACTGAACCACCCAGGCACACCATAAGCCCAGCTTTTAAGCAACCTGCAGTTATTTGTCACTGAGTTCCTCTCATGTGTATATGAGAAATACACGTTAATAAACTTCTGTGTTTCTCTTGTTAATCTGTCTTTTGTCATAGAGCCCCAGACAAACACCTTTAAGGGTAGAAGAGAAAAGTATTTTTTTTTTTCTTCCTAATAGTCTCATTTTACATCTATGATCATAATCTCAGGAACCACAGCAATTATATTTCTCTGGTTACTTTCTCCTACTCTTGTAGATCAGTACTATTTAAAACATGGTCCCTGGTATAGACAGTGCATGAAAAATTTGCTACCAGACTATAAGATACATAGTAGAGTTAAAAGAAAACATTTGGGATATTTTGTAGCAATTTTGTCATCAGCTAGACCTCCAAGACCTGACCTTTATTGCCCACCTGCTTGTTCTCCCTGACCTTTGTCCCACATTTTTCCTTATACTGTTTTTTCTAGTTTGTCTCCTAACTCAGGCAGATGGAAAGCAAAATGGCCCCTCTCCCCTCAAGTGATAACAAGTGCCTTGACAGACCTTCAGTCAGTGCAGACCACCAAGACCAGTTGGAGCTTAACCCCTGACTGATGCCTACACAGAACGACCATGGAGTGACCACTTGAATGATGGATGAACACTTTTATCTCATTATTAAACTAAAATCTAAGCCCAAGGAGGAATACCAGCCTCATTTACATAATATACAATATACATATAAACATGTTTCCTTAAGGCACATGCATGACCATATGTCCACCTCTACATACAATGAAAAGGCTTCTCTATCTAAATATTCACCCTAACCCTAAATGAAAGGATTCCCTCACTCCAGGAGTCATGGCTTTGGAAGCCATTCCCTGTGATCTCATTTGCTGCCAATAAAATTTTCTTGGTAAGACCACTCAACCTACTGTAGTTTCTGATTCACCAAGGAGTGAACTCACGTCAATTTGGTTACAATTTGACAGTAATTTTATGTCTGATTAACATTTTTAATTGGAGTATTTGACATCTATTTCTGTTTTAATTTTTGAATAATTTTATTGTAATTTTCAAAAGTATGACATCATGAATTAGAAATCAAAGCAAACAAAAAAAGAATCTGGTCCTCCACCACAGGTAATTTGAGATATACTACCTCAGATTTCTATTTGATACCCCTCTGTCTCAAACCTCTATTGTTTCACTTCCTATACTTGTTCCCAGTTTCTTATTTTACAAAGTAAATAGAAGCAACTTGAAGTAGATTTCTACCACCAGCAGATCTACTCATCTACCTGTATCTGTATTCACATAGTTTACTTTTGTGTTACGATGCTTGAACTATCTGTCACTGGGAGAGTACAACTCCCCCATTGTGCACAGGAACCTCTATCTTCTGGTCTGCTCTCTGACATGGCGCCAGAAGGACCTTTATTTCTTGCCTATATCATTTTGAATCATCACATGTCACAGGATTTTTCCTAGCAATGTGACCATATATCACCATTTCTTCAGCTTAAAAAAAATAGTAGGTTCTCTTTACTTCATTTTTTTTCCAGCTTAGACTTTATTTCTCTCCTTTCTTCTCCTTCCCTATTATGGCAATAACCCACAAAATAGTTATTTGAATTTATTGTCAACAATTTCCTTCCTCTCACTCATTTTTTCTTAATGTCATTCTGTTCATGCTCTACCTAATCTGTTCCCCAAATTTATGTTACTGATCTCATTCTTTTCTCTCTCTCATTTACTCAACACTAGACATACTGTTCTCCCTAGACACGCTGTTCCTCAAACATGCCAAGTTTCTCCTGGTTTCAGAACCTTAGATTTACTTCTTGGTCTTGGCTGTTTTTGATAGCTGCATTCTTAGCTCCTTTTCCTTCTTAACTCAGAGATCAGTTTCTTATTGAGGGCCTTACTTAAACCTACAGCAGTGCTTCAAACACACTCTATCCCCCTATACAAAATTATTTTTCCTGTAACAATCATCACTTTATTTCATATTGTATAATTACTGTTTCTGTCACTGCTGCTGTTGCTATTGTTCTGTGGGTGTTACTATTATTATCATCATCACAATCATTATCATTATCTGCGTCCTCTCCTTTCAGAATGTAAAGTCCGTAAGGCAAGAAATTGTTCTTTGTTGTATTCATTGCACGTACACAGCAGCTATCTGAGGGGAAAAAATTACGAAGCTAAACAGGACTACAAGCAAAACAGGCCTATAAAGATGCTTTAACAAAATACAATAGCTGACATTATATATTGATGAACAAAATCAACTTCTATTAAAATCAGGAATTAAACAAGGATGCCTGTTACCACTACAAAAATAACAATGTTCTATTATTTCTAATTACTTCAGTAAGGGCCTAAAAGTATAAATATTGAAAAAGAAGACATAAAAATATGTTTATATGCAATCATAAAAGGATACTTGAATTAATAGATGATTCAGTAAAATGCCTGAGAACATGATAAATTTACAAAGTCTATACTTTTCCTACACATTAAAGTAATTGGAAACAGGAACGAAGAGTGTCTCAAACACAATGGTATCTCAACTGCAAGAAAGGATAGATGAAGAACAAAGCAAGCCACAAATGCATACACATACACATACAATTCCCACAGTTTCATTGAGTGGCTTGAAATAACCCCTGAATAAATGGAGAAATAATCATGGGGAAGAAAAACAATGTGTTATTGTTAAAAGTGAATTGTTTCACAAATTAATAGCATATTTAATGCAACTCCAAAAAAGATCACTAATTGGATTTGATCGAATGCTACTTTTTTTAAAGGTCAGAATGACAAATAGGTAACTAGGAAATTATAAATATCTTTTGAAAAGTTTACTGAGGAAGAATTTGTAAAGCTAGATATTAAAACTCACTATGAGGCCTATATTCATAACTGTACAATGGAAACACTCACATTAAAGATAAAAGATGCCTACTATCATTACTGTTATTTAACATTTTTGGGGTGGTAAACGTTAATGCAATTTAAAAAGAGAACAAAATAATAGGCATAGCACTGGCTATAAATCTGTAAAATTACAATGTTTTCAGTTTTATTTTATATTTAGATAATGCAGGAGACCCTAAAAACTTTTAAAAATAAGATAATTCAAAAAAGAAAGCAGGCACAAAGTTAATCTACTAAAGGCAATATCCTTCCAATATACAAATAATAAAAAGTTGGGAAATTTACTATGTAATAACAGGAAAATGATAAAATGTATTTTTAAGAGGGGGAGAAAGCTGACTCTGAAGTTCATACAGTTGCTTTCTCTCTCCTCCAGCCATTCAAGATGCCAAAAGGAAAGAAGGCTATGGAGAAGAAGGTGGCCATGACACCTGCTGTTGTCAAGAAGCAAGAGGCCAAGAAGGTGGCCAATCCCTTGTTTGAGAAAAGGCCCAAGAATTTTGGCATGGGAGAGGACATTCAGCCGAAAAAGGACCTCACCAGCTTTGTCAAATGGTTTGCTATCTGGCTGTAGTGGCAAAGAGCTCTTCTCTATAAACATCTACAAGTGCCTCCCATAATAAACCAGTTCACCCAGGTCTTGGATTGTCAAACAGCTACTCAACTGCTTAAGATGGCCCACAAATATGGACCAGAGACCAAGCAAGAGAAGAAGCATTGATTGTTGGCCCAGGCTGAGAAGAAAGCTGCTGGCAAAGGGCATGTTCAAACGAAGAGGGTACCTGTCTTTTGAGCTGGGGTTAGTTAATACTGTCACCACCTTGGTGGAAAACAAGAAAGCTCAGGTGGTAGTGATTGCACATGATGTGGATTCCCTTAAGCTGATTATCTTCCTGCATGTTCTGTGTCTTAAGTTGATGATTCCCTGTTGCATTATCAATGGGAAGGCCAGGCCGGGGTGTCTGGTCCCCAGGAAGACCTGCGCTACTGTCACCTTTACACAGTTTAACCTGGAAGACAAAAAAGTTCTGGCTAGCTGATGGAAGCTATCAAGACCAATTATAATGACAGATATGATGAGATCCATGGTCACTGGGGAGGCAACAATCTGGGTCCAAAGTTGGTGGCTCACATTACCAAGCTGGAAAAGGCAAAGGCTAAAGAACTGGCCACCAAACTGGGCTAAGTGTGAGCTGTTGAATTTTCTGTACATAAATGTAATAAAAAGTTCTCTTCAAAAAAAAAAATAATAATAATAAAGTTCATCTGGTTAAATAAACAAGCTATAATCAAAAAAGATATTCCATAAACATTTTGGGAAAAGATGACAGAATTATTATGCACTAGACCTAATAGTTTTTAATATTTATTTTAAAGCTATAATGATTAAAGGAAATGGATACAGAATTTAATCATACAGAATGATCCATTAAAGTACTAGAAAAAGATGGAATAATTTAAAAAATAATAACATTGTCATCAAGAGGCTTTGTTTTTATTTTGAAACTAACTAGAAATGCCATTTTTTAAATAAATTCAAGAACTAAAAAACAAATTTAGAAAGAAAAAAAATCACAATTAACGGCCAAATGCCTGAGAAATATTTATGACTCATGTAACTAATATCCATTTATTTAACACTTTAATAGAACAAATTAACAAACACAACAGTAGAAAAATGGGCAAATACCAGTGATTGTTAAGCTTATGAAAGGTTGTCTACTTTTTTTAATCATGAGCAGAATGTAAATAAAAATTATATTTAATACTATTTACACTTAGCAGATTAATAAAGATCACAGTTATTTACACAGAGATCTGACATGAGTATAGGTAAACAAGCCCTCCCATGCATTGTTTTTAAAGTGTTAATTGTTCCAACCTCTATAGAGAACTATTTGGAAATGTATATTAAATTTAAAAAGTGAATAAATTTTATCTCATTATTCCCACATCTGGGAAATTATCCATTTACAGTTGCATCACAATTAATAAAATACCTAGGAACAAAATTAACCAAAGAGGTGAAAGACTTGTGCTCTGAAAACTATAAGATGTTGATCAAAGAAACTGAAGTTGAACCAAACAAATGGAAAGAGATAGCATGTTCATGGACTGAAAGAATAAACAATGTTAAAATGTTCATGCTACATAAAGAAATATATAGATTCAATGCAATTCCTAATAGTATTTTTCACAGACCTGTAACAAATAATCATCAGAATTGTAGGAAACCACAAAGGACCTCAAATAGCCAAAGCAATCTTGAGAAAGAACAAAATTGGAGGTATCACAGTCCCAGATTTCAAGATACATTACAAAGCTATAGTAATCAAAATAGCATGGTACTGATGACAGCAGGACAGAGAGCCTAAAAATAAATTCATGCTTACATGGTCAATCAATCTTCAATAAAGGAGGCAAGAATATCCAATAAGGAAAAGACTGTTTTTTTTTTTCAATAAATGTTGTTGAGAGAACTGCAAAACTATAACTGAAAGAATTAAACTGTACCACTTTTTACATTAAAAAAAACCTCAAAAGGGACTAAGAGACCTAAATAAGAAACCTGAAACCACAAAACTCTTAAAAAACAAGACAAAACAAAAACAAACCAGTCATTAATCTTTTGGATATTAGCCTTAGCAATATATTTATGGATTTGTCTTTTCAGGCAAAGGGAACAAAACTAAAATAAACTATTGGGACAATATCAAAATAGGGACGCCTGGGTGGCTCAGTTGGTTAAGCAGCTGCCTTCGGCTCAGGTCATGATCCCAGCATCCTGGGATCGAGTCCCACATCGTGCTCCTTGCTCCGCAGGGGGCCTGCTTCTCCCTCTGACTCTGCCTGCCACTCTGTCTGCCTGTGCTTGCTCTCACTCGCTCTCTCTCTGACAAATAAATAAATAAAATCTTTGGGGAAAAAAAAAAAAAAAACCTTTGGCACAGCAAAGGAAACCAGCAACAAAACAAAAAGGCAACCCACTTAATGGGGGAATATATTTGCAAATAATATATCCAATACAATATCCATACATTAATATCCCAAATATATAAAGGACTTATACAAGCCAACAGCCCCCCCAAATAATAATAAACTGATTAAAAATGGGCAGGGATCCCAAGTGGGTACCCCAACTGGCTCAGTTGATTAAGCATCCAATTCTTGATTTGACTTAGGTCATGATCTCAGCATTGTGGGATCAAGCTTTGCATCAGGTACCTTGCTCAGTAGGGAGTCTTTTTGGGGTTCTCTTTCTCTCCTTATGCCCCTCCATCTGCTCAATTTCTCTCTCTCTCACATGAATAAATAAATCATTAAAGAAAAATGGGCAGAGGACCTGAGTAAACATTTTTCCAAAGAAGACATACAGATGGCCAACACAACAAAAATGTTCCCTATCACTAATCATCAGGGAAAAGCAAATCAAAAGTATAATGAAATATCACCTCACACCTGTCAGATAGGCTAAAATCAAAAGGAGAAGAAATAACAAGTTTTGGTGAAGATGTGGTGAAAAGGAAAACCTGTGCACTGCTGGAAGAAAGGCAAATCGGTGCAGTCACTATGGAAAACAGTATGGAGGTTCCTCAAAAAATTAAAAATAGAAGTACCCTATGATCTAGTAATTGCTCTACTGGGTATTTACCTAAAAATGAAAACACTAACTCAAAAAGATATATATAACCCTATGTTTGTTGCAGCATTATTTACAATAGCCAAGATATAGAACCAACCTAAGTATCATCTATAGATGAATGAATAAAGAAGATGTGAGGTGCGTGTGTGTGTGTGTGTGTGTGTGTGTATACATACATATATAATATTAACCAGTCATAAAAATGAATGAAATCTTGACATCTGTGACAACATGGGTGGACCTAAAGGATATAATGCTAAATTTAATACAAAAATATGTCAGTCAGAGAAAGACAGATACCATAGACTTTCACTCATTTGTGTAATCTAAAAAAATAAAATAAAATAAACAAAATAACTAAAGGCCAAACAGACTCCCAAATATAGAGGACAAACTGGTGGTTGCCAGAGAGGAGCTGGGTTGAGGGAAAGGTATTAAGAGGTACTTCCAGTTATAAGAAAAATAGGTCATGGAGATGAAAAGTACAGCATGGGGAATATAGTCAATAATATTGTAATAGTGTTGTATGGTGGCAAGCAGTGACAACATTTATGGTGATGAGCACTGAATGATGTATAGCACTATGTTGTACACCTGAAATTAACATAGCATTTTATATCAACTATACTTTGTTAATTAAAAAAACAAAACTGGATTAAAGACCTCCAATCAATTAATCAATCATGATTCTATGCTGAATAACAAAATTACTCCACATATTCTATGAGGCAAAAAAATGCACCATGATGTGATCCAATAACCATTTTCAACAGCATGCCTTTATGATTAAAGTTACCTGTTTTTGCAGTTATCACTTTATATCAACTTCAAACCTGAAAATGTCTACCCAGAGTAAAGTGATATATGAAGGTCCCTGGTGTCACAGGAAAAATGCAAAAAGCTCTTGGGATAAATAATCCACATTTCAAATTATTCTCTCCAGAATCTCTTTCAGGTTATTTCCAAATTAAATGTATTTAACCATAGCAGCAATTTTTATGGTTACCTATAATATTTCTCTCCTCACAATACTACATGGTTTTTGATATATATCATCTGTTTTAATTTTCCCTCCTGTACAAAAACTCTGTTAAGGAAATATTCTAGCAAGAAGATTCAAATAACATTCAAAAGACGATGAGATCTGGAGACTCACTAGATGTGTAACATTAGGTGAATTTTCCATCTATTCAATTTTCCTATTTCTTTTACTGTAAAATGAGCATAGTACCTACCTCATAAGTTTATTTTGAAGATTATAAGGAGCAATGTTTTTAAAGCAGGCAGAACTCTGGTTCATAATAAATATACCATAAATACTCAATTATACTTTTTTCTTACTGTGTAAAGGCTCACTCTAAAGCCATTGATAACTTATTATTCACTGCCTTAGCACCATAACAGATATGTAATATGCCCTTTTTATATGTATATTGCATTATAAAATAGATGGGTAATTTTATCAATACCCAGTGGTTTTAACTACTCACAGTTTCACTGTTTTTAAAACCTCAAATTCAGATACCTTTTCTAAAACCCAGTCCATATTCCTAACTGCCTACTAGGCAATTTTATCTAGATGTCTCTAATACCTCAAGCTCAATAATTTATAAAGGAGTGCATAATGTCCTCCCAAACACACACACACACACACACACACACACACACACACACCAGAGAGAAACACTCAAATCTCTTACTGTTATTTCCTATTTCAGTGATTATACCACAATCCAGTGAATCATCAAGACAAGAAACAAGAAAGTCATCCCCTTATCCCTTTCCCTGTCCATCCAATCCACAGTAGTCTTCTTGTCCTGCTGGCTCTACTGACTTAATACTGTTCAAGCTATCTTCTCATCTCATCTACACTGGCTTCCCCCATCTGCCTCAGTTGGAATGAAGCCAGAGATTACAGCCATGTTTCCCTACTTCAAGTTTTTACTATTAGAAACCATTTTTTTAAAGATTTATTTATTTATTTGACAGAGAGAGAGAGAGAGAGAGAGAAAACACAAGCAGGGGGAGTTGGAGGGGGGAAAGCCGGCTCTCTGCTCCCTGATGCCCAAATCGATTCCAGGACTCTGAGATCATGACCTGAGCTAAAGACAGACACTTAATGACTGAGCCACCCAGAAACCATTCTTCATGTTCAATCAAAATCATCTTTGAAAATGAAACACAATTCTATAGCTTTCATTCAAAGTCTTTGAGGGGTACCTGGGTGGCTCAGCAGCTGAAGCATCCAACTCTTGGTTTTAGCTCAGGTTGTCATCTCACGGTCATGACATCCAGCCCTGAGTCCAGCACCAGGCTTGGCATGGAGTCTTCTTGAGATTATTTCTCCCTCCCTTCCCATCTTGCTCCTCCCCATCCCATTCATTCTCTCTCTCTCTCAAATAAATAAATAAAATCTTTTTTTAAAAAGACCTGATTAATTTATAATAGATCTTTCAAGCTCAGATTAAACATAGTCTTCTCTTTGGAGCCTTATCTGTTCCATAGAGGATTTACCAGGCCTAGCTCAAATTCATTAACTTGAAGAGGAAAACATTTTCTTTTCCTAAACAAAGTAAAATAAAGTGTACAGTACATTGCAAATAGAACGAAGGAAAGTACAGATCGCTATTTGCCTTTAGGAAAATAGGAGTCATCATAACACCAATAGGGAACAACCAAGAGGGGTGCCTGGGTGGCTCAGTGGGTTAAGCCTTTGCCTTCGGCTCAGGTTATGATCTCAGGTTCCTGGGATCGAGCCCCACATTGGACCCTCTGCTCAGCAGGGAGCCTGCTTCTCCTTCTCTCTGCCTGCTTTTCTGCCTAGTTGTAATCTCTGTCAAACAAATGAATAAAATCTTTAAAAAAATAGTAGAAGAAATATTAGTATAAATCTATCATGGGCCAGGGTCTATGGTACCTGCATTTGTATTCACATTCTATATTATTGCATTTCATTTACTATTATATCTTTGTTGTATGGGTTATTAGCATTCATGTAAACTATTGTTAAAGAAACCACATTTCATAAATACAAGGTTGTATATTGTCCCTGCAGCATCTCAGGAGTATTAATTTCAAATTGGAAATTTTAACATTAAAACACAAATGTTATCACTAGCTACAATCAATATGTTTTGATACTTCAAATTAAAGAAAGTGAAGATTGGCTTTCAAATATTCCCCTAATGTAAAAAGTTGAGAGAGAGGAAAGAGAGAGAGAAAAAGAGAGAGAGATAGAGAGAGAGAAAAGGGAGGCAGAGAGTGAGAGAGTCTCTTTGAAGGGATAAATTAGTAGGAAAAAAAGTAATATATAAAGAATTACACATTTTAGTAGAATCCTCTTATTGCTCTTATTAATATGATCCTACTAAGTCTTTTAGAAAATTAATGAAAATATGTACTTATTAGCACACAGCAGAGATACATTTGCTACATAGAAACACTAAAGAATAAAACTGCATTTTATCTGTACAGTGCAGTTGTCCTTAGAATTTGTTTCCTTCTAGTATCTAAAATATAATGAATTAGCACCAAGAGCGCTCCAAGAATGATTTTTCCATATAATTCCTGTGAAAGGGTGAGTTTTAGCTATGACTCAAAGTAGTGAAATAACAAACAAAAAGGATATACTATTATAGGGAGAAATTAAAATAAATTTTAAGTAATGTAATGATCTAAGTACACACGGAGACATGAACCACCAGATTGAATTAACAATAAACTGAATGTCCATTTGCTGTTAAGTTCCCTTCATTAAGCTATCTAGTTTAATGGATCTCTTTTATAAAACTGGCATGGTGAGAGCAAATTAACTGAGTTAAATTAGAAATGTATGCAGTTATTTTTGAGGAACATGATTTGATCACCAAGATTGAATCATACTCTAGACAGTACTAGACTCCTTGGAATTTTCCCAGGTCATACACAAGTATTAAGTGTCTACATGTTGCTCAGCTGCAATATTTTAAAGCATTTTCCAGAATACTTCTGGGCTGTATTTCCCCCCACTGTCAATTGATGTGTGCTCAGGGAATGCAAACTAATTACCCTAAGCAAAACATAATTAAGGAGGGAAATTTACTCCAAAAACATCATGCATACTTCCCACATACAAATAAAAATGATTTCTGAAATAGGATTTGTACGATTCATTACTACTGTATACAAATTGTGCAGATAATGGAGAATTGACTATATTAATTATTACTAATAGAATTAAGATCAAATGGAACTATAAAGCCTCACAAAAATTCACTTAGGTAATGTTTTAAAATATAAAAGCACATACACTGTATTTAAATATCTACAAAGTTCCATGCATATGTTTAGATACTTGGCAAATTTGCAGTGTGTCTGTGTGCAGGGGTGTTGCTGAGGGTTTAAAAGAGGTTGAACTAGAAAGTAGAATAAAAAAGGTTATAGGTAAAAATTTATGGCCTTAAGGAACTTGACCTATCTTGATTGTACTGATTTTGAACAGTACTTTACTGTTTCCTTTCATCCTGAATATAAATGTCTCAGATTCTTAAATTGCATAGTATTAATGCACTTTAGCAAAGTAGAAATGAATCTATATAAAGTCTTTTCTATCCTGAGTTTCCTCATCTTTAAAAGAGAACTTCAGGGGCAACTGGGTGGCTCAGGTGGTTAAGCATCTGTCTTTAACTCAGATCATAATCTCAAGAACCTGGGATTGAGACCAAGTCAGGCCCCCTGCTCAGTTGGGAGTCTGCTTCTCCCTCTCCCTTGGCCCCTCCAGCCCACTTATGTGCTCTCTCCCTCTCAAATAAATAAATAAAGTCTTTTTTTAAAAGTTTTAAAAGAGAGCTTCATTTATTTAAAAGCAAAGACTTTCAATTTTATTTTCCTTTCCATTTTAATATCTACTTGCTATCATTCATTTATTCAAAGCAATTTAATAAGTTTTTACTATGTGTCACACAATACACATAGTGGGATACAGGATATAAAATGATGAGCAAAAGTATACCTGATCTAATGGTAAATTAGTTAAGAAAAATGTATTTGTTTGCAGATATCCACCAAAGAAACATCTATATAATTTTTGTCATAATTTTCTAATTTTATTTTTTCAGGGTTCCAAAACTCATTGTTTATGTACCACACCCAGTACTCAATGCAATACATGCCCTCCTTTATACCCACCACCAGGTTCACCCATCCCTCCATCACCCTCCCCTCTAAAATCCTCAGTTTGTTTGTCAGAGTCCACAGTCTCTCATGATTCATTTCCCCCCATGATGGTTTTCCCCAATTCACTTCTTAATGCTCCCAAACTGCCAGTTAGATAAAGGGAAGATATATAGGTTAAATCATAAACTTAATTCGGTATTTCAGAGTAGGAGAACTTCTATCAAAGACAAATTAAAGAAGATGTATGTGGCACAATTATGGAAAATTTCATATAAATCTATGAATTAAAACAAATTGCAAACTGCATTAATACCTGCTATTCAGTTC
The DNA here is from genome assembly GCF_020171115.1 of Neogale vison. Taxonomy (NCBI): domain Eukaryota; kingdom Metazoa; phylum Chordata; class Mammalia; order Carnivora; family Mustelidae; genus Neogale; species Neogale vison. The sequence continues at coordinate 90,054,158 of NC_058093.1, read as the reverse complement.
TATGGCTACTTTTTTCCTTCCAGCTGAAAGCAGAGAATATTGAATTATGAGACACTACAAAATGTCTAAATAATGATGCTAACAAAATTAGCACTTTTTCATTGTTTTTAAAAAATAATCTATTATGAATATTAAATTAGAACAGCTTTAAAACCAGATAAAATGAGACTTATTGGATAACCCTGTCTATTTCTCTGTCATTGAATGTCCTCCCCATTGTTAAAATTTCAATACTTTGTCAAATTCAGTCTAAAGACTCAAGCAAAAGGTCTAAGGCACATCAGCCTGATAGACTTAACATTAGGAAATTAGGTTATATGTTAGTTATAGAGGGGAGAAGAGTGCACACATCTCTGGAGATTCTCAGAACTGCTGCATATGTGTCATCATTCCTGGAATACTGTCCAGAGAACATGGCACTTCCTGGACTTACAAGAGCCAACCAACTTACCAGAATTTCTGATCCCTCGATAAGATTTGAAGTTGTGCTTCTTGTAGGCAAGATGTAAGGACTTCCAGGAACTGCCTGCCTTAATATTGAAAGATTTATTGAAGTAAAGAAGAAGAAGGAGGAGGAGGAGGAGGAGGAGGAAGAGGAGAAGGAGAAGGAGGAGGGAAAGCTAAATGTCTTGCTCCTTCAACTTTTTTTTTCAATTTATTTATTTTCAGAAAAACAGTATTCATTATTTTTTCACCACACCCAGTGCTCCATGCAAGCCGTGCCCTCTATAATACCCACCACCTGGTACCCCAACCTCCCAACCCCTCGCCACTTCAAACGCTCCTTCAACTTTTAAAAATATATGGTACACATAAAAATATTTTGTGCAGCAACAACGAATAAGGAACAATGTGGGGATTTAAACACAAGTTTCAAGTCCTGAACCTAAGCCTTCAACTACTGTACCTGGAAAATATCCAAAGGGATATTTTATTAGATAAATACTGCTATAATACTGTTTCATATCTAACAATTACTTTGCATTAACTGGATTTTTACAAATTTATAAGATGTAGTACCTAGAGATAATTCTCAAAAAAACACAAGCATGTATACACACACATTTATACACACACATACACATATATACACATACACACACAGATACAATGCATATATACAAATACTATTTGCATATTAACCTAAACAAACAAAGAATGGAACACCCTAATTGGGTACTACTAAAAAGTCCTGACAAATAGTGGCTCAATCTAGATACCATTAAATTTTCAAATATCACTTTGGATCTGATAGCTGATAACAAAAGCCCAGGTCATTGAAACGAATCCTCCTTTTGGACTAAGTGATTTTAATGGTGTTCTTAAGTTTATTCTGTATTTTAAAGTTTTCCAATTAAAAAAAAAAGGACTATATTACCACTTATTAAGATTGTTCTTATGTTCTTTACTGAGTAATAGTTTATGTAGAGAAAATAAAGCCTTCTCAAGTCTCATAAAGTGTTTAGATTTGCAGCTGGTCAGGTGGGCAGAAGAAGTCAAGTCCATTATTTTAAAAAAAAACTAAGCAGAACACCAAGCTTCCAGATATTAAAAAAAAAAAAAATGAGGTCAGTCATGTCCACACAGTTGAAAAGATGTCTCTGATATTCATAGGGGAATATTTGTCGGTGGTATAAGAAACAGAATATATACAAGGAAACGAGGAATTTATGTTTAACCATTGTGCAAAAGAGCACTCACAAGAAATAATCCAATACTTAATCAAGTCCTTCCAAAACTGAGGGAAAATTTTATTTGGTATATTCAGCAAAACTCTGGTTTCAGGCACCTGGGTGGTTCAGTCCTTAAACGTCTGTGTTTGGCTTAGGTCATGATCTCAGTGTCCTGGGATTGAGCCCCATTTTGGGCTCCCTGCTCTGCGGGGAGCCTGCTTCTCCCTCTCCCACTCCCCCTGTTTGTGTTCCCTCTCTCACTGTCTCTCTCTCTCTCTGTCAAATAAATAAATTTTAAAAAACTAAAAACAAAAACAAAACCTCTGGTTTCAAGTGCTGAATCACCAGTGTGAAATGGGATGACGTGAAATAAAATGATTGAGAATGTATTGGCTCATTCACTAAAATTCCAGAGTTAGATCTGGGGTCTTGTACAGCTAAATACAGAAGCTGCTATTATACCATTGGGCAGAACCTGGGGTCCACTCTCCTCTTCTCTACTTGATTCTTTTCTGTTTCCTCTGTATTCACTTCATTCTCAGATTTCACATCTTGGCTCCTACAGTTCCATGCTTTTCCCCTAATTTCCATATCCAAAGAAAAGAGAGCAATCTTCCCCCAACCAGTCAAGAATTACATATTTTTTAAGGTATTATCACAGTAGTGAGCCCAATTTGTCTAGATTCAGACCCACTCTGACCTATTATGAGTTTAGCTTCATAAATATCTAAGGTGCCTTAACTTCTTTTTTTGTTTCTTTCTTTCTTTATTTTAGTAATCTTTACACCCAATGTGGGACTCAAACTCAAGATCCAGAGACCAATAGTTGCTCACTCTTCCAGTTGAGCCAGCCAGGTACCCCCACAAAACGTCCTTAACTTCTTCATCTTATAGAAAACCAGTTTCGGGGCACCTGGGTGGCTCAGTGGGTTAAAGCCTCTGCCTTCAGCTCAGTTCGTGATCTCAGGGTCCTGGGATTGGCCCTGCATCGGGCTCTCTGCTCAGCAGGGGGCCTGCTTCCTCCTCTCTCTCTCTCTGCCTATTTGTGATCTCTCTCTCTGCCAAATAAATAATTAAATCTTAAAGATAAAGAAAGAAAGAAAGAAAGGAAGAAAGAAAGAAAGAGAGAAAGAGAGAAAGAAAAGAAAGAAAACCAGTTTCTACCACCTAGGATTTTTGAATAATTACTTAATCTAGTCAAACCTCTTGAAAGAATTCTTGGCACATGAAAGCATTAGCTAATAATATTTTTTTCCAAATGAACCTTCAAAAACATTGACTTAACTGAACCATACTTTTTTCCTAAACCATTGTATATAGGATATTAGAATATTCTGATTAAATTAGATTAGAGTTACCCAAGTAAATTCTGGAGGAAATGGGATTAAGGTCATCTCCACCCAGATCTATATTGTGTGGAGATATGTTTTCATCAAAAAGAAAATTTGGTGGTTGTTGTCAGAAGAAAAGGCAATGGACATTCAGTGAGCAAAACAGATATTTTTTGTCTACATGAAATAATCAGTGAAAAAGCATATATAAAATTTCATAAATGGCATTAAAAGTTTATTCAACTTTTAAATACTAGGCTGTATTCATTCTAATATAAAACAATGATAAAAAGTTGTGTTTTTGTTTTTAGTTAGAAAAAAATATATTTCTTTTTCTCCCCGAGTGGCTGTAGATTTTTAAAACTTTTATTTTATTGACTAAAGTTAACTAGTAATATAATTATTTTGCTTGGTTAACATTAAATGTTAACTCAAGGAATTTACTTTCACTGCAAAAACTAGAATTTTATATTTGTAACTTTAAATGTTTAGCAGTAATTATAGCCAGTGCACTTTATCTTTTTTTGCTTTTTCCAGTGCCCTCTATCTTAATATACACATGGTTATCTTTCCTTGCATTTGTTTTGTTTGTTTTTGGCATATAATTGTTCATAATAGTTTCTTCTGATTTTTTGTATTTCTGTGGTAGTAGTTATAATGTTTCCTCTTTCATATTTAACTTTATTTGTATCTTCTCTCTCTCTCCCTTTTTCTCTTTCATAACATTAGCTGAAGTTTTGTTTATATGGTTTATCTTCAAAAAAATAAAAATACCTTCTAGTGTCATTGATCATTTTATTGTCTTTTTGGTCTTGATTTCATATGTGTCTGCTCTAATTAATCTCTGTTATTTCCTATCTTCTACTAACTTTAGGCTTAGTTGTTTTTTTTTTTTTTCTTATTCTAGTTCTTTATGTGTAAAGTTAGGTGGATTTAGATTTTTTTTAATGTAGGCATGAATTACTATGAATTTCCATTAGAACTGCTTTGGTTGCATCTTAGTTTTAGTATATTGTATTTCCACTTTCTCTAGCCCTCTATGTGATAGTAAAGTAACTAGTCTTTTATACTTTATACTTATTGGTCTATTTGTAACTGTAGTCATTTTATATTTGTGGCTGCCTTTTTAGGAATAGTTTTAGGGGTTACTGATATTTGCTTCTATTAGGTGCGTACACTATAGCAATGCTTGTCCATCAGAGGCAATTTTGTGTCTCCTTTTCCTTCCCCCAGGATATTTGGGAATATATAGAAACAATTTTGCTTGTCACAATCTGAGGGAGAAAGGTATTCTACTAGAAGCTAGGGCGTAGATCACACTGATGCTGCTGTTAAACATCCAATGATCCACAGGATCCCCAAATCAAAGAATTATCTGGCTTAAAATGCCAATAGTTATAAGATTGAGAAACCCAACACTATTGTGATATCTAATTCTTATAGAGAGATGTATTATCTAATGTAAAGAATCATATGGAAATTAAATTAATTAATTAAATTATTAATTAATTAATTAAAACCATTAATTAAATTAATTAATTAAAACCACTATTTTCAAAGACTGAAATAAGTTTCTAAAAAGGATTGATTGCCTTGTAGAACAGTAGAATAAGCTAACTAGTTTATGAGTTGGAATGAGCAACTCTGCTTTTTGCAATTTCTTTTACAAGTTCCTTCATAATTACAACCTGTAAAAGCTGAGGAGTTTGAGTGCATATTTTCTTCTCCATACTTTCAGAAGAAACACAAAAGAGATAAAATAAATGTGAGAAATTTTGAGACTAATGTTAAATGTTGATGTCAAGCTCCTAGTTTTGCCCACAACAAACTGATAGATAAATGCCACAGAAATAGAAAGTACAAAATATTAAATAGAACGCCACTTAAAGATCCCTCAATCCTGGAAATTCCTAAGTTCAAAAGTCTGTATTTGGACTAATATTTCAATCTGGGGCCCAGATTAAAAATATATATGTTTTAATCCTACAAAGAATGGCCACCTGAAAGTTTCTTAGATTGTTGAAGAATTTAATTAAATCCTTCTAACATCTACATTTGAAAAGTTTTCTCAGAAAATAGGGTGTATACTTCTGTTGATAGCTAGAGATGAGGGTTATAAACTAAGTTATAAGGTCTTTTAAAATTTGAATAATACTTCCACTTCTAGCCAAGGTAAACTAACAAGAACTAGATTTATTTGTTTTCTTGAAACAAAAAAAGAAATTAAAAACTAGGCAAAATATACAGAACTGTTTGTTTGTTTGTTTTTAATGAACATCAGGTAATAAAAGACAATGATCACTCAGAAATGAGAAGCAAATGACAACAGCTCTACTTTTGTCCCAGCTCCAGACGTTAAATTTTTCTAGATGACAGTGCAGGAAGGGAAAACTAAGGTAGAGCCTGGCAGATTTCTTGAAGAGATAGACTGTGTTTAGGAAGAACAAGGTAGAGTTCCAAAGAAGAGGGAGATACACAGAGAGCTCCACAGATCTTCAGAGTTTTCTTTGAGCCCTTAGCATAGTACAAACACATGAGGGAATTAATCAAAACTTGGTAAAGAATCATCCAAAAAGAGTAGAGGGAGCATTGCATGTGCTTATAGAGGGTCATAAATAATATCTGTTCTCACGAGCCAGACTGGAAACTCATAATTCATAGCATTTCAATAGAGTACTTTAGAATATCTTGCCTCAATGGTTGGGAATAATTAGCTGAAAGTGAACATTTCTTCAGGCTTAACCAACAATGATAAGTGTAAGAACCAAAAGGATCAAACTGTTTTCAAGTAGTCACCTGTATCTCAGAACAAAGAACAAAATATCTTATGGGACCACAAAAATATTTGGCAAACAACAAAGTAAAATTCACAATGCCTCGCATCCAATCAAAATTAGTAGGCGGGAAAATGTGACTCATAATAAAAATAATCACTCAATCAAATGTGACCCAGAACTGACACAAATATTAGAATTAGAGGAGTTAAGAAGAGACATAAAAATATCTTTAAGACACAATTCAGGGGTGCCTGGGTGGCTCAGTCAGTTAAGTGTCTGCCTTTAGCTTAGGTCATGATCCTAGGGTTGTGGGATTGAGTCTTGCATTAGGCTCCTTGCTCAACTGGGTACCTACTTCTTCCTTTGCCTGCTGCTCCCCCTGTGCTCTCACTCTCTCTCTCTCTCTCTCTCTCTCTCTGTCTCTGACAAATAAATAAATAAATAAAGCCTTAGACACAAATCAAACTTTTATTTATTTATTTCTAAATATTTATTTGAGGGAGACAGAGTGCTGGGGGTGGGGTGCAGGGGCATAGGGAGAGAGAGAGAGAGAGATATTTGAAGAGATTGCTGAGCAAAGCCCACCACAGGACTTGATCTCACAACTCCAAGATTAGATCTGAACCAAAACCAAGACTCAGACACTCAACTGACTGTGTTACCCAGGTGCCCCAATTCAAACTTTTAGAGCTCAATATTATAATATTTCAGATGGAAAATACTCTCGTTGGTATCGATGGAAGATTAGACATGGAAGAAGTAAAAAATAATAAATTTGAAGACATGATATAATTTATTAAAAACAAAACACGCAGAAGAAAAAGAACACAAAAAAGGGGAAAACAGGCAAAAAATGAGCTAAGGGATAACTTCACATGGTTCAAAATATGGGTAATTGGTGTCCTTCAGGACAGTGGAAGCATAAAAAATAAATAATGACCTAAAATAGTTACAAATTTGAAGAAAACTATGATTGCACCTATTGAAAAAAAAAATACTTAACCTCAAATATAACATGCAATAACATGAAAGAAAGTATAAAAGGTAGAGGAGGAGCTAAGATGATGAAGTAGTAAGAGGACCTTAGGCTTGCTTCCCCCCTTGAACATAGCTAAATTAAAAAAACAAATCATTATGAATACCCAATAAATCACCAAGGACTGAGAGAACAAAATGCACAATGAGAGGGAGAGAAGAAGCCACATAGTGGAAGATAGAAAGTGCAGAGATAGGGAAGAAGTGGATTTCTGGTGCTGGGAAAGGGCGGGAGTCCTGGTCATGGAAAGCAGCGAGAAAAACAGCAGTGCACAGGGCATCACACAAGGAAAACACTCCCCAAAGCATTTGACTAGTAACAGGAGAAGGGCTGATTGTTGTGAGTTTTTACCACCAGTGGGGTTCAAAGACTAGTGTTTCAGAGGTCCATGGCATGCCTGGTATGGAGCCCAGGAGATGCTGCAGTTCTCCTGTGGAGGAAGGCAGATCGACTGGTAGCAGGTAGCAGGATTTGAGGAGCCCCTGAGTTTCCCCTTCTCAGAGTGCATCTAGGAGGTGTGGAATTACTTCTCTGAGACAGAAGAGCCAGCAGGTGTACCTCAACAAATTTCAGAGACACCTGTAGGAGGTAGCTAACCTGCATACTGACACTTGCTGTGTTTTTCTCCAAAATCCTTCCCCTTGCACTTTGGTGTGACTACCCTTCTAGGACAAATTAACATCAGTCCCAGTGTGGCAAGACCCTCCCTGAAAGGATCATGCCAATTCCCTAAATTTTGGAGTTTTGATACTCATTCAGCCTGCCTGGGACAGACTATAGTGCATTCCACTACTGGATGGGCAGATGGCCAGACACAGATAGTGTAAAGGCAGCAATGTGAGGGAAGCCTGAGACACGTAAGGGGAGGTTGTTTGCTCTTCTGGGAGGCTTTCCAGACAGCAGAGAGTACAAAATCCCCTCTACAGGATAAGAGCAGAGGCTGGTACTGCTTCTTTTCCTCACCACTCAGCATAAACTAACTTCCATAAGCAGCACAACACCAACAGTGGTGGCCTAAACAGCTTACACGAAGCCCTGCCTCCCCATGCTCTGCAAATGCTGCTTTTCTAAGGAAAGTGTGCCTGAAAACCAGGCAGCAGGGCCCTCCCTCAAACACACATAGATACACACCATGTTTACTGGCCGTAGAGTTCTGCAAAGCTTCATCTCCAGTGGAAATAGTATCAGGTTTCTTCCAATAAGAAGACTATAGCACACCTAGTTAAAAATCCCACACTCTGGCTAACATTCAAGCACTACCCACTACAGGCAAAGAGAAACTCTGCAGAAGACTGGGAAGGAGCAACCAAAACTTAGAAGCAGAGTGTGCACAGCATACTCCAGAGACAATTCCTAAAGCACCAGACCCCCAACAGTATATGGTCTCTTCATTTTATAAGCCATTATTTTCAGGAACAGGAAACATAATGGGCTTTTCTAACACAGAGAGGAAGACAGAGACCTAGACAACATGCCAAGATGGAGGAATTTATTCTAAAAGAAAGAGCAAAAAAAGATCATGGCCAGGGATCAAATTGAAACAACTTTAAGTAATATGCTTGATCCAGAATTTAAAGCAACAATCATAAAGACACTAGCTGCGCTTGAGAAAAGCATAAAAGACATCAAGGAGTCCCTTACTGCAGAGGTAAAAGACCAAAAAACTAGTCAAGCTGAAATAAAAAATTCTATAACAGATGCAAAATCAACTGGAGGTAATGACCATAAGGATGAAAGAAACAGAGAAATAAATAAGTGATATAGAAAATAAAATTATTGAAAATAATGAAGCAGAAAAGAAGAGGGAAATAAAAATATTGAATTATGAATATAGAGTTAGGGAACTCAGCAACTCCATATAATATAATAATATTTGTATCACAGGAGTCCCAGAAGAAGAAGAGAAGGAAACAGAGATAGAAGGTATAGCTGAAAAGTTCCCTAATCTGGGGAAGGAAATAGACGTCCAAATCCAGGAGGCACAGAGAGCTTCCATCCAAATCAACAAACGTAGGCCAACACCAAGATATATCAGTTAAATTTGCAAAATATAGAGATAAAGAAAAAATCCTAACAGAAGCAAGACAGAAAGTCCTTAATTTACAGGGGAAGACAAATAAGGTTAGCCGCAGATCTCTCCACAGAAAATGGCAGGCAAGAAGAAATGACATGATGTATTCAACATGCTGAATAGGAAAAATATGCAGCCAAGAATACTCCATCCAGGAATCCTGTCATTAGAATAGAAGGAGAGATAGTTTCCAAGATAAACAAAAACTAAAGGAATTCATGATTACTAAGCCAGTCCTGTAAGAAATATTAAAGGGGACTCTTTGACCAGGGGAGAGGGGAAGTGACACAGTCTAGAAAAAGCAGAGAAAATCTCCAGAAAAAAAAAAGACAAAATAAGTAATAAATGGCACTAAATTCATAGCTAACAATAAATACTCTGAATGTAAATGGACTAAATGCTCCATTGAAAAGACATAGAGTATCAGAATGGATAAAAGAAGATCCATCTATGCTGCCTACAAAAGACTCATTTTAGACCTAAAGACAGCTGCATATTGAAAGTGAGGGGATACAGAACAATTTATCATGCTAATGGACCCTAAAAGAAAGCCAGAGTAGCAATACTTGTATCACACAAAATAGATTGTAAACTACAGACTGTAACAAGAGATAAGAAGGGCACTATGTCATAATAAAGGGGTCTATTCAACAAGAACATCCAACAATTGTAAATATTTATGCACCCGACCTGGCAGCATCAAATATATGAAAAAATTAATACAAACAAAATAACTCATTGATTATAATATAGTGATAGTAAGAGACACCCCACTCACAGCAATGGACAGACCATGTAAGCAGAAAATTGACAAGGAGACAATGATTTTGAATGACACACTAGACTGGATGGCATTAACAGATGTACTCAGAATATTTTGTCCTACAACAGCAAAATACACATTCTTTTCAAGTGCACATGGGGCATTCTCCAGAACAGATCACATACTAGGTCACAAATCAGGCCTCAATAAGTACAAAGAGACTGAGATATTGCATGCTTATTTCCAGCCACAACACAATGAAACAAGTACAGCATCCACTCTTAATAAAAACCATTAGTAGAGTAGGATTACAGTGAACATACCTCAACATCATAAAGGCCATATATGAAAGATCCATGGCTAATATAATCCTCAGTGGGAAAAAACTGAGAGCTTTTCCTTTATAGCCAAAACAAGAAAATGATGTTGACTCTTGCCACTGTTATTTAATATAGTACGGGAAGTCCTACCCTCAGCAATCAGACAACAAAAAGAAATAAAAGGCATCCAAATTGGTAAGGAAGAAGCCAAATTTTCAATCTTCACAAACACATGATATTCTATGTAGAAAACCCAAAGACCCCACCAAAAAAATCAATAGAATTGAAACAATAATTCAGTTAAGTTGCAGGATAAAAAATAAATATACAGACATCTGTTGCATTTCTATATACCAGTAATGAAGCAGCAGAAAGAGAAATCAAGTAATCTGTCCCATTTACAATTTTACCAAAATCTAACCAAAGAGGTAAAAGATCTGTACTCTGAAAACTATAGAATACTTTGAAAGAAATAGAAAATGACACTAAGAAAGGGAAAAACACTGCACACTCTTAGATTGGAAGAACAAATATTGTTAAAATGTCTACAGTACCCAAAGCAATCTACAGATTAAATGCAATCCCTATCAAATACCGATAGCATTTTTCACAGAGCTAGAAAAAACAATCCTAAGTTTTGTATTGAACCACAAAAGACCTCAAATAGCCAAAGTAATTTTGAAAAAGAAAAGCAAAACTGAAGTCATCACATTTGCAGACTTCAAGATGTATTACAAAATTGTAGTCATCATGACAGTATGGTACTGGTACAAAACGGACACATAGATCATTAGAATAGAACAGAAAACCCAGAAATGGACCCACAACTCTGTAGTCAACTAATCTTTGCCAAAGCAGGAAAGAATATCTAATGGAAAAAAAGACTGTGTCTCAACAAATGGTGTTGAGAATACTGGACAACAACATGCAAAAGAATGAAACTGGACCAATCCTTATACCATACACAAAAATAAATTCAAAATGGATGAAAGACCTAAATATAAGACAGAAAATCATCAAAATCCTAGAGAACATAGGCAGAAACCTCTGATATTGGTTATAGCAACTTCATACTAGATATGTTTCTGGAGGCAAGGGAAACAAAAGCAAAAATGAACTATTGGGATGTCATCAAGAAAAAAAAGCTTCTGCATAGTGAAGGAAACAACAAAACTAAAAGGCAACCTTTAGAATGGAAGAAGATATTTGCAAATGACACATCTGATAAGGGGTTAGTATCCAAAATCTATAAAGAACATATGAAACTCAATACCCAAAAGACAAATAATCCAGTTAAGAAATGGTCAGAAGACTTGAACAAATATTTTTCCAAAGAAGATATACAGATGGTTAACATACACATGAAAAGATGCTCAACATCACTCATCATCAGGGAAACACAAATCAAAACTAAAATGAGATAACAATTCACACCTGTCAGAATTGCTAAAATTAACAACATAGGAAACAACAGTTTGTTGGGGAAGATGCAGAGAAAAGAGAACCCTCTTACATTGCTGGTAGGAATGCAAACTCTTACAGCTACTCTGGAAAACAGTATGGAGGTTCCCCAAAATGTTAAAAACAAAGCTACCTACAATCTAGCAATTGTACTATTGGGTATTTAACACAAAGATACAAAAATACTGATTCAAAAGGACACATGCACTCTGATGTTCACTATCAACTAGTGATAGTGAACATTATCAACTACAGCCAAATTATGGAAAGAGCCCAAATGTCCATCAACCAATAAATACATAAAGAAGATGTGGTGTCCACATACGATGAAGTATCACTCATTCATCAGAAAGAATGAAATCTTGCCTCTTGCAGTGACGTGGATGGAGTTAAAGTGTTTTATGCTAAGTAAAGTAAGTCAGTCAGAGAAAGACAAATATCATATGATTTCACTCCTATGTAAAATTTAAGAAATGAAACAGATGGACATGGGCTCAGGGAAGAAAGAAGTACACCATAAGCCAGACTTTTGAATATAGAGAATAAACTGAGGGTTGCTAGAGGAGAGGTGGGCAGGGGAATGGGCTAAATGGGCAATGGAGATTGAGAAGGGCCCTGTGATAAATACTGGATGTTGTATGTAAGTGATGAATCACTAAATTCTATTCCTGAAACTAATATTACATGGTATATCAACTGGAATTTAAATAAAAACTTGAAATTAAAAAAAACCTTAAAAATTACAAAATGCACAATATAATTAAATTGCTTTAAGCCAGTGATAAACAGAAAATTGTAAAAGCAGCCAGAGGTGAATTTTGTTATGTGATTTTTACTACAGGAAGAGAAATGAAAGCAACCAGAGAATAAAGGTACGTATGCAGAGAAGAAAATACAAGAATAACATCATAAGATTTTAGAAAAAAATGTGTGCAAGGTAGCAGGGGGACATTTGTAAAGTACAGAAAGAAAAAACAAACTGTCAACTTAGAAATATATATCCATCAAAAATATCTTTCTAAAACAAAGTCAAAATAAATATACTTTTAGACATACAGAAGCTGAAAAAATTTATCACCAGCATTACAAGGAAAAATAAAAGCATTAAAATAAGTCTTTCAGGAAGAAATGAGATGGTAGGAGTTGGAAACCTCAAACTCAAAATGAATGAAGAGGACCAGTAATGAAAACTATAAGAGTTAATACATACATTTTTAAAAATTATTCCAGTCAAGAAATGGGCAGAAGATATGAACAGACATGTCTCCAAAGAAGACATAAAAATAGCCAAGAGACACATAAAAAAATGCTTAACATCACTTGTTATCAGGGAAATACAAATCAAAACCACAATGAGATATCACCTATGCCAGTAAGAATGGCTAAAATTAACAAGACCAAAAACAACAAATGTTGGTGAAGATGTGGATAAACAGAAATACTTCTACACTGTTGGTGGGAATGCAAGCTGGTACAGCCACTCTGGAAACAGTATGGGGGGTCCTCAATAAGTTAAAAATAGAGATATCCAATGTATGACCCAGCAATTGCACTACTGTATATAACATGAAATACTCAGGGATAAAAAGAGATTACCTGTTGATAAATGCAACACCATAAGTGTATCTCAAAATAATTATGCTGAGTAAAAGAAGGCAGAGAGAAGGTATACTGTACAATTCCATTTGTATAAACTGTAAAATAATATAAGCTGATCTATGGTGACAAAAATAAAATATATTGCTTGGGAGGCAGGAAAGAAAGGGAGTACATAGAATATAAGTAAATATTTGGTGATGATGGATATGTTTTCTATCTTAATCACAGTGATGGTTCCACTGATATACACATGTAATTACTTATATCTTCCAAACATGTGTTGCTTACTCCATGTCAATTATAACACAACAAATTGTTTTAAAAAAACTAGAACCCTACTAATAAGGTTCTTACAAAGATTAAACAGTATAAATTGGGTGCTATTACCTACTGAATCACATTCTCTTGAAATTCTTACAATGAAGCTTTAACATCCAGTGTGACTGTATTTGGTGATGGGGTCTTTAATAAAGGTTAAATGAGGTCATAAAGGTGAGGCTCTACTCCAGTAGATCCTCAGGAGAAAAGAGACACCAGAGATACACATACACAGACACAAGGCAACTGAGAATATGGTAAGAAGGCAGTAGCGTGCCCGTGGAGAAGACAGGCTTCAGAGAAAGCAAACTTGCTAACACTTTGATCTTAGACTTCAGAGTCTCCAGATGTGAAAAAATACATTTGTTATTTAAACCACCAGTCTTTGGCATTTTGTTTGACAGCCCAAGCAGACTAATAATGGAACTTGAAAAATTTGAAGCAGCTCCTAATCTAACTAGTTTATTAAGATTAAGAAATACGCCTGGGTGGCTCAGTTGGTTAAGCAGCTGCCTTCGGCTCAGGTCATGATCCCGGCGTCCTGGGATCGAGTCCCACATCGGGCTCCTTGCTCGGCAGGGAGCCTGCTTCTCCCTCTGCCTCTACCTGCTTCTCTGTCTGCCTGTGCTCGCTCTCTCTCCCTCTCTCTCTGACAAATAAATAAATAAAATCTTAAAAAAAAAAAAAAGAAAAAGAAATACTTACATAAATCTAACAGAGAATTCAAGGTTTCCCCCCAAATAAAGAAATTATATTTTTAGCCCTTAATTAGGTTGTCCCTTCAGGGTGGGAGATGGGAATGATCAATCTCTCACAGAAACTTTTAGTTTAGCTGTGTTGGCAACATCTGATTGCTAGATAAGAAACAACAACAACAAAATTGCAAATGGCCATTTGGATAGCAAGAAATAGTAATAAAATACATTAACTAATATTTCTGAAACATTTTGTTATTTTATGAATTACTACAGAAAATTATAAGATATAACTTTAGATAATAATTTCACTCAAGGTTAATACATTAGATAAATCAAACTTTTTTTTAACAATGGTGTCTATTTTCTCTTAATCTAAATTTTTTATTATCAAAGGTGATTGTGTTACTCTGTGATGTCAACTTAAGTTATTTCCACATCTGTGATTAACTTAAAGATCTTTTATGAATATTAAATTAATTAGGCAGTAATATTTGATTATAAGACAACTTCTAAAGACTTTAGCATCTGTAAAGAGAGAAAATGAAATAAATTGAGTTGCCAGAAATAGCTTTTACTTATATGTTCTTACCAATGAAACTGCATATGCTTCTTTTGTAAAGTGCCAATAAGAATTGTGACATACACTTTTTTGGATAGTCTGGTAGGTGCTAGAGATCTGTTAATGCCCTTACACTCCATACTACATCCCTACCATCTGTATAATCATTGACCAAATCTTTATGAAACAGTTACATAGTTACATATTATATTCCAGTAAGAGATTCATTGTGCTTAATTCTGTTTAATATAATTTAAACATAGCCATATAATTTATCATCAAGTGGTCCCTCCTTTCCCTAAAAAGGGAAAGTCCCTAAAATTCCTTGCTATGTGTTTTAGATCATATGTGGAGACTTCTGAATTAACATAAAAGAATGATAGGTTTCATAAAGGACTGTGTAAGGGTTCTTGATCTGATACTGGAGAAAATACACACTTTGGTTGGTCCTGATTTTGCTGCTGAGAGTAGACACCTGCATGCTCTAACCAGGACTCCAGTAGTCCAAAAGTAGATGACTGTGAGAAAGAAGAAAGACTACTGATCTAAGATCTAACAGAACAAGAGTATTTGAGCAGGGTGTGTATGTATGTGCTGTGTGTGTTACTAAATTGCATTGATAAAAGAGAAGTGGATAAGATTACAATTTTTGATGCATATATCTGGAAATCATATTTGTTTTCTTCATAGTCTCTGCCTTTATAGTGCAGCACGCTATACTTGTGTAATCTGAAATAAGATACTCTCTGAATGATTCCTTTTTCTAACTTGCCCCCTAGAACTGAGAAGAATAAATCTCATGGGATATCTTAATATAAATTGTAAGATAGTGATTCAACAGAATTCTGACTTTTTAAAAAAATATGACATATGTTGATATTGGCTTTGTTAGATTATGTAAAAATGTGATCAAATATAATAAACCACCTTACCAAGTCAATTTACTTATGGCAATTTAATTTTTGTTTTGTTTTGCTTTTTTGTATAAGGTTCATAATCATGACCTTACAAGAAATGTCATGTTTAAAGGTACTATTTAATTACATATGATTGGCCAACAATTAATAAAGAAGTACTTTCCTTCTTACGTGGAAACAATAATACAATTTCAATTAGGAAGTGACCTGGTGCCTGCTTTCTGACTTAAGGAAATCTAGTCTTTCAGAGGATAATAAATGTCACTATGTCATTGCTTGGCTGCCCAGAAATATTGGAATATTGGGGAACTAAAAACAAAACAAAACAAAACAAACAAACAAACAAAAACAGAATAAACATAGAATTATAGGAACTATGGGCAAAATCTATAGAGTAGAATTGAGTGGTGCTCTTGGTTTCTAGCCTTAAAATTCAAAAACTTATAAAGGTAATAAAATATTTCCTATTCTATAAAGATGATAAATATCTATCATATTAGGACTTCACAAAGTCTCCAGAAAGAAGTTAACTCTGTCTTAGGGCTCTACTTTTGTTAAACCTAAAACAAGTTCTCTGTGTACTAATAATCATTACCTCTTGTTGCAGAACTGTGAGTAATAAAGGATTTGGACAAATCTGTGCCATAGGAAATAAAGTTAAGCCAAAGAGGAATTGAAAAGTGAAACATATTTTCTTTCTGACGAAGATATCATGAACCGAAAAGGACTTTTATTTATAAATGCTTTGCATTCCACGAGATAAGCAATGAATTAGTTGGCCATCTTAAAACTTTCATATCTTAAAACCAGGATCATTTTTTTTTAATTGTCAAACATAAGAACTTATAACTTCTCAAAAACAACTTAAAGTTATCTAATCAGAATTGTTAGGAGCAATAGAATAAACTCTTTTTTATTCTGGGATCCTATAGTTCTGAAAACTATAGAATTATCCCTTTTTTGAAAGAAAAAAGAAAACTTTCACCCAAGAATCATAAATTATCCATGAATTTCAACTTTGATAAACCCAAGGAAATATCTGTTACATGCATATCCAAGGCAACCTTTACATAGTGAGTGTTTCCAAAAGTATTGGACTGGAAATCCACCAATATAAAATGAAAGACTATAGGGTGTATAGACTTTCTACCCTACAGACAGCACAGGGTTTAGAATTAAAAAAGACAGGATGAAGCCTTGCCGATTAGCTCTTCATAGTAGTTCTGAAAGCTAAAATTCAGTAGCTTTTCTAAGCTTCAATTCTCTTAATGGGAAAATAAAGAAAATCCTACCTATTTCACAAGGTTTCTGTGAGAATTAAATAAAAAAAAGATATTTAAGGGCCTAATACAAAAGTTGCTAAAAAATAATGAAGTTAACAATAACATAAGAACAATATTAACTGACCTCCTCTACCACAGCTTTGGTTGATGTTTGTCCCGGGGATTTTTAAGTATTCCTAGTAGTCAGATGACATTTATTGCACATATAACACTACAAATCCTTTGATCTGCCTTGAATATGTTCCTGGGATTAGGTAGCAAGTTTTGTAAATTTAAACTTCAAAGCAGAGTAGTAAGGTATGAATTGCTTGTGCCCAGAGACTTTTCAATGAGGGACAAAATGTGTTGCCTTATCATGCTGTCCTTCATCCCTCATTTTACTCAAAAGCCACATTTATTGTAAGTTATATCTTCTATGTTCTATAAATGCTTCTTGTGCATATAATCAAGGAGGGGATTATTCCTCATGATTTTTAAGATAGCATTCTCTGCCTTGGGAGGGGCAAAAAATGTTCTCAATAGTAATTATGTCCTTACAATCATACACAGTTTATATGGATTAATTTTGTTTAAATAACATTAGCATGCCAAATGAAACTAATAGACCTTCATAATGAAGTTCAAATTTTTATTTATGCTTTAAAAGCTCTTGATAATTTGGGAGCTGATAATGTCTGTTCCCAAGGACAAAGAAATTTTAGCTATCAAGTTTTGGTGAGCATGTTAGTTATTACTGTAACAATTTATTTTTTATTCTGTTAGAGATAATTATTTATATGATTTTCATTCTTCTTTTTGGTACGGTTTCTTAATGTTTTAAGTTACTTCACCTTTTTCTAAATATTTACATGTTGTTTCATTCTTCTAAAGCTTCTTGCTTAAACTATACTATGTATATATGTAGATAAATATATGTACATATACATACATACATTCAATTTGTTGAGTGTGTCGTTCAGTTTATTTACTGTAATGGAACACTGAACTTTGAGAATGTTTCTCCTTGAGATATATAAAGGGAATGAGTATTTCTCACTGATTGTCAATCTTCTTTATAAAAATGTTGCTTTCTGAGCTTTGAGCATATCTACTAATGACATTCTCTAGAAAAATCTTTCCCTGTTTCTTTCCAGAATAATAATCATATATCCATACCTGAAGAGAAAAATGCATCAATAAACATTAAAGCATCCCTTTAACTTTTTTAGAAAGTAGAACTATATACTGCAAAATATGTACTATAAAAAATGTGTATGAATTCAGGACACCTGGGTGGCTCAGTAGGCTAAGCATCTGCCTTTGGCTCAGGTCATGATCTCAGGGTCCTGGGATCAAGTCCCACATTGGTCTGCTTGTCCAGTGGGGAACCTACTTCTCCCTCTGCCTGTGGCTCCCCCTGCTTGTGCTCTCTCTTTCTGTCTCTCTCTGTGACAAATAAATAAATAAAATCTTGAAAAAAACATGTACTGATTATTTAAATGATAAACTTGATATTTGGATTATTATTTTTATAGAAAGAAAAGTGCTTGGAAAAATTATGGTATGCAGAATGAGTTTTCATTGGATGTTTCCTCAACCGGTTAAAGAAAGAAAAAAAAGAAGAAAAACAACTAGCCTTTTATGATATGTTTAATTTTAGACAAACTTATAAAACTTATTTAGTCTACTTTTAAGGTGCAGAAGAAAATGGCAATCCACATGTAAACAAATGGCTGGGTTAATTTAAATCACTTTCTCTTTTAGTAATGAAATAATTTACCATTCAATGCATTTGTTAGATGCTGGTTTCAGTGTATGTAGGAACATACCAACTAATGGGCTTATAAATATTATAGTAGGTAATACAACACAAAATGATATGCTTTTCTAAAACACTGTAGAAACAACTATTACCAATTCTCCTAAGGCACTGGTATAAAGCATTAACAACCTGGCATATTATAACAAAAATCTATTTTTTAAGTACCCTAATTATTTTCCAAACTCCTTTACCTGCCATGTCCTGATTTCCACATTTGAGATGTGAAAGAATCTTGACATCTTCTCACTAGATGCTGTCTCATTACAGGCCTCTGAATGTTGAAAAGAGGTTGCCATGTTGACAGCTGTTCTAGATTTTTAGGTAAAATATTAATGATTGGACTGATACTAGCAGTTCTCTTACCTTGTTTGTAAGCATGGGCTTTAGTTTAGAGCTTGAGCCCCTTCAGTCACTTGCAGAGTTAAGCTTCCTCGTTGGCTATCAACGTGATAGGTTCTCTCTCCTCTAAGCTTTGGCATAAAATAACTCATGGGTTGAAAATGCCATTTTTAATAACTACTGTACATTACATTTTATGGTTATTTTTATAAATATAATCTAGATGTTGACTGGGAATTTTCCTGTTGTACTAGGATTGCAGCTAAGGCCCAAAGTAGAAGACAACAAAGTTTTAAATATGTTTTATGATTTGAGTGTTTAACCAGACTGGGTTAAGTTTTAATAACTGAAAGACACCAGAAAAATTATGCTATCTGTCTCAATGTCATTAAGAGACAAGGAAAGTAGACATCAAAACAGAGCATGATTGAAGGCATTAGAAAAAAATAGAATTGTTTCATATTAATATCCCACTGAGTAGTCCTCAATGAACTAGTTACCCATCCATTATTTCATTTCATCTTTAAATCTACTGCATGAAATAAGCAAGACAAGGATTAATCATAGTGTTGTTAGAGGGGAAAAGTGAAAGTAATCAATTTCTCATAACATTCCAGCTCCCTGTCCTATATTTTACCTAAAAAGAAATTGATGAGCAGAGATCAGTTAGTGATTAATAAAGCCAGAAACAGAACCTAACCAAAATTTTGTCAATGTTACACATTAAGACTCCATAAATTTGATTGAGAAAAGTAGCAATAGATTGTCTGGATTCCTTACTTCTAACCTTTAAATGGGCCTTTCTTCTAAATTTGCATAATTGAATCCTCTTGTATTATATAGAGATAACAAGTGACATGTTACCTTAGAGAAGCCTTTGTGTACCATAGACTTGCCTCCTTCCTCCCCGTAGCCATGGTGTTATCACCCCTTACCAGGTCTGATTTTCTTCCTGGTACATCATCCCCTGAAATTCTCTTATTTATTTATGTAAGCATTTGTTGATTTTTCCCCCTTAATACTCCACGAAGACAGGGAACTTTCTGTACTATAGTATAGTGACAAATTCTTAGTATCTTGAAGAGTGCTTGGAACTTACCATCTGTCAAACTAATAGTCTCTAAGCAAGTACACTGAGGTTTGGTGACGTTCTATTCTCTTCACATTGATCAGAAATGCCTTTTCCCACTTGAAACACAGGGTCAAATAAACCACTGCAGCAGGAAATTCTACTCTTTTGAACTATATCTCTTCCAGCCTTCCAACATTGTCTGTTTCCCCATGACATAGGTGACAGCAAAATTTAATCTGTCAATGCCCAGTTCCTTAACATTAATATTTCCTTAATATTTTATAAAGGGAGCAATAAAAAAAACTCAGAGGAGCTAAATAACTTATTTTGGGCTTACATAGTTAGTAATTACAGGAGCCTAAAGCAGAAAAAGGCCCTCTGTCTTCTCTAACACAGTGCATTTATTTAATATTACAAAGGATATCTATCCCTATTCAATATCTGGATAGGAGAGATACGGAGGGTTTTATAATACTCCTTACTATTGCACAGGTCTCCATTATTTTGGGACTTCAAGGTTTTAAAAAAAAAGGGAGGGATCTGACTAAAAGGACCTCTTTGACCTGTTTGGTGTCATTTTCATGGGGGAGAGAAAAGAAACAAATTTGACCCTGCCTTATAGTTAATAGCATTTTATACTTGTCCCTAGATATTTAGATAAAATATTTCGTTTCCATTTTGCAGATTAGTAAATCAAGATTCAAAATATTTAAGCAACTAACTTACTTGAAGTCATGTGAGTGATAAGTTAGAGCCAGGATTTGAATCCATTTAGTACTGGAGTATGAAAAATAGAGTCATGGATGAGAAAGGAAACTGAAATATTATCTACAAAAGAAGTGCAAACTTGGCTTTCATACAAGTGAGCATATTTTATCCTCAAGAAAAAAGAAAATATTCTATAGCCTCTCTCATCATCTCTCTCATTAAATATCTTTTATTATCAGTAAGTTCTACTTCACATCTAAGTTCAATTGCTCTGGATACAGTTAAAATCTACTCCTTCTCGTTTGAATGAGTAACAGCTGGTCACTTCATAACCATATACTTCATGACCCTTCATATGCTCGAGGATCATTATTAAGTCACCCTTCAGCCTTCTATGATGTGACGGGCCCTATAAAAGTACCATCAGGCACAAAAATCATTAGAAGCACCACAAGGCACTATCATTAAATCCACCATCTGGCATAACTGGAAATGTCAGCAAATAGAGAGTGCATAGTGATGGGCATACTACTGTTTATGCCTTTTAACTGGTCAGCAGTGTTAATTATAATTACATCTTCATTGTAGGATTTTATAGCTTATATGGAAAATGAACATACAGTCGATTAACTAACTACAGACTAAATGGAAAATGGTTCTCAGGCTAATGTTTATAAAAGCTATTAGTACTTTTTTTGTTGACTAATGTCTCCAAAATCATTGAGAACTGAGCAAACAGAGAAAATGGTTCTGTCTCCAAAGAGAAATCAGGCTCTGTTCTAACTTAAACTACACAAGTGATTTCTTCATTTAACTATTAATAAAAGTTAAGAAAATAACTTTCCCTTTTGCTTTCAGAGTTTCACTATGGTTATTATTTTAATGCAGACATTAGATTTACATAATTAATAATGCCCTTCAATATCTATTACTTTATTCTAAGAAGTTTTTGCTCTGAAAATTATAAGCAGTGCACTTGAAACTATTACTATATGTGAATTATACCACAATAAAAGCATCTAAAACTGTAAGCAATTAAAAATTATAAATTAATAATATAAATGCATAAGAACTTTAAGAATAAATCCCTTTTTAGCAATCTTCCATCTTGTAGTTCCACACGTGCTGAGAAGTTGAACTGCATTGAATTAAAGGTACTCATCAACAAAAGATTTCTCATCACAGAAGTAATATACCTACAATTCCCTCAGATATTTAGATTATACATGTACTATTGTAATACACTATTTTATTAAGAAGCTTAAAGCTCTGTGGAGTAAATACAACAGCATTGTGTTCTATTATACCAATCATAAAATACTGGTTTCATTTTTAATTTTTTATTAATCTTTTTTCACAATAGCATTTGGATTCCATCATGCACAAAATATGCCATCCCTGTTACTTCATCTCACTAGGTTACTCCTGCCACCTATTACCCTTTCTGTTTTCTTTGTGTTCTGTACTACCTCGCTCATTCTCCTTCCTCAGTGGCCTTCATAGGCTGGTCTTTACATTCACATTATTTCACTTTCCTTTTGTATATTCACTCCACTTGGGGGAAAATCCATTTTTCTTAAATACAATGAAAGTATATTAAATTGGAATAACTGGATAGGCAGTTCTTTGTGCAAACCAATATTACCATGTTGCTGGTTCTATTTCTAAAAGTCAAGTGGCAATTTTTTAGTTTCTCTACAAAATTTTAAAAGTCAGAAAGCACTTAAATGAAATTACTTTATAACATTGCAGAGAATACTGTATACAAAGTGCTCTATCTCTTATTTCACAAAGGTAGAGTGATTAAGCACATGAGGAATATTTTAGTTTTGTTGAAGGCCATGTGATAACTGGAGACAACAAGAGGATACAAATTCACACCAACATTTATGGTCCTGTGTAGTTAGAACAACATGTGTGTGTATGTTTGTGATTGACATGTTTTGTTCTTCATTCTTTTGGCAGCAGTATGATATTGGTAGCATAGAAAATACTTTTCTCATCAATAGGATTTTAGCTATACTTGACCTTTCTGCCTATTTTGTGTTTTAAAGGGACTACTTTTGTTTGAAATAAGGGACTACTTTTTGTTTGAAATAAGGAAACAAAAACAAAAGTAAGAGTTGTGCCACGTTCCCACTCCCCATTTTCTAGCCTCTACTCCCACTGCTTTTATTCTGCTCTGCTTTTTGCCCCAGGAGACTGATTCCTGTGGGCTGAAATACTGAGCACCCACCTCAGCTAGCCTCTGTTTGAGTCACCAAAGAGAGATGAGAGAATGGAAAGGAAAATTTCAACTTTTTCTTCCCCTCTCTTTTTCTGCTCTGTGATACATTTTCTGGTAGAGGCTACAGTGCCTCCCTCCCCTGCCCCCCAGCCCCTTCACCCATTTATAGCTTGCTTCTGGCAGGTTCTTTCACATGGTTCCTTGTCTCACTGGGCTCTGATAGTGCTCCTTCCTCCTCTTGTCATGCAGGCTTAGAAGTGGTACTAGCATCCCTGTTTCTTGTATCTTAAGTACATCAGTGTCTTTTATTGACTCCTTTAAAATTTTCTCACACTTTTTTAACCAGTCTTTATTATTCTTGAACCATGTGGAGTTCCTATCAGGACCCTGACTGATACAAGATTTCATTCTAGAAAGATAAAAATAGTTGTTTTCTTATATTTTAGTTAGACAGTAGGAGCAATAGGAACACTTGTTTTAAATATTTTTTTATATCCAAATTCACAGTTTCACATATTAAAAATTATTCAAAAGTAAATATGTATGAGTGAACAGATTACATGTGTTTTTTAAAAATAAAAATATCCCATCAACTTAATGTCAGGCACTCTTGCTAATTTCAGCCTGACTTCCAGGATTTCTACCTCCATGTTTTCCATTTACTTTAAAAAAATCAATTATTATGTCTATCCATATTTGTGAGCATATTTTAATGAGATTTTTTTTAAAGATTTTATTTATTTATTTGACAGAGAGAAATCACAAGTAGATGGAGAGGCAGACAGAGAGAGAGAGGGGGAAGCAGGCTCCCCACTGAGCAGAGAGCCCAATGCGGGACTCGATCCCAGGACCCTGAGATCATGACCTGAGCCTAAGGCAGCGGCTCAACCCACTGAGCCACCCAGGGATTTTTTTTCAGCCTGCTGTTAGAAGAGGCATTTCCCTTGCTATGTCCAATTGTCCTGTTGAAAGAATATTTTGAATTAGATATATTTTTGGCAATCCCTATTCAGAGATAGTTTCAGTTCTTATAATGGTTGTGAATTGGACTTTCTGATTTCACAGATACTCAGGATTAGTAATCAATTGCCTATTCTACTAAGACTATAAACTAGTGTCCAGTGAAGTCTACCTAATTCAGACACATACTTATTTTTATGTCTGAGGCTCTTAAGCTTGGCATTTTTAGTAATCATACATTACTTGAGAAAATCCAAAGTAGCCATGTAAATAAATATGCAGAAATGCAACAATCAATTTATACAGATGTATCTCTGAAGAGTTCCAGAAAACTAATCTATAGGAGTAAAGGAGATGCAGTTGATGGACAGCAGTCCTTCCCTAATCAGAGGCCACTTAGAGAGAAGCTACCCTGTTCTGTATTGAACTGAAAGTTTTACACAGGCAATCCTTTTCCTGCACTAGACAGAAGAACATATCATCTTTGAAAGTCTGGTCTGTTCAGACTTTCATATTCAGAGTTATAAAGAGGTACCTATAAAGCTAATTAGAGAAAAGCATCTCTATTCATGAAATACCGTTATCCTAGATTCAAGTCATGGAAATTTTCAATGGAACAACTATAAAAATGATAATAAAAAGTACCAAACAGAGAAAAAAAGTAAATTTCCTCTTATAGAAACAATCTAAGAGATGGCAAACAAGCAAAGTGTTTAGTAGCTGAATACACACACACACACACACACACACACACACCAGAATGTTATTCTTACAAAAAAGAATGAAATCTTGTCCTTTGCAACACCATGGATGGGCCTGGAGGGAATTATGCTAAGTAAAATAAGTCATACAGATAAAAGACAAACACCATATGATCTTCTTATATGTGGAATCTTGAAAATAAACAAAAACACAAACTCATAAATACAGAGAAAGATTCATGGTTGCAAGGGGTGTGGTATTGGGAGAAATTGGTAAATTGTATGTATATATTTTTTAGTTTAAATAAATTAAAAAATTAAACACACACACACATACACACACACACACACACACACACACACACACACACACACATTTGATCCTTTAAACAACCATGTAAGCTACTGGTAGGGCAATAGGCAGTATGTTCCAGACTATTATTTCTCTGCATTTTATAAATGAGGAGACTGAGGCGCACAGAGATTAGGTAACTCTTCCAAGATTACACATCTGATTGTTGGTGAGGTAAGATTTGAACCCACACAGTGCAGCTCTAGCATTTGTTCTGAACCTGTTCTTAACCATCTTCTCTAGTGTGAGATTTTGTCAGGGTAGTCAGAATTACTTCCTGGATCTCAGGGCCCAGGAGGCAGTATTACAGTGAAAAGTGGAAGCTACCTGGCCTCTGAAAATTTGACCTCAGAGATCACCTAATGCAACTTCCTTTATAATAGTTGAAGCAGTAAAAAGGCCATTCTGGAAAATGAAAGAGGAGCACCCAAATGTCAAAGAATTTGCAGCCATGCTTTAAAGCAATCACAGTGAGCAAAATATCAGCACCAATAACCACAGTATATGATATCCAGAATGGTGGGTTGGTTTTTATTTGCTGAAATGACCTTATAATTTTCTATACTTGGTCCTCATTTATGTATTGCAGGAAATGAAATAGAGCTTTTCCTCAAGGCAGTTCTCAGCTCCAACTGGTATTCCAACTCCTCCCTTGGCTCTGACAACCTTGTAAGTGGCATTAGACAAGACCTCCACCCACTCAAGCTGCAGTGATGTAGTTGTACCCAAATAGAAAAATGCTCTGTTGCCTATATTCAAAACAACTGCTAAACAATTTTCTTTAAATTCTGCTTAATTTCCTCTCTTGTGAGGAGTATACAACTGCTAAGTTTGCATTTTAAAATTTCAGATAATTTTGAGTAATATTATATGGAAAGAGAGGGAAAGAAAAATATTTTGATAAGGTATTGTTGGTGTATGGGTGTGTGTGTGGCAAATGGTGATGGTATGTGTATTGTCCTCTGAGAAAACTGCAGTTTTTGTATTTTAACTTAACTGTAAAATGCTAAACAAATTTAGCTCAAACATTTTGAATACAGGCTCAATGACTGTCAAAAAATTTCAGCTGAAAAACATTGCAAAAATCACTCAAGTGACCAGACCTCTGTTTTCTATTAAAATCTGAGTTTGTGACCAATGTGTTTTTTGGCTCTTTTGCTTTGTTTTGCTTTTTAATAGCTCTGGTGAATGCCACAGTTACAGTATTCAGTGGTATATCTTTGTGATATGTCCTGAGGAAACAATATGACTGATATACAGGGAAAAAATTTAAAAGGAACATTTTCTTCTGTGCCTTAGTCTAAGACAGGAATTCCACATGCAGACAGGCAAATATTAGAGTGATCAGGCTGGTTCATCTGTCATGCCTTCATGGCCAAGGTTATTTCTAATTATATGGCTGGCTGCCAAATACCTCCTTTCTTCTTCTTTCACTAAGGCAAAAAAAAAAAAAAAAAAAAGTGTCTGAATGAGAGAAACTACTCAGCAATTTATAAGTCCATTTCATGTTTCCTTGCCATGTAAAAGTTTTACACCTAGCACACAAAGTACAACTAAATTCCTAATGCAGCATTTTTTTTTATGTAAAAGGGGAAAAAGAATCTCTTCTCCTCAAAAATCCCAGTTGCTATGGAGCACCTGGGTGGCTCAATGAGTTAAGCCTCTGCCTTGGGTTCATGTCATGATCTCAGGGTCCTGGGATCAAGCCCCACATCAGGCTCTCTGCTCAGCAGGGAGCCTCCTTCCCCCTCTCTCTGCCTGCCTCTCTGCCTACTTATAATGTCAAATAAATAAATAAAATCTTAAAAAAAAAAAATCCCTGTTGCTAGTCCTGTGATTGGCAAGAGTCTCAAGTTACTTCATTAATGGAAGTCCCAAGATTCTTCTTCCATCTCCTTAGCTCAATTATTGTTAACCTTTGCCTTCTACGAGTAAAATGCACTTACTTCCAGTCCATAAATTATGTAAATAACTTTTCCTTATTTCCAGATGCCTTTCATATTTTTTGTTTTTGCTATGTTATCAGCTCGTACACTCAAAGAAGGAAACAAATATTTATGTATTATCAATCATTAAGTTATTCATTGATTTAATAAATATTTAATCTGGATGCTATTTTAGATACAGATATATTGGCAAAGATGGTATAATTTGTACTCTCAAGGAATTCTCAATATGTATATTAGACAGAATAGGCCAAGTTATGCTGCAATAACAAACAACTTCATATACTGATGCCTTAAACCAATGGTTTGTTTCTAACTGATGCTACATGAAGACTCTTGAGGATCTGTACTTTGTAGTCATTTAGATTCTTATAGAGATGGATGTTCCATGTCAATGCATGCTTCCATAACTACTAAGGTAGGAAAAGGAATGTGGTAAATCACACACTGGACTAAAAATCTCTGCCTATAAGTGATATACTTCTCGTGTTTCATTGGTCAGAGCAAGTCATAAGTGCATATCTAACACTCGGAAGAAGTAGAACTTACTAATAAGCATAGGAATGCAGGATTATATTTATCAATGTTACACTATTTATTTTTAAACCTACATCATGCTATGAAATTGTCAAATATCTATACTTAAGTATAATACTCTATTTAAATGTCTTACAACCTACCTAGTGGTTTTTGCTAGGACATAATGTCTTCCTTTCTCTCTTTAACTTTTTTAGAGCTATCTATCAAATATATCACACTTAATCCCTCTTTTTTAGCCCTATAATTCAATCACTCAAAAAACTGATAAATTATACTGCGGCCATACATGCTGAGTCTTTGCTAGTTAATATACCCTTAATAATAATTTTTATTATAATAAAAAGCTATTATAAAGTTAATAATAATTTTTAATTACTTTGTCTACTTACACATAAGATTTTATATTTTATATTAACTTATAAGGTTAATAATAATTTTTTAATATCCCCTTTCTGGATTATCCGTCTGTCCCTGCTTGACCTCTATACTCAGCATATTACATACAACTAGATTGTTTTCATTTCTAACTTCTATCATCAGAACATAATACAGTTAGTGCCCTTGCTCAAAACAAGAATTACCAGAAACGAGATATGGAGAAAAATCTGTTTTTGACTGATATTACAGAAGCTTAGACCTATGGCAAGATGTCATGTTAATGTTAGCACAAATATATAAGACAAATCCCAATTTCATAGACTCTGTTATTGTCAGACTTTTTTCCTTATCTAATTCTAAGAGAGATTAGAATAAATTTTGAAAGATTTTTGAAAGATTAGAATAAATTTTGGCTTGTCCAAATATGTGACACAGCAAGAACAGATCTAATTGGGTCATAATGTATCTGTTTTGCTAACTTCTTCAAACCATTTCTCCTTATTTTTTAAGAAACTTTATAGAGGAGAAACATGGGTTTACTTAATTAAATATACACAACACTTATAAACTGCACCTATTCATTGAGCCTTTGTTTTTTTTTAATAATACAAACATAATAGCTCTCTCACAGAATTATAGGGAGGATATCTGTAATATCTAGCACAGTCTTTAGCACATAGTGACTAGGTTTTTGAAGTTCTTGTGCTCCTATATTCTGTACACTGAAGTAACTGTGAGTTTTGAGAATGGCTAACAATGTTTTTTGGGGGAGTGGGGGGTGAAAAAAAATCACTCAGGGATAAATTATTCTAACTAAACCACTTCACTTCCTTCCCCAAATGACAAACATTCTGAGTGAGATGTAAGTCTCACCAGTAAATTGAAAATACAAAGAGAGTGAAAGACAAATTGCCAGACTCACAACGGATGTCCATGTGAATATAATCACTCTGGCTCAGAGAGAGAGAGAGAGAAAGATGAACAGCAGGGACTTTGCAAATGAACCAGGCTGAGGTTTTATCAGATTCACCCCCAGTGCAATACTCGATGCTCCACTGTTCCAGTTAGATTTTGCCCGGAACTGAAACTACTCTAACAGTTTCATTCTCAAATCTCTTACCAGCATAAAATCTTTAAAAAATAAACAGGTGGAATTATCTGTTATATATCGACAGAGCACATGGTTGTGAGCCTGTTTTATTCTAGCATACACATGCACACACATACGTACTATTTTCAAAGGTTTATTCATAACTTTAGCATTGACCTTGTCATATTAGAGTTAATATTTTCTTTCTAGAACCTAAGCTTCAAGAAGCTAGGCAAAAAATTTGTCTACTCACACATAAGATTTTTCTAATTTTTCCTCAAGTACTTCAAGGTTTTGTTTGTTTGTTTCTTGTTGTTGTTTTTAAATATTTTATTTATTTATTTGACAGAGAGAGAGAGAGAGAGCACAAGTAAGCAAGGCAAAGACAAAGGGGGTGGGAGAAGCAGGCTCCCCACTGAGCAAGAAGAAGCCCAATTACGGCCTCTATCCTGGGACCTTGGTATCATGACCTGAGCTGAAGGCAGATGCTTAACCAACTGAGCCACCCAGGTGTCCCAGTACTTAAAGCCTTTTGATCCAGAAAGAGATAATGATAGCATCAAATCCTATCCATTCTTTAAGGACCAGCTTAAAGATATTATGAAACCAGTATTCAAATAGTAGCAAAAAAAAAAAAAAAGACAAAAACAAACCAAAAAACCCAAAAAACTTATCTTTAAATTTGTGTATTTCTTCTATTTATTTTATACTACCAAACATTTGTTATTTGCACATTTTATGTTTCCTACCAGAATGTAAATTTTTAGAAAGCAGATATCTACAGTTTTTTTTTAACATCTTTCTATTCCTCATATAGCTGAGTCACTTAACTCCAAATTTTTGTTAAATGAGTAAAATTGGACGTATTTTTGGACACAGGAAAATCAAGAAATAGCTTCAAAGTCACTTTTGGATAGTTTTAGTGCTAAGATTCAAGATTAATTTGTGAATGAGAAAATGAGGCTGTCTGGTGAAATACATAGGAGAAAGTAGTATGAGGGGCAAAAAAGGAAGCAAAAGGAATTGTAAACTTCTTAAAATGGAAAAGTATAGTTAAAGAATGGTGATATCTGCCATCCATTTTAATGGTTAAGTACGGTTATTTACTAACTCATCTTTGTAACGGAAAACAAAAACAAAAACAAAAAATGAAAAAAGGTAGAATTAAATACTTATGGTCCCAAGACAGATTGAAATGACAAGGAGGAGGCCGGTTTGCCACTTTCACCTGGCATGGTATGCCCAGGGGCACAAACTCCTGGCATATTGTTTTCTCATTTGTTCACTTGTGCAGCTCAATTGTCTATAAGCTAGTAGGACTGAAGAAACTATATTAAAAATACTAATAATAAAACTGGGTGTATTCTCTGCAATTCTGTTACTGACACACTATAGAATTCCTCATGCAACTCAACCATAAACAAACATCCCACATTGTACCATTTTTAACCAGAAATCATCTCTTAGAATTGTTTAAATGCTTAACCAAGACTGAATGCTGGAGTATTCTTTTAAATACTACTTCTCTTAAATCTCTTTCCTTATTCTACTTATTCAGTAGTTTAATTTCTCCTTTTAAATTACTTTTTGTTTGGAGAAATTAAATTACCACAATTATTCCTCTCTATAATTGTTGACACTTTCCTAAAAATAAAGATGCAGCCTCTAATATTTCTGTTTGGATAAAAAATCAAGATGTCACATATTCTTATTGGTTCAGATATTTTTAGCTTTCCCTTTGTCTAAGCAATTACCAAAAAAATCTTTTAGACTACTCTTTAGGCTTAACTTCAAGGATATGGAGGAAAAGGAGCCCTCATGCACTGGTTGTGGGAATACAAGCTGGTGTAGACACTGTGGAAAACAGTATGGAGGCTCCTCAAAAAGTTAAAAATAGAACTACTCTATAATCCAGTAATTCCTCTTCTGGATAGTTACTCAGAGAATATAAAAACACTAATTCGAGAAGATACATGAACTCCTGTTTATTGCAGCATTATTTATAATAGCCAAATTATGGAAATAGCCCACGAGTCCCATCAATACAGGAATGGATAAAGAAAATGTGATATATATATATATATATAATCATATATATATATAATCATATATATATATATATGATGAAAGGTTACTTAGCAATAAAAAAAAGAATGAAATTTTGCCATTTGCAACAATGTGGATGGACCTAGAGAATATAATGCTGAGCAACATAAGTCAGTCAGAGAAAGACACATACCATATGATTTCACTCATACGTGAAATTTAGGAAACAAAGCAAATGAGCAAAGAAAAAAAGGAAACAAACCAAAAACAGACTCTTAACCTATAGAGAACAAACTGATGGTTACCAGAGGGTAGGTGGGTGGGGGAATGGGTGAAATAGGTGAAGGGGATTTAGTGTACACTTGCCTTGATGATCACTGAATATTAAATAGAATTGCTGAATCACTGTATTGTACAGCTGAAACTAATATAACACTGTATGTTAACTATACTGGAATTAAAATTAAAAATAAATAATAAATAAAATGTTATTTATTTTTAAAAAAAAAGTGGGGGAGAGACACCTGGGTGGCACACTCCGTTAAGCATCAGACTCCTGGTCTCATGTCGTGATCTCAATGTGGTGAGACTGAGCCCTGCATTGAGCTATATGCTCAGTGTGGAGTCTGCTTGAGATTCTCTCTCTGTTCCTCAGCCCCATCTGCTTGTGCTCTCTAATCCTCTCTAAAACAAATAAATCTTTTTAAAAGAAGAATAATGGCCAAACTCATGATATATTTTCATAAGCTTATTTTATCAGTTTTCATATTATGGAAGCTACCACTTCCATTCTTACTTGTGATTCTAGAAAATTATATATAATCTCAGAATATTTTCTAACTTCTTTGTTTCATTATACCCTTAGATGTTCAATATTAAAGCTCAACAAGCCACAACTGAAAATGTCTGTTCCCTCCAAATATGCTCTCTTCTCTATTCCCTACCTCAGAATGGCATCACCATCAAATAATCCAAGCCAGAGCCATCCCATAAGTATAAATTTGCCCTAATTCTTAATGATCACAACTTGTAGAAGTCTCTCAGAATCTATTTCTAACAGGTTATTTCCACTGCTATTGCTTTAGTTCAGGATTACAAAAAATCTTCCTTGTGTTATGTCAGTTGCCTCCTAACTTGTTTCCCTATCTCTGTTGTCTCTTCTCAGTAATCAAGGAAAGAAACAGTATAGCCTAGAGAGAAATCTAGGACTACCAAAGTTAAGTGATAGCACCACACTACTGTAATTAATGGTCTGCACATTACTTTAGCAGTACATATAAAATAGAAGAAAGTAATTTATACAGTATTTGTACAAATATAGTAACATAAAAATGCATAGGAAAATGAAATTGATAGTTTTTAAAATATAGGGAATAATATAATTGGACCACTTAAAATGGGAACAAAATTGTTTTTGCCTCTAATTAGGTTTTGTATGTTTGTGTGTTTTTGGATTTTTTGTTTTTTTGTTGATTTTTTTTTTGTAAGACAGTAAAAGGCAAATATCTACTTAATGATGTCTTTCTTTGGAAAATATCTACATTGGAAAAAAAAAATAAGGATACTGTTTAAAAAACTTGTTTTTATGGAAAGTTTAACTCTTTTTCAAAAATATACATATATAGTAATGCTTTATATTTATACATTGTTTTCTGTATTTATTTATATTTTCTTTTTTGCTTGTTTGTTTTTTTTTGTTGTTGTTGTTGTTTTTCCAATTTATTTATTTTCAGAAAAACAGTATTCATTATTTTTTCACCACACCCAGTGCTCCATGCAAGCTGTGCCCTCTATAATACCCACCACCTGGTACCCCAACCTCACACCACCCTGCCACTTTAAAACCCTCAGAATGTTTTTCAGAGTCCATAGTCTCTCATGGTTCATCTCCCCTTCCAATTTACCCAAAAGCACATACCCTCCCCAATGTCCATAACCCTACCCCCCTTCTCCCAACCCCCCTCCCCCCAGCAACCCAAGGTTTGTTTCGTGAGATTAAGAGTCACTTATGGTTTGTCTCCCTCCCTATCCCATCTTGTTTCATGGATTCTTCTCCTACTCACTTAAGCCCCCATGTTGCATCACCACTTCCTCATATCAGGGAGATCATATGATAGTTGACTTTCTCCACTTGACTTATTTCGCTAAGCATGATACGCTCTAGTTCCATCCATGTTGTCGCAAATGGCAAGATTTCGTTTCTTTTGATGGCTGCATAGTATTCCATTGTGTATATATACCACTTCTTCTTTATCCATTCATCTGTTGATGGACATCTAGGTCCCTTCCATAGTTTGGCTATTGTGGACATTGCTGCTATAAACATTTGGGTGCACGTGCCCCTTTGGATCACTACGTTTGTATCTTTAGGTAAATACCCAGTAGTACAATTGTTGGGTCATAGGGCAGTTCTATTTTCAACATTTTGAGGAACCTCCATGCTGTTTTCCAGAGTGGTTGCACCAGCTTGCATTCCCACCAACAGTATAGGAGGGTTCCCCTTTCTCCGCATCCTTGCCAGCATCTGTCATTTCCTGACTTGTTCATTTTAGCCATTCTGACTGGTGTGAGGTGATATCTCATTGTGGTTTTGATTTGTATTTCCCTGATGCCGAGTGATATGGAGCACTTTTTCATGTGTCTGTTGGCCATCTGGATGTCTTCTTTGCAGAAATGTCTGTTCATGTCCTCTGCCCATTTCTTGATTGGATTATTTGTTCTTTGGGTGTTGAGTTTGCTAAGTTCTTTATAGATTTTGGACACTAGTCCTTTATCTGATATGTTGTTTGCAAATATCTTCTCCCATTCTGTCAGTTGTCTTTTGATTTTGTTAACTGTTTCCATTGCTGTGCAAAAGCTTTTGATCTTGATGAAGTCCCCAATAGTTCATTTTTGCCTTTGCTTCCCTTGCCTTTGGCGATGTTCCTAGGACGATGGCTGAGGTCGAAGAGGTTGCTGCCTGTGTTCTCCTCAAGGATTTTGATGGATTCCTTTCTCACATTGAGGTCCTTCATCCATTTTGAGTCTATTTTTGTGTGTGGTGTAAGGAAATGGTCCAATTTCATTTTTCTGCATGTGGCTGTCCAATTTTCCCAACACCATTTATTAAAGAGGCTGTCTTTTTTCCATTGGACATTCTTTCCTGCTTTGTCAAAGATTAGTTGAAGATAGAGTTGAGGGTCTATTTCTGGGCTCTCTATTCTGTTCCATTGATCTATGTGTCTGTTTTTGTGCCAGTACCATGCTATCTTGATGATGACAGCTTTGTAATAGAGCTTGAAGTCCGGAATTGTGATGCCACCAACTTTGGCTTTCTTTGTCAATATCCCTTTGGCTATTCGAGGTCTATTCTGGTTCCATATAAATTTTAAAATTATTTGTTCCATTTCTTTGAAAAAGATGGATGGTACTTTGATAGGAATTGCATTAAATGTGTAGATTGCTTTAGGTAGCATAGACATTTTCACAATATTTATTCTTCCAATCCAGGAGCATGGAACATTTTTCCATTTCTTTGTGTCTTCCTCAATTTCTTTCATGAGTACTTTGTAGTTTTCTGAGTATAGATTCTGTGCCTCTTTGGTTAGGTTTATTCCTAGGTATCTTATGGTTTGGGGTGCAATTGTAAATGGGATTGACTCCTTAATTTCTCTTTCTTCTGTCTTGTTGTTGGTGTAGAGAAATGCTACTTATTTCTGTGCATTAACCTTATATCCTGACACTTTACTGAATTTCTGTACAAGTTCTAGCAGTTTTGGAGTGGAGTCTTTTGGGTTTTCCACATAGAGTTTCATATCATCTGCGAAGAGTGATAGTTTGACTTCTTCTTTGCCAATTTGGATGCCTTTAATTTCCTTTTGTTGTCTGATTGCTGAAGCTAGGACTTCTAGTACTATGTTGAATAGCAGTGGTGATAATGGACATCCCTGCCGTGTTCCTGACCTTAGTGGAAAAGCTTTCAGTTTTTCTCCATTGAGAATATTATTTGCGGTGGGTTTTTCATAGATGGCTTTGATGATATTGAGTTATGTGCCCTCTATCCCTACACTTTGAAGAGTTTTGATCAGGAAGGGATGCTGTACTTTGTCAAATGCTTTTTCAGCATCTATTGAGAGTATCATATGGTTCTTGTTCTTTCTTTTATTGATGTGTTGTATCACATTGACTGATTTGCGGATGTTGAACCAACCTTGCAGCCCTGGGATAAATCCCACTTGGTCATGGTGAATAATCTTTTAATGTACTGTTGAATCCTATTGGCTAGTATTTTGGGGAGAATTTTCGCATCTGTGTTCATCAAGGATATTGGTCTATAGCTCTCTTTTTGGATGGGATCCTTGTCTGGTTTGGGGATCAGGGTGATGCTGGCCTCATAAATGAGTTTGGAAGTTTTCCTTCCATTTCTATTTTTTGGAACAGTTTCAGGAGAATAGGAATTAGTTCTTCTTTAAATGTTTGGTAGAATTCCCCCGGGAAGCCGTCTGGCCCTGGGCTTTTGTTTGTTTGGAGATTTTTAATGACTGTTTCAATCTCCTTACTGGTTATGGGTCTGTTCAGGCTTTCTATTTCTTCCTGGTTCAATTTTGGTAGTTTATATGTCTCTAGGAAAGCATCCATTTCTTCCAGATTGTCAAATTTGTTGGCGTAGAGTTGCTCATAGTATGTTCTTATAATAGTTTATATTTCTTTGGTGTTAGTTGTGATCTCTCCTCTTTCATTCATGATTTTATTTATTTGGGTCCTTTCTCTTTTCTTTTTGATAAGTCTGGCCAGGGGTTTATCAATTTTATTAATTCTTTCAGAGAACCAGCTCCTAGTTTCGTTGATTTGTTCTATTGTTTTTTTGGTTTCTATTTCATTGATTTCTGCTCTGATCTTTTTTATGATTTTTCTTCTCCTGCTGGGCTTAGGGTTTCTTTCTTGTTCTTTCTCCAGCTCCTTTAGGTTTAGGGTTAGGTTGTGTACCTGAGACCTTTCTTGTTTCTTGAGAAAAGCTCGTACCACGATATATTTTCCTCTCCGGACTGCCTTTGTTGTGTCCCACAGATTTTGAACCGTTGTATTTTCATTATCATTTGTTTCCATGATTTTTTTCAATTCTTCTTTAATTTCCCGGTTGACCCATTCATTCTTTAGAAGGATCCTGTTTAGTCTCCATGTACTTGGGTTCTTTCCAAACTTCCTCTTGTGGTTGAGTTCTAGCTTCAGAGCATTGTGGTCTGAAAATATGCAGGGAATGATCCCAATCTTTTGATACCGGTTGAGTCCTGATTTAGGACCGAGGATGTGATCTATTCTGGAGAATGTTCCATGTGCACTAGAGAAGAATGTGTATTCTGTTGCTTTGGGATGAAATGTTCTGAATATATCTGTGATGTCCATCTCATCCAGTGTATCATTTAAGGCCTTTATTTCCTTGTTGATCTTTTGCTTGGATGTTCTGTCCATTTCAGTGAGGGGAGTGTTAAAGTCCCCTACTATTATTGTATTATTGTTGATGTGTTTCTTTGATTTTGTTATTAATTGGTTTATATAGTTGGCTGCTCCCACGTTGGGGGCATAGATATTTAAAATTGTTAGATCTTCTTGTTGGACAGACCCTTTGAGTATGATATAGTGTCCTTCCTCATCTCTTATTATAGTCTTTGGCTTAAAATCTAATTGATCTGATATAAGGATTGCCACTCCTGCTTTTTTCTGATGTCCATTAGCATGGTAGATTCTTTTCTACCCCCTCACTTTAAATCTGGAGGTGTCTTCGGGCTTAAAATGAGTTTCTTGGAGGCAACATATAGACGGGTTTTGTTTTTTTATCCATTCTGATACCCTGTGTCTTTTGATTGGGGCAATTAGCCCATTAACATTCAGGGTAACTATTGAGAGATATGATTTTAGTGCCATTGTATTGCCTGTAAGTGACTGTTACTGTATATTGTCTCTGTTCCTTTCTGATCTACCACTTGTAGGCTCTCTCTTTGCTTAGAGGACCCCTTTCAGTATTTCCTGTAGAGCTGGTTTGGTGTTTGCAAATTCCTTCAGTTTTTGTTTGTCCTGGAAGCTTTTAATCTCTCCTTCTATTTTCAAAGATAGCCTAGCTAGATATAGTATTCTTGGCTGCATGTTTTTCTCGTTTAGTGCTCTGAAAATATCATGCCAGCTCTTTCTGGCCTGCCAGGTCTCTGTGGATAAGTCAGCTGCCAATCTAATACTTTTACCATTGTATGTTACAGACTTCTTTTCCCGGGCTGCTTTCAGGATTTTCTCTTTGTCACGAAGGCTTGTAAATTTTACTATTAGGTGACGGGGTGTGGGCCTACTCTTATTGATTTTGAGGGGCGTTCTCTGAAACTCCTGAATTTTGATGCTTGTTCCCTTTGTCATATTGGGGAAATTCTCCCCAATAATACTCTTAGTATACCTTCTGCTCCCCTCTCTCTTTCTTCTTCTTCTGGAATCCCAATTATTCTAATGTTGTTTTGTCTTATGGTGTCACTTATCTCTCGAATTCTCCCCTCATGGTCCAGTAGCTGTTTGTCCCTCTTTTACTCAGCTTCTTTATTCTCTGTCATTTGGTCTTCTATATCACTAATTCTTTCTTTTGCCTCATTTATCCTAGCAGTGAGAGCCTCCATTTTTGATTGAACCTCATTAATAGCTTTTTTAATTTCAACTTGATTAGATTTTAGTTCTTTTATTTCTCCAGAAAGGGCTTTTATATCTCTGGAGAGGGTTTCTCTAATATCCTCCATGCCTTTTTCAAGCCTGGCTAGAACCTTGAGAATTGTCATTTTGAACTCTAGATCTGACATATTACCAATGTCTGTATTGATTAGGTCCCTAGCCTTCGGTACTGCCTCTTGTTCTTTTTTTGTTGTGAGTTTTTCTGCCTTGTCATTTTGTCCAGCTAAGAGTATATGAAGGAGCAAGTAAAATACTTGCAACAATCCCAGGAAAATATGCTTTAAACAAATCAGAAGAGATCCCAAATCGTGAGGGGATTAAGTGAGGGATCTCCTCTGATTGGGATCTCTTCTGATTGGGGTCTCTTCTGATTTGGGGATAAAAAGAGGTTCAAAAAGAAAGAAAGAAAAAAAAGAATTAAAAAAAAAGAGATTGAATTAAAAATTCAATCAAGAATTTAAAAAAGAATTAAAAAAAGAGATTGATGAGATCGGGATCTCTTCTGATTTGTGGATAAAAAGAAGTTCAAAAATAATGACAGAAAAAAAGAAAAAAAAATTTAAAAAAAAGAAAACGAATAAAGAAAAGTATAAATATATATATATACATATATATATATATATTAGATAAACTAGTTAAAAAAGAAAAGGGTAAAAATTAAAAAAAATTTAGCAGAAGAAGAGAAAAAAAAATGAAAAAGAAAAAAATTAAATTAACTGCAAGACTAAAAAATCACAGGGAGAAAGCCATGAGTTCCATGATTTGTTTTCTCCTCCTCTGGAATTCTGCTGCTCTCCTTGGTATTGAAACTGCACTCCTTGGTAGCTAAACTTGGTCTTGGCTGGATTTCTTGTTGATCTTCTGGGGGAGGGGCCTGTTGTAGTGATTCTCAAGTGTCTTTGCCCCAGGC
The DNA here is from genome assembly GCF_020171115.1 of Neogale vison. Classification (NCBI taxonomy): domain Eukaryota; kingdom Metazoa; phylum Chordata; class Mammalia; order Carnivora; family Mustelidae; genus Neogale; species Neogale vison. Next base: position 90,015,601 of record NC_058093.1, on the reverse strand, counting down.
GGAATTGCACCGCCCTTACCAGGGGCCGGGCTGAGTGATCTGCTCGGCTTTGCTTTCAGGAGCTTTTGTTCCCTGAGCGCTTTCCGTAGAGTTCCGGAGGACGGGAATACAAATGGCGGCCTCCTGGTCTCCGGCCCGGAGGAGCCGAAAGCCCGGGGCCCCGCTCCCCAGTGCGCCCTCAGCGAACAGCTCCCAGCAACACCCGCCTGCCTAACCTCCGGCCGCGCTCCGAGCTCACCGAGCCTGCGACGGGTTCAAGGCAACACCGAGCTGCGAGCTTACTGTCGGCTCTCTCTCTGTAGCCGGCTTCCCCGTTCCAATACCCGCAAGCTCTGCGACACTCAGACACCCCCGATCCTTCTGTGACCCTGCGAGACCTGAGGCCATGCCGACCCCGCGTGGGCTTTGCCCCGGTTTAGCCTCTGGAGCGATGTCCCTCAGCGGAACCGACTTTTAAAAGTCCTGATTTTGTGCTCCATTGCTCCGCCGCTTGCCCGGAGCCGGCGTTTTCCCCAGGGTCTATCTTCCCTTCGCTTTGGATTCACTTCTCCGCCAGTCCTACCTTTCAGAAAGTGGTTGTTTTTCTGTTTCTAGAATTGCTGTTCTTCTTCTCTTCGATCTGCCGATGGATTTGCAGGTGTTTGCAATCTTTAGATAAGCTCTCTAGCTGATCTCCTGTTAGCTGAAGTAGTCTCAGCCTGCTACTTCTCCGCCATCTTGACTCCTCTCCTTACTTATATTTTCTTATTTGAGATTATATTTCTTGGTATGGAGAAGGGACATTCTATTATTTGGGGGATGCTGGACAAGGAGGGTATATTTTTATGTACATTTTAAAAATACATATCCTGTAACACATTTGAATTTTCACATATTAAGGATTAGCATCTTTTGAAATCCTAAGGACACGTTATATTTTTGTAGTGATAAGAACTGTTTCCATGTTTATTTTTGTATTTTAAAATAAGGGGCGCCTGGGTGGCTCACTGGATTAAGCCTCTGCCTTTGGCTCAGGTCATGATCCCAGGGTCCTGGGATTGAGCCTCACATCGAGCTCTCTGCTCAGCAGGGAACCTGCTTCCCTTCCTCTCTCTGCCTGCCTTTCTACCTACTTGTGATCTCTGTCTGTCAAATAAATAAATAAAATCTTTAAAAAAAATAAATAAAATAAATAAAAAATAAAATAAAAGCATATACTACATTGCTGACAGAATTTTACTAAAGGAAGTCTCAAAATTTTACTTAGTTAAAATTATTTGTGTAACATAATTTCATTTTTAAATTTTTTAAAGATTTTACTTATTTATTTGAGAGAGGCACACAGAGATAGTGAGAGAGATAGCAAGAGAGACTGTTGAGTGGGAATGAGAGGGAGAAGCAGGCTTCCCCTGCTGAGCAGAGACCCTGACATGGGACTTGATTCCAGGACCCTGGGATCTTCACTGTGCCAAAGGCAGACGCTTAAGTGACTGAGCCACCCAGGTTTCCACATAATATAACTTTTAAAATTACACTTAGTAGCATTTCCCAAGTAATAAATGGCTCAGTTTATTTAATAATATTAAAATTATGATTATATGTAACTGAATATATTTTGAAAAAAATCATCCAGTCAAACAATCAAAAGCTGATACTAGAAAATGGTTTAAGATGGTGTTAGAATAGGGGTGCCTGGGTGGCTCAGTCAGCAAAGTGCCTTGGGCTAGAGTCATGTTCCTGGGGTCCCGGAATCGAGCCCCGCATCTGGCTTATTGTTCAGTGGGGAGCCTGCTTCTCCTTCTACCCCTGTTCATGCTCTCTCTTGCTACATCTCTCTCTCAAATAAATAACAAAACATTAAAAAAAATAAAAATAAAAAAGACAGTGTCAGGATAGTGGTCCTTGAGTCAATCTTTTTCCAAAAATCCTGCATTAACAGGAAAGAACTCCAATGTGTATTACCATGACACACTCAAATACTCAACTATATTCTAGAATTCAGAAGGAACTAAACCACTTTCATATGACTGATAAAACTGAAATGAAAAACACAATGACCAATCTATATATACTGATCAAAAGTAAAATAAAACCACTAACTAGGAAAGAAAATGGAAACACATTTTGGGTCTCCTTACCTATTTGTCACCTCAGTCAGAAATCCAGGGCCTAACAAAAAAAAAAAAAAAAAAAAAGAAATCCAGGGCCTATGTCAAGTAGTTGGCCCTTCAAGGTGAAAGCTAGACTTTGAGGAACCCAGAGTGCCCATCCTTCACTCTTCCATCACTCATCCCCTTCCAAATCTATTCACAAACCACAATTCTGAGCAGGAAGTAGGAAAAATTTAGAAGTACCACATTACATGCTGAGAGGAAGAGTTCTCTTAGATAAATGTAAAAGTAGAAATTAGCATATGAAACCCATTGGTAGATATGCAATCTAGGAATTTTGATGGTTCTTTTCTTTCTGTTTAAAAAGTCAAGTCTGGGGATAGATACCTCAGTGGTGACTAAGTCATTAAGCATCTGCCTTCAGCTCAGGTCAGGACACCAGGGTGCTGGGATCAAGCCCCACATGGAGCTCCCTGCTCAGCAGTGAGTCTGCTTCTCCCCTCTCCCTTGGTCGGCCCTCCCCGAATCCCGTCTTCATGGTGATCTCTCTCTCACTTTCACTTTCTCTCTCTCAAATAACTAGATAAAAATCTTAAAAAAAAAAAAAAAAAGTAAAAGTCTGGAAATGTAGTTGAAGTAAAAGCAACATTTTGATGCAGAGGCATAGTGAATAAATGCCTGCTACAAAAATTTCAGCATCAATCATCAATATGGGTTGATGAAAGATACAGACTACTTGGCAGGACACTAGCTCATCCTGTTCAGTGAAATATTCCCCTCATTTCCAACTTCATCCACCCTCCACAATTCTAAAAAATAGGAAAATAATTATATTGTTGCATTTCACTGGATAGATAGGGTATTATATTGTATAGTCTTTGATAACAAAGATGCTTTATGTAACCTATCATTTGCTTTTATTTTTTTTAAGATTTTATTTATTTATTTGACAGAGAGAGATCACAAGTAGGCAGAGAGGCAGGCGGGGTGGGGGGGGAGGGCAGACTCCCTGCTAAGCAGAGAGCCCAATGCAGGGCTTGATCACAGGATCCTGGAATCATGACCCGAGCTGAAGGCAGAGATTTTAACCTACTGAGCCACCTAGGCACTCCTATCATTTGCTTTTAAACTTATAAAAATATATGGATATAAAAAGCATACATAACATACAAATTATAATTTGCTTTAAATTTATAAAACATGAATATAAAGGTTTATGTAATTTTCTAAATGTATGAGTACAAATGCATGTGATAGAAATATATTAACAGCTTATTCTGGGACATAAATAATTTCTAATTAGTACTTTTTATGTATATCTTTATTTTACAAATTTCCTATAAAATGTACATTATTACAGGGGAAAAAAAGAAATCTGAAAGGTACTCTGGAGAAGGATGGTCTTGCCTTCTGTGAAACTAGGAAGCTGGGTATTAGAGAGAACTAATGAACCAAGGTAGATGGATAGCAGTTACAGAGTAAGAAATGGAACCTTGGCCTTTTAATTATCTTTCTACTGTTTACATATAATATATAAAAAATTAAATTGAAAGTATAAACATGTAGCCATAGATTCTTCCACATTTTTATTAATTCAAATAGGGTTGTCTGGGTGGCTCAGTTGGTTAAGCATCTGCCATGAGCTTGGGTCATGATCCCAGAATCCTGGGATCAAGTCCAGAGTCAGGCTCCCTGCTGAGTGGGGTATCTCTTTCTCCCTCTCCAATTCCCCCTGCTTGTACTAGCACACACTCTCTCTCTCTGTTGAATAAATAGATAAAAGTTTAAAAATATTTATATATATAGTAATAACCTATTATAAGCAAGATCCTTGTCAACATGGAACTAATAAACCTCACATATACCTTTCATTAATTAATTACAAAAATAGTCTGCTGAAAAAATAATTTACTACTCAATAGACAACTTATCATTTCTTTAATCCTATTGAGAAAATAATTGAGGTAAAAGCTTATGTAAGAACTTATTCTATGAACATAAGAATGAGCTAACAAAAACTTTTTAAGTTGTTTTATCTTTAAAACACTCACTGATGTAACTCATGTGATCATCATTGGTAAGACAGATGTAAATAATAGTTATTGAAGTCTGCACACAAAAATATTATTTTCATATTTGCATGCATTTCACTTATTTGGATACACAAATACATCAGTTCTCATAACTAGCTGATCACTTTGTCTAACTATTAAAAATTTATTTTAATATACTGTGTTTAGGACTCCTGCTGTTAAGTGTGTGAAACACTGGATATTCCTATTTTCTCACCAAATACAGAAAAAACTGCAGTTCAAATAAAATCACACTGGTTGTAGTGAAAAAATAATGAATACTGTTTTTCTGAAAATAAATAAATCAATTTAATAAAAAAAATCACTAAATGACTAAACTCACATGAATCACATCAATACACATTTTTCTCCTTTTAAGTTGTTAAACTAAACCCATATTTATTCTGTATCTTTTTGTTTTCCTACTCCTAATACACAATAGAACCTTCTTTATTCTGAATAACTGTGAGAATTTAAATGTGGGATTTGGGCAATATTGTGGTCAACTAAACTGAAATCATAACATAGGAAGTGAAATATATAAATTACACTGTTTAGTAGGTATTCAATACAAATCATTGCTATGATTTGTTAAAATCATATCAATGTGTGTCTTTTTTTTTAAGTAGATAGAAAACATGAATTCTGTTCCTTTATAGATAAATTAATGAAACATAAAGAAAGCTGTGACAGAAAGCAGCACTACTGATATCTCCCAGGTATTTCTTGAGTCTATGCTCACCTTCCTCCAAGATACTTGCCTTTTCAGTTTTGTTCTCTCTGTGGTCCATTCCGAGAGAGCAAGGTATCACTTATTATGAGCTTCTTTTAAGTACATACAAAGGGAATTCAATGTTATGGTTTAACTTACATCTCTTTTCCTTTTTTTAGATGTGGTGCTAAGCAGTCACAACATATATTCCTTTTTATGTTTCTTCACACAGTATGGAATCCTTCCTACTGCCAACTATAAGAATATTTCTCTGACTTCCAGTCTCTGAATATTAGAAGTGAACATAGAAAATTTTTATTCCAGGTACTTTGTTTACAGATAAAAAAAAAGTAAAAATAAAATGCTTAGCTTGGTAAAATGTAAGCCAGTTAGTAACATGGAGTCTTTATCTATAGTCTAGAGTCGCTGGTATTAATTTTTAATTATGTCTTATAACCTGTATTACCCCATGTTCCATGTAGGATCCTTGAGATATATAATGGTCCTACACATTGGTATTCTTCGTAGTGCATTGTGACAAAATTAGTGCTTAATACATATTTGCAGAATGACTGAATGAAGAAGGAAATGAATACATAAAGCTATCTCTTTTTTACAGAAGGGACTTAACTACTTAACTCCAGCCAGTCTCCTATTACCTTAAAACAATATATTTTTCACATATCGTTGTAATATAATCTCACTTAAGTAAACCAATAGGCCTCTTCTTCATTACCCTTAATACAAACTTCCAGTATAATTTTAAGAGTTTTTTAGAACAGGTAAGAATAGGATTAGAAGGAAAATAATTTAATTAAGCAGTACATGATCATAAACTGCTATGAAACCAATCTAAATCATGGCAGTATTTAAAGAAACATCTAAGATCGTGGAGTAATAAATAAGTGAAGTGGTGAAATCAAAAGTGCCAGCCCCCTGTTTTGGGACAATTAAAATGCTTGGGCATAAGCTTCTCATATAATGATAAAATTGAATACCACTTCTCAAATGATAAGAAATAAATCAATCAATAATTTGGGCAAAAGAAGTCCTAGAGCCACAATTTAGCTTTTACTATAATGAAGTAAATAACATTATATTTAAAAAGACGGGAACATAAGCAAATAAAAAATGTTAAATTTGTTAGTCATTTGAGAAATCTAAATGAAAGGTATTATAAGATCTCACTATATGGCTACTGGAATTGCTAAAATAAAAATATATAATATATTATAAATATATATTTTAATTTTAATATGTATTAATAATTAAATATATTAGTTTTAATATTGATTAAAATGAATATATATATGTATATATTTAAACAAAAAATATCAAATGCTGGTAAGGATGTTGAGCAACTGGATCTCACAGTGCTAGTAAAACTGTACAGACTCTCTGGAAAACAGTTTGGCAGTAGTTTTGTTTGTAAATAAAATTAGACATGAATTTACCATGCAATCATACTCTCAGCAATCATACTCCTGGGTATTTATCCTAGAAAGATGAAAATTTATGCTCACATGACAACCTGTACACAGATGTTCAGAGAGCTCAAAATAATTTATTAAACAAGTTATTTATTTGGGACGCCTGGGTGGCTCAGTTGGTTAAGCAGCTGCCTTCGGCTCAGGTCATGATCCCAGCGTCCTGGGATCAAGTCCCACATGGGGCTCCTTGCTTGGCGGGGAGCCTGCTTCTCCCTCTGCCTCTGCCTGCCTCTCTGTCTGCCTGTGCTCTCTCTCTCTCCCTCTCTCTGACAAATAAAATCTTAAAAAAAAAAATTTATTTATTTAAGTAATAAATAGCTTAAAATCGGAAACCACCCAAAGGTTTCTTTTACTTGTGAATGGAAAATTGACTTGTTATGCCTCTGCAATGGAATGCTACTCAGTAATAGAAAGGAATGTGCCATCAATATGCACAATGTGAATGGATCTTGAGGGAATCGTGTTGAGTGAAGGGGAAAAAAAGTCAGTCTCAAAGTTTTTAATTGAAAAATCTTTCATTTAGCAATATTCTTGAAGTCACAAAATAGGTCATGAGATCAGTGGTTGCCAGAGGTTAGGGCTAGGGAAAGGTGTGACCCTAAAAGAAAAAAAGAAAAGGAGAGTTTTTCAGTGGTGATGGATGTGTTCTGTATCTTGATTTTGGTGATGGTTATATAAACATATACATATGAAATTTCAAAGAACTATACACTAGAAAAGTGTTCATATGAAATCTGAGTAACATGGGGCACCTGGATGGCTCAGTGGGTTAAAGCCTCTGCTTTCAGCTCAGGTCATGATCCCAGGGTCCTGAGATCAAGCCCTGAGTGAGGCTCACTGAGCAGTGAGCCTGCTTCCCTTCCTCTCTCTGCCTGCCTCTCTGCCTGCTTGTGATCTCTGTCTGTCAAATGAATAAATTAAATCTTAAAAAATAAAAAAAAGAAATCTGAGTAACATCAGTAGTTGAGTTAATAATATTGTACCAATATAAATTTCCTGGCTTTAATAATTTACTATGGTCATGTAAGATGTTATCATTAGAAGAAGTTGGGTGAATGGTTTATAGGAGTTTTCTATGAATTTTGCAACCTCTGTAGAGTCAAGTTATTTCAAAATTAAAGTACTAAATACAATAAAATAAAGGATACTTTCTTCTTTTATCATTCACCTAGAGTAGAGGCAAATTACTATAAAATTCAATGGCTTTTCCATTCCCTTTGATTTATTTTCCAATTTAGCTATTACCATTTGTACATGTATCCTATAAAAAATTGTGAAATGGAAGTTCTATTTTCCTCACTATTCCAACATTGGGGAGAAATAGATAAAAATATTATAGTGATGAACAAAAAATAAATTTGTCAAATAACCATTTTTGATTTCTTACACAATATTTTGTTTGCCAGTTCTCAGGCTGTATTATTTTAAAACATAGCTGACAGCATGGGGGGAGGGGTGGATAGTAACAAATAAAGTCATTTCAGCTGGAAAGATTAGAATGCCACCACCAAAATCAACAAAATATTTGGACACAATTCTCCATTACATCTCTGATATTTCTGCCCACTGTTTTAAGCAGAGGCATTGGCAACTTTTGTTTTGTACTACTCTTTCAAGGATGTTTGTAAAGCAAACAGTGTCTCCCTCTGGGGGAGGGGGCAGATTTGTCACTTGACCAGAATAATTATAAAGATAATGCATCTGTCCAGGGCAAAGTTTGGTGGGCCAGTGGCTAGCTGTGGCCTTATAAAATTGATGGTTTCCTGAACTCAGAGTTCCTCAGCTATCTTACAAACTTAATGTGTGCATACCGTCTGCCTAGGTCCACCTTTACATTTCTTCCTTGGGACTTGGAGCCTATCCTGTGATGAATGAAGGTCTTTGTGACCCAGAAGACTGTGAAACTAGGACAAGTTAACTTGATGGCTTGTGAATAAGATAAAATCTCAGGTGAAAGGGCTTAAGGGCCATAGGGCACTACATAGACTTCAGAAATTTCAGGATTTCTTCCTGACAGTTTCTTGGCACAGTGTGTTTTTCTTTAACCTACAGTGGCAACCCCAGACCTGCCTAAATGTGCATAGTCTGTGGATGGCAGCCTGTTCAGAATGAGAATTGGGACATTAAGACTTAATTCTGGTTACAGTTTGTAAATTTACTTTGATCTCTCTTTCCTTTGACTCTTCCAGTCTCTGGATGATGTACAAGATGACTGGGGAGAAAAAAAGAAGAGGAAGTTATATCAACTTCAGACTTTGTGGAGGCAGAAGGAGAGCAAAAATCCTCTACTTAAAGGAGAGAGAACCTTAGACTGTGGGAGGTATGGCGATGGGAAGGACATTAACGATCTTTCAGATCTGCCCCTAGAGGCTTCCTCTAGAACATAAGCACCCTGGTGCTGCTCTTCATCTTTTCAATGATGTTTGAAAAGGAGAGGAACTAAAATTTGAGTGTGGAGCTCATGCTGCCTGCAGTCTTGTGAATAATAAAGTACTTTATCTTTGACCCAAAGTCTCCTCTCTTCTACCAAGATCCAGGAAGCTCTGGCCGGCAAAATTGCCTTGCAAATAGGATAAAAATCTCACATTATTTGCAGTTTTGACATAAACATAAAATAACTAAAGAGGGTCTGGTTTCATTTTATTATGGTTTTCCAAATTTGAAAATACGATTTGGAAATATAGGTTTAAAAACAATAGTACTGGGTTCCAGATGATTTAAACAGTGTTTTGATAGGTGGTTTGTCACAGAAGTTCACAAATGCATACATAATAATGTACCTAATGTCCCACCATGCAGCCTCTTGGCTTCCCATTCTTGTGGAATCTATGGTGGACAGTTAAAAATGAGTCTTGATTTTCCATATATTGACAACATTTCACCTTAAGGAAAGTAAATCTTATTCAGTAAGCGTGTATAACCCTAGGAAATTAACATACCAAGGGCAAGACTCAACGGAGAGAGGAAAGGACTTTGTCAAGATCAGTCCTCAGGTAGGCAGTTCTAACAAGCATTCCGTATGCTTCTCAGAAAGTTCTAAGGAGAATCAAGCCCAAGTTCATCACAGTTCCTACAGTAATACGCTTCATATTGCCTTTACCTCCTTCCCATACTCTTCTTCACCCCACACTCTGGCTTCCTGGAACAACCACCTAAATAGCCTACCTAAACACAAACACTTGTCTGAACCTTGAACATCTCCTTTTGGGAAGTACCTAATTTAATACAAGGGAACAGCCCATTTCGTAACAGTTATCTTTAGGTTGCATATTTATAAGCTTTCTTTCTCTGTTGAAGCAATGTATTTCCATAAAATGAAATTAAAGGTTTCCATTACAGAGAATAATTTAAAGTTAACAAAAGGAATAAAAACTCCTCAATCTGGTAATAATACCATTTTGTGCTACAAGATGATTCTACTGATTGATGACTATTTGGACATAAACTAATTTGTGAATTTAGATGGGGATATATTAGAAAAACGTCTGTTTGAATTCAGGATTATGACCTCCGGTTTTTGACACCAAGTCAAAATTGTTACACTATGCAAATGATTATTATATCTTGGACTTGTCTAATGTTAGGTATTTGGGGATACTCTAAGAAACACTGAAGCTTCAATGCTACTTGGTGTTTATGTGGAAAATCTACATTAGAACCACTAAGAAACAGAGACTGAGAAAAGCATTAATCTGCATTGTATGCACAAGATATTGAATTCAGTTCCATTTGTATTGAGTTGGATGGCATTTAGAGAACTCATAATGTGAGCAAGAGAATCTGATTGCTCTACAAGGAAGCAGAAGGTAGAGATGGAAGTTAGAAGACTGAACAGCATCTTACAGAGAAGTTAATGGTCCTGTGATGATCTATTGCAGAGCTGGAGGAACTACGAGTTTTGTGGATTTTTTTTGCTTTTTTCTTAATTAGTGTCGGGTTTGGGAATACAATTCATTGTTAAACTCTATGGTTATACAAAGTCAACTAATAATAGTGAAGAAATTCTTCAGTTTTAATCTGTATCCATCAATTGTCATACCAGGCAAGATAAATTGATGAGTAGTAAAAACTAGCTCATAAATACATAGCAGTCACCAGATAACAAAGCATTTTTATATAAATTGCTACATTTAATTTTTATTTTCCTAATGATGATAACAGGTAAACAAAATTGTTCACATTTTATAAATGCTGCTTTTGAACGTCAGATAATGATTTTTCACATAGTTGTATAAAACAGCTGCTAGGTAACTAAACTAGAACTCGACTCAAGGTATTCTAACCCAAGTCGTAGGTTTTATTCTCTCTGTAGTTATTATGATCATGCTTATCGTGGAGCCATATTTCTTTTTGTGATAGTAACAAACAGATTTTGCTGAAATCCAGATTTGGAGAAGCAGCTTTAAATCCCCCATAGTCTCATTAAAGAGAAAATAAGCTCTGGAATTTAAAGGATACAGAGTCACTCTGAGAAGCAATAAGGAAATTGGAAATATAGTAGCAGCTGGTCCAGAAATCTTTTACTAATTACTTTTATAATGTTTTCCTACCCAACTACTAAAACTAGTTACTGTTATTTCCTTATTTCTATTTGACCCACTATCTCAATGGCTCAGTGTTTTAATCATCTCATTTCTGCTTCAAGACATCACACTCCATCTGATCTTTCCATTCTTCCCAAGAATCCACTTTCCCAATAAACTCAAGTAACAATGATAGTGAAATACCTTCACTGATTTTTAAGTTCTGACTTTGAAAACAAATTGCTGTGCAGAAAGAATGTGGAATGAACAAGCTCACTTAGATAAAAGTAGCCAGAGGGCTTTAATCCATGGTATATTTCAGAATAAGCACAGAATTTGGGAGTTGAAAGGAAATCTTACAAATCATCAGTTATGAATTAACCCAGGTTATATGAATTCAGAACTAGAAATGAAGTCTTTTGCTTTAAGCCAGGGCTCTTTCCAATATATGATGTTATACCCCCCATATCACCAACTCTCTTGTTTTCTCTATTTTTGGGTTGTCTTTTCTCTGTTAACTCCTCAGTGGTGAAATATTGATAGCACTGATTAGATGTTTATACCATTATAAACATGGTAAGTAAGGTCACTAGTCCCTATGGGATATCATGATTACAAACAGTATTAGGTAATAATTTTTCATTATCTATTAGATATACATTTACCTCCTACCAGCTCATAATATCCAGGATTTACAAATTAATTACTATCTTATTATTATTTTGTTCATTTAGGAAGTACATCAGCATCCTCTACCAACATAATATGAAATTATGTTGTTAATCATTTTAAGTATAATTGAACCATCAAGAAAATAGAAATAATAGCATATTCTTAGTAAGTTATATCCATTTAAATTAGTTTATGAAGTAAAATAAGAAATTATAAGCTTCACATAATTTGTGATTATATGAATAATCATGATTAAATTCTCACTCATTTAAAAATAATCATTTTTAGTTAGAAGTCTTAGTTAACACAATGCTCATTACAGCGAGCTTTAATATTTTCTTAAATGTTAAGTATACCATTGTTATTAGCATACTTTCACTTGAAGACTTAAGCCATAGCTATGTAATAAAGTAAATTTCTGCTACCCATAACACATTCATAATACATCCATATAATACTTCACAAAATGATGTTTCCATCACAAAGTGATGTTGTCCATTTATTTAGGTACTACCCTAGTCCAAGCAACTATTATCCATCTTAAGCTGTTGAAATGAGCTCTTCATTAATCATTCCATTCCCATTTTGCCCCATAATACACACACACACACACACACACACACACACACACACACTACTTCACAATAACAGAGCTTTCTAGATTATAAATCTGGCCAACTGACTCTTTGGCATAAAATTTTCCAGTGTGGCTTTCAGGGCTCTGGACAATACAGTCCCAGCCTCTCTCTTCACACTCATTTTGGGCCATTCATCTCCTTGGTTATTGTACTTCAACCCACACTGCCCCTTTCCCAGTTTCTCAAATATGCTTCACTCTCTTCCTCCTCAAGGTATCAGACTTGGTCTCTCTCTGCAGTGCTTCTTGTGCTCCCTGTCAACATTACCACTTTCCCTAATTTTCTTGTCTTAGCCTATAAGTAACATTTTAAAAATCATCTCAGTGAGACTTTCACTGACCAACTGACCAACTAACTTAACTAATGTCCTCTCTGTCTGTCTTGACAATTACACATTGTTTACATGCACCTATCATAATTTGTATTTATGAGTGTATCTATGTATGAAAGTACTTACTGGTTCACTGGAGTAAAATTAAATAGGACTCTTAATTATTTATTTTTTATAAGATGTATCACGTAAGCTCATTGCTTTTTAACAACTCTAAAAAAAGGATTTTAGAAAAATACATTATTATTATAGAGTATTACTAGCAAATCCAAAAATTAAAATGTAATACACATAAAACTAAAATCTCTATACTTCAAAACTGCCTATCCCATAGGGCTTCATCCAGATCTAGTTGAAACATAATAGTTTAAAAGACTGAGAAAAAAATAAAAGACTGGTTGCTACTTTATTTTTACTTTTTTTTATTTCCCAAGATATATTTTTTAAAATTTTTAAATTATTTGAGACTTGTAGAAAAGTCATAAAAATAACACAAAGGACTCCCATAAACTTTTCACCCTGAATCCCCATTTATTATAATTTTACCATACTTACTTTATCATTGAATATACAAAAAAACATATAAAATATATATTTTTCTAAAAATATGGGATATAAAATGCTCCACAAGTGTCCTCCTTATATTGGAGTCAGGGTAATCTTTGTATTGTTCCATTTTTAGTAACTGTGCAGCTAAAGTATACACAGCATTTTTAATTTTACCCAAATCTAGCTTCCACTATATTTTCCAAATATCACATATACATCAATTAACCAAAAGAGGCATTGTACATATAATAAACATTAATGTTTCTTCCCTTCTTCTTTGCAGTAGCAGTATTAAAATACTTATCAAATTATACAAGATAGACATTAATTAAGTGGAACAGACACAGCGGATATATGACCAATATTGTCATGTAGGTGTTAATTCAGTTCCTTCACTTTTTAAAATCTGTTTTTACTGGGAGCTTTCATTATTTATTTGATGCTTCATATTAGTGAATTAAAGTTAATAATACATATGGTAAACTACAATCACTTTAGAAACATTAACTCCTTTGATTCTTATAATAATCTTTGATAGAAATGTCATGAAAGTTAAAAATGGAGGGTTTTCAGTAATTAAAACACATTTTCCATTTAGTCCATAAGGAGCATATTTTCCATTTAGTCCATAACAAATCTACATCTGTTGGAATAGAGCACATTTTTAGAACTATGATGTAACTACTTAAAACTACCACCAGATTTTAGATGATTCTTAACAAAGAATAGAAACAAAAACTAAGATATAACTATTAAAGTATAATGGTCTTAAGACAACAAGTTGCTTAAAGAGAAGTGATGGAAATCATGGTGTGAAGTAGGAAGTCTAAAGCAGGAAGTCTAAAGCAGAAATCTAAAATGAAAAACGACAAAGAATACTATAGCATATTTTATCTATAGAGCCAAGTGATGTGGCATACTTACATTTGGGTGGGCTAGTCTATGTGTCAACAATTGCCACTAAAAATAAATGTTTGATTCAGTAGCCTATTTTACCAGAAGTTATCTGACAGCTTGTATCTATTGTAAATGATGTGCATTAAAACAAGATTGCTCTCTATCTGCTAGAAAGTGAAGTAGTGGTTTCTATTGTAACTATGTTTAGAAAAAAAAAATGAGTCATTTACCTAGATAGTGAAGTACACTGTGTAAGACAGTGAACTATTAAACAATCATACTCAATCATATTGAAATTTAAATCCTGAAATACCAAATTATAGAAAGAATTTTGCAGTTCAGACTGCCAAAAGAGAAAAGGACACTAGAGAAAATAATTTTAATAAATAACTGCAATAACAGTGCTATTCTTTATTACAAAAATAGCAACTTTTATCCATACACTCTTCATCTAATAGGATTATTTCTGTTCAGAAATTTATTACTAATCAGAAATGCTACAGTAAGATTTTCTGAGTTTAAATCTTGACTTCATTAATTAGTAAATGTGTGACATTTAGCAGGTGCTTTTCTCTCCTTATCTAAGTCTCCTGATCTGGATAGTGGGTATGATAAATACAGGTTTTTGTGAAGATAAAGTGAATGATTTAAGCAAATGACTTATAAAAGAGCATGACAGAAAAAATGCATGACAGAACAAATTAGTAATCATAATAGACATAGTGCTCAATGGTATTTTGTCATAAACACACTTAGTAGCACAAAGTTTGTTGCAAAATCTTTAAAATATACATGTAGGTATAGAGGGGAAAAACAAACAAAAAACGACCTTCTGATTAGTAGCTAAATCTTGACATTTTTGTGTTTCCCCCTCATTTCAAATCACTGGAGGTTTTCCAAAACCACATCAATGATTTATATTACCCAGTTTTCTGGGATAGCCATAAATGCTGAAGTGAGTATTTGAGGAGAACTGCATTATCATTAGTCCTGCATTGCATGGTACAGCAGCATACAGGAACACACATTCCAAGAGTAGCAACAGAATTACAGTCATTAGGTCATAAAGAAGAAAATCTGTTTTCTAATGACAAAAGTTTGAAATTTCATCACCTAAGGTATCAAAATTAATAACAGGAAACAAGTTCGACATCAACCAGGTTCAAATGTGCAAGTGAAAACAGGATTTGGACACAGATTGGCATAGAAAAAGATGCTACTCCCTCCTACCCACCCCCCAAAATAATCAAAATTTGATGTAAGTGTTGCTACCCAGGTTATTAACCCTATATTCATGACGAAGTTTGGTTACCAAGTATACAAACTCTTAATTATAAAGTACCCATACACCATTTATGAATATATCTATATACATCCCTATTCCTATCAAATAGTATACAGCAAAACCCATTCCATGGTGTGTATTTAGATCTTTTCTTCTAAAATTGTGACATCTTAAAAAAATCTCCTGTTTTCTTATAAAAGAAGTATAAGGACCAAGTAAACCCCTACTTCTGAAGTGGTAGATATGATAATTAGTCTCACATAAGTCTGAATAAAAAAATTGCTTTTGGGTGGTAATGAAGCCACCAACCCTAGAAAATGAGAAAAGAAGAAGCATTTCTCATGCATGCGTGAGTCAGCTACACCTTAGTTATGACAGAAATGTGACTCTGTCCTGCTTTCTCTAATAACACTGCCTCCTGTGATTTCTCCCTTACAGTTTCTGTTGCTAAGAGTCTCATACTGAGTTTTAACTGTGTGGAGAAAGCACAGTTATGGATCCATTGGTCCTCTCAATTTCTAAAGCTATTTCCTTCACAAACTGTGACTTGGATGGTGAGAAAAGTACAGGGAAAGTAGTTTCCACTCCACGAGAAATGTTAGTATTTACCCACTTCTTTTTTTCTCAGCCCATACAAGCTCTTTCATTTTTAAAATTGAGAGTAAATATTCCCTTCAAATGCCTGTATATTAACAAAGGCTGACTACACATGGGAAAATTGAGCCAATTATTATAATCATGCTAAAAGATGCAGGGGGAGATTTCTTTCTTCCTTCCCTGCAAGTTACACATTTAGGGAAACCACTCGACCACTCTTTAACTGTGCCCCTGTGGCTTTAGAAGAGTTAATGATGCTGTCGAAAGGTGCTTCTATTTAGGGAGGAACTGAGGGAAGTAGACTTGGGATCATCCAGAATTCATAGCTTAGTGGTAAACAGAGAACAGAGAATTAAGGAATTTGACTGTACCTGAGTGAGAATATGGAAGTTCTGGAAGTCAACACATATGAAGAAAAGATACAATTATTCTGGAAGAGTCACCTGTTTCCTGATTGATTCACAATTAGTCATATGATCACTTACAAATAGTTTCTTCTTCCTTCCTTTTTAAAAATATGAACAGGCTTGCAGCAACTTCATCCTAGGAACATCACCAAAAGCAAGGGAAGCAAGGGCAAAACTGAACTATTGGGGACTTCATCAAGATGAAAAGCTTTTGCACAGCAAAGGAAACAGTCAACAAAACCAAAAGACAACTGACAGAATGGGAGAAGATATTTGCAAATGACATATCAGATAAGGGCTAGTGTCCAAAATCTATAAAGAATTTAGCAAATTCAACACCCAAAGAACAAACAATCCAATCAAGAAATGGGCAGAGGACATGAACAGACATTTCTGCAAAGAAGACATCCAGATGGCCAACAGACACATGAAAAAGTGTTCCACATCACTTGGCATCAGGGAGATACAAATCAAAACCACAATGACATACCACCTCACACCAGTCAGAATGGCTAAATTAACAAATCAGGAAATGACAGATGTTGGCGAGGATATGGAGAAAGGGGAACCCTCTTATACTGTTGGTGGGAATACAAGCTGGCACAGCCACTCTGGAAAACAGCATGGAGGTTCCTTGAAAAGTTGAAAATAGAACTACTCTATGACCCAGCAATTGCACTACTGGGTCTTTATCCTAATAATACAAATGTAGTGATCTGAAGGGACATGTGCATCCTAATGTTTATAGAAGCATTGTCCACAATAGCCAAACTAAGGAAAAAACCTACATGTCCATCAACAGATGAACAGATAAAGAAGAGGTGGTATATATATATATATATATATATATATATATATATATATATAATGGAATACTATGCAGCCGTCAAAAGAAATGAAATCTTGTCATTTGCAATGATGTGGGTGGAACTACAGGGTATTATGTTTAGCGAAATAAGTCAATCAGAAAAAGACAATTATCATATGATCTCCCTGATATGAGGAAATTGAGAGACAACGTGGGGAGTTTGGTGGGTAGGAAAGGAATAAATGAAACAAGATGGGATCAGGAGGGAGACAAACCATAAGAGAAAGACTCTTAATCTCACAAAACAAACTGAGGGTCACTAGGAGGAGGGTGGTAGGAGAGGGTGGTTGGGCTATGGACATTAGGGAAGGTATATGCTATGGTAAGTGCTGTGAAGTGCATAACCCTGGCGATTCACAGATCTGTACCCTTGGGGCTAACAATGCATTAGATGTTAATAAAAAATTTAAAAAATATTAAAAAATATAAACAGGCTTTATTTTTAGAGCCTCAGGTTTATAGAAAATTGAGCAGACATGAAGTTCCTACATCCCCTTTCTCATTCACTCATGGTTTCTTCTATCCTACATTATCCTGTTACACTTGTTACGATTAATGAAATAATACTATTGCATTAACTGAGATCCACAGTTTACATTAGAGTTCACTCTTTGTATTGTTTAGTTAGTTATATGGGTTTTGACAGATGCATAATGACACCTATTCACCATTACAGTACCATATAGAACAGTTTCACTGCCCTAAAAATTATCTTGATTCTACCTGTTCATCCTCCCTTAATCCCCTGCTCCAACCTCTGGCAACCACTGATCTTTCTGCTTTCTCTGTAGGTTTTGTTTTGTTTTGTTTCCTTTTTTCTTTTCTCATAATATCATATAGTTATTTCCTTTAAATTTTCAGAACAAACCCAGTGTGTCATTTCTATTTGTCTTCATGGAAGTGACACATATGCAAACTTACAGGTATCCCATATTAAGGTACAAAATTACCACACTGCATATTCCCAAGTGCCATATGCCTCAGGACTGAGCACCCAGTCTTATGTATAACTGGTAGCTCACCACAAACCCCCAAATTCTTCATCTTAACCCACCTCCTCCCAGTTTAAAGCTGACTCATTATGCATACAGTGTAGTGGATAGGGTGTAGGTTGCTTGAGTCTAAGCCCTGACTGCAACACCTACTGGCTCTTTGACTAATGGCAAGTAATTTACCTCGCCAAAGCCTCATCTGTAAAAGAAGATAAAGGTATTAATTACTTCAGTGATGATACTGTGATGATTAAATTGATCAATGTACAGGGAATGCTTAGAACAATGACTGGCCAAAGTAGACAGTCAGTAACATTGATATTAATCTCTTTCTTTCTCTGTCTCTCAAAAAAAAAGGGCTCTATCAGAACTGCAAATTCACATTATAATGTAATTCAAAACACAAAGGAAACAAGATAAATAATGCAAAAGGAGTTAATTGACTCTACTCCATGCATAAATAGTCTTTAGGTAAATAATGATAGAGTTACTTGAGTTACTGGGATAGTTGAGATCATCTACAAGAACGTGCTCAATAAAATCCCTCCATCATGGAGAAGTTCACAGAGCACAGAGGAGTTCACTGTATGAGTTCCATGTGATGTATTCAGCATCAGTTTAATCAGGACAAAGGAGCAGAGTAGGATGTTCCAGAAAGTACTGTGTTATAATTTGTCTCAGCATACATATGCTTCTATATTATAAACACTAAGAATATTATTATGAAAAATATGTAACATAAAGCTCTCTCTAATTCAAATCTTTAGTAAAACTACCTTCCAGAAAATGTCATAGCTCAGACATAAGTTTTTAAAAAATACTATTAATGACAAAGTGTTTAGGGCAGAGACTTTAATCCTCTAAATTTACTTATAGTATTGACTAAAATAAATATTCTTATTTAATTTGAGAAAAATGGGACTTTGCCTTTAATCACAATGATCATACTTCAGCTATTAATCCTCTAGGTTACAAAACAAAGTTTTTGAGTTATTCATCTTAATATAATTAGTTTTAATAAAATATACTTAAATTATTTTTTAAATCATGAATATTAAGTTGTCTGATAACTGAAATATAATGTATGAGCTAACCTACAAAAAATTAAAAAAAATAAAAACCAGGCATAGCTTAAGAAACATCTTTACTAAGCAACCTCAGATGTATTTATTATTCTGCTTATTGTATCCAGGTATTTGTACCAAGTACAAATAGTAAGAAGGAGTACTTAAGGAAGGCAGAGTTTCCAGCAACTAGTTCTATTTCTCATTAAAAACTTCCCTGTCTTCAATCATCTAAACCTATGTTTGTCTTATTCACCAGGAAGTCACTATAGATCCCTAAAATATCTCTTCCTATGGAATAAACCAGGGCTTTCTCTGTAAATTTAGCATGCTTCAGCATCAAAAACAAAACAAAACAAAGTAAAAACATGTTTGGTAGCCACAGTTTGAATACTTGCTTTGTTAAATCATCATAGATGTTATCGATGCAGTTTTCACTGTCATCTTTGTCAGCATCATTATCATCATCATTATCACCTCCATTCTATCCAATCCAGTATTTGCAGGGTTTTGATAAAGAACCTCAAAACATCCATCATGAACAAAATTATCTGCTCTCAAGTACAGAAATTTGGATTCCACAGCAAATATTCCCATGGTACTGAATCAATAATACATCTCTTTCCCATTCTCACTGTAATTATCTGTTTGGCTTCTTCTAGTTCTTTTCCCTAACAGAAACTTGATTATGTTCAGATAGCCATCATTCCCCATTCTCCTCCCCAACCAGCTCCCTCACCACCTAATCCCACATGACTGGGGGAAATTGAATACACTCCCAGATCTTGGGGTGGATTCTGATTAATACAATTCCAAATAGCACATGGTATTCTCCCAGCAACTGAGACTCTTCTGGGTGTGAGAAAGCAACCTTACTTAGTCCTCAAATTGAAGTAATAGATTGTAGTCCGATTTCTTTCTTTTTCCTGCTGCATAAAGATAAATAAGAAATTTCCCTCAGTTGCTACTGGCAGCAGCCTTAGAACCATGGGGAAAAAGGATGTAGCTGTGGATGGCAGAGCAGAGATATGGATGGGATGTAACTCTCTAATGATGTCATTGAGGTGTCAATTCAACCAAGCTTGGATCCAGCCAGGCTTGGTCTTCTCTGGACTCCCTCTAAGTGAGAAAATGAATCCTCTTATCATTTAAGCAGGTAGAGTCGGAATTTTTGTCAGTGTCTAAAGTATTAAAAATATATTGATCATTATCATACTCTATTTACACTGTTTCAACTGTCTTCTCATTCTCTTCTGCCTCTGGTGTTACCCCTACCAATACTCCATTTTGTCATCCACTCTCAGATTGAATTTCCATTAACATTACATTTATTCAAAGTATGCTCCAAAACAAACAAGAAAACAAAAAATAAATAAAAAAAACTTAGTGTATATCAAACAAAATTTAAGATAGCTATTCTGGAAGCTAAGGCCTTCTATGGGCCGGTGGTAGTAGTAAGATCTCAGGAAGAACAAATAGAAGAACAATTCAACTCTTCATTCAAATATCTGAAGAGTTGGAAGTAGAGAGAGAAAGTTCCTGGTGTTTCTAACCTTCCCAGAGAAGAGGGTGTTAGGGTTCTAGGAATTTGGCACAAATTATTTAAAGAAATTGCCCCAGTAAAGAGATGTCTGTTATTTCATTTACTGGCCAGGGTATAAATATACTGGTTTCTCTGAGTGTATGTTTGCCAAGAAACCTTTTAATAGATTATGTGTATTTGTGAATGTCTCAAGAGGAATGTAAACTTAATGAAAATAACTCATTCAAGGTAAATGATAAACCTGAAATCTGAACATTCAGGGGAAAGTAAAAAAAAAAAAAAAAAGGGCAAAATATGAACCCATTCCATTTAAAATACCTTTTAGAAACAAAGTCTTTGATATACTATCCTCTTCTACATTTAAACTGTTAGTAACCAAAAGGCAAAAAAATAATAAAATCAGAGAGTGGTTACAGTGGCAGAGACCGTCATCCATCAACAGAAGCTCATAGTTCATGCCACTCCCTTTCCAAAATGTGGAGTGGTTGGCAACTTTCCATTTAGAAACCATACTTTCTAGTCACTTATCTTTAGATGTGACAAAGTAAGTAGATGTCACTAACTACGAATGGAACTGAAATAATAAAGGTCACCACAGAGCCAGAAATAAAAAAATCAAGAAAAGTCAGATATGCCTTTTCTCTCTCTGGTCAAAAATCAGAGGACTCTCTAGGAGAAGATATTTGCAAATGTCTTATCAGATAAAGGGCTAGTAATCGAAATCTATAAAGAACTAAACAAAGTCAAGACCCAAAGGACAAATAATCCAATCAAGAAATGTGCAGAAGATATAAACAGAAATTTCTCCAAAGAAGACATTCAAATGGCCCACAGATACATGAAAAGGTGCTCAATATTACTCAGCATTGGGGGAAATACAAACACAAATCACAATGAAATACCACCTCACACCAGTCAGAATGGCTAAAATTAACAAGTCATGAAATGAAGGATGTTGGTGAGGATGTGAAGAAAGGGGAAGCAGAATCCTCTTACACTGTTGATGGAAATGCAAGCTGACACAGCCAATCTGGAAAACAGTATGGAGGTTCCTCAAAAAGTTGAAAATAGAGCTACCTTATGACCCACGAATTGTACTATTGGGTATTTACCCCAAAGATACAAATGTGATTTGAAGGGGCACCTGTATTCCAATGTTCACAATAGCAATGTCCATAATACTCAAGCTATGGAAAGAACCCAGATGTCCATTGACAGATAAATGGAAAAAGAACATGTGATATATAAACACCATGGAATGCTACTCAGCCACCAGAAAAGGAAATCTTGCCATTTGCAACAGTGTAGGTAGAACTAAAGTGTATTATGCTATGTGATTGACTTATTAGTCAATCAGAGAAACACAATTATCATATGATCTCATTTGTATTTGGAATTTAAGAAACAAACCAGAAGACCATGGGGAAGAGAGGAAACAATAAAACAAGATGAAATCAGAGAGGGAGACAAACCATAAGAGACTCTTAATCATAGGAGACAAATTGAGGGTTGCTGGAGGTGAGGGGGGTGGAGGATAGTGTAACTGGGTCGTGGATATTAAAGAGGGCATGTGATGTAATGAGCACTGGGTATTATAGAAGATTGATGAATCACTGACCTCTACCTCTGAAACCAATAATAATGATATGTTAATTAACTGAATTTAAATTCAAAAAATAAGAAAAAATAAATCAGGGGATTTTCAGGTGTTAAAGGATATAAGAGCCACAAGATGAAAGTAGCCACCATCCTTGAATCATCACATCGCAGGAGAAAAACTGCCTGGTAGTTAAGAACACATACATCAGACTCTACTTTGAGCAATAAAACAGAAAACAAATAAATAAAATTTGTATTGTGCTAGCCATTGAAATTTCAGTGAGTGTTATCATAATATATTCAAAAGTTAGTAGCCCAAGTACAGAATCACCTTAACAAACATTTAAAATACATAACATTGGTTTCATGGTTAAGGCAGCAATAATCAATAACATAATTATTGATTAAGACTGAAAATATTAAAGGTTAAAAATACTTAATAAAATGTCATTTGTAATATCTTGATAAAAAATTGGAAGAAAAAAACAAATGCTTTTTTGAGCCACTGGATTTAAAGAAAAAAGTTTAAAAGTATAATAGCAGTAGTTGTATTGGTTACTACATGCTTACTTTAGCAAGATATTATAGAAAAAAGTATACATTAAAATTGGCTGGTTGATAAGAAAAACTAAAAGGGAATAGACCAGGTGCAAAACGGAGGAAGCCCAGGTTTGGAAAACAAGTTGTTTCTAGGACCTGAATAGTAAGAAAAAGTACTAAAAATGTCTTTGAGCAATAAAAGTCAATTAAAACTTCCCAATTAAACAGAAGAATTTCATCTTCAGACAAAAGGTGTTTGCTTCCCACTGAAGCATTGTTTTCAGGTCTCAAAGTGACCATCAATAGGTTGAAAGAGAAAACCAAGCATGTGAGGAAAAAAATAATAATCTGAGTTTGATAGTTATTTCTAGAATATAACTTAGTGAGGCCGTTGGTATAGAAAAGTAATGGGAAGCAAAGAACTAAAAATTCTACTAATTTTCAAGGGAATTTATAACCACAAAAGTCATGAGCCTAGCTTACAAAATTATTTGTCTCTTCAAACATTAAAACAACTTGAATGGAACAAGAAACAGTTTATATGGAGTCCACAGGGAGAGAATATTCCCCTTTGCCAATTTTGTACTGACAGACATTGATGTATTGATGTATTGAACATAAAAGACTAGAAAGAACCTCCCAGGGGAAGCATAGGTAAAGAACAATGGACAAGAGGAAATTTTATAGGGAAAGAACCAGCATCTAGATAAGAGACTTCCAAACCACCAGGGCAGGAGGGCCTTCCTTTCTTTGCCTGGTAGAATTTCATTATTGCTTTAGGCCAATGACTACTGTGTGCCTCCAATCTTCTTTTCTAGCTGATAATTTTGTTTGTCATTCTATCACTGATCTATCCATTTATAAAGGGTATGGAGGGGACTGTGGGTATTTGTCTTTTGGTCCACAGTTTGCTGTATACAAGGAAGCACAAAAGGTCATAATGAAGAGGTTTACACATCACCTAGAGATCCTCCACTCTGACCTAAATGTAGTATTCTATGTATGTGATTAGATATGTAATGTTGCATATAGATACTTCATAGCCAGAAGAAAAGACTGTGACAGAAATGGCAAATATTTATTGAAAGTTCTCACTTCCATAGTATGGTGGTATCATGGGCAAGAAACGGCCTAATCAGGTACTACAGTTAACAGCTATAGTCACCGTGCTGTACATGTGTACTTATTCGTATAACTGGAAGTTTGTATGTTTTGACCACTTTCCTCTAATTCTCCCTTTCTCCAACTTCTGCCATTGGTAATCACAAATCTGATCTCTTTCTGAGTTTGTTTTATCACTTTTTGTTTAGATGTCATATGGAAGTGAGTTCACACAGTATCTGTCTTTCCTTATCTGATTTATTGCACTTATAATGTTTTTGAGGTCCATCCATGTTGTCACAAATGGTAGGATTTCCTCTGTTTTTTCTTTAATGGTTGAATAATATTCCACTGTGTGTGTGTATGTGTGTGTATGTGTATGTGTGTGCATACACTCATCTATGTGTATATCACAAATTCTTTGGATAAAAGTGTAATGATACAGGGGCACATGGGTGGCTCAGTGGGTTAAAGCCTCTGCCTTCAACTCAGGTCACGATCCCAGGGTCCTGGGATCGAGCCCCACATCGGGCTCTCTGCTAGGCAGGGAGCCTGCTTCCCTTCCTCTCTCTGCCTCTCTCTGCCTTCTTGCAATCTCTCTCTGTCAAATAAATAAATAAAATCTTTGAAAAAAAAAGTGTAATGATACACTCTCTGATAGACATTAAGTTATTCCCATGCCATGGCTATTATAAATAATGCTACTGTGATCATGGGGGTACAGATATCTTTTTAAGTTAGTGTTTTCTTTTCTTTTTTTTTTTTTTTTTTAAGATTTAACTTATTCATTTGACAGACAGAGATCACAAGTAGGCAAAGAGGCAGGCAGAGAGAGTGGGGGTGGGAAGGAGGCTCCCCGCTGAGCAGAAAGCCTGATGCAGGGCTAGATCCCAGGACCCTGAGATCATGACCTGAGCTAAATGCAGAGGTTTAACCCACTAAGCCACCTCGATACCCCTGAGTTAGTGTTTTCATTGTCTTTGGATATATTCCCAGAAGTGGAGTTACTATATCATATGGTAGTTCTATTTTTAATTTTTGAGTATCCTCCATATTGCCTTCCACAATAGCTGTATCAATTTACAACTCCACCAATGATACACAAGGGTTCCCCTTGTTCTACCTTTATAAGAGCATTGCTATTTCCTGTCTATTTTATGATGGCCATTCTAACAGGCACGAGATCATATCTCATTTTGTTGATAATTTGCATTTCCCTAATAACTAGTGAAATTGAGCAACTTTTCCTATACCTGCTGGCCTTCAGATTTCTTCACTGGAGAAATGTCTATTCATGTTTTTGCTCATTTTTTTAATGGGATTGTTTTTTGTTTGTGCTATTGAGTTGTGTGAGTTCTTTGTATATTTTGGGTATTAACCAAAATACAAAGTTTGCAAATACTTTCTTCTTCCCATTCCATAGGTTGTCTTTTCACTTTCTCGATGTTTTTTTTTCACTGTGCAGAAACATTTTACTTTGATATAGTCCTACTGGTTTGTTTGTCTATTTATTTATTTAGTTGTTTGTGTTTTAGATGTCATATACAAAGATTAATCACCAGTACCCATGTCAAGGAGCTTTATTCCTATGTTTTCTCCTAGGAATTTCAAGGGGTCAAGTCTTACACTTAAGCTTTTTACCCATTTCAAGTTAATTTTTGTGAGTGGTGTAAAATATGAGTCTAGTTTTCTTCTTTTTACATATGCCTATCCAATTATCCCAGCACAATGTATTGAAGAAACAGTCCTTTCCATTGAGTATCCTTGGCTCTGTTATCAAATATTAGTTGACTATATATGCTTGGGTTTACTTCTGGGTTCTCAATTCTGTTCCATCAGTTTATTTGACAGTTTTAATTCCAGTACCATACTATTTTGATGACTACGATTTATAGTATAGCTGGTAATCAGGAAGTGTGATGCCTCCTGCCTAAACACAATTTTTAAAAGTGCTTACAAAGATAATTACCACTAAACTGAAAAAAGACCAGATACTCTTAGCATCTGACTTTCTCCTTTGAATGATTAAAAAAAAAAAAAAAAAAAAAAAAAAACTTGAGTAAACACTACTTGACACTGTAAAACTCCACCTTAACCCTAAGGCCAGGCCAATTTCTCCCCAGACAAACCACTAAGAATCTGGCTCAAGGGAAAATATCAATTTTGGATCAATATCCTGCAAGGCTCAGCAGTCAAGCAGAACAAAATATAACTCAGTATAAAAGCTGTTGGGTGTTGTTTTTTTTTTTTTCTTGTTCTTTTTTTTTTTTTTTAGTTGAATATGATTATATAACCTACAGTAAAATCCTGAATTTATGTTATATATGAAAGAGTGGTAATATACAAGAGGAATGGTGTCAAGTACTTATTTTATTGTTTTAAATCATTTTCCTTTCCCTTGTGGTGGCATTTCCAAACCAAGATTTTCTATTTTTTGAAAATAATATTTGTGCATGACCCATTATTTACCTCATAAACTTCAAATAAATTATAGCTTAGTATTTTCTTATTTAGAATGTATTTTTTGTAAACTATAGTAACTATATCTTCTGGTTGTAACATTTGATATTTGATGCATAACTCTGTTATACTCCAAGCTCCATAAGAGAATACATCACATCATTATGTTTGATGTCCTCATTACCCCTGAGTGATATAGGAAATCCATGCATGCATTGTCAAAAGCAGTACCACTGGCTCATATGAACTTCTTGTTTTCACAGAACTCTATGTAAGAAACAATTAGAAGTAATTTTAAACTGCTTGGAAATATAAAATGATTCTTTTCTAATAATGGCACAGATTCTTCCAGTATGGAAAATATTATCTGGCAGGGAGTATGAGAGCTTTCATGCCACTTGAGAATCATTTTATAAGTGAAACAATAATTTACTTAATGTTAACCCGTGGCTTAGAATATTGACATAGACTCCAAAAGTATGGAGAATCTGATAGAATAAATACTACCATCAGTTTCTTAAAGTATATCTTTAAAGATAAAAATAGGGATACTAGGAGTGTTATCCAGATTGTACTCCTACCCCAGCTTCTTCTTAGTACTGTAAAATGTTACTGGAGAAAAATACCATTTTACTTGAAAAGAGATTAAAAAAAATATCCCTTCATATGAGTTTGAATGGCCTTGGCCAAACGAAAGTAGAATTCTCCTAGAAAAGGGAATGAAGAATTGGAACAAAGTATTTGTCCATATTCCAAACAAGTTTAGCTAAGTTGAAAGAGACCCCATAAATGCATGGGAAGAACAAGAAAAAGTCAAAAAATTTCACAAAAGATATTTCTTTTGCATGATATTTCTTTATCACACAACATTGCTTGTGGTAGAAGATGTTGGTTCTTAATCCATTTTTCTTTTTCCACGTTAGCTTGGTCTCAATTTCGCTCCCGTGTTTTTCTGTCTTTCACATGCCAAAGGAAAAAAAAAAAAGAAAAAGAAAAAGAAAAATGGCTTTTGTTGTCCCATTCAGGTAGGCATCTACTCCATTTCTGACCAAGAAGTCATGAAAGTATGTCTGCTTAGAAGCTCTTCTATAGGGGCACCTGGAGGGATCAGTGGGTTAAGCCTCTGCCTTCGGCTCAGGTCATGATCTCAGGGTCCTGGCATTGAGTCCCGCATCGGGCTCTCTGCTCGGCAGGGAGCCTGCTTCCTCCTCTCTTTCTCTGCCTGCCTCTCTGCCTACTTGTGTCTCTCTCTGTCAAATAAATAAATAAAATCTTTAAAAAAAAAAAAGAAGAAGAAGAAGTTCTTCCATACTCAAAAAAAAAAAAAAAATACAATGGGTTTTTTTTCCCTTTTTTTTCTTTATTTTTAAACTGAGTGTCTTGTTTCTACACAGGATCCTTAGAATCTCAGTAGCCAGTTGTGACAAATGGAATTAGCCTGAAAAGCACACACTAAAGATAACATCTCAAAGAGGAAAGGGACACACATCCTTAATGATACTGTTGAGCCACTCAAATAGCCAATACAGGAACTGTCTTATATCTAGATTTTTAAGTGATATAATAAATTCCTCTGTAATTTAAGTTATACATAGTTTCTTTCTTTTCTATTACTTTATCTACTTGAGGGGACATCATTAATCAGAGTCAGAATTCAGAGAAGAAATCTCTTTTATAGGGAGTAGAGGTATGGGAAGATATTAAATATAATTACTATAAATAGCACTGTGAACTCAGTAATTTAGAGATAAGCTTAACAGACACTGAACACTTACAGAGTGAAAAAGAGAGAACAGCAAAGAAAGCAATAGAGATATAAGATGTTTTGCACTATTTTGAGTTATTTATATTATTACAAATCATGTCAGCGAAGAACACAGTGAGATTGAATCAATTTGGGGTAAGCTTCCAGTAAAGGCTGTAGTGAACATTAACCACTCCAAGCTACTCTTTCATAATCCCAGGAAAATCACCATATAATTTGTATCTGAAGGAGACAGTGATTAAAGGCAATGACATATATGAACCTCCACTCAAGGAGAGGCCTGGAGAGGAATTTGCAGCATTTGACCTTAGACAAAATGAATTAATGAGAACAATTTGAGTCATATATAAGACAGCTAATACGGATTTTTACCCTTGAGCTAATATGGATTTTTACCTTTCAGCCACTGACTTCACTCCAAATAGTGCAGACCATGACAAACTTGCATGTCCATGTTGTCTTGCCTAATTACAAGAGCAACTCCTGAAAGGAACTTTGCATTGAAAAGTAACAGTGGTAACTCTCCTGAAGCACTTAGTAAACTGGCCAATTTAAGTAGATGCCTATTGTTTAGATAATTCTCTATGAATCTAAATGCCATCAGGAGTGCTAAAGTCACCAAAGAAGGTAGTAGTAGTGTAATAGGTAAATAGGAGATAAGCATATAGATATTTAGATTAACTATGGACAGATAAAAAAAGAAAATAAAGCTATCATAATGATACTCACTTGAATTTACAGAGTTTACAGTTGTTACAGAGAAGAAGACACATTGGTAAGACTTGGGGAATAATTAACACAAACTTGTAAGAAGTAATCACTGCACTCCATTCACTGAGTATAAGAAGTGAGCAAATAACTCCTTGGTACTCTTCACATAGGTTAATTTGGTCTCTACCTACCTAAATACTGCTCTGATGTGCAGGATCAAGATTGTTTCAAAGATACACTAATAAACCAAAATATACTTTTAGCAGTTAGTTTAGATAAACAAAACTATCTATCTATCTATCTACCATCTATCTATCTATCTAAAGAAACTTTAAGTTTAGTGTCTCCAATAAGAAAATTAGAGTAAGTCAACACATCAACTCAGTAGGATGATAACTGAAGTTAATGAAATGCCTCCCTTCTCTGAAGTTTCCTCTTCTTTTTAAATTTTTAATTTATTTATTTATTTATTTTTTATTCTAACAGAGAGAGAGAGTGCAAACACAATCAGGGATAATGAAAGGAGAGAGAGAGAGAGAGAGAGAGAATTGGGCTCTCTGCTGAGCAGAAAGCCCAATACAGAGCTCAATCCCAGGATTCTGGGATCATGACCTGAGCTGAAGGCAGAAAGACACTTAACCAAGTGCCACCCAAGTGCCCTGAAGTTTTCTTCTTCTTCTTCTTTTTTTTTAAAATTTTTTTTCAGTATAACAGAATTCATTGTTTATGCACCACACCCCATGCTCCATGCAATACATGCCTTCCATAATAGCCACCACCTGGCTCCTCTTACCTCCCACCCTCCGCCCCTTCAAAACTCTCAGGTTGTTTTTCAGAGTACATAGCCTTTCCCCTTCCAATTTCCCTCAACTCCCTTCTCCTCTCTATCTCCCCATGTCTTCCATGTTATTTGTTATGCTCCACAAATAAGTGAAACCATATGATAATTGACTCTCTTTGCTTGACTTATTTCACTCAGCATAATCTCTTCCAGTTCCGTCCATGTTGCTACAAAAGTTGGGTATTCATCCTTTCTGATGGAGGCATAATACTCCATAGTGTATATGGACCACATCTTCCTTATCCATTTGTCCGTTGAAGAGCATCTTGGTTCTTTCCACAGTTTGGCGACCGTGGCCATTGCTGCTATAAACATTGGGGTACAGATTGCCCTTCTTTTCATCTGTATCTTTGGGGTAAATACCCAGTACTGCAATTGCAGGGTCTGTATCTTTGGGGTAAATACCCAGTACTGCAATTGCAGGGTCATATGGAAGCTCTATTTTTAATTTCTTAAGGAATCTCCACACTGTTTTCCAAAGTGGCTGCACCAACTTGCATTCCCACCAACAAGGGTTCCCCTTTCTCCACATCTTCTCCAACACCCATTGTTTCCTGTCTTGCTAATTTTGGCCATTCTAACTGGTGTAACGTGGTATCTCAATGTGGTTTTAATTTGAATTTCCCTGATGGCTAGTGATGATGAACATTTTTTCATGTGTCTGATAGCCATTTGTATGTCTTCATTGGAGAAGTGTCTGTTCATGTCTTCTGCCCATTTTTTGACATGATTATCTGTTTTGTATGTGTTGAGTTTAAGAAGTTCTTTGTAGATCCTGGATATCAACCTTTTGTCTGTACTGTCATTTGTGAATATCTTCTCCCATTCTGTGGGTTGCCTCTTTGTTTTGTTGACTGTTTTCTTTGCTGTGCAGAAGCTTTTGATCTTGATTTTATGAAGTCAGCATTACCCTGATCCCCAAACCAGGCAAAGACCCCACCAAAAAGGAGAATTTCAGACCAATATCACTGATGAATATTGATGCTAAGATTCTCAACAAGATCCTAGCAAATAGGATTCAACAGCACATTAAAAAGATTATCCACCATGACCAGGTGGGATTCATCCCTGGGTTACAAGGATGGTTCAACATTCACAAATCAATCAATGTGATAGAACAAATCAATAAGAGAAGAGAGAAGAACTACATGGTCCTCTAAATTGATGCAGAAAAAGCATTTGACAAAAATCCAGCAGCTGTTCCTGATTAAAATGCTTCAAAGTATAGGGATAGAGGGAACATTCCTCAACTTCATAAAATCTATCTATAAAAAACCCACAGCAAATATCATCCTCAATGGGAAAAAGCTCACAGCCTCCCCGTTGAGATCAGGAACATGACAAGGATACCACTTTCACCACTCTTGTTCAACATAGTATTAGAAGTCCTAGCAACAGCAATCAGACATCAAAGAGAAATAAAAGGTATCCAAATTGGCAATGAAGAAGTCAAACTCTCTCTTCACAGATGATATGATATTTTATATGGAAAACCCAAAAGATTCTACTCCCAAACTACTAGAACTCATAGAGCAATTCAGTAATGTGGCAAGATACAAAGTCAATGTACAGAAATCAGCTTTCTTATACACTAACAATGAAAACACAGAAAGGGAAATTAGAGAATTGCTTCCATTTACTATAGCACCAAGAACCATAAGATACCTGGGAATAAACCTAACCAAAGAAGTAAAGGATCTGTACTTGAGGAACTACAGAACACTCATGAAAGAAATTGAAGAAGACACAAAAAATGGAAGACCATTCCATGCTCTTGGATCGGAAGAATAAACATTGTTAAAATGTTTATACTGCCTAGAGCAATCTATATTGCCTGCCATTCCGATCAAAATTCCACTGGTATTTTTCAAAGAGCTGGA
Source organism: Neogale vison (assembly GCF_020171115.1). NCBI lineage: Eukaryota > Metazoa > Chordata > Mammalia > Carnivora > Mustelidae > Neogale > Neogale vison. The sequence continues at coordinate 89,983,974 of NC_058093.1, read as the reverse complement.
GCAAATAATCCTAAAATTTGTATGGAATCAGAAGAGACCCTGAATTGCTAAGGAAATGTTGAAAAAGAAAAACAAAACTGGGGCCATGATGTTACCTGATTTCAAGCTTTACTACAAAGCCGTGATCACCAAGATAGCATGGTACTGGCACAAAAACAGACACATAGACCAGTGGAACAAAGTAGAGAGCCCAGATATGGACCATCAACTCTACGGTCAAATAATCTTCGACAAAGTAGGGGAAAATATACAGTGGAAAAAAAGACACTCTCTTCAATAAATGGTGCTGGGAAAATTGGACAGCTATATGTAGAAGAATGAAACTCAACCATTCTCTTACACCGTAAACAAAGATAAACTCGAAAAGGATAAAAGACCTCAATGTGAGACAGGAATCCATCAGAATCCTAGAGGAGAACATAGGTAGTAACCTCTTAGATATCAACCACAGCAACTTCTTTCAAGATATGCCTCTGAAGTTGTCTTCTAATAAAGAGAATTATGCAAAAAGATTTTGAAGGAAATTAAGTTTACATCCTTTTCAGGAAACATTTTTGTGGATATGTGTAGAGGATAGTTCTTCCACGAAAAGATAGGACTCACAATTTGTAACCTATAAAAATGTGAATATGGATGTTTGAAAATTAGGGGTACTTATGAATTACATACTCATGAATACATATTCTTCAAGATTCATACTTCCATGATGAGAACAAGAACACATAGTGGCATGTCTTTAGATACTTCCTAATGTCCAAACCTATAGCAAATTCAGAACTATCTGAATCAACAAACTAATAGATAACAGTTAGTTGTGGGGGTGTAGTCTATAGATTTAATTAACCCACAGTGGAGACTGAGGAGGTTAACAGACAAAGGTCAGCAACAATTCTGTCCTGTAACAGGTGAATAGTGAGTGTAGGCTCTCATTTGAAACTGAGACTTGCTGTAGGAGCCACTGAATAGAATTGAAAAACCTGTTATCTACCCCAAGGATCTCCCTGTTACAAAACCCCTTACATGAGCATGGGCAAACCTGCCTCATTTCTGGTTTCCCACATTCACAGAGCATCTTAGATTAGAATTTCATAAATCCATCCTATTCCCTGATAGCTGTTTACTTTGATTCTATCTCTAATTTTTTCAACTATGATTAGTTTTGCCAGCAGCAGGAATCCAGGTAGGTATTGGGGAAGTGTTTATTAACTATTAAATACTGTCAGTCACTCCTATGTGCATTCAACTCCGAGACTTGATCTTCACTCCTCTGCTTTCTGGCATTTGGCCTGCTCTTACAGAGAACAAAGATGATAACAGTCTTTTCCCTGGTTCCTTACATGGGGTCACAGATTCACAAATAAATCCTATAAACACTCTGCCATTCATGCTTTACAAGTTTAAAATCCACACTGTATAGAAAAATAGTATACATTATACTTAGAAAATATGCAATTCCTGATGTTTCTCTTGATTTCTCCTCTCCCTCAGTTTAGTGATCTCACATAACTCTAGAGAGTCTGGGTTTATACATCATACCACACATCTGCCAAAATACATTTTTCCCAAACTGCCAAACCAACTTCATTATCATTATTATAAGTAAACGTTAACAGTATAGTCAACTAAAAGATATTTTTTTCAATGCTGCTTTTGAAGAGGTAAGGCAAATCTCTTTCCATTTCTAAAGCTATTAAGGTCAAGCTCTAAGAATCAGGTCTGACTTTAAATTTATCCCAGTGTTTTCCAAAGTTACAAGAGAAAAAGCCAAAAATATATCATTCAACCCATACAATTAAGAAAAGGTAGGAGAAATTTCACTAGTGGCACGTGTCGCCTTTAGTAGGTCATGCAGAGTTGTTCTAGCCTTGACTATTCAAAATAGTCTGGAACAGGCCCAAAAGTAGAAGTTAAAGGAAAAACCTACTGTTCCTATCCTAGATAGTATTGTATTAATCCTAGCCAAATTTCTGATAATAAGAGAAAAGTAGGATATATTTTAAAGTATTCTATTTCAAACTGGTTTATATTTATAAAAGAGTGGATCTCTGCTGTCTCTGATTTCTACAATTCATGATTGAAAAACTGTTAGAGGCACAGAGCAAACTCAAACAAAAAATTCCAGAGAACCTATTGTGATAAATGATACATGACAAAATTACATTTAAACAGTTACTAGGCCCAAAGGCATCCTGCAGAGAATAAGCACAAACAATATGGGGGTTTTCTACTCCTAATTCCTTTGGTAAAAATGACAAAATATGGTTTTTTCATGTAATGACAGAAACAGGAAGCTTGAGAACATAAAATACATTGCTATTCAGAAAGGGAGATGGCATTTACATATATTTCAGGCTGACAGTTTTACTTAAAAGGGGTCTCTGGATCTTTGTTTTTAAGAATGGGGAAGGATAAGGTGGTAGAATGAGGGGAGAAATACAATAGCTTCACCTTTTAACATTTTTGACAGATAAGACTGTCTAAAGACTAATATGAAATGCAGTTAGCACATCCAGGGAAAAACGTGCAAGCAAATATATTTCTAAACAGAATTCCAAAAGAACGTTGTTAACATATTTGTAAATTTCCAATTCTTTCTTACTACCCTTATCCAACAACCCAAACAAATCAGTTTAAATACAACTTCTTTTACTAATGTCTTTTGAAGCATCGCTGCAGTCAGATTGAGTCAAGTAACCATCTGCTACAAATACAAATAGAGCTACATTCAAGAATTATATTACACAGCCTTCCTAGCAAAGTTCTTACATGCAAGCTGTTCTTGTCAAAATCAGAACCATTGTGATGATGCATCTTAATATTCAATCAGACTTTAAGTAAAGAGTGACAAAAGTCCACATATGGATGACAGCTGTTTCTTCAGTAAATATTTTCCCATTTATTGAATGGAGGCTTATGGCAGCTCAGGATATATTCCATCAGACATTTCAGCCTGAACTGCTTGGGGACAATTAAAACAGTAACAAGGATAAAATTTCCAGTTTTCAAATCTTTGCTACAACTTACATCTGAAAAAACAATATTTAAAAAAAAAACAATTAAAATTGTACGTCATGTCATTGATTTGAGAGTATCTGTGCACAATATTGACTGGAGAAACAACTGGATTTATGACTCTACATCTTTTTTGCCCTTTCCCCTCAGTAATGCCATAGTATTTGTAAAATTGAAACATAATTCCTATATGGATTTTCTAACCATATGAACAAACTTGATGGGAATTTAAACATTTGTGACTCTATTTTGACAAATTGTGAAATATTTAAAAAAGATTAATGAACCTATTAGCTAAAAGAAGGTCAGATAAGACATCTTTTTAACCAACAAAGAGGCTTGCAAAATTAAAAAACAAAACAAAACAAAATAAACAGAGAGAAAATAGATTCTGATAAATTCAGTAACTCCAAAATTAAATAGTATTTACATGTCAGTAGTTAGAGAGAAAAATAGCGGGTTTCAACTAAAAGATGACCTTAATGGTTTAGTATTGTCCTTGAACTTGTATTATGCCCCTTTTATAAATCCCAAATGTGTTGGATATGTTTGTTAACAGTACATCTTTCAAGGAGTATTTCTGAAGCTTGCTAACATCAAGGTATACTGCTAAGGGAACTCAAAAGTCTTCTCCCTTTAACCTAAAACTATCCTAATGCTCTTGTCTGATGACCCCAAAGCAGTTCTTAAGAGGGTAACAGGTTGTTTTTGCCTCAGATTAGATCAGCAATATTAATGTGTTAAGGAATTGCTATTTCCCAGGTTCTGCATGGTAAATTGTAACCCTTTTCTCCTCCTTGCAATGCAGATGTTGAAACTGACATTCAAAAATATTTTGAACCAATAGTCTTCTATTCCACAACTCCTGTAAGACATGGATCTCTTTTTTTTTATTTATTATATTTTTAATTGGTAACTATTTCAGATCAAACATTATAAAAAAGAAAAAAAAAAAAAAACTTCTTACCCTGCTATTGGATCTACTGCTATTGCCTTAGGATTATGAAGCTCCAGGTCAACCAGGGTGACACATACAGACCCATTGTAATTACAAACAAAGATCCGGTCACTGACATGGTCCACGAAATAGAGATTTCTGGTAAGCCAGTCAATCGCCATTTGTTGCACATCTGAAAAACACACATACAAAATCATTGAATTACAGGTACAAATTTAGTATCATAAGCCAAAGAGTATATAAATCTGTCCAGACCATCACAGAAGACATTTCAAAAGGAAATGCAGTTTTATGATTAAAACAAACAAACAAAAAAACCCTGCAAAGATAATTTTTTGCTATACCAAATAGCAAAATCACAAAATAAGTGATTTAATTATTCTGCAAAGTAATGACTACCTTTTGATACCTTTCTGCTTGTTATATAGGAATGAGAATGATTTAGGGAAATGGGTAAAGATTTTTGTCCTATTTCCTCCATTTATACAAAATAGTTTATTCAACCCAATGGTTCAATTACAGCTAAACTCTTTAGTAGTAATAAATCTAAGGGTGAGCCCATATTTTCAGATCCTCTTCCATTAAAAAAAAAAAAAAAAGGAGGGGGTGGAAATGGTGGAAAAGGAGATCTGTAAAATCTCTTTGTTTAAAAAAAAATATTGAAAGCAAAAAGAGGGGTGATATGTTTTTCAGTGGCATACACAGTTATTATAAAACAGCCCTGCTCAAAGATTAATTCTCTAGAAGAGTATTTTTAATAGTACCTTCTGTGATGAAGGAAACATTCTACATCCGTGTTGTCTAATCAAGTATCCATTAACCAAATATATCTAGTTGAATACTTAAAATGTGACTAGTGTGAATGGGAAACCAAATCTGTACTGATTTCATTTTAGTGATCTCAGATTTAAATTTAAATGATATAGTTAGTGGCTACAATGAATAGAGCAGCTCTAGGAGACTGTATCTGCGTTTGACTTGAATATCTTCTATTTGATCATACCTATGCCATGGTGGAATTTCATGCTGATTTATAGATATTTTTCTGGTAGAAAAGATAACTACAAAGGCTATGGTCGTACTGTCCTGTGAGGCATTAACCATTTTTATTCTTTCCTATAAATTTTATTTATATATTCTTTTTCTTTAAAATGTCTGCAAATATCTAATTCCACTAATGCTCTTAGATCTTCATTCAATACTGGGCTTGTTTCCTCAATAATTCATAAATAAATTCCTGGTTCATATTTATTCTTGAATTTTATGACAATCATGTTTTTATCTATTGGAAATTATACTTTGATACCTCCTTCTTCAAACTTACTACGGATCTATGATTCATTCACCAAGCAGTTTCTTTTTATAATCTGAACCTAAACATTCTTCCTACTCTGCTTCAAAATACTTCTTTAGTAACCTGCAGCTTCAGTGAATGATATCCTTTCTACAGAAAGACTAACGTAGATGCATGTGTCATTATTATCACTCTTAATGGTATATTGTCAAAGCCAGCACAGAAAGTAACAAGTTTGTGGGAATTTCTATCATGCCTTACAAGGACAAGCAGAAAGTGGATATTGCAATTCATTGGACACACGTTTTCAAGCTATCGATTACAGTTTTATTCCTGAATTGCACAGTCTTTATGGAAACATAACCATTTAAATATGTTCCACAAACTACATGCAGCTTTTTTCAACCAGCTCAGCAACCAGGATTTTTAAAAAGCTGAACTATTTCTCTGTCTCCAGAAATCTGCAAATGCATGCTTTTTTAAAAATTCTTTTTACATTATTATATCAACTACAGCACAAAACCCACTGTTTCAAATGTCATTTTAAATACCTTGTGTTCAGATAAAGTATGTGCCAGAGTCCATTCAATGGCCTATCCTTCATGCTAGGCATGCAGTTTGTGTAGACTATGCAATTGCAATTTCAGACAAAAGAGCTTTTTGACAGCATTCACACCTTTTTCCAACTCTTTATCATTAAAGAAAGATTCTCTGCTACTGAAACAATAGGTATTGTTAACAACCATCCAAGTTTGAAGCACAAAGGTCTCATTCAATAACCTAATAATTAGCCAAACACTCAGTAATTGTGGGTATTGGCTTTGTTTCCTTTTCTTATATTTGAGTTTGTCTAGTTTTAATGTAATCTTTTATTAAGATTGGAGAACTGAGGCAATCAGACAAAAAGTTCAAGTAAGGAAGCCAATAGATAGACAATAAGTAAATAAATTTGACTGAAATTATTTACTCATTTCAGGAGATAGATGAATCTTCCAGACAATGGATTGAGTATTTCATCTTAACTTTGTGGAAATATAACCAAGATCATAGGAAATTGTAATCATTTTATGACATTACAAAAAAATTCTGAATTTTTAGTTAGACCCTTATTACTTTACTATTACTAGAACAAAAATTCAAATATATTCCTGTTATTATGTTTCCTCATTGCTTTTCATTCATTTTTCAACTGAAGTCAACTGAATTTTTTCTTTTCTATTTCTTTTTTTTTTTTTTTTTGGAAATGGCTTTTATTATGGTTACTCAGAATTTTCTAATTGGCAAATATAAAGGTTACTATTCTACTCATAGCTACAATATATCAATATTGGTAAAATTTTAAATAATAATGAAAAAAACATTGAAAGCATTTTCAAACTTGTACATCATATAAGTAGTTAATAACAATTTTTTAAATAACAATGTTTTAAAACACAATATTTGTTGGGTCTAAAAACTTTTTAAAGTTATACCCAGTTAAAATAAAATGAAAAACTCAAGGAAAATGTGTTTTTTTTTTAACAAAAGGCAACTATTTATAATCTATAATTGGATACACACACATATACATTGCAACAGATTTTTCATCATGACACAAGGCAAATAATTAATTTCCAGAGTTGGTGAATACGGTACTGATTTTAAATCACTAAAATGTAATGTATACTAACTATTATGGACTGAATCGTATTTCCCCAAAATTCATTTGTTGAAGTCCTAACCTCCATTGCCTGAGAATGTGACTTTATTTGGAGATAATTCTTAAAGAGGTGACGCAATCAAGGCCATTAAATTGAGCCCTAATCTAATCTAGCCCATATCCTTATAAAATGAGATTAAGACATGCAAAGAGAGATAGCAGGAATTCCTATACATAGAGGAAAGGCTATTTGCAAGCAAGGAGTGGCCTCAGAGGAATTCAACCATTTGAAACTATGATCTAGAACCTCCTATCTTCAGAATCGTGAGAAAATGAATTTCAGTTGTTTAAGTCATCTAGTCTGTGGTATGCTAATGTGGCACTCTGACAAAATAACATACCTACTCAAGTATAATAGAGTTGTCCATGCTACAAAATTATTGAGAACAAAAGTCAAACTCTTTTTAAGAAAAAAATATAAAGGAATGTCTACATGTTCTGTCAATGTCATACTGAATCAGTGTTTGTTACACCTTAAAAAATCAGTGAATTTTCCTGAGTAATATACCTTTGTTTAACTTACAATTTAATACTAATCAGATTTCAGTCTCTTTGAATTTGTACATTGCTAATTTGCAAATAATTTATGTCCAATAGTGATGCAAATGATTTCCATCAGGTAGTAAAGATAACCCTAGTTTATTGTTTACTATGACATTAAATAGTTTTATATCTAACTTTACAATCTTAAATTAGCAAGTTTTTGCTTCATTGACTGTAAACACTTCAGTCTCTTCTGTATACCTTTGAACCAGATTTGCCATCCTTATCGTTCTCATCAGTGAGCTAAGTGACTCCTTAATACATATTCACTACATATTGGTATGAGTCACATTTTGAACTTTTTTGAAAGTTACACAATGACAAAATTTACTTCCTGCTCTCTTTTCAATTTATTTGCTATATAATCTTTAACTAGCCAGAGATGGAAAATGCAAATATCCACAAGAATGTGAAAGATAACATAAAAAAGCAAAATTTGTTTGAAGGAACTATGATAAAGCTAGAAGATAACCTGGAGTATACATCTACTTAAAAAGGCAGGCTTAATTCCAGTTGATTTTTTGGACTTCATAAAAATGCTTAATTATTTCAAAGGAGAACAAAATATAGTCTATTGCTGCCTACAAGAGCTTCATTTCATATCTAAAAACAGACAATGACTGAAAGTTAAGGAATGGGAAAAGATATTCCATGCAAATGGAAAGGAAGAAAGCTGAGGTGGAATGCTTTTATGAGGCCAAATAGACTGAACTAACTAACTAAAGAAATAAGTAAACAAAAACAACTACAACAACAAAAAGGGTTGCATCAAGAAATAAAGAAGGGTATTACATAATGATAAAGAGCAAAATTCAACAAGATATAACACTTGTAATATTAATGCACCCAACATAGGAACAACTAAATACATAAAGCAGATATTAAGAGATACAAAGAGAGAAATTAGTAGAAATACAATAATAGTAGGAGACTTTAATACTCCACTTGCATCAGTGGATGTCCAGACAGAAAATTAATAAAAAAACAATGTCCTTGAACAACACATTAGACCAAACAGACTTAACAGAATACTCCAAATAAATACAGCAGAATACATATTCTTCACAAGCGTTCATAAAATATTCTATAGGACAGATCACATAGCAGGCTATAAAACAAGTCTCAATAAATATAAGATGACTGAAATCATATCAAGTATCTTTGCTGACCATAACACTACAAAATTATAAATCAACTATAAGAAGAACATTAAAAGAAAAAGAAACAAATACAATACAAACAAGGAGACTAAAGAGCATGCTACTAAACAATCAATATGTCAATGAAGAAATTTTTTAAAAAGAAAAAAAATACTACCCAAAACAAATGAAAATGGAAACACAACTGTCCAAAATCTATGGGACACAGCAAAAAGAGTTCTAAGAGTGAAGTTTAGAGATACAGGTTTACTTCAAGAAATAGTAGAAAAAAAAAAATCCCTTCTAACTTTACATCTAAAGGAACTAGAAATAAAAGAACAAACAAAACCCCAAACCAGTAAAGGAAGGAAATAATCAAGATTAGAGCAGAAATAAATATAATAGAAACCAAAAGAAGAACCTCCCAAAAAGCCCTAAAATAAAACAAACAGACAGAAAGCAATCAGACAGATCAATAAAACCAAGAGCTGCTGGTTCATTGAAAAAAATCAATAAAATTGATAAACTTTAAGCCACATGACACATCAGAAAAAAAAAAGACTCAAACAATCGTAAATGAAAGAGAAATAATAACTAATACCACATAAATACAAAGGATTTTAAGAGATTATCATGAAAAATTATATGCAACAAATTGGTCAACCTAAGAAATAAATTCCCAGAAACAGACAGCCTCCCAAAAGTAATCAGGAAGAAATAGAAAATTTGACAGATCAATTCCCAGCAATGAATTTAAATCAGTAATAAAAAATACTCCCAAAAAACAGAAGTGCAGACTAGAAGCTTCTAGTCTACCAAACTACCAAAGCTTCTAGTCTACCAAAACTTTTAATGCCTTTTAAAGAACAGGCATTAAGTTCTTTTCAAACTATTCCAAAAAATAGAAGAGGAAGGAAACCTTTCAAAGTCATTCTTTGAGGCCAGCATTACCCTGATACCAAAACCAGATAAAGATATCATTCAAAAAGAAAATTACCAGCCAATATATCTGATGATCATAAAAGCAAAAATCCTCAAGAAAATATTGGCAAACCCAAAGCAACAATTCATTAAAAAATTATTCACTGCAATTGAGTGGGATTTATTCCTGCGATGTGAGGGTGGTTCAGTATTTGCAAATTAATCAAAGTGACACACTGCATCAACAAGAGGAAGGATAAAAACCATATGCTTATTTCAATAAGTGGAGAAAAAAACACTTAACAAAGTAGAGTATCCATTCATGATAAAACCCTCAAGATAGTAGGTTTAGAGGGAATATACCTCAACATAATAAAGGCCTTATAAGAAAAACCCACAGTTAATATCAAACTTAATGAGGGAAAAACAGATTTTTTCCAAAGTTAAGGAACAAAACAAGGGCATTCATTTTCACCCTCTTCTTCAATATAATACTGGAAATCCTAGCCATAGCAATCAGACAACAAAAAGAAGTGAAAGCCAAAATTGGTAGGTAAAAACAAACAAACAAACAAACAAAAAAACTTTCAATATTTGCAGATGAGAAGATACTATCTATAAATAAGTTAATTCAGTGAGGTTGTGGGATACAAAATCAATATAGCTCTGTTGCATTTCTGTAAACAAATAATGAAGCAGCAGAAATAGAAAGCAATACCATTTTAATTGCATCGAAAATAATAAAATACTTAACAAATTTAACCAAAGTATTGAAAGACATGTACTCTGAAAACTATAAAACACTAAGGAAAGAAATCAAAGGCAGAACAAAGAAACAGGAAGACTTTCCATGCTCATGGATTGAAAGAACAAACACTGTTAAAATATCTATACTACTCAAAACAATTTACATATTTGATTCATTCCCTATCAAAATATCAACAGCATTTTCTGCAGAACCAGAACAAACAACCCTAAAATTTGTATGGAAGCATCAAAGGCCCCAAAAAACACCCAAAGAAATCTTGAAAATGAAGAACAAAACTGGAGGTACCACAATCCCAGATTTCAATATATACTATAACTCTGTAATAATCAAAACAATATGGTACAGACACAAAAAGAGACACATAGATCAACGAAACAGAATGGAGAGCCCAGAAATGAGCCTATGATTATATGTTCAAGTAATCTTCAACAAAGGAGTCAAAAATAGGCAATGGGCAAGTCTCTTCAAAACAAATGAAATAAACAAAAACAAAAAGGATCTTCCTCCTTTGTGAGGAAAACTGGACAGCTACGGACAAAAGAATGAAACTGGACCACTTTATACATCATACATAAACTCAAAATGGATTAAGGACCTAAAACTGAGACCTAAAAGCATAAAAATCCTAGTACAGAGCATAGGCAGCATTTTCTTTGACATTGGCCATAGCAGCATTTTTTAAGATATGTACCCTGAAGTGAATGAAACAAGAAAAAATAACTATTTTGACTACATCAAAATAAAAAGCTCTGCACAGCAAAGAAAACAGTAAAACTAAAAGTAAAACTAAAGTAAAACTAAAAGACATCCTACTGGAGGGGAGAAGAGCTTTACAAATGACATAACTGATAAAGAATTAGTATTCAAAATATATAACTTATGCAACTCAGACCCAAGAAAAACCTAGACATAATCCAATTAAAAATGGGCATAAGACAGCAACAGATATTTCTCCAAAGAAGGCACACATATGACTAACAGTTACAGGAAAAGATGGTCATATCAATAATCATCAGCAAAATGTAAATCAGAATGGTTAAAATCAAGAACACAAGAAACAACAAGTGTTGGTAAGGATGTAGATAGAACAGAAAAATCTGTGTATTCTTTATTTATTTATTTATTTATTTTCCAATTTATTTATTTTCAGAAAAACATTATTCATTATTTTTCACCACACCCAGTGCTCCATGCAAGCCGTGCCCTCTATAATACCCACCACCTGGTACCCCCACCTCCCACCACCCCGCCACTTCAAACCCCTCAGACTGTTTTTCAGAGTCCATAGTCTCTCATGGTTCACCTCCCCTTCCAATTTACCCAAATTCCCTACTCCTCTCTAATGCCCCTTGTCCTCCATGCTATTTGTTATGCTCCACAAATAAGTGAAACCATATGATAATTGTATTCTTGATGGGAATGTAAACTGGTTCAACCACCATGGAAAACATTTTTAATTTTTTTTCCTCAAAAAATTAAAAATAAAATTACTATGTAATCCAATAATTCTACTACTGGGTATTTACCCAAAAAATGTGAAAACACTAATTCAAAAAGATATATGCACCCTTACATTTACTGAAGCACTATTTATAATAGCCAAATTATGAAAGCTGCCTAGTGTCCTAGTGTCCATTAAGCAGATGAATGCAGAAAAATGATGTAGTATGTGTTACAACACACACACACATACACACATACAATGGATTTCTACTCAGCAATAAAAAAAAGGATGAAATTCTTCCATTTACAACAACATGGGTGTACCTACAGATTGCAGTGCTAAGCAAAATAAGCCAGTCACAGAAAGACAAATACCATATGATTTCATTCATATGTGGAACTTAAGAAACAAAACAAACAAATAGACAAATACAAAGAATAAAGAGACAAACCAAAAAAGAGTCTTAACTATAAAGAACAAAGTGGTTATCAGAGGTAAGATGTTTAGGGGATAAGTAAAATAGGTGAAGGGGATTAAGAGTACACTTATCATTAGGAGCATTGAGTAATGTATAGAATTGTTGAATCACTACATTGTATACCTGAACCTAATATAACACTATATATTAACTACACTGGAATTAAAATTTAAAAAATAATAAAGTGGGTTTCTTGTAATTAAAAAAATGAAAAAGAAAAGAAAAATACAAGTTGTTCAAATTATTAAGGCAAAGTGAAAAAAAATTATTAAGGAAAAACTAAAACTGTTACTACTTTTAAATAACATAATATTATACATTAAAAAACTCTAAAGCTATTAGAGCTAATAAATGAATTCAGTAAAGTTGCATAATGCAAAACCAATAGATATATATCTATTGTATTTCTATATACTAATAATGAGCTATCAGAATAAGAAATTTAGGAAATTATCCCATTTATAATGACATTATAGAGTAAAATATGGAGGAATAAACTGAATGAACGAAGTCAAAGACTTATACTCTGAAAACGCTAAGACATTGATGATACAAGTTGATGACACAAATAATGGAAATATGAATTATATCCACAGGTTGGAAGAATTAATATTAAAATGTCTATACTATACATGCAATCTACATGTTCAATACAATCCCTATCCAACTACCAACATATATTTTCACAAAACTAGAATAAATAACCCTAAAATTTGTATGAAACCACAGAAAACACCAAATAGTCAAAGCAATCTTTGGAATGAAGACCAAAGCCACAGGTTGTCATGCTCCTGAATTTCAAACTATACTACAAAGCCATAGTAATCAAAACATTATGGTACTGGTACAAAAATAGGCCCAACAGGTCAATGGAACAGAATAGAGCCCAGAAATAAACCTATGCTTATATGGTCCATTAGTCTATAACAAAGGAGGCAAGAATACACAATGGAAAAAAAAGATAGTGTCTTCCATAAATGGTGTTGGGAGAACTAGACAGCTACATGTGAAAAAAGGAAAGTGGGCTAATTTCTAACATCATATACAAAAATAAACAAAATGGACTAAAGACTCAAAACTTGAAACCATAAAACAAGAAAAAATTAGGTAATAAGCTCTTTGACATTGGTCCTAGTGATACATATAATAACTCTCTATTGTCAGGCTAGCTAAATAAAAACAAAAATTAAAAACAAAACAAAACAAAACAAAACAAACAAACAAACAAAAGAGGGCTGGAGCCTAGATGTTGTTAGCAAGATGGCAGAGGAGAAGGAGACTGAAATATCAGGTTGCAGGAGTTCAACTAGTTAGTTATCAAGCCATTCTGAATGTCTACAAACGCAACAGATGATAGAAGAGAAGAAGAGCAGCAATTCTAGGAACAGAAAATTGACCACCTTCTGGAAGGTTGGAGCGTGGAGAAGTGAATCCAAAACCATGGGAAGATAGCCCTGTGGGGAGGGGCCAGCTCCTGGCAAATGATGGAGCAGCAGAGGAAAAATCAGAAATTTTAGAAGTCTGTTCCACTGAGAGACATAGCTCCAGAGGTTAAGCGGGGTGGAGACCTCATGGGCACAGTGTGGTCTCAGGACCCAGGAGGGTCAAGGAAAGAGTGGGGGTGTCTGAGTGTGGCAGAGCTCCCAGGTATTGGAGCGGGATAGCGTGCAGCAGAGATGGAGCCAAGGAGGGAGCTCTCAGCTCAGTGTTACCTTAAACTGTGATCCAAGGCACAGTAAGGCCACTGCTCTTTGAGCAGGGACCCCACAAGTGGCAGATCGGGAGAGACCTCCTGCTTCCTCCTATGGGCGGAGTGGTGCATGAGCACATGGCAGGAATCTGCTGGTTTTGGAGACTCCAAATTGGGCCCTGCGTCAGGGATAGAAATGCTTGGTTACAAGCTGGGTGAAATCAGAGTGTGGCTGGAGACCAGGGAGATGGGAGAGATTCACTGCTTTTTTCTGAGAGCATATTGAGTAGTGGGGCCCTGAGCTCTCAGCAACTATGGGGCCGGGAATCAGGAGGTCGCCAACTTCATTTTCTTCCTCCAATGCTATATGGAATGCGATCAGGGAACAAAAGCTATGGAGAGTGAACCTGAGCAGATTACTTAGTCTGGCCCCTGGCAAGGGCAGTGCAATTCCGCCTGTGGCAAAAACATTTGAGAATCACTGCAACAGTACCTTCCCCCAAAAATCATCAAGAACATCCAGCCAAGACCAAGTTTACCAATCAAGGAGAATAGCAGAACTCCAGAGATAGGGAAAATCATCCCATCATCCTTCAGTCTTTCGATTTTAATTTTTTAAAAGATTTTATTTATTTATTTGACAGATAGAGATCACAAGTAGGAAGAGAGGAAGGCAGAGAGAGAGAGAAAGGAGGAAGCAGGCTCCCTGCTGAGCTGAGAACCAGATATGGGACTTGATCCCAGGACCCTGGAATCATGACCCAAGCCAAAGGTAGAAGCATTAATCCACTGAGCCACCCAGGCACTCTCAATTTTAAGTCTTTTAAATTTTATTTTTTCTTATTCTATCTTTAAAATATTTTCCTCTTTCTTATTTTAATTTTTTTTACTTTTTTATCAATACCTTTTTAAAATTTTTTAAATTTTCATTGTTTTAGTCATATTTTATCCTTTCTTTTTACTTAACCTTATTTTTTTGTACACATATATTTGTTTTCCTTTAAAATTTTGCAATGCAATTTCTTCTAATAGATCAAATATACCCTAAGTCTAGCTCATGCCTTTTTCTAGTCTCCAGCAGCCACATCACATTCTTTCCCCCCTTTTTTTAACCAAATTCTTATCTTATCTGTTCCTTTTTTAGAATCTTTTTAAATTTTCCATCTTTGCAGTCATATTCCATCACTTCATTTTATTTATCCTTATTTTTTTATATACATAAGTTTTTCTTTCTTTAAAATTTTGGGAGGTAGATTTTTCTAACAGACCAAAATACACTCAAAATCAAGTGTGTGACTCTGCTCTAGTCATATATATATATATAATTTTTTTTTCCTTTTTTCCCCCTTTCTTCTACCCCACTTTTGGGTCTCTTCCGCTTTGGATAGCATATATTTTTCTGGGGTCATTGCTACCCTTTTAGTAATTTGTTCTCTCATTCATCTATTCTTATCTGGATAAAATGACAAGGTGGAAATACTCATCACACACACACAAAAAGAACAGGAAGCAGTACTGAAGGCTAGGGACCTAATCAATACCGTCACTAGTAATATATCAGAACAAGAGTTCAGAATGATGATTTTCAAGGTGCTAGCTGAGCTAAAAAAAAAAAAAAAAAAAAAAAGGCATGAAAGATATTAGAGAAAACCTTTCTGGAGAAATAAAATTCCTTTCTAGAGAAATAAAAGAAGTAAAATCTAACCAAGTTGATCAAAAAAGCTATTAATGATGTGTAATTAAAAATGGAAGCTCTTACTGCTAGGATAAATAAGGCAGAAAAGAGAATTAGTAATATACAGAAGACCACATGATGGAGAATAAAGAAACTGAGCAAAAAAGACAAACAACTACTGGGCCATGAGGGAAGAAGTCGAAAGATAAGGATAGCATAAGATGAAACAATATTAGAGTAACTGGAATTCCAGAAGAAGAAGAAAGAGAGAGAGCACACAAGGTATAGTGGAGCAAATATAGTAGAGAATTTCCCTAATACAGCAAAGGAAACCCGCATCGAAGTACAGGAAGCACAGAGAACCCCCCTCAAAAATCATTAAAAATAGGTCCAGACACAGTCATCTAATAGTAAAACTTTCAAGTCCTAGTGACAAAGAGAAAATCTTAAAAGCAGTTCAGGAACAAGAGGTCTATAGTGTACAATGATAGAAACATAGGATTGGCAGCAGACCTATCCATAGAGAACTGGCAGGCCAGAAAGGACTGGCATGATATTTTCTGAGCACTAAATGAGAAAAATATGCATCCAAGAATACTATATCCAGCTAGGCTGTCACTGAAAAGATAAAGATAAAAAGATAAAGATAAAAAGCTTTCAGGACAAGCAAACATTAAAAGAATTTGCAAATACCAAACCAACCCTACAGAAAATGTTGAAAAAGGTGAGAGAAGCAAAGAAAGAGCTTAAGTAACAAACCAGAAAAGAACAGAAACAACACACAGTAATAGTCACCTTACAGGCAAGGAAATAAAGGCTTTAAGTGACCAGTTGGACATCACAGATATGTTCAGAACATTCCATCCCAAATTAATAGAATACATATTCTTCTCTAGTCCACATGGAACATTCTCCAGAATAGATTATATCCTGGGTCACAAATCAGATCTCAACAAGTACCAAAAGACTGGGATCATTCCTTGCATATTTTCAGACTATAATGTTTTGAAACTAGAACTCAACCACATTTCCACATTGAGCTGGAAAGAACTCAAATACATAGAGGTTAAAGAGTATCCTAATAAAGAATGAATGGGTTAACCAGGAAATTAAAAAATAATTTAAAAAAATTCATGGAAATAAATGAAAATGAAAACACAACTGTTTCAAATCTTTGGGACATGGCAAAGGCAGTCCCAAGAGGGAAGTAGATAGCGATACAAGCCTTTCTCAAGAAACAAGAAAGGTCTCAGGTACACAACCCAACCCTACACCTAAAGGAGTGGAAGAACAGCAAAGAAAGCATAAACCCAGCAGGAGAAGAGAAATAATAAAGATCAGAGCAAAAATCAATGAAATAGAAACCAAAAAACAATAGAACAAATCAACGAAACTAGGAGCTGGTTCTTTGAAAGAATTAGTAAGATTGATAACCCCCTGGCCAGACTTATCATGAAGAAAAGAGAAAGGACCCAAATAAATAAAATCATGAATGAAAGAAAAGAGATCACAACCAACACCAAAGAAGACAAACAATTATAAGAACATATGAGCAAATGTATGCAACAAATTTGACAAACTGGAAGAAATGGATGCATTCCTAGAGACATATAAACTACCAAACCTGAATGAGGAAGAAATGGAAAACCTGAACAGACCCATAACTAGTAAAGAAATTGAAGCAGTCATCAAAAATCTCCCAACAAATAAGAGCCCAGGGTGAAATGGCTTCCCAGGGGAATTCTACCAAGCATTTAAAGAAGAATTGATACCTACCCTCCTGAAACTGTTCCAAAAAATAAAAATGAAAGGAAAACTTTCAAACTCATTTTATGAGGCCAGCATTACCTTGATCCCCAAACCAGACAAAGACCACACCATAAAGGAGAATTATAGACCAATATCCTTGATAAACATTGTTGCAAAAATTCTCACCAAAATACTAGTCAGTAAGATCCAACAGTATATTAAAAGGTTTATTCACCATGACCAAGTAGGATTTATTCCTGGGCTGCAAAGAAATCTGCGAATCAATCAATATGATATGATACATTAATAAAAGAAAGAAAAAGAACCATATGATACTCTCAACAGATGCTGAAAAAGCATTTGACAAAGTACACCATCCTTCTTGATCAAAACTCTTCACAGTGTAGCGACTGAGGGGACATAACCTCAATATCATAAAAGTCACCTATGAAATACCCACAACGAATTTCATTCTCAGTGAGGAAAAACAGAGCTTTTCCCCTAAGGTCAAGAACACAGCAGGGATGTCTACTATCACCACTACTATTCAACATAGTACTAGAAGTCCTATGGATGATAAGATACTTCATGTGGAAAACCCAGATGATTTCACTCCAAAACTGCTAGAACTCATACAGGAATTTAATAAAGGGTCAGGATATAAAATCAATGCACAGAAATCAGTTGTATTTCTATACACCAACAAGACAGAAGAAAGAGAAATTAAGGAGTCGATCCCATTTACAATTGCACCACAAACCATTAGATAACTAGGAGTGAACCTAACCAAAGAGCCAAAGAATCTGTACTCAGAAAAGTATAAAGTACTCATGAAAAAAATTGAGGAAGACACAAAGAAATGAAAAAATATTCCATGCTCATGGATTGGAAGAACAAATATTGCAAAAAATGTCTATGCTATGCAAAACAATCTACTCATGTAATGCAATCCCTATCAAAATACCATTTTTCCCCCAAAGAAATGGAAAAAGAGGGAGGAGTCAAGATGGCGGAGAAGTAGCAGGCTGAGACTACTTCCACTAGCAGGAGATCAGCTAGATAGCTTATCTAAAGATTGCAAACACCTACAAATCCATCGGCAGATTGAAGAGAAGAACAGCAATTCTAGAAACAGAAAAACAACCACTTTCTGAAAGGTATGACTGGTGGAGAAGTGAATCCAGAGCCATGGGAAGACAGACCCCGGGGGGAGGAGCTGGCTCCCTGCAAGTGGCGGAGCAACAAAGTCTGTTCCGCTGAGGGACATCGCTCCAGAGGCTAAACCGGGGTGAAGCCCACACGGGGGTCAGCGTGGCCTCAGGTCCCGCAGGGTCACAGAAGGATCGGGGGTGCCTGAGTGTTGCAGAGCTTACAGGTATTAGAACAGGGAAGCCAGCTACAGAGACAGAGCCAACAGTGAGCTCACAGCTCGGGGTTACCTTGAACCGGTCGCAGGCTCGGTGAGCTTGGAGTGCAGCCAGAGGTCAGGCAGATGGGAGTTACTGGGCGCTGTTCTCTGAGGGTGCACTGAGGAGTGGGGCCCCGGGCTCTTGGCTCCTCCAGAGTGGATACCAGGAGGCCGCCATTTGTATTCCCGTCCTCTGGAACTCTACAGAAAGTGATCAGGGAACAAAAGCTCCTGAAAGTAAACCTGAGCGGATTACACAGCCTGGCCTCTGGTAAAGGCGGTGCAATTCCGCCTGGGGCAAAGACACTTGAGAATCACTACAAAAGGCCCCTCCCTCAGAAGATCAACAAGAATCCAGCCAAGACCAAGTTCACCTACCGAAAAGTGCAGTTTCAATACCAAGGAGAACAGCAGAATTCCAGAGGAGGAGAAAGCAAAGCATGGAACTCATGGTTTTCTCCCCATGATTCTTAAGTCTTGCAGTTAATTTAATTTTTTTTCTTTTTCATTTTTTTCTCCTCTTCTGCTAATTTTTTTTTAACTTTTACCCTTTTCTTTTTTAACGTTTTTTAACTGGTTTATCTAATATATATATTTTTTTCTTTTTTATACTTTTATTTATTTGTTTGCTTTTTTAAATTCTTTTCTTTCTTTCTTTTCTTTCTTTCTGAACCTCTTTTTATCGGCTTCTCCCCTCTCACGATTTGGGATCTCTTCTGATTTGGTTAAAGCATATTTTCCTAGGGTTGATGCCACCCATTTAGTATTTTACTTGCTCCTTCATATACTCTTATCTGGAGAAAATGACAAGGTGGAAAAATTCACCACAAAAAAGAACAAGAGGCATACCGAAGGCTAGGGACATAATCAATACAGACATTGGCAATATGTCAGATCTAGAGTTCAGAATGACAATTCTCAAGGTTCTAGCTGGGCTCAAAAAAGGCATGAAATATTAGAGAAACCCTCTCGGGATATATAAAAGCCCTTTCTGGAGAAATAAGAGAACTAAAATCTAACCAAGTTGAAATCAAAAAAGCTATTAATGAAGTGCAATCAAAAATGCAGGCTCTCACTGCTAGGATAAATGAGGCAGAAGAAAGAATTAGCAATATAGAAGACCAAGTGACAGAAAATAAAGAAGCTGAGCAAAAAAGGGACTACAGAACCACGAGGGGAGAATTCGAGAGGTAAGTGACACCATAAACGAAACAACATTAGAATAATTGGGATTCCAGAAGAAGAAGAAAGAGAGAGAGGAGCAGAAGTTATACTGGAGAGAATTATTGGAGACAATTTTCCCAATATAGCAAAGGGAGCGAGCATCAAAATTCAGGAGGTGCAGAGAACACCCCTCAAAATCAATAAGAATAGGTGCACAGTCCGTCATCTAATAGTAAAATTTACAAGTCTTAGTGACAAAGAGAAAATCCTAAAAGCAGCCCAAGAAAAGAAGTCTGTAACATACAATGGTAAAAATATTAGATTGGCAGGAGACTTATCCACAGAGACCTGGCAGGCCAGAAAGAGCTGGCATGATTTATTCAGAGCACTAAACTAGAAGAACATGCAGCCAAGAATACTATATCCAGCTAGGCTATCATTGAAAATAGAAGGAGAGATTAAAAGCTGCCAGGACAAACAAAAACTGAAAGAATTTGCAAACACCAAACCAGCTCTACAGGAAATATTGAAAGGGGTCCTCTAAGCGAAGAGAGAGCCTACAAGTGGTAGATCAGAAAGGAACAGAAACAATATACAGTAACAGTCACCTTACAGGCAATACAATGGCACTAAACTCATATCTCTCAATAGTTACCCTGAATGTTAATGGGCTAAATGTCCCAATCAAAAGACACAGTGTATCAGAATGGATAAAAAAACAAAACCCATCAATATGTTGCCTCCAAGAAACTCATTTTAAGTCGAAGACACCTCCATATTTAAAGTGAGGGGGTGGGGGGCGCCTGGGTGGCTCAGTGGGTTAAGCCACTGCCTTCGGCTCAGGTCATGATCTCGGGGTCCTGGGATCGAGTCCCGCATCAGGATCTCTGCTCAGCACGGAGCCTGCTTCCTCCTCTCTCTCTCTGCCTGCCTCTCTGCCTACTTGTGATCTCTCTCTGTCGAGTAAATAAATAAAATCTTTTAAAAAAAAATAAAAAAAAATAAAGTGAGGGGGTGGAAAAGAATTTACCATACTAATAGACATGAGAAAAAAGCTGGGGTGGCAATCCTTATATCAGATCAATTAGATTTTGAGCTAAAGACTATAGTAAGAGATGAGGAAGGACACTACATCATACTCAAAGGGTCTTTCCAACAAGAAGATCTAACAATTTTAAATTTCTACGCCACCAAAGTGGGATCAGCCAACTATATAAACCAATTAATAACAAAATCAAAGAAACACATCAACAATAATACAATAATAGTAGGGGACTTTAACACTCCCCTCACGGAAATGGACAGATCATCCAAGCAAAAGATCAACAAGGAAATAAAGGCCTTAAATGACACACTGGACCAGATGGACATCACAGATATATTCAGAACATTTCATCCCAAAGCAACAGAATACACATTCTTCTCTAGTGCACATGGAATATTCTTCAGAATAGATCACATCCTCTGTCCTAAATCAGGTGTCAACCAGTATCAAAAGATTGGGATCATTCCCTGCATATTTTCAGACCACAATGCTCTGAAGCTAGAACTCAACCACAAGAGGAAGTTTGGAAAGAACCCAAATATATGGAGTATAAACAGCATCGTTCTAAAGAATCAGTGGGCCAACCAGGAAATTAAAGAAGAATTTAAAAAATTCATGGAAACAAATGATAATGAAAGCACAACGGTTCAAAATCTGTGGGACACAACAAAGGTGGTCCTGAGAGGAAAATATATAGCGGTACAAGACTTTCTCAAGAAACAAGAAAGGTCTCAGGTACACTACCTAACCCTACACCTAAAGGAGCTGGAGAAAGAACAAGAAGGAAACCCTAAACCCAGCAGAAGAAGAGAAATCATAAATATTAGAGCATAAATCAATTAAATAGAAACCAAAAAACTATAGAACAAATCAACGAAAATAGGAGCTGGTTCTTTGAAAGAATTAATAAAATTGATAAACCCCTGGTCAGACTTATCAAAAAGAAAAGAGAAAGAACCCAAATAAATAAAATCATGAATGAAAGAGGAGAGAGCACAACTAACAACTAAGAAATACAAACAATTATAAGAACATACTATGAACAACTCTATGCCAACAAATTTGACAATCTGGAAGTAATGGATGCATTCCTAGAAACATATAAACTACCACAACTGAACCAGGAAGAAATAGAAAGCCTGAACAGACCCATAATCAGGAAGGAGATTGAAACAGTCATTAAAAATCTCCAAACAAACAAAAGCCAAGGGCCAGACGACTTCCTAGGGGAATTCTACCAAATATTTAAAGAACTAATTCCTATTCTTCTGAAACTGTTCCAAAAAATAGAAATGGAAGGAAAACTTCCGAACTCATTTTATGAGGCCAACATCACCTTGATCCCAAAACCAGGCAAGGATCCCATCAAAAAAGAGAACTACAGACCAATATTCTTGATGAACACAGATGTGAAAATTCTCACCAAAATACTAGCCAGTAGGATTCAACAGGTACATTAAAAGGATTTATTCACCATGACCAAGTGGGATTTATTCCAGGGCTGCAAGGTTGGTTCAACATCCACAAATCAATCAATGTGATGCAACACATCAATAAAATAAAAAACAAGAACCATATGATTCTCTCAATAGATGCTGAAAAAGCATTTGACAAAGTACAGCATCCCTTCCTGATCAAAACTCTTCAAAGTGTAGGGATAGAGAGCACATACCTCAATATTATCCATTTATGAAAAACCATTTATGAAAAACCCACCACAAATATCATTCTCAATGGAGAAAAACTGAGAGCTTTTCCACTAAGGTCAGGAAAACGGCAGGGATGTCCATTATCACCACTCTTATTCAACACAGTGCTAGAAGTCCTAGCCTCAGCAATCAGACAACAAAGAGAAATTAAAGGCATCCAAATCGGCAAAGAAGAAGTCAAACTATCACTCTTCGTAAATGATATGATACTATATGTGGAAAACCCAAAAGACTCCACTCCAAAACTGCTAGAACTTGTATAGGAATTCAGTCAAGTGTCAGGATATAAAATCAATGCACAGAAATAAGTTGCATTTCTCTACACCAACAACAAAACAGAAGAAAGAGAAATTAAGGAGACAATCCCGAGTCAATCCCATTTACAATTGCACCCAAAACCATAAGATACCTAGGAATAAAGCTAACCAAAGAGGCACAGAATCTATACTCAGAAAACTATAAAGTACTCATGAAAGAAATTGAGGAAGACACAAAGAAATGGAAAAATGTTCCATGCATCTGGATTAGAACAAATATTGTGAAAATGTCTATGCTACCTAAAGCAATCTGCACATTTAATGCAATTCCTATCAAAGTGCCATCCATCTTTTTCAAAGAAATGGAACAAATAATCCTAAAATTTATATGGAACCAGAAAAGACCTAGAATAGCCAAAGGAGTATTGAAAAAGAAAGCCAAAGTTGGTGGCATCACAATTCCGGACTTCAAGCTCTATTACAAAGCTGTCATCATCAAGACAGCATGGTACTGGCACAGAAACAGACACATAGATCAATGGAACAGAATAGAGAGCCCAGAAATAGACCCTCAACTCTATGGTCAACTAATCTTCGACAAAGCAGGAAAGAATGTCCAATGGAAAAAAGACAACCTCTTCAATAGATGGTGTTGGGAAAATTGGACAGCCACATGCAGAAAAATGAAATTGGACCATTTCCTTACACAACACACGAAAATAGACTCAAAATGTATGGAGGAACTCAATGTGAGAAAGGAATCCATCAAAATCTTTGAGGAGAACACAGGCAACAACCTCTTCAACCTCAGCCGCAGCAACATCTTCCTAGGAACATCGCCAATGGCAAGGGAAACAAGGGCAAAAATGAACTATTGGGATTTTATCAAGATCAAAAGCTTTTGCACAGCAAAGGAAACAGTTAACAAAACCAAAAGACAACTGACATAATGGGAGAAGATATTTGTAAACGACATATCAGATAAAGGACTAGTGTCCAAAATCTATAAAGAACTTAGCAAACTCAACACCCAAAGAACAAATAATCCAATCAAGAAATGGGCAGAAGACATGAACAGACATTTCTGCAAAGAAGACATCCAGATGGCCAACAGACACATGAAAAAGTGCTCCATATCACTCGGCATCAGGGAAATACAAATCAAAACCACAGTGAGATATCACCTCACACCAGTCAGAATGGCTAAAATCAACAAGTCAGGAAATGACAGATGCTGGCGAGGATGCGGAGAAAGGGGAACCCTCCTACACTGTGGGTGGGAATGCAAGCTGGTGCAGCCACTCTGGAAAATAGCATGGAGGTTCCTCAAAATGTTGAAAATAGAACTGCCCTATGACCCAACAATTGCACTACTGGGTATTTACCCTAAGGATACATACGTAGTCATCCGAAGGGGCATGTGCACCCGAATGTTTATAGCAGCAATGTCCATAATAACCAAACTATGGAAAGAACCTAGATGTCCATCAACAGATGAATGGATAAAGAAGAAGTGGTATATATACACAATGGAATACTATTCAGCCATCAAAAGAAATGAAATCTTGCCATTTGTGACAACATGGATGGAACTAGAGCATATCATGTTTAGCGAAATAAGTCAAGTGAAGAAAGACAAATATCATATGCTCTCCCTGATATGAGGAAGTGGTGATGCAACATGGGGGCTTAAGTGGGTAGGAGAAGAAAAAATGAAACAAGATGGGATTGGAGGGTGACAAACCATAAGTGACTCTTAATCTCACAAAACAAACTAAGGGTTGTTGGGGGGAGGGGGGTTGGTAGAAGGGGGTGTGGGGTTGTGGACATTGGGGAGGGTATGTGCTTTGGTGAGTGCTGTGAAGTGTGTAAACCTGGCGATTCACAGACCTGTACCCCTGGGGATAAAAATATATGTTTATAAAAAATAAAAAATTTAAAAATTAGAAAATAAAAAAAGAAATGGAAAAAATAATACTAAAATTTATATGGAGCCAGAAAAAAAAAACCTGAATAGCCAGAGGAATGTCGAAAAAGAAAGCCAAAGTTGGCAGCATTACAATTCCAGAATTCAAGCTCTATTACAAAGCTGTCATCAAAACAAGTATGGTTCTGGCACAAAAATAGACCCATAGATCAATGGAACAGAGTAGAGAGCCCAGAAATTGACCCTCAACTCTATGGTCAAATAATCTTCGACCAAGCAGGAGAGAAAGTCCAGTGGAAAAAAGACAGTTTCTTAAAAAAATGGTGTTGGGAAAATTGGACAGCCACATGCAGAAGAATGGAAGTGGACGATTTCCTTACACAACACACAAAAATAGACTCAAAATGGATGGAAAGCCTCAAAGTGAGACAGGAATCCATCAAAATCCTTGAGGTGAACACAGTCAGTGACCTCTTTGACCTCAGCTGCAGCAACTGCTTTCTAGAAACATCGCCAAAGGCAAGGGAAGCAAGGGCAAAAATGAACTATTGGGATTTCATCAAGATTAAAAGCTTTTGCACAGCAAAGGCAACAGTCAACAAAACCAAAAAAGAACTACAATGGGAGAATATATTAGCAAATGACATATCAGATAAAGGGCTAGTATCCAAAATCTATAAAGAACTTAGCAACTCAACACCCAAAGAACAAACAATACAATCAAGAAATGGGCAGAGGACATGAACAGACATTTCTGCAAAGACATCCAGATGGCCAACAGACACATGAAAAAGTGCTCCACATCACTCTGCACCAGGGAAATACAAATCAAAACCATGGTGCGATACCACAACACACTGGTCAGAATGGCTAAAATTAACGTCAGGAAATGACAGATGCTGGCAAGGGTGTGGAGAAAGTGGAACCCTCCTACACTGTTGGTGGGAATGCAAGCTGGTGCAGCCATTCTGGAAAACAGTATGGAGGTTCCTCAAGAAGTTGAAGATAGAGCTACCTACGATGCAGCAATCACACTACTGGGTATTTACCTTAACGATACAAGTGTAGTGATCCAAAGAGGCACACATACCCAAATATTTACAGCAGTAATATCCACAATAGCTAAACTATGGAATGAACCTAGAGATCCATCAACAGATAATGGATAAAAAAGGAGTGGTGTATATATGTGTGTGTGTACACACACACACACACACACACACACAATGGAATACTATGTAGCCATCAACAGAAATGAAATCTTGCCATTTGCCACAACATGGTAGAACCAGAAGGTAGTACACTGAGCGAAATATGTCAATCAGAGAAATACAATTATCATATGTTCTCTCTTATATGAGGAATTCTAGAGGTAGAGTGGGTGGTCATGGGAAGTAGGGAAGGAAAAAATGAAAAAAGGATGGGATTGGGAGAGAGACAAACCATAAAAGACTCTTAATCTCAAAAAATAAACTGAGGATTGCTGGGAGGGCTAGGGATAGGCTGGCTGGGATATGGAGTTTGGGAAGTGTATCTGCTTGGTGAGTGCAGTGAAATGTATAAGCCTGATGATTGACAGACCTGTACCCTGTGGCAAATAATACAATATATGTTAATAAAAATAAATAAATTTTAAAAAACAGGACCACATCCAGGTAAAAAGCTTTAGCATAGCAAAGGAAACACCAAACAAAAGAAATGTCAATGTATTAATGGGAGAAGATATTTGCAAATAATATATCCAATAAGTGGGTACCACCCAAAAATATATAAAGATCTTATAAACCAATATCAAATAAGCAACCAATCTGATTTAATAAAAAGGGCAGATTTGAGTAGACATTTTCCCAAAGATATAAAGATGGCCATCAGACACATGAAAAGAAGCTCAACATCACTTATCATCAGGCTAATGCAAATCAAGACCACAGTGAGATATCACCTCATACCTGTCTGAATAGCTTTTATCAGAAAGACAAAAAATAACAAGGGTTAGGGAGTATGTGTAGATAAGGGAACACTTGTGCACTCTTTATGGGAATGTAAATCCGTGCTGTGACTATGGAAAATTGTATTGCAGTTTCTAGAAATTAAAAATAGAACTACTATACGATGTAGCAATTCCACTTCTAGGTATTTATGCAAAGAAAATGAAAACAGTAATTTGAAAAGACATATGCACCCCTATTTGCAGCATTATTTTTATAGTCATGACAGGGAAACAGCCTAAATGTCCATTGACAGATGTGTGGGTAAAGGAGACATGGTGTAAACGTACAATATAATATTACTCAACCATTAAAAAAAAAAAAATCTTTCCATTTGTGACAACATTTGTGGACCCAGAGTACATGACACTAAATAGAATAAATCCTAGAAAGACCAATACCATATGATTTCACTTAAATGTAGAATCTAAAAAACAAAACAAAACAAAAATAGACTCATAGATACAGAAAATAAAGTGAAGATTTTGCAAAAGGTTAGGGAAGTGGGAGGCTGGATAAAATACATGAAGGGGATTAAGAGGTACTCTATTTCAGTGATAAATAAGACAAAGGGATGCAATGTAATGTACAGAATACAGCATACAGTCAGTAATACATTTCAACATTTTTCATGGTGACAAATGGAAAGTGAATGTGACCGTTTTGTAATGTATATAAATATCTATTATGTAATAGATCTGAAACTAACATTGTATATTAATTTCTCTTCAGTTAAAAAAAAGGGGAGGAACAATAAAAATAAATAAATAAAAATAACAAAGAAACCCAAAGTATGGATTTTTGGATTTCATTTGAAATCTCCCAATTTTTAAATATGGTAAACTAATTTTTTAAAACTTATAAAGCATTGGTGGGGGAGGAGTCAAGATGGCAGAGGGGTAGCAGGCTAATACTACATCAGGTAGCAGGAGATCAGCTAGATAGCTTATCAAACCATTGCAAACACCTACAAATCCAATGGGAGATTAAAGAGAAGAACAGCAATTCTAGAAACAGAAAATCGACCACTTTCTGAAAGGTAGGACTGGCAGAGAAGTGAATCCAAAGTGACGGGAAGATAGACCACAGTGGGAGGGCCGGCTCCTGGCAAATGGTGGAGCAACAGAGCACAAAATCAGGACTTTTAAAAGTCTGCTCCACTGAGGGACATAGCTCCTGAGGCTAAACCAGGGTGAAGCCCATGTGGGGCCAGCGTGGCCCTAAGTCCTGCAGGGTCACAGAAGGATCGGGGGTGTCTGAGTGTCGCGGCACTCACAGGTATTAGAATGGGGAAGCTGGCTACAGAGCAGAGTCAAGGAATGAGCTTTCAGCTTGGGGTTACCTTGAACCAGTCACAGGCAGGGTGAGCTCAGAGCGCGGCCAGAAGCCAGAGAGATGGGAGTGATTGGGTTCTTTTCTCTGAAGGCACACTGAGGAGTGGGGCCCTGAGCTCTTGGATCCTCTGGGCTGGAGACTGGGAGGCTGCCATTTTCATTCACGTCCTCCAGAACTCTACAGAAAGCGTTCAGGGGACAAAAGCTCTCGAAAGCAAACCCGAGCAGATTACTGAGCCCGGCCCCTGGTAAGGGCGGTGCAATTCTGCCTGGGGCAAAGACACTTGAGAATCACTACAACAGCCACCCCCCCCCCTTACCCCGAAGATCAACAAGAAATCCAGCCAAGACAAAGTTCATCTACCAAGGAGAGCAGCAGAATTCCAGTGGGGGAGAAAGCAAAGCATGGAACTCATGGCTTTCTCCCCATGATTCTTTATTCTTGCGGTTAATTTAATTTCTTCTTAATTTTTGTTTCTTCTGCTAATTTATTTTAAGTTTTACCCTTTTCTTTTTTAACATTTTAAACTAATTTATCTAATAGATATATATTTTTTTCTTTTTTATATTTTTTCTTTATTTGTTTTCTTTTAAATTTTTTTTTTTCTGAACTTCTTTTTATCCCCTTTCTCCCTCCCACGATTCAGGGTCTCTTCTGATTTGGTTAAAGCATACTTTCCTGAGGTCTGCTACCCTTTCAGCATTTTATTTGCTCCTTTATATACTCTTATCTGGACAAAATGACAAGGCAGAAAAATTCACTACAAAAAAAAAAAAAGAACAAGAGGCAGTACCTAACGCTAGAGACCTAATCAATACAGACATTGGTAATATTCAGATATAGGTTCAGAATGACAATTCTCAAGGTTCTAGCTGGGCTCAAAGAAGGCATGAAAGATATTAGAGAAATCCTCTCTTGAGAGATAAAAGCCCTTTCTGAAGAAATAAAAGAACTAAAATCTAACCAAGTTGAAATCAAAAAAGCTATTAATGAGGTGCAATAAAAAATGGAGGCTATTACTGCTAGGATAAATGAGGCAGAAGAAAGAATTAGTGATATAGAAGACCAAATGACAGAGAATAAAGAAGCTGAGCAAAAGAGGGGCAAATAGCTACTGGACCACGAGGGGAGAATTTGAGATAAGTGACACCATAAGATGAAACAACATTAGAATAATTGGGATTCCAGGGGCGCCTGGGTGTCTAAGTGGTTTAAGCCTCTGCCTTCAGCTCCAGTCATGATCTCAGGGTCCTGGGATTGAGCCCCACATAGGGCTCTCTGCTCAGCAGGGAGCCTCCTTCTCCCTCTCTCTCTGCCTGCCTCTCAGAGTACTTGTGATCTCTCTCTGTCTATCAAATAAATAAATAAAAATCTTTAAAAAAAAAAAAAGAATAATTGGAATTCCAGAAGAAGAAGAAAGAGAGAGGGGAGCAGAAGGTATATTGGAGAGAATTATTGTAGAGAACTTCCCTAATATGGCAAAGAGAACAAGCATCAAAATCCAGGAGGTGCAGAGAACCCCCTAAAAATCCGCAAGAATAAGTCCACACCCCGTCACTTAACAGTAAAATTTACAAGTCTTAGTGACAAAGAGAAAATCCTGAAAGCAGCCCAAGAAAAGAAGTCCGTAATATACAATGGTAAAAATATTAGATTGGCAGCAGACTTATCCACAAAGACCTAGCAGGCCAGAAAGAACTGGCATGATACATTCAGAGCACTAAATGAGAAAAACATGCAGCCAAGAATACTATATCCAGCTAGACTATCATTGAAAATAGAAGGAGAGATTAAAAGCTTCCAAGACAAACAAAAACTGAAAGAATTTGCAAACACCAAACCAGCTCTACAGTAAATATTGAAAGGAGTCCTCTAAGAAAAGAGAGAGCCTAAAAGTAGTAGATCAGGAAGGAACAGAGACAAGATACAGTAACAGTCACCTTACAGGCAACACAATGGCACTAATTTCATATCTCTCAATAGTTACCCTGAATGTTAATGGGCTAAATGTCCCAATCAAAAGACACAGGGTATCAGAATGGATAAAAAAAC
Source organism: Neogale vison (assembly GCF_020171115.1). Lineage (NCBI taxonomy): Eukaryota > Metazoa > Chordata > Mammalia > Carnivora > Mustelidae > Neogale > Neogale vison. Next base: position 89,953,718 of record NC_058093.1, on the reverse strand, counting down.
AAAACCCATCAATATGTTGCCTCCAAGAAACTCATTTTAGACCAGAAGACACCTCCATATTTAAAGTGAGGGGGTGGAAAACAATTTACCATGCTAATGGACATCAGAATAAAGCAGGAGTGGCAATCCTTCTATCAGATCAATTGCATTTTAAGCCAAAGACTAATAAGAGATGAGGAAGGACACTACATCATACTCAAAGGGTCTGTCCAACAAGAAGACTTTACAATTTTAAATATCCATGCTTCTAACATGGGAGCAGCCAACTATATAAACCAATTAATAACAAAATCAAAAAAACACATCAACAATAATACAATAATAGTAGGGGACTTTAACACTCCCCTCACGGAAATGGACAGATCATCCAAGCAAAAGATCAACAAGGAAATAAAGGCCTTAAATGACACACTGGACCAGATGGACATCACAGATATATTCAGAACATTTCATCCCAAAGCAACAGAATACACATTCTTCTCTAGTGCACATGGAACATTCTTCAGAATAGATCACATCCTCGGTCCTAAATCAGGTGTCAACCAGTATCAAAAGTTTGGGATCATTCCCTGCATATTTTCAGACCACAGTGCTCTGAAGCTAGAACTCAACCACAAGAGGAAGTTTGGAAAGAACCCAAATACATGGAGACTAAACAGCATCCTTCTAAAGAATGAATGAGTCAACCAGGAAATTAAAGAAGAATTGAAAAAATTCATGGAAACAAATGATAATGAAAACACAATGGTTCAAAATCTGTGGGGCACAGCAAAAGCGGTCCTGAGAGGAAAACATATAGCAGTACAAGACTTTCTCAAGAAACAAGAAAGGTCTCAAATACACAACCTAACCCTACACCTAAAGGAGCTGGAGAAAGAACAACAAAGAAAGCCTAAACCCAGCAGAAGAAGAGAAATAATAAAGATCAGAGCAGAAATCAATGAAATAGAAACCAAAAAAACAACAGAACAAATCAATGAAAGATTATTTGAAAGAATTCAAAGGTTCTTTGAAAAAATTAGTAAGATTGATAATCCCCTAGCCAGATTTATCAAAAAGAAAAGAGAAAGAACCCAAATAAATAAAATCATGAATGAAAAAAGAGGAGAGATTACAACTAACACCAAAGAAATACAAACTATTATAAGAACATACTATGAGCAACTCTATGCCAACAAATTCGACAATCTGGAAGAAATGGATACATTTCTAGAGACATATAAACTACCACAACTGAAGCAGGAAGAAATGTAAAACCTGAACAGACCCATAACCAGTAAGGAGATTGAAACAGTCATCAAAAATCTCCAAACAAACAAAAGACCAGGGCCAGACAGCTTCCCAGGGGAATTCTACCAAATATTTAAAGAACTAATTCCTATTCTCCTGAAACTATTCCAAAAAATACAAATGGAAGTAAAACTTCCAAACTCATTTTATGAGGCCAGCATCACCTTGATCCCAAAACCAGACAAGGTTCCCATCAAAAAAGAGAACTACAGACCAATATTCTTGATGAACACAGATGCGAAAATTCTCACCAAAATACTAGCCAATAGGATTCAACAGTACATTAAAAGGATTATTCACCACGACCAAGTGGGATTTATTCCAGGACTGCAAGTTTGGTTCAACATCCACAAATCAATCAATGTGATGCAACACATTAATAAAAGAAAGAACAAGAACCATATGACACTCTTAATAGATGCTGAAAAAGCATTTGACAAAGTACAGCATCCCTTCCTGATAAAAACTCTTCAAAGTGTAGGGATAGAGGGCACATACCATCTATGAAAAATCCACCACAAATATCATTCTCAATGGAGAAAAACTGAGAGCTTTTGTGCTGAGGTCAGGAACACAGCAGGGATGCTCATTATCACCAGTGCTATTCAACATAGTACTAGAAGTCCTAGCCTCAGCAATCAGACAACAAAGAGAAATTAAAGGCATCCAAATCGGCAAAGAAGAAGTTAAACAATTACTCTTTGCAGATGATATGATACTATATGTGGAAAACTCAAAAGACTCCACTCCAAATCTGCTAGAACTTGTATAGGAATTCAGTTAAGTGTCAGGATATAAAATCAGTACACAGAAATCAGTTGCATTTCTTTAAACCAACAACAAGACAGAAGAAAGAGAAATTAAGGAGTCAATCCCCTTTACAATTGCACCCAAAACCATAAGATACCTAGGAATAAACCTAACCAAAGAGGCACAGAATCGATACTCAGAAAACCATAAAGTACTCATGAAAGAAACTGAGGAAGACACAAAGAAATGGAAAAATGTTCCATGCTCCTGTATTGGAAGAACAAATATTGTGAAAATGTATATGCTACCTAAAGCAATCTACACATTTAATGCAATCCCTTTCAAAGTCCCATCCATTTTTTTCAAAGAAGTGGAACAAATCCTAAAATTTATATGGAACCAGAAAAGACCTAGAATAGCCAAAGGAATATTGAAAAAGAAAGCCAAAGTTGGTGGTATCACAATTCCGGACTTCAAGCTCTATTACAAAGCTGTCATCATCAAGACAGCATGGTACTGGCACAAAAACAGACACATAGATCAATGGAACAGAATAGAGAGCCCAGAAATAGACCCTCAACTCTATGGTCAACTAATCTTCGACAAAGCAGGATAGAATGTCCAATGGAAAAAAAGACAGCCTCTTCAATAAATGGTGTTGGGAAAATTGGACAGCCACATGCAGAAAAATGAAATTGGACCATTTCCTTACACAACACACGAAAATAGACTCAAAATGTATGGAGGAACTCAATGTGAGAAAGGAATCCATCAAAATCCTTGAGAAGAATACAGGCAGCAACCTCTTTAACCTCAGCTGCAGCAACAGCTTCCTCGGAACATCACCAAAGGCAAGGGAAACAAGGGCAAAAATGAACTACTGGGATTTCATCAAGATCAAAAGCTTTTGCACAGCATAGGAAACAGTCAACAAAACCAAAGACAACTGACAGAATGGGAGGAGATATTAGCAAACGACATATCAGATAAAGGACTAGTGTCCAAAATCTATAAAGAACTTAGCAAACTCAACATCCATGGAACAAATAATCCAATCAAGAAATGAGCAGAAGACATGAACAGACATTTCTGCAAAGAAGACATCCAGATGAACAACAGACACATGAAAAAGTGCTCCATATCACTCGGCATCAGGGAAATACAAATCAAAACCACAGTGAGGGGCGCCTGGGTGGCACAGTGCGTTAAGCCGCTGCCTTCGGCTCAGGTCATGATCTCAGGGTCCTGGGATCGGGTCCCGCATCGGGCTCTCTGCTCAGCAGGGAGCCTGCTTCCCTCTATCTCTCTCTCTCTGCCTGCCTCTCTGTCTACTTGTGATCTCTCTCTGTCAAATAAATAAATAAAATCTTTAAAAAAAATAAAAAAATAAAAAACCACAGTGAGATATCACCTCACACCAGTCAGAATGGCTAAAATTAACAAGTCAGGAAATGACAGATCCTGGCAAGGATGTGGAGAAACGGGAACCCTCCTATACTGTTGGTAGGAATGCAAGCTGGTGCAACCACTCTGGAAAACAGCATGGAGGTTCCTCAAAAAGTTGAAAATAGAACTACCCTACGACCCAGCAATCGCACTACTGGGTATTTACCCTAAAGATACAAACATAGTGATCCGAAGGGGCACGTGCTCCCGAATCTTTATAGCAGCAATGTCTACAATAGCCAAACTATGGAAAGAAGCTAGATCTCTGTCAACAGAGGAATGGATAAAGAATATGTGGTATATATATACAATGTAATACTATGCAGCCATCAAAAGAAATGAAATCTTGCCATTTGCGACGATGTGAATAGAACTAGATGGTATCATGCTTAATGAAATAAGTCAAAGAAAGACAACTATCATATGAGCTCCCTGATATGAGGAAGTGGAGATGCAACGTGGGGGGTTGGGGGTAGGAGAAGAATAAATGAAACAAGATGGGATCGGGAGGCAGAAAAACCATAAGTGACTCTTAATCTCACAAAACAAACTGAGGGTTGCTGCGGGGAGGCGGGTCGGGGAAGGGGGGTGGGGTTATGGACATTGGGGAGGATATGTGCTATGGTGAGTGCTGTGAAGTGTGTAAACCTGACGATTCATAGACCTGTACCCCTGGGGAGAAAAATGCATTTTATGTTTATAAAAAATAAATAAAGATGGAAAATTATAAACCATTGTGTGTATCAAACAAAACTTTTGTGTAGCCAAAGTGGATCAAATCACTAGTGTGATTCCACTAAAGCAAAGCAAACAGTATATATAATTTATTTCAGTCTAACACTCTACTTAAAGTATGTTCTTGAGAAAGTCACTAACATCTATCAAAGTCATTGTTTTTATATTCAATGAACATAATATCCAATTTACAAAGTGGTGAGGAGATTAAATCAGAAAACAAATATTAAGAATTCAACACAATGACATGAAATAAGTATTTTGTTAATATTAGTTGCCTTCCAGAGGCAGAAGGACTAAAACATTGCCCTTTAGTTTATGTCTTTGTGCATTCCTGTAATATTTATTACTAGGGAATGGCATGTTACTAAATAAAATCTTAAATAATTAATGATAAGATGGACATATAATGGGTTTGATAACTTTAAAATATGCCCACGAATGTTTTGATACTGTTTCTTTCTGGAGGTGAAGCTTACTTTTCTTCCCTTTGAGTTCAGGATATTCTTTGTTACTTCTTTGTACTGAATAGAATGTGATAGAAATGACACAGTGTGATTTCCAAGGATTAGCCATAAGAGGCATTATAATTTTCCTTTAGTTCTTCCTCTTTGGGTCACTCTGATAAAAGCCAAATGCCATACTATGAGGATACTCAAGCAACGCTGTGCAGAGGCCCATTTTGCAAGGAACAGATACCTACTGCCAACAGTCACAAAAATGAGCTTGGAAATAAATCTTACAGCTCAGTTAAATCATTGGATGCCTGTTAGCAGTCCTGGCTAACATCTTGATTACAACCTCAAGAAACTTTGTGTCAATCACCTAGCTAAGCATCTCCTGAATTTCTGACACACAGAAAGTATAAGGTAATAGGTACTCTTTTTAAGCCACTAAGTTAATAATAATTTGTTATGCAGCAGTAGATAACTACTATACTAGTCAAATGCCTGTAGTTTTTAAAGAGATTTTATTGGATTCCTATCACCTGGATATCACTTATAGAAGCATATCTGATCTAAACTGTCTCTACAGATGACTGGTTTGCTTCCTTTAAATTACCTGTAGTGCAAATAAATATTAAAACACAGAGGATACTCTATAAATGCTCATAAATGAAACCTGGGAGATTTAAAGATAACTTTTCTTGTTTCTCTTGAAAAATTTTGCCTTACTTTTTCAAAGTATAGTTCTGTGCTGAAACAAATATATTTGAGCCTGATCAAGGTGTGGGCCTCTTACAAGGTCCCTTCTCAAGAAGGGCAGTGTCAGATAGTATTAATAACTTATGGAGTGACTGGTCAGAGAGTATATCTGTAGAAGTATGGCATTTTAACTAAGTTCAAAATAAGATGGTTGACCATGTGGAGATTGGAGGGCACAGCCTACCAAGCAGGACTGAACTTGGCATATTCTCAAAATGAGGAACCGGAATGTGAGGAGCTGTATCATGGCTAAAATATAAATGAATAAGAATAGATGAGGTACTAGAGACTGGCAGGTATACACAAACAACAGTAGATGGGCAGATTTCATAAACATTATATTAAAAATCCAGGGAAGATTTTTATTTTAAATGCAATTTTTATTTTTATCATACTGTAAATGTACATGATTTAAAAAGTGAAACACCCCATCAAGGCTGAGAGTAAAATGTAGCAGTCCCTCCCTCACCTCTACTCTTCTTGTTTTAGCTATCTCAACCATATTCACAACCATATGTTTCTACTGTAATTTTAGCATCTTTAAAGTTCTTTATATAATCTATGACTTTTTGTTACACATAAGGATTTAATTCTTTATACCCTTCCACACATACATAGAGTTATGCATTCATGCTTTCTCTCTTCATTCTCCCACAATCTTAATTTTTAGTGATATTAATATTCAGTGTTCATACAATTATGACTATATACATTTCTGTTGAAAAGCAAAGAAAAGTTTCATAGTTTCATACTTCCTTCCTTGAAAAACTTTTGTTTTTTTAGAGTTCCATTTTTTTCTTGTTGTTTTTTCCTTTGGTACAATTTATTATTGCGTAGTTCTACAAAAGAACTCCAAAACTCCTCCCTAAATGGAAAAAAGAAAAAAGCCAAAACAAAACAAAAACAGAAAACCAAAAATACGTTCATCTATTAATATTTCTTTCTTTCGACATCCTCCCTGTTGCCTGACATCCCTTTGTTCCAATCTGTACTAATTCGCTCCATAGCAATTATCCTGGGTCTTCCTTTTTTTTTTTTTTATCAATCTAGACATTTATTATTTAACTGCCTCAGAAATCAAACATCTCATTTTCTGCTAATGTAAGGGATAAGATGCTGCCTCTTGGTGGAGACTACGGGAGGGGATTTAGTAGTTGAGCTGTTCTCAAAACAGGTTCTAAGCTAATCCACTTATTAGTCATCCTATCCTATAACCCCACATTTATTTTTGAGGCTCTTTGGGGTTCTTCATCTTGGCATCCCATCTGCACTCAGCGAAGCAGAGAAACACTAAACAATTCATTCATCATTTAATCATCTGTTCCTTATTGTTCAAAATTATCTCACATGTTTTTGTCTCTTCTTTCATTCTTTTTGGATTAATAAAATCCAAGACATTTCTTTATAGTATTTACAGGGGCTTCCAAATAAGAACAGATATAATATAAACACTTTTGCTCAATCTGCAGTTTTTAATGGAAAATCCCTGGGGACAGTTTCAAGCAGAAAAGTTAGATGTTTGTTTAGCTTTTTAAAAAGATCATTCTAGTTGTTGTATGGATAAAAGGGATAAGTCTTGAAGCAGGTGACCAGTTAGGAAGATTTTGTAAATTCCAGGAAAGAGATGGTGGCTTTGAAGGGTGTCAGAGCCAAGGAGAGCCTATGAAAACATACTACACATATTCCCCTTGTCAAAATTAAACATACACTTATGTTTAGAGGAATACATGTAAGCTATAGTCTAGCTTAGGTGAAGATGCCAAGAATGATAGAAAATTTGAAGACATTACAGAAGATCAGAAACATTCCAGACTCAGATTGCTTCTAGCCACATGTCTATTCTTTTCTTATATTATGAATATTTTAACTTGGCATATTTATTACCACAAAAAGATTGTCCCTCAAGCTGTGATGTTGCCTTCATTAAAGAGAGTCATATTATTTGTAATGTAAATACAGAGAGGAGAAGGTAAAAATAAATATTTTAAAATGGTAAAATTATAAACTGTTTTCCTCAATTCATGTGTCTTTTGGTTTAAGAGGTAAATTAACATTTAAGTTTTATATATCTCTTTGCCAGAACATTTGAAAATGCTCACTGAATGATGAGATGTAATTCCATTTATTTTTATATGTCACCATAATCTTTCTCAAGAAACATGTACTCACTTTATCCCTACATGACATTAAGTAAACTGAATTGAGTAAACAAAGTCTCTGTCTGCTTGGTATAATAATTAAAATGGTATTACAGAAGTTTAATTTGGGTGTACTGTGGGCAGGCATATCCTTAATCAGGAATAGACTCTTACATATTACAGAACATTCTCCTTTCCCTTTAACTAATGAAAGACTGCCTCTTCCCAGGCACCACACCTGTTTCTTAAACACATGAAATGTAGTCAAAATGATCATCAAGGCCAATTCTTTATACAAATAGTCACAAAGTTCTACATACAATCTGTGTATGTGTCATGAGAAAAGAAAAGCAAAGTGCTTCTGACACAGGATGGTGGTAAATACTAGGTATTTCAGTTAGTCTTCAGTGTTCTTATGTTTTCTCTTCTGAGGAAGGAACAAAGATGACTGGCCTTTCACTGTTCTGCTAGTTCTCAATTCCATCTTCTAACCTGCACTACAAACCAATCTTATTTCTTTCCTATGGTGGATGCACTTGGAAAACATGCAAGCGTTGTTCTCTCTCTACAGCAAAAATGAAGCAAAATGAAACACACAACAAAAAACAAAACCACTTTGTACAAGTGTTTTTCCCACTAGGCAAAACTTTGCATTCTTACTTGGCTCATATCTCAAATGGCTCATCCCTTCTTTCAGTTATATTAGTTCTCAATCTACCCCAGACCAAATCTATCACAAAACTTAAGAGCTTTACCTGGAACAATACACTTCTTTCCATCTCTAATACTACTCTACCTGGTCAAGACACAGTTTTCTTTCCTTTGGACGGCTGCTATAGCTTCTTTACTGATCTTTCAACTAAAGGATCATTTTAAACCCAGATTATATCAGGACACCAAAAAAGAAAACAGTGTTCTCTTTATAATCTGAGTTCTGTGTTACACTTGATTGTCAGTGGGGGGGGGGGAGTCTTAACAAACTGAAAAGACTCGTGGAATTTACTCTCGTGTTAATGCCTTCAAAATGATATCACTGATATTTTTATAAATATCTAAGTTTGCTAAAATTTAGCTCATTCTTAGACAAAACTTTATGGAATGTATCCTCTTTGTAACATTTTACCATGAATACCACCCAGAAGATGACTCCAATGGACATTTGTATTGTTTCTTCCTCAGGGTTCTAATCAACAACAGGTCTTAGTCTAATTTTAAGTCTATATTTTTACTTTCCAAAATATCACTCTTCTCCTTAGACTCTCCAATGACTTCTTAACACATTTAGCATAAACTCCAAGAGTCCTTAACATGGCTTATGTCTTTTTTTCTTTTTTTAAGATTATTTATTTATTTATTTGACAGACAGAGATCACAAGTAGGCAGAGAGGCAGGGAGAGAGAGAGGAAGGGAAGCAGGCTCCTGGCAGAGCAGAGAGCCCAACACGGGGCTCGATCCCAGGACCCTGAGATCATGACCTGAGCCTAAGGCAAAGGCTTTAACCCACTGAGCCCCCCAGGTGCCCCTGGCTTATGTCTTTAAACTTTCTTCCACCTCATATCTGCTTTGCTCACACTAGTCCACTCACACTGGCCCAAAAAGCTTCTACCTTAGGACATCTGTACTTGATCTTCAAGAGAAGAGTATCTGAACGTGCATGGTTTGTGCCCCCGCTGCATTTAGATATCCGCTCAAATGTCAGTTTCTCAGAAACGCCTCTCTTCATTAGTGGATATTAAAAACAACACCTCATTCCCCCTCTACACACAGTGACTATCCCTGCCAGTCAATACCATTAAGAAGCAGAGCCTGAAGATGTGACTGAGTTGCTGCATTATTATGACAAACCCTGAATGGATGAAGAAAGTGTTTTCTCGAGATGGAAGCTAGTCCTGGTGAAGATGCTTCAAAGACTGGTGAAATGGAAAAATGGAAAAGACTGGTGAAATGGAAACAAAGTATCTAGAATATTACATAGACTTAGGTGACAAGGCATTAGAACGGTTTGAGAGGATTGACTCCAATTTTCAAAGAAGTTCTATTGTGCATAAAATGCTATCAAATAGCATTGCATGCTACAAAGTTGTTGGCAGAAGGAAAAACCCACTGTCGTGCCAGACTTCATCACTATATTATTTCAAGAAACGGCCACACCTACCTCAGCCTTCAGCAACTGCCACCCTGATCCGCCATCAACCAACACTGAAAGACCCTCTGTCAGCAAATTTATGGCTCACTGAAAGCTCAGGTGTTGGTTAGCATTATTTGGCAATAAGGTATATATATAAAAGATAGACTTATTTACTTTGAGAGAGAGAGTGCAAGAACACAAGCAAGAGGGGCCGAGGGAGCCAGAGAGAGAATTTCAAGCAGATTCCACACTGAGAACAGAGGCAAAAACAAAGTCAGTCTCATGACCCTGAGATCATGATTGAGCTAAAACCAAGTTGGAGGCTTAGCTGACTGTACCACCCAATCAGTTTATTTTATTCTAAGCAAGTATATTATAAGTATATTTTATTTTATCTTGTTTTTTATTTTTTATATAAATTACATAAATGATATTTATTATTATGAAGTTGCATTAGCAGCAGTGGCAGGCATTTTCTCTTTCCTTCTAGCTCTATTTTTATTTATATATTTATTTATTTAATTTTAAGCATAACAGTATTCCTTGTTTTTGCACCACACCCAGTGCTCCATGCAATCCGTGCCCTCTATAATACCCACCACCTGGTAATCCGACCTCCCACCCCACCCCTCGCCACTTCAAACCCCTCAGATTGTTTTTCAGAGTTCATAGTCTCTCATGATTCACCTCTCCTCCCAATTTATCCCAAACCCCTTCTCTCTAACTGCCCATGTCCTCCATGCTTTTTGTTATCCTCCACAAATAAGTGAAACCATATGATAATTGACTCTCTCTGCTTGACTTATTTCACTCAGCATAATCTCTTCCAGTCCCATCTATGTTGCTACAAAAGTTGGGTATTCATCCTTTCTGATGGAGGCATAATATTCCATAGTGTATGTGGATCACATCTTCCTTATCCATTCGTCCGTTGAAGGGCATCTTGGTTCTTTCCACAGTTTGGCGCCCGTGGCCATTGCTGCTATAAACTTTGGGATACAGATGGCCCTTCTTTTCACGACATCTGTATCCTTGGGGTAAAAACCCAGTAGTGCAATTGCAGGGTCATAGGGAAGCTCTATTTTTAATTTCTTGAGGAATTTCCACACTGTTCTCCAAAGAAGCTGCACCAACTTGCATTCCCACCAACAGTGTAAGAGGGTTCATTCCCCTTTATATTTTGAGCAAGTTATATACATTGTTTTTTAAGGCATAATGCTATTGTGCACTTAACAAACTATAATATAGTGTAAAATTTTCCTTTATATTCACTGGGAATTAAACAAAAAAAACTCAACTGTTTTTATTGTGCTATTCACTTTATTATGGTGGTCTAGAACTGAACTGGCTCTGTCCAGGATCAGCCAATATAATTCAAGGGGAAAAAGTTGGAAAATTGAGCTTGTGTTTATCAAAATAATTACCTTGATTCTCCTTATAATTTTGTGTGAATCTCATCTCATGGAAATAGGATGGCCAACATTAATTCAGAGTCCCAAAATAAAAGCTCAGGCTTAACACAGAATGGGATGGAACACTGAGATGATTATTTGCATAATTCACACATTAGAAGCATTTTGCCACAATTATCTATAGTTTAGGAACAAACATCTTTGCAGAAAATATCTAAGTACCTGATGTAATTCTCAATGGCCTTTTGTGTGAGTAATCACAATCATAATGCACCTGTCCAAGTTCAGAACGTTTGTGGAGATACCCATGATAATTGTAATTTAGTCAGTTATATTCTTATTACAAATCAAATCCTCAAAGAGTATAGAGAGTAAAACTTGCATCTGATACAGAGAAAAGTTTAAAAGAAAGACTTATTTCATTTTTAAATGTCTTTTTAAAAATTTAACTGAGTGTTGTTCCTGTTCAGAACTTCAGAAACAACTAAGTATCTCTCTTTATGATAACAAAAGCAAACAATAGAAAGATTATTTTTAAAACCTGCATGTTTATGTCAGTAGAATGAAATGATGCCTTCTTTCCTCCTACCAGACATAACCCTTTGTTGCTTAGTTTTGATGGTCATGAAGGAAGATGAAAACACAATTTTATCAAGTAAATATTATCATTAAAAGGATAATGATTTACAGAATATCTTAAGCCCACATTTAATCATTAGAGTTGCAATTTTAGGAACCCTGTTTGAGTTGTTAACCAAAGGCTTAGCAGTCTTTGGAGAATTATTTCATGTTTACCAGACTCCCAGGAGACCAAGACATCAACCAGAATGTCAATTTGTCAATTTATAACTACTGATGGGATGTTCCAGTGACACAATTACTAACGGGCACCCTCCTAACAAATTCCTCCCAAGAGGAATTTATGGTATGTGAGAAACCAAACCTAAAAGTTATTTGTTAAGCACAAAATCAAAGCAAAGGGAATTCTTTATAATGGAGTTGAGGCCTTCTAAGTTTTAGGAGGTGCTTAGAAAATTACCAGGACTACACTATTGAAAGCTACCTTTTTGAAAACTAGAATAGCTATGAATATGCCTCCAACACAGTATATACATACTTATTTAATCTAGACCTGTCTTTCACAAACATTTAAAAAAAATCCTTCACCATCTGTATCACCATCTCCTTGTTTGACATTGCTATTTTTTTTTTAAGATTTTATTTATTTATTTGAGAGAGAGAGACAGTGAGAGAGAGCACGAGCGAGGAGAAGGTCAGAGAGCGAAGCAGACTCCCCATGGAGCTGGGAGCCTGATGCGGGACTCGATCCCGGGACTCCAGGATCACGCCCTGAGCCGAAGGCAGTCGTCCAACCAACTGAGCCACCCAGGCGTCCCTTGACATTGCTATTTTTTAATTTAAATTCAACTTAATTAACATAGAGAATATTACTGGTTTCAGAGGTAATTGAGTGACTCATCAGTTTCATATAATACCCAGTGCTCATTGCATCGAGTGCCCTCCTTAATACCCATCACCCAGCTATCCATCTCCCCACCCACCTCCCTCAGTTTGTTTCCCAGTTAAGAATCTCTAATAGTTTGTCTCCTTTCTGTTTTTGTCTTATTTTTCTTTCCCTACCCCTGTGTTCATGTTTTGTGTCTTAAATGCCACGTATGAGTGAAATCAGATGGTATTTGTTTTTCTTTGACTGACATTGCTCTTCTATCCTCAAAAGTTTTTGTCACCATATTCTAACCTAACTCTGGAAAAAAGTTTTAAAATTTAAAAGTTACCAGACACTGTCTGTATTTTAAAATTAGTATTAACATATACTCCTTGTTACCATCCTCAAACACAAATGATCTTTTAGGCTAGGGCTTTTCCTGGAATGAATTTCACATATGTGCAAATCTTTATTGCATATCTGATTCCTATCAGCTCCAATTCTGAAACAGACTCTGGTGTGTTATCATAATCTCAGCGTATGTGGTATCTGGGCCCTATATCCTTTGAGTGCAGACTAAAATGAATTGGGCCATTAGGAAGAAATAGCTAGAAAACTGTGATTAGAGTCAGTCTCTACAGCTTCTTGCACACAAGCTTGTATAGCTCTTTAGCCACAAAGACAGTAAATATATAAATAAAAATGATGAGAGAATCCAATCTGAGTGATTCTCCTTAAGACATTTAAAACAATATTTCTCAAAGTGGAAAACATAAAACCCTAGATATTTGGGATATTGATACATATTAGGCCTATACACCACACACTCATATCACCTCCTTAGAAACAAGTACCCAAAGAAACACACTCACAGTCATACCCACAAAAATATCAATCAAGTGTTCAGTACTTAAGTAAAAGAAATCCTGGGCTACACAAAGTAACACAGGTATTTTATTGAAGAATTCTGAATAATCTTTAACATGCTACATACATATAAATCTCCAATAGGTTCCATAGCATGCAAAATTTCCTAAACCCATTTGACCACAAAATCATTTTTCCAAAAATGTCTTACAGAGCACAGAACATGTGTCCCAAGGAGCATGTTTTAGGAACTTGTATTATAAAGAGACTGAAGTGTACCTAATGTGAGTGATTAGGTGGGAGAAAAATAAGAAAGGAATAAAAAGGGAGAAGAAATAAATATTCACACACACACACACACACACACACTGAAATATCTCAAATTACAAGAAAAACAAACATCAAGTAATGGAAGGCAAAAGTATGTTTAAATCCAGGCGGGATCTCAGCAGTTATGTGAATAAGTTCTTTCATTTTAAAATGATTTGCATAAGGTCAGACAGCCAGTTAATAACAGAGCTAGGACCATATCAACTCACCATTCGTTTTACCCCATATATTGTGGTGATAGAAATATAAACCAGTACTAAAATAAATGTACAAGTCACAAGATGTTAGAGCTTGAGAAAAATAAAATTTAAAATTAAAAACCCAGAATCTTAATCAAAAACTGAAGTGCTACATGGTAGTTTTATTACATTGCCTAACTATGCTCCTACTTCTCACTGTCTTTAGAGATGATGCTAAGTGCTTATTGTAAATGTGTCTACAACATTAAAAATGTGTAATGGTCAAGGAATACTAGGAGAAAAAAATGCCCATTTTACTTAACATAAATTCTTTTAAAGAAATGCAAAATAAAAGGAAAAGATTAAAGTAAACAATTATATTAGTATATTTATAGAGAAAAATTATCAAATAAATACTATTTCAGAAATTATTTTACTAGGGCTATTTGTTATAAAAATAATAGCTTCTTTTTTTTCTTCTCTTTTCTTTCCTTCCCTCTTTTCCTTCTTTCTTCTATCACAATAGAGTTTATTAAGACAGAAACAGGTTTCAGTAATTACATGTCATGGATTTCATATTTAGGATCAAAACTTATATAATCATCATGAAAAGAGCATTTTAACTTCCAAGTTTCAAATTGGTAGATTAAAAAAAAGAACTAAAATATTTTGTTCTACTTGGTATATGGCATCATGATGGGATCATTTGATTATTAAAATCTATAATGAAACAAACAGACATGAAAATCTAGACAAAAGCATACTATGAGAATAATGATTTAAAATTCTACATAACCTCAATTTGTGGGGGAATACATTTCTATTATGCAAGGTATAGTTCACCAAATTCATAGGGAAAAAAAATAACAATTGAAGTATAGCACAGGTCTAATATCTGCTTTGGTGAGTTTCAAGCATGTTGCCAAATGGCAATAAATAGTAATTTAGTTCTTTTTTTTTTTTAAGATTTTATTTATTTATTGGACAGACAGATCACAAGTAGGCAGAGAGGCAGAGAGAGAGGAGGGAAGCAGGCTCCCTGCTGAGAGCCCCATGCTGGGCTGGATGCTAGGCTGGATGCTGGGCTCCATGCTGGGCTCCATCCCAGGACCCTGGGATCATTACCTGAGCTGGATGCAGAGACTTTAACCCACTGAGCCACCAAGGTGCCCCAGTAATTTAGTTCTTTGCAGCCTGACAACTGAATTAACAGTAAAGACAAATTTACAGAGGAACAGAGTGCTGAGAGTGCTTTTTTGTTTTTGTTTTGTTCTTCTTTTCTTTTTTTTCTTTTTTATTTTTTTTAAAGATTTTTTTTTAAATTTATTTGACAGACAGAAATCACAAGTAGGTAGAGAAGCAGGCAGAGAGAGAGAGAGAGAGAGAGGAGGAAGCAGGTTTTTTGCTGAGCAGAGAGCCTGACGTGGGGCTCAATCCCAGGACCCTGGGATCATGACCTGAGCCGAAGGCAGAGGCTTAACCCACTGAGCCACCCAGATGCCCCTGTTCTTCTTTTCTTTTTACTAGGCATTCAGGACAGTCTTTTATGATTACATACTGATTGTTAATCAGAATGGCTTACTTATTTCAAAGTATAAATCCATCCAAGTTTAATGTAAAAATTAAGGTTTTAATTTAATATCAGTGCCTACAACATTAAGCATATGGTAAAGAAAGGAAATACTGAAAGTTCTCTGGAAATGTGTCCTCAGATCATCTTTACTAATTTTGAGTGTCTCTTTCCATCTTACCTTTTTAATTTTTTTAATTTTTTTAGAACTCAATGGGTGGCCTGATCACTTTGCTAAAATTCCAGATCCCTGCAGGAATATGTCATATTAACTAGCTACACACACGCGCACATACACACACACACACACACACACACAGCAGTTATATATATTATTTGTGGGAGATTTGGCATCTTCTCTGAAAGTACCAGTATCTGCCTTTCTAATGTAGAAGAAAGAACATAACATTTAGCTTTTCCATCTCTGTCTTTGTTTTAGCCACTCAGGATTGTCTATTATATCTGAAATCTGTAGCTAAAATTTTTTTCTATGACAAAACAGGAAGGGCATATAGGAATTTACTGTGTATCCAGTGAGATGAGATAGTAAATATAGATTTAAATATTACACAACTTTTAAAATAAACAATTATGCAAAATTTAAATGCAACTCAGTTTGACATATAATGACTGCTTTTTTCCTCACAGTAAATTTTTGAAAAAAAAATTATTTTTTTTTTCAAAAAAGAATGCTTTCCTCAGGCAAATTCAGAGAAAAGCATCTATTCAAGAGTGGATCATGACAGGTATTCAGGCATACTCCCATCAGTTCATTATTTCTGCTTATATTGTACAGCAGGGATTTTTATGTAATTATACATGCAAGGAATATTCCAACTTCATTATCAACTCAAACATTGTCACAGTGAATGAAAAGCCCACCATATACAATGGCAGCTATTCTCTGACATGTTGATAAAATGCTTGGTTTACAAGCAATGATAGAGGAGCCCAGCCTTGCTCACACCTCTTCTCTACTCCCATCATTAAATTACTTTTACACATTTAATTACTCTTTTCTACAGTGACTGAAATTGTATAGCTTAAATATGACTTTATCTTACTTTGTCAAAAAATATTTATTCCAATTAGAAGATTTCCATTGCATTTGTTATTTACTGTTCAAAATGAATGTTCTATTCAGCATTTCAATGAATTGCTTAACAAAAATCTCTTCGGTTTTCTAGATTTGCCAAGAATTGTCATATAACTCAAATGCAATCTAAGTTACAAACTATATTCTGTAGATGTTCTAATAAGCAATTGTTTGACCAATTTAGTAAATCCCTAGATTTACTAAAAAAAAAAATAGTTAAAAAAATAGTTTTAAAAATACATATTATAGAAGAAATTGCTATTACTAATAAAGCATATTAAATGTAGAAAAGTTGTTTAAGTGAAGCTGGAAGATAATTTAACATGGCGACTTAGTGAATATCCTAGCTATCTGACTGTCAATATTCCATTTGTGAGGGACAAATGCATTTGGATTAGATGGGGTCTTTTTTTTTTAACAGTTTCCAACAGCTGGCTCAGCCAATGGATGAAATATTCAAATCACACAGCAGCACTCCTTGTGCAGGTAGCCCTTGTGATTTATAATTTATTAGGAATTATCATTTTCCATAGACCCATTGAAAATGCCCAGTGTCTACTGCTTTCACTAGGCATTGTGGTCCAGTGTCACAATAAATGGATTTAGCAATTTTTATTTATGTTAAGAGGATTTTCAAAGCATTGGATCTGATTTGTTAAACATTTATTTATGTTCACTTAACTACATACAATCATACTTTTATATTCCATTTTTATAATTTTTGCCACTGATTCATTTAATATAATTATACTTATTACATATTACATGGTATTATTTCTTATGTTTAATAAAGATTAATAGTAATTCCTTTAATTGCATGTCAAAAATATTAATAAAATATGATTATTGAATCCATATCATTAACCATTCTACATCTGAGAACTATATTTATTCTTTGACCGCACTTTTTTTCCTTCTTAACTTGACTGCACATTTTTCTTTATTTTCTACCAACTTTTACGTTCACAGTGTTTTTCAAGAATATTTTTTTCCTGTAAATCATAAAATAAGTGGACATATCTTGAATTTCTCATGCATACAATTTTCTCCAGGCAAGCACAAATAAAATTTATACTCTTATGTTGGAGGGGTAGAGGTCAGAGGAGAGAGAGAGAGAGAGCAAGCACCAGCACAAAAGGAGAAACTAATGTGTGGGTCTGTGTAACAATGTAATTTGATTTCAATTTATGGTAATATGTAGGAAGTACAGTTGCTAGTTTGTGAATTTCTGGCATGAGAAATCAAAGTAAATCAAAATCATAGATCACTCTTTTTAAAGATGAATAAAAACTCTGATTTGCTAAGAAAAAAGTCAACACAGGTAGTTGTTACCAATTAGCATAAATCTGATAGTTTTAAAGCATTTTAACAAGCACTACAGCTGATGAGCTTATAATTATCAATTCTGTTTCTTGCTTTTTAAAAATCCCACCTTCACTACCACATCGTGAACTATCACTCAGTGGCAAATTACAATTCTCATTTAAGTGACACTGTAATAAGCATTAAGGAAAGAATTAAAATTAACTCTGTAACTTACTACTTACGTGAACGTGAAAGTGTTATGTGTGTGCATATTCAAAACAGGCAGTGAATACATTTATTTAAGCATATTCATATTTGCATATATAGGTTTCTGATAGCCAAATAGTATTTTAGAAAAATCTAAGAATCCTGTTTATTGATAAATGAAATCCTTAAAGGGTGAATTGAATTGAATATGAATTGAAATACTCACTGTGAAAGGACTGAAGAATATTGATTGTCCACTCATCTGTTAATCTTCCTGTTTTTGTTATCTGGATACATTTGAGCTGATTCGAAGATTCTCTTGATTCAATCCAACAAATCATGTCTTCGTTATAAATAAAATCCAGAGTATGAATTTCATTTCCATTGACTGAGCTCAAGGTTGCCATTTTACTTCCATTGAGATAGAAAACCTCAATTGTTTCAGAATTTGCAATTAATAGCATAGGCAATCTATCTGTAGGTTCTGGAATAAAAGAGAAAGAAGCAAGTTCAATAAGAGTCAAAATATTTTCTGAATTTTACATCACTCACTAGAACTTATCCTTATATTTTAATGCATCTTTAAAATAAAAAAAAAAGTTTGCAGAAGTATTTACTGATTTTTATATATGCTTCACTATATGTTTCAGTTCACTTCTTTAAGGAAAACATAGACCATTGAGCATTTGTATTCTTTATTTTCTTAGTTGTAATGTGTTGTGTAAATGTGAGGACAATGCTATTTACTTTCATTGTCGGTAAATAAAGTAAGTGATGTGAGTTGTTATTTGTTTTTTGGTTTTGTTTTGGTTTTGTGTTTGTTTGTTTTGTTTTGTTTTTTTAGCAATGAGGATGGATCTGGGGTTACCTATCTCCATTCAGTGTTATAAGATTCCCTTGTGAGCAAGGGCATGCCTTTTTGAAGTGGACGTATGAAGCCAGAAATGGATTTTCTAGAGTTAAACATGTAAAGCTCATAGGCCCATAGTGTGGCTTCAAGCACACTGGCTCCTTGACTGACCCCCATTCCCATGATTACTGAGCTACTTCTTTCCATGTTTTCCTCTATAGTCATGAAAATAAGATTGTAGAAATTAAAGAAATTTGCTTGATATTACTTTTAGAACAATTCATCTTTGCTCATGTTAGGATACATGAGTTTTTAATGAATATGTACTAATTGACCAAAATTATCATGTGAAGGTATTGAAAGAGTTTAGTGATACAGTCATAAATCAGGGTAGCTTTTGTGCTAATTAGGAAATAAAAAAATTTGAAAATCTTCAATTCCTCTTTTTTTTCTGCCCTACATCCAAAGTACCAGTTAATATCTTTGATTCTGATGCCAAACCTATCAGAAATCCCACCGTTTCTCAGTGACTATTACTAGCTACCACCCCACTCCAAGCTGCCATCATCTCTCAACTAGATCATTCCAAGAACCTTCTAACTGATTTCTCTGCTTTCATCAATGCCCTCCTCCTCTTTAGTCTATCTCAACACAACAGCCAGGGTTATATCTTTAAAACGTTAATGTCAATCAAGTCAGTCTTCTTCTCTCAAAAGGCTCCCATTCCAAACAGAATAAAAGCCAAAGCCTTTATAATGCCCTATAGAGCCCTGCATGATCTATATTTCCCTCCAGACCCGCCACCCTTCTTACCATTCCTTGAACAACAAGCCAAATAAGCTTCCATCTCAGAAGCACCTCCTTGTTCCTAGAGTAATCACCCCATATGTATCAGAATGCCTGACTCGCTCACCTCCCTTAGGTGTTATTTGAATGTTGCCTTTCTGGTGAATACTTCTCTTACTACACTACTTTGCAAAATTTGCAAGTCCCTACAAACTCTATAAACAAACTCCCTATAAACCTTCCCTACTTCATTTTTCCCTTATCACCACCAAATATTGTATCTACCTTTTTTCTAATTTATTGTTTTCTACTTCTACTGCTGTATCTCTAGCATTTAGAATCCAGTGGTTATTCAATACAAACTTCTGAATACGTAAAATGGACACATGGAATTCTTGCAGGGTAGATTTCTTTAGAAGCATTTGGTGAAATATTACAAAGTAATTTGGTTTTCTTAACTGAAAAATGGAATCCAGAGAAATACTGGCTAACAGAAAGTCTCATAAGCATCATTTGATTATTCAAGAAACTGACACTGAACATTGAGAATGTAGGAGAAAGGTAAATATGTATATTATGAATAATATGATTAAATAATTCTGAACTTTAAAATTATTATTTAATGGTCCTCATCATTTCTGATGTGAGTAGAGATATCAGGCTGCCTGTGTTTTATGCAGATAGAATAGTATTTGGATTTTACCTGCTAAGTAGTTAACTCAATCAAGGGATAAAATTCTTCTCCTCCTTCAGAGAGACACTAGAAGTTTTTGATTTAATAAAAACATCAAAACAAACAACAATAAAGTCTCAATGAGATTATGCAATTGATTAACCCAACAAAAAAAGAAGTCTCTAAAATGCTGAGATAATTTCTACAATAATGATTTCTCTCAGAAGAATTAATAAAATTGTGGATTATATCTGCTTGACATAACCTTGTCAAAGGACCACATCTAAGTTTGGTTAGTTAGTTGGATTTTCTCTTAATCTCTTAAATCCATCTTGATCCATGCAATGCTTGTTCTTGCCATTCCCTAATTTAGAAGTCCAGACTTAGTCCCTTTTCAACACTCCCACCCCTGTTGTTTTCCAGCTGACCTAAGCACTCCTAAAACCTATCGGATCATAGATTTCTCAGGTTATGAAGGGGTCTTAGGTGGCCGTGTTATGAGGTTAACAAAAACATATTGCAAGCCTGTCAGTACTTACTGTTTTCATTTGACAACTGAAATGACCTTTAGTGAAATTGCCTCTCATTAAAAAGTGAACCACTACAGAAAGTTTCTTTGCTTCCAAGTTTTATGACAAGTCCAGATGTAGACAATAACTTCTTAACTGGCTACTAGTCAATAAATTTACTTATGTAATAAACATTCTTTGGAGTGAGGCTAGAATATGAAGGAACACTTATTCCCCTTAGAAACTGAGATGAAAATTAATTAATGGTCAACACAGTCAATGCTTACTTGACAGAACTGATCAATCTATCTGATTTTTATAGTTGCTTTTTGAGCGAAATAGTTGATTGTTTTAATGTAAAATATAGCAACCACTGATTCTGTAACTTCTGATAAACAGAAAACCAATAAAGTCAGATGCTTCATAATTTGAAGTAGATTGATTTGATAATGGTGACTTTAAAAATTCAAATGACACACTGGAGGAAGGATGCTTGTTAGTTGTGATGTGCTTCATTGAATTAACGTTCATGTGTCTTAGTTAATTATTAGCTGTGGTTTCCCTCTTTACACAAGTAACATAACGCCTACTTCTGGTGATGGGAGGAAGCCAGTGAAGCACAAGAACCCACAAAAATACTCAGGGGTTAAGGATATAAATCTTTTTTTCCTGCTTCATGAAAGTCTGCATAGGTAATTTGCCTCAACCCACACTAAGTCTGATCTCCAGTGTTTATCATTACCTCAAACTTCCACATACCAAGGTAAGAGCACCATTAGCTTGGGTAATAAGGATATAAGTCTCATCAAAATATATGTGATGTTCTTTAAAAAATCCCATCCTTAGAGTCAGTGGACAGGTTTTCCAAAGGAATATTTGGAAAACATGTTAGATAACTTTAGTCAAAGGAATACATACACCGACATTTAGTGAGAAGTAATAAATATTAACTTTCCATATAGAAGAGATTGAAACATAAGAAAGCACTCAATGAATATTCTAACTTAGAGAACGAAGACTTCACTTGAATAAACCTCTCCAACAGCCTGTCAAATTGTCGTGTTGGGGAAGGAAAATTGTCCTCATCTTCTTCAACATTCATCATATGTCAATGGCATAAAAAACAGGTATTTTCTCTCCCAAACAGTTATAAGGATGTGTATTTATGCTCTTTATGATAAGGGTGTGGTTATTTTTTCTATTACACGTGTTACATTAATTATCTCTATAATTTTTGAAGACTGAATAGAAAACTGTACATTAAAAAGAGAAACTTGGAAACATGGAGAAGCTATGAATCTGAGTAGATTTATAAAAATCCCTATTTAAATCCCAAGCCACTATAACCACATCTTTGCAAACATATCCTTATCCTCTCATAGTCAGGAATATACTAAATGTATATGTATATACTTATAATAATATGATTTTGACAGATGGTTCACTCTAAATGAATGTTTTCAGAATGAATAAAACTCATTTTTTCAGGTTTATTTTAAACTTCTTATTCTTCCATTCATTTCTAAGAATATAAGTTCAACCATTTTCCTTTTATATTATTAGAATTATGGATTCAGTTACTTACACATAAATGTCAACCTGACAATTATTTATGTTATAATAAATGCATGTACATGGATATATACCTATATGTTTATTAACTAGTTTTATTGTGTTCTAATTTCTCTGCAATTGTGAGCAATTTCTCCACTAAAGTTCAGTAGCTGCACCTTAATACCTGTTGATTCAAAGATGAAAAAACAATAAAACAAAAGAATATCAGTTTCAACTCTATAAAAGTTAAATAATGACTCACATGTAAAATATATAAAATGAAGAGTCACAGTAAGGCTGAATGTGTAAGAAAACAGAAAACTATTTTCTGTGCAGCCCAAGGAATCAGTTGTTAACAAATATAACTTGAAATAATAGAAAGAGGGAATTTCAAAGTTTTACTTTTATCATATACAAATTATATAAAGTCTAAAAATAATGAAAATGGGATGAAGATAGAAATAAGAAATAAGAATGCTAACAGTTTGTAATAAAAAGTGATGCAACCAGGGCGCCTGGGTAGCTCAGTGGGTTAAAGCCTCTGCCTTAGGCTCAGGGGCTCAGGTCATGATCCCAGCGTCCTGAGATCAAGCCCCACATTGGGATCTCTGCTCATCAGGGAGCCTGCTTCCTCCTCTCTCTTCTCTCTCTCTCTGCCTGCTGCTCTGACTACTTGTGATCTTGATCTGTCAAATAAATAAATAAAAATCTTAAAAAAAAAATAATGCAACCTGCCATAGGAGGGTGAGTTACAATAAGAAACAAAAAGTAGAGGAATCTGTATAAAGACACCATAAATTTAAAAAAAAAAAAAATCTTCCAAATTTGTGCAAAAATCAGAAGAAGCTGAATATGAAGTATTAGGAAATTACGTAGTTTAAAAAATGAGGAAAAGCATTATTCAGAAACAAAGTAGAAAGCAAAGTCAGCCAAACTAAAATGTGAATGAAATTAATATAAGTGGAAAAAAAAAAAAGTAATGGGTTTTAATTTTTTTTTCTTTTCATGTTGGAAATTTAGATGGCCAAATTTGTTTCTGTTTTTCCCTCAATTATTTTTTTAATGGAAACATATATTTACTGAACTGAATAACATTAGGAATATCATACCATATATCAGAGGAAACTATTATATCACATTTTATAAATTATAAAATAAAACATGAACCAAATGTGGAAAGATTAAACTGCCTTAAAAACAGAGTTTAACTAAGAAAAAAAAAGCATATCACTACAATTATGTTTTAATTTATCTTCGCACTATTTGTCACAATGTATTTATGCTAAACTATTGTTTGGATGGAAATGGTTTATTTATTGTATTTTTATTTTATTATTTACTATTTACAGATCTAAGGTATCCAACTGGAATCTGAAGATTAATAAAATAGTCTGCCTTTAAGAAAAATATAATCTAGTAGAAAGGTTAAAGTATATATAAAAGGTCTATATTTTTTAAGTCTGGTTTGATGTCTTTTATAAAAGATGGATAGTGGCATTGAGTTTCAAAAAAATTTAGCTATATGTTATTATGTTCTGAATGTTTGTATCCCCCCCCCAAATCCATATGTTGAAACTCTAACTCCTAATGGTGATGATACTAAGGAGGTGGAGGCTTTGAGAGGTAGTTAAGCCTTCATAAATAGGATTAATGCCTTACCAAGGAGTCTCCAAAGAGATCCTTAGCCCCTTTCATCATATAAAAGTAAAACAGGTCTGTGACCCAGAAGTCCTCACCAGACCAACCTGGTATCCTGTTCTCAGACTCCCAGATACTGGAACTCTGAGAAACAAATTTCTATTATTCACAAGTCACCCAAATTGGGCTAATTTTTTTTTTAATTTTATCCAATTATTTTACAGACAGAGATCACAAGTAGGCAGAGAGGCAGGCAGAGAGAGAGAAGGAAGCAGGCTCCTTGTCGAGTAGAGAGCCCGATGTGGGGCTTGATCCCAGGACCCTGAGATCATGACCTGAGCCAAAAGCAGAGGCTTTAACCCACTGAGCCACCCAGGTGCCCCAAAATTGAGCTATTTTGTTACAGCAGCACACACAGTAAGACCTACCTATTTAGTAGTATTAAATTTTCCTTAATGGTGATAGCGTTTGATCTCAGCTTTGCCTTAATAGAGGAACAGAAATGGAAATGTAGAGATGGAAATTCCAGTGGAACAAACAATTTTATCAAAAGCATAGATATAAGGACTAGAATATGTTGGGATAATAGTGACCTCACTTTTCAGTTTCCTGGAGGGTAGAGCATGCATGAATGGTGAAAGTACTTCATAATGACAGTAACATGGTTAAACTCTTTTGAGTATATCTTAGGAGCCAGACACTATAATGCATGATTTACATTTATTAGTTTATTACAACATATCTATTAATCAGGTGCTATCATTACCTACATTTTATGGGTAAGAAAATGAAGTTAAAGTTAAGTAACTTGCTTAAGATCAGATAGTCACCAAATGAAAAGAACTGGATTTCAAATTCTGAGGTTGCAGTAGCTGAGAAATTATGTTTAGGAAAGACTGCATATATAAGTCATTGAATGTCAAGATGATAAACTTATTTTTAATTTGGGGTGCACTAGGAAACTACATAAATTTTAGAAAGAAAGTATATTGTGATCAAAACTGTGCTTTAAGATCAAGCTGGAAATGACACTTAGAAAACTATATGGGTAGACACATTTCCCATTAAATTTTTAAATTGTTTTCACTTTTACTTTTTTAAAAAATCTTTTTATTTTAATTTTATTTTTTTTCAGTGTTCCAAAATTCACTGTTTATGCACCACACCCAGTGCTCCATGCAATATGTGCCCTCCATAATACCCAACCCCCTCCCTCCAAAACCCTCAGTTTGTTTCTCAGGGTCCACAGTCTCTCATGGTTTCTTTCCCCCTCTGAATTCCCCCAACTCACTTTTACTTTTAAAGTAGTATGGTATAATTCTGGGGCGCCTGGGTGGCTCAGTGGGTTAAGAATCCATCTTTCACCAACTTGCATTCCCACCAACAGTGTAAGAGGGTTCCCCTTTCTCCATGTTCTTTCCAACACACGTTGTTTCCTGTCTTGTTAATATTGGCCATTCTAACTGGTGTAAGGTGGTATCTCAGTGTAGTTTTGATTTGAATCTCCCTGACAACTAGTGATAATGAACATTTTTTCATGCAGACAAATGGATAAGGAAGAAGTGGTCCATATACACTATGGAGTATTATGTCTCCATCAGAAAGGATGAATACCCAACTTTTATATCAACATGGATGGGACTAGAAGAGATTATGCTGAGTGAAATAAGTCAAGCAGAGAGAGTCAATTATCATATGTTTTCACTTATTTGTGGAGCTTAAGAAATAACATGGAGAGATGGAGAGGAGAAGGGAGTTGAGGGAAATTGGAGGGGGAGATGAACCATGAGAGACTATGGACTCTGAAAAACAATCTGAGGGTTTTGGAGGGGAAGAGGGTGGGAGGTCGGGGGAGCCAGGTGGTGGGTATTATGGAGGGCACGTATTGCATGGAGCACTGGTGTGGTGCATAAACAATAAATTCTGTTACACTAAAAAGAAATTTTAAAAATTTAAAAATTAAATAAAAAACTAATTAATTAAATATTATTAATTATTATAAATAAATAAATTATTAATAAGTAAATAAATTTAAAAAGTGTTATATAATATAATTCGTATCAGACAGGAAGGTAATAAATAGGCAATGCTACCACATTCTGGAGTGAGGTTGGAAAGGAGTTAGGGGAAAGAAGAAGGTATCTTTGTTCCTGTTTAGACTGATGCAGTGCATAAAGAATGGCTATGTATGCCAACAGTCCTATTGGAAGCAGACATTATGAGGAGAAATTTAAGTCCCAGAGAATCACCAGAACATACTACATCCTCTATTGTGTAAAGAGACCTTGTTATTAATCTTGTTTTTAATTACAAAGAAGACAATCCAAACTTTTTAAGAAAAACTTGTGCACAATTGAGATACCATCTTATACCAGTTAAAATGGCAAAAATTTGCAAGACAAGAAACAAAAAATGTTGGGGAGGTTGTGGAAAAAGAGGAACCCTCTTACACTGTTAGTAGGAATGCAAGATGGTGCAGCACTTTGGAAAAGAGTGTGAAGGTTCCTCAAAAAAATTAAAAGTAGAGCTACCCTATGACCTAGCAATTGTACTGCTGGGTATTTACTCCAAAGATACAGATGTAGTGAAAAGAAGGGCCATCTGTACCCAGTGTTCATAGCAGCAATGTCCACAGTAACTGAACTGTGGAAAGAGCCAAGATGCCCTTCAGGAGACAACTGGAAAGAAGATGTGGTCCGTATACACAATGTAATATTACTCAGCCATCAGAAAGGATGAATACCCAACTTCTGCATCAACGTGGATGGGACTGGAGGAGATTAGGCTAAGTGAAATAACTCAAGCAGAGAAAGTCAATTATCATATGGTTTCACTTATTTATGGAACATAAGGAATCACATGGAGGACATTAGGAGAAGGAAGGGAAAAATGAAGAGGGATAAATAGAGTAGGAGACAAACCATTAGAGACTATGAACTCTGGGAAACAAATGAAGGGTTTTAGAAAGGAGGGAATTGAGAGGATGGATGAGCCTGGTGATTGGTATCAAGGAGGGTATGGATTGCATGGAGCACTGGGTGTTATACACATACAATAGATCATGAAACATGGATCAGAAACTAATAATGTACTGTATGGTGACTAACATGACACAATAAAAAAGGAAAACTTGTGGACATAGGCTTTGGATATTGGCACTATTGATACAGAGATGCTATTTTAATTTCTCAGAAAATAGGTAATAAGAATCTAAAATAGGGGGTGTTGAGTTCTTAAGTAGAGATGGATTCATGCAATGAATTACATGTTCTAAATTATATAGACAAGAAGGGACATGGAATTCAGAATTATGCAGAAATTTTAGAGGGGAGTGATGGGGAGAATACTGGTATTATTAAAAGAAACAAGAAAGAAAGTAGAGTTGGCTTTAAGAGATGATGACGAATTTAGTGTTGGCATATTATTAGTATAGTATTGTGTTTTGTAATCTTGTCTTTGGCATCATAAAAACTCATCAGGTAAACTAGTTATCCACCTGCATTAGCCACAGACTTCTTAACAGTTTGAACTTTTTTGTTATTTACACCTTATTAGTGAAATGCAAGTACCTTCTTTTAGAGTATATTTCAATTTGAAATGTTATGATTAAAAAGTGATGAGATATGCTGTTTCTGAGGAAAAAGGACCATTTTACAGAAACAATTTAAGTCAGTAATATCATGCCATGCACACACACAAAAAGGTTTTCATTTTGCAAATGAACAGCTCTCATAGTTTCTTTGTTTTTAAAGAGCTGGTCTACCAGAACAAGGACATAATTTCCCCTATTATCTGGAAAACCTTACCTGGCACATGTTCATCATTCAATAAATGAATGACCCATGGAGGGATGCTTGGATATGACTCTCCAGTGTTTCTAAAGGTATTTTACTGAATTTTCAAATTTAAGAATGATACTGTATTCAAATTTCAGTAAGTAAAATGAAATAAATAATGCATTGTGATTTTTAAAAAACAAAATGAAAGAAATTTAACTGATTACTAAAGGGTTATATTAGTAAATTTCAAACTCTCAGAGGATAATTCATTCAAATTTTAGGTTATTGGGGAATATTCGAAGTAGCAGATGGTCTAGGGGTACCAATTAAGATTGGTTACTGAGAGGGACGCCTGGGTGGCTCAGTTGGTTAGGCGGCTGCCTTCGGCTCAGGTCATGGTCCCGGCGTCCTGGGATCGAGTCCCACATCGGGCTCCTTGCTTGACAGGGAGCCTTCTTCTCCCTCTGCCTCTGCCTGCCATTCTGTCTGCCTGTGCTCGCTCTCTCTCCCTCTCTCTCTCTGACAAATAGATGAATAGAGTCTTTAAAAAAAAAAAAAAAAAAGATTGGTTACTGAGAGATGGCCCCTTTTAATCTCTTCATCGTCTTCCTAATTATAGGACAATAACTATCTTAGCTATAGAAATACTTTTTCCCCTAATTCAGATATGTCCATCGAAGTTCAAAATTGCTAATAATTGAGTTCAAATTGTAGTAGATGTTGGATCATTTAAAAATTGCCTTTAAGATGGAATAGGAGCTTGCTTAGTCCACTCCACGCATCGACCTGATATTGCAGTACTTCCAGGAACGGTGCACCAAAAAAAAAAATAATAATAATAATAAAAAAAATAAAAAATAAAAATTGCCTTTAAATAACTCCTATTCATAAATAGTTCCTTTTTGAAAGGATGGGTGTGTTAAAAAAAAAAAAAGAACCACACATTTAATTTTTCCCTGAGAAAGAAAGTACTGTCTTAGTATTTGTTCATTTTATTTATTCATTTAACAAACATATATATATTTTTTAACATGGCTAGTTTCTGTCAGGCACTGCTCTAGATGCTAGCAATATAGCAGGTAACAAAGCTAGAAAATCTCTGTTTTTATAGAGCTTACATTTTATTGAAGGAAGCAGACAATAAGCAAACAAATACTATTTAATATTGTTTGGCAGTGATAGATTCTATGAAGAAAGATAAAGCATGCAGATAAAGATGCAGGCTTGCTCCTTAAAGAGAGTAGTCCAATTTAGAATACACCTGAAAGTTTGAATCAAAGGATTTGAGAGAAAGAATGGAGCAAGGATGACTCCAATGTTTTGGCTTGAACAACTGGGTGAATGGGTAGAGGGTGATGTACCCCACTGTCAGGAGAGGGGATCAAAATTCTGGGACACAAAAAGTTTGATATTTCTATTTAATTTCTAAACGAGATATTGAATTGGACTTTGATACCCAAGTGAGTTTGATGTTCAACAGTGAAGTCAGGGCTGATGACTAAAACTCTCAAGTCTCAGTCTCTAGATATCTTATCAAATCATGGAAGAGAATGTTTTTAAAGCCACAATACAAGATGAGAGTACTTAGGAAATCAACAAAGGAAGAGATATTCAAACAACTAAACACTGGATCATTCCAAAAATAATGAGGATAATGCAGCAAAATAAACTGAGAAAAAAATTTCCCAGTAAGCTAAAAGGAAGACTCTAAAATGTACTAATATAAAGGGACATATTCAAAAAGGAGACAAGGATCAGTTATGTGCTAGGGATTGATAACTGAATGCCTAGGCAGCTGGAGATCACTTGTAACCCTGACAGTAGAGGTATAAGTGAGTCATAAGAATATAAAACGATTTAAGTGGGTTTAAGACAGAAGGGGAGGAACTAGAGAAAGAAGAAAATCCTTCCTGTGAGTTATTCTATAAAGGGAAAAGAAAAACGGACTAGCTGAAGAGGAATATAGGTTTCAAGAAAGTTGTTTTGTACCATCTTTACAATAAGCTTGTATACTCAAGAGAATGATCCAGGAGAGTCAAAATACTGATGATTTGAGGAACAGAGAAGACCACTGTATGAGTCTAATTCTTGAATAGCCAAGAGTAGATAGGATTGATGCATAATGGCAGGGATTGGCCTTAGATAGGAGCACAGTGTATTCTTCCATTCAAAGAAGAAGAAGGCAGGGTGATTAGTTCTAGATACAGATTGGTAGATTTAATAAAGTTCAGGGAGAGAAAGTTCTCTTTTGATTACTTCTGTTTTCTTGAGTAAATATGAAACAAAATCATCATGTTAGAATAAGGAGAAAGAGAGGTAGGTATGTGAAAATTCATTATCTAGAGGTGGGAAAGGAAAAGTCCTTTAATGTATTTCACTGTTTTCTGACAAGGCTGCCAAAGGATGTAAACATACAGCCTAAATTTAAGACTCCAATTTTCTACTTTGCATTTAAAAGGACAGATTAGTTCTAAGTATTCAATAGTTATTATATACCAAACTTCTAGCTACTTTACTAGATATATCATTTGCAATTTGATGGTATGTTGTTCTAAACTTCTCAAGACTATCAAGATATAATTTATCTACGATTTTGGCAAGTTTTACCTGTCATAGAAAGCACAGATGGAGGCTTTGTGAGTCCTCGTGCTAAGAAGAAAGCCTCACATACATTTAAAAATACAATCAACACAATGGATTTTCTTTTCTCAGGACTAAAATGACTCTAATCATCTTGAAACAGGAGAATACACAGAGTATCAGTAATCAAAGTCAAGGGAAGCATGGACTCTACTGGGAGGAGTGCCCAAGAGGTATTCTCTAACTGTGGATATTTCTCTGTTGGTTGCTATTGATACAGGGGATGCCTTGAAGGCACTCTGAAAAAAACAAAAACAGAAACAAAACAAAACAAACAAAACTTTTTGTCTTATTAGAAAGGAGAAAATATTCTCTTTTTTCCCTTTGTTTTTTCCCTGAATATTTTAATTGCTATATACTTCTACTTCCCGCAAAGTAATAGAGAAGTTTTGTACATAAATAGACATAGATATAGAGATATAAATAGATGTAGATTTATAGATATAGGTATATATAGATATAGATATATATCTATATCTAGATAGATAGATGTAGATATATATCTAAATCTAAATCTATAGATATCTATATATATGTATCCTCGCCTCATCTTAAAATTAAGCAACTTCTAATTCTATGAATTTAAATGTTCTCGTTTGTTTTTAATTTTCACTGTATGTCCAATTTTAAGACAAAAAAAGGAACTGGAGAGCATGTATGATCTATCACATATTCTAAATTGAGAATTTAACTAATAGATCTGTAGCCTTTCTACAAAAAATTAAATAATATGATAGAAATTTATACCTATATGTTGTGCCATTTGCAAAAATAAAGTTTATCATTTGTCAAATCTAGAGCCTATAAATGTGGCCATGAGATTCTTTATACCCACAAAGAAGTCCTTAGCTAGATTGCATTTATGATGTTAAGTAGTAAAGCAAATGGAAGAACATGCATTTTTTTCTGGGTCTGATATTTTCTTACACTCTCAATAAATCAAAGGCGTCATGACACATAAGACACCATAGTTACATTCTCTGTTTAAGATGTGAAGAAAGGTGCTAGACTGTGAAAGTAATGTCCTCTAGCAAAAACAAAACAAAACAAAAAAACCAGAAAAACACGCATAGAATATTCATGAGTACTTTCATACCTTAACGTGGCATACTCATTAATAGTGTTTGGGTGGAAAAAATAAAAGTGTGATATTTAATTTTGGTAATGGAAATTCTATCAGAAATTATTGCCCTGTTCTGTCATGGAATGTGATTTCCATCTAAGTAAAGAGCCAAAAAAGATGTAGGGTATGAAAAGTACAGAAAATAGAAAAATAAGTTCAATGGCCAGGCTCAGTTTTCAAACGCAGCCTGGGAAGCTCTAGTATTTCTCTAGGACAGAGATTTTAAGCAATACTGCCTGACTGCAAGCAAAGTAGCTTGTTCTGCAACTGTATTTCCATAGTAAACACACTAGGATTAGATGTTTACCTGAGGAGGGCCTTGGGGAAGAGGGCACAGTTGTGGAGATTATGCGCGTCTTCCCAAACCACTCCAATATCTATACTATGGCAAAGGTAGCATGAACACTGAATAACATGATAAAACTAGTAAAATACCTCAGTTTGTTTGTTTGTTTGTTTTTTAATCTCTTCCAGCCTCCTGGCATTCCTTTCATTAATTCTCAAAATCCTAGCCCCCTATTCTGCTTCCTGAATGTTCACAAAATCCTTTAAAGCATCTAAAACAAAACAAAACAAAAGAAACAAACAAAAAATAAAAACCACCACCAACAAAAAAACCACTTACCAACCACATACTCTGTTCTAGGCACTGAGCTACTTCTCTGCCATCTACTGTTTACCACAGTGTCTATCATTTCCTCCGTGTATACGTGAAGGCACAAGGAACAACAAATCTGGGTTACTATGGTTATGGTCCACTAGGCTCATTCCTATCTCACAGTTTCATATACGATCATGTCATCAAATACCATTCTCAGTTATGTCTCAATAAAATGACAAATTGTGCAAGAACTAGACCTTTGGACTACCTAAAAATAGTAAAAACTATGAATAGTGAGTCTTTGTATGTGAAGACATAATCCTATCATTCTGCTGGGAGCCATTCTTAGCCAGATGGTATACTGAAAGAGATTTGATCCACTAGTCTCATAAATTATCAAGGTTACTAAGATTTAATATGTCACCCTTCCTAAGAATACTTACATTTTAATATAGAGTGCTTTCTTTAAAAAAAAAAAATCAGGCAGGCAATTATATTGTAACTACTGAATTCCAAGCATTTCAAGTGGTTGCACAGACTCTGATATAAACAAAGAACTCCTCCCTCTCTAGACAGGCACCTGCCTATTCTCCCTACAAGCAGAACTCCCCTGGCAGAAAACCATGAATGATTCCTCTACCTTCTAAAAGGAAATTTTAAAATATACATTAGATAATAATAGAGTTGGAGGTTAGGTGTAGGAGCCATAGGACATTATATTTTGCTTTCTTTCTCTCTTTCTTTTTATGAATACCAGCAAAGAAAGCAGTGAGTGGTATGAACACATTCTTTAGCATCATCTAGGATTTGTTTCCATGGATTATATAGGGATTATGATTTGTATTTCTTATTTGTATTTCTATTGCCTAAATGGTCTCCCCATCGTTCCAATCAGTGAATAGCACAGTATAAACTGTAATAGAATCCTGAAGTTATTTAATGGGCTCTCTTCTCTCACTACTCTAGTTGCTACATGGCAAAGAGGTACACACTCTCTCTCTCTCATGGTGCCACTTACTGCAGTGCCTCTACACTGATGAGCATATAATTATTTAGTGCTCTTTGTTCCAGGACTGCTTTAGTGCAGTCAGTAGAGTCCTATTGGTTCTGCAGACTTTTAAACTGGGTTAAATGCCTGCCTTCGGCGAGTGGGTAGGAAACTGAAAAGTATAGTCCAATGAGCCTGAATTGATCAGGAGTAAAACTGGCAACAGTTCATAAGTTAGACACCCTTGGCCATTACTTTCATTTTTACAGGTTCTACAAGTGTCCACTTTTAGCCCTTGTTGCCTACATTTAATGCATATTTCTACATCAAAACTGGTCTAAATCAGTTAAAAGAAGCTAAATTAAATTTTTAAAAAATGAGAAAAAAAAACCTTCCCATTTTCAGCTTTGACAACTCTCTAGAACTCTAATCTCAAAAAAATAAAAAGTAAAAACATATAGGAAGTAGGAAGTTTTACTAGATACATATATATTTTTTAATGATTATTTTTATTTATTTATGTTTAAGATTTTATTTATCTATTTGACATAGAGAGAGGGAACACAGGCAGGGAGAGTGGAAGAGGGAGAAGCTTAGCAGGGAGCCTGATGTGGGACTTAATACCAGGACCACAAGATCATGACCTGAGCATAACACAGTCACTTAACCAACTGAGTCACCCAGGAACCCCTTAATGATTATTTTTAAACATTCTTTTCAAATGAGAAATCCTAAGGTTTAGTTCAAAAATTACTAGCTTTTAATGTGAGTCCCATTCCAGTTATGAACACTACATTATGACATTCATATTCCAGTATGTCTCCTCTTACACAGAACTATCAAGTACTATTTAAAATTATCTTTAAATGTACATTTAAAATTTTCTTCCATTTGGAAATTATTTATTTTGATAGCAAATGGATAGTTGGACTAAATTACCTTTGAGTTCCTCCCAGCCCTGAATGATTGATTCTACATTGCAGTAGTCAAGTCAATCTTACAGATGGTAGAAAAGAAAAGAATTTGTCTGCATTGCATGAATTAACAACAATGAAAAGGCCTCCTGCCTAACATTAATTTCCTCCCCTATCTGCCACAGGGTCTAAAATCCCCTCCCCCTTACTAGAATTATTTCTTGAAGGTACTCTTAAGGCTTATGAATTTTACCTGGATTCGGATATTATGTTACAAAGGAGGGATAATCAATTAATTTAGATTAATTTACCTAATTACTATTAATTGTTACATTGGAAATAAGACCCCAGAAGTAAGTTCTGGGGTGAACAGTTGGAGAGTGACCACCATGTTATTCCATGCTGAAATTTATAAGCAGATTCTTAGACAATTGACTCTGCCTCTCTCTGCCTTCACATAAAAGGCAAATCTCCTAAGATTCTTTTTATTGTCCCGTCTATCATCTAGTAAGACCTTTGCAGAATCCTCCTATTGAGTCTAGTATTAGCTTCCCACCGTATCCTTTGGGCTTGATATTTCTTTCTTTCATTCTTTTTTTTTTTTTTTTTCCTTTCTAAAGCCTATAGATATTTTACACACATCCAGGGTTCTGGGCCAGCTCGTTCTAATATCCCATAGTTTCCCATGCTCCCAACTTCTGAGACACCTGGAACTCTGGCTTTCCTGGGAGAAAAAGTTAGGTTCCAGAGCCCAGTAGGATAGGATTGGAGAGGAAGAAAAAAGTGGAGCCAATCTAAGCAGCCAGGTAAAGGAAAAGGAGAATGGCAAAGATTTAAGACAAATGGAGTTTAATTTAAAACATTTTCCTAGCACCTCAGTTATGACCGCACTATAATATGATAAAATCACCACAAAAAATGTAAGGAAGATATGAACAGACACTTCTCCAATCAAGACATACAAATGGCTATCAGACACATGAAAAAATGTTCATCATCATTAGCCCTCAGGGAGATTCAAATTAAAACCACATTGAGATATCACCTTACACCAGTTAGAATGGCCAAAATTAACAAAACAGGAAACAACATGTGTTGGAGAGGATGTGGAGAAAGGGGAACCCTCTTACACTGTTGGTGGGAATGCAAGTTGGTGCAGCTTCTTTGGAGAACAGTGTGGAGATTCCTCAAGAAATTAAAAATAGAGCTTCCCTATGACCCTGCCATTGCACTACTGGGTATTTACCCCAAGGATACAGATGTCGTGAAAAGAAGGGCCATCTGTACCCCAATGTTTATAGCAGCAATGGCCACGGTCGCCAAACTCTGGAAAGAACCAAGATGCCCTTCAACGGACGAATGGATAAGGAAGATGTGGTCCATATACACTATGGAGTATTATGCCTCCATCAGAAAGGACGAATACCCAACTTTTGTGTCAACATGGATGGGACTGGAAGAGATTATGCTGAGTGAAATAAGTCAAGCAGAGAGAGTCAATTATCATATGGTTTCACTTATTTGTGGAGCATAACAAATAGCATGGAGGAAAAGGGGTGTTAGAGAGGAGAAGGGAGTTGGGGTAAATTGGAAGGGGAGGTGAATCATGAGAGACTATGGACTCTGAAAAACAATCTGAGGGGTTTGAAGTGGCGGGGGGGTGGGAGGTTTGGGTACCAGGTGGTCGGTATAATATAGGGCACGGATTGCGTGGAGCACTGGGGTGTGGTGAAAAAATAATGAATACTGTTTTTCTGAAAAGAAATAAATTAAAAAAAATTTTTAAAAAATGTAAGGTTGATGCATTATATAAAAATGTATATTGAAGCCAAAATATCCTGTGTTCATTTGTTATCAATTTGAGACAGCTAAAAGAAAACTGATAGTTTTCCTTGTGAATCTGTACGAATACACTGGTTCAAATATCCAATGTGACCTTTAGAACTAGTCAGTATATGTTCTAGAATTGTGCCATTTACAGCCTTACCAGCAACTCATTTTCTTCTACAACTACAAAAACCAGGAACATTCCCATAAAAACTGTATTTTTTAAACTCTATAGATCAATACTGTCATCAAGCCAGCCACCAAGAGGTGGAGGTTTTTATATGTCCTATTATCAATTCTGGAGTCATCAAATCTCCTTGAGTCAGCATTACATTAGCAGGTAGCATCCCTCCCTGGTTACATTCTGTTATTGGCAGATACCTTCTCCACGTAGAAAGAGAGGAAATGCCTCTGTGTAGGGTTTATCACATTACACCCTCCCTGTATAGCCACAGTGATACTGTGTGGATCAATAGAAACAGCAAAGAACAAGCCTTCTACATCTTCAGCCCATCAATACTTTAAATCAGAACTCTTAGTGGTAGACAAAAAGAACATACGATTGACTTAATTTTTCTCAGGGATTGCCTCTGAAACATAAGTAGGGCTTCACAAACCAAGTCAGTAATTTAAAGAAATAAACTAAGAAGTAGAAGAGTTCTTTCTAATTTGGTATACAAATATGTTTAGTTAATAACCGAACACACTCAGGGAAATTGTTGAAAGTACAGCATGAGGTTATGTTGTGAAGAAATAGTTGTGGCAGCTTGCTGAGCAAATCCAATGCTTTGTTCAATCTGGTTTCAAAAAAGAGAATCCCGTCTCATGCCTACTTTTCCACTCACTAATAAAAGGGTGTGGGGGACATTCAATTAATTTATCAAAATAGCATAATTTGAAAATCCATAAAATGAAACCAGATTTCAGAAAAGTTGAAAGAAGCTAGATGGAACAGCATGTACATATCTCCTTGTATTATTCTTAATTCAGCTCACTAAACAATTAGATTTATCCTATTGTTACTAGCACATCTCAAGGCTATTTCATTACCAAATCATCAATATTCATTGAGTGTTTACTGTAGGCTGAATGCTGTGTAGAAACCATAGGCTTTATTTGCAGGGACAAAGTAAAAGAAAGACAGGGTTAAAACATGAAATTCAAACACTTAAAAGAGGAACGTTCATTTTAGTAATTTTAACCAGAAAAGAAGTTTATTCTTTCTTTTTCTTTTCTTTCCTTGTTCCCTTCTTTCCCTTCTCCCTTCCTTGCTTCCACAAATGTTCATCAAGTACCTATGTATTCCAGGCTATGATCAGATACCAGTAAACAACAATAAACAAAACTGACAAGTTTCATACTCTCGTAACACTCCCATTATTCTGGAGAAATCAGATGATAAACAAATACATAATAAGTTCATTTCAAAAGGTAGGGATATAAAGAAAATAAAAGTGAAAAATCATATAGTGATTGAGTAGGAATGCATAAATAAATAAAATTGAGAAATAAGATAGCAATGGAGAGGGTATACGCCATTAAGCAGAATGGTCAAAGAAGGTCACTCTGAATGTTGCCATTTTAGCTAAGACTTGAATGATAAGAATGTGAATATCACAGGGAAAAGCACTGCAGGCAAATAAAACAGGAAGTGGAACAACCTCAAAGCAAGAGCAATGTGGTAGAAGAAGGACAAGGAAACCAGTATGGCTGATGAGTAATGAACAGAGAGTAGCAATAAGTGAGATGGTTAAGGTAAATGATACCACAGCATTAGATCCTTACATGTATTGTGAGAAGTTTGGATTTTATTCTCAAGATGAGTACATGTAATTGGGAGATTTTAAGCATGAGAATGACATGATTTGGCTTACATTTTAGCAGATCACTTTATTATGCTGAGTATGAATTTTGGTGGGAAAGCAGGAGCTCAAAGAAAGCAGTTAGGAATCTATTGCCTAGTGTGGGAGAGAGATGGCTAACTCAGATCCATTAATCCATTTCTTTTGAACAGGTTTTTTAAAACTAGAAACTTCCTGTAATGGAAGGAGTTTTGGGATGATCAGTGACAACTGAAATAACTGCTCTGGATTTTTAGCTATAGATCAGTGAATTAAAATGAAGGAAAAATCATTTTCTTCCAAGTCCATAGTACTGTACTACATTTCTAGTGAAAAGGAACTGCAAAAGGGAAACAAGAAATTCTACAAGGACAAAAAAAAATTATAACTTACCATTTTTGGCTTTGCAAGATCTGTTGTCTGGCTGCATTATGTAGCCCTCCACACAACTGCAGGCATAGGAACCATATGTATTTATGCAGGTCTGGCTGCATGCGCCATAAATAGCACATTCATCTTGATCTACAAGGAAAATGGGTATCATTTCTAAGCAGATTTATTGTTGGTCATTTTTTCCCCTAGAAGAAAACTTTTTTTTCTTCAGATTTTGGAAGTAGATAATTATTTTGGAAAGGGAGAACAAAATGCAGTAAGTCTTTTCCAAACCACACTAACTGAAAGTCAAAATTCAAAGTTGCTTTAATAGTTACAGAGATAAAACATCAAACTTAGTATCTAATTTTTAATTTTAAAAGATAATATTAAGGCTAGAAATTCTTGGATATTTTTGCAAAGATGTGAAATGCACTTTAAAGAATAAAAAGTTTATGTCTTTTTCACTATTTTAACAAAGAATTAGTCTGGTAACGTGGTTTTCAATGAACAGATTAATAGTTCTGAACCTAGCTATGCAAATCACCTTCACTGGATCAAAAACAGGAAACTATTAAGCATTCATTGAAAAGAAAACTTTCATCTTAAATTTTATTAATATCTATGGTCCCATTTCTATTCCCTACCATCCTCCCTTTCCTGCCTCCTGAATCTTGTTCAAGTCTCTCTAAACAGCAAGTGCTTAAGGATTCTTAACCAACTAGGCTAATATATACATATATGTCAGCTACTAATTTGGACTAATGTATATTCAGTCTGTCCTGTGTACTGTGTACTCTACTAATCCTTGATGAAACAAACAAACAAAAAAAACATGATAACACATGGTTCCTACTTCTAAGTGAATCAAGTCTAATGAAACATAATTATAATTCTACGCATTTCTTTGTAATAGGGGCATACTCTGGTTATGAGAATAACACAGAGAAGTGAACCTGCTTGGAATCAGAGAGAGAATATTGAGTGAAGGTTGAATACTGACTTGGATTTAAAGGATGGTTTGGATTTTCTCAGATTCAATAAGAAGGGATAAGATGGAAAGAGGCATTCCAGTTAAAATAGCATGTGAAATGATATTGGGATGACATAGTAGGGATTTCAAAGAAGTACAAAGGGTCAATTAGAATAAGGGTGGATAAGCGGGGAGATAAGAGATGGCACTGAGAAAGTAGTTTTGGGGCCAGATAATGAAGTTATTTGTATGCTAAAGTAAAGCGCTGTACATTGTATGTAGGCATCGTGAAAGCATTAATTGGATGAACTTTATAATACAAATAAAAAATGGACTGGTGAAAGTAGAGAAGAGATCCTGGAAAATTAGTTATGTGCTAATTTCACACAAGAAATTGTATTTTAATTCCATTAAAATTTGAACTAAGTCAGTGGTAGTGCAGATGGAGAAGAGAGAATGGACTGAAATGTTTAAGAACTAGAAGAGACAACATGTGAAAACTGGATAGATGGAAATGAATGGTGCTATACTAAAATAGGAATAAGTGGTATAATAAAAATATGTATTTGGTCTTTATCCTCAGTTTCTGGCACAGAGTTCCTAAAGCCCTTGCAATTTTCTGAGTTATAGGAGTGTCTTTTGTTATTTATGAACCCCTTTGGAACATACCTTAGTCTGTGTCAATGAGGTGACTCAGCGTGGGGCCACTAGATGATGCCAGGATGGGGGTGGGGGGGCTCCTCACCAGAAAGACCAAATGGATGATTAAAGGGTTGGAACTCTCAGCCCACTCTCTGAACACTGAGCTAAGAAAAGAGTTTACTAAGGAAAAGCAAAAATATTCCTGAGTAGTTAAGGGGCCATTTAAATTGGGAAACTATGCATTTGTATGGCATTAATTTGCACTTTTCTCAGATTTCTTTGGCTTTATATAACAGCTTGCATTCGTGGATGGTTTGTTTGAAGGAAGTTGCTTTGGGAATAAAAAGAATAGTTTTTGAAGTTAAGTTTACAGTGATAATGAAAGAAATTAAATCTTGCATTTGGTAAAATCCAGCCCCTAGTGGCAGAAATGATTCTTCTTTTTCACAGATTTTTCAGGTTTAATTTTATTGATTCCTATTTTAGCTTTTCTGACATGATTATGCTATCCGGGAGAGCAATATGAGTAATGATTTTTTGTTGTTGTTGTTCTTTTTAGCCAGAATGCACTGCTATGACATTCATGTAACTCCACAAAATTGGCCGCAAAGGAATAGGCATGTCATTACTTAATAATGCTGCCTTCTTTCTCCCTCTGAGGACAGAAACTACCCTGGAAATATGGCTTCAGGAAAGCATTAATGATGCTCAATTCTGGTCATCCAGGGTGGCAAAAAAGTAAAAAGAGCTCCTCTGTCAGTAATGACCTTCCATACTGATTGATGCATAATTCCTTATCAATAGTCAAAAGAAGATATTAATTATGATTACCTTTATGGTTTTAATTAGGAGATTGGAGAGAAAGAGATCGATTGTAATAAGAGCCGAAAATCTTGACTCCCATAGGAATCAGTTGTAGCAAAAGGGTAAGGATACTGTATAGGTATTTAACCTCCCCTGTGTGAATGGAAAGAGCTGTTTTGAACTGGAAATTGCATGCATGTGTGAGTGTATGCAGAAGTACTATTCATATATGGCTGACTTTTGGGTTTATAAGGTGTCTAATGTTGCCAGCTCTTCTATCTGAAAAAAAAAAATAGTCTGAGCTTTTGTGTGCAATATTCTGATTTTTAAATGTTGGTTTAAAATTGGTGTGAGTCAAATAAATACACCAGCTTGATCCACCTATTGTCAGATTAAATAGCCTCCAAGTCTAACAAACACTTAATAATAAATGTTTCTGTAATATTTGTATTATGCAGAAAACAAATAGCAAATGAAAAATTCAAATCCCAGATGGACATTAAAAAGCAATGAACCTCTTCAAGACAAGAATAAGTGGACTCCACAGACCTAAGCTTTAGTCCCAAGTCTATTACTAAGATGTGTAGGACTTAAGTAAGTTACTTAATTTATCAGGGTCTCACTTTTCTCACTTCTGTCATTAGAGTTTGAACAATATTCTCCCTGAGACTTCTTTCTACCTTAAGATTCTGTTTCTATGTAAAAATGATAATATTAAAGAAAAGGTTTAAAGCAATTGGCAAAGCACCAGTTTCTTTGTAAAATAGTCTGCTTATTAGTGGCTCTAGCAATGCAGATATTCTTTGATTTTATGTATAGAGTCTATATTTTATGTTTCTATATATAGATTCTAAGTACTATACAAAATAATTTATTACTTATATTACAGATTTATATACATATACTAACATATATATAATAGATGTTAATAGAATGGAGAAGTAACCTAGAATTGTTCAATATGGCAGAGTGGAGTCATTTCAGAGGGTAAGTATGTTCCGTGGAGCTTTCACAAAAGCAAGAATTAAGACATTAAAAATACACATAAATATTTTTATGTTCATCATTGCTGTTGGTAAAATGCCAACTTCCAGAATTACCAATGGAAAAATTGTAAAGAACATTGCACAAAATTATTAACCTAACTTAGTTAATAACAAATGTCTACTACACTGCAGCTGTATAACTGCCAGAAAACATCTAGGAAGTTAAAACTGTTAAATTCAGTGATTTCATGGTTAACCCAAACCACTTCCCATTTTTGACATTTCCCATATTTGATATTATTGAAATATGAATTGAAAGCTGACTGGTAAAAATGCATATCTGTTATGTTTTATGTGTATGATATATGTAGGAGTATCATCTTTTAAATCTCAAGAAACAAAAAAAAAAGTTAGCTTAACCTCTGTATGAAGCACATGATAGGTGCTCAAAGATACTTGATTTCTGTAAAGTAAGGTTTTATAAAAAAAAAAAAAAAAGATTCACATGTCATACTTACCTCTACAGCTTCTCCCATCTTCTTTTACTTCAAATCCATCCTCACAGTAACATCTTGTACTATTTCTGACCATTGCACATTTATACTGACAATTCAACTGCTGACAAGTGGATAACAGTTCTGGAGAAGAAAAACAAAGACACTATATTAATATAACTGTGCACACATGTGTCCTATATAAATTTAAATATTGTTAATATTTACTCAGAGCATAACCACAAGATTACAGTTCTGATTGGTCTCCTTGAAAATTTCTGTGATTGGTTGAGAGAACAAAGAACTATTCACTCTAAAATATGTTGGCTTGTATTTGTTTGAAGTATTGTTAACAAAATTTCAGATGTTCGGTCTTTCACGTTTACCTCATTATGTGGGTTCAAAGACACAAATCTTTTCAAATTCTGGTATATTAAATTATTTCAATAGGAAAAATGTCCATTTGATGGTTGATTTCAACATTTATACATTTTTTATCTGACACATCAATTGATTCTCTATCTTTTAAGGACTTGTTTTGATTTATAATCCATGTATAAACTTCATGGCAATCAATGTGAATATATTCCATTTCAATAATTTATCTTTCATTGGTTACAAAATATTAAACAAATACTGGACATAATGTATTTCATTATATCTGAACTCTTTCAGAGCAAATACATCATTGAAGCAAAAGTTTAGCAAACCCTCAGAGTAGATTAGAATTCAATATGATAAATGCATGAAACAGAGATGAGGTGACAGAAGCATGTTCATTGCACAAATAATTTCTAACAGGAATAAGATTTGCTAAACTAGAAAAATATACAGATAAAATGTGTTACTGATTTTGCTGTCTGAAAATAGAGGTATT
Organism: Neogale vison; assembly: GCF_020171115.1. NCBI lineage: Eukaryota > Metazoa > Chordata > Mammalia > Carnivora > Mustelidae > Neogale > Neogale vison. The sequence goes on along the minus strand of NC_058093.1, from coordinate 89,910,742 downwards.
AATAGACTGCAACAATCTCTTTTTCCCCTGGGGGAAAAATTTTTCTCCCCTGGGGAGAAAAATAAGAGTTTTGAAGATTGAAGTTAAATGATTCAAAATATGTTGATAATGCTACAAGTTTAGCCAGTGCTTGAGAAAAATACATATATATATATATGTGTGTATACACACACACACACACACACACATATATATATATATTATAATAAAAGTATATGAATGGTCCAATGTGGAAAAGAACAGCTAGAACATTCCAAATTGAAAATTTGCTATTTACTATACAAAGTATTTTCTCAGGCCAATTATTTTTCAATTCTTTCATGCAATTATTTCATGCATCTTCCCTTCTTAAAACCCCAAATCTTCTTCCTAATGGCCACTCACATATTGTGATCTTACTTTCTACTTTTCCTGAGATAACAGAAGCAATACAAGAGCTTTCCCACAGATTTATTCTTCACATTTACCTACTTCAGCATATTCTTGTTCTTGTTTTTCAAACTTGGTTGAATTCATAATGAAAGCTTAACTCCAATCCCTGTAGACAAATCCCCTCCCCTCTCACCTATTCAAGGGTATCTTTTCAACTATTCTCTGCTTCCTCTCATTATCATTTCTTAAATAATTTATATTAGATAAAACAAGAACCCATCTCTTTTTGACAAATAAAACTTTTTGGAATACAGTCATGCCCATTTGTTTACATATAATATATTTTTTATCTTATGTTAGTCACCATACAGTACATCATTAGTTTTTTTTTTAACATCATTAGTTTTTGATGTAGTATTCCATGATTCATTGTTTGTGTATAACACCCAGTGCTCTATGCAGTCTATGCCCTCCTTAATACTCATCACTAGGTTCACCCTTCCCCTGCCCCCTTTCCTTCTTTCTTTCTTTCCTCTGCCCCCTTCTCTCAGTTTGTTTCCCAGAGTCCATGGTCTCTCATGTTCATCTCCCACTCCAGTTTACCCCCCCTTCTATTTTCCCTTCCTCTCTTAATGTCCTCCATGCTATTCCTTACGTTCCACATAAGTGAGGCCATATGATAATTGACTTTCTCTGCTTGACTTATTTCACTTAGCCTAATCTCCTCGAGTCCCATCCATGTTGATGCAGAAGTTGGGTATTCATCCTTTTCAATGCCTGAGTAATATTCCATTGTGTATATGGACCACATTTTCTTTATCCATTTGTCTGTTGAAGGGCATCTCAGCTCTTTCCACAGTATGGCTATTGTGGACATTGCTGCTATGAACATTGAAGTGTATGTGCTCCTTTTCACTGTATTTGTATCTTTGGAGTAAATACCCAGTAGTGCAACTGCTGGTCATAGGGTAACTCTATTTTTAATTTTTGAGGAACCTCCACACTGTTTTCAAAAGTAGCTGTACCCACTTGTATTCCCACCAACTGTATAGGAGGGTTCCCCTTTGTCCACATCCTCTCCAACATTTGTTGTTTCCTGCCTTGTCAATTTTTGCCATTCTAACTGGTGTAAGGTGGTATCTTGATATGGTTTTGATTTTAATTTCCCTGATGGTTAATGATAATGAACTCTTTTTTTCATGTGACTGTTAGCCATTTGTGTATCTTCTTTTAAGAAGTGTCTGTTCATGTTCTTTGCTTATTTTATGACTTACTTGTTTTTTTTGGATGATGAGTTTGAGAAGTTCTTTATAGATCTTAGATATCAGTCCTTTGTCTGTAGTATCATTTGCAAATATCTTCTCCCATTCGGTGGGTTGTCTCTTTGTTTTGTTGACTGCTTCTGCTATGCAGAAGTTTTTATCTTAATGAAGTCCCAAGAGTTCATTTTTGTTTTTGTTCCCCTTGCTTTTGGAGATGTGTCTTGAAAGAAGTTGCTGTGGCCAATGTCAAAATGGCTACTGCCTATGTTCTCCTCTAGGATTTTGATGGATTGCTATCTCACATTGTGGTCTTTCATCCATTTTGAGTTTATCTTTGTGTATGGTATAAGAGAATGGTCAAGTTTCATTCTTCTGTATATAGGTTCTCCAATTTTCTCCGCACCATTTATTGAAGAGACTCTCTTTTTTCCATTGGATATTTTTTCCTGCTTTGTCAAAGATTAGTTGACCTAGTAGAGGGTCCATATCTGGGCTCTCTCTATTCTGTTCCACTGGCCTATGTGTCTATTTTTATGCCAGTACCATGATGTTTTAGTGATCACAGTTTGTAATATAGCTTGAAATCAGGCAACGTAATGCCTTCAGCTTTGTTTTTATTTTTTGACATTTCCGTGGCGATTCAAGGTATTTTCTGATTCCATACAAATTTTAGGATTGTTTTTTCCAGTGCTTTGACAAATGCCATTGTTATTTTGATCGGGATGGCGTTGAAAATACGTATAGATTGCTCCAGGCAGCACAGATATTTTAACAATGTTTATTCTTGCAGTCCATGAGCAGGGAATGTTTTTCCATCTTTTTGTGTCTTCTTCAATTTCTTTCATGTGTGTTCTGTAGTTCCTAGAGTATAAATGCTTTTCCTCTTTGGCTGGGTTTATTCCAAGGTGTCTTATGGTTTCCGGTGCTATTGTAAATTGATCTATTTTCTAATTTCTCTTTCTACAGTTACATTGTTAGTGTATAAGAAAGCAACTGATTTCTGTGTATTGATTTTGTATCCTGCCACATTTACTGAATTGCTGTATGAATATGGGTTTTCCACATAGAGTATCATGTACCTGAAGAGAGTGAGTAGACTTCTTCTTTGCCAATTTGAATATATTTATTTCTTTTTGTTGTCTGATTGCTGTTACTAGGATTTCTAGTATTATGTTGAACAACAGTGGTGAGAGTGGGCATCCTTTTCATGTTCCTGATCTCAATGGAAAGGCTCTCATCTTTTTCCTATTGGGAATGATATTTACTGTGGGTTTTTCATAGATGGATTTTATAAAGTTGAGAAATGTTCCCTCTATCCCTGTACTCTGAAGAGTTTTAATCAGGAAAGGATACTGTATTTTGTCAAAGCTTTTTCTGCATCTGTTGCAAGGGCCACAGGGTTCTTGTCCCTTCTCTTATGTGTTCTATCACATTGATTGATTTGTGAATGTTGAACCACAAATAAATCCCATACTTGGTTGTGGTGGATAATCCTTTTAATGTACTGTTGGATCCTATTAGGTAGGATCTTATTGAGAATTTTGGCATCCATATTCATCACAGATATTGGTCTGAAATTCTCCTTTGCAGTGGGGTCTTTTCTTGGTTTCAGGATCAAGACAATGATGACCTCATAGAAAGAGTCTGAAAGTTTTCCTTTTGTTTCAATTTTTTGAAACGGCCTCTGGAGAATAGTTATTATTTCTTATTTGAATATTTGGTAGACTTCTCCAGAATCCATCAGACCCTGGACTATTGTTTTTGGGAGGTGTTTGATCACTGCTGCAATCTCGTTACTGGTTATTGGTCTATTCAGGTTATCAATTTCTTCCTGTTTCAGTCTTTTAGTTTATAGGTTTCCAGGAATGCCTCCATTTCTTCCAGATTGATAAATGTATTGTTATATAGCTGTTGATAATTATTTCTGATAATTCTATTTATTTCCTTAGTATTAGTCATGATCTCTCCCCTTTCATTCATAATTTTATTAATTTGGGCTCTTTCTCTTGTCTTTTGGATAAGTCTGGCCAGTGATGTATCAATCTTATTACTTCCTTCAAAGGGCCAGCTTTTAGTTTTATTAATGTGTTCTACAGTATTTCTGGCTTCTAATTAATTGATCTCTGCTTTAATCTTATGTACCTTCTGGCACATGAGTTGGGCTTAATTTGTTGTTGATTTTCCAGATGTTTAAGGTGTAAAGATAGTTTACGTATTCAGGATTTTTCTATTTTTTTTTGAGCGAGGCTCGGATGGCTATGCATTTTCCACTTAGGACCATCTTTGCCATATCCCATAGGTTTTGGATAGATATGTCTTCATTCTCATTGGTTTCCAAGAATTGTTCAAGTTCTTTGATTTCCTGGTTGACCTGAACATTCTTGAGCAGGATGATCTTTAGCTTCCAACTGTCTGAATTTTTTCCAAACCTTTTCTTGTGATTGAGTTCCAGTTTCAAAGTTGGTCTGAGAATATGCAGTGAATAATCTGAATCTCTTGGTATTGGTTGAGACCTGATTTTTGACCCAGTATGTGGTCTCTTTCTGAAGAAAGTCCTATGTGCACTTGAGAAGAATGAGTATTCTGTTGTTTTAGAGTAGAATGTTCTGTATATGTCTATGAGGTCCATCTGGCCCACTGTGTCTTCCAAAGCTCTTGTTTCTTTGTTGATTTTCTTCTTAAATGATCTGTCTATTGCTGAGAGTGGAGATTGAGGGCTCCTAATATTAATGTATTATAATCAATATGTCTCTTTCTTGTGATTAGCAGTTGGTTGTTCCCATGTTGGGGACGTAGGTATTTACAACTGTTGGATCTTATTGTTGGATAAACCCTTTAAGAATGATAGAGTGTTCTTCTGTAGCTCTAACTATAGTCTTTAGCTTAAGATCTAATTTGTCTGATATAAGAACTGCTATCCCAGCTTTCTTTTGAGGTGTTTCCATGAAAGATACTTCTCCATCCCTTCACTTTCCATCTGGATATATCTTTAGATTCAAAATGAGTCTCTGTAGACAGCATATGGATGGGCCCTGTCTTTTTACCTTATCTGCAACCCTGTGCCATTTTATGAGAGCATGTAGGCCATTCACATTGAGAGTGATTACTAAAAGATATGATTTTATTATCATCATGTTGCCTGTGAAGTCCTTGTTTCTATAGATTGTCCCTGTATATTTCTGTTCTATATTACTCTTGGTTCTTTCTCCTTTTATAGCACCCCCCTTAATATTTCTTGCAGGGCCAGCTTGGTGGTCACATATTCTTTCAGTTTCTACCCATCCTGGAAGCCCCTTATTTCTCCATCCATTCTGAATGATAGTCTTGCCAGATAAAGAATTCTTGGCTGCATATTCTTCGCATTTGGTGCCCTGAATATGTCCTGCCAGCCCTTTCTGGCTTGCCAGGTCTCCATGGCCAGGTCTGATGTTATTTTGATGTTCCTCCCTCTGTACATAAGGAATCTCTTCACCGTAACTCCCTTAAAATGGTTTCCTTGATTCTAAGATATGCAAATTTTTCTATTACAAGCCTCAACATTAGGCTGCAATCCTTTACTCTGGGGGTGGGGGGCGTGCTCTCCCTGCCTCAAAGGTATAAATGCTTGTTTCATTCCAGATTAGGAGAGTTCTCAGCTAGGATTTGGTCAAACATATCTTCTGGTCTCTCTCTCCACACCCTCAAGGATCCCAATCATTCTGACATTGGAACTTTTCATGGTATCATTTATTTCTCTAATTCTGTTTTCATGGATTTTAACCTGTTTGTTCCAGGCCTCCTTCTGCTCCTTCTTTTCTATCAGATTGTCTTCAAGTTCACTAATCCATTCTTCTGCTTCATTTACCCTAACTGTTAGAGTATCTAGATTAGATTTATCTTGTGGATAGTATTTTTAAGTTCTGCCAGATCCACTCTCATTTCTGCCCTCAGTGAATCTATATTGCTATTAATAGTTTTCTCCAGCCTAACTATTGTCTTCATAACTGCTACCCTGATGTCTATTTCTGACATCTTGCTTAGATCTATATACATTAGATCTGCCGGAGAGGCCATTGTCTCTGGGTCTTTTCTTTGTTGAGTGCTCCTCCTCTTAGTCATTCTGTTGAGCTGTAGTTGAGGAGATGTATAGCTGAAAATATCAACCACAATCAAGGCAAGGGAAGCTTTGGAGCAAATGGAAGTCACCACCAAAAATAAATAAATAAATAAATAAATAAATAAATAAATAAATCAGCCAAAATGAGACCCGAAAGTAAGATTTATAAAGTACAAAAACAAAAACAAAGTAAAAGAGTGACAAAACAAAACAGAAAAACTAAAACAAACAAACAAACAACAAACCAGAAAAAGGAATACAAAATAAAAGGGATGGGAGGGTGACAGGAAGGTGGCTATAATCCTTTGATGTGGGTGAGGAAGTGTATTTCATTTGTTTTGGGTGTATTTTGTTCTCTTTGTTAGAGAACTCTACTTCCCAGAGATACAGAGAAATTAAAACTGGTGTATATATAAAGGTAATATTGAATAGGGAAAAAAGGACTATATATATGAGAGACTATGGACTCTGAAAAACAATCTGAGGGGTTTGAAGTGGCGGGGGGGTGGGAGGTTGGGGTATCAGGTGGTGGGTATTATAGAGGGCACAGCTTGCATGGAGCACTGGGTGTGGTGAAAAAATAATGAATACTGTTTTTCTGAAAATAAATAAATTGGAAAAAAATCAGTCATAAAAAAATATATATAAAAATGAAATACATAATATATAAATATATATAAGAAAAGATATATCTATACATATATATGTATATATATATATATCAATCATCAGTCGAGAGGTACAAAAGATGGAGTTAGGATTGTGCAGATAGATAGAAGTTAGTCACTGGAAAGTAATCCTTCAATGATCTTGATGTTGATAAGTCAATGACCTTTTTTCAATCTTCATGTTACTTGACCTATCAGCAGTATTTGACAGTTAACTACTTTCTGATACACAATTGCATTGCTTCCAGAGTGCTACACTTTTGATGTTCCTCCTGTTTCACAGTCTCCTTTGCAGGGTTCTTTCCATTCTAGTCAATCACATAAGGTTGGAGTGCTTCAAGGCAGAAATCATGGTCTTTGTCTCTTGTCTCTCAATTTACTACTGGTGAACTCATCAAGTATCATGGCATCCCCTTTCACTAGAACATAAACACCAGTACCATGACTTGAAAGCTAGTTATGCATTCTCAGATTTCTAATTTTCACTGCTCTCATTACAATCAATACTTTATATTAAATTTATTTCTCCTTGAAATACCCAGAACAATTTCTGCTTCCTTGACATGGATTCAACCAATATGCAGATCAACTATATCTGATGTGTAGGCTTGAATTTTGGCTCATCATTAATTATATAACAATACAATGTTGGTATTTATGTAATGTACAAAGACCAGTAATTTGTTCTGTAAAAAATACATTATTAAGAAAAAAATACAGAATAAATGGTTCCATGGAAATTATGGCATTTTTTTCTTTACATTATGGTAGCCATTTACATTTTAGTTTCCCTCACTAGTATCTATAGCTACAAATTATAAACCTAACATATATCAAGTTATTTAATCATGCAATCTCTTTGAAACCCCATAATAGTCTAACTTGCAGATATTATTGTAATTTACATTTTACAGATGAGGGAACTGATGGCTAATAATTATCCCAAGATTTATATAGCAAATATATATGACAGAGCTGCCATTCAAAACAAGGTCAGTCTGCCTACAGAGCCCATGCTGTTAATAATGCCTCTAATTCCAATGTACAATATGGTGATGGTTAGAAATCTGGTGTATTTTATTTTTATTTTTCAATCTAGTTTTAGTAGTGTGCTATAGATAGAACATTTTATAATTTTTATAGGATGAATGACTCAATGAAATAGCTTAACTTGAGGATGAGGATTAATACTCTCGGGTGTCATTTCTAGTCCATTAGATTAAACTAGGTCCTAAAGATAGTTCATTTGCATCTTCAAATTAGGTAATTGAGTTGTCAAATCTTGTTTGATTATGGTGGAATCAGTCCAAAATTGCCTTGAATATACACCTCAACATTGATTGAGCACATAGTCAATGCTAAGCACTCTGCTGGGGTTCTACAAACACAAAATTACTTTAGACAAATTAAGGAATTAACAACATGAGTGTGGAAGTGGGTGGGGTTAGGTGGGAAGGATAACAATGTAAACAACTGTAGAATTCAAAGTTGAAAAATACATATGCTAAATAAAAATAGAAGTGACATGAGCTGGAAAGGGAAGGAATCCTCCAGAAACTGGAAATGAGCAGAGATAATATGGAAAATAGTTCTGAAAAAAAGTTTAATTTGGAGGCATCTGGGTGGCTCAGTGGGTTAAGCGTCTGCCTTATCCTGGGATCAAGCCCCACATTAGGCTCCTTGCTCAGTGGGGAGTCTGCTTCCTCCTCTTTCTCTGCCCCTCCCCCAGCCTGTATGTTCACCTGCTCACTCTCTCTCTCTGTTTCTCTCAAACAAATAAAATCCTTTTAAAAAAGTTTAATTTAAGCAGAAATTTAGAAGATAAGAAGAATTCAGTAAACAAAGTTCATGAGAGTGTATTCCAGATAAAGTATGAGAAATTATGAGAAAATAAATATGACAGGAAAGGATACAAAAAATATGGACAATGATAAATAATTGTGTGTGGCTAACCCACAGTGTTTGATGTAGCAGAAAATGGGACTGGAATTGTTGTTTGGGGCCAAGTCAAAGTGGATTAATTCTTAAATTAAGTAGGCTTTTCTGTTTTGATAATGAGAGTCACTACTAGTAATTGAGGACAGAAGTGTTCATTAGTATCTAACAACAGGGATAAAGATGAGTGACATATCACGAAGGAAGAAAAGCTATCTAAAAGACTAGACATGGCAAAGGCACAAGTTAAGATTATGAAGATTTAGAAGAGTGGATGGCCAAACACTTGGTGAAAGCATAATGACAATGAGTAAATAGTACCCATAAGATGAATTAAGAATAACAGGAGGATTAGAAGTTTGGACGGAAATACTAAATTTGCCTTTGACTGTTTAGTTTCAAATGTTGATAAAAATGGCCAGGAGAGAGTTGAGAATTTGAGTCTATCTAAGAAGAGAAGTCTGGACTGGAGATGTAGCTTTGGAAGTCACAGACATAAAGTAGGTAATTAAAGCCTGAAAAGGAAAGAATCATCCCTTATAAGGAATATTTATAACACAGATAAGCCCCAGAGAACTTTTATATGTGAAAAACAAGCAGAAGAAGAACCATCAACAACAAAAAGTGAGAAATAAATATATAGATGGGAGAAGCAGAAAAGCTTCACAAAATCTGAGGAGGAAGAAGAGTTCATGGAAGTAAGTAGAGCAATAAATGTTAAATCCTTATGAAATATTCTTGAATGAAACCCATAAAATGCATTGTGTTTTCTGATAGGATCAAATAAGACCTTTAAAAAAGGTTTCAGTGGAACAGAGAAGATAAGGATAAACGTAGTAATAATGGGTGGGACAGAAAGAGGAAATAGGAAAGTTTTCTCATAGAAAATAATTAAATGTATTATGAGATAAAGAGAATAAATATAGGGGTTTGACTTAATTTATTTAACCTGTATTTAAGGCAAGCATTTAAGTTCAGTGCTTTAAATATATTATATTTTCCATATAATTTCTATAGCCCACTTCCTTGTTTTCCCTCTCAATTCAATGTACAAAATCCACAGACCATTGGTTTAATCTTTCTACTCTCTCCAATCTTGAAAGATCTGGAATTGGTGCTGTAAATGTTACCAGCATGGGGATAGTGATGGGGAGAATTATGGAAAAATGACAGAAAATGGGGAAAAACTGGATATGAAAGAGTAGACCTCACACATGGTTTTGAATGTTAAGTGGGGTCGAGTGGCTGAAAGTAATGAAAGACAAAAGGACAACTTGGCTTGTGGTTCATCAAATGAGAACTCGGGTGTCTGTGCAAAGAGATAGAAAGCATGTTATCAGGTGAATTGGTAAGTCGTGATTCTTCTATCAGATCATGAAGAATTATGAAGAACTAACAACCTGAAGAACAAAATTTAAAATTTGGCTGAACTCTGGGAAAGCAATACTAATTCCTGTAATGTTATCCATTAGAGCTGCTTACCATTTATGTTTAATTATATGAAGCACTATAATGTTTATGCAGATAATTAAAAATGCATCAGATTAATTTTGTTAAAAAGCTTATTTGGGTAGAACAGAAATTCTGTACTTGAATTATCAGTATTGATAGAATGCTCTACATGAAGTTCATGTAACATTATCATTGGTTTGGATCTTAGGTGAAGTAGGAAGACCACTAGCATCTAAGGTAATGAAATATGAAAGACTGAATCCAGGTATACTTTTTTAAAGATTTTATTTATTTGAGAGAATGAGAGAGAGAGAGAGAGAGAGAGAAAGCAGGGGAACAGGAGAAGGAGAAGCAGGCTCCCCCTGAGCAGGGAGCCCAAGGCACGGCTAGATCCCAGGATCTTGGGATCTGGACCTGAGTCAAAAGGTAGATGCTTAATGACTGAGCCACCCAGGCATCCCTGAATCCAGATATATAATATGGTATTTGATCTATATTTCTCATCATATTCATAAAAGAAAAGTGTCTTTTTTTAATGAAAGGAGAGGAGCAGGGCACCTGAGTGGCTCAGTGAGTTAAAGCCTCTGCCTTCAGCTCAGGTTATGATCTCAGGGTCCTGGGATCGAGCCCTGCATCTGGCTCTCTGCTCAGTGGGAGCCTGCTTCCCTTCTTCTCTCTGCCTGCCTCTTTGCCTACTTGTGATCTCTCTCTGTCAAATAAATAAAAATAAAATATTTTAAAAGGAGAAGACCTATTATTTCAGGAATCAAATCTAATTCAACTGATGGGGACTCTCTCTTTTTTTTTTTTTCCAATTTATTTATTTTCAGAAAAACAGTATTCATTATTTTTTCACCACACCCAGTGCTCCATGCAAGCCGTGCCCTCTATAATACCCACCACCTGGTACCCCAACCTCCCACCCCCCCGCCACTTCAAACCCCTCAGATTGTTTTTCAGAGTCCATAGTCTCTCATGGTTCACCTCCCCTTCCAATTTACCCAAAAGCACATACCCTCCCCAATGTCCATAACCCTACCCCTCTTCTCCCAACCCCCCTCCCCCCAGCAACCACCAGTTTGTTTCGTGAGATTAAGAGTCACTTATGGTTTGTCTCCCTCCCTATCCCATCTTGTTTCATGGATTCTTCTACCCACTTAAGCCCGATGGGGACTCTCTTAATAAAGACCTACTTCATTCTCTGGTATTTAAGGAATCTTTTTAAGACTTTTTTTCAGATAGGAAAAATAGGAGATTATAAAAATGTGAATGTATCTTCTCCATCAAATGCAACTGAACAGCTTACAAGTAATGGGTAACTTTGAGGTACTCAGCTTCTAAACCGTTCTTTAACCAAGAAATAGATTCAAGAAATATATTTCTAGATTTTTATTACTAATAAATGGCAACAGGGACTCTAGAAGGATAGAAAATTATTTCATATTAAATCTCATATCTCTTTCACCACCTTTTTTCTTTTTTTCTAAGTCATAGTACGGTATTATAATTAAGGCCTTAAGTGCTGAAGCTAGAGTACCTAAGCTCCAACCCAGGCTTTATTAATTTCAGGCTATGTGGGTATGGCAAAAAGAAAAAAAAAAAAAAGCTAATATTCATCAATCCTGTTTCCTCTTCCTGAGCAAATAAAAAGATTAATCTTCCCAGTTGACTTGCATTAGGTTAGAGCCATGTATCTGACTTCTAGATAATGCAATATATGCAAAATCAGTGTGTGCTACTTTCTGAACTGGGCTCTAAAGCACTCTGATGATCTTCCACTCTCTCTTTACTTACTTGTCAGCCCCCTGGATGCAAAGAAGCCAGCAGAAGGCTCATAGAACCTTCTGCTAACAGGCCTACACACTGGAGGGAGCCTGAAATAGTAAGCATCCATTGATGACCTATTTGGGTGTTGATATGAGTGAAAATTTGGATTTTTGTTGCATTCAACCCCTGAGGTACCAGGGTTGTTTTAACATAGTATTATGGTGATGGACAAATGACTTAAGTTCTCTATATTTATTTTTCCTTGTCTCTAAAATGGAGATAAATAATAGAAACTACCTCAGAGTTGTTATGAGGCTTAAATGAGGTAAATCATGCAAAGTCCTTAAAATATTGCCTGACACATGTAATTCTTTACATTATTATTTTTTATCATGTTACCATTTAAACTATACCTACAGTCAGTATTCTTCCATAATTTATATAAGTTTCAAGCAATTTGGAGGTGTTTCTTTTTATGATAGAATGATTTTCTCTTTCATTTTTGGGTCTTTAATTTTGGGTGTTACTTGATTCATAGTTATAGTTTTGCCCCCAAAAGACTTGTGTTTCATTTGATACCTTTTGGTGGAGGTACTTTTAATTTTTGGTAAATTCTCCTAAAACCTTTACCCGAATGAAAGATCTCTACCAGGGAAATACTAATCATAAGAAATAAAGATTTTTCTATACTGGCTAACTGGTTTCTATAAAATATGAATATTACTCTTCTGGAGCACTGTGCATGCACATTTAATTTGCTACATGAGCACAGACCAATTAATAAATGAAACAAGACATTTTTACCAAATACTTATGCTAATCTGCAAGGTCTTAAGGGTTTTATGCTTTTTTTTTAACAGCATTGGGATTTAGAACACATTTCCACAAATGTATACAGGTTTATGATTTAGGAAACACATACAGATAAATTTTGTTAACCAGTCTTAGAGTAAAAACAGGACAGTAGAAAAGGCAAATTGAAGTAGATAACCAGATTCCAAAAATTACAAGTTATTACTATTAGGAGGATTTTCCCCTCATCAATTTAGTTTATATAAATATTTTTAAACCAGAGAACCACTGTTTGCAGTCTTATATATGTAGCCATTGGCTCAATCCAAAGTGTGGTCAATAGCAATTATGCTGGCTGCCTTTATGACCAATAATTGAACAATTCATGTTGATCACAATCCACACTGATGTACTGGACTTAGCAGGACAGTGAGAAAACAACTGTGCTATTTTACTCATGTGTTTCTAGGTTACATGTTTCTCCTTGATAGGAAATTAGAACTTTTATGAACTCTTTGTAAAGACCAAAAATTATAGGTGCTTTCTAAATACAGAAGTTATCTGAGACATTGTTTTATAAAATGAGACAGTGTTTAATTCTCAATTTTAGTAATCAAATCACTCCTTGAATTTGGCTTATATAAAAATGCCTTTTAACCAACAACCATAATCATAGTTCTAAGAAAAAAAAATCATTTCCTTATGTAGCACATTAAAAAAGTATTTCACTCACTTTTTATACTTGGAGATTGAAAAGCTGATGCAGCTACTTACCATGCCAGACAGTCCCTCTTGTCAGCAGGACGTATGCTTGACATATTTAGAATGGTGATAATTTGTGTCACATCATTCATCCTCTCACCCCTGTTTCCTTGGCCTAGTAAAATGCAGTGTGCGCTGGCTTGCAGAGATTAGGCTGCTGCTTATGACTACTAATGTGGATTTCTTCAGAATCCTTTGCTTAGTGCTAAACTACAGTCCTGGCTTCGAATTTTCTGTGTTCTCATATGTAAAGATACAACATTAAGGCAGTTTTTAAAGTTATTATTTTTAGTTCTATTTTTGTTTTTATGGTATAAATTTATATACAGTAAACATCATTCCTTCTATGTACAGTTCTGTGAGTTTTGAAAATGCATATTGTCTTTCCAATAGCATCATCAAGATACAGAACACCACCATTACCCCAAGATATTTTCCTGTGCCCTTCTATAGCCAATTCATTTCCCCACTGCCAGATTTGGCAATCACCGGTCATTTTCCATCTTACTAATTCTGCCTTTTCCAGCATGTGCTATAAATGGAATCATCCGGCCTGTAGCATCTTTAGTTAGCATAAAGTATTTGAGACTCAGACAAATTATCTTATCAGTATTGCTGAATAGTATTCCATTGTATGAATGTATCTCAGTTTGTTTACGCATTTCACAGTGACAGATATTTAAGTCACTTCTAGAGTTGAATAAAGTTGGCAAAAACGTTCACATGCAATTTCATGTAAATACAGGTTATCATTTCATTTGAGTAAATCTGAGATTCCTGGTCTGTATGGTAAAATAATGTTTTACTTTATAAGAAACTATGAAATTGTTTCCCCATGTAGTTGCTCTACTTTGCATTTTCACTACCAATATAGCAATTATCCAGCTGCTTGGCCTTCTGCCTAATACTAGTTTTCATCAGCTTTTAATTTAATTTTAATTTTTAGTCACTTTATTAGGTATGTAATTGTACCTTATTGTGGTTTTAATTTGCTTTTCCTAATGACTAATGATATTGAACATCTTTTTATATATTTTCATATATTTTTCATGTATTTTCACATATTTTTCATATTTCTTGGTGATGTGTCTGTTCAAACCTTTATCCAGTTTTTATTAGGTTGTTTGTTTTCTTACTGAGTTTCGAGAAGGAATATATATATCTATGTGTATATAAATATGTGTGTACATGTGTATGTATATGTATCCATCTTATTTAATAAATGGACATGAAAAAGCTGTCATTTCATAATTTTAATTTTGCATATCAATGTTGCATAAAGATTAACTACTCTTTCAATAAGGAAAAGCAAAATTCTTTATAATTTAGGTGTACCATTATGAGATGGAAGCTTAGGCTCTCATGTGGTTTGGAAAAATATTCTGTGAATTGAGTCTGGGGTTTGTAATAGATTATAATTTTTTTCTTTTTAATAATATTTGTGTGTGTGTGTGTGTGTGTGTGTACATGTGCACTCAACATCCTTTTTGGTAGGCAGATATTATTCCATTTATAGATAATCAGCAATTTAATGAGACAAATGCCTGCTGACATCAGTTTATATGGTAAATGTAGCTATCCTGTTTAATAAATATTTTCATGGGGTGCCTGGGAGGCTCAGTTATTTGGACATTGCACTCTTGCTTTCAGCTCAGGTCATAGTCTCCGGGTCACGGGATCAAGCCTGACATTGGGTTCTATGCTTAGCATGGGGGGCGCTGCTTGGAATTCTCTCTCCCTTTACCCTTCCCCCTGCTCTCATATACTCTCTCTTTCTAAAAATAAATATAAATTAGATATCTATTAATTAATTTATATATAAATTTAATATATAATATATAATACAAAATGTATATATAAATTATATATTTATATACTATGTTTATATGTATAAATATGTGTGTGTGTGTGTATTTTTTAACCCTTCTCTCTATACTGATTAGATGTTTCTAAGAAGCGGTTACACAGCCAGAGTAACCTTTGCTCTTCTTTCATTTGGTTAGGGCATTATAACTAAGTCTCAATGGACCATGTGTGGACATGATCTGTATTACCTCTACATCAGAAGGTTAAGAGTGCATGTCTTCTCTGGACAAATACTCTTTTATTCTCTTATTTACTGTCTGGAAAAGGTATTTTATTGCTCTGCTTTTCATACTGTTTTCCCATATTTCTCCATCTATACTGGGAATACAACTTTGAGATATGCCTTGAAATATATAAATGTATGCTCTGAAATGTATAAACAAAAGCTAAACCAAAGTAACAACAACAACTTGAGAGTGTACTACACCAATGCTTAGAGTTTTCCCATTTTATATTATGGGGCAAACCCAGGGTTTACTTAGAAAAGGTTTTCCAACTATCTAAAATTGTTGGCTAACAGAGAATAAAGAACTGTTTATTTTGGATCTTCAAATAAAACCATTTCTAACAATTTAGGAACTTAAGGTTCTGATTTCTTTTGAAACTCTTTACTATAAATGGTGTTCAGCATTCTAAAATCAAATGTGCAAAATTTTTAAAGTTTTTATTAAATAGAAAATTAAAATCTAGTTACCAAGGCACAGTCAAATGAGAAGAGATTAATTTAATTTATGTTATGAAAATGCAGACATGGCTTCCATATGCACTGAGAAAATTTGCTAAATAATTACCCTCTAATCTGAAGGGTTTGTACAATAAAAAAAATGTTTACCTTGGTTTTAGTTATAAGAGGATATGAGAAGATAAGACAACACATGCTTGTGTGGAGTTTTCCTCTTAGAACAATATAAGGATAGTGACATCACTAACTTCATAGGTATGCTGTGAGTTTTAAACATAAAGATTCAATAGAAGTTCTTAGTGTCTGACACATTAAATACCCATTATAGGTTGGCAGTTATATTATTGCCATTATAAATCATCAACAACATCTCTACCAATAAAATACAGTAATTTTAACTTCCATCTTTTCTTTATATAAAAGAAGAGATTGATTACACATGGTATCTTGAAATGCACTTTAGACTTAAAGGTAGAAAACATACATCTATTTGTGGTATCTCTTACCAGATATTTAACTATTGACTAGATTGTTAACCTTTCTAAGCCTTGGCATCCTACCTAGAAAATGTCTTTATAAGATTTTATGAATATTTAAAAACTCAGTGAGTGTAAACATGCTTTATAATTTGTAGAGCATCATATAAATGGTGAGATTTGGGCCAGTATAGGGAGAGATAAGGGAGAGAAAGCTGCAAGTGCTAGGTGCTTTGGATTGGTGAAGCCAAACTCTTCTGTGGTTTATACATCTTATTTTAGTATTTTGCATTTGATTCTACAGTGAGGATGGCATGCTAAATTTATTAATAATAAGCTAACCCATACCAGGTCTTTGCCTGGCTCAATACATTTAATTGCAACCATGGAAACCTATGCTTGAGGGGAAAAATTAAGCAAATTTACCAAAAAAGCCGGAGAAAAATACAATTAACAGATATCTAGTAATGAGGTTTTTCATGTCCAGAGTAGACGAGTAAAAAAAAAAATGAAAATATAATGAAAGGACAAAATACATATAAACTTATAAGTGTATTACACACCTATGTAAGACAAACACAATAAGATGGAAGTAGCAATTGGGTTAGAACAGGTGAGGCAGCATGAATAAAGAAACACTCTTTGTACAGAGAATTCATAACTTCTAGCAATTTCTGCACATTTAGTAGGTAAGACTAAATCTATTGTGACTAAATCTATTTGGAAATTGAGGGTAGAGGTTTCCTTCCCCTTAAAGGACAAATATTGTCCTCTCAAATTCTTATACTATTCCCAGACCATACAAGGCACCAATAATTTTGGTAATGTTGATTACAAGTTCAACACTATGAGAATGAAAAAGGAAAATGCAGCACAGTGCCTGGCACATGTCAGGTCAAGAAGATCTCTCTCTGTTAAACACAGCGATTAATCACTCCTTTTCACCTCTATACTTTCCAAAATCCTCAATGAAATGAAGATAAGAAAGACACAATCCCACAAGAAGAAAGAGAATAAGATAGAAGACTAAAACAGACAAAGGATGTCAACAAAACTTTAGAAGCAAAGAAGCCATAAATGAGTGTTCACTAACTTAGCCCTTTATAGTACTGAGGGAGTAAAACCTTCTAAGCCAAGTATTAAAGGAAATGAGAAGGGTGATGATGGAGGCTGCTGCATTCTAAGCACGTAGATTGTGCACTGCACAACTCCAGGGTGCACTATTAAAATAAACTTTGATATGAATAAAGCTCAATTTGTACTTGGAAGCCCTCAGAACAGAGCCAAAACACAAGGGTAGACAACACCAAAATCCTGGAAAGTCTCAAAAACTGAAGATAACTGCATAGTGCCGAAAGGAGTGGGAGTGGAAATAAGATAGGGTGGGGATGTAAACTGAATTGGTTGAAAAGAAAAGCTAAGCCTCCTCATCCTTGCAACAGAACACTGGAGGGTTATTCTCTGAAGAGAATGAATTAGACTCTTACCTTGAGAACAACAGGTACAATATTAAAAACAGGAGTAATACACACAAAAAGGTGAACAGATGAAGAATTCTAGGCTACAAGTGCTTTCATCCAGATCACTCACAAGGCAGAGGTCCCAAATCAAGAAAATCAAAGGCAACCACTAGTAAAAGAGAACTGTAACTCTGAGAAAAGTGGTGCAACGTCCCATCTTCAGCTCAAGAGCAATGCAGAGATTCTACCCAGGATGAATGGCAGGCTTAAAGAACAAAGAGCAGTGTTATTCTTCCCAATGGAACTGGTTTTATTTGCAACAGAGTATGGGGAAGTTCAAACCTACAGGTGGTGTCACAAACAATGGAGATTTTGGTGGCAATTAATTAAGATGAAGATGAAGGCTGCATGGCAGGAGCAAAATAAAGATAATGGCCCCATGGGAGATAGCAAACTATCTAGCAAATCAGATAAAGATGATGGCTCCATGGGAGGAGCTGACACAGGTCAGCTAGAATTGGGGGAAAAGGATGGCTAAGAAGAAGAAGTTTTCTAGAGTTGGAACAAAGTTCAAAGTCTACTTTTGAAAAATGGACAAAATTTTATTGAGTAAAACTGTGGAGAAATTCATGCCAAAATGCCCTTTTTAAAAACAATAAAATCAGTGCATGCTAACTGCTGAGTGATACCAACCGGGGCACACAACTCAATAGGTCTGGTAAATGGACAATCGAAGAGTGCCCTTAGAAAGCCACTGTTATCCCAGGGTGACTGTGCACATGACCAGGGCTATACCCTGTGAGAGGTGATATCAGAAACTGCATCCTGAGTGGGAAATAAATTTCACTGAAATAGTCAAACTAATAATAAAAAAATTAAACATGCAAAACAAACACATCCCACCAATCACTACAGTTAGGGACAGAGAAGAATAGTTCCCTGAGATGATAAAATGTATTACCTAAAATTCCCAGTTTTTAACCAAAATATTAAAAGACATGTAAAGAAACAGGGACGTGTTTCATACATAAGGGGGTAAAAGGAAAAACAAAACAAAACAAACAAACAAAAAACAAGTGAAAGAAATTGCTTTACGGAGGACCCAGATGTGAAAGAGGTGAAAGTGAGCAGACAAAGATTTCAAAGCAATTATTATAAATATGTTAAAACAATTTTTAAAAAAAGCTTAAAGAAGAGGAGAATATGATAGTGCTAGCACAGGTGTCAAAAGGAAAAACATATAAATGGACTTCATCAAAATTAAAAAAAAATTGAACATCAAAAGGCACTATCAGTGTGAAAAGGCAACCTATGACATGGGAGAAAA
Source organism: Neogale vison (assembly GCF_020171115.1). Lineage (NCBI taxonomy): Eukaryota > Metazoa > Chordata > Mammalia > Carnivora > Mustelidae > Neogale > Neogale vison. Next base: position 89,891,825 of record NC_058093.1, on the reverse strand, counting down.
TGCATATAAATATACTTTAAAATTATATACCAGATAAAAGGATGAATATCCATAATTTATAAAAACTTCTACAACTCAAGAACAAAAATCAGACAACCCAATTAAAAAACAGATAAAGAACTTGAATAGACATTTCTCCAAAGAAAATAAATAAATTTTCAAGTCATATGAAAATATGTTCAAATAACTAATCATTAGAGAAAGGCAAACCAAAATCACGATGAGATACACTTCACACTCATTAGAATGGCTGTTATTAAAAAATAATAATAATAAAATAAGCTAACAGGAGCACCTGGATGGCTTAGTCAATTAAATGTTTGACTTGGGCTCAGGTCAGGATCTTACGGTGTGTTGGGCTCCGTGCTCAGTGGGGAGTCTGCTTCTTCCTCTCCCTCTGCTTCTCCCCTTGCTCGTGCACTCTCTCTCTCTCTCAAATAAACATATAAAATATTTTTAAAAATAAGCTAACAGAAAACAACAACTGTTGTCAAGGATGTGGAGAAATTAGAATACTGCATATTACTGGTAGGAATGTAAAATGGTATAGTCATTACGGAAAACAGTATGGTGGCTCCTTAGAATGTTAAACATAGAATTACAAAACAATCCTGCAATTCTATTCCTGGGTATATACTCACAATAACTGAAAGCAGGGATATGAACATCTACTTGTACAACCATGTGTATGGTAGTATCTTTCAAAATAACCAGAAGATAAAATCAACCTAAATGTACATCACTATCATGTGATGAGGAATGGATAAACAAAATGTGTTGTATACATAAAATGGAATATTATTCAGCTTTTTTTTTTAAAAGATTGTATTTATTTGACAAAGAAAAAGACACAGCGAGAGAAGGAATACAAGCAGGGTGAGTGGGAGAGGGAGAAGCAGGCTCTCCACTGAGCAGGGAGCCTGATGCGGGGCTAGATCCTAAAACCCTGGGATCCTGACCAGAGCCAAAGGCAGACGCTTGATGAATGAGACGCCCGGGAGCCCCATGAATATTATTCAGCTTTAAAAAGGAAGGAAATTCTGGCACATGTTCCAATATAGAGAAACCTCAAAGATAGAATGCTCAGTGTAATAAGCCAATCACAAAACGATTTAATATTGTATGAGTCCACTTATATGAGATACCCAAAGTAACATGGTAATTGCCGGAGTCTGGGGGAGGGGATGGTGATTTACTGTTAAATTTATATGGAATTTCAAGTTTGGAGAGTTGAAAAATTTGGGATATGGGTGGTAGCAATGATTGTACGACAATGTGGATGTACTTAATGACACTGAACTGGACATTAAGATATGGTTAAAATAGTAAATTTGATGTCAAGTGTATGTTACCACATTAAAAAAATTAAAAGAAAAAAAGTAAAGGCAGCCCTGACAGTACCTTAGTAACTTTTTAAAAAGAAAATCAGAATTTATTACAAAATGAAATGGAAAATCCTGATTTGAAAATAAAAATAGTCAAAATGAAGAAATTTAGTAGGAGGTTTCCATAATACATTTTAACTAAGAATATATAGATTATGCAGTCAGAAGAATGGCCTTATATATATACACATATATATAAAACTATACATAATCTGTATATAAAAATACTCTATATAGAATATCTTATACAGAGAAACATACAGCTAACAAAATATTTGGTTAACATGACAATAGATTATACAATCAGAAGAATGGCTATATAGATATAGATAGAACTATATATATCTATATATAGAAATATATTCTATATAGAATATCCTATATATGGAAACATACCATATTCTATATATTAGGAATGAACAGTTTGAAAGTGATAAGTGAAACTAAGAACAATTAGCAAATAGCACCTAACAGAACAAAATACTTGAGAATACATTTAACAAAAGAAGTGTAAGATTTATACACTAAAAAATATAAAATATTGTTGATACAAATTAAAGAGTATTTCACCAAAAGAAAGGAATTCCATGTTTATGGATGAGAAGACTTAATAATGTGAAGATGACAGTACTTTCCAAATTGATCTACAGATTCAAAGAAATCCCTAGGAAAATCTAACTTGCCTTTTCTGCATAAATTGACAAGCTGATCTAAAATTCTTACGGAAAAACTAGGGACCCAGAATAGCAAGGAAAAAAAAAAATCTCAAAATGGAAGACAAAGTTGGAAAACTCATAATTTCCCATCTCAAAGCTTACTACAAAGTTGCAATAATCAAGAGAGTGTGGTACTAGCATGAAGATAGGTATGTAGGTCAATGGAACAGAACTGAGAGTACAGAAATAAACTCACAGCTATGTTCAATAGATTTTTAATAAGTTTCGAAAAAATTCAGTGGTGAAGGTACAGTTTCTTTTTTCTTTCTTTGTTACTGTTTTTTTTTTCTTCTGCAAATATCTCTAAGCTAACTGGAAATTCACATGCAAAATGAAAAAAATGAAGTTGGATTCCTACCTTATACCACATACAAAAATTAACTTAAAATGCATTGTAGGGTCTAAATGTAAGAACTTAAATAATAAAACTCTTAGAAGAAAACATAGGAGTAAATCTTTAAAGCCTTGCTAGTTATATAAAAAACACAAGTGACAAAGGAGAAAAATAGATAAACTATGATCAATGTAAAGAAAAAAAAAATGCATGCTTTAAAGAACACCATTAAGAAAGTGAAAAGATGACCCACAGAATGGGAGAAACAATTTAAATAAAACCCAGTAAGATATTTATTTGTATTGAGATAAGCAACTAATAATTTTTATAATTCTTATAAATAACTTTTATAATTCAATAATGAATCGAATAACTCAAAATAAGTAACAAAAAAAAATTTGAAATAACCAAAATAAAAACAGGGAAAAGATATGAATCTACAATTCTTCTAAGAAGTTACACAAATGACCAATAAATACATAGATATTCATCTGTATTCACAGGCCAATAAAAATCAAAACACAGTGAAACGACTTCTTATTTATAAGGATGGTTATAACCGAAACAATAGACAATAACAACTATTGGGAAAGATGCAGGGAGTTGGAACGAACCATCATTACATTCCTGGTAGGGATGTAAATGATCCAGCTATTTTGGAAACCATTTTGGCATTTCATAAGAAATTACACTTAAGTTGCTGTATGGTCCAGCAATTTTACTCATATATATATGTATATATCCCCCAAGATAAGAAGAACACCGAAAAACCTGTACATAAACATTCATAGTGGCAGTATTTATAGTGGTCAAAACCTTGGAAACAACCAAAATGTCTTTCAATGGATGAACAAGTAAACAAAATTGAATATTATGTGGCCATAAAAAGGATAAGATCTTACTATTTGTGACAGTATGAAGGAATCTAGAGGGTATTATGTTAAGTAAAATAAATCAGACTGAGAAAGACAAATACCACATGATTTCTTCATGTGAAATTGGAAAAAATAAAACAAATGAATAAATAAATAAATAAATAAATGCGTACATACATACATAACCAGAATCAGATCTTAAATACAGAGAGCAACCTGAACGTCGCCAGAGGGGAGAGGAGTGGGGGGGATGGGCAAAATGAGTGAAGGGGAGTGGGAGATACTGGCTTCCAGTTGTGAAATGAATATCATGGGCGTGAAAGGCACAGCATAGGGAATGCACTTAATATAATGGCACCATATAATATATGGTGACAGATAGTAGGTACACTTGTGATCACAGCATAATGTTTAGAGTTGCTGAATCACTATGCTGTGTACTTGCAATTTACAACTATACTCAAATAAAAAGTAAAATAACTTTAAAAGTAAATTTTTAGAATATTTCATTGCTTGTTTCAGAGCCTAGAAAAATCAGTTCTCTCAATGAAGATACTATTCATCCCTTGGATTCTTAATATATACAAGCTATGAGTTATAATTTGTCTTTCCATGTGAAAATCCTGACAACTCTACCAGATTGTAAGCTTCTGAATCACAAAGATATTTTATTATATTCTTATGTAACTTCAATTTTCAGCACAATGCTTTCTTACATTAGCCATTCAAAAAAAGAGTTGGTGTTTATAATAACAACCATGATAACAATTTAAATTGAAAACTATTTTTTAAGTTGGAATCCACTATACATGGTAGTAATACAGACATTTTTTATTAACTGGCAGGAAAACTTAATTATTAATTAAATGCTATGAATAATACACTGTGCCAGGTATACCATGATGATCAGAAGCAAGTTTCATCCTTGACTGATAGTCTACTGGAGAAACAATGAAATGATAGACTGAAAAATACAAAATGATGTTGTAAGAACCACAGATGAGAGGGACATAGTGCTCTGAGAGGATTTAAGGGCACTGGACACAATCAGGGATATCCCTGAAGAGTTCCTCAAGAAGGCAATACAATTTGAGACCTGGTTTATTAGGGTGAACTTAATATCGAGCAAATTATCTACGGAACTTGTTAAAATGCAGTGTGGGTTATGATTCAGAACATCTGGGGTGTCGCCTGAGATTCTGCATTTCTAACAAGCTCCCAGGAGAGGCCCATGTTGATAATTTCACATATCATGCTTTAAGTAGCTTTGATTTTTAGAGGGGAGGGATAACAGAATGCATTGCTTTTTACAAAAAAAAAAAAATGGTGAAGATAAAGTTAATGTTTCAAGACAAACCAGACACTATACCAATTGAAAGCTATACTTTCTATTGGCAGTCCACTTTTTCTTTGTGGATGCAAGCTCACAGAACTTGCGTCCCTATCTCTTCCACTAGAGTAGACCAGCAAAAACTCAAGTAAGCAGGTATAAATCCTTTTAGGTGAAAGAAAACCATGGCTATGGCCAATCTTAGAATTTTTTAAAAATGGTGAATCAATGTGACCTTTTAACATCTCTTGTCACTTTTCCAAATCGTGAATCCATGATCTTTACATGCATGAGCCCTGAATTATGTTGCCTTTCTCCAAAGTGACCACATAGCCCAAGGAAGACAAGCTGTGAAGAAATGAATGCAAACCTCCCAACTACAATTTGGTCATTTACTTAGTTTCATGTAAATGTGGAAGACACAGACTAAATGGCATGAAATTAGGGAGTCTCTCACACCTTGTGGTTTTGAATAGGTGGACTTTTTGTCACAAATATTTCCCTCTGCCATATATTATGTTGAATATATATATTATGTTAAAAATAAAAAATAAACAAAATGCTTTCTAGAAACAATGAATACATAGACAAAGAAATAATTTTTCATTATGGTTTCACTTAGAGTATAAAATTCTTGATATCAGCTTATTTAAAGTCCCAAGAGTCAAAATATTAAAAATGATTCACTAAGAATAAATGGCTATTTGGTAAAATGTATTGTCTTTTTGTACATCTTAAATTTTCTAAATTTTTATAATTAGTATATTATACTTTGTAACAGTAAAAAATGAATTTTATTAAGAGTACAAAATGATGAAGGTAGTTTCCAAAATTCACAATAAAACTAGACTGAAAAGTTATGGTTATTTTCACTGCAGGCATTATGAATTGGTCAGCTGATTAGATTTTGCCAAATAAAGATCCAGCCCATATTTGTATTCAGTCCTTAAAATGATAGTGCCACAGCATTTTTGTTCTCTGTTGCTGATTTATATTTTCATGAATTTACCTGATCGTATCATAATGTTATTCATTTCAATTTTATTATTCAATACTCACATTCTAGATACCAATGTCTAGACAGGCCTTATCAAATGGTGTTTGCTTTTCCTAATTCATATTCCCAAATTTTTAGAAGTATATTTCTTTTATAGATCAAGCTTTTTACTTTAATTTACCCTAAGCCTTATTTTTATCCATACTGAACCTTCTAGCTTTCTTTTCTGACAGCAAAGGGTACCTTGATTGATAGAATTCAATTGCTGGGTTGAAATAATGCAGCAGGCTTTTATCTTACATTAGTACCTCCTTATTAGTTTTACCTATTACGTGAGAAAAAATGTGACAAAAATGTAATGATTTTACGTATCGCATGTGGGCCCATAATTTTTCCTCCATTATAGAATATAGACTTTGCAGGAAAAGCATCTGAACATTTTGGATTAAGAGTTACAATGTAGACATGGGTAAAAATATAAAATGAGTTCAGGGTAAACAGGCACCTCACTAATTCTAGAAAAAATAGATATGACAGGAAGGCATACATTTGATCACATATACTCGATAAAAAAATAAAATATGTTGCAATTTCTATTTATAAAATGTCTTTAAAATTTGATGAAACTATATTTGTCTGAGGCAGCTTTTACCTATAGTATAAAGTCCGATACTATTAAACTAGCTCTCCAGAACACAACCAGTAACTTTAGATAACAGAACTCTGTGCACCTTCCTATTTTGCACTCTACCCCAATGATAAAGATATATTAAACAAACCGAGAAGCACAGAAACAAGGGGTTAACAAAGTAGTGTTACAGTGTATGTAAAAGCATAACCTTTGATAACAAATAGATTGGTTCACATCCATGGTATGCTACTCACTAACTATATGAGCTATGCTCAAGAGTTCTCTTGACCTAATTCGCAGGTTTTTAATCTGTGCAGTGATCATAGGAATGTTAACCTACATATTTTTCAGGAAAAAAAATTAAGATAGTGTTAGCAAAGTTCCAAGCATGTTCTGCCTTTTATAAATAATAATTACTTTTCTGAACAATATACCTTGTTACATTTGTAGGCTTTTTGAAAGGTATATCCTAGCACCTGTACAATTTCCTGAGACTATGGAATTATCTAGTGATAGTGCTCATCAGCATGATGTGCAAGGATCAGGATATAGATATGGATATAGATATAGATATGGATATAGATATAGAATAGATATGGATGTGGATCTAGATATAGATATAGATAGATATAGATATAGACACACATCAGGAGATACACACACACACACACACACACACACACATTATTCACTACTAGATTATGATGGTGGTTTGGAAGTTAGAAATCCCAATTGAGACTTATCCTAGGACTTCCACTTATTAGTTGGATAATCTTTTAAAAGTAGCTGAACTCCTGTTTGGATCCATATTTTTTTTTCCAATTTATTTATTTTCAGAAAAACATTATTCATTATTTTTTCACCACACCCAGTGCTCCATGAAAGCCGTGCCCTCTATAATACCCACCACCTGGTACCCCAACCTCCCACCACCCCCGCCACTTCAAACGCCTCGGATTGTTTTTCAGAGTCCATAGACTCTCATGGTTCACCTCCCCTTCCAATTTACCCAAAAGCACATACCCTCCCCAATGTCCATAACCCTACCCCCACTTCTCCCAACCCCCTTCCCCCCAGCAACCCACAGTTTGTTTCGTGAGATTAAGAGTCACTTATGGTTTGTCTCCCTCCCTATCCCATCTTGTTTCATGGATTCTTCTCCTATCCACTTAAGCCCCCATGTTGCATCACCACTTCCTCATATCAGGGAGATCATTTGCGACAACATGGAGGGAACTAGAGTGGATCCATATTTTTTTCAGAAGAAGAATAGAGCTATCATTGTACCTGTCTCACAGGATTACTAGAAAGATTAAATGGCAGAATATGTATAAACTATCTGCACAATTCTTAGGACATGTAAAGCTAGTCAATATTATAAATAAAACACTAGTCTTCAACTGTTCAGGACAAATGGGATCTATATTTTTCAAAGAAAATCTGGAGATAAGATAATGAATCCATAGGATTCAATAGGATGAACATAGAGAGGAGTGATAGCAGAGCTCATAAATTTTTAGAAAATCAATTACGATGAAACTTCAATGAGCAAGATATTTTTCTATTCCCTGATGGGTCTTTCAAGGGTGTTATATATATATGAAGTTATATAATATCTCTGCCTTCTAAGAGTTCTAAATCTGAAAGAGAATATAATTAGATATAAATAATTAAGCAAGCCTTATTACATAGTCATGAAGTGGACAGTGGTACTAGAAATGCTACTGAAATTTAGAGGAAGGAGGCAACACTTTGGTCCAGAATAGCTTGAAAAAAACTGCCTGAAGGCTCTTTATGATCGTTGAAATATTCATAATTTCTGGAAAGCTCAGAGTCATAAGCAAAACATAGGAATTAAAAGGCATATGATATGTTCAAGTAATAATTAGTAGAAATATCTGATAGGTTTATTTCCAAGTGGTTAGAAATAAAATTGAAAGGCAACTGGGACCAAATACCATAGCATAGTATTTAATATGTCATTATCATTGTTTAAATTATCTGTCTTCTTCACTAGACTGTTAAGACATTGAGAGCAGAGAGCCTTTCATCTCCTTATCCAGATGCCAAGCATAACACCCGGCTTCTTTAACCATTCAGTGTTCATTTGTTCCACTTTATCCACAAGGTATCTGTCCTAATGGCATTTTCAGACTCAAAGGATAAAGACAAGTAAATAAGTAATTACTATACCAAATGGTTAGTGTTATGACAGGGAAAATGCAGGGTTCAGTGGGGAAAAAAATACCAGTGGTATTTTGGAAGATTTCCTGAAGTAAATTACATCCCATTTGAGACCTACATGTCACACTGAAATTCACCAGGCGGAGTCAGGGGAAAGAGTGCTCCTCAAAAAGAAACAGGAACTGAAAAAGTTTCAAAAGGAGAAAGAATACAGCATAATCAGGAAATTGAGGGAAGTTTGAGTTGACAAAAACATCGATAGTGAGGGAGGAAAGAAAAACTAGACAAGCTTGTGAACTATGTTAAGGAGTTCAGAAATTATCTTAAAAGTATTAAGGAATCATAGCAGAATTTGGAGGGTGACATGACAGATCAGAGGTCTAGGTGAAATAAGAAAGGTGACAGAATATAGTGAAAGAAAGACACATTTTTTAAAAAGGAATGACACCTCTTCTCACAGAAGAGAAAGATAATAATAATTGCAGCCATATTTATTGGTTTAGATAATGTTAAATTATTGAAGCGTTCATTGTTTGGCTCTTATTTTTTTCTTGGATAGAGTAGACAGGGTCATATGCTGACAGTTAAGGAGGAGGTGGCACCGTCAGGGATTTACAAAGAATGAGGTCAGAAAGGAGAACACAAATAATTGCTGAGTCAGAAAACATTGAAGTATTTATCTGAGGTTGGGAAATAAAAATAGAGAGTGGTCTTAATTGTTTGATTGCATTTTGTATAATTTCACACTATAGACTTCATTTTTTGTTTTTTGTTTTGTTTTGTTTTGTTTGCTCCAGCAGCCCAATAAAAAAGCAAAAACCAGCACACAGATGGATTAATTGGGGCTTAGAGACTCAGTCGTTTGAATGATTAAATGAATGCACTCCATTAGGCACTGGGTTTTGGTGAACAATAATAACCTGATCTGTAAGAAAAGAGGCACCACTAAAGATATTTATAATCACTTGAATAAAGCAATACTTTAGAACGATTTGTCCATCGGCAATGTGACAAAAAGACTGGAAGAGGATATAAAATGTGCAGGGATTAATTCGGTGGTTTGAATAGTTGTTGTGATGTCAGTGAAGTTAGAAAGAGTTAGTGGTGTTAGGAAGAGAAAGTTATATTCCTAGTTTGCTGAAAGATTTATCATCACGAGTTTAATTTTGTCAAATTATTTGACTGCACCTATGAAACCTTCATTTATAAAAATCCTGTTAATAGACTAACTGTATTGTATAATTTTTCACATGTTAAAACAACCTTGTTATTCTAGGATAAACTCTATTATTAAAATGTGATATCCTTGTTACATATTGGAACATCTATGTTCATAAGGACAATTTGCCTGTAATTTTTCTCTCAATGTCTCTGCCAGATTTTGGTATTAGGATCACAGAATGAGTTAGGATGTGTTTCCTTCTCTATTCTGAGAGTTTGTGTTAGATTGTGCTGTCTTAATAAAATTAAACAATTAAGTAATTTGGCCTAGAGTTCTCTTTGTGGGAATATTTGAGATAAGAAATTTAACATCTCTAATAGATATATCATAATTCAGATTTTCTGTTCTTTTTTTTAAGAGTTTATTTATTTATTTATTTTAGAGAGAGATAGCACAAGTGAGAGGAGAAGCAGAGGAACAAGGACAAGCAGACTGTGCAGATCCCTGGGCCTAAATCAAGAATTGGTCATTCAACAAACTGAGCCACCCAGGCACCCTGAAATTCAGATTTTCTTTCATCCTGTATCAGTTTTAGTAAATTGAGTTATTCATGGAATTTGTCCATTTCTCCTGAGTTGTCAAATTTGTTGATACAAACTTGTTTGTAGCATTCTCATATTTTCTTTTCAATGGGCAATGTTAATATTTTCTAATAAACCTTTCTGTGATGATAGAAATGTTCTATTTTTGCATTGCCCAATATGGTAGCCACTGGCCATATATGACTAGTGAGAACCCGACATGAGGTTAGAGTGACAGAAAAATTGAACTTTTAATTTTATTTCATTTTAATTAGTTATAATTTAAGAAGCTACACATAGTTAGGGCCAATTATGTTGAACAACAAAGGTTTATAAATCTCTATTGATAACCTCTCTTTCATTCCTGATGCTGACAATTTATGTTCTATTTTTATCTTTATTAGTTTAGTTTGGAGCTTATTAATTTTATTGATCTTTTTGAAGAACCACCTGCTGGCTTTGTAATATTCTCTATTACTTGTTTTCATTTCCTTGATTTCTATTCTTATATTTACAAATTCATCCTTTTTATGTGTTCTGATTTTACTTTGTTATCCTTTAACTAGAGTCTTTTTTTTTTTTAAAGATTTTATTTATTTATTTGACAGAGAGAAATCACAAGTAGGCAGAGAGGCAGGCAGAGAGAGAGAGAGGGAAGCAGGCTCCCTGCTGAGCAGAGAGCCCGATGCGGGACTCGATCCCAGGACTCTGAGATCATGACCTGAGCCGAAGGCAGCGGCTTAACCCACTGAGCCACCCAGGCGCCCCCTTTAACTAGAGTCTTAAGGGAGAATTTATATAATTAATTTTAGACTTTCTTTTTTCCGATAAAAGCATTTCAACCTTTAGTTTTCCTCTAAGTATCACTTTACCTACACCCAATAATGTTTTTGTTTTCTTTTGTTTTAAAGTATATTCTAATTTCTCTTTTGATTTCTTCTTTAGTCATTAGGTCATTTAGAAACATGTGGTTTAATTGTCTAATAGTGGCATAGTCATAGAAAATCTTATTGTTACTGGTTTTACTATCTCTCAATTGTGGTCAGAGAATATATTCTGCATGATTTAGCATTTTAAATGTATTAAGATTTTTTAAAGGACCAGTATATGGCTTATCTATATGAATGTAGATTATGCAACTGCTAAGTGATTTCTTTTTCTCTAATTTTTCTTTCAATTGATAAAAAAGTGATATTAAATTCTTCACCTTTAAGATCTTTAGATATTTCTACCTTTAATTTTGAAAATTTTGTTCCATGAATTTGGAGCTCTGTTATTAGGCACAAAACATCTATAACTATGTCCTCATGAATAACTGACTTTATCATTAAGAAATGCTCCATTTTAGGGGCACCTGGGTGGCTCAGTGGGTTAAAGCCTCTGCCTTCAGCTCAGGTCATGATCCCAGGGTCCTGGGATCGAGTCCCGCATCGGGCTCTCTGCTCAGCAGGGAGCCTGCTTCCTCCTCTCTCTCTGCCTGCCTCTCTGTCTACCTGTGATCTCTGTCAAATAAATAAATAAAAATCTTAAAAATAAAAAAAAGAAATGCTCCATTTTAAATGTAGTAAGAATCTTTGTACTGCAGTCTATTTATCTGATACTTATTTAGCCATGCCAGTCTGCCTCCTGGCTATTATTATTTTTTTTGATGTAACTTTTCCATCAATTTAATTTCATCCTGTGGCTTTACGTTTAAAATGCATCACTTATAGATAGCACATAGCTGTGTCTGGTGTTTTAGCCTTCCTAATAATTTTAATTGGAGGGCTTAATATATTAAAATTTAATATTAATATGAATATAGTTGCATTAAGTTCTACTATCATAGTATTTGGGTTTTGTTTGGTTCCTCAGTATGTCCTTCTTGTGTTCTTCAAAATCTGCCTTCTTTTGGGTTGTATGAATTTTTTTAAAAAATTCCATTTAACTTATTTTTTTTAACTAGATGAATTTTGTTTGTGTGTGAAAGAGAGAGAGAGAAAGAGATACAGATGGCTCTATGGATACATATATACTTAAGTTTCAATATTTTACTTAGAACTAATTTTTTAGAATTAATATTTTACTAGTTCAGATGAAATGCAGAAATCTTTCAACTCTATAGGTCCATCGACTCTCCCTACCTCCTAATAATTAATGCTATACTGGCCAGCTATATTACATCTACATGTGGTAAGTCTGAGAGGACAATGTTGTAACTTTTGCTTCCAACTGTCATATATATTTCTCAGAAATTAAGAGGAAAAAAACCTGTTTAAACGTACTCATATATCAAGACCAGAAAAAAAAGGTAGCATTAATCATAATTAAGAATGCATAGTGTTTTTTTTCTTTCATATAGCAGTGAGAAAATCTGTTTCCATATATCAAAAATTCAAATGAGCAGAGTGAGGAAAACAAACCCAAGAGAAAAACAACCTCTGTAACTTTTGAATGAACTTTTATTTGTATCTATTGTGTAGATATTAGTGATCAAGATACTAAGGTAGGCATTTTGAGGGGCATATTAACTAAGGGAAAGTTCTATAAGCAAGCAGATTGCAGCCTATGAGTTTTCTATGTTGTCTAAAATTGACTGTATTCAATCATCTGAATATATGTCTCTGACATTTTTCCCCTAATTTTACCTACTTAGGATATTTGCTTTTAGCTAATTTGATGCTCACAACTCTCAAATATATGCATCATTTCTCTACATTCTGCCCTAGCAGAACTCACTTCACTGGGTGGGACAGAAGAACAAGAGGTTTCGCTTTTATGGTCTGCCTCACAGAGGGAAGGCTCCCATTTGTATTTCCTCACATTTGACTCAGATTAGTTATCTATGTGAGTGCAGTGTTAAGCCTTAGAGCCACTAAGAAAATGGTCTTCAATCTCATGAGACCAAAACCACTTACAACCTATGTGTCTGTACACGTTATTTAGAAATTAAGTGCTTTTCTTCTTTTTTCTTCCTTTATTATGTCTGGAGAATGTTTTGATAATAACATTTTGAAGCAATATAAAAATGATATAAATAAGTAGTTGTAGAATCTAAATGCATAAAAATATCTGCATGCATAATAGTGTTACATAATTTACAATATGGTGCTAGAATATATAATATTACTTTCATCATTATTTACATTTATTACATCCTCTCATTGAGTTTACTTTTGAATTTAATTTTTAATATTAAGGCATATATTCATCACACAGTTTCAAACATATGATTATCTTAGCAAAGGAAAAGTGCTCTCCTTAAGAAACACAAAAGAAATTGTGGTATCAATATTTAATGGAGTATTACTCAGTCACCAAAATGAATGAAATCTTGCCATTTACAACAACAGGAATAGAGCTAGAATGTATTATGATAAGTCAGTCAGAGAAAAAAAATACCATATGATTTCACTTATATGTGAATTTAAAAAATGAGACATGAACATGGGGAGAGAAAAAAAGGCAAACCATAAAACAAACTTTTAACTACAGAGAACAAACTAAGGGTTGCTGGACGGAAGACAGGTGGGGGGTATGGGTTATATGAGTGATGGGGATTAAGGAGGATATTTGTGATGAGCACAAGGTGTTGTATGTAAGTAATGAATCACAAAATTCTAGTACTGAAACTAATATTCTACCATATGTTAACTAATTGGAATTTAAATAAAAACTGAAAAAAATACAAATCTGTAATACTCCCTTGCTTATGAATGCATAGCATAGATAGTAGGTATTCACTTTTTTTTTTTTTTTTGTATTTTAAAGATTCTAAAAGGCTAGGACTTATACTAAAGATTCTAAAAGGCTAAGACTTATACTGAGCAAAGGTACAACAGAGCCTCAAAGGAACAATGTATTTATGGTTATGGGAACATGGCTTCTCTATAGACTGTAGAAAATGTGAATATATGAGTTTTTGTTTACTTGGTGATTTTTTCCTACTCTCATTTTATGTATTTGCTACTTACTAGTGCTACCAATATGCCAAATCCTCCTTTTTACAATGAATATTTGCATTTAACCTTCAGTGCAAACCCATACAGGATATTCATTTTTTTTCCCATTTAATGGAGGAAGTTATCAAGGCTCAGAGAGTTAAAATAATCTGTACTCTTTCTCCAAGCTTATAATGAAAGAGTTAGAATTCAGGCAAAGTTCAGTCTTGGCTCATGCACATTTACTATATGTTCCTCCTGCTTCACAAGAGAAATGCAGAAAAGGAAGGGTATCTATGTTTAACCTTGGGTGAAAATCTATATTTTGTTTTAGAAAGTTATGGCTCTATTTCACTATTTCATGGTGGAAATTTCAACATATATGGAGGATCTAACAAATTAGATAATTATAATAGAATGAGACTTAATATTAAAATATCATCTACCAAGTGGTCTAAAATAATCTCAGAAAGTGTTAGTATTATTTATATTTTAATTAAAAATATACATTTTGGATAGGAGACAAATATTAACTTAATAATGGGTTGTTTATGTAGCATATAACTTTAGTAATAAGTAATAGCTATTTCTTGCCTTTATTCAGTGCTATATTTATTACAGAGTATGAACCTATTGAATAACAATAAATTCCACAGCCTTGACAAACAATTCTTAGGAAGTAAAGTTCTTAGGAAGCTGTTTTATGTGGATAACAGTTCTAATTCATTTGTTTTCAGCTGTGGTACAGTCCATACTCTAAGATTTAATTTTAAATATTTGGACCTGCAAATATTAAACAGGTATCTGTGGATGAATAGAAACAAACTAACAGACTAACAACTCAAAAAAATAGAGCTGGTTTTCTCAGATTTACGACACATGGAGATTTTTAATTTTCATTTTGGGAATGAATAAGGACTGCAAGTTAAAGAGAGTTTTACTGTGTAGCAGGCGATTAATTTCCAAGCCCACAAAAGAATAAGTCCAAATATTGTCTTCACAATGAGCCTGCCTTCTAACAAATGCAAAAATGCCATGTTTCAAGCCAAGTGAAACAGAAAAACCTCTGAGGAACTTTATCTCAGTTCGTGAGTATAAGGTAAACCATTTCTCTCTTTAAGACTCCTTATCTCAAAGGCAATATTACCACTCTTATTTCTGAGAGGAAAACAAACAAACAAACAACCCTTAAAGTTAATTTTGGAATCAAAATAGAAATGCAAAAATCAAGAAACTCTCCTAATAGGATTACACAGGACATTTAGATGAGATATTTCTTGCCTCAGATAGCAACATTAGATAAAATTTCTACTCTACAGAAAAACTCATTTCAGAGTGTATTTCAAAGATGTAATTTTTACTTCTAAAAAGCAATCGTGTTGAATAGGATGAATACTAAGGTGTTTTTGCTTCTATGAATAAGTTCATAAAATTCTTCTAGAGCTTTTAATCTTTATGAAAATGTACTTCCACTTTGACATGAACAGTTACCCAATTTTTCCTGTTTTATATCATGAGTTTTCATGTGTTTTTTGTTTTTTTGTAAGTCATCCCCTGCTTAAAAATATTAACGGTCTGTCTTCTATCAATGTTCTCTAACTGTTGTAAAGATGTGGAAACTAAAGTCACACTGAAGTCTCTACCTCAATTTTATGGCAAAATCTATTTCAAGATACTGTTCATTATGCTATATTGGATTTAATTCAAAACTATTTTGAATTAAAAATGTTAATTTATTACAAAATATCTCTTCAACAAATGTTTACTTGTGTGTTTCTTATACACTGCGCTGTGTGACAGGTACTTAGAGTATAGAGATAACCAGCCCTCCCTCTGTCCAACAGTAGTCCAGCACAATGGCCCATCTCCTCACTAAATAATAATAAAAGTTCTTAGGGATAAAGAGAAGACCTATAACTCCGATGAGTGCAGGATGCAAAGGGAATCAAAAGAATAACTTTACTGAAGGGCCAAATAATCAAAATTAACATCAATACCATAAATCGTGTTGATAGTATGGCCCTTTGATGTGGTAAAATGGCACTTTCCTTCTGTGGTCTTCCTACCAACAACCTATAACTCCAGAATTATCATGAGGAAATCAGTAATAAGATATCCTACAAAACGTGATCAGTATTCCTTAAAACTGTCAAAGTCATCAAAGGCTGAGAAACTGCCACAGTCAAGAGATGCCTGAATAGACCTGAAAACAAAGCACAGTGCAGAATTCTGGGGGGGATCCTGAACAGGTAAAGAACATTGGGTAAAAACTAAGGTAATCTTAATGAGCCATGGACCCTAATAACAATAATATATCAGTACTTCCATGGATGCTCTGGTGACTATATTACCACAGTATTCTAAAAATTAAAGTCAAATTTTTAAAGGTACCTCTAAAGCAGAATTGTAAATGGCGAGAAGATATCAGATGAAGAAGAGGGGCTTTCTGGTATGTGAGACTTTCTGGTATGAAGAAATGTGTCCAGAAAGAAGAAATGGGTAAATTCACAGCAGAGAGGAAGAATGACAACTCAGAAAAATAGCAAGTAGGCTGATGTGACTCAAATTTCATACACCCAAAAGTACATCTGGGGGCGCCTGGGTGGCTCAGTGGGTTAAAACCTCTGCCTTCGGCTCAGGTCATGATCTCAGGGTTCTGGAATTGAGGCCCGCATCGGGCTCTCTGCTCATCAGGGAGCCTGCTTCCCCCTCTCTCTCTGCCTGCCTCTCTGCCTACTTGTGATCTCTGTCTGTCAAATAAATAAATAAAATCTTTAAAAAAAAAAAAAGGTACATCTGGTATCTTACAGATTTTTTCACTTTGGACCAAAAACATGTTATTTCTCTGGCCTTACCACTGAATAATTATGTGGTTTTAGGCAAGTCATTTGTTCACTCGGAGCTCTCGATTCCTGTGTTCATCTGTGAATGGGTAACAGTGCCTGTCTAGAAGGGCTGTTGCAAGAATCTTCTAGAGAAGGAAGCACAGCTTTTTCAGAGCTGGCAGAGTGCAGGGGATAGTGACCATGCAGATGCTGAAAAAGTGCTGCTCAGAAAAATGAAAAGGTAGCCTGGAAATAACTTTTATAAATTTAAATTATTGACACCAAGAATCACTACATGATTTTTTTTTCTAACATGATCTTTTACTTTTTCTAGTTTAAATTTCTTTATTATTTTCTTTATTATTTAAATATACCTAAACTCCAGAATGCATTTTAGGTAAAAGGGAGAAAACACACAACTCAAAAAAACGAGTTTCTTGACCTGTGACTAATCATTGATTTGAGATTATACAAAAAAAGAATGCAATGCATATGAAATAATTATAGAATTCTGATTCCAACAGTTAAGAGTTGTGAAAATTTTACTCTGATTTTGTATTAACAGACATAGTCTGCCTTAAGGAAAATCAAAAAGTTTTAAACAAACTCATAATAAAATGTTTTAAATTTATAATAGAGCTTATCATAAAACAAATTAACTAAGTTGCTATAAAATCTAAAACAAAATTTGATTTTCCAGAAGGAAGATGCACAGTAATATTCCCCAGAAATATAATTTATAATTAAACAAGATCTTTATTTTTTAATTTTTCTTTGTTCTTAGTGAGATAATTTTTTAAATTAAGTGTACTCATTAAATTTGGCCAATAAGTATTGCTATTTACTTCTTATTTATGTAAAAAAAAATTTAAATAAATTCTTTTTTTAAAAAATTTACTTTTAGATTTGTTATGATGAAATAAAATATCTCAGCAGAACATTTTTCTAATCTTCCCATGCCTTCCATGTAATTAAATAAATGAAAATGAATACACACTGAAAGCATAGTGTAGTGTTATAAATGTTATTTACCAAATATTTCTGGGAATATTAAACTTGTGATACAATTTACTATCTGTTATTTTACTTTCTCCATTGTGAATTAGTTAATTTATCTTATTTGTCCTAAAAATTTGTAATCCATTAGATTTTTGATGTTTTTTAAAAAGTTATTATTTATTTATTTTTCAGCATAACAGTATTCATTATTTTTGTACCACACCCAGTGCTCCATGCAATCCATGCCCTCTATAATACCCACCACCGGGTACCCTGACCTCCCACCCCCCGCCCCTTCAAAACCCTAGATTGTTTTTCAGAGTCCATAGTCTCTCATGGTTCACCTCCCCTTCCAATTTCCCCCAACTCCTTTCTCCTCTCTAACTCCTCATGTCCTCCATGCTATTTGTTATGCTCCACAAACCATATGATAATTAACTCTCTCTGCTTGACTTATTTCACTCAGCATAATCTCTTCCAGTCCCGTCCATGTTGCTCAAAAGTTGGGTATAAATAAATTCCTTTTAAGAATTTTTCTCAGTTTTCTAATGGCTTTAGTAATCTTATATTTTTCAAAATGGCTAATTAGTATTCCTCATTAGAATCTTTGTTCAATATTTTGACATTATGACATTGTAATAATATCAAATTATATTTTTCCTAGGGTTCTCAAATCTTCTAGTTTCATAATCAATGTTTATTATGTATTTCAACTGATGCATTTTCCAGCATTCTACTTTGGTGATGTTGCCTTAAATTATCGTGGATGTAATTCCTGTTTCATTTCATTTCAGATTAGTATGTCCCAAAGATTTTAAGCAAATCCAAAAATGCTCACTTTTTTGTTTTCAGAAGAGAAAAGTTTGTTTTGTTTCATTGCTTCATTTGTACCCTATTTTGTCATTTTTCTTGTAATCCACAAGTCTTTAGTTTGCACAGATGATCTAAAATTTGGCTTGGGTTTTAACTCTTTTCACAATTTAACCCACTGAGCCACCCCGGCACCCCTCTTTTCACAATTTAGGAAAGGGAAAAAAAAAACAAAAACCTGTCACTGGTCTGAACTAATTTTATTGGAATCAGTAGCAGTCAATAGGGCAATTGCTTACTGTCTCCCTGACATCTCCTTAGCATTTGATTTCTCTGATCACTTAACTCTACCTTGATCTGTTGAAGTGAGGCATGACATTCCATAGGACAGTAGTAAATTAGCTTTTACTTTATCATTATAGGAGAGCAATTTCTAGATGTCTTTTTCTTCTTAGTCACCTCCTATCAAGAGGGAACTGCCAACAAACTACCCCCAAATTTTACTATGAGGGAAGGAAAAAAGCAACAACAAAAAAACAGTGGGGCATCTGGCCACTAACTTCTGTCAAGCTCTGTTTTCTGGTACTGACTTCACAAGGCTTTTTTCAAAGTATAGCTTTCTGGTAGCACCTTAATGAATTGTCTTTCTCCATGAGATCTCATTATCTGAGGCTGTGCTGTCGGTTGATTTTCACCTTAGACAAGGAAGTTAACTGTCATAATAGACATGGAAATTGTGGCTAGGGAATAATTTTAATCTTTCAATAAAGATAATGAAAACAAGTATAAGGTAGTCATTTTTCTGCACTAGGTTTTCCTCAAAGTTAAGTACAAACAAGAATGACTTTTCCTTTAGGAGTTCACCTAATGTCATAAAATCATGGATCATTTTAAAGATGTAAAATTGAATGTACGCTGAAAAGACTCTAGTGATAAGCTATCCTACTCTAATGAGGAAACACAGGACAAGAAATGTAAATTATATTATAGCTGTTCTAGAAGTTACTGAAAACAAAGTCTATATCAAACTGCATTCTATATTTAAATAATAGTGGACCAATTTACACTATAGCTTTTCTTTCTTTTTTCTTTTTCCTTTCTTTCTTTTTTCATTCTTTCTTTTTTCTTTTTTTTCATTCTTTAAGAAAAAATTTAGATGTTATATTAAAAAATTAAAAATTAAATTAAATAAAAAAAATATTTAGATGTTATATTAGTTTTAGGTCTACAACAGAGTGACTGGACAAGTTTAAACATCATATTATGCTTACCAGAAGTGTAACTACCATCTGTCATCATATAACACTATTATAATATCATTGACTATTTTTCTACCCTGTGCTTTTTACTCCTATGACATATTCATGCTATAACTGGATGTCTCTCTCTCTCACTCCCCTTCACCCATCTGCAATAACTTTTTTAACAAATCATGCTTTTTCTCTAAAAACAATAGTAGCCAACATTTATTGAGTATTTCCTATGTGCAAGTCAAAGTTCTTATTTAATTTGTGAAATTACAGTCTTCATAACTATAAAAGATAAGAATTTTCACTACTCACATTTTACATATAAAGAACTCTAGGCATAGAGAAATTAAGTGGCTTACTTAAATCACACAGTTTGTGGTATTAAATAGGCAACCTAATCCAGGATCTAATATTCGAAGTACCATAACTACCGTAACTACCTTCAGAGTTCAAACTCAGTTATTTAAATCACTAGAATGCAGCTACTTAAGAACAAGGTTTTGTTCTATTTTATTCACTGCTGGTTATCTACTCAATGCCTAGAATAGTGATTATGATAGCTATTCAATATATGATTGTTTACAGAATTCCCATGATATATATGAAATAGTATATTAAGTATGTGCATTGATGTGCATTATAAGTCTTGGTTTCAGGGATGAACCAGAAACAATTATTGTTTTTGTTGTTGTTTTTGTTGTTGTTATTTTAAAAAAGATAAAAAAGTTAAGTATTAAGTATAATCTGAAAATGTCTATGGTGAACATGTCTAAATCTGATTTTGATTCAGCTAATGCAGGCTGATTTCATATGTCCTTTTCTCAATAAGGCTTTCCTTGCATCTTGCATCTATATTAGATCTTGACCTTTTTTACTCATAAAATACTCTACTTTCCTTAATCCATTTTATCAGTGGTGTTAATTATATGATGATTTTTGTGATTAAATGCTAATATTTACTCTTACAAAATTTTTTCAGGAGCAAGGAGCTTATCTCTTTTATTCACTGATTTTCAGTATCCAGCAAAGTATCTGTCATAGAGTAGAGACTAAATGAATAGCTCTTGATTAAATAAACGGAAAAAATGCCTGTATGGAGTATTTGGAATTATGTATCAAAAAATTATTTGACTTTCTTTGATGAAAGTCTTGCCTTTGCCCTTGTCTTCTGGGAGGAACTCCATGCCATACCTGATAAGAGTGTCTGTTTAGAGTAAGGGCTGGCCTCTCCAGGTAAGACAATGTAATTTAGGGTGGAGTTCTGAAGCTCTCTGTTATTAGTTGACCTGGAGGTTGAGTTTGATCATGTGGGCAATCAATCAGGACTTTGTAATGAAGACCCAAATACAAATTATGGACACTGAAGTTCAGGTGAGCTTTCCTGTTTGACAATACTCTGTTGTTACATGGTGACGGCTGGGGTAGAGGGGTGGGGTCAGTGTCACAGGGAACGATGACAGAGTGTGACAAGAAGAATCCTCCTAGTCTCCACTCTGTGTTTTCTTCCTTTTCCTGATTTTAATCTAAAGCCTTTCCCTATAATACACTGTAACTGTGGGTATAATAGTTTTTAATAAGTTCTGTGAGTTCTTATTATAAATTATCAAAGTAGAGGTAGGTCTTGGGAACTCCCCCAAGCTTGTACACAGTGTTAGAAGTAAGGGTGGTCTTCTGGAGAATTTTGCCCTCAACCTGCACAGTTTGGCTAACTCTGGGTAGGAGGCTAAATAATTCTTGAAGTGCAATGGTCAGAGAAGATTGCATTACATTTGATAGTGTGATATGTCCCCCCAACAAATGTGTGTTTTAACTCTGGGAAAGCCATCTATCTCTCAGGTTTTAATTTCACTATCTGTAATTTTTAAATAATATTAAAGCATCTAATAAGGCTAACATTAAGAATACATTAAGAATACATTAATAACATTAAGAAGTGATTGGGGTGGGACGCCTGGGTGGCTCAGTTGGTTAAGCAGCTGCCTTCGGCTCAGGTCATGATCCCAGTGTCCTGGGATCGAGTCCCACATCGGGCTCCTTGCTCGGCAGGGAGCCTGCTTCTCCCTCTGCCTCTGCCTGCCATTCTGTCTGCCTGTGCTCGCTCTCTACCCCCCTCTCTCTCAGTTAAGCAACTGCCTTCAGCTCAGGTCATGATCCTGGGATCCTGGGATTGAGACCATTCAACAGCAAGTCTGCTTCTCCCTTTCCCTCTGTGATACCTCTTGCTTTCACTCTCTCTCTCAAATAAATGTATAAAATCTTAAAGAAAAAAATAAGTGATTAATATTATTAACTGTCATAATAATAGAATACCTATTGTCCTTATTACAGAATATTTAGTTATAAATATGTTAGGAAATATCATACTACTATTTTAAATATGTGACCCTCTCTAAAAGAACTGGTACTTGAAATTTAATGATAGTATTCACTTTTACCTAGTTTTGTAATTTAGATAACCCCTTCTGTGCCCAGAGCAAAATTTCCATTTAATTATAAATTTAGTCAATTAAACAGTTGCAGAATCATAGGTCATCAAAATGCCATCCAACTTCCTCTCTCCTGGCAATGATTATTACAATATTTCAGAACAGAATGAATCCTATTTTTAAATTTTACCTGAGAAATAAAACCCCAAAAACCTCATTCTATAACTAGTCAATCTAACATCCCTGTATGTTATCTAATTAGTAAAATGAAAATAGAAATACTAATACTCATATGGATTAATCAGAATGTTTAGTTTGTGGGGCCAAGATTTTTGACAGTATTAAAAACAGGTAATTATATTGGGCACCATAGCTTTGGAGTATGGAAGCCCTAAGACAGAGAATCCCCAGGTCATTTGAGTAAATTCATAAAAACTTTAATGTCTTTCTTTTGACTTTTACTTAACTGAGGTTACGTTTTGGGCTAAGAGCCTGATCTGAATATAGGAAAACACCTCTCTGGAATCATTCATTGTACAAAATGGGATTATAAGTAAGTAAATTGAAACTAATCAATAGTAATGTATGATGCCTGAAAAAAGATTATTTTACTGTATTCTACTGGATTAAGGATGCTTTAATAAAAATGAGTCAGAGTAAGAATCTGTCCATGTTTATTATTCTCTAAGTGAAAGTAGTCTCTGGGTGTCATTGGTATAAATGAGAGATAGATATTGTGTAAAAAGGGTTTTTTGTTTTTTGTTTTTTTTAACACAGGCTCAAAAAAAAAAAAAACTATCCACAGAATTTTCCATCTACCTCATTTATTATTCCACATTCACTAGGGTGACTTTATTTTCACTTATTTGACTTCCCAGGGCTCAAACATTAGGCAGGGGATGCCAGAGATATATGATTATTATGAACACTGAAAATATAGATTTTATATAAATCATGAACTGATCTCCAGTTTTAGATGCTGAACTCTTAGCAAGTTATTGTTATAGTAATAGAATCAAACTCGTGTGATTATGAACTTGAAGACTGATCAACAGCCATATTGATGTCAAGATACTGTAATATCAGGGATGCCTGGGTGACTCAGTAGGTACAGCCTCTGTCTTTGGCTCAGGTCACGATCTCAGGGTCCTGGGATCGAGCCCCACATTGGGCTCTCTGCTCAGCGGGAAGCCTGTTTCCCCCTCTCTCTGCCTGCCTTTCTGCCTACTTGTGATCTCTTTCCCTCTGTCAAATAAATAAATAAAATATTAAGATAAAAAAGATACTGTAATATCACTCTGTGAAGGCCCAGTGTGGGAAACCAACTCTACCTTCCAAACAGTCTCTAGAAAATATCCCAGTAAGGCAAACTAGTTTAAATCTAATTCTATTCTATAGTAGATAGAGTGTCTCACTGTGTTTCCAAGTGTGTATAATGTCCCTATGAGGCATACTTTATTATTCTCATTTTCCAAATAGAAAGGCTGAGACCTACAGAAATTGAATGACTTGCCACTGCCAGAAAACAAGTGGCCAATTTGAGTCTATATTAGTTCACTTCTTGAACAGTTCTATTGCCTCAGGAGACTATCACTGGTTATCGATCACATACATACATTGACATGGATGCTTGATTATTTCAATGTACTTCGCGTTTTGCAGACAGGTGAGCAGCTTGCAGCATTTTCATAGACCTCCCACACAACTCAGTGGCCTAACCATTAAGCCTCTGGCAAAGTAATAAAAAAGTGGCCTAAGAGAACAAACCCTTTCTAGGGGGAAAAAAAAAAAAAAAAGCATTGTTACTTGCTTAAAGTCTGATGTATTTTTAAAGGTTAGTCTGTCTATGCTAATTCTCTTGGCTGAATATAAAGAGGAAAAAGTAGCTACAACAGGATAAAACAAACCCCCTAAATCATTCATACCAATAAAACAAAAATAAGCAATAGGTCATTTCTGAAAAAAAAAAATCAAAACAACTTGAAAATAAAGGTGTGGGTTAACTCCTAGAAAAGTTTAAGTCTGACATTCCTTCACAGGTAGAAGAGAAAATTTTAGCTCTGTCACCCTGTATTTGGAATGTAATAAATACATAGAAATAACAGCAATGCCAAAAAATTAGCTATATTAACTCAAAAGGAAACTTAATTTATCCATAAATAGAAATGCAGTTAGAACTTGTGAAGTGTGAAAAATCAGGTTACTCAAAATATTTTATTTCCTCAAGTCTACCCCCCAAATTATCCTTGCTCTGCAGATTATATAATTAATCTCTTTTAAAATGGTAACACGTCATTTTCTAACTGCTCACTTTGGTCACAGAACATGAATAGTGTTTATTAATTATGCTGAAAACATATAACATCTTGAAAACAGCTCTATTGTTACAAGTCTCTTTTCCTTTTAATATCTCATCTTGACTTATGTCATTTGTTTTATCTTCTACCTATTCTTCTTCAAAACCTTTATAACTAAACCAAAGCCTATAAAGTTAAATAACTGGATCATACATCAATGTGAAATCTATTTGGATTGATTGTATTAGATGATTCCTGTTATATATGATTTAAACACTTCAGATAAAATGTCTTTAATCCTACCTGAGAAACTGCTAGTTTATTAATTAAGAAAATAATTGCAATCCATAACTGAATTTTTAACCACATGCTTTTAATTGAAGAATGACTAGGAAGAGACCGACATATAATGAATGCTAAGAATGAAGTAAATGGTCTTTAACTGGCCATCAAAATTCCACCAACAGATGTTTGTCAAGGACCAACAAACTTAGACATGTTCTATATGCACCTTGATTCCCACATAATAATTATAGATGTATCTTTTTAAAAGTGAATGACTCAAATGGACATTTGGCAGTTTGGGATCCCTAGAATATATTGTTTATTATTTGATAACTTTTTACCTAGTGAAACCTTCTCCTTCTGGTCCAAGATGAACTATTGAGAAGGAGAATAAAGTCGATACGGGAGGAAACTTAGGAGATAAATTTGGCCTTAGTGACATCTTTTGAGTCCAAACACGCCTCTGGATTTCCTGTGATGTAAGTAAAAAAAAAAAAAAAAAAAATTCTCTTTTATGCTTTAAACATTCTTGCAAGCAACTAATTTCTAACTGATAATAAGAGTTAACCAGAAAGCCACATATGTATCTTCTTTCTTCTGTTCCATCTACCAGCCAGTTCCTTTATCTGGGCCAACAGGCATGAATACACACACACACACACACACACACATTCATTTTTTAATGAATTCAGTAATTTTGTATTTCTTAAAATGTCCATATGATCATCTAAGACTTTTTATTACCAACATCAAAATATATTTTACTGAGCCTGAAAACCACTTAATTGGTTTAACATGTTCTATTGATATGATACAAATTTGAAAAAAAAATTGGCCAAAAAAGTGGATAAATTTCTGATTTATTGAGTATCCTTCAACTATATGGCACAACTTCTAAAACATTCAAAATAGAAGACATCAAATTGTTGTTGTTTTTAAAAAATTTAAGAATTTTAAAAATTAAAATATTTAAAGATAAAAGCATTTTAAAAATTACCATCTCAGTATATCTTTCCTTCACTAGATCTGTGCATCAACCTGTTATCAAATAGTCATGTTCACACAAATGAAACTAAGATAATAATTTAACTGATTATATAATATGTGCTGGGAGCTTTCCCATGTTATATAATTTAACTTTCCCTAAAGACAATATGGGATTCTAAAATTCCTATTACCATTTTAGGATATCAAACAGTGATGATCAAAACTAAGAAGGTGTAAGAACAGAAATTCAAATCCAAGTCATCCAACTCTCAACTGAGAATTTATTCTGATATTATTTCTGCCAAATTTTAACATATTGGCTACAGTCACATGTAAGACACTGTCATCCTTTTACATCCATGTCCTTTGCCTCTACCTTGGATTGTTTATCTTCAACTATAGATTAGCTTCCTCTAAGCATCAGGAAATATGGATATCAGTCATTACTCTTTGTTCTACTTCTTAAAATTCCCCCCCAAAATATTCTGATTGCTTTGATTTTAATCATTTGCTATCTTCTCTTACCAAAGATGAAGAAGAGGTAGAGAACTAGATGTGGTGGGTAGAAAGCACCCTTTCAAAAGGGGGTAATGGAAACTTGCAGAGGAATATTAGGTGTACTAGGTAGACAGGACGGTCCACATAATCTCAAATAGCCTCTGTGAATGTACAGGAGAAATGAGACCATGACATAAAATACAGACATTTTACTGCATTTTCTTTTCTTATTTTAACAACTGTAGCAAAGAAACTGAGCTCTGTCCTTAAATACAGTCCTTCATTTGAGTAGCTTTATTAGAACTGATCTTATACAAAGTACCTGACTTTTCTGTGACCCATTTTGCTCACTTGTAAAATAAAGACAGTATTAGTATATACTTAATAGGATTATTGTAAGGATTAATTCTAATCATCTGTTTAGAACATTTAGCACAATATCTAGCATATAGTAAGCCTTCACCTCCATTTACTAAGCCTTTTATATAATGGTTGCAGAGACAAAATTCTGGCAAGTGGCACTTGGAAATCATAACATAAACAATTAAAAATGAACATAAGAAACTGCTAGATAAGTCTCTGTTCCTCTTTCAAGTAGATGCACACACACAAACATACAACTGAGCAATAAAAGACATAAACTTCACGACAAGAGGTCGTTATCATGCTTTGTTAATATGCCTTAAGCAAAATAAACCAATATAAATTATAGAGAAAAATATGGAAGATTCATGAAAAACACTGATGCTCATGATTGTATGAAAGACATTGAAAAGTTTGATGTTTGAAGAAGGAAGAAAGAGAGGAAGGAAACCGGATGGAAGGAAAGGAGGGAGGGAGGGAGGGAGGGAGGGAAGGAAGGAGAAAGGAAGAAAGAAAGAGAGAAAATTGGAATAAAATCTTATTACCAACCAGTCTTTTTCTCATTCTTTCATTTTCACTTCTTTGGGGATGAAAACAGAATCTTGCCTCTCCATTGTGGTCTCTTAATAGAAAATATGACCTCTATTAAGAAGTATGGCAAGACCTCACCCTCTTTCCAGCTCACAATCCTTTTCTTAAACGTATTCCAGTGTCTGACCCCTGTTTCTTACCAGCATTTTGACTGCATAAAGAAATTCTGGGTTTTACTCACTTTATGTATCCATCTCACTAGGTAGGCTAGTGAAAAAGCCTATATTTACATATGCAAAATAAAAGGTATTGACTAATTTGTCGCTATTGTCATTTCTGGTACCTCTATAGCACACAAAGATACAAACACACACTTTTCTTTTTTATCTTCTCCTTGCTCTAATGTAATTTAATCTTGAGTATCATCAAACTAAATTCTAGATCTTGGACCAAATCTCTTGAAAGGGTCACTGTCCTTCCCTTTATATAATTTCACAATTTCTGGAGATCCTGTAGGAGGATGGGTGGACTGGTACCTTGGTGGTTTTATCAAAATTTTATAAAGTGAACTGAATTTTTTTTCAAAGTTGATGTATAGGCTAAATAGTTATATTAGTATTTCCCTTCTGAGAATGTAATTTGTTTACTTATTTTTTCAGGGTTATGAAGATAATTGTATCATAAGAAATAAATTCAAATAAAATAGCTTTCTATACAAATTTCTACTGTAGATGATAACTATATAGAAATGTTTCTCTTTATGTGTGCATGCAAGCACACACACACATCACAGTTTAAGTGCTAAAATAGATTAAAATAGATTGTACTATTTGAAAAAGAAATCAATATCCCTGATGAACATAGATGTAGCAATTCTCAACAAAATATCAGAAAACTGAATTCAAGAATACAATGAAAAAGCCATACCCCATGATTGAACAGGATTTATTTCAGGGACACAAGAATGGTTCAACATCTACAAATCAATCAGTGTGATACAGTACATTAACAAGATGAAGGATAAAAATCATATGATAATCTCAATAGATGGAGAAGAATCATTTGAAAAAAATTCAACATTCATTTATGAGAAAAAAATTCTCATTAGTGTGGGTTTAGAGGGAAGGTATCTCAACATAATACAGGCCATGCATGGCAAGCCCACAGCTAACAGCATACTCAACGTGAAAAACTGAAAGTTATTCCCCTAAGATCAGGAACAAGACAGGAAGGCTCACTCGTAGCACTTTGATTCAAAATAGTATTAGACATCCTATCCAGAGAAATTCCACTTTTGGATATTTGTATGAAGGAAATGAAAACACTAACTCATAAAGACATTTCATCTCAACCCCATTTCCATTGAACATTATTTCTAATAACCATGATATGGAAACAACCCAAGAGTCCATAGGTGAGTAAAGGGATAGAGAAAATTTGATATATATGCAACAGAATATTACTCAGCCAACAAAAGAAGAAATCTTGACATTGGCAGCAACTGAATAAAACTTAAGGGTGTCATGCTAAGTAAAATAAGTCATATAGAGAAAGACAGACAATCTATGATCTTATTTATATTTGGAATCTAAACAAATAATATAAAATTATTTAAAAATTGTGTAGATAGTATTAACTGTTGCTTGCAAGAGGTGGGATATGGGGTAGGAGAAATGGGTGAAGGAAATCAAAAGGTAAAAACTTCCAGTTATAAGACAAATACATCCTGGAGTCGTGAAGTACAGCAAGGTAACTATATTCAACAATATTGTACTGTATATTTGAAAGTTTTAAGAGAGTGAATCTTAAAAATTCTCATCACAAGAAAAAATAAAGTAACTCTAAGTGGTGACAGATGTTAACTAAATTAATTGTGGTGATCGTTTTGTAATGTACATATATCAAAGCATTATGTTGCATACCTGAAACTAATATAATGTTATGTCAAATTAACCTAAAAAATTCAAGAGATTATCTTGCCTTGTTCTTTATGATTAACCAGCAGGTATTTCCATTTTCCTAGGGTAGTAATAATAAATGTATCAATTACTGGTCTACTCTGTTTCTTCCACTTGATCAGGTTATTTCTTCGATTATAAAATGTTACACATGCTAGAGTTTTGCCACTTGCGTGCTGCCTAGAAATTTTTAGTTTCTCACTATTTTATAAAAAGAACAGACACTTGAAAGAAGAGTAATTTAAAACTACAAGAACACTGAAAGCTTTCAGGGATGGGGAGGATGTAAAATAGAATGGAGACATTTTCAGAATCAGCAAGGAACAGTTTGCTCTATTTTTTTTTTTTTTTAAATAAGCAGTGTATAATGCCTGAGGGAATTTAGGTCAAAACCCAGGAGCCAAGAAACACATTTTTCTTGCCCCTCTTTTACTCTTTCCTGGATTCTGAATATTTTTGGAATAAGAAAATATCAGAACTCAATTAACTGTCAGCTCAAGCTTCCAAAGGTGGCACTTCAGGGAAAAATCATTCTCAGTAAGAACATTTAGTGGTCACTGGAAGTAGGTGGTTATGTTGAAAGCAGCAACATGTATAAAAATATCTCCAAGAACTGAGCTCTGTATAACAATATGTGTGCAATTTCTTCCCTGCATTCTTTCTGCCTTTACCTCTTTTTATTTAGTCTCCACAGCTTTTTAAAAATATTATTATCTTCCAGATTTTACTCCTGTTGTTTTCCTTCAAATATCAGTATTTTTTTTTTTTGCACTCTCCTTGCCCCAATTTCTCTGCAAGTCTTCATGCAACATTTCCAAATTAATTCTGCCTTTAACTCCTTTAACTCTGTTAGGATATTTCCCTACTCATTAGATTTCTCATTAATAGTTTACTTGTCTCTTGAGTTAGTATTAAGAAAACAAAACTGCTACCTTTTCTCAGCATTTTTATGTTTTCACTTCTGCTTTAATCTAGAATAAAAGCTGCTATACAGTGACTATAATCATTTCTATATTCTGTATCAATGGATTATATGTGTGTGTGTGTGTGTGTGTGTATTTTTTCCTCCTTTAGAGACAATGAGTTTTAAAGACCTTCCAGAGGCTTTTTGATATGTTTTTCTTCAAATGAAATTTCTTTTAAGACTCTTGTCTTTTGAGTATAACATTCTTTGTGAAGCTCTCTAGAGGCATAAATTCTCTCTTTCTTATAAATGGAACTACATAATCTCATGGTTATCAACCCTTTCATCTAACTGCAAATCAACTACATTTTGCTTAAATTGGGGGGGGATTGGAATTGAGTCCCTTAGTGGATGTATAGTTAAAAGAAAACCAGGAGACTTTTTTTTTTCTCTCGTGAAGCAAATAATTGTGATTTAACAGGGCTTTTAAAAATGATCCACAAGACATCTTTCAGAAATTCAGACCTATCCCCAATAGCCTAAGACTTAAAGATTACATATAGGATTAAAAAGAAATCAATCAATTGATATAGGAGAAGAGGAAGAAAGAAAAGTGGGGAGAAGAAGAAGAAGAAAGAAAAAAATAAGCAGGGCGATGGCTGTTAGCTATCTCATGACATCCAAAAAAACATATAGAAACTGTTATGGTATCCTCACAAAGGGCACTGGATTTAGAATAAAAGGAACACAGATTTAGCCTTATCTTGGATACTCATCTGAGGAGAGATATAACCTTTTTGAATTAGACAAATGTGAAAAATGGTCATAAAAGAGATTACCACTCTTTTTGTGGTAGTCTCACAATTAGGATTATTACTATTTATAGAACTCAGGATTATTACAAGTTATAGAAGTACTGTAAATCATCAATGTATTTAATGCATACATTATTACTATTTACAAATCCCTATAAATCAAATCCCTAGAATATTTTTCTAATTATTTCATCTAAAAGGAAATAGTCTAATAAACTGAGGAAAGCTCTATGATCTTGATGGGCATTCAAATTTGATCAAATATGAAATTCACTGGCCTGACACTTATCCTGAAGAGGGCCTTTCAGAATTTTTTATTTTAGTTGCCCCTGGGAACACCTGTATTACAAAATTCTGAAGATATTTTCTTCTGCAAACTGCAGAAAATTCTCCAACTGCTACTCTGTCTTCCTTTTATATCTTTACATTAGCGTCTACAAGACTTTCTGGCTATTTTATTTTTTCCAATTGTGACCAAGATTAATTAAAAAACAAAAACAAAAAACAAAAAAAAAAGAACTTTCCACCAAAATGCTCAGTGGTAGCAAACTTTAAACTCCATTGTATTACTGTTGTTCCTCCCAGGAAATTTGGACAGATCAGATTCTGACAAGAGAATCATCTCGCAGTAATTTAAGAAAGGCTTTATTCTATTTGAACTTAATGGGGAGCTAATGATTTTGACAAGAATAATCTTCTGTCTTGGATAGCCTAATAAGATTCTTTTCCTTTTAAAGTCAAGCTCCTGTGATTATAGATGTCATGCCTCCCACAATACTAGTTGTAAGTTTGTCTTTTCAAATGAAAAATGAAGTTTGAGGGCTTGATTGCCTTGTCATTTAACAGAATTATTACCATGAGAAACTTTTTATCCCACTAGTCGGGCTGAAACCAGAAAGCAATACATTTTTTAAACTCAGAGTTCTCCATACTCTTTCCATTTCCACTGTATTCCTTCGAAAGAGAGCAACACCGTTGAAGAAATATTATGTAAATAAAATCATTTAAAAATGCAGCACCCAGAAAAATCAAGAGGCAAGGGCAAAAAGGAGAAAAGGGAATTACATCTTAGGAACAATGATTGACCTGTCATTCATATTAAATTTCTTTCCAATCTCCCAGAGTTGAGGAAAAAATTGACACACATAACCTTAAAAATGTTCTGGGCATAGAAGAGGTATAACAGAGAAAACAAGGAAAATGAGTAACTAGGAAACTGTACTACAGCCTCAGAAAGCAGAGTCTGCCGCACTATTCATTTGTAATTCATCAGAGTCCTAGGAAAACAGAGTTCACAGTAAGTACTGGGCAGTTTGGTTTTAGGAATCGGCAGTGTTCATATTTGGCAAAGTGCAATAATGCCAAGTTTTATTAAGCCATAAGCTTGAAAGGTGGTTCTACAAAAGGGAATCATAGAGATTTTTTTTTTCATGTAGTGTTCCATGATTCATTTTTTGCATATAACACCCAGCTCTCCATGCAATCTGTGCCCTCCTTAATACCCATCACCAGACTCATTGTAGAGATTAAAAAGAGATGCCAAATCTAGAGTCTGAGAAGCCTTGCTGCCTGCACTTGGTAGTGATTTGGCAGCGGTGTAGTAAGTATTCAGTGATACCTCTGGTTTTGAATGATTGCATGAGGCTGTTGCACAAAGCATGGAGACATTGTATCTCCGGATCATCTCCTAGTCTCTAGACCTGTGAATTTTTCCTTTATTGAATGATTTTAATTTTTACTAGTATCTCTGTATTAGACTACTAAGGCTACCATAACAAAATACCACAGATTGGGTGGCTTAAACAACAGAAGTTGATTTCCTCAGAGGTCTGAAGGCTGGAAAGCCAAGGTCAAGGTCCACGCCGGGTTTGTTTATCTTAAGGCCTCCCTCCTTGCTTGCATTTGGCCTCTCAGTCAGTGTGTCCTCACATGCCCTTTTAAATGTGCATGCACATCCTTGGTCTTTTCCTTTTCTTACAAGGACATCCGTCATATTGGATTACACCCTCGCTTTATGACCTTCTTCATTGCCTCTTTAAAGATGCTGTCTCTAAAAACAGTCTCTTAGGCCTTAGAGCTTTAACGTAAGAGTTGGAGAGGATAGAATGAGGGCCTGATTTAGTCCCTAACAGTCTTTTTGAAGATGATCGTCCAAGTAGAATTGGAAAGAGGATGTACTTGGGTCAGAACAGAGTGTGAATTCGAGCTGGCCATTATTATTCTAGCTTGACCTTGGACAAGATAACTTAAATCCTTCTCTGTAAAAATGGAGATAATAATTGCATAGCAGGTTTGTTGTAAAGACTTGGGAAGACAAACTATGAAAAATAACCTAACACAATATTTAATAGTTATAAAAATTTCTGTGATGTTTATTTTTTAGGTGGTGAATCTCAGCATTATCCTGAAGGCCAAGTGCATTCTTTGTGACATATATCTTGAACTGCTAAGACTTAACATTTTAATCAATCTGAGTGATTCTCATACTGTAGATACCTCAGACTATCAAAAAGCACTCATCGTTAACCACTAATATTTGCCAGGCTAAACCCGGATTTTCTAAATAGTATTTATTTTGATCAACTGGATTCATCCATTTTATTAGTGAAACACTTGACAGACATTAATTAAATCAGCAATGTGTGAGGCTGTCCTAGGAATTATATTAATGCAAAGAGTCATAAATTAATTGCTTGTTCTCAATTAAGTTAGAAAAATGTACTATGAACAGAAATACACACAAAGCAATAAGAAATTTCAAGCATTAGAGATAAGAATCAGCATATTAGAATGAAGTAAAGAAGAATCATTTTTATATACATGATTTAGGGTTCAGTTTCATAAAGAAATCAAATTTTAAATAACTCTATGGAGGTGTTTGTTTGTTTGTTTTTTCTTCCTGTCTTCCTTCCTCTTTCTTTCTGCTTCTCTTTTTTCTTTCTTTCTTCCTACAAATAGGAAGTGGTAGAGAGAGGCCAGCAAAGGAAGAATTCTTTGAAAAATTTTTTCACTTTGAATATGTAACAGAAACCTTTACTCCCTCTCATGGCTCTTTCAGAAGGCGCAGATATTGGTTCTTTCATCCAACATTCAAGAAATGGAGGTCACGATTAAGATTTGGAAGAGGCACAAGAAATGTTTGAGAAGTTTGCATATGGAAAAAAGAATGCTACTTCCAAGGTTAGTTTAAGCAATCAAGATGTCCTTTTAGGGACAAATCTTGTACTTGCCAAAATATTGTAAATCAACTGTCCAATCTCACCCATTTTTATTTGTTGAGATTAGGTGACCACTTTTACAAATTCTTCATTTAAAAATCTGCTGATAAAAACTCCCTCTTTCAGACGTCATGAACTATAACTGGAAAAGGTGGTCATGTATTTTTATTTATTTAAAAACCGTATCACTGTAATAAATGGATATTCATTATAATCCCAGGGGGAGATAAACTTTCAGTATTGCTGTAGCTTTTTTACAATGCAAAAGCAGTTCAGCAAAATTAAACTTTCAGGTTTCCTTCTGCTTAATAAGATAAGGCTTCATATTGAAAGAGATGAAAAACCTTCCTTTATGCCTTTCCCTAGATCAAATGATACTGACATATATTTCAACATAGTGCTCTTAATTCTAACATCTAAGGGCCATATCGTGTACTTTAGTAGATCAAACTGACAATTTTATAAATACAATAAACAAACATGGCTATACTTGAGACTAAAAGCCTATATTGTTTTTCATGAACCTAAAGTATCTTTATTCTTCAACCACCAACATTGTCAAATCAGGCACATTACGTAGTCTACAAAAAGTAGTTTTATTCTCTATTCTTGTATAAAAGTACTCTCAGGGCATTTTCAATTACCATCTGTAATTTTAAATTATTTCAGGTCATGGGAGGCAAATCTGAATAAACTGAAATTTTCCAGAAGAGAGAGAGAGAGAGAGAGTGTGTGTATGTCATACAATGTATCAGATACACTGAAGTAGAGAGGAGGTTTGTACATTTAGGCTTATACATTTAGTTTCATATGTTTAGAAAGTGCATGCACAGCTGTAATGTCAGACTGGGATTCTTCATGGAAACTGCTCAGTAAGCAAAATAAAACTCTTACAAATTAGTTTGACCTTGAATAAAGAACCACATTTTTATCAATCAACTGTTCCTAACATTGAATTTGGGGATTAGCCAAATTGTTACATGCATATTCGGGTAGATAAAACAGTTGTCAGATGTAGTCTTCTTGATCCATAGTCTGTCACTGTGTATCAAATTGGAACCTGCAGTGCTTTTCTTGTTTCAATTTTATACAGAAACATGTAAGACATGAGTCAAATCTGTCTTGCTGGGTTACAAGAAAAGGAGAAGAAAAATTGGAATGCAAAGTCTCAATGATATAGGTTAGAAAACCTAAATACTAAACCACTGGATTTTTAACTTTAATGTGACATAATATTTCTTGATCCTATGATATTGTGATCTACAGCAGTGTTTTTCAAATTTTAATAAGCATACAAATTACCTGCAGATTTTGTGAAAAGACAGATTTTGATTCCATAGGTCTGGAATGGGGTCTGAAATTCTGTCTTATTAATAAGTTTTCAGATGATGCCAATGCTTCTAGGCTATGGACCATAACTTGAATGGTAAACTTCTTCAGCAAAACTTTATACAATTCATAATGAGATTTTTTTTTTTAAGATTTTATTTATTTGTTTGACAGCGAGAAAGAGAGATCACAAGTAGGCAGCTAGGCAGGCAGAAAGAGAGGGGGAAGCAGGCTCCCTGCTGAGCAGAGAGCCCAATGCAGGGCTCAATCCCAGGATCCTGCATGACCTGAGCGGAAGGTAGAGGCTTAACCCACTGAGCCACTCAGGTGCCCCATCATAATGAGATTTTAACCCAGTGAGCCACCCAGGCTCCCTCATCATGAGATTTTATAACCATCTTCATAGTAAACGAAATGAGGCCCTCCTAAGTAGACATAATTGTGCCTGCCTATTCATTTTAATTTAGTTTGGTAATAATTATACCAACTTTTTGACTACTTTGCGATCACTCTTACAAGTGGATGTTTAGTTCTAGAATCACTTTTCTTCATGACGGTATAGGAAAACAAAATAACAAAATGTAGAATTACAAATTTTTACAGATGACAACAAACAAAACAAAACACCCAAACTATTAGAGACTGTTTTTGATTAAAACTTGAAATTCTCCATTCTCAATCTTGTGGAATGTAGGAAAGGAAAAAAAAAATAAAAGTGTGATTTAAAATCAATGATGCTACCTACTGTGGGTTGACACTTCTACCTCATTTAGGCTCTCTTGCTCCTTGAAGCCAGTGCAGGCAATGATCAGTGGTGTATACGACCTAAAAAAAACCTGCAGTGTGGATCTGCCCAAGCAGTTGTATGTTAGCAGTTTATTAAGATGCTTTAAGGAGAGATGTCACCAAGTAACTGGCTGTTCAGTATTTTTACTTTCAACTGCGAAAGTTATGATGTAGTTCTTCATTCGCTTGACATTCTACTTACAGGGCTTGCTGTTTCAACTAAAATTAAAGAGAAGGTACTCAACTCTATCTACATCTGCTCCTCCATTGTTTATTTTTAAATGATTCAATGCAATGATATATGAGACCTTTATTTCACACAGATAAGGAATAACAAGGGCCTTTTGCACTGTTTTTCTAAGGATTTAGAGTGAGAACTGTGTTTAAGAACACTCAGAAAGAACTTCATTTCATGCAGGTTTATGAGACAAAAGAAAATGTTTTTGTTATAGAGTTCCCTATTTCTTTACTTAAAACACCATTCTTTGGTGAAAACTCTGTTAATGCCTTAAACAAATCTTTATTAAACTGCAAAGTATGTGGTATAAAAAAAAATATTGCATGGCAGGTCAGTGTTAGGATATGTGGATAAAGAACATATAAGGCAGTCCCAATGCTGTGGACTTCAACATCCTTAGTTGAAACCTTTGTAGAGTCAGTCCTCATCTAGTCACCCAAATCATTTCAGCAATACTTAGCTGTATAAGGAAGTATTGAAAAAATTCACTGGTCATAAAACTAAAAAGTCAAGAAATCAGGTACAGCTTTATTCAAGGAGTGAAAAATTATCATCAGAGCTCAATCTCTCTATTTCATAGTTCTGACTTTGCTGTACTGATTTAGTTGTACTCCATAAAAGATTTTTCTACAGCTAAGTGTTTAGATTGTCTTAATAGAGAATATAAGCTTCTCTTCAACAATACCAATAACAGTTAATTGTTTCTCATTGATTATATGCACCACACGTGCCTATCTCTGAACCAACATCTCTGGCCGCCGGAAAAAGAATGCTCTGATTGGCCAGAACTAATCTATGTGTCCACCCCTTGGAGCCGGAAGTGAAGTTAAATCCCCAAGAAGTAGGTGAATTGAGACTTGCGACAACCATGAAAGTGGACCACTCAGACTTCTTAATGAGGGGATCATAACTGCCTGAAAACCCCAGAAATTACCACTTTGGATCCACCTACTACCTCATTTATGCTGTGGCCATGCTTCATGTGTGTTGATCTTAGACTTTTACCGACACCCTGGAGGAGCAGAGAACCACAGTGGTCCCATTCCCAGGACACAGGGGACTCTTTCAATGGATGACATTGGCTCAAGGACCTCCACTGGCTTAGCTTAACCTTTCTTGAAATGATGCCACAATCTGAAACTCCTCCTATTTCCATTCCTTTCTCCTTCACTCTCTCTTTCACCACAGGTGTCAGAAGTTATGGCAGTCTGAAGGTTCTCATTGATTTTTGGTATCCTCCCCTCTTATAAATCAGTTGACTGTTTAATATTGTCTTAGTGTCGCCTTCTTGAGAACTTAAAGTAATGTAGAGTAGAGGAGTGATCATTTAGTTTTTAGAAAATTCGGTTCCTTGAGCAAGAATTCAGGAGACAAAAATAACAAATATGAACTCGGGGGTATCTATAAGATAACCTCTTGTGCTTTAAGTAACTGTTACAGAAGTAATATGTTTTTTTACAGATTTCCTCTATATACTGAAGAGTTTTTGCTTGTGTTAGGTCTCCTTAAGATTAGGATTATATGTCTTCATTTCCCTGTAAACCTTTTTGCAACCACCACAATAATAAGGTAAAATATATATGCTCATGGAAAAGGCCTTCATATATCTAGAAAATACTGTGGATTGATAAATCACTAAATAGCCCTTATTTTTTCAAAATACCTATGATGAAACATCTGTTCCAGGTTAGAAGGTTATCGTGGCAAGTATTTTATTTAGATCTTTCTCACTGCTCATACCTGGGATTTTTCTTAGTTTTGAATTATTATAAGAAGTGTGCAAAAAAAGAGTTCTGGATTATAAAAATAAAATTAAAAACCCAATCTTTTGATAGCTCTAAATGATGTAGATAAATGAACAGTAACTTTTTTCTCCATTGGACTTGTATGTCTCAGAGAATATGAAAATAAATTCTAAAAACTTCTATTTTAAATTTTGTAGTTTACAAAGGAATCTCATCTCCATTATCTAAACATATGGTAGGAAAAACATATGGTAGGTAAAAAAACAGCTAGTATATTTTATAAGGAAGAGTAGTATGTGCTATGGTGAGAAAAAATAAAAAAATAAATAGAGAGAGAGAGAGAGGAAAGACTTGTTCAAAGCCACACAACTGGTCCTAGCAATATGTTCTTCTGGTTTCTAGTCTTGTAAAGGAAATTGTCTCACCTCCTCTCTATAGAGTACTTCATAGGCTCACAGGAGGCAATGCTCCCTTTTGCAGAAATCCCATTGTCAACAATAGCATTGATTACTGAAGCTTGGAAAGTTTCTCTTTTATTTTTTTTTAACTTTTTTTTTTTTAGGATTTTATTTATTTATTTGACAGAGAGAGACACAGTGAGAGAGGGAATACAAGCAGGGGGAATAGGAGAGGGAAAAGCAGGCTTTCCACTAAGCAGGGAGATAGATGTGGGGCTCAATCCCAGAATTCTGGGATCATGACCTCAGTCTAAGGCAGATGTTTAACGACCGAGACTCCCAGGCACCCCTGAAACTTGGTAAGTTTAAATTAATCTTATTATTAGAAAATAAACCAATACATTTTTTTACACCATTAATCATACTCCTTAGAAACTATCTACTTTTGAACCTGAGCCTGAATTTTATCAATTAAGGGCAAGAGAGGACAGACATGTTTTTCTTTAAACAAAGCAATAAGTTTTATGAGTGGGCAAAATATCTTTTCAAATACAGCATAGTACAGCAATACCATGCTAGAGGTGTGCTTCCCCGTAGTATAACAAATGTTAAATAAAGAGAAGCAAAAAAAAAAAAAATATATATATATATATATTTACTTATTTATTTCCGTGGTACAGGGATATTTTGGGGAGAATAAAAAAGAAAGAGAAACATCAGAACCTGAGCCCCAAATTTCACCAACCCCTCCCTAAGTATGCAAATTGTTTAAGGGATAAACTGAAGGCAATGAAAACACTACACCCATCTCTTTTTGGAATCTGGGAAAAGGCAGGTAGAAAGGTGAATTTTTTTTTTTTTTTAGTGTTTAAGCAGTTTATTCTATTTTTTTCTTAACTGAGGCATAATTGTCATACAACATTATATTAGTTTCAGATGTATAACACAATATTTTGATATTTTTATTTAAGCATTTTAAATGATCATAAATTTTTAAAATGTTTAAAAGAAACTATTGCAGAAAGTACAGAATTGTTTGTCTGTTTGCTTGCTTGTTTATTTATTTATTTATTTATTTATTTTAAATTCGATTTGCCAATGTCTAGTACATCATTAGTTTTTGATGTAGTGCTCAATCATGTAATAGTTGTCAAAAGATAATTCTGGAGCCAATACAGACCATCCCTTTAACTATTAAGAATATCCCTCTCTGGTATGAGGCTGAGTTAAAACATGGCACACTTCCCAATACCTTAAATATCATCTTGTTAAGGAGCATATACGAAACTGATGAATTATTAAACACTACATCTGAAACTAATGATGTGCTTTATGTTGGGAAATTAAATTTAAATAAAAAATAAAGAGCATAGGAAAAGAGGCAGAAATCAAAGATTCTACGTATTTTCACCAAAGATGTGACTTAATTTAAAACGTCTCCTCTATACCACAATTCCACATCTTTCCTTCTCATGCTGTCATTCCGGGAGTCACAAATATAGATTTGCAGATGTCTTGAATTTAATTTCAAATATTCAAAACCTACGGCACCTTCTTTTCCAAGTTACTGATTTTGCAAAATAGTGCATCTGGTAAAACATGTGTTGTATAGTCTCAATATTCTACATTACAATCTCAGCTTTATTAGTTGATTTTTTAGCCTGAGAAATTTTTCATATATGTTTACTCCTTGTCAAACAAAGACAATAATACCTTCCTTAGCAGGTTATAAAGAAGATTAAATAAGATAATACAAATAAAATGTTTAGCAAAGTGTGTGATATTCTGGAGATTACAGTAGCAACAACTACAACAACAACAATTATATTTTGTTTTAGATTATTATCACAATTGCTGCTGCTGCTACAACTACTGCTAATACCCCTTTTGGCTTAGATATTTCTTCCTGAGATAGGCAAACTAGCTGGGACAAAACATGAACCCTTGACACAGACGAAAATTCTGAGGTGTTCTCTTGCTTATCCTTTTTTCCACTTTAAAACTTAACACTCTATGTAGTTCCACAATGCCTTCAATCTCACCCATGAAAAGAAAAAAAAAAAAATAGCAATAGAAAATCCAGTATAAACCTTCTGATGTATTTCTCAAATCCAAAAGCCAAGTATAACACAAATTTTTCTTTATTTTAAATGATCCAATGAAACA
The DNA here is from genome assembly GCF_020171115.1 of Neogale vison. NCBI lineage: Eukaryota > Metazoa > Chordata > Mammalia > Carnivora > Mustelidae > Neogale > Neogale vison. The sequence goes on along the minus strand of NC_058093.1, from coordinate 89,850,882 downwards.
AATGAGCTTTTTTTAAAGAAAAACGGAAAACTTGCAAACATTATCTTTAAATTTAAAACTCAACTCTTGTGCTGTAAAGAGGTTAATTTTTTTTTCCCATCCTTTCATGTTTTTGTTTCCTAAACCCTTGTATTCTGACCTAAGGCATGATGGGTCTTCTCAAAGATTCCTGCTCTCTCTGAATTCAAGAAATCCTGAAAGCCTTGTCAAAATGCCTTCTACCACTGAATTCACAAGTCATTTATGTAGACTCAAGAGGTCTTTTACCACTCTCAATAAACATCTAGACTCCTAGATGTTAACCCCAACTTGGCTAAACCTCCAGACCTCTTAACATTTCACTCATCACTAATTTTCTGGTCCAGTGGAGCATTACTTAACTTCGTCCCAAACCTTCTACAAACCCAGAGTACAGATGAGACGGGAAGAACAGATGCTAAGGCAACACGAGGCAAAAATAAATAAATAAAAATAAAAGCACAATCTCCCTCAGTAACATAAGCAGAAATAGCAACCAAGTAATACTAATCATAACATAAATATGTAAAATAAGCGTTTCTGTCTTTAAATACCAAATTATAAGGAAAAAGAAAAAAAAAGAGAAAGAACCCTTATCAAAATGTACTTGGTGTGCTCATGCAAACATTTATTGGTCTTCTTCCTCTCTTCCTCTTCCTCCTTCACTTTGTCCTCCTTCCTCTCCCTCTCCTTCCCCTTCCCCTTTCTCCTCCTCCTCGTCCCCTTCCTTTTCTCCCCCCTTCTTCTCCTTCTCCTTCTTCTCCTTCTTCTTCTTTCCCTTCTTATTTTCTTCCTCTTTGTGTGTGTGTGCTTTTGTGTGTGGGTGGGGGCTGGTTATTGTAAATACTTTTTGCTTCTTTTAGGTTATTTCAAATACTCCTCAAATAACTGTCTCCTTTCTAGTTCCCTTACATATCTCAATTTTTAAAATATGTTTTAGCAAGAGATCTAAAAATGAAAATATATTTACTTTAGATTAAGAAGTTGGGGAGGAAAAAAGGTTTCCTTTGGATATTATTTGTGCTTCTGATTTAATTTGCACAAAGGCTCTACACATTTGCTATTGTTCAATCTTTGTAGTCTATGCTACTAAATTACTGATTCAAAACAAAAGCGTGAAGCCTGATTTTGTGGACATTTTTCTTATATTTAAAAGTCTAAATAATAAGGAAAGATAATGTCAATAACCAAAAACACAAGTACTGATTTGTTTATATAGAAAGAAATTACTAGGTGCTTATTGATAATCCAAAAACCTTGGCAAATATAAATAGCACAGTAAGTTTCCTTTCATTTAAAAATTTCACACATATAGTTCCAGAATAAGATCTTTTATTCAGCATGGTGTTTTGCCCTCCCCCAGTGAACAATCTATTGTAAAGACAAAGACCTCCATTCAAAATGGGGAATAAGAAACTGAATTATAAAGAACTCTTCTTACAAATAGAATATTTGTAACCTTGCAGCTCCATAGAAAATGCTCTAAAAATATCAATCATGCCATTAAATTCACAGATCGAATATTAAAGGTCTCTTTCTCCTGCAAATGAGGTTATAGAGGAAACACCATTATTGAAGTTTCAGGGTTAATACCACAATTTGATGAGATAGGTTTCCAAATTCTATACAACAAGAAGCCTTAATAGACACTGGCTTTATACAGACACCATTTGGAAAACAAACCAACACTCATGGGTATCTATTTTTTCTTGCAGTCTAGGATAATAAAGAGCTGCAGAAAAGCAAAATTATTTTTGTTTATTATGTGTCCCTTCAAGGGTTAAATCTATATTTTAACAATTTTTGCTCTAAATATTTTGCAATGTACTACATATTTTCATGATTTCTGAAACAGAGCAATTATTCAACATTTACCTCTTGAGAAATTAAGAGCTGTAGACTTCACTAAATAGCATAGTTCTATGTTTACTGCCCAGATATCTGGATTTCCAGGTTGATTGTCTTTAATGGATCTTTGTCTTTTTTACAGTACTTTCCTTCTGATTTAGGCAAAAAGGGAAATGAACTAAATTTTTTAGAATTTTGTGATTAAAAGCCAAAAAGGAATAGTTTTCATATAATAGGCGGGAAAATAACATAAACTAGAATGTCAAGAGAAGGCTTCATGGAAGCACTTGAGGGTCTGTATAGGTGTAGAGGTCAGAGTCTATGTAAAGGCTGGTGTGAGAAAGCAGCAAGGCTGAATGGTGACTACGGAAAGGCCAGTCTTACTAGATTGATAGTGTATGCAGCTAACAAGTGAGCTACAGGTCTATAACACCTTATCCAAAGTTTCAAAATCTGAAAACTCCAAAACCAAGACTTATTTGTTCTTTATTAACCCAGTATAAATAATCCTATTAGGAGGTTTAGGAAACAGAGAAAAACAAAGGCAATTTACACTAACCTCATGACAGAGCATGATGCTTTACATAATAAGTGTTTTCTATTCACAAAAACAAAACAAACATCAATCCAAACCATGAGAGACTATGGACTCTGAAAAACAATCTGAGGGGTTTGAAGTGGCGGGGGGGTGGGAGGTTGGGGTACCAGGTGGTGGGTATTATAGCGGGCACGGCTTGCATGGAGCACTGGGTGTGGTGAAAAAATAATGAATACTGTTATTCTGAAAATAAATAAATTGGAAAAAAAAAAAAACATCAATCAGATTGTCATCTGCGGCATGACATTGGGAGTATGAACCAAGTAAGATACGATGTTTATTGTCAAGAACATCCGGTATGACATAAAGTAGTGTGCTTGTTTTAGTCCAAACAGTTTAAGTACTTTGGTAAATGTATTTTCAGAATTCATCTAGATCAATGAAAGGTAAGGCTTCCAAAGTCAGAGCAATGCCTGAGCTGAGTTTTTAAGTTGATAGGTAGGAGTTGCCTAGATGAAGGAAAAGGCTTTCTAAGCTAAAAGATGACTATGAGCAGAGTCATAGGAATGTTTGGGGGCATGGAAAAGCAGGCTATGTTTAGAAAAATGGAAGTAGCTGGGATGGCTGGAAGGAAGAGTTTGTGATAGGGAAGTTATAAAATATGGTGTGTATTTTTGCAGGGAAGTAGAAATGCAGTAGCCAGGTCAGGTACACCAGAAGTTTGCAACCACTAAAGATTTGGTCCCCAGGAAACATGGCAATGTCAGGACACGTATTTCAGTTGTCACAATGGGCAGGGTGTGCAACTGCATCTACTCAAGACTAGAGATGCTGCTAACCTTCGCATAACATCTAAGACAGTTCCCATCCCTCTACTTCAATACCCCTCTTCCAAAATGACCTGGCCCAAAATGTCAATAGTGCCAATGTTGCAGAAATCCTAGCATGTGGTAAACCAGAAAGTTTGAGCTTTATCTGGAAAGCTCTGGTAAGTCATAGAAGGGTTTTAGGCCCTGTAATAACACAAGATTTTCATTTATATGCATCAAACTGGCAGTTGTGCCAGGGCTGGATCAGAAAAGCCAGGGGAAATGCCAGAGTAGGAGGGCCTGCATTTAACCTAATGCATCAATACAGTGGAAAAATAATGGTGGCAGCAAAGGAGAGAAAAAAGGAAGGAACTAACAAACAATGAAAGATGACTGTGAATGGGTCTGAAATGAAAGACAACAGTATGTCTCTCAAAGTTCCAGGTTGAATAACTAGCGTAAAAGTAATGCTATACAAGCAGGCAACAAAGGAAAGAGAGCAGTGTTGGAGAATAAAGATGATGAGTCTCGTTTTAGGCTCCTTAAACTGAGATACCTGAAGACATGGAGTTTACCACCAAGTAGTGAGTACATGACTTTGAGCAAAGTAAAATGCAAGGAACTGCTCCATGCAGTCAGGAAATCACAAGAACATTCTCAGTGTAGTAGTGTTATTGGCAATGGCTACAGGAGTAGATGGGTGGGAGTTGTGAAAACTACAGGGCACTGAGGAGTAAATAGGGGTAAATTAGAAATCACTTTATAAAATTGTACTCTGTATAGGTAAACAAACTGAGGTTTGGCAAACCTTAGTAAATTTCAAAAATTGCAGAAGAAGTTTCAAACTCACATCTGTATTCCTCAGATAACAAATTTTCTCTTTACTGCACAGTGGTATCTCTGTTCCACCTGGAAATTTTATATATATATACATATATATGTATATATGCATGTATACCCTTTACTGGTTTCTAAGAGGAAGGAATATGTGATAATTGATCACAGATCACAACATTGATTAGATCATGTTGACTAGTGACCATGATCAATAAATATTTTATTTTATTTATTAAAGATTTTATTTATTCATTTGTTTTATAGGGAGCACAAAGAGGGGGCACAGCAGGCAGAGCAGGCAGAGGGAGAAGCACGATCCCTGCTGAGCAGAGAATTCAATGTGGGACTAGATCCCAGGACACTGGGATCAAGACTTAAGCTGAAGGCAGGTGCTTAACCGACTGAGCCACCCAGGCGTCCATTACTAGTGGTAGTGATCAATAAATATTTTAAATATCTTTCCTCTTCTCTTTCATATAGCTAGATGGATAAATCTCTTAAGCTGTACTTTGAAAGCTTGCTACTTATCTAATTTGTTTCCAATCATCATCATCATCATCACCATCAATCTCTCTTCCTCTCCCCATCCTCTCTTACCTCCCTCCCTCCCTATCTTTCAGTATATAGGTATAATACATATGTATTTATATATATTTATGTACATACATATATACACATAAACATACAACATTAATGTGCATAGACAGGCAACTAAATGTAGTAATTAATAACACTGGCTCTGTGAATTTAACTTTCTCAGCTGTGTGATCTTTGATAGAATACTTAATCTTTTCTACCATACTTTTATCATCTGCAAAATATAAAATAATGGGACTTACCTTAATGAGTTGCAATTATTAAATGAGACTATATCCAAAAAACACTTCGAACTGTGATCATTGTCTAGTAAAGTACACAAGAACTACTAACAACTTCATGTTTTCTTCTTTTTTCACTTCATCTTCTCCCTCCTGCAATACTGCCCTCACCCCCTCCTTAGGATCACATAGGTATAGTTTTGCTTTCAGCTTGTTCTAACAGGCAGCACATCCAGAATTTCAATCCAGGGACAGTGGCAGGTTCCAAATAAAACTAAAGATTTAAGTCCTCTAATCTGATTTGTAAGAGAGTTCTACATTAGGATAGCCTTCTCTAGTAAAGCTAATAATAAAGTTGTCTTCATATCTCATTCGATTACTGTTCGGTGAGTTGCTTTCGTCACAGACCTTACAGAGAGTGAACAGAAGGTTAAGATGTTAATCCTTTTTCTATGACCATAACATCATGAACACTAGGCTCAGGCAAATCCTTGTGATTCAAGTGGAGATTTTTTAGCATGGGGTAATCTAATTTGAAGCATCTGAGAAGGTAGGTGATCCTAAGTGCACTTTTGAACAAAAAAAGCAGTGAGTTGACCTCTGGAAATCCTGGATTCTCCTGTTGTCTCAGTTACCAATAAACTGGGAACCTTTAAATGTTTACCTTTTTGAATCTAGCTTCCTTAACAACAATAGAAAACTGTATGCTAATAGTCTCTGAAATCTCCTTCACCTTTATTAACTCTGCCATAGGGATATAAATTTATAACCACTGGTTCTGTGGTAGTTATGAAATTTTCATATGTATTCAGTTTGTGGCTTAAGAAGAGGATACCAGAAGTCTGAGCTCCAGATAAATGAGGTATTATAAATCTAGATTTAGAAGGATCAAATATCCACATACATGGTAACTCTGAGAGCTCTTGCTTGTTTAAGATACACAGTGTTTTATTAGACAGGAAGACAGCCTACTGAGTCAGCGCCTACACTAACAAAATGCTACATGGAAAAACAGACAAGATTCTGAATTTGTATATATGTACTGTATGCTCAATGCGTTTATTTTCTGATTAAGTGTCACACCTGCATTATGCTGAACATTTCCCATAGATTGACTATTACGGATAAGAAATCTTGGGGCGCCTGGGTGGCTCAGTGGGTTAAGCAGCTGCCTTCGGCTCAGGTCATGATCTCAGGGTCCTGGGATCGAGTCTTGCATTGGGCTCTCTGCTCAGCAGGGAGCCTGCTTCCTCTTCTCTCACTCTGCCTGCCTCTCTGCCTACTTGTGATCTCTCTCTGTCAAATAAATAATAAAATCTTAAAAAAAAAAAAAAGAAATCTAAGTGAGGATGTCCTGTATTTCAGATAGGGAGCAAAAGGAGTATCATGAACTCCTAAATGCAGGGGTTTTATAAAACATCCATAGAATATTTAAAGATTAAACAATGATTGCACCAAAACTGCACAAACAGCATTATAAATAACCAATATGCCTTCACACTGATGATAAAATCAAACCTGTCAACAAAGCTGTGTGTCCCAGTTTACTTTTTGGGGGGGTGTGAATCAGACACAGGGTTTATGCAACTTCCAGTCTGACATAAAAACCAGTCACCATCGAACAGAACAAAGACAATATAAAACAAAACAAAATAAAAGTCTGACAATCATAACCTCACACTACAACTTTTATTCACCAATATTGGGTTGTCAATGCATTCTATATATGTTTCATATGAAAAATTTATACTCTGACTTGAATATAACTTAAAGCAATTCAAGAAATTCAACATCCACTTTCAGAATAGGCACATTCTGTGGTAAAATTTCAAAACTGTGGAATTGATTTATTAATACATAATAAAACCAGAGAAGACTCTTGTTCTTTTCTTAACTCCAGGGAATATATTTTTAAAAACCCCAAATTCCTTGCCCGGTGTGTTTGTAAAGTAATGTCATTGTAAAATTCAAGTTTCTTCCACAAGGATCTGAGAATATTAGCCCTTTTCCAAGCAAATCCTGATAGTTCTACAGGTTACTTATACATAAGGATATTATGAAATTCTTCTTTTTTGTTAATAATCTTTTAAACCAAAAGAGACCCTATATCTAAATTTAGCATTCTACTTAACTGTATTTATTTGTGGGTAGGCGCGGACTTTGATTTGGATTTTGTTTAAGAGGCTTGTTGGCATGAGGTTTAACATACATCACCCTTTTCATCTAACCTTTCTTACCTTATCTCCTGCCTGACCATCACCACTGTCAAATGGTCAAGCAATTTCTCATTAGCATCATGAGAGTAACTGCTAATTTGGCTCACCATGGTTCTGTAGCTTGGGCTGCTAAGGAGACAGTGGGCTCAACTAAACATAGACAAATTATTAGTCATAGAAGAGAAGGCTACAATAGCTTTTTGTTCAACTCTTCTTTCCCCTCAAGCCTTACAGGGGGTGTTGTAGACCATAGTCTTGATAGATATTGCACTCCCAAGTGTCTATGTCACAGGTGAAGAAATGAGTTCAGGAGAACCCTAATTCATAAGGAAGTTGTAAGCAAATTCTGACCATTTTCTCTGGAGAGCAATATTGTCTTTATTACCCAGGAGTGTAAGCAGATCTTCTCTGGGAAGGAAAGGGAGACAGCTTTATCTTTACTATTTGGTCATGTCTTTGGAGGGAAACATTTTCTATCTTTAATACACAATAATGCAGGTAAATCTGAGCATATCTGTTAATACCTAGATGGGAAGAGAAGAGATGTGCAAGGTTAAGGGAGAATTGTTTCTGAGCTTGTACTCTCCTCTTTAATCTTTGTTGGATTACTATGGTTCTATCCAAAGTCCCCTCCTTGTAGCTCTCTAGACCTATTACAAATCTCCATCGTGATTTCACCTTTTCTTCTGCTAACAAACTCTCATCCACACTTTAAAACTCATTTCAGAGTGCTCTGGTGAAGCAGACAAGCTTACTAGACAAGCTACTAGACAAGCCAGTCAGATTTACGAGTTTCACTTCTGTATGTTTTTAGTATCCTGTCCATGTGCCTATCTTGACAAGTACAGAAATCCACAATTGTTGATGTTTCCTCCGTGAAATGAACCTATTATCACCAAGCTTATCATGAAATACATTCCATAAAATTTGGATATAGTGTCATACCTAGATTCCCATTTCTCTTTCCTTGATCATGTTTACTCAATCACCAATTTTATTATGAACTTCTTCAGCAATGTGCTTCAGTCAGTTAGGTCATTTCTCTTGTATCTAAGGAGAAGGAGAAAGTATGGAATTGTATTCCTATATCAGGCCCTTGACTTTTTTTTCATGAATTATTGTGGAAAAGTCCATTGTCTAGTTTTCAGCTAAAGCTTATGTTCTGAAAACGATTAAGAGAATGTTCTTACAGTCTGTGTTCTTTCTGTTCAGACCAGTTCTTTCCTATTGAAAATGAATGGGTCAAAGACACTACCAACCTTGACCAGCATTTTTCAGATAGGTCACTGTGGTGGTTTATTTTTTGTTGTTGTTCTGATTTTTTTTTCTTTTTGATTTTTTTGGGGGAAATATAAAGCAGAGTGTTGCAGCTATTTCCTATTGTCCTTGAAAGTCTTTTTGTATTCCATACTGTCTTTTAACAATGAAAAAAATGATTGCTTCTCAGGGTACAGTAACCACCAAGCCATGGTAAAAATCACAAATTGACTTCAGACTCCTTACTGCATTTCTTTTCATTTATTAGTAGGCAACCCATTTTGAGTTTTATGTTGTTTAGTAGAATTATTTATTTTTTAGCTCTTAAGATCTGTGCTTTCCCATGATCTTAACTTTTCTCTCTTTTATAAATTTTCTAAAATGTTTGTATCTTCAAAGTTAAACAAAAGACTGCAAATACAACACTTTACTTTGTAAAAACAAACAAACAAATAAACAACATTTGACTTGGTTTCTGGTTTATAAAGGTAGAATCATAATAAAGACTAATTGTCACAAGTATAAGCATTTATCCTTGAAGACATAAACACTTCCAAATGTACAAATGATTTTAAGTCCAGTATTTTGTACAAGTGGCATCTAACTTCAGAATTATAGCTGTTATTTAGCAGGAGATAAATGTCATGTCACTAAGTTAGAATTATTTCATCCTTCCCACTTTGTGGATTAGGATATTTCTAATCCAATGATAGAATCACTTACTTCATCTAGGTAAATCAAGACTATGATCCCATGATTTACTATATATGTGCTCTCTATTTTCTTCTTAATTTGGAAGAACATAAGCACTGTTCTTGGCAGCCAATAGGTACAACTTCCATTATGTCTTCTTATCATAGTTACTATAAATTATACTATAATAATAAATTATAAATAATTGAAAGCCATATTGTCTAAGTCTTAATAAAAATAAAATAGTACCTCGTATTAGTAATTTTCTACAATTTAAAAACTACTTTACCTTTTTTCTCACACTTAAGCTTGATAGGGCCTACACTGGTAGGCATGACCATCTCCATTTAAAAGACTTAAAAGGTGAGGCTAAGAAAGCTAGGTGAATTGAAAAGTTCCTATAAATATAACACATTAAAACCAAGTAATCAATCTACATTTTCTGATTCGAAAGTTAACATTTATCAGCTGCCTTCCTATATATGATTTTCTTTCATTTTCTATCATTTAAAAGAATAACTTTTCATCTCTTGTCTATGCAAGTTATCTCAAAGTATTCAAAATCTAATTTGTATTACAGAACTGCTTAAGAGAACACCAGGGTGTACAAAATTGCATGTGTATATGTGTGCATATGTGAGCAAAATGATGATATTCCTGATGTCCTGTTTCCCCTGGCTTCCCCCAAAACTGGGGTCCAAGGAGGATTTTATTATTACAGTGGTCTGTTGCTAAATAAAAAATTGGAAAAACTCTAGTTAAGTAACTTAATTGATATTTGTCTGTCTAGGCTTCCTCTTTTAACATCCTACAAAAGGAATTACTATACATGATTATTAAACTTCCTAGATAAAATGGTTTTCATACATAACTATTTTTTATTACAAGAAGAAATCAAATTTACAAGGTTATTTGTTAAAGAAGTTGAACTGGTTTCAAATCTATGTCCTCATGAAATATTTGATACCATTCTAGCATATTTTATATTGTCTTCCATTACCTGATTTTGACTAACGCACTTAATATGACACTTTATTAGGCTCTAGAAGAAAATCATTAATTTCTTTATTCAAAACTATTTATTCTTATCTTTATTTTTTAACATAACAGTAAAATTGGTTCTACAGCTTCAAAGAAGAGTTAAAAACCAGTTTCTACTATCAATAAAATCTGCAGTGAGATAGAGTAGACAGAAACAAAGCAGACACATAGTTTAAGATGATACACAGCTATGCCAAGATGAGACAGAAGCCAGAGGAAGGAAGAATGCCTTGATCTGGGGAGAGTTTCTATGTAATTTGCAGAGAAGTTTACCAGGGATGAAAAGAGTAGACATTCTAGACAAAGGCAACATTACAGGCAAAGATAAGAGCCGTGAGAAATCATAGGAATTTAAAGAAGAGATCACTATCTTAGCATGACTGATGTTTATGACTGGGGAGAACAGCTGAAATAAGGTGTGGTGTTTTGTGGTGAGCCTATCAAGGACCTTGTCTGCTGTGCAAACATATTTGGGACCCACCATTCCAGCACTAAAGAATTTTAAGCAAGGTGGGCGCCTGGGTGGCTCAGTGGGTTAGGCCGCTGCCTTCGGCTCAGGTCATGATCTCGGGGTCCTGGGATCGAGTCCCGCATCGGGCTCTCCGCTCAGCGGGGAGCCTGCTTCCCTCTCTCTCTCTCTGCCTGCCTCTCTGATCTCTGTCTGTCAAATATACAAATAAAATCTTTAAAAAAAAAAAAAGAATTTTAAGCAAGGTTAACATAAGCACAGTCTGGTATAAGATATAAAATCCCTATTCTCAGGATCTTAAAATCCATTTAGATAGGAGGTAAACACATAAAAAGAAATTGATAATACCAGTTAGATTTTGAATACATTGAGATACGTGCATAGACAATAAATCTTACATGACCTCAGAGGAAGAGGAAGTCAATATGGGCCTAAAGAACAGTGTGGAATTTCTACTGTACATTTCAGGAAGGGAAAGACACAAAGAGATAGAAAAAGGAGAGATATATATGTAAGTGCATGTATATGCTTGTGTGCATCAACAAAAATGCATACATATATAGATTTAGGTAAAAATGGTGTTGGCAACTACACAGAGTTGTTAATTCAATTGCTACTATTCCTCTTTCATATTATAGGTCAACCTAAATTCGTTCTTTTCCCTACTCTCTTTCATGAACCTCATAACCACATCTTCTAATTTTTGCCTAAAAATTTCTCAAATGTATCACTACATAAACTGTCATAGCTTTAGATTTTTTCTTACTTTGTTTTTTAAATTACCATACAAAAATTATTTTTGCTGTACAGTTCTATGAATTTTAATACATGTGTAGATCCATGTAACCACCACTAAATTGCATCACTCCAAAAAATTCTTTTGTGTTATCTCTTGAAAGTCATACTTTCGCCCTATCCCTAGTCACTGGCAATCAGTGGTGTGATCTCCTTCACTATAACTTTGTGAAAGTGTCATAGAAAAAGGAACCATGTAATATGTGACCTTTTGATAGTGACCTTTATGACTCAGCAAAATGCCTTATGCTATAATATTCTACATTATGTGTATCAATAGTTTATAACATTTAATTACTAAGTAGAATTTAATTACATGGCCTTGCCACAATTCATTTATCCATTGAAAGGCATTTGATCTATTTCCAGTTTATGGCAATTATGCCTGGGAGGCTCAGCTGGTTGAGTGACTGCCTTCAGCTCAGGTCATGATCTTGGAGTCCCAGGATTGGAATCGAGTCCCCCAGTCGGGCTCCCTGCATGGCAGGGAGTGTGCTTCTTCCTCTGACCCTCCGTCTTCTCATGCTCTCTCTCCCTCTCATTTTCTCTCTCTCTCAAATAAGTGAATAAAATCTTTAAAAAAATCTTAAAAAACAATGAACAGAGGGCGCCTGGGTGGCTCAGTGGGTTAAGCCGTTGCCTTCGGCTCAGGTCATGATCTCAGGGTCCTGGGATCGAGGCCCGCATCGGGCTCTCTGCTCGGCAGGGAGCCTGCTTCCTCCTCTCTCTCTGCCTGCCTCTCTGCCTGCTTGTGATCTCTCTCTGTCAAATAAATAAATAAATAATCTTTAAAAAAAAAAAAAAAAAAAAACAATGAACAGAGTTTTGCTCTAAACATTCATGTATAGGCTTTTGTGTTAACGGGTTTCCATTTTTCTATAGTAAATGGCCAGGAGTAGGATTTCTAAGTCATATGGTATGTATGTAAGAAACTGCCAAACTATTTTCTGGAGTAACTATAATGTTTTCCACTCCAACCAGCAAAATATTAAGAGTTCTAGTTTCTCTGCATCCTTGGTATATGTATACACACACACACACACATAATTTTTTACTTTAGACAGTGTAATAAGTTTATAGTGGTATAGCATACTGGGTTTTATTTACTTTCTTCTAATAGTTGATAAGGTTGAACAGTTTTTCATATGCTACTTTACTATCCTCATATCCTCTGACAAATGTCTGTTTGTGTCATATGCTCCCTGCCTTTAAAAAAAAGTCTATTGTTTATTTTCTTATTGATGAATTTTGAGAGTTCTTTATATATTCTTGATACACGTCCTTTACCAGATATGGGATTTACAGATATTTTGTCCCAGTTTATAACTTATTTTTTTATACTCTTGATAGGCTCAATAGTTTTTTTTTTCTTGTACTCTTGATAGGCTCAATAGTTCTTTGCAGAGCAATGGTTGTGAATTTTGAAAAGGCCAAATTTATCCATTTTTAAACTTTGATGTTTTGTTCTACTCACAGGTGTCATGTCTGAGAACATTTTGCCTACCCCCAGGTTATGATATTTTTTCTTCTGCAACTACCTTCTGCTATTAAACCATATATGTGTGTTATCAATTTGTCATTGTTTTTACGTTCAGTTTAAATTTCCATGTTTTTTCTTATGTATTCTGTTTCTTTGCTGAATTTCTTTTCTATTTTTTTCTAGTCTCTCATACATTCTAAGAATGTTCATTGTTGATTGCTAAACACTATTTTTAAAACCTGCCTTGAAGTCCTTGCTAGATATGACAACATATGTATCAAGCCAATTAAGATATTCCTGCTTCTTTGCATACCAAGTAATTTTAAATCGTGTTCTGTGCATTGTCAGTATTATAGTACGGATGCTAGGTCTTGTTTGAATTCTATGGAGGATGTTAGAATTCCAGTTTTAGCAACTGACCTGGTCCTGGCCACAAGTTCCAATTTGCCTTCTGTTGACTGTGAGTCCAGTGCCATTTTAAAGTCTTTGATCTGCTATGCAGACCTGTCCTGCAGGTATACTATTCAAGATCAGTCTGAGAAACTGGCTGATACTCTTAAAGTTCACTTCTCAAAATCTCTAACATGTTCTAATGCCTTAGGATCTGAGCTTCATTTGGGTTCTCCCCTTCACAGTTTTGGCTTCTATGAGATCTCATTGCACTGCGGCCCCTGCTGGAGGTAGTGGCCACCAGCAGACTGACTGAGGGGCTAGGAATCAAAAGAATGGAGAAAAGAATAGAAAAGGAGCACTGGCTTTCCTCTTTCTGAGTGTTAAATGCTCCCTATCCTGCTTCTGTTTTCTATCTGCATCAAGGTCCCACGTGAGTTTCATGCTGCCATGAGTTCATGTCAGAAGGAAAAGTGGTAAACTGCAAACCAATTCAGCAACACTTGGAATTCTGGTCTCTTTAATATGCCTGCTACTATTTAACTTTTCAAAGTCCTAATTAGCTGTTCCATGCATTCTGTCCAGGTTCTAGCTGCATTTAGTGGGAGAGGAGGTGAAATGTCCTTATTCTGTCTTACCCAGGAACAGAACCAGTCATTTTTAGTTTAATTTCCATCATTTCCTATCTGGACTATTGCCTTAGTCCTTGCTAAATAATCTGTGAGGCCATTTTGTCCTCTTGGAAATCGATCCCTGAATCCACTGCTACAGTGAGTTACATAAAATGGAAATCTTAGTACATCCACCTCTACTTCAAGCACTCAGTGTCCCTCTGAATTAAAGAATAACACAGACTTCTCTGCATGGACTAAAAGACCTTTATCAACTCTCCTAGCTCTTGGTTTTATATCCAGCCTCTTTTTTCAACATTTCTCCCAAATAATCTTGACCAACCTGACACTCACAGGATGTGGCTGGTATCAATGACTCTTAATGGTTGCTCGTATTTTTCCTTTCCCCGGGACTATGGTCCTACTCCTTTCTCCACTTGGGTAGCATCCTGTTATCCTTCAAGACCCACAGGTATTGTTATCCATTCCAGAATATTTTCCATGAATCCCAGACTGGAACTAAACATGCTTCCTCTGATCTCTATCTATACATTTTTCCCCAAGAAATCTATTTTTCTATTCTAGATTTTATGTTTTTATACTTCTCTCAAATTAGACTATAAGCTAGTGAAGGGCTATTGCTATTTTGTTTGTCAAACTCACTACTGCCTCAGGTAATGCCTAGAATAAAATAGGCATTCAAAAAACCACTGACTTTAATTGAATACATATTGAACATTCTAAGCTCAATGGTCTGAGTCGGTGATGGAATAGAAATTAAGTCTGAGGGGCACCTGGGTGGCTCAGTGGGTTAAGCCTCTGTCTTTGGCTCAGGTCATGATCTCAGGGTCCTCGGATCAAGCCCTACATCTGGCTCTCTGCTTGGTGGGGAGTCTGCTTCCTCCTCTCTCTCTCTCTGCCTGCCTTTCTGCCTACTTGTGATCTTTCTGTCAAGTAAATAAATAAAATATTTAAAAAAAAAAAGAAATTAAGTCTGAGACAATTCCTGGTTTCTCTTATACTATATCTTGGATTTAAAACTTGGCTTTGCCATTTGTTAGGTGTATGACAGTCAACAAATTTCACATCCTTCAGTACCCCAGTTTTCTCATTTGTAAAAGACAAGTAGTAAAAAGTTGAGGATTGAGTAAGGTAAAACATGAGAAACACAAAATTATTACAAAACACAATAAATGTTACTTTTTATTATCATATTATATAATTAAGGAATAACTATAAAGGTTATCCTAATTAGGACCCACAAAGACTTAGTTTATAGTCCAGAATCTACAATTTATATAGGATAATTTATTAACCTCATTAGCCCCTTTCATGGAACAGAAGCCATTGCTGACCTATCTCTTTCATTTTTTTTTTTAATTTTTAAAGATTTTATTTATTTATTTGACAGAGAGACATAGTGAAAGAGAGAACACAAGCGGGGGAGTGGGAGAGGGAGGAGCAGGTTTCCCGCCAGGCAGGGAGCCCCATCCCAGGCTCGATCCCAGGACACTGAGATCATGACACGAGCCAAAGGCAGTGGCTTAACCCACTGAGCCACCTATCTCTTTCATTTTAAATGTTTTCTAAAGATAAAATATTATTAACAGAAATAATCATAGTTTTCATTTATTGATCTCTCCTATAGATCAAATACTGTGGAAAAGGTTTTCCCTGGATTACTTAATTTTATTTTTGGGGGTGCCTGGGTGGCTCAGTCAGTCAAGTGTCTGTCTTTGACTCAGGTCATGATCCCAGAGTCCTCGGTTTGAGCCCCACATTGGGCTTCCTGCTCAGGAGGGAGCCGGCTTCTTCTCCTGCCCTTCACCCCACTCCTGCTGTCTCTCTCACTCTCTTTCTCAAATAAATTTTTAAAAAAGTCTTTAAAAAATTTTCAAAATAAATAAAATAAATAAAAAATAAAGATTGTATTGGCTAGGTGTTACTATATATGTTTTATAAAAGAATGACTGAGATTTAAACAGTTTAAATAATTTGTGCAAACACACAGACATGATAAGTTATAGGTTAATATTTAAACCCAGATCTTTGACTGTAACAACCATCTGAACCATTACCATAAGATGAAATAAAATATTTCAAAAATAGATGATTCTATATGAGGCAATATGATAGCATTATTTATTAATACCATTTTGAACAGTAATCTGTTTCATTGATCATCATTCTGGTTTCAGTCTAAAAAACTAGAAACTAGGTGTCCCTAACTCCATTTTAGGTAATAAAAATAATTTTGAGCACCTGTGAATGAAACAGTGAACTGGCAATTTTAAGGGAGGGAAAAAAGAAGATAGTATCTGGTGCTTCAAATTTCATATAGTCAAGGTGCAAAAATATTAAAGACATATTAATCAATATGATATACCACATTAAGAAAGGATAAAAATCATGTGGTTACTGCAACAGATGTAGAAAAAACATTTGACAACATTCAACCTCCATGTATTATTAAAAAAAAAAAAAAAACTCTCAACAAAGTGGGTGTAAAAGAAATGTAGTTTGGCATAATACAAGCCAAAATATGACAGACTTCACAGCTAGCATCATACTCAGTGGTGAAAAGCTAAAAACTTTTCATTTAAAACCAGCAACAAGACCACGATGCCCATTCTCGTCATTTTATTCAACATAGTATTGTAAGTCCTAGCCAGAGAATTTAGGCAAGAAAAATGAGTAAAAAGAACCTAAATCAGAAAGGATGAAGTAAAACTGTCACTATTTGCAGATTACATACTATATACTAGAAAATCTTAAAGACTTACCAAAAAACTGTTTCAACTAATAAATTCAGAAAAGCTGCAGGATACAAAAATCAATATAAAAAAATCAATTGTGTTTTTATACTCTAATAAAAAATTGTCAGAAAGAGAAATTAAGAAAACAATCCCAATACAATTACATTAAAAAAACACAAAAATCTAGGAAAAAATTAATCAAGGAGGTGAAAGACCTGTACACTGAACACTTTAAGACACTGATGAGAGAAATTGAGAAAACACCTAAATGGAGAGATATACTATGTTTATGGATTAAAAAATTAATATTGTTAAAATGTCTATACTACCTAAAGTAATCCACAGCTTCAATGTAATCCCTATAAAAATTCCAATGGAATTTCTCACAGAAATAGAACAAACAATTCCAATATGTACATGGGACCACAAAAAATCTGATAGCTAAAAGAATCTTGAGAAAGCAGCACAAAGCTGGATTCCTGATTTCAAACTACATTAAAAAGTTATAGTAATCAAAAGAGACTGGTACTGGCATCAAAACAGACACATAGATCAATGGAACAGAGAACATAAAGCCCAGAAATAAATCCATGCATACATGTCAATTAACTTAAGACAAAGGAGCCAAGAATTTATAGTAGTGAGAGAACTGTGTCCTCAATAAGTACTGGGAAACAATGAATCTTAGAACACTACATCAAAAACTAATGATATATTGTATGGTGACTAATATAACACAATAAAAAATTTAAAAATAAGTATTGGGAAAACTGGACAGTTATGTGCCAAAGAATAAAACAGATGCACTATTTTACACTATATAGAAATACATTCAAAAGTGATTGAAGACTTGAATATAACACCTGACACAAAGAACTCCTTGAAGAAAACATAGGCAGTAAGCTCCTTGACATCAGTCTTGATGACGGTTTTTTGCATTTGACAGCAAAAGCAAGAATAAAGAAGTGAAATTACATTAAGCTGAAAAGCTTTTGCATAGCAAAGGAAACCATCAACAACATCAAAGGGCAAACTACAGAGTGGAGAAAATATTTGCAAATCATATATCTAATAAGGGGTTAATATCTAAAATATATAAAGAACACACAGAACTCTAGAGCAAAACAAAACAACAAATAAAACAATCCAATGAAAAAATGTGCAGAGGATCTGAGTAGACCTTCTTTCAAAGAAGATATACAGCCAGCCAACAGGGATATGAAAAGATGTTCCACATCACTAATCATCAGGAAAATGCTTACCAAACCCACAATAACTTACCACTTCACACCCATGAGAATGGTTCTGAACAGAAACACAAGGAATAAGTGTTGGTAAAGATTCGGAGAAAAGGAAACATTGGGCACTGTTGGTGAGAATGGAAACGTGGTTGGGGGTGGGTAAAATGGGTGAAGGGGACCAAAAGGTACCAACTTACATTTATAAAGTAAGTCAGTCACAGGGATACAATGTACAGCATGGTGACTATACTTAACGATACCGCACTGCATATTTGAAAGTCACTAAGAGTAGATCTGCAAAGTTCTCATCTTAAAAAAAAAAAAAAATGTAACTAAAGTATAATGACAGGTATTAACTAAGATCTACCTAAAACTCATATAATTTATATATCAAGTATACCTCAAAAAATTAAAAACTCATTATTAGCCAAAGGTTTTTGAGAGCCATATGTCCATAAGTACAAGGATACTACGTTTATTATTTTATATTTGAAAAATGACAACTTTTTCCTTTGCCTTTTCCCCCCTCATCTTCTTAATATAACTCTGATGTGGGACCTGTGTAGTTTAAAATCTGTACCTGCGATTATCACTTGTGATTTTTTTTTTCCTCACGAGGAAAGAATAAATGATATTATGACATTATTCAATTTTCAGGGACTACTATCATAAGAACTCACTGAGGTAAGTCATTTGTGTTGATTTCTCATGCTTTTTTTTTTTTTAAGATTTTATTTTTTTGACAGAGAGAGATCTCAAGTAGGCAGAGAGGCAGGCAGAGAGAGAGAGAGGAGGAAGCAGGCTCCTGCCTAGCAGAGAGCCAGATGCAGGACTCGATCCCAGGACCTTGAGATCATGACCTGAGCTGAAGGCAGAGGCTTAAACCACTGAGCCACCCAGGCGCCCCTCATGCTTGCATTTTTTTTTTTTTTAATTTCTCAAACACTCTTTCTTAAATATTAGCTCTACAGGATGAGTTAAGTTGACCTAAAAATAATTTTCACCTACTTCAAAAGATGCTTATGGGAGAAAACAAATAGAAATGTTTTATAATGAAAGGTTTATGACTTTATGGAAGAAGAAATATAAGACCTTAAAAGGAAGTAGAAAAGGTCAACCCAGGTGTTAATACAAAAACATTTTGTGTGAAAGACACAAAATCAATCAAAGATACATATTTTTAACTTTTAAATTAATCAGGTAATGATTTTGTTCTCCTATTATTTGCTTGCAAACATTAATAAATAAGGATTGTGAGAGACTGAATTACTACAACCAACAGAACAGAAATACAAACAATTATAAGAGAATATTGGGAAAAATTATATGCCAACAAATTGGGCGATCTGGAAGAAATGGACAAATTCCTAGAAACTTAAAAACTACCAAAACTGAAACAGGAAGAAATAGATAAACCTGAACAGACCCATAAACAGCAAATCAATAATCAATAATCTCCCCAAAAAACAAAAGTCCAGGGGAAGATGGCTTCTCAGGGAAATTCTAGCATTCAAAGAAAAGTTGACTACCTATTCTTCTCAAACTGCTCCCCCCCAAAAGGAGAAGGGACACTTTCGAACTTCTATGAGTCTAATACTACTTTGATTCCAAAACCCCACAGAAACCCACTAAAAAGGAAAATTACAGGCTAATAGCCCTGATGAATTATTATCATTGCCATGTATATTTTTAACAAGAATGTCTATTAAATACATCTTTTAGACAAACCTATTGCGTGCACTTACTAAGTATGCTTCCATAAGGGTGCCAGGGTGGCTTAGTCAGTTAAGTATCTGCCCTCCGCCCAGGTCTTGATCCCAAGGTCCAGGGATCAAGCCCCTCATCAGGCTCCCTGATCAGCATGAAGCCTGCTTCTCCCTCTCCAACTCTCCTTGCTTGTGCTCTCTTTCTTTCTCTCTCTGTCAAATGAATAAATCAATCTTGAAAAAAAAATATGCTTCCATATATTAGTTTTCTCAGTGAGGTAATTGAGGTCCAGAGATCAGGTGCTAAAGTTCACAAAGCTAAAAAGTACAAACTCAGGACTTGAATAAATCAATCTGACTCCCAAAACACGGCATTTCCTACTATGCCATACTACTTACATGAAGTTTTTAATTCCTTTACATATTTTCTTTACATTTGTTTTACTTTCTTGGTGCAACACTAAAAACATGCATAGAATGGAGGAGCTTAGGGTGAGAATTTTATAAATGTATTGCATCTGGTGAAAACAGTTGTCCACATAAGTCAAAAAAGAAAAAAAAAAATGAGGAGACCGATATGTGCCAAGAGTGTTTTAAGGAATCAGAGACAGAGGTCCGGCTTGGTTATGTACTAAGAATTATGCATTTGAATTAGGAGATCTGAGAAATTAGGAGTCAGAGAGAAAGAAAGCTTACATGAAGTGGAGGCTATGGTTTTGTGTCTTCGTGGTCCAGAGAGTAGCAACCTTAGCATCCCCTGATAATTTGTTATAAATGCTTAACTTCAGGCCCTAATCTGGACCTACAGAATCAGACTCTGCATTTTAGCAATAGCACCAGATGTCCTGCAGGTGTTACAATTTGGAAGCACTAGGATATAGCTGTAGGCAACAAATCTCAAATAACCATAAAAGTCTTAGTAATAAACAGCCAGATCTCTGCAGAAGGAAATAAGCAGAGAGCAAGAAGGATTGGCAGTGATACAAGGTAGCATTCCCCGCATATGCCACAACTCCTTGAAGAATCGGTCAGTTTGAAACTGACATGCTTTCAGTTTAAAATAGAACAAAATAAAATATTTGCTTGCAAATAGTTTTTCTCTTGAGTCACAGGTTAATAGCAAGAAGGAACTACAGTGCAAAGTTTCTCAAACTTTCACTCATTTTCCTCTTTGGTCACTCTATCCTGTTTATAGTTTTTAAACTAAAGTCGGTGACTTCTGTGGAGATTTGGGCCAAGAAAAATCCTCTTCAACTTTTGAATAGTTTGGTATAATGCCTGTTAAAATGGAAAGAACAACTAACACTATTTCTCCTGATTACTTGCAACTTAGTTGCCAATTTTATTACAACATGTGAAACACCAGGCAGGCCTGTTTGCTGACTACATCAATTCTCTCATCAATTGTTGAACACATTTTAAAGTTTTAGTGCACGATTTCCTTGTTTTTGTTATTGTTGTCATTTTACATGAGGGTGAGGAAAGAGTGCATACACTTTGAGGAAATGAGGTCCTTGAAACAGCCAGAATAATACTACTGTCAATACACTAAAGGCAACTTTAACATTTCTGTAAATTCTTATAAAAGCAAAAGAGCCTTTAATAATGCAGTGACCCTGATATAAATACAAGATGACTATATACACATCTTGGCAAATGTTCTAAAAAGTTTTATGCAGTACTTGACTAATTCAAGTGACTTCTTTAATAAGGACCTCCAGGTATTTCATTATCATAATCTTATTGCTGACCCACCAAAGAAAAGATGATAATGTGATGTTGGAATTATGTTAGCTCTCTAGGATTCATCAAAGAAGGGAATTCAAAACAGTGCCACTTGGAGAGTGCTGGTTTTTCTGTAATACCCATTTTAAGTGTAAATCGTTTCACCTTTGATGCAGATGCCATTTTGAACAGGAAGGCAAGCAAACAAACAAAAAAAAAACCTAAAAACAAAACAACAACCAAAAAAACGCAGAAGCTTAGAAAAGTTGCTAAAGACACATTTTAAAATCAAGGGAAGAGTTTGCTTATATGTATATGCAAATAAGTAACCATTTTCATTGAGTTTTGATGCCCAGATAAAACCAAGTACGGGTGGTCAAAATGATCCAGTGATTAGAATGATCTGAGTCTTGAATTTTAAGATCTCAATCGATGGCAAACATAAGAAAAATGTAGCTTTTACATATGAGTTGCACATATTAAATCATAACACTCACCATGAATTTGGTACTGGTGGCATCTCCATGGTACCATGGAGGAAACTGAAACTCAGACTGAATCAGTAGCTTCAGCAATGTTTAACAAATACCCAAATAGAAATGAAGAATTTCAAACAAAGCCTCATTTGGACCATTGGTGCATTGGGATATTGAATTTAGTAATCATGTAGGGAATTCTCATTCCACTTACCTCTAATGATTCTTACAAGGATCTTTTTAAATGCTGAACTATATAAAAATAACATTTTTTTTTAATTTTTATTTTTTTTTATTATTTTTTTTCCCCAATTTATTTATTTTCAGAAAAACAGTATTCATTATTTTTTCACCACACCCAGTGCTCCATGCAAGCTGTGCCCTCTATAATACCCACCACCTGGTACCCCAACCTCCCACCCCCCCGCCACTTCAAACCCCTCAGACTGTTTTTCAGAGTCCATAGTCTCTCATGGTTCACCTCCCCTTCCAATTTACCCAAATTCCCTACTCCTCTCTAACGCCCCTTGTCCTCCATGCTATTGGTTATGCTCCACAAATGAGTGAAACCATATGATAATTGACTCTCTCTTTGAACACTTAACCTGGAGGCATCTGAGTGGATTAGTCGGTTAAGAGTCTGACTCTTGGTTTCAGCTCAGGTCATGATCTCCCAGTTGGGGGATCGAGCAAGCCGCACATTGGGCTGTGCTCGGTGTGGAGTCTGCTTCAGATTCTTTCTCCCTTCCACTCTGTCCCTCCCTGCTCATGCTCTCTCTCTCTCCCTCATACATTAATAAAATCTTTTAAAAAGAATATCCTAATACATGTTCCATAATGAAAATTTTACGTGTGCTCTCAATGCACATATATTTATTTTTAGATCAATTTCTAAATTCTCCTCACTGAAAAAATAATGAAAATTGGCTCTCATCTGTGTTTGTTTTCGGATCTGTCTCTTCCTGTCTTTTATCACTCTCTCTTTCTACTAGATTCACCCTTTTCTTTCACAACACCTGTTTTATTCCCAATTTAAGGTACTTCTCTTCATGTTTCAGTGATACGGTAGAGATTGGCTTGATGTTAACTGATACCATTTTCCTTTTCCTGGATACATAGTCATATTATATCTTCTAGCTTTCCTTTTGCTTAGGTATGGGTCATAAGACTCAGCCTCAATAAATGTGGATGAAAAATTTTATAAGCCCAGACCTTGGGACTGGTATGATTAAAAACATCTGTGGGATTATTCTCATGGTTTTTCTCTTCCACTGTCATGTTTTAAAGAATCAACATCATAATTTGGGAGGATCCTGGAACCTGAGTCATCATTTAGGGAGGAACCGCACAAATAAAAACTTGGACTAAATAAAGATAATGGTATCTAAAGGATGTTTGTGATAGTAGCCACTATTACTAACCTGAATAATAAAAATGTTAAGGCCAATGAAAGGTATCTTTGCCCAGTATCATTCTGTCACTGGCCTGATGCCTGAGTTTCCTATAACTACTCACATCCTTAATCTCCTGAATAAATGAATATATATTATGGCAAAACAGTAACTCATCAAATGATTATCACCTTACCAGTATTTGGCAGAAATAACACTAACTTCAAGCAGTAATGTCTGAGGTGCATTACCCACTCTGCCAGTTCTTTGCTATTTGACATTGGACAATCCAGTAAATTTCCTGATCTTCTGAAAATTCTTAATTCATCTAGACATTTACTATACTTTTGGGAAGAACAAATTGAAAACTCTGATAAAAATGCAGACTATAAAACTCTATTCCCATGGAATATGTTTTTTAAGATCTTATTTATTTGACAGACACTGTGAGAGAGAGAACACAAGCAGGGGGAGTGGGAGAAGGAGAAGTAGGCTTCCTACCAAGCAGAGAGCCCAATCCTGGGCTCTATCCCAGGATCCTGGAGTCATGACCTGAGCTGAAGGCAGACGCTTTAACAACTAAGTCACCCAAGGGCCCCATATTTTTATTTTCAACGAATTTATTCTAGACTAAAAAAAGAAAAATGAGGGCACTTGGGTGGCTTAGTCAGTTGAATGACTTCCTTCAGCTCAGGTCATGATCCCAAGATCCTGGGATTCAGCCCTATGTCGTCGGGCTCCGTTGGGCAGGGAGTCTGCTTCTCCCTCTCCCCCTGCTCTTGCTCACTCTCTCTCTTTCAAATAAGTAAATAAATAATAAATATAAATAGATAAATAAATGAAAAAGAAAAGAAAAGAAAAATGAACCCTCAGAGGTCAGATTTCAGGGTGGTAAATCTGGAAAAAGGAATGGAATGTCAGAAAATCTCTCCAGGGATGGAGGAATTTGGTCAGCCATTATGACCAGGATAAAAAAGAGTGACAGATTTCAGATTACAATTTTGTATGGGCCCGACTGTAATTGAAATAAAAAGATTTTGGTTTTCCCTTTATTACCTATACTGTGAAACTTTTATTGACTTCAAATCATTTGACACTTGTTGCTTTTTGATCACACAGACATAGTTTCATAGTGCCTCTGGGTTAGCATTCCCAAGCTTTAGGTGAAATAAACATATTCATTTTAGTAAGTATGTTACAGTTAATTTTAAAAAAGGAGGGGTGGTGTTAAGCCCATTTGGTTCTAGAACTACTTATTTTGGCTGCTACAAGAAGAATCTTAAGGCCAGTGTTACGCTCTCATGGATGCCAGTTTGATCCCCTTTTTCACTACCATCTTGTCATCAGAGCTCTGCATGTGAACCTCATTTTTCTTAATTGCAAGAAAGTTCATTATTCCATTTCTCTACACTATTCCAAGAGATGACAATAGTACATTTATCTGTTCGTCAACAAAGTCTTGGTGATACAGCTGTCTATTGCTTTGGAATGTGGCATTGATGAGTGTTAGGTGGAAGTGAGGTGTGTGGCCCTGCCCATCTTGTTCTGGTCTCTTTTATTTATCAGGTAATCAACTGATCAAGGCTGGGCTCCGCTGAAACGCCTTGCTTTGTTCCATATGTTTGTCATTCTCTTCTGGGTCCAGCAGGAAGTGGGGATAGTGACTGGGATAATGATGGGGATAGTGACTGGGAGGAGGCAAACCGCATTATTCAAGAGTATTGATAATAGTCTGTTTCCTGATCTGGGTTTTAGCTATGGGTCTGTTCATTTTATTAAAATTTATTGAACTATACTCACAGTTTGTGACTGTGTGTATATTGTGCATGTGTAATAGTTCTACAATACGCATTATATTAAAAATGTTAGTTAAGCAACTTCAAATATATTTAACTTTTTAAAAAAGCACAATGGGGTGGAGTGAGAGTTTATCCTTCATCCAATAATTCCATGATTAATTAAACAATTGAAATGTGGACAAAACTAAAAGCAGAAGTATAATCTATGCATCCAATTTAAAGTTGGTTTATTTTCATACTAATTTTGAAACCTAGTTTATACTGATAAACAATTTCATTTCAAAAGTCTCCATTTTTGCCTTTTGTCTATAGAAACATGATTTTAAAACAAATCACTGAAACATGGTTTTGGTTTATCCACTTCGAACATCAAATTAGATTATAATATATGAAACTTTCTCTCAACTGTTCACAGATCTTTTTAAAAAATTATTATATTTTTTATTCACAGTTCTTTTTTATTGTTTCTCCATAAAGTTATTGTCATGTATTTTCAATTACACATATACAATTGGCTTATAAAATAAATATGAAGTGTTCTTTATTTTAAATTCTTCAATAGTAATTGAATTTTAATTTCTTCAATAATAATTGTTATAAACTATATACACTATTTTGGGATGTAGAGTTCATCTTTTAAGTATGGTGAGAGAACTATTTATGGTCTCACTGCTGAAACCTGTTTCAAAACTATATCTATGGCAATACCAGACTTTAGCCTTTCCTCAGAGAGCTAGGCTCTAAAGCAATGATAGCTAATATAATTCTATTCTGTGCATCTTTTCTGAAGGTGCTGTATATGTATTTTCACATGAAATTTGGATGTATTATACTATGTGTTTGTAACAAATGGATTTAGTCGTGCAAATATTTAATTTTCAATTGTGAGAAAATATATAGAGGACATAATCCATCTCTTCACAATCAGGTCAGAGAGGGGCTATATTTATCTTGTTCTTTGTTGTAATTGCATTGCCTATCGGAACTTAATAAATAGTTAGTAAATGGATGAATGAGCAACAACATTACTTAGTTTCCCACTAAAATTAGTTATTAAAAACTGTTTATGTTAAAATACTTTTAATATTAAGGCAGAATATATTATTTTCAATAAGTTACCATTTCAATTGGAATATAGAAAAGTTTTGATAAGTTAATTTTTTATATGGTGTGAGGTATGAATCAGTTTATGTTTTGCACATATTCAGCTGTTCTAGCACCAGTTGTCAAGAAGACTATCCTTTTGGCCTCTGAATAACTTTTACATCTTTGTCAAAAAACAAATATGTGTATGTATTTATATATACATATATAGTTATTTATATATAATATATTTATATATTATATATATTTATATTTATATATATCTTTCTGAACTCTCATTTTAATTTTTTTTATTTTTTATTTTTAATTTTTTCTGAACTCTCATTTTTGATCCATTGATCTATTTGTCAATCTGATGTCAGGAAGTCAATGTTGATACCAATATCTCACTGACATATGTACTACATAGCTTTTCAATAATTCTTTAGGTCAGGTAATGTAACTTCTCATGAGCTGTTCTTTTTTCTAAGTTGTGACTATTCTTTTTTTTTTTTTTTAAAGATTTTATTTATTTATTTGACAGAGAGAAATCACAAGTAGGCAGAGAGGCAGGCAGAGAGAGAGAGAGAGGGAAGCAGGCTCCCTGCTGAGCAGAGAGCCCGATGCGGGACTCGATCCCAGGACTCTGAGATCATGACCTGAGCCGAAGGCAGCGGCTTAACCCACTGAGCCACCCAGGCGCCCAGTTGTGACTATTCTAAGCCCTTTTCATTTCTATGTGAATTTTAGAACCTGCCTGTCAATTTCTACCCACTCTGCCCCCAAAAAAGCCTACTTGAATTTTGACTAGGATTGCAATGCTTCCACAGATCAATTTGGAAAGAATGGACATCTTAACATTAGACCTTCTAATTCATGAATATAGTGTATCTCTTCATTTATCTAGATCTTTCTTTCAAAAATGTTTGGTAGTTTGCAGAGTATAGTTCTTATACATATTTGGACAGATTTGCACATATCTTTTTATGCTAATTGTAAATGGTACTATAAACTTTTCAACTTGATTGTTTGTTGTCATTAAATAGAAAAAAGTGATTTTTGTATATTAATCTTCTGGACTGCAAACTTGCTAAACTCTCTTAATAGTTCCAGAAGATTTTTATGTAGATTTCATAAAGTTTTCTACATAAACTCTGATGTCTGCAAATATATGTGTGTGTGTGTGTGTGTGTATACAGTTTCACTTCTTTGTCTGTCTTTCTTTTTTTTTTTTTTTCCCTTCCCTTTATTAGCATTGGCTAGAATATCTAGTACAAAGTTGAATAGAGGTGGTGAGAATAGATACCTTTGCCTTTTTCCTGATCTCAGAGAGAAAAGCACTATCTTTGGTCATTACAATATTAGCTATAGGTTTTTTGTAAGTGCCCTATACTAGATTGAGGCAACTCCCTTCTTTCTTTGTTGAGAACTTTCATAAGGAATGGAAAGACAGTTACTGTCAACGGGTTTTTCCCCACCAATTGAGAAGGTAACATTGTGTTTCTATTTTGCTCTGTTATACAGAAATGCATTGACTGCTTTCTTATTTATTTAACCAACCTTGTTTTCTTGAGATAACCTCCACTTGGACATGAAGTATTAGTTTTCAACATATATTGTTGAATTTAAGAAATTTTGCATCTACATTCATGAGATGTTACTCTGTGGTTTTCTTTTGTGTAATGCTTTTGTCTAGATTTATTGTCACACTGATGCTGGATTTATAGAATGAGTTTGGAAGTAATTCTTTCCTCTTTGATATTTTTTAAGAGTTTGTGTATAATTGGCATATTTCTCTCAAATATTTGTTGAAATTCACAGGGAAGCCATCTAAGCCTGTGATTTTCTTTGTGTGTGTAGGCTTTTTATCTATATATTCATTCTCTTAATACAGGGCTATTCAAATTATCCATTCCTTTCAGTGAACTTTGCAATTGTGTCTTTCAAAATATCTGTCAATTTTAACTAAGTTCATCAAATCTATTGATAAAATATTGTTTGTAGTCTTGTTATCTTTTTAATATATATTGTATCCATATTGATTCCATTTTCTCATTCCTGGTATTGGAATTTGTATCTCCCTCTTTTTATCATAAAAGTTTATCAATTTTACTGATCTTATCAAAGAAATTGCTTTAGTTTCACTGATTTACAGTTTTTTTTTCCTACATCTTATTTCATTTTTATTTTTTTTTTCTTAGTTCTAATCTTTATTATTTCTTACAGTATGCTTACTTTGGGTTTCACTTGTTCTTTTCCTAGTTTTGTCAGATGAGTACTATGTCATTTATTTATATCTCTAATTTTTAATATAGATGTCCAGTGTACACTTTTGTATATATATTTTTGTTCAGCTCAAAATACTAACTTTTATTTTGAGTTCTTTTTTATGTATGGGTTATTTATAAGTGCATAGTTTAGCTTCTCAAATTTTGGAGATTTTTCTGCTAATCTTTTATAATTTCTAATTTAATTTTAATTTTTAAAACAAATATTGCATAACTTGAATCTTTTTTTAATTTATTGAAACTTGTTTTATGAATGATACCCTGGAAATTTCCCTGTGCACTCAAAAAGAACATGGATTCTGCTGTCATTTGGTGCAATGTTCTATAAATAGTAGGATATATAAGTATATATTTTATATAATAATAACATAATAATATAACAATATATAATATAATACAATGTAATTATAATATATAATATTAAGTTATAACATTGATTAAGTATTTATGATGTTCTGTTTACTTTTCTATCAATTATTGAAAAATGGGTTTGAAGTCTTTAACTACAACTGTGAATTTGTATATTTCTGTTTGTGATTCATTAACATTCCTCCCCACCCTCATGTATTTTGAAGCTGTTATTAGGTGTATAAATCTTAAGGATTATTATGCTCTCTTGATGAATTGACACTTTCATCATAGGAAATGTCCCTCTATTGCTAGCAATATTCTTTGTTTACCTTGTCAGAGGTTAATACAGCTACCCTAGCAATTTTTGACTATGATTTTATTCTTAACCTATTTATGCCTTTATAGTTTAAGATTTCTCAGAAAAATCATATACTTGGTTCTTGTTTTTTGGCCCATTCTGTTACTTTTTGCTTGTTTTAATTAAAGAATTTAGAAGATTTATATTTCATGTGATTACTGATATTGTTGAGTGTACGTCTAATATCTTACTCTTGGCAATTTATTTTCCCATCTATTCTCATCCCCTTTATTTCTCTTTTTTTTTTGCCTTTTTTTTAAGTTATAATGTATTATTCATTTCAAGGTAGAGGTCTGTGATTCATTAATCTTACAGAATTCGCAGCACTCACCATTGCACATACCCTTCCTAATATCCATCACCCAGACACCCCATCACTCCTATCCCCTTCCACGCCAGCAAACCTGTTTTTTATTGGTTTATTAGCTATAATTCTGTGTATGTGTTTCTTTGGGGATTACAAATATACATCTTTAGCTTATCACCATCTAACTTCAAGTAATACTGGATCACATTGCTTATGGTATAAAATTTTCGCAACTGTATACTTCATTTCTCTCCTATCTTTTTTGCTGTTGTTGTCATACATTTTACTTAGACATGTGTTATCAACCCCACAATACCTTGTTATCAAACAACCAGCTTTATTTTTAAAATTTTAAAAATAAAAAAAGTTTGCGTCTTTACCCACGTAGTTATCTTACCTTTCCTTTGTGCAATTTCAGATTCCCATCTTCCATCTTATCAAAGTCCTTTATCATTTCTTATCATTGTAGGTCTGCTGGGGATGAATTCTTTCCATTTTTTATGACTGAAAATATCTTTGTCTTTTTTTAAAAGTTATCTTCACTGGGCAAAGAATTCTAGGTTAAGGTTTTTGTTTGTTTGTTTGTTTGTTTTTCCCACTATTTAAAAGATGTTAATCCAGTGTTTCATGGCTTGTGTTGTTTGTGATAAGAATTTGCTTTCATCCTTATCTTTGTCCATCTATACCTAACATGTCCTATTTTACAAATCTGGCTACTTTGAAGATTTTTATCACTTTAAAAAAATTAGTTAAGAAACGCCTCACAATTTTCATGTTCCTCATACGTGGGTTCCACTGAGTTTCTTAAAGTTTTCATCAAATTTGGAAAAGTTTTGGTCAATAATTATTCAAATACTCTTTTTTTCTGTTCCCTTCTCTTTTATGCCTGCTTCAGGGAACACTCAGTTATATGTATGTAAAGATGCTTGAAATCATCCCTTGATTCAGTGATACTTTGTTAAATTTTTTGAAGTTTTTTCTTCCCCTCTCTTTCATTTTGGATGTCTACTACTATATCTTCAAATGTACTAATCTTCTATTTTGAAATGTCTAATCTTTCATAATTTCCATGCAGTATATTTTTCATCTAAGCATTATAATTTTCATCACTAGAAGTTCACTGAGGTCTTTTTATGATTTCTATATATCTACTTAACATATCCAATCTCTCCTTTAACTTCTTTAATTCATGGAATACAGTTATAGTAACTGTTTAGTTGTCAGTCTACTAATTGCCATTTTCTGGGTTAGTTTCAACTGATGTTTATCCTCAATACGGATATGTTCCTGCTTTGTTGACTGGCTGTCAATTTTTGATTGAATGTCAAGAAATTGTGATTTTATACTGTTATGTGCTAGATATTTTATATGCTTATGGATAATTTTGAGTTTTGTTTTGTGAAGTGGTTACTTGGAAGTGGTTTGATTCTTTCTAGTCTTTATTTTAAGCTCTGTTAAAACAGAACCAGAACAACATATAAGATAGGACTA
The DNA here is from genome assembly GCF_020171115.1 of Neogale vison. NCBI lineage: Eukaryota > Metazoa > Chordata > Mammalia > Carnivora > Mustelidae > Neogale > Neogale vison. Next base: position 89,820,090 of record NC_058093.1, on the reverse strand, counting down.
AAGCTTCTGAATTACTAAGGTAAAACACTTCTAAGTGTACTGGTAGACCTACGAATTTTAAAGTTTCCCACTCTGGCTGATAGGAACAGGCACAGTTCCCAGTCTTATGTAAGTTCTGTGAATTTTTTTCCCTCTAAGTTTTATAGGTAGCTCTTTATCTATCAACTTTACCTATAAACTACCTTGTGTTGTTTCCTCAGAACATATGCTCCTCAGTGTTCTCATCTGAATAATAGAGAGGACTGTTCTGTGGATCTCCAGACACACTTGTGCAGCAACCTTGTCCCTATTCATCTTCCCTGTGAACTCAAGCTGCCTTTGTCTCCTAGGATACCCACCTCTCTCTCTCTCTCTTCAATTCAACTCGAGCGGTAGCTGGAGTCTGCTTGGAAGAGCTCCCATGTGTGACAGCTGGGGCAATCAAAGGGCCCTCACCTCCTTTGTTTCATGATGATCAGGAAACACTATCTTATGTAACTCAATGTCCACTGCCTTAAAAATTGTTACTTCATATATTTAGCCAGTCATGTCCTCACTGTTGTTTTCGGTGAAAGAATAAGTTGCATCCCTGTCACTTCACTTTGCCTGGAAGTAGAAGCCTCTTTTTAAAATTTAAATGACATTTTTTTCACTCCTCTGCTTCAAAATCTTCACTTCCCATTTCACCCAGTAACAGCCAAAGTCCTAACACAGGTTGACAAGGCTTTCCATTAACTGGGTGGGTATCACTCTGAACTCATTTAGTACCACTCTCCCACTCACTAATCTGCTCTGGCCACAGTCTGCTCTGGCTCATGACCCTCTTGCTTTTTGTTAAATAAGTTAGGCATGCTCTCCTCTTCGGGTGCTTGCCCTTGATGTTTCCTCTGCCAGGAATTCTTTCCCTAGATAATCATATGGCTTGCTTTTCAAATATTACATACTCATCAAAGACTACTGTGCTCATCCTATCTAAATTTATAAGCTAAATCTGATGTTCCTCATTCCCCTTCTATTTTTCTGTGGAATGTGCATGCATACACACACACACACACACACACACACACACCTTTCTAAACATATTATATCGGATAATTCTGGTTTGCCTTTTACACATGCCCCCTTCTAAGTAAGATATAATTTTTTCCATTTTTTGTATCCTAATAATGTACTAAGAATTTAATTGCTAACTGTAATCACTAAAAAAATCAATAGAAATCAAACTTTAACACAATGAAATCTCAGTTCTTTCAAAAAATAGAACAGATACTTCACCAGGTAGGTTAAAGAGTTCTGATTACTCTAACCATTGGGACATGTAGGTATGTGTTAACTTAACCATATGGTAACCTCTTACCATTCTCTGAATAAAATAACAACAGGGAATTACAAGAAAAATAATTTAAAGCAATATGAAAACTACTGACTTATACATAACCTATTCCTTTATTTATCAAAAGGCATACTTGCTTTCAAATGTCCATGTAAATCAGATTTAACTTAATGTATTTTTAAGTTTTAATAAAATCAATTCAATTCAAACAACTACTATAAAATATTCAGTCTACTTTTCAGATAGGGTGAGAAAGTAGCAGTACCCTAGAGTACTATTCTATGGTTTGTTTCTGATGAAGAGTAATCATTCAGCTACTAATATTTTCATCAAGTTTATTTGTACTCTTGTTTACAATCAGGATCTAGCAACATTTTTGGCAGTATAACAAATTAGGAATGGAGCATTAAAAACTAAAGTCATGAGATGAAAGATTTTAAATTGTTACCCTGAAACTTTAATCTTCCAAAAATCAAATGGAAATAAGTAGTTAAAATGACATGTCTAAAACATTTCTTGAGATAATGACATGGCACTTCAGAAAACAGAATAGGCCTATCAAATCAGACCAGACACTGAACATCAATCTACTTAAATGTAGTCTATTATGCCCACATCAGACTGGATTATAGGAACCTAGAAATGGTCCCATACATATCAGAGTGCTCTTCATACCTGGGGTGGTTTTAAACACAAAATGTTTCAGTATAAAATTCTTGCTAACTGCCATTTCTATGCATTAGTTTTCCTACCATCCAAGTAATTTTTTTTTTATTTTTTTAAATTTAGTTTTATTTTTTAAGTGTTCCAAGATTCATTGTTTATGCACAACACACAGTGCTCCATGCAATATATGACCTCCATAATACCTACCCCACCCCGCTCCCATCCAAAACCCTCAGTTTGTTTCTCAGGGTCTACAGTCTCTCATGGAAATTTAAAAATATGTGCCCATGATGTGTGTGTGTGTGTGTGTGTGTGCGTGTATATATATATATATTTATATATATATATTTTTTTTTAAAAACGGAGTTTTTTTTTTTTAAGATTTTATTTATTTGAGAGACAGAGATCACAATTAGGCAGATCACAATTAGGCAGAGAGGCAGGCAGAAAGAGAGGAAGGGAAGCAGCTATATGTAGAAGAATGAAACTCGACCATTCTCTTACACCGTACACAAAGATAAACTCAAAATGGATAAAAGATCTCAACGTGAGACAGGAATCCATCAGAATCCTAGAGGAGAACATAGGCAGTAATCTCTTCGATATCAGCCACAGCAACTTCTTTCAAGCTATGTCTCCAAAGGCAAAGGAAACAAAAGCGAAAATAAATTTTTGGGACTTCATCAAAATCAAAAGCTTCTGCACAGCAAAGGAAACAGTCAAAAAAACAAAGAGGCAACCCACGGAATGGGAGAAGATATTTGCAAATGACAGTACAGACAAAAGGTTGATATCCAGGATCTATAATGAACTCCTCAAACTCAACACACACAAAACAGGCAAACACATCAAAAAATGGGCAGAAGATATGAACAGACACTTCTCCAATCAAGACATACAAATGGCTATCAGACACATGAAAAAATGTTCATCATCATTAGCCCTCAGGGAGATTCAAATTAAAACCCCATTGAGATATCACCTTACACCAGTTAGAATGGCCAAATTTAACAAAACAGGAAACAACATGTGTTGGAGAGGATGTGGAGAAAGGGGAACCCTCTTACACTGTTGGTGGGAATGCAAGTTGGTGCAGCCTCTTTGGAGAACAGTGTGGAGATTCCTCAAGAAATTAAAAATAGAGCTTCCCTACGACCCTGCCATTGCACTCCTGGGCATTTACCCGTGAAAAGAAGGGCCATCTGTACCCCAATGTTTATAGCAGCAATGGCCACGGTCGCCAAACTATGGAAAGAACCAAGATGCCCTTCAAAGGATGAATGGATAAGGAAGATGTGGTCCATATACACTATGGAGTATTATGCCTCCATCAGAAAGGATGAATACCCAACTTTTGTAGCAACATGGACGGGACTAGAAGAGATTATGCTGAGTGAAATAAGTCAAGCAGAGAGAGTCAATTATCATATGGTTACACTTATTTGTGGAGCATAACAAATAGCATGGAGGACAAGGGGCGTTAGAGAGGAGAAGGGAATTTGGGTAAATTGGAAGGGGAGGTGAACCATGAGAGACTATGGACTCTGAAAAACAATCTGAGGGGTTTGAAGTGGCGGGGGGGTGGGAGGTTGGGGTACCAGGTGGTGGGTATTATAGAGGGCACGGCTTGCATGGAGCACTGGGTGTGGTGAAAAAATAATGAATAATGTTTTTCTGAAAATAAATAAATTGAAAAAAAATAAATAAAAAGATTTTATTTATTTGACAGACAGAGATCACAATTAGGCAGATCACAATTAGGCAGAGAGGCAGGCAGAAAGAGAGGAAGGGAAGCAGGCTCCCTGCTGAGCAGAGAGCCCCGGATGCTGGGCTCAATCCCAGCACCCTGGGATCCTGACCTGAGCCGAAAGCAGAGGCTTTAACCCATTGAGCCACCCACTGAACCACCGAGACGCCCCCCATAATATATATTTAAAAAGGCAAGAAATCTTAAGCAAAGTTGGAAGGGTATGGAGGAAAAAAAAAATGAGAAGACAATACAAAAAGATTTTAAAATGAGTACTAAAAATAGGGAAATATTCCATTTTCTAAGTACAGAATTATTGTTTTTCATTTAATAAATCAGATTTCAAGGCAAAAGAGTACCAAATAGCATAATATTCAAATAATGAAAAAATTTAAAAACAGTAAATAGTGTAAAATGCAACCTTAAAAACATCATTAAATACAGGAAAATTTACTTTAAATCCCCCCAAAGGAAGAGGCAAGATTAGAATTTACTGTCTTGTTTTGTAGTAATGTTTAGATGATTCATTAGAGTGGTTCTTTTGTTTTCTTGTTTGGGGGGTTTAACAATATTAGTTGTAAGCACAATTAGATGCAAGAGGTCTGGTTGAGTGGTGATCCATAAGAGATTTGCTACTGAACGTGACAAAGGACCTTGTTATAAGGAAATCAAACTACAGAATACTCCCCAGTGTCTAGATTTTTTTATAAGAAACTCTCAAATTTCAGAGATTTCCTCACCAATATTGACCATAAATAACTAATAAATACAAATGGCCATGCAATCTCCCATTCCTCTCTCAAAGGACCATCCCCATGGACACAATACACACACACACACACACACACCTCCCCAGAAGTCTTTGTACCACGATCTCAAAGGTCTCCATTTATTTGGTTTATTTTTATTAAAACTCAGTTAATTATTACATAGTATATTATTAGTTTCAGAAGTAGAGTTTAGTGATTCATCAATTGTATATAACACCCAGCACTCATTATATCAAGGTCTCTGTATAAAAATCATCCTTGTCAATTAAAGGATCTGTGGTTTTTGAAGGAGAGAAAAATTCAATATGAAGAATCAGTTTCAAAAAGTGATTTTTAACAGAGCACAGTTCTTAATCTTGAAATAGTAAAGAAGGTGAAATGCAAACCTCTGTAGTATACTAGTACCTATCAATAATTTTGATATACAAACACTGTCCATTTCCCTTGATCAGAATAACTACCTTAGGAGAAGTTGTCCTAAAGGTAAATTCTCATTCAAGAGTTGTCTATGCATATGATTGCTCTGGTGTAAAAATGTATTTTTGTTTTTGTTTTTCTAATACTATATTTTGCTTTCTGAAACTCACCTCGTTAGAGATTCCTCCAAGGATAAGTTGCATGCACATTTCATTTAAAATATGACTTTCTGGGACAGAAGATATTGTGGAAGATAGGGTAAAAATACACAAATAATTAAAATATGCTTTAAGCCCTTTCCTCAATTTCTTCTTAATAGCTATCAAAGAGTGTAATAGTGAAGATGTGGGAAATATGACTGTGTAAAGTAAGCAATTTTGGATTAGGTAAAACACTGTAAAGGGGTTAAAATCAGGGAAGAGAAGATCAGAGTAGAGATACGAGGGTCAAGGGATAGTGGTGTTGAAGATGTTCTGAGAATAGTGAAGAAATATAAGGGGAAAGTGAGAAGACACTTACTGGAACAAGAAAAAGTACTCAAAGGAAAGAGATAAAAGGAAAATTTGCCTATTCCAAAACCTTGTCAGTGTTCACTTTTGTCTGGACTGGCCTGGCACTTTTTTCTAGATGGTCACTTAGAAATAATAAGAGTCCTGAGACATGTTGGTCTTTTCACCTGACTTGGAATCAGAAATCAGAGGTAAGGTCTATTCAATAAAAGTCTCCAAAGCTCTGATTTAAACATCAAATTTAGAGTAAATTCAAACCATCACTTCGCACACTTTGCATGGAAGCAAAAAGCACTTTGCATGTGCTTTCATCACATCTTCAAAGTCATCTTCAAAGTTTTAACTGGTTGAAAAACTTTTTATAATACAAACAGATTATCCTGGAAAATTAAGTCTCAGTTTAACATATTTTTTACATGTTTGATCAAGTCATTTTTAGGCAATTCCTTTTCTCAAAATATTCATGACATGAGCCATAAACTGAACTTGTGTCAGTGTGATATAACGAAAAAGGAGCCCTGGATTGAGAATCAAGAAACTCAAGTGAATTGAGAACCAACATTCTTTCTTTCGACCACTAACTTCTCATATATATGTTTTTAAGATGTCACTGAATATTTCTGAATCAAAATGTTCCTATGTACAAATTTACAGTTTTTAAGGTTTCTTCTGACTCAAAAATGTATTGTTTTATTAAATTCATATTCTACCCCTTCTATTATACATCCATATCACTTTCTTTTATTCCTTTATACTTTTCTTCTTTTCCTTAACTTCCCAAATATTGACTGATCACTGTAACTCACTTCAGAGCTTTTACTCAAGATGTCCTATATACAAACAGAAGATAGAAATCATAGCCTCTCTAAACCTTAATTGAGTACAACATGTATTTTTTTCAAGACATTTTCCTTCAAGATCAAACTCCATTGCATAACACACAATTTTTCATTCATTCATTTAGAGATCCAATGTGAATAAGGCCTACTATGTCAGAGACTGTGTTACCCATTGGAAACACAATAATACAGACCCCATCTACATAACATTCCCAGGCAAGTAGCAAAGTCAAATATAATCAGTACTTACTTTAATATTATGATAAAACATGCTTGAAAAAGACTAAAGAAAAGCATATATAATTTCATCTTGAAATAGTTCAAAAGGGGCTTGTGTTGATTAGAAAATGTAAGTAGAAACTCAGGCACAAATGACATTTAGAAACCAGCTAAAGGCAAATGAAAATGGATATGAGGCAGGCTACATAGAGTAGGGAGAAAAGCCTTACAGCATCACAGATGGAGAACTGAGGGATCATAAACAAACATCCTACAGACATGAGGAAGCATGGAATATTTGGGGAAATGAGAATATTCATTGTCATAGAGAAGAGTGCTTAAAGGAAAAGTGTATGGGGATGATGACTGGAGAGGTAAACAGGAAGAAGATTATGATCTAATAATATTGCGTTTTAGAAAGATTATTTTTGGATGCTGTATGACTGATTCATTAAAATTAGAAAAATTAAGTTAGAAAAATCAATTATTAGATCCTTGATCCATTTTAGTATTTTTTTCCAGCTTATAATACATGTTACTAAAAAAAAAATAAATATCTGCAGCTATTTGTAACTACTGGTATTCTGCTATGCTCTATAAGTAGTTAATAAACACCCATGAATAGAAATTTGCTATAAAACATATTCAATATCATGATGTCATATTTTAAGCATACTTATTCTTTTTTTTTTAATTTTTTATTTTTTCAGCATAACAGTATTCATTATTTTTGCACCACACACAGCATACTTATTCTTCAATGAACCTTGTATTTTGGAATAATTTCAGATTTACATTAAAGTTGCAATGGCAGTACAGAGAATTTCTATATATTACTTACTCAGTTTACCCTAATGTTAATGTCTTATATAAGCATGATTTACACACTGCTTTGATTCCAAAAAAGATGTTATTCTATTGAATTGATGGCTTTTCTTTCTTTATGATGAGGTGGGACAGAGTCTTGGTTAATTGATTTAAAACTAAGAAGATACTTAAACAGATGCTTATCAAAAAATGATACATACACCTGGCTTCCAAACATAACAATGGCAGCAGTCTGCCAGACAGAAGTATCTGCGGCTGGTAATTCTAGCTGTATGTCCATCCCAGTGACAACAGTGCTAAGTCTTCACTGGGCTAGTTTTGTGATATGATTTGAGGCACTGCTCTAGCCTGGTCTTCCTAGAACACCTTGAGATACCACATATACTTTCAATAAAACTTTTTTTTTTTTCTGTTGAAATTATCGAGAATGAAAACTTTGAGGGGAGCTTGTGTGGCTCAGTTAGATTCCTCTGTCTCCCACTCACTCTGTTCTCCTCTCTCAAATAGATAAATAAAACCTTAAAAAATTTTTTTAAAAGACCTTTGATACTGAAGTGGAATGTAGTAATTAAAGAAAATTTTAGTTTGCCTCATTTCAAGAAGAAAAATGTTTCCCACACGTATAAACAGTCATGTTGTGCATGTGCAGGGGAAAGTCTGTGCAGGACCAAGTGAATAAACAGTGACAGGTACTCCTGATTGTAAACCAAATAGCTGTGACCTTGTTCTTTAGCCCACCCAAAGCTTCGTTCCTACTATCACACCTCATCTCCAAATATAGAGGTTAGCAAGTCAAATACTTGCTTCACAAGCCTCCTTCTCAGTTCTGGCACAATAGGAAATGATAATTTGGCCCAATGTAGAAAAATCAGACACAATGGGGAAATGTGTGTTTATCTTTTACAGTCAAATACTCTACTACTGAGCTATACCCCCATGTGTTTCTCTTTTGGTAACATTTTTCCAGCTAAATAAAATGAGACCTTGAAGAAGAAATATCTGTTGTCTTTGGCTTGGTTATCTTTTTTTTACAATGTGATTCCTGAAAATATAGGCACCATACTTTAACTACAAGGAATCAAACCTAAGGAACAAGCCATTACATTAAGGAAGTCAAGAACTAGACCATGACTAAATCTCAAAACACCTTGCATCATAATACTGAGAAATAGCAAAGAACATACTGTTGAACAGAGATGGAACTTGCTGCTGAAAATAATGTTAAATGGGACCTATAGAAAATGAACAGATTCACTAAGCAATAACTATGGGCTAACTAAAAGGTACTTTATAGAATATTTGTGTCATTTAAATATAATCAGTACATGAATAGCCCATGAACATGTGTTTTTTAGTACTACAAGTGAAATTAATGGGTAGAAAATGTTTTCCCAAATGAACAATCTAATGAACTTTCTGTAATAGTACACAATATAATTACGGACCCATATGTAAAACTTAAAGTCCCAAGTAACTCTGTGCTAATTACAAGATATATGCTTGTTGAAGAAAAATAATTCTCTTCCAAAAATCTTTGAAGCCACAATTATATAGAGAGTACATTAGTGATCTGTCCTTTCAAAATGTATTGTTTTGGGAGCCTGGGTGGTTTAGTTGGTTAAGCATCTGACTCTTGATCTCTGCTCAGATCTTGATCTTAGGGTTATGAGTTCAAGCTCCACACTGGGCTCCATGCTGGGCATGAAGCCTACTAAATAAACAAATAAATCAATAAACAAACAAACAATGTTTCTTTGGGGGAAAAAAGTGTATTGTTTTGTACTTCTGAATGGGTATCAACTCATTTTCAGAAAGCAAACTTATGTCACACTTAAAATGAATATAAAGATAAAGAAACTGGAAATAATTTACCTCCCATTCCAAATATTCAGAGTTAGAAACTTGAGTATTTACCTAAAAAAGATAATTAATTTCTAATATATTAAGAAAAGCTGAAAGTACAGATAAAGCAATCTCGAGATTTATAAGTACAGGAAAGTACCATCATTCTGAAGACTAGAAAAATAAATTTAAAATTCCCTGCTGGTGGACACAGGGAAATATGGCCTTCTAACAAAAGCTAGAAGTCCGATGGCATTTCTCGTCAGGTTGGACTATGAAGAAGCAGTTATCTCCTGGCTGGAGCCATGAAGAAAATGCAGCCACCTGATAAAAAGAGAGAAGGAGACATACCCTGACTTCTCTCATCCTCTTGCCCTCCATTTTCCTTCTGTCATCTCATCTGCCTCCCCCTTAGCCAACTCTAAAGAGAAGTTGGCTGGCAAGTTAATTTATTTGTCTGTTGTTTGCACTAGATTGTTTGCACTATGGAACAAATTTTGTCCAATACTTTGTCCTTTAGAATTAGAAAAGACAATCACATAGCACCCAAGAGGTATTTCTTTCCTTTTTTTTTTTTTAAATTAACGTATAAGGTATTATTTACTACAGGGGTACAGGTCTGTGAATCATCAGGCTTACACATTTCATAGTAGTCACCATAGCACATAACCTCCCAATGTCCATAACCCGAGGGTTGCTGGGGCATGGGGGGAGGGATAGGGCAGCTGGGTTATGGTTAGGAAGTATTTCTTAAAAGAATAAACAGAAACACAATTTTCTGTAGAATTTCATAATCTCTCTCATTCTGTGACAGAGAATATAGACTAAAATAATGAAGACATAATCAGAAGGTTTGCATAAACAGATATATATCAAACACTGCCATCTATAAATACATAATATACTATGTTTTCAGGTATCATAAAATAGCTGATCAAATAATATCACAAAAACATATTTACATTTCAAAATATAGAATTGTATAAACTGTGGTTTCTGAATTGTTAATTAAATGACTAATCAGAATGTCTTAAAAGTTTACTTCAATTTAAAAAGTTTAAAAAATATGTATACTATAGAAAGCAATTATATGGTTACAGACAATTTGAATAATGAAAATAAGAATAGATTATGTCATATAGTAAAACTGTAGTCAATGGCAAATATATATCCTAATTTCCTGATTAAAAAAAAAAAACAAAGATTAGAAATGGACTAAATTTTGGGCGCCTGGGTGGCTCAGTGGGTAAAAGCCTCTGCCTTCGGCTCAGGTCATGATCCCAGGGTCCTGGGATCGAGCCCTGCATCGGGCTCTCTGCTCAGCAGGGAGCCTGCTTCCTCCTCTCTCTCTGCCTGCCTCTCTGCCTGCTTGTCATCTCTGTCTGTTAAATAAATAAATTAATTAAAAAAAAAAAGAAATGGACTAAATTTAACCAAGAAAACAGAATCAAGAAAATCAAACTTAGAAAAAGTAAGAGGAATAAAATAATAAAGACAAATAGAAAAATAAATGAAAGAGGAAAGATAATCATTTAATTTTAGGTAATCCAAAAGCTATTAAAAATGCACATAGAAATTTTATTTTAAAAAGAAAATACTGCAAATGATGGAATGAAAAATTACATATGCTAATATGTGAGAAGAGACAGAAAACCTTATTTTTATAAACGCTAAGCAAAAATAAATTGTTTACCTGAACAGATAATGTGTCAAATTGAGTCTAATAAAATATATAAATTACCAATATCCATGAGTAAATTATAGAGAATTAGCTAATTACATCCAAATTGGCCATAGGTCTTTAGCACAGGCCTGAAGCAGTAGGTGCTACTAGCCAAGCATGAAGAAAAATAACTTAATTTTAAAAACTGTGGGATCTGGAAGTATAGGGAGACATAAATACACAAGACTGTTAGAAATATAGGAAGATGGGGACACAAAGCCAAATCAGTAGTAAGTATATAGAACAGTAATAAGTATACTATGTAAGACTCATAAATTATTAATATTATTCTAGTAACATGTAAATATATTGTGTAGTATGTAATATGCTATTGCATATTACATATCTGAATTATTACAGAAAATCAATAATAAGTATTAGAACATTTGCACTTGGGTAATGATATTCCTCATTATTCTATAACTAGATGATCTACCTCAAAAAGACTACTGATGAAAACACAATGGTACAAAATCTCTGGGATGTGGCAAAACAGTTCTAAAAGGGAAGTTGATAGATATATAGGCCTACCTCAAAACCCATGAACAATCTCAAATAATCTAACCTTACATCTAAAGGAGCTAGAAAAAAACAAACAAACAAAACCCCAAACAAATAGGAAGAAGGAAATAATAAAGATTAGAGTAGAAATAAATTATGGAGAAACAAAAAATAAAATTAGAACAGATAAATGAAAGCCAGAACAGTTCTTTGAAATTATTAGTAAAATTGATAAACCTCTAACCAGACTCAAAAAAAAAAAAAAAAGAGCAAGTGAGAAAAAGGACTCAAACATCACAAATGAAAGAGGTGGATAAATACAAAAGATTATAAAAGCATATTATGAATAATTATAAGCCAAAAAATTGGACAACTTAGAAGAAATGTATAAATTCCTAGAAACATATAACCTAACAAAACTAAATCAGGAAGATATAGAAATCAGGGAGAAATAGAAAATTTGAACAGACTGATTTCAAGCAATGTAACTGACTCAGTAATCAAAAAACTCCCAGCAAATAAAAGTACAGGACCAGCTGGCTTCACAGATGAATTCTACCAAACATTTAAAGAAGGGTTAATACCTATTCTTCTCAACTATTCCAAAAAATAGAACAGGAAGGGAAACTTCCAGATTTACTCTATGAGGACAGCATTATCCTGATACCAAAACCAGATAAAGACACCACAAAAAAGAGAACTACAGGCCAATATCTCTGATGAAAAATTCTCAACATACTGTATAGATATAAAAATTCTCAACATACTGAATCCAACAATACATTAAAAAAAAAATCATTCACCACGATCAAGTTGGACTTATTCCCAGAATGCCAGGGCAGTTCAATATTTAGAAACCAATCAATGTGATATATCACATCAATAATTAATACATGATTATTATTATGTTCAATTACCCAACATACGGTACATCTATAGTTTCAGATGTAGTGTTCAACAATTTATTAGTTGTATATAACACCCACTGCTCATCACAACATGTGGCCTCCTTAATATCCATCACCTGGTTCCCCCACCCTCCCAACCCCGCTTTGTAACCCTCAGTTTGTTTCCTGGAGTCCAGAGTCTCTCAAAGTTGTCTCCCTTTCTGATATCTTCTCATTCAGTTTCCCTCCCTTACCCTGTGGTCCTCTGTGCTATTCCTTATATTCACATATAAGTGATTACTTCAATACATGAAGAAAAAGTATTTGAAAAAGTACAACATCCATTCATGATAAAACCCTCAACAAAGTAGGCTTAGAGGCAAATACTGCAACATAATAAAGGCCTTATATGAAACAACCACAGTGAATATCTATGCACTGGGGAAAAACTGAGAGCTTCCCCCCTAAGGTCAGGAGCAATACAAGGATGTACATTCTCACCACTTTTATTCAACATAGTACTGGAAGACCTAGCCGCAGCAATCAGACAACAAAATGAAATAAAAGTCATTCAAATCAGCAAAGAAGTCAAACTTTAACTATCTGCAGACAACGTGATACTCTGCATAGAAAATCCTAAAGATTCCACCAAAAAAACTACTAGAACTGATAAATCAATTCAGTAAAATCACAGAAAATCAAGTACAGAAATCCATAGCATTTCTATACACTACTAACAAAGCAGCAGAAAAAGAAATTAAGAAAACAATCCTATTTACAATGGTACCAAAATAAGAAAATACCTAGGAATAAATTTAATGAAAGAGATGAAAACTTATACTCTAAAAATTATAAAATACTGATGAAAGAAATTCAAGACAATACAAACAAATGGAAAGATATTTCATGCTCCTGGATTGGAAGAAAAAATATTGTTAAGATGTCCATACTGCCCAAAGCAATTTACAAATTTAATGCAATCCCTATCAAAATACCAACAACATTCTTCACATAACTAGAACAAAACATTTTAAAATAGGTATGGAGCCACGAAAGACCCCAAATGACCAAAACAGTCTTGCAAAAGAAAACCAAAACTGTAGGTATCACAATTCCAGACTTCAACTTATATTATAAAGCTGTAGTGATCAAACGGAATGGTACTGGCTTAAAAACAGACACATATAACCACAGAACAGAACAGAGAGCCCAGAAGCAAACCAACAATTATATACATTAAGAGCAGAACTGATTGATGCTTCAGGTCATTTAAATTTTTGCAGGTTACAAAATGATAGATTAATGAAGTACTCTAAGGAAAGTGACCCTTAACTCTTATTTTGTAGGAAATGAAACTGTTGATTATATTTATATATGATAATGAGATGGCAGTGGGACATGCTATGAAATAGATAGTACATTCATTGACCAGGATGTATGCAAGTAGAAACAGTGGAAAAGAACTTGGAGAGGAATAGGAGGTAGGAAAATGGGTGAAATAAATAGGGTATTGTATTTAGATGAAACTTCATTTAAGTTAAATTTAAAATCACTTAGCAAACATTGAAACAATGCAAACATCCTCAAAATTAAATATTAAGAATCACATACTCTCATAGCTATAGAAAAAATTACTAGCAAACTATTCTTACACCATAGACACAAAGCAGTTCCACTTCAGCTTTCTGTAATGCTTTTTTGTCTGAATTTGTCTCAAATGAAGCAGTATTAAATTATTTGATCCCCAAGATACTGTTTTTTTTTGTCAAAGTATATTAATACCTTGAATTTAATATATAAACTAGACTTTCCACTGTGATACTGATTTCTGGCTGCATATACTCAGGGCTTCACTTAAGACGGATAGGCTCTTATCCTTTGTATTGTTGATGTGGTGTATCACACTGATTTGCAAATATTGAATCATCCTTGCATCCCTAGAATAAATCCTACTTCATCAGGGTGAATGATCATTTTAATGTATTGTTAAGTATGGTTTCTGAAATTTTGTTGAGGATTTTTATATCTATGTTTATCAGGCCTGTTTCCTTTTTTTATTGTGCTTTTCTTTGTCTGGTTTTGATACCAGGGTATTGCAGGTCTCAGAATACTACAAAGACTTAGTAATCAAAACAATATTGTACTGGCACAAAAATAGACACATAGATCAATAGAACAGAATAGAAATCCAGAAATAAATCCACACTTATATGGTCAATTCATCTACAACAAAGGAGGAAAGAACATACAATGGGGAAAGACAGTGTCCTCAACAAATAGTGCTGGGAAAACTGGACAGCTAGGTGAAAAGAATGAAAATGGACCACTCTCTTACATCATATACAAAGATAAGTTAAAAATGGATTAAAGACCTAAATGTGAGACCTAAAATACCATAAAAATGCTATTAGAGAAAATAGGCAGTAATTTTTTTTGACACAAGTGAGACAACATTTTTTAGATACATCTTCTAAGGCAAAAGAAACAAAAACAAAAATAAAATATTAGGACCACATCAAAATAAAAAAAAAACCTATTGCACAACAAAGGAAACCATCAACAAAACAAAAAGGCAACCTCATGAATGGCAGAAGATATATCCAATAAGGGTTAATATCATATATATATTTATGTATACACACACACAACATACATACATACATACATACATACATATCTCAATAGCAAACCACAACCACCCAATTAACAACTGGGCAGAGGACCCAAATGGACATTTCTCCACAGACATACAGATGACCAACAGACACATAATAAGGTGCTCAGCATCACTAATCATCAGAGTAATATGTAAATCAAAACCATAATGAGATATCATCTTACACCTGCCAGAATGGTTAAAATAAAAAAGACAAGGAATAGCAAGCATTGGTGAGAATGTGGAGAAAAAGGAACACTTGTGCACCATTGCTGGGAATGTAAATTGACAGAGCCACTATGGGAAACAGTATGAAGTTTCCTCAAAAAATTAAAAATAGAAATACCATATGATCCAGTAATTCCACTCCTGAGTATATACCAAAGGAAATAAAAACAGTAATTAGAAAAGGTATATGCCCCTCCTAATGTTTGTTGCAGTATCATTTACAAAAGCTGAGATGTGGAAGCAAACTACATGTCCACTGAGAGATGAATGGATAAAGATGTGGTGTTTACACACCATGGGATATTGTGCAGCCATGAAACAAGCATGAGATATTGTCATTTGCAACACAGAGAAACTTAGAGGATGTTATACTAAATGAAATATGTCAGACTGAGAAAGACAAATACCACATGATTTCGCTCAGTGGAATCTAAGAAAAAAACAAATGAATAAACAAACAAAGAACAGAATCACACAAATACAGAGAACTGATGATTGCAAGAGGGAAGGGGAATGGAAGGATGGACAAAATAGAGTGTGGGGAATTCAGGCTTCCAATTATAGAATAAGTTACAAGAATGAAAGGAAAAGCATAAGGAATATAGTCAATGGTATTGTTATAATGTTGTATGGTGACAGATGGTAGCTAAACCTGTGAAGAGCATAGCATAATGTATAGGGAAGTTGAATGGTTATATTGTACACCTGAAACTAATATAACACTGGGTGTCAACTATAGTCAAATGCAAAAAAAAAAAAAATGTAAAAAAGGGATAGGCTCTTGAAATTAAAGCAGTAAGAGTTCCTGCCATTCATCTCTGACACTTTATGAGGTAAATCTGTTGATCATATATTTTGGAGAACTGTCTTTCACTCAGAGTTAACTTGATGAGAGCAAGTTAGAGGGACATTTTTAGTAGCACACTCCTTAGATCAAGATTATAGGTCATGGTTTAAATTGAAGGGACAATAACATGTACACACACAATTTTAGCATGTAAAAATGGGAATATACCAAGATACCACTAATGCATAATATTACTCTACATGATAAATTTTGAAATTTTTTCAGAGTGTAAATGTGTTCTTTTTACTTCATCAATGTTATATATCTAGAAATCATAACTATTTTTCTATATCATTGTACGTAAGAGGTAGGTAGGTTTAGAAATATGGTAAATTTAAGATGCTTGGTGGCTCAGTTGGTTAAGTGTTGTGAGATAGAGCCCTATGTCTGGCTCTGCACTCAGCGTGGAGCCTGCATTAAATTATTTCCCTCTGTCCCTCCCCCTGCTCTTTCTCTAAAACAAATAAATTAAATCTGAAAAAATATATATGACAAATTTAAAAAATTATAAGATTAAGTAATAAATCTGATTATTTTACCTTCGGTAGGTGGAAGCATATCTATTCTTTGCCTAATTTGTAAATACTTTTTATACTATCATCTTAATGGATATCTTGCTGTTATTATTGTTGCTGCCAATAGTTATTTTCTTCATATTTCAGTTACTCAACACACCCAGACAAAAATTCTTTCACCCAGCAATGTAAGTTCCTCACTCATGAGCATAAATGACAGAATTTAATAATGTGGACATGATTTTTCTTTGGAAAGTGTTTTATGTAATAGTAGAGTGCTATCTTTACTCTCTCAACTACTTATCCCATTATTACCACATTCAGCTACATTTAGCATCTACATAGTAACATTTAAAAACAAAGTTCCACACTATGAAAATTACTTTATAGATTTTTAAAATAATGGTTTAAAGAATAATTACAATATTAACTAATATTTATCAAACATTTACTAAGTGACAATCATTTCTTAGTGATTTATCTAGTTTAATTCACTGACCAGAGTCTAAAACGTTACCATTTGTCCCAGGTATAGATGGGACATATGCTCTTTGATCTTTTCCTGGTTCCAGGAATGAGTAATAAATAACTGATTTGGGGAAGGCTTTTGTAAAACTTATATATATTTAATCAGCAAAATCCAAGAGTTCCAAGCTGGTAGTTTTTATTTCTACAGACTGAATCCAGAATCTTCAGAAGTGGAATATAGAAAGCCACCGAAAGAGATCAAAGATAACAGGGGACAGTCTTTCAGGTAGCAGTCAGTCTATGGTAATTAATTTCATGCATAAGCCAGAATAGTCAGTAATAACCCTTTCCATAAGAACTGCCAAAGGTCTTTTGTAAATATCAGAGGTCTTTTGTGAAGCGTATGAAACAGATATTTTATAGAAAGTACAAGCAAAATGCATTCACATTAGCAGAGAAACAAACAACTTCTCCTGCTGTGGCACAATTTATGCACACAACAAATAGAAACAGAAAAATATCTAGAAATAGAAATGAGCGCATTTGCCAAAGTTTGCATAGTCAATGTTTAAAGTCACTAATCTATAGGAACTAAATTTTGAACAACTGTAGTAGGTAAGGCTTTAGTGATGATTAATATGTCAGCTCTGACCTGAGAAAGTGACCCTGCTAAGCTGGAATGATGTAGATCATTATGGGGTAAAGAACAACTTATGATTATTAGAGTAATATAAGAGAAGAAAATATCCAAATCCACAAATGAAGTACTTTGTCTCCACGCTAAGACATTTATTCTACCCAGTATTGGAAATTAATGACAGAATTATCTTGAAGCCATACTGCATATTTTTTTATAAATTTATGTGTGTGTGTGTATATGAAAATATACAGTATAGATATAAATGTAACCAAATAAATATGTAATTTGTTCCTCAACATGGGTTTATTGCTTCTCCATTTTTATTTTTTTTCTTCTTTTAAAAAAATTCCTCAAGTCAAAACGAAAAATATATACTCCAGGTAGTGTAAAAGTGATAATATAACTAAACAAGTCCACCTCAACATCAAAATGCTTAGTTAATATGTCAATTTACAGGCTGGAATGGAAAGAAACATATAAGAATGGTGCTCAAACAAGGACAACAGCCTGACAGGGTGTTTTGTAGTTATCTATAGCGTCTACATATACTGTAGTAAGCATACTTAAATATACTTTTCATTTAATGTATAGGAAGAAAAGTCTAGGATGATGAAAAGAGATGGAACTTCAGATAGATCCAAGTACACAAAGATATTTAGTATATTCTTTAAATGTGTGAATTTAGCAAATGAAGCAATGTAAAGCATTAAACTGAAGTATTTGGTCTTTTATACCTTGCATTTTTAGAAGTCAGATGTAATAAGCATCTTCAAAAACAGACAATTTAAGTGACAAAGCACATAATTTACTTGATAATAGAATGATTATTTCTCAACTTGTTACATTAGATAATGGATACTAAAAAGTAGACTACTTATAACCTAATCTCACTTTTATATTTAATTATAAAACAAGATATGTGACAGTTTTATTACTGGAATGTACTATAAATGTGGTATCAAAACAAATGACAACTTCAGCTACCACACAGATATTTTGGACATTTGTTGTATATAAGGATGCACATAGTTGAGACTGCTCCCATATATACAGAACTTCTCATTTCATTCATGTTTTAAAATTATTTTTAAATACAGGTTTTCTTAGCCCATTTAAGAAATAACTATTTCTATCCTTCCTGTCAGAGTAAGTTTATTTCTTACTTGTCTAAAATTTTAAAATCATATCAACATATTTAAGAAGATACGTTGCTATACACATATATAAATTCTACTCATACAAGTTATCATTTCCAGGAGTGATTTCCGTAGTGAGAAAATGTTGGCAAAAAAATGTCTAAGAACCATAAAGATTCAAAATATTCAAAAGTAAAATATAACCTAAATGTGTTGCCATATTGGAAACCACGCTTTTTTAAGCATTATTTATCATTTCCTTTAAGTCATTATTTAAGGGCTGAGGTATTTACTAGCCATAGGTAGGCACTTTTTCCTCTTTCCAGTATCCAAGATACCTTTTAATACTTTGCAAAATAAATAATGTGGAGTTATCTAAAGAAGAGCGCTCTAAGTCTTTTAGAAAGTCCTGTTTGAGCAGGCACTTTATATACCCTTTTTAGGTGATAGTTACTTTTTAAAAGTCTATCATTCACGGGGGGGTGGGAGGTTGGGGTACCAGGTGGTGGGTATTATAGAGGGCACGGCTTGCATGGAGCACTGGGTGTGGTGAAAAAATAATGAATACTGTTTTTCTGAAAATAAATAAATCGGAAAAAAAAGAATTAAAATTAAAAAAGAAAAAAAAAAGTCTATCATTCACTTCATTCCTCTGTATCATTCAGCTGTCATTTTTAGTTCCGTAGAGCAAATCCAGAACCCAAACATATTATCTTTTCATTTATTCTGCCACCTTCACACCCCTACACAGTTGTCTGACCTGGGGAGAGATAATTTTCAGATACATTCAACCACCCTAATAAACTAGGATATATTAAGAGATGAAGATTTAATAGCTTCAGGAAGCCAAATCAATTTTCTCTGTCACTTGTATAGAGTAATTAGAGTGACTTGAATCTAAGAAAAAAGGAAAGGTAACCTTTTTAAATTTGATACACAACTGTGTCTTTTCATGAGTCCTTGGCTGAACATTTTACAGTCAGGCTGTGATCGACTCATTTTTTTTAATAGAATTATTTGTAGGATCTACTTCACCAATATTTAAACTTGTTTTGGCCCTTAGTGGGAAAATGTTTCTATCCTTTTCCAATAATATGAAAATATATATTTAATTTACAGGTTGGTTGATAATGATGTGAAGCATTGCATTTTGGGAAGAACAATCTTAACAGGTGCATGGGGCAATAGGAGGGCATCTGCAAGTGGCCAACAGATGGACATGGCAGTGGGAGAGAACCACCAGGAAGGGAGCAGATGGACATAGCGAAAGAAAGGCAATTCCATGTGAACAGTGAGTGGCTAGACCAGCAGCAAAACTTTGCCACTTGGCATATGGTAGAAAGCTCATGGCATCAGCTAGGATTTGTACTATGACATTTTTGGCCAAGTCTGGAAGAGAGATTTCTAAAACCTGCCTATGACAGTTGGTTCAAAATTCAGCAATATTTTCAGAGTCAATATTGCAAATTCTGCATTAAGAAGTTGTGCTACTTTTCTTTTAGGTTCACAAAAGACTTTGGCACCTCATACTCACATAATTTTGAAACTGAGGTGAAGATCCATCCAATTCACAATTAAAAGAAAACCAAAGTGAATCTTTTAAAGCATTCACTGATATTAAGAGGGAAAATAATGTAATAATGTGCTTAATTTTAACATGTACCTAATGGGAGAATTGACTTATTCATTCATTGTAAAAGCTTAGTGAATATGTCAATACTTTATTAGATACACCACCAGCAGCTTAATCTTCCTGTAAACACAACTTTATTACTTCACTCTCCAACTTAAAGAGTCTCTCTTTTTTTTTTTTTTTTTAATTTTTGTCCCAGTCAACAAAATTAAAATCATGTAGCCCACATTTAGGGTTCTTCACAGTTGGGTCCAAAGCTTCATATCCTGCCACTACTTTATACAAGCTCTGTACTTGTTGCTTATTCCCAAATATGATAGACATGTGTTTGTCTCATTAGCCAGCCAAGACTCACTCATTTCTGCCCAAAATATCTCTTATTCAAAATACAGGTCAATCAAGAATATATCTTGATTCTCCCAACTCTCATGGCAGCATTTTTAAGCTGCAGCATTTCTTAATGACACACAGCATCCCTTTGTTATTACATTTTTTAAATGTCCTTTATTTCTGTTACTAAATCAAATTGCTTCAGGAATTTCTAATTCAGAGCTCACACAGCATTTTAAGCAAAGTATGTGTTCAATGGATCTTTGAAAAGTTTCAGAGTATATTTTGAGTATATATCCAAAGTAACTAAGAAGTTCTTAAAAAGGAATTAGCATTTAACCTTGTTTATATTTAATCAATAAGCTAATCTAACACAAATCTAGCAGAATCTTCTAGCTACTTCCTTAAGATTTTTTGCATACTTTTTTTTTGGATAGATATTGCTTATAAAATATTGGAAAGTACTTAAAACACTTTTTTTCTTAAATGTTGAGAAAGAATTCCATTTAGTAAAATATATAGTTAGTAAATAAATGTTTCTAAACAAAGGCAAACTTAACATACATTCTTTTCAAATTATGATAAACTCCACAAAAGTACAATCAAATTGCTAGAGCCTTTTGGCTTAATGTCCCTACATACCATACTTCTATCTAATCCAGCATAGAGTCCTTATCTTGATGCAAGCTCAAGGGAGAGTACTCTTCTGTATATAACTATCAGCATATACATAAAAATTTCATACTTTAATAAGTTATATGTGGAAATAAATGATATGTGGGAAAATCCACATAATCTCAAGCTATTTAAAAATATAGTTGTCTCTCACAAATCTCAAATTTAAATAATCATTAATTTGAATTAGAACATAAAACTATTAATTCTTATTTTTCTATTTTTTCTTTGTAGTTTTTATACTGTTGCAACAAATCTATTGAGGTGCTATATCTCAAAATTAGAGATCGTTTAGTCATTTTGATGACTCTAGATTTTCTAATATATGTAGACTAAAGATATAATTGTTCTAAATTGAAAGTACAAGGAGTTATTTACTGGAATCTTCCCTTTCAGAAAACTAAAGGGAAATAAACATACAAATCACACAGTAGTGTAACATTGCCTGTGATCTGAAATCTCTTATTCATCATAAAGTATAAAATTGAAATAAACACAAAAATTGAGCTTTTACACATAAATGTTAGCCAATTTCTTTTGGAGTATTCTTCAATTTAAAAGGTTAAATAAACTTACTTGCTTTTACATATTCCTTAAAACAGTCTGAATGTTCGATCAATCTTAATGATAGTAGGTAATTGGAAACTAGCCATTAATTTCATATAGTGAGTTTCCAATTTGCATTTTATTAAATTTTCCTTGAAAAAAAATACTAGAATGCTACCATTTAACTTATCCTCTGTTTTTAAACTTTTTCCTTTTTTTAAATCTCAAAATCAATAATATCATTGTTTCCTGCAGGAAGCTGTGACAAATTTGGCCATTCTTAAGTAAAGGTTTTGCTTAAGGAAGATCTTCATGATGAAGAACAAAACTGTTTTTTGTTCTCAAATTCCTTATTTTTCTGTTAACCTTTAAAATAGGAAAAAGTGAATCCTCACTATGATTGAAAGATAAGATACAGTTCACTTAGCAAAAATACCAGGTGCTTTCTCTTAATCAGTCAAAAATTTTGGTAAACTCAATCTTTGGTATCCCTTTTCATTGAGTCACCTTTCAACTCAAATGGAAAATACTGCATCATAAAGATGACAGAGGAAGGAAAGAACTGATGAGTTCCAAAGGTCACAGAAGACTTGGTCGGCTTTCCTGTTGATGTGTGCTAATGGACTTGCCTGAACCCCCATAATACATCCACCTGCTAAAAATGGTGGGCAACAGTGCTCAAGTGCTGCTGTTTCTCTTAATCACTGATGAAACATATACTAGAATGCTAGGATTGGAGGAAATTTTAGACCTCTTGTATTTAAGTTAACATTATATGAATTTCACAAAATCATACAGCTTGTTAGTAGCAAAAATGAAAAGAAAAAAGGGTAAGATAAAATAAAAAAACATATGTAATTTATGCATGCAACAAAAATTAAGATTTAAACTAGATCCAGAGACTTCTCATAAGAAGACAAGCTAAAATGTTTAAATTTCCCAGTTTTAATGGGTAACAAATTTTTCTAATTTTCTAAGTATTTTGGTATTGTTTAGATATTTAAAATGAATTTTCCTAACCATCAATGCCCTTTTAGAAACTTCTTTCAAAATAATACATATGAAATGGCTGAAAAATGCACAACCATATTTAGCAAGGAAAAATATCCTTTTGTCAAAATATATCATCATACAATAAGAACAACAATGCAATTTTAATACAAGCCTAGAAATGTTTCATGCCAACACTGGTATAAAAGCTTCACTACAATACAGCTAATCTAAATGTTTATACTTCGCCATGCCATTAAGAATATGAATTTTTGTCTCTTTATAGATTCTTTAGTTTGCTACTAAATCATTAGCACTTCAATTTTTTTTTAAATCAGGTTTTTGCAGCTGGCAAAATTTAAGATTAAAATGATTACTTTAGGATATTTAATGTAGTCTAAAATTAAGTGGGAAAGTCAGTTAATCAAAGCACAAATTATAGAACATCTCAAGCTACTCATCAAGGTCTCTTGTTTATAGTATGCATATCTGTGATTAATTTGTGAATGTCTGAGATGTGGGAATTTACACATGGTTTTGCAGACAAGGCATGCCTGGAAGTGTGCTGTACTGCTTGAAAGGGAGGAAAAAAAATACAAAATACTGAAAAAAAAAATCCTTGCAGAAGATGAGGATGCACAAAAAAAGGGTAAACATTTATCAAATATGTTATATTAGGGAGGGGAAACTTTTCTTGTTGGTGAAGTTCCTTGGGTTTTCTTGTTCTATGCATACATCATGTCAGGTTAGAAAATATCACAGATAAATATTGCATTGTATAATATAGTATTCTGAATACAAATAAGGGGGAGATTTTAAATGTCAATGCATAATAGATATTTCACATGTGGTTTTTATTCTAATTTGTTTTGCTGATTTTACACTTGAGAATGATATCCAGGTTTATGGTAAAATGATGATACTCTACCACAGCTGTGATTTCTTAAAAAACATTTAATTAAGACCTTCAAGTTTTAAACTAGAAAATCACACATATCAATTTAGAATGTTATGGAAGAATAGGTGAATCTTACTGACAATGACTTTATTTGAAATATGCTTATTTAACATAGAGTTAAGATTGTATTAAAATGTTGCTATGTAGATAATTTTTTCATAACCATTAGCAAAATTACATATTTCAGCTAAAACTAATTTATCTTCATTTGTTAAAAATGGAAATTTCTTAATATGGAGAAATATTATGCTCATCTTAAAGAAAATCATATACAAAGTACTTGGTAATGTAATTGCAATAATGTTGTTGGTTTACTCTCCCAGACTAATAATATCAAATGGTGCCATTTAAGAACTACAAACCAGGGCACCTGAATGGCTCAGTGGGCTAAGCCTCTGCTTTCAGCTCAGGTCATGATCTCAGGATCCTGAGATCAAGCCCCGCATCGGGCTCTCTGCTTAGCAGGGAGCCTGCTTCCCCTCTCTCTCTACCTTCCTCTGTGCCTGCTTGTGATCTCTCTCTCACTCTCTGTCAAATAAATAAATAATCTTAAAAAAAAATCTACAAACCAAAATAAACACCAAACCTCATTCCTCAAACAAACTAAACAGAAAATTTGTTGAATTTACTGAGACAATCTCCATATGGATTGACTTAAGTTTTCTTGATTTCACTCAAAAGAACATTTTTGTTTCCTAATTTTGTTTATATTCCTTCCTAATTTTGTTTCCACTTTTGTTTCCACTTTTGTTTCCTAATTTAACCCTTCTAAAATTATTGTGCTTGAATATTTTAAAAACTGCTCTTTAAGTTATTACTCAAGTCATAAATTTGAAATGAATCAGGTTTCAAAACAAAACCTTGTATATTAATACTCGTTTTGCTTTTTTGTTTTTAAATTAGCAATGATTTGGTGACAACTACTCTCTATGCATATGCTGCTATGTAGCTGTAAGAGCATGGAAAATAAATGCATTTTCTGCCAATGCTAGTCATTAAAACTCTCAGAGATGAAGAAAATGTGCTATATCTATGCTGCCTGACATGGTAACTAATGACCATATATGACTAATGAGCATTTGAAATATAGTGAGCATGACTGAAGAAATAATTTTTTTTATTTTAATTTTACTTGATTTAAATGTACATATAGTCACGTGTGATTAGTGACTACATCAGACAGCATAGGGCTTGACTAAATGTTTTCACACCATTCTAATTATGATCCTCTAATAGTGTACGAGTGTATTTACTTATAAAGCATATAATACAAACTATATTATTAGTTATATCCTAAAATGTAAACAAGATATGTTACAATTTTGAAATAAAGATGTGACAAACATTTTCTTTAAAATACAAATCATTGTTACAATTTTCATTAGCTAGCATTTATTTCACTAGCTAGCATTTATTTCATTAGCTAATATTTTCTTAGCATTTTGTTTATTTATTTGACAGAGAGAGAGAGAAAGAGAGAGAGAGCACAAGCAGGGGGAGTAGAAGACAGAGGTAGGGGGAGAAGCAGGCTCCCTGTTGAGCATGGAGCCCAATGTGGAGCTCCATCTCAGGACCCTGAGATCATGACCCGAGCCAAAGGCAGACAGTTAACCAACTGACCCACCCAGGTACCCCTCATTAGCTAGTATTTTTAAGATATAAATATAGAATAAACTATATCTTCAATAATAATGGACACAAATGTGTATCCCAGATAGTGTTCTTCAGAGTTTTTAATCTCTGCTAATTTTTTGGTCAGATCTAATTAAACTGTCACTGTCTTAAGTCCACAAAAGTGTTCATATGATGCATAGGAGACATGTCAGTTCTGTAGTTTCATTGGGTATATTTATTACACCCATGGGTATATTTGTTACTTGAATAGGTTGTCAAAAAAGGGAGATCTTTAAATAAGTTTATAAAACATATATATTGTACAATGTTTTATAACATCCTAAAGACAACAAAAAGAGCCTCACCGTTGATATCTCTATGTGGTAAATAATTTATGTAATAAAGATGAACTATGATTGTCAAAAATTTATGTTCTGGGTGAAGAAGCTCATGAACTCAGTAAGTTAAATATTAGTAAAACACAATTTCTTTTCAAGAACTCCATCAAAAACCAGTCTTATTATTTTCTTTCCACATTCATTAGTTCGATCAGCACAGTCCCTTTTTTTTTTCTCTCTCTCTCTTTTTTTAAACAGTCCACTTTGGATATTAGTCTAGGCAACACTGTTTTATCTCATCAATGAAAATATCAGATCAAAGATAATTGATTTTTTGATAGACTATTAAGAGGGAAGGAAGGAAAGTAGAAAGGAAGGATGGATGGAAGAAAGGAAAAAATTAGGGGAAATATTGGTTATATCTGATCTCTATCCATTCTTCCTTCTGATTACTAATTTTCTTTTGGGGAAGCACCTACCTTCCACTTTTTGTCCATTTAATATAAGTGAAACAAATAAATCACCATATCAATTACAGTCCCCTCACCCATGCCTTTTCAATGTATGGTTAAAATTAGCCTAAAGTGGAACTTTTGAGAAAGCAAAATATATTTTATTAAATGTTATAATGAGAAGTACATACCATAACATGAAGTCAACAAAGAAGAAAGTAGGAAATAAAAAGCATCTTGATCATCTTTATTTAGGCATGCCTGAAATCTATGCTTCACTTTTCTGTTATATAAGTCAATGCATTAGTATTGTTTCTTACACTAGTTTAACATTCTGTCATCTCCAAGTGAAAATATGAATTAAAAAATGCTCTATTAGACATGCTACCACTTGACAGAAATAATTGCTAAAAACTTTCAAAATCTGGTAAAAATCTATACATCCAAAAAGCTCAACAAATCCAAGAAGGAAAAACAGAAACAAATCCACAACTAGACACATCATAATCAAATAGTTGAGAGCTGAGGACAAGGCTGGAAAAAAATTAAAAAACACAAAATTGTAAGAAAGGAAAACTAGATAAAAGAAGAAACACTGAGAGGCTGCTGTAGCCACCCAGAAAGGTGATAAAGATAGTCTAGCTCAAACAAGGCAACAGAGGTAGAAAAGAACAGATATTCTATATTTTAAAAGACAGGTTTGACAGTATCAAATTCCCAAACAAAAGATCTTTATAAATTCTCTAATTATTCTAGATGTTGTTGTCAACATGTTTCTGTTGATCCTTTAAGTCTGTTTGGGTTTTATCCCTACTATGAACCTTATTTTATATATATATATAAAATATATATACATACATATGTGTGTATATATATATATATATATATATATATATATATATACACATAGCTAAAAAAACTATACTCCTGGGTTTATGCCTGAGGTGAAGTGCATTTCAATTTAAAATACCAGAAAGAGACTGAATCTGCAGCTAGTTGCTCAGCTGAGCACAGTGTCTGGATACCTAAAAGCTACCTGAAAGTTACTACGACCCTGAATCACAGCTTAAGCCACTGTCTCACAGAAAATCTAGAACACGGATTACTATTGACAGTACAGTTTGACAAATATGTTTTAAATAGAGATTTTTTAAAAGTATCTATCATTGAGATTATTACACATAAAGTGTTTTACAGACATGTGTATAAATCATTTATCAGAAGTACTTCACATATATTTTTAGATAAATTATATGTGCTTTAAGGAGTGGACCTGCTTTTTAGTAAGTAGGAGGCCCCAAGAGCCAAGTTTTATTTTGAATGGGTTGTTGGAACGCAAGGGATGAGTGAACAAATGCAGGTGGTGTAACAAGTCATCCTGCTTGACTTGCAAGTCCTACCAGTCTGTTCCAGTGTCAGCATTGTCCTCTCTTATAATTAAGGGCATTACTCACAAAAAGAGTGTGCCACGGGTAAAGAAGCAGGAATGAGATGACCCAGTAAGTCTGGCCATGTGTAACTTCTGTGATTCTTCAGAAATGGACAAAGGACACAGTATCTGCTGGAAGCCAAGCTGTGAAGCAAGGCACAGACATGAGAAGGCCCAAAGTGGGGGCTAATTTTGAGACTGTTTTTAATCTCAGTAGTGTTTTTTAAGTCACAATGTCAACACGAGAGAACTGATAAATTCTGCCTGTTAGAAGAACTTAGTGAGATCATCTACACTTCTGGGAAGATAAGGATCGACCTGTGAAGTCATGTGATCTACATAAATGATGAGCACATAAGAACTGGGCTGTTAAACATAGTGCAAGCTCCAGAGAGACTCGGAAGAGTCTCCACATTAAAATGAGCATCAAACAACTTCTCAGTTTCACAGCATTCTCTGCAGTCCTACTGAAAAGATCTAGGTTAATGTCTTTGGCGGCACCATGAACCTTCCCTTCCTATAATACAAAATCTGCCCATGTGGTTATGACTCAAAAGCTCCCGCTATAGTACTTGGCAGGATTTTGTACAGCATCCATTTTCAAAGAAAGGTCAACTCTAGGCAAGATTCTATTGAACAGAGGTGCCTGGGTGGCTCCTCCCAGAGAGCATCTGCCTTTGGCTCAGGTCATGATCCCAGTGTCCTGGGATGGAGCCCCTATCAGGCTCCCTGCTCAGTGGGGAGCCTGCTTCTCCCTCTCCCTCTGCCATTCTCCCTGCTTGTGCTCTCTGTCAAATAAATAAATAAATAAAATCTTAAATATATTGGGCAAAAGGTATGAAGTCAAGGTCCTTAAAATAACCATATACAGTAAAATTCGATGTTAATTTCCTGAACCCAAAATGTCTTCCTGTCAACACACTTAGATACAAATGCGTGCGTGCGTACACATGCTTCTCAGGAAAGAGATGATTAAAAAGGTAAAAGAAGATCCTATAAAACTCAAACAACATGAAATGGGAGTGGATTATACCACCATAAACCACATGGGAATATGTCAACCTTACCATGTTCACTATTATCAGGTAAATATAGTACTTTTAGCTTTTCCTACCTAAACTTATTTAAGTCAATTCCCAGACTGCATTAGCATTTTTGCCGAGTGAGAACTTCCTATATACTATGCTTCCTGACTGTGAATTATATGTAATAAACAGGTATCTGCCTTTCTCTTCTTTTTAAAAATAATTGTGTATTTCCTCATCAAGCACTCATCTTCATGCTGTTTCTGCTATGAGGACATTTACACATTCAATCAAAAGATAATGGCAACTATAACAAAAATTCACTGAGTTTGGGCTTGGCTTGAGTGGGCTGAGAAATAAAAACAAATTTACCAGTATAATCTATACTCTACTTTGGAAAACATGATGTGCAGAAAAAGCTATAGAAGAGCAAAGATTATGTGATAGCAATTAAAATGCCCACTAAATACAGTTAAAGTAAACAAGTTTCTCATAAATATATATACATATATATATATATATATATATAATCTCAAACATTCCATAGACTTATTTTTTCAAAAACACAGAAAGAGTATTAGATTGCGTTTAGTTTTTATATATACGACCTATTTATCTTACCTCACCGAAAGTACCTATAATGCTCCTCTTTTGTATTCATTAATAAATTTGGGAAGAATAATTTCATCTGCATCAGTCTGAGTAAACTACATACCTCATTTGATTTCTGGGCTAAGATTACCTCCTTAAAATATTGAACAATATTTAAAACATAAATCTCAACTATCAGGATTCTTTACTTTTTAATTGCATAATGAGAAGAAACCATAACATGTAAAAATCTAATTTTTATTTTAAAATTGCATCCAGTGATGCTTTTAAAAGACAGTGTTCAAATAATTGTCTCAACTCTCAGGACTTCACAAGTAAAATAAGGTACTTTTAAATCTTGAAAGATCATGAAAATGAGTTAATCTATCTTTAAAACAAACATCCTTCACCACCTGTAAGCAATTGCAATTTCATAGTTAAATCTTGTAAGTCAGAATACAGAAATTCTGAGTGTTTTCAGCATAGTAATTGGTATAATGTGTTTTGTGTGTGTGTGTGTGTGTGTTTAAAGCAAAGCAAAACAAAACAAAAAACAAAAAAAGCCAACCTTTGGTATCTTGGAATTTCTCCTGATTTGTTTGTATACAAGAGCATCTGTTATCCTTAGCAAAGCCTTGCAGGGTGGAATCCAACCACCCCACCCCACCCCACCCCCGCCAGACTTGGGAGTGTCAAAACTGCAACAGTTGTGGTCATCGTGAAGCCTATGATTTGAATACTAAGTGATGTTTCAATGTTAGCACGTGCTAAAGGAAATTTGGAATCTGGATGATTGGTCCTAAAAGTAAAATCTCTTCTTTTTCAGTTCTCTGAGTTTTAAAGTTTGATCTTAAAATTTCAGAGAACTGAAAAAGAATGTAGATTCTTCCCTGGGTTGTGGGATAACTATATATACCTGGTAGATGTCAATCTTTAATACAAGTCACCTGACTCTAAAACTCTTTATTTATAAGAAACTGAATTAATTCAAGATAAGACAGAACCTCTATGGTGAAGGAATTTACAGGATTTCTAGCGACATGGATTAAACTATTAGTTGCAATGCATTTAAAGAAATACATAAAAATTTCTAAGATACTATTATATTAAGATATTATTAAAAGCTACAAAATGTCTAGGTAGGTAAAGGTAGGAGGAAGAAGGAAAACCTAGTTTTAAGGCAGTATGAGAAATAAAGCAGAGAGACAAAAATAATAGGTATTATGCTCTAAAGAAGGATACCTATTTCAGAATGCTGATACACAAGCATGAAAAAAGGAGAAAGGGTAAGAAAAGTAAACCAGATCACTTTTCTTTAACTTTAAACTTAGTTTTTTGTACTAATAAAATATTTTCATTTGCATTTGCTTTTATGTTTGATATCCTTTTATCTTTCCCACAGTGATAATATGCTGTAGACAAAAGAATCAGATGCAGTTGCTAGGTAAAGTTGTGTCCTTGGGCAAGTCATTTAACTGCGTATACCTTGGTTTCCTTATATTTTAATTGGAAGAATTATCCAGGCAACCTCTGTGGTATTCATTAGTGGTATGATTATACTGGAGGCAGGGAAGCTTAAAGTTATTATTTTTATCATTACTTTGCTAAATTAATAGATTCACAAATGAAAATATGTGTCTCCATGCATTTTTATACTCCCATATGATGAAATAATAAAACACAATTCAATATAAAATTTAGATCATTGAAAACAGGATACAGGAGGGCTAACAATTTCCACAGTTGATCTTCCTTTTAGCCATATAAGGAAGGATACACTGTCAATTATTTAATAATCATTACAAAAAATAGAATACCAGTGCCTAAGCAAGGTTTTCTTTTAGAATTGAAGCCTAACTTTCTCACATTATTAATGGGATTACCAAGTGATGAAGTGGATGTATTTTTAAACAGTTGTTACAATTAATGAAATATTACTTTTAGTATCTATAGATAAAGCCAGATCAAACTTTTAATCCTAATAATATGATGGCATTTCACTGAAATGGATTACCATTGTTATTCTCTGATGCTCTGACTTTATTCAGGAATAAAATTTGAACAAACTTGTGGATATATATTTCCTCTTCCATAAATATTAATTGTTCAGCTGACATTTTAATAACTGCTGACTAGAGAAAAAATTGGTATATCATAGTCATATTAAAATTAACACAAATAAATATTATCTTAATGAAAACATTTATAGTAGACAGAAAATAACTCTAGAAAAAATTTAGATGTCCACACCAGATGTACAAATAAAAAAGGATGTGGTTTTTCCCTCTGAAACCTTGTATAGAAAAGAGAACTTGGAAATGAAAACTTTGGGATTCTTTTTAATGTCACATGGGTGTGGACTAAATAAATTTCCAGAGCAGGTATAAAAGAGAGAAAATCCTATAAATTGAATTTTTCTTCGTTCTTTTTTTAGGTTTCTTCCTCAGTTAAAATTAGTGAAAATATATAACTGTGCATTGTATATTATTGGATATTATGTATCTATTGCATTTGGATTCACTTTACTAAAAAGTCTGTTTTCCTCTCTTAAGACCACAAATTATAAAATACAACTCATGGTATCTGCAGTAGAATTTGGAGTCATGCTAGACCTTTGGAAAAAATTTTGGAATAATGCATTAAAGGAAACAAAATGGGAAAATTAGGAATAAAAGTCAACTGCTATACTAGGTCAAGCAAGATTTTGGATTATTTTCCTAAATTTTAAAATGGTGCTAAAACATGAATTTCCAGGGGTGTCTGGTGGCTAAGTCAGTTAAGAGTCTGCCTCTGGCCCAGATCATGATCCCAGGGTCCTGGGATGGAGCCCTACTTTGGGTTCCTTGCTCCGTGGAGAGCCTGCCTCTCCTCTCCCTCTGCTCCACCACACTCTCTCTTTCAAATAAATAAATAAAATCTTCAAGACAATGAATTTCCAAATAACATGGCTTGTTCTCACATGATATTAAATAGTCCAACCATTTATGTATACAAAGTCTTAGGCATTGTGCTGCAGGCTAGTGATTATATATATATAAATGTCATAGGCATAAAGTTTAGTTGGGAAATATACACACAAACACATTCACTTCAAAATAAAACTGCACACTCACTGAAGAATCCAAATATGTCGAATTTGTTTTGCATTGCATGTCCTATTCTTATGTAGAACCTTAGTGATAGGAGCTATTCTATAAATATCTGTTAAATAAATGAACAAATGAAGATAAGGACCCAGGAAGAAACCTGAGGAGGAGCACTGAATTAAAAGTAGAGGTTCAAGAATGACTTCTTACGGAGAGAGTGCAAGTAAATTTGGTGCATAATATTTATCCATTCAAAAGTGTAAATGTTAACCGTAATAGGACTTATCAAGCATTTTTTAAAAATTAGCTCACAGTGTTGCTTACCATAAATCAGACAAAAGAAAATTCAAAGTACAAAGAGATGGCCAAAAGCAGATGTGACTATAACCCCCAAATTTACAGATAGATCTGTTGGATGCCAAGTAAGCAGGTACACCAGAACTGGCTAAAAAATGTTAGTAACAGCCATACAAAGTACTTTAAAGACATTTTTTTCATTTAATCCTCAACTTTATTCTGTGAAATAGGCATTAGCATTGTCCTCATTTGCAGATTAACCACTAGTAGGTTGCAGAGCTACGAAAACCAACCAACCAACCCACCAAGCAAGTCTGTCTGCTTCAGAATGTCCAGCGCTCTAGTGCCTACAGATGATATACCAAAGACAAGAAAAACGGCCATAGGTTGTAGTTTTAACACAGTAATAAGAAAGCTACTATCGATTGAGTGCCTGATACCTGTGAGAGACTGCTAGGCATCTTATCCACATTATATTTTTTTAACCTTCACATCAAGTTATGGTATAAGCATTATTTTCATGAATTAAATTATGAGAGGACTGAGACTCAGAGTTAAGCTATATAACTTGCTTAAGACTATAAAGTTAGAAATGACAGAGCTTAGATTCAAGTAGAGACATTTTGGAAATACACAGTCTGTTCTCTCCATAGATAGCTCAACTGCCAAAGGACCTAAACATGGTAATTCAAACTGGAAGAATGTTGTCCATAATCAGTGATTTTTGAAACAGAAGATGGCATTGTCTTAGATTGACATAACACCTGAGCCAAACCTGGCGCTAAATATCGCAAAGAGGCCCCATTTTGCTTTTTCTAGAAAAAGCTGAATTCCTTAATATGGTCCTTTTATTAAAAAAAGAATCATTATTATTTTTCATTTGGATATAATGGTTTCAATATCTCCATGATTTAAACGAAACTTCTCACTAGTCATATCAAAGTATTTAATTGTACCACTCATTTGCATATAAATATTGCAATGTCCCCCTTTGGTTCCATAGTACCAAGGCCAAATTCTATTGCCTAGCATATATGACTTCCATAATATGATACATGTTTAATTGTCAATCAAGGTCTGGCACTATTCCATCATAAATGTTTTACTCCAGACAGACCTGTTTCCCTTTGCAGCACTCTTTCTTTTATCTCTGCACTTTTGTTCAACCAACTTCAATTTGGAGAAAATGCTTTACTGGAATCACCTTTTTGAAAATTAGCAATTAGATTTACAAATGCACAGTGTTTTGCAGCATCTTGTGACCTATCTGGCAATCCCATAAAAGGTGACAGAACATCCCTTTACTAACATTAAAGCACTGATCTATAGTCACCCTTTTAATTCCTACTGAGATGCTTTTAGATACTTCTGAGAGCAGTCACAATTATCTGCTTGCAGTTACTATATAAGTGGTTATTGCTATATGTTGCTTTATATATAGAATTATATATAATACAATAACCATATATGTTAATTACAACTTATTAAACATCATTATATATTGTATTATATAACTGGCTATTATTATTAGGTAATTGGCTGTAACACACTTAGAAGAAAAAAAACTATCACAAATGCAACTATCACTATCGAGAATGCTGGTCATTGTTAATGCTATTGATCTTCTACAAGCATGTTATGGAACAGAACAAATCCTCTATACATGTTATTATGTTAGATAGTACTAAAGCATCTACACTTTTTATTATTTTTATTGATCATTAACTACCTTGCTTTACTAGGCTGGTCAGAATACTGAAAACATCATATCTACCCATCACAAGACATGATGATCTTTTGGGAGGTCTGTGTTGAGCAGATGGTCATTGTCTGTAGTCAGCATGCCTGCCAGTGTTACCCTGCATTCGCTTCTGCTAGCAATGCATGCGTCATCAGATCATACTCCACATCTTAGAGACTGGAAATCATTCTCACATTGTCATCATTTTTTCCTCCTATTTTCTGACAAGAAAGACAAATATGGATTTTGAAAATATGTATTTGTTCACTTAAGTATCAACTTGGAAACACCCTTGTATTTGGAGATTTTTTTGTAAATCATAATGGATTTGTCATATTTTCAGACAGTGGAGAAAAATACCTGGTACTAGCATATGTTACAAGGACTGCAGACCTAACTTTATTCAAGCATTCTCTGCTTTGCTGAAGGACTTCTAGCTGTATTTTAGCTCAATTGTCCATTCTCTGCTACTGTAGACCATACATTTGAGTTATCATAAATTTTTCTGCTCTAAGCAATCTTTCAAATTTTAAACCATGTAGACTCTATAATCACGTGTATTTGTATACCCATGTGTGTGTATTTGGATGTATCCTTCCTTTTGTTGTTTAACTTTTTGAGAAGTTATAAGAAATTGATTGTTGTGTCAATAAATGGTGAACAGTTGTGGATAATAAATGATCAATATAGAATATTTCACCCTTCCGTAACTTTTTTTTTTTTAAATGCTGGGACTATCTCTATGTCAGATTGAATCAGAATCAAGGGGCATAATTTTTTTTCTGGCTTTCAACCAGATTAAGTTTGCACCCATGTGTTTTAGCTTAGACTGTGATTTTTTTTTAGTTCTATTTTGAACCAGGAGCTATTTTCCCCTCCCATTTCAGACCAGTCAATTAATTAATATTAGAATGGCTCTTTACACAAGTGTTAGTATAACCAAATCAAATCTGTATAATGAATGTAGGCTTCAAACTATATACAATAATGTGTTTGGCTAAAAATGTTTCTCAACAAGTTGGAAATAGTTAAATATAATACAAAGTAGATAGGCCAAACAAGAAAGATCAGAGTCCAAAGTTTGCAAATAAACATACAATGCATTATTTTAACAGTGTCTAATGTAAATATCTTAGGGTAACTCCATAGAAAATTTTACAATGAAACTGAAAACTATGGTGAATCAAGGTTGTATCTGTCTGTGTACTTTATTATTTCCTGAACTATAGTGTGTCTGTTATAGGATTATAAGATTATATATACAATCAAGAAATTTGCAAGTTCTAAAACATTGTAAAGGTGTTAACATCATTATAATTATTTCAGAAGGATTGTTCAGATTTTTCTGAATGGATTATTAGCTTAAATTTGGAGGATTTACTGAGACATTTTAAAATGATCTATTTCATTACAGAGAGTCTAAATCTTTAGAATTATGCTTTCATTCATATCAAGATACTGAAAATATTGACTTTTTATGAGGTTTGGATGAGAACTACTCCTTTCTCTTTTTACTAATATCCAATCATTTCTTCTCCACTTGACTTCCCATTAGTCATCTAAATTATGGGTTGGGATAGGCGGGAAAGGGGGATATTGCTACCTGCTTGTTAGAATGAAGACATTGAAAAAAAGATGGGTGACTTCATTTCCTGAGATTCAAGCTGCTACAGCATGAACTAATATCTGAGCCCTATAGAACTGAATACAAAATATAATATATTAAGGCCCACTATCAAGACCCTTTTAAACTTCTTCAGTCCAGTTGGAAACACATTTATCTAGTAAGCTAATGTGATCCCAATAGTATTTATTTATTACATACTTTAGATGACTTAGTTGCTTACAGTATTTTAGGATAAATTATCAGTCTCTATTTTGTGCTTCTTTAAAAGGGACATCTAAAAATTGCAAAACTGAAAAAAATCACTGTGATTCATTCTTCCCTATTTAATTCAACCCTTTAAGTTTTATGGAAGACTCTCTTAGTAAGGAAATGTAATTTTAATTATTTTAGGAATGTGAAAATCTGGTCTTTTAATCTATGTGAAGTTGAATTTTACTTGAGGACTAAAATCAACTTGGATCTTTCTCAGAAGCTTTATTAATATATAAATGGAGTTTGGGATTTTAGCTAGGGTTCAAAACAATTGTTTAGTGATTTATGAAACACTGGAATTAATTGATGCTTACTTCAGTGAGACAGTGAGTTACATTCTGACTTCAAAATTTTTCAGGAGTTTATAATCTGTTATGATACTAACTACAGATTCTTTCAAAATCCCTGACTCCACAATTTGCCATAAAAAATCTATTTTAAATTTCGAGTGCTTAAGTAAGGAACTTTTATGATATGGCTAATTCAGGCCTCTCAAAGAATTTTTTGAGTGTGGCTTTGTTTCATCCCATATTTCTATATACATAGACTTTAAATATCTCTGCAAATTGCTCTGCTGGGGTAATCACGGTTATGCTGTCCTACTTCTGATTAAATCCTAAAAATCACTCCCATCATCTTGAGAACATAATCTGTTTCATAATCCTGCCAAGGAAAGAGAAGATATTCTTGCTCTTTTGCATTCCTTTTCCTGGATCTCCAAATCTGTCAGGTAACCTATGTAGATGTTGTATAAAAAGGAAACTCAGAAAGTTTCCAGATGTGTCTAAATCATTAAGATAAAAGTACAGTAAATTACTTGTCAATACAATTATCTAATCCCTTTTCATCTCAAACATATAGGTAATTAATTGTTCAAAGCTCCAATCAATAGCACACAACATTATAGGCCTGAGGCTAGTTTTCAGAACAAAGAAACTGGTTAGAAATTTTAACAATCTTTCATAAGTTTTTTTGATGCGATGAGGATGGTAGCGGTTACACTAAGTCACATCAGCTTTATTTGATTTTCAGTTGGTATGTGTACTTGAAGGCATTTTATTAAAGTTGCAGTTAATTCTCAGAATAATAATACTAAAAGAAAGTAGGAAGAGAAGCAGAAGAGGAAAGATGAGAGAAAGACTGATAGCAAGTTCTGAGAATCTAACATATGCATTTGTTATGAATTTCAGTTTTGGAGTGATGTTTCATGTGATAGAGCTAAATTTTCTCTTTCTCAAAATGTAGGTTTGAGCGCAGAGATGTGATAATAAGTTAATTCTGACATTATAGTGGAAAAAATGTGTAGAGTTGAACGTGGGATAGCAATACTTGAAACAGAAATGAATAAATTATCAGTTCCTATAGCTATATTGATACTGCTACCGTAGGCTTATCAGGATGAAACTCCCAGGATTCTCATTTAGGGTTAGCATGTTTGAGTGCTTTTAAGAAGAATGAAACACAAGTAGTTAGGTTAAAAAAAAAAACTGTTAAAAATGGAAATTATTTCTCACTTTCATTTTGGACAGTCTTGATTAAAACAGAGAATTTCTTTTTTGATTTAAAAACTTAGAAAAGATTTTAAATAATCTTTTGACCTTTAAAAAAATCTGAAGAAAGAGAGACTTTATTTTGTAGTTGTCAGGTGCTAAAAGAAAAGTAGACCATACTTGATCATAGCAGTAGAATTATCCAGTAGATCCCTTTTGTTTGTACACATCCCCCAAACTGACCCCAAAATTATAGTTCTCATTGCATTGGAAAATATTGCATTAGAAAACAGTTAGAATGCTCCAGGGAGTATCATCTGGCCAATAGTACATAAAAACCATACTATTATTGCTTAGAATGATTGGCATGATTATAAAATGATATTAATTTAGTAACAACTGCATAATTGATCACTTATTACATACAAAAAATACAAAAGAAAAATAGTTATTTACATGGCTGGTAAAATATCTTCAGCTGTCAAATTAGATACACATTTGAATTTTGAAGTCTGGATACAAATAAGAGGATTATTATTTAAGGAGGAGCCAAAATGATCATGAAAACATGACTTTTCTTGGCCACACATATAAGAAAATAAACTGTTCAGATATTAGCATAATGCTTTCTTTTTAAAAGAAGAATTAACTTCCTTATCATTTTACTGGCACAATATTACAAATAAGTAGGGGAGATAGAAAAGAAAATAATCAGTCTAAAAGCCCAGAACATGATAAGAATTTACATTAGTTAATTCTGGTATAACAAGAAAATAGAATTCTAGATAAAACCAGTACTTAATTTCTTTATTATAAATTATTATAACATGTTAGTAAAACATGACCATTTCAAAAGTATTAGGAATAGATAATTTTAATATTCGTTTTTCCAATCTTCACATTCTTTTCTCTATATAGTTTTTCCCATTAAATACATTATAATTTGTATATAATTATTTCTTATGAAAAATAAGTATTTAGAAGTTTTGTTAATTATAGTATATGGGTAGCAGAATGGATAGAGAAGAAATGGGCTTAATTCTTTCATAAGCTTTCTTCCAGGTAAAAACTTGTAATAAACTAATTTGATCCCTCTAACAAAAAAGTGATGTAGGTATTTTGATTTTCATTTTACAAATAAGAAAACTGAGGCACAAAGTGTTTACTACTAATCATATGTAGAGGATCCTACATCAAAATAAATCAGTTGTCTTTATTATTTGACTACAAAAGATGTAATGTTTATAATTTTTCAGTATAGGACTATGTAAAATGATAATGTGGTTTATAAATATTATGATTGTAAAATTTATTATCCAAACCAAAATATTTCTAAGAATGAAAGAAGGCTCTTAATATCATTCTGGGACAACAAGAACAAACTGGACTTCATCTAGGCAATTGGGAAAATAGATCACTCTAGGTATAATTAAGTAAGATATAATTAACCTTTGTGGGCAGAATACAAGAATTACTGTATTTCCATGTAAGAAATTTTACAGTATTTAATTCAATGAAAGTTATTCAATCCCAAATCCAGATATTATACACACAAATGCACAAACACGCACATGATATATTAGGGATATTTATTAAAATGCTAATACATAGTTTCCAAAGCATTATAGTAACAGAAATTAGCTATCATGTTAAGGATGTCATATTAAGGGGCACCTGGGTGGCTCAGTGGGTTAATTAAGCCTCTGCCTTCACCTCAGGTCATGATCTCAGGGTCCTGGGATGGAGCCTCGCAACAGGCTCTGCTCAGTAGGGAGCCTGCTTCCCCCTCTCTCTCTGCCTGCCTCTCTGCCTACTTGTGATCTCTCTCTCTGTCAAATAAAATAAAATAAAATCTTAACAATTTTTTTGTTAATTAAAAAGATGTCATACTAAATTATTTGCTTGAAATCAACTCGCTCTTCCACAATGAGTAGGTTTAATGTTCATGTCTATATTATATCTTAGGTGTAGCTTTTAAGTGTCTCTGGTGAATGGATGCAGTAATTTGTTTTAAGTATGTGTTCCCAGGGGCACTTAGGTGGCTCAGTCAGCTAAGTGTCTGCCCTCAGCTTGAGTCCTGGGATTAAGCCCTTGACTGGGGTCTCAGTGGGGAGCCTACTTCTCCCTCTTTCTCTGCTGTTCCCCCTGCTTGTGCTCTCTCTCTCTCTTTCTGTCAAATAAATAAATAAAATATTTTAAAAATATATGTGTTCCTATATTTGAATTTTTGTAAGCTTTTAAAATCAAATTACAGGATGATGGATCTTCTCAGAGAAAGTGATTGTACAATAATCTTGCATTTGAAATCCATGGACTAGACTCAAGTCATGGTTATATAAGGCATTTTAAGAGAAGCCTTCTACAAAGAGGACAGTATCTCCAATACATGTTTCCCACAAAATTCAACAAAGTTAATTTTCCAGGGATAATTTGAAATGAAACCGTTTGCTTTAGATTTTCCCTTGGAAAGCATATTCTTTTTGGATTATTAATAAATAGAAAATTTCATTTTGTTTGTTTGGTAATTTTATACATTGTGATACTGAAAAGCATCATATTAACTTTAATAATTTAATACTTTTCAATGAAATAGAAATATTAAGTGAATTTAACCAAATTCAGTGAAGTGCCTGAAAAATGTGTTCATCTTGACTTTTCTTTTCTTTTTTTTTTTTTTAAAGATTTTATTTATTTATTTGACAGAGAGAGACCACAAGCAGGCAGAGAGGCAGGCAGAGAGAGAGAGAGAGGAGGGAGCAGGCTCCCCGCAGAGCAGAGAGCCCGATGCGGGACTCGATCCCAGGACCCCAAGATCACGACCCGAGCCGAAGGCAGCGGCTTAACCCACTGAGCCACCCAGGCGCCCTCATCTTGACTTTTCTATCCATGATCCTGGTTCTAAACAAACAAACAAAAAAACATAAAATGAAAGGTATAATATAAATAATGAGCAAAACACTAAATTTGTTTCCATGTAATATCTAGAGAAATTTCCTATCATGTAATTCTGAGAGCCACTTTGGAAACATATCTTAAGAGATTTTTGAAGGTAAGTTTAGGGTAATAGCAGAA
This sequence comes from Neogale vison, assembly GCF_020171115.1. NCBI lineage: Eukaryota > Metazoa > Chordata > Mammalia > Carnivora > Mustelidae > Neogale > Neogale vison. The sequence goes on along the minus strand of NC_058093.1, from coordinate 89,779,194 downwards.
CATAACTTCTATTAACTAGTTACACATACTAGCGCCCAGAAAGAAGATAAGCCTGCGATTCGGTTGCAATCTTCATAACCAGTTTTACTTTTTAACATCTGCAGAAGCTTAGGTGGTTCCACTTAAACCATCTGGGCCATATGTTTCAAATATGAAATGCAAGGAGTTGGGATCAATAATATTTTAGGAGTTTTTTGACATCAATGGTTCTAGAAATATCTTCTTAAAAAGTAGTCATGAGTCAAGTAAGCTAGATTCATATTTATTATCCCCATTAAATAATCTTCTCTACAATCTGAGGGGTTTGAAGTGGCGGGGGGGTGGGAGGTTGGGGTACCAGGTGGTGGGTATTATAGAGGGCACGGCTTGCATGGAGCACTGGGTGTGGTGAAAAAATAATGAATAATGTTTTTCTGAAAATAAATAAATTGAAAAAAAAAATCTTCTCTACAAATGGCCAATAAGGTAACAAAATAGGGTATAAAAAAATAAATCTGCTTTTGCATATCTATCACAAGTAAAGATCTCTTTATTGATAAATCAATTATCAAAATAAATTTAGTCATTTTGTTCTATTCCTTTCTTTTTTTTTTCTGTTCTATTTCTTTCTAATGGCTTGCTCTATTGGGAATTGTTTTATTTTCAAATAAATAAAGAGGGTACAAGCAAGACTTATAGGTCATTCAATACCAATTCATGATAATATAGGCATTTTACTTCAGATTCAAAATAAAATTATATGGCTTCCAAAAATCCAAGAAAATTCCTTATGTATTTTAACCCAAACTATAATGTTACAAGCTAAGTTCACTTCTTAGTTCTACATCTCTTTTTAATACTTTCTCCATTTTAGTACATAATGCTGTAGAAACCATTGAATTAAAAGGATAATGATATATTTGCAAGGATTTTCACTGGAATCTTTAGTAAAAAAAGGCTAAAACAACTTAAATATTTGGCGGTAAAGAATATGTTGAATAAATCATGAATTTCTCATACAAGGGAATATTATATACCTATTCAAAAACATAATGGGGATTTATATCAACATGAAAATATTATCAACAAATTGAACAAAATATTAGGTTATATAACATCACACATAGCTTAATGCAATTTATGCAAACTTACGCAATTCTCCTCAGACACCAGGATATGTGTAAGATCTGGAAGAATATTCAACAACATAACATGTTCACTATGGGTAACTTCAGGCAATAGCATTTTTTATTGAATCTTTAAAAGTTATTCCCTATGTTGTGAGTTTTTTTATAATAAGTTTATATGTAGCCCAAACAGAATATTGTCCCTGAATTTTAGCATAAAAGACCCTAATAATAAGCATTTTGACCCTCATTTTTCAAATTAAATCATTATGAGTCAGCAATACTTTCCAGAATTTCATCTCCTATGACAACTTCCCATTATCTTAAGGTGTATTGAAGTGATAATATTACTTCAATTAGAATATTGTTCTACAAGTACTAAAAACAATGCCCTTTCTTTATACATTTTAAAAATTGTCTTAGCTATGCATATTTCCCCCTTTAAAAAATATTTAAACATCAATGATTTTTGACATTTTTACTGAAATTTTTACTTTATTTGAATGTTGTAGATCACCAGTTTTAGCTTTCCTAAGAGGACAGACTTATTTTATTATTATTTTTTTATTTTTTATAAACATATAATGTATTTTTATCCCCAGGGGTACAGGTTTGTGAATCGCTAGGTTCACATACTTCACAGCACTCACCCTACCAAGTGTCCATAACCCTACCCCCCCTCCCAAAACTCCTCCCCCCAGCAACCCTCAGTTTGTTTTGTGAGATTAAGAGTCACTTATGGTTTGTCTCCCACCCAATCCCATCTTGTTTCATTCATTCTTCTCCTACCCCCCTTAACCCCCCATGTTGCATCTCTACTTCTTCATATCAGGGAGATCATATGATAGTTGTCTTTCTCCGATTGACTTATTTCGCTAAGCATGATACCCTCTAGTTCCATCCACGTCTTTGCAAATGGCAAGATTTCATTTCTTTTGATGGCTGCATAGTATTCCATTGTGTATATAAACCACATCTTTTTTATCCATTCATCTGTTGATGGACATCTAGGTTCTTTCCATAGTTTGGCTATTGTAGACATTGCTGCTATAAACATTCAGGTGCACGTGCCCCTTCGGATCACTACGTTTGTATCTTTAGGGTAAATACCCAGTAGTGCAATTGCTGGATTGTAGGGTAGTTCTATTTTCAACATTTTAAGGAACCTCCAAGCTGTTTTCCAGAGTGGTTGCACCAGCTTGCATTCCCACTAACAGTGTAGGAGGGTTCCCCTTTCTCCACATCCTCGCCAGCATCTGTCATTTCCTGACTTGTTAATTTTAGCCATTCTGACTGGTGTGAGGTGATATCTCATTGTGGTTTTGATTTGTATTTCCCTGATGCCAAGTAATGTGAAGCACTTTTTCATGTGTCTGTTGGCCATCTGGATGTCTTCTTTGCAGAAATGTGAGGACAGACTTAGTCTTTTTTTTTTTTTTTTAAGATTTTATTTATTTATTTGACAGAGAGAGATCACAAGGAGGTAGAGAGGCTGGCAGAGAGAGAGAGAGAGAGAGAGAGGGAAGCAGGCTCCCTGCTAAGCAGAGAGCCCGATGTGGGACTCGATCCCAGGACCCTGAGATCATGACCTGAGCCGAAGGCAGCGGCTTAACCCACTGAGCCACCCAGGCACCCCGAGGACAGACTTATTCTAATGCTCTTATAAATCACTGACTCTTGGAAAGAAAACAGAAGATAAAGTATAGACACCAAGAGATTGACATTTAATCTTCATGGTCCAAATGAGGCATTTGGACAAAGGGCTAGTAGCCTATGATATAATTGAGAAATAATGAGGCCACAGAACAGCTGAAGGTAAACTAAAAATCCAAAGAAGTGAATGCAACATCTGTTCTGACTTTGGGAATAGAGCGTCAGGTGTAAATATCCCCAGTGTGTGTTCTTTATATTTCATATGAACTTGAGAAGGGTGAGGAGACACTACTCATGGAGAAAAACAAAAACTATCAAGGTTCTTAAAAGAAACTTAAAATAACTGTTTACCTATTCATTCCCTTGAAACAGGTATGGCATTGAGTCATAATATATGAGAATTAGTGTGAAAACAGAATTTAAATTGATACATTTGCAGATGTCAAATTTGTTGGAATGGATGGAATATGAAACTTCAGACACTTTTGAATGCTGACAGCTGTTTTGAAAGTACCCACGCGGGTGCCTGGTTGGCTCAGTGGGTTAAAGCCTCTGCCTTCAGCTCTGGTCATGATCCCAGGATCCTGGGATGGAGCCCCATGTGGGGCTCTCTGCTCAGCAGGGAGCCTACTTCCTTCTCTCTCTCTGCCTGCCTCTCTGCCTACTTGTGATCTTTGTCTGTCAAATAAATAAAATCTTGAAAGTACGCACGCATGAGAAAGTGTGCACATGGGAGTGTGTGTATGTGTATTCTCAGCTGCTAATGCAGTTGATCCGACAAATTCAGTTGGCTTTCATCTGACTTCCTCTGACTTCCAGTGTCAAAAATTGATTATTATCAGAGACAAGAAAAATAATGGAATATAAAGCATAACTGATCAAAACATTACTCTAAATATGTCAAGAGAAAAAAAATATAAGCTGAGCAAAAGAGTGCTAGGATGTATTGATTCATTAAAAGCATAAACAGAATGCTGTGATAAGAATTTTTAAAATACTTCTTTCATGCAGAGAATTTGATTTTCAACTAGAATATAAATAGAACAGGGTCTTCAATGTGTTTTCTATAAACTACTGTATCACATACCAAATTGTTTTTGAGATATGAAAAGAACATTACATTGTTTTTAAATTTACTTTCTGTTGTACAAAATTAACAATCCCAAATCACCTACTGCTAATCAACCAGAACCAAGCAGTATCACCACAACAGGCAACTATTTGGAAAGTGTAAAAACTATCAGCTTTGGCTATTAGAGTTAAATACTAAAAGTCTTTACCCAGCCCAAGATTATGACTTTTAATTCCAGGGCAGACTGACCTCTTCATCTGAAAGAACCTTTATAGCTTAAAGCCCTGCTGAAGTCATTTTCTTAAGTTAATCAGATTTCCACACTGGGGTTCCACAGCAGGAAAGAGAATTCATACAAATGAGCTCTTTTCCCACCTGCAGTTTCTCTTTGGTTCTGAATAGGCTTATGCAATAATTTATTTTCCACGAAGAATCATTCCTGATAAATACAAAAGTAACTCTCCTAAGCAGAAGCCCCTAGTCATGGAGCCCCTTTAGCTCCAATTAATGGATAGAGGGGAGTTAAATATTTTCTCTCAACCATGTCACTGTCATAATCAAGCATTATGTTTTAGAAGACCTTGTATATGCATTGTACTCAACACAGCTAGAAGTATAATCAAGAAAAGTTACTTCTTGTATATTTGTGTAATCTTTTAAGTACACTTTTCTCATGTACAAAATATTTCCAGTAGGATTTTATTTATTCCACTCTCCTAGTGTTTTCCTAAAAATTTAGGGGGGGGGATAAAAAAGAGAGTAATCAAAGAGAAGAAAATCTGTGCAGCTATTGATTATAAATCCTCTCTCCCTAATGTATACCTTTTCAATCATAAGATAGGGTCTATGGTAGATAAAATAACAACTCCTTAAAGATATACATGTCCTAATTCCAGGAACTGGTGAATTGAATAACTTACCTTATAAGGCAAAAAGGATTTCGAAATTGTGTTAAAGACCTTGAGATGAGAGATAATCCAGGCAGGCCTTAAAAGTGGAGGACCTTTGGGGAGTCTGGGTGGCTCAGTGGGTTAAAGCCTCTGCCTTTGGCTCAGGTAACGATCTCATGGTCCTGGGATTGAGCCCTGCATCAGGCTCTCTGCTCAGCAGGGAGCCTGCTTCCCCCTCTCTTTCTGCCTGCCTCTCTGTCTACTGAAGATAATAAATAAATAAATAAATAAATAAATATAGAATCTTTAAAAAATAAATAAAATCTTTAAAAAAAAAGTGGAGGACCTTTATATGTTAATAAAAAATTAAAAATTAAAAAAAAAAGTGGAGGACCTTACCTCGCTAAAGGGAGATGTGACTACAGAATAAGGGTCAGAGAGATGAATCTTGATGATTTTGAAGATGAAAGAATGAGGTCATTACCCAAGCAATGTGGAAGTTCTCTAGAAGCTGGTAGAAACAAGAAAATGGATTCTACCCTAGAGCCTCCAGAAAGGAATGCAGACCTGTCACCACCTTCAGTGGGAGACTGTGTTGAATGCCTGAACTACAGAACTGTAAGGTAACAAATTTGTAATGTTCTAAGCCATGAAGTTTGTTGACATTTGTTACAGTGCAATAGAAAACTAATAGAAGATCAAAACGAAAACCTTTCCCTCTCTACTGTTCTTCTTTCTGGGATATCAACAAAAGATTACGTGGATATGATTTGCTCACATGCTATTACTGGAAGACTTCACTTCAGTTGTGAAAGACACTGTGAAGTGAATATTTGATTTTTGGTCTCCCAGCATCTCCACTCTTAATAAAATCCAAATTTGGGAGCTTCTTCCTCATTGTGCTTGTTCTTAAGGGAATTATAAATCAAATACCTTCCTCCCTCTAACAGCCCTTGCCATGGTGGTGTAGACATGGTATCCAAGCCAAGTAAATAAAGTTGCCTACTCAGGGGCTTTTAATTCTTGATCAAGAACTAAAGGAAAATAAATGAGGAAGTATTTTCTGCATTCCAGATGCCTGTAACTGTGGTTTCTATGCTCTTTATGTTTTAACCTTTAATATCCAACTTTCCTGAATATTCATCTGCTATTTCTCCAAATATTATTGTTTATAACCAAAACTCATTCCCATGCTTTGCAACCAAAGAATCCTAAATGATCTGTGCAGCACTTGAATATGTACACAACCGGGCCTTGAAGTAATTTGTTTTAACAAGTCTGGCATAAGTGAAGTTTATCCCCCTTTGATGATGTTCTTTCTCACAACCCTTCTTGGTTGTGTATACCTTCTCACCCCATCTAGACTTATTCCTAACATACACCATCTATTTGATTTCTCCCACATTGCACCTGATTTCTCATAAAAATAGACTGTTCTGTCATTCATATTCCTTTAGAAAATAGCTCATCTAAAATTCTATATTAAGAAGTGATAATGTTCATCCTAAATACATATACTATTATGTTCAGATAGCCCCAAATGAAATATACTTTTCAAAGATCTATAGTGATGGTATTAATAAGAGCTGTTGTCACCCAGAGCGTGATGGACTATTTTGAACGTGGTTTTAAAATAAAATTTAGTTTTATTTTATTTCTTCTCATATGGCTCACTCTATTTGCCTAGGAAAGTTCAGTCCTCACCTTCCTTCTTAAGTTTCAGAAACGTATCAATTCATGAATAAGCTTCATAGGAGGCCAGTTGCAGAAGAAGCTTGCCACAAATGCATTTCAGCTATATTTTCATTTTAGATATTACTTGTGAGGAATTCTCTCCCCTCGATCACTTCTTTGTTCTGACTTCAGAAAATAGATGTATGGACTCCATGTTTATTTGTGTCCCATACCAAAATTCTTATGCTGAAACCCTAACACCTAATGGGCTAGTATTAGGAGGTAGGGCTTTTGGGAGGCAATTAGGTTATGGGGTGCAGCCTTAGGGTGAGGTTAGTGATTTTAGAAGAACAATCATAGGACAGCTTGCTTCCACTCTCTCTCTCTCTTTCTCTCCCTGTCCTGAGCAAGATGACAGCCTTATGCAAACCTGGAAAACAGTCCTTAACCAAAACACAGCCATGCTGGTAATCTCCTCTCTGACTTCCAGCCTCCAAAACTGTGAGAAATAAATATTTGCTCTTTAAGTCACCCAGTCCATGGTAATTTGTTACAGCAGCCTGAGCTAAGAGCATGTGTGATTTCAAAGAAAGAGGACATACACTAAAGAAAGTTCTCTAGGTACTAACACTATCCACATCTTAATATGTAAAACTGAGAACACTTAAGTCAGAGGTAGTTGACTTAACAAATATAAAAGCTGCATAGAAAGATGAAAAACCCTTAAAATACATAGAAATTGTTGTTGAAATTAATCCCCAGACCATCATCTGTCTTTTGAATATGACCTAATACTGAAGTGATGATGATAATCTACCACCGCTTTTTAAGTGAAATGTCTATGAGTTCAAGAACAAAGTGAAAATTTGGCAATTTTCCAATCCATCTGATCAATACATGCAATGGAAACATCATTTAGTACAGAAAATTCAGCTGTGGAGTTTTACTTACTAGATGAGGCTTTCTGCCAGGCAATAAAGCAGTAAAGATTATAGGTACTAGACTACATGAAACTGCTTAAGGTCAATTTTGGTTCTGCCACTCATGAGGTAAGTGATATTGGGCCATTTACTTAATGATTCTGTTTTTCATCTACAACGTGACAAAAATAATAGTTTCTTCTTTGTAACATTACTGTGATAATTTAAGCAAGACATGTAAACTTCTTAGCCTGAAACTTAGCCCATAGAAAATTCTCAATATTCAATAATTACTTTTATCATTATCATCTTTATATGTCCATTAGCAATTTTTAAAGCAGTGCTCTGAGGAATTTGAGGGGCAGGTAAAGAGGAAAAGAATTTTTACCTGTACCCTCGACCCTTTTCCCTAGCCTGTCCTTCAAGGACAAGAACACTAAAACTTTTTTTCTGAAATGGGATTCTCCGCAAAGTGTGAATATGAGAAGTTTCCACTGGGGAAGAAGTCAGAAAGCCATGATGTAATAATTACCAGAGTTCTATCTAAGTTTCTAACTCTCTTTAGAAAGGGTAACACTAGTGGGGTGCCTGGGTGGCTCAGTGGGTTAAGCCTCTGCCTTCAGCTCAGGTCATGATCTCAGGGTCCTGGGATGGAGCCCCACATCAGGCTTTCTGCTCAGTGGGAAGCCTGCTTCCCCCTCTCTCTGCCTGTCTCTCTGCTTACTTTGATCTCTCTCTCTCTCTCTCTCTGTCTCCCTGTTAAATAAATAAATAAAATCTTTAAAAAAAAAAAAAAAGAAAGGGTAACACTAGTATTCTGGTTGAAAATAAATTTACCTATTCTTTATTTTCATACTCAACTAAAGTTTGGTTAATAGACTGTTTCCTAACTTTACTTTGAAGTCTTATTAAATGTAAGGGGAAAACACTGGAAACATTTGGAATTTAATTTGCATGTTAAAAAAAAATCCTTATGCAGGTATATTTACCAACATTAGAAGAATTGTGAGGTTGATTTACTCTGTGTGTGTGTGTGTGTGTGTGTGTGTTGAAAAACACACATTTGTCATTGTTAAATCAATACTACTTTAGAGGAAGATTTTTCTGACATCACTACTGGAAAGGGAAGGATGCTGGGTGGCTCAGTCTGCTAAGCAACAGGCTCTTGATTTCAGCTCAGGTCATGATCTCAGTGTTGTGAGATGGAGACTGCCTTAGATTCTCCCTCTCCCTCTCCCTCCGCCCTCTTAAAAAAATGTTAGAGGATTTAAGCATTTATCTCTTTAGTATTTGCTTATTAAAAATGAGGATTTGGTTTTCATTGTTTTGTTTTTAGTTTTAGATCTTTTGAAAATAATAATTAATCTACTTTAAAGGGCTAATTATAATAAGCAACAAATATATCTTATTATATATTAGATCTTGTCTTTCACTCTTTCAGACTTTATCTTCATTACTTCTGGTCACTAATTGTATGTTTAGGATTAAGTGATCTTTGCCTAGAATAGGGCTTATGAACTGTTATGCCTTCTATAAGATTGTTTCTGATATTCTCTCTCCCAGTTAGGCTCTTTATCTCTGCATTTACAAACAATTTCCCTTTTTCAAGGTCCACATAAGATATTTTTCTCTTCTCTGAAGACTTTCTCCTTTTTCGCCAATTAAGAGTAATCTCTTTAATCTTAAATTTCTATCTTGGTTGTTAAGGATAGACATCATATTACCAGAACATAAAATTTCCAAAGACAGGGATTTTGTTATGTTTACTACTATTTTTAAAAGTGCTTAAAATAAAATATGACATAGTAGGATGGTAATAAGTATTTCTGAAAGAATGAATGACTTCTGAAAAATGACATAATCTTGCTATGACTCTCCTTTACTTTTTTTTTGCTGTGTTTCATGTTTGAAAATCTCTCTGCTTTTCAGTATACCAATCCAATCTCTATCATCTGTGGGATTCTGAAAGCATGAAATATCTATAAAGAATAAGCTGGAAGTGTTGCAATGACTCCTTACCTACAAGACTTGATGTTAAAGATATTATAAAAGAAGAGAAGGAATTATGTTCCTTGATAATTCAATTAAATTTGCTATGGCATTAAAAAATTCTGTAGATGGATAATGATATTATCCATCACATAATAGACTATTTTCTTTTTATAAAGAGGGGAAAAAAGGAAATTGGGAGGAGAAAACACAGGGTGGCAAAGGGTTAAGAAGAGAAGAGGGATGTTTTAATTTTACTGTCCTATTTTTTTTTCCCTAATGTCTCCTTTCCCTAATCCCTACCCCCTGCCAGACAATTGTCTCTGTGGTCCTGCACTGTGCACATGCACTGGCACTGGCTGATGCACATGAGAATATTATACCTATTTGGAAAGGAGCTGTTTATAATTGCCCTCTCACCAGGTAACAGCCAGAGATTTTTCTTTGGGGCAGATATCTTCTACAGTTGATGCACAGATGGATAGAGCAGTTAACTAGCAACAATAATCATCATCTTCCACAGCAGGCTCAGGGCTCAAACAACAGCCATTAGAAGAAGTGGGAATATATAAACTGCTGAATCAAGATTTTTCATGAGGTCTAACTTTATAAGTTGCGCAATAGCCACCACCACCACCAACACTACCCCAGATATTCTAGTTTATACTTCCCAGTGAGAGGTTACTTATTGTTCCTATGGTCAGAATGTTCTTAGATACATAAACAGTTATTTAAATAAAGCAACGGGCTTATAATTTGGTAATGTTGGAGGTAACAACAAAACTTCCTAACTGCTCTCCTTGTAGAAGTACTTAGAATTCACTATGTTTATAGTAAATTTAAAATAAGAAAGCTTATAGCAGATAATTTTTTTTCAAAATTTGCAGATTCTTACTTCATGGAACAATATGTTGGAAGCCAACACTGATGATCTATCTCTAAATTACATTTAATAGGTTACTCTCCTCATTATTTTGACTATCTTTTTCACTGTCTATAAAATAATACCGACGTCAACACACACACACATTTTAGTCATAAATGTAAAAGTGCTTTTTAATCTTTGAGGAAAGAACACTTAATAAAATAAAAAGAGTTTACACTGACTTTTCATAATTTCTCAGTATCACTGACTCAGATATATTGCCTCTATTTTAAAATTTAAAAAAAAAATATGGTCCAGTCAAAAGACATAACATCTACAGAACTCTAGTAGCACAATTGCTGCCAGATTAGGCTGATGATACATTAAAGTTCAAGCAGGAGCAGACTCTAAATTTGACAGAGTAATCCATTACATGCCTTCCCCTTATTAAATACCTATTTCAGTGGCACCTAACTTTTGAGCAGTTTTAATCTTTCAGACCTGTGACTCTAAAAGACTGGATGTTCTGAATCTTCATTGCTATACCCATTCAATTCTGAAAGGCAATCTGACTAAGTGAAATTAAAAATAACTGGAATGCATATCTTATATATTGCATTTTTGTGATTTTTAGTGATATGAAGTACTTAAAAGATCCCATCTTTCTCATTCTTTCAATTAGAGCACAACATTGATCTCATTAATAATATGTTTGACAATAAGTCTTGCTGTAAGTGTTCTACAGACCAGGAAACAGTATAAAGCCAGAACTGTCATGAATGTAACAAAACAGTATATGAACTTCTCAGTGTTTTATTCACTATATATTTCTATGTCATTAGCCCTTGAGATAACCTTGCAATAGGTTGCAATGAACCTGATTTGCTTTGAAAATTACAGGAATAAGAAATTGCAGTGCTGTTTTTTCAAGTAACATAAGCATGAAAATTACTTATATGTGAAATATAGATTTTAGAAACATGACATTCAATTTGAGCATTCTAAAATATATGAAATAATCAAGTCCCTGTTTGAGCCCATATCCTTATTCTAGTCTCATAAAAATATACCAACAAAGTTTCTTTGCAATGACAAAGAAAGAATAGATCTACCTGAATGCTTGATAAAATTCTTGCTTGGAAACAATAACCCAGGGTTAGTGGGGGAAAGCTGGAAAGTGATTTTTTTCAACTGCTGCTTTTCCTTTCAGCCATCACTTGCACATTTCATTTAGAGGGGCAAGTACATTCACATTTTGTTTTTGTTTTCTCATTTGTACACTTTTTTAGTTAGTAAATTTTTTGGGGGGGTTGATTTTTTGGGGGATCAGAAACAATGATGGTAGAAACAAAGATAATCTTGTTTATATAGAACATTTCCAATATTTTATTTTCTTAATATGTTTCATGCAAAAAATCTTTATTACCACATAAATTTTTATTCTACATTTACCCTGATCCAAATCAGCAGCTTAGGCATAACAATCTAAAATAAATAAATAACATAAGATAAAAAATAAATTAAAAAAAAAGAGTGATCTGACTAGACTTTAATTTTCAAAATATAAATCTTATGTGTTATATTTGTGTGTAAATTTGAATAAAATATGCAATAGGAACACCTGGATGGCTCATTCCTTAAGCATCTGCCTTTGGCTCAGGTCATGAACCCAGGACCCTGGGATCAAGCTCTGCATGGGGCTCCCTGCTCTGTGGGAAGCCTGCTTCTTCCTCTGCCCCTCCCTTGCTTGTGTTCCCTCTCTCCTTGTCTGTCTCTGTTAAGTAAATAAATAAATAAACTTAAAAAAATGTTAATATGCAATAAAGCCATATTTAAATAATTTAAGAATGACTGTATGATAGAATAATAATTAAAAAGCAAGTCACAAAAGTTCATTTTAACCAATAAATCAATAAAACGCCAAACTAGAAGAACAAGGCAAAATAACCAATATACAGTTGACATGAATGTAAGAAGATGATGCTTACAGTTGATTTGATTGTTCTGTCCGATTTCAAAGTTCATAACAAAATTGCTTCCTTGATTAAATAAATAACTCAAAAATACCATTACTGTTCCTTTAACATTGTAAAAATGTAATACTCTCCAGCACTTATTAGCAAATATTTAAAAAAATATATAAATCTTTCATGTATGTGTGTGTTTATTAACATAGAAATAGTTTATTTAATAAGTGGATTATTTTCAAGAGTTTTTTGACTAGTTGGTAATTTGTCTATGAAATTAATCAAGACCAAAAATCATTACCATTAGCAAAATTTTATTTACTTTAAATAAATAGCTACAAGAAACATTTATTGTTATCATTATTACATTCTTTTCAATATAAACGATGTAAAATGTGTTATTATTTCACTGATGGTATACAAAAATAAATGAAGAAAGAAGAAATGATGTGAATAAAGATAAAATACTCAAGTGATTTTAAGAAAAATATTTTATTTATTTGATAGAGAGAGAGACACAGTGAGAGAGGGAACACAAGCAGGGGGAGCAGGAGAGGGAGAAGCAGGCTCCCCACTGAGCAGGGAGCCTGATGTGGGGCTCCATCCCAGGACCCCAGAATCATGACCTGGGCCAAAGGCAGATGCTTAACAACTGAGCCAACTAGATGCCCCGTGATTTTTAGTTTAAACTTCTAACATTTAAGAATATAATTTTCACTTTAGCAATGGAATAAATATTTCAGAAGTTATAAAACAGTAACACCCATCCCCACATACACACAAACAAACCTCAGGATTCTATCAATCTAATAACATGATTAACATCTTCATTTTTTTTTTTTTAGTACACTGCTTTTTTACATGTTAGAGTCATAATGCCATCACCATTTTATATCTATTTTTTTCATTTGATAATCATCAAAGTGGTTTATTCATTTACTATGTATAAATAAATTAAGTATCTCACTGGTTGAATCCATTTCCTTTAGAGTTTTCTGACTGAATTGTGATGATTACTTCAATATGACTATGCAATGCATTGCAGTTTCATAGAATCAATGTTATTTTTTCATCTCCTGAGACCAAACTTTCCCTTTGATGAATCACAATATTAAAAGTAATACAATGTCTTTTTTTTTTTTTTAAGTGGGCTCCATGCCCAGTGTGGAGCCCAACATGGGGCTTGAACTCATGACCCTGACATCAAGACCTGAGCTGAAATCAAGAGTTGGATGCTTAGCCAGCTGAGCCACACAGACGCCCTGATACAATGTCTTTAAAACACAATTCAGAGTCCATTCTACCATAGCCTTCACAGGCTCAGCTTAGATCCTGAGATGCTTTGGCTCTGCCCAGAGTCAATTCTTCTTTCTGTTCTATATATACAGACAGAAACACTGATGTGACACTCTGCCAACAGGATATGGATATGAACTTTTTTCATATTTTTTTTGCCAGCCACTAATACATATCTTATATATCATTTCTCATTCTTCTGATTTTGAGGATGTTTAGAACTGTCTCTATCCCAAAATTAAAACAATGACAAGAGCAACAATAGAACTGTACACTATTCTCTCCCAAAAGAATTTATATATAAATGACTGTCTGGATTGGATTAGAATTTGTTTTGTGCTCCCTGAACTAGTGAGTTTGTATTTAGGTTACTGATATATTTTCTAAACTATGACCTCTGGGCTTATCTGGAAAGTCTTAGCAAGGCTGACAGATGATGGTATTTTTGGCATACTCGATTAGCATTCACTCTCACATATAAGAGATTGGCTTTTTCACCATACAAAGAAAAATTAGTATAGAGACATGTGAGAACACTTCTTGGGTATTCCAAGTGAGTTGGGTAAAATGAGAAATAGCCAGACTGTTGAATTGGCAGCAAGTCTGGCTGTTTCTGCCCAATGGTTTCTGCTTCCTTAAATAATTAAAAACAATCAGACCTTTAAAAATTCAATTTCTACTGAAAAATAGTACCTCATTAGTTTTCACTTATGATTCACTTATAATCTACACACATTATTTTCTACAGGCATTCTTACATAATCAAATCAATAAAATACAAAAAGAAATTGTAGAGTTAAATGTCAAGTGATTTTTGCATGATATTCTAATGACATGTATTTTACCAAGAGTTAACACAAAATCCAGCTTGATCATTTTGGAGAGGAAATTATATCTTAATTAAGGTTTGATTGAGGTGAAAAGAACAGAAGCCTGTAAATAGTGAAATAAATAAAATTGTGGAATTTGGTAAAAGGAAGTAGGAGTATCAAGGAAAGCAGCCAAACTCGGGAAGCTACTCTATCAGTCTGTGAGTGGCCCTTTGGTCTTTCACTTCTGCTTCTCTCTTCATAATTCTTTAATTCACTTCTCTTTGCAGATTATGTTTTTTCTGTATATAAGACCAATTTTCCCATAACCCTGAATAAAATGCACATAAGTTCAAGAGAGTAAATGTGCAAAGTACACAAAAAGGGAAAAGGGAAAAACAAAAAAAAAACCCCGAAACAACAAACAAACAACAACAACAAACAAAGAACTACTATCCAGGCAGTGTTTACCACAGGTTTCCCAAAATGCCATCTGAACTGTGATATCTTGCTAATACCCTAGAGCTTGCTAAGCACTTTAATGAATAAAGTGCAGTCTTGTCTTTCTAGTTCTGTAGTAGATGCTCAAGTTTTAACTAGTGTTCAAGATCTCTTGTAAAATCAAGACATTATTTATTATGAATAATTAAAATAAGAGTAGGTCCAATTTGGTGGTATAGGAAGACCCTGAACTTATCTCCCCAACAGACATACCAAATCTATACCAACATATAAAGCAATTCCTCTTAAAGAAGAACTGAGGACTGACTGAACGGCTTTTGTACAACTAATGATGGAGGGACCACATAAAGAACAGCAGGTGAGCCAGAAACAAAGTAATAATAAGAACTGCATTTCTGGTGTGATGGCCTTAAGTATTAAAGGATATTACTGAGGGGATCCCTCATTGGTCTATGTCCACTCCAGCTCTAGACATTCTATGAAGGCAGCCTCAGTGCAGCATTCCATGGGACACCCCTGCCTATGCCTGTTCTGCTCTAGTCATCTACCCAGGGCAGTCCCAGCACTGCATGCCTTGGGAATCTCCCGATTCTATGTCCAATCCAGCTCCACCTGGTCTGCCAAAGTATTCAGGCACACACAGTATGCATGGGAGACACTCCTACATAAGACCACTTCTTCAAATCTAGAAGAGGTAATTGTTCTACCTAATTCATATAAACAAAAAAGAATGTCAAACAAAATAGGTAGACAAAGGAATATGTTTAAGATGGGGGGGAACAAGATAAAACACCAGAAAAAAAAAATGAAAACACTAATGAAACAGAGGTAATTTACCTGATAAAGAGTTTAAAGTAATTGTCATAAAGATGCTAAACAAACTCAGGAGAAGAATGGAGGAATAACATGAGAACTTCCACAAAGAGTCAAAAATATAAGAAAGAGCTGGGTGACGGGTATTAAGGAGGATACATGTTGTAATGAGCACTGGGTGTTATAAACAAAATAATGAATCATTGAACACTACACCGAAAACTAATGATGTACTACACAAAAAAAAAAAAACCAAACACACAAATAAATAAATAAACCAGTCAGAGATTACTACAAAAACAGAAATTGAAAAAATACACTAGAGAGAAATCAATAGATTAGATGATGCAAAAGAATGGATTAGTGATATGGAAGACAGAATAGTGGAAATCGCCCAATTAGAACAGCAAAAAGAAAAACAAGAATAAGAAGAAAGAAGATGAAGGAGAAGAAAGAGGAAATGTGTAAGGGATCTCTTGGATAATATCAAACATATTAAAATTTGCATTATAGGGACGCCTGGGTGGCTCAGTGGGTTAAGCCTCTGCCTTCGGCTCAGGTCATGGTCTTAGGGTCCTGGAATCGAGCCCCACATCAGGCTCTCTGCTTAGCAGGGAGTCTGCTTCCCTTCCTCTCTCTCTCTGCCTGCCTCTCTGCCTACTTGTGATCTCTGTCAGTCAAATAAATAAATAAATAAAATCTTTTTTAAAAAATTGCATTATAGAGACTCAGAAGGATTAGAGAGACAAAAAGAGCCAGAAACTATTATTAGAAGGAATAATAGTTGAAAAATTCCCTAGAGTCAGGAGGAAAACAACATCTGGGCCAAGGAAGCATAAAGTCCCAAATAAGATGAACCCAAAGAGATCCACACCAATGCATATCATAATTAAACTGGCCAAAGATAAAGATAAACATACACTGTTAAAGGCAGCAAGAGAAAAGCAAATAGTCACATGCAAAGAAAACCGCAGAACACTATCAACACTATCAACACTATCGGTTGAGTTTTCAGCAGAAACTTTGCAGGCTGAAAGAAGTGATAGGATATATTTAAAGTACTGAAAGGGAAAATTTTACAGACAAAAATACTCCACCAGGAAAATTATCACTTAGAATGGAGGTACTAATTCTGAGTTTCTAATAAAAGCAAAACCTAAAAATGTTCATCACCATTAAACTGGCTTTACAAGAAATGTTAAAGGGTATTCATTAAGTGGAAAAGAAGAGGTCATAATTGTAAATAAAATACATGAAAGAAAAAAAAAACCTCATTGATAAAGGCAAATATATAGTAAAAGCAGTGGATCAACTACTTTAGAAGTTAATATGAAGATTAAAAAAATAAAGATAGTAAAATCAACTGTGACTGCAATAAATAGCGAAGTGATACACAAAATAAAAAGACATAAAACAGGACATCAAAAACATCAAATATAGAGGCAGAGTAAAAATGTTGTAGAATGCATTTGAACTTAAGCAACCATTGGCTTAAAAGATACTATACTATAATATATATAGGTCAATATATATGAACCTCATGGTAGCTTCAAACTAAAAACCTACAATGGATACACAAAAAATAGAGAAAGTAATACCAATATAACACTAAGAAAACCACCAAACTACAAGCGGAAGTGAGCAAGAGAATAAGAAAGAAACAAAACTACAAAAAACAACCAGAAAACAACTAACAAAATGGCAGTAACTACAAACCTGTCAATAATTACTTTTAATGTAAATGATTAAATGCTTCAATCAAAAGACATAGAATGGTCAAATAAACTAAAAACAAAGCAACACAAGACCCATCCATATATTGCCTATAAGAAACTCATTTCAGATCTAAAGACATACACAGACCAAAAGTAAAGGAACAATGATATCCCATATAAATAGGATAGGGGAGCTGGAGTAGCAATACTTTTATCAGAAGAAAAAAAAAAAAAAACGCCTTTAAACCAAGGCTATAATAAAAGACAAAGAAGGACATTGCATAATGATTAAAGGATCAGTCCAAGAAGAAGATATAATATTTTTAACATTTATGCACCCAACAAAGCCCCTAAATATATGAAATGAATATTAACACATATAAAGGGAGAAAATGACAGTAATATAATAATAAGGGATTTTAGTACCCCATTTACATCAATGGATCAATCATCCAGACAGAAAATCAATAGGGAAACACTGGCCTTAAATGATCATTAGGTTAGACAGACTTAATAGATTGTACAGAATCTTTGATGCAAAAACTTCTATTTTTTTTTTCAAGTGTAATGGAAACCTCCCTAGAATTAAACATATGTTGGGCCACAACACAACACTCAATTTAAAAAGACTGAAATTATATCAAGCACCTTTTCCAACCACAATGATATGAAACTAGTAACCAAGTACAAGAAGAAAACACAAACCCATGAAGACAAACATGAGACTGAACTACCAATGAAGAAATCAGAGGAAGTTAAAAGAAAATAACTTGAGACAAATGAAAATGTAAATACAACTTCCCAAAGCTATGCAAATATAGCAAAAGCACTTCAAAGAGGGAAATTTGTGGATTGCCTACCTCAAGAAACAAAAAACATTTTTTTAAATGAAAATAAAAATAAGGAAAAGTCCCAAACAAAGTCTTTTTATCTAAAAGAATTAAAAAAAGAACAAAGGTCAAAGTTAGTGGAAGAAAATAATATAGATCAAAGTCAAAATAAACAAAAAATAAAAACTTAAAAAAAAAAGATCAAAGAAACTAAGAACTGGTTCTTTAGAAAGATAATTAAAAAAATAATAATAACTTATAGCCAGACTCATTAAGAAAAAAAAGGAAGAGGATCCAAATAAATAAAATGAGAAATGAAAAAGAAGTTACAACTGACACAACAGAAATACAAAGTATCATAAGAGTTTACTACAAACTGTCACATACCAACAGATTGGAACACCTAGAAAAATGTATAAATTCTTAGAAATGCTCAATTTCCAATACAGAATCATAAATAAATAGAAAATCTAAACAAACTGATTGCAAGTAATGAAACTAAGTCAATATTTTTAAAACACACACACACACACACACACACACACACAAGCCACAAAAGTCTAGGGCAGAATGTCTTTACAGGTGAAGTCTACCAAACATTTAGTACCTAATTTCTCAAACTGTTTTTACAGCATGAAGAGGAAGGAACACTTCTAAACTCCTTGCAAAGTCAGCCTAACCTGGATAGCAAAACCAGACAGATTACCACACACACACACACACACGCACATGTGCACAAAATCACAGGACAATATCCCTGATAAACAAAGGTGCAATAATCCTCAACAAAATGTTAGCAAACTGAACTAAAAAATACATTAAAAGGAGCATGCAACACAATTAAGTGGGATTCATTTCAGCCATGCAAGGATGGTTCAATGTCTGCAAATCAATTAATGTGATATTTACATTAAAGCAACAAAGGATCAAAATTATCTGATCAGCTGAAAAGACAAAAAGCACTTAGCAAAATTCAACATCCATTTATGATAAAAAAAAAAAAAACTCTTTACAAAGTGGGTATAGAAGGAATATACCTTAACAGAAAAAAACCTTATTGACAAAACCAGAGCTAACATCATAGTCAGTTTTGAAAATCTGAAAGCTTTTCTTCAAAGATCAGGAATAAGACAAGGATGTCCCCTCTCACTACGTTTATTTAACACAGTATCTGAAGTCCTAGCCACAGAAATTAAAGCAAAAAAAAAAAAAAAAAAACCAAGACATACAAATTGGGAAGGAAGAAGTAAAACTATAACTATTAACTATTCAGAGGTGACCTAATATTGTATATAAGAATCACTAAAGACTCCAGGAAGAAATTAATAAAACTAATTGATGAAGTCAGCAGAGTAGTAGGATACAAAATTAACACACAGAAATTGGTGGAGTTTCTCTACACTAATAATGAACTTTCAGAAAGGAAAATTAAGAAAATACTCCCATTTAAAACTATATCAAAGAGAATAAAATACCTAAAATAAATTTAACCAACCAAAGTCCTGTACAATGAAAAAATAAGACACTGATGAAAAGAACTGAAGAGAACACACACATAAAAATTGAAAGATGCACTGTGCTCATGGACTGGAAGAATTAATAACAGAATTAATAAATTGTTCATACTACCCAATCCAATCTACATATTCAATGCAATTCCTGTCAAAATACCAATGTAATTTTTCATAGATTTAGAACAAAGCTTCATAAAATTTGCATTGTACCACAAAAGCCCCCAGATAGCCAAAACAATCAAGAAAGAGTGAAGCTAGAAATATCACACTCCCTATTCAAACTAAAGTACAAAGATGTAGTAATCAAAACTGTATAATGCTGGCATGAAAAAAGACACACAGAACAACAGAATAGAATAAAGAGCCCAGAAAAAAACTCACACATACGTGGTCAATTAATTTATGACAAAGGAGGAAAGAATATAAAATGAGGAAAACACAGTCTCTTCAATTAATAGTGTTGGGAAAACTAAATGATACATGCAAAAGAATGAAATGGGATGACTGTCTTATACCATATATTAAGATAAATTCAAATGGATTAAAGCCTTAAATGCAAGACCTGAAAACTAGAAGAAAATTTCTAGAATAAACATAGGCAGTAAACTCCCTCATATCAGTCTTAACAATTATTTTTTTAAACAATTCTTTACAGGCAAGGACAACAAAAGCTAAAATAAACAAATGGGATTATATCAAACCAGAAAGCTTTTGCGCAGTGGAGAAAATCATCAACAAAACAAAAATGCAACCTACTGAATAGGGAAAGATATTTTCACATTGTTCATCTAAGGGGTTAATAAAGAACTTATACTCCTTAATATTGTTTTAAAATTTTTAAAAACAGTTAGAAGGCTTGAATAGACATTCAATGGCCAACAGTCACAGGAAAGTATGCTCAACATCATCTATTATCAACAAAATGCAAATCAAAACCATGAGATATCACCTGACACCAGTCAGTCTGGCCATTATCAAAAAGACAAAAAATAACCATTGTTGGCAAAGATGTGGAGAAAAAGGAATCCTAGTACACTGTTGGTAGAAATGTAAATTGGTGCAACACTATAAAAATCAGAATGGAGTTTCCTCAAAAAATTAAAAATAGGATTATCATATGATCTATCAGTTTCATTTCTAGGTATTTATCCAAAGAAAACAAAAGCATCAATTTAAATAGATATATACTCCCCTATGTTCACGGCAGAATTATCTACAATAGCCAGGATATGGATACAACCTAAGTGTCCCCTGACGAATGGATAAAGAACATGTGATATATATAAAAATAGAATATTACACAATGGAATATTACCCATAACACAGAATAAAATCTCTCCATTTGTGACACCATAGATGGACCTAGAGTGTAACAAGGTAAGTGAAATTAATCAGATAATGACAGGCAAATACTGTACGATTTTACATATACATTGATTTAAAAGAAACAAATGAACAAAATAAAACAGAAACAGTCTCATAGATACAGGAAACAAACTGTTGGTTACTAGAGAGGGAGTGGTTGAGATGTTAGGTGAAATAGGTGAAGAAAGTTAAGAGGTACAAACTTCCAGGTACAAAATAAATAAGTCACGGGAATGTAAAGCACAGCATAGGGAATATAGCCAATAATATTGTAATAACTTTGTATAGTGACAGATAATAACTAGACTTATGGGGATCATTTCAAAACGCATGAAAATATAAAATAAATATGATGCACACCTGAAACTAATAAAATAGTATATGTCAATTATACTTAAAAATAAATTAAAATAATCTAAAATAAAGTGAGATATCTAATTTTAAAACAATTAATGGGCTTTACGAAATTTAAGGTAATTAATTATCAAGTGCCAGCCAGAGCCATTAGGGATGTTACTTTAGATTTCACTGAATCTTATAAAATGACTGACATGTATATTTCAATGTAAGTTGGACCACAAAACATGTACAAATTTCAATCTTTCAAATACTTAGTATTTAATGATTCTTAGTATTAGTTTTTCTAACCCATGAATCTGGACTGTTCTATTTATTTAGGTCTTTAATTTCTTTCAATAATGTGTAAATTTCAGTGTATAAGTCTTTCATATCTTTCATTAAATATATATTCACTAAAATACCTTATTTTTAAGATTGTATTCACTAAATTATTTTCTTAATTTCATTTTTAGTATATTGGAAGTTATTCATTTATTTATTATTTTTAAAATATTTGTATATTTGTGTACTTTTTTTCCTAATTGATCTGACTTGAAACTCCAGTGGCATTGGGGGTGGGTCCAAGAGTAGAAAATTTCAAGCACACTTCCTGCTGAACCCAGAGCCCAGTATGGGGCTCAATCTCACAACCCTGAGATCATGACCTGAGCCCAAACACCAGTCAGACACTTAACCAACTGAGCCACCTAGATGCCCCTTTGCATCCATATTTATAAGGAATATCTGTCTGCATCATTCTCTTAATACATCTTTATCTGGTTTTAGAAGCAGAATAATACTGGCCTAACAGAATGAGTTAAAAGTGTTCTCTCCTTTTTTTAATTTTTGAAACAGTTTGTGATGAATTATTATTAACTTTTCTTTAAACATTTAGTAGAATTTAACATAAAGCCAATGGCCTTGGCCTTTTCTTTGAAACATTTACAAAGTAGTAATTCCATATGGTTGGTATTACAGGTCTTTCCAGATGTTCTATTTCTTCTTTAGTTTTGGTTAATTTGTGTCTTCCTAGGAATTTATCCATTTCAAGGTATATAATTTCTTTGCATATAGGTGTTCATGGTATTCCCTTATAATCTTTTTATACCTGTAATATTGGTAGTGATGTCCTTCTCTCTTGGTCTTGATAATTTGAGCATCTTTTTTATTAAGTTAAATTTGTTGATTCAGTTTCAAACAACCAACTTTTAGTTTCATTCATTTGGTCTATTGATTTTCTACTCTTTTGTTTCAATAATTTCCGCTCTAGTCTGTTTAATTTCCTTCTTTTTGCCAGCTTTAGGGTTAGTTTTCTCTTTTCCAGTGTCTTAAGGCAGAAGTTTAGGTTATTTATTCAATATCTTTCTTAACTTTTCAGTAAAGATATGTACACCTGTAACTTCCCTCCGAGTGCTGCTTTAGCTATATCCCATAACTTTCACCATTTGTGTTTTTGTTTGCATTTAACTCAAAGTATTCTCTGATATCCTCTGTGATATCTTCCTTACTCAATTTATTAGTTAGGAATGTATTTGAATTCTACAGAGTTGCATAATTTTCATATTCCCTTCTATTATTGGTTTCTAATTTAATTAAATTAGAAATTCTTTAAGCATTTCTTCCTTTATGTTATGTTTTTGAGCATATCTATAATAGCTGTCTTGAATTCTAGGTCCTTACGTGCACCATCTAGACTCTTTCAAAGGCAGTTTTCATTGTTTGTGTGTGTGTGTGTGACATTTTCCTGTTTCTTTGCATAACTCGTAATTTTTTTTTTTGGCTGAAAAGTGGGCATTTTAGATTTTATAATAATTCTGCATACTAATCCCAACTGGTGGTTATTTTTGTTGTTTGCTTGTGAATTTGTCTGTTTAGTGACTTGACTAAATTAATTCTTGATTAAATTAAGTCTGTCCCTGTAGTGTGTAAGCTTTGATGTTCTTGTTCAGCACCCCCCCTCCTTTTTTTGGTTTTGTTTTGTTTTTTGTTTCTTTCAGTCTAGCTCTGTAGGGGTCACTCCTAGGTCAGGACAATCGACTTAGTGGTCAAATGTTGTGCTTTATTCCCCCTTGGCAGTAAGATTTCTACACTTTATCATTGGAAATGTGTATTGGCTTAGAGCTGCTTCCATAGGTCACATAGTGTTTCCCCCCACATTCACCCAGAGACTAGCAGCTTTGGAGTTCCTTCTCTGATCACTCCTGAGAGGTTGCAGCTTAGGGCATGCACAGAGTCTTAGAGACTGCCTAGGATGACTATTTTTAAGGATGATTTCCATGGAGTTGTCCCTGGTCACAGCAGTTTTTTGTTCAGTTAGTATTTGGCCAGAGGTTGTGTTTAAGCCCCTTGTGGCAGTGAAGCATCTACCCTGTATTAATGGATTTGTGTGTGGCTTTGAGAAAGCTCTGAAGGCCTGCTTTGATTGCTCCTGAGTGTAATTCATGAGTGTAGCCTAATGCATATGCACAACCTTCCCAACCTCCAAGGTTGGCTGTTTTCTTAGGAGGGCTTTTTATGCCCTTTACCTGCCTCTATTAAACTTCACCTGGAGCTATAAACTTCTCTTAATTCCTATCAAGTCTTCTTTTTTTTTCCCCCTGATGATGAGGATGTTTAAGATTTATTTTCTGAATAAGTTATAAATATGCAATATAATTTTACTAACTATAGTCACTATACTCTATATTATATCCCGATGACTTAATTTATGACCCCTTTTAGCCATGTCAATCATCCCCCAATCCTTCCCACTACCGCTGGCAACCACTAATCTGTTTCTTATATCTATGACATTGTTTTTGTTCTTTAAATTCCACATGTAAGTGGGATCATATGACATCTGTCCTGCGCTGGCTTATTTCACTCAGCACAATGCCCTCTAGGTCCATCCATGTTGTTGTAAACTCTAGGATTTTATTTTTCTTTTTATTTAAGATTTTTATTTATTTATTTGACAGACAAAGATCACAGTTAGGCTGAGAGGCAGGCAGAGAGAGAGAGAGCAGGAAGCAGGCTCCTGCTGAGTAGAAACCCCGAAGCAAGGCTCGATCCCAGGACCCTGAGATCATGACCTGAGCCGAAGGAGAGACTTTAACCCACTGAGCCACCCAGGTGCCCCGATTTTTTTAAATGGCTGAATATACACAAACACATACACCCCACATCTTTGATCATTCATCCATTGATGGACACTTAGGTTGTTTCCATGTCTTGGCTACCATAATCCTTGTCCTTGACACATCCCTTAGACACGGAGTTCTCACTCTATTCCAGAAAATGTCAGCCCCCTTCAATGGAACACCAAACCTCCTCATCTTATGACCTTCTTTCCCCTTGTCCAGATTGCCACCACCACCCAAATCTCTGAACTGGGTAGGGGTGGGGGCTTTGCTTTTCACTTCACCTTTGCTCTATGTGGTTGGCATACCACGGTCTGAGCCTAATGCACGTGGTTTGGTACTCCTACCCTATGAATAAGCTGGAGAAAGGAGATAAGGCCATCAAGATACTTGGCCTGATGTACCTGGAGAAGAGCTTCCATTTTATGAGTGGGGCCTAGGTAGAGGAAAAAAGAGCTAGTCTTCCTGGCTATATCTGCCTATAATGAAGCTTCTGAAACATGCGCTGAGTAGGATGACACAGTGGTAACCTGCACTTCCTGGGTAAAACTGTGGCCCTAGACTGGAAGATGGAAAGGAGCCTCCATCTTCTTGACTGCACGTGTCTGGAGTAAGACTCCTATAACCTGAATCTAAAGAGATTGAAAGGATGATGGTGAGAAAGTGGGTCATGGCTCAAATGCTGCAGCCTCTGGCTACTCTTTCAGAGACTTAGATTCTCTTGAATGAGTATTTCTTCATTTGCTTAAGACTGTTAGGACAATTCCCAGAGACTTTCAATGACTGGATTTTAAAAAATAATTTCTATCCATTAAATTTCTATTTTCCTAAGGAGAGGGTCTGTCTAGTTCTTTTAGAAGTCCTTTCTTCCCTAAGTGCATTTTTTTTTAAGTCTACTGCACTCGCATTATTTTACTTGAGTTGTGCAACTACCTTGACAATTAGTAGTAAATATATTTACTGTATTGGATCAGTTTCTAATTAGATTTTGCAGATAAATACTTAAGCTTTTTAAGAAACACTTTGGGTTTATAAATAGAAAAAAAAAGCAAACCACTTCCACTGGCAGCATTTCATATTGAATAATTTACATTAGCAACTAAAGCTACACACATAGTTCTTATCAGAACATGGCATCTGTCTCTTCAGACAATGAAAAGCACCTTTTGGATGAGGATAATATATTGTGCTGCATCACTGGGTTTCTCATCTTGGCACTTCTGTAAATCTAATTATGAGATATATGCAGCAGTTGCTAACTCCCATTAATGGAAATGGATGCATCAATGACCCCCATTTTACTGAGTCTAAATAAACTAATACTCTATCTCTAAAGCACACCCAAGCTATTTAAACCTTTCTCCCCTGGCTAAGCATAAGAACAGTAAATTATCATAAATCAAAGTTCACTGATGTATATATGACAATAGAAGCGTATTATTAATGTATGAATATTCTCATTCTTTCTCTCCCCCCACACCTCTTTCTGCTAAAGAAGCCTTGTAAAAGCATTTCTCTCAGGGAGTTTTACATTCCAGAATCAAGAGAAATTATTGGACTGGTGGGCAAAGGACCAGTGGCTAGGGGAAGGGAAAGACTTTTCAGGGGAACTTTGAAAAGTAGTGAGGGACTGACTAGCTGCTTGAATTGGAGAGTGTAATGAAGAGAAAAGAGAGCTGGAATTTAAAATGTTTCTATGGCTTAAAAATCTGTCATGGTATATAGGAACTATATGTAAAGAACTTTAACGGTTTTGAAATTGCTGTTTGGTCAACAGAATATTTCTATTTGACTGTAATTTTATCCTTACTTTGATTCATTTTAGTCATTGTTTTTAACATATTTCCAAATATAATGATTTAATGCAAATTGTTATTAATAATATGCATTTAATTTAAATATATATATATATTTTTTCCCCCTAGGGAAACACCTTACAGCTACAATATTTTCAGACTATATTGGTGGTAAGAATTGTCAAGAGAAGCAAAATCAGTATTGTCTTGTTAGCATCTTAATTCAATCTTTGTTGCTTTTACAGTCACAATATATTCAAAAAGAAGGAGGGAGAGGGAATGTATCCCATGCCAGGCACACACAAAATCCTAAAAAAAGTTTATATTAAAGTGCAAGTTTATATTAAAATGCAAGTAATTATTAATATATTATAGAGTATTCTCTGACTTTTATACATCATACATAAAACTCTCACAATAGGGATTCTGGATGATGGGTTGCATTGATTGTATAACACTTGAAAGCATCTAAATTAAGCTATTTCCCACAACATGTAGATATTTCTAAATTGACATTTATATGTAGATTTTTCATCTTGAGCTGGACAACTTCTTTCTCTGTATACGGTGAGTATTATGGAGAGTTTAGCTAGATCAAGATAGTTGATGTTCTAGGTCAGTCCTAGAGTCCCTTCATCTGTTTCCACAGTATCTTTTTCTATCTGTTTTTACTACAGTTTACGTGTGTGTGTGTGTGTGTGTGTGTGTATTGTGTGCGTATGCATACGAGTTTGGAACACAGCAACCACCCAGTATGTTAAAGGAAAAAAGTGAGTGAGTGAATGAATGAATAAATGAATGCCTGAATAATCCTAAGGAGATTGTGTCCAATTTACCCGCAGACCCAGAGTTACTACATATTCATTTATTCATTTTTAACAAATGCCTGCCGTTTGTTAGAATGACTTTCATGCCTTCTATTTCCTTCAGCCTTTCTGTGGGAGTATTCCTAGAGGACAGCTATCGGTTAAGGAGATTAGCTGGAAGGTGAGTGGGTGATTTCTTACGTAGGGGACAGGTTCAATATTTAGTACAGAATAATAATTTGGGGTTCAACCAGGGACACTGAAACTTCCAAGAAAAGAGGCAGGATCTATTCTGGGCTGAGAATCAGAAGCAGCAGCCAGATCCTCAGGAGAGGTCCGGACGGCATACAAAGGAAAACCTTGGAGTTAAATGGAGCTAAGAAAAAAGGAAGAGGCATTTAGACTAACAGGAGCTAGATCTAGTATTAGAATACAATTGCTTTGGGGAGCTAAGAATTTAGTTACACAGACAAGCAAAGGGCCCAGTCAAGAACTTTTGTACATGTATTTCATATCTTAGATAAACCATATTTTTGGATGAAAGATATGATTTAAAAAGGCTTCCTTAAATTTGTGCTAATAGCATTCAATATTTGATGTTGAACTGTATGAACAAAACATTATTTTTATAATATTTGGAAGCATGGAATTTAGAATTGTGACCATTTAATATGATCTTTATAAAATTCTACAAACCTGAAAAAGCCAAACCAAATAACAAAATAATCTAATTTTTAAATGTTGTGATTTCTAATTGTTTTCATTAAGAAAGTAGATTTTTTCTTACAACTTCAGTATTTTGGGCTGTGAAATAACTTATTAAGTGTTACACACAGACATATTAAATTTTTTAAAAGTGCCCGTGCTTTCATACAAACTTCCTATATTATTATTTTTTTCCTTTATCAGTTTTTTTCCCAGGGTTTAACAAAGCAATAAAAAGGAAGCTTTAAACCCACTTGTTTCTGAAGTGAAATTATTTCTCTTAAAACTCTGGCAGATATCCCTTATGATTCCATAGAAGCAATAAATATAATCAAAGCAAATTAATCACTTATAAAAATAATCAATTTAAAATAAAATTATATAAGAATTATATCTAATGATGCATAACACCACAACTATTGCTTTTTATAATTTCACATTTTTTCTCTAATTATTCAATAACTGCATGACTCACTCTTAAATCAATGTCCAAGTTCAATAGGTCAATAGAAATGTGTACAATTTGTTGCTCACACTCAGATCACAATATAGGTAGAGTTAATCAGTACAAGGAGTTGCCAGTTAATTAACCTCTTTTTCTATGTTCAGTCTTCTGGAAAACAAAACAGAACAAAACAAAACACAGGAAATGTATGATTCAAAGGGAGAAAAAAGAAAAAAAAAAAAACCTTGATGTGTAGTACGAAATATCAAAAATATATCTACATAGTAAAGAAAGACTTAAAAAAATAAATAAAAATAAAAGAAGAAGTCTGAGTAAATAAAGAAGTTTAATGACAAACCTTAAACTCTTGGTTCAACTCAGTATGTGTCCAGAGATATCTAAAAATCATTCTCTAGGAGTTTTTGTTTTTATTAAACAAATGAGTTGAGTAAGGCAGCAGTTTTTTGACAACCTAAATGAAACTAACTGGGAGAAAAACATCAGGGTATGATCTTAGATCACTGATTGATCTCTTGGATCTATAAACTGTCCAGTGATTTAGTATGAACTTCTGTATCTCCTTACTCAAGTTCTAGAAAGACCATCTGTAAAATCTTTCAACCTAATTCATGATAATAAAGCTAATTTTTCTAAGCTCAGTTTCGCCTATATCAGAGGGCAGCACTGTATTTCTTGTTATGTGACAGGATTAAGAAGGTTAATAAGAAATACCTGTAGTCATTCAGGATGGGATTCCACACACCCAGCCTCACAGGCTTGGAGGACAGCCATTATGAAAACAAGCAGGAGAGATAATGACACTAAAAAGAAATGAAGGGACGCCTGGGTGGCTCAGTGGGTTAAAGCGTCTGCCTTCAGCTCAGGTCATGATCCCGGGGTCCTGGGATCGAGCCTCACATCGGGCTCTCTGCTCGGTGGGGAAGACTGCTTCCCCCCTCTCTCTGCCTACGTCTCTGCCTACTTGTGATCTCTGTCTGTCAAATAAATAAATAAAATCTTTAAAAAAAAAAAAAAGAAAGAAAGAAAGAAAGAAAATAATATAAAAAGAAATGAAGGTACCACCCTGACTTCTCCACAAGGAACTCATGCTAGTTACACACTTCTCTAGCCAACATGTTAACAGGGACAAGAACAATTTCAATCATCCTTTGTCTGCAGAGCATGTTGAAAATCAGAGGTCCTATCATATTTAATATTTGTCCCCCAAATCCCTCCCTATGGGGATCTTTGATACCATTTTACAATAAGACAAAGCTAGATTAGTGGCTTGAATACCACACAGTGACAAGGCAAGTTCTCCACCCAGTCAGTCCCTCCTGCTCCACTAGCCTTACAGAAATGACTTATTCTTATTTAGAAGACTGGCTATTTAGAAGACTATCATTGTGAAGTACCTCGTGTCACCTCACCTCTCTAGAGGCTCCCAATCTGGCAGCATCCAAGTCCACTGTCTCCCAACAGGCCACCACACTGGAAAATGGCCAGACCCCTGAACCATCCTGCAGCCCCTTCCAGTGAGAGATGGTGGGCCAGCTGTGTGTGGCAGTAGCCCTCCTGAGGGGCAGGAATCCTGTTATCCTGTGCAAGAGCTTTACTGCCTGCTCTATTTATATTCTTTATACAGGTGTACTAAACCTCCATCTGGATTAACTAGAGCATCACATTTTCCCATTTCCTATCATCACAAATCTATAACAACAAAGAGAGAACCATTTAAAGACTGCATTTTGTCTATAGGTCACTTGATTTTGTGAAAACTTAGGTTTAATTTTAACAGATTGCAGCGGTGCTTCTCTAAGTGTGCTGTGTCAGAAAACATTTTTGGTTGTCAAAACTAAGGAAGATGGGATCCCACAGGGATACCATTAAGTGCTACATAATGTTTGACAGCCCCCCCATAAGAAAAATGTATCTGGTCAACAATGTTATCAGTCTGAGGCTGAGAAATTCTGAATTAAGGAAACACCTGTCTGTCATTATTGGCTTTCTACCTGCTCGCTACAGAATCTCAGGTAACTTCAAAGTACATTCACGTCTCATATACCAGGGGATCAACTAATCTGGGTCTTAACTTCACTAAAAATATTTCTCTGCTTTATACTTTAAAGGAACAAGACAAATAAGTTCAAAAAAGGCTCACTTCAGCAACTTTGATTTAAAAAGTAGTCCAGTGCCTACTCATTCCTAGCCTTTACACAGTATATGTCTGTAATCTTCTATAATGGGAACTGATGCATAGAATAATTAACCTGAGACACTTCAAGAGAATCAGTTAACAAGGGGAGAGTCACTTTTAGCAGTGCAGTCTAATTATGAAAACAGGGACATTGAACATTACAGCCTAGAAAGATTTTCAATAATGCAAGTTGAAACAAAAGTGACTTTTCTTAGTTAACTGTGTTAACCAGAGAAATCAATTTGTCAGAGCATCCAATTCCTGTTAAGCAAGGTTTTCAATTAGTTTCTATGACATTTAATCCATAAATTTTATCTAAGCATAAGTAAAAAGGAGAGTGTCAAAAAGAGTCCCTAACATCATCCAGGAGCAATTATCTATCCTACCTTTGCAGGTACATGGGAGTCTGTCCAAATTTTGAAAATCTTTGGAGAAAGACATTGCAAAATCCTCTATTAGGTTACTTCTTCTAATATGAACTTCCACTGAAAGCACCGAAATGCTTTTTCTTTCCTATTTGCAAACTGTATGCTTTATAAAAGTGAGAATGAAAAACTGACAGCAATGCTATACGATATGATGCTTTAAATAAAACCATATGTGGAAAAGTATATATTCCATAAATATGCCGCATAGCTATCAAAATATACTTACAAGAGACTAAGGTTAAGGTTTTCATATATCTTATTTTTTCAAAAGATTTATTTTTATAGCACAGTAGATAAAAATAAAAAACAAAACTTCATGGTCAGAGCAATGGAAAAATAGCCTACTGTGTTCTGAAAGTTCTGTATGTTTAATCTTCATTCATTAAAAAGTTTTAATCTTCATTTGTTATAGGATCTTTTAGGCCTTTTAAGTAGCTATGAATTTTGAAAGCTACTCAATTTAGCAAACAAGTTTGCTAAATTTTCCTTAGAGCAATATGCAAACTACACAACCTTTGTTAATGAAGATTTGTGGCTATAAATGACATATCTCAGATAACATTTACATGGTAACTGAAAAGAACTATGTGAATAATCTTTTCCTTAATTTTAACAGCCATTATATGTTTTTGGTTAAATCAAGTAATATATTATTTGGTAAGATGTTCTTTTTATGCCCCCCTCCCCGATGGAAAGATAAACACAAATGCACAAAAACTGATCTATAAAGTACATTTTTGTTTGATTGTCAAATGAAGCCTATCATTGCATAGAACATTTGTGACATTTTCCAGCATATAATTTCAATTACAATGGTATGACTATTGAAATTGGCATTTGGGAAGCTGCATGCAGATGTGAATAATTTTTGGAGTACATAATTTATTTAAATATTTTACCATCAGAGAAAAATTCCCATGGAATTTATGTTTGACGAAGCTTAAATAACTCCCTCAAATATTACATCTTCTTGTATCCAATACCATTGGCATTTAATTTCCTTTTTTTCCCAGTTTCTCCCTAACTCTTTCCCTCCCTAGCTAGAGAAGTCAGATACAGTAAGTATCCTTCTGATCAAGAAACATGAAGAAGATAAGACAATTGTAACAGAGGAAAGGGATTAACTTAGGTCAGTAGACCTTCATTGATTCTGAAATATCGCATATATCGTATCATTCCTAGTAAAAAAAAAAAATGTATTTTCTTCCAAGTTAAATAAAAATAATAATATTTGCTATTAAAATTTGGACAGATGTACACTCTTCTTTCTAGAGATGATACGATCTTTCTCTCAATTTAAACCAGTATTTCTCAAATGTACTATAGAAGTTTGGGACCAAATAATTCTTTGTTGTCAAGGTTGTTCTATAATATTGTAGGACGTTGAGCAGTATTTCTGGCCTTTATCTACTAGATGCCAATTGTGTCTCCCCAAACACAACAACCAAAAATATTTCCAGATAATGCCAAATATTCTCCAGGTGGCAAAATTACCCAGTTGAGTATCCCTGGTTTAAATACCTATATTTAAATACAAATGTATTCATTTTTGAAAGGAGAGGGGGAAGAAAGCAAGATGAAAGAGGAGAAGGGGGAGGGGTGGGGAGGAGAGTAAGGAGGGGGAAGAGAGGCAGCCCCAAAAAGAAAAACCTTACCAACAGTGCACTGTACACTTTCTGTCTATTGCTTTCATTTTTATCAGTTCTTGACTAACACATTTAATTAGTTATAATACCCAATAAGTTAATAGTTCATTGGAACACAAGTTCTAGGTTACAACTAAGGATCAAATTTAGTTCCAACATAGGCTAGTTTTGTAACTCTTTAATTTTGGGAAATATGTTTAACCTTCCAGTCCTCAGCTTCCTCATTTCCAGGTAAAGTAGCATTAGCACATAGTTTCTGTGATTATAAATGAGTTAATGCACATAAAGTACTTAGTAAGATGGAGAGTAAATTCAAAACTGCTTCCTATATATATATCATCATCAACAACATCATCACTAATGAATCAGAGTCTTATTTTGAAAAAATGAATATATTTTTAAATAAATATATATAATTAGGGAGAGTATGAAAATGATCAAGTATCACTAAGAATTCTTTAACTCTAACAGACCATATATTAATTTAAAGTTTTAAGAGTATGTATCCCCATAAGTAAATCTTCATTTACATTGAGTTGATTTGGGGGGATGGATAATGTGAAAACTTAATTGGGTCTTTCTTTTCTAGAAAAATAATTTTCAAGCCTAACTTTTTTTTTTCTTGTCAAATACAATATATTTAGGACTCAGCCCTCAAACTAGACTTCTTTTGGCAGCAATAGTAATGGTCTAAGTTAAAAGTACTAAAGTGTTTATAAATAATTCTGTATTTCAACAAAGTATATTCCCACTAGTAGTTTAAAATTGTTTTGCACACTATTTACTTGGCCTTCACAATCCATGCAAGTGCATTTCTTACACATTTAGTTTTATTGAAGTGCATTTCTAAACTAAAATAATCTAAATACTCTCCAGCAAGAATCTTATACTTGCAGAGCATACTTTGCGTGCATAGTTGAAACATTAACCCATCTGTGCATTCTTTAAACGGAATACAATCTGTAACTGTTAAATCCAAGCAATTTTTATCGATAAAGTGCTCTAAATTTATAGTCTTAGTGAACCAGTAGCATCATCTTAGAAACACAACATGGAGAACCATTATTTTTACTTGGAGCAGAGGTACATTACTTAAATTACAAAATAATCCACACTAATAATAGTAAATGTAAAGCTGTCTAGGTAATTATATAGATATCAATATACAAATTAATTCAGAAAATAGGGGTTTAAGGCCTACTATATGTTAGTACCCTAGACACTTATAGATAATAAACTGAATAATAACAATTGTTCTGTGGAATTCACTTACATACTTATATCTATTAGGTGAATTATCTATTTTATTTTCCTCATGGAAGAAATTACAAGCTATGGAAAGGACTGGATACAAAGAGAAGGTCTTCTTTTTACAAATATACATATTTGAGATCTTTGATTACCTCTTAGTATTTTATGTCTGATTTAAAAAAAAATCCATCCTTAATCTTTTGTCAAAAGAAATTTTACATCATAGAGTATTTTGCCAAAATCAATTTTGAAACAACTTAATAAACTCCAAATTCCAAGAACTCTCAAATAAAATTGTCACAGATACAGCAGGAAAAGAAAGCCAATGAGCTCAATTTTCCTTAGCAACTGTTGGGTAAATAACCAAGTTAAACTGAAGCATTTACCTTTCATTCATCCCTTTAAAAAGCGTTTATAAATTTTTTCTTTTGTGAGTAATTTGAGTAGTGGCCATGGGAAAAAGGAAAAGGAACATAGTTCCATAACTATGTAACTCATTACCATGATGTAAGGCTTTACAGAGTTTAAAAGAAGAAGAAGAAGAAGAAGAAGAAGAAGAAGAAGAAGGAGAAGGAGAAGGAGAAGAAGAAGAAGAAGAAGAAGAAGAAGAAGAAGAAGAAGAGGAAGAAGAAGGAGAAGAGGAAGAAGAAGAAGAATAAAGGTTGGATACACTTGGAGTATGTGAGGGAACTACGGCATTTTTCAACAACTTGAGGTTGGAAGGAAAAGGGCAAGAATTCTAGAGCATCACTGGATACTTCTCCAAATTGGCAAGCATATTAACAAAAATGATTATAATTCTAACACAAGCCCAGGAAAGAGCATCCTCCAAGTTTTGGTACAAATAATATAGTACTAGGATGACTAGGTCTAACACAAAAGATAGGTAATGTGTGATGACAAGCAATTTTTTTTTTTTTTAGTGAAAATTCCTGTATTTCTTGGAGGTAGAATATATTTTCTATTGATTAATTTATAATCACATAAATTCATCATTCTATCAGCTTGATCAAGTCCCTCAATGCTTACTTCTACACTGTTTTCTTTAAACTTCATCTCTAAACTAGCATCTTCATTAGAATAATTTTTTTCAAAAAACAGTGTCTACTACATGGCAAACATGGGATCTTGGAATGAGGCCAAGACATCTCTAATACTTCCCAGTAAAATTTCCCACGTGTTTGCAATGTTGTCTGTTATATTTGTCACCACTCTAGAAACTACTTGCTTCCCTATAGCTATTCCTCAGTCTCCTCTGGCTGATAAAACTAATCTTTTGGAATTATGCCATGGAACACTTGGTGGTTTTCCCAGGAGGTAACTTCTTTCTTTCTAAGTAGCCTACTTTTCCTATTCCACTTTCTTGTATCTCCCGGATGTAACTGCTCTTAGCACTTTTTTACTTCCTAGACGTTACCACTGAACAACTACATTATTTCATAAATGGTCTGTTTTGTATAAATCCTCCTTCAAAATACCATATTATTCTGAGTCTGAGAGGTACAGGTAAAAAATATGGATTTGAATTTGCTTTTCTGTTTTTCTTTTTTTTTCTGATTTTATTCAAAATATTCTATTAATCTAGAATGTTTCTTTTTTTCCCCTTTCATCACATTCTTCAAAGACAAATCTTAATCCCATTTCTCAACTAAAATCCCATTTTTATTAGTTTTCCATAGTTATCCAGTTTTCACTGTCACCTTCATCCACACTCTAACAAATTTTTGTACAAGCCATATAACAACAATAACTTAAGTACTGTGCAAGGTGCTATGTGATATATTTGACAAATGATCTTAAGTAATCTCATGAAATTGCTTCCATAATTATTTCAAAATGTATGTATTAGAAGTCCTATTATTCTTTCTAACATCTATCTTCTCATCTAATATTTAAGGTATTTTTTTAAAGATAAGAATCAAGTTTTGGGGCACACCTGGGTGGCTCAGTTGGTTAAGCCTCTGCCTTTGGCTCAGGTCATGATCCCAGGGTCCTGGGATTGAGTCCTGCATCAGCCTCCTTGCTCAGTGGGGAACCTGCTTCTCCCTCTGCCTTCTGCTCCCCCTGCTTGTGCTCATGAATACACACTCTCTCTCTCTGACAAATAAATAAATAAAATCTTTAAAACAAACAACCAACAATCTATTAAAATAAAAAAGAATCATGTATTATATTTTATTACATTTCCTCATAATCTTGCCCCAAAGTATGTGTTTAAAATACTTATTTTTAAAAAGTTAAAAAATGGAAATTTGCTACACAACCTTTTTTTTCTCATGTAGGAAAAAGAGAAAGAAACTTTAGAATTTAAAGTACACAGGCTGTCTCAAAATCAAAATATAACTTTATAAACCTCTCAACTTAAAGTGACCTGTTTATAATGGATTGGAGCTCTTCAGACTCTAATGTCAAAAACATTATTTAGGGGTGCCTGGGTGACTCAGTGGGTTAAAGCCTCTGCCTTCGGCTCAGGTCATGATCCCAGGGTCCTGGGATCGAGCCCTGCATTGAGCTTTCTACTCAGCAGGGAGCCTGCTTCCTCCTCTCTCTCTGCCTGCCTCTCTGCCTACTTGTGATCTCTGTCTGTCAAATAAATAAATAAAATCTTTAAAAAAAAATTATTTTATCCATGCACGTTCTTTTTTTTTTTTTTTAAGGATTTTATTTATTTATTTGTCAGAGAGAGAGAGAACACATGTATGGGGAACAACAGGCAGTGGGAGAGAGAGAAGAGAGAGAAGCAACCTTCCTACTGAGCAAGGAGCCTGATGTGGGGCTTGATCCCAGGACTCTGGGATCATAACCTGAGCCAAAGGCAGACACTTAACTAACTGAGCACCCCTTAACCATGCACTTCCCAATTGTATTTTAAAGAGTGCAGATTGCACAGTTAACCCCTTAACCATGCACTTCCCAATTTTATGTTAAAGAGTGCAGATTGCACAGTTTTTCCCATGAGTGAGTGAAAAAGATGCTTCTTGTGTAAGAACAAAACAAGAATATGCTGGTAGGAAATTCCAATCTCTCATTAAGACCTAGTGCCTCCCTTTGCCCACTGCCTTATGGTGTCCAATACGATAGGGCTCCTTAAATGATTTGTGCAAACTAATCAAGGAAAGCTTTATCTCCAATCACTTCTCCACCGTGACTTACGATGACATTTGCTATTTTAGGTCTATCTAAATTAAATAAAACCTTATTAATATTTAATATAATATTGCTTTAGATTTACCTACATATTTACTATTATCTTTGCTCACCATTTCTCTTGCATTTAGGACTGCTATTTGAGATCACCCCCCCCCCACTTAAAATTCAGGCTTTACACTTTAGTGAAAGTCAGTTGGTGAACACGTTTTCCATTCTGGTTTTGAATGCAAATATCTTTACCCTATAAGCTTCTCAAAGAAGAAAAGAGTAGTGCTACTCTGGGAAACAGATGAAGATTGATCAATTTTACCTGACAGGAAATCCTTCTCCTAATCTCTACAAAGAGCTATTGTCCAAGACCAACAGGGCTATAGAAATCCTCTTGTATCACCTCTTTTATACACAATAACCAACAGTGTTGGCCAAAGCTTTTCAAACATACTTTCCTTTTAAGCCATCATTTCCATATTTGCATTCAAAATGTGACACAAAATAACTAGTCACAAGGGATCGCTCAACCTTACATGGCAGAACTACAATTGCCAAGAACTTAAACTGCCTCTTATTTTTGGGGAAAAATCCCATGTGCTGAGTAAACCTACTCCTGGTCAACAACCTTATAAAAGACTGATCCATTTAATCGATTATGAAAGGTATGTGATTCAACTTATTTGAATCAGATCTCAAAAAGCATCATTTAAAAAGAGCAAAAAGGAAAAAAATAAATAAATTTACATATTTTCCTAAGAGCATATTTCCAAAGATTTTTCTTCTGCTTTAATAGGTAGAGTACATAATGGCCCACTGGACACAGAATTCTTCTTCTAGCTGCTTGTTCAGCAGTCTACGTCTTCTCAAGAGTTCACAGCCTGAAGTGTCTTAGGCAGTAAAACGTGGGCCTGTGCTAGAACAGCAAACACTGCAGAAGATTTCAATTCACAGTGACATTCATTTTTCTTTTATTTTATGAATGCAGCCAGTGAGAAACTACTAAAAATATGGGAATGTAGACAGGTGGGAACAAGGGCAAGAATGCATTGCTCTTCCTTATCATCTAACTTAGCTCATGGGGCCATCAATGTTGTCAGATACATGAACAAATAAATTAGTAATTACTATGAATAAGAATTATCTCCCAGACACTCCACTAAATCAAATACAGTAAGGCAATGAGGCAGATGGGTAAATATCCAGTTTTGAAACACTGCTGCCATTTAAATTTGAATCTATGCAAACTGATAAAGATGATCTCCGTTATTCAAAGACCGAGTTTTCCCCTTGCTCTATCAAACTATTTTATATACATTACTACTAATTATCACACTAGCTCATCAAGGGAGGCCTTACTGTCCATTATAACAAATGAGAAAAAAAATCAAGGCTAAAAACTACATCTCCACAACTTCTACATCCACTTCTGAGTTCAGTGGGGAGAAGCAGAGACTAAAAGGCAAGAAGAAATAGAGTTTTTCCCTCTCCCTCAAAACCTTACTCAGCATCTCTGGCATCAGTTGCATTTCTTCCATGGTTCTAATTATTCTGGGACAAACGGGGACCAGTAGCACAGAATCTTCCCTCTTTCTTTCCAGCCTGGAGATGACAGTGGTTTCCGGCTACTGCTAATCTGGAGCTTACCTCGTCATCAATTGCTGACTTTTAAGTTCTTCCACCAACTGTGTAAAAATGCCCTGCCTTAAATTTCCTCTGTTTAAATTCAGACTTATTTCTGTCATTCTATATTAATCCTAATTGATACATATGTAACTTTTATGTTGCATCACATTATTTCAAATACAGACCACAAAATTGTTCATATTTCTTTGTAATTATTTGTTGACAAGTCTGTTTTCTCCTTGTCTGTGAACATTTGAGGTCAGAGACAACATTGTTTTATTTTTGAATCTCCAATACCCAACATCTGGCCAAATACATTCTAGATGCTCAGAAAATACTTCTTGTAAATGAAATAATGATTGAATATAATGCTACAATAAGGTATAGATAGGTAGATAGGAAAAGGTCAATTCTAGAAGATCTTCTTAGAGGTAAGCTGTCTAGACTGAGAGGCCAAAGATGAGTGTTTTCTGAGAATAGGAACAAGATATCTTGGTAAAGATGTTTCAAAGAGTGGGAACAAGATATGCAAAACCAAAAAGTCATTGATTATAAAGGATCCAGTAAGTTTTGGTGTGGTTGAAATCTACTGTGCATAAGAAGACCAGAAGATGAGGCTGGAGAAATAGAAAGGAACCTTATATCTACTTTGCTGAGGAGTTTGTCATTCATCTCCTCAGTTTAAGCAAGGGACTGAATAGTCATTTTGCATCTTAGAGAGATTTGCTGACTAACTAAATTATGAATGGTAATGGGATAGTACAGGTGACCAAAAACAAAGTGTCAAGGTTATGACTTTAACCTTGTTGAAATATTAATATGAGTAGAACACAGTCCGAATCAGTTTAGATAGGCAGAGGTCGATGGATTCTGAAGTTAGCCAAGAGTGAGAATAGTTTGAATTGGTGAGTATTTCGGGTAAGGTGAGAGAGAAAAGGAATATTCTTGTATGATTTCAGGAGCCTGGTGTGGGTCATTATACAAAACATTACAAAATTAAACAAGATAGAGAGGAAGGAAGAGTAAGTTCCAGAGAATGTGATGAGTTCAGATTTGGACTCGAGTTTGATATGCCCCTGGGCATCCATGTGAAGTGTGTCAGAAATACACACCTGGATCTCAGAAGAAGGAAAAAAGTAGAGATGGCAGTCACAGGTAAGTAGGTGGTAGCTAAAGTAAACAGAACGACTCAGAAAGATAGGATGACTCAAACCAAAAGAGCAAGGCAGAAGAGGTAGGCCCAGGAAGAACAAGAGCTTGGGAGTTGCCGTGGTGAAAACAGGGAGAGGGGTGGTGGTAAAGCAGAATTTGTAGATGGCCCCAGGGTTTAAGGCAATTCAGACACAGCAAAGTAAGATGGAGGGAGAGCTCAGGAATTTAAATGCTCCAGAGTAGACAGATAAGCAACCAAGGTTAATAAAAAAGGTACTTTGTGTAAGTTTTCTTTACCTATTTGCCTACAAGAAACATGGCTCTAAAAGAAATGAGAGAGGGGTCATTTCCTGAAGGGTAAAGGCTTTCTTATACAGAAGGCATGACTCAGTACTAGGTCCCACATTAAGCCTGGGCTACTATAAAAATAAATGAGAACGAATAAATGTGAAAAAACGCCCTAGATGCTTAGTGTTTTGAAGGATTTCTGCTTCTCTTCCCCTTGCCCCAATATCATAACTCTCAGTATAGAGTAGGGAAAAGACCGAGAAAATGAGCCGAGGGTTTTTTATAACATCACATAGACAGGGACATAGCATTCAAAATCAAGGTTAATGAACCCTCAAAGTCTACTGCTTTTCCCAATTCATTGTGTACTGGCAGGACATTTAGCATAGTATCATCCTCTCCAGAACAGGAAAAGGATGGACTAACTGAAGTTGATAAAAACAACAACAATGAGGGGACTGGGTGGTTCAGTCAATTAAGCATCTGACTTGATTGTGGGTCAGCAGCTCATGATCTCGGGGTTGTGATATCCAGTATTAAGTCAGGCTCTACTCTGGGCATGAAACCTGCTTCAGATTCTCTCCCTCCCTCTGCCTCTGTCCCACCTGCATACTCTCTCTCTCACATAAAAAAATAACAACAACAACAACAACAACAACAACAAATAAGACATTCTGT
This sequence comes from Neogale vison, assembly GCF_020171115.1. NCBI lineage: Eukaryota > Metazoa > Chordata > Mammalia > Carnivora > Mustelidae > Neogale > Neogale vison. Next base: position 89,738,640 of record NC_058093.1, on the reverse strand, counting down.
CATGCTTAGTGTACACAGAACATAACCAAAGCAAATGGCAACTGTAATTTTTTTAAAGGTTAACTTGGTACTGTTTTCCCCAACTATAAAAGGAGAACTATAAAAGGAGAAAATCTAACGGCATTTCGTGCCTCTAGTTCACAAAACAAAACGCAAAAAAAACTAAACCCTAAGGCAAATCAATTTTTAGCCAATAATTGTTCTATGACACACAGAGCTGCTGCCTTTACATTCAGACACACTAAGCTGATCACATACTTAAAAAGAAATTTTCTTGAATATAGAAAATAGTCATTTTAGAAAATTGGTCCTGTTTCACAAGGTTTCTCCTCATTCCCTTTCTTTGGTGTGTCATACACAGACTCATGTATTAATGGATGTGTGATTGAATTTCTTGGACTGAAAGATAATGTATTTGTATTTTCTTGCATAGTAACCTGTGGAAGGGAAATTGTCCTCAGGGCTAAAGCTAGTTATCTGTGCACAACTGATGTCCAGAGTCCTCAGACAGACAAAACGGCAGTCTAGCAGCACCCTGATTCAGAATGTCAGCTCCTGGTTAATAAAACTGAGCTAAAGTTTGACTCACAGAACTGGGCAGGACTGTATGTTCAACACCTATTTAGCTGTAAAAGCTCCCAGGGAACCTACCACTAATCAATTTCCTCAAGTAATTGTGTACACTAAACAGATTATACAAGTGTCTTTAACCCTGGCTAAAACATATAGTTTATATTTATTTATATTTATATTTAAATATATATGTATATATTAATATGTGTTTATATAGAGCCAAATATAAACATATCTAATTATAACATTATATATTACATATAAATATATATGTTATATAAATGCATATCATGTAAAATATAATAATATATTATATATTAATATATATTAATATAAAATATATAATTTAAGTCTATAAATTATATAATCATATAATTGTATATATTATATAAGTATATAAGTTATATATTAATTATATAATTATAAAATTCTTGTAATTATAAAGTTGCAAATAGCCTCATAAAAAGATATATTGGCCCAAATAAATAGAGGCTCTGAGTATAAGGCTAGTGTATGGTGTAGCTATGCCTCCATATGGATCCTTCTATGACTTGGTTAATGATAGAGAGTTAATAAATGTCTTAGACTGAAATGTTGGTGCAGGCAGATGTTCCCTAACTTAACCTTGAAGCTGACTGCAATTTCTTCTGAATCTGAATCTGCATCTGATGAAGAAGCAAGGGCAAGGGCCTTCACTTTCATTCTCCACTTGAGTGCCAGGTAAACAGGATACTGTGGATGGATAGAAGACAAAGGAGATGAAGAGAATTGGTGTAATCACAAAGATAAAAACTCCCAAACACTAAGCTGTTCCATATTGGCTCTCAGAATTGTAAAGCAGAATAAAACACTAAGATAAACTAATTTACTCTGAAACTTAATTCTTCTTAAATCTAGCTACTAAAATTTGCATGGTGTTTTTCATGTTCTTGCAAATAAATGACATTAGACTGCATTCTCTTCAGAGGTTAAATATTTTTCTTTTAAGAACTGGCCAATCTAATTATCATCTAAGGTAATCAATTTTTCATTATTACAATGAACCATTAGAATCTTTAGTTTTTTATTACAAGCATTCTAAAAGAATCAAATAGTAATAAAGCATCCCCCGTACTTTTTCATAACAACTCATGCAAAAGATCAAAGACAAAAGCATCTCTGATACATTTTAGAAAAAGTGAGAAAACCAATATACTTGAAGGAATAAGCAATTATGGGTTTGGGATAATCCCAGACAAACAATAAGGGGCCAGATTATATAGGGTTTCATATGTCATTGGGAAACTTTGGACTTTATTTTGAATATAATGGGAAAATCTATGGATTAAGTTTTGAGTAAAACAGTGATATGACAAATTTTTAAAAGGTCACCTAGTGACTTTGTTGAGAATAGAATATGGTATGATTATATGAGTATGGTAGACCACTTATATGGCTATTGCAATCATGCAGATATAAGATAATTATCAGATAGTACCAGAAGAGTGGGTGAAAATGATAGGATTTTGAATAGATTTAGAAGATAGAGCTAATAATATATTCTGAGATGAATTCAATTTGGGGAATTAAAAAGAAGTCAGAACTTTCTCCAGTATTTTGGTGTGAGAAATGAAAAGACTGTCACCATCTGAAAAAGAAAAAGCTATATGTCTAAAAGTTCTGAGAAGTGGAGAAGACCCTGATCATATGAGTATGAGATATCTATCAGAGATGTTGAGAAGGCAGTTGGATGTAGACTTTTTTTTTTTTTTTTAAGGAGGGAAGGGGGAAGGTCCAGAGGGAAAAGGAGACACTCTTAAGCAGGCTCCATGCCCTGGAACCTGATATGCATCTTGATGTCCCAACCCTGAGATCATGATCTGAGCCAAAATCAAGAGTCAGACACTTAACCCACTGAACCACCCAAGTGTCCCAGATGCCGATTTCTGGAGTTAGACAGTAGTCTGGACTAGAATAACAAATGGGGCACTAGTACATAGATGATCTCAAAATCCATGGGAATAAATGAGTTCACCAAGAGTGTAAATTAAGTAAAGAAGGAAAGAACAAGGATTGAGGTTGCTTAAGAAGAAATAGAGGATTGGTAAAGAAATAGAAAAGAAGTAACCAGTGAGCTAAGCAGAATACCAATGGAGTGTGGTGGTGTCCTGAAAGGCAAGTAAATAACGTTTAATGAGGAAGAGAAAGTATTCAGCTGTGTCAGAAATTACCGATAGAGAAATTAAGAGAAAATCTGTAAGTTGAGTATACCATTGCCGAGGTTATTGGTGACCTTGATGAGAACAGCGTTAGTGAGTAGTACAAAAGTCTGACTGTAGTACGTTTAATAGAGAATGAGTAGGAGACATGGAAACAATAAATAGAAGAGAAACAAAGAAATAGCACAATAGATGACGGGGTAGAGGAGTCAGGAAATCTTACGTATTCATTCAGATATAAATATGTATGTACATTTTTCAAGAAGATATGACTGAATGTTCATGAAAATGTTCCATAAATGTACGAGATGAATGATGTAGAAGAGAGGGAGGAGAGTGGGATGAATGTATTTGAGAAGTTTAGAACAGAGGAGACCTGGTATTGGCATCAGGTAAAACCATAGATAGGTCTTTGGGAACAAGTCAGAAGTGAGTGCAGATGCCAAAGAGTAGATATGTGTAGTGTTGGGAGTCTGCACTTTTTTTTTTTCTGGTTTTTTGATTCCTTCAGTTTTCTCAGCCTAGTGTGAAGTAAAATCATTAATAGAAAGAAGATGGGTAAGAAAGGGTTGGTCTAAGAAGAGATAAAAAGCAAAACAGACTTCAGGGACAGGAAGATAGCTAAGAATATATAATATGATTGGCTGATAACATTAAGGACAAAACTGAGGTTTAAGGTCATGGACTGAAAGCATGGAGGTTTGCTTTTTTTAGCCAGGCTCATTTTACAGGTTGAGGGACAGAGCAGGTGGAGAGTTGAATTTAATTAGGGATGTGTTTTTGCCAGTTGAGTATGAGGTAGCAAGAGAATGGCTAAGGAGCTGGTGTGGTATGCAGTGAAGTGATTAAATAATAGACCACAGAACTGAAGAATAGTAAAAAGGGGAACATATCAAGTGTTTCTAAACCTGTGAAAATCTTGGAATACAAATGGACCTAATGTTCTGGTAGATTATTAGGATGGAAGTACTAGAAATCATAAGAAATAGTAAAGGTAGTGAGCTAGAAAGATTGGTGGTTGTGGTCAGAAACCTGAAAGTTGAGATGATGGAGGGCTTGCAAGGATTACCAATAGCAAATTCTAGACTCCAGAGAATGGCAACTGGTGTGAGTAGCTGACATTGGATAAAGAAATTGGGAGGCCCAGCTATTATAAATACTACTGAAAAGTCCACTGAATTGTCCAAGAATTAAAATAGAAGTAGTATTGGGTAGACAGAGCTACAATGATTGAAAAGGAAGACAAAATTACCTGGGAATCACATCATAACATGATAACAGCAATGAAGAGTAGTGGATAAAATCATCTATCGGCATGAGCTATATAAGGCTGAACATTTTTGGAGATAGAGACAATGCTCTCCTTACAGCAATAAGGAGGAGGTAGGAAAATTACCCCCAAATTTGCTATTTAAACTCAATGGTAGAATTTTTAGGGGAAAACAGTTTTCATTTGAGAGGTCTGCAAGGGAATCAGGGAGGGCCAGGGAGCTGATGAATTTTTGAGAGATGAGGTTGAACAGGTAAGGGAATTCTGTAAATAGTGGACTCAGTTATAGAGGGCACACTGAAAGAATGAGAAAAGAAGACAAAATAAGAAGCTCTACAATGATTATAGTTCTGTGGTGATGGACATTTAAGTATGGGGAAAGACATAATAATATAGACACTAGTATAAGTATTGGTGGATTTAAGACAGATAGAGGTGAAGGGAAGAAAGCAGTGATTCCTGGCACTTTCACTTAATTCCTAATGAGTGGAATGAAAGGCACAATGAGGGAGCTGCAAAAATTCAGGCTCAAGATATTGATTTGAAGTATTGGCAAAAACAACTGCATTTTCCCTGGACTTGAAGAAGTAAGAAGTTACCTGAGCCCATTAAGTCCTCATTTTTGTTAAAGATAGTCAAAAGTAATATGGTCAATTGTAAATGAAAAAGACCTACAAAGTACCACTTGGGAAACATTTCAATGGACTTTCTGATTATTTCTTACCTGAAGATTAAAAAGAAATGTGAATCAAAGTAAAATTCAATATATTTTGACCATGTTCCCTGTAAGTGATGGATATACTTAGAATTGATCATGGCAATATTCCTTTGGGGGAACTCAAGCTTCAGGGCCAATTGTGTTTTTCTATCAGTGCTCTAACTATATAGTTCATAATTATATACTAATGTGTTGCATCCATAAACAATTATGGAAACCCTTTAAGGATAAAAACCATCTGCATATTCCCAGAGCCCAGCATAGTGACTGGCTTATCTTGGATTTTCAGCAAATATTTATTTAATAGGTAAATAAAAGATTAAGTAAAACAATCATATTTTTGAAGACTGACTCTATGAAAAACATGAAACTAACATAAATATATAACTTTGAAGGAAATGTGTTTCTGAAGCACTGAAGTCTGAAAAGAAAATTACCTTAAATGATAACAGACCCATGAGACACTTTGGGCATGCTTTTGAATAAAACAAAATATTTTCATATAATTTCTTTCTTCTATGCCCGCCCTTTGGAAGACATGATCTTCCCTTTTCTACACCTAATTAAGTTCATTATAATTTAAGATGCAGCTTTAATGATCTGACCACAAAAGTGATATAAAGATACTAGAGTGAAGAATTCTTTGTCATCAAACAAAATAGTTGACATTGAGTTAACTTTGGAGATTATTCTCTATTGAACTATTATTTTTCTTTACCCCCCTAGTCCAGATTCATCTAGGACATGCACACCATATAAATATATTATGTTCATTTTATACCATTTTCCTGCCTGTTGGATATTAAACTTACTGAGATTTCATAGTCTCCAACACCAGTTCATCCAATTTCAAATGTTTTAATACATTTGTATAAATCAGTTTTTTCCCACAAAGCCTTCTCTCTGACATGTGATGTCTTGTCTCATTTGCTAGATCATCCTTCCATCCACCCATCAATCCATCTATAGTTCATTTGTAGTTCCTTGTCTATTCTACCCATCCTGATTGCTTTAACGGCACCCATCTGATCTATATTACTAAATTAGACTTCCATAGAGGTACTGTTAAAATAATTATAATTTAACTATAACTACCCAAAGCTGTGCATTTATTTGATCTTTACACACATTAGCTCAATTATAGTTTCATACCTAATTTTAGTTCAAATATATTCTCTTCCCAGTATATGGTAAGAGCAAGGGAAAATACTCATCCTCCCCTTATATTTCTCAAGTAAAATGAGACTTAACATATCAAGTTTGTGTTCCCGCCTTGTTTATTGGTGACCAGTCTTACAAAGCAAAGTATAAAATCACTTGTCCAATTAAAAAGTAAGCAAGCAACTGCAATTCAAAATATTAAGTTTTAATCACTATTACAGCATAAAATATGATCCTAAACATTGACAACAATGTGCTTCTGTGATGCAACTATATATTGCCATTTGTTTCTAAAGAGTTAGGAAACCTATCTGACACAATATTCCAGTTTTTATTTAGATTGGAATAGAGGTAGATAGCAAGCTGTACTGACAAGATAGTAAGTGATCAACTCTTCTATGACCTCCTAAAGATGATCGGATGATCCTTTAATCCTCTACATTCGTCAACTTACATAAAAACCTTTGGGCATTTCTTATTTAGGTTAGTATTGGTCCTTTGTAAATATGCAGTACCTTGGTTGCATACAATAAAACAAAATGTCAAAAAAGTTACACTACCTAAGTCACTGAACTAAGTGCTAATTGCCTCTTCAAAAGAATTATTATATATTCCAGGTGTATCTGAATAGCAAAAAATCATTGTAATTTAGTATATTGGAAATATTTATATTTGCTTTGGGAAATATTTCTCACAGAAACTATTACACATCCAAAACAACAACAACAAAAAAATGTCACTTGAAAATAGAAAAAGCTATTGAAGAAAAAGGAAAATATATATTGGTGAACTAAATCAACTTTAGGAGAAAAATCCGACAATCAAACAGAAAAAAAAAAAAACCTTAGATTTCAACACAGATACTTTAGCCCAGAAACAAACAAAAACAGTCTTTGACAATAATAAAGGATGTCTCTGTATCTAAGTTGTTTTTTTTTTTTTTAAGAAAGCTATTTCTTTCTTCCATAGTAATCATTTCTATTTGAGCAAGGAGTATAATAATATAGCAGCAATTTAAAAATCCAATCTATGTTTTTACATGTGTGCCTGAAGTCATTTTTTCCTTCTGATTTTGGGGGCTCTGAAATCCAGTGCAATGTATAAACTAGAAATACAGTAATTCCAGTTTGGCAGATATTGCTGACTGCAATTCTGTAACATTTGTTTCAACTCCAGGTTTTTAAAAGACATGAACTGTTTTTTAACACCAGAACAGCCCCACTGTCCTGGCTGGGTAACCCATAAAGCTCTTCTTAATACAGAGTGGCTAGGTGGAAGAGGCCTTTAGTTTCATCCCAGGAAGTTCTCCAGCTCCTCCCTTGCCATTCAAAAGGGAAGCTTACCACCACACCAATGTGGATTTACCTATTATTAAAATGAAGACGAAAAGGTTAATATGCTATTTGCATAGGGAATTTAGTATAATCACCAACATTTTCTTTTCTGACTTTGATTCCTCTCAGCACATAGAATTCTTCATCTTGCTCTTCTCTTAGACATTCAGAATTTTAATTTTAGAACTCTAGTGGGAATCATGTGATACTACACTATATTCATACTCCATTTCTCTTCCCCTCTCCCTCTCTCTCTCTTTCTCTGTGTGTGTGTGTATATATATATACACACATACATATATGTAACTATAACTATGTTGTTTTTACTGTGAGATTTTATTACGATACACTCCAGTGCCTATATAATGCCTACTTACTTTCTAGGACCATGTGGTAAAAACTACTTTTTTAACTGGGATCTCATTCATAAAAATTAATTTGGGAGTATAAAAAATGGCAGAGGTAATCACCTGATGGAATTTGGAATTCAAAAAATTCCAAGAGCCTGGGTGTCTCAGTGGGTTTAAGCCTCTGTCTTCAGCTCAGGTCATGATCCCAGGATCCTAGGATAGAGCCCTGCATCGGCTCTCTGCTCGGCAGGGAGCCTGCTTCCCTTCCTCTCTCTCTGCCTGCCTCTCTGCCAACTTGTGATCTCTGTCTGTCAAATAAATAAATAAAATCTTTAAAAAAAAGAGAGAGAAAGAAAGAAAGAAAAGAAAAAATAAATAAAAATTTAAAAAAAGGATCCTTCAAAATAAAATAAACATCAGCAGCAATAAAATATTTGTGATGTATTCTTTTGGTTGGAAACAACTTATAGTCTTAGGAAAGCAAAACAAAACACAAAAGACAGGAACTTTACCATCAGAGAGGGAATAAGATAAACAAAGGAGCTTAACAAGATTTGGCATTCTCAAAATATTCAACAAAACAACATTTATATATGACAACAGACCACATAGTAAAAATAAATTATGAAATAAGGTTGGCTGACCACAGATGTGAAATAACAGCAAAGATTTTGAAATTCTGATAGTTTTTTAAAGTCTTAAGTTTAAGCCCAATTTGAAGGAATAAAAATGTAAAGTAAAGCCCGAAAGGGGGCAGAGAGCAATGATAGCAATAGAGGGAGAGAGAAGGAAATGGAAGAGAAGGGAAGAAGAAGAAAAGGAGCGAGAATGAGGGGGAATGAGGAAGGAAGAGAGAGTATCATTCTGTTGTAAATCAAATTTATCTGGGGTTTTTCTCAGGTAGTGGCCAGCTCTTACTGACTTCCCAGGAACTCTCCTCCATGGCCACTGAGTCTGGATATTTGGGAACTCTTTGCTACAGTACAGCTGACCCTTTTCTTACCATTTCCCAGGGATATTGAATATTTTTATCCATTTAAATAATTTTATACCTGGAGGGAGTTTTAGTGATATTGCCTGAACATCTCATTTCACTGGTTTTCAAAACTACAGAGCTATTACTGACCAGTTCTCTGTCCTTCAGAATTTTCCCATAGGTTTCACCCAACATAGTACCACTGAATCCCTATGTGGCGAGCAGTCAACTATCTGATTGCTTAGCAAAAACTTCTAGTTGCTACCTAATATCCATTATCCCTTTCTTCCAAGTCTGGTTTTATTGAAGCGGTCTTTGTACACTTGAAAAACTACATCTCCCAGCCTTTAATCCAAAGAAGGGTGATTGTGTGTTAAAATTCTGGCCAATGGCACAGAGATAGAAATTTGGTCAAGTCCTTTAAGACAGAGTTTGACTTGCTTGGTTGGGATATTTTATTCTTCTTCCTTCCTCATGGAAGGGGGATGTGATATTTGGAGTTGCAGTGGCCATCCATGGCCTTAGCCTACTTGAAGGTGGAAAAAAGTTGAGAAAAATGGCTGAAGAGAAGCATAGGAACCTGGAACAAAGATCAGGTCATGAAATCATCTTCCCTCACATGGAACATCTATCTCTGGACATTTTTTCTTTCTTTATTTCTTTTTTTTTTTTTTTTCTTTTTTAAGATCTGTTTTTCATAGCCTAAGACAATTCCTAACAGAAGCAACATGAGTGAATAAGACAATGTTAAGGTATAAGAAAACACATAAAGAATAATCACAGGAGTCAGAAGTGCTGACAGTCAGTTATAGAGAACACTATTCACTTAAATTGTATCTGATTGGTTGGGGGGGCAGTGTATAACTTTAAAAATTTTGAAAATTTAAAACTGTCTGGAGAGGTGCAAGAAAAACACGATTAACCTATAGGAATATGTTGGACCGAAAAGAGTAAAAATTGGGAGAGCATGGAGAATTTTATAATACATTACGCAAACATTTGTTCAGAGTACCAATTGCTAAGCATTGACTGTGTTACTAAAAATGGCTGTTAGAATTTCTCTCCCTGGAGGCCTTCTGAATTGCGTAGGTGGCAATCTGTCTAGGCAAGTTTGAGTTCAGTCCAGCCTAAAGGCAGATGGATGGACTGGATGACCTCTGAAAATCCCTTCTGGCCCTTTTATCTTCCAGGTCTGCTTCACACTGAGAGAAAGTTATCGCTGCTTCTCTATTTGTAGTTATAATCATAAAGCAGACCTTTGCTTCTCTCTGCATCTTACAGGTATCTCTACTAAACAAAACTGAAAGGAGCAAATCACTTTAGGTAAAATGCAGAAATGAATCTTCCTGACAAAGAGCACATTGTTTGTTTGAGGCCAATAATTCTAGCATACTGTGTAGTATAATTTACCCCATGAGTTACTCTACAGGAGTCCCGTACATTTTTTCACTTAATCACTGTTTCCTGTGCCTTTGCCCTCCCTGCCCTGTTGACTGACTCGCTGCAGCAAAGTGACTAGGGTAGAAGTTAAATGCAAGTTTCATTTAATCTATTAGGGGTATAAGATGTATACATAGGAAGAAAAAAGATGAATTAAACCAAGGCACATTAGCATTGAAAAATTCACCTCAGCAGGTCAATAACATTGTCTTGGGCAAAATTATTAGGCTTTGACCCTCTAAGCATATTTCCTTCAGTTCTGCACATTTTCTTTGCATAATAGTTTAAATGGGTAGAGTGAAAACCGAACTGACTGAACAGGAACCGGAAGTCATTTGTGCGTAGGATGGAGTACTCACAGTACTAACTTGACTGGAATCATCACCTTATCCTGGTTTTGAAAACAAGAGCAAATGAACAAAAACACAGGTGAAAGACATAAAAATATGTATGTTTTAACTTCCTGAAATAAGCAATTCAGCTAGATATCCAATAGATGTAGGCTAGGAAAATCTAACAGAATACTTATGCAAAAATATTTTTCTACATTATAATAAATTATATATAATTTTAATATAATAAGTATTTAGATATTCCATATGAACTAAAAAGCAATTTATACTATATCTTTTAACATTTTTTCCAAAATTCTTTGAAAACTCTTAAAATTTAATTGACCTAACTAAAAGTTAGACAATTCAGATTCTTAGTGTTTCTACTCTGAAAATATTGGATAGTTCTTTGAGCCATTTATTGAACTACACAGATTTTTTTCTTGGCACTCTGAGTTTCGTACCTGTAGATTGAATGAGAACATGCCACACATTTCAGCTAATGGAACTGAAAAGTGCTCTTTGGGCTTGCCCTTCCCATTCTCCTTTTTATCTGATGTTCAAGACTTGGCTCACGGTCACACTGACCTAATTCAGAAGATGCTCTGCAGGCACACTGATCTCACTTTGGTTGGCATCCTATGGCTTCCACAAGCACAATGGGTTGTCTGGACTGGTTCTACAATCCTACTTGGCATACAGAGGTCAATTGTCAATTTCATGCTTTTACTAAATCACAAACCTAATGGGGAGCTGGAATGCAAATTCTCAGCTAACAGAAACAAATCTAGATGGTGTGTATTTCTTCAGAAATTAATCTTTAATGTGTTTCTTATGTCTGAACACAAATATACAAGTCCATGTAGAAAGCTTAGGAGAAACTTAAAATACATGTGCATATTTTTCTGTCTCCACATAAATGAAAAACAAATCAATGTTTGATTTGACTATGAAGGGACTAATTATGGAAAGCTCCAAAGTCACCAGTCTTTTTTTTTTTTCTTAAAGGTTTTATTTATTTGACAGAGACAGACAGAGAGAGAGAGAGAGAGAGAAGACCGCAAGCAAGGGGAGCAGCAGACAGAGGGACAGAGAGAAGCAGGCTCCTTACTGAGCAGGGAGAGCCTGATGTAGGGCTGAAGCCCATGACCCTGGGATCATGACCTGAGCAGAAGGCAGACGCTTAACTGACTGAGCCACCCAGGAGCCTTGAGGTCACCAGTCTTGTAGCTATTTTGTTTTTTTGAATATCATTTAATATATTAAATATTCAGTTATGACAGAATTATAACACATGGAATCCAACAGAATAGGATTTACTGTATAAATGATAACAGTGGAGCAGAGAAAAAGCAACAGAAGTAGCATTTTTCTGCAGTTTTGAACAGAATAGAAATTCAGAATTGAAAACATTGGCTGAAGGTGTGAAAATCTCCTGACATCATCCTCTATAGAATTCTGTAAAACTTCCTAGAATTCCAGATCAAGCTTAATAAATCTCAGATCTTCTAATTATTTATTGGTTATTTGTTGGAAGAGTATTGGGTTTTTTCTTTCAAAATTTAAACTTTGTCTATTGAATGACTTTAAGAAGTCTCTCATTTTTCCTTCCAGATCCTATTATGGAAGTTGATTCCTAGGCTTTTTCCCTTTCTTTTCTCTTCTCTTTTGTCACTTCCTATTGTAACTAGTGCAAATCTACTTTAAAGAGTTAAAATGAACTTCCCCAAATCCTTTCTACATCCCTTATCAAATGAAAGCACTAATTTTTCTCAGGGGGATAAAGCTAATAGTCAGATTGAGACATTCAATTCTGCAAGCTTGTTATATAGTTTTTCAGCTTGTGGTTCACTCAGCACATTTTTTTTTTCCCCTGCTCAATCAATTAATAAAACTGACAGGAAACATATAGTTAGCTCAAAAATGTTTTTCAGTTGATTTTCTACAGGCCATCTTGCTCCTTTAAAAACGGGTCAGAAAGGATGCTGAAGCATAACAATTTTATGCATTTCTCTGAGTTGATATGTTAAGGCTCAGTAGTCAAAACTGGAGAACAAAAACTCAAGGTCACAGTTTTTAAACCTTGCTCTCACACTGCTTTTCTGTGTGACTCCTGGGGATGCCAGTCAATCTCAGCTACCTGCTTTAATTCCTTACTTTGTAAAGTATCAAGCTGCTTGTGTCAAAAACTAAATAATGAATTATAGGGGATTTGCCCTCACATTTGAGGTTGAGTAGAGAGCTGAGGGACAGTTTATTATAATTCATACTTTTGAATAACATTAGAACTGTCATCCATTTCCCAAAGTTAAGATACAAGAAGGCAAAACTTGGGCATCAACTAAGATGCTACTTTAGTGATTGCTAAAGATAGGATTCTGGTTGCTTAAAATCTTAAATATACATTCCAAGTTCCTAACTTTCATTAGAAAAGGAGCTCACTTAAAATGCCTTTCCTTGTCATCTGTTTTGACTTCTACTTACAGGAAAGTGATACATTAAAGAATAACATTATCTCATGCCTTACTTGGGAGCTGGTCAATGTCTAATTTTCACATAGGTGTCATTTGTCGATATAAATGTCTGTTTAGCTCAAAGTTTTATGTTTATAATAATGTACATTTTAACCTTTTAAGAATAAATCACAGAACCTGCCCCATATATGCAACAATTCTAATCTTCTTATGCTTAATAGTAAAATATATACCACCCTTATAATATTGAGAATACATTTTAGAGTCATCTTCCCCTCTCTTTCTCTTGCATTTCAGGTAGGTTATAATGTATCCCTATTCTACTGATCAGCACGGGAGTTTTGACCTGCTCCGTTTCCGACCTGGGCCGGTTCACCCCTCCTTAGGCAACCTGGTGGTCCCCCGCTCCCGGGAGGTCACCATATTGATGCCGAACTTAGTGCGGACACCCGATCGGCATAGCGCACTACAGCCCAGAACTCCTGGGCTCAAGCGATCCTCCTGCCTCAGCCTCCCGAGTAGCTGGGACTACAGGCGCGCGCCACCGCGCCCGGCAATGTATCCCTATTCTAATGCAAACACTCCAGGTCTAATATCAGGTATTTTTTCAGGTTCTACTTCATCCATCTCTGCTTAGAACCCTATGCATCAACCTTACCAAAGAACTTAAGAGCTCTCTTGAGTGTACCATGTTTTCTTAAACACCTGTGTCTCTGTACACATAGTTCCCTCCTTTTGAAGTGGTCTCCTTTCCCACGTTTGCCTACCAAACCCTTAGAGTGAGACATGTGTCAACCATCAGCTTTCTGGAGGAATTTTCTTGTATCCCCTTAAGCAGAATTAAATGCTCTTCATTTTAGTCTTCCTTAGCAATTTCTACATACCTCCATTATGACATGGAGGCTGAAAATAGTATTTTCTACATCCCCAGTGCTTAGGTAAGTGTTTAGAATACTCTCATCAGTCAATAAAATTTATTGAAATGAATTAAAGAATTCAATATAGGGAAAACTTTATAGTGTTTCTTTTGGCACAGTTTAGAAAGTTCATTTTGGCCTCATATCCATTATTATTTCTTACATACTATTCTCTGTTTTCCATCATATTAGGAAGGGAACTATGAGGGAGAGATCCAGCTAAATGAGTCCCAGTGTCCATGAATATCCATGCAAATTAACTATTCCCAAATTAGTGGAACTATTAACAAGTTTCTTCTTTCAGAGATATTACTGGGGGTAGAGTTGGGTAAGCTGAGTTCTCTGGCTTTTTGTGGTATTGCACAGTCATTCTATGTAAGAGGTTGGTATATTTTAGGTACAGGCATCATAGGAGTTGTTTCAAACCAAGTAGTCAATCTCTACATCAAAGCACTTGCTCCTTGTTCTACAGATATTAAGCAAACAGAATAACTACTCCACTGGGGTGTAAGTTGTGGATTTGCGGTTTTGACTTACATCTGTTTGAAACCAAAATCACCTAGAAATAGAATATAATTCAGCAGCAATTAAAGGCCCATAATGCACCAGGATTCTTACCACAGAAAAGACTGGATCAAAAAATATGGATATAATACAAGCTAGTTTTAAACCACTGTTTGCCAAGAAGAAAGATATAGAATCTGCGATGATGTTTTAATAAAGAGTATCTTTTTTTAAGTTAAATCCTTCAGTGTTTGATCATTTTTAAGCTATTACTATGCTTACAGGATATTCTTTTTATATTGCAAAGTCTGTTTTCCAGTTATTCTTAAAAACGATTCTGTCTGGGGCCAGAGAACTCTAATTAATATAAATTAACATTAATCAAAGATGTATATCCACTACAAAAAGATTAACTTCCAATAAACAATAAACTACTTTAGATTATCTTTTCACATGCTGGGCTATGATATAGAGCCACATTAGTTATCCTCTTCCCACAGGCAGGCAGTCAGCTTGTCAGCTGTCTTTAGAAGTCAGCATATTCAAACAAACAATTGAAATCTGAACTCCAAGTCTCTTGAGCAGGATTAGTCTAGCAATCACTTCTAACAAATCAGAGTTAAGAAGTCAGATATCTGTGGGGGCACCTGGGTGGCTCAGTGGGTTAAGGCCTCTGCTTTCGGCTCAGGTCATGATCCCAGGGTCTTGGGATGGAGCCCCACATCGGGCTTTCTGCTCAGCGGGGAGTCTGCTTCCCCCTCTCTCTGTGCCTGCTTCTCTGCCTACTTGTGATCTCTCTGTCAAATAAAAATCAAATAAAATCTTAAAAAAAAAAAAAGAAGTGAGATATCTGTGCAACAACATATTTCTAATTAAACAGAATGTATAAGTCTAAAACTCTGGAAAATTAATATACACATTTATATGTACCTATATATGGGTACATATGTCTCTCTGTGTGTATACATTAATATGCACATACAAATAGACACATACATATATTTAGAAGTGTTCAAGTACATTCAACTAATTTTCACATAGGTGTCATTTGTCGATATAAATGTAATAGCCTTGCAAAAGGGATGATACACTTGTAGAAGACTTATTCTTCATAAGAATTGTTGCTTTGCTTCTAAAAAGCATTAGGTCCTGAAATCAACCAGTGTTAAGAGTCATCGGCTTTCACTAAACTAACTCAGTTACTGAAGCTAATCATTTTGAGAGAAAATGCTTATACTTGAGATAGATTTGAGACTCTGTGATCACCTTAGCACAACTCAAGACAAAAAAAAAATTATATATATATATATGGCAAAATCTACTTTTAAGTTGCAGGAACTTCAATAATCAAAAGTGGTCTGAGCACAGAAACCCAGGTCCTCCTGGGTAATTATAGCTGTTTGTTTTCTAGCTCTTGGCTTATTGATGTTTCAAGTAACTTGAAAACACACTGGTCAAGTTTCTTTCTCTCCACGAGCTTTAAGCTTTGTGTTGCCGAAAGATATACTTCCTCTAACATTGCCTGAATTGTACCTCTTCTCCATACCTTTGCTTTTGGATTATGCATACTGAAATTCCCTTCTCTAGCATGATAAGCTGATTTTAATCTAGAAAAAGGATTGGCAATATTTTTCCATAGGAACTTTTAAAATGGGGATAGGGCAAGATTCACTGATACAATAAAGTGAATGTAAAAAAAAATAAAGTGCTCCAAAATGATTTGCCTTTTAAATCAGCTTCACCAACCTCTTTCTTTCCTTCCTTCCTTCCTGGTAGCTACATAAGCTAAT
The DNA here is from genome assembly GCF_020171115.1 of Neogale vison. NCBI lineage: Eukaryota > Metazoa > Chordata > Mammalia > Carnivora > Mustelidae > Neogale > Neogale vison. The sequence continues at coordinate 89,722,603 of NC_058093.1, read as the reverse complement.
CTTGTGTCCACCTGAAATCATTGTTGTAATAACTAACAAAATATCATCACAAGGTAAAATATTTCTTTTCTGAAAGAATGGAAACTGGCATCCTGAACATTTGAACTAAAGATTAATTCTGAATACTTTATTTTTTAAATTTTTTAAAAATTCTTACTACTTTAAATTAAATTTATTGCATTTAATTTTCTCAAATCAATTAATTGACCTGGGTTAGTTTCTGAATATTTGGAATATATATGTGATTTAAACAGAAGTTTTAAGGATTACTAATTTTCCTGTGTTGAGTTATTACAGATAATAAAGTTTGCCATTTCACTTCAGTCCATTTTGAGAAAGCTCTAATTTGTAAATTAATTCCAGGATTTTTTAGCACTTTCTCCTAAGACTTTATTTTTACCAGCAGTAATATAAAAGGAAAAATAAAAGCCACATAAATTTTTAAATATAAATCAGTATCTAAAATACATTAGAATAAATACATTAGAATTCCTAGAATCTAAAATAAATACATTAGAATAGATTGTGAGTGGGTGGAGAAAATTGTAATTTCACATATTAGGAAAATTATATTCCAGATGACAAGTAAAGTAAAAATATCAAATGGAATTTTAAGAATTCTGAATAAGTATTATTCAAGGAGTGATATAAAAGATACATTCGAGGTGATATATTCAAGGTGATATAAAAGAGAATCTTATTCTTCTCTCGGTTCCGTATCAAATACACTAATTAACACATTATACACTCAGAATTATGTAGGAACAGGTTCAGGATAGAAGAGAGAAATCAGGAAAGAACAGTATATGTGTGTGTGTGTGCATATTTGTATGTTTGGGTGGTGAGCTCTTCAGATGGCAGAGAGTTTCATTCCCTAATCAATTTTAGTAAACTCTTCACACAAATTGAAAAGGACATTGGGATGCTGGGTAAACAATCATGTAGATTACATAATCATGTTTTCTTGAGACACAGAAGACAGAATCTTTCTTCACTAACATGAAGTGTTTCCATATTCTTTTAATAGAGTAAAAGTGGACAATATCACAGAAACTGTTGTTTCCTTGTACATTGAAATGTTTGGTTATTTTGCACTGCAAATGTACTCTAAACAGGATTGTGAATTTTAAAAAGGGGCTTCTCTTGTTCACAGCCACTTTTAATGTTAACATAATGAATCACCTTAGGAAGATCAAATTTCAAAATAATGTTTTGATACAGTTCAGTCGATCTGGTATCTATTAGTTGAATTTGTTCACTTCTTTGCATGGCTCTGAAGATTTCTGTGGAAATATCCTATACTGAGAAGCCTTGGACTCTACAGAATGCATTTTTATTGCTCATGCAATTTAGATATAGTAATATTATTACTGATATGAAATACTATGTAGGAAGAGATGAAGTTTTCTAAAATATAATGTGGTGATTTTGAACATTCTCATCGTAAAATTTTTACAAGCACATCCCTATATATAAGTACACCCATATACAAAAATCCATTTTTCTTTCTTCAAATAAAGCTAAATTATGGAGATTAAAATATCAGTGTTATAGAAAATCATTAATAATAGATATCTTTTCATTACCCTCACCAGGAAGAAATTGATTTTTTTCTATGGAACATTCAGAAAAACAATTCGTTGATACAAAACCATTCCCAAGACCAGAATATCACCTCCAAAATGTTAAACTTTTCTCCTTATTAATTTTCGCAAAGGATACAAATATACCACCAAATGTACTTTGGATCCTTTATTAGAAAAAAAAAAAAGGAGACAAATGCATCTTTGAATCATGTCTTTGGCTTCATGCATAATTACTTAAATTGGAGTATGTGCTTAGAATGCAACAAAAAGAGAAGTGAATTTAGACAGAGAAAGTGATTCAGGCAGAACTGTTCTACAAGAGAAAAGCATCTCTAAAAATCAATACAATGTTTGAATTAATCTGGTTTCTTTCTTTATTATATCTCTATAGATGAGAAATTTCTTTAGAAACGTGACAGGCTGGTGCCTAATTAACTCATCAGAAACCAAGTTTTCATTGGGTGTGGCATAAAATTAGGAGAAAGGTTGAAGATACACTCTCCAGTAAGGTGAAAAGCAAGCACAGATCCAAATATACTTCTCGTTATTTTTAAATCCACCTCAGGCCATAATAAATTACTTGGCTTTTAAAACACTTCATTTGGTGAAATCTAGAAATATTTAAAAGGCTAAAATTGTTCACTCAGCCTCCTACCAAAAAAAAAAGAAAAGAAAAAGTTTGTCACTAGTGATAAAGATATGAAAGTTGGAACAGTTAGAAATCTGAATTAGAATAGGAAGAAAGATCGAACCATAAACAATTTTATATGTTAAATGTATTTCAGTCTGAAGTATACACTGAGTTTTTAAAAGTTCAAGATAAATCTAGTACCATTTTATTTTTATTCCAATACTTTGTATTTATATGAATCCCGTGTTTTACTATTAACATATTCCTTCACCTATTAGGTCACAACTCTAAATTTTACTAGAGAACTCAGATATACTTTCGTATGATTCACAGCACTGAAATATGTTTGAGATATTCTAATTTGTGTAACCACTTCCGAGGAAGTTTTTGGCAATGTGATAATTTCACTCTTTTAGAAGCTCAGTCACACATCTATCCAAAAAAATTTTTTTCCTTAATGTAATAAGAAGCCTGAATTATAACTGAAGTGGGTAGAATTAGGCTCTAGAAAAGATAATTTCTGAAAAGAAAATTAAGCTCTTTGACTCCTATCACTTTATAATTCCATACTTTACCTTTTTTCTGTTAACATCCTTCTTTTAAATATCCAATTATACAAAAAGAATACATGTCAAAGGTCTTTAAATAAAAAAAATCTTAATTATTATTACACATGTGTTCATAACTAAAATTGAAAATCTTTTGGCTCGTTTTGTGACCCTGACAGAATTCAGGCTAAGAAACAAAACTCAGCCAAAGAAGGAAACGCTGTAACTTCTCAGACTGAATCTGTCCACAGAACCAGAGACAGTCTCTTCTGAAAAAGGGAAAGACCCAGTGGCCCGGATGATCTATGGTCTCTCAATAGCCTTACCACCTTGGACTACCTTTCTAAGATTACTCTTTTTTCCAGTGTATCTCTCCATCTCTGGTATTGAATCCAGTTACTGCATTCAGCCCTGTCATAGGCAGCTGGAAGCCAGTAAGCCCTGACAGGACCCCACACAGGTTTGGTTTGTCTGTACATGGTTGGCCACACAATGTTTTAAAAAGAAGTAGCTTACATTGAACGATATAAACACATACAGATATGGAGCTGCTTCTGAAAAACTGGAACTTTAGGTAACCTGTGATCTGTTTGCACATGGCAGTAGTTAGTTTGTGTGAATCTGGTCAGAGACCAGACATGTATCTCCAGTTTTCTATACTTTTCTATTCCTTATTGTCTTATTGACCTCAACACAAAGGACAGGTTACTCACTCTTTAACTGCTCAGCTTCAATAAATACCCTTTATGTTATACTCAGCTGGTGGGAGTTTGACTGAGAGACTTTTGATTCAGTGGTTTCTTTCTGGGCTTTATATTGGAACCAAATTTACTTGACTGATACCTCGATTCTGTTTCCAGATTTGGGTCCTTACCTCAATCCTCAACTTTTTCTTTTTTTCTTTTTTTGGCTTCATACTTCATTTCCTCTCTCCAACCAGTTTTATTAGAATGTTTCATATTCTGGTTAACCTTTTGTTAACTTTTAGATTTTAATTATTTCTCCCTACCTTCCTTAATATGTAGGTAAAAACATGACCACTGTAGAACATAGATGTTGCTTTTTTAAAAAAAAAGAAAATTATAGGAAAGTAGGTAAAACTTCATGGAAGTAACATTAAGGAAAAATTCCTAGGAATACCTCATATTGAAATATTTTGTTGCAGAGGTTTTACTTCAAATATTCTTTGTTTAAGTAAAGGTTTAGAGACACTGTATGGTATTAATAAATTTAATAAATTTATGACACTGTACGGTATTAATCTCCTATGACAAAGACTTTTCATTTGTCTTTTCCTCAAGAGTACTGTTTTCTATGAAATATGTAATTGTTTCAGAGTCCAGTATCAAAGTCCAAATGTATTTCTTTTTCTAATGGCATTTTTCAATAAAGTACAACAAGTTACAGGTTTGAAATGCATGTTGACTGTTTCTGGCAATAAAATTCTTTTTTTTTTTTTTAAAGATTTTATTTATTTATTTGACAGAGAGAAATCACAAGTAGACAGAGAGGCAGGCAGAGAGAGAGAGAGGGAAACAGGCTCCCTGCTGAGCAGAGAGCCCGATGCGGGACTCGATCCCAGGACCCTGGGATCATGACCTGAGCCGAAGGCAGCGGCTTAACCCACTGAACCACCCAGGCGCCCTGGCAATAAAATTCTTGCTTTCTCAATAACTGATACGGTTATGGTTGAAAGAAAAGGCAGGTTATAGGTTCTTGAACATCCTGAAACTGTGAATAATTTGATAGTGTGGTTGGATTGTTCCACAAACGGACTCACCCTGACAAGGCAGTCCTTCATCATAGCCATCTGGGCAGTCCAAGACACCGTTGCACAGTTGTGATAAATGAACACATTTGTTGGTACCAAGGCAAGCAATGTGATTCAAGGGGCACTTGATTTCTACCTCTTCAGGACCTGAAAAACAAAAATGTAAAAATGGGTTAGTTTGGCTTTTAATACTAAAACCATTAAGCACAAGAAATTACCAGCCTTAATTTATAGAAATTATAGAAACTTATAGAAAATAACTACCAGAAGGCAGCTCTGACTCTCAGGGATGTCCAAATTAGCCCACGTGGTTAAAAACCTATTTTTTTAAAAACCTCATAGCATATAAAATAGCATGTATTTGGGGGTGTCTGGGTGGCTCAGTGGGTTAAAGCCTCTGCCTTTGGCTCAGAGTCCTGGGATCGAGCCTGCATTGGGCCCTCTGCTCAGCAGGGAGTCTGCTTCCTCCTCTCTCTCTGCCTGCTTCCGTGCCTACTTGTGATCTGTTTCTCTCCGTGTTAAATAAATAAATAAAATCTTTAAAAAAAAATAGTATGTGTTTTTTCCAAATAATACAAATAATACATTAAAGACATGAATATTCTTTTCAAACTTTAAGTGGCATAGACTTAAAATCTGATGGCTGCTTTGCATCATTGATTTACCTCTTATCTTTAAATTAAGTGGGCCAGGTACTTAAACACTGTACATCTCAATTTCCTCAACTGGGAAACATAGAGAGTTCCAACTCCTTGGCAAAGCTCTTGTTAGAATTGAATCCAGTAACAAGAACAAAAAGATTTTAGTGGAATTTAAATGAAGCTCTGTCAATCTAAAATTATTTCATTTTTATTAAGAATAGGTAGTTATATACTTATTTACTTTATTATAAGTAAATATATATATATATACATTTATATGTATATAACAGCTAGTTATATACTTTCTTACATATGAATTTTTTTGTTTAAAAAAATCTTTACTAAGCAATTACAATACAACTGAATTTACTTAGGAGTGGGGAGGCGATGATGAACAAAGAATACTCATTGAGTTATCCTGCTGATGATAATAGTATATTACATGATCACCCTTTCTGTTTTTATAGATATACTTAGGTCGGAATACCAAGTCTTCTGAAGCTCACCAATTCTGAACTGCCATCCAACATTCAAATTGTACACTGCTATATCTAAAGTTCAGGTTGTTTACTCCCATACCTTATCTACATTTCTTCAATAGACACTCTCCAAATTCGCCATGCCATGATTCTTAATCTTGCCCAGCTCTCCTAAATCTGAGTGCAGTCATGCCATATGACTACAATCGAATGTTAATCTGACACTGATTACTACAAGAGCCCAGATTCTATAGTCAGGCACACTTAGAATTTAATCACAGCAATGTTAATACCCATGGGACATTAATTTATTAAAGCAGCTAAGCATTAATTTTCTCATGTATAAATAAAACTATCAACTGAGTTTACCTTGTAGGCTTGTTGTGAATGTCAAAAGTTATTGATGGCAAAGCACTGAACTTTGTGAGCTTTTTTGTGAGATGTGGGCTCAGAATAGGAATTCAACATGTGTTAATTATGTAAATAAATGCAGCAGAGTGGACTTGTTAACAGACTCTGGAGCCAGTTTCTTGGTCTCATCACTTATAAACAATAAGTTGAAAAAATTATGTACCTTTTCTGTGCTTCATCAGGTTGTTGTAGGGATTGTATCAAAAGCTTTTAGCATCTTTCCCAACATCTTTAGCATCTTACCCTTTTTTATTTTTTAAGAGTTTATTTATTTATTTGAAAGAGAGCAATTGAGAGAGCACAAGTAGGGTGTAGGGGGAAGGAGAAGCAGACTCACCACTGAGCAAGGAGTGCAAGGTGAGACTCGATTCTGGGACTCTAGGATCATGACCTGAGCCACAGCAAGACGTTTAACTAACTGAGCCACCCAGGCACCGCTGCCTTTTCATAAACACTTAAATTACATAACTTCCTTTTATATCTTAAGATTCCTCTCCCCACAAAGCAGACTTGCCAAAAGTAAGATGCATTTTGAAATATCTTCTCAAAATGAGTGATGGGTATATGTGATTTTGTTGGATGCTAAAACAGCTTTCAACATTTTGTAACTGGGGGATATAAATACATTGTTATGATAGAGCTTCAATAGATGAAGTACTGGCTAATTGGTTTCCTGCTATTTTTTTCCATGTATATTTATACAGTTACTGACATACAAGTCTATTAGTCTTGTCTAATGCCCATCACTCCAAATCCACAACTCATTTTATTGTAACATGTCTCTGTAACTTGAATATCAATATATTTTAAAACATACATTGTATATAAATATATATATAAATACACATATATAATACAAATATAGAAAATATATATAATACAAATATACAAATTTAAATCCAAATCATAGGAATAAAAGTAAGTGAAACTCTTTTCACTGAGAGTTTCTTATATTAAATCTTTTATTTATAAGATTAACAAAAATTCACTTTAAAAAATTAAATTGAAAAATATAAATTAGTTTTGAAAAGCTATAAATTTCTTTGACCAAGAGTCACAATGCAGTTCTTTTTAAAATTAATTGACTGATTCTTAGAAATTTGAGAATATATATCCTTACATGAATGTCAAAGTGTTTAGGCCAGATATATTTAGAGCTCTCCGTAAAAATTCCAAAAATAGCCCACAGAAAGAACACTCCAAACCGGGAGCCTAGAAATTTTACAGAGGCCAAAGATGACTCACTAGTCTTTTTAAAAGCAAGTTTTTTGTTTGTTTGTTTGTTTTAAGTAATATATGTGTTGGTTCAAATCAAAGTTTTAGGGTTTTTTTGGGGTTTTTGCTTTGTTTTGTTTTGTTTTTGCATCCTTAAGATTGTCAGGTCACTGATTAACATGATAGAGGGAGTGAAATGCACATCTGGCATTCACGAAACAAATTTTGAGAAAACAGAAAAAAGATGTTTAAATTTCTCAGAAGCAGTATACAAAATTAGTAGATTCTTCCTAGTGGTAACATGTAGGGATAAAAAAGAAATTTGTTTGGATGAAAGAAAGAGCTAAGTAGTTTCTTCATAGAGTAGAGACTATAGTCTTCCTCACCTTTAATATACTCTTTTCTTAACTTCCATCACTGCTGGGTAACTGATAAGATAGCTGGCATGTGGCTTGAAGGATTTTACCTAAACCAGTCCTTCCCAAATCATCATATCGAAGCACATTAAAGCAAGGATAATATTTGCAAATTACACAAAAGTAAAGAGCATAAGTTATTTATAGAGATTACCCCAGGCCTTGGGAATTAACCTCAAAATTGAGAGTATCAGCATCTCGAACCCTTTTGACCAGTACTGGGATACTTCAGTTGGAAAATGCTAACTTCAGTGTTTTGTCATTGTCTTTCTGGAAGATGGGGGAAGTTTAAGAAACAGCAATGTTCTTAACTGAAACTATCCCAGGAACCAGGCAATATGGGTATTCAGTATATGGTTGCTTTGAGAAATAATCCATCCTTGATTCCCAATGATCATTTGTGTGGTAAAGGTATGCTTAATCTATGAGGCTCCTTTAGTCTACCTTGTAAATGAAGAAAAGACTCAACCAGATCACCAATTCTAAACAATGATCTGTGTGACAGGGAGAAGACTGTGATCATTGAGACGACATGAATTCCTAAGACTATGTCAATGTGGCAAAAAATGATTCATCTCATGAAAACCCTGGGCATTCAAGACATTTCACAACCAGAAGTCATAATCTGGACCTAGCAAGCAACAGGGTCAGAAGCTACCTGACATAATTGGAATTATCTCTTCAGTTACTGAAACGTTAGGATTTGGGGGACCTGAGAGAAGGACTGGGGTGACAGGGAAGCACATGAGGAATTTCATAATAGTACGAACACACTCCAGAATTTTAAAAAGCATAGTAGTCTTAGATTATCACTTCAGTTTTCAGTAATGCATAGTCAAAACTCTTCCAGTCTCTCAAATCTAATTTTAGGTGACCTGAACAAGGTAGCAGAATTTAAAATGTAGTAATTAATTATAAGAAAGAGGAGCTCTATCATTAGAAGGACTTAAAACAGATAAACACAGGAAAATAGTATTCATGTTTTTAAATTTTGATAAGCCTTATCCAGTGAGTTGAAATAGGCTTCATTTTTTAAACTGAACCTCATTTTACAAACAAGTTTTCTAGGATAATGCAAGGGCAATGTGACTCATCTTTTTGTTTTTGAAAGTCTAGTTTATTTTTATATATAAATATCTTACTCTGTTCAATAAAAAAATGATTAAAGAGATATTAAGCCTCATCAAATGTCTTTTCTGACTAAAGATAATTGTGATAGCACATTTTGGGGAGGGATGGAGATTTTTCTTCTATAATGGTAGATACAGTCATTTATCCACACTTGTCATTCTTTCATCATATCTCAGCAGGACCAGCATCAATCCTCCCCTCAAAGCTAATATCTCCACCTTACACTCTATCACAGCCCACTTTCTGAGTTTTGTCCTATCAAGATTTGCTGTTTGTTTTTATTTCCCATTTCTGTCTATCCAATGGTTCTAAATCTCTGTCTATAATCTCATTCAGTTTTCTTAGCCTCCACTCAAGAATAAAGCCACTTTTGCTGATTGGACTTTCCTGCAAATGACACCCTTTCTTTCCTATTTTTTTTAAACTGTTAAATTTCTCCAGAATAGAGACTGCACCTGCTGTATTCCTGCTCCCTTCTCACTCCCGCCTCTGCTCCTATCGCTGTTGAGGTGCTTTTGGCCAACGTCTCCATGATCCCACTAATAGGGAAGCCAGAGGAAAAGAGTATCTTTCAAAAGCTGACCAGAATTCCTCTCGTAGACACACTTTCTGCCATTATTTCTCATGCCTTTTATTATTATTGTTGTTGTTGTTATTTATGCAGTTCCATGAGGACACTTGGATGCATTTCACACAGGCTCTTTGATCAACTTCCCACTATCTCTGCCTGAAAAACACAAACACGCTGTACACTGCCCGACTCAATATACAATTGCTGAATGTATATTGAGTGCATTTTAACTCCTGGCTAATTTCCACTTTCTTCTATATGCAAGGAGTTAACTTTTCCTACCATCAATACGTTCTCAAAATAGGTTTTATAAATATCACTTTCACCCAACAACTACTCTCAAAATCACAACCATTCTCAGTTGCTGCCCACAACAAAACCAAACTCTGTGGTCTGGTTTCATCATATAATTGAAACTCAATTAACATTATTTACAAGTTATTTTCAGTACTTGCAGTAAACTTCCTTCAGAGTCATCTTTCACGTCTGTAAAATAATCTAAAATAGTCCCACTTCTGGAACTTTCTGTATGCAGTATCACCAGCTGGAAAGTAAACCTCTCTTTTTTACCCAAAAAATCCTTCAAGTCCAAACTCTGGTTTCTCCATCAAGTTTTCTTCGTGAAAAATAACATGACATACTTGGGAAGTTATTAAGTTTAAAGATCAAACCCATGATTTAGAATTTTTATCTGCCATTTATAAATTATCTCAACTTGAATTAAGAGCTGAACTTCAGTGAAATTCTTCTTTCACATTTGAAAAATGGGGATAATAATAGTGTCTACCTCATGTGATCATTATAACAAGCAAATGAAATCACCATTTGGGAAACACTATACAACCCAAGAGGGTTTTTTGTTTTTGTTTTTATTTCTGATTTTGTTGTTTTTTTTGTGGGTATCACTGATCCCACAATATATATGAACTCATACATTGTTTATTTTATCACATTTTTTTACAATATAGCTTTTTTATAATATAATTTCTGTGTGTAGTTTATGAACTGTATTCATACATGAAGTTTCACTCAGATTTCATGAGGCATGAAGACTTTTATTCTATTTATTTATTTACTTGTGTTTTATTCCCACCTCACATATAAAATGATATGTAGAAACAGAAACATATTGATTACTAGTTGATATGAAAATCAAATAAAAACTGGCTATATAAAGCCATCACCAAAAAACATAAGATGCCTTTAAAATTCAAAAATTAAAAATTATGTACCTTTAGGTTTTATTGAATTATATCTGTATATTTACTTAGATGACTGAGGTTGGATTATCTTGTGAGGAATTATTTGGAACTCAACTTCTAGCAAAGCCAAATGTTGATTTATATATATATACATGTGGAAGAGGGGCAAGATGGTGGAGAAGTTGGAAACCCTGCTTAAACTGGTCCTAAAAGTGAGCTAAATATCTACCAGAACACTCTCAAAATCCATGAAATAAGCCTGAGATATAACATTATACACTCTGGATCTTTACAGGGCAGAAGATATCGGTGGAGAGGTAAAGCAGAGTGGGAATGCTTGGACTGTTACCAGAAGATAAACAGAAGGGGGAGGGAGTCACCAAAAACAACCATTAGAAAGTAATACCCCAATATGAAAGTGCCCTCTGATTAGGAATGAGGATTAACTTGGAGACTGGTTAAAAGCACTCAAAAAGAGCAAAAGATCTTAAGGGCAATTGGTGGTCACAGTCATGGGCCCAAGCCCATGGTCCTAGGACAGTTACCACCAGTGACCACCCATGCCAGAGAGAGCGCAGTGTCGGGGGGAGGGGAGTTTCATTCCATGGTCCCTGAGCCCACAGCTTTCTGCTGCTTGCACCACTGCTGGGGCTGGGCACACTCCTGCCAGCACCTGAGAGAGCCCGGTGTGGGCACCACCCTGCGGTCTCTGGACCAGCAGACTTCCGTGACCTGTACAGCACTCTGAATACACCCATCCCATGCCTGAGAGAATCCGGTGCAGTCTTCAGTCAGGGTCCCTCAGCCCGCAGCCTTCCATGACTTGTGCATCTGCCGGGTGTGAGCACAGCCAGCATGGGCATGGACCCCAGACAGCAGTCCTAGTAACAGCAGCCACCCAGGTTCGAGCTCACCTGGATGAATACTGCTCACAGTTTTAGTGGTATGGGGGTGCAGAAACAAGTGGTAACCTCAGGCAACCACTGATATGGTGGCTGGGGGTGTGCACCATCTGTGGGAAGTTGTGGTCTTCAGTGGAGTTTGCAAAAGGGCAGTCTGTGTGTTCTGGACCACCCAGAGCATAGCAGAATGAGGGTTCTCTCTGAGGTGGAGGTCTGGGTGCAGACAGTTTATTTTCCATTAAACCTCCCAAAAGCCACAAAAAGCCATGAAAGAACAAAAACCTCCAGAGAATAAAAGCTAAAAAAAATGGTTTCCACTGAGCCCAGCCCCTTGATAGGGTACAGGGCAACTCAGCCCAAGCAGAACTAACTAAAAAACAATACAGCAGACTCCTCCCCCAGAAGACAAGCCAAAAGAACAAGAGGACAACCACCACAGGGTCCCCATAAAACTGTAAGACCCTAACATCAGGGGAAAACAATATTTTAAGCTCCTGGTGTTGCCCCCACACCTGTATATTTCATAGACACAACTTTTCTTTCTTTCTTTTTTTTTTAAATTCATTCTCTTGATTCTTATTTTTTTTGATTTTTTAACCTACTTACCATTACAACTAGAGGTTTAATACAACATATTCCATAATATCTTTTTAAACTTGAACTTTTTCCATACATATACCAGTATTTCTTTTTTCTTTTCTTTTCTTTTTCTTAATATACAATTACATATTAAGCTTCAAGCTGAATATATCAACCATGATCTAGGCATGGTTTTTTTTTCCTTATTCAATACTATCCCTATATATAAACCAGTTTTAATTTCCCTGTATCTCTGGAAAGTTGAGTCCTTTAACATAGATAACAAGATTCACCCAGGAAGAAATGAAATAACCTTCCTCATCCACACTGAGAGTTTATAACCAACTTTGTATCTTATTCTTCTGTTAGTGTTTCTGTGTATTTGTTTTTTTTTTTTTTTGTAATATACAAATCTTATTCTTAGGGTTCATTTGGCTGGGTTTTTCTTTCTTTCTTTCTTTCTTTCTTATTTATTTATTTATTTATTTATTTGTCTTTTACTTTGCAGTAAGTCTTTTTGTTTGTTTTTGTTTATGTACCTTATAAATCTTACTTTGGGGCTCATTTTGGCTGGGTTTTCCCTTTTTCTCTCTCTTTTTCTCTCTTTTTTTTTTCTTTTTTCTTCCTTTTTTGATGGTAATTATGATTGTTCTGAAACTTTCCAGGGTGTACTTGCCTAGATCATGGTTGATATATTCAGCTATATATTCCCTCAACCACCTCTCACCAGAACAACTAGGAGGAGGAACACTCAACAGAGGAAAAATTCAGAGACTGTGCCCTTTGTCACAGAACTATTGAATATGGACATAAACAGTATGTTGGAAAGGGAATTCAGGGTAACAATTATCCAGACAATGGCTAGGTTGGAGAAGACCATTAGTGGCAACATAGAAACTTGAGTGAGTTGGGGAAATCAGAGGGGGAGACAACCATGAGAGACTGTGGACTCTGAGAAACAAACTGGGGATTTTGGAGGGGCCGTAGGGGGTTGGATGAACCTGGTGGTGGGTATTATGGAGGGCACGTACTGCATGGAACACTGGATGTGGTGCATAAACAATGAATTTTGGAACACTGAAAAAAAATCAAATACTTTTTTTTTAATAAAACACACACACAGACAGATACACACATAGAAATTATAAGGGTGGAAGTGAGGGCTGATTTGGCAGTACTAAAAAATGCTATCAGTGAGATCCAATCTAATCTAAATACTATAATAGCTAGGGTAATTGAGGCAGAAGATTGAATTAGTGATCTAAAAGACAAACTGATAGAAGATGGCGGAGAAGTAGCAGGCTGAGACTACCTCAGCTAGCAGGAGATCAGCTAGAGAGCTTATCTAAAGATTGCAAACACCTGCAAATCCATCGGCAGATCGAAGAGAAGAAGAACAGCAATTCTAGAAACAGAAAAACAACCACTTACTGAAAGGTAGGACTGGCGGAGAAGTGAATCCAAAGCGACAGGAAGATAGACCCCGGGGGCGGGGCCGGCTCCCGGCAAGCGGCGGAGCAAAGGAGCACAAAATCACGACTTTTAAAAGTCTGTTCCGCTGAGGGACATCGCTCCGGAGGCTAAACCGGGGCGAAGCCCACACGGGGTCGGCGTGACCTCAGGTCCCGCGGGGTCACAGAAGGATCGGGGGTGTCTGAGTGTCGCAGAGCTTGCGGATATTGGAACGGGAAAGCCGGCTGCAGAGACAGAGCCGACAGTAAGCTCGCAGCTCGGAGTTGCCTTGAACCGGTCGCAAGCTCGGTGAGCTCGGAGTGCGGCCCGAGGTCAGGCAGACGCGAGTTACTAGGAGCTGTTCGCTGAGGGCGCACTGGGGAGCGGGGCCCCGGGCTCTCGGCTCCTCCGGGCCGGAGACCAGGAGGCCGCCATTTGTATTCCCGTCCTCCAGAACTCTACGGAAAGCGCTCAGGGAACAAAAGCTCCTGAAAGCAAAGCCAAGCAGATCACTCAGCCCGGCCCCTGGTAAGGGTGGTGTAATTCCACCTGGGGCAAAGACACTTGAGAATCACTACACCAGGCCCCTCCCCCAAGAGATCAACAAGTAATCCAGGCAAGACCAAGTTCACCTACCAAGGAGTGCAGTTTCAATACCAAGGAGAGAGCAGCAGAATTCCAGAGGAGGAGAAAACAAACCACGGAACTCATGGCTTTCTGCCTGTGATTTTTTAGTCTTGCAGTTTATTTTTTTTTTCTTTTTCATTTATTTTCTCTTCTTCTGCTAAAATTTTTTATAATTTTACCCTTTTCTTTTTTAACGTTTTTTAACTAGATTATCTAATATATATATATATTTTGCTTTTTTATACTTTTCTTTATTCATTTTCTTTTTTTTTAATTCTTTTTTTTCTTTCTTTCTTTTTGAACCTCTTTTTATCCCCAAATGAGAAGAGATCCTAATCTCTTCAATCCTTTTTTTTCTTAATTCTTTTTAAAATTCTTGATTGAATTTTTAATTCAATCTCTTTATTTTTTGATTCTTTTTTTCTTTTTTTTCTTTCTTTCTTTTTGAACCTCTTTTTATCCCCAAATCAGAAGACATCCCAATCAGAAGAGATTGGGAGATCCCAATCAAAGGAGATCCCAATCAGAGGAGATCCCTCACCCAATAGTGAGGGGGGAGAAATCCCCCCGCATGATTTGGGATCTCTTCTGATTTGGTTAAAGCATATTTTCCTGGGATTGTTGCCACCCTTTTAGTATTTTACTTGCTCCTTCATATACTCTTATCAGGACAAAATGACAAGGCGGAAAAATTCACAACAAAAAAAAGAACAAGAGGCAGTACCGAAGGCTAGGGACCTAATCAATACAGACATTGGTAATATGTCAGATCTAGAGTTCAAAATGACAATTCTCAAGGTTATAGCCGGGCTTGAAAAAGGCATGGAAGATATTAGAGAAACTCTCTCCAGAGATATAAAAGCCCTTTCTGGAGAAATAAAAGAACTAAAATCTAACCAAGTTGAAATCAAAAAAGCTATTAATGAAGTTCAATCAAAAATGGAGGCTCTCACTGCTAGGATAAATGAGGCAGAAGAAAGAATTAGCGATATAGAAGACCAAATGACAGAGAATAAAGAAGCTGAGCAAAAGAGGGACAAACAGCTACTGGACCACGAGGGCAGAATTCGAGAGATAAGTGACACCATAAGACGAAACAACATTAGAATAATTGGGATTCCAGAAGAAGAAGAAAGAGAGAGGGGAGCAGAAGGTATACTGGAGAGAATTATTGGGGAGAATTTCCCCAATATGGCAAAGGGAACGAGCATCAAAATTCAGGAGGTTCAGAGAACGCCCCTCAAAATCAATAAGAATAGGCCCACACCCCGTCACCTAATAGTAAAATTTACAAGCCTTAGTGACAAAGAGAAAATCCTGAAAGCAGCCCGGGAAAAGAAGTCTGTAACATACAATGGTAAAAGTATTAGATTGGCAGCTGACTTATCCACAGAGACCTGGCAGGCCAGAAAGAGCTGGCATGACATTTTCAGAGCACTAAACGAGAAAAACATGCAGCCAAGAATACTATATCCAGCTAGGCTATCATTGAAAATAGAAGGAGAGATTAAAAGCTTCCAGGACAAACAAGAACTGAAAGAATTTGCAAACACCAAACCAGCTCTACAGGAAATACTGAAAGGGGTCCTCTAAGCAAAGAGAGAGCCTACAAGTGGTAGATCAGAAAGGAACAGAGACAATATACAGTAACAGTCACCTTACAGGCAATACAATGGCACTAAAATCATATCTCTCAATAGTTACCCTGAATGTTAATGGGCTAAATGCCCCAATCAAAAGACACAGGGTATCAGAATGGATAAAAAAACAAAACCCATCTATATGTTGCCTCCAAGAAACTCATTTTAAACCCGAAGACACCTCCAGACTTAAAGTGAGGGGGTGGAAAAGAATTTACCATGCTAATGGACATCAGAAAAAAGCAGGAGTGGCAATCCTTATATCAGATCAATTAGATTTTAAGCCAAAGACTATAATAAGAGATGAGGAAGGACACTATATCATACTCAAAGGGTCTGTCCAACAAGAAGATCTAACAATTTTAAATATCTATGCCCCCAACGTGGGCGCAGCCAACTATATAAACCAATTGATAACAAAATCAAAGAAACACATCAACAATAATACAATAATAGTAGGGGACTTTAACACTCCCCTCACTGAAATGGACAGATCATCCAAGCAAAAGATCAACAGAGAAATAAAGGCCTTAAATGATACACTGGATGAGATGGACATCACAGATATATTCAGAACATTTCATCCCAAAGCAACAGAATACACATTCTTCTCTAGTGCACATGGAACATTCTCCAGAATAGATCACATCCTCGGCCCTAAATCAGGACTCAACCGGTATCAAAAGATTGGGATCATTCCCTGCATATTTTCAGACCACAATGCTCTGAAGCTAGAACTCAACCACAAGAGGAAGTTTGGAAAGAACCCAAATACATGGAGACTAAACAGCATCCTTCTAAAGAATGAATGGATCAACCGGGAAATTAAAGAAGAATTGAAAAAAATCATGGAAACAAATGATAATGAAAATACAACGGTTCAAAATCTGTGGGACACAACAAAGGCAGTCCTGAGAGGAAAATATATAGCGGTACAAGCTTTTCTCAAGAAACAAGAAAGGTCTCAGGTACACAACCTAACCCTACACCTAAAGGAGCTGGAGAAAGAACAAGAAAGAAACCCTAAGCCCAGCAGGAGAAGAGAAATCATAAAGATCAGAGCAGAAATCAATGAAATAGAAACCAAAAAAAACAATAGAAAAAATCAACCAAACTAGGAGCTGGTTCTTTGAAAGAATTAATAAAATTGATAAACCCTTGGCCAGACTTATCAAAAAGAAAAGAGAAAGGACCCAAATAAATAAAATCATGAATGAAAGAGGAGAGATTACAACTAACACCAAAGAAATACAAACTATTATAAGAACATACTATGAGCAACTCTACGCCAACAAATTTGACAATCTGGAAGAAATGGATGCATTCCTAGAAACATAGAAACTACCAAAATTGAACCAGGAAGAAATAGAAAGCCTGAACAGACCCATAACCAGTAAGGAGATTGAAACAGTCATTAAAAATCTCCAAACAAACAAAAGCCCAGGGCCAGATGGCTTCCCGGGGGAATTCTACCAAACATTTAAAGAAGAACTAATTCCTATTCTCCTGAAACTGTTCCAAAAAATAGAAATGGAAGGAAAACTCCCAAACTCATTTTATGAGGCCAGCATCACCTTGATCCCAAAACCAGACAAGGATCCCATCCAAAAAGAGAGCTATAGACCAATATCCTTGATGAACACAGATGCAAAAATTCTCACCAAAATACTAGCCAATAGGATTCAACAGTACATTAAAAGGATTATTCACCACGACCAAGTGGGATTTATCCCAGGGCTGCAAGGTTGGTTCAACATCCGCAAATCAGTCAATGTGATACAACACATCAATAAAAGAAAGAACAAGAACCATATGATACTCTCAATAGATGCTGAAAAAGCATTTGACAAAGTACAGCATCCCTTCCTGATCAAAACCCTTCAAAGTGTAGGGATAGAGGGCACATACCTCAATATCATCAAAGCCATCTATGAAAAACCCACTGCAAATATCATTCTCAATGGAGAAAAACTGAAAGCTTTTGCGCTAAGGTCAGGAACACGGCAGGGATGTCCATTATCACCACTGCTATTCAACATAGTACTAGAAGTCCTAGCCTCAGCAATCAGACAACAAAAGGAAATTAAAGGCATCCAAATCGGCAAAGAAGAAGTCAAATTATCACTCTTCGCAGATGATATGATACTCTATGTGGAAAACCCAAAAGACTCCACTCCAAAACTGCTAGAACTTATACAGGAATTCAGTAAAGTGTCAGGATATAAGATCAATGCACAGAAATCAGTTGCATTTCTCTACACCAACAACAAGACAGAAGAAAGAGAAATTAAGGAGTCAATCCCATTTACAATTGCACCCCAAACCATAAGATACCTAGGAATAAACCTAACCAAAGAGGCTAAGAATCTATATTCAGAAAACTATAAAGTACTCATGAAAGAAATTGAGGAAGACACAAAGAAATGGAAAAATGTTCCATGCTCCTGTATTGGAAGAATAAATATTGTGAAAATGTCTATGCTACCTAAAGCAATCTACACATTTAATGCAATTCCTATCAAAGTACCATCCATCTTTTTCAAAGAAATGGAACAAATAATCCTAAAATTTATATGGAACCAGAAAAGACCTCAAATAGCCAAAGGGATATTGAAAAACAAAGCCAAAGTTGGTGGCATCACAATTCCGGACTTCAAGCTTTATTACAAAGCTGTCATCATCAAGACAGCATGGTACTGGCACAAAAACAGACACATAGATCAATGGAACAGAATAGAGAGCCCAGAAATAGACCCTCAACTCTATGGTCAACTAATCTTCGACAAAGCAGGAAAGAATGTCCAATGGAAAAAAGACAGCCTCTTCAATAAATGGTGTTGGGAAAATTGGACAGCCACGTGCAGAAAAATGAAATTGGACCATTTCCTTACACCACACACAAAAATAGACTCAAAATGGATTAAGGACCTCAATGTGAGAAAGGAATCCATCAAAATCCTTGAGGAGAACACAGGCAGCAACCTCTTCGACCTCAGCCGCAGCAACATCTTCCTAGGAACATCGCCAAAGGCAAGGGAAGCAAGGGCAAAAATGAACTTTTGGGATTTCATCAAAATCAAAAGCTTTTGCACAGCAAAGGAAACAGTTAACAAAACCAAAAGACAACTGACAGAATGGGAGAAGATATTTGCAAACGACATATCAGATAAAGGACTAGTGTCCAAAATCTATAAAGAACTTAACAAACTCAACACCCAAAGAACAAATAATCCAATCAAGAAATGGGCAGAGGACATGAACAGACACTTCTGCAAAGAAGACATCCAGATGGCCAACAGACACATGAAAAAGTGCTCCATATCACTCGGCATCAGGGAAATACAAATCAAAACCACAATGAGATATCACCTCACACCAGTCAGAATGGCTAAAATCAACAAGTCAGGAAATGACAGATGCTGGCGAGGATGCGGAGAAAGGGGAACCCTCCTACACTGTTGGTCGAATGCAAGCTGGTGCAACCACTCTGGAAAACAGCATGGAGGTTCCTCAAAATGTTGAAAATAGAACTGCCCTATGACCCAGCAATTGCACTACTGGGAATTTACCCTAAAGATACAAACGTAGTGATCCAAAGGGGCACGTGCACCCGAATGTTTATAGCAGCAATGTCCACAATAGCCAAACTATGGAAAGAACCTAGATGTCCATCAACAGATGAATGGATCAAGAAGATGTGGTATATATACACAATGGAATACTATGCAGCCATCAAAAGAAACGAAATCTTGCCATTTGCGACAACATGGATGGAACTAGAGCGTATCATGCTTAGCGAAATAAGTCAAGCGGAGAAAGACAACTATCATATGATCTCCCTGATATGAGGGAGTGGTGATGCAACATGGGGGCTTAAGTGGGTAGGAGAAGAATCCATGAAACAAGATGGGATAGGGAGGGAGACAAACCATAAGTGACTCTTAATCTCACGAAACAAACTGTGGGTTGCTGGGGGGAGGGGGGTTGGGAGAAGGGGGGTAGGGTTATGGACATTGGGGAGGGTATGTGCTTTTGGGTAAATTGGAAGGGGAGATGAACCATGAGAGACTATGGACTCTGAAAAACAATCTGAGGGGTTTGAAGTGGCGGGGGCGTGGGAGGTTGGGATACTAGGTGGTGTGTATTGTGGAGGGCACAGCTTGCATGGAGCACTGGGTGTGGTGAAAAAATAATGAATACTGTTTTTCTGAAAATAAATAAATTGGAAAAAAAAAAAAAAGACAAACTGATAGAAAAGAAGGATTAGGAAGAGGCCTGGGAAAAACAGCTTAGAAACTGTGAAAACAGAAAGGGAAATAAATGGTGCCATGAGACACATTCCACCATCAGAATTATTGAGATCCCTGAGGGGGTGGTGAAAGAGAGAAGACTAGAAGATATAGTTGAACAAATTCTGAATAAAAATTTTCCTAATATGGGAAATAGAACAAGTGTTCCTGTCCTAGGGGCAGATATGACACCCCCCAAGATCAATGAGTCTAGAAAGACCTCCAGACACTTAATTGTGAAATTCATGAGTCATAAAATTTTAGACAAGAGGTCTTAAGGGCAGCTAGGGGGAAGAGATTCCTTACGTACAGAGGAAGGACCATCAGAATAATGTCAGACCTGTCCACAGAAACCTAGCAAACCAGAAAGGCTGGCAAGACATATTCAGGGCATTAAATGCTAAGAATATGCAGCCAAGAATACTTTATCCAGCAAGGCTGACATTCAAAATGGTTGGAGAGATAAAGAGCTTCCAAAACCAGCAAGGTTTGAAAGAGTATGTGACCACTAAGCTGGCACTACAAGAAATAGTAAGGGGGTTCTATAAAAGAAGAAAGTACCCAAGAGTGACAGAGAATAGAAATTTATAGAGACAATCTACAAGAACAAGGACTTCTCAGGCAACAAGATGTCAATAAAAATTTATCTTTCAATGATCACTCTCAATGTTACCAGGCTAAATGCTCCCATAAAACAGCAAAAGTGATGCAGACTGGATAAAAGGACAGGACCTGTCCATACGCTGTCTACAAGAGACACATTTGGAACCTCAAGATACATCCAGACTGAAAGAAAAGGGATGGAGAATCATCTTTCATCCCAATGGGCCTCAAAAGAAAGCTGGGGTAACAATTCACATATCAGATAAATTAGATTAAAAACTAAAGACTGTAGTCAGAGATACAGAAGAATAGTACATCATTCTTAAAGGATCTTTCCACCAAGAATATCTAATAATTGTAAATATTTATGCCCCCAAGATGGGAGCAGTCAACTACATAGCCAACTGTTAATCAAAATAAAGAGTCATATTGATATCAGCATATTAATTGTAGGGGATCTCAACACTCTCAGTAATAGACAGATCATTTAAGCAGAAAATCAAAACAGAAGCAAGAGCTTTGAATGACATATTTGACCAGATGGACCACACAGATATATACAGAACATTCTACCCTAAAACAACAGAATACTCATTCTTCTCAAGAGCACATGGAACTTTCTCCAGAATAGACCACATACAGAATAGACCACAACAACAGATTAAGCCAACCCCATGCAAAAGAAGGAAAATAATTAATATTAGAGAAGAGATTAATGAGTTAGAAACTAGAGATATAGTAGAACACATCAATGAAACTAGAATCTGGTTCTTTGAAAGAATTGATAAGTTCGATAAACCACTGGCCAAACTAATCCAAAAGAAAAGAGAAAGGACCCAAACTAATAAAATTATAAAAGATAGGGGAGAGATATGACTAACACCAGGGAAATAAAAACAATCATCAGAAACCATTGTCAACAACTATATGCCAATAAGTTAAGCAAACTAGAAAAAATGGTTGCATTCCTGGAAACCTATAAACTTCCAAGACTGGAATAGTAAGAAATTGACAACCTGAATAGACCAACTTCTAGAATGAGATTGAAGCAGTGATCAAACACCTCCCAAAAAACTAGA
This sequence comes from Neogale vison, assembly GCF_020171115.1. Classification (NCBI taxonomy): domain Eukaryota; kingdom Metazoa; phylum Chordata; class Mammalia; order Carnivora; family Mustelidae; genus Neogale; species Neogale vison. The sequence continues at coordinate 89,700,830 of NC_058093.1, read as the reverse complement.
GCCCAGGACTTAACGGATTCCCTGGGGAATTCTACCAAACATTCAAAGAAGAAATAATACCTATTCTCCTGAAGCTGTTTCAAAAAATAGAAACAGAAGGAAAACTTCCAGACTCTTTCTATGAAGCCAGCATTACCCTGATATCCAAACCAGGCAAAGATCCCATCACAAAGGAGAATTTCATACCAATATCCCTGATGGATATGGATGCCAAGATTCTCAACAAGATCCTAGCTAATAGGATCCAACAGTATATTAAAAAGATTATCCACCACAACCAGGTGGGGTTTATCCCTGGGATGCAAGGGTGGTTCAACATTTGCCAATCAATCAATGTGATAGAACAAATCAATGAAAGAAAAGAGAAGAACCACATTGTCCTCTCAATTGATGCAGAAAAAGCATTTGACAAGATACAGCATCCGTTCCCAATTAAAACTCATCAAAATAAAGGCATAGAGGGAACATTCCTCAACTTCATAAAATATTTCCATGAGGGGAGGAGTCAAGATGGCGGAGAAGTAGCAGGCTGAGACTACTTCAGCTAGCAGGAGAGCAGCTAGAGAGCTTATCTAAAGATTGCAAACACCTGCAAATCCATCGGCAGATCGAAGAGAAGAAGAACAGCAATTCTAGAAACTGAGGGACGCCTGGGTGGCGCAGTTGGTTGGACGACTGCCTTCGGCTCAGGGCGTGATCCTGGAGTCCCCGGATCGAGTCCCACATCAGGCTCCCAGCTCCATGGGGAGTCTGCTTCGCTCTCTGACCTTCTCCTCACTCATGCTCTCTCTCACTGTCTCTCTCTCAAATAAATAAATTAAAAAAAAAAATCTAGAAACTGAAAAACAACCACTTTCTGAAAGGTAGGACTGGCGGAGAAGTGAATCCAAAGAGACGGGAAGATAGACCCCGGGGGGAGGGGCTGGCTCCCGGCAAGCGGCGGAGCAGCGGAGCACAAAATCAGGACTTTTAAAAGTCGGTTCCGCTGAGGGACATCGCTCCAGAGGCTAAACCGGGGCGAAGCCCACGCGGGTTCAGCGTGGCCTCAGGACACACAGGGTCACAGAAGGATCGGGGGTGTCTGAGTGTTGCAGAGCTTGCGGGTATTGGAGCGAGAAAGCCGGCTACAGAGACAGAGCCGACAGTAAGCTCCCAGCTCAGGGATACCTTGAACCGGCCACAGGCTTGGTGAGCTCGGAGCGCGGCCAGAGGTCAGGCAGACGGGAATTACTGGGCGCTGTTCTCTGAGGGTGCACTGAGGAGTGGGGCCCCGGGCTCTGGGCTCCTCTGGGCCGGAGACCAGGAGGCCGCCATTTGTATTCCCGTCCTCCGGAACTCTACGGAAAGCGCTCAGGGAACAAAAGCTCCTGAAATCTAAACCCAGCGGATTACTCAGCCCGGCCCCTGGTAAGGGCAGTGCAATTCCGCCTGGGGCAAAGACACTTGTGATCACTACACCAGGCCCCTCCCCCAGAAGATCAACAAGAAATCCAGCCAAGACCAAGTTCACCTACCAAGAAGTGCGGTTTCAATACCAAGGAGAGCAGCAGAATTCCAGAGGAGGAGAAAGCAAAGCACGGAACTCATGGCTTTCTCCCTGTGATTTTTTTAGTCTTGCAGTTAAAGTAATTTTTTTCCTTTTCATTTTTTTCTCTACTTTTGCTAAATTTTTAATGTTTTTTTTAATTTTTAAAATATTTAAAAAAAATTTTTTTAACTTTTACCCTTTTCATTTTTAACTTTTTAAAACTAGTTTATCTAATATATATATTTTTTCTTTTTCATACATTTCTTTCTTCGTTTTCTTTTTTTTTAATTACTTTTTTTTTCTTTTTTTTTTTCCTTTCTTTTTTTTGAACCTCTTTTTATCCCCTTTCTCTCCCCTCACGATTTGGGATCTCTTTTGATTTGGTTAAAGCATATATTCCTGGGGTTGTTGCCACCCTTTTAGTATTTTACTTGCTCCTTCATATACTCTTATCTGGACAAAATGACAAGGCGGAAAAATTCACAACAAAAAAAAGAACAAGAGGCATTTCCGAAGGCTAGGGACCTAATCAATACAGACATTGGCAATATGTCAGATCTAGAATTCAGAATGACAATTCTCAAGGTTCTAGCCGGGCTTGAAAAAGACATGGAAGATATTAGAGAAACCCTCTCGGGAGATATAAAAGCCCTTTCTGGAGAAATAAGAGAACTAAAATCTAACCAAGTTGAAATCAAAAAAGCTATTAATGAGGTGCAATAAAAAATGGAGGCTCTCACTGCTAGGATAAATGAGGCAGAAGAAAGAATTAGCGATCTAGAAGACCAAATGACAGAGAATAAAGAAGCTGAGCAAAAGAGGGACAAACAGCTACTGGACCACGAGGGCAGAATTCGAGAGATAAGTGACACCATAAGACGAAACAACATTAGAATAATTGGGATTCCAGAAGAAGAAGAAAGAGAGAGGGGAGCAGAAGGTATACTGGAGAGAATTATTGGGGAGAATTTCCCCAATATGGCAAAGGGAACGAGCATCAAAATTCAGGAGGTTCAGAGAACGCCCCTCAAAATCAATAAGAATAGGCCCACACCCCGTCACCTAATAGTAAAATTTACAAGTCTTAGTGACAAAGAGAAAATCCTGAAAGCAGTCCGGGAAAAGAAGTCTGTAACATACAATGGTAAAAATATTAGATTGGCAGCTGACTTATCCACAGAGACCTGGCAGGCCAGAAAGAGCTGGCATGATATTTTCAGAGCACTAAATGAGAAAAACATGCAGCCAAGAATACTATATCCAGCTAGGCTATCATTGAAAATAGAAGGAGAGATTAAAAGCTTCCAGGACAAACAAGAACTGAAAGAATTTGCAAACACCAAACCAGCTCTACAGGAAATACTGAAAGGGGTCCTCTAAGCAAAGAGAGAGCCTACAAGTGGTAGATCAGAAGGGAACAGAGACAATATACAGTAACAGTCACCTTACAGGCAATACAATGGCACTAAATTCATATCTCTCAATAGTTACCCTGAATGTTAATGGGCTAAATGCCCCAATCAAAAGACACAGGGTATCAGAATGGATAAAAAAACAAAACCCATCTATATGTTGCCTCCAAGAAACTCATTTTAAGCCCGAAGACACCTCCAGATTTAAAGTGAGGGGATGGAAAAGAATTTACCATGCTAATGGACATCAGAAGAAAGCAGGAGTGGCAATCCTTGTATCAGATCAATTAGATTTTAAGCCAAAGACTATAATAAGAGATGAGGAAGGACACTATATCATACTCAAAGGGTTTGTCCAACAAGAAGATCTAACAATTTTAAATATCTAAGCCCCCAACGTGGGAGCAGCCAACTATATAAACCAATTAATAACAAAATCAAAGAAACACATCAACAATAATACAATAATAGTAGGGGACTTTAACACTCCCCTCACTGAAATGGACAGATCATCCAAGCAAAAGATCAGCAAGGAAATAAGGGCCTTAAAGGACACACGGGACCAGATGGACATCACAGATATATTCAGAACATTTCATCCCAAAGCAACAGAATACACATTCTTCTCTAGTGCACATGGAACATTCTCCAGAATAGATCACATCCTCGGTCCTAAATCAGGACTCAACCGGTATCAAAAGATTGGGATCATTCCCTGCATATTTTCAGACCACAATGCTCTGAAGCTAGAACTCAACCACAAGAGGAAGTTTGGAAAGAACCCAAATACATGGAGACTAAACAGCATCCTTCTAAAGAATGAATGGGTCAACCGGGAAATTAAAGAAGAATTGAAAAAAATCATGGAAACAAATGATAATGAAAACACAACGGTGCAAAATCTGTGGGACGCAACAAAGGCAGTCCTGAGAGGAAAATATATAACGGTACAAGCCTTTCTCAAGAAACAAGAAAGGTCTCAGGTACACAACCTAACCCTACACCTAGAGGAGCTGGATAAAGAACAAGAAAGTAACCCTAAGCCCAGCAGGAGAAGAGAAATCATAAAGATCAGAGCAGAAATCAATGAAATAGAAACTAAAAAAACAATAGAACAAATCAACCAAACTAGGAGCTGGTTCTTTGAAAGAATTAATAAAATTGATAAACCCCTGGCCAGACTTATCAAAAAGAAAAGAGAAAGGACCCAAATAGATAAAATCATGAATGAAAGAGGAGAGATTACAACTAACACCAAAGAAATACAAACAATTATAAGAACATACTATGAACAACTCTACGCCAACAAATTTGACAATTTGGAAGAAATGGATGCATTCCTAGAAACATATAAACTACCACAACTGAACCAGGAAGAAATAGAAAGCCTGAACAGACCCATAACCAGTAAGGAGATTGAAACAGTCATTAAAAATCTCCAAACAAACAAAAGCCCAGGGCCAGACGGCTTCCCAGGGGAATTCTACCAAACTTTAAAGAAGAACTAATTCCTATTCTCCTGAAACTGTTCCAAAAAATGGAAATGGAAGGAAAACTTCCAAACTCATTTTATGAGGCCAACATCACCTTGATCCCAAAACCAGACAAGGATCCCATCAAAAAAGAGAGCTATAGACCAATATCCTTGATGAACACAGATGCGAAAATTCTCACCAAAATACTAGCCAATAGGATTCAACAGTACATTAAAAGGATTATTCACCACGACCAAGTGGGATTTATTCCAGGGCTGCAAGGTTGGTTCAACATCCGCAAATCAGTCAATGTGATACAACACATCAATAAAAGAAAGAACAAGAAAGAACAAGAACCATATGATACTCTCAATAGATGCTGAAAAAGCATTTGACAAAGTACAGCATCCCTTCCTGATCAAAACCCTTCAAAGTGTAGGGATAGAGGGCACATACCTCAATATCATCAAAGCCATCTATGAAAAACCCACTGCAAATATCATTCTCAATGGAGAAAAACTGAAAGCATTGCTGCTAAGGTCAAGGATGTCCATTATCACCACTGCTATTCAACATAGTACTAGAAGTCCTAGCCTCAGCAATCAGACAACAAAAGGAAATTAAAGGCATCCAAATCAGCAAAGAAGAAGTCAAACTATCACTCTTCACAGATGATATGATACTCTATGTGGAAAACCCAAAAGACTCCACTCCAAAACTGCTAGAACTTGTACAGGAATTCAGTAAAGTTTCAGGATATAAAATCAATGCACAGAAATCAGTTGCATTTCTCTACACCAACAACAAGACAGAAGAAAGAGAAATTAAGGAGTCAATCCCATTTACAATTGCACCCCAGACCATAAGATACCTAGGAATAAACCTAACCAAAGAGGCTAAGAATCTATACTCAGAAAACTATAAAGTACTCATGAAAGAAATTGAGGAAGACACAAAGAAATGGAAAAATGTTCCATGCTCCTGTATTGGAAGAATAAATATTGTGAAAATGTCTATGCTACCTAAAGCAATCTACACATTTAATGCAATTCCTATCAAAGTACCATCCATCTTTTTCAAAGAAATGGAACAAATAATCCTAAAATTTATATGGAACCAGAAAAGACCTCGAATAGCCACAGGAATATTGAAAAAGAAAGCCAAAGTTGGTGGCATCACAATTCCGGACTTCAAGCTCTATTACAAAGCTGTCATCATCAAGACAGCATGGTATTGGCACAAAAACAGACACATAGATCAATGGAACAGAATAGAGAGCCCAGAAATAGACCCTCAACTCTATGGTCAACTAATCTTCGACAAAGCAGGAAAGAATGTCCAATGGAAAAAAGACAGCCTCTTCAATAAATGGTGCTGGGAAAATTGGTCAGCCACATGCAGAAAAATGAAATTGGACCATTTCCTTACACCACACACAAAAATAGACTCAAAATGGATGAAGGACCTCAATGTGAGAAAGGAATCCATCAAAATCCTTGAGGAGAACACAGGCAGGAACCTCTTCGACCTCAGCCGCAGCAACATCTTCCTAGGAACATCGCCAAAGGCAAGGGAAGCACGGGCAAAAGTGAACTATTGGGATTTCATCAAGATCAAAAGCTTTTGCACAGCAAAGGAAACAGTTAACAAAATCAAAAGACAACTGACAGAATGGGAGAAGATATTTGCAAACGACATATCAGATAAAGGACTAGTGTCCAAAATCTATAAAGAACTTAACAAACTCAACACCCAAAGAACAAATAATCCAATCAAGAAATGGGCAGAGGACATGAACAGACATTTCTGCAAAGAAGACATCCAGATGGCCAACAGACACATGAAAAAGTGCTCCATATCACTCGGCATCAGGGAAATACAAATCAAAACCACAATGAGATATCACCTCACACCAGTCAGAATGGCTAAAATCAACAGGTCAGGATATGACAGATGCTGGCGAGGATGTGGAGAAAGGGGAACCCTCCTACACTGTTGGTGGGAATGCAAGCTGGTGCAACCACTCTGGAAAACAGCATGGAGGTTCCTCAAAATGTTGAAAATAGAACTGCCCTATGACCCAGCAATTGCACTACTGGGTATTTACCCTAAAGATACAAACGTAGTGATCCAAAGGGGCACGTGCACCCGAATGTTTATAGCAGCAATGTCCACAATAGCCAAACTATGGAAAGAACCTAGATGTCCATCAACAGATGAATGGATCAAGAAGATGTGGTATATATACACAATGGAATACTATGCAGCCATCAAAAGAAATGAAATCTTGCCATTTGTGACAACATGGATGGAACTAGAGCGTATCATGCTCAGCAAAATAAGTCAAGCGGAGAAAGACAACTATCATATGATCTCCCTGATATGAGGAAGTGGTGATGCAACATGGGGGCTTAAGTGGGTAGGAGAAGAATAAATGAAACAAGATGGGATTGGGAGGGAGACAAACCATAAATGACTCTTAATCTTATAAAACAAACTGAGGGTTGCTGGAGGGAGGAGGGTTGGGAGAAGGGGGTGGGGTTATGCACATTGGGGAGGGTATGTGCTTTGTTGAGTGCTGTGAAGTGTGTAAACCTGGCGATTCACAGACCTGTATCCCTGGGGATAAAAATATATATTTATAAAAAATAAAAAAAATTTATTAATAAAAAAAATATTTCCATGAAAAATTCACATTGAATATCATTCTCAATGAGGAAAAGCTGACAGCCTTCAATTTGAGATCAGGAACACAACAAGGATGTCCACTCTCGCCACTGTTGTCCAAGATAATACTAGAAGTCCTAGCATCAGCAATCAGACAACAAAGAGAAATAAAACATATTCAAATTGGCAAAGAAGAAGTCAAACTCTTCTCTCTTCACAGATGACATGCTACTTCATATGGAAAACCCAAAATATTCCACCCCCAAACTACTAGAACTCTACAGCAATTCAGTAATGTGGCAGGACACAAAATCAGTGTACAGAAGTCAGTTGCTTTCTTATACACTAACAATCAAAATATAGAAAGGGAAATTAGAGAATCAATTCCATTTACTATAGCACAAAGAACCATAAGATACCTTGGAATAAACCTAACCAAAGAGGTGAAGGATCTGTACTTGAGGAACTACAGAAGACTCATGAAAGAAATTAAAGAAGACACAAAAAGATGGAAAAGCATTCCATGCTCAAGGATCAGAAAAATAAACATTGTTAAAATGTTTATACTGCCCAAAGCAATCTACATTTTCAATGTCATCCCAATCAAAATTCCACCAGCATTTTTCAAAGTGCTGGAACAAACAATCCTAAAGTTTTAATGAAACCAGAAGACACCTTACATTGCTAAGGAAATGTTGAAAAAGAAAAACAAAGCTGGGAGCATCACATTGCCTGATTTCAAGCTTTACTACAAAGCTGTGATCACCAAGATAGCATGGTACTGGCACAAAAACAGACACACAGACCAGTGGAACAGAGTAGAGAACCCAGATATGGACCCACAACTCTATGGTCAAATAACCTTAGATAAAGCAGGAAAAAAATACAGTCTCTGCAATAAATGGTACTGGGAAAATTGGACAGCTATGTATAGAAGAATGAAACTTGACCATTCTCTTACACCACACACAAAGATAAAATCAAAATGGATAAAAGACCTCAACATGGCAGGAATCTATCAAAATCCTAGAGAAGAAGATAAGCAGTAACCTCTTCTACATTGCCCAAAGCAACTTCTTTCAAGACATGTCTCCATGTCATGTCTCTACAAAAGTGAAAATGAACTTTTGGGACTTCACCAAGATAAAAAATTTCTGCACAGCAAAGGGAACAGTCAACAAAACAAAGACGCAACCCACAAAATGGGAGAAGATATTCACAAATTACACTATAGACAGAGGCTGATATCCAAGACTGTAAAGAACTCCTCAAACTCAATACCCAAAAAACAGGTAATCACATCAAAAAATGGGCAGAAGATATGAACAGACACTTCACCAAAGAAGACATACAAATAGCTAACAGACACATGAAAAAATGTTCATCAACATTAGCCATCAGGGAAATTCAAATCAAAACCACATTGAGATACCACCTTACACCAGTTAGAATTGCCAAAATTAGTAAGACAAGAAGCAACAAGTGTTGGAGAGGATGTGGAGAAAGGGGAACCCTCTTATACTGCTGATGGGAATGCAAGTTGGTGCAGTCATTTTGGAAAATAGTGTAGAAATTCCTTAAGAAATTAAAAATAGAGCTACCCTATGATGCTGCAATTGGACTACTGGTTATTTATACCAAAGATACAGATGCAGTGAAATATAGGGCCATATGTACCCCAATGTTCATAGCAACAATGGCCACAATTGTCAAACTGTGGGAAGAGCCAAGATGTCCTTCAAAAGATGAATGGATGAAAAATATATATATATATATTCTTTTAATTTATAATTATTATATATATACACACACACACAAAATGGAATATTACACCTCCATTAGAAAGGATGAATACCCAACTTTTGTATCAACATGAATGGGACTGAAGGAGATTATGCTGAGTGAAATGAGTCAATCAGAGAAAGTCAGTTATCTTATGGTTTCACCTACTTGTGGAACTTAAGGAATAACATGGAGGACATTAGGAGAAGGAAAGGAGAAGTGAATTGGGGGAAATCGCAGAGGGAGAAAAAGTATGAGACTGTGGACTCTGAGAAACAAATTGAGGGTTTTGGAAAGGAGAGGGGTGGGGGGATGGGTGAGCCTGGTGATGGGTATTAAAGAGGGTACATATTGCATAGAGCACTGGTGTGGTGCATAAACAAAGAATCTTGGAACACTGAAAAAAATAAAATTTTGTAGAAAGTTTGCAATAACAAGAATAAGGTGATGTGGGATGCCTGGGAGGCTCAGTCAGTTAAGTGTTTGCCTTTGCCTCAGGTAATGATCCCTGGGTCCTGGGATCAAGTCCTGCATTGTGGGGGAGTCCTTACTCAACAGGGAGTCTGCTTCGCCTTTTGTCTTCTCTGCCTGTTCTGCCTGTATATATATGTATATATATACACGTGCACACAGACACACACAGACACACACACACACATATAAGGAAGAATATAGAACTATTTCTATTGGTAGGGTACCTTACGATATTTAGCTTTTGAATATTGAATCTTGTGGAGAGCTCCTATTTATTAAATTGAAGAGCTTATGACTTCTAAGAATTTGTGAAAATTGCCTTAAAAATTGTTTCCTAGAATTATTCAAAAATAAATTTTTAGTGTCACTTTAAGTAATATATTAAGATTTCTGGAATGCTCTTAACCTGATTGCAAATGCTTAATCTTTTCTATTCCCATGTTCTTCATTTTTTTTTAAGAATGCTTTTCCACACAATCAGATCCAGTTTATTGGAAATATTACAAACTATCATCTTTTAAGGGGAATTCCTATGCAATTAAGTATACAGAAATATTGCATTATAACATCCTTTGTAATTCTCACAGCTGAGAAATCAAAATAGTTACAGCCACTTATGAAAGCTGTAAAGTATGTGGACCACATTATTTTCTCCATATTGTTTGGTAAAATTAGTATATCATGTAAACACTTTTAAAAGCACATATATATATGCCATATATATATATATAACATAACACAGGATCACATGATACCTTTACAGAAGTAATGTAACTTTCCAGAACTGTGTATTTCATAAGATTCTGTTATTTTCAAGCATAATTTACTTTTGCATGTGAGCTACTTCAACTGACAAACTGATAATTTAAACAGAAGAAATAAAAGAAATTTATAGTATTTCAAGGAAAATTAAAATTGGATTTATAAGTTTCAACTTTTAAATAAAACAATATTAATTGATATCATTTGTTAGAGTAATTTATAGGACTACACTTGCAGATAGAAATATGAACAAGAACCCCTAAAGATACATGCACATTCAATCTAATAGTAACTCATTCAAATTAAATAATTTCTGTGCAATATAGGTTCCAGTAATGGCTTGTGTGTTTACATATTTCAAATGGATGCTGTGAAAAATCACAAACTGGAATAGATGTAAAGGTGATTGATTTTGTCCAGTTACAGTACCCTTAAGCCAGCTCTGACAACTGTCCTATTTTTTTAAGGCTCTGGGGAAGGAGATTTTGTGGCTTTGATAAGTTGTTCCAAGGTTTAAAAAGTTGTTTTCTTTTTTTTAAGCCCTTACTCTTCAGAAGTCTCGGGGTAGGAAAATTCTTTGGATCTAACATGAATAGCTTTATTTATGTATTTAATGTGTGAAAAGCTTGCCTGGTCACCTAAGGAAAACTATGCTGTATTAAAGCAATTCTGCTATAACCAAAGTCACCACTGTGTTTCTTATTATGAGTACGAATACATGGATGGTTGGTTAAGATACATACTGAAAAGTTTTTGGATCACATCTAGAAATACTGTTACGTTCAAACAGATCTCTCTCTTTCTGTGTGAGTGTGTCTCTGTGTGTGTTCTTCTAGTTTTAGAAAGTATCTATCAAGTGATTTTTATCAGTTTAATTCACTGTTTGCATCTGAATCCAATAAGAGTAGGTTAAGTCATAATATTCCCCTGCACTGAATCTATAAACATTTAGAATACAGCCAAAATTGGCAAATGGAAAATATTATATGGATATGGCTACAGTATGGTTGCCATTAATCATAACTTCAGAAATACTAATTGTATCCAACCAATGATCTATCTTGTTTTCTGACCTTCTATTTATCAGCAAATAGAAAAGAAAATAAATGAAACCATTGTTTTATGAGTGATTGTCAACACAGCATTGCTCTTCATTAAACTCAGTGCTAATGAAGGAAAATAAGCTTAGATGGCTTAAAATAATAAATAATAATTAGTGCCCTTTAGGTGTTTTAAGTATTTCTTTATTTCTCTCCAATATATTTATTCTTCACATGTTCCTTATTACTCAATTATTCCCACCCCCACCACCTTCTCTTACAAAAGGTCTACAAAGTCTTTTTCCCCTCCCTCCACCTCAGTTAAAATAGTTAAATTTCTTACAGCCCTGTTCTTTGCTAGCTAACTTGATAAACTAAGTGCTCTTACAGGTAATGTACCTGCATTTAAACATGACTCTTAGAGAAACAATAGATAAACTCCAAAGATTAGAATTTCAGGTTCTCTGTAAAAAATGGCAAAGGTATTTTGTTTGAGAAAAAGGGGGTACTTCATTGATTGATACTTCTATCAGACTTCTTGCTGACAATTTTTTACTTGTAAAGTTGGCTCTCATCTCTCTTTGTAAATGAATGAGTACATATGTAATCAATGAACCAGAAATAAGACACCTTCTTTCTTCAGTTTACAAAAATCCTACTGATTCCTCAAGAAGTAAAATGCATATTCTAGTCATATCTTAAAACTCCTGGGAGGAAAAGATTTACCCAATTTGCAGATAAAATAACTAAAAGAGCAGAAGATGAAATGTTCCATTTGGGAGTATCTCTCTTCTGAAATACAGAACAGAAGATAAGTGTTTCATCTCTAAAGCTAATGCTTTTTCCTCTTGTTCTCTGAGCCTACTTTACCTATGGTAACCCAGTAATGGCTCACTGATTACAGTTCTGAAGTTCAGGGCAGTGTGGAAAGCCTACTCAATTTGAAGCAGAGATGACTCCATCGTAAGAAGCATGTTAAAAGATTAATGCCTGACAGGAAGAAACAATCCAAAATCAGATAGTTCCACACATCTCCCAGAGAAAAGGGGTCTTATCACAATAAAGGGACAATGTGTGGGAGCAGCCAACTGGCTAATTCACATGTCAGGACAGTGCAAGTCATTCCCTGTTTGATTCCACGAATGTGTTAGAGATTGTTTTTTGAGTCAAATTCTGCACACAGAGGCATTACTATTGGCACTCTAAAGTTTGTTTTTTGACAAATATATATTATAAAAAGACAAATTATTTTTCTAGTCTCTTCTATAGAGGCTAAGGCTAAGATAATAAAGGGTTAAATGCATATCCCCAAGTATAGCTTAAGAATCAAAGGCAGGTTGATATCAGGTAATTAATGGACAAAAGGATTTTGGTGGTGTTTTGCACAAATGATGATAGTCAAAAGTCAAAGGAATTCTACAAATATAAATCGTTACCAAAACTCTTAATTAAAAGATATATTCACTCCCATTGCCCCCTGCCAAGAAAAACCCAGTAAATAACAATGCCAACATTTGATGACTAAATACAGAAGAAAACTAGTAAACACAATGTCTGTACTTCTTTGTTCTCAGATTAAGAATAAATAATAAGAAGAAAAAAGAATAAATAAGAAGAGCTTCTTCGAGGACTAGATAACAAGCATCATTTCTCATACAATTATTTCTTCACCACAATGAATATAAAGTGAAAATAACTCTATAAAAACTGAAGAACAAGGGTTTCTCTTGTTTTTTTTTTTGTTTTGTTTTGCTCTTTGTAGTGCTCATTCAAGACATCAAATTATATATTGTTTTACATTATACATAATTTTATTTTAAAAAAATTTAAATATTTAAATATATCACACTTAAATATGTATATTTTTACATTATACATATATTAATTTTAAATTATACATAAACTATACATTAATTTAATCATACATTAAATTATACTTAAAAAGAAAACTCTGATTTAGTGAGAAGTGTGCTCCATAACCTTTGGTCAAACGACTCAGATACCCTATGATATATATAGACAAGGAGTAAAAAGATATTTTCTGATCCCACTGGTACATTTATCCAAATATATGTTATTTAATAGGATTTATTCACTCATTATCCCATTTAGATAAAAAGTTTGATATTTGCTTTTACTGAGTGGAAAAGAGAAAAATAGATCAGAGAAAAGAAAAAAAATGAATATATGCCTTGAATCACTTCATCACATTTCAAAAAAGGGATTTTTTACCTGATGTTAAAACAGATAAACAATTGTTTAGGAGAACTGATTAGCATACACATGATTTTACAGGGAGAAGGACCAGTTAGAGCATGTATAGATAAAACATCTTTCACTGGAAGAATCATGATGCAAGACACAATATTTTTTACATAAGCCATTATATAAGTCATTGAGAGGATGAGAGAATGTTAAAGAACCCAATTTAAAAAGGCTTAGAATGAGACAGATATTCTTAAATAAACTATTAAATCTTTAGTGGAATGTATATATTGCATATTTCAGACCAAAAATGAAATGTTATTGATATGATATTCTTCAAAATTTAATTTTTATGCCATTCAAAATGTTAACTTTGCAAATACTTTTATGATGCACTTTTAATGAAAACAAAGTGTTCTTTATTGAACTCAGTAAAAGTAGTATTACATTAGTAGATAATTGCTGTTTATTGAGTACTTCCTATGTTCCAGAATCTGTGGTAAGCACATAATGTACATTATCTTATTAAATCCTTACAAGAACATTATGAATTAGGAATTATAGTTGCTATTACATAGATAAAGAAATTGAGATTGCAGAGGTTAAATACCTTCTTCAAGGTCACAGAGTTGTGATGATATTTTTTGAATTCAGCTCTCTTGTATCTTCCAATACGGGTTTCTTTACTATTGCGTTATATTGTGCTACAATCTCAATTCCTTGTAACAAAGAAAAAAATATGGCAATGAAGCCATATATGTTTTTCCGCCTGTTTTTCTTTGTAAAGTAGATTACATAAGGATCTTGAGAAAAAGGTAAGAAAATTATGTGAGAAGTCAAGGCTGTGAAGCCATGCTATGTCAGTACTTAAAAATCTTTTATAATCATGGGTGATCCCTCAATACTGCACAACTGATGCAATACACTGTACAGGCTCTAGCTTCTACAAGCAGCCTTAAAAAGGAAACTTGAGGGAATCTTGGCTATCTGTGCACGACTCAGGATTTCTTGCTGTTGGACCCTCAACAGTTACAGGTATCCAGGCCTGTTTGACCAGGAGGAGAGAGACAAGAGAGAGAATGGCAGCTAGGAGCACGCCCGTCTATTGAGGTGTGCTACAATGGCCTCTGTTCACTTTGGACTGAAGGAGCTTGGGATCATTTGAGAGGTTTCAGGGCACCGGGTAGCAGTTGTTCAGAATCAAAATAAGTATTCATCAGCCAGTATCGTTGCCCTTGCATACCAGCTAAATTTCAGCCATGCTTAGAAGAATTTGTGTTGTCTAATTCTGGCAAATTCTAACTATGATGACAGTCCCCGCATGCTTTGCCTTAATGGCAAAATATTCACTACAACTTTAGGTTGTCCACAATAAAAACAAACAGATTTTCAGTGTTATGTAGTGCTAAGGTAAAGCCCCTTTTAGCAATCAACCAACTTACCCATAGCATGAAAACCCTCCCTTTAACCATTTAACGGGTCTTTCACCACGTGTTATTTCCACTTTGATGGGGGCATTCTCTAGATCAAGCAGACCTGCCACATGTCAGTTGCTGCCTCTTCCTGGTGAAGTCCTGCTACTCCTGCCACTTGGCACAGCTTCAGTGCCTGGTTAGCTTGGCAGATAGAGCCCAGTGTGAAGGATGCCAGCATCACAGGTTCAAATTCCATATGGTACTATTATCTGCCTTTCTGTTTTTCAGCCACAGCTTTTACCTCCTAACATCTGCCACACATATATCCTCTTTATGCTAGAACTGACAAAGAGCAAGTCAGTATCTCTGAAGCACGACAAACCCCTAAAATGAAGGACTGATACCACTTAGGATTCAATTGCATGTTTTAAAAAAAGAGCCTTAACTAGGCCTGAGTTTGAGTTCAATGTGTCAACAAAAAACTCTCAGCCAGATTCTCCCTGGGGAGCTCTGTAAGGAATCACTCGAGGGCCTTTGAGTCTGCTCATGTAACCGCTTCAGCTAATTAAATAGCACCTTGGCTCTCCTGTTTTAAACAGAGCTGAATGTCTCCAATTTATGTGAACGATTAAACAGCTGATAAATAAACAGTATTTGGTGAATAGTGAATCACCAAAAGAAGTTTCTCTTTCCTCATAGAAATCATCTACTGGCAAATAGCCACTTTTCTTGAAAGTTTATAAAGTAATTGTTCCTTTCATAGAATACTGGATATGGAAGTTTATAATGAGAACACAGAAGAAGAACACAGAAAACAATGAGAGTGAAGTTGAGGCACACACACTAATACAAGGACCGAAATATAGATGTGTTAATTCAACTAACCCACTAAATGATATCTGAATGGTGAAAAATTAATGAACTGGTAGTATCTATTATTAGAAACTTGTACATTTATGGACAATTCTAATGACTTATAAAATTGCAATACCATCCTGAAAATGTCTTCGGCTCAGGAAGAAAACAAAACAAAACAACAACAAAAGGAATTTTCTGGTTATTCATGCTGAGAATTATGAAAAAGAAAAATAAATGGCATTCATATATAAACCACATACCCAGGGTAGGCATTTTAACTCCATCACTCTACTTTATTTTAGGGACTTCTAATGTGGTCAACTTTACACTGAATTCTGCTCTATGGTAAATACTGTTGTATCCAAATTTCAGTAATTCTCACTCTTATGCCAAATCTCTTTTACCAAATTTATTTGCAAAGAAAACCATTGATTTATTTTTTTTCGTCTGCCCTCTCTAACCCTTCCATACCCATGGTAATGAACAGAAAAATGGTCAGCAGGACCTGAAACAGGGAAGAAGAGGAAAAGAAAAGGTCAACGGAAGTGTATAGAATAGAAAAATCAGGCACTGGGTACGAGAGGTGACTGAGTTTTTATCAGGTCCCAAATTTATAACATGGCTTTTGAAATTGGTCTTTTCTATAAAAGTTTGAACAGGTATATGCAGATGAAATATTTCCAAAACCACAATATTTTTTCCAATTTTGAGTCTAATATATATTTTGTAAATGAATTCTAAATAAGCTATTTATTATTTCAACACCTTTACTACATGGAATCTGACAAAAATCTCATTGAAGATGGATCTTTGCAGACTTGCACACACACACATAAACACACAAACTTAGTAAAATAGAAAATACTAATCTGCTGTAAGCAACCATTTATTATATCTGTCAGCATGGAGAAATGTACAAATCCTTTATTATAGCTTTTATTTTCTTTTTGGCTCCACCTATGTTCTCATTACGGTATTATCTGATGAAGTTGATTAATGACCACAATTAAAATAAAATACCACAGCATTTAGGATAGAAGAGTAATCCATAGAATTTCTTTAAAGATGCCTCCTTTATATGTAAAGTTGTTGTATTAGAGTATTTTATTTAAAAATAAGCGATATCTCAAAGCTCCTTAAATAAAAAAGCACAAAATTACTAACTTAGGATATCAACATTTCGATATTTTATGCTGGAGTATTTTAAGGATTCCATTTTCTTTGATGTCCTTCAACATATTTCACCATTTTACTACTCTGATCAGATTTTCATGAATCATATCTCTCATGAACATTTTCTCACATTTTATACGGAATATTTTTCAATGCCACATTCAAAGTCATACTATATATCCTAAGATAATGCTTTCCAAACTTTAATGTAAATATGAATCACCTAGGGAGTCTTCTTAAATTGCAAAGTTTGATTCAGTAGGCCTTGGCTAGTAGTGATATTGTGCATTTCTCCAAGCTCCCAGGTGGACCCTGTACTCCACTACACAGACTATACCTTGAGTAACAATGTGCTAACACCTCCAATAAAATGGGTTTAAAACCTGGAGTCCATTTTCTGGAAAGATGTTCAGGGAAATGGACTTTAAATAATGGAGCACCTACTTTTATTGAACCACAAATTAAACAAAATGCCACTTAAGACAGGGCAGAAGCACACAATTTTTAGCTTTTTATTCATATTGATATATTGACACATTCTAAAAATCCTAATCTATAGTAAATGCTTAAGAATGATTTTTGTCTTTGGGGCAGTATATGTATTTATATTCTAAAAAAATCTTAAAATCTTTTAGACATACCCAAATGGTCCAAAAAAAAAGGAAGAAATTGAGAGAAAAGGAAGGAAGGAAGAAAGGAAGGAAAGAATGGGGAGGGAGAGAGAGAGGGAAAAAAAAGTCATGAGTTACAGAAATGGATACCAGATATAAAATGTGAGAAACTATGCAAAAAGACTATGTTTCCTGTTATTTGTTTTTAGAAACAGAATTGATGGTGTGAAAGTACAAAGGAAGAACTGATCATGTGATGTCAGGTTTGATAGATTAATTAAAATTTTATTGGTCACTTCTCAATTGACTACATATAGTAAGTTAAGGATGAACAGCTTTAATAGCTATGAGACAGAATTTGAGACCTGAAAATACTAAGGCCAGAAGACCAACTTCCCTTTTATTCACAACTCCCTTATATGAATACAAATAAATCAATGTACACACATACACATAATTTCTGCCGTTTATTTTCCTTCTGCATCCTCTCTCCATTTTTTCTTTTAATTTCTCAAAATGTATTTCTGGGAAAATTAAGCAGCTCATTTACGTCTCTGGGAAATGGACACCCAGGACATTTTAAATATTTTATTTAGATCAGATCAACTACCTTTTCTGCTCAGCTACCTGCAATTGCTTACACATCTACCACTGCATTTGATAGCAGGGCTTTCTTCAATTTTTAATTAAGTTTTTAGAACTAGTCCGAATTTACATAGTGTCCTAGTTCAGAGCTATAAAATTACCTAGAATAAGTACTTAAGGAGATACAGGGGTTTCCTTTTACTTATGTATTAGTATTAAGTGAGGGCAGGGGGCAGTGTCCAGGAGAAAGTAGATGACAGAAGAATAAATTCTGCAGGATGATTCCTGTTCCTTCAAGTTTCTCTTTACTTTCCCTCTAATCAGTATTATTACAATGCTTAAAGAATTGAATAAGTAAGTACCCACTAAGTCTGAGCTCTACACAAATCTGCTGAACAAAGTCCCTGCTGTAAAACACCAAAGAAAGAAAACGTTAACAGCTATTGATTTTTTCGTAATTAGCAATGTCTAATTACAAAGTATTCTACTCTTAAGGTATTTGACTTAAATTCAACTTTTATGAAAATAACAAAATACAAAATTAATATTTGGAGGTAAATTCATTCTGAATGTTTTGAGAACTGTTTCTGAGGTGAAAATAACCTAACATGGGCTACTACTACTATTAAAAACACAGCAGTAAAACAAAATGTAGAATTACCTAAAGATTAAGCTACTATATAAATATCAAGTCTTTTCAAAAGTACATCTCTAAATGTTTGAGATTTTTGGCTTCAAGCATTAAAATAAAGAAATAGTTAAATATCTTAGAAGTGAACATACCTGTAAAACATTAGTATTTGATGCAAAGATACCATAAAGTGCCAAAAACTAAGGGCATAATTTATGACCCTAATAAAACACAGCCATTAAATGGCTTAAGTTTCTGAAAAGGAATAGTGAAATAACATGCAATTCTTTTTTTTTTTTCCCCAGTAGGGAGGTTTGTTAGTCTGAAATTAATGTCTTCATCTGCAACACTTTAACGTGTTCTGTGTACAAAGTTCTCCAGAAGAATAAAAGTCCCAGACGTTTAAAATCCAAAATCTGTTACTTTGTTGGGTAAAGTTCTGAGTAATATAGCTCCGCAGGCTATAATTTTGCATCTTTTCTCTTTGAGACATTCCTTGAAGTGAGTTTTAGGTCACTGTCATTTTGAAATATAAATCTTCTTGCAAGTTTCCTACCTGGTAAAATAGCTTTTCACAATGGTGTCCCTTTAAATTCTTCACTATCTGTTATGGCATCAATGAAGCAGGGGTGGGGGGAAATATATATATATATATATATATATATATATATATATATATATTTTTTTTTTTTTTTTTAACCAAAGATTCAGTCCCTCCAAATGAGTCCAAATCATGTCTCTAACTTTTACATCCTACCCTATAAAAGGGCTGCCTCCTGGCTGGCATTTAGAGCAGCTGCATGCCTTATCTTTTCAGTGATTCTAAGGAGAGCATGGTAGAAACAACACCAACAAGCCACTCCTAAGTTAAGTTCCCATAAGTATGTGGATAATGACCTTCACAACATCGTCTGCATGATATCTGCCTTTGGGTAGGAATTCTACTGTATGTGTTATTATTGTAAATATCCCTGCAATTCAGTTATAGCTTCTACAAAGTTGGCCTTGGCTTAGAAAGGCAAATATCACCATCCATCTATTCTATGTAGGCTCTATTTCCTCAGACCCTGAACAAAGGAATCATAAATTCTATTTTAAGCAATGTCTCCTTTCATGGCTTCATGTCTCTCCACTAGTCTGAGAAACTAGAGAGGAAACTATATTGTTAATTCAGAAAAAAAAATGCTTTCCCTTGAAAATGATATAGCTTACATTTATTAAATGCTTCCCATATATCAGGCAGTATTCTAAAACCCTTGGGAATTCACTGACTCAGTCTTCTGATCCATCTTATTTGGCACACTCATTATTCCCATTTTATAAGCCAGAAAGCAGAGAGCCACATGTTAAATACATTGTCCAAAGTCACAACTATCATTTTGTGGAATCAGGATTCAAATTCAAGCTTTGAGTGTAGGGACCACACTATTACCCACAATGATATACTCCCTATATAAATCTATGTTGGCAAAGTAGAATCTCTTCCTTCCTTTAATACCTAGCCTAATCCTATGTTGTTATATGCAACTAATGAGTCATTGAACACTACATCAAAAACTAATGATGTACTACATATTGGTTAACTGAATTTAATAAAAATATAAATAAGTAAACCACCAAAAAAATCAAAATGAAGATTCAGATGTCACATTTTTAAAATTCTCAAAATAAATGAGGCTTGGGAATATAACTAATATGTGGGATAGTCAATAAATTATTTTAAGTCATAATAACTGGTCAAAATTAAAGGAAAACAATGAATAATACAATGTTCCAGTTTGGAATAAAAAATAAAATATTTAAAATTTGGCTTAGCCCTCATCATTTGGCTGCCTTAACAAATATAAATTTTTATGACTAAGAAATATAAAGCTTTCTCTTTCTTCAGAACATCCCTAGAGTACTAGGTACCATATTTAAAAACTCAGCAAATATTTTTCATCCTATAGGATGGGAAATAGTCTTCTAAATCAATGGTTGAAAATTTGAGAAAGATTGAAGAAAAGCAAGAGAAAGAAAATTATTGTCATGGAGATTATTATTGAAGGAAGATTATTATTACATAAAGAATTTACAATAGAGGACAACTTAGGCTAATGGTTCCTCTAAAATTAAAAAAAAAAAAAAAAAGAAGGATGTTTCGACCTACATAAGAGAAACTAGATCTTACATAGCAAAGGCATAGGTGATCCATGGGGAAAGGAACTTAGATAGGCAAAGATCTAAAGGAAAGGAAAGAACTTACTCTTTCAAGATAAATTCAAGCAGAGGGTGGTCTCAACCTTAAGGATGGGCTATAGACAGTCCTCTATTGATTTTAGAGATAAACAAGGTGATCACTACAGTTCCTTCCAACCACGTGATTCTGAGAGTCTATTTCCTTCATGTCTTCTTTTTGTTTTGTTTTGTATTGTTTTATATTGTTTTCCCTTTTCTTTGCCATTTTGGATATAATATGTTTACACAAAAGAACAAAAGAAGTTAACCATTCATTCTAAGCAAGACTCTCATTTTTAAATAACAACAAAAAACATATTCCTAAATATATCTTCTAAGTATAATGGATTCTCACAAAGTTTGCCAATAATTACTATCATCTACTTTATTCTTTCTTTTTCCTTAGAAAATATTCCTTCCTCATTTAAGAAACTTTCATTTCCTTTGACTTTGATGAATTCTGGAAAGTTTGTGAATTTTACATTTTATCTATTTTATTTTTATTTGAAATGCCCAGATAAATTCAGGTAGAAAGCAGATGAATATGGTATAACTCAATAATATGAATATCATAAAATGACTCCATGAGTTCCATGATATAAGAATCTGGGGAGTTTAGGATGATGATCTTACTTTCATGAATTCTGAGTGCATAAGAGGTGAAATGAGAATATATACTACATGGGAAAAAAAATGCAGTGATCTATAAATAGCATCCAGGGTCTAATCAACATATGTCATTGATTCTGGCTTATATTTAAAGAGCTAACATATAATTAAGTAATTTTAGACTTTGAATTTAGTGACCCATGCACATTAAATAACTTTTCATTATTGTTGAGGTTGTAGTCCTGATAAGTTAAAAATATTTTCCACAAAGGTAGCCTTGAAATTATTGGTAAGCTGCCCTATAAAAATGAAGCTGTGCACTGCAATTAGCAATTATAAAGGATGTAGTCATGATGCAGTTGTGACAAAGATCTAAAAGAGGAGGAAAGATGGCAGAGGAGTAGCAGACTGAGATGACATCAGGTCTCTGAAGTTCAGCTAGATAGTTATCAAGCTATTCTGAACACCCACAGACTCAACAGGAGATCAAAGAGAAAAAGAGCAGCAATTCTAGGAACAGAAAATCCACCACATTCTGAAAGGTAGGGCTCATGGAGAAGTGAATCCATAGCAATGGGAAGATAAACTACAGGGGGACGGGCTGGCTCCTGGCAAGCAGCGGGGCAACAGAGCACAAAATCAGAACTTTTAGAAGTCTTCTGCAGAGGGACATCACTCCAGAGGCTACACAGGGGTGGAGCCCTCACAGGGACAGTTTGGTCTCAGGTCCCGTGGGGTCACAGAAAGACCGGGGGTGTCTTGAGTGCAGCAGAGCTCCCAGGTACACAG
This sequence comes from Neogale vison, assembly GCF_020171115.1. Classification (NCBI taxonomy): domain Eukaryota; kingdom Metazoa; phylum Chordata; class Mammalia; order Carnivora; family Mustelidae; genus Neogale; species Neogale vison. The sequence goes on along the minus strand of NC_058093.1, from coordinate 89,678,597 downwards.
TGGGGAAGCCAACTACAGAGACCGAGCTGAGGAGTCAACTCTCAGCTCAGGGTTACCTTAAACTTTGATCTGTGGCACAGTCGGACCACTGCTCTTCAACAGGGCTACCACAAGTGGCAGATCTGGGGAGACGCACCTTTCTTCCTCCAGAAGAAATGCTGCAGGAATCTGCTGGGTTTGGAGAATCCAAACAGAGTTGTGCACCAGAGACAAAAATGTTCAGTCACAGGCTAGGTGAGCTCAGAGAGCAGCTGGAGACCAGGGAGACTGAGTGATTGACTGCACTTCTCTGAGGGCACCCTGAGGAGTGGGGCCCTGAGCTCTCTGCTCCTCAGGGCTGGAGATTAGGAGGCCACCATTTTCATTCCCATCCTCCAGAGCTCTACGGAAAGCATAGAGGGAAAAAAAGCTCCTAAGAGCGAACCTGAGCAGATTACTTATCCAGTCCCCTGGCAAAGGGGCCGCAATTCTGCCTCGGGCAAAGTCATTTGAGAAACATACAACAGGCCACTCCCCCAGAAGATCAGTAAGAACATCCAGCCAAGACCAAGCTCACTGATCAAGGAGAATAGCAGAATTCCAGAGGAGGGGAGAGCAAAGCATGGAATTCATGGCTTTCCCCCCATGATCATTTAGTCTTGAAAAATTAATTTTTTTAATTTTATTTTTTTCTTATTCTATTTTTTTAACTTTTCCTCTTTCTTTTTTTAATGTTTTTTGACTAGTTTAGTCTTAATACCTTTCTTTTTAAAAAAATCTTTTTAAACCTTCATTATTATAGTCATATTTTATCCTTCATTGTATTTAATCTTATTTTTTGTATACATACAGGGCTTTTTTTTTTCCCTAAAAATTTTTGGAATACAATGTCTTCTAATAGATCAAAATATACCCTAAATCTAGCACAGGGCTTTGTTCTAGTCTCCAGCTTGAGCACATTCTCTCCACATTTTCTTTCTTTTTCCAACAAACTTATCAAGACCTTTTTAGAATTTTTTTTAAAATTTCATCTTTGCAGTCATATTCCATCTCTTCATCATGTTTATTCTTATTTTTGAATATGTATAAGTTTTTCTTTCTTTAAAATTTTGGGAGGTAGTTTCTTCTAACAGACCAAAATGCACCCAAAATCAAGTGGGTGGCACTGTTCTATTCACAGGTCTAAAATAAATATATATATATATATATATATATATATATTTTTTTTTTTTTTTTTTTTTTTTTTTTCTTTTTACCCACATCCTCTCCCCCTGATTTGGGGTCTCTTCTGATTTGGTTAGTGTACATTTTTCTAGGGTCTTTGTCACCCTTTTAGTATTTTATTCTCTCATTCATATATTCTTTTTTTTTTTTCTTTTTTTTTTTTCCCCCAATTTATTTATTTTCAGAAAAACAGTATTCATTATTTTTTCACCACACCCAGTGCTCCATGCAAGCTGTGCCCTCTATAATACCCACCACCTGGTACCCCAACCTCCCACCCCCCCGCCACTTCAAACCCCTCAGACTGTTTTTCAGAGTCCATAGTCTCTCATGGTTCACCTCCCCTTCCAATTTACCCAAATTCCCTACTACTCTCTAACGCCCCTTGTCTTCCATGCTATTGGTTATGCTCCACAAATGAGTGAAACCATATGATAATTGACTCTCTCTGCTTGACTGATTTCACTCAGCATAATCTCTTCCAGTCCCGTCCATGTTGCTACAAAAGTTGGATATTCATCCTTTCTGATGGAGGCATAATACTCCATAGTGTATATGGACCACATCTTCCTTATCCATTCATCCGTTGAAGGGCATCTTGGTTCTTTCCATAGTTTGGCGACTGTGGCCATTGCTGCTATAAACATTGGGGTACAGATGGCCCTTCTTTTCACGACATCTGTATCTTTGGGGTAAATACCCAGGAGTGCAATTGCAGGGTCGTAGGGAAGCTCTATTTTTAATTTCTTGAGGAATCTCCACACTGTTCTCCAAAGAGGCTGCACCAACTTGCATTCCCACCAACAGTGTAAGAGGGTTCCCCTTTCTCCACATCCTCTCCAACACATGTTGTTTCCTGTTTTGTTAATTTTGGCCATTCTAACTGGTGTAAGGTGATATCTAAATGTGGTTTTAATTTGAATCTCCCTGAGGGCTAATGATGATGAGCATTTTTTCATGTGTCTGATAGCCATTTGTATTTCTTGATTGGAGAAGTGTCTGTTCATATCTTCTGCCCATTTTTTGATGTGTTTGTCTGTTTCGTGTGGGTTGAGTTTGAGGAGTTCATTATAGATCCTGGATATCAACCTTTTGTCTGTACTGTCATTTGCAAATATCTTCTCCCATTCCGTGGGTTGCCTCTTTGTTTTTTTGACTGTTTCCTTTGCTGTGCAGAAGCTTTTGATTTTGATGAAGTCCCAGAAGTTTATTTTCGCTTTTGTTTCCTTTGCCTTTGGAGACGTATCTTGAAAGAAGTTGCTGTGGCTGATATCAAAGAGATTACTGCCTATGTTCTCCTCTAAGATTCTGATAGATTCCTGTCTCACGTTGAGGTCTTTTATCCATTTTGAGTTGATCTTTGTGTACGGTGTAAGAGAATGGTCAAGTTTCATTCTTCTACATATAGCTGTCCAGTTTTCCCAGCACCATTTATTGAAGAGACTGTCTTTTTTCCACTGTATATTTTTTCCTGTTTTGTCGAAGATTTAATTGACCAAAGAGTTGAGGGTCCATATCAGGGCTCTCTACTCTGTTCCACTGGTCTATGTGTCTGTTTTTATGACAGTACCATGCTGTCTTGGTGATCACAGCTTTGTAATAAAGCTTGAAATCAGGTAAGGTGATGCCGCCAGCTTTATTTTTGTTTTTCAACATTTCCTTAGCGATTCGGGGTCTCTTCTGATTCCATACAAATTTTAGGATTATTTGCTCCAGCTCTTTGAAGAATGCCGGTGGAATTTTGATCGGAATGGCATTAAAAGTATAGATTGCTCTAGGCAGTATAGACATTTTAACAATGTTTATTCTTCCGATCCAAGAGCATGGAATGGTCTTCCATCTTTTTGTGTCTTCTTCAATTTCTTTCATGAGTGTTCTATAGTTCCTCAAGTATAGATCCTTTACCTCTTTAGTTAGGTTTATTCCCAGGTATCTTATGGTTCTTGGTGCTATAGTAAATGGAATCGATTCTCTAATTTCCCTTTCTGTATTTTCATTGTTAGTGTATAAGAAAGCCACTGATTTCTGCACTTTGACTTTGTATCCTGCCACGCTGCTGAATTGCTGTATGAGTTCTAGTAGTTTGGGGGTGGAGTCTTTTGGGTTTTCCATATAAAGAATCATGTCATCTGCGAAGAGAGAGAGTTTGACTTCTTCATTACCAATTTGGATACCTTTTATTTCTCTCTGTTGTCTGATTGCTGTTGCTAGGACTTCTAATACTATGTTGAACAAGAGTGGTGAAAGTGGGCATCCTTGTCTTGTTCCTGATCTCAACGGGAAGGCTGCAAGCTTTTTCCCATTGAGGATGATATTTGCTGTGGGTCTTTCATAGATAGATTTGATGAGGTTCAGGAATGTTCCCTCTATCCCTATACTTTGAAGCGTTTTAATCAGGAACGGATGTTGGATTTTGTCAAATGCTTTTTCTGCATCAATTGAGAGGACCATGTGGTTCTTCTCTCTTCTCATATTAATTTGTTGTATCACATTGATTGATTTGAGAATGTTGAACCATCCTTGTAGCCCAGGGATGAATCCCACCTGATCATGGTGGATAATCTTTTTAATGTGTTGTTGGATCCTGTTGGCTAGGATCTTGTTGAGAATCTTAGCATCCATATTCATCAGTGATATTGGTCTGAAATTCTCCTTTTTGGTATGTTCCTTGCCTGGTTTGGGGATCAGGGTAATGCTTGCTTCATAGAAAGAGTCTGGAAGTTTTCCTTCTGCTTCAATTTTTTGAAACAGCTTCAGGAGAATAGGTGTTATTTCTTCTTGGAAGGTTTGGTAGAATTCCCCAGGGAATCCGTCAGGTCCTGGGCTCTTGTTTTTTGGGAGATTTTTGATCACTGCTTCAATCTCGTTATTAGATATCGGTCTATTCAGGTTGTCGATTTCTTCCTGGTTCAATTTTGGTAGTTTATATTTTTCCAGGAATGCATCCATTTCATCTAGGTTGCTAAGCTTATTGGCATATAACTGTTCGTAATAACTTCTGATGATTGTTTCTACTTCCTTGGTGTTAGTTGTGATCTCTCCCTTTTCATTCATAATTTTATGAATTTGGGCTTTCTCTCTTTTCTTTCGGATTAGTGTAGCCAGTGGCTTATCGATCTTATTGATTCTTTCAAAAAACCAGCTTCTAGTTTCATTGATACGTTCTACTGTATCTCTGGTTTCTCCCTCATTGATCTCAGCTCTAATCTTGATGATTTCCCTTCTTATGTGTGGAGTTGGTTTGGTTTGTTGTTGATCCTCCAGTTCTTTAAGGTGTAGAGACAGCTGGTGTGTTCTGGATTTTTCAAATTTTTTGAGCAAGGCTTGGATGGCTATATATTTTCCCCTTAGGACCGCCTTTGCTGTATCCCATAGGTTTTGGACCGAAGTGTCTTCATTGTCATTGGTTTCCATGAATTGTTTCAGTTCTTCTTTGATCTCCTGGTTGATCCAAGCATTCTTAAGCAAGGTGGTCTTTAGCTTCCAGGTGTTTGAGTTCCTTCGGAACTTTTCCTTGTGATTGAGTTCCAGTTTCAAAGCATTGTGATCTGAGAATATGCAAGGAATAATCTCAGTCTTTTGGTATCGGCTGAGTCCTGATTTGTGACCCAGTATGTGGTCTATTCTGGAGAAGGTTCCGTGTGCACTTGAGAAGAATGAGTATTCTGCTGTTTTAGGGTGGAGTGTTCTGTATATATCTATGAGGTCCATCTGGTCCAATGTGTCATTCAATGCTCTTGTTTCTTTGTTGATTTTCTGCTTCAATGATCTGTCTAATTCTGAAAGAGGCGTGTTAAGATCACCTACGATTAGTGTATTCATATCAATATGACTCTTTATCTTGATTAACAGTTTTCTTAAGTAATTGGCTGCTCCCATATTGGGAGCATAGATATTTACAATTGTTAGATCATCTTGGTGGATAGTCCCTTTAAGGATTATGTAGTGTCCTTCTGTATCTCTGACTACAGTCTTTAGTTTGAAGTCTAATTTATCTGATATGAGAATCGCTACCCCAGCCTTCTTTTGAGTCCCATTGGCATGAAAGATGCTTCTCCACCCCTTCACTTTCAGTCTGCGTGTATCTTTAGCTTCAAAATGGGTCTCTTGTAGACAGCATATGGATGGGTCCTGTCGTTTTATCCAATCTGCAACCCTGTGCCGTTTTATGGGTGCATTTAGGCCATTCACATTGAGAGTGATTATTGATAGATACGTTTTTATTGACATCGAGTTACCTTTGAAGTCTTTCTTTCTGTAGACTGTCTCTATATTTCTGTTCAATGCTATTCTTTGGATTTTTCCTCTTTTATAGCACCCCCCTTAATATTTCCTGCAGTATCGGCTTGGTGGTTGCATAGTCTTTTAAGCCTTGCCGGTCTTGGAAACTTTTTATCTCTCCATCCATTTTGAATGTCAGTCTTGCTGGATAAAGTATTCTTGGCTGCATGTTCTTCTCATTTAGTGCCCTGAATATATCTTGCCAGCCTCTTCTGGCTTGCCAGGTCTCTGTGGACAGGTCTGACGTTATTCTGATGGGCTTCCCTCTGTAAGTAAGGAGCCTCTTTGCCCTGGCGGCTTATACCTACAATTATAATTTCTCAATTTGACTATCAGGTGTCGTGATGTTTTTTTGGAGTGTATAATCTTGGGTGGAGACCGTTCAGCCTCTAGTACATGAACGCTGGTTTCATTCGCGAGATTCGGAAAGTTTTCATGAAGGACTTGTTCCACGACATCTTCTAGACTTCTTTCTTTCTCCTCCCCTTCAGGGATTCCAATAATTCTGACATTGGAACGCTTCATGGCATCATTTATTTCCCTAATTCTGCTTTCGTGGGATCTAAGCTGTTTGTTCCAGGCTTCCTCCTGATCCTTTCTCTCTATCTGTTTGTCTTCCAGATCACTAATTCTATCTTCTGTCTCAGTTACCCTAGCTTTGAGAGAGTTTAGATTGGATTGGAACTCATTGAGAGCATTGTGGACCTCCTCCCTGGTAGCTTTAAGCTCCGCCCTAACATTGTGAACATCCTGTCTGGTCGCTTTCAGTTCGGCCCTAATCAATTCTGTTTGGTCATCCATGGCTTTCTCCAACCTAGCTATTGCCTGGATAATTGTTAGCCTGAATTCTCTTTCCGACATATTGTCTATGTTGATAGCCGTTAGCTCTATTGCAGAAGGTCCATCCTCTGTATTTTTCTTCTGTTGGGCATTCCTCCTCCTAGTCATTTTGGTGGGAGAAGACTGAACAGATGTAGCTGGATGTATCAACTCTGGTGCAGTCAAGGTGCACCTTGGAACACTTCCTGATCTCCGTCTCAGAGAGAAGCCTCAGTCTGGGTGCAGAAGCTGAATAAATTCCCCCTTGGCCGCTGGCAGTGCAGGTTCCAAGTTGCAGACCCTGGGGGCGCAGGATCTTTTGCTCGTCCCCAAAGCCAAGGCAGTGGCGGCTGTCTGGGAGCTCCTGACCGCCAGAGAGGTTCCAAGCAGCGATCGCACACTGAGATTTTGCCGCCGGCCTGGGCTGGGAGTGCCCGGCTTGCGCGCACCTCTTTTCAGAGGCGGCTGTGGGTCGGGCGCGCGTCTGGGGCACTGAGAACGGCGCGCTGGTCCGTAAGCCGCAGGCTGGGCTTTTGCGTGCCTCTGTCTGGGGAAGAGTTTCGCGCGCACTAGGCTTAGACTTTGAAAACAATGGTGCGGGTCAAGAAGCGCCCCCGGGCCTTAGAAACCCAGGAGAGCTGGAACGACGTGCGCGCGCATCTCAAGCTTTGTGGTAGGGCTAGCGCGCGTTCTGCAGACCGGCGCAGCTCCCATCCCCTCACAGGAGCCGGAACCCCCGCGCTCTGGGGCGCGCTGGCGGCTTAGGGACCAGGAACCGGTTTCTCCGCCGCACTCTCTCTGCCTCCGCGCCGGGGAGGCCGTCTGGGACCGGGGACTTAAGCCCCTGTCCCTAACCGCCCCGATTCCCACAATTTCCCCCCGAGATCCTTTGCTCTTTTGGAGTGCTTTCAACCAGTCTCCAAGTTAATGCTGGTCCCCAGACGCAGGGCACTCTCGCTCGTATCGGGGTATTACTTTTGTACCGGTCGCCTCTGGTGGCTCCCTCCCCCTTTTGTTTCTATTCCGATATCAGTCCGCTGTTCCCATTCCGATTTACCTGCTCACTGGCGTCTTCTGCCCCTGTAGAGATCCAGACGTGTATAATTCTGATCTCAGGCTGATTTCATGGGTGACCGGAGTTCTTTGGTAGGTAATCAGCTCACTTTGGGGTACCAGCTGAAAAGATGCCTCTTCCTAGTACCCCGCCATCTTGTCCCCCCCCTCTCTCATTCATATATTCTTATCTAGATAAAATGACAAGGCAAAAAAACTCACCACAAAAAAAAAAAAGGACAAGAGGTGATACTGAAGGCTAGGGACCTAATCAATATGGGCATTGGTAATATGTCAGATCTAGAGTTCAGAATGACGATTCTCAAGGTGCTAGCTGGGCCCGAAAAAGGCATGGAAGATATTAAAGAAATACTGTCTGGAGAAATAAAATCCCTTTCCAGAGAAATAAAAGAACTAAAAGCTAAACAATACTTTTTTTTATTTCAGCAATAAAAAAATCTATTAATGAGGTGCAATAAAAGTATGGAAGCTCTTACCACTAGGATAAATGAGGCAGAAGATGAATTAGTGATATAGAAGACCAAATGACAGAGAATAAAGAAGCTGAGCAAAAGAGACACAAACAACTACTAGACCACAAGGCGAGAATTTGAGAGATAACTGATACCATAAGACAAAACAATATTAGAATAATTGGGATTCCAGAAGAAGAAGAAAGAGAGGGGGGCAGAAGGCATATTGGAGCAAATTTCCATCATATAGCAAGGAGAACAAGCATCATAGTCCAGGCAGCACAGAGAACCCTGTTCAAAATCAATAAAAACAGGTCCACATCCTGTCATCTAATAGTAAAATTTACGAGTCTTAGTGATACAGAGAAAATCCTGAAAGCAGCTCAGGACAAGAGGTCTAAAATGTACAATGGTACAAATATTAGATTGGCAGCAGACTTATCCACAAGGACGTGGCAGGCCAAAAATAACTGTCATGATATATTCAGAGAACTAAATGAGAAAAATATGCAGCCAAGAATACTATATCCAGCTAGACTATCACTGAAAATAGAAGGAGAGATAGAAAGCTTCCAGGATAAACAAAAATTAAAGGAATTTGCAAACATCAAACCAGTCCTACAAGAAATATTGAATATTGCCTCTAAGCAAAGAGAAAGCCTTAAACTAACAGACCAGAGAAGATAATACATAGCAACAGTCACCTTACAGACAATACAATAGCACTAAATTCATATCTTTAAATAGTTACCCTGAATGTAAATGGGCTAAACACCCCAATCAAAAGACACAGGGTATCAGAATGGATTAAAAAACAAGACTCATCAATATGCTGTCTACAAGAAACTCATTTTAGACCCAAATAAGCCTCCAGATTTAAAGTGAGGGGGTCGAGAACAATTTATCATGTTAATAGACATCAAAAGAAAGCTGGTGTGGCAATCCTTATATCAGATAAATTAGATTTTAAGCCAAAGACTATAATAAGAGATGAGGAAGGACTCTATGTCTTACTTAAAGGGTCTGTCCAACAAGAAGATTTAACAATTTTAAATATCTATGCCCCTAACCTGGGAGCAGCCAGCTGTATAAACCAATAAGTAACAAAATCTAAGAAACACATCAACAATAATACAATAATAGTAGGGTACTTTAACACTCCCCTCACTGAAATGGACAGATCATCCAAGCAAAAGATCAACAAGGAAATAAAGGCCTTAAATGACACACTGGACCAGATGGACATCACAGATATATTCAGAACATTCCATCCCAAAGTAACAGAATACACATTCTTCTCTAGTGCACATGGAACATTCTCCAGAATAAATCACATCCTGGGTCACAAATCAGAACTCAACTGGTACCAAAAGACTGCAATCATTCCTTGCATATTTTCAGACCACAATGCTCTGAAGCTAGAACTTTTTTTTTTTTTAAAGATTTTATTTATTTATTTGACAGACAGAGATCACAAGTAGGCAGAGAGGCAGGCACAGAGAGAGAGGAGGAAGCAGGCTCCCTGCTGAGCAGAGAGCCCGATGCGGGACTCGATCCCAGGACCCTGAGATCATGACCTGAGCCGAAGGCAGCGGCTTAACCCACTGAGCCACCCAGGCGCCCCTGAAGCTAGAACTTAATCACAAGAAGAAATTTGGAAAGAACTCAAGTACATAGAGGCTAAAGAGCATCCTACTAAAGAAGGAATGGGTCAACCAGGAAATTAAAAAAGAACTGAAAAAATTAATGGAAAAAATGAAAATGAAAACACAGCTGTTCAAAATCTGTGGCACACAGCAAAGGTGGTCCTGAGAGGAAAGTATATAGACATACAAGCCTTTCTCGAGAAAAAGAGAAAGGTCTCAAGTATACAACCTAACCCTATACCTAAAGGAGCTGGAAAAGAACAGCAAAGAAAGCCTAACCCCAGGATGATAAGAAAAATCACTAAGATCAGAGCAGAAATCATTGCATAGAAACCAAAAGAAGAATAGAATAGATCAACAAAAACAGGAGCTGGTTCTTGGAAATAATTAATAGGATTGATAAACTGCTGGCCAAACTTATACAAAAGAAAAGAGAAAGGACCCAAATAAATAAAATCATGAATGAAAGAGGCGAGATTACAACCAACACCAAAGAAATACAAACAATTATAAGAACATATTATGAGCAACTATATGCCAGCAAATTTGACAAACTGGAAGCAATGGATGCATTCCTAGAAACATATAAATTACCAAAATTAATGAGGAAGAAATGCAAAACCTGAACAGACCCGTAACCAGTAAAGAGATTGAAGCTCATCAAAAATCTCCCAATAAACAAGAGCCCAGGGCCAGATGGCTTCCCAGGGAAATTCTACCAAACATTTAAAGAAGAATTAATACTACTCTCTTGAAACTGTTCCAAAAAATAAAATTGGAAGGAAAACTTCCAAACTCATTTTATGAGGCCAGCATTAGCTTGATCCCAAAACCAGACAATGACCACCAAAAAGGAGAATTACAGACCAATATCCTTGATAAGCACAGCTATGAAAATTCTCACCAAAATAGTAGTCAATAGGATCCAACATTACATTAAAAGGATTATTATTCACCACAACCAAGTGGGATTTATTCATAGGCTGCAAGGTTGGCTCAACACTCACAAATCAATCAATGTGAAACAATACATTAGTGAAAGAAAGGACAAGAACCATATGATACTCTCAGTAGATGCTGAAAAGCATTTGACAAAGTACAGCATCCTTTCCAGATCAAAAGTCTTCAAAGTGTAGGGATAGAGGACACATGCCTCAATATCATAAAAGCCACCTATGAAAAACCCACAGCGAACATCATTCTCAATGTGGATAAACTGAGAGCTTTTCCCCTCAGGTCAGGAAAATGGCAGGGCTGCCCACTATCACCACTGCTATTCAAGATACTACTAGAAGTCCTAGTTTCAGCAATCAAACAACAAAAAGAAAGCAAAGGCATCTGCAATGACAAAGAAGTCAAACTCTCACTCTTTGAAGCTGATATGACACTTTATGTGGAAAACCCAAAAGACTCCACTCCAAAACTGCTAGAACTTATACAGGAATTCAGTAAAGTGTCAGGATATAAAATCATGCATAGAAGTCAGTTGCATTTCTATACACTAACAACAAGAGAAAAGAAAGAGAAATTAAGGAGTCAATCCCATTTACAATTGTACCCAAATCCATAAGATACCTAGGAATAAACCTAACCAGAGAGGCAAAGAATCTGTACTCAGAAAACTATAAAGTATTCATAAAAGAAATTGAGAAGACACAAAGAAATGGGAAAAAATCCATATTCATGAATTGGAAGATCAAATATTGTGAAAATGTCTATGCTACCTAAAGCAATCTACACATTTAATACAATCCCTGTCAAAATACCATCTTTTTTTTTTCAAAGAAATGGAACAAATAATCCTAAAATTAATATGGAACCAGAAAAGACCCCAAATAGCCAGAGGAATGTTGAAAAAGAAAGCCAAAGTTGATGGCATCACAATTCCAGACTTCAAGCTCTATTACAAATCTGTCATCATCAAAGCAGTATTGTACTGTCACAAAATCAGACACATAGATCAATTGAACAGAATAGAGAGCCCAGAAATAGACCCTCAACTCTATGGTCAACTAATCTTCAACAAAGATGGAAAGAATGTCCAATGGAAAAAGACAGTCTCTTCAACAAATGGTGTTGAAAAAATTAGACAGCCACATGCAGAAAAATGAAACCGGACCATTTCCTTATACCACACACAAAAAATAGACTTAAAATGGATGAAAGACCTCAATGTGAGAGAGGAATCCATCAAAATCCTTGAGGAGTACACAGGCAGCAATGTCTTCGACCTTAACTGCAGCATCTGCTTCCTAGAAACATCACCAATGACAAGGGAAGTTAGGGTAAAAATGAACTATTGGGACTTTATCAAGATCGAAAGCTTTTGCACAGCAAAGGAAACAGTTAACAAAACCAAAAGACAACTGACAGAATGGGAGAAGATATTCACAAATGACATACAGATAAAGGGCTAGTATCCAAAATCTATAAAGAACTTATCAAACTCAATACCCAAAGAACAAATAATCCAATCAAGAAATAGGCAGAGGACATGAACAGACATTTCTGCAAAGAAGACATCTAAATGGCCAATGTACACAAGAAAAAGTGCTCTTCATCACTGGGCATCAGGGAAATACAAATCAAAACCACAATGAGTTACCAACACACACCAGTCAGAATGGCTAAAATTAACAAGTCAGGAAACAACAGATGTTGGAGAGGATGCAGTTAAAGGGGAACCCTCTTAAAGTGTTGGTGGGAATGCAAGCTGGTGCAGCCACTCTGGAAAATAGCAAGGAGGTTCCTCAAAAAGTTGGAAATAGAGCTACCCTATAACCCAGCAATCATGCTACTGGGTATTTACCATAAAGATACAAATGTGGTGATCTGAACAGGCATGTGCACCTGAATGTTTATAGCAGCAATGTCCACAGTAGCCAAACTATGGAAAGAACCTAGATGTCCACCAACAGATGAATGTATAAAGAAGATGTAGTGTGTGTGTGTGTGTGTGTGTGTGTGTGTGTGTGTGTAATGGAATACTATGCAGCCATCAAAAGTAATGAACTCTTGCCATTCGCAATGATGTGGGTAGAACTAGAGGATATTATGCTGAGTGAAATAAGTCAAGCAGAGAAAGACAAATATCACATGATCTCCCTGATATGAGGAATTTGAGAGGCAGAGTTGGGGGTTTGGTGGGTGGGAAGGCAAAAATAAAACAAGATGGGATCAGGAGGGAGACAAACCATAAAAGACTTTTATTCTCAACAAAACAAACTGAGGGTTGCTGGAGGGAGGGGAGTAAGGAGAGGGTGGTGGGGTTATTGACACTGGGGAAGGTATGTGATATGGTGAGTGCTGTGAAATGTGTAAGCCTGATGATTCACAGACCTGTACCCCTGGGGCAAATAATACATTATATGTTAATAAAACAATTAATAAAAAAAATTAACAGAAAAAAGATCTAAAACAATTATTCATTGTACAGAATGACATACAAACTTACAATTTAAAACAAATTTTGTCTGTACCTGAAATTTGCATCTCTCTGGTTTATAGCTTGGTAGAAATAGCTTCAGACCTACAAGTCAGATTCCAAGTCTTGGCTCTGGCACTCCCCAACTATATGACTCTAAGAAAGTCATTTAAATAATCTATGTCTCACTCTACCATCTGTTAAATGTTGATGAAATGGGGGTGGAAACAGACACCAGTCTAACTTCACAGCCTAATCTGTGACGATAAATGTAATAACAGATGGGGAACACTTTTTAATATCCAAATACCCCAAGCAAATGTGAGATTTAATTATACTAGTCAAACAGTAGAACTGCCTAGTTGGGGAGTTCAAAATATTCCATATCTTTACATAATAAAATACTAAGGTGGAGACTTTTTCCTTCAAATATTCTACAGGAATCAACATCCTTCTAAAGTAATGAAAAATGGAGATAAGAGAATATTTCCAGAACCTTCCCAAGGATAAGATAAGTAGTTGATTTATATTTGGCACAATGAGGCTGATAATTCTAATAACTGGGTCAATTTAAACTAAATGAGGGAATCCCTCATGTTTTAGGTACTTGGTTTCTCATTAATATTCCTATCTTAATCTCGGTTTTGTTTTTGTTTTTGTTTTTCATCAAAATACTCCAGCATTCTTGAGACCTAATGAAATTACCTGATTTAAAAGAAAATGTTATTTCTTGTGGAAATAATGAGATGGATAAATAGATAGATATCTGAAGTAGCACTATTAAGAACAAATTAACTTATGGGAAAATATTTTACCAGCATTATTTTAAAAAATAGGACAGAGAGGATAGTGAAATTTTAAAATCATGAAGCTTGTAATTATGTTCAACTTAATTTGAAAGTCAATTTTTTAATCTTTAAGGTTATTCTGCACATCATTGGTATCAGTATAAAAATGAACTGAACCTACCCATGATTTGCTCAAACCTAAATCTTTATATGCTTATAAATAGAAGAATAGCAATAATGTCTTTGACTCAAAGAGAAAAAATTAGTTCACTTTATTATGAATATATATAGAATTTCTGCCAACTCCAAATAGCATCTAATAAATTAACAATGGTGCTGGTGACTAGCATGTCCAAAGGAAGGATATTGTACAATAAATACTTTCTGCTTGCTGGGAAACTCATATTTATTGTAGACGGTTCCCCAGGGGCTTCATATTAAGTAAGCTGGCTTTGGAAAATGAATTGGCTTATTTACAGTGCTATGGCATTTAAAGACTGTAAGTTCCTCAAGGGCAGGTGAAATGCTTAATCATTTTGGATCACTAGTGACTAGCATAGGATGTAAAATATTTAGCAGTCATTAAATATTAACAAATGAATTCAGCCAGTCATTATTTAGTATATAATTGATTTACAATTCTGGCTGATAGATCCCACTAAAAGAAGAGGATAATTTTACTCTGTGAGAAATGACCCCATAAAACACATACCCACATACTAATTGATGAAATCTCTAATGTTTATAAATAACTAACAGTAGGTGATGATTTGAAAATGGGAATTACAACCAAGAGACAAATGTGTAAGAAGTCAAAGTTAGTAACCAGGCTGTTTGCCATTGGTGTGCAAAAATATATGTTATCAGATGGGAAATAGTTGACAGGGAATCTGTAAAATGGGTGCCTAAGGAGCAATAATCTGTCCACACTATTATCGCTAGTACATCAAGAACACCAGAGTCCATGGAATCTAGTTCCAACAGTGCAGATGGACACTTTGGACCCATTAGTCCAATATGACAACTACTAGCTACATGTGGCTATTTATGATTAAAGCGAAGGAAAAGATTTGGTTTTTCAAACAAATAAACAAAAAGTTTCTTAGTCTGAATAGTTGTATGTCAAATATCAATAGCCAAATATGTCTGGTAGCTAATATAGTAGTAGAAACACAGAAGATTTCCTTCATCACAGAAAGTTGTATTGGACAATGGCACATTAGACCAGAGATTTAAAATGACTTATATTAGTGGCACAGTTTTGAATAACAAAATTATTGTAATTATTAAGAAGAAAACAAATAAACAAATAAAGCTTCTCCCTCTTACTCACATTTTCTATCCTCAACAATAATTTCAATCAGCTCACTGCTGTTATACTAATGCGTTGTAACAATGCCTCTCAGAGTCTAGAAAAGCTGCAATAGTTATCACATATTCTTTTAGTTTAATTTAAGCACTACTCTTTCTCCTTTAATCATTCTAATATATTCACAGAAAAATATTTGAATGTGAACTTTTTTTTTTTTTAATTCAGGTGAACTTTTTTTTTTTCCTATCCTGATGTTACGTTAGGCCTCTTCTTTCTCAGAGTGAGTAATGATGCAGCATTATGTAAACTGACTTGTTACAGTATGTAATGAAGAGATTATACATATGGCTCAAAGTTGGTCCTATACCTATCAAATGTTCACAATGAAGGTATTAACTGGAATCTACTGAGTGAAAAATATTCCAGTAGGTTTCTTAGCTTTAGAACAAGAGCCATTAAAATTATTTACCACATATTCTTAATATTCTGTCCTCACCAAGCAAAATTATGTCTTCATTTTTTAATTATAAAGTAAGTTTTAGTTTGTATTTTTAAAGATTCATTTGTTTATTTCAAAGAAAGAGCATGCACGGGGGGAAGGGCAAAGGGAGAGAGACTCTCGAGCAGATTGCACACTAAGTGTGGAGTTCAATGTGGGGCTCAATGCAGGGTTCCACACAGGGACTTGATTCCATGACCCCAAGGTTATGACCTAAGCCAAAATCAATAGTCAGAAGTTTAACAGGTTGAGCCACCTTGGCAGCCCTAAAGTAAGCTTTTCAAATGGAAACTATGTGCTCACTAGCTGATATATATAATCTAGTCTGTATTTCTTTTTTGAGAATTATTAACATTCCGCTTTGTAGACCAATCTCTTTCAAGATTGTTAATTTCTAAGGAACTTATCTGCAATTGCAGAGTATTTTAACCATACCAAAGAGCTGTCCTATGATGAAGCCTGGTCTGAACATCTTATCAGCTTCCCCATGTACGTAGTCCCTGTTTAATTGCAGTTGATAGAGTGTACTTGTGGTCTCCAAGACTATATCTTTCCAAGGGTAACTAAGAATATAATAGTATATTGGTACTATTTATTGAGCCCTCTCTATACAGCAAACACTGTCTCTAGCTAGAAGCATACTGATTTCCAGACTTCTGGAATATTGCTCTGCCTGCTAAAGACTGTAGCATAACCTAGCCACGTGAGAAGGGTGACATTCCTGGTTATGTTGATGACAGAAATTCATAATCATTTGTCACTGTGACTAGAGAGAGAAGAAAATTCCCTTAGTCTGCAGAAAAGCCTTAGAATGTTAATATTCTTTTCCTTTGGGAAGACAGACATAAGAGCTTTGTTAATGGATTTCTTTGTGATTTAATACAACATATTAAAAGCAGGACTTGTGACTCTTGAATAAAGAAGTAAATGTTGTTTCATAAAGATGGTCATTCATCATTAGTTATAAGAAGTCTATTTGTAATTTGAAGTTCTAATTTAATTAGTGTCACATCCTTGAAGGCTGCCTTGTGTCAACTGTTGTAATAACACGCTATCTGTTCCTTCAACAGCGTAGGTTGCTAACAAGCATTTCAACTGGAACAAAATGATAATGAGAAGAACAACGGAAGTGTTAATTACCTATGCAATTAAAGTGCCTTATATGCACACTAATGTAACACTCTACTGTATTTACATTTCTAATGGCTATTCATCTTCAGTTGAAAATACCTATTGGCACTATTTATAACTGTGCAGTTAAATTATGGCAAGAGGTAATGGTGTGGCTTAGAGGCTGTGTCTATAAAGCTTCAATCTAGTGAATTTTTGTAAAGCAATATACTCATTCAATATCTTGGTATCCATATATATTAATACAGATATGTTGTACACCATGCATAGCACAATTTTGGGCTATATGCAACAGAAAAAAAATCTTTCCTTCTCAAAACATACACTAAACTTTTAAGTATTTATTGTGTCAAGTTTATTTTATGGAACAGTACACTTAGGAAAAAAACTGTAAGTTATTAAGTATAACATATATATATATATATATATATATATATATATATATGCCTAATTGCCTCTGTTACGTATGGTATATAAAAGAATATTCTAAGTTGTTTGAAACATAATCCTCCTTCCTTTTCTTCTTTTGCTAATTCCAGTGACAGGCTGCATATAGGTGGTGCTCAATAAAAGTTAGCTTAAAAAGTTACTTTTACAGAAGATGTTTAACTCATCTGAAATTGGATGTTCACCAGATAGGTAATAGCTACTGAGATTAGGTTGTTGCTTTTGGAAAACATAGTCCATTATTCATACATAAATTTCATAGCATCTTGCCTGAAACATTTAACAATGGATTTTGAAAATAAGATAGAACTTTAGATCTTTAGACTTCAAAAATATGCATTTATAGAAAAGATAGTTTGCTATGGTACAGTTATAAAAAAAATCCAAGTTTTGTTGTCAATGTTATTTGTTTAGCACAAAGTAAAGATTTTATTATTAAAGTAAAAGATCAATTTATTCTGAACAATTACAACAAATTCCATGTAATGACTTTGTTTACAATGAACAGTTTTAAAAAATGATATAGATCTTTTCCAATTACAAAACTATCCAAACACAAAATTATTCATATCTGAGGAAAGAAGGGATATCTCATATAAATTTGTTTCCACTAAAATAATGTGTGAGGTTTGTTCCTATGCAGTCATGCAGTAAAGCTGACCGCAAATTCTCTTCAGGAGAGTACAAATTTAGCACTCCAAAATTATGGGTCAGTTCATCATGTCATGCATTAAATTGCATTAGGAATATGGGATTCATATAAATATATTTGGTTTATATTATTTTGAAAAAAAAAAAAAAAAGACTGTTTTGAATATCTACTAAGTGCCATGCAGTGTGCTTGGTACTTTCCCAGAACTAGTTTAATTCATTTGTCACAAGTTAGCTCCTACCCTCTCTCTCGTATACAAAGAAAAAATGGAAGCTCAGAAGAGCTAACCTGATTCAAGCTCACACATCCAGTGAGCGACACATGTAAGTCTTTATACTCCAGGTTGACTCTGGGCTCCTCACACTCTGTAATGTTTACCTTTTGGCCTAGTAAATATAAAACAACAATCATCCTGCTACATGGCTTTTATTTTTTTTTTTTTAAAGACAGCTAAATACTGTCTGAAAAGCATCAGTAATTATTAGAAAAAAGCATACCTTTTCTTTTCAAAGAGTAACAGATAAATTACCACCATATTCATTATTTTTTAGAACTTAATCAGGTTTTGTATATATTGTAGGGGGAAATACAGCTTACTAACCATTACAATGATTGGTTCATTTCCCCCTTCAATTGTATCCATCACAGTGAATGGAGGCTATGGAAAGATAATTTGTCCTGATATAAAGCACCCTCTCTAACAATTAGAAAAACATAAAATGGAATTGACTTCCCCTTGAGATTCCGTTTCACAGTCAATGACATGTAAAGTGTATTTATTGACTAGTCACAGGGTTGGGACTTGATAGGGCTGTAGAGGGCATTTACTACACAGGAAGGAGGGAGTGGTATGGACTGCCTTTGTAACTCTGGGCATCAGTGTTTCTCTAATTTAGGGAGCTTTCAGGAAAAAAAAATAGTCATGACAGAGGGGGAGAGAGTACAAAAAGAGAAATAAAAAACTGCCTTAAGCAGGAAATACAGTGAGATATGGCACATTTAAAATAGGTCAAGACAAATATAATAATAAAGTCTCACCTAGAGCAAAAGAAATGCACAGGGACTTAAAACTGAGGATGGGAGGGCTAGAGAACGGTCAAGTCATGAGATCGTTTTGTTGTGCTACTTAGCCTCTGTCGTGTTATCAGCAATGGTAAGCAATACCCATTCTGCTTGCACTGGAACTTCTGTGAGTAGTGCTCAGGAGTACTGAGTTATTTTAGTGTCCACTGTTACTGCAATTTAGAATTTTTTTTTAATCTTAACGAAACAATATCCAAATCGTCCTAAGTGGTGGTGCTGGAGCTTAAATTATGCTTTTCCAAACAGAACTTTGGAAGAGGTGTTAAAAGTTATAAAACACCATCAAAACATTCAAGCAATGGTGAGTTGATTCAAAAGCAAATACCCTGAGAAATATAGGCCAGAGGGCTGAGAAATAATAAAAGAGAATAAAGTAAAGGTACACTGTAATGGTTGTGGAATCATGTGTTCTCAAAATGTATGCCCATTCTTTACATTTATTTCTATGGGAAAATTAGTTATGAATAATGCAAATGCTGATTTATACAAAATGTTAAGGAACAGGTCTCTGCAACTGTAATATTTTTAGCAAAAAAAATCATGAATAAAAAGGTATTACTTATATTTACACTTATGTATAATATTTCTATTAATATCAGTCTAAAATCCTAACTGTAGAGTAAAAGATAATAAATTCAAGTTAGAATATTATTTGACTAAAATTGCGGTCTTAGATTATCAATTCCAAAATACATACACACATGCTGGATTGATATTTGTGGACACACACACATATATATTTTTAATAACTCCATGCATCCCTATACCTAAACCATTTTTCTTTTCCACATAGTCATCTCTTTTCAAAGAAAGAACTTCCATTTGAACGTTCCTATCTTTCAGTTGAAATCACAGTAAAACAAATGGTTTTCCAATCTTTAGAACCTTAGGGTAAGGCAGTATTCCGTGTTTACAAATATCACTTGCTTTTCCCCTTTTACCAGCATGTGTGTTGGGTAGGACAGATATACTCTCCATTTTACAGACGAGAAAAATGAGTGTCATATAAAATCTTCTCATATTCATGGGATCCCTCTTCTAGCACTCTTGCCCCAGATGTCCCGAAGTTTCAGAAGCTCACTGAGCATCGGGCTCTACCCAAGCCAACTTCTCAGAGAGGCTTTCTAGTTCAAACCCATCTAAAAAAGCATTGCCAGCATGCAAGGTACCCTCTTAGTTAAAGGCTTCACCCATCACTCTGACTTGCTTCTTCTTAGTACTTTGGGATTTTTATATTATGCATTTGTGTTCATATCACCCCATTTTTCCCCTTGCACCACACCTTCACTGTCCAAACACAAACAAGCACATACATACTCTTCTAAAACTCTCTTTTTTGTTTAATTCAGAGGATAGAGTCTCGTTCATATTGACTATCAACAGATGAGTTAATGATGTTGTCTTTGCAAGGCAATACGGTCAGAATAGCTAGAACTTGACTTCAACTCTCTGTCTCCAAGTTCAAGGCTTTCTCTGGTATATCATACAGAGCTATTTATCCCATGAGGGGTTATATGTGGAGCAGTTATAAAAGTATATAACATCCTTTTTCACTGACTTAATTATAATTTATATGTCTCTAATACGTATTTTGTGGCTGACTAATTAGGGATACAATCTTTTGTCTTCAATCAAAACAGAAATTTCACAATTTTATGAGCACAAACACCTGGCTTATCTCACATAATCCATCTTTCTCACAGACAGCACCTTAACTAGAAGAGGATTTTCAGTTAATCACAATGCAAAGTATATTTTCTTAGATTTATGTTGAAAAGTAGTAGCAGCTGCCCACATCAATATTTTAGGGAGAATTCCACTAAAATGCTGCTCCCATTTAAAATTGAAATCTCAAATATCTATCAGGATAGTTTGGGGATGCAGAAGATATATTTCTAAATTTTGGTTTATTGTAAAATATGTTATGTTTGTAGGAGATTTTAAATGATGAATTTCTACTGCCAGAGTAAGTTACAGTTTTTATTTAGTTAGCTTGCTATCCCAAACTCTTCATGTCTGCTCACTGCATAACCTACTGGCAATTCCTCCATTGTGACCTACGAGTATTTGTGGTGAGTCCTAATGGATATTTTAGGAAATAAAATAAGTTCTAGCCAAAAGATATCTTTAACTCTGTGTTCTGTTTGTGGTTCTACAAGAAAGGGAGGGATAATTTTATAATTCACAGTTGACCTGGAGTTTATTCTCCTGTGAACACTACAAATAAACTTTCCTATGAGGCGTTTTTTTTACCCCCAAGTAACTTACAAATGAAGGAATCAGCTCCTTAGCGAATTTCCAAACAACCAGGTACAAACATTTTGATTAACAGAATACACAGGAAAAATAATCACAGAGTAAATGCTATGATGCACAACTCTTTCTGTTTTTTCCTCCTTTTCTCTCACTCTGAAGAGAAATTTATTTATTTTTATATGGAATGTATGTATCTATGTTTGTTTGTTTATTCCAAGTGGAATGCAAGTTTTGGTCAGCCAATGCTCTACCCTCTCTGTACCTATACTTTAATAATAATGCTGGTGACACGAATAGATTATATTTATTAAGCCCTCACCATGTTTTCTGAACTGCACAAAATGCTTGAGATGTCATAGCTTACTTCTTAACAACCATTCAGTGGAGGTGAATATTCTTATGCTAACATAGAAGACTGCTTAGAGTCCCCCACATCTCCCCACATATCTTCTCCCCATTTTCCTGAGCACAGGAGCATCTATGTTTCCCAGCCCCTTTTGCAGCACAGTGTGATCATGCTACTAAATATCTACAAGTGTAAGCAGAAGTGACATCCATCACTTCCCAGACATCTTCTTAAAAAAGATTTGTCCCAGGCTCACTCTCTATTTCCTTTTCGGTGTCAGAAAGTGGGGATGGCTGAAACACTGTTGAAATTATGTTCTGGGAATGGAAGAGCCGTCCCTTTAGCCTATGTTCCTGAACGACTTCATGGAGTTCAGCACACCTGTCTGCCCCCACTCTTACATAAAGGAAAACATGTTCCATTTAAATCTCTGTAATCCAGAATCTCTTTGTTACAGCAGATTGGCTTTCACCTTAGTGAATGCGCTTGGTATGACACATGAGAAGACTGAAGCTGAGAAAAGTGTAGGTCCTTGCTCAAGATCACAGCACATATCCTACACATCCTCAGTTTTTAAAAAAGAAAATCTTTGAATGGGTAACAACCAAGAAAAGTCAAAACTAGACTTGACAGGTTTTAGTATTAATTTTCATATCCAACATTTTCCTCAATCTCATACTACACTTGTCTGTGTATTCTAGGATGGAGTAGCTTAAAAAAAATGAGATTTTCTTAATACATAAATTATTGCATTTAAGAGCAGCTAGGACTTTCCCAAAACTGTCAAATAATCCATCTCTAAGAGGACCTGTTCCTATATCTGTCCTATAATGTATTCACCACCATTATTATTGTCTTAGGTCCTTAGCCTCAGCAACTAGCATAGGATCTGGTACATAAGAGTGTCTTTTATAAATGTTTTCTTTTGAAAAGATAATTCAACAGTATCACTGAATATGATTCACTATATAAATTTTTAAAAAATCATAGAAGGCTAAAAAAATAGAGAAAGTAGGACTCCAGAAGCTTTAGTTGTTTATGATTATCTAAATTTTCCCAATTTTTTAAAAAAGATTTTATTTACTTATTTGACAGACAGAGATCACAAGTAGGCAGAGAGGCAGGCAGAGAGAGGAGGAAGCAGGCTCCCCGCTGAGCAGAGAGCCCGATGCCAGGCTCGATCCCAGGACCCTGGGATCATGACTTGAGTCAAAGGCAGAGGCTTTAACCCACTGAGCCACCCAGGGACCCCTAAATTTTCCCAAATTTTTAAAAGCTATGATTTAATAACCAGCATCTGGGTTTTTCTAGAAATCGGTTCTTTAATTTTAAACTACTTTATTTTTTTCCAAAATGGATATATGGTAGAGATAAAAGAGATAACGTCCTTAGTGGGCAGAAGTATGAAGGTTGACTTGTTGAAATTCATATATATTTTATGTTAATATCAAAAGTATTTAAATTTCACTTTTATTTTTATTCAAATTCAAATAATTAACATATAATGTATTATTAGTTTCAGACATTGAGGTCAATGATTCAACAGTCTTATATAACTCCCAGTGTTCATTACATGATGTGCACCCCTCAATGTCCATCATCCAGTTACCCTATCCCCGCCCCCCCCTTCAGCAGCCCTCAGTTCGTTTCCTATGATTAAGAGTCTCTTATGGTTTGTCTCCTTTTCTGGTTTCATCTTGTTTTGTTTTGTTTTTTTCCCTTCCTTCCCCTATGATCCTCTGTTTTGTTTCTTAAATTCCACATATGAGTGAGATGATATGTAATTGTCTTTTTCTGATTGACCTATTTTGCTTAGCTTCTAGTTCCATCCAATCATTGCAAATGGCAAGATTTCATTTTTTTGATGGGCGAGAAGTATTCCATTGTGTGTGTGTGTGTGTGTTTTTATACACACACACACACCACATCTTCTTTATCCATTCTGGCCTCTTTCCATAGTTTGGCTTTTGTGGACATTGTTGCTATAAACACTGGGGTGCTGTGCCCCTTCGGATCGCTACATTTTTATCTTTGGAGTAAATACCTAGTAGTGCACTTGCTGGGTAATAGAGTAGCTCTATTTTCAACTTTTTGAGGAACCTCCATACTGTTTTCCAGAGTGGCTGGGACCAGCTTGCATTCCCACGAACATAAATTTCACTGAGTTTTAAATGAATTACGTAGTCAGGATAATATTCTATTATTTCTCAGCAATTGCCTTTCCCTTTGGCATTTAAAGCCAGTACTGAGTCTTTTTAATATCTGCATGATAAATGACTTAGGTATGCAAACAGACAATTAAAGGCAGTAGGGATGATGATTCTCAAAGAAGTAATCCAAGGCCCTTATTTGACTTTTTTTTTTCTTTTTTAAAATGTGAGAGATAGCAATACCCAGCATTTCTCTGGGCTTAAAAAAAATAAAAAATAAAACATAATTAAAAAAAAAATCAGATACTAGACAAAGCCTTTCAGGAAAAGGCTTCAGTTCACTAAGAAACTATCTTCTAGTTTAGTCCTACCAGGTATAGTCTGGAACCTACTGGAGAGACCATGAAGCAGATCCTTGAAGCACTTAAAAGCATCCAAACTGTAGTAAGTGACCTTGTATTTTTATTTTCTAAAATCCATTGGCAGTAGGATATCAACTATTGTTACTGGGATGCCTGGGTGGCTCAGTCAGTTAAGCATCTGCCTTTGGTTCAGGTCATGATCGCAGGGTCCTGAGATCAAGTACAACATCAGGCTCTTTGCTCAGTAAAGAGCCTGCTTCTCACTCTGCCCCTCCCTCTGCTCCTATGCTCTTTCTCTCTCTCTCTCTGACAAATAAATACATAAAATCTTAAAAATATATAAAGTACTAAACATTTGATATTTATTAGCCAATAAGAACTATGACAAGATTTGCTAACTGAATACTTCCTCTAGAAAGCATTTTGACTTCAAAAATTTGACAAAGAATTTTTACTGTGGTTTTAAATACTAAATAGTAAGACTACTCATGAAGAGAACATATTTATTTCTTAAGCTTCTAAAAGCCATTGTGCAAGGGAAATGAAGTGATACATAATTATCATGATGTTATAAGAAGAATTTAAAGAGTTTATCATGGGTAACTTAACAAGGTGTTAATGAGGAGTCACATTAACATGAACACTGAAGTGAACTGTACTTAGGAATGTTCTCGTGCTTAGAAATGGGGAACCAATATCTATCACAATGTGAAAACAAAGGAAAATCTTGCATTCAGCTTAAAGTAAGACTATTTTACCTGTGATGATTAAATTAAGGCTTTCAAAATACAGAACAGGAAACACCAAGATTTAAGTCTATATTGTTTAAAGTTATATGACGCTTCAATTGTCATTAGAGAGATTTCACCTAAAATCTAGGCCAACCTACATCAGTTTCTCAGAAACCTATTTCTGGCCAGGCTTCTGTGGTTTGGTGTGACTAATTTCCCAATGCCACAATGGCCTTTAGGGATGTTTGCTCTTTAAGCTCCTCTTTCTGTAACGCTCAGAAGAATTTCAAAGGTGTTGATATTTGTCTCTAAATTTCTATAGCAAGATAAAATATGAAATACTAATTATGCTCAGATCTCCCGTTTAAATGTATGCATGATGAACTTCTATTCTCATTATATGACTAAACCATTACAGGTGTCATAAATCCTAATCACAGTGTTAGATCAAACAAGTCTTTTAGCTTAGATCTAAATTCCGTAAATCCCAGATATCATTTTTCCTTAGCACTTTTTATTAAACAAATATATTTATTTTAAGCAAAGTGGAAAAACAATGAGCTTGATTCAATATAACGGTTTTCCTCAAATCTTAAAAAATTCAACCACCACGAAGTAAAATTAGTGAATTGATTTTGATTTTTTTTCTTCAGAATAGCTCAAAGTCTCTATTCTCGCCAACATTTCTATGCCTCAAATGTCTACTCTTCATATTATGTTTATATAAGAGACCAGTTTATTATAATTGTAAGGTAGCAAATGAATCATGGTATTAACAGTTGCTCTCTTCTTTTCTGAACCTACCAATGACTTACTTTACAACAGAAGGAAGAGAAGTCACACACCTACACACACTCACTCAGAATAGTGTGGAGGAAAGAGCTACAGATTTTGATCTCACATCTCTTGGTTCCACTCCTAATTTTTTCTTTTTCCCTCCCAAATCAAGTTCCAGTTGAATTACTCAGCCTTACTCCTGCTCCGTCCCTCTCTTAGAAGTGTTGACTATAAATTCTCAAACTGCAAGATACGTATCTGTGGAAATCAGTGTATAGAAAACATCAAAATATTCTACATGCAATACTAGTTATGATTACAGAAACATTGTGATTTCCTAGAACCCCATCTTCTGAAAGCCGCAATTAAATTAAAATTCTTCTTCAATGTAAATTAAATGCAGGAAAACAATAGCATACAGTGTGTTTGTTTAAAAGCAGCTTTCAAGCCATCTCCTAAAATGTTTCTCTCTCTAGAAGTGAACAATGTGTGGCATGATGATATCAGAACTATCAGGTTTAACCAAAGATGTTTCATTTGTATTCAGAAAATTTTACCTCCTAAGATGTGACTTGGACGCATCTTAATATTATTAATATTAAAATAAATATTATTTAAAGGATATTGGAAGCCTTTTGTAAATTAAAAAAAATAATAATCATAAAAAATAAAATTTTACCTCCTAAGATGTGACGTGGACACATCTTAATATTATTGATATTAAAATAAATATTATTTAAAGGATATGGGAAGCCTTTTGTAAATTAAAAAAAATAATAGTCATAAACCTCCTCCATTTAGAACAAACCTTAGTACTGATAAAAATTCTGTTTTGATGACTTATGTATTCATTCAACAAATATTTACTAATCTTCTACTATGTGCCATTGCTACAAATGAGGTAAGGGAAAAAAAAATGGCATGGCATGCGGAGCTTACAAAATTGTAAGAAAGACAGATGTTAATGAGATTAGTGAATGTATAGTTCAGATTTAGCAAGACGATCTAAAAACTGTTTAAATTCCAACAGGTCTGAAGCTAAAAAAAAGTCTGAGAATGACTTATACAAAGAGAGATGCAAAGAGCTCTAAAACCAAGGAAAGGGCCTGTCCTAAAAGAAGCCCCAGAGCATGGGTGTGAGGGGGCCTTTGGAGTGCTTCTACTGATGCTTATTACCTGGAAGTTAAAAGATTCCTTCTATTAAACCTCAAGGTGTGGTTAGAGAATTGGGTGGATCCCCGCAGTTACTTAAGTTATACATGTATTCACAACTTAATGGTTTCTTCTTTTTTTAATTATGTTCAGTTAGCCAACATATAGTACACCATTAGTGTTTGATCTCTAAAAATTTAGGCACATTTTCTCTGAAAATAGGTTAATTTAATTCTCACAGAAAATTTGAAAGAAAATTTCATGTAGAAATAACTTGCTATGACAGTTTTCCCCAAACATCGCTGCAGATACTTACTAAGAAACTTAAAGCAAAGGCTAAAAGTTTGATTTTGGTTTATTTTGTTTTTAAAGCGTTTAATTTTATTTGGTTTTCCTATAATTTTATAATGTTCTCAGAGTTGTCACTTCCCACATGGCAGTAATATATTAAAAGGTGGGTAGTTTGGGGATGAAGAGAGACAGACAAAGACTTACAGTCACTGATTAAATACTAAATCAAAGTTTCAGCGTTTCTTCCCCACAGTAGGCTTAGAGTGAGACAGACTTTCCATTGCAAATAAGGTAAGAATGTGTGGAGAGCCAAGCTCTCTCTAACTATCCCTGTCATGGAGTAATGGGCTTTTCATAAGTTTGCAATTTAAAAAGAATTGTGTGCAGTGAGAGAAAATTTTAAAAAATAATAAAAGCAGTGCTATCAAGACAATTTCTTTTACATTAGCTAAAAGGGTTTATTCAGAATGTTTAAATAAGCCAGGCAGCCAAATAAACTTAATTGATAGGTGTTCACTTAAAATCAGTAACCATTAATCAGATTGTACTTGAATCCACAGCTCCTCAATGTCAAATATAGTGGCCATGATCAAAAACAAGTGGAAAAATGTTCAACCATTTGTGAGCCTTCAGTCTATGATATGATTCAGTATTTATAGTTTTTAGGCTGTGCTTGCCTACTTTTAACTTAAAGCATTTTCAAAAAACAAATAATATTCATTGATTGTTGAATTCTCACTGACATATGCCCAGTGTTGGGATAGCATTTTAGTTATGACACAGTTCTTCCACATGGAAGGATTTAATCATGTTTCACTTGTATTTATTGAGCTGTGAGAATCAAGAGGTATCTACTAAAACCCAAATTTTCAACGCCTGGGAAATCTTGAAAGCCAATGGCAAACTGAAGTCACTGGAAATTTCTGTATATGTATGTATATGTGTAGACATGTGTATATCTACATAGAGCATTGATGGACCTTGGAATAATGGAAACTCAGACTGATTAGAAAAATAATTCCCTAGTTTGGAAATATTTTTTCTTACCAATATCATCATGTATCAGGACAACGTAAGCCAAGAAATAGGATCCGCAATGGGACATGGAGGTGGTTTGATGTTTGGCACTTCTATATCACATGACCTGTTAACTTAAAAAAAGGAAAAAAACAAAAAAAGAAAACAAAACACAAACAAAACAAAAAACTCCTTCCAGATAAAAGAAGAACTTTAAATTTCCTTTGGTGTGAAAGCCAGACAAAAAGAAAAGAAGGAAAATATATGTATATAATATTTATCTCATCCTAAAACATGTTATTTTTCATTTGATTTTTAGAAAGAGGCTGTCACACTTTTTCTTGCTGCGTGTCCCATCCAGCTGCCATTTTGGGTCACAACAATGAGGCCAGTGTAGAAATGGAATAAAGAAACGGGGTGCATTTGGATTTGGACAATAAACTCATTCATGGCTCTTTCAGACTGGAAGACTCTGAGACTTTAGCAACATAGTAATTGCTAAGTAAGAAGAAGGCAAATGGATTCTGATAAAGGCCAATACCAGTGATTTCAAAGAAAAGGAAATACTGCAGGGCGCTTAATAGCGAAAGGCGGCTCCTCCGCGAGTCAGGGAGGGTCTGTCCGCACATTCTCATCAAAAACAAGCAAAATCACTATTTCCTCGTGAAATTCAAGGTCCTGAACTAAAGCTGTTGAAAATAGATGCATTCCAACAGAGGAAAGGGGGACGATTCTCAAAATTATCTCTGTCTTTTTAAATCTCTTCTATGTTGTGTTTCTCAGGCCACTTTTATTTAAGAAACCTCAGATCCTGGGTTTGGTTCCGGAATTGACCTTGAGCCTCTTTCTTTCCTGACCTCCGACCAGGCAGCTCCATTATAATGGCAACAGTAAACTGGAACGGGAGAGGACCTGAAAGGATGAATCTACCTCTGCGTTATGTTTTCAAAAGATTTCTGCTCCCCTTGATGATAAAGATCATAAACTGTCACCGGGAAAGCAGACTCAAACTATCTACAACTCCTTCCAATAATACAAACTTAAAGAGCGCTTTCTGAGGGTCTTTTCATTTCTTCTCTCCTCCCCCCCACCCCGCCCCTTGCTTTTTGCTATTGTTGCTTGGACGCTTTCACAGGAAAAAAAGCAGGTCAGTGTGCTGTTGGCAGGCTTTCCTCCCCGTCCCTTTATCTGATTCCCTTGGTGATGGCAACTTTTCTCTCTACTTCCCCTCTTCCCCTCAGCAAAAGCAAGCGGGGACTTAAAGGGCTAATACTTCGGTGCATAACTCAGCCTTGACAGCTCTTCCCCCGCCTGGCACAAATCTTGCTCAAGGTACACAGCTGACCTTAACATAAAAATAAATAAGTGAAAATAAATAAAAATTAAACGCTACCTCTGTGCTCAGATCGAGGCAGGGGTGGAAGTGTTATGGCAGTTTCATGTTCTGGGGCCTGACACTTCATATATCCCCACTGCCTGTTCACCCTCTGCTCCACCAGCCCTATGCACATGGGTTTTATAGTACCAGATGTTCCAAAATCTCAAACTAACAATATCAACCACAATCACGCATCCTTTGCATTTGTATCTGTATTGTAAATTACGGTTCTTTATCTTCCTTCTTTTTCTCCTCCTTTCTTCCCTCCTTTCCTTCTCCCTTTCTAAACTACCAGAGACTAGGAGTCAGCAGCAGAAATGACGGCTGAAAATTTAATCCTTGTTTAGCAGTGTGTTCTTATTTACATTGTCAAGGACCAAATGCAGAATATGGATTATGACAATTTGTGTTTTCATATTTGTTTTTGGATTGAGACATCTGTTATACATTTGCATACATATATATTGCTATGGACACATATATTTTTATATACACATATAAAAATGACACAATATAGTCATTCCTCCTTTTTCTATTGCCTTTCTACTAATTATTTTGCATCAAGTCAGGTATTAAATCCACATCAGAAATTTAACACTTAGAGGTATAAATTAAGTAAAGAAATCTCTAGTAGCTTCATTTGTTAGATATTTAATTTTAGCTAATGTTTTCCAAGTCTGATTTCTGTTAAGGACAAGATGCCTTAATCTAGGTCCTGGAACAGTGATTTGATCTGATTTGATTTCATGTATTTTTTCAAGATTTTATTTACTTATTTGAGAGAGAGAGAGAGGTTGAGAGAACAAGAGGGGGAAGGGACAGATGGAGAAGCAGACTCCCTGCAGAGCAGGGATCCCAATGCGGGACTTGATTCCTGGACCCTGGGATGATGACCTGAGCCAAAGGCAGACTCTTAACTGACTGAGCCACCCAGGCACCCAAGGAACGATGATTAATTACAGTTAAAATTTTAATGGACTTTACATCATTTTCCTCATTATAATACATTTCTAACAAATATGTCCTAGGCAGTTACATGTATATGTTTGGCATTATGCTGGGTTTTATAGTACATTCTTTCCTTTCC
Organism: Neogale vison; assembly: GCF_020171115.1. Lineage (NCBI taxonomy): Eukaryota > Metazoa > Chordata > Mammalia > Carnivora > Mustelidae > Neogale > Neogale vison. Next base: position 89,648,239 of record NC_058093.1, on the reverse strand, counting down.
TTCAAATAGTTGCATTTTTTAATGATTTTTTTAAAAAGATTTATTTATTTATTTGAGAGGGTGAGTGCACAAGTTGGGGGGTGGTGTAGAAGGGCAGAGAGAGAGGGAAAGAAAATCCTCAAGCAGATTCCCCACTGAGCACTGAGCCTGTCTCAGATCAAAACCTGAGCAGAAATCAAGAGTCAGCCACTTAATTGACTGAGCCTCCCAGGCGCCCCCACAAACCGTTTGCATTTGTGAAATAGAGTGAACAGTTGTGATTTTTGCCTACCCAAGGCCACAGAATCAATTCCATCTTCTGACAATATTCCCAGGTTTTCCTTCAGACCTTGTAAACTTGTCAAGAAAGGCCTGCATAATTATTATTCCTTCAGCCTCAGTGTAAGAATTTGTTCTTTTCTCTATGAAGTAAACAAACAAACAATAATAAAACTATTAGAACGTAATAGTTTTGGAACCCTGGGTGGCCAGATTTTCTCTCTGGACAGAACCAGGCTCAGAAAGAAACAAGACCTGAGGAACTAAGAGATTTTAAAAAGGTCATTACTGACAAACTATTCTGAGGTTCTAGATCGACATATGCCTTTTAAGCCACAAATCTTAAAATTTCATTTACATGACCCGTTTTTCTTGCTTTGGCTAGTTCAGATTGGGTTTTTGTCATCTGATCACTAAGTAGGAAAATTAGACCACTACATACACTATTCTAAATCAGAATTTCTGCAAGTGTGGTGCATAGACCAACATCTCCTGGGAACCTCTTAGAAATGCGAAATTTCAGTTCCTGCTGCAGATCTAACAACACTATAAACTCCAGGAGAGGGACATAGCAAGTTGTGATGTCACAAGACCTACAGAGGATGCTAATGTCCTCAGGGGGTGGTCTCAACAAATGTTCTAACTTGCTTGTGTCTAGAATGTACGGTGAGAATAGATTCCTCTTCTCCATAGATGTTTCTGGTGTGTTAAATAAAGATCTAAAGTTGAAAGTTTGGGTAAGATCCACAACAGGAATCAGGTTTGAGTAGCAGATGAAAGAAAGGAGAACCATGGCAGAAGAAGGGGAATGTGGCTAATATATCAGCTTCTCCTGGACCTTTAAAAAAGTAAGCTGGAATAGTTCATTCACAAAGTGCCTCTTAAAAACCAGAACTTACCTTTATTTTGGGCTGGAAATGTTTTACTCATCTCATAAGTCAGAGAAACTGCTGACATTCAGAAAAGCTATGGTGAGCTAAGAAAGAGCCAGACCTGAGAAGATCTTGAAAGGTGAATAGAATCAATAGAAGTCAAGGGTTCAAATATTGGAAATGTAAAATATGTCAGTATGAGGCCATGCACGGAAGGCTAATATGAGGTAAGGCCAAGAGCCAGTACTGAACCCTTGAAAAATGGCTTAAAAAAATAAAAAAGTCTGTGTTTGGCAAGGTCTTTTGCCTTCTGCAAGCTGGTTTTTGCAGTCTGAAAGCACTTTCACCTTATGTGTGAACAACCACTTGAGTGCTGACATCTGTTTCCATCTAGCCAGACAATCTCCTAGAACCACTGAGCTAATAATGACATGTGCAGAGATCCAAACGATGGTCAGATCTGCCAGGAATCACTATTTGTTTCAGGCTGCAACAATCTTTTCCACCCTAGAGAACAACTGCTCTATGTCCTGAGCACTCTGAAATCTTCCCTGACCCCCAGCTTGTCTTCTTCTCTTAATACCCAATCAACATCTTCCTCAATAAGGTCATGGTACAAATCAAAGCTCAAACAGATATTTAAAAACACAATGATGGAAGAGCCATAAATCTTCTTAGAATTTAAAAGTGCTTGGGGCATGAAAGAGAAATAAATGATAAGGACATTCAGTATAATGCTAAATGAGATTATTAGCACATTTTAAAAAAGGTATAGAGACTCAGAACATATAAATATTTTCAATTGAATGCTATTTTGTTTTACTGTTTTTGTTTGTTTGTTTGTTTGAAGTGCCAATGCAAAGTAGTTAAGAACTTGGGTTTTCTGTTAAGAGTCGGCTGACCTGAGACCAATTTCAGATTCTTATTTTCTGGTTATGTTACCTCTCTAAACCTCAGTATCATTATCTGTAAGTCTATATAATGAGAATAACTGCCAAAAACTTTAATGAGCCAATGAGTTAACACAAATGACCAAAATTTTGTATCTGGCCCAACACTGATGAGAAATCATATATAATAATAATAATAATAATAAAGTAGTCCTTTGTGCTGTTTTGCCCTTTAGACAAACTGCACACAATAAAAACCAAGAGGAATAAAAATTTAAAAAAAAAAGTATCTTTCCCTTTGTCATACAAATTACTGCATACTCAAAAATAGATACAAGAACAGGTTGAGAAAACTCTAAACAATCATCGAGAGCAGTTCTATACATTTTAGTGGCTGCTCAGGAAAGCAAAAGGACATTTTGTTAGTGTCAGGCAAAAATGAATTGTATCTTCTCTCTGTTGCCATAATAGCTGATTGAGGCCCATTACTATCTTATGATTCCTGTATTCTTTTTGAAATTTAGCACATGCTAATTGAACACCCACTGTGTGCAGTCCCTGCACAGGCTCAAAACTAAGCTAATGACTGTCACAACTGTCTCCAGTGAAACCTGCAATAAGATCATTTGTCTGGTAAAAGAGATTAAGTATCAATTATTTTTCAGTATAAATTTTTCATTGCAGTGTCAAGTATTTCAAATGTGATTTCTGACTCCCCAGAGCACAATTTCAGGACACTTGAAAATCTTATAATATAGTTTTTTTGAACTTCTCTTTCCTCTGCTCTATTGTACAGTCATCAAAGGTGAGGCCTGTGTTATTTATATTCCCTGAATCTAGCTCAAAGTCTTATGCACAGTAGGTGCTCAATAAATACTTACTGTATTCCATTGAAATCTTTCTGTGGAAGCTATAAGGAGATACATATTACATATTATTATCCAGTGCCTATGGACATGCTACGTTGCTATGTTGCCTTGTTTTTTGTTTTTTGTTTTTTTTAAACTGATTGACCTACTAATAACCTATCCTTCTTTCTGTCATTGCATTGGAGTGTATCCACAGAAAAAACCTTATTGACAATAAACTGGGGTTCATTAGAACTCATTTTAAATCTTGCTTCTATCTGGGTAGTAACCATCAAGCTACTTTCCTATGCCACATTTTCTCCGTCTATAATCTTAAAAGAATATCATTGACTCTTTTTAGAGAAAAAGGGCAGAGATTATATTTAAAAAAAAAGAAATACTATTTGAAGTAATTTTTTAAAAGAAAAAGTAGTGCAAAAAAGGGGAAAACAGTGCTATTTAATTCATATTATTGTTTCACTTTTTAAAGGAAGAATCTAGTAATGAGCTATACTTTTATATCACACTTTTGAATGTATCTTGAGTGATGCAAAAGTATACAGGGAGGTCATCTGGTCTAAAATATCTACTTGCTCAAAACATCAATATTAACTAACTCCTTGCTTTGGCTCTGGAATACTTGCCATACTTAAGAGTCCTTCATAAAATTACAATTCCTGAACTAACAACACTGACCCAGAAACAGTTAATCCCTACATATTAGTAGGTTTGGGGTGATATTCACTGAGGCAAGAAACCATATGAGTTTTAATAATAAAGGCAAAAGCAGAAGATAAGAAAAATAATCCAAAAGAAAAGAAATGGACAATTGACTTTGGGCTAGAAAGTACCTAGGAATTATACCTGAGTAGATAACTGGAATGGGCCACCTGTTATGTCTTTTCCATCTCAAAGAAACATCTCTTTGCCATCTCAAATAAGCTTGCTTTATTTATTTATTTATTTGCAAGAGAGACAGAGAGAGTACATGAGTCTGGGGAGCAACAGAGAGAAAAGCAGGCTCCCACTGAGCAGGAACCCTGCTATGTGGGCTCCATCCCTGGACCCTAAGTTCATGACCTGAGCAGAAGGGATATGCTTAACCCTCTGAGCCACCCAAGCACCCCTCATACATTTTTCCTTCTTTATCGCTGTACTTGCAAAATAAATTGTGTAAAAGATTTTTAACAGTAGGATTCTCATTATCACTATCATTCTCACCAATGGGATGTAACAACTTAAGGTCTTTTTTTTTTTTTTTAAGATTTATTTATTTATTTGACCGAGAGAAAGAGAGAGATCACAGAGTAGGCAGAGTAGTAGCAGATCACAAGTAGGCAGAGAGGCAGGCAAAGGAGGCTCCCTGCTGAGCAGAGAGCCCGATGCAGGGCTCATTCCCAGGACCCTGAGATCATAACCTGAGTTGAAGGCAGAAGCTTAACACACTGAGCCACCCAGGCACCCCACCACTGAGCACCTTTTAATGCTACAATGTATCTTCCTATAGCATTATTTTTGCAAGAAACTCTTGAAAGTTGGAAAGAGTTTATTATCAACATTTTCTTATTTATTTATTATTTATCATTAACATTTTATTACTAACATGCTAAATGCTTGAGTATTCCCTGGTCACTCATAGCCCTCCTCAGAGCAAATGCATATAAGAAAAATTACATTGGATTGATTCTGGATAGAGCATTTAAATGAAAAGGAACCGATATGCCATATGAACTGATATGCCATATGATCATTGGAAAAAAACACCTATATAGTGCTAGTAGCAGGACAGTTTTTAAAAGAACTTTATATATATATATATATATATATATATATATATATATATATATATGTAGAATTGCCAGATAAAATATAGGAAATTAATAAAAGATCAAACATTTTTTTTATTTAGCAAAGGAAATAGAAAACTCAGTTCAATTTTAATTTCAGATAAACAACAAATAGTTTTTTAGTAAACTACACCTCATACTCATAAGTATGAGTATTACTTGTACGAAATAGTGTTATTTATTGAAATTCCAGTTTAACTGGGTTTTGTTTTATTCTATTTCTTTGCTAAACCTGGCAACTCTACTACTAAGTCATTTAATCTTTATACAACCTAACAAAGTAATATTATCATTCACATTTTTAGAAGATTTTATTTATTTATTTGAGAGACAGAAAGAGTGATCACAGCAGGGGGCAAGGGTAGAGGGAGAAGCAGACTCCCAGCTGAGCTGGGAGCCTGATGCCTGGCTCAGTCCCAGGACCCTGGGATCATGACCTGAACCAAAGGCAGATGCTTCACCAACTGAGCCACACAGGTGCCCGTATCATTCACATTTTTATAGATTCAATGAGACAGAGTTTGAGTGTCTATTCCAAAGCTAGAGTTTGCATGTGTCAATGTCTTCCAAACCAAGCAGTTTGGCTCTGAAGCTGTTTTTAACTGCTATGCATACTGTCTCTTTAGAATAAAGAAATGCTGTTTTAAAGATGATAATAGTTAGACATTTCCAAAGAAAAAATTAGAATGACTTAAGCAAAACCATATTCAATGCATGTTTCTCTTTAGCAGCATAGGAACACTTTTCTTTTAGTGGTGAGTTGTGGTCCGGACCCACTTAAAAGGAAAGAAAAATAATTAGGCAATGACATTTCTGTCCTCCAGGTCTCACAGTATAAAGGAAAAGTCCACAAATCCATTTAATCTACAAGGCAGTTTTCAAAGTCTTGATCCAACAAATGCTGATTGCCAGCGAAGCACCACATAATATTAATTCCTTTGTTGTGACAATAATACTAAAGGGCAGCTAATTTCAACTCGAATTCTCCAGGACTTCCTTATGCTTTTACCTCTTATCCAGCGGTGTCCTGCCCTATCTTTATGACAATCTACAAAGCCCTCTGTCACTCTGACAAGTTGTGAACTCCTCATTCCTGCTTTCATTATGTTTCATCCTGACATCCCAAGTCTTGCTTTTCACAGTCTGGTGGGGTTTGTATCTCTTTTCTAATCACAGTCTGGTGGGGTTTGTATCTCTTTTCTAAACTGTCTTTATTCTATCATTCCTTTTCTTGTCTTCTTCAGCCTTCCAATTTTTTTTTTTTACTACAATCCATTTTCTACCAATTCATTTCTCTTCTTCATTAACTTCTTTTATAATATTCAAGCATTGATTTGCCTGTAATTCTCACGTTTGTCTGTTTTCTGCCCTGCTTCTAAACCCTACCTTGAAAAAAGAGAATTAGACTATTCCCCCTAAACCCACTATTTCTACCCCATTATCTCTCTAGAGCTGTTGGAATCTGAAGTTTGTCAGAATTTGAGAAATCAAGTACTTATTAAAATATTACTCATACTGCCGTCTACTTGCTTTCCTACTTGATTATTCAATTGTAATGCAGGTCTTATTACCAGCATAAAGCTACTAGGAGTATATTTTTTCAAGTGCCTGGGACAGTATCAGTGTTTGGTGAACAGTTATTGGAAGAATCAATCATCACCACATTTAAATCTTTGCCCAGGCTGTTCAGAGCTGTATTGCTTTTCCATAGTCACTGGTATCTACATTTCCTGACTTCCTTTTGAATACAAAAAAAGAAACGAGAGTTAAGACTACACTTATTGTGGTGACCATTTTGTAATGTATATAAATGTCAAGTCACTGACATAACTAATGGTAATTGAAACTAACATATCATTGTATGTGAAATATACTCCCAATTAAAAAATTTTTAAAAAGTTATTCGAACAAGTTAGAGAAATTTGAATTGTATTCCTCTGTGTGTTTGTACAATTTCTAGAAGGTTTTAGAAATCAGAGTCAAGGAAAAATCGGTGAGCTCAACTTTTGGGTCCTGCAATATCAAAACTGGTAGTTAACTGCAGATAGAATCACATGAATAAATTTTAAATAACCACTCAATAATTGATTTTACCTGGGCATTGAGAAGACAACAAGTATGGACGGGTATTTTGTTTCATTTTGTTTTGTTTTTAGGCAGACCCTTATTGTTTCTTTCCAGGCCAAGACTAATAATCCCTCCACTATGAAGACAACTATTCTTTGTTTAAACACTAAGGTGTTTACTTTCTATCAGTATTCCAAGGAATATAATAAGGTAGATTTATTATTTACTTTAGCTTTTGCTTGTAATTTTTTCCATGTAAAGGCATAAATACAAGAACAAATTGTTTTTGGCCCTTTTCACATTAATATGAATATAGGCATTTTACACAAAAATCCTCCAGTTCCAGTCACAATTGGGGGAAAAAGTAGTAACTCCCCATTATTTGTCATCATTACGGATTTATTTATTTTTACTTAAAAAAACTATTTAGGGGCACCTGGGTGGCTCAGTGGGTTAAAGCCTCTGCATTGGGCTCGAGTCATGATCTCAGGGTACACAGATCGAGCTCCACATCAGGCTCTCTGCTCAACAGGGAGCCTGCTTCCCTCCTTTCTGTCTACTTGCGATCTCTCTCTCTCTCTGTGTCAAATAAATAAATAAAATATTTTAAAAAACTGCTATATTTAGAGAATATCAATGGAAACTTCACAATAGCATAGAACAAGAGTATATCTATTTTTAAAAGATTTTATTCATTTATTTGATGGAGAGAAAGAGATCACAAGCAGGCAGAGAGGCAGGCAGAAAGAGAGGGGGAAGCAGACTCCCTGCTGAGCAGAGAGCCAGATGCAGGGCTTGATCCCAGGACTGAGATCATGACCTGAGCTGAAGGCAGAGGCTTAACCCGCTGAGCCACCCAGGTGTCCTGGAAAAAAAGTATATTTTTAAATGTATAATTAATGTAGATATAAGAGAAACAAAGATTTTTTAGGAAGCCTACCTCTACCAATGGAAGAGTCGTTGATTACTACAAGTTTTTGTTGTCAGGAATATATTAGAGTTGGGATAAAATTTAAGGCATCTGTACACCAGGAGTTAAATCAACTGAAATCAAGTTGCCATACATGAAATAGCGGCTGAATTCCTGGGAGCCAGAAGACTCAGGGCTGTAGCTGTTATCATAAAAACACAGGTATCAATAAGGCAAGGTTTTTTAACAATTTTCTGAATTCAAGGACTATTTCCCTTCTATTCACAACTACATATAAATATCTTCTATTTGCTATCAAATAATACTTTAAATGCATTTCATTTTTTAGTGTGCATAATTATTAGCCCCAGGTGTTTGTCTAAAGCACTAAGTATTTTAGATCCAGACAGAGTAGAATCTCTTAAATACGACGATGAGGTACCTAAGTACAAGTGAGATACAGAGACTTAAAGAAACTTCCCAACTCTCTTTCTGTGATTAGTGTAATCAAGTATTTGTCCTTTCTAAATGGAAACAATGGTTCTGGGAAAGCTACTCCATTTTGAGTTAGCTAACATACATCTTTCCAGAACGTATTATGTATTTTATGTGAAAGACGTGGTCCTGTGCTTAAGGCATTTGTTTTCTCATGGAGAAAGGAAAAAAATAAAAAATAAAAAGAACAACAGGGGCACCTGGGTGGCTCAGTGGGTTAAGCCTCTGCCTACAGCTCAGGTCATGATCTCAGAGTCCTGGGATGGAGCCCCGCATCGGGCTCTCTGCCCAACAGGGAGCCTGCTTCCCCCTCTCTCTCTCTGCCTGCCTCTCTGCCTACTTGTGATCTCTCTCTCCTTGGGAAATAGGTAAATAAGGTCTTAAAAAAATCCTTTAAAAAAGGACAACAGAAAGCAAGGCAGAAAAGAGTGAAAGAATCCACGCTAGAAATTTTGGGATACGGAAACTTACATGTTTTAGATTCTTTACTGTAACACATACACATATTTCTTTTTAGGATTCACCCTGAACAACCTCTGAGATAAGATCTTTATTCCATCCTTAGATATTCCTGGATAATAAAACTGACTTGGATTTAGGTACAGGAATCTGTCTTTCACTATATTTGACTTTTACTCTAATTTTTCTATTTGCACTCATTTACATTGCAAATGGATTCTGAAAAATATACCACTATTTATCATATCAACCTTTATCATTATTCAGCAACATATATTGTTTGGAAAAAAACTTCTCTACATAAAGTTTCTTGGTAGTAAGAGATAAAATACTACTGTCATTTTTTTAACAGCTGGTGTTAGTGTGTAGCACTGAGAGCTTGCTGAATATAAACAAGAAAAATGATCTACTGTATAAACCACATACTGTTTATGTGGTTGTATATAGTGGTGACGACAAGCAGTAATTTCAAAGGTACTGCGTAAGATCTCAGGCAATTTACTGTGAAAAATAATGATATATTGCCTGAATACCATTTAAACCACTAGTGAATAAAAGGGAGTTATTGTGAAATTTTAAGATGAAATCTCGTAAGTATTGCCAGTCTAATAATAGCAATCTGATCATTTAGAATTATAATTATGTAAGAGGAAACCAAGGTCTTTGTAATCATAGTCCAGGAATATTGATTTTCTAGCAGAAAACATCAATATATAAGTGATGTAATAATGGCTTCAAGTATAGTTAATGTCTATGACTACTTACTAAATAAGGTTGATTGATTAATAGTTATAGAATTTATTGCAGAAAGGTGTCAGAACAGAAGAAAATTTTTCTTCCCATCTGCCAACTAATTCTACCCGTGACCCCTGGATAATGATCTCTTCAAATGCTTACTTGGAATAGGTAACAACAGGTAACAATTTGTTGTTGTTGTTAAACACAACAAATGGCTGTTGAATATCTCCATTTGCACTGTTCTCGGTGCGAAGGCTATGGCAGTGGGCAAGTCAATGTTTCTACACTCATCAGATAATAAAGAAGCAAAAATATCAGATGGTATCAAGTGCCATATAGAGATGAAAGAGAATAACTATAGAGAGAAGTTTAAGCATGAGGGAGGGGACATATACTTGACAGGCTGATCAGGAGATGATCCCTCTCAGGAAGTATCATTTGAGTTGATGCTCAATTAATGGGAGGTCACTGTAATACAGAACATTCCAATCTAGCCAATAATAAAACCAAAGTGCACAACACAGGAATTAATACGGTATGTGTGGGAACGAGAGAAAGACTGCCAGAGCACAGGGAAGAAAGGGGAGAGGAACAAGAGAAAAACTTAGGAGAGGCCATGAGGACTGGAGGACGATGTGAGGCCTCACAGTGATGTCAAGATGTTCACCTACTGTTCTCTGTTCAGTGGGAAGCCGCTGGTGGCTTTTAAGCAAAGAAACACCATAATCCGGTTTGTCTAAAATGATGAATTTACGTAAGCATTTCTACCAAGACATGTCAGAAAAAATAAGAGACGTGGGGGGAGAAGTTTATTATAGCTTTATTAGCTATAGCTTTATTAGCTAGATGTAGTTATGGAATGTGGCTGTATCCCAAGAGAGTTACCCCCAAAATAATTAGCACACACTGAGGAGGGAGTACCAAGACCCCTTTCTGAAGCTAGTAATTTCTGAGTGCAGAGAAAGACACAACTAGTGTTTTATTATCACCTCACTATTTCCCCACAAACAAACCTGTATGTCCATTTTCCAAGGTGTTCCTGACATATTGAGCTCTTCTCATATAACATATTAACATAACTTGGCCAATATCTCCTTTTCCAATTGTATTACTACAGACTAAATAGCATTGATATGAATGTTTACAGCTTCATAAAATCGACTGTGTCATGTACAATGGAAGCTATGGTTGCCTGCATATTGTAATATTATTGCATTACAGGAAGGTAATTGATTTGCTTAAAATGTTGCAACAATAAACCATTTCTCAGAAAAGATTGCTGCTTAACCAAGAGCACACCAAAGTCAATATAGAAAGACAATTTAAAGAAATTAAATTTTGATCTGTTTTGCAAAGCAAGCTGGTCATGTTACATGAGGATGAATTAGACAATGTAAATGATTCAGCATGGTCAAATCACAATGAACCATTTCTGTTCTGACATACCCAGGTTTGTAATTAAAATCAAATCTAAACAGAATAAAAACTATTCAGTATAGAGATGTCAAAATCTTTTGTGGAACCATAGCACAAGTGCATGAGGTAGAGACATTATAGATCTTACACTGACATTCCGCTCTACTTAATTATCTTTCTTCTGTCAGAAACTGGAATTATAACTGCTGTTCCCTGACTGGAGTGTAACAGTCTAGAAAGTCATTGTTTGTGCTGCAGATTTTATCCATAGTCAGAAAGTCATTGTTTGTGCTGCAGATTTTATCCATAGTCATTCACCCATAGAGTATATTGACTGATTAGAAAAACAATTGCTTATTGGACTAGCTTGGGAAGAAGAAGTTCATAGTGCTTAAAATAACTGTATTATTGCCTTTGTGATCATGTAAGTATCTCTACTAGTTGTATCATTGCAACCTGCATATCCATTGGTTTGAAGTGATGCTCCTATCAATATCATTGGTTTCCCATTGAAATAAGAGCATCTATTCAGAAATCAGAATTTGAACATTTCAAGAGCAGCTATAACTGGCACTAATTTCCCCCATGTGTATTTCGGACTCTAATCGTTCATTGTGAACTTAGTAAACTGCACTATTCTTCAGCTCAATTAAGCCATCCTACTCATCAATGATACATGCCTAACCAAACATTTTTTAATCTAGGAAATAACAAGAATTAGCTATATGATTTGAAAAATACATTTTCATTACCGTGTCCAAGCGAGAAGATAGAAGAGTCATGTTAACGACTCACTACAATTCATTTTCCCTTTTTTCCCCACAGCGTGAACAGTATTGGTCTTTTAAGTAATATCAGAGCATAGATAAAGCAGTATTATCTTCTGACACAAAGGATGAATGTTCATATGCAAAGATGAATATATTTCTTTACTCTCAATAGGGCACTGAATCATGCTTTCATATTAATAGATTTTCTCTAGAACAACATGCTACCAAGAAGGGGCCCCTCATATCTAATGGCATAAATTTTCAGAATAGCTGTTTAGGATGAGAAGAGAAGGTAAAGGCCTACAGTCAAAACAACATCGTAAAGGTGTGGCATATACAAAAATCAGACACACAAACTTCACCTTATTAGGTGAGTGCCTGAGTCAACTGAGCTTCCTTTCCTCAAACAAACACAAGCACTTAACTCATCCCTAGTCCTATGTCTAAGATGGCAAAGGTATACTAAGAAATAAAACAAGACTTCAAAGTTTGATAATCATCAGCTAGCTTTTTAATTTAAAACAAAACCTGTGAAAATTTCAATATTGGGATTATTTTCTTGGAAAATGTTGATTAATACTTTCATAATTCATTACTGTATCAAAGATAGAATACATTTCTTATAGAGAGAAGGAAAGCAAACAGCCTTCTTTATGCTTTTCCTCCTTATAATTATATATAATAATATTCCAACCCTTTTCATGAAAACTAGAAGCTGAAAGGAAGCAATCTCTGTTTTGGCACACAGGTGCATTTATGTAAATATACATTTGTACATTTATTTGATAAGCCAATTATGGGTAAATGCTATTTACAAGTTTAATAAACAGAATGAAGTCAGCCCTGGAAATTATTATTTCTTCTCACCTGAAATCCAAAATTTAAACCACCACAATATCAGAATCTCCTTCTGAAATGTTGTTACCATTAACTGCTATTATCACAAGTGGCTACTGCTACATGACTGTGTTAACCACTTGAAATCTCTTTTCTTCAGGATGAGGTCCATAGGGGCCATCATCCTGTTTCTCTTTTGGTTATAATAGTTCAGAGTTTGAGGATTTGGGTGTCCAACTGCTTGCCTGCTTCTATCATCAATGTTACTCCATAATTGTGAAAGACATTCTGATTTTCACTTACCATTTGCCAAGAAAATGGATCTGTTTTCTACCCAGGTTTATGTTGGGAGGGCATCAAATGCATGCACTTTTTTTTTCCTTTTAAATTTCTCAATTTGCACATTATATCTGAAGGTGATAGGATCAAGCAATATCATAAAAAGTGGTTAGTAATTCTCTTGTGTGTGTGTGTGCATACTCACTTGCACGCTCTCTCTTGCATGAGTGTGTTCTCTGTCTCACAGAAATTGATCACAATTTCATTAAATCCTAAACACAGACATATGTTTCCAACTGCTTTCTGAATCAGAAGATTAAAAGAGAATTATAGTATAATCTTTCAAAGAACAGATGCCATATGTATTCATACATATACATGCATACATATATATACATATATGTACATATATTTATATATCTATACACACACATATATAGATACATAAATGAGATGAATGATGAAGTTGTCAGTGAGAGTTCAAATGAGGACTGAACACAAACCAGAAACTATGAAATGGACAATAAAATTGTGCTGATTGATGAGGGGCATTAACTACATTCAAAGTTATTTTAATGGTTATGTAAATCACTTGTAGGTTTCCATTTCTATTGCAAAATTGATATCAGCCCCTTGCACATTCAAATATCAAACATTACAAAGGCTTTTGACAGTGCATTTCTACTTTTTTTAAAGCTTGGTAAGTAAATAACCCAATGGAAGAAGTATTTGGTGGTTCTTCAGGAGTACCTAAACCTTACTTATTACGAACATATTAATTCCAAACTCCTTAGGCAATACAAATCATTGCTCCTGAGGTCTAAATACTCCACTGTCTTCCCAACTCAACACACACAGAACAGATTTGTGTAATTTACACAGATCTGTGTAAATATAAAAGTTCTAGTCAAGGTCTCATTTGTACTTGCTGTCTACTTTGTACCAGAAATATATACTCTGAGATAGGGAGCTTTTTACTGGTGGCTGGCAGGTGCCCAGAGGCTGCAACTAAAAACAGAAGAGGAAATGCTGCACTGCATTTTAATTCCCTTCAGATTTCAAATAGGGCATTTTCTTTTTGTTCCTAAACCCAGCACCCTTCAGGACATGGGGCTGAAAAAGAAAATCTATGACCTCCTCACAGACAGACTATACTTTCCTTTTTTTTCCACTCCCTTTTTGTCTCCCGGTGGTTGGGTATATCTTTTTTGAACACCAACACTTTCCTTTTAGTTTCTAAAATTGGTTTCTGGCATTATGACTTCCCTTTTCAAGACTTAGGTTGTTTCTAACTTTTATACAGCCATCAATTTGGTCTGGGCCTTTCTAGCATAGTTCTTGGCTTCCCAGTCATTTTTGCTAGTTCATCTTCTAATAATTATCTGACTGCTCTATTTTCTTGGGCATCCTACCCCTTAGTGTCTGTTGGTAACACTTTAAATATGCAGACTTGACCGAGCAGACGTCTCTGTGACCTGCAGTCCTTCCTCAACTAGGTCCGTGTTTTCTAATAACCATCTCTGGAAGCAATCCATTTTCACAGTAGTTGTTGACTACTTCCCTTTCAACTCTTTATGCACATAAAATCTACCAAAACTCACTCTCTATAAACTCTGCAGTACGGTATTGGTTTGTGGCTAAAATAAAAGCTTCCACAGAGGAAAATCATGGGGTGATACCTAGACTATTACTGTTTTATAAGTATGTTAGCACTCAGGGAGATAAGATTCCAGATTTTCCTTCGAGGTTTTTTATCCAAGAGAACTGCCACTTCTAGGCTTTCTGAAATTGAAATTGTAGTAAAGAAGACTTAAGTACAGTGCACTAAGATGTAGGATTAAGGCTTTTTCAATTCTTTAGTGAAAAAAGAAGCAGGTTAATTGATACCAACATGAAGGAAGAATCTATCCTGTAAAATAGGCTGTTCTCCATAAAAAAGTTTGATACTTTTACACACACAGAAAACCAACTTTATCTGCTTTATAGCAGCAATTTAAAGTTCAAAACCCACTTGGAAGAATTTTAAGAAACTCCCTTTAAAGAAAAAGGAAACCTGGACAGACCAATAACCAGAAAGAAAACTGCATAAGTTATAAAATATCTACCAACAAACAAAAGTCCAGGGCCAGATGGCTTCCTAGGGGAATTCTACCAAGCATTTAAAGAATTAATATCTATTCTTTTCAAGCTATTCCAAATAAATAAATAAATAAATAAATAAATAGAAAAGAAGTAGAAGGAAAATTTCCAGATTCACTCTATAAGGCCAGCATTACCCTGATACTAAAAATAGTCAAAGACAACACTAAAGAAGAGAACTACAAGCCAATATCACTAATGAATATGGATGCAAAAATTCTCAATAAAATGCTACCAAACCAAATCCAACAATACATTAAAAGAATCATTCACCATGATCAAGTGTGACTTATTCCTGGGTTGCATGGGTGGTTCAATATTTGCAAATCAATTTTATATATCACATTATGTGATGTGTGATAATGTGATATACATATATATACACACACACATATATATATGACTATTACTCAGCTGTATAAAAAAGAGTAAAATCTTGCCATTTGCAGCTACATAGATGGAGCCAAAGTGCATTATGCTAAACATAATAAGTCAGTCAGAGAAAGACAAATACCATATGATTTCTCTCCTATGTGGAATTTAAGAGACAAAGAAAAATGAGTATAGGAAAAAAAAAAGAGAGAGAGAGAGGCAAAACAAGAAACAGACTCTTAACTATAGAGAACAATCTGATGGTTACCAGAGAAGATGGTTTAAATAGGTGACAAGGATTAAGAAGGGCACTTGTTGTGAGGAGCATAGGGTGTATCATTAAATTGCACACCTGCAACTACTATTACACTGTATATGTTAACTAATTGGAACTTAAATAAAAACTTTTCAAAAAAAAAGGAGAAAGAAGCTTATGGGGAGAAAAACCCTTTAGATGTGAAAACTTTTGAGGAGTTCTTAAAAAGCACTTCTACATCTATCATCACTAATTATCAACATCAACAATTGCATAGCTTAAATATATACCTATTACTTATAGAAAATCTATTCACTTAGACTAATCAAGTTATAATCTCACAATAACACATATATAAATAGAACTACCACTATAAATGCAAGATGGTTTAAAATTCAGTGTAATAATACTTCCTTATAAAAGAGTAAATGATGCAGATTGAATATACCAACCTACATTTGACCTAAAAGCACAACATTTCAAAACTTTTGTGAAACCATTATCCCATGATATGGGAGTAATGTTTCATGAACAACCAGTTTAATTACTTGAAGTCATTGAAAACTTACGAACATTCATTGTAGTAACAGGAATATTGACCCATACTTCCCCACAGTTTGATCTAGTGGCTAAAGTTTTAAGATACATGAAATAACACTAAATTAAGTTAAAATTCCAGAAAGCATCAATGATAATTTTAATGAACAAATCTGAGAAAAAAAAATTAAAAGTTTATGTACTTCAACCTTATTAGTGACTACCACACTTTTCTGAAATGAATCCTCTAATTTTTCTGTTGTTGGGAGCTTCAGCTTGTGGTTATTTAATGGGCCTGCTTCCTTCTAAAGAACATCACAAGCTTCCATAAAGGAATTACAAAAAAATTTTTGTGAATGCTTTACCAAAACTAATACTGAATCAATAATCATGGAAGAAGTAAAGACACAGTGAAGATAAACAGCCATGCAGCAGATTTAAAGACAATGGAAATTGCCAATAAAACATTGCTTGCTACAAGTCCATAGGAGGGACAAGTTTCACATCCAATCATGCTGATTAGAAGCTCCTCTGGAAGCTGAGAAGTTTATTTTGGGAAGCACATTGAACACTTGCAGACTTATTTGATCAACACTGTAACAAAATTAATTGCAATTTAAGAGATAAGTTGAAGGAAACATGACAGTATTTTTTTCCTCATGCCATTGAAGAAGGAAGAATGTGAGTAAATTATGAGCCTGACATTTAATTAGAATCAATGAAAATACATGACCAAAGTATCTGTGCCAGACACCAGGAAATTAAACTGTCAAGAGGACACACGTTTTGAAATAGGAAATCTTGTCACCAATTCTCCTCATATCCATAGTTCTGCTATAATTTATACAGGCATATCTCAGAGATAATGTGGGTTCAGTTCCAGACCACCACAATAAAGCAAATATTGCAATAAAGTCAAATGAAATTTTTGGTTTTCTTGTGCAACATAAAAGTGATGTTTACACTGAACTGCAGTCTGTTAAGTGTGCAACATCATTAGGTCCAAAAACACAATGCACAGAGCTTAATTTTAAAAACTTCATTGTTAAAAAATATGAACCATCATCTGAACTTATTAGTCATAACATTTTAGTTGGTGGAGAGTCTTGACTTATAGGGTGCTGACTAATCAGGGGAATCGTTGCTAAATTTTGGGGTGGCTGTGGACATTTCTTAAAATAAGACAACAATGAAGTTTGCTGCATTAATTGAGTCTTTCTTTCACAATTTCTCGTAGCATGTGATGCTGGTTGAGAGCATTTTATTCACAGTAGAACTTCTTTCAAAATTGGATTCAATCCTCTCAAACTCTCCTGGTGCTTTGTCAATTAAGTTTATGCAATATTCTAAATTATTTGTTATCATTTCAGCAATCTTCACAGCATCTTTATCAGGAGTAGATTCCATTCCCCCAAACCACTTTTTTTGCTCATTCAGAAGAAGCAAATCTTTATCCATATAAACTATTATGAGATCACAGAAATTCAGTCACATCTTGAGACTCCATTTATTTTTTTAAGATTTTATTTACTTATTTGACAGAGAGAGAGATCACAAGCAGGCAGAGAGGCAAGAAGGGGGGTGGAGGGAAAGCAGGCTCCCTGCTGAGCAGAGAGCCCAATGCTGGGCTCCATCCCAGGACCCTGAGACCATGACCTGAGCTGAAGGCAGAGGCTTAACCCACTGAACCACCAGACGCCCTCTTCAGATTCCATTTCTAATTTTAGTTCTCTTGTTATTTCCACCATATTCACAGTTTCTTCCTCCACTGAAGTCTGAATGCTTCAAAGTCATCCAGGAGGATTGGAATCAACGTCTTCCAAACTCCTGTAATTGCTGATATTTTGAGCTCTTCCCATGAGCCATGAATGTTCTGAATGACATCTAGAATGGTGAAGAGTTTCAATGGACTTTTCTCAGATCCATCAGATAATTAGTATCTATGGCTGTTATAGCCTTACGAAATGTATTTCTTAAATAATAAGACCTGAAAGTCAAATTCCTCCTTGATCCATGGGCTACAGAATAGATGGTTCATTAGTAGGCATGAAAACAACCTTAATCTCATTGCACATCTGTGTCAGAGGTCTTGGGCGATCAGGTGCATTGTTGATGAGTAGTGATATTTTGAAAGGAAATGCCCCCTCCCCAAACAGTAGGTCTCTCAACAGTGGGCTTAAAATATCCTGTAAACAAATGCGCTACTCAGGCTTTGTTGTTCCATTTATAGAACACATGCAGAGTAGATTTAGTATAATTCTGAAGGGCTTTAGGATTTTGAGCACTAGCTTTTACTCAAAGTCACCAATTGCATTAACTCCTGACTAGAGAGTCAGCCTATCCCTTCTTTGAAGCCAAGCATTGACTTCTTTCTAGCGATGAAATTCCTAGATGGCATTTTCCACTACAAGTCCATTTTATCTACATTGAAAATCTGTTGTTAAGTGTCACCACCACCATCAATGATCTTAACTAGATCTTCTGGATAACTAACTGTTGCTTCAACATAAGGTGTTGCTGCTTTACGTTGGACTTTCATGTTATGAAGATATCTTCTTCATTTAAGCCTCATGAACCAACCTACTAGCTTCAAACTTTTCTTCTGCAGCTTCCTCACCTCCCTCAGCTTTTGAAGAATTGAAGCAAGTTAAGGTCTTGCTCTAGCTTAAGGCAATGTGTGTCTGGTTTGATTTTCTATCCAGACTGCTTAAAGATTCTCCGAATAATAAGCTTGTTTCACTTTCCTATAATCCGTGTCTTAACTGAGTAGCACTTTTCATTTCCTTCAAGAACATTTCCTGGGCCACCTGGGTGACTCAGTGGGTTAAGCCTCTGCCTTCAGCTCAGGTCATGATCTTAGGGTCTTGGGGCACGTCAGGCTCTCTGCTCAGCAGGGAGCCTGCTTCCCTTCCTCTCTCTCTCTCTGCCTGCCTCTCTGTCTACTTATGATCTCTGTCTATCAAATGAATAAATAAAATCTTAAAAAAAAAAAAAGATCATTTCCTTTTCATCCGCAACATAGCTACATAACACAGCCTAGCTTTCAGCTTTTGGCCTTCCATGTGCCTTCCTCACTAAGCTTAATCATTTTTAGCCTTGATTAAAGTGAGAGATGTGTGACTCTTCCTTCCACTTGAACAGTTAGAGGCCATTATAGGATTATTAAGTAGCCTAATTTCAATATTGTTGTGAATCAGGGAATAGGCAGGGAAAGAGATGTGCTAATGGCTGGTCTATGGAGCTGACACAAAACACACAATATTAATAAGTTTTGTCATCTTATGTAAGTGGGTTCATGGTGCCCCAAAATAATTACAATAGTACCATCAAAGATCATGTATCACAGGTTACCATAACAAATATAATAATGAAAAGATTTGGGTTAAGTGGGTTAAGCCTCTGCTTTCAGCTCAAGTCATGATCTCAGGGTCCTGGGATAGAGCCCTACATGGGGATCTCTGCTTGGCAGGGAGCCTGCTCCCCCCCACTCTCTCTCTTTGCCTCTGCCTGCCTCTCTGCCTACTTGTAATCTCTCTATATATATCAAATAAATAAATAACATCTTTAAGAAAGACAAAAAGAAAAGATTTGAAATATTGAGAGAATTTGACGTAGAGACACAAAATAACCAACCGTTGTTGGAAAAATGGTGCCAGTAGACTTGTTTACTATAGGGTTGCCACAAACCTTCATTTTGGGGAAAAAGAATAAAAACTCCACTTTTCCACTTTGGAGCAGGAAATGACTGCTCTAAAAGTAAGAATCACAAACTGTTAGGTAAGAGTATATTCAGTCTTGTTTGAAATACTGCTTTATCACTGAGTTACAAAAAATTAACTTCTCTGAGTATACTATGGATTCATTTGGATGTAATCTGATATACCAATATGCTAGAAGTACATGTGAGTGGAATTTAATGAATGAAAAAATGTGAATCGAGAGACTACATATTAAAATTCTGTTTATCTTGCTCAATGGTTATAGGGATTTTAGATAAATAAAACATAGTCAGCAAGATGTAGCATCATTATTTATTTGTAGCAATGAATGTAATTGCTATTTTAATATTCAACAACATAAGAAAAGAAAATGGAAGAAGTAACTAGATTTCACTGGTTTTTGATCATCTTGATGAGGACAGATATGAACCAGGATTTTAAAAGGGAAAATGAGACTGTTTAATCATTGTTTTATAATACAGAGAACATTAGTAAAAGAAAATTAATTTGAATTTCAATTCTACATAAAACTGAGTAACTTCAGGTACATCACTTGATCCATTTGAATCTTAATTATAAAATATAAATATTTATTGTCATACTAATGTTTCTCACAGGCTTTCAGTGAATTTAAAATATGGTACTATAGTCTCAAGTATTTTGAGAATCATCACATTATGTTAATATATAATGGTATTACTGCCACTGTGATAAAGAACCAAAGTGAGAGAGAATAAGAGGTTTTATGTCACAATGTGAAATTGTTTTGAACCTCATTTGCCTAGACTGGGGACAGTGTTTGTATAGACATAAGTCTGACTTCACTCAACAGACATACTTTGTCAGACTGCATAATAATCCCTTTGTGGAATTCCATCCATGACACTGTGGCTCATCCACACTAGGCATCCACTCCCCACTGCAACATGCTCTCAAGTAAAAAATTTCTCAGAAAATTGTGTCCCATGTCCTGAAATCAGAGTATATCAGAGAACTCAGTATTCTTTTTACCTTTTTTTTGGTCATTCATTAAATTTCCATGGGTTGTGATGATTTGTAAATTTATTTTTATGTTTACTAGACACACATCTCTGAGTATATGATTTTCTATACATAGGATGAAGAGATTTTCTCATGTGTCTGTGCAAAGAATCCACGCAACCACCAACCACCATTTTCTTGCTGTTCTGAGCTTGATTTCTGCAGGCTCAAGTATCTCAGAGAATCCCAAAGATGTTCAGTGTCAAACAGTAGAAAAGGGGAAAAGACGGGATATAATAATTTGATATATCCATTTGTCTTCAATTATTATTGTTATGTGAGCTTTAGTTCAAAATTCCCTCCCTAGCTTCTATTGTAAATGACAAGAATTTGGTAAAGTGCAAAGCTTTAACAGCTTTTTCCTGGAATCACCACTCAAAAGTTTTTTAGGTTTTTTTATTCCACCAAATCATCACTCATTACTCTAGCAACCTATTACAACTGAGTTATGGTCCTCAGATCATTTAGACTTTAGAAATATGTATTATTTCACTAAGTACAGGTGGACAAGTGATGAATCCACATCTACTCACAGTGTCTTTCATCCATTAGTCTCATGGATTAGAGAAAAAGACATACTGGAAGGAAATTTTCCGGGAAGCAGTTGTTTTGGAAATAATACTATGGTATGAACATATGGCTATGTTCAATAAGCCACATGTTCCTAGCATTCAGAGTTACAGTATAAAAATAATGCCTTTAGAGGAGCTATAAGCCTGATTGAATTATGATCAAAACAGTAAAAATTATCAACATTATGTGATGCCAATATTCCTGAGTTGAACCACAAACTGTATTAATATCACAAATTTGGTGCACAGAGATACTGGTGATTCAGGATGTTCTCATAGATTCGGGTCAGGAGATAGTCCCACAGCAGAACTGGATGTGTTCCCATTATTTAGAGAAAGAGGCAACATAGTTACTACAATCTGCCTTCCCTCTGATCATTTGAAAACAGGCATATTTCCAAGCAATTGAAGACATGAATTACACAGTGTGCATGATCCACCTTTACTTTTACTACTTCTGTTTTTTTCAATCAAATCATATTAGTAATTTCTTTTTTCCCATCTTCTTTTTTTCCGTAATAAGGTTAAGATTTTTTTTTTTTTAAGATTTTATCCATTTATCTGACAGACAGAGATCACAAGCAGGCAGAGAGAGAGAGAGGAGGAAGCAAGCTCCCCGCTGAGCAGAGAGCCCGATGCGGGGCTTGATCCCAGGACTCTGGGATCATGACCTGAGCCGAAGGCAGAGGCTTAAACCCACTGAGCCACCTAGGCGCCCCCTTTTTTCCCATCTTCTAATTCTCTTGTTATTTCTTACTTCCCTCCCAACCAAAGTCTAGAAATAATTTTATGCTTCTATTTTCTACTCTTTGGCTATTTTTATTTTATCAGTCAAAACCTATAAAGAAAATTTGTTATTTCCATATTCATGTGTAGCTCCTAATTAAGATGATAGTTACAGAATTAGAACAGGGGATTGCAAGGGCAGATCGCAACTATTTCAGCCTACCATATATTCTTTAATGCAACTATTCAACCCCTGCTGTAACAGCATGAGAGTAATCATAGACATTATGGAAATAAATAAGCATATCCCTGATTCAGTAAAACATTATTTATAAATAATGAGGCTTGAATTTAATAAAATTTCATGTCACGTGATCTTTTGAATTTTTTTTTCAGGCATACAAAAATATAAAAACTATGGCTCATGGAGCACCCCTGGGTGGCTCACTCAGTTAAGCATCATACTCTTGATTTCTACTGAAGTGGTGATCTCAGGGTCAAGGGATCCAGCCCCGCAACTGCCTCCAAGTCTGCCTCTCCACCTCTTACCCTGGCTGTGCGCTACCTCTTTCTAAAATAAATAAATCAATCTTAAATATCTATATATACTATGTGTCTTAACAAAAGTAAGCCACAGGCCAGATCTGGGCAGCAGACAACAGTTTGCTAAGTACAAGGTTAGGTAAACACAAAATTACAGATATTAAATGGGGTCTCCAGACAGAAAAGTATGTTATTATATTAAAAGTATCCCAGAAAAAAATGTTACAGATAGCCTCTAACTTAAGCTATACTGCTCAAGTAATATTTAAATCTTGTTTTTTGTTTAATGGATTGTCAACAATTTAGCACATGTATTATTTCATTTAATCTTTTCCTTCTATAGAAGGAGAAATGGAGACACAAAAACGTTAAGCAACTAATATCTACAACAAACCCAGGAGGGGAAAGAAACCAAAATCCTGTAGAAGTTTAACACATGCTGGGGATTATGCAGGTCATTTTTGTATAAGAATCACAAAAATAGTATATCTTCATATTGACTAAAAGATACAAAATTAGTCTTTTTCAAATATTATCATTATTATCAGATATATTTATAACTGTATTGGTGTACACCTTCTAATGTAGGTTCTCTTAAAGAAAAATTTCAATGTGATTTTTGGCTAGCTTTATGTTTTGAATTTTCAGAGTGTGACTTCAATGACAATTGACTTAGTAAAAGAAAAATGTTTAGTCACTTACAGTAATAACGGAGCCCTATAGAAAGCCAAAGAGTTTCATTATTGAGGTGCTCTTGATTCTTTTTAGAGGGCAACTCTGTTGTAAAGCAGCACTTGACTTCTAATTTAATTCATTAGCAATTTGAAATTTCTAACTTATATAACAAAGGATTTAATGTCTTTAAAATTTGAGACAAAAAATTATTAAATAACTGTCATGTTATTATGATGAACTTGTGCTATTGTGAGATAATTAAAATATAGTTATTACCTGGACTCCTTGTACTTTTCCAAGATTTCCTAAGCTAAAAATCACCTGTGCTCATAGATTGTAAGTTACCAGTATCATTCTTCTGAAAATAATATGAAAATGATTTCTCAGAGGTGGTAAATCATTCCCTATATTTTTAGTTCTCACATAGAGAAATATTGAAGAGCACTATTGTTGTTGGTATAAAATAAAAATCTCTACAGGACATCTTGTGAAGCTATTCAAAAATATAACATTAAAAATATAGTCAAGAGATCACTTTAAATTTCCAAAAGGCAATCATTCAAACCAAACTCTTCCCTCAACATAAGGAGCTTTTTGACTATAAAATGTAATACACAAGTTTTCCTAGTCTTTAAATACAAAAAGGAAGTGGGTTGGTTACAGAAAAAAAAGTATTACAATCCAGATAATATCTATTCCTTCTACAAAATTACTATTAGATCCTTGATATTTTGTTGTATTTAAATAAAAGCATAATTGAGAAAGTAGATCTCACAATCTAGGCACTCATCTTCTATTGAGACGAGATGGATATGCAAACAGATTTATGTTTCAATTTTATCATGCCTGTAAAGAAGACAGATGACTAATCCTGCTTGTGGCCTTTAGGTAAAATAACATTTGAGCTATGTCCTAAAAACAGTAATTTAGAAAGACCTGTTTAACCTAAAATTTTCATGTTTATAGTAGCTATCACCATATCCTATGTCCAGCAGATTCTTAAAATGTTTGTTGTTGGTGAAAATAACCATGTCAAATTTCATCTCGTTTGTCCCCTTTTGTTATAAACATTCACACATTCAGATTGAGCACAGTCCTGATAGTTCAATTTTAATTCTCAGTCTTGGATATTCAATAATACACATGTGGCTAGTGTTAGAATTCAAACAAGATCTACTTGTTCTTCCTTGTAATCTATAATGTGGAGTTATCTTGGAGTATATTGTGGCTAAAATAAATGTATACTCTATTACTTAAAAAAATAAATGAAAAGTATATATATGTGATATATGACTTAGAAATAGTCAAAGGTAATGGTCAAAGGCATTTTATAGAAAATAAACATAATAATAATACTCATCATTTAAAACTGTTCTCAAGATTAAATGCAATAATTAAATTAAAATTTTGGTGGACTTTCACACATAATAGGCACTCTGACGTTTTTAGTGTCAACTTTTTCATCCATTTATAATTACATATTTAGAAGGAATGTTAAGGACATCTTACATTCAAACCTTTATTTTTAACATGAGATTTTGTGGCTAAAAATATCTTACTTTCCCTCTCTTCATGCAATCTTTAAGCAAATGAGTACCATAACTTTCTGAAATACTGTATTTATCTTTACAGTAATAGCTTTTTACCATACTTCTGATATAGGAGGTTGATATGCTTCTTTTTTTTTTAAACTGACCTTTCTTCCTAAATAAGAAGACATTATAAAAAATTAGACCCTCCCACACTGCACTATAATTTGAAGTATAATATTGCTAATCATACAAAGGTCTAGCATTAAAATAGAATTAGAAGTGAATTTAGAGGAGGTAGAGCATCTTCAACCTCTATTCTCTTTTTTTCATTTCAAAGCAGGAGGGTGTGGAATGACCTCCCCCCCCTTTCTCTTAATTCTAATAGAATTCAAATAGCTCTGTTAAACCAGCCTCCTTCCTCGTGTCTATTTGCAGCCCTGCTGAAAACAAGGACTTACATGGAAAAGGTCAAAAAATCCCAGATTACCTAGATTTTATTCAGGTAAAAAAGAATGAGGTAGTTCTTTATATACTGATAAGACATATTTCTAAGCTATTTCATCAAGTGGAAAAAAACAAAACAAGGTTATAGAAAAATGTGTCATTCATTAAAAATAAACATATTTATTACACATATATACATTAACTATCTCTGTAAGGAAATGTAAGAAATTGGCAAGACTGTTCACATCCTGGGGAGGAATCTGGGTATTCTGGGAGAGCCTGCACAAGTGTGACAATAGAAGGGTCAAGGAGGCATGTTATTGATGGCTTTGAAGAGACAGAAAAGAGACCACAGTGAAGGAATGTGGGCAGTTTCAGAAAACTGGAAAAGGCAAGAAAACACACTCTCTCTTTGGTCTCCTAGGAAGGAACATTTCCCTGCTGACACATTGATTTTAGCCTAGTAAGACCTGTGTTGAACTTCTGACTTAGGGAACAGTAACATAATATGTATGTGTTGTTTACTGCACTGAAGTTTTGGTAATTTGTAACCGCAGCAAGAGAAAACAGATCTAGCCAGACATCTCAGTGATGCTTCCCTTCACCTCTTCAGAGACCCACCATCCCATGCCTCAAATATTGGTCAGTTCTACTCTGTGCTGACTCTGACACCATCAAGTCAGAAACTGATAAACTTCTGACTAATTACCATTACATGTTTTAAGATTTATTTATTTATTTGAGAGAGAGAGAGTGCGAGCGAGATGAGGCGAGTGAGAATCTGAAGCAGATGCCATGCTGAGCCCAGAGCTGGATATGGCATGGGGCTTGAACTCACAACCCTGAGATCATGACCCCGGGCAAAACCAAGAGTCAACACTCAACCAACTGCTGTGCTCAGGAGCCCCATTATTATCATTACATGTATGCCACTACCATCAAGTTTGTGGTCACCTTTAGCTGATCTCACTCCTGGTGTAATCACTTATTAAGTTAACCCTCACCTCAACAGCCCTCTGCTGTAGGAGCCATTATGAGCACCATTTCCTAGGGGAGAAAACTCATGCTGAGATAGATTGAGTCATTTGTTCATCATCACAAAGACAGTAAGTGGAGGAAATGGCATTTAAACCCAAGCTGTCATACTTCTGGTCCTAACAGTGTCTCTCCTCAGAAGTATTCTGTCTCTTTTGTACTTGCTCTGGCTGTATATGATTGTCTCTTCTCTTGTCTCTTATTTTATCATTCTATCAATGTTCCCTCTTCTAAGCACTTTTTGTCTGTTACTCTCATTCAGTGTCTTCCAACCAAATCAATTCAGTTACCCTAAATATATAATGAGCACCTACTATGTGTGAGGGATTATATATCACTTGCTGACATATAACCATGATAAATGCATAAAGATGCAGAACATCTGTCTCTTGAAAATTAGCACTGAGGTCAGAAGCACCAAATTTAATAGCTTCTTCCCAGGATCGCTCATTGATGTCCCAAGTTCCAACAGCCCTTATTTTTCTAATACTGCCCAAGTGGAACTCAGCAGTTTCAACTACTTTTGTTTAAATTTGAATTTCTAATACGCTCTTGGGAGAGTACCTTATGGTTGTCCTAAAGGGAACATGAACAAAATACATCCCAAACTGTGCTGTTTAGCTCTCACATTGATTCTTTACCTGGTATTTTCGATTAGTGGTATCATCTTCCAGCACAGACTAGGTTATTTTAGAGATATTTTAAGTGCATTCCTCTCCACACATGCCATTGATTTTACCTCTGTAATGTCTTTCAGATCAATAGAATCCCAACATTTTCACTTCTAATGCTTTGGTTTCAGCTCTCAATTTCTACTTTTAAAATTTTACAGCAGTCTGCTAATTGTTCTCCCAATTTGCCTTAATCCATTGTTTCCACATTGCAAGTGAAGATAGTCTTTTAAAACTATAACCTGAACATGGCTTTTTCCAAAACAAAACTCTTTGATGATTGCCAATGTCCACATAATAATGCCCCAATTCTTTAGCCTGGCATTTAAGTTCCTTTATAAGCAGATTCAATACATTCTTCCAGCTCTACCTCTTACTTAGTAGTCTCAATTTCATCAATCTGCTTCTGACTCTGATTACCAAAGACTATTCAGCATTTGTCAAGCACAACACAATCTCAAGAGTCTATGCTTCCATTCATGTGTTTCATCTACCTAGTATGTCTCCTTTTCTCCCTCACCAACCCTGTACCTTTACCTCCATTCTCTTCTCAAAGGCTCTCTCTCTCTCTCTCTCTTTAAAATTGTCCCTGATTCCTCTGCTCTAATTAATTCTTCATTGATTCTTTACTTATTATAGTAACTATAGATCAGAGATAAGAGATGGTTCCTGACTTCAAGGGATTTGTTTAGTAGAGATAGAAGTGAAAAAAGATACCTTAATATACAATATATTTTCTAAAATCAGTATGTATTAGGCACTATAAGCACAGAAGTTGGGGATATAGGGAAGTTCCCAACCCTGGTGAGTATAGGAGTAAGAGAACCTTGAAGGAAGGATCAATGAAGACTTTATAGAGAAGATCATATTTTCTTTCATGTCCTGAATATACATGAAAGAACAAACGTTTCAAAGTCACGCAGAGGAGGACTGTATTTGAAATTCAGCTATGGTACATATTAGCTATGTAGTCTTAAGCAAATTATTTTACCATAAACTCAATTTTCTCATAAATTTGATGATAGTAATATGTGCCTTTTATGTCATTTTGAAATTTCAATGAGATGTTGCTTTACAAGCATCTGGGTTAGTTCTCCAAGGCGTGAGTTTATCGTTAGTGCTACAGTCATCATTATCCTTATCATATTGTTACTAAAACTAAAGAATGGGAAGTGAACAGGCGGATAAAAAGGACTCTGTTCCAGGCAGCATGTGCAAAGGCACTTAGGCATAATGCTGAATTAGATGTGGATTAGATCAGGTCATGCTTTGGAACCATTTATCTTGCTTCTGAAATGCTTACTTGCTTGCTAGCTACCCAAAAGACATGCTGACCTTTGAGGTTTTTGTCTTTTGTTCATTGTTGGTGCACTGCTGAGATAACAAAATTCAGTGAAATCTCTCAGCTCAGTATTTCCAATAAAGATCTTTGACCTTGGATAGGATTTCTTTGGTACACGACCCCAGACTTGTTCTTGCTGATTGCTAATCCATATCACCATGCTGACTTAGCAAACCATTTTGTTTAGGTACCAGGAGGGTGAATTCATTACATAGGTACACGCATAAATACTGCTGGATGATGGTGCACATGCTATCACTGAATAATAAGGTATCCTCTATTTACGGGGCTGCCTGTGGCAGCAAAGAAATAATGTTTCAGATTGAATGTCCTAAAATCTTAGAAATTCTGCCCGGTCTGATGGGTTTAAAAAAAAAAAAAAAAGATACCATGTAATTAGAGAGATATATAGTCATCAACTATAGCAATAGGCCATGGTTTATTACAATGATTCATTCTCAAATCATGTACTTTGGAAAGATGTAACAGCACATATTCAACTGGAAAATGAGTTATGTAGCATCAGTTGCTTCATTTAGAAGAAGAAATACAGTAGAATACTTCAGAGTACAAGTTTTGGAGTTAGACAACAAAACATCAAATCTTGATTGATTATATTACTTGGTAGTTAAGATCTTGGGCACCAACTCTCAGTATCCACACCCCAAAATGAGGATGAAAATTATGTCAACTTCATGAGGATTTTATGAGGATAAAATGAGACACTACATATTAAGCCCTTAGAACAAAATCTGGCACAGAGTTAGCCCTCAGTATGCGCTGATTCTATGATTGAGGCAAGGTGTACAGTAATAGAGTACTATCGCATTATCTTTATACATATTTTTAAAGATTTTATTTATTTATTTGACAGAGAGATGACAAGTAGGCAAAGCAGCAGGCCGAGAGAGTGGAGGAAGCAGGCTCCCCGCCGAGCAGAGAGCCTGATGTGGAGGCTGGATTCCAGGACCCCGAGAGCATGACCTGAGCCCAAAGCAGAGGCTTAACCCACTGAGCCACCCAGGTGCCCCTATCTTTAGACATTTAACAGAAGGCAATAGTTAGAATTATGAAAACTTACTTTGGAGAAATCCACAAGGAAATAATCTGTTTTAACCCCAAATGACTGATATATCAGATGCAAATTCTGAGGCTCTGGAAACCTGCATTTGTGTTTAGACTAAGTATTTTCCACCCCTTCATGCTAACAACTTTTTTCCATCGCCTGCGTGTCTTTTCCTTGGTGTAGCTGTTCTAGTTAAGATTTTACAGTGTGGTTAAGGAACAACTTCCTCTAAACTCTAACCTTTCCTTTCTTATTACTTCTTTTCATTTTCTTTTCTTCCTTTCTTTCTTCTTCTTTCTTTCTTTCTTTCTCTCTCTCTCTTTTTTTTTTTTTTTTTGTCGTTGTTTTGTTTGTTTTATCTAACATTTCAGTGAGGAAGATGCAGAAGAAAAGATATCTGGCATCACTCACCTCCTACTGGAGGTTGGGCTGTTTCTGGGGAGTGGGGATTTAACAACTGCAATGCCTTTTGTCAGTAGTTGTTTTCAACTCAAGCAGCACTCTTTTTTTTTTCCCCTAACAAAAGAGTTTAAAAGAAAAAAAAAAGAAGTGAATTGAACATTTGCTTTATTTATGAATTAATGCAGAAGTTTAGTTTTCCTTATTTAATTTATGTACATTCCTTTTCACTAGAGTTGGAGATATATATTTTCTTTCTTTCTCCTTTTAGTTACATCCTCAACATTAGTGAAAACTTTGTTAGTTTTATCTTTTTCTATGTAATATGACTCCCTTGTTTTCCTTTAATCTTATTAACAGTCTCAGCAGCTATTGTTTCAGACTTCAAAGCAAGGGAAGTGCCCTCATTTCTTTAAGCAAAAACAACCTTCTTTCATATCTTATGTAAACTACCTTTAAGTGTACAAATTTGAGTTCAAAGTTGCATAAGACAATCCTTCTGCATATATTTCATCATTGACTACTGTATATGTGTTTTGTTTGGCTTTAATTGCATCTTCTCATTCAACCGTGTCAAACTCTTACCTAAACTTATTCTGAATGGTGAGATTACAGCAATTTTTTTTTAAGATTTTATTTATTTATTTGACAGAGAGAGATCACAAGTAGAGAGGCAGACAAAGAGACAAGGGAAAGCAGACTCCCTGCTGAGCAGAGAGCCCGATGCTGGGCTTCATCCCAGGACCCTGAGACCATGACCTGAGCCAAAGGCAGAGGTTTAACGCACTGAGCCACCCAGGTGCCCCTATAAGCAGTTTCAATTTATTAGTTTTGTATTATCTATGTTTTATAATTTTTTCAATAACTATATATTACTTTTGTAACAAGAAAATCACAAAGAAAGTGAATTTTTTAAAAATCTTTACTTTTTCACTTTCCTGAAAGTTTTGGAAGTGAATCTTCCTCATTCCACCTACTAGAATACATTTTTTGTAACAACATTTTAATCCCTTTCATTTTATAATATTTAAAAATATTGTCATTTGTAAACAATTTTAGCTCCTCCACTAGGATAAGTGTCAGATGCAAATTCATTTTAGAATTTCTCACAATATCTTAAAGAGTGGTTCTCGCAAAATATGGTAAGATAGAGAAGAGTGAATCTAGAATTAAAATTAATGGCTCTGTATTATTAAAAGCCTTCATTATGGGTATATTTCAGCTCTTCTTTCAACCTCCCCACCTCCCTACCTAGTTTTCTACTTTTTAAATTAGACATCTCACCTATTTCCTTTCTTTTCTTCTAGAGTGCCTTCCAATCTTTTCCCCAAGCCTCTTGATGCTTAATGCACGTGCGCACGCACACACACACACACACACACACACACTCAATTTAAATCAACTGTTTATACCACTAAAATAAGAGTGTGTAATCTATCATTCATAACAACTATTCTCTATATTACATCCATCCCTTCAAATTCGAGAAACAAGTCCTGACCCATATTTCCCACTTACGGTGCTTTAAAGGTATGATCTATTGCATGACATACTTTATTAATTCACCCTTTGGAACAGAATTTTCCTGGGAGAAAGTATTCATCAACACATAATCTAAGTAGATACAATAGAAATATACTTCCTATTAATATAAAACACACATATTGAATAACTAAATGTTACCTAGAAACATACTGCAAAATATTTTTATATTATTTTAAAGCTTTTGTGCTGAGAGAGAGGAAAAAAAAATTGTGGTTTGCAACCTTAGCAATTATATGCAAATTTTATATAAATATTACATAGCTTTTGCTGATAAGGGTGCACTTGGACACTGTAGCTAATAATTAACTGTGAAATTTAAAATAAAAATAAGTGTATAAGCAGACATATTGAGAGATATTTGTTTTCTCTTGTTTTTAAGTGTGGCTTCCAATTAGCTAAGGTTAACTCATGGTCAACAGATAGTTTTAAGTTTCTTCACAAAGTTTCATCAAGTCTTCTACTTGTACAAACTGCCAGGAAGTGATACTGATATGTATTAGTTTTAGCTTTTCATTAGCCATTGTAGAAAAGAATAAATACCATCCAAGTTTATACAAAAGTCTCAGTTAAATGAGTTGATTTTATTGACTTCATTAAGATTTTTTTTCTTAATAAAAAGCCTCCAATCACCAAAATACAAAGTTACTGCTTAAAAAATTTTGTCCAAATTAAGAAAAATCAAAAGATGTCTGCATTGCTCTCCCTGGAATATATTCAAACCTCAATGGTACCACACTTGTAATTGGCTACAGCACTTTCAAATGTGAAGAAGGGAGCCACTTAGCCTATGGCAAACCCTGAACTCTACTTTGACTCCTAAAGTTTACCCCTGTTAAAATGACCTAGGTGAAAAATGGCAATCCCATCAAAAGATACTGGTTATTTCATCTGAGGACTGATATATCCTAATATTCTCATTTAATGAAAATGACAAACACCCTATTATATTTCAGAACCAATTTATTGTTTAGGAATATATCTCAGGCTTTTAATCACAGATTTTAATCACTTATAAATAATTAACAAGTACTTAGAATTAAGAAGTCTCTGCCCTTCACATAGTTTATTTTTTGACTTGGCACCAACTGGGTTTCCAATGTGTTTTGTAATTACTGTGAATCTAATCACAACATAATATTTAATACAAAATTCTTCTTTTAAATATGAATATCAGTAATTCATTAGAACCTATTATCAGGATAACTATATTCCTATCATTTGTTTCTTGCTCAGAAATGCACTACTACCATTGCTACCAAGGAAACTAAGTGGGCTAGAAGACAAAGATTATTTTTTATTCCCCTAAACTGCACTTAAGTCCTATACCAGTGTTGGGAAATACCTCCAGTGGAAAATAAGAATACGTTCATCCCCAGGCACTTAACATTTTTGGAGCACAAAGATCCAATGTCTCAGCATCTCTGAATGATACAATAATGCATTCTCACATTGTAAGTATTAAAGTGGAAAAATTTGCTATGAATCTAAGATAGTCTTGATAACATGCTTAAAATAATTCATAGGGGGGTCTGGGGGGCTCAGTCAGTTAAGCAGCTGCCTTCGGCTCAGGTCATGATCTCAGGGTCCTAAAATCGAGCCCCACATCAGGCTCTCTGCTCAGCAGGGAGCCTGATTCCCCCTCCCCCTCTGCCCACCTCTCTGCCTACTTGTGATTTCTCTCTCTGCCAAATAGATAAATAAAATCTTAAAATACTTCATAGATCCCAAGCTTAATTTGAATTACAATCATAGTAGAAATGACCATTAAAGAAAGTAAAGGTTAATCTACTTGGACTAACTACTAGCTACACAAAGTTCTCCAAATTTTCAAACATCTGGTTGTACAGCTCTGCTTTAATACTTTAGTAATAGAAGACTCACAACCTTGTGATTTAGTGAACATACAATAAATTTAATATGTGATTATTAATTATATCACTTTAGAAATTCCCTTTGTATTAAACAAATGTTCTTAAGAAAATACACAGTTAAGTAGCTTGAATAAAATTATGTGTTTTGGGATTATGGGGGAAAATGTGTTCTGAGATTCCTCATGTGTGTTTAACCAACAGAAGAAGTCTTTTGGATGGTAGAGAGGAGATGGCATTTGGAAAGGAAGAGAAGGTCCCTGTTTCTATGGCACCACAGAAAGAATACAAACATATTAGAACAGATAAGAATTCTTGGATGATGAAGGGATTCAGAAATGATGTTACATAAAAAACATTGGGAGAAAACCAGAGTCAGGTAAACATGTACAAAAAGACAATGAGGACAGGTGGTAGGGGTTGGGGGCAGATGAGGTGATTTCCCTTGGAAATGCCAAGTTTATCTTGTCTATTCCAATCCAGCACCAGTAAATGTGCTTTACAGGATGAGGACTGTTAGCTCAGTATGGAATGATTTCCCGAGACCATGACCGTCTTCCCCTCTGCTGTGAAATGCTGCCTATAATTAACAATGTCCAAGATAAAGCAGGATGAGGGATGAAGAGGAGTGAGCAGTTCTAAAACCCAGTTCAATTTAAGAAATGCAATGTTGTTGTGTAATTGTTCAAGTTACCAAGCAAAGATTTGATAACAAAATCTTGAGAGTATCTAAGCTCTTTGAGAAATATGGTGTTAAGATATGAATACCAAGAGGAAGAGCTGTGGAGGAGGGACTAAAAGAATAAATTTCTAGGGTCTCTTTATTCATTCTCTTTTAAGCAGACAAAAAGACTCAACCATGTGTGCATATTTGACAAATACTTCCAAGCTTTTTCTCAGTCAACAAGTAAAAATCCAGATAAAGAGGACAGTATAGTTGAGAAAACTTTCATGCTGATATTTTAAAATTAGTCTACCATGTTCATTTTGAAATAGGTTGTTATCTTTTACCTTAAAAAGCTGTTCTTTTTAAATAACTTCTTTTGAGAAAC
The DNA here is from genome assembly GCF_020171115.1 of Neogale vison. Lineage (NCBI taxonomy): Eukaryota > Metazoa > Chordata > Mammalia > Carnivora > Mustelidae > Neogale > Neogale vison. The sequence continues at coordinate 89,614,019 of NC_058093.1, read as the reverse complement.
TAGATAAGGTTTCATAAGCCAAGTTTCTGAGGGGAAAGTGGTCCTACTTTGATTAGGAAGTCTACAGATGTGAAACTCAGTTTATTTTTTTAAATATTTTATTTGTTTATTTGACAGAGAGAGTGACAGCGAGAGAAGGAACACAAGCAGGGGGAGTGGGAGAGGGAGAAACAGTCTTCCTGCGAAGCAGGGAGCCCAATGCGGGGCTCAATGCAGGATCCCAGGATCCTGGGATCGTGATCTGAGCCCGAGGCAGACGCTTAATGACTGAGCCACCCAGGTGCCAGAAACTCAGCTTCATACAGAAGAATGAGTGGGCCTAAGGAGACCTTTAGATGCATAATATGAGTGGACACCATGATTTTGAATTGAGCCATGTCTTACTAATTGAATAAAGTAATAATGGCAAGAGTGATATTCACACTGAGATACGCTGGTATGAAATCATACTGAGGGCATAGACAAATATTCTGCTTACACCACAGAAGAAGGCAGTCCAGAAGAGAAGTGAAGCTGTGAAACCTAGAAGCTTATCATGTAAAAGAGGAAAAATCCATCCTAAGGCCATCTGTGCTTCGAAGACTTGTAGACACATCACATCTCACAAACCAAAACCAAGTTTATTCTCTTCCCTTTCAAAGACCATTTTATCACATGATTCTTCTTTGTTTTTCAAAATTCAACAAAGAATTCATTGTCACTTTAGTTAACGCATAGCTGCTGAGCAGCTACTAAATAGAAGTTAGTTAATAGTTAATATGTTAGGTAGACCCTTTTATCACATGATAAAGACCCTTTTATCACATGATTCTTCTTTGTTTCTCAAAATTCAACAAAGAATTCATTGTCACTTTAGTCAACGCATAGTTGCTGAGCAGCTACTAAATAGAAGTTAGTTAATAGTTAATATGCTAGGTAGTGTGGATCGAATGACAAGAAGACACACACCATCCATACATTTGTACTGTTTGTAGCCTAGTTCATGTTCTCAAAATCTCTTGCTTCTATTACTGAAAAACTTCTGTACAAAACCCATCTCCAGTATTGCAAGTGCTTTCTATTCCTATCTATCTTCTACAAAGCTGAAAGAAATAACTCTTTAAAACAACAACAAGGGCACCTGGGTGGCTTGGTAGGTTAAGCCTCCACCTTCTGCTTGGGTCATGGTCTCAGGGTCCTGGGACCAAGCCCCACATCAGGCTCTCTGCTCAGTGGGGAGCCTGCTTCCCCCTCTTTCTCTGCCTGCCTCTCTGCCTACTTGTGATCTTTCTCTCTCTCTCTCTCCCTCTGTTAAATAAATAAATAAAATCTTTAAGAAAAATTTAAAAAATAAAAATAAAACAACAACAAAACACCACCAAAAAAAGGTCATCACATCACTTCCCTACTTGAAATGGCTAGTGCTTTCTAAGGATAAAACTCCAACTTTCTATTGCAATCTTTATGATTCTTTATAATGTGGCCTTTTACCTAAGCTTCTCTTCTTAAACTGCTTCCTAAAGCAAATGCTCGAATCACAGAATTCCATATCACAATGAAAATATAACTTTTTTTTCCTACTTGTAATTCAATCATTGCCTTCTTTATCTGGTTAAATTCCCCTCACTCTTTTAGGCACTGCATAAGGGCCATATACCCTTTGAAATCTTCACCAATAGCCCAAGGGGAATCTATTACTATTCTCTCTGAGATTCCATGTAGAACAATCAGGACTTCTTGCTTGACTTCTGAGTACCATCTCAAGTAATTTTTCTTTTTGGTAGACTTTATCTCTGAAGCTGAGGTGACCATTCTAAAATACCTTAAATACCTTTCATCTGGCTATATTACACATTTATTGTACTGCCAAATAATTATTTACAGTTTTCCATCTTTACCACAGTCTATGAAACTGCTTGAAAACAGGGTCAACATCCTATTTATTTGTATTCACAATGCCTAACACAGTGCCTGGCATAGAGAAGGCACACAGCATGTTTATACTGCAAAGAAAAAAATAAAGAAGGGAGGGAAGGGAGGAATTTATCTCTCTCATTGGAGCTCAAGACATATTTTATTCATCTTACTGTATGCCTTTCTCCAGTACCCAGCCACATCTGACATTTAGCAGGGTGTTTAATATTTGTTTTATGAAAGGACTCATGAACAAAACTGATTAAAATTAATTTATTCACAAGGGTTTCAAATACAGATATGGAAAATTATCTGATATATTTAGTGTGGTAAGAAAACTTCAGTTCCTATCTGTATAAAGAAATACATCAATGATATATAGGTATTTGCATAGAATGCCTATGGAAAGAATATATAGTGATTTTCTTGAATGATGGGATGGAGAATTGGGATATAAGTTTTTTTCAATTACTTTATACCATTTGTATGTGAAAAGAAATGTATACTTAGATTGAGACAAATGATATGGATAATTGCAGGAACACTGCAAGGGAATTTCAAATTGGCTTAATTATGTATTTTAAATTTCTCTAAAAGATAATATTTTACCACAATCTATAATCTTTCTAAGCACCAAACGTATAAATAGTCTTATAAACACCTAAACAGATTTATTTTAGTTAAAAACAAACAAACAAAAAAAGAGACAACTGCTTTGAGTAAATACCCTTTTATTCCTCAACAATTAGCAGTCTAGAGTAGTGTTAATACAACATAGTCCACGGAACTGCAGCACCTGCATTCTTGTCAGAAATGCCATTCTTCAGCCCCACCCAAAAAGACTGAATCGGAATCTTTAGGGGTAGGACCCAGGAATCTGTGTTGTATCAAGTCCATCAGGTGACTGCTCTGCATACTAAATTCTGAGAAACACTGCTCTCAAGAGCTTTATTCTTGAGAACTTTACAACCTAACAGCACCATCTGTTGGTGATGTGATGGTCCCAGAACCAGGACACAACAGTCACGACGTCCCAAAGGGGAATATGCCCAGCCATTCAATATCTACGAGTTGTCTTGCACCATGTTAAAGACTAAGAATAGACAGTGCCTGATGGAGAGATATCTACCTATACAGATGTACGCAAAATTCTAAGAAAGCTTACAACTTACTGCAGGAAATGTGTGTAAACAAATAAAAGTCATTATAGTTTTCTCTTCCTTTTTTCTTTTTTCAATAAATAAATATAAATATAATTCAATAATATAATTTAATAATTTAATAATTTAATTTAATAATGAATGAATGAATGAATGAATGAATGAATACCTTGCTGGTGGGGCACAGAAACTATTGCAATCATGTGAATCAGAGGAAGTCCATAAATGCTCCAAAGTAGCGGTGACATTTAAAGCAAGTATTATCAAAATTTTTAGTTACTCTGTGTGAAAGTAAACAAAAGTAAAACAAATCTAAAAAATCAAAGCCAATAGTTAGTGAGTACTTATTATGTACCAAGCACTCATTCTGGGACCCTGTCCCTGGGCCTAAAGATACAAGACAATCAGTCTGTGACAAAGGAGGATAGCAGGCACATCCCAGGCATTCGATAAATCTCTGGTTCAATAAATGAAGAAACAAGAAAATACCACCTATTTGGTTAAATTCTTCATCAAAGGAAAAAGTTTTTAAAATGTCATCCTGCTTAGAATTTCTACAATCAAAGGGATAAACTTGCTATTATCTGAATTTTTTGTGTATTTTGAAAATGCCTTCATGTTTTATAAAATCTTGAATAACTGTTAAAATCTATTATTAAAACCTCCTCCAGTACTTGATAGCAAGCAACATTTATGAGGTTCTTGCTGGATGTAGAACACTATATTTCATATATATTCCATATATATTGTATAGACTACAACAGTCTTTGAAAAGGCAGTTCAGGATTCCAAATTATACGCACTTCCAAAAACACTTTCTATACCAGGATACAAAAGTGAGTGAAAATGTAAGTAAACCAGTTTTTAATTTCCTTACGTCTGCTAGGTTCTTTTGTTAAGTGAAATCATTCCATTTGCTGTTGGTTTGTGGTGACGGCACACGTTTTAGAATTTTATGATCTAATCCACGTCTTTATCTAAAATAATGTTTATCATAATAATCATTACTGGTAATGACTAACATGCCGGCATAAACTCAATGTTTTCAGGATATCCATTAAAATTAATTCTTGTGGTTCACTTGGGGCTACCACAAATAGGTTTATGTGTCCGCTACGAGGATTACATTAGGTAAAAATAAAGATAATTAGCTGTATTTCCTTGTAAGAATGGCATTGAAGCACCAATACTGAATTGAAGCACCATACTGAATTACCTGCCAGAAACTACCCAATATGAAGAACAGAACAAATTCAAAATAATGCCAGTTTGGTAAGTGTCTTTTGGTAAATTACTCATTTTCCAGGAAGAATTTAGAAATAGGGCATCCACAGTTAGTAAAATTTAATCACTGTAAATGTTCTGATTGTTGAGTTTGAAAGATAGGGTATCTCTCCAAAAGGGGTACATTCACTATCTGTAAGATACTGAATGCATCCCACAGAGATTTGATTACATCTTTACAAGATTCAGGTATTATCTGAATAATTTGATTGGGGTTATTTATTAACAGGTTTGTGCAAATATCTACTAGAAATTCCTCTAAGCAGATGGAAGTAGACCCTTATGCATTTGAGAAACCAATACTGCATTCCCAGAAAACCTTCAGATATTAAGCAAATGAAGTTTGGAATCAGATAAAGGTGGGTTCAATGTTCAGTTCTGTTCTTTACTTGGCTGGACATGGGGAGTTTTCTATCCAAGGGTATCATCAGTATCCAATGAATGTTAGTAAGCACTGAAGAGTATTTCCATTTTCCAGATGAGGAACTGAAGTCTGAGAAATTCAGTGATCTGTTCCAGGTCCATAGTAGCAAGCAGAAGGACGAGCAAGACTACAAAGCTATTCTAGCTGACTCCTACATGTATTTTGGCTCTATTTCCTACTCCCACCTCACTGTGCTGAAAGTCCAGATATAAAAAAGAGTGACAAACTGTTTAAAAATAAGGAGGAAAAATATTCAATAGGCATCAGAGAAGGAATACAGCCACCACAGTTTAGGGGAAAAGATGGTGTAAGAAGCTATTCAGAATCTGTGTCTTCGTTCGTCCAAATTTCAGAAACTGGGCTACTTGATTTTCATTTAGTATTGTTTTTTTTAGTTGCTGGTATTCTAAAAATGATGAAGATAGTGCATGCTCTTTGAAAATGTCCAAACAACCTAAAAGTTTGTAAAATAAAGAGAAAGTCTGACCTCATTCTTTTCACTTGCCTCTGCTACTTAAAGTGCACATCATTAGACTTTCTCCATTAACAGATGAGTCAGATCAATACTGTTCTGTAGCCACCATATTCATCAATACCATTTCTTTATCTATTTTCTTCCATTCCTTCTTCCAGAGCATTGGGTATAAATAATATGCTTATTTCTCAGCAACTCTACTACTCTTGGCTGATGTTACTCAATGACAAAAACAGAATTTAAGTAGCAAATACCTGTGATAAAATAGGAATATTTAGAGAAATTGCCATATACTCATTAGTTTCTGTGCAGTAGAAAGTCCTTATTCTGTCTCCAACAAAATGCCTGAGCTGGCTAGAGAAACAAAATTTTAAAAATAAATAAATAAATAAAACAAAAAAACAACAATAACAAAAACAAAAGCAGAAGAGAGTACACAGAAAAGTAATTCTTGGGCTGAAAGTCCACATTTTATGGAGATAACACATTGAAAAAAATAAATTAACATTTCAGTACTGCATGGATATTACTGGGAAAACCTTGAGTGCTGGAAATTTAAGATTTCTAAATAAACTATTTATGAACAATTGGAGAGAGGCACTAGTTTCCCAGTTTCCATGGCAGCTAGATGTGGCAAACTTTCTCATGAATGGACTATAACTAAATGGTGATGTATATAACTCCCACATCAGTTCATTAAAAGAAAGCCCATGTCTTTCATGTCCTCCTCCATTCGCCCATGGACTGAAATGCAGATACGGTACACAGCTGATCTAGAAACCCTCAGAATGATGAGTCACAGAGAAAAAGGAACCTGGGATAACCTTACATGATAAACATCTCCTCCAAAGAGCCTGCCTACCTCTGGATTGTTGCATGAGAGAAACTTTTGTTCTGTTTGAACTATTCAAGTTTTCATTGACAGCAGTTTTGCCTATACCATAACTAATATGCAAACAGGTACCTCCAAATGGAGAACTCCCATAACCAAAACCTACTGGGCTGTGGACAATAAGAAAATAATGATCTTAATTCAGCCATGGCCATGTACATGGCAACGCAGTTGCTTTTGACCAGAATGATGAAATGTATTGGTTTCCTCTTAAGAGGTTTCCTCACTTAAGCTACTTAAGTGAGTCTCCAAAAATAGAGATAAAATTGGGCAAGAATTAAGAATCAACTTGCTTGCGAGCAGATGAAGAAAGGAATGCAGCTTCTCTAAAACAGTAATCTCTGCCCATGGCCTGCAGCCTAAATTAACCAGAAGTCTGGAAAAGTGAGGATTTGCAGGTTGGTAAGGGCAACTGAACTCAGAATTTAGGGCTTATTGCTCATCAGAAACTCACTTCCCTGACTCTATTGCTCTTTGGGATCCAAATGCTCCTTTTCTAATCAGTCTTCTGATACACACTTAGCGTTTAGAGTACTTTTAAAAGGGAGCAACAGACGTGAACTAGTAGGTCTCCAAAGTTCAACAGAAATGAACCAGGAGAAGATACCCAACCTTAGGACTTCTCTAGAAACCTGTATTGGGGTGAAGCTATCTCAGGGAAGGTCACTTGACATCTTCTCAACACCATTCAGGTCTTATCAGGAAAATGAGGCAGATGATTTTTTTTTTTTCTCAGCAAATTAAAATAGGTCAGTCACAAAGTGCCAAAATAATTCTTAATGGAAGTGCAGTTGACCCTTGAACAACAATGGGGGTTAGAGGCTTTGATCCCCATGCAGTTGAAAAGCTGCATAGAACTTTTAATTCCCTAAAAACTTAACTACTAGAAGCCTATTGTCCACCATAAGCCAACCAATAAGGGTCCATTAACACATATTTTCTGTTCTATTCATTATATATTATATTCTTGTAATAAGAAAATCATAAGAGAAAATACATTCACAGTTCTGTATTGTAAAAATACACATATACATGTCCCTGTACAATTCAAACCCATGTTGTTCAAGGGTAAACTGTACTTTCATCCTCTAAAATTAAATCACATTTAGTTCTCTCCTCTTCACATAAAATGGGGCTCTCTGTACCTCTTCTTCAATAACAAACTTAATAGTGAGTGTGTGAGCCAAGTCTTGCATAGCCCTGTACAAGTATATTAATGTGCAGTTTAAAATTGAAGTTTGAATTTTCAAATCTTAGACACTGTTGTTATAACACGGTTACAACATCCAAAATTAAAGCACAGACAGAAGAGTAATGCAAGTAAGAAGTAACTCTTCTAAGGTCATTCTTAACATTAGACCAAGTTTATGCACTAATGGATACAGGCAATCTCTACTCAAGATCTTTAAGACCTAAGTAGGTCACAGCATAAAAAATCGGAAATCATCTTCAGCGTAAGATCAAAATATCAAAAATCAATACACTGTTCAGTTCTTATATTTTTAATACTACTCTATGAATCAATTCAAGGTCACAGGATGAAATATTAAGAACTGATAAATAGAAAAAGAAAGATTGAAAAATACATCTAAGTCATTTTGTCTTAAGCCTATAGACCTGAATAGTTTTTGTTCATAGGCTTGCTTCTAACTTTAGCCCTAAATTCTTAATGTTATCTATTATTGATCTTAAAAAACTTGAGAGAAAAAAGTGGTTACTATTTTTAGTCTAAAATTTTGTACTGTTTTGGTATATTATTTTCATACCTATTAATTAGGTATTAATATTTGAAATTTGGTCAAACTTTAAAAAGTGATTTAAAAATATTATCACTACTATGTTCTTTTCATTTCTCAAATGTAAAGGTTTCTCTTACTTCTTTCAAGATTGATGATTTTTTTTTTCCCCTAGGAAGTTGTTAAATGTCCACTCTCAGAGACAAATGTTAGTTCTATCAACAGTCTCTGACTGATTTCCATCAGCAGTACATCTGACAACATCCTTGTTATTTTAGCTTGTCGGTAAATAAGAATCCTGACCACATGCCTAATACCAGAATTGAGAAGACATATCTAAGCCAAATGAAAGTGATGCTGATAAAATGAGGTGTCACTATTTGCCAGGTTGAATTGTGCCTCTTGTTACCAATCTGACTAGAAGTAGTATCACTTTGTCCTATTACATATATTGTTATTTTTAAAATGTTACTTTTTATGGTGAGAAGTCAACATTAATTTGGATAATAGATCCGATTGTAATTTTAAAATGGACTGCGTTGGTATCATAAAGCAAATTTGTTCCAAATAAGAAATACTATCACTGCCAACACAATGCATTGAACACTGTAAGTGCATAATAATAAATTTCAGTGACCACGAGGAGATAAAGCATTGGGAACTTGAGGCACAACTGTTCTCAACTGCCTTCTAAGAACTTACAATAAACACATTAGAAAACCACATTTTCTACATACCTATGTAATATTGTGTAATATTATCGTTTGTTTTATTGTTGTTGAATTTAGGACATTATAAATACATGGGAAGTTCAAGGTGGAAACATGATGATTTAGTAAAACTCCCTTATCTCACAATGAAGAAAACAGATTCTAGAGAACACAAATGAATCTCCAAGGTCAAAACTTTGAACCATAACCCTAACTTTGGGCTCAGGTTTAAGTTTTCTTAGCTAAACGATGATCCTGTCTTAACTGCTTTGGGTCTCTGTGTTGAACCTGAGACATGCAAAAAGGCAAAGGGATAGTTAAGAAAAATACTGGAAGATGCAGTATCTAAACCATTCACGATATATTAAATTAGCTACCTAACTATTCCATCTACTTTCAGATATTTAATGTATCCAACATTATGGTGCACTTATGTCAAAGGAACATTAACTTCATTCTACTTTCCCCAAGGCAGTCTGAACAGGGAATAAACAAAAGTGCACTTGGGAAGAGGGTGTGATACTTTTTAAAAGCAATCTTATCTCTGCATTAGTACTTAAATTGCTAAGCCGCTGGATTGCTTTTCCAATTTAGTAGGCTTGTGGGTTTTCTACAACACTCATGCAGAGTTCACATCCTGGAGACATTACATTTTATTCAACTTTTCCAAAGGGAATTTATATAATAATTCAACTGATCCATTCTATGGCTCACTTAGCTAGCCTGGATCAGTGGATTACAGGGAATTCAGGCCTCAACCTAGATTAAAGTCTGTTTATGTTTCAGCACACTGATAATGGATCATTCCTTAGGGGAGGGAATAAAAGAGGAAGTTTTTGCAGGTAATGCAAAAAACATGATTTGATAAATTGTGGAAGTTAAAGAAACTATACATTCTTTAAAAACTAAAGTATGTTTAGATTAAGAGATTTTGTAGAAAACTCATCAACTAGTTGAACGTCAGAAGATTGACTAATAAGCAAAATCTGTGTAACTGAGTATGAGTTAGGATAGAGTGTCAGGGAATATAAGCTATACTTTATTCATAATCATTAACTCCTGAGTTATAAGAAACTCATTATAGTGTTTTTGGAATATGCAGATTCCTGCTTCTTTTTCTTCCCACTTAGGATAAGTTTGGTCAACCAAGAGTTCCAGAAAAAGGTAAGCATTTGCATTCGAACTGATTAATCAAACTATGAATTAACTGGCCTAATTTGGGGCTGTAAGCAGGGTAGAACATAGTCAATGAGTGTAAGCTTTTTGAAATGAGGAAAATCATGTTTTTTTTAAATTTTGCTAATACCATAAGCCACAGTAGACAATAAATGTTAAATACAATTCTTCTTGAAAGATATCATGCTCCTGAAATGAACGCCATGTAATATACCATCTACTAATATTGAAATGGCATATACTAGAATTTAAACCAACTTCCATAAATCCCAAACATTTTCTCAAATACATTAGCATTTATAGAGAAAGGTCTGGGCCTATTATATCTCAATATGTTGGTTTATCTATGTTTAAAATTAATTTAAAAGTTTGTGTAGCAAACCAGAACAACTTGTGCCTCAGGGCAGGAAGGGAGAAAAGATATGAATCTTGGGGATTTAAACATCTTGTCTCTGTGAATATCCCCATTTATTACCCTGCTGCCTTATCAAATTCACCTTTTTATAATGATCTGGCCATTTTCACTCCCAAGTACACACACATTAAATTATTTCAGAAAAATTAAATGTCTTTGTTTAAACATTTTGTAGTTTAGTCTGAGATTAAAACCACAGATTGTCAATTTTCTTCACCTTTCACAAATCTTCCTCTCTCCCTCTAACCTGTAATTAAAATGATAATGGCTGCATTTTATAGTACGATGACAACATCCTTCTAATATACTCTGAATGCATTTGTCTTACTTAGAAACTTAGACAAAAAGTAGAAGTGAATTCTTGAAAATTTATTCACTCTAAGTTTAAACTTTATAGTAACTTTTATTTTACCATTATTGTTATTATTATTTCCAGAATAGATTGCCCCTAAGAGATACCTATCTATGCTTAATTTATAAATTTACTTAATAAATGTTTGCTAGTGCCTTTCTGCTTTTCAACAAGGATTATATAGAGTATAAATGAAGATGCGAATGTAAATACAACAAAGCTCCCAATCTCCAGGAATTTATATTATAAGAGAGGAGACACACACAGGAATACTTTTAACACTGGATCAACATGATCAGTTATATAAAAGAGGGGAAAAATAATGAATTGTGGAGGTTGACAAGTTAATTCAATCTAAATTGAGAGCTTTGAGGGAAGGATTTGTGAACACAGTGCCTCATGAACCACATCAGATACTGAACAGTATCTCTCTTTTGAGAAACCTAGAAAATACTCCAGTGATTTGGAGAAGAGTTTTGGAATTGATCCGAACAGGGATATCTTTTTCATCTCCAACAGTCGTCTGCTTTCATGAGTGACAAACTCAGCGAGGCTAAGGGACCTCGCTCTTCTCACCTTCTCAGTATGGCTCCAACTAACCATGTTAACCTCACTGTTACTCCCCACTTCTCCACCTGCTGCTGCAAGTGCGTGATTCGTTTTGCAAATGACCACTAAACCCAAGGCCTGATTTTGCATATTCGATGTCTGGCAATCTCTACATAGGTCCATATTATGGGCAAGGCAAAACAGACCTTAAACTCTGGACTGGATATTTATGAGCACCTTAAAGAGCATTCTAGGCAGAGAAAACTGCACAACCTCTGGCCTCAGGTCATTAAGAAGCATTTAACAAGCTGTGGGTACTCTATGAGCAGATGAGTATCTCAGTTCCAATTATGCATTCTGGAACTGGGCAGATGACCAAGGATGGGTTTGGGGTTACTGTGAGACAAATCTGGGCTAAAACTCCACTGATCGCCTGACCTCTATAAGTCAGAGTGGTGGCTTAGTGGGCCAGAGTGACATTTTGAAATTACTGTCAGTTCAGAGCCAAGTGTCTACCAGTCCCAAGGTATTCTGATTATTTCCTTTTCCCTAATGCAGTCACTCTGATAAAAGACCATAGGTTCTTTCGGCAAAAGCTAGGAGAATGATTAACAGTATAATTTTTGATAGTATACTGGGGTCCTTCTTCAAGGGGACCTGACCTCTCCTTTGTTCAAGAGGTTTTGGGTCTATATACTATGCTAGATGTATGAGAATACTAACAATTTAGGCCATAAGGCAAACGAACTTCAAATACCCTAGTACCTTGAATTCAAGGTGAAGAGAATAAGCTCCACTTGGTAGACAACTAGGGAAAGTTGCATATTTCTTTAGTAATGACATTTCATCATTAAGAATATGAGATTAGAGATTTTTTTTTCCTAAAAGTATCTATCCTGAAACAGTAGAGAAATAATGAATATAAAAAAAAGACCAATTAGGAATCTAAGGCAATCATAATATGAATCGATAAGGATAATGTCAGTAGAAATGGAGATTGGGTTTGAGGAAAGAACGTAAAAGACTTTGAAATCTTGGCTGAACATGAATGAATTATGAGGTGGAGGAAGGTTAAAGAAAGTTTTAAATAAGCCTGGATAAGATGATTGTTAGAACTTTCCATAAAACAAGTACATACAATAGAGCAAACATAACAAAGTTGTTCAAACGTTTTGATATTAATTCATCTCTAAACAAGTGTAATTAAGCTAAGGTACTACATATTCAGGTGGAGAATTCAACCTTCATTTAGAAGTATTCATCTATATTTGGAGGAAGAAGTAAGCACTTAGGCTTCTAAAGTGATAACTCCCTACATAGCAGTAGGAATGAGTAAATTACCAAAAGAGAAAATGCAGAGAAAAAAATAGAAATTAGGCAAAACCCAGAGGGCATCTAAATTTAGGAAAGCAAGATGAAGTAAATGAACCCATGAAGGAAACAGAGAAATATTAATCAGGGTAACCAGAGGACAATGAATAAAGTACAGCAGACATATCAACAAGGAAAGAATAAAAGGCGGCAATTGACAGTTTAAAAATTGAGAGACTGAAGAAGTAAGAAGTATGAGAGAAGGTAATAATCTATGTATCTTTTATGAAATAGGAGGGGAGGACCAAGATTTAGAGTTGAGTATATATAGTAAATGGGTGATAAATAAAATGAAGTAGGAAATGTTTGCTGCCATTTGCAGAATTCAGAAAATAAAAGAAAAATTATATATCTAAATAGAAAATTGTGTGAAGACTGTATTGGCTATATGAGGGTCTGTATTGGCTATATGAAGGTCTATTGAGCATATTAATAATTTCTGAAGAACAATCTAATAAATAACGAAAACCTAAAATGCTGAATATAAAGGAGATAATATGGAACATGTTTCCAAAGGCAATAATCAGAAAAACTTGGGACGATGAATGTGGGTTTAGGGGCTGTATTTGGAAAACAAAAGCAACGTCTCTCTCTGAACAAGGAAAAACAAAAATGGAAAGAACAGTCAAGATACAGAGTGATGCTGGGGGGAGGGGGGTTGGGAGAAGGGGGGTAGGGTTATGGACATTGGGGAGGGTATGTGCTTTTGGGTAAATTGGAAGGGAAGGTGAACCATGAGAGACTATGGACTCTGAAAAACAATTTGAGGGGTTTGAAGTGATAGGGGGGTGGGAGGTTGGGATACCAGGTGGTGGGTATTATAGAGGGCACGGCTTGCATGGAGCACTGGGTGTGGTGAAAAAATAATGAATACTGTTTTTCTGAAAATAAATAAATTGGAAAAAAAAAAGATACAGAGTGATGTTCATTTGCAGAATAGGCAAGTTAAAGGATTTTATTTAGGATAGCCTTGGTTCCAAAGAAACAGCAAGTCAGGGCACTAGCTCAGAATAAATGACAGGAGATGAGGAGAGTTGGACTGGGGCATAAGTAGAGTAGAAATTGTTGGGATTTGAATCAAAGTGATGGGACTCCTCTGGTAGACAATTAAGCCTGTTTAATTATCATTTTATCTATGTTAATTCTCCTCTTAGGACTTCGTTGGTCTTTATATGTGTTAAAGGGATATTCACAATACATTTTAAAGGAAGATTGACACCGGACTGGAAGCTGCTCCTACTGTGTGTCAGGAAAAGGACGTGAGAGATGGTATATGAGATACATGAGAGACTGAAGGGAAGACACTTTCTTATCAAATGGTATTCTTGTAAGTTTCATGAAGCAGAGAGCACTATGAAAGTAGTTCACTCTAATAACTTATACTGTGGCAAAAGGTCAAAAAAAGAAGCATGAGTACATTTGAGTAAATAACTAAGAATAGTGCCTTATACTCTGTGATAATCCATTTTTTAAAGTAAAATATACCAACTAGGATGTTATAGCAAGAGTAATGCAATCATGAATACTAATAAAAGAATTTGAAAGAATAAGATGACGAAAACATTTTAAACTAACAATTCACTTACATTCACTAAAATAATGGTTACGTTGTCTAGAAAAGAGTTTTTTGTACAGAGCAAAGCTGTTCATTCTTAAGCTACTCCAACTGGCTGTGTTGCCTAGGTCCATTATTAGAGCTACCTAAATAATTGTTATTTACTTCTGTAATTTAAGAATCCATTGAGGTCCAGAGTTTTAACAAGAGTACACTTATGCTGGGCACTGAGAGTTCAAGCAATAGCATAACAAGAATGAAAGAGGACATTTTTTATGTTTTCTGGCACAGCGTCTCTGGATTGCTTATAGCTACAGTATATTCACAGGGCTCAGCTTATTTACCCCACCCCAGGAGATACTATTCAGACTAAATTAGTATACATTTTTCCATTACATTTTTATTCTCTGTCCTTTCCTCTAAAGCCTAAAGAACATGACATTTTAAGTAGAAAGGGGCAAAAAATGATCAATCATGGCTTTTAAGAGCTACAGAGGAAGAATCTGCAATACCTTTCTACTTTATATCCAACATAAGCAAAATATAGCAAGTAATGATGTGGATGCAATAAAGATTTTATTATCATTTTATTGGGATGAGCATCCTATCTTACTCATATTTCTACCTATATATAGTTCATTTATCCCAAACTTTCAGTAATAAAGTTAATGGCATTCCACACTTAACATCTCTGCACTATTTTACGCTTTATGCATATATGTAATGGCAAAATATAACAATCCAAGGGTAAACAGAACCCAAGATTATATTAAGTTACATAATGATAAATTAATAGGTACACAGTTTATTATATTTAATCAGTAAATCAAATCTTAATTCACTATTAACTCATCACATTTTTTTCCTTCTCTCCTTCCACAAATACCAGTTTTCAGATCAATGATAATTGAAAATATAACTAACTTTATTAAGCACCACATTTTTGTACTCTGCCTGGGACTGTACGCTTTTTTATTGTATCCAATTCTCCCAACATTTCCCAAGCCTTGAGTTGCTTTTATTACTTTACAGAGAGGTTTTAACATGCATAAGGTCTGAAGAGTGACCTGCCAGGAATTCAGGGTCAAGTCTTTCTGGCGATCCAAGTGGCCATTCCACTAGTAACATCATGGTCAGAAAAGGACATTTGAATATCTTAAAACTTAGTGTTCTTGGGACACCTGGGTGGCACAGTGGATTAAAGCTTCTGCCTTCAGCTCAGATCATGATCCGAGGACCCGCCTGGCATAGGGCTTTCTGCTCAGCGGGGAGTCTGCTTCCTCTCCTCTCTGTGCCTGTCTCTCTGCCTACTTGTGATCTCTGTCTGTCAAATAAATAAATAAAATCTTAAAAAACAAAACAAAACTTAGTGTCCTTTGTTAATCCACTAAATCATATTACAAAAGAAAAAGAACTAGTAACAGCTTGCTGAATTCTGAAGAAAACATACACACACACACACACACACACACAAAGGGGGAGGGCAAATTGGGAAATTGGAGCTCTGCCCAAATACACGCTTATGTCAAAGAGAAGGGTAATTTAAAAAACAATGTAATTGACATTTAATGGAAAAGTTAAATGATGTAAAATTAGACATGACAAGAACGTAGAACTAGTACCTTTGTACATAAAAACAGAATACAATCAAGAGATTATGTTAAGTAAAATAAGAAAAAGACAAATACTGTGTAAGCTCACTTAAGTGGTCAATTTAAAAACAAAAACAAAACCAAAAAACAAGCTCGAAGATACAGAGATCAGAATGAGAGCTAGAGGTGGAGGGTGGTAGGTAGAAAAAAAGGAATGATTTTTAAAAACTTAAATAAATTCAATTTTTAAAAAATTTTAAATAAAAATAGAGTTTGCATAATTTAAATATGAAAGACTGAATAATGGGTAACTATCTATCTGCTATCAGTTTAACTGGCATGCAAATATATCCACTACTCTTTATCTGTATTTGTATTGAATTATTTGTAGTTTTCCAGTTTGATTATCTTCCTATTAAAAAATGACCCTCTTATAAATATAAATTCCCCAAACTTTCTGTGCTTTTGTTTTTTCATCTAGCAAACAGAAATGCCAAAACCCCGTTCTATATCTTACTGATTAAATGTAAATTTCTAGATATAAAAACATGTTGAAAGAAATGTACACAACATGGAGGGCATAGTATCATTAACAATTATAGTTCAGGAATAGTTGTCTTAATGTGCTTTAATCAATGTATCAAGTAATATTACAATTTTTAGATAAACAAGATGATGAAATACCCAAAGAATTTGAGAAAAAGTAAGTAATTTAAGTATAACTAAATAGTAAATCAATTTAGTTATTATAAATGAAATTTTTAAAGAGGAATATTTAATTGAATAAATCTCTGATCCTTTGACTATCCAAAATCATCACAGTCCTAAGTAAAGGCAATTTATAAGACCATTTTGCTATCACTTTAGATTTATATATATAAGATATATATATTCTTTTCCATTTTGAAGAGAATATTATATGAGGAGCATTTTAATACTTGTTTGCAAAATTATTTAGGGAAGAAAACATTTGCCTAAAAATAACTACCTACTTCAAGAGCTAACATTTTTGTTTTCAAACAGTGAAAACAAAAAATACCAAAAAATTGCTATTTGAATATGTATTTGCTATTGAATAATATATTTGCTATTGAATAATCTTCAAGATAGCTATTTACTATATTTCTGCTCTTATGGTTTCAATTCAATGTTTTAGGTTTCATAATGATTTCTTAAAGCACTCAAACTATAATCTGGATTAATTTTCAGATTTGAACAAATAAAATAAATATCCTTTAGGCAAGTCATAGCTTACTCTTCACTTTTACATGATAAATAATAGAAAAAGAAAATAAGTAATCACTACCGCATGTTATGAAAGACTGTGTTTAGAGTCTGCTGCAAGAATATATCAGGTATGTGTAGAACCTGCATACGAATTCTTTCAGAGTCTGTCATTTTTACCTGGGAAACTAAGTCTTTAACCTAGACTACTAAAAGTTCACCTTGGTTAACATCTCTTAAGGGTTAGTTTTAGAAGGGCCAATGAGAAATAAGTTTCCTGTAACAGGCTTGGCCTGAATTTGTAATGGAAACTCTGAAGGTGGTGAAACTTTTTCTTGGCAGTCTCTCTTCTGTTGCAGCTTTAGCCAAAGTGAATGATAGGGGAATTGATGATGATTGTCCAAACTGGTGCCTGGTATCAGCCTAGTTGTTGATTTCTCAAAACCCCACATATATTTATTCATAATCCAGGCATTCAACCAGCATTTTCTGAAAGTATACCAGTTATCTAGAACCAGGCAGGGTGTTAAAGACACAGAGACAAATATTTAACATATTTCCTGCCTAAGGACCTTCCATTTTACTTCATGTGGAAACAAAAATGTTGTTAAATAAAGAGAGAAGCTTTAAGTGCAGGATAAAGTTGGAGTACTAAGTAAGGACTAACACCACAGGTACTTAGGAGTTTCAAAATAATTTTGCATTATTTCTTCATGAGGGTTAAAAACATTTTTCAAAACAAAAGATCACTATACATATGACTAATTTAAAAAGGAAGGTTAGATAGTATTGTAAGATACATCTAGTTCTACCTGAGGTAGAAATAAATTTCTACAATGTCTCAAAATGAGGAGTTTATACGTAGCTTATGTTAGGAGAGGGAAATTAAGGACTACTTCACTAATGAGGTTGATTTTGATCAGGGCTAAGAAAGATAAGAAAAGTGCATATTCAGAAAAGAAGAGAAAGGAATTCCAGTGGACAAAATAAGATGTAGATTATAAGCATTATATTTGGAAAACAAAAGTCATTATCTTACGAAGCCTCAAAATATCCTAAAAATGTCAGGTAAGGATTATTTGGGTCTGTGAAGGGAGGGATTCATCACATAGATAATTATAGAAAAGTAGGGCAAAATTTTAGCTTCTGTAATGTCCTAATTTTATTATTTGCTGTAACAATGTCTGGTGTATTATATAATGGAAATCTATTTTAAGCAACATTAAAGTACTATGCCAGAACAAGTTGGACTCAGACTTCCTTTTGAATGTTGAAGATATTTAGACTGACTAATATTTCAAAGAATTTTTTTAAGTTGGCCGGCTGGAAAATGCCAAAGTAACAAGTGTTAACTAGTCTGGCCTGAACTTTATTTCAGCACATTCGATGCTATCAATTTTTTTCTTATTTTTCAATCAAGGGCTACGTTGAAGGGTATGTGAGTTCAAGGCACACCCAGCGGTGTAATTGAAAGAAATTAAGAACACAGTTTTTCTAATTTAATGTTTCACATATGTCCTTAGAGATGATATTTTAAAATATTTCAACTATATTTAAAAAAAGGAGAAGAAGAAGAAGTTTTAGATAGTAGTTTGACCCTGAAACACATACTAACCCTCAATCAGTTAAAAGAAGCTGTTTTGAAAACAAATTGAGGTCCTTTTGTTCATCCATTGATGATACACTATCCCCTACACACACAAACACATTCTCAAGTGTCTAACGTGATAAAATGAGCATTTGTACAGCTACTTAAATTAATTATACTTATATATAAATACTTTCAAAATATAGACACTATATTTTACAGGACATACAACTTGCAGACTTATATTGTATCTAAATGGAAAGAGTCAGAAACAGTGAAATATAGTGAGTCATTGATTATCTAGGGAAAAGAATTAGAAAGCATCTTGCCTGGTGTTTTACAAACTATGATAATAAAGAAATTTTTTAAATGTTTAATAGTCATATATTAATTTAAAGTGTATTATAAAATATAAATAATAATTAAATGCCATTATTTTAAAATAAATTGATTTATTTTTTAATATTTTATTTATTTGAGAGAGAGCAAGAAAAAGAGAGAATGAGTGGGGTGAAGGACAGAAAGAGAGAGAGAGAAGCAGACTCCCAGCTGAGTGTGGAGCCATCATGGGGCTTGATCCCTGGACCCTGAGATCATGACCTGAGCCGAAGTCAGATGCTTAACCAAATGAACTACACAGGTGCCTCTTAAAATAAATTGATTTAAACAGAAAATACTTAGGTATGCATTATACCAGTAGTAGTATGTAAATACAGCAAAATAGTAATGTGATATGAAAGAAATAAATTCAAGAAACATTTATTGCTCATATAGGGACTTTGAAACCCAAATAAATATTAAATCTGCTCATGTTGGAAGAGTAAGAGCTATTCGGTTCAAGTGAATGATTGGGGAAAACATTCTCTAATACTGAAGAACCTAATCACTCACCTATTATATTATTTATGCTAATTCAAGATGTAAGATTTGGATGTTAAACTTAGTTATATGTGTCTTATTAAACTAAGTTATATGTGTCTTATTAAGGTCTTCATACTTGCAGCTAGAATATTGGTCATTGGTGGCTATTGAAAATTTAGGCTTTTAAAATAGATTATCCACAACTTTAAAAGTAGCAGCATACAGGTACCTGAGTGGCTCAGTTAGGTAAGCACCCGACTCTTGATTTCAGCTCAGGTCATGATCTCTGGGTCGTGAGATCCCTCTCTCCCTCCCCCCATCGCTCATGCACATGCTCTCTCTCTCTCTTTCAAAAATGAAAACAAATAAATAAACATAAAAGTAGTGCATAAAGACTTCAGAGTGTGAACAAAGAAAATTTCAGGTTTATCTCATATTCTCATATCTCATATATTCTTTTCAAATATTTGAATGAGAACATTCAAGAAAGAATAAATAAGAGGACTTCTGTTTTGTTTTGCTTTTTATATATATGCCAAGAATTATGGTGATAGGTATGACCTATAACAGCAGAGCAAATATTCCATGAAATCAAGAGCGATATTTGCATTGTTTACTCCTCTTCTTTAATTGTGCTTTTTTCCTAGAATATGATCAGTTTTTCATATGTATCTTATAAGTTAATAGGTTGGAAATGGAATCATTAAGAAAATAATTATTTCAACAGTTAGAACTCTTTAATGTAGAATGAGCCGTCCTGAGGAGTAATGATTCCCATACTGGAGACTTCTCATCACTGGATGCAATAAAGGGAATCCAAGCACCTGAATGACATCCGTATAGATTCCTCTACTCTCCTCTCCCATGAGATTCTAGAATTCTTTTTCTATGAAAACCTTAGGCATGTTGAAGTACACTACCTCTTGCAAATCGTAAGGGTATCACTTAATAACTTACTGAAGTTGTATATCCATACATTAAATTGTAGTTTTGCAACTTCAAAGAATCAAGTGTTTCTAAAGCATGATTAACATAATTTCCTGGCAGCATAAAGGTAGTCCTTTAGTAAACCTTCCTAAAGCATGATGTCATTGCCACACACATTTTACAGGTAGTAAAACCAAAGCAGGAAAGAACTACAAACCTTCTTATACTCTAGCCTTACTCATGATTTCTAGGATCTCACAGTTTTTCCCTCATAGCCCAGATATTAAAAACAAAATTTCTGCCCATACTACTGAGTATAGAAATAGAATTTCCTTAGTGTTAAGAGCATATATACAAGGCCACAGGAGTGGGGTGGAATTAGACCATCTATTCAAATGATTAGTTGAAAAAAAGAAAACTAAAACATTAGTCACAAGTCACCATCTTTGCTAGAAGAAAATCTCTGAGAGCACAAAGAATGGCTAGATCAGAAATGACTATACGTTCCATTACCTCCTATATATGTATGTACCCAAAGGCTTAGTCATTGCTACCTGATACTGAGTTCATAAATGAAATATTAGAAATGTTCCCAATTTATACATACTCAAAAGCTATGGTAGAAAAATGAAAAATTCCAAAACTAAAAATATTTCATTTTGGAACTCAAATTCATTTACTTCCATGCTCTATTGACTGATGTGATTTTAAGCCATAACAGGAAGAACAAAGCACACCTTCCTAAAGAAGTAATAAATATGGAATATTTGGAAATGGAAGCCCTGGAGACAGGAAAGAACTTAGGTTAAGGTTTCTGTGTATGTGCAAAAGTATCCATAAGTAAAATGAACCAGTGTGTTGAAATGCTATTCTGTAATTCCCTGGGCAACATTTTGGGGAACTAAGTTTGCAAGCAATATGTTTGTGATACATGTTGGTATGAGTTTCCAAAAAGCCCAGATCAGTCCCATGAGATTTTTTTTATGGTGTCATCCTGAAATAATGTGTCATTAATTATGAGGCTATATTTTTCTTTAATCAGTGGCATTCTGAATATTAAATAGAATCACAACTATTTGGACCTATTTATATAAAGGTCATTTTTCCCCCTTACATGGATGCCATTTTATTTACTTCTCCTATTCCTAAATATAGCTGTAAACAATCCCTGCACCAACTATCCCAGTACAAGCAGAACAGAGTCAGAGAATAATAACTCATTGAAATTGAGGCAGTTACAGTCACATTTTCTCTCCCCGAAGCTGGCAGTTTCATTCTCTAGAGACAGGTGCATTTATCACATTCACAACCATAGTAAAATGAAATCATCAACTAGAGGGACTCGGACTCACTCTTTTTCCTTGAGAAGAGCCAATGAACATTTCAAGTATTTAAGAAGAGGATCTTCAGACTCTTGTGTATTTGAGGTAAAGCAGAATGCCTAGAGAAGTTGATGGTCAGTGTCAAGATATCCCAAGGTACATTCAGAGCTAAGGGCATTATCAATCCTTAAAGACTGCATTACTATGTCATACATGAACTGATTAATTAAAACCTGGGGGTTGGGAGTGACTAGCTAGTAGACTAGTATAAAATAAATCTTCAGGGAAGATTTTAAATTTCATTTGTGGTCTCACTGAAGGTGTACTTCTTGCCTAGTTTTGGTCTTTATGCTTCTTTCCTTACCCAAAACAAAACTAATAGAGAACTTTTTTTCAAAAAAAGTTAAAAAAATTTTTTTAAGATTTTATTTATTTATTTGGTAGAGAGAGAGATCACAAGTAGGCAGAGAGGCAGGCAGAGGGAGAGGAGGAAGCAGGCTCCCCACTGAGCAAAGAGCCCGATGCGGGGCTCGATCCCAGGAGCCTGAGATCATGACCTGAGCCGAAGGCAGAGGCTTTAACCCACTGAGCCACCCAGGCGCCCCAAAAAGTTAAAAAATTTTTAAAAACATTTTTCATCATTGTTTTAACACAGCTCTCAAGATGTTTTATTACATGTTTTGTTTTTGTTTATGTACACAATATCCTCATCATCTCTTCTGTATAAACGTTAAATCAATTGACTTTTTTTATTAAGTAAATCATAGTTTGTAGAGATCATATATATATACATATATATGTATACATATATTTTTAAACATTACTGCAATAGTTAGAAATGTTAAAAATTTTTAAAAATGTTACTTGCAGGCACTGGTTTAGACCTGTTATTTTTATATATTTATGTTTTATATATATTTATATATATAAATATATATATTATATATATTTATGTTTTATATATATATATGTAGTTATAGGTATATATCTATATATATACACCTATATATATGTAGGTATGTATGTATGTATATACCTATATGTGTATACAGTTTTTTAAAGGTGAAATAAAATATATCACATGGATATTCTTAGGAAAGACTTGACCGTATCTCCTCCAGTAGACAGAGAACACTGCAAACTATGACACTGGTGAATTACAAAAGTAACTTCCTGAGTGTAACAAACCACAACTTTGCAAAGCACTATTAACCTATTTTATAATAGAAACAAAAATACATGATCTCTACAAACTGTGATTTACTTAATATGCATTTCTATCTTTAAGGCAAAATTTTAGGGTATTCTAGCACAGACTGAAAAATAGCAGTATTTGAAAATTAATTTGATGTCTACAGATAATGGCCCAAATATGTCAGGATAAACCTAGGTTTTCTCAAGAACTTTCCCATATTCTAGCTTTTCCTGGATGAGGCCCACAAATTCTTAGGCCCTTCGAAAGGCCATATAAAAATAAAAGGGAATACCAAGAGTAGTAAGAACAGTACTTGAGCATACATAATTCACTTCTTCTATTAAGGATTCTCTAAATATAAAGTCAATCTTAAACACAACATACTGCAAACTTCACTACCAAGAAAACACCACAGACTTTTGAAAACAAGGCATTTGTTGTTTACACTAAAGTCACTGAAGTTTTACAGATAAAGAGAAAGAATTGCTCTCCAGATCTCAATGATGCTTATCAAAATGGGAGAAGGCAGTGATTACATATTGAAATGTGAAAAGATTAGCCTTTGGGCTCTCAGAGCACAGATAAACTCATCAGGAAATACTGCTCACTGGTTATTGGAATGCTTCTGCTGAAATGCTAGCACACCTCCTGTAAAATATACCAGGTAGTCTAATGAGTGCATACATGTCACATGAAGCGGCTCGTGAACTGATAATGGTCATGGGATGTGGGCTATTCAGTATCCCACACAAGCACCATATGGCAAATAAGGCTTTTTATTTTCTAGGTTGATGCATTCTCTATGAACTTCAGACCTTTATCTTCTTTCTCCACTGAAACCTCTCAATTATCTCTCTAATATTATTCCCAATAACTGAAAAGATTTCTACTCATTAGGATAATCGCCAAACTCTAGCTTACCTACTTCCATGCAAAAAATATTTGAAAATAATTTTCCTTATTCACCTTATGCTCCCCACATAGTTTTTCCTATCTCATTTCTTGTCCTATAGTTTTATTTTTCTGATACATGCAAATATTGATTATCTGATATTTTTCATATCAAAACATCTATCTGGGTGCATGGATGTCTGCTAGCTTTTAAAATAATGGCGAAGTAAAATATCTTCAAGGGGGAGAGAAAACACATAACTATATTTTCAAGTTCAACTATCGAATTACTGGCAAACAGTTTAAAACAGCTTTCTCTAAAACATTAAATATTTCTTTAAAAATAATCCATTCACAAAAAAATTGGATCTGAAAAATAGTCTTCTTAACACTAGATTAGAGATAATTACAATGCTTCAAACCTCCAAGGAATCTCAAGCCTTTAATTCATATGCTTGGCGTATCATGTCTTTATAATGACATTCAGAGACACTAGGTTCAGCAGTTTTCCCTTTCCTTTATCATTCATTATATTCCAAACATTTGTGTCCTACAATCTATGTAGGGCAACTAGCTTTACAACTATTCTTAGCTCTGAAAAGCCAAATGTCCCTATTCTATGGCAATTCCTATTTTACTTTTTAAATATTTCATTTTTCGATTTGCTAGCTAAAATTTTACCGACAGGATAGCTCAAGATAAAGAAATAGTGTGGAAAATATGTACTGTAGTCATTTTTGTAAGTTTCTGATTCGGAATAACAATGTCAAATACATGAACTTCATTTATTCCTCAACCTTTCTTTCCCCAAAGAGAAACCTAAGAATTAAAATAGGTTCTGTGATGAAAGTTAAGATTCCTCATTAACTCATCTTAGGAATTATTCTCTTAGACTTTTTTAAATGGTCTTTATAAAGAGGTAAAATTGTATTCCTATCATCATCTATTTCAAGCCCCATGCCTCAGTGTATTGGCCAAACCTTTGAGGTTTATGATAGGGTTTTTTTGTTTGTTTGTTAGTTTTGTTTTGTTTTGTTCTAAGATTTTATTTATTTATTTGACAGACAGAGATCAGCAGTAGGCAGAGAAGCAGGCAGAGCAAGAGAGGAGGAAACAGGCTCCCTGCTGAGTGGAGAGCCCAATGTGGGGCTTGATCCCAGGACCCTGGGATCATGACCTGAGCTGAAGGCAGAGGCTTTAACCCACTGAGCCACCCAGGCCCCCCGATGATAGGGTTTTTGCATTCAAGAAATTAATTTAAAGTATCCTGAAGAGAAGCAAAGTTAATCTGACCCACAAGTATTACTGTTGCTCTTTGTACTGTCATTGTGGGTAGGATTGTGAGGCCCCTATGGTGATATTGTGTTGCTGTGGTGCTAATGTGGGATTGTGACTTGGCCATATTCTTTCTAGTATGAGTAGATAATGTGTAAAGATTGATAGTTGACATTAGCAAAGAGTTATGCTAGTTTCATGTGAGAGGAAATTATAGATAACTAATTCTCAACAACAACAAAAAATCAGGTGTATTAGTGAAATCTTCTCATCATAAACATAGTATTCAAAGATTTTTTTTCCCCTGCAAATTTTATCCTAGGAAAGTTCAAAGATGAAATATATGTGTTAAAGAATTATGGAAATAATTGGAATAAAATCCAATTGTTCAGCAAAATAATAAGAAACTTAGCAAAAATTTAGTGAAGCATTTCAGAAAAATTAGTTTGAAGATTCTGACTAAAACCAATTCCTAAAATCTTGATAGTAATATGTTAAATATAAATTAATAATTTTTATAAACTATAGTCAAGTGAACTTCTAATGTCAGTTTGGAGAAGACACTTTTTTTTTTTTAAGATTTGTTTGTTTATTTTAGAACAGGAAGAGAGATGGGAAGAGAATCTCAAGCAGACGCTCCACTGAGAGCCCCATGTGGGTTTCTATCCCACAACAGTGAGATCATGGCTTAAGCTGAAATCAAGAGCTGGACGCCTAACCGACTAAGCCACCCAGGTGCTCCAGGAGACATATTTTAATTTAAAAGTGGTATGGAAACCTGGAATAGGTAGTAAGCTGAATACAAGTTGGCTTAGGAAAAGATAAATGGCTGGTGAAATATCGACAAAAATGTACAGAGAGAGAAGATCCAGGCATTATGAAACAGGTGAATTAAATGGTACTTGGGAAACTACAAGAGGGTTTGCCCATGGCAAAATTAATGAAATGCCAATTTTCAAGTGGTGGAAGAAACAGGAAATGAAAAAATAACAGGAAACTGGGATGCCTAGTAGGCTCAGTTGGCTAAGCGGCTGTCTTAGGCTCAGGTCATGATCCCAAAGTCATAGGATCGAGTCCCACATCGGGATCCTAGCTTGGCAGGAAGCCTGCTTCTCCCTCTGCCTCTGCCTGCCACTCTGTCTGCCTGTGTTAGCTCGCGCTCTCTCTCTCTCTCTCTCTGACAAATAAATAAATAAAATCTTAAAAAAAAAAACCAAAAAACAGGAAACCTAAGAAGACCAGTATAAGAAAAATCAGTAGGCATTTTAAAAGAGAAGAGCAGGGGCACCTGGGTGGCTCAGTGGGTTAAGCCGCTGCCTTCGGCTCACGTCATGATCCCAGCATCCTCGGATCGAGTCCTGCATCGGGCTCTCTGCTCAGCAGGGAAACTGCTTCCCTCTCTCTCTCTCTCTCTGCCTGCCTCTCTGTCTACTTATGATCTCTGTATGTCAAATAAGTAAATAAAATATTTAAAGAAATAAAATTAAAAAAATAAAAGATAGGAGCAATATAAAACTATTGTTATCAAGGTAGATAACTCTGATAAATCCTTACTAAAAGTATTGTTTTCATTTTTGTAACAGGTAATTGTAAATGAACATTCATCAATGAAACAGTTTTCAAGTTAAATCTAAGAATATTGTGAAGTTAGAGTTATTGAATAGGTTAAGTCATTATAGAAAAATTTTGTGATAGGAAAGAACTGGAATGGAATAGCCAAGTCATTAGATAAAAATGAAATGATGGTGCCTTTCCTTAATGTTTCTCGCAGAACAGAAAGAGACCATATTTGGTAAGAAGAGATCCATGTTAGGAAAGGACCAAAAATGATGACAGTTCATGATACTAGGAAAGGAGATATAATCTATTTCTACTTTATTCACAAGGAAATATTTCAAAATTCAGAAGGGGAAAGTCTGTTGAGTATTTACAATTTTTACTACTATCATATATCTATATTTTTTACTAACGGGAAGTTTTATAATCCAAATTACCAATAGCTAAAATACATGGTGCATAAGTACACACTCTCTCTCTCTCTCTCTCTCTCTCTCTCTCTCACACACACACACACACACACACAAACTGCCAAAAAACGTTTAACAAGATTTAAGTCAGATGGTTTAGATACAGGTAATGCTAAAATTAGACAAAAATTCTATAACACGGATGAAACTTGAGAACATACACTAAGTGAAATAAGCCAGTCATAAGAAAACAAATAC
The DNA here is from genome assembly GCF_020171115.1 of Neogale vison. Classification (NCBI taxonomy): domain Eukaryota; kingdom Metazoa; phylum Chordata; class Mammalia; order Carnivora; family Mustelidae; genus Neogale; species Neogale vison. The sequence goes on along the minus strand of NC_058093.1, from coordinate 89,586,927 downwards.
TGTAAGATACTACTCATATAAGTAGTCAAAACTCTTAGAGACAAACATATAAGTAGTCAAACTCTTAGAGACAGAGGGTATAGCATGGTAGTTGTCAGAGCAAGGGAAATCGCTTAATGGGTTTAGAGGTTTAGTTGGGCAAACAAAAAATTCTGGAGAACTGCTTTATGAAATTGTGAATATACTTACTGCTAAGTGACACTTAAAAATGGTTAAGATGGTAAACTAAGATGTTGTTTTTATCACAATTTAAAATAAGTATAAAAAAAAAAAGACAAAATTGTGAAGTTAGGAAAGTATCTTAGACATGTCTTCTCTCCTTCCCGCCTGAACCTCTGCTAGTCTCTGTAACTGGTACATCAGAGTCCCAATCCCCCAATTCATCCCTTTGCCCTTAGTCTTTCTGGTTCCATACAGGCCTCCTCTTTTCCTCCTGTGGGATACACCTCTCTCCAGCTTTCTACTGTAAGACCTCTTCACTTGAATACAGATGTCTTGTAAACTGATAATCCATTGAATTTTCCTAAGTCATTTAGCCCAAGACATTTTTCCTATACCAATTATGCTAAGATTTTTAAATATGTTGTCTTAATTGAATAAGCCTGTCACAAAGGATCCTTATAAAAGAAACCTTTACCCAGTGCAAAACAAGTCCTGTCAATAGACGTGAGCTTGTTTTATCCCACAGTATTGAGCAGATGTGTGATTGGGTGGAGCTGGGAGAAAGGGAGTGGTCAGTTTTTCTGAAGAAGAAAGGCTTTCAAATTAGACACCCTATTTCTGTAGGGGTTAGAATTTGAAGACATTCTAGTCACCATATATGAATTTACCTTTTTTTTTTTAATTTTTTAAAAAGATTTTATTTATTTATTTGACAGAGAGAAATCACAAGTAGGCAGAGAGGCAGAGAGAGAGAGAGAGGAGGAAGCAGGCTCCCTGCCCAGCAGAGGGCCCGATGCGGGACTCGATCCCAGGACCCCGAGACCATGACCTGAGCTGAAGGCAGCGGCCCAACCCACTGAGCCACCCAGGCACCCTATGAATTTACCTTCTAAATGTGTCTGTGGATAGAGGAATGGGTCCTGTGTTACCATCCCAGGTGGTGACAGAAAAATTATGCTTAACCACTAATTCTGAAGTTAGATTAAAATAATTCCAATATAATGTCAGGAAATCCTTTCAAATCAAGCAGATAATCATCAAGATATTTTAAGAGAGGGGCACCTGGGTGGCTCAGTGGGTTAAGCCGCTGCCTTCGGCTCACGTCATGATAGCAGGGTCCTGGGATCGAGCCCCGCATCGGGCTCTCTGCTCAGCCGGGAACCTGCTTCCTTCTCTCTCTCTCTGCCTGCCTCTCTGCCTGCTTGTGATCTCTCTCTGTCAAATAAATAAATAAAATCTTTCAAAAAAAAAAAAAAGATATTTTAAGAGAAATCTTGTTCATTCAATTACTCAGAACAAAGAACTTTAAAATGGGTTTCTATCCAACAGAAACCTCATCTGAGGAAGTAGTCATATCCTAGAAATAGAAGATTCTGGTTAAATCATTAAACCTTTTTAGTCCATGATGTCCTCTTTTCTCTTTCATTTTATAAGATGTTGGATGTGAACAGAAATATATGGTATAGGTCATTTTAACTTGTCAAGATTCCTTTATTTTTGCCTTGCAAAGATACCTAAACTCTGCTGCATAAATAAATAAGCCTTCAAAACTAATATTACTCAACACTTTTGGATAGATGCTTAATATCAACTATGGTCTTACTAAGATATCCATTTTTTCCCTTACAGTTCTAGTTAGTGTTTTTTTTTTTTTATTTTGTAGAATTATGGAGAGATTATGAAAATAAAATGAAAGGCTGTACTCCAGTAGACTGGTGATAGCTTTGGTCCAGCACAAGCTGTGCCCTAAAATAAATCTAAAGCATTTTATGGTTAAACCAGGAAGAAAGCAGTTTAATTTCCCATTAAATCACAGTTTAGTGCACTCTAGAACAAATGAAGTGATGGAAAATTTTAGCTATATGATATTTATGTTCACACTCCACAAACACACATGCTCAAATATGACATCGACAAATTAAAGTATATGTTAAAAAAAGAAAGGGAGAAGAAACGGTTGTGTATGGCAGACTGTATGCTAAAACTCATCTATTTGTAAAAATGACATGTATACAAACTCATTCTGCAACATACACCTTCAAATATTTGTACATTGGAAAGAAGTAAAGAGAAATATATAATTAGTAACAAACACGCAAAGAACTTGGACTATAAAGCAAATAAAATACCTGATTATTTTCAGTAAAAAGTATGCATGTGTCATCTAACCCCATTCCCTGCATGTAGTAGACTTAGAGATACTGAATAATTTAAATTATGCTAGTCAATAGTCTACCACATAGGATAATTAACAATTAATGCCAGGAGACAGCATCATATAGTTGAAAAAGCACCCGCTTTGGGTACAGACATGACCTTATATCCTAAATGTGCTGCTTTCTATAAATAGAGCTTCTGAGTCTTTCTTTTTAAGTGGGATAATGCTTATCTCAAAGAATTGTTATGATTAAAACATTAAATAGCATCTGTAAACCAACTAAAGAGTATCTGGTTCACATTAGTTTCTCAATAAATATTAATATCTTTTTCTTCTCCAATTAGGTTATTTAACAAATATGTGATATTCCTTTCCCTTTAAACACAGCACAGCAGAATAACATGCTGGATGTCTACACAGTCTTTGAAAACCTAAGGGCAATTATTGGAATTTAAAAACACAATTACCATTGAGACTAATGGTACATAATTACTTTAATAGTTAAAACATACGTGAGATACTTAATACTTATGTAATTGAAACATATAACAAAACAAAAAATAGTGAGGAAAAAAGAAATAAATGAAAACAAAGCAAGCAGTGTACTAAGTTATCACTACTATAAACTAACTATCCAATAGTGTTTCATAAGAAAATTTAAATCATTACACACTGTATACATACACTATCATTCCTTTGTCTGTGTTAAGTTGTTTACAATATATGGGAAGTTCAAATTGGTTCTATAAATGTCGATACCTTGCTAACCCAAATAGGAGTATTAAATTAAACTCCTCATTAAATTGGACTTATCTTCAAATCTGATAATATAAGTATCTGGTAAATCTCTCTCTTTCCCAAAGCCTTTCTTTGTCTATGGAAAGATCAAAAATACAGTTTCTCTCATGATGTGCATTCTTGTCCAAACATTAAAACGTGTTCACAAAACCCTAAGGAACAAACTTGGCGAAATGTACTTTCATTAACCCCTTCCATAGGACAGCTTTGCCCACTCCAACCCCACCCCTCCAAGACTAGTGGAAAGAGACACAGAAGGCAAGAAAAGAGTGAGGGATGTACGAAAAAGAAAGCTCACTTGATTGTAAACCAATTCCGCATCTTGAACTCACTCTACTAATCACTGATGGTATTACAGAACTTAGGCTTCCTGTTTATAATCATGTAAAACGTGTTGCTTCTGGCTAGAGGTAGTTGATGGCTCTTCTTCATTTGTTAAAAAAGAGGATTTCAAGGCCTATCAAACATATCTTAATCCTGGCACGAGATCCCAAAGCTCGTTAGATACAGAACTAAAACTAACCATCCTTTTGCCTCCTTTATTTCAATGTCTCAGTCACCAAAAGAATTGAACTATGACCAGAGCATCATAGTTAATGCCCTCAACTTAATTTTTACCATAATGTGAACAACTTACAAACATTTATGGACATTGTTTTAGCGCCGTCTAGTGATGAGGTAATGGGAAGGAGAACATCTTGCATTTGATACAGGCTTCCTCTGTGGGTTTCAATTTCTTCATATGAAAATTGGTCTTCTAAGTTTATTGCAAGATAATGGGACATTAACACTGCGCTCATATGCCACAAGTAGGTGCAAATTGTCGGCTACTTCTTTCTCTCTTCATTGCAGATACGAAGTAATTCAGTGAATGAATGTGTTTTTATTATATAATGTTTCAAAAATATCCAGTAATTATTTGGTTATCCTCCTGGAAGCAGAGACAGATTTAATTTTTGTGCAATTTTGAGGGTCAAGTGGAGGCCAAGACATAAGATAAAGACAAAAGGCTAAGTGGGAATTGAACCTACAACCTTAGTCATGCCAGAAAAATTTTGTAATACGTTTAGTCATCTAGACACAAGAAGCCATGTTGAGATATTTATTGACAATTTTAAATGATGATTTTGAACTTGGGTATATACTAAGTATATTAAATATGTCAAATAACCGGGGCGCCTGGGTGGCTCAGTGGGTTAAAGCCTCTGCCTTCGGCTCAGGTCATGATCCCAGGGTCCTGGGATTCAGCCCCGCGTCGGTCTCTCTGCTCTGCGGGGAGCCTGCTTCCTCCCCTCTCTCTCTGCCTGCCTCTCTGCCTACTTGTGATTTCTCTCTCTCTGTCAAATGAATAAAATCTTTAAAAAAAATATATGTCAAATAACCTCATTTTTATATATATATTTAACTGTATACATTAATACACATGTAATATGCATGTATACATGCAATATATATTTTATATAGTATATATGTAATATATATTTGTATAGATATGCAATATATATTTATATATGTAATACATATATTTTATGTATGTGTTATATATACATATGTGTTATATATAGTATATATATCACATATATACATATGTATATATATATATTAATGCTAGTTGCTTCATTTTTCATTTATAATATTGGGTAATGAGTTAGCAAAATGTACAAAACAGCATGACAGCTAAAGTTTTAGCCTTCCAAACTTTTGGTTTTTTTTTGTTAAAGATGGTTATTCTAACTGAAAAATCTTTCTAAAATAAATTATATATATGTGTGTGTGTGTATATATATATATTTTTTTAACTGATCAAAGTCCTGAACTTAATGTAACAGTTTTTTAATGACCTACACCCATAATTAGGAGTACCAGTTACTGTATGGTGATGCCCTTAGAGATTCTTGAAGTTTGTAGGTCTGTTTACCCTTGTTAAAGAGCTCAGTTCCTGTGCTTTTTGAGTGTGTGGGCTTTTTATAGATTACTTGTCAACTCCCTTGTTGTCACTCTTCACTGCTATCAGTTGTGCTGGTACTAACAGCCCTCTCCCTTGTCTAATTTGCTGTTTCCTAATAAGCAGTGGGTTTGGCAACCAGATAACTAAGCTTGTTAAAATTGTCAGTAAAATAAGATTTTGTAGGTTCTAAGGGAACACTCCTAACAGAAAAGAGCATTTCTTGTTTCATGGACTTTGTGGTGCAATTTTGACTGTGCATATTGTATTGTTTAAGTCTTGGTTCTCAGTTCTGTCAAGAAAGGTGGGTTGCCAGAGAGCTGAGTCTTGAGAGGTGGGATGTGAACTGTTTATTAAATTACGTAGACAGACTGCCACAGCCACCTCAGGTATATTAAGCAGACAAGGTAGGTCATGTCTGGAAAAGTCAGGATGCACAGCTGGAGGTAGGCAATAAAATCATTCAAAGTTAAACAGCATTATTAAAATAAACAGCCCTCTTTGAAATTTGACGTGAAAAGTCACTAAACTGCACCAGTTGTCCAACATGAAAAATATTGCCATATTCCATGTTATTCTTACTTCTCCTAAATGTCTGTTTTGGAATGGAAGGGCTTATATAGGCAGCTTTTTCACTGCAACCTATCCTGTTTGCAAATGTAGAAAAAACATTGTTATTTTTAGTTGATTCCATCCAGGCAGGAAAGTGCCCCGCCACTTCACAGCCTAAAACAAACAATTCTTGGTCATGGTCTCTTTATAAATTACTTTCTATGGGCATAATGAGTCTTCCTTCTTTCTTTTTTTTAAGGGACTTAGATACGTGAGCCATATGAACTAAATTGTGTTTGCCTGACATAAGCTGAATTTAAAGCTTGTGCTGAGATTGCCACCCTTTTAATACGTTCTCCTATTCCTTTGTGACACAAAGGCTGAATTTTAAAAACTTTTGTACAGCAAAGGCAATTTATACATATAAAAATACTTGGAGTGCCCTAGGGGTTGTTCATGTTGTGGAGAAACGGAAGACGAGTTTGATTTTAAGTTTAAGCTTCAAACATTTATGGCCTAAATGGGGATGTCATTCTGAATTAAGCCTCAAACACTTTTTTTTTTTTATAGGCAAGCAAGGATATCATTTCTAAGATGAGCTATAAAAGAGTGAAGCAAGGCTCCAGTTACTTGCACTCATCAGAGAATTTTTTTTTCTCCCTAAAGAGAACAAATTTCAACTGACGTTCTCAGTCTCCTTCCAATTCAGGCACTTGTGCTCCTTTTCCATGAATCCCCTAACAGTTTCAATCAGAGGAGATATTTTATTTTTCCCTCCTGCTGCTACCAGATATGTCGGGCTGCTGATGTAAAAATCATTGCCACATGACAGTGACTGCTCAGGGCTGCCCTTCCCCAACTCATTACTCAAGGACACCAGGTAAATGTTACCCAAGTCCTTTCCAATGGTCCTCCACCCTTTGTCTCTCCCTTCATCCCCTGTGTTGAGGACACAAACATATCCCTTTAAAAAAACTGACACTTTTCCTCCTTTCTGTACCTGCTTGGCTGTTTGTGAAGTCTGAACCATAGTAAATAACCTTAGGCATCACTCGCCCCACCTTCACTCAGTACATTATAATTCTGGCCGAGATAACTGGATAAACCCGAGAGGCTCCAAGAAGTAGGTCTTTAGTACCTCCTGATGCCCTTTCCTCGTTTTTTGTTCCCTTTCTCATGCTTCCTAATTGCTGCAAATCTTCTCTTAGTTTCCTGCTTTCCCCAGACCTCTAAAACCAGCATTCCACACCCAGGTTTTTCTCATTTGGAACATCTAAATGTCTTAAAATACTACCTGCTATCAAAAATTTGCTTTTAGTTCTCATTCCTTCAAGCATGTGATATAATGTGATATAGGCCAACTGATGACCCGGAAACACCAAAAAAAAAAAAAAAAAATTAACTAATAATCGTATGCTAAAGAGGAAAGTATATTTTTGTGTCACCACTCCCAGGTAATGCAGATATTTATAGAAGGTGCTATCTAGCGGCATAATATTTAATTGCTATTTTGGTCAGGAAGGAAATTTTCAGGTCACTGTCAGGCCACTGCAGAGTAGTGTGTGTGTATGTCCCCATGTGTGTTTGGCAGGGGCCGGGGGGTTGGGTAAGTTGATACGAGGCAATTTAGGTAGATCTAAATGTAGTTCTCAAATCATACCACATAAATGTCTACAGGGTTTATTTGGCTTTATATGAATAATCAAGTCCATAAAAATCATGGATTACATAGTTTATGTTGTCCTTTCTGTAATTTGTCCATGAGGGTATTTAGGATATAGCAGCCATCTTTTGTTTAACTAGCTGTATACCAGTACTAGGCAAAGATGTCTGAAAATAATCACATAGTACAGAATCTTCTAGTGACCCAACCTCCAGGGACTATGTGGACTTATGAAAAACTCTCACTTTCAGATTGCCTAACCTGGAATCCCAACCCTACACCACAACTCAGTACAATTTCTTCGTGAAGAACTCGGCCCCGTGCTATTCACCTCAACCTCATATGCCCACCAACACTGAGTATAATTCTCTGCTCTCCAGCCATTCATTCACTTGTTTCATACTCACCAATTCATGTGGCTTTATTCCATCTGACTTATAAGCTTCCTGAAGATAGGGGATCTATTTATCTTAAAGCTTTATCAGATACGTATCGCACTGTGTGTGTGTATGTGTGTGTGTGTGCACACGTGCATGTGCGTATTTGTGTATGTAATATTCTGCTTTAGCAATTCCATGTATAAGCTGCAGAGAAAAGACTCATTAAAAACAAAGTAAGAGATATTATACTTTTAATGATGCTTTATGAAACTCCTTTGTATCTTCCCAAACTAATTTTATAAGTAAGAAGAATCCTTGGCGCTTTGGAGTATATTACAGGGTTCAAGAAAAATCTATTTAAATGAGCAACTTGTCTGATGGACTGAGTTATTTCTGTTTTCAAAGTGTGTAATAGGAAAATCCTTTAAAATCCTCATAAGACAGTCTTCTTTATTCCTGTAATTAAAGTGTTGCTTGTATGTACAAATGTTACAAAGTCAATTCAGGACAATTTTCTGGAGTTAACCTCTACCAAAATATGTGAAATAAGAAAGGTTGCACAAACAACACTCTAGAGTGCAAGATAACATGACCAGATAACAATCTTTCTACAAATAAATACTATTAGGGATTTCAGAGGATGAAGGAAATTTTACATTCTAGGGAATCCACAAAACCTTAAGAGCCTTTAGAAGAGAAAAAGCATAGATTTCATCTTGACTGGTGAAAGATAAACAATTCTCAGTATGTTCCTGACAAGGGAACATTTCATTGTGTGTGCATATGTATATACATCTATACATAGTGCATGTGTGTGTGTGTGTGTGTGTGTGTGTGTATAGAGATACATAGATAGATAATTTTCCTCATAAAAAAATGTGTTTGTTCTTTCCATTTACACAAAATCACTGTCCCAAGTCTTCAGGAAGCCCTCAAAGAAAAACAAATCACTATACCAAATGAGATATTCTGAATATTTTTTCTTAAGAGGCATGTCTAGTTTTTTAAAAATGGAAATGCAAGAAAACAGTCACTTGGGCAAGGAGAAAGTAAAATGACATGAGGGTAAAACTTAGTAATTCTATAGAGAGTAACCTGGTTGATAAAATGAAAAGCACGGAGAAAAACATTTAGAATATACACATTTTTGTAAACACAGTATTGAAGCTTCCATGGTGCCCAACAGTTTCTCAAGTCTAGCACTGACTAAAAACTTAAAGTACTAAATCAGAAAAGGAATTGTTACATGTCTAACCAACATAAATACTCATGATCAGAGACTATAACTGAGACTAATCTCAGTTATAGATAACTGGTTAAAAAAATGCAAGTATAAAGCAATATTTTGGAAAGAAACAGTTTTCAGTTTATCAAAATTGTCATTTGGATGGCAATCCAAATGATCAGATATTCAGTCAAATAAATTTCATGCTTTAGAAATTTAAATAAAGTCGACCCTATTTTAATTGGATAAAAGCCAAAAAGAAAAAAAATAAAGTAAATATTTAAAATTAATTTCTAGATTATCTATCATGTTGATATCACAGATGCAGCACACAATCTTGAACATGAACAGAAAGAAATCTGTGGCATCCTACTATCGAGAAGATCTCTAACTTTGAACGTCTTGCTTATGGAATTCCGGGGATTTCCATCAATTATAGAAATCTATGAAGTAAAAGAGACATTTTTATCTCATAGTAATGAACTATGAATAAAAACCTTTTTTACATATTCTGTGTTTCCTTTAATATAAAGTATTTTTAAAATCCTAGTTCATGGGGGCATCTGGGTGGCTCAGTCATTAAAGCTGCCTTTGGCTCAGGTCATGATCCCAGCATCCTGGATCAAGCACCACATTGGGCTCCCTGCTCAGTGGGAGGCCTGCTTCTCCTTCTCCCACTCCCCTGCTTGTATTCCTTCTCTCGCCATGTATCTCTCTGTTAAATAAATAAATAAAATCTTTAAAAAGTAATAAAATAAAATAAAATTCTAGTTCATGGAAGATACAATAGTACAAATAAGCAAAATATGGAAACTAACAAAAGAACATACACATTCATTTGATTATTTTTATACTGAGTGTAGGATTATAAACATTATTTTTAAAAAATAAAATTGAAAGACAAAATATCAAAATCTATTAGAAAGGTTAAATGTTGCTTTGTAAAACTTTCCTTTTAGTTACCTTTATCTATTGAAAATATACAACTGTTGTAACTGGGTCATGATGTAACATATATTTCTTACCAAGGGTCACAATCAACAGTTAAGAGCTAGTTTAATTATGTTACAATGTAACACACTTTCAAGATGCTAGTTTCTAGATTACTGTGAAATTCTATAATGAGATGAGAAAATAACCAAGACTGCTTCACATATTAGACATTTGTAAACAATGAGACAACATCCTATCAGCTTTTTAATTTAAGTGTTAACAGCCTTTGGCAGAAAAGAGATATTATACTAAGCATAAAAAATATGACAGACTTTTGAAATGCAGGATTTATTTTGTTACCCATAAACTATCATTCTTTTATGTAATGTTTTGACAAACTGGGGAAAAAATTAGGAAAATCCTGCAGATAATATGACTCACACCTTTCATCAATTTCTAAGCATCTGCTACTTAAGGGCCATATGGGTAAATAGAAGTCACAGGTTTCCACTGCCATCACAGCATTGGAAAATTATCAAATTCATGAAAATATGTTATTTATGTGCCTTACGTATATTAGCTCATGTCAGAACATCCTGTGTTACATGGTGAGTGCCAGAGGTATTTGAAGATTACACTAGCCACTGAAAAATTATTCAAAATTTGTCTGCATCCAAAAAAAGAAACAAAAAAAATTATCTGCATCCATTTAGAAAACAGTATCAATTGGAGTGATAAATGATAAATCATAATTCACACATTGCTTGAATCCAACTATGAATGACCTATATGTATTGAAATAGTAATAAAAAATTACATATAATATTATATCATTTGGGGGGGTTATACTAATTTTTTTTATGTGAACACCGGCATTGCAGCACTTCTAAGTATATAACTATTAATAGGCATATTTTGGAATGAAATATCTCATATGTAAAAATAACTGCATTTTCCTGATTTACCAAATCACAAAGAACAGAAATTTTTATAGTGAGCAAATAGAAAACTTCATTTTATCTTATCTAGGTTTAAATATTATCAACTACTCTAGCACTTGTCCAGGATATTTGTCTTTCAATCAATTTTGTCCAATGTAAAAGTTGATTTCATTTAACTACTATATCTTAAAGGTATTATAAATTATTATTATCAATAATAATTATAAAAAATGTTTGGAGTTGGAGTGGGACTCAAACAAGATCCTGAATTGAATTTCTGAGAAAAATGACTTGATAAAAATGTGATAACTTTTATTTTTCATAAGTAATGGGAAAAGACTGCTCTTTTTAAATTAGAGTAGTTTTATGTTCTGAAAGTCCCAAGTACAAGTGAGTTGATCAAAAGAGAAAAGAGAGGATAAATTTAAACCAATGGATGGATGGACGCAAACATGCAGTCATAATGACTTTCTTTCTCTACCAGGTAAGATACAGAATTAATAATAGTAATGGCAGCGTCCAACCTGCTCATCCAGACATCATCACCTCCTAATGCCCAACTCATATTCTAAGCTCTTATAGAACGGTCTGCTTACAATTCATTTAAACATACTTTATTTCAATTTATATTAATTTTTTATTCTATGTGTGCTTGGCCCAGAGTGCAACATCTCAAATTTTATTTCTTTTCTGAAGTTTCCTTCTTTTCTTTTTTTTTTTTTTTAAGACTTTATTTACTTGAGAGAGAAAGAGAGGGAAGCAAGGGAAGGGACAGAGGGAGAAGGAGAAGCAGACTCTCGTCTGAGCACAAATTGGGCTTGATCCCAGAACTCTGGGATCATGACCTGTACCAAAGTCAGCAGCTTAACCGACTGAGCCACCCAGGAATCCCTGAAGTTTCTTTCTGAACCCTTTATTATGGTGAGAGCTTTTTCTCCGTTAAATCCCACAGCCCTGTTAGTACTTCTCCTAAGGTATTTATCATAATATTTTAATACAGTAGAGATACAGCATACATTTTTAAAATTATGAATATACAAATAAACACACCAGTCCTAATAACAGGAGTCAGGTTGTGTGTGTGTGTGTGCATGTGTGTGTGTGTGTGTGTGTGTGTGTTTTAAGTAGTGTTTTATTTTATGTATTGCTTTATTTTGTTTTGCTATTAACATAACTTATGAACAAGCCAACAACCTTATCTGGGACCCAACCAACGAAACAACATTCTACTCAAAAGACAAAGGACTATATCTAGACTTGCTGAAAGACTATACAACACAGGCAAAACCCTCGACATAGAAATCTATGGGCAATTTATGAAATTTTAGAGGATGATCTTTATTATACATGATTGGCACATTAGTCATTGACCTTGAGACCTAACTCATGGATAACAACCTACATATTTATGGTTCTGTATATTTTTGTTTCATTACTTTAACAGGCAGTATAATCAGGAAGGTGGATTATTTATCTCAATGTCACAGTGTCCTTGGTAGTTACCTTACACATACTTGGCACTTAACACCTGTTTTTGCTACTTTAAATAAAATGTAACAAGTCTGTCTAAACAGCCATAAAATCTCAAATGGAAAACAATCACGGGAATCAAATAATCTATTAATTCTAAATTTTAAAATGCTACAAATAGACTATTTTAGGACTCGACTGTAAAGCTTTTAGGTCTTTGAAACGCTTATGCAGTTTAAAGATTTTTATTTATTTATTTGACAGACAGAGATCACAAGTAGGCAGAGAGGCAGACAGAGAGAGAGAGAGAGAGAGGAGGAAATAGGCCCCCTGTTGAGCAGAAAGCCCGAAGTGGGGCTCGATCCCAGGAACCTAGGATCATGACCTGAGCCGAAGGCAGACTCTTAACTAACTGAGCCACCCAGGTGTCCCTAAATTGAAAACTTTCAGGATAATAATGATATCGTGTATTTTGGTATCTGCTGAATTGTAGTGTGTCTTGAATTAAACACACAAAGGATAACAACCAACAAGACATGGCAAATGCCCAAAACAAAACAAAGAAAAAAACTGAATAATTGGCTATTTAACTTTCTGTGCTTTTAAAAACACTAAGCCTAATGTAGCATCTGATAGATGCACAAACAGTGGGTGCCATTTAAATATGGCTGTCTGAATGAAGGAAGGTGAAATGAGACACGGTGCCTTACAGGGGTGTACAGAAGCAAGAAAAAAACTCTAAAACACCATTTCTTTTTAGCAGCAGCAGTACCAGGCAACCCAGAATGTGAAGAGCAGTAGCAGACCTTGAAGCAGAAATTCAACTAAAAGATAGCCGATCAGAAAACATCAGATGTGATAGCCACCCTAGTAATTGCCCTTCTGTCTGTGGCACTCTCAAATACAAAGGGAAACTAAGTCCATAAAAATTGACTTGCTTTTATTTTGATCCATTTTCCCCCCTTTCTCTCCAGCTTTCCTGTCAAGTGCTCTAATTTTGGAAGGTTGCTGTTTCAGATCAACTCCACAGAGGGCTATGTTTTGTCACTTTGCAATCAGCAATTCAAGAAGTCATACCACTTTTGTTCATAGCTACTGTGTTCCAAATTGGGCTGGGATACTGAAAAACAGCATTGGAAGTAATGCTTATGAAAAGAAAAAAAAAAAAAAAAAACATTTCTCCCTTTGGCTTTTTTTTTCCCCCATATTTGGCGTTTTGATTATCTGTTTCATTTCAGATCTCTACCTTACTTTGCCTCAGAAAAGGATTTCCCTATTGGTTATGTTGACAATGCAGATTTCAGGAGGCCCACATCCAAAAGCTCCCTTCTGAGTAGTAAAATCTAACCCTGGCCATTGCAAGAAGTTATATGCTGGAACATTAGATTGTATTTCAAATGAATTCTCACTTAAACCTTTAGTTTAGGGGAACTATGGCTGGAACTTGCAACTATTATAACCGTTTCTGTTTGGAAAAATGGAAGTTATTTAACATTTAATGCGAACCTTCTATTTTAGACTGGGTCTGACACAGAGATAAATGTTACAAAGACATAAGCTACATAGAGGTAAACTATATTATGACTCCATGTCAGGTCTGTGTCATATTTAAAGAAACATTAGACTAGTAATTTATTTCCTTGTTTTTTTTTTTTTTTCAAACAAAAACAAAACCAAAATAAATCCTCTTGAAATCTGACTTCCTGATGTCCTTGTAACCCATATATCTGGAGATAACCTCAGGTTCTCTTTCCTCCATCTAAATTTCCCTAACTTTCTAGCCTGGACAATTTGGGTAACGATATTTTCTACCTTTGCCACCCCTGACCACTATTTAACCTATTCATTCTTTCTTCTCCAGAGCAGTTTTCACATTCCGGTGTTAAACAATCTTCTCTAAGAGTTCTAATTTCCCACATAACCTAGGACTCTGATCAACATCACAAAAATACATAAGCCAAGGTAGGGAAGGGGAAAAGGATATAAATACTCAACAATCAGCTCTGCCCCAACCCCATCCTCTTTCCTATTTAAGTGTTCTGGTTAGAGCAGTCTTGTTTCTGCCTTAGAATCACTTGGAGAGCCTTTTAAAAATTTTTTTAAAATTAAAAAAAATTTTTTTTAATTAAATTTTAAAAAAATTTTAAATTCAGTGCTGGAGCCCCAAACCAATTAAATCTATCCCCAGGATGGAACCCAGACATTTTAAAAAACCCTTCCCAAGTGAACTTAATCACAGCCAAAATTGAGAAACACTGTTTTGGATATTTTTTTGTGTTCCACAAAGGGAGAAGGCAGACCGTGTGTGTATGTGTGTATGTGTGTGTGTCTCTGTGTGTGTGTGTGTGTATGTATGTATGTAAGATTTCATAGATAGATAGATAGATAGATAGATAGAAAGAAGAGATAGATAGATATAGATACAGATTTTTTTTTTCCCCTAAAGGACCTGGTCACAGACAGAAGAGTGTTGGTGGTGGCATTGATGGTTTTGGAGAGAGGAGGGTAGGTAGGCAGTAACTGTCATAGGTGGGCATATGGTGCAAGAGGACACTAGAACAATCTGCAATTGGAGTCCCCTTCACACTTTGGCCACGATTAGACATAAGGGTGACTCCCAAGTCTCTGACTAGCACACCTGGAGCAGTAGAGCATCAATTAAACATGCTACCTACTGTAGCACCTAACTCCAGGGACTCTATAGAAAGTAAGAAAGGTTTACAATTCACTGGATTTTTTTTTCCCCCTCATGGATTGAGATTGCAACTAGACGCTCTTTTAGCAAGCCCAGGTCTATCTGCACTCCTACTTGAGCCTATAAAACACTAGGGCTTAGAAGATCAGGTAATTCCAGTACTCTTGTTTAATACTGTCATAATGAAAACAGTAGGTTGGCAAGGCCTCCATACAAAATTTTGGGTGAGTTGGTGGGACTCTTCCTGACTAAGGTTTAGGTGTCCCTTTATCCACACAAGTCAGCATCTGATTTGTTGGTAATTCATTAACAAGAGACAGAAACCATAGGGGTAGGCACACAGGTACACTGAGTCTATCTTCCTGCTGTAAATATGAGCTCTGTAGTTTGGTGTCAGTGTTTGTTTTTGCTTTGTTTTTTAAATTCAAGTTAGTTAACATACAAACAATCAGATGTACAATTTAGCGTTTCAGCACTTGCATACAACACGCAATGCTCATCACAAAAGCTGCCCTCCTCATTCAGTTTGCTCTTTTCAGTTAAGAGTCTGTTTCTTGGTTTGGCTTTCTCTCTCTCTCTTTTTTTCCCCAGATGCTCATTTTTTCCCTTAAATCCCACATATGAGAGAAATCATATGGCATTTGTCTTTTCTGACTAACTTATTTTGCTTAGCGTAATACATTTGTTCCATTTATGAAGTTACCAATGGCAAGATTTCATTGTTTTTGATGGCTGAGAAATATTCTATTATATATAATATATATTATATTATATATTATACAGGATATTATATCATCTATTATATATCATATAATAATAATAATAATAGGTAGGTAGGTAGATAGAAAGAATAGAAAGATAGATATACCCCACATCTTCTTTATCCATTCATTGGTCCATAGACATTTGGGCTCTTCCTATAATCTGGCTATTGTGGATAATGCTGCTATAAATAGTGGAGTGCATCTATTCCTTAGAATTAGTATTTTTGTATCCTTTGGGTAAATACCTAATAGTGAAATTGCTAGATTTCACTATTGCAGGATAGTCTGTTTTGTTTTGTCTTTTTTTTTTTTTTTTAAGATTTATTTATTTATTTATTTATTTTTTGACAGAGAGACAGCAGAGAGAGCACAATCAGGAGGTGCTGCAGAGGAAGAGGGAGAAGCAGGCTCTCCACAGAGCAGAGAACTGGATGTGGGGCTTGATCCCAGGACACTGGCATCAGGACCTGAGCCAAAGGCAGATGCTTAGCAACTGAGCCACCCAGAGGCCCCCAGGGTAGTTCTGTTTTTAACATTTTCAAGAACCCTCATACTATTTTCCAGACACTCTGCACCAGACTGTATTCCTGTGGACAATATAAGTGTATCCCCCTTTCTCCTATTCTTGCCAACACATCCTGTTTCCTGTGTTGCTACTTTTAGCCATTCTGACTAGTATGAGGTAATAACTCATTGTTGTTTAGACTTGTATTTCCCTGATGAAGAGTGATGTCAAGCATCCTTTCATGTGTCCATGGGCCATCTCTATGTCTTCTTTGGAAATACATCTATTCATGTTTTATGCCCATTTTTTAACTGGATTATTCATTCTTTAGATGTTTGATAAGTTCATTATAAATTTTGGATACTAACCCTTTACCAGATATGTCATTTGCAAATACCTTTTCCCATTCCAAGGTTGTCTTTTTAATTTTGTTGATTTTTTCTTTTGTCGTGCAGAAGATTTTTTTTTTTTTAATGTAGTCCAATAGTTTAGTTTTGCTTTTGTGTCCCTTGCCTCAGGAGACATATCTAGCAAGAGGTT
Source organism: Neogale vison (assembly GCF_020171115.1). NCBI lineage: Eukaryota > Metazoa > Chordata > Mammalia > Carnivora > Mustelidae > Neogale > Neogale vison. Next base: position 89,570,196 of record NC_058093.1, on the reverse strand, counting down.
GCTACAGCTAATATAAAAGTGGTTACTGCCTGTGTTCTCCTCCCGGATTTTAATAGTTTCCTATCTCACATTTAGGTCTTTCATACATTTTGAATTTATTTTGTGTATGGTGTAAGAAAGTAGTCCAGTTTCATTCTCTCACATGTTGCTGTTTAGTTTTCCCCAACAGCATTTGTTGAGGAAACTGTCTTTTTCCCATTGGATATTCTTTCCTGCTTTGTTGAAGATTAATTTAACCACAGTTGTGGGTTCATTTCTGGATTTTCTATTCTGTTCTATTGTTCTATGTGTCTATTTTTTTGCCACTACCGCCATACCATTTTGATCACTACAGCTTTGTAATATAACTTGAAGTCCAGAATTGTGATGCCACCGGTTTTGCTTTTCCTTCAAGGTTGCTTTGGTTATTTGGGAGTCTTTTGTTCTTCCATACAAATTTCAGGACTATTTGTCCTAGTTCTCTAAATAATGTTACCAGTATTTTGGTAAGGATTGCACTAAATGAGTAGATTGTTTTGGGTCATATTGACATTATAGTAATATTTGTTCTTCTGATCCATAAGCATAAAATGTCTTTCCATTTCTTTGTGTCCTCTTCAATTATTTTCTTTATAGTTTTCGAACTACAGGTCTTTCACCTCTTTGGTTAGATTTATTATTAGGTATCTTATGGTTTTTGGTGCAACTATAAATGGGATTGATTCCTTTATTTCTCCTTCGGCTGCTTTATTTCTCCTTCGGCTGCTTCAGGATACACAAATTCAACACATTTCTGAACATTGATTTTGTATCCTGTGACTTTACTGAATTTGTGTATCAGTTCTAGCAATTTTTGGGTGGAGGCTTTCAGGTTTTCTATTTAGATTATCATGCTATCTGCAAATAGTGAAAGTTTGACTTCTTCCTTGCTGGTTTGGATGCCCTTTATTTCTTTGTTGTCTGAATGCTAAGGCTAGGACTTCTAATACTATGCTAAACAACAGTAGTGAGAGAGGACATCTTCATCCACTGAAGGCACTGAAGAGTGCCCTTCTTCATCTCTTGTTAATCTTTGCTTTAAAATCTAGTTTGTCTGATATAAGTATTGCTAGTCCACCTTTCTTTTGATGTCCATTAGCATAATAGATGGCTCTCCAGCCCCTCACTTTCAATGTACAGGTGTCCTTGGGTCTAAAATGAGTCTCTTGTAAGCAACATATAGATGGATTTTGCTTTTTTTTTTTTTAAAGATTTTATTTATTTATTTGACAGAGAGAGAGATCACAAGTAGGCAGAGAGATAGGCAGAAGGAGAAGGGGAAGCAGTCTCCCTGCTGAGCAGAGAGCCTGATGCAGTGCTCAATCTCAGGACCCTGAAACCATGACCTGAGCCAAAGGCAGAGGATTAACCCACTGAGCCACCCAGGAGCCCCAAGCTTTTTTTTTTTTTTCTAATCCATCCAGACACCCTATGTCTTTTGATTAGACCATTTTGTCCATTTATATTCAGAGTAATTATTGACAGATATGTATTTAGTGCCATTTTATTACTTGAGGTTTTTTTTTTTGTTTTTTTGTTTTTTTTTTTTTAAATTTCTGGAGATTTTCTTGTCCCGTTCTTATCTTTATCACTTTTGGTTTTACCTTTTCCACTCAGAGTCCTCTTTAATATATCCTACAGAGCTGATTTTGTGGTCATAAACTCCTTCATTTTTTGTCTGGGAAGCTCTTTATCTCTCCTTGTATTCTGAATGATAGCTTTGCTGGATAGAATACTCTTGGTTGCAGAATTTTCCCCAAAGGCATTTGAATACATCACTCCACTCTCTTCTGGCTTGCCAAGTTTCTGTGGAGAAATCTACAGCTAGGTTTATGGGTCTTCCCTTGTCAGGTCACTTGCTGCTTTTAAGATTTGTTTTTTCTTTATCACTGTATATCACTGTATTTTGCAAATTTAATAACAATATGTCTTGGTGTTGGCCTGCTTTTGTTGATTTCAATGGGTGGTTTTAGTTTTATTACCAAAGTACCTATACCTTCTCCTAGCAGATTGTTGTTGAAATCTCTCCATTCTCTACATATAAGTACCTTACCTTGTTGATATGCAAACATTTTTTCAACACATGAATACAGACAAATCACCTTGCACTAGTTTTGAAGCCAATGTGAAGCAGGTTGCAATACAAACAGAAGCTGGGTGACTTTCAGATCACGAGTAATCCCTGCAGTTGAACCAAAGACCTTTAGCTAGTTGTATTTTTCTGCCAAATGACTACCATGACTAGAACATTTTAGTAGCATGCTCTAACCAGGACCATGAATACTACTCTTCTAGTTTTCCACAAAAACCTCCACATAAATTTCTCAAGTTTCTAATACAAGTAACCCGTGTCAGCAGTTCTAAAGCAAGACTTAAAGTACCAGCCAATTTCCCAGAGAATCTTCTATCATTGGAGCTGAATAAATGCCGTGAACTAGCCTAAACATAGCTACTTTGACTTCTGTCATCCACAAAGCATTCCAATTTAAGAGAGTCTGAGCCTGTGGAGGTTGAATTTCAAACATACTTCCAGTTTTCAACTTCACAAGGAAGCCCATTAGGTCTCTGAGTGGTCTCTAGTCCCTCTCTCCTCTCTCCACATTAAAGGTCTTTAGGGTAAATCTTTACTGTTTGCACCATAAGCCTAGTGATGTTATAACCACCAAGAAAATATGCTTTGACGTATTTTGGCATTTTTCAGACTTGTGTCTGAAATATAGCTCGATATTAAACCATAAAGCCTAGCTCCCAAAACATAATCCACATAGAGATACTCAAGGGTCTTCCCAGTTCCATATTGGTTCAAGTCAAATGGGCTATTTACAAAGTAATCTGAACACTTTATAATCCTCTTAAACTGTTATAAAAGGGGATCCTATTCATAATACGTTGTTAAACTTCTGAAATCTATTTCATCTTTTCACAATAGCTATTTCCACAATATTTATCCCTCTCTGTAATCGTCCTAAAACTCTCTCTTCAAAAAACCTCTTTGGACCCCTCTACTTGTCCAGGTCTCCTCTGTCTTCCTAGATTCATTGTTTCTCCTACAATAGTCAAGTTCAAAGGAAGAAGAAGAAAGGCCTAAACCTATAAATGTTCTTACATTACCTATTTTAATTTCAAAAGGAAATCCATACATCCAATCTACAGGTAATACATGTAAACTAGTACAGATTAAAATGAACTTTGGCAGTACTAAAACTAATTGGTTAATATTATTACCCATCTTAGCATGGGTTAAAATGTCAATAAATATTTGAAATATTTGAAACTTTCATGTACCAAGTACTGAATATTATCTCATTTATTTTAACATTTTTTGAGATAGCATTATTAAATTGAGAAACCTAATTGTGTAGCACAAATTACAGAAAAGTAGTATTCTTTTTTCCCAATAAAAGACATGGAATAATCTAGATCAAATGCTATGGTTTATGACTGGTCTGTATTAAAGCACAGCTCTGTCCCTTTCAGATGTCTAGAAGCCAGACAAGTACCTGATAAAAGTAAATTAAGTTTGTAACACCCAAGGATATTATTCAAATATTTCCCATTGGAAAGCAAGAGATGAAAAAATGGTCTGCTAGAAGGGAGTTACATTTCATAGAAAAGCTGTGTTACTGAACTTTTGAAAAAGTTATTGTCTCAATAAGCTCAGTTGAATGTGTGTGTGTGGGTGTGTGTATAAAACATTAAAGTAGTTAATAATCTTTAAGTCGATCTTAAGTTTGACACCTAGGTTTGACACTGTCTGCCTTGAGTTTTATGTTTGATGGGGTAGTTCATATTTTCATTATTCCATTTACCCATATCTTGCATCAGAGAGTACATTTAATGGAATTTTCCTATCTCAAAAAATTGTAATGGATTATTTCAGAACTTAGTTCACTCACATATTCTACTGGGCTGATATATTCAATAGCTAATATATTCATGGTACAATATCATAAGTGACCAGTAAGTAATGCACTCTACTCAAAAGTTCATGACATATGCTGCTTTTAAGTAAAATACTATGAGTCAACATTTTACTTTAAGTCTGTAGTTGTGGTATAATTGCTCATCTAAAAATAGATCTTTCTATAGATCATCCAATTAAGTAAGTTTCTTGTCTCAAAACTTACCCAAAGAACAATCATAAAACATGTTTAGAAAAAAACTCCTTGAGAGTAACTCTCCAATTAAAAATATTTTCTTTAGACTGAGGCCTAAAATTTCAGTTTGGACCCAAAACTGTCACTACAGATTTTAAGACCCAATTTTGTAAGATGAATGCTTTAGGAGTTTGGCTAGACTCCAGTGAGGTAATTGGATTAAATTTTCTTAATTTTTCATAGACATTTCAAATGAATACAACCTTCTATCTTGAACTCTAAGTGGGGAATGCTACCAAAGAGTAAGCAAACAAAAACTGTGTGTGCAAATAAATATACACAAATAGATGGTAGACAATTGGAAATTGTTGGAATGGCCACTGGCCCTCATGTGAAAGAAGAGCTCCTACACTAGGGAAGAACAGGACATGGGAAAAATGTTTCTGTGCCCCAGCCTCTTGATGGATCTAGTTGTTATATTTAATCACACCAAAATTCTTGTACCCAGTGCCCTCAAGGGTCCTAAAGATGTTAACTCTTTTTTTAAAGGATTTTATTTATTTATTTGACAGAGACAGACACTGTACGAGAGGGAACACAAGCAGGGGGAGTGGGAGAGGGAGAAGCAGACTCCTGGCTGAGCAGGGAGTCCGATATGGGACTTGATCCCAGGATCCTAGGACCTGAGCCAAAGGCAGGCACTTAATGACCGAGCCACTCAGACAACCTAGAGATGTTAACTTTCTGATGTTGATACCTAATATTAGCTTTCTGGAAATGCCATTTAAATAACAACAACAAAAGGACTAAAACCTTTTATTAAAAGCAGCAAAATGATATATGTTGAAATTAATTATATACATTTTATAAATTATATAAATTGGTTGTTTAGATAGGGTAGATGTACAGATGATTGGCTAAGACAGATGAAGATATAGAAACACACTTATTCATGCTTTAGTGCTTAAAAATCTGAATGCACAATCGACTGTTATAGAAGTACTAGTGGTCAAGACAATGTATTAACACTATGTAAAATGCACAGCTTGGTATCAAAATCCTTTGACACTGTAGAATCTTCTGAAACTGTTGAGGACATTAAGCACTAGGCACTTAAGACTCCATTTTTGTTTTTTGGCAACCACATTAGAAACGGATAGTCAATGGACAGTCCATTTCAACTTGCTGCACCCATCCATTTCTAGTATGAAATAAAGTAATTTTTCGATTACCTTCTTTAAAACTTCTGGAATATTATGCCAGAGGGCCAATTTGGTCTCCTTGTGAGGCGAGTTCTGTATACAGAAAATAGGGTCTAGCCAAAATAAAGTAAGCAACAGATTTAAAACTGAAAAAAAAAAAAAAAAAAAAAAAAAGAAAAAGCTGCTACTACAGAATACATCTAGATTTGCCATCTCTATCTGTGCAACTTGGAGGACAAAAGAAAACTATGGCCCATGGGCAAATTCAGTACATGGCCTCTTTAGTATGACTTGAGATAACAATGGCTTTGCATGTTTAAATAGTTTAAAAACAAATACCTATAATACCTAAAACATTTAGTATCTAGCTATTTCCAGAAAAAAGTTTGCTGACAACTGATTTAAGGAAATAGTAATAATAATAATAATAATAATAATAATAGAAAAGTCTTATTACACTGGATTCTTCATGGTTAATTTGGGACAGAATTAGGTAAGCCTTGAGTTTCCCTGTTTTTTCACATTTATGGGATCGTTAAAGGCCTGACACCTCTTGAGCTAAATCAGGTAAGACCACCTGGAATTCTAGGCCTCAAGCCAGGTCCCTTTAAGAAGAATAGCCTAGAGAAGCAGAGCTAGGTCTGTAGCTGAACACTGAGCCCATTACATGACCCAGTGAGTTCTGCCATATAAACACACAGGTAAAGGCCGGGCACATTTTCAGCAGCTGTTAGTGCTAAATAGAAAAATACACTTTCCATATGCCAAGCAAGACTTTAGAAAGGTCATCTCAGCCACAGTTCAGAAACAGTATCTCGTGTGTGTGTGTGTGTGAGTGTGTGTGTGTGTGTGTGTGTATCAAAGAAGATACATATTCTGTCCTTGCTTTACACATGTTCAATGTCAGAAGATAGTGTGTTTTGTTTTTATTTTTTAAGCTGTTACATCATTCAGCTGCTTTCATTTTATTATAATACTAAAGTCTAATTTCAGTGTGGTGAAATGTAAAAGAAAAAAACCCAGCAAAATTGGACCCAAATAAATAACCTTCAGCCTGTTACTTCATTAAAGCTTCTGAATGCCTCTTTGTACATGTTTGGAGCAATTTACTTCTTTTAAACATATCCATGTTAGAGAGAAGGATACTTTCCACATTTCAGTTTTATTAAGCACATCATGTTGCTCCTTCATGGGAAATAAAAAACATAAATGACCACATCGTTTTCAATTCCAAGGACCCCTCGCCAGCATCAAGAAGCTTAAAGAATATGAAATTTAAACAACTACTGATACACATTGTATTATTGTACTATTATGAGCCGACACTGAAAACAACTTATATGACCAAATAGGAGAATTGGTTAATATATACAAGTAATAGTATTTAAGTTGTTACATTAGTATTTGCCAAGTGTTTGGTGGTATGGTAAAATATTTAAAATAAAAATGTTAAGCATATAAGAAAGTTTAAAAATTCCATGTCAACTATGCTATGGAACAAAACAAAACAAAACAAAAAACAACAACACTGACCAAATATAAGAACAAACTAGTGGTTACCAGAGGGGAGGTGGCTGAGGGTTTGGGTTGAATAGGTGAAGGGGATTAAGAGTACATTTATCATGATGAGCAGCAATGAGTATAGAATTATTGAATCACTATGTTTGTACAGCTGAAACTAATATAACACTTTATGTTATTTATACTGGTTTAAAAAAAATGCATGCTAAAAAAAAAAAGGAAAAAAAGCACTGTAACTAGCCATATAGGCTGAATTGTACCCACTGCTCCAATAACTCAGAATGTGACTGTTTAAGACAGGGTCTTTAAGGAGGTGATTAAATTAAAAGGAGGTCATTATGGTGAGCCTTAATCCAACGTGAGTAGTGCCCTTATAAGAAGCAGAAATTCAGACACACAAAGTTGCCAAGGGCTCAGGTACAGATGAAAGACCATGTGAGGCCACAGGGAGAAGACAGACATCTACAAGCCAAGGAGAGAGGTCTCAGGATGTATCAAACCTGCCAACACCTTGACCTTGAAATTCTAGCCCCCAGAACTATGAGAAATAAATTTCTGTTGCTTAAGCCACCAGTCTGTGGCATTTTGTTATGACAGTCCTAGAAAATGAGTACAACAAGCATAATAAAATATTGTTATTATTATAAGTTGTTGGTGAAATTTTGCCTGTGTTTTATTCCTTGACATTTATTCTGCTTATGACTTTCCCTTATTCCTTCCCTCTCTCTCTGTTTACCTCCCTCTACCCTTTCTTCCTTTCTTGATTGTTTTTCTTTCAACAAAAGAAAGAAAAATGATTTCCTATATTAGGGGACCTCATATATGACTAGTTTTGTGAATACCTAAGTACTAAGGTATGCAAAACACGATTTGATTCCTATCCTTACAAAATTAAATCTGGTGGATGTTAACTATGTGTTACTTTGACAAAAGAAGAAAAATGGAGAAACCCATCTCCACATTCTCTAACACACACATGTATTAGGAATGATATAAAAACATATTGCTAATCATTCCTACAATAACAATATAACAGTCTACGTTTTGCAGTTTGATAAAAGCTACTTGTGTCAGTCATTTGTAACCAAAGCAAATCATCTCAGGTTCTCTGTAACCTAAGTCTTTAAGCTTCTGATATATTTGAACAATGATTAAAGATACTGATCACTAGGCAATAGCAGCCGCATACTATTTCTTGGAATGCATCCTTATGTTCTTTTTCTATTTTTATTTTATTATATTTTTGGTGGGCGGGCAGAAGGGATTAATTAGGTAATGGGCATTAAGGAGGGCATGTGATGTAATGTGCACTGGGTGTTATATGCAATGAAGGGGTAATGACTGAACTCTACCTATGAAACTAATGATGCATTCCTATTTTCTTTAGAGATCACTCCCTATCTCTCCCTCATCCTGCTTTCACTAAATTAGACTTCACATCTTAAAAACTTTTCCTCTAGCTTCAAAATATTGCCCGAAGGTTTTGATGAAGAGGAGATCAATTAGTAAATTAGAAAAAAATTGATAAAATCCATTGCTATGGATTTTATGCTATCCATTGCTATCTGAATGGTGTTTGGCATCTTTTCCCTAGAGAGGCATTTCAAGAACTAAGGCATATACGGATGATCCAAATGGCACAAATCAAAGTAATGGGTGATGGTAGTGGGAACAATAGTATACAACTCCAGGTAAAACGAATGATTTCTCTACCTGAGCCTGTCACAGGTACAACTTCTCTTCCCAGTCTTCAACATCTGCTTTTGTGGGAAAAGTAATATTAGGAGGCCATGAAAACCATCATTGTACAAAGGAATTAAGTTAAAACACTAGATATATGAGTATGCTCATTCAGAATGATATGTAGGGCGCCTGGATGGCTCAGTTGGTTAAGTGTCTGTCTTCAGTTCAGGTTATGATCCTGAAGTCCTGGGATCGAGTCTCATATTGGGAATCCCTGCTCAGTGGGGAACCTGCTTCTCCCTCTGTCACTTTCTCTCTCATAAATAAATAAATAAAATCTTTTCTTTTTTTTAAGACTGATATGTATAGAAGCCTGCAGGCAATGGCCAGACATAGGCAAAAAATTGTGAAACAAATATTTTGGACTTTTGCCAGTATAACAAACAACTTTATAAAGAGTATGTATTTAGTTTATTGTAAATATTACTAATATAAAGGATGTGTGACACCCAAATAAAATATAGAATAGTCTTTATTGCAAATTCTCTATAGCCAATTAATTCACACAAAATACTTTCAGCTGATTTAGCCAAGCACTTGTTTTTGTAAACAATGCATAAACATAATTGATGAAGATGCATAGTCCCAACACAAATGTCCCCTGATGAGTTTGTTACCAATTGTAACAATAAAGGTACCTGTTGATTTCACTTGTTTATCAATGACTTGAGAGAATTCCTTGCTGAACTGGATAGTACTTTCTGAAAGTTGGAAGAATAGTTTCTCCATTTATTGGACTATTCACCCTGTGGCAGCTTACAGCCAGGATACACTTTCAAGTTCAATCGACTTTTTAATGTTTCTCATCGACAACTTTCTTAGTCCACAGCAGACAGTCAACAAAACAAAAAACTGAATTCTGATTTCTTTTGTTTGCCAATTTTCATAGCGTATACGCTCTCATCATGGCCAATTTTAAGTTACCAACATGATGTCACTGAACAAACAGCTGGGACGAGACACACAAGAGAACGCTCACATAGCATTGCCACCATGCAATTACAAAGGCTTAAATATTTCCAAGAGCAAAGATAATAATTAAATGTAATAAAACAAACAGAAAGTAACAAGTGTTGAATATTACTTCTGTTTTAATATAAATTTATTTAACTGTAAATTTACATATGTATAATTTTTTAACCCTTACTGTGTTTAATAACTGGCTCCAAAATGCATAAAAGTGACACAAGTGGCACTCATGAGTAGTGTAAGACAGCTCCAACACCCCACTATTGTGTCAGCCAGCTCTTTTTCGCTCAAACCCCTTTTCTCTTCTCTCAGGGTGGTTTTATTCTAGGTGCTCACATAACTCTACTTTTTCCCTGAGCAATTCTTCCAACATTTCTTCTACTTCAATAGTCTTCCTTGCCTGCATTTTATTCTAGGTGACCACACAGCTCCACCTTTCCTGTGAGCAATTCTTCCAACATTCTACCTAATATTCCAACAATCTACCTAAATATTCTTCTCTGCCTGCATTTCTCTGTCCTTCCACAATCTGATCTTAGTATTATAGCATTAGAAAGAATATGATAAAGTAATTCACACTAACATAGTATGTGTCAAAAATAGTTAATATATGTCTTGTTTAATAACTTTAATACTAAGACTCCAAATAAATGAATCTCTAATGGTAAAAATTTTATTTGTGATGAGGTACTGGGAACAAAGATATCTGGGGGCAGATATTTCAGGTCATATCATGTACTTGACATAAATATTTTTGTGATTAGTATATTTTGTGTTACTATAACTACACCTCTCTTATATAGCCTGGGGATTAACAATCCTGCTAACTAATTAAACTTCTTTTTACTAAGACAGTCTAAAACACCCAATTCTACTGTTACTCCTGTGGTCTAGCCATTGTGAACTATATTTCCCTAAGAATGTCGTGTTCTCTTTAGCCTCCAGGTGTTTCCTCAAATTATTATCTCCACCTAGAGTACCCTCTCCACTCTCTACCCTTACTTCTTGATATGCAGATATTTCTGTGTCAGGTGAGCCAGAATTTTCCCTGAGAAATCTACCCAGCCCAGCCCACTCTTTCTGAATTGACAAGCTCCTCCCAGGTACCCTATAGCATCCTGTGCTAGACTTGTTTCATTAGACTCTATAAATGTCTTGTTACTTCCCATTTGGCTGGGAATTCCACAAAGAGGAAGAAGGTTACTTTGTTCATCAGTTTTTTCTGACACCCAGAACAATGCCCAGAATCTTGGTGCCACTGGGCAAATACAGGTTGAATTGCATTGCTGATGATTCTGGGGAGGAAAAACCAGAGCACTGAGATTATGAACATGCTGCCTATTTGCTTCTCCCTTAGGATATAACTGTATTATTTTGAAGGTCTTTTAAAGAAGATACATTGTACTTGACTGAATTTGATTGGACGGGCAACTGGTTAACAATACAGTGCAGCCGCACCTGCTTCCTGAAAGACAACCTTCTCTATTCCTGCAAGCGCCCCAGGGGATACAGGAAGTTGTTAAAAAGCCATGCCTAATTATACAAGAAAGCAGAGAAGACACTCTAGTCACTAGAATCCAACTAAACATTTGCCTGCCTTATTCCATCAGCGTGAGAAATTCCAACACTCCACATAAGATAATGACAGAAATCTTTTGACCATGGTTTGCCAGGAATAGAGTAGCTATCTCTCTTCCGAAGTGAGTGTGAACCAGATGTGAAAATAAATGAAATCTTGACAAAACTTGCTGACTTTCCAACCTGATAGACTTGTTTTGTAGATAAGGAAAAGTTATGACACATTACATCATCTGTCAGACACACTGCTTAATTTGAATCTCAATTCCAGTAATCATTACCAGAAAAGAGAAAAATTATGCTTTTGATCAAAGCCAGTCAAAAAGGTTGCCTCCTCCTCCTCTCATTCTTCTGGAAGGCAATGCTATTCAAATTTAAAACTGAGCCACTTTTCCCCTTCCTTACAGTGCTGAAACCTAAGAACAGAACAGCACACTATTAAGTACTATTACTAGCAGCTAGTACAAAAGGACAGGGATTTGCATGAGAACAAGTGCTAAGAGTTGAGCTTCAGGCAAGGAAAGATCATTATTTATAACAAGCGGATCTGCTTCTATATGATTAACGGAAGAACAGCGAATTAATGCTGTTATCTTAATATTGTTTAAATGGCCTCTACATGTGGTGCTGAGCCAAGCCAGGCAGAGTGGGTAACACAAAATAAATGTCAATCCAAGAGAGATTTCTGGGAAACATATTCACCCGGAGAAAAATTTGCTTAATTAATGGCCTCAAAATGATAAGCTCTGATAAGCCTCTGCTGTGTGGTATTATTTTATTTGGGGAAACAGGACACAGCCCGATTTAATGGGATTTTCTTCAGAGATTGGTAAAACTGGTAAGCTTCTGGATAATTATCAGCCATTTTAATGATTTCTTCTTTTCCAAATGTAGTTCACGCCCTAGGTTATCTGGGGAAATGGATGAGGAAAGTATGAAACTAGAATGGTAGCATTTTATTACCTATGGCTTTAACTGTCTGCTTGAACAGGAAGGTGAATTTTTAAGACACAAACAACAAGCTTTCTATTACCCTTGAAATAAGACTTCATTAGATGACTGCTTTAGAATCAGCCACCCATAATAGGTGAAACTCCCATGTTAAAGCAGATTTAGATGGGAATGTGTTACTAATTGTCCTAAGATTAGAAGTGCCTTTATAAAGTGTGCTAACCAGGAGCCCACATTTCAGGGATCTTGTTTCTGCCCTCAAAGCAAGCTTCAGTTATGAGATAACATTATCAGTGATTCCTGGACATTTTTCTATCTCTTAAAAATTAACTACGTAGGATGAAGTTGTCGGCAGAGGACAAGCTGAAGGCAGAGATGTGTACGAGATAAATATTTATAGTTTACAATACTTGAATAATATTCCAAACAAATGAATAATATTCCAAACAAATGATCAGCAGTTGGGGTATTTCTAAAACATACCAGGGATCCCTGAAACAGTTTATAGAAATGCACCCAAAGATAACAGAGGTTTCACAGTACTATGGGATATGTGAGAGGAAGTTTTCCATTTTCTGAAAGATTCTTCACATTAATGTAGTAGGTAAGAGATCAGACTGGCAGGTATAGGTGAAAACTAGCAAAGTCTCCTCCGCTCTCCTCAGCCTTTCTCTTTACCTCATTTTAAGTGCCTTTTTTTTTTTTTTCTTTTTAGAGAAGACTGCTGCTTTCCGACCATCCCCTATCCCTTCAGTGACAATCATCTGCTGCATTTCTCAATTTTTTCCTTACCTGCTTATTGTTCTTTCTCTCTAGCAGTGCTTAGCATGTAGGAGAACACAATAGTTCTTTTAGGACTTACATTCTGCAATACTGCTGTGACCTTTGGAAAGTGACCACAAAGTGACCTGAAAGTTGTACAACTTTTTAAGAAAAAAAATCCCTATAATAATCCTGGATGGCCTCCTAATGAGTATGTATTTTCACACCACTACATGCACTTTCATATTTTTCCTTGTTTATTACATTTTTAATTATTAATCCGAGTGAATTTGAGATATAGATTCTGATTATCTGTACTCAAACTCTGGTAAACTCTAAAGCAAAGTGCATCTGTACTCTTATGGACTATCAATAATAAGTCAATTTGGAAATTGTACATTAGAGTTCATTCTGCTTTCCATGTAGTTGTCCTTCTTAAATATGCCCAGAACACATAAGGGGAAATAAAATTTGTGCTTTCACTGCAGTGTTTCTATAAAGTATTTTCCGAATAATACACTATTTTTAAGAAGTGTTAAGGTAAAGAGTCCCACGGTCAAATTCATTTGGAAAATTCATTTGGAAAATGAATTTCTCAGAATCCTTGATAAGTTGATGGACACTGAGAAGCTCTAAGAGGGAATATGGAACACTCCATAAAACAAATTTCCTTGATTATGCAATCTTTCTTTTGCAGTCTCTTTACAGACCAGTTCTTCACACACACACAGAACACACTTGGGGAAATTCTACTTCATTGCAAGTTTTCTGGTAAAAATCAGGGCGACCTGGCTGTGTTGGGGAGAGTGAAAGATAGTATGCATACTGCCCTCCTCCTCACCACTATGCAAGTTACCAATAAATCAGGTGTGACAGGTTACATTGTGCCCTCTAAAAAGATACAGGCATACCTCATTTTACTGTGCTTCTTTTTATATTGCTTTGCAGATATTTTGTTTTTTACAAATTGAAGTTTTGTGGCAACTCTGCATCGACCAAGACTATGGGTGCCATTTCTCCAACTACATTTGCTCACTTTGTTTCTTTGTGTCACATTTTGGTAATCCTTGCAATGTTTTAAACTTTTCATTATTGTTATTTTTTTTATGGTAATCTGTGGTCAGTTTTGTGATGTTACTATCACTGTTCTGGGGTGCCATGAACCATGTTGATATAAGACCAGGTTAATGGACAAATGTTGTATGTGTTCTAACAACTCCAAACAGCTGTCAACCTAAAAGCCATTTCCAGGTCTCTCTCATTCTCCTTGCACCTCCTCATTTCCACAAAAACACTGAAATTAGGCAAGTTAATAACCATACAATGGCCTCTAAGTGTTCAACTGAAAGGAAAAGTCACATGTCTCTCCCCTTAAGTCAAACGTAAAAATGATTATTTGGGAGACACATCAAAGGCTTCCTGTACCAGTTACCAAGTTGTGAATGCAAAGGAAAAGTTCTTGAGGGAATCGAAAGTTCTACTCCAGTGAACACATGAATAAGGAAGTAAAATGCCTTATTGTTGATGTGGAGAAAGTTTTAGCAGTCTGGAGAGAAGATCAAATGAACCACACTATTCCCGTAAGTCAAAGATTAATCCAGAACCAGGCCCTAACTCTCCTCAATTCTGTGAAGGCTGAGAGAGTGAGGAAGATGCAGAAGAAAGTGTGAAGCAAGCAGAGGTTGGCTCATGAGGTTAGGAAAAGAAATGATCTTTGTATCATAAAAGTGCAAGGTGAAATAAGTTGTGCTAATGTAGAAACTGCAGCGAGTGTCCAGAAGATCTAGCTAAGAACATTAATGAAGGTGGCTACATGAAACAACAGATTGCTGATATAGATGAAATAGCTTTCTGTTGAAAGCAGCAGTCATCTAGGACTTTCACAGCTACAGAGGAGAAGTCAACACCTGGCTTTCAAATCTTCAACGTGCAGGCTGAATCTCCTGGTAAGGGCTGATGTAGCTGGTGACATGAATTTAAAGCCCATGTTCACTGACCATTCCCCAAAGCCTAGGGCCCTTAAGCATGATGCTCAATCTACTCTACCCTTGTTCTAGAAGTAGAACAATAAAGCCTAGATGACAGTGCATCTGTTTACACCATGGTGTACTGCATTATTTTAAGCCCAATGTTGAGACCTACTTCTCAACAGGGGGGAAAAGAGATCCCTTTCAAAATATTACTGCTCACTGAGAATGCACCTGGTCACTCAAGAGCTTTGATGGAGATGGACAATAAGATTAATGTTGTTTTCATGCCTTGTAACATGGCATCTATTCTGTGGCCCATAGATCAGGAGTGATTGCCGCTTTCAAGTCCTGCTATTTAAGAAATACATTTCATAAGGCTATAGCTCCCATAGGTAGTTAATTCTTTAATGGATCTGGGCAAAATCCATTGAAACCCTTCTGAAAAGGATACTGTTCTAGATGCTATTCAGAACATCCATCATTCATGGGACAAAGTCAAAATATCAACATTCTCAGGAGTTTCAAAGGAGTTGACTCCAACACTCCTGAATGACTTTGAGGGGTTCAAGACTTCCGTGGAGGAAGTAACTGTGGATGTGGTGGGAACTGCATCAGAACTGAATTAGAAATGGAAACTGAGGTTGTGACTGAGCTGCCGCAATCTCATGATACAGTTTGAACAGATGAGGGCTTGCTTTTTAGTGATGAACAAAGAAAGTGGTTTTCCTGGAATGGCGTCTGCTCCTGGTGAAGACACTGTGGAAATTACCGAAGTGACGACAAAGAAGCATTTAGAATAGGACATAAACTTCCTCGGTAAAGCAGCCGCAGGGCTGTGAGTATTGCTTCCAATGTTGAAAGACTTTGTACTGTGGGTAAAATGGTATCAAATAGTAGTGCATGTGGCAGACCAATCATTTACAGATTCTGCAAATATGAAGGGGTGTGCCTCTATAACAAATATCTTAGAATGTGGAAGTAGTTTTGAAATTGAGAAATGTGTAGAATCTGGAAGAATTCTGAGGTACTTAGCTTGCCTTTAAGGAACTGTTGGTAGAAATATGGATGTCAAATGAGCTTTCGGTGAGAACAGAGAGAGAAATGAGGAATATATTATTAGAAAGGGGAAGAAGGGTAATCCTCATTATATAGTGGCAGAGAACAGAGCTGAGTTATTTTTACTGCTGGGAGGCAAGTCAAACTTATCAAGGGATCAACTTAGATATTTATTTAGCTGAGGAGATCGCCAGGCAAACTGTGGAAGGCACAACCTGGATTCCTATTCCTGCTTATAGCAGATATGAGAAGAAAGAGATAAATTGAAGGAATTCTGCCTCAAGATGATCTAAGAATATAGTTTAAGATACCATGCTTATTAATTATATAGGATATATTGTATAGGACCTATTGTAGAGGATCTCTTTCCCTCTACTAGAAAATAACCCAAAGGCAAGTATCCTAGTCTGTTCTGTTCACTAATATTTCCCAACTGCTCAGATGCTCTTAAATGCTCAATAAGCATTAAGGGGTGAATAAAACGAATGCATCGGGCTGAAATTCTCAAATTAGGTCCAATGCTTCTCATGCCTAGGTTTTCCAACAGGTGTATAAAAGATTGAGACTTCTTACAGTGTTTGTAATTAGGAAAATACTAATATCTTCATCTCCAAATGAAAGGAATTAACATGACTCTACTGGGTATTAAAACAGAGATACTGATATAAAATAAATCAAAATCTACCTGATAACAGGACTCAAAACAGGGACTTTTATTTAACTTCTCTGAAGAACAATTAAGGAGTTTCAGAAAAAGAATAGTTTATTTTATACAGATGCAAATTTGAGGCCACATATGGAATTTGTTCTCAAATAAGGTCTTAGCATTTTATTCTTAGGATGAGATTTGGTAACAGCTGGGTAGGCTTTAATAGCATAAATCCTATAAATAGTAATGGCAAACGAAGATCCAAGCCTCCATAGAATACATTAAAGCCATAAAAAATGATGGCTGCCTTTATTTTTAAGTTAATCAAACTGCCACCTTAAATCCCTGTTGTTTTAAAAATGCTGCATAAAATGATATAGACTTTATATGAACAATCCAATATGTTAGGCAATGAAAACAATAACCAAATTGACTTTGCCCACCCCTTCTCTGCTCAGTTTTCATAAACTAGTCTTTTAAGACTAGCTATCACTCTGCTATCAATTAATTAAAAGTTTTATCGTCTTCTTCGTTGCTATATTTGCATATATGCCATATTCTGGCAATAGAGATATTTATTTATTTACTAACATATAATGTACTTTTTGCCCCAGGGATACAGGTCTGTGAATCATCAGGCTTACACATTTCACAGCACTCACCATAGCACATACCCTCCCCAATGTCCATATAGAAATCTTTAAATAAACTATTTAAAAAATAATTTTGTCGATGCAAAAAACCAAAAAGTCGTTATAATTTTAATTCATGTAAAAATATGTATATCTAGGAAACATTTCTGTATGTTCCTCAAATTTGTAATCAAATTTTCTTTGTTGCTGTTTATTTGTTTGTTTGTTTTTGCAAGTACAAGTTATCAAATTAATGTTTATTACATACATATGCTTTTGACCACCCACTGGCTTCCAATTTCTCATGTTACTAAGGTTTTTCAAATTAATCTCCTTGGATATTTCTTGTATACTTTTGTTCTTTGTGATCCTACTTTTGCTGCCTTACTCACTATCACCTGCATATACTATTTCATGAAGGCTGTTAAGTCACCACTGTTCTACCTTCTTCTACCTTCACCACTTCTTCTACCTTTTACTCTCTACCTTCCTTTCCTCACTCCTTATCACCCCTAAGCTAGGTTTCAAAGGCAGACTTCTCCTCAGTTTTCTACCTGGGCAATGGGAAACAGTCTTCAAGTCCTGCAACATGTTCATACATCTGCCATGCCCTCCCCAACTCCTGCAGGTAATTACTCAATCCCTCTATTCTATTTTTATTTGAGCATTTGAGGCATGTTTCTGTGAAAAGCTTATCTCGTTGTTATTATATTTGGAGGCCCACGTCTTTAATAAAATTGTGGGTTTTCCAAAGCATGAACTGTCATTTTTTTTTTATATATATACTTTTACCTCCAGTGCTTGGACCAGTACCTGACACAACTTAGTGCCTCAATAAGTATTAATGAACATATCAAACAAAAGTGAAGTTCAGAAAGCAAAAGAAAAAAACAAGTCAATAGTTATTTGTTCTACTGCCATATTAAGTCAAACATTATGGAAAATAAGTAGACTAACTTATATGGCCACCTTTTTTCTCTTGGTGCAACTTTCAGGGTCTAATTTAATATGGTGTGGTATCATTTGGTGGGACTGTAGAATAGAATTGTGCATGTTAGCCTTTAAAGTAATGTTCAGAGATTAATGTGGCTATTTTTTATCTCTCTAAACGTTTCCCTAAATTTCTCACATTATCATTGCTTTTCTTACTTGGCCAGCCTCTTCTTAGTCTTCTCTGATATGATCATATTAAGAAAACATAATTTTTCTTTTCTTCGATGAATACAAGCAGATTTCTCCAGTTGAAAGGGCTTGAAACAAATCCTCCTAATACACTGATGGATTAGCAAGATAGGGTAGGTGAATGTAAAATTAAAAATTTAATTATCATTATGTGTATGTTTTGCTTTTTTTCTTATTTTACTTTCTCATGTAAAATTTTAAACACTCCAAACATAGAGAGGTTGGTATAAAAAAAACTCCTACCGCCAATTAGCTTCAACAATTATTAGTGTTTTTAGTGTTCTATCCTAATTGTTTTAAAGTAAAGCTTAAATAACAATGACAAACAAAACAAACAAGAACTAAAAGGTATTCTTAGGAGTTTTATAAGGAGTAGAGTTTAGGTTGTCAAGAAAGGAAGGACCTGCTTTGCACCTGTTGCAGCAGGAGTCAAGAAAACAAAACCACCTTGCAAAAGGCTCAGAGAGAACTCATCTGTCCATCCACCTGGTGTGAGGGGGTATGCACGTACTTGTGGGGTGCATTGATTTTGAAGTGAAATTCAAGACTTGCCCTTAAATAGGGAATGATTTCCCTCTCTCTCTTGTGCTTTTCCCTCCAGTTAGTAATTGTCACATCGCATCTCTAGCAAATTGGTGGGATAAGAATTACAGGAAGAAGCAATGCAGGAACCCTAACGCCCTCCCCAACCTTCTAAAAGTGGAATATCCCCTCTGCCTTGGATTCAGTAACTAATGAAAGTTCTTTTTATTCCAGTGTAAAAAAATAAGGTTGAATGCCTTTTATACTGCAAGGTAAGCTGACTCATTGTCATTATTCAGTCATTCTCTCACTCCTGCACTTATTAAACATTTATTTATCTCCCTGTATGTTCTGCTCAGAGTGGACTTGTAAGTTAATGATACAATAACAGAAATTGAAACTAAATGTCATGAGAACATCAATAAAAACTAACAGATTATTTGTATATTTTGCTTGATTTCTCTGTCTAAGGAGTCAGTTAGGATGCTACTATGATAGTCTAAAAATAAGAATTAAACTATAAAAATAACTGTGAAAGTGGGAAGGACATTGCACTTGATAAAGTTTGGCCTGCTGAGCTTACATGAGGCCTGCCCATTGATCCTAGCTCAACATAGAGACCTAGATGGCCAGTGTCACACTTCACCTTGTATAATAGGATTACACTAGGCAGTTGAACAGAGGGAATCCATCAAGAGTCTGAGCTATGCCAGTTTACTTTTTTCCATCTAGAACTTGAACTAAGAGGTAGCATAACAGAAATAAACTTGTAGAGTTCAAGTAAGTTGCACGAAAAGTAAATATTATAGGAAAGATTCAAAGAGTTCATCTGCATGGTCCTGCAAGGCTGTCTTGAACCCAGAATTACTCTCCTAATTAGAGCCCCACTGCTTTTTTTGCTAGTCAATGGTTCCTATCTTGATTGACTTCTGACTACTTACAACCTTTAACCTACCTTTCATTTCAACTAGCTTTTTTTTTTTGAGCTTTTGTTCCCCCAAAGATACATTTTATTTATTTATTTATTTATTTATTTATTTATTTTATTTTATTTTATTTTATTTTCAGCATAACTGTATTCCTTGTTTTTGCACCACACCCAGTGCTCCATGCAAGCCGTGCCCTCTCTAATACCCACCACCTGGTTCCCCCAACCTCCCACCCCCCCGCCACTTCAGACCCCTCAGATTGTTTTTTTGAGCTTTTTAAGGGAAGTTGTACCTTACATTCAAAAAGCCTACCCTTAAATAGACAATATTTGCTCTGCTGATGATTTTTCTCTGCTTCTGTACTTAGTACACACTCATTTTCAAGTTGTTTCTCACTGTCATCTATGAACTCTTTAACAACCAGAGGGGCTAACATTTACTGTTTCATTCTTGCATCCCGTTTATAGTTTGGGATATTATTGTGCATACTAAATCTTTGTTAAAATAATAAATAACTAATGCATATGAGAGACACTGGGGAGATAGAATCTAGGGGGAATGATATTCAGATGAAGAGAAGCCAAAAATGATTCTGCAATGTGATTAATTTGCATTATAATCTGACTGATTGGTTTCATTTAAATACGTGTTAGGAAATTTCCTGCTTTTTAAAAAGTATAATAACCTGCCACATATTAAAAATATAAGTTATTAAGAACCCTAAGAGGGTTTGTGAATTAATGAATTCAAATTATCTGGTGCTTAGTTCAACAAGAGTGGCAAAACAGCAATTTCACTCCACAAATAAAAGATAAGATTAGAGGATGGATGGATTCCTTTGGGATAGGAGATTAAACTGGCAGAACAAAGGTATAGCTTTTATTTCTCTCTTAGGGAAACAAAACTTCTGATAGCACCCTAAATTGAGAAAAAGTGACCACCCACTCTAAAACTATCTTATTAGCCCATTAAAGGGCTGATGTTGATGACTGTCTAATGTAATTATTTCATGCAATTTATAATTGGTTATTTTTCAAAGTCAATGTACCTTATATATGCATGAAAGGACTACAATAAAGAATAGCAAAGGAATAATTTGTGACATATACTTTCCCTTTCAAGGAATAGGCTCTCACACAGTTGTTCTGTAACATTGATTCTTCCAACAACCTACTGATAAAGTCAGGACTGGCTGCATTCCTTAAAGATGATCATTTTACTTCCCCTAGACGATGAAACAAACAGATGTGACCTGTGGAAGAATCAATACAGATTTCCTTTTCCCTCTGTAAGTTCATTCCAGACACATTAGAATCTAGAGGGAAATGATACAGTATACACATACATTTTTTTTTACTATCATATTACTGTAGTGAGTTAAAAAGAATTCCTACTTTACATAAATCATTACATTGAATATATTTACATATTTGATGGAATTACTTTCTGCTAAAATCACTCTTGATACAATACTACTATCACAAAATTCAAATAAACTAAAAAATTAGAAATATAAAAACTTAGAATCTTTATTGCACTCACAGTTGTTATCTCTCCCTTTCTCCTGCCCCAATATTACCACTTTTTTTTTTTTTCTTTTTGACACATTTAAATGAAGACACCCTTTGAGAACCTATTCACTTGAAGTCTTGGTTACACTATTGATTTTTAAAGTGACTTATATCATTCAGGTTAGTTGGACATACTGGGAAAGTTTCCAGACCTTGGCAAAAACCCAAATTGAACTTTCCTCCAAAAAGTCAGGAAGAATTTCATTAACCTTTTAGTAAGAGGAGGTGTATTTCTCATTTGTTCAAGTCTAAGGCCATGTATTCCCAGGGGAACAAAACAGCCAGACCATAGCACAGTGATCTTTATTTACATCAGGGTTTATATCTGGAAAAGCAAAATGCTGGGATTGTCTTTATAGTCAATAAATGGTTAGTTCCATCCTTTATACTTTTATATACATGTGCAAGCATTTATATTCATAATAGTCTGTTATAGTCATTAGTGGTCATAATAATGCACTGAGTCAATGCAGTATTTTGAGGTTCTTTCTGAATTGGGAAAAACAGATTAAGTGAAAGGGGGAAAATGAACATTATGACTCTTAAAATAATTTTAAATATTTTTGATAAGAAAATGAATATAAATAATGGTCCGTTCTGACTATTTCCTACTGTATGAGTGATAAATGATTTGACAAGACAGAAAATACCAAGGCACTTAAGTTAGAATTAAAGGATCAGATGAATTTAGGCAAAATTTTTATCATCAGTGTTATGCAAAGGGTTGTTCCATAAAGTGAATTTTCTATATATTAATGATCTCATGACATATTTACTCAAATTAGAAGCCAAATTAAACTAATTATAGAACTACTTCAGTTATGTCAAAATTAAGGGTTGTTTGACAATAACTAATATTTCTCAATATTTTCCTAGATGAGGCAAATATTTACCAAATTAAATATTTAGGTTTAGTCAGATCTTTATTCTGGAGGAGGGCAAAAAGTGGAATAGTTACTCTGACAATTTTGTGAGAGGTGTTCCTCTCACAATTTTGAGTTTGTGGGTTTGATGTGAAAATAAAAGAATGAGGAAAATATTCAGGAGAGTGAAAAAGGAGAAAAGATGGGGAAGAGAGCAATAGAACCAACAAAAATAACCAAAATATTATTCATCTGTCTCATTTCATATCAAGCAATTCAATTAATTATTGGATAATCTCCACTATTTGTTTCTGTTTAGGAAAAAAATTGTAAATTCAAATGTACATTGTATGTTTAAATTTGCTCATCTATGAACATCACAGTAAAGTATCCAGTTTTTAAAATTCCTTTGTAGACCTTAGAATGGCACATTTTTTAAAAAGTTGAATAAAGATACAATGGATTCTTTTTGATTTGTCTGACTTTCATGTCAATTACTCTACTTAACTTCCTTGTTAGAACTTGCACATCAGCAGGTAGTATGGAGTTCTGCAGCACATCTTTCAATAGATCTACTTAGAAAGTGCCCTTTGAACTTAAACTTCTTGCTATCACATCAGTAAAGTGATTCCCATTACAAATGGCTGCATTAACTATTCCCAGGCCATGTAAGAATCCATTTTTTATTGACGTCTCATATATCCATACAGTCTCTTCAGAAAATAAACAAGAAGATTTCATTGCTTCTGCAAATAATATTAACCAAATAATGAAAAGGTTTGCTAGTAGCTATCTAATTTTTGTGCTTCTATGGTGACATTGTGAACTTCTGGCGTTCTTTACGTAGCTGTCCTGCTGCTCATTCTAAATTTGTCAGATTATTTGGCACCTGGTCTGACCTTAATGTCTTGAATGAACTGCTGAGCTATGAAGTGTTCTGATTTTTCAATGCTTTGCCAAATTCCTCCCCCCATCCCTGACACCTTTAAAATAACAAGGTCAATCACACAAAAGAAAGATGGCAGAATTTCAGGTCCAGTGATGCTGATTATCAGCATAACACATATGGTTCAGCATGACATCAACTTGACCTTGAAGACTATGGCAAGTCCAGCTGGAATTGGCTAAGATTACTCAAAAAAGCAACTGTAAAGGCAAGTGCCCAATTTTCTAAAGATACTTTACCAAACAACTAAGAAAGTACATTTTAAAGTCTGTTTTCAGAGCTACCATCATTTGTTTTTAATTACTTTTCAGGAAAACATTAGTGTTAACTTGCATTGGTCATGTCCAAATAAACAAATTCAGAATTAATGAAGCAAACACATTCTTCAAATAAATTTGTCCTAATAAATTGCATGACTAATTTGAAGAAGTTGTGAAGATGGTAAAAACAACACAGTAGTGGTAGATAATGGCACTCAGAAATGTAAAAAATCCTTTTTTATTATTTGAATCAAGGAAAATTACAGAGAAAAAAATGCCCCAAAAGAGGAATAATTTACACACACCTGCATCTCCTCTCATTGCCTAAGCATTACCTATGTTTTATTTTTTAAAGATTTTACTTATTTTGAGAGAGAGAGAGAGAGCATGAGCAGAGTGGGGGGGAAACGCAGACTCCCTACTGAGCAGGGAACCTGATGTGGTACTCAATCCCAGGACCCCAAGATCACAACCTAAGCCAAAGGCAGATGCCCAACTGAGCTACTGAGACACCCCTGCCTATGTTTTATCTTTCCTAATCTTATGGAATTAATCCCATCTCTTCTTATAGTACAGCCTTTTGTAATTTGGTTTTAGGTAAACTAACATTAAAATACCCCCAAGTTTAACTGAAAATACCCTAGTTTTACCTTAGACTTTTCTAACTCAGCATGCAAGGCAAATTATATTACAGTTCCGATTCCCATTTCAATAGGGCTATATAGAGACATGTTATGATGTCTAATGAATGCAGAAATACTATCAGGACATAATATATACACAGAATGTAAGGAATAAAATTTGTAATATATATAGCCTAGGGGAAACGATCCACCTAGTAAGTAAAGCTTCATTTGAGATCCCTTAAAGGCAGCTAGTAGAGTATAAGTTGTATTTTATTCATTCAAACAAAAATTTTATTGAAGACTATCCATATGCATAATGCCATACATACTCAGTAAATATCATATCATAGCACTTGAATGTAGGAGAAATGTCAGTAATCCGATAAATGTTTGGCAGATGGAAAGAGTGATGCCCAGAGAGGTTAAGTAACAAGTAACGCTAAAGTATCAATGGCTAGTTTAATATAATAGGACTAGACTACTGATGTTATATTCTTTCCACAAAACCATGGTTTGTCTTCATTTGTGTGTAGATAATGTATGCTTTTTAGAAGTATGTAGAAGATTCTTACCTTTGGAATGAAACAGTATTAAAAATACTTTTGGTGAATATCTTTGGGTATGTATGTAAGTTTGATTTTATATATATATATTTATATTTATATATTTTTATATATATATATGCCCGATAATACTATCATACATCTGATTTAAATATAATTACTATTTTCAAAGCCAAAGTTTACTTCAATATTATTTATTCTCCCTATCTCATTTTCAAAGATATAACTCACCAAAGAGGCTTAAAGAAAAAAAAAAAAGTGTTTTGCTCCTAGTAGCAATTTTTTTTCTTAGCTCTTTTTATAGTAATTCAAAGTAAAATGTTGTTTGTTGGTCCTTCCCTTCTCCCTTTTTAAGTCACAGAATTCATTCCGCTGATGAGATCTTCAACAGGGCACCAACAAAATGCCAACATGATTCAGCAGTAATTATGTAATTATTCAAACCTGGAATGGTACATTGAATGATGTAATTAATGTTATACTCAATGGTAGGATATTTCAATTGCCAGAGATAATGGATTTTTAAAAAAAGTATGTAGGATCATATATCCATCCTAATTAGGGCTAAGGGAAAGTCAAAAGAAAGTCAGATGAAAAACATACTAAGGATATTATAAAAATATTATCTACTCTGTAATCTTCACCAATCTTTCCAAATACTCTTTGATTACATCTTTTAACCTTTTCCTTGTCACTAAATTTATGTTTTCTCCCCAGGCATAGTACTGATGTAGTCAGAGCTCAGTAAATGTTTGCTAAGTAAATGAATGAATAAACCTAATAAATGTAGTATTTCTTTTCATACAATATTAGATATCTTGAACTTTGTAATTACTTTTCACGTGCCTCATTGCCCCTAATAGTATCTGAGCATAAAAAGTACCTGGGATTCTTACTAAAAAAACACACACAAAAAAACCAAAAACCAGATTTCTAGAACACACTCTTGAAGAGTCTTGGGAAATTTTAAAAGTATCTCAGGAAAGTTATACGATCAGGAAGATTGGGATAATCTAGACAATTTCCTATTTATGTTGCATGTTTCCAGAACATTAGGAGAACATTTTAAGCTTTATATTATTTATATTTTCAATAGAGAAATTAATCATTTATTCCAACTTTATAGGGAGATTCACATCATAAATATTTATCTAGTTCCTATTTTAGAGTCATAGGCATACAGAGGCTTAATGCATCATATTGGCCTTTATGAAACTCACAACACATGAAGGAAATGACATGCAAAAATAAATTATGAGAGCCTAGAAACAGTTTTACATAATTACAGTCAACTGACATTTGGCAAAGGAGCGAAGGCAATATAATAAAGCAAAGATAATCTTTTCAAGAACTGACCATTCACATGCAAAGATAATCAACCTAGGTCCAAATTTTACACTCAACATAAAAATTAACTCAAAATGGATCACAGACATAAATGCAAAATGCAAAATTATACAACTCCAAGAAGATAACATAGGAAAGAAATCTAGATGGCCTTGGATATAACAATGATATTTTAGACATAATACCAAAGTTATGAAAGAAATAATTGATAAGTTAGGCTTCATTAAAATTTTTTAAATGATATGACAATTCTGAAAGACAATATGATCCAAGGCACCTGGATGGCTCAATGGGTTAAGCCTCTGCCTTGGGCTCAGGTCATGGACTCAGGGTCCTGGGATAGAGCCCCACATCGGGCTCTCTGCTCAGCGGAGAACCCGCTTCCTCCTCTCTCTTTGCCCGCCTCTGCCTACTTGTGATCTCTGTGTGTCAAATAAATAAAACTAAAAAAAAAAAAAAATCCTCTAACCATCTGGTCCATCAGCCACTCCCCTTAGGATTAATCCACATGAACTGAAAGCTTATGCTCACACAAACACCTGCATATGGATGTTCATACAGTTTTATTCATAACTCCCAGAATTTGGAAGCAACCAAAATATCTTTGAGTAAGTAAATGAATAAACTGAAATAGACAATAGATTCTTATTCAGCACTAAAAAGAAATAAACTATCAAGTCATGAAAAGACATAAAAAGGATGTAAGTAAAAAAGTCAATCTGGAGAGGCAAAATGGCAGAGGAGTGGCAGACTGAAATGACATCAGAGCCCCGGCATTCAGCTAGATAGGTATCAAACCGTGCCAAACACCTATAAACTCAACAGGAGATAGAAGAGAAGAAGAGCAGCAATTCTAGGAACAGAAAATCAACCATTTTCTGAAAGGTAGGATATGAAGAGAAGTAAATCCAAAGCAATGGGAGATAGACTGCGGGGGCAGGGGCTGACTCCTGGCAAGTGGTGGAGCAATGGAGCACAAAATCAGAACTTTTAGAAGTCTGCTTCACTGAGGGATATCGTTCTAGAGGCTAAGCAGGGGCGGATCCCTCATGGGGACAGTGTGATGTCAGGTCCCATGGGGTCACAGAAAGATTGGGGGTGTTTGAGTGTGGCAGAGCTGCCAGGTATTGGAGTGGGAAAGCCAGCTACAGAGACAGGGCTGAAGAGTGAGCTTTCAGATCAGTGTTAAACTTCTCTTCAAACAGGGACCCCACAAGTGGCAGATCCAGAGGGACTCACATTCCTCTTTCAGGAGGAGCAGTGCAGCAAGAATCTTTGGTTTGGAGACTCCAAATGGGGTCATGCCCCATAGATAGAAATGCTCCGTTTCCATCACAGGCCAGGTGAGCTAGGAGTGTGGCTGGAGACCAGGGGACAGAAGTGATTGGCTACTTATCTCTGACAGCACACTGGGGAGTGGTGTCCCGAGCTCTCAGCTCATCTGGGTCAGATATTGGGAGGCCGCCATTTTCATTCCCATCCTCCAAAGTGTACAGAAGGCATTCAGGGAACAAAAGCTCCGAGAGCAAACCTGAGTGGATTACTTAGCCCAGTCCCTGGCAAGAGTGGTGCAATTCCACCTCCAGCAAAGCATTTAAGAATCACTGCAACAGGCCGCTCCCCCAGAAGATCAACAAGAACATCCAGCCAAGACCAAAATCATTGATCAAGGAGAACTGTGGAACACCACAGTTAGGGGAAAGCAATGTATAGAATTCATGGCTTTTCCCCCAAGATCCTTTAGTCTTGAAAAGTTAATTTTCAAAAAATTTATTCTTTTTCCTTATTCCATTTTTTTAACTTTTCTTCTTTCCTCTTTTAATTTTTTAACTAGTTTATCTTAACAATACCTTTATTAAAAAAATCTTTTAAAACCTTCATTGTTATAGTCATATTTTAACCCTTCATTGTATTTAACCTTATTTTTGGAGTACATATAGGTTTTTTCTTTTCTAAAAAATTTTGGGATACAATTTCTTCTATTAGATAAAAATATACACTAATCTAGCACATGACTTTGTTCTAGTCTTAAGCCTGAGCACATTCCTGCCTCTTTCTGTTTTTCTTTCTTTTTCCATCCAACTTATCAATTCCTTTTTTAGAATTCCATCCCTTCCTCATGTTTACCCTTATTTTTGTGTATATATATATATATATATATAAGTTTCTCTTTCTTTAAAATTTTGGAACATAGTTTCTTCTGAGAGACTAAAATTCATCCAAAATCGGGTGGGTGGCTCTATTTATTTACCAGTCTAATATATATATATATATTATATATATATATATATAATACACACACACACACACACACATACATGCATATATATGTATATACATTTCTTATTCCCCCCTTTACTTCTTTTCCCAGTTTTGGATCTCTTCTGATTTGGTTAGTGAACATTTTTCTGGGGTCTTTGCCACCCTGTTAGTATTTCATTCTCTCGTTCATATATTCTTATCTGGATAAAATGACAAGGCAGAAAAACTCACCACATTAAAAAGAACACATAGATAGTACCAATGACTGGGGACCTAATCAATACGGTCATTGGTAATATGTCAGAACTAGAGTTCAGAACGACAATTTTCAAGGTGTTAGCTGAGCTCAAAAAAGGCATGGAAGATGTTAGAGAAATCTTCCTGGAGAAACAAAATATATTACTGGAGAAATAAAAGAACAAAAATCTAACCAAGTTGAAATAAAAAAAATCTATCAATGAGGTGCAATAAAAAATGGAGTCTCTTACTGCTAGGATAAATGAGGCAGAAGAGAGAATTAGTGACATAGAAGACCCAATGACAGAGAATAAAGAAGCTGAGCAAAAGAGAAACAAACAACTACTGGACGATGAGGGGATAATTCAAGAGATAAGTGCTACCATAAGATGAAACAATATTAGAATAACTGGGATTCCAGAAGAAGAAGAAAGAGAGCGGGGGAAGAAGGTATACTGGAGCTAAATATAGTAGAGAACTTCCCTAATATGGCAAATGAAACAAGCATCAAAATCCAGGAGGCACAGAGAACTCCCCTCAAAACCAATAAAAATATATCCACACCTTGTCCTCTAATAGTAAAGCGTAAAAGTTTCAGGGACAAAGAGAAAATTCTGAAAGCAGTTCAGGACAAGAAGTCTGTAACATATAATGATAAAAATATTAGATTGGCAGCAGACTTATCCACAGAGACCTGGCAGGCCAGAAAGGACTGGCATGATATCTTCAGAGCACTAAATGAGAAAAATATGCAGCCAAGAACATTATATCCAGCTAGGCTATCATTGAAAATAGAAGGAGAGATTAAAAATTCCAGGATAAACAAAAATTAAAAGAATCTGCAAACACCAAACCAACCCTACATTGAAAGGAGTCCTCTAAGCAGAGAGAGCCTAAAAGTAGTAGATCAGAAAGGAACAGAGACAATATACAGTAACAGTCACCTTACAGGCAACACATTGGCACTAAATTCATATATTTCAATAGTTACCCTGAATGTAATTGGGCTAAATGCCCCAATTAAAAGACACAGGGTATCGAAATGGATTAAAAAACAAAAAAAACAAACAAAAGAATCCAACAATATGCTGTCTACAAGAAAGTGATTTAAGACCCAAAGACACCTCCATATTTAAAGTGAGGGGGTGGAAAACCCTGCTATCAGGCTAATGGACAACAAAAGAAAGCTGATGTGGCAATCCTTATATCAGATAAATTAGATTTTAAGCCAAAAACTAATAAGAGATGAGGAGGGACACTATATCATACTTAAAGGCTCTGTCCAACAAGAAGATCTAACAATTTTAAATATCTATGCCCCTAACACAGGAGCAGCCAACTATATAAACCAATTAATAACAAAATCAAAGAAACACATAAACAATAATATAATAATAGTAGGGGACCTCAACACCCCCCTCACTGAAATGGACAGATCATCTAAGCAAAAGATCAACAAGGAAATAAAGACTTTAAATGACACACTATACCAAATGCATCACAGATATGTTCAGAACATTCCAGAAGACATGGTATAGGTATATATATATATTTATATATATATATATACACACACACACACACACACACACACACACACACAATGGAATACAATGCAGCCATCAAAAGAAATGAAATCTTGCCATTTGCGACAACGTGGATGGAATGAAGAGGGTATTTTGCTGAGTGAAATAAGTCAATCAGAGAAAGACAATTATCATATGATCTCCCTGATATGAGGAATTTGAAAGGCAGAGTGGGCAGTTTGGTGGGTAGGGAAGGAAAAAAATGAAACAAAATGGCATCAGGAGGAAGACAAATCAAAAGTGACTCTAAATCTCACAAAACAAACTGAGGGGAGATGGGGTGTGGAAAGGGTGGTTGGGTTATGGACTTTGGGAATGGTATGTGATATGGTGAGTGCTCTGAAGTGTATAAGCCTGACGATTCACAGGCCTGTACCCCCGTGGGCAATTAATACATTTTATGTTAATAAAAATAATTTATGGGGCTCCTGGGTGGCTCAGTTGGTTAAGCAACTGCCTTCCACTCAGGTCATGATCCTGGAGTCTGGGATCGAGTCCCACATGAGGCTTTCTGATCGCCAGAGAGTCTGTTTATCCCACTGTCCTCTCTCTCTCTCTCTTAAATAAATAAAATCTTTAAAAAATAATAAATAAATAAATAAATAAAAATAAAAATAATTTACAAGACTTATTCTGAAAAGGCTGTATATTGTATTATTTCAACTAAAAACTGTGGAGATAATAAAAAGATCAGTAGCTGCCAAAAGTAAGGGGGGGTGGGGGAATGAAAAGCAAGAGCACACTGGATTTTTAGGGCAGTTAAAGTATTCTATATGATAATACAATGATGGGCACATGTCATTTTACTTTGTTCATAACCCACACAATAATCTCAAAAGAAAGAAGGAGAGAGAGAAAGAGAGGAAGAAAGAAGGGAGGAAGATGGTATATGATACTGAGAATAAACCCTAAAGTAAAATATAGATTTTGGGTGATGATGATGTGTCACAGTAGGTTCGTCAATTTTAACAAATGTGCTACACTGTTGGAGAATGTTGATAATGGTGGACACTATGCAATCTGGGATTAGGGAGTACATATGAAATCTCTGTACCTTCCTCTTAATTTTGCTATATACCTAAATCTTCTCTAAAAATTAAGTGTATTTAAAAACTAAATTATAACACAATATGGCAACAATTTTACATTTTTGCAGGTTTAGAGTTAGCCTACATTAGGTTGCTAGGGAAAAAAAAAATAACAAAGATCTGATGAGGGGATAAGATTCTAGGACTCTAAATCTTACAGAGTTATTTAAAAATCTTCATCTAGACTCCTCTAGATGTCTGAGCCAAAGCATCACAAGCAAATGTCATTTTTCTAACATTTCTTTTTGTGATTTTGGTAAGAACGGATGATGAAAACTAAATTATAAATACGACTTAATTTTCTACTTGATTTGATGGATCAATGGAGATAAACATTATATTGAATTCAGAAAGGAGGCAGGTCTCCAAAAAGTCATTAGCTTAGTATATCTTTGTGGGCTTAGTATTCTTCTTATTGCTAACTACAGAAGTCAACTTCATTTCCTTAACATTCAGTATGAAATGATTAGAATTTAAGAAAACAAATCTCTTGGTAGGAGCGCTGATGCCTTTAAAAGAACTCTCCTACTGAGTGACCCATCTGAATTTAAGAAGCTGGCTTTTAAGGACAATAAACATGTGAACAGAATAAGACAAGTATCTCTCAGTCCTCAAGCAAGATTGCATGCCGTGGGGGCAGTGAGGCAGAAGCTATAAAAATAGTCTACTATGAACAAATATTTTATGAGAATGTCAGACTATCTCATTTAATTTGCCAACCAATCATTAAGATAAGCATTACTGTCATTTACAGATGAGAAACATGATGTGCAAAGGTCACATACTCCATCAGAGACTTAGATCTGCAGGTGACATCTAAACTTTTTCAAACTTACTATGACTAATGACTTTGAAAATTCTTTGGAAAACCAAGATTCCCAGTTTCCTAATATATTACACGGACAATGATATTTTACCCTCCATTTATTCTAGGCATTTCCAGTGAGGGAGGAGGTAGTATGAGAGAGGTGGTAAGAAGCCACCAAAACTAAATGCTGTGAGCTACCTGAAATTCTCCTACCATATCCACATCTCCCACTTTAGAATTAATTTCTCATAGTTTTCTCTGATCCCCAAAACTAGGTTAGGTTGCCTGCCCTCCCTTGTAATACTTTAAGTTAGCTGTTTGTTAGCTGCACTTTCTAAGCAGTAAACTCTCAAGGCAAGGGATCATGTCTGCTCCACGAAGGCACAAATCCACCACCATGACTTTATTCCCAGTGCCTGGAATGCTTTCTAAATATATAGTTAAAATAATAAGAAAAATCTGAAATCATGTAAGTAGTGTTGCTTCTAGTCTAAGTATCTGTTCTGAGCAAGATACTTGTCCTGCCTCCTCCTTTCCACCTTCTGCTTGATATTTTTATCATTTAACTCGAAGCGTAACTTGGGTTTGTTTAACCAACCGTTTCGGTAATTGGACTTCAAACCGAGAGAATGGAATCTAAGGTTAATATATCAAACCAAGGCTATGGCCAAATCCTCTGTCTTCCTATAGGCAATCCATATCCTTCATGTGACCCTTGCAGAGACTGGATTCTCAACCAGCTATGTGATTAAATCCTCTGTTCCCACCAAGAGGGAAGTCACTAACAAGCTAAGGAAAAAACGGCACGAGAGAAGAGCAATCCTACCCCATGTCAAGGCATTCATAAGAAGGATCAATACAATCTTCAAAAGCACCCACAAAAAAACAAAAATAATATTCTAACCTCATCCAAGCTCTCTTGCACCCTATGGCTAACAAAAGGCAATATTCTAACACCCACAGCAGTAGCTTAACGTTCCCTGCTGCTTTGGAAAGTGTTATATTGGACAAATGGGCCACATTGTGGCTATCGGATTAAGAAGCATCTGCGGAATCTCAAACCATCCCATGCAGGAAACTACAGGTGTTGAGCACAGAACAGAGAGCGCCAACTGTATTGATTTCCACAGTGCTCGAGGCAAAGGTGAAAAGAATGAGACTGTTAGAAAAAATACTAAGTCCCTAGCATAAAGGAACAGAATGTCTCTTAAGCAAACCTGCAGAAATAAAATCAAACTTCCAAACAAAAATCCTCATAGTGGATTCTGTAACAGACTTTAACTGTCGTATTCAGAACTTCCTTGCATCTTGAACTACGGGTTCCCACTTGAGTTCCAACTTAGTATTTTATGGAGTTTTGATTGTGTTTTCATTTTAAAATTTTTATTTATTTATTTGAGAGAGAAAGCAGGGATGGGGGAGGGGCCAAGGGTGAGGGAGAGAGACCAGCAGACTCCTCTCTGAATGGAAAGCCCTGCCCAGAGCTTGATTCCAGGACCCTGAGATCATGACTTGAGCCAAAGTCAGATGTTTAACTGACTGACCCACCCAGGCCCCTACTCATTTTAATTTAGGAAAGATTTCTCCCAGCCCTTACCCCAGACTAATCAAATAGAAGATAATCTGAAAGCTACAGCAAAACATGCTGTCAAGACAAAAGTAGAAAAAAAAATCACTAATTAGTAACTACAATGACAAAACATGCACAAGGGCTGTTGAAATCACTGTCTCCAGTCATGTTTTGAATTACCAATCATCATTTTCCTTACTATGCAGTTTACTATCAAACATGCATATTACATTACCTTTTTGAAGTGCTCTCCAATCTCTTTTAACTTGCTCTAATTATGTCATACTTTCCTGCATCTCTATGATTTATTTTTTAAGATTCATATTACAGTACTCTACTTTTCTTAGATGGTCACTAATATGTTGTGATCACCCCCTATCTTATTACTTTTTTTTTTAATGTCTAACACAAAATTTTAAGTACATTGTAGTAAACTGTGGAAATATTTGAGAAAATTTGTTTGTTAAAGAAAAAAAAATCATTACCTAGTATTTATAAAATGAATAAAGACTCAACACTTAAAGCAATGATTAGCAAGTGAATATTTCCAATTCTTCACCACTCAATTCAGACATCTGGCTTGTGTCATTATTTTCTTTAGTTTCTGTTACTCTTTACCATCAATGTATTTCTTGTGGATGGTTCTCCCACTGTGACTACCCCATTTTAATCTGTCAGTATAACCCTACCTAACTAAGCCTAGTCCATTATTATTATTTCTATGTCTTAAATACTTCCTGGAGAGATTCAGACTGATGATAATTGTCAGTGCCATACTATTCAATCTTTACACAAAATACAGATTTAATTTGAAGTTATTCCCCAAGTCTGGTTTAAAACAAACATTTTTAAATTACAATTAAGCTACTTGAGAATAGCAGGGAGGGAGGGCTTTAATATTATTTATTTTGATATAAGACCAAAGAGAATTGGGGATTTAATGCAGGATGCAGACTAAATGAAGCTAGAGAGATAATGGTCAACCATGAAATAAAAATTGATCAATGTTGCTCAAAGTTGGTCTAGTTCTGTGTCAGTTGGTCTCAATGGAAGTATTTAAGGAGAGTGTACCATGAGAATGCATTGTGTTAAGTGCTGCAGGAGTTCAACAAAAGCATAAAGCCTTTCTCTTGGATAGCATCGTCCTTTTCCATAGCATCATAAAAGAAAACAACAGCCTAAAACTATTAGCTTCTAAATATGTTCTGGATTTAATAAGGATCAAATCTGTTTATGTTTTTGACATTTTCTCCACTACTAAATTGACGTCCTTCTCCAAATTAAGAATTTTCCACCTGAACAGTATTTTGGATATTCTGCTGTACCCTTTCATTTATTTTATTTCATTTCCTTGCTTTTGTCACCCCTGAAAATAAGGTGGTAATTAGCCTCTTGTAATTTCTTGTAAACACAGGAAACTATGTAATACATAATAACTCAAAGGAGAAAGCTTGGCAAAACTGTGGGGATGCTAGTACTCTGAGTTGGCCTGTTCTCGCTCTAACAATTGTAATTGTGTATTCCATTCACAGCCATATCATCAAAATGACAGAGGTGAATATTCTAGTTATAAGAAAAGAACTATAAACATGTATATGGATATGGAATTAATAGACCCACAGAGGTCAACACACCCTTGAGACAGAGATATTACTTCCAAATCATTATTACAGCAGACTTGCTTGGGGATAGATGGTTAGGTATCTAGAATCCAGCATATAAAGTTAGCCTCAAATATTAAATATGAAGTATTTTCTGGGTCTTTCTTTTCCCGGGAAGTGATTTCCTTTGAATTCACCAATATAATTCCGGAAATAATTAATGCAATAGTCTTGCTATACTTTTTTTATTGTAGTAGAATATACTAACATAAAATTTATCATTTTAACCACTTTTAAATGTACGATTCAGTAGCATTAAGTACATTTGCAATGCTGTGTATCACTATCCATTTTCAGAACCTTTTTATCATCCAAAACAGAAACATTGTCCTCATTAAACATATTTTTATCAATATTCTCATGCACAGTCAACTACATTGAAAGACTGCCGACGTTCTGAAGGTAAACTATAAAAAATAAGCAATCTAAACAAAATTAACCACATGTGCTAAAATTCTTGGGTTAACATACCAGAAAGTAACATAGAATTCATGTTATACACTGTTCCATTTAAACATGTGTGTCCAAAGAAAGGAAAAGTATACCAATCATTTATTACCCTTGATCACAATTCCAAAGAGATTAACGACAGAACTTTGGTTGAAATAATTAAACGTGAGTAACTGTTTCCCTTATACTTTTTCCCCCCACACGTTCTCAAGATAAAGTATTCAGAAAACAAACAAGCCCACTGGGGGAATGAGCTCTGAGAGTAACTGAAGTACACTAGCAGTGCCCATTCTGATCTAATGTGCTCATATAAATTCTATCAAAAAAAGGTACATCTAAAAACATATTGTTCTCTTTCCAACAAAACAATGCTATAATTGTAGCGTTGTATTCCTGAGCAGGACTCTGCATGGAATAAATCACAGATATGACCAACAAGATGTCATAAAAGCAAAGCTATAAAAACTATAAACCTTTGTAATCATTTGAAATAGTAAAATTACACTCCTTTATAGAATTTAACAGCTAGAAGGGATTTTAGAATATTGCCAAGTTCAGGTCCCCTTTTTTATGGATGGAAAAAACTAGGTCTAGAAAAAATGAGTGACATTCCTTTAATTTACCAAAGGAGCTCATAGGAATATGCACTACAAACTGAAGATTTCTTCATTTTAACCAATTGTTCCTCTTACATATCTCAATGCTTCTCTTATAATATTTTAGTAATTATGGTTGTACATCAATTATATACCATAAACATTGAATGGGATATATATGCAATATATAAAAATGTAGCTTTAATATATAAAAGTTGTATACAACTAATAGTCTCACTAAATTTGTATTACATTAATAAATTATTTAATCTTTCTTGATATTTTTTAAGATTTTATTTATTTATTTGACAAAGAGAGAGAGATCATAAGCAGGCAGAGAGATAGGAGGAAGCAGGCTCCCCGCTGAGCTGAGAGCCCGACACGGGCTCCATCCTAGGACCCTGAGATCATGACCTGAGCCAAAGGCAGAGGTTTAATCCACTGAGCCACCCAGGTGCCCCTAATATTTCTTGAATTTTGACAGACTCTTGGTGGTGTAACTGGAATGGCCCATTTCAACTCGGGGTAACCCAGGAAAGTTGGACTAGATCATTGATTCTTCCTGTCAATAAGATTTAGAATGTAGAGGCATTCTAAAACATTTATCATTCATTAATTTATTTACTGTTATCATAAAATCACCATTTTTTATCATGTCCAGTTAGCCACTACATAGTACATTAGTTTTTGATGTAATGTTCAATGGTTCATTAGTTATGTATAACACGCAGTGCTCATCACAGCAGGTGTTCTCCTTAATACCCATCACCCTGTTACCCCCTTCCCCCAACCTCCTCCCTTCTGAAAACCTCAGTTTGTTTCCTGGGGTCCATAGTCTCTCATGGTTCATTTCCCTCTCTGATTTCCTCTCCCTTCAGATCTCCCTCACTTCCTCTATGGTTCCCTGTGCTATTGCTTATGTTCCACATATGAGTGAAACTGTATGATAATTGTCTTTCTCTGCTTGACTTACTTCACTTAGCGTAATCCCCCAGTTCTCATCCATTTTGATGTAAATGGCAAGTATTCATCCTTCCTGATGGCTGAGTAATACTCCATTGTATATGGACCACATCTTTATTCATTCATCTGTTGAGGGGGAATCTCAGCTCCTTTCACAGTTTGGTTATTGTGGACATTGCTGCTATGAACATTGGGGTGCATGTGCCCCTTCTTTTTATGGCATCTGTATCATTGGGGTAAATGCCTAGTAGTGCCATTGCTGGATCATAGAGTAGCTCTATTCTTAGCATCTTGAGGAACCTCCATACTGTTTTCCAGAGTGGCTATACCAGCTTGCATTCCCACCATCAGTGTAAGAGGGTTTCCCTTTCTCCACATCCTCGCCAACATTTGTTGTTTCCTGTTTTGTTAATTTTTGCCATTCTAAGGTGTCTAAGGTGGTAGGTATCTCATTGTGGGTTTTATTTGTATTTCCCTGATGGCTGGTGATGTGGAGCATTTTTTCATGTGTGTCTTAGCCATTTGTATGTCTTCTTTTGAGAAATATCTGTTCATTTCTTCTTCCCATTTTTTGGCTGGGTTGTTTTTTGAGTGTTGAGTTTGAGAAGTTCTTTACAGATCTTGGATATCAGCCCTTTATCTGTAATGTCATTTGCAAATATCTTCTTCCATTCTTTTAGTTTTCCATATCTCTTCCATGCCTCTTAGTTTTGTTGACTGTTTTCTTTGCTGTACTGAAGCTTTTTATATTGATGAAGTCCCAAAAGTTCATTTTTGCTTTTCTTTATTTCCCTTGCCTTTGGAGTCTTGAAAGGAGTTGCTGTAGTTGATGCCAAAGAGGTTACCGCCTCTTGGCGGTATTCCTGTCTCACTTTGAAGTCTTTTATCCATTTTTAGTTTATCTTTGTGTATGGTGTAAGGAAATGGTCCAGATTCATTCTTCTACATGTAGCTCTCCAATTCCCCCAGTACCACTTATTGAAGAGACTGTCTTTTATCCATTGGATATATTTTCCTGATTTGTCAAAGATTAGTTGACCATAGAGTTGAGGGTCCATTATTGAGTCTCTATTCTTTTCTATTCTTTCTTAAAAATTTTATTTATTTATTTGACAAAGAGAGAGAAAGGAAGAGCACAAGCGGGGGGAACAGCAGGCAGAGGGAGAGGGAGAAGCAGACTTCCTGCTGAGCAGGGAGCCTGATGTGGGATTCAATCCGAGGACTGTGGGACCACAACCCAAGCCAAAGGCAGATGCTTAACCAACTGAGCCACCTGGGTGCTCTGGAGTCTCTATTCTGCTCCTCTCATCTATGTGTCTGTTTTTGTGCCAATACCATGCTGTCTTGGTGATCACAGCTTTGTAATATGGCTTGAAGTCAGGCAACATAATGTCTTCAGCTTTGTTTTGCTTTTTCATCATTTCCTTGGTGATTCAGGGTCTTTCTGGTTCCACACAAATTTTAAGATTGTTTGTTCTGGCTTTTTGAAAAATGCCAATGGTATTTTAATAGGAATGGCATTGGAAGTGTAAATTGGGCAGGAAAAGTATTTTAACAATGTTTATTCTTCCAATCCATAAGCATGGAATATTTTTCCATCTTTTGATATCTTCCTCAATTTCTTTAATAAGTGTTCTGTACTTTCTAGAGTATAGATCTTTACCTCTTTAGTTAGGTTTATTCCTATATGTATTTTATGGATTTTGTTGCTATTTTGAGTTTAATCGATTCCTTAATTTCTTTTTCTACAGTTTCATTGTTAGCATATAGATAAGCAACTAATTTCTGTGCATTGATTTTGTATCCTGCCACATTGCTGAATTACTGTATGAGTTCTAGTAATTTTGGGGTGGAGTCTTTTGGATTTTCCACATAAAGTATCATGTCGTCTGTAAAGAGGGAGAGTAGGACTTCTTCTTTGCCAATTTAGATTCCTTTTATTTCTTATTGTTGTCTAGTTGCTGAGGCTAGGACTCACTAGCGTTATGTTGAACAACAGAGGTAAGAGTGGACATCCCTGTCATGTTCTTGATCTTAAGGGGAAGGTTCTCAGCTTTCCCCATTGATAATGATATTTGCTGTGGGCTTTTCATAGATAGTTTTTATGATATCAAGGAATGTTCCCTCTATCTCTGTTCTCTGAATAGTTTTAATAAGGAATGGATGTTGTATTTTGTCAAATGCTTTTTCTGCATCAGTTGAGAGGATCATATGGTTCTTATCATTTCTTTTATTGATGTGCTCTATCATGTTGATTGATTTGTGAATGTTGGACCACCCTTGGATCCCAGGTTGTGTCAACCAGGAAATTAAAGAAGAACTTAAACAATTCATGAAAACCTATAAGAACAAAAACACATTCGTCTAAAACCTATGGGATACTGCAAAAATGGTCCTAAGAGGGAAATACATAGCTATCCAAGCCTATCTCAAGAAATTAGAAAAATCTTAAATGCACAAGTTAACCCTACACCTAAAGAAGCTGGAGAAAGAACAGCAAATAAAACCTAAACTATGCTGGAGAAGAGAAATAATAAAGATTAGAGCAGAGATCAATGAAAGAGGAACCAGAAAAACAACAGAATAGATCAATGAAACTATAACCTGGTTCTTTGAAAGAATCAATAACAAACTAATCCAAAAGAAAAAAGAAAGGACCCAAATTAATAAAATCATGAATGAAAGGGGACAGATCACGACTACCACCAAGGAAATAGAAACAATTATTAGAAATTATTATCAGTAACTATATGCCAACAAATTAAGTAATCTGGAAAAAATGGATGCCTTCCTGGAAACTTACAAACTACCAAGACTGAAACAGGAAGAAATAGACAATCTAAATAGACCAATAACCAGTAATGAAATTGAAGTTATAATCAAAAAGGTCCCCAAAAGCAGAAGTCCAGGGACAGATGGCTTCCCAGGGGAACTCCACCAAACATTTAAAAAGAAACAATACCTATTTTACTGAAGCTCTTCCAAAAAATAAAACAGAAGGAACACTTCCAGACTCCTCCTATGAGGCCAGCACTACACTGATCCCAAAACCAGGCAAAGACCCCATCAAAAAGAATTATAGGTCAATATCCCTGATGAACATTGATGCCAAAATACCCAACAAGATCCTAGTTAATAGGTCCAATAGTACATTAAAAGGATTATTCACCATGACCAAAATTACCAATTTAAAGACTGAGCCACCCAGGTACCCCATCAAAATGACCATTTTAGTGTCCTGATATTTGTGAATATCTCTAAGGATTTTAATCAAGAGGAATAAGCTTGAACTTCATAGCAGAACATATATTTAGCTCTCTCTAGCCAAAACCACATACACATACTATCAAGGATAGCTCTGAGAGAAACATTTACTTGCATCCATCTCCCAATCTCCTTCCCTTCCCAGAAAAAGAAATTAAAAATTGCTGCTTTAAGATTGTATGTACGAGACGGGTAAAAAAGAGTTTCTCTGATGACCTGCATAATACTGATTAAAAGTGGGTTAAAGGGGCACCTGGGTAGCTCAGTGGGTTAAGCCTCTGCCTTTAGCTCAGGCCGTGATCCCAGGGTTCTGGGATCAAGCCCCACATGGGGCTCTCTGCTCAGCGGGGAGCCTGTTTCCCTCTCTCTCTCTGCCTGCCTCTTTGCCTACTTGTGATCTCTGTCTGTCAAATAAATACATAAAATCTTTAAAAAAAAATGGCTTGAGGTCTTCTAAAACACAATTTAAAGAAAGTCATAGTCTTCCAAATCATAAACCATGTCTCCCAACTAGAGATGCAACACACTGGGTGTTACCTTAGAATCTGCCAAATAAGTGAATAAAGGTTTTCAGAAGTGAAGTATATGTTAGCTGGAAGTAAGAGAAATGGTGAACTACAAAAAAAAAAAAAAAAAAAAGCTGCTACTATATTTGCTTGAATTTTGGAATATAACACTTTTTCCTGAGGAAACCAGGGCTCTATCCATGTAACAAAGCTGACATCTATATGCAAAACCTGCATAACTTCATTTGCTTATAAATATGTATGGAGTTTATTAAATAAAGGATGAATTAAAATTAAAAAAAAAAAAAACTATGCAAGAAGAGTGATTTGAGAAATAGAATGTGTCCAAATGTTTTAGTTGGCTTTTGCATGCTACTTACAGAATAACATCTAGGACATGACTTTCCTCCGAGAAGCCTTTAAAGTATTTTTGGTTAACCCACCTCTCCATGAGTATTATCATGGAAATAGCTAAACCAACGAGTGAAGATAAACACATTATTTGATGAGTGAATGTGCAAAATAATGAATTATATATGAAGAAACTGAACACACCAAAATGAAATCATATTTCTGGGTATATGGGTCCCTTTCATCCTCTAGATTTACACGCTCAGGACTGATAACTCACCTGATAACACAGAGATGCATTGAGCCAGCAGCATTTTACTGCTGACCCTTGTCTTAATTTTTCCACTGGAGTCTCTATTGTCAATTGACAATCAATATTAAGTGCCTATTTGTGTCTGCGTTGAGTACTGAGCATGATAAAAAAAGATGTAAAAGAAGGACTCTGAACTAATGAAGTTTAATATCTACTTGTATAAGGAAGAAATACAAAAATAAGTAATAAATATATACTACTATAATAGAAGTCACCACTAAATTAGTGGTAAGTACAAATTAATATCAAATATATGTAAACTCTTTTATTACATTAGAACAAACACTCTGGTAGAAATCAACATGACACAGGTATTAGGAAATTCATAAAATAAGTTGAATGTTCAAAAACAATTTTAAAAAAATAAGAATTTATTTTTCCTTTTTAAAAAAGATTTTATTTATTTATCTGACAGAGAGAGAGAGAGAAATCATAAGCAGGCAGAGAGGCAGGTGGTGTGGGGGGAAGCAGGCTCCCCGCTGAGCAGAGAGCCCAATGCCAGGCTTCATCCCAGGATCCTGAGATCATGACCTGAGCTGAAGGCAGAGGCTTAACCCACGGAGCCACCCAGGCACCACCACCTCCCCCCCCCAAAAAATGCATTTTAAAATGATAAGATATAAATTTTCATTCACAAAGTTGGCAAAATCTGAGATTAATTGATCATTAATTTCAAATGTCAAAACCTATATATTTTGTGTAAATTGGTAGTATTTTTGTAACCAGCAGTGTCTATCAAAATTAGAATTCTAAAATATTTGACACAAGAATTCCAATTGTAGGGATTTAGTTTTGAAATTACAAGAATATGTGTCTCATATAATACCAACATATTCTCACAAGAATGTCCGTTGCTTTACCCTATAAATGGTAAAAATGTGAACCCAACTAAAGATCCCACAGTTGGAAAGTGGATAAAAAATGCATAATTTCCATTATGGAATACTTCAAGTTGTTAAAATGAGTGAGGCAGAAGTTTATGTATTATCATATAATCACCTATCAAGCATAAGGATAAATGAATAAAGTACATTACAGAACAATATATATGTTTATGTAAACTAGCATATCTCTGTCTATCTCATATTGCATGCATATGTATATATGCAAATACACAGAAAGATGCCTGGAAACACATATTTTAAACTGGAAAATGGTTAGTTCTGAGAAAAGGAATGAGAGGTGGAGAAGGAAAGAAGGGAGACTGGAATGTTTGTATAAGTTTGTACTGCTTAGAATTTTGCCTTGTGAATGCATGCATGTAAACTTGTC
This sequence comes from Neogale vison, assembly GCF_020171115.1. Taxonomy (NCBI): domain Eukaryota; kingdom Metazoa; phylum Chordata; class Mammalia; order Carnivora; family Mustelidae; genus Neogale; species Neogale vison. Next base: position 89,527,312 of record NC_058093.1, on the reverse strand, counting down.
TTTAAGGAAGAAAGATATGTACAATGACAGAGCATGCAGGGGATTGATAAAACTGCATCATCAATGTACTCGGGTAATGATGAGAGACAGATTGATGGATCATTCAGTCGAAGGAAAAATATGAAACTGATCAAAATAATTAGAAATAATATGCATAAGACACAAGTTTTTAAGAATGAAGCTAAGGCAACCAAAGGGTATCAAGAAATGCACACATTCCTTGTATATAATTACAGAAACCCATATATTTGGTCTAGAGTGAAGGTAAAAGAATATGACTATTAAGATAAGCTATTTGGAGCATCCGTATTATTATAGAGGAAGACACCACAGTGGATGTAAAAAGGATGAAGTCACTGGGCCAGCACAGCACCCATTCTGACTCTTGTCCAAAAAATATGTGCATGGATCTGATGCTGTCTTTTCTACATTTTGAAAGTACATAAACATGGGACTAGAGTTTCAGGCAACACACAAGAGACAAAGGCCACACAAAGGCAGAAGGTAGCATGCAAACCGAGACAGGGGAATGGTTCCTGGGCTCAAGAGTAAGCCTTGGCATGCAATTTGAAAGCTTATGTGATATTGGAAATACGAAATATAAAATATATTTAAAGAAAACGTTAGGTAAGAATGAGACAATAGTAGCACTGCAAGGTGGACAGCATCAGTGGAAGTAGGACAACACCAAAGGAGCAAGAATCCAGGCTGGATCAAGATGAACATCCAATAATGGCCATATTTTGAAAGCAGGGCTTCCCCAGGGTTCTAACTCACCAGGAATCCCAATACTGGAATCCTACTGAACAATTTCTTAAATTCCCTGCATCTATATTTGCTTGTTAAATATAACTGAAATGTACATATCGCTTACTTTTTTTCAGTTAATTGTATGGATTGTTATTCTCAAATGATTCTTTTGTTATCTTTCTTAGATCTCCAACTAAAGAATCCCTTCAAGATTATTAAAAAAAAAAAAATCCTCTTCTTACTCATCTATTATACTAAAGATCCAAGCAAATAAATAATAAAATACTTAACAGGTGACATTTTTATACAATATGCTTTTACAAAGTTCCCTTTGGTTGTAACCTCCTCTTTATTACATATTTACACTGTTACAAACTTATATTCTAAGACATGTCTTGTAAGCTCATAGGACCAGCATAGGCAATGAGGAAAGGAAAACACAACCATGCTTTCCAACCCTGAAAACTCACTGATGTTTTCACATTGGAAATAATGATTCAGGAAAAAAAGCTTTGAACCCAACTGAATTGTAAACCAATACCTTTAATCACCTGCAATAATCTACTTGGGCTTCAAAAGCATCAATCACAACAAAAATAGAATACTATAGAGAAGTCCACACCCACAACCCCATATTCCTTCCGAAGTAAGAACCAGCTTCTAATAAGACCCATGTGTTTTCCTGATGAGTTGCTGACAATTACAATAATTACAGATATATTCACCCAAGACCTGCAAATATCTAAATCTGATACTAAGGTAATTATCTTGGTTTTGAGTATACTAAACACACTTTGTTTTTATTTAACAAAAGAGTTAATGTCCTTATGAGTAAAAGATGGAGATATATATATATATATATGTATATATATATATACATATACATACATACATACAGACTTTCGGATACCCAAATCTAATCTTCTTTTCATTCTATCAGACTTGTCCTTCCCGCTCATCCTTCAGCTTCAGTCCCACGGCACCTTCTACACCCCCCAATCCCAAATTACCTCAACCCACTGCTAATAGAATCAGAATGAATCTCTATATTCCGTTGCCGTCCTCAAAATATGTCTCACTCATCTCATTCTTTACACAGAGTGTGCTGTATCCAAATGAGAGTGTTGTTGTTGTTTAATGGTAAGAGCAGAGTTTGTCTTTGTATCTTTAGGGTCTGATGCATAGATAATATATGTCCAATAAATGTTTGTTGGATTTTTTTGTTAAAAAGAGAGCTGAAGTTAGTTTACTAAAGACTCACTGAGGCAAACAATAGCTATAAACACTTTGCATGGAGGTATACTTTCTATTATTCATTAACTTCCAATTATCTTTTTCTCTTACTATTGAGAAAATTAGAGTCCTCTGCAATAATTTAAATTTCACTTATTTGAAGTACCAGAAATAATAATTGTATCATTAAGTGTATTTACTGAGATCTAATGCATCTCATTTTTTTAAAAATCTGCATTCAGATACTATGGACTAGAGTTTATGACATGACCTTTCAGATGTCCCCAATATTGATATACACAGTTTGATAATAAAGAATTATTTTAAAAAGGAGTGAATATACCATCATTAACTTAAAAATTATATACTGCACTGAATATTCATTTTAATTTCACTATAGGGTATGTCGTTTGTATTTTAGATTAGTGAGCTATAGAATCTATTTTAAAACATAATAAAGCTCACTTTGAATTAAGGATGCTTCCCAAATACTTTTAAAACTCACTTTCGACTCTTAAATGCAGTGCTATAATTCTAATAACCAATAGACATTAACTATCTCCCAAGGAAGCTACCCCATTAAATGACATTATGAAAGCTTATATTCCACAGACATTTTTCATGTACATACTACAGCCTCTAATATTACTAAACAATGAAAGATAATATGCCGGGGTGAGAAATGGCATAGTAGAAACAGGCAGTTGGGGGTGTCTGTGGGGGTCAGTGGGTTAAGCTTCTGCCTTCAGCTTGGGTCATGATCTCAGGGTCCTGGGATCGAGACCTGCATTGGGCTCTATGCTCAGTGGGGAGCTTGCTTCCCTCTCTATCTCTGCCTGCTGCTCTGCCTACTTGTGACCTTTCTTTCTCTGTCAAATAAATAAATAAAATATTTTAAAAAAAGAAAGAAACAAACAATTGTCTTGAGTTCTGAAGGCTTCTGCAGGGGACCAAAGGTAAGAATTAATAACTATTCAATGATCTTATATTTTAATTGTCCATAGTACTATTGAAAAGTTATTTAAGGTTGAAAGAATAAGTTATTTTACTTTCATATGAAGCTAGAATCCTGAAATGTGTGTGCAATTCAACACATAAGATCATTTTAGCAAGTGTAATCTGTTGATGTAGCACCAAAAAAAAAAAAAAAAAAGTCTGAATTTGAAATGACGACAGACTTTCCACTCTGCCGTTTACTTTTTATATGACCCTAGATAGTTCATTTAACTCTCTGAGTCTGTTTCTTCATCTACAAAATAAGGGAAGCAGCATATTCTTGCCAATCTGAAAGTGTTGTTATGGGGATTACATATGTTTAAATAAGTGTTTTCTGGACTGCAGGGGACATCTACAAATTTCCGGGCATATAAACACAGGTATACATGCTTATAGATAAAATAAGGCACAAAGGAAAGTGTGTGTGTGTGTGTGTGTGTGTGTGTGTGTGTGTCTGTAGGAGATACTTTTCTGATTAACTACATGACAATTTTCCACATAAGAAAATGACTTCAATCCTAATAAAAGTGTCATGGACAGAATATACAGACTTTCTTAAATCACTTGGAGATGGATATTTTCTTAGGGAGCACAATCCTGGGCAAGCTATTTATTTTAGAAGGAAGGAATCATATAGGATATGGAAAAGAAGAGGGATTGCATGAGAAAAGCTTGCCAGAACATCCTAGCTCTCACACCTCATTGGGAGGGTTAAGCAAAGTCCTTTGGAACACAAAATAAGGTTTAGTGGCACTAACCACAAAATGAAATAGCAGACAATAAAACTGTTCTTAGAGAGATTAAAACGACAAGGTCCATTTTGTAGCAAGTCTTTTCTACCTAAACTGAGTCAACTCTAGTTCAAGCCACATAAAACCTAAATAAATCATGCAGTAAAAGCACTGATCGCCAATACAATTAAAGGCTGAGGCGAGAACAATGTTAACCTCACAGTTAAAAGACAAACATAATGGTCAAGTTATTGGAAAAGACATGAAAAATGTGCTGAAAGAATACTGGTAAGGGGGGGCTCGATATGAAATGTACGGGAAATTAAAAAGTAGACATCTAAGAATTATTAATTTGCTGAGCAAAAGCTGCTGTCTATTATTCTAATGTCTGCCACATTATTTGGCCACACTGGAACTCGGCAATGGCATGGCTGGAAAGCTGGCTCTCTTTAAATTACTTTGATTTACAGGCAATGCAATAACTAAGGTAACAGAAGTAACTTCCTCAGTCTACACACTGGAGAAAATGGTATTCATCCAGGATCCATCCTCTAGGTTAGCTAAGGGAAAGGAGTTGGGTGGTAAAGCATACTCCATTCACATCTATAAACTGGGGAACACAAATATTTGAGAAAATGAGATGGTAGTTTGCATCATTTTTTTTAAGTTAGAATGAGATGAACATGGAAATTCTATTATATACCATTTTCAGAAATTTAGGTTTGTGAGCAAAACTGCCTCAATATCACAACTTATTCATTTTTTCATCTAGTTCTCCCACTATCTATGCACACATATGTGCAAGCTACAGGAAATTGTAAGTTGATAAACTGGGAAAGAGAAGTGCCCGGTATTTTGCCCCACAAAAGTACTGAGGTAGAAAATTGAGCTAAAAAGTATCATAGAGAAATGCCTTAGATATTGAATTCATACTTATTTCACAGGTGTTATTGGCAGGTATTTTTGATGCGGTGGAATGAGGACCAGACAGGGAACCCTGCCATGCCCTGACTTCTACACATGCTACTTATGAGACATGAGGAAAACAACCAGCATTTTTGATTCTTAGGTTCACTGTGCACAAAACAGGAACAACAACAGCTACCTCATAGGACTACTAAAAGGGTTAGAATCAGTTTAAAGGGTTAAATATGTTCCCAGGAAAATTCATGGCACATTGTACATGATAGGGGATTAGTAAACACTTGTTTAGAGGAGATACACACACATACACATACGTATGTATGCATATTTACACACATACACATGCATATAGTCCAGAACTATAACCTAGTTCTTTCAACTCCAAAGTTATTGTTCTTTCTCCTACAAAACCATTCTCTTACTTTCTATCAGCATTTATTTTTACTGCGATAACTAAATTAAAATTGTTGGGAAAAATGTTACATGTAGTATTTTTATAACTGTGTGGCATTTAGTAGTCTGAATAAATTCGATGTTCCCAAGGGCCGTTTTGCCGTTCCTAGAAAAGACCTGTCTTCCTTGATCACAGTCAGTATGAATCTGGACAGTTGTCTGATAAATGGTGATAAGATGCAAAAGGAAGAAGTATAATGGCCTTTCCCTCCCCTGGGTGGGAGTACCCAAAAAAACAACACTAACAACAACAAAAAAACCCAAAACTACAGACATTGATTTCTTCCTGATCCATCCATTTACATCACCACAGAACTCAGCATCTTCACTCAACATAACCATTTAGAAAGAGTACTAAATTTCACAGAAAATGCAGTCCTATGGCTGGATTTAGTGGTGGTGGGGGGCATGAATGTAGGAAAACATATGGCCTTTAAGAGAAAGTCAAAGAAATAAAGTATGCTCAGTCTGGAAAAGAAAATGTTCAAGCTGATGATATAATGACTACCTTCCAAAGAGACATAAGTGGTCTTTTTAAAGTTAACACAACACCTTGGGCAATATGGGGTAGGAAAGTTCAAGATGAGCAGCAAGAAAATAAAAACTGCCCCAAGTTGCAGTAAGGTTCTGAGGAAAGGAATCTTTTCTTCTGGAAAGATGTAAGATTGGGATAATTCCCCCTCTCTGATTTTTATGGGAGTTTACTCTATGGATAGAAAACAGAGGACAGTGAACTGTGTTGCCTTCAAAGTCCTTATAACTCTTCAACTAGACCCCAAGCCTCCCCTTGTGAGACGAAACCTATTCCAGTAGCACTGGAAGCCCCAGATCTCAGCCTGCTTGTTACTGACACTGTCTGCAGATGAAGAAAGAGGAGTCACTGGCAGACGTGAGATCATTAGGATTCTCCAGAGAAGACAGACTATTTTCATAGTCTTAACTTTATTTTATCGTCACTACTCTGTACTTCTTCATAGTGAGAGTATGTCTTATTGGTTTAACAATCAGATTTGAAACAACAAATCTTCCAAGAACCAAACATTTAATCCTGGCAAACTCCACATCAACCTGACTTTTTCCAAGTCTTATTAGCAAAATTCTTTGATCAACTAAATCTACTGCATATGGTATTTATAGATTAATCCTTAGAGACTGAGGCTTAAAGGTACCTGCCGTGTAGATTCTAGGACACTCCAAAAAGTGAATAGTATCCTGCACAACCTCTGGGATAAATGCCAAAAAGAGAATACACACACACACGCACATACACACACACGTACATAAATTAATGACTAGAAGACAGTTTTATATTTGATAAGATTTAGTCCATTTTGGTTAAAAAAAAATAAGAAATTCCAGTCCAAGAAAGTTGCTTGTGACTGTAAGTTTTCATCAATTTTTATAAGAGATGTAATGCCTGCTGAGGTTTTAAACACAAAAACTTTCTGCCAGCATTCTACATAGTACATGGAATACACTTTGATTTCAGTTTTGTTTGGGCTGTTATTTTATACAATTCTCTAAACACTGTCAACTTAAATTCCTCAAATTTCTCATTGTTCCGGCTTGCATATAATTAGAATAGAAAACTGGAGAAAGTTTTCAAGGAGTTGCATCTTAGCTTCTCTCTCTCTCTCTCTCTCCACACACACACACACACATATTTTTTGCCAAACTGCAGAAGAGAATTCCATGTTTGCGTTAAAAATCTGTGTGTATGTATTTGGAAATCAAATGTGTAAAACTAGATATAACTCATTACAAGTAAATTCAAGTTATAAAACAATAATTGCAATTATAAAATGTGTTTAAAATATAACCTACATATCCCCTTCGACAGACACTGTTTTATCATTTAAAAGGAGAACCAGGCAATCTGGAAATGCTTATGGAGGATGTCATATACATAATGTGGTAAGTGATATGAGGAAAATGATTTGTGTAAAACAATGAATTAATCAATTAATTTAATAAATGCTTAGTGAGCATTAGTAGGACAAGTTACAACTCACAAGAAGCTTGTAATTCAATTGTAAAGAGAACTCAGAGAAATGGGGAAAATAAACAAAAAATAGGTAGATAAAAAGTTCATGTAATCCAGAGAGTAGGAAATGTACTTCTCTGGCAACCTTAAAATTCAAGGGGAGGCTTCACAAATTAGGAAAATCTGAATGAGACTAAAATGATAGGTGATTTGTTTATTTGGTGAAGGAAAATCCTCCCTTTCCACACAACCCCTTTGCCCCCCCACCGCCATAGAAGATCAAAAGTCATCAGGCCCTATTTAGCAAATAAATATTCAGTAGGACTAGAGTCAGACCAGGCAGATAACAAAGAAGTACCTTCATCAGAAGAGTAGCAGTGGATATCAAGGAAAAAGACAAGGAAGATTCTAATATAGCTGTTTCTCCTTCTCCTTCCCTTCTCATGCCCCTGTCCTTTCCCTCCTCTTTCTCTTTAATATTGATTAATTCAGAGGCTATGGTAGTCAGATAATAGTGAAGACAAGCTCTGGGTTGGAGAAGGACCCGGGTAGAACAAGGCGTGAGTATGAGAAGAGTATTGATTTTGTGCCGTTGTTAAATTAAGGCTTCAGCCGGGAGAATGCTATCTGCTTACCATTTTCCTTTTGCACATTCCTCTGAAGCTAGATTAGAACTAGAAGATTATATTCCAGTCTTTTTTTTTTTTTTAAGATTGTATTTATTTATTTGACACAGAGAGAGAGACAGTGAGAAAGGGAATACAACCAGGAGAACCAGGAAAGGGAGAAGCAGGCTTCCCGTCAAGCAGGGAGCCCTATGTGGGGCTCAATCCCAGGATGGGGGGATAGTGACCTGAGCCAAAGGTGGATGCTTAACCACTGAGCCACCCAGGTGCCCCAGCATTCCAGTCAGTCTTACGGGCAGAAGCACTGCATAGTTTAACAAATGTCTGAGGAAACTTCCAGGTCTCTCTTCCCTGCCCTGGCTACATTGGAAGCTGAGTGTCCCTTTAAATACACGGCTTTAAAACAGATGAAGCATGTCACACAGGAGAAAGTTGTTTTTTTTTTTGTTTGTTTGTTTTTGTTTTTGTTTTTGTTTTTTTTTAAGATTTATGTATTTTATTTATTTGACAGAGAGAGAGAGAGAGAATACAAGCAGGGGGAGTAGGAGAGGGAAAAGCAGACTCCTGATGCAAGGTTTGATCCCATTGAGCCAAAGGCAGAGGCTTAGTTAGAGACTGAGCCACGCAGGCGCCTCAGGAGAAAGCTTTTAAGTCCCTGAATGTTGGGGGTTTGTTTCTACAATCTTGTGTTGTCTTCCCTAAGAGCAGTATTGCTTCTCCAGTGAACCTGCTTACAAAGATTTTTTTTTTTTTTTTACAAAGCTTGATTATTATGGTTAAGAACAGACATGCATAGTTATTTATGTTAATAGACTATAACTACTATAACATTTACCTTGCATCTTCTGAGATCTTACTTTGTGTTACTATGTATTACTTTGTCTTACTACTATTACTATGACTTATTGTCACTTGTGAATAAAACTATGCATTCATGGTAACTACATTTTGCTGAAAAGTTCAGAGTCTTAGAACAGAGAATAATCTCCAGTTTTTTTTCTTTAAACAGCATGGTTAAGGATATTAATGGCAATCTTTAATGATCTCTAGTTTCAATAAGTTAAAACTTTTGCCCAAAGAAAAAGTTTGAAACTTTCCCATGAAATGGTGAAGATTTTAGTGTAAATCTGGAATGAATCTCATTCATAAGAATGAATCTTATTATTTAAAGTGTGCAAATAAGAGTTCAGGGAATAAACATAGATGGATTTAAGTTACAAAAAATTTTTAATTGTTTTTCCCTCTACATAAAACAAAAATTTTAAATAAATAGATAATAAGTGCCTAAACACAAAGATATGTGGAATTCTGGCTGACTATCCTGAGAGAGCTCTCATCTTGTCTTTCACTTGGAAGATTTTATAGTACAATTAATTATGCAATTCAGGGAAACAAAAATGGAAACAAAAACTGTGTAGCCAGCAAGTTCTAAATTAAACACAATCATCTTGACTTTTATGCTGAGAGGAAACATCCAACTTGGGATTGTATAACAAGACTGGACCTGCAATGAGAATGCCTGAGTTCTTGACAGACCTCTTCTACTAATTAAGCTCATGACATTTGTTGAATCCAACAATCTCATAGTAGACAGGTATTTCACTTGGTGTTGATTATAGGAACCACTGCTTCCTATCCCTCTCCCAGCAGCAGACTAGCTCCTAAGGTCAAATGCAGGTATCATCTCTTCATGAATTCTGACTCCCCTCCCCTTTCCAGGAAAAAATGATTGTTCTCCTTTGTGTTCCTAACATTCTCCTGTTCAGAGGTATATCACAGCACTAAATTTTGGCTTCTTGTCTCCTTATCTATCTGTTTCCCACTCCATCCTGTGAATTTCTTGAGGTCAAGGAAACTATCTAATTCTTACATGGGTAGTTCCTAATTTAATCTGTAGGGCATAAAATGTGGTCAATAAATTTTTATCTGGTGAAAGAATGAATGAATGTGCTCACTCCGATGTTATGGATGAACAGGTAGGTTTGGCAGACAGAGACTAATTTGGAAGTGGGAGCTGAGTGGAGGAGAAATACTAAGATATAGCTAAAATTGTCAAAGCCTTCAGGTACTCTCCATCCTGTCTCTTTGGATCTCTTCTGGTCATGCCTAGACTGAGTCAGGGACTGGATTCCTGTTGCTGTTTCCTGCTCTACCCAATTCTTTTAGCAGCATTTGATCATTCTTTCAATGATGATTTTTTGTTTCATTGTATTTTGTTTTAGTTTTTAGTTTTTTTGAGTCCTTCACAAAGAAAATCAAACCACCTAAGAATTAGGAACAAAGGAATTTAGCTGTAGGCAGATGGAGTCTCCAGATGTGATTAATTGAGAAGCTATGGTAGACTAAAATTCTAATTTATTCCTCCAGAAGGTATTGTGTTTAACAGGGACTCACTCTTAGGTCAATTCATGACACAAACTGCCGATCACTTACAGCCTTCCAAACTGAATTTAGGACTGTGTTTGTGGAGTTATCTTGAGAACAAGTGAGAGCCTAGTGAGAGAAGGACAGACTAACTATGAGGGAGGCTGCGAGTAATCTGAGGGGGGGATTGCCGAGGACGAAGCAGCAGAAGGCATCATATTGTGGGGGTTTTTTTTGCCCTATACCGCATGAGGGTGTCGGTTAGTTTTAAAAATAAGTTGATGAGGTAAAGGGTGAAAATACTGAACATATGCATAGATATATTTGCATCTGTTCCAATGAGTTAGCTTCAAAGTAGAAAAGAGAAATGATCTTATAAAAACAATTTCAGGTAAAGAAGGATTAATATGACAAGATACCTTAAGAATTTTTTTTAATGGAGTTTAGGTATCTCAGGAAAGAAAATAGGGTTTGGTGAAACCATTCTGTTTTTGTTAAGGAGAGAATTTACCATTTTGCATATTTTGGATTTGAATTTACTTCGAGCAATGGAGTTCTCAAATTCTGGTCCTATACCAGTGGCTTTAGCATCACTTAGGAACTCATGGATTCTCAGGTCCTAATTCAGTCCTGTGGAATTAGAAACTCTGGAGGTAGGGCCAGGCAATCTGTGTTTTATAGGCCATTCATTTATTTTTGATGCATGGTCAAGTTTGAGAACCATTTGCTTAGGCTAGGCTGAAAGTTGGTTTCAGGGAAGACTACACCTTTTTCTTATAAAAATTCCATATTGCCTAGAACAGCTGAACAGGTAATTTGAGTTAGAGAACAGTCTAAGATAAAGAATACCAAAATAAGTAGTAAGACACAATAATTAGGTAACCAATCTAAAATTAAGGGGGAAAAAAAACAGAATTGAGGAATGCAGTAAATGTATTACATAATAAAGGATGTTGATGCAAAAGACATACTCTCAGGCTAGAATCTAGAGTAAGAAGCATTCATGTACATTCTTACCTAGATCCCTGTCCCATTCCTGTGGTCATAACCCTGATTACACCAATGTGAGATTCTAGGATCAATCTAAAATGCAGACATAGGGATGATTTAGCCTGATTCCTGGTGAGTTTGGCGTATCCAGAGTTGTCTAGTAGGAGTGGAACATAGTGAAGAATAGGACAGGTGGAGGTGATAAGTCAGGAGAGCCAGAAGAGCCAAATTATTCAAGCCATGCTAAACCTCTGGATTTTGCCCTAAGATAAAAGAAAGCTTTGAGAGACTTTTAAGTAATGTCTTGTAGATGACATTTGTTTTTTTCAAACATTAATATGACTAGCATGCATAAAAAGGATTCGGATGGGGAAGTAATAGTGGGAAAAACAAGGAAAACAAATTTCTATTGCAATGGTCTTTTCAATTCATCCAACTTAGAAATTATTAAGAGTGGAATGTTCAAAGAATATTTGATGTTAGAACATATCCAAAGAATGCAATAAAGTCATGAGAAACATACTGAGATTAATAAAAAACATCCACTGAGTCAGTTTGCAAAAAAGTATACTCCAAAACCACATTCATAAAATATGAACTTCTCTGTCTCTTAGATTTGTTCTGTTTTTCCACTAAACTCTAATTTCTCCAAATATCTTCCATAATGTTCTACTTTAATTTATAGTGTGAAAGAATATTTCTGAATATGAATATTGATTTTTCGCTCAAATCTAGTTATGCACGCAGATGTTTATTCCTGTCATCTTCAGTCTGAACATTCTGTAAGAGCTAGTGACTTTCAAGAGCTATTGATTATACATTTAAATAATATTAATTATTCAAATATTATCAATGCTAGACTGTACTATTCAGAAGAAAAACTGAATTGAACTTCCCAGACTTGTAAAATATTATATTCAACAAGTTCCTTTCCCAAAAATGAAAATATCTTTCATTTAATTTCTTATGTTTTATTCATAGTATTCAATTTGTCAATAATATGTTTACTGTAATCAGTGTTAAAGCTAATGCATAACTCCCCAGATTTTCATATACATAAATCTGTAAAAGTAAAATTTAAAAAATTATCTCTAAATATATAAGAAGGTTTTTACTTATAAAACACAGCACCTAGTTAAGTTTGGCTCCTAGATAAAGAATATACATTTGTTTAGTATAAGAATATCAAAAATATTGCATGAGAAATGCTTACATTAAAATTACTTATTGTTTAACTGAAATTCAAATTTAACTGGATGTCCCAAATCTTTATTTGCTAAATATGATAACCTTAATTGATTGAAGTATTTAACTGAGGTACTTATTTATATTACTGGTCTGTATAATTTTTCTGTGTCATTGAAAAGTGCCATTACGCACTGTGAGTGATAAATCACTAAACTCTTCTCCTGAAACCAATATTATACTATGTTAACTAACTAGAATTTAAATAAAAACTTGAAGCAACAAAATAGTAGTAGCATAATAATATATTTTTGATCAAATAAATTTTAAATATTTTGAGCATGCAAAGTATGTAACTATTGAAAAAAAGTTACTGGTTTTACAATCAAGCCCAGACCTGATTCTTTTTTACAAGTATGTAATACTTAAATACCAAAGTACCAGTATTAAAGTGTTTTCTGCTTCCATTTATATTTTAAGCCAGATTTCATTTCCATTATATACTCAGTAATATGTAGATCAGATCCTAACATACAATTTACCAGATATGAGAAAACATTTTACCAGATACAAGAAATTTTACCAGGTATGAGAAGGCATCTCTCCACCTCTTCAACGGAAGTCCTGTTTGGCATGGCAGTGATATCGTCAAGCTCTTGACTACTGTCTCCCTATGGAATTTTCGTTTATGCTTTCCCGTTGAGAACGTGATCTTTAATTTCTTAAATGAAATTGAGGAATTTGGTTTCAGAAAAAGTGCTCAACTTGGAAGCTATTTCTTGGAGAAATATTTGCATAAATAAACCCTGGTAATTTTATAAAGAAGATGCAAACAGAGAAAGTAGTTATTTATGGTAGGCTTTGTTTTGATAATATGATTTATTAGAATAGTGTTGTATGTGACTGGATAAATGGATTTCAAGACAGAATATGGATAAACACAGTGACACATTTGTTTCTATGATGTCTTATTAGTGTCATTGATAGACAAGCACTATTGAGGTTCAGTCATCTTGACTGAGGTAGGACATAGGGAGAATGACAATAGTTATCAAGCTGATAACTTTTTTTCTATTCACAGAATGTTAGAATAAAGAAAACTTGAAAAATCTTCAAGTCTATTCCTTTCCTTTTAAATTAAGATAGCCAGTTTAAATTCAAAGTTTTTTTTTCCTCCAACTCTCAATCCATCAGTTTGTCACTATTTCATAATGTTTTCATCTAACCTGTAATCAAATATATATCAAAAGAATGACTGTCTTTTGCTATATGCAAGGGTTCCTTGACAGATGGCTTCCTATAGTCCCTTCATATGCTAAAGGACACTGTACACAAAATGTCAGAGGTGTCTGTGGGGTAGAATAATCATTAGATTGTGAGAACCAGTGCTGCTTCTCTATTCTAATTTTCCATAATGTAGTTATATAATAAGAAAATAGAAAGCCTTAGTCAGAATTGTACAGTGTTAAACAGGATCCCTCAATATTCCTGTCTCGGGAATTTCATGAATAAGGCGTCTGATGAATCTGTAAGGTTATTGGAAGTTCACGCCAAAGCAGCACAATTAGTTATGGCTCTGAGACTTAAATTCTACCAACTGAGTCCTCAGCTTGGTGAAGACATTGCTGCTGATACTTCAGAGCTGTGCCACTTTTCTTAATGCTGTAATTTAGAGGATTTATTAGCAGGCATGTTGCAAGATCATCATGTGTGGAGTCATGAAGAAGCCCTCCAACAGGGACTAGAGATGGAACCAAATTGACAATTTATAATGGCCCAAGAAAAAGTCCAAGCCAGAGTGATTGCATCAGTATGTGTCATAGAAATGAAAGCGGCAACTTCGAATACGAATTCTGCTCCTAACACTGGCAGAGCACTCTTGGCATCAGTAGAACACTGTAAATGCATGTCCTATAATATCTACAGATTCAGTCAGACATATTAATTCTTAGTTAAATTCTAGAAGCTCTACTTACATATTCTAGTATACAGACTTTGCAAAGAAATGGACTACTGAGATTACACTGTGAATTTGAATGAAGTTCAAGATACACCCGGCAGTTTTCAAGATATTAAGGGATCTTGATTCTGTGACAGTAAATCTGACTCAGATGGTTAGGTTAAGTTACCTCAGGATGACTAATGCATTTGATCAGGACTCAGGTCAATCGATCAGTATATGAAGACTGAGAATCCAATGAGTATGAAGCATATAGAAACCAGGGGGAAGTTTACAGCACTAACGGCTTATATTACTTTGTAAAGCAACTTTTTGCAAGACTTTTTCACAAGAATCTTTGTTACAGTTGTTAAGATATCATGTATTCTTCAAGCTTATAGCAATTACAGAGTTGTTTTTGGATCCTGGACACTCATTATGACTGTTCACAGAGATACTCTAAGCATGATGGGAAGGAGGTCAGTCAAAAACCTCTCAGGGAGGAACTGATATACCATTGAGAATTAGAGTCATTCAACCACAGAAATTGGCCAACTCCTGTGATTATTGTAGGCAGGATAAGGGTATCAAGTTGGAAATAAGACTTTAAATTACAAGGAGGAAGAAGTAGTTAAGCCTAAATATTTTATTACATGAGGTTTTCTGAAACTGGTTATGTATGTGTTATAGAATATATGAATCAAACATTCTATACATTAGTTTTAGAAAAAGCTGAAAATTTGGGGAGGCTACAGAGTCACTATAATCTCAAAGGAGCAGTGTCTTGACAAATAGGACCCAAGTTAGGACTCCCTTGGTTGAAACTAACTGAAATCATGTTTTGGGTTGCCTTAAGTCTTAAGGGGAAATTATTGGAATGATGCTGGGAACAGGTGTGCTTCTGGGCCTCTGGAGCCTATTCAGGGCCTGGAGGGGTTCAGTGATCCTGAGAAACTCACCATCTGTCACAGGTGCTCCTCTGCTCATCTGCTTGCTTCCTTCATCTCACTTCATTTCTCCTCAGGCACAAAGTTGAGTATAACCTCCACTTGCATCTAGGGCTCTCTCAATTCACTAGGTCTGGGAACGATGTTGTCAGTCTAACCCTGAATCAAAGTATACCCAAGTTTAAAGTACTCTTGGGAGTCACTACGTGTCAGACTCTAAGACAAACATTTATCATTTAAATTCTCTTTATAATTCTTTTTTAAAGAATTCTTTGTAATTTATATCATTATAATTCTCTTAAAGACAGAGGTACTACCTCAATTCTGTTCCCCCTATAAGGAGGGCTGGAAGACTGTAAGCAAGCTGTTTTCCTACTTTCTTTCTTTAGGATTTATTTATTTGAGAAAGAGAAAGCACGAGGGGGTGGAGGAGCAGAGCAGAGGATC
The DNA here is from genome assembly GCF_020171115.1 of Neogale vison. Classification (NCBI taxonomy): domain Eukaryota; kingdom Metazoa; phylum Chordata; class Mammalia; order Carnivora; family Mustelidae; genus Neogale; species Neogale vison. Next base: position 89,511,743 of record NC_058093.1, on the reverse strand, counting down.
CCCAAGCGGACTCCCCCTGGAGCTTGGAGCCCGGCACGGGGCTCAATCCTATGACCCATGAAACCGTGACCTGGGCCGAAACCAAGGGTCACATACATGCTCAACTGACTGAGCCATCCAAGTGCCCCTCAAGTTCCTCTGTCAATATTCAAGATAAGATATATTATGTTATATAGATAAGGATAGAAATAGAATGGTTATATGTTAGGAATATGTTCAATGCTGATAAATTACAAAAGCACAATGCAATAACATTATCAGTATAAAGGCCAGACTAGAGATAAACTGTAAGAGTTTTATAGAAATTATAAGGCTGTGCTGTGGAAATTCTGTGTTCCTGCTTTACTAACAACCAATATTAATAACCTAAACTCCAAATCATGTATATCAATAATTTGGAAGGGAAGGGATTTGATTACCACCCTGAACGCGCCCGATCTCATCTGATTTATGGTATATTGAGTAAAACTGATGTAATTTAATCCTTTAACACATTATCTAGATTTGATCTAATTAGCCACTATTTTCTCAAATATCTTTATATTCAGGTTTTTCATACCAAAAAATAATAAAATAAAATAATGTAAAGCCAGATTTTTACAAGATCTAATATCTTTTACTTCCATTAATATACATGTTAGTGGAGTAATAAGGAAAGAAAGTTGCATTTATAGCTAAGACAAATCTTCAAATTTTATAGAGTCCTTCTTGATGCTATCAGACTAAGTGGAAAGCTTTCAATTTGCATAAAACTGCAATGACTATTCAAATAATACATTGTTGGGCAAAAATTTATACCTAATTAATCTACATGATATGGGACCCCTGACTATGGACTTTGAAATATAAGAAAATAAAGACAGATATGAGCTCATATTTCCTTCAATAGTTTTGATCATCTATTATTTATCAAGGACCATAATGAATTACTTATTTGCTTTCATTGTATTGGTCTACTGTCAATATAAAATATTCTGCTTGAATGCAGCAGAACAAATCTATGAACTCATAGATTTTTTTGAAGAAGGAAGGTTCTTTAGAAATCATGGAGACCAACTTCACCATCTTCTAGCTGGAGAAAACACAGGTCAGGATTCGCTCAATGCTACACAGCCATTTACCCTCAGGCTTTCATTATTACTTTCCCTAGTAGGCAACAGATTTCTAAATTATCATATGCATGCATAAATATATGGTTCTGAGGATGAAAATAGGTCTTAGTTATACTAATATAGAATTCCAAAAAAAAAGACTTATTTTTTGATGAAACATTTCCATGGAGCTCACAAAGGGCCAGGTGCTGTTCTGAGAATTTTACATATATTAACTCATTTAATTATTATGAAAAACTTATTAAGTAGGCTTAATTTTCACATCTATTTTTGTAAATGTAGAAACCAAGGCACAGAGTGGTTATGGGACTTGTTAAAGTTACATAGCTAATACTATGTATTATTACTATTATTGTTATGTTATTATGTATTATTACTATTATTCAATTCCTAGCTGAGCCAGGAATTGAAGCCAGGCGTTGTAGCTTCAGAAGCCATACTCTTCAACACAACATGATGCTGCCTCCCTTCATGTAAAACAGTAGTTTCTAACTGTAATGTGCGCATGTCATCCAAATAACAGTGACTGGACACAACTTCTTTTCCTATCATAGGTTCAAGCTGGAGGACATTGAAGGATTACTCAGTTTAATTTCCCTGAATGAATCCTTCATAGAATATGAGAGATAAATGCTTCTTCAATATCTGATCCACAGTCTACAAGTATTATAATCATCATTAAAATTATTCTTGGGCAGGGGCGCCTGGGTGGCTCAGTGGGTTAAGCCGCTGCCTTCGGCTCAGGTCATGATCTCAGGGTCCTGGGATCGAGTCCCGCATCGGGCTCTCTGCTTGGCAGGGAGCCTGCTTCCTCCTCTCTCTCTCTCTCTGCCTGCCTCTCTGCCTACTTGTGATCTCTCTCTGTCAAATAAATAAATAAAATCTTTAAAAAAATTATTCTTGGGCAGCGTTTAAACATGTGTATCTCAATATTGAAATCTGAATATCAAATTGTTATATTAGAAATAATCAATACATTTCAAAGTAAAGAACATTTTTTTTCTTTCTACATCTAGTCATGACTTAAATATTGTTTATTAAAGGACAGTTTTATCCTCTCAGTAATTATCAAATTACTTTGCATGTAAAGCAGTGGAATTACTTAATGTAAAAAGTTTAAATATCAATGTTTGCTTTCAAATAGTATCTCAAAATTTTTAATATTGCATTGACAACTTAAGTGATTAAAGTTTACATAAGTTGAGAACTTTACAAAATCCATAGGTGTGTATATAAGTACATAATATACATAATATTAATATAATATAATTAATATAATATTATTAAAATATACATAATATACATAGCCATTGAATTCTGATAATCCCCTTTTGAGTATCCACTATATGTCTGACTCTATGTACCACATTCATATAGATCCAATACTAGATACATAATTTAAATACATACAGGAGTGAAGTAATAGAAGGCAGACTTAGAAGCATATATAACTCAGCACAAAGGTGGGGTACTTTAATGTAAGAGAAAACCAATTTATACAAATATTACAAATCTTAATACCAAATTAGTCAGCATTTCTAAGCCATTTAGGGACAATGAACTTAAAGCCTTGTATCCTTTATATAAAACTACTGTTCTAAGGAAACTTTCCAAAGTGAATTTTTGTAGGGCTACTAATTTTAGGAGGAAGTTCTTTGAGGCCCAAAATAATTATGGTGTATCTACTAACCAAAAAGGAAACATACATTATTTTAATTAACAACACAAAATGTTTGCATCTAAGTTTGTAGAAATTACACCATAAATGACCAAAAGAAATGTAAAGTTACGCATAAGATAATGCATTCAATCTTGAAAGACCATTCATAATTCATTTTCTAATGTAGATTTCTCAAGACTGAACATTTAATTCTTGATGAAGTCTGTCTTATGGATCAAATAAATTTTATTCTTGGCTATGACTGTACTTTAACTCAAATATCCAATTTTCATAAAGAGTTCCTATTATGAATAGCAATTGCCATCAAATGAATTATATTCTATAGGTATGATGATCCATTAGAGTTCAAATTAACTAAATTTCAAGGGCCTCTGTTAAGTTATTCACACTACTGTTAGTAAAAGCCTGTCATCATTGCTTCAATTATATGTCTCTCTTTTCAGTAATTTATAACTAATTAATTTGAGCTGAAACAAAGACCAAATTTTAAAGACATATATGAGTCCAACTTGGATATCACTGGAAGCTACGCAAAAGTAGTGTTATTTTTGGTGAATTTCGGAATAGTCTCTGTGTTATATATTTATGTTATTGTTGGCAACTGATCCATCTGTAGCTTTAAAAGTACTGTAAGTTTCCATGTAATTTTCCATGTATTATTGTCTTTCTGAAATAAACTTGTTAATCAGGGCATCTTCCTTTACTCAAATTAATATTATACAAGTTACTTTCTCACATAACACCTTCTGCCCCAACTCCTGTCATGAAATGAAGTTTAAATGATGTTCTAGAAGGTTTCATCACCCACAAATCTGCCTAGCAACTGTGTTAAATACAGTACAACAAGTGAAAATATTCCTGCTGAAATGCTAATTTACTTCTTCTGGTATGATTTTATTTTTACAATAGACCCAAGCAACTGGTCAAAGAAATTATTTCATTTCATGGGGAGGAAAATTTAATGCATACCATTTAAAAGAAGAAAAAATTCTCATGGAGATAACAGCTTCTCAGCTAGAAGTTCTGGTAACCTAGACACATAACATTGGAGCTAATAGTTAATAAGTGAAGGAAATGTAGCTGAGAATTTTTCAGTGTAACAGAATATGTTAATGTCAATATCACCACATGATTTAGTTGTCAAAACAATAAAATTTAAACCTTTCAGGGCTTGCTAACTGCAGTGCTTATAAGATCTAAGTGTATGACATACAGTGGGGCATGTGTAATTATTCGGTGGAGGAGGAGAACTGGGCAGCTCATGCCCAGCCTAAAGGACTAATACTCAGCTCACGCCATTCACTGGCATAAAGATGTAGCTGCTATGCTGCCACATTCTCTAATATTTTTCAGTAACTCAAAAGTCCATATTTTTACTTGAATTTTCCTAGTTTTTAAATGTTAACAATTAACTGGATAAAAGTGACCCACTTTAGACTGTATTTAACCTGAAGGCTGATCATGTATGAGGTCTGATTTAAAGTTATTATTAAGCCCAAATGTTGCACTTTATGTTCTTAAAGTAATTTTCATCTCTTAAAGGAAGAATGTGTAGAATTGCAACCATTAACTAAATCTTTTTTTTTTTTTTATTTTTCCAATTTATTTATTTTCAGAAAAACAGTATTCATTATTTTTTCATCTTATCTGGAACTTCTTTCTTCCTCTTTCTTCTCAGAACTTTCTGCACTTTTGGGGCAATAATTGCTCATCTTCTCATTTGTGTTTTATCTACATATATATAATTTCTCTCCCAGATAAACTTTTAAGTAGAAAGAAATCTTTAGATTTGTATGAGAGTGTTTGTGTGAACATATATAAACACATTTTATTCTTTCCAAGGCACCGTCTCCTTGCCACACATGCAACCGAAAAGTGCTTAACAATGCTTGCTGAGTCGAAGCAATCTGTTCATACTTAATATAATAAAAGAAGAAAACACTACAGGCTTAAAAATACCATGGTTTCTCAACGTCCATGTTGCTTAACAAGAAATCACTTTTATTTTTCCCAGCTCTAAGGCATTATCACAGATAAAACCTCCTTCCCTGCTTGAATAAGCTCATAATCCCATTCTATTTTATGTGCAAATGCTTTTGGCCTCGTCTCTGTTTCCTGTGATTTGAAATAAAGCTGAGAATTTTACCCTCTGTCACCACCATGTATTATATACCCTTTAAAAAATTCCAACATAATTAGAAATTACTCTGCGAGAGAAATTGGAATTTTTTTTTTCTATATTGTCTTCAGGATGTTAAACGATTTAATGTCAGGTCCCTGCTGTATTTTCTGGCCCCAGTCACTGACAGAGTGTTCAAGATGTGTTAAAATAGATGATATCATTTTAGGATTTGAACATACAAAATTTTGACTGAGACAAAGTAACTTTACTGAAATTTTTTATCAAGGTAGCAGGAGACAGATACACAGAAAGGAGTTGCAAGGTGATAATTGTCTTGTTTTGCTATAAGTGGTTACATGCTGGTAGAAAGACAAGATCAAGTCTGTACAGACAGCCAGAAAGGACCTCAGAGAAGCAGGGAGATTTAAAGTACGTCTTGAAGAATTCTTTGGATTGGAAGACATGACTTGTAGGAACAAGGTATGAGTAGGAAAGAAAATCAAGGAAGAAGGAAAAGTAAGTAAAAGCATGAATTTAGAAAAGGCATAACATATTCAGGGATTCTGTTCATATAAGAGCTGACAGTCCCTTAAAAAATGAATGCTTGGTAGAAAGAGTCATAAATAAAATTGAGAATTATAATCTGAGTCCAGACTGAGAAAATTCTTGAAGGTATGCTAGTAAAAGGGTACAGCAGACTGACACGGACCAGCCCCCAGTCAGTCACACCTGCTGGGGCTGTCACTCCCATATGGTCATTCATATTCATCCTAGACTTAGTCATGTGACTTGTTTTAGCCATTGGGCCACCAGCAAGTATGTTGTAAGAATTGATAAATAAATGTGCATCAGGGCTTGCCTCTTAGAACCCAACCTTAATCGAGGCTGGTCTCCTTGTAGGAACTACATAGAAGGAATGACTCAGTCAACCTGGCATCCTAGTACTCATCTTTTTTCTTTTTCTTTTTCTTTTTTTTAAGATTTTATTTATTTATTTGACAGAGAGAGATCACAAGTAGGCAGAGAGGCAGGCAGAGAGAAAGGAAGGGAAGCAGGCTCCCTGCTGAGCAGAGAGCCCAATGTGGGGCTCGATCCCAGGACCCCGAGATCATGACCTGAGCCAAGGCAGCGGCTTAACCCACTGAGCCACCCAGCCACCCCTAGTACTCATCTTACCTGTCAGGTGAACGCAGACACACAAATCCCATCAGGTGAGAACAGTGTAAGGATTGCCCAGCCAATCCACAAAAGTGTTTGCATTCTTTTAAACTCAGGCTCTCACAAGGCAAATATAAATGGTGGTAGGTGTGAAAGACAGGTTAGGCCTGGGTGAATGGATACTGGGAGACAACATGAAGCACCACTGCTCTCGTCCAGATGAGATAATGAGTGCTTATCCTAGAGCAGGATTCTGCAAACTTTTCTTACAAAGAACTAAATCCTAAATATTTTAGGATTTTCTAACTATAGGGTCTTGTTGCAACTACTTAATTCTGCCATTGTATCAAGGAAGCAACCATAGAATATATGTAAATGAATGAGTGTGGTTGCATTCTGATAAAACTGTACTTGCAAAAACAGTCATTGGGTTGAATTTTTACTAAAGCAAAAGCTGAGGGAATAAATCTGAAGACAGATGATGTTTGCAGTTAAAATTAATGTGCAGTGGCCAGTAAGGAAGATGAAAGAATCAACAATGTCTTACAGGTTGATGATCAAACAGATGACCCAGGTGGTTACTGAGACAGGAAAGAGGGGGACAAAAAAGTTTTGGAGCAGATCTGGTTTGGTACAACTTGAGCTTGAAGTGAGTCACGAGGGAGAAGTCTACTACTTCTTTGGCAATGTAAGTATTCAGGACTGGATTCAGGAGGTATATATTTTGGGGGTCAATAACATGTAGGTAGAATTTAAAGCCAGGAGTGGAAAAGATCAAATCATCTTTCTAGACTGCAATTATAAGATTCGGTACATAGGAAGTACTCAACAGAAAAAAAAAATCCACAGGTCAGCTATGCTTCTAATTTTAATTATATTAAAGGAGAGTGCTGAATGAGAAAATGTGAAGATTGAAAAAAGGGCCCTGGAGGAAATTATTATTTAAGATGTAAGGCATGGACATGGATGAGAGATCAACAGAAGTTATCAGAGGGGTTATCAGAGGACAACCCCCCAATGGAAAATATTATTCTGTATTAAGAAGGAGAAGTATATTTCAAAAAAAGAAGGGACATCTATTGATGTCTCATGCTATGGAACGTTCCAGAAGGTTGAAGCCTGGGGCAAGCCCTTTGCAGAGAAAAATTTTGTCTTGAATGACTTGGGAAAGACTAGTTTGAGGACGATGGGGTTTGATTATAATACAGAAACAGCAAGCCCACAGATCTCAAACTTTATCTCATGGGAGCAAATCTCATGGTTTCCCAGCTGTTCCTTCCTTTTCAGTTACTTTCATATTGATTTACCTAAGCAACTTTTTCTTTTAATCTGCCAATATACTTCCATGACCTTCCATTAATGCCTTTCAACTTGTTTACATCACAGATGATTCAGGCTAAGATAAATCAATCCCTGGTCTCAGGGAATTATCTAGATATGGGTGTATGACCCAGAAAGAATCCTTCCTGAAAATGTTTTTCTGAAACTAGTGGGGAACACTCTATTGCCTCTTTTGCTTAAATTAGTCGTAGTCAGTTTTCTGTTTCTGGAAGTGATCTAACCCTGAGTTCTACATCTCCAGAAAGAAAAACTTGAGGAGAAACATGTTAATATGCCACATGATCCAATTAGGGCTAACCATGGAAACCATTTAACCCGGGTACAGTTTTCTTCATTAGATACAGTAGCATTCCCAGATGATGTTCTTCTAGTTAGATGGCATTTCAAGTCTCCCACTGCTGCTCTCAGCTCATTTGCTTTACTTCCAGATTTTTTTTTTTTCTTCACTGAGAGTGTTTCCTCTTTAGATTCATGACTATGGATAAGGTTCAAACTATTAGAGAAGCAAAGTTCCTGAGGGAAAGAGGCTGCTTCTCATTGTTCTTCATTATTTCCATATTCCCCTGTATATTTCCGAAGAAACACTTAACATAATTTACATTTTAATGAACTTCCACACTGTACTTACCAAATGCTTAGTGGGTCAATAGGAGAGGTCTCATTTTAGGAATCCGAAACAAGCAATAATCAGAATGAGAATAAACTACAGCATCTGCACAACTGGCACAACCAGGAAATTTTCATAATTCAATTAGGGTTTCCATTATATTCATGTGTATCCTTATACTGTGATTTACTTGATATGTTTCTTTAAATCAGATCACTATGTTTGCTTAAATATATATATTTTTGAAGAAAATATTATATCACTTCCATAAATGGAAAACATTATTCCTTGACAAAAATAGAAAGCAAATTGAATATATACATGCTTATTAGAAACAGCAAGCTTTTTTTTTTTTTTTTTTTTTTGGTACCCCCTAAGGATGCTACTGGGTCTCCAACTTGCACATTTGGGGAAAAAAAAAATTGTTAGTGGGAACTGCGGTGGCAGAGCATTACAAAAGAACAGACTTTAAGCCTGGTAAACTAGTATTCAATCTCAGTTTTACTTCTTATTGGACCCTTCTATTTTTACCCATAGAAATCTCTACTTCTTCTTCACCACATCATATTTTAATGAATTGCTTATTTAATAATATCAGTTTTATGTGTTTGTTTTGCTCTGCAGCCTAAGTTCCATGAAAACAAGGAATGCACTTCTTACTCTTAGCACCAGCATCTAGGCATCGGTAAACGTTGGACGGATGGATGAGTGGATGGGTGAATGAATGCATTAACCTTTCTGTGCTTTCCTTTTCTTATCTAAATTAAGGAGAAGACGAACGAAGCTCTAGTGCTTTTATTCCCTTATCTAAATTAAGGAAACAACTAAACATAGCTTGAAGTATTTGGTTGTTAGAGATTAATATATAAAGCACCTAAGCAAAAAATGTGGTTAAAATGATAGCTATGAAGCATGACACCCATTTTTAATAAGTCATCAGACTCAAAGCCTCAGGCCACTTACAGTATGTGTCCCTTAGCCACATTTCTAGGCTTCACCAGCATTTGATGTTTCACCATTTCTGAATACATACACCATTTCACTTCTTTGTACTATCTTTGTAGTTGCTCTTGAAATACCCTTGCCCCATCTTCTAAGTTTTAGCTTTATATGAACACCCTGCAAGTCCCAAATCAATATTCTCCCCTGGGAAGCTAGCCTTTAGGCAGAGAAGATGATCCACCATCTTTTGGTCTTCAGTGTACTTATTCCTGTCACCACTATGAGACCTACTGTGTTTCATTGGAATTATCCATTTACTTAATAACAATCAGGCTGAACTTCACAATACGGCCTGAGATTTAATTTCCAGGTGAAAGAGAAGAAATTGCTTTAAATGCACTACTTCTGTAATATATCCAGTAAACTTTTATTTAGTGGTTATAAAACAGTGCCATGTTTCCTTGTCACTCTTTTATATCAATAAGCTAAGTTAAAAAGCTCAATATATCTATTTTCAATGGATAAATAATGAATCTGTGGTCTGCATATATTCCAGTCTTTCCTGATTCAGTCTTTGTGTTGTTTTTATATACATCAGCCTCTTCATTAAAACTTGACTCCTTGAATAGAATAACATATAGAAATGATGAACCGCAAGGGTATTTCAAGAGCAACTATAAAGATAGTACAAAGAAGTGAAATGATGTACACCTGAACCTAAAGTAACATTCTGTGTCAAATATACTCAGAAAAAATAAATAAATAAAAACTTGAGCTCCTTGAGAGCAGGCTTTTTGTCTAATTCATCTCTTTAACCCACCACCTAGCACAGTACCAGGAACCTAGTAGGTACTCACAGAATATTTGGTATTGAATCAATAAATAAATGAGCAAATGATTTTTAACTATACATGTTGTATATGAGAAAAACAGAATATTTTATTTTTAGAATGTATACAAATCCTCTGTAACACAGAAAATTAAGGTGGATTATAGGAAGAATTTTCTAAAACATCATGCCAAACGCTTCAGATCATTTTGACTTGACATAGGTTGGAAAGGAGTGAGTGGAGGTGATGGGGGAGGAGGCAGAGGTAATGGATTGGAAACAGACTATTTACTATTTTAATATTTTGTCTAACAGAATTTAGCTAGTATGCCTTTTACATTTTGGAGGAAGAGCAGGACTCTTTCGGTAAAATCAAAGCTTTCTGCAGATATGTTGAAACAATAAATATTTTCTAATTAAAAGTTCAGCTTGCCCTCACAGTGAAAGACAAAATAAATCTTGTATCTTGGCATCATTGACATTTAGTTCCCAAGTAAATTTAGGTGTGAAGGTTTTTCAGTTCAGTCCCAATGGGTCATTTCTTATTGTCACAGATTCATAAAGTTGTCAGACTCTGCTTAAAACCGGCTAGGGATATCTGGAGTATTACAATCTCATTCTTCAACATTACTGTCCAATCTACTCAAATTTGACTCTTAAAAGTTATTTCAATTAGACTAAAACTAATATGTAATGCTATCATGTGCTATGGTTAGTTTACTTGGTTCCCTGTGAAGTTTGAGAGTTTTTCATTTAACAGAAGGTGAATCTTGATAAACTCTTTTCTATTATTTTGCAAAGTCTAGTGTTGTATAGAAATACTTCAGATTTAAAGGGATTATGTAACAATTAGTGAGGCTAAGAATTTTGAAGTCTAGTTCTTAAGTGGTCCTTGAGAGGCAATTATTTCATTCATAACGGCTACTGAAAATCACGGAGTGTAAAAGAATCATCAACATGTTGCAAACAGAAAAAAAACTTCACCTAAGATCAAGTATACTAGAAGCAGATTAGGAGATGAAAATACATGTCCAAGTGTTTGGTGGAGGAACTCGTCCCTTGGAAAACTGGCAAGAGTGAAGGAGGTTAGAAGGGAAAGGGAGAAGGCCAAGCAAGGATGGCTCTCAGACAATGTCCTGTAGAAGAATGTGGAAATGTAAGTTAAAGCGCAAGTGATGTTTATTTAAGGCAAGATTTCTGGGGTTCACTTATACCTGTCAGTGGTTAAGGGTATGGATAGGGAGTTGCAAGTGTGGTGGTTGGGCAAAATAAGGCATTCTGGGTGCCTTATATAATGAAAACCTAATCTACCACTGTATTTTTCTAGAATTCTTTGATATGAACCTAACTTAAACAATGACCATTAGGTAAAGTCAAAGATTTATTTAATATTACATAATATTTTCTCTCTCTCTCTGTATATATAGATAGATATACATATCTATCTATATACTTAATATTCTATTCTTGGCATGTAGCACAGTAGGTGATCAAAATATATAAAAACTTATACACACAAGTGAATGGTATCAGTAAACACACAAATCCTTTCTTAGCTGATCCAACAATGTGTTTTTCCACAAACAAAATGTTACTTATTCAATAAATAACCACTGAGTATTTCCTATATCTTTTGTGTCCCAAACAGAGGGATACATACATCTTGGAATCATAGCACTGAACCAGACAGATACACTGTCTGCACCCATGGGATACTCATTCGGTGCAGAGATATCGATATTAAAAATTATATTGATATAAACAGCTAATAAAATCTAGTTGTAATTAAGTGCTAAAAAAATAAAAGTATAAGATGAGGGCATATAATGAACTAGGACCTCCTTTGTTGAGAAGGTTACATAAGGAACTTCAGAAAATATTAAGAACATTATCTTAATTTTCAAAAGACTCCAAGGTTTTTCAGGGTCTGAGGCAGCTTCTACTACATTGAGCTAGATAACAATAAAGTTTCCAAGAAGAAATTTTAAAAAAGAGAGAGATTTAGTTGAAAAATAATTCTGCTCCTCATCTCAGCAACTACTCAGCAAATTTTTTAATATGGTGGGAAAGCTGGAGGGTTTGTGGGGGTGGAACAGAGTAGCCACAAAAGGAAGGGAAGGGAAGTCATCAGGAGATGGATGGTAGTGCGTAGGGTTCAAATTTGGTCTAGTCTATGTTCTTTCTAGTTTCCTAAGCTTCTTTTTGAAACAAAGGTTACAAAATCAGGAAAAAATTCTTTGTCATATAAGGGCTGAAATAATAGTGCGTGGGTCTCATGAAAGTTTTCTATACCTAGAATTATGTAATCTGGTTTATAAAAGCATGTAGAATTAGGTATATCAATTCAATTTTTTTTTTTTTTTAAATCTCACAGACTAGCAAAGTGTTCTATAGAGAATGTGCATTGGCTAGGGGAAAGTGTTTAAAAATAAGACACATAATGATTGAAATGACAATATGTTAAATCACAACACTTTTTTTTTTATCCCTTTGATTTATGATCTTCCTATTAAAGAACTACAAAATAATCAGGGAATAGCTGAGGGGAAACGAATAAGACTATAAAAAAATGTAATAGGAGATACAACAGTGGAAGTTGTGTTCATCCTGAAGGATTCCCATCTTCTGAAATTCCCTTTCTCACCTGAGTTGAGAATCCTCATGGAACACTCTAGAGCAAAAACCTAGTTTTGCAAGTTACTGTAATAGTCTCCTGTTGGGTACCATTACCTAACTTTCTCTTACTCTAAAAAAAAAAAAAGAAAGAAAGAAAGAAAGAAAGAAAAACACATGACTGTAAGTTAAATTATCTTAAAACACAGGTGAGTAATACACTAAGTTTCACCTGGAAGTCTTTTGTATTCAAGATTATTGTTATTGTTCACTTTACCATGCTTATTTTTGTAAAAGATACCTTAGAAGTAACTTATTTCCTCTTTATCCTATAAACAAAGGCTCTTCCACAACATTAATAGCAATTTTCCTACTAAGGTCTTAATTACTTCCAGCTAGGATTTTAATACAAAAAACAAACAAACATTCACTGTAATGTTGAACAACGCTAATTATGAGAAAGTCTGTGCTAAAATGAATTTCATCTTCCTACAACTTTCAGATGCTCTCTAAACTTAGGCATCAAAATTCTCTTCCCTGTTCTTCCAGAAATACCTTCAGATGCTTGAACAGACCTATCATGTCTCCCTTCAATTTCTTTTTCACTAGGGAAAATATTCCTAGTTCCTTCAATTCTGAAATCTGTAACATATTTTCATACCCTCTGGACACATCTCAATATGTCAATGTTTCTCTTAAAATATGCTGTCTAGACATGGATGGAACTAGACATGGATAGAAATAAGTCAATCGGAGAAAGACAACTATCATATGATCTCCCTGATATGAGGAAGTGGAGATGCAACGTGGGGGGTTTCGGGAGCAGGAAAAGAATAAATGAAACAATATAGGATCGGGAGGGAGACAAACCATAAGAGACTCTTAATCTCACAAAATAAACTGAGGGTTTCTTGGGGGAGGGGGTTAGGGAGAGGGTGGTGGGGTTATGGACATTGGGGAAGGTATGCGCTATGGTGAGTGCTGTGAAGTGTGTAAACCTGGCAAAATGGAATACAATAATGTGAACACTGAAAAAAATGGTAAGCTGGTGAAACAATGTGAGGAGATACATTTATCTATATATTACAGTTGCATCATAATCTGGGACCATAGTTTCTATGAATAATAAGTTCGTTATGTGAATTTCTGTAATAGTGCAATTTTTATGTTGAACTTGAAACAACTTAAAAGTTTTCTTTGTTAAATAGTATCTTGATTTTAACATAGTGACATAAATTCCTTAGACCAATTCAAATCTTGATCACATCATCTACATAACATAGATTTCAATTTTATGAAATTGAGGAATAACATTTCTAATAACTCCTAGATCTTTCATAAAAATATTAAGCATATGTATCCACTAGCAGAAACTGTGGTTAGTCCATGAGACACATATCATGAAGGTTCACATCCAAACTAATTGCCATGTGTTTTAATTCCATCTTCTCTATTGTTAGTAATATATCTGAGTCCCCACGGCACACTGGTGCCCAGTCATATTTCACAGTCAGTCTTATCCACAAACAGGAGAAATGTCACATTTTTTAAAAATACAAATCAATGATGTTTTATTTATTTATTTATTTATTTTAAAAGATTTTATTTATTCATTTGACACAGAGAGAAAGAAAGAGCACAAGAGGGAGAGTGGGAGGCAGAGGCAGAGGCAGAGGCGGACTCCCCACAGAGTGAGGAGCCCCATGTGAGGCTCCATTCTCAGGACCCTGGGGTCATGACCTGAACCACCCATTTACCCCCAAATAAATGATGTTTTAAAATGCAAACTTAACATTTCTTTCATGTAGAGAGAAGAGATGACTTTTTCTTTTCTGTTAAAGAATTAGAATAATTAAAGGTATCTATGTAATAACCATTTTAAGACTTGCTTATTGACAATTACAAAATTTCTGAATTTGTACCCATTGCAGATGTTACTTTACTCACAGATAGCAGCATTTCCCCATCTCCTGCCTTCTGAGGACCAATTTATTCTCCACAATTTTACAAAGATACTTGAAATGATTCTGAGTCTTCGTTGCATGCTATTAATAGAAATTATTGCTTTTATAGTACAATAAACATTCTCACAAAGTTATCCCTTCACACTTGAGACCTATCTATAGTATAATTAATAATAATCATAATATTTAACATTTATCAACTCCTAAAATGTGTTAATTGCTTTACATGCATGATTTCATTTAATCTACAGAACAGCCCTGTGAGGCAATTTTGCTATTATCTTGTTTTCAAATGAGTAATTTGAAGCTTATGAAAATGAAGGATTTCTTCAAGAGCACACATACATTAATGGTATAGCAAGAAACTGAATCCAGGTTTTTCTGAAACCGAAGTCCTTAACCATTATGCTGTGCTGGGTAGGTTTCCAGAAAATAATTTGCTTTATTAAAGGAAATTTGCATTAAACATTTTGATAGATAAAAGAAATTCCCCTCTTGAAACATGGAGTTATTCATAAACACTTTGATAATGTATGTTAATGCCTTCACCAACACTGGATACTGTTAACATTTTGTTATCATCAATCTTTCTTTGTTTTGACTTGAATTTTTACTCATAAACTTGAGCATACATTTTAACATATGTTTCAAAACTTATTTTTTTCCGCAAGTTGCTGATTTTTTGCCCTTTTACTATTTTTCTCACTGAGATCTGTGTTCTTATTGATTTGTGGAAACTCTTTGTATATTAATAATATTAACACATTTTGTGTTATATACACTGAAAATACTTCCTTTCATTCTTGCCTTTGTGTTATATTTCAAGCATAATCCCAATCAAATCTTTTTGAATTTTTTTCTGAAATCAGCTCTATACATTTTTACTTTGTGGCTTTGTCTCTTGCTTTGGGGAGGTTTTGTCCATATTGAAGTCATCTTCAGAGATTATTTCTAATATTACACTTTTATTTTTTTTAAGATTTTATTTACTTATTTGACACAGAGAGAGAGAGAGAGATAACAAGTAGGCAGAGCAGCAGGCAGAGAGAGAGAGGGGAGGGAAGCAGGCTCCCTGCTGAGCAGAAAGTCCGATGCAGGCTTGATCCTAGGACCCTGAAATCATGACCTGAGCCAAAGGCAGAGGCTTAACCCACTGAGCCACTCAGGCGCCCCGAAACATTTGTTATAAATTCCTGGGTAGATGAGTTTGTTTGTTTATTTATTTATTTATTTGACACATAGGGAGAGAGAGATCACAAGCAGGCACGGAGAGAGAGGGGGGAAGCAGGCTCCTCACTGAGCAGAGAGCCTGATGAGGGGCTCAATCCCAGGACTCTGAGATCATGGCCTGAGCCAAAGTCAGAGGCTTAACCCACTGAGCTACTCAGGCACCCCTATTAATGTTATATTTTTAATCTAACATTTATAAACTTTTGACTCAATCTTTCTTTATAGAGGCTATTAAGGAGTCACATCCATCATCCAGAGTCCTTGAGTTCCGATTATAATGAGCTGGGCTACTTTGGGTAAGCTATTTAACCTGTTAAGTGTTTCAGTTCCTTGTGTTAGAAATGGTCTAACAATAGTACCTATCTTATAGGTATTTTCAAGTATTAAATGAATTAATGCACATGTTGGATTTAAAACGCCTGACTCAAAGTAAGCACTCAAGTATTAGCCTTTAACTATTTCATATATTTTATATATGCATATATATATATTTGTTTTGTTTTGTTTTTCTTTGTTTCAAGTTTTTATTTAAATTCTAGTTAGTTAACATATAGTGTAACATTGGTTTCAGGAGTAGAATTTAGTGATTCATCACTGACATATAATACCAAGTGCTCATCATAACATGTGCCCTCCTTAATACCCATCACCATTTTAGCCCATCTCCACACCTTCCCTCCATCAACCCTCAGTTTGTTCTCTATAGTTAAGAGTCTCTTATGGTTTCACGCCTCTTCTTCCCCCATCTCCTGTGTTTATCTGTTTTGTTTCTTAAATTCCATATATTAGTGAAATCACACATATCTTTCTTTCTCTGATTGACTTATTTTGCCTAGCATAATGCACGCCAGCATTTATTTTAAATTCACCTGTATTTGTATTTTTTAGCATAAGTTAGAAATCTATTTTCTTTTCCAAAATGGGGAAACACTTGTCCTTATATCTTTGGCTAAATTTTGCATCATGTCCTCACTGATTCACATCAGTTGCATGGTCAAATTCCATTTGTATACTGGTCTGTTTTCCAACTTTAGTAACATGTATTTTTTTTTAATTCTTTCATCAATCTGAGTGTGTGCGTGTGTGTGTGTGTGTGTGTGTGTGTATGTGTCTAACACATTAAGAAACTAAGATCTGGAGAGTTGATGTAAGGAGATAAGGATACCCAGTTACAAATGATCTCAAATTTATACCTACATCTCTTCAAAATAACTATATTCCTAGAAGTGGTCTTACTCCTTCAAAGTACATGCATATGAAATATAATCTGTCCCCCATACACCACTACATTTTGTTATGAAATACTTATGAACACAGTACATTTTTAGTTATGTACATATTTCTTTCCACTATTTTTTATGAAGAATGATAATTACTCATTTTTAATACTGCCACCTCAGTATTCTGAGGTACAGCCCATGTCTCATTAACGTTTGTATTGCTGATGTCTGCCAGTGCCCAGCACATACACAAAAATCAATACATGTTTACTTAATTGAATAGATTTTAAAAATTATGTGCAGTCCATGTTGGAATCAACATCTCATAATGTGTTGTGGCTTCTCATATTTCAAGTATTTGTCCTCACTTGCAGATACCTCACCTTTTCCACTAAAACCCAAAATAGTCCTTTACTCCAAGCAGCTGGTCCAACTCACTATCTCAGAGTACATAGATTGATTTCTATTACTTCTGTATTATAGCTTTTATTATCAAAACTTCATGAAATTTTCCTTAGCCCCACTGATTTCTCTTTCTTCCTGAGCCAGCAGTTAGAATTATTTAATTTTAGAGGTAAAAACCATCTTAGACTTGATCTAGGTTAAACCCGTCATTTAATAATGAGGAAATGAATGGCTAACGAGGTTACAAAACTTTCCTTCAGAGTATTTTTAATGACCATGGCTTACAGTTTAGTTTTCAACTTTGTATTTCACTTTAATTTTGTACCAATGGGATTAAAAACTCCTCTGGAATTAAAACTAGCAGTACATTCAGCAATTCATTGAATAAATATTAATTAAGTGCCAACTATGGGACAAGCAATAATCTAGACTCTAGAAATGCAAAAGTACTACATACATAAGCCTGGTTTTTATGTAGTCATAGTCTACAGATGAAACAGATGTTAACTAAAAATTACCAAAATAACTGTAAATCAGTGTTTTATTAAAATTGTGATATGTTATAAGGAAACAAATAATGTCATGAAAATAGACACTAAACTATTTAATTTTGACTGGAAAATCAGGGAAAGTTTTTTCAAAGAAGTGGCATTTCACCGAAATCTGAAGAATGACTACAAGTTCAGTAGGCATAGAGGGAAAGATTTCTTCATGTAGAGAAAATTATGAGTTCAAAAAAACAGAGCCTGGAAGTAGTTTGGGATTTTATGGAAAAAGACAGAAACCAAGTGTGACTAAATCAACAAAGGGAAAACTGAGGATGGCTATGACAGGAAGCCTAGGTTAGGCACTATGTGTAGCATCAACAGTAATGTCTTCCCCTGAAGACTCAGTACCTTAATAGAAATCCTTTAGGAAGTTATTACAAGGGAGCTATGTTATTATTTTTACATTAAAAAAATCTTGCTATGGATTTTATGTTAAAAAAAAAAAAAGTAGTTGGGCACCTGGGTGACTCAGTTGGTTAAGCAACTGCCTTCAACTCAGGTCATGATCCTGGAGTCCCAGGATCAAGTCCCACATCGGGCCCTCTGCTCAGCAGGGAGCCGGCTTCTCCCTCTGCCCCTTGCCCCTCTCATGCTCTCTCTCTCAAATAAATAAAATCTTTAAAAAAACAAACAAACGAACAAACAAAACCTAGTAAGGAAACATAAGAAAAATAAAGTGGGTGACCATCCTGCAGCCCTGGGGAGAAAAGAAATAAGATGACAGCCGCAGAGACAGAGGGTAAAAGTGAAAAGAAGAGGTCTGAGTTGGTAGTATACACAGGACTTCATGTTTATTCAAACAAGAAGATGTCACAGATCATTCCTGGTTTTCTGGTATCACCAACACGGTGAAATATGTGATTCAACTGTGGAACAAAAATGATAGAAATTTCTGACTTAAGCCGATTTAAGTTTGAGGGGCCATGAGAAATCCAAGTGAATATATTATATTGGAGATTAATGATATGGTTTTGGAGATATAAATGTGAGAATTGTTGGCATAATGATATATGTAAATCCATATGACTGAATAAAATCACCAGGGAGAGAATGTCAGGAATAATCCCAATAAATTCAAACACTTTGAGGTCAAGTAAAGGTAGAAAAACTGGCAAAAGACTATGACAAATAGCAGCCATAGTGGAAGGTGAAAACCCAATATATGATAGTGTCATGAAAGCCAAGAACAAATAGTATACCTGACAAAGTTGCGACTCAAGAAGTATTTTTAAGATAAATGAATGAAACTACTCATCTGTATTGAATGCTGCCAACAAGTCAATTAAGATGGGAGCCGAAAAGCATCCACTGAATTTAACAATATGAAAATCAATGATGACCTTATGAGAGTGGTTCTGGTAATGGGGGTAGGGAAAATGGGTGGGAAAGGATATCAAATCAAAGCTGGTTGAGGAATAAAGGGGCTCCAGCTCATAAGATTAACCAAGATTACTACCCAGGGGGAAAGAAAAAGCACACACACACACAGGCGCGCACACACACACACACACACACACATAGTAAATAAACCTATTACTTGATTTTTTAAAAGTGGGAAAACTATAAACAAGTAGTTAAGAAAACAGAAACCTTGGGACGCCTGGGTGGCTCAGTGGGTTAAATCCTCTGCCTTCGGCTCAGGTCATGGTCCCAGAGTCTGGGATCAAGCCCCACATTGGGCTCTCTGCACAGCAGAGAGCTGCTTCCTCCTCTTTCTCTCTGCCTGTGTCTCTGCCTACTTGTGATTTCTCTCTGTCAAATAAATAAAGTTTTAATAAAAAAAAAAAAAAAACAGAAACCTTGTTGGTCAAAAACATGAAAAGATGTCCTACTAATAATAATCAGGAAATGTAACAACAATACAGTGAAATATTGTGGTAGGCAGCCTCTGGGATGATTTTCAGTGATACCTGCTTCCTAGTGTTCACGCTCTTACATAACTCTCTTAAGGGTGGGCTGGACCTCATAACTTGCAACTAATTAATAAAATATGACAAAGTAATAAATATTTTAATTAATAAAATATGACTAAGTAATGTCTCTTTCAAGAGATAAGGTTACAAACACACCAATATCTCCCTGGAACTTGTGTTAATTCTCTTTCTTGCTTTGAGTGAAACTAGTAGCTATATTGTCAGCTGCCCTATAGAAAGGCACATATAGCAAAGAACCAAAGAAGCTCTCTTACCAACAGCCAATGAGGAATACAGTACACATACTTTAATATAATAGCACAGAAAGAAACAAATCCTGCTAATAACCATATGAGTAAGTTTAGAAGTGAATCTTCTCCAATAAAGCCTTTAGATAAAAACCCAGCCCCAACTAGCATCTGTTTCCTCCCTGTGAGAAAACTTGAGGCAGAGATAACCAGCGAAGTCTGTAATCATAAGAAATTATAAGATAAATGTTTGTTGTGTTAAGCCACTAAGCTGTGGAGCGGTTTGTTGTGCAGTAATAAATAACAAATACAAAAAACATTTTATATCCCTCAAATAAGCAGTAATCTAAAAGTTTGATTAAAACAAGTATTGTTAAAGATGTGGAGAACAAGGGAATATGCTTACACTTCTGCTGTGGGTGAAAACTGGTTCAATCACATTGATAAACAATCTGACTACCCACAGTAAACCAAAGATGCTGTGCCCTCTTGCCATCAATACTGTAAGGAAATAATTTCATGCAAGCCAAAAGAAATATAAATAAACATGATTATTTCAAAATTGTTTAAAAGGGTAAAAACTGGATGACCTAAATGTTTATAAGTATGAGAATGGATAAATTGTGATATATTCCTGCTGTGGAACAATAGATTAAAGTTAACATAAATGAACGTGATCTTCACATATTCATATAATGTGCAATAGTATAATAATACTTGAATATGATTTGGGTAGATATATAAGATATAAACAATATCATATCACTTACAAATAAATATAAATATAATAAAATATAAAAAATGTATGGAAATGATACATACCTTCTCTTATATTCAATCTTCTAGAAGGGATGGGAATTAAATGAGGAATAATTTAATTATATCCATAATATAATATTTATTAGGAAATAAAAGATCCAATGCAAATATGACAAAATATCAAGGTTAATTAAATTTGAGGGTGTGTGGGTACATGGCTATGAGTTATATTATTTACTTCTTTACAGTTTATTTGATGTATTTCATAATAATTTAAACTTTGAGAACTATGAGTCTTGGGTGTCTGGGTGGCTCAGTCACTTAAGTGTCTGCCTTCAGCTCAGGTCATGATCCCAGGTCCTGGGATAGAGTCCTGCATTGGGTTCCCTGCTCAGCAGAGAGTCTGCTTCTCCTTCTTCCTCTCCCTTCCCCTCCTCATGCTATCTCTGTCAGATAACTGAATAAAATCTTAAAAAAAATCACGAGTCTTGGGAAATAGCTGACACAACAACAAGAAGTTATTCCTAGAGTATTCAAACTAATGTAGAAGAAAAAATAAACCTATATTTTAATAATTTATTATTTTATCATTTATAATTTTCTCCAATTTTATCCTATATCTTTATGTGTGTTTTATTAGAATATCGATTACTAAATAAATTGTTCTTGTATATTTGATGTTTGGATTTCCTAAAGGTAAGATTTAGAAACAAAATCTACTAAACTGGAACATCAGAACAAAGATTGTTTTATTCTTGACTGAAGGTACACAGTGTGGCATGAAGAATACCCAACTGAATTATTAAGCTCAATTCCAGTACTGGAGCTATTCTGGGCAAGTCCCAGGATTCCTTGTCTATAGTAGCAGAGGATTAAACTAAATGATCTCCTAAATCCTACCACTTTTAAGCTTCCTTTAGTTCAATAGAATTTGGGAAAGAAGGATGGTAATAAACTCATAGATATTTCCAGTTCTCACCCAAAATGAGAGATGTCCTCAACACAGCCAGGCTGTGTGGGGGATTAACAACTTCTCTTTGACTCCACTGTCTTTGTACTCTCAGTGCTGTTCTCTCTAACCTGGTTACTTCCTTTCAGGTTGAGATGAAGGAAGAATTCAGAAGCAAAAGTAGATAAAAGTAAAACTCAAAGTGAAGTAAGGGGGGGAAATATATATGTGTGTGTGCAGTTTGGTGCCTTAATAGTGCTGGTTGCTCCTTCACATTTGGGATATAATTTCTTGAAAGAGAATGGAGATGAAAATGGACCAGAATGCCAGGAGACTGTGTTGAGAGATGAAAAGCAATACTATCTCCAATCTTCTTAGGCTAAGTTTTTGTTGTTGTTGTTGTTTTTCATTTTTTTTAACCAACTAGCACTGCTTACAAGCACTATTTAATCTGTTAGAAAAACAGTTTTAGATAAATCAGAGAAAAGGATCTTGGGAAAATCAAAAGTAGATGATGTAAAAGGATTTCTAGGAAAGCATTATGCAATGGGTTTTATAATTAGCCTTTTGATATATGTATTAGTAATAATTGACCTGACATTCATAAATTAAATGAAATATGAGAAAAATAACCTAACACTCCATGAATACAGTAGTTCTCTTTTGGTTCAGCTCTAATAATACTCTCTCATAAAATATACCTCTGCTGAAGAAATCCAAAACTTTTCCTCCAATTTCACATAAGTGGGCTCAATGCCAAAGCTGGAAAACTACCAATTGATTAGGAAACTTTTAAAGTACGCATATTCTCTCAAAATGGCCTAATTGTCTACAACTTTCCTTGGAATTTTTGTGATAGGAGAATTTTCTTATATAACTTAGTTGATTTGATAATCTATTTAATA
The DNA here is from genome assembly GCF_020171115.1 of Neogale vison. NCBI lineage: Eukaryota > Metazoa > Chordata > Mammalia > Carnivora > Mustelidae > Neogale > Neogale vison. The sequence goes on along the minus strand of NC_058093.1, from coordinate 89,489,197 downwards.
GGACATGTAACAGAAGGACTGCTTATCTATGCTTTAGGATGATACTAAACTGTTTTAAATATGAAGTCACAAGAAAGGATTATTTATCTAATCTGAAATATCTTCCTCATTTAATATATATTATGAGAATAACAATAAACTTTATTTTATAGGAGCTTCTCCCTCCTCCCTCTCACTCACCCCCCCCCTTGCAGTCAGATTCAGTTTTTGGTTTATATTATCTACTTAAAATTATTTCTTAGGAAAATGTGGGTAAGAAACTTTATTGCTTTTTGTACTCTGCACATGTGATATGGGCACAAACCCAAGAATCCTGGGAAAGCTTAGAAGCCAGAAAAGACAGAGTAACATTTCTGCCCTGAAGTATCCAGAACCAAATCAAAAATCTAGATTTTTGTATCTAGAAGTGGAGTGTTACTAGAATAAATATCGAAAAATGTGGAAGTGGCTTTAGAATTGGGTAGGGGGTAGAAGCTGGAAAAATTTTGAGAAACATCTTAGAAAAAGTCTCAATTTTCTTGAACAAGAGTGCTGGTAAAGACTCAGAAGGAAGTGAGAAGCATAGCAAAGAAAATCTAGATCATCTTAGAGAATGTGTAAATCATCAAAAACAAATTGTTCATAGAAATATAGCAATGTTAAATATGCTTTTGGTGAGAGCTTGAGAAGGAAATGAGGAACATGATATTGAAATTGGAAAAAAAAGAAGATCCTTATTATTTAGTGGCAGGAAGCATAGCTGTATTGTGCCCTATGGTCATGTGAAAACAGAACTTATAAGCAATGAACTTGTATATCCAGCTGAGTGGGTTTTCAAGCAAAGTATAGAAGGTGTCTCTTGCTTTCTTGCTGCTTATATTAAAAAAATACAATAGGAAAAAGATAAGTTGAGGAAAGAACTGTTTAGCCAAACAGAACCAGTACTTAAGATTTGGAAAAGCATCAGCTTATCTTGATTTCAGAAAATGCTAAGATTAGGAGATTCACTGCCAGGAAAGTGTGCTTTAGGAGACAAAGCCAAGGGTGTGGCTTTTGCTAGTGCCTTGAAAAGATCAAATTTGCAGAGTGTAAAAGCACACAGAGGACTCTTTAAATAAAGAGATTAGGAATGAGGTTCAGCCCTCTCAGCAAAAGCCAGAGAGAGATGGGATTATTCAGGAAAGATCTGTGGGGGAGCCTTATGTCTAATGGAGTGAATCCCTGTGATATACATGGGAGACCCACAAGGTCCTTGAGGATGCTATATCAGCAGAAACTCTGCCAGTTTAAACTAAAGGGGACAGAAACAGGACAAAAGGAAGGAAGGTAATCAAACTACCAAATCTATTAAGGTTAAAAAAATCTGATAGAATTACTCAATTACAAATATATACTATTCTTCAAGGAAAAGGAACAATAACTCAAAGCACAGAGCTATGGGCCCAGATGGAGCCAATAACCACAGAAGATTATCCCCAGGTCTAGAAACCTAATGTTCACTACCAGTACTTCTAAATTTGCTTGGGACCAATCACTCTTTTTTTTTTTTTTTTTAAATCCTTTTGTTTTCTCTCTTTTAAACTAGGATTGTTTACAACTTTTATCTTATTTTTGTCACACTATTGGATTTGGGGAACAGAAAACTTGTTTTCTAGTTTAACAGGTCCACAGATGGAGAGCAATTTTGCTCCAGGATGGGTCATACACGGAGTCTCAATTATACCTGAGTTAGATAATTTGGATGGTAAGATTTGGGTCTTTTTAACTGATGATATTTAGATGAGATTTTTAGACTTTAGGTTGATGCTGTGATGGATCGAGGCTTTTGAGAATGTTTGGATGAGCTGAACATATTTTGCAAGTGAATGGATGTAAATTTGGGGGCACTAAAGAATAGACTGTACTAGGCTAAATAATGACCCCTCCTCCAACAATGTCCAATCTCTGAAACCTGTGAATATCCTAATGGCAAAAGGGATTTTGCAGATAGGATTGAATTAAGGAGTTTATGGTAGAGAGATTTTCCTCTATTATTTGGATGAGCCCAACGCAATCACAAGGATCCTAATAATAGGGATGTAGAAAAATCAGATAGAAGAGAAAACAATGTGATGATGGAACAGAGATGAGAGTGATGCCCAGCTTTAAACCAAGGAATGATAGTAGCCTCTAGAAGCTGGGAAATACAAAGGACAGATTTGTCTCTGGAGCCTCCAGAAGAAACTAACCTGCTGACACCTTGCTTGATTGCCCCCAACAATAGGAAACTAATGAAATGTGTTTGTTCTTGATCCATGAATTCTTCAACAATAATTATTTTGACATATATACAAATATAAGATACAGCATTCTTCAGTTAAAAAAAGGATCATAAAACATTTAAGTATATACAATGCATTTATCTGAAGAAGTTCTGAGGTAAACATCAAATGTTTTCCACAAGGAAAAATAAATACAGAATGATTCAGTTGTATCTGGAATCAAGAAAGAGTCACCAGAAGATACTTCTTTTCAAAAGTTCACATTAAATTTTTGACTCTCTGAGCTCTCATCTAAGGGATTTTTTTCATTATGATTATATATTTTTCTTAATATCTTGTAGAAGCAAAACCCTACATTTGATTTTCAGAACAAAATATTTTAACTACTTCAAAATTAGATTCTTAAATAACAAAAACATTAAATTCACTTTAATTGATAGTATAAATATATGTCATATGTCCTGTGGTGGTATCAATATATAGGAGATATAAATGTTGAAGACTACTCCTGTGTCCCAGAAACTGCTATATGGTATATATACACATATTGCTAGTTATAATAATGGCTTACAATACAAAAATACTTTTATAGCTATTTTATAGGGAATTTTAGTAAAGTTTTGACCTTATAGTGTCTGTGGTAGTTATCGGCAAGGGAACACTGCTATTAAAACTCACAGATTATCTATCATGCCATGCTTTTGAATCTGAAGAGAAAAGACGTCTGTCATTATCTCAAAGAATTCATGTTTTCCCAGCATGGGTAAGGAGTGTAATTAAAAAAAAAAGACTAACACTCTACCTGTGATTCAATGTCATAATAACTCAATTTGTCCTAATGTTCATTCTGTTTTTCTTTCTTTCTTCTTTTTTTTTTTTTTTAAGATTTTATTTATTTATTTATTTATTTACTTGCGAGCAAAAACGAGCAGAGGGAGCAGCAGAGGGACAAGCAGGCATCACCCACTGAGTGAGGAGCCTGCTGCTGGGGCTCCACCCCTGGACCCTGAAATCATGACCCAAGCCAAAGTCAGATGCTTAACCAACTGAGTCGCCCAGGTACCCCTTCATCCTATTCTAATACATTATGGACCAATAGAAGAAAACATTCAACAAAACTCAGACCTGAACTCTAGTTTTGTTTTGTCATAATCAAGGAAGTCATAGTTGGGACAATACAGTCCATCAAAAACAAGACTTGCTAGATTTTCTTAATGAAAAATCTGTTTTATAGTAATTACCCTCTTAAATCTCAAAGCAATTTTCTGAGACTAGTAAGCTAAACAGTCTCATTTTAAAGACAAATGGCTTCAAAATTTATGAGAATGTAATTCTATATTCTTATTTTAATTTACAGTCATGCATTCCACTTACAGTTTTCACCAGAAAAGGTCTTAAATTATTTTGCACTTTTACAATATTGTGATTCTCATAGCTGTTGGCCCTTGACCACATAAAGTTGAGGGAAAGTTTTTATTTGATTTGATTTTTTTTTTAAGGTAGAGGAGTAATATGTCAACAGATTGATTGCAAATCTCTCCAATTCTGTGTCTGTATTTAATCTTTTAAAACATAATTTCATTTCTACCTATGAGATATAGACCAATGCTTTTTATTTTTCCATGTAAAGCATTTCACCAATTCTAAAAGAGAATGCTAAAAGAGAGTCTGAAATGATCAATTCTACCAATTAAACTTCAATAGTAAGATCTCTGGTTTAGAACTGACTTGGCATATTTACAGTTCATGGTTCAGAGATTTAAAGCATAGTCAGTAAATGTTTCAGGAATGTAGACATTTTTAAATAGAGGCACTTGACTGCTGGATACTCTGTACTTGAGTTCTCTATAAAAACACTGTGATGTAAAACACAAGAATTTCAATGTTTCTCCTTTCAATTTTCTTCCTGACATGAATCTTCTAGTTCCAATTTGTACATATGTATATATACTCATATACACACATACCTAGATATTCTCATATACCTATGACATACACATACTATATGTTCTCTTTCTGTGTTTGTATTAATAATGGCATCTAGTAGTTACTGAGCATGAAATAGGTCCCAAATACTGTTCTAAAAGCTCTATGCACATTCATCTTTACAACATTAGGTATGTTTTATTAATATCTCAATTTTGTACAGTGGAAAACAAAACTAAATAAAACACACACAAAAATGAGACACAGATATAAACTTTCCTAAGATCAAATAAGAAGTAATCAGTGCCACAGGAATTTGAGCCAAAGCAACCCAAAAACAGAAGTCATCATTTAATCTTCAAGAAGAATGATGAAAGTGAAAGCACATACCACATAATTAAAGAAACTGAGGCACATGGAGTTTAGTTTATGGAGAATCTAACAATTGGGATACAGTGCTGTGAGAATTTCCACCCATGTTATCTGATTCTAGAAACTACAGTCTTATCTATTTAATTGCATTGCCATTTTGTTAGAAATTTGCCTTTCTAGAACTGCTGACTACACAAAGACATTGTATCTATGTATCAAAAAGATGTTTTGATCAAGAGGCCATGGAAAGACATGTGGCTATCAAACACCTCCTGATCCTTTACCTACTATGGGAAAGTAATGATAAAAAGCTAATTTATGATAGATAAATTTAAGATAAATTTTTTATAGATAAAGTCTTAATCTACCAACTTTCTCAGTCAAACCATTATCCAGGATAAAGTTCAAGATCATGTCTTGCCTGTTATTTCTAATTCCTTCTCCTTGAACTGTTCTCATAAAAAAATGGGAGAGCCAGAATATACTGTGGATGCTATTAATTAAAGTGTTTAACTCTTTTTGCAATCTAACTCTTCCCTGTGGAATTTCATGGCCTAACTGGGTGTTTCAAAAACTAATTTCTATTATTATTCGCCTTGATCTTAGAAGACATATTTGCATATACAAATAAGATGCATTATATGTGCTAACCACTATTCTAGGCACGGTGCCTGTATCATCACTATTCCTTATGACACAATCTAGCTAAGGATGCATTTTCTTTTACATATAAGGGGCATTGGAAAGGATAGGTAATTTCTCCCACGATTGACTAGCTAGTAAGTGGCAGATCCAGGATTCAAATTAAGGTCAGTTTGCCTCAAAAGACTTTCCTGTGTCCACTTAATCACACAGCTCCACAGAAACAAACACATTCCACTCTGCATATATAGATAAGGCTGAAAGTAATGTATACACATCAATCACAAACCCTTATGTGATGTGTATCCTTTGATATATATCTATTTTTGTTGTGCCTTACTCATTTATATATGTTATATGTAGATAAGGGAATTTATTTAGAAAAAAAAAACACTAAGATGTTAAATAGCTTGAGATCTTTAAAATCCAGATTTAAAATGATATAATAGGCTGTTTTCTTCTATTTTATTTTGTGAATGTTTCCAATTAATGCTAGAAATGTAGTGTTTCTCATAAAAACTTAGAAAACTTCCTTTGATCAAAGTTTAATTTAGTAAACCTTTAAATTTTAAACCACAAGAGTTTTTCAACCTTATAAATGTCTATTTTAGCAATAGAATAAACTACAATAAACATCAGTCAGCTGACTTATTTTTAAAGCAGCTGTGAAAATTTATTATGAAAATATCATCCCTGTTTTCAATATAAAAGACTGATTGAAATGTAAATTTCTATAAGATTTTTGATAGTCACAATAAATATAAAATGTGGAGGTATTAAGAGCATTATGTATTCTTGTAAACACTTGGAAGACTTTAATTTTAAAAAGGCTTCGGGTCTTTCACAAGGTAACCATAGTAATGCAATAGGAGAAATGGAATATCTGCCATTTTTTTATTAAATTATTTCCTGTTTTATACATTTGATTTATGCTTTAACAAGAATTGTTTTATCAATGAATTCCAATACGTTACTTGCAGGCAATTTTGAATTCCAATGGTTTTTTTTTTGTTTTTGTTTTTGCTTTTTTTGTTTTTCAGTCAACTTCATATTTTAAATGTTTAGAACACAAATTAGGCTAAAATAATTTTCTTGAATTTTACTATGCATACACATGCATGCTGTTTCTTGGTATTCCAATTATGTCCCTTTGAATTTTCTAGCCCATGCTGTGGTACAAGTGTCCCATATGTTCAAGTTAATTGTACGTTCACAAGGAAAAATGTGCCAAATCCAGAGAAAGAATGACATCCATAAATTTATATATGTAATGGAAAGTATAAATAAATTGGTTATAGGACTCTACTTTTTTCCAACATTAGTTTGTATCTCAATTTTATACCTGTTTTTTAGTAGAAGAAGTTCAAGTCAAATTGGAATCAATTGCAAATAAATTAAGAAATACCATGCTAGGTAACCATGGTATAGATTTGCATAGTGGACATCAATAACTAGGGACTTTGCTCTTTGAAAATGTTATAATTATTTTTGAGCCTAAAAATGACAGAGCTTTTATTCTGATATCAAACTCTGGTATCACATTTATGCCAAATTCTGATCCTGAATATTAAATTCTAGAGACAAGTTTTAATTAAACACAACAAACAGACATTTGCTGGCAGTTTCATTCGGAGTTCATTTGCATTCAGTTGGCTTCCATCATATAACATGAGATGTCATATTCTTTTCCTCCTTCCAGGGTGCCTCCTTTCTAGTACAGTGAGTTTATCTATAAGGTACCTCATCAAGAACACATGAGACAAATAGGGAGAAAAAGATACATTCTAAGAGCGAATATAATTTAAGAAATTCAAAGGAAAGCCAACAGCATTTTATTGATGCTCTGACATTTCTAAGAATGGAATATTAAATAGATGAAAAACTGATTTCTGAACTAAAACCCAGGAAAACCAATGGTTCAAAGAAGACAGTAGTAAGTAATTACTGAAACGAGTTTATTACTATTGATTTCATCTGAAAAATTGTCTACCAGACATCCATTTAACCCGGTCCATTTACACAGACATCTAGGAATGACTCCTCAATTTGGGGATATATATATACTTCTATACTGAATTTCTGTATAAGAGCATTTGGAAACTTGGGATATTTTCTAATTTCCCTCCGGTTTAGTCCTAGAATTTATGGCTCTGTGCCTCAGTGGTTACCGGCTACACTGTTTAAGTGACCAGATGGAAATAGAATCCCTTATCTACTCTAGTTAGAAGAAAAAGAAAATTAACCAAACAATCAGCCAACATGCACATAGATATGTCACAAGGCATTTTGCTGGATACTTTGAGACCTACTACAGAATAAGCCATGATACTAGTCCCGTGGAAGTCAAAACAAATGCAGGAGTCATTTAGTTCTTGTAGAGTAGGATACTGATTTTAAACACACCAGAACACATTAAGGGACTCAGATGACTGGATTTCTTAACAGCATTTGAAACTCCTAATTATTCTATACATTGGACTGCTTGGATGTATGCTTTTGGTTGTACAACGTTTAGGCAGGTTTGTACAGGTTTAGGCAACCTGTACAAACTTCTCTATTTACATGGCTTCTATTTCCTCCCCAAGCTCCATTTTTAACACAATGTCTTCTGCACTTCAAAATCTTTTATTCTTTCTGTGCCTGAAACTCTCCTTGTGAATATTGTATATACAACCTGAATTCAGCATTTTTAACATGGAAATCATGGTCTTCTTTCTAAGGCTGTTCCCTGTCCTAAAATTGGTATCCTTGCAATCATTTTGGACATTAGCCAATTTTCCAACCTGAAAATATAGTCATTATCTCTGGCTCCTCACCTCTTCCTTTATATATGCTGTTAGTCTGTGTGTTATCTGAATTCTCTCCCTGCCCTGTCAGACCCTTGGTTCAAGTCATCTTTCCTCAGTTAGATTAATGAAAATGCCATCTCAATTGATTTTTCTACAAAGCAACTAAAAGTCATTTTTTTTTTTAAACAGACATTTGATAAACTCACTCTTCTACCTAAATTTAGTCAATGACTGCAAATCTTTCAGGATAAAAAGAGTATCCATATCAATAACTTACATGGTTTTCTGTGATTATGCTCTGCTTTATCTCTTACCCTTACCTTTCACCGTCAAGGGAAAGTGCACTAACCTGTGAATTCTCCATGCTCTTGTTCAACACAGATCCTTTGCATAAACTATTCTCTCTCCTTGTAAGCCCTTGTTCCTCTTCTCTCTTTCCCTTGACAAATCCCTATTCATTATTCCAGCATATGGTATTTTATAACTTGTGGTTCTTGTGAGCATTCCCCTTCCATGCCTGCTTCCCAGACTAGAAAAGGCTGGGCTTTGGGGGAAAGCAGAATTCAGATAATAACTAGAAGGAAAGTGGGGAGGATAATGAACAAGGCATGACCAAAATAGACACCATGTGCACCAGGGACTGGGAGCAAGCCTGCCCTAGTGTCCCCGCCATAGTGGAGCAAACCTGTCCTGATCTTTAAGGTGCCAGGCTCTGTTCTAAGAGATTCTTGCATATAAACCATTTACTCTTCCCCAAAATCCTGCTCTCACCTGCATTTTTTTAGATATGGGAGATTAAACTGCATGGCTAGTGATAAATTCAGGATTTGAAATCATTCGTTTGACCTCATCCTTGTCCTGGGTCTACATGATTAGGAAGTTCCTAAAATTACATACTGAAGAATGTGGGCTCATTACCATTGAATTGTTCCTGAAAAACAAAGAAAAATAGCATAATCTTCTCTCTCAGACATCCTTAGGGAAAAAGTGGTACTCTTTAAAAACCACAATGAACATAAAGATACAATTCTCATAAAATTTGAACAGGAAGGGAGATATTAAATGACAATAGATGAGAAAAGCATCTTGTTACTTTTTCTTCTCTGGGCCTCATATTTCTGCAGATGATTACATTCCATCTCTGCCTTTTATTTTTCTTGCTGAATAATTCTTCATAGACCTTGTTCTGCACACTCATCAACTTTGATAGTCCTTTTGATAATTTTTTTTAAATCCCTAAGTCTCTTTTCATCATACTGAATAGTTCAAATAACATTACTCTTAAGTTCTCCTTTCTGTAACATTTTAAGAAACAATGTTTGATTATTTAAGGCTAGTATTGGCACATGTTGGAATGATTGTCCACAATGAACTATGGACTCTTCGTAGCTGGGTTCACACCATGGAAATTGTCTCTGTCTTGTGTGTAGATTATTTTTTCCTACACAAGATTATTATGCTGTATTATCCCTATTGAATATAATTCTCTACAACTATGCTATTTACCATGGAACCTAACTTAGGTTAAGATCTGTTCCTGTCATATGAAAAGCTGCATAATGAATAAAAAGTAATTTGTCATTTTTCTGATGCCTTCTGGGATGTATTTATTGTCCTTATAACAAGAGATTATTATTATCCCGACTTTGAAGTTAAGGAGACTAAATCTTAGAAGTTATAACTTGGCATTATCATGTCCTTGGAACTGTGATCTGAATCAAGACTAACTTCATCCAGATATGAAAATAAACTGCCTTAAACAATGACCACCTCCTCAATTGTCTTCATTACGTAAATACATATATCTGCTTAATAATTGTAATGCTGCTGCAATGTTAAAAAAAAATACATATTGAAGTTCTAAATCTCATACAAAGGCCCAGGACCAAGGTCCATTGAAAACATTGAAAAAATTATTGATCCAATGCTACAGTGACTGAATTACTCCCAAATTTTAGGAAAAACTAGATGTAGCTTGTATGTTCTTTCATTTATTTTGTGCTATAAATAGAGTAACTTCTAGTTAAGAAACAAAAATTTTGTTTATAGATTGAAATAAATAATGATAAAGTCGCTTTTGCTCCTTGAATTACATATATTTCTACCTTTAAAAAAGAAACATTTTCATATATTTAAATCTTATTCTTTATAAATCCATAATTCACAAATGCCTGTTTTGAGATATATGTCCATATTTTGAATCCAAGAACACAACTCAAGGTCTGTTTGCATACATGTTCTAGATCAATTCTATTAACTTCTTTTTCCCCTATTAAACTTAAGACTCAATATAACCCTGAGAAAAGGCAAATTGCTACTAAAAAGGTTTAAGGTAATAGGACAATTTTGCCAAAATAAAGTCAGAATCAAATACAGGGTACTTTGATTTTTAAAATATAATTATGAATATATAATAAAGTAATCATACCAAAGAGTTACATGAGATCATCTAATAGTCATAATAGAAAACAGAATTTAAATATTACTTTTAATTATTAGAGTTGTTATATAAAATAATTCTGCAACCATAAACAAAACATACCTTGTGTTCTTGCTTTAAACTTAATTTTATATTGTCTTTTAATTAAGATTTTTAACTCCACATTATTAATTCTGGTTCAGCATTCTGGGGACTTTAAATTATTAATGGATGGGGGTGATCAACTTAAAACTCAGAACTCCGAACACTAGAAACTTCATCAAAAATATACATAGCTGTACACAGTCACATCCAACCTTCCATTTTGCAATTTTAGAAGACTATTTAAGATCTAATACATCAATCCCCACCACCACCATTTCTTAGCAGACAAATTGGAGGAGCTACCACAGTAATTAAGCAGCAGGAGAGATTCAATTATGAGAGAATATTAAGAAACTAAATATGTATAACTTGGCTTAGTCACAACAACTGAGAGGAGATATGGGTGACTGTTGTCATATTTGAATGAAATCTTCAAATAGAGAAATTAATGGTTTACCACGCGGTAATAAATAGGCAATAGCAATCAAACAAAACATTCAGACAAAATCAGTAGTGAATAATTTTATGATGATATTGTGTGTGTGTGTGTGTGTGTGTTGTAGAACTAGACTTAGAAAAAATAAAATTGATTAATATAACATTCTGGCATGGGTCAAGATGCCTTAATCTCAAAGGCAGCCATTTTTACAAATAAGCATATAAGTTTCTTTCTTTTTTTTTTGGTAATCAGACATGCTTAAACATCACACATAACAGTTGTCCACTTTGTTATATTAAAATATTTAACATGGTATTCTTTCAAGATCAGAAAATTATAGTTAATAAAAACTTGGCCATTTCCTCTTTACTTTATTTTAGTAATTCAAAAATAAACATAGTAATCAGCATAAAATTTGTCAGCCCTCACACTGAAGCTTTAAAATGAAGGTATGAAAGAAATGAAGTTGCACTAGTTGGACTATTAGCTAATGGTATGCAAACTAAGGGTCATAAAACACAGTAAGTCACTGAGTCAGTGCAGCATTTCTTTCTCAGAGGTATGGGCTTGCTGTAAGCTTCGATCTCATTTGCTCTCTCTTTTAATGTTCTGGAAGGAGGTGGTAAATATGACATCTGTTACTTTCATACTGCATTTGACATTTATGTAGAGATTGTGATTTATTCAAAAAAATATTAGGGCACCTAAAGAAATATTGGAATGTAATGATAGAAATTTTAAATGTGAAAAGAAACAACAAACTAAAATGCTTCACATAAAAGATGATAGCAAAATTGGTAATATAATACAGGGTTTATGTACCTGCTTACTTCCTACATCCCTTAAGCCTTATCAGTAATGTTGCACGTATACACAACTCAGGCTGTGTCAGTTTGTCCTGTCTGCCTGAACATCAAATATACTTGGGGGGAAAAAAATCAAGAATCTATGACTGCAGAACTACAGATTTCCCTCTATAAGAAACAATTGGCATAATTTACATAAAACTGGCTACAAATGGCATTCAAAACCAGTAGAAGATTAAATGGCAAAAACCAAAATAGCCTCCAGTGCGATGAGGAGGTACCCTACTTTCACACAGAACGGCTCTAATTTCTCTCTCAGAGGATAGACGCTGCTTCTCTACAGAAATGCTTAAAGGTCAGCAGCCTCATGAAAACAGTCTTACTTTGTGCCTACATTCTCAAATACATTCAAACTTTTGGTAGGGAGAGACGACAATTTTTATTCACTCAAGGAGTGCCTCCATGGGGTCTGGAACCCCCGTAGAGTTGGAAAAACCATGGTGAGCAAGACAAATGAGAATGTGCACTCTCAGTCTCCCTGCCTGGTGGGGAGTTTAGACAATTAAACAAGGGATAACAATAAGGAATGATTAGCATGGCACAGGGTGCTGGAAACCTAAAGCGAGCTAGCCTTATGAATCCAGAGATCAGGGAAGGCCTTTCTGAAAAAAATGTTGGTAAAATAGAAACCAAAAGGGCTCACTGGCTCTCCAAGTGAGACCTAGGTACAAAATCTGTTCGAGTACTACACACACACACATACACACACACACAAGAAAAAGGGATAAAAAAGAAAAAGAAAGAAAGAAACCAAGAAAGAAAGAAAAAGACAAAAAAACGTGTTTGAATCTAATTTTGCTTCTGACAGATTTAACCAGTTAGGTCAATCAGATGGTAAATGGCTTATGAAATATACTTGTCTCTGAGCTTTAAGTAATAGCTAGAAGATTTCCATACTCTACAAAACACTCTCTTTAATTTATCTGATTATTTCACTGAGCTGGATCATATTTTAAATAGAAATTATTCAATAGCAAATGCAATATGTTTGTGCCCACACAACAGATCTTTCCCAGGTTAGGAAAATTTGAGAAAGAAAAATCGAAACAAAACATTACTCAAAAAAGCTTAAGGCATTAACTTGGAGGAGTGAATCTCAAAGTTTAGGTCATGAAATTTTCTAAGGTGCTTTATAAAAAAATGGGATTTCTGCACCTGCATAACACTTATTGAAATTCTGATTCAGGAGATTGGGCGCTGGGCTCAATTCTTTGTCATTTTCACTAGAACCCAGAGTTATTTTGATGTGTGTGCTCCAAATCCACACCTTGAGAAATTAGAGGTTGCACTACACATAGAAGCAGAAGCTGTTATTGGAGTCAGAGAGATAATTCACTTCTCCTTTCCTTCATCAAAGTCTTATGCAAGACACAGAAATTGAGAAGAGGTTTCTCTGCACATACCCTAAACCCTGTTCATGGGAAAGAAGAGAGAAGGAACAATATTTCCAAAGTATGACTGCACATCAGAATCATAGGGGAGCTATCAAAATTTAGACTGATACTCTGGCTCTATCCCTGGAGACTGATTGGTGGGGGGTGGGTCCCTGGCAGTATTTTAATTTCCCTTGCAGCTTTTAGGCTTTTGATATACTTCGTGCTGGGGGGTGCGGGGGGAGGGGTGTTGGCAAGCAAGACAGGCCAAAGGTAAGGGAAACGAGTCAGCATTCTCTACATTACAGTTTCTCTGCCAGAAACCTTAATTTGTTTAATATTCACATCATTTATATTATTAATAGTAAGCCTAAAGGTTGGTCACTCAAAGGTACAAAGAGAAAGTCAGGATTACAGTTCTGAGCAGTTTAATTTAAGGCTCATGTTTATTTTTAGCTTGTTCTGTTTCTAACCCCAAGACACATTGTTCTTGATTAAAAAAAAAAAATACAACCTGTAATCTGCTACAACCCTAGATCACCTCTCTGGTGCTGAGATTTTTTTTTTTCATGGTGGCATGGCCTTCCAATCCAAAGTTCTCTGTTTTAGCGATGTTACATAATTTTCTGTTGCATAGTGCTTGGCATGTACTCAGTAACGTCAGATTTTTAAATGGCACCTCTAGCAGTGTTTTTTGGCAAGAATATGGATATTTGTTATATTTTTGAACTGTGTTGTATTCTAAAATTGTTACAAATAGAAAAATGAAACTGTTGACACTAGAGATGGTAAAACTAAAGCAAAGATGGCATTAGTCGGTGGGCTGGAGGAAGAATAGTCTCAGTCTCCAGAGCTCATTTCTTTGACATTTGCTAATTTATTGTATGTTAGGGAAGCTGTCAAGAAAAAGAGTAAACCAAAGAATAAACATAATATTGTGGAACTATACCACTGAAGCTTGTGTCTAAACATATCATTTAGTGTGTGAAGAAATAGAACTTTGAAGTTATTGCTTTCAACGTAACTATCCTTCAATCTCAAGGTAAGCTACTCCTCTCCATTTAACTTCTGATAAGAATACAGCTGGCTAGGGAAAAGTTAATCAAGGAAAATAGCATAGTTATTAAATTTCTGTTGATATTTAAAAACAACAGTAAGATACCATCACCCTCAGAATTATTGCAACTTTCTACTCAGGCCCCTTGCCAAGGCTGGTATTTGTTGCCTATCTTCACTGCTAGACTGTAAACTCATAAGCAGAGATACTGTGTCTATTTTACTCAATTCCATATCCCCAGCACCTACCGCAGTACTTATCAGAGAGCACGTACTCAGCAAACATCCATCCAACAAATAAAACACAGGAGGAAGCATTATCTTTGATGTTAGCATTTATTTTTCCCAAAATTGCAACCTCAAATGGCCTAAGAAAGCATATTAAGCTAAAAATTCTTTAGAAACTTATTTTAATTTTTTATTTTAATCTAGCTATTATGTGCATACATCTGGTAAAATTATACCATAACTTGAGATAGTTTTTTGTTTGCCAAATTCCCTTATATAAAGTATATGACTAAACTTTCAGACATCTGACTTTCAGACACATCATAAGGAACATATCTGATAACCAGGAAGGGCGCTCTCTCCTTCCTGGGATCCTACAACCAGGAAACCGGTAAAACTCTCTTGAAATACTGGCAACAGACTTCATAATGGAGGGGAGTAAATAAAATGAATGTGCTATCAGTTGTGTGATATAGAAGACTATTAAGATAGAGATTCTAGAGTTACGAACATGTGCACATGGGTACTTAAAGAGCTCTGAAAAGGCTTCAGACAAGAAAATAAAATTAACTGATAGAGCCTGACAGTTTTTAAGGAAAACTTGTGCTCGATGTCAAAAGAACTAGAATTTTCTCAGGGAGTTATGGGTTCAATTTGAGCTACTGAGTATTAAAGGGAAAAAAATCTGATAAGTTACCTGAGATGCATTAACAAAGTCTCCTCCCTCTCTCCTGCTGCTTCAAATCTTCTCCTCCTCCTGACTTTCTTAGTAATGGCATCAGTGATTAAGATTAAAATTTTAAAGCTGTATCGTACCCTCTACTCCCATGTTTCCTAAAATCTAACTCTCATTTGTTATCTGATTGACATCTGAGTTTATTGCCTGGTTCAAACCCTCAAGAAGTCTCATTTGGACTCTCGCATCCCTGATGGTGGTCCAGCCCTAGGACATCAGTCAGAGCTTTGAAGAAGTTCATCTAATCACCTCATGCCTATATAAACTGCCCATGCTTTCCATTGTCCAGAGGAATAGGTTGCATTCCTTTAGATCTCTCACTTCATTCTACTACATCTGGTATTCTAATCACAGGTGCTCACTAAGTCTTGAACACATCATGTACTTTCCACCTCCTGTGCTTCTGATTGTATTGTACATGCTATGCCTGAGTGTTTTACCCTTCTCTGCATGATAGATTCCATTACAAGAGGAAATCCACATGTCACCCCTTCTAGGAAACCCTCTTGGATTCACAATACAAATGATTCACTCCATTTTTATGCCCCTTCACTCAGAGAGGCTAGGTTCGCATCTTGACTCCATCACTGTAACCCAGATATCTTTATGAAAGTATGTAAACTCTCTGTTTCTCTATGAACCTGCCTCATAGAATTGTGACAATTATAGGTATTAATTCAAGGAAAGTAACTAGACTAGGGCCTGGAAGGTAGGTATTTAATAAATGATATTAATATTTTTTAAAAAACAATGTACAGTATTTTCATATTATATTGCCCTATGATTTTCATCCTCTAAGACAGTCTTTTCACACTAGACTACAACATTGGAAAATTCAATGTTTTAATTAGATTTCTAGTACCCAAAGAACATATAGTACAGTTCAATTTTCAACATTTATTGATTGCCTACAATTTATATAGTTTGGTCCCTTACCTGGGTATATAAAAAGATAAATTTATCAAGTAGCTTATAATATATTCTAGGAAGTAAACCATACACAGAAAATTAGGAATTAGGCTGATTTCAAGACCCAATGCTGAGAGGCGCCTGGGTGGTTCAGTGGGTTTAGCATCTGCCTTTGGCTTGGGTCATGATCCCAGGGTCCTGGAATTGAGCCCAACATCAAGCTCTCTGGGCTCCCTGCTTGGGGAGGATCCTGCGTCTCCCTCTCTTCCCCACCCATGCTCTCTCTTGCTCTGTTGCTACCTCTGTCTCTATCAAATAAATAAATAAAACCTTAAAAAAAAAGATAGTGTGAAATGTAAAAAGTCAAGGCAGTCATAATCCTTGAGGATAGAAGGAATTAGGGAATATTCTTGAAAAGAAGAACTTGGAAGGGGTGTTAAAATGATGGTATGTATTAGCAAAGGCATCAGGTGAGCAACTCTGGGTAGAATGGCACAGAAATAAGGATGTCAGGGTAAGATCAATGTGATTTATCATGGCTCTTGCAGAAGAACAGTAAAACTTGGGGGTTGCAAACTACCATACTTATAGGCAGGTGAAGTGAGTGAAGTGGACCGGTTATAAGACAGTAAGAATATGTGGTTATGGCAAGCTAGAAGGTCTACACCCCTGAGTAAAGGACAGAGCAAACTCCCAGCTATAACTATTGTTTCATTGAAGTGGGTAAAGTTGTTGCTAGAATATGTGTTGTTGTATTTTTTAATGAGATCTCTTCTACATTTTAAGTAGGAGTAACTATTTTCAACACTTTCAAAAACACGCTGTAGATCAAACAAATTATGCTTGCCAAAGACTGATAGTGTTAGCTGCTAATTGGTAACCTCTGGAAAAAGTCTGAAGTTGCTATATGCATGTCTAACTGCCAGGTGAGACATTTATAATTCATATATTAGTAGGGAGCCATCAGAGGTTTTTTGAGAAGTGTTACATGCTCAGAAATATTTTAAACAGATTGTTCCAGGAAATTGTAAGGAGGATTATTGAAAAAAGAAAGTCAAGCAAAATGTCCAGTTTAGAAATTAATGTTCAGAAATACGGGTTAAAGTTTTATGGGCAAAACTTCAGTGTCAGTTGTAGAACTATAAAGAGGGTGATCCAAGGTTCAAAGTAAACCACTTGAGCCCCTCTCTAATTTCAGCTGATTCAAATTAGCACAACTTGGGCAGACAAAAACTAATTGCTCCCATTTCTCTTATTTCTCCTTTAATCAAGAGATTTACATAAGTGAGCTCATTAAAAGAAAGTCCTGTCTCACCAAATGAACCTTGCCATTTTGTGTAATAATTATAGCACAAAAGGAAAGGTTAATCTGATTATACATAATGGGATAAACAGAACATTTTCAACATCTGTGCTAAGTAGTTCTGAATGTTTCTTATATGTACTCAAGTAAGTACAATTACTTATGATTTTCAGTAGAAGTCATCTGTGTACTCAGGGTTTTGAAAATTAGAAGAGTATAAATACGCAGTTATCCTTTCCAACCTACAGACAGACTATCATATTATAGAATGTACAAGGTATTAGAAGGGACTGCTTGGCTAAAGATTTTGCATGCCATTACAGACATCCACAAAAAGACAAATCTGTGCTTACTGATCAGTGATAAAGCACAATTACCTGGCTTTTCCTCCCCAGGGTGTTAAATTTAGAAGCAACGGTTAATCTATGACTCATGTTAGTCTGTTTTTATGTATTAATACCACAATGATTACGGGTAATTCTCTTTCTTATGAAATTAAAACTTTCACAGGAACATCATTCGAGTCTGTGATGATTTCCATTACTCCCAATACAGACAGAACACCATTAGGGATGTGTGCCAAGGCACTTTGGTTTGCTGGCTCATTCTCTGAGTTTTAGAGGGGTATTATTTTTAATTTTGTGAATTCTGCAGCCAGAAAAATCAACTAAGATCATTTCATCCCTAATCACATACGCCAGTTTGGCACTTCCCCCAGCAGTATTGATGAAGATGCACACATAACAAACCAGAGTGTGGGGGATGGGATTATGCTGGCCTAACACCTTGCTCATTTGCACATGAGCTGGTCATGTTGGTTTGGGGGAGTAACTCGGTTTCCCCAAAGAATTCTTCCTAAATTATCCTGATATAGTCTGATGTAAGAAAATGTCTCGTTACAAAAGATATTTGAAGCTGCCACTCCTATTCCACCACTTAACGTTCCCTCCTCCATATTTTGCCCATTCCTTCGAGTTCTCCAGTAATTCTGAGGAGAGATTTTACACATAGCTTCCTGGCAGAAATTCAGGCTCAATGAAAAAGAAGCCAAGTTAAGAAATCCATTTTGAGAAGAAAAAATGAAAAATGGTGAACTCAAAGAATTGTTAATATGATGTTCTTGGTGCATAAGTTAGTTGCATTAATGCTTAGATCAGGAGTATTTTTGAAAGTACATGTAGTACCATGATGTGTTGGGATTTTATTCCATTGTGTTTCTGTTCTGTTACATTTACTAACTTTTCTCTTATTCAAAATGGTATCAGTTAAAATGTTTTATTAACCAGAACTTCTAAACTTATCATGTAACAGTGGCTTACGAAAATCAACTTGAAACACAATTCAATGTTTTGAAGTGTCTTCTGAATTATCAAAGAAGTCTGTATACTTTTATTATCTAATTCATTTCATTCAGTGTAACACATAAAATCCTCCATGTACTTGACTCTAAAATTTGAGCTTTAAACTTTCCTGAAGGCCCTCAGAGAACCATGTAAATTGAATTGCTTCTTACTCCCCACTGCTCCCCACTTGCAGACCTACATCTTCATCCCTTAGGCATTATGTAACGTGCATAATGCATATTGAAGTTGCATTTTTATCTCTTTGTTAAAAAAAAAAAAAAAAAAAAAAGCTTAGTAGTCATCCCAGACTCAGTGCTTGAAAGTATCTAATTGATATCTTCCTCCTGACATCATTATTGCCCCGGCAGTAGCCTCTTCTCACCACATACCTTTCTCTTTAAGAATCCACCCATATCCTACCACGTCATTAACCATTATCTTGTATATTGCGCTAGATCTCTACATGATCTCTGCTCATATGAGCACCAAAGGAAATGTGTATTTTCAGTTGCCTATTAGACATGATCGCTTATTACCCATCTGATGAGTCACAGATATAGCCTCTCATTTGAGGATATATCATCTGTATATCATCTGTTATCTTACAGAGCACTGGTTATATAGAAGGGTAATATATTGATTAACCACAACACATGTTCTTTTGGTACTTTACCATGTGCGAGTACAAATCGAAACTGCTTATATATACTATCTCATTTAATTCCTATATCAACTTATGAGAAAATTCATTAACAGCCTCATTTTACAGGAACAGCTGAGACATAGTTGTTAAATAACATGCTGAAAGCCATATTTTTGGCTGATGGTTGTGTCAATAGCTAAAGCAGGTAGCTTGACTCTGGAACCACTGTATTTAAACACTTTCGCTGCCTCTCCATAATCACAAAACCTGTGCTTGCACCCTAATTTTTGCTGTTTATTATGGGTAATCAGATTTCCTCACAGAGTTGATGTGAGGGAAGTCCCTTATACAGGGGGATTATTCCTTCCCATCCTACCTGACATTTTCTTACTTTTAGCACTAAACGTCCAATGTCTCAAGAATCTCCTGAGCTCTAGATAAATCTGGAAGTTAGGACACTCTACCTTTACATATGTGTGGTGTTTAAGGGATTGTTTTTCAAATACACTCAAATTCACTTTACTAACACATTGTGGTAATGCTACTTCTATAAAGATCTTCCACTAATTCTTTTATTCCCACAGTTATGCCGCCAGGAAGAATAACTTTATAACTGCCATTTTGTACGTATGGTATGCCAGGCACTATTCATTAACTCAAATGTTGTGTGTATGTCACAGATAATATACAAAACTTTGAAGAACTGAAGCTTCTCTTTTAAGGCTACATATCTTGTAAGTGGTGAAGCAGGAATTGAAATGGAGGTCTGTTTGACTCCAAACAGATTCCCTGCTTTTAAGCTTCCTCCGTATTAATCATAGCTCTGTTGAGCTTAAAATGTGGACTGGTTACCTAAGCAAGATGGCTGGCATTCACAGCATATTACAATCTGTCCCAGCCTATATTGTCAGCTTCATTTTTTCTTCACCTTAGTAGTTATAGACAACATGGATGGATCTAGAGGGTATTACACCAGGTGAAATAAATCAGACAGAGAAAGACAATTACCATATGATTTCCTTCATATGTAGAATCTGAAAAACAAAGAGACAAACATAAAAGAGAAATGGACTCATAAATACAGGGAGGGAATAACTGGTTTCCAGAGAAAAGAGGGGTGGAGGGTGGGGGAAATTGGTGATGAGGATTAAGAGGTACAAAATAAGTAAGTCACAGAGATGGAAAGTACAGCATAGAGAATATAGTCAGTAATAGTGTAATAATGTTCCATGGTGACAAGTGGTAACCGCACTTACGATGGTGAGCAATGAGTACTGATTGTCAAATCACCGTGTTGTATACCAGAAACTAAATTATCAACTATGCATCAATAACAATTTAAAAAAATTAAATAGAACATGACAAAGTATTTATCAGGAAATATTTATATTGAAATATAAGTGTGCTTGAGTGAATAAAGTCCAAAATCTTTAGAATAACTCTCATGATCTTTCATGCTATCGCACTAAACTACAATACAATCTTTTTACATGTATACTGCCTTTCATTCTCAATGGAATACTTATTTTACCCCAACACTGAGGAATAAATTAGGACAATTTCAAGTCTAATGACTTTGCACAAGATATATCTTTTAAGTGCATTTTTTCCACCATTTTAAAATGCTTACATCCTTCAAGAAGGCAGATGACAAAATGCAAAAGACTGTTACATTCATCATTCATCTTTTTGTGTTCAGGGCCTAGCACTACACAGGGTGTGTAGTAAACTTCAGAAAATATTTTCTCAAGTCTAACTAAATGAATTGTCTATCATCAATAAGCAATGACAGCTCTAGCCTAAATACCACAACTCAATTCCTAGAGTGGTGAGTTTTCCATTAGACCAACTTGCTTCCAAGTCCTCTGGAAGACAGGAAAAAAAATCTATTCCATTCCTAGTGCCTCAATTTCTTAAACTAAAAATGACTCTAGATGATCCCTGGAGTTGTTACAGAAGAAAAGCATTTAAATTTAATTATGATTTTTCAATTCTTTGATACTGCTTCCTAATATCCTGTTAGGCTGAGAAAAGTATGCATTATGTAAAATTCTCATAACCTTAAAAAATTAAGGGACCTATGTTTAATCACCTCTAAATTCATTATATCAATTATACTAATATTTAATTCCAATCACTGCTTAAATGCTTATAATATTGGATCTTATTCCATTCTATTGATAATTTTTAATCTCTATGTTAGGCAATAAATATCTTTTATTGCCAGACTTTTAAGTAGCTAAGTAATATACTATATATGTTTAATTTCAATTTCCTCTTCTATTCCTGTCCCATTATCAGCAGATTGCCAAAATATAAGCAACAAAAGAAATATAAGAACCAAACAAATACAGATAGCCCATAAATTATAGGTTTCTGAATATATACCAGCATTAGGAAAATCAGTGCAATTTAAATGCACTTGCGTTAATGAAGATAGATACACACTCTTCTGGAATGGTGACAGTTTTGCTTATTGCTCACTATCTCATATATATCATCACTAGAGTACACCCATGCTAAATGCTACAGTGACAGTGAGAAAGGAAAAGCCTGAGAACTTACCAAGGATCACTCCTTTCTACTTCTCATTCTGAACATTCAATGACTAGGAACAAGAGGCCTTACCATTCGTTCTCCACATCCCCAACTGTGCCATCCTAATCCATTCCTAGGAGTCTGGTATCAACGGTCTAGACTCTATTGTGATTTATATTACGGTATTATCATTCCTGGAAATGTTTGATCCTTGAGATCCATCTCCAATATTAGAAATGGCCCTCTTTAAGGAATTTGGGACACCAGAGAAAAATGGTGCCCAGCTTCTGGAGGCACATCTACGATTGTGGTACGCACAGGGCCATGCGTGGGAAGTTGGCTGTGTCAGCACTGCTGTTTTGAAAATATAAGTTATTTTTGTTTGTTTTATGTCCTTTAGTGAAAAAAAAAAAAGACAATAAAACATTTATTCAGTATCTGCTATGTGTCAGGCACTTTGTTGTATCCTGTGGTTATAGAAATGGACCAAGTTGCAGTCTAGCTATAGTGACAAATTTGGGAACATCTGATCACTAGATGAAATGAATGCTATGATCGAGGCAAATGTAAAATGCCCTAGAAGTGTAACAGGGAGCCTGGCTGAGTCACTCAACAGGTATTTACTGAGATGCAACAAAGTGGTACATCTTGTTGTAGGTGCCAAATTTTACACTAACATATTTTTAAATTAGAAAATAAAAATTTTCGAAGATTTGTGAGAGGTTTTTTATTTTTGTTTTTGTTTTCTCACTTATAGAAATTTTCTCATTCCTTCAACCATCAATTTTGAAATATTGAGTTAAAGTATGAAATAACTGGTGTGTTAGTTTGAGCAACTTTCAGCCTCAATAAAAAGGGAAGGTAAAGGACCAAAAAAAGGGGAGGAATCATTTTTTGACCTGTTTTTGCCAATGTTTCTCAGAATAAATAAGCATCCCCACTCAACTGAATGTTTATCTAAAATACAAAATATATCAGGTCCCAGCTTCTCTAACACCTTGTTTTACTTCTGACAACATCGGGACTACATCACAACCCATATTTCATCAGGATGCCAGAAAGACCCCCTTTTCACTGGCTACTTTTAACAGGGGTCAAATAAGCCTCAGGAGGAGCTGGATTCTGCCTTCAGGAACAGCAGGCCCTGAGGTTAGAGCAGGAGTTGTTGAACTCACTCATGGCTCACGTAAGAGCCAAACACACATTTTTGAAAACCATTTTAAAATAAAACAACTGTTACAATTTCTAGAGTATGTTACTTTTCTTTCTTCCTTCCTTTCTTCCCTTTTTTTTTTTTTTTTTTAAGATATTATTTATTTTGGGGTGCCTGGGTGGCTCAATGGGTTAAAGACTCTGCCTTCAGCTCAGGTCATGATCCCAGGGTCCTGGGATGGAGCCCCACATGGGGCTCTCTGCTCAGTGGGGAGCCTGCTTCCCCCTCTCTTTCTCTGCCTGCCTCTCTGCCTATTTGTGATCTCTGTCAAATAAATAAATAAAATCATTAAAAAAAAAAAAAAAGCTTTTATTTATTTATTTCAGAGAGCCTGAGCAGGGGGAGGGCCAGAAGGAGAGGGACAGGGAGAAGCAGACTTTCTCCCTACTAAGTGCAAAGCCTGCTTCTGGGCTTGATTTCAGGACTTTGAGATCATGACCTGAGCTGAAATCAGACACTAAATGAACTGAGCCACCCAGGTGCTTCTGGACTACTTTCCTGAAAAAATCAACAGTCTTCCCAATGATATTTTCAGTTTTCCACACTGCTTCTTCTGATATCTTTTCATCATTGTTTTAATGACAATTTTTTTGTTTGTTTTTTTAAGATTTTATTTATTTATTTGACAGAGAGAGGGAGAGAGAGCACAAGTAGGCAAAGCAGCAGGCAGAGGGAGAGGGAGAAGCAAGCTCCCCGCTGAGCAGGGAGCCTGATGCGGGGGCCCGATCCCAGGACCCGGGATTATGACCTGAGCTGAAGGCAGCCACCTAACAGAATGAGCCACCCAAGCACCCCTTAATGAGTACCTTCTTATGCACTAGATTATGTCCCCTTAAAATTTGTATGTTGAAGTCCTAACTCTCAGTACCTCAGAATGTGACTGTAATTGGAGACAGGAGTTTTAAAGAAGTGATTATATTAAAATGAAGTCCTCCGAGTGGGCCCTAATGCAATTGTACTGGTGTCCTTGTAAGAAGAGGACATTAGGACCACAGACATGAGGGTTGCATATACAGACAGAAGACCGTGTGAGGACACAGTGATGAATGGCTGTTGGTAAGACAGCCTGAAGAAACCAAAGCTCCTGAGACATTGACCTTGGACTTCTACCCTCCTGAACTCTGAGAAAATAAACTTCTGTTGTTTAAACCACTCGGTCTGTGGTGTTTGTTAGTGCAGCATCAGCAAGCTAATGCAGCATCCTATCAACTCATAAACTTCAAGGACTGTTCAAAGAGAGACTCCTTTTGGGGGTGCCTGGGCGGCTCAGTCAGTTAAGCATCTGACCCTTGGTTTCAGCTCAGGACATGATCTCAGGGTCCTGAGATTGAGCCCCGCATTTGGTTCTGCACTTGTCCTTCTCCCTCTGCTCCTCCCCCGCCCCTTCCCTACTCACACTCTTTCTTTCTCTCTCAAATAAATGAATAAATAAAATCTTAGAAAAAATAGTGACTCCTTTTGGAGTATGTTTTTTGGGAAAGATCGTTCTCACCCAACTACAGTTTTGGTTACAAGTTGGCAGGTATACATTTTGTGGAGATACTGAGAAAGCACTAATAACTTCTTAAAGTACCTATTAGACACCAAGACTAGAGTTCTTTTTTGGTTTCAGGATTTGCTACTTGTTGACATGTGCTGGGGTAGAAGAAGTATTAAAAATTATTAGTAAGCTATGAGCAAGTACATCAGAGCATCCTTACTGAGAGTGGATTGATGGGATGGACAAAACCTGAAGGAAAGACATGGAAAGTCATGCTGCCATCATGGTATGTGGTGGGTTGGGGTAAGAGGCCTAAAAGGCTAAGAGAATGAGGCCGCTAAAGTCTAGAAGGCAAATTTGACCATTTTCAGTAAGACCAGCATTGCTTTGGCATCCAAAAAAAAAAAAAAAAAATTTTTCAGTAAGACCAGCATTGCTTTGGCATCCAAAAAAAAAAAAAAAATTTTTTTCTAAAATTCAAATTGAATACTATTCTTCTTTTACTATTATCACAGTCCTCTCTAAAGTATTAGACTTTTTTCTATTATTTGCTCCTCTAAAAATTAGTCAGCCCCCCCCCCATATTTCCCTTCTAGGCTGTCTGTTAAATATAATCAGGATGATGATCATTGAAGAAAATCTAGATGGGACAATTCTGTCAGAAAACTCGAATCATCCTTAGCTTTGTTAATAAGACACCTTCAATTATTAAAAAGCATTGAGCAGCTATCCTGTGATAATCACAAAAAATTAGAGAATTCTAGTGATCTTCTGAATACTGAAATGCAAAATATTTCAGGACCAGTTTTTCCACTCAGTTGCATCATCTGTTTGTTTTCGCTGCAAGGGTTAAAATAATTGAGCTCTGACACAGCTAGAGCAAGAATCATGCACATTCCAAAAAGATCTATATCACAGAGTAAATACTTATACTTTCTAGAATAAAACTTAACTGGGAATTATTTAATCATAAGTTTAGATATAAAAGAAAAAATAAAATATGGTAAAAAACCAAAAACTTTCTAGCTCAAGCTGAGAACCACAAATACAGGATAGAGAAGCTACAGAATTAATCTAAAAGTCACCTTTGAATATGGCTACAAATGGAACAATTGGAAATTCATCAATTTGAGAGCTTTTCAAAGGTAAGCTGACTTGACCTAATGACCACTTACATCTGTATCAATAAACTATCAGCAAATTTAGGAAAAACTATTCTGTTATATTGATTTTTCATTATTAAATATTCTGTCTGTTCCAGGAGTAACTTGGAAATGTATATTTTATGCCATATTTATATCTACTTGATCTACCACCCTAGGAATTATTTTCATTTCTGGTCTTTAGAACGATTAACCTGTCAATTATCCAAACTTTACCATCTCTTACATATTCTTGTGATTTGATACAGACATTAATATCAATGACAAACTATACTGAAATACTTTGGAACCCCAAACCCTCTGGGTGGACCCTGGCACCACCTGTGTATGGTGTAACAACCCAGCCACAGCTAATTGGTCAAGGAGCATGCATCTGACTCTAGCAAATCAGTTGCACTCTTCCCAAGGAATATTGAAATTAGAACCAAGAGAGATTAAACAGCTTGACTAAACCAATGATGAATTCAGCTAGCTAGATTAGTTTGGCTATCAAATGTGCAGAAGCAGAGAAAACCAACCGCAGAGTAAGTTGGATGAGGCAGAACTGCAGAAATAACAGAGAGGAGAGAACAGGTAGGGGGAAAGTAAGAGACAGCAAGAACGACAATAAGAGAGCAAGACCAGGTCAGAGCACAGCTGCCCCCGCTCTTGTCCCTGGGTTTGGAAGATCTCTGTTCTTCAAGTTCCCTGCAATACCTTAGAAGCTTTAAATAAAATTCTCCTTAACACAGACGTCAAACTTAGATAAGAATATAAAATCCACAAGAGCTCTTAGTGATATTCCCAGGCTCCTTTCTCTCGGGCACTGAAGTCCTACTCATGGTTTTTTGATTCTCTCTCAGATCTTCTCATTCAGATACCAAGGGACATATTATTCAATTCACCTTTCCTCCATTTAAAACCATGTCGTTGCACCTATTAACACACATAGTTTAATGCGATTTTAAGCCAACCTCACCTGTCTCAAGAGCATTTACATTATTTAAAATTAATTAATTTATTTGAGGGAAAGTGCAAGCAAGTGGGGGAGGGGTAAAGGGAGAGAGAGCATCTCTAGTAGACTCTCTACTGAGCGGGAAGCCCAGCTTGGGGCTTGATCCCCCAACCCCAAGATCATGACCTGAGTGGAAATCACGAGTCAGACACTTAACCAGTTGGGCTAAGCGTCTGACACTTTAAATGACACACACATACACTCACATACTTTTGGAACTGTGGAGAAAAAATGAACTCTAATTAGCTTCTTTGAATTCATAGCATATATAAGCTTGCTTACCACACCCACATAAAAAGTTAGGACTGCCAAATTCACTTAAAAGCCAAATGCATATGGATGGTGTTTATTTTTAATTTATTATAATTAATGTGAAAAGTAACTTTCTCTGGGAACATTAATTTCCAATATGATCCTAGGAACTTAGAAAATTTGTAAACAGAAAATTTGAGATTCCTGGGAATCATACAGGTGGTTACTACTCTAAATAGCACGATTTTCATTTAATGCAATGTTATTTAAAAATGCCAACAACCAACTTGTTATTTGCATTTTGTATAATTGTACCAAATATAAATCATAGGGCACAAAAATTTGGCTATTTTCCTGAGTAAGCTACCAGAGGCCTCCCTTTCTATATCATTATTCTGACTTGTAAATGAGAATAATGGGACCTACCTCATTATGATACAATTACAATTAAATGAGATAATCTATGTAAATCACATAACAGTTGCTTGCCCATAATAAGTGGTGTTAACTATTGCTATTAGCGCATGCCCTCAAGGTATTGCTGGATACACATAGACAGGTATTATCTCAATTCCATTTGAACATAAAAGTATATCTTACTATTAACACTCCTTTACAATTTTTTTACTATTAAATTTTTTAAACGTCTTTCTAAGACTCAAAGACAAGGAAGTGATGAATTCTAAAAGGAGGCTGACTCCAATCCAGCTTTTAATTGATTGTGAATTTTCTTGAGGTCCAAAGAACAGTTTTCAAAATAGCCAAGTCCTTCTTAAGTTTGTGTATATTTTAAAATACAGTTTTAATTAAATGACAAAGCTATTAATGAAATAAACGTACCTTTTATGCAAGTGATCATTTCTTTAAATACCTCTCCAAAGTGCACTTGAGGAAATGGTAGGGCTAATGTTCAGGCAATGAGTACAATATAGCACAATAAGTGCTATATCTGTTAAACAGCAATGTTAATGCCAGACCAGGTTCAAATTCAATAAAACTCAGCTCTAATGTATGAAGCCTTTTGTGAACAGTTATTAGTTAAAATGAATTCTTTTATGACCTTAGTAAGTTGCCAAATTGCTGGAATAGAGCCACCCAAATAATATTTAATTTTAAACCGAATAGAATGAGATGTCACAATATAAAAATAGAATAAAAAGGAATATTCTTCAAATAAATATTGTTACATTCTTGTAAGTCATTGGGTGAAAATATATTAGTGATATATTTATAAATGATAAATATTTTTTGTCTTATTCTATGTTTGAAGATCAATCAAGTTTATCAACCAGCCAAATGCCATATATTTTCCCATCTTGGCACCATAAGCTATAGAAATTTGGTGTCCAGACATGGTTTAGTCATGACTTCCTATCTGATTTGCTGTCTTTAACCCTGAGCAGTTAGATTTGTCAGTGGAGTGCTATAGCCTACCTATAGCCATGATCATTCCCTTAAGCTTACTCCAGTTTCTTCCCTTCCTTGGTCTTGAAAGTGTCACTGTGAACTTACGGAATCACCAACGGTTTGAATGAAGTCAGGAGAATGAGAGATAAAATTTAGACTAAAAGTAGCTCCACACTCAGCGTGAATAACTACTCTAGGCATATGAACTTTTTTTTCATCTGAGTTTCACTCGTTATATTTGGAGCCATTAATTGAAATAAGATGAGAAATTGTTCTTAATAGGCATCTGTTGGATGAGATGATGGCTAGATTGATGAATGTTATTGCTAATGACCACTACTACTCACAACACGATTTTCTCCCTTAATAAGTGGTGCTGTTTCCTTTCCTCCCGTGGCAATTGTTTGTAAATTAATCCAAAAGCAGCTTATCTCCTTAGGCAGTTTAATTCTGTTGTATTTAGTTAGGTTTTAAAAATTCACATTAAAAGGTAAAATGGCTTTTTATTTGCCAATTCTTTTTTTGATCTGAATATACCTATTTATTATTTATACTTCTCTTTCTCCAAAGAAATTCCCATGTTTTAGCTTTGGGCTTCAGATGACTTTCTGTAGGCAGAGACTTAGAAACCACCCATGACCGGCAGGAAACTGCACTTTGAGTAGGAATCAGAGTTGGAGCAAAGTGAGAAGTACTTTCAGACAGGCAAACTAAGAAAGAGCTCAACCCATCCAGACTACTAGCAGGCGGTGAAATGCAGAAACGCAGTTTTGCTTTCCTCAGTCAAAATGAGACTAGAAGTATTCAGAACAGTGTGGTGGGTTCAGATGTATACACAGAGAAATGATTAAAAACAACAACAACAACAACAAAATACTTGACTTAGAGAGGCAGCTAGACATCTCAACACACTTAAATAATTCCAAGATAGCTAAAGCATTTTGATCATTATTTTTTTGTTTTAATCTTTTCTTAAAGGCATTTCTTCACCAAAGCTTTAGTGCAATAGAGGATATTGGACTAGCATGACCCAAGTTTGTTTTTTGGAATCACATTCTTTATAGTAGTCCACCAAAATGGACAAGTAGATTATTTCATGTGTGCCTCACAATTAACAAAGTTAGCAATTTCTATGCTTTCTTCACTTATAGGAAAAGAGCCTATCTCAAGTAGTACTCCAACAGAGAACTAGTCTTTACTTCAAAGACAGCCATTGCTAAAATAGATTACCGACAAGATGGAAAGTTTGCTTGTGTACCGGGCTACAGACCTAGCCAGGTGCTATTTGTTTGATAGTCAAAGTCAAGGAACCTGAATTGAGGTAGAACTCCAGAGCTCCTTCTGGTGGTGGGGATCTGGGTTAGAAATACACTCAGTTCCTCAACCAGTGCTGGTAAAGAACACATCTCTGGGGTAGAACACAGAATGAGGAAAGAAGGTCGGAAGGTTCTATGTAACCTTGCAAAAGCCAACACTTTTGCTTTTAACACTTCAGATCACTCTCTCGCCAGAGAACAGTGTTTCTGCATTCAGCACAGAGCTATAAAGGGGATAAGAAGCACTCCTTAAAATGTTCAACAGCCTCAGCAGCAAAATTGTAGTGCTTAAGTCCTATAATTTGGAGAACAGGTATTTTTATGCCTTAGCAAGCTTTATATTTTATTTCACTTTTGAGAGTCACAGATGCTAGTGTTTTAATGAAAATTTCTTTCACAAAAGTGACAATATATATGTTCCCCTCCCCCTCCCCAGGGAAATGACTCTTGTTTTAGTGCTAGAACTCCAGCATGAATATGATGCTTGGTGAGAAATACATCATTTCCAGTAATAAAGGAGAGTTTCAGGAAGGATCAAGAGGAAAATAAACTATATCAGCAACAAAGTTTTAAGTTGCAATTTAAGGCGATCAGCTAACAGGAACTTGCTTGAAAGGTAGGCTACTGTTCTGCATATGTTTTTGTCATTTGCAAAAGCTAAAAAATCTGCTAAAGCCAAGTGGTTTTGGCGGCTTGCAATCTTTCTATAGCATGCTGTGCTCAGTTATGTTCAGTGACTAAAAGCAATAATGTTTTGATTCTAGACTAATATGTCTAGCTCCGCAATTGATTGTAAGCCACTTTATGAGACAGTCTGAAATCCTTCCTGTGTCTACTAGTCTTGATGAGCTCCTTAGCAAAATAAATTAGCAATCTTGAAGCTTTTTTCCCCTACTTTCCTCCTGCCAAGACTTTCTAAATAAACTCTCTGTATTTTCTCCCCCAGCGTGAATCACAGGTGGGGTTGCAATTCAGAGTTGCTGGTGTTTAATTTGGGTTTAGGTGTTTAGGTGCTCATGCCGTTCTCAGCAATATCTTCTCATTTGTACTTGCTTGACCTGATTTGATTCCATTTTTATTTTCGTAAAGCTCAGAGGTAGGATATAAATGTCAATAAAAATTAATCTCTGGCCAGTACTAACCTCAAAGGACCTTTTCTATCTTAATAGCCCAGAAAGCAATTTTCCCTCAACTAATTTGTAACTATTTATTAACTACACATTAGTATTATTCTGGACTAAGGTAATCTTTTCTTTTCCTTTCTTTCTTTCTTTCTTTTTTTTTTTTTTTTTAATTTGAGTTGCTGAAAAGTCGAATGTTATGGGATGGGTAATAGTGAACCGGAATGATTGTTGTTATGCCAAATACTGCTGTTTATGGTGGAAAATATATATTTTCCTTCAGATTATTTCAAGCTCATCAGTGGTGCTGAATTGACTGATCCGGTGGCAGAACTCCTGTGTTATTCAAATAGCAGGGGCCACACTTAGTGGCGGCATCAGCTCACACCACTTTGGCTTGCCGATATAACTTAGTGTGTCTTAAATGGAAACAGCAGTTAAAGCTGATTCAATCTGAGGCCACTCTTCTGAGACTGTCGATAAAGGAGTCCACAGATGCTAAGTGTCACCTTGGCTTAGGACTGAGGACAGCTGCTCTCTCTAAAGGAGATGCTGATCAACACATCTGCCCCAGGTCATGGGACAGATATAATAAATTCAATTCACTTTTGGCATATTTGTACACTATTAATTATAAACAAAAGGGGCGCCTGGGTGGCTCAGTGGGTTAAGCCGCTGCCTTCGGCTCAGGTCATGATCTCAGGGTCCTGGGATCGAGTCCCGCATCGGGCTCTCTGCTCAGCAGGGAGCCTGCTTCCTCCTCTCTCTCTCTCTGCCTGCCTCTCTGCCTACTTGTGATCTCTGTCAAATAAATAAATAAAATCTTTAAAAAAAAAAATTATAAACAAAAGGATATAGCCTATTGCTAAGACTGAAAATGATGATAACCGAATTAAATTTCAAATTATGTAAAGGCTTTAAGCAAAGGGTACAATCATGGCTAATGTTGAAACGAAGTTGTAATTGGTATGGCTCGTTCTATGAGATGTAGGGGATCATTTTTTGCCTCTTTAGAAAACCATCCAAATGTACCTGAGGGTAAAGAATTTGGAGGGGGGAAAAAAAAGGAAAGAAGGTTGAGAAATATATGCTGAGGCTCTAGCCAAGGTTAGAGTATCAAAAGAGAGTTAGTCCAAGAAATTATCAGATCTTGCAAATCACAAGCCCCACTCTGCATTTTGGGGATGGGGGTAGGTGGTCAGAGGACCTAGTGACTGCACATCTCTGGAGCTTTTCACGTGAAAGGAAAAATCAGTGGCACCACTGGCCACAAACTTACAAACTGCTAAGGCCCAGTTCTCGTTTTCCTCCTTAGACCTAGGCCAGTGAGCATTTTTTGCATGCCTTGCCTCGCTGTTGTTTCTCCTTGCCTGACTGGCTTTGGTGATAGCTTAACCCATTTGTCTCAGATACAGAATCATCTAATGTGTTGAGCTTAGTGCATGGCACTGTCTACACCCAAAGAAAGAATAAAGTCTTCTGGGTCTGAGTCTCAAATTCCATGTAGGAATGATTCTGCAGACACGTAGCACTTCTCATATTTGTGACAATTTTATGCATGCCCTTAGATTCTCAACGACATTTATTAAAAAGTTTTTTCAACCCTATAGTGTAGGCTGAGACTTGGGACCAAAAGCACAGAGTTGTGGGTAAAGAAATGTCCCAAATGCCATAACGGTGTTGTACCTGTTATAGTAATGGTGTGAAGGGTCAGAAATAAGAGAAAGAATTTCTCCTTAGATACTCAAGACATTAAGTCTGGGTAGAAGTTGCCTTCCAGCAGAGCAGAGGAACAGGAGAGTGAACCATGATAAGAAATGATCAAATGTTTCACATTGTGTCAATTACTTCCAGGAAAAGGAAAGTCAACAATTTGTTCTACCTTCTTCAGAAGGAAGTTGGGGGAGGGGCACAGTTCAAAGATAACAAAAAACCCCCACAGGTGAATATTGTCAATATCTAAAGACCAACTACTTTTAGAATTTTCAGTATAATGGAAATAAATACTGGGCATTTAGCTTTAGGAGGCTAAAAATATTAAAGCAAATTTAATAGAATTTCAAAAGTAAATTTATTTTAAAAAATAAACTTTCTCTCCTTTTTCCAAAAATTTCGTTAGTTTTCAAAATTCAATGTCTGTCAGAAAGGGGACTTGCAAAATATTACCTCAGACAGATATTACTGTTACCTCTAAGATTAAATTGTGATGCAAGGGTATTCAGGCATAGCTAGAAGAGCTAAGGAGTTTCAAAGTAGGTTTAAGAGTGAGAGTGTACTAACCTCAACCTAATCTCACATTTTTCTTCTGCTCGGTTTGTTGTCACTATATCATTTTAATTTTGGTTCTTCCTGTCAAGGGAACACATTGTAAAATAGTGACAAACTAGGTGAGTCAGGAACATGTGACAGGGTTGCAACTCAGCAACTAACTAATCATAAGGTCTTAGACCAGTCACTTTGCTTCTTGGGTTTCATTTGCTTCTGAGAATTTTGCTCATTCCTAAAAGGCTAAATAAGGAGCATGCCAATATTTTCAAGTATTTAGCAACATATGTCCACTAGTATAAGAGACTCAGTGATTCTGATAAGGAGAAAAAAGAACTAAACCAAAAATAAATGAGTAAATAAAAGACAAATTCTTTGATACCTCACATAAACTTTACATTTACTTTCACAATATATTGGTGTACAAAAATAAAATGTTTCATGTAGGCTTCTATAAAAAAACAAACTAAACCCTGCAATTAATTAATTAATTAATTTTCCCCCCAGTGCTGAACAGATAAGTTTAGAAAATTGCACTGGGTGAAAGAGAGCCATTACCAAAGATCAGGGGCAATGTAAGAGAGATACTCTATTCTTCTTTGTATTACACTTTTTTTTTTTTTTTTTCTTTTTAGAAACTTGGTTTACGTACCTGCATGGATATAAGGGATAGCAGTACATTTTTTAAAAACTTCTTTGTAGAGGTGCCTGGGTGGCTCAGCAGGTTAAGCCTCTACCTTCTGCTAGGGACATGATCTCAGGGTCCTGGGATCAAGGCCTGCATTGGGCTCTCTGCTCAAGGGGGAGCCTGCTTGCCCTTTTCTCTCTGCCTGCCTTTCTGCCTACTTGTGATGACTCTCTCTCTGTCAAATAAATAAATTAAATCTTTTAAAAAATAAAATAAAAATTAAATTAAACTTCTTTGTAAACTATGTCTCTGAGGAAAGATGACTTGAACAGAGGGGGAAAAAAGTATGGTAGAACATTTTCAGAACTACTGTTTTTGGCAATTTTAAGTTGTTTCCTACTGACCAGTAAGACTGCTTGTCATAGAGTGGACACAAATTGTCTCTAATCTATCATCTTACACCTTTTACTGCTCCTTATATTAAGTATTTCATCTAAAGACTCTTTTTCAGTATGGAAAGATTGCTAATTTGCTCTTTTCCATATTTCCACATCATTACTAATCCTAATCACATGTAAACGGCTAGTGTCCTATAACTTAGAATATCCATGACCTCACCACCTACCTCTCAAGCTTCATTTCCATTGCTGTCCACCGTTGTCACAGTTTTGGCTTCAAGATGTTGATTTATTTGTGGTTGGCTTGAAAAAATATTTACCAAATGAGCCAGTTTTTATCATGAGCTATAAATTTGTTGATTCAGGGTTGTAAATACATTCTTCCGTTCTCCCACATGCAAAGTAATAAATCAATGGTGAGTTGGAAGACTGTTTTCAGTGCATTTCTCTTGCTTGGTAATTCATATTGGTGAACTTACAGTTTTAATGACCACATTAAGATCATTGAAAGATAATCAAGTGGATGGTCTTTTGACACATTCTCTCAGTGAGGCTACACTGGCTGTTCAGGCATTCACAGTGTAAACCAGCTACCAGTCCCAGAATTTTCCTTCTGATACAACTGCATCTATCTATACACAAGTTACACTGTTTCTAGTTAACATCGTGCTTGCAAACAAACCTACTTGAATATTTTATCAGTTATCAGTTATCTTGATAATAAAGATAAATTTGTTAAATCATCAACTTCTACCCTATCATCTCTCTAAGATAAAGGATGAAATTAATCTATGAAGCACATTAATATGCATTTTTTGACTGTGTTGTTCGAAAGAACTTTTTTAAGCTTAGCTGCCTCTTTTGTTTCATTCTAAACCTACTCAATCATGTATATGAATTCTGCCTGTATCCAAAATTTATGTATTCTACTTCATAACCAAAGAGGATGCTGAAACTGATTATAGATGAATCTTCAAGGAAATGCTTCTTGCTAATGTTTTCTTTATCATGTTTCTTTATTTACCAAAAATAATCTTTTGTACCTTTAATACAAAATTTGTATAATTTATTTTTAAAACACGACAAAATAATCTATAATGTCACTATTGCCCTTATATTTTATTCTTAAGTAAGTTCCCAAGTGCTCATAACTTCAGATAGACTGTTGTTGTTACTTAGCATTAATTTTTCTAATAATGACCGAGTTAGTGCTATTGGGTTCCTGATGATCAGGCGGACTATAATAACCCGCATAACAAGACCAAAATCAGTTAGAGTCCTTTGAATATTAGATTTTCTGCACTTCAATATGTTGCATACTTTCACTGATTTCTAGCTAATATATAAAAATTATTGTTTTTAATTTGGATCAATATATACCATTTAATATAAAAATATATTTTTCATTTTAAATTAAAAAAATATTATCATTCTTCATAATACAGATTTATTTTTTCCCCATCAAAGTCAGAGAATTTCATTCTTCAGGAAAAGCAAGCAAAACTATCTATGTGTTCAAAATAAATTACCCGGCAAAAGTAGGATGACAAAACTGAACTGATTTGAGATTATCAAATGTTCTTGATTCAAACAAATTGTGAAAAATTGTCAATAGAGTGCAAAGCACTTTCCTCCCACAAATGTGTATGGCTGTCTGCTCAGTCAACCACATCTTCCATCCAGACCACCAACAACCAACCAGACTTTCTATTTCTCTCTTCCAGCAGACCCAGTCACAGACCCTAGTGAACCAGAGCCCTGAAGAATCTGTTCCTATGGTTTTATCTGCATTAAAAAAATGTCTCCCTCTAAGCTTTAAATAAAACTCAAGTTTCTGAGGAATAACCAAATGTCTCCTAAGATTTTCTACAAACTGCAGGAAGATCTACTTCCCTTGAAGAAATGAGGGACGGCATTCAGTCCCTTCATGAGCTAAAGCCCCTGTCTTTGGTACTTGCTTATTTAGATCATATTAGTACAAGTAATTTATACTTAGCTGATTGTGTTTGTGTCTATTTTATTAGTGATCTTTACCACTTTCTCTTTAGAGCAATGCATGTTCATTGTAATTGGTAAAACAATGTAAAAAAAAGTAGTACATGTTGCACGGATGTAAATTTGCCTTACTCTTTGCGTTCATTTGGATATAATGGTATAGTTAAGTAATAGTCTCCAGAATCGTTTTTAAAAAGACCCCAACCCAAATGAAGTACTTATTCATAAACAGAAACTAAAAAGAAAAGACAGACCAAACAGAGTTTGGGATGACTTTGTTTCTTTAATGAGAAGGATACTTTTGACCTGTTTTTTGTGTGTGGGTTTTTTGTTGTTGTTGTTGCTGTTTGTTTTGTTTTGTTTTGTTTTTACTTTATTTTTAAAACTGCTTCTTAGGAGTATTATTATTTAAGTGGCCTACCAAAGGGCACCTGGTGGCTCAGTCATTAAACACCTGCTGTCTGTTGGGGTCATGATTCTGGGGTCCTGGGATCCAGCACCCCCCCACACACACCATTAGCTCCCTGTTCAGTGGGAAGCCTGCTTTTCCCTCTCTTACTGCCCCTGCTTTTGTTCCTTCTCTGACTGCATCTCTCTCTGTCAAATAAAAAATAAAATATTTATCATAAATAAATAAGTAGTCTACCAGAAGATGTATTGCTAAAAACAATGATAGGACTCTTTAATACTTCTATAGAGAAAACTATTTTTCCCTATACTTGTAGTCTATGATCTAGTGTCTCCCTTCAAATTATCACTTCCAGGTCATTCTAGAAAATGTCTTAATATTCTAAAATTTGAATGTGCACAAAAAGCAAAACAAAACACAACAATGACAATAACAAAAAACATTCTCACACCATCCACTTAAAATTCACCAAAAATGTCAAAAGCAATCAGGCTAAGTAGTATGTTTTTAGGTAAGTTTATCTTTATAATGCTTTCAGTTATGGCCAGTCCTCATGTTTACCAGGAGGCAAAAATAAAGAAAAAGTCATGATTACTGGAAAGATACAATATTAATGGGGCCATTACTAGACAAGAAGAAAAATAAATCTGTATCTTTATGGATCAAATTTTAGGAAACTGACTTAAATACATTTCATGAGAACTTCACTTTTAATGAAACTTAACAGCACGTTCTTAAATGTTTTCACCTTTAAATAATCAACTCACAGACACATACTAACAGAAAACAAACTACATTTGAGTATTCATCTACCTTAAAATTTTGATAAAATTGCCTTTTATCTTTATTCAGAAAGGTAACGTTTTCTATGTAAATACCTTTTTAGAAGCTTTGATTTGTTATAATTTCTAGCACCATGTAATTCAGGGTAAAAGTGGGTAAACAAAAATTCACTGAATCTTTAAGTATGAAAGGGATGTGAAACTTAGAGAACCAAAGACCAGTATATTGGAAAGAATTTTTCATATCACAACATTTCTTCACCACTTATCTTGCCCCTGCTCTGTGCCAGACAACATGTAAAACCAATATTTATACAGATAGTGTCTAAAATTGATAGAGGAACACTCTATGCCCAGTGAATTTGAGCCAAATTCATACCCTAACCTCTAATACCAAAAATTCAAGGCTAATAGTTTTTTGCTCTAGTCGCTGTGGAAAGATTGAATGTATAGTTTTTTGTGTGTTTGTTTGTTTGTTCTTTTTTTTTTTTTTAAACAATCCTCATCAAATCCATTAATCTGGAAGAAATGGAAAGCACTGGAAAATATTTAATCCTTAAACACAGAGGACAGAGCATAAGAAATCTAAAGGAGGAAAGAAAACAAAATAAGATAGGATAGCAAGGATGAAGGGCAGTGAAGTGGAAAGAAAATTTCTGGTTGGGAAACAGTCATAGCATTCAGGCTATTAAATGTTGCCAGTGTAGGTGATCTTTCCTTCTAACCATTGTTTGGTTAAGAGAGTCTGTTTTCCCTAAGTACCCAGAAGGAGAGGGATGAGAAAAGAATCAGGGGAAATAGGGATATGTTAATGACTGCCGTGGGTTAAATGAAAATGAATACTAAAATTAGACTCTCCCTTTCTTAAGGAGTTAAAAGCTGAAGTAGAGAAGGTGACAGATTTTTGACACCAGACATGGCACCAAAGTTACAGTGTTGGGGGTAAGGTAGAGCAGAAGTCTCTTAACCTATGTTAAGAGATTGATGTGGGTTCCTTGGAATTGGAGGTAAATGAACATTTAGATAAGAAATAATGGATAAAGTGTAAGAATTAATGAGAGATTTAAGGTAGATGTCTATTTTCAGTAAGGTCTTAATATTGAGCTATAAATATGGTTCTGTTAATGACATTTGGTAATACCAAGAATTAATATGGAAATTGCTTTAATACAAAAAAGATGTATTTTAATAATATATACAGTTGAGCAAGAAATTATGCTAAAGTATCACTAATGGGATCCTTAACGGGAATACCACTCTTAGTGGAAAAGTATTCAAATTTCAGGCAAAGGACCAAAAAACTTGAGGTGATTCAAGGAATTGTAACATTGAAAACTCAAAATTTATATGGTATAATGCATAAATGTATAAAATTATAAATTCTTTCCTGGAACTTGCTTTGTTTTCATTTAACTTTTTAAATGGCAAGCAGGATGGGATAAGGAGAGTAAAAATGATAGAAAGGATTTCGGTTTAATTTAGACTATTTTGTCTTATAGTCATCAAAATAATATCCTGAATTTGTTAAAAAAAATTGCTTTTGAGAATCATGCATTTGTACTTCTCATATTCGAAAGAGCCTTCTTTAAATTTAAAAAAA
Source organism: Neogale vison (assembly GCF_020171115.1). Taxonomy (NCBI): domain Eukaryota; kingdom Metazoa; phylum Chordata; class Mammalia; order Carnivora; family Mustelidae; genus Neogale; species Neogale vison. The sequence goes on along the minus strand of NC_058093.1, from coordinate 89,450,247 downwards.
AATTAAATTAAGATATAAAAACTACTAATTTTAAACCAATTCTATTTCCAGACAAGATAGGAGGATGACCCCCAACTATGGAAGCTGCTCCCCATACCCTCCCTGCAACATTTTATGTCTCCTGGTAATAAGTTATAGAAAATTAAATGTAGTTTAGGTACAATTATGAAGGAAACTTGACATGTGTATCATAAATTTCATCCCTAAGTTGAATTTAAATAATTGGAAATTCTTGAACTTTCTGAGTTACCTAAAAATTTTAGTCGCTTTAGTACACATCAGTCAGAGCTGGCACTGCTGGTTAAAAAACAAAACAAAAAAAACTGAGGGTTTTAGATGGGAGGAGTTGGGAGCATGGGTGAACCAGGTGATGGGTATTAAGGAGGGCATGGATTGCATGGAGCACTGGGTGTTATACGCAAACAATGAGTCACAGAACACTACATCAAAAACTAATGATAGGGGCGCCTGGGTGGCTCAGCGGGTTAAGCCTCTGCCTTCATTCAGCTCATGTCATGATCTCAGGGTCCCGGGATCGAGCCCCTCATTGGGCTCTCTGCTTAGCAGGGAGCTTGCTTCCTCCTCTCTCTCTGTCTGCTTCTCTGCCTACCTGTGATCTCTATCAAATAAATGGATGGAATCTTTAAAAAAAACAAAAACTAATGATATACTGTATGGTGACTAACACAACCTAATAAAAAACAAAAACAAACAAAAAGCCCTGCAAATTAGTGGCAGCCCATCTTACAGCATTTCTTCCAAGGGGTTGAATTTAAGGTTTTCAAGCATTTAAACCTTTCAAAAATAAAATTAGCTGCTCCAAATTTTAGAGGAAATCTTGTGAATTGCCATGTCATTGCATCAATGATTATTCAAGTAGTAATCTATTCAGTGTGAAATGCTGACTGATTAAAAGGTTATCAGAGATCAGAATGGTAAATATTTCAGAAGTATCATTAATCAAGAGAAAATGTTCATTAAGTCATTAAAGTTTAGTGATTAAATAAGCTTGCAACAAGTAACAATAAAGAAGAATTTTGCATTTTGTTAGCAATAATGGGGGATTTTGCAACTTGGTAAATAAGAATAAAAAGTAAGTCTCAAATACAAAGAATAAAAGGGTCTTTTTGGTTGGGATGATATAGCAAATGATTCAGAATGGGTTTTCCCTTTGAAATATTTATTTTACCTTTAGAGATTTGGTCTAAGGGCAAATTTGATAAGACAAAGAATTTAGGTTTTGACACCTACCTACCTGATTTTGAATTCTAACTACTTTCTAACTAATTGCCATTAATTAATTTGTAAAACACAATGTAGTTATTTTTAATCTGTAATATTTTCTCATCTATAATAAGAAGGCAGTAATCCTTACTTTGCAAAATGAAGAATACATGTAAACTAAGAACATGTATGTAAAATTCCTAGCACATAGTAGTTACTCAACAAAAGTTATTATTACTATTCTGTACATGGGGTATGATTTGTCATTTTCTACACAAAGTACAATTTATAAAAAGAAAAATTAGAAAATATAAGTCATTTAAAATAAGTATGACTTCTGTATAATAAAACATTAAATAGTCACTTAAAATCATGTCACAGAAAAATGTAGAAAGATGTATTATTTGGAAAAATGATACGTGTATATGTATATACATGTATATATTTATATTGCACGATCCCATTACCACTTTAAAAAATACAAATATATACATACATATATATACAACTGGAAAGTATTAATTGTGATTACATTTGGGTACGAGGTGATTTATTTTAAAATTTTTCCTTATCCTGATTTTCCAAATTATACTTTAAACATGCTATTTTTGTAATAAGAATATATAATAAGTATTTTTTTTTTAATTAGTGTACCCAACTTTTGTATCAACATGGACAGGACTGGAAGAGATTATGCTGAGTGAAGTAAGTCAAACAGAGAGAGTCAATTACCATACGGTTTCACTTACTTATAGAGCATAAGGAATAACATGGAAGACATTGGGAGCTGGAGAGGAGAAGTGAGTTGGGGGAAAATCGGAAGGGGAGACAAACCATAAGAGACTGTGGACTCTGAGAAGCAAACTGAGGGTTTTGGAGGGGAGAGGGGTAGGGAGTTGGATGAGCCTGGTTGTGGGTACTGCGGAAAGCACATATGGCATGGAGTACTGGGTGTGGTGCATAAACAATGAATGTTGGAACACTGAAAAGAAATAAAATAAAATAAAATGGAAAAAAATAAAAATTAATGTTCTGAAATACTAAGTTTCCTATAATCATTTTAGGGAACACGTTTACTTGGTTAATTTGGAAATACCGTTCATTATTTGTGACGTTATAGTGAATTGGGGTAATATGTGAGGTCAAATACTGTAATCTATTTTGAACATCATTAGAAAAATAAGCCTGGAAATCACTCCTCAGTAACATCAACCTCTAGTGTATTAATGAATATATGTTATGAAAGAAAATCTGTAACTATCCAGAGAATATTTGAATCAAAAGAAAGAAAATGGTATGGCTTATGAAAAAATAAATCCAACCAGTCAGATTCAACAGATTTTCCCCCAAAAGTAGTAAGAGAATTAGTTGATTATAAAAACATAGTTAAAGGCATGTGATGGGATAACTTATGAGGTCTGTTCACAGAACTGATTCAAAGCTGAAGTGGGAGTAATTTTTTATCTGATAAATTGAAGATGGAAAATAAGAACACATGAAAATATTTTGAAGAATGGGGAGTTATTTGGCAGAACCAGCATATGTTGCACATCATCTGATTTCATATTTGTATTTGTGATCTAAAATTGGGTAGTAAGTAGTACGTGTATTAAAAAGCAGGGCTTTTTGAAAAGGCCTTACAATTGACACAGAAGGAAGAAGTTACCCCTGCAAGGCCAGTAATATATAGAGAGAATTAAATGACCTAAAGAGTGTTGTTTTGAAAAGAAGCAGAAAAAAACAATGACGAGAAAATAGCTTAGCTTATCTTCAAGAAACCTAATAGTTGGCAAATGGTGATTATTGTATGAACCATACCTGCACAGACCCATCAATTCTTAGATTGGTCCTATGAGGTAGGTTTTATTCTCTTCATTCTATAGATGAGGACCCCAAGGAACACAGAGGTTATAAAATTGGCCCAAGGTCACAGAGTTAGAGGCAGAGTCAAAATCGGGTCTACCTGGAATACTTCCTTATATCAGATTTCTAGAATTCCTTGCACTGTGCAGCAGTGATTGGATACGGCTGGCGGTACAACTCACTAGCTAACCTGCCCACCATCTTTCTACATTCTGGTACAACTGAGGAGCTATAATTGACTGAGACAACATAATTTAAAGAGACTGACATAGAACTGAGTTTTTAGTTCTGGTAATTCCACCTACAAGATGTGTGATTTTGGTCAAAACACAATTAAAATCCGGTGTCCGTTTCTATGTCCCCAAATTAAAAGGAATAGGATAATTTCTACTGTTCTTTCCAGGTCTAATATGTGAGTCTCATCTCAAAGCCATTACTTCGTATATCTTTAAGCTGCTTTTAAAATGTGCCCTCAGTCCCAGAGAAGAGTTATAAAAGAAAGAAAAAAAAAAAAACAGTTCTGAATTGAATTTGACAAGACATTATGATGTGGGCTGTCCACAGAGACTCCCCACCTTGTGCAAAAACTACCAAGTTGTCATAGCAAGAGAGGCTTAAAGGGGAGGAGCATTGGACCTTTTCTTTTTCTTGCCTTTTTCTATTTTGAAACTTCTAGTCTATGATTTTCTCCTGGAAAACAGTACTTTTAGCACTATAATAGGGGGGAAAGAAAAGCCGATATTCTAGAGAATAGCAGTATTTTCCAAGAGATGTAACACAGCTTCTGAAGGTGGCATAGCTGGGGGAAAATCTTAGGAAGAGGGACTTGCAAAGGAGAATGTAGAGAGAAAGGAGATAAGAGCTTGTAAAATAAAGGTCACCTCAGTTGCCCTGCACCTGTCTACCTAGTATTCTGTTCAAGTTGAAGATTCTCACTCACTCTTCAAAAAGGCTGGGACATGAGGCAGTAGCAGGGACAACTGCCTCCACCTCCTGCTTTGTTCTGAGACATGCCAGTCCCCTGGGCGTGATCGTACCCTCCAAACGTAAGCTTGCCTGGAAGTGGGAAGCTCCACAAGTTGTAATAAAGGAGAAGAATGCCTAGGGAATTATTCTGTTGTTGTTGTTTTTTTTTTTAATGTGTATATATTTTTCCTTTTTTTTTTCCCCACAAGTAGAAATTCAAGGTGCTGAGGAAGAACGATAAAATCCGAGTTAAACTAATTATTTCTATTGTCTTAAAGTTAAGAAAAGCTGTAGACTGAATCACCATGGGAGTAAATCAGAGACATTTACAAACTTATTTCTGAAATTGACTTTTGTATCCACTTGCTACTCAGAAGTTAATGTGACTGTAGCAATGCAAAGCCGGTAGGAAGCAAATTCAATACTTCTGGCCTCTTACTAGCATCACTATGAAAAGGCCATTTGTGGTCACGATTTTAAACTCATGTTTGAAATATTGCAGACATACTGTTTTTACTTCACTTTAGTCTGGAAATACCCCTGTTCCCATAGGCTGTTGCAAAGCACCTTCCTTGATTGACTTTACCTGCTCTCACATGCAACACTTGGCTTAACAAACACCGTCTTTATTTCTAGTCCTTTAAAGAATCATTTCTCTTCCTGTCTCCCTTCTGTCTGAATTTTTGAGGTGGGGGGATGCCGGGCTGCTTTATCTGCCAACAGGTGGCCAGACACTAGATTAGTCTCTCTCAATACGCAAGTCCCCATCTGCTAGCTGGTGTCTCCATGTGTTCGTTCTTTTATTATAGCAGCTGAGCCTCAGACTGGTTTCTTTGTGGGTTTTAGGCAGATGCTTAACAAGGTGAGCCAAAGGGAGTCTGGCCATTAGAAGATGTGTTAAGATGGCCTCAGCTGGAATCACTTTTTCCTATGTTTTTCAAGTGTTTGCCTATAGCTTCCCCTGATAGCTTAGGACTTTTTTGGGGCATCAACCAGACACGGGGATGAAATGATACTTCAAACAAAAATGCTTACACCACACTATTTTTTTTAAGGCATTATATCTCGAGCTTAAAAATTTTTGGCTAAAGTCACCAACCTGGCTTTAGCATAATTGGTTTTGAAGGAGACTCTTAATACAGAGACCTTGAAGATAATCACATCTTACAAAGGAAAGACAGTTTAAGTTCACTGAACTATTGTGTAAAGAGATCTGGAATCAGAAACCATACATCACAGGCTTAGATGGTACATTAGTGAGTGTGTAGCCTTAGAATGCATTCTCATTGGTTAGCAATAATAATTCAAAGGAAATCTGATGGGCAGGGCAAATGAAAGGAGGGAAATTCACATTTTGTAAAGGACCTGGTGCAGACTAGCCTGTGCCAACCCTAAAATAATGATCTAAAGTGCTTGTATATTTTCTCTGAGGTTCAGACATTTTTTTTTAAATAAACTTACACTTCAAAATGTTCTTCAAGCACATATTCTCTTCATTTTCTATTCCTATCCTGTTCATGTTTGGTGGCGTAAGATGAAGAGGAAAAACAAAACCCACCTTCTATAGAAAACAAGCATTAAAAATTGTCCATATGGGATACTATCCTATAAGATTTCGAAAGCTAGCGGAGGCTGAATTGGTCCAAGTCATACTCTTTCACAGAATAAACAGAAAGGTCTGGATGGGAGTGTGTTAAATTAAAGCACTTTTATTTAATTGAGGTTTGAAGTCTAGGAGGGACCCTCCCTGGCAAACACAAAGGCAAAACGGTCTCAGGGAACTGTGGGCAGGCATCGGAAAAAAACATGTGAAGAGCAATTTCCAGCTGAGCCAATTTTTGTCTAACATCATGTGGCTTGGCGAGTTTTGGCTTTCCCAGTAGAATCTGAAACCCAAGGAACACAGCCTCAGTCTCAGCCACCATGCTGAGAGAAGACAGGGAACAGGGAGCCCGGTGTCCAGATGGGAGAATCTTCTAATTGTCTGAGTGGGAATCAGGGTCTGGGCACAGAATGTCAGACACATCCTTGCTGGCATCATCATTACTGATTCATCCTACACGACGAGTACTGAGCTGCCAAGGGAAGAAGCTAAGCCGTCCGCAGATTTGAATCGTATCCGATCACCAGGGATAAAAAGGGGGAAAAAAAAAAAAGAAAAAAGTGCTTTCCTTGCTAAAATACTTGAAAACGCTGCTTTAAGTCACTTAATGTCATAGTATGTACTTCCTTGTCCATGTTTTAGGGCTACTCCTTTTTTTGCTTCTCTTTTCCAAATTGGATATTTGTAGCATTCCTCTGTCCCTCCATCCCCAACTGGCTATTACGCTAGTTTAAAAAAATCGGTTTTTGTAGGAACGATGTGTGTCAAAAAATGTAAAGCCAGCCTTAAACAATACCACTAAATATAGGATTTGAGCCAAAAGAAACTTCCATTTCATTATTAATGGTGATATAAAAAGCTTACCTATTTATGCATGAGTTACATAGTTTTGGGATTCAGAGATCAATGCACGCAGAGCCGGCTGCCTACACTCAATGACATGAGCTGGAGCGGACACTCCCTTCCTGAATATCAAGCTTGATTACCTCTCACTCTGTGCAAATGGTTTTACGTGGGGAAACCTACAGGTTTTCCTAGGGGTAAGGACTTCTTTATGTAATGTAAATTCTTCTGGAGGGGGTCAAGCATTTATTTATGAGCTAAGAGCTTTCAGGAGTTAACAAATAATAACTCGGACACGAGAACCAGATGAAGTGTAGGCATCCCAAGAAAAACCCATAGAAGAGAATGAGGAACAGGGAACGATGGCACTAACGGAAGAAACAGCCCACTTACCAAGTGCCCTCCTTTATTTTAATACTGAATATTTTACTATTGATTTATGAATGTAAGGTTTTTAAACAATATTTCACAATCATCTAGAGAACTTTACCCAAATTCAAATTCCCCAGGCCCTAGCTCACAATGACTCAGCATTTCCAAGGATGGTTTTCAGATTTGCTTGAATTATTTTGAAAAAGCTTCTGAGAGGCTCAGAGGCACATCCCTATTAAGAATAATGGTATAGCAGCTCACTTTTCTTTAGACCTTACCAGAGGGCCTCCTATACCCTCTGCAACTCTCCTCCACAATTCCTGTTCAATGGATCTCCTACTTAGATGTGAACATTGAAGATGTCAGGTGCAAACTCCATCATCCACTCTGCTCCTTCATACTTTTCCATATCAGGATATAAAGTCCCATATTATTATTATTATTATTATTATTTTTCAAAAGCCCTGAGGAAAGTTATATGAAAGCTTTCACTTGTGCTTTCTCAGTAGCGAAGCCCATTATTTCTCTGATCTGAGATACAGCCTAACATCCTGGTTTCCAGCCTCTCAAGTCAGACTATCCAGTTCAAATCTAGGCTCTACCACTTACCAAAAGATTACTTAACTGTTCTGTATCTTAGCTCCCTCATCTATGAAATGGAGACACCAAACTCATTAGGCTATTGTGGGAAATAATTACTACATGTAAAGCATTTCAACTGGCTTCTGAACATTTCTCACACATCATGCTTCAGTCTGGATTTTGATTTTTCTGTGGTATTTGGCAAAGACATCTACCCCCCTTTTGAGTCTCTCTACTCCTCGAGTTTCTATGACAACAGTCTATCCTGGCTCATCGCCAATATTTCCCACTATTTATGCACCATATTTTCAGCGAGAAGGGTTCTCTGCTTCTGCTCACCCATCCAGTGTGGTATTGCTGAAGGAAATCTCGTCAACTACCTAAATGTTAATGACTTTCTCATATGATGGAGTTGCAGACTCAAATATTCAATTTACTATAGAATACTTTAAAACCATTATCTTTTCTCCTAGCTCTGTTCCTATTTGATAATGTATCAGTAAAAGTTGTCAGCTACCATATTGGGGAATTATCACAAGTATGATTTTTAAAAATCTGCAACTCTTTGAAAATGCAGACATCGCTCAGAACCTTAAAATCAAATATAACTGCATTTATGAAAATGATGTTTTCTTTTTTCACATGGGAAAGACATGGCCTTTAGTTCATTTAATGTGGTGATAAATCCATTACATGATGCTAAAATTAAGGCGGGCAAATTTTCATTTGATGCATCAAAAGCCATTCTACCAACCCTTTCTATTTCTGTAGGCTGTAGTATTTTTGGACAAATGCTGTTTAAGCATCATCAACTGAGGTTTTATATTTAGTTCAAGTAGCTTACCCCTATAACTAATTTCTGCTTGCAGAGTGAATCCACAGAAATATCAGTGAGAAGCACACACAAAAAGATTTGACCAGAAAATGATCATGAGTAGGATGGCAGAATTTGAAGGTGGGGAGGAGAAGGAGAACCACAATAGTCTTCCTTAGAAATTTTAAAGTAGAGCAGCCATTATTATGGGGCAGACCATATTACAGCTCCTGCAGTAGAGATATATAAAGTCACCTTAACATGTCATTTAGATTCCAGGTTTTGAAGACATGACTATATAACCTGATTGATTATTAAAGTAACTAAAGAAAACAAAGCCAAAAGCTGTCAGTCATAAAATGGATAGAGGAGCAATGGAAGCAGAGGAAATATATTCAAAGTGGACAATACTGGACCTTAGTAACCCCCATTCTATATAGTGTCTCAGATGTTGGTCCTAGAATATTTTATATACCAGTTCCAGTGGCAAAGCCATACCTAATGTGAAGATGGATGGTGGGAGCTATAGGCAATGACTTTAAGTATTTTGATACCTTTGGCGAGATGGCTATATCAAGCTATGCTTGCCTGAAGCTATTAAATGTTCTATTATTTTATCTCTACTTCCTGTGATTGCAAAGCAACAGTCTGACTAGGATTTGAATTTTCCTCTATGGCAAGAAAATAGTTTGATCATGAGAACACAATGTTCCAGTTCCCTGAACTGCATTCATTATTATGGGTTAATGTTTGATTTATGATTGTCTTTCTGTAAAGGTCTATCCACAGAAGAGAGTGTACTGGTCCCAAAGACTCTTTACATAACACAAAATTAACAGTCTGATGCACCATAGAACTTAGCTCTTAGTTCAGAGGCTTACTGTCTCTCACATGGGCCACAGTAATAGTCTTATAGTTTCATATCTATAGTCTCACACCTTCCAATCCATCATTCAGAATGTTTTCAGAATGACCTTCTTCAAATGTAAATCTTGTCATTTTATCCACTTGCTTAAATTCCTTTAATGTCTCCCCACTGCCTAAGGAATAAAGTGTAAATTGCTTAGCTGGGCTCAAGGCTCTTCCTTATCGATCTATCGCTTACCTTTCATTTACATCTCCTGAAATAACTCCCACACCATCATCATTATCTTGCTTGGAGGTTCTCAAAGGTGTTGTGCTTTTTCGCAGCTCCTTGCGTTTGAGCATGCAGTTCCTGCTGCTTGAAATGACCTTCCTCTCCTTTCTGCCTCCAACAAGCCAGTGTTCTGGTCTTGGAATAACAGTCAAGACCCCTATGCAAACTCTACCACCAGGTCCTTCTTTGTGTCTTTGTTGGGTGTGCTTAAATGTAATTGTTACTTCATAAATCTGTACTTAATGTAATTGCACTTATTACTTTATATATCTGCCTTTATCTATTTTATTATAACCACACTGTGCTTAGTGACCCTGCCTTACTCCTCCGGGTAGTCCAAGTACTTACTATAATATTTTGCCTAGAGTAGGCACTCAGTAATTGTTGACTTAAATAACCGGGGAGGTTATCAATTAGATCTTGAAACAAAACAAAACAACAACAACAACAACAATAACAAAAATCCTTATTAAGCGCCTACTATAAGCCAAAGGCTTGAATTCATTTTAATTAACTGATGAATTAATCTCTAGATTGTCTGGGAGGAGAATAGACAGGAAAAAATAAATACAGTGAATAAAAATTCTAATAATATAATCAACTTTGGAAATCTGATAAACTGAAATAATCAGAGACAAGAAGAGCAATAAATTTAATTAAATGAGAATGTTTAAGTGATATAAATAGATCCATGATTCTATACTTAGCAGTTAAATTTATCTTCACACCAGAATCTCTTTCCATACAAAATATATTTAAAACATTCTATTAAAAACAGAGCAAGAGATAAGGAAAAAAATAAGATATTTAAAGAAAACAATTAAAAGGTAATTTTTATTGTCAATATACTTTATCCTGGCAATTGTTTTTAATGAGATCATGATTTTATTTTATTTTTAAAATGACATTTACTTTTCTTTTCGTTTCTGGGCATTTGTGTTTATGGTATGTTTCAGTTCTGTTTTTTTTTTAAATATTTCTTAAGGGCCCCTTTGCCTATCTCCCTGGCATTATGAAATGCTCCTGAGAGCTGTTTAGATGATAACAAGTGCTGCAAACTGCAGGTGAATGGGCCTTAGAATTGCACAAACAGCAAAGGAAAGCATTTTAGAATAACAAAGATAGAGACTGGGGAGTCCTTATGGATATGTTATTAAGCACCTGCAGCCCAGTTCCTAAACTGGAGCTGTTTTGAAAAGGAGGGATGCTAACTTTTGGCCAGAATTGATGTCTGTAGAGAAACTGTGTGTTTGCTTTTTACAACTAAATTAACTTAAAAAACTGCAAATGAAATATGCCACTTTCCCCCAATACCCATTTGAGTGTTGAAATCTCATCATATAACTGATCCTATTCCAGCCATACACCTTTATACGTAAGAAAGGGTTTGACCTTGGAGAAGCATTAACAGTCACTTTTCATGCAGATAATTATTTGTTTGTTTAAGAGATGAAAATGACCCATCTGAAAGACAAAGCCTAGCACAGAGATAGTTGCGTTGTTATGTACCATTCAGAGGTATGGATGTAGCAATGAAATACAGGTAGGATAAGAGAGGAATGGGTAAAATATTCATATGTCAGAATGGAGATACCGTTAAGGGGAAACAATACAGGGGAACTTGCCCACTTTTTTTAAGCTTATAAAAGAAGTCTGAGTAAGATATTAGGAGAAAATTTGTAAGTAGGATCCATATAATCTTTTCCAGTTGAAAGATGATGCCCTAAGCAAATCAAGCAAGGACTCAAGTAGGATCAGCACCAAAAGAGTTGTTTTTGAATAAACAGTATCAAAATTTGTTGGACTGCAGTTCAGAGAAAGGATTTAGTGACAGCACTCCACTATGTCTCAGTTGGAGAGAAAAGTAAAATGTGACCATTGTTACTATGTTATATTAATCCTACTAGAACTTCATGTAGCAGAATATTCAGTGAAGTAAAATTTTCCTTCTTCTGCTGAGTTTGACCTATTGGGGGTTGAGCAAATGGATAAGACGTGGAGAAACTCTGATCTCCCATTCCAAAGTTATGAAAACCTAGCTGAAGCAGCCTGTCAGCTGGATCCAGACTCAATCGCTGTGAAGGCCAAAGTGGCACTAAAAACAAGAGCTGTTTGAAAAGAAACAATGCTAACTTGCAGCCAGAACTGAGGTCTGTAGAGAAATTGGTTTTGTTTTGCTTAATCAAATTACATGATTGCAGAAAGAGATGGAAACTATGGATGGGCTCCTATCCCAAGCAAAGACTGAGGGGGAACAGGGCATCTGGGATTATGATGCTGGAAACATAGGGAGCATTCGTAACTCAGTCTCTCTAGGGGCAGGCTGTTCCTGGAATAGAGGCTAAGTGAGCTGATTTAAAGAGAAGAAAACATTGGAAACCCAGATTTAATTGGTGTGCACTGCCCAGGCTGCGTATAAAACTGCCTGTCTCCCTCCATAATGGCTCTAGGTGGGGTTGTAATACGCACTAGTGACAACAGCAGTGAATGGAATTCAATGGTTGATCTTATGGGTTGGATTTTGTCTCACAAGAAGTTATGTTGGAGTCTTAACCCCTGGTACCTGTGAATGTGATCTCATTTGGAAATAGGTCCTGACAACTGTAATCAAATTAAGATGAGGTAATTAGGGTGAGCCCTAATCCGATATACTGGTATCCTTATAAAGGGGAAATCTGGGACACAGAGACACCCAGGGATGAGACCATGTGAAGACACAGAAACAAAGGGAAGGTGGCCACCTGGACATGGAGGCTGAGATCAGGGTTATGCTGCCATTAACCAAGAAACATCTGGGGCTACTAGAAGGTGGAAGAGGAAAGATCCTTTCTTAGAAGCTTTGCAGGAATGTGGCTGTGCCAGCACCTGATTTCAGACTGTAACCTCCAGAAGCGTGTGAGATTAAAAATTTCTGTTCTCTTAAGCCACCCAGTTCATAGTACTTTGTAATGGCAGCCCCAGGAAACAGAATACAGATGCCAACACCATCATAGGACTAACAGCAACTCATTACGGTAGCAACAATAGAGATTAGCAAAGAAGGCTCTTTGAACTTTGAACTTCCCAGGAATCATTTGCATCAGCTCTGCTCAGAGCATTAGATACCAATTAAGGCATCTGCCTTTTTCAAAGCAGACTCATATGAATTCCAGTGACAGCAGGCAAGACCCGATAATTATCACAGGAGGGATGACCCCGAGGAGGCGAGAAAACGTTCATTCTAATAAAGAAACGAGATGCAGAATAGAAGCAACGTGAACAGGACATTTAGATATCCTCTGGACATTCAGGTTGGTGAAGTCTTCAATCAAATCTTACAAAAGGGCCGGACTTCTCTCTTAGATAGGGAGGGAACCATGTTTTTCAAGGTGGATAGACTCTTCTAGGTGCGGAAATTGTCATCAGCCCAGCTATGGCTTACCAAAAACTCGATGACTCTTAGGATAGAACTTCTTAAATAAGATGCACAGAGAAACCCCAGGGAGGCTGTTGGAGTTGGTCTTAAAATAGAAAATATAGTTTTCAGCTTCAAGAAGGACAATAAATTATTGGCTTAAGGGGGAAAAATGCATGTAAAATAGGGTTGGTAGACCCTCAAGTGGATCTAGTTTATTTTGCCATGTTATAAGAAAACCAAGGGTTGTGGGACTGCACAATTTTTAGGCAACTTGAGCTTGTCTCATGCTTTCTCACATTCATAGTACAATGCTTCATTTGTAAATCATGTCAGAGCTCTTCTGGCTGATACCAGTGATATTCCCTTTATTGGCCTTGGCTCATATTAAGTCATTCTGAGAAGTGAACTTTCTTCTAGTGCTTCACTAAGGCTCCTTAGTAAGAAACATCTATTTTAAAATCTCATTTCTGTTTATTTTCCATCGGGAACACTCACTGTTTTGGACCATTATGATATAGGATTTGCTGTTCTTTTAATTGATCTGAGCTAGTTTTCACATCACTGGGCAATTGTTCAGGCTGGTTTTAAAATTCATTTGGAAGAATTACTGCAAAATTTTTGTTGTTGTTGGTTTTAAACCAGTTGATCCCTTCTTTAAAAAATGCATACAGTCTCCAGGAAGGAAAAAGTATGCTGTGTATAATATTATCCCCAAATCAATATTACTTATCACATTTCAGGAAATACAAAGTTATATTATATACATATGGGAGCATTACAGATTTCTGTATTAGTCTTGGGATTGAGTATCTAAGAAATGGTAAAAGTAAGAGGGAAAAATGTTATATTATGCTAAACTAAGCCCAATTTTCTCACAACTGGCAAGTTTTTATTTCTGGCTCCCCAAGAACAGAGAGTTACTTTCAACTTATACAAAAATTTCAGTGCTTTGATCATCAGGTACAATCTGATTTCAATTGTCTATCACACATATACTGCCCCCCCAATGTAGACCTCTATGCACAGCTGAACAGGTTTTACACTGCACAAGTCCCGTCACACTAGTCTCACCACAGTCAATGAAAACAGTAGAGCTTTCTGTTGGAGAGCACAAAACCAAGAAGCAGGACACAGTGGCCCCCGGAAATATATAGCAGCACAAAAAGGAAAATAAAACTCAGATGAATATTACTTTTCTAAAGAATTGATAATTTTATGACACATTTTTTAAGTTTATAAGCTTTATCATATTCTAAGGTTAGAGTTTAGTTTTATAGAAAAAGCCATTATTAACCAGAACAAGTAGACTTGACAGTTCAACTTCTAATTTTTTATTCCTCAATAAGCAGTCGCTTTCATATAAAACCGTTAAATGCCTACAGCTACAAAAATTATACAGAAAAATACTGAAATTCTCCCTTTGCTCCACTCAATCCTTTTCAAACGGTATGATTAGAAAATGCCAATATTTGGGAAAAAGAAAAATAAATTATGCAACAAGAGGGTCTGCTTTTACTTCTTTTTTCAATTTGAAACAAACGACTACAACATAGAGTTTTTATTACACATCTACCCACCCAGACACATGCACATTCACACAGAAGGTAGGAATCCATCCTTCTGAGGAGGAATAAAAATAATAAAAAGCTAAAATATTATTTGTGAACTTGGTTGAAAATGGAAAAACAACAATAATTTCAGGATAAGATTAAAATAATCCCTAAATTTTAGATGGTATCCGAAGATAAAATTAAAGTGATTTAAACTCTGTCTTTTTGCTCAGTTATCCTTTCTTTCTCTAAGTGCTAACCAGATTGGTAATCTCCTAGGAGTTGGCAGTGCAGTGCTGATCCTACTTTGCTAAACATTTCATTAAATAAAACCTCCAATACAGAAAAACCAAACAATAGCTAAATCCAAAATAAATGGATAAATAAAAACACACAGATACACGATGGTAAGAAGATGTTTTCTCATCATCTTATTTCAGGAGGCAAATGCTGGAGATTGTGTTGTAGTGAGAAGTGTGGCACCGTGGAAAGAACATGGACTTTGGGGAGAGTCAAGAGCCGGTTTCCATCCAGTTCTCATTTCTATCACCCATGAGACAGCCCCCAGCAAATAATTTAGTTTATCTAGACATTAGTTTCATTATCTGACAAATGAGATAAAACACTTCCTTCACTTGTGAGGTTTAAAGAACATGAAAAAATTGTCTGGCATTTTTCTGACTATTAATATAAAATTGATCAATGCTAAATAAAGAATAAAATATATGAACCAATGACTTAAAATATGTGCTATAACAGGGGAAAGGTTTATCCCTAAGAAATAACTGATTCACTCATATCCCTGGACTCTACTGAACCCATATTGTTCCCCTTCCCTAAATACATTTTTCTGACTGAGCTATGCAAATTATATGTCTTTTCCTCCTCTAAGCATATAGCTCAGGATTCATTTCCTTCATGAAATCTGTCGAGATTAAACACCGTATGAATCAAATTATTATGGCAGGACTCCTAGAACGTAGATGAACAAGTACCTTTCAAAATTCACTGCAAATCCATTTTGGAAAGAGGAAGGTGGAATAAAAAGCGAAAGTAAAAAAAACAAAAAACAAAAAACAAATTAATAAATCAGTTTGTGAATACTTGGAAGACGGTAATTTAGCTTCTGAAGAGCATCACTGCTTCATTAATTCATCTCAGGTCAATATAATGCCCTCTCCTTTTTGGTAGTATAACTGTATTGGTGGATCATGGGAATTACATATTCTCATATTTTCACTTCATTGAGATATTCAGTAAAGCTTCCTATGAAAGCACTGTGACAAGGTTGATAAAGGTTGGCTAGTGGCAAACAGTGTGGAATATTGACAATGGGGGACTACCCTAAGAGGCTTATTTCATGGGTTTAAATTTCAATGTAAGGAATCAATTACCAATATATGTAATAATGTTTCTGAGAATAGAGAAAATATGCTGATCAAAATTGAAAATAATATAACACTAGGGCAATAGCTAGTACTGAATAAAAGAATTATGATTTTGATGAGCACAGGGTGATGTATGGAAGTACTGAATGATGATATTGTACACCTAAAATTAATATAACACTGGATGTTAACTGGAATTAAAATAAAAAGGTAAAAAAAAGAGAGAATTATGTTTTTCTTAAATCCCCAAACCTAGAAAAACCAAAAACAAAACTGAACGTATAAATGTAAAATTTATATTTAAGAAATCTACAAATGTGAGATTGACACCCTGGAGGTAGAGATGCAAAATTACATAGAGATACAACTGACTCCCCTCCCCCTCAAATAACAGTGACCCCCAAATCTATCATAGTTTACTTAAAAGCACTGAAAGTAATTTTGCTGAGCATTCTTCATGTTGGAAAAACCCAGAAGCCAGAAGTTTGTGGAAGTGAAGACAGAAATCTATCCCAAGAAGAAAAACCTCCTTTTATTTGTCCTTGCCACAGCTCAGTCAGGCTAAAATATTGCAAAAGATTAAATACTAAGTGGAACCAAACAGAACTGGAGAGAATATAAAGAATACATAAATGGGAGCTTTAAGATCAATTACTACAAGTTGATATGGGGTCAAAGAAAAACTCCATCCTCAATACAGAAAGCCACTTGTTAGACAAAGCTCTTTAGCCACATTATATATTAAAATGAAACGTTAAAACCAGTTTAAAAGCCCAACTCCACAAATTGAGTAAAAACTGTTTTATCCAACCTAATATTTTGTAACAAATAAAAAGGATGTATTTGAAGACTATGTAAGAATGTTAAAAATGCTCAGGTAGCATTATCAATGTAAAATTGGCTACAAACTCTATTTGACTGTGATTAATATTCTGCTAGAACATGCTCTTTTAGAAGAAACTTTCTGTAAAAATATTTTGGAAGGAAGTATTCTCTGACCTTCAAAAGATTGTGTTTGGGTGGCTGCCGAGGAGTGATTTTTTTTGTTTTGCTTTTATGTATTTTCTAAATTTCCCTTTATCATGAATTAATAACAATGGTAATGGACTTGTATTAATTACTATTGTTGCATACTGTATTCCTTGCTCTATTTGCATTATCCCTTAAATTCATCCAAAGAGATCATGAAACAGTTGCTCCTTTTATCTGTTTTTATAAATGAGAAAATTGAGTTGTACAAAACCATCTGGATTAATGATTGTACACATTCAATATTATTAGTACTACATAGTAGCGACCCTTTGATTCAAAATCTGTCAGTTTACCTCTAAAGTACAAATTCTTCATCACCCTCTAATACAAAAGAGTACACAGCATAGTTCAGTTTATAAGTCAAAATGTCTATGATCCCATAGCTGGTTTATAACCAATAACTTAAAGTAGCTCTGTCCTACATTTCATATGCTTAGATACCTAGACAATACCTATTCCTAGACAATACCTATTCCCAAAGTACTAAGACAATTTTAGCAGTATGACATTGGGGAAAATTATATAACATCATTAAACCTTAATTCCTTATCTGAAAATAAGCATAACATGTGCACTGCTTATGATCATTAAAAATAATATACATAACAAACCTAGATCAATTACTATAAGCACCTGATGCTGTTTGGGAGAAATTGCTTTTCTCCCATAATTCTCTAAATATTTTTTAATAAAAATGTCCTAATTTGCTTTGTCCTCTGTTATGGGACACAGACGGTATTTCAATAAGAAATAGGTTTTCCTCGGGACAAGCAGTACTTATCAATCCTAATGTGGTGTCAGATCTTACCATGGTCCCATCGCCTATATGCTGTCCGTGAGAGAAGGAACTCTAGTCCCACATACCTCACCCAGGTACTGTCCTTTGGATATCGCTCACTCTCTTATTCTTGGGTTTAGCTTTTATAACTTGGCTATGTGGCTCCATGGGGACAAGTTCACAGGGGCTGGTGACAGTTCAACTCTTTATCATGAACAGGGAGAATGCGCTGTTTCCAGGTAGAAGCACTCTGGCCTTTTCTAAAGGTGGTGGCCTTGGGCTATAGACCTCCAAATAGAAAAAAACAACTGGCTTTCGAAGGCCGTGACTTCTGGGAATGGAATAAATTGCTGAAATCACTTCTGCCTTGATACAATAATTCATTATCTCTCTGAAACAGTAGCTTTTAGAGCTGCAAAGGACTGTTGTATTCTTTTAGAAAGAAGGAATAATTCCATCACAGACATGAATGCTCAGACCCTTATACTAAAATCGTTGTGCTTCATTTTATTGTCTAAATTAGCAATCAATCTGGCAGTGGGTTGGGAATATTTTTAGAGAACAAGTTTAGAAAACTAACCTTAGTTTATATGGAAAACAACAACAACAACAACAAACACACTTGGTCATTTATCATAAGTTTTCTAAATGTTCCTCCAAATGTACTTCCGCCATCTCATTATACAGTTGGGAAGTTACTGAAATAAATATGAAAACTTTAAAAATTCATGCTTGATATGAGAAAATAAGCCTTTTAAAGTTTAACCAAAGTTTTTAATGTGTAAGTGTATATCAATTTATAAAGTGAATCCTATTGTAGATTTACTTTAATTCACTTCATTGAAATGAACAGATTAAGAAATTAACTCCAGAGATGAAAACAGCACAAATCCAATGTTATCAGATTTGCCTGAGGACCATACTGACACAAAGATATGACTCTACTCATGAGTATAAACTGGGAAAACAGATTCAGACTGGTAACCATAAACATAGCTAAGTGTAAGGAACACTATCAAAACTAAACTTGAATGACAGCATTCAACAAAATGAGTGGGTGCAAACCAATAAGGATATTGATTTGTGCAGCATGTATAGGTATTCCACTGATGTTTAAACAAGACAATGAAACTTAAATCAGTGAGAAGAGAAGGGAGAAGAGGATACTATGGGAAATAGAACCAAGTCAGATCTGCAGATAATGGAATGTGTGAATGAAAATTTGGTTAATATACACAAAAGGTTGACTTTGAGGTTCTAAATTATAAACCTTGTATGAGGCATGCTGTTACATGTGGTAAATTGAGAATTGGAGGGGACATTAATGATAATGCCTAGACACCTGAGAAATCTAACTAACTATATTAGAATGTCAGTTGGGTGATACTTTTCATTACTATAACAAAGTATGAAATAAAACTACTGTGTAACATTCATGATCTTGAACTAGTAGCTCAAAGGAGGCTAAGTGTTGGTAAACTAAAAGACCTGTCTGTATAGGGATGCCTGAGTGGCTAGTCAGATTTCAGCTCAGGTCAGGATCTCAGGGTCCTGAGATCAGTGTCAGTATGGTCAGTGTCAGTATGGTCATACTGACAGTGTCAGTATGGTCCTCAGGCAAATCTGATAACATTGGATTTGTGTT
The DNA here is from genome assembly GCF_020171115.1 of Neogale vison. Lineage (NCBI taxonomy): Eukaryota > Metazoa > Chordata > Mammalia > Carnivora > Mustelidae > Neogale > Neogale vison. The sequence continues at coordinate 89,431,052 of NC_058093.1, read as the reverse complement.
GTTTTCATCTCTGGAGTTAATTTCTTAATCTGTTCATTTCAGTGAAGTGAATTAAAATAAATCTACAATAGGATTCCCTTTATAAATTGGTACAGATTTACTTAGCCCTAGTCCCCACAGGGCTCTGTGCTCAGTGCAGTCTGCTTGTCCCGCCCCCTCTGCTCTTCCCCCTGCTTATGTTCTCTCACTCTCAAATAAATAAATAAATAACCAGCAAGTCAACAGCTATTAAGGACTCGGGATATCATGGTGTGTTTTTTTGTTTTGTTTTGTTTTGTCTTTTAAATTGATTCTTAAATGAGCTAATACACGACTGATATACTTCTCAGCAGGGATATACACTGTGGTTTAGGTATTTCTAGAGTGAGCCAACAATTCTTCCTGGAACTTCCATATTTATAACTTGGGGATATCTTCACTGGGTTATTCTTTTCCGTAACTCCAGGGTCCATGCTCAAGCCACCTGGAAGATACCCTAGCTCCACGTGTGATAATGATTAGTTTTCTAGTTCCAGAATAATGCTTTTGATTAAAAGTAAGTTTCCAGGTCATATCAGGCATCCTTGTATTTTCAAGTGATTTTCTATTTTCAAAAACTGAAACTGGATATTAATTCCCAATCCAGTCCTTACATAGTTTCTTCTCACGGAAACCAAAAGGGCAAAAGAAAGCTTCTCATTTCCGCATGCCCCTGGAGTCCACCACTATTCCTTTCTTCAAGGCCTTCAAGCCAAAGTATTTTATTATTGCATTCACACTTCTAAAGAAAAAAAAAGAAAGAAAGAAAACCTGCCATGCTTTCTCGAAGCACCATAAATTTTCTATTTTACTATTTGATTACTACTGTTTGGCTAAAGCAATGTATCTGTGAGATATATATCTGATATAATCATACTTACTTTTAAATACTGAATTTTAAAAATATATTATATGATGGTATGTACCCAAAAGGAGAATAGTTTTATGAATTCTAGGTTTCTTTTTTCATCTATTTTCTTTACAGAAAATGTAGGAAAACCAGCATTATGAAAGATTATTGCACTCCATTAATTAGGTTTTTTAAAGAGATTTATAGAGGTATAAAATAGTGATAATTAGGTATCATTTTCAAAAAATTTAGACCAAGTTCATGATAAAAAATTTTATAGTTTACATTTGTCTCAATAACAACACTTTTAGTATAATCACTAATGTTAAGATAATTCACAAATTATTAAATACTTAAACTTTGAAGTGGCTTTATTGCAATGGATTTTTCCTTCTCACTTCTGCGTGCCCCTCTTCTTCTCTACCTAGAAGAAATGCTTTATTTTTGGCATTTTCCTTTAGTGGACTAGAGGGTATATTGGAGAAAAAAGAGTTAACAAATCTGAGTTCCTTTCCCTAGAAATTACGTTAACAGAGGGAATTGGTGAAGATACCCTATAGTTATTGAATTTGTAGTATTTTTAAAATGTCAGATTTTTAAAATAGCTAACTATAGAAAATACAACTGAAGAACTATGTGTAAAATACTAAAAATAACATTAAATGAATGCTTACAGAATCATTTTATTCCAAGATTACCTCTTAGGTCTTTTTGAATCAATGGAGTCTTAGAATGCATTGAATACCAAGACAAATGTGTTGCGAACAAAAAGGTTAGTTTACCCAATGTAGAAAGTGACACTGAATATTTCCAAGAACTGGAAATTATGAGTGATGTGCTAATTGGAAGACTTCTTCATAAACGAATAGAACAAACTAAACATGGCAGACCTGAAAACTATCAAACTAAATTTCTCTGTCATTGGCCCCAAACCACTCCGAGGTATTTTCATTTTCAATTACTCTTGAGCACATTATCCAGAAGAGAGAAATACATTACTAATCTATTTATTCAAAGTTCGTCTCAAGAACAAACAATTTAAGAGTCAAAAAAGGATTTGAATATTTGCTAGCAAGCATCTAAACACAGTACTTACATAGCCTTGAAAATTAGGAATGCAATAGCTTCATATTTTAGTATTGAGCATTACTGACTTTTTTACTTAAAGAGCAGTTTCTTGTGTGTGATTTTAAATTACTTCAAATTAACTTTTATATTTAAGACACTGTCATCATTCTAACATTTTCAAATTCTACAATAAACAGCAATCTTTGTAACTGATTAAAATGCGCTTTATAATTTTAGAAAAAAAATAAATTATAGATGATTTTTCCCCAATATACATTAAGCTCAGTAAAAATCAAATGATCTGGTATTTTATATATAATAGAAAAGTATAATTTGTTTTTATATTAGGACTAGTCTTGACCTAAGTATTTACAAATCAATACTAATTTTATATTTAATGGCATCCATAAATGTCTTTATGTAGGAAGTTTAATTTTTGTGCTGTAGTTACAAATGCATTTTTAAGTACATAGGGAATTTTAAAAGGGCAGACGAGAATTTAAAGGTGCTATTTACATAAATGTAAAAGCCCCTAAAGTGGAGAAATCTTTTTGTAAGAGACTCCAATCATTTGCTTGACTCTGGAGGCCTGGTAGATGAAGGAAGTAGCTTTCTCTCTAAGAATGAGACGTCTAAAGGCTGTCCCAAGAGAGGTTAAGCACTTGATTATGTACTACTCAGATCCCCAGTGGGCTGCATTTCTTCTTCCCCCTCCCTCAGCCTCAGTGTCTATTCTGGCTTCTTCCCAGACCCAGGTTTCTCAGAGGGAGCCATGGATGAGAATTATCTGGGTAGCGTTTTGAAACTCACTGCCCAGACCACACTCCAAAACAAATTTATCTGAATGTTGGGCTGTGTGTACAGTGGTGGCAGTGATGCTAGTGGGGCTAAGAAGGTCAGGCATAAGTATTTTTTTTAAATATTCTGGATGATTCCACCATACAGCCCAGGTTCAGAACCACTGCCCTCGACAATCTAGTTCTCTTTGTTTGGGGCTTTCTATTTCTCCCGTGAAGGCTGCACTGTCTCAGACTGAAGATCCTATCTCATTTTCTCACCTACAACCACATGTGCCTGTCAGTTTTCATCTGAACACTCATCTTGTCCATATTCTGAGGGCACGTGTGGATCAGGCCTGGTTTATTAAACCCATAACAACTACTCTCTCCTTCTCACTTAAAAGTGAGACTTACTTAAAAGCAGACTCTCACTTAAAAGCAGACTTCTTGGGGCACCTGGGTGGCTCAGTGGGTTAAAGCCTCTGCCTTCAGCTCAGGTCATGATCCCAGGGTCCTGGGATCGAGCCCCGCATCGGGCTCTCTGCTCAGCAGGGAGCCTGCTTCCTCCTCTCTCTCTGCCTGCTTCTCTGCCTGCTTCTCTGCCTACTTGTGATGTGTCTGTCAAATAAATAAAATCTTAAAAAAAAAAAAAAAAAAAAGCAGACTTCTTTGGGCTACCACCATAGCCTAGTAACTTGCCTCTCTTTTTGGACTCAGCTCTACCCCACAGTTCCTCCACAGCAGTCAGGGTAACATTTTTAATATGAAAATAGCATCTAGTCACTTACTGGAAACCCTCCAAATAACTTCTCATTAAGATTTCAGTTCTAGAGACTCCACATAAATGATACTTTCCCTGCCCCACTGACTAAATAAAGTTGTCCCTCAGCTGTTACCACTCCTTACCAAAGCAGTCTTTAATTTTCATCGTAGCCCTTCCTTCTAAATAAACATTTCTTCCTCATTTGCTTCCTCCACCCCTGTATCAACATAGAATTTCAGCACCATGAAATGAGGTAACATGTCCATCTCCTTTATCCTGTAATCCTGAGCCTCAGGACTGTGCACATAGTACTCTGAAAATGTCCAAAAGGAAGAATAAATCACTTGGAACTCAGACTTTCCCATGTGAGGCCACGGACACCTACTTGCAGCCTCTCTAGCCTGCTCTGAAATACTGCAGAGTCACCTGTTGGTCACTACAGAAAATGTATACAGAACTTTTTTTTTTTTTTTCATTTTTTATTCTCATCCATGAGTACGAAAGAAGAAACTGAACTCATAAGCCATGTCTCCAGAGTCTTCCTGAGAATTTCATTTCCTGGAGACTGTCACCAGTCTCTTTGATGTTTGACCTCTAAGATTTCTATGGCAGTGAATAAAATCCCCAGACAGATTATTTTCCATTAGTGTGGATAACTGAGAGTTAACAAGGCACTATTATCTTTTCAGGTGAGCAAGTTATTTTCTTTAAGCACCGGAAAAAATGTTACGGATTTGGAAATGCACAAATTCTTTTAATCAGCAGGGTAGAATTCAAGAAATATTTCAAGGAATGCATTGATATCTGGAGAATTAGGAGACATTTATTTTTCTCTCAAAACTTCCACTTACAGGGGCGCCTGGGTGGCTCAGTGGGTTAAGCCGCTGCCTTCGGCTCAGGTCATGATCTCAGGGTCCTGGAATCGAGTCCCGCGTCGGGCTCTCTGCTCAGCGGGGAGCCTGCTTCCCTCTCTCTCTCTGCCTGCCTCTCTGCCTACTTGTGATCTCTCTCTGTCAAATAAATAAATAAAATCTTTAAAAAAAAAACTTCCACTTACAACAACTAATTTAGAAGACTGTTTAGAGTGCTCGCTTCGGCAGCACATATACTAGAAGACTGTTTAGAGCTCCTTCCAGACCTCCAGTGGCAACAAATACATAGACTGTGTAAGTGAATTGGCTTCGGGATATAACCTCCTCCAAACATAGCCCTGTTGCCAAAGTTTACCAGACTTTCTCAAACAATATGGAGCTAAACCAGAAGTTCCTCTCTTTATTGGCATTAAATAGGATCTCTTTTAACCCAATAGCTGCAAATGAATTAGACAAAAATGTCACTAACTCTAGCATGCAATAGCTTTTTGTATGAAACATTGAGATATCCATCTTTCTTTAATTTCACCCCTTGAAGAAGTAATAGGAAATGACCAGATTTTTCCAGCCTCACGTAAAAGAACTTGAAACAGATCTAGCATCAAACCATTCATGGTCTGAGCTTTCTTTTGTCTCCTAGCTCTTTAAGAGTGGAACTTAAGCTAATACAATATAAATATATTTTGGTATGTTATATATTTAGGAATTTAGGAATTTAGAGCTAAGAATTTGACTTTATTTTTTTTTTAAGATTTTATTTATTTATTTGACAGACAGAGTTCACAAGTGGGCAGAGAGGCAAAGAGAGAGGAGGAAGCAGGCTCCCCACTGAGCAGAGAGACCGATGCGGGGCTCAATCCCAGGACCCTGAGATCATGACCTGAGCCGAAGGCAGAGGCTTAACCCACTGAGCCACCCAGGCGCCCCTTGACTTTAGTTTTTAATGCTAATAAGTAAGATTTCCTCCAAAATATCTAATTTCCAAGATGAAATGTAAAATTCCTAAAGCATTTTTAGGGGTATAAACATACTAAACTTTGCTGTGCTTTTATAATAGGAAAAAAAAAAATGAAGAAGTTAGGTTAATTGTCCCATTCTTCAAAGTAGTACAATGTGCAATGACTGTACTTCCATTATTCTTCATACTGGGTGTTTTTCTCATTTATGAAAGAGGTCTTTCAGATAAAAGTCAGTCTATTGGAGAAGATTCACGAAATTTACTTCATACTGTTTTATGGTTTATTTAGTAAGTATGAATTTACTTCATATGTATGGTTACATGATAAAACACCATAAACTGCTTAAAAAAAGGCTAATGATACATAGGGAATAAAGCCTGTATAAAAGATGTGGCAGTTAGTCTCCTTAATGTAAAACAGATTCTCACAAACCAATGATAAAATAAGTACTCCAGTTTAAATAGCCCAACTGAGAGTGATAAAAATCTTAAAAAATCAGAAAATACAAAGGAACTGAAAACCTTGAGGAAAATATTTAAACTAATAATCAAAAAAATAAATTAATTCAACTATACCTTATTTCAAATATATTGGCAAAAATGTGAAAAACAAACCTACTTCAATACTACTACTCAGGCTTGGCAAGAATAGAGAAAAGCTTGTTGCTATTGAGGAAGTTACTAGATAAAAACTTCCTGGAGGACAATTCAGGAATATGTATTAAGAGTCTTAAAAATGTTTATAATCTAAGTCATATTTTCTTGTCGGGATTTTATTTTAAAGTAATGTACAGGTATTTGCGAAATGATGTTGAATAAAAATGTTCACTGTAGCATTATTCATAATAAAAGTCTGACCAAATATAAATATCCAGAAATAAATGATTGATTAATTAATTCTATTCTACCCATAGAGTCCATAGAGTGGAACCTAAAGTGTGGATTCTGAATTTACATATTTATTGCTTCTTTAATAATTTAATAATGTGGGGACTCACACAAGACTAAATTTTAAAAAGCAATGTAAATATAGCATGTACTGTATGATTAATTCTAAAACAAATGTGAATATGCATAGAGAAAAGAAAAACATACAAAATAGAATTGTGATACTGAAAATTTATCATCATTCTTTCCCCATATTATTGGTAACAGAAAAAGATAGCTGTAAGTCCACAAAATATATTATCTCCAAAAATCCCTGTTAATTAATGATTGTCTCCCTTTTACCTTCTTGTGAATCCCTCTTACTGGAATCTTAAGGTTGTTAATGTCGCCACAAATGTCAAGTGTTGAATCAGTATGAATATTTGAAAACAAGTTTAGCTGAATTATCCAACTGTGGCTATTTAAATATATTCCCATTTCCTAACAACCCAACCACTCAGCTCTACCCAATACAAGGGTTCTTGATTTTAATGAGTTTAGATTAAATGATTTGACCAGAACCATGCAATTGAAAAATATGTTGAATTCAACAGGAATTAAGTCCAATTTCCCAAAGGCATTCATCCAAGACTTAAATTTCAATTTATTTAAATTAGGCATGCTGGAATGAGATAAGCAAGGTTATAGGATTAAAAATATTTTAGTTTTTAGATGAATTATGATTAAATCTCTCTGAATTTACACATACTCATATACATCTATTTATCTCTTCATACCTATACACACAAACACACATATACACACATATTCATTACTTGGTGTGGACAGAAAAAGAAAGTTATTATTTCTGTTTTTTAAGTCACTGGCCATTTGATACAACATTTTATTTGACCTAGAGCCTTACTATTCTGAGTATGGTTCCTTCATCAGCAATATTAGCATCAGCCAGGGGATTGAGAGAGCAGTAAAATCTCAGGCCTCACAGCCCACCTACTAAATCAGTATCTGGATTTTACAAGACCCCCAGGAGAATCATATGCACATTAAACTTTGGGAAATACTAAACAAGAGGAAGTAATATAGTGAAATAAAATTTAAAATTAATGAATTCATGATCTTCTTTGGTATGTTTATTGGTCAAGAAATATTCTTTCTTTTACTAATTCTTCAGCTTTATTTTTCCCTTTCTCACCAGTTCCTCACAACTTTCTAGGTGTGTGTGTCGTGTGTGTGTGTATGTGTGTTATGTTTCATTGTTTGTTTGTATTTCAGTGTTTTCCAAGTCTTTGAAATATACACCAGAACGATTACATGTGAATGTAAAAAGCTTGAGGAAAAAATTAAGAAGCAACAAAAATTTGACATGGTTTTAACCTTCTTTAGAGCAAGAAAATGGACAAAACAGGTTATAGCTGTATTTACAAATTATGTAAATTAAATAGCTGCAGTTTATGCAAATCATATATAAGCTCCTTAAGTGTGTCATTAACCTACATATGTCCCTTGGGAATATTCATACATAGACAAGAGCACAATTTCTCTTTTTCTCTTTTTTTAAAAATCAGGATTGTAAGAGTATTAAATTTGAAATAAGTCACTATGTTTTATTTTCCTTTTAAGCAACAACAAAACCAAATACTGCTTTATATAATCCATCTTATTAATTCATGCTATTTTGTCTTCAAAATTTCTTATAATTTCACAACCACATATAAATATCTAGAAGTCCAAAAGAACGTTCAAAGCTGAATACTGAAATACATTTTTTATGTATCCAGATCTTAAGTTCATCAAAAATCCATTTTAAACCCAGTTTATGTACCTATATACACATATCTGTAAGTGTACAGGTATATACACTACCTTGAATATAAATTCCCAAATATGAATCATTATAAAAGGTTGTGATTAAAAATGGAACATCAACATATAATCATTAAAAGAAATCTTGAATTCAAGAATTCAATAACAGTTGAACAAAGTATATATTTGTTAATCTATTCATTTGTTGATTGTTTCTTATAAACCAAATACTCTACTGGGCGCAGGATACACAGAAATGGAAAAAAGAAAGGTCCTACCTCTGAGAAATGTATAATTCAGTGGGGACATAAATGTATGTTTCATTTGATGTTTAACATTTGTTTTTATTTACTTTCACTTTTATTTGTGTGAAGATAAAAATGTCTCTTGTGAAGCGTTTATAGGAAGGTAGATAAATACCCACTAGACAACGGATTTTAAGTAAGAGCTGAGAAAATCATTCTGCCCTTCAACTTTTGATCTACAAAATAAAAGGGGATTTCATGAATCAAATGTTCAAAGAGCAGGATTTAAATCAAACCTGTCTGTTGTGGTAAGCCAAATCAAGATAGTTAAATATGTTTATAAAAATTCAAGGAGAGGGCTGTGAATAAGAAATACAAACATCAGACAAGGAAAAGGGGCCTCACTCTGAAGAATGGATTAAAAAAAAAAATTCCTCTGAACAGAGTTTGCAACCTCTAAAAGAATAATAAGAACCCGGAGACTCTTGGAGCATGGTAATCCATGACGAAAGAGATTGGGATACAGGACAAGATGAAAGGATAGAAAACAATGAATGAAATTAGAAAAAGTACAAGGAAGTTCTAAAGTCAAAGAAATAAAATCTTGATGGAAGGGCAAAACTCCTATTACAGAATAACAAAATAAGGATATAAAAGATAACCTTGAGATGCTCTATTAGAATGCAGAGAGCAAAGGGAAAAAATTAAAAACAAATTAAGGGAATAAATGATAGTTATGAGTGATAAGGATAGGAGATGCAACTTATGGATTATTACTGATAAGATAATTGGACACATTGGACAATGGAAATTTTCAAAGATATAACAGAAGAAAACTTACCCCAAGGTTAACAACAACAGTCTTCAATTGAAAGAGCCAAATAAGCAAAATTATTGAGCAGTTAATGACCATCTTAGACACAGCATGGTAAGTGTTGGAAGAGAAAAACAGAACAAAACAAAACCCGTGTGTATCTAGACGGGAAAAGCAAAAAATCATCAGGTAGGGGGAAAAAATGAAGGAATGGTTTTCTGAAACATTATTTAGACTATAAGTAAGACCTTTAGGTTTCTGAGGGGGAGACACTATGTGATCAAAGGACTTTAGAGAAAAACTAATGATGTATACTATATGCCCACCAACAACATAATAAAAATTAATAAAGTCTTTGTTTATGAAAAAAAAAACAGTGAAAAAAAAAAGACAGACGTTTCAATCAAAAATCAATGGGAGACTACACTATGATGTTAAAGAGAAAAGAAATAAACTGTATGTGTACTTAAAAAACCAAGAAAATACAGAAAAAAACCTGTAAAATTAAGAGTTTAAGTATAGGTAATTTTACTAGATAACAGTATGCCCTACAAATAGTTAATCACTGAATTCTAAGTATATATTATAAACATAGCTATAAACAAATGCCAATGTTAAAAGTATTTTTGAAAATATCAAGTAAAAATATATTACACATATTCATTTTATTCCCCATCCCAATTATGTTATTAAACACCAGAATTAGATTATGACAGGAGAACAGAATATTCTAAATTATTGTTTCAAATAGAGAACTCTAAAATTACAACATATTTGATTCTGATAATTAGAGAAAAATACAGAAGTTTGAAAAATTAACTGTAAATACTAGTTCAGTTTTAATGAACAGCAGATAGATTGTTCAAAAAAAGTTATTCTTCTTCATACTGAATTGACAGTGTAGATGAAAGAGGAAACTTTGATGAAGGGCCATGATAACATTCATGCTGCTAGAGATCAGTTTGGTAACATCTATCACTATTTATAAAAATTTGCTCCTGTCTGATGTGGTGATCTATTTCTCAAGATTGTTGCAGAACATATCACAAATACAAAATACATATCCTATAACATTCATCATGGCATTATAATTATTAGAAACCCTTGTCCATCTATAAAATGGGTGAAATAGTGACATTTGATGGAATACTCAGGACACATCAAAACAGGTGTGAAAGAATATTTAAGACAAATAAACATTCATGAGTCACTGTTAAGTAAAAATAGGTCTTCATTAGAAGTCATCTTATTTTGTGAAAACGATGTCAAGAGAGATGTACTCCTATGCTACTGATGTTAATATGTCAGTGGGAGATTGGGGTGACCTTTATTTTCTAGGTTTTTCTTTTTTTTTTAAAGACTTATTTATGAGAGAGAGAAAGCACGAGCATATGGGGGGTGGGAGCAGGTAGGGGCAGAGGGAGAGAGAATCTTAAGCAGACTCCACACTCAGTGCAGAGCCTGATGCAGGGCTTGGTCTCACAGTCCTGAGATCATGACCTGAGCTGAAATCTAGAGTCAGATCCTTAACCGACTGAGCCATCCAGGCACCCTTATTTTCTAAGTATTTTCAAAATATTTCACAAAAGTTATCTATATTATTACTTTATGGTCAGAAAAAAAAAACTGCTCAGCAAAATGTTATTTTAAAGAGCAGAGAGACTTTATATTTTTAGGAAGAGCTATTATAATCCACTTGCCAAAGAGGGCATTGTGATAAAAAGTTTGGAAGGTCAATATAGAATGATAAAAATGTATATTTTACAAGAGTATGCATTTAACAAAAGAAAGCAAACCATTCTAAAATTAGCTTTTGAACCTCTTATTCAGTATTCAGCTTTCAATTTCTGAAATATCTTGTTCTGCCTCAATCAAGAACCCCATATCGACTGATTCTTTTTAGAAGAAAAGCTCTATATATTGTCTCTCTATATATATATACACATATATATTGTAAATACATACACGCACACACACAGTCTTAAGGATAATCAACACAGTGCACAAAATAAAGTTTAAAGGCTATTTTTGAAAGACAATGTTTAACATATTAGTAGTAAGGGTAACTTCTCCAATGGAGCCTTCCTGGACTTTACCTATCATTTACCAGAGAAGAAAAGAGTAATTATTCAACTTTCAGAAAATGATAAATATCTCAAATTTTCCTGTAAGAAAAGTATCTTCCAGTCAGGAAAAAAAATTCAAGTTCACTGTAATTGTAGGCAAATTAATTTTTTGTTATTGTAAAGTGCCCCATTCTTTTACTATTTAATTTAAGGAGTATGGGTTTGACAGACGCAGTGATCCCTAACTAGGTCACATTAGCACATACATTTTACAGTGCTCATATTGCTTAGGAACACAAAGTAGGTTGATCTCATTCTCAGAAGTCACACTTCATTAAGTGCAATGATATCTGTATTTCAGTAAAAAGAGAATGCTTATTTATATCAATCAGTTGATCCTATTTCTTTGTAGTAGAGCAAAAAGATATTTTTAAAAAATTTTTAAAGATTTTATTTATTTTATAGAGACATGAGAGAGAGAACACAAGCAGGGGGAAGGGGAGAGAGAAAAGCAGGCTCTCTGCTGAGCAGGGGACCTGATACAGAGCTCGATCCTAGGATCCTGGGATCATGACCCTAGGTTAAGGCAGACACTTAATGACTGAGCCACTCAGGAGCCCCCCCCCCCAATTTTGTTTTCATTAAATCTAAGCTGTTTAGAAAGAAATGGTATATTGCCCAATCTTCCTCAGTTTGTGCACCCTATAATGCCTCCATTATTTTTCCACAGCACTCCCAGGTCAAAAATAATACACTGCTATCTTCTTTATTAAATAGAGGATCAAACAACCTAAATATTTATATCTAACTTAGAAGGTATTGGAAATACTCAAATTGAAGGGATACTTTTATGTATTCTTGTATAACCACCATTATTGTTTAAAAGGGTGTATGTCTCTGTTGATTACTGCACATTTTCTAAAACTTTAGAATCATTAGAAATAATCACCCTTATTCCTGATCCATATTGATTTTCATGCAGCCTGTATTTTCATCACTGAAAATGTCAAAAAACCAGCTTCACAAAATGAGACCCCATCAAAAGAAATGTAGCCGGATATGATACTGAATCCATGAACTATTCAAGCTAGTAGCTTACATGGTGTCTGATGGTTGTCTACTATTGCTGTTTTCCTTGAAACCTTCACATGTCCCAAAGCATCCTCAAGAGTTCACTTGGGGCTTCAGGACTACTTGGCACACAGATTGGGAATTGTGGTCAGACTGTATTCTAAGGTTACAAAAATAAAATTCTCTGAGAAGTGTTACTTTCACGATACTCTATATTCCCTTATATTTAAAGCGCTTTTCTCAAGGTGTTTTCTTTCTAACTGTTGTTCTGTTTCTTTTCCTTTTATGTTTAATTAAAGACAATTCTGTTCACTGGATAAAGCTGACACTAATTGTGGGTGAAAACAGTGGGGAAAATAGCTTTTCTCAGTGAGCTGTATTTTTATAAGACTTTCACATCTTACAAATTGTCTGCCATTGAGATCTGAGTATTTCATTAACTAAAGCCCGTGTCAGGGCAGGAAAAGAAGATAATGGATGATGCCAGGGGAGTAGTCAAAAGAAAAGGAAGAAATCCCAACCTGTTCTAAAAGTAGATAGGGGCAAATGTGCAAGAAATTACCTTCATGTTCTAGAATTTTACATATGATAACCATAGTAATGGCTATCAGTTGTGTAGATATTTTATTATATTTGGTTAACTTGATATTAAAATAGATACAATGATATATCTATCTGCTAAGTAGATAAAATAATCTATAGAACATACATATATATGTACATATAGCCCCTTCCCCTGCATCCCCCCCACACATCGCATACCTTAGAGAAACAAGACAATATGTATCCAGGGGGAAGAATGATAGTGGTTCTAAACATGTCTTGATGAGAAGTCTTTTAGGTATATCTATCTGTTAGTCTCAGGTGTATCTCTTTGTGGGTCTGCATGCATATGCTGGGGGTGGAGAACACGATTTTTTTTCCATTATGTACTCTTCTCTAGAGTTAATGGGACATTTATAGGAGAAAATGATTTGGAATTAGCAAATACAGATTATATTAAAAAGAAACACTCAGGTTAAATGCCCTAGAGAGGGTACACATTTTGCAGAAAAATTAGAATGAAGGAAATAAAACAAAACCAAAACTGATCCTAGAAAACAAAGATCTCTACATCAGTTAAATAAATATAACCATAATGATTTGTTTCCTTGTTTTATGAAACAGGTTGAAATGTGGCATACAACTATATATACTGTTCATATAAGAAGTTAATTGTGTTTTCATAATTTTGAACAAATAATTTCACTTCTCAAAATCTCCCTAAAGAATTATAGATGTAAAAGAAGTTTATGACAGCATGATGTATAATAACAAAAATAATTTTTAAAAATATAAATGTTTAGTATTAAAAATTATGTATAATGGCAAAAACACCAGAAGGACTATCTATATTTAGGTAATATTTCAATTATAAATTTCAATTGTAAAAATTTCAATGCTAAAAAATGAATATACTTGAAAATCCTGAAGGAATATAGAATAATACCAACAATGAGTATCTCTGGGTGATGGTACTAAAAATTATTTTAATTTCCTTCTGCATATCTTTTTTCAAAATTTTTAAAATTTTCTATTGCTAGCATATGTTGCTTTTATAATAAGAAAACAATCTGAGGGGTTTGAAGTGGCGGGGGGGTGGGAGGTTGGGGTACCAGGTGGTGGGTATTATAGAGGGCACAGCTTGCATGGAGCACTGGGTGTGGTGAAAAAATAATGAATACTGTTTTTCTGAAAATAAATGAATTGGAACAAAAAAAAAAGAAACAAAAAAAAAAAGAAAAAAAGAAAAAAGTCCTTCAGCTAGTTTTATGGACTAACTTATGTCCCCACCCCAATTCACATGTCAAAACCCTAACTCCCAATGTGACTGTATTTGGAGATATGGCCTTTAAGAATACAATGGGACTCAACTACTTATAAAAAGAAGAAGAGACATCCTCCTGTCCACAGAGAAAAGGTTGTGTGAGGACCCAGCAAGAATGTGGCTGTCCGCAAGCCAGGAGAAGATGTCTTACTGGAAACACCAAGTCTGCTGTTACCTTGCTCATGAACTTTTAGCCTCTCAAAACAGAAAATGATTTTTTTTCTGTTTTTTTTCTGTGTATTTTGTTATTGGAGCTGGAGGAAATGAATATAGTTAGTTTAACTGATCTGATCATACCTATAAATACGAAAATATTATAATCAACTTTAGAAAGAAAAATTAGTAAACATAATGGTATGCAAATTGATCACTACAATTTATAGAGATTGGGAACATAACTAGATAATAGAAAAAAATTTACTTTACCAGATGCATTTTTTTCTGTTTTTATATACTGTTTGTTTTCTCAATAATGTCATTTTAAGAAATGGGTGCTCAGGGAATAATACTATTGTAGTTGGCTGCAAGCCATCCTAATCCGTTGGATTATAAAATGAGTTCTTTGGAAAAGGTCTTTAGTAACTAGAGGCATGACTCCTGTCTAAGAGAATGAGGTTGAGGCTGCCATTTTACACCAGAAACTGGGCCTTCAAAGATAGGTAAACCCCAGCCACAAATGGAAAAAAAAAAATAGTATAATGTCTGAGAAGTTGAGATTGGAAAATCATGTCTAATAATTATAATAACACCCAACAAGAAATAAATATATAAAATTTTAAAAGTAAATCACCTAAGTTTAAAAATGCAAGAGAATGTTTTTTATTCCTTTCATTTATTCATTACCATTATTTTGCTCAAATAGGGTTTTGCCTACAAGTAGCTAGTTTAAGTTTTCTTTTGTTTAACTTCTAGGTATTGCCTCAAACTGTCTCTGTTTAAATCAAATGCACTTACCTGAAGCCAGCTTGTTCATTCTTGGCTTCCAAAGCACTTGGAATCCACTGGCACGAGGTGGTAACAATACAAATATCAGCTGTATATACAGAGGAGTATTATACAGTCATGGAAAAACAAGGAAATACTACTATTCGCAAAACATGGATGAAACTTGAAAACATTATGTTAAGTGAAATAAGTCAGACAGAGAAAGATAAATACTGTATAATCTCACTAATATGTGGAATCAAAAACAAAAAAGAAAAAAAGAAAAGCCCAGGATAATTAGCAAACTTTGGTGCTACTAATTATATACACAGGTACTAACAGAATACAAAAGACTGTCTTCTATGTACCATGGGGTGTGTGAAATCTCCACTGATTGTCTGATCACAGAAGCTGCTACTCCAAAACAGGCACTACCTTCAAATGGGTGCAGATGCATTTTTCAGAGCTAGTATTATATTTCAGTTAATGTTCTCAGCACTGAAAATCATCCAAAGTGTTTACCTCAGAAGAATTTGAGCAGAAAGCAGGAACTAGCTTTCTAGAGGACTTCATTTAAAAATCATCTTCCAAGCAAGAATAATGGCAGTCTTTCAGTTTCTCTTCAAGAGTCTTCAAGAACAGAGATGCTTCTCTCATCAGAAAATGGAGAGAAGCAAATCAAAACTAATGCACAATAGGACAGAGAAAACTGCCTTTACAAAGATCTGCTTCAGTGCTTACAAGGAGTTTCAATCATGGCACAGAAAATCCTTTTGGCTTTGTGTGAATGACTTGACATCTTTCTCTCTTTCTCTCTCTCTTTTTTTTTCCTCCAATAGTAGGAAAGTCATTATCCCTCTCTCTGGCTACTTTTTAAACCACATAGCAACCACCGTGACAACAGGAAGCCTTTTGCCTTGTACATATGCTATGTTTGATCTTTCTTTCCAATCTCTCCTGACTGTTTGAAGCACAGAAAGTGTACATGGAAAAAAAACAAACTCCTTGAATACAGTTTGATTAATTATTTACCTCTTTACACAAGTCTTCCACAAAATAAGAAAACAGAACAATTGTTACTATTCTGAGTTGGACATTACCTAAGGGAAAATGATGGATAAAAATTCCACTAGAGTTAATCTATGGAAATAACAAAGCTTTCAAGCAAAAAGCCTAGATAGAAAAAATAATAGCATGCACACACATACATAAACAGCAAACAGGAACCCACCAACACTGGGCTCAGGGAGAGAATTGACCACAAGGATCTGAAGGACTCTGACCTTCATCCTCTCAAATCTGACTAGACTTTGAAATAAAGCTAGACAAGCCAAGTTTAACGAGCTATAGTATTAAGCAAAGTCGCATGAGTCACCGTTTTTATTTTAAGACAGAGCTTACATAAGCACTTTCATTCAAAAACCTGTGGATTTTGTCTGCAGCCACTTCTAAAGCAAGCTGGAGAGAGAGCACATTGCATTTAATTGCTGAAGTTACTGGGAAGGTTCAGGTAAAATGGCCTATGTTCCTTAAATCTCCTCCAGTGATTTCACGTTTTTATCTTCTGTTAAAATGTACATATATTGTCAGATTTGATGAATAGACTTCATTTTCTTTCCCTCAGGGATTACTGTACTTTCTATCCTGCCCTGAATTTTATAGCTTTATTGTATCACTCATTCTTTCCCCCAGATTACTAAATATAAAATAAACAGTTGAATTACAAGATTCTGAGAGTGCTCTGTTTGGATAAGGGTGTGAGTTCAATGTGAATGGACAGGCAAGTATGACATTAAACCCATGACCTTATGGGAACCAGAGAACTGAAAAAACATAGTTCTTCATATTCCCCCTATTTCAAGTTCAATCCACAGGGGCAAGCAGATTAAACAGGAATTCCACTCTCAGGGTGAAAATATGCCCCATTTTTGTCTTCCATGGAAATTTCTATTGAATCAAAAGAAGCTAATTTGTTAAACTTCTGTGAGGCCCAAATTGGCACAATTTCAAAAACGATTTGCATGGCTGCTTATTCTACTCACAATATCAAAAGAAAACAATAAGCTACAGCCAGAAAACAGTGGGAGAGAAGGATCTGGGGACAATATAACTTTTTGATCTCCTTGAGATGCTTACCCCAGTGTATTAATGAAGCTGGTTGTAAATAATCCAATAAATGTCAAAGTAAATATTTTCAGGGTATAAGGAGCCTGGAAAAAGAATGCGTGCTTTGTGCCAGTGACATGTTTCAAAAGTTTCTGCATATTGAAAAGTCATTGAATAATATACATGCATTTTAGCTTTCAATAGCTTGTCATGTAGATGTTTTGTTGTTGTTTTGTTTTAAAATTTATTTCTTAATATTTATGCTCAGATCTAAATGGTGGAGATTTTCCAAACCGATCTTTTTATGCTTAGACTTTTTATTTTTGTTGTTGTTGTTGTTGTTATTTTCTAATACTGTATCTTTTTATCTCTCATCTAACTGATGTAGGCAACTTAGAATTTCATTTTGTTTTTCATTTAAAAGGTGATGTTTTCAGTATAATCTTTAAAGGAAATTTATCTTCCTTAATTCATTAATTAGGATTGGAGCATATTTTAATTACATGACTTCCCTGTTCAGAAATGGGAAGTCAAATTTTATTACTCCTTATTTAAAGAATGGCCACCATTTTCCTTCCACTGGAAACTATTCATGGTTAATCATGACCATTCTCCATCAGTTGGCTTTGTCCACTGAGAGGAACAATCAAATGGAAGCCATATACTTCAGAAGAATGCTTCCTCCATCAATTTGATTTCAACTGAAAATTCAATATTTCTATTATATTTGACTGAATTAATTATACTAACAATTACCAGGATTATAGTACTTACTACCACTGTCCTAAGATACTATATGCAAATATACATATATTACAAATACAAAAGTAAATATATAATACATAGTATATAATTAATTCTTCTCCCAAATTCTAAGAGCTAGAAATTATCATTATCCTTATTTAACAGATGAAGTAAAACTGAGAGATTGTGTAGATGAGAGATTACAACCATCTGTAATCTAACATCACACAGCTATTCATAGGTGAAGATTGAGATTCAAAATCTGGAGCCTTATTCCAGATCCCACATTTTAACCACTTTGTTTTTGTTAAGTAATTCAAACCTCTTGTGATAGGATAGGTCTGGCATGGAGTCCTTGGTCATTTAAACTTTATAAGTTAATAGATAGCACAGGGGTATGTGCCTGCTCCATTGTGCAAATGCAAACCTTTCTCCACTACTCTAATGTTAACTGAAATTCCTGACAAAAGCAGCACTGATATTTCTTGAAGCTAAGACATTGCCTTTCAAAATCCTCTGTAAAAATTAGCATATATTTTCTCCAAGAAGTAAAACAGGAATAAAGTCAACAGAGATTTACTTCGGAAATCTGTAGGTCTTAGAAAGTAAAGAGAGAAATGCCTTAAAGAAACGGTACACAGAAGGTACTGATTTGGATCAGAGGAGAGATTTAGGGCTGATGTGGAATTTGACACCTTAATACTGGAGATCAGAACACAGACGGAATACAACAGTAGGTGTTTTTTTATGGTTAGGACCATGAGACAGTGGACTGAAGTTAGAAATAGTGCTGTCACCATTTCAAAATCGATTCTGATAGAACGATAATGCTAACCAACCAAGGGAGTTAAAGTAGGCACTTTTTCATAGCTCTGCAATTGACACTTTTTACCAATGACCTTTCATGTGGAGTTACATTTTGTACTTACTCTCAATTCTCACTATATATCTTAAAGCTGATCCATTATAAAGAGGTTATCAAGGCAGAGATGGTGAGAGCAAGATCAAACCTTGAAAATGATCTAATTCCATTCTTCTAATGAACAGACAGAGAAGCTGATGTATGGTAAATTTAAGTGATGAGTTCCAAGTCACCCAATGTCTTACTGGCAAGATGTTGGACACAAATTCAATTCTTTTGCATTCATTGAAGACCGCTTGTGGGCAAAGAGCACAATTTATTCAAGTATGGAATGAGTGTCAGGAGGGGAAAAAAAAAAAAAGGCAGTTCAGTCCTTAAATATTAAACTGAGTCATTGGATGATTTCTGAATACTTTTAACTTTTCCCACCCTCAGTTTCAGAATTTTGTTTTACTTTGTGGAAAATCAAGTTACTTTTCTTTTCCCTCCACAACAGCTATGTGTGTCAACATGTACTCCTTTGGTGCTTTGCTTCTAGATGCTAAACCAGAATAATTTATCATTTTATGCATTCTGTCATGTACCTCTTAATTAAATTTACCAAAACAATAGATCTTCTCATGCTGATTTCAAATCCACACTTTTAAAAATCTGTCAAATACCTGTGGATAAGCATCACTATTCTTACTTCTGCAATCGTCAAATCAGAGAGAATTGGATAATATATCACTTCAAAGCTGAGATTTTAGAATTTCTTTCATCTCACAAATGGCATGCTCCCCATAAGTATTTAATAACTGTGAACTAATTTTGATCTATCCAAGGTCATAGCATTTCACTAATATCTAGAATTCTTGCTATAAATTCAGTATCATAACTGTCACATCTATAAATATAGAAAAATGGTTTTTTTAATCACTAGAATGCATTTTGTCTTTCTATGAACATGTTTTCTTTCAAAGTGGGTTTGAAAGCTTTTAGTCTTGTGCTATTAGTTCAAGAACCATCCCCCTCCTCCAGCCTCTTGAAAAAAGTGCAAAGCCCAGCAGAAAGTGCAGTTAGGGGTGACCTCACTAGTGTCTGTCCTTAAAGAGTTGGAAGAGGTCAATGAGGGAAACTGAACCTGGCTGGGACCCCTATTGATAGGCATTCAAGTGTGGAAATGAGCTGCCTGTTAAGAAGGTAGACACTTTATCTTAATGCTTTTTTTTCTTAATGCTTTTCACAGATTATAATTGCAAAAACAGCCCTTAGCTTCTCTACCTGGTTGTTAATAGCTAAAAAGAAGACTAACTTATAGGTCACTCTTGCTTAATTATAAACACAATGAAATACTAAGTAATGGATTGAGCCACTGGATTGACTTCTAGTCATATTATCATCCTAAAATGCTTTCTTAAAAATAACAGAACAGTATCTCCTCAAAAACCCTTATAAACCCTATCCCTTCTGAATAATTTCATTTATTAGTTATAACTAGATTTTTCTAAAAGTTACTAACTAGGAGAGTTCATGGTTTTTGGAGCAAATAAGTAACTTTACCCAGCTGGTCATTAATCCCTAAAAACCTTAAGTGTTTTTATTATTGTTACTTAATTAGCCAACAAACTAGTTGGACATAGTACAAGGCAAGTGCCTAACTTCCGTGAAGTGCCCCCACCTGACTGGAAAATGGTGATTTTTTTTTAAATTTTTACATCAACTTAATTGATATTTTACACATGTTAAATTCACCGAAGTCAGTTGTCTTGGTAATCTATTAACGATTACTCTAGTGGGGATTCTAATCATGCATGAAACACTTATTCCTAAGTAAAAGACAAGTTTAACAAGTTAGAAAATGAACTTAAAAAAATTGTGTTTGTAACTACATTAGACACAATTTAGAAATATAAACATTGTTTGGAAGAGTTGTTGCATATTATTAGGCCATATCTTCTTAAGGCATTGATTTTGTTCTTTGTCAGTATCAACAGAATGTTTGTGTCACCCCAAATTCATATTTTGAGGCCTTCATCTCTAATGTGATGATATTAGGACATGAGGCCTTTAGGAGTAAGTACGTCATGAGTGTAGAGTCCTAATGAATGGAATTAGTGTCCTTTAAGGAAGAGGTAATAGGGAGACGACGTTTCTGTCCCCCACGTGAGAATACAATGAGGAGATAGATGGCTTTCTACAAACCAGAAAACAGTACTTTACCAGACACTGAATCTGTCAGTGCCTTGATCTTGGACTTCTCAGTTTCAGGACTGTGAGAAATCAATTTTTGTGGTTTAAGCCACCCAAACTGTGATAACTTGCTAAAGCAGCCTGAACGACCTGTTTATCTTAATTTTTTCATAACGCTCCTCTAAAAGTAACATATTTTCACAACTTTGTGTCTAAGGATAGATACCATTTTGTGTTTGGAAGGTGTTCTCAAAATGTGATTCCCAGCTCCAAAACATCAGCTTTTCTTGGAATTTGTTGAAAATGCAAATTCCCTGGCTCTACCCCAGACCCAGTGAATTAGTAACTCTGAAGTGGGGTCTAGCACTGGTGTTTGAGCAAGACCGCCTAGTTGATTATGATGCATGCTAAAGTTTGAGAATCACTGTTTTTGAGTTTGTATAACACACAGGCAACTCATAATAAGTATAATGTTAGGATAATCCCGTGTTTTTCAACATGGTGTGCTCACAGCTTCTGGGTATGCAGAAGAAGGGTAAGGAACCAAGTTAAATTTGTTGGAATTTTCTGCCTCACGTTGGGCTCCTAGTTCCCCATATGCATATTCATCCTCTTTTTTTTCCCCCAGATGTTCTTAAGAAAGTTCAAGAAGGTCTCTCAGTTAATTCTAGGTATCAGAGTTCACCTTACTAACTTGACTTAAGGGTGTCTACTGTTCCCTTATTTTTCACATAGCACCCTCAGTCCTCCTTTGCCAAAAGACAGTTTTGGTGTAAAGGCCACGAAGAGCAACCACTGAAATACAGATAACTAGGTGATGGTAATATTCTAAACCAGAAGAAATTAGGAAATAGCTAAGATTTTTCCCCCCAAATAAATTTTTATTTAATTTAAAATACTAAATACTCTCGGTTGTTGTATTGTTAGATGATTTCTCCTTCCATGTGTTTAATTGTCCCTTATGTTATGGCACTATAGAAAGAGAATAATTTAGGGATGATTCTTTTTTTAATATTATGGTTTGATACAGTTAAAAGTAGACACTGCTGTATTTACACCACAGTTTTGTTTTGCTTTAATTTAACTTGTCCATGAAATCCAATGTTCTGGGAAATACACCTTTAAACATGTATTGCTCTAGATTTACTAAGTTCTTCAGTAGGTAACCAATCACAGAATCAGATGCTATGGAAACAAAAGCTATGTCGAGTGTGTTTTGCTGGAAGCAAAGTCAAGGACATTTCATAGCTTCAAGATACCTCACAACAATCTGAGGGGTTTGAAGTGGCGGGGGGGTGGGAGGTTGGGGTACCAGGTGGTGGGTATTATAGAGGGCACGGCTTGCATGGAGCACTGGGTGTGGTGAAAAAATAATGAATAATGTTTTTCTGAAAATAAATAAATTGAAAAAAAAAAAGATACTTCATATGAGGAAGACTATTCATCATCACAAAGTAGAAAAGGATCAGACGACAAGGACATTTTTGAATGAAAGAACATGGCCCAAGAGGGTGGAAACTGAAGATCAGGGATCTCTTCTACATTTCCTGGCGTTGAACTTAGGTTTCGTCTCTGCTAAATCCCCAAAACAGGGTCAATCAAATTATCAGCCAGAGAATATTTAATTACAAGACTTTAAATCTCTGTTTTGGACTGAAGTCTTGAAAAAACAAAACAAAACAAAACAAAAAGAAAAAAAAAACCCTACATCTATAGAGGGACAAGAATTTTGTAGGGTACATGAAATATAAAGGCAGGATGATGGGTTACGAGTGTGCGCTCAAGTAGAAACAGAGAATATTGAAAAACAAAACAAAGCAAGTGGAAGTAGCTTAAGCTTTGCTGCTTTAAATCAAAAGAGAAAAATAAAAATGCAGGTATCAGTGTTTATGTCCAGAACTCTAAGCCTTTTGTTATTCTCAGAAATGTATTGAAAGACACAGTAGTCGAAGACTACAAAAACCAAAATTATACTGGTGACATTATTTCAATTTTAGCTGAAGTCTTGTTCCAAGAATTTATAGCACTCTCTCCATACTTTGGCTGACAATGTAATTAAAATCATATTTTTAAAGTCTAAATAAGAATCTTTGCTCATGAGGATGAGAGAACTACTCAAAAAGATATCCAGAAGTATAAAGCATGGACTTTTCTTCAGTATAACTGAAAAGTACCCATCTTTTTTACAGTGTGAAACTCTGAGAAAGCAGTATCCCTTCAAATGTCATTTTACTTAAAACCCATTGATGTTAATTCACCCAACCTCTGCCACCAGGTAGTAACCCTTCATAGATCTTACATAGAAAATGTTCTTGACACTACAAGAAGAGTCTTCCCAGGAGATCCAGGAAAGAGATCTGACCCTCATTGTGACTTGCCTTTTGTTGCAGGCAGGCAGGGTCATATCTATTCATCAAATTTCTCAGTGGAGGGGAATCTAACCCACATATCCCCACTACATCCTTAGGCCACATTCTTATTTCCAATTCTTTTTTTTTTTTTTTTTAAGAGTTTTAAATTTTATTTATTTGACAGACAGAG
Source organism: Neogale vison (assembly GCF_020171115.1). Classification (NCBI taxonomy): domain Eukaryota; kingdom Metazoa; phylum Chordata; class Mammalia; order Carnivora; family Mustelidae; genus Neogale; species Neogale vison. The sequence goes on along the minus strand of NC_058093.1, from coordinate 89,407,641 downwards.
ATCACAAGTAGGCAGAGAGGCAGGCAGAGCGAGAGGAGGAAGCAGACTCCCTGCTGAGCAGAGAGCCAGATGCGGGGCTTGATCCCAGAACCCTAGGATCATGACCTGAGCTGAAGGCCGAGGCTTTAAACCACTGAGCCACCCAGGCGCCCCTCTTTCCAATTCTTCTAACCTTTTAAAATAAGCCTGATTCTAATGGGGGAAAAAAAAGTGTTGGGGAGGAAATTGCAGTTTGCTTTACACTAGCTTTGTAATACCTTAAGGATATCCTTCACACCTGTGCTGTTGAGAACCACAGGAGGAGCAGGAAGAATCTTTTCCATTACTCCAATAGGGGAGAATAATGTTAAGTACGTTGTAATGAACCAAAAAATATGACCACATATTCTGCCTAGTACATACTTGTGGGTTATCTCACCCCTTTATTGTTTATTTCAGAGTTTTACAAATTTTAGAAAATTAATAATGCAAATGATTCTTATTCATATACATTCAAATTAGTCATGTGGAAGGCAGTTGATTTTTGCCCTATAGATAGACCTATTTTGCATATATTTGTAATTTCAATTCAGCATTTCTTATTTTCCTACATCTGTGTTTTTCTTTGAGTGTACCTTGAGCCAGTTGTGACATCTTGCTAAGTCTTTCATTAACTAATGAGTTAAATTAAATCTTTGTCAAGTGTTTATTTGTCAAGTGTTTATTGTTTATCAGTGGAGAGTATGATTATATCTTTAAAAAATCTTTAATACTCCTTTTTTATTAAATGGCAGCTAACACAGAAATCCTAGTTTCAGAGATTGAAAACATATTTTGCACTTGAACAAACAGTACCAACTTTAAATATAAATAGGAAGTTAGAAAGATAAGGAATGTAAAAGGGGTTAATTGTTCTTCTTCCTAATTAGATAACTTTCCTTTTGAATATCCTAAAAACCCTTCTCAAAAGCTATGCAAACATTTTAAGTAATATGGAATTTAGATATGTATTTATTAATGTATTCATAAAGTTGTCCTATCTTTTGCCTCATTTGCAATCTAGGGCTTGTCATTTTAATTCCCAAAATCTTAGTTATTGTATAATAAATATTAATGTTACATATAGGTGTTCTTTGTTTACAAATAATTGTTGACTGAAAGAACACAGAAAAGGAAAAATTCGAAGATTCATTTTCTTCTCCAAATTCTATAAAACTCAATTTGACATTATTTAAAGCATTTTGGCAAGTGCCATCTCACATATCCTTGCTAACTGCAACAGTCCTTTAGAGATCATAACATGCAATACTTCATGTAATGCAGAATCTTTATTATTGTTATGCTGTTGTTTTATATATGTTTATTTCATGGTCCTAAATCGGTTCTATACTCCCTAACAACAAAGGAGATACCATCATTTTTGTAAGCTGTACAACACCACACATAGTAAGTGATCAATAATATCTGATTATTGCTGATTAGTAGATCAGTGTTGGCACAGTAATGATGGCCTTAATGAAAAAGAACATGTTTACCCTTTGGGAATCAGGAAGAGCAGGTTTTAAACCCTTTTTGACATTTACTAGCTGTGTGACTCAAACAAGTCACTTATTCTCTTTAAGTAGTACCTATTTTAAAAGAGTGCAGGAAGACTAAAAGAGATGATGTGCATGATGTCCCTAATTCCATGAGATGCTATATATGCAATGCCGGGAGAGGAACAGGACCTAATAAGTGATAACTCATAACAGATTGTAACATCTTCCATTTACTGGCTGTTCGCTATGTGTTGGGTAGTAATCCATGCTACAATTATTATGTATTGTATTTTTATCATCATCATTATCATTACCTAAGGGCTTATGAAGAATCTAATCATGCTGTCTCTGCCCTTGGTTACTGTGCACAGTTCTTGTTATCTCTAAAACCAAGAGTGGAATGCAAAATGTTCAGAAAGTTTAACTTGTGTGATAAGTGAAGTGGAGGAGGGGTTAGGGCTACTATATAACAGCAGACTAGAAGGACTAACCCTGACAAAAGACTTTGGAGTAGCAGAGGCTAAAAAAAGACATGATTGACATCTATTTAATCACAAATGGTGCAGATATGGTGAACATGGATTTGTTCATTAAATCCCAAACTACGAGGGTGAGAGGTACCTTTTGATATGTGGGCAAGGTAATTTTAAAAAATGAATAAAGAAAATCCAACTTCAAATAGTAGATGGAGAAGCTATTAAATATGGTATGCCAAGACATGGGGAAGCAGGAAATAAGAGTAGGGAAAAAAGAGTGGTCAAATTTATAAAATCTGAGGCAAGAAATTACTTTGAAAACAGGAAAGGATAGGTTTAAGAAGAGAACTAGAGCCTTCCATAATCTCACTGGGCTATTATTGCAACAAAATATTTGACTACTGACACTAAAGATTTGAAAACCAAAGTATGAAAGTTACTCACTTTTATGATTTGTTTTCTTAAACACTCAAAATTTCCAGTGTGCAAAATTTTAATCCATTAATACAGCATATATACAAAATTAAATATATGCAAATGTATGCATTTCATTTGTATAGCTATAGCATAACACACTAAGCTAGGGAGTTAGAAGTAATGATAAGTATGCTGAGCATAGATGAGCTGTGGTAGAGTTAGAAGTGGAATCATTTAGGGAACTGGACAGCATTGGGGGAATTGGGAACCATTTTATTTTCATTCTGCATTTATGTTTGCTGTTATATTTTTTCTTGTTTTTACTTTTATAATGTTTATAACCTTTAAAAATAGTTCCAGTTTTAGTAATTTTGTTGTTAATATTGTAGTATGAGTAAGAATAAGTATTAGACTGTTTGGTTTAATTCACTGCCATCCATTCTCTATACATGAGGTTAAAGATAAACTTTGAATTGTTAGTCTTTCTAGAAGGTTAAGATCTAGGCATATTTCACCCTATGTCAGAGACTCCTAGGACTCTAAGAGGTTCTAAAGTGTCAGGTACATACCCGATATGCTTCTGAAATCTTTGCTCTCAGTATAGTCCTATTTATTGAGACTCTTCACCTTGTAGACACTATTTCTGCTCTTCTTACTTCACTACCTGCATCTCAGACAAAGGCAGAGAGCAACAGAGCATCACAGGCAGAATGGACTGTATGTGTCCAGGACTTTGTGGTTAGTCACAGTCATTTCCTCTCTCAGAACACCAAGGAACTGACTGCATTTTCCACCACGGTGTGTCATACATCTCAAAACAAATCTATGGCATGACCATCAACTACAAAATGTAGTGGGGCAGAAAATGCAGACACACATCCTTTTTCCTCCTACACATTTGGAATTTCTCTCTTCCTTGCTCTAGCAAGCCATCCTCTTCTTTATTTTTCTGTAGCATAGAAAAACAATACATAAATAGAAACTATATTTAGATCAATGGCCACATCATCATTTATAGGAAAGAAGACTTTCAAAATTTAATGTTTTAGAGGTAAATTACTAAGCACAAGCCCCACAGTGCATAGCATCACTGTTTGGCTATCAGCAGGTAAACAAGTATCAAATGATATCATGGGCTTTATCTCAGTATTCCAACATCTCAGGGCTCTGACTATACTTGACCACTTGGATTATCTCATTTAATCTGAGAAATAAACTGTGTTGTCCCACTTACTAAAGAGGAAACTGAAGTTAGAGAAATTATGTAACATGCTCATGGTTAAATTACTTAACTTACATTTGTATTTTCAGGAATTGATTCTTTAATTGCCTAGTTCATCATCTGTCAAATAAACTGATTGGATTAGTTCATTCCTGTGAATCATTTTGATTCTAAACTTTCATGATTCCATGAAGTGCTCTTCTAGTGCGTGTCAATCCTTGAGCTAGGGCTAGTTTTCTTGTATTATTGTTTCAGATTCACTATATTCAAATTATTTCCCTCCAAAAAGGCTTTTAAACAAGATATACAGGTCTCCTGGCATGAAATATCCGAATATGCTATTACTACACATCTTTGTGTATGTATGTTTGTGCATACATATATTTACATGTATGTTTACATACATACCTACAGAAACCTTTTAAAACATAGAATACTTATATTATATGGCATTACTAGGCACTTTTTATATATCATCCTATTTAATCCTAGACATAGCCTAGTGTGGTAGATATTATTTCAGTTTTGCAGATGAGAAAACTGAACCTCAAGGAAGCTATATAACTTCAGTAAAATCAGACAGCTAGTACATAAAGACATTTGTGTTTAAATCCAGATGTTTCTGACTCCAAAGGTTTTTGCTATTTTCACTATGCTGCCCTGTCACTGCTTGTTATAGTCTTTTATTTACTTGAATTGTTCATTTTATATTGAGTTCCTGTTATGTCCCTCATGATATTTCCTTTCCCAACTCACTGTCTTTGGTGTTGCTTCACAGTGGTCCCAGAAAACAAAGATTACAGATCTAGAATTCTACTCTCCTTTCCCAATAGCAGGTAGTTTGCATATAAATTCAAAAACAAGTGGATTATACAAATGCAATGTGTTTAAAGCATCTTTATAAGTTCTATAAATACTAACAAACATCTAGAAATAATGTAAAAAACATAAGGAGCTTTCTAAGTCACTTATCCAAAAGATTTTGGTTATGGGAAATGGCAAACAACAGGGTTTGGAGACTAACTTTCAGAGCTATAAAAACTGGTAGCTTTCAACCTTTTTCTTAGCTATCAATCTAGTCCTCTTTACATGAAATTTCGTGTGGAAATCACATATATTTGTTTTTGGTGAATGGGTGCATGTGTTCTTCCCCCCTGGGATTCTATAATGCCCTGATTCTTTGCTAATGTAATTATTTCTAAGCAGTGTGAACATTTATCATACCATCTAACCCATTCAGTAAGAGGATAATAAATGTTTATCAATCAATTCTCTGTGAAAAAAAAAAAAAAGAAGAAGAAGAAGAATCTCTGACTTGTAACATTTGTTATTGTCTGGAGTAAATACAGTCACCATGTTTGTTACAATATATCACCAAACTGGACTGGGGCAGAGTTGCACATAGTCCACTCTCCCATGGCATTAGAAGCTAGCTCCAACATTCTCTTGCTAAACATTCACCCTGCTAAAGGTAAAGGGTCCCTTAGATGCAATTTACGTCTTAATTTCTCCTCATTCTCTTAACTGGATTATAATTTTTTTTCCTTTGAGTTAGAAAACAACAGTAACAATACTACAAGTAAAATATTAAATGATAAATATTAAATAGACAAGAAAGTGTATTTCCATTTTATCTTATCATAGATTGTATTTTTAGGTTTTTAAGTCATTTCACTTCACATTAGTAGGATATTAATTTAGGAAATAGGTATTTTGAGCTGGGGAAATAGGGTGGGGAGCAATTAAAATCTGTCATTTTGAACAGCAGGCTACTGTGGAAGGTGAGGTAAGGATAAGAAGATTGGATACAGGGACAAGGGTGGGGTACAGAGGACATAAGAAAATCAAGTCCCAGAGAAGAAAATGTAGCACGATGATCAAAGGGGAAGGGTGGGCTTTAAAAGAATTTTACCTACTTATCATTTTTTCCTAGAACTCAAGTTCTAGGAGACTTGAGTTTCCTATGAAACTCTATGCTTTAGAAAACCAGTATGGGCTTCCTAGGGTCTTTGTCCATATCCTATTGGTTGCTAAGCCCCACACTTAATTAACATTATATGTTTAAAGGCTGTTTATTTTTGAAATAAGGTAGGGTAATTAGATGCAAAGGGTTTAAAACAAGCCTTTAAACCAGGCCAAGTAGGCATTATGCTATGGATATAATGATGTCAAAACCGTTAAACCCTATTTTTGTCCAGAGGAAGTTTGAAGAAATGATATTTAATCTGTTTCCCTGCTATTTACTCAGTTAACTGCTATTGTTCTTTGTTCAGCTAACTGAATTTTTTTTTTTTTTTTAAGGATTTTCTTTATTTATTTGGCAGAGATCACAAGTAGGCAGAGAGGCAGGCGGGGGCGGGGGCGGGGGGGCGGGGAGCATGTTCTCTGCTGAGCAGAGATCCCGATGCAGGGCTTGGTCCCAGGAACTTGAGATCATGACCTGAGCCGAAGGCCGAGGCTTTAACCCACTGAGCCACCCAGGCGCTCCAAGCTAACTGAATTTTCTACGGCAGTCTCTAGATATAATGTGTGGTATCTTCTATATATTGGAATCAGTTATAAACGTAAAGGAAGGAGGGAGGTGGGTAGGGAATGGACTAGATGGGTGATGGGTATTAAAGAGGCCACTTGTGATAAGCACTGGGTGTTGTATGTAAGTGACGAATCACTGAATTCTACTCCAGAAATCAATATTGTATGGTATATTAACTAAAATTTAAATTAAGGAAGGAATGAAGGGAGGGAGGGAGGGAAGGAAGGAAGGAAATAAATAAATAAATGAGCACTGTAGATGTTCCTGAAAGTCAAGCCATCCTTTCCTTTGCTTGCAAGTTTGGTCAACAAAGGAGGATTAAAAACGAGAAAACAAAATAGAAGCCACTTTTGTTTGAGGGAGGTTTGAAGAAGAGTACACCATTTAAAGAAATTTTAACAAATTCTTTACTCTAAACTTCCCTTCTTCTGAGTTATAAATAGCACTCTGAATAGTTGGCTTTATTCAGAATTCAGAAAGTCTCTTTGTAGTCACACTGACACAGATAAAAGAGACCTATGTACATTTTTCAAAATTCTCCAAAGTACCTAGAAAAACTATTCTTGTTAGATAAATAAGCAAGTTATTTTCAGTGAGATGTTGAGATGATGATCACAATGATGATGATGATGATGGTTCTGTTCCTTCAGCTGATTTCTTAAGACATATTTCATATAAATCTTAAAATATGAACCAATCTTGTTTTCTTATTTTTCTTATCTGAGAACTATTTCTCTGTCTCTCACTTTCATCATCTTTTCTGTTGGATATTGGTCCCTAAGCCATTTTTCTAATACAAAAAACAAAATAAAACAAAACAAAACATAACAAAGAAATAGACAAAACCCGTGAAGGTTGGGGAATATTGTCTACCCCTCACCAAAGGTGACTGGAAATATATAGATTTTGCTTGTCTTTTGATATTTACAGATTGAATTGTTCAGCCATAAAAAGGTTGCCATATTTATGTAACTTGTACCTACCCCTACTGGGTTATTCATTAAATAGTATACTTGCCAGGCATAATTGAAAGATGTATATGATGTCATAGGCAAAGATTGACTTTTTGAAATATATTTTAAAAGTGTCCAAATTTTCTAGAGGATAAAATTTCAGACTGAATTCAACCCCTGCTCATTTAAACAGTAATGGATTTGATCCCAGAATCATTATTTCTAATTAATAAAACTTTGTCTCACTTTGTGCTTTACACATTTTTATGACAAGATGACATTATCCTTTACCCACTTAACCTCCATTATCTGAGACTATCATTTAATGCCTTTTATCCTTGTAAAGTTCAGTTGCTTTGGTCTATAATGGCATTTCTTTGTATGCCCTACTTGTCCTGTGCGTGTGTGTGTGTGTGTGTGTGTATGTGCGTGTGTGTGTGACATAAAGTCCTAAATGATATTCAGCTCTATAACGGAATAACAAACACTCATTAAAAAGAGAGAGAGAGAGAAAGAGAGAAAAAGATAAAAAGAAGAATTGCAGTGTTTTAAACGCTGATCATATAGGGATTGTGCAAAGCTTACCATTGTGAAATAGAGAGTAAAATTACCAAAAACAAACATAACATATGTTCGTGAACACTTGAGCATATGGTCAAGGAAGAATGTGCAATTGAGGTAAAGTTAATTGCACTGTCAGCTTTTCACAGAAGTTTTGTTTTGTTTTTGTTTTTTTTTCTTCCCCCATTTTAATTCAGATCAACAAATTTTACTGTACACTGACTCTACATAAAACACTGTCTTGGAAAAGCTTCTCTGAACAGAACTGGGAGATGTTTCTTCCAAGAGAGGATGCAAACAGGGGCAGATGTGGGAAGAAGTGACTGTAGGTTTTGGGCAGTAAATGGTTTCTCCCAAGCAATTGCAGAACCAGAGATTATTAAATCTAGAAGAATCAAAGAGATCATTTGGTTTAATTCTTCATTCACTTATTTATATATTCAATAAATATTAATTGGGCATTATTTATGTGCCAAGATTTATATGGGTGAAAGAATGGCATGGTAGCAAATGGTTGATAGATGTTGTCAGCCCCTGCTGCACAAACTAAGGGATTTAATTTACCCTCAGTAGCACATTAGCACTCATTTGTTGGTAGGTGCACAGAATATAAATGTATTTCTTTTAAAGTAATCAGTTCTCGGGGCACCTGGGTGGCTCAGTGGTTTAAGCCTCTGCCTTCAGCTCAGGTCACGATCTCAGGGTCCTGGGATGGAGCCCATGTCAGGCTCTCTGCTCAGTGGGGAGCCTGCTCCCCCTCTCTCTCTGCCTGCCTCTCTGCCTGCTTATGATCTATCTCTCTCTCTCTGTCAAATAAATAAATAAAATCTTTAAAATAAATAAATAAATAAAGTAAGCAGTTCTGTGACTTGAGGAATCTTGAATAGAAGGTCATGGAAAGAAGAGTTCATTTCTGGGCTTGGTGAGAAAAATCAACATAAAAAAAAGGAAGAATTCTATACTGCTATACTCTAAAATGCCCAAGATCTGTCTTCAGAATATGTGAAGTGAATCTCCTTTATCATGTTGAAAATTTCCTTGAGTGTGCGCTTTGAACTACTACTGGATTGACATGCTGAATATTTTCCTAATATACCCAGATTTATTACTAGCAGAACTAGACCTACTATGGTGTTCTAATGATTTTTCTAGTCTCTCAATTTGTGAATTTTGTCTAGCATTATACTTTTATGATTTTACCTACTTTTGAAATATTTGTGTTGTTTAAAACTTGTAGCATTTTATGAAGAATAAGTCCTCTAGCAGGCCTAAGAAAATATCTCATTATGTAAATGGAAATAAATGGTAAGTTAGATAAATACTACATTTTATATAGCAAGTAATATTGTTATTAAGCTCTTGAGAATTAGATTGGCTACTAAAATGAACAGCTACTTAATTAATAATAAAATATCAATGATCAATTAGGTATGATTACAAAGAAATGGATTAAATACTTTTAAATTATATTCAGTGTTATTTTTCTGAGAATATATTAGAAAAATGTTTACATTTTTAATATTTCACTAACGGATGTTAAAAAAAATCAGACTGTTGAAAATTAGATACCAGGATCCTTGAAAATATACTTAGCACAGTCACTATGATGAAATGAATCTATTTAGTACTAGTAATTTTTTAAAAGTGATCACAGGGGTGCCTGGGTACTCAATTGTCAAGTGTCTGCCTTGGGATGGAGCCCTCTCCACTCCCCCTGCTCCTGTTCCCTCTCTCACTGTCTCTCTCTGTGTCCAATAAATAAATAAAATCTTAAAAAAAAAGTGATCACATTTGCTGGTACTTCAAAGTTATTGTGCATAGTTTTACTCTTAAGAAACTACTCAAATTACCAAGATATCTGTATATCTATCTGTCTTATAGTGAGATACATAAGGTACACTAAACACAATGAAAATAAAACTGAAGCAAATGTCAACATGGCTAACTTCATTTGCAAACTTTATCTTTTTTTTCTTTTTTTTTTTTCCCAATTTATTTATTTTCAGCAAAACAGTATTCATTATTCCCTCACCACACCCAGTGCTCCATGCAAACTGTGCCCCCTATAATACCCACCATGCAAACTTTATCTTACCAAAGTGGAAATTATTACATATGCTGGTGGTGAAAGAACATTTCAAGATAAATATAGACTAGAAATTCAGTATTTATTCTGATCAGATTAAACCTATACGTGGTTACATATATACTTTAAAACTTGCTTTGCACATGACAGGTGATAAAACTCACATTTCTTTACACTGTGAAATAGATAATATATTGAAAAACAGTGAAAATGTGTTTCGATACATTCTCAGCTTTATATCACTATATATATGATCTTTAGTAAATTGCTTAATCTAGTCTTTTCACCAACAGTATAATATAATCAAGCAAAAACAGTAACATTTCCGTATTAAAAAGTGGTTTAAAAAATCCTATTTTGATTGCTCCTCAAAAGTCTGTCTAACCACTCTAGAATTTAGTTTGACTTGAAGAGACAAACGGAAAAAAAGTCTGGTTTTCTTACACCAAACAACTGAATGTCAGATATAGGTCACTCTTTCTCCTTCTTCCTAAACTTAAGTAACAAGAAGTAACATTTCCTGTCCAGTCTCTTAAACAAAATACAGTAATTTATAGTCTTTAAATTATGGGGCCTCTGGGAGGCTCAGTCAGTTAAGCCTCTGACTTCAGCTCAGGTCATGATCCCGGGGTCCTGAGATCTAGGCCTGTGAGCCAGGTGTTGGGCTCTCTGCTCAGTAGGGAGCCTGCTTCTCCTCTCCCTCCGCCCCACCCCCTGGTTGTGTGTGTGTGTGTGTGTGTGTGCGCACACGCACTCTCTCTCCCAGTTAGATAAATAAGATCTTTAAAAAATAACACTAATAATAATATAGCATTCACATCTGAATAATTGTTAATATCACTTTAAATACTGGTTGTCACCTGTAAGAGTCAATGTTTTCTTATTTCTAGACTAATTTCTCTTATGGACAGTGCACTACTTTTGATTTTTCCTTAAGTCTTAGATGTGAGCTGGGGATAGTATCCAAACAGTCAAATTACTGATGGGTGGATAGATATAGGAGTGTTTACCGCACCCTGGAGATCAGATGGGTTAGGAGTTCCCTGGCATAGTAGAGACTTCTAGTGTTAACCCACTTCTGATTTCCTTCTCCCTACTGGGTTTGCAGGAAAACAACTCTTTTCAGCCCCTTTGGTATTTGGAAAAGACATATGACTAGTCTAACAAATGACAAACATAACTTCTGGCTGAAACTCTTAAAAGCCAGTGTACCATTTCTATGTTTCCTTTTCCCCTATAATGATGACTTTGGAAGCCATTTGTTAAGAAGGCACTGTCACTAAAAGGAGTCACCAGACTTCAAAGCACAACTTTCTGAGAGTCATACGACTTTGTGTCAGAAAGAAATAACTAAGCCATGGAGATTCAGGGTCTATCTGTTGCAGCACCTAGTTAGTTAAATACCCTAGCTTAATACATCTGTGACCATCTCTGAGGAATGTGTTACAGCATAGGGGAAGAAACCATACCTAAATACAGGTATACATCACTGTATTGGATCTGGAAAAAAAACTATGAAGGTGATTCCTTCCCTGTGTTAAAATGTGGTTCATAAATACAACTTCCTACAAGAAACATAGAGGGACTAAACAAGCCAATAAGATGAAGGTCATTTTATCCCAGGGATGGCAGGAATAAGGATGGACAGAATGTAAGAATGTCCAAAATAGAAAAAGATATATTTTTCTTTCATATCTAGTGTACTTAATGTTTCTTTAATTTAGGAGAGATGGAGCATAAATTTATTGTACTGCTTCATTTTATGTTTAAATCTATTTTTGGAAATGACAGAGCTTAAGGTCGATTATATGATGACCATCATAATGATATATTTTGCATGTGTATAAGAGTATCTCCTAGATCATAAGTTTGACCACATAGAATCCTGGATTAATATTAATATCTGAGGGGCACCTGGGTGGCTCTGTGGGTTAAAGCCTCTGCCCTTGGCTCAGGTCATGATCCCAGGATCCTGGGATGAAGCCCTGCGATGGAGCCCTGCATCAGGCTGTCTACTCACCGGGGAGCCTGCTTTCTCCTCTCTCTCTCTCTCTTTCTCTGCCTGCCTCTCCACCTACTTGTGATATCTGTCTGTCATATAAATAAATAAAATATTTTTTAAAATATCTTAATATCTGAATTTTAAGGACAGAGGTAAGAAAATTTTTATCTAGCTTTAAAGACATAGAGAAGATGACATTTTTGTGGCAGGTAAAGTCAATGTAATTTGCCAATATTTGCAAATTAAAAAACCTAAGTGAAACACAATATTAATATTTTGGAGATGACTGGGATGCACTATATTCCCTTATAATCTCCAGGAAAGAGGATAAATAGAATTTGCCTTCCATTTGGCAATGAAAAAAATTCCAAGTAGGCTGATATTTTTCCACTATGTAATTACGATGTTGTATTTACATGAAAGAAGAAATCAAAGTGGTTTGAATAAGGAACACTTAAAATGTCAACCTTCAATTCAACATAAAATGTTTCCTTTCTTCTAAAATAAAAAGAGAAAATAGAAGACTTCAGCATCAGTTATGAGATTATAATTGACCTATTAGAGTACTCTCAAATGTGTCTGTGTGCTTGTGCTATGGAGATTGTAGAGAAATGAGAAGTACAGAAAGATTAGAAGCCTACGACCAGGTTTACTCTTTAGTTGATTGTTCCCAATACAGAAATCTAGTGTGGTTTTAATTGAGGGTCAAAAATCAATTTGGACATGGAAATGTGGTTGATTTTTGTATATTGATCTTGTATCTTGCAACCTTGCCAAATCCACAAGTTCTCCTAGATTTTTTTTTTTTTTTATATAATTTCTCTGGTGATTTTCTTTGCGGACTATAATGTTGTTTGAAAATGAGATGGCTCATTTTTTTTCAACTTGTCTACCTCTGATTTTGTTTTCTTGCCTTATTGGACTGTCTAGGACCTCCAATACAATGTTGAATTTTAGTGGAGAGAGCTCCGTCCTTGTCCTGTTCCTGATCTTACAGGATCTTTCACCCTTAAGAATGATGTTAACTATAAGATTATGTGAAATGTCTTTTATTATGTTGAAGAATTTTACTTTTGTTCCTAGATTTCTGAGACGTCTTGCTGTTGTTCTTGTTCTTATAAATACATATTGTTTTTTGTCAAATAATTTTCTATCTCAATTTGGATGAAAACATAGTTTTCTTCTTTAGTCTTTAGATATAGTGAATTATGTTGACTGGTTCTGAATATTGAAATAACCTTATACACCAGTATCGCCATCAATTGTTCATGATGTATTATAATTTTAATATACTATTGGGTTCAGTTTGTTAATATTTTGTTGATGATTTTATTACATCTTTGTTTCTGAGAGACATTATCAAGTACTGATGAAGATGCAAAGCAATTGGAACACTCACATTTCTAGTAAGAATACAAAATAATATAGTCACTCTGATAAACAATTTGCTTTATACATTTGCATTGTATAACCCAGGAATCTCCCCCTAGAAATATCGCCATGAGAAAGGCAAACTTCTGTTAAAACAAAACCCATTCATGAAATCCTATAATAGCTTTATTCATAATCCCCCAACTGGGAATGACCCAGTGTCTTTCAACTGGAGAATGGGTAAACAAACTCTGCTACATCCGTGCAGGGGGAAACATAAAAAGAATGAATAGCTGATTGACACAACATAGATCAATCTCAAATGTATTATGTTGTATGAAAGAAGCAGACATCAAAGGTTGCATACTGTATGATTCACTTAAATGTCATCCTGGGGAAGGTAAAATAAGAAGCACAAAAGACAAACCAGTTTCACAGGTCAAGAATAGGGGAAGAGTTTGGCTCTAAGTGGGAAAAGGGAACTCTTTGAAGGTGATGAAAATGTTCTGTCTTGAATGAACTGGTTTTCAATAATGCTATGCATTGTCAAATCTCTGAATTATATGCTAAATATTATGAGTTTTACTGCATATGTTATACCTCAATAAACTCAAAAACAAACTACTGTCCTTTCAAATGATGTAAGGTATTATTCTTGACTCACAGTTTAAAAATATTACTCAAAATTAAACTACTAATTTCTAATAAAAATTTAGTAGTCTTTCTTATTAAAATATTTTTCTTCATACAGCTTTTCTTACTGAGCAGTAACATTACTTAAAGCTACTTTCTAACCACTCCCATGATCATATTTTGAAGAAACACTGTCAAATATCTATAAACAGAATTCTGTCCTAAATTTGAGCTATTAAAGACCTATTCTTTGCTTAGCTTTTCCATGATGGTAGGAAGCACCTGATCTCTGAGACAGAAACAAGCTTTCCTCTTCTCTATCACATACTCCTCAATACAGCATGTTTGCCTCTACAAGATTCATGTGACAGGATCACAATTGTAACTCTTAAAAAAAAAAAAAAGATGGAACCAGTATTTCATTGTTGTTTATAACAAACCCAGGATTTGAGCTATGTACCATCTGAAATAATTTTACAGAAACTTTTGAATTGCTGAAGTCTAATTGTCAGCTCCCCTAACACTGATGTGATGATTTCTAGCCTGGGAATATTTTATGAGTTACTCTATTATATATTTCTGTTTGAGGCTCAAAATGTAGTTTTTTTTTTTTTTTAAGCAGGAATTAGAGTAATATTGCTGTTGTTTTATATTCACCACATATTAACAATTAAATGAGGTAATTAGAAACTATGTAAAATTATGAAAGTAATACCTGGAACTTAGCACTCACTAAATGATGACTCCTACCTGTATTATAATTTTTAAAAAATTAATTAATATACAACTTCTAGGTAAAGACTGATGAAAAATATTAAAGGTTTTATGAGGAGTGGGGAGTATTCCAGTTCTTTAATTGGACTCTCCTAACATCTGAGAGCATTGCTAGAAAGAATCAAATAATTCAATGATATACTTAGTAAAACTAGCTGCACATGGTGAGAACTTGATAAATTTCAGCAATTAAAATAATACCTTACTTTTATAAAATAATAATAACAACAACCACAAGAATGGCCCACATAGTATTTATCAAGAAGGATAAAAGCAGTAGTTTAAAAAAAAAAAAAAAAGACAGTGATTGAAAGCCTGAGGTATAGGCTTACAAGAAATAAAGATAAACTGAGAAAATCACATTTTAGATTACTAAGAAACGCACCAGCTTTATTCTATTTTCTTTTGGGTTGGTATAGAATAGAAACCTCTTATAGGGATCTCTGAGTGTTTTGGCTCAAGAGAGCTGCTTGTATTTTCCATTTTCATGAAGTGGGAAGAGGAGAAAGCAGTAAGAATAGCTCATGAGGTGGTACTGGTAATGTGAGCAAGGCCAAGGAAGTGTGTGCCAATTTTGCAATTAAGTGGTCTAATAATTTTTGAAATAATATTTTCAAAGCTGTGCAGCCTCCTTCTGATCAGCTTCGAATAGGAACATTCTACGTGGAGGAGACAAAAAGGACTCCAAATGCCCTTCACTTTTTCCTTTTATTGATGCCTTAACCAGTGTTGATATGCTACATTATAGCTTCAAGTACACTATAGTCCTTGAAGTTGAATGGCTAAGATCCATGACAGAATTCAAGTAACGAATCAAGAAATAGTTGAAGCCTAGTAGTTTTCCACATTAACAATATCCTCCTACTGGTTCTTTAGATTCATTTTTCAGGTGTTAATAGCTTGGACACACACAGTTTGAATCATTACCTCATTGTTATTGATGCATAGTTTGTCTCTGGAGATAAACCCTGCATTTATCTTCATATATGTTTTATCATGAAAAATTACCAAGGAAAGACTCCAGTGGAGAGTCAGTCATTTAATTAAAATAAATGTATTCTGTTAATGAATAGAATTAGCCCTACAATACACATTCTTTGATTTTATTTGCATTTAAGTTTTTTTTTAATTCTCCATAGAATTAATTATTCTATATATAATTCTTCTGATCATAGATATACTTTAGAGCAGTTATTTCACGCTGTGTTCTACTGTGCCCTGGGAATTCTGGAAAAGCTTTCCAGAGGCTACTGTGGGATGGAATGTAGGTAGGTGGCAAGTGATCAAGGTCCTCATTTCCACCCAGCTTGAACAGTAATCAAAATTCTATCTAATTTATATAATGGGAATCACCATTAAAAAGTGAAAAATGTTTCTCAACTGAAAAAGCGAATATTCTGGAAGCTGAGTTGCCATCCAGTACCATCTTGCATCCTCCTTTAATAATGAAAAACTATTTTCAAACCATGATGATGAGATTCTTAGGAAATAAACACAATCCATATTTTATTCACTGTATTTAAAAATGGTTTAAAAAATCTAAAGATACTAACTTTATGTGCAATGTAATATGATATTAAAGAAGTATAGAGAAATTGATGTGACAGAAAACGTGAAATCTGTCAGTAAATTTTCTAAGACTGTCATTGTATAAAGTTGTTAATAAGTGAAGTCTATTTTTTAAGTAATATTTTAGTTACTTTTAATATATTATTTCTATCAAGGCTATAATGTTCACTGAAGTGATTCACTGAGGAGTTTTGGTTAAATAATTCGAAGTATCACAAGCAATGAGGTGTCTTAAACAAAAAACTTCCAACAAAAATAACAAAATGAAGGACTTACATCTCCAAAGACATTTAGAAAAAATGAAAACATACTAAAACATATATATCGATGAGTAAAATATTTGTTCTCCTTTTTGAATGTTAATATACTCACAAACTAACAAAAATAAGCTGAACAAATATTGGAAAATCATTTTTTCCAACTTTCTCAGAATTCTATTTATATTGATTGAAGCAATGTATATACGTAAAAGTAGAAATCTATTTAAAGATAGCACTAAATACTTTAAACTTTTTCTTAGTACTTTGTCCATGATAAATATTATGAAAAGGCAAATTTCAAAATAAACATACTTTATTTTTTTTTCAAAATAAACATACTTTAATTTTTTACTGTATTTTTCCGCTGTCAACCAAACAATCACAGATCAGAATTCAGTGATGCTAAATATTTGTAAATTTTTTCTCTAGCTCTACATAATTTGGTGAATTGTCAGGAAAAAAAAATCCAAATTAACACTAAAGTTGCAACATCTTTCTCCACTCCATGGGTGATTTTCAGAGTGATTAGCAACCATGATGACATGGAAAATAATGAGAAAGTCTATACAGAATGGATATAGGCTCTGACAAACTGTAATAAACATAGCAAGCTAGCCAGAAAGCAGTTCTGTCCTCTTTTGTTGAGTTTTCAGGTTTTCATGGCTTATTAATTGATTACATTATGTTCCAGGAAGGTTAACTCTACAAAAGATCACCCAGCGAGTCAATTAATCATGGCCAAAGCACTAAATTCCTGCTTTCTAGTCTTTTCCTGCTGAATTTCATGGATTTGCATCAATGAAAATAAGCACTTAATTCAATAATTTGATATATCTATCTATTGCTTTCTGTTGAAGGTGTTCTCCATGATAACTACTTTAATGTTCAATTTACTTTGTATCTTTTTCTCTAGTATCAATGACAAATCCTGAAACTTAAAAAAAGAAATCCAGTTCCTTACAGCATTTTTTTTTTAAAGGTTTCATTTACTTATTCGTCGGAGAGAGAGAAAACACAGGTAGGGGAAATGGCAGGGGGAAGGAATAGAAGGCTTCCGCTGAGTAAGGAGCCCATTGCGGGACTCCCAGCTCACAATCCTGGGATCATGACCTGAACTGAAGGCATATGCTTAACTGACTTAGCTACCCAGGCATCCTGTCCTAACAACTTTCTTTTTTGTCGTTAGTATTCACTTTGTCTATATTGTAAAAAGTCTTGGAAATCATAATTGCAACAATGGAAATGCCCCTGTCAAGACCTAGGCAATGAAGGAAGAACACAAAATCAGAAGAAATAATAAGAATAATTAAAAAATGGAAATTAATACTGGGTCAGAGCTGTAGATTTCAAATCCAGACTTATAGAGACTTCACTATCTTCTTATTGGTTATTGAAATAATAATTTATGAATCCTTATTTCTATTTCCTTTATAAAGAAAGTGCAGATGGTCAGTGATTAAAGGGAAGAACAACTATTATATACTGCATTTATCTTCATATATATGTTTTATCATGAAAAATTACCAGTGAAAGACTCCACTTGAGAGTCAATTATTTAATCTAAATGAACCATTAATTGTGTAGCATAGTGTTGAGTGTGACTGCAGATACACACACTGTACTTTGGCTATATTACGTTTAGTATTAGTAGATAGAGTTAGTTCCCTTTGCTAATCTCTAACAAGTTTCCTAAACATTCTGTCAAGATTATGCTCTAAAAGTTAAATAAATTGCACTTATTCCTAGTTACTATAAAACTGCATATTACACTACTATTTCTATGAAGCCTATTCAGTGACACAAAAATTGGGAATGTGTCAGGTCTCACACCACAGGAAACAAATGAGGTAGTGAAATTCCACTTAATCAAATTTAGATCTGGTTATGTTATTATATCAGAGTAGAGGGGAAAGGAAATAGCTCCAGAGAAATATATCATTAATTTTTCTAAAGTTTGAGAAAAATACTTTTAAAGGAAAAGAAAATCTTTCGACTGCTTCTGTGATAGAAATCCATTGGTAATTTTGAACAATTTTAAATAAAGTTTCAAAATGACAGTTTACTTGCCTTTCATTTTAGATGCATTATCAGCTGTCTTGTTAAAAAAGCTTAATTCCACTTGGGTTGGCTCGCCTGCTGGTTACAAGTTATCCCTCTCTTTCATGGTTATACTATACACATTGTCAATAACAGATTTTTTCTTCTCTGTTCACAGTAAAGTATATTTTTTTGCTGATTAAAATAGCTTCATATTGCACGCTTCATAAAACCTCTAAATACTTGTTTTAAATCACAACTTTGCTTTTTTAAAAAGAGTGATATGCTTTTCTTTCTAAAAGACCATCTGCTTTCAAAGGACAATGGTTTTCATGAGTAACTCTAAGAAGAAACACAGTTATTACACTTTACCACATTTTTGCTGGAATAAAGCGTAACATTCAATTACTATTTAAGTACACTGAACAAGTTTTGTATAGTACTTAAAGGCCAACTGTCATTACTGTAATAAGCGTTTCTATAGCAGATTTCTCTGGTCCCAGGTTACCAGGTTCCAAGGTTAGGTGACAGAATCATCACAGTAAAGGAAAAAAAATAGTTAAAAATATTATAATTTAAAAATCATTCATAGATATCAGACTTATTTTCATGCAAAATTAATGTTACCAAATTTCCAAATCGCTACTTTCATTTGCTTTTTCATTATAAGAATAGCAAATGAAACTCTTTACAATATATAATTACTATTTTTATTATATGAATTATTTGTTGAAAATACACTTTTTAGTCTATTTTGCTTTGAATTATTACAACTGTTTAGTCATTCACTTTTTGAAACTTTACATTCTTCAATTTACTTATATTTATTTTAATAAAGTGTCATAATTATATAAGTTTGAGGCAGCTTTTTGGAATTTAGACTTATTTCCCTTCCTTTTTCTTTCTTTCTATCTATCTTTCTATCTATCATCTATTTATTTACATCTGTTCAGAGATAGGGCTTTTTATTCCTGCTGACTCTAATTAACTTGGAACATTATTGAAACTGAACTAGTAGTTGATTAAGTAACCACAGTCTCTTTACTATATGTAATAAAAATAGTTGAGGGAGGTAAGAGTTAAGAATATAATAAATGAAAAAATAATTCAAAATGCATTGAAAATAAGCATATGATGAGTATGAAATTAAGAAATTAAAGTAAGAGAAAGGAGAATTGGGGCTGGGAGGGGAGAAAAACAAAGCCACAGAGAATAAAGATTTAACACTTCGGTAGTATACTAACTCGAAGGGAAACATTAAGATTGGAATCATATGCAGCACAGGGACCATCAGAATAAATAGCAAGACAAAAATGGTATGAATACAAGTAAAAGACAGAAAAAATGAAGGAGTTGAAAAAAGCAAGATATGGAATAAAAACAAGCCAGCGATGACATGGTAGATATCTGGCAAGCAACAGTACAGAAGCCACTCACTGAAAAATCTCTGTAGAGCTCTTTAGGTCTTTTAGATCTAATTTCTAGATAACCTGTTCATCACCTTTTACTCCCATTCTTGGAATGGATATTTTGACCTGGAGAAAAGAAACTGTCTCCTCATATCTGGAATGTTGGTGTGATACTTACAAATGTGTTTTAACCTTGACTGATATAAAATTCCATGAGAGGTCATGGGCTAGCCACAAGAGTTGCTAATGGAAATATATTCCCTTTGCATCTCTGCATCTCTGAAATAAGGAAAATGGGAAACCACTGATTCCAGTTGACAATGGGGGATGCTTACTATTATATCAAGACAAATGCTTCACATTTTGTAAAACCTGAACTCCTATAAATCATCTGATTACAAATCTCAAATTAAATGAAACACCAGGTGAAGCTCTTTAGCTGTCAAAGCTGATTAGAATCTGTTCAGACTGGAAGGCTGCAATCCCTGCCAAAGTCTACCCTAATCAGCTTTTCGAGTGTAAATTTATCTGAATGAACACTTATTTAAAAAAAAATGAACATATTACTCTTTATAATTGCAGATCAATTAGTTTGTTAACTGCTAAAGATTTATAATACAAAATACATCATATATTTAGGTATGTGAGTAATAAGATGTTTAAGAAATATTCTATATATTTAAGAAAGGTATAACAGAATCTTTGACATACCTCTCCTGAAAAATTCAAAGTCAGCTTTTTTCAATATGTAAGAAACATTCCATATTTCAAAAAGTACACATAACTATATTGGGCAGTATTACTTTTATCAGAACCTGGAAATATTTTCTTGAAGGCCCATCAGTATTTTTATCACAGGCTTGTTGATTGCTGAAATAAATAGAATTGTAAAAAATACTGCTTTAAGCAAAAGTCTCACAATGGTACCCTGGGTTCAATGTAATTAAGTATTTAAAGATTTTCCATGAGATTGATATGGTTACTTTTAGGTTACTGAAAATTATTTTGAAAAAAAAAAAAAAAGCTAATAGATCTACAGTGTTTTCTTGATTGTTGAATGTAAGGTAAAAACAGTTTGAAAAAAATATTTGGCAGTCATAACAGGAACCTAGTTGCTTTTGGCACAAATATTCATTCCCTATATCAGGATGTCTCACTGGAAGTTAAGCTAAGGGAATTTACATTTATCTTTATTTTGTATTTAACTTACTTATACTTATATGATTTTGCCATTTATAAACTTATTTTCCCTAATAAATATGCTCTTCCATTCCCCATGCTGTTACAGAAAAAAGGACCCAAACATATATCAAGTAAACAGATCACTTGCCTTTTATAGAAAAATATCACACTGTGTATGTGCACATATGACTGTGCATGCACACCTGTGAACAAACACACCAGATTTTGAAGGAAGATAGATGCAATGTCAAAGTTAGTGTAGGGAAACCTCTATTTTTATTTTCAGTTCATCAAATTAGCTTAAAATTATTATTTCAGATCCTGCTTTTTATTTGGTTGTTGTTGTTTTGGTAAATGATGAGATATCCTCAATACAGAAGTGGTTCAGAACTTCTGAATATGGTTCAGAACTATAATGGTTCAGAACTATATTAGTTTGAGGCACACATACAAATTTAAAGGACAGAAAAGATATACATCACGGGGATCTACGTTCCAGTCATAGTCATGGGATTTATTATCTATGCATCTTTAGGCCAGTTGTTTCACCTCACTAAACTATAGAGTTTTTTGTTTGTTTGTTTGTTTGTTTCATCTGGATATTGTGTTGGTTCAACTCTTTTCAGTTCCTAGCATCAACAAGTGACCAATGAATCAAACTATTACCATTAAGAAACAAAGAAAAGAAGCTGAAAGCAAAAATCTCTCTTGAAGCAAAATTTAGTAAGAACCTGGCAGTCTCATTCCTCATGGGTCATTCAGGTAGTTTATCCTTGAGTTAAATCTTAAACAGAACCCAATCTCCTCCATTAAGAGTACACCTTAGAGAGAGAATCAGATCATGACGATTCCTTAAACTTAGAATTAACCTATATTTGACTTGTTAAATCAGTTTCATTTTTGAGGAATAACAAATTCTCCCATTCTGTCAAATATTAGTCAAGACCAGAACGTTGAAAACAAAACAAACTTAATCACATATTCCCATCAATGGAAGAAATAAATCAGAAAAATACCTGAGTGGTAATGCAAACCCAATTATTTGATTCCAGTCAGAGTGCAGCAATTCCATATTCATATCGGCAAGAATCTACTAACCTCAGGGTCAACTGTTTACAAACACATGCCTATCACTAGAAAGGAAAGTATCATTATTGCTGGGGGGGTCTGGTGGCTCAGTTGGTTAAGAGTCTGCCTCCAGCTCAGGTCATGATCTCAGAGTCCTGGGATGGAGTCCCTCATTGGGCTCCTTGCTCAGCAGGGAGCCTGCTTCTCCCTCTCCCTCTGCCTGACACTCTCCTTGCTTGTGCTCTTTCTCTTTCTCACTCTGTCAGATAAACAAAATGTTTAAAAAAAAAGTATCATTAATATTGTGTTTAATTTATAAACCTTCTGATTTAGCATTATCAGTATGTATCTGGCCTGCTTTGCCTTACTTTGAATCCTGTTGTAGTTAGATTTTCTCATTACTAGGATTGGTGTGAATTTTTCTTTTATCCTTCCTCTCTCCCTCCCTTTTTTTTTCTTTCTTTTTCCTTATTTTACTCTTTCTTTCTTTCTTTCCCTTTTGAAATGACACTTTCAATCATTCCATTGATGAACCAATTAAATAAACATATAAAAACTTGCTGACAGTACTAAAAGAAAGGTGGGATGAAAAAAATCTAAATGATAAATTGTGTCCCTGCCTCAAGAAGCTGTTTCCCTATTTATGTGAAGAAAACAGGTTAATAAAGTAATTGTGTAAATTTCTTAAGGTATTAGATATCATTCTTTAATTTGTGAATTATATAAAGAATTACATATCATATATACCATATAATATTATATATTATATGTGTGTGTGTGTATGTGTGTGTGTATTCACAGAGTTCTTGTAAATGGATGAGACTATACTCAAGTACTTTGCATCATGTCTTAAACTCCCTACTACATATTCATCTTTCAAATCTCAGACAAAATATGTACTTGCTGTTCACTGTGTGCAGAACAATATATAAAAACATAAGAAAGATTCCTATCCTTAAGTATCCTAACAATATAACAAGGGATTTAGACTATTTGTCACTTAAACAACATTATAGTAATTCTATGTTACATTTATACTTAGCTACACATAGAGCAAAGTGAAAAGCCAAAATTAGATTCTTTTTAAGTGGCAATTGACACAACTCAAGAGATACAAAGTTCAAGCTTGATAGCCTCACTCTTCTGTTGATTTATATTTTCAAGCTCAAATAACATAAGGATATGCCATGACTTTAAGGTCTTTATTTTAATCTTTTTCTAACTCTTTTTTCTTAATGGAATAGTTCAGGCTATAAAATACTCCTTCATCTTTAATTTCTTAGCTGTATAGTTCAAAGGTGTACCTTATGTTCTGAAAAACACTTTGTTGTAATTCAGTTTTGGTAACCAAGTATCAACCTATCATCTATCTGACCTACCTCTTGATTTAACACAATGTGAAACATGTATCATAACCTGTAAGGCATTCTTGGCAAAATATTTACTTGGCTTCTAATCCTCATAAAGTAAATAGAAAATTCAGATTGTGTGACATTCAGTGGAATAATGTCAATGCTATGATGGACAAAAGAAAAGTTTAGAAATATTCTAGATAAAAGAAGATTAAAGAGCTATAATAACCATATACAATGAATTTTCTTTGTTTGGATCCTGGACTAGGAAAAATAAAATAACTACAAAAAGTATTTTTAGTACCACTGGGGAAATCTGATTATGGACTGGATATTACATCAGTGTCAAATTTCATGGGCACGATGATAGTATTATGCTTATGTAAGAGTATGCCTTGTTCTTAGAATCACTTGTTCTTAGAATCACTGAGTGGCACAGGCAGTTAAACATCTGACTCTTGGTTTTGGCTCAGGTTGTGATCTCAGGGTCATGATCTCAGGGTCATGGGATCGAGCCATGCATTAAGCCCTGCGTCAGGCTCCACGTTCTTTGCACTCTCACTCACTCTCCTTCTGCCCCTCCCCTTCCTCTCTAAAATAAATAAATCTTAAAAAAAAAAAAAAAAGAATCATTTAGGTGTAAAACATCATGATGTCTACAAAAATATGTGTATATATTACATTTATTAATACATAATTCAGGAAGAGGAAAAGAGGAAGCATATGTCACAGAATATTAATGGTTGGTAAATCCAGGGTATACAACTGTTTATTATAGTAATCTTTCAACTTTTCTGTCAGTTTGAAATTATTCACAACAAAAAAACAGGGGAAGAATTCAACTCTTTTTTTTTTTTCTTTTTAAGATTTGTATTTATTTATTTGACAGGGAGAGAGATCACAAGTAGGCAGAGAGGCAGGCAGAGAGAAAGGGGGAAGCAGGCTCTCCACTGAGCAGAGAGCCCCATGTGGCTCGATTCCAGGACCCTGACTCCATGACCCAAGCTGAAGGCAGAGGATTTACCCACTGAGCCACCCAGGTGCCCCAGAATTCAACTCTTTAAATGATAATTTACACTAATTAGATGAGCTAGTGAATAATGAAGTCTGAAAATCTCAAAAAAGAAAACCAAAATAATTCTGTGTGTTATGAGTTGAATTGTGTCCACTCAAAATTTATATATTGAAGTCCTAACTGCTAGTACCTCAGAATGTGTCTGTTTAGAGAGGGAAGTCTTAAAAGAAGTGATTAAGGTAAAATGAGGTCCTATGGGTGAGCCCTAAACCAATCAATATCATGGTTATAATCTCAAAACAAGAGATTAAGACACAGAAACAGACAGAGGGAAGACCAGGTGAAGACAGCAGAAGAAGGCAGCAAACTATAATCCAAAGAAAGAGGCTTCAGAGTCCAACTCTGACAAAATCTTGGTCTGAGACTTCTAGCCTCCTGAACTATGAGAAAATAAATTTGTTAGTTAAGCCACTCAGTGTGGTTTGTTTGTTTCGTGGCAGCACTAGCAAACTACAACATTGTGTCAGAATTCTAAGACCAATTCCCAATGCCTCTCACCCTTGTATAACCCCGTCCCTGTGAATATGGGTAAACATGTGAGTATGATGAGATAGCTTTCTCAGGTTTGTGTTATATTGTATGGCAAAAGGGGCAATTATCCAAGTGTTCCTAATTTAATCACATGAAGTCTTTAAAAGCAGAGTTCCTTCCATCGTATAGTGAAAAGGACGTCAGAGATTTGAAGCATAAAGCATGAGGGAGTTTTGACATACTATTGTTGGCTTTGAAAATAAAGGGGGTCACCTTCCAAGGAATGTAGGTGACCTTTGGTTGTTAAGAGCGGTGGAGGCTGACAGCTATCAAAAAATCATGGCCCCAATCCTACAACCACAAGAAACTTCATTCATCCAACAACTGAAATGAGTGTGGAAGTGAATTATTCCTTAAGCCCTCCAGCTAAGAGCCCAGCCTGAGGAACACCTTGATCTCAATCTTGTGAAACTTTAAGCAGAGAATTCATTTGATCCTACCTAGACTTCTGACCTACAGAACTATAAAATAAGAACTGTGTGCTGTTTTAACATGCTCAATTTATGGTAGTTTGTTACACAGCAATAGAAAACTAAGAAGAATCTCCTCATAATCTACATAGTTATGCTAAATGTATTTTCAAACTAGTGTGTGTGCGTGTCTATGTAATTTGTGTGTGAGCAATAAAGTTAAGGGAATATTAATTATTTTTCCAGATTCAGTTTGCTGGTATGTGCCCACACAAAGTCCATATATATGTATACATAAATGTTAGTGATTTTATGTATTTTTGTACCTTTTATATGATTAATTTTCTATAATGATTAACCTTTTATAATGATTAACACAGTAACATATACACATTTATAAACAAAAACTTTTCAGTTGGAAAAAGAATCAAAATCTTCTCTCCAGTTGTCAGTATACCTATCTTTCATGTTTAGCATATTGATCTTGTCATTTCCAACATCTACCACAGAATCTATCAAATAGTAGTCACTCAACTAAAATTTGTTGTGTGTAAACTGAATAGCCAAAAATTCGAGTATGTACAGGGGGCTGTGTGGTGTAATGGAAAGCATGCTGATGTGAATATAATGTGAGATGAGCCTGCGTGAAAATCCTGCCTCCACTAGGAGAGAATCTTATCGGAACCTATTTAACTTCTCTGAGCTTCATTTTCCCATCTAGAAGGCTATATAGCAGGGTACAATGTTCAGTTGTACCTCTGTCACTTAATTGCCTTAAGACCTCTAGCAAATAACTTCACTCATAATTTATTTTTATTATCTATATAAGGAGACCACAGTATCATAGGCAAAACCACCATTAGCTTACATAGTGCCTTCACACAAATTAAAAAATGTTGCCCCCTTTTCAAAATATTTAATTTCCATTTGTGAGAAAATATGTACACCCACGCTGACTCTGATATCCATGTCACTTGGTGCCCTGTTCAATGTGGACATCCGTACCTGATGTCCTGTCCAGGGTTGTTATAAGAATCAGAAGAGATAATCCATATGCGGCTCATGGCACAGAATCTGACTCATACTGGTTATCCATTTTGTGTCGGTAATCACCACCATCATGTTTATCATAAGCACCATCTACATTAACACAGACACAGCAGCACTTAACCAGGATAGAGGACTATAGTAGCATAAATTAAAACCCAGGTACATGGTAGGGTATGGCATAAATGTTTGAAGGACTTTTTCTAGTAAGTGCCTTGAACGCAGTTGTTCCTCAGTAAATAACTACTGACTGATTGGATAATTTAATTTTCTTAAAGAAAATGAACCAGGTGGTGGCATTATGGACACTGGGGAGGGTGTGTGCTATGGTGAGTGCTGTGAAGTGTGTAAACCTGGCGATTCACAGACCTGTACTCCTGGGGCTAATAATACATTATATGTTTATTTAAAAATTTTAAAAATTAAAAAAAAAAGAAAATGAACCTATAAAGTATGAGAAATCTAGTTCAGTGGCAAAATTGGCTTCACTAGTTAAATGAAAATACATGGTATGCCATTCGTTTAAAAAACTGAGTTGTCTAGGGGCCTTGGAGTTCTCAGTTAGCTAAGTGGCCCACTTGTGATTTTGGCTCAGGTCATGGTCTCTTGGGTCATGAGATGGAACCCCGCTTAGGCTCCATGCTCAGTGGGAAGTCTGCTTGGGATTCTCTCGCTCCTTTTCCTTCTGCCTCTCCCCCCACTTATACATGTGTGCCCTCTCTCTCTCTCACTCAAACAAATAAATATTTTTAAAAAACTGAATTATCCGATATGTGCAAATTTGGAAGTAAAGGCCTCCAAGGCCCATGTGCATAAAGCATTTCTTTTTACTGTCACATTTTAGAGCAACTTATCATTCATAAATATTTGAAAAAAAAATCTGTAGTAATTATGCACCACCTTTTTATCAAAAATATTTTTTCATTTGCCTAAGAATAGCATTATAGAGTGAAATTGGGTGTTCTTACAGTGTTATAACTACCACTGTAAGAATAAGATTTCATTTTACATCTCTTAAAATAAGCGTATAGTGCGTATAAATTTAGCACTCTAATATATATCCTCAAAGAAGAGAAGTCATTTTTAAATTGCTACATTGTTCTTCTATTGGTATAAAAAAAGATAGAATTTTACTAGGTGTGTAATAGATTGTTGTATTAATCTGCCAGAACTTGCCTCACAAAACATCATAGACTAGGTGGCTTAAACAACAGAAATTTATTTCTTCATAGTTCTGCAGGCCAGAAGTCCAAGATCAAGATGTTGTCAGGATTGTTTCCTGGGAAGCTTTTCTTCAGATTGCAGATGGTCACTGTCTCCCTGCTCCTTCCATCTCTGCACGCTTGCCCCAGTGTCCCCTAATGTATCCAAATTTCCTCTTCTTATAACACCTCCACAAAGCTCAGACCCACTTCAGTGGCTTCTTGTTAAGTTGATTATTACCTCTTTTAAGGTCCTACCTCCAAACACAGTCACATTCTGTGGTACTGGGCTTCAGCATGTGAGTTGAACATAAGAGTTTTGGGCTTCAGCATATGAGTTTTGAGAAGGCACAATTCAACCCGTAACAGACATTATAATAGGAAACTAAGAAATAGAATTCCTAGATTCTTATTCTAGTCTTGTTACCCATTAGCTATGAGATTCTTGATCAGGCACAATATGTCTGTGCCTAAATAAAAAAAAAGATTGATTTCTTTTCTTTTCTCTTTTTTCTTCTCCTCTCTCTTCTCCCCTTTGTTCTTTCCTTTCTTTTTTCTTTTTTTTCTTTTTTAATAGCCACTATACCTGCCTTATCCTTTTCAAAAAAAAAAAAAAAGTTTGCAAAGATCAAAAGATAGTAAATAATTCTAATGTGCATGTCCTTTAAAAATCATCAAAACATTATGCAACTTATTTTTACAACTCCTATTTGTTAAAGATGAGATTATTGGTCTTGTGACTGTATGTTGAATCCAAAGACAAATAATTTCTATTAGGAATCACTTTTCTCTCGGCAACTCCACCAGGGGTACTGGGAAGTATTTGATTTCTTTCTTGCTGTTGAGTCCTGAGAAAGATTTGTGCCATTTGAAGGATCCCCCCATCTAGTATCTGATCCTTCAAGGTTAACCAGTGAATAGCTTGGACAAACTCTTCCCTTCCAAGGGATCCTTTTCTCCGCCCAGTAAACAAACATCCAACAAACCTGCATGCAACCTGAGTGCACAGTATTAGCCCCATTCACTAAACTGGTATCCTCTCACCCAAGCCCTATTTGGTCTACCTATCTTCCATGAACTTGACTCCTTTGTGAGCAATCTCTCCCATTCTGAAAATCAGGAAAGCTAATGTTATGAAGATATTGACTTTAAAAAAAAAAAAAATCAACACAAAGTTAATCATGCTGCCTGAATCTGAACAGGGCCAATATAGCAATTAACAGAATGATAATACTCTGTCCTGCTCAAAATTCCCTAGGCATACAACGTCTGGGTTTCATATCCTGCTTTCAGGGAAGGAGGATGGAAGATGTGGGAGAAGGGACGGAAAAGAAAGGCACTGCCATTAAGATAAGTTCTTAGAACACAACATCCTTTAGTGCTTCATTTAACAAAATATGTCATTTTGGAAGCACTTCTGAGTAAAAGTCAAATGTAAATTTTATACACTGACTGTAAAGAATAAAACATCCTCCGGGAAGAAATGTGCTCACCCGTGAAAGGTAGAAAGCCTTCATCCCCAACCCCAAATGCTAGATTGGTTTGGATAAATGACGGATTGAACCTTTTCTAAGAAGCCTCCTTGTTCGGCCTTCAGCTTTGTCCCTATAGGGCCCTGCAAGAGCATTTGTTTACAGTATATCATCCCTTAAGCCAAAGAGATTTTATCAGAGTTGTCTGTGGAATTCACCTATTTTGTTTTACCCCCTTTACTTTACACTGTTTCAAAGTTGGTGTTCCCTCCAGTTTCCAGTACTGGCTGAGGGACACGAGTCCCGTTTTATCCTGTGACCTGTGATTTTAGATCAGAAAACCAACAAGCAAGGGACTCCTTGAGTCAAAAAGTGAGGCTTTTTTTTTTTTTTTTTTTTTTTTAAGCTGTTCTTGCTCTGCCTGTGTGAACTGTAGTCCACTTGGTTTTATCACCTCTGCCTCCAGTCAGGCTTTCTTAAAATTGCGGCAGCAGACTTGCAGAGATCCATTAGTACATTGTGGGGCAGAATGAAGAGAAAGGTCACCCTCCACCCATCCCCACTGTGATAAGAAAAGGAACCAACATTAGACAGACTCTTTAAATTCATAATTACACCTTCTCCCTCTTTCTGTCTCCCCTCCATATCAACTGTGAAGTGGGAGTCTTTTTATTATTAAAGAAGGGTCGATGTTTTTGGCCTCTCCATTGCTAAAGAGAGGAGTTTCCAAATAAAATGAAGAGCAAAACAAAAAAATTGAAAGAGACATAAACTGTCCTCATGGGTCTCATATGCTTTCCCTTCAATCTGTAAGATCATTTCAACTTCTCTGCCTAACGAAAAGCTTAGCTGCGTGGCTCTCATATATTAGCTCATTGTAAAGTGACCTCTATATCACTATTACTTAGAAAAAAGCACCATACTTCCATTCATTTTATTGTTCCTATAGTCCAGTTTCAGTGTCTTATTCTACTATATATTTTTTAAAGGGCAGGATCTGTTTGCTAATAACCTCCCACTTGAATTTCATTTTATTTCTCTGACCTCTGTCAAAGAAAGAAACTTTTGAAGGAAATTATAAAAGAGTTTCTACCTTATATCCTAGGGGAAAGGTCACCATATAAAATATAAGATGTTCATTAATAGCTTCCTATCTAAATAAAGTTTAAAATTCTACAGACCAGAAAAACAATAGAAGAAGTGATCAACTCAGGAAGAGGCACATCTAACCCTAATAACTCACAGTTATTTCCATTTTCCATAAATGGTTCTATTCCTATTACCCAGGAGACTTGTTACTTTTACTGGATTATTCAATTAGAATGGGTCACTCCCTATGTCAGTGTGATATAACCCCGCTGGGATAGCTTTTTGTGTTTTTCAAATGACATCATATTTTTAAATGAGGTGGCCTACAGGGTCCTCTGAGGAGCTGGATCTTTCCTTACTTCAGCCTTTCAAAATATGAAGGCAAATTCAAAGAAATATAAACTCTGTCTTCACCAATAACAGCCAGTGTACAGGAGGACAAAGGACCTTAAACTCAATTTTTTCATTTTGTAAAATGAGATAACCTCTACCTTTCAGTACTGCAGTGTTGACCAAGTGCATGATTATTCACTAATGTGTTTTGTAGCCATGTAGTTTAACTTTAGTTAATTTGTTAACATGATGTTTTTGGAAGAGTTCCTAGAAAAAGGCCACCTGTCCCCAAATAATCTTGATACTATATTTGTCTTAATGTTTGAGTATAACATATCTAATTATTAAAAACTATTAACTTAAGTCAAATGAGTGTTTGTGGTAGATTAATTTATCCTTAGCCACACCCGTAGAGAATAAAACCAATTTTCAGTAAGAATGAGAGAGGGGGCAGGGTACCCTCAGGGTAAGGTGCTTGGTCAGATCTCTAAGCATCTGCAATTCAGCATAGGGTGTGTGGTAAAGAAAGCCTTACTATGCAACAGATACTTTTTCTTTCTTTCTTTCTTTCTTTCTTTCTTTCTTTCTGTCTTTCAACAGAGAGAGAGGAAAAGGACAAACAGGGCATGGGCTGAGGGAGAGGGAAAGAGAGAGGGAAAGAGAGAGAATCCTTAGCAGGCTTGGAGTCCAACAACACAGGCCTTGATCTCATGACCCTGAGACCATGACCTGAGCTGAAATCAAGAGTCTGTTGCTGAACTGACTGAGCCACCCAGGAGACCTCCAACAGACACTATTTTATAAGAACATTATTGTGAGGCTGGTACGGTCATGTCCTCTGTACAGATGACGTAATGGAAGCCTGGAAAGGTTAAGTCAGTTGTCTGAGAGCAAAGATATTCATGGAGGAACTGGCTTTGGAGCCAAGCAGTGAGGATTCGGAAGCCCTGATGGGGCACTGAGCCTGGCTCCTCCCATGTGGCGAATGGAGAGATGGAAGAGGAGTGAAGGACACGAGGGCTCCTGCTGCCTAGTGCCTCTTTCTACCCAATAGCTACTCTCCCCTTGTTCTTTAATAGCAGAGCCACTCACTCCTTTTTGGAAAGCAATGGGCTCTGATGAAAATACTCATTGTCGGGGCGCCTGGGTGGCTCAGTGGTTTAAGCCTCTGCCTTCAGCTCAGGTCATGATCTCAGGGTCCTGGGATGAGCCCCACATCGGGCTCTCTGCTCAGCGGGGAGCCTGCTTCCCCCTCTCTCTCTGCCTGCTTCTCTGTCTACTTGTGATCTCTCTGTCTATCAAATAAATAAATAAAAATCTTTAAAAAAAAAAAAAATACTCATTGTCCCACACCGCGTATGTTTCATTCTGGCCATGGACATTTAAGCAGAAATCCACTGAGCTTGATACTTTGTTATACAGAGAGACTAGCACTTCCCTTTTCCATTTTCCCCATCCCTTCTTCCTGCCTGAAATGAAATTACCAACTGGCAGAGGTGAAGTAGTTGTGTTTTGACTCTAAGACTGACAGGTCCATGCTAGGGAGGGCAGAGCAGAAAGGTGGTGCTTTGCAACTTTTTTTTATAGAAGAACAACAAATCCCTATCTGGCTAAATGACTGTTTCTGCTCTGCATCAAATGCAATTTTAACCCACAAGGTGTTATGCAAACATATCTAATAGGAGAAAGAACCCAGTTATTGTAGATGACACCATACTGCCGAGTCTGGCCCCATGAGGTGGTGGGTACGCCCGTACCTCTGTGCCACATACGTCCACTGTGAGGGGTGATGCTGCTGTGCAGCGGTACCCAAGCACAGACCCAACTCCGTATGGAACAGTGGGTATAGTTCAGAGCTGACACTGCAACAGGGGTCAGCAAACTACAGCCCGCTGGCCAAATCCTTCCTGTGGCCTGTTGTGAATAGACTGTAAGCTGAGAAAGTATTTTTGTTTGTTTGTTTGTTTTTTGTTTCGCATCTTAAAGGGTTTGACAAATAAAAAACAAGAATACGTCATGGAAATCACATAGGACACAAAATCTAGAATATTTACAATCTGGCCCCTTACCGAAAAAAGTCTGCTGATTCCTCAGAGGGACAGGATAGAGTCAATGTGCCCAGATCACAACTAAGCAGGTTGCCGTTCTTACCCTCCTTTAAGGCTATTTTTAGTCTCCTTTGTTGGCCGGTGAGTCATTACATCCAAAGTATGATATGTAATTGAAGGGCAGCCTAAATTACTATCAGGAGGGGGGTAGTGTAGGGCAATAGGGAAGGAAAAGAAACAGTAAAACTGTTACCTTCCTGACTTAAAAAAGGAGAAACTAGTTTTAAGTATATTAATATCAGATTGGCAGAAAACATCACACATCAGCTGAAGCAGATTGTTGGAAAGGAAGTATCATTAAGCACTGAACAGAAAATCCTAGAAGAAATTAAATTTTGAATACCTCAGAATAAAAGTGCCTTTCAAGAAGACTTCCCTGCCACAGGTGGTGCTAAGCTTTCATACCATAAATAAACATGATCACCATTCACTTTAATTCTTGTCACACACAATGATGCTAGACTAACAACTGGATTGAAAGCGCTGAGTAGAAAAATGGTGATTTTCCTGATTTTCTATTCTCATTGCCTCATAGAACCTAAAGATGATCAACCACTTAGACCCTGAACAATTACTTCTAATAATATGGGGAAATAAGCAATTTTATTTTTAATAGAAGGCTAATGAATCATTTCTCACATCCAATGTAAGGATGTAAATTATTAAATTTCTCCAATTGCATATTTGAGAAAACATCCCAACACACAATCTAGCTTAATGGTAAACCAACCTCCCACATAAGTCTGGGGTCTTTTTTATTTTGTTTTTTGGTTTTGCTGGTTTGGTTTTTGTTTGTTTGTTTGTTTCTTTTCTTTTCTTCTCTTTTTCACTAGACCTTGAGTCTAAACAACACAGAAGAGGAATATATGTGCACATTAACACCTCAGATCCCCAAATACTTAAATTTCATTTAAGTTCAAAATTTCTTGTTTTTCTGCGTGTACCTTTGTCTTCTAAAGTATTTCAATCATCAGCATTTCACAAGTAAAGCTTTTATTCCTCGAAAAGTGTATTGCATCAGCCGTTTTCATCTAATATTTTGTAAATACAACACACTTTGTCTTCAAATCAAAGATAACAAACTTTCATTCAGACACTGAGCACAAAATTACCCTTCCTAAGAATCAGTCTTCAAGGTTTTCGATTTCTAGTATTTATCCTTCACATTGAATGTATGCATCCATATAATTATAAAATTATGCAATTATTTTATGTAGATCAGTGATGACTGCATATGAATGTCATAAAACAACACATTACAAAACACTATGATTAGAGAAAATGGTAATTGTGAACATCTGGATTGAGAAATTTAAATTTGAAAACCTCTGATATTTTTCATAAAGCTTTTTTCTATGCTTGTCCATATTTCAATGGGTACTGACTGAAATTATTTATCTGGAAGAGGCTAATTTAATGTAGATCAAAATATGTTGCCAGATCAAGTACCCAGGTAGAGAAATAGTCATGTCTCTGTTTTGTTAGGTAACTACACTGATATAAGAATAGTCTTAACATTTTCTTTAAGAATATTCAGCAATTTTGATGTCAAAAGAGTAAGAACAGCCAAAATGAGGAAATACTTTTAAATAGAATTCATCACATTTTATTGGAGAGGAAAATAACTATATACTTAAAAACTGCCAAAAATATCTTGAGCAGGTATGAATTCA
Source organism: Neogale vison (assembly GCF_020171115.1). Lineage (NCBI taxonomy): Eukaryota > Metazoa > Chordata > Mammalia > Carnivora > Mustelidae > Neogale > Neogale vison. The sequence goes on along the minus strand of NC_058093.1, from coordinate 89,373,279 downwards.
TTTTAAAAATATTTTAAGAAAGCAGAAAGTATATCTCTATTTTTAATGAAACCACATGTAATTTCTAACTTAAGGCCTCAGGCTGCTAAAGCCCCTAATTTCTGTGAAGGAAGGACGTATCTTTTCCAAAGCCCTAGGTGCTGTCTACCCTCTGGGCAGGATGGACATTCAAATATTTAACAACATTGTGGTGGATACACCTATTATTGACATAAAATGCCGACTCAATCAGGGTGAATGCCGGCTGGCAAACTTGGGTCTAATCCATTGGTGTAGCCCTGATGGTTATGCGCCATGTTCCTAGAGGTGTGGAGTGGGCATGGGAAGGAGAGAGGGATACTTGTCACCCACTCACTTTAGCATTCACTGCAGGGTCTCTTTCCTCTCTGGGCTTTGTTTGTGGTCACACAGGTCCTTGCTACTCTTCTCTACAGCATGCATCTCCAGTCTGAGTCTCCTACTGAGCTCCCTCTTTAGCACAAAAAGAACATCATTATTCTCTATTCTTCATCAGCCTAAAGGAAACTCCTGCCTTTATAGGCTCTCCAGCCATGTCTTCTCTATTGCTTTCGCTTTGTGTCAGGTACACAGTTCCATGGAACTGTTTCTTCCCTTTAACGAGGCCTTCCTGCACATGCATTCCACAAAGCTATCTCACATCTCTGTCATTTTTCCCACCAGCAATTTTGTGGAAGGATCAGGACAGAAACACAAGATTCTAGTACCAGAACTCAAAAATTTAACTTTTTATTCTGATTGTGTCATGGCAACCCTCCCTTGGAGCTAACAAGGATAAAACTCCCAGATGGTACTTCAATAGGGGATGGTCCCACCACATATATTTCATGCCCGGTGCATTTATTATTGTTGCCTTCTCTCATTATTATGCCATCTGCACCCAGAGCCATACTATTGAGATTTTTTTTTCCTGCTTTTTCATGTTTAAACAACTTTACTATTATATAATTCACATACTATACAATTCACCCATTTTAATATGTATGAGTCATTGTTTTTAAATGTATTAACAGTGTTGTGCATACATACCACAATCTAATTTTAGAATATTTTCACCTTCAAAAGAGATTCCATACTCATTAGCAGTCAATTCTTATTGCCTCCAGCCCTAGCTGGCCCTGAGAAACATTCACCTACTTTTCTACTTTTGTAGATTTGCCAATTTGAGATCTTTCAAATGAGTGAAATCATAAAATACGTGGACTTCTGTGACTTGCTTCTTTTCCTTTGCCAAATGTCTTCAAGGTTTATCCATGTAGCATGTATGAGGACTTCATTCTTTTTGTATTGCCAAATAACATTCTTTAGCATGGATTTACTACATCTTATTTATCCATTAGGGCTTTTTCCCCATTAACTTATTTTTTTTTCTTTTATCATGCCAAGAAACTTTCTTATGCTATAGAGAGTCTAGTAAAGGTTTTCTGAATTAAACTGGTGAGAATTACAAATGTAATAAACAACTACAACCTCTTCCTATGAAAGAAATGATCTGTTCAAAGGAAAGAGCAATTAATGCAAATATTCAAGAACCCATATGCTGAGAAACTTTAAAAACACTGGCAAACATAAAGAAAATGAATAATCATTGCCTCTGCTTTCTAATGGCAAGATTTTCATCAAAACTTATATTGGTCCTGGCTGCAAGACTTGTAAACAAGTAAATAAAAATGGAAAGTGGAACCAGTAATTGTTATTTCTTACAATATCAAGCACTAAGGATGATGGATTTTTTTTTCCTACACTTCGACCCAACAACACCATGTAGCTGCTTTGAGAATACTGATAAGCTATCACACCTGGTTGCAGGGAGTACACAGCCCAAACTAGAAGTGCTGGAAATATCAATATTAAAATTTAGGGGATTGTTCATACTCCAGAAGCTAGTGGGTATAAAACAAAACAAAACAAACAAACAAACAAACAAACAAAAAACGGTGTAGCAGAGTTAACCATGGCCCTATTATTTATAATTTTGCATTAGCAGCATTTTTCATGTATGCAAAGCCCTCAGTGGACTTCAAGTTAGAATCAGTTGTACAATACAGTTGGGACCCATGTGTGTGAAGGGCTTCTGAATCTAATATTATAAAGGCAAAGAATCTCCCTGTATGGGTGAATAAATATAATTTCTACCTTGCCATTTCAGATAAGAAAACATGTTCAATAATTTGTAGAGTGCCAGAAGACATTACCAGAAATAATATGGGAGCTCAACTTGATTACCTTACTATTCCTTCTACATGCTCTTCTGTCTCAAAATAGGTGAAATAAATTATTGGAAAGGGTCTTATTTTTTTCCTCCTCAAGTTATTTTTTTTTCTAGTAGTAACACAGTCACATTGAAACAATTAACCTTGCATTTTCTTCCCTTCAAAAATTAATTCACACTACAAAACTGCATTTTACGGTCTCATTCACACAGTCATTTTAAAGGAAACACAAACAAAAGATTTCAAGTTTCTTAGGCTATTTGGAAAGAAAAAAAAAAAAAGAAGCAACTAGAACAGCAGTCATCCATGAAAACAACTGACATTTAGTTTCACATGTAAGATAAATCTGAATGGCATGAGAACCTTTCTACTCACAGGTATCTAAAGACTCGTCTGAATCATCAGGGCAGTCAGGGTCCCCATCACACAGCCAGCTCTGGGAGACACAAGTCACATGATCGTGGCAAAGAAATTCACCAGGATCACACAATTGCTGATCTGAAAATGAAAATGTTTCGAAATAAAATATGAATGATCTGAATATGAACACAAGAGCAGTACAAAGATGAAATGTGAGAAAGCAATACATAAAAGGTCCATGGGTGTGATCCACATTTTCTGTTCAGCAGCAAAACTAAACCAATTATTTATCTCAATTTTAGCTACTCAGCTCAAGCACACAATTTTGATAAAATTGACTATGTTGCAGTCTCACACAATCTGTTCTGAAAATAGTTAAGAATTCTTTTTGTGTTTATGACTAGAACTTTGGTCATATTGGATAAGGCATATGACAATCACAGCCAGTAGGTTTTACAGCTGTTGATCCAAAGCAGACATTCTTGACTACAGAAATTTTAGTTTCCTCCTCTAAGAGTAAGAAAAATAAGAAATAAAACTTAAAATATTGTACTTAATTCCGATGTCTGAGAATTCAATTCCTAATCATCCATCCTGATACTGGGGCTACAGGTCTCTATGTCAATTAGATACCCATTATCATAATTCTTTCTTTCTTTCTTTCTTTCTTTCTTTCTTTCTTTCTTTCTTTCTTTCTTTCTTTTCCTACAAGTTCCCAGATGATAGTTTCTGCTACTGGATAGCAAAAGTGATAGTAACTTCCAAAAAGTTTTGCTCTAACTTGCGTTTCTACAATTGGCCGTATCTAAAAATCACATTATTTTCCTTCAATGGCTTCAGAATATTTAGGATCTATAGTCTTTATTCAAGTCCTAGTAAACTCATATGTCTTTTTGTCTTGTTTGGTTTTTTGCTTTGTTTTGTTTTTGCAATACACTTATTTATACACTGTGAATCTGTTTAATAAAATATTTACTTTTTTAATATTTTAAATGTCTGAACTAGGAATTTTTTTTACAGTTGATGATCTCTGAATGTGAAGAAGTGCTAGCCATATCAAATCTTAGCCATTTGATATCACTTACACTTTTGTTAGGTATACAAAGGAATGATTCAAGATAAAAAAATCTATTAGTAGGTCTTTAAATATGTAGCAAATAAAAATTCTAAGTGATATAAAAGCATGGAAAGCATGAAGCCATAACTTAATTGACTTTTTTTCCCCAGTAATATACAGAATGATGGTGCATTTTCCACACATTGGGATAAAGTATGGAATATTTTTTTCTTTGTCTCCCTCAACTTCTTCTCTCCTGACCCAACATAATTTTCAATAATATATATTACAAACCCACACAAACATATACACAACTTCTGGGTATATAACTATTTTTCCCACTTTCAAACTATAAATATTACCTGAAAGTTCTGATTATTTTATCGTATCCTGTTATATCTTTTCATAAATTCACCATCAATACCCTATTTATTACCACTATTATTATACTGGGTTTTTTTTTGTTTGTTTGTTTTGTTTTGTTTTGTTTTTGCATTAAGTTGATTGAACATACTCTATTTGGTTCTAGAATAGTAGCTACAAAAATGTAGAAGTCACCATCTTTGTCTGCTTGGTTAATAGGTCCAGGAGGAAACAAAGTACCTCTATGCAACAATTTGACAAATAAATGATATAGAAAATAATTGCTGAAAGAAGAGACCATAAGGGTGCTTAGATGGCTCAGTTGGTCAAGCGTCTGCCTTCAGCTCAGAGTCCTGAGATCAAGCCTCACATCAGGCTCCCCGCTCCAAGGGGAACCTGTTTCTCCCCCTCTCTCTCCCTCTGCCTGCTGCTTCCCCTGCCGGTACTCTCTCTCTCTTTTTTTTCTCTCTCTGTCAATAAAGAATAAAATCGTAAATAAATAAATAAATAAATAACCGCAGGGGTGCCTGGGTGGCTCAGGTTAAGTGTTTGCTTTAGGATGTAGTCATGATCCCAAGGTCCTGGGATGGAGCCCTATGGCTGGCTCCCTCCTCAGGGGGAAGTCTGCTTCTCTATCTCCCCTTGTCCCCCTCCACTTGTGCTCTTGATAGCTGTCTTTCTCTCTTTCAAATAAATAAAATCTTTAAAAAGTGAATCTAAAAAAAAGAAGAGACCGCAGATAGAGATGGAGACAAAAACAAAGAACAGGTTGGAGATGTAAGCATTACTTTAAAAATGTGTACGATTTAGATAAATGGAGAATAAATATAGGGCATTCTAGATGAGGGCAGAGTGAAAACACAACTAAGGAACTAATTACTAAACTGCATTTGAAATAAACAAACAAAAAAATTTCTTAAATTAAAATGACATTCAGGTTACAGAACCTTGATTTTTTTTTTTCACCAAACAGTTTGTGTGATATTTATAAGTATATTCCACTGCTAGAGGAGGAGGAGTTAAATTTTGTTTTAGACTGTCACATAACTTTTGTAGTTAATGTAGGAAAAGAGCATGAGATAAAATTCAAGTTGTTTTGCTTATAGACAAGGAGACCATATAATTTATCATGAAACTGGGAGAGTTCTGAAGATGAAGGAAGGCTTATTAATAATTATAATGGGAAACAGGGATAAACCAAGTTTATTCCAGGAAAATCAGAATGGATGTTCATGGTACCTATAGCTATTCTGCATTTGATTTATGATCTTGAGATGCTAGATTGTTTCCTTCCTTCTTACCAACCAAACTATAACAAATTGCTGTGAGGATAGGTGGAAAGAGATGGTGCCTTGCTAAAAACCATTGTATAACACCTGACTCAGTAAATAATCAATAAGTACTTATTAAAAGTATAAAGAAATAAAAAGGACCATAAAGAGTTGTTTATGGTGTTGGAAAATAGCATCTCAAAAACATAGGTCAGAGTCTGGAATGAAGCACTTTGATTACCGTAGGAAACTTTCCGTAGATAATTTGAAGTCATAGGAAAGTACTAAGGAAAGATTATTTATGATAAAATATTGTACAAAGTCAACCTCAAGAGACTATTGAAATTGTCTAGAGAAAAGCTCCTGATGATTGAACTGAAGTAATGAGGACCAAAATGGAGACTCTGCTGCAAGTGAGGTAAGAGTTAAGAATTGGTGACCAGGGCGCCTGGGTGCCTCAGTGGGTTAGGCCTCTGCCTTTGGCTCAGGTCATGACCCTGACTTTTTGGTCTCTAAATCACTTGACCATCACCACCCCCATCTTAATTTATTCATTCATTCATTTACTTATTAAACAATCACTAATGAGTTTCTACTATGTTCTAAGTACTGGGAATCCTTTTTATTTTTTATTTTTTTAAATACAGAGATTCTTGCCACCAAGAAACTGAAATTTTAGTGGGAGGATAGAAACAAAAATAAAATAAATGAGTTAAATGTATAGTATATTAGAAGATAAAACTTTGTGGAGAAAAATAAAACAGAGATGGAGATTAAGAATTGGAGGCTGGGGGCACGCCTGGGTGGCTCAGTGGGTTAGAGCCTCTGTCTTTGGCTCAGGTCGTGATCCCAGGGTCCTGAAATCAAGCCCCATGTCGGGCTCTCTGCTCAGTGGGGAGCCTGCTTTCCTCTCTCCCTCTGCCTGGCTTTCTGCCTACTTGTGATCTCTGTCTGTCAAATAAGTAAAAAATAAATAAATAATCTTTAAAAATAAAAGGCTGGAAAGATGGAGATATAATTTTAAATTAAGGTGGTCAGAGAATACATCACAGACAATGTTACAACTGAAATAAAAACCTCTGGAAGGAAAGGGTGCCATTCGTTTGAATAAAAGCTCATGATGTGGTAAAGGTCATACACCAAGGACCTGAGGCAAAAGGTGTCCAGAAAATTTAAAGAAACGCTAAGGAGATCAAGATGGCTGGGGGAAAAGAGATTAGAAAGAGCTGAGGTCAAGAAATGAGTAAATATAGGGTTGAAGGCAGCAGATGAAGGCTTGAGCTTTAATAAGAGTCAAGATGGAAAACCGCTGAAAGGTTCAGAGTAAAGAGAAAATCTAACCTACTTAAAAAAAAAAAAACAAAAAACTTCTGACTACTATGTTGAGATTAAATTTCAGTGAAGTAAAGGTGGAAATGAGGAGCTCAATTAGAATGTATTGCAATAATGTATATGAGAAGGGATGATTAGTAGTTAAATATATTGGTGAAATGGAGTTTCAAGACAGTATTTGATGAGGAAACTGAAGTCAAATATCCTGTTTACCACCTCATTAAATGTTGGAATCTTAAATTCAGATCTTTGACCCTCAGTGTATGACTCTTCAACTGTTTTGGGAATATCATGAGGTGTTTGTGGAAGTTCCAAGAATAAATATGCATCAGGCATAGATGCATTTAAATTTGAAATTCAGGAGAATAATCAAAGCTGGAAACATGGAACAGACCTGGAGCTATAAGAAGACAGTGAAAAAAACTATAAGAATAGATGAGGTGAAATTAAACTGGGGTAGGGGGAAGGAGCTGAGGGCAAAGAAATAAGAGTAAGTCAGGCAAGGGGATGGAGAGGGAAGAAAGTTTATCCAGAGATATACAAGGAGAAGGGCAAAGGAAAAGGATCGTACCTAAAATCATGTGACATCTCAAGAGCTGGAATGAAGTGGGTCATTTTGACAATGCCCAAGTATGATGAGTTCTGAAAAGATGGAGTAGACTTGTAGGCTAAGGAAAAGGTGCCAGCAAAGGAAGAGGGAATGGAGCCCAAGGATATGAAAGTGGAGAGTTTCCCGAGGAGAATTCACGGGGCTAGAATGAGAACCTAACACTAATAGGAGCACCTGCCCTGAGAAAGAAAGGATAGGGATACAGAATGGATAAATTGTTAGCTAGCAGGGAAGCTGGTATTCTTGCCTTATCATGATTTTTCAAAGAACTAAAAAATAAGATTTTTTTTTTTTGGAAACTTGGAAAAAAGGCACAATTGGAAAGAGTGGTGAAGGTTTAGGATAACTGCTATGAGGAACCGGAAAAGGAATCCACTAGGAATCTGTGAAAACGTTTCTTAGTAATAGTGATGGGGATCCAGCTAAGACTGAAAAGTGTATATTTGATAGTTAAGTATTTTATTCATTTTGTTTTGTATTAATGTCCAAACATTCACCTACATTGAACCACAGATACAGACTAATCCCTTTGAGAAAACCTCAGAAGAATACCCTTTGGGAAAATATGCAAACCACCCTCAATACATATTTACATGTATAGACATGTATGAAAATCCACTATATATATATATATATATATATATATGGATTTTAGGAGTAAGATTTTAAGAGTAAGATTTAGGAGTAAGATAGACTTAAGGGGATTTACCTAATGAGCCTATGTTATCAGCTTGCTAAGCAAGCTCCAACCTTTAAAGACAATTTGCACTGTTGTGATTTTGGGGACAGTTTTATATTATCTCTCTAGGAAACAGCAGTTAAGAATAGCTTGCTACTCTACTCACCTATTTATTTTTCAACCAGATATTCCACTTAATGTTGGGTTTTTAAAAGCATTGATTATACAATTCAAATGAATGAATTTTCAGTATTTCAAGGTGATTATTTTAAAAGATATCCAATGGATTGAGCTCCTTGAATCAGAAGCAAAATATGTTGTATGTGTATTTATTTTCCACTTATCCTATTTAATGCTTCTTGCCACACTTCTGAAATAGTCAAACTAATCTTATTTTAAATATCTTCCTATTGTATGAAAGGTAATGTTATACTCTGTAATTAAAACAAGAAGCTTATGAGAATGTGCAAGCAGTTTCACTTACACCCCTCTGGAAAAAGATCAAAGCTAGTACAATGTCGATCTCTTCATAATAATAGACTCTTGCAATCAAAAGACATGAAAATATTAGAATAACCATAGCCTAGAGAGTTTACTAAGTTTGGATTCACCCTGACTTAGTATGATAATCTTCCTACATTTATATGAAAACATATAATTGCTCATTTTAATAAAAACTTATAGCAATATTTTTGGAACTTGGACATAGATGGTCTTAAATGAAAGATTTTAGATACATGAATTGCCGCAGACTATCTAATTTTATTTTCTCATTTTAAGATCACAATGAACTGCTATTTTTTATCTTTTCAAAAAACAGGAAGAATTGAAGTCAAATACTAGAAGTAATATACATCAATTACATGAATAACTATGTAGATTCCAGCTCCTTGAGTATTTCACCATGATCCTTAGAAGTCAACAAATTTCCCTTAGAAGTTAACTCACCATTTAAATACTAATGAGAATGTTCATTTACAAAAAAAAAGAAAGAAAGAAAAAGAATTGCCTATTACATGCATAACAGGACACTATGGGGAGATTAAAAGGAAGTATAAATGATGAACCCTGGTAACTAATTACAAATTAAAGGTAAAGAAAGGGTAGTACCCATTTAACAGCTAAATTCCTGAGGAGTGAAATACTGACTCTAAGTTAAAGAATTTCTACAAATTCCTGCAAGAGCTAAGTATTAGGAAAAGGCTGTAACTTGGGTTTTCAGAACTCAGTTAACATCACAAATACTTATTTAGTATATCCACATCTTACTGCTAACGGATATATGATGGTTAATAATATATCATTTCTAAATGCTTGAAGAGAAATATAGCTATATTTCCTTTCTTCTCATATAAGAGGCAATGATTTCATCATTGGGAGAACAGAATTCTTGTAGAAATCTACAGAAAGTATTACTAATTCAGCTTCAAATTTCCATTAGGCTCATGAAAAATTAAGGGAGCTGTGTTAGTTATCAAGTAGCAGGAAGTACCTTACATCATTTGACTTTATATTTCCAGACTCCAGAAAAATGTGCATATGCAGATGAAGAAAAAAAATCCTCAGAATTTCATGTGAATTGTTTTTCATAATATGGTTAAAAGATTTCCTCTTTAATGCTTTCTTCTACTCTCCCTTCACAGTTCAACCCAAACTTTTAGTTCACTATACTGTTCTATCCACTTTCTCCAAATACAGAATTTTATGTGTCTTTACCCCTTTATTGCTTTGCTTCCCCTTACAAAAAGATTCTAGTCTTTCTCGAAAGTCTAAGGACATTTTAACTCCTTTAATCAAAACTTCCCATCAAAATTTTTCTTCCTCCTTCACCAGTTCCATAGCATTCCACACAGTGCTCACTTCAGCAGCACATATATTAAAAGTAGAACATTTTTAATACCAAAAGACCAAACAGCTCCTACCATATTTTGCTCTGTGTATTGTATTCACTGGTGATGACCTCCTGGAGGACAAAAGGTTGTCTTAGGACTTCATATTTGCCCTAACAAGGTGATTTCAACAGGAAAAAATCAAATTTTCCAAAAATAATTATACATTATTTTTGGATGGGGAGGGAAGGAAAACCAAAGCAATACCAGTGTTTTATATTTTATTATCAGAAAGATAAATAGCTTTATTTAGTTAATCACCAAAAATAAAACTAAGTTCTCCCACGGTTAAAATAAAATAACCTGAATATTAAAGATTATACTATATAAAATTAAAGCATCCATGAAAACTAAAAATCAAACTTGAAAGAGATTAAATGTTATCCTCCAGAGTCTCTTGAAGACTATACTGAAAATTACACTTTTACAATAGCTGGTTATGCAATGCTAACTTGGACAGATATGCTAATGATAGTTTTTTGTTTTTTTTTTTAAGATCGTTCCTTTAGAAATATCATCATTGTAAGTGCAAGATAAAATGTAACTCACCGTTTCAAGTCTACATTTAATAGAAATAGGAAAATATATTTGGATTATATTAAGAAGGTTGGTATGAGGAAAGGTAGGTCAAAAATTGGTCAAACCTGAAAGTATCATTTTTTTTAAAGATTTTATTTATTTATTTGACAGAGAGAGATCACAAGTAGGCAGAGAGGCAGGCAGAGAGAGAGGAGGAAGCAGGCTCCCTGCTGAGCAGAGAGCCCGATGCGGGACTCGATCCCAGGACCCTGAGATCATGACCTGAGCCGAAGGCAGCAGCTTAACCCACTGAGCCACCCAGGCAGCCCTGGAAGTTTCATTTTATCAAGGAATTAGTTCTCCCCACAAAATGTCCAGATGACTAAAAATAAACCATATTATATACATTATAAGACTGTAATCCATATTATCATTTAACTTTCTTAAATCCAACTTAAAAATCTGCCCAAACTTATAATAAAGGGCCAATCAGTAATGAAGAGTTTTAAAATCAAACACAAACAGAGACCAGCCTTGAAAATTCACTGAACAAACTGCTTTAGTCATACAAGCAAAGCTTAATTTAGATTATCTGGCAAGACAAATGAGGCTAACTTGACCTTGGTCACTTCTTGCTTATGCCTCTCAAAATGTAAGTGAAACTTAAATTGTTCCCCAAAATTGATATGAGGCAACCACTAACCAATTCTCTTCCACATAAGAAAATTCTAATATTGCAACCAATCACTGTGAGGAACAGTCACTGCTTCTACACTATACAAGCTGCTTTAAACAATATACTTCTAAGCCTCATTCCATGTATTGGTTTGAGTACTCACCATTTGCAAACTACCTTTTTGGTGTGCACACAATAAACTTTTGTTAATCACCATTTCAGTGATTCATTAGGTTTTTACTTCTTTTTTTTTCTTTCCTGATCTTTTGACCAGAGTACCAACATTTCAACGATAACATGATTTTTAATTAACAATTTCCATTGTCCTGCTGAGTCATTATTGGCAATTTAGAAACTTAATTACTCTAACTACAGACATATGTGCACAGACCCTCATACCCTCATATGGTATGTACAGATATTGTTGTATTTTAAAATTATCATACCACTCCACCAGAACTCCATTATCTCCAAAGCTAAGACTAAGTAAAAGATTTTAACCAAATTCCTGAATAAGAGTCCTCTGGTGGGCTGAATAATGGTACCCCAAAGATGCCCATATCCTAATTCCCAGATCTGAGAATATGTCACTTTACAAGTAAAAGGGACTGGGCAGATGTGATTAAGCTAACGATTGTGAGGTAGAAAGACTAGCCCATATTACTCAGGTGAGCCCAATGTAACCATGAGTTCTTATAAGAGGGAAATCAGAGAGGAGAGATATGAAAACGGAAGCAGAGGTTGGAGCAATCTGCTATAGGGGCCAGGTGCCAAGCAATGCAAGCAGCCTCTAGAAGCTGGGAAAGGCAAGAAAATGGATTCTCACCTTGAGCCCCCCAAAAAACTCAGTCTTATGGACACTTCTGAAGGTTTTTGACCTTCAGAACTGAAAGATAACAAAATTGTGTAGCTTTAACCCACTGACTTTGTGATAATTTATTACAACAACAATAGAAAACTAATACCACATACCAGTTACAGCTCAGAGCCCAAGCATCACTTTTTAGAGTCTGACTGGTAAGGAGGAAACAGACAAGCTGTTGGGTACTTCACCATGAATTTAAAGGCCCTTTTCTCACAAATTGCTATTTAGTTTCAATGCTACCTGCTTAAATAAAAAACCTCTGCTTCTCCTTGATGTCAAATGACAGTTAAGACATCTGCACAGAAAGAGGCAAGATGGTGGAGGAGTAGCAGACTATTATGACAACAGGTCCCAGGAGTTCAGCTAGATAGTTATCAAAACATTCCAAACACCTATAAACTCAACAGGAGATAGAAAAGAAGAAGAGCAACAATTCTAGGAACAGAAAATCAACTACTTTCTGAAAGATAGGATGTGCAGAGAAGTGAATCTGAAGCAATGGGAAAATAGACTGCAGGGGAAGGGACCAGATCCCGGCAAGCAGTGGAGCACTGGAGCACAATATCAGAACTTTTAGAAGTCTGCTCCACTGAGGGACAGTTCTCCAGAGGCTAAGCATGGGTGGAGCCCTCACGGGGACAATGTGGTCTCAGGACCCACAGTGTCACAGAAAGATCACAGGTATCTGAGTGTGGCAGAGCTGCCAGATATTGGAGTGGTGAAGCCAACTTAAGAGACAAAGCTGAGGAGCAAGCTTTCAGATTGGGGTTACTTAAACCATGATCCAAGGCACAGTCAGGGCACTGCTCTTTGAGTTGGGACTCCACAAGTGGCAGCTCCAGGGAAACTCTCCTTCCTCCTCTGGGAAGAGCAGCACAGCAGGAATCTGCTGGGTTTGGAGACTCCAAACAGGGCTGTGCACCAGAGATAAAAATGCTCAGTCACAGGACCAGTGAGCACAGAGGGCAGGGGAAGACCAGGGAGATAGGACTGATTGCCTGCTTATCTCTGAGGGTGCACTGAGGAGTGGGACCTGATATCTCAGCTCCTCTGGGCCAGAGATTGGGAGTTCGCCATTTTCATTCCTGTCCTCCAAAGCAGTACAGGAAGTGTTCAGGGAACAAAGCTCCCAAGAGTGAATCCAAGCAGATTACTTAGCTTGGCCCCTGGCAAGGGTGGTGCAATTCCTCCTCAGGAAAGGACATTTGAGACTCACTGCAACAGGCACCTTCCCCAGAAGGTCATCAAGAACATCCAGCCAAGAACAAGCTTACTGATCAAGGAGAACAGTGGAACTCCAGAGCTAGGGGAAAACAATGCACAGAATTCATGTCTTTTTCACTGTGATCCCTTAGTCTTGCAAAGTTAAATTCTTTTAATTTTATTTTTTTCTTATTCAACTTTTTAAACTTTTCCTCTTTTTTAAGTTTTCTAACTAGTTTATCTTACCAATACCTTTCTAAAAAATTTTTTTAAACCTTCATTGTTATAGTCATATTTTATCCCTTCATTGTGTTTAACCTTTTTTTTTTTTAAGAATATAGGTTTTTTTCTTCCTAAAAACTTAAGGGATACAATTTCTTCTAATAGATTGAAATATGCCTTAAATCTAGCACATGGCTTTGTGCTAATCTCCAGCCTGAGCATATTATCTCCTCTTTTTCCAACCAACTTATCTTATCAATTACTTTTTAAGAATTTTTTAAAATTTTCATGTTTATAGTCATATTCCATCCCTTCATCATATTTACCCTTATTTTTGTATATACATAAGTTTTTCTTTCTTTACAATGTTAGGAGATAGTTTCTTCTAAGAGACCAAAATGCACCCCAAATCAAGTGGATGGCTCTGTTCTACTCACCAGTCTAATATTTTATATATATATATATATATATATATATATATATATATATATGAATTGTATATATATACAAAAGAAGAATTATATATATTGTATATATATACAAAGAAGAATTGTCTTTTTCCCTTTTTCCCCCTTGCTTTGCTCCCCAGTTTTGGGTCTCTTCTGATTTGGTTAGCATAAATTTTTGGGGGGTCTTTGCCACTCTTTTAGTACTTTATTCTTTCATTTATATATTATTATCTGGATAACATGACAAGGTGGAAAAGCTCACCACAAAAACAAGAGACAGTACCAACAGCTAGGGACTTAATCAGTATAGACACTGGTAATATGTCAGATCTAGAGTTCAGAATGACAATTCTCAAGGTGCTAGCTGGGCTCGAAAAAGTCATGGAAGATATTAGAGAAACTCTGTTTGGAGAAATAAAATTCCTTTCTGGAGAAATAAAAGAACTAAAATCTAACCAAGTTGAGATTTTTAAAAAAAGTGCTATTAATAAGATGAAATAAAAAATAGAGGCTCTTACTGCTAGGATAAATGAAACAGAAAAGAGAATTAGTGATATAGAAGAACAAATGATAGATAATAAAGAAGCTGAGCAAAAGAGAGACAAACAATTACTGGAACACTAGGGGAGAATTCAAGAGATAAGTGATACCATTAGATGAAACAATATTAGAATAATTGGGATTCCAGAAGAAGAAGAAAGAGATAGAGGAGCAGAAGGTATATTGGAGCAAATTATAGTAGAGAATTTCCCTAATATGGCAAAGTGAACAGGCACCAAAACCCAGGAGGCACAGAAAACCCCCTCAAAATCAATTAAAATAGGTCCACACTCCGTCACTAACAGTAAAACTTACAAGTTTCCAGGACTAAGAGAAAATCCCGAAAGCAGCTTGGGACAAGAAGTCTGTAATATACAATGGTAAAAATATTAGATTGGCAGCACATTTATCCACAGAGACCTGGCAGGCCAGAAAATACTGGCATGATATATTCAGAGCACTAAATAAGAAAAATATGCAGCCAAGAATATTATATCCCTCCAGGCTACTACTGAAAATAGAAAGAGAGATAAAAAGCTTCCAGGAAAAACAAAATCTAAAAGAATTTGCAAATAGCAAACCAACCCTACAGGAAATATTGAAAGGAATCCCCTAAGCAATGAGAGAGCCTAAAACTAACAGATCAGAAAGGACCAGAGACAATATACAGTAACAGTCACCTTACAGGCAATACAATAGCACTAAACTCATATCTTTCAATAGTTACCCTGAATGTAAATGGGCTAAATGCCCCCAAACAAAAGACAGAGGCTATCACAATGGATAAAAAAACAAGACCCATCAATATGCTATCTACAAGAAAGTGATTTTAGACCCAAAGATACCTCCAGATTTAAAGTGAGGAGATGGAAAACAATTTACCACGTTAATGAACATCAAAAGAAACCTGGTGTGGGAATCCTTATATCAGATAAGTCAAAGACTATTATAAGAGATGGGGAAGGACAATACATCATACTTAAAGGGTCTGTCCAACAAGAAGATCTAACAATTTTAAATATCTTTGCCCCTAACATGGAAGCAGCCAACTATATAAACCAATTAATAACAAAATCAAAGAAACACATTGACAATAATAAAATAACAGTAGGGGACTTTAACACTCCCCTCACTGAAAAGGACAGATCATCCAAACAAAAGATCAACAAGGAAATAAAGGCCTTAAATGACACACTGGACCAGATGGACATCACAAATATATTCAGAAAATTCTATGTCAAAGGAACAGAATACACATTCATCTCTAATGCACGTAGAACATTCTCCAGAATAGATCATATCCTGGGTCACAAATCAGATCTCAACCAGTACCAGAAGACTAGGATCATTCCCTGCATATTTCAGACCACAAAGCTCTGAAGCTAGAACTCAATCACAAGAGGAAAGATGGAAAGAACTCAAATACATGGAGACTAAATAGCATCCTAAAGAATGAATGTGTCAACCAGGAAATTAAAGAAGAATAGAAAAAAGTTCATAAAAACAAATGAAAATAAAGAAACAAATGTACAAAATATGTGGGACATAGCAAAGGTGGTCCTGAAAGAAAAGTATATAGGGATACAAGGCTTTCTCAAGAAACAGGAAAGGTCTCAAGTACACAATCTAACCCTACACCTAAAGGAGCTATAGAAAGAACAGAAAAGAAAGCCTAAACCCAGCAGGAGAAGAGAATGAATAAAGATCAGAACAGAAATCAATGAAATAGAAACCAAAGAACAGTAGCACAAATCAACAAAACTAGGGGTTGGTTCTCTGAAGGAATTAAAAAGATTGATAAACCCCTGGCCAGACTTATCAAAAAGAAAAGAGACTGAACCCAAAAAAATAAAATCATGAATGAAAGAGGAGAGATCACAACCAACACCAAAGACAATGTAAACAATTATAAGAACACATTATGAGCAACAATATGCCAGCAAATTTGACAATCTGGAAGAAATTGATACATTCCTAGAGACATATAAACTACCAAAACTGAACCAGGAAGAAATAGAAAACCTGAACACACCCATAACCAGGAAGGGAATTGAAGCAGTCATCAAAATGTCCCAACAAGCAAGAGCCTAGGGCCAGATGGCTTCCCAGGGGAATTCTACCAAACATTTAAAGAAGAATTAATACCCATTCTCAACTGTTCAAAAAAAAAGAAAGAAAGAAAGAGAGAAAGAAAGAAGGAAAACTTCCAAACTCATTTTATGAGGCCAACATTACTTTGACACCAAACCAGACAAAGACCCCACCAAAAAGGAGAATTACAGAAAAATATCCTTGATGAACACATGTGAAAATACTCACCAAAAGTCAATAATATCCAACAGTACATTAAAAGAATTATTTACCACAACCAAAAGAGATTTATTCCTTCGCTGCATGGTTGGTTCAACATCCACAAATCGGTCACCTGGCTGGCTCAGTGGGTTAATTAAGCCTCTGCCTTCAGCTCAGGTCATGATCTCAGGGTCCTGGGATCAAGTCCCACATCAGTCTCTCTGCTCGGCAGAGAGCCTGCTTCCTCCTCTCTCTCTCTCTGCTTGCCTCTCTGCCTACTTATGATCTCTCTCTGTCAAATGAATAAAAAAAAATCTAAAAAAAAATCCACAAACCAATCAATGTGATACATTAATAAAAGAAACAAGAGCCAAATGATAATCTCAATAGATGGTGAAAAAAACAACATTTGACAAAGAACAGCGTCATTTCTTGATCAAAACTCTTCAAATTGCAGGGATGGTGGTACATACCTCAATATCATCAAAGCCATCTATGAAAAACTCATAGAAAATATCATTCTCAATGGGGAAAAAGTGAGAGCTTTTCTCCTAAGGTCAGGAACACAGCAAGGATGTCCACTATCACCATTGCTATTCAACATAGTACTAGAAGTCCTAGCCTCAGCAATCAGACAACAAAAAGAAATAAAAGGCATCTAAATCAGCAAAGACGAAGTCAAACTCTCACTCTTTGTAGATAATATGATACTTTATGTGGAAAACCCAAAAGACTCCACTCCAAAACTGTTAGAACTTGTAGAGGAATTCAGTAAAGTGTCAGGATATACAATCAATGCACAGAAATCAGTTGCATTTCTATACACCAACAGAAAGACAGAAGAAAGAGAAATTAAGGAGTCAATCCCATTTACATTTGCACCCAAAACCATAAGATACCTAGGAATAAACCTAACCAAAGAGGCAAAGAATTTGAACTCAGAAAACTAGAAAGTTTTCTTTATAGAAATATATAGAGAGAAATATAGAAATATATATTTATACATAATATATATAAATTATATATTATATAATATATAATTAATATAATATAATATATAATATAAATTATATATTATATATAACATGTATAAATATATAATATATAAATATATATAAATATAAATTATTTATTTATATATAAATATAAAATAAAGAAATTGAGGAAGACACAAAGAAATGGAAAAACATTCCATGTTCCTAGATTGGAAGAATAAATAATGTGAAAATGTCTGTGCTACCTAGAGCAATCTACACATTTAATGCAATCCCTATCAAAATACCATCAATTTGTTTTTTTAAAAGAGATGGAACAAATAATTCTAAAATTTATATGGAACCAGAAAAGACCCCAAATAACTAGAGGGACGTTGAAAAAGAAAGCCAAAATTGGTGGCGTCACAATTCCAGACTTCAATCTCTAATACAAAGCTGTCATCATTAAGACAGTATGGTTCCAGCACAAAAATGGACACCGAGATCAATGGAATGGAATAGAGAGTCCAGAAATAGACCCTGAACTCTATGGTCAACTAATGCTTCAATGAAGCAGGAAAGAATGTCCAATGGAAAAAAGACAGTCTCTTCAACAAATTGTGTTGGGGACATTGGACAGCCACATGCTGAAGAATGAAACTGGACCATTTCCTTATGCCACATACAAAAATAGACTCAAAATGGATGAAAGACCTCAATGTGAGACAGGAATCCATCAAAATTCTTAAGGAGAACACAAGCAGCAAACTCTTCGACCTCAGCCACAGCAACTTCTTCCTAGAAAAATTGCTAAAGGTAAGGGCAAAAATGCCTATTGGGACTTCATTGAGATCAAAAGCTTTTGCACAGCAAAGGAAACAGTCAGCAAAACCAAAAGACAATTGACAGAATGGGAGAAGATATTCACAAATGACATATCAGATAAAGGGCTAGTACCCCAAATCTATAAACAACTTATCAAACTCCACACCCAAAGAACAAATAACCCAATCAAGAAACGGGCAGAGGACATGAACAGACATTTCTTCAAAGAAGACACTCAGATGGCCAACAGACATGAAAAAATGCTCAACATCACTCAGCATCGGGAAATACAAATCAAAACGATAATGAGATAGCGCCTTACACCAGTCAAAATGTCTAAAATTAACAAGTCAGGAAACAACAGATATTGGAGAGGAGGGGAAGAAAGGGAACATTCCTACACTGTTGGTGGGAATGCAAGCTGGTGTAGCCACTCTGGAAAACAGTATGGAGGTTCCTCAAAAAGTTGAAAATAGAACTACTCTATGACCAAGCAATCATTGGGTATTTTCCCTAAAGTTACAATATAGTGATCCGAATGGGTACATACACCCAACTGTTTATAGCAGCAATGTCCACAATAGCCAAACTATGGAAAGAACCTAAATGTCCATTAACAGATGAATGGATAAAGAAGATGTGGATATATATACAATAGGATACTATGCAGCCATCAAAAGAAATGAAATCTTGCCATTTGCAATGATGTGGATGAAACTAAAGGGTATTATGCTGAGCAAAATAAGTCAATCAGAGAAAGACAATTATCATAAGATCTCCCTGATATGAAGAATTTGAGAGGCAGAGTGGGGAGTTTGGGGGGTAGGGAAGGAAAAAATGAAACAAGATGGGATCGGAAATGAGACAAGTCATAAGAGACTCTTAATCTCACAAAACAAATTGAGGGCTGCTGGAGGGAGGGGGGGATGTGGAAAGGGTGGTTGGATTATGGATACTGGAGAGGGTCTGTGCTATGGTGAGTGCTGTGAAGTGCGTAAGCCTGACAATTCACAGACCTGTACCCCCAGGACAAATAATATATCATATGTTAATAAAAATAATTAATAAAAATAATTTAAAAAACACATCTGCACAGGACTAAGGTCAGCAATAATAACTAGAAGCAAATGACAAGATTTTAAGAAGATTACTTTGTAAATGCTCAAAAAAATGACACTTCAGGAAAATATATGAATTTGGCAAGTGAGTGTATGTGTGTGTACACGTTTCTATTCTCATGAGATGAAAAGATGCAAAAATGTGATACATTTCTATGATGAGAAAATTATAACTAATTGTATATATTTATTTTTTCCATTGGCTACCAAATTTGCAATCACCCTATGCCTTATTAAACACCAAGTGGCTGTGGTGCTACAAATGACCATTTGTACATACAAAACACCTAATATAAAACCAGGGCAAAATTGAAATTTTAAAGAAGTACATTATCCCCAGGAGAAAGCTTTGCTCATTTTTCATTTCTATCATAAAGAACAAATGAAAAGTCTCTCTGTAAACATTTCAAATCCAATTTGACATTTAATTTTCATGGAGAAACTTGTTGTTTTGTTTTGCTTGTTTGTTTTTTTTGTTTTCTTCCTTGATCACTTAAACATTGTTAGCCTCCTTGTTAGTTGGTAGGTTGGTTTTTTTCTGTAGGCAGTGATATGGAAAATTGTAACACACTCAACATGGACCTGTTTAGAACTGCTTTTTTTTACCAAGGAAAAACAAAAAGTACCAAAGTAAAAACCCTGTCTTTTATTTAGCAAGAGACAAAGGATGTATTTTTTAGTGGAATAAAACTGATACATTCAATATGATTGACTCGAGTTTTTATTATCATTGGACTAAAGCTTTGTAGTTCTGTGTCCTTTTCTGAAATTTCGGCAGAAATGTTCCATTTCTTTTTTACCTGTCCTTTCTCAAAAGCCCTCTGAAACGAGTCTGCAGAATTATTTCATATACTACATTGTTAAGGAAGAGGAAAATTTTGACAGGTCCCCTTTGTAAATGTAAGAGAAAAAGCCTAAATTATTGACATTTCTTTGCAAGTTCTATTCTCTAAATCCTGTATGATCCTCTTCCAATCTCCCAGGGGGTACCAAAATTCACATCTTTTTTCTCATCTCTAGGCTTAGTGAGATTCGAAACAGATGGTTAGGCTTTGGCTCTTTCGGGGATGATGCAATTCCTCTCTGTTATCCTCTGTTTTAACCATTAAGAGCTCTTCAAAGACTAACATTTTACTTGTCTCAAGTTCCAATTTTGATTTTAAAAAGGTATTTCTTGATCATAATTTCTTGTTTCCTATTTTGAAAGACTTTAAAACTTACTCCTTTAATTAGTCCTCATTAATGGAGAACGAAATAGGCACTGAGAATATAACAGTGAAGACAAGAGCAGCATTTCTACCCATAAGTTGCTGAGGTACAGGCAAAAACAGAAATATTTACAATAATGGGAAGTAGGTGTTAATTAAGGTGTGTCTGGGTATCAAAGAAGCACGGCAAAGGGAGGACCTTGTGCTACGGAGAGCTGAGAGTGTGGGATAGCTAAGATGCAGAGCAGGCATGCAGAAAACACCTTCAGTTACCTACCCTACAGCTATTTTTGCCACTTTTGAAAAACTCCACATTTCACTGTAGAGGCACGGAAGGCCATTGGTTTGTTTTCCCAGTAGTGGTTTGAAGCTGGGCATGCACATGTGTCCCAATGTTAATCAAAGACAACTGGGTAAAGAATCTGCTAAAACTGTTCCCGGGAAACAGTTTTCTTTCTATTTAAAAAAAAAAAAAAAGACTTGATAAGAGGAGCTCTCCTGCATTGCTTTATGTTATGAGCATTTGAAATCTGGAGTGGCCTCAGCCATGATCAGAGACTGAGGATGAATAAGACTGAGGACAAACCCAAACCCAACACAGTGGGGATGGCAAGGTGGAAAATCAATGAGTATTAGGAGATTCTTTTGGGCTACCCTAAGGTGCTTCTGCATCCCATCCCATGAATCTCTATACCTGTTGTTATGTTATGCAACAAATATCCTCATTACTTGGCTGTGGTACATTGAATAATTTCACTATCAATCAGAAGAAACTGATATAGGTACAAGGGAAGCTTCCCCCCAAAAAATATTTTTTAATAATTCTAATATAAAAAGGTGAGATTGCCAAGCTGATGAGGTGGGGGGTTGCATTCCAAACAAAAGAGAGATGATCACAGGGAAAACATGGCATATTATTGGAACAACAAGTGACTCCTATGGCTGAAGTTTAGTTTATGTATCAAAGAGAGGCTGGAAAATAGGTCGACTTTTCATACTATTCGGTTTGAATGGTCAATGTTTTAATACTTTTTCATGCAGTAAGGCTCACTTTTGTTATTTTAAGTCACTGCCATTTTAAAAGACTTTTGTGTGGGAGATAAAATAATACAACAAATAGTTATTATATTTATTTTAGCCACATGCTAAATTAAACAATTTGTGTATTTCACTTAAACCTCAAAAATCTGTTATTTGCATTTGATAAATCAGATATGTGACTATTTAGGAAGTTGAAAGACTTTCTTAATATCAAACTAGGAAGTGGCATGACAAGAACACGAACATTCATCTGACACAAAGCTGCTCTCATAACCATCAAAGGAGTTTTTCTCAATTTGGAGATTACTGGCATTTTGAGAGCAACAATTTTTGCTTTGGGAATACAGTTAGCACCACTGATTTCTAGAGATTAAATGCCACCAGTGCCTTCAGTCCCTGTAACACACCAAAACATCCCACACATATATGTGCAGGCACTACAGATGTTGGCATTAAAAGCCTACCTAGAAATCATATAAAGAGTTGGTATTCAATCTCTTTTAAACTATTAAGACTTTGCAAAAAACAATTACACTTCCAAAATAGGCGCCAATGATTCCTTCTTTTCAAATCTTTCCCACATTCTGGTTGATACCTAAAATTCCATGTGTTTAAGTCGCACATCTATAAAGGCAGCAACTATGCCTAGAAGGAATGAAACTTTATCATTTATTTACAGTTTTGTGAATAAAAAAATAAAAGGAAGGCATGATGGAGATGGAGGCAATCATGAAGATGTACCACAGATGAAAAGATTGAATATTAAGAACAAAGGAGGTTGGAAGCACCATGGGCTCTTTACGATATTGTCAAGGATTTACTTCTTTAGTATTCTCCAGAATCAAAGGCATAGAATAAATGATCTTTCCAGCTCCTTCTGTTTTATCTCCATGATCAAACAAATGCTTAAAATGTATGACAGTCCTCTAGGGGGAAAATTAAAAAATGGTGAGATAGTGGATTTCATAGAATGGTTACCCTTTTGTAGACATACATCTAAACCCCAAACTATCAAATGAGAAAAGCATCTTTATTAGTTATTGTGATAGAGGACAGAGGTCCCAGCTAGGCAGGCTTATGTTATTTGGATAATTGTGAAATATGAATAAAAGTTCAATGGGTTTCCTAAACATAACTATAAGTAACAGAGATAATTAAGTACTTCTCTGCAGAAGACACATGTCATGAGAATTTAAATTAATCCTTGTGAAAGTAATTATTACTCTATCAAAAGAAAAAGGTCTAATGTAACATTTTAATGTTAATAGGAAATTAGAAAAGGTAGCCATGGGGGCCTAAAGGAATATAAATCAAGCCTCATAATGTTTTCAGGAAGAGATATAAATGCACACATTTTCTCACATTATGCCAATGATTTTATGTTTTTTCCCACAATTAAGAAATTATTGAGAAACAGTATACTTAACAAAATATATATTAAATCATTTTATGTGAATATGTATTAGACTGTTACTATTTTCTGTTCAAGTTTTGGTGATGTTATAATTGCATGTTTTATTTAATTAAAATATAAGAAAGTGGAACATAATCAAAAGGGACAAGAATCAAACCTTCTTCTGTTCACCACTCTTAGACAATAACTTCTACTACATTTTTAAATCTTGCTGTAGAGTTTTATATCTAGAAAAAAATACAAACTAATTGTCAGATTTTTTAAAAACATTCACTATATTGTTCTATACATTGCTTTTTTGTTTTAATTAGAAAATATTTTGCGATAAACTTTCAAAATAGCAAATCTAATTCTACATGATTGATTTAATAAGGTCATGGTAAACCATTTATTACATGAATTTTCCAATTACTTTTTGATGTTTTAAAAATCAGGAACTAACAAGTTCCAAAAACAGGTAATAGGTAAAATTAAAAGTTGCAATAAAAAATTCTGCAGGTAATTTTTGGTTACTTGTCTTACTTAAAAGAAGGTGGAAGAGGAGCAGGACAAAACTTAATGACTAAAAGTGAGATTTCACAGAAGAATTGATTTTTAGAATTTTTGAATTCATTTAGGCAAATTGCCCTCCAAATATAGTGCCAAAGTTTACACCCCAACCTTACTTTTGTCCTACACCTAACTTACACTTGTTATTGATTTTTAGTGTCAGTACAAGAGATTGTATCATTTTAATATTTCTATTTCTTTTGACCTCAAATATTCTCTTCATATTTTTTTGACCATGTTTTCAGAAGCTTGTTAATCTTTATTAGACCCAATGATGACAGAACTTGGAAAAAGTCCACAAAGCCAGGACATCCTCATGCCTGTCATATAAACAATCTTTTATTTTTTTTTTTTTTTTTGAGTTTTAAGTGCATTGTGACCTCATTTTTGAGTGTATTCTTAAGATGCAGTATCCTTCCCAGGAACATAGATCCAGGGCTTCCATGAGGGAGGATGAACTATCTATGCAGTCCTGTAGTTTAAAGTTCCTTTGTTGAATAATCACTTTGCTGAATAACATACTTTTTTAAAAAATTAATTAATTAATTAATTTTTAATTTAAAAAATTTTTTTAAAAAATTTTTATAAACATATAATATATTTTTATCCCCAGGGGTACAGGTCTGTGAATTGCCCACACACTTCACAGCACTCACCAAAGCACATACCCTCCCCAATGTCCATAACCCCACCCCCCTTCTCCCAACCACCCCCCCCCAGCAACCCTCAGTTTCTATTCTGAGATTAAGAGTCACTTATGGTTTGTCTCCCTCCCAATCCCATCTTGTTGCTAAATAATATTCTTAATTTGCCATTTTGATGTTTGGTTGGCCAGTTTTAAGGAAAAGGTGCATCACTTTACTTTCCAAGGGAAAAATCAATAGGATTCTTCTAAAAGCTTTAAATATAAATTTTATAATGGAAAAATTCTCTGTTCTATAAAATAGTTTTTAAGTAGGTGGGGGAACTCAAAATGCTTCCTCAGTTTTGGGGATGCTCAGTGCTAGTTCTGCTTGGCCAGTCTCCATCATAATGCCAATTCAAAGCCTTAGGGAATATTTTTACCATCATGTGCCTGCAGTCACATAGGAGAAATGATACCTGATGATGAGAGACAATCACTGTCTATGGAGGATCCAAGATTTTATAACCAATATTCAGATTTTGGTTGGGCATCAACTTTGATAGGGAATTAAACAGTGTTTCTTTCATTTGATACTTTCAAATTTCTACTGCACCATAGTTAATATACTTAAGGTGTAATCTAAATCAGAGAGACCACAGCAAATCTTAGTATATCCTACAACTAGAATTCATTTTAATATCCATTATACTTTCTTTAAAAATACACAGAGCACTGGGTGTGGTGCATAAACAATGAATTCTGTTATGCTGGAAAGAAAAAAAAAAGGAGTCTGATAGACTTTCCATCGGTTATCTAATTTAAATCTTTATAACCCTATATCATTAACACTGTTGATATCTTTTTTTAATATGAAACAACTGAAAATAAGTATAATTTTTTATAGTCAAACAACTTGTATGTGAAGCATTTGGTCTAAAACTCAAGTTGTTCTGATTCTAAAATGTAGGCCCTAAACAATTATACTGTACACTATATATCCCAATATAAATTATGTTTATATAACACAGATTCTAAGGTGAACATTTTTCTTACTTTGTAACATCAGCTTCCTCACCTCTCTCAGCCTTTGAGCCTTGCTCTGGATTAGGCTTGGGCTTTAAGGGAATGTGGTGACTGATTTGATTGTCTCTCTACACCACAAAACCTTTCCATATCAGCAATAAGGCTGTTTGCTTTTTTATCATTTGTGTGTTCACTAGATTAGCACTTTTAATTTCTTTCAAGAACTTTTGTTTGCATTCACAACCTGACCGATTAGTGCAAGAGGCCTACCTTTTGGTTTCTCTTAGCTTTCAACAGGCCTTCCTCACTAAACTTTTTCACTTCTAGCTTTTGATTAAAAGTGAAAGACATGCCGCTCTTCCTTTCACTTGAATACTTAGAGGCCATTCCAGGGCTATTAACTGGCCTAATTTTAATCTTCTTTTCTCTTGGGAAATAAGGAGGCCCAAAGAGATGGAGAGGCCTGAAGAATGACTGGCTAGTAGTCAGAACACATATATTTATATTAAGTTCATTTATATGGGTGTGGCTTGGGCATCCAAGACAATTAAAATAGTGACATTAGGGATTACTAATCACAGATCAACATAACAAATATAGTAATAATGAAAAGTCTGAAGCCAGCAGAGATTAGGTTCACAAGTTTGTGGGGAAAAAAAAAAATCTTTATAACATCAAAGTGCAAGACAAAGCAGTAAGTACTAAAGTAGAAGCTGTAGCAAGTTCTCCAGAAGATCTAGCTAAGACCACTAATGAAGGGGGCTACATTAAACAACTGATGTTTTGTGCAGACAAAGCAGCCCTTTACTGGAAGAAGATGCCATCTAGGAGTTTCGTAGCTAAGAAGGAGAAGTCAACCACTGGCTTCAAAGTTTCAAAAGACAAGTCGACTGTCTTGCTACAGGCTAATGTAGCTGATGACTTGAAGTTCAAGCCTATTCATCTAGCATTCCAAAAATTCCTAGGTCTTTAAAAATTATGCTAAATCTACTCTGTGTTCTACAAATGGAACAACAAAGACTAGATGACAACACATCCATTTATAATTTGGTTTATTAGATATCTTAAGCCCACTGTTGAGACCTATAACTCATGAAAAAAAGAAAAAAAAGATTCCATTCAAAATATTACTGCTCACTGACAATGTACCTGGGTCATCAAAAATTTATTTGATTTGCTTTATTGTGGTACTTGCTTTATTGTGGTGGTCTGAAACTGAACCCACAATATCTCTGTGGTATGCCTGTAAGGTTTTTTTTACGCCTGTAAGGTTTTTTTCCACTAAAACAAGATAAGTCTGTATATTGCCCATGGATTGGATTTTCTTCTCCTTGAGGAGTGGATAAGTATATTTTAAAAGTCCACTGGCTTGTGGTCAAAGATCAATCTAGATGATTAACAAAAGCTGAATTCTATAGAAGACTGGACAGCAATTGCTATCAATATGCTCATGAAACAATATCTCAATGTGTAACACCCATAATATGTATATTTTTGAGAGATTATAAGCAATGAATGAGAAGGTGAAAGCATAAGCAAACATGAGAATAAAGCAAATTTTATGGATTCTGGTGTTTGATATTACCTATGAATAATTCCTCATCTCTATACAATTAGAGTTGATATCTTCTACCATGATTAAATAACCTCTCTAAAGTATTAAAATGTTTAAGCTACTTTAAAATGTATTAAAAAAAAAACTAAATAGACTTAAGAATAAGTTAACATTTGGATAATAAAGATAATATATACAAGAACCTGCCATCATGTATCTGTTAAATATTTTAGCTCACCAACTATGTTCTTTATTCAAAGAAGACTAAATGGATTTCAATTATTACAATTTAAAAGTAGGCATATTAACACAATATCTCATTATGTTTTTAATTATCTACTTATTAATTTTTATTCATTACATACATTCATGCTCTTGTTTCCTAAGGATATTTATTATTTCTTTGATTTGAACTATGAATGCAATTAAGGAAATATCATTATGTGTCTTAGACATTCTTCAATAAATGCTTAATTATGGTAAAAGAGGGGAGATGGGAGTGATTATAGAGTGGACAATGATTTATTTTTCTGGTGTGATGACAAAGTTTTGAAATTAGAGGTGGTGGATACCATCACTATGAATACAATAAATGCCACTGAACTGTATTACTTTATAAAGTTAATTTTATGTTGTAT
The DNA here is from genome assembly GCF_020171115.1 of Neogale vison. NCBI lineage: Eukaryota > Metazoa > Chordata > Mammalia > Carnivora > Mustelidae > Neogale > Neogale vison. Next base: position 89,345,751 of record NC_058093.1, on the reverse strand, counting down.
AAATTTCACCTCAATTAAAAGAATCATAACAAAAAATTATAGTAAAAGAATTAATGAAAAATTTACAGGAAAAACACAGGAAAGAAAAGAAATTTCTTTATCAATAGATAAATGGTAGCAGTGTTATAATCAGGTTAAAAATTTAAAAATTAAAAAAAGTTAAAGAAAAGAAACTTTTTAAAAAAGATTTTATGTATTTATTTGAGAGAAAGAGAGAGAGAGAGTATGAGAGGGGAGAAGGTCAGAGGGAGAAGCAGATTCCCTGCCGAGCCGGGAGCCTGATGTGGGACTTGATCCTGGAACTCCAGGATCATGCTCAGAGCCAAAGGCAGTGGTTTAACCAAATGAGCCTCCAGACATCCCAAGAAAATAAACTTTAATTCCTTCATGGGTAGCCAGAATAAACTAAATATCATTGATAATATACAAAATGATTCTACCAATAGTGGTGGCAAAGTATTGCAGTAAATGTCAGCAAAAAAGATTAAAAGTCAAAAATCTGAACCAAAATCCACATTTTATTTCACTCTTATTTATTATTTATTATATGCTTAATTTACATAATAAACTGCAAGTGTTCCTTGCTCATGAAAATTGTGCAACCTTGGAAATTTCCCCATACCCAACCTGAGCGCTCAGAGAGGAAAATAAAGTAAAAATACTGATTTTACTAATAGGAGTCACTTCTAGAGCACTGGTAGCCTGCGTTCTTTTCCATGCTTTTGTTTTCAACTTCTAACCTCTCTGCCTCCCATCATTTTTATTTGAGAGATTTAAAAGTTCATTGACTCTACTAGGTAATATCTATACCCTGGAACAAAGTCTCACACTTTCTCTTGGCATATTATCCAATTAAGCCATAGGCTAAGATTCTTATAAATACTAACAGACACTGAGTATTCTTTACAAAATGTTTGTCTATTCATGCTACTTTTCATGACACATAGAGCTAGATGTGTTTCTCTTACATTGCTCCTACCCAGAGTCTGACATGGCTTCTTTGGTGGGACAATCTATAATTTAATCTATAATTTAAGTATAAATAACACCTGCACAAATGATTCATTAGTTCAAATTGGGATTAAAAATGTGACTTCCCTGATATGAGGAAGTGGTGATGCAACATGGGGGCTTAAGTGGGTAGGAGAAGAATCCATGAAACAAGATGGGATAGGGAGGGAGACAAACCATAAGTGACTCTTAATCTCACGAAACAAACTGTGGTTTGCTGGGGGAGGGGGGTTGGGAGAAGGGGGGTAGGGTTATGGACATTGGGGAGGGTATGTGCTTTTGGGTAAATTGGAAGGGGAGGTGAACAATGAGAGACTATGGACTCTGAAAAACAATCTGAGGGGTTTGAAGTGGCGGGGGTATGGGAGGTTGGGGTACCAGGTGGTGGGTATTATAGAGGGCACGGCTTGCATGGAGCACTGGGTGTGGTGAAAAAATAATGAATACTGTTTTTCTGAAAATAAATAAATTGGAAAAAAATGCAAAATTAAAAAAAATGTGACTTCACTGAATTCTCACACTGATATAAATTTGAACATCAAGAGTTTAATATATCCCATTCCAGAAAAGGATGGTGTAACTGAAACCAACATGTACAGGTTAGAAGTACAGCTTAGAAGTACAGGCTGTACAGGTTAGAAGTCCCAACACTGGATTCCCGATGCATCTTCATGCTTCTCCTGGGCAAGTGACTCCAGGATCTTGGTCCTGAAATCCTCTTCCAGAAAACAAGTTTCAGCTAAGAGCAACTTTAAAATTCTCCTAGAGCTCTTGTATTTAAATATTGTGCTCTGTAGATATTAACACTGAATTAACCTTAAAGGTTCAACTCTCTTTTCTTTTAAAATTCCCTTAAAAAATTTGCTAGATTCACCTCACTTAAATACATTAACTTTATTATAGACTATCCTTATCTTGTTTTTGAGCCACTGACTTCTACCTACTTTATCTCTCAACGTTACTCTAAGTTATTTTTGTTCATTTCCAAAAATTAATTTGCATACTCAAAGATTACAAATAGGCACTATTTTTTTATAGTCAGAATAATCTGACTACAAAAAATCATGCCTCAGTAGAGTTGGTTTAAAAATAATATGTCAAATGTTCTTAATTCAATTTTTAGATATTTGTTGCAGACATATTCTCAAAAATTAATTTCTGAGAATAAGAAGATGCATCCTGAGGTGACTTCTTCAAAGCATAAAAAACATCTAATAAATGTATTAAATCATTGAAATTAGACAGTGATTTGTATATGATTTAATTTTTTTTCCTTTTTTAGCACCAAAACTAATTTCTGAGGCTTCTGGAGCCAAAACCATTCATCTTGACATTAACAAATCCACTTATTTATACATAGATAATCCCATTACATTCCCATTATTATATATATTCTTTATTATAATATTGTATTATATTTAGGGGATTTTTTTCTTTTCTGAGAATATTTCCTGGTTAGCAATCTAAATCTACTTCAGCCACTGAAAAGTGTGTCTGGAGGGATTTTAAGAAGAGATACCCCAAACCACTTACATCATGGAAACCCACACTGCTTCAAGATCAGTAGTCAAGAAAGTTGTTAGGGGGATGTCTGTGTTAAAGTCAACTGGTGCTGTCACAGTGAAAAATAGTATGACGCTTCCTCAAATGTTAAATATAAAACTATCCTATGACCCCACCATTGCACAACTAGGTATTTATCCAGGAATACAAAAATAGTGATTTGAGGGGGCGCATGCACCCCAATGTTTATAGCAGTACTATCAACAATGGCCAAAATATGGAGAGAGCCCAGAGGTCCATCGACAGATGAATGGATAGAAATCATGTAGTATCTATCTATCTATCTACATATATATAAACACACACACATGCACACATCTACAATGGAATATTACTCAGTCATCAAGAATGAGATTCTGCCACTTGCAATGACATGGATGCAATCAGAGGGTATTATGCTAAAGAAAATAAGTCAGAGAAAGGAAAATACCATATGATTTCACCCATATGTGGAATTTGAGAAACAAAACAGATGAACATAGGGTAAAGTAAGGAAAAATAAAATAAGATAAAAACAGAGAGGGAGGTAAACCCTAAGAGATTTTCAACCATAGGAAATAAACTGAGGGTTACTGGAGGGGAGGTGGGTAAATGGGTGAAGGGCATTGAGGAGGGCACTTGATGTAATGAGCACCTGGTGTTATATACAAATGATGAATCACTGAATTCTATCCCTAAAACTAATAATATACTGTATGTTAACTAAACTGAGTTTAAATTAAAAAAAAAGCAAACTCGGGGCACCCGGGTGGCTCAGTGCGTTAAAGCCTTTGCCTTCGGCTTGGGTCATGATCCCAAGGTCCTAGGATCGAGCCCCACATCCGGCTCTCTGCTCAGCAGGGAGTCTGCTTCCCTCTCACTCTCTGCCTGCCTTTCTTCCTACTTGCGATCTCTGTCAAATAAATAAATAAATAAATCTTTAAAAAAAAAAAAAAAAGCAAACTCATCTGGAATGGGATTAAACAAAAGAAATTCCTAGTTCCTGGTTAGAAAATATGGAGATAGAGTCCAAAATTCAGAATTTTATAAAGTTCTTGAAGTATTTCTTGGGCACATTGAAGTTTGTGAACCTCTAAACCAGAGTGTCTATGCTTCCTTGTTAGTATTGAATCATATCTTTATGTAAGTGAGACCTGTAATTTCAAGGATTTCTCTTCTTCATCATAATCTAAGCAACCCAACACATAACTTACAGTAAGTAACTATATCCCCAATTTGGAAGAACTGGATCTCTTGCTAATGTGCAATCTCAACATGATCTCATATGCCCAGTTGTGCCATTGAGGAAAATATCAGTCTCTTGTCCTTGACTCTACTTCCACTTATTCTTTACAGATGGCATTTTGTCATCAATGTAAATGGATGCCTCCCAACAGAGGCATATCCATATGATATGGTTATTGATGTTTGGTGGATTTTTTTTAGGGAAAAGAATATAAAATTACAAATGCAAAATTAGATTGAAAATAGATATTTAAAATATGAAATTATATAACATATTTTTTAAAATTTGCATCCTTATAAAACATCAATTAACTCTGAAACTAACAATTTTTTTTATTAATTAACTCACTAGCAGCTCTATAATATCCTTTCCTTTTATTTTTTTACCTAGATACTTTAATCATCTGTATAATCATATTTTCTACAGGGAGAATAAAATGTTAATTCTGTCTTTTCCCTTGAATGTTTGATACAAATTTTAAATCATTATCTTAGAGATGTTTCTTTAATTTTCATGACTTCTCATTGAAAGTGCCAGAGAAAGTGGGTGGTTCTCAAATCTGGGGTCTTCTATACATTCCTCTTATATATGATCTTCAATATTTGGAATAACTTTCCAAAGACTAGTTTCTTGTTTTTCACCACCTATATTCTTCAAATATCATTAAGCATACTCATACTGTGACATGACCCTTAGCCCTGCACTTACATATGAGGTTTGGTATATCAACACAATGAGTAGAAATCAAACATACACTACAAATAACTATCCTTAGTAGTGACTGTGAATAACATAAATTATCTCATTAAACACAGATTAAATATAATATGAACTTTATTCCCTGAATTCAGACTCCAAAAGTACCCATAGTTACTCTAATACCTGATTCATTCTCCTCCCTATTCTCACCTTTCTCAGTAATAAGGATCACAGTTAATGCATTGCTCAAACTTCATTTCCACCTATATGTATCTCCACGTGGTTTGGTATTACGGAGACTGAACAAGAAACATATTATTAAAAGTTAAAATTTAACCTACATTCTATTATTATTTGTAGCCAAAGGCACGGGGCTATTTCTAAACCTCTGTTTCTCAATCAACTCACGCATCAGATGACTCACTGAATCATGGTAATTTTATTTTCTACTTCCCATATAGCACTAAACTGTCATCTCCTCTTTCATTTTGATTGGAATTTCCAGTGTAAGCCATGAGTATTTCTCTCTGGAGCCCCACAGGCAGTCTCCTTCTGCATTAAGTTTTGTTTCTCTCCAACTCATTTTCCAGAGTGTGATCCATTTTTAGAATATACATCTAAAACTTTTATACCATTGTTTCTTCAAAAACTTAGAATTACCATAAAATATCCAATCTCAATAAACATAGTATATACAGAATACCTCCAGGACTGAACCCTTGTTCACAATTCACCTTCCTCTCTGTAAACTCAGAGATCCAGCGCAAAATGACTTATTTTTGGTTTGTCATTATAACATGTGTTTCCTTGCCTCCATTCTTCAACAGATTCTGTACCTTCTGCTTAGACCAAATCTTCTCCTCTCACCCATTTCTTAAATCAGATATACCTTATGTTTCAACTTAAAAGTTTTTATCTTCCCAGACAGCTGATGACTGTGCTTTGCAATGTCTATGTTTCTACTCTGATGATGTAAAACAGTTTACTCTCATACCTTGTTCATTTCTCTTTCTCCCTAGGCCATAAGGCTAAGTAAAAGCAGGAACTATGTCTTATTCATCTTTCTCTGCCACGTATATAAACTCAGTAAGTATTTATTGGAATAAAGAAACTGAAATAATGAAAACTATTTAGGATCAGACATATTGGGGAATTTTTCTGGCTTCAGTGAAGTTATTTAAGTTTCCTATAAATCAGTACTTACATGTATAAAAGAGGAATAATAGCATATACTTCAAGGCTGCATTGTGAAACTTATATAATATTATATATTAATCATTAACACAGTAAGTGGCATGCAAACTAGCAGCACTCAAAAAAAAGAAAAATATTTTTATTATTTGCTATAAAAATTCAGATTTTATTTCTGCATTCCTTTAAAGTTTATTAACTTTGGTTAGCTGAAAGCAGTATCAATGATTTCAATTGTCAAAACACTATACAAGGAATCCTAACTCTTTTCACCGCCGCCCCCCCGCCCCCGCTTGGTTCAAGGACGTTCTACATTGGAAATATTTGGCCAATGGGCACTTTGATGGGGTTGGCATCTTGACAAGTTGTAAAGCCCTATTCTGTACTTACACTATACTATTCTTTTCTCATTCTCATATGCTCTTCTGTTCTTTTTTTTTTAAAGATTTTATTTATTTATTTGACAGACAGAGATCACAAGTAGGCAGAGAGGAGGCAGAGAGGAGGAAGCAGGCTCCCCGCCAAGCAGGGAGGCCAATGCGGGGCTCAATCCCAGGACCCTGGGATCATGACCTGAGCCGAAGGCAGAGGATTAACCCACTGAGCCACCCAGGCACCCCTGCTCTTCTGTTCTTGACCAGGATTTGCTTATCCACATTATTTTTACAACAGAGGAATAACAACCTCTGCTGAGAGTGCTATTAGAGTGACTATCACTCAAATTAAAAAAATAAAATCCTTTTTCTCTGGTTTATTTCTCTTCCTTAAGAACTAACCTATTTTCACAATTATAGTTTTCTTTCAAATCAAATTCTGACAGCTAAAATTGCCACAAAAATTGTCACACTTGGTGGGCAATAATTATTCATACACACACACAAAATCTGTTAAGTGAATAAAACAAATGATTTTAAAAAGGAATGAATAGGGAAATAAAAACCTTAGTATGTAAATCAAGATAAGTGGCCTGCACTGTAGTCTTTCAGAAAAATACCTACTTTCTTTGGTGTAAATTTTCTTTCTTTGAGTTTGAAAACATTGTGCTGTTCTGTTTAATTGGAATTACTATGTTGACTATTTTGACAATGCAAACAGTTCAGTCATTCTATGACCATTAGAATTTCTGGCAGAATCATAGTCAGAGAGACATTGAAATGCTGTCAAAAAAAAATCCTCAATGTAATTTAAAAAAAGTATATATATATACGCACATACATATGCATATATATGCTGGCTTTAAATAATAATAAAGATATGTTATATTTCAGCTACCAAGACTTGTTTTTTTGACCTGGCTCCATGAAACCAAATAACATGTATATCCTTAAGATTGTTTCTACAACAATCAATTAAGATTGTGGAAACAATCTTAACTATGTAAATGTTCTAATCATTCATTCAATTAAGATTTTTTTCTATGTGTTTTATAAAATGATTTAAACCAGGTATTTTTTTTTAATGCTTTTCATTTTGTAACTTTGGGAAAAGATACTGCATTTTTTTACATTATGTCAACATTCTCCCACAAATTCTATATGTTTAATTTTATTACAAATACTATTTTGAATTTCAATCATGTCTTTTAAAATGGAAAATAATTTTCTCCCTAAAATGAAAACAGAATGTTTTGAAGGAAAAGCAAGGTGCACATACTGAAACACCTAAAACTACAGCATCAAGGGGTGCCTGGGTGCTCAGTGGGGTAGGCATCTGCCTTTGGCTCAAGTCATGATCCCAGGGTCCAGGGATGCAGCCCTAAGTAGAGCTCCCTGCTCAATGGGAAGCATGTTTTGCCTCTCCCTCTGCCGCTCTCCCTGCTTGTGTGCTCACTCTCTCTGTCAAATAACTAATTAAAATCTTAAAAAAAATAAAAATACAGGGTCAAGAATAAGGTTTCTTTATTATTATTATTATTCTTGATGCTGTTCCAGTTAAATCAAATAAGGTAGTTTAACTAAGTAAATAAAATAATAATTTAATATATATGTAATTTCTTCCTCTGCATTTAATACTGCAACATTAAGAACTAACCTATTATATATATATATATCTATTATATATATATATTTATACCTATATAAATATCTTCCTTTCTAAAACTATTTAATTCTTGATGAAGTATTAAAATATAAGGTTAGACACTGTCCCTGTAACTTAAACTTAGGAGGAAAAAAAAAAGTTTGTCTGGTTTACAGTATGTTACTAGCTTTAAGTTTGTTCTTTGTCTCAATGCAGGAAATGGTGGGACTATGAATATATAGTGGGACCTTTTGAAAAAGTAAGTTTAATGCAATATGAATTATAGGAAAAGTCTCATCAAAATATTTCAGAGTAAAACAGTGGCAGAGTGAAAGAAATACTACATACCTTAATTGCTAAAATTCTGTCTTTTTCAGAGTTAAGTACTTCCCTATATTCATACAAACCTGATAAACCTCAAGACAATAACAATTTAGCAAAAAGATTAAGCATAAATAAAAAACGACTGTGCAAGTTTCCAAGAGCAAATCACTACACTAGAAATGACACCGTCATACTCCTAGATACACCAGCTCTTAGCATGTAACACTCACTCAGTGTTACTTGAAAATAAATGAATGGTTATTTTAAAAGAAATATGTACAAGGGGCTAAGAAGATACAGAGGAGGGTACTTCTCCCTTTCTTCGAGGGTAGAAAAAAGCAGAATTGAGATATGAAAGAGGAATTCTTTGAGATGGACTTGAAGGACGGATACAGATTTCCCACGCATAGAAAAGAATGATGGAAGAAATAGCATTTGCCACTTGGAGAGGATTAAAAAAATTAAGGGTATTTCAGGAAGAATAAATAATTTAAATAAAAGACACATAGGTAACACCCACCCAATCTGTCCACCAAGTGGTCCAGAGCTACTTGATTATAGGGTGCCTGGTATGGACTTTAAAAATGTGGTTGGACAGTGAGGGTGCAATTACGTCTTGAAAGACTGTTGTCAATGTGTTCAAATGTTCTGAACTCTACTTTATCAATAGGGAGAAGATACTGAATATTTTAGAGAAGGTTTAAAACAATATTTTAAGGAAGAAGCATCTCATTATACTGCAGAAGGAGACCTCAGTCAGCAGTTTGGATAATGACTCAAAAATAGAAAATCTTATATAAGCAAATTAATTAAGAAAGTATCTATAATATCTTCTCAGCCATATAATGAAGAGGGTCTAAATTCAGGCAATGAAAAGAGAGGAGAAAAATAAACAAAATGGCCATTTCTAAAGTAAAATGAATGGCACCAGATGGATCAGTATGAAAACATGGCAGGAAATTGAGGTGTTTCTAGCACAAGTGCTTTACTAAGCGACATATTAAATCAGGTAGATAGGGAAAAAAATCAGTGAGAAAGATAACGAATTCTGCTTTGAGCATATAGGGTTAGAAGGAATAATGTGGTATTTGGGGAATGGTGTCCAAAAGCAGTTAAAAACGTGATTCCAGGACAAAAGTGAGAGGATTCAGCCACCATTGTGGTTTATGATGCCTATATGACAAATAGTTACAATAGCCTGAGGAGGTTAAGACAGTTAGAAACTGTAGAGTGATATTTCCAGAATAAAAGTAAAAACTACAGGTGAATAAGTTAGAGTTGAGGTTAGAAGTTTGTTTATTTGTGATGTTTGTTATTTTTTACAGAAGATAAACTGAAAAAGGTCACAGAGTGAGGAAATACCAATGATGTGTAAAGATTAATAGATATGTTATAGTTAAGAGCATGATAATTTTACAGGGGAAGATAATGATGGAGTTAATAGAAACACGATCTCAGAGATAGCATTTGTTCATAGAGTCAAATTAATCTTTTTCAGATACAGTTTGGTAAACTCTAACAACTTTGACCCTTAGTTTGAACTATATTTTTACCTTGTTGGGCTGACTCCTACCAAAAATCTTTATTTCCTCCTCATTACTTCCTCTTCCTTTCACATGGTTCTGGGAATCGTTAATTGGTCTCTATCATAGAACAAATTATTCTAATAGTTAATATATTATGTTTTATATCATTCATGGAAGAATCCTGATATCATCAGTGGACTTTGCTTGGCATGGACCATATGGTGTCAGATGGGGGGTTTAGATTTAGTCCCTACATTTACTTCTTTTGTATCTTTAAGTTACCTTAAGTTGCTTTTCATTATTAGGAATTATAGGAATGCTATCTATTGGAAAAATCAAGTAAGCTAAAGAATGTATATGAAGAGGTGCCTGGGTGGTTCAGTGGGTTAAGTCTCTGCCTTCAGCTCACGTCATGATCCCAGGATCCTGGGATCAAGTCCCACATCGGGCTCTCTGCTCAGCCTCCCCTCTCTCTGCCTGCTGCTCTGCCTACTTGTGATCTCTCTCTGTCAAATCAATAAATAAAATCTTTAAAAAAATAAAAAATTTTTTTAAAAAGAATGTGAAATATAGAGGTTGATACATAAGGAGTAGCTATAAGCTCTTTGCAGAAGTTTTTTGATAGTGTACATTTTACTGGGACAAAAATATTATTGTATCTGTATTCAACTGATGCCTCACCTTTTCTACTCCCATTTGTCCAAATCCCATCTGTCTTGGGTGTCTGTCATGCTCTGTTCCTATCTTTTTTGCACATCATGGAAATGGCTAGATGTGCTAAACTGAAGAAACCAAAAATAGCACAACTGGTTTACTCTAGAAAAATGACTAGATGAAGGGCAAAAAGGATTCAGAAGGTGAATGAAGGAGGGAAAAAACAAAAACAAAATTGGTAGTAGGAAAAATGGGAAGAGAAATGAGAAAGAGGTTTGAGTAACTGCCACTTTGTGGAAATTGTTGGAGAAAAGGATAATATTTCATACTATTTGTTCTGTTGGGGTAATGAACTCTCTTCAACCCATTTTCAAAGGATCCAGTACAGATTAAAATTCTTTTTCAATGCTTTTTTGAAAATTAGTCTGGTTACTCCTTTGAATGAAACTATGGCACTACGTTGTTACACTATTGCTCTTGTCAAGTCATAGAAACACTCTTTACTTGATTATATATGTGATGGCTCTAAGCAGTGTATACTTTAAATATGGGAAGAAAATACTATGAATTTTAGAACAATATTATACATACACTGAACTGGTAGGACACAAAGTTGTTAGTTTCTCTAAGTTAGATAGGCTCTATGATCTAAATTAATCATCATTTTCGAAGTACTTGATGGAAATGCTTGTGTGACAGTCATGGAGTAAACCCATAACAGGCATATTATTGGTAAATCAATATAATCTAAATCTATCTAAATCTAAATCTAAATAATAATCTAAATCTAAATACTATCTGTCTCCAAACCCTAATCTAGCAAAAGACGTTATCAAATATCCATCCATAAAATTCCCATGGATTTTCATAGAAATCCTTCACTCAAATGAGAGACTCTTCACCATATGAATGACTTTCCAAAATGGAGTAAGGGTGGCACTTAATAAATAATTTTTTAAAAGTGCTTATAAAACAAGAAAAAGGCATACATAAGTGAAATCCTTGGATAAGTGAAGGAGTATAACAGAAGACTTATGATATGGGATTAAAGTCTCTTCAGTTTCATAAATAACACTTCCATTTATTTCTTCTTTTGCTAACATATATTACTTAAAGAACCTGATTTTTTAAAATGCAAATTTAGGTGTGCTAGGGTGTCTCAGTCCTTTAAGTATAGGACTCTTGAGTTCAGCTCAGGTCATGATCTCAGAGTCCTGAGATTGAGCCCTGTGTCAGGCTCCACACTGGGCATGGAGCCTGCTAAAGATTCTCTCTCTCCATCTCCCTCTGTTCATCTACCCCCATCCCACTTTAAAAATATAAATAAATAAATAGCAAATTTAGCACAGTATTGAAGGGATATTGAGGTGCACTCATTCAAAAACAAAATTTATTATATGACAACAAAATGGTTGGTATGATTTTATGTGTGTATAAATAGTGCAAGTTTAAAGCAAATTTGACAATAGCTATATATACAAAACATGAACATACATATATATACATGTACGAACATGTGATCATTTGTTAGTTGATAATTATCTACATGATTCCAATTAGAGTAAGGAATTATAAATGTATTTTAGTAAGAGATGCAATTGTTCGTTATAGAGTAGAGAATCAAAAGAACTGGTAATTTGTTTAACATGCCATTATTTAAAATACATACAATAAAAGGGAACAAATGTTACACACATGCTGAGGCATTTGCCTAATAAATGTTGTATGTTTGGGAAAAGAATGCTCTGTAGTAGTTTACTCATTGGGAAAATAGAATATCTTAAGCCTGAAAGCATCTTAAATCAAAATGATTATACAAGGATAAGTCAAAATATTACAGCTATTATTCTAAAAATTATATTGATTAAATTTACTATTTACTAGGATGATTGAATGTGGTATTAAAAATTCACGTTTAAAACTTTTGGAAATGCTTACATAGATACATTGTTAATTTTTATAATGACAAGTATTTAGCTTTTCAATCATGTAAACAGAATGAGAAAATGTGAAATGGAAGGGATATATACACATGATAAATAAATTTCAATAAATAAAAGTTTATATCCTCTCACTGTTATACTTTTTTCTCTTTTCTTACAAATACTTTATGGTTTAATTTTTTGAAATCCTTCCTCTAAGCATAAAGAATCAAGCAGCTGCTACAGATAAAATGAGCATCAACTGGCAAATATTAAAACTGTCACCTGATGGAAGCTGGGATCACCATTAGGCCTTCAAGCAATAACCTGCAGTATAATTTTGTAACTCATATATCAATTAATTTTATATTAATGTCACACATGACACTAACAGCTAACAGTATTTCTTCATGCTGTTATCTTAATTGCTATGTATGTGTGCTGAACAGGAATATCTGAAGATCAAACTATGTCCTATAAGAAAAACATCTCAGCTGTTTGGTGAAATTTATTACAAATCTATAAATCCAATAGTAGAAAGTTTTTTTTTACCTTATTTGTGAATAAACTTCAGAATTCATAATACAGATATGCTACTTATTTATATTACATAACAATGTAATTTTGTCTGACATTGAAGAATATATTTGTGCTTAATGATTTTCCATAAAATAATAATTTATTTATGTAAATTAAATACCAAAAAATGGCAATATATAGTGCTTGAGTTTTCAACAACTAACTCATTATTTTAGGTCAAGAAATGAAATTTTACCTGAGATTAGCATTATTCAGAACACTAGCGATGCAGGGCAGACAAACACAACCAAGGTTAGAATGATTGGAACTTTGGAGAATAAGGAATACACTGTCAGGAAAAATTAGTACAAGTGTTTATTCTAGGAGTAGCAAAAAATAGGCAGTAGAGATCTTTAAAGGTGAATGGATAGAAATTGCTATTTAATGGGAGAGCGTTGAAATTAGCAGTGATGGACTAAGAAAAAATACTTGTTTTCTGATTGCACTTTTTATTTTTTTTATTTTTTATTTTATTTTATTTTTTTAAAGATTTTACTTATTTATTTGACAGGCAGAGATTACAAGTAGGCAGAGAGGCAGGCAGAAAGAGAGAGGAGGAAGCAGGCTCCCTGCCAAGCAGAGAGCCTGATGCAGGGCTCGATCCCAGGATCCTGGGATCACGACCTGAGCCGAAGGCAGAGACTTTAACCCACTGAGCCACCCAGGTGCCCCGATTGCACTTTTTAAAAAATCTTTAAGATATATAGTTTTAGACTGAATTAGAGGCTTTTTCTTATCTTGAACCTATAGGTAGACTTTCTTTTCTCTGTAAGCCCTATGAAACTAAACAAAATTTTTTAATGTGTGAGTAATATGCAATTATAATGAGAAAACCTTTAACTTTCATCAAAATCTTAAAGGTATCCCTAACCTTAGGAAGGCTAAAAGCACTGGTTTATTATCTTTACATTCACATACCTTTATGTTTCAATTTTTATATTACATATTATATTAATAATGTGGCTTTTGCAAGGATAGGTCAGATGAGCCTGGTACTCTGAAAGTTCTTTACAAAAACTTTTTTTTTTTATCTTTGTAGCTGTGAATCTAGTACTATGTGTTGTACATAGTAAATGGAAGTCAGTGAATGCTGTTTGAATGAGTAAATGAATGAATAATCAAAGGCCTAGATGAATGAACCAAGAATATTTCTTTTTTGTAGTATGAGACTCTTAAAACTCACCAACACATTAAACCTGAATGTTCCTCAATCAAAATGCAACTAAGAAATTAATTATCATACATCAAATGTCTACAATGTTTATGTAATTGATATGATTAAAAATTCATAGCATATAGTCAAAGAAAACTGAAGCACAGAGCACAGAGTAGAGGGATAGTTAGAAGTCAATGTTACCTAAATAGGTCCTCATGGGTTTAGAAAAACAAAGGGCGTGACTTTAATTTACAACCTCCCGTATCTCATTGTTTTTATTTACTAAGCACATCTATTAGGCACCTCTTAGGTAGTAGATCCTAGGCTAGAAGTAGAGGATACAGAAATACAAAGTTATAATAATCTACAACCTAAGCTATATCACAGCTTGGCGGATACAGTGACCCAACAATGAACAAATCAAATTATTACATTTGGAAGTAGGAATAAATGCAGTGCCAATAAAATGTACCAAAAAAGACAATGAATGACCCTTAGTCTACAGAAAAATGCATTTAACTTAAAGAATATTTTTCCTTATAGTTTTATTAAGAAATAATTAACATATCACTGTATATGTTTAAAGCATACAGCATAATGTGATTTAATCATGTGTAGTGATCACAATAGGTTTAGCTAACAACCACGTTCCCATATGAAATTATTAAAAAAAAAGAAAAAAAACAATTCTTATGGTGGAAACTTTTAGGATTTACTCTTTTTTTAAAGATTATTTATTTTAGAGAGAGAGAGAGCATTGTGTAGGGGTGAGAGGCAGGGGAGAGGGAGAGAGAATCCCAAGCACATTCCCTGCGGGGCTCGATCTCATAACTCTGAGATCACGACCCTGTCACAACACTGAGATCATGACCTGAGCTGAAATCAAGAGTCAGAGTCTCAACAGACTGAGCCGCCCAGGTGCCCCTGGGATTTTCTCTCTAAACAAGTTTCCTATATATCATACGACAATGTTAGCGGCAGTCATCATGTTGTACAAGGGACATAACTTAAAGAATTGGCAGAAATTGTGGTTGACGTTATTTGCCAAATATTCCCTGTCCTATTTTGTCCTTCTCTCAGCTATCAATTTAGTATTGGTTTCTTCCCTTCCATCACTCTACTAAACTATGATACCCTGTATTTATTTAGGCATTTGGGAGGACAAAATTATGGAATAAATGATAGGTGCATTATTAAATATATCTCCCCGTGGTAGTCAACATATTTGGACATTTGACTTTCCATATACATACTCAAAGATCCTCATGTAGAGGACATTTCTTTGTATTTTGGCTGAATGCTTCAGCATGCCTCAATGACTTGATCATTGAGCACTGATACACAAATTGTAACCTTTCAGGATGAATTTCAATTATTTGCTCTCTCAGTGGAGAAGGTATTTTTTCAATGCAAAATGAATTTATTCAGGCCAGAAATCCATTCACTTCCTAGGACACTAAATGTTTTACGTTTGAACTGGATCGCAAGCACTTCAGCAGCATATAGAACAGGATTTTTAATTGGAAGCTTTTAAAAAAAATTTTATAGAACAGGGAAAATTGATTGTGAAACTTGAAATTCAGATTAGCATTCGTGCCTTCCATTCTCTGTGAGGGACTTTATGATGCAGCTTCAGAAAAGTAGAAGCTAAGTAATTTGACCGGCAGTGTGCTTTAGGGGAGGTATTGAGCCATAAGAGCTGGGATTCCTGAATTTAGATAAAGGAAGGACATTGATCGTTTTGTTTTGTTTCTCTTTAAGGTGTCTATATTGGTAGGTACTGAATGAATTATACTGCCACAAGTAAGTTTTATGTCTTAAAAAGGACTTCATGCTGTTCTGACTGGATTTAGGAGAGGCCCAAATTACATGCCCAAATTTCTGAACTATTTAATTATATGGGAGAAAAGGCTGTAAGAGAAACAAATGGTGAGTTTACTGCTACCCATGTAACTTTTCATAATGGGAATATCAGTCAGATAGGAAAAATAGATTATTGTTTATATATTATTATATATAAAATATATTATATATAAAAATAGATTATTGCTTATATATCAAGCCAGAATTACATGTCTCCAAGTGACATAATTTATATATATATACCCATATACGCATCATTAAGGATGCTTAAATATTATAAATGCAGCCCAAATGCGGAGACAAGAGGGATTTAGGTCAGAGGTCATTCCAAATTAATTTATATTATAAAACAAAAACTTTATTTAGATTATAAAAGAAAACTTTAGATTCTCTTGGGAATTTTCTTTTGCTGCTAGCCATGATAAATAGATAAGCGAGGCCTGTTCATCCACCCACCCTGATTCTGTAACAGCCCTAAGCAGTGGGTTATTTCGTTTGTTTGTTTGTTTTTATTTTTACTGTTTTTAGACACTTGAGACACTTGAGATACCAAAGATTGTATTTCAACTTTAGTAAGACCTGTGAAGGAAAAGAAAATTCATCTTACATTATGCTGAAAGGGAAGTGAACCTGAATGAAACCCTATAGATAAAAGCTAATGAAAAATAGTTACACTGCTTAATCCTACCTGCTAATTAGTCTAATTCACTAAAAAATAAGTCACAATAGATGTACACTAATATATAGAAAAAACATAAAAATATATTTATACTAATATATAAAGCACAGATCAATTGTTGACTTGCAATCCTCAGCTAATGAAATGTATCTAAATGAAAGACATTAATAATAAAGAATTACAATAATCTTCACATATATGCCTTTCTAGCACTGGTTAAAGAAAAAAAAAATCCTAGAATGAGTTTTTATCCCCTGTAGGAGAAACTCTTCATTCTTGGACAAATGGATGGATGGATGAAAACTCTAATAGAGAAATAGTTATTAAAGTTCAAATATTTTACCAAGAAGTGTTGCTCATTTAGCTCAATGCATATCTTATTTTAAAGATCTACCAAATATTTTTTTTTCTACCAAACATTTTTAGGAAAGTCTGGGTACACAACTAATTCTGATCAATTATATTGGTCACATTTTGCAAGAGAATTACAATAAATTCTGCAAGTAAAATCCCAGAAATATTTCATATCAAATGCAAATCATTTAAAAACAAACACCATGGATTAACAGTAACAATTATCAAAAATGTTTATATAGCAAAAACTATCAAAATACTTATTCATTATTAAAACAAGGGAAACAATTAGTCCCACAACTCTTCTAATGGTTTTTGTTGACTTGACTATATACTAAGAAATCTCGGGAAAAAACTTAGTACTTTACCAGTAAGGTTTTTTTTTTCTGTTCTTTGTTTGTTTAATGAATACTTTGCACATACTATTTTGCTTAGCTTTAGAAATCTAAGTTGAAATATCTTTGATATTAACCTTTCTCGCAAAGCTTTAGCAATATATCCATATGTACAATGCTCCAAAACGAAGCAGGCATATAATACATTAGCAAAATAAGAGTTGGTTTTATATGACCCATCAGTGTTAAAGAATGATACTGTTCTGAATTTCATTCATTTAAAGAGGTCGGTTGCTGGGGGGAGAGGGGTTGGGAGAAGGAGGGTAGGGTTATGGGCCTTGGGGAGGGTATGTGCTTTTGGGTAAATTGGAAGGGGAGATGAACCATGAGAGACTATGGACTCTGAAAAACAATCTGAGGGATTTGAAGTGGCGGGGGGGTGGGAGGTTGGGGTACCAGGTGGTGGGTATTATAGAGGGCACAGCTTGCATGGAGCACTGGGTGTGGTGAAAAAATAATGAATACTGTTTTTCTGAAAATAAATAAATTGGAAAAAAAAAAAAAAGAGGTCACTTCGTAATTCCAGTGAAGCTTTTAGAAATTGTCAACCAGACTGTATACAAGATAATACCAAGGCTAATGTCTGTATTTTAATTGAATGCACAGTCACAAAAGAAGTTGTGCCCTGAGTAAGAAGATAATATGACTCATGAGGCCACAGCTCATCTATGTCCTACTTGACTGCAAAAACTTTTGTTTGAATGAAAATAAATAAAAATAACCTACTTGTAAACACCTAAGCCAGTCTCAAAAACACAAATGGCAAAATACGCTCTCTATAGATTATGACTCTCTCAATAATTTTAAATTAGAATGCACTTCAGAGATAATATAAAAACCACCTGAACCAGATATTATTCCCCAATATAACAGTTTAACAAGAAGGCAAGGTACAGTCCTTCATTCTGCAAGTTATTGCACTGAGCCTTCTCAGGGTCTGAAGCTGCAAATTTCCATATCCTTTTAATCACTGGCTTCCATGCTGAGACAGTCAGTCTGGGTAGAGAGGCCACAGGCAATGGTGTATGCTCCTCACCTCATTTACTCAGCAAATGCTTTACCCAGGGAACAATAACATCAGCCAGCAGGGATGACAATTTAAATCTACCAATACAAATGGGGATCCTAAGGCTTTCATTCACTCCTTCATTGCAGATTGCCTTAGATCCTATTTAATCACATCCTCCCTTCCCACGCACTTATGAGCAATGAAAAACTGAGACTAGAAAGAAAAGCTAATAGCCTCCATTAGATTTGACCTCACTTTAAGAATCAGTTAGGAGTATGGATAAAGACAGTCAGGAGACTAAAAATTCTCTTTCCCCCCTCTCCCATACCCTAACTCCTGGCTATATTCCACTCATCATTCAGATCCAAGTTTACATTTTACTCTTTCAGGGAAGTATCCCTTGCTCACTCAGAGTTAATCTATCCCCACCTCCATTCCCTTATACTTTTATAGAACTCTAAACCTTTCCATTTTTGCTACTATCAAAACTGAAATTAAATAACCCTGGCTATAATTAACTGTTGAATGACTATCTCTTTTACTAACTTACAAGTCCCATGACAACAATGAGTCTCTCTCATTGCAATTACAATAAGTCAGCACTTAAAATAGCATCTGATATGTGCATGGTAGGTGTGCAGTAAACATTTTTCAGACAAATAAGTTAATGAACACACTTATTTATGTCCAATTTTAAAACAGTCTTAATCTTGCCTACCAAGTTACAATGGATATGATAAAAAGATAGAAGACTCACATATACCAAGACTTCTTTTTTTTTTTTTTTTTTTAATGAACATATAATGTATTACTTGTTTCAGCGGTACAGGTCTGTAGTTCATCAGTCTTACACAATTCATAGCACTCACCATAGCACACACCCTCCACAATGTCCATCACCCAGCCACCCTATCTCTCCCCACCCCAACAACCCTCGGTTTATTCCTGAGATTAAGAGTCTCTTAATGTCTATCTCCCACTCTGGTTTTGTCTTGTTTCATTTTTTCCTCTCTTCCCCTATGATCCTCTCCCTTGTATCTCAAATTCCACATATCGGTGAGATCATATGATAATTGTCTTTCTCTGATTGACTTATTTCACTTAGCTTAATACCATCTAGGTCCATCCATATTGTTGCAAATGGCAAGATTTCATTTTTTGGTAGCTGCATAATATATATATATATCTCACACATCTTCTTCATCCATTCATCTGCTGATGGACATTTAGGATCTTTCCAAAGTTTGGCTATTGTGGACATTTGCTGCTATAAACATTCAGGTGCACATGTTCCTTTGAATCACTACATTTGAATCTTTAGGATAAATACCCAGTAGTGAAATTGCTAGTTATAGGGTAGCTCTAATTTCAACTTTTTGAGGAACCTCCATGCTGTCATCCAGAGTGGTTACGCCAGCCTGCATTCCCACTGGCTGTGTAGGAGGGTTCCCCTTTCTCCACATCATCACCAACACCTATGGTTCCCTGACTTGTTAATTTTAGCCATTCTGACTGGTGTGAGGTGGTATCTCAAACCAGTTTTGATTTGTATTTCCCTGATGCCAAGTGATGTTGAGTGCTCTTTCATGTCTCTGGTGGCCATTTGGGTGTCTTCTTTGCAGAAATGTCTGTTCATGTCTTCTGCCCATTTCTTGACTGGATTATTTGTTCTTTAGGTGTTGAGTTTGAGAAGCTTTTTGCAGATTTTGGATACAAACCCTCTATCTGATATGTCATTTACAAATATCCTCTCCCATTCTGTCGATTGTCTTTTGGTTTTGT
This sequence comes from Neogale vison, assembly GCF_020171115.1. NCBI lineage: Eukaryota > Metazoa > Chordata > Mammalia > Carnivora > Mustelidae > Neogale > Neogale vison. Next base: position 89,325,800 of record NC_058093.1, on the reverse strand, counting down.
TGACTGTTTCCTTTGCTGTGCAAAAGCTTTTGAACTTGATGAAGTCCCAGTAGTTCCTTTTTGCCCTTGCTTCTCTTGCCTTTGGTGATGTTTCTAGGAAGCAGTTGCTGTGTCTGAGGTCGAAGAGGTTGCAGCCCTGTGTTCTCCTCAAGGATTTGGAAGGACTCCTGTCTCACAGCGAGGTCTTTCATCCATTTTGAGTCTATTTTTGTGTGTGGTGTAAGGAAGTGGTCCAACTTCATTCTCCTGCATGTGGCTCTCCAATTTTCCCAACACCGTTTGTTGAAGACTGTCTTTTTTCCACTGGACATTCTTTCCTGCTTTGTCGAAGATTAGCTGACCATAGAGTTGATGGTCTGTTCCTGGGCTCTCCATTCTGTTCCATTGACCTATGGCTCTGTTTTTGTGCCTGTACCATCCTGTCTTGATGATGACAGCTTTGTAATAGAGCTTGAAGGCTGGAATTGTGATGCCACCAGCTCTGCTTTTCTTTTTAAACTTTCCTCTGGCTACTTGGGGTCTTTTCCGACTCCATACAAACTTTGGGATGGTTTGTTCCATTTCTTTGAAAAAAAATTGATGGTATTTTGATAGGGATTGCATTAAATCTGTAGATTGCTCTAGGTAGCATAGACATTTTCACAATGTTTTTTCTTCCAATCCATGAGCATGGAAGGTTTTTCAATTTCTTCGTGAGTATTCTATAGTTTAATGAGTGCAGATTCTTTGCCTCCTCTTTGCCTCTAGGAAGATGTACTCCTAGTTGTCTTATGGTTTGGGGTGCAATTGTAAATGGGCTAGACTCCTTAATTTCTCTTTCTTCTGTCTCGCTGTTGGTATATAGAAATGCAACTGATTTCTGTGCATTGATTTCACATCCTGACACTTTACTGAATTCTTGTATGAGTTCTAGAAGTTTTGGGGTAGAGTCTTTTGGGTTTTCTACACCAAAACCTCTGCCTTAGAACATTTTATGTCCAACTTTATCAGTTAAAATGTCACTGGAGAATGTCCTCACTGTGTTAAACTGCTCTTAAGTTATAGAATTAAGAAATAATTTAATATAAATTGGACACCTCATGATTGTTTAAGGTGCTAAATGATGATCAGAATTTAATGAGTTGCTTGTTAGATATCTTTAATCATACACCAAAGATAACTTAATCTAAAAACATTTAGATTCTGTGATGATATAGAAAAATGGATTCTTATTCCAGTGAGGTGGAATTTCCAGAATTTTCCTATGCTTTGCCTTATGACTATTTGGCACTATCTCAACATCTTGAATTTTTTTTCTTGTCAAGAAATTAACCTCTCTCATTGCATTTAAATATTTTGTCTTTCATCAGCTTCACAATTAGGTAATCGTAACTAATTTATGGCAAAAATTTCCTGTAAATAATTCAGCACTGTTACAATCATTTCCAGAAAAAGTGATAAAACCCACTAATGGGTATTTTAGTAATCTTTCATCTTCAGAGTTCTTTTTTAGATAAAATACATGACTGTATTTATCAGTTTAATATCAAATTCTCTTTTCCCTAAAAGACCCCTTCAGTAATTTATAATAAGCCAATTATATAGCTTAAAAACTGAAAGGAAATAGGATTAAAGTTAAATAAGAATGCAAAACTCTTATGGAGGTAAGTTTGAGAGAACAAACCAAAAAAATGTGATGATATTTGAAAATGTCAAAGAAGCTTTCAGTGTATTTAAACAAATGCATTTCATTATATACCTTTAAAAAAAAAGACTTTTTATTTATTCATTTGAGAAAGATAGAAAGAGGAGAGAGAGAGCACGAGGAGGCAGGAAGGTCAGAGTGAGTGGGAGAAATTGACTCCCTATTGAGTTAGGAGCCTGACATGGAGCTTGAGCCCAGGATGTTGGGATCATGATCTGAGCCAAAGGCAGACACTTAACTGATTGAGCCACCCAGGTGCCCCTCATTGCATACTTTTCTATAAGATGATATTTCTGCTTATCTTCAGGTAGATAAAAATCTGTGAAAATACTACTGTAAAACAGTAGAACCAATAGGGAGTGACTAATACAAAGTGATTGAGGGCAGATTGTCATACTTTAGTCTTTCTTCCTTTAAGACCACATCCCCCATTAGAGTCATGTGGAGGAGATAAAATAAAAAAAAGAGACACTAGTCTGTTCTGCCTCCTTGAAGGTAGATATTTCTAGTCTAAGGTGAGACTTCACAAGCAAAAAGTAGGACATTTCAGAAAAATGCAAACACTAAGTGAAAGACACTTATACCAGAAATAGAACCAAGGCAGCAAAAATAACAAGAAAATAAAACAAACATTATAAATATCCTCAGAACAATATAGAGAGCTGGAAAATATACAATAAATGTAAAAAGTTATTTTTTTTAATTAGAGAAGATAAATTTGTAAATGTAACAAATGAAATAAAAAACTCAACATATAGGTTGAAGAGCAGGACTGATTAACCTGAAGAAAAAAAGTAATGAGCTTATACAACAGGTCAGGGATTTTTCCCTAGAATATAACAAAAGGATATTAAAAATAAAAGTGGGAGGACTAGGTGGCTCAGTCATTTAAGTGTGTGACTCCTGATTTTGGCTCATGTCATGATCTCATGATGTCAAGAGACTGAGCCCCCTACTCACGTGCATGTGTGCTCTCTCTCTCTCAAAAAATAAATAAACAAAAAATAAAAATAAAAGATAAAAATAAAAATAGAAGAAAGATAACGATGTAAAGAATAGAAAAATAAATTTAAAAATTAATAAACAGCAAAAAATTAATAGAAATAATTAGCAAAAACACAGACCTAGCAAAGAGAAATTCCTGGCAAAGCTAAAAGAAAAAAGAGAGAGAGAGAGAGACAAAAAATACAGAAAGAAAAATAAGAAATAGTTGTAAATGTTGCAAAAAATTACTTTATGAAAAAATAAAATATAAAGTATTTATCAAAGTATAAAGCAAACTATGTGTTACATTTAAAAACAGCTACAATCAATAACTATCTAGGAAAATATGTGATATATTACAAAATAAGAAGAGGATAATGCAAATAAACTATAAATCACAAAATAATTTGAAACGACAATCAAGGATCTACCTCAGATATCTAACAAAATTTCCACAGTTTTATAGATATATTTTACCAGCTTTTTTTGGAATAGGCTATCCCTAAATGAAATAAATTTTTCTTTAAAAATAAAAAAGAAAAAGAAGAGAATAGAAGGAGGCTATCTTACCTTGAATCAAACCATATAAAGACAGTATAAGAAAAGTAAATTATAGGTCTATTTCACTTATGAAAAGAACTATAAAGATCCTAAATGTTAATTATAATTAAACTAATCCAACAGTGTATTAAAAATAACAGATGATTAGGTTCAGTTTACTTCAAGATTTATTTAATGTCAGAAAATCCATTATTGCCTTTATATTAAGGAACTAAAGGATAACACAATTTCATTATCATCTAGAGTGACATAAAAAGTAGTCAATAGTGTACAATATCTTTTAACAACAAAAAAATAATTGAAATCTAAGAATAGCATTTATATAACTAGAAAAAATTACTTATGAAATTTTATCACAAATGCTGTACTTGAAGAACAGAATTTTGATATATTTCTTGAAGGTTGAGATACTATGAAGATGCTTCCAATCACTATTAATGTCCATATGCTATCCAAAGTTCTAGCTAACTTAATGAAACACAAAAAGAAAGAAGAGATATAAACATTGAACAGAAGTATGAGAGTTTGTGGTTGTGTTTTGTTTTATTTCTGCAAATTATATGATCACTTATATTTTAAATAGTAAGGGAATACATTTTTAAGAACTATTAGAATTAATAAGAGAACTCAGCAATTTTGTGAGATTCTAAAGAAAAATCACAGCTTAAACCAATTACAACAGTTAATAGAAAATAAGATTACAGTTATCATAACAACAAAATATATATGATTTAGGAATTAACCTAACAATAAATACAAAAACCGACCATAAATAAACTTTGAAATAGTGCTGAGTAACTAAAAGATCTACCTTTTGTGAGTGATATGACTAAATACTGTGAAAAAGTAAACTCGCATCAAAGGTCTTTACAAATCCAATTCAAGTCTATTCAAAATCCTAGCAAATTTCTTCAAACCTTGACAACTGATTTAACGAAAACAAACAACAAAAATTATGGAAACAAACAGATATATAGGTAGCAAAAACTACTTTTGAAAATGACAAAAATTATCAATTTTCCCTATTGGATATTATATTTAAAAGAGTGTAGGATAGATGCCAGAAACCATATAGTACAAGAATAGAGAAGAATAGAGAGCTCTGAAACATTTGCATGCATTATGCAACCTGATGTAGAGATGGCCTTTAAACCAGAATGGTTTATTTGTAAATAATAAGTTAGTAAAAGATGTTGGGGAAAAAAATGACTCACTACATGGAGAAAATTCTCTATCTAACCCCACGGGCAAGAAGAAGCTCCAAATCCTCACTTAAATATGAAGTCACTACAGTTTAAAACATGAGAATGCCTTTGAGTCGGTAAAAGGAAGTATCTGGCATATCTGAGTGCAATTACAGATTTTAGTGTGAAGACTCCAGGAACAAACTGGACAAGCTATTTTTGTAACATTTTAAATATAAAAAAGGGAATGATTTATATTTATAATATATACAGAACCCTCTCCATTAGCAAAATAAAGACTATGTCAATAAGAAAGGAGCAAAATATATGAATGGCCAGTTCATAAAAGGAGAAGCTAAAATGGGTAAAGAAAAATATAGAGATGATATATCTCACTAGTAAGACAAAACAAATTGCAACTTACAATTCCAATACAATATTTTTGACTAAATTAAATGACAAAGAAACACCAATTATTTGTGAGGACTGGAAAAACAGAAACCCAGGATAAGCTAGATGTAAAATAAACTGGTAAAGCTACTCTGAAATAGGATTTTTCTCATATATATCCCACACTAAGCAATCCTAACACCAGATATACCAACCCAGACAGGTGTTTTGGAGAAGGACATTGGAAGAAAGTAAAGAGAGAAGATTAAATATTATTCTAGGACACAGGCATAAACAACAGATGTCTCAGGTGAACCCAACAGACTGCCTGACCATACGATATATAAAGTTATTCATAATTCATGATAACAAATGTTTATTGCAGAATATGTTGGATCCAACTTTGGTGTTCATCACTAAAGAAATCTATAAATTAGGCTGGTATATGCTTGGGCATAAAATGGAATATTGTGCTGGAAAAACACAACCAAAATATAGATCTTAAAAGTAAAATTTGCAGAATAAAAAAATTTAAATTTTTAAAACGATTGAACTTCTAAGTCAATTCTCTTTCTCTGAGAAACCATTTGGGTATAATAAAAAATAAATGGCACCACATGAACACTATATGGTTTTAAGAGTATAGATTCAAATATATTAATAATTCATGGTATATGATGAGAATATATAGTGTAGAAATTACCATGGATATCCATACAGGGAAAGCAATGTGATTGGGATTTTAAAAAAGAAAAAAAAAGGAAACAATAAAACAAAATTTAATACCAAAAGGTTCTGCATGAGTAAATGGTAAAATCTACAAGAACATATTCTTTTGCCCATTTTTTTTTCCTTTTTTTTTAACTGATGCCTTCTAAATGCCTAGAGGAGTACCTGGCACATAGAAAGTGCTCAGTAAATTTGTTTGACTAAGTACTATAATAAAAGAAGTTTTGTATGCCAAAGATCCTACAGAAGAGTAATTAAAATAAATATTTTGGTGTTCCTCATTTTACTTGTATTAATTTTTAATGCACAGTAATAAAAAAATGAGCATACCGAAACAGGACTATGGGGTCTAGTCTACTGATCTAACTGTCCATTTTCATGCTACTATCAACTGTTTTAATTACTCAGGCTTACAACGTCTTGTATTTAACACTTAACTAAATTTTCTCATAAGTTTTCCAGCAAATTCTCCAGGGTTTATTTGGTGTATAATCATGTTGTCTACAACTAATGAGAATTTCGTCTCTTAATGATTCCATGTCTTGTTGCTTTGTCATAATATTAATTGTAATAGCAAGTTTTTTCTTTCATTGATCATAATCAAATTATTACTAGTTTTTTGTTTTTGTTTTTTTGTCTTTTTTTTTTTTTTTTTTACATCTTAATTATGGTTTTAGCTTTGGCTTAACAAATCATACCCAAGAAGTATACTATTCCCAAATTCTGAGGTTTTTTGTTTTGTTTTGTTTTTCATTAGAAACTAGTTCCAGGGGTACCTGACTGGTTCAGCCAGTAGAGCATGCAAATCTTGATCTTGGGGTTGTCTAAGTTTGAGTCCCACACTGGGTATAGAGAGTACTTTAAAAAATCTTAAGGAGACTTCGGGGGGCTCAGTCAGTTAAGTGCCTGACTCTTAGTTTCAGCTCAGGTCATCATCTCAAGAGCCTGGAATCGAGCTCTGCCTTGGGCACTGGACTCAGTGGGGCATCTGCTTAAATATTCGAGATCTCGTTCCCCTCTCTTCCTCTGCCCCCCCCCCTCGCACATGCTCCCTCTTTGTCTCTTTCTTTTTCTCAAATAAATAAATATATATATATTTAAATCTTTAAAAAAGAAACTAGCACTAGTTGTTTTGTTTGGCTTTACATTTCATCTCTACTGCCTCGTAATACTTTTCTAAGGCAATACATGTTCATAATTTAAAACATCTCAAAATAATCATTATGGAACACGTTATCAAATGGAAATAGGATTTTACGTGGAAAAATAAAGTTGCTGGCCCCAAGTTATGGCTTGTGCTATATATGACCTTAAGCAATTAAAACAAAATAAATAAAAGGTTCCAAGTAGAACTAGAGTTAATAGATACAGTCTACAGGTCATTTTCACAGGTTTGGGTAAAAAAGAGTATGAAAGGAATGGTACTTAGCAAAACAAACTTATTAGAGCCTGGCTGATTTAAAGCCAGCCAGAGTGAAAAATATATTACAATATTCCTCTTTGGTTTTGAGCTTTGTGACATGGATAGTGTTCTGGAGAGATTTTATTTTTAGTGGAATAACTATAGAAACCTTCATCATCTATAATCTTAAATATTTTAGATTTGTGCAGTTTTGTTTTAATGCTATCTTGTCAATTTGTTTTTTTATCTAAGACCTCCATTTTACTTTTAAATAATAATCAAATTTCAGATAATATAATATACTATACTGTTGTATATTATACATATGTATATAATATATACACATGAATATGTATGCATGTATGTTTTGCACTACAATAAAGTATGTATGTGAATGTGTGTAAAAGTAATCCTCAAAATCCTTATTTTAGGAACAGTTTAATAGGCAGAGGAAAAATAGATTAACCAGCAAACCACAAAGAGATATCCATTGCCTTTCTGTCCCTCTGGTCCCCAAGCATTCACCCAGAGTAATAAGAATTTCCTGAAGCCTGCATAATTATTATCACTTGACGAGTTTGGAATTCTTTATTTTTTTTCTCCTTTAAAAATCAAAGGAATCCAACCGATGCTGACCTTAAACACACTGATGGGAATTATGATCATATGTCAGAAAAATATATAACTCCTTTGGGCTCTGTGAGAAGCTGACAGCATTCCCATAAAATATTAACTACTTACAATAAAATCCCTTCACAAGGAGTGAGAGGTTAGTAGAAAGAATCTGGAAGCCCTCAACAATGAATTTTGATTAACAGGTTTGACTTGAATTCCCTTGTTCTAAGTTGTTTTCCGGCTTCACAAAGGTGGATAAAAAAGCATGAAAGTCACCAACATATATTCATTTTGCAAATTGTTTAAGAGGTTTAAAAAAAAAGTGAAAGTCCTGCTCCTAAAGGAGTATATGAAGAATAAATTTATAATATTACATTTGGCAGGAGTGAGAAGGCTGCTCACCTCAGTGATATGACCTCCTCCAGGTATGGACAACACAGTCACCTCCTTTCCCAAATACAGTTTGCAGGTCTTTCTCAAATGCTATATTCTATCCTGCCACATAATTAAATTACATGTGTTTAAGAATTTTCATATTAGGCTTTATTCTATAGCTATTACTCTAAATAAAAAAAAAATAGATAGCTGTGAGAAAATTTTCCAGTTTGAGAAATGAAAACACAGCCTAAAATGCAATGCATTAGTGATGCGTGAATAAAATTAGATCTCTCAGGGTATATGCAAACTAAGTAAAGCAGTGAAAACATGAGATGGGCATTTGAGTATCTTTTTAGATATCTTTAAAGGCAGTATAACAGGTCCAAACTAGAGAGCAGTCCATTATTGTTTTAGTTTTCTAATGATATTCCAAAGAATAGTAATAAGGAATTTATATTTACCTACTTTTTACCACATGAGCAGGGTCAGTCCAGCTATTGCTAGATAGACTTACCTATATGGAAAGTCACATGTTCCTATAAATAGTTTATCAAATATTCTAGAACTTCCTTATGAACAATTCCCTCTAAGAGAGTTGCATTGGTATCTTGGGTAGGTTTTTCTGAATTTGATATAGCATACAAAGTTCACTTTTAAAACAAATGGCCCAACATATTGAAGGATTAGCTAAATTCTATCAAGTGGGGATGCCCTCAAAATCCTTAGTTTCACCTTCCCTGAACCAGACATAAATTGATATATTAACCTTTTAAATTGGGAGTACCAGAAAAGGTAATCATGATAAGTAAAGACACAGTGTGACAATATGCATTGATTCACACTGAATTCAGCTTCAAAATCTAATAAAACCATTTTTATTAGAAGGATTCATATAATAATATTACAAAAGTTACTCTTCTGTTAATTATAAAATACCTATGTTTACATCCCAAGGTCTGGGAAATTACTGACTTGGCATCCTTGAAATGAATATTCTTCAAATATATATTCAACATTTACTTGAGAGGGGAATTTTTAAATTTTTAAATTAATTTTAATAACAAAATATATATATACATATAGTAGTAATTTTAAAACATGTATTAATATGTCAGGCAAAAAGTAAGAATAGTTAAGATCATTTTGCAATAAAAATAGTAATGTAGTGCCTGATAATATGAATTATTAAAAGATACAATAATTTTCAAAAATAGTAAAATATAATAATTTTAGCAGTGAAGAAAAAGGCAAATCAGTCAGTAGAATAGAAATGAGAAGATGCTCAAATACATACACAGAAATTTAGTATGTAATAAATGAGGTATTTTAGGCCATTTAGGAAAATAAAAATTATTCCATAGATGGGGAGCCTGGGCGGGTCAGTCATTAAGAGTCTGCCTTTGGCTCAGGTTGTGATCAAGGTCCTGGGATCAAGCCCTGTGCTGGGCCCCCTGCTCAGTGGGAAGCCTGCTTCTCCTTCTCCTACTCTCCCTGCTTGTGTTCCCTTTCTTGTTATCTCTCTCCCTGAGAAATACATAAATAAAATGTTTAAAAAAATCTTAAAAAATAAAATTATTCCACAGAGAATGTTGGTTCTCTTACCTAGGTAGTTTGTTGATTTAAAAAACATAAACAAAGCTGAACTACTCCAAAAAAAAATTATAAATGGGTCATATATAATTTAAAAAAAACCTTGAAGACAGAGTAATTGATGAAAATATCATTGCCATATAGTGAGGAATATATATTTGTTTAATAACTGGGTACTTGTTTAATAAAAATATAAAAATATATATTTATTATTTTAATTGCAGTTGAGGTAGTATAAAGATGTTCTCTTATAGAATGTATAACTAGTGAAAATTTTTAAAAAAAGAAAAATAGTAACTGCATGCTGCTTCCCTTAGAAAAAATATGCATTAAATATATATGCTTCATTGTGTCAATATTAATATTTCTAATGGTTGTCAGCTACCTAGCCAAAGAAAACTAAAATGAAAAAAATAAACTCATAGATTTAAAATATATACATACTACCATACTGTTTAATTTCTTCAAATCCTAGCATTAGGAACTAATGTTGAGGAAGAATCATATCTTGAAATACCTGGGGTGCCTGGATTGTAAATACCTTGCAAACAGAATGATTTTGAAAATCTGACTGTCACCACCACTTAGAAAGACATGACAATATGAAGGATCATGCCAAATAAAAGATAATAAAACATACTTTATCAATGCTGAATTTCAATTGTGCCCATCCTGTTTAGGTTAGTGTTTTGTCAAGTTATACAGATAAATGTTTTATATATTTCCAAGTACTTCACAAAGAAAACATTACTTTCTTTGCTATTAGTCAAAAATTTAATATTTATATGCACATTGAAAAATCTCAGAAGAGTTACCAAGGCCAAAAAAGGAAAAAAAAAAAAATCTGTCTTAAAGCTAATTGTCAATATAAACTACACAGTGTGAACTCACCACAGTTAAGAGCATCAATGGGCTTCATGTTTAGGCTGAAGTTTTTGCCATATTTAAAAAAATCAATTGGAGTTATGCCCTTGTCAAATGAACTGGTAAGAATTAATGAGGAAGCTAAAATATAATGACATCTCTAGTCATGTAATACACAAGTTTAATATAGAACACAGAAGAAAAGAACATCTTTGGGAAAACATTTTGAATGAATATATATATATATATATATATAGTCATGCTTGGTTAGGCTTGAGATAGATTCTTAAATGCATGGAATGGTACATGTTTGGAAGAGTTAAGACAGTTAATGTGATAATCCTGATTTTAAAATTTCCAGGTTATTTATAGGATAATTCAAGAAATGAAATTCTTTATCCTGCAAAGTATGCAACAAACCATTAAACACAGCAATAAAATCAATTGGTACAAAAAAGAAATACAATTATGTTACATTCATGTAAATCCTTCCGTGAACTAATTTCCAAATATCAATCATGACTGATATTCATCACATAAATATTAAGGAAGTTCTTGTATTTTTTAAATGCATCAACAAGTTTTGCTCTCTCACAAACAGAAGGAAAATGTTAAATCTGAATGTCATTATAATTGTGACTGATAATCTCTAATCACCCAAATCTCAGAGCTCAATTTTATAACAAAAGCAAAAAAAAAAAAAAAAAAAAAGCAATTGCCATTTCATCAGAAAAGGATATTTTATCGTGTCTTCAAAATGTGATGGTTTATTCTTAATTAACAACTGATTAGGTGGCATTTCAAAATTTTTCTAACATCACACATGCTAACTTGTAAATAATCAAGGCATTAGATGAAAATTAAAAGCAGACATATCATAAACTGTTGATGATCTACACCTGCTTTACACATCTGTTGAAGTTCAATTTGCAGGAAAGATAAACTAATCCACTGTCCATCATTTGAAATGTTAACTAAAACAATCTTTTTGTCCTTAGTTTCTAACAATATGGATACCACCATATTATAAGCAGGAAGCTGAAAGCAGAAATATCTAACAGTGAAAAAAGCTGGAAAAAAGAAAACCTAGAAATAAACTGTAAGTAAGTAAAAGGAATTGTAAATAACATTAATGTGGACCAACTTTCCTCTTTATAACAGTTTTAAAGCACATTATCTATACCTGTTTTTATCTTTATTGAAATATACCTCGGATTTTTTTGACCTCTAGAGAAAAAAAGAGTTTGAAAAAATCAGGCCTAACTTTTTAATTTCTAGGGAAAACAGACCTCCTCAAGAAGGAAATGCATAAACTTATATAAACATGCAATGTAATAAGTAATAAGTAATATAGCAAATGAAGTACACATTCCAATTCTACAGAGGAAGAAAAAAATGACCTAAGTTTTTGTTTTCTTATTGCAAAGGCAAGAGTGGGTGGAGGTATCAGAGGGAAAGTAGGGGGTAACCAAATCCTCTATTTGACAGTAAACATAGAGATTTGCTCCTAAATATGAGGCAGCCACTCAAAGCTTGCAATGATCATTCAAGCACAGCAATTTGTTAAGAATTTGAATATTGAGGGTGGAGAAAAATGGCAAAGGAGTAGGAGACCTAAATTTCATCTGGCCCCAGGAATTCAGCCAGATATTGAACCATTCTGAACACCTATAAATTCAACAGTAGAACAAAGAGAAGTTTAGTAGCAATCCTATGAACAGAAAAGTGACCACTTACTAGGGGTAGGAGATGTGGAGAGGTGAATCCATGGTGATATACAAGAAGATAGACTCCAGGAGGAGGGAGGCTCTGTCAGCTAGCTATTGGCAAGTGAGAGAGCAGCTGAGCAAAAAATCAGAACTTTTAGCAGTCTGCTCCATGGAGGGACTTTCTCCAGGGTTTAAGTGAGGGGTGGAGCCCCTGGGACAGTGTGGTACCAGGACCCCTGGAGTCACAAAAAGACCGAGGGTGCCTGAGTGTGGCAGAGCTCCCAGGTGTTGGAGCGGAGAAGCCAGCTACTAAGATGGAAATGAGGGGTAGGCTCTCAGCTAAAGGTTGCCATAAACTATGATCCAAGGCAATGTGCAGCCAATACTCTATGAGCAGGGACCGCACAAGTGGCAGATCAGGGGAGAACCACCCCCTCCTTCTTCCACCAGGAGGAGTGGCCCAAAAGGACACTGCAAGAATCTGTTGGGTTTGGAGACTCCAAATTGGGCTGTGTGCAGAGACAGAAAAACTTGGTCACAGCCTGGGTGAGCTAGGAGTGTGGCTGGAGACCAGGGAGACAGGACTGATTGACTGCTTTTCTCTGAGAGCTCACTGAAGACAGAGACCCTGCACTCTGCACACTCTGCACCCATCCCAGCTTGAGACTAGGAGGCCGCCATTTTCATTCCCATCCTCCAAAGCTGTATGCAAAGCATTTGGAGAACAAAAGCTACCTAGAGCAAATCCAAGCACAGTACTTAGCCTGGCAGCTGGCAAGGGTGGTACAATTCTACCTTGGGCAAAGACATTTTATAATCACTGCAACAGGCCTTTCCACCAAATGATCAGTAAGAACATCCAGCCAAGACCAAGTTTACTGATCAATGAGAACTTCAAAACACAAGCACGAGGGGAATATAGCAAATGGAATTCATGGCCTTTATCCCATGATTCTTTAGACTTTCAAAGTTATTTTTTAAATTTTCTTTTTATATTTTTTTAAAATTTTTCCTCTTTTTATATCAACATTTTATCTTATCAATACCTTTTTAAAAATATTTTTTAATTTTCATTTTTATAGTCTTTTCTATCCCTTCATTGTATTTAATCTTATTTTTGTATAGATAAAGTTTTTCTTCCTTTAAAATTTTGGGATACAGTTTCTTCTAACATATCAAAACATACCCTAAATCTAATGTATGGCTTTGTTCTTGTCTCCCGCCTGATTATATTCTTTTTTTTTTTTAATTATTTTCTTTCTTTTTTTCCAACCAACTTCTTATCAATTCCTTTTTAAAAATCTTTTTCAATATTCATCTTTACAGTCATATCCCATCCTTCATCATGCTTACAGTTTTTTGTGTATGTATACGTAAGTTTTTCTTTCCTTAAAATTTTGGGAGTCAGTTTCTCCTAAAAAACCACAATACACCCAAATCAAGTGTGTGGATCTGTTCTATTCACCAGCCTAATATATATATATATATATATATATATATATATATATATATATATGAGATTATACATGTGTGTGTAATATACACACACATACACTCACATATATATACACACACATATGTGTATATACACACATACACTCACATATACACATACATATGTGAGTGTATGTGTGTATATGTGTGTGTGTGTGTGTGTGTGTATTTTTCCCCCTTTCTCTTCCCTCTGGATTTGGATCTCTTCTGATCTGGTTAGTGTCTATTTTCCTGGGGTCTATATTACTCTATTAGCAATTTGTTCTCTCATTCATCTTCATTCATCTGTTCTTGTCTGGATAAAATGACAAGGTGGAAAAAAAATCACATCAAAAAAAAAAAAAAAAAAAGAACAAGAGGCAGTACCAATGCCTAAGGACCAAATCAGTATGGATATTAGTAAGATGTCAGAACTAGAGTTCCAAATGATGATTCTCAAGGTGTTAGCTGGGCTCGAAAAAAGCATGGAAGATACTAAAGAATCCCTTTCTGGAGAAATAATATCCTTTTCTGGAGAAATAAAAGAACTAAAATCTAACAAAGTTGAGATAAAAATTAGCTATTAATGAGGTACAATAAAAATGGAGGCTCTTACTGCTAGGATAAATGAGGCAGAAGAGAGAATTAGTGATATAGAAGACCAAATCATGGAGAATAACGAAGCAGAGAAAAAGAGGGATAAACAACTACTAGAACACTAAGGGAGAATTTGAGAGATAAGGATACTATCAGATGGAACAATATTAGAATAATTGGGATTGCAGAATAAGAAGAAAGAGAAAGGGGCAGAGGTATATTGGAGTGAATTATAGTAGAGGATTTCTTTAATATGGCAAAGGGAACAGGCACCAAAACCCAGGAGGCACAGAGAACCCCCCTCAAAATCAATAAAAATGGCTCCACACCTGTCCTCTAATAGTAAAACTTACAAGTCTCAGGGACAAAGAGAAAATCCTAAAAGCAGCTTGGGACAAGAGGTCTATAATGCACAATGGTAGAAATATTAGATTGGCAGTGTACCTATCCACAGAGACCTGGCAGGCTAGAAAGGACTGACATGATATATTCAGAGCACTAAATGAGAAAAATGTGCAGCCAAGAATATTATATCCAGCTAGGCTATCACTGAAAATAGAAAGTGAGATAAAAAACTTCCAGGACAAACAAAAACTAAAGAAATTTGCAAACACCACACCAACCCCAGGGGAAATATTGAATGGGATCCTCTAAGCAGAGAGAGCCTAAAAGTAACAGACCAGAAAAGAACAGAGACAATATACAGTAACTGTCACGTTACAAGCAATACAATGGCACTAAAGTCATATAATTCAATAGTTACCCTGAATGTATATAGGCTAAATGTCTCAATCAAAACACAGGGTATCAGAATGGATAAAAAAAAAAGAAGACCCATTGATATGCTGCAAGAAATTAATTTCAGATCTAAAGACATCTCCAGATTTAAAGTGAGGAGGTGGAAAACAATTTACCATACTAATGGACATCAAAAGAAAGTGGGGGTGGCAATCCTTATGAAAGAAAAATTAGATTTTAACCCAAAGATTATAATAAGAGATGAGGAAGGACACTATATCATACTTAGTCTAACAAGAAGATCTAACAATTTTAAATATGTATGCCCCTAACATGGGAGCAGCCATTTATATAAACCAATTAGTAACAAAATCAAAGAAACACATCGACAATAATACAATAATAGTAGGAGACTTTACATCCCCCTCACTGAAATAGATCATCCAAGCAAAAGATCAAAAAGGAAATAAATGTCTTAAATGACACACTGGACCAAATGGACATCACAGATATATCCAGACCATTCCATCCCAAAACAACAGAAGACACATTCTTCTCTAGTGCACATGGAATATTCTCCAGAATAGATCACTGCTGGGTCACAAATCATATCTCAACTGGTACCAAAAGACTGGGATCATTCCAGGCATATTTTCAGACCACAGTGCTCTGAAGCTAGAACTCAATCACAAGAGGAAAGTTGGAAAGAACTCAAATACATGGAGGCTAAAGAGCACCCTACTAAAGAATGAATGGGTCAACTAGGAAATTAAAGAAGAAATGAAAAGATTCATGGAAACAAATGAAAATGAAAACAAAACTCTTCAAAATCTGTGGGACATGGGATGCCTGGGTGGCTCAGTGGGTTAAGCCTCTGCCTTCGGCTCAGGTCATGATCTCAGGGTCCTGGGATCAAGTCCCACATCAGGCTCTCTGCTCAGCAGGGAGCCTGCTTCCTCCTCTCTCTCTCTCTCTCTCTGCCTGCCTCTCTGCCTACTTGTGATCACTCTCTCTGTCAAATAAATAAATAAAATCTTTCAAAAAAAAAATCTGTGGGACATAGCAAAGGCGGTCCTGAAAGGAAAGTATATAGGGATACAAGGCTTTCTCAAGAAACGAGAAAAGTCTCAAGTACACAACCTAACCCTATACCTAAAGGAGCTGGAGAAAAAACAGCAAAGAAAGCTTAAACCCAGCAGAAGAGAAATAATAAAGATCAGAGAAGAAATCAATGAAATAGAAACCAAAACAAAACCAACCAACAAACAAACAAACAAACAAAAAATAGAACAAATAAATGAAACTAGGAGCTGGTTCTTTGAAAGAATTAATAAGATTGATAAACCCCTGGCCAGGATTATCAAAAGAAAAGAGACTGAAACCCCAAAAAATAAAATCGTGAATGAAAGAGGAGCGATCACAACCAACATCAAAGACATGTAAACAATTATAAGAACATTATGAGCAACTATATGCCAGGAAATTTGACAATCTGGAAGAAATGGGATACATTCCTAGAGACATAAAAACTACCAAAACTGAACCAGGAAGAAATAGTAAACCTGAACACATCCATAACCAGTAAGGGAATTGAAGCAGTCATCAAAATGTCCCAACAAGCAAGAGCAGAGCCAGATGGCTTCCCAGAGGATTTTTACCAAACATTTAAAGAATTAATACCTATTTTCCTGAAACTGTTCCAAAAAATAGAAATGGAAGAAAAACTTCCAAACTCATTTTATGAGGCAAGCATTACCTTGATCCCCAAACCAGACAAAGACACCATCAAAAAGGCGTATTACACACCACCATCCCTGATGAATATGGATGTAAAATTCTCACCAAAATACTAGCCAGTAGGATCCAACAGTACATTAAAAGGATATTCACCATGACCAAATGGGATTTATTCCTGTGCTGCAGGGTTGGTTCAACATCTGCAAATCAATCAATGTGGTACAATACATTGATAAGAAAGAATAAGAACCATAGGATACTCTCAGTAGATGTTGAAAAAGCATTTGACAAAATATAGCATCCTTTCTTGATCTAAACTCTTTGAAGTGTAAGGATAGAAGGTCCATACCTCAATATCATCAAAGTCATCTATGAAAAACCCCAAGTGAATATCATTCTCAATGCAGAAAAACTGAGAGCTTTTCCCCTAAGTCAGGAACATGGCAGGGACATCCACTATCATCACTGATATTCAACATAGTACTAGAAATCCTAGCCTCAGCAATCAGACAACAAAAAGAAATAAAAGGCATCTGACTCAGCAAAGAAGAAGTCAAGCCCTCACTCTCTGCAGACTATATGATATTTTACATGGAAAACCCAAAAGATTCCACTCCAAAACTGCTAGAATTCACATAGGAATACAGTAAAGTGTCAGGGTATAAAATCAATGTCCAGAAATCAGTTGCATTTCAATACACCAACAGCAAGACAGAAGAAAGAGAAATTAAGGAGTCTAGCCCATTTACAATTGCACCCCAAACCATAAGACAACTAGGAGTACATCTTCCTAGAGGCAAAGAGGAGGCAAAGAATCTGCACTCATTAAACTATAGAATACTCACGAAGAAATTGAAAAACCTTCCATGCTCATGGATTGGAAGAAAAAACATTGTGAAAATGTCTATGCTACCTAGAGCAATCTACAGATTTAATGCAATCCCTATCAAAATACCATCAATTTTTTTTCAAAGAAATGGAACAAACCATCCCAAAGTTTGTATGGAGTCGGAAAAGACCCCAAGTAGCCAGAGGAAAGTTGAAAAAGAAAAGCAGAGCTGGTGGCATCACAATTCCAGACTTCAAGCTCTATTATAAAGCTGTCATCATCAAGACAGGATGGTACAGGCACAAAAACAGAGCCATAGGTCAATGGAACAGAATGGAGAGCCCAGGAACAGACCATCAACTCTATGGTCAGCTAATCTTCGACAAAGCAGGAAAGAATATCCAGTGGAAAAAAGACAGTCTTCAACAAACGGTGTTGGGAAAATTGGAGAGCCACATGCAGGAGAATGAAGTTGGACCACTTCCTTACACCACACACAAAAATAGACTCAAAATGGATGAAAGACCTCGCTGTGAGACAGGAGTCCTTCCAAATCCTTGAGGAGAACACAGGGCAGCAACCTCTTCGACCTCAGACACAGCAACTGCTTCCTAGAAACATCACCAAAGGCAAGAGAAGCAAGGGCAAAAAGGAACTACTGGGACTTCATCCAGTTCAAAAGCTTTTGCACAGCAAAGGAAACAGTCAACAAAACCAAAAGACAATCGACAGAATGGGAGAGGATATTTGCAAATGACATATCAGATAGAGGGTTTGTATCCAAAATCTGCAAAAAGCTTCTCAAACTCAACACCTAAAGAACAAATAATCCAGTCAAGAAATGGGCAGAAGACATGAACAGACATTTCTGCAAAGAAGACACCCAAATGGCCACCAGAGACATGAAAGAGCACTCAACATCACTTGGCATTAGGGAAATACAAATCAAAACTGGTTTGAGATACCACCTCACACCAGTCAGAATGGCTAAAATTAACAAGTCAGGGAACAACAGGTGTGGGTGAGGATGCAGAGAAAGGGGAACCCTCCTACACAGCCAGTGGGAATGCAGGCTGGCGTAACCACTCTGGATGACAACATGGAGGTTCCTCAAAAAGTTGAAATTAGAGCTACCCTACAACCTAGCAATTTCACTACTGGGTATTTATCCTAAAGATTCAAATGTAGTGATTCAAAGGAGCATGTGCACCCAAATGTTTATAGCAGCAAATGTCCACAATAGCCAAACTTTGGAAAGATCCTAAATGTCCATCAACAGATGAATGGATGAAGAAGATGTGTGAGATATATATATATCTTCTTTATATATATATAAAATGCAGCTACCAAAAAAATGAAATCTTGCCATTTGCAACAATATGGAAGGACCTAGATGGTATTAAGCTAAGTGAAATAAGTCAATCAGAGAAGACAATTATCGTATGATCTCACTGATATGTGGAATTTGAGATACAAGGGAGAGGATCATAGAGGAAGAGAGGAAAAAATGAAACAAGACAAAACCAGAGTGGGAGACAAACCATAAAAGACTCTTAAGCTCAGGAAACAAACTGCAGGTGGCTGAAGGGGAGGGGCGTGGGAGGGACTGGGCTGCTGGGTGATGGACATTGGGAAGGGTATGTGCTATAGGGTGCGCTGTGAATTGTGTAAGACTGATGAATCATAGACCTGTACCCCTGAAACAAATAATACACGTTAATAAAAAATAAATTAAATTAAATTAAAAAATAGTCACTTATTAGTGACTCTTAATCTCATGAAACAAACTGTGGGTTGCTGGGGGGAGGGGGGTTGGGAAAAGGGGGGTAGGGTTATGGACTTTGGAGAGGGTATGTGCTTTTGGGTAAATTGGAAGGGGAGATGAACCATGAGAGACTATGGACTCTGAAAAACAATCTGAGGGGTTTGAAGTGGCGGGGGGGTGGGAGGTTGGGGTACCAGGTGGTGGGTATTATAGAGGGCACAGCTTGCATGGAGCACTGGGTGTGGTGAAAAAATAATGAATACTGTTTTTCTGAAAGTAAATAAATTGAAAAAAAAATAATCTATTCAGGAAATGGGCAGAAGACATGAAAATAAGAATTTGAATTTTGATAGAAACACATTTGACAGATTTTCTTTATTTCTGCAGTTTATAAACAAAACTGCCTTCTGAGAATAGTAAATCTCTTCTGTCAAGCATCTGAATGAGGTAAGATGTCTAAATATGAAAAATGAAATTAAGCAGCAATGACCTGCTTGGTGGGATAGAATGAGAAAGGCTGGGCATACTTGAGTACAGTCCTGGAATGGGATTCTAGCCAAGGCCAGTGATCTGCAAAATTTCCAACAAAATCTGCTTTACTCCTGAATGCTTGGAATTAGTGATTTTCAGTAGTGAAAGATTTTTAAGAAGGCCGACTTTATATGAGAAATTTTGTGATTTGGAACTAAAGGAAGATTCCAAGGAAAACCTGCACCACCACCCCTATCCTTCACTTGGGTCTTGCAGAAATTGTTAGAAGTTTGGGCTTTACCTTCACCACAATATTGCATAAGTTAAGACAAAATTCACATGGATATCAAGAAACAGGTGATTCCTCCCTCTTCCAACACCCATATAACTGATGCCTGGGTTTAAAAATGCATTCATTTGTAATATCAGTTCTTGGCATAGAATAATTACTTCATAAGTACTTGTTGAGTTGATATCTAAAGAAAATATGGAAAGAATTTTCACTCATGACAACTGGCCAGATAAAGGATCTTCCTGTGTTAATTGATCTTGGAAGCAAAAACTACTAATAATAATCATATTTTATAACATAAATTAAAATCAGTTTAGACAAAATAAGACACCAGCAGCAATAGCATGAAATACCTAGGTGTCTGAAGTAAGCTGCTATATGGATGCATTAACAATTACTTTAAGTGCTTTCCTTTCTCGTCCAAAAGTGATTTTGCTTAAAGTTTGTAGAAGCAAATGCCATATATAAAAAATGTCTTGTAGTGAAAAATGTTTTTCATTTTATGCAACCTTCTCGAATTACATTTGGTGTGTTTACAAATATAAACCAAAGCTTCTTAGATATTGGCACAAGAAAATTATAGCCTATCCAAAATTCTTCCATTTATATAAAGTGCAGAAATTGCTGCTCAGAAATGTAATAATTTTATTCTAGCAATTTTATAGTCTGAGTTTCAAACTATTGCTGGAAGGAATCTCAAAGGTATCGTCTGATCCAGCAATAGGGCTAGAGTTTGTTAAACTATTCTAGACAGTAGGAAGTCCATTTATTCTTTTGTATTTGTGCTTCCTTGGACATGGAGAAACACCATTAAACATATTTCATCTAGCAACCATCAAAGTGTTTGAAAGCAATAAATAGATCATTCTTCAGCTGCTACTACTCAAAGCCAAACACAAATTCCTTAGACCCTTCCTTACTGAACAAAGGTATTCAATGCTTATTTTTGTCACTCTTCTCTAGAGAGTTTAAGTTTCTTTTCTAACAATTTTTAAATGTGAAAACTCAGAGTATACAGAACATTGCAAAAAGGGACAAGATGATGTAAATTAGAATAATCCTTACTAAATAATTTTTACTAAATGGATTTGACTTCTTTCACAGTAACACCCATAATGCAGAGTTGGATATATCTTGAGTTCATGCTGAATATCTGATCTTGTTCCCCATTTCAATGATCTCCAGTTAGTTCCTGCAAATCCTGCCATACTTTGCTGTTGTTCTGTTTGTTTGTTTGTTTGTTTTTTAACCAATGATGTTTAAATTTGCTGAGTGGCTAGGGATGTAAATCACCTACCAGAGTGTCATAACCATTCAACTACAGCAATTTGTCTGCCGTAAATTGCTGCTTCTTGCAATAGTTCCTGCCTGATCACGTATTAGAAATATGAAAGCCAACATTCATTGTTTCTTCTTTGTCAAGATTCCATATCTAGTTATTTTTTTAATCTCAAGCCTTCATTGTTACTCAACTGAAAAACTGCAGTGCATTTCTAGTTTTCTTTCCTCCATGCTCTTCTCTCCCCATTTTAAAAACAAAATACAACAAAACAATCTTGTAATTAAGCCTCCTTTCCTACTAAGTGAATCAAGTTACTTGACATTATGCAAGGCCTTCACAAACTAACAAAACTCTCTGCCTACACATCTCTCTTATATGGCACTGGTCTTCTCTACACCCTTTCCCATCCTGCATATTTCCCCTCCTTCTGTATACATGTAGTGCTCGTTTCAGAAGCACATATACTGTATACATGTAAAGCCTACTTTAAGTGTTACTTTAAACCTTTTCCCTGCCCCAGAGGGAAATAGAACACTTCCCATTTTGTACCATCCGTATTATTAAATATAAAGAACTTAAGTCAAACCTTTCCTTTAATTTTGGCCATACTTTTATCATTTCATATTATCTTGTATTTAGGATAATCAGGAAAAAATATGCATCATATTTTGATTGCCCAAGTTTTAGTTACAAAGATGCTCCAGATAGTTTTCCTAATTGCCATTTATTTTTACTCAAACTGATAATTATTTGTTGCTTTTGTCCACACTGTTGTTTCTGCAGATTTTCATTTTACAAACTTCCATAATTTATAGTATCAACTTATTTATAGATCTATTTCTTCTTTCTAAATTGTAAATACCTTAAGGTTACAAACTGCTTCTCATTCGCATCTTTGATGATTAAAACTATATCTGACAAAGAAACTTAATAAATGCTAGCTGAATGAGTGAATTCATGCTGACACCAATTCATTTACATAAAGATCAATAGAAATAGAGATAATAGTCAAATACAACGAGTGAAGCAGATACAGCCAAAGATAGAAACTTAAGGATAAATTATAGATCTCCTTTTCTTCCTCAGAGAACTTACTGGTAAGGAATATTGCTATTAAAGTTAATTTGGATGTTGGCTTGGTGCACTCTCCAATAATAATACCAATGTTAATAATAACAGTAAATAGACAACCAATTTCCCAACACATAATAAAATATGTACCATAAACATACCAGGCACTGTACTGTGTGTTTTGCATGCTGATACCAACAAATCCATGTTATAGTTTATGATCTAAATGTATGTGTGAGAAATCTGATGCTATAAAAGATTGAGAAATTTTCCCAAGATGACAAAACTGTAATAAATGAAGACAATTATTACTATCAAAACAATAAGCAGGAAGGTGATGAAAAACAACCAAAGAGTAGTGGTCAGAGGCAGAAAAGAAGGTAGACTGATTAAGGGAAGGCAGAGGAAGACAGAACATCGGAAAAAGCCCCTGGAATGATTTCTAACAGAGCAATCAGTTACTCAAGATTACCTTCTCTTTTCCCCTTTCTAGGGTTAATTTCATTCATTTGTTGCATTTAAGTTTTTCTTTTTTGTTTTACAAACCCTTCTATAACCTTGAGCTTACTATAAAAGTTAAAAAAAAAAACACAAAAGAAATTTTCCTGATATAAATGTCTTTTTTCTCCTCAGATATTTTTTTTTAAATATTCCTAATATCTGCAGTGTTGTGTTGCTTTTACTTTGTCATTGTTGTTCACCATAATTCTTTGGAATATGCTGCACTACTTCCTGGAGTCAGATAAGAACTAATGACCTCAGCATCACTTTCTTCCTCCTCACATCTCAGCCTCTTGAAAATATTGTGGGAGGTGACTGAAGTCATTGTGCCATAGCCTTAGCATTCCAGGGCCACAAATAAGTCAATATATTCATGTTTAATATAAAGATCACAGGACACAAAATTAGCTTTTGGTTTTCTCTTAAGCATGAAAAATATAACAGAAATGGAATTGCAAAATTTTGTCCTGAAATTGCCAAGTTAGTTTATAAGTTGTGTAGAGGGTTGGAGAGGTGGAACTCCTAGTGGAGGACTTAAAGGATGTATTTTCAGTATAAATATTACTTCTAAAACATGATGCGGAAAAGGAAGTTGGCAGGTGTTTGTGTGAGTTTTTTTTGTACATTTCTCTCACTTGCAATGTGCAGTACTTAAGCATCCTTTTCATTTTAGCATAAGAACAAAATGCTTCACAATGTTAGAATTTATAGCTAAATGCCAAATAGACTTGTGTTTCTTATTTATATGTCTGTTTTCTAAAAAACAAACAGTTGCACTCATATATCACACATGTCTTGAAAACAGTACTCTGAGTCTACAATAATGCTGTGAATTAAATTCCTGTATTTTAGTTCATTAATCAATTTATCTTTTATATGGATGCTTGCTGAGAATTTTAGTGACAAATCTACATGTGGCTTTTGGGGTGGGAGTAAAAAACCTGTAAAACTTAAAAAGAAATTTAGATGATCTTCTAAAAATAAGATACATGTTCTTATAATTGTGCACCAATTTTTACCACTGCCCCAAAAGTTAGCTATTTTTCCAATAAGGCTATATTTACTGTACTTTTTACACACTTATATTCAGGACATGTCAAATTCTTACATAATCTTACCATATTGATGGAATTATTCATCTTGGTTATAAAAATTCAAACTAATTAAATTATTTAGTTCTTTAAGCTTCCTAGAAAGTCTGAGATCTTTAAAGGTGGTAAGGAGCCTTTATTGTTCTTCCTCCTACCACTTGCAAATCATCTATATTTCAAACCTGAGCCACTTTTCTAGTTAAGGAAGTTAATGCCTTCATCATGCTGTGTATTCACATTGTGCAATCTATATAATAAAAAGCAGATGATATAGAATATTCCTAACATTCATGAATATTAAATGTTGAAAAATCATTAGGTGGTAAACATACAAATATAAATAAAAATAATGAAACTCTGAAAAAATGCATGACAATATATCACTTTTAAAAAGCTTACCTAGAGAAAATTTTAACAAACATTTCTACAGTAATCATGGTTTTCCAAACATTTTGATATGGATCATCACATTTGATCTTCACAGCAACCTAATAAGATAAATATTTTTTATACTCTACAAAAAAACAAAATCTCCAAGGAAAGTAAAGGCTGACATAGGAAGAGTCTATATGATATATGTGTCCTTTATATGTTGTTTCTCTTTCTTTTACTACATTTTTTTACCATTTTAAATGCCATTTCTCATACAATTCTTCTCTCTGGTTCCTGTAGATAAACAGGTTTGATTTTGTTCTTCAAAAAAAATAAAATTGTGTATAATAAATTTTTAAAATTTACTATTTTAATTTTAATAATTTACTATATAATTTAAAAATTTACTATTAAAATTTTACTATTTTAAATTTACATTAAAAAAAAATTTTACAATGGATAAAAATCCTGAAGAAGACATGTCTGGTAATCTGATTTCTTTTTTTCTCATCCATACCCCTAAATGCAATTTTCATCAAAGCTTTGCCACTGGCCTTCTTCGACAAGTTTATCTATTGTCATGACCTCAACCGTCTTTTCTCACAAATGTCCCCTAACCCCTTCTTAAATCCTAATTCCTGTTTTTTGAATCTTAGACCTATAAAATTCCATCTTTAAATATATTACTGCTTCACACTTAGCGTGTATCAAGCAGAACTAGTTAGTGTAATTCCTCCAATGTGCCATTTCTATATTTTGGCAGATGGCCTGATTATCCTACAGTCTCTAGAACTGGAAACCACTCCAGGCCTAGCAGCCAAGACCTCCCCAATGTTTGATTAACTCTTTTCACCATCCCTTTTCTAACTGCCACTAGCAAGAGTTTTCACCATCAACATGTAGATACTCAAAAATTATTGTAGAAGAAAGCAAGGAAGGACAAAACTAGAGTTGCCTACAATTATTTCTCATATGTTGCCACTGTATACAACTTTTTTATTTTTATTTTTTTTAAAGATTTTATTTATTTGACAGAGTGAGAGAGACAGTGAGAGAGGGAGCACAAGTTGGGGGAGAGGGAGAAGCAGGCTTCTGGCTGAGCAGGTAGCCCAATGCAGGGCTTGCCAGGACCCTGGGATCATGACCTGAGCCGAAGGCAGATGCTTAACGACTGAGCCACCCAGGTGCCCCTGTACACAACTTTTTGAAAAACAGTCTGAGGGGTTTGAAGTGGTGGGGGGGTGGGAGGTTGGGGTACCAGGTGGTGGGTATTATAGAGGGCACGGCTTGCATGGAGCACTGGGTGTGGTGAAAAAACAATGAATACTGTTTTTCTGAAAATAAATAAATTTAAAAAAATAATAAAATAAACAAAAAAAAATATCTCTGTGGAGAGCTATATAATACACAAATACCCATATATATAGTACACAAATGGATAATAAACTGTTAAAAACACAGTCTCATCTAGAAATGAAAATATGAATTAGCTGCCATATTATAAATTCTGCTGAATTTGTAAGCTACCCCACCCTGTATTTCCCTTATTTCTCTATAGAAACTTATCAGAAATTTCATTTGGTTAATATGCATTATTTATTCAATAGCACCACTGTTGTAGTTTACTCATTCAACTACAACATTAAGTTATTAGGGTTGGATGCCTATGTTACCATAAATGCGAATAAAATTTCAGACACTGAAATCATGTAAAAATACATGGGTTATAACATAGCCAAACTAACAGCTTGGAATAGACATGCTAATTGTGAAATTACAATAGAAATGAAAACACACTTTTTTTTTTATCACCGCAACAGTGTTTATTTTTGTAAAGCAATTATCAACTTATGTATAAATGATTACAGTATGTGAAAACACACTTTGAAGCATTCTCTTAGAAACTATATCCACTACCCCCTTGATAGTCTGCAGAGTGATGTTGGAGAATCACAAGCTTAAACTCCTGCAATAGTACCCTGATATCTCTCAGTCTCACCAAAATAAATCATAGTAGCTGTTTCTGTGATGACTGAATATACCTTCTTATCCCTGCGTTCTTTCCTGTGTCTTAAGCTTTGTCTATCTTTGAGCCTTAAGTATAGTGGTGAGTTATACATACATTATTTTTTTCTTTATATTTTATTTGTTTCACTTATCCTATCCTGGCAACTGGATTAGAAGCTACTTTTAACTATAGTTTAAATATTTACATATTTAGTTTAAATATTCATATTTAAACTCCTGTAACACCAAACATAGTGCTTTGTATCAGTTAGATATTTAGCTATGACTTCATTCATTCCACAAACATTTATTGAGCCCTATAATAGACCCAGCAACACTGAGAAGGCACTAAGCACAGTGGTGGACAAATTATATACTCTTTGCCTTCAAGGAGTTTGTATTCTTTCTTTTTTTAAGATTTATTTATTTATTTGAGAAAGAGAGAGAGAGAGGGAGAAGCAGAGCATGAGCTGGGGGAGGGGCAGAGGGAGAGGGAGAGAATCCCCAAGCAGACCCCCGGCTGAGTGCAGAGCCCTATAGGTGGCTGGATCCCAGAACACTGAGATCACGACCTGAGTCAAATCCAAGAGTGGGACACTTAACCAACTGAGTCACTGAGGTTCCCCAAGGAGATTATATCCTGGTTAGAAAATTATAATAATTGTGACATATATGACATAATTCCTGATGGTTATAAGTGATAACACAAAAATGAAGACTTGTAAAGAGAAT
The DNA here is from genome assembly GCF_020171115.1 of Neogale vison. Lineage (NCBI taxonomy): Eukaryota > Metazoa > Chordata > Mammalia > Carnivora > Mustelidae > Neogale > Neogale vison. Next base: position 89,298,752 of record NC_058093.1, on the reverse strand, counting down.
GTCTAAGGGGCTACTGTAGTTGGGGAGCTCAGGGAAGGTCTTGCTGAGAAGGGGGCACATGAGCTAAGAACAGCTGAATCTCGTTTCAGCTTTCACATTTATTTGTCAATTATGTCTTCCAATAGCCTAGTGCCTCTTGTCATGCAGATAAACTGTACTGCTTATTTTTGTAATAGGAGCTCAAATAATTTTTATTATGGAGTCTGTCATACCACCAAATCATCATATAAACAGTGTGACTAGGCACCACTTTCCCCCATTTAATGGATGATGAAACTGAGTCTTAGAAAAGTATCCAAAGTAGTCTCCAGAAGTATCAACACGTGGCCCTCTTTGTTGAGCTATCAATTAAACATAAACCTATCTGACTTAAGATTTCATTTTCTTCCCCTCACACTACACTGTACAAGTGCTAGTGTGATGGCACCCATGGTACTTCGTAACAACTAAGTAACTACAGTAGAGGAAGACCATGGCTATCAGAAGAGTCCAAAACAATATACTGCCTTCATCTAAAGTGCCAAAGTAGCTGATCTAATTGAATATAAACATATACTCATAGCCTAGGAAACTTCCAGAATTTCCACATGGAAACAGTTGCCAACAGGAGAGAAAAGAACTTCAGTACCAGTAATAAGCAAGAAACTTTGGAATTCAGATGCTCTGGATAAGCAGCAACTATAACAACAACAGCAAAACTAAGTTTGGGGTAAACAATCAAGTGTAAGAAAAATTTGACCAGTCCCAAGTATGAATGATGAGTTATGTAATTATTGTAAATGATTAAAGAGGTTAGCAAGACTGTTTGTGCTGAAGAATCAAATTGCATTTTAATTCATTTAAAGCAGGCTTTTGAGATTAAAACTAATAATTAAATCCTCAAGTTCATGGAACAATAGAAACTACTTTTAATTTCCTAGGATTAGAAACATGTACCTTGTTTATTATAAAATATGTCTGCTATGAGAAAACATACTCATAATTATCACAACACCAAATTTACACTGCTGTCTCAGTTAATTCCTTGGAGATTTGAGACAAGGCCTTGAACAAGCTAGAAAGGAGTCTGTAATATGCACTGGACAACAGCTGCAATACGCACTGGACGACAGCATTCAAACATGATTACAATAAGGATACAGTCTTCCTTCTACCCAACCTCATCTGTTTTGTGTTAAAATTATGAGGGCATACGCATATATATATATATATATATACACACACACACACATAGAGGGAGGAATGTGGTGGGGTACCACTAATACAGCACATGACAAAACAGTTTATTTCTCTATGTTGACAGTGAGTTTATTTATAGGACATCTTTGTTTTGCTAATGAAAATATGGACCGTTAAAATAATGCAGGCATCTCCATTTTACATATGAAACACTACTTTCCCATCAGAATGACAAAGAACTAAGAAAAGAGGTACTATTTTTCCTGTGCCAGAGATCCTCTTGACTCCTTTTTGTCTGATTGTGTATTTGTTTCCTTTGGCATTATGATTATATTTCTCCTCCTTGGCCAATCTATTTTGTGATTAATTACAACCAGAACTATGCTTTTCCAAGGGATTTATGAAAGGACTTATTAGGGCTTATCAGGGTTGTATCATCAAGGTAGAAGTTTATTCCAAAAAGGAGAGGGAAAGAGAGTGATAAGGGAACTACCTTGTCATGCTAGTTATTTATCTAGTAAGTGCTCCATTAAGAATTTTATATGAACTCTTCCTTTTAATCGCAAACTTATCCTGGAGTGCCTGTGTGGCTCAGATGGTTAAGCATCCACCTTCAGCCCAGGTCAAAATCTCAGGGTCCTGGGATGGAACCCCATATCAGGCTCCCTACTCAGTGGGGAGTCTCCTCTCTCTCTCTCCCTCTCCCCAACTTGTGCATGCTCTCTCTCTCAAATAAATAAAATCTTTAATAAAAAAAAAAATCCCCAACTTATCTTGTGAGAAGAAATTTCTCAGATAATGACCTGACACTCAGAGAGGTTAAATGAATTTATCCAAGGTCATACTGAGAGAAAATGGTAGAGCCGGGTTGTGAAGTCAGATCTCAGAATCCAGTTTTTCCTCTAAACTAAGTTGTCTTCCAATAAAATGTGTTGTGTTCTTCTGAACTTGACTGAGCTCAAGTCTTCTGGCACAGTGGGTGTAAATTTAAATTTTTCCCATTTTGGCTCCAGCATTTATAAGAATGAAGAATGATTCCTTATTCCATTCCACTGAGCAGGGTTGGAGAAGAGAGATAGGTGCACAAGTGTGTTGCTAAGGATTGTACTGAAAACCTGGGAAGTGGGCCACAGGCCATGTTTTTATCCACAGACACAGCTCTGTCAAAAATTTCAAAATGTTTACTCTGATGTATGACTAAAAATTCCTTTCCTCAGCGATTATGTAGAGTATTGTGCTTCCATTCCCTAAATCTCTACAGAGTAAAATGCAAAAATAGAGAAAGAAGGACAAAAAAAAATCTTTCTTCCCTGTTTCTGCATTCCTAACAGCTCCCTAGAGTCTATGAGTTCTTGACTATTTTCTAATTAATAAGGTCAAATACACAAAAATGATATTTAAACTATTCATGGAGAACAACTAAATATAGAAGTAAAAACCAACAAATTTCATATGTTCTAAGATGTATTAATCAGTAACAATGGGAATGGGTCACATTCTTCATATTCATTTACATGTAATAACACTGATATGGAGAAAAGAGATAGCACTTTTTCAGGAAAGTTAGAAAGTAACAGGACAGTAATTTCAGTGCTTGAGCTTTAAAATGTAAATGACATAAGTGGCCATCAATGGATCAATGGGTGAAGAAGATTAAGAAGATGTAATATGTATACACAGTGGAGTATTATTCAGCCATGAGAGAGGAGGAAATCCTGCCATTTGTGACAACATGGATGGGACTTGAGGGCATTTTGATAAGTGAAATAAGCTAGACGGGGAAGACAAACATTGTCTGGTGTTCATAGAAACAAAAAGTAGAAAAGAAGTCATGACCAGGGCTGAGGGCGTGGTGGGTGGGAGTAAGAAGAAGCTGGTAAAACACTGCAAAATTTCAGATAGAAGATGAATAAGATATGAGGACATAATGTAAAGCATGGTAGCTATAGCTGATAACACTGTATTGTACACTTGAAATTTCTTTTTCTTTAAGATTTATTCATTTATTTGATAATGACTAAGCCACCCAGGTGCCCCTCTATACTTGAAATTTCTTAAAAGAGCCAAACTTAAATGTTTTCACCTAAATAAATAAATAAAAGGGATGGATATGCTAATTAGAGGGGCAGATCTTCTCACAATGTGTATTCATATCAAACTACCATGACATATACTTCAAATATCTTATAATTTTATATGTCGGTTACACGTCAGAAAAGCTGAAAGAAATAAAAATATAAATAGTGAATAAAATAATAAAATAATAAATAAATACTACAATATTAGTACTATCTGATTCACAGTTATTTTGCCAGTAGAACTTCCAGAAGACTGCTAATTCTGTAGGAACAGAGAATATGTCTTGATTTCTTCATATTTTAGGACCTAACACAATGCTGGTTGATATTTAATAACTGGGAAAGAGGTAAGAGACAGAAAAAGTAAAGAGAGGAAATTTTAAAAATATGAAAAGAGAGAGGGGAGGAGAGAGGAAGAAGGAAGGAAGGAGGGAGGTATGACCACTCAGTTTTTGCTATAGGGTATTTGTGGAGTGGATTGGTGTGGCTGGAAATAGTTTTTTCATGGATCCCAACTTCCATTCATTCCCTTAGATCAATAAAAGTAGTCCTCACATATCTACTAGTCAATGAAGAGAAATGCTACTTAAAACTTAAGGAAATGAAATGTTCTTATAAAAAATAATTTAAGAATATTTCAAAAATAGAAGAAAGTAAGTCTAATGAAAAGCATCTGGCAACTACAAAGTTTTAAGACCCAGTCTCAGAAATATTGTCTCCTCTTTAATTAATATATTGTGTAATTTACTAAATTTCTTTGAATCTTGGTTAAATGTTCCAAAATGATGCATACATATAGGATGCCCTCAAGAGTTATTTCCAGTTTTAAAAATCTACCTTTTACTACACTGGAACAAAATTAATTTTCTTAGTCATATTTTCTTTCATGGAAAAGAAGATTGTATCTAGAGAAATGACTATTTCTACTACACTGTGTGTTTTCAAATAAATAAGCCACGAACTTATGTTTAAAGCTAAGGCTTCCTGAATCTGTCAGTAATCTTTCACTTTTGGAAAGCTTACAAAGCAGAGGAGACCAGAGGGAAATAAGGTTATCCAGTCATTTACCATTCAGTTGTGAAGTGTCAGCATTTACATTTTTATCAGCATTATACTTCCAGGGAGATTTAGGACACATTCCCTCTAAGTCATCTTGTCATATGACTGATATAAAAATACCATGGTAGAAAACTGAGCCTTTTTCTAGATACAATATTCTTCTCACTTTCCAGAAAGATAGGAGCAGCAGCATGGTATATTCCATTAATGTCAGCTCCAGAACTTAACTCGGCTCCATTTATTAGATGACTTAAAGAGAAGATTAGAACAAGTCTCACAAATTGAGGTTTAATACTCTGGGTGGAGAGTAAGAAAGCAAGGCTTATTTGGGCACTGCAGCACTTGCCAGGGAAATAAACAGCAGCTGATTTTGGGAACAGTTAAAGCATTAACCCACCAGTGTCTTCTTACCATCATCTCCAAGTAGGCAGTCACTTAATATGGTCCTCCCCAGACCAGTAAATCACCTTCTTCCAACTTTATTCTGATGGCCAAATCCTTGAGGAGCCATTTTAGAAATGTCTCCAACCAAATACTACAATTTAAATATCCCATTTCCTTCTTTATTTTGTGGCTAGAGTTAGAAGGTTGGGTAACTGTGGTATGAGACTGGCTTAAGAAATCTCTGAACATTATTAAATGACCCAGTCTGTAGTGGTACTCACTGAGGAACCTGTGACAGAGATGCCCAGGTGAACAGCAGTCCAATGGCCAATCCCTTTTTTTTTTTTTTTTCAATTTCAACCATCTGCACTTGTGACTTTTGATTTAAATTTCAAATTTGAATCTGTTATTTGTTTTCTCTTTTCAAAGCATCAAAATTCATATGACATGCTGCTCCAAAATTAGTATTTATGTGGGCCTCTTGTTGTACCTCAGTTCCAGCTGTTCCAAATTTGGTAAAATGTATCCTGTCATTTTTGTACAATAAAATACCAGACAACAGAAACTTAATGATTTATTCACAGTTTTAGGGGGTAAGGATGAGGCCGTCGGATATCGTTGATAAACAGACAAGTGGTAGGGAAAAAAATACTGACCTGATCTTTATCTATTATTTAATGAAAGACTTAGGAAATATGATACTGCTAAATTAAAACTAGATTTGTCAAGTCAAGCAAACTAAGGATTTATACCATGTACTTTTTTCACCTTTCTTAAAGTAATTAGTAAGGTTATGGTAATGCTCAAATGCAAAACATCTGTAAGTTGATGAATTTAGCAGCTACCTTTAGAGGTATGTAAGGAGCAAAATGTCAAGACAGATAACATCTTTTACTGACTGATAGTTCAAGGCCTATTGTTCAAAGTAATCACCAATGGACAGAAATCTTTTACTAAGAGATACCTGAAACTTACTAAAAGCTTTGAATGAAAAGCCTAACTAATAAACATGCAACCTTAATTGATATGACAACATCCATCAATTGGATTTTGTTATACTCTTCTTGAAGGAGGCAAGAAATAAAAAATTAAGTTTGAGGGACACCTGGGTGGCTGAGTTGGTTAAGCAGCTGCCTTCGGCTCAGGTCATGATCCCAGTGTCCTGGGATCGAGTCCCACATCGGGCTCCTTGCTCAGCAGGGAGCCTGCTTCTCCCTTTGCCTCTGCCTGCCTGTGCTTGCCCTCTCCCGCTCTCTCTCTCTCTGATAAATAAATAAAATCTTTAAAAAAAAAATTAAGTTTGGTTGAAGAGTTAGTCAAATATAAATGAGACAAAAATTATTCAGTGTTTGGACCATATCTGGTTTTTATCCAATTATCTATACCAGCACTGCTCAATAAAACTTTCTGTGATTATAAAAATGATCTCTTTCTGTACTTTTATCTACAGTAGCCACTAGGCTTGTGTAGTATTGATCAGATGAAATTCGGCTAGCGCAACTGAGAAACTGTATTGTTTCTCAGCTTTATTGAAGTTTAATTGACAAATAAAATTGCAATATATTTAATGGATATAATATTAGTATTTGATTTATGTATACAATGTAAAATGAATACCACAATCAAGTTAATTAACACATCCATCACCTCATATAGTTACCTTTCCTGTGTGTGTGTCATGAAAATGCTTTCGATCTACTCACTTAGCAAATTTCAAGTATAAAATACAGTATTATTAATCAGAGTCACCATACTGTGCATTGACTCCAAAGAAAAAATTCATCTTGTAACTGAAAGACTGTACCATTTGGCCAATAAACTCTCTATTTCTCCTGTGGCCCACCCCTTGGCAACTACTTTTTTATTCCCTGTCCACAGGCTCCATTCGTGTGTGGGTGTGTGTAGTACTTTATTTTCTATTTCTTTACTTATGTATAGTTTATATACTCTGGTACATTAGTTTCAGGTGTACAATACAGTGATTTGACAGCTTTATACATTATGCTATGTTCACCACAAGGGTAGTTGTCATCTCTCCCCATACAATGCTATTACAATATCATTAAATATTTTCCCTATGCTGCAACTTTTATTACCATGACTTATTCATCCCATTACTGGAAGCTTGTATCTACCATTTCCCTTCAGCCATTTTTCCCTTGCCCTATCACTCTCTCTTTGGCAACCACTAGTTTGTTCTCATTTTTTATAGGTCTGATTCTGCTTCTTGTCTGTTTATTAATTTATTTTGTTTTTCAAATTCTACATATGAGTGAAATCATACAGCATTTGTCTTTCTTAATCTGACTTATTTCACTTAGCATGATACCTTCTAGGTCCATCAGTGTTGTCACAAATGAAAAGATCTCATCCATTTTATGGCTGAGTAGTATTCCATTGTATATAAAGCACATCTTCTTTATCCATTCATCTATCAATGGCTATTGTCAATAATGCTGCAATAAACACAGGGGTTCATATATCTTTTCAAATTAGTGTTTTTATTTTCTTTGGGTAAATAACCAGTAACAAAATCATTGGATCATGGCATTTTTAAAAAATTTTTTGAGGAACCTCTATACTGTTTCCTACTTTTTGTTTTTGTTGTTTACATTCCACATAAAAGAAATACCATAAGTATTTATCTTTAGCTGATTTATTTTATTTAGCATAATGCCCTCAAGGTCTATCGATGTAATAAAAAATGGCAGGACTTCCTTTTTTTTTGTGGCTGAATTATATTCCATTTGTATATTCCACATTGTCTTTATCCATTTCTCTGACATTAAACACTTAGGTTGATTCCATGTTTTTGCAATTGTAAACAGTGCTGCAGATTATCTTTTCAAAATAGTGATCTAATTTAATTTGAATATATACCTAGAAGCAGAAATGTTGCATCAAATATTAGTTTTACTTGTAATTTTTTGAGGAAGCTCCATATTGTTTTCATAACGGCTCTACTAACAGTGTGCAAGTATACTTTTTTCCATATCCAAACCAAAACCTGTTATCTCTTATCTTTTTTATAACAGATATCCTAACACGTGTAAAGTGATCCTTCATTGTGGCTTTGATTTGTATGGCTTTGATGATTAGTGATCTGGAGCATCTTTCATATACCCATTGATTATTTGTACAACTTCTTTGCAAAAATGTCTGTTAACATCCTTGCCCACTTTTTCAACGTTATTTTGTTCACTGCTATTGTGCTATAAAAGATCCTTATGTATTTTGGATATTAACCCCTTACTGGAAACTTGTTTAGCAAACATTTTCTCCCATTAGACTGCCTTTTCATTATATTGATTGTTTTTATTGCTGCACAGAACTTTTTAATTTGATGTAGTGCCATTTGTTTTTTGTTCAGTTTGCTTTCCGTTTTAGATTTTGGGCTTGTTTGTTTGTTTCTTTGTTTTTGCTGCCTGTCCTTTTGATGTCATATCCAAAAAAATGAAAGTCAAAGAGTTTCTTCCAATCCATGAACAAGATATATCTTTGCATTTGTCTGTATTGTCTTCAATCAGTGTCATAGTTTTTAGAGTATAGGTGTTTCACCTCCTTAGTTAAATTTATTCCTAGGCTTTTTATTCTTTTTCACACAATGATAATAAGATTATTTTCTTTATTTCTCTTTCTGTTCCTCACTTATTAGTTTATAGAAACACAACAGATTTCTGTCATATTAATTTTGTGTTCTGCAATATTACTGAATTCATTTATTAATCTTAATAATTAATTTTAATAACTTAATAATTTTTATGGTTTTCTAGATACAGTATCATGCCATATGCATATACTGACAGTTTTACTTCTTCCGAATCAATTTAGATGCTTTTATTTTTTATTGTCTGATTGCTGCAGCTGGGGCTTCCAGTACTATGTTGAATAAAGGTGACAAAAGCGGATGTCTTTGTCCTGATCTCAGAAAAAAATCTTTCAGTTTTTAATGATTGAGTATGATATTAGCTATAAGTTTTCATATATGGCCTTTATTATGTTGAAGTATGTTTCCTCTAAACCCATTTTGTTAAGAATATCACAGATAGATATTGTATTTTGTTAATTTTTTCTCTGCATCTATTGGTATAACCATATGGTTTTTATCTGGATGATCACATGACTTTCGTCCTTATTTTGTTAATGGAGTGTAACACATTTTGTTGTATGTTGAACAATCCCTGTATCACAGGAATAAATCCCACTTGATTGCAGGGTCTGAACTTTCCTATTACTTTTAATGTGCTTTCAAATTAGTTTTCTGAGATGTGGTTGAGGAGTTTTGCATCTACGTTCATCAGGGACACTGGCCTATAGTTTTCTGGGTTTTGTTTCATTTTTGCTTTTTTCTTTTAGTGTCTATATCTTGCTTTGGTATTAGGGAAATGAGTAAACTCAAAATAAGTTTGATAGTATTCCCTCCTTTTTAACTTTTTGGTAGAGTTTGTGAAGAATTGGTATTAATTATTCCTTAAATGTTTGGTAGAATTTAAATTCTTTGAATGTTTGGTAAATTCATACGGTCTTGGACATTTTTTTATTAGGAGATTGTAGATTACTGTTTTAGTCTGATTACTCATTGGTCTGGTCAGATTTTCTATTTCTTCATGATTCAGTCTTGTAAGCTCATACGTTGCTAGTCTATTTTGTCTGGTGTTAAGTATAGCTATCCCTGCTTTCTTTTGGTTTTCATTTTCATAGAATATCTTTTTCCATCCCTTCACTTTTAGTCTATAAACGTCCTTAAAACTGAAATGAAAATGCTGTAAAAAGCATCTCTCTCTCTCTCTCTCTGCTCCCTTGCACCCCCCCCACACCTTCCTTTCCTCTCCTCCTTCTTTCTTTAATCTATTTAGCCACTCTATGTCTTCTGATTGGAGAATTTTTTTTTTCTATTTTATTTATTTTGAGAGAGAGAGACAGTGAGAGAGAGCATGAGCGAGGAGAAGGTCAGAGAGCGAAGCAGACTCCTCATGGAGCTGGGAGCCTGATGTGGGACTCGATCCCGGGACTCCAGGATCACGCCCTGAGCCGGAGGCAGTCGTCCAACCAACTGCGCCACCCAGGCGTCCCCTGATTGGAGAATTTACTGTACTTAGTGCACCTACATTTAAAGTTATTATTTATAAGCAAGGGTTTCCTGATGCCATTGTGTTAATTGTTTATGGGGTGTTTGGTAGATCCTTTGTTCCTTTCTTTCTCTTTTTCTGTCTTCTTTTGTGATTTAATGATTTCTGCTTTATGTCCTTTCTTTTTCTCTTTTGTGTATCTACCATAATTTTTTGCTTTGTATTTACCTGAGGCTTACATGAAACATTTTATAGCTACAGCAGTTATTTTAAGCTGGTAACAACTGATTGCATATAAAAGTTCCACACTTTTATTCCACTGCCTACATTTATGGTTTGATGTCATATTTACATATTTTACATTGTGTACCTATTAACAAATTATTGTATTTATAGTCATTTCTAATACTTCTGTCTTTTATCATTTATAATATAGTTAGAAGTGATTTACATACCACAATTACAATATCCGAGTATTCTGATTTTGATTATATATTTACCATTACCAGTGCTTTCCTCAAATTTTTTCAATTTTTTTCTCTTTTTCTCTTCTCGTTAGATGATTTCCACTGATGTATCTTTTAGTTTGCTGTTCTTTTCTTCTGCCTATTCTAACCTGATATTGACCCCTCTACTGAATTTTTCAATTCAGCTATTGTACTCTTCACCTCTATGATTTCTGTTTGGTAATTTAAAAATACTTTCTCTTATTGGTTTATATGTGGTTCTCCTGAATCAATGGGCACATTTATGAACACTACTATGAATTCTCTGCTGGGCAAATCACTTACCACCACTCATTAGTGTTGACTTCTGAAGGTTTATTGTATTGTTTGTTTGAAACATACTCTATATCTTCATTTTTCTTGAGTCTTTGTGTTGATTTCTTCAAGTTTGTTAAAACAACCACCTTTCCTAGTCTTAATACGGCTTTTGATATGAGATGAACCTTGCTAATCAGCCTGGCCTGAGATTCTGGGTGCCACTCAAGTTTTGTTTTGTTTTTCCTTTTCGAAACAGCTGGATTTTTGTTATTGTTGTTTTGTTTTGTTTTGTTTTGTTTTTAGTGACTCCCAGGAGATTCAGGGGTGCCAAGTCCCATCATTGCCTTAAAGAGTTGGGGAGGGATGTCCACACATATATTCAAGTTCCCAAAGGACTACTAATTGCCTGCCTTGTCAGCTCCCCTGTCAAGCTAATTGAAATCCAATGTTCAGCAGCTGAGAAAGTCAAGATGTGACAGGCAGTGTAGCCTTTATTAGGTAGCAACTGGGAGGTGGGTGTTTTTGCCTATATACTCTGCACTGACCAACATGAATAGACACAGGGAGTGCTTGTACTGAGCTTTATTAGCTCCTAAAGTCAGTGATATAGGATCCAATCCATCCAGTGGCAGCCATAGAAGCTTGGGCACTAGATGTATGAACAAAGTCCTTACAGGAAGAAGTTAGGCGCTTGCTTTATCCTTGGGGTAAGCTAGAGGGAGAAGGTACAGAACTTCCCACATGCTCATTTAGATTCCTGGAAGATTAAAAAGAAGCCTCTCCCTTTGGCAGCAGTATGCAGTCAAGCTCTGCAGGAAGAAACCCGAAGCCTTCATTTTTTTGCTAAGATTAGTGGGATAGCCATGGAAAGTGCTCATATGCCCATTTAAAAACCTGATATTGTTTAATGTTGTTCTGCTAGACTGATAAATTTTGAGACTGTTGGCTCTCTGAGCTCAGTGATTTGGGAACCCATCCCTCAGGTGGCAGCAATAAAATAGAGGTGCTAGATATGTGGACAAGCTTGTTCCAGAGAGAAGCTAGAGATTTGATTTCAATATTGGAGCAGTCTCCTGGAAGGTCCAGCCAACAAGCAGGTTGATCAAAAGCCTAATCCCCAGGCAGCACCTGAGAAAATAGGCAATCAAATTCCTTCCAGGGGGAAACTAGAAACCGTGAGGTTTCATTTCCCTGCTCCCTTTGTGCCAACCCTGAGGGGTAGGGAGGATACTCCTGGAAGGTACTCATGTACCTCTTAAAAAGCTCTTTGTTTAATTATGTGGTCTGGGGGACTCAAGAATGCTGAGCTCTAATGACTCTCTAAGCTAGCTAATTTAGGAGCCAGTCACTCAGTACAAGCCGTAACAGTTCAGGTGATAGGAATGTGGTCCAAACCATTCACTCCCCAGGGAGAAACTGGAAATTTGGGGTTCCCTCCCAATTATAAGGTACTATGCTGAAAGGTGGCATTTGTGGTTCAAGTTTATTTCCACCTTTTCTCCCCATTCTGAGAATACCTGTGAGTATTCTCAGTAACTTACTGTGTTAGAATCACTCAACTACTTTCTGGATTTTTCTTAGAGGAGGAAATTGATACATGTGAAGCCATATATCTGGTGTGTCCATGGTTGGAGGAAAAGTCAGGAGCTTCTATTCTGCCACTTTGTTCCTGCTATCTGAATTTTTAATTTTAACTATTTTATTATTTTTTAAGATTTTATTTGTGTATTTGACAGACAGAAATCACAAGTGGGCAGAGAGGCAGGCAGAGAGAGAGAGTGGGGGAAGAAAGCTCCCTGTCTAGCAGAGAGCCTGATGTAGGGCTCGATTCCAGGACCCTGAGATCATGATCTGAACTGAAGGCAGAGGCTTAACCCACTGAGTGCCAGGTGCCCCAATTTTAACTGTTTTAAATTTCAATAACCACATGTAGCTAGTCGCTACCACATTTGACAGTGCAGTTCTATACTGTTTTTATCCATTGTTATGTAAAATATTTAAGTTCAGAATAAGGATTCTAATGTATTCTCAAATTTCAAAGAACAAATATATTTCAGGGATGCCTGGTTAGCTCAGTCAGTAGAGCATGTGATTCTTGATCTTGGGGTCATGAGTTCAAGGCCTATGTTAGCTGTAGAGCTTACTTTAAAAAATTAAAAAAAAAAAGAAAAGGTATATACCTTTTATATTACCTATAATTGTATTATTAACTGAAAAGAAAACCAGACTAACATTTTTTTAAAGATTTTCAAATGCATATAATCAAATAAGGAAAGCTACCTAGGTGACATATGGTATGTGTCTTCAGCAAGCTACTCATTATTCTAAGGCTCATTTTTCATTACCTTGAGAGGTTGAAATAATTCAAACATTACAATGATGTTATAATGACTAAATGAGATAATGTATATATATGACGCATCAGGCAGAATTTCAGGCACAAAACAGGTATTAGATAAATTTCTCAATTCTCAACCAAAGTATATTAATTATATAAAGTTTTATCATACACAAAAAGTTCCTCTTTTCATTTAGATGCATTTTAATCAAAGAGATGAACAAGAGTTTAGCATAATATCATTTTTTCTTTTACTAATTATAACTGTAGAAATTATAATTAATAACAACTGTAAGTGTTTAAATAAGACCATGGATTTTTTCTCCTTTGTTAATCATCAAATTCTTGTGTTTAGAACAGTTACTACTCTACATTAGACAGTCAGTAACAATTGTTGAATAAAGAAGACATAAACAAATGTGTAATCATACCCTTTTAAGTTCTTCAGATTTCAGAGTTTCAAAGTCACAGTAATGCTTTAAAGTTCAAAATACAGCTTTCGTTATTGTCCCTCCTTGCTCATAGCCATCTTGCTTAATTTTATCAGTTTCTCTTTCAAAATGTCTTTCATTTTCATTCTTCCTCTCAACTAATAATGCCATTTCTCTATTCTGATGACCCATCCAAATAAATGCATTAACTTCTTGCTGCCACTCTCAATCCTGGAAACTCACCATTGAAGCTATCCTCCATAACAGCAATCCACAATGCGGTGGGTGCCAATAAATTCACTGGAATAGGGTTAGCAGGAATTATTACTTGGAAAGAGGGACCAGCGTTTGTGAATATTTTAGATGCAAACAAACATAAATATATATTTATGAAACGTATCCATACCTGAAGGCAATAGGGGAGCAGTGCCTTTGCTCTCTTTTTAAAGTATAAATCAACTTACAGTTATATATATATATATATATATATATATATATATATATATGTAAAATAGAGGTGTCACTCTTAGTAACTTACATTAACATTTCTCTCAAGAAAAGAAAGAAACCAAGTTGCTGTCCCTGCACAGGAATAAGTTCAAACCCAAACTTTTCTTGGGGTGGGGGGGGGATGTACCTCTTCTGAAAGACATGGCGGGGGGAGGGGGGAATATACCTCTTCTGGAAAACTTTCATGTCAGATTTCACAGTGGAAAGCATATTCATGAGTGGCTGATATAAAATAGTTTCATGCCTCAGGTGCCTGGGTGGCTCATTTGGTTAAACAACCAACTCTGTTTAAGCTCAGGTTGTGATCTCAGGGCCATGGGATTGAGCCCTGGGCTGGGCTCCACAAGAGTCTGCTTGTCCCTCTCCCTCTGCTCCTCCCTCTGTCTCTCTCCCTCTCTCTCTCTTAAATAAATAAATAAAATATTTAAATATATATTACATATGTTTTCATTTCTTAATGAACTGCTTTCATCATAGCATTCTTCAGATTAAGAACCAAATATTTTCTATTTTTAATCATATTAATTTTAGCTCATTTTCACCTTAAAGGTTGTCAGTATACTAATCCCACCTTTAGAGCCTTATTTTCTAACATCCTCACAAAACTCATCATTCATAGTAGGCAAACCCATCATTCATTAACTAATACATAAACACTGATCATTCTGGATTTTAAAACTTGAATAAAATATTTCTAGTCAGTTTTAGTCCTTTAACAGTTTAAAACCCATCAACCAATTCCTTGTATTCCCAACCAGTGTGACCTGTGGCCTTCCCTGTACTAACGTCTTCTGAGGTTTACTGAACACTCAATTAGAATCTTGCACAGTTTACTGCTGCCCCATGAGTTGGCCACCCTTACTAAGGTAAAGAATATTTAGCATCTAGAGCCTTAAATTATATTTTCTCTGAACTTTTTTCTTTTTTCCATGTTTCCACACTTGCTCAGTTTACAATTGGGGTTACTTTTGAATCCAATTTTTTATGTGTTTTCATTTACTAAGTGAACATTATTCAGTGCTTTTTTTTTTCCTTAAATCAAATAGGTAAAGATTATTTTCTAGTAGCAGTTATCATGGGAATGAATGAAGCCATTTCAAAGCACTTTATTAATATACAAATGGTCTACCAAAAAATGAGAATAATATCTTTATGCCTTGGTTCTAAGCTAAAGAATTATATCCATGAAAAATCTTTAAAGATTCCAGTTAAATGAAACAATCCATGTGTTTGGCACATAATATGTTCTTAGTACGTGATCCTTGAATGTTAAATCAGGCAAGACTATACATAATGCAACACAGCTTGCAAACAAAAACATCATAACTGGAAATAGATGAATCTATGATTTTAATTTTAAAAAGTGTTTACTTTATGTAAAATAACAGAGGCCGTGTAGATCTCAATAGATCTCCACTTATACTCCAAAAGTCATATACATCAGAAAAGAAAAGAAAACCACCCTTCACCTACAGTTCCATATAAGAGGGAGATTAAAAATACCAAACACTTTAAATGATGTTCAAACAGGGGGGAAATACCCTAACAAGAACAGTCAGCTCAAATATAAACTAAAACAGATTATGAGGGAAAAAAAGAGAGGGAAACAAACCTAATGGTTGGAATACAGACTCATTCTGACAAAGAGAGATTCTCAGAATCCATCAGACCAAGTCAGAGGGTTGATGGATGACATTAGTTAACTCTGGAACAGAAAGGCTGGGCTTTAAAGGACACAGGGCAAGAGGTGATCTGGGACTGTCAGTCTTGTAAGCATCACTCCTACGAGAAAGAGAGGTAGCTTGAGAAATAAAGTCTCCCTGAACATCTGGAAAAGAAAGAATAAATATTCATATATATATGTATGTATATTATTTTGAATCTGAAATCCAAAATATCAGAACTAAACTGGATTTTAAAAAGGAAGTCACCTGGGAGGCTCAGTCTGTTGAGCCTGCAGCTCTTGATTTCAGCTCACATCATGATCTCAGGGTCTGAGATCAAGCCCTGTGTAATGGAGCCTGCTTAAGATTCTCTTTCACCTTCTGCCCTTCCCTCCATCCCTGTTTGCATTCTTTCTCCCTCTTTCTCTTAAAAGGAAAAAAAAAAAAAAAAAGGAAGTCATAGCATGAGTTGACTGAATTTAAGTAAGACACTGGAAAAAATAACTCAGAAATGAAGACTGAGTCCAAGGTTCCCAAAAAAGGTATATTTGACTAAACTGTAATAAAGAACACGTAGTAACAGCTGAGAGTGATTAGAGAGAGAATGATAGATACTAAAGATCTAAATGAGTCAATATATTATAATAGGTTTCCTTGAAGAAAAAAAAATAAAAAACAGAGAACTAATATTTAAAGTCATAATCTAAAAATGTTTCTTCTGAAAATACAAAAAGCTTTAATTTAACATTTTAAGTAGCCTAAATATTACTTGAAAAATTGATCCAGAAAGTTTAACTCTAAGACATATTCTAATAGAATTAGATTAAAAAATACAGAAAAAAAAATCTGGGCTATTCAGTAAAACAAGCAAGTCATTTTTAAAGAGATGAAAGTCATGACGCATTATTTCTCTATAGCAACATACAAGGTAAGATAACACTAGATTAACACATTTTTTAAAACTTAAAGAAAGAACACCTCAAGGCCCAATTATCCAGCCAATGTTTCCTTCAAGTTTCAGAAACTACCCAAAAACACATTTAAATGTTCAAGAATTCAGGGAATGCTGGAGTCAAGTGCTTCCTGAGGAATCTACTAGAAAACTTATCTTGTATATTCCAAAGACAATTGGGAAGAACCTAGCAAAGGGCAAACAGTGAGAATGTATTATGCTAATTTCAGATTTATGATCAAAATCTGAAATTAGCACAATACATTCTAATTGTTTGTGAGAAACAGTGAAAGAGTAATATATATTTATCATATAAATATATATTAAAAATGAAAGAATAATATATAATTATTTATATATTATAAAAGTGAAAGAATAATATATAATTATTACATGTCCTGACAAAATAGAAACATTTCAACTAAAATAACAACAAAGAGAGAGAAAAAGGTAAATTGGCATGACATCACTGATTATTGCTTTGAACTTTGAATTTTTCTTTGAAGGCTTGTTTTTGGTAGTTGTATAGACAGAATAATTCTAGAATTATTGTGTATGTATTGTAGGAAAGTCTTCACAAGAAAACATTTATATTCTTCGAAATCAGAGTTATCACTGTGGGAAAGGCAAGTACAAATCAGAGGACCGTTGACAAAAACCCTGGAGAAGAATCTGAATTGGAGGTATGAGTATGACCTCATAATTAAGGGAAAAAAAATCTCACAAACATGGTGTGTGTGTGTGTGTGTGTGTGTGTGTGTGTGTTAGTTCTTTCTAGCCTTAAAAGAATCTAAAAGTAATGCTACTCCACTAGCAATTAACATACTTAGTACCCAGTTCTTGGCTTCTAAAAGGACTCGAGTCTCTTTTGAGAAATGATGATTTCAAGTCTGGGGAGTACAAGTACAAACTGAAAATGGAATATATTCTAGGGCCAGAAAATCAAAGAACTTCTTAATGAGTAGTGGGAACATGTCAGAAAAACAAAGGAGCTAGCTTTGCCCATTTGAGCAAATTTGGATCAAGTTTTTTCTAATTTTATATTGATGTATGACACACAAACAGAAAAATACCAACTTAAAAATAACAGTATTATTTGGTGAATTTTCATTGGGAGAACACACTCTTTTAACCAGACACAAATCAAGAAATAGAACATTATTAAAACATTAGAAGCCACATTCATACATCATCAAAAGTCACCACTCCTGATTTGTAACAGCATGCATATTTTTTGTGTTTTGTAACTTATAGAATCGTATAGAATATACTCTTTTGTGTCAGACTTATTTTTGTGAGATTAACCCATATTATTGTATATTAGAGATTATTTATTCTGATTGTTGGATAGTATTTTATTATCAGTACATATCACAATTTACATTTTGGATGAACTGATCATAAAAAATATAAGATATTATATATTTTTTAAAAATCCCTAAGTCTCTAGAGACACTAAAAAGTGAAGATGGGAGGAAAACTAATTATTTACATAATTATGCAAGCAAATAATTGTAAAAAAGATGATAGAATGAGAAAACGAGCATACTGTAACCATCAAAATAATCATCTATTTGAACAACGATCATCAATGAATCTAAAATCATCTGCTCAAATGCTAATGGAGAACAGGTTATGTACCCGGTTTCAAAGTGTTAGCCTGCATATCACTTAATAATCTCAAAGGAAAAGTGGCAACCTTATAATAGAAAGAATGTGCAAGCATCAAATCCAGAGTTATAAATAATATGTTTCATGATGCTATGCAATATCATGTATATAGCATTCTTTCCAAAAATGTTAGACCAGTATCTAAGTATGATGACTCAATCAGAAGAATCCAGATTGTGGGGCATTATATAAGACATCTGGCCTAGACATTTAAAAATTTTCAATGTCATGAAAGAGGGCACCTGGGTGGTTCAATTGGTTGAGTGCGTGACCTTAGCTCAGGTCATGATCCTGAAGTCCTAGCACTGAGTCCCATCAGGCTCCCTGCTCAGCGGGACGTCTGTTTTACTCTCTGACTCTTCTTCCCTCTCATGCTCTCTCTCACTCTCTCTCTCAAAAAAAATAAATAAAATCTATAAAAAAATTGTCAATGTCATGAAAGAAAAGAAAAAGTAGGTTTGGGTTTGTTGTTCTAGATTTAAAAAATATAACAACTAAGTGCAACTTTGGGATCCTTGATTGGATCTTAGAACAAAAGCTACAAAAATCTCAAGGACAACTAGGAAATCAGTGACATTTAAATATGGAGTATTTATTAGATAAGATTACTTTATCAATGTTGAATTTCTTGGGTATGGCAGTGGTATTATACAGAAGAATGTCTTAGTTTTTAGAAAATGTTTACAGAGGGAGTTCCAGAATATGCAACTTCCATTTTATTTTTAATGTAATACAGAGGAAAAGAAAGAAAAAAGCAAATGTGGCTGATGAGAACTGGTGAATTCAGATAAAGGTATTTGGTATTCATTGGTACTATTGTTTTAATTTTTCTGCAGATTTGAAAGATGAGAACAAAAGGAATATATAAAACACATCTTCAAATTCAAGACTATTTTTAAAATTCAATATGGTTAAAAAAAAATGAACTAGCAACTAACATCTTCTTTTCATTGTTTAACCATGTAAATCCCCAAAACATCTGTTTATCCAAACTCTGAATCTCAATTCTAATTTTAATTGACTTACCAGTTAGCACATATTCATTGTAGAATAAATACATGGATATCTCATGAGTTTTACAGTATTTAAAATAACCTTAAATTTTTACTTTACATTGATCATATTTTTCCTTATACATTACAAATTGATAAGCCACTATCATTCATGAAAAAGATGATTCTGATTAGTGTTTTAAAAAAAATCTTTCTTTTGAAGTTTGATCAAATGGCAAAACAAATAAGACTCCATGACAACTTTAAACTTATATTTCATTAGCTCTACTCAAATATTACTATGATATTAGCTACTGTTTGCCAAAAAATTTTAAAAAAATGAAACTTATTTTATAAAACCAATCCCTCCTCTGTCCCCCCAAGAAAATCGATCAATATTGATTTTGAAAAAAATCTGTTAAGAATTACTAATCCAATCATTTTAGCAAATTTTCTTCAAAAAAAAAAAAGAAAACAAAACCAAAAGTATTTTAGAAATGTTCTATAACTTTAAATGATAAAAACTATGATTCAAGGATGCCTGGGTGGCTCAATCAGGTAAGCGTCTGTCTTCCACTCAGGTCATGATCTCAGAGTCCTGGGATTGAGTCCCACATGGGGCACCTTACTCAGCCGGGGAGACTGCCTCTCCCTCTCCCTCTCTCCCTGCTTGTGCTCTCTCTGTCTCTCTCTCTCTGGCAAATAAATAAATAAAATCTTAAAAAAAAAAGAAACTGCAATTCATAGTCCTGATGTGATAGCAATAAACCATAGCAATAAACAAAGTCTAACTTAAAAAATAAATAAGAAAAGAAAATGTAATCTTTAATTCCTATTGATAATTTCCTATGAGATTAAAAAGACACTTTTACCTGACATTGAGGAGCCTAATGTTCAACACATTATTTGACATTTAACATGAAGACACTAATAACTTTTGAACTTGCTGGTATATTTTTTCTTTTAAAGGCAAATGAGGGGCGCCTGGGTGGCTCAGTGGGTTAAAGCCTCTGCCTTCAGCTCGGGTCATGGTCTTGGGGTCCTGGGATCGAGCCCTGCATCGGGCTCTCTGCTCAGTGGGGAGCCTGCTTCCTCCTCTCTCTGCCTGCCTCTCTGACTACTTGTGATCTCTGTCTGTCAAATAAATAAATAAAATCTTTAAAAAAATGTTAAAAAAAGGGCAAATTTAAAGTGTTTAAAAAATGTTTCAAAAAAGGCAAAACTTACATAATCTCCTGCATAGATGATTATAATAATAATATCACATATTGACATCCTAGTAAAGATGATATTACTGCAATTTTAAATTTCTAAAGTATGAAAAATACCATCTGAAGAATATGCCACTCTAAAATACACCACTCTGGCATAAAGGTTGAATAACAGGTACAAGAAGGGCATTCTGACCTATTTTTTTCTAAAAGCAGAATATTAAACTCCTATGTGAAAGATGCCCTTCCTATACCAGAAAGGAGGAAACATTCTTATCATCACAGACAGAAAGTCCAGACCAAAATAATTCTGCCCAAATAGAGCCAGTTAAATTAATTATTATTTTCCTTTAGTCTTACATATTTTACTTACTTTTCCACAACTGCCACTGTTTTTTTCAACCTAAGTGTAAAAGCATTTTGGTAGTCATTTTCTTATTTGAGCATTTATGTCATATAAAATTTATATTAAATAAATCTGTATGCTTTTTTCCTGCTAATCTATTTTATGTCAATTTAATTTAATTCTCAAACTCTAGTTGGAGACCCTAAGAAGGTCGAGGTAAAGTGCTGCCTCTGCTAAAGATCACTGTTACACACAATAGAGAAACCTTCAAATGTTAATATTTGTTATATATTTTTGGCAAAATTTATCTTCCATATCACATGCAGACTTGCTGTCAGTGCTAACATATAAGCCCAGAAAATTTTCTATTCTTCTTGTGAAATGTTTACTTGGGAATATGCATTAAATTGATGTTCATATTTGTTTTCTATTATTATGAATTTACCCTATATGATATACATCTCTAGTACCTCTAAAAGTTAGGGACGGGAAGGACCCCTCGAAGGTCTTTTTTTCTTAAGTAATTTTTATTTTTTTATAAACATATAATGTATTATTAGCCCCAGGGGTACAGGTCTGTGAATCGCCAGGTTTACACACTTCACAGCACTCACCATAGCACATACCCTCCTCAGTGTCCATAACCCCACCACCCTCTCCCCCACCGCCAAGCAACCCTCAGTTTGTTTTGTGAGATTAAGAGTCACTTATGGTTTGTCTGCCTCCCTATCCCATCTTGTTTCATTTATTCTTCGTCTACCCCCCTAACCCCCCTTTACTTCTTCATATCAAGAAGATCATATGATAGTTATTTTTCTCTGATTGACTTATTTCGCTAAGCATAATACCCTCTAGTTCCATCCACATCATCACAAATGGCAAGATTTCATTTCTTTTGATGGCTGCATAGTATTCCTATATATATATATATATATATATATATATATATATATATATATATATACCACATCTTCTTTATCCATTCGTCTGTTGATGGACATCTAGTTTCTTTCCATAGTTTGGCTATTTTGGACATTGCTGCTATAAATATTTGGGTCCATGTGCCCCTTCAGATCACTACATTTGTATCTTTAGGATAAATACTCAGTAGTGTGATTGCTGGGCCAATATAGCCAGGGTAGCTCTATTATCAACTTTTTGAGGAACCTCCATGCTGTTTTCCAGAGTGGTTGCACCAGCTTGCATTCCCACCAACAGTGTAGGAGGGTTCCCCTTTCTCACATCCTTACCAGCATCTGTCATTTCCTGACTTATTAATTTAGCCATTCTTACTGGTGTGAGGTGGTATCTCATTGTGGTTTTGATTTGTATTTCCCTGATGCCGAGTGATATGGAGCACTTTTTCATGTGTCTGTTGGCCATCTGGATGTCTTCTTTGCAGAAATGTCTGTTCATGTCCTCTGCCCATTTCTTAATTGGATTATTTGTATTTTGGGTGTTGAGTTTGCTAAGCTCTTTATAGATTTTGGATACTAGCCGTTTATCTGATATGTCATTTGCAAATATCTTCTCCCATTCTGTCAGTTGTCTTTTGGTTTTGTTAACTGTTTCCTTTGCTGTGCAAAAGCTTTTGATCTTGATGAAGTCCCAAGAGTTCATTTTTACCTCTCTAAGGTCTTAAGCAACACATTCGCTACATCAATAAATAATAGTTTTTAAATTACTCAATTTGATAAAATTATGATTAAATCATATCCATCAGTTATTTCCCCTCAGAGAATGAAAAACAATTACTTATTAATATGGAGAGAATATGTTAACAAAGGTGGTCTATATTTGAGTCTTTATAGAGACCCAAGCTGCTTACTTTTTCATGAAAATTATAAAGTATACATTTATTTAACTTCTTTTGGAAGGACGTGTGACTAATATAAAACCATTAAGCTTTCTATTTTACCAACCAGGAATATCTTATTTTTAGAGAATCTAATATGATAATTTCCTGAAATCCCCAATTCTTTAAACTCTGACATAGTTAGGAATGTTGGACTCTAAATAGAAATATTTGCCTTTATTTTATATTATTTCCAAATATCCATATTATTTCCTTGACTTTAAAAATTAGTTATTTACATTTTTTTGTCTTGGCACCAAACAGGCACTAAAAACTCTCTCTCTCTCTCTCTCTCTCTATATATATATATATATATATATACACACACACACACACACAAACGTATAAAAAAATATATATATATATATTTTTTTTTTGCCTTGCCTTAGTGTAACAGTAATATTAGAACAAGACTGTAAATGAGACCAGCTAATTAGTCTAAGACTGGAAAAAGAATGAACTCAAAGTGCTACTATTCAAATAAAAGAAAGTATTTAGTAAGTAGGAGATACATGAAGTGTCTTGAACAAAAATTTATTCTTCTTTCTATTACAAAAAGAATACATAACAAATTATGTAGTTATTCTCTACCTTCCCAAACATTCACTTCATAGGGGTTGGTGTTATTTCGATTAGTTCTAGGCATTCCATTAATTTCTAGTCATCATAACCTGGAGTATTACTATTCCTTTTTTTTTTTAATTCATAGTAGTTGGCACTATGATTTAATTAGAGCATGCTGAGTATTAAAATAATATGATAAATTTTAAAATAAGATTGTTTATATGGCATATAAGTAACCATTTTCTACTTTTTTTTTTGTTTCCAATTTATTTATTTTCAGAAAAACAGTATTCATTATTTTTTCACCACACCCAGTGCTCCATGCAAGCCGTGCCCTCTATAATACCCACCACCTGGTACCCCAACCTCCCACCCCCCCCCCCCGCCACTTCAAACCCCTCAGACTGTTTTTCAGAGTCCATAGTCTCTCATGGTTCACATCCCCTTCCAATTTACCCAAATTCCCTACTTTTGCTTTACATACCCATTTGTTATTATGGGAGAGTAGTTAGAAGCTGTGAGGAGTATCCTCCAAGTTACAAATGTCTGTGTCACAAAACATGACTTCAGATTTCAGTTACAGCCAATCATAATTTATCAAATTCCAGTTCTACCACAGATACTAGTATTAGATGAAGCTGAAACAGCCCTGCATTCTAATAGAAAGTGGAACTGTTCTTTTTTACGAGTTATGTAATTGTAAACTAAAATAAGAATAAATAAGCAAGAAGTATTTTCATCTTTTAATGAAGACTTAAATTTAAAAGTTTTTAGGATAATTCAAAGTTGCACTATTAAAACTTTACACTATGACTTAAAGCTTGCTATCTACCATATAATCAAAGTAAACATAAATTAATATGAAGCTTTCTTTAATATGTCGTAGAAAGTGAAACACTATTTTTTCCAACTATGAAGAAATCCCCAAACTTTGGTGATAAAGAGATAAAGTGTATATTCTTTTGTTCTGGGATAGCAAAGATAATTAACTTTCCACTGTTTCTGTTCCCAGCCATTGGGTGGAAGTGTTCTGAAAAGCCACAGTCCAGGAAAGGGATTTCATTTCTGAATCATAACTGCACCTAAGTAGGGCCATTTGACTAGTTTTTGCAATGCGATATGTGTGGAAGTGACTTGTAGTTTAAATTAATTAAAAAGGTAACATGCCTTTTCTACTGTTCTCTCATATTTGGACTAAATACAAGAAGCTTTGATAGACCCAAGAGAGTCAAAACTCTCAGAATGGAAGTGTATATAGGGTCCCTGAATCTTTATGTAGAAGATACAGATCAACTGGCCAAGAATATCCACATTTTATTGTCACAAACTTTTAATTATAAATCCCCTGAAATTGAGGGTTATGTTTTTTACAGCAGTTAAAGATATTCAGACTGATACATTAGGTGTTCAGCAGGGTAGAGGGGATGGGTGTTGAATGGGAAACTTTTTTCTGATTTCTGGGGCAATCTAGTGTTTCCAGTGAAAAATGTACTTGGAATACTCTATAAAAGGTGCAGGTTAAGGCAACAGAAATACAAAAATGCAGTTAACCAGTTACCTCTAAAATGGATACATTTTATTTTTTAAACTAGAGTCATATACCTGCATTTATAATGGAATTTCTTTAGACATATTTTTAACTAAGAAAAAAGAGAGAAGTGTCCCATACTCCTTGGCATATGTCAAAACTGTTTTGACATTCATTCCTTCAAGTGTTTGCATTCTTAAAAATAAATTCTCTAGCAAACAACTCAATTTTGGAACACTGAAGACTAAAATAAAATAAAAAAAATAAAATAAATTGTCCTCCTCAAAATCTTTACAAATTTGCTTCTTAAAAAATCAAATAGTGAGGTTGTTTTTTTTCTTTCTTTCTTTTTTTTTTTTTTCCCTCACACACTCTTTAGAACGTTCCTCTACCTGAGAGTTATAGAGCACAATATGGCTACCAGCCAGACTCCTCACCACAGCCGTTGAGTGGGTTAAGAAGACACCAGAGAGCCGAGATATAAAGGAGTTCAAACAACAGGCTATTTCTGGGTAAACATAACTGTAAAGGGCTCTTCTTTCAAACAGTGAGCAGACCCTAAGGTATTAGCAAAGAAGTCCTACAGCAATTGATGAAATTTATAAAGAAGGAAAAAGTAAATAGGAGTAACTTTTAACAGAACCACCCTAAATTAGGTAGATAGATAGATGATAGATATAGACAGATAGATACATAGATAGAAGGAAGAATAGAAGAAACACAGGAAGAAGGAGGGAAATAACAAAGGGCTTTACCTGTTTAACATATTTCAAAAGAAAGAAATATTCTCTGTATGAGGTTTTGATAAAGCTACATACTAAGAATAAATAAATTCTTTAAAAAATCATAGCAGTTCATGAAAACAGTAAAGTAGTAAATCATAAATGAATGGTTTAAATAAAAATAGAATTACTGTTTATAAGTTCTAATTTTAAGTATTGGGAAATCAAACTGCATTTAAACATGTGTATATTATTCTCTCTTAAAATCTTTTTAGAGCTATTCTTTAAGGTTTATGGCACAGAAGGAGAGCTATCATTCCCTTCCTCCACTCTCCTCTACACTAATAGTATTAATGTGTCCTAAAGTATATGAAAAATAAAACAAAACAAAACAGCCTCTAAGTTCACTATCATCACTGCCATGCCTTTTTGAAAACCTTATTTTTGGGGACGCCTGGGTGGCTCAGTTGGTTGAGCAGCTGCCTTCGGCTCAGGTCATGATCCCGGCGTCCTGGGATCGAGTCTCACGTCGGGCTCCTTGCTCAGTAGGGAGCCTGCTTCTGCCTCTGCCTGCCATTCTGTCTGCCTGTGCTCGCTCTCTCTCCCTCTCTCTCTCTCTCTGATAAATAAATAAAATCTTAAAAAAAAAAAAAAAAAAGAAATATTAAAAAAAAAAAAAAGAAAACCTTATTTTTGGTAAGGGGAGTATTTATACCATGCTTGTAACTAAGATAATTTTTTTTTATTTCTGGATTATTTCAGAAGTAAATTATAAAATGAGATTGCTAAAAATATATTCATGTGTTTCAATATTATTATAATAAATCAAAGGATTATATAAATTTAGGAATATTTATTTTTACCAAGAAACGTCATTACTTTGTAAGGACCCAGACATCATATTTTACCAAAAAAAAAAAAATCATTAAATGTTGATTGTTTTTTATTTTAGCCCATAACAGAGATATGATTCTGATATATGAAAATTTATATGCATAAATAACCAACTTCTATGTCCTAAGGAAGACTTTTAAACAAAATCGGTTTTTTTACAACTTCAAATTTGTTGAAAACTCCACATAAAACATGTAAAATTTAAGTAATTTTTATTCTTCTACCCAAGATCTTCAACACAGAAAGTTTGAATAGATGTTATCAATATTTGAGAAGAAAAACTCATTTAGAATGAGTACTGGTTTTCATCCCTATATGCAATAAGGATGTGAGCACTGCATATAGTAATTTAGTTTTCTTTTCAATAGTTTTCCAAAATTGGAAAAAGAGAGAGAAAGTAAGAGAAACCCGGGTTAAACAATTACAAGAAAAAAACCCTACTTTGTCAATTGTCCTTGTTAATAGACCAACTGTTTCATAATTATGATTGCAGAGATAAAATAAGCAACTTAAAATTATTATTTTTAAAATTTATTTTATAAATATAAAACTTTATCTGATAACTCTAGAACTATAACATAGCTCAAACTGACTTAAAACAAAATTTTAAGAAGACTATTAAGTTTTATATATTTTTATCATAAATGCAATATATGAATAATGGCTATTATATTAAGAATTCAAATCTAGGTGGTCTTAGTCTATTTTTGCCCCACTCTGCTTTCTAATTCCTACAGTACCACTTAAAAAAAAAAAAGATTGATTGATTGATTTTAGAGACAGAGAGAGCATGAGTGGGAGCAGGAGACAGGCAGAGGGAGAGAACATGTAAGCAGACTCCCCACTGAGCACAGAGTCAGATGCTGGTCTCTATCGCAGGACCCATGAGATCATAAGCTGAAACCAAGAGTCAAACACTCAACCAACTGAGCCACCCAGACGTTCTCACTATTACACACATTTTACACATGTCTGTGTGACATCTCTCTTGATAGATATAGGCAGGTAGATGGATAGATAGACATGTATAGACATATGTCTTTTTTTAAAAACTACATTTATTAGCTTCTTCTATTTCCTTAAATATCCTATAATTTCTCCTCCTCCAGTTGATAACTCCACTTTATGTTTCATTGAAAAGACAGAATTAGACTAAAAATTCCCTCAAATCCCAACTATTAAAGCTGCAAACTTGTCCATATTCTCCACCTCACTTTTGGTGCACTGAAGAAAGTCTCCATGTTCTGAACTCTGGATTCTCACCTCAAATTCTGTCTCAATCATTTTTGTATCATCAGTGCCTCAGCCGCCTTATGCAAAGAAAATGTACCCAATAATGTATGAAAGTTTAAAGCTGTGAAATGTAGTGAACTAGCAAGTGAATAAAAACTATATATTTATATAATATGGTTATGTTGCAAACAAAGAAAAGTGTAAATAACAAAAGATTAATGATAGTATGAAAACACCATCTATCCTACTAAAAAACAGAATAATTAGAATTAAAACGTGTTTTTGTTGTTGTTGTTGTTGTTGTGTTGTTGTTTTTTTAATTAGGGGAGAGCCTATCCAAAATAGAAAAATTAAAAAGTTTATTAGGTTTTAATATTGGTGAGGCCTTGAAGAAATAATTATTTTCATATACTGCTGATTGAAGCATAAATTGTTATGGCATTTTTGGCTAAAAATTTGGCAAATCCATAAATAAATTAAATGTGCACAGAGTATGACAACAGTAAAAGCTCTAAGGATTTCTTCTATAGATAATCTTGATCAATCATCAATTCATCAATAAAAGTGTACATTTAAGGTGATTATATCATGGTGCATCCATACTATGAACTACAAGACAAAAATTATGAAGATAACTTGTTCTTGTTTTGATTTAAGATGGCAGACTGAACAAACCAAAACAAAATACAATTTTTGAGCAACTAACACTTTTTTTTTTTAAGAGAGTATGGTAGGAGGGGCAAAGGGAGTCTCTATGCCCAGGAGGCTCCACGCCCAGCACTGAGCCCCACACAGGGCTCTATCTCTCCACACGGAGATACTAACCTGAGTTGAAATCAAGAGTCAGACACTTAACCCACTGATTCACCAAGGCGCCCCACATCTAAAACTTTAAAAACACAAAGAAATTAAATTCCCACACTGGACTGTTTCTTTGAAGGATATGGTGGTTATGACAATGAATATGGAGAGAAAAAAATCTCAGCATGGTGTTAAGGTTTAAATTGGCAACACTTTCATCTATAAAATAAGATACAGATATTTAATGGATGTCAATAAAAAAACAAAGCAGAGAAATTAATTATGGCTTTGGAAAGAGAGTAAGTATCCTCTTTGATGGTATAAAAGTAAAGGTATTAATGAAAGCACAAGGAATGGGGAGCCTGGGGGGCTCAGTGGGTTAAGCCTCTGCCTTCCGCTTAACCCACTGAGGGATCTCTGCTCAGCAGGGAGCCTGCTTCCCTCTCTCTCTGCCTGTCTGCCTACTTGTGATCTCTCTCTATCAAATAAATAAATAAAATCTTAAAAAAAAGAGATATTTGCAAATGACATATGCCATAAAGGGTGAGTATCCAAAATACATAAAGAATTTATAAAGCTCAACACCCAAAAAATAAATAATCCAGGGGTGCCTGGATGGCTCAATCAGTTAACTCAGTAAGTTAAGTACTTCCGATTACATGTGTGATAATACCTCCTACTGGGTGCCTGTTCTCCATTCTCTGGCATCCTGGACCACATGGAGTTCCCCTCTCACTTTTTTTTTTTTTTTAAATATTTTATTTATTTATTTGACAGACAGAGAGAGAGATCACAAGTAGGCAGAGAGGCAGGCAGAGAGAGAGAGGGAAGCAGACTCCCTGCTGAGCAGAGAGCCCCATGCAGGGCTTGATCCCAGGACCCTAAGATCATGACCTGAGCCGAAGGCAGAGGCTTAACACACTGAGCTACCCAGGCGCCCCACCCCTCTCACTTTTATCCAGTGATGCATTCTGCTGTCACCCTCTATCCCCAGTGGGGGCATGGGTACAAGCCTTGGTGCAGATACAGTTTTTCTGTACAGGGAGATTTTTTATTCCTAATTCAACTTTCATTCTTGTTATTATTCTAAGATTTCTTATTTCTTGAATTCAAGATTCATGATTCAATCATGGTAACTTATAAGGTTTTTAGGAATTATCTGTTTTTTTTTCCCCCTAAGTTATCTATTTGCTAATATATAATCATTTATAGTAATCTGTTATCACACTGTGTATTTCTGTGGTTATCTGTTGTATTGTTTTGTTTTTTTTCCCATTTCTCATTTTGGTTATTGAGTCTTCTCTCTCTTTTTTTTCTTAATCAATATAGTTAAAGCATTGCTAATTTTGTTCATTTTTTTTTTTTGAAAAACTGATCATTACTTTCAATGTTATGTGATAGTTTATTCTGGCCTCTATCTTATTTATTTCTGATTTTCCTTTTTTTATTTTCTTCCTTGACTAAATTTCAGCTAAGTTTCTTCTTTTTCTAGTTCCTTGTGGTATAGTGCTAAACTGTTTATTTGAACTTTCTTCTCCTGATACAAGTATTTATAGCATAAATTTTATTCTAACGCCTACTTTTACTACATCCCATAGCTTTTGAAATATTATGTTTTCTTTTTCCTTTGATTTGAAACATATTTTGATTTGCCATTTATTTAAATGCCAATTATTTAGCTAATTGCTTGTGCAATAGTGTGTTGATCAATATTTACATATTAAATATTTCATATTTGCATTGTAGATTTTCCAGCTTTGTGCCACTACAATTTTGTACCACTGTGATTGGAAAATATACTTGGTATGATTTTAGTCTTTTATATTTGTAATATTTGCTATGTCTCCTTTCATATGATTTAACCAGGGGATCCTTCTATCTGTACTTGAAGAAAAGGTATATTCTATTTTTCTTGGATAGAATGTTTTATACACATCTTTTAGAACCATCTATCAGAAGTATGCTTCAAGTAAAAAATGTTCTTGTTGAAAAAAATAACATTTTAATTGAGGTTACTTTGTTAAAATAAAGTATATCAGAGGGGAGGTGCATGGAGGATCTGGGTGAAATAGGTGAAGAGGATTAAGAGTACATTTATCATGATGAGCACTGAGTAATGATGTCTAGAATGTTGACTCACTGACTGTACACTGGACACTAATATAACACTGTATGTTAACTATACTAGAATTAAAATTAAAAAATAATAAATGTTTAAAATAACAAATAAATAATCAATGATATTTGTAAAGTTTAACAGTTCCATCAAGTGTTAAGTGACCACCCTACCCAGTCTCAAAGTGAACAGGCAAACAAGGAGAACTATTTTTCGTATGATTTTTAGAAAGACATATTTATAGGTCAATGGCATGCAATTATTTGCTCAAATGCTCTTTGTATATATAACAGCACTACAAGAAAACAAAAAAGGAGCTAAAAGAGGTGTTGAAATAGTCTTCTTGATATATTTTAATTAGGTGGGGAGAGAAAGGATTTAGAGTAAAGATGTAATTTCACTAGTTTGGTAGAGCTAAAAAAAAACCTCATTAAATAGTAATTCAAAATTATGTCAAGCTTTTTCAAAGGAAATACTAATTTTTCCCACCAGAGAATACATTTGATTGACTCTAGGAGTGACTCTAGGAATTATGCTGAATATTAAAAATGATGATGATGAATTTTATTGAATTGTATTATTCTAATACCAAAATTCTCCAGGCCCATAGTTACTCAGAATTGATGAAAAAGAAAACTAACAAAATATCAGCACCAATAAAAAAAGTATTTTTTTACTAAACTTAAGTTGAAATTTACCTTGTCTATATGAACATGTAACAGGAAGAAAACTGACCACTTGTAATCAACAACCAAATTGCATTTCACTTTCAAATTTAAGGTTTAGTTGTTTACATTTAGCATTTGGAATAAGAGTCCTATCTGACCATTACTTCTTAAAAGATGTCCAATTAATATGGTCGAGGGGCAAAGTAATTATATTTCATGACAAGAGAACTAGAATTAAGAAATATTAAAAATCTCAGGTACCTGGGTGGCTCAGTGGGTTAAAGCCTCTACCTTTGGCTCGAGTCATGATCCCAGGGTCCTGGGATCGAGTCCTAATTGGGCTCTCTGCTCAGCAGGGAGCCTCTTTCTCCTCTCTCTGCCTGCCTCTCTGCCTGCTTGTGATCTCTGTCTGTCAAATAAATGAATATCATATCCCAAACAAAATATTTGCTTCAGTGATACTGTTTTCTTCCCTAATTGTTTTTCCTTTCCTTTTATCCTTTCTTACCTACTTGCTGTACATTATTTTAGAAGACAGAATTCCTCTGTACTTTATAGACTTGTTATCAGACTAATTATTTAAACCAACGCATGGTGACATGGCAGCAGCTGATAATGTCTAAGTATATTTAATATTTGTTTGGGATGTCATAATTTGAAGGTACTATGAATGGGAAAAGGTGGAATAGGGATAATTTTCCCCAAATTTCTTTGACTCTGTGGAGATTATTGACCCTAAGTCCACTCCCAGTTCCATGCTCCATAAAGTATTTTAATTTACAAGATAAATTACATCATCTTTGAGCTCACACCAGCTTGGTGAATAGGAAATCAGTTGAAAACTGATTCATCAGAAAAAAGAAATTACTTGAAAATGTACCTGGATTGATTGATTGGCTCAGAGAAAGCAGTTGATAAATTTTACAAGGTCAATGTGTTATGCAGCAGCAGGTAACTCATTATCATCTCAGGTTAATATGATGATTTCATATTAAATATTCAAATTGTTATATGCTTATGAATTGATATTAAAGATTCATATTAAATATTCAAATTATGTGCTTATGAAATATAATTTTATGAAGTATATCAGAATATTGCTTTTAAATTGACAATAATAGCATCCTGGTTCATTTTTTTATTAGTGGAATTTCTTATACAGTATAAATAGTCAAGAGATAACAGAAAATTACAGTACAGAATCATAAAGAATGACAAGCTCATTCTCTTACCAGAGATGGTCTACCAATGTTGGAATTGCTATTGGCATTAGGGCATGGCTAACAGAGTGTGAGCTGAAACTAAGAGGTTTTAAATAGGGAAAGGAGTATATACTTGATGTAGAGAATATAAAGACAGAAGAAATAATGTAAGTTCCTTGCTCTCACTCTATAAGCTACTGATAGTAGCTTCTTTCAGAGAAAATGCTATGAACGGAGCAGATGAGAGAGAAGTGTTAGGATTTGGGTGTTTCAATTTTGGTAAAACAGCTACTATGAAGGAAGGATGAACAGTATCTATACGTGAACTCTGTAGTGTGGATCATCAAGTATCACTAGAGCCAAGTGGCAGGTATATGGCCAGTTGAGGACATAGAAACAGTGGGTTACTTTTCATTTGAGATTGAATTAGAAGACCTAGGGACAGGAGAAAATTATCTCTATCTCTTCTATTTTTTTATTTGTCCAGATGAAAGAATTTAGCACCAGTCTAAATTAAGGTAAGAATTGAAAGCTTATGGCAAAACAAAGTAGGGATACAACCATATGTTCTATGGTATCTATAAGGAAGAGTACCTATTCCAAGAAATCACTATTGGTGAATATATGTGATCTAGGTTAATGGGTTCTTGTCACCAGCACTATATTTCTGAAAATCAAGGAATAAAGAATAAGTTAATAACCATAGCTAAAAATGCATACTCTCATGGGATTTTCCTTCTAACTTCTTTTATTAAATATTTATTTATTTGAGAGAGAGAGCATGAGAAGGACAAGGGGAGGGAAGGATAGAGGGACGGGGAGAGGGAAAGAATCTCAAGTAGATCCCTCTCAAGCTGGGAGCCCAAGACAGGACTAATCCCCTGTGATCACAACCTGAGCTGAAATCAGGAGCCAGACACTAAACTGACTGAGCCGGCCAGGCGCCCTCAGAGAGAGTTCTCACCAGACTCTGCTCTGATCACAGAGCCCTGTGTAGGGCTCAATCTTGTGACCCCCCAAGCTGAAATCAAGTGTCCAAGACTTAAGTGACTGCACCACCCAGGTGCCCCCCTCAACTGCTATCTAATTTCTGTGTATGTCATGCTTTTGCTTTCATCACTTTCCATACATTCTGCCTTTAGCTTTAAATTATTGAATTTATTAGTACCAATATTCATAACCTATACCCTTTTATCTTGCAGAAGTTTGTTGATACTGCTGAATCACTATTACTTATTGCACGTGACGGGGGAAAGCATAGGCTCTTGTCTGGGTAAAACTGTACTTCTGTTTTGGATGAAAAAGAAAAGTTGTTCATATTTGAGGATGCCATAATCTATATAACTCTCTTTTCTTAGCAGGTGCCACTCCTATGTCTCAGGGCTTTGCCAGGGATATTCTATTTTCTCTATCCTTTACTACACTCAGGATATTATTAAATTTACTATTTTCAAAAATGGGTCTTTCTGGTGCCAAGAATGCATGCATATGGAAACTGGTTAAAAGAGAATTCTGGGGCACCTGGGTAGCTTAGTGGGTTAAAGCCTCTGCCTTCAGCTCAGGTCATGATCCCAGGGTCCTGGGATCGAGCCCCATATCGGGCTCTCTGCTCAGCGGAGAGCCTGCTTCCCCTCTCTTTTTCTGCCTGTCCCTCTGCCTACTTGTGATCTCTGTCTGTCAAATGAGTAAGTAAAATCTTAAAAAAAAAAAAAAGAGAATTCTGTTTAGGACTAGAACATATAGTCACATTTGTGCATTCTATCTGGAGTTCTAAATGAGATGCTCTTCCACCAAGAAAAGTTAAGTTGTAGCTTTCCCCATAGTTAAATGATTTCACTAAAGATTCTTGTCCAAGTATATTGATCATCACCTATTACCACAAAGCCAGATTCACAATTGTTATATTTGCCATGGGAATTGGTTGAAACTACCAAGAGTACAATTTTGTATTTTTTTATGTGAACATTATCTTCTCAAAATGAACAAACAGAAAACTATGAAAGGATTTATATTTGATTTTCAGCCACAGTAAGAAACTCCAGGAAAATACCTGTTAAAAACTGAAGACATGTTTCATCTTATCACTCTCCTACGTCTGCATTATTGGATTTTAAAGATTTGGGCAGTATCATGAATTGGAAATTTATCTTACTCTGAAATGAGTGATTTTTCTAAACTTACAATGTCCTACTTCTACTGGGGTGGAGAGAATTCCCCTAGAAATTGTATAGAGTCTGCCTAATAACTGGTCAAAATTTTCATCTGATTTACTCTCCTCAAGTCCACAGGTACAGAGCTTCCTCAGAAGACAACTATGGTTTACATTAATTTAAAAAAGAACTGTTATGCCAAAAATAAATAAAAAATAAATTTAAAAAAAAGAACAATACTGTCATTTCAAAATTGTACATGGTGCATTCCTCTGTATAATCCTTCCAAACTCTATACCAGCTTCTGATTCAATATGGCAATCTGAGAAACCAATCTCCTACTTCATCCCTGAGCAAAAGCTAAAGAGGCAGGCATAATTCGGGAGAAAATACTGAGGCCTTGCACTCTGGAAGAAACCTGAGGCCCAATTAAGCAGCATATCAGCTCAAAGATGATGCAGTAATTTTTAGTCTATCTACCTTTCTGAGGCAGACTGAATCACATATTTTACCAGGGCTAAATCCACTTTCCATGGCTCTGCTTCTGAGATGATATGATCTTTAAATGAGAATCCAGGAGGTGCAAAAACTTATACAAAGGAGCAAGGCAGGTGAAAAACTATCAGCAGACAAAATTTCACAAAATTCTGGAAGACAGAAAGGAGACTGAAGAATATTGAGAGAGGAAGCAAGGTGGAGAGTTAAGACTAAAGTCTATGTGGAAGGACCAGAACAGAGGGTGTTTCCTAAGACAAAACAAGGAAAGGAATTTTGGATTAGAAAGCACAAAGTAGGATAGAGGACAAGACTGAAAAATGAAGCAGAAAACAAAGTAATGCTTTAAAGATTGGGTATTTCATCCCCAATTCTACTTGTGTCTGTTGAATATAAGCAAAGCTGTCAGGCAGCTAGAGATATTTTCTTCAGAAAAAAAAAAAAAAGAAAGAAAGAAAAAGAAAAAAAGGAAAACATTTAACTTGAAAATAATTTAAAAAATTTTAATAATTACATAATCTGGAAAGAACTAGGGAAACCAGTGAGTTTGGGTACCCCAGAATAGAGCCTCTGTCAATACAATCTTTCCAGACTATTGCACAACGCTCAATTTCCTGTCAAAGCTTTTCAATCAATCTATACACTGTGCTCATAAGCATTACAACCCCCATGCAATTTGTGTTCCTCTATTTGTAATAATGTAGAAGCAAGGATTACCAAATATGTGAAGAAAATCTGTAGCATGACAGAGAAAGAGAGGGATAAACCAATAGTAAAACTTACCTCAGGCAAAATAAATATTATTCCCAGAAATATCTAAGAAGATAATGTAGTATTAAGAATGCTATTTTTAAAATGCAATTCTGTAATTATATCATTGAATGTCATCACTCAAACTACTTGCCAGTTCCTTATGTTTCTCCTTCAGACTTTATGTATTTTTCTACAGAACAGTCATAAGAGAATGGCAAAGTTTTGAAGACATAAACACGAGACTCTGGAGTTAGAACAAGTTAGAACAAGGATATAGCTCCTCTACATAGCTCCTCTACATTGCATCCCTACAGTGATATGTCTGGAATTGATTGTGAGTAGTAAAGAATAGGGCTAGTTAGATCCCTGTATATTGTACAGGTTACAAGTTAGTGAAGAGTGTAGATCATGTCTATTATCTTTTTATTTCCAGGATTTAGCTCAGTGACTATCAGACCTTACATAATCATTATTATTCCCATGAACATTAACTAGTTGTCATTGTGGTACAAGGAAGGCAAAGCAAATTTAAAATATTCTAGTCTAATAATTAAAGGATAAACAATCTGTAAATCATAAAACATGAAAGCAAAACACTGTGTTAATCCCTGAAAAAATAAAGAAACGTAAAACAGAATTCCCAAAATTGGCCTTGTAGTCAGAAATCTGGTCATTTCTGTAGCAAACTTTGTTTTACCTCATTAGCCCAACATGCAGTCTTTAGTTAGTGGCACAGCTCCATCACCAAATAAGACAGGATATGCCATTTCTCTGTCATGTGAGGATGGCATTATTTCTCCTTCCTACTGATATTTGCACAAGCTGCCTCTACTGGCACATTACCCTTGCCAGTCCTCCATTCCCACCCATCTGTCTCTAGGCATCTCCATCCTCATAGCCTGGCAAACTAACTAGAAGTCATCATTTATCTCTAACTTTAGATGTGACTTTTCTCTGAGAACATTCTATAGTTTGGTGCTTACATAGAATTCATTGCACTTAAAACAATATTTACATAGCTTTTTCCTCATAAAATTACTCCACTGCTCAGTGAGCTCCTGGAAGTCAGTGACCATGTCCCTATTGTTATGTTGCACTCTGAAGACTTAGCACAGTGGTTGTTAAAGTAGGTGCTCAATAAATAAATCAAATCAAATATTTTCACTGGATCCTACTAACAAAAAAATTTCCTATCAACTAATTACATGTTTCCATTTATGAATGCATATTACAGCCAACAGAAGTTGGCAAATAATACAAGGTATAATGTATTTTACCCAGTGGCTCATCTCATGGGTCATGAACTGACAACTGTAAATCATTCTCATGAATATGCACAAAAGAATACCACAGCACAGATAATCAGTCATTTCTGTGGTTCTACCAACACAGACTGCTGATGCTAAACACATTATGTAATAACGCACATTGATAAATACCATGAATATCATATCAGCCATACTAGTATCTAATCCTATCATAATCTTACATGTTGCCTGTATTTTATAGGATATTTATTAAACTTATGGGAATCCATCTGTGTAATACTGCACTAAGTTTTCCTTGAACCCACTCTTGATTTATTTACCAATGAAAATCCTGCAGCCATGTAATCCTGTATGTATTCTTAAATCAAGCTTAAAAAGCCAGGGACTAAGCAGCCATTTTAAAGGAATAATAATTTTTTTTTCCACAAAGATTGCCTCTCTTCAGAAATAACCTTCTACACTTTACAATATGCCATGCATGCAATAGTCACAGAAACTCTTTTCTCTTCTCTATTCTTTTTTCTTTCTCTTCCTTCCTTCCTTCCTTTCTTTCTTTCTTTCCTTCCTTCCTTCCTTCCTTCCTTCCAATAAAAATCAATGAATAAGGACTTTCTTATCCATGTTAAGTGGAAGTCTAAAAAAATAAAATAATATAAACCATTGATCTCTAACATCTAATATGAAGAAATGAGATTTATACTAAGAAAGTAATTATATGTGACTATATGATATGCATTTTGATCTCTTGCTTACAGAAATACAAAATAATGCACTGAGGCCCCAAGTGTAATTCCTACAGAAGAGTAACTATTAAAATGGGAATTCAATAATAATAATAATATTTTCTGCATGTTTATACATTTTACGATTTGTAATTCATCCTTATACTCATTAACTCATTCAATATTCACATTTACCCTGGAGGGAAGCTACTATGATGCCTATTTTGCAGATGTGTAAACAATTTGAGAGAGAAAAAAATGACTTGAAGAAGATTATAGAGCTGAAAATAATGAATGGTCTTTCTATTGCTTTTATGTTTGGCATTCTCTATTCCCAGTTACTAAAAAACTTAAAAACACACAAGAATTTTACAGTTACATAAGCATTATGTGAAGTTACACGTATGAGAAATTCATATGCAAGCTTGAGAAATTTACCACCACTTTGGCATTATAATCCGAGCCCGCTCTTCATCTGATAAATCTGAACTATCTTTTGTTTTTGTTTTTTTGGGTTTTTGTTGTTGTTGTTTTTTTTTGTGTGTGTGGGTTTTGTTTGTTTTTTTGGGGAGGTCATTTGCTTTTATTTTTTTCATTTATTTATTTATTTATTTATTTATTTTTCATAAACATATAATATATTTTTATCCCCAGGGGTACAAGTCTGTGAATCGCCAGGTTTGGAGGAGACTTTTTTTTTAAGATTTTATTTGACAGTGAGAGAGAGATCACAAGTAGGCAGAGAGGCAGGCAGAGAGAGAGAGGGGAGGAAGCAGGCTCGCCGCGGATCAGAGAGCCCAATGCGGGGCTTGATCCCAGGACCCTGGGATCATGACCTGAGCTGAAGGCAGAGGCTTCAACCCACTGAGCCACCCAGGCACCCCAAGGAGGAGACATTTTAATCTTAACCCATATTGCTGTCATAATTTCATTTTTGAAAATACTTCTTTGGATTGAAATCTCAATGTAGATCTTTGATTTCATTTTCTAACTGAATTTATTTAAACCTGTTGATTCATTTTTAGTAATTATTAAATAAGAAACTTCAAAAATAGCTTTAAAATGTTTAAGTCAAACTGTTACATTACACTTG
The DNA here is from genome assembly GCF_020171115.1 of Neogale vison. Taxonomy (NCBI): domain Eukaryota; kingdom Metazoa; phylum Chordata; class Mammalia; order Carnivora; family Mustelidae; genus Neogale; species Neogale vison. The sequence goes on along the minus strand of NC_058093.1, from coordinate 89,260,040 downwards.
TAAGGTGTCAGTTTGGAGGACTGATTTTTATATGCTTGCTTCTCATTTTCTAATTTGTAAACTAAACTTTTTATAAACATGTCACACTTTTGAGAAATACAAAAAGCCTACACTAAAAAGCCACTCTTTTAGAAATCACGGCAAAGTGGATAAAGCGATAGAAGCCAAGAAGCATGTTAGCCATGGAGTATTTGCTTGTAGGTTCTCCACGGGACAAAATCCTTCTGAGGTAGTTGGCTGTATAACTACTGTTTACCATGTATGTGGGTTTTCAAATAAATTCAATCATTTAAAACCTACTTGGTATTCTCTGTTTATTTGGAATGAACCAAGAAGTAGCAATGAAAATAAATAATGACCATGTGCTAAGAGCCAAAACAGTTTGGCCATCTGTATAATAATTAAAAGGAAAAGAGGGAAGCACAGATTCTTACTTTTTGTGTGTGTGTGCTTTTTGTGGGAGGCCACGATAAGGCTTCAGAGAGGATCAAACCAGGCCCTGACTTGTGCCTCCTTTAAAGGCTAAATAGCTGAACCAAAGTCTAAGGTCAATAAAGTCAAGTAGCACTGAGAAAAGGTCTGTGCTCTGTGTTGTGTGCTCTCCCACATGACTTCCCACACGTTTGTTAGTCAGATAGAGACGATTTGGCCGGGGTCAGAAATTCTTGGCCGGTTCTTGCTGTCCTTGCACAGGCTATAGACTACACCACTGTAAGACTGTGCTGTGCTTACACAAACTATGTCTTGAGTGGCCTTGAAGTCAGTACCTCTGGCGCTAGAAGGTCTGCTGTTGGTGCTTGGGAAATAGATCATGGGAAAGCTTGAAGGATTGTCTGTCCATGCTGCAAACTCTTTAGTAATCAGCTAAAAATAGATACTTTTCTTATGATTGTTTCTGTTAGCTATATAATGCCTCACAGCCTTGAATAAAATCGGCTCTATTGGACATCCTCCTTGCTGCTCCTCCTGCCCCCATCTCTTTGTCTCTTAATTTCTTTTTGCCATCCTCTTACCCTCTCGACCCTGGTCGGTTTGTTGCACCCGCCGCGGCAGCTTTTCGTAGACCTCTCTTCTTCTCAAGAATTAACACTCAGTGAGTGGATGCCTGGGTTCTATTCCATCCCTTCATCACTTGAAATTCGATCTTTATGACAACTTTTGTATTGGAACTTGAATAACTTGTATCATTGTCTTTGTAAATGATGTCAAAATAACTCAGAAATAAACTGTCTCATGATTAAGAAGCCTTTTGATTTAATCAAAAGGCCACATTCATGGAAACAATTTATTAACAGATGTTGGGGTTTGCACTTGTATTTCCCAAATAATTACCTTAAAGTATGTATAAACATTTTATCCAAGTCTTAAACTACTACCTACATTATGAAAAATTGAGCTTGTTTGTTCATTCGTTCCCCTCTCTTCCCTCCTTTCCTTCCTTCTTTCCCATCCTTCCTCAACTCCTCCCTTCTTTCTTTTTTCTTTTCTTTTTTTTTTCTTTTCTTCTTTTCTTCCTGGGAAATCATTTGACAACAATTGAGAGACTTGCTCCAAGGCATATAACTAATAACAATGAATTAATTATAATTAACACTTATTATATCCCAGACATCAAGTTTGTAATCACCATCAGGGCACCACTTCTATCACTTGGACCACTCAGTGTGCTCCCAACTTCCAGCTATTAGGTGTCTGCATCTCTGTCTCAAGGGGCTTGTTTTCTGGAATCACAGTGTTATTCTGTCACCCAGGAAATCTGGAGGTGCCAGGAAATTAGCACCTTCCCCTAACAGCCCCCAACTGTGAGCTGACAGAAGTCTGTGCACAAACACGTCAGCCCCCTTTTCCCATAAGTGGGATAATTCTGAAGTAATTATGATTATTACACTTTTCAATGGATTGTTTTTGAGAGTAAGCTCCAGTCCCCCATGGTGATAGCCTGCTTCATAATGTGAGCTTTACTGATGACTTTACTATTTCATTATTTCCATTTGGCTAGCCCTATTTTCTGAAATCAACTCTCACATAAACTACTTAAACTTAAATCCTTTTGTTAGAGCATGTTTCAGGAAGAACCAACACTAAGGCACTTTGCTATTGTTTTTCAAATACATGTTGTATTATTTGTCACAAATGAGCTGTGAGTTGGGTTTTACCAGGACCACCTCATTGTAGTACACTAACAGCTATACAGACATAGCAGTTAGGAAATGGTAAAATCATGATGACAACACTGTTGATAACCATTAGGAAAACACAAGCAAGAAGATACTCTAAACAGAGCTGATTTATATTTAATTTAGATGGTCAAAGTTGGCAACAATCAGACACTTTATAATGACCTACATCCCCATATTAAATATCTAATCAGTACATAACATTTTGTCTCTTCTAATTTGAGTAAAAACGTATAGACAAGAATCATTAAAAATAAACAAAACAAAATGAACTAAAATTTAACTTTTAGCAAAAAAAAATTAGAAGTTTTTGCACATTACTTTGTAATAAAAATACTCTGGTTAGATAGGAGTTGGAGTTAGTGTGAGCTGTTGGCAAAGGCTGAGTCCATAATGTAGCTGGCTCCCAAGACCTAGCTGTCAGGCAGCAAATACCCTATCAGTGGTCATGAGATTGTAGCCATGGACACAAAAATCTGGCCATTATTGAAAATGTATAATCAACTTGGGAGAGAAACAATAAAACTTGCAAACAAACATGTTTGGTAAATGTTATCTTTTTTTGTTTGATTTGTGAGTTTCTTTTTAGCATATGGGAGAAATTTCTGTGAGTTACACAATGGGGGCCAGAATAGCAGACCAATGTTAGTGAGGATTGAAGGAAAAAAAAAAAAAAAAAAAAGTTAGCTAGCGCAAATGGCTCTTCCATTATATTCCAACAAAGTACTATTTACTATCTTCCCAATCAAGTTGGCATTTATATCACGATTCAGTTTACTCTTTTAAACCAAGAAGACAACCGCCACCCCCAACCCCCAAGCCCCCACCCACCACTCCCCCGCAGCGTACCCTGTCAGGAGCCTGCTGCCTCCTACTTGGGCTTTTTGATTAGGGACTTTGTTTTATTTCTCTTCTCTTATTCTTTCTTTTTAGTTTCCTTCTTTTTTTTCCCCCTCCCCATAATTAGAGGGTCTCACTGAGACAAACCTCTCCTCTTTTCTTTTTTTATTTTTTATTTTTATTTTTTAAGTAGTTCAAACTGACTAAAGCCAAACAGAAATGTACATTGTGTTTCCATTAGGATCAATGTGAAAGTTTAAACATTATTTTCCAGCAGAATGGTGTCCCAAATTGTGTTTAAAGCATAAATGTAACACTTAAATGCCTGCTGATGCCAAAAAATATTTAAAGTAATTTATTCTGCTTATTATCTAGAATAGTATTTTTAAAACCTGAGTAATGTATGAAAATGTTTAAAGAAAAGAAAACTCTTTCAAACTCCTAGGACTGACCTAAAAAATTTCTTAATCACATTGTACTTAACCATAAATAAATTTAAAACCAAGCTTAATTTCAACACAGTATAGCTCTTAAAATATTTAAAATTTCAAATTAAGTAAAAATGAAACAATGACAACAGAATTCAAGTTAACACTAACTAAGATGGCAAATGATGCCATTTACCTGAAACTATTCTGTCCCTCTCACGTGCAGATGGTACTATAAGTCATAGTTCTATACTACATGTGTACATGTGTATATAAACGCAATATTCCTACCATCTTATCTTTCCCATTTTAAACTTTTACTGATACAGAATATTTTAAAATTATTTGGCCTTCATTGGATGTGGATGGTACATAAAAAAGCCCAAGATATTTAAGATATATGGTACCTAAATCGTCACAGTGCAGTCACTGGAATTGGGTTGCCATATTTCATTACAATATTTTTAGATTATTACTGACATAGGAGCAAAAAATAAAAATTACTGTGGTAAATTGTTGAACTCCCAATTTCTGGGCCAGTTTTTAAAACTCTAATGTAAAACATTATTTGTGTGGGAAATGCATTCTTTTTTTTTTTTTAAGATTTTATTTGTTTATTTGACAGACAGATATCACAAGTAGACAGAGAGAGGCAGGCAGAGAGAGAGAGAGGGAAGCAGGCTCCCTGCTGAGCAGAGAGCCTGATGCAGGACTCGATCCCAGGACCCTGAGATCATGACCCGAGCTGAAGGCAGTGGCTTAACTCACTGAGCCACCCAGGCGCCCGGGAAATGCATTCTAAATCTAAAAATAGATTATTTCAATTGATTTGATGAACATTTGGTGTCTCAGGAATGGACCTGGGCATAATCAAAATGCTGGACTCTGTCCCTTAGTAAGTTGCTGTATCTGCAGAATCCAGGAGTCCTTTTTAAGCAATCTTTCCCAGTTGATACCTTTACAAGTTAGAGACAGGCCCCCGACACATGTTACTTCACTGCCTGATTTCCTCTGAAGTCAGCTCATAGATTACACACTATTAGGTTGCATATTCTCTATTCTACAATCAAATAACCACAAAGACTTAAAGAATAGATCTTAAAATATAACCTGTGTTCTCTGGCTTTAGGTCAGTAAAAATCTAAACATTAAGCATAAGTAGCTGTCTATTCTCATCAAACAAAGACAAACTCAAAAGGTCATTCAGGAAAAACGTGTAAGATAAAGCAAAGGAAATATTAAAAGAAAAAAAAGTTTTAAGGGAGAATGAGACAAAATAAAATGAACAGGTAGCTAAGGCTAGCACTCAATTGTTGGGATGTCTAGGCTGGTCAATTCATTACTCTTGTAAAAATCAACATTGAGGATATTACTTGCAGCTGATACGGCATCATCAAGTAAGACCAAGTCAGCAATATCTAATTTTTGCACTAGATGAGATAGTTAGAATAAAATGTGAGCAGAATATTCTTAAAAACCTGAGAAGGGGTTCAACTGCTTCTTTTAATGCTACCACCACACTAACACAAAAAGGTCTCTCTCCCCTCTCCAATTTAATTTTTCCTGTGGCACATCAGAAATTACATACATGTTGAAGACCCATAAGGAAGTCTAACTGATGTTTTTTGAGGTAGAAAACTGTGCAATATAAAGAAACCCACCATTTGTTTAAAATATCCAGACTTATTTGACAAATATGATATTTTAGCTTATCTTGTTTAACATTCACCAAGATAACCAGAACAGACCAGCACATTTCAAAAACTCTCCCCAAAGTTTTTATTTTTTCCTTTAGCTGTGCATTCTGAAAAGATCACGCGTGCACATACACAGATATATGTGTACACAAATGAGTCTAACTATAAGCACAGGGATAAGTTGGGATTTCATAAATGACACCTGATTCAAATGGCCATGTTATCTGACCCAAATATCTCACAATCTCTCCAATTTCAAATTAACCGAATAAACACATGCATTTGATATAGGCATTTGGGGTTAAGCTTTTAGCTTTATTTGTTTGATTTTTTTCTTTCCTTTCCATATGACACAAGTCAGATCCCTTCCCTTCTGAGATTTTCTGATCAAAGCCTGGCTTTTACCTGGTTCAAACAAATCCTTGATGCACTGTCTCTACCCTCCATTGCCTCTGGCACTTCTCTGTGTCCCCCACAAACATTGCAGGGAAGTGAGGGAGTCAGGTCTTAGACATAGACTCTTCCTCTGGAAGGGTACTCTGAGCTACAAAGGGTTCCCACGGGTGGCAAAAAACAGAGCACGGAGTCACTTTAATACCATGGAAATATTCTGTGGTCTCTGAGTTTGGCTAGACCTCATTGAAGTCAAGCCTTTTTGACTCCTATGCTAGAACATCATATTTAATGTTGTTTTTAAGGTGGTAAATTCCCATGCTTAAAAGTCAATGATCAATCTGACACATTCTTAATTGCAGAAGATTAATTACGCCAGGAAGAAGAAAATGAGAATGAAACCAATTAAAGTCCACATATGATAGATGATGTATTCTTCACATTAAAAGTGCTTCACAGGATATATTATCTTTGTCCACCTGTCAGACCATGTATGAAAGCCTCCTGCATCTAAGGGCAATGAACAAAACGGCAGGCAACATCACATAAAAAATACCAGCAGGAAGTACATTTGTTGTGGCAGCAAGTGTTACATCCTTATTATCAGGAGATATTACCTGAATGTCATCACTCTAAAGCCCTTTCCATTTGCCATAATTTGTTAGAGAATAGGGGGGTTTGTGATAACAACAACCAGGTGAGGCACAGCGTGGAAGATGTGCAACCCTGTCATTTCAAAATGAAAATAATTTATTGCCTTAGTGTAGTCTATTCAAATAATGGTTGAAGCCCACTGTCCAACTGCATTATTATCAGGCCACAGCCTTCAGCCCAGAAATGCGTTCGCCAAATTGTCCTCCATCACTAAAATGTGCGTATTCATGATTTATGAGAGCTGAATGAATTACTCAAAAAGAATCACCTTCTCAAAAATATTGATGTTAAGTTGAAACTGAAATTATTTAATTCGAATATATGGAGGGCGGTGGTGGAGAGATGCTATTTCTTTGGAATCTAAAGAGACAACCTAATAAAACGCTTTCATCTAGCTTTAATTGAGACTGCTTGTATGCTGACGAAACCTGCTAGTTAAATCACAGATTTAATGAAGATTTAGTTCCCAAAGTCTGTCTTTCCCTAAAACATAACAATTTCTAAGACATCAAAAGTGCCCTGTCATGTGGCATATGCTGTTGTAAATATCTTTTATTACATTCAACAGAAAAGTAAATAGACTATTTAAATAAACTCCAGGCAATCGGAATCATACACCTGCCTCTTTGCCTACTTTTCTGTTAGAAGAAATTGCCAAGTTTATAAACGAAAGCCGAGCATGCAGCACTCTCTATAAACACTCTGTGCCTCTGGGACTCAGGTGAGAGCTAGTGTTTGAAACATTTCCAATTTCAACACTCTTTTACTGGTATAAATTGGACGCGTCTCTGTACTTCTGAAATATATAGGCAAATAATCTGCTTCGTAGACCTCGGCTTCGTTAGGTTTATTTTTCCCCCTTGTTTGTTTTCAAATTCTTTTGTTTTTGTTTTTGGAAAATCAGAAGTAAAACACAACAGAAGGGAAGCGCTCATTTTAATAATAAAAATAGGGAATAATATCAAAATATGACACCACACCTCAGACATGGATTTCATTTCCAAGAGCACTTCAGCTCTGCCATGATACACTGTGGGTATCTGGCCACCCTCCGAGTTTCCATTGACAACTCCCCACATTTTAAGTGAAATCCCTACCCCCTGCCTGGGCAGCACTGTACCTCCTGTATGCTCAAAATGTCTTACTGGGCTGAGAGGTACAAAGTACATCCTGGGATGTCTCCGTGATAATACTTGAGCAGATGAACACGCGCTTTGGAATCACAAGGGGCAATTTGTGTGACATCTAGTTTGCTATCTCCAAGGGCCAGAATATTTTTTTGTGACTTACGTTGGTGACTGACTGATTTAGTTCAACCACAACTGATTTGGAGAATCATCTGCACTAATAAACCGGCGCTTCAGATTCTTGTGTAGAGTAAGTAGCCACTAGACTGCATGTACTCTCTACAAGTCAACAAGCGGAATTAATGGGGGACAAAGGATATAGTTATTCAACGAGATAATGAAAATATTCCTTGAAAAAGTGTTGTTAGCTATCTCAACATAACCTGACTTCTAAAAATGTTTGACTTGTTTTTGGTAGGTGAAAATTAGCAATCTTGTTATCCTTTTAGTTACACAATGTGTGTTCCTCAAAAGTTGTATGTTTGAACTAATATTTTTAAAATAAATCCTTACTTTTAAAATAGCAGTCATTGTATACCACATTATCATCCTCACCTTCAATATAAATCCTTAGAGTTTCAAAGCAGTCTCATACATAGATTACTTCATTTTCTCATCATTCCAAACATGGAAGTTCAGAAATGACCATTTCTACTTCTTTAAAGAGAACTTTGTTAAATCATCTCCTAAAATCAAAACTCTTTTGCATGTTAGATTATTGATTTTATATATTCTACAAACATATTTAAAAAGTAAACTTAAGCTTTATAATATATCTAGTTTAAGTATAACCAAAATTTATTTTGTCACATTAAAATTTTACATTTTAGAATAATCTCTTTCTCAGTAATCCCTTCATAAATAATCTTTTCAAATTACCTGAATTTGAGTATTCCATCTGTTTCTTGATGGAAACCTCCCAAATCCAAAACCTTACTTTTCCTTAAGGTACACAGAGAGGGGAAGAAGTGAATGGAATTGCAGAGGCAAGCTTTTGAGATGGCTTCAGGTATTCGTTATAGATTGCACCTTGAGAAGGTACTGGGATGGTCAGGCAAAGAGTGAGTGAGGCAGCTAATGTAATTGATCTGCGAATACATTTTCTAGGCTATATACATCCATCCAGTATATAGATATTCACTCAACTCTTCCTATGTAACTTACTCATAGTGTAAATGCACGGGGAGTCCATTCTTCCTTCCTTTCTTTCTCTCTTCTTTCTTCCTTCTTTTCTTTCTCCTTCCTTCCTCCCTCTCTCCCTCCCTTTCTCAGTTCCTTCTTCCCTTTCGCTCTTTCTATCTTAGATTTTATTATTTATTTGAGAGAGAGAGAAAGCAAAAGAAAGAGCGGGGCTGGGATGGGTGACGGTGTGGGAGAAGCAGGTTCCCCGCTGAGCAGGGACCTCAATGGAAAGGGGCTTGATCCTAAAACCCTTAATTAAGGCGCTTAATCAGCTGAGCCACTCATGCATCCCACTCTCCTCTCCTCCTCTCCTTTCCTTTCTCTTTCCCCTTCCTTCCTTTTCTTCCTTTCTTTACTCTTTCTTTCCTCTCTCTCCCTCTTTCTCTCCCTCGCTCCCTTCCTTCCTAGTGGACAGGGCCTTGATCCCAGAATCCTTAAGACCCTTAACCAGTTGAGCCACCCAGGCACACCTCTTTCTTCCTCCCTCCCTCCCCTCCTTTCCTCCCTCCTTGTTTATAATATGTACTCTCAGATGACAATTTGAACAGCACTTCTTTGTACATGTTTAAATCATACTTACAGGTATGGCAAATTTCAGAACCTAGAAATAACCAGGTTGGACCAAGTCATGTGATTTCAACCCCCAAAAGATTCACCACTATTATAAATAAAGGAGGTAACTTAGGATATAAGAAATTAATGAGGTCATTTAATTTTGATGTCTAAAATCAGTATTTATTAAGTTTATAAGACAAAGGAAAAGTGAAACTATACCCCAGTTTTACTGGTATGTTATTCTAAATATAATATGTATAAGATATTAATCAGTCATAATGATTTGAAAGATTTCATTTTGTTCTCCAGATTTGAAAACTAGAAACTGATGATTAGCAAGAACACAAATGCATATGCAATTGGGAGAACTTCAAAGAGAGAGAGTCACAGTAAATAAAATGTGTAAATATGTGTGTGTGTGTGCATCACCTAAAAAATCAGATGCCTAGAGTGCATCATTTTAAAATTCTTTCTCTATATAACAAAATTACTTCTAGTAATAACCATGAAATTAAATAAATAATAACGGCCAAATAGTAACAATGTTCTCTTACTGAAGATTTGATAAAATAAAATAATCCTAACAATTTAAATATTACAGCGCAGAAAAGCAATATTTAATGAATTTTAATTAGACTTCTACACTTTCAAACAGGGAGATGCACATATATTGCTCCATTATAGTAGGTAATAATAACATTACACTTTCTCATTTCTAGTCTTACTTGTGAAAAATTGTCAATAACTCAGCATATCCACATTCAATAGCAGACGACTAGAATTGCCAATCTATCTTCACTCATACATTTTTATTAATTTTAACTACTAAAAATTTCTTTCACCTGAAGCAACACACAGAAAAAGTCCTAAACACAAACATAACTTTGGCAGATATTAGTAAAAATCCATTGTATAATAAATTTCAGAATTCGGAATTTGTTTCTTCAAAATCTATTCTAGTTCTAGTTTCCAATTGTCTTCAGAGTTGAAAAAATTTAAACAAACAAACAAAAAACTCCAAGAGGCACAGAGATCATAAAATTGAAGAAACTCAAATTCTTTTACTTCATATTGACAACTCTGTGCTACTATTACTTATTTCAAAGCTATTGTTTAAATGCAACAATGTGTAACCCCATGTAGCACATTCAGATTGCCCCTGAAGGGAGCTAGATTGATTCTGAACTGATGAACTTATTTCCAAAATGAATAGGTGTAGCTATTTCTCACTGAATAACTAGGAGTTTTCCGTATTAACTTTTATACAGATTATAATAGTTATTAAAGTATCAGCATAAGATATGCTACTATGAAGCTTAAGTCTATGTTATTAAAACTTCAGTTCCTATGCCAATTGCTCATTAAAGTTAAAAAAAATTCTGGGAAGAATATTCTATCACAGCCATTGTTCAGAATTGGTAATGCAAATTGATAATAAAAAAGACTTTTAGCCAATTTTATTCTATTTTTAATTCTCTATAGACCATGCCTTCTGTTATTGCCTGCACCCAGAGGTGACTGCTTCTACCTCCCTATCCTTGGTACACCAATGGTGTTTATTAGTCTTTAATATTGACAGTGAAAACTAGCAGTAAGAGAGGGAAATGATTCTAATTATAAGTTATGTGCAAATTATTTTTTGCTACTTTAATGACACATTTCAAAGTAAAATCAAAGAATCTTACAGACACTCTTTAATTAATCCTCAAACATCCCTTTCTGTGAGGTCAGGAACAGGGTGATACTGAATCTATATTATAGATTAGAGGAGAAACAGTTCAGGAAGGTAAAGTAACTTCTCTCTACCATAAAACAAGCCATTGTTAAGTTCGTATTGAATTCTGGGCTTCTATCTCTGAGATCTATATCTAACTATAGCCTTGTCTCTTCCTTATGAAATTCTACTATTTTAAAACACCTAATTTTGTCACCTACCTGGTACTCCATGAATAAAATACTCACAAAAGCAAATTATCAGAGCCCTCTTTAGCATAAGGGAAATTAGATAAGTACTGGCAAGAAAAGGCAATTAATATCATCTAGCAGACATGGAATTTTTAATTAAAGAAATTACCAGGAGTAAGAATCTACTTCACGGCACTCAGTCCAGCAATTCAATTTATTGAGCATTTACTATGGAAGTTAATATGGAGAACTCCCAGTAAATACTGAGCAGTTCTAAGCAGCGTACCACACTCTGGTGAAACAGGGTTGAACAGAAATGAGTTTACAGAATTTTTAGGCGAAGGGCCGGAAACACACAGGAAATAGAATAAATCAATACTTTTAATTATTAAATGGTGTTATTGATGAAACAAGAAATTTGGTAGAGGTAAATGGCAGACCAGCTACATGTCTGGAGGTGATCAGAAGGCAACATTTGAGTTTTCTCATGAGGATGGAAAGGAACAGGCATGAAAATATCTGGAGAATGAATATGCTGAGTGGAAAACGATCAGCAGCAGGAGCCTCAGGAATTAATAAATGCTAGAGAATAAAGAGGATAGTGAAAGGATATGATATTGGAGCCAGAGGCAAAGACAAGTACAATCTCAAATCTCATTCTAAGTGAAATAAAACACAATGGGAAGATTTTAAGCAAATAAATTTATTTCATTTATAATTTAGAAAGATAAATGAAAGCAGTATGATGATGAGTTGTAGGGAGTCAAGAGAGAAAGCAGGAATGGCAGGTATGCAATCCAGACAAGACCATGGTAGCTTGGTCTATAATAGTAGCCATGGAAATGTTGACAAGTAGTAAGATCAGGGATGAGTTTTAAACATACAGCCAACAGTACTTACTGATAACAAGGCTGTGGAGAAACAGGGAAGGAAAGAATCAAGGATGTACCTTCAGCCTTATCCTGCAGAGCTGGAGGACAATTGCTCCAGTTCCTAAAATGAGAAGCACTTGAGGAAGAGAGAATATTTGGGGTTTGGGTATCTATATATATTCTTTTGGACTCCTGTTAGGTTTGGAAGTTTATTCTTCTTGTAAGTGCAGACCTCACTGAGACAATGGATATTGAATGACTCTGAGAGATAAGGTCCAGCTTTGGTATATAAATTTCAGAATCATCAATGTATATATATAGAGCTGTGGACTAATGCTATCATTTATGGAAAGAATAAAGCAAGTGAGAAGATGACTGGGGGTAGGGGAAGCCTGAGTTACTTGAACAAATAGAAATCTTGTAGGTCAAAGAAATCTAGCAAAAATTAGAAAAAACTAAAGAAAGAACTACCAAAGAGTTAAACACAAAACTAAGTTAGTGTCATGTCATAGGGATTAGAAAAGAAAAAATATTCCCCCAAAAGGGAAATATTATCTGATTTTATTGCTGCTAAAATGTCTACTAGGACAAGGGTAGAGACCTGACTACCATCTTAGAAAAACTCAGGGTCATTTTCATTAAGAGATTTTTCAGTTACATTGTGAAAGCTAGAGTCCTATTAGAGTGAATTAAGGAGATCATAGGAAGTGAGAAAGAAAATCCATTGAGTATAGACTTTTTTTTTTTTTTTAAACACAGTTAAAGGGATGCCTAGGTGGCTCAGTCGGTTACACATCTGCTTAAGCTCAGGTCATGATCCCAGGATCCTGGGATAGAGCCCCACATTAGGCAACTTGCTCAGCAGAAAGCCTGCGGAATTATCCCTCTTCTTCCCATGCACTCTCTCTCTCTAACAAATAAGTAAACAAAAATCTTTTTAAAAGTACAACAAAGTAGGAAAGCAGGGAAATGAGAGGTATGACATAAAGGAAAGGAAGAGTTGTTTTTCTTTATGATTGTCTACAGTAAGTCTGTATGCTAAAACAAAGTATCCCTCAGAGAGTTAGAGATTTATATTTATAAAATAAAATAAAGTGGGCAATTGCTAGAATGCAACCTTTGAGAGTGGAGACAAAATAAGAGAGAAAGAAAATAAGATCCAAGATATTAGAGTTACACACGGGACATATTCTTTAATGGGAATGAATGTACAAGCTGAGTAGGTGAGTGTAGATGATGTAGGAAGGCAGAGAAAACATGGCAAAGTTAACTTAAAAAGTGCAAAGGTAAATTTATTAAGATATGATGGTTGAGTACCTGGCAATATTGAGTGTCCATTTACTATCTGTGGCCATAAATATGAAATAGGCCCAGTCAACAAGGTTGCATACATTTTTTCAAGTAATTATCGGCTGCTTGGTACAGCCAAAATTTAAGACAATTATCAGGTGAAAGTTATAATAGATGGTGAGATTGGAGAGAAAGTTAAAGGTATTTGATAGTGAATATAGATAGTGACCAATGACAACAAAAAACCTAGGGATGGATAAGAAAAATTAGGATAGAGGGGGAAAAAAGATCAGCATGAGAATAAGCAGAATGATTTCATGTGAAACTCAAAGGATTCTCAATCATAACCATCTTCAAGGTAGGGAAAAGGATCTATTTGGGTATTATGTATGTTTATGTGTCTCTGTGTCTATATATCATCACTACATGGGCCAGATGAGGAAGAAAGGAAAGAAAGTAAGAGATGGAAGCATGGAGGGAAGTTAAAAGAGGAAAGGAGTTATTTGAAGGAGACCTACATGTATCCAATAAGAGAGCAGTAATTAAACATGCCAAGCTTCCAACTAAACTACTACTTAATGCAAATTCTCAGGTAAAAGATAAATAGTATATAATTACATCTCTGTACTGGAAAATCTATGCATTCAATAAAATCTAGCAGTAAATACCCATCAGATAATCAAATAAAGCTGCATGCAGTTTTCTTCTCTTTTTTGTACCATAAAATAGTTTCTAAAATTTTATTTTCTAAAGAGATAAAAATCAGGTATATTAGAAATGCTAATGATATAAGTTATCTAGTTATGTAAATAGTGAAAAGTAGGGTAATAATATTATCATTTATGAATACATTTTTGGATATGATTATATTGAATGCATAGGACTATTTAGAATATGAATTAGTAAAGCATAGAGGAGTCACTTTTGAAAACTGGGAGCCTGCAGCCTTTCAAAAATCTCTTCTGTTTTCTACCAAATCACTTATGAATGTGGGAAGATGCAATGATGGTACTTGAGTCTCACTGTACAAATATGCAAATTAGGCATAGGGCTGGCTCCAGATCAGACAAATCTAACTTTGACTCATACCCTAGCTGTGTTATTAGCTCGAAGGCTTAGTTTCCTCTCTTATTATGCCAATATTATACTATTCCTGTGCTCACAGGATTGTGGGAGAGCTAAATGAGATGCTGCATATGTAAAGCTCTTAACCACTATAGTACCCTAAAATGTCAATCAGTAATGGCAGCTACTCCCACTGCAGAGTCATGGCTTTAAAGTTGATCACAGTTTTTATTCTTTTCCTGGTTTTAAAGTTAATCATAGTTTTTATTCTTTTCATGGTTAGAAAAGAAAAATATCAAAAATAATGAAATAAGAATAGGATATTTCACTCTAGAAATTTTTGAGAGAAAAATAAAAGTGTAAAGAAAACAATAATTACTTAAAATTTATCAATTGAATTATTACCAAATGACATTATGCTGTACAGATCTTCCAGTCAAGAGATTTTTCTTATTTTTTTCCTTTTAACAAGCTTTGAGCATTTTTCCATTTTTCTAAAGTATTAAATAATGAGCAAATAAATATTCAATAAACACTAGTTGGTCAACTGATTACTTACTATAGAAAAAAGAGAAAGTTAAATTAATGGTATATAAAAATACATTATAAAATGATAAAGTTTCCATAATAGACATGTTTATGGTAACATTTAAAGAAATTGCATCTTATAATATGATTGCATTTATTTAATGTATCAAACCAGGCAAAATTCATGTAGGCTGTTACACCAAAATAACAATTACCCTTTGTTGAGTCTCTGTGTTTGGTGTGTTCAATTTGTGGCAGTGTCCTTTTAAGGCTGTATTCTAAGACAAAAGTTTATAAAAATAGTCCTCAAAAAAATGAACTCTCAGAGAGTTTGTGATAAATTTCAGAGATCTAAGTTAAAGAAGGCTAGTATTAATATTACAAAGAAGTAGTAATCTGCAATGATAAAAACTATGGACTCTGGGGTCAAACTGCCTGAATGTAAATCCTAAACACTATCATCACTACCACTGTAGCATCAAAAGTATTATTAGTTTCAAGATGGAAGCATAGGAAGTCTCTGAAGTCAATTCCTCCTATATACATACACATCAAATTTAATCTATAAAATAAGCAGCAATTCCTTCTGAAGAACTGAAGGTTATTGAACAGCTTCTGTACAACAAATGTATAAAGACCATACAGAGAAGGGTAAGAGAGACAATGACACAGTTACAATTGAAACCTCATCTCTGATGCAGTAGAGAGGAATATCTTTGAGAAGCCAAAGTGTAGACTTGCCAACTCTGGGGCAAAGCAAAGATACAAAGGCTTAAAGGACAACTAGACTGCAAATGAAAATAATCTATTAACCCTAGAACCTCACCAAATGGAGAGGGAATTGTCAGAATTCTCACTGGAATCAGAGGTATCAGCAAGTAGTATTTTTTAGATTCCACCTCTACTTTGATAGCACAGAGGGTATCAGAGTACAGGCACTCTAACTAGCCTGTTGGGGCTGCCTCAGTGTGTCCCAGGCCCCTGGAACAGACCAACTCCAGCTATCCTTGCAGGAAGGCCCCAGCAGAGCATGCACTGGACCTTCCTACCCATGCCTGCATCAACTCCAGCCATCCTGAGAAGGCTGCCCCAACATGATGTGTTCTAAGAGCTCTCTGGCCTATGCCCAACCAGCCATCCCACTAGGCATTCCAGGTGCAATGTTCTCCAGAACTCCCTAGCCCATATCTGTTACAACTATAGCTGTCCCAACAGTGTGCTCCAAAAATCCTTCAGCCTGTTCCCACTCAAGCTGACCTGCCAAAATTGCCAGACACATGCAGTTTACACAGAGGATGTTTCTACTCAAAGTCACTCCCTCAAACCAGTAGAGGCAGCTGGTCCACCTAATTCATAGAAATAAATACAAGAGGACAAATGAATTGAGGAGATTGAGGAATATGTTCTAAATGAAAGAACAAAGTAAAATGCCAGAAGAAAACCTTAATAAAATGGAAATAAGTAATCTAATTAATAAAGAGTTCAAAGCAATGATCATAAAGATACTTGGAAAATTTGGAAGAAGAATGCAGAAATAGTGAGAACTTCAACAAAGAGTTAGAAAATATGAGGAATAACCCATCAGAGCTGAAGAATACAATAACTGTAATGAAAAATACACTAGAAGGAATCAATAGCAGATTAGATCATACAGAAAAATGGATCAGCAATATGGAAGACAGAATAGTGTATATCACCCAATCATAATCAGGACAGCAAAAGAAAAATAAATGTTTAAAAATGTGGATAGCCTAAGGGACCTTTGGGACATTAAGCATACTATCATTCACAACATAGGGGTTCCAAAATGAGAAGAAATAGAAAGGGACAGAAAGCTTATTTGAAGAAATAGTAACTAAAAAATTCCCTAACATAGGGCAAAGAACATACAGCCAGGTCCAGAAAGCACAAACAGTTTCAAACAAGAGGAATCCAAAGAGATCTACACCAAAACATATCACAGTTAAAATGGCAAAAGTTAATGATAAAGTCTCCTAAAGGTAGCAGAAGAGAAATGAATAGTCATATACAAGGGAAATACCAAAAAACTATCAGGTCATTTTCAACAGAAACACTGCAGGCCAGAAGAAAGGAGCAGTATATATTTAAAATGATGAAAAGGGGAAAACCTACAACCAAGAATACTCTACCAGCAAGATCATCATTCAGAATTGAAGTAGAGATAGAGATTCCCAGAAGCAAGACTAACAGAGTTCATCACCACAGAACCAAACTTACAAGAAATATTAAAAGGTCTTTAAGTGAAAAAGAAAAGGCCATAACTAGAAACAAGAAAATATATGAAAGAAAAAAAACTCACTGGTAAAAGGCAAAAAATGGTAAAGCAATGGATCCAGCCACTTAATAAGGTAATACGGAAGGTAAAAGACAAAAATAATATAACTACAATAAATAGTGAAGGAATGCACAAAATAAAAAGATGTTAAAGTATCACACACACACACACACACACACACACACACACCACACACACACACCCTCATGGTAACTGCAAACCAAAAACCTACAGTAAATACACAAAAAATAAAGAGAAAGGAACTGAAGAATAATACTAAAAAACAAAACAAAACAAAATTATCAAACCACAAGGGAAAAGACCAAGAGAAAAAGGAAGAAACAAAGAAGAACTATAAAAACAATAAAAAACAATGAATAAAAGCGCATATCTATCAGTAATACTTTAAATGGACTAAGCTCTAATCAAAAGGCATGTGGTTGATGAATAGATTAAAAACAAAAACAAAAACCCCATGTATATTCAGCCTACAAGACTCACTCATGTCGAAAAACACAAAGGGGGCGCCTGGGCTCAGTGGGTTAAGATGCTGCCTTCGGCTCAGGTCATGATCTCAGGGTCCTGGGATCAAGTCCCGCATCGGGCTCTCTGCTCAGCAGGGAGCCTGCTTCCTCCTCTCTCTCTCTCTGCCTGCCTCTCTGCCTACTTGTGATCTCTCTCTGTCAAATAAATAAATAAAATCTTTTAAAAAAAATAAATAAAAACACAAAGGAACGAAGATGAAGAGAAAAGATTTTTTCTTTTTTTAATTTGAGAGAATGAGAGAGAGACAGAGAGCATGAGAAGGAGAAGGGTCAAAGGGAGAAGCAGACTGCCTGCTGATCAGGGAGCCTGATGTGGAACTCAATTCAGGGACTCCAGGATCATGACCTGAGCCAAAGGCAGTCGCTTAACCAACTGAGCCACCCAGGTGCCCAAGAAAAGATATTCTATGCAAACAGTAAATGAGAAAAAGCTGAGAAGCAATGCTTCTGTCAGAAAAAACAAACTTTAAATCAAAGACTGTAACAAAAGACAAAGAAGGACATTGCATAGTGATAAAGGAATCAATCCAACAAGAGGACACAATATTTGTAAATAACTATGCACCCAACACAGGAGTACCTAAATATATAAAGCATGGTGCACCTGGTTGGCTCATCAATTAAATGTCTGCCTTCAGCTCAGGTCATGATCCCAGAGTCCTGGAATCAAGCCCTGCATCAAGCTTCCTGCACAACGGGTAGTCTGCTTTTCCCCCTACCCCTCTTTCAGCTCGGTCTCTCTCTCTCTCTCTTAATCTTGCTCTTCCTCAAATACATAAATAAAAATCTTTAAAATAAATAAATATATAAAGCAAATATCAAAGACATAAAGGGAGAAAATGATAGCAATACAATAACAGTAGGTAACTTTAATACCCTCACTTACATCAATGGATAAATCATCTAGACAGAAAATCAATAAGAAAACATTTGCCTTAAGTGACACAGTAGACCTGATAAACTTAATAGATGCATACATATCAGCTCATCCAAAACTGCAGAATACATGTTCTTTTCAAGTACACATAGAACATTCTCCAGGGTAGATCATTTGTTAGGCTACAAAAGAAGTCTCCATAAATTTTAAAAATGGAAATTATATCAAATCTTTTCTGACCACAATGATAAGCAACTTGCAATCAATTACAAGAAGAAAACTGGAAAAAAGCATAAACTCATGGAGGCTAAATGAGCAAAATTGGTTCTAAGTGGAAAATTCATACAGTACAGGCCTACCTCAAGAAACAAGTACCCCAAATAAATAATCTAACTTTACAAATAAAGGAACTAGAAAAAGAACAACAACAACAAAAATCCCCATGTTAGTAGAAGAAAGGAAATAATAAAGATCATAATAAGAGCAGAAATAAATGAAATAGACACTGAAAAACAATGGATAGATTAATAAAACTAAAAGCTTGTTCTTAGAAAAAATAAAACCTCTAACCAGATGCATAAGGGGAAAAAAGAAAAAGAAGATAGAGAATCCAAAAAGTAAAATCAGAAATAAAAGAACATAAAATGACACCAAAGAAATACAAAGAATAGGAGACTACTATGAACAACATGAAGAACTCTATGTCAGCCAGTTGGAAAACCTAGGAGAAATGGATAAGTTGCTAAAAACATATAATCTTCCAAGACTAAATCAGAGAGAAATAGACAATCTGAATAAAATGATTATAAGTAATGAACCTGAATAACTAATTTATAACTTCCACAAAAAAATAAAAGCCTAGGACCAGATGGATTCACAGGTAAATTGTATCAAACATTTAAAGATGATTTAAAACCTATCTTTCTCAAATTACTCCAAAAAATTGAAAGGGAGGGAATGCTTCCAAACTCACTTTATGAATCCAGGATTACCATGACAACCAAACTAGACAAAGACACCACACACACACACAAGAAAACTACAGTCCACTTACCCTGATAAACACGCAAGCAAAAATTATCAAAAAGCGTTAGCAAATCAAATTCAACAATGCATAATAAGGATCACAGAACATGAATAAATAAATAAATAAATATACTATAGGGATGCAAGGATAGTTTAACATTTGCAATCAATCAGTATGATAGACTACATAAACAAAATGAAAAATAAAAATCATCATCAGCTCAATAGGTGAAGGAAAGCATTTGACAAAATCCAACAACCACTTACAATAAAAATTCTTGACAAAATGGATGTAGACTTAAAGTACCTAATGTAATAAAGGCCATTTATGAAAAAGCTACAGCTAACATCATAATCGATGCTGAATCACTGAAAGTTTTTCTCTAAGAGCAGGAACAAGACAAGGATATCCACGCTCACCACTTTTATTCAGTATGTTATTGGAAGTCCTAGCCAAAGCAATTTAGCCAAGAAAAAGAAATAAAATGCATCCAAATTGGAAAGAGAGAAAAACCATCACTCTTCACACATGACTTGATACTGTATAGAGAAAACAGTAAAGAATTAAATATACACCTCTTAGAACTAATAAATGAATTCAGTGACCTTGCAGAATACAAAATTAACATACATAAATTGGTTTTATTTCTATCAACCTAACAAATTATCAGAAAGATTGCATAAAATTACAATTGCATAAAAAGAATAAAACATCTATGAATAAATTTAACTAAGGAAGGGAAAGACCTGTATTCTTTCACTTATAAGACATTGATGAAAGAAACTGAAGATGACAGGAATAAATAAAAAATACACTGTGGTTCTGGATTGGAAAAATTAATAGTTAACATATTCATATTACTACCAAAGCAATCTACAGAATCAATGTAATCCCCATCAAAATACAAATGATATATATCACAGAACTAGAACACAGAGTCCTGAAGTTTACATTGAATCACAAAATACCCCAAATAGCCAAAGAAATCTTGAGAAAGAAGAACAAAGCTGGAGGTATGGTCCTTGATTTAAAACTATACTACAAACCCGTAGTAATCAAAAAAGTAACCAAAAATAGGCACAGAGATCAGTGAAATAGAATAGAGAGCCCAGAAGTAAACCAACACATATATGGTCAATTAATCCATGGCAAAGGAGGCAAACATACACAATGGGGAAAAGACAGTCTTCTCAATAAGTGGTGTTTGGAAAACTGGACACCTACATGAAAGAAAAGAAAAGAGATAAAAGATAAAAAAGAAAAAAAAAAAGGAAAGGAAAGGAGAGGGAAGGGAAGTGGGAAGGGAAGAGTAGGGTAGGGAAGAAAGGAAGGAAAAAAATGAAAGGAACAAAGGAAGGAAAGAAAGGAAAGGAAGGAAGGAAAGGAGGGAATAAAAAGAAACGAAACTGGACAACTATCTTACACCTTATATAAAAATGAATTCAAAATGGATTAAAGACTAGAATGTAAGACCTAAATGCATAAAACTCCAAGAAGAAAACATAGGCAGTAAGGTCTTAGACATTAGTCTTAGCAACAATTTTTGGACCAGTCTCCTCAAGCAAGGAACAAAAGCTAAAATAAACAAATGAGACCAAATCAAACTAAAAACTTTTGCATAGCAAAGGAAACCTAGACAAAATAAAAATCTATTGAATGTGTGAAGATATTGGCAAACCATATATCCTATAAATGATTAATATCCAAAATATATAAAGAAGTTATACAACTTGATATAAAAAATAAACAATTAAAAATGAGCAAAGGACTTTAATATGCATTTTTCCAAAGACATACAGAGGGCCACCAGGTACATGAAAAGTTGCTTAATGTCATTAATCATTGGGGAAATGCAAATGAAAACCACAATGAGAGATCATCCCATACTAATCATATTAGCTATTATCAAAAAGATTTTTTTTAAATAGTGTTGGGAAGGATATGGGGAAAATTGAACCCTAATACACTGTTGGTGGGAATCTAAATTGATGCAACCACTGTGGAAAATACTATGAAGGTTCCTTATAAAGTTAAAAACAGAACTACCTTATATGAGGAAGTGGTGATGCAACATGGGGGCTTAAGTGGGTAGGAGAAGAATCCATGAAACAAGATGGGATAGGGAGGGAGACAAACCATAAGTGACTCTTAATCTCACGAAACAAACTGTGGGTTGCTGGGGGAGGGGGGTTGGGAGAAGGGGGGTAGGGTTATGGACATTGGGGAGGGTATGTGCTTTTGGGTAAATTGGAAGGGGAGATGAACCATGAGAGACTATGGACTCTGAAAAACAATCTGAGGGGTTTGAAGTGGCGGGGGGGGGGTGGGAGGTTGGGGTGCCAGGTGGTGGGTATTATAGAGGGCACAGCTTGCATGGAGCACTGGGTGTGGTGAAAAAATAATGAATACTGTTTTTCTGAAAATAAATAAATTGGAAAAAAAATAAAATTAAAAAAAATAAACATAAAAATGATGCAAAAAAAAAAAACCAGAACTACCTTATATAAAGCAATTCCATTTCTGGACATTATCTGAAGAAAATGAAAACACCAATTTCAAGATATCCATCTTTTTTTTTTTTTTTTAAAGATTTTATTTATTTACTTGACAGAAAGAGAGAGATCACAAGTAGGTAGAGAGGCAGGCAGAGAGGTGGGGGAAGCAGGCTCCCCACTGAGCAGAGAGCCTGATGCGGGGCTCCATCACAGGACCCTGGGATCATGACTTGAGCTGAAAGCAGAGGTTTAACCCACTGAGCCACCCAGGCACCCCAGAGATACATATACCTTTATGTTCACGGAAGAATTATTCATAATAGCCAAGATATAGAAGCAATCTGTGTCCAAAAATAGATGAGTGGATAAGGAAGATGTGGTATATATAGCCAATGGGGTATTACTCAACTATAAAAAAGAAAGAATCTTGCCATTTGTGACAACATGGACAGAACTAGAGGGTTTTATGCTAAATGAAATAAGTGGGACAAATAAAGACAAAGACCATATTATTTCACGTGTATGTGGAATCTACAAAAAAAAAACACGAACAAAGAAAACAGAAACAGACTCATCTATACAAGGAACAGACTATTGTTTACTAAAGTGGGGAGTTTGGGAGGGGCAAGCAAAATAGGCAAAGGGGACTAAGGGATACACGCTTCTAGTTATAAATAAACTATGAAGATATAATACACAGCATGGGGAATACAGTCAATAATGCTGTAATAACTTTGGTGACAGATGGGAATTAGACTTATCGTGGGGATAATTTCATGATGCAAAAACATCAGTATGGTGTATATCTGAAAACAATAGGATAGTGCACATCAGTTATATTTCAATTTTTTAAAAAAACACCACATGTTCTTATTTAAAAGCAAAAACCAGAAATATGTAGACACTGAAGTTACAAAATATCTCTGATGAGAAAGCATTTAATTCTTCCTGTTCATATATGCAACACATTAGATTGGGTTATTTATAGAAGAAACAAAATACTTTTCTAATGTAAATTGTGATTCAAATATTGACACTTTTTTTTCAAAAAAAGTTTTGATTTAGCTTGTGTGAGAGTATAGAAATCTGAATCAGCACATAGAAGTTTCTTCTTATCTCAATTTTTATAAATTTTGAAACTGTGAATTTTAGTATCTCTCAATAAGAGAATAAATAAAAATCATCTACCTGAGAAGATGCTGGTATAAATTTCATTTTATTCATTTTCTTGTTGATAGCATATTGATTTTGGTTTTACCATCACAGACTTACAGCAATGTATTAAGATAAAATAATTCCTCCTTCAGCTTCGTAAGTAAAGCAGTTGATGCAAAAGCTTCATTTTGCATGCTTAGCATGTGTGTATGTATGTGTCTGTCTGTGTGTATGTGTTTTTTAACTGGCTGCCTTTATGGCTCCAAAGTAGATGACAATTCAGAATACTTGTAATCCTGTAAAACTAGATACAGCACTTTAAATGTTTATCGTTAGAACATGCCCAGTAGCAGATGGTGGCATGCCATTTTAGAACCACCTAGAGGCACAAAAATTGTCCCATGTTTTTCATTTTGGCAGATGCACATGCCCCTTTGGCAAACTTCAGAAAACATCTAAAAGACTTACACCTTCAAAACAGATTGTATTTATAGGGGGATGTATGCAATTCAACAGGGGTTGTGCGAAAGACGAATTTCAGAGTCAGTACAATCAAATATATAGTACAGTTAGCACAAAACTTTGGACATGAAATTAGCTCAACTGCATTATTGTCTATCAGCATTTTAATAAACCTTAAGTAATTATTTCCAGAGCAATATTAAAATTAATTTTAACAAATTGATGCATGCCAAATAATTTCTTTTAAATGTAAAGTTCAAATTTCTCATAAAACTCAATTCTCAGTAATGGCATTGCATTTCAAGCATTCATATTTTGATTTGGCATAATGATACTTATAGACTCTAATATCCACTCAATTTTAAATCTGATTGTGAAAATAACTTTTTAAAGTCACTAGAGTCATCAGATATTTCTTCAGAACTTCCTAAATTTATACCTCCCCTTCACACATGCTATTTTGCATACACGTACATGTTCTCTCACTCAGCCCAACCTGTGAGTTGTTCCTTTACGCGTCCCTCCCAACCAGACCCTGAGGTTTTCGTTTGTTTGTTTGTTTGTTTTTTGTTTTAAGATTTTATTTATTTATTTGACAGAGAGATCACACGTGGGTAGAGAGTCAGGCAGAGAGAGAGGGGGAAGAGGGGGAAGCAGGCTTCCTGCTTAGCAGAGAGACTGACGTGGGGCTTGATCTCAGGACCCTGAGATCATGACATGAGCTGAAGGCGGAGGCTTAACCCACTGAGCCACCCAGGTGCCCACAGACCCTGAGCTTTTAGGACAAAATTCTCTCCTCTTTACCTTGCTATTCCTATCACTTATGACAGTGTCTTGCCCAAAGTCAGGGATCAATAAACAACTGAATCATATAATGGACTTATATTGAATTATATACTGTCATGAGTTCAAATAACAGCCCTGGTGGGAGAAAATATATGTTGAGTTACTCATTAGTTTCATTCACATCCTATTTTCAGTTTAGCCCCTGGAAAGCCAGTGATTTCCTTTCTCTACTGGCCTCTTGGATTCATAAATGGCTTGGCTTCACTGAGGCCTCCCCCAAGCCTGGCCTTTCCAGGTAAGCTCTAGATTGTCCTGATCCCTAACTAAAACTCGCTACTTTGACCTCATCCTTGGAGGCCTGTTAAATGCCTAATTGGTTAAAATGCAGAGTTTAAATGAGAAAAGGAATAGAAGAAAAGCATGAAAACTGTAACTTGAATTTTAATCCTTCTTTTTCTTTTATAAAAGTAATAAAATGTACTGCAGCAAATCAAAACATTATGGAAACATGGAAAGGGGAAAATCAAAATCTTCAGGGGTAACTATTGCTGATATTTATAAAATATTTGCAAAATAAATTTCAAATTTGATACCATAGCACATGCTGTTAATACCTTATCTCCTTACCTGTCATTGCAGGGTTTTCTCATGTTAAATATTCATTTGCAACATTATGAAATATCTACATATTTGTGACTTTATTAAATAAATGATGAAAACTATGGACTGTTTTACTAAGGGACAATCTTTATTCTGGACATTTAGGCTACAGCAAGAAATAGATAGGATCCTTTTTCTCACAGATATTACAGCGTAATTGAAGAGACAGCAAAGAGAAAAACACATAAATAAGAGAACCTTGGCTTATAAAAGTGCTGTGCCATAGCAAAACTGGCTAATGTGACAGGGACTAAAAGATGTAAAAGGGTATGCACTCTTGCCTTTATTCTCTTGTGATTTAAAAAAAGTATTTATATAAAAAAGTTTAAACACCTAGTTACATAAATCAATGTGTACATTTCTAATTATATCCTCCAACGTAATCCCTAATAATGGAATGACTGAGTCAAAACTAGGTGTATTTTTTAAAGACAATATCTATTCCTAAATATCAACTGCAACACTTTTAATAATTTAGGCTTCCAACAACAGATTACAAGATTGTCATAATCTACCTGCCAAGAAGCAACATATGTGCTTTCATATATATAGTGGGGTAAAGTGGAAGAAGATATTATTAGCTAATGCACTGCCAAATTGACAGCCATTACGATAACTCACCCATAAACTATACAAAGTTTATGTCAAATCCATGGTAAGACTGAATCTTTCATGTCCAAGATGAGAACTACTAAGATAGGCAGTTGTTGTACTAGTATTCCTGAAATCTCAGATACTTTTTTGTAACGTGCTATAACACATATTTTTCAGTATTATTAAAATTTGACAAACTTCGGTTAAGGTCAGATACCACAGGCTATTTATTATACTGCACTACAACTGCCAAAGAACAACACTGGAATCGCTGTGCAATATGGATAAGAAGTGATAGAATTGAAAATATAATCACATATTTTACATATTCATACACTTGTGGGTTGTATTTTGGGGTCATTAAGTGAGAAATAAAATACTCCGGGTTTTCTGAATAATTTTAATCATAAATACACCTAGGTAAGATAAGCTAATAGACCTACATTTTTTTAAAATATATTATTGTTTTAAAAGAAAGCTAGGAGACTTCCAGGATCATTTTGTCAGGATCCATAACATAATATATGTGAAACTTGGAAAAGCACTATGAAATAAACATTATATGTTAAGGAATTTTGTTCCCATATTTTACCAAACAAAGTGAATTTCAAACATCAAAAATGTACCAAAAAATTTGGTCAAAATAGTTTAACATCAACAATTTGAGGGCGCCTGTGTGGCTCAGTGGGTTAAGCCGCTGCCTTCGGCTCAGGTCATGATCCCGGTGTCCTGGGATCGAGTCCCACATCGGGCTCTCCGCTGAGCGGAGAGCCTGCTTTCCTCTCTCTCTCTCTCTCTCTCTGCCTGCCTCTCTGCCTACTTGTGATCTCTCTCTGTCAAATAAATAAATAAAATCTTTAAAAAAAAAAACAATTTGATAAAATTTACTACACACTCACACACACAGCTATATCTGCATATAACTCGAATTGCTAAATTGTTGACTCAAAAGACAATATTAAGTGGATCTTTTTGTGATAAAAATGTTTTAGTGGCAAAATATGTTTATGTTTTACTATTCACGAGGATAGCTCATGGTTTAGATACGTATGCTACCACATGTATTAAATATGGTCACAAGGTGACCTGAAACAGATTTTATGCTACATTTAATCCAATCTCTATTTCACCTCTTCCGTAATCCCTGTTATGGATCCTGACAGGTCATGCCATTTTGGAGAAACTCTAGCTATAATTGTGGACTGAAACTATATTTCTTTAGCAATTTATAGATACAGCCAAACATGACCTCTGTATATTGGCCTCTTGGTTGTTTATTTCTTCCAAGTAGGCTGAGATTCTTTGGCTCAAAAGCCCATGGGTACCAAACACTTTTCTTTTCTTTTACTTTTTCTTTTCTTTCTTTTTTTTTTTTTTACCAGAACCAATTGTTTTAAAATTAAAATAAGCAGATTTCTAGACATTTAGAGTTGTTCTATTTGCATACCCTGTGAAACTACATCCAACCTCTGCTGGCCATAGATAAGATAAGCCAGACACTAGAAAGTTTCCAAACTGTTGTTATCCTTTGGAGCTCCATGACCCAGAAACTCCCCACTTTGCTGCTGAGTGACATCACCTGAACACAGAAGCACCCCCTTTGATTCTGATCCCCCACTCTCTGGAAATTCTGAGGTGGAGGAGAATAAGACAATGTCTTCAGTCTCTGGACAGTCACTCTCGTGCTGTTAGGGACTTAACCACCACGCACATCTGTCAGAGATTATATGTGCTACTGCCACCTCGTGGTCTGATCTTTCTCCTTGATCAGGCGCCACATTTCTCAAAACCTGACAAGCCTGCACCATGCACATAAATTCATTTAACAATTATTAGTATCCTTATGGCTGTTACCTTTATACTGACTTGCCCTCTGAAATGTCCTTCCTTCTTATGTGATGGGCCTTCATTTTTTTAGAACACAGCTATATTATATCCTATGAGCTTTAGTTTCACAACAAACAATAATTACTTCAACTCTTTCATATACATAAGATTATCATTCTGGTTGTCATCTCTGTGTACATTCTTCTTTGTCAAAATCCCTCTCCAACTGATGCCAAAGACTGAACATTCACCTGCAGTGTTTGTGTCCTGGGAAGGTGAAAGCTGGGAAATCTTAGGTATAATTGCACTATCTGTCATGCAATACGCCAACGTTTAAGTAGGTACTAATACAATGAGATTAACTGCACTTAGCAATTAAGCCATGTTGTACATCTGTTAGTGTTTAGGAAATATAGAGATGAGTTTATCAGTAACGATCAACATCATCACAGCAAAAAGGGAGACCTTCCAGATAAAATGGCAACTAAAGTAAGCTGTGGATTAATCACCTAATAATCCCCAAGCTAGAGGGAGAAATGATGGAGCTCAGAAACTTCCATAAATACTTTAAGAAACACACAGAAGGTTACCTGGCCCTGGTTGAGTTTTGGTCAGATAGAAAATGATAGTTAAACACCAAAAAATCCTTGTGGATGGAAAAGGCATAGAATAACAAAAATGAACATATATATTTTCTTTCCTCAATCTAAAAATCTGTGTGGGTATGCTTGCCAGTCCCCTTAGATCATGAGGCTGGAAAGCAGCCTGGCTAGGTCGGCACTGCCCGCTGACTAAAATTATGGAGCCTGCAACACCCTCTGATAGGGAATACTTAATAACTGGTACAGAAACTGGTCCCTAGGGTTTCTTCCTACCCCACCCTAGCAAAAGACAAACTTCGTTAATTACAACCAAAGAAAACCCCACTTACAAAGGGAAATGGCAGAGTCTGAGGTAAAGAGAGTTTCCAGTAAGAGTAGGACTGAATGTTAACGGTGAATGATTATATAGCCAAATAAATATATTGCTCAGACAACCACCCATCCCTCTTAAATTACCAATAAGATTTTCAAACCTGGGCTTCTCTCCATCATCCTTATTTACATTAAATTCCTAAGAATAGGAGATCACAAAGTAATATCTGAGTAAGGCAATGCTTATAAAAGAAAGATAAAAGACTAGAACGCCTGTAATGGTCACATCGAAATTAAGGGTTTAAAAATTTTTTAAATGGTAAAAATAATATAGACCTTCAAAAAGATAAAGGAAGGCATTGGTAACAAAAATCTGTGACAAGTATTCATAAAAAAAACCAATTAGGAATACTGAGTATGAAAATACTGAAAATCAAATGTGTTAAGTAGCCTGACTGATAACAGACACAGGCAAAGGATGGCTGCAGGGCTGAAGTGTCAGATAAGACTATAAGAAAGGATAAAGATGTAGAAAATTGATACCTTTATATGAAAGAAGTTATGTTTAGGTGAAAAAAAGGTGACATGCACATATTCATTACAAATAATGATTTGTATATTATACTAAAATCTAATGTACACAATATCCATATCTAAATTTATGATGAAGAGAGATAAAGGAATTAATGAATGGAGTTGAAAGAGAAAAATTAAAACTAAATAAGAAAAATCTCAAATTAAACAAAATGATGATAACATGCCATGAACTAAAGAGCTTAATTAACTCCATTACTGGCACTAGAGTTCAAAATATATAAAAGTGATGAGGTTCAGTTGCTGAAGGTCAACACACATTATCTTCTTTCTACATCCAAGGAACACTATTGGAAATTAGGAAATCTCCTGAAACAAAAATGTGGTATGTTTTCAGAGAACTATAAGTATCCTCTGTTTTTGCTTTACTTATATGCTTATTTATATATATTTATCTTCATGCTTATTATACTCACAGTGAGTCATTGTAAAGAAAATTTTATATTTTATAATTTTAAATATAATATAATAATAAAATACAATTTTATATTTTCTAGAACATCATTCTATTTTTTTAAAAGATTTTATTCATTTATTTGACAGAGATCACAAGCAGCAGAGAGGCAGGCAGAGAGGAGGAAGCAGGCTCCCCGCCAAGCATAGAGCCCTATGTGGGGCTCGATCCCAGGACCCTGGGATCATGACCTGAGCTGAAGGCAGAGGCTTGAGCCACCCAGGTGCCCCAGAACATCATTCTTAAAATGATGTAGGACTTGGCACAAGAGGAGGCATCTTTTCCTCTTAGATATTAGTCTTTACTTCTAGTTAAAGACTCCTATTAGCTCTTCAGAAGAAATAGTCACAATGGACAGCAAACTAGTCAGAAACCTAATTAAAAGCATGATTGTGCCTGTTAGTATATTAACCACTATCTGCCTCTTCAGCTTTATGAGGCTGAAAAGTTTCTAGTCATCCACACTTATTCTTCTTTCTACTATTGCAATTACATAATTCATTTGTTTAGCCAATCAATCAATTAAAAAATATGGTGTATAAATAAATATTTATTGGATTAAATATTGTATAGTTATACAATGCAAATATTACAATACAAATTGTATTTATTGTATACAATTTGTATTGTATACAAGTTTTATAATACAATACAAATTTGTATTGTATTACAATACAAATACAAAATATTGTATAGTTAGCATCTTAAATTTAGTGCACTTGAAAATATGTCTTTAATAGAAAAATGTTTGGTGTAGCATTGTTCCAAGTATCAAGAAAATAAGAAACAATCAATATATGCATCAGCAGATGAATAATTGAGTAAAATCATGATTCTATTAGAAATAATAAATATTCTGTATTATGTAGGAATTACTATGAAGCAGTATCCATGTCATTTTATTAATGAAAACTATAAGGGGAAAAATTATATAGAGAATGATTCCATTATGATTTTTTAAAAAAAAATAGAAAGGAAACTCCATGGTTTTGAACTTAAGTATAAGACTAGAGTAAAAGATATGGTAGTCTATACACTAAAATATTGTTGGAAATGCTGAGAGAGAGAAGATGAATTGTAAATATTTCTTTATATACCTCTGCTTTACTTGAGACACTACAAGGAACACGTGCTACTTAAGAAAATTAAAAAAAAATCTGTGACAAAAATATATGCATAGTTTCATGATATCTAAATCTATTCAAACATATAACAATTTTTGGCATTACTGAGAAGGAAAACTATCCTCATCCTGATCTTATTTGTATGTGCATTTGGTCTAGAGTGATTTTTTTGGTTGTCATGAAAGGCAGGAACAAAGAAAAGCAAGAAAAGGAAACTAGATAACCTTCAAACATTTGGGAGCTGCTATGAGGGCATACTCATTTAGAAAACTCACTCTGTGGAGTTTAATAACATCCATTTCACAAACCACAGGGTTTTCCTATCTTACAAATCAATTTTATTCTATTACATTGGTGAATTAGTTTCTTTTCGTAGATCGGTTTTTCCACTTTAACTGTTGGCCTTCTCATAAAACGGAAAGACATGTATTAGGAGTACAGAAAATAGCCAAGATAATAGCCCAGCAATACATGGTACTTATCACCTAACCTCTTCTTTTCAACTTTTCCTATACCTCAGTGACTGCAAGTAGTCACCACTGAATTAGCTATGACAACCTAGCCACCTCCCCTATTCTGTCAAAAAGGGTTTCTTAGGAGTGTAATGATGAACCGTTCTATTGAGGTTGTCCTCCATTTCCCTGTAATCTCATGCAAAGACTTTGAAATCCAAACTAGGCTATCACCATTCTTTTATTTTTAAGACCTAGGAAAACTGAATCTGATGACTGTTAACAATTATTTCCCTTCTTTAAAAACAATGACCATTATTAAATTTTAAAAAGAAATTTTAAAAAAGCTGAAATAAATGCCCTCTATGAATATTTAGGTATTTGTATAAGCAAAATAGAGTAAACTTCTACACTCGTATCTTGGTGTACTTATATTTATCAGTGCATGCATATGCAAGATCTATATATATAAATATATTTGTGTATGTGTGTATACATGTGTGTATATATTTACATATACACAAAGAGAGATTCATTAAATTACTTAAAGAATTTTCTTTTTCAAAATTGGAATGCCATCTTTTCATATATACTTTGTGAATTGAAATATACGTAATGTTTGGGGCCAAACAGGTTTTTGGTTTTAGTTTTAATAATAATGTATCATATGTATAATATATTTCCTATATTTTAACACAACATTTGAAGGAATTATTGGACCAATAAGTTATTCCAAACTAGGTAAAATGCTTATAAACAGACCCTAAGTTAAAAAGCACTTCTACACTTCCCTACAACCACTCATTTTGTTAAGATCTTATTGACATATAACTTTATGTAAGTTTAAGGTGTACAATGTGATAATTTGATATGTGTGTATATTGTTAAATGATTATCATGATAAGGTCAGTTAACACATCCATCACTTCACATTATTTTGTGTGTGTGTGTGTGGTGAGAACATTTAAGATTTAATCTCTTAGCAACTTTCAAGTAATGAATACATTATCGTTAATTTGAGTCATCATGCTGAAGAGCAGACCTCAGAACCTATTTCTGGTATAATTGGAATTTTGTATCCTTTGATTAATATATCCCCACCTCTCAGTCCCCTGGCCACCACTATTCTTCTCTAGGAGTCAAGCTTTTGTAGATTCTACATATAAGAAAGATCATACAGTATGTCTTTTTTATCTAACATATTTCATTTAGTATAATGCCCTCAAGGTCCATCCATGTAGCCACAAACGACAGGAGTTCCTTCTTTTTTTAGGGCCGAATAATATTCCATTTTGTATTCCATATTTTCTTTATCCATTTTTCTGTCAATGGGCACTTAGGTTCTTTTCACATCTTGGCTCTTGTAAATAATGCTGCAATGAACAAGGCAATGCAAATACCTCTTTAAGACAGTGATTTCATTTCTTCCATATACATACATATATATATATATATATATATATATGGAATGGAATTCATAGATAATACAGTAGATAAGTTTTTAATTTTTTGAGGGACCTCCACACTGTTTTCCACAGTGGTTATACCAACTTAAATTCCCACTAACAATGTTCAAGGATTCCCTTCCTCCACATCTTCACCAAACACTTGCTGCTTCTTACTACCTTTTGGAAAATAGCCACTCTAACAGGTGTGAGGTGATATCTAATTGTAGTTTAATTTGCATCTCCCTGATGATTACTTATGTTGAACATCTTTTCATGTTGGCTATTTGTACATCCTTTTAGAAAACAGTCTATCCAATCCCTCTGCTCATTTTATAGTCAGATCGTTTGAGTTTTTGTTGTTTTGTTTTTGCTATTGATTTATGTGAGTTTCTTAAGTAGTCTACAAATTAACCTACCTTCTGATATATAGTTAACAAATATATTCTCCCATTCCCTTTTTACTCTGATGATTGTGTCTCTTCCTGTTCAGAACCTTTTTAGTTTGACATAATCCCATTTGTTTATTTTTGTTTTTGCTGTTTTTACTATTGGTGTCATATACAAAAACAACAACAACAACAAAACAATGCTAAGGGGCTTTTCCCTTATATTTTCTTCTAGGAGTTTTATGGGGTTTGGTATTACATTTAAGCCTTTAATCTGTTTTTTATATTATTTATTTATTTGACAGAGAGAGAAATCACAAATAGGCAGAAGTAGGCAGAGAGGCAGGCAGAGAGAGGGAGAAGCAGGCTCCCTGCTGAGCAAGAACACGCTGTGGGCCTTGATCCCAGGACCCTGGGATCATGACTGGAGCCGAAGGCAGAGGCTTAACCCACTGAGCCACCCAGGTGCCCCAGCCTTTTATCTATTTTGAGTAAATGTTTGTATGTGGTGTAAGACAGGGATCTAACTTCCTTTTTATGCATGTGGTTATCCTGTTTTCTCAGCACCATTTGTTGAAGAGACTATACTTTTCCTATTGAGCATTCTTGACTACCTTGTCAAATATTATTTGACCATATTCCTGAAATGTTTATTCTGTTCTCTTGATCTATATGTCCATTTTTATTCCAGGAACCATAGTGTTTTAATTACTACAGCTTTGTAGTATTATTTGAGATCAGTAAGTATCATATCTCTGATTATGTTCTTATATTTCAGGATTTCTTTGGTTATTTGGGGTCCTTTGTAGTTCCACAGAAATTTTAAGATTCTACTTTCTATTTCTGTGAAAAAAGCCATTGGAATTTTAACAGGGATTGCACTGAATCTATAAATGGATTTGTGTATTATGGACACTTTAACAATATCAGTTCTTTTGATCAAAAAATATAAATGTCTTTCCATTTGTATGTGTCTTCTTCAATTTCTTTCATCAGTATCCTACAGTTTTTAGGGCACAGATCGTTCACCTCCTTGGTTAAATTTATTCCTTTTTTAAAAGATTTTATTTATTTATTTGAGAGAAAAATAGAGTGAGAGAGAAAGAGAGAGATCACAAGCAGGAGAGAGGAACAGAGAGAGAAGCAGACTCCCCACTGAGCAGGGTGCCCAATGCAGGACTCAATCCCAGGACCCTGGGATCATGATCTAAGGCAAAGGCAGATGCTTAACTGACTGAGCCACCCAGGTGCCTGGTTAAATTTATTCTTTAAGTGTTTTAGATGTTATTGTGAATCAGATTGTTTCCTCTATTTATCTTTCAGATATTTCATTGTGAGAGTATAGAAATGCAACTGGTTTTTATATGTTGATTTGTGTCTGTAAACTGCCGAATTTATTAGTCCTAACAGTTTTTTGGTGGAGTATTTAGAATTTACTGTCTTTAAGATCATGCCTTCTTCAAAGAGAAACATTTTCACTTTTTCTTTTCTAATCTGGATGGTTTTAATTTCTTTTTCTTGCCTAATTATTCTCTAGGATTTCCAATATTATGCCAAGTATGAGGGGGGAGTGTGGGCAACCTTGCTCCTGATTTTGGAGGAAAACCTTTCATTGTTTCACCAGCCAGCATGATGTCATCTGCAGGCTTGCCATCTATGCCTTTAATTAGGTTGAGGTGTGTTCCTTTTCTACTCAATTTGTTATCGTCTTTCATATCATGCAAGTTTGTTGAACTGTCAAAAGTTTTTCTGCATCTATTTAGAGGATCATATGATTTCATCCTTCTATTAATGTGGTGTGTTAGATTTATTGATTTTTCAAATGCTGAGCCATTCTTTCACTGCAGAGATAACTTTCTTTTGATCATGTTTTATAATCCTTCTCATGTGCTGCTGAATTCAGTTTACTTGAATTTTGTTAAGAATTTTTCATCTATATTTTCCTTGTTGTGCCTATACTGAGTTTGGTATCAGGGTAATGAGTAAACTTGTAAAATGAATTTGATAGTGCTCCCTTCACTTCAATTATTTTGGAAGAGTTTGAGAAGGATTGATATTAATTATTATTTAAATGTTTGGTAGAATTCACCAGTGAAACCATCTGGCTCTGGGCATTTCTTTGTTGGGAAAATGTTGATTACTGCTTCAATCTTTTTAGTCATTATTGGTCTGTCCACATTTTCCATTTCATCATGACTCAGTCACAGTAGATCATATGTTTCTAGGAATTTACCGATTTCTTTTAAGTTTTCCAATTTGTTGGTATATGACTGTTATAGTAGCCTCTTATGATCTTTTTTATTTCTTCAGTGTCAGTTACAATGCCTTCTATTTCATTTACAGTTTTATTTACTTGAATCCTCTTTGCCTTTTTCTTGCTTAGTGTAGCTAAGGTTTTGTCATTTTTGCTCATCTTTTAAAAAACCAACACATTTTCTTTTTTTTTTTCTATTTTCTTTCTAGTCTCTATTTCATTTATTTCTCCTCTAATCTTTATTTCCTTCCTTCTGCTAACTTCTGGATTAGTTTTCTCTCTCCTTCTGATTCATTGAGGTGTGAAGTTAGGTTGTTTAAGTGGGATCTTTCTTTATTCTTAATGTCGGCATTTATTACTATAAACTTCTTTCTGGAATTGCTTTTGCTGCATCCTATAGGTTTTGGTGGTTGTGGTTTTGTTTTTGAATAACAAACATTTGAATACCATTTGACAGTCTATAAAATGTTTTCACGTTTAGCTTATTTTCTGTTAGGATATGAAATTACCCAGTAACTAATTTGTTCTATGTGAATTTTTATTATGAAATACATCACAGGAATATCATATGTTATAACTATTTCACAAAGTAAGTTCAACAGAAAAATATTTAAAAGAGAGACCCAGAAACCTCTTCCTATCTTCACACTGATCTCTAATTGGCCTCTCAGCTTGTGTTTTAAAAACAAATACTCTAAGAGCCCTGAATTTTCCTTCTAAAAATATATGCTGGTTCAGGATTCAAAATCTACTCACTATCCACCTTTGCTTCTTAGCATCAAGGCTAGGACCACACTTCAAGACATTGTTCCTCTTTCAACTGCTTCTCCCCCATTAGTCTATGAAAATTCTCTTATCAAAACCTTCTCTGCTCTGCAGTTTTTGGACCAAATATTGCAGGAATGGTGGTGTCTTTCAAGTTTCTCTCTCTCTTATATTAACTTCCATAATAGCCAAATACAATGACAGCAACAGGACATTGTTAAAGTCAGTCATCTGGCCATTTAATCACATATAACATGATAGATGAAAACAATAATGGAAGTTAGAGTCTGAATGAAATTCCAAGGCACCTGGTAGCTCAGCAGGCTAAAGTCTTTGCCTTCGGCTCAGGTCATGATCTCGGGGTCGTGGGATTGAGCCCCGCATTGGGCTCTCTGTTCAGTGGGAAGCCTGCTTCCCCCTTTTCTCTGCCTGCCCCTCTGCCTACTTGTGGTCTCGGTCTGTCAAATAAATAAATAGAGCCTTAAAAAAAAAAAAAAAAGAAGTTCCAAACACTGACAGCAGCAATGAAAATAGGAAAGAGGGGATGAAAATGAGAAATAATGAGAATATACACTTGTCAGAATTTGGAGGTGAACTCAACGTGCCAAGAAGAGAAAGGATGAGTTTAGGTTTTTGTCATTGGCAACTGGCTAATTCGTCTAAGAACACTACAATAAATAAAAAAACATGAAGTTTTACATATGGCATATTTCTTTATTATTTAAAATTTTTAAATATTAAATAATAATTTTAAATAAATTTTACTTATTTATTTTTAGTTTTTACTAGTTTC
Organism: Neogale vison; assembly: GCF_020171115.1. Classification (NCBI taxonomy): domain Eukaryota; kingdom Metazoa; phylum Chordata; class Mammalia; order Carnivora; family Mustelidae; genus Neogale; species Neogale vison. Next base: position 89,223,419 of record NC_058093.1, on the reverse strand, counting down.
AGAGGTAGAATTCAGTAATTCATCAATTGCATGTAACACCCAGTGCTCATTACATCAAGGGTTCTCCTTAATGCTCATCACCCAATTACCCTTTCCACCCCAGCCACCTCCTCTCCAGCAACCCTCAGTTTGTTTTACAGAGTTCAGCATTTCCTAGCAGATGATGTGATACTCCATGTAGAAAACCCAAAAGACGGGGAGGCTGGGTGGCTCAGTCATTAAGTGTCTGCCTTTGTCTCAGGTCATGATCCCAGGGTCCTGGGATCGAGCCCCACAATGGACTCTCTGCTCAGGGGGGGAGACTGCTTCCCAATCTCTCTCTGCCTGCCTCTCTGCCTACTCGTGATCTCTCTCACTGTCAAATAAATAAATCAAATCTTAAAAAAAAAAAAAGAAACAAAGAAAAAGAAAACCTAAAAGACTCCGTCCAAAAATTGCTAGAACTGAAACAGCAATACAGGAAAAAAAAAAAAAATCAATACACGGAAGTCAGTTGCATTTCTCTCTTTCTTTCTCTCCCCACCTCCACCAGCTTCATTGCTACACAATAACAATGATGCAGAAGAAAGAGAAATCAAGGAATTGATCCTATTTACAATTGCACCAAAAACTGTAAGATACCTAGGAATAAACCTAAACAAAGAGGTGAAAGACCTATACTCTGAAACTATACAACACTTATGAAAGAAATTTAGGAAGACACAAAGAAATGGAAAAACATTTCATGATCATGGTTTGGAAAAACAAATAGTGTTAAAATCGCTATGCTACCCAAAGCAATCTACACATTCAGTGTAATCCCTAGCAAAATATCATGAACATTTTACATAGAGCTGAAACAAACAAACCTAAAATTTGTATGGAATTGAAAAGACCCTGAATAGCCAAAGCAATGTTGAAAAAGAAAACAAAAGCTGGAAGCAACACAGCTCTGGACTTTAAGCTGCATTACAAAGCTGTAATCATCAAGACAGTATGGTACTGGCACAAAAACAGACACAGAGATCAATGGAACAGAATAGAGAACCCAGAAATGGACCCTCAACTCTATTTATTTATTTTAGAGAGAGAGAGAATCTCAAGCAGACTTTGTGCTGAGCTCAGAACCTAACACCGGGCTCAATCTCAGGACCCTAAGATCACGACCTGAGGTGAAACCAAGAGTTGGAGGCTCAACCACCTGCACCATCCAGGTTCTCCCAAGTGGTATAATTCTTATAAACTTTTAGATTGCAAACTACATATATGTATAGTAGTCTTAGAGTTTAAAAGACTATGTACACATCATAGACATTCCATAAATATGGATTACATTAATTTATGAACGCCAAAAAATGAACAGGGAGCTGAGTCATTAACATCATATTAATCTTACAATTATAACAGTATGGATTCATATTTTCTAATGGACAGACTTAGAACAGTAATATAAATCTCCACCTGTCCCTTAAACATTTGGCATTTGTTGTCCCCTTTTCTGATGACACAGTTTTACTACTAATGTTGACATTATTGGAATTTATGAATTGAGGATATCTACAGAACATAATTATATATGTTGATTGAGCCCTGTGAGCATTCCTTCATCCTAAGAACACAAGCAAATATCCAAACTTCAATGTCTAGTGTGTAACTGTATAAAACATTATTTCAGGAAACTATGTTCTTTTAATAGCAAATTACTTCCCTTAGAGGCTGCACAATCACTTCCACATTTAATATGCCTTTAAAATTTTTCATTCATATAAAGTGGTTTTTCTTATTGCAATGAAAGAGCTGCATTTTAATGGCATGCTTTATGCTTATAAAATTTTTGATTTTTGTAAAAAAAATAAATGAAATGAGATGGTTAAAACAAGAATATTTTATTTTTAAAAATCTTTCTAATAGGGTCTCTGGGTGGTGAGGCCAGTTGGGTATCCAACTCTTTGGTTTTGGTCTTGGTTTTGGCTCAGTCCCAAGATTGTAAGATTCAGCCCCATGTTGGGCTCTGCACTCATCCTGGAGTCTGCTTAGGACTCTCTGTTCCATGGCATCTGGGTGGCTCAGTCGTTTAAGTGTCTGCCTTTGGTTCAGACTCTGATCCCAGGGTCTGGGGATTGAGCCCCACTTCAGGCTCTCTGCTCAGCAGGGAACTGCTTCTCCCTCTTCCTCTGCTTGCAGCCCCTCCTGCTTGTGCACTCTCTCTTTCTGCCAAATAAATATACAAAATTTAAAAAAAAGAAAAAAAAGACTATGGACCATGACAGACTATGGACTCTGGGAAACAAATGAATGGTTTTAGAAGGGGGTTGGGAGGTGGGGGATGGGTTAGCCTGGTGACGGTGATCAAGGAGGGCACAGATTGCATGGAGCACTGGGTGTTATAAACAAACAATTAATCATGGAACACATCAAAAACTAATGTTGTACTGTATGGTGACTAATATAACACAATAAAAATAAATAAAAATAGAAAATTTTAAAAAAGTCTCTCTCCCTCTGCCCCTCCCCTTTGTACTCATTCTCAAATAAAGAAAGAAATCTTAAATTGGAAAAAAAAAAAAAAAGAAAGAAATCTTAAAAAAAAAAAAAAGCTTCCTGATAGAATTTCAATTATACTGCATATGTAGAATATGGCCTCTGAAAATAGGTATTTAAGAATCTGAAGATTCTGATTTTTTAAAATTATGTTTATATCAAAGGTTCATACATGTTTTTGAACAAAATATAGGACAGTGTGTGTGTGTGTATTCATATCCTGAAAAATAAAGTCTATAAGGAGTGATATCCTTTCCACCAATGTAATGATTTATATTTAATTATTTTCTTTTGTATATCTTAGCATTGCAAATACATGTTTATCCTAATATAGAGAATGACCACTATGGCTTAGAATTTACTTTGTATTTATTTTTAAACTTATCCCTTTACCTAAAGCCTCTCACTAATTATAAATAAAATAATTTAATTTGTTTTGTTTTGCTAATTATAATAAATATTTCCTACTTCTAAAAAATAACATAATTCAACATCAAGCAAATAGCCCATTCAAAAATCAGTGAAGACTCATGAGAAAGAAAAGCTCTATCTCATTTCCTAAACCTAATCATTACAGAAAAATGTAAAAATCTAGAATTAGGGATTTGAAATGTTAAAATATATATATACTTCTTACTTAGATTTATTTCAGGATTTATAATGTAGTCTTAAAGACCATAAAAACTACTAAAGAATTTCTAAGTCAGCTCACATCCAAAAGAATGTCACAAGAATCCTTTGATTCATCCTTAAATCACGAAGAGAATTACAGTGTAAAGAAGCATCCAGAGAAGTGGTCAGAAGCTAAATCCAGAAGTCTAAAGTCAGAATATAGAGTTAAGGTCTCTGAAATTGGACCACGTTGCTATGTAAACGAAATATTTAATGAAAAATTCTCAGACCCTGAAAAAGTGTTGCTCACAGACTGACATTATAATAGGAAGTGAACTATATGTTGAAATAAATACCCTGGGCACAGAACATAGCAATCATCACCGAGCCCCACTTCCCTGCCTAAGCCACATGACTAACAACAAACTTTTCCCTATTCTCTATGTGCATGCACCATTTGCTCTAAGGATTTATTCCTTTGCACATTCAGCCTCCTTTTCTTTAGCCACCTGGCTACATCATATACAATTGTTTACTTTTCAGGTAATATGACACCCCCTGCGTGATGTATAGTTTACAGCAATCAAATTACCTTTCTATAACAATTAAGATCATATGTCACTCTGTAAAATTATTTTCTATTACTCATTTTCCTTTTCCTTTAGAGTGATCTTTCCGTTTTCAGGACTAGGTATCCATTCCTGTCTTCAATATGTTTACATTTAGATTATATTAAACATTTGTCTGAATGTCATAAAATGACCATTTAGGGCACCTGGTGGCTCAGTCAGTTGAGCGTCTGCCTTGGGCTCAGGTCATGATCCCGGGGTCCTGGCTCTGAGCCGTGCTTCATCAGGCTCCCTGCTTGGGGGTGGGGCTGGGGGGTCTGCTTGTTCCTCTCCCTCTGCCCCTTCAGCTCATACTGAGTCTTGCTCGCTTGCTCTCTCTTTCAAATAAATAAATAAAATCTTTATAATAAAATGACCATTTAGAAAACTAAAAAGATCTGTCTTTAAATCCACAGCTTTAGAAACATTGATGGTCATTCATTAAAGTCAATAAATTAATTAACTCTAGAGTTACTCAGGTGTAGCTATGAGACCTGGTGCTCTCATCTGCCCTTATTTCTGCACCTCCAGATTATGAGTTAAAAAAAAAAAAAATCCTGCACCTTTTCTGGTTGTGAGAACTAAAGGAGATGTTATATGTAAAGAAAGTAAAGCTCAGTATCATTGAATCTACAGTGATATTGAAGAGCATTATTGCTCCATAAAAGAGTATTATTTCTCTTTACTTACCACTATTATTTTATTTTTATTGCTTATCTAATTGTGAGTTCTGCGCCTGGGTGGCTCAGTGGGTTAAAGCCTCTGCCTTCGGCTCAGGTCATGATCCCAGGATCCTGGGATCGAGCCCCGCATCGGGGGGGTCTCTGCTCAGCAGGGAGTCTGCTTCCTCCTCTCTCTCTGCCTGCCTCTCTGTCTACTTGTGATTTCTCTCTGTCAAATAAATAAATAAAATCTTTAAAAAAAAAAAAGTCAAGAAATTGGAGATAAGCTAGAAAAATGAAGACAGAATGGAATTGTTACAACAGCTCTGAAAAAAGTAACTCAAGAGGGATAATGACTCACCATCTCTACTTTATTTCTATTTACCTTATTTTCCTTGTCATAAAATAGTTTTTTAATGTCAAAAAGAGGGAAAGGTCTCTACAGAAAACTGGTAAATCATTTAATGACAAATTGCTAATATGAATTTCTAAGAGAGTTCTTCATTGCCACTATATATAAAATATATATGTAAACAACATACACACACACATACACATATACACATATAAATATATGCATATAAAATTTGGATTGTTTTCTACCAAAGCAAATTTTTAGTTAAGCTATACGGTAATTTAATCCTGAATTTATAGTGATTTAAGAGCACAAATTCAGGGCTCCTGGGTGGCTCAGTCAGGTTAGGCATCTGCCTTAGGCTCAGGACATGATCCCAGGGTCCTGGGAATTGACACCCATAGTGAGCTCCCTGCTTAGTAGGGAGCCTGCTTCTCCCTTTCCCTCTCTGCCTGCTGCTCCCCTTGTTGTGTGCTTGTGCTCTCTCTCTTTCTTTGTCAAAAAAAATAAATATTTTAAAAGTAAGAACGCAAAATCTATAAAGAGTAACTAGACAGTGTGTTGAATGATTTGTATTCATGGGTTAAGATCTTCCTTGTTAGTAAAAGATAATAATTAAAAAAAAAAAAAATCCTGAAACTCCAGAACTAACCCATGGTTAGTCATTTGCTCAAGCTAAGCAAAAAAATACAATTTAGACATTTTGATATTTAAACAGCCATTTCTTTCTTTTGATCCAATTTCTAGCATGAGCCAACTTAGGAAAAGAAGTGTTTCATCTGTAAAGTGTCAAGTTAAAGAAAGTAAATTTGAACATTGCTCCCAAATATCTTTCAGGTTGCAGAAAAGTTTGTGATTAGCTATTCATAGGGAAAGAATGCTTTGTGAGAATTCTATGACACCTTGTGTTAAGGAAGCTTCTTTTAACAGTAACAAGTAGAATCACAAGCTTTAATGTACAGTCCTATGAGATGGGTAGAAAGGAAGGAGTGGAATAGATAAATGACTTTAAAATGAGATTGATTTTTCTCTTTTTTCTTCAAAGAATGAGAGAATAGTTATATTATTGGTTGGTGTCTATTTTATAGCCTTTAAAAATAGAGGATAATTCATCTTGATTCCATAATTACCAGTTATACAAACAGCATATGACAAGTCTGACAAGCAGGCTTTTTCAACATGGAATAGATATCACAACGGCAAATGTGTTAGCTAGATTAATAAATCAAGGTTACACCATTTGATAAATTCTTTCCCTTCTTAATAGGAGGTATTATCTAAGTTCACGTGCTAATTTGAAAATGTCTATATGGCATGTGTTATTGAATATCAAATACTTCACTAACCTTGATTGACTAATAGAAACTATTTTCCAAAACATTCCAAAAAGTACAACCATATATTTTCTTCTAGAGAAGAGTTGACTTGGTTCTTGGAGTAAAAGATTGTGTTTTTGCTTATAAGATTATAAAATTATTATAGGTCACATGAAGGTCCTGTTACCCCCACTACTACAGCATTGCTCTGGACCAAGTATTGAGTTAAAAGGAATCCATCTGAATTCCACTAAACACTAACAAAGCTAAAGGGAAAGGAATTCATAAACCCATATGTGTCATACACACAGATCAAACAAGATGGCTACAATCTTGTATCTGATTCTCAGGTCTAGCTAGACAATGTCCTGGAGATGACCCCAGTTGAAACCAGCAGGAAACTATTATCTTTCTCCCATTTTACACTTTAGCCTGGGGTCACAAAAATCTGAGCTGCTCGATATTTCTATTACATTAATGGCACAATTATCACATAGGGATCCACTTCATGCTGCTAATATAGACATGCTTCTGGAAGCAATTTCTGGCTCTGCTGGGCAAGGCAATCTATCAGGTCATTTGTAACCTCTACAAAACCTAGTGGAAAGAGTACAGACTTTGGACGTCTTGAGTATAAATTTTGGCCTTGTATTTATTTGTAGAGTAACCTTGGCAAATTATCCAATACCTTTGAGTCTCAAATGAAGGGTAATAGCTTCTATCTGATAGGAAACTGTGAAGATTTCTGAAAAAAACACAGGGAAACCAGTCATTAGTGTGCCTCATGCACAGTAGGCATTTAAGTGGAAATTATTATCATCATATACAGTATTTAGTTCATTCCTTTTTAATGACGGATGTCATCTTGATATACAAAATAATCAACACTGAAATAATCTCTCTTCTCAGTTACACTAAATGCTATCTCAAAACACATACAGAAAACAAATGCATGACGAGTATTAATAAATCGAAATTGTTCTGAAAATTATCAAAGAAGGGCTGCCGATCCTGTGATTAGAAAGCTTAGACAGGCCGGGCGCGGTGGCGCGCGCCTGTAGTCCCAGCTACTCGGGAGGCTGAGGCAGGAGGATCGCTTGAGCCCAGGAGTTCTGGGCTGTAGTGCGCTATGCCGATCGGTTGTCCGCACTAAGTTCGGCATCAATATGGTGACCTCCCGGGAGCGGGGGACCACCAGGTTGCCTAAGGAGGGGTGAACTGGCCCAGGTCGGAAACGGAGCAGGTCAGAAAGCTTAGACAGCTATAGGTTCCCATAATGGAAGTAAATGCAGAAGTTACTTTCACAAATGTCTCCACAGTTTTAGGTTTTGTGACTTGCTCAAATGCATATATTGGTTGTCATGATCTGTTTCCTTGAGGGAGAAGGTTTGATTTTTTTTCTCTGCTATTGTATCCATGAGCATAGTTCTTACAAAGTACACACCAGAGTGGAACTATTTTGGAAGATTCCAGACCTGCAAACTCGGAAGAAAACAAACAAACCAAATAATAACCAAAAACCCAAACCAGCTTTGTTTCTTAATGGGCAGCATTTTTTCACACACACACCCAACCTTCTACATACACCATATCATCTTTAAGCCAGTGTCTTAAGGCTTGATTTGATAACCTGCACTGGAATCCAGTTTTGAAGCAAAATTCACATACTGCTCTTTATTTAATAAAAAATTTGATAATACCTAAATGGTGGTGAGGCCTGCACTGGAATTAACATGCATTTCTGTTAAACATATAATTTCATCTTATTTCTTATTCTCAATCTTTCTAAGCATTGAACTATATCATAAATTACCTTGTTTGGGGCCACCTGGGTGGCTCAGTCAGTTGAGAGTGCGACTCTTGGTTTTACCTCAGGTTGTGATCTCAGGGTTATGATATCGGGGTCATGAGACTGGGCCTCACACCTGACTCTACAATCCATGCAAAATATGCTCTGTATTCTTTCCCTTGCCCCCTGCTCCTCCCACTACTGATTTGTGCATTCTCTCTCTCTCTCTCTCTCTCCCTCTCTCCCTCTAAAATAAAGAAAATCTTTTTTTAAAATCTTCTAAATCCAAATAGTGATGGTCCAAACAACATAACCTGGGTTTTTTTCCTCAAAATTTCTTACTGTGATGGTAATGAAATAGTTGTATATATGATGCAAAATTAGGTCCAGAACAGTGGTCACATTTTTAACATGACTCTATTTAAGAGAAAATTAATTTGTTTTTGGTTTCACTGTTATTTCCTGATTTGGAATGATAACTTTTTACCTATTTGACTAATGTATAAACCCTTTAGATGTGCGGGTTCTACATTGTACCTTAAGTACTATACAGTACATGCTATGTATTCACTAAGTAAATACTGATTGATTCTTACAAGCCTTTAGATCACAATAAATTTAGAAGGAATATTATGATTCATTTCTATAATCTATCTGAGTCATAAATCAGTTTGATAGAAAAGTCTTTGTATATTCAGACATAAAAAAGAATGTAATCTTGCCATTTACAAGGACATGGATCGAGCTAGACAGTTTAATGTTAAGCAAAATAAGCTACTTAAATAAAGACAAATACCACATGATTTCACTCAAATGTGGAATTTAAGAAACAAAACAAACCATTGAAAGCAAAAGAGAGAGGAAGAAACAAACTGAAAGTTAACTACAGAGAACAAACTGACGATTACTAGAGAGGAGGTGGATGGGGGATGGGTAAAATCCTTGATGGGTTCTAAGGAGGGAACTTGTGATGAGCACTGGGTCATGTATGGGATTGTTATATACCTGAAACTGATAGAACGCTGTATGCTAAAACTATAAAAAATTTAAAAAAACAAAAATCTGAAAAGAAAAAAGAAAGAAGAAAAAGAAAAACTATTGCAAAAAGTCATCTACTATTGAACCATCGATAAATGTCCTGAATTTTCGGAACAACAATCTATTAAAACAATAATCTTCAGGAACATTTCTTCTATTTCATAGTCTAAATTTAAAAAGAGAGAAGTTTTGGGTGGCTCAGTGGGTTGGGCCGCTGCCTTCGGCTCAGGTCATGATCTCAGGGTCCTGGGATCGAGTCCCGCATCGGGCTCTCTGCTCAGTGGGGAGCCTGCTTCCTCCTCTCTCTCTCTGCCTGCCTCTCTGCCTACTTGTGATCTCTCTCTGTCAAATAAATAAAAATAAAAAGAGAGAAGTTTTGAATTTCTCCATCATACAATTAAGGAAAAGAATAATATTTAAATAATTTTTAAAGACACCACCATTTTCAAAATTTTCATTTATACTTAGACTTAAACTTAATAAATTTCCTTTCCTCATTTAAAAATGAGATTTTTATACAGAAGTTCATTTTTTAGTCATGGAATCTTTGTATTGTAAGTTGGGTGTAGAGGATGTATGTATGCACTTTAATATTATGGCATTAAAACGTACAAAGAAACACAACATTTAGAATATGATTTGGTCTGGGGGCACCTGGGTGGTTTAAGTCAGTTAAGTGTCTGCCTTTGGCTCAGGTCATGATCCCAGGGTCCTGGCATCAAGCCCCACATTGGGGGTCCCTGTTCAGCAGGGAGCCTGCTTCGCCCTCTCCCTCTGCCATGTCCCCACTTCTGCTCTTTTGCTCTCTCTCTTGCTCTCAAATAAATAAATAAAATTTTAAAGAGAAAAAGAATATGACTTGGTCTTACAGGAAGTAATGATAATCAACCAAAGTCTTTGGAACAATTGCTATTGGCTACACAAAATACATTTCACAGTTTTTAAATGCTTTTATTGTTCTTTAATAGATAAATTTGAAAATAATTTATAGGCCTATCATGTTGTACATATCTGAAAGCAAACTTTCTGAGTCATACATATTGGTATCTGATGAAAGAGTCTTATCATCCAGAGCTCATAACTACCCAGCATTCGAAATACAGATTTAGGAAGAGGACTGGAGGTAAAGACAAATCCTTTTCCAAATGCTTACTCATACATCAATAAATATTGTACAAGTTTAAGACTAAATAGAGGTCACTTTTAATGTCAAAAACTACACAAACCTTGACTTCAGTGCAATACCACTCCTGAGAAAATAACTATAATAACACACACACAGCACATGCATATAAAATCTCACCAACATATCTCATAGATAATCACACGCTTTGAGGCTTATGTCATTAAGTTTTATTCGATACCTCAGTGGAAAAATTAATTATGTATAATATACGTATAAAGTGATTTTCAGAACTGTTTGAATAATTTTTTAAAGATAAAATCTTTAAATTTTATTTTATGAGCCTGGGTGGCTCAGTGGGTTAAGCCTCTGCTTTTGGCTCAGGTCATGATTCCAAAGTCCTGGGATTGAGCCCCACATCTGGCTCTCTGCTCAGCAGGGAGACTGCTTCCCTCTCTATCTGCCTGCCTCTCTGCCTGCTTGTGATCTCTCTCTCTCTCTCTGTCAAATAAATAAATAAATAAATCTTTAAAAACAAATAAATAAATAAATAAATAGATTCTTAAAAAAAAATAAAAAAGAAGATAAAATCATGATATTCCAGGTAAGCATTTTCTTGGTCATCCTTACATATGAGGCCCACATATTTGCTGTTTCATGGGAAATAATTACTTTATCCCCTAAAATCTTCTGTAATTTTGAGTTCTAATTTGAAATTTTTATTCTGTTATTTATAATGGAAACAACATAGAAATAAAAATCCCTGGTGCCTGGGTGACTCAGTCAGTTAAGTGTCTGCCTTCAGCTCAGGTCATGATCCCAGGGATTTGGGATTGTCTCCCACATTCTCCCTCTGCCTGATGCTCTCCCTACTTGTGTGTGCTCATTCTCCCTCTCTGACAAATAAATAAATAAAATATATATTTTTTAAAAAATCCTGAAATCTCAGGTATACACTGGTTTCTTTAAATTAGTTTTTCTCAGAACACGAAAACAGGCATTTATAGTGTATTACAAGCAAGTGGAAATTGCATTCATTTCACTTATTTCTCAAATACTGATTATGCATTAACTCAATACAGAGTTAACATATGCGTTTTAGAGGTGAATAAAATATAGTATCTACCTTCTTTTTTTAATTTAATTTAATTTTTTAAAAATATTTTTATTTATTTATTTGACAGAGAGAGATCACAAGTAGGCAGAGAGGCAGGCAGAGAGAGAGAGAGGGAAGCAGGCTCCCTGCTGAGCAAAGAGCCCGATGTGGGACTCGATCCCAGGACCCTGAGATCATGACCTGAGCCACCCAGGCACCCAGTATCTACCTTCTTGAAGCCTACACTCAAGCCATGGTGAACCAGAGATGAAAATAAATAATAGCAAATATAGCACAAACAGTCCAGAGAGGAATGGCTTTCAAAATATTGTAAGTACCCAAAACTCACAGAAAGAACTGACCATAGAAAATGGGGACATAATTGTTCTTTCTACCCATTGCCTAAAAGAGCTTTCCAAAGTGTCCATGTCATTTCCAGAAACACATGGCACATTTTGGCACATTCAAGCCTCCATGTGTTAGATTTTTAAATCTTTAGGAATGTGAAACACTGAAATTCTGGCCCATGCTAATGTCTTAGGACTTCTAAATATTAATCTAACTAATAGTTACAACCAGTTCCTCTATAAAAGATATTAATGATTTTAAGTACTTCAGCCGCATCATTATAATGACTATATTCCCCTTAGTCTAATTTTAACATTTTTAAAAACAAAACTTGACATTTTAAGTCAGCAAGGGAGACTCATTGCAGCACAGAATACATCTATCTGTCCTAAATGCCATAATTATTAGACAAGACTCTGCCAAGTAAGTTACTCCTTGGGGACTTTGGAGGTACATCACCTTCCAAGACACATGGAGACTATTTAGTGAACTGCTTGACTGATTTATGCAGTAGAATGCTCTGTAATGATAGTCCAAATATCAGTCATTTGAGAAAATTAACAATCCTCCAAAATGCATACCAATCAGCATGGTGGGACAGCAGAAGGGATAAGTGTTTAATTTGGTCAGTGATTAATTTATCTCCTTGGTTTGGGATTTAGATCAATTTGGCTACAATTTAGAAAAAGGTATCCCTTACTTCTTTTTTTTTTTTTTTTTTCTGGCTGGAGATATATTTATTTCCCATTGATTTTTAGAGGATATTTTTGTGGGTACACAATTATAAGTTAATATTTTTTTCTTTTAGTACTTAAAAAAATCTTGCATCATTGTTTTCTGGCCTATATTATTTCTTATGATGACTCAGTCATCATTTTCCTTTTTTTTTTTTCCCCCCAATTTATTTATTTTCAGAAAAACAGTATTCATTATTTTTTCACCACACCCAGTGCTCCATGCAAGCCGTGCCCTCTATAATACCCACCACCTGGTACCCCAACCTCCCACCCCCCCGCCACTTCAAACCCCTCAGACTGTTTTTCAGAGTCCATAGTCTCTCATGGTATCTCTTACTTCTTATGTAATGAATTTAAGCTCGTGACTTTTTTTTTAAAAGATTTATTTATTTATTTGAGAGAGAGGGAGAGTGTGAGTCTGAGCAGAGTGAGGGGCAGAGAGGGGGAGATAAGCAAGACTCCCGGATAAGCAGGGAGTCCCACGTGGGGCTCAATCCCAGGACCCTGAGATTATGCCCTCAGTGGAAACTATGCTTAATCCACTGAACCACCCAGAGGCCCCTAAATTCATAACATTTTTTAAAGTGGAAAATTTTGATGATTTTTAAAAGCAAACCCTCATTTTACAGATAAAATGATTTACCAAATAGAAGCCTTTTTTTTTCCACACCTCTGCGTTGTAAAACATGCTGGCTTCTTACCCCTGGAGCTTACATGACCCTATACACAAACACACCTGAACACATATGTGTTACAGTATATGAGAATGAAAAAAGATATATGCACTCTTTTTCTCCCCAGAAGTCTAGAGAACTATGATAATTGCTATGACTAATTTAATGCATATTTTCCTATATACCAAGGAGAAATGATTATTATAGACTCTACAATGGGCACACTGCAGAACTAGGTACTTGGAAGGATATAAAGATGAGAAAGATACATCTCAGGATATATATAAGTCTACAATCTAATGGTGTGCATGCAGAAGGGTGTTGGAATTAGACAATTACGTGAATAAGCACATTATAAAGAGGTAGGGAAAAAATACCAGATGTTGTTATATTTCAGAAAGGAATGTATTTTGTGCTGAAACACTCTAATTTCAAATGAATTAAATTTTGAGAAATAGCTCTGAGAAGATTAGTAGGGCAATGATACAGGGTATGGACAGTGATGTGAACAAAACAAAAACAAAAAGAACAAAATCTGGAGTTACAGATTGTATCATTTCCTAATTTAGAGCATTTGTTTTTTTCTCTGTTTGTTGTTGTTTTCTGTAAACAACAGGTATTTGAGAAGAAAAGTGATACCAATTTTATCCTTAGGAAGATAACTGCCAGCAAAGAGGAAGTAGGGGGACTGGTTTGGGAATACTCTTGTTAGGGGAAGAGAAAAAGTTACACTCATATAACTTATTTAAATCTGAAATTGAAAAGAAAGGCAGCTTCAATTTATATCTGAGTTAATTTTAATCCTGAAACTAAGATGCAGGTATTTCAGTAGTACTTTGTATGTCATGAGTTTATCAGACCATCAACTCCCTAAATAAAACTGTTTCTTTTCATGTAAGCCACAGCTGGTTTTTAAACATTAAAGGTATTAAAGTATTTTAGCCTGAGAAAAAGGACATTTTAAGAAATGACAGAACACCCTGTTCATTACTTTGCAATTGTAAAGCACTGTAATACAAGCAAAGGATATTCTCTTATTAACATGAGAAGCAAAGTGATGACTTAGGGCCTCTGAACATTTGAGTTTCCCTTCTTAATCCATGTAAGCCCTCAATTTTACATTTTCTATCAGACCTACAGAATATATTCGGACTCATACATAAAAGATTTCTTAGCTAAGCTATGTAATACTTATGTAAGTAGATTTTATAAGAAAAAAAGAAATTTCAAATTATATTTTAAGTATTGGTTGTTACAAAGCATTAACTACAAAACTTAAAATGATGTAAATTCAGATACACTTTGATACATACTTTCAATTCATGACTGTCTTAGAATATTTATATAGCTCTAATGCCTCAGTCATAAATATTTAGTTACCTTCGGTCAGTTTCTTGAGGAGAATTCTATTTTAAAAAAGAATATACCAGCCTTACCAAAACTAACAAATATGTGAATTAATCTCTGTTGGTTAACAGATATATATAAAATGAAAAATAACTGTCACAAAAATGACTTTTTTTCATTTCTGAATTACCATGTTCTTCAATCATTTATGATAATGCAATTCCTTTTGTTTTGACTTTTAATGTATGGCTAGCAAACTTGACTTTCATTTCCTGCTTATTTATGTAATAGCTAATTCACTGTTATGTTTCCACTCTTCTAGCACAAGGAGAATTAAAAAATGACACTGAGTATAAAAACATTTTATCCAAATAGTCAATATGAATATGATTTTATCAGCTTATCTTTTCAAAATCAAAATAATCTGAATGCTATTTAAGATATATGATCTATAATATATCCTGTAGAAGATTTCATTGTCTTTTTAACTAGATTTAAATGTCTATATCTAAGATGAAAGTATATATACATTAATATTTAGGAAAAATATTTTCAAAGAAGTAAAGTCATTAGATATAATTTTTTTGAAACATACAGCCAATTTTTTCTTTTACTATATGTCTTTAAATTTTATTTATTTATTTAGTAATCCCTACACCCAACATGGGGCTTGAATTCATGACCCCAAGATCAAGCACAGAATGCTCTACCAACAGAACCAGCCAAGAGCTCCTAATCATTATTTTTTCCTTCTAATTTTCTATGAGAAGTTCAGCATTTCAGCTTTGAAAAAAATAAAACAACTTACTTAAAAACAAAAAAACTGGGGCATCTGGGTGGCTCAGTGGGTTAAGGCCTCTGCCTTCGGCTCAGGTCATGATCTCAGGGTCCTGGGATGGAGCTCCGCATCGGGCTCTCCGCTCAGCAGAGAGCTTGCTTCCTCCTCTCTCTCTGCCTGCCTCTCTGACTACATATGACCTCTCTCTCTCTCACTGTCAAATAAATTAAAAATATCTTTAAAAAATTAAAAAAAATTGAAAACTGAAAAAAAATTAGAGCTGGTAAGACTTTAAGGAAAAGCAGGAAAGAAGAGAACTAAAGGGGGTGCTAATTCATGCACACTTAAAGTGAGTATTTGGTGAATAAGGTGAAACTGGCTTTGTTTTTAAGGTACTCTGGGAATAAAGATCAAGAGATAAAAGTAAAGGCCTATATAAGGAGACCATTTAACTCCTCCAGTAGAATGACTAAACCAAAAGGCTACATCAAAAGAATAAAAGATTAACTCAAAATAAACCCCAGCTGCAAGGAGATGGGGAATATTGCTTGTGAAAATTTATGACTATCCTGCTCTGACATGGGTTTTCAGCTTGTATATTTACTAACAGAGTGAAAATTAGATAATTAAGACAAACAACCAAACAAACACTCAGGCTAAGAATCTGAAATATTTCTAAGACATAATTGTCTTGTTAGAAGGTTCTAGAAATCTTCTCTGAAATAATCTCTTCAGTCCTTCAACCTCAAAGAATTCCTATACTTTAATTTATAAGTAATATGATCTTAACTGTTAAAAAAAACAATGACTACTCTTACAACAAAACAAGCCACTATAAGTAAGAACAGGCAGAAACAAGAAATAGAAGGATGGGAGTTATAAAGATAGACTTCCGACAGAAAAATCATCTGATACAAAATTTAAAAAAAATTGTACACTCCGAAACAAATAAAAGGTAATAAAAATGAGTAAAAAGCAATTGACCATAAAATAATAAAGCATATTTGAAAAAATATAGACTTTTTCAAAGTGAAAAATTTCATATTAATATGTCAAACCTAATGGCAGATTACTGTTGATGAGAGAATTAGTGAACTGGAAAATACAGCTATAGGAATTAAATCAAATATAGCTAAGAGGGAGAAAGAGATAGTAAATATGAAGGGATGTTAAGAGCAATAAAATCTACACTGATGATGAAAAAGCTGGTTAGAATTACCAGAAGAACAGAGAACGATGGATCAGAAACATTCTTAGAAAAGATAATGACTGAGAAATTTCCACAAGTGATAAACTATATTAATCCACAGAATAAGGAAACCCAAAGGAGGAAAATAAGTATAAAGAATTTCATGCTTAGGTACACTACACTGAAACTGTAGAGACATCCAAATAAAACTCTCTGAAATGCTCTTTAAAGAATTCAGAGAAGAAAAAAAACAAAAAACAAACAAACAAACAAAAACACATTAACTAGGTAGAAAGACCACAGTATTCACTGTCCAAACCAGCAAGTTTGGGAGTGAAAGAAATAATATTAATTGCTACTTCAAGACATCTGGTATTGTCAAGACTGTCACAGGAAAATATATCTATTGTGATCCCATCTATAAAGAAATGACAAGACAAATAATTTCTTTCCAACAAAAATGAAAATCAAGAGAGTGGAGTTCAGTATATGAAGAAATATAACTATCAGTCTAAAAGATTTTATGAACATAAAGAAAACCAAGTCATTTTATGACAAAGAAAGCCAAACATCTGTCTATCCTCACTGAAAGAAAGTGATGGCCAATAAGCACTGAACGTAATTTCATACACAAACAAACCAAATAGTACCATTTATTAAAATAATAGGAAACTTAAATATTTGACTAATAAGGTATAAAAGATAAAACAGAGTTGATAGTATTTTAAGTTATTACCTAAAAAGAAATCAAAATTATACATTAAATTTTTACATTGGTAAATCAGGTTGGCATTTTTAAATTTCTAAGATGCTATTAAAAGTTACAGAAAATTGTGTAATTTTCAACCTAATAGAAATTAATCAAGAAAAGATATAGAATACCATTAAAATGCAATGTACACAAAATAAGAAAGAAGAATAAACCTAAACTTCTCAATACTTAAAATAGATGGGAAAAAGAATCCAGTTAGATGAAAACAATGCTCAGAATGGACTTTAAAAAAATGTGACTATATGCTAATAACAGATGTGCCCAAAACATTGGGATGAGGGTCACTGGGTGGCAGAGTCAGTTAAGTGCTTGATTTTTGATTTCAGCTCAGATCATGACCTTAGGGTTGTCAGATAGAGCCTCTCATCAGGCCCCATGCTGGGCATGGAGCCTGCTTAAGATTATCTCCCTGTCCTTCTGCCCCTCCCCCCCAAAAATTTAAAATTAAAATTAAAAAAAAAACAAGATGAAGAAATGTTGAAAGGAAAGTGATGGAAAAGGGTATACTATGCAGATAATAAGAGCAATACAAGTATTTCTTTGTTAATCCTGAAAAAAATGGACATAAAGATCAAAAAATTATTATTAAGCTTAGTTGATAAATATGCTGAAAATTTCATCAGAAAGATAAAAATCAAAATTTGCATGTATCAGTATAAGCTTTACATAAATTAAAATTGCAAATACAAGCAAAAAGTAAAAATCTATCATTATATTAGTGTAATTTAGTATAGTTCTCTCAATAATTAATAGATGAAGCAGATAAAAATATCAATAAAGATGCAGAGGATGATTTGAACAACCCACATTTGAATTTGATACAATGTGAATCTGAAGCATTGTGCCCAAGAACTGAAGAATACACATTATTTTGAAGTCAAAAAACAGGGTATAGAGTGACTTAAATCATATATATGATGCAAAAATCCTAAATAAAAATATTATCTAAGTTAGTTAATATATAAGATTATGGCCAAGTTGGTTTATACCAAGCTTGCTTGACTTAAAAAATAAATTGATGTATCTTACTACCTTAATACTCCAAAGGAGATAAGTAATGATCATTTCAAGTGATGCAGAGAAAAAAACTGAGTATAAATCAACATGCATACTTGGCTTTAATAAAAGCAAAGAAGGAACAGAATTTAATTTCTATAATAATCATCATAGTTCATGAAGAATCTGTTGAAAGTGTTCCCTACAAGATCAGAGACAGGACAGGATCTCTACTTCTACACCAAATCCATTTAAATTCTATTCAAAATATCTTACCCATCACATAAGAAAAGAAAACTAAGAATATATGAATGGAAAGAAGGAACAAGCCTGTTATATTTACAAATGACATGATTATGGCAGAAAATCTGAAAGGAACTAAATCTTAATGTTCAGAATTAAAAAAAAAATGTTTACCAAGATGACTGGGTTTAAAAATGTGTATTCAAAAAATTCATATTATATTTCCACAAATAAGTAGCAAGTACACCCTTAGTATAAAAAAGGATTGCTTAAATGAGGCACAAAAAATACTAGCCATAATGCAAATCTTTGATAAATTCAACTACATTGCAGTTAAGAATTGTTCACCAATACCACAAAGGCAGTAAAAAGATAAATCATAAAGTGAGAGGAAATATCTGCAAAAATCTATGTAAACAAAATAAATGACAGAAGATGATATGGGGGAAGGTCACAAAAGTGACTTACTTCCCGAAATACCTTGAATACTTAAAATTCAACTACTTTTTATAGAATCTTCCACTGTACAAATGTATATGATAGTTTAAGGAATTAGAAATAACTTCACGAGTCAATTCTGCAATGTCACAATAACAAATGAATGAGTGTTTAAACCCAAAGGACTCATAAACACCTATCAAAGGAGGGGTGCAGAAATCTAATGTGCTGAAATGCTGATAACTATGCTCACAACTCATAATGTACTCCTCACAAATTAGAGAGGAGTTGCTATGGCTTCTCACTGATATGTTAATATGTTTTAAAAATTGACACCAGACTGTTGGGGAAAAGGAGCTATGGGCAAATGTTGAATACACATATGCTGACTTCTATCCATAATTCAACTAAATTTCATTTCCTTAGGAGGAGAGTTTGAAAAAAAATATATATATATATTACATATAATATAAACATATATAATATGATATAATATATATTTATATATTTCCCTAAATCCTTTTACTTTAGCATAATAAAATATAAGTGTGTATGCAAATTCATCACTGGGAATTGAAAATCTCTCATTTGCAAGGAGAATAGGATGTGAAATGGTCCCATTTTCAGAGTCAAAATTCCTTAAGAGTGGAACTAAGAGACATAGAATTTAAGAACCAAAAAAGACCTTAGGGATGATCTCTTCCAATTCCTCATGTTGCAGAGGCAGAAGCCTCATCTGGGAAGATGAAGTTACTTACCCAAGGTCACCCTACGAACTAGTGACAAAATAAAAGATTTTGATAAGAATCAATGTATTTCAGTGTAAGAGTTACAAAGAAATAACCAGAATCCACATAGAAATCTGATTTCTTGATGCATTTTTAACATAGCTGATTTCAGTAAATATGATTTACAATGATAACACCATGGCTACAGTTTAAAAATAGATAGCAGTAGCCTGACAGAGTAAAGCTTCTATTCCCAATAAGCCAGATAAAAGGATTCACTATTTCAGGACTATGGAAAATAAACAGAATTGTTATTTTCTGTAAAAATATATAAAAAGAATTAAGCTTATTCTTCTATAAAACAGTATGTCTGATGAACTTAACCATAAAATAGGAATAAACCTCACTGGGTAAAAATTTATAAAAAGCACTTACAGACCCTAGTTGTAACCAGAATATTGTCTGTCATGTGTGTATATGGGACATGCTTGATGTGCCTTGGCTAATTCAAATGCAGACCCAGTCACTGGCGTCAGGGAGCTCAGGCTACAGTGGGACAACAGCCAATCAGCGGTAATAGATGCTTAACGCAGAGGCCCAAATGTCTGGGAAAGCTGGAGGCAGAGGTCTTTGACCTATACCCTGACTTCCTAGGAACATGGAGAGTAAACTGAGTTTTTCTGTTTTGTTTTGTTTTTTAAATTAACATATAAAGTATTATTTGCTTCAGGGGTACAAGTCTGTGAATCATCAGTCTTACACAATTCACAGCACTCACCATAGCACATAGCCTCCCCAGGGTCCATCACCCAGCCTTACTATCCCTCCTCCTCCATCCCCCAGAGCCCCTCAATTTGTTTCCTGAGATTAAGAGTCTCTTATGGCTTGTCTCTGTCCAGAGTCCCATCTTGTTTCATTGTTTCCCACCCTACACCCCATGACCTCCATCCTGACACTCAAATTCCTCATATCAGAGAGACCATATGATAATTGTATTTTTCTGATTGCCTTATTTCGCTTAGCATAATACCCACATCGTTGCAAATGGCAAGACTGGTATGTATGTATGTGTGTATACACACACACACACACACACACACAGAGTAATATTATGCCGCTATCAGAGTAAACTGAATTTTAAAGAAAATGATGCATTAGCTGGGGTACAGCACAGCAGGAAGAAGTATTCCAGACCTAGGCAGAAGAAGGAGAGTGTGGCTAGATCTCATGGAACCTGGGAGATCATGAAATAATATGAAGCTGTTACGAAGGGGTAGGAGGCAAACCTACCCTTTGAGAATTTTAGTTTTTATCTTAAGGGCAAAATGTAATCATCAGTGGTTAAAAAACTAGTTTAAAATATGTAACCATCAGTGGTTAAAAACATAGTTTAAAAATATGAGATTCTAGGTCCGTTGTGCATTTAACAATAATCACAACCTCTGCGGCCTTAAAAAAGTTACTTGCATCTATTTCCTTACCAATAAAATGGTGACAATAAGTAGGATTCAGGATATAGAATATTACATAATGCTCAATTAGTGAATGCTAATACTTTTATTGACTATTCTGTAATTTTCATTTCTGAATAAGAATTGTGAAGATAATTAAAGCATGGTGTTTAATCCCTTGCCCATCCTTATCTCTTACCTGACCCAGGCACCTAACAGTAAACTATTCTGGTATACACTCCATGGGTATTAGACAAACAACCAGTTCATCTGAGTTGAAATTCTTCAATCAAAATACACAGACAGGTGGGGTTTTGATGGGCAGCATTACCCTCCCACATTTTTTTTTTCAACAGGATTGACAGGTTCTTTAGGCAATGCCATGTTCAGTGAAGTAAACAGCTATATAGGCAATTCTTTGAAATGCATACAAAGGACAGTAGCTGCTCGAAGTCAACCTTTTTGTTGGCAAACTCTGTGTTTACTCTAACTCTGTAAAACTGGGTGGTTCCAGGTTGCCAACAATCTTATTTCCATTCTAGTACTTTGGTGCAGACTCAATTTCCCTGAACACATGCTGCTATTCTGACAAGAGAACAAGACTTTTATATGAGACTACCCTGGGGGCACCTGGGTGGCTCAACTGGTTGAGCACAGAGCTCTCGGTTGCAGCTCACATTATGGTCTCAGAGTCCTGAGATCTCACCCTACTTGGGGCTCCATACTCAGTATGGAGTCTGCTTGAGATTCTCCCCCTCTCCTTCTCCCTCCCCCGATGCCCTTCTCCTGCTCATTTTCTCCCTGTCACCTTTCTCAAGTAAATAAAGTCTTAAAAAATAAATAAATAAAAAAGTCTACCCTGGGGCATGTTTTCCTTTTCCCTGCCTCCTTGGAAAGAAACCTGAAATTATAATTTAATCAATCCCAATTCATTTAAGAGCTATATTTATCAGTAAGTTTCCTGAAAAAGTTTCAGATCCTCATCAGGTTATGCAATGGTTTTGGGAAGCAGTTTCTTTTCTTTTCTTTTTTATTTTAATTTAAGATTTTATATATTTATGTATTTATTTGAAAGAGAGCCCATGAACAGGAGGAAGAGCAAAGGGAGAAGGACAAGCAGATGCTGCACTAAGCAAAGAACCACAGGCAAGGCTCCATCCCAGGACCCTGAGGATGATGACCTGAGCTGAAATCAAGAGTCCAACACTTAACTGGCTGAGTCACCCAGACACCCCTGAGCAGCAGTTTCAAACATAGTGCCCCGCTTAGTGTATTTACCAAGCATCAGCTTTTTAGGAGACTTTTAAGTTTTACCCATGTGAGCAGCACTGGCTTTCCTAGAGTCTAGGAGCAGTAAGCTTCTATTATAGGGCTATGTCTTGCTTATGGCTCCTCCACATGAAAGGCATACCTTTGAAACACAGACTACTAGGTTCAGGGATTCAGTGGGCTTGGTACAGTTCTACTGCAGAATATCTTAGAATCACTTTCTTAATCAAGAATATATTATTTTTATTTGAATTAAACAATCTAATTTTTCCTTTGAAGGTATTTAGAATTAGATCCAGAATCTAATGACATGTAATAAAGCTAGACTCAGTGTAATTTTTTTGCATACACATTAGATTCTAAAAATAGAAAGTTTTGTAGATTTGTAATGAAATAAGTAGCTTAGAAGGTTCAGAAGCTTAAATGGTTACATTAAATTTGAATCTCATCTATCGCTTTTACTTGTTTTAGAGGCAATCATTTTAAAATAGGTATTTTTTAAGATCTATACCCTCTAATTAACCTATATTTTTATTTTGTAGATTCCAAATACTTAAGTTTCCAAAATTTGTATGTATACCAAAGTGTTTTAACAATGGGTATTGAGCCTCAATTTCATAAAATGGTTATAATTTGCAGCTCAGGTTTTGAAAGCTTTTTAATGTTACATTTCTCCTTTCAGCCCCCTGCTAAGTAAAATAAATGGATACACATTAGGGTTCTGACCTGTTTAAGAGTTTGCTTTCTGAAGTGCTATTCTCTGCATATGTAATAATAGTTTTATATTTAAATTACCAAATAGTGACTATGATTTACCATTAGCCAAGCGACATTCTGTGAATTTGTTACATATTCCTTCAACCTGCACTAACTCCTTCAGTTATTGCTCATTAAAACTCCATAATATTGAAATCCACTAGGGGAAACCATCTGTTATAAAGTTTCTTGATCCATTTTTCATTTACTCTAACCGCAGATACAATTCTGTCAACTGAAGTATTAATAGATCTCTCTAATAGAACAGAAAAGCCTGTGACTGACATCATCAATGTCTTCTTGCCCAACACGGTAGAGGTACTTCGTCCCATTTCCAGTAAGTCCACTCACAGTGACAATGGCATGCAAAGGAGGTTAGAGGTTGGGAGAATGTTACCTCAGCAGGGAGAAGTATTTACCTCTGGCACAGCTTAGAATTTCTCACAGAAGATATGATAACAAGAACAGCAACTTGTAGTTGGGCTTTATTATTGTAAGTTAATAGTCTACAGAAAATTTTCCCCCTTGACATGCTACTGCAAAGGAATAACATTGATTTACTAAGCGCTAGAATGTTACATTTGACATAAACTTGGCAAATTAGATACTCTCTCCTCAGACTTCAGAAATGGTACAGAGAAACAGAGAAAATACCAACTTCAGAGCTAGGGTGTTATCTTCCATCCACAGTGTGACCACATGGTAAGTGGAATGACTCCGATGGCAAAATGAGAAAATA
The DNA here is from genome assembly GCF_020171115.1 of Neogale vison. Taxonomy (NCBI): domain Eukaryota; kingdom Metazoa; phylum Chordata; class Mammalia; order Carnivora; family Mustelidae; genus Neogale; species Neogale vison. The sequence continues at coordinate 89,199,835 of NC_058093.1, read as the reverse complement.
AGTAGATTTGTTAGGAAGTTAAAATGACAGACAGAGGATTAGTAGCATCTTTTTATTTTTGAATTCTGAGAAACCTGCCCTGCCCTTACTTCTGCCTCTAATACACACACACACACACGCACACACACACACACGAACACATACATAAACATATGCATAAACACGTGCACATACCATGTTTCCTCATTTAAATTTTCCCTGTTTTCTTTCACTGGTTTCTGTCACTTACCAAATGATGTGTAAGTCTTTGAAAAATGTTTTTATTATTCCTTAAAGTCATGCAATTAATTTCTCTTGGATTTTACGAAGCTGATTCCTATATTCAATCTTTGCTTTTTCCGTATTCTGTGTTAACATTCATGTTTTTGTCGCCCTTAATTTCAAATTTCATTTCTCAGTTGATCAAAATATAAGTCACCTTTTTTTTTTAATTTTTAAAAAAATTTTATTTATTTATTTGACAGAGAGAGATCACAAGTAGGCAGAGAGGCAGGCAGAGAGAAAGGAGGAAGCAGGCTCCCTGCTGAGCTGAGAGCCCGATGTGGGACTCAATCCCAGGACCCTGAGATCATGACCCGAGCCGAAGGCAGTGGCTTAACCCACTGAGCCACCCAGGAGCCCCATAGGTCACCTTTTGAGTAGGCAAAAATTTCTATCTTAGCCTCATATTATCTTCCTTCATAGTTAACCACAGTCCTTATGTTTTACTTTATGTCTTAAAGCTAACATCTCTATTTTCATAATTCACTATCATCCTTGCTTTCTACTTTATTTTAATGAGCAAGATACTAATGTCTTCATGGATAATACACTGCAGTAGCAGTTTGTCATACAGAATCCCAAAGGTTTCAGGAGATATAGTTTCCCTACAAACATTATATAGACACAGACTAACTTATTAACTATTCAAATGGTAAAGTCAACCTTTAACATCACCACTCCAACTTTACATCTTTTAGAATATAATATCATTTCTATACATTTGTATTTAATTATTATTACAGAACATTATGATCTCATCAAAACTGATTGATATTATAAGTTCAACTCATAATTTATATTATATACCCTTAGCTGGTCTAAACAATTGAAATTCCTTGAAATAAAAATGTATAAACCCCAATTCAAAAGGTTGCCTCTGTTTCATCTTAACAATTCCTAATAATAATGGCTAGCCAATTCTACTCATTCCTAAAAAGTCATCTCAAACTCAAGTGTAGGCTTCTTCTCCCATTCTCTGTCTCCTCAGAAATTTATTCAGAAATCAGTTAACTTCATCTGTCTCACAAATTTTATAATAGTAGATTAGAGGACTAGGCCTAGTTGAGTCATAAACCATATTTTAGAAAAGGATAAATTCCAAAATGTTGTTTCAGTCTGTTTTCTCCATTCACAGTCAATTTGAATCACTGCAAAGGGAGAAGGCAGTGATGGGACACCAGTGGACTTTTCATGTTATTGATTTCAACAGGATCTGCCACAGCCTTCAAGTGGTGGAAGAGAAAGTCCTGGGCAACTTACTTACAGTGCATAAGCATGTAGGGGGTACCTGTGCCCCAGCACACTGGCCTGACTGAGACTTTCTTGCAACTGCACTGCAGTCAGATCCTCTTCCTGCTCAGGGCCACTTTTTCAACCTCCCCTTTCATGGGCATTCTATCTGCACGGTTATCTGAAGGCTCCTGCTCTGTCCTTTATCCTTTATCCTTCCAAGTGTTTCCTTCACTACAGCTCTTTTCCACGTCCAATTCCCTCTCCTCTGCTACTGCAGGACTCAAACGGACTTCTAAATGCAATATTTTAGGAAAAAACATACCAACCTAAGTCATAAAAGATGTAGCACGTTCAAAGCGGAAATGCCCTTATAGTTTGGAGCATACTCAAAGAATACTTCAAAAGGCTCTGGGTTTTGGGATAGAACATTCCACATGAATGAAATTAGGTAAAGGGAAGTAGAAGAAAGAATTTCTAGGTAGTGACAACAGGAAAAAAAAAGTAGAAATAATAAGGAAAACAACTGAAGATGGGTTTGCTGCTAAAGATACTGACTACCATATAGAGTAAACTTCAGCTTGGCAGACAAGGGGAGCACAAGATTAAGGGGCTCCTAAGTTAGAAAAGTGTGGACTGTAAATACTAAATGACAGTCAATCATTGAGAGGCTTGTAACACATGTGACTCTAAAAAGAAAAAGAAATGAAGCTACGATTTATCATTTAACTAGTACATGAAGAATTATCATTTACCCATAACCATGTATTTATTTTAATCTGTATTTTACTGGTACTATGAAACCAAGACTAAAATAGAGTTAAAAAAAATCAACTAAAGGAACCATATATATAGTATGGTAAAAAATACAAAGGTGAGAAAAAAACATAAAGGTGGGCAACATCTCAAAAAACAATAGCAAAAATCACTTCTCAGGTTAGTAAATAATATAGTAAATTTAAAGCTAAGAAATTTAAAGCTAAGAATTTTCGTTCTAGGTTTGTAAAGTAAGTTTGTGGTGTGAGTGACATGAGGTAAGAGGAAATTGAGAGTCTGGAGAAAGGTAGTGGGATTAGTTGGATACGGATGACATAACCAATATTGGAACATTTTATGAAAAAAAAAAAAAAAAAAGTAAAGGAGAATGAGCTGTGCCCAAGACATCAAATGTTTTAAATGGTAGACATAATAGTAATGCCATAGAGACATCATGTTTAGCATACTAAAGCAGAAGAGCTATTTCAGAGGGAGAAAATAAGTTTCCTTTAGCATATGTTTGTGTTCATGGTGCTGTGGACTCCAACAAATAGTTAGCTTCCTATAATCATTAGAGTCTCCTCCCATTCCAGGCAAAAATTCAGTGAAAAGAGAATAACATGTAGAAATAATCTGGCAAAACACTTATTTATCATAACTATTTTTCATATTTAGTATTTCTAAAATACTACAAATATCTAGGCAGGCAGAAAAAAAAAAAGTCAGTTAGTAGGAGAAAAGCTTCAAAAGGGTGGTTTCAGGGTTCCCTGCCCCTAAACATTGAAACTCACATTTACTAAACTGATTTCGGAGAGGTGAAAAGAACTAGTGACTGGAAGACCTGACTCGTTTATTTATTTATGTGTGGTCTTTACTAAGACATCTGACCTCTCAAAGCCTCAGTTTTCTCATCCATGTAATAATATATAATGATAATAAGTTTTCTGCCTTGTAATGTTGTTAAGTAATATAGATAATAAATAAAAATGATTGGCATAATTCTTGGCACATATTATATCACAAAAAGAGTTTTTCGACCTGATAACGTTTTGCCAGACTCAGATGCTTTTCATATCAGTTGAATCACATTCTGAGTTTCAAGAGTTTGTAGAGTATGTCATTCATTTACACTTCCTGAAAAATTATATAAGAAAAACAATTTCATCAAGCTAAAGAGTAATTAAAATTAAGAGTACAAAAATAGAAAAATCATGTAATAGAAGAACTGGTTAGGAGCAGTTCTGAAGCCAATTAACCAAATGTTAAGTATACAACTAGCTATAATTGTAATTGTCAAATGAAATTTATTATGTCAAAATCATTCTTAAAAGACAAGACCTAAAATATAAAAATAACAATTTGATAACAATACTAGATACTAAAACCCCAGATTACATTTACAAATATTTGAAGGGAAGGAGAAAAATTTACGTAAATTGTTCATATTACATTGTGAAAAACTCAAAGATTCAATTTAAACTTTAATATTGACAATCAGATAAATAAAACATAAATTAAATGCTCATGTTATCACTATTCCCACTCATAATACACAATTTCTGCTAAATGATTTGGTGCACACTGCAAACAAGACCTACAAAAAATTTTCCTTAATGAAATAGGTGTTAGTGTCTAAATATCCATCGTGCACTGGAGGAAAGTTACAGACCTGGTTGCAAGTATGTAAGGCACAGTCCTCCTACTTCTTCCTATCCCCTTCCCCCAAATTCCTGTTCATTTTATGGCACCATTCATTCTGTTATTCAGGAACTTATCCAAATTTAAATGTGAAGTCATTATACATACATGGATTTAAAACTTACTCAGAATATCAGCTGCTAACTGCTCCTCCATCTGATTCAAATGAAGTTGCTAAAAGAATGTGTTAAAAACAAGGAAACAAGCCTGAAATGGAGTCACTTATGCTAAGCCCTACAACACCACACTGACAATTACAGCTTTAGCCCTCCCAGAAATAGAATCTGAAACCATTCAGTCAGTGATCAGCACTAGTTAGGTCATCTGCCTGACAGACCTTGCCAATCCCTAAAGAAACTGACCTAGCAACAAACAACCCTCTTTTTTGTCTAGGACAATTTTCTCGTTCCTGTTCCCTTTAGCCTATAAATGTGTAAAAATATATTTTTGCTCAAGTAAACTTGAAAAATGTTTAATACACCTGTTTAATCTTTTAAAACATGATATAGCTTACAAATACACACCATGGAAAAGTCAATTCTGTCAGGAATGGAAGCATCAAATATAGAGGACTAGACCTCTCTGTACTCTACATCTCATCCTCTGTTCTCTTTCATAATCCATAAGAAAGATATGTCTAACTTCATGTTAGTGGAGAAGAGAGGTTTATTTCAATCCCTGTAAAAAAATAAGTAATATATTTCTCCTTCCTCTGACTTAAATCACTATTTCAGTAAGACTGGAACTCAGCGGATTCATATTCTCTAAGCAAAATACAAGAATAGGATTATTTTTAAAAAGAGCTAATACACTCGGTTAAGGAACAGATGTGATTAAAATGTATACTTACATGTTTAAACCTAGATATCAATTTTGGCTGTAAGTTTGGGTAATGACTAGGTATTATTGTAAACTTTCAATTTGTCTATGTTTATAAAATAAAATATTTTTTAATATTGGCTTTTGATTCTATAGGGTGAACATGTTTTCTAGGTAGCCATTAATGTTAAATAATTTATCTCATTTTCCAAATGAAACTTCTGAAAATATTTTAAAATATAACTCTAGCTCTATATTATGTTTCAAGAAAATCCATCTAACTTTTGGGCTGACATTTTTTGTAGATAGTGATTGATGTTAAAGACAATTTCACTTGCTAAAAATTCACTTGGAATTTTTAAAAATAAATGGTTGTCAGTTAACTTAATATTTGCCACAAATTCTGAATGAAGTGAGTAGTTTATGTTCATTAAGAAAGTTATGGGTTCGGGGCGCCTGGGTGGCTCAGTGGGTTAAGCCGCTGCCTTCGGCTCAGGTCATGATCTCAGGGTCCTGGGATCGAGTCCCGCATCGGGCTCTCTGCTCGGCGGGGAGCCTGCTTCCCTCTCTCTCTCTGCCTGCCTCTCTGCCTACTTGTGATCTCTCTCTCTGTCAAATAAATAAATAAAATCTTTAAAAAAAAAAAAAAAGTAAGTTATGGGTTCTTTCTTTTTTTTTTTTTTAAGATTTTATTTATTTATTTGTCAGAGACAGAGAGAGAGAGAGCAAGTGAGCACAGGCAGACAAAGAGGCAGGCAGAGGCAGAGGGAGAAGCAGGCTCCTTGCCGAGCAAGGAGCCTGATGTGGGACTTGATCCCAAGACCCTGGGATCATGACCCGAGCCAAAGGCAGCTGCTCAACCAACTAAGAAAAAATTTAAACATCTTCAATTATATGACCTATAGCCTCTGAAATCAAAGGTATCTTGAGGGTATTTTAAGACAAACTTCAATAACAGAAATTCAAATAAGCAAAGAGAATGTCACTTTGATGAACATCCGTAGCACTTAGTGGAATTTGGGCTAACAAATAAAGATTAAATATGCATCTTCCTTAGAAACTTTACCCTTCTCTGTCTTTGCTTTCAACAACCATATTTTATTCCATTTCCTCTTTTCACTTTGTTCCCCCTCTCTTCTTGAATTTAAAAATACTATGCTAAAAATTAAACATGTCTTAGAATAAAACCAGTATTTCTAAGAGAAGATGAAAAGAAAAATTTTAAGGAAGTAATGATAGTCAACAAATTTCTGGAGTTTGATCATGCAGAGATGTATGGAAAGCCTAATTCTCTGATAAGCAAGGGAACAAATTGGGTCTCCTTCCTCACATCTGTAAAATCTGTCTATTTGAAGTCTGAAGATTGAGTTAACAAGTGTCAAAATGGGAGGGAAGGTACAGAAAGCCAAATATGGGAATTCCGAGTTTTATTTCTGTAAAGCCTAAAATGTAGATATTGCCCAGACAGAAAGTCATCACCTCCTGAAATGTTTGTTCTTATTCCTTAGTAACAATCCCTGCATAAATGAAAAGATTTTGGTACTTTATCTTTTCTTGATCATGGTTTGTTTCTATGATTATTCTTTTATATTACTTAACTCAATAACTTGAGCACCAAAATTAATTTTCCCATCGCATATTGCCACAATGATTAATAAATTAAAATCTGAAATGATGTTTATGATTCTGTTTTTATATAGGGAAAGCAGAATATTTAAGAATTGAGCAAAAGTTGTTTGCAAATAATTGTTAGACGATTTGGATAAGTTATCATTGCAGCTCAAGGTAAAAGAAATGTTAATTAAATTAGCATTATTTCACATTATGTATAGACAATTGTACCATCATTAAATTTTTATTAGCCAGAACGTGAAAGCATCTGTAGAACATGGGGATAGGTATACTGACCTAGAAACCAGATGAGTCTTCATTAGATATACCCGATGTATTGTAGAGAAGAAAACATGTTTATTAAAGAAATATGCCACAAGATCTTTGAGATTGAATTGCAAATTAATGTATAGTTTTGATATAGTATGGAGCAGAACGTGCTTTTTCTTGTTTTCATCCCTTAGAATTTTAAGTGTAGAAACTGCTCCTGAAACTGTGGTGTGGGAATCACCTGGGACTAAAGACATCAATTCCAAGATAGGGGCTGAAGGAGAAATACTTTGAAGTGACAGATGATAAGTAGAAGTTCTGGATATAAACTCTTGAAATTGTTTCCTAAGAACAGCAGGGACTCACAAACAGAACTCTTAAAAAGTACCACTATTAAAACAATTAAACCCTTGCCCATCTACACATGGACATATCTATATATCTTTCAAATTTAATCAGTGTATGTCTTCCTGCTGAAAAAATAAGGTGATAATGTATGGTAGTTTTTAAGTTTTGATGAAAGTACTCTTTCTATAAAGAATCATTCTTAGGGAACAGCTTGTCCTCAGAGACTTGAGCTAAGAAGTATTTTTCTTTTTTTCTTACCATGTACTCAGACGAGCCCATTCACTTGGAAATATTTAAATGATATAAATTCATTAACTCTAGAGGTTGACAATTTCATGAAAAGAAATTCAATCTTTGAATGTATTGAGGAAATTCAGTAGAGACTTTTGGTGGTATCATTTTTGTTTCAGATTTTGTTGAGGGTGATTGGGAGTGTGTGTCTGTGTACATATCATTAGATGGTTCTTCATGAATAAGCTTTTTGAATGTGTGAAAAACACTTAAATGAGAGTCAGATTTGGTAACACTGTAGAAAGAAATACATGTCATCAATCATTCTAAAACTTATACTTCACCAGAATCCTGTCTTAGAATAGAACCACAAACAATAATTCATTTTTCTTCCCCTATTCATATAATTACATTTTTATTGAGTGGATTCAAATTCATTGCATTGATCTGAAATGAATACCAACTGCCTACAGATCCCTATGTATTTAAAACTCAGCTAAAGCAAGGCTGTTAGACTGGGAAAAGGCAGACCACTCCCACCCTTCTACTGCAGGGGCATTAAACTAGACAAAGTAGCAATTATACTAAAGCAGTTATAAGTCCAAAGTCCTATATATTTAACTATCTGCTCTGAGGGGAATGTTAACTGGTGGGCACTCAGGAAATGAATATTCCTTTTGAAATCTCATAATAATAATATCACAAGGAACCTCAGGAATCATCTGATTCTCAAAACAGATACTAAGCCAACAAAGCAAGGCACCGACAGGCCTTTCTGAACCCCTTTTAGAGTTCCTGTATCTCAATATCTTCTAAACCCTAAAATAGTATGCTGGCTTAATCATTAGAAAGGATTAGACATAACATTCATTCATTTACTTATTCATGCAAGATGCAATAATTGATTACCTGTCATATGTAAATATTCAGTACTTGACCCACGTAAAACACTCTGGTAAGTGTTCAGGCAGGACAGTGAATTAAGGGCACAGTGAATTAAACCTCACTGACCCAAATGTATGGTAATAATATGTCAACTGAAAACCATATTACTTTAATATTAATATTCTTGAATGATAGATCTGGCCATTTAATTTCCCTATCCAAAAAACTCCCAGTGATCACCTCTACAAGCCCTGCCACAACAGTTACTGGGAAAAGAAAGTCTAACTTATATTTAATGATGTCATGTCTAGCATCTTACTTCCAGGCATTTATTTTCTTATTATTCCTCTTCACCTTCTCATTGGTATTACCCACATTGAACAGTGTACTTGGCTAACTGGTGTTGGAATCTTAAAGTATTGGTTTAAAATGCCAATTCTGCTATTTTGTAGCCAGTGATTCTTGGACAACTTACTTTGCTTCATCTTATAAAATTGTACCTAACTCATAAGATTGTTACAAGATCAAATAAGGAAACACATAAAGAAGAATGGCTAGCATGGGAGAGATGCACTGTATACCACAGTGCAGGATGTAGTATTTATTATGAATAAGTGGACAGTTATAAGTATGAATTGAACCCATATGACTGGGGTTCAAGCTTTGCTTCTGCCATTCACTAGCTACGTGTACTTGCACAAATTATCTACTATCTTTAAAGCTCATTTTTAAAGTGGGAAAATTACAGTACTTATCTCAAAGATTTATGGAGAGCATTAAATTAAATGAAACATAGAAAAAATCAAAATCTTTTCTGGTACATAGAACACAAGAAATACTATTTAAAACACATATTGTATATAAAGTACATAATCATTATGACTATAATTACTATTGTCATTTTATCCTAATACATATTGTACATTCATGTCTTCATACTTTTCTACATATAGTTTCTTCGCTTAGAATATACTGACCTTCTTTCACTATCTTATTCATGGCTCAAAGTTTTGAGCCTCTGTGAGCCCCTAGCTAGACATGAGTTATCTTTTCTAACCTCCTTAAGTACTTTATCCAGAGGACCTTTCTTATGACATGTTTCAGTTCTTATTTTGTTGCATAGAAATTGTCAATATTACTTATGGGATATTTCAGACATACTGAAAGCTATAAAGAATAACAAAATGAACACCTGTGTTCCCACTGCCCAACTAAAGAAATACAACTACTGTCCATCAAGGGACACTGTAACAACAGAGAACATAGGAAAAGACAAACCACAGACTAGGAGAAAATATTTGCAACTCTTGCAGTCATCTGAAGCTGCTATATATCCCTCCTGACTAGTGTTGTCCTATAAAATACAGGATACCCAGTTAAATTTGAATTTCAGATAAACAGCAATAATTTTTTTAGTGTAAGTATGTACCAAATACTGCAGTCTGCTAGGTAAGCTCTCTCATAAATTTGTCATTCATCATTTCCCTGAATTTCTTTACACTTTTACTATGTGTATCTTTAACCACCACAAGATATTTTTACATGTTTTAGATGATAAATGGTGTATACGATATGTATTTTCTGCACCTGGCTTTCTTTTTCTCAGAATTTTTTTGTGAGATTGTGCTATGTTTATGGATATTTGGGTTATTTCTATTGTTTTCCTTTATAAATAGTGCTAGAATGAAAGTTTCTAAATTATACTGAATTCTTCCATTAGCCCTCTCTGGTCCCCCCTTCTGCTGTGTACCCTGGTAGTGTGACATTTAGTGACAAGAGACTACCTTACTCTGACCTGCGTGGTTAGCTAGGTCAATGAAAAGCATTCAGATGTTGTCAGAGGACAAAAGGAGAGGGAGTCCGGCTTAGTTGTACCTCAGGCTCCTTCTTCACACCTGAGTTCCTTCATTCGGCTGCCTTTTCGGTTCTTCTTTGAGAACCACCGCTCCTGCGGGACAACTTTCTCTTAGAGTCATCACACTTGCTTCTGGTTCTAGTAGTAACCTCTCCGCATCTTCCACCCCAGAGCTAGTGGTAACCCCCTGCTAAAATTTGCCTTGGGATACTACAGTTCTAAAATCTTTTTAGATTTTTCCAAACCCAGCTCAAAATTTTGTAGATGATCTCTTTACGAAATTGTCCTTTAATTACCCAGTTTGAAGGCACTGCCTGTTTCCATCTAGAACACTAATTAATACAGGCATAAGCCTAGGAATGGAATTTCTTTTTGAAATTATCTGTCAAGTGGGAAACTTATCTTGATAATACCAAGCTGCTCTCCATAGAGATTGCATCAGTTTACATTTCTACCAGAAGCATATATAAATTTGCATAGCATTACATTCTAATACTATTAGCAGATTTTAAAAATTTTGTAGAACTAATCTTTACTGTATCTCATGGTTTCAATTTATATTTCTCTGATGATTATTGAGTTAGAGTAACTTTTCATGTTTTCTTGGCAATTCAGTTTCCATTCATTACCTGATCATATTTTATCCTCATTTTCTAATGTCCATTTGGGTTTTTCTTATTTATTTTTGACTGTCCTTTACATATTCAGGATTTTATTACTATGTCAATATTATCCATTGAAAATATCTTCTTACATTCTGTGACCTCTATTTTCACTGTGATACTATGGTAGCTTTTGATGCCCAGAATTTTTACATATTAATGTAGTCAAATTGGTAAGACTTTCTTTCATGGTTTGTACTTTTCGTTGTAGTATAGATATTTATGTATATGGTTTACCTCCCCTAAAGACTATAAGTTCTGTGTGGGTAGAATAAATATAAAATTACCTGATTCAACTTTATGATCCTCAAAGAACTTTGCTTCATGCTTTGTACATGGAAGGCATAGGGTGCAGAAAAATATTGTTCAAAGAATGAGTGAAAATGAATCCCCTCCCACATTTCCCCATTTCTCAGTAAAAAAAATTAATACCAGGATTCTATTTAGAAAATTCCCAAACTGCTGTAAGTTCTTTACTACCCTGAAATACCCCCAAAGATAATGGAAACAGGAAATAATATATTCGTGGAAAAAAACATTTCTTCCTCTCCTACTTTTTAAAAGATTTATTTATTTGAGAGAGAAAGAAGCAGAGGGAGAGAGAAGCTCAGAAAGATTCCACAGAGTGTGGAGCCCAACATGGGGCTTCACGTGGGGATCGATCCCAGGTCCTGAGATCATGACCTGAGTTGAAACCGAGAGTAAGATAGATGTTGAACCATTTACACCCCCCTGGCACCCCTCTTCCTCTACCATTTTAATGGGAATAAGTGTGATCCCTCTGGAAGACAGTTTTGAAAATGTTCATTGATTTGGAATAAAAATGTGTGTATAATACTCTCCAGTATACCTAAAGAGATGATTGTTTGAATATAAATAAATGCATGCATATTTTTCCACAATATATTCTTTCTCTCTCTCTCTCTTTTTTTTTTAAACTTTACTTTGCAAAATAACTTCTGTCCTACAGGGTCGAGAAATCTTGGCTTAGTTAAAACAGTGAGACACCTCAGGTCTCTGTGAATGAACAGCAATCATATGACATAGATCTGGCATTTCCCCAATCTAGTTGAATATCAGAATTTGTAAATTTGATAAACAAGGCCCTAAACCCAGAAATCACAGGTTAGCAAATAGTTAGGATGGGTGTTGGGTACGCTGGGCATGATGTTCCCCACCTCATTCTCTTTCTCGTGTCAAGGAATAGTTTTATTAGGATTCAAATACCTGCCTACTCAAGAGATCTCATTCTCACTTGAGGTGTATTAACTGCCCTGACAAGTAAAAAATATCCTCAGGTAGGTGCTTTGTCTTCTTCCCACTTGACAGACACATTCCATGTGCTCTTCCCATGATCCCTATGATGCTAGCTCTCAGAGGACATCAAGAATGGATACCTCCAGCTCCTGCCCTTCACAGATTATCTGCCACTCAATTTTAAATCTGGAATTAATCAATGATATGGCATTGATTCACAGGAGGGATACATACCAGAGAGAATATTCTGAAGGAAGCATTTGTGAAATTGTGGCATAATTAAAGAGATAATCTATTAGGATTTCATCAATATGGATAACCCCTCATACACAACCACACAATAAGCACGATCATAACATTCATTTTAACAAGCTTTCCTTTAGGCAAAACAACTTTTAAAAAGAACAATTACAGTAGCCTGATGACGATAGCCTGTAACCTCTGCCTTCTAGCATAGGGAACATTCTCTAGGAGTGTTTCAATCTCAGACTGACTCATTGAACAGCTTGAAAATTTTTCACTCATGAGGTGCAGGGTTATAGCTCCTTCAGAGAGGCAAGTCATTTATTTGACACTTCAGGAGTGAATTAGCGATGGAGCTAAGTAGCTTTTTAATTGTGGGCAGAATTTCTTCTTTTAGCTTACTCTGATCAACAAAACCACTTGCACACATTCTAGCATTGGCATGCTGACTTTGTTCAGAAGGCTGTCCTGATGCATTAGAGGAGGCAGCTGGGTGGCACAGTAAATGTGTCATTTGCTATTTAACATCTCTGTGACCTGGATTTAAATTCACAGTGGCACAAAATGCAACCTCAGTTCTCTCAGAAGGCTATTAAGTCATTCCCAGTAAGCCTTGTTGAGAATCTAAAACACTAAAGGGTTCTTTGCTGTGCAACACCCACTCTTGTTTGCAAAGATGGCAAAGTAGTTTATTTCTCTTAAAGGGATTGTTTCAAAGGAAAAAGATGGGCTTGACTAATCAACTGATGTGAATACATATTGTTGTTTATATTTTTAAAAATCTATCTACTGTGCTTTAGCCAGAATCTCAGGAAGATTCTAACTGTCCTGTGGGTGATTTTTAATCAAGCTGCTTTTCAAGAACATAAGTTTTATTTTTTTTTGTCTGTAGGGTAGATCAGAATAAAGTGAAAAGCTTGAAATAGATGTGTTTCCTTCCCTAAAAGCATCATTATCGACATTCTGCTATATAATATTGTGCATTCTGTTATATCTGAATGGCAGGATGAATTGCAGCTGTGCTTTTATAAATTCAGGCTAGAGTAAAACCGTGCTTTTCATTAAATTAATTCTAAAGGTATTTTTGTTTAAATATTCTATTTTGTTACTTCCTCCATACAGGGAAAATAATGCATTCTTGATTTTTCTTGAATCAAAAATGTAATGTCTCTTTTATCTGTATTCTCTACTCTTCCAACAATCCATTCAAATTTGTTCAATTTACAACAACAATGGATCAATAGCTAAATTAATCAGGCTTACTCACTACCTAACTTTAACAGCCAAGCCTTCAAGCACAATTTTCTTAGTTCTGTGTTCCTCTGCCTTTTCCCTCCTCTGGTCTTTTCCAAGGATACTTGCCTCATTTGAACCTGGAAAGAAACATCATTTACTGAAAACAGTGCTCCTGTTTACTATAGCAGACAAGGTGCTAATTGTTTCTAATGACCTCAAATAAGCTTTGTTATTCATTAAGTATGCCATTCAGAAGGGTGGCAACCTTTTCTTTTTGCCTTACAAGTATATCAAGTCAGAATGGCCCAATGCAAGGACTTTCAGTCATTGATAGAATTTACTCACATACTAATATTATCACAAACTAATTGATGTCCAAGGAAATATAATGTAAGACACACAGACAATTTAAAATTTCTGAAAGCCACATTAAGAAAGGAAAAAGAAACAAATGAAATTAATTTACATTTTTTAAATATTTAAGCCAGTATATTCAATGGATTATTAGCATTGCAACATAGTCAATATTTAAATGTTACTAATGAGAATTTTAGATATTTTGTACTAAATCTTTGAAATCTGGTGAGCATTTCACACCTATAGAATATCATCAGTAAGACTAAGCGTATACCAAGTGCTCAGTAGACCCATATGGTTAGCAGACTCTGCAGTGCATAGCACGGTAGGTACTAAAGAGTAGATCTCTGGGATCTACGTTTTAAGTAAGTACACAAACTACTTTGAAACCAGATAGTCATTGACTACTCTCTGAGGAAAATGCTAAGTCTTTTAGACAGCCCAAAGATGTGAAGGAATAGATCTTCCTCCCAAGAAGTTCATTTTCCAGGGGAGTCATATGTATGTAGACACATGCATAAATAAGTATAACACAAGCTGAAAGAGACAAGTGCAATGGGATTCACAGAAATGTGGGATTTTACAGGGGAAATATTAGCTATGGGAATTAAAAAATGCTTAAAGGGAAAGATAGCATGTTATCTGGATATAGTGGAGACACTGGGAATTGGTAGACATGAATTGAGTTTTCTCAAGTCCTGCAGCCGATTAGTAGTGAAATCAAGAGTCTATCCTGGTTCCTCCCCAGCCACCATGTAGAACTTCATGCCCCAGCCACCAATGTAGAAACCTGCTGATAATCAGATTCCATGACACGATACAGATTTCTGTTCCATTTTATTCCTTTGTATGCCTACACACATCATTTTGAAGCTCAAATATATTTTAATTCACAGGAAGGCTATTCTTAAAATAATATATTATCATTAATTTGCACAGTAGAATTCTTGGGGCTTCCCAGTATTTCTGAGCATAGAGGGTTTCTTCCAAGTTTCTTTTTTCCAACCTGCATATCACTTGCATCTTCTAAAATGCTTCCAAATGCTTCTTAAATTTTAAGACACCAGAAATATGTTTAATCCTCAAGCTCTCTTCCTATTTATTTGTAAAGTTTTAATATTATTAGGTGGAATTATAATACTATAATTCACTTTAATTTCCTCTGTGTGCATGTAGAAAAAATTTTAAAGTATGCTCTTTCTATACATTAAGTAAAACAACAACAAAAACAACAACAAACGAACACTGAAGAAAAAAATAATCTAAGGTTCATAGATAGGGACACTTGGGTGGCTCAGTCTGTTAAGCATCTGCCTTCAGCTCAGGTCAAGTTCCCAGGGTCCTGGGATGAAGCCCCATGTCAGGCTTCTTGCTCAGCAGGGAGTCTGCTTCTCTCCCTGCCTGCCACCCCCCTGCTTGCGTGTGCTCTCTCTCTGACACATAAATGAATAAAATCTTTTAAAATTTTTTTTTAAAAAATGAAGCTCATAGATAAATCAGAAAAAAAAATTACTAGGGTTCAAAATCATTTAAGGGATACTACTTGAAACTATATAATATTACTTAATTAATAGTTAAACTGAAGGGCTCTTTCAACAATAACTCGAATCAGTTCAGCTTTTTATTATTAAATTTAAGCTCAAGTTCCCAATTAAAGCTGTTCATGAGGTGAAAATATGATTAACTCTAAATATAAAGCAGCATAATTTAAATTCTTAATTTAGTTAGTTCATGATGTATAGCAAAATGAAGCATTTAAGTAATTATTTATAAAATTACTTGGAGATAATTATGAGCCAACTAAGAGGTAATGTGGTCAAATTAAATTTAAATGAATATCTTAAACTTGTAATCTTTTTTCTTCAATGAGTCATTAGAACAAAGAATTTCTGTGTAAATATGAACTCTTGGCTCATTGTGTAGGATCCTGCTCTTTGCCACTCTGTTTAAATGTACAAAAAAACAGTCCATGTTTTAACAAGCAGTCTTTTCTTTTCTTTCTTTTCTTTTTTTTTTTTTTTTTCTTCCATTTGAATGTTGCAAGACAGGGGACGGGACAAAAGGTTGACTAGTAGATTCAAAACTCTGAATACACATAATAATATTTTTAAATTAAAACATGTAATTGTTTCTTACAACAGAAGGAAAGTGAGATGCACACTACATCTGATTGTTTTTGTTTCGAGTTTTCCCTTAACCTGAGAGTGATATCTTCTATCCATTGTATGGGGGATGGTAATGGAAAATGGTGAGAAGACAAGACTGAGAAAAACTGGATATTATCAAGTTCTTTTAAATTTATCTTCATGAGAAGTGAATACTGTGATTTCTAAGAATATAAGAAATACTAATATTTTCAGGTAACTATAACATTTATTCTTAACAAGTCCAATATTTTCTTGCTTTGTCTTATCTACCTTAAAAAAATAACTTATATCTCCCTTGTTATTTAACAGACAAAGTCATCAATGCCCCCTTGAAAGTTAATTAACATGGTCAAGGTTACCATATGTTACCTGGAGGTAAAGCAAATAATATTTATATGTCTAGACCCAGCTTTTTTATTGTATTTACAGTGGGAAAAACTACTTAAATGTGGTATCTTTCAAGATGCTCTAAATTAGATTTCTCAATAGAGACTATTCAAATTGTCTTTGATATTTCAAAGATCTTTAGTAGAGGATGGTTAATTTCCATAAAGCAGGTAACAGGTAATTTCATTGAACCATATGAAATTGCTGGTATACAACTTTCAACCTACAAAAATGACAATGTAATATGGTTCAGACTAATAGTTTTCTGTATAGAAAAGCACAGCTCATTTGTTGAGTACAATTCACAGTACACTCTGAAGTAATAAGGATATCCATCTTCCTTCTCTATTTATCAGTCCTTCTCACAGATGACAGCATTATCTAATAATCATACGGCCAAATATTTTGGAGAAAGCACATGTGGGGAAAAAATAAGTCAAAGTTTCATTTCAACACATATATCTTTTATTTGGAATGTAAAAGATGTAACACATTCATCCTGATGGTTAGAAAGATAAGTCTGTTTTTGCTAATTCAAATTCTCTAACCACAGTTTTATAATTAGTTAGAAAATTAATGAAGCTTTCCACTTAGACATATCCAAATTGCACTGAAGATGTTTTAGGATTAGATTGTTGATGTTTGTTTTTAGCCAACAATGATGAAATTATATAAAGTATTAATGGAGAGTCCATAGCAGAATCGTAAGTGTGAACACAGGTTCATTTTTCATAGGTCTTTCATGATCTAGAATAGCATCCTATAAGTCATGCTTTTCCAGGAATTTATTGTGGATGAATTCATCAAAAGATGAATATGTTTTTTGTTTTTTTTTAAAAGATGAATATGTTTTTTGATGTAAAATATGTTTTTTATCATTGGAAATTATGTTAAGCTAACGTGACCTTGGATAACACAGGTTTTCTTTTTCTATCTACAGATGGATTATAGGTTAAAGAAATGTGATAATATTTATTATCACATTTTATATATATAAAATGTGATAACATTTATTTATCAAAGGACTGTTTAATCTTTTCCAAATATTAGGTATATAGAATATATATATTCAGAATATATATATTTTGAATATATATGTATATCAAATAATATATATAGAATATAATTTTTGATAGAATACATTCCCCCATTTGAACTCTATCTTACCATGGAACACCGATGCAGGCAATATATTTTATTCTTTCTACATCTTTATGGAGATATGTTGAAACTTTAGTATATCAATTACAATTGTATGTTTTAATATTGCTTGAGAATCATCAATCAACACTCTATGGGTGCTCTTTTGGCCTACTTATATTAAGACGAGATGTCAGATTCCATAGCGAATATTACTCTCAAGGGGGAAAAGATGACACCCTTCCCATTGAGATCAGGAAGAGGACAAGAATGCCCACTCTCACCACTGTTGTTCATCATGGTACTAGAAGTCCCAGCAACAGCAATCAGACAACAAAAAGAAATAAAAGTTATCCAAATTGGCAAAGAAGTCAAACTCTCTTCGCAGATGACATGATACTTTATATGGAAAACCCAAAAGACTCCACCCCCAAACTACAAGAATTCATACAGCAATTCCGTAGTGTGGTAAGATACAAAATAAATGTGCAGAAATCAGTTGCTTTCTCATACACTAACAATGAAAGTACAGAAAGGGAAATTAGAGAATTGATTCCATTTACTATAGCACCAAGAACCATAAGATATCTTGGAATAAACCTAACCAAAGAGGTAAAGGGTCTATACTTGAGAAACTACAGAACACTCTTGAAAGAAACTGAAGAAGACACAAAAAGATGGAAAAGCATTTCATGCTCATGGATCAGAAGAATAAACATTGTTAAAATGTCTATACTGCCCAGAGCAACCTATACTTTCAATGCCATCCCCATCAAAATCCCACTGGCATTTTTCAAAGTGCTGGAACAAACAGTTCTAAAATTTCTATGAAACCAGAAAAGACCCCAAATTGCTAAGGAAATGTTGAAAAAGAAAAAAAAAAAAAAAAAAGCTGGGGGCAACACATTGCCTGATTTGAAACTTTACTACAAAGCTGTGATCACCAAGACATCATGATACTGGCACAAAAACAGACACATAGACCAGTGGAACAAAGTAGAGAGCCCAGATATGTACCCTCAACTCTATGGTCAAATAATCTTCGACAAAACAGGAAAAAATATCCAGTGGAAAAAAGACAGTCTCTTCAATACACGGTGCTGGGAAAATTGGACAGCTATGTATAGAAGAATGAAACTCGACCATTTTCTTACACCATACACAAGGATAAACTCAAAATGGCTAGAAGACCTCAACGTGAGGCAGGAATCTATCAAAACCCTAGAAGAGAACATAGGCAGTAACCTCTTCAACATGGGCCACAGCAACATCTTTCAAGTCATGTCTCTGAAGGCAAAGGAAACAAAAGTGAAAATGAACTATTGAGACATCATCAAGATCAAAAGCTTCTGCATAGTCAACAGAAGTTGACAGACTGTCAAAAGTCAACAAAACAAAGAGGCAACCCACAGAATGGGAGAAGATATTCATAAATGACACTAATGACAAAGCGCTGATATCCAAGATCTATAAAGAACTCCTCAAACGGGGGAGGGGGAATTAGGTAATGAGGTCAAGCAAGGAGGCCAGCTCCTAGAGTACCTAGTAGGCCAGCGCAGATTTCAATGGAATTCAAAGTGAAATGGAAAATAATCAACATTAGAATTAAGGTTTTTTTGTGTTTGTTTTGCTTTGTTTTGTTTTTACTGATGACATATTTTCATGAGGTTGTCTGTGTAAGGAATTCCTAGTCCTCTCCAAGCTCTCCTACCTATCTGCCCCTGAATCTATCCTAGGAGGCCTCTGGTACCCTTGTCCTACCAGTAAGATTTTGAAACAGTCTTCCATAGAATAGCTTGAAGGTCTTAGAGCCTATCTAATGTAATTTTCAATGATTAAAAAGCATATTTTACATAAAAAATATATTCAGATAAAGCTAAGCAGCTGGGTGGCTCAATGGGTTAAGTGTCTCTGTATTTTTGTAACACTGTCAGATAGCAGCATCCCATCCATTCATTCAGTGAGAGAGCCATTCTAAGGCATTTCTTTCCAAAACTCTTGGGTTCATTCACTTTCTATGTCCTCCAGGTCTCTGCTATATAGAAAGCAGGGAGAGAAATTCTTTGTGATTTTGCCATTAGACAGAAATGTGCTAGCTTCCGTATTTTTGCTAAACCAGTGTCTGTAGGGCGGGCAAATTACACTTACACCCATAAAGTCCCATGGACAATTGTTCCATTTCTACCTATGATATTGTTCCTGCCCTGCTCCTGGAAGAGACTGCCTTGTTCCCCATTCTCAATCCCTCCTTAACATTTGAAGCTGCTTGGAATGGGCCCCAAGTTGTTCCGCTGAATTTCATTTTTCTCATTATCTTTTTGGGGGCTCTTATTTTTTCCTTTTCTGTTTCTTCTTGTCACTACATTCTGGGTACTTAGAATAGAAGGCTGCTCACAAAAGTATATGATTTAACTCTCCACAGACAGTTAAGCAAATTCCCAAGGTCAACCTGTTAGTTGCTACTGGTCAACTCAGTAAATCACAAGTGCTTTATTAAAAATGAGGTTATCTTTTAATGTCATGATAGCATGCATTAATGGAGGGAAGTATCTGAAATAAAAATATAAGTAGTAATGTAAAATTTCATCTCTAAAAAATGTTCTGCTTAATTCATTTTAGGAGTCTGATTAAGAGTTACTGAATGACATGGAGAATATGAGTAATATTTAAAACAAAAGTTTCAACATATTTCTTATTCAAGTGCTAGATTCTCCATTTTAGTCTAATTAAATATATAGATGTTTCCATATGTATCTTCTGATAAATATAATTTAGTTGATTATACATAAGATAGTAAAAGAAATATTAAAATTATCCATGTTGGATGGGAAGTATTTAAACTATTGATAGGAGAGGAAAGCATAAAGTATTGTACATAGTGAGTCTGAGCTTATTTAAAAATGCAGTGTCAGGGCACTTGGGTGGCTCATTGGGTTAAGTGTCTGTCTTTGGCTGGCGTAATGACTCCAGGGTCCTGAAATCAAGTCCTGCACTGTGATCCCTGCTCAGCCTGTTTCTCTTTCTCCTCTCTGCTCATGCTTTCTCTCCCTCTCCCTCTCTTTTTCTCTCAAATAAATAAAATCTTTAAAAATAAACTAACTAAATAAATAAAAATAAAAATGCAGTGTCAGCAGAGTTTTTGTAGTGATTTGTGATACTTCTTGCTAAGACAGATGTGTACATTTTATTTACTTATTTACTGTAAACTGATTTGCCACATATAGAAATAGTATTTTTTATAAGCTTTGTTAACTAACACAAGCGAGTTTACATCCCTTTAATTATGGTTGTTTAGCAACAAGACTTAAGAAATAAATTATACTAGGTCCCATATCCAGTATTTTAAGTTGCCATGAGTTTTTGAATGTGGTGGAAATTTATCATACTATGTATTTTTTTTTTTTTACCTTAGCCTCAAAACTTGTAAGTACTAAAACAGGACAAAAATGTATTTTACTCTCTAATTAACAAAACTAGATGCTTATTTTGTCAGTCAGTGAATTAAAATGCATTAGGCATAAATCAATGAGGGACTACTTAAACTTGCACCTTGTAATCAGAGCTACAAATTTTGGCAGCAGGTCACACAATCCAGTGCTAAATGTGCCGCATTATTTTATTCCAGGAACATATTAACAAAATGTACAACTGTTTTGATTTGGTAGATGATCCAACAACATCCCGGTAAAAAGCCTTTGTCCATTTTTTACAGAAATGTCTTCTCCTTGATGATAAATGTATTTTGTAATTTTCATGATGAATCAGTGGGAGAAATTAACTATACCCTTTTACCGCTTTATAATTCTAATCTCACTGCTTTGGAAATGCAGGCTCCAATTTAACATGACGTGAGATCTTTTGTATATATTATTCCTGAATTTCTTTATTCTTTTTGCTCATGATCCCTGATCCTGGCCAGCTTGCCCTTCCAGAACCTATAGTTTTTATGCCACGTGAAAAAAATATATATAAAATAAGATAATTCTCTATGACATGATTTTATGACTGCTTTAGATGACTCATTTATCTTGACTTGTATTTCTATTCCAGGTACAGAGTACACATGAATAAAAAGTGGGTTCCGAAAATACAGAAATATCCTGAGTGAAAGTGAATGATACAGTAACATAAAAATTAGATTATATAACTCAAGACTGTACTTTGATGTAAATGCCTTTACTTTTTCTGTTTTCTGTATATGTTTCCATCAGTCACTATATATGTGCTGTCTTATGCTGGTATGGTGTTATGCTGTACACATTCTCTCTTATTTGATCACTATATTCCTTTCACCATTACTTGAACAACTTCCAGAGTTGCTTAACCTCTCCTGAATTATTAATAGGCTCTCAAAAATGGGACCTCAATGTTTCAATCAATCATGATTTCCCACTCTTCCAAAATTGTCACTGTCAGTTTTCTTTTTCAATTCCTTTCTCTGTCCCACAGACATGCAGGCTGAATACCTTCCTCCCATTCTTTCTAAAATTTGTCTAAATTACAATCTACGTAGGCTCACTATCTACTTGGTTACCTATTCTCATTTGTTTTATATTTCACACCACTCTACCAATTCTGTGTTCATTTGCAGTCTAAGTTGCCTTGAGGTATCTAGAAAAAAAAATAATGAAGGATTCTGTTATTTTAAATAGTTCTTATGGAAATACAATTTTATACTTTCATGACACCCTGGCCAACTGACCAAAAATAAGTTTATTACCTTTTCACTAAATCTGCCCCTTGTTTACTTCTTCACCTTGACTAAGACTTTACAACTGACCCAAACCAGCTTCCAGAGCCATGGGGTAATATTCAGCTCTCGCTGGTCTTCTGTCACCAGTGGCAAGTCACCCAGTTTTGTTTGCAGTGGGTCTTGGAAGCACTTCTACCAACTTATCTATTATAATGGCCACTTCCCATGGGTTTCCTGCGTGGCTCAGTAGGTTAAACCTCTGACCCTTGATTTTAGCTCAGGTTGTGATCTCAGGGTCCTGAGGTAAGGTTCTGTGCTCAGCAGGAAATCTGCTTGAGATTCTTTCTCTCTTTCCCTCCCACCCCACTCTCTCTTTTCCTCACTTTCTCTGTCTCTAAAATAAAAGAATACATCTTATAGTGGCCACACCCCAGTTCACATCCAGATATTTACACAAGGTATCTAAGGAATCTACAAACTTCCTGCTGTTTTTTTTCTTCTTCTATGCAGGCTTCTCTCCCCCACTATAGTCTCTCATGAATTTTAAATTCCAGGCATGGAGGGTTGTTATTCCCTGGTCCCAATCGCTACCATAACCCTTTCAGTACAGTTTTGTGTCTCTTCTTTTACTGCAAGCCCCTTCTGCCTGAGACAATTTTCCCTACCTCTACCTTTTGAACTCTCTTCTCATTCAAATGACTTCATCCTTGAAATTTCCTCAGTTTGAAAAAATTTTAGTCATCATTGTTAAATATTTCTTTTATCTCTTAGCACAGTAAAATCTTGTCTTTTTAATGTCCTTATCACAGCTCTCCCACTCTATACTTTTGTATGTGCATTCCCACCATGAGATTATAAACTCCGTAAGGGTAAGGAAGATAATTTATGTTTTTAGCCTTCACAAATCTGGTAGAATGTATAACTGACACAGGTTGGTGCAGCTCAACCACAGATACAACATGCATATTTCCCTTTTGAAATAATAACCCCCTTTTCCCCTTATCTATTCAAATATTAACTATATCAATAGCACATTAGATGGGGTGTCTGGATGGCTCAGTGGGTTAAAGCCTCTGCCTTTGGCTCAGGTCATGATCCCAGGGTCCTGGGATCGAGTCCCACATCGGGCTCTCTCCTTGGCGGGGAGCCTGCTTCCCTTCCTCTCTCTCTCTCTGCCTGCCTCTCTGCCTACTTGTGATCTGTCTGTCAAATAAATAAATAAAATCTTAAAAAAAAAATAGCACATTAGAGTCTTCCATCCTTCTGCAGCGTTACCAGCAATCACTGATCTCCTTCTAATTTTAATTTTTTGGGTGTCATTCAATTAGGCACTCATTGTATACTGTATTGTATTATCCTCCATTTCATGAATTTTAGTTTCATCACCAGAGATTATTAAATGCTTAAGGGCAGAAAGCACTTACATGCCTATCCTTCAGAATTGCAGTTATTTTTTTTTTCTCAGATGGATTCTGAAGGGAATATTGTACATACCAGTATATAAGTAAATGTAAAATGAAAAAATACATTTTGTTTTACTAATATATCCATTGTTTTATTATCAATAATTTATTGAATAATCTAGAAATGACAACATGTACATTTGGAAACACAAAAGCCCAATGACATAATGGTTGAAGAAATGGGACACCCACAGACTTATCTCTAATAGACACCATGTAGCCCATTATCCCAGAGGCCTATAGTAGTCATTCTGTTCTGGAGAGACTTTATGTCTAGTTATGAAAACAACACATTTAATTAGTGAAAAGTAAAGTTTGGTGCTAGAGACTTTTGTATCCATAATAAGAAAGTTAATTTTTCTAAATAAATGTCACTGATAAATTCACTTATAGTTTTAAGTCCATTACACATTTCTAGCTCAAAGCAATAAACAGGTCGATCAAATTCACCAAAACACCATGAAACAGGTTTCTTCCTTTCTACATTTACAAGGTCCTCTCCTTCTCCTTTGTCACCTTTAGCATTTTCTTGCAATCTTGTCTGCAGTATAGTTCGTATCTCCAAAGGGTAAAGCAGAGAAAATGCAACTAAATCAAAGAGCTCTCAGTTAACAGAAAAGTCAGTCCCTTTCAGCAAGGGACCACAGTCTTCCTCTGCTCTTGAAGATTTAGCTTCAGATTTGGATGATGTTTATAAACAAACAAAGAATAAGGAAAATCATGTTACAATGACTTAGTTTATGGAAATTCATGCTACGTAAAAATGTCTATATCAGTATTTGTCCTAGAAACGTAGAGTCCCAGAGAAAAAATTCAAAGTTTCTGAGAATCTGAATTAAAACCCAGAAGCTAGCAATTATTAAAAGATAACAAAAAAAATTTTAAAGAAAAAAATTATCTGTGATTTAGTTATCTGACTATTTCAAGCCAGTGTCTGGCTAGGCGATGTAAATACCAGGGAAGAATGGCCTTAGATCACTGCAGGCAATTTAGAAACTTTAAAGTGCCAAAAAAAGTGGACTGATTTAAAGCAAGTTTCTAGAAATATGAACAGTTGCCCAATAAACTGACAACGTGTCAAAACATCAACATTCCAAGTATCTTTATTGTTTTTACTGATGTTTCACACATGAATCTTGGGGTGAATTAGAAGGATATGCTCAATGGTAAATTTAAAATGAATAAAATATTTGAAAATAGTATTACCCTTAAGGTTATCCAGATGCAAAGTTTCTTATATTATGAAAGTCCTTCTCTCCTATATAAAAGACACCTTGTCCTGAGGACATCTTTGTCTTCATACACCCTTTGTGTTTTAGGCCATCTGTTCCCTGTTTGATAATGGCCTAGCTTGTTCAATATCAGGGTCTTTCCTAATGTGTAGGTGACCTGCTTTTATTTAATTTTGAATTTAGCTTCTATTCATTTTATGATCGTACTCCATTTTGGTAATTATGCACAGGCACCCAGAGGGATTTTGTCAATGGTAACATTAAAAATTAATAAGTGAATGAGTTGGTATGATGATTTATATTACAAAGAAAGCCCAAGAGGCATCAGTAAAAGATGTTGTTAGAACCTAGCATCAGATTACCAGTAAAAATAGTATAACATACAGTCTTAGTCATTATCTTAAATATAAATTTTTACTTTATTTCCCTATTCTTTCTTTAGCCTCTACTTCCTCTTTCTCTCTCCCAACTCTTTCTTTTTCTTTTCTTTTTTTTTTTTTAAGATTTTATTTATTTATTTGACAGACAGAGATCACAAGTAAGCAGAGAGGCAGGCAGAGAGAGAGGAAGGGAAGCAGGCTCCCTGCTGAGCAGAGAGCCTGATGCGGGACTCGATTCCAGGACTCTGAGATCATGACCTGAGACAAAGGAAGAGGCTTTAACCCACTGAGCCACCCAGGCGCCCCCCAACTCTTTCTTATATTTATTGAACCCTATGCAGTTCTTTTCTTGGGAACTATCAATCTGTCTGTGTCATTCATTTCCTGGCTAGAAAATGAAGGCACCAATCATTCTTCCATCCCCAATGGTGTTCTTTTTTTCTTTAAAACTTTACCTCTTTTTCTCTTCACTTGAACCATCACCATACTTGAGATACAGTTATTAAAATGATAAGATGAAGCTGGTCAATACGTGCATCTCACGGTTTAATGCCTAAACTTAAAATCATTTTAATGCTTAAACTTTAATATATAGCCCCTGATATTTGCAGACATGTAAACAAACAAATGTGGACCATTTTCCAAATGCACATCATTCTTATTTTTTTAATGTTTCAAGTTTTTATTTAAATTCTAGTTGGTTAACATATAGTGTAAGATTAGTTTCAGGAGTAGAATTTAGTGATTCATCACTTGCAGACAACACCACATACATGCAACACCCAGTGCACTTCGGACAAGTGTCCTATTAGTACCCATCACCCATTTAGCTTGTCCCCTAACCCACCTCCTCTCCAGAAACCCTCAATTTGTTCTCTACAGTTAAGAGACTATTTTTTCATTTGCCTCTCTCTCCCCCCCACCTTTTTTTTTTAATTTCCCCTGTGTTCATCTGTTTTGTTTCTTAAATTCCACCAAGGAATGAAATCATATGGTATTTGTCTTAGCAGAAACATTTTCCAAACTACCTCTTTAACACTATATGTACTTCCCATTCTCTTTTGTAAAATAGCATCTATTACAGAAGTTTCTAAGTATTTTACTAAGGACACGTTCTTGCAATTTTATGTCAAATGAAGTGGAAATTTCCAGGTGTTATTTTCAAGTTCTGTATTCTCAAAGTTAGGCACCAATGACTAATTAGATCCACCAGCAGGTGAGTGCAGGGGCAGAAAACTGTGCCTGAAATTAATCACACCTGTAAATTATTTAGCCTAAAGTAAAAAGCTGGGCTTTTAAAATGTTGATTCTGAGCTATCTTGAAACAAAATGTTTCTAGATTTATCCTTTTAAGAAATTCATATATCAACATTTCAATGGGAAATGGTATCTTGTTTGTTTCTACTTTAATATCATAGTTTATAAAGGGGCGCCTGAGTGGCTCAGTGGGTTAAGTCTCTGCCTTTGGCTCAGGCCCTGATCTCAGGGTCCTGGGATCGAGCCCCGCATTGGGCTCTCTGCTCAGCTGGGAGCCTGCTTCCCCCTCTCTCTCTGCCTGCCTCTCTGCCTACTTGTGATCTCTGTCAAATAAATAAATAAAAATCTTTAAAATAAAAAAATAAATAAAAAAAATCATAGTTTATAAGGAATTTAGTTCTTGAATTTAACTTGAGTCTACATTGAGATCTGATAAAAATTTTACCTTTTATAATTTTAATAAGCTCTATTTTTCTACCTCCAGGTAGATGAATCCTCATAGACCAATACTTTTTTTTTTTTTTTTTAAGATTTTATTTTATTTATTTGAGAGAGAGAGACAGTGAGAGAGAGCATGAGCGAGGAGAAGGTCAGAGGGAGAAGCAGACTCCCCATGGAGCTGGGAGCCTGATGTGGGACTCGATCCCGGGACTCCAGGATCACGCCCTGAGCCGGAGGCAGTCGTTTAACCAACTGCGCCACCCAGGCATCCCTAGAGAAATAATTTTTTAATCAAAGCAGTATTTAAATGATTACTTCTATAATTCACAAATTTCAGATGTATCATGCTAAAAATATCTCTCATCTTAAATTATACTATTTTAAACTTCATATTCTATCTACTTTAGTTCTCTATCAATATTTTTCATTGACTTACAAATCACTGAAATAGACAACAAATTCATTTCTAACCATAGTGGGAATTTACATATGAAAAGAGCAAATGTTAATAGAATCTAATCTAATATTGTGCTTATTTAATATCTTTTTCCTTTTAAATCCTACTAGCAAGCCTAATAAAAAGTGTTTTAATAACTTTCTATTGATTAAAATCAACATCACTGTCAAATGAAAAATAAGGAAATTTTAGCCTCAAGAAAACTGTGTTTTTGACTACCTCGTATTGATTTATAATTCAGAATGAAAGGAATTCAGTAGCAGTACCTTTGAGAATAACATGTAGGACCTGAATTTTGTTCATAAGAATAATAAGAATAACACATTCTGACATACCAGATTAGAAAGCAAAGTAAAGCAGTTTTTATATTCCTCTATCTTTCATTTATTCACATTTAACCTGTGGTTATTAATACTCTACTTCATTCCAGGCACACTGCTAGGCAATGGTGATACAAAATTGATCAGGACATTGACAACTCTTTAAGGAGTACATATTGTAGCTTGACTCTTGTCTTCAGAAAATTAGAAGATAGCTGAATACATATTATATAAATGTTTAAGCAATTTCCCCAGATTAGGGAGAGAATAATGCTTTTATAAAGGTTTTAGGTAAACACTGTTGTGCAGTTTTTATTACTGAAACATTATAAATTATAGATGAATACTTAGATAAATCCTTCAATGATACACTTGTTCTAAACATGTACTTAACTTGTACTAATATTTTAAGATTATCAGATTAGGGGCGCCTGGGTGGCTCAGTGGGTTAAAGCCTCTGCTTTTGGCTCAGGTCATGATCCCAGGGTCCTGAGATGGAGCCCTACATTGGGCTCTCTGCTCAGCAGGGAGCCTGCTTCCCCCCTCTTTCTCTCTGCCCACCTCTCTGTCTACTTGTGAGCTCTCTCTGTCAAATAAATAAATAAAATCTTTAAAAAAAGGATGATCAGATTATTCTTCATAAAACTCTATTTACATGTCCATTTATTACACAGAAGCCTTGAATGACTCCAAAGGCAAATGGGTAAAACTGAAACTTCTCACCTTGCCATTCTTGTCTCTCAAAACTGTGATCTACTTTGCCTTTCCACCCCTTCTCTAGAATGTACTAAATATGCCTTGATAGGTAAACTCTCATTGAGAGATATGAATTGATTATTTCCCCAGTTAAGGCTTATAAGAAGTTGCCCAACAGACAATCAATACATATTGCTAAACAAAATCTCTGGAACAAGCTACTCTACCCTGTATATTCAGGAACTAGAAAGAGCTGGTTGAGGAACTCTATGCCCAGAACAGATAAATGCTATGCTCCATTTTTTGGCTGTGATTAGAAGACCTTTTATCATGTTGCAGATTTGAGACCTTCACTAAGGTCTCAGATACTCAGAATTCCATGACAGGAAGATAGGGAATACCTCCTGTTTATTCCTCTTTTACCCCATGCTGTTTTCAACTAGGGTAGTGATCAAGGACCAATCTAAGAATTTGATTCATGAGGATTTAGTGTTTCTAGTACACTATTTCAAAGACAGTATACAAAATAGGCTTCTACCCCTTCAAGTTTTCCGAGAGCCCATGACAAATTAAACATTATAGCTTCTGTTTGCTAAGACCATAATAAGCATTGTAGTAAGAGAGAGATGGTAGGCTGGGGTCTGAGGAAGGGTATTAATGCATTATTAAGATAATATATTTAAATGGAAATATATGTTATATGAAAAAATATAGAAAGAATAAAATTAAAAATATTTTTTCTTGAAAAACTAGCCCTCTGGCTCTGTGAATCAATAAACCTGAACCAATATCAATAATTTTCAAAGGAAAAACAGTGACATCCGGACCTGGCAACAAATGTTCCAATTCTCCAACCAATGCAATTCGAAATTTAATATTAAGCCTTGACTATCAATGATGGCAGCTCTGCTGAGTGTTATTAGAGTGAAGATTTGATTTGTAAATAAATTCAAATTTCTTGCTTTCATAGTTTGCCCAGACTTCCAATTTATTTCCCCCTTTTATGCATACTTAGTATCAAAAGTTACACTGCATATCTATTTTTTTAATTCCATATTAATGTGATATATTACATTTCATCACATTTCATTATAATGTGATTCAGGCTAATACATTGTGACACTGCATCATGTGCTTGCCATCTACACAGATGCTACACTTGTTCACCTATCAGAATTAAATTAGAGAAGTTTGGCATATATCTAGTCATGTTTTATATCACTGATTGAACTTGACTAGTATACAGTCTGCCATATATGATACTGGTCACCTGTTGTGAAATTTTTGACCAAAATGACATTTTTCTCTGAAATTGACATCTAATAGAATTTAATGTGCTTCTTTAAAGGAACAAGTTTTGTTTGCATGTATGTCCTTTTTGCTTTTTGCGTACTAATTGACATAGACTTATCTGAATATTCAAAAATTTTCCTTGTCTGCTTGTTGGTTAGGTAATATTAACCTTTCCTGTACAGAAAAATGAAGACAACCATTACCTTTTAAAACTCTGCAGCTGGTTTCAACTTACAGCAGGTCCCAGGCCAAGCAAAGCAGCAGAACAGACCCATATAAACGTATGAAGGAAGAGAGACCATAGGAGAGCATGCTCTAATTCTTTTTATTCCTTTTTCTCCTTTTAGTGTCTTAGGGACACTGCAGCTCTAATGCGTTAACACAGTTCGTTGACCCACTTTCAAAGCTGTGGAGTAGGTGGCTATTTTGTCTTTTTCTCTTCATCTAGACCACTTGCGTTTGATGCTGGAGAGTGACCAGGCATTAAACTGTGGTGAGTAGGGATTATCCTAAGCGTATTCAGCAATGAAAGAAGTGAAGCCATATCTATTAGGCCTCTTAAAGGCATTAGACAATCTGTGAAGCATTCAACTGTTAAGACCTTAGTCCGGGAAATCTTGTTTCTGTAGGTCAATGTTTTTGAAAGATTTTTATTTTCTCTTTATTGAGTTAGGATATAATGCAATCACTATTCCATAAAAAATCCACTCATTGTTCTGTGTTATGTGCAGGGCTTTTTAAAATCCTACAACACTTACTATATTAATTTTTGAGGAATGCTAAAAGTCAACATTGTGATCTCAAAAAGTATAGTTTTATTCTAATTTATTCTTATTATTTTTGGCATCTGGAATATCTCACTTATTAAATTAGACATAGAATATTACTTATTATTTCTTATTTCCCCTGTATCTGCTTTGAGTCAGGAAAATGAAAAAGATTAAACTATACATAGACTTTTGGGGGGGGATTATCAACTTCATGCTACCTAGAGCAATCTACACATTTAATGCAATTCCTATCAAAGTACCATCCATCTTTTTCAAAGAAATGGAACAAATAATTTTAAAATTTATATGGAACCAGAAAAGACCTCGAATAGCCAAAGGGATATTGAAAAACAAAGCCAAAGTTGGTGGCATCACAATTCCGGACTTCAAGCTTTATTACAAAGCTGTCATCATCAAGACAGCATGGTACTGGCACAAAAACAGACACATAGACCAATGGAACAGAATAGAAAGCCCAGAAATAGACCCTCAACTCTATGGTCAACTAATCTTCGACAAAGCAGGAAAGAATGTCCAATGGAAAAAAGACAGCCTCTTCAATAAATGGTGTTGGGAAAATTGGACAGCCACGTGCAGAAAAATGAAATTGGACCATTTCCTTACACCACACACAAAAATAGATTCAAAATGGATGAAGGACCTCAATGTGAGAAAGGAATCCATCAAAATCCTTGAGGAGAACACAGGCAGCAACCTCTTCGACCTCAGCCGCAGCAACATCTTCCTAGGAACATCGCCAAAGGCAAGGGAAGCAAGGGCAAAAATGAACTTTTGGGATTTCATCAAAATCAAAAGCTTTTGCACAGCAAAGGAAACAGTTAACAAAACCAAAAGACAACTGACAGAATGGGAGAAGATATTTGCAAACGACATATCAGATAAAGGACTAGTGTCCAAAATCTATAAAGAACTTAACAAACTCAACACCCAAAGAACAAATAATCCAATCAAGAAATGGGCAGAGGACATGAACAGACATTTCTGCAAAGAAGACATCCAGATGGCCAACAGACACATGAAAAAGTGCTCCATATCACTCGGCATCAGGGAAATACAAATCAAAACCACAATGAGATATCACCTCACACCAGTCAGAATGGCTAAAATCAACAAGTCAGGAAATGACAGATGCTGGCGAGGATGCGGAGAAAGGGGAACCCTCCTACACTGTTGGTGGGAATGCAAGCTGGTGCAACCACTCTGGAAAACAGCATGGAGGTTCCTCAGAATGTTGAAAATAGAACTGCCCTATGACCCAGCAATTGCACTACTGGGAATTTACCCTAAAGATACAAACGTAGTGATCCAAAGGGGCACGTGCACCCGAATGTTTATAGCAGCAATGTCTACAATAGCCAAACTATGGAAAGAACCTAGATGTCCATCAACAGATGAATGGATAAAGAAGAAGTGGTATATATACACAATGGAATACTATGCAGCCATCAAAAGAAACGAAATCTTGCCATTTGCGACAACATGGATGGAACTAGAGCGTATCATGCTTAGCGAAATAAGTCAAGCGGAGAAAGACAACTATCATATGATCTCCCTGATATGAGGGAATGGTGATGCAACATGGGGGCTTAAGTGGGTAGGAGAAGAATCCATGAAACAAGATGGGATAGGGAGGGAGACAAACCATAAGTGACTCTTAATCTCACGAAACAAACTGTGGGTTGCTGGGGGGAGGGGGGTTGGGAGAAGGGGTGTAGGGTTATGGACATTGGGGAGGGTATGTGCTTTGGGGTAAATTGGAAGGGGAGATGAACCATGAGAGACTATGGACCCAAAAACAATCTGAGCGGTTTGAAGTGGCGGGGGGGTGGGAGGTTGGGGTACCAGGTGGTGGGTATTATAGAGGGCACAGCTTGCATGGAGCACTGGGTGTGGTGAAAAAATAATGCATACTGTTTTTCTGAAAATAAATAAATTGGAAAAAAAAAAAAAAACTTTGTAACCATTTTTGTGCAAAATGCAAAATACACCCTAAATTTTTGCAAAATCTTAATAGGTTTCAGGGGGTAACAGGTAAATATGTGGTTAAAAAAAGGCTAGAATACACTAAATTGAATACATTTCTTTATTGTAGAAATTTTTCATTTCCTCTCTTAAAGGAAGCATGTATTAATTTTATGTGTAGTCTTTGATTCAGTTACTCCCTCTTCAAATCACACATTTCTGAAAACTCAAGAACTCATCTAGGCCAAAAGATAAATAAATGTCCTGCAAGGAGCTCTCTGGTCCAGTGGGGCTCATAACATTCTAAATCTGGTCTGGACAATGAAGACTGCCTTAGTAGAACGAACAAGGCCCTTTGACAAAGGGTATATATTGGACATGTGTGTTAAGTAACAAATAATTATTTGTATGTATTCACCGCTATATTTTGTATCCTCATCAGATACAGAGTAAGTATTCTGTGCCTGGGGCTTTACTGTGCAGATCTAAGGATGAGTGGAAGAACTGAGAGCCACCTCAATGAGTGGGACTGATGTACAGAGTTAATGGTGGGAAACAGTGTTTGTTAAAGAGCAGGAAGTGAAACTCAAGAACCCTCAGGGACTAGTTCCACAGAACTTCTTAGGTATTTCATAAAGTGGGAAGATAAAGATGTTGCGATCACAGTTGAAAATAGAGAACAGGAGCTAAGATGAGGAGCGACAGGTTAAAGAAGGCAAGCTGTGCATTATGAATGAAATCCCCAAAGATAATACTATTTTTCAAAACATTTTTGGAATACTGGAATATTCTGACTTAATTATTTTAATGTTCCATGACAGTGGGATAGGGCCACTAAGTGGGTTGATGGTAAAAAGTGACACAAAATTTCCAAGAGTTTTATTATTTCTTTAATATAATTAATTTGATGTATTCAGAAATAATTCAATTTTAAGAATTAATTTTTAATCTCTTGGAGAAGAATTTACCACACCTGAATTTAAAATTGCATTCCTATCATACTAAAATTATCCAATAACCTATGATACTCATTTATGTCAATCAAACTCTATAACCCATATTATTAAACCATTGTATTGAAAGTAGCTCCTACCTTTCAAATATTTTTTTTTAATTATTGCTATTTTACATACCTTCTGAATATTTTTGTTGACTGTTTTGGACATTGTTAAACAATCAATACCAAATATAATTTGGGGTTTAATAACTAAAGTTTTCAAAAAATAACTCTAAGTTATTTTTGCACAAGAAGCAAGGAAGATCAACATACCATCAAATCATAAAATCTTTTATATAGTGAAGTGAGGGAGAGTCCTTTTCCAACCTTTGTGTTCTATATAGCAGGATGCTATATTTCTATAGCAACTGTGCTTCATGCAGGCCTAATTTAAAGTATTTGTTATCCCTAATATTAAACTCCATTATGTAAGAGGATTATACATGCATTATCCTTTTTCTATATAATAATATTAGTAGAAATACAATATATATCTTATATAATGAAAAAATAATTTGAACAGCGAACAGTAAATACATTTTTAAAAGAGGATTTGGTATATTACTATGCTGTTACTTTATTTATTCTCACCTTAATACATTCTTTTCAATATTAATAAGATAAACATTTACAATTATAATGTAAATAGTATTTAAATGAACTTATCTCTTTATCTCTTCTCTAAATTACACTTCTGAAAACCATATCATTTATGTTTAATTGGTCACCAGGGACTGAAAAAATCCAATGTGATTTTGCACATCAATCATCAATTTTCAGTGAATTATCTTGGAATGTACAGAGAAAACCAAGCAACCCATGTATTTCACTCACATTAAAATAGTATTTTTTGGTAAAAGTCTCAATATAAGTCTTTGCAAATTAACATTTTTCTCAAAGTCCCAAACAAGTAGGTATGGATGGGATGAGTAACTAGAAGATTTTAACAAGTATCTAAAAAAATAAACTTAGATTACTTCAAATAAAAGAAAAGTAGAGAGATTAAATTAGGCGAAAACATTTTATGGATGATTTCAAAATCTTATTGTCTTCTAATGAGCTTTTAAAAGGAAAGTATTACTCAAAGTATGAAATACAGGACAGGTTAGTCATAGATGTTGGAACCCTTAAGAACTTTTGATAAAGGCAATCAATATAACTTATCTCAAAATACCCAATGAGATGAACTTGTGTGGAATCTAAAGAGGTAGAATGATTGTAAAACTATTTTGTATCTCATGAAGGATCTTTACCATTTTTCATTACTGCTAGCTTATTTGTTCCAAAATTATACATTGTTTATTTTACTTTACATGTCTTCTTTTGTGTATGTGGTGTGGGAGTGTGTGTGAATGCATGTGTACATGTGCGATTTTGTGTCTACTATTCTTCTGTTATTAGAGGAAATGTGAAGAACAAAATGAAGCATTTTTTTTTCCTGGTAAGTCATAAAAGACCAATTTCCTTTAATTGAATGAAGACTAAAACAACAGAAAATTTAGCAAACCAATGAACTAAAATTTATGATTCCTGGAAATGATAAGAAAAGGTCTAAGAGGGTCACATAAAGTGGCAAACAATTATTTTGATGAAGTAGTTATTCCTGAGACTACCCATTATAAAATATTAAAGATAGATGATATTTTTTGATGGATAAAATTACATATCAGTAATAAACTCCACTGAGGTATTTATATTTCTTTAGATCTTACCCTAAATTTTCCATCAACTCACAATTGTTGATTAATCATAGAATCTTGCAATTTGAAGAAAGTCTAGAGGTAGGAATTCCTAAAAGAAAACCACTTTCTAAAAAATGAACACTTCAAAATTTCCTAATAAGTAGGAACTTAACTTCTGTTTAGATGAAAATAGTTTTCAAAAGCTAGTTTCGTAGGAAGATGACCCAAACAACACTGAACACTTATATTAATGTAAAAACTACCTCCATGTGATTTCCATCAATTTATCACATTTTTAGATGTTTGAAATTATAAAGATTAAGTAGAATCACCTTTCACGATAGAGTCACAAACATGTTAAAAACCTTATTATGTCACTTCTCAGATTTCTCTTATCCAAGATAAGCACCCTTGTTTGCTTCTACTTGTCCTCATATTCAATCCCCTTATCAGTTTTCCTACCATCTTGGGTATTTCCTCTGGAATTTGTCAATGTTCCACTTTAAATTACATATTGGGAAATACAACATTCATTTGTTTATGAGTGACATACCAAGGAATCTTTGATTTGAATCATTTTAATATACTTAAGCAAAGCCTAACTATTGATATAGAAATGTTACAGTTGAGAAACTGCCTCAGAACTATTTACTATATATTCCATCAGAAAAAAATTGCATCTGGAGTGCAAACCGTGCACATCCAAGCTTAGAAAATGACAGTGATCATCATGCCCATTATCAGAAGAATATTAAGTCTGACATGATTTTCCAGATCTTGTAATTGGTTTTTTACTCTGTCATCTATCCTCTCCCACATGACCTCATTAATCTATTTTGCTCAAGAAGAATAATAAACAAAACCAGTTTATATTTGAGGTCACCTTGCATAATGGAAACAATAGTCCAAATCATTGACTACCCTAAATTATTCCTTTCTAGTATGTGAGACAAGCAGAAGCATCACCATTTACAGAGCCTAAGAGAAAGAAGCTAGGCTGCTTATCCTTGATTTACTAGCAAGTGCCCTTGAGAGGTCAGGGATGATACTCATTACCTTGGAAACAGGTAATAAATTGGTAACTGTGTTCCTGGCACCCAACAAGTAGAACAAGGTAAAAGGGAAGAACATGAAAAATCCCTTCCCACCTCACAGTGGGCAATCTTATTAGGCAGCTCCCCAATGTTGTAATATAATGTCCTTGGAAGAGTTCGTATAATCATGTAAGTTTAAGTTCTACAGTTCCATTTTTTTTTACAACAGTATAAGAAAATCACTAAGTGCCATCAAAATATAAATTAAAAGAAAATATGAGTACCATCTTTCACAGAGATTAATTCCCTCCCACCTCATCTCAACTACTTTGTTAAAAGTCAGCCTCTGACATTCAGTAAAGAAAACTGAACTTTGATTCTAAGAATAAATTATTAGGAAGAACAAGAGAATTATGGAATCCATAATCAAGAAAAATAAACCAGATGGGAGCATAAAACAGACCTATATAGGTTAATACCATCAGATGGAACTTTCTAGATGTTTCTAATGTTCTCTGAACTGTCTGATACGGTAGTCATTTGCCACAAGTGGCTATGGAGAATTGAGATCTGGCTAGTGTCACTGAGGAACTGCTAATGTTACTGAATTTTTTCCATTATATTTTATTTTATTTCTTTTCAGTGTTTCAGCATTCCTTGTTTATGCACCACACCCTTTGCTCCATGCAATATGTGCCTTCCATAATTTAAATGGCTTCCTATAGCTACAGACTACTATATTAAAAGGCATGGCTATAACTATGTTCACTTTTACATTTCACTTGTTTCTCAACCTGGTATTTCTTTGAAAGCTATATCCTACCTATTATCTATTAACACGCAGCAAGCTTCCTTCTTCTGAAAAAGAAATGCCAATGCATTCAAGCCAGTATAAGGTTATTACATCTTACATTCTCCAAGTTATTTTATAAAGCAAATGTTGGAAATATTTAATGGCTTCTGGGTCTCAGCTCTGTTATTATATGACCTTAAGAAAGTCAGTAGTGATTTGAGTCTTAGTTTCCTCATCATAAAATGAGAGGTCAGAATAGGCCATCTAAAGCCAAGTCAGTAATAAATATTCATTATAAAAATAATGTATCAATGATGGGTATAAGGAGGAGAATCAAGCAAGGTCATGGTACAAAGTGACTGACAGGGGCACCTGGGTGGTTCAGTGGGTTAAAGCCTCTGCCTTCAGCTCGGGTCATGATCTTAGAGTCCTGGGATCGAGCCCCGCATCGGGCTCTCTGCTCGGTGGGGAGCCTGCTTCCTCCTCTCTCTCTGCCTGCCTCCCTGCCTACTTGTGATCTCTCTCTGTCAAATAAATAAAAATCTTAAAAAAAAAAAAAAAAGTGAAAGTGAGCTTACGTCTTTAGCTAGCATGGTCAGGATGGACCTCTCTGAGGATCAGACAATAGAACGGCAACATGAATAAGAACTCTAACATGTGCTGATCTGGAGAAAGAACAGTTAAAGCAAAAGTCACAGTAAGTGTGTAATTTCTGAAATGGGCATCAGTCAGAAAGAAGTGTAGCTAAAATACAGAGAACAAAGGATACAAGGACAGGATATCAGAGTAGAGTTAGGCAGGACCAGATAATTACTCCCTGATAACTTTGTTTAGAAGTTTCCATCTTACTCGATCTCTAAGGATACCACTGATGATCAAAAACAGAGATTTAATGAATGGATCTGTATTTCTTCAAATACCATTCTAATTGCTATTTGGTGAATGGACAGTGGAAAGAAAAAGTATGGAAGCATGGAAATCTCATAGAATGTTGTTGCAATATTTAATGATGTCTGAATATATTATCTAGTTGGGTAACTAGTATTGCCAGGATATTAGTCTGGTTTCCAAAAGAGATCACATAGACTTATTCAAATAAGGGACTCTGACAAGAAATGTCCAGCTGTCAGTCAAAGCTTCTTATTCTCCTTTCATGATGCAGACTGAATGCTGGGAAGTGGCTGCTCAGCCAAAGACATATTTCCAAGTTTCTTTTGTATCTAGGCAAAGTTATGTGGGTAGTTTTCATGAAAAGAATATGGGCATAAATGATGCCGGTCTCTTCTGGGTCAATGTAATTAAGGTATGGGTGCACCTTCATGATTTTTCTCCTTTCCCATTTTTACTGGATGTCTCCCGCCTGCATCAGGGACACCTTAGAATTCATACCTTTGAAAATGGCTGAAACTTCATTCTCCCAGGTCTTTGAATGACTGCACAAAGCAGAGCTTCCCATAGATCCAACAACATAGATCCAACAGAAATATTCTTGTTAGAATGTTACTTGGCCAAGTGAAGTATTTTTTTGTATTAACCTCCTGATTTTTTTAATAGTAGATAGCCCTTTCCTAATTAACCAAGAACCCCTCCATGGAAGCAATGCCTGAGCCATGGGTTAGAGATATTTTTCAATCAGTATAATTCTCCAAATATGTGCAAGTGGAAATTAATCTGAAGACTCTACTGGTCTAATGGCTGACTGAAATCTAAATCCAAATTCTTTGGAGACCTAGTTTAGAAGAAGATACCAAAGAAAGTAACTTTTTTAATTGTCAAAAAAGCAGAATTTGAAAAACTTACCATGCAGATACATATGCATACATACATATATGAAGCCACAAAAAACACATAATATAGAGGTTGCCTGCTTCATGATAAAACCAAAGCATTAGAGATGAGAATTAACCTCTATCTACCTACCTATCTACCTATCTATTTATCCATCCATCCATCTGTTGAGGGGAAAATCTTTTGGCAATACTTCAGGTAACTTCAGACCATGTAAACTGTATAAATGCAAGTAGCACTAGCTACTTAAAATATTTCCATTCTTAATTTGTTTGAACACTAAAATCATAGCTAATTTTTCTTTGTCTATGGGAACAACTTTGTTATTATGATCCTCTTATAGAAAGAATGCAGTAGGAAATATTAACGTATTTATAATCTCAGGGAACACTTGTACTTTAACCCCAAATTTGCATTGAATTGCTTGAACAATCATCAGAACCTGCACTGCATCACAGCTTTTCACCTTAATTATCCACAGAGCAGAATCCCACTTGCCTGAAAATAAAGCCAATTCTATGGACAAGACAGATTGACTTCAAAACTTAGTTTGAGAAGATTTATGAACAATAAGCTTTTTATTTAGAATAATACAGTATTTGAAAAGGAGCATCCATTTTCTTTTATGCTAAACAAGCTTTACATTTCATTTGCATTTCTGCCACATTCCCGAAGATTATATGTTCAGAGAGCTGATGTTATGACTAATTTCATTCACATTTAAGAATAAAAGTAGCCAGTTTGAGAGGGGAAAAAATGAAAACACTAAATTGTGTACTAGAATAGGAAATAGAAAAGTCAATGACTTTCTGGGGCAATCTAATGTAGAAGCATTTTTAAACCCCAGGATGATTGTGGGAGACATTTTTGGGTGAGTTAGTCTTTGAGGCATGGTATAGCGTAAATCAGTAGTCAGAAGTTGAAAAAAAAAATTGAAGACAAAATTGGGAAATAGTTTTTCTACAGATATTTTGCTATTTTCCTTTCCGCAGTTCTGTTATACATACACACACACACACACACACACACACACACACACACACCCTACTCCTGTTATTTCTTGCGCGCCCAGGGTTCTTCACCGGGTTTCACTCTTCTGATCTATAGATTCCCATTCTCGAACATAAATTCTTCACCTATTATCATAATTCTTTTTATTCCCAATACATGAACTAACCTGACTCTTCCAAACAGGTCAGAGACACCATGTAATCTAACTCACCTCTTTTTCGTTTCAATGGCAGACATCATAATCAGTTGTAACAATTTCCTGTTGAGCCCCCAGGTACTGACTCAATCGATCATAACACAATATACTGTGGGTAGCCACTA
This sequence comes from Neogale vison, assembly GCF_020171115.1. Classification (NCBI taxonomy): domain Eukaryota; kingdom Metazoa; phylum Chordata; class Mammalia; order Carnivora; family Mustelidae; genus Neogale; species Neogale vison. The sequence goes on along the minus strand of NC_058093.1, from coordinate 89,159,831 downwards.
CCTATTGTCAGAATTAGTACCTTAGTGTCAGAAGGGAACAAGGTTACTTCAATAAACAAGTTAATGAAATAAATAATCCTTCCAAGAGACTTCTTTAAAAAAAAAATGGTGTATTAAAAAAACACTGGGTGTGGTGAAAAAATAATGAATAATGTTTTTCTGAAAATAAATAAATTGAAAAAAAAACAAACAGTGAAGACAAAATATAAAAGTTTAAAACATGATTGATGGTATTCACTGTGAGATACATGGAAGGCATGCAGAAAACAACTACTAAACCTACACAATGTGGCAATGACAATAAAAAGATACACACACCCATTTAGTCTAGCCTGCCAAAGTGTCAAGAGGAAGATGGGCAAAAAAGGGCCTGCTGAAAGAGAAACATCTGAAATGAGTTTCGAATTATTACTAGGAGTTATCTAGATCAACAATGGCACAGAAGGAATGTCGGAAGAGGGGAAAAAAAAAGGAACATGGTTTGAGAGTACCAGGAAATATCTCTTATAGCTTAAGTCGTAAGAGTTTTGAAGGATTAAGATACTTCAAAAGGACCATCTCAAGAAAGAACAATTAATATTATGTTGGCAAATGAGTATTGTAATGGTGGTTTAAAATAGATAAGAGAGTATATCTAAGAAAAAAATCATTATCAACCACCACCACAACAAAGTGGCCTTTTAATCCTCTCTTTCCTCTCTGCCACTGTTAGCTCTTTAGAATCTAAAGGTGAATGCCCATTTATATGGTGCCTATGTGGGGAATTTTGCTTTTTCTTTTGGGAATTTTGGTATTTTCTTTTAACATTTTTATCAAGGTTTTATTATTGATAAAAACACAAGTCTTAAAGTACAAGCTCAGTAGAATGTAATTTTTAAAGCATTTATCCAAATTATTCACTTCAGTATACATTCTACACAAGAAAGTGGAGGCTATTATTTAATTAATGGATTCATAGGTAAATTATCTGGGAATGTTGGCTATAAACAGGCTACTTGTTGAGGTTTAAAAACACTGGTTTTATTAACTTATATGGTACAAAAACTTACTACAGACTCTTAGATTCCTGGACACATACTGATGTTTTGCTGAGATTTAGTACAAGGTTCTCTTTGGGAAAATATTTGAAAGGAGGAATTTGCTCTTAACACAAATTATTAATTTAAATGTGAATGAGTATTTAGTTTTCCATTCATACATTAACAAAGAAGCAGACTGAATATAAATCTACTGTGAAGCCCAAAATATGATACAAATCTGAGCTAAAGGAACTGGCAATTCCTAGAGGAATGTTGAGGACCATGACAGTAGAATAAATGCCTTTATTTAGTTAAAAATCCCAAGATGGCACGTGACTGAATGATTTTCAACTGGGCCTTAACATTTAGACAAATAGCAAATAGGTTAACAGTTTGAATTTTGGTAACATGAATCTTGGAAATAACCCATTTTCACTCCAACGATACAGAGGAGATTAAACACTTTGGAACTTTGTGCCAGGACATAGCTGTCAAAAAGTATCCTGATTGTATGTTCTGGTTCAGCAACAGTAATGTGATTTCAACACTTTCTCCTTCAAATAACTTTATAAAGGACAATTTCAAGAAACTAATGGGTATGTTAAATTATTTCCAAAGGTGGAAGTAAACAGAGAGTTTACATGTTTTTGTGTTGTGCATCATTTTTAAAAAAATATTCAAGTCAGAGATATGTCAGTCACAAAAAAATGAAATAAATAACACACTATTTCTCCTAGTAGGATTCTTCAAACTTATTTTCTTTATGGTAAATTAGATCAGACAGGTAAAAAATCAATGAGAATTTCAGGTTCTTATATGTTGCCTTATTTACCTATGTAACATTCTATCATCATCACTCATTTCATTATTACCATCAACAACTTTAATGTGTTCAAGTAAAACAGCTAACCTGTCTAAAATACAGACCATGCTTTTTAAAATGCATAATATTTTAAGGAGCTTTCTTTTGTATTATATTGTGATTCATGGTAAAAAATGATAATTTCCTGTGTACGGAAAATGTTTCACCTCAATGAATCCCCCAAATGATTTGTGACTCTAACAAGAGAGAATTGCTTCTTCTGAATTGAAATGACTATAACTTTGATATGAAGTTCTGGGAGCATTTAAAAATTATGAAAATAGAAAAACTCTAAGTAGAAACTTCATTTCTTGTTTGTAGAGGATAAATGACCACATAGCAGAGATATTAGAAGACAGTGAAGATCATGTAGATGTAAGTAATTTGGATTTCTTCTTCCTCAGGGAAATGAAAATAAATATTTAGATCTACAATTTGGAGCTAACCACCTGAAGCCTTCAATTCTTAGTACAGTGTTTCATCTCTAAAAGTAGGTGTTAATGAAAAATGTCTGCAGATGATAATGGTGATGGCTGTATAATGTGAATGTACCTAATGCCTCCGAATATTTACTTAAAAGTAGGTGATCTTGTTATGTGTATTTCATCATATTTCTAAGATGTTGCTTTCTTTACATATCTTTTATATAAATACCTAAAGAATATCTATCTAATCATATAGAAATAAACATTGAAAATATATTCATCTATATATAATATATATAATTATATATTATTTTGCCATTTATTCTAAAGTATGTATTTCAAGAATCTCCTTCACCCACCAGAGATAAGAGTAGTTAACAGTCTGCAGGGTTGGATACTATTTTTTTTTCTTTAGGTTTACCCCCTTTTTCTTAAGATTATAATTATCCCCAATAAATTTTTTCTCAGAAATACATGTACTAATTTTAATTTTAACATATAATCTAATCTTTGGGGTGAGACTATATACATGGGAATGGAAACATGAATTGTTGCCTTGCCTTGTAAGAGCTACAGAGGATTTCTAAATAGAGATACACACTGGCCCTTTTCAGAGCAACAAATCAATTAAGTTACAAATATATAGATAGGTGTAGACTCAAAAAGTGAATTCCTTTCTGAATCTACTTCTCTAAAATTGTCCTGAATGATCACAATGGCCAAACTAGAAAACTATTAACAGTTTTTCAATTATAGCTGAACTTCATGAAAATAAAGGCATCTCTTTCAATATCTGGTTTTGAGATGCATGCAGTCATGTTGTCACAGTAGGATATAGTGGTTCAAATCTCTGCTTTACCACTTGTTATTCATGACTCTGGGTCACTACCTAATCTTTCTGTGTTTCTGTTTCTTCACCTGTAAAATAGGGATAATAGTATTAATTACTTCATTAGTTTTGGAGGAGATTAAATGAGTTAAAGCTCTCCCAGAACAATGTCAGACACATCATTAGCTTTCATAAATGTTATTTTTCACCATTACTCTTATCTACAGTGTGAAAGAGATATTAGAGTTGAGTGATAATATATTTAGGTTATGACTATATCTATTATGCTCAAAATGAATTCAGGAGACTGACTTAAAGAATTTGACTATTACATTGATCAAATAAACTGTCAATTTTTTTAAAGATTTTTATTTATTTATTTGACAGAGAGATCACAGGCAGGCAGAGAGGCAGGCAGAGAGAGAGAAAGGGAAGCAGGCTCCCCGCTGAGCAGAGAGCCCTGTGCAGGGCTCCATCCCAGGACCCTGGGATCATGACCTGAGTCGAAAGCAGAGGCTTTAACCCACTGAGTCACCCAGGCACCCCTAACCTGTCAAATTTTTAATGGCTGATATGTATGTAAGGACAGAGTAACTAAAAAAACATTTAACTGCATTTGTTTTTCAGGATGTGTGTTTCTTTTAAAATTTTTTTTGGGGGGGGTTGTTTGTTTGTTTGCTTTGCATCTTAAGCACAAGAAGGTAGAGGGTAACTTCTAAAAGTTCAAATTTACAAACACTTCTCTCTTCTCCCTATTCTTCCCTGTTGCATTGTCTTTGACAAAGCTGTTGTCTCTTGTTGTGGCATGTTATAATTAGCAACAATTAATTAACCTTACAAAAAAACTGGTACAAAGCTGATTTAACCCCCTTTTTTATGCCCCCCCTTTTCCATCTCTTTGTATCTGTAGAGCTTAGGGTTTGAGAAAAACTTCAGTCAGCAGGGATTTTGTTTTAATACACACTTACCACAAATCCAATGGAAGTTTTATGTAAGATGTATTTTCCCTATAATTTCATAAAGTTTTGATAAAAATAATACTTATCATATCCCTGCTTTCTGAATTGGGTACTTTATTTAATCGATGCATAAGACTTCTTTTTTCACTATTAGTGTGTCATTAAGACTGCTGTTATTATCAAGCAAAGTAAATACAATAATTTTCTTTTAGATTGTCTAAATGAACAGGAAAAAAATGATTTCCATGCAAAGTTATGATTTCATAGATAATCAAATATGTATGTTATGTAAGTGGTCTACAAACTTGAATTACTTTTAGTTTTCATCCCCTTACTTTCTTATTGCTTTGCTGATTATCTGCCCCAGAGTCAATCAGTTAAATGTCACTGATCAATTAGTCCTATATCTAAAAAGAGCTTAAGGGTGTAGAATCAATATCCCACTCTGGAAATCAAATTACAAAACCTGCCCTTGAAATTTAACTATACAAAATAAGGATTTGAGAGGAAAGATTAGGTCTGCCAAACTCTTAATACTATAAAGAAGAACAATATTGCTATTATTTAAATGTAAGGTGATTTAAAAAAAATAAAGCAGATAATATCTAACAAGTGTTGCTCTGCTTATTAATACATTATTGGTTCCTTCAGTGTTTCCCTTATTCTCCTTATTAAATCATTGAGGACTCTGGTTATGGATTAAAGAAAGCAGTAACTGGCACTTATATTTAGCAGAGACTGTTGGTTTCTAAAATGTTAAAATCTACATATTACAAAAAACAAAATCCATTTACCTTATTTGTGAATAGTACTTATTAAGCATCCTTACGAACATTACCTTGTAACACTGGAGTTTGTAGAAATGGTCAAAGCAAATCTAGTTTTTGACGTATATAACCAGCTGTGGGTTATGTTGCTGTCATGATAGATTCCCTATGTGCCCTGATGAATCACTTCTTCTCTTGGCATAAGAGATCCTTTGCTTCAAAACTGCCTTCACTTATGTCCCAGGAAGACTCTTGTAGTCTCATATAGATGTGATAGAATCTGCAACGGGCTCTAGCGTTCCTCAGTTGGTGCTCCATGGTTAGAGTGGCCCATTTTCCCTTGATTATAATCATAATTTCACTGAGCTATATTAGCATAAGATTACCTCTTAAAATTACTCAATCACAAAAGAACTCTTTTAAATTCTGAGACTCTCCTCATTTCCCTCTAGTCCGTTCTCCCACTTTGGGGCATTTTCACTTTTCATTATTAATATAACAGCTTTATAATTATCCAATATTAATAAGGGCCTATATATTGTATGCATATTTCTAATAGAATCCTTGAATGGATACATATAAAAATCTATTTGATAAGAATTTCACCCATCAGCAGTCATAATGTTTTAATACATTAACAAACTAATTTTCTTCAAAATGATAAATTTTCATAATAATGATTTGCAAAACTGCTTCTCCACTTCAGTATAACTAAACATTTTGCAACATCCCCCTTCTTTCTGAAACCCTCCTGAACATTCTCTGCATTCAGTTAAAAAAACAAATAAAACAGATTACTTGGCTCTTTCATTTTGTATCAGTTTTGCTGCCATTGGCCATATAATGAATAACTACGAAAGGTAACAATTTGCATAATAGATACTAGTTTAGTAATTTTTTTGTTACGAAAGCAATAACTTTATTCATATTCTTATTTTAATGAGCTCCATGTTTTTCTCCTCTAATGACTTCAAAAGCTGGAGTCATGAAATAATTCAGTATCAGAGAAAGAGAAAGTCAAGTGTCACCATTCACAATACAATAAAACTAAACACTGAAATCACTAAGGTGTTTATTTTTGAGGAAAATTTATTTTTGATATATAAATATGTGCTAGTTTCTGTATTTCAGATTCTTTTAAGTTATTTGATTTTCACCTTGAAATTATACTACTTTTAGCAGATATATCATGGTAATAATCAATTTATAGATCATAACCCATTTTCTCTTCTTTAGATTTATGTATGGAATTAAATCTATTGATTAGATGCTTACATTTTCCCTTACATGCTGAAATTCTATAATTATTTAAAAATTGTGAATATCCATGGCATCTGAGTGTTCAGTTGGTTAAACATCCAACTCTTGATTTCAGCTCAGGTCATGATCTCAGGGTTCTGAGCGCCAGCCCTACAATGGGCCCCCCACTGCTGAGCATGAAGCCTGCTTGGAATTCTCTCCCTCCCTTCCCCTCTGCCCCTCCCCTGCTCATTCTCTCTCTCTCTCTCTCTCACTCTCAAATAAGAAAGAAAGAAAAAAAAGAAAGAAGGAAGGGAGGAAAGAGAGAGAGAGAAAGAAAGAGAGAAATTAAAATAATAATCATAATCATAATAATAAACTATGACTACCCAGTGTTTTCATTATAATACATGTTTTCAAGTTTTATCCTAAAATATCGATACCAACAGACATTCCTTTATCCTCTGAAGTGAAAGAAATTTGCCCAGCAATTAAAAAGCTGCATAAACTTTGTAAGCAGGTAAACTAAAGATATAGCATATTTGTAAAAAAGAGGCTCAAGACAATAATCTGACCAGAAGTTAAAGCACAATGAAAGAATGTGTACTTTATGTAAACTAAATAATATCTAAGAATTTAATACATAAAAATATTAATCACACATTGAGTATTTCTATACAATGGAGTTAAAACAGCTCCTCATGATTTTAAAATTTTAATTTGTAGGGCACCTGGGTAGCTCAGTCAGTTAAGCATCCGCCTTTGGCTCAGGTCATGATCCCAAACTCCTGGGATCAACCCCTGGATCCAGCTCCCTGCTCAGTGGGGAGTCTGTTTCTCTCTCTCCTTCTCTCCCTCAGCCCACTTGTGCTCTCTCTTTCTCTCAAATAAATAAACAAAATCTTTAAAAATAAATAAATAAATAAAGATTTAATTTGTAGCAGTCATCTTTGCTCAAATTGAACACTAAATTTCACTTGCCAATTCTTACTTGCTGCAACAGTCCTTATTTTTAACACATTGAAATTGACAGGTTTTCTTTATAAAGAAAGTTAATTATCTTAGCATTTAAGCCTACTAAGCTGAACTTTATTCTTGGACAACACTTGTAGTCTCACACATGCATAGTTAAGATATTCCCAACAATATAATAGAGGTATATGTTTCGTTAAGACAACAATTAGGCTAACAAAATAAAAAGCAATGCTTTTTAAATACATATATTACAACAATTAAAAGTGATGTATATGTGTGTGTGTGTGGGGGGGTGTAAAACTTTCTGGCTGTTGTACTAAATTGGCTGTCATTCCTTTGGACTGATTAATGTAACACTTTACTGAAAATCTATTTAATAACAGTACATTTAAAACCAAGACAGGTGGCAATTTTCTGTAATCAGTGCAACTCTACTTAAAGCTAAGTCAGTCAATATGGTCTTTCAGAGCTACCTTTCCAAAGACATTTGCAGATTTAGTGATCTTTGGGTATTTGGCACCTTGGTCCCTACCTATCTTTCATTTTAGGATTTTAGTTTTCAGGGTCAATGTTTTAAATTTTCCATGACATCGTTATGAAGACTGCAAAATCATTCATTCATCTATGCTTGAGTACTCTAAGGGAGTTAACTTGATCTTCCATTTAATACTTAATTATAAGTCAAATCTTTTACTCTCACATAGTGTTTAGACCTTGTGCCACTAAATAAATGTTAATTGTAAAACAATTATTTATTTTTTAACACTTCTAAATCAACCATGATTGAAAAAAACCCAGACCTTTCCCTGGTGTTTTAATTGGAAAATCTCTAAAATCCTTAAACATCTAATACCACTCACACTTGGGGCCACTGTGTTATCACTTTTTTTTTTTTTTTTAAGATTTCATTTATTTGACAGAGAGAGAGAATGCATGTGCACAAGCTGGGGAAGCAGCAGGCAGAGGGAGAGGGGGAGGGAGAAGCAGGTTCCCTGCTGAGCAAGGAGCCCAACCTGACACTGACAAAGGGCTCTATCCCAGGACCTGGGATCATGACCTGACCTGAAGACAGACACTTAACTAACTGAGCCAGCCAGGCGCTCCATGTTGTTACCACTCTTAACATAGGAAAAACAATATTCAGTTTATTATCAATAACTAGCAAAAATTCTATGCCCTGTGCAAATCTTTTTATAAGAGATTACATTTTCCTTAATGAGGGTTCACTTTGGCAGCACATACACATTTTCCTTAATGGAAGATAGATATTTTTGTAGGTCAAAAGCTTTTTGATATAAGCAAGTTCAAATATTTCAACCTACTACATACACACATACAAACACACATATTTATATGTACAGTCGCATATGTACTATATATTTATAATATAAAATCACCCTGCTTATGTATGGTATTGAGAACACAATGCTGAGTGGTCTGTATACACCGGCTTTAATCATTTGCCTCCATAAATATTCTGCTCTTCTTTTAGAATTGAGGAAATGGACTTAGAACATGTATATTTCTTGACCTAACTCACATAGGTAGGAAGAATCAGAAAGAAGATCCAAACTCAGGTTGACAGAAGACATAGCCTGTGGCTTTCCACATCACCATACTTTTCTGCATGGTAACCATTCAACACTTCCTCCCTATTATGTGATTTTTCATACTATTCATCCAAACATCGGGTATGGCTTCTAGAAAAACTTAGAAAAACTCTCTATTGTAAATACAATAGAAGAGTGACAGTATATATCTTTGTGCCATTATTTTAATAACTTTAGCCTCTCAATATGGACGATTTCAATCTTTTCAAGGGAGTATTTTCAATGTAAACTATAGCCTGAGCAGATGGAAAAGATAGAACATCCAAGAACCAATCAATTATACAAGCATCAGTTCAGCACATTAATGCCTCACCTTGCCCTTATTGATAAGAATGGATCATTTTCCCAACAGTCTTTTTCTCCATACCCACACCCATGAAAAACCTAATATTAGCAAAAATGAATACAGGGGCTTCTTAAATAATTTTTATTTAACATTTCTATGATCTAATATTTCAGTTTGTTGAAGAGAAAAACACATAAAGAAAGAAAACACACACGCGCACACACACACACACGCACACCATGATTATGAAACACCTGAGTACTCTACATAGGTCCAAGTAGTATAATGCTCGTGGATCCCACTTACTGAAAATGTGCATGTTGTTTGACCTGGGGAATGAACATTGTCTGTGGAAGGTTGACATAAGGGGGTGGAAGTTATTTATCCACTGCCACTTGCTAATGGTGCCAGCGGATTTGGGCATGATGTTGTACCTGTATCTACTTTTTCTTCTTTTTCCTGAAAGCCATACCATGAAACAACTGGAGTCAATGCTCAGGGAATTACAGTCCTCAGAAAACTATCAAAGTTGTTTTAATGGTTAAGAAGAAATTTGCTGACAATTTTGCAAACCATTATTTTAATTTCAGGAAGTACCAATGCTAAGATTAAACTGTAAGTTTTACTTGGTAAGCTCTGTTGGATGGATGCATTTCCTAGACATATTAAACTTTTTAAATAATAGAAATAATATTTTAATTTTATTATGTTTAAATCATCTTATTGCTTTAATAAAAAACTATATTTTAAATCATAATTTTTTAACTTATTGGTGTTCTATAACAAAACAGAAACTGTGCTATAAATTCAAGCAGAAAGAGTTTTAATAGGGAATTGGTTAAAACGGTGTTTAAAAGCTTTAAAAAAGTGTGGAAAGAAGAAAAGAAAGGGGGCCTAGAGTAGCAATCATAAAATAGGACTGGTTACATAAAGACCAGGAAACTTCTACTGCTCCTGGACCAGAATCCAGGTTTGCTGCTGGTCTGCTAAAGTTAACAGGAGCTTCACTGCCTTGTAACTTCTGAAACCCAAGGTGGCCTCAGAGCAGGAATCTCAGAGTCTGCATTCCCCCTGAGTGTGCTCAGACAATCTTGGACCTCACTGATGCCTATAGATACACCCAGTTTTTCTTAACTCACTGCTTCTGTAGGAGGCTCCACCAGGAAAAGAAACAACAAAGAGTTATCCTTTATCTTCCATGTTCTAATCTCTTGGCAGTGACTCCAATTGGCAGTGCCTACTGGGAGGCTAGGTAAAGAAGCATGGAGAAGGCAGCTTTGAGGAGAAACATGGAGCAGAGAGGAAAAAGAAAGGACTCAGCACAAATTATTTTATTTTGTCTTATAATTCTATTTTATCCTTACCATTGATTCATTGAGATGATATCCACAAAGTACCTTTGGCAGTGTTTTGCCCATTATAGAGACATAGGAGAAATGTCAGTACCATAGGTGAAGGTCATTCTAAAATTAATTTATACTTCTTGCCTTTTGAAACAAAAGAGATGAAATGTAATTTAACTTTTTCTTGATGACTCAAGGTTAACTTTGGAATATCCATGCTTACACTGGGAGCATTGCCTTCAATGATTTTGAAATGCAGCATGATTCCTGCCCCAATGTTAATTATTCCACAGGGCTATTATTTTAAGGTCTGTGTTACTTGATTTTCTTTCTCTGTGTCTTACTGACAATCAGTCAATGATAACTTTGAGCACTTTTCAGTGTATACCCATTTAACAATATCCCTACTGCTCCTAATTTTTTTTTTTTACAGTTAATTACAATGGCTTGTTATGTGCCAGGTATCACGTTAACCAAATTTTCTAAAGTCAAATTTCATATGAGGAAACCTAAATGAATCTCTGTGAAGAGGGTTTCCTCATGAATAAGTGCACCTGTTCAGAGACCATTTTTGTCTATTCCATCTTCTCCGTTTTCCAGAGTATGGTTGTTTGCTAAGTACCCTCCAGGTAGTTGAGATGTTAATGTAATATTGGCCAGCTAGGAACAACAGGCTAATTTGTGAATGGCCTGAGGTGTATTCTGAATGATTCATCTCATTAAAAAAAATTCCATAACTGAGGGAAATAAATCCTTTCTCTTTATGAACATAATCATGGCCTCTTTTGCAAATTTACAAAACTCTATTGTGCTTTGTGGATTACAAAAAGGAGCTTGTGGAATCAAGGAATCACACAAATATTTTATGCTTTGTGTCTAGATGTTATATTAAATGTATGTGTATGAGTCTACGTATGTGTATGTAAGTATACATCTATGTAACATATATACACACACATATGTCCTATATCATATATTTTGCATGCTGATAGGGGAATAGGGAGTATCAGAAACTGAGCAAAAGAAAATAGGGAAGAAAATATTTTTAATGAACCTAAGTATAATGATATCATCAAGGAGAATTTGACACATCCCTCTATTGCCTTACAGTAGGACATTATGACCTAGTACAATTAATTGTCCACAATCCAGAATAACATGTATTACTTTTATTTCTTGCTTCCATAATTCTTTCAGTCTTACATTTTGATCTTCTTAGATTTGTGATCTTATTCTTCATACTGAAAATAATTAGCTCCTATCCATAATGATTGAACTTAAGCTTTACAAACACCTCAAAGTTGCCTTTATCATGCTCTTACCTCTGAGTGGTAGAGGTAGCTAAAAGGGCATTCTCATATACATACAGCACTGAGGCAGAGTAATATAGACCAGAATAACATAGCTAATTAGTGACACAGCTCAGAGAAAGCCCAAATCTCTAGGAATCCATATATTTGAAATTCTCTGGAATTTTATAACTGGAAGAAGCATAGAAAATAATTTGTATAATAATGAGAGTGAATTAGTTTTCTATTGCTGCTGTAAAAAAACTGCCACATTGTCGCTGAAAACAATACAAATTTATTTCCTTACACTGCAGTAGATTAAAAAGTCTGACATGGGCCTCACTTGATCAAAATCAAGGTGGTCTGCTGGACTAGTTCCTCTGGAGGTTCTAGGGCAAAATCTGTTTGCTTGCCTTTTTCGACGTCTCTTGGCTTCTCTTTTTCCTTTATTCATAGGCCCATTCTCCATCTTCGAAGCCAGGAATGGCAAGATGAGTCCTCACTTAATATTATTCTAATCTTTGTTATATGTTCCCCAGCTCTAACTTCTTTCTCTCTTCTGTTTTTGAGACTCTTATGATCACATTGGGTCTACCTGGATAATCTAGAATAATCTCCCTGCAATAAGGTCAGCTGAGTGAAAAACTCAATTCCATCTGCAATCTCAATTCCTCTTTGCCTTTTTTTTTTTTTACAATTTGCAGTAACCATTTATTTTTTTCCAATTTATTTATTTTCAGAAAAACAGTATTCATTATTTTTTCACCACACCCAGTGCTCCATGCAAGCTGTGCCCTCTATAATACCCACCACCTGGTACCCCAACCTCCCACCACCCCACCACTTCAAACCCCTCAGATTGTTTTTCAGAGTCCATAGTCTCTCATGGTTCACCTCCCCTTCCAATTTACCCAAAAGCACATACCCTCCCCAATGTCCACAACCCTACCCCCCTTCTCCCACCCCCCCTCCCCCCAGCAACCCACAGTTTGTTTCGTGAGGTATATATACACAATGGAATACTATGCAGCCATCAAAAGAAACGAAATCTTGCCATTTGCGACAACATGGATGGAACTAGAGCGTATCATGCTTAGCGAAATAAGTCAAGAGGAGAAAGACAACTATCATATGATCTCCCTGATATGAGGAAGTGGTGATGCAACATGGGGGCTTAAGTGGGTAGGAGAAGAATCCTCTTTGCCTTTTAACTGACATATTCACAGGTTCTTTAGATTGGAACATGGACATTTTGGGGAGGCCATTATTCTGCCTGCCATAATCAATAAAGGTAATAATACATATAAATGTTCCCATAGTTTCATTTATTTTGATAGGGAAAAACCTTATCAAAAAGGACATAGTTGTTTCATTTTATAGGAGAGGAAATAATATTCTAGGGCTTTTAGCTTTTATTGGTACATATTTTTGAGGAATTATAAGTATAAAACCTTAGAATTATTTAATATTTTTATTCCATAAAAGATAATTAATGAAAATTAAAAAGAAACTAGTATTTTCTTTTGGGGAAACCATAAAATGCCTAATGTATAGGTTTAAAAAGCTTCAGTTTTGTGCAAAAGAGAAAGCTCAAAGGATACTAAAGATTTTAGATCCATTAAAAAGGTATTAGTGAATATTACCTTAAAATGACTTTTTGGGCATATTAAAATAAAGAAATTTTCTAGTCAAAATTCAAGACCCTATGTGTCATTTATTTTTTAATTTAAAAGAAAATCTCTGAAACCTAAATGTGGTTGAATGAGATAGTTCTAAATGAATGAATGAATTACTTGCATCTATAAACTATGTCCCCAGACCTCCCTTAACATTACTTAACCTCTTCAAGTCTCAGTTTCACATCAATAAAATAAATGAATATTTTTTACTTTGCAATGTGATTGCTAAATGAGATAAGATGGGGAAATAATCTGGGACCCAACATGGTGCTTAATAAACTGTAGCACATGCTAATATTTATTATCACTTGTATTATTCCCATTTACACAGGATCTAATGTTGAATTATCTCACAAATAAAGACAAGGAGGGACATGACATAACAGTCCTCAATTTTCAGCTCAAACCATGTATAATATATTTATATTTAAATTTTTAAAATATTTTTTGTATTTGCAATTCATTTTCTTCCCTACATATTAGTGGAACAAAATAAGAAAAAAACAATTCACTACAAGAATTCTCTCCAATAGTGAATGCCTTTAGTACTTTGAAATATGGATTTTTAAAAATCAATTATTATTTAATGAATTATATGAAGAAACAATTATGACTCACAAGTGGATCCAACCCTTCAACTCCATGCTATATTGGCTTATAAACAATTTCTTCTCTTGCAAAGATCAGTAAATCTTCATTCAATGGGTCAAACTGTACAAGCATTTTAGAGTTCGTGGTGTACAGGATTTGGAGATGATGATACCCACAGTCTTACTCTACAGAGTAGACAATGTCAGGGAGCCAGACCAGTGCCATCCAGTTGGGTGGGCTTACAGACCTCAGGCTCACCACAGAAGTACTGAAATCAAATTAAATTTTAAAAGTTTGCAATGACTAGCTGTAATTACCAGACAAAATCTGACTGAGAGTCATGTGCTCTGGCGATATTGTAGTTCTGATAGTATTTTAATCCAAAAAATTCTATTTATAAAATTATTATAAATTTTGGTTTTCCATTTGACTTAGACTCAGAAGAGATGTGAAAAATAACTTTTTAAAGAATGGATGTTTATATGCATTTTCCTTTAAATATTTTATAATAATTTATGTAATTATCAAGAAACCTGTTATTTCTCCCCTATTAGGAGTGGTGTTGATAAAATAATTCTGTGAAAGTTTGATGATCTTTGTATGTTATAACAGAGCACTGTAGCTTAATATTTAGGTGTAGTTGATTTTGTTAAAGAAATAAAGATTTAATGTTGCTTTAAAGATAAATCCATATAAAATTAAAAGGATAGATTGTTAATAGTTTGTCATGTGCTTTTATCTAATTTCATTGAATTTTTTTCCTTTTAACTGTGTAATGAAACTTTATGTGGATTGTGAATTGATTTTCTCTCATTAAATTAAAGCAAAAACTTCCTGATTTAATGTAGAATTCTTAGCTAAGAGCAATCATATATGAGGATCAATTCTATGCTTTATATACATACACTACTATTAACTGTAGTATTTATTTCTTTCAGATTCCACTTAAAATTACCTACTGTTTAAGGTCAACAAACAGTTTCCCTAATTCAGTAATTAAAACAATCAGTCTTGTGATAAGTTTAAATTGATGAGAAATTCTAGATTAAAGTTATAGACATTCTCAAAATTTAGAAGTCTCATACACACATATACAGACAAGCACACAAGTATTTGTGCATATTTACTAGTCTATACAACCTTCAAGAATTTTAAAATATAAAGTGATAATAATAAATATACTTAACATTAAAGCCATGGATTATTTTAAGGACTCAAGGAGATGGGTTTTACACAATAACATGGTTCCATGAAGAGAACATCTGTGTAATGAAGGTGAAAATAAATGGTAGCAATAATGACCTGCAGGCACCGTTAGCCATATTGACTCACCATCGAGTGTTGTTCCTTGCTTTAACAGTGTGATTATCACCTTTACACCATGGATATTGATACGACCTGCCCTTAAATTGGCCTGGGGAAATCCTAGTCTCTGATATTATGTAATCGAGCTACACCAGGCCAATGTGCCCCTAAATGATTTACCACATATTTTCCACTTATTCCTCAAAACGGCAAGGTTATTCCTAAATAACAAGTTACTTCCACCAATATTTAGAAGAAACAGCAAACTTCATAGAACTCTAAGAATAAGAATGATAAAATCAATGTGTTAAGAATAAGATGAATTATGGATCATACCTGGTGACTTGCAGTACTTTACCCAATATCACAAAGCTAATAAATGGGAGAGGAGAATAGAAGTCCGGGTCTATATCCACAACCAGCTATGTGGTGGTGATTGTTAAAACACATTGATTGCGTTTCCATTTTGCCAGGAACCATTTTAAGCTCTGTACATTACATAAAAGCATGTCACCATCAAAAGACCACTTGGTAGTAATTCTATTATTATTCCTATTTCACGTTGAAGAAACTGAAGTGGAAAAAGGTTAAATAAACATCTAGCCCAAGATCATCCAAATATTAGGTGACAAAACTAGAACTGGAGCTAAATTTGATTTAGCTCCAAAGGCCATGGTTTTAATTGTAC
Source organism: Neogale vison (assembly GCF_020171115.1). Lineage (NCBI taxonomy): Eukaryota > Metazoa > Chordata > Mammalia > Carnivora > Mustelidae > Neogale > Neogale vison. The sequence continues at coordinate 89,143,965 of NC_058093.1, read as the reverse complement.
CAATGTTCTCTGGTTGATATGTCTGTCTAAACCTATTTCCATATCTTCATTATGCATTAGGGCTGTTGTCTGCTTGTTAGCAATTCTGTTCTTCAATTTAAAAGAAAAATGCAAAGTTGTAAATATTTACTGAGCATCAGAGTGTCAAATAGAGAGTTCTGTGAAGTATAGGGAGAGGGCCAGCACATTGCTTTGCTTCACAGTCTCTGCTTCGTAATTATTTGTTAATTGATTAGGGAGCATGCTACTCAATGGACTGACTGCAAAAACACCCGCACAAGCTCAAAGAAAGGTAAAGATATGCTGCCGAGCACATTGAACAAAGGCAGAAAATGGAGAAACAAGTTCAGATTATTCTTCTTGAAATACAGCAAAGACCACTGGACGCATTTTGCAATTTATTCATCAGTCCAGACTCATTAAACCTTGACTTTTTCAGGAATATTTTCTAAAATGTACATTGGCATCATGTACTATAGATGAGCCCATTACCACGTTATGCTACCACTTATATTGCGTACCAACTTTGGATGAAAAGGATATAAATGCATTACAAACATACTCTCAAATTAGGAATGTGAGCCCAATTTTATCAGGTTCTGACAGGTTAATATGCTGAAAATAGTGGGGTACGTTTTCAAAGCAGCGTGCTCTAATTTAACCATGCAGCTCATGTTTATTTTAATGGTAGTTGCACAATGAAATCAGTACAAAACACTTTGAGCACTTACCCAACTGTGTCTACCAAAGGAAAAACAATATAATTGAACTAAAAAAGGAAAATAATTGCTTAACCTTAGCCAAAGGATGTTGTCTAGTTTTGCTTAATTTCAACAGTTCTATGCTTTAGTAAAATATCAAAAATAGGAACAACCATAAAAAGATTCTTTTATAGTTAAATATATTTAACTATATATTTCATGTATCATGATCCAAAAATGTACTGCATCTTGGGACATTCAGTAAGCAATACTGATTTAATAATGAATCTTTGTTCTTTAACAGTCAAAAATTCTAATTAGTCACAGCTGTATGAATTACAGTGTCAAAAATCCTGTGGCACAAAATTGGGAGATTTTTACTTGATTAGATGGCCTCTTTTCTCAAAAACTACTAACATCCTATCACAGACAAAGTATGTTAATTTCACATTGGGTTTTAAAAATGGGTAGGACCACATCTCTAAATTAATGATTCATAAAATCATTTGCAGCTATTAGCCTGTAAGGATAAGTGCTAGTAGTTCTTTTCTTTCACTGCTTGGTGTGATACCATCAATTTAAAGTCTATCTCATATGGGAGATTTATATACATCACATAATTCATCGAGGCCTGTCAAGTCTTTAAAATTTGCATTGCCATGTACAATTACAAGTGTCACAATATGCAATAATATTCAGGCAGGAATTCTCTGAAACCCCTTTTAACTACCTGAGACCAATTATGGATTCTTTAAAAATCAGTATTTACCATAGTAGAAAGAGTTCCATTTTATTATACAACTTATGTGAAGTCGCTTTCAAAAGATATGTGCACACGGCCATACCCAGTCCAAGCAGAACAAAAAAAAAAAAAAAAAAAAAAGAGAGAGAGAGAGAGAGAGAGAAGGAAAGAGAGAGGGGGTGAGATGCTGTGGGCAGCAGGGAACAGATGTTCTTCCAGCCACTCTTTGTCAGGAGGCAATACAATCTCTGTCTGAATTTTATCTTGACACATAGAAAAATGATCACAGCTTTGTACTCTCGTTGCCCTCTCTAGTGAGGATGTGCACATGCTTACGGATTTTAATTCACAAGTCCTTACAACACCTATCTTTTGAAAGGAAGTGATAAACATCTTTTAGTTAGGAAAAATTCAGTTGATTACAGAGCTGACCAAAGGCTACCGTGCATATTTATGGCAATAAAAATACAAATGGGCTTTATCACTCCCTCTATGTACATCTAACATGTCATTGAAGGGTACTAGATCTTGGTACTGGACAGTACCAATCAGTGTGGTTCTCCACAAATTTCTTGAACACTTACAAGGCCCCCTACAAAGTGTGACTATAAATTGTTTAATGCAACATATCCAATACCAATTGCATAATAACTATTAATATACATTCTAACCCTATGCTCCTAGAAGGCAGATAAAAGTGTACATGGTGATGCAAGAATCATGTAATTTAGAAGAAAAACAATTGGGAAAAAATGAAACAATGAATCAACATGATAGGTTGCCAGAAATACAGCTAACTGGTAATGAACATAGCTAGTAACCCCTGCTCTACCTCAAAATAACAACATATGTGGGGAACAAGTTATTAATACTTTTCTGTGTCTCAGTTTGCTTAGACTTTAAACATATTAGTATCACCAAATTTGAGAAGCAATATAATGAATTACCAGGTTATGGCCTTTGGTGAGTTATCTGGCCCACCAAAACTCAATTTCCTATCTATTGTGGGAAATGGGGGTGGTAATAACTATACCCACATTATCAGACTCCTATGAGAACTAACTGAGTTATTTCATTCACAAAGGAGCTGGTGCCTAGAAATCTACCTGTAGCAATTATTATCACTATCATAATTATCTGTGTGCTCCATGAAACACTGTTTGTTGAAGATGTTTTGCCATATAAAGTAAATAAATACATTTATTTCTTTTTTCAGCTGTATTGAGGTATAACTAGGAAATAAAATTATAAGATATTTAAAGTGTCCATCATGATGATTTTATATATAGAAATACAGAAAGATAATAGAGAAATATTATGTATTATAGAAAGATTTCTCCCCTTCTAGTTCTATGACCTCACATATTTATCTTTTTTGTTTGTTTAATGAGAATATTTAAGTTCCACTCTTAGGATACAATAAATAGTTCTATGCTCAAAAATCTTTGAATATGACATTTTAAAATCAAATATTTTCCCCCTCAGAACTTGGGTCCAAGAGCTTCTAATAAGCTAAGTTGCACTATAAATCCCCAAGGGGAAAATACAGCAATGTAGTGTTATCTCAGAATTATCTGACCATAGAATCCTCATTTCAGAAAACACTGTGTAGGAAGAAACTTATGCCAAAGACATTCTGGGAAATATTGAAAACAATGATCTCTGCATTTTCTGATATTAAGATCTCAAGTGTCTCATATGAAACACCTGTCAAAACGCTGTTTCTTTTCTCCATTCTAGAATAAATAACAATGAAACCAGGGGGCATGTCTTCAGGACAGTTGCAATATGGACCCAGCCTCCACCTGCGATTTCCTTGCATCAATTTCCCAAGAGGCATTGTGGGTTTGGGAGGGCAGGTTTATTTCAAGTTTGTGTCTTCATTTTCTGGAGCTTGGATTCCTCTAGAGGAACTGAGATTGAACCCTCGCAACCTTGGAGTACTCAAATATAGGCCTTGAATTAAGATTGAGGGTCACTTTACCAAATAGTCTCTTCAACCATGAAGGCTCTGTGGCACATAACAATAATCTGATCAGTTGTTAGAGTAGCCAACAGTCGTTTTTTCCCCTTTACCTTTTCTTAATTGCTTAAAATAGGCTCCAATGAAACAAATGTCTAGAATTATTTAGAGCTGATTATTTTTTCGCCATACAAACTTATTAGAATATTATTGACTCTATTTCCTATGCTATACATGACTTATTTATTTTAAAACTGGAAGTTTGCAACTCTTTTTTTTTTTATAAGATTTTATTTATTTGACAGAGAAAGAGAAATCACAAGTAGGCAGAGAGGCAGGCAGAGAGAGAGGGGGGAGGAAGCAGGCTCCCCACTGAGCAGAGAGCCCGACGTGGGGCTCTATCCCAGGGTCCTGGGATCATGACCTGAGCCAAAGGCAGAGGCTTTAACCCACTGAGCCACCCAGGCGCCCCGAAGTTTGCAACTCTTCATCTCCTTCACCTATTTTGCCCATTCCCTATGCTCCCTCCCCTCTGGCAACCACCAGTTTCTTCTCTGTATCTCAGAGTGTTTTTTTATTTGTTCATTTGTTGTTTTTTAGATTCTACCTATAAGTGAAATTATATGGTCTTTCCTTTTTCCTGTCTGGCATGTTTTACTCAGCATAATACCCTCTAGGTTTGTCCATCTTGTTGCAAATGGCAAGATTTCATTTTTCTATGGCCGTGTAACATTCAATTTTACATATATATATATATTCATATATATATATTCTACACACACACACACACACACACACACACACAAACATACACACACACCATATCTTCTTTATTCATTCATTCATCGATGGACCCCTGGGTTGCTTCCATATCTTGATTATCATAAATAATGTTGCAATAAACATAGGGTGCATATATCTTTATGAACTGGTGTTTTTGTCTTCTTTGAGTAAATACCCAGTAGTGGAATTACTGGATCATATGATATTTGTATTTTTTAAAATTTTTTATGTTATGTTAGTCACCATACAGAACATCATTAGTTTTTGATATAGTGTTCCATGATTCATTGTTTGCATATAACACTCAGAGTTCCATGAATACATGCTCTCCTTAATACCCATCACCGGGGCCAACCCATCCCTTTGCCTCCTTCCCCCTTAAAACCTTCAGTTTGTTTCTCCAGAGTCCATAGTCTCTCATGGTTCATCTCCCTTCCAATTTCCACCCCCTTCATTTTTCCCTTCCTTCTCCTAATGTCCTCCATGCTATTCCTTATGTTCCACAAGTAAGCGAATTTTTAAGCTCTTAAGAAAATTCCATACTCTTTTCCACAGCGGCTGCACCAATTTACATTGCCAGCAAACGGTACAACAAGGTTCCCTTTTCTCTATATCCTCACAAACACTGTTATTTCTTTTCTTTTTCTTCTTCTTCTTTTTTTTTTTTTTAATAGTAGCCCTTCTGGCTGGTGCGAGGTGCTATCTCATTGCAATCTTGATTCCCATTCTCCTGATAGTGAGTGGCACTGAACATCTTTTCACGTGTCTCTTGGCCATATGCATGTCTAGTTGGAAAAATGTCTATTCAGGACCTCTGATCATTTTTTAATTGGATTGGGGTTTTTTTGGATTTTGTTGTTTTTTTGTTTTGTTTTGGTGTTGAGTTCTTTATATATTTTGGATACTAACTTTATTAATTAGTAGATTACTTTATAATACAGTCATAAGATTCACAAATTCCTTGTTCAAACTCTTTGCCACAGCAACAAATCCTGCCAGTGCTTTAAACAGCAATACCTTAAGTTGGTTCATTTTCTTTTTTCCAAATGATAATTTGAATTTTTATCTTTATATTTACTTCACAAAATAAGTAAGTCGGTAGCCATTGCAATACAGCCCCTCTAATTTTTTAGATTTTATCCTGCCTTCTTGTTTTCACTATTCTATATTTGCAGTGAGTATTCCAATTCTGGTTCATATGTACAAGAGACTGCAGTCAGCATATAACTATCTTAGGTATGTATTATGTTATGTAGGTATTAAAAAATGAGAAAACTGAAGGTGTGAAGACTGATCAGAGCTTCCTCGGTGCCAGGATACAGGAGCTTAAAATCATTTAAATCTTTCCAGTAATACTATGTGGAAGGCATTATTTTTATGGTCATTTACAAAAAAGTGATTCGAATATAGAAATTAAGTTAGATGTCTACGTGAATATAGCTAACAAGTTCTGGGATGCGAATGTGAGTTCCAGCCACGGGCTTCCAAAGGCCACATATTTATCGATGCTGCATCTGCCTTCTTCCTTGTAGTTCTAACCAAAAACTCAACAACCTCAAGGTGATCAGTCAATAATTTACTTGCAAAATATAATGATAAAACAGAAAGTTTTTAAGTAGATATTTGGTCCAATTTTTTTTAATTCTTATCTGACACCCCTGCAGAGTTTTAGTGGAGTCATAATCTAAGATCACTGATCAAAAATTGTATTATTAAACACCTATGCTACCACTGCAATATGGGAGAAATTGTTCAAGAGATGACAAGCTGAAATATGAGAAAATGTTAGAACTTTTATTTTAGAATTATTTATTTAGAATTATTTAGAATTTAGGTATTAGATACTCTAATATCTAATTAGATATTTAGATATTAGATATTCTAATTAGATATTAGATATTCTAATAATTTAGAATCATTTATTTATTTAGAATTATTTTAAAATAATTTTATCTTTTTTAACATTCATATTTTCCTGGTTTTATAAACCTCATAATATATCAGTACAGAATGTACTTACATTATTTAGAAATGAATATACCTACACTGAGATGCAAGTTCATAATTATTACTACTTTAATGATGATACATAATAAAAATTGTTTTCTTATGTTGAACTGGTCTAAAAGGAATGGCATTTTTATTATAAGAAAATTCCACTCCAATTACTTGAGAATATTAGCATGTTACAGCATCTATTTAACATTTATTGAAAGTCTACAATATATAAGGTATTGTTCTTTTTTTTTTAAGGTTTTATTTATTTATTTGACAGACAGAGATCACAAGTAGGCAGAAAGGCAGGCAGACAAGGGGGGAGCGGGGAGAGGCAGAGTCCCTGATGAGCAGAGAGCCAGATGCAGGCCTGGATCGTAAGACCCTGAGATCGTGATCTGAACTGAAGGCAGAGGCTTAACCCACTAAACCACCCAGGTGCCCCTCAGGTATTGTTCTAAGCATAGGGATACATTAGTGAACAAAACAGTTGCTTTGAAGAACTTTAATTGAGGGAAGATAGCCACAGACAATGAACATAATAAGTGAATCCATTATATAGCATGTGATGTGTGCTGTAGAAAAAATAGGACAGAAGGAGAAGGAAGGCTAGAGTCAAGTTCCAATAGTAAATATGAAATAATCATCTTTTATATACCATATGATAATTGTGAAGAAAGAAACAAAATACAGATGTAGGAATTTCAAGGACAGAAAATCAATATCAAGGGCAAAAAGTCATGCTAGCCAGAATTGTAAGATGTCCCACAATGACGTATGGGACATGTTTCTGTATAATGTTTCTGTATAATCTCCTTCCCTTGAATGTGGACAGGACCTGTAACTTACTTTAACCAACAGAATATGGTAAACGGGAAGGGATTTTGCACATGTAATTAAAGTTCCTAATCAGTTAACTTTAAGCTAATGTTAATCAAAGAGAGTACTATCCTGGGTGGACCACACATGATCAAGTGAGTCTTTCAAGGTGTTTGAGTGAAAGATTTGAAGTGCAGAGAATAAATCTCTATTGTTGATTCTGAAGAAAGTTAGAGTAGAGGAGAAGGTAGATGTGGAATGACAGAGGAGAAAACACACACATATATATACACACACTATATATTATTTAGTGAAGATGACTAGGCTCTAGGATTCACAATTAGCTGCAGAAGGACACAATGCTATAAAAGGAATTGGCACAATTGTGTTTTCAAATAACATGGGAAGCTAACAATAAGCCACTCATGGATAACTGACTAGCAACAGTTTTATATTAATCTGGGCCTTTTCAGGGTGGAGAAAACTGGGTTATTAAGTAGCAGACAATTTTCTCTTAAACCCTACAGACTATGGCCTATTACCCATTGAAACTTTTAAGTTACTCTCCTTTTATTGGCAGTATACTTAATATATAAATGAAGCAACTGGCTCCCTGGTTTTCAATGACCTGCCTGCCTGGTTTTATATTATTTAATGTAGGCCAAGTTACTTTGAGCAAGAAGGCACTACTAATTATTTTATTCATATAGTGATAAATGAAAGAAAGCCATGAATAAATGTGAATCCCAGCATTAGTAATTAAGTTAGGATGAGTGTAATGCTGTAATTCCTTTGTTTTTTTTATAAATAAGTTATTAAAAATAATTTATTAATTTGCACTCATTTCAGTATAGGAAGCCTGATTTATTCTATAGTTATACATCTTTCTCAGTCTTGTGTAAGCACTTACTTGACAAAATACATCCCAAATTCAAATCACTAAAGCAGAAATGACACTTTTGGAAAGAACTCTCTCTTTCTCTCTCTCTCTTTTTCCTTTTCTCTTTCTTTTTTCTCTCCAAGAAAATAATGTGTATTGCAATAAATAAGAGTTTGCTCAATTAAATGAACAGGAAAAACAGGAACAAAGAAATATGTAAAATGGGCATTGCTGACATTACCTTCTGAAAGTTGGGGAGAAATTTTCATTGTAAAAATTGTTTGAAGTAATTTTGTTCATTTCCTTTCCTTTCTACCCTCCTTTCTAACTACTTCTATCAACAATTAAAAAAAAAATGAGGACATCAGTAAAGAAAAAGTACCATCATTAGAAAAAAAGATACACTGTCTTCAATCCTTCCTTTTTATAAATTTCTAGTTGCACATAAATGAAGATTACTTTCATTCTTGCAATGTTATTTGTAATCCAATAAAGTTTTTCAATTAACAATTAATTTTTGTACTAATTAAAAATATGCAATAGAAGGGTTAGTCAAAACATTTTGGACAACAACATCTATCCATTCAATCTTTACAGAAATATGTAAAAAGCAGTCTGTCATACTCTGGCAAGCTAATGATTGGCTTCTGGTATATTAGGCTGTTATGAAGCTAATAGCATACTAAAAATCTTCCCTTCATGTATAAATTAACTGCATTCATATGAAATTCACATTGCTGTGGCTTACTTTGCATTTCGATGTCTTTAAAAGTTTATGTGGAACTTCTCGCACCTTCTCCTTTTATGCATTCACAGCTTTGATTATCCATTCTGTAACCTGAATAAAGTGGAAGGCTGGAGTTCTGGCAGCCGACTGCCATCAACTTGGAGTAATTTGGCAGAAAGCTAAAACATTTAGTTAAATTATGGTTTCTATAATTGCCTGAAAGATTTTAAAGAGAGTTAGATTTTTTTTAAATTTCCTGTTTAAAAACATCGAAAGACTAGGCCCTTTGCTGTGTACTGGTATGCTTTTCAAGGAAGACTGCTGGTCTTCCTGAGGTGCCGATGTGTCTGATTGAGTTCTAAAGTTGAAAGCATGGGATTTTAGACGACCTCTAATGCATTTTCTCTTCTCAATACAAGTGAAGGTAGCGAATCACTGTACAAAGTGTTTCCAAAATTTGTTTCAAAATATATTTATAAAAATACTTACAATTGGAATCTAACAGCCTGAATTTTCTGGATTTTTCAGTAATTAATTTATCCTTGTCAAAAGATAAGAAAAATGACCTGGACCATCTCTACAAGACAACATATTTTCCTTTAGAATTGACTTTTCTGTCTCTAATAAAAAGAGTAACATCTTAACTCAAGAAATCAGGTCCTAAATAATTACAATCAGGTCTTTTAAACTCAGATGATTTTAAATTTAGGATAAAATTTATGGAATCGTCTTTCCTTTGGGTTTTAAAACATCTAATTAGGTATCTGTTCATCTTATAATTAGAAGCAAAATGCCGTACCTTTCTTGTAAGAAAGTTTCTTTTGGTAAGGATCAAATCATTAGCAATATGACTTAAAAGCATATTGTGTTTTTTGTTAAAATTTAGTTCAAAGTTCTAGATGTGCCCAATTGATGATAAAATAACAAGGATTTTATGTTAATAAGTATTTGTAAAGGTACATGGATCTTGATAGAAGAAGAGCTTGCATGTATAGCCATTAATATTTGCCAAACAAAAGTACAAATAGTGTACATTCAGCACAAAATCCAAGCTGTCCCAAAGCAAACTTGACCTATCAACTCTTAATGCCAGCCAGAAAAGAAACATACTATTTATTTTCTCTGCCTCTGACGACTGACACCCCAAATTTGGCCTGTTTACTTTCATGAAGGGAAGGGTCCCAGATAGGGCTAGAAAAAGATAGAATTGTCTTTAATTAACTCCCAACTCTTTCTTTTCATAATCCATCATGAAAACCAATATCGGCACCTTACTCTTCATTAAACATCCAGTATAAGTCTGTTGAGAGTCAGAAAAATGTCATAGTTTTGCTATCAAACAGACAATGGTATGATTCCCACCGTTATACCTTACTGGCTCTGTAAACGTAATTAAGTTATTTAACCTCACTCAGCCTGATTTCTACTTCAAATCTATACATCAGAATAATGATCCCTATGTCAGTGGGCTGCGGTGATAAAAAAATAAAATGATATCTGGATAAATCTAGGTGTCTAAACCCTAGTAGGGTCACCATACAGTTTGCCCACAATTCATGAGGTCATTTTCCTTTATGGGCCAGTTGAATATACTATAGCTTTCTCCTATTTCTATATCACTGCAAGAAATCCTAAAAGGAAACAGAGAAGGATTCATTCATGACTAGGGCTTTAATGCCACTGGTAAGACTCCTTGTTAGGCTACTCAAGTAAGGAGTGGCATAAACTTGACTTTACACTTGGAGCCCTGTATCACAACTGAACCAAGATCCTATGTCTGCTATAGTTTGATGCCCTGTGTTCTCCCACCAACATGTAGGGCCCTGGTGACATAGTCTGTCAGCTTTGTCTCATAGCCCTGACCTCTCCTTCTCACTGAATAGAATGGACTAGATTCAAATGTATTGTAGATCCGAATGTACTCTCATATTGGATCCTCTACTGATTTCTCTGGACGCATCGGTCAAGGTGCCGAATCTAGCACATTCTGGAAGCTGTTATATTTAGATAGAGTGAAACTATTTGAACTTTATTTCAGAGAGCCTTTTTCTCTTTCTGCCACCTGGCTTCTGTCACCTCTACTCTAAAATTCCAATTATTTAAGGTTTAATTTAAAACCTTAAATAATTGGAGTTTTAGACTTTCAGCGAACAACCTTTCCAAAGACGAATCAGAAATTGTTGCCACTACCTATTTCTGACCAAGTACGTGACTATCACTGTGAAGATTTTTCTCTCCCAATAGTGCTCTAAAGAATTGGTGGGAAGGGCAGGAAGTACAGAAGGTCTGTATCCTGTCTATTGGAATCTCAGTTTTTACTCAAAAGAGCCCTGCCTCACATTTTATATGTAAAGTTCCTGGAAACTGTAAGTATTTAATAGATTACTTAATAGAATTTGTTTTCTTGTCCTCCGTGCACCAATGTATAAAACTCCACATACCACATCTGTCCATCTTACTTTCCATTGCAATTTAGCTGCCCCCAAACCAACTATTTGAAACTCTGTTAGGCTACTGAAGATCAAGGAAATAATGCACTAAGAAAAAAATTTCAGAAATGTTCAGGCAAGACATACTCCCATTCCTAAACACTAAATTTCTTAGATTTGCAAGAATACTTGCTCAAAAAAAAAGAATTTCAGAAATTGTTGTAGGCTACATTTTTTTAAATTTGTTTGCAAAAAAGACTTGGCCTCCTGTCTCTGACATCATGGCACAAAAGAAACTAGGTTATTTAACTAAAAATAAAGCCTCTGAATGAGAAGGTATCTCCACGGTTGAAACAGAAATAAGGACAAAGTAGATGACAACATCAAAATGGAAAGTAATATTTAGCTATTATTTAGAGCTTTTTTCCCCCCCACACTTGTTGCCTATTGTTTTCACGAACAACAAAGAGATACCCTGTTTTACCCCTCTCTCGAACCCATGCTGACGTTTACTTGATAACCTAAATTGGCTCCTGCCAGTCTCTGGGTATCATCTCGCACTGATCCTACACATGCATCCCAATCTCCTGACACATGAACCCACATATAGTCTATTTTTCTCTACAAGATTGGAGGTCTTCATAATGTTTCATGTGTTACACTGAATCCTCTCTCTTGCTTCTGTGGTTCCTCCCAAACTTCAAACCTAAAGGGTGTTCATAATGAAACTGAAAGCATATGGAAATAAACCTTACGCTGTCAAAGGTATCTTCAGTCTGTAAAAACATTAAAATAATATTATCTATGTTTTCAGACTTTATGGGTTAGGACATTCATATGCATATAGATATATGTGTTTATTCACGTGTATTATATATTCACATGCATATATTGTTTGTATACGTGTATATATACATCTGTACATATATAATGGTATATATAAATGTATTTTCAATATATGTAATTGTATATATATGTAAACATGTATATATGTGTGTGTATGTATATATAGATGTATGTATGTATATGTATATATGCAGATGTATATAATGGTATATTTAGAAAGGTGTGAGTATGTCTATGTGGGGGCGGCAGTGTGCGTCTGTGCCTATTCATACAGCTAAATAGATACAATGCAATCTATACTACAAAGCATTTCCCAGGCTCTTGAGCCAGTAGTTCTCAACTGGGGACAATTTTGCATCCCAGAGGACATTCTGGCAATGTCAAGACATTAATGTTCATCACAAATGAGAGTGAGAGGGTGCTAATGGCATCTACTGGGTAGAGGTCAGGGATTCTTCTAAACTATTTATTAAATACAGGATGGCCTCACAGCAAAGAGTTATCTAGCCAAAATGTCAACCATGTAGAGGCTGGAAACTTTGCCTTATGGGCTTCTCTGAAAATAGCAGACACAGTTGAATACTTCATTGTCCCCTGCATCACCAAGGTTAGGTTAGTATGATAGTACACATTTGGTTGTAGGCGATATTCTCATGCAGTTGGTAATTCCTTACATCAACTAACATAACTTCTCACAACTTCTATTCAGCCCAGCATCACCCAAGAATGACAGTAGTTGATTGCTTGGCATCAGGCACCAAGGACTTATGCAGGCATAGAAGGCTACGTGGTTTTTCTTGATCCATAACTTAAGAGACCACCTCAGGGATAAAGATTAATCATCAGATGCAGTCATGCTGTTCTCTGCCTCATGCATTGTGCTATCTTAATTATGACTCCTTTCTTTTGACAATAAGGTTAAAAATATTAAGCAAGTTCACTTGAGAACATATTTGCTCTTCCTTCTCATGAGCATTTAACAATTACTTGATTGAAGATCTGAGCTGTAGGTAGCTATAATTTTGCAGACTCGTTATATTATTTCTGGCTTACTTAAGTGTTGACTCATTTTGTACTGTCTGAGAGCTGAAAAGAAATCGTTGGGGAAAGGCTAAAAATACCTTTGAGTTTTCTTTGTGTTGCTTCAATTTTATTTCTCTAATGTATGATCAAAATTGTATTCTATGCACATAAGGAATCTCAAAATCTTTCAAAGGGGGAAAACTCTAACTCTTTTCCCTTAGTGCTCTCAGACTTTGTGTCATTTGATAATATACATGAGTAGGTTTAATACTCAATCATTTCCCAAATCTAATTTGACTGTCGAATGGGGTTTAATTTACATCATGATACAATTTCTCAAACCAGAAAGCATAGTAACCCTTTTTTTCTGAGGTTAATGGTGATCTAGCTTAAAGCCTAAAAGATAATTACAAGGAATGTGCTTCAGGTGACAAAGTAGTTTTGACAATCCCAGAGTACTGATAGCTTTTTAATTATACTTCTTTCCACCAAAGGAGACTGTATGCCTTCTGCTAAATAGTTTAAAGGCCTGCCGTTGTGCCTTTAAAATTAATATCCATTGTAATCAATATTTTTGAGCTACTGATACTCCAGGTTCCTGAAATCAACCCACTATTCTAAAACTCCTGAAATGAAATGAGACTCAGCATTACTAATTTTCTTCATCCTTGAAATATAAAAGAAAATTGGAAAAAAAAAGAAATATAAAAGAGTATTAACCAAGAAAAATGTAAACATTTTTTACTCTATTTGTCTACTTTACTCACTCGATATTTTGTGACATTTAACAATTTCTAAATTTCAGGGGGTTTTTTTTGTTGTTTTGGTTTAAGTGAAAGTTTGTCAGTGGAGAAGGTCAGAATCCAAGAAAAGATGAACAGTCTAGGATTCAGTAAATTAGAATAGAAACAAACAAACAAACAAACAAAAACCGGAAAAGCATTTTACACAGAAGTACTTATTCTTCTGCAAATACCTACACATTTTTCTAAAACATATTTAACTATTAAATAATAGGAAAACGCTAAAAAGGTCAACAAATTTATTATTTTCTTTAAGTCCAAATTAATCAATTTTTTTCCTCAAGTTCCAAGTTCCAGTTAGTTAGCCTACAGTATAATATTAGTTTCAGGTGTAGAATTCAGTGGTTTATCACTTACATATAACACCCAGTGTTTATTAAAAGTGCCCTCCCATTTAGCCCATCCCCTGCCCACCCCCCCACCACTGATCCTCAGTTTTCTCTATAGTTAAGACTCTCTTATGATTTGCTTCCCTCTCTTTTTTCCCCATCACTATGTTTATCTATTTTGTTTCTTAAATTCCCCATATGAGTGAAATCATAGGGTGTTTGTCTTTCTCTAACTTATTGTGCTTAGCGTAATACTCTCTAGTTCCATCCATGTTGTTGCAAATGGTACGATTTCATTCCTTTTGATGAAAAGTAATCTTCCAGGATAGTTACAGATAGGCGGATAGATATGTGTGTGTGTCTGTATCTGATACATATATCCCACCTCTTCTTTATCTACTCATCAATCAATGGACATTGGAGCTTTTTTCCCATAATTTGGCTATTGTTGATAATACTGCTATAAACACTGGGGTACATGTATCTCTTTAAATCCGTATTTTTGTACCCTTTGGGTAGATACTTAGTAGTGCAATTGCTGGATCATAGGTTAGGTCTGTTTTTAACTTCCTGAGGAACCTTCATACTTACACAGTAGCTGCACCACTCTGCATTCCCACCAACAGTGTAAGAGGGTTCCCCTTTCTCTGCGTCCCAGCCAATAGTTGTTGATTCCTGAATTGTTCATTTTAGCCATTCTGACAGGTATCAGGTGATACCTCTTTATAGTTTTGATTTATATTTCCCTGATAATGATTTATGTTGAGCATCTTTTCATGTGTCTTTAGTCATCTTATATCTTTTTGGGGAAAAAAATGTCTATTCATGTATTTTGCCCATTTCTTAAATGGATTATTTGTTTTCTGGGTGTTAAGTTCTAATAATTCTTTTTTTTTTTAAAGATTTTATTTATTTATTTGACAGAGAGAGATCACAAGTAGACAGAGAGGCAGGCAGAGAGAGAGAGGGGGAAGCGGACTCCCTGATGAGCAGAGAGCCCAATGCGGGCCTCGATCCCAGGACCCCGAGATCACGACCTGAGCCGAAGGCAGCGGCTCAACCCACTGAGCCACCCAGGCGCCCAAGTCTAATAATTCTTAATAGACTTTTGGATAATAACCCTTTATCAAATATTTCATTTGCAGGGGCACCTGGGTGGCTCAGTCAGTTAAGCAGCTGCCTTTGGCTCAAGTCTTGATGTCAGGGTCCTGGGATTGAGCCCAGCATTGAGCCCTGCATGGGGCTCCCTGCTCAGTGGGGAGTCTGCTTCTCCCTCTCCCTTTCCCCCTAACTCTCCCCTGCACATGCATATACTCACTCTTTATTTCTCTAATAAATAAATAAAATCTTTTAAAAAATTCATTTGTAAATATCTTCTCCCATCTCAAATGTTGTCTTTAGTATTCTTGATAGTTTCCTTTGTTTTGAAGTTTTTTATTTTGATGAAGCCCCAATAGTTTGTTTTTGCTTTTGTTTCCCTTGCTCCAGGAGATATATCCAGTAAGAATTTGCTATGGGCCAATGTTGAAGAGATTATTGCCTGTGTTCTCCTCTACACATTTAATGCAATCACTATCAAAATACCATCAGCATTTTTCACAGAACAAAAAAACAGTCCTGAAATTTGTATGAATCACAAAAGACCCTGAATAGCCAAAGCAACATTGAAAAAGAAAACCAAAGCTG
Organism: Neogale vison; assembly: GCF_020171115.1. NCBI lineage: Eukaryota > Metazoa > Chordata > Mammalia > Carnivora > Mustelidae > Neogale > Neogale vison. The sequence goes on along the minus strand of NC_058093.1, from coordinate 89,128,239 downwards.
GAGGCATCATAATTCTGGACTTCAAGTTATACTACAAAGCTATAGTGATTAAGTACGGTATGGTGTGGAGTGCCTGGTTGGCTCAGTGGGTTAAGCCTATGTCTTCAGCTCAGGTCATGATCCCAGGGTCCTGGGATTTAGCCCTGCATTGGACTCTCTGCTCGGCAGGGAGCCTGCCTCCCCCTCTCTCTCTCTGCCTGCCTCTTTGCCTACTTGTGATCTCTGTCTGTCAAATAAATAAATAAAATCTTAAAAAAAAAAAAAAAACGGTATGGTGCTATGGGTTTTCTATTCTGTTTCATGGACAGAATAAAAAACCCATAAAGGGACCCACAACTATGTGGTCAACTAATGTTTGACAAAGCAAGAAAGAATATCCAATGGGAAAAGGCAATTTCTTTAACAAATGGTGTTGGGAAAACTGGATTGCCACATGCAAAAGAATGAAACTGGACCACTTTATTACACCATACATAAAAATAAATTCAAAATGGATGAAAGACCTAAATGTGAGACAGCAAAACATCAAAATCATAGAGGAGAATAAAATAATCAAATTTTTAAAACTTTTTTTTTCCAAGCTATGTAAGTCTGGATTATTTTGAAATAAATTTAGTTCTTTTTTTTAGGTTGGTATTATTCACACAAAGTCAAACATCCATATGAAAACTGAAAATTTTACTCACATATCCAGATGTTTGACTATATTAAATCAAATCAATTTTTACTTTGGATTCTCATTTTGTCAAGAAAATTATATTCTTCATTTCATAAATTCTATTCTTAGCATCTGAGTCTTCACTCAGGGTCAAATTATGATCTGATAGATCAGATATATATTCTTTGTGCTTTTTTTTTAAGGTTTTATTTATTTATTTGACAGACAGAGATTACAAGTAGGCAGAGAGGCAGGCAGAGAGAAAGGAGGGGAAGCAGGCTCCCTGCTGAGCAGAGAGCCCCACGTGGGGCTTGATCCCAGGACCCTGGGATCATAACCCAAGCCAAAGGCAGAGGCTTTAACCCACTGAGCCACCCAGGCGCCCCTCTTTGTGCTTTTTATAAAGAAACTGAATTGCAACCTAGTCCACTAGACTATGATAATAACAGTCATAATTTTAGAGCTTAGGGAGACTACCTCTTTCAGCACTATCATTTAACAGAAAAGAAAAACGATGCCACAAGGTATCAAATGGTATGTTCAAGATCACACAGTTATTTAGTGATAAAACTTGGTGAAGTGTGCTTATCTGGCTAAGTTTTAATACTCTACCATACCACTCAAATTCATAAAACTATTATTCATTTACTTTTCCTGTATGATTCATGGCATTTACAATCCACTTTTAGAAATTAAATGGACAAAATAAACAGATTTTGTATTTTACAAAAATAGGTAAAATCAGTAGTGTCTGTAATAGTGGATCCAACACTTTTCTGTTTCTCATTCAACAAAATCCTTAATCTGTCAGGTCTTTAATTTCTCCAGGCTTCAACCTTTCACTGGTAAAATGGAGCTAAGTTTGGGGATGATTATATAATATGATATCTACTATGTGGTTATTAGCATGTCTGTGGCATGGAGGGGATTACAAAAGGCATGGAAGTTAGAAAATAGCAGATTTAAATAGAAGGAAACAGAATGACTGCATAATACACATATTTTTATTAAGTACCTACTATGTACCAATCGCTTTGTTCATGCTGAGGATAAAATACTAAGGTTTTGGCTACAAAAATAACTTGTTCAATTTATTTAACATGTGGCTGCAAACAGGATTCAAATTTATCATTTTCTTTTCTTCTCAATAAGATAAGACTGCAATAAAACTAGAGAGGTGGGAAAGGTATAGTGTGGAGTCCTTAAAAGCAGTGCGGGGAAGCCATTAAAGATTTTAAGAAAAAAGAAAAGAGCTCTGATAGACAGACTAGTATGGGAAGATTATAATAGAGAATGGTGTCTATTCTAGAAAAAAAAATTCACTTTATTGATGACAGGAAAAAATATAATAGAATTTTATAAAAGAGTCAGGGCAGAGAGGGAACTAATACACATTGATCAATAAGAACTTTATAGGCATTTAGCAATAGGCATTTAGCAATTGGCATTTAGCAATAAATTAGGCATTTACCCATGGGTAAAAAAATTACAGAAACTATGTTAGACATGCAGTACCATACCAATTTACATAAATAATAACTCTCTTACCCTGTATTACAACACATAGCTTGAAAATGAAAGAAAAGAGTTATGAGAACTTTCGAGGGAAAAAAGCTTGATGACTAAGAAGGAAGAACTATCTCGGAAATAATGATTTATCATGTGAATGGGTTGTTTTAGGAATATTAATTGCAATTAAAAAAAAACATGAGTAGGAAGATCTGGATTCCATAATGAGTAGAAGCTGGAAGACAAAAGATGAAATATATTTGCATTTTTGATGGCTTTGGTCTGGAATTCTAATTATCACCTATTTAGTGGCATGTTTTTAGAAATGAGCTACTGAATTATGAATGATGATAGGGAAATTATGACTGAAAATACACTTTTAGAGTCAATTTCATAAAAGTACAGTAGGGAGGGAGACAAACCATAAGTGACTCTTTTTTTTTTTTTAAAGATTTTATTTATTTATTTGACAGAGAGAGATCACAAGTAGGCAGAGAGGCAGGCAGAGAGAGAGAGGAGGAAGCAGGCTCCCTGCTGAGCAGAGAGCCCGATGCGGGACTCGATCCCATGACCCTGAGATCATGACCTGAGCCGAAGGCAGCAGCTTAACCCACTGAGCCACCTAATCTCACGAAACAAACTGTGGGTTGCTGGGGGGAGGGGGGTTGGGAGAAGGGGGGTAGGGTTATGGACATTGGGGAGGGTATGTGCTTTTGGGTAAATTGGAAGGGGAGATGAACCATGAGAGACTATGGACTCTGAAAAACTATCTGAGGGGTTTGAAGTGGCGGGGGGGGTGGCAGGTTGGGGTACCAGGTGGCAGGTTGGGGTACCAGGTGGTGGGTATTATAGAGGGTACCAGGTGGTGGGTATTATATATTATTGCATGGAGCACGGGGTGTGGAGAAAAAATAATGAATACTGTTTTTCTGAAAATAAATAAATTGGAAAAAAAAAAGTACAGTTGAAACTCTTTAAATGGATACCTCACTGAAGGAAGAGGAATGTCAAGTTAAAAACTGTTGTCAAAAACTGTAAAAGCGCAATTTTAAATGAAAAGAAGAGGAGCTGTCACAAAGTGTAAAACCAGGTTAGAGCAGTGTCACAAAAACCTTTTAAACAAGTGGATGTTTAACTGTCAAATATTGAAAGCACACAGGGTACAACGAAAACTGGCAATTACTAGACTTGGCCACTGTATGGTCAGAGTGGTAAAGGCAGAAAGCAGGCATTGCAGAGATCAGTGGCGGGGAATTAGAACTGGCAAGAGGCGACCCACAGTCTCCAAAACCTATCTCAGATCCCTAATTACTCGGAAGAAAATATTTTCACTGACCCATAGTTAAATTTGGAAGAGTGGGCAGAATTTAATGGTACGTAAAAACACATCAAAGATCCTATGAGCATTTATTGCCTACTTTGGGGGTGTGTGTGCTAAATATTTTCCTAAACAAAATTATAGTAATGAGAGATATAATTTTTTGTTTTGTTTTTTGAGATAGAATTATTTTTAATTATTTTCTTATGACAAAATAAAAATATTAAAAAACATAAATAGAGAACCATAAAGCTTATTTTATAAATATTACTGTCAATGGAATTCTAAAGTTACATGGACTCAGGTCCTGGGTGGCTCAGTCGTTGAGCATCTGCTTTCAGCTCAGATCATGATCCCAATGTCCTGGGATCCAGCCCCATATCTGGTTCCCTGCTCCGTAGGGAGCCTGCTTCTCCCTCTCCAGCTTCCCTGTGTTTGTGTTCCCTCTCTCGCTCTATTACGAATAAATAGAATCTATTTTTAAAAAATAAAGTTACATGGACTCAAAGAGAATGTTACCTTTATGAAAAAAAAATTGTGGATTTGAATCCAAGAAGTATATAGATGAGGTGGCTGGGTTACTCTAAAGATTTATGAAATGGAAAAAAAAAGTAAAGAAGAATCTTAAATATCAAAAATAGGAAAACTAGTTAATAGATATTTAATAGAGTTAAAAAGAAGTGATGTAACAACAAAAGATAGAAATATTAGCTTTAGAATAATTGGCACTTAATCTTGAGTACAGAATTTGATGAAATTGATGCCATAATTTAGTGTATATCTTTGTCTTTCCACAAAGTGTTTTCCCCCTACAGAAATATTAGAACATGAATTGTGAATATTGCTTAAAGTGAGAATTAAACCTGTCTTTATAAATATATTTATACAACAAATATATAGTGATAATCAAAGATGTATTACGTAATAAGCCATTCTTTTTCAGTGTTATAATACATACTACATTCTATATTTATGTGCTTCTAAAGGAGTTAATTCCTCTGCCCATTTCTTGATTGGATTATTAGTTCTTTGGGTGTTGAGTTTGTAATAAATTGGGAAAAAAAATAAAAAAAAATAAAATAAAGGAGTTAATTCCTAGCTTTTTGTCAGTTTTCATTCTTCCAAGTTCCCACATCTTGTAACAGCCTGGTAAGTGTAGGTGCTCAGTAAATACTCCGTTGAATTACAGAATAATATTTGTGAATTGTTTGATGTGAAGCAACATTTTTCTATTTGTGCTCATCTATTTATTTACATGCTTTTGTCATTTTTTAGTGTTTTTGGAGTTATCCTGTTTTAACTTCAGAACATGAACACAAGATAGCAGGGTATTGCATTTCAACGCTCTAACACTTGTAGTTTAAATAATTATATGCTATACATAAGATTTCCTGGGCCTTGGTGTGAGAAAGTTAATGCCCTTTATGTGGCTAGAATGAGTTATCAACTAGTATTTATGTGTTTTACAACAAATTGTTTGTCACTTTCTCTGATTAAATGTGCCTATAATAACATTATTGTCATCATTCTTCTTAAGTTGCTGTTGATATTTAAATCATGCTGTCTCCTTTTCCTGGAATAGCCATGCCATTTTCTAAATAAATATCTCCCTTCAGGTGGAAATGAATAACCAAAGTCAGCCATATTAGGATATAGACACTCAGAATCTAACTTTATAACATATGATGGAAACGTGAATTGCACTCAATCTATTTGTAATGACTCCATTTACAGAATATAAAGTTATTCAAATAATAAAAAAATAATTTATTGTAGAATTTTTCTGTGGTTCATTTTAGAACTTTTATTTTTCTTATATTGTATATATTTTTTATCTTTAGATTACTTCTCCAAGAATGAAATCCAGCCCACATTTAATGTTGCTGTTTTGCCTAGTTTTATCTAATTTGAGTTGAAAAAATAAAATGCATCAAGCCTGACACAAAATACTTCTTATTTTTAAGCCACAAAGTCTACATGGGTTAGACTTTTATCCATCTCAAAAATGTGCCCGTGTCCAGAAAGATTAAGTCAGATATAGAATTGAATAATTGCTGAATTAGTATTTCTAGCTAATGAAATTCTAAGCCTAACTCACACATTTTGCCTCAGAAGCCAGATTTGGAAATTTCACTATCAAGATAAATGCCTAATTCTCCACTTCACATCACTTTCCAGATATATACGTCTTATACATGTGTACTAATTGTAAAAATCTGGAATTTAATTAAAAAGCACAGTAAAATTCAAATTAAGTTATAGTTTTAGATTACAAATTCCTGGGACTGTTACAACCCTTAAAATGCTGGCTCTTCAGTCCTTTGCAGAAAAGCTTTATTAAAAAGGCTTTAAAGTGAGATTAATTTAAGTTTAAATTGTCACTTACAGAACTCTTCCAGCTAGCCTGAAGCAAAATTACATCTAATTCAAAATTAAAATAAAAGATTTTAGTCCTCTCAAATCTTTTAACTGGCACTAACCCTTATTTCATTTTTAATTTCCACAATCCACAGAGAAATTTACCATATTGTGTAGATTAACAGTCCAAATTATTGAAGAGGAATGAATGCAAGTGTATGATTACATACGTAACAAGTGTTGGTTCAATAGTTTAGTAGTAAAGGAAAAATAAGGTAAGTTTGTTAATTACAAGATACCTTGAGGAATTCTTTGGCTCCTCATTTTCATTCACAACTGTATATCCAATCTGTCAGAAAACTGTGCTTTATCTTTCCATTTTTATACACCAAGTGACCACTTCTTGTCACCTCCAGTGCTACTGCTCAGTTCAAGTCATTATTGTCACTTCCCTGCTTATTACAGTAATCTCCAAATAGACTCCTATTTGTATCCTTCCCCACTATAGTCTATCTCAATACAGGGTCCAGAGTTATGCTTCATAAATTAGTTCAGGTCTTGGTGTTCCTCTGCTCAAAATTTCTAACTGTGGATTGCTGGGGGGTGGGGGGGTGGGAGAAGGGGGGTAGGGTTATGGACATTGGGAAGGGTATGTGCTTTTGGGTAAATTGGAAGGGGAGGTGAACCATGAGAGACTACGGACTCTGAAAAACAATCTGAGGGGTTTGAAGTGGTGGGGGGGTGGGAGGTTGGGGTACCAGGTGGTGGGTATTATAGAGGGCACGGCTTGCATGGAGCACTGGGTGTGGTGAAAAAATAATGAATACTGTTTTTCTGAAAATAAATAAACTGGGAAAAAAAAGTTAATCAGGAGAAGCAAACCATGAAAAAATTTTTTCTAAATTTCCACCTTGCTAGAGTAAAAGCAGAGTCCTTACATTGCCAACAAAGCCCTCTAATATCTGACCCAGGATAACTCCCCTACTTCTACCTTCTCAATCACTCTGCCCCAGTTCAAGCCCCACCTCAGGAAACTTTCTGTGGCTACTCATACCTTCAGAGCCCCTCTCCAAATATCCAAAACTCTCCAGATCTTGGTCAAATGTTACCTTTTCATTGAGGGTTTGCTTCAACACTGGATTTAAAATTGTATATTCCCCCATTCCCAAAATCTCCACTCCCTTTCCCTGCTTTATTTTTTCTATAGCCATTATACCTTTCTAAAATATGTAATTTATTACATAACATGCTTATTGTCTGTATCATGACATTAGAATGCAATCTCCAAGACAGCAAATACTTTTGTTCGTTTTGCTCTCTGATGTATCCCCAGCACCTACACAACTGCCTGGCACATAAGCCATCAAGAAGTAGGGCAGCTAGTCAAAGGGCTATGATGGTTCACAGGAGAAAATGGTTATAAGCAGCTAAAAAAAAAAAAAAAGTGTCAGAAAGCATGGGACATTTGACATAAACCCTGAAAGATAACAGAAAATTATAAGAAGTAGGGAATACCCAAAGCATGCTCAGAAGTTATCCAGTTCACCCAGAACTGAAGTACGCTTAGGGGAGTTTTGGAAGATGACAGAGACTTACTGAAAGCATTTGGTGCAAGGTCTTGAATGCGAAGGATGAGAGCTTATACTTCCTTTTTGTTGTTGTTTTATTTTTTCCCTTGTGATAATCTGTAAGATAGCATACATGTTCAGGCTACTAAGCTGGTAAAACTCTTCAGAATAAAACTGGGGTCTACAAAAGGAAGGATTTTCTATCAAACCAAACCATTTCCTGAGTCATTGCATGTTTTCTGCCATTTGCTGGCTCAACTTTATTTTGTGCTTCTATCCACAGAGAATGTTCAGTTAGGTAACTTAGCTAATTAGAACTTCTTTTGAGACATTGCATGAAATAGAAAAACAAAATAAATAAATAAATAAATAAATAAAAATAAAGAAAAAATACGCCTTCCCAGTGTGTGAAATCTTGGTTTATGGTGTAGGTTTAATTAGAATTGGATTAGAATCAAGATCAAGGGTGGTCATACATCTTCTAATTAATTTCAGGATTTAGCATCTGAGCTCTTCTGCAAGTTCAGGTCAATTTTACTTTCTCGCTCTCTTGATTCTTGCTAGAAAAGCAAAGCAGCTAGTAAATGTTCACTCCAGACACTAATTGCAAAGTTGCAAAATATACTTCTGTAAGTGACAGTAAGCACATCTGGCCTCACAAAATAAAGCTTTCTCATTTCATTCCTATAAAAAGTGATTGAATATCAATATCATAATAAATGTTAGCCTCATATTAACTTAGGTGAAAAAACAAACCAATGAACCTTTGACAATGCAGAAAACACATGCTCTTCTTTACCTGACATTCTTATATGCACCTTTTATTCTAAGGATACAATGATTCACAATCAAGGATCTATAAAACAAGCTATGTTGTTAGTGGTACTATCAAATACTCAAGTTTATGTACTTTATGTAAATTGTCTTGCATAGCTCTTTGAGACTTTTTTGGTAATTTTTTATGTCACACCAGAAAATGGAAAGACTCAAAATAGTATTCCTTGACTTTTTGAGTCTATATTAAAATTCATAGAGCAAATCAGGATTTCATTAATGAGAAAAACAGCACTTGAAGACATCTATCTTTCAAATGTGTTTTAAATATTGGTGCTAATAAACTATACATTAGTTATTTTGCAAATATCACTGTAGCAAATGATATCTTTAATAAAAATAGATACAAGTTTAACCTCCTGCTCCAAGGAGAGTTTTTATGTATTTGAATCTGATACTCATGATTTGGTGCTAGCCCTAATTAGAGTATAAGTTTCTATAAAGAACTTCTAGTGATATATAATTTACTCATAAAAAATTAGCAGCCCTATGGAATGTTGCAATGGTATTTAACCGGAAAAATAGAATATAATAAAAATTAACAAGGTCCATAAGTTTCACTTTTATAAGATAGAACGAAAATATACTATTTTTGCATAAAGATGAAGAACATATTTAAATATTCTCAATCAGTTGACCTTTTGTTTCATTGAAAGATATTTGTCCTTGTTAAGCTCTGGTGCCAAAAGATTATTGCATTTTAAAACCATTTCAAGGCTAAAAATATTCAGAATTTCTACTTCATAAAAATGCAAATTTGCATAAAGTGATTTACACTCTTAGAACATGAGAAGCATGAAACTAAGATTCTTATTATATTAGGACTTGTGAATGTCAGATCTAAAGTGTATATTTTGATTATTATTTTTATAGGAATATAATGAAAGTTCACTAGATTGGGGCCAATTCTGGAGCAATTAAATCATCTCACTTTGTTTTTCCAACATGAACAAGAAAAAAAGAATAAAAAAAAAGACTCTACAGTGAACTCTTTAAAACATAATGTAAAAAAAAAAACTATGAAATACTTTTCAATTAAGAATGGATAGCATAATCTCTGCTGTATTTACCCTTGAAAAGTAATTACATGAAACTGAAACAATACATTTTAGTATTTTTCTTTGCTTTGTTTTAAAAGGTGAGTAGTGGCTACAAGAGGTGCATTTTTTTGTTAACAGCACACACTAAAAGGAACTTTGCAGGTCTAAACTAATTTAAGTGTACGACATTCTAGGTACAGTCCTTAGCTGAACTTTCTATTACTGCAGGCTATAGCTAATCCTATGGAATGAGTTCTCATTAAATCATGCTACAACTACTTAGTAACCAAATCTCATAATTTTATGATGCTGTGACTAGAAGACCATGGCTAGAGATCCCTCGAGGCCAGGTGCTACAATAGTGCAAAAAGGGAGCATATACTGTCAGAAGGATTGCTCTGAATCTACTGTAAATTTACCCTTATCTATGCCTCTTCCAGCAACCTCACTCTTACCCCAGTGTCAGCCTTGAGCTGGAATATTTCACAGTTTCTGATTTGTGTATTTACCTTTGCCCACACTTTATTACACATAATGAATTGACTCAATAGATATATTATTACCTCCTCCCCAACCCAACATCCGTGCCCTAGCGCAGCCGATGACTACTTCAGCTCAATATCTCATTCCTTGGTATTCAGCTTAATTCTTCATTTCATTGCTGTGCAGGGACTGTAACTCAACTCCCGGTCATGAAGCAAATGGCTGAAGCTCACATGCTCTTTCTTTTTATAAGTGAGTCCTACTTTATGTCTTTAGTAAAGATTCCAATAAAGCCATGGGCTTACCAAGAGTACATGCATTTAGAACATAGCATGTGTTCTTTGGTTCGTTCTGCAAAAGTACTCACCCCTCTCAAAGTAGAATAAGCTAACGTATGATATGGGGTCAATGACTGGTACTAGCAAGAGAGTACTTCTCTTGGGATTACTGACTTTAAACGTGAGACAACTAGATACACCTTGCCTCGATACTATGAAAGGATCACTAGTGGTAAAATTCCAGGCATAATGGAAGGTTGAGGAAAAGATAATTTGAGGTTGGGATGAAGAGTAACCTGTTAATTCTCACATCTCATGTAAGTATTTACTTCTTTCTATCATGTGCCAGGCTAGCCCTATCTCTCTAAACGGTTTTATGTGGTTATTGAGTAGGAACCTTCACCTACATCCTCCTCAATGTATGATTTCCTTCTTTATAATAATCCTATTACTTCTCTCCTGCATGATTTTCATGTAATATGCATTTTGAGATACATTCTCAATCTTTTAACAAAACAGAATATGGTCACATTGAATTTAAATTCCATTTTGGTTTACGCTATGAAGCAGCTGTGCCAAAAAAAAAAAAAAAGTGTGTGAATTGTGAATGACTTTAGATTCACACAGCAGCTGTGAATGGATAGGTTTGTCTGAGAGACTAAGTAGCCATATGAACAGCTTGGGTCAAGTCACAGTGTGCTAGGAAATAATTAATTGTAAGAATCAGATTATCATTTGGTATAACCACTGAAAAGTACTTAGTAACTGATTGTAATGACATGAGAAAGAAACTAGTCATCCTTACTACATTTGCTAAAAACCCAGTCTGCTTTCTAAGTGATGGAACTCTGGGTTTCAGATATACAGGGACAAGGCTTATTTTGGATGAATTTAACTCATTTTGTTATTTCTTTAGGAAGTTATGTTTTTATCATATGGAAGCACTGGATGGACATCCCGGTGACATCAAAACCAAAGGGAAACAACAGTACCCAAGGTCTTCCTTGGTGGCAACTTGAGCTGTTAACCAAAGAATAGTTTCATAATCCATTTTCCAGATGGCTTGTATTTTCACTACAGTCATATTGGTTAGATATGCCACTTTTTGATACACTGCACATAAAGGCATTAGCCATATTCCCAGAGCAAGAGTGACTATTCTCTCCTCTCTCATCCCATCAACCACCCAGAAACACAACCATAATCTGTAGACTATATAGTCACTGTCTCTTCAACATCAGATGTGCCCCTCAATCAGGGCTTCCCAGAATATGATGACTGTCTAATAACCCTCTCTACTCTGCTGGTATCCTGACTCCTTTGTCAGGTAAGCTTTACATTTCAGCAATTTCAACAACTTAGGATATTGGGTCTTACATTTGGCATGCACCAGAAACACCCAGAAGATGTTAAAACACAGACTGTTGGGTCCCCTTCAGACTTTCTGATTTCATAGACCTAGGGTGATATCCATCAAAAAAGGTGTGGTCCCATGGTTTCCCAAGTGATTCTGATGCTGCTGATTCAGGGATCAAACTTGAGGAATAACTACCTTAAGACCTAGTTTCCCCAACCTTCTTCACTTTCCTTGTATGTTTGTCGCATCAATTATCAGCTGAACTCTTGCTCCTGAGTTACAGAATTTTATGGGAAAAAAAATACTAAAACCTATTTGCTTGGCCCTCTGCAAACTCATATTAATTGAAATATCCAGTTTTTCACTGCTACTATATAATCTGTTTTTATTTTTCTATTACATTAGGTACAATTCTTCTGGGACTTCACTAGAAAATATATACTTGCCTCTTGAATTCACACATGAATTCATTCTTCTGCTTAGATATTCAACAGCTACTTGTTAAGTACCTCCTAAGTGGAGATAAAGAGAACACAAATAGTGTTTCTGTTATAATAGGACTTACATTCTGATTGGGAAAAGAGAGAATAAAACAAAAAAAAATGTAAAACCTAATTTGTAAAAAAAAAAGTATATATATATATATATATATATATATATATATAATACCTAGGTAGTATTATGCAGGGGGAAGAAAAATACAGCAGAGAAACTGGTTTCTCTGTGTTATACTTCTAACTATACACTTTCTTTTTTCCTAAAAAAAATTTTCCTATCTATTACTAGGTACTATTATTATCCTGTCAGCCATCTTGCCTCTCTTTCTCCTTCACAACCTTCTCCCCATTCCAAACAGGTTCCCCACTCAGTCAGTCAACATATAATTTCTAATTCCACAGAGTGTTTTCTATCTGTAGTTTTACAACAAACATTTTTGTTTGGGGGTTTGGGGAGGTTTTTTTGTTTTGTTTTTGGTAATCTTTTACTAGGAACAGTTTAGGAGTTAACCATCAACCACAATTTCCTACAGGATGTACTTACCAAAAACAACACTTCAGGATCATAGTGTTATTCTATCAGCATACCCACTCGATGAGGTAAGTACTTCTAGTACTCCTATTTAGAAAAGAGGAGACTCAAGTTTTTACCAAGTCATAGAAATCTGAATCCAGGAAATATGTCTAGAACCTGAGATTTTAATAATAAGAATGTAATAATAACTGTGATTAGAAGGGGACAACATAAAGTGGTACAACAGCAAAGAAGAGCAGAACACTTGGGAAGAAGTCACCTGGGTGGGTTTTGTGTCACTTGGTAGTTTGAGTGTGTCTTGGGTTAAAAATTCCTTTAAAATGACAAATTTATTTCTTCCAGAGTAATAACTTTTACACAGTGTGGGTTATAATGTATTGATGAGTTCACTGGTCAATTGATTTTCAATAATGTCAAAATAGGAAAAAGCTTTATATACTATGATGAGGAATGTTTCATTTTTTTTTAATGGAAGGCTAAAGCAAGTATAGAATTATAGTGATAACAAGGATGAATAGATTTAACTTACTAGCTGGCATCTCCCATAAATTTCCACTATGCATTGCCTACCAACTCACAGAGAGTGAACAGGATAAGCCCAGCTCTCACAAGGGTGAGAATAGAAAAAGAGACAAAGGAGACATTAACTAGATCTGATAGTTATGTGGCCCATGAAACACATTAAAAATTTTTGAGATCAACATTTCAAAATCTTGTCCAAAAAAACCCTTATGCTTTATTTTGTGCCTATTTCTTAAGAACCGTCATGCCACTGTCACCCTTAAAACATAGCAACTGGGGCACCTGGGTGTCTCAGTCATTAAGCATCTGCCTTTGACTAGGTCATGGGTTGGAGCCCTGCGTTGGGCTTCCTGCTCAGTGGGAAGCCTGCTTCTCTCTCTCCCAGTCCCCTGCTTGTGTTCCCTCTCTTGCTGTCTCTCTGTCAAATAAATAAATAAATAAATAAAGTCTTTAAAAAAAATAAGTAAAATAAAAAATAAAACGCAGCAACAGCTGTATAAAACTTCGATAGACGCTGATTCACATTTTTACTTCCATTTTAAACTTCAAGAAAACATCTGTTAAGATAGGAGTTTTATGCCTGTGCTTCCATCAAGTTGCACCATTTTTCTTTCTCAGCTCATGTGCATAGCCATATTGAAACAGCTGAAGAGGAGAGCCCAATGCTCTATTCATTGTGTAGAAGGATAGCTCCTGCAAGGAGGCCTCCCATGTCATGTCAAAATGGTCACATTCCAGAGAGAATAAATCTATGTGATAAACAACACTTTGGGTCTTTTCCAAATCATTTCTTTTGAAATGTATTTGGAGTAGATATAAATACACACATACACATACACACATAGGCACACACACAATTTTTTCCACCCCAACAAACCTCTAGTGACTATATTTAATAAGCTACTTTCAATTAGGTAAATTTACTGAGAGGCTAACTTAAAACCCTTTTCCCCAGATGGTGAAGTGAATTGACATTTACGTTACAGCCAAACAAATAAAAAGTCCTTCAGGCAGTAAAAGTTATATTTTGGTAGAAGTGGGGAGGGTGCTATTTTCTAAAGGGTATAGCTCAACCTTATCTGAAATGACGACATTGCAGAGAAGATTAAAACACATAGCTTGACTATTTACATAAAAATATAAACACATTTTTGTTTCCAAATATTGAGTTTTTGGAGCTATTGGGGCCAGGAGTGGGTTATTTTTCATGATATTTCCTCATGGTACATCTTGTCCTCCTCATAAGAAGAATTGCCTTTCTCCTATGACAGGGAAAGAGAAACATGAGCACCGAGCCAAAATTTCTCAAGTTGACAGCAAGTATGACTTTTATGGGTGCTACAAGAATATGATCTATTCACTTGTTGTAGCTTGAAAAGATTTTGTAATTCATACCAGATTGCGAAAGGTCACCCTTATTCAGGTGATACAGATGACGGGAATTTGCATGTGCTTTGTGTGAAGAGTATGAGTAACACATATCAGGCCATGTGAATACTGTTTCCTACCCACAGTAGTCAGACTGCTGCATTCTTCTATTATTGATGCATATTTGAGAATCCCAGGATTTAAAAGATCCAACAGACTAATCATTTAATTTTGTAAATAAAGAAATTCAGATTTATAGAGATTGTTCTTTCTTCAAATACTATGCTGGAAGTAAGGGTAAACCCAAATATTAGAACCCAGCATTCCTGGCTTTTTTTTTTCTCTTTCCATTTTACATTCATGACATATACTTACAGTCTATAAATATGGAGATTGCACAATAAATATAATGAGGGCATATATCTACCTTTCTCTGTTGAGAGAATGGCACAAAAATATATGAATGGGATGTCTACTGTACTGTCACACAGCCTTACAGTAGCTGACCTTTATCAAGTCCTTATTATGTGCAAGGATTTAACTCCCTCACATGTATCTACCCATTTATTCCTTGCAATAACCTACTGAAGTAAGTTGTGTAATTACCATTTCTTAGATTACAAAACGGGGGGGATGGGGGGGTTGGGCACACAGGCTTAGTACTGTCTCTAGGACCACATGGCTTGAAAGTCATATCCAGGATGAAATTTAGGAGTTTCCAACTTTGGGGTGCCTTGGTGGCTCAGTGGGTTAGACGTCTGCCTTCAGCTCAGACCAGGATCCTGGGGTCCTGAGATCAAGCCCTGAGTCAGGCTCTCTGCTCAGTAGGGAGTCTGCTTCTCTCTCTCTGCCCCTCCCCGAACACTGTGCACTCAGCTCACACGTGCATGCTCTCTCACTCTCTCTCAAATAAATAAAAATAAAATATCTGAAAAGAAAAAAGAATGTGCAACGTTACAGTGATGTAAGGTTCTCACTCGTGACTTTGAAATAGATACCAAGTGTGAAAGCATTTCTTTCATTTGAAATCTATACTTTTCAACACTAACTGAGGGTAGCTGTCTTTTTAGGACTCTGGATTAGATTATGAAGACAAGTACCTGTTTCAACTTTGACTCATTACCCCATGTTAGTGAGCACCAACTAAATGGTTTTTGCCTCATTTTATCACTAATTATAACACAGAACTTTAAAAAATATAAATTCAAATTAACCTTTAAAATCTCATTTAGTCATTCATTCCATCACTATTTATTTACTGGGTCCCTATTATTTCTAAGGATTAATCCTCATCTATGAGCAAAAATAAAGACTGCCCTGGTTCTTAAGGAGCTGGTTTAAACTAAACCAGGTTTGTCTGGTTTAGATTAAAAAAATAATAATAATTTTGCTTCCAAAAAAACTCTCCTTTTTAAAAAAGTGTATAGTTCTAGGATTTTGACAAATGCATAGAGCTATGCAACCCCTAACATAAGTGGGATATATAACAATTCCATTACCTACCCTTTTGTGCTGCAGTTCCCCTGTAGTCAAACTTTCCACTACCCCCACCCCCAGCAAACACTGGTCTAGTCTCCATTCCTACAGTCTTTCCTTTTCCATACTGTCATACAAATGGAATTACAGACTATGTAGTATCTTGATTTGGGTTCTTTCACATAATTTAATGTTCTTGTAATATGTTGTGTGAATCAATGATTCATTCTTTTGTATTGTTGAGTACTACT
This sequence comes from Neogale vison, assembly GCF_020171115.1. Classification (NCBI taxonomy): domain Eukaryota; kingdom Metazoa; phylum Chordata; class Mammalia; order Carnivora; family Mustelidae; genus Neogale; species Neogale vison. Next base: position 89,112,187 of record NC_058093.1, on the reverse strand, counting down.
CCATTGTATGGATGGACCACAGTTTTTTTACCCACTCACAACTGAAGGAGATTCAGATTCTTTCCCATTTTTGGTAATTATGTACAAAATTGCTATAAACAATTTATATAAATTATATAAACAGTTTAACACAAATACAGATTTTGTGTTAATACGAAATTTCTCTTAGGTTAATTTCTCTGAGGTAAATGCTTAGAAGTGGGATTCTAGGGTCATTAAGTAATTTTACCTTTATAAGGAACTACCAAACTGTTTTCCAAAGTGGGTGTAACATTTTGCACTCTCATCAACAATATATGAGAGTTCCAATTTCTCTCACAGGCATTTGGTATTGACAGGTTTTTGCTGTCCCTGCACCAGCCATTCTAATAGATGTACGTGAACGGTATCTCATTAGGGTTCTAGTTTAATGACTAATGATGGTAAGCATCTTTTCACATGCTGTTATCTATCATTACATCTTGGCGAAGTGTTGCCCAAATCTTTTGCCAATTTTTTGGGCTATTTTCATATTATTGGCCCATCCACTTTTTAACTGCATTATTCATCATTGGCGATAACTAAAATTCTTGAATGATTCTGCTTCTCTTGCCCCTATACTAGCCAAATATCAAAATCACCCAGAAAGCTTGTTAAACACAGTTTTTTGTCCCTAACCAAGAGTTACTAAGTCAGAATCTTTAGAGGGTGAATCTCAGAAATTAAAAAAAAAAAAATTCCCTATGTTGAAATGCAAATTTATATCACAATAAGAGAGCAGTATATTCCTAATAGGACAGCTAAAATAATTTTTTAAATGACAATATAAAATTCTGGTGAGGACTTAGGGAAGATTTTATGGAAGTTGAAATGTACAAGTAAATAAATATGTAAGACTTGCTGATTTTAATCTCACAATTTATGATGACTTCTTTTACCCTACCCTTAAAGTTACCTATTCATGTAATGATAGAAATGGAAGAGATAAAGACATTTACTCTCAATTTATTTTCATATACAAACTAACAAACTTGGGTCCAGAGAAGTGAAGGCAAGAGAAGTATAACAGAAAAACCGTTTAATTAAAAAGAAAGAAAGAAAGAAAGAACAAAAAAAAAAAAGAAGAGGAAGGACAAGAATGAACACCTGTCCTTTAGTCCAGAGCTGTTTGCAAGTTTTTCTATAATTGTCTCTAATTTTCAAAATGCCCAACCCCAGCATATGTCTAGCATAAATGAAACTCTAGAAAGTCCATTCCACTTTTCTTCAATATTTTTTTGACCATAGCACCTTCTTGATAAAACTCTGATCCATACTTCTCTAACTCTAGATTCCCATTGGTTTCTGAAGATTGCTGCCTTTGTGTTTTCTCTTTTGCTCTTCTCAAAACTACTTAATGCAATTAATTTCTGTTGTGACAGGAAGATTAAAGAGGTTGAATGTATTAGAGCTTGAAACAAAGAATGTTCTCTTTCAAATCAAATGACTGAACACAGACTTTTAAAGCTTTTTTTCTTTTTAATCATTTTTCACTCTCCCCCAATGCTTTTGAAAAATACTTGTAATCTGGCCTTTACAGGAAAAAAAAAAAAAAAGCATGTTCTGATCATGTTGTGCTTTAAATATTTGAACTGAATGCATCAATGTGGTGAGCAGATATTTTCCATATGTGTATTTTTGTAAATGGTAAGCTCCTAGATGGGGGTGACCAGAAAGAATGCAGCTCCTTAAGCCATCTCACATAAAACCAGTTGCAATTATGGTTCTGATCAAAGTTATGAAGATGGCTATAAAAGAATGAGTTACATTAAAAATCAGTCAATATTTACTTCTCATGTTCATTAAGGCAAGAAATGTGCATTGAAAAACTACTTCTAAACATATTGATGGTTGTAATTTAAGTAAATTTATGGACTAGCCTATCAGAGGACTTATATATTTAGTAATGATTTTCATTCTTGGCTTATTATATGAAACTTTAAATGATCAATGACCCTGGAATATTTTCCCAGTTAAGTTGATACCAAGAAAATGATGAAAATGAAATGGCAGGTATCTGGGTGCTAGGATATTATGAAGGGATATTTTGGAAAGAAACAGAAGCTTTAGTAGTACAAGGCAATTCAAATCCTGAATTACTGATTCTATCCTTCAGAGTATCTATTAAAACCAGGAACTCAACTAATAAAGGCAGAATAGATCTGTGGTAGGGATGGAGCCAGGGTACAGGGCAAGTATAAGAAAGTTACTTGTGTAAGATTTTTATTAGAGTTGATATGCCCGGGATTCCTGACCTAGAAAGAAATCACTTTTGATGGTAAGGACAGGCCTTGGTGATGCTGGTTATCTTGAAACTGGAGCTGGTTGTTCTAAATTTTTAGTACCAAGCAGTGTCATTGAAGCACTTTAGCTTTTCCCAGCCACAATTTATTAGATATTTGAAATCCAAATGTTCCTCAGTCCTGCTCAAACCTATTTTTATCTCAGCTGATGTTGCAATTTTGTTCTTATAGACCTGTCAAAGACAATTTTTTTAGGGTTGCAGCATAATTTCAAGCTTTTTGTGTTATTTCTTGCACTACCACATATTTTTACTCTGAATCATATACTTTAACTGTTTGTCATATGTGGGCTTTTTACAAGTCTGCACACCAGTCTTCTATTTATTCTGTTTCTGTGTTAACTTTACCCACAATGTGATATGACTTTCTTTTTTTGTGTTTATAATGGATAAATGTGCATATGCTAGATAGACAGACTTACACCGTCAGATCACTGTAATAATTTATATTCTTGTGTTATTGCTAAACTAAATATATTGGTAAAAGCAGATATATTTGGAGAAAGCTGATTTTCCATATTCATTGATAGCATTCACTTAATGCAGTGGCATATTGCCAACTGCTCTTCCCATTTCTCCAAACTGCTTTACCAAATTTCCCTTCTTGCATTATTCAGCATCTGCTATAAGTTGCCTTGTGTCCCCAAATTCATATGTTAAAGTCCTAATCCTCCAATACCTCAGAATATAAACTTACTTGAAAATAGTCACTGTGGATGTAATTAATTAAGATGAAGTCATACTGGATCAGGGTGGGTCCCTACCTAAATATGACTGGCGTCCATATAAAATGAGTATCACTGTGAAGGGCCAGATAAGCACATAGGGAAAATTGCCCTACCACCAGCCAAGGAACTGCCAGAAACAAGGAGGAGGCCAGATCCTGGTCCTTCTCTAGCACCTTCAGAGGAAACAGGGACCTGCAAATTCTTTCATCCTGGAGACTTTCAGCCCCCAAAACTTTAAGAATAAATTTCTGTTGTTTAGGCACCTCAATGATAGCAGCCCTACCAAACTAATAGAGTAACCCAGATTCCCACTGATGTCAACAGATGGAAACCAACTCATCCACTTCTTCCTTTTTGGCTATTACATTATCTGGGATTCACCTGTTTTCCTCTCCTGTTTGGATGCATGTGTTAATCCTTCTAACCCTCAATGCAAACCTCTCCATCACTGCTCTTCCTCCCATCTTCTCTTGAAGATTATGTCCTTCTTTCCGAATGACTTGTCACCAATCTCTTTTTTTTTCTTTTTTTTTCCAATTTATTTATTTTCAGAAAAACAGTATTCATTATTTTTTCACCACACCCAGTGCTCCATGCAAGCCGTGCCCTCTATAATACCCACCACCTGGTACCCCCAACCTCCCACCCCCCCGCCACTTCAAACCTCTCAGATTGTTTTTCAGAGTCCATAGTCTCTCATGGTTCACCTCCCCTTCCAATTTACCCAAATTCCCTTCTCCTCTCTAACGCCCCTTGTCCTCCAGGCTATTTGTTATGCTCCACAAATAAGTGAAACCATATGATAATTGACTCTCTCTGCTTGACTTATTTCACTCAGCATAATCTCTTCCAGTCCCCTCCATGTTGCTACAAAAGTTGGGTATTCATCCTTTCTGATGGAGGCATAATACTCCATAGTGTATATGGACCACATCTTCCTTATCCATTCATCCGTTGAAGGGCATCTTGGTTCTTTCCATAGTTTGGCAACCGTGGCTATTGCTGCTATAAACATTGGGGTACAGGTGGCCCTTCTTTTCACGACATCTGTGTCTTTGGGGTAAATACCCAGGAGTGCAATTGCAGGGTCATAGGGAAGCTCTATTTTTAATTTCTTGAGGAATCTCCACACTGTTCTCCAACCTGCATTCCCACCAACAGTATAAGAGGGTTCCCCTTTCTCCACATCCTCTCCAACACATGTTGATTCCTGTTTTGTTAATTTTGGCCATTCTAACTGGTGTAAGGTGATATCTCAATGTGGTTTTAATTTGAATCTCCCTGAGGGCTAATGATGATGAACATTTTTTCATGTGTCTGATAGCCATTTGTATGTCTTGATTGGAGAAGTGTCTGTTCATATCTTCTGCCCATTTTTTGATGTGTTTGCCTGTTTCGTGTATGTTGAGTTTGAGGAGTTCATTATAGATCCTGGATATCAACCTTTTGTCTGTACTGTCACTTGCAAATATCTTCTCCCATTCCGTGGGTTGCCTCTTTGTTTTGTTGACTGTTTCCTTTGCTGTGCAGAAACAAAGAGGCAACCCACGGAATGGGAGAAGATATTTGCAAGTGACAGTACAGACAAAAGGTTGTCACCAGTCTCTTAATCTCTGCTGAACCCCATCCTTCAGTCCATAATCACGGTGAGGCATTTACTTTATCAAAAGTTGAAGAGAGTAACCAAGACTTGCTTCTGCTTCTTTCTTAGCACTGAGTGAAATCTGGCCTTCATCCTTCTTACTTGCAGAAATTATTTTCCTAAATATCAGCAGCCACATCAGTATTTAGCAAAAAACCAATCTTAGCCATCTTCTTACTGTGTTTCATTTTGGGCCCCCAAATATACCACTAGTAGTATCTCTTTTATTTATTTGTCTGTTTATAATTGCATGTAGACATACAGGGCTTTGAACTCTACTAGAACCTAAGGCTCTCCTTTGTGGAGGACACGGAAGCTGCTCCACATCCCAGTGCAGGGTCCATCTGGGGTCATCTCTCCATTCAGCTCAAAGTAGATGAAACATAGGCTGCAGAGATTTAGGAGACAGACATTCACGCCATCCGCTCTTTTTCCCTTACTCTCAGTTGCTGGCTGACTGATGACAGCTTTTTAAATTTTAACAGTGTTCTGCATAGATTCTGCTACTATTCTCCTTCTTTAAGGACAATCTTCTTATCTGGCTTTAGAATACTTCTGACCCAGGATTCTCCACTCTGATGGATGTACCACTTTTTAAATTATTACCTTTTTGTACCTCATTCTTACATCAGCAGTTGTCAGTCTTTTTTTCTTTCTTTTTTTTTTTAATTTATTTATTTGACAGACAGATATCACAAGCAGGCAGAGAGGCAGGCAGAGAGAGAGGAGGAAGCAGGCTCCCTGCAGAGCAGAGAGCCTGACGCGGGGCTCAATTCCAGGACCCCTTGATCATGGCCTGAGCCAAAGGCAGAGGCTACAACCCACCAAGCCACCCAGGTGCCCCTTTTTTAAGTGAATATAAAAAGCTCTCAGTTTTCCCGACTCTGAGACTCTGTCACCGTCGTCAGGCTATTAAGCATCATTAATAGCCCTAGACCAAGATGTTGCCCAATTCAATCCCCATAATTTGTATCACAATTCTTTGTCTTGAAATATAATATATTACAATATTGAATGAGATTGTTTAAACTACACTGCTTCAGAAATGGAATATTTGCCTGCCTTCCCTACCCTAAATTTCTGTCTTAAAAGGCCAGTCCTTTTAATTCTATGTTTAACTTTTTTTTTTTTTTAGTGTTCTTCATTTTCTTTCTCTACGTCCAGACATACATCATTATTTTTATGCCTATTAACTTCTTTGGTAGAATACACAGTTTCCCTCCTAGAATGTACTCCTTTCTACCTACCCACTCTCACACACTTCCTCTTTTCTGTCAAAGCAAAGATTTTTCATCCAAGTAGTTAAACAACAATGACAACAACAAAAATGGACTTAATCCCAGCCTGTTTGATGCAGTATAATTTAAATCAATCCTGGTTGCTTCAATATCTTTCTAGAAACTGGTTTAAGAAAGGGTAAGTGTCCCAGTCACTGTCAAGGAGATGAGATCTCCTATTTGAAAGCATTGAAGAAGACTCCCAAATAATAAAGTCGAACGGCAGAGTAAAATTACTGGAATATCAGGTTCTAAATTAAGACAAGAAGGGACGCCTGGGTGGCTCCGTTGGTTAAGCCGCTGCCTTCGGCTCAGGTGATGATTCCAGAGTCCTGGAATCAAGTCCCACATCAGGCTCCTTGCTCAGCAGGGAGCCTGCTTCTCTCGCTGCCTCTGCCTGCCTCTCTGCCTGCTTGTGTGCACTCTCTCTCACTCTGGCAAATAAATAAAACATCTTTAAATAAATTAATTAATTAAGACAAGTGTCCCAATTTAAAACATCTTTTTTAAATAATAATTATCCTTTTTATTATTAAACCATTGTATCTGAGTTATCTGTCACTAGTAGTCAAAAGCTACTATTCATCCAGGGTATTTCTACCTGAGTTCCAGACTCATATGTTGTTTTTTTTTTTTTTAAAGGCATTTCAGTATTTTTTTTTAAAGATTTATTTATTTATTTATTTGTCATAGAGAGAGAAGCGAGAGCAAGCACAGGCAGACAGAGTGGCAGGCAGAGGCAGAGGGAGAAGCAGGCTCCCTGCCAAGCAAGGAGCCCGATGTGGGACTCGATCCCAGGACGCTGGGATCATGACCTGAGCCAAAGGCAGCCGCTTAACCAACTGAGCCACCCAGGCGTCCCCAGACTCATATTTTCAATATTAATTTTCCAGTTTGATCCAAATATGTCACAGGAACTTCAAACATAACTTGTTCAAAAAAAAAAAGAAAAAAAGGAAGAAAGAGAAAGAAAGAAAGAAAGAGAAAAGAAAAAGAAAAAAACAACTCATTTTGTTCCATAAATTCAATGATATTCTTCTTGGTTTTGGTTTTGGTTTTGCTTTGAAATTACAGTCTGTAATGTCCCCAAATTCAGGCCAGGAAATTGGAATCCTCTCTACCTCCCTTACCTCACACTTCCCAAGTGTCCACTAAGTCCTGATAATTCTATATGCAAAACATCTCTCAAATCTACTCTCCTTTCTAGTCTTCCTACCTGGAATATTCATGCTTCCTTGCTACCCAGTGGTTGCTTATCTAATCAACTCTTCACATTGCCTTCACAGTTATGCTCCTAAAACATTGGCAGTTTTTAAAAAAATATTTATAGAATATTGTTTTCACATATTTTTTTCTGTTGCCTTTTGGAATAAACTCTTAATGCTATAACATCCAATCTTTTTTGCTTAATCTCTAAACATATTCATATCTATTCTAGCTATAGCTCTCTCCTACTCAACCCCCAAATACGTTGTGGGAACACATATGCCTTTATTTCTACTGTTCCCTCTGTACATAATGTTTTATTTTCTTATTGAGTTGACAAAATCCACTTGCAATAGTGCCTCCTCTTAAAACATTTTGGGACTTGCACTCCCTAGAATTAGAATTGATCATCCTTTGGAGAAGTATTTTTTAGTTCATACTAAAAGTTCATACAAGTGTATTATGTATCATTGCATTTTGGTTTTTAAGTGATAAATGATTGTATCTTGAATTGCCTTGAATTGAAGAATTTTGATAACTCCTAAATAGATACTAGGATTTGCATTATTAAAACAACAAATGATTAAAATAATCATCTAAGAAACCATAAGTGAACTTTTGATAATAGTAATCAATAATATTCATAATGGGTGGCCTCCCATACTGTAATAATAGTAGGATAGGGAATATGTCATATTATTGCAGTAACTATAAACTTATCAGAGTCTATCAAATAGTAGCCCTTCTATAATCAATTTTTATATGAATTCTTTATAAGAATTTATATGAATTCTTAAAGATTTTTTTGTATAATACATCACATTTTTGAAAAGCTATAAAATTATGATAAAAATAAACAACTTATTGGTGGAATAAGAATATCTGATACAGAAATGCAATTAAGTAACCATGGATGAGCAAAGACCTAAACTCCATTACATTCACTCACCAATTATTTAAAACAAGTGGGGTACACTGTACTACTCCTGTTCAGTGTTATAATTAATGCCATCTATAAACCAAGACCAAGGTGACAGAGAATATTCAGCATTTCTTTTTTATATGCATTTTCTTTGGTTTGATTTAGTCCCCCAAGAAAAAAGTTCCACTTACTTATTAGTCCCAAGGACTCTGATGCTGAGTGTTATCAGTTTCTCTGTCTAGCATAGCAGGACATCCTTAAAGGCTTCCTCCTCACCTGTGGGTAATGGTGCAGGTGATACACTGAGAACCACACAGCAGTACTCCAGCCACTTCAAGGAATTTTCCCGGCACAGGTGGTTCTAAAATTTGGCTGTTCATCAAAATCACTGGAACCCCTTTAATAAAAATACAGATGCCTGGGCCCCAATTAGAAAGAGAAGCTGATGTTAGTATTGCTGGGTAACAAAGCCCACTCATTTGTGTTTTTTTTTTTTTTAAAGATTTTTATTTATTTATTTGACAGAGAGAGAGATCACAAGTAGGCAGAGAGGCAGGCAGAGAGAGAGAGGAGGAAGCAGGCTCCCTGCTGAGCAGAGAGCCCGATGCGGGACTCGATCCCAGGACCCTGAGATCATGACCTGAGCCGAAGGCAGCGGCTTAACCCACTGAGCCACCCAGGCGCCCTCATTTGTGTTTTTAAAATCTTTACAGAGGACTCTAATGTAGCTGGAGTTGAGAACCACTGTAACACTTAACCTTGACATACTGACCTTCCTTTTGAAGTCACCTTCCTTTATTCTAATTATGTGGTCAGAATAAGCCTCACTGCTTATGGGTTTTGTCTCCATAACTCATAGTTCAGTCCAGTTGTTTTGGTAAGAATTTCATCTTTGGATTTTGCCTTTTAAATTTTCTTTAATGCTCTGGTCTGCAACCTATGAGCCAATCGCACCTTTTCCTCCAATAATTCCCAGCTAATACATCACGCTAACAACACTGTCCCAGAACACCCCTTAATATTCACTTTCCAGTCTGCCCAATCAGAGCAAGGATGGTGAGTATACAAGCGTTCAAAACTTATTATTTTCCTGCTTAAGGGCTTGACATGATCTGTCATCAGATAGAGAGAAACCCAAGCTTTTTATGGACAATTTAAGAATAAGAAAGTCATGTCAGCCATTGACATTTTAAAACATAATTCTCAGTTAATAAGGATAGATCTAGTCCAGAGGCTCAATCTTATAAAAAGACGTTTTTGAAAAATCACGTATTTCTTTTTTATCTACCTTGACACTTGATTTGTTAATACTAGATACATGAATTTTTCTATATCCACGATTTTGAATGCCTAATTCCTGTTATTATTATACCCAATGGTAGTATGGTATGAAGTCTAAAATACAAAAAAAAAAATGCTGTACTGTCTTAAAATTTTCAAAACTATCATCAACAAAGAAAATTGTTAGTGCAGTAACATTTCCCCTACAATCTTCTTATAAATAAAAATGTTTCCTCGTTTTACGTCGAAAAACGTATTTACTTTAGTAGTAACAATTAAATTTAAAATGGACACATGAGCACAAGTTTTCACAGAAACAATATGCATATCCAAAATCTTGGCAAAGTCCTTAATATATGTTTTAATCACATAGACTCAAGAGTGATGAATTCACTAAGTATTTCACATAGTCAAGTCTTCCTAATAAAAAAGATTAAGATTCCTAACCCATTGTGATACTTCTATTGTATGTTCTGCAATACAAATTGGCATTATATAGTTCAACAGATTTTTTTTTTAAGGTAAGGGCATATTCATACCCACAAAAGATTTGCTAACTTGGCACTGATGTTGGATCACACAGAGTACTATATGTATCTACGAAATGGATGAAAAAAAAAAGAAAGACTTATTAATTCTGATAGTCATCTTTTCTTTTTTTTTTTATTCATGTTCACAAATACCTGAAATGGAAGAATACTCAAAACAAACACAGAAACAAAAGCATAGGGTTATTCTGAATTCTGTATTCCTGAAGAAAAATGACAGAAAGGAGATTTATTTTAGATTCACTTCCATACTCCTCTCCCTTTCAGAAAGCCTGGCTTTCCAAGTTCATCCAGCATAGTGGTTTCGGCCACTATCATATCCTCCAGGGAATGCTGGGAAATGAGTTACAAAGACTGAACACCATGCACATTGCACTGTTTATAAGTCTGGTTGAGAACTAAATAAGGACAGGAGCACAGCTGCAGACACACAGCAGGTAGAAAATCACTTAAGAGATAATGAAAAGTAGCAGGATAAGAAGTTTGGATGGAAAAAAAAAAGTTCAGCACCTGAGGTGAAACCCTGGAGTGACAACATAGCCTGGAAGAGAGACATAATACTTAAATTCTACTTCGAAATCCCCAATCTGGAAAAAGCAGGATCTGTAGAATATTATTTATAATTAAGAGATGGTGAAACCTGATATGGGGAAATGACACTGCACTCTGAATGCACAGTTCTAACTTTGGTTCTAGCCAGTCACTGACTTGCATATGACTTTAAGGAAGTTGTTTATACCCTCTTCTGAACCATCCTTAAAGTGATAGTGGCAGACTACAAGTTTCAATGCCACATTTTCTACAGGTCTATTTTTAAATTATAAAAGATTATAAATTCTAAGTATAAACATTGTTAAAAAGCTATACAAAGAAGAACATCAGAAACTTACTAGATAATAACCACAGGCTTTTAACAGAATCTTACAGTGGCCACATCAATTTCCTGTGCAGCATCCCTGAGCACTGGTGTGAACTCTTAGATTGTTCCACACCAGATGAGGTGCCACCTAATGAGGGAGATATCTGCATCTAGAGTGCTCAAATGTTTAACTGATACTCAATTTCTAGTAGTTTCTACCCTTCCAGGTCTATCCTCAAAATAGTATAAAAGAAATACATTTCCTTTTTAAATATTTAAAACAGCATTTTGTTTTTTTTAAGTTTTATCATATCTAGGTTATGAACATTCTTGTTTTCTTCAGTTATTTGTCATTTACCTGATGTCAGAGCTTAAAAAGCAAAAGGATTACTGATTTCTAAATAGGCTTAAGCTCTCAGTATCGGTTTTAAATGGTGATACCCTGACTGCAATCAATGAGACAGGGACCCCAAATTTTAAATAACCCCATATGATTAGTATTAAGAACGACACAAGAAACTTCAGCTTCTCAGCCCATTTGCTAACAAACTCAAAGAAAATCATGTAAGATTGAACTACATCAAATGCTGATATCTAATGCATGCAAGTCTCAAGGACAGACAGTAATTATACAAAAAAAAAAACAAAGAACTTCTCATAATTTACATTATTTAATGGAAACTGGCAATTGGACAAAACAGATCATTCTCACTGTGGAAGGACTGATTCTTAGGGAATCAGCCCTCTGCTCTGTGCAAAGGCAAATCCATATTTAAATTTACTATAGACATTATTCCTTCCTCTATAATCTTCCAGTTAGTGTCTATCAAAACCATCTCTCATCCTTTGTGCCCTTTTCAGTTGGATAAAACCACCCAGTGATATCCCATTTCTCCTTATCTGCACATATTTCCTCTCCACCTTTCATTTAGGTGAGATGTAGCATTTTTTTTTCAGGTTTGGTATTCATCTGCCTTTGCATGCTGGACAGTAGAAATGACTACTACGTAGTTAGTCTTGATAACAAGATGTAGCCTTGATAACAAGATTTTATGAAAAGTCTAAGTCAATTGTTGTTTTTTCCTCGCTCATGTATGTGGACTTTGTCACAATATATCAAGAGCCCACAAGAAGAAATGATTTATATCTGGAGACTTCCAAGAAATATTTCTGATGTAGCCAATGATTATCAGGCATAATTATCAGGAGAAATTTCTTCCCTCTCTCAGTACTATCTGTATATCGTACCATGAAAAGTGGGTTTTTAGTCATGAAAGGAGAAACTTTAACTGGGGATGATTACAAAATGTGCAGTTATTGGAAGTCTTTTCATACTAAAGAGCTTTGGTCAAAATGTAGTTGAGTGTGCCAAGATGGAGGTTATAATGGATGTCTCTTTACATTGCAAATTAGCATGATAATCCCAATAAAATTTCTAAATCCTGTGATTTTGTGAGTCACATCAATCTCTGTCCATCCTTGTATTTTCTTAGACCTCCATAGAATGTGATATGTGTATGTGTGTAAGTGACAGACCAGGGATACTGGACACAGTAGTTAAGGGTTCTGGTCCTGAATGAAAGAACAGAATAGGTGCTAAGGAATGCCAGTTGTCTTATAATTCTCAGATAAAAAAAGGGCAGGAAGTAGAATTCTTACCCAAACACAAACCAAACAGAATTCTTGGGGCTATGGGGGAATGTGTATATGCATGGTAGAGCATGTCTGACTGCATATATCAGAATAGCTCAATATGGTGATGACAGGTGGGTCAGGAAAAAGATTTATTGAGTGGGTCAGTGAAAGTATGCTTTTATTATAATCTGAATTTAGCTATTTTATATTTGACTGCTTCTATCATTCATTGTATTCACCATTCCTCATTGTTTTGTATCATCTAGAAATCACAAAAATATTTTCATTTAAGTCACTACTAAAATTTTTGAAAATGCTTGAGGAAAGCAAATGATACAGGATGAGCCTATAGACTTTTTTCAATCAATCAAGCACCATTTTCAAGACACTTGCTATTCAATCATAAAACTCAGCTAATTCTATTTTTCATAGTTCCTCCTTTTGGGCTACCGGGAGCCATTAAACTCATTGTTAATATGAAGATAATGCAATTGATATAGCGTATCTTCCTTAATACTGATTCTTCTCCCCAGAGTATTCTAGTATCATAGAAAATGAAATGAGCTTGGCTTAGAATGTATTTCTATTTGTTTATACATTTGGTGAACACAATTTGGTTTCCAGTGATTGACTCTTTTTTTTAAATAATGCAACTGCCATCTACTTAACAAACATTTTAAATGTTTGCCCAGAAATAATATTAAGTGTATAATAATCTTCACTTTTTAAAAATCAGAAAATTTCTGTTTCTGGTCTTCTTCTATATCTTCTGTTTGTTATCATTCTTCAAAGAATAAAAGGTTTCCAACATAACATCTGAATGTCCTGGGAGGTAAATTTATTCTGAAGAAGAGGCTTGAAATTATTTAGAGGAATTCTGTGTTATTTAATTTCCTTATCTCTTCTTTAGTTCAATTTCCTCATGAGTATTTGTTCTGCCTTTACCATTTGAAAACATATTCTCCTTGATAGAGATGAAAACAAAATAGGCCGATAACAGTTATGCATTATCCTGTGGGATCAAAAGGACACAGTTTTAAATCTAGTATAAAAAATATACATTAAAAGTTCTGCAGAGAATTTTTTTAATAATCCAAAAAGTCTGTTCTGAAAACATGACCAAAGAATCAACAAACAACATATTTAATAAATAGTCTCTGTCTATGCGTGACTCATGGCCTATGAAAATGAAAATGCCCCTCACATTTACAAAGAAAATGGAAGATTGAACTATTTAGCCTGGCAGCCAAGTGAGTAAGACCTGTTTTTTCTTTTTCTTTTCTAAATGAGTTGACTTGCATTTTAGCTGATTGATAGTCAAGACATATATGACAGAGGTAGAGGTATTTTTAGTTGCTTAACTGAAAAGACTTAAACCCAAAGATTTTGGTGAGTACCTACAACCTTAAGCACCCTTAGTTAATTTCTCAGATACCATCAGTTATGCAGCACCAGTAAGGGACATCTACAAACTTCGATATTTCAACAACTAGATGAGCACTTTCATTGAGATACTTTCTTAGCTTTTGAAAATATATTTGTAAATGTCACAGAACTAATGCCAACTTTTGCTTTCCTGATTTACTTTAAGGAAAATTTACTTTTGTAGTTGAACTACATGCTTTTAGTTAAGACTGTATCTTTGAAAGAGAGAAGAGTTGTGACTTGCTTCTGGTGGAATGTCCCAGAGATCTATCGGTGACAAGGAAACCATTATAACAGCTCAGAGGAGGAGTTGGTCACTCCAAGGCACAGCCATAACTGACTAGTTAGCTGTGTGGAAGCTGAATCAAGTTATGTTACTGAAACAATTTTTCATTGGAATAAACATAGAGAAAAGGTAGAAAGAAAAGCCGTTAGGTAGAAAGTGGAAATCTATCACATGAAAAAAAGAGAAAAGGGCAATGATATTGGCTGAGACAATAATTTTTGAAAACTGTATCTTTGAATGAAAAACAAACCCCAGGTTTGCAAAACAAAACACCAGAAAGCAAAATCTCACTTTTGATAGGATCTTTTCATTTGGCTAGTTTCAAAATCCAAAGAAATTATTTTTTTTATTTTTTTTAAAGATTTTATTCATTTATTTGACAGAGAGAGATCACAAGCAGGCAGAGAGGCAGGCAGAGAGAGAGAGAAGGAAGCAGGCTCCCGGCTGAGCAGAGAGCCTGATGCAGGACTCGATCCCAGGACCCTGGGATCATGACCTGAGCCGAAGGCAGTGGCTTAACCCACTGAGCCACCCAGGCACCCCAAGAAATTATTTTTTGTTAAATATTTTGTGTCTTGATATGGGCTAAATTCTATAGGAACTGACACACTCTTAAGAATTTTCAGGATGAATTTTTGCTATGTTAGCTTGTACCGTGAGTATTCTAATTTTCAGTAACACAGCCCACTGGGGAGCAGGGAACACAAGTCCTGAAATTCAGTGCAAGAGGATATAAAATCCAAGAGTTTACTCTTGCACAAAGATACTATGTGGGTTTAAACTGTATATTCTCCCACATTTCTCAGCAAAAATTTTAAGTTTAAAACTTACATATTACACATATTCTAAATTTATGAAAAACACGAACCTAAATTAAAATTAGCACAATTACACTGCTCTTCAATGTGGGGGAAAGGGTGATAATTTTTTTATTATGGTAAAATAAATGGAGAAGTATAAATTTGGAGATGTAACCACAAAGTAAATGCTAAAAAGAATATTATACTTGAGGATTTTTTTTTCCTGTAGTTTTGTCAATAGTTTCTTCTGCATATTGTGTGCTGTAAGCTAGCCACATGAAATAAACGACTTCGGCCTTAACTGAATGCTACTGTCTGCACTACATCATAACCCCAGCATGCTGATAATAAGCCTTACTTGGCAGTAATCTACATCCAGTGGCATTTGGGAAACTGCAATAATGATGATGAAATTAAAACCCCAGAATTTAAGTAGCACATAGGTCAGTGTGCAGTAAAAATGTAGGTAAGAATAATAATGACCTCTAAAATGTTTGTGTTCATTGGTGAAGGCTGAGCTAATTAGGACTGGAAGCTGAAATATATTATTTCTTTTCTAAATGTTCCAAATAGAATGACCTGGAATAAACATAAGCAAATTCAGAAGTTGTGTCCTCTTAAAGCAATAATATACACAATACTTCCATATTTACATCTGTATACCTTTTGACCTCTATTGACCTAGGTGGTTGTTAATGAAGCTCTTTTTTAATTTAAAGGTCTGCTACTAGCAATAATTAAAATTGGGCAGTGTATCTTCAACAGTCCCGGCAAGGATTACCTTAGCTATATATACTAGTTCCAGAACAGCCTTTCTCAGTCTGTATCTGTAATGTCTCTCCTTAGTTTGGAATATGTTGGCCTAACCACCTGAATCCTACCCAAACCCCCATGAATTGGAATTAGTCATGTGGAAATTCATCCAGAGAAGAAAGACTCTAGTTCCTTTTTCTTTACTTCTCTTTCTCTCTCTTCTTTCCTTCCTTCTTTCTTTCTCTCTCCCTTCCTCCCTCCCTTCCTTCTTTCCTTCCTTCCTTCCTTAAAATTTATTTATATAGTTGAGAGAGAGAGAGAGATAGGAGAGGGGCAGAGGGAGATGGAGATAGAGAATCTCAAGCAGACTTCCTGCTGAGGGCAGAGCCTGAAAAGAGGCAGGGGAGGGGGGGGTGGGCCTGGGTCTCACAACCCTGAGATCATGACCTGAGGCAAAATCAAGAGTTAGATGCTTAGCCTACTGAGCCACCCAGGTACCCTCTTTTCCTTTTTTTGTACACACACAGAAAGGGGTTGTTGTGTCTTTTATTGTTCTGGTTGAATGGTGCACTAACCAAATTAAGCAAGTGCCTTCATTCCAGATTTCTCATTCTTTCTCTATGTAGTGTGATCTTTCAAGGGAGAGTCGATACAATTCAATCCACATATCAACAAATTTCATCACCTACTATTTTTAGTGTCTCTGGGGACACTATTATTCCATGAAATCCAATTTGGGAAAAAAGTGATAAAATATGATTTCTTTTTAAATCTCTGCCTACTCTTAATCTACTGTAAAACTTCATCTTAAATACTCCCAGATGCTCATTCATCTGGGTTCACTGGGTTTAAGTGGAATGACATTCCTCAGCTAAGCAAGTGATAAAACTGATGGAAAAAATATCTTTCAAGAGCCAGCCAGACCATACAGTGAAAAACAATCAATGTGAGTTTTCTTTATTCAGTATTTCTATTCATTATTGTTATAATGAATGTACTGTATTCAAATTATTAAAGCACAGAATAATTACCACTATTTTAAGTGCACCATTATTAAAGTTACTTCCTTAGATTTCCTATGGTGTGATAGCAATGGCCATAAATGGTCTTTGAACATCTTTTAGAACTAAATGCCAATTTGAACCTTTAATCAAAGCTGACATATGATTTTACCTAGAAAACAACAACAAGATTTCCCTATCTTTAAGACAGGTAGATAGATAGATCTGAAGAATTTAAAACAGAAACACTAAGTGATTTAATTACTGAATGTCAGCTGGACAGTTACGAGATACCAAATAAGTGAAAAAGAGAGAGAATATATTGTCACTTTATTTGGCACCGTATCAACCAAAAATCATTAACTGTTGCATTGGACAATTCTACTTTTTTCCTTAGTAATCAACTCTAAGTACATTTTTCAAGAGCTCAATGACTTTAAGTCTTTTCTCCAGAAGGTATGAAATAGCATACAGGTATATAGTTATTCACTCAATAGGATCTTTTTTGTTAAAATAATTAGCCTCTCATTCGTTCAAGTCCTCCCTACAACTGACTTTCAAATAGCAAGGAGGAGTAATTTGCAGTAATATTTAGCCATTCAGACATATGGAAAGAAAGAATGAAATTTAGACTTAAATGACCCATCATACAACAAATACTTAAGAAATACTTTGAATAAATAAATTAAAATACTTATAGACTTCTCTTATCTGGAAAAGCTGTGAGTTTGTGGGTATTTTGCTTCCCAAATATGCATGATCATCTGAGCTGTATTTTTCATCTTCAGTATCATATATGTATATACACGCATACATATACACACACACATATATATATGGTATTATATTTTTTATATATCTATCACAATTTTGCCTTTTCACTATTACAGAACAAATGTTAAACATGATTTTTATCATAATTTTAAACTTGGGTCTATTATTTAGAACTTGACAAACAGTCCCTTTTTGCTAATACTGAAAGATACTACAACCCCTTCCTTTGTATATACATGTAAAAAAAAAGAAGGAGTTATATTCCTCAATCTATGGGTGAACTTTCACCCATAGATCAGGAAGGGAACTAGGCAATATAATTAGGTCACATAGCAAAGCAAAATATGAGTTGGTCCCTGTTGCACAGCCTAGAAATAAACTGGCGAGTACCTGCTTCTTCAGGCAGCAATCCACACATATAATTTAGAACCATGATCTCTTTCAGAGTTGGAGCTGAGCTTTGCATGCTCCTCCTGCAGAGCATAGAGATGTGTGCACAGTGAGCTTCTAAAAAAAGGTCTGAGAATGATAAAACATGTGTATGTACTAAGTTATTTGATAAATACATGCCATCTATTTCAACTATTTTATATAACCCAAACCCAACTTGAACAGAGGAATTTTTCAACAAGTAAATTTCATTCCAGACTACGAAATCTAAAGCCCCAGGGACATTCATCAATTCTACTTTTTCTCTTCACAGCTATTTCCTTCTGTACCCTAAGTCATAAAAAGACATTAAGGGGCATCTTGATACAGAAACACTCAAGATTTTCATGAAAATGTAACATTTAACAGAAAGAAGATTTCAAGTTGACAAAATCTCTCTTAGTTTGACCCATTTTACTTCTTTCTTGGGTGTAGAGACACATGCTAATATTTATACTGTGCTAAATATAGAAATACCTGAGAGTAGCTGGATAGAGCCAAATTTCAATAGGCAACCTATTAGTTTCCCCATCTCTATATGCATTGACTTATATGAAAAGAAAGGGAAAGTTAAATGAGTTCTCTTTAAATGCAATTTCCTTTTTGAAGCTATGCATATAACACTTTGTATTTTAGTTTTTAAGATTACTGACATCCTGTAAATGCAAATATACACTTTCTATATTACAATATTACCCAAGAAAAAAACAACAAAAAAAATGAAGTGCCTGTGTAGGAGTTAAGTAGGAATAGAACAGTCCCAGGATTGTACCATTCCCCCAGTACTTCAGGGTTGTCTTTCAAATTTCTACTTTTAAATCGCTTCTATTCCTATCACATTTCATCAAATTGGGTGAGAATTTGAATCTTGTTTTCTCATTTTAAAAATTCACTTCCCCCATCATCACCATGCTTGCTTTTCAAGGAGTCTCATTCCAATTGCAATATTATGATAAAACAATGTATTTGTTTTTATCCATTTGGATTGTATTTTTTCATTAACCAGCATTTAATAGCATTTATAGAGAAAATGTCTCCTTTATATACATTGTTGAAAGAAAAAGATTAGGTATGCAATTAGTGATCACTGGAATTCTGCCTATGTTTACTTTATTTGGTCTGTGTAAATAAACTTAATTTTTAAAAAACTATTATAATATCTTCTAATAAGAATAATATTTAATAATCTAATAGATCATGCTTAACATAGATCTTGCTTACTATACGTCATCTCTAACTTTTAGACAACCCCCAAGTACAATCTAATTGCTTTCATTCTGCAAAAGAGTTAGCAGGTTTTCGGAGACATTCTGTTACTTGCCCAAGGCCACATAGTCAGTAAATGTCAAGCCTGGGATTTGAGCCTTCATCTCTTTGGCAACAAAGTCCACACTTGAGGAAAGGAAATTCAAAGTATGGAACACATGTTGACATTTATTATATGAATACCAATGGAATCCATCTTCTGCTTTGCAATTATTCAAAGTGAAATATGGATAGAACAGAAGGCCACTATTTAGGGTAGTGATAGAATGATCTGCTTCAATTTCACAAAGTATTTCTTAATTGGACAGTTGTAAAGCAGGGCCATAACTGATAGAATAAAAGAAGAAACAAAAAGAAAAGTAACTCAAGACTTCTGATCTCACTTTCTCCTGTATTATGTTAAGAAAAAATTGAAAGGGGAGGTGAACCATGAGAGACTATGGACTCTGAAAAACAATCTGAGGGGTTTGAAGTGGCGGGGAGGTGGGAGGTTGGGGTACCAGGTGGTGGGTATTATAGAGGGCACAGCTTGCATGGAGCACTGGGTGTGGTGAAAAAATAATGAATACTGTTTTTCTGAAAATAAATAAATTGGAAAAAAAAAAGAAAATAAGTCATGTAATTTATAACGTAGAGCCTCAACTACATAAGTCAAATATTGCACTGAATATTTCTAAAATATTACATCAGCCAAGAAAGGACACAAGTGTGCATGGTATTCATGGTTCTTGGAGTCTTGATATTACATAACTTTCCTTTCCTGCCTCTTTATTTTTTTTTTAAAGATTTTATTTATTTGTCAGAGACAGAGGGAGAGAGAGCAAGCGAGCACAGGCAGACAGGCAGGCAGAGGCAGAGGAAGAAGCAGGCTCCCTGCCGAGCAAGGAGCCCAATGTGGGACTCGATCCCAGGACCCTGGGATCATGACCTGAGCCGAAGGCAGCTGCTTAACCAACTGAGCCACCCAGGCGTCCCCTTTCCTGCCTCTTTAGCCACTGGTATTAATAGTTCATAAGTACAGGCACTGATTAAATTTCTTTCTCTTTTTGGGGCCAGGGACAGTTTCTGTAAGACAGACAAATTAAAATATATGATCAGATTTATCCAAGTAATGAAAAACAGAAGAATCAAAGAACTTCTGGACTCTGGGCCATTCCAGGGTCAACATTTGGACCACCATGGATGACCCGAGCATTCTGAACAAAACACTATAGTGTCAGGACTATAACACAATACCACTAACTGGTTTAAACTGAAAACTGACATGGTCCACTGGGCTCTAATTTTTAGGGGTTCCATGCCCACTGATGGGAGTGGAGCTTGTTCACTTACATGGGCTGACTTTCTCTCCATTCTAAATGAAAGTTTGAGGTGAGGGAGGAAAACAACACAGTAATTGTATTCGTTTTCTGAATAAACAAAAATAGAAAATATTATAAAGTTGCCCTAAAAGACTCCTGGCAAATTATGGGCACTCAAAACTATTTGACCACTGAACTAAAAGATTAATCAATATAATATAGTGTTCCGCTTCTGTCATTTTCCATCAGCTTAAAGAACCCTGATGTCCTACTAGAATTCATATAAACTCTCCTTTGCATTCATCTTATAAAAGTAAGCATTATCCCTAAAGTTTTCTCTCTCTCTATTTTCAGCTTGTTGAAGAAAGGATCTAGCAATTATTGAACATCAGCTCATTTCCAGATTTTGAAAATATGCCATTTTATACATCCCCATATTTCAGATGCAAAAAGAGAGGCTCTTATGGATTAACTACCATGCTCAATATCACAGTTGGAACCAACAGATTCAAACCAAAGCATCTTACACTACACAAAAGGCTCTTTCACTCTATATAATACCTCAAATATTAAGTATGGTATGGAGATTGATCATTTTTCGTCAAAATCTTAATTGTGCAAATTGCTAAACTTAAATCGGAGCTGTCTTACACAGTTATAGAGGCCACACTGGCCTAACCCTTGGGAGTTAGGGAAGTTGCACATGGAGGCTCTGACTTCAGGATCACTAGTATATTGACTAACTCTCTGTTCTTGGTTTATATGTTGCCACATAAAATAAAACCAAACTCTCCTAGAAAAGGTAGCAATTCACATACCTCAGTGGAAAAAAATGCTAGGGGTTTCTTGGTAGAAAAAAAGACTCATTCTGAAGATTTGTAGTGGTTTCTAGTTTGGCTTGTTGGTAATTCTGTTACGTGTTTAACTTCCATCATTTCTTTGGAGTAAAATGACCACCTTAAGAATGTTCTATGGTGGTTTTCAGGATCCAATAGCATGAAATGAACTCATAAACCATAAAGGACTTTGACAGAGACTGGCTAGATGTTCACAAACTCTTTCCTCTCAGTCTCTGGGCAGAAAGCTAAACTATATTTCCCCAATTTTCCTGTTTAGGCGTGGCGATCTGAATGAATTCTGGCCTGTAGATTGTGGATAGAGGTGATAGAGAATATCTCTAAAACAGGCCCCCAAAAAACACACTGTGAAACACTCTGCTCTGTTCCTTCCCTCATCTACTGTGAAGAAAGCAGGACAATGGCGAAACCCTAGGGGAGAAGAGAGCAATAGAACTCCTGGCACCACCAAAGTCTATACTAGACTAGTTAGACAACAGATAAATGTTTGTTGTCCCAAGCAACTGACATCCTGAGGCTCTTTGTTATAGCAATTTTCCAACTCTGAATAATCTAAGCCCTATACAAATGTGAGGGAGGTATTTCTGTCTTTTATTGTTAACATAATAGCCCAAGCCCAGACCTGATACTGTAGGAATATGCTACTGTCACAAATGACCATTTTGTACATTGTTGCTTACTGTTGTAAAAGTATTTCCTAGGGCTTTCCAGACCTGCTGAAATACCTTGATTCCACTCACAAGAACTGAACTGCAAATAGCTGATTTTTACTTAGCCTACTTCTGCACTTTCAGCAACTGCCAAAAAAGGTTCTTTTCTGAACTTTTGTCCTAAAAGAAAGGATGGAACTCTTTCCACTAAATACATGACTTTTAAACACTTTAAATATCCCTTAATACAGCCAGTATTTTTACCATTTGCAAAACAGTTTGTCATAAAGATATAACAGAATTTCAAATTGTTTATTTGCATTTGCTACCAGCCTGAAGTACATGCCCTTGCTATTTGTAGGGTGTTTAAAACGTGTATTTCATACTAAAGGTGGCTATTATAAAAGTTCCTCCAATATTCTCCACTGCCAAGCAGATGATGTGAGAAGTAGACATACTGAAGTAGATGCAGAAGTGTCAGTATTGGGCAATGAAAACAGCATACTCCAAAGACTAGTATACTTGCAATGGACCCGTAAAGACATGATTCACTGCCTTTATAGAAAAACTTCTAAAACTATAAATGATCAGACCTGAGATGTATCTGTTTTTTAAAAAATTTAATTTAGGTGATTAATTCTCCATTCTATAAAAAATGGAAATATTTTAAGATAGGATTACTTCATTTAAATTAAGGGTTTCTAAATATCTCAAATGTCTCATTTCTAAATATCAGTCCAATTCTAATAGCATGTACTTGACCAAAAATTATTTGTGTCAAGTTTATGAAGCTACTATATTTAAGAAATCCAGGAAGAGTGTTGATTATTAAAAAGAAATGACCCTTTCTTTCCCTAAGAATAGTCCTTGTACTAAGTGCTGAGCAATGAGGAAAAGACTGAAAAACATCAAAGTGGTTATAAGAAAATCTCAAACTTTTCCATGTCATTATTGAGAGAAAGAGCATGCATGTGTGCGTGTGTGAGCAGTGAAGAGGAAGGGGTGAAGGGGGAGGGGCAGAGGGAGAGAAAGAATCTTGAGCAGACTCCATATTCAGTGAGAAGCCCATGTGGAGCTTAGTCTCACAACCCCGAGATGATGACCTGAGCCTAAATCAAGAGTCAGGTGCCTGACTGAGCCTCCCAGGTGCTCCTCCATATGTTATTATATGCAATTAGTAAGCTTTATTACTAGTACAGAATCTTTTTTTTTTTTTAAACGGAAACACACATCATATTTTCGTCCAGATGTTCTTTCTCTTCCTTACACCATTCTTAGGAATAGATTTCATCCACACATCCTACCATCGCTTTGTTCCAACTTTTATAAAGGTATCAAAGAATATCAATCTATATCACCTCAGGACAGGATTCAGATTCAAGACAAAATATGATGGCGGTAAGGGTGGCAAACATTATATGAACTATGCACTACCAGATTTCATTAACATAAACATATCTGCCAATACTGGGTTCTCCCAGGGGTCTTAAAAAATATACATAAACACATGTTTTGTGTTTTATATATATAAATATATTTATAAATATATTTTATATAAATATAAATAAATGTATTTATTTAAATAGGTAAATATATTTATAACTATATAAATATATTTATAACTATATTTTTATATAAATATATTTATAACTATATATTTATAACTATATATTTATATTGATTTATATTTTGATTTATATTATTATAATATTGATTTATTATATACACACACACACACACATATATATATGGAGGGAGAGAGAGAATTTGAAGCAGACTCTCCCTTGAGTATAGAGCCCAGTGAAGGGTTCAGTCTAAGGATCATGAGATCATGATCTGCCACAAAACCAAGAGTCAGATATTCAACCAACTAAGCCACCCGGCTGCCCCATCTCTTAGGGGTCTTACACTGTTTGACTATATCAATGTTTGGTGGCCCTTTCTGCTGTTAATATCACTCTTCTTTCATCCAGTTACAACACATAAAAATTCTCATGATGGTCAAATTACCTTGTAAAGATTTCATCCACTTCTCTGAAAGAGATCTCTATCCCTATCCATTCAATTTACATCAAATATTTCAATGAAAGACAGATGCACAAACAAATGGACAATTATTAAAAGACTAATTCATTTAAGATGGTCTCATCATCCATTCTATCTTCAATTGGGTAAGAATAAGTAATACCTGTGGCATTTTTTCTTTTCTTACTTTATTAGCACAGAGATAAAAATAAAGAGATAAAGGATTGCTATTCTGGATCTTTCTTGCCATGAATAAAATAATTTACATAGCAAAAGTCATTAAGCCCACCTCATGCATGGCTGTCAACGCCAGCTCTTTTATTAATATTTATGTTTGAAGAAATTGGAAACTCCAAAATTATAAACCTATACGGCCTAAGAGGAGCATTTACCCTCCTTTTCAGTTTGGACTCCAAAGATTTCAAAATATTTAGTTGTTTGATGGCACTTCTCTTGCTTATCACTGTCCTAATAGTTTTTTAGTCCTAATTCTTTTTTTCTACTGAACTATATAATTATTTTCTGTGTGTATGTGTGTGAGTACAACACATAACAACTCATATATTCATGTGCAACTGTCCATAAAACAGTTTTAAATCTTCTACTTCTCACTGGATTCAAGTAACAAAACTAATCCCTAGTGTTGTAACAAGTGTATCATCATTCAAAACCTTACTCATTTCAATCTTGGTATACAATCTTACCTTCTAGCTTTCATGTAGGTCATAAAAGTTACTGAAAACAATAGGAAAACATTATTTTGACAGCTGCCATAATGCAATAAATGTTCTTCTATTTTTGTACAGAAGATAAAAACTGCCAGTCTGAATAAGTGATGAAGGGGAAGTCTCAAGACATCAAATCCCCTACAGTTCTGTTATTGCTAAAATAATCTGTGTCAAGATAAAATTATTGGCTACTTATATCTTTTAGAAACTTATCTTGAACTGAAGAGAATATTTAAAATGACTCAATTAGCTTACTCGATTCCAATTTTTATCAGTAGTTCAGAAAAAAAAATAAACAAATTAGTCCATATGCAGTAAAAGATCCCTCTACCCCCAAAACTTACACAAACTGTTTTGAGGATACTGCTGTAAAAAATGTTTATCTCTCACCTTGAGGTGGCCTTTTCCCCATGAACTCTCTCCCCAGATAAATTTTTAGATAAGAAATTAGGAGATACCCTAAATTTTACCTATTTATATAAATTTTTTTTCACCATCATGTGGGAGTCTACCAAACAAATAAATATGTGCCAAGAATATATGAGTTTATTCTCAAGTCAAGCTCTCCAGGAATGAAAGAAATACTAATATAAAAGTTACGGCCCTAAGCAATAATAGGTGAAGAAAGTTTCAGCAAACACATTGTTGACGTATGTAGGAGGCAGAAAATAACACTTAACATTGGAGGCAGAAGTGAAGTTCGGCTCTGGTATTAAGACCATGAGTAAGGATGATATGAACATGTGAAGGGATCACAGTAAAGTAGGAGAGTTTTAAAGTAGTGATTACCAAATGGTTCAGGTAGGAAGACTCCTTTCTAACACGTGCATTGTTGGTGAGAATTTTGGGAAAAGACAATTATCTATTATATTGGTGGTTTCACAAACTGATACACAGTTTTTGGAGAGCAATTTAGTAAGACTTACCAAGTTTTTATTATTATTTTGTTGCTGTTGTTATTAGACTTACCAAATTTTTAAATACAGAATCTCTATAACTTGGCAGTTTCACCTTCAGGAAACTCAAATGCAAAAATACACAAATAATCAAAGGTATATAACATATACTTTTTCATTATATTTGCTACAAACTTATCTCAACATGTGGAATAATGGAAAATAAGGTAATTGACAATAAATACAGAAATAATCAAATATATATTCATACTTTAGAATACCACATACCCTTCAAAAGTGCATTTTAAGTGGCACCTGCGTGGCTCAGTGGGTTAAAGCCTCTGCCTTTGGCTCAGGTCATGATCCCAAGGTCCTGGGATCGAGCCCCTCATCGGGCTCTCTGCTCAGCAGGGAGCCTGCTTCCCCCACCACCCCGCCTGCCTCTCTGCCTACTTGTGATCTCTGTCTCTGTCAAATAAATAAATAAAATTTTAAAAAAGTGCATTCTAAGTCTCTAGATTTAGAAACATAAAAGTATTCAAGTATATTGTTGAATAATGTGTAGCATGCAGTTATGTTGAAATATGTTAAGTCTATGTTAGTTTGTGCATAAACAAAGGGACACATATAAAGCAAATACAGTTTACTTAATGGAGATATATTTTGTTGGAGGAACTTTTGAATAAAAAAATTAATACTGGTCGACTGTTAAGATAGTAACATTGCGGAAAAACAATTGACTTTAAGAACAAGATAGAACAGAATGAGAAATTTGTTGGAGAGTCACCCAGTTTCAACCTGAGAAGTAGAGTAGATAGCAGATTTACCACTTTTGCAGAATTTACACATCTAGAAATATTTTAAAATCACATTGGGTAGAGATTGCATGTTTTAGGTAATGCTATTTTTGTCAGAAGTCTTCAAAATTATGGACCTAGAAGTACCTTTTGAAACCATGATTACATCTCAAATATACTGGCAAATAGTTCAATAATGATGGAACTCTAACAATAAGCATCTGTGCTCTTTACATCCTTACAGTGGAAGGACCACAGATTGTGATAAACTTCTCATCCCTTCTCTCAGGGTGGTTAAATATTGGACCTACAGAAATAATCAGGAATCTTATATTATGTGAGAACTACTTTTCTTCATTTTGTTTTCTTTTTGTTTAAATTTGAGTATAATTGACATATGTTACATTAGTTTCAGTTGTACAACGTAGTGATTTGACAAGTTTATACATTATACTATGCTCACCACAAGCTACCACCATCACCATACAATGATATCACTATACTATTGGCTACATTTCTTTTATTCCTATGACTTATTCATTCCTGTGTCTTCTACTCCCCTGCACTTGTGTTGTCCATCCCCCTACTCCTGTCCCTCTAGGTGCTATCTAACTCAAAAAGATATGTGCATTTCTATGCTTACCATAGCATTATTTATAATAGTCAAGACATGAAAGCAGCCTAAGCATCCATCAATAGATAAATGGATGAGGATGATGTAGTAAACACACAAACACACACACACACACACAAGCACACACACACACACACACAAAATGGGATATTACACAGACCTAAAAAATCATACCATTTGCAAAAACATGGACTCCATTAATAAATGGATGAGGAAGATGTAAACACACACACACACTTACTCACACAAACACTCACTCCCAAACACACACACACGATGGGATATTACACAGCCCTAAAAAAGTCATAGTACTTGCAAAAACAATAGATAAATGGATGAGGAAGATGTGGTAAACACACACACACACACACACACACACACACATGCAATGGAATATTACACAGCCATAAGAGTCAGACTATTTGTGAAAACATGGAGAATCTAGAGAGTACTATGCTAAGTGACAAATACCCTTTAATTACACTTATATGTGGAATCTTAAAAACAAAACAAAAACGAATGAATGAACAAAAAGCAGAATCCATCCTTTCCTTCATTTTTAAATTTTGCAAAAATCAATCAACTAAAAATAAACAAAAGTCTCTTGGGTTATACTAGTTTATTTTTTTTCATCTTTTAGTAATGACCCTCCCCCATTTCAAGTCTAAATACAATAATAAGTGATTATGAAAACTCAACTTTTAGTTGCCTATAAACATTCTTCCCAAGCCCCACAGCCAGCGCACATTTGAAAGAGCACAGCAGGCTCTGTGCCCACACTGTAGTCGCTGGCTGGTTTGTGTCAAGGATGAATGGCACAGGAAGAGCTAAAAAGAGAAGCTGCTCCCATTATCCTTGACTCTGGACAGCTTGATGAGTGATCAACTTTCAGGAACAACAATTCTCTGCAAGAATCTCAGTTATCCTCACAGAGTTTCAGTATTTTGTATACATTACTTTCCTATTTTTAAAAATGCTTCAGTACAATCTAGCCAATAACCACTTTCATAAGCCTTCTTAGGGATCGCTGAAAAGTGCCCCTCCTTAGGAGTAACAGCAAATTTCTAAGTATGCTGGCAGGGTGCTGCTCTGATCCCTCACTGTTTTGTTTTTGTTTTTGTTTTTTTCCTGTCACTATCATTCTTTCCTTTCCACTTTCTTGCTGTCTCTCCCCTGTGCTTTTCTTGATTCTCTTCAAGCCTCCTTAACATGTGTAAAGACCTCTCAGCTTACACACAAGTATGGGAATTTGCACGTGCCAAAACCTGACTCTATCAATACATTTGTTGATGAGAATTTAAGGAGGAAAAGGTAAGAACTCCACAGAGGTAGTGCTAATTGATTTTCTTTATAAACACATAAGCAATTATACAAGTGACCATCTGCTTTGTCTGCATGAAGTTAATGAATACACAAAAGGAATCAAATTTTGAGCTCACTTAAATCTTAAAGCCAACCGCTTAGAAAGTTGCTTAGATGTGTCATAAGACAGAAAGGGAAAGTGTTCTAGTCCGCAGGCCAACAAAACAGGATCCCTTGTTTGTTTCAGTGAGAAACAGTGAAAATAGAGTTATATTGGTTGCAATATCTCAATGAACAGATATCAGAAACTAAAATACAACATTATTTTCAAGCAGGACTCTGATATTTATCTAGCCAAATTGAAGCTACTAAATATTTAAAAAATAGTTTAAGACAACATCACTGTGGCAATTAGCAATTTCCTTTTAAAAATGTGTTCATCTCATTTGGCTCAGTATTCTAGAAGCACACATAAACTATCTCATGCAGATAATCATTAGAAATAAAAAAGCATAAAAAAAAAAGAAATAAAAAAGCATAGCATAAATTAATTCAAAGGATCACTGCTATAAGAAAACACTCCTAGACTCCAGTGTTAAAAAGTGGGTATTTTTCACTATTCTTACTTCAATAAGTAAATGAAGATTTTTATATATAAGCAATATATAAATATATGATATCTATAAATGTATATTATGTAAGTGTGTATATATATATAAGTGTGTATATGTATTAAGCAATATATAAATATATGATATCTATAAGTGTATATGTAAGTGTGTATATATATATAACATAAGTGTGTATATATATATGTATATATATATAGAGAGAGAGGAAAACCAAAGACTTGCAGGCACAACAATTATTTTACCTATTCAAGCTGAACACTGAATGTGTACAACTGCAGATCTACATGCTAAGATCCTACAATGCATGAGAACATGGTTATATTAATGATATACATGGGATATTCATAATTTGAGAAGTAATATCTCTAAAATTATTAATAAAAATCACTGGTCATTCATGGGGCGCCTGGGTGGCTCAGTGCCTTCAGCCTCTGCCTTCGGCTCAGGTCATGATCTCAGGGTCCTGGGATGGAGTCCCGCATCGGGCTTTCTGCTCAGCAGGGAGCCTGCTTCCTCCTCTCTCTGACTGCCTCTCTGCCTGCCTCTCTGCCTACTTGTGATCTCCCTCTGTCAAATAGATAAATAAAATATTTTTAAAAATCACTATTCATATTTTAAAAATCACAATTCATTAATTCTGCGAATACTTACTAACTCATCTTTGGAAACAGTTTCTACTCGCTGCTGGACAAACTGCTCTGACAAGGGGGCGCACCCTCATGACACTTACCACTCTGTAAGTCAGGACTGCTGTTATTGGTCGATACTGCAAGTGTCCTACAACACCAGAGATAAGAGTATAGATCACTGGGACTCTGTTGGACAGTAGGCACATCAGGGAAGGGCACCCAAGGAAATGAAATTTGAGGGGACAACTGAAGGATGACCAAGAGTTCAGGGAAGAAGCACTGGATACACTTTATGCTCATAGTTGGAGCACTGGGTACTCTTGATTCTACCTCGTTATACATTTTTTTAAAATATTTTATTTATTTATTTGACAGACAGAGATCACAAGTAGGCAGAGAGGCAGGCATAGAGGAGGAAGCAGGCTCCCCGAGGAGCAGAGACCCCGACGCGGGGCTCGATCCAAGGACCCTCCTGGGATCATGACCTGAGCTGAAGGCAGAGGCTTTCACCAACTGAGCCACCCAGGTGCCCCTAGATTTTTTTAATAAAGACAAATATGTCTGTGAACGGAGGGGAAGATACCAAAATCTGGGTCATTATCACATGAGAAATAAGTTTTACCAAAAAAAAATGACATTGGTGGATGCCAATTTAAAATCCATTTAAACAGAATTTTTTTAAATTTGTCTTCTCCCCCAAAAGAAAATAAATAAGCATGTTAATATAACATATAAAATATAAAACAATACAAAAATAAAATAGTGGGTGTTACACAGACTGGATGGAGTGCTAGCTTTAAATCTGCAACGGAAGCCTAGAGAACTGGGAGTTTAAGATCCCCACCTCTAGGTTGCCCCAACCTACTTCCAGTCTCATCATAAGAGTTCCCTAAACATGCTATAAATTCAAGGCAAACTCTCCTATATCCACTCCCCTGAGTAACTCTGACTCTTCCATTCTTAAATGTGCTCTGGGCTTCCATCTGCCTAAGCTCTTCTTCTTCCATAAAGGTCATTTCCTCAGGGACTTCTATATCCTCAGTCAGCTGATTACAGTTCTTTCTATACACATTTTGAATGACACATGAGTCGAATTCGGGCTTGCATCATATTTTATGAATGTAGTCATCAGAGTCCCCCACCTGATTGGAAGCTCCCACAGGAAATGAGTTTTGTCTTCATCTTTTTACAACGTGGGGTAAATTTTATTTAATATTTAAAATAAAAATGGATTAAACCAAATTGAATTGAATTAGTATGAAGCCTGTAAAACAGTCCGTCAATCTAATTGAAACTTGAGACTGTGTGGTCTGTTTTTCACTGCGAAACCACTTACACAAAAGAGTTGTATGATTTTTTTAAACTCGGCTCGCCTTAAAATTGGGAATATTTTACATAATCTTGTTGAAGAAATACCATGTTTCACATCAGTGAATTTTACAAGTATCTCAAATCTTGTCTCTAGAGTTAGTGAGCCATGGAGAAAAGCTCATTGTGTGGGAGAAAACATCATTCATTCCGTCTTTCCCTCACCAAATATAGATTATGCTACTTGTGTGCATAAGAAACCATCCTAAGTGCTGGGGATATAATACTGAAGGAGACATAAGGCTTTCATTATGAAGCTTAGAGTTTAAGGCAAACTGGAGACATAGTAAATAGACATAGTTACAAAGTCATAAGTATTACGAAGGAAGCAAACGGGGTGTTGACATTGAGAATAGAACGCAGGGAGAACTGTGGATGGAGCCTTAGGAAACAGAAAACAGTGTGGAGATTTCTCAAGAAATTAAAAAGAGAACGTCCCTATGACCCTGCCATTGTACTCCTGGGTATTTACCCCAAAGATACAGATGTCGTGAAAAGAAGGGCCATCTGAACCCCAATGTTTATAGCAGCAATGGCCATGGTCGCCAAACTGTGGAAAGAACCAAGATGCCCTTCGACAGACAAATGGGTAAAGAAGATATGGTCCATATACACTATGGAGTATTATGCCTCCATCGGAAAGGATGAATACGCAACTTTTGTAGCAACATGGACGGGACTGGAAGAGATTATGTTGAGTGAAATAAGTCAAGCAGAGAGAGTCAATTATCATATGGTTTCACTTATTTGTGGAGCATAACAAAAAGCATGGAGGACATGGGGAGTTAGAGAGAAGGGGGTTGGGGTAAATTGGAAGGGGAGGTGAATCATGAGAGGCTATGGACTCTGAAAAACAATCTGAGGGGTTTGAAGTTGCAGGGGATGGGAGGTCAGGGTACCAGGTGGGTATTCTAGAGGGCACGGACTGCATGGAGCACTGGGTGTGGTGAAAAAATAATGATACTGTTATGCTGAAAATAAATAAATGAAAAATAATAATAATAATAAAAAGGAAACACCCTCAGTGATGGAAAATTTAAACTGAGACCTGATGAATGCCATAATTTGAGAACAGCAGGAGAATCCAATGACATATTGAAGAGCTCATCATATTGTTTACAGACTTTAGAAGACTATTTGTGGAGAAAAGATAAATATTAAGGAAAAATAAAAACCTATAATGGAAATTTTTTTTAAAAATTGCCAAAGGTATGAGCACTCCCGGAGTTATAACTAAAAAGACTGATGGTTTAACTAATCCATATAGATATTTGAGTCTAATACATAACCTTGCTAAATACATTCTTTTCCACCTTGTTCACCCTATTACATGAGATTGTTTCATATCTCAGGCACCTTCATGAACTTCTATGTTTGCACCCTTGCATTAGAACCTAAGAACAATTGTTACCATTCTCCAATAGTGGGTCCTAAAGACAAAATACTCACATCATTCTCCAAAACATCCATGTAGCACGGATTCTGCTCACCTCATATATTATTATTATTATTATTATTATTATTATTATTATTATTTTCCATTAGCCAACATACAGTACATCATTAGTTTTTGATGTAGTGCTCAATAATTCATTGTTGCTTTTAAGACCCAATGTTCATCACAACACATGCCCTCCCTAGTACCCATCACGCCGTACCCTAGCCCCCCTCAGTTTGTTTCCTGGAGTCCAGAGGCTCACCTCACATCTTATTACTCACCCACAGTTTGCTGAAAAACAATGGCTCCTAATTTTGCAAAACTTTACTAAAAGTTTTTATTTGAGTGACTTTCATGGTAGAACTTTTTTTTTTTCAGAAATGTTCACAATAAATGAAAATAGATTTTTTTGTATTCTTGTTTCCTACACGAAAACACTATTTGGACTTTTTGTCATTGTAAATGTTATAGGAACCAACTCTTTTCTGTCTACATAACAGGATTGAAAGAAAGGACACAGTGGGCAGGAGTATGAAAGGCACATCAAAACTTCTGTAGACACTACAGATCAAGAAAATAATTCTGCACTAATCATACAATAATCCACATCCATCATGCCAATTTGCAAGACCTTTCATCATTAAAATTTTGAAAGTATGGTTTATACAATACAAATGTACATAAATTTATTAGAAAAGGTTGGGCAGCCTCTGGAGGTGACTGAATGTAATACAAAGGCATTTAAGCTTTATTCTGGATTGGGAAATGGTTCTGTAGAAAACAAACGCAAACATAAAACCAACACACAAACAAAAACACCGCCTTAACATCCTCTCTTTATGTATCAGAAAACATTGATGAAGTCAATTTCAGGAATTGCTAAAATCTGTATTCTTGCCTTTGCTAAGACTTCATGGCCCCTTCACTGGCAAAATGCATGAGATTATAATCAGGAGTTGCTGGATTTTATAAAATTTAATATGAGCAAAATTTAGGTCTCTTTTGCATATTTGCTTTCTTTTCTCCCAACATACCTCTCTTCCTCAGCTATGATAATTTCAGCCCCAGCAATCTATTTTATATTTAATAACCTTTTATTGCCAATAAATACTTTTGTTTACACTTTGTTACCTTTTCACCTAAATTATGTGCTAAATGCATTCTCAATGGAAAAAACAGACAACTCAGCATTTTCATATCCCTCACAAAGAAAGAAAATTGCATGTTTTACTTTTTATGGTTTCTTATTGCTTTTTAAATTCTGTCATCTAATGGGACTAATGTTCATGGTTTAGGAGTATATTTACCATAAATAGCTTTAGTGGTTATCAAACATCGCCGCTTCATTTTGGCGTTTAACCAACCTCAACCACTATTTATTGCCTCATATACTTCTCTACTGTGAACATTACACCTTAATTACCCCAATCCCTATTTCTGGGCCTGATTTAGAAAGCCTAAATGGGAATAAGCATTTCTTGTTTCACTTATGTAAGAAGGCAGTGCCTGTGCCCAAGCAATCAGAGATCAGGGCCATGAAATCAGTAGAGTGTGTTTCAGTGACCTGAAAAATCCAAGTTCTGTGGCAATGGAAATTCAAATTCTCTTAAGTGCAGTAAAGGGGAGTGGAGGAAGGAACAGACGGTCCAATATTTCTTCCAAATGTTCACATCCACACTGAAGTCTAATGATATCCAATGCTGCCGGGGAAAATGGAAAACTACTGATTTCAAAATTGTTGATTAATTTAAAAAAAATAAAAACAACCGGGATTTGGGGTTTTAATAATCTATCTTTGCTTTACCCTGGCACACTCCTAACTGCTTTTTCCATTTTTTTTAAATAAAAAGAATACTTTTCAGATTGTAAAACTTTATCTCATAAACAGATGGAATTAGAAAGTGGATCATAAATTTATGACAACATGGATTAAATTTGTGGCTCACCTCAAACCCTTTGTCCGAATCTTTATTTTCTTGATCTTTTAAGATCCAGCTTAAATATCTTCTTTTCTGAGAATCTTTACTTCTTCATTACCACAGAATCAAAGAAACCTTCCTTCAAATATCTCTACATCTACTCAGCTTTCCACAGTGAGAGTCACAGTTACTTACAGTTGAACCCCTGCTACAGGGCAAGGTATGCACCTTAACCTCTTTATACTCAAAGTGGTCTTTCGGTGCAAGTTTGCAAAATGAAAGTTTGCTTACCCAATTGACCAATTAAAGAATTTAGGGTGTTTAAAATGTAGCAATGGGGGTTAAAATGTACTTTTTCTTTTACATCGCACTACTATGCCCCCTTTTTTTTAGCTTTAGTATACACATGATGCTTCCATCACTTTGTTAAGATGTTTAAGATATTTAGAATTGCCTTCTCTGCCCTCAGCAACCCCAGGTGGCTAGCTGCCCTGCCTCACAGATAAAGATAAGCTTTGTTAATAATATGTGCTACTGGGATTTGATCTAAAAGTGGTACTTAACAATAAGTAACACTTTCTCTGTGTTTCTAGCCTGACCACCTCTAACTCATCCCACACAGCAGGACACCTAACCTGCTCTTGACTCCATCTTTACCCATTCCATTGCTTTAGAGGTTATCCTACTGTTCCTTGTGTGTTGAGAAACACCTTAGACTATTTCATTTCTATTTCTCTCTGATGCCTAGCATAATGCTTTGCATACAATTGGTGCTCAGTGTATCTTTATTTTTAACATAAATTGTTAGAAGATAAAACTACGACTTTAAATCTCTCTCATCTTCATATCCTCTCTTACACTCATCAGCTTTAACAGGCAGCGTAATGATGAGTACTACAGGAAATCTGTCTACCTCATCTAGCTCCCTCATTCTTCTTTAAATGTGTAACCTAGGAAGGTTACTTCACCTTTCAGTACCACGCTTTCTGCATTTGTAAAATAGGGCAAATAGCAGGGAATGGTTTATAGGGGTTGCCATAAGCATTCTCTACCTCTACAATATGGAATTTATTACCTATTTGTTCTTGAGAAGATTGCCTCACTTCTCTAATAATGTATATGTCTTTGAAAGAGGGTTATCAATACTGGAATTCATAAGACATAAAGTAGATTAGAGATTATGTAGGACTGGGGTAGGAATGGAGAGTGCCTACAAATGGCACAAGGTTTCTTTTGGGGATGATGGAAATATTCTAAAATTAGATTGTGGTGATAGCTGCACTACTCTTTAAATATACTGAAAGTCTTACAATTGCACTCTAAAAATGGGTGAATTATATGGTATGGAAATTATACTTCAATATAGTTGTTAATTAAAATAATAATAATAATAATAATATCACCAAGATTCAAGTCAGGTCTGAGCTCAAAGTACATCTTGTTTACTCTATCCTTGCCACCTCCCTATACAAAAATGAAAACTTCTATATTTAAATTGGTCATGCTAAATGACAGAGTTACTCTCTAGGGAGGCACTTAATAAATGATATGGAGGTAACTATGGAGTTATCTATCTAATCATAGAAACAGCTATTTGTGAGATAGTACACAGAAATGGAAAAAGTTCTTAGTCACGAGAGTTGTTTTCTACCTATGCCTTAGGAGAAGTCTTTATCAAATTATCTATAAATAAGAAATACATTTTTCTTTCTTGCCAAGAAATATGTTCTCCCCCTCGCTCCATTCCTCCCTCCACCTTCTTTCCATCGGTCCATCCTTCCTTCCTTCTTTTCTTTTCTTTTTTCCTTCTTTTCAAATGACTGCTCTGTTCTTTGTTTGTTTGTTTGTTCTGAGTCAGGGAGGCTGATTATAGATGTTGAAAATCAATTATCTCCATAATTCACTGACAACCTTTTAGAAGGAGCATATCATTTATGAGCTCAAAGGACAGACCTTCAAAGTAAAAGTACTGGAACCATTTTACCTTTTTCATGAAATCATCAAAATATGTCTATATGTGTAGTATATAGTTGAATGAGACCTTATTACAGAGTGTTGAATGCCTCACCCACACTTACAAAAAGGTATTCACCTTTTTACATCACACTTCTGAAAATATTTTACCTTTTCTCAGAGAAGTTTACATCACACTTTTGAAAATATTTTACCTTTTCTCAGAGAGGCTTTTTTTTTTTAAGGTAATTTTTTTTGGTGTTTTTTTTTTCCCAATTTATTTATTTTCAGAAAAACAGTATTCATTATTTTTTCACCACACCCAGTGCTCCATGCCAGCTGTGCCTTTTTTAAGGTAATTTAAACAAAAGATGAAAATCTCAGGAGCTCTTGCCAGAATAAAATTTCAGAATGCATTTAAAATCCTTCTAACTTTTTGTATTCAATATTTAAATCAAATTCCTGAAGAAGACATTTTCTACAAAGAGATTAAGGAAGGAGAAATGGTTCAGCTGCATATGTTTGCAATGAATCGTACTTCCTCCCTCAAAGTGCTAGGAGATTCCATTCCATACACTAAATTGTAGCTCTCAGTGCCAGACCTGGGAGTTTTTAAGCCTTCATGCTTTTATGAGTTGCTGGGTGTCAGAGGGGCTCCATCAGGGATGTGTTGCCTCTGAAAAGGTTAAATGCAAGAACCTCAAAGGCTTTTAAAGAGGAGAGTGCAGAAAATCTGTTGTCAAGGAGTATTATATCTCCCAGCTCTGCAGAGTTTGTCTCTCTGATCCTCCCTCTTACTTTGAAAGTTAGAAAATCCATAAGAGGCGGATGGGTATGTCAAAGATTTTAAAACCTGGTATAGGCTGGGTTTATTTTTGGATTATTCTGGCTTATTTTTCATTGTTTAACAAAGGAAAAATAGTAACACTGCCATCTTATATCTCCTTGAGGGTAGTAATACAGCTTTGGTTAGACAAAATACTGCAATGAATGTTATCCTTTGGAAAGTTTGTATTTGTGTTTTTACTCCATGAAAAAGCCTCTCCATTTTAAAAGAAAACATATTCAGAGGTAATCATTGTCCCTCTGGCAGCCATCAATTACACAATCACATGTACAACAATTGCTAATGTACCAAATCCGTTTAAAATAAGGTAACTGTGGGGATTTGGCTCAGTCGCTTAGGCTTCTGCCTTTGGCTCAGGTCATGATCCCAGGGTCCTGGGATGGAGTCTCTTGTCGGGCTCCCTGCTGGCTCAGGAGCCTGCTTCTCCCTCCCCCTGTTCTACCTGCTCTGCCTGCCGCTCTCCCTGCTTGTGCTCACTCTCTCTGACACATAGATACAAAATCTTTAAAATAAAATAAAATAACTGGGTTAATAGAAAAAATTAACTTGTCAATAAATATTTACTGAAAACCTACTCAGATGAGCACTTTGAAGAATATAAGACATAAAGGAAAGGCAGGGTATGGTCTTAATGAAACTATAATTAGAGTTCCTAGATGAATAGGGAGGTGTTGCCCTAGAGTCAGCTTTTAAGGGAACAGGAATGAAATTAGAATCAGAGATATGAAAGGATTCAGATGAATGAAAAGAGCATTATACCAAGGAGAATAACAGCATGACACAGACATGGAGAGAAATTAGATTCCAACAGGAAGGAATCATTATTAATTTCTCTTAAACATTCAACGTATATTTCCTAAGAAATACTTGTATTTTGGGCGCCTGGGTGGCTCAGTGGGTTAAGCCGCTGCCTTCGGCTTGGGTCGTGATCTCAGGGTCCTGGAACCGAGTCCCGCATCAGGCTCTCTGCTCAGCGGGGAGCCTGCTTCCTCCTCTCTCTCTGCCTGCCTCTCTGCCTACTTGTGATCTCTCTCTGTCAAATAAATAAATAAAATCTTTAAAAAAATAAAAAGAAATACTTGTATTTTTTACACATTATTTTGAAAAAAAAAAAGAAAAGTTGAAGAATGGCTCAGAATGAGTAGCTCAGAGTCCTGTCATGCTCAGAGTGCAAGTATATATAAATATATATCAAAAATGTCTGGGGGCGCCTGGGTGGCTCAGTTGGTTAAAGCCTCTGCTTTCGGCTTGGGTCATGATCCCAGGGTCCTGGGATCGAGCCCCATGACAGGCTCTCTGCTCAGCGGGGAGCCTGCTTCCCTTCCTCTCTCTGTCTGCCTCTCTGTCTACTTGTAATCTCTGTCTGTCAAATAAATAAATAAAATCTTAAAAAAAAATGTCTGGAGAACTTGTGATGACAATATTTTCATTTAAATATTGGAATGAAAGAATGCCATCAGGTGAGGAGCTGAACCAAACTCACCTGATTTTTACTCTTACCCAAGAAATGTGGACACTCAATAGGAAACCCTTCAGGTTTCTTCCTGAACTCACTATTCTGACAGAGAATTTATCAGGACTGAGGTGAAAAATTCTTTCTAGGTTATATGATAAAGTACTATGCCTATAATAAAGCATAAACTTCATTAATGTATACCAAAGAATTTAACACAAGGTATTGTCTAGCAAACAGGCAAAAGAACATGGACAAACCTACAGGTTTAATCTGTGAAATCCTAGTAAAATTCATTGGAAAACATTCAATTTATGCAAAATATTTCAGTGTTCCCTTTGTGATATATTTTGTATTAACATAATCAAATTAAACGACTATCAGAATAGGCACCAAAGTTTAATCAAGTCAGAAGTTTGGTGCTGACAATATTATCTTCTTCAGAATTAACTTAAATTTTGAGGACCAGAGATAAGGAATCTTATGAGTTTAATGGTAAATCAAGTTCAAAACAAAAGCGCCTACAACAGTGAATTTCATTTAGGTTCCTACCCACAGCCCTCACAAAAATTCATTTTTCTAGGTTCAGAACAGGGAATTTCAGGTTAATAAATTTGTGGAGGACACACTGGAATTTCTAGAATTACTCCCTACTTTGATCAGCTTTTGCCTTGATGGATATCCCTGGCATAGGAGACTGTCATTGAGAGAAATCCTTGATTGGGGGGGGAGGGGAGGACTGTTTCTACTGCCTAGGAGTTGCTCATTGTAGATTACTTAAGAATCTGCTAGAGCAATTTCCACAGATAGTTTCTACTCCAGAAGCTAGCTCTTCACACGTAAACATTTTAAAAGTTCCATTACATACTAGCTATGACCTTGGACAATCTTCAAACTTAGACCCAGAGGATTTGGATGGTCAAGTGGGTTGCTATTGATTTTATGCCTATAGGTGCCTTCCATATGCTCAAAAAAAAAAAAAAAAAATCAAAAGGACAGTGGAGAAGATGATCTAGAAATGAGCTTGCTCCTACTCACATACTGTCACCTTTCTGACCTCTAAAAGTTGCCAGCATGAAGGAGCAGTGAGTTACTGGGGTAGCAGCATGACCAGGAAAATAAATCTGCAAGGTCTTTGCTGACCACTGCCTATTCGCATCCACCATGAAGGATGCCAATCATAAAAATATTTCATGATCCAATCCCATCCATTTCTAAAAAGATGATGAATGAGCTACTTCAGCCATAAGATGAAAGCTGAGGAAAAATTCTGATGTTGATGTCTACTGGATGGACCAGAAATAATTAATGTTACTTTATGGCAGGACAATTTATCAGGGATGACACAGCACTTGGGCTCCTGTGAATTAAGTGATGATAATGACCACATTGAAGTTTTGACATCTAAATTTGAAGCAACCTAAGGAATGTACTGAATAAAACAAACTTCTTGATTTACAATAATCAGACAACTGAACCTTTCATGAAAGTAAGACATCATTTGTCAATACTATTTCTGTGCTTTAACAATCTTTACAAAGGTATGAAAAATAATTATGATTTAAAAGTATTATGTATCCAGATATTCTCAACATAACAACTTTTGTTTTCATATAGTTATGAGAATATTTAATAATTTCAAATTACATTTTGTTGATCCTTTGGGGGACTTGAAAGCATTATGTTCAATATTAGAAAATATTAGCTCTATCTAATATATATAGAAGTATCACCTGAAAATTAAAAAAAAAAAAAAAAGTTTGGTTTAAAAATATTAGAGTATGGGGCACCTGGGTGGCTCAGTGGGTTAAAGCCTCTGCCTTCAACTCAGATCATGATCCCAGGGTCCTAGGATAGATCCCCATGCCGGGCTCTCTGCTCAGCAGGGAGCCTGCTTCCTCCTCTCTCTCTGCCTGCTTCTCTGCCTACTTGTGATCTTTGTCTGTCAAATAAATAAATAAAATCTTTTAAAAAAGATAAGAGTAACAAAAAATATGCCTCGCACAAATTCTATTTATTCACTACTTACATGTATTTATATATCATGTGTTATTTTTTTCATTTCCTTGATGATAATAGTTCAAAAATTAAATATAAAGTTATTTTCCCCATTTCCCAGTATAAACTTTGCTTAAAGTAGTTAATTTCCAGGAATTTACAATGGATAGAGAACTGTACTCATCACTTAACTGTCTTTTAGACACATGGAAATGGTCTGAAAGCCAATAAAGCTATAAGTCAGGGACTATCAAAAAAAAAAAAAACTGAGTAAGAGCTTTTACAAAGAAGATGCTCTTAGAAAGATAAACTTTTGGGACTTCATCAAAATCAAAAGCTTCTGCAAAGCAAAGGAAACAGTCAAAAAAACAAAGAGGCAACCCACGGAATGGGAGAAGATATTTGCAAATGACAGTACAGACAAAAGGTTGATATCCAGGATCTATAATGAACTCCTCAAACTCAACACACACGAAACAGGCAAACACATCAAAAAATGGGCAGAAGATATGAACAGACACTTCTCCTATCAAGACATACAAATGGCTATCAGACACATGAAAAAATGCTCATCATCATTAGCCCTCAGGGAGATTCAAATTAAAACCACATTGAGATATCACCTTACACCAGTTAGAATGGCCAAAATTAACAAAACAGGAAACAACATGTGTTGGAGAGGATGTGGAGAAAGGGGAACCCTCTTATACTGTTGGTGGGAATGCAAGTTGGTGCAGCCTCTTTGGAGAACAGTGTGGAGATTCCTCAAGAAATTAAAAATAGAGCTTCCCTATGACCCTGCAATTGCACTCCTGGGTATTTACCCCAAAGACACAGATGTCGTGAAAAGAAGGGCCATCTGTACCCCAATGTTTATAGCAGCAATGGCCACGGTCGCCAAACTATGGAAAGAACCAAGATGCCCTTCAACGGATGAATGGATAAGGAAGATGTGGTCCGTATACACTATGGAGTATTATGCCTCCATCAGAAAGGATGAATACCCAACTTTTGTAGCAACATGGACGGGACTGGAAGAGATTATGCTGAGTGAAATAAGTCAAGCAGAGAGAGTCAATTATCATATGGTTTCACTTATTTGTGGAGCATAACAAATAGCCTGGAGGACAAGGGGCGTTAGAGAGGAGAAGGGAATTTGGGTAAATTGGAAGGGGAGGTGAACCATGAGAGACTATGGACTCTGAAAAACAATCTGAGAGGTTTGAAGTGGCGGGGCGGGTGGGAGTTGGGGTACCAGGTGGTGGGTAGTACAGAGGGCACGGCTTGCATGGAGCACTGGGTGTGGTGAAAAAATAATGAATAATTTTTTTCTGAAAATAAATAAATTGGAAAAAAATAATAAAAAAAAACAAAATAAAAAAAAAGTTAAATTCTCAACATTGAGGATATTAAAAGTCACACTGAAACTGACATGTACAGTTAGTATCAAGCTTTGACCTTCTGTTTGTTTGGCTCTGTTTTTAAGAAATAAGAGGTTCTGTTTAATCAGAAACATATTTTCTTCTACCTGGCATTAACAGTGACTGTACCAGAGACTTCTAAATTATAGCAGACCGTTGTCATCGCCATAAATATTTGTGCATTAAGCTAAACTAAAACATAGAACAAAAAAGTATTCAATATACTTGGCTTTTTTGACCTTAAATCTCTTTAAAACACTTTGTGATAAATATTAATTCAAAACCTAACCTTTGAGGAAACCAGCGTTTCTAGATAGTATGAAATAAACATTACTATTGTAATCCTCTAAAATTAGAGAAATACTACTAAAATTTCCAGGGTTTTATTTAATTGTAATATAAATGTAGGAATCATTGCAGGAAACTATGTGGGCTGTGGAATAAAATACAAGATGCAGTCTGGAATCCTGTCCTCCATCGTATAAGCATTTCCTAAAATCAGTGCATACACATACCTAGTTCTTATAAATTTTGTATGGCCAATAGTACATGATTAAGATTTACATCCAGGATGATTATTCTTGAAGCACTCCCAAGATTTTAAATTATCACTGAATAAAGTACTGCTAGTGTATTTTAGAAAGATTTTGGCAAGAATTCTTTAACTAAAAGTGTTTTCTTCCTAGGTCTCGGTGTACCCAAATTATTAGAACATGAAATTTGATGAATTTGGTTAATTGCAATTTTATCTAACATAAAGAAACTTGTAATATTTAGTGGGAATTTTTTTTTTTTACATTTCACATAGTCCTACTAATGATCCAGATTTCTGTATCCTGTTTTTCAGGATCTTAGTGATATTGAACAGATTAATATTGCAAGTCTCCTGTTTGTCACCCATACACCAAAATAGCTTGTATCAGACTGAGCAAAATTAAGAATGGTGCTTTGTCTTCACTTTCTCTGACTGGCAACACTGTGATTTCATTCATGTATGAAGTATTTTTAAATCTAATTATTCTTACAACCAGTTAGGAGAAAAGGTCATTATTCCAGCTCATTAGCTGTTTAATA
This sequence comes from Neogale vison, assembly GCF_020171115.1. Lineage (NCBI taxonomy): Eukaryota > Metazoa > Chordata > Mammalia > Carnivora > Mustelidae > Neogale > Neogale vison. The sequence goes on along the minus strand of NC_058093.1, from coordinate 89,069,113 downwards.
AGAAGGCATGGCAGTGAATCTGTGTTTTGACTCTCTAATTCCAATCTTTAGGACTGCCAGAAAAGGGAACTGTGACTACCACATATATTTCTTTCTGTCCTATCCTGACTGATACAACATTCTGTGCAACATTTGACTTCCTATAGTTGAGACCCAACATTAAAAATTATATCTGTTTTCTTTTCTTAACATATGCAAGCAAACATGCTGCATGCATTCACACATGCGCACGCACCAAAAAGACTATTTGCATCTACCTTCTTGTTCTCAGATCAAGTAATGACTTGAGCTGACTGGTGAAATAAAAAGAAGTACTTATTCAAACCTAAGTTTATAAAGTAAACTTTATAAGTAAAAAACTAAGTATATAAAGACAGAAAAAGTGGCATGGGACACTATTAACTTATTTTTCAGTTATTATAATCTGCATATAGGTATGTGTGTATCTCCAGGTACAGAAAGAAACTCCAACCAGTGACAGAAGCAATAGAAGAATTTTGAGTTGTGTCTTAATACAGAGAAAAGAGAAAAAGTAAGCCAAATATAATGAATATATATCACAGCACCAGTAGAAAAACAATCCTGAAACATTTAAACAATAAAATATTTGTTGAAGACTATATGTCTGTGATAGAGATGCACTACAAATTCGATGCTTTTAAATGAGTCATCATATAATGGCATAGTATTAGTTTCCTATCCTTGCTATGTCAAATACCACAAACATAGCAGCTTAAAACATAGATTTATTATCTTTATTTCTGTACATCAGAAATCTGACATGGATCTTACTGGGCTAAAATCAAGGTGTCAAAAGGGTATATTTCTTTTCAGAGAGTCTAGGCTACAATATGTTTCTTTGACTTCTCCAGCTTTCAAATGTTGTCACTTTCCTTTTCCTTTCCTTTACCCAAGGAGAACTTAAGGCCCCCTTTCTCCAACTTCACAGGCAAAAATGGCTGGTTAACTCCTTCTCATTTAGCAGCATGCTGACCTCTTCCACAATCACATTTCCCTGACTCTCTGCACCCCACCATCTTACTTTTAAGTACACTTGATTACATGGAGCCTACCCTGATGATCCAAAAAAAAAAAAAAGTCTCTATTTTAAGGCAACTGATTAGCAACACCAATACCATCTTCCACTTTAATTTCACTGTGCTATGTAACATCACATTTACAGGTTCCAAGGATTAGAATCCAGACAGCCTTGTAGAGGGGGATTTATTCTGCCTACCACAGTTTACCTTTTGGTCTCCAAAGATTCACATTCATTCCAAATGCAAAATATCCTCATCTGTTTAAAGTAACCCAAATTTTAACCCAGTTAACTCAAGTACAAAATGAGGTGAACCATGAGAGACTATGGACTCTGAAAAACAATCTGCGGGGTTTGAAGTGGTGGGGGGTGGGAGGTTGGGGTACCAGGTGGTGGGTAGTATAGAGGGCATGGCTTGCATGGAGCACTGGGTGTGGTGAAAAAATAATGAATACTGTTTTTCTGAAAATAAATGAATTGGAAAAAAAATGTTACCTAAATCTCATCAGCAAAAATACTATCAAAATTATCTAAGGTACAGGTACAGGTAAGACTCTGGGTATGATTCATCCTAGGGCAAACTTTTCTCCACCTGCGAGTCTACCAAATGCAAAAGCAAGTCCTTTGTTCCCAGACTATAGTGGTCATTCAGACACAGGGTAATAATTATAGATCTTTTGGTTCAAAAGGATAAAAATGTCAGGGGGGGATGGATAAAATAGATGAAGGGGATTAAGGGTACACTGTGGTGAGCCCTGAATAATATACAGAATTGGAGAATCACTATATTGAACACCTGAAACTAATATAACCCTGTGTGTTAATTATACCTGAATTAAAACTTAAAAATAATAATAACAAGGAGGGAAAAGCATAAAAATGAAAGAAAAATAAATACTGGTTTAAAGCAACTTCAAAAATCCATCCAGGCTCTCTCCATTCTTTTAAGATTTAAGAATAATCTTTTGTGGCTCATAGCTCCACCCTCTGGTCCTTGCCCTCAGAATCATTTTTTCTTTCCCCCCATGAAAGGTAGCCCATGTTTGCGGCTGAGCATTTTTATTTGCCTATTTCCTACCTGTATCAGTTTGGTGGTCCGAAGTCTTTTATTTTGTCTCTGTCTTTTCTAGTGTAAGCTGGCATTTTTTAATGCTGAAATAAAATTCTCAAGAACTTTGTGGGTCTCTCATTTAGGTCATGGGATTCAATCTATTAAACAGTAAACTACTCCGTATATATTTTTCCTAAATAATCCCAATTCTGTTTCTGGCTTTTCCTGGGATAGCTGAGGGGAACTGGGAGTCACATACTTCATCTCTTCAAGGAGACTTTTAGGTGACTGAATATTCTGACCTTTCTGTTTTTCTGATGCATTAAACAAGGTTGCCCAGACACACCATTGGCTTTTTTCTCCAGACCACAGTTTCTTTCCAGTTAATCTAAACTTTAGCATCATTTGCCATTTAGGTAGTCTAAGGTTGAGCAAAATCATTGTCTCCTCTCACACTGTACTATAAGCAGTAAGAAGGAAACCAGGCCATACATTCAATGCCTTACTTAGAGATCTCATCTAAATATCCAAGTTCATTGTTTATGAATTCTGCTTTCCATCTAACTACAGAACATAATTCTGCTAAGGTTTTTTTTTTCCATTTTATAATAAGGATTCCCTTTCTTCCAATTTCCAATAACATGTACTTCATTTCCTTCTGTTCTTTCATAAGCAGTGCCTTTAATCTCTGTATTTCTCCTTAAGCTTACTTAGGATGATTTAGATATGTTCTAAGCTGATATATGTCTTCTCTACCATGCTCTTCGCTTCCTTAAGTCCTCAGTAGCAGAGTTGTTGACATCTCTGTTTCTACTGTCCTTTGAAGACGACCTAGTCTTTTTCTAAACATACTCCTCAAACATTTCCCAGCCTCTGTCTTTTGCTCAATTCCAAAGCCACTTCCACACTTTTCAGGTAGTTGTTATAGTAATATACCTCCAGGTACTAAAATTTATATTATATTCCTATTGCAACTGTAAGAGATTACCACAGATCACTGACTTAGAAATTTATCCTTTTACAATTTTAAATTTGTTCATCACAAATTTATTATTTTATAGTTTGGTATATCATAAGTCTGGCATGGGTCTCACTGGGCTAAGATCAAAGTAGTAGCAGATCTTGTTCCTTTTGGGAGTCTCAAGGGGAAATTCCACCCTCTTACCTCTTCCAGCTTCTGGAAGCTGCCTACATTTCTTGGCTCATGGACCCCTTCTATATACCCAATACCAACAATGGTAATTAAGTCTTATAGCACATCATCCAAACTCTGCTTCTGTCCTCACCTCTGATTCTTTTCTTCTACCTCCATCTTCTACTTAAGGATCTTTGCGATTACATTGACCCACCAGATAATCTAGGATTAAGTCCTTAGTTTAATCACATCTGCAAAGTCCTTTTAGATACATAAAAACATGTAATTCACATTTTTCTGGTTCTGGGACCTGGATATCTTTTGGTAAGCCCTTTTTCTGTCTACCACAAACACAGACAGAAAGTAGTGTAATAAATAATGTAATGTACTTAGTATTATACAGGTTGAGATTAATTCAAGAGCCAGGTTATCCAAATTCAGTATTTTTTCTACTTTATGTACTCATCCCTACTTTGAGTAAAGTGTGTTCTTTGGGGAAAAAAAGAGTAAAATATAGACTGAGAAATTATATGTGTTTCAGTTTATGTCTGAAAAAGTAAAGTGGAAATCATACCCAATTCTCTGTCTGTCATATCACAAAGTCATCAAGGACTACAAACTGCCATTTTGCTTTGTTGAGATACAAATATTATTTGTTTTCTCTGTTGAAATTTAAATACTATTTTCCCCTTTGCTGGCCTATATTTACCTTTTGAAGGCTGCAATATTCAATTCTAGAAGTGAAAAAATTGGGCATCTTTGATTTATCATTTTTTTGTACCTGCATGATATTGGCACCTGAAATGTTTCATAAGTAAAAATCGTCAGACTATGGTATCTCTTATAAGTATATAGGTTTGGAAAGGTCACTGTGCCTACTTAAAACTTAGATGTATCACAGATTCGTTTAGTAATTTTTTCTACTGACTCTAAAAACTATATATATATATACACACACACACACACTATATAGAATTAAGTGCACATTGTACTATTTATTAGCTATCTCCTGCAGAGAAGAGAAAACACAGAAGTCAGTGGAAATGGAACCAGTCTGCTTATTAGCAGCCCAGAAGCTGGTTTCTCACAGATTACGTTTAGTATAATGGCTCTTACTCTTGATTGATCATTCATCACTCATAGGAAGATTTTTAAAATATTTAGTTTCCAGTCTTTTCCCTAGAATTAATGAAAGAAAAATCTCCAAAGTTTGGTCCCCATTTAAGTATTACTTTATGAAATCCAGTAAAATATAAGTGTTTATTTTGTGATAGTGTTCACTTCAAAATTGGTGTAATGGCCACTCACATTGGATACCACATATGCTTTTCGATTTACCTCATTTCTTGTCTGAATTTTGTGAATTTAATACAATAGGGAGGATTTGATGTTCCATTAGAGGTCAACATTTTTGCCAGCATTGAGTAACAAACAGAGTTATGGAGTCTGGAACAGGGCCAGGAGAACTTGGAAGAGACAGTTCTCTCATCTTTAAAGAAGATCTTTTTATAGGTCAGGGTTCCTTCAAGGCCCATGGGATTATGTTGAGAGTGATAACCCATATGTGTTTGTTTGCTGCTCTATTGTGTATTGTCTTGTACATTTCCTCAATACAATTTTTCACAATTTTCCTTGATTTATTACTCTTCTTTGCCTCAGTTAACGGGTTTCTCAATATGATGCTATGGGCAAGCTCCTGAATGACAAGGACCACACCCCACTCCTCCGTGTTAGACATAGCCCTGAATGGAGTTGTGCCCATTGTTACAGTAGGACCTCAAAAGTACCAAAATGCATTAAATCATGTACTTCATTCTGGAAACCTCTCTCCCATTTCCCAAAATGACTCAGTGGTCTATTAATGGTTATATTTTTTCTCTGATTATTTAAATTGTTTATATTTCTTTCTCTCTTCTCAAAACTGTAAGACTAAAAAGCTGTAAGATTTATATAAATAAGAATTCTAATTCATCCTTGCAACTCTAGTAACTGATAAATAACATTACTAAAGAAAAATTTGTAAAAATTTCTCATTAGTGTATGAATGGATACACTAATGAGAAATGGCCCCACTCCTCTCTCTCTCTTTCCCATTCTCTCTACCTCCTCCCTTCCCTCCACCTCTCTCTCTCTCTCTCTTCCATTTTGGATAAGTCAAAATTATGACTGTCTGATATGTGTCACTCTTGTGAAATTCATGGGGGTTTTTGTATGTGCTTGAGTATGTATATATATGCATGTGGGAGTAGGTGGCTGCCCTCATACATGCATGTGTTTAATCTCTTATATAGCTACCAGTTATAACTTAAGTGATCTTGCCAAAATTATGATGTAGTTTCAAAGATGATTAGGCCAAGAAGCCTAAAAAGGATTTTTAACCACTATAAATTCTCCTCTGGTAGAAGTCACAATGCAGGCCCCTGCCCTGACTGAATTTAGAACTAACATCTTCATTAAAAAATAAAATAACAGAAAAGGCATTGATGAAGATCACATTAATGCTCTTAGGAAGACAGTTCCTGTGCCTTAGATTTGAGGGACTTTGAGGGATGACTTCAGAATCAGGTCCTCTGAAGAGCGCCAATAAGTAAGTCATCGTCCCCACCCCCACCCTGAATCTTAATGACTGCTGCCATCTCCTTAGTCTGACATTCACTCACCTACTTCCTGATTTACTCAAGCATTGATTTTGGCCTGTCTTTGAAAATTTGATTCTGTAAATTTGTGTTCATAAATGTTAATATAAGTCTCCATTAAGAAAAAAAATACAACAAAGCATTTTTCATGAGGATACAGTAAATCTCTTTTCAATTTGTACACATGAAAATATTCTACATGTGAAGTTCTATCTTTAAAAGTGGACAGGGTTACAAAAGAATGACAAGCCTTAAGGGCTAAAGTGTTCCATATGACAGACTACTCGGTTGCAGCTAAATTTATACATTTAAAAAGATTAGTGTTTTTGCAATCACATCTCTATTTCTTTTTTGCTAATCAACATGTTTGTTTTACAGCGCTTTATAAAACAATTTGTGCAGTAATTAAATGTCTAACAGGGATTTTTTATGACTGTTTGCTGAACACAAATGTAGTTTAGCTTAGTAGTTTGGAGTTATTAAGTAAGCTATCATAATTCAATGTTTTAAATAAAACAAATTACAGACCTCTTCCTAGCTTTACATGAGGCTCCTATCACAGTGGAATTTATGTACTTCAAATGTAACAGATTCCACATTCCCAACAATCCATTTGCAAACACATCAATAAAACTCTTCTTTTTCATTTAGGTTTGTTCTTTAAGGCAAATGGCCCACAGCAAGTAGAAATAAAGGTCAAAATTGATTTTCTTGTAAGAGGGAATGGGAAGGAAGGAACTAATATTTATTGAGCACCTACTACATGTCAGCCACTGTGCTCAATACCTTATGTCCTCTCATTTAAGTCACACCGTAACCCACAATGAGACAGCTTATCCACATTTTATAGATAATGAAATCGAGGCTTATTGAGGAGGTTAAATAACTTGTCCTAAGTTGTCTCTGTCAAATAAATGGCAAAGTTAGGTTCTAACTTGACCATTTATTTCCCTCCCGCCAAATTGCTTCTCAAATTTTCTTTCATTTGTGTTTACTGGTGTGCACAAATGCAAAAATCCATCCAGCACCTTGATTCTATAGTGGCCAATGGTATCATCATCACAAGAAATGTACAATAGTTGAGAACCCATTGCAATTCAGCAGTTTGCATTGCCCATGCACAGATGCTCACGTTTTAAAAAGGATCATTCATTCGATCCCTACTCAACAAATACTGATGACTTCATCTAGTCTTACCTGAAACCAGAAAAACAGATCATTTTTCTGAGAATGATTAGAACTCACACAGGAAATTAAATTGTAAATATTTTTTAAAGGAGAGAAATAACATTCATAAAGCATTTAAATATATTCTATATTCACTGTTAGGGGTGTGTGTGTGTGTGTATTCTGCTCTAATTTACCCCAAACTCTATGAACTCCATTTCCAGCACATGCATGCATGTCTTCTCACTTGTTCTCTCTTTTTCCACCAAATTATCTTCATTTTGAAGAAAAATAAACTGAAACAGGAGAAGTTAATTAACTGGCTATTATGAGACAGCCAAGAATAGAGAGAACTCAGGTTTCTAGGACATCTGAACTCATGCTTTTGGGGATTGGGATGGTGGCAGAAAGAGGGATGGAGGATGGGAAGGGATGACTTCTCTTTTCCAACACTTCTATGTTTATTACATTTACAATGTTAAATTAAGCACATTTATTAAAAGCCCCACCTTTCCACTACCTGTGTATCTCATTCATTGCTGCAATTATTAACTTTTTGGCAGTGAGCTATCCCAAATGTCAGAGCTAACTAACTCAAAATTATATAATATGTATATTTTTTATGTTATGCTCTTAATTTTTTCTTCTATCTTTCTGACTCAATGCCTGTCATTTCCTCTCTAGTATCTGTGAACTGAAAGGTAATGTTCTTTTTTTTTTTTTTTTTTTAAGATTTTTATTTATTTGTTTGACAGACAGAGATCACAAGCAGGCAGAGAGGCAGGCAGAGAGAGAGGAAAGGAAGCAGGCTCCCTGCCGAGCACTCGGGGCTCAATCCCCAGGACCCTGGGATCATGACCTGAGCTGAAGTCAGAGGCTTTAACCCACTGAGCCACCCAAAGGTAATGTTCTAAACCAGAGGCTGACAAATTGTGACCCAAGGGCCATGGGTAACCTGCTTATTTTCTTGTTTGGTCCACAAACTAAGAATGTACTTGTAAAGTTTTACTTTTTTTTTTTTTTTCTTAGTTGTTTTTTTTTTTTTTAACTTTTTTGAAGATTTTATTTATTTATTTGACAGAGAGAGAGAGAGATCACAAGTAGGCATAGTAGCAGGCAGAGAGAGAGGGGAAAACAGACTCCCTGCTGCGCAGAGAGCCCAATGCAGGACTCAATCCCAGGACCAAGAGATCATGACCTGAGCCAAAAGCAGAGGCTTAACCCACTGAGCCACTCAGGTGCCCCTAAATTTTTATTTTTTTAAGATTGTATTTAATTATTTGAGTTAGAGCAAGAGCAAAGAGAGAGAGCACAAGCACGGGGAGGGGCAGAGGGTAAAGCAAACTCCCTGCTGAAAAGGGAGCCCAATGCGGAGCCCCATCTGAGGACCCGGAGATCATGACCTGAGCCAAAGGCAGACACTTAACTGACTAAGCCACCCAGGTGTTCCAGACTCGTATAGTTTTAAATGGTTGACAAAAGAAAACAGAAATCAAAGGAAGAACAATATTTATTGATATGTGATAATTATATGAAATTAAAATTTCAGCATCCATAATTAACTTAGAATGTGTCACATCCATAGCCACTCAACTTGTGGACTGTCTGGCTACCTCAGTGCTATAAGAGCAGAGCTGAGTGGTTGTGACAACATGGCCCACAAACCCTAAAATATTAACTACATGGCTCCTTACACAAAAATTTCACAGACCCTGTTGGAGGCTCTCTTCTCACGCTACATATTCCTGGAGCAACCACAGCTATGATCCACATGTATAAAGCTGCTTACCTTCTCTCTTGAGAACCCTCAGGTCCACACAACAGATGGCAATTAAGGGCTCCATGAAGATGGTACAAGAGACTGCTAAAGCCTGTGGGCCAGCAATGGAGTTTATTTCTTCTACCTCCAAACTAGATCTTCTTCCTATGACTCCAAGTTCAGAGAAAAGTACCCCAGTCTAATTAGTTGCCCAAACCAGAAACCTGGGCATCATTGATTCTTTCTTCTCCCTCCCTCTTCTCCTTGTAAATACCAGGAACTGTAAACTCCATCTGTTTTGTACCCCTCAAATCTATTCTCTAATTGCACAGAACAGCAATAGTTTAGGCCACCATCATGTATTCCGTGCACTAATTCAGCTACTACCTAATAAAGATTCCTGACTCAAGACTTGCTTCATCTACCCTATTGTCCCCCATGATCAGATCTTTGCAAAGTGCAATTTTAATCATGTCACCACTTTGCTTATAACCCTTCAGGGATTCCTTATTTCCCCTAGTATAAAAGTTCATGTTTCACTCACCATTTTATATATCTCCACTCCTTAATTTATACTCAGAAATTTTTAATGATCTATGCTCTTATAAAACTTACATTCTCTAAGAAATATACCACACCCTGATGAAATGCCTCATCCAGAAACCTAACAAATATTTTCTAGCCCCTCAAAATGTAAATGATTGTCCTTTGTGTTCTATGTATTTCTTATTCTCTCTTGAAACCTTACCACTCTGGGATATATGATCCCCGACGGCAAAGGCCACTGGTCTGTTTTCTTGACCATAACACTCCCAACCTACAAGGTCTGGCACAGATGACAGATATTGCATGAATATGTGTTAAACAGAATTGGGTGGAAGTCTGCCACATATGCCAAAATAATTGTAGTTGAAATAAATCTTTAAAAATAAAAACAACAAGATCTCCATGGTTTTATCTCTTTCAGGAAGAAAAGTCAGGTAAAGTTATTTTGCTCTTATTTCATTTGTAAAAATTCTCTAGAAGATTATTCAGCAATGCTAATTAGGATAATCTTAGTCACAGTCAGTAAATATTATTTCCTTAGGAAGTAATCTAAAAACAAGAGATATCTACAATCTCAGCACTACTTATAATTAAATTTGCTGTCATCATCATTAGACAATAAGCTTTATCATTGTTTTTATAAGTACTAAAAGGACTATACTCCCATATATAAAATATTATATATTAAAGGCAACAGTCTGGGTCCTTAGAAAATGAAGTAGAAAGTCCTTGTTCTAAGATGTTCACACTCAGCCTGAATCTAGGTGTTCTTGTGCTAACATGTAGCATAAACTGTAGATATCAAGCATGAACCAAGGGATAACAAAAGAATTTATAGAAAAATCTTATCTAATACTACCTTCCATGTAGTGGGAGTCCCTAAATTAAGTATTAAATTGTGCCATTTATTGTCTATATGTGCTGTCTGAAAACTAGAGGCTCCAACAACTGAATTTCTAATTTTTTCTTCATGTCCTATTACCAAATGCCCTTGCCTATATGAAAAGTAATAGTTCCTTTATTTGAGATTGTGTCTCGTGCTTTCATATTCATAACCATTTTTACATCAGTCTCATTTTGTGTAAATTGTTTCATGTGTCCATTAACATTAAGGAGGATCAAAGCCCCAGCCATTAATTTGTATACATACAAGATAAGGAGAGGACATTTTCAAGCACTTTTGCAATGACAAAGAAGATATAAATAAATTGATCATCTGAATATCCAAATCAGGTCTCTTTAAATTTAGCTGACACGAATGCAGTCCATTCACAGAGAGGCAGGATAAGAAATAGTAGAAAGCCTCTTGCTGATCTAGGAAAATTTTACTCCCTATTAGCACCATACAAAGATATACCCTTACTCTGCTTTCTTGACCTTAACCTTGTTTCCCATTAGATTCTCTCAGCTATGTCTTCTCTCCTTTACATCTTCCATCCCTCCATCTTCCCTGTAACAATCCGTTCAGCCCACAGGCTCATGATGTAACCCAACTCTTTTCTTCAGTCTTGTTACTTCGTTGTGTCTCTCCTTCACTGGCACATTTTCAACCAAGATGGTTTATTCTCACTGCTTCTGGGTTATCATTTCTCATTCGCAAATATCTCAAAATGCAGTTTATTTCCTCACTATTTTACTGAAATGTCTCTCCCCAAATTTACTCTCACTAAATTATTATTGGCTAAGTATAATTACCTTTTCACTATCATCTAATTATCTTGCTTTTACCAAAAAGATTTGCCACATTCCCCACTTCAGGTTTTCCCAAAACCAAACCTCTGACAATCTTCTGTTTAGTCTTCCCTCCTTCCCTCTTCCTCACCACCCAAAGTGTTGCTAATTCTCAAAGTTCCATCATTTTCTCTCTTTTATCTCTATACTCTTTCTTCTGAAGAAAGAAACACATGCCTTAGTTGAGCATTCTCTTCTACTGAGAGGATTCCCAATTTTTATTTATGTTTATACCTTTTATTTGGCATTTCTGGTTTGCCTTATTATCTCTGTGTACATGTCCTCTGGGAATAATCCATTCAATACGCTTCCAACTGGAAAGACATCTTTTGCCTCTGGCTCTATCTCTATGTAACTATTTTTATTTAATTTCTTTACTACCATTCACCCAAGCTCAAATGCTCAAGGTTAGTGTCCTTTCTCCTACCCCTGAACTACCTATAAACAGTAGATTATCAAATGTTAATTCTATTTCCAAAATATAATTTGTGTCTCATCCTTTCTTTGTTATCTCATAACCACTTTAGTGGCTTAAGACAACATTGATACTCTCCTAGACCACTAAAATGACCATTTATTCAAACTTTCTTCCCATAACTCATGTCATACACCACTTCCAGATTCATTTCCCTAAATCAGGATTCTCATCATGTCAGTACCCCATTCCAGAGAAATTTCTACCTACCTGTCATTATAATTTAAGTTAAATAGCATAGCCCCTCCACCATTCCGTAAACTTAAATTGAGGATTATATTTTATCTTTCTATCTTCATTAACACCCAGAACATTTTCTTGCATATCTTAAGCATGCAATACTTAATGTGAGTTTGTGGAATTATTTGCAAATATTCAATTCTCATACAGAGGACAAGAAAGCAGAATGATGGTTGATAATCATAAGCATTAAGCATTGATATAAATTAGGCTTAAGAAATATGGGAAAATTTCATAAGATGTGTTAAGCACAATAGTCAGAAACAAGTAGTGAGAGAAAAGCAGAATTTAATATATCTCACTAAGAGAGTAAATACTTTAGTAACCTAGAAGAGATGTCAAAGAAAAATAGAATAAATACAAAATATGATGGAACAAACAAGGGTATAGCTTATGGATAGAAAGGGATGAGAAGATTCATTCAGGACCATATGATCTGTGGATTGACATTTATGTACCACATAAGTCAGCCACCCACTGGTGATACACCCCAATGTGGCCCAAACAAATAGAAGGTACCCCTAATCAATGATCCACTTACCCTCTCTCAGAGGAACAGGCGCAAGTCTGTGAGGACACAACTACAGTTCCATCATAATTTCAGGGTAGGTAGGTTTGCCAGTTTCCTAAATGAGGATTTCTTCTAGGAAATATCTGGAATGTTAAGATACTTTCATTTTGGAAAGTGAGGGAATAGTTAAAATCCTGTGCTTGTGCTTTCTCTCTCTCTCCCATTAGGTCTCCCTTCACGTTAATCAAGAAGCTTACTAAAACTGGGGATTTACCTTAGGGAAGTTCAGGGCAAAGCAGAAAACAGCTTGTCTTTTCAATCACAATCAAAACTCATGAGAATCAACTGGTAAGCCCATAGGGGCTTGACTAAGAAAATTGTCTGAATCAAATTTCAGGCTGAATGTAGCCTCTAGGTACAGCTCTGTAGGCTTCAATTAAGGGTTTAATTCTCTATTTGCTGCTGTAAATCATAGCCGGCCACAGAAAGGCATTCTTAACCACAGCCCCCTCCCATATAATCGCCCTGAAGCAATAACATTTCACAGCTTGGACATAAAGCACTGACAGGTTTTTGCAATAAAATGTGACCTTTACTGTTAAAAAAATGTTTTACGACATCTGACAAACCGTTTTCTTAATAGGAAGATATATATTCACTTGATGAATTATAATAGCATAAACAATTTAATTTTGTGGAAGTTATGAACCACAATATGTTCCAAATGAGAGAAATTTACTTTTAAACCTATCTATATTTAAAAATAATAAAAGATCATCATTTTTTCAAGGAAAAGAACTATTCACACCAACAACATCCTCAAAGGGAACATTAGACTTATCTGTTTAGGATGAATATCTGTATGCCTGTAGAAACATCCATGAATTCACAATACTTGAATCTTAATATTACTTGCTAAGGGTGCTTTGAGGAAAAAGCAACATAAGAGAAAATGCCTTTAAGTAGAATCTACTTTCACACTACTGCTTTAATTCATCCATCTCATGCTTTATGGGGCATTCAAGTGTGCATTAAAATCACAGAAGAACACAAAGTTCCAAATCAAAGGAAGATGAGAAAGAGTCCTGGAAAACTGTACAGAACTAGTTTTTAAACAGTTTTTTTTTTTCTTCTTTAAAGCAGAACAAGAGAACATTCAGTAGTAAGGATTTTTGTTGGACTTCATCACAGGAATGCTGATCAAAGAGGCTTGGAAATCCCCAAAGAGGAATCTTTAGAGGGTCTCTGTAATATTTTTCTCTTAATATTTATAATGATACTCTCCAAATGCATTCTAAGGCAAAAATGAAATCTATCAGTCTGTGAAAATGACATACAACATTTCTGGTCATTATGAATTTCCCTAAAACAATACGTGCATGTAGCTTTTGAGCACATTCATATAACATCATCTGAAGAATCATGCTATACACAGAAAAAAAAAACCCACAATATTGTGTGGCACAGAATAAAATTTCAGAAGGTTCTGACAACCGCTTACCCATCACACATCTCATTCACACCTATACAGTTAAATATCTAAGAGAATACACGGCACCATTTATGTTTCTACTCCAGAGTCACCTGAGGTAAGAACAGAAACAAGTTCATATGCAACCTCTTCCTATCTGCCCAAAATGCTGAGAGTACCTTGAAATTCATATGATTTGGAAGTGACGTAGAGGAAATCAGACATATTCTTGTAAAGAGTCAGAATTCAAATATTTTCTAAAAATAACAGAGAAGCCAAACAAATCATGAATATTCTTAGGAAGGGACCATCTCTTATTTAACTTCATATAGCCAAAAGCCAGCACCATTTGAGGCAGACCATGTTTTCAGAAAATGTATAAAAATAAATTGATTTTTTTAAATTATTCTCCACTTGCAAATACATATTTCCCTTATATACCCAGAGAAAGAAGTTGGGTTTATGAACACAAAGATTATTATCAAGATTAGAGCCTCCTTTCATAGCATAGGATAACCATCAATATTTCTGTAATTTTCTGTGGGGATTTAAAATATAATGTAACAGTAGTTACCATTTACAAGTTCAAAGTTTTTTTTGAAGAGCTAAGAGACAGTCAATGATAAAGCCGTCTCTGCAGGGGACAGTGTTTGGGAGTATAGTTTCCTTGGTTCCCTGTAGGATTTCACAAATCTTTCTTTTCCAGGAATTTGTCTTCAGCAATGTCTAGTCTATTACATCTGCCCAGAAGGCCTCAGAAATGTTCCATCGCAGGTGGTAGGTCATATATTCTAGAACAACAGAATTAGTTTAATGATGAAACTAAAATATGTTTGCCCAAAAGCCCCTGTTCAGAATCATATTACTTGAATAGTTAAATAACATAATTATCCACTGCTTTGAGTAATACTTTGAACAGAAAACCACCTCAGAGACATGCACAGTGTTCACTGTGGCCTTTTTCTCCTCTGCCAGTGCTCTCGCCTGCATGAGTAAGGCTACACACATTCGTTATTTTTACAACATGTAATCAAAACATACCCTGCACTTTGCTTCCCATCTATCGTGGTGTTCATCTGCCACACGATATGCACGCATCAGATTCATTACCGATGTAGCCTGGTGCTCGAGGGCCTCTGCAAACTGATCAAAGCCTACACTTCATTTAGGAAAATTCCATGACAATCAAAATGTCTTAGCCATTACTACATGGTTAGACATTTCTTTGCCTTTGCTTATACTGTCCTTCTGGCCCAAGACACCCTCCCTCCCTACTTCTTAAAGCCCAGTCATTTTTTCAAAGCTCATTCCATGTCAAATATATTCAATGAAGTCTTTCCTAACACCTGGAAAGCATAGTATTTTTTCCTTTTCATGGATCAATGGTACATGTTGCTACTATCACCAGCATTAGGTTTGAGGTCAGAAAACTAGGACTTGAGATTCACATTTTGCACTTAATAATTGTATAATCCTACTCAATTATCTTAACTTCTCTCAGTTTCTGCCCTTGTAAAGTGAGCAAAAGCATTATCTTTAGGACCAGGCTCTTGCTTTAAGCGAGAAATATTTGTGGAAATACCTAGCAGAATTGTTCTTATTGCTACTACCACTTTTAGAATCTCATTTATTTTCTGAGAAAAATGGCTTCTCGAGGAAGCTATTTGTAGCTTCAGCATCAAGCATCAGATATGATTACTATTAATTTGTGATTTATCATAAATAATTTGGGATTAGTGACAGATTTTTCACAATCTACAAAGTAGTATCATAGCACAGTGTAGTCCTCATGTAGCAGTATTTATGTTACATCTATGTAGTTGTAATCTAGATGCTATAGTATAATATATAGAGTAAATATTCTATGTGGTTTACAATCTAGATAGTAGAGTGATTCACTCCTAAATAAGTTACAATAATTTTCAATAATATGTGTCTAATTCCAATTTAATCCACATATTCTACCAAACATGTCATTACTTTAACAGTTTAAATCCAAAAGGCCATCACATTTAAATTAACACCCAGATAATTTACTTTTGCAAAATACAAATTGTGACCAGATGCTGTATTATATAGCCTTCAGCTCTACCACTGAAGATATTTAAGAGATAATTTTTTTTTCTTTTAAAGATTTTACTTACTTACCTGACAGAGAGACAGCAAAAGAGGGAACACAAGCAGAGGGAATAGGAGAGAGAGAAGCAGGTTTCCCACTGAGCAAGGAACCTGATGCAGGACTTGAACCCAGGACCCCAGGATCATGACCTGAGCCAAAGGCAGATGTTTAAAGACTGAGCCACCCTGGTACCCTTGAGGCATACATTTTTTTACATGAACTATAAGGAGAGCAACATTTAACTTTTCCACATGCACATACATCTAATATTATTTGTTGGGTGTATTAGCTATTCTCTTAATTTGAGCTTTTCTGAATATCATTATGATATAGAAATATCTATATATAGATACAAATATAAATTAGAAATGTCATACACTGGTAAGGCAAAACCTCTTTTACTTACTTTGGGGTTTCAGATTTCAATTAATAAGCTCTCAGTTTTGAGAACAGTCAAGTATTCAAAATGTGATTTTTCACCAGGCCAATATTTTTTCTTCATTTTTCTTAATACATGTTATAAGCAATTTCATTTGTTCCTATTTGCATTTCTTCATAATGGCGCTCTGAATTAACACGTTTTCAACAAGCATATAAAATAATCAGCTATCTCCTTTACACAGGATAGTAAGAATTAAGAAGTAATAGGACAATATGAAATTAGGTTCAATTGAATTCATTTTTACTCATTTTTATATTTGGTTTACTTGCATATGATGAAAAGATTTAGGGTCACTCCCAACATTTTGGACAGACTTATACTAGGCTTAATTTTATCAAGGGTGTCCCCCACTACCCACTAAAAATCCAGGAATGAAGAACATCAACAAATAAAATTTACAATTAGATCCATATGTGTCAAATAAAGACTTGGTCTGGGAAAACTGCTGCATGTCCTCCAGATTACAGTTATGGTTTAACTACAGTATTAAAAGTGTCCTTTCATTTTTGGAAATAAAAGGTGCTATTAAATGAATAGCCTCTTCTGAGTGTGTTCAAGTGTGTTTGGGAACACGTAAGTTCACTGTAAATGATCCAACAGAAAAGAAAAGATGGCTGAGCTTAAGGGTCATGGTTTTCTATGTTACTATGGAAACCTGGGAGAAATTGTGTTTTTTTATGGATTTGTACTCACATTTCAGTTGTCTTTAAATGATGACTTTGTTGCCAATCAAACATTACAAAATAGAAATAGCAAAAGGGTTTAGTTTGTAAATAATCTGTTTTGAAATTAAATTAAGGTTGTTAAAATGATTCTGCCCAACTTAGTAAAAGCAATCACCTATTCCTAATGCTTTGAGTACAGTGTTTACTTCTGCAGCTGCAACTTCCTTCCAGCTTTGCACGATCCGATTCGTGAGAAACATGTCCTGATAATCCATTGTTCAGAATTCTGTATTTCTGGTGGGGAACTGATTCCTCTTCTTCTCTTGTTCCTTCTGGATAGGACTTCACTCACCTGAAATTCCTGGACATTATAATGACCACAGGTAAAACAATGATGCCTTTCTTACTCAAACCTAATGTGTTCCATCTTTAAAATTCCAAAGTTTTTGAGGGAGCTGTGATTGCCTTTCCCTGGCTTAAAATTCTGATTTAGTTCTCACATCACTAATTCCAATAGAACTTCAGAGGAGAAAAAAGGAAAGAAAGGAGGATTTTTGGGAGAGCTGTGAATACAAAGTTTAAAAACATGACTTTTCCACTGAGATATTTTAATAAATTAACACACCCTTTCCTTCTTACAACTTTCTCACTTATAGTACTGTCTATATTCATAGAGTTTAATGAAGTCTTGAAGCCCATCAAATATTATGGACATTGGGGGGGGTATGTGCTGTGGTGAGTGCTGTGAAGTGTGTAAACCTGGCAATTCACAGACCTGTACCCCGGGGGATAAAAATACATTATATGATTATAAAAAATAAAAAATTAAAAATAAATAAATAAAAGATAAATTTTATATAGAAAAAATAAAGTCATCAAATGTGTGGCTGTTTATAAAAAATTTTGCCACCTGAAATAATTTTATGGCTGCTTGAAGTACAGTTTGGAAGTCTGAAGTCTGAAGGTTTAGGGTTTGTTTTTTGCTTTTGTTTTTGTTTTGTTTTGTTTTGTTTATTTTTTTACATTGTCTGTGGGGAATAATCTCTTTCCAAGAAAATAGTGAAAAATAAATAAATACATGAGGATATCGGTACTGAAACTCATTGAGTATATCAGGAATGCCTGAATTACTGCCCATGAGCCAGTATGTGATACATTTTCTCACATGCATACTAAACTCCATTCTGCTAAACACAGTGGAGAGGAATCAAACTTGTAAAAAACTGCTTTGACTTTGTTTTCACCTAGAAGTTAACTTTCAGAAAAGCCCATCAAATATTATAAGAAGTACCATCATCAGAGAGAAAACTCTTATTCTCCAGAATCATTAGGCATTTAGTGATATGATTCAGTGAATGCAAATTCAAGGGAGCCAAGTCAATCCTAAGACGACAGACAGCAGCCACCACGTGGGATTCCTTGTTGGAGAAGCCAGGGCTGGCCACTGCCAACCAGTGTCGCAGGTAGTCCTGGCAGAGCAGGCTGTCTTGGAAGTCTAGTGGTCTAGAACAGCTGCTCTGGGGTCAGATGAACCTGAGGATATGTCCTGCGATACAAGACAAGTTAAATCACTTCTTTCTCAGCTTTCCCTTTTCTTGAGTGAAATGTTCAAAGCACGAAAAATGAAAAAAGTGAAAAATCAAAATCTTTTTTGGTTTTGTTGCACATGCCCACATATATATGCCTCTATATATACTTGTAAATATCTGCATGTATCGTCTATACATAGTAGGAAGGAAATGTAGATATATATATTATTTGTATGCCTATATACACAGATACATTTCCTTCCTTGTGTGCTGATGAAGGGACAACAAATGAAACAGTGATAAGAATGGGTCAGGATGAAGAGCTTCAAGATAGAGAGGTTCATAAACCCATGCAGCATGACAGTAAACCTAGGCTTAGAGAAGGAAATGTCCAGCAAGAAGTTTCTGAGAACACAAATGGCCAGGGGGGTTATGTGTCAAATAAATAAATCATGTAGAATCTTCTGTCTTAGCGTCACACTTCCAACCCCATGAGAATTGTAGTAAGAACACCGCTGGTTTTTCTAACCCTTCCTCACACCCAGTTTTCCTGATCTCTCCTCGATTTCCTTCCCAGTGAACTTCTCTCCTGCTCAGTTCCTGGTCCTTAAATGTACAGTCTCTGTAAAGTGTTATTAAATTCAGAAATCAGAAAGCATCTTCTTTTGTAGGAATGCAGTACATTTTCTTTCATTTAATGGATATCCCATAATGTTTCTGAAAAGGCTCTTAGAGTTTATCATGTAACCATGTGTAAACATAATATTTAAATATGTATTTAATGCTTGATAGAATATAATTTCTCTCTTGAGGAATTTAGACACAGACATAGTATATATTTATTTCATTTTAAACTGTAAATTAATTTCCTGATAGACTTAGGAACTTGAATAATCTGTCCTATAAATATATGCAGTATTAAAAAATGTTTTAAAACAGCTATCATTTAAATTCTAATCAGTTCATTATGAAATTTTCCTAGACTGTACATTAAACAGGGCAAAAAATCTTTATCAAATGTCATGACTAGTCTGGGACAAGATCTTTCCAATTTAAAATCTATTCTCCAAATAGGAGTGAGAAAATTAAATGAATTTACATTGAGTTTTGTGTTATAAAGATATTTTGGAAAAGATTCGATGAAGATATCTCTTGCAGAATCTCTGAGTTCTATCTGGCACCATTATTCATATGTCAACTTTTTTTATGTTGTTGTTTTCATGATTCACACTATTCTGTTTTCCCTCTCTCCCCCCGATCATTACCTAATCCCCTTTCCCCCCTTCCCTTCTCCTCCTCATCTTCCCCCACCTGAACGTTTGGTTTTGACATTTTCTAGCCTTCCATTTTCTTCTTAGCCTCTCCTCTCCATTTGTGTCAATACTCCTCAAAGTGATCCCATATGAACTCAGGATTTTACTCTAAGTTGACGAAGGTTAATTAATTTGTTCCAAATTCCCAACTTAGACTTCTCCCCACATATTCATGGTCATATATCCAACCTGGTACTAGACATCTCTGCATTCCTGGCTTATGCATTGAACTGATCACCAAGGACTTCCCATTTCACTCTATATAATATTTCTTCAACCTGCCCACTTCTCTCCTCAACCAACCACTTTTACTAACAGCCTTCCCAACTTTATCATTTCATATTTGCATTAGTCTTATAGTTTCTTACCTGGTCCTCTTGCTTGCAATTTGGCCCCTTTCAGATTCATTCACCACATAATTGGCAAAAATGTTCCAACTAAACTGCACATCTGACCTTTTTAGGCCCCGCTTAAAATCTATGAATGATTCCCAGTGTTTTAAAGAATAAAGTCCAAGCTCTTTGGTCTGACATAAAATGAGGCCTTCTAAGTTCTGGCCTTCGATTTTCTGTCCTCTCTGCGTTAAAATTTATACCTCAGAAGTATTTGCTTCAGTGATGCTCACAACATTTGCAGGGCTTTCCACATCCAGCCTTGTGCTTATGATCTCTCCTTCTACATCCTCTCCATCTGTTCACCTAGTTTTCCTTAAGTAACTCCACTTAGTTCTAAGATCAATTTTTCTCAGGATGCCTTTCTAGCTCCCTACATGGATGATTATATGTGCTCCCTCACTTCTCCCATAGTAGCATGACACCAGTAAGAATGTACTATTTTTATACCTTTCTACATCCACCTACTCCACTGGACTGTGAACTCACTGAAGATAGGATATGTATCTATTCATTCAATAAATAATTTATTGAGTATCTATAAAGAGCCAGGAACTCAAGACACTGCTCCATGAACACAATTATATACAAGCATCAAGTTTATATTAAGTAAGAATCACTTTCTTTGTCTTATGCTACATATTCATATATGTATCTTTTCTAGGACATCTTATTATTTCATGCTAATAAAGGCACCTAGTAGAGAGATCCATCTTTGTGTGTTTGTGAAAGCTTACCCACATGCACTATGGCTGTAGGTGAGCCTATTGCAATGCCCTAATTAATTTGTCTTCTATTACTATTTAACTCATACGTTCAATATCTCAAATTGTATTTAAGTAGAGCCTGACCATGTAAATAGAGCACTATGTATTTGTTAAGGGTAAATTATGATTGGACAGTTATCCAGGACGGGCCTGAAGCCACAAGACTACACTACCCTCCTTTGGACCTTTGGTCATGTGTGTCCAGAAGCCACTAGTTGATCAACTCTATTCTGCCAGTCCCTACTCAGTGGCTATGCTATTAGTTACCCTTTAACCTTTAACAGGTGATCTGGATGCTAAGGAAATTAAAAGCTGCATCAAAACAGGATCCCTTATGTAACTAATAAAGCCCTTAGTGTATTCAGAAGTATCTCAGCAAGAGCCAGAATGTGTCATTTTTGAAGGGTGAAAATGTGATGCTATTATTCAACCTTTTTGCATAACATATCTCAAAAAGAGATGTAGTCCTTAGAAACAGATGCTCTTAGGGTCCTTAGAAATGGATCTTGAAAGAAATTGAAGAAGACACAAAAAGATGGAAGACCATTCCATGCTCTTGGATCGGAAGAATAAACATCGTTAAAATGTCTATACTGCCTAGAGCAATCTATACTTTTAATGCCATTCCGATCAAAATTCCACCGGCATTCTTCAAAGAGCTGGAGCAAATAATCCAAAAATTTGTATGGAATCAGAAGAGACCCCGAATCGCTAAGGAAACGTTGAAAAACAAAAATAAAGCTGGCGGCATCACCTTACCTGATTTCAAGCTTTATTACAAAGCTGTGATCACCAAGACAGCATGGTACTGGCATAAAAACAGACACATAGACCAGTGGAACAGAGTAGAGAGCCCTGATATGGACCCTCAACTCTATGGTCAATTAATCTTCGACAAAACAGGAAAAAATATACAGTGGAAAAAAGACAGTCTCTTCAATAAATGGTGCTGGGAAAGCTGGACAGCTATATGTAGAAGAATGAAACTCGACCATTCTCTTACACCGTACACAAAGATCAACTCAAAATGGATAAAAGACCTCAACGTGAGACAGGAATCTATCAGAATCTTAGAGGAGAACATAGGCAGTAATCTCTTCGATATCAGCCACAGCAACTTCTTTCAAGATACGTCTCCAAAGGCAAAGGAAACAAAAGCGAAAATAGACTTCTGGGACTTCATCAAAATCAAAAGCTTCTGCACAGCAAAGGAAACAGTCAAAAAAACAAAGAGGCAACCCACGGAATGGGAGAAGATATTTGCAAATGACAGTACAGACAAAAGGTTGATATCCAGGATCTATAATGAACTCCTCAAACTCAACCCACACGAAACAGACAAACACATCAAAAAATGGGCAGAAGATATGAACAGACACTTCTCCTATCAAGACATACAAATGGCTATCAGACACATGAAAAAATGCTCATCATCATTAGCCCTCAGGGAGATTCAAATTAAAACCACATTGAGATATCACCTTACACCAGTTAGAATGGCCAAAATTAACAAAACAGGAAACAACATGTGTTGGAGAGGATGTGGAGAAAGGGGAACCCTCTTACACTGTTGGTGGGAATGCAAGTTGGTGCAGCCTCTTTGGAGAACAGTGTGGAGATTCCTCAAGAAATTAAAAATAGAGCTTCCCTATGACCCTGCAATTGCACTCCTGGGTATTTACCCCAAAGATACAGATGTCGTGAAAAGAAGGGCCATCTGTACCCCAATGTTTATAGCAGCAATGGCCACAGTCGCCAAACTGTGGAAAGAACCAAGATGCCCTTCAACGGATGAATGGATAAGGAAGATGTGGTCCATATACACTATGGAGTATTATGCCTCCATCAGAAAGGACGAATATCCAACTTTTGTAGCAACATGGACGGGACTGGAAGAGATTATGCTGAGTGAAATCAGTCAAGCAGAGAGAGTCAATTATCATATGGTTTCACTCATTTGGGGAGCATAACCAATAGCATGGAGGACAAGGGGCGTTAGAGAGTAGTAGGGAATTTGGGTAAATTGGAAGGGGAGGTGAACCATGAGAGACTATGGACTCTGAAAAACAGTCTGAGGGGTCTGAAGTGGCGGGGGGGGGTGGGAGGTTGGGGTACCAGGTGGTGGGTATTATAGAGGGCACAGCTTGCATGGAGCACTGGGTGTGGTGAAAAAATAATGAATACTGTTTTTCTGAAAATAAATAAATTGGGGGAAAAAAAAAAAAAAAAAAAAAAAAAAAAAGAAATGGATCTTCCAGTGACACTTTCCCCTTGTTTGTGGTGTTATACAGAAAATATCAGGGGAGGACATTTTTACAAAAATACTGTGTCTTCAGATAGGGTTGCCAGACTTAGTAAATAAAAATACACGAGTCTAGGCTAAATTTGAACTTTAGATAAACAACAAATACTTATCTGAAATTCAAATTTGACTGGTATCTTGTGTTTTATCTGTCAATCCTACATTCTAGGTAGTGTAGACAGATTGCATACAAGCTCATATTTATGCAGCAAAGTTGTTGTTGTTGTTTTAAGATTTAAACATTTATTTATTTATGCATTTATTTTAGAGACAGAGAGTGTGTCGGGGCAGGGGTGGCAGAGGGATAGGGAGAGAGAATCCTCAAGCAAACTCCCTGCTGAGCACAGAGCCCAGTGCAGGGCTCTATCCCAGAACCCGGAGATCATGACCTCAGCTGGAAACCAAGAGTAGGATGCTTAACCGACTGAGTCACCCAGGTGTCCCATACTTATGTAACAAAGTTAATCTCACCGTGATCAAGAAAGAAATTTCCTTTCACTCCGCCCCCCCTTTTTTTGCCTTTGTAAAATATTTTTCCCATCCCTTCTGTTCCCCTTTTGCACAATCTGATTAATTACTCTTCTGTGATTTCCCACATTCCAAGTGTTAACCTCTCATTAGCTTGGTTGAACTCAAAGCTGATTCTTTTGTTGTGTAACAAGAGCTATCTTGTTTCAAAAAGGGTGTCAAGAATGAGTAGCATGGAGCCCTCTAGCTTTCTGTTTTAGGTTTCTACTTCCAGAATGTTTATTCAATGGTGGGTATAGGAGTTTATGATAATTGGCACATTATCTCAGATAACATTTCTTATGGACTTAGGTGGGGAAAAAGAAATGGCAGGTTAGGATGGAGACGACAAGTTAAATAACCTTCCTTTTATGTTGTTTTCAATAAACTACCCATTACTTGATCTGAGCTTCATATATACCTAGGATTCTGCAGGCTTGACTAGTCTTACCTGGTAGTAATTTTAAGAGAGTATATGTGCTATGGTGAGTGCTATGAAGTAGGTAAAGCTGGCAGTTCACAGACCTGTACCCCTGGGGCTAATAATACATTATATGTTAATTTTAAAAAGTTAAAAAAAAATAGGGGCACCTGGGTGACTCAGTGGGTTGAGACTCTGCCTTTGGCTCAGGTCATGATCTCAGGGTCCTGGGATCAAGCCCTGCATTGGGCTCTTGCCTCAGTGGAGAGCCTGCTTCCCCCTCTCGCTCTCTGCCTGCCTCTCTGCCTGCTTGTGATTTCTGTCAAATAAATAAATAAAATCTTTTAAAAATTAAAAAAAAAATTTAAGAATATATTTTAGAAAAAGGGAGACTCTAGGGGTGCCTGGGTGGCTCAGTACGTTAAGCACCCAACTCGTGATTTCAGCTCAGGTCATGATCTCAGATTCTTGAGATCAAGCCCTACCTCAGGGTCCATGGTCAGGAGGAGTCAGTTCAAGATTCTCTCTCTCTTTCTCTCCCTCTGCCCCTCCCCTGATCATGCTTTCCCTCTCTCAAATAAATAAATAAATCTTTTAAGAAAGAGAGAGAATGTAAATTCAATGTTTAGGATTATTTACATGAATTACAACAAAAGGGCAAGCTATTTCAGTAGATCTCCAAAGAGGAATTATAAGAACAAAACTCTGGGAATATTTTTCCCCTCTAAGTCTCTGCCACTTATTAGCATGTAAACATATTCCAGCAATCATTTTCATTTCATTACTAAAATATCACACCTTTTCAGCAAATTAAGAATAATACCATGTAATTCTTTTCTGCCTAACAAAGACAAGGAACCACAGAGAAAGATAAAGTGTCTACCAAGCTAGATCTTTTGTAAATACCACTGTACTGAATATAGCCGCTTTTCTTAAGCCTAAGAACAGATAATTCTGTTTCAGGCAAGAGATAAGCTCAATTAGCACACAGATAGCAAGCTGTACTTTATAGGAACACTATCTCTTCCTGCCTGAAATGACCTTTTACAAACTAGTTTCAAAATTAAGTACTCAGATATTAATTTATTTTTCTCTCATTCTGTCTGAAGAATATGTATGGGTATAAAATATGTTCATATACACAAAAATCAAATTGTGCAGAACATGCAAATTAGTAAGTAATTTTTCATATATCAAAAGTAATTCACTAAAGGATTTTTTATAGCTTTCCTTACAGTTCTGACACTCTCAGTGCCTTAAAATTTTAATTTAAGGCTATATATGTGTTTTTTTTTAATTTTAAGATTTTAATTTAATTTAATTTTTAATTTAAGGATATGTGTGTGTGTATCTCCACTGAAAAATAACTGTTCCATAGAACAAAATTCATCCATGCCCATTTTCAAAATTCTCCATCAAGGATATCAGTTAATACTGCCTAATACTTAAAAGTTAAGGATAGGATACCTACATAAGCTATGATTCACAAAAAACATAATTGGGCTAAATATCTATTTCTGTCTCAGCAATCAGTTCTAAATAAATATTCCCAACTGCATTTAGTGTATATAAAGTATTAGCTGATTTCAGTATATTGTCTAACTTGTGATGAGTGTTGCATTGTAAATGGTATATGAGGAATTAGAATAACTAAAATAGGAAATATAAGCCATAGATGTGAGTGAAAACTCTACTTGTTGAGGTGTAGTAAAGTATAATTCAGTAACATCCTCTGATGCTTAGATTTAGGTAGTACTTCAGCCTTAGTTCTTTTAATATTCTTTCAAATCAGGACTCCCTCTAACCCCATAAAAACATTAGTCACAGATGATCAAACAGTCTGTCAATATTTTATTACTATTTTTAAAACATCAATTTTTAATGAAATAGTCCAATTAGCATATCTCTTTAATGATTATTTGACTTATACAGATAAATGTATTGTTATAGTCAAGAAATGCTGAGTGCCTTCTATGTTGCAGACACTTTTGTAGGTACTAGGAATACATTAGCGAACATAAAAGACAAAATCCTCAAAGCATGGAGCTTACATTCTTTTAAAAGAGAAGACTGTGCCAAGAAGATAAAAGCATTAGTCATACAATTAATATTACATTAATTTTTAGTTCATTCTGCAATTATTTATTGAGGATCTACAATATCCTTTGATAAACACTGTGAAACACATAGGAAATCATAGAATATGGCTTCCCTAATGGTATTTGTATATTCACGTGTAAGACAGATATAACTATAAAACAGAAGGAATTGTGAAGTGTATAGATTCAAAATGTCTTACAACTGAAAAGAAACAAAAATTATAAAAATGTAAAAGGACTGAGAAGAGCTTTGCGAAAATATTTGCAGCTTTAATGAATTTTGAAGGGTTGGTATGTGAAGAAAGGGGATTCTATGCTTTGATGCTTCAGGAACAGAATGAGTACAAACAGGTCAGGTCTTATATTTTAAATACTTTGGAGAGAAGGAGGGAACTATAGGATAGGAGCAAGGACATGGACAAATAGGGTCTGAGAAAGGGAAAAGAATAGTGAGTTGAGGGGAGATTATAATGTACCTCAAGTGCAATAGAAGTTTGATTGTCACTCTATAGGCAGCAGGGAACCAATAATTACCCTGGAGGAATGTGACATATGAATCTGATTTAAAAAAAAAATTTAAGTTTAACAGGCCTAATAAAAGAAGCAAAGTTTAAGCCTGTTCCAGAGAATATATTTGTGAGAATACCATGTTTGAGAATATAATTTTAAGGCAGTTATCAAATTAATTATCAGTATTATACATTAAGGTTCATATTTATCTAATAAAGTGGTCCTCCCTTATCCACAGAAGACATGTTCCAAGACCCCCAGTGGACACCTGAAATTGTAGATGATACTGAACCCTATATATACAATGCTTTTCCCTATGCCTACATACCTCTGAAAAAGTCTACTTTATAAATCAGGCACAGTAAAAGATTAACAACAATAACTGATAATAAAAAATAACAATTATACTATAATAGAAGTTATGTGAATGTGGTCTCTCTCAAAATATCTTCCTGTATTATACTGATGATGGGAGATGATAAAATGCCTGTGAGATAAGATGAAGTGAGTGAATGATGTAGGCGCCATGACATAGCATAAGCTACTACTGACCTTCCAATCACAAGTCAGGAGGAGGATTGTCTGCTGCAGGACCTTGGTTGGCCACAGATAACTGAAACTCTTGAAAGCTTAACCATGGATAAAAGGGGATTACCACTCTCCTATTTTCAGAAAAGAGGATTTGGTTTCATGGTTTGGTTTTTGGTGTGGTGTTTGTCTTCTGCTTTTTTGGTCTTGTTCTTTTTTTTTTCTCCTCTTTCATAGTCAGACATTCTTTTCGTCATGTATCACACAACTGGCTTCATCATATATCCAAAATGTTTATCTGTGAGTTTCTATCACAAAAAAATCAAGGTGCTAGATGTATTTTTCCATCTATATGGATAAGGAGAAAATATGTAAAGATGAAAAACTTCTCTTTTTGTATTATATTAAAAATAGGAGCATCTGGGTGCCTCAGTCGGTTAAGCATCTGACTCTTGATTTTGGCTCAGGTCATGATCTCACGGTGGTGAGAACGAGCCCTGTATCATGTTCCATGCTGAGCTGGGAGCCTGCTTAAGATTCTCTCTCTCCCTCTACCCCATCCTCCACTTGTGCACACTCGCTTGCTCTCTCTGAAAATAAGTAAATAAATAAAATAAAGTAAAGCATAATTTCATTTATCACTGATTCAAAAAAATTGATCTTTGTCAGAAACAAGGCAAAGTTGAAAATTGTATTTATAAATGCTTTTTATATAAATTGTATTTATAAATGCATTTTTTTAATTTACAAATAACAACTATACACATAGTTCTAAGCCTTGGTTTCCTAACTTGTAAATGGTAATGATAACAGCTCAGTTTCAAGTTATGAGGATCAGATACCCTTTACCTGTGTTATCTCTAATCCCCAAAACAGCCTTGTAATTGAGCTGTGATCACCACCATTTTAAAAGTTGACAAAATAGGCTCAGATTTGTGTCTAAGAACAAAGTCTTTTCCAACTCAAACACTATACTCTCTCCTCTCTATCCTGCCAAACATACCAGCACTGTGAGCCCAGAGATGAAAATAATTATATATAGGAAAGATAAGGAGAATCTGATATTTTAAAAAATACTCAAGATTTTATTTTATAAAGAAAGGTATTCAACACTGGAAACCAAAATACTCCAAATAATCTCCCACCAATTATTTCTACACTTTGAACCAAGTGTGTGAATTATTTATATGAATCATATGGAACTATAAAACCAGAATATGCAAGTTGACTTAATGAAAAATGAACTAGAATACAAAGTACTATCCACTTGGTATTCTTGTTCCTAACTTATTCTTAGCCTCTAGGGGAATTTCATCATATAAAAATTTCACCTTTCAAGACTTTAAGTGGATGTATGGTTTCTAGGCGATTACTACAGTTCATTTATGTGAAAATGTATTAATATTAGAAGCTAGAGAAATATCTAGATATATGTTAACTAATATAAAATACCTTATTTAATTTAAAAACAATTTTAGTTTTACTCCAACAAGTTCCCTTAAAGAAAAGATATAATTACAGTAACTTCCTAGATAAGGCTAAAAATTCTATATGGATTTCCTTGAAAATTTCTCATTGGTTATGTTTTATTTTTGATTAACCAGTAAGTAAGTGAAATCTGCCTTCACTACCTAAATTATCTTCTCTAATTACCTGTTCTGTAAGCAAAAAATTAAGTAAGAAGACTGTTCATTTTTAAAATGAAGTATAAATGTCATTTCATATTTATTTAACACTTCTATTTTCAGAGGCAAGCTCATTTTTTAGACATTGGCAAAAGTATTTATATGTTAAATGGAAGTGTTTAAGGAACACTGTGAAGTTGGAAAACACACTGTCACCATTTTGCAATGTGATCAATCTGGATCCTGTTCTCTACACGTCTCATAATAAAGAGTAAGGTCAGTTTTATTTGATTTGGATTTTGGAAGGTAAGTAAAAACTGAAAATTATACTTTTTAAAAGTATAGATAAGTCCTCTGAAAATAAAGTCCTGAAGAAAAAGGCACCCAAACTTTCCTTTAAAACCTCTTAGGTTTATGAGAAGAGCATTTGGACTCGCATCTAAAGATCTGAATTCAGGACTCAGTTCTGTAATTTAGCTATGAGAAAGTGGTTTTCTATCTCTACAGGAAAGATACCAGGCATTAACCAACTCACTGTCCCTACCCCATGCCACCAATGCCCACCTTTGATACCTTTTATTTCAAATTAAAACTCCATCTTTATTTAGGAAGAAAATACATTCAGTCCAAAAGGATACATTGCAATTGGTCTAAGCAAGTTATGACTAGTACATACCCCCTTTCCAGAAACTCTCTTCCTAGCCTCTCTCACAGCTAGGAATGAGCATGTGACCTAATTCTAACCAATGAAATGTTAGAAGACTTTTGGAGAGATTCTAGAAAAATGTGCCTTCCGTGATAAATGACAGAGCTACTCTGAGAAATTCCCTTCTGCTATCCTTTCTTCTTCCTTCCTCCTTTCCTCCAGCAGGTAAAAAGCAGGGAAATGAAAGTCAATACTGAGGATGGAAAGGAAACGGAATAAAAAGAATGTGGGTCATCAATGAGCTCCAGTACCATCTCTAGATTGATCCTCCAGGTGTCTTGTTTCATGTGTAATTTAATGTCATCTGCATATAGCATTGTGAGTAAAATTTTCTGTTTTGTGCAGCTGATCTTTGGCTCCCTTATCTTTTGAGAAAGTGCCTAATATATTGGTTGTTACTTAATAAATTCTTAGTAATTATTTACAAATAAATACTTGCTGGCTGGTAATTAAATCTGAATATTGAGAAAAAGTGCTAACTTCTATAGATTCAGACTTTCATTTTTTTTTTTTACATTTTAGTATTCTCATATAAATTATACATAGTATCTATTTGCTTACCCTGATATTTCACCATACATACATAGGTACTTTTCTCAATATTGTCCTTAAGGTTCATAACCTTGTGAGAAGGTACCTTATAAAAATTACTTTTAGAAAATAATGTAAAATAATTAACAGTGAAGCCCAATGACCTTCAGGTAAGGAAGCATAAACAATCATGAAGTGGATTAAAAAATGCAGTCTGACTCCTTTGAGAATTTGTGTAAATTTATAAATTCCTGTATCTTTTCTGCATAGGATTTTTATAAATTCTATAGCTTTCAAAGGTATAAACATAAAAGGTCGGTGAAAAAACACTATATATGCATAGTTATGGGTATATGAGATGGTAAATATAATTAAGTTTTCCAACAACTATTAACAAACAAGTATTAACAGCATTTTTTTAAAAGATTTATTTATTTGAGAGTGAGAGAACCAGGGAGGAGTGGAGGGAGGGGCAGAATATCAAGCAGACTTCCTGCTGAGTGCAGACCTCTATATAGGGCTCCATCCCCGTACCCTGAGATCATGTCCTGAGCCAAAATCAAAAGTCAGTCACTTAACCGACTGGGCCACCCAGGTGCCCCAATAGCAATTTCTAATCTGAATAAGTGTTCAGTTTTTCATCTGAATTTCCAGACATACAATATTTTCCTACTAAAACTGCCATGATAATTTCTCTACATTTATTTTGAAAACATATATAGGAAAACACAGTTATAAACTATCTATGCTCTAATATTAAAAGCACATAAAAGTTCAGAGGCCATTTACATGGACCATGTGTGCATTACCATCTGCAAAATGTACCGCACTTTTCTCACCATCTCTAAATACTCTGTCTTACATTTTCATATTCCTTCAGTCATAAGTCAATTTTTTTTCCTCATCCAAATCAGAACGTCTCTGAAAGCCCTGTTCATTTTGATACCATGTCTACATTCCTTCTGAAGTAACTAAAACTCATTACTGATAATTATAATGCAAATATTATATTTTCTAGTAGACCATGAGTTCCATGAAAACAAGGGTGATTTCACTTTCTCTTTCTTTCCACAGTCCCTAATCAGCTATTTATTAAGTTCCTTGAGAGCAGAATCACTTTATTGACCCCAAAATGTATGAAAAATATCTTATGTAGGCCATTACATAAAATCATCCTTCATCCCACTTTAGTGTAACAAAAAACAAACAAAAAAAAAAAGAATGGGTAGTTAGTACACATCATTCCCTTTTTAAGAGCAAGAAGCTCTTGAAAAAGCCGAGAGGGGCACCTGGGTGGCTCAGTGGCTTTAGCCTCTGCCTTCAGCTCAGGTCCTGATCTCAGGGTCTCGGGATTGAGCCCCACATCGGGCTCTCTGCTCAGCAGGGAGCCTGTCTCCCCCTCTCTCTCTGCCTGCCTCTCTGCCTACTTGTGATCTCTCTGTCAAATAAATAAATAAAATCTTAAAAAAAAAAAGGGTAAGAAGAGGCCAAGAAAATAAATCTAACAGGTAAAACAAAATATAGTGTTGAAAATCTGTTCCTCTTTCCACTGTCCATATTTACATGGTCATTGAATGTATGAACCACAGAACTAGAAAAGCCAGAAAGGCAAGAGAGTGGACATGAAAGGACCTACTGGGGTGAACAGAGCACATACCCAGGAAGGTGTGTGTTTTGTGATGCATGCTGGCAGTGCAGGGGTGTTTGGAAAACTAAACCTGTATTTTGGCCAGATGAAAGAACATGTTAGGAGAATTCATCACAAGAAAGGTGGGAGAGGGTCACCTGGGTGGCTCAGTGGGTTAAGTCTCTTCCTTTGGCTCAGGTCATGATCTCAGGGTCCTGGAATTGAGCCCCGCATCGGGGTTTCTGCTCAGCAGGGAACCTGCTTCCCCCCCACTCTCTGCCTGCCTCTCTGCTACTTGTGATCTCTCTGTCTGTCAAATAAATAAATACAATCTTAAAAAATATATAAGAAAGAAAGGTGGGAGGGTTACAGAGCAGATACCATACAAGTGATTAATTTCTACAATGGGAGCAGGAAGAATTTGAAAGTGACTCTCAAGAAGATATGGTGCAGGTTAGGCAACTATTATTAATTCTTCGAGAGATAGGCAATGATTTAAACTCCTTTTCCATAACTTTTGGCTATTGCACTGATATTTCCTTGATTATGACTTTGTGTGTGAAATTGGCTTCAGTGTTCCATCCACCTTTGTTTGGGACCTACAAAGATAAACTAAAGTTTAAGGTGGTCACAGACTATGCAAGATTGACATTATAAGGGACCACATGACCTTATGTTGTAAAATCCTTAAATATTGAATTGTACTTTCAGTTAGCAAAAAGAATCATCAGTCCAAGTAGGCATAGAAAGTAGATTCAAAACATTTCATTCAACATGCTTATTTTAGACTATAGCATTACTAGTTAATATTATATTATTTATTAGTTTAAAATAAAATGACAAAAACACACTATAATTTAAGGTGAGTAAGTTGCCTTCCCATACTAAAATTTTGGGATTCTATAAGTATTTAAAGGGATACTTGAAAAACAGGAGAAAATAATTCAGGAAGGAATTTAATAAAGATTTCATTGGATGCTGTGTTTCTTCTACCTTAAATATACCTATATGCTGCTACACTGCAGTGAATATTTGTAGCATTTATGTGAATTGAACCAATTAGCCAAACTTTAGGTACTATGGTTAGGTAACCAGTGTGTTAATTTCAAACTGTAAAATGTTGATGAAAATGGTAAGAGTCTTCTGTTCAGAGAGAACAACAGAAAAATGGATGCAATATGCATATATAAAAAGTATTTTTTAAAATCAGCAGATGGACCCCTATATTTTAGAACCTACTCACAATGGGATGTGTATATGTTTTTAGCAAGACATGGAGCAATGCACAAGAGTGTAAGTTACCAAATGTATATTCTGCTACAGCATCCTTTTTAGCACCTCGCTGTTAAAAAAAAAAAAAACCCTTAATAAGAACCTGTGATGTACCATTACTGTAGGGTAAATTGATTCCAAGGGACTCAGTAGTTCAATAGACTCCATAGTTTATAGTTCCCTAATATTCATTAAGTACTTAAAATATCTGGTATACTTTATAAAACCACCACTTAGCTATAGCATGTGTATGTGTGCATTCTTTAATTAAAATTTTTGTTTCATTATATTTGAGAACAAAGCAACAACTAAGGTGACCATACAAATGAGTTAGACGAAACCAATGACTTAAACATTCTATAAGTTCTCATAGGGGTATTACAGGTTTTAGTTAATTACAAGCTCCAGGCATTAAACCATACTCCAGTATCTTTTATGTTTATTCAGTTTCCAAATTAACCCTTCCTAAAATCAGAAAATATCTCCTTCAATGTATATTTTTTCTTTGAATTGGAAAGGAGCTTAGTAAATGCGAACATTTAGTATTTAATATATGTAATGTTACATCTTCCGTATTGTATATCTGATCATTTTTACAAGCAGATTAGAAAATAGATGTTTGTTGTTAAACTGTTTCGTGTAGCCTCTCTGGATTAGAACCCAACCCGAAGAAACAGGAAGACATTACCATGTCAAGATTACTTGGGATCTAATATGAAATTATTTTGTAGTTCCATTTAGTGCTTGTAAAATAGTCCTATATATCAACAACTGAGAAAACCAAGATGGCATTAACTGGAATTCATTGTCGGTGCCAGATCTTAGTCTACTTAACTATCCATTCTGTGCTAGGCTTATTTTTTTTTAAGATTGTATTTTATTTATCTGAGAGAAAAAGGAAGAGAGTGATAGAGAAAGCAGAAGGAGAGGAAGAAGCAGACTCCCCACTGAGCAAGAAGTCCCAGGACCCTGGGATCATAACCTAAGTCTAAGGCAGATGCATAACCAACTAAGCCAACCCAGTGCCCCTAGAATTATTTTTTATAAACCCAAAGAAGTAACACTTGTATTACACTCACATTCCCTTTTGGAAAAGCTGACAGAACTCTATGGATTTGTTTTACCTAGTTCTAACCACATTGTCCCCATGAGAAGGCAGGGACATTATTGATAATATTCTATGCAAAAGCTATTATGGGAGAAGCTTAACAATTTGATGGGATAGCAATGGACTAATCAAACAACACAACCTTGCTCTCTATCACACTAGAACTAGATACCACAGAATGTTTACCCAGGAAATAATCTCACTAAGAATTCTAAGTAAGGCATAGGGAAAAGTAGACCATCCTGAGATATAACCTGACAAGCAAAGCAATCATTTCCATGATTCACATGATCCCCAAATAATGTATACTCTACAAAGGTCCTTTTGTACCAATTCTGATCTTCTAATGTGATATTAACTATGTCTGAAACCATTTACCATATGTTATAATCCATCTGTTCCAATAAATGAACCATCAGCCTCATACTGTGATCGGGGGGAAATGTCCCTGACCACAGAATTCAGTCCCTGATTCCTGGCTATGAAAGTAAATGTTTCTATTAACTCATTTACTCTTAAAATGCAACAGTTCTATGTTACTATTCCATAGAACCCTTACGAAGTCACATATGACAGCAGATGTAAACTCTTTTTAAAAAATATGGTAGAGTGACTATGCAATTATTGATCATTATAATTTTTTATGTGCATGTTTAGACAGACCACTAGACTAACTCAGTCCACAGTCTGCTGAGATTATCTCTGCAAAAAAATCTGTTTTCCCAAGAATCCTGTGGTATCTATTTTGCCTAGTACAAAACTAGAACTTCTCACACTAGCAGTTCTTCTACTAGAATATAACACTTTGAGAGAAGGGATGGTATCTTATTTGTAGTGTCAAACAGGACCTATTTTATTAGAAAACTTTCAAACATACCTGTTTGAAAAAAATAATGAGTGTAAACTTCAAGTTCTTCACTCTCTTTAAAGTGATGTGGCTCCATGATGTTTCATTCAAATGTTTTTGACCCATTTTAAAAATGAGCATTTTTTAGTTGATTACTATTTATAAAGAAATAATCACATTTTATTCTGCAATGTGCCCCATGTACAAAAAGGAAAGCAACAGATTAATTTCACATAATATTTGGATTAAGCAATTAACATTTTAAAGTTAGGTTACTGATTTGAGAAATTATTTGGAAAATCATATTTGATACTTTTCAACTTTAAAGTTGCTGAATGTAGAGCTAAACAGATCTCTACATTTCAAAATTTAAGTAAGCTAGTATGTATTTTGAAGGACATCAAAATGATTTAACATCAGCATGCACAGGGCTATCTATTGAAAAAATATGCCACAAAAAGAAAGTACATTTTTAAACCATATAATTGCCATTAAATTAAGAAGTTAGTTGTTTGAAGTTGGCTGTGTAATTCTTTATGAAGATTCTATATTACCATTTTGAAGCACTCAAATATGGCATTCAGGATAAAGAAGACATCGTGTGCAAATGTAAATAATGAAACAACAACAGATTGAGTTTTTGTACTTCTTGTTCTCTTTACAATTTTGTCATGAGAACAAATCTCTTGGTGTCAATTTTTCTTCTTACAAGTCCCTGAAAATGAAGCATC
Organism: Neogale vison; assembly: GCF_020171115.1. Lineage (NCBI taxonomy): Eukaryota > Metazoa > Chordata > Mammalia > Carnivora > Mustelidae > Neogale > Neogale vison. The sequence goes on along the minus strand of NC_058093.1, from coordinate 89,033,311 downwards.
AAAGTCTAATAATTTTCCCCATCTAAATTATTTACTTTTTAATGTTCTGGAAGAACAAGAATAAGTCATAAAAAAAATCTTACTCTCTTGCATGGTCCTCTAACAAGATCAGCAAATCAAGAGTACATAGATTTAAAAAAAGAAAAAAAATGTACATAGATATTCTCCTACTCATATTCCTCTGCCTCAGCACATTAACTCTAACCTGACAAAGATAAAGGAAGAAGGAAATTTGCTTGGGATCAGAAGTCGAAAAAGTGCTTTCGATAGATATTTTCAGTAGTTTCAAGGACATCATCAAGAATGCCTCATATATTTAGACCTCACTGAATCTTAAATCTCTGATGTTCTGTAATAGAACAATCGGATTCGTAAACATTAAGGAAAATGTTTACAATAGTTCAAAGTGCACAGATGAATTTTAAAGAATATATCTGAATCATCAAAACTATTCCACAGTGTTAATAATTAATTAGAAGTAGATATTACAGGAAACTGGCCTATTTGAGGATTCTTAAAATGGTTGTTTAATTTCTTTTCAGCTTAGAGAACATATTTTATTCTTTTCTTTTTTTTTTTTTTAAAGATTTTATTTATTTATTTATTTGACAGACAGAGATCACAAGTAGGCAGAGAGGCAGGCAGAGAGGAGGAAGCAGGCTCCCCGCAGAGCAGAGAGCCCGACGTGGGGCTCGATCCCAGGACCCTGAGATCATGACCTGAGCCGAAGGCAGCGGCTTAACCCACTGAGCCACCCAGGCGCCCTCAAATGTGTTTTCATTTTAAGTTTTTAAGACTCCTTTGTAACATTAAATACAGAACAAACAAAATCTGAACTTTGTAGTCTAAAGTCTAAATTGTCTTTAACAGGGGCAAAGTTAGTAAAATAGATAAAATTGCTCTTTTTGTTATTATCTCTCATAGAAGTAGAGCTATAATAAATAGACGAATAACATATTGAGAGAAATTATAGAGTCAATCTTAAAGTTAAGTCAATCTTAATTTACTTGGGGCCTCATATTATTCTGGGCAATCTAAATGGACTAACTCATGGCTAAATGAGGAAACAAAAAAGAAATGCACTCTAAACAGCACCACCGATAATTTTCAAAAGAGATATAATTCCAAAAGTTGGAATTCACTTTTGTTAATTCAAGTGGATGTTCCTTAATTAGAACTCACTTCTCTCCTCTAAACATAGTGTTGACTCTTGCCATGATGGGTGATTAATAAATGAACAGGAACTAGCTCCTAGGCAATAACTTAGTGGATTTCTGCTTGGAAACATTATTCATATAGAATAAAAATGAGAAAAACACAAGTTGATATCCAGTACATATGTATAGTCAACTGTAATCTTCTGTCACATGCCATGATACATAATGTTGGAAAACTCACTATTCATCAGTAATGCATATGCAAAACCAGATTCAACACAGTTACTTGATCTTGTTGAGATATTCTAATCCATATCTTCCTTTGATGCCCATTACTCCAATGGGCTTTACCTTTAAAGGTAATGGGCAACAGTAGTTTAAAATAGTGACTACAGGGCAGTACATTCTATAAAGCAAACAACCCATTTTATTCTAAAGCCTGTATTTAACATTAGAGGCAAATCATATGATTATAATAGTAACATGATTTGGAGGATAAAATATTTTCTGCTTAAATCTCAAACAGAAATTTAATAGTTAATTGATAGTTTAAAGACAGGCAATCTATCATTTCTATACTTCCTTAGCAAGCTTATTTATTTCACGTGCATGAAACATTACCCGTGCTATTTTAAGTATTAGCAATCCCAAATCAAACTGATATTCACTGGGATTTTCTGACACTGGATTTCTTTTTTTTTTTTTAAAGATTATTTATTTATTTGACAGACAGAGATCACAAGTAGGCAGAGAGGCAGGCAGAGAGAGGAGGAGGCAGGCTCCCTGCCGTGCAGAGAGCCCAATGCTGGCCGATCCCAGGACCCTGGGATCACCGTCCGAGTGGAAGGCAGAGGCCCCACCCCACCGAGCCACCCAGGCGCTCCTCGGACACTGGATTTCTATCAGTAAACTGCATTTGCCTGACCAAATTCTTCTCTTGTCCTTAGATCTCAAATGGCACCATTGTGCTTTTAAGCACCTTTCTTCGATTTTCAAAATAATTAGTTCTCCCAAGTGGTTTATTTCAGATGAAAGAATAATACACTATCGCCACAGAATTTGTTCTGTTTCTAAATGATTTAAAATTCTAAATTTGCCATAGCATTTAAGTTCCAATAGTAAAAGTGCGTCAATGATTGCAAAGTTTCTATGGCAACAACCTCATTATAACACCACTCCCGGGATAGTAACCTGGATTCTAAGTGTTAGAGAGAAGTCAGTTATCATGGAGCCTGGTGAACTAGAGAACTAATGCAGTCTATGTAAAAAAAAAAAGTTGCTGATTTTAATTTCACAAACAATGCATATGTGTACAATGTTATCATAATGATTACAACTGAAATTTTCTACATTTGTAAACATTATGTCTCCTTGATGAGACCACCGTAATTTTTTAGACTAAATTTAAGGACAATTTTTGTTACTTATCTAAAATTGGATCTACCTATGAAAACCTCAAAGGAAATTAAGGGCTTGTTGTTTAGAAATCATGACTTTGCCTTAAGATATCAGGCAACCTAGGCACCACACTGAAGTGCTTACAGAACACAGATGCTTTATGAAGGTACCACTGTTTCAGTCAAAAATATATTGGCATTGGCATTGCTCTGACAATTTGATCCTATGGAGAAAGACAATACCGACATCCAGAGTCCATTCCCAAAGTGAATACCAGCTTTTTAGAAACTAACATCTGCTGAGCCCCAGTGCTCCAGCTGCCACAAAAAAAAAAAACAGATTTTTCCAAAGTAAATCTGCCCCATTCATTACTTCCAGGAAGTAGGCATTCAGTGATTGAAATCTATTAATGCTTATTTGTGATTCATTTAAATCTATGATTTAGAAAGTTTAATTGACAGAAATAATGAATAACTACAATACATTTTGGAGACTGCATTGCATTTTAAAACAAGTGAAGATAATTGTAAGTGAAAAATGAAAGAAAACTGCATACTTCAGTAAATGAGCCATTAACCTCTCACCTTTTAAACCAGAAAAAAAATCTTGATGATAACAAGCAAGCTTCTTTAATGATTCTACAACATGATTATAAAATTAAACTGATAGTTTGAGATTGATTTTGGTTCTTCATAAGCTATTTCCAATTTAGCCTTCCTCTTATAAGGACTCATTGTCCCACCACCCACATATTTCTTCTTCGCTTTGAGGGCAGTGGGACTCAAGGAAGAAAGGAGAGAGAAAGGGAGGAAAGTAATTTCCAGGTGGCCCCTGGGTGGCTCAGTGGTTAAGTAGCAGACATTGGCTTTGGTCATGATCTCAGAGTCCTGGGATGGAGCCCAGACCATGGAGCCCCACAATGTGCTTCCTGCTCAGAGGAGAGTCTGCTTCTCACTCTCTCTCTGCGCCGCACCCCCCACTCTCTCTCTCTCAAATAAATATATAAAATCTTTAAAAAAATTTAAGAAGTAATTTCTAGGATCCTTTGTAATTCATAAGCATGATGATTGGGTGTTCACACCACCATTGTGTGACATGTGCCTCCCTCAAAACTGGTTAACGCCTCATCCCATTACCCATCTGATATGAACCTGGACAAAGAAATTTCCACAGGCAAATTTATTTTTAAATTAGTCTTATCTAACTGAACTATTAACCCCAAATGGTTGTGTTGTTTTTGTTTTGTTTTGTTTTGGTTTGGTTTGGTTTTGGCAGGGGCACACTTGGCTTGTGAACTTGGGACAGGAAGTGGGAATAGGTGAGTTAATGGGCTGCAGAGTTTGTATTTAAAGAAATAAAGGACAATGTAGTCTGATTCATTCTCAAACAGTGGTGATTGCTCTAGTGATGTGGACCACAGGCAAGCTAGACCTCCTTCGTAGTGTAGGTTGGCAGTTGGACCCTCTCAAATTGCACTTCATATTCATTCACTAAGGAACAGAAGTCATTCCTTTAGGAGAAGTCTATGTAACATCCAAGTTACATGAATGATTGGCATGATTTAGATTGAAATTGGCCACATTCGTATTTCATAAAATTGAAACACAAGACATGTTAGTGTGTCTCTCTGCATATATTATGCACATTTTGATATAAAGCATATGTTAGATGTAGCCTGCATATCTTATACATATTCAAATATAAAATCTGTTTTTTTAATATATATCAGTGTGTGTGTATGTTTGTGTGTGTGTATACATATATATGTATACACACTGATAAAATGGAATTGTGGATGATTCTTCAGTCCTAAAAACTCCAAATGAAGTTAGCTACCCATTAAGGTAGACATAAAGAGCAAGATTAATGTACTATTGGTAATATTAAGAAAACAATTTTTTAAAGAGTTCACTTACACCTTTGGATACAACCTACTACTTAAAATCTGTTTCAAAATTTGAAAATCAAAACCAAAATAACAGGTCAAATCTATCACTTCATTCACAAATCTGACCTCTATAAGGCTTCTGATTATGTAAAAAAAAAAAAAAAATCAAATCTACACTGTAGAAATCAAGATTTGAAAGCATTGAGTTTAAAGAAAATGCTGTAGGCTTTTAAGGCAATTCCAAAATAAGAATTCCCAAAATGTTTTGAGTACAAAAGCCATTATTAGAATAATTTTTAGCCTCCCATGGGGTTCTAGCTAGTATAGAAAGAAACACTTATATGTTTCTTTTACTTTTGAGATGTTTGTTAAAACTCTGATAATGCTCTATTGTCATAATACTTTATTTTATTAAATATTAATATGCTTTTGGTAGGAAGCTATATAATGGTGCTGTAATTTAAAAGACCAAGGCCTTAGAGATAGATTTGAGTCCTAGACTTTATGGAAATTTGACACTTACTGTTTGTTGGACTTTGTGTGAGTCTAAATTTCCTCCTGTATGAAGTAACAGCTAATATTTTTACGTGATTGATGTTTAGAATGATTTAAAGTATGTGGAAATGCGTTTGAAAGTCTATAGCGGTGTCTCAAGACAATAGCCATGTGTATGCTGCAGACATGGGATTTTGAACCATTTTGCACCCCAATCTCTTCCAATTTCCCCCAGTTGTCTAAGAATGGCATCAAAAAGAAAACATGAATCGTACTCCAGGATACTTCATTCTCATTAAACTTGAGTTTACTCCAGACAACATCACTTAACAAGATCTGGTAGCCATGCTATGAAACCAAAAATCAGGATGAGGTTCCTATCACCTTCTAGGTAGAAAGAATGCTATTGCTGATATAAAATATTTTGAAAGACTCCAAAATTAATCATATTGATTGCATACTTATAGTTACTTAAAGAAAATGCTGTTTTTTAAATTACCTACTGATAATAAAGTTTAAAAAGCAAATCTTTTTTAATGAAACTCATGCCACAAAATTGGACCATGAAAGACATGGAAAATAGAGTAAGATATTTTACATAAATAGAAAAAAGACCCCTTAAATTTATTTAAGTATTAAGTATTATTAAGTATTAATTTTTATTAATATACTTAATTTATATATTATATAAATATATATACTTAATTTAAGTATTAAGTATTATTAAGTATTAATTAAGTATAAAGGAAAAACTGATAATCATACCAAAATAAAAAATATTAGCAAACACTAAAATATGTACATTTTAAAAGCTAAAACTCTTACATTGAAATTTAATTAATGTGGAAATAAAAAGAACTAAGAATAATTTGGTAGTTAATCACTATTGTAATTCCTCCTTGAATTTCAGGGTTTATGTCTCCCTCGGTGTAAGTGTGTAAATATCATTTTTGCTTTGTCAGTCATGGGGAAAGGATACATATGATTCTCTGGTATGAAGTAGATTCTGTACTTTGGGGAGTTAAAAGTCTTGCTCCAAAATCTCAGAGTCTTAAAGATCTGTAGAGAGTCATGAGTTAATTAATGTATTTGGTATTTTAAACACCATATATTTTAATATTTGAATGACTTTACTAACAAATTATTCAAGTTGTAATTTTTAAGTCTTAATTTTCATGCAGATGAAAATAATTATGTAAATTATGCACATTAATTAAATTATGTAAATTAATTGGGGGAAATTATTTTCATAAAATTGTTTTGTTGCTATGTATAGCTTTAGTCCCTGGAAACCCAGAAAATCATGCTGTTAAATTAATGTATACACAAATGTATAAACTGTTCCCTAAATACAGACAGTACTATTTGTCTTTCTTTCCTATTAGTGCTAAACCTAGTATCATTATAGTCTTTCTTATAGTGATAGTTTCATTAATAAAGAAACCCAGCTCTGTGGTCTTTGTGTTCTTTGAATATGTAAAATAATGCACCTTGAGTTTAATGTGATTATTTGGTTTTGGCAGCCACCTAGGAAGCTAACTAAAGTCATTGGCAGTATACAAATTTTACAGTTAAAAAAATAATAATAATAGAAGAAGCCTTAGCTAAACAACTAATGAAGTTACAAGCATATTTTTTCTTTCACAAATGCCATTTAACATTCTAATCCTGCAAGAGATTGCCCAATGATTTTTTTATAAATACAGATACCTTGACTAGCACAATATTTTAAGCTGGAATATGTCACAAACACTAATGAACACAATATGCCAAATAAATGACATCTCCAACCTCATGCTAGTGGCTGATTCTTATATACCTGCTGTATATAAGGAAAGCCAAATTAAATATTGTGCCAATCCAGGATTCATTAGCAGGATCTGTCAGCTGTGTAAAAGCTTCCTCCCAAGTATCTGATCAGTACTCTGGAGCATACTTGTTGAGCTTCATTTACAAGATTGTCAGAAAACTAAATGTATTTTCACAGCACCTTCCAAATCTTTAATCAAGCAATGTCTAATGAAGCCAAAAGGCTATTTCTCAATTCTTCTCCACTTCCTCTTTCTCCCAGTAGGATATTTACAAAGATAGCAAAGAAGATGACACACACCTTAGTGGTAAGAGAAGAGATAGCTATAATCCACATATTACCAAATGAAAAGTTCAAGTGCCATTCTTCACTTCAAGGGGGACTTGAAAGAGGGATTTGTTTTATTATAGGGTCTACTAATGCCAACTCTAAATCCCCATCCTTTCACAGGAGAGTTTATAAAACCCCTCTTCCATTTATGAAAAGGAAACTCTCACAATACTGAGGCACAAAATGACATTTATTGACATTAAAAGCCTCATCAGTTATTTCTCAACAGTCTTTATTCCTCTTCCAGAGGGATTTATTGTAATGTTGGCATGAAGGAAACTGGCACTCTTTGATTTAGTAAAATCTGGCCTGAAATCAGTACTCCAAAAAGTACTTTAAAGCTAGGCATTTTCTTAATATTGGATTGAGTCCTATGGGTGGCTATATTGGTCAGAGATAAGTTTGATTTAACACAAGGTCATAAAGGTTTTTAAAAATGTTCTGCTTTACACTTAAATCATTAGCACTGCATTTGCACTGTTAGACAAATGTTAGACAGCAATGTATTCAAAGTCTGTGTCTTCTCAGCTCACCCAGGTTTCTTGGGTTTCATCTCAGGAAACAGTGGCTACATACCTTCTCAATCATTTTTATCAGCCTTATATTCAACCAGTCTTTTTTTTTTTTTTTTAAATCCATTTATTTGACAGAGAGAAAGCAGGAGAGCACAAGCAGGGGGAGAGGCAGACTGAGAGGGAGAATCAGGCTCTCTGGCCAGGCAAGGAGTCAGACCATGCAGAGCTTGATCCCGGGATCATGACCCAAGCCCAGCCAAAGGCAGATGCTTAACACTGTGCCCCATATCCAACCAGTCGTTAAACAAGCAAGCAATGAACAATTCATGGCTTCATTACTTAAACATCTGGAGAGCTCCATAGAGTTAGTGCCTACACCTAGGAGACGTTCTCAAATTGAGCTTTTTCAGGACCAGTTGGGAAAATAACTAGTTTTGTTTACTCATCTGTCTTAAACTTCCTACCACTTCCAGATGTCACAAGTGAATGATAGAAACAGAAATGTATTCCCTGCTCTCAGGAGCCCACAGTCTAAGAGAAAAGATATTAACAGTGGTTAACAATCACAACAGTTCCTGGCAAGTGTTTTGAGGGAAATCATAAGCCCATTTGCAAAGATGGGAAAGGGCACCCGGCACACCTGACTGAAGATGAGCCCAGTTTGATAAGCAAGCTCCAGGCCCTCTCTATCCCCCATGCCGAGGAAGGAAGATCATAGGTTAGTCTAAAGGCAAACCTTTATTCTAAAAAAGACTACCCACTGAAGAAGTTTAGAAAGAGGACCTGTTTGGGTTGTTTAAAAGCTCATACTAGTAGCAGAATGGTAAATGGACTGAACTTTCTACAACTTTTCAGTGAATAAAATTATATAGATACCTACTTCCAACATTGACAATACTGAAGATGTCATCTCTTCTTTGGTACATTCCATTAAATAGGGCCAGTATGGGTGGGATGATATTTTTCATTGCTTTTACATAGGGCTATATAGTTTTCAAAATGTAGAATTTTGAAAAAATTCAGTAAAGAATTAAAGTATTTTCTGTGGAATGTGCTACATAGAGTGAGTGATTTGGTAGCCACTTAAGTATATGAGACAAATCTGAAGTTGTTAAACATTTGATTTGAAAGGTGATCAATCAAAATGTTATAACTGTTATAAGCTTGTAAATTTCCAGAAATAGGGACGCCTGGGTGGCTCAGTTGGTTAAGCAGCTGCCTTGGCTCAGGTCATGATCCCAGCGTCCTGGGATGGAGTCCCACATCGGGCTCCTTGCTCAGCGGGGAGCCTGCTTCTCCCTCTGCCTCTGCCTGCCATTCTGTCTGCCTGTGCTCTCTCTCTCTCCCTCTCTCTCTCTGACAAATAAATAAAATCTTTAAAAAAAAATTCCAGAAATAATTCATTAATACAGAAGATGTGATTTTTTTATAAACCAAAATAACTTTATATTTCAAAAACTTTTCAGGGTCTAGAATTAAGATTAAATCTGCTGCCTAGCAATGGTTCATATTTTATATTATGTTCATATTTCAATTATTAATATGACTATTTTTCTTCATAAAACATTTTAAATAATAGTGTCTTATTTCATGTGTTCCTTAGGGCTGTATACTGTTCTAAGGTTATTAAAGGCTAACTTAGATAAAATATTTCTTAACCTGATTTTTTTAAAAGTACTTAGATTTATACAGCACAGAAGCTGAACTTCTACAGTATCTCATTCACTTCACTTAAGGCACTTGTCATCACAAAAAATGAGCCGCTGTGTTGCTTGTACACATACTTGCCACCCCCCTGAAATCCTGTTTGCTACACGTCAGCCTATTTTTTTTTCTTTCTAATATAGAAATGATGGTTTTTCATTACTGTGTCATTCACACTTTTTTTCATAAGTCTAATTTTATCTACAATGTCCACAATAAGTATTTTTAAAATAGTAAACAATTAGTAAGCTGTGTTTTCCTGCCATCCATACAAATAAGTTAAGGAAATGAGAATTAAACAAAAGAAATAGAGATTCCATGAGATATCACCTCACACCAGTCAGAATGGCTAAAATCAACAAGTCAGGAAATGACAGATGCTGGCGAGGATGTGGAGAAAGGGGAACCCTCCTACACTGTTGGTGGGAATGCAAGCTGGTGCAACCACTCTGGAAAACAGCATGGAGGTTCCTCAAAATGTTGAAAATAGAACTGCCCTATGACCCAGCAATTGCACTACTGGGAATTTACCCTAAAGATACAAACCTTGTGATCCAAAGAGGCACGTGCACCTGAATGTTTATAGCAGCAATGTCCACAATAGCCAAACTATGGAAAGAACCTAGATGTTCATCAACAGATGAATGGATCAAGAAGATGTGGTATATATACACAATGGAATACTATGCAGCCATCAAAAGAAACGAAATCTTGCCATTTGCGACAACATGGATGGAACTAGAGCGTATCATGCTTAGCGAAATAAGTCAAGCGGAGAAAGACAACTATCATATGATCTCCCTGATATGAGGAAGTGGTGATGCAACATGGGGGCTTAAGTGGGTAGGAGAAGAATCCATGAAACAAGATGGGATAGGGAGGGAGACAAACCATAAGTGACTCTTAATCTCACGAAACAAACTGTGGGTTGCTGGGGGGAGGGGTTGGGAGAAGGGGGGTAGGGTTATGGACATTGGGGAGGGTATGTGCTTTTGGGTAAATTGGAAGGGGAGGTGAACCATGAGAGACTATGGACTCTGAAAAACAATCTGAGGGGTTTGAAGTGGTGGGGGGGTGGGAGGTTGGGGTACCAGGTGGTGGGTATTATAGAGGGCACAGCTTGCATGGAGCACTGGGTGTGGTGAAAAAATAATGAATACTGTTTTTCTGAAAATAAATAAATTGAAAAAAAAAAAAAAGAAATAGAGATTCCAAAATAGGCATCTGAAAAAAAAAAATCCCTAAAGTGAACTCACTTTCATTAATAATGTTGTGGAATAATTAAGTTTTAATTATGTAAAGTTCTATAGAATTTGAAAAGCACTTTGATTTTCTTATTTGGTTTTAAAGAGTTATTTATTTATTTATTTGAGAGAGAAAGAGAAAGAAAGAAAAAGGGAGAGCATGAGCAGGAGGAGCAGAGGGAGAGGGAGACAGAATCTCAAGCAGACTCCTTGCTGCCTGCCAAACCCAACAGGGGGCTCAATCCCAGAACCTGGAGATCAGACCTGAGCGGAAACCCAGAGAGTGACACACCTGACTACACACCCCAGTGGCCCTTCTTGTTCAGTTTTAAAACAACTCCCTATAATAAGCTGTCTTTAATTACATTTTACAGATCCAAATGTTCAGTTTTGGAGAAAATAGGTGATTTGGTCATGGTTGCTAGGAAGTAGCAGAAGCTAAAGCCTGGATACAAAGCAAAATCTCTGAATTCTGGGCTACTCTATATTCCATTGTAACTTTTATGCCATTGATACACAAAATATACCAGAATTTAATACCTTCCATTTTTTGTCACTTCAAATATGCCATTGCCCTATGTGAGCAGCCTTTCACCTCCCGGTATGTCATTTACAAATCTTGGATCATCTTTCATCACATGCTAAGACAAATTCTAAGGTTTAATAATTAGTTTTTAATTGTATTTAATTTTTAAAATTAAATTAAATTAAATTTTTAAAAATTTAATTTAATAATTACTTTAATAAAGAAGCCCTTGAAAAATCTAGTAGCTATAAAATTTCAGAGGTAAAAATTACATTATGTCTGATATGTACTAAGTGGTTTTACTGCACCTCTTTAAAAATTGATTGCATATATATATTAACTCATTTACCTGAAAGAGTGAATTAATGGAACGCATACATGTCATTATAAAAAAAATATTAAAAGTCAATATAAAGCTTTATACTTAAACTGTTATATTGCCTTAATTACAATAGACAGATATCCTAAATGTAAACAAGTGTTCTTTTCTGATTAAGTTGATTCACATAGTTGATTAATTCTGTGCAAAGATGAACAGAAAAGAAAAAGGGAGAAAGTAAGAAATTTTGATATATTTTAAAAAATTATATTTACTTTTTACTTTTATTTTGCAATGTTTTCTGGGCTAAAATAAAATAATACCACTCAATAAGGTTTGTAAAAAGATGCATAAGTAGGGACGCCTGGGTGGCGCAATTGGTTAAAACGACTGCCTCCGGCTCAGGGCGTGATCCTGGAGTCCCGGGATCGAGTCCCACATCAGGCTCCCAGCTCCATGGGGAGTCTGCTTCGCTCTCTGACCTTCTCCTCGCTCATTCTCTCTCTCACTGTCTCTCTCTCTCAAATAAATTAAAAAAAAAAAAGATGCATAAGTAATAATTAAAGATACACATTTAAATAAAAACAAATTAGATTATGTTCCTAAACATTTTGCTCTATTTTACTATTATAATTTTTAGACAAAAGTATTATACCCCAAGAATTTAATGCCACAAATATATATTAATTGTCCAAAGAGTTTTCTAATATATTGGTTTTTTTTTTAATCCAATACCATTCCCTTAAAAAAAATTAAGGGACATAAGATGACTCAAATATAAAAATTAATTTATTGGGAACTCTCAACAAATATAAAATAGATGTGTTCTCTGAAGTGAATATATCTGATGATTTTAGAGCCTCTATAATTGTCCTAAATTTTTTTTTCTAAAATAAGCTATTATTCACCTCTAATTCCATGTGAAAGAACAATACTATATTTAAGGTTAGCTGGAAAATAAAAAGCAATATGGCCAGTTTCTTCATATTCTCTGCTAGGAGTGTAATTTGCAAGTAATTTATCAATAGATATTTAATAATTTAAAGGAAAAAAAAAATCAGTAAAGCATGGGTTGCAAATGCAACTAACTACTATGCTCTTCTTGGGAGAAAGAAGTCCATCAATGAATGAAAGTAGAATTCACATTTTTAGAGTCCCTCCCATTTTAACGATTACTTCATGGCACCATTGTTCTCATTTCCTATAATTCATTTGAAACCCAGGCTATATGAGAATCTAAAGGACTAAAGTATTAAAGTACTAAAATCAGACAAGGCTGAATGAGAAAACTTGGACATGGAATATTTCTTGATTGACTACCAAGTGGTTGGGATGTATGTTTTCCTTTTTTAGACACCCACTTTAATTTATCATTAGTACATTTTTGCAGTGGTTAGCAAGATGAAAGAAATCTTTTTTTTTTTTTTAAGATTTTATTTATTTATTTGACAGAGATCACAAGTAGGCAGACAGGCAGGCAGAGAGAGAGGAGGAAGCAGGCTCCCTGCTGAGCAGAGAGCCCGATGTGGGGCTCGATCCCAGAACCCTGAGATCATGACCTAAGCCCAAGGCAGAGGCTAAACCCACTGAGTCACCCAAGTGCCCCAAGAAATCTTTTTTAAAGGGACAAAAACAACCCATGGATGCCCACTTTGCTCCATAAACCTGAGATCTAGTGACTATATTTTCAATTACACATCTTGGTTGAAACTGGCTTGTAGAATTTATTTGCCAAGGTCACTGGAGTTAGAAAATTTGCATATTTCCCTCAACTGACTCCAGGTTAAAATTACTAAGAACTTTCCTAGTAAGTCTCAAGCACTGGTTTCCTTTTCAATGGATTTTTGAGAGACGACAAATATCTCAATTTTTATGTGACAGGATTCCTCTGTTACAAAACGAAACAAGATTAAATAACTCAAAAAAAAAAAAAAAAAGCATGATGACCTTATAAGCAGAATGAACCTCAGTGGACTAGGAAAGAGTACATTTAGAGTGGACTTTGGGAGGAAGCAACTATTTCCCAAAGATTGTTATTGCTTAATGAGATCCGTGACCACACATCCATTATGTGGGATAAACATGGCTCCCTGCTGACTCCCCAAAGCTTGCTGACAGTTGGTGGTTATGATGTTAACTCACTTTAACACCCTAGAAATGTTTTAATGTCTTCTTCTCCTATTTCTGTAATATTAGGGCAAGGCTTGAATATACCATGTAGAAAATATAATAACAAGATTAAAATAGTATAACTTGGACAATCTCCGTAGCACTTCTGTATTGCATATAGTAGCAACCTATAAGTGATGCTTATTTTAAGAGAGGATCTTCTTCCATTTTCAAAAAATTTTTGTAGTATCTATAAATTGATCAGATATAAGAAATCTTCAAATATTGGCTTATTCTAGTAAATTATGTTCCTTTAGTAAAGGAAACCCAAGATTAATATTGTACATATTTTGCCTCCAACTATTTGTTTTTATTGCTTTGTAGGAAAGCAAAATTTTAGTAGTTTTGGTTTTAAAAACACAAAAATAATGAAAAAACATACTTTTAAATTTTCGATTATTTATGTAAAGAGTAGCTCTTCCTACTGAGAAGTAAAACATGCCTATTGGGCATTCCTCATAGTCCCCTTACCCAAAGAGAAAATAATAGCATCAGCAAAGTATGATACCGTTCAAAAACGGTATCATACCGTTCAAAAACGGTATCTGGTTCAGTTGTTTTCAAAAGCTGTATAGAGTAATACGTGTCATATTAAAAGACACAAATACAACCCTTGATTTTTTTCTTCATTCTGATTTTCTGACAGAAGATCTTTAGCACACACACTTTGATGTGAAAGCAAACTACCTTTTATGTAAATTTATCACTTAGATGCATTAAACATTTACTTGGTATTATACAATCACATCATTCTTCCTGGAAAAAAAAGTATTTTTAGTAAGTACAGTAATACCTGTGGAGAATAAAAAAATAAGAAAAAATAGATGTTCCTCCTGCCCCACCTGTTTATTCTGTAAAGTAAATACAAAAGCCTTATATGGGTAAAAATGGATAATAAAAACTTGGAAACTTTTGTTTTTAACTCATAAAAGCAAAATAAATGTCATTTTTTTAATTGCCACCAAGATCAGAAAAGTATTCTAGATTACCAATAAATTATTCTTTCTACTTTCAGATACAACATAGCAATGTATCTCCACAGGACATTCAATACAGGAACACGAAGTCATGACCTGATGCACTATCAGTAAGTTAGCAAGTTGTGGGAATAACTCTGTTTTAATGTAGTGAAAATGTCATTTTAAACTATTTGAAGAAAAAAATAAATTATATTTCTAGAGACTAACATCAGAAGAAAGTATGAAAATTTATATTGAAATTTATTCCTTGACAAGTTTCTTTTCTCCTGTTATAAAGTAGTTCATTAATTAAACAGATTTTATTTTTTTATTTTTTTTATTTTTTTAAGATTTATTTATTTATTTGAGAGAATAAGTAGGGAGGAGAGGCAGAGGGAGAGGGAGAATGAAACCAAAGCAGACTCGTGCTGAGCATAGAGCCCAACTAGGAGCTCAGTCTCATGACCCTGAGACCATGACCAGAGCCAAAACCAAGAGTCTGATGCTTAACCAACTACCCGACCCAGGTGCCCCTATTTAGATTTTAGATGATTTCTTTTAGAGGTGACTTTAAAAAGCCCACATTAGATCCACTGAATTATAAAGAACAACATTTTCTGTACATCTTCCTGTTCAAGAGTTATTGAATTAGCCACAGCGAACTACAGAACTACTTATTTTAGGTCAATTCTCTTGCACCTCACTGACTTTGTACCTGCAGTTCCCTATGTTTAGAAGGTTCCCAACTAGGACACCAATAGCTTACATTACATCTTTATGCTTATTAGAAAAAGGAACCCCTCTGGCCCACTGTAATCCCAGATGAGGGCACAAAGCTTGGTAAGCAGAATGAGATGTGGATGTCATTCCTCCCTACAGTTCTCTGCCTAGTCCTTTTGCAGACTCTGCAATGGTCCTGGTCTTCTTACTATAATTTCTCTTCTTTCTATAATTTCTCTGGCTTTTGAGAGTTATTAACTGTAGGCAGTAAATGTAAATATACAGTAATAAAATCTAATAATAACTAGAATAGTGATTGTGAGTTGGTGGTTTATATATCTCTATTCTATATTTACATCTCTTTGAGGTTTTTTGCAAATAAGCATACAGAATTTCAAAGAGATTATGTATTCTGGCCAATGTGACACAGCTAATAAGTGATAAAGCTTGGACTGGAATCCAAACTGACTGACTTCAAAACTTAATCTCTTAATCTCAACCCTAATGTTTTTTGGTGTGTTTCATTTGTTTTAGTTTTTGTATTGTTGTTGTTGTCGTTGTTGTTGTTTTAATTACTGGGAATAACTCAAGTGTAGGTTCCTGGATCTTGTATGTCTTTTCCTCTCCTTATACTGGAGTGTAGAAAGTACAAAATGATCTTGGGACAAAGAATTTGGAGAGTTTTTAGAGAAAGAGAGCCTTTTGCCTGTGGATGTTTTAACTTTGTTTATTAGAATATTTATAACCTACTAGAAGGATTTAAGAATGGTGTCTTCCATTTATATCATACCATATGGGAGCACATTAAAACAATCAACCAACCAACAGACAGGAAACATTCGTCTGTTACAATGGGGATCCTGGGATGAACAGTACTGCTTTCTGTTCATAGAATAAATGCCATTCTTAAACATTTTCATCATACAAGACCATATGACAGAATACATTACCAAAGCAACCATTATTACTACTACTAGTACTAATAAACTTTCATTAATTGAGTGCCTACTAAACAGACACTTTATAGGTATTTTCTCAAAACCTCAAATCTCTATGGTAGTTATCACTGCATTTCATCTATAAAAAAACTGAGATTTGAAGAGATAAATTATCAAAGA
Source organism: Neogale vison (assembly GCF_020171115.1). Classification (NCBI taxonomy): domain Eukaryota; kingdom Metazoa; phylum Chordata; class Mammalia; order Carnivora; family Mustelidae; genus Neogale; species Neogale vison. Next base: position 89,016,959 of record NC_058093.1, on the reverse strand, counting down.
TAATACAGTTAATAAGTGCCATCTTCTCTTCTACAATAGGACACAACATTACTCCGAGCATTTCAGCAAAGCCAAAGCTATAGAGCACTTTCTGTCTTTCTAAGTGTTTGCATTATTAATTCTACTATGTATACACATACCTAATATCACCTAGGAAATATTCTGTCTAGAAATATTCAATTGGAATCTAGTCTAGCTGGTAGATCTAACACCCAATTTATAGAAAGCACTGGTGAAACAGGACCAAGATAAATAAAATAATGAAAAAATAAATTCAGAATACAAGACATTCTATGCTTGGCAGAATCATTTCAAAAGATAAAGATCAAGAAAAAAATGTGATGGGGTGCTGTTCAATATAAATGAAATAAGAAACAAAATAACAAAGAAAAAGCATGATCTATGATTAACTAGTATTTAAAAAGAAAAAAAAAGATTTAAAAAACCCTATAAAATACATTTAGGGAAAACTGAAGAAATTTAAAATGATCCAGTAAAATCAAATAAAGATGATGATAAATGAAGGAAATGATCATTTTTGCTGGAGGAATCAAGGAAGATGTCATGGGATGAAAGAAATTTATTCAACATATACCAAGAGATTGCTCTGTGACTTTTCAGCCTAAATTGAGTTCCTCATTGTCTAAACTCTAACCCTAACAATAGCATTTTTTAATAAATATTGCTATGTAACATTCTCTAATTATTTCTAATATGTAAACCTCTTCTCTCCAGGATTTCATCTTCTATTCTAATGGACTCTGCAGTGCTCAGTACGAGATTACATAGTTGACACCCAAGTAGATTAAGGCAATAAATATTTTTGTAGATATAGGATCTACAAGTCCTCCTCCTATGTTAACACAAAGCAATATGTACTGCAATAAAACTCCAGTGTAAATTAAAGGATTAAAAGATTCTTTCAAGTTAGTTGTAGCTCCATGCTCTTTTTGCAAAATTCAATCAAACTAGATGCTAATAAAAATAAGTTTGCCATTAGCCAGCAGGGGGAAGAAAGATCCTTCAGTGGTTACAGAATACAGCTTCAACACATCTTGGTGAGGTAGGAGTCTTTATGCATTATTCTCCTTATTTTACCAGGCAGGAAGTAGACACAGAGAGAGGCTAAGTGACTTGCCCAAGGACAAAGAGTGAGTCAGATGCAGAGCTGGGAATTGAGCCCACTTCTCCCGGTTCCCAGTGTACAGCTTTTCTCAGCAAGCCATAATGCCTTTCAGATGGATCATTTCCTAAAATGTATTAAGTTGTTAAAAATTCAATATGGGTGTTGCATTGCTTTCCAACTAGTTCTGTTTCTCACTACCTTCCTAGAGCTATTATCAGAAGCTAAACTGATGGTTGGATCAATAATCTCACATCTAAATTTTTTTAGACAATATGTCATTAAAACTAGATATATCCAAGCACATAAAATGAATCAGACTCTTTGGAGAGTGAGGTTGGGTTTGGCTCTTTTAGCAGGTGGGGGAGGATCCTGAACTGAGGGGGAAAAAAAACACTGCAGCTCAAAGTTAGGAGAAACTGGAAATGATCAGGGAGAACAAGGCCTCATCAACCACAAGAAAGGCTTAAAAACAAGCAAACTAACTCCAGCAATATGATGTTCGTGGTGGCACTATAAAGGAAGAAAATTAAAAACTGCATACATTGAAAATGTGGAGAGCCTGGGCCTTTGATTCTAGACACTTGTTTATATACAAAGCTATTTTTCATTAGCTGGAATTTTATCCATTGGTTCACAGGTTCATCTTACCCATGAGTCATGGGCAGAAACTATCTTTTTTAATCACAAGACACTTATACTGTGTTCCTATTGTGCTAACTAAACTGGAAATGGTAAGTAGGCCAGACACTAACACTCCCATAGTCTTCTGACTTGATCATTGGAAACCTCACCAACTCATTACTGTGCCCTTTACTAAAGAACACAGACTCAACTATAGAATCTCTTTCAATACAGCAATGTGAATAACTACTAATTAGTCAAGATCTGTCCAAAAAGATCAAACCATTCACTATCTCTGGCATACGCTTTTCTGTTCACTGCCCATTCAAAAGACAAGATACAAAACAAGTACAGCCCATGGCCTTACCTGCCAGGTCTGATCAAACCCTCTGCAATCATCCCTTATATGACCTGTGAATTATAAGTCATAAGACTTATGAATTATCTAAATTAGATCATCAACTCCCGAGGGCAGAGATGCCTTTAAAAAAAAAAAAGTACCTAACACAGGTTTTCTGAAAAAAGATCAATAAATGTTAATTGATTTTATAAAACTATGCACTGTTTAAGAAACTTTGGAGATGATGATATTTTGAATGCCTTAAAAAGCATCATTACCCATAATCACACTAATTCAGAATTTTAGTCAGCAGGTAATCAATCACTGCAGGGATTACTGTATTAAAATTAAAGAACTGAGAAACTGAGGGGCACCTGGGTGGCTCAGTCAGTTAAGTGGCTACGTGCAGCTCAGGTCATGATCTCGGGGTCTTGGAAATGAGCCTGGCATAGGTCTCCCTGTTCAGTGGGGAGTCTGCTTCTCCCTCTCCCCCTCTCCTCCCATTTGTGCTCTCTTTTACATGCTCTCTCTGTCTCAAATAAATAAAATCTTTAAAATAAAAAATAGTAAATAAATATAATTAAATTAAAGAACTCAGCAAAATGATTTCTTTTGCAAAACATCAAAACATATCAGCAGAGGAATTATTCTTGCCATTGCTTACCACCCTTAAGATAATCTTATGACACTGAAGAGAGCACATCCCACCTAAAAGTGTCTGAAGTTCCTATACCCCATGAAATTCTTTGGAGTAGTAGTTGATTCCAGGGCAAAAACAGGGAAAATCAAGATGAGCTTGAATCATCTGTTAGAAAGAAAGAAGATGCTCAAAAAAGGATGGGGTTTTCTCAAAGGGCACAGTAGCCAATCTGAAAGACTTACCAATGGCCAAAAGTAGAACAATTTGAGCAAGAACATAAATAATGATAGTATTGAATTATAACACAAACAATAAAGTAAATGCCTGTGAATCTATACTGGTGGGAGGAAAATAGTAAGGGAGCAAGGGAAAGAGAGAGAAAAAGAACAAAAGAACGAAAGAAAGGGCGCCTGCCTGGGTGTCTCAGTGGGTTAAGCCTCTGCCTTTAGCTCAGGTCATGATCTCAGGGTACTGGGATGAGTCCCACATCTGGCTCTCTGCTCAGCAGGGAGTCTGCTTCCCCCTTTCTCTCTGCCTGCCCCTCTGCCTACTTGTGATCTCCCTCTGTCTGTCAAATAAATAAATAAAATCTTTAAAAAAAATTAAAGAAAGCACAATTTTTTTACAAAAGAATTCTAATTAATAAAGTAGAAAGAATTAAAAAGGCATCATCTCATCTAAGTGATCAAGAGTAACATCAGCCATAATAAGGCAATTGACATGGATCTCCTAATATCATATGATGAAGAGGGTAGATTTCTTTTTTTTTTTAAGATTTTATTTATTATTTATTTGACAGAGCGAGAGAGAGAGAGAGAGAGATCACAAGTAGGCAGAGAGGCAGGCAGATAGAGGGGGAAGCAGGCTCCCTGCTGAGCCCCGATGTGGGGCTCGATCCCACAACCCTGAGATCATGACCTGAGCCGAAGGCAGAGGCTCAACCCACTGAGGCACCCAGGTGCCCCGAAGAGGGCAGATTTCTTATGTGACATTCTAGTCAAAAATACATAACTATGAGAAAATCTTAGGTACACCAGATTGTAGGAAATCTACAAAATAACTGGCCAGGATTTTTCAGTAGAGTCTGTCATGAAAGTAAACCAAAGACAGAGATTGTCCAAATATGGAAACTTGATGCAGTATTAAATCCTGGATTGGATGCTGGGATAGAAGCAGTTTATTAGTAGAAAAACTCATCAAATACAAAGTCTATAGTTGAGTGACTAGTATTTACTGTACCAATGTTAACTTTTTGTTTTAGTAATTGTATTATAGTTCTATAATATGTTAATATTAGGAGCAACTAAATGAAGGGAGTATGGCAACTCTCTGTACTGGTATACATTCTCTGCAAGTGTAAATTTTCAAAATAGAATTTTTTTTTTTAAAGCTGATTCAAATAGGCAGTTTGGATACACTAATTCTTATGTCAACACAGGTATGAAATCTAAAGACAATGCATGGAAATAGAGAACATACTTGACTCTCATTAAGTCACGGCTTTTCTAAAAAAAGGGAAGATGAAACACAAACCTAAATGCAATCCCACTGGTGTCTCAGCATGAGAATTTGCCTACTCATTAGTATCATATCTCTGACATCTTTGCTTTACTACATTTCTCTTCTCCTTACACACTTTTTAATTTTTTATTCCACATTTTTTTTTCTGGAGACAGAGTACATGGCTAGGCGGAGAGGGAGACAGAGACTCTTAAGCAGGTTCCTCACTCAGCATGGAGCCCCATGCTTTGGGTTCACTCTCACCACCCTGAGATCATGACCCTACCCAAAATCAAAAGTAGATGCTTAGCTGACTGAGCCACCCAGGCACCCCTCACTCCATATTTCAATAATGATGTGTGTGGAACAGAAACGCTGTTTTCATCAAATGGCTGTTATTTACCATGTAGAATATTTTTCATGAGGTCCTTGGAATGCTGAGGCTCACTGAAATCATCCACATAGTATGTTCTCACCATTATTAAGAGAACTTTGTTTCTTTGGTCACTTTCAGTGGCATGTTTCTGCTTCATGTCACAATTGGGTCTAACAACATTTATTTTCTGTAGGTTCTTTAAGAATTTTCTCTGTATCCACACTCTCCCCCGATTCAGCCTTATGTCTTAAAGGAGAGAGGAAGTTTCAAAGGCACAGATACAGGACACTGTTGAAATTCATTTTTGATATCCTTCTTCCTAAAGCCAAGACCAGTAACCATTACGCACTCCCAATTTCAAGGCATTGTGTTCAGCTCTTTAGGGCCAACTTTTGTTTGCAGTGCACCTAATAAAATGTCCACTGTGACCCAATCCAACCCTATGCTGATCCCTGCAACTGTAGGACTTCACAGTGGGCCACAGACTGTCAGCTTGGGTGTTCAATTCATCAGCTTGTGTTTTTGACCGCTACAATATTATTTCTTTGGGTGTGTGTGTGTGTGTGTCTGTGTGTCTGTGTGTCTGTGTGCGCGTGCGCACGCACACTGCTTTTTATCTTGAGGGTCCATATTTAAAACTGTAGGCACTGTACATAAAAATCCAGACTCTGGGCCACTCTAAAACTACTTTAAGGCTTGGTAGCCCTTGGCTCACATTCACCCAAGGCCACAATCTGCTCCGTTTAAATATCAGCTGTTCCTTTTGACAGTGTGGGTGTTCTCTAATTTACATGTCACCTGGGGCACCTTCTGACTAGGCTGGGTGCTATATGCATTTGTGTTTGTAAACCTTGTCCTATATCTTGTCCTTCAATTCATAAAGTTCAGTCAGATATGTCTGAGTGCCGTTACCTAACATGACGAGCAATGACGTCTAAGCAGCCTTTTCCCTGAGTGGAGATCTCAGAAGACATAAGCATCCTATTTCTCTCTAAGCAACTACAGAAGAATTGTGGCCTATCATTTGCTCTCACTGGCAGAAGGGAGGGAAGAGGGCAGGATTGCTCCTTCAGGTTCCTTTATAGGATTTCCTGCTTTTTAAGAAAATGTTATTATTGTATACTGAGTTTAAAACTCACATGGTTACTCTCAAGCGAGAGTTTGAGACTTGGCGATAGAGCCATTACTGCTGCATTTCACAGGAAAGAGAGTTTTACTAATCCTCTTTGGCATTCATCTCTAAATCTTGGTGAACTTGAGTAGCTTCAATCTCTGAAAGTTTATTTTTGACTTAAGTGATTTTCTTGCTATTGCTGGATTTTTCAGGTGTCTCGCCAGCTTAACTGTTATCTGAATAAGCTTTGTTTATTTTCCTTGGATCTTTATAGCAGGTTTAAGTCTGTTGCAAGGGGTCACAACATTTCCTGCCCAATGCCTTTTATTCTGAGCATGCAGTCAGTAATTATTTCTCGCTTTACCTAAACTATAAATAACTCCCTTATACTCATTTTGAACTTTTTCCCATAGTGCTTTCCTTATGAAAGAAAAAAAAGCCCTTCAGCAGACCTCCGTGTGATGTGAGCAGAGTTCTAGTCAGGGAGCATAAATCATGCCTCATATTCACAAATATACAAGTAACCCTTCCCCTTCCTGATTAATTTATTTCCAAACTTTTTGGCACCCCTCTGCTAAAGTACAAAGCAAATAAATTTACAGTGAGTCCCAAATTAAATATTAATGCAAAATCTTTCAGCCTCAAATTTCATTTGGTTCAATCACTCAAAAATTTAATAAAATTTTGGTGTTTATTCCATATTTAACTTATTTCTAGGCAAAATGTTGATTTTACTACTGAAATTCTGGAGCCAAATTATTAAAGGGGATTTTGACAATGGGAATGAAAAATAGACTGAACTTAAAGTCATACACAAATTTGATTTCTGCACATGCATCTAGCCAATGTCTACTAAACCTACATATAAGCTCTTTACGTGACAAATAAATTGGTTAAGATCTTTTGTTTCAATATCTTTTTGTTGTTGTTGTTGTACCTTATTTATAAAATTTTAAATGCCTGAGCTTTGGCTCTCTTTATTTTAACTTAATGCCTTTAGTATATATCTTCCTTTCTTTAATCAAAAGATCTATCATGTTTGAAATCTAAGAAAGCAAGTTTTCGTTTTAAACATTCTGTGTAATGACCATGAAACTTTTCCAAGGTAATTTCTCTGAATGAAGTATTTCCTCCACAATGCTGCTGCTGGCAACATAAGGTAAATAGTGTCAAAAAGATGATTACTCCCAGGTGCTTTTTTTGACACTAGATGACCTGTATAACTGACAAAGAAACTGAGTGGGAATATTTGGAGAGCTAAATTTGTACTTTGGAATGCAGATTTGAACGTGAAGTTTTAAAACCAATCTCTGACTTTGTGTAAGGTAGATATAAGGAAAGAGAACCAAAAAAGAAAAAGAACAATTGAAAAAAAAAAAAATCAATGGACTCAAATCCTGAAACAATCTTTAAATAACTTAGGGTGCAGAGTAACTCACTCAGCTTCATACAAACAGTATTTCCTTCAAACACAGTATTTCTTTCTTCATTCTCATGGACCTTCTGGGCTTGGATATTTTTTCCTTTCCCATCAGTTTTATAATACCTTTCTCTCAACTCTTTTTCCTTTCTAGCTTCAACAAGAACTCAATAGACCCAAATGAGTTTGTTTTGTAGCCATAAGCAATCTTTCCCTGAAAATCCAAACTTGTACAATTGTTAAACTGGTGTTTCATTGCTTGTCCTGGTTTCTGTTGTTCAGTTGTTTCTTTCTCTAGTCTATAAATCACACTGAATGGTACATAGTAGTTACTATAACAGTTATTCAATGAATGTGTGGATAAATACAGAAAATCCAAGGGCCCTGACTGACAATGAGGAATACCCACTAGATCATAAATGCTTACCAGGTAGATTTTCCACCATTTACTGTCACTACCCCCTTCCTTTTTAAGGTTTTCTAGGAATTACCAGGCAGGGTAATGAATATAGCCAATAGCAGTATTCTTAACAATTTCTTCCCTTTAATCGAATATGCATTAGTGGGAACTCGACTATCAGCACAAATTCCTCTCAGTCATGCCAAGATTTTGGGGACAATTAAAATGGGTTCTTCCTTGAAAACTCTGAGGATCTCAAGGAAAAAAAAAATTGCACAAATGAATCTTTATCACATAGGCCAATGCCTATTCCTTCTGCTGTTATATTCATTTAGATTAGTAGAAATAAAAGAAAAAAATATTACTGCCATTTTTACTAATGCTTAGAATATCACTAAGTGCATATAAGTCAAGCGGAGAAAGACAGCTATCATATGATCTCCCTGATATGAGGAAGTGGTGATGCAACATGGGGGCTTAAGTGGGTAGGAGAAGAATCCATGAAACAAGATGGGATAGGGAGGGAGACAAACCATAAGTGACTCGTAATCTCACTAAACAAACTGAGGGTTGCTGGGGGGAGGGGGTTGGGAGAAGGGGGGTAGGGTTATGGACATTGGGGAGGGTATGTGCTTTGGTGAGTGCTGTGAAGTGTGTAAACCTGGCGATTCACAGACTGTACCCCTGGGGATAAAAATATATGTTTATAAACAATAAAAAATTAAAAAACAAGAAATGTAATTTAAAATAAACAGCAAATTAAAAATTAAAAAAAGAAAAATGAAAAAAGAATATCACTAAGTGCATTATTTTAATAAACCCCCAAAGAATATTATGAATCTGACACTACTAATTCCATTTTACAGACATAATATGGGAAAACATGGGGTAATAGGGAAGACGGTATTAATAATTCTTAAATATAAGGGAAAAGGTAACAAGGCAAGAAATATTGTAGCACCCACGTGTGACCCTCACATGCTTTTACACTGAGAAACACATTTCTTGCAAATCAATAAAAGGTACACAAAAAGGAATGTATTCATTTATAAATAGCCTTCACTGTTAACCTTTACCTTCAAAGATAATAGTTTGAGTCTGTATTTAAATCCAGATACAGCATTATCCTGTAGTACCAGGCAATAAAATACGTTGCCTGGTACTACATTCAGTATTATAGAAAATCTCCTTAAATTAAAGATATGAGTTCTCCTCTACCTAGTCCTCATCTACATTGCCATCTCCTCATTTAAGTCACCAACATCTCTCTCCAGGACAATTCTGACAGCCCTTTAACTGGATTACTGTATCCCTCTTATTCTCCATTCAGCAGCAATAAGCATGAGCTCTTAAAAATCAAGTTGTGTCATGTCACCTTTGATTAAACATCCCATTGCTGCCTGTTGTAATAATAACAAACCCCAAATGCTTCACCTTGATCTGCATTGTCCTGTGGACCTGTTTATGGCTTTACCATATATATGCCTTTTCCAGCTCATACTCTCTCCCAAACACGCAGAGTTCACTTCAAACACACAAACAGACTTTCTCACTCTACAATACCAAATTCTTGACTCCCTCCCAAGGGTTTGCATGGAAAGCTTTTCCTTCAGAACTACTCATACTTGTTCCCTCTCTTTCTTTTATCTCAGCAAATAGGTCATCCTTCTCAAAAGGCCTTCCGTGATTATAGCCACCAATTACTTCTCTCAATTACATTACGTTATTTTTTATTTCTTCTTAGAACAAAATATTATTTGTTTGTTTGCTGATTGTTTCCCCCTGCACTAAAATATAAGCTACATCAAACCAGTTGCATTGTCTAACTTGCTCACTTGCCTCATCCCCAACTTCCAGAACAGTACCCAGCACATCATTTGCTGTATTTTGTTGAATGAATAGATATGTAAGTGAATGATCACCAACCACATGGATTAGGAATCATATGAATTCAGTAGGGAAAAAACTGAAAAAAATTAAAGCATCTAGAAAATATAAGGGATTTCTGGTTTTATAGTGAAATATAGGCTATAATATGTTTTCACATACATTATTTTCCTTGCTGTCATGGAAGGTGTAAGGGACACCACTTTGTCTCTTTTATGGAATTGGTTGGAGTGGTTTTCTGGAAAACTCTGGTGGTGTTTTCATGGGCACCCAGATTAAAATACACATAAAAGAAAACCCCCATGCTTTTTAGATCATTATGTTCCCCCAGCAGTGAGAGAAAGCAAGAAGAATGGAACAAGTGGTAAGATTTTGGTTCTTACACTATTAAGGATTAATTCCAGAATACTTGACTATATCCTTAACAAGTGCAAATAGGAAGAAAACATCCTAGTAGGGGCAAGAACTATATCCAAAGATGGACAGATGCAGAATGTTTAAACTTTAAATTCCACCCATTCTTCATGTTAGCCAATGTTGGATTAAATCAACATATTTTCCCCCAAGTAAGATATGTGTCCACTAACATTATGTGTCATCAGCATGGTGTTAGTGTTATTTTGTTAAAATAACAACAGGACAAGGACTCAGCAAAAGGGCCTGAATTCTGAGTTAGTAATTCTATTTATAAATCTTGGGTTTTTAAAAACAACAACAACAACAACAACAACAATCTGAGAAATACAAATGCCCAGGAGGCATGATCATAATATTTTCACCTGAAGAGACAAAAATCTCACCCATGAGCTGGCATCGTTATCCCTGTACTTTCAAGAGCTTAATTATGAGAAAATGCCTTAAAAATTAATAGAGTTGAATAAAGTGGAATATTTTAATAAAACACACTTGCTACTTTAACATTTTCATACCAATAAAATATACCATTAAAAGCTTTAGGAAATGCACACAAGGTCTTAGATAATCTAAAAACCAAATCTTTTTTTAAATTTCAGAATATGTATTTTAGCAAAAGTCTGAGATTCCTAATTGCCTCAGTTATTTGGTCTGTATGGATGGAAGTTTCAATAAATCCTTACTGTCAATGCACTCCAGCATCTTTGTCCTTCCTCTCCTTATACAACCTTATTTTTAAAGAAAACAGACCATTTCTGTTATATGCCTTATACCTACAGTTTTTCTTAAAAATATCTTAAAATACCCTTGGAACACTCAAAGCAAGCAACCACAACTAAATTTCACTTCTCTTCTTCTCCCCCACCCCATTTTTAGCTATCTTTTCTCATTTTAAGAAAAAAGGGTTATGATAACAAATTGTCATTAAAGAAAAACTCAGCGGTAGAAAAATTCTTAAGGAATTATGTATTCATATTTCTAAAGTTAAGCTGTCTTGGAAGTCTTGAAGTATGTCAATGCAATGTAGAAAAGTTAGGAAGGAACGTCCTATTGACTGAAAGAATAAAACAAGAGACGATCTGTGGTACCTTGATCTTACCTAAAGAAGAAACGTATTCTTTCGACTAAAATGAGGTCATGTTTCAACAATACCTGTCTTTGGTCTGAAGGCTAAGCCAGCCAGGACAATGAGGTGCTTGCATCTCAGGAAGGGATGTCTGACTGTTAATAAGAATGCATTGTGAGATAAAATGTAATGCCGGCATCTTAGCAAGGCAACACGCTCTATCTTCTTCAAGTTTTTTTTTTTTCTTTTTTCTCTTACTTAATAAAGTTAGAAGAAATCTCATATAAAAAGGTACTTTCTCAACTCGTTTTCTATAAAGGATATAGTTATAATATTAGTCATGTATAAATGGAAACTTTCATACATACATGATTATATCCGAGAAAAATAAGATTAAACAGATGACTGTACAGTAAGAATACATTAATCGAATTACTTTTCATTCTTTCTACAGGTAAAGACACCTTTGGCAAGTATTGCATATTTATAACTATTTTGAAATATTCGAGAAACCCCAAATATTCCACAAATTCATACAAATTCATACAAATATGAAAGCATAATTATTGAACAATAGAAGTAACACAAGCATTATGAACTTTAGCATTAGCCTTTTGCACTGGTGATACAAGAATCTGACCTACTGGGAAATCAACAGCCAATGAATGGCTCCATTTATTTAACTATGCTATTGCATTATCTAACCATAACTGGATATCCAATTGTAGACTGAAACTAAGTTAATGTGACTGCATGAGAAAATTATTATACTCACATTTATAAACACACTAAATCCTGTTATCTATTTTATCACTGCAATGATTTCTACTATATATCCTGTGTTGAGAGAAGTCTTAACTTTGAAATAATATTTAGGAATATATTTTAATTTTTAAAAATATTTTCCAAAATGAGAAAAATAAATTCAGTTAATAAAGTCAATAAAGAAAAATAATAAATTTCTAATTACTTTCAATAAAGTAATTATCTGAATATGAATGGAGAGCATATACTTATTTGTATTCAGTATTATTTTAGATTCTTATGCTAACACATGATAAAAATATATATTACTACCAAAATATATTACATTTCTCTGTTATGACAGGAATAACAGCAAAGGTACATATTACTTACTCTACAAGGTATAGAGGGTAACTGTCATGCGTAAGTGTTTTAAGAAAATATATTGTTTTTGTTATTTTTCCACAAAATTCAACTTTAGGCTTTTAATGCAAGATCAGTTCTATTGTTTCACCTCATCTGACTGGTTACTATCTAAAACTTTGATTCCCATTTAGTTACTAGTCAGTTTCACCAATTAGTTTAGTCAGGAAGCTCAGTCAAAATAATTGGGTTTGTATAGAGATAGCCTAAATCAATAGGATGGAGAGAGAGAGAGAGACAGAAGCTATATTTTGGTATCACTGAATTCAGAACAGAGCAATAAATAATACATATTTTCTAACTTGGCCTTGTAGTTATGCCAGGGGGGAAATGGGAGGCCACCAAATCATTTATGAGGAGAAAATATAGATCTAAAATTGTGAAGGCAGCTTATAGCAGAAAAACTTCTAATAGAAAAATATATACATAAATTTTGGAGGTCTAAGCTTACTTGTTCTGATGTGTTGCAAAATTTCCTGTAGGCTTCATTCCCCTTTCTATAACATGAAGGGTTCAGATGTACTTGGAGAGATTAAGATTTCATTAAAATGAGAGAGCACAAAATTGTGAGAACAGTGATTAAATATTATGGCAAGCACAATACTTTTCAAAAACAAGTGAGGAAGATACACTCATTGGCACATGTGGATTAGTCCAAAAGTAACTTTTTAAAACTCTAATTTTTTTATTTAATATTTAAACAATAGATCCTTCCCACCCCCCCCCCCCAAGGAATTAAGAAGCTCTAAAGATCTCCATCCTTAATAAAACAACTGGAAAATGTCTTCCAGAGCCGGTAGACCATTAGATTTGTTGTTGGTATGTGGCAATTTCATCCCTATGCATCTAGTCAATGGGTTTTTATATAGGTTAAATTTGGAGGATATCAGTCCACATGGAAATGTAAAAAAAAAAAAAAAAGATTAAAAAGTATCCCAGTACTTTTCTGTTTGCTTAGTTTTATCCTACCTTCCCCATCAAAAAATAAGCAACAAAAACAAAAACACATTGTTATTTGCACTCTCTGTGCATCAAGGTGGTTTTCATCATTATTCTTGGATTAAATATGGGGACCCAGATTTCTCATTCTAGGTAGTTTTTGAACTGCCTGGAGTAAATATGATGATTTTCCCGATAGAAGTTTTATCCAGTACGTATTCTGGTTAACTCATTGTAAGAGTACTCAACCTTTCACTTTAGTTTTATTTAGCATTCCAACTACTAAAAACATTGTTTCAAATTACAAGCATGGAGGACATCATAATTACAGGTATATCAAAAGCAAATGCATTTAACATTTATACCCTCCACTGTCAGATTTTGTTACAACAAAATATTTGTTACATTGGAAATTCACCATTAGAATATTGACTGCATGTTGGGTTTTAGGAGTTGAAAAATAATTGTTAAAATTTTTCCATTTCACATTTTTGTTTTTCAAGGAGGCAATATCACAAAGACAGACATGTATTTTCTGGTATTTGGAAAAATGAAAGTTTCATATAAAAAAATCTCTAATTTTCAGGCTAGAATACTGTTTTTAAAGAACATTTGTGCCAGGGCAGCCATTTTAAATAAGATATGTATATATAATATTTAAAGAAGATTTTAGATATATATGTTATGTAAGATAATATATATTATATATATAGTATACATGTAACAGGTTGTATTCACAGCTAAATTAATTTAATGACATCATGTTGGTACAATCATGTTTAACTTTTAGCATTAATTCTACTTTCGTTGAATGTACCTATCTAAAATGAAGACAAGTGTTTCCTTTGTACAAGAATTGTTTTGACAGACAGCTACAGAAGATAGAGAAATCTTTCAATACATCTGGTTGGTACTTTTTACTATACAAAATCCCTATTACTAGGAAGGAATTGAAGAAAGGGGAGTGTACATTTCATATAAGATAAAAATTGATACTAGAATCATAAAAATAAATTGATCATAGTAATATATGGAATGGAGGGAAGATATAGAGATCCCTCACCATTGTAATTATTGTAGAAGACCAAATAATGTTCAGTCCAGGTAACTTTAAATGGAGCCTATCTTTATGGTATACCCAAGGCTCTGAAAAGAAAATGACAAGACAAATAGTAAGAAATCAATGTCCTGGATCCAATACACTTGCAAATTAAAAATTTCTGCATGTCTCCACCATGAATGACAAGTAGTATTTAGAAAGCGTCATATCATGCTTAAGAATATATTCACCATATCACTCATCCCCCCTCCTTTCTAAGAAGATAGACCTCCTTCACTTCCACTTAAAAAAAAAATCACTTCCATCTTAACAATTCTTGCATTCTTAACATTTGAGTTTTCTGCAATATTTGCATGTATCTCCCCCCTTTCTTAGAGGTTTAATTATATCCAACCTCACACTGATGGAAGTTTCTTTATAGTATCTTTATACTGCAAACATTTTCATAAGATATTTATTATGAAATGAGAAGAAAATAATTATTTTAGGAATTATTATTTTCTCTAAAGATACTTTAATCTCTTTAGGAAATATTAATTTGGATTTAGTCTTTTCCTGAATTTGTGATTTTTCCCATTTTTCTTTCCCTCACTTACTCTGCTCACTGCAATTCACATTCTTTCTCCTGTTTTAACACATTGAAATTGTTCTTTGTTTTCCCATTGTCTCCTTCCATTCTTACCAGTTTCAATTTAAGCTTGAGAAAAGATAGAAAGAAGAAATCTCAAAGATTACAGAGACTTCCTCAAAACAAAACTTTTATGTTTGTGGAATACAAAGAAACATGGATTGCAGTTCATTCTTCTTTAAGTAAAGGAAGATTAAAATTTTGACATACACATCATTGCCATTTTTAGATGGTTTTAGAGACATATACATTTAAATGATTATAACAGCATGAACTTGAATTGTTTGAAAATATGTTTCCCCATCTTATCAGACTCAGGAATTTAAATGAGACTAGTTTTGGGCTTCTCAATCCCTTTTATTTTCAGAAAATTTGACAATTTAAAATGCACTTCTTTTTAAGTCTTAATCCCTATCAAGCAATACTTTGATATGATATGACATTGTTATATGACACATTGGTTGATCCTAAGTGAATATAATTTATCCTTCACATTTTGCTGTTAAGAGTTACAAAGATGTTTCCTTTTTTCGATGTGATGAAATCTAATAAGAACTGACATGTACATTAGCTTAACTCGGTATCACAATCAATATAAAACAAGAAAATATACAACATAGAATTAGAAGGACAAGTGCATGTGTAGATGAAACACAAGCAAATGCCTTAAAGTATTCTTCTGTTTAAAAAAAAAGAATGTTTGAGCTTATGCTCATAAAATTCAAAACAAGGAGCAACACAGGTAGAAGGTAATACAACCATTTCTATCTAGTTCACACAGTTTAAGAAGTCACCCATTACCCAATATATTTTTGGAGAACCTGAAAGTGATTTCTCATTTTCTGGCATGAAGCTAGCTCCTGCTCCACAAAACACACCTGTGTAATTCACATGCCTATTTTATTCCTCAAGGACAATTGACATAAGCCAGTGCAGAAAGCTACATCTCATTAAGCTCTTTCTTGAGTTTATATTCCATTATCATCTGTTTCAGCATTTCACTGAGGAAAGTTTGTCATAATGCAGCAGCACTTTCTTTTTTAACTTTAAACAAGATTTCTCTTTTTATCCCCCCTTTTTTTTTCCAAATAAGACCCACCCTTTTTACTTTTGATAGATAGCTGGGACAATTTTAGCTCCTTTCTAACAATTAGGAAAGTTGTGTTAAATATACATAATAGTGGCAAAGTGTTGGTCTACGACTATTTTTACTTGTGCTATCTTATAATAGTACTTTTTATACTGATATGATGATATATGACACTACTTTAGTTCTAGGAAAAAGTAACAATTCTTTTCCATATGCCCTTTTTAGATCTTAGATGTCCCTGTCCCTCACAGAACTAAATTTGCATCAAATTCTTATCTTTTAAGATATTTAATTTCCTATCTAAGGAGAAAATTGGAGGTCTGTATGTTTACCTTTTTATGATATACATAATTCTCTTCAGGTATTCATTCTAATCATTGCAGTGACAACTCTTTCCCTCATAAATACCTCCAAAATCACTGAGGACTTAGTTCTAGATGAGGTCAAATTTGCAGAGATTGGGCACTTAATCAGAAAAAGCCCAAGAGCAGGAGTCTGCAGTGCCATTATATTCTGCTAGCTCACAGGGCTGAAAAGCTTCATTCTGTTCTTCTGCTCTGGTCCAACTTCAAAGATTCTTCCTAAGAAAGGTTGAGAGCTGATTGTTCCAGATCAAAGACATCATCATTTCAAGTTAGAGCTATGTGCTTCCATTTTATCAGTATAGTTTTCAACTATTCCACACCAACTTCAAGGCAAGTTAAGACAAGTTTAGAAGCTATGTGGTTAGGTGGCAATGGTATGTTTAAAAGATTATCACTCAGTTAATGTCAAATTTTCTAAAGGAACTAATATTAGTCTCACCACTGGTAAAAGAAATGTGTGAGCACATTATAAAGATCATAATCTGGTTGCCAACAGCAGATTGGATAGAAAGACTACAATTCATCCTCCTGTTCTCTCCTATAATGAAGCAATAATTTTTAGTCAATTCATAATTCTCTTCATGTGAACACAGTCACTAAATCTCTCAATGCAACATTTTGCCTATTTACTTGACATTGGGATCCAGGATCCTTTCTATCTTTGTTACTTCTTCTTCTTTTTTTTTTTTTTTTTTTCTAATTAAACATCACTAACCACAACACCAAACCAAAATATTATCAGCCAATACGAATATATATATATATTATATGTATATAAATATGTATATATATAAAGCCTAGATCCATGATACTCCTGATTTTACTCTAGGGAGTTAACCATTCCAATGCCAGCGGCCCAAATATTCATCTACCTCCCCCCTCTTTTTTTTTATTCGTGCAACTGTTGTCAAAGATTGTCAAACTTGCACAGGGATTCCTGGGTTTCCAGATCAAAAGTTTACACAATCTAGGTTTATTAACATTCCTACCTCCCCTCTCCTCGGCTCCCCATACACATTCCCATTTAAACTTCTACCATTCATCAGCTATTTTGAAACAAACAAACAAACAAACAATGGCAAAACGCCAATGGTGGGTAAACAACGTCATCTGGTGCCGTGAGCTGTGCCACAGACCTTCAGAATCAAGAAAGTCAAGTTCAAGCAGGTGCCTGAGCCCAAAAGCGCCCTGAAAGCCTAAGCCTCTCCGCTGATGACTGGAATTTCACTGGAGTCTGCCTCAGAAGGGGCTACAGAAACGAAAGGGGCTTGAGTGGGCACTTTCCCCCGTCCACACACCCTGGGTGCAGCAGGTAGGGAAGTTAACCTCGAGCTAACTTGACGGAGCACACACAACGCGGAGAAGCCGAAGCCTGCAAAAGCTAAAAGCTATGAGACTCCGCGCCTAGGGAAGTCTTGGAAAAGCGAATTCCGATTCCAGCATCTGCAGCGCTTGGGTGCGCGGGCAGAAGCGCGCAGTCAAGTCCAAACGGTCCCAGTGGGGGACAAAATAAGGGCTGGTGAATGGCCAAAGGAAAAAGCTTGGTGGGGAGGAGGAAGGACGCCGAGGGCTCTTGCACCCGGTTCAGAAATCGCCCACCGCACCTCTCACCCCATCGAGGCCGGAGCACAGGGGCTAGCCAGTCCCGGGGAGCGGGGCCACAAGGACTTAAGTTTCACACTCACTTATCTACAAGCATCGCCCAGCAGGAAAGCCGAGGAAAAAGGGGGACGTCAGGAGGGAGTTATTTCCTTACCTCGGTCTGCTCCCACGGTCAGCACCTGGGCGACAGGCAATAATCCCGAGAGAGTGAGTAAGGCGAGAAGAAACTCGGACATTGTGGTCGCTCGGTAAGGAAGCCTGCGCTGGAGACTGCTCCGCGGCGCCCTCGGCCCGGTGGCGGCCGCGGCTCGGAGCCCCGAATCGAGCAGCGTCATTTACAAATGTCACTGGAAATTCTTCAGCTCAATGAGCCCAGCCAGTCCGCCTTCTCCTGCCTGGAGCAGGATGTGGAAGGTGTACGGATGCGCGCGTGGGGGAGAGAGAGAGAGTGTGTGTGAGCGCCAGCGAGCCGCTCCTGTGTCTTGACTTTTCAATGCAGGGTACGTCTGATCTTACATCACGCAAAGAGGGGCAGTGAGAGATGCCAGCGGATGGGAATTCACTGATTAATCACCGAATCCACCACACACCCCTTCGTCGTCCACATAAATCACATCTATTACTTAGTAAGAAGCATTTAACACAACAGGAAAATACCACCGCGAACTGAGAGCACCACAAATCACAATTATTTCGGTCTCCTTGAAGGGAAAGTAACTCCAAAGCTGGTTCTGTAGGGATTTGGGTCTTGAGAAGGGGGAGACTTCTGCATTGGGCTGAGCCAGCCAAGCGCCTAGGAAGCTCCGCATTTAACAGCCAGCTCGGAATTATCAGCTACAGCGCTGGGATGCTTCTCTCGGCAAAGCAGATTTGGTCCCTTCCCTCCCCGGAAGCTTCCTTCCCTGTAAGGAAGGACAAGCTAAGTAACTGAGCTTTTCTTAAAAATAATGGTTTCATCTGCTCAACACACGTACGCAAAGCTTTTTGAATTGCTCTTTTAACTTTTATGCTGAGTAGCACCTGGGGACAAAGATGCAAAATATAGTGACTCAGCAGAAACAAAACCCCAAACAATCCCCAAAGTCATTACCCCTTGCATAAGAAGGGAAAGTGAATGGAAAGGGGTCCCTACGCAGGGAATCAGAGAGCAAAGGATTGGCAGTTTGTTTTGTTGGCGTGGATTTCTCTCTTTAAAAGGGTTCCTCAAACCATTTTAAATATGTGTTGGGGATTTTTTTTTTTTTTTACTGTTTTTGCTTTGTTTTTCTTTTTCCACATAGTACAGTTATAGTTTAAAAACTTTCCCAAACCATCTGAGGCATGAACATGAATCAGTGGAATTAAAAAAAAAAAAGTTGTTTGTATGACCACTTGAGTTTTTCAATATGATCGCTCAAAAACCTAAAATTTTAGTTAGCTATTCAGAAATGGCTAACGAGTTAAAATTCAGAAATCTTAATAGTTGAAGGCTTATTTTTTCCTTGTAACATCCAAAACGCTTGCCTAAGAACTAAGGTTGAAAAATGTTTCATATTTGTTATCTTGAAACTTGAAATGGATGTAAGGAAAACTATAAGAAAAGAATAAAACCAAGGAACAGAATGATTGAAAAGCAAAGGAAAGATACCTTAAACACTCTGTACTGTTTACTGGTTGAAATAATACAGATGAATGCCAGCACCATGAGCTAGCTGTTTATGAGAGCTGAATTACCCCAAACATATTTGGAGGCTCCTTAGAAGCCATTAAAATTAGACTGGATCAAAGAACACAAAAGGTAACTCTAAAGGAAATTACCAAGAATATGTGAAATTTTTTACTTACACTGTGATTATAAAATGTCACTTATGTCATTTTGCCATACTGTAAATTTTAAATTTGATGTTCCCTTGTATATCAAACCATTTAATGTCTAAAAAGATGACTCCTTGCACCTTTAAAAGTGTATGTTTTCTTTTCTTCTAAAGTTGTTATGTGGGTAATTTCACCTAGTCATTTTTACTTTTCACAAAAAGATATACCATATAGGAAATATAAAAAGGTATTTTTCCTATTTTACTTCATACTAAAAATTCACAAACTTTGGATTGAGTGGCAGGGTTCAAAGAATATGGAGCAACAGTAGAGGAGGAAGGGTAAATTTAGAATGATGCTCAAAGTAACAAATATTTCTTTCTCAAGTGTCCACAGACATCTGCATTGCATGAAATATTTATCCTTTCATTGGGATGAAGTAAGGAGGTGTCTTTCTGACATGATCCCATTTGGTCAACTAGGAGGTCAGCTATTAGGAAATCTATATCCACTTAAGTCTTGGCAGTAAAATGAGGAGTGTTCACAAACCATGCTAAGGACATCAAGGTTCTGCTTCTTCTACACTATTACCACCAATTACCTCCCATCTCAAAATTGCAAAGTAGAAGAGAAAGTAGCCAGGAACAGAACAACCAAAGACTTACCATGTACTCAAGTTCTATGACGGAAAATCAGTGACTCATTCACTTCTGCGATATATGTAGCAACCCTGAATTCCACTGTCAATTCTTAAAAGGGAAAAGTTACGAAAGATAATCAGAGCAGTGAATACCCAGAAGATTTTGTATTCTAATGTATATTCTAAATATGCTACATTCTAAATATGTCGTGCCTCCTAATAATAAAACTACTAAGTAAATTAGGCAGAGCAACAACCATATGATCTCTTTTACATCATCTGCTTTACTTTTTAACTGCCCTGAATAGAAGAAAATCAAGGATGCATTGTCTACACATTGTGATCAGAATATCAGCAAAACAAAATTCCTTTTTAGTGATCACCAATCAAATTGCCATATGTGAATGACACATGACTCAAAATTGTGGTGTAAGAGTGTGGAAGTTAGCACACACAAAAAAAGTAAGTTCAGCATGACAATGAAAGGTGATGACTCGTATTTAACATCAACAATGAATTATTCTCAATTCTATCTATCAAATAAAATTTGGGGCTTATTTTAGGAATGTGAGTAGATGTTACTAACAAAGACCTAAACGGTATAAAAACTCTTCATAGTAATTGGGTAGAAGAATGGATGCTTAAATATGTTTCAGTGGTCAAGTGGACATTACACATGCATTTAGATGTATGTCAAGCAGATTTTTTAAGACAAAACTTATAATAAGGAGTAGTTTCATATCACAAAGCCATAATAATACATAATAAATATATTCAATATTAAGATTAGTAGATACAGTTATTATTTATAATAGACACATGGTCTAAAACTAAAATAAGGCCAATGTCAACATAAAATTGTCTCATATCAAATCACTTGCATGTTGTAGTTCTTCACTGAAAATGACCAACTCCGCTCGGTCATTAAGTTTGTGCCTTCAGCTCAGGTCATGATCCTAGTCCTAGGATGGAGCCCCACATGGAGCTCGTCATCACACTCCCTACTCAGCAGAAAGCCTGCTTCACCCTCTCCCACTCTCCCTGGTTGTGTTCCCTCTCTCACTATGTCTCCCTCTGTCAAATAAATAAATAAAATCTTTAAAAGAAAGAAAGAAAGAAAGAAAAAGAAAATGACCAACTCATCAAAAGAGATAGTTTTCATGAGAATCTATTGAGGTTGATAAAAGTATAGACCAAATTAGAGTTTTAAAATTAAATATTTTTTCCAGGTTTCGAGTGACCATCGAATATAATGGCCTATAAAATAAAAAAAAATAAAAGGGAAACATAAGTATATTTCTCTATGAAATGCTTTTATTTCCCATCATATATACTTCAGTGAAAATGAAAATTAATAAAGTATATTATTAGTGAGGAGAGAAGAGCAAGAGTTACTGTTCAAATTCTGTTTGTTTCTATGGCCCATTATAATTTCTTCATTCTAATCAGAGTTATTAACACTGACAAGTTAAATAAATTAATTCATCAAACTATAGAATGTTATGAAATCTTTCATTGAGATAAATTAAACAAAGTAGAACCAATCATTCTTACTTTCTGGTCTAAAACAACACACGAATATTAATTATCAGTCAGCAGTAATCTTATACTTCCCAATTAGAGCCATGCTTTGTATACATGTGATCAAACATCAGATTCCATTTCTGCTAACTTAATTATTTTCTTTGTGCTATTGGTTTGTTTTGTTTTGTTTTGTTTTTACCATAGATAATAACAAGTCATGCACTACACACCTGAAAGTCATGTTAGGGGGAGGGTGCACGTCTGAACAAACGAAGCCCGACAGTCTGTCTCATGAAGTGATGTGTGTAAAGGAGAGTTGGCCAGAGAACCAGGTTGCTAGGATTTTCTGCAGCTATCATTCCAAGGGCGGCTAGAGTGCTTACCCTGCCTTTCCACACAGAAAAGTTGCCAGGCAGCTGCAGACACAGGATGAGAAGGAAAAGGAAGGCTGGGGGGGAGGGGGGTATACTGAGAACTGTTAAAGAAACATTATTAGTGCTTAAAATTTGAAACAGAGTTACTTACTCTGGACAAAGTCACTAAGAAAAAAGATCTTTCGATTCATTTTATCTCTCAAACTACAGCATTTCTATGCACATTTTTAATTGCTTTCCTTTGAAAGTGAGTTATACCTGTTTGATAGCATGCTGTTTCGACTGAGACCTGGGGATTCAGTCGAGATAAATAAGATTTGGGCAAAACTTTAATTCCTACCATTTGACAAGTATGGGGAAGTATGCATAACTGAGAAGAAAGTGAAGTGTGATGCAAGTACTCACTTAAACCTGGAAAGTAAAAATATTTCCAGACAAATTAAGTTTTTCTCTTTGCATAAGCCTCAACTTATCTTTACTGTCATTATCTATAAACATATTAAGATGTACATATTGCAGTGAAAAGCGTAACTGATACTCAACTATAAGGTTCAAAGGATAAATAATAAAAAAGTGTTTACAATTGATTCGATTGTTTTACACGTTCTCTGACTCTTGTTTGACAAACTTTTGACAATAGGAAGGAAAGGAAAGGAAAGGAGTTTTTGCTGACTCAGAAAACTTTAATCAGGTAACAACTGACTTCCAAAATAATAATATAGACTCAAGATACAAATCCTACGTATCCTATCCTTTTTGGGTACGTTTTTAGAAAGCACAATCAGCAATACTGCAATCCACATATGTGGGGAGCAGGGGAATACAAAAAGACCAAAAGTTCATTAAACCCTTTTCAGTCTAATTGTATGGAAATAGCTCTGAGTTTCAGGTTAGTTGTTGATTACAAGGCTTGTTGATGTCAGTGCCTTTTGACCTGAGGTACATTTGACCTGTATATCTCCATCTCCATCTGCCAAAAATAGAATTAGTGTTTCATGCTGGGGTTGGCTGTCAGCGGTCCATTATCAGGATGCACTTCACTTGAATGATCCTTGTGGTCTTTTTCAACCTGCAAATATTGATCTCTGCCCTTTCAGTCATCTTTCTGATCCTTAGTTTTAATTAGAAACTCTTAGAATGTTGGAACTGGAAGGAACATTCAAATGACTTCTTCCAGTTTGCTACATTTTACAGATAAGAAAAGTTAAAGATAGGAAATGGGACTACTCTGAGGTCACACGTATTATTAATATAAAAAACAGCCCTTGAATAGTTTCCTCTTCCTATATTATGTAGTGAGCTTTGTTGATATTCCTCTAGATTTTTCTTAGCTCAGAGGAGTGGTAGCCCAGGCAGTTTGAATTAGTTCATTCCCTTAATAGCTACAGATGATATAACAGCCACTCCACTCAGCACCGTGCAAATAACTATATAGAAAAGACATGGTTCTTGCACTAGCAGAACTTAAAATCCAAATCAAACAGCATTTCTCTGCTAATGGACTGACTTTCCAGGATCTTGTGGGAATCATGTTGCCGTGAACCACAGGTATGAGACATAAAGGCCACAACTGAGGTTACCCAATAAAATCAGGGCTTATATCTTTCTGAATAAATATCGTTATAAATAAACTTTTGTAGAAAAACCTGAGACTTCTGCTAGAATTCTGCTAGAATTCGACTCTGAGTAAGAAATCACAAAACATATATTCAAATACCTTGAGTGTTGTTACCAGCGTTTAGTCAATCAGCAATATCATAACTCCTTTGATCTAGAACTCAGTAGCAAATTCAGAAATGCTCAGAATTTAAAACATTTAGAAATGTTATCAGTGATAACTTATAGATTAATCAAAGCTTGTGAATTCTGTTGTGTGTTGTGAACTCACATAGGATCAGAGGATGGAAGAAGGACTAGAGAAAGTCTGGTTCAACTTTTATTCATTTGATTATTTTTATTATAGCATTAGTTGTTTCCCTTGTAGGCATTTAATCCACTTACATTGAATAACTTCCTACTTTATATCTAAATGATATTTTTCTTGTTTACTTTATGTATAGTCTTCACATTTCACAACTTCTAACCCCCTAACAATATAATCATTCTGCATGGGCTTTCCCTTTGACGAAGTGCCCAGAGACCATTTGTCTTACTGCTGACTCATGACTTTTTACTTCTTCCCTTGACGTTGTTTAATCCTCTATCTGCTGTTCCCTGGTCCGTCTGCCATGGAGCACATTTCTGTATCTGAAGTAAATGGGATAATGCAATGACAAGGACAGAAATCATGTACAGGCAATTGACAGAGAACTGAGAAGATGGGTACCAGAATTATAGAATTATATTAATTGCACCTTATGTATACTTCAATTAAATGAATTGCTGTTAAAATATAAAAAGTACTTTGGATCTACTGTATCTTTGGCTAAGTTTATTGGGTTTTTTGTTTGTTTGCTTGCTTGCCTGTTTGGTTTTCACTTTAGGGGGACATTGTTTTGCTTTGTTTTGTTGAGTATTATAAGAAGAGTATCTATTGTTTTCTATTCCTTTATCGGAAATCTATCCCTTTTTTATTCTTTATACAGTAAATTTAAAAATAAAAACAAACAATAAAGGGAAGCAAAAAATGAAAGAGGAAGAAAGAACAGAAAAATAAACCTTTCTTCTTAGTGTACCTTGCTTAATTCCCACTAGGAATGGCTCTTCAGAGGCTGTCAACAGCTCCCTTTGGACATGGTACCTGTCATAGAGTAAGTACTAATAGGTGTGTGGTAAATAGAATACACTTCATGTTAAGTTTTTACTTTCTTTTTTTTTTTAAGATTGCTTTAAAGAATACCTATAAAACTAACTTTTGCAAAACATTATTTGTTCTAAGTAGAAAAATTTATTTCTCTCACATAGGGAATGTCTCTCACCCTCTAAATGTGTTTTTCTATTACAAAAATTATACATTTAATCACAATAAAAACTCAAATGCAAAAAGGAGCTCTCTAGTCCAGAACAGAATGCCCTAGTTTTGTGTCAAGCCTCTCTTTGTGGGAAGAAAAATAGTGTGACATTTAAACCTAGATATATTTATCAAGATTTGTGAAAATGTGTGATTTTATGCATGAATACTGGCAAAGTTAAATTATAGTTGATAGACCATTAAATGCTTTTCTGATGTCCCATTGTTACATTTTGCATTGTAAATAAAATTTACCAAAGGGTATCATTCACATCATTCTGCAAACCATACTAAACAACAACAAAAAAGAGTGTTAAGACATTATTCCCAAGTGCACAACAGAAAATATAGAAGAGAATGAATAGTGATGTGTAGACAAAGGATGACCAAGAATATTTTGGTTATTCAGCCTTTCCTTGTGATTAAATGTATGTATTTCTAAAAGAAGCATCAATTATTACTTTAGGTGGATATTAATCCTGATTTATTCCAATTTAACCTCCTGTTTTTTCTTGCCAAAAGAAAGTGGATGCAAATGACAAGAAATAGTTTTTATGCTCTTTACTGGGTTTTGCCTGAAAATTATATTACAATTATTTGAAAAAATATATAATGACATATATATGTATGTATACACATACATATATACATTCATATATATTCATATATACATATACATATACATACATATATATAAACATAGCATATATATGTTTGAAGAAAGCACATAATATGTGTGTGTGTGTATATATATATATATATATATATATATGGAGATATATATATATATGGACATACAGATATCCAGAAATTGACCTACATTCAGAGACTACACAGGATGAGTCAAAGGACTGTTGATATTAGTCTTCACAATTTATCAGTATTTATCTAAAACAAAGGAGATTAATCAATTTGGACATTTCTATGAAGGTACATCTAACTGCTGTGAAAATAACTCAGAAAAGGTAGCATGCATTGTTTTTCACATACAATAAAATAACCTGGGCATCTGGGTGGCTCAGTCAGTTAAGCATCTGTCTTTGGCTCAGGTCATAATCCTGGGGTCCTGAAATGGAGTCCCTCATTGGCTCCCTTCTAGCAGGGAGTCTGCTTCTCCGTCTCCCTCTGACCCCCTCCCCTCCATGATCACTCTCTTGTTCTTTCTCTTGAATAGATAAAATCTTTTAAAAAGTATTGCATGGAGTGTTGGTTGTTGTACATAAACAATGAATCTTGGAACACTACTTCAAAAACTAATGATGTATTTTATGGTGACGAACATAACACAATTAAAAAAGTTAAATAAAAATTTTTTTAAAAGGACAAATAATTACCATGCCTGAATTTGGTTGTGGAGTTTCTAGAACCAAACATGTCCCAAGCTGTAGGTTGCAAGTGAAAGCAAAATACAGCTTTAAGGATGTTATGGAGGCAACTGCCATTCTGGTTTTGTAGCTCCAAAGCTGGTTCCCCTCTTTTCCTCCACACACTTCAGATTTATAGCAGTCACAGTTTTCAAATCAAAATTAGAACACATGACAATATAACTGTTGAGCAGTAGGACAGAATATATGTACTCAATATTGTTACAGAAAATCCTATCTCCTTGACCATAATAACTGTATTAAATTCAAGAGACCTTAGTTACAAACTGTTTGTCTTCTCTTATTTAAAGTTTCACACTTTCAAAGTACAAAAAGAACTTGAAATTCTTCCAAATCATTGTAAGGATTACTAACAACATGTAATCCAATTGTACGAAATTTTATATTTAGGCAGCCTTAATCATATGGGAAAGCAGGATAAATATCTTGCTTTATAATGCAAATAGGCTGCAGGACTCAGTCATACTGCCTACAGGTATCCCAAGTTATGGACTTAACAAATGGTACGAGACGTAATTTCATTATTTGCAACTGTGATAGTGGTAAACAAGCTAATTAAGGGAAGTGTTTAGCACTCATACATGCCTGTTTTAAAATCAAAAGCATGCATTAAGCTTGCTGGTGGAGGAAAACACGCATGCTCTGAGCAGTGTGCACTGTGAAACACTTCAGTGGAAAATTCAACAGGGAGTTGAGTATTTAACATGCTTAATAGAATTGATGTCACTATACCGAGAGCATCTAGAGGTTAATTTTTAACTTACCATGATATAAACCATATTCAAATAAAAAGCAACTTCTTCTTACCTACAGTTTCAAAATCTAAATGAAGCAGTTTTCCCCATTACTTTAAAGAAAATACATTCATTTCAGTCAGATGGCATCCCAGGTTTTCATTTAGGTTTTGGTTAAAATAAAGTCTTAGCTACCAAAACACAGTTCAGTTAAAATAGCACCTGGCAGACTGTCGACAGAAGTGGATTTGGGTTTTGCTCTCATTTTCCCCTCCCCCCACCCTGCAAGAAAACATCACCGTCATCACCATCATTTGTTATAAGTTCTCTGTGCAAGCAGTAAACTAACTCCTTGTTGGGAATATTATTTCAAAAGTACTTTAAATAGTTTCTCATGTTATTCTGCTTTAAAACCTAGAGAGAATGAGGCACATGACTCTGCTTTCACTATTTTATGCAACTAAATGTCTCCAGAAAAGAATGATAATTATATCTGGCATTGAACTCTAATGTAGAAGAAACTTTGTTTAGAATTTTGATAGTGCAAACCAACTCAGCTGTCTACACTATCATACCTTTAGGCTTTTAGAATAGTAAGGTTCAGAATGCCATTTAATCACACCTTTTAATATCCCTTTGTCTTTCTTTGGGGAATAGCAGAAGTATGACAAAGAGTTCTTTTGTTTATTTTACTCAGTTTTGTTCTTTATATAAAAGCTAATATGAAAATGTGCCCAAGGGTTTACCCCTTCTCATCTAAACAAAATCTGACTAGAAAAGGCAGATACTTCAGTTCATAGTACTTGAGTGCCCCCTATAGGATACTTTTTATATTTTTGTTCATGTAAACATTTAAAAGTGTTACTACGTACAATTTTATTTAAAATACAACTAATAAAAAATATGCATCTTTGAAATAAACAGTCTATGGTATACTTACTTCACTTCCACCGTATTCTGCTATCTAAAAATCCAGGACAAACTATAATTTTAACCACTTAGTTGTCGTTCTGTTTTGCTAAAAATTTTCCCTACTTTTAAAGCTCTAATTTGACTGCTTTTCTATTGTACGTCTGTATATGCAGTACCAATTACTGTAGTCCAAAATACATACCTAAAATGTGTGCTTATTGGATGTACTTTTTTTGCTTAAAGTTTAAAAAGAATTATTAATTAGCTATAAGTTTTAGAAAATAAAATGGGATATCCTTGTGCGAGAGGAGGTCCAATTGTTAATATAGTTAGGAACAGAAACTTTGAACTCCTTAAATTAACATCTATGAATAATACTTGAATAAAAATAAAGAATGCATATACTTAATATATTCCTGCTCACTTGATATCAGGTACGTGGTGCCTAGGATTTGGGGGGTTTTATAAGCCTTTTCTTATTTGTGCTGTATCCTAGTTTTGAAAGGTGTGGACAGGAAAAAAAGACATATATTCTAATCACATCCAACTATGTCATATTCACTCTGCCTTTACCTAGTTAAAAAAACATACATATCAAAGTGGAGACCCTGTTGCATTCAGTGTAGCTCACTTAAGTTGATAGGACTGTAATTAGATCCTCTTAAAAATAGACTACCAAGTTTATATTCTATGTAATATAGATCCAAAGAATGTTATTAATGTCCTTGGTTTAGGACACACACACACACACACACACACACACACACACTCATGTTCTTGTCTAAAACCCTTTGATTTGTACTGCATCTGAATAAGCAGATGCAGCCAGTGATAAGGAAGCAATGATATAAGTAGGCAATAAAAAGAGGTCTGTAATTCCTGTTCTGGCCTCTAACCCTTCTGCTCTCACGTATTTATGTGTACTTATTATTTGAAAGGCACAGATGCTTGGTGCTAGGATTATTCCAGTGGAAAGTCATGGTCCTTGTTATCCAGAGCTATATGTCTAATGAGAAAACAGGTCTGAGGAGACTATTAAAAAGTATCCTGCTAAGTGTTATAAATGAAAGGGTACATAATGCACAGTGGAGACTTTGATAAACATGTAGCTCAGTCTCTGTGGCACAAAAAAGATTTCACCAAGGAGAGATACTTTGGATGACTTGAATATTTTGCTAGGAGAAAACTGAGGAACAACCAACTATTCTAGCAAGGGGAGCAGCATGTATTATGGCATATACAATAAATAAATGTATTATATTATATATAAAATATGTAAAATTTATATAAGAAATATATAAAATTTATATTATATAAATTTTAATAAAATTAAAGATGATTATAGAATCTAGAAAGATCAGCTGTCAGATAATGTGGCAATTTGTAAGTCATATTAAATAGTTTGTATTTTAGTCTGAAGTCAATGAAAATATATTATCTGAACAGATCAAGAACTATCCAGGAAAATATAAAACCATCCAATATGTAACTACATTACTATGGAATCTATGACATTCACATTTCAACATAAACCTGTTGAAATCATTTCTCTCATTTCTGCATTCCCCACAGCAGAGACAACCTAAATTCTAGGTTCCTATCCTGTATTAGAGAAGTAGTCTTATCTATTAAATAATAATTTAAAGAATCCTGGACCAGTTCATCCAATGACCCAGTAGCACATTTCCCGGTGCTGCTTACCCAATTTATAGTTTCTAAATTATGGCACCTACAATCTAAAGGATTTGGCCCCATTACCCAAGTTTTTCAAGTTAAAATGTCCAGCTCAGATAACGCCAGGACCTCCAAGTGTACCAATTACTGGTTTATGCTGATATCTGCTGTCATTCTGCCGGACCCTTCACTTGTCCCAGGTAGCCTGTTACAATGTGACTGATCTATTTAATGGCTAATCTATTTAATGATGCCACATGTTTTGGTCAGATCCACTGTCCATTAGCCACGTTTTACAAGACTCACTGGTGCCCCGAAAGGAGCAGATCAATCTATTTGGAGATACAAGATATAGACACATTTCAAAAAGATAACTAGAGAGAAAAGGCAGAATATAAGAATTACAAAATCAAAAGTACAAAGTAAAAAATATAAGTATAATGGATTGGGGGGTGGAGAATGCTGTTATAAAAAAAAAAACTGCAAGAGTTAGAATTTCAATTAAACCTCAAAAATTTATCTGTTATTTACAATAATAGCAGTTTCTTTCTGTTCGGAAAACGTAACATAAATATAATAATTCATGCTTGACATATTATTTCAGGATAATAAAAATAGTCTAGTTATGGTACATCAGGAATTTCTAACAAAAAGATGATGCAGAATTTTAGAAAACAAGAATTTTGTCCAATTTTTTTATAAAGATTTTATTTATTTACTTGACAGAGATCACAAGTAGGCAGAGAGACAGGCAGAGAGAGGGGAGGAAGCAGGCTCCCCTCCGAGCAGAGAGCCCGATGCGGGACTCGATTCCAGGACCCTGGGATCATGACCTGAGCCGAAAGCAGAGGCTTTAACCCACTGAGCCACCCAGGTGCCCCCCCAATTTCTTTTTTTAAAAGATTTTTATTTTATGTATTTGAAGGAGAGAGAGTGAGCACATGAGCAAGAACATAAGTCAGGGGGGAAGGGCAGGGGCAGAGGAAGAAGCAGGCTCTCCTCTGAGCAGGGAGCCAGGCACAAGGCTCACATATTTTTAAAAAGTATTTACTGGACATCTTCTATGTAGCAAATAGTGAATAGTGTTCAAGGACCCAAGGATGCAATGGTTAAGACTTTTATGGTTCTTTCCTTCAAAAAAGAAAAAAAATATATGCTAAAAAAATAGGAGGTAAATATAAACCTAAAAAAAAATCAAGGGAAACAATACTGATACCACAAATTATTGAATTCTAAAGGAAGAGCACAGATTAATAAAAAAGGGCAAAATATATTGATAAAATTTAGATAAAATTCAACATTACCCCATATATATATATATATATATATATATATATATATATCTTTCAGTATAGTTTAAAATATAAGACCATGTAAAACAATAATCCAAATGGAAAATATTAAGACATTTCAAACAAAGATTTGATGGCTTTGTTTGAAAGATAATTGAAGTCACAGTTACTTGCTCAGGTTTGTGAAGGGTGGTAGTAATCGTTTTGATTTTGATGAATGGAAACTCACACTGTCTCTAAATAAAATGTCATTCTCCCCAAATTACCCTAAAATATTATAGAATTCCAATTAAATTCCAATGTGATCTCTGCATTTGGAATATGACCACGTGATTCTAATATGAATTTAGAAAATTAAATACCTAAGAATAGCCAAGACAATGTTTACTACCAAGAATGGGGGGGTTGATATCAGCATTAAAAAATAATACAGGAAAATATAAAACTAAACAAATTAAGAAGTATATTGTTCATGTAGAAATAACAAAAGATCAATTAAACAGAAGAGAAATTCCTAAGTTACTTCACAAAGAATATAATTTCACATACAGGTAGCTTCAATACAATGTACAACAAATACTCAAATAATGTGCTGACTTAATAGGATTTTCACATAAATACCAATACCTTCCCTAGTTTAAATAGCTACATATTTTTAAATGATTTGATTTTTTTTTCTCTGTCAAAAAAAAAAAAAAAAACCACAAAAATCAGGGGCACCTGAGTGACCCAGTCTATTAAGCGTCTGCCTTTGGCTCAGGTCATGATCTCAGGTTCCTGGGATCTAGCTGGTCAGGGAGCCTATCTCCCCCTCTTCTGCTCCCCCTGCTTATACTCTTTCTGTCAAATAAATAAATAAAATCTATAAAAACAAAGCAAAGCAAACATCAGAAAAGCCCATGAAGTCAGGCACAAAAACCAACCACAAGAGAAAGACTATAGAATGCTTTGCAAAGGGGTGTCTGTCTTGGCTCAGGTCATGATCCCAGAGTCCTGGGATCGAGCCCCATATCAGGTTCCCTGTCCATTAGGGAGTCTGCTTCTCCCTCTCCTTCTGTCCCTGCTTGTGCTCTCTCTCTGTCAAATAAATAAATAAATCTTAAAAAAAAAAAAAAAAAAAAAAAGAAGAATGCTTTACAAAGAGATTCCCAAGTTCGGTTTAGGAATTCTTTTAATGTATTAATGGCATAAAGCAAATTGGACAATCATTGGGATCATATGTGGCCACTCTCCAAAAATTGCATTAAGGGTGTAAAGAAGTTGGTAGGAAGACTAATTTAATGTCTTTTGCCTAAGTCTCTATTGAGATCTTTAGAATATTCCAACTGTTGGCTAAAAATGCAACCTGTAGTTTCAATTAGCTACTCAGTTCAAAGACTGCCTGACTGCAGGCGTTTTATCAATATGAATATCCCAGAACTTGGAAATGACAGAACTGGTAAATTTTATTTTTAGTTTTGGAATTTTCTAAATAGAATCTATAAATAATTGGAGGCAAAGCAAGTAGATTTATATATGAGGAATAGCTACTTATTAATGTACTTCAGTATTCAGAAGAATAAATACACATATACAGGAAATTTCATGTAATTCCTTCTTAAACTTTTCTTCAAAGGCCTTTGAACTGTACGGTAAATAAGTGGATGAATGAATGAATGAGTGAACAAACAAACGAGTGAATGAATGAATGAATGCGTGCATGCATGCTGTGGCCAGGCTTTAAGGAGGTCTCTCTCCCCCTAGAAACAGAACAGTAATGATAAAGTATACATTTGAAAAACAATATCATGCTCTGGATAATCTTCCAGAATCAAGCTTTCAGGCTATATGAAGAGTTGTCAGGTAGTTGAATGCCTACAATGAAAATAACTTATAAGGGGGACCTTCAGAACTGTATGAGTAGACAGTAAATGATAAACTTACTTTACTATAGGAGTAATTAAAAAAAACTTATTTGACTATAGGAGTATTTTAAATATAATTTTTATATTTTATATAAATAAATAAATAAATAAAGTGATTATTTTTTATAAGAGTAATTTTTTTAAAAACCTTATTTTACTATAGGAGTATACTATAAAGCATATAGTATACATTCTTTGGAAGATACAAAGCAATATTTATGGAATAATGAGCCTCGATCTTTCAGTCTTAATCCTAAAATTTACCTGGGAAATCTCACTGGTAAAAGGGATCACTGGAGCAGTAGCCAAGAAATCTGTTTTTTAATGATAAATCTATTAGTATGTTCTTAGACAAATAATTTAGAATTTTGCCTTTAGTGTTTTTATCTGGGAACTGAGAATAATAATACCATTTGCTTGAGTTATTAGTACAGTTATATGACCTAATAAAAATAAAAACACTTAGTAAAATTTTTGGCATATGGTTGATTCTAGGTCAAAAATATCTCTTGAATCTTAGGTCACTAGACACATCAAACTGTACCTCTTAAACAAAAACACCAAAATAGGAGAGTCTATTTGTCAGAAATACAAAAAGATCATTGGACCTCATAAAAGTCTACAAAGAAATAGACTATAGTTCCGCCATATACTAATAAAGGTTAATTAATAAGTTAATTAATAAAATACATTAATAATGGTCTAGATGGGTCATGGTTTCCAAACAAGGCTGTACATCAGGATTACTGGGGAACTTTCAGAAACCATAGCTGCTGGTTCCCCCCGGGTTTCTAAAACACTGTTCCAGGGAGGGGTGCTATCTGGACGATTCTAATATGTACCTTGGTAGAGAACACTGAACGAGGATAGGAAGATACAAACTAAAATAAAAGATAATAGGAAGGGGTAGCAAAATACTCAGTTGATAAAAACTTAGGACGCTGTCAGAATTATGAAATTTGGATACTATGAAGATTTCAGAAATGCAACTGCAAGTATTTTTCTTTAAATAAAAGTATTATAAGCAGAAGTGGGGGTGGGCAAAGGGGAGAGGAGAACGTAAACGACAGCAAATATTACTTTATAAAGAGAATTACCTCATGAAATTCATTGGTCCTAGTAATGGTACCAAAAGAGGTTCCACACAAACTTAACATCTGCCAGGTTAGTATTAGACCACTATGTGTTTTAGGGAATTGGGGAACATACAAAGCATTTTGTTCATCACATCGTGCATTAATACTTTAGAATAAATAGGGACAGGCAGGAGAGCCTAGATGGCTATCACTGCATCATTATAAGCCTGAGGAAGATGCTTGACAATAATTCCTGGTTCTTTAAACAACACTAGAAACTGATTACCTCTTTACCTGACTACACTCTTGTAGAGATTATCTTCTGGTTTGAGATTACTACTGTTTACAGAGCCTGAAGTTCAGGTGCCTTTACCTTTAAAAACCCTAGCAAGCCAGAATTTTGTTAAAAAGCTTGAATTTTCGTTTTGGTTTGCTGAGCTAGATTGTCTGCTGTCACTTTTTGCCAGCACACTCAACAGCTATGCCGCCTTATTTGAAGTTCTACTTTAGCATTCCCTTGACATGTTCAGTTTTGTACTTTTTGCTCACCATTGATTCTCCTCAGTTTCACATACAGAACCTGTTAAGGAAGTAGCTCAGTTACCATTTATCTCCTGCACATATCTAGTCCAAAGAAATGACATTAAGGTATCATGTCAGTGGGAACAGACTAAGTACTACCCAGGGTATTTCTGGAAAACCTAACGTCCATGGCTCTGTCTTATAGGAGGCACTTAGAGACATAAATCATTTTAGAACTGGAAGGGTCCCTAGGGACTTTCTCCTCATTTTACCAAGAAGAAATATAAATATCCAAGACTTTACAGGAATTTACCAAGTTTGCATACCTAGTTAGTAATAGAACTGACACTAGATTCCAGATGCTGTGCCAAGTGGCTCAATCCAATATCATATTACTGTTACACCCCATTACTTGCCCACTGGCAAATGCATATAAAAAATAATGAAAAAAGTCATTCAAGTAAAATGTCCTTTCTTATTAAGCACTAAAACCTGCTAGGGAGGGTAATGTCTAAACACCAGTATTCCATAATAGCTTGAAGTTTTCAAGAAAACTTCCTACATGTAAGAATGGGTGGCAGGTTGACTGACAGGGTTATTACAGCACTGAGACATCCTTAACAAGAACTAGATTTAAATAGAGTATATGGCAATTATGATGTGTCAGTGGCTAATGAGGCATTCTCTATTCTAAATCAATTCTAGGAGTCTTCAGCAACACATTAAAGTTATATGTTCACACCAAATCTGATATAACTTATTCTGTATTTGTCAAAGCTATGCTGATAAAATATCTATTTTACCATAGCTATAGATTTTTTCAGTGAAATCCCAATTTGGCTAGGCCTCATGGGTTAATCTCTAGACCAACAGAGTAAACTAGTCTTATTTAATCTTCAGCCCATCCTATATAATTTTCTGGCCAAAGAAAATCTTCAAAAATATTGGCAATAGTCAGTATGGCTTCAAAGAAAGACAATGGCTGTGACACCAGTGTGATTTTAGCTGGCATAGAATTCTCATGTCATTATAAGAGCATTTCTCCCAGGAGTGTCAGCCTAATAGGTCCATAAGATTTTCCAAAACTGTTCAAGATTTTACAACCTACTATTCCATTTGTAACTCTTGTCAGTATGACTTAATGTCTCTACCAACCAACTGAAATTACTCTCACTGAAGTCCCCAATACCCTTCTAGTTTTGAAATCCCAACAGCACATTATATTAAAACTCTTCTTGATCCTTTCTACTTCAAACTCTCCTTCTTTGACTTCCGTAGAGCTCTCCTACTTCATTTTCTTAACTCAATATTGGTTTCTTTCTTCCTCAACTCTCTTCCTTCTTACACCATTTATGCACTGGTGCTCTTCAAAGGCTGTGGTCAGACCTTTTCCCCCTTTTTACTTTAATTGTGCCCCAAGTTTATTATCATTTACACATCCATGAGACTACATATTTCTGAAGATTTTCATATAGTCTAAATACAATCTAAAGATATTTCTATTATTTATTTATCAGTCTATTTTATATTTCTATCGACATCTTTTCCCTAATCATTTGGACCTCCTATCCTATTTGTTCTACATTCCCTATCACAGAGAATGCCATTTATGCAGTCCCAAAGTCAGATCTAGAAACCATCTTAGATTTCTCTCTAGTCTTCACCACACAATCAATGCATCAAATGGATGACAAAGTTGTTAATTCTCTGTCATAAATATAATTTGTATATACATCCTTTACACTTATTCCACAACTACCTTATTTCAGGTACTCATCTTTGATCACCTAGATCCTAAAATGAACTTTTACCTGTTCCCTTTTCCAGGTCAGTTGTTTTAAACTCGCCTTCTACATTATTGCCAGCAAGATCTTTCATTGTATGAGATAAACTGAATGAGATGCCCAAGCTCAAATCCCATGTTCATTATTTACTCAGTGTATGATCTAAGAAGTAACTCACATCCTCTTAATCTCACTTTCCTTGTCTGCAAATGGGAATAATCATATATACTAGAGTTATTTATTAACATATTTCTTGACTTCTAGCCAGAAAGAAACTTAAGGTTCATCTCATTTATTTAATCAATCTATAGATAAAGAAAGAGCAAACTATCCTTTGTTTGGTCCTCAATCACAGGATGATTTGATGCAAAAACAAATATATTGATGATTGTTCTTTTAATGTACCAATTTAAATGGTACCATTCACATTAAATCATGTTATTAAAAATGTATCAAAGAGGATATTCTAAATACCCCAGATGAAACATTTTAAGTATTGATTATGGAACAATGCATATATAGGACAAGTTTTTTAATTAATCACACTAAACTGATAGCTACATCTTAATCTGTCAGCTTTTGTCCTATGATGTTTAGTTTGCCCAATGGTCACCAAAATGTTATATATCTATCTATATCTGTATCTATATATTTTTGGCCTAGTGCACTAGGTAAAAACATATACTGGACAATGACTTCTACCTAATGAGTGGCACATACCTGAGGCATGCAGGAAGAGATTCTAGGATTGCAGCACCTTGCCATTGGCTGGTTTGGAATAAGATATACCTTCTCTCTATATTCCCAAGACTAGAACAAACAAGGTCATTTGACACACACTGTGTTCAAGGCTTATTGTATTTTATATGTTAGAGATAATCAACATATTGAAATAACCCCCACTTCCCCACCCCTGTCTTACTTCTCTGGCTAGAAGCTCCAGCACTATGTTAAATAGAAAAAAATCCATGTTGTCTGAAAAAGTGCTCAACATCATTAGGCACCAGGGAAATACAAACCAAAACCACAGTGAGATACCACCTCACACCAGTCTGAACAGCTAAAATTAACAAGTCAGGAAATGACAGATGTTGGTGAGGATGCAGAGAAAGGGGAACCCTCTTACACTGTTGGTGGGAATGTAAGTTGGTGCAGCCACTCTGGAAAACAGTGTGGAGGTTCCTCAAAAAATTGAAAAGAGAAATACCCTATGACCCTGCAATCACACTACTGGGTATTTACCCTAAAGATAAAAATGTAGTGATCCAAAGGGGCATGTGCACCCAAATGTTTATAGCAGCAATGTCCACAACAGCCAAACTATGGAAAGAACTTAGATGTCTATCAACAGATAACTGGATAAAGAAGAGGTGGTATATATATATAATGGAATACTATGCAGCCATCAAAAGAAATGAAATCTCGCCATTTGCAACAATGTGGATGGAACTAGAGGGTATTACGTCAAGCAAAATAAGTCAATCAGAGAAAGACAATTATCATATGATCTCTTAACATGAGGAATTAGAGAGGCAGGGTGGGGGGTCAGGGGGGCAGGGAGGGATAAAATGAAACAAGATGGGATCAGGAGGGAGACAAACCATAAGAGACTCCTACTCTCAGGAAACAAGCTGAGGGTTGCTGGGGGCTGTGGTGGGAGGGATAGGGTGGCTGGGTTATGGACATTGAGGAAGGTATGTGCTATGGTGAGTGCTATGAATTGTGTAAGACTGACGATTCACAGACCTGTACCCCTGAAGCAAATAACACATTATATGTTAATTAGGGGAAAAAAGGAAAAGGGAAAAAAATCAATGTCAGTTTTATTGAGAATCCATTGTATGTAATAAGTTGGATCTCTCTTGATACTTTCGAAAATTTCTGTTTTTGAGATGATGTAGTTAGCTTTGTATTTCTTTAAGTTTATCCTAATTGAACTCTACTATGCTCCTTGGATGTACAGATTGATGCTATTCATCAAATTTGAGAATTTTTGGCTACTATTTCTTCAAATATCCTTTCTACTCTCTTTGTCATCTTCTTCTGGAACTTCTGTTATGTGTATATCAGAAAGCTTCATGATGGCCACAGGTTTCTTAGGCTTTCTTTTTTCTTTTCTTTTTTTTTTTCCTTTGTTCTTTTCCTCAGGCTAGATAGACCTCATTGATGTTTCTTCCCATTCCATGATTTTTTCTGACAGCTTAAATCTTGTTGAGCTATTTAATTTCACTTGAATCATTTCACTGATTTTAAACTCCATAATTTCTGTTTTTTTTTTAATAATTTTTCCATGTTATTGATCTACTCTGTTTGATGAGGCATCATCCCATACTATCCTCTAATTTTTTGACATGGCTTCTTTTAGCTATTTGGACATAATAGCTACTTTAAGTCTTTGTCTAGTTAATCTAATGTGTGGGTTTCATAAGGAACAATTTTTGTTTTTTTTTTCTTTGTATGGAGTATATTTTTCTGTTTCTTTGTATACCTCATAGTTTTGCTTAAAACTCAACATTTAAAATAATATAATGCTGCAGTTCTGCAAACCTGACTAGATTCCCTACGTTCTCTTGAGTTTGTTGCTGTAGATTATTGGTAGTAGTAGAGGTGGTAATACTTGTTTTGTGACTTTCTAGGACTAATTCTAAAAAGTCTGTATGCTCTTCATATCTGGCCCCTGAAGTCTTTACTCAAATCTTAGTGTTCAGCTAATAATTGGATACAGATCTCCTTACGGGCCTGAACCAGTATGTCTCCCAGCCTTTGCCAAGGTGTTCTGTGTATGCACTGGTGTACCCCTTCAATGCTCCAGCAAAGAGTATACAAGTCTGCCTTTAGCCTTTGTTTCCACTTGTGGAAACAGAGACTTCCCAGAGTCTTCTTTCTAGATCCCCAGAAAAATAGCAAAGCTTTTCAAAGCCTTTTATGAATATCTAATTTCCTAGTTTTCCTTTTAAATTTTTGGGTTAGCCTCTTGCTTGCCCCAACTGCTGTCAGCACCTCAGGGAACTCCGATGTTAAACAACTGTAGTTTTTAATTCTGACAAATGTCTCAGGCAAAAGATTGTTTACAATGAGAGAGCACTGAGTCAGGTCAAAGGAGTCAAGCCCCATGAGTAAGCATTCTCAGGGAGCTGCCAAAAAGGTCAAATAATGACTATTCTCTGGGAAAAGGACCTTTTGCAGAGCTCCATACAGAAAAGATAAAATGGGGTATTTCCCTCACAACCGATGAAATACTACATACAAATAAATTAAAGTCTTACATGTCAAAAACAATATTTAAAAAACTCAGTCAGTGGGACACCTGGGTAGCTCAGTCAGTTAAGCGGCTCCCTTCAGTTCAGGGCCTGATTCCAGACTCATGGGATCAAGACCCACATCAGACTCCCACTGGATGGAAAACTTGCTTCTCCTCCCTTTACCCCTCCACCCCCACTCATGCTTGCTCTCTCTCTCTCTCTCAAATAAATAAAATCTTTTAAAAATTAAATAAAATTGAGGCGCCTACGTGTCTCAGTGGGTTAAGTCTCTGCCTTTGGCTCAGGTCATGATCTCAGGGTCCTGAGATGGAGACCCACATCAGGCTCTCTGTTCAGCAGGGAGCCTGTTTTCCCCTCTCTCTGCCTGCCTCTCTGCCTACTTGTGATCTCTCTTTCTATCAAATAAACAAAATAAAAAATAAAATAAAAACACAGTTAAAAATTAAGGGTTTTTTTTTTTTTAGTTTTGAAGTTGGTTTTTTTCCCTTTTTTTTAAAGCCCTAAGTATAAATTACAGGAAAATAATTTTCTCATATAGAAATTAAAACTTTTTTCATCAAAACATACCCTAAAATGAATGAAAAGACAAATTACAAACTGTGAAAGTAGATTCCAATTTACATAATTGACAAGGATTGCTATAAAGAATACCAGTCAAAATTAATGAACTATAGCAGTGTGCAAAAATATGAATAAAAACAAAGTAAATAATGTAGTTTCATAAATATTATATAAAACAAAAATACCTTTATAAAATGTTAAGAACAACTTAAGTCAATTTAGAAATGCTTAAAGCATAAATGAAGCTATAGAAAGCAAAAGCAAAGGAATAATAAATTTGGGATTTATAATATGGTTTCTCCAAGGGATAGCAAGGGGATGGAATTATGGGGTACCCTGTAGGTAGATATAAGTGGTTTTTAAGGTAAGGATTGTGTGAGATGGTGGATTTATGACCTCTTATTACATTACAACAAATTAATAGACATATAAATAAGAATCATGTTCAGAGTGTGTCCTGAACCAAGGATTATGATCAGTCTAATACTTTGCACCTGAGACCAATAAGATCAGTGAGAAAAATAAAATGAAAAAAATACAGCATTATGTACGTCTGTTAAAATGTAAGGATAATCAAAACAATAATAGATATGCTATGGTTGGGTTCCAAAGAAATAAAGAAAAAGGAATGGAACTCCCATAGAAAATATGAAAAGAAGAGAGAAAAGAAGAAAAGAAAACCTTGGTTAATGTCAAAGACAGAGTAAAATCATAGATAGAGATTCAAATGAATAATAACCTAAAATGCTAAAGTATTATACTCATTTAATAAAGGCTAGAGATTATACAACAATTTTAACATATATAATTTAGAGAAACACTAAAAATAGCATAAAGGAAAAAAGCCATACTAGAAAATGCTAATTAGAAAACATCTGGAGTAGTAATACATTAATACTGGACAAGACAGAAGGGAAAGCAAAAAGCATTAACAGGAAAGTCAAAAGGAATTATCTGGGAATAAAGGGAATAATCCCTTCAGAATGTAAGGCAATGTTACAATTGTATAAAGCTTACTACATACCCCACAGTACTTAAACTAAATATAATAAATAGAAAAATCGGCATATCCAAAATAGACCCATACAAATATCAACTGAACAAATTAAAAATGATCAAGAATATAGATGTACTAAATCAATTAATACTAAAAACAGGCTTCAACAAATTAGCACATAAAAAAGTGTCTGTCCATTTAAAGACCTCTTTTTATTTTTATTTATTTGTTTATTTATTTTAAAGACTTCTTTTTAAAACAAGCATAGATTGGGGCACCTGAGCAGCTCAGTGCCTTCAGCCTCTGCCTTTGGCTCAGGTCATGATCTCAGTGTCCTGGGATCGAGCCCCTGCATTGAGCTCTCTGCTCAGTAGGGAACCTGCTTCCTCCTTCTCTCTGCCTGCCTCTCTGCCTACTTGTGGTCTCTGTCTGTCAAATAAATAAATAAATAAAATCTTTTAAAAACATTTAAAAAAAAAAAGCAGCATAGATCATTTATAACAAAAAGGATTTCTTAATAAAGTACATGTTCTTTGGCACCAGTGAAATAAAATAAGCAGCAGTTACCTCCACATACTAGCTTGTGTTTAAAAACTTAAACAAAAGTGTATTTGCATTATACATAAAAGAAACATTCTTATCCAGAATATATAAAAATTCTGTGAATCTTTTTTTTTCAGTTTTATTAAGGTATAACTGACAAATAAAATTTTAAGTCATTTAAAGTGTACAACATGATGATTTGATATATGGAAACATTGTGAAAGAATTTCCTCTATTGAGTTAAAGTTTCACAATTACTTTTTTCTTGGTGAGAACAATTAAGTACTATTCTCTTAGCAAATTTCAATTATACACCCCAGTGTTAACAACTCTAGTCACTATGTTATATATTAGATCCGCAGACCTTGTTCACCTTGTGACTGAACATTTGTACCCTTTTACCAGCCTCTCACTACCTCCTCTCTCACTCATGCCCTGGGCAACAACCACCAACCACTTTTCTACTTCTACTTGCTACTTCTATGAGTTCAACTTTTTTCTTTTTTCTTTTCTTCTTTTTTTTTTTTTAAGATTCTGTGACACCATGTAATATTTGTCCTCTGTTTGGCTTATTTCATTTAGCATAATGCCCTCCAGTTTCATCCACATTGTTGCAAATGACAGAATTTCTTTTTTTTTTTTAAAGCTGAATAACATTCCATTGTATACATACACTGCATTTTACTGATTGTGAATAATGCTGCAGTGAACATGAGAGTATAGATATCTCTATAGGATAATGGTTATGTTTCTTGGCTATGTACTAAGAAGTGGAGTTGCTAGAGCATATGGTAGTTCTATTTATAATTTATTGAGGAACATACATACTGTTTTCCATAGTGGCTGCACCAGTTTACAGACCCATCAACAGTGCACAGGGTTCCCTTTTCTCTGCATTCTTGCCAGAATTTATCTCTTGTGTTTTTGATAATAGCCACTGAACAGGCATGAGGTGAGTAAAGTGGAAATTCTAGAAAGGAAGTACAAAATGTCTACATTCATACATATTTAAAACAAATAATGGAAAAATAAAAATGAATGAAATAATATTTTAAAATAGATGAGGTGGGTATAATTGACTACATTAGTTGTTATTCAGAGAAAGAAAAAAAAGTAACTGGTTATGGAAACAGGAAAACATTTAACTTTGTATTTATTTATAAAAAATTAATTCAAAAAGGACAAACAAATATTGTGAAATGAAGGTACCAGTTATATGTTTATTATAAAATCTACATTTTTAGTTTTCTCCATTTCTTTGCTTGCTTTATTCATTGTTTTCATATTAAGAAAATAATTAACTGAAAACCTACTTACACATATCTCATAATCTGTCTATAATTCATACCCCCTTTTTTTTTTTTTGCTGTATCTTTCCTGACAGGGAAGTGACATATTAACTCAGGGGTCAACAGTAGATCAGTTCACCTCTCTACACCTTGATTGGTTGAGATGAGTTCTTAGTTTCCTCCTAGCCATATGATTCTATGAAATCCTGCAGGAAGCAGCATATTTCTTTAACTACAAGGAAAGCCTCTCTCAAACTATTAATAATAGGATCTTTCCTCATAGTAAGCTGCTTTATTTTTATTATCTTCATATAAAACCTGACCTGCCTGTGTATGCCAAATACTGCTATGAAAATGAAAAGAGCCTCCTAAGTGCTTAGCATCCCTACAGGATTCATGGAAGCAGAGGTGTTTAAATATTACTAGAACTGCATTGGAATAAATAACATTCACTTTGACTGTCTTTAGAAGGCAGAATTGGTTTGTCAGCACTCTAGTAAGTATTTGAGTGAAAGAAAGTTTAAAGATATGGAAAACCATTGGAATAATTAATTAACAAAAGAAAGAAAAACAATGGACAACCAAAAGCTAAATTAGCTCCTTACTCATGAATCTGGGGAAGATGAAAAGAATTGTTCTCCCTCTCTCTCTCTCTTTTTTTTTTAAGTGAGTGAAGAGAAAAAGTATTTTATTGTACAAAATAATCTAAAAATTATTGAAGTTGAAAATCAGACTTGTACAGAATTATTCTCTTTTTTTGACTTAAAATAATCAAATGGGTTAAAAGTTTGGAATGGAAAAGAATCACAAGGGAAACAGAATGAGCCAGTGTTATGATTCTTTCTCCATAAGAGACAATATCACATGGTAATCAAGAGAGAGCAGGTTTCCATTTCACAAGAGCAGAAAGAGCTGTGGGATGCTGGGAATGTTCTATGTCTTGACTCAATTATTTTTTTTTTTTAAAGATTTTATTTATTTATTTGACAGAGAGAAATCACAAGTAGGCAGAGAGGCAGGCAGAGAGAGAGAGAGATGGGGAAGCAGGCTCCCCGCTGAGCAGAGAGCCCGATGCGGGACTCGATCCCAGGACTCTGAGATCATGACCTGAGCCGAAGGCAGCGGCTTAACCCACTGAGCCACCCAGGCGTCCTTGACTCAATTATTAATTATGTGGTGCTTGCCTTAAAATAATTGGGTCAATTATATAGTTATCTCCTATGAACTATTCTACATAAAATCTCAGATAGATATACACATATATTTTTTAATACATCTATGTATCTATGTATCTATTTACCTAAGTTTTTATGTAGGATTGTTCATAGTATTTAACTGTATAATTTCCCAAATTATATTTTTATTATAAATAAAATTGTGTTAGATGTGCATACATATACATACTTAAATTTAGATTGACATATATGTGTTACCTATCCATCTTTAAGATTTTATGTATGATAGTCCATAGGGCATAACTGTATAATTGGCCAAACTATATTTTATTCATAAATACATTTTTATTATAGTATTAAAATTTTTAAAGCATGTTTTCTTCGAAGATATAGTATAATACTAAGAAAATGCATAATATCAAATGTTGATGAAGTAGCAAAAAGGTAAATCACTACATACTGCTGGTGTGAATATAAATTGGTAAAATCAACTTGGGAAAACTGTTTGGCATCATTCAATACACTGAAAGTG
Organism: Neogale vison; assembly: GCF_020171115.1. NCBI lineage: Eukaryota > Metazoa > Chordata > Mammalia > Carnivora > Mustelidae > Neogale > Neogale vison. The sequence goes on along the minus strand of NC_058093.1, from coordinate 88,972,279 downwards.
TATGTCGATTTCAATGCCACAGTTTATTCCAGATTCTTGTACTCCTGAATCCATCTATTATGCAGCCACCTCCCTGAGTGTCAAAATTAAGCTGCCCATCAGATCATTAAACTTTAGTAACATGATTCTAGGGAAGAGCAGGTGGAGTAATCAGGGGAGGGTCAAAATAATATCTCAGCCTCAGCTTTAGCAGTCTAAGTAAGCACTTGGTTAGATATAACAGCTAATTTACTGGCATTCGTCTTCCACTAGACTATTCAAGCTTGGCTGAGCCAAGAATCAGGTCTATTTAATCGTCATATCTTCTGTGCCCACAATATGTAGGATATGTAGTAATTCATCAGTAAATTACACACAAAATTTTGAAAAATACATTGAGGGAAGCTTGAAGAACAGGGGGCTCGATGTGGCTGTTTCATTGCGTCCTCCAGAGGACAGTGCTTCCAGTGTATAGGACAGCAGTAGTGATGGAAATGGAGGAGGGGATGTTCTTGTCTTGGGGTGCAAGAGTGTCTGCCTGGGGATTGGTGAAGTGTCTTCCTAAAATTTCACAGTCAGGAAAGAACTTGGCAAGGAAATCTCTGAGTGGCACTGGAGCAGACAGTAGAAAAAATCATGACATTGGACTGGATATATACATGAGCACGGGAGAGACAGCTCCTGGCGAGACCATACCAAGACATAACTGCAAGGGAACTTGGAGAAGAGTGTGGGACCTAGTTAAATAGGCAGGCGATGCAAGTGCAGGGAAGAGATGGGTTATTTAAGTATATAAATGCAGTATGTGATTTTATAATGGAACTATATGTCTGAATAGGCAATTTTCTTCTGCAAACTAATTCTGGTTTTCAAAAAACCTCTCACTAAAATATTTTAGAGACATATTGGTTATTCTTTAACACACTGCACTAAAAGTAATCTGTCCTTTTTAATGACCCCATAAGTTTAATCGTAAGATAATATTATTTACCTTATTTTAATATTTTCATTCTCATTTGAAATATTGAAGTAGTGCCATATTGTCTACACTAAATGTTCTCAGATGATGGGGAAATGTGACATTTTATAACTCTTGAACACATTTTTCTCTATTATTTGACAACCAGTTCTCAGTTATTCGTTCTTTGGAAATACACATCTACTATGTTTTTTTTTTTCTCCCCCTCTCTTGCATATATAGATATCTAATAATACTATTTGAACTTTCTAATCTGCTATAAGGCATGAAATAAAACATATCAAGTATTTATTATAATTACCTCTACGATAACAAAGGATCTCAATAAGAGAAATGGCTGTTTTTGTTTTTCTTTTTTAGTAATAATGGCAAAAATTACAACTAGAATTTATCAAGTGCTTATTAAGTGCCAGGTATTGTTCCAAGATCTTTACATATATTATCTCATTTCACCTATATACAAATCCTTTTAAGTAAGTACTATTTTCATTCTTTTTTTTTTTTTTTTTACAAATGATGAGACTGAAGCACTCCTAGGCCAAGGTTAAACATTATAAATGATAGTCCTTATTTCAAACTTGAACAGCCAGGCTCCAGTCTTGGAATACCTTTCATCCCTTCTACAAATAAAATACAGGAGCTTAGCAGAACATCTTCTGTTTCTAACTATGAGGACACTTTTCTGAAATGTAAAAAAAGTACACTTGATAAGAACTATATTTATGATACTTCCGAAAAAAGTTATATACTATAATATAAAGCCTCAAAGGTCATAACCAACTCTCTAGAAAGATAAGTTAGCAAACTGTAACAGTTCAGATACTCAGTTCAAGATTGTTTGAAGTCTTACTGTACTCAGTGATTAACTCTACATTGCCAAGGGCACACACACCCTTGGCCTCATTCTAATTTACTGAAGGACTGGCAAGGCCTCTCTTCCTAGAAATGCAGCAGCAAGTCTAAATACCTAGGCTCAACTATGGCGCTAAGGTAGGCTTTCCATCATCAGAGATATTTTGATTGTTGTTTCATTCCACAAGGATGTTTCTTGTGATAAAGATATGCTGTCCATTTTAGTAACAGATGACGCTGGAACCTCCAGAAATAATGGGTGCTATTTTATGATGTTGTTAAAGCAAAACTAATTTTAGATTCCTCTTTGATCCCCTCAGAGACCTACTAATTCTCATTTTATACCCAGCAGCACATTTTGACTTGTTACTAATGCCAGCAATGTTAGCTCAAGAATCTCACATACCAACCCAGTGAGGATGAACCCATGATTCTCAGACTTTGTGTACATAGTTGAATTAAAAAGGCTGCAAGATTATTGCATATGTTAGTTTTCTTCAGATACTAAAGATTCAATTATAAACTATAAACACCTGAAAATAATTCATTTCCTTCAGAGTGGGATACAAAATGCAAGATTAATACTAATTATCTAAAAAGATCCTTACTTATACTATAAATTCTCTCTTGTGGCTATCTAAATAAGAATTTTTAAATTACCTGAAGTCAAGAGACACTAACAAGACAATTTAATAGTATCTATTGTATTGAAAGAACTGTGTTAATAGAAAATAGAGTTGCACTGATAATTAGCCTAGCCAATTCACTTATGTTCTTTTATTCCATAATTTTATTGTAGATTTATCCTCCCACATGTTTCCATAAAATGTGAGCTCTGAAAGATAAGAAACCCTATATGCATACTCACATTTTCAGATCTCAAAAATATTTGTTTTAGAAGTATCTTTAGCTACAGGGTCAGATGCCTCATGTTTTCCAAAAGCATACAATTTGAAATAATTCTAAGGAGGTTTGAAAGCTCATTGAATTTTGAAATGCTGTTAGATAATTTTATTTTAAAAAAGAAGGTTTTCAAAGGGCTTTATTTATTAAATTTGTAATAGTCACTCCCACAGAAAAGCCATTAGTGAAGATGCCATTGAAGGTATGAAATAACTTCAATTACATCCAACCTTATATGATCTGGAGATGAGACATAAGTGATTAAAAAAAAAAAAAAAAGGAGAAGGACTACAACAAACACATCCCTGACAGAGTCTGAGTCAATATTATGGGATTCTCAGATGGAATAAATATAGGGCTGATTATCTCTTTCCCCCTTGGCAAATGAGGTTAGATAATATCTTGCAAATAAGAAGCTTATTTTTAACACAAATACAGAAACAGAGTGCACACAATTCACGTCTCACAGGAATAATCAGAGAATTGCCTTGTGAAGGTCAAATCTGCCACACTGAGTAAATGATAATATCTCAGAAGTTTAGCTCATTTCTGAAATAAATGTTTCAATGGATGATCATGTTAAGTAGCTAAATATACATTTCTGTATTTATTTTCTGTAGTTGTCACAGCAATATTCTATTAAGTTCATACTGATGTCTGTATCTTATATCACATAGGATCTGAAAATGTGAAAAGCTTGTTGTCTCATATAACTTGGCCTCATAAATGTTCTGATTACAAATATTGCACAGTTAGAAAAATAAAATGCACACATAGGGTAAGTTATTTCCTTGTAATCATGCAACAATAAAGTAGGAGATCCAAGGCTTGCATTAGATTTAGCTCTTCTGAGCACCTCCCAGGCCACATTTATAAGTAATTCTGTAACATGCAGACATACAAAAAAGTGCCATAGAAAATAGTTACAAGTGTAAATTTTCCAAAGATGTTTAAATTAAAATATGGGTTCTTAATCCAGATGGCAATTTTGCTTTACTGTATAATACTGAGTTCCTAGGTTACTATGATCAGTCTTTTTAACTGCCTCTCAAAACGTGACCACATAATTTTACATAAAGGAAAAAAATTAAATAGCTGCATTTAGATGGTTTCTATTTTTCCTTTGCAGTTATGTATATGCTTGTATGTAAATTTTTAAAAGATTGAGATAATTTAAGGATTATGAATATTTAGCAAAAATCATCCTATCAGAAATCATTATTAATCCATAACTCTTCCTAAGACTCTCTTTAGAATAATTATAATAGAAATAAAGTCTCTTAAAGACATAAGCTTTAAGCCCTTTCCAATTGATCCAATCTTTATTGTTAGCTAACAGTACAGAAGAATATGTAATAGTACACTAGAATAAGACTGCCAATTGACTCCACTTGACTTTGACGACTGAGCATGTTTCTAAAGAAGTCACAATATATTGGTAGCCCTTTGCCACCAGTTTAAACTCATTCTGGCCACTCAGCAGAATACAACCATCCAAAAAGTAAAAGTGATAGCAAGGAGTCTCAGAATCCTGATGTCAGTGGGATGTATCACCAGTAACTGCACTTAGTTACCAATTTATCACAGGACTGTATCAGTGACACAATGGGCATACTGCCTAATATGGCTGGCTATTCTAAAACAACACTAGCTCCTACTTGTGGAGGAAAGGTACGGCTCAGCTCTTTTTAGCAGTATCATTTACTTAGAATTTTTAAACATTTAGATTCTTGTTTCTCATCTTGGGCAAATATCCCCTCCAAGCTACATGTTTTCTCTTACACCTCTAAGGCTAACATCTGAACTATGCCCCAATATTAATAAGCTCTACTTTTCTCATTTGTTATTTAAAAATACCCCATATCCTTTTAAAAATAGACAGAGAGTTTTCAAATAACTAGCTGGGCAACCTTGCACTTATTTCCCTGGGCTTTAGATTTTTCATTGATAAAATAATTGATCCTTAATTTTACCTCTAACATCCTTTTGCTCTTACATTTTTAGTTCTGTGATCTGACTCTATCCTGCTCCTCCCACTCCCAAGGAATATGCAAGAAAGTTTCCCTTTCCATTCTTTCTTATTCTAGGAATAAACTAAATCTGTGACTAGACCACTGTTCCTCATTCTCTGAGTGTCTAAGCAATAGATACCTTTGGACACATAGCTCTTAACTGGTTTCCTCTACTCTGTACTTCCAGTAATGCATCATGATTCTTCAATCTCACTTACAAATATGAATCTAACATGCATTATATAAAATGAATTGTGCTAGATTCTGAGAGAGATTAAAAATAACAATGTATAAAATACATGATCAAAACATATTTTCTGCTCTCAAAATTAAAACCTATTTGAGAAAATGATGGAGAATAAGCACAGAATAGAATTAAGACAACAATACAAGGTAGACTATAGCATGGTTCAGAGGGAGTAGGCAGTAAATAGACAATAATAAAGAAGACTGAATACTATAGACACCAAAGAAATTCAAAGGAGGCTAAGATCATAGTGGAACTGAGAAGTCTTGAAGGATGACAAACAAAAACAATATATTGTACATATTCACCTTCTTAGACACTGCCTATGAATGAGTGTCCTTGGTGCTCTATATCCTTATTAAGAATTAATAGCATCTAATTTTTTTAAAGATTTTATTTATTTATTTGACAGACAGAGATCACAAGTAGGCAGAGAGGCAGGCAGAGAGAGAGGGGAAAGCAGGCTCCCCGCTGAGCAGAGAGCCCGATGCAGGGCTCGATCCCAGGATCCTGAGATCATCACCTGAGCCGAAGGCAGAGGCTTAAACCACTGAGCCACCCAGGCGCCCCAATAGTATCTAATTTTTAAATACTGTGGAAATTCAATAGGTAAGAAATGACATCTACTATAGTTTTTATTCACATTTATCTGATTATTAAGAGGCTGAATGCATTATCATGTTTATGAGTACTTACAACTGTGGGTTTTTTGCTTATTTTTCTATTAATGATCATATAATTATTATTTTAGTATTTGTGTATAATCACAAAGTTGGGGTAGTTATTCATGGTATGTGTACTAATGAGGTATTATAAATGCAGCGAATCATCTTCCCTTGCAATTAGCTGCACAGTCAACATTGTTATGGTGTAAAAAATACATTCTCACGGAGAGAGCATGGATGCTTTGGCATGTAGGTTAAATGCATTAATTTTATATTTCAGAGCTACTTGAAATTCTGGTCCACCACAAAAATCAGGAACTTGTGCCAGCATGTAAATCAAGTCACTGCTTTCTTCACCAAGAATGCCTTGCTATTAAAGTCAGCTCAACTAAATACTGTGCTTTGTTCTATCTCTGATTTACTTTTTGTCTCAATTACTTTATCTCATTTCAGACCAGTAACTAACAGTTTGAGAACTGGCAGCCAGTCTGAGGGCCAAACTTTCCAGTTTGTTATATAGGTTTCTGCATTTTTTTTTAAAGATTTTATTTATTTATTTGACAGAGAGATCACAAGTAGGCAGAGAGGCAGGCAGAGAGAGAGATAGAGGGAAGCAGGCCCCCTGCTGAGCAAAGAGCCCGATGCCGGACTCGATCCCAGGACCCCGAGTTCATGACCTGAGCTGAAGGCAGCGGCTTAACCCACTGAGCCACCCAGGCATACACATTTTAATGCTCTAGATCTACACACATATACAAGTATATATAAAAGTATAATATATGCATGTTTGTGTATATTGTGTGCCTATGTGTGTTTACATTGATAATTTTATTATTCAAAAGAGAAATGATTGGAAAAAATTAAAAGCTGTTTCATTCGCTCTGTATGGCATCTACTATTCTCCCACATATTCTAAAACTATTCCATTATTGCTTTATACATGATGGGCTCCAAATAAATGTTTTTAGACATGTGATTTAATCAAAATCATTATGACAGGTATATTTGTATTAATTCAGGGGATTTTTAAGGTTCAGCAAATAATCAACAGTTTTTACTGCTTATGAGATGTTGGATACTCTAAAATGTACTGCAGATTGTCAAATATAATATGATGCCTGCTCTGGATGCAAGGAGGCAGATATGTAAGAAACAAGGGCAATAAAGTGTTACATGTGCCCAGCAATACTGATTTGTAAGATACACTAGGGGTTCAGAAAACAAAAAGATTACTAATAGGGGAATCTGAAGAGAACCAAAAATATCTTCCTAAAGGCAAAGACTCTTGAATCTATTGATCTTAGATATTTTTCTTTTTTTTTTTTATTTTTTTTCCAATTTATTTATTTTCAGAAAAACAGTATTCATTATTTTTTCACCACACCCAGTGCTCCATGCAAGCTGTGCCCTCTATAATACCCACCACCTGGTACCCCAACCTCCCACTCCCCCGCCACTTCAAACCCCTCAGATTGTTTTTCAGAGTCCATAGTCTCTCATGGTTCATCTCCCCTTCCAATTTACCCAAAAGCACATACCCTCCCCAATGTCCATAACCCTACCCCCCTTCTCCCAACCCCCCTCCCCCCAGCAACCCACAGTTTGTTTCGTGAGATTAAGAGTCACTTATGGTTTTTCTCCCTCCCTATCCCATCTTGTTTCATGGATTCTTCTCCTACCCACTTAAGCCCCCATGTTGCATCACCACTTCCTCATATCAGGGAGATCATATGATAGTTGTCTTTCTCCGCTTGACTTATTTCGCTAAGCATGATACGCTCTAGTTCCATCCATGTTGTCGCAAATGGCAAGATTTCGTTTCTTTTGATGGCTGCATAGTATTCCATTGTGTATATATACCACATCTTCTTGATCCATTCATCTGTTGATGGACATCTAGGTTCTTTCCATAGTTTGGCTATTGTGGACATTGCTGCTATAAACATTCGGGTGCACGTGCCCCTTTGGATCACTACGTTTGTATCTTTAGGGTAAATTCCCAGTAGTGCAATTGCTGGGTCATAGGGCAGTTCTATTTTCAACATTTTGAGGAACCTCCATGCTGTTTTCCAGAGTGGTTGCACCAGCTTGCATTCCCACCAACAGTGTAGGAGGGTTCCCCTTTCTCCGCATCCTCGCCAGCATCTGTCATTTCCTGACTTGTTGATTTTAGCCATTCTGACTGGTGTGAGGTGATATCTCATTGTGGTTTTGATTTGTATTTCCCTGATGCCGAGTGATATGGAGCACTTTGTCATGTGTCTGTTGGCCATCTGGATGTCTTCTTTGCAGAAACGTCTGTTCATGTCCTCTTCCCATCACTTGATTGGATTATTTGTTCTTTGGGTGTTGAGTTTGTTAAGTTCTTTATAGATTTTGGACACTAGTCCTTTATCTGATATGTCGTTTGCAAATATCTTCTCCCATTCTGTCAGTTGTCTTTTGGTTTTGTTAACTGTTTCCTTTGCTGTGCAAAAGCTTTTGATTTTGATGAAATCCCAAAAGTTCATTTTTGCCCTTGCTTCCCTTGCCTTTGGCGATGTTCCTAGGAAGATGTTGCTGCGGCTGAGGTCGAAGAGGTTGCTGCCTGTGTTCTCCTCAAGGATTTTGATGGATTCCTTTCTCACATTGAGGTCCTTAATCCATTTTGAATCTATTTTTGTGTGTGGTGTAAGGAAATGGTCCAATTTCATTTTTCTGCACGTGGCTGTCCAATTTTCCCAACACCATTTATTGAAGAGGCTGTCTTTTTTCCATTGGACATTCTTTCCTGCTTTGTCGAAGATTAGTTGACCATAGAGTTGAGGGTCTATTTCTGGGCTCTCTATTCTGTTCCATTGGTCTATGTGTCTGTTTTTGTGCCAGTACCATGCTGTCTTGATGATGACAGCTTTGTAATAAAGCTTGAAGTCCGGAATTGTGATGCCACCAACTTTGGCTTTGTTTTTCAATATCCCTTTGGCTATTCGAGGTCTTTTCTGGACCTTAGATATTTTTCTTAAAGAAACTTGTTTTTTTTTTTTTCCCTTCTCTTTCTTTATAGAGAAGGAAAGAGAGGGGGAAGGGTGTAGAGGGAAAGGTAGAGAATCTTAAGCAGGCGCCACACCCAGCAAGGAGTCTGATACAGGGCTCTATACCACAACCTTGAGATAATGACCTGATTAACTGGAACACAGGATCTAAGGGGCACCCACAAAAACCTTTTCAAATAAAATTATAAAAATTCAGAATCCAATACAAGAATAAATTGACCTCATACTGTTTTAACCCTCTAAGTATTATTTCATATCTGTTCACCTTACTAACTCACTGGTGTTCAAAGAAAGCCATCTGTATTTGTTCCTTTTGTTATCCTGTCTATACAACATGACTTGTCTTGAAGTTCCATCTTGCCATGTCCTTGAAGAAAAATGAAGAATAGTGTTCATGTACATTTTCACAAACATGGAAAGCTCTATAAAGCTGAATAATACCGTTATAATTTTTAAGGATTTCTTTGTTCCTTTCCCTATGATTGTGTGTTTCTTTTCAAGTCTACTTCTGACTGCTAGGATATTTCTATTTTTAATCTCTAATCAATTTTATTTTTTTCTGTCACTGTTGTGAAGTACAGATAAAATTCTTCAGTACATTTTACCTTATTTCTTTTTTCCCTAAAAAGTACTGATTACATCAGCCACCTTACTCAAAACGGCCCTTTTGGGGAAAACCTAATAAAATATTAAGCCCATTCCAAGCTTTCGGACTTATATGTTTACTTCTGGTAAACATCTCTATTTAACGAAAAAATCCAAAGCTTTATAACAGAAGTATTACTTTTCCACAGGAAAGTTGTTCCTAACATCTTAGCCTTTAAGGAAAACTTTTGGTATTTTGGCAGCTGAATTTCAAAATAGAAGTAGGCTAAAGTGGAAATTTAGGTCTGAATCTGAAATGCCACATTCTAATAGATAATACCAAGACCCCAGGGGCATTGCTAAAGGTTTGATCTCTAATAATGAAAAAAAAAATTATGTTTATGCTCCAAAGCCTTTTTGTTCATAATTTATTTGGTTAGAGGTGTGGATCTTTCAGTGATGTATACATCTTTAATTGATTCTTCTTATAAAAAAGATCTTTGTATTTGTATACAAAGTATTGAATTTAGATGTACACATATTTGAAAAAAGAAATTAAGGAAAGAAACATTGTATTATTTTGGAGGAAGAGTCAAGTTTCCCTGAAAATAACAGTAGCGTGAACACTTATTCTCCTTCGCATACAAGGTTAATCATGGACATAATTCAGTTTCAGAAAGAAAGCTTTCAGATATCACTGATACTTTTTCCAAATATAAGTTATAGACTATTTACTATTATTGTTAAATATTTTTATGTTTAATTTTTTTAAGTTTAAAATTTTAAAACTATTTAAAAAAGAAATTGAAAACTTGAATGGTTCACATTTTAAAAAATAGCTATAAACGAAAAGGTGGAGCATTTTAGGACAGACAATGCAATCAGACTACTATGTAATCAAGATACCATCATAGTTTCTTTCAAGTCAAATCAGCCACATATTAATAAATTTATTCTAAAAATATATACCTAAGTGCGGACAAATTTATCAGGATATGGAATGGATACAGTACATTGTCTCTTACAAGTCACCTATGTGAAACTGAGAAATAGTTTGTTATTCATCAAAAGGGAACTGGCTAATACAAGATGAAAAAGCAAGTTGTAGAACCTATAATTTTGATTAAAGAATTATTATATATAAAACTTTATAGCTATATATACCTGGAAGATTATATATCAAACTGTATCAGGAAATATCTTTAAAAAGATATCAAACTGTATCAGGAAATATCTTTAAAAAAATATATCTTAGTGCAATAGGATGGGCAAAGGAAATTTAAGGGATTTTCACTGCATCTGAAATGCTTTCTGCACAGTTTTAATTTTATGATGCTTTTGTTTTACAATACTTTCAGAATGAAAATAAAATAAAATAACCCCAATAAATACCATTTAAAATATTCACACGGTGGGCAGTTATGGGGTTAGGGACCAGCCCTGTATATATAAGGCCAAAAATGGTGGCCCATGGGATGTCAGAGATCTGCAGCCAGGTGATCAATTTGGAGATGAAGAATGAATAAACACTGGAAATCAAGGTTAGGTGCTGGGTCAAGTCTTGGCAAACAGTCAAAACTGACAAGTCATGGTCTGAGATGAGGTTAGAAGTCAAACCATTAAGACATCCATGAGTCTGGAAGAACAGTGTTCTTAACTGCCAATATAGTAAGTAGCCAGAGTACTCATACCCCATAAATCAAAGTGAGACAGCTCACCTACAGCTTGTGTTTTCCCATGGGACCTAGAAAGACAAATAAAATAAATGATTACAATATTCAGGTAAAAAATTAGGAGAGCATGATAAAAGAAACCAAGATAAGCAGTTGGGACAAAATAGGGTCAAGGAAAACAGATAAGCATTCCATTTAGCAAGCAACTAGGTGGAGTTTTCATCTTCCAGGTAGTCTTTTCAAAGCTTCAAGTAAAGCAGAAATGAATCCAAGGGTGTGGCTAGCATAGAGCAGCAAATAAAAATGGGTCTGTAAAATTGAGTTGTGATCAGTAATTAAACTGACAAGAATAGAGACTGTCAAATTCTACTCAAAAGCAGGATCTTCATATTCTTATTTGCAGTGCAGTAATTTGGAAAGACTGTAAATATTTTAAATTACCGCGTCTGTGACCTAATTTCACCATTCTTTCCCATTGTGGACTACCTAAAAATTGTCCTACAACTTCCCATTTTCAGTTTGTACAGAATTTTTTAATTGCCCTTCTTCTTAGGACATAATACTCTTTTGTGTGTTTTCACTTCCTCATCTTAAGAAGGTCATTTAAATTATCTATTTTAAGGACAGTTACTCCTCCCAATTTGGTGTTATCCATGAACTTAAGAGCTTTACTTGATCCTCCCAATCACTGATAAAGATCTAGTATGGAACTCAGATTTTGAAACAGCACTCAGTATCCACTCCCATCCCTCAGGGCAGGGAGGACCAATTAATAGCTACTATATGAGTGTGACCTTCCAAGCAGTAGCACGCCCACATTCTAATAGCAGGATCTCAACCCTGCTCTTCTACTCCCTAATTAATATCCTATAAGACTGAATTAAAAACCTGACTGGAGTAAAGATCTGTATCTATTGCTTTCCTCTAAACCACAGGGTCTGTTACTCTGTCACAGAAGGAATTAGATTAGTTTGATCTGATTTGTTCCTCATACAGATACATTAAAAAAAAGAACTTTCCCCTCCCCCAGGGCTTATATATGTTTGCAAATTGAAAATCGGTCAATAAAAGGAACACATAGCAGGCTTTGTGCTTCAAAAATTTGCACTCCGGATAAAGAGGTCCCTTAGCAACCAGAAGAATTAAATGCATTGTAACTTTTATTTTTAAGTGCCAGGATCAATGTACAGAGACATTTGCTCATCATTTTCCATGACTTTTCACACTAAAGCTATGAATAAGCTTCAATGTTCATTTATTTGCTGTTTTATTCCCCTCACGCATCTTATACAGATGTGTAAAGAGGCAGAAGATACATCTGAAAATTGGTCAAAAGCTCTGAAAAATTCCTTAGAGGAAACCAAAGATACAGAAGAATAAGAAGTACAGACTTAAAACCAGTTAATTGCAGTAACTCTGATTAGACTTGGAAGAAATACTGCTCTGTATTTTATATTAATTTTTAAAAATCCTGTCATGATGATTACACCAAAAATATACTGCAGCTGAAATCCACTTACTACTGAAGCTCTACAACAAGGAATCCAGAGCACAAATACATTTTGTAAAGCCCTTAATCTTTCAGTGTGTACAAAGATACATATATACACGAGTTGTACCAAATTTATGGAAATAAGTTTTCTCTTCAACACTATTCAAGTAAATAAAATGAAAAGTTGTGTGATAAGTGCTCAAGCAAAATAATCAGTAAATATCAAGTTATTTATAAAATATAAAAATAAGATATATATATTTTTCTATTCTTCCTGTAAATATGTATTGAACACCTAACCATGTGCTGGACACAGATCCAGGCACTGGAGATGCAAGAGGAAACAAATAAGCTAATATTTCCTCATTTCTTGTAGTCTACACAGTAATGGGAACAGACCACAAAAACATAACTGAGAAAATTAATATAGTATGCAGGCATCAGTAACTGATGTGGAGGAAAATGAAGCAGAAAGTGTTTAGGTGTAAAATGTTGTCATTTAAATAGAATTGATAGAAAGAACTTCACTGAGCAAAAATTCAAGAGATGAGGGAACAAGGCATGTGGTTATCTGAGGAAGAGATTTTTAGGCAGAGCAATGAAAAGGAGTAGATTAAGATTTTTTAAAACATAATTAAAGTGACCTGGCCATTGTGCCCTCAATTGTGGAGCTGATGAGGAGGAAGAGACAGAGTCACTACTTATACAGATAGATATCAGCTAATTTTAAGATGAAAATATTGTTTTTAATTACCTAGAGTAGATCACCAGAGATATTTGCATTGAAACTTTCCCTGCAATAAATTTATATGTTTAAGGACAATGCTTCCCAGGTAAAAACCATTTTATTCAAGGAATATTATTTTTCAAAGACTCATAGTAGAATTTACCCATTAGAAAAGAAACTCCATGAACAGTATTTTCTAATTTTATTAGTTATATTTTGAGAGGTATGGGCAGAAAAGATTTTCCCTACATGTAAGCATACATGCAAACACACCCTCATTCAACACACAACTGCTATACTCTACAAAAGTGATGGATTATTATAGTTAACAATTGAAATTCAAAAATGTTAACTCATTCACCTTTCATAATGTTAAAATATATAGGAAATAGCCAAGAAAGTAATTTTAAATAATTATCCTTTACATGTTGGAAGAGAGAGAACACATTTGTCTTATTTAGAATAGCTTAAATTCTGAGGCTTAATGAACTGAAAAATCACTCAACATGATTGCTAAATGCATGCTATCCTTTCCACCTACTTTACTTTCTCCCTCAGAATTAAGCAAAGTTACCACTGGCACCTATACAAAGGAAAATCTATAATGTAGGGCACTTTTCAAAGTGTGTCAATTTTAAAGACTTAAAAACAGTGCAATTTTATGCAAAGTGAATGGTCTTATCCTTTTCACAATTTCAATGTCTGATTGAATCAACTCAAGCATTCAATCAATCATAGGATAGATAAGGCCAACTATAACATGACTAAATTATCGGGTTAACCTTCTGTGGCTGTAATTGGCATAATGTATTATCCAAACTTTATGAAAGGATATTAACATAAGGTATGCAGTTTGGAATCCAGAAAAAGATGGCTGAGATGATGTCTTCCCGGGTCATAGGGAGAACAGGATCAGAACATTCTATGATATGCCCTAATTGACAAAGGAGATAGAAATAATGACCTCCAGTTAACATGGTAGGCCAGGGCCAAGAAAACAATAATGTGTTAGGGCAAGCCAGGTTGTGCTCATAATAGAATGGCTTCTTATCACCCAAGGAAATTTGTTTAATACTAATGAGGTAATGCTTGATCACTCAGGTAGTAACCAGAAAAAAATGTCCCTACTACGGTAGTATCACACTTTTTTCCTGAGAAAAAAAGATATCTATACAGGTTATAAACTCATATAAGTTTAGGCAAATGTGCAAAAGGAGAACTGTAACAGAAAGAAAAAAATTGTTTTATGGAAAACTTTAGACTTTTAAGATTGATGTTTCCCTAGACATCTATTTTTCCCAACAAATTGTCCAGATGGATCTATCTATATATAATTATAAATGTCATAGTTGGAAAAATAATACAAGTGAGGAAACTAGTGGCAAGAAAGGACTAAATTTTCAAGTGTCCTAAGAGTTCCTGTAAGTCAAACTCGAACTAGCCAAATTAGTCAAAATTTGGCACAATTTTTCATATTATACTTATTTAAAAATCTCAATGGTGGTAATTATTAATATAATTGTGATATCTACTCATACGATTTTGAGTTTTAGATAAACAACAGATTTCAGCTGAGTCCACCTCTATGTGATTAAATAGGCTGATAATGATTACGTATAAAATGTGATTTCTATAAGAGTTATCAAGGATTAGTGTCCCTCTGACAGAAAAATGTGAATGAAAATATTCTTCCTTATGCCTCAAAATCAGACCACAGAAGCAAAAATACAAATGGTGTTCCTGAGAAATGAAAACATTTCATATCATCACAGTAACCAGTTAAAATTGTTAGGCTGACCCTACAAATCAAATATTGGATATTCAGTATGTTGAAGACAGACAAAAATACCCACTGAGGGTAGGCTAAGAGCCTGTTTTATTTACTCTTAGATCAGTGGTATTTTTGTAAATCAAGGAGACATTATTATTTTTTTTAATAATCCTGGATAAGCATGATACTGTATCTTTCCTATGGTGTGTCACTTCTATTTTCTGGGTATAAAATTCTTGTTAACTTGAAACACTTAATATTATCACCAACCTTTACTACTCCAGACATTATGTTATGTTTTGGTTAAAATTAGTTTTTCTTTTGGGAAAACTTTTTTAGGCGATAGGAGGTGAAGGGGAATAAACAGGCAAGGTACATTATTAGTCCATTTAGGATTCTGCTTGAAAATACAGGAAAAAGGGGGGAAAAAAGGAAATACAAATCAAAACCACAAAGAGATACCACCTCACACCAGTCAGAATGGCTAAAATTAGCAAGTCAAGAAACAACAGATGTTGGCAAGAATGCAAAGAAAAGAGAACCCTCATTGTTGGTGGGAATGCAAGCTGGTGCAGCCACTCTGGAAAACAGTATGGAGGTTCCTTAAAAAGTTGAAAATAGAGCTACCCTATGACCCAGCAACTAATTGCACCACTAGGTATTTACTCCAAAGATACAAACGTAGTAATCTGAAGGAGCACCTGCACCCCAATGTCTGTAACACCAATGTCCATAATAGCCAAACTATGGAAAAAGCCCAGATGTCCATCAACAGATGAATGGATAAAGATGTGCTATTTAAAAAAAAAAAATGGTAGGATATGTATATACAATGAAATATTATGCAGCCATCAAAAAATGAAATCTTGCCTTTGCAATGAAGTAGATGGACCTAGAGGGTATTGCACTAAGTGAAATAAGTCAAACAGAGAAAGACAATTATCACATAATTTCACTCATATGTAGAATTTAAGAAACAAAACATTGGATCACAGAGAAAGAGAGGAAAAAATAAAACAAGACAAAACCAGAGAGGGAGACAAACCATAAGAGGCTCTATATCTTAGGAAACAAACTGAGGGTTGCTGGAGGAGAGGAGGATGGAGGGATGGGGTCACTGGGTGATGGTCACTAACGAGGGCAGTGATATAATGAGTACTGGGTATATAAGACCCTTGAATCACTGACCACTACCTCTGAAACCAATAATACATTATATGTTAATTAACTGAACTTAATTAAAAATATTTAAAAAAAATAAGATAAAATGACAGTAAACACTTCAACAATTTCTGAACGAAACAAGTATCTTCCCCTGTGGAGCAGCAATTGGTGGCGGCCATGAAGAAAGCCGATCTGACAGAGGGAGAGACAGAAGCAGATGTTAAAAACAAACAAAACTTTGGACCAAAATCCCTGTCCAAAGAAACAAACAAAACAGTATAACTTTTTCTGTCCTTACTACCCAAGGACTACTAAAAGGAAAAATTGTGTTTCCTTTTTTTAAATTTCCTGTTAAGTTCTCCTTCCATATTTTTTATGTTCTTGTGAAAGAAAAAAAGTAAAACCTGTTTAATCATATTTGACTTGATGACTTTGCTTTCAATAGCAAATGTTAAATGTGTTAAGAATTGACTTGTGTACTACTGTGTAATTTTTCAAGTTCAAAGTATCCCTAAAGGACACTTCCTATATCTGATTTTTTGCAGTAAATGAGGCAAAGCAATTCTAAGACCTCCCACAAACATCTAGCCATCTAAAATGGAAAGGTGAATCCTTCTGCCTATACAAAGAAGCTAGGTATTGGAGGGTGGTGAGGGTATGCTACTCTTAGGATTTCAGAGTGTCTTCAAACTGAAATTTCGGTGTTCTCAGTATGAAAAACCTGAGACTAGATGCTTATTTAAGGAAAGTGTTATTCATCCAGTAAAACCCCGCCACCCACACACACACACACAAAATTGGATAATGCTGGCCATATTTTGCCTTTCTGACATTTCCTTGGAAATCTACAAGAACCTCCCTTTTTCCCTCCTGCAATAAGACCATTTAAGTGTGTGTTAACCAACTATAGAATACTAAATAAAAAAGTTGGCCAAAACCAACCATGAAGCTGTCAAAAACAAACAAATAAGCATCTCCCCTTGATTGCATCATAGTTTTCTTCCTACAAAATTCTATGTATCTCAGAATTGTGGAAAAAATGAATGTGTTCTAGATCAGAGATTCTAAACACATTTTGTCATAGACTTGAATGCCTAGTTCCCTAACAAAGAGGTGTGTACAAAATACATAAGTTTTCATTGTGAGAGACTATAACTATAGTTATTGTATAACCTCAGTTATCTCTGAGGTAATGTGCCCCAGGTATTTGGAGGAGGAAGAGATATCTCAGGCCTCTTGGCTATCGTTCTAAGCTACCAGAGGGTTTTTGTTTCCCTCCCCTTCAATTGTCCTAGGACCTAGGAGTATTCAAGGGCTAGAGAAGAAGAAATCATCAACTGAAAGTTGGTCTCTACAATGTGGAGCTGGAGGATGCTGTTCCTAGACTGAAGTCTCCTGACTGAAGGGTAGGCCTGGCAAAGGACTCTGGGTAATAAGTGTTACTTCAGATGATGCAACCACCCAATGCTCAGAGTTTATGCAAGGTCACTTAGCCTTTAAGCATCTCAGTTTCTTTATCTGCAATAAGAGGGTGTGGTTAATGATCTTTAGTGCCCTTTCTAGATCTAAAATTATAGACTTTCAGGACTCTGTCAAGAGACGACCCTACTATTATCATTTCAAAAGTAGCAGGAATGCCTGAGACCAGCAGGGGCTCCCTACATTTAGAGGTAATAGTAAATGATTAGTCATGTCCTTTGTTTATGATGCTGAAACTACTCAGCCCAGTTGCACCAAGGGCTACAGAATGCAAAGCCCTCAAAACAGTCCAGGAAACCACTCCGTACTCCAAGCCTAGAAGTAAAACATCTCAGAGGCAGTAGGAAGAAATATGGCTCTCCTAGCCTCCCAAACTGGTAATTTTTAAGATCTCTGCACTTGTTCCTATGGTAAGTATCTCTTTATGTGTTTTAATAAGGTAGAATTAGTTGACTGACCCATCCCAGGGTTACTCAACTATAAACTAAACGACCAACTGACCAATTTACCAAAATCAAGTAAATTACCTATGGAAGAATATGATTATGTGCTTCTAAAATAACCAATGTAAAATCATAAAACTATTTACTATTAGATCTTGATAATCATCATATAGTCAGTTAAATATAAAAAAATGTGTTAACACTAAGAATTATTTTTGCTTCTTTTAATTAGAAGTTCCTGTTAGTGGAGAATTGTTTGGTTTAGTAAAAATGCTATAATTTTAAAATTCATTTTCTTAACTTTTATATTATTACTCAAAAGCATGTTGAAATGCTAAACAAAGCTGGTTATGAATCCATCTTTTATACTCTTGTACCATCTGGGACATATTTCTGCTAAAGTCCTAAATATACTGTTTTAATTGCTGGTTTACTTGTTTGTTTATTCATACAATTGTATAAGCTATTTCATCAAAGGAGTTCTGTTTTACCTATCTCTACATCCTTAGGACCTAGAAAATTTGGCCATATAGATGCTCAATAAAATCCAAGCTAAAAATTAAATAAACTCTAGTACACAATCTTACAATAATTCTAATTTAAAATGAATGGAATAGTAATTGCATTTGGTAATTACTAGAATTTTGGTAAATTTATACATCTCTATTTTTTCTTTTATTTTCTCTTTTATGACAAGACTGGCCCTTAGTGCACATAAATTGAACAGGGCCATATGGAGTCTGACAGTAACTACTATTCAAACTTCCACATCAAGGGCACAATGCAGGGAAAGGCTTCCACAGGAAGTCGTTTTGGTGGGCAGACTAATCCAACAGCCCAAGTGGGGCTCCTGCCTGGGGGAAGACATCTAGAGCTTAGTGTGCATGCACCACAAGCCGCTCTGGCTTAGATTTCAGACAGCCTAGGATGGGTCCCCAGGGTTTGGGGCTTCTGGGGACAACAGGGCCCCCAGTGGAGATTTCTGGGGGACTCACAATGATGCCAAGGTCCATCCACCCTGCTCCAAAACACATGCCCTAATCCATTGAAGCCAGATCTCATGGAACTGATGAGGAATAGACAGAAAAATGTTCTTTTTTGAACATTTTTGTTCATTTTTGAACATTTCCATCTGACCTATAGCTGGCTTAGTTCTGATAAGGATCAAGTATGTACTGGTTGCTACATTCTTAAAGGTCTCATGACTGCCTGCAACTCTCACCAACAGATAATATTGAACTGAATGATAAGCAGCAGAGAAATCTTGTAAAAGTAGGTTTAGCAGTAGAAATTCGAAGGTGACATTTATGATCTGATACTCTATGCACATATCCCCGTCCCCTGCCCTTGAGTACTAAACTTCTAACAACCAGCTTGACAGAGCAAATGTGTAGCTCTTTCTGTTCATGGGTCCTGTCCCCATGCTATGCTACTTACATAAACTTACTAAGTTGTACCATATAATCTCAAGAATCTCAAGAATTCTTTCTTGATGGCTGGGCTCCACGACCCTGCAACAGAAGTCCAGAGCCTTGCCATTCTTCCCAGGTTGGGCCGGGGAGTCTCCCTATGACAAGCACCTGGGTGACTTGACTTCCACGGAAGCCTGGAGTCTTTTTCCAAGGATCTAACTCAAACAGGTTTTCCCCCACGGCAACCTGACTGCAATGCAAAGATCCCTTTGCTCCAGGAAGATGGTCTCAGGAGGGCCTGTGGCTTCCTTGTACACACAAGCCTGTTAAGTACGCCAGGCCTGAGAGCAGAAGGTAGGCAGGGAGGAAAGTGCAGGCTTTAGTGAACTGAAGTGGAAGCCAGGCTCTGTGGGCTCCTACGGCTTGGGACTAGGGGGAGTCCTACCCATAGTTTTACCTATACAGGAGGGTACTTCTAAGGAACACAGTAGGTTAAAAGGGTCCACTCTGCTCCAAAACCCGGTGTGCATTTCTCTGAAACCAGGTGTCCCAGGATCACGACCCAGATCTCGCAGGATCATGAAGTCAAATCTCGTGGCATTTGGGACTCCGTCTTGGACATTAATAAGGCTGTGTGGGGTATGAGACAAAACGCTTCATGATTGTGGGAAAGGCACCTAGTCCGGTAAGGACAAAGGGTTCATAGACGATCTGAAGTTAACCACTGTCAGAATCTCGGTATCAACGCATCAGCGTGAGGGAAAAGCTGCCCCAGGAAGATGGCATGGTAAGTATGGTCAGGCCTCAGCCAACAAGGGGTATGGGCTCGGAGGCTTATAGGCAGGGTGTGCGGGAATGAGTTGCGCAAGGGACAGCCACTGTATTCAGCATCCAAACACCCTGGCAATATTCCCCGAGTTTGCGAATTGTGGGAACACAGAGCCCCCCACGGGGAATTCTGGGAGACTCATAGGGAAGCCAAGGTCCACCTCACTTGAGGTGTCAGTTCCCTGAAAGCTGGGTCTCAGGGGGCATCCTCCGCCTTGTCATCCTAGGTCCAGCAGGAAGTTCTCAAATGAGAGGCACATGGGAGACCTGACTCCCGCAGGTGCCTTTACTCTCCCCAGGCACAGGGCCACAAAGGTCTCACTCAAACCTTCTGCATCATAAACCTGGTATAGTTCAGGGAACTCCCAGCTATAGGAAGAGGAGCTGATGGGCTGGAGGTGGCCTATAGTCACACAAATCTAGAGATCGTGGGGACTCGAGAACAAAAGGCTGGTGAAAAGCAGAGTGCACATGAGCCAGCCCCTCTGTTTCTGGATTGGTCCCAGGTTCCGGAACAATTAGGGATATCAACGTCACTAGAGTCACTAGAGAGACCTGTGGGGGAAACAAGGGGCTTCCAGTGTTCGTTTCTACATCCTTATTTTTGTACTTGTGTGGTTGCATTAAATTTATAGCCCTTAAATTACATTGTATGAATCACCCGGGAGCTTGATAAAAATGCAGATTTCTGGTTCCCGCTAAGACATCCTGACCAGGAGGTGGCTCAGAAAGTTGAAAGTGTTTAACAAACACTTTAGGTTTTCCATCTATTAGCCACTCTTTGAGAAAAAAGTGCTCCAGTTTTGTAATCTGTTGAAGTCATTAATAGACTCCCATTGCTGCTGAAGGATACAGAATATGACACCCGAAATTGTGCCTCTTTGGCACAAGGACTGTGTTTGAATAACAAAGATGATTCTGTTTCGGCATATACTGTATGACTGTTAGAGCATTTCGCAGCAGTAATTACAGAGGGTATTTGGTAGCAGTAATAGCAGAAATTTAGATCTTAAAAATATTAGCTCCTGAATATGTATATTTTATGACAATTTGTGATAAATATGTTTGGGACTCAGACATAAATGCCTCACTCTGTCCAAGAAGGCTGTTGGCAGCATTATCAAAAATATGTATTTTATTTTTCCTTACAGATCATTTTCTTTTTTTAACTTATTTGTGTATATAGGTCCTAATGTGGGAAACAAATATGATTATTATTGGTAACACATAAGGCCTTCTTAATAAAAGTAGTGCACTTAGTGCAGTTTTCTTTATTACTTGTCCTGTTTGTGTGTTTACATTTAGTTAGATACCTTTAGGCTTACCATAAACAGATATCTCACTGACAATTGCAGACTTGAAATTATGGGACATTTCCAATAATTCATCTTGAAGAAGTATCTTGTTTTACTTTTTGTTGAATAGCTTCATGTTATATTGTTAAATCTAGGAACTTCCTTATTTTTTATTGCTTCAAGTGGAGAAAAGGTATTTAGATATTTGGAAAAAGTTCTACATGTACATTGCTGGATCATGGCAAGTATTACTGTTCACCCAAACAATGGGTGATGATTGATCACTGATCCTCAGTTTTGAAATTTTATAAATAGCTGACTTCCTTTTCACTTATTAATGAGTGGTACCCTCAGGGGGCTGAAAACAGTTAACATCTTAAAAAAGATGTTAGTATAACTTGGGAGATAATGAGCAAATGGCTGAGAGTTAACATTTGTTAGAATTGGAAAAAGTATATAATGATACAGTGGTTTTAAAATGCCCTCTAGCAGAACCATTCTTGTAGCAAACCTTTGAAGAAAATAATACACAGATGGTCCCAGATTTACAGTGGTTTGACTTAAAATTTTTCTATATTATGATGATGCAAAAGTGATATGCATTCAGTAGAAACCATATATCAAATTTTGAATCTCGATCTTTTCCTGAGATAGCAGTATGCAGTACAGTACTCTCTGTGATGCTGGGCAGAAGCAGTGAGCCACAGCTCTGTGGCAGTCACATAATCAAAGAGGGTAAACAACTGACACACTTAACCATTCTGTCTCCCTACAGCGATTCTCTTTCAGTTTCAGTACAGTAGTCAATAAATGGCATGCAATACTCAATATAAAATAGGCTTTGTGTTAAGTAATTTTGCCCAGCTGTAGACTAATATAAGTGTTCTGAGCATGTCTAAGGTAGGCTAGGGTAGGTATATTAAGTGCATTTTCCAGTTACAGTATTTTCAGCTTATGATGGGCTTATCAACTCAACACAGTTCAAGGAGGATCTATATAAGATTGTAAGATATTTACATTAATGATAAGTATATCCTCAAAACTGAAATAATACCAAATCTGCTATTTTATATTTTAGTTAATACCTTTCAGATCTGGTCTTATTTACTGGTTACTAGAGTAAAATGTTAGTATTGTTAAGTTTTTCAACAAGGGCTACCATTAATATTCTATGGGAGTAATTTTTCCTTCAGTGAAAGGTTATGGCAAAAAGGAAAAAGAATACATCTCAGAGAAATAAAGATCAGTGGTTTTTATTTTTTTTATTTATTTTTTTAAAGATTGTATTTATTTATTTGACAGACAGAGATCACAAGCAGGCAGAGAGGCAGGCAGAGAGAGAGGGGGAAACAGGCTCTCCGCCAAGACGGGAGGTCCTGTGGGGCTAGATCCCAGGACCCTGAGACCATGACCTGAGCCGAAGGCAGAGGCTAACCCACTGAGCCACCCAGGCGCCCCGTGATCAGTGGTTTTTAAAATATTTTTTCTTGACTTCTGATATTTAACTCTAAAGCTGTCTTGAACATTTCTGTGGTAATTTTCTTCTAAAATAGAAGCATCAAGAAACTAAGATTAATTCAAGGAACAAGACAGTTAATCAAAATCCAGTTTGTTATACTGACAAACTACAAAAAGCATTGAAATCCAGTGTGTCCCAGTATAAACCACTATTCCCATTTCACTTTTATATTGTTGGGCACATAAAAGGGAGATTCTAATCAGTTGTGTATCATTTGTGTAGTTCAATCAAAAATGTTCTAAAAAAATACAAATTGCCTTTTGCCCTATCAATGTAATGAAAATTGTTTTGGATTGTGGTTGTTTATAGCCTGCTGTTTGTATTGTTTATAATAATATTTCATAAACTAATGATTAAATTATGACTATATTCCACTTATTCTGCAAGAATAATTTGCAACATTATTAGACTTTTTTCTTCCTTTTGTCTTCTAAATGTTTTGAGGTACTATTGAGCTATTATTATTTGCTAGACTGGCATGAACACTTTTATATGAAATTTACTCTGCTCACACAATATTAGGGAGGGATTATAATTGGATTTAAACACTGAATTTATGCATAATTGTAGGGACTTGTTTAATGTGATGGACTATTCCATAGGGATTAACTTTGTATATTAGGATTCTTGTTTGGTTTCACTCTCTTTCAGGCATAGTGGGCACAGAAACATGTACAAATTGAAAGTAAAGATCAATTGGGTATTTTAATGAGTGTCTAGACTGAGTATAATAAACTTAGGAAATGGGTATTTGAGCTAGGGTGTTGTTATTTTACAGGATGTACTGATAGATAACTTCGTTTTATTTAAGGATGATCTCAGGACTACTACTATTACATGTAGTAGTAAAGAATATGTTAATTTAGTGCTCTAATTCCTGATAGCTCTTATTCTCTTTTCTTCCTTGATATTCTTAGTAGTACATATGATCATTTGGCACACTGTTTTAATATTTTCCCATTCATTTGGTTGATTGATTGATTATTTGTTTTTGATTTTGATTATTGGTTCTTTATTTTCTGGTTGCTTACATCTAGAACGTAAGCTCCATGAAGACCAGCAATTTTTTTGTTGTTGTTGTTGACTGCTGTATTTCTAGCACCTAGTAAAGAGATTGCCTCATAGAAGGTGTTCAATAAGTATTTGTCAAATCAACATTCTTAATATACATAAATATAATGTGGGAAAGCACATATTTGAAATCTGTTTTAGAAATCAAGACATATATACTATAGATTCATGAAATGTCAATATAACATTGGCAAACTTCTATAAAGGATAATAAATATTTTAGATTTTTAAGGCTTACATTTTCTGTCACAACTAATTCAGCTGTGTGGTTATAGTACTAAAGCAGCTATGGATGATACATACATAAATCCTTGTGGTTGTGTTCTAATAAAACTTTATATATAAAAAACAGCAAACCCAGTTTGGCTTACAGGTTAGATATAGCTTGTTGGCCCCTGCTGTAATCAATCAATTAGCAACCCAGTCAACATTTTATTTTTCTCATAGACACCAAGAGGAGAAATGTGTGTAATATTACAGTCTTCTTTGAATGGTTTAGAGCACAGGTTTGAAGCTTTTGACTTCTTTCTAGTTACATGGAAGCCACATTTTAATAATACACAGGAGGCAAAAGCAATCAAACAGAATCAAGGTATTGCTATAGCATACTGTGTGACAATATTTTCCCTAAACAAAGTGCAAAGTCATTCAAAGAATGCAGTTATTTAGAAACAACTTACTAAAAATGACAGTGTAAACGACTTTTATTTTTTGAGTATGGCATGAATAGAAGATTGCATATGATAAGCATTGCATAGAAAGATCATATTTGTGCTATTTTGAAATTTAGGACAAGCAAAGTAAGGATGTCAGCATGACTCTTTTAAAATATTTTAGGGGGCGCCTGGGTGGCTCAGTGGGTTAAAGCCCCTGCTTTAGGCTTGGGTTATGATCCCAGGGTCCTGGGATCGAGCCCCGCATTGGGCTCTCTGCTCGGCAGGGAGCCTGTTTACCCCCTCTCTCTGCCTGCCTCTCTGCCTACTTGTGATCTTCGTCTGTCAAATAAATAAAATCTTTTTAAAAAAATTAATAAATAAAAATAAAATATTTTACAATTTTGTGAGATTATATTATCTGTTCTCTCCAAAATAATCCTTCCTCCAAAAACCAAGAAACAAGCAAAACCTTGATTAAACATGCCTTTAAACCTTCACATTTAAACTTTTTTTACCCCAAGTTCTTATTTAAATTCCAGTTAGTTAACATACAGTATAATATTAGTTTCAGTTATAGAGTTTAGTGGTTCAGCATTTCCCTACAACACCCAGTGTTCATTACAAGCACCCTCATTAATCCCTGTCACCAATTTAACCCATCCCCATGTCTACCTCCTCGCTGATAACCATCAATTTGTTCTCTGTAGTTCAGAGTATGTTTCTTGGTTTCTCTGTCTTCACCAGCCCCCTGACACCCATGTTCATTTCTTTTGAGTGGAATTTAAGGTAGATCATATCCTATAGCATTTGTCTTTCTCTGAGTGACTTATTGCACTTAGCATAATACTTACTCCCTAACTCTATCCATGTCATTGCAAATGACAAGATTTCATTTTTTAATGGCTGAGTGATATTCTATTTTATATATATATATATATATATATATATATATATATATATATACACCAGCTTGTTCCTTATCCATTCATCAGTTGATGGACATTTGGGATCCTTCCATAATTTGGCTATTGTTGATAATGCTATAAACTTCAGGGTGCATGTATTCCTCTGAATTGATATTTTTGTATTTGGGGGGTAAATACCTGATAGTGTAATTGCTGGATTGTAGGATAGTTCTATTTTTAACTTTCTGAGGAACCTCCATACTGTTTGTAGAGTGACTACACCAGTTTGCATTCCAACCCACATGGGAGTGTAAGAATGTAAGAGGATTCCCTCATCTCCGTGTCCTTGCCAGCACCTATTACTTCCTATGTTAATTTTAGCCATTCTGACAGGTGTGAGGTGATATCTCATTATAGTTTAGATTTGTATTTACCTGATGATGAGTGAGGTTAAGCATGTGTCCATTAGCCATCTATTTGTCTTCTGTCCATTTTTTTAACTGGATTATTTGTTCTTTGGCTCTTGAGTTTGAGAAATTCATTGTAGATTTGGGGTACTAACTCTTTATCAGATATATCATTTGCAAGTATTTTTTTCCCATTCTGTAGGTTCCTTTTAATTTTGTTGATTGTTTCTTCATTGTGCAATGCTTTCAGTTTTGATGAAATCCCAATAGTTTATTTTTGTTTTTGTTTCTCTTGCCTCAGGAGACATAAGAAGTTGCTATAGCTGGGGCGCCTGGGTGGCTCAGTGGGTTAAAGCCTCTGCCTTCGGCTCGGGTCATGATCCCAGGGTCCTGGGATCGAGCTCCGCATCGGGCTGTCTGCTCCGCGGAGAGCCTGCTTCCTCCTCTCTCTCTCTCTGCCTACCTCTCTGCCTACTTGTGATCTCTGTCTGTCAAATAAATAAATAAAATCTTTAAAAAAAAAAAGTTGCTATAGCTAATATTAAAGAGGTTACTGCCTATGTTCTCCAGGATTTGAATAGTTTCCTGTCTCTCCTTTAGGTCTTTAAATCCATTTTGAATTTATTTTTATGTGTGCTGTAAGAAAGTGATCCAGTTACATTCTTCTGCACGTAGCTGCTATTTTTCCAACATCATTTGTTGAAGAGACTGTCTTTTTTCCATTGGATATTCTTTCCTGCTTTCTTAAAGATAAACCTTTATGTTGAAATTCTTAGTCTTTTTCTATGTTCATTTATCCAACTTTCTCGAAAGCATGAACTATATTGAGTCTCTTTTTCTTTAACTTTCAATCACCCTTAAACAGATTAATCTGAGCCATAGAAATCATTCATTCTAGTCACAGTATCCTTCTCAAACCCAAATCCAGCAATTTCTATCTTCCTTTGCCTTACTGACCATCTTGCAACTTCTCACAACTCATTCTTTTGATGTCATTTCCATTGCTTTACGATAATATATAACATTTTTAGGACTGTTATTTTTCATTAAGCAATGTGCATTGTATTAAACGTACTTATCTATTAAGTAGAATCACTGGAGAACAAATTAAACTCTCTCATTTCCCTTATATTGCTGCTCATTATCAGTTCTTGTCTCTGTGCTTTCAGATATGGTTTGTTCAAGATTGCACCTGCTCAGTGATAGATCTGAGGTTCACATCTAAAACTTCAAATTCTGACTCCAGCCTTCCAATATGCCAAGCTTCCTCTACATGGAAGCAACAGTTGTCTCTCCACTCAGCTATTTTGTGATCCAACAAGCAGGTTTTTTTTTTAAGGTTTATTTATTTATTTTAGAGAGGAGGAAGAGAGACAGTACATACATATGTGCATGTTGCATACATGCTCTGAGGAGGGGCAGAGGGAAAGAATCTCAAGATTCTTTCTGAGCATATACCCCATGTGGGCCTTGCTCTCATGGCCCTGAGATCATGACCTGAGCCAAAACCAAGAGTCAGTTGCTCAACTGACTGAACCTCCCAGGTGGACCCCAACAAGCATTTTGAATGCTTCTTATATATTAGATGCCAAATGAATACTAAACCCTATATATACAGTGCCCTTCTTTTGTGACACTTTCTTGTAGTAGAAAACAATCTGAAACCAGTCGCAGTGATTTATACCTAAACGTTGAGGGAATGTTGATAGTAAAAGAATATATACCTGTGGTGCACATATTTAGAGAAGTTGGAGAAGATAACTTTAGAGTTATATCATGAAGCAATTAATGGAATAGAAGAACAAATGCTTTCTAAGGAGCAAAACAACATTCTGGGTGAAGCCTGGAGTATATAGAACAGTCAAAGAAGAGATGAGTCTTGTTGGATAGTAATGACAAATACATTAAAAGTGTTTTGATATTAGATATGGTGGAGGGGGGGCACTAATGGTTACAGTAAAAGTTCATTAGAATTCTAAAATAAGGCTATTTTTGTGCTACCAGGACATTCTTTGGTATTTCAGTCTACTTTCAAATTTTTGATAAGCAGTGATTTTAACATCTGTCCTTTTCTGTATGGTTAAACTTTTTTGTTCAAGGTTATTTGTCCTGCCTTCCCTGCTTTCCTAAGTAATTACTGAGGCAAGAGTTCCAATTTTCTTTGTTTCCTTTAGAGAATATATATAGCACAGTCCTTCATAGTAGGCGCTCATTATACAAGTGTTTTCTGAATGAAGGAATCTCCCATTCAATTCCACCAGTACAAACATCTTAACCCCTTGCCCATTATTTATGTATAATCTACTAATATCCAAACAATTTCCTTTTACTTCTTTCTTTGAACTTCCCCAATCTAGAAGTAGATACCATGGAAAATTTTCCATTTGCCATTAAGAATATGAGAAGCTGCATCCTATACGTACAGAACACCACGGATGAGCGTACTCCATAAGGATGTGATACTCTTATGACACAGCACACACAAAGACTTCGTTTTCTGGTTTAAAAAAATCTGGAAAATATGACAGGCTACACTAGAATGAAGTGAATGGCTTTGCTATTTTGCACCACTGATTGAAAGCCATTATTCATCATTTTTGTTCAATCTGCCAAACTTCTGTGAAGCTCTTTAACAGAAGCATCACTGTTACATGAGAAGAAGAGTAAAGCTATTATCTTAACAACGCTTTTGTAGTTGCCATCAATGTGCAAACCTTGAATTTTTATCTTCATTAACTTAGGGGCATGAAATGTAGGCTTTCTGTGCCTTCAAAGAGTCTGACTTTTTTGTGCGTGAATTAGTACACACCCCATAATAATTAGAACATGATCATGACTCTTGAGTAATGCTTTTGATGGGTTGCCATTAAATGAGCTTTTTATTTCTGGTCCACACAGCACAACACAAAATGAGCTTGATGCTGGTGGTAATTATCTAGTGAACTTAGGCATTGTAGAAAGTCAGGCTGGAGGTCTATATTGAAATAACCCCAGTTATCTTTGTGACTGGTTACCTAAGAATATAAATGCTTATTTTCACCAGATTAATTATAGACAATACTTTTTATCAGAGTGAACTTTTTAAGGCATTATGATAGAAATCAAAATAGTGCTTTTAGGAGGGACATTGACAAGGGGCATGAGAGAAACTTTTGAAGTGATAGTGGTATTCTGTACTTGCATGTGGGTTGTGGTTATACCTGGGTGCTGTGTTGGGCACTTAAATTAGAGCTCTTCATATATCTCATTCTAAGTATTTTCTTCTACAATTAAAAACCTAAAAATTAGAATTAAGAAAGGCATCATGAAATCAACTATTTTAAACTCTACTACCTAAGGTAATATTTGATGTTATAAAGACATAAAAGAGTCACTGATATTTAAGACTCACTATCTAGAATGTAAATATTAAAAGATTTGGAAGCTTTCTAAGATTTTTAGGTATATCAGAAATATATTGTAGCATACATTTGGAATATTTAAAAGGTTAAAGTTTTATGTAAAAGTCTCATGTTGATTAGATATGGATTTTGAGCTTGTCATTACATTCTTGATTACTTTCATACATGTGAGATGAAAACTTCTGTGCGTATGTACAAAAATTAAGGTCATGTGTGGGGCATAGGTAATACTTTAGCCATGTAACATTTATGCTTTTAGCGATACTCTTTTTAGAATCATTAACAGCAAACTTTTATTTAGACCTTTATAAGAGAGATGGTAATTTAGCACAGGTTCTATTTTCCTATCTTTAACTTAAAAACAGGATCATATGCCTTCTATACATGTTTGTTTTCCATTGAGTGCAACATGTGTAGTTAAAAAACAAAAAAACTTCATCAAAGGCCACACCAAAGTTACTTCACATTATTCAGGTACAAACATTCCTTTTTCCTTAGTTGAAGTTTACCTCTACCACTGTGAAGAATTATGTACTTTTTTAAATCTTGTTTTGTTTTTTCCCCCATAAAATTTTTGTTTAACCTTGTCTCTGTAACACTTCTCAGGCTTTTCTGACCTTCCTTATTCATGCATATATTGCTCTTACCTATCAGTTGTGAGCTTTGTGAAAGACATAATCACATCTTTATACTCTCAAAAGGATGTAGTACAATACCTTAAATTCAATAACCAATTGAAAACTATTTGTCTTAAAGTCAGGTGCTTTGAGTTAATACTTATTTTAACACTTTTAAAGTAGGATTTTCTCAGTAATTCTTCTAGGTATATGGAAAGAGAAATAACAGCTGTCACATAACTGAGCTGGTAAATGCCAATACGAATCCTTGGTTTACAGCTTCTTTGATCCCAGGGACAACAGGAAAGGTTAGATTATTTTCCTACTTTTCCTTTTCTGCCAAACCCTCAAAGTGGTTTTCAGAGACTGCCTTTACCCCACAAGTGCCTTCTCCCCAACCCCCACCTTAGTCTTAGCAAATGTCTTTGCTTCCTACCTTATAGAATTAAAAAAAAAAAAAAAAAAAGAGAGTCACTGGACCTGAATGCTTTAATATTTCCTCTTCTGTGATAAATGTATTTCCATCCAAATCCAGACTTAATAGTTTCCTCCCCATCTATGGAAAAAAGTCCCTCCTTCCACCTTTGTCTTCTCTTCAGACTTCCTTCGCATCATTACCTATTTTTACCAGCATCTTCAGTGTCCCTTTTCCTCCTTCCATAAATGTGGTCATGCTCTGTCCACAAACAAAAAAATTGCTCCCAGGTTAGAATTCTCTCTGTAATTTACCACTAATGCTTCTACAACAAAAATAGTCTAAACCAGGGGTAGACAAACTTTATCTTTAAAGTGTAGGCAGTGAATATTTTAGCCTTTGCTGGACAGAGTTGCTGTACCTACTCAGCTCAGTAGTTGCAGCATGGTTATTTTTCCTCCTCTCTTGTTCTCCTCTGCCACCCAATTCAAACTATTTTCTCTACCTGATTATTATAGTATTCTCCCAGAATACTTTTTAAAAATTAACATATAATGTATTATTAGCCCCCGGGGTGCAGGTCTGTAAATCACCAGGTTTACACACTTCACAGCACTCACCATAGCACATACCCTCCCCAATGTCCACAACCCCACCACCCTCTCCCTACTCCCCTCCCCCTGGCAACCCTCAGTTTGTTTTGTGAGATTGAGAGTCTCTTATGGTTTGTCTCCCTCCCGATCCCATCTTGTTTCATTTATTCTTTTTCCTTTATCTCTTTACAAAGATTTTTCATTGTCCAATATCCCCCTCCTCAGTTTTTACTTCTTAAGGTTACCAGTGACGGGGGCGCCTGGGTGGCTCAGTGGATTAAACCGCTGCCTTCGGCTCAGGTCATGATCTCAGGGTCCTGGGATCGAGTCCTGCATTGGGCTCTCTGCTCAGCAGGGAGCCTGCTTCCTTCTCTCTCTCTGCCTACTTGTGATCTCTCTCTCTGTCAAATAAATAAATAAATAATCTTTAAAAAAATAAAAAAAAATAAAATAAAATAAAAAAAAATTAAGGTTACCAGTGATATCTTTGCAAATTGTTAACATTATGTAAATCCATGCTTAGAATTAGATAATGGATTTTCCTTGAGAATGAAATACTAACTCAGTCCTCAGTCCCATTGGGGGAGTAGTGGATCTTATCCTTTTTACTTTAATCTGTTCTCCAAACTGTACACAGAATAACTTTTCTAAAAAGTACTTCAGCCTGTGCCAGTCTCCAATATCTACATATGTCTTACTGGGACCATTCTAAATTGGCCCTGCTTCTCTTTTAGCCTCATTCCTTTATCTTTACTGCACTTTCTGCTTCTGAAATTGCAGTTCTTCATCCCACATAGATTCTAGGTTCCATTTCCCTGACTGCCTTATCTCAGGGATTTTGCATAAACCCCTTACTCTGCTATTCCTATTCCCCTATTCCTTTTTCCTTTTCTCTAACCTACCTCTTTTCCCTCAATGACCAGTCCTACTTTTTCTTCCCAGAAGCTTTTCCTGAACTGTCAAAACTATTATATATACCTCTTACATATTCTTATATCACCCTTCACTTTCCTTTGTCATCTGTATTATAAGCATCAGCTTATTTGACTGCATACCTCTCTGGACATTAAGTTCCATGAGGACAAAAGCTATGACTTATTCCTAATTACAGAGCCAGGGCCTATTACATAGTAAGCGATTAACATATGTATAAGATAAGTGAAGAAATGAATAAATAATTACAGTGTTGATGATAAGATATAATTACAGTGTTGATGAGAGATAATAGAACATCATAAATATTTTAAGAAGCTGTCTTCAAACTGTCTTCTCTCTTACTTAATAGAATAAAAGATTATGTAGATTGAGTTAACAAACATGAACTCTTTAATGACTATTGAACTCTGTATAGAATTTATAAATATATTTCAAGCACTTTGTAGCTGAAAAGGTATTATTTTACAGTGTAGTTTTTTTTCATGTAATTTTATATTGTTTTTTTAGAATCATCTTCACTATCTTCCCAGTTTTCCTTATGGATTTGTCAATAGTTGTTTGATTATTTCTATGTAGAGGTATATGGACAGTTTAAAAATACAAGAGAATCTTCCTAGAATGGAAAAAAGATATGAAAAGGAAATGGAAAAGATTCATAAAGAATTCAGAATTCATGAATAGAGAATCATGACTCAGATAAAGGATTTAACATCAAAACCAAAAAACTGGTGTTGATATAGTTTTTTTAAAATTTTGTACAATTATTTGAATGTCATCAGAGTATATTAAAGAAAATTAGAAAATATAGCAGTGCAGACCTTTATTTAATGGATGATTTTAAGGTAAGAATAACAAAGCAGACATGTATTGCTATAAACTTATTTAAATACAAGGGAAGTCAATTAAATATTGCTTAATTTTTATAAGTCTTTTAATGAAGTTAATTCTAAAAACCACCATGTCTGTGTCTCTGAAATTTCTCTTGGCCAACAAATGTGCAAAGATAAAAAGAAGGCATAGATTCCCACTGCTACACATGAAGTGTGAAGTTAAATACACATACACCGGCACACAAGTGCTCATATAAAGAGCTTTCACTGTTTAGTTTCAAGGAACGTGCTGCTCTCTTTTTTCTACTTGGAAAATAGTTACAATATATCTTCCTTGCTTTTTATAGACTTGAAGTATTTGAAAATAAGCATTCTTTGCTTTTCTACCCAGGTCTTCCTTTTTGTTTTCAACTCATTTTCTTACTTCTGAGAGCAACAGAGTTAAATGAGAGTGGATTATAAGTATGTCAATAAAACATGCATACACAGATTGAAAAAGTTTGTCATCTATTTGCATGGTAAGCTGATAAAAAAGTTACCAGTCACTGCTTAAGGCTCTTAAAGGAAATAATTCACTGATCCAGAAAGGCATTTAGGTGATCTATATTTTCTCTACTGTCTCATTTAATGTTTTAGGATGAAATGGCAATGATAGTAGAAGGGAAAAAAATGTATTCTGCAGTGACAGGATAATCAGTGTGCTGTATGTCAGGAAGTCTGCTTCGGAGACTGGCTTTCATAATGTTGAGGAAGGAATATATAATTATAGTCATCTGAGTGTCCCAAAATACCAAACCCTTAACAACAGGCACATACAATGTCTAACCAGGTATCCAATGAACTAGAAGACAATGGTGCTGATTGCTGATTTACCAAGCTTAATTCTATATTAACTGTCTGCTAGAGAATATCTTATTTATTAGAATGGTAACATGCAGATTTAGATTGTTCCTTTCTGGAGTCTTAGATAGGTTCTAATGTTTCCTGTATATGTAATATAGGAACATACCATAGCATGAAAAGATAGAAGGAATGGCTGTTTAGGAAGGCTGCAGAGGAAACCAACATGGCACTCTGGCAAGCAAAGAGAAAAACATTTAAATAGATAGTAAAGATAAAATTAAGGAAATGATAAAACTAATACAAGCAGTGAATTCATGTAAGAGAAAAAGTCTTGGCCTGAGGTTAGGGGATAGTGGTATTTTATAGTAAAGTAACTGAAGTTTCAAAATAACCTGAGGAACCAAACACATGGCTGAGGATGTGATATAAACGGTCCTCTGTGTATACAACCAAATTCTAGAAGAGTAATCCAGATGGCCAAAATCTTTTGTTATCCAGTGGAAATAAATGAATACTATGTATCTGGATGCGTGGAGCAATTTAAGCACAGAGTTCCTGTTAATTAACTTTAAACTTAGTTTTTCTTTCTCTATGGAAATTGTTTTGTTTTGTTTTGTTTTTACTTTTTTTCTCTCTCTCCTAAATTTTTGTTTTTGATTTTTTGTTTTGGTCAGAGGAAGGTTTGTCTCTATTTATTTATTTGTTTCTTTATTTTTTTATTTTACGTAAGCTTTATACCCAGTATCTGGCTTGAACTCATGATCCTGAGATCAAGGGTCTCATATTCTACTGATGGTCTGAGCCAGCCGGGTGCCCCAGGTTTGTCCATATTTTAGAAAGTCTCAACTGGGAAAAAAAGAATATTATAGGTAACTTCTTCTCTGGGGGATGTGTGTAACCACCTCTGTTGGTTATAGATGATATTTTATTTCTCAAAACAGCATGATCTGTAGAAGCACCTACAAGAAAATTCCAAGAATTTCTAGGTTGCTTTAGAACTTCTGTCATGACTTTGGGTGAAACTTCACATATATTCTCTGCCTACATTTTACTTCTGGACAGGAGCCAGACTCCCTGCTATGATACCTCTAGCCTGCATAAGGCATATATTAATGTCTGCAGTGGTTAATCGAATTGCTCACTCAGTAGATGTGAGTTGAAGCATGTATTACACATTCGTCCCTCTGGGTCGAGGAGCTGATGGTGATTACTATAGAGATTTCTCCAAAAATAATCTCACAGCATCTCCTCTTTCACTTTACATTTGAACTGGCTGAGAGGTTCGTCAATTGTGGAATGGTTTTTGCTACTTCTTTGGTAAATTCTGTAGTTTGGTCAAATATCTTTGTTAAGAGTATCTTTTTCATGTTGGATGAAATTACCATAATAATTATAAAGCGGTTTGGCTGGGTATAGAATTACTAGATAAGAAGTAATCCTGGAAAAGTATTATCTTTTCTTCTTTTTTTTTTTTTATTTTTTTTTTAAAGATTTTATTTATTTATTTGCCAGAGACAGAGGGAGAGAGAGCGAGCGAGCACAGGCAGACAAAGAGGCAGGCAGAGGCAGAGGGGAGAAGCAGGCTCCCTGCTGAGCAAGGAGCCCGATGCGGGACTCGATCCCAGGACGCTGGGATCATGACCTGAGCCGAAGGCAGCTGCTTAACCAACTGAGCCACCCAGGCGTCCCAAAAATACATGCTTGAAAATTAATAATTCTTGAGCAATTTGAAGCAATTGCTTTCTTTTATTTTTGTCTGACTTCCAATCTTATCATTAGGCCTTTGCTACATTACAGATCCAATGTAATTGTTTTTTCTTATTTATCTTTCCTTATATTTCTTATTCTGTAAGCTTTTAAACTTGTTTCGTTTGTAGTTCCTTAAGCTAACTGTTATGTTCCTTAGTATAAGTAATGTTTTCCTTATAACTTTCAGCTTAAAATTTAGTTATGGAATTTGGTTATCATTCTCTTCCTTATATTTACTTTTGTTTTCAGAAAGACTATTAATTGAATGTAAAGACTTAAAAACCAAATGCTCTAATTTTATTTTCTCTATCTCCTTGTCTTTTTGTCGAATTTCTAGATTCTTTTTTTTTAAGGTTTATTTATTTATTTATGGCAGGGGAAAGGGGGCAGAAGGAGAGAGAGAAAGGAAAGGAGCAGATTCTCTGCTAAGTGAGGAGCCCAACATAGGGCTTGACAGGGTTCAACATGACCTGAGCTGAAAGTAAGAGTTGTCCCTTAACTGATTGAGCCACCCAGGTGCTCCTTTGGATTATTTCTTCCAATTTATCTTCCCGTCTTCTAAGTTTTAAAAGTTTGCTCTCATATTTTTTAATTTATTTGCTTTTTTTAAATTTCAGAATACTTTTCTTAGTTTCTGTATATTTTTTCTTTTTTTAAACGGATTCACATTGTTTTTCTTTCTCTATGGAAATTGTTTTGTTTTGTTTTGTTTTTACTTTTTTTCTCTCTCTCCTAAATTTTTGTTTTTGATTTTTTGTTTATTCTATGTATTGTTTTTCATATTAAAGGCTTTCCTCAATTGTCTGAGGACCATTGACTATTGTTATTTTATTTCGCAGTGAGATGCTTAAAAATTTGGAAATCCCATCTGTGGGTTGAGTTTATACTTTGGTTTTCTTCCATGTAAGTTAACTGGGCATTTTGTTGTAGAAAATTCATCTTATATCAGAAATTTCCAAAATTTTGCCAGAGGGTCATAATGGAATATTCTTGACTTTATTTGAAAGCCAAAATGAAAAAGGGTGTTGAAAATGTTATTCAAGAATATAGATTTTTCACTTACTGTCTCTTTTTTTAGCTCTCATTCCTAACTTTTATTTATACCTAAATCTTGGACATTTTCTGGTTACTTTCCATATGGAGTAATCCTCTCATATCATCCCTTACTGTGACAACATGGAAGAAAGTTTTCAACCAGTCTTTTTTTCATCCACATTCCATGTGCCTACTTTGTTTTACACATAATTTTTTTGACTCTCTGGATTCTTCAGCCGCCTCCCCCAATTTCTTGATTTTCATTAACTTCTTTCTGTGCAACAGAGACTATTTCAGCTTTCCATGTACTGCTAAATTAGTTACCACTCCTTCATTTGTTTTGGAATATGTGTCATTCCCTTTCATTAGCAGTCAGCTTTCCTATTTCTCTTTTCCTTAAATGTGTGTCATTTTCTCCTCTAATATGTTTAGGACGTA
This sequence comes from Neogale vison, assembly GCF_020171115.1. Classification (NCBI taxonomy): domain Eukaryota; kingdom Metazoa; phylum Chordata; class Mammalia; order Carnivora; family Mustelidae; genus Neogale; species Neogale vison. The sequence continues at coordinate 88,935,326 of NC_058093.1, read as the reverse complement.
GTTTAGTAGAGGAGGGAGGAGGTAGAATAGAGATCAATGTGTGTTCTTAATCCATCGTATATCTAGGCAAAACCCATCTGTGCTAGTTTTCTAGGAACGCCGTAAAAAATATCAGACTGGGTGGCACAAGCAACAGAAATGTATTTCGTCACAGTTCTAGAGGTTAGAAGTCTGAGATAAACATGTTATTGGGGTTGGTTTCTTCTGAGGTGGTTGTCCTTGGCTTGCAAATGGCCATCTTCTCCTTCCTGTGTCTTCACATGATCTTTTCTCTGTGTGTGTCTATGTCCTAATTTCCTTTTCTTATAACCACTTGTGTTAGATTAGGGCCAACCCTAATGTCCTCCTTTTACTTTAATTACCTCTTTAAGAATCCTATCTTCAGGGGCACCTGGGTGGCTCAGTCCTTAAGTGTCTGCCTTTCTCTCAGGTCCTGATCCTAGCTATCCTGTCATGGAGCCCCTTATCGGGCTCCCTGCTAAGCAGGAAACTTGCTTCTCCCTCTTGTACTCCCCCTGCTTATGTTCTTGCTCTCACTGTTTCTCTCTCTGTCAAATAAATAAATAAAATCTTTAAAAAAAAAAAAAAAAGTGGGATCCTATCTTCAAATATAATCACGTTCTGCGGGATGGGGGCTAGCTCTATGATATATGAACTTTGGGAGACAAAATTCTGTTCATAACACCATCTAGGGTAGAATTAAGAATGATCCAAAATAAATAAATAAATAAAACCAAGGAAATGTTACCAGGGTATGTTAAGACTTTTGGCCGCAGATATTAATAGTGCAGAAAGGCAATAAGAAGGTCAAGACAGACAGGTTTTACAGGGCCACAAAAGATATGATCTTAGGGGATAGACTCTATATGAGTAATCTTATGCATGTACAAAGCACAGTACTAAAACTCTTGAAAACGAAAAATTGGGGCCAGAGAAATCTGAGTGCAAATAATCAAGGTTAATCCTATAAGCAAAAGCATAGCATTACAGTAGTAATACAGGTGAACAGAGAATGCCCAAAAGGACTCATTTATGGATTTATAAGACAGTAATCACTGGAGAATAAGAAGAATAAGGCTAGAGCAGAAAGAAGACTGACTTGATTTTGTCATGGAGGATTTGTTTTATAGCTGTTTACATTTTCAGCAACCAACAAAACTGAGTCTGTAAAAGGGTTTTTTAGTGACTAGAATGTTAAGAAAGGCATGGAGGACTATTATATTAGTTATCCTAAGTAGCTGATATTATAAAATACTCTTTAATTATATTAAGCTTGCAATGGTGGCTCCCTAAATAGATTTAGGTTAAGGGGTAACATATTGAATCTTCTTAAGTATAATATGCCACCACAGTCCTAACTTTTGTTAGAATATTTTTTTCTCTTTTGGCTTATCTCCAATTGATGAATCATATCATTGTTTATCACAAGAAAACAAATGTTCCATGGCTGTGGTAAGTCATAATCTATTTCTATAGCAGCACCAGCTGCATATGCCTTCCAGTCATTAAAATGATGCTTAGCCAGTGTAGTATAAACTATAATTCCATTTTTCTATTTCTCTAAAATGAGAACTAACAACACAGAACACACACCTTTTCTTTGCTACCACCTGCAATATGATGTGGCCGGAAAAAAGAAAAAAAAAAAAGAGAGAGAGAAAGAGAGAGAGTGATGAACAGAAAGTTTATTAAAATGGACTAAAGAATCTAATGGGCAGTGAGATGAGAGTAAATGTAGTGAAGGCTGCCAAAAATCAGAGTTATAATTACTTAAATAAGATTTTGATTGTCTGCTATGGATAAACCTGTAAAATTGAACAAGGTGCCTTAGGAGACCAAGTGCTGGACCTTTCATTAATCAGAAGAATGCCTAAGTCTAAATACTGATTGGTGATTTGCTTTCCTCTCTTAGAGGATCTCAGGAGAATGGCACTATAAAGAAAGAAAGTCAGATTCACAAAATCTGGGGCTTGGAGTAAACATGAAATGAGAATGCAGTCCTTTCTGAGTATAAAAAATTAAATCCTCTTGCTAAAAATGAATTATCTGTCTGCTTTTATAAAAGCAAAATGTCAAGACTTAGACTTAGCTTTTTTATACAGTTGCAATTAATTACACTTTTAAGTAATATACATTCTATGAACTCCTAGTCATTCAATTAAAATTTGGAAAGTAATACTTACCAAAATTAAATCAATTCTGGTTATATTTTTTCATGTATGTGTTGTGCATGTTTCATAATCTTAAATTACACAAATATTTACATGTGCATCCTCAGGTAATATTCTAAATGAATATATATTTGAAGTGTTGAGGCTGTTTTGCCCACATGAAAATACATGCACATATTCAATAAATTATAAACACTTCCTCAAATTTATATTAAATGGAAAGTCATGATACAATGAGTTAAACAGAGATTTCAGTAGCTGGATCTATTTTTCATTTAGAACTTAAGATGGATACTAAGATACTGTGTTTTTTAAACTTTTTAAATACATTTTTTGGGATGCCTGGATGGCTCAGTTGGTTAAGCATCTGCCTTTGGCTCAGGTCATGATCCAGTCCAGAATCCTGCTCCTTGCTCAGCGGATGCCTGCTTCTCCCTTTGTCTGCCACTCCCACTGCCTGTTCTCACTCTCTCTCTTTCTCTCTGACAAATAAATAAAAACTTAAAAAAAAAAATACTTTTTTTTTTTTTTGTCAAGGACAGGACAGTTTCTCTTGTTTATTGGATATTCATTGACATTTGTGGAATTAGAAATTCCACTGTTAACCAAAATTTGTTTGTTGTATGTTATTGTTATAAAAGTTCTGTTGATATTGAACAAATTACTACATGTAAATACTCTTTTAAAAAGTAAATAAAAGCAAGATGTTTAAAATGAAACTTTGAATTCAAAATTGCTTCAGTCTACTGGAATATAAGAGAGCCTGAGAAAATTCACCTGAAAATTGCTCTTAGAATAGAAGCAAAGATTCTACAGCTCAAAGGGCAGAGAGACACTTTCCTTGTCCATTCTCAGATTCAAAGCAAAATTATAAAATTTGTCTTCTAAGTCTTTATACTATGACTCTCCTTTCATGACAATATTTTGGCAGTTATAAAACAATAATTCAAAAACTTCAGCAAGCAGACGGCTCACTAAAGCTCTTGAAGTCTGGGCTCTACCCCAAACATATGGAATTGAAATAAAAAACATGTTGGGAAGGAGGAGAAGGAAAGGCAGCAAGCTTTAATATATTTAACTAGTAAACATACTAGAGTTTGAGAATCATTGTTCAGACACTCTGATCTTTCTTCTTTTTTCCTTTATCATACCTCCTCATATCCAGGGATCACCTTAAGATGCTGATCATTCATTGCCTTCCAGAATCCTGTTACTTTGCCTCCTATGTGATTGATTTTTACTCCTTGCACCTCATGCCTTAAATTCAACATCATGGTTTCCTCAAATCAACAATTACCTAATCCTCTAAACTCATAAACTAGAGGACCCTCTCCCAGTTCTGACTCACTTCCCAGTGTCTTAAAAGAATAAATTTCTGCCCATGGAATAATCCAATGTGGTGATTAATTGGTAGGCAATTCAAACTGAAAGGCATAGGAAAGAAGTTTTATTTTAAGCTATTAGATAATATATTTTTGGTCTCTTAGTGTGGTTTATTTCAAATATTATAAGCTAATATTTATTCTGCCTAACTCAGCTCCATTTTATTTCAGACAATCTAGAATCTCTCTTAAGGTATAAAGAAACAGGCTCAAAGGAAAACAAGAATTCTGCAGTAGAGATTTATAGAATTTATAGGTTTTATAGGTTTTATAAGACAAATGGGTTTATAAAATAAGGGTAATTACCTACTTCATGAAATTGGTTTTTTTAGGGTTTTTTTTTTGTTTTGTTTTGTTTTTTGTTTGTTTGTTTTTTTACTTCCTGAAGTCTCAACACCAAGATAATATCACATTTTATGTATTAAACAGCTTCTTTACTGTAGAAATTCTCAAGAAATTTTTAATACCCTAAGGGGCATTGTAACTAAGTGGGGCATAATGTATGCATCTTTTTCCAAATGTATCTGAGTAGACTGCAGAATTCGAACCACTTATTTGGAAAAATGCATTCTAGAAAAGGCTCTATATGAATCTTCTGTCACTCATAGATGTTACCTGCTCCAGATAGTCCAGAAAACATCACTCTGAAATGAAAAGATAATAAACTGAGGGTTAAGGAGAAACCCAGCTTGCTTATGTCTCTTGTCTCTATTCCAATTTAATCAGTAGACTCTAAAACTTAACTGTTACAATGTAATTTCAGAAGTCAAATAGCATTTAAACAGTGGAGGTTTATGGGGCACCTGGATGGCTCAGTGGGTTAAGCCTCTGCCTTTGGCTCAGGTCATGATCTCAGGGTCCTGGGGTTGAGCCCTGCATCAGGCTCTGCTAAGCAGGAAGCCTGCTTCCCCCTCTCTCTCTGCCTGCCTCTTTGCCTATTTGTGATCTCTCTTTCTCTCTCTGTCAAATAAATTAATAAAATCTTAAAAAATAAATAAATAAACAGGTATAGAGAATAAAATTTTTCAAATTTAAATTTATTTTAATTCTAGTTAGTTAACATACAGTGTTATATTATTAGCCTCAGGTGTGTAATACTGTAATTTGGTATTTCATACATCACCCTGTACTTACAATGACAAGTGCAATCCTTACTCCCATTGCCTAATTAGTCCCTCTCCCATGCCCCTCTCTGGTAACCAGCACCTTGTTTTCTGTATTTAAGAGTCTGTTTCTTGCTTTATCTCTCGGTCTCTCTCTTACCTTTTTTCTCTTTGCTTGTTTTGTTTCTTTAATTCCACATATGGATGAAATCATGTAGTATTTGTCTTTTTCTGACTGACTTATTTCACTTAGCATTATACTGTCTGGCTCCATCCAAGACACTGCAAATGGCAAGATTTTGAGAATATGACTTTTCAATATTTATTGATCACTGTGTACCAGTGGTAAATCTTCCACAAAAGGAAGAGAATCCTGTTGCCCTTTCACTGACTAATGTAAATCCCTGATGCTGGTTCAGATTATTTTGTAATGATTCTCATTTCATAGCAATTTGGTAGCTGCCAATTTAAATTATTTGGAATGCTCTATGGTGAATACTGGTTTAATTTATCAAATTACTTCTTTTTTCATTTATTTATTTTCAGCATAACAGTATCATTATTTTTTCACCACATCCAGTGCTCCATGCAATCCGTGCCCTCTATAATACCCACCACCTGGTACCCCGACTTCCCACCCCCCCCGCCACTTCAAACCCCTCAGATTGTTCTTCAGAGTCCATAGTCTCTCATGATTCACCTCCCCTTCCAATTTACCCCAACCCCCTTCTCTCTAACTCCCTATGTCCTCCATGCTTTTTGTTATGCTCCACAAATAAGTGAAACCGTATGATAATTGACTCTCTCTGCTTGACTTATTTCACTCAGCATAATCTCTTCTAGTCCCGTCCATGTTGCTACAAAAGTGGAGTATTCATCCTTTCTGATGGAGGCATAATACTCCATAGTGTATATGGACCACATCTTCCTGTTACTCTTTTACAGGACACATAGTAGGGATGTATTTTTCTGCCTTCTTGAAGTAACTTAGTCATAGTTATATGATGTCTTGAAGAATGATATGTGAGATATTAGGTGTCACTTCTGGATCAGAACTTCAAGAAATGATTCATAGGTTGTCATATACCTTCCCCCTGCCTTAAACTAGCCACTTTCCAGATAATGCAGGCTCTGCAAGTCTGTTTCCCTAATGTGAATGACGAATACACCTTTATTGGTTAAGTTACTGAAATTTTAAACTTACTTTCTACCACAGCATAACAAAGCCTATCCTGACTGATACATTTTGATATTGCAAAAAAGGTATTCTTAAAAATTGCTGAAATTTATGTTGTCCTACCATTGCATTACTTATGCATCTGTTAGGTGAAGTGATAAAATCAGCTTTCTGAACTTCCAGCCTAAGTACTAGACTCTAGAATTGGTTAAAATTCTAGCAATTTACAGAAATCTAAAGAGCCAAACATCAGGCTCTCCTAGTTAATTATTATCCTAGTTAGTTAAATGTTTTCCATACATATAGCCATTTTCAAATTATATGCTCGTTCAGCATATATTATACATTTTGTACTAGTCTTTGTAATGGGAGGTGCCCTATAGTGCTGAGTAATCTAGAACAGTAGTTTTCAAGCATTTTGTTCTTGACTCTCTACTCTTTAAAAAGTAATGAACACTTCGAAGAGTTTTATATGTGAGTTATTGCACCAAATGCATAATGTATTCAAAATTAAAACTGAGAACACTAATTAATATTTTATTTTGATATCATTGCAGAATCACATGCAGTTTTAAGAAATGTCAAAAGATCTATTTACCCTTCCCCCATTTTTCTGTAATGGTAGCAACTTCCAAAATGATAGTATAATATCGTACCCAGAATATGGACATTAATACAATCAAGATACAGAACACTTCCATCAGCACAAGGATCCCTCTTATATCCTTTTAAGGCCACATCTACTCTCCACCTCCATGTCAATCCTTAAAAACCATTAACCTGTTCTCTATTTCTGTAATTTTGACATTTTAAGAATGTTATATAAGTGGAGTCATACAATATGCAAAGTGGAGATTAGCTTTCTTCCCTCTGCAAAATTCTCTAAAAATTCATTCAGATTGTCATACTATCAAGACTTCTCTTTATATTTTTTTTAATTTTATTGCTGATCTATATGAATGTGCCACAATTTATTTAACCATTCACCTATTAATAGACATTTTTGTTTTTTTCAGTATTGATCCATTGTGAATAAAGTTTCTATGAACATTCAGATATAGGTTTTCATGTGAATATAAGTTTTCATTTCTGTGGAGTAAATGTGCAGAAGTAGAATTGCTGTATCATATAATAATTGCATGACTTTTCAAGTTTGTTTGTTTTCTTTTTTTTTTTTTAAAGAAACTGCAACACTGTTTTCCAGAGTGGCTAGACCATTTTACATTCCCACTGGCAATATATAAGTGATCCAGTTTCTCTGCACCTTCTCATTATTTAGCCATTCTGATAGGTTAGTAATATTTTACTTTAAATTTTTATTTCTTCCAGTAACTGATAATACTGAATTTCCTTCTGTGTGTTTATTTGGCACCGAATTACCTCTTCAGTGAAATATATCTTCATGTGTTTTCTCCACTTTCTAATTGGATTATTTGGGTTTATTTTTACCATTGAGTTTGAGAGTTCTTCGTATATTCTTCTGTTACATATGTAGTTTGAAATATTTTCTCCTAGCCTGTATCTTGCCTTATGTTCCTATTAACAATTTTGCAGAAAAAAACTTTTAATTTTGATGACATTGAATTTATCATTTTTTACTTTTATCAATTATTTATTGCCTTTTTTTTCCCCTACCTCTCTGAGGGTCCTGAGATTCTTTTCCCAGGTTTTTTCTAAAAGCTTTACTATTTTGTTTCCCATTTAAATCTGAGATCTATTGGAGTTATTTTTTGTATAGGAGGTCAATATTTATAGGTTGATGTCCATATTTTCAGTCTGTAGATGTCTGATTATTCTAGGTCTCCATCAGAAAGGCTGTTTCTTCCCTGGAATTGCTTTTGTAAGTTTCTAAAAAATCAATTGGCCGGGTGCCTGGGTGGCTCAGTGGGTTAAGCCGCTGCCTTCGGCTCAGGTCATGATCTCAGGGTCCTGGGATTGAGGCCCGCATCAGGCTCTCTGCTCAGCAGGGAGCCTGCTTCCTCCTCTCTCTCTGCCTGTCTCTCTGCCTGCTTGTGATCTCGCTCTGTCAAATAAATAAATAAAATCTTTAAAAAAAAAAATCAATTGGCCATGTGTGTGGGTTTCTGGGTTTCTGGGTCCCCTGTTCTGTTCCATTGATCTATGTATCTGTCCCACCACCAGTGCTACATAGTCTTATAGCCCTCCACTAGTGCCTCTCATTTTTTTTTTTCAAAATTATTTTATCCAGGGGCACCTAGGAGGCTCAGTGGATTAAAGCCTCTGCCTTCAGCTTGGGTCATGATCCCAGGGTCCTGGGATGGAGCCCTACATTGGTCTCTCTGCTAAGCAAGGAGTCTGCTTCCCTCTTTCTCTCTGCCTGCCTCTGCCTACTTGTGATCTCTGTCAAATAAATAAATAAAATCTATAAAAATTATTTTATCCATTTTAGTTCATTTGAATTTTCATATAAATTTTCAAATAATCTCATTTATACACACAAAAGAAAAATCTTACTGAGATTTCAAGTAGGAATTGTGTTAAACTTACATATCATCTTGAGTAGAATTGGTTACTGTGTTGTCTTCCAGTCCATGGACAAATTTAGATTTTCTGTAATTTCTTGCATAGTATTTTATAATTTTCAACATAGAAAATCCTATGCATGTTTTGTTACATGTATCTGAGTATTTTGCTTTTTGAGTGATTATAATTGACATTATATATTTTTTAAATGTTGGTAACCATGTGTTCATTATTAGGATATAAAAATATAACAAACTGGGGCATCTGGGTGGCTCAGTTAAGTGTCTTACTCTTGGTTTTGGTGCATGTTATGATCTCACGGGTGGTGGGATCAAGCCCCACAACAGTTTTCCTGCTCAGTGTGGAGTCTGCTGGAAGAGTCTCTCCCTCTGCCCCCCACTTGTGTGCTCACTCTCTGCTTCCCTTTCTCTCTCTCTCTAAATAAGTATTTTAGAAAATTATTTTTAAATTTTTTTTAAAAATATAGCCAACTCTTTTATATCTATTGTATACCTTATGATCTTGTTGAGCTCATTTATAAATTACTCAGTCATTCTTCTAGATCCTTTGGATTATTTTATATCAACAATTATGTCAAGGGATTGTTTCTTTCTTCCTTTTTTACCTGTACACATTTAATTTCTAATTCTTGCTTTATTGTACTAGCTCAGTCTTCTAGTGTTATTTTGAATAAGAGTGGTGAAAGTGGGCATCCTTGTTTTATTCCTGATTACAGAAGGAAAACATTCATTCTTTTACCATTAAGAACAATATTAATTGTAGATTTCTTTTTGTAAGTGCTCTTTTTTGTTTATTATATTTTATTGTATATTTTCTGAGAGTTTTTTTTGAATTATGAAGAAATATTGAATTTTCTCAAATTTTTTTTCTTTGTCAGTTGATAGAATAAGTATCATATTGATGTGATCTTTATTCTTAATGTTTAACCTATTATATGGTGGATTACATTGACTTTCTAACATTGAGCTATCCTTGCATCCTTGGAATAAATTCTTTTTGGTTATGGTACATAATTATTTTTCACATATTGGTGAATTATATTTTCAAATATTTGGGTTAAGTATTTTTGTGTCCATGGGGCGCCTGGCTGGCTCAATCATTAAGTATCTGCCTTCAGCTCAGGTCATGATTCCAGGGTCCTGGGATCGAACCCCACGTCAGGCTCCCTGTTCAGCAGGAAGCCTACTTTTCCTCTTCCACTCCCCCTGCTTGTGTTCCTGCTCTTGCTTTCTCTCTCGCTCTCTCATCAAATAAATAAATGTATCTTTTTAAAAAAAAAAAAAAAGGAATTTTTGTGTCCAAAAGCAAAAATAAACTATTGGGACTACATCAAAATTAAAAGCTTCTGCACAGTAAAGGAAAGAACCAACAAAACTAAAATACAACCCCCTGAATGGGGAAAGACATTTTAAAATGGCATCTCTGACAAAGGGTTATATGTGAAAAACTTAACACAACTCAATACCCGGAAAACCAAATATTCCAATTAAAAATGGGAAGAAGACATATGGATGGCCAGCAGACACATGAAAAGATGTTCAGCATCACTCTTCATCAGGGTAGTACAAATCAAACCTACCATGGGATATCACCTCACAACTGTCAGAGTCGCTAAAATCAAAAACCCAAGAAACAACACACGTTGGTAAGGATGTGGAGACAAAGCAACCCTTGTTCTTAGGAATGCAAACTGGCAATGCTGTTGTAGAAAATAGTCTCACCATGCCTCATAAAAGCTAAAAATAGAACTACCCCATGATCCAGTAGTTATACTACCATTTTCCTCCAAAATACAAAAATAGTAGTTCAGAGAGATATAAGCATCCCTGTATTTATGTACCTTTATTTACAATAGCCAAACTGGAAGTAGCACAAGTGTTCATTGATAGATAAATGGATAAAGAGGAAGTGGTTTATATATAACAGAAACGTGTATACATGAGTATGTATATGTATACACACATATACACACCATGGAATATTATTCACCCATGAAAAATAATGAAATTTGCAACAACACAGATAAACCTAGAAAATACAAAGCTAAGCAAAACAAGTCAGTCAGATAAAGATAAATACCATATGGTTTAGTCTTGTGTGAAATTTAAGAAACAAAACAAACAAAGGAAATAAGAGAAATAAACCAAAAAAACCAGACTATTAACTAGAGAGAACAGATGGTTACCAGAGGGGAGGTAGATGGAGAGATGGGTGAAACAGGTGAAGGGGATTATGTGTAGAGTGATATAAATGCGCACTGAATAGTATAGGGAACTGCTGAATAGGTATTTTGTACCCCTGAAACTAATATAACACTGTATGTTAACTACATTGGAATTAAAATTTTTAAAAATAAATTTCTAAAAAAGAATTTTTATGTCCATATCTTCAAGTAATATTGATTAGTAGTTTTGCCTGTTTATACTGACTTTGTCTGATTTTTATTAGGATAATAGGGGTTTCATAAAATAAATTTAGAAATATTTCTTACTTTTCTATTTTCAGGAAGACAGTGTATAGAATAAATGTTAATTCTTCTTTAAGTATTTTGTAGAATTCTCTAGGCAAACCATCTGAGCCTGAAAACTGTGTTCAGGAGTTTATTATAATTAACTCAATTTCCTTAATCATTAAAGGACTATTAAAATGATTTACTTTATATTGAGTTACTTGTGGTATTTTGTGGCTTTGAAGGTATTGGTCAATTTCATCTTAATTGTCTAATTTGTGGGTATAGAGTTTTTTTTTGTTTTGGGTTTTTTTTTTTTTTAATTGGTAGTGTTCTCTTTATGATGTCTACAAGGTTTGTAGTTTTACTCTGTTCTATTGTGACATTGTTAATTTGTCTTCTCTGCTTTTTCCTTGTCTTGTTGAGGTTTTTCAATTTTATCAAACTTTTTGAAAAAAAAAGTTATTTGTTTTATTGATTTTTAGTTGTCTATTTTCTGTTTCACTGATTTCTGCTCTTATTATTCTTTCTATTTGCTATGGGTTTATATACCCCTGCCCCCCACTTTCTTTTGTCTAGGATCTTAAAATAGGAAACTCAATTGCTGATTTTAGACTTTCCATCTTTTAATATTTACACCAGGTTTCTATCTCAGCACTGCTCAGCTGTAATACTACTCCCAAAATTGACAACTAGTAGTTTTTTAATGGTAGTCACAATGTGGAATTTGATACCATTTCAATGGACTTTTTATGCAGTTGCATTAAAATCAAAGTAACTATCAGCATGAACTCTGAATGGTTATTTTTTCCCATGCATAATTTTGTAGCATTTTGCATTGGTCATATGTAAAATATGTTTTGCTGAGTTACACAGATCTTTAGATACTCACACATTTCCTTATATACTATCAATATTACATGTATTAATATTATAACTATATTAGAGTAACTTTAATCATTGGGAAGCTTATCAAGCTAACAGTGATAAGCTTATCAAGCTTATCAAGCTTTCAAGATTTTGAAATTCTGATTTTCACTTGAAAGTTCAAATAATATCACAACAGATGATATCATTTATTTTCTTTGAAGTGAAAGGATCACTTTATTCATTTTTTAGAAAATATTTTCCAATTATCTGAATCTGAATAACCATAATCCTCCATGTGATGGCTATTCTTTCTGTCAAAAATGGCATTTCACGAGAAAAGTGGCTAGAGCAGCCAGAAACTCAAACAATCATATGGTCTTCTTCCAATAGAAACCACTGTATTCCAGAATACAGCAGAAGTACTTTATAGATACTTCACATTTTGACTACAGAATATTAAAGATATGGAATTTAACAAAATTAGTCATTATACTATTATATCAAGGACATTATTAAATGACTCTGGCAATTTTTCCCCTCTGTATGTTCAGTGGTAAAGAATACAGTGATTAATAATAGAATTTGTCTTCTTTGTAGTAAGAAACCAGCATCTTTATATACCGCTGCTTTACTCAATTAATGCAAGTGTCAGCACAATGAAAAACCAAATAAAATCTAATTTTTTTTCAATAAACTCTGCACCCAACTTGGAGCTCAAACTCATGACACAGAGATCAAGAGTCACATGCTCTACTGACTAAGCCAGCCAGGCGCCCCTTTCTTAGTTATTTTATGATAATACTGACATTTCCCATCTCATGGAAGGGTCTTTGTGACCCCTCGGGTCTAAAGAGCACAACTTGAAAACCACTGATCAAAGAAGCATGGTTCCCATACTGTGAATCTTACTTACAGTCCTGAAAGAAGAGGAGAAATAAAACAGCCACAGAGAAATATAAAATAATTAATTGTGATAATGAATATTGAGAAAAAGTGCTTTGTAATATTAGAAATAGAGAGGACTTACATAACAAACACAGTAACGGAGAGGATGTACTGTAGAATTGTGGGTGCCAGAATGGGCCCAAGATAATCTCTCTGAAGTAAAGAAGTCTAAGAAAACAACTGAAATATAATTGCAGTTAGAAAACTGAATAGTGAAACAATAAGCATGCGACTGCTGAGTTGGGAAAGCATTTGACATTTCTCCTGAAATAAAAACAGGTGATTAGAAAATAAGGACCTAGCATTTTTTTTTTTAAGATTTTATTTATTTATTTGACACAGAGAGATCACAAGTAGGCAGAGAGGCAGGCAGAGAGAGAGAGGAGGAAGCAGGCTCCCTGCTGAGCAGAGAGCCCGATGCGGGACTCGATCCCAGACCCTGAGATCATGACCCGAGCTGAAGGCAGCGGCTTAACCCACTGAGCCACCCAGGCGCCCCTAGGACCTAGCATGTTTTGAGAGGAGGTGCAGTATAGGCATGATGTGTCAGATCATTTAAACTCTTGGAAGCTAACAAAGGTTTGCTAATTCAACACACATCCAATGAGGATTTGCTGAAGAGTTTCAAGCAAAGAGACAAGATGCACTATTTAGATGCCAGAGTTTCATTCATTATTGATATTAACCAGAAAATAATTTCATCAACTAACATCATACTCTACCAATTACTGAATTAAGAAATAATTGCAAATTTGTCAGTCTTCTATGATTCAGGACTATGTATTTTCCTTATGGGGTTGTTCCTGAAGCTTCGAAGAGGATGTTTACAATATAATGTTGAAGTGTAAATTAATCGAATTATGTGACAACTATATAAAAGATCCACTTTTAAAAAAGTCCCATTATTGCAAAAGTTTGATCATTCACATATACAATCTATCCTCTCTCACAATCCTAGCTCCATATGACCACTAATCTGTTTTTTGGCTCCTTTTTTGACTCCTATTCCTTTATCACTGCTAAAAAGGGATCTATCAATTATTGTCAAGTTCATTAAAATATTGAAGCATGTGTCAGTGGCTCATTTCTCTTATTGCTGAATTATGTTGTTTTTTATGGATATACAATATTGTGTTTATTCAGTCACAAAATGATGATACTTAGATTATTTCTAGTCTGGGGCTATTATGAAATGTGTTATTTTCCTGAAGGTTTAATTTTTTTTCTACTTTTTACTCACTCTTTTCTTCAAGTTGGATAATCTACCATTAAATTGACAGATTTTCTTTTCTATCTTTCATAATGTACTGTTTACATAATACAGTAAGTTTTGTTTTTAAAGTTTCATTTCAACTCTAGGTTTTACATCTGCCCCCTTTTAGTATTTTCTATGTTTATTCAGATTCTTTATTTTTTTTAAATATTGCCAGTATAATTTCCTTTAATTCTTTAAAGATAGTGATCTCCAGTTCATTGAACGTTTTGATAATAGCAGCTTTATCATGCTTTTTAATGCTGAATCCAGTCTCTGGACTCTATCAAAGATAGTTTCTACTGATGACTTTTTAAAATTCTGTCTTTGGGTCATAGTTTCCATTTTCTTTGCTCATGTCATAATTTTTTAAAGTTTTATTTATTTAATCTCTGCACCCCACTTGGGGCTCAAATTCACAACGCTTAGGTCAAGAGCCACATGCTCTTCTGCCTGCTAGCCAGGTGCCCCTCATAAATTTTGTTGAAAACATGACATTTTAAATATTATAGTGTAGCAAAACTGGATTCTGATTTTTTTTTTTCTCCTCTGAGGGATTTTTATCTAGTTTGCTTTTTTTTTGTTTGTTTGTTTTCGTCCTTACTCTTTTTTCCCCTCCCTTCTCCTTCCTTCCTTTCCTTCTTTCTGTATTTCTTTCTTCTTTCCTTTCTTTCTTTCTTCTTCATTTCTTTTTTTTTTTCTTTCTTTTCTTTTTTTCTGAATCACTAATCTGTCTGGACTAAATCTATAGCATTATCATGCCCTGTGGTTACTGTACATCTCTGCTTAGCTTTTTATATCTCAGTTATTTTATTTTTATTTTTTCATCATTTCTTTTTAAACCCTAGATTCCTAGGTTGCTTCTGTGTTATAATGCTAGTAAACTGCCAGTGATTGACCTGAAGCTGTAAAAATACCTTGAGCCAGTTAGGCTTCCACTCTTTGTTGATGGATCTGTGTGTGGGTTGTTGAGCACATCCGGTGCCCTGTTTCAAGTCTTCCCCAGCTTTCACTTTATTGTACCTATGCATATGCACATTTGCAGCCTCTGGTCAGGCCAGCATGCACAGATTGCTTGGATTATTTTTGTTCTCCATTATACATATGCATAGTTTATAGCCAGGGATATGTAGCTAGCTTACCAAGTTCCTGTTTTATTTCCATGATCTCTTGTTAAATTTCTGACTAATCCACTTATTGATTATTTCAATAGTAAGCACATCCTTAAGGAAATGGAGCCACTGGACTTCTCCGTTTACTTGCCAAGGCTACAATATTTATTCAGAGACTCCACTTGAGCCTTTTGCCTTTCAGTCCAAAGCAAGTGAGTCACTACAGCAGTAAAATTGGTTTTCATGGCTTGCCACATATTAGTAAAACTACCTTGCTGAATCAACTGGGAAGAGAGAGCAGCTGCAAGCAAAAATGGCACATATTTTCACTGTAATTACCCAAAGTTCAGCTGTTTTATTTGAATAAATCCATCTCAATTTGTTTTCTGCCTTCCTTTGATTTCCTGAACCCTGATGTAGTTGTTTTTGAAAATCTTGGACAGGTTTATTATATTTTCTGACACTGACATTACAGGAAATTTGTTCTGTTGTATTCTTTTTCCCAATTTTTTTATTGTAGTAAAATACACATAATATAGAAGTTACCATCTTAACCATTTTTAAGTTTACAGTTCAGTGGTAGTGAACAACATTTATAAT
Source organism: Neogale vison (assembly GCF_020171115.1). Classification (NCBI taxonomy): domain Eukaryota; kingdom Metazoa; phylum Chordata; class Mammalia; order Carnivora; family Mustelidae; genus Neogale; species Neogale vison. Next base: position 88,919,760 of record NC_058093.1, on the reverse strand, counting down.
GTGGTGCTGAATCACCACTATCCATCTCCAGTACCCTTTCCTCTTGTAAAACTCAATCTGTCCATTAAACAACAACTTTGCATTCTTTTCTTCCCCTTAGCACGTGACAACTACCATTCTGTTTTCTGCCTGATACTGACTACTCCACATACTCACATAAATAGAATCATACATTACTTGCTTTTTTGTGATTGGTTATTTCATTTAACATGATGGTTTCAAGGTTTATTATATTACAGCATATGTCAGAATTTCCTTCCTTTTTAAATGATTAATATACTAAATATATTATTAATATATAGTACATATATTAAATATATACTTAAATAATATACTAAATATATTACTAATATATAGTATATATATTAAATAATTAATATATATACTATATATAATTATACTACATGTTGCTTATCCATTCATCCATCCATGGATACCCAGGTTATTTCTATATTTTAGGTATTTAGTGCTGCTATGAACATGGATGTACAAATACATCCTTGAGACTCTCCTTTCAGCACTTTTGGGGGTATATACTCCAAACTGGAATTGCTAGAATAAATGGTAATTGTATTTTATATTTTTTGAGGAACTGTCATACCCACCAAAAATGCCCTTGGGGGGCGCCTGGGTGGCTCAGTGGGTTAAAGCCTCTGCCTTCAGCTCGGGTCGTGGTCCCAGGGTCCTGGGATAGAGCATTGGGCTCTCTGCTTGGCGGAGAGCCTGCTTCCTCCTCACTCTCTGCCTGCCTCTCTGCCTGCTTGTGATCTTTCTCTCTGTCAAATAAAAAAATAAAATCTTAAAAAAAAAAAATGCCCTTGGGTTCAAATTTTGCCAAATCCTCACAGACATTTATTTTCAGTTTTTATTTCTTCCTTTCTTTCTTTTTTATTTTGCGTGTGTGTGTGTTTGTTTAATAGCCAAGTGGTATCTTATTGTAGATTAATTTGCATTTCCCTAATCGTTAGCAATATTGAACATTTTTTCATCTGCTTGTTAGGCTATTTCTATATATTCTTTGGAGAAATGCCTGTTCAAATCCTTTGCCCCTTTTTGCCCATTGGAATCAGGATGTTTGTTTTTGGTTATTGAGTTTTAGGAGGTTTCTACATATTCTGAATATTAATTTCATCAGATATATAATTTCTGTATATTTTTTCATTCTGTGGATCACATTTATTCTGTTATTCATACCTTTAGATATACAAAATTTTAAATTTTTATAAAGTCCAATTTGTCTACTTTTTCCTTTGTTGCCTATGCTTTTGATGTCATATCCAAGTAATCATTGCCAGTATAATGTTGTAAAGCTTACAAATGTGCCTGAGTGGCTCAGTGGGTTAAGGCCTCTGCCTTCAGCTCAGGTCATGATCTCAGGGTCCTGGGATCAAGCCCCACATCAGGCTCTCTGCTTGGTGGGGAGTCTGCTTCCCCCTCAAACCCCCTGCCTGCCTCTCTGTCTACTTGTGATCTCTGTCAAATAAATAAATAAAAATCTTTAAAAAAAAATGTTGTGAAACTTTTGCTCTCTGTTGTCTCTTAAGAGATTATCAGTTTCATCTCTTTCATTTAGATCTTTGATCGATTTTGAGTAAATTTTTGTATATAGTGTTAGGTAACACTCTAGATCATTAACAAGTGGATATCCAAATTTCCCAACACTAAGATACTGTTTCTCAACTGAGAGGTCTTGGCACCCTTGTCTAAAATTAATTATCATAGATAAGATTTTATTTCTGGGTTCACTATTTCATTTCATTATTTGATGGGTCTGTTTTATGCCAGGAGTAGTTTTGAAATCAGAATTATTACTTCTCTAGCTTTGTTCTTCTTCAAGATCGTTTTGCTTATTTAAGGTCCCTTAAAAATCAATATGAATTATAGAGTGGGTATTTATGTTTTTGGACAAAAATGTCATTGGGATTTTGAAAGACACTGCATTAAATTTGTAAATCTCTTTGACTATCAGGGTATCTTAATACTATTAAGTTTTCCATTCCATAGATATGATATGTGTTTCCATTTATTTATTTCTTCTTTAATTTCTTTGTGCAATATTTATTAGTTTTCACTGTAAGACTATTTTACATTCTTGGTCAAGTTTTTTCCAAAGTATTTAATTTTTTAATGTAATTATACATGGGATTTTTTTCTTAATTTTTCTGATTGTTCATTGTTGCTATATAGAAATGCAACTGATAAAAGCGTTTGTATAGCAAAGGAAACAGCTGACAAAACCAAAAGACAACAGAAAGAATGGGAGAAGATATTTGCAAAAGACATATCAGATAAAAGGCTAGTATTTGAAATCTATAAAAAACGTATATAACTCAACACCCAAATAACAAATAGTCCAATCAAGAAATGGGTGAAAGACACAAACAGACATTTCTACAAGGACATAAATGGCCAAAATACACATGAAAAAGTCTCAGCATCACTCAGCATCAGGGAAATACAAATCAAAACAACAATGAGATATCACCTCATATCAGTCAGAATGTCTAAAATTATCCAGTCAGGAAACAACAGATATAGGCAAGGATGTGGGGAAAGGGGAACCCTCCTACACTGTTGGTGAGAATGCAAGCTGGTGCAGCCACTCTGAAAACAGTACGGAGGTTCCTCAAGAAGTTGAAAATAGAGATACCATATGACCCAGCAATTGCACTACTATGTATTTATCCTGAAGATGCAAATGTAGTGATCTGAAGGGGCACCTGAAGCCTAATGTTTATAGCAGCAATGTCCACAATAACCAAACTATGGAAAGAGCCCAGATGTACATCAACAGATGAATACATAAAGATGTCTCTCTCTCTCTCTCTCTCTCTCACACACACACACACACACACACACACACACAATGGTGTATTACACAGTCATCAAAAAAATGAAATCGTGCTATTTGTAATGAAGTGGATGGAATTAGAGGGTATTATGCTGAGTGAAATAAGTTAATCAGAGAAAGACAACTATATGATTTCACTGATATGTGGAATTTAAGATACAAGGTAGAAGATCACATGGGAAGGGTGGAAAAAATGAAACAAGGCAAAACCAGAAAGGGAGACAAGCCATAAGAGACTCTAAATCTTAGGCTGAAGGTTTTTGGAGGGGATGGAGGAGGGAGAATGTGGTAACTGGTGATGGACATTGGTGAGGGTATGTGTTATAATGAGCATTGGGTATTATATAAGGCTAATCACAGCCCTGTAGCCCTGAAAAAATAATACATTATATGTTAATTAGTTGAATTTAAATTTTAAAAAGAAATGTAACTGACTTTTGTGTGTTGACTTTTTATCCTGCTACTTTGCTGAATTCATTTATTAGTTTTAATAATTTTTTTGTGTGGAGTCTTTAGTATTTTCTGCATTTAAGATCATTAAGAACAGGGATTAGCTTACTTCTTCCTAACCAATTTGTATGACTTATTTCTTTTTCATTTCCAATTGCTATGGCTAGAATTTCTAGCACTGTTTTAAATGCAAGTGACGAAGTGGACATCCTTGTCTTGTTCCTGATCTGAGATGAAACTCTTTCAGCCATTCACCATTGAGTAGGATGTTTGCTGTGTTTTTTTCATTTATGGCTTTTATTACATTGAAGTAGTTTCCTTCTGTTCCCAGTTTGTTGAGTACTTTTATCATGAAAGAGCCTTGAGTTTTGTTAATTTTTTTTTTCTGCATCAGTTGAGATATTGTGTTGTTTTTTTCCCCCTGTATCCTGTTACTATGGCATATTATAATGATCGGTTTTCATATATTGAACCATCCTTGCATTCCAGGAATAAATTCTACTTGGTCGTGATGTATGATCCATTAAAATGTTACTGAATTCAGTTTGCTAATATTTTTGAGGCTTTTTGCATGAGTGTTCATGAAAGATATTGGTCTGTAGATTTATTTTCTTATTGTGTCTTTGTCTGGCTTTGGCATCAGGTTATTATTAGCCTCAAAGAGCAACTTGGGTAGTCTTTGCTCCTCTTCAGTTTTTTAGTAATGCTTGACCAGGATGGTATTAGTTCTTTAAATTTTAGTAGAATTCACCAGTAAAGCCATTGAGTCCAGGGCTTTTCTTTGTTGGGAGTGGGGGGTTTTTTGGGGTTTTTGTTTGTTTTTTGGTTACTGACTCAATCTCCTTACAGTTCTAAGTATAGTTTTGTTAGGCTTTGTGTTTTTAGAAATTTGTCTGTATCTTCTAGGTTATCCAGTTTGTTGGAATATAATTATTTATATTATTCTCTTATAATAATTTTTATATCTCTAGAATTGGGAGTCTCCACTTTCATTTCTGATTTTAGTAATTTGAGTTTTTTCTCCTTTTTTCTTATTCCATCTGATTTGTCAGTTTTTGAAGATTAGCAGATGGTTTTATTCTTTCTCTATAATTTTTATGTTTTCTATTTTGCTTATATCTGCTCTATATTTACTATTACCTTCTTTCTCCTAGCTTTGTGTTTAGTTTGTTCTCCCTTTTTTAGGTCCTTAAATTGTAAAGTTGTTTTGAAATCTCTCTTTTTATTGTAAGCATTTATAGCTACAATTTCCCCACCCCTTAACATTATTTTTGCTGTGTCCTATAAGTTGTGATATATTGTATTTTAATTTTTATTCATCTCTTTTTTCCCTTTCAGTAAATTTCTTAGACTAAGTACTTTTATTATTCTGTCTGCAGGTTTATTGGTTCTTTCTTCTACCAACTCAAATCTGCCTTTGAATTCTTCTAGTGTATTTCCCATTGTAGTTATCATATTTTTCAGCTCAAGATTTTCTGCTTGGTTTCTTTGTAAGTTTTCTGCCCCTTGGATATATCCATTTTGTACATATGTTTGTCTTTACTTTTATTTATTTTTTATAAGTATTTTTTTAAAGATTTTATTTATTTATTTGATGGACAGAGATCACAAGTAGGCAGAGAGGCAGGCAGGGAGAGAGGAAGGGAAGCAGCCTCCCTGCTGAGCAGAGAGCCCGATGCGGGACTTGATCCCAGGACCCTGAGATCATGACCTGAGCCGAAGGCAGCGGCTTAGCCCACTGAGCCACCCAGGCGCCCCTTGTCTTTACTTTAAAAAAAAATTTATATCATATTTATTTCTTTGAGCATTTAAGGCAGTTGTTTAAAATCTTTGTTCAGTAAATATGCCATTAAGACTCTTTCTGGCACAGTTTCTGTCATTTGTTTTTTCCTTTTAATGGGCCATACCTGTTTTTATGTGGGCCTCATGATTTATGTCATTTTAGAAAGGACATTTGAATCTAATAGGTCTGAAAATCAGATTCTCTTCATCCAGCAGGTTGCTGGTTTTTGTTTTGTTTTGTTTTGTTTTAGTGTTCTCAATTGTTTTAGCTGTCTCTATACTGAAGACCAGGCTGAGATGGAAGCTTAAGATCTTCTCTGGTCACTCTCAGAGTGTACAGTTGCTTTTTAATGCTTTGTCTTTAATATCTGTCTCCTACAAGTACAATAGGAAAAATGAAAATTGAGAGAAATGTCTTGGGCCTTAAATCCCCTGGATGTCAGTTTAACTAGAGGAGGCAGGGCTTAAATCAAGTAAGGTGTAAAAACAGGAACTTCTATGTCTTGTCTACATCTCATTTATGAGAAGCAGCATTCTGTATTTAGAGCACCCATCCTCAGTATTTGGAGGGCAGAATCCTTTTTACCTACCATGCCCCTGCATGCTGTGTGCAGACTTCTATTGAAATGGTCACACAGCTGTTTGCCATAGGACTCGCAGTAGAGGTTGGATAGTTGCTGCTGTTCTGAAACCTGAAATTTATGGAAGTTAACCACAATCTACCATCTAAGACTTCCCTTGGAAGTTGCAAGCCTTCAGATTCTAGAGTTCAAAATAGTTGCATCAGATATATTATGCCAGTGCAGTTGTCCAAATGAGGAGACAGATTCCTGGTGCTTCCTGCTGTGCCATCTTTTCAGAATCCTCTTTCTTGTTGTACTTATTTTTAAGCTCATGTCTACTTTGATTAAATCAAACGCTGTCAAAACATTAGTGAATAACTTGTTTTATAGTACGTCATATAAAGAAATGGTTATAATTTATTTATTTATGTATTGTCACCCGGCAAAACTGTTACCTTCTTCATGGTTGTGATTTTAATTAATCTTTCTTCATAATACCAGCATCTGTCATGAGGTAGATGCCAGACAAAAGGAAGTTGATTTGGATTTAATGGAAATGAAGAAAGGATGTTTATCATTTACTGCACGACCAGTTCCTTACATTCTAAAATCATGATCTTAAAAAAATTTCTAAACTAGTGAGAAAAGGATTTTACGTTGAAAGAGAACATATTCCTTAGAAATATCAATTCGACCACTCTCATTAATCGGCTTTATCTGAATAGCTTATGTACTCCTTCAATTTCCTGCATAGTTCTCTGAGCTCAATTTTCATGCCCCATCATTTAGATTATCTTTTCAATGCATGTATGCAGATTAGTACATAATGTCCCTATGGGAAAAGTAAAGATAAAAGTAAGTTATACAAAAATAAAGAGCTGCACAAAGTTTTCAAAAATCTGAGACAAAGGTGTATACATATTCTAAAATTTATCAGTTCAGAAATGTAGACTAATAAAACAGATGTAACCACTGCTAGACGAAAGGAGAATCAACATCTAGAGTCAAACTAGAATGTGCCACATTTAAGGCCTTTGTGGATGCATCTATTTGAGCATGTGGGAACATATGGTTTTGTACTCAGGTGATACTGCCATTGGATCCACAGTGAAGCTTGGCCTTGTTGGTAGTTGACCTCAATACTTGCCATCTTTCAGGTTCAGCTTTGGAAGCAAAAACCAGAGGAGTCTTTGTTATAATATTTGGAAAATAGCCTATGAAATCTTCTAAATTACACTTGATTTGCTCTAATTTGAGAAATAAATGCAATGTCAGTTAACTTAAAGTTATAATTATCAATACGTGTTAAAAAAATCTGTGAAGAAATAGAACTGTAATAGGAAAGGGGGCTCATTACAGTTGAAATCAAATAATGCAATGGTATTAGAACTTTAACAAGATTTCTAAAACGTGTTTAGGCTCTGTGGATGCCACCTCTCTGGTTTTATTACTCAAACTAAAGAACTCTTGTTGAGGTAAGATACTTACTCATTTACTCCACCTTAATTTGCTTTTCTCTTAATTGAGCTCAGCATGAGGTAAGACTTCATAAATAATGTACATACTGCCCTTTTTTAACCTAGACTTTTATTTTTGTTTAAATATTTTATTTATTTATTTGACAGACAGAGATCATAAGCAGGCAGAGAGGCAGGCAGAGAGAGAGGCCGAGAGAGAGGAGGAAGCAGGCTCCCTGTTGAGCAGAGAGCCCGATATGGGGATGGATCCCAGGCCTCTGGGATCAGGACCTGAGCCGAAGGCAGCGGCTTAACCCACTGAGCCACCCAGGCGCCCCAACCTAGACTTTTATAATATCTATTCCCCTGGAATCATTTTTCCTAACCCTGGTGGTTGAACAGGTTAGGGTAAGAAGTAGTAGCAGGAGAAAAGAATTTAAAAAGCCAGTTCTTTAGGGGAAAAAAAAAAAAAAAAGCCAAAGTGCCCCTCCTCCCCTGCTTAACTTGGCAAGCTGCAGTATACTCAAAAGGTGGCCAACTTAACTGAATAGTTGTTGTAGTCCCCAGCAAAAGAGGAGCAAGGCTACTTCTATTGGGGAGTAGGTACACTCAAATTTCTAAAAACAACAAAATACTTGGTATTCATATTGTACAACACTAGACAGTCCTAACAATAATGCATGTCTGGTTTTACTGTACTTTAAGCTTAACTATAATACACAATGTCCAAGCAGAATCTGAAGGAAATATGTCAAGCAGAGAAAGTTAATTATCATATGGTTTCACTTGTGGAGCATAAGGGATAACATGGAGGACATTAGGAGAAGGAAAGGAAAAGTGAATTGGGGTAAATCAGAGGGGGAGACAAAATATGAGAGACTGTGGATTCTGAGAAACAAACTGAGGGCTATGGAGGGGAGGAAAGTGGGGGGATGGGTGAGCCTGGTGGTGGGTAGTTGCATGGAGCACTGGGTGTGGTACATAAACAGTGAATCTTGGAACATGAAAAAAAATAAAATTAAGATGCTAACAAAATTAAATTAAAAAAAAAGAATTTGAAGTGGGTGCCTATGTTCATCATATTACTATTATAATTGTGAGTGACTTACTATTGAGATATAACTGTGGTATAGGAAGAAAAAGTTTTCTCTTATAGCCCATAAGATTATAAATAAATATTTTAAATATTTATTATACTCTAAGTGCCTTCTCTTTCATTTAATTTTTGTTTCCTATATTTAGAAAGCATAATGTCAAATTTTCCACCTAATAACCTCTTGATTTCTGAAAAGCCATTCCAGACCTAGCAGTTGTTTAAAGACACTTACCATACCTTTAGTATGAAGACAGTTATTGGACGCTTTTAAATGATATAATTTTAATTATTAACTATATAATATGTAATTTCTTATCAAAGCTGATAGAAAAAATGTGAATTATACTTATTTTTAGAGAATTGAAATAGAAATGAATATAATGAGAAATCTCTTTCTTTTTGCTATTCAATTTAGAAATACATCAGTAAATGTTAAAAGCAATTCTGACAGTGAGATTTTAAAAGTAGATATGGCTGAATATGAAAATACAAGGAAAATACTCTCAGATTTATGATAGTTTTCTTCTCATGGATAATTGAAAATGATATGTACTACTCATTATTATTATTATTACAGTTTTTAAGGAAAAATACTTAAATAAACCCTAAAAATAAATGAGGCATAACACTTAAGCCTGTCCCTTCAACTGGTAGATTCACATACATATGAATGGTGACTTTTTTTGAATATAAAATTACATGACTAATTCTTTCTCACCACTTCATTAGTTAGTGACACTAGCCCTAGCTTCAGAACTAAAGTCAACCCATTTAATGAAATGCTTACTTAAACACCAAAGTCTTATTACATATGTAAGAGTTTGGAAATACTGCACTAAACTTGGAAAATGCCCAGCACCAGTGAATCAATTTTCTATCTGCTTTGTAAAAACAACTTCTGCTTTATTGCTTTTTGGAAACAGAATTGAAGCAATACTTCACAAAAGCTGTTAAACAGAACTCCTGGCATAAAAATATAAGATTTCCCATTAAACTACATCATTCCTCAATTCCTTTTGAACACCTAATGGCATAATGAAAACTGATTAGACTATTCATATGTTCACATTCTCTGCTATGATATAGTATCTGATAGCCTCAAGTTTAAATAGTTGGTTTGTAAAATGAGATGATTGTACAGTTGAACAATCAACCTCATAAACAATGTACTGCTGAGTAATGCAAATTTTTAATTGTTCAGATAAAGTAGCATTTAGTGCTGGAAAATATGGAAGATAGTCTGTAATTAGAATAATTAACACAAAGATGATTCTTATATAGTAGCAACACATTAAATATTTAACCATGAGGAAAGTTAACAATTTCAAACTGGTAAATGAAGGGAAAATTCTTTGAGATTTGTTAGGGTTTACTTTTTTTTTTTTTAATCATTTGGGATAGAAATAGCAATTTCATACTGTTAATACTGCAAAAGTTATGGTAAGGAAGAAAATGAGCAGTATCCTTTGACTTTCTACTGTGTTCTAAAAGAGCAAAATAGGTATTAGGAAGGTATAGTTTTGTTAAAAATATATTATTCCTGTTTTTTCTTTTTCTAATATTCACTGGGGTTGAAAAATATTTTAATTAGATATGTATTATCTTTATATTGCATTTTATTATGTATCATGGTTTCTAAAACCTTAAAAAAGTAATCAAGGTTGTGATGAGTTCTTTCACTGCTGCTGGAACATAGGCAGAAGAATTCCAAAAGCTGTGTGGGTCTGCAGAGCATGTTAAGCAATAAACATAATGCAAGAATTAGAATTAGTGTCAGTCTTATTTAAAAGTTTCATTATTTAAAAGATGTTTGCAACTCTGTATTTTTGCCCGATTAAATCATGAATCACCTCAAAACTCCTGTGAAGTAGTTGAGCAAGAAGGCATAAAGAAAACAAAAAAGAAGTTAGAAGAGTTTGATTGGACTAATGTATTAATATGCATTTAAATGAAGACAAGAGCCAACATTATTAAAATAAAAAATTTTCCTGTGATAAAAGTATAATGATCAATTGTAGACCAAAAGATTTGGCCCAAAGTAAATACAAATAAATTTTTAAAAACCCATCACCACCTGGATCAAAACTAGATTTTTTTTTTTGTTAGTGGGAAATAGAGACCCATGATTAAATACCACAAAAGAGATAAAAGAATTATTTTTAAAAAATATTGTCAGTTGGATTCTAACAAGAAAAGTGACTTCAAGAATTTGCAATAAGTAAATGTAATCTATAGAATTGATGACACTAAATTCAGATATCAAACAAATGAGAATAATATAATGAATTAATCAACAACAGTAGGAAAATATGGTCAGTGTAACAGTGGAGGAAAGGAGGATTAGGCAGTATTACCAGTCCTCAGAAGTAAAAATCACCCAAAAAAGACCCAGAGTAGTAGGTCTGTGAGAACTGAAGCCATGTACATAACACCTTTATCCCCCAGGGCAGAGGTAGAAGGGAGAAATATATTGGTTTCTTTTCCCAACCTCTAAAACTGTCAAAGCATCCCATTGTCATACTCAGCCAGAAACCAGGTATTGTAGGAGCAGCCTTTAAGATTTAAGCTACCTTTAATGCAGAACAGTGGTGGGGAGGGTAAGTGAAATTCTGAGAGGAAACATAGACTAAACCAGCACATATTTCCAGGATAGACCGTCAAGGTTAACTATGTCAGCGACGAACATTTTACACTATTACTACAAGGGAGAAAATGCCATAAACGCTGCCTTCTTCCTTCTTTGATTAAAGTTTGAAAGAGTAGATGTTTAACTAAGAGTACATAAGATCTGCTGAAGTCCTCTATTATCTTTGATATTGATATACACACACACACACATCCCATATATATGTATGTATGTATGTTTGTGTGTGTGTATATGTGTGTATTCCACATTTTGTTACAGGTAATGTTACTTTTTAAAAATATATATTTATTTGTCAGAGAGACAGAGAGCACACAAGCAGGGGGAGTGACAGACAGAGGGAGAAGCAGGACCCTGGAGTTATGACCTGAGCCAAAGGCAGACACTTAACTGACTGAGCCACCCAAGCATCCTGATGATTTAACTTAGTATATGCATGAATGTGGTGATATCTCCTACTCATTATAATTTTTAAACAAAAGATACAGCGGATCTTCTGTGAATGTTGGGAGATTGAATTTTTAAAATCTGTTCTTATTCAAAAAATCTGTGCCATTAAACCACACTAAAAACAGATTTGGTATTATATAAGATGTTTTAATTAGAACTTTCTGAGCCAGAAGGAGTCAAATTGTGTCCTATTGGCCTTCTTTCAAATATCATCTCATGATAATATAAAAAGAATGAAATAATTATTTCCTGTTGGGCCCCACACCAAGAGTGAACATATTTCATAGTATCTCACTCAGAAAAAGAAGACAGAATGGGGCAAAACAATAACAACAAAAACTACTGAAGGAATGATTAAAACCTTCTAAAGTTTGGTAAAAACAATACAGATGCAAGAATCTCAACAAGCCTACTTAGGATAAATACAAATAGATGCATACCTAGACAAATCACAAACATTTGAAAGCCAAAAACAAAAGCAAATCTTGAACACTATGGTGAAGCATCAAAATCAATAATAGCTGACATTTTATTAGAAACGAGAAGGCAGAAGAACAAAGCATTTATAGGGCAGAAAGAAAAATATAGTGTCACCCAAGAATCTTGTATCCAGCAAAAGCATTCTTCAAAAATGTTGGCAAAATAGAGATATTCTGTAAGCAAAGAATGAATCTGTGGCTAGCAGACTTGCCTTATAGGAAGTACTAAAGGAAGTTCTTCATGAAAAAAGAAAATGAAACCAGACACTAATTCAAATTTTTAGGAGGGAAGTGAATAATACTGGAAAATTTGATTATATGGATTAACATTAATAACTTCATTCATTTCTTCTTTTAACTTTTACAAAAATAAATAAGATTATATCAAGCAATAATTATAATACTGTGCTATTGGTTTTTGTAAGCTTACTTAATATATAATATAATAATAGTAAAAAGAGGCAGAGGAAATGGAATTGTATTGGAGTAAAGTGTGTGTGTGTGTGTCTGTGTGTGTGTATCCAGTTTTAACAGATGATATGAATATGCAGTAGGTTATAAAATATGAAAATGCCTGTTATAACCTCTAAATCAACTACAAAGATCAAAAGTTTAGTAAAAAAAAAAAAAAAGTTAGTAGATGGGTGCCTGGGTGGCTCAGTGGGTTAAAGCCTCTGCCTTCAGCTCAAGTCATGATTCTAGTGTCCTGGGATCAAGCCCCGCATCGGGCTCTCTGCTCAGGGTGGGGGGGGAGGGAGTCTGATTCTCTCTCTCTTTCTGCCTGCCTCTCTGCCTACTTGTGATCTCTATCAAATGAAGAAATAAAATCTTATAAAAAATCAGTAGAATAACTAAAAATGTACATTGCTTAACACAAAGATGATAGAAACAGAAGAGTAAAGACAGAGTAAACAAAAATGAATAGGAAATGGTAGGTATAAACACAGCAGTATTTGTCACAATATTAATTAGTGACAATATTAGTTAGTGACAGTATTGACAGTGACAAAGACTCAATATATCAGGAAAATAACACAATTACAAAGATCTGTGTGCCTAAAAAAAGAAACCCAAAATACATGGGACAAAGAATGACAGAATTGAAAGGAAATAGGTATTTCAACAATAAATAGTTGGAGAGTCAGTATTCATTCTCAATTATTGCTAAAACAACTAGAGAGAAAATCAGGAATCTAAAAGACTGAACAACACTATCAAGAAACTTGAGCTAACTCCACCCAACAACTCTAGCATCCTGCTTGTCAAGAACTCATGGAAAATTCTCCATGACTAACCATATGCTAGGTCATAAGAATAGTCTCAACAAATTTAGTGTAAAGCACGTTTTTTTGCCCAGGGTAGAATTAACTTAGAAACAACAACAGATAATTCTGGGCAGTCACCAAAGGTTTGGGAAATTAAACGAGACACATCTAAATAATGCATTGATCAAAGAAAAACAAATCCTTTAAAAAAAACAACAGAAAATACTTTGAACTGAATTAAAATGAAAGCATATTAAAATTTATGAGAAGCAGTTAAATAAGCACTTAGAAGTAAATATGTACCTTTAAGCATCCACATCAAAAAGGATGAAATTCTCAAGTCAACTATCTAAGTTTTTGCCTTAAACTAGAAAAAGGGGGCAAATTAAACCTATAGCAAGCAGAAGGAAATTAGTAGGAAAAAATAGAAATCACTGAAATAAAAATAGGGTAAAGCAAAGGAAAATTCTTGAAGGCAAATTTGATTCCTTGAGATCAACAAAATTGACAGACCTTTAGCGAGACTAACAAAAAAAGCAAAACACAAAAATTAGCAAAATCAGTTTTAAGGGAGAAGATATCAAACATACTGCCTTATGTATCATGGATGTCCTAGAAGTGGAAGAGAAAAGGACAGAGAATATATGAAGAAATAATGACTGAAAACTTCCCAATTTCCATGGAGATCATGTATATAAATCTCAAAGCATTCAAGTAAGATGGGCTTTGAGATTCACACAGAGACACATTATAATCAAACTTTCAAAAGCTGAAGATACAGAGTGAATCTTGAAAGCAGCAAGAGAGAAGCAAATTGTCACATACAAGGGATTCTCAGTAAGATTATTAGCAGATTTATCATCAGGACCTTAAGGTTCTCCTCATAAGGAAAAATGTAGCTTTAAGAGGTGATGGATGTTAACTAAATACATTGTGGTAATCATTTATCACTGTATACATATATCATTATGTTGTATAACGTTAAGGTGTAATGTTATATGTCAATTATGTCTTAATAAAACTGGGAAAAATGAAATATTAATAAGAAGATAAACTTTGGACACCAGAAAACAGTGGGATTTTATATTCAAAGTGGTAGAAGAAAAAAACTGTGAACAAAGGATCCATTATCTCTATTATCTGGCAAAATTGTCCTTCCAGAGTAAGGAGGAAATTTAGGAAATTCTTGATAACCAAAAGCAGAGGGAGTTTATGACCAGTAGACCTTCCCTATAGGAAATGCTCAAATGAGTCTTAAATGATGAAAAGACATCAGACAGTAACTCAAGGCTGTATGGAGAAATAAAGATTTCAATAGAAGTAAATACATGAATAGTTATAAAATCTAATGTTATTGTAATAATGGTTTGTAGCTTCACTTTTTGTTTTCTACGTGATTTAAGAGACAAATACATTTAAAGAAAACAGTTATTAGGGTAAAAGCTAGTATTACTGTTACTTTGGTTTTTAGCTCTAAATCCTGTCTTCTATATAATTTAAAAGACTAATGCACTTAAAAGAATTAATAGTTTACAGTTTGGAGACACACAGTTTATAAAGAAGTAATTTCATGACACCAACATCTTAAAGGGGTGGGAATAGACCAGTGAAAAAATAGAGAATGTGTATGTTACTGAAGTTAAGTTGGAATTAATTTAAATTACAGAGTTAAAACTTTACGATCTTAATGTAATCCCCATGGTAACCACAAAAAAATAGCTATAGAAGAAATACAAAAGGAAATGAGAGGGGCACCTGAGTGCTCAGTTGGCTAGGCAGCTGCCTTTGGCATGGGTCATGATCTGGGAGTCCTGGAATCAAGCCCCGTATTGGGCTCCCTGCTTGGCAGGGGGCCTGCTTCTCCATCTCCCTCTGCTATTCCTTCTACTTGTGCTCTATCTCTCTTGGTCAATAAATAAATAAATAAATCTTTTTAAAAAAAGGGGAAGAAAAATTAGAAAGGAATTTAAGCATTTCACTACAAAAATAAAACTAAACACAAAGGAAGACTGTAATTCAGGAAATGGGGAAGAGAGAACCTATAGGAGCTATAGAAAATAGCACAAAGATAAAGGTAAGTTCTTCTTTATAATTATTCTAAGTGTAAATGGATTAAACTCTCCAGTCAAAAGATAGAGATTGGGAGAATGGATAAAATATATAACCTAACTTGTGTTATTTATAAGAAGTACACTGAAGATCCAGAAAACACAATGAAGTTGGAAATGAAAGGATTGAAAAAGACTTTTCATCCAGATAGTAACTAAAGAGAGCAGAGGTGACTCTACTAATATCTGACAAAATCAGCTGCAAATCAAAATTTATGAGACAAAGGCATTATAGATTAATAAAAGATTCAGTACAGCAAGAAGATATAACAATTACAAACATTTACGCAAATAATTTCAAGTCATTAAAATATATGAGCAAAAACTGACAGAATGGAAAGGAGAAAGTTCTGTAAAAGTATTTGGAGACTGGGGTGCCTGGGTGGCTCAGTTGCTAAGTGTCTGCCTTTGGCTCAGGTCCTGATTCCAGGGTCCTGGGATTGAGCCCTGCATTGGGCTTCCTGCTCTGCAGGAGGCCTTCCCTCCCTCTCCCACTCCCTCTGCTTGTGCTCCCTCTCTCACTGTGTCTCTGTCTGTCAAATAAATTTTTTAAAAAATATAATATATTTATATTAATTAATTAAAATGTTTTATATAATATTTATAAATTATATATATAGATATTTTTGGAGACTGTTCCACTCATAATATTGGATAGAACTACCAGAAGAAGTATGGAAATAGAGGACTCAACAACACAATGAATTAGCTTTAATGGAAATATTTAGAACATTCTACCCAACAACAGAATACACATTATTCTCAAGTGTACACTGGAAATTTTCCAAGACCATATGGTAGGCCTCAAATCTCAATTGAAAATGATAGATTTCATTAAATGTATCCTTTCTGACCAATGCAGGATAATGTTATAAATCAATTAAAAAAATAAACTGGAAAAATCATAAAACTGTAGAAATTAAACACTTTTAAACAACCAATGAATCAAGGAGGAAATCACTAGGAACATTAGAAAATTCCGACACAACATATCAAAACTTAGGGGACTCAAGGAAAGTCATGCTAAAGAGGGGGTTTGTAAGTATATATTTACATTAAAGAACAATAAATATATGAAATCAACAATCTAACTTTACAGCCTAAAGAACTGGAAAAAGAACAAGCTAAACCCAAAGCTTGGAGAAGGAAAAAGAAATAATAAAGATTAGAGCAGAGAAGCAAAATAGAGAATAGAAAGACAATAGAGAATCAATGCAACCAAAAGTTGGTTCTTTGAGAAAATAAACCAATTTGACAAATCTTTAGCTTAGATGGACTGTGTAAAAAAGAGAAAAAAACCTCAAATTCCTAAAGTCAGAAATGAAAGCAGGGATGTTACTATCAAGTGTATAGAAATAAAAAAGATTATAAGAATACTATGAATAGTTGCATACCAACAATTTGTATAACCTAGGTGAAGTGATCATATTCCTAGAATGCTAAACCTACCAACACTAAATCATGAAGAAATAGAGATCTGAGTAAACTTGTAACTAGTAGGGAGATTGAATTAGCGATCAAAAAATCTCTTAAAGAAAGGAAAAATACCAGGACCTGATGGCTTCACTGGTGAATTCTACCAGACTTTTCTAGAGAATCTAATACTGATCCTTCTCATCTTTTCCAAATTAGTTAAAGAGGAGGGAGTACTGCTTAACTCATTCTACAGGACCAATATTACCCTAATACCAAAGCCAGACAAAAAGATTACACAAAAATAAATTTACAGACCAATATCCCTTATGAGCATTGATGCAAACATTCTCTGGAAAACACTAGCAAACAGAATTCTGCATAAAGTGTTATATACTAGGACCAAATGGGACTTAGTACTAGAATGCCAAGATAGTTCAACATATGAAAATGGATCAACATAATAAGCCACATCAACAGAATAAAGAAAAACAGCCACATGATTATTTCTACTGATGCAGATAAAGCATTTGACAAAAATCAGTATCTTTTCATGATGAAATCACTCAAGGAAGTAGGAATTAAAGGAAACCACCTAAACATGATAAATAGCTATGTGAAAAATCCACAGTGAGCATCATACTCAATGGTGAGAGCCTGAAGACTTTTTATCCTAGATCAGACTTTTTGTTCCTAGATCAAGAACAAGGCAATAATACCCACTTTCATCTCTTCTCTTGAACATGGTACTTGAAGTTCTAGAGGAATTAGGCAAGACAAAGGAAAAGGCATCTAGATAGCAAAGAAATAAGTAAAATCATCTGTTTTTAGACGTTAAGATCTTATCTGTAGAAAACACTAAAGATTGCACACACACACACACAAATTAATAAACTCATTCAGTAAAGTTGCAGGACACAAAATCCGTAACCCAAAACAGTTGTATTTCTGTATACTAAATAATGAGCAATACAAAAAAGAAATTAAGAAAAGAGTTGCACTTATAATTGCATTGAAAAGAACAAAATATTTAGGAATTAACTTTACCAAGAAGGTAAATCATTTGTACAGTGAAAAATACCAAATACTGTTGAAAGAAATTAAGAAATAAACATGATGTTCATGGAGAGAAAGCTAATATTGTTAAAATGTCAGTAGTACCCAAAGTGATTTATAGATTCAATACAATGTCTTTCAAAATTCCAATATTTTTTTCCAAAAATAGAAAAAAGATCCTAAAATTTATGTTGAATCTCAAGAGAATCCAAATGGCCAAAACCCAATAAACTGTGGGACCAGTACTTCCCGATTTCAGAACTTAGTATAAAAAGACAGTAATCAAAATAGTGTGTTACTGGTGTAAAGCAGACATATGAAGCTATAGAATAGAATAGAGGGCCCAGAAATCAACTCTCGTATATATGGTCAAATAATATTTTACAAGGGTGACAAGACCATTCAATGGAGAAAGTATAGTCTTTTCAATAAATATTGCTGGGAAAACTGAGTATATGCAAAAAAATGAATTCAAACTCTTACAAGATGTACAAAAGTTAACACAAAATGGATCAAGGATCCAAATGTAAGAACTAAAACAATGAAACTCTTAGAAGAAAACATACAAGAAAAGTGGAATAACCCAACTTCGGAATTGGCAGTGATTTCTCAGACTATGATGAAGAAAGTATAAGTAATAAACAAATTGAACTTATAATTTTTTTTTAATTTGTACATCAAAAGACATTATTGACAGTATAAAAAGCCAATCCACAGGATGGGAGAAAATATTTGCAAATCATATACCTGGTAACAGATTAATATCTAAAATGTATAAAGAACTCCTAAACCTCAATAACAAAATACAAATAATTCAAAACAAAGGACTTCAGTAGACATTTATCCAAAGAATATATACATAAATTATTAAGCACATGAGAAGAGGCTCAACATCATTTATCAATGCAAATCAAATCATAATAACTATGAAATACCACTCACACTCATTAGGATGACTATTATTAAAAAATAAATAAATGTTAGTAAGAATTTAGAGAAATTAGAAATCTTGATGGGATGTAAAATGGTATAGCCACTTTGGAAAACACTATGTCAGTGTCTTTAAAAATCAAAAGCTGAATTACTCTATTATCTAGTCATTTTTATTCTGGTTATATATCCAGAATAATTGAAAGTATTCTCAAAAGGATATTTGTATCTCCATTATTCAGTGTCTCAAACATGGAAGCAACTTGAGCAACCTAACAAATGAATCAATCAACAAAATGTGGTATATGAATACAATGGAATATTCAGCCTTAGAAAAGGAAGGAAATTCTGTAATATGCTATGATATGAATGAAGCCTGAGGATGTTACACTAAGTGAAATTAGCCAGTCACAAAAAGAGAAACCCTATGTGACTCCACTTAAATGAGATTTTTAAGAGTAGTCAAAATCATAAAAACAGAAAGTATCATGGTGGTTACCAGGAGCTGAGGGAAGGGGAGAATAGGGAGTTATTTTTTAATGGGTAAAGAGTTTCAGTTTTACAAGATGAAAAGAGTTAGGGGGATGGATGATAATGGTTGACCAATAATGTGAATACTCAGTGCCACCAAACTGTATACTTAAAAATGGGTGAGATGACAAATATTATGTGTATATTACTACAATTAAAAAAAACACAAGATTCTACTATGCATCCACTAGAATGACTTTAATAGAAGAAAACAAAATATCAAATGTTACAGGGATGTGGAGATATTCTAATCTTTATGCATTAGAGATGGAAATATAAAATAGCATCAACCCTGTGGAAAACAGTTGGACAGTTGCTAAAAAAGTTAAATGTAGTTTTGCCTTTTAACCCAAAATTCACCCCGAGGTATCAAGCCAGGAGAAACAAAACCTATGTCCACATAACAACATGTACAACAATACTTGTAAAAGCATTATTAGTAACAGTCTATAACTGGCTGTTATATCAATTATATCAATTGTATCAATTGTATCAATCAAATATATCAATTAGCTAGTAAATAAAACCAAATATGGACTACTATTTGGCAATTAAATAGAAAGATTTCTCTAAAGAAGACATACAGATGGCCAAGATGAGAAGTTGAGAAGATGCTCAACATCGCTAATCAGGGAAATGAAAATCAAAACCACATTAATAAAGTCAATGTGCAGAAATCAGTGGCTTTCTTATACACTAACAATGAAAATACAGAAAGGGAAATTAGAGAATCGATTCCATTTACTATAGCACCAAGAACCATAAGATACCTGGGAATAAACCTAACTAAAGAGGTAAAGGATCTATACTTGAGGAACTATAGAACACTCATGAAAGAAATTGAAGAAGACACAAAAAGATGGAAGACCATTCCATGCTCTTGGATCGGAAGAATAAACATCGTTAAAATGTCTATACTGCCTAGAGCAATCTATACTTTTAATGCCATTCCGATCAAAATTCCACCGGCATTCTTCAAAGAGCTGGAGCAAATAATCCAAAAATTTGTATGGAATCAGAAGAGACCCCGAATCGCTAAGGAAACGTTGAAAAACAAAAATAAAGCTGGCGGCATCACCTTACCTGATTTCAAGCTTTATTACAAAGCTGTGATCACCAAGACAGCATGGTACTGGCATAAAAACAGACACATAGACCAGTGGAACAGAGTAGAGAGCCCTGATATGGACCCTCAACTCTATGGTCAATTAATCTTCGACAAAACAGGAAAAAATATACAGTGGAAAAAAGACAGTCTCTTCAATAAATGGTGCTGGGAAAGCTGGACAGCTATATGTAGAAGAATGAAACTCGACCATTCTCTTACACCGTACACAAAGATCAACTCAAAATGGACAAAAGACCTCAACGTGAGACAGGAATCTATCAGAATCTTAGAGGAGAACATAGGCAGTAATCTCTTCGATATCAGCCACAGCAACTTCTTTCAAGATACGTCTCCAAAGGCAAAGGAAACAAAAGCGAAAATAGACTTCTGGGACTTCATCAAAATCAAAAGCTTCTGCACAGCAAAGGAAACAGTCAAAAAAACAAAGAGGCAACCCACGGAATGGGAGAAGATATTTGCAAATGACAGTACAGACAAAAGGTTGATATCCAGGATCTATAATGAACTCCTCAAACTCAACCCACACGAAACAGACAAACACATCAAAAAATGGGCAGAAGATATGAACAGACACTTCTCCAATCAAGAAATACAAATGGCTATCAGACACATGAAAAAATGCTCATCATCATTAGCCCTCAGGGAGATTCAAATTAAAACCACATTGAGATATCACCTTACACCAGTTAGAATGGCCAAAATTAACAAAACAGGAAACAACATGTGTTGGAGAGGATGTGGAGAAAGGGGAACCCTCTTACACTGTTGGTGGGAATGCAAGTTGGTGCAGCCTCTT
Source organism: Neogale vison (assembly GCF_020171115.1). Classification (NCBI taxonomy): domain Eukaryota; kingdom Metazoa; phylum Chordata; class Mammalia; order Carnivora; family Mustelidae; genus Neogale; species Neogale vison. The sequence continues at coordinate 88,898,760 of NC_058093.1, read as the reverse complement.
TGGAGAACAGTGTGGAGATTCCTCAAGAAATTAAAAATAGAGCTTCCCTACGACCCTGCAATTGCACTCCTGGGTATTTACCCCAAAGATACAGATGTCGTGAAAAGAAGGGCCATCTGTACCCCAATGTTTATAGCAGCAATGGCCACAGTCGCCAAACTATGGAAAGAACCAAGATGCCCTTCAACGGATGAATGGATAAGGAAGATGTGGTCCATATACACTATGGAGTATTATGCCTCCATCAGAAAGGACGAATATCCAACTTTTGTAGCAACATGGACGGGACTGGAAGAGATTATGCTGAGTGAAATCAGTCAAGCAGAGAGAGTCAATTATCATATGGTTTCACTCATTTGTGGAGCATAACCAATAGCATGGAGGACAAGGGGCGTTAGAGAGTAGTAGGGAATTTGGGTAAATTGGAAGGGGAGGTGAACCATGAGAGACTATGGACTCTGAAAAACAGTCTGAGGGGTTTGAAGTGGCGGGGGGGGTGGGAGGTTGGGGTACCAGGTGGTGGGTATTATAGAGGGCACAGCTTGCATGGAGCACTGGGTGTGGTGAACAAATAATGAATACTGTTTTTCTGAAAATAAATAAATTGGGGAAAAAAAAAATAAAATAAAAAAAAAAAAAAAAAAAAAAAAACCACATTAATATATCACTGCATCTAGTTGGATACCTATTACCAAAACTCAAAAGACAACAAATGTCAACGAGGATGTGAAGAAATTGGAATCCTTATACATGGGTAGGGGTAATGCAAAAATGATGTAACTGCTCTGAAAAATAGTATGGTGGTTCTTCAAAAAATTAAAAATAAAACCTCTGATATGATCCCATTTATGGCTATTCATCCAAAATTATTGCAATTAGAATCTCAAAATCATATTAGCACTCTCAAGTTCATTGCAGCCCTATTCACAATAACCATAATGTGGAAACAGTGTAAATGATTTTGAGTAGATGAATGGATAAAGAAAAGGTAGTGTCTACCTACAATAGAACGTTTTTCAGTCTTAAAAAATAAGGAAATCTATAATATGAGACAATATATATGAACCTTGAGGATATTATGCTAGGTGTAATCCATTATAGAAGGAAAAATACTGCTGACTCTTTTACATAGGTGTTCAAAGTAAACACTCACAGAAGCAAAGAGTTTAATCGTGGTTGTCAGGGGTTGGGAGAGGGACAAATGGGAAGTTGTTTATCAACAGGTATAATAGAGTTTCAGTTCTGCAGAAAGTATAACTTCAGAAACCTACTGCACAGCATTGTTCCTATAGTTAACAATTGTACTGTGCATGTAAAAATTTATTAAGAAGGTAAATGTATGTTAAGTGTCCTTAACACAGTAAAATTTTTTTAAAGGAACAAAAACTGAAACATGCTTGTATTATTTTTCTTTTTTTTTTTTTTAAGATTTTATCTATTTATTTGACAGAGAGATCACAGGTAGGCAGAGAGACAGGCAGAGAGAGAGGGGGAAGCAAGCTCCCTGCTGAGCAGAGAGCCCGATGCGGGGCTCCATCCCAGGACCCCGAGATCATGACCCGAACTGAAGGCAAAGGCTTAACCCACTGAGCCTTGGTGCTGTAACACATTACTATAAATTTAGTGGTTTAAAACAACAAATTTGTATCTTACATTTATGGAGGTCTTCTGAATTGTATCTGAATTGGGTTTCACTGGGCTAAAATTCACAAGGCTATTGAAATTCCTTTCAAAAGGTGTTAAGGGAGAATCTATTTTCTAGCTTTTAGGAATTGCCCACATCTCTTTCCTTGTAATCTTCTTCCATCTTCAAGGTCAGTGATGATCCATGAAATCTTTTTCACATCTCATCACTTTGACTCTTCATTCTCCCTCTTCCTCATTTGAGGACACTTACGATTACTTTGGAACCACTGGATAATGCAATATTATTCAGATAATAGAGAAAAATCTCTTTATTTTAAGGGCAGTTTACTAGTAAATTCAATTTCACGTGCTACCTTAATCCTCCTTTTCCATGTAACATAAAATAATCACAGGTCGTGGGAATTAGGATATGGATATCTTTCAGAGGCAATTACTCTCTGCCTACCACAATACTACAACATGGATGAGCCTTAAAAGTATTATACTAAATGAAAGAACCCATATTTAGAGTCTTCTTACTACATTATTCCATTTATATGAAATACCTGGCAAAGGCAATTTGCAGAGACAAATAGCAGCTTCTCAGTTGCTTCCTAAAGGTACAAGTATGAGTGGGGATGAACCACAAATGAGTATGAGGGAACTTTCTTGAATTATGAAAATGTTCTAAAACTGGATTATGGTGAGGGTCACATAATTGTATTAACTTGAAATGATTTAATTGTGTACTTAGCAATTGGTATATTTTATGGTTTGTAAGTTACACCTCCATCAAACTTATTATATTGAGGTACATATTGACAAGGGCAGAAGTTATCTTAAAGGATTAAACAGTAGTCTGTTCCTGTAAGAAAGTTATTTGTGACAGATTTGAAAGAAAGTAGATGAGAAGTCAAATATATCTTATAGTTTTCATTATCAGACATAAAATAAGGCCAATTGTTTTTTTACAAATTTATATATCTGATTGTTTACAAATGTTGAGATGAACTTTTTTGTTTTTTGTTTTGTTTTTCTGTTTTGTTTTGAACCATAATAAAGGAATAGTATCTTGCCCTAGTTCTGAAAAGTAAATCATTTAACAGAGCGGGGAAGGTTGCTTGAGAATACATTATGCCAAGATTTTCCACTTCCAGAAAACAATGACGATGACATTTAATCGAATATTTATGTTGAAATTCCTTTCAAGCATTTTAAGAAATCTGCTTCTGAAATTCTTCAATATGGAATAGCAATAAGAAGGCAAATGGAAAACCTGGTAGTGATAGGACCATACAAATGAATGTAATGTAAGAAAATGTTTTTATTTACACATAGATTACTGTATTTAACACCATGTATCACAAATCCCAATTTACTTTTTTGTAACCTAAATTAATTCTTTAAATTCAACCTTTATGCTACATTTTCTCTTTTTCTTAGTATGTGTGGGAGGGGGAGTTGTGACCATCCTTTCAGCAAAACACAAATCCTCAAAGAAGTTCCTTAGCCCTTTGTAATTTACAAACATCCAAGGAACTCCAGAGCATCAATCCACTCTCCTAAGAGGTTACTCTAGTCATAGCCACTGGCAGTTCTCCAAGCCATACAGGCTAGCACAGAGCAGAAGGCTGCATCTCCAAGGACCTGAAAACTCTCCTTAAAAACTGAATGTGTTGGCCACACGAGCCTTATCCAGAAAGTTCAGGCAGTGCCCATGCAGTCCCCTGAGATTTCACTCCTAGTCATCACTTAGAGGACTCAAACACATCCCACAGTCAAGGCTGCCAGTGCTCCAGGATACAGAAACAAAGGCAATCTGGCCATAATTTGTGGAGAGTCACTATTTTAAATCTTCCTCCTTTTGTTCCCCCATAGCATTTGGGAATCTCTGTGATAAAAAGTACATTCTTACCATATGTGGAGTTTAAACATATATGTACAATATCTCAATATTGCAAGAGGGTGATATGTATTTTGAAATTTCAGTCTTCTCATCAATGCCTGTTTACTAAGTCATGCCTTTGTTCTTTTACAAGAGAATATTTACCTTTGAAAGTGACCTGAGGCAGTGAAAATTAATCATTTAGGGGACAATATAAAGTGCAATAGTGAATTTCATAGTAGTTATTTTAAGTTGGCTCAGTTTCAAATTAAACTAGGGGAAAAAAACAACATCAAAAAGGTTTCTTTTGGTCTCTTCCTGTGCTTTGGAATAAAAACAAACAACTATGGAAATAGGTTTTATATTTTAATAAACACTGCTAGCATTTTCTGCTTTTTATAGAAATGCGTAAGGTTAAGGAACTTATTTGTTCTTACACTATTGAAATACAAAAATAAATAAATAAAATTATTCAAACTCATAGCTAATTTCAAAATGATTACAAACTGAATGCCAAAATAAGGAGGTAACTCTTCACATGAAAAGGCTAATCATGGTTAATTGTTTTCCTATTCCTTTTGATGATAATAGGCATTATAAACTCATTTTAAGTATGTAGATATAATATGCAATTAGCATAAGACTCAGCATTCCAAAACTCAAACAGAAGACTATGATAACGTTGAGCACTGTTTATTGGTAAGGCTGCCAACCGGTTTCATTTTCAAAGGAAAAATAAGTGTGTAGCTATATTACATGCACATATTTTCTCTTTATGTGTGCTGATACGATGACTGCCTATATGTAAATCAACCTCTTAACTATTAAACAAAGCAGTAGGTGACTGTCATTATTGTCTGGAAATTTTTGAAGTCTTAGGACTCAAATCACAATGCATTTAATTCCAAGTCTTTTTCTTTTTTTTTTTCTTGTAGGTGAAAAATGTGATGATCCACTGGACATGATAACAAAAAAAAATTAGTCTTCTTAAGATCAAGCTTGGGGGACTTGTATATTTGATTCCTTGACTATACAAGAAATGAGAATCCCTCTGTGTAAGATATAGAATGAAAGTATGGAGTTAACTTTTGACCTCCATGTAGATTGATATCAATAAAAGAACGTGTCTTATAGATTCTGAAGCCTTTAAATAAATAATTCTGGGAGGATACGTGATTATGGAATTCTATGAAAGGGAGTGTTAGCTTTCCCACAGAGTAGCCATCTTTTCACTAAGGCTTTTCTTAGAAATGTCAAAATAGGTCTGTGCCACTACTGCTTTACATTGAAAGAACATGCTCTTCAAACCTAGTCCTTCTCCATTATTGTTGTTATTGTTCTATCTTCTTACTAAGCGTTGACTCCTTAGCAGTTATTTCAGTGATCCCCTCTTTAACACACATAATTTTCTCTACAGAAAATCTTAGCTCGTTTCTTTTATCCCAGTAGAGTTTCCACTGGCCACCTTTGCTCTCAAACTTCACTTCTCTTGTTCACCACCAAACTTCTTGAAATGTTAATTTTCAGTTACCACCTCAGTGAAAATTAATCTTAATTTCTTCTGATTTTAACATGTGTTTCCAGTTGTGTTCTAGAACACACTATTTTTTGTCTCTTTGGAACAATAGACTAATACCAAAATTACACTCATCTTCAGCTTTCAATTCTTTCACCCACAAAGTTCTGTATGTATTCTGTGTGATGAAGCCTTAGAGGGAAATACAAGAGAATTGCAGAGGACTTTTCCAGATTCTTGAGTTGCAGAACAAACACAAAAAAACCTTCTGCATTAATGTATGTAAAAGAAATGTTCGTTTAAATTAAGTCTAATGTTTGTCTAAGTTAAATGCCAATTACAAGCAGCTGAACAAATTTCCTAACTGCTGTACTACTGATCTCCAAACTAAAAGAAAAACAACTGTTTTAACACAAAGCTAAAATAAAATAATCAGTAAAATGAAAATGTACCCTGTTTTACAAAACAGTCACTTGGCGTATATTGATTTTTTTGTTTTTGTTTTTTTAAGATTTTATTTATTTATTTGACAGACAGAGATCACAAGTAGGCAGAGAGGCAGGCAGAGAGACAGAGGAGGAAGCAGGTTCCCTGAGAGCAGAGAGCCCAAAATGGGTCTTGATCCAAGGACCCTGAGATCATGACCTGAGCCAAAGGCAGAGACTAACCCACTGAGCCACCCAGGTGCCCCTTATATTGAGATTTTTGATATCAAATTGGAAACAAATGAAGAACACTTATTTTCTAAGAGAATGTATGATGTTTCATGTCATCTAAAGAAAACCCAGCAGTTCATACATACAATTAGGATTGTTCAAGTATTCTTCTCTACTGGGAAAAATATCTTGGTTTAATGTAAAATTTTTATTAAAAATTGCTAAATTTTAAATTCATCCTATTGGAATGAATTTATCCTATTAGATAAATTTATCCTATTGGAAAATTTATTTTCCAAATTTATCCTATTGGATATAAAGTTATCCTATTGGAAACCTAAATGTGAAATAACTGTTATCTGGATATTTGTCTAATTAGAATGATTAAATTATTTCAATTTTTAAAATTACTCCTCTTCTGGAAGAGAGGCCTGGCATAAATGAGATACACATTCTGTGTGTGATAAGTTCTTAGAATTTACTAAGAAAATTTTAATCTCTCCAGTACATAAATTTTATGTGTGTGTGTTTTTGTTGGTTCTTGTTTTTCTTTATCTGCCACTGTCTCAGGGCACACCCATGTACTCAACTGCGGTCATGTCCTTTAGCTTTAGTTCTTTGGTACAACTGTCCCCTCAGCTGTGACCTGCAATTATGGACATTTTGGGATATATATACTTCCATGGAAGTTGTGTCTTTCATCTCAAGTTGTGTAAACCTAGGTTTGTATGACATATGTTCTATTCCGTAGATTGATCTGCTAGCTTCAGATTCTGAGATTGTTTTTACTTTGCCTATATAGTCATTGTAACAACAGGCATCTTCCCTCCAGAAAGATAATACTGCAACTTCAGATAGTAGTGGCTTTTCTGGTATCATTTAAAAATGGAAAGAGAGCGATTTCATGCATTTACCAGGACAGCATCTGTACTAATTTGCTCTAGCATGACCAAGGAAATAAGACTATGAGGGACTGTGTGGCTTATTTAATTTCACTCAGGTGAAATAGGACATTATGTTGTCTACAGCCTTTCCTTGCTGACTAACCAACCTGTTTCTGGTTGTATAACCTTAGGAATGGATCCCAATTCATCATATAATATATGCTTACTTAGATTATGCCTTTATACAAATTCAATATTTCCACAATATATTAAGTCTGATAGGGTTTTACCTAAGGCAGGGATCATTCAAGATATTCTATACAGGGTCAGGTAACAAATATTTTAGACTTTATGAGTCATGTGGTCTCAGGTATAACTGAACTCTGCAAGAGAGTAGCGATAAACAATATAGAAATGAATGGGTGTGGCTGTATTTAAATAAAATTTTATTTACAAAAGCAAGCAGCAGGTCAGATTTGACCAGTGGACTGTAGAGTGCAGACCTCTAGCCTAGTATATTGTAATATACTTGTCTTTAATTCAGAAAGTTCCTCCCTGGGTATTGCAGTTAACTTCAGTTTACTGAAATGATTACTAATTTATTTCTTTGACTTTTTTCCCCCTAATAAGTCAGGATGGCTTATTTATGGATGTATTTGCTAAAATAGATATTGTTCATCCAGCCATTAAGCCCTATTTTAAGTTTTTTAAGTTTACATAACAAATTTTTTAACATCATAAATCAGTCATTTACAAGAAGTCCTCTGATCCCAAATCTTTATACCATCAAATATTATAAGGTCCCTCTACCTCTTCTCTGACCCAAATGAGAGGGTCTTTGAAAAGAAGTCTCCGATTAAGAAGTGGGGGGGAAAAGGCATTTTATCTTAAATGGTTTACAACATGTATACATCTAGGTTTCAAAATGAAAGTATCTAGCATCCCAGATGGAAGATAGGATAAAAGGTGATCAGAGCAACATGGTTAAAGGAATAAGGTAAGTGATTTAGATTATAAAGGGTTAGAAAGGAAAGGGGCAGGCATATGCCTCAGGCACTGAAAATAAGTTCTGGCTTTGCTGTCATTTTCCCTACAATTGCAATCAGCAATGTAAGGTGAATTCAACCAAAAGAAAAAAAAAAAAATGAAATGAGAGCCACAGGGTAGAGAAGGGTCAAAATTATTGTTCATCTGAGAAATTTCCCTACTTCATGGAACAGAACTCTAGAGTAGTCTTACTGAAGATCATAGGAAAACTTTCATACTTTTAGGCATACTTTGCAAAATATGCTTTACCTAAACCCCAGGGAGATCATACAAGATTCACAAATAAGAAATGAAACCCATGGGAGATCATTAACAGCTTAACACAGTATATGTATTCAAATTCATTGCATTTATAAAAACAATAGGGTGGAAATGCTGTTATTTTGATAATGACTCTATAACAATAAAAAAGTAAAAATGTGAATTGTGTAATACAAGTTAAGAAGAAATACAGATACTAAGTAGAGGGTGTGACTATTTGGATCAAGCTTTCTTTTAAATTAAAGATGGATGAATCTCTCATGACTTACTAACAGCTTCTCTATCATAAAAAAATAGAAGAGGCACAATTATCACATTAATGATAAAAAATTAACATGTTAGTTTTATAGTAGAAATAGAAATACTCATGTTCATGTGATAGTCTGACAAAATGGTCTGCAAATTTAAACATATATCTAGGCCTCTTTGCATATAATTAAATTAGTAGAAAGCATGAGGTCTGACTTAACATAAAAGATGAGAACAGAATTTCCAGTTACGAAAAAAAAAAGACGAATGCAAATATCACTTCAATAAAGTTAAAATACGATGAGGTATATTTGTTTTGTTCCAAGTAATAGAAATGCTGTTTTAACAAGTATAGGCATAAAGAAACATTTATATGTTCATGGAATCCAATAAAGTATAAAAAACAACTTTTAAAATATTGTGAAATGAAAATAAATGCAACTGGACTTCAGACTGAGTTGAAACTAGTCAAAACTGCCAGGTTATTCTCTGTCTGTGGTAGCTACATTCTGTTTCAACACATATAAGCTTTCTCTACATCAGATGATTAGCATAGAGTTTTAATAATCCACCTGACATTCATTTTCCTTCTTCCTTGTTAACAGATCCTGATTGCAATGATGTATATGTTCTCTTTTGCATGGCACTAAATATCGGGAAAAGATGCTATATTCTTAACCCTAGTAAATTAATTCTGATTGCCTTAAGCCAGCTATGTTGGTATTAGTTCCTTTTACAGTGGCTAATTTAGGCATGGAATTCGGATATAATTTTGGTCAATGCGATGAAAAATTGGTTGGGCGGTTCTAAAAATGTTTTCCTTGATTTTAAAATTAAACACATTGGGGGAAATTTCTTTTTCTTTTTCTTTTTCTTTTAAGATTTTATTTACTTATGTGACATACAGAGATCACAAGTAGGCAGAGAGGCAGGCAGAGAGAGAGGAAGGGAAGCAGGCTCCCTACTGAGCAGAGAGCCCGATCCCAGGATCCAGGACCCTGGGATCAATACCTGAGCCGAAGGCAGAGGCCTTAACCCACTGAGCCACCCAGGCACCTCGAAATTTCTTTTTCTTAATAGCAGAAGTTCTAGATAAGATGTCCTCAGCCAATACACTGCAAGCTCAAAGATGAAGCCAACCCAAGAGTGACAGAATGAAATAATGGAAAGAATTATGATAATGTCATTGAGTTGCTAAATTAATACATATTATAGCTTCATAGTTTTGAACTTCTGCTGTGTACAATAATGGGTTTCTTTGTTATTGAAATTTTTTGAGTTGAATTTTCTGTTATTATCAGCTGAAAATGTCCTAAATGATACTGGGAAAAACATTGCCACTCTCAGAACTTAGGATATAACTTTTTTATTTTTTTCCTTTTTGGAGAAAGACTAAACAGGATATTGAGTCTCAAGTACAAAAGTCCTGGGGTAGAGATTCAATTAATCTAGATGAAAAATCCTATGCCAGTTGTTTATGATTTTCTTGTTGAGTGGAATCAAGTGAAAATATAGTGTCCTTTGAGGGAATCAAATATGTAAAGCCAGGAAGAAAGCCACTCTTAAGAAAGAAAAAAAAAAACAAGATGATTTTCTCGATGAAAAGGAGGAAAAACTTCTACTCTACAACATGAAAGCAGTAAGATATGTTCAGTAGGAAGAAATAATTCAGAAAGCAAGACTATTGTGTAGTAAAAAAGAAAGGCAAAAATCATGAATTCAATTTATTAATTTTATACAGAACTGCAAATGTTCCAGGCTAGGCCTCATAGAGAAGAAGAGTTAACAAGAAAATAGTCATGCAAATAGGGGGAAGAAAACCCATATTCTTTTATAAATGAGATTTGAAAGTCTCTTTCAAGTTGGACTACTCATTACCCAGGTAGTTAGACTTCACATTATCCTAATGACATTATATTTTAAGTGGAAATTAAATAATCAGTAATTAGAAGAAGGGCTACAGGATTCTAAATATTCTTTCTTTTGGTAAAGGACTAAGATAAATTTTGTAAAGATTTGTGTGCTTCATGGAAAGAATGATGTTGGGGCACCTAGGTGGCTCAGTGGGTTAAAGCCTCTGCCTTCGGCTCAGGTCATGATCTCAAGGTCTTGGGATCAAGCCCTGCATCAGGCTCTCTGCTCAGCAGGGAGCCTGCTTCCTCCTCTCTCTGCCTGCCTCTCTGCCTACTTGTGACCTCTGTCAAATAAATAAATAAAATCTTAAAAAAAAAAAAAAGGATGAATGATGTCATGAAGATTAAGAATTTGAATTTACTGTAAAGAATTAATCTGTTTAGGAGAGAGGTTTCTGAGTCTGCTAAACTTCTGCTTCTCCTATGACTTCTATGTAGACAATTGTTAAGGATTGAATTGTGTCCCCAAAAAAGATATGTTGAAGTCCTAACCCAAGTAACTCAGAATGTGACTTTATTTGGAAATGAGGTCTTTAGTCAAGTAAATGAGGTCATTAGGGTGGGACCTAAAGGGGGGGAAATTGGACACAGAGACAGACACGCGTACAGGGAAAATGTGATGTGAATATGAAGGCAGAGGTTGGCACAATATATCTAAAGCCAAGGAACATCAAAGATTGTCACTCCCAGGAAGCAAGAATTTCTGTCCTCTTTAAGAGTTCTTTTATCTGGGGGCACTTGGGTGGCTCAGTGGATTAAGCCTCTGCATTCAGCTCAGGTCATGACCTCAGGGTACTGTGATCAAGTCCCACATCTGGCTCTCTGCTCCTCAGAGAGCCTGCTTCCTCCTCTCTCTACCTGCCTCTCTGTCTACTTGTGATCTCTGTCAAATAAATAAAAAAAATCTTAAAACAAAAACAAACAAACAAAAAAAGTTCTTTTATCTGGACTAAGAATCAAATTGACATGAGATGGATTAATAAGAGAAAATAAAATTAATAGCACATATACAGGGAATCCATACAAACATGGAATCCCAAAAACAGTCAAGCAAAATGAGATATACATGTCATCCTGAACTAAGGAGAAGTGGGAATAGGGACCTTGGACTTCAGAAGGAAGAAATGCAATTCTCAGGGAAGTAAGAAGAGCAGATGTTCAATAATTAGATGTTTGCACTGACATGTAAATGGGTCACTCAGATAAAATTATATGGGGGGGGTGTTGGAAAGGTCAAGCCTGGGTGGCTCAGTGGTTAAGTGTCTGCCTTCCGCTTAGGTCCTGATCCCAGAGACCTACTGGTCCCAGGCTCCCTACTCCCTGGGGAGTCTGCTTCTCCCTCTCCACCCCCCGCACCGCCCCACTCTTGGTGTCTCTCAAATAAAATCTTTTAAAAAATTATATCTGGTAATAACTCTTATTCTGAAAAAGACCCCAACTTAGATTTTTCTGTATAGTTAAGGGAAGGGAAAAGTTTATCTTCAGCCTATGGGATCTAGTTTTCCTTCAGCTCAAAATAATCTTAAAGAGATAGTGGCCCATCATGGAGTGGCTTGCCCTCAGTCCCTATTTTACTAAACCATCATAAGCTGCAAGAGCATCTTGGAACAAATTCTCCCTCATAGTCGTCAAAGGAACCAACCCTACTGACACCTAGATCTAGGATTTCTAGCCTTTAGAATGTGAGTCAATAAATTTCTCTGATTTCAGACACCCAATTTATGGTACTTTGTTACTACAGGCCTAGCAAACTAAGTTGCCTTTTTTATCTGTTAACATTACTGCCTGGAAGGATCCATGGATTAGGAGAAGACTGTTGTTCACTCTGCTAGTATCCCTGATTAGAGATAGTGTTACCTGTCCTCTACCTCATGGGTAAAAGAGGAGTGAGCCTATGTTTGATTTTAGTTTTACATTAGCTCTTTAACATTGAGTGAATCCTTTAAAAGCCTGGGTATTCTTTTTCCTATTTATAAATTATGCACTAGAAGGATAAAAAGATACTTTTTTTTTTCATTTTATTTTATTTCTTTCCAGTGTTCCAGATTTCATTGTTTATGCACCACATCCAATGTTCCGTGCAGTATGTGCCCTGCCCTCCACAATACCCACTACCAAAAAGATAATTTTAAAAAATATATACATGCCTGGGCCTCAGCTCTTAATATGTCAGTAGTTGGAACCTAGACATCTGTATTTTTAAAAGGGTCTAGAGTTAAATCTAATGCCAAATCTTCAATAATGACCACAGAATTCAATATCAAACTCTGATTTCATTCATTCTACGCTTATGCTACCATGTTCTTAGTGATATAAGCAGGAATATAACCAGAAAAAAATCTGTACTTGTTTACAATGAATATTTAAGTAAATAGGAGTTGTAAGCAGCCCTACATAGAAGAGCATAGATCTAGTACAGTGCTCTTTATGATCTAGTATAATGAGCTGTAGTCTGAGTTTTTAGCAGTACCTCAAATTAATAATTTTTATATTTGATAATATTTTTCTTTCATAATTTACTAGCAAGAGAATACTTGTTTTTCTCTGACAGTGATCATTTAATGTGGCATTGACATTATCTTCTAATTGCCCTAATTTCTTTCGTACACATATATTAAAAGCAGCAAGTTTATAAAAATCTTAGCTTGACAAATATGAATTCTTTCTTTAAATGCTGAGGGCTACAAAATGAAAGTACATATGAGCTCCTAGAAGCTATTTACCACTTTAACCTTTAACAAGCCATACATTAACATTTAAAAAGTCATAAAAAATTTACATCTATAAGCGATTTTACTTAATAGGTTAGCAGTATGCATTCTTTGCAATAGAAGGGGAACAGCACTAATAAAATGTATACTGAACTCAGTGAAAGTAATTTATACAGCTGGAGCTCAGTTGATGATTAGAGGGCAAAGTATAGGTTACATGTGATGGTTTTATCTGTCCCTTACAAATGATTCTTGCCACCATTACTCCCAATAATTAGGAGTGACACTTTGCTTGGGGGCAAAGGCATGGGCAGAGTGACCTTTCAGGTTCCTTTGTGAGGACCATGATAAATTTCAAAGCAACATTCAGTAAATAGTAGAGGAAGTCACAGATCTGAGAGTTGAAACCATTGCAAGTTGAAATAATTGGGATATAGTCCTTTTATATATATATACTTTGCATATCTTTTCTTGAAATATAAGGTAAACAATAATTATTTAGTGACAACAGTACATAGAGGAAAACAAAATCCTTGAGTAGATAAGAGAGTGGGAATAAAACAAATCAGTCCTGCACAATTTACATCCTTCCTTCTTCTTTGAAATTGAAATGTACCCTGGTAAGTCATGGGAAAGCAGAACAATATTTAACTGTAAATTTCAGCACATAGCATCCTAGTACACAAATTCTGTTTTCAGTGTATGAGAATTTTGGATCATTTCTGTGGGGACTGATTAACAAATGAAAAAAATAGAATTTGAAATGGAAAATGGAGATAAAGCAGATGGCAGTAAAACTAAAGATTTTTATAATAAAGTTTAGGAAAGAAAAAAGATAAGAGAAAAATATTCTTGATTTGTGCTGTCTGGTGCTGAAAGAAAGAGTACTAGCAAGACTAAAACCAATAACTGAGGAGTTAGTCCCATAATCAGAAAGGCAGTCAACCCTGAGTGAATAACCAGACCCAGGAGAAAAGCTTTGTGTAATGTTTATTATCTATAATGAGGTATATTTCTAAGTGTCTCCTTGATATAATACTGGATTCAGTATCAGAAATAAACTGTTAGGGATTGGTGAATAGAGATCACTAATACAATAATAATTATTATTAAAGATATAAAATTTGTCCTGATGTCTCGGTTGATTTATTATCTTATTTTAGCATATTAAGTCAACACATGTTGCTAATGGTATTAACATATTTACTCTCAACTTGAGTCCTCAAAGGCCCCCTTCAGTTTTATCACCTAGGTAGATATAGTTGTGTTGTATTATGTAATGATGATAAATATAATCAATGTTTTTTGTAACACATTCAGAAATAAACTGTTAGTCTCATGTATTCTGATGGGAATACAAAATGGTATAACTGCTTTGAAATTTTTTTTGCATTTTTTAAATAAAATTAAATATATATATTTACCATATAATTTTACATTCTACTCCTAGGTAGTTACCCAAGAGAGATGAAACTCTTGTCTAAAACAAAAATCTGTATGTGACTGTTAAGAGCAGCTTTACCTTCAAGATGGAAACAACCCAAATATCTATCAATAATTGAAAAAAATTTATGATACAGCCATGTAATGGAGTATTATTCAACAATAAAAGGGAATAAACTACTTGTACATGTAAAAACATAAATTAATTTTGAAGCATGCTATGTGAATAAAAGCAAACAAACACAAAAGGCTCTGTACTCTGTGATTTCATTTATGTGACATTCAGGAAAAAACAAATTGCAAGTGGAATCATATCCTCCACCTACCTTATAATTTTTTAAATGAAAAAATGTATAGTGCACATCCATGGTAAAATGAAAAACACTTTGACAGAATAGTATTTTATGGATATACCATAATTTATTTATTTAAATAATCTATTAATATATTTACAATGCTTCTTAGTCAAGAAAATAGTATTTTATGGATATACCATAATTTATTTATTTAAATAATCTATTAATATATTTACAGTGCTTCAATTCCTTAATAACCATGAATTCATATTCTCATATGTACATGTTTACGTCTATATGCACCATAAACACTTTTCTGGTAATTTTCTTAGAATTAAATTTTACACATAGACTTTTCAGAATTTAGGTCTAGACAGCTTAAAAGTTTTGATACAGTGTGCCAAACTGATTTTCACAAAGATCGAATGAAATTACACTTCCACAAACAAACAATATCTGAAGTTCTTAATTTCTATACCTCCTTCAGAGAACATTAATATTTATCAGTCAAAACATCTTTTCAAAGATAATGAGATACCCAACCATAAATTCTGCATTTATGGACAAAAATCTACTTGTGGAAGATCTTTTTTTTTTTTTTTTTTTTTTAATGTTTTACTTATTTTTGTAAGAGAGAGAGTGTGCGACGGCACAAGGCACAAGCGGGTGGGGGAAAGGCACAGGGGACGGGCAGAGGCAGAGGGAGAAATAGACTCCCCGCTGAGCCAGGAGCTCCATGTGGGACTCAATACCAGGATCCTGGGATCATGACTTGAGCCGAAGGCAGACACTTAACCCACTGAGCCACCCAGGCACCAATACTTGTGGAAAGATCTTAATTAAATGTTTAAAGATCTCACTATTCAATGAAAGGTAGCATTATTCATTTCACATCTAATATTAGCCATTTAATATTTTTAAAAAGGTTTTTCTATGTTTTTATGGATAGATTTAAGTATTTAAATTTTAAAAATTTTTATTTGATTGTTTTGAGCCAGATATTACTCAGATTCATTTTCTACCCTCTTTGCATTGACCTTCATAAATTTTATCACTGGGATTCCTTTGTCCTGTGGCTTTAGATGGGACTGGATAATTTGGGGCACACTTGTCCTGAGACCAGGAAGGGGAGATCAGAGTACTTGTTCTCTCATTTCTTTTTGTCGCTAAGCCACAGTTTGAGCAATAGTTTCTTTTCTTTTGTTCTAAGTACTTCTCCCAGTATGGACAGATCACCAAATGAGCACTGCTCCTTTTGCAGGCTTCTTTTCCAGGGTTTCATTTTTCACTGGATTCTAGCCATCCCATCCTTTTCAGGCATGGGAATATTACAAATGTTAGTTATTGCTAACTAATGTTAGTTATTGCTAGTTCCTGGGGACTGTGTTATTCTTCTAGGTGCTCTTTACCCTGTCTGCATCTTCATAAGACTTCTTTTTATTAAAATCACCTTTGTGTAATGATTTGATTATTCTGTTTTCATTGGGACTATAAATGATACTGGGGTGAAACACAGGACAGTCAGATATCTAGGGCGTAGGTAATTAATTCTCTGGTAGGCCATAAACAAATAGGAGAGTGTTTAGTCAAATTAATTCTATCAGATCAATAGTTTTGTTTTGTTTTCCTAGAGTCTTAGCCTATCGAGTTATTTAAGCAGTAGTAAACACATAAACAGAATGGGAAGAATTCATAGGATCAAAATCTAATAGAAGAACACAGTATTGACATACTGAAATCTAAGGAAGAATAAAGGAAAATTATTGTGATTATATAGAGATAAAAGTATATTTTAGTATATTTATCAGAAAAGCAAATTGAACTGAGCATTCTGTATTTCACCTGGCAACGCTATCCTTGTGCACATTTCGTTAACATAGTCTATCAGTTGACAGAATTTCTTGTGATTAGTCTACTGCATGGTCAACAGTGTGTGACAAAGTGACAGAAGAAGTCACGTGGATGAAGAGCTAGTATCTAGGAGATCAGTATTAGATGATAGAGCAGTGGGAGAGGATAGGTGTCACCTAAACAAAATAGTACAATCTGAGCTATACATTGATGGAGAGACAGAAATTGTGCATAAGAGGTGACTAAGATGAATTCTGGGGATAAGTGTAGTGAAGGTGCTTTCAGAACAAACTAATGAGTAAGAAAGAAAGAGTATAGTACATAACCTGAGATCTGTGTCAGTAAAACCAAGCCATGAAACCTGGTCTGGGATTATATTTATGTGTGTGGAGGGGGGGAAATCTAAATTAGTCAAGAAGGTGGACACAGAGAAGTTGGTGTAAATATATAAGAATAATCAAAAATTTGTAATGAAAGAATATTTGTCTGGGGATAAGGACACCTGTTGTTTTTTTCCAGCCTAAACTTGAAGATGCTTCAGTTTTTCCAGGATCTATTATTTAAATTACTCAAGAAATATTTAGTTAGATATTTATTTTTAAAAAAATTATTATTAAATTGCAGGCCTAAAAACCTATGCTGTGTAACTTAGGATTCCATTTATAGCCCAAGAGAACAGTGGGAGATGTTTATGTAGATAATAAAATAAAACTCTTTTATGAAAGTCAGGTATAAGAAGGAAGGCTCACATACTATGTCAAATAAACATCATATGTTGATACTAGAATAGCACTCTTTGCTTTTGTTCTAAGTGCTATTCCTGCTCTGGCAGACCAATAAAGAAAGTTTTGGCTTCTCTGTGGAGGGAAACAGACTTCTAAAACTACCCCAGGTTGGTAACTGTGTCACAAGTAGATAAGCTAGGTAGGGAGTTCTATTAATGTAACTGCATTGAAAAGAAAACTTAAAAACACAAATATATAACTTAGATATGAAAATATCAAAAACCCTTGTGATAAAAAGGATCCTGGAGAAGACTAGAAGCACTGTCTGATTAGAAGAAAAAAAGAAGGAAAATGTCTCTTTTCTCTTTCTACCTTTCTTCCTCATATGCCATTATGTTTTGAGTGAGACTTGAAAGGAGGTAAAAAAAGAAAAAAAAAAAAAAAGAGAGAGACTTAAGTTGTACTCCAAACCAGCTGGGAAATATTTTTAAAAAAATGTGAGCAAAGGGGCGCCTAGGTGGCTCAGTGGGTGAAAGCCTCTGCCTTCAGCTCAGGTCATGATCTCAGGATTCTGGGATCAAGCCCCGCATGGGGCTGTCTGCTTAGTGGGGAGCCTGCTTCCTCCCCCCGACCCTCTGCCTACCTCTCTGCCTACTTGTGATCTCTGTCTGTCAAATAAATGAATAAATAAATCTTTAAAAAAAATGTGAGCAAATATCCCAGTATTTTGCAAGAATACTGCCAATATGAGAAAAGTGAAATAAACGCATAAAAGTGCACTCCGTTTTCTTTACACATATAAGGGATTAATTAACTTATCCCCTGCCAACTGTAACACATATGCACACACACACACAGAGGAAAGGTAAGGCCCATTATAGCAATGACAAGAAGAAAGATGGAACTGTATGTGGAATGAAAGAAACCAAGAAAAAATAGATACTGTATTCCAAAGTGACATGTAATACTAGAATGCAAATTTTAAAGAAAATATCCCCAACTGCTAAAGCATCCATCAAAACCAATAATGCAGAAGGATATATAGTAGCAAATTGGGTCAGGGAAGGATCTTTAAAATTATTTATTGGAGAGCTATTCTGTGAGTGTCATTTTTCTCAAGAGCGATGAGTAGGAAATTGCTGATTTTCACCATTAGCTCAGGAAAGATAAATATCAAAACAAAACACACACACACCTTCTGAGACCTTAGTGTATATCCTGTGGAGTTTGGGTAGTTTGGGGATCCTAGAGGACAGTATTTGATTTAGATCAAAATCTATAGGACAAGAGATTGAATGAAGAATGGCTGCAGAAAAGACTTAAGATTTTCAAAGTCTTAAACTCCAGGGGCACCTGGGTGGCTCAGTCAGTTAAGCATCTGCCTTTGGCTCCAAGTCATGATTGCAGGGCCTGGGATCAAGCCCTGCATCAGGCTCCCTTCTCAGTGCTTGTGCTCCCTCTCTCTCTTGCTCAATCTTTCTCACTCTCTCAAATAAATAAAATCTTTTTAAAAAGTATTAAACTACAAAAAACAGTAAGTTGGAAGACTGAGTGATTTCCATGGTCAAGATCTCCATCAAAGGAGGGCCCTTTAAATAAGTGAATCAATAGACATCACTCTCATCAAGGGAAGAGAATCCCTGCAATACCTGTAGGAGTCTTGGAAGAAAACTTGAACAACCCACAAAAGTGGGATTAAATTTTAAATATCTGAAATGTCCAGAGAGAGGTTAAACTAAGTCATGATGTATCACAAAATTAGACATATTCATATAATTATTTCTTCCATTACCTCTTTGTCTTCTGAGTATGGAAAGGCCAAACATTAATGTAGAAAAATAAAGAGGAGATAGCTAGCTGAACCACACCTCTAGACTCTAGACTTTTCATGCCTGGTAGGAATAAACGTGGGAGGGAACTGACATGCCCTCAATGTTAAATTAAACTTGAAGATTTGAAGTAGCAGAGCTTCCCATTTTAATTGCTGAATTGAGACTGTTTTGCAATTTTACATAGGATTGTGTTTTTAAATTTTAGATTAGTCATAAAAGTCATGGAGCCTACCCCAGTTTTCATCCCCTACAAAAGAAGAGTACATTTTTCAGATGTATATGTGTACATTTCAAAGAACAATGGAAAACAAAAATAGAGTTGTTTCATAGTTATATCTCATAAGTGATCTTAATGCCCGCTATTAGCTTTAAATAAAATTACTTCAGAATAAGAAATCAAATTAACATTTTTATATTTGTTTTAGTTAGGATACTGGTACCTCTTGAAAGAGCACACTCAAAGGGTTAATTGAAAACAGAGGAGAGATTATTTAGAATCCTGGTTTCCCGTTGCATGTAAGGGGTTTGGAAGTCTCCATTTTATCCTAACAATAAGCAAAAATCTGAACAGACTGAAAAATCAACAACTGTTGTTATATCCTTAAGAGAGAGGAGGACACAGGGCAAACTAGAACTCCCAAGATGGGAGAGACAGGTGACTACATAGTGTTGTAGCTTCCCTGGGCAGAGACTTAGGAGCAGAAACTGCTGTAGGAACCAGTGATGTGGCAGGAGAACCTGAACTGTGATGAATTGCTGGACGCTCAGTGTGAACAAGTCTGAGGTTAAAAATTCGACACGTACCCAGTCATAAGGGAGATCTCCAGTATTGTGAAATTTGCCTCCAGGAGCTTGCCATAGTAACTGCTCCCCATAGTTCCCATAATAAGTATTGAGGGGAAAAAAATCTCAACTTTTGGCAGAGGAAGGAAAAAAAACCTTTTTCAAATATGCTAGAGCACTCTGTTCCTCCTAACAGGGCCTGCCTTCAAGAAAAACTAGTTAATCAGAGCTTAATCTTCTACAGAGTTTAATCTCCTGATAATCTTATTATCAGAGTTCAACCAACCCTGGAAGAGAAATACCCAGTTCCAGCAGGCTTTAGCCTATCATGTGGGAGAAAGGAGATACCAATTCCAGCCCACTCTAACCATCTTGTGCCACCTAAATGGAGAGAAAAAACTGACTAACAATTGTGAAGTTTGCAGTCCAGAGGCATAAGCTCACTAAAAGATGCGACCTAAATCATAGGACTATAGAATGTTTTTCCCTTTATTCTATACTTTACCACTGTATGATACATGTGTGGAAACGTGTATATACAATAAAGGCATATTTACAGTTGTTTCTTTTACCCAGTAGATCATGTCCCGCCATTAAGGAAAAAATTACAAAGCGTATCAAAAGTTGAAGAGACAGAGCAAGTATCAGAACAAGACATAGCAAGGATGTTGGAATTATTAGATCAGAAATTTAAAACAGTAATGATTAATATGCTACCACTCTCTAACGGATAAAGTAGATAGCATGCAAGGACAGATGGACAATATAAGTAGAGAGATGGGAATCATCAAAGAATCGAAAAGAAATGCTAGAGATATAAAACACATAACAAAGGAAGAATTCCTTTTATGGACTTATTAATAGGCTAGACATAGCTGAACTAGAGGATATATCAGTCGAATTCTCAGTAACAAAAAAACAAGGAAAACAAAAGCTGAAAACGAAAGAGTATCAAAGACTGTAGATAATTATAAAAGGTGTAACATGGGTATATAATATCCCTTTATCTCTTTCTTCTACTGGCTTTCCTATTTTTATAACAGTCCAGTCATCAAGAAAAAATTACAAAGCATCTAAAAAAATTTCTGTTGTTATAGGAATACCAGTAGAAGAAAGAGATAAAGGAACAGAAGAAATACTTGAAATAATGACAGATCAACTCTAGGATAAAAAGGAGGAAAAAATTCCCTCACAGCTACAAATCTTCACAAGCCTTTCAACAGTCGTGGGGAAGGAACAACCCAGGGGAGAGTGGGGGGCAGGGAAGGTACACAGGAGCGCAGCCAAAGGGTATACAAAAATGCTTCTCCAGCCTTGTCAGAAGAACTTCCTAACATGCCAGGAAGTGGATGTATCCGTGCCCATTTTCCAGGAAAGGGCCCATCTTGCTGCTTTGCTCTCCCAAATGTCCCAAGCATAAAGATGAGTTAGTAGGGGAAGCAGGACTATGGTTTCCACAATCTGGTCAGGTTAAGTGGTCCCACTGGCCTTTCCAGGGCACTCCCCACTCTCAATTCATGGAGAAGCCCCTCTCATCCCTGGAAGTTCAGAGAACCCATTTTCTTTGCCTGGAATGGTGAGCTGGCAGCTAAGGGGTCTGCTTTCTGGCTTTGATGAGAGAATTTCACCAAATTAATCTTTATGTAAATTAATGTTAATTATAAATGTAAATTAGTGCTAGTCCTCCCAATTAATGATAGATTCAGAAAGCTCAGAGATCATGAAGCAGAATAAATGTGAACACCACCTCCAAAAAATCACATTGGCATATCATCTTCAAGCTATAGAAAATCAAATGAACAGAAAAAAAATCCAGAAAGAAGCCCCCGGGGGCGGGAGGGCGAGGGTGTGGTGGGGGGGTGGAGATCTTACAGAAGAACAAAGAATTATATCCAATTTCTCAGAAACCATTTAAGCAAGAATAGAATGGAGTGAAATCTTTAAATATTAGAAGAAAAGAATCCACTAACCTAGAAATTTGTGCCCAGTGAAATTAGCATTCAAAAGTGAAGAAAAAATAAAAGCTGTCAATAGCAAAAATTGATGGAATTTGTTGCCAGTAGACCTGACTTCTAAGAAATACGAGTTCTTCAGAGGGAAGGAAAATGAAATAGGGAAACTCACAACTACATAAAGAAAGGCAGAGATTTTAAGAAGAAATAAGTAAATTAATTTTAGTTTGTTTTCCTTATTCTTAATTGATCTGTTAACAATTTATTCAAAATAACAATAACAATAATATATCAGGAGTAGTTTATGAGTAGTGAGATAAATGACAATGATATTATAAGGGATAGGAAGGTGGAATTAGGAATACTCATAATGAGGTAGGGACACTATCCATGTAGAATAATGTTATTTCAAAGGCATTTTAGATTAGTTGTAAATATATGTTGCGAACTCTAGGACAAACACTATTTTTTTTAAAAGAAGTATAATTAATATTTTAAGGTAAAAGAGGAAATGGAATTATACAAAATGTTAAAACCAGACAAGGCAGAAAAAGAGTGAAAAACAAAACAAAACAAAAAGAATAAGGGTCATATACAGAAAAGAGTTACACAATTTATGCTCACTCAAAGACTTGTACATAAATGTTCATGGCAGTTTTATTCAGAATTGTCAAAAACTGGAAACAGTCCAAATGTTTATCAATAGAAAAATGGAAAACAAATGGCATATTCCTAAAACAGAATACTACTCAGCAGTAAAAAGAAGAACACCCACTAATGCATGCAACAATGTGAATGAATCTCATAAATACTCTTGAGGGCGAAAAGATAGCACAAAATAGTTCATACTGCCTATTTTCAATTATATGAAATTTTATAACTGGTAAAATTAATCTGTCCTATGAAAAACCTTGAAAGTAGTCGGCTTATTATGGACTTGCCTGGAAAGCAGCTTACTTTTGTAAGAAAAATGTGTATTAATGGGGATGTATTACATGGGAATATGTAGGTCTTAAAACTTATGCAATACTGCATTTAATATTTATGCAATATACTTACGTAAATGTACTCAAGTGAGAAAATAGAACTGGAAACAAATATTGAACTCTAGTTAGTAGGCTTTTGAAAGGGGATTTTATTAGCTCATTTGATTAAATATACCTCAGTAGAATTTATTTTAGGGAAGGTTTGGTACTATAGTGAATATAATGATTTTCTATCTTTCCACAGCATTTTCTTATGTTTGCTCTGTTCTTGGTTTTCATGGGTAGTCCACTGGCAGTATCAAGTCCCCCTCTCCTATTGGTATCAAAATGAATATATTAGCTTCACACCTTATATTTTTAGGCAACTCTAACTGGAAGGAAAGGGAAATATAAAAGAGAAACCTTATTTCATAAAAGTCCTAGGAATTCCTTTGCATTTCATTGGGTCTGATCTGTTAATGCCTACCTTTGGAAGTAAAATAGGGTCAAAAACATAAAATAAAAAAAAAATAAGTAAGGGTAGGGAAGCTTCTCAAAATCTAGGTTCTAATATCAGAGGGTAGGACGTGGGTGCTGACAGAGGAAATGTTACTGTTGAAAACAATTTATTGCTTCTCATGCAAAACTTAGAACATTAGTTTTAAAATTTAACATGTCTAGTATTTTAATCTGCATTTGAATGTAACTAAGGTGTAATTTAAAATTCAAGTAACATTTTGCCCAGTTATGTAGTAAATATCTAATTCATGTTAAACCTTACAAAGCAGGTGGGTGGCAAACAGGAAGATAAGAAATTATTTTAATTGCTCTGTATATTGTTAGTGGATTAATAAAACAATGATTATCAGGTTAGGTCAGATTAATTTCCCATTTTTCACCATAGATACAATATAATCCTTAAAATAATTGGAAGAGATTAAATCAGATCAAAGCTAAAATGAATGTCTGAATGTAAAAATTTGTAATATTTATGAGTTGATTTCACTATGAGAGTTTTGAGACCAGTACAGAATCCTGCCATTTTAACATCATAATTTTGCCTCCTATACATTTCATTATATATACATAAATGAAATTATACCATTAGGATCCAATAACTGCAAGTCCAGAAAAATCTGATTTATTTAATTTTTTACTATAACTTCCATCATCATAAGCAATATAGCCTTACTAATTTTCCTAAGGAATTTGAAAAGAATACTGAAATAATAATTTATTATTATTGTGACTTAAGAGAAGACCATTAAAATAGCAGATATCAGTCAGGATTTTCTATTACAGAATTTGGGTGCTATTGTATTCATACCATAGTGAAGGGTCATATAAAATCTAATTCAAATAACAAGGCAAAATACCCGTTTAAAAAAGTGAAAGTTAAAGCCAAGTACTTGAAATAGTTTATTGGGTAGCAGAACAGGGGTATACTTTCATGAATGAGAAACTAAGTTGTTTAATTTAAAAAATTCAAAAGACATCATAATTTTTCTCATAAAGGGAAGAGGAACCACAAGACCATAATCAACTATTTTATAATGTGACGCTAATTTCCTGGTTAATTTTCAAGACAAAGTAGTTAGTTAAAAAAAAAAACACACTAAATAGTCTCAAAATGACTATGAACTATTTTTGATTTCCTGTCATCCACTATTCTAATAAAAGCTGAATATAACCCAATATTCTATAGAAAACACTGATGTCACCTAACTGTAAAACTCCATTTAGCCTCTGTACGGTTTCAGAATTCCTCAGTGGCAAATATACAAATGGTAGCATAAATTACCTTTGTGCCTTCTTCCATATTTTTCAGACTTCATGTTTATATTTCTTGGTATGATTCTGCCTATTCTAAATTCTGCAAAATTGAATTTGGAAAAAAAATTAAGTCTATAGATGCTTTGTGGGCATATATTTCTTGTCTCCCTGGCATCCATAACCTCCTTTCCTTTTCCAGAAAGTTACCCACATTGCGAGTTCTCCTAGGCACCGTAGTCCATTCAGAGGCGGAAACATTAGCTAAGTCCTGCCAATGAGAATCAGTAGAACTTAATTCTGTGTAGGTGCATTTGTGATTGTGTGCATATGTTTGAGGTATAAGGGTTGTGAACTCCTTTTTTGTAGGATGGGACAGTGTCTCAGTCTATTCAGAGTCCTATCACAAAATACCATAGACTGAATAGCTTATAAATAGCAGAATTTTATTTGTACAATTCTAGAGGTAGGAGTTCCAAGGACATGGTTGTTTGAAGGCCCTCTTCTGGGTTGTAGACCATTTTATCTTCTTATAATAGAGCTAGGGAGCTCTGGAGATTTCTTTTACAAGAGCACTAATCCTATTCACGAGGGTTCCACTGTCATGACCTAATTCCCCCCAAAGTCCCTATGTACTATAATCACATTTGGGTGTTAGGATTTCAGCATACAGTTTGTAGCCGGGGGTCTGGGGGAACACAAACATTCAGACCATAGCAGAAAGTTCTACAAGTTTCCGACAAACAACATGAAACTCAGAGAGGAATTTGGGGGTGAATGTTAACAAAGTTAAAACATGAAGAAAGTGACACGAAGTGTTTTAGGTATCTCAGTTGTTGGATAAAGATTAGTATGAGATTTTATCTACTCTTGGGCTGTGGGAATATAAGAGCCAATTGAATCTCCAACTCCCCACCCCCTTTTCTTTTTGGCTAAATCAGTTTGGGTTAGATTTTCAGATACTTGCCACTAAACGGATTAAGATACCTATATTTTCACAAATAAGTGTTTTATCATTTAATAGCTCATTTTTGTCTGTTCTTTTAGGGAACTTTTTTAACCACAAAATTTCCAATGTTCTGGAATTTGATGTTTCACTAAACTTTTCACAAGGTTGAGAATAAATGTTTTCATGTAGGATGTCTAACTTCTTGTTATGATATTCCACTTGAAAAGACAGAATGGTAGAAGTGGTAGAAGTCCTATGAATAATTCCATTCAAACCCCTTGTCATACCGGTTAGGCAGGTAATCTCAGAAAAATTAAGTGAATTGTACAGGATCAAATAGCTGTGGTTCTAGGAACCCATGCCCTGTTAACCTTGAGTTAGTGTTCAGACCCTCCCCAAAGCTGCAAACACAGTTTACCTAATTGCAGTGAGTCATTTTGCACGTAAATTAAGAAACTGATCTTTTTTCTCTTGAAATCAGTTTGAGTTATAATAACATCAGGAAACTTAACAATATAACCAATTTCGTGACCCATTTGGTTACATGTAAGGAAAAGGTTTAGAATGAGCAAATTTTTGTCCTTTTCTTTTATACCTAGTAAAATAAGTATCTATTTATTAATCAGAAAGCCTCTTCACCTTGGAGTCATTGCTTATATTCCCTACTTACAGTCTTTTGAGATTTGATCACTAAAATATCCAAGAGGAATGAATGTGAAAGATCATGATAAAACAAATGATCAGGAGTAGATAAGAATTAGATCTTCAAGGGAGTAAAAACAATGACTGCCATTTTTTGTCTTCTGAAAATATTATCATTACCCAACACCCTAACTACAACAAACCTCCCCAGGTATAAGAATTTTGGTACTCAGGGGTACCTGGGTGGTTTAATCAGTTGAAGGATCCACCTTGGTTTTGGCTCAGGTCAAGATCACAGGATTGTGAGATGGAGCCCTGCCCCAGGCTCTGCACTGGATGTGGAGCCTACTTAAGATTCTCTCTCCCTCTCCTTCTGCCCCTCCCCACCATGTGTGCTCTCTCTCTTTCCCCTTTTCTAAAAAAATAAAATAGTAAATATTTAAAAAATGGAAATAGGGAAAGAAAGGAAGAATGAATTTTGGTATTTAATCAGAATGATGGAAACAAATTTGAAAGGTTTTTTAGTTTTGAAATTTATAAAATCATGTTTCAAGCATTTTTCTTTGAGCATGCTTCACATGGACTAATACCTGGGCTTCTGTTAAATTAACCATATGTATGAAAACTAAAACTGGAGGGAAAGAAGGGCAGTTTTGCCGTTTATATTCCTTTAAATTTTGTGGACATCAGCAGTATGAATTCAATGATGTGTTAAATTTTACATGCAGCTTTATCAGAAATAAATATCTTATGAATAAAAAGAAACCTTTATATTATGATCTGATTATCAGAACAATTAGCTTTTCCCCCTTTCAACTATACGTATATAAAAGATTATATGTGTTTTTAGATTATTTTAATTCAGACACTTATTTACACATTTGCCTACTATTGCCTCCGATTACAGTGGACTCCTTATCTTTTAATTCTGTGTATACCCACTTTTGTCTACTGCCCACAAGTGTTTAACAGGGTCTTGGCCATTTCATTGTTCTCAACCCTTCCACTCTGCACCTCATTAGTTTTCTCCAGTTAACCCTGTCTCCTTGTTGGTCTCAGACTGGTAAGCTTCATTCTTATTCATTCTTAGATCCCAGAGGCTAACATGTTGACTGCCATATGTTAGTTGCTTATTAGTATGTGTTAAATGAATGAATGAAAAAACAAATGAACAAGTATTTATTCGGTACTGTACCAGTTAGCCAGGTATTCTGTTACAACGTATTACACAATTGGTGGCGTATACAATGGAAATTTATTTTTTGACGGACTATGAGGCTAGATGTCTGAGATCAAGGTATTGGCAAGTTTGCTTTCTTCTGAAGCATCTTCCCCTGACTTGTAGATGGCTGTCTATTCCTTGTGTCTTCACATGGTCTTTCCTCTATGAGTGTCTATATTCTAATATCCTTTTCTTAGGAAGACACCAGCCAGATTGAATTGGGGCTTACTCTTATAATCTCATTTTAACTTAATTACCTTTTTAAAGATCCTGTCTCTAAATTCAGTCACATTCTGAGGTCTGGGGATTAGAACTTAACATATGAATTTTGAGGGGGACACAATTCAGCCTATAAAAAACCTTGTGTGTTAGATTGTGCTAGCTAATTATGCCACCCCATAACTCTTTGTCAAGTACTTCTTTTCCTCTATTAAATTAACCATCCCGAATCACTTTTTCATAACTCTGTGAAGAATCAGCAGTGGCCAAAGAACTCCACAATTACTATCAAAGCCAAAAGCTTATCAGTATAGCCATAGTAGATGGCCCAGACATGGTGACAGATGCATGTAACACTGTTACAGCATTGGAAGTATCCATAAACACAGTGTAGAGCTACTATATAAGAGCAAGAGATTCTATTTCCATTTCCAATTTGAGCTTTTCTAATTTCAGAGAAAAAAAATCTAACTAGGCTCTGGAATTAAAGAATATACCTCAGCTTCCTGATTTTATAAGAAAAAAATTCATCTTTGGTATTAATTTAAACTTGAAAGAACCAGATATGTGGTCTATAAAAGTTATTTAAGTTTCTCTGTTTCAAGCAGTCTCCAATGTATAAAAAATGTTGAGTTCTAAAGATTCCTTTGTAAATCATGCTTTGGGACTCAGATTGCATTTCACCATGGAAACAATGTGCTCACTATTGTCGCTTTGCCCCTCTCTACAAAACAAAAATGTTTAATCCACACTGAAGCAAAAGCAAGTAAGATACTAGTAAAATTATTACCACCATGAATCCCAATTTTTAAAAGGCAAATTTTAGTCAAAGAACAATTGGAAAAATATTCCCTTGTGCTTTTCTGCTTTGGGGATACTCAGTGCAGGGGTCTTTTCAGTTACATAAATCAGGTGAAGGATCTTATGGGTGGGCAGAAGCTCTGAGAGGGAGGAGGCACCAAGCTATAAAGACCTAGGACTACTTGCTTCTAGAAAGATTCGAAGTCATGTCTTGATCCCAAGCTATTTAAATTTCTTATCAGATATATTCCTAAAATCAGAGGCATGCCAAAGGAGAGGGTCGTATTTGAATAAGAGATGTTCACCAAACACCACATTTTTTGGTATCCTCATGTATAACCTACATTGCATTACTTATTGTTTTTTAAATTCTGTACAGACAACACACCCCCCTTAAAGCCTGCACCAGTACACTGCTCTCATCTCCCAGCTCAAATTCAGTGTAATGGAAAATGGAGCTTGTTTGCTAAATATTGTCTCAGTTCCTAAACATATCATCAGTTCTAAGGGCTCCTGGTTTCTATTCATTTCTCCTGGAAAGAAATATTCCTATGCCCTTCATCTTTATTTTCTTTATTTTCTCCATCCTTTGGAGAGGAAAAAAAATACATATATATATATAGCCAATTAAAATTCAGATTGATTTATCATAAACAGACCAGATTAATCCTAAATCCATTCTCTCTTCACAGAGGGAGATAATTCAAGACATTTGACTTCAAGAAATAAGACTTAGATTTTGAGGTAGCTAATTCTAAAAGCCTTTAGAAGAGAGAAAGAGGTGACTAACATAGGAATGCTGTCAGTGATTCTTGACAAGGGATTCAGAAGAAGGAAGGAAAATCCCAATGGAAAAAACAGAAAAGGAAAAACATTTTATAAATCTCCAGTAATTACTTATAAGAAATGTACATGTTAGACATATAAGTCAAATATATCATATCTTTCTAAAATGAGTTTTATTACTTAATGTTGATATTAATTCACTGAGTGTCTTAATGGAAAGTCATTATTTATTGCTTCTTTAAAAAATAGTCTGCTGTCTTCTTGTAAGCCACTAAATTTAAGGTTTCTCATTTTTTATAAGTAAGCTCAAATTTTTGAAACCGTTACTGAAATAAAACATTTAAAGTGCAGTCTAATTCATATTGTCAATGTTAAAACTACAATAGCAAGTTATTAGCAAAATGAGTTTATTTGGGAATAGCAGAAAAGTTGCAATTTGGGACAAGCAAATTGTGGCAAACCATAGCCAAGTTTGACGAAAAAGGGAAGGTGAACTTTTCTTTAGGTTTTAGGAGGAAATTGAGAAGTGTTGTTTTGAACAGAAGTTCATTGGAGAAGAAGAGTTGGAGGTTATGGGTCCTTGTCATTGGCTGCAAGCAGTTATTAGTGAGTTGTGGCACGGAGAGATCTTCCTTGTTTTTTTAAAAGCAGAAGATGAAATTCCTATGTGAAAAGTGTTCTCTCTTGTGAAGATAAGATCTTCCTTTCTCCTGCTGGTCATGCATGACCTGAGTGAGTGTTCCCAACTCTACTTTATTTATTTTTTAAAAGATTTTATTTATTTATTGGCGATATACAGAGAAAGAGAGCTAGAGAGCAGAAGTGGGGGAGAAGGAGAGTAGGGAGCAGGGAGCCTGACACGGGGCTGGAGCCCAGGACCCTGGGTTCATGACCTGAGCCGAAGGTGGATGCTTAACTGACTGCACCACAAAGGCACCCCCAACTCCACTTTAAATGAAGTCTCCTAATTCATTTTCACAAATATCTGTACTTAATACAAAGACAATCTTAAAAGTAGTCTGAGAACAAGCATTGACTTCTCAAATACATTTTACTGTTGTTTTATCACAATGCAGTACAAATTTCACACTATTCTCAATAGGACCAGTTTGCTGGAACACAATTACGACTAATATAACTAACTCTACCAATGTCCTTTCCTTGCAAAATTTTGTAAATTTAATCATTGGAAATTTTCTGTTTTCTTTCACTAGTTTGCAGTTTAATAATAAAACCAATGAAAAGTAAGATTCAAAGTAAATAAGGCCTTTTAGAATATATTGATAGACCATCAATATCAGAAAGCATAAGAACTAATATAACTAATATTTTTAAGGCCTTTTATATGCAAACATGGGGATTCTTTTAAGAAATAATTATTCAGTGCTGTGTAGATTTTGAAGGAGTTCAGTGAAGAAAAACAACATATGAAAATTCCACTACTGGAGTTTCTCAAGCTCTATTATAAGAAAGAGATCTATTTTGACTGTATAACCTAAGGATCCCAAGACTTCCAGGCTTCTAGAATCATACACTGCAACCAGAGCACAGGGGTGCAAAAGCACATGGCTGTGGGGTTCCCAAACAGACCAAGTTCCAGCCACTCATCACTGACAAAATCCAAAAGTGGAGAGACAAGTGGTGGTTTAACAGAAATTTATTTCAGTGAGGCCAACACTAGGAAAACAGCAAACTAATGTCCTAGGCTATCTCCAAAGTGCTGAGAGTACCCTTAGGTTTATATAAGAAAAATATGGGACAAAACCAGTGGGTATGTGTAGATGGGTAGAAAAGGTCAAGTGAAACATTGTCTTGGGGTCACTTGTATTAGGTCTTGCTGGCTTCAGGGAAGTTGTAATGCTTGTAGTTTCCATCCCCATCACAAGATGGTTTTCCCACCATGTCTTTTGCTTGAGTTGAAAAATAAGCTGGAGAGGCACCTGGGTGGCTCAGTGGGTTAAGCCTCTGCCTTCGGCTCGGGTCATGATCTCAGGGTCCTGGGATCGAGCCCTGCATCAGGCTCTCTGCTCAGGAGGGAGCCTGCTTCCTCCTCTCTCTCTGCCTGCCTCTCTGCCTACTTGTGATCTCTGTCTGTCAAATAAGTAAATAAAATCTTAAAAAAAAATAAAAAAGAAAAAGAAGCTTGAAAGAACTTAATTGTTTAGAAAGTACAGACTAACGTCAAAATGGAAGTGGTTGAAGAAAAGACTAGGTCTTCTTTCAACTCTTTAATATCTTTACAATTTACCAGGTTGCCTATTCGGTGGAAAGATAAGTAACCTTACAGCTATTTCTAAGGAACCCAAAATGGAAGAACGGGAGGATAGGTGAGTACATGAATCTCATATTCTCTTAGTTTCAGTATCTCTTTTGAAATTCCTGCTCCTACTGAATTATTGATCCAGTTTACCATTTTGTCACCAATTATCCTCTCTTCCTATTTGGTTGTCTTTATCTTTCAGTCCTTGCAGCATTTTTAATACATTCAAGTAGACAAAAAGTTTTAGCAAAGGACTGAAAGTAACAAGGCATGATTATAACAACACAGGACAGAAAATAGCTTATTACATCCATTCAGTTTAATGTCCTTCAGTCATCTGGTATTGGAATTTATTACTGGAAATAATTCACTTTGGACTACACTATTGTTGGAACTTACTCTTTGTTTTTTGGGGGTTTTGTTTTTTGTTTTTTTTTTTTTTTAAACTTTATTTATTTGCGGGAGAGAATGAGAGAGCAGAAGCAGGGGAAGTGGCAGGCAGAAGGAGAAACAGCCTTCTTGCCCAGCAGGGAGCCGGACGGGGGTGGTGGGGGAGACTTGATCCCAGGATCCTGGGATCATGACCTGAGCCGAATGAAGGCAGATGCTTAACTGACTGAACCACCCAGGTGTCCCAGAATTTAATCTTTATTTAACTTAACTTCGTGTCCTTTTTTTATCTTGACCCTTCTCCATTATCTCATTTGTGTTACTTCTAGAATCCTTCACTCCAGTTGCCCTGTTTTTGAAAATCCAAATATTACATCACACCAAGCTAAAATATTACCTGTATTCATAATCTAAATCATTATCATAAATAACCATTATGGGGATGCCTGGGTGGTTCATTTGGTTAAGTGTCTGACCCTTGGTTTTATACTTCAGGGCATGATCTCCTCAGGGCATGAGGAGATTGAGCCCTGGGCCAGGCTCTGCACTTGACAAGGAATCTGCTTGAGATTCTCTCTCCCTCTATCTCTGCCCCTCCTGCTCATGCTCTCTCTCTCAAATAAATAGATCTTTAAAATAAATAAATGCCCATTATAGTGCATTCCCTCTTTAAAAAACAAAACAATCAAACATTTCCAGTGGTGTTCTAATTACTTCCTTAGAACATACAATCTGCAGCATTCTTTCTTTAAACATATATATATGCATTTATATACATTTATTTATTTATTTATTTATTACAAGTGCCCTTATTCTTTAAATCTTCATAACCATGTTATCATAGAAGTATCATTATCCCATTTTAAAAGTGAGGATATTGTAGGGACACCTGGGTTTTCTCAGTCAGTTAAGCATCTGTCTTTGGCTCAGGTCCTGGGATGATGTCCCACATGGGCTAGTTGCTCAGCAAGGAGCTTGCTTCTCCCTCTGCCTGCTTCTTCCTCTGCTTGTGCTCTCTCTCTCTCAAATAAATAAATAAAATCTTTAAAAAGTGAGTTTATTACACATCAGAGAGTATAAACTAAGGA
The DNA here is from genome assembly GCF_020171115.1 of Neogale vison. Classification (NCBI taxonomy): domain Eukaryota; kingdom Metazoa; phylum Chordata; class Mammalia; order Carnivora; family Mustelidae; genus Neogale; species Neogale vison. The sequence goes on along the minus strand of NC_058093.1, from coordinate 88,866,038 downwards.
CCCAAGGTCATACAATTATTAAACTGCAGAATATGAAATTTGTATCATGTTTGTTTGATTGCAGATCCTCTGACATTGACTGCATAGTATTCACTTTTATTTATTGTGTAAAATTTAGACATATCTCTATATAGTTATAGTTATAGCCCATTTAACATTAATACATCAAGTATTTTCAGGGAGGATAATTAGCTTTGTGAAAAATGTGCACAAGTTGGTATTTTTTTGAATGTTAATCCTCTTTTTTTAAAAATGAAACCTGCTTTGATTTTATGTAAAACATTAGTAGCAAATATCTCCTAAAACTTTGATCTGACAATATAATCCTAATTATGCCCAAGAAAACCTATAATGTTTAAAGGTAGTAAAAATTGGAATCTTAAGTGGCAGCTTGAAAAAGTTCAAAACTAATCAACACACAAAAAAGGAAAAAAAAAATTTCTCTGCCCAAACCCTGACTCAGCTTCCCCTTATTATTGGCTTGGACACCCTGCAGATTAAACTGCTATTTGTGCAATTTACTGAGCCTGGGGTGAACTCAAACTCCTCTACTTCACACAATTTTGCTTTCAAGTTATCTTGTCAGGGAAGCTGACAGTCTCAATGATGTTGCTTTATAGACTCCTTGGCAAAAATAGGATGTTGAAAATCTACCCATCAAAAACTAACCCATAAAAGTTTGCTGTCCTTGGGTCAAAGAATATTAAATGCATTTGATCTCATATTGTTTGAGATACATCTGTGTGTGTAAACTCTTCAGAGACAGTAAATTAGAGGCAGTAAGAAATTGGGGGGCAGCAGTTATTCCAGCACAGACCAGATCTTTATGCAAAAAAATTAATAAATAAAATTTAAAAATAGGCTAACACAAAATATTCCTCCCAGACCTATCAGTTACATCTTTCGTTCTACTTCACTTATTTAACAACCTTGTTAAATTGGTCTGTTTGACTTAGACATTATTACGAAAATGAAGAAAAATAAATACTGCTCCCTAGGTTATATACACATTGCTGTTAAATTTCATAATATTGGATTGATTTTCAGAAAACAGTAATTACAAATCTATATGTGTATGTGGGTGGGCGTGTAGGAACTATAACATTTCATCCCAGTTGAAAGGCAATTACTATTAACCACCCTATATCGGTTGTTCTTACCTATTTTTCATCTAATGATGTCCAACTTCTGTTTGGTGGAATCTCATTCTTTACATATTTTAAATTATTAATTGCAATTCATGTCTAGTGCTGTGTTATTCATGCATATTGTTGAAAGTTGATTACGGCATTGTGATAGGAGATACAATTAGTACTGTAACATCAATACCACCAGCTTCCATTCTGTTTTTTCACAAGTGAATTAAAACAGTGTTTAATTATGATATTTCTCAGTATTCATTTTCTGGTTTAATAAGGATTCCTGATAACTGCACTGATTATGTGTGCATGATAAATGTTTAATAGCAGAAAATGAACTTAGTTACAAGCACATTTTTTTACAATAGGAAACAAATGCATATTTTTCTTTTTACTTTCATACCCCCTTTGTATTATTTATGTAGGGGAACTAAAAATGTGTAAAACGCCTTGGTAATATGTTCTTTTTTATATTAAGAGAAAGAAGAGATGAGAATACATCCGCTTAGGTACATGGTTATTCATAGTGTGCAGATTGTTGCTATTATTTTCAAATGGAGAGAAATTCCTCTAGCTTCTTTACAAAACTTTTAAGTGTAACAGTTAGTGTGTCAGGAGAGGGTCATGGATATGCAGAGTTTAAGGTAGTGAACTCTAGCCCAGGTTTTCTCTAAAAACATGAAAAAGCCCTGGTGATTATTAAGTTAACAGCAGGCCTTTTCTCAGTAGTCTTTTACCAAAAGTAGTTGAAAGGTGTGTGAACAGCAATTAATCACCCTGCTACTTATTTGCCCTGAACAGAATTTTTTTTTCAATTTATTTATTTTCAGAAAAACAGTATTCATTACTTTTTCACCACACCCAGTGCTCCATGCAATCCGTGCCCTCTACAATACCCACCACCCGGTACGCCAACCTCCCACCCCACCGCCACTTCAAACCCCTCAGATTGTTTTTCAGAGTCCATAGTCTCTCATGGTTCACCTCCCCTTCCAATTTACCCCAACTCCCTTCTCCTAACACCCCTTGTCCTCCATGCTATTTGTTATGCTCCACAAATAAGTGAAACCATATGATAATTGACTCTCTCTGCTTGACTTATTTCACTCAGCATAATCTCTTCCAGTCCCGTCCATGTTGCTACAAAAGTTGGGTATTCATCCTTTCTGATGGACGCATAATACTCCATAGTATATATGGACCACATCTTCCTTATCCATTCGTCCGTTGAAGGGCATCTTGGTTCTTTCCATAGTTTTGCGACCGTGGCCATTGCTGCTATAAACATTGGGGTACAGATGGCCCTTCTTTTCACGACATCTGTGTCTTTGGGGTAAATACCCAGGAGTGCAATTGCAGGGTCATAGGGAAGCTCTATTTTTAATTTCTTGAGGAATCTCCACACTGTTCTCCAAAGAGGCTGCACCAACTTGCATTCCCACCAACAGTGTAAGAGGGTTCCCCTTTCTCCACATCCTCTCCAACACATGTTGTTTCCTGTTTTGTTAATTTTGGCCATTCTAACTGGTGTAAGGTGATATCTCAATGTGGTTTTAATTTGAATCTCCCTGAGGGCTAGTGATGATGAATATTTTTTCATGTGTCTGATAGCCATTTGTATGTCTTGATTGGAGAAGTGTCTGTTCATATCCTCTGCCCATTTTTTGATGTTTGCCTGTTTTGTGTGTGTTGAGTTTGAGGAGTTCATTATAGATCCTGGATATCAACCTTTTGTCCGTACTTTCATTTGCAAATATCTTCTCCCATTCCGTGGGTTGCCTCTTTGTTTTTTTGACTGTTTCCTTTGCTGTGCAGAAGCTTTTGATTTTGATGAAGTCCCAAAAGTTTATTTTCGCTTTTGTTTCCTTTGCCTTTGGAGACATATCTTGAAAGAAGTTGCTGTGGCTGATATCGAAGAGATTACTGCCTATGTTCTCCTCTAGGATTCTGATGGATTCCTGTCTCATGTTGAGGTCTCTTATCCATTTTGAGTTTATCTTTGTGTACGGTGTTAGAGAATGGTCGAATTTCATTCTTCTACTTACAGCTGTCCAGTTTTCCCAGCACCATTTATTGAAGAGACTGTCTTTTTTCCACTGTATATTTTTTCCTGTTTTGTCGAAGATTAATTGACCATAGAGTTGAGGGTCCATATCTGGGCTCTCTACTCTGTTCCACTGGTTATGCGTCTGTTTTTATGCCAGTACCATGCTGTCTTGGTGATCACAGCTTTGTAATAAAGCTTGAAATCAGGTAAGGTGATGCCGCCAGCTTTATTTTTGTTTTTCAACATTTCCTTAGCGATTCAGGGTCTCTTCTGATTCCATACAAATTTTAGCAGAATTTAATTAAATACAGTTCACACCTCTACTCCTACTTTTATTATGTCCTCAGAAGCTCCAAATGACTCGATTGGGCATCGTGCCAAAGAGGAAAATTATGCTGGGAGGAAAAAAGCAAATGGACCTTTGTTATTAAAAATGAGACAAATAATCAATAGAAAGAAGAGTGGGCCAAGTAACTACATTAATATTTTAACACTGGGTAAGCTTAAATCCTTTAAATGGCATCTTTTTGTAGAATTACAGTGGTGGAATATCCCTCTAAATATTAATATTCTCTTTATAATAAAATTTTAAGCACATTATATAGCTCTTAATATTGTGAAAAATAACAGCTAAGGTGACCTTACGAAGGTAGTGAAAGATACTTACTGGATAAAAGTTGGATTTTGATACTATTTGAGAGCAAGATACCATAATAGTTCTTAACCAGCATCTCTCTTATAAATATATTATTAAAATTGTTAATCTTGTTTCTAGCTAAGTGTATATTGAGATAATGACAGTGATCTTGAATTAATGACGTTTTGCCCCAGTGAATTAGGTAAATACTTATTAATATACAAATTTGAAGAAATTAAAAGATTTTTTAAAAAATTGACAAATTTTCCCAAACATACATAAGTCTACTATTTTCAGATTCAGTGGTTATAAAAGAGGTTTTAAAGATAATACACATTTGTGTTATCATGTTATCCATTGTCACTATAAATTATCTGTCTTGCCAACCTCTTTCTTATGGAAAAAAGTCTAAGCTGCGTTCTAGGTATTTTAAATACATTTGGTCTAAATATATTCATTATCTTCAGAATTATTTCATTTATTTAATTTAGTAGGTATTAATTCAGCAAAAAATACTGTCTTCAATGCTGTGTTGGCTACTAGAGGGGATTCAAAGAAAGTACATGGTTTTGCTCTTAACAGAAAGTCCATAAAACAAGTGCATAGAACATAAAGCACATGAATGAGAAGGCGGATTCAGAAAAGAAGTTTAATATGGTATAGATTTTTCAGAGAAGAGGAGGCAACAGGGACCATCAGACCTCATTGATGAAAACAGTCATAGACACTGCAGTTTACCATTTGTGAATAGAATCAGGGTTAATCATTCGCAGCCCATGTGTCTTTGGGAAATCCTTGGAGTTCTGCAATACATGAGTATGATGGAATGTAAACCAATACATGAGTATGATGGCAGAAACCATTTCTGCCCAGCCATCCTTTTATCATCCCACCTGCACAGACCTCTCTTTGTTGGACAAGAAGCAGGTATTTTGATCTTGGACTATTTTTTTAGTTTTCCATCTCATTCAGCCCAGCCATGTGTATATATATATCCCTGCTCACTTTGCTGCAATAGCTGAACACAACCATCTGTATATACCTGTGCCTTCTCAGTGGGACATGTGAAGCAGGCCACCCTTTCTCTTATTGGTCTAAACATCAGTTCCACCATACCACTTCCAAAGGTTTTATGTGTGTATTTGAGTTTCTTTAGACACCATTTCCTTTGATGTAATGCCATATAATTTTTCCAAATTTTCAATAAACTTGTGTCATAAATATGACTTTCTATGTCCATTGAAACATAGCTAAGACATTCAGCTATCTGATCTCCTGGCTATATTGTTGGATTCCTTATTCTTCCTCCTAATCTCCCCCTATGAGATTTGCTACCCATCTTTGAACAGTTGAGAGCAGTTATCCACATGATAGATTTGAGTTTTAGTCTGAAATAATTCCCCGATATGTATTTGTATGTGAGATGGGAAAGACAGAACGATGTGATGGGGAGAGGACTATGGAAAAAAAAGGTGGGGGAGCTTTAATATAAAATACAGTAATTTCTGTTGACACCCTTAGTCACCAAGATAGGGTCTATTACAATCTCTCTTATCATTCTGAATTGTGAAATATCACGTGACAATTGCATTTTTTTTCAATTCTTTATTGTATAATTCTTCAACCAAATGTGTGTTTGCACACATACACATAAATGCACTCGCCTAAAGAAAAATACCGATTCTCAGAAATACTGCAGTCTAAACTCTGCAGAAGAACACATTTTTTTTTTGTCTTTTAGTTTGCTAGGCATTTATCCTTCACAGAGAAGTTATTATTTTTATGTAAAACATTTACACATTAGTTCTCTTTGATCTTCTCTTCTAATTATTTATTTATATTTAAGCTAGGGATGAGTGAGATCTTTCCTTCCATTTACAAGGATATCTAACTATGTTTCAATACTTTTTCTGATTAAGGTCCTAAATTTAAGACTTTTTTCTGAGAATTTTTCCTTATGAGCTTTTGAATGAAGTTTTTTCTGATTATTCTGGAAAAGACGACCATGATGTAACCGCATATTGGGTATCCATTTGTCCCTCACTTTCTCTCTTGTTAAAATAAGCCCTGTTTCCTTTATAGTTACCATGTGGAAATCTGCAGGTGATACATCTTGATTGTTTACCCACTCCCCAACCTTTTATTTTAGTTAGAGCCAGTTCTGACCAGTTAAATCAAAACAAAAGTCTATGGTAATTATTTCTGGGAACTTGATTTCCCAGAAAATGGAACATATATACTTGATGCCCTTCAAGTTCTGGTGTATCCAATCAACAAAATGATTTTCAGAAAAACCTGTTGATTACCCTGCAGTGAGAGAGAATACTTCTTTCAGAGACTCTTAGCAGAAGAGTCTCTGAAAGTCTCAGAAGGGGAGGTTAGAGGAGGAAATTTTTAGAGTTTTACAGTCTGAAATGTCAAGGCATGCAACATTATAGTTGTGAATTGATGAACACCAAGAGGTGAGAATCTTTTTTTTTTTTAAGATTTTATTTATTATTTATTTGACACAGAGAGAGAGAGAGAGATCACAAGTAGGCAGAGAGGCAGGCAGAGAGAAAGGCAGAAGCAGGCTCCCTGCCAAGCAGAGAGCCTGATGTGGGGGCTCGATCCCAGGACCCTGAGACCATGACCTGAGCCGAAGTCAGAGGCTTAACACACTGAGCCACCCAGACGCCCCAAGAGGTGAGAGTCTTGAAGTAAGCCTTGATAAGCAAGAGTCTGTCTCCATAAGTTATCTTATCCAGGAACAAGTATTTGTTGAAACAAATAGTTAACTGATTTTTGCCTAGTCTCAGTATTATTTAACAGAGAAATGGGAATATTTGTTTCATCTTAGAATTGAATTAGCACAAATAAAGCATATTTATTCTCAGAATTGTTTAGTATAAGGATAGGAATGCATGTTGACTGATTTCCCTCTACCTTTGTGATGTAATGCTGGTAATTCCTTCAGAATGAAGCAATACACAAGGGAAGGGCCACTAGAATCTTAGAGACAACTGCCCAAAATTGTACCACTGAGCCAATGACCACCCCATCTCTATCTCTGGAGTTTTTATAATGTGGGAAGGAGAAACCCTAACCTATTTAAGCCACTAATTAGGGTTTTCTATTACTCATAATTGAATATATTCCTAATATTACATGCAAAACCAAGCATATGACTTTTTTCAATATTGGGAATGTTGTTTATTGTTCTTTTAAGTGACCTTTTAAAAACAACTGGTTTTTTTTAACCACATCTTAAGTATTTCCATGACAGATTATGCAGAAAGGCTTAAAAATCTCAAATACAATCTCTCCTTCATTACCTCTTCCTGAGGTAATCACACCAGTATGAGTTTAATGCTTCTGTGTAGGAAAAAAAGTGGATGCGTTAAATTGGTAAATTTTAGGAGTACTGAAATAAATTCTGAAAGATGGGTTTGTTTTAAGGTTAAGGTTCATTTACATGCTACCTATAGTTCTGCTCTCACATCCCTACATTTGGTCAGTCAAATGGGATGTTTATTTTATGTTAAATATGCATTGGGTGGTTTAGCTAAGTTTTCCAAGAACTATAGGGAATAATAAATTATTATGTTAAAGAATAAAATTTTCCAAGGAAGAAACCATTCTTTTTTTTCCTAGTTGAGTCCGCATAAACTAGCAGGGAGATTAGTGCATTGTAGTATTTTAACAAATACATGTTTGTTGGTTGAGTGAATAAACATGAATAAATGAATGAGAAAAAGGAAGACCAATTCTCATATTTATGCCCTACCTGTACTTGTCTCCAGACTGAAGGAATTGTTATAATGGGTCATTAGTGGACCTTCACTGATGCAGAGCTAATCCACCATGGTGGTACAGGTGGATTAGAAGGTGTTTGGTTAGAAGGTGTTTCCCCATGTAAGTAAATGTTCTCCTTCTTCTTTAGGAAGCCCCGCCCTATGGGAGACATGTGTTATCAGTCTCAAGCCCAGGGCTAGCTGCCTGGGTGCCTGAAGAGTGCAGTCCGTACCAGGTTCTGTGCTCAGAAGGAGACCGTGTGCTTGGCTTTAATGCTTTATGGCCATTGTCTTGATATTCTTAAAAGATCATCTTTGAATTTGGGTTTTGTAAATGAAGTCTAGTTGGACAATGTAGCACATGGTAAGGGACTTGAGGTGTAGTTTTGCACCCTACTGTCTCTGTACTTTGATGGTACAAGTTTTTGGTCAGCTGCTCCCTAACTCCTTAGAGAGAAGAACCAAGGCTTCTCTGGAGAAGAAATTCTGTCTGGGGATAGCAATCTCATCCTGTGCTCCATAGTTCCCAGACTGTCCTTCAGGATGGCCTACCCTGCAGATTTCTGACTTGCCTTGCCAGTTCCATCTTGTAATATATTTCTCTTAATATATATAGCTCCTACTAATTCTCTTTCTCTGCTTGAACTCTAACTGACACAGCACATTAAACTCTACAGTATAAGTGCTATGGCCAGAATCAGGTCAGTGAAAAGGAAAATTCAGCTAAAGAATTCATTTTAAAGCAGTACTAATCATGAGCATTTATCATTTGTTTTAAAAATTAAAAATACCTCTTAACTTTGAAAAAAATAAAACCCTAATTGTTTATTGGCTTTGTTTTTTCTACCAAGTGAATCTATGCTTTAATTTCTTAAGTTAAATTGCATGCATCAGGGTGAGAAAATTGTGGAAATTCTCACTTACCAGAGGTCTCTGAACTTACCAGTCACAATATTTTTTATTATCTCTACCTCCAGAAAAAGTGTGCTTTAAAAATATTATATCTTAGAATAGATTAGCCTGTGTGTGTGTGTAATTTCTAACTTTGTAAATCAGAAGTCTCGTGTATTAGAAGTCAAGATGTAAAATGTCATCTATCTAAATTACCTAATATTAAGAAAAACAGTATATATATTATATATATAATATATTAAATATATATATTATATAATATATATAATATATGTTATATAAATATATATATTTAAAATATATATACATATTTTATATAATATGTATATATATATACTGCCACAGCCAATAGTTTCTTGGCCAGTTGAAACACAACTGCTGACTAGATTTGGTTTGTTGGTTACTGATTCTCAACTTCTGCAAAGCCTCATCTTAACTAGTGAGTTAAGAAAAATGATAAGCATATGTTGGAAAAAGTTTTAAGTTCAAGAAATAATTTCTGGTAATAAGTAAGGATTAACCAGATGTACAGAGAAGAAAAGACAGGTGGCTTGACGTATCACAAGAGAAAAATCCTACCTTAGGCAGATGCTGAAATTGGGAACTGGATGTCGTAGCTTCTGGTATTAATATCACAGTCACACAGACTTGAGTAAATAAAACCATCAGATAAGCCTTTCCAAGATCACACAATCAAGAACAATCTTGAATTTCTGTAGTCAGCAGTAGTCATCTAAAAAAACATTGAAATCTAGAAACTCTTTCACCTATAAGAGCAGTCATTCATTTTTGAATATCTGGAGGCAGCCTGATTTCTCTGTCTCCACCCATTTCCATCTCCCTTCTCTTAAAGTCAAAAAGGTTAGAGGGAACAGATGGAGATAATGAAAAAGAAATGTCAACATTTGTTTTCACTTCTTTTGGCAAGTGCCTCATAATAAACATATCTTTTAGTGAGAAGAGTTAATACATTTTAATTATGACTATAGACTTGGAACTTAGTACACAAATTCAAATGCTTTTAAGGAAACTTGCTGGTAAACTGAATTAATGAAACAGGTAAGACACCTGACTAATGGCAAGTGGAACTTGGAATTTATGGCTGGGTATGTAACTAATTCTATTTATTCTGCTTAGGATTCATTGTACTTCCTGAGTGTGAAGAGTCATGTAAATCAAAATTTCTGAAAAATTTTAATTTACTATCATTTCAAATATGGCCTATCTCTAATCTTATTCTCTACTTCTAGAATGCTGATTAGAAATATGTGAGACATCTTCATTTTATCTTATGGGTTTTTTTTTTTTAATTTTTTACTTCACCTTTTATGTTTTTATCTCTTTCCTTTTTTTTTTTAAAGAGTTTATTTATTTATTTGACAGAGACAGACACAGCGAGAGAGGGAGCATAAGCAGGGGGAGTGAGAGACAGAGAGGGAGAAGCAGGCTCCCTGCTGAGCAGAGAGCCTGATGCCAGGCTTGATCCCAGGACCCTGGCATCATGATCTGAGCCAAAGGCAGACGCTTTACCAACTGAGCCACTCAGGTGCCCCTATCTCTTTCTTTCTGAGTGATGCTTTATGGTTCATTTCTTTAATGCTTCCTTTCATTTCCTTAATTCTCCCTTTAGCTTTGTCTTATCTGCAGTTTAATTAGGCATTTGATTTTCACATTTTAAGAATTATGTTTGCTTGTGAGAGATCCTTAATTTTGTTCTTTTGATACTTCTCTGATACTTTGTAGTACTATAGTTCTCTTACTTTTCTGACCTGCCATTTCTCTTCAAACTTTATATATATATATATATATATATATATATATATATATATATATGACATTACTTATACCTATTACTTATATCCACCACAATGATTTCTCTCACTCAGTCTTACTCAACTTCACAGGCTTCCTTATTGTTTTCACAATTACCATTTTAGGGCCTTTTCACTTTTGATTCCCTCTGCCTGGAACATTCTTCCTCCATTTGACTTTCTCCATTTGACTTGCTTCCTTATTCTTGTCATGTTCAAGTATCCCTTTCTCAGTGAAGCCTTCCCTTATCTTCAGTGTAAAATTGAAATCACATTTCTTTTTTTTTTTTAATTTTTTTTTTTATTGATTTATTTGACAGAGAGAGATCACAAGCAGGCAGAGAGGCAGGCAGAGAGAGAGGAGGAAGCAGGCTCCCTGCTGAGCAGAGAGCCCGATGCGGGACTCGACCCCAGGATCCTGGGATCATGACCTGAGCCGAAGGCAGCGGCTTAACCCACTGAGCCACCCAGGCGCCCTGAAATCGCATTTCAATTTTACTTGACTCTTTATCTGTATTCCTTACTTTCTTTTAATTAAGAGCATATTTCACCTTGAAACAGTTTATTTTTCTTTATGTATCTCTCACAATTAGAACATAAATTCCATAAAGACAATGATAAGGCTAGTAGTGGTGATGTTGGTTCATTTTTGTATTCCCAAGTAACCAGAGAAACACCTGACATAATTGGTCTTCCATAAATGTTAAGTGAAGTAAATATTTGTTGCTGAATGAATATCCTTCCCTTTTATTTCTTGTTTAATTCTTTAAAAATAATTTATAATCTAGTCTGATAATTATATGAAATTTTTGAAAGTCTGACACTGCTATTTATGTTTTAGGCAAATTATATTTGGTAGATTATAATTGTGTATTGTGGGAGTTTTGGCGGTCTTGTGATTGATTTTTCAATTATAATTAAATTTGAAAAACTATATTTACTGGGGTTGATGTGTTTTCTCTACCTGAATCTTTCAAGGCCTTAGTTAAAGACCTCTTCAAGAGGGATTTTTCTATTGATCTAAAAGTGTCATCCTCCTGTGATCACTTGTTATCTAATTTCTTAGCTTGCTAGGAAATTTTACTGGGGTTTAAGTTCCAAGCCCAGACTCAGGGAAGCTATATGGCTGTGGTTTAAAATTCTCAGGTCAGTTTGTTGTTGTTGTTGTTGTTTATTTTTTTCCTGAGTTTTTTGACAGAAACAGAGAAGTATTCTATCTCTGTCACTGTAATCTTTGCCAGTGGAAAGAATGATCCTACTCCATGCTTTGACTGATGGTCAAGGGTCATCTTTTGGTAAGGGTCATTTTTTATGTGTCCTGCATGTTCAAGGCTTTATCTTTTATCTATAAGTGGTTAAGATTTTATAGATACTCTATTCAGCATTTAATTGATTTTTGTAGAGAAATTTTAATCAGGTAGTCAACCATACTGTCAGAAATAGCTGTCTGAAAATTCCACCTGTATTAGGTTCCTGGGGCTGCCACAATAAAGTGCCACAGTTTGAGTGGCTTAAGACATCAGAAATATATCTTCTCATTGCTCTGCAGGATAAAAGTCTGAAATCAGTGTGTTGGTAGGGCCATGACCCCTCCAAATTCTCTAGTGGGATGATCCATCCTTGCCTTTTTCAGCTTCTGCTAGCTCCATGAGTTCTTTGACTTCTGGCTGTTTAATTCCGATCTTGTCTCCATCATCACACGGTCTTCTCCCTTCTCTATCTCTTCACATAACATTCTTTTTATAAGGATAGCAGTCATATTGTACCAGGGGTCCACCCCATTCCAGTAAAACCTCATCTTAACTAATTACCTCCGTAACAACCCTATTTCCACGTAAGATCACATTCTGAGGTAATGAAGGTTAGGATTTCAGCAAATCTTTTTGGGGAACACATTGAAACCCGTAACACCATCTAAAGAAAGCAGCTGATACTCAGTTCCCACCTATCATTTTCACATCACTATATGTGCCCATTATTGTCATATTTTCTGTTTTACATTTGAAATATTCTGATTTTAAATGTTGACTACCAAAAATTAAAATATATTTTTTAAATATATATACATGAAATATATAAAATATATATATTTATATATAATTATATAAATATATACACATAAATATATATATTTAAAATATATATACATATTTATATAATATGTATATATATATACTGCCACAGCCAGTAGTTTCTAAGCCAGTTGAAACACAACTGCTGACTAGATTTGGTTTGTTGGTTACTGATTCTCAACTTCTGCAATAATGTAAAGCATAATCTTACCCAGTGGTTACTATCAATTAAGCTCAATTTTTTTTTTAAGATTTTATTTGTTTATTTGACAGGGAGAGAGAAAGAGAGAGATCACAAGTAGGCAGAGAGGCAGGCAGAGAGAGGGGGAAGCAGGCTCACTGCTGAGCAGAAAGCCCGATGTGGGGCTTGATCCCAGGACCCTGAGATCATGACCTGAGCCAAAGGCAGAAGCTTAACCCACTGAGCCACCCAGGCGCCCCTAGAATATTTTTAATATATGAAAGGACCTCAAGTAATTCAGAAGGTGCCAGAGAGACAACATATGTGTCACAAGGTCTGAAATTAAAATATATGTTTCTTTACTCATAAAATAGTTCCTTGAGCCATGATTTGGAATTTATTCATAATTATTTTATACATATATCTAAGAAATTGGCCAGGTTTTCCTGCTCAGAGTAGACTTAAATTAGATTCAGTTTCTGAGAAACTGGAGGGTTGTTGGTAGAGGAAAGTATGAAGATAAAAATGAGAAGTGACACCCTTGATAGGAAAAGACAGAAAAAAGATTTTCCAGAGCAGATATAAGAATTCTAAGAATCATAGCAGCCTGGCATCATTTGGTGCAGTTTGGAAGACTGGAAGGCATCTCTAGTATAAATTGCTACAGTAACTCATGTTCTAAACATCCACCTTAAACATTAAAAGAGGTTGTAGTTATAATTTATTTAAATTAGCAGGACCAAAAAAAAAGGAATATGTTACTGTGTTTAAAAAGATTTCCAACATTCAGGGGAAATAGTCATTATGCACCATGATAGTTGAACCAGTTGCTAAAAATAGCAAAATTCTTCCATATTGGTTTTTGTGTAGCTGAGCTTTCCACAGGTTGTCCTTTCCACAGGTGAAGCCAGACTGCACCACAACTCAGCAACTAACTATAGGAATGATGGCTGGCAGAACTGGTGGCTGAAGTACCTACTCATCCAGAACTTTGGAAACTCTCTCTTCTGGTTCCCATACTATTGCTAAATATGTAGTATATTATTTCTGCTGATGCAGATATTTACTAAATATTTGGAATTACTGAAGTTTGGAATCATACTTATGATTAAAAATTAACAGCTCTAGTGTTTTTTAAATTTTTTAAAATTTTTAAATAAACTTTATAATGTATTATTAGCCCCAGGGGTACAGGTCTGTGAATCACCAGGTTTACACACTTCACAGCACTCACCATAACACATACCCTTCCCAATGTCCATCTAGTGTTTTACCTACATAAAGAATGAAGCATCCAAAAGATAAAAATACCTTAGTAGCCTTAGAAATTATATTTCAGTTATAAATTAATAAATTAACTTTCTGATTTTTATATATCTTCTGAGCTTAGTTATTTTGATCAAGTCTTGAGTATTTCTTAGTAACATGAGAATTAAAATGATTGGACAAATAAGTTTTTGGAAGTTGAGATAAATTCACCAAGTTAGTAAGATCCCATGGGGACCTTGGAAGTTAGCCATCATGTCACCCTATGAAACCTTCTGTGATATCACATAGGTCTCTTCCTTTTGGAAATTTCTATTGGAAACTTAACGTGATGAGTTTGTATATAGCAATATTCTAAAGTAGTCTGTCTTTAAGCAGTATCTAAACTAAATTCAGTGATTAAAAACTTGTTGTCATATCATATGATCTCCCTGATATGAGGAAGTGGAGAAGCAACGTGGGGGGTTTGAGGGATAGGAAAAGAATAAATGAAACAAGATGGGATTGGGAGGGAGACAAACCATAAGTGACTCTTAATCTCACAAAACAAACTGAGGGTTGCTGGAAGGAGGGGTGTCGGGAGAGGGTGGTTGGGTTATGGACATTGGGGAGGGTATGTGCTATGGTGAGTGCTGTGAAGTGTGTAAACCTGGCGATTCACAGACCTGTACCCCTGGGGCTAATAATACATTACATGTTTATAAAAAAATAAAAAATTAAAAAAAATTGGTTGTCAAATACTCATGAACAAATATTGACTTCTTAGAAATTCATACAAAACCTCAAAATATACCAGAAATTATCTTCGTATGCTATTAATGATTTGGACAAGAGAGATTAATATATACACACTTATAAATATTAATATATAATAAGTACATGCATCTTATATTAATATATAATGATACAATTACATGCTCATCAATATAAATATATAATAGATTTATTTAACCCTATAAATCAGAAAAGTCTTTAATTTATGGTTCTTCAGGTAATAGACAAATATGTAAAGTTTCAGTGTGTAGAAGTGAGCATTAGATTGAAATAATACAGGAGTTTTATTTTTCTCTCTTCCACTTATTCATTTGAACATCCGACAAGACACTATCCCTTTGGAGCTCTGTCCTTTCATCTGTAAAATAAAATCTTTCTGCTTGTAACTATAATCCATTTCATCTCTAACAATTTTTAATCCTGTGAGACCATATAGTCTATATTTCTCATTTAACAGATGAACAAGCTAAAACTGAGAGATAAAATGACTTGCTTAGGATCATGCTGCTCATTGGTGTCAAAACTGGGGGTGAGGGGGTGGGAGGGAAGAACGTTTCCTGATTCTGTTAAATAACAAAATTCAGCCAAGTAAATTTGAAGATCCAATTGGCTTTATTAAATGATGCACGAATGGGCAGTATCCTATTTAGCAAGCAGAGGCAGGCCAGAGTTGTAGGAAATGGAAAGATAAAACCAGGAAGGTGTGGGCAAGAAAGTTATTAGCAAAAGAAAAGCATTGTTGCAGGCAAGACCCCTTTCTAGTGAGTAAAAACAAGTGGCCCTATCATACAGATTACATCTTCCTTTGGGGGATGGAGAGGGCCAAGACTACTTGGCACTGATTAAAAAATTCCTGACTGACCAGTTAAGACTGCCTTTCTGGGAGAAGTTGAAACTGCATGAAACTACAGTTAGATTATGGATTAAGTACCTTAATTTGTATATTGGAAATTTTTGGAAATTCTGTATAAGTGACACATTTGGGGCCTCTTTATTTTGTTTTGTTTTTTAACAATTAGTGCAGTCCACTGTTTAGTAGAGCTGATACTACCACAAACTATATGTATAGATTGTTGTAATCCTTGGAACAATACTTTTCAATATCAGCAAAGAAACAAAAAAATAAATCTGGTGATTAGAGGAAGAGTGTAATTTTCTTACTCGAGTGTGTCCTCACCTTAAGGAATATATTTCTAGAGTTAAGTCAAAGAACTAATTATGCATTATTGCACCTTATATAAGAGCATTATACAAGTCAGTTAGAACTGACAATAAAACAACTTCCAAGCAAATCATCTGAATTGCTTTTATTTCTCTTTTAAAAGCACTGAAACAAAATCACATTCCAATTCAAATGTTCTGAAAATCTCCACAGCCAATCATATTTTCCCCATCGTATTATTAGTCTCTTCCTAGGTTGTAACTAAGGAACATTTCTGTTTGTTTCACTTCCTTTTTTTTTTTTTTTAGATTTTATTTATTCATTTGTTAGAGAGCACAAGCAGGCAGAGTGGCAGGCAGAGGCAGAGGGAGAAGGGCTCCCCACTGAGCAAGGAGTTCATTGCAGCACTGGATTCCAGAACCCTGTGATCATGACCCAAGCCAAAGGCAGCCACTTAACTGATTGAGCCATCCAGGCGTCCCTGTTCATTTCTTTAATTCCTGAGAGGTCGCTGAAATTGCAAATGTCATTATTTTTCAGGTAAGAGAATAAGAAAACGGACCTTTAAAATGTCCTAAAGAACTGGAACTTCAGTTTTTAATTAGAAGGACATGGCTTATTTAAAAAGAATTAACAATGCTAAAACAAAATAGTTTACATAAAGTATGCTGTTCTCAACAGAAAAATTAAAAATGCAAAAAAAAAAAAACAAACCCACAAAACTTCAGCCTTTCCGCTCATCTTTTTGAGGTATAATTTTTTAATTCCATTACTAGCTGACCTGTCACTGTTTCAATAAAGATTTCTATCAGATTGCCTTGCCTTTATCTCTGACTTATTCAGTAAATCTTTGTCTCCATCTCTCTGAATCTTCCTCAGTTCTCCCGCATAATGAAGGCAAAGAAGGGAATTCAATTTTGATGATTCCTTTACTCTAAACCTAAAGAACAAACGTCGTAAACTTGTTCCTTCTTTAGTATAGCAGTGACGTGAATATGACTAATTGATAGGTATGTTTTACTGCCTGAAAAAAGAAGCATATTTTATTTATTTCAAGAATGGTCGTCATCAAAATTTGGAGTCAATCAGTATTGGCTCCATTACATGTTATTTTTCCTTTAAAAAAAATTCCTGTAACAAGCCGATTTTTTTTTTTATGTTTTTATTTCTCTAGTGTGGCAGAATATATGTAGTATATCTTGTTTAAGCAAACACAGTCTCTTAATTTCAAATTAATCAATTTGGAATTAAACTCCATAATTGTGCTGTGGAATGTTCAAAGTGTTTGGGTTATTTGGGGGAGTTTGGTGTAGGGAGGAGGTAGTGAAAGGAAAACACTGTATATTCAAGGGTATTTCACATTTTATGAGTACCCATTGTTTTATCATAGTGTTCTGTTTCCTTGGATATTCGTTCTGTGAATTTTTTTCTTTTTTATGTAGATGTGTAACTAGGGATACAAGAAACCATGGCAACACTGTTTTACTGAAGGAAAATAAGTTGAAAGTAGTAATCCCTTCTTCTCTAAGATAAACCAGTCTGTGATAGGGTGTAAGTTGGGCCTTTCCCTCAGTATCCCCATGATAGTGAGTTTTGTTGACTGTCTACCTCAGAAACATTCACAAAATTCAGAAAGCTTTAAAGCTGTTTACAGAGGACCCTCGAATCTCAAATCACTGAGATAAATTAGAATTCATACGATTGATATAATGGTAAAGGTACTAAACCATCAAAGATGATTATTTTTTGTAAAATCTCACACAGAGTAAATACAATATCAACTTGTAAAAACAATTTTGCAGAAAAAATTTTACCAATTTCACAAAAGGGCAAAATATCACCATTCTTTTCATGGGCTGTCACAATGTCCTCCTTTATGAAAATTGCTTTTTTATTAGAGGGCAGTTACTATATGTTGGAATAAGAAAAAAAAATAGATGGTAAAAGAAATTAGAGGCAAAACATACCCAATTTCATATTTGTCCTCTTCTGATTCTTAATCATGAGCTGTGTGGAAAGGATTGGTCCTAGGCAACATTTCAAACTGAAGCTTTTCTTTATCTCCTCTCTTGCTCTCTCCTTCTCTGCCTTTTTTGTTTTTACACTCTACTGTATCTGTGGCCAAATAGCAATAATTCCGTTTTTCAAGTCAGGAGGGCAGGTTTCAACAATTGATTTTAAATTTTATTAGCTATATTAGCTTGCATGGTGATCCAATGAAATAGTAGACTACATGCCTGTCACGTTGAAGAAGTGTGAAGACTAATGTACTAGCACTGGAGGCACTTTCTTCCTCCTGCCTTCACTCATAACACTCACTACTTGTACTATGGTGCTTACCTGATCCTACGCACCTGCAAGCCCTCCCAATTTTTTTTTTAAGATTTTATTTATTTATTTGACAGAGAGAAATCACAAGTAGATGGAGAGGCAGGCAGAGAGAGAGGGAAGCAGGCTCCCTGCTGAGCAGACAGCCCGATGCGGGACTCGATCCCAGGACCCTGAGATCATGACCTGAGCCGAAGGCAGTGGCTTAACCCACTGAGCCACCCAAGCGCCCCAGCCCTCCCAATTTTTAAACTTTGTCCCTGTTCTAATAACACCCTTATGAGAGTAGGAGAACGGACTTAAACTCTGACCCAGTAAGTTGCAATCATTACAAAATTTGATCATCTGTTTCTGTCTTGTTTTTTACCTCCTTTAGATAAATTATTACAGATCTCCCAGGGTTTTAGTCTATTTTCCTGTTGTGTCTACTTGCCCAAAAGTCATTTGTTTCAGGCAGTAACTTTAATGATCACCCCTTTTTATCTATAGGCAATGTTTCTCAATAATTTCCAAATTATCATTATGCCAATGTCACTTGCAAAGTTTTGTGTTTTATTGTGGTGTTTTTTTGTTCTTGTTTTTAATATCTAATGTGCAGACCCTCCTAAGTTCTACTGAATAAACAACAATGTGAGCCTACTCTGTAGTTTATATATCTAACAGGCTCTCTAACTAATGTGTGAAGGATATATAACATTCTATATTTTAGGGAATGAAACTGCCTTGAGTTCTCACATCATGGTTTGGCAGTGAGATATGTGACCTGGGGCACATGAACGAAACACTCTGAGATTCAATTATTATTGTTATTTATGTCCTAAAAGGGGAGTAATAAGAAAACTTACATCATAGCATTGAGAGAATTAAGGAAAACAAAACAAGTAAGGTGATTTGCAAAGTGCTTTATACACAATACATAATAAAATGAATAATCCACATTGAGTACTATGTGCTTTGATGATGCTCCAAGTCTTTTGTATGTATTATGGTTTAATCTTCATGAAGTTCCTATGAGGTTATATCTTTGGTCTCCTGGGATGATGGACCTCTCTTTCCTTGCCTACTTCAGTGGTCTGACAGAGAGCTGGTCAGTGGTCTGACAGAGTTCAGTTGGACTGAACCATGTCGTGGAAGGAGAACAAGACCTCCAACTGAGACAAGAGCATTAATGTTCCAATTCCCTAGGTGAGCTCTATGGCATCTCAAGAATCATAGGCCAGGAAGGCCCTTTGTTGCAAACACCAGCTATGCTTTACCCATTTTTAGTCTAACCAAACTACAAATATTCGACATACATGATGAGATTCGTTTCACTAGACAGCTCTCAGGCTGCTCAGCTTTCTGGTCCTACAGGTCTCTGCATAACACCATGGACGATTAGAGGGATTCCTGTCTTTCTCCTCTGCTCCTAAGATGTTCTCAAGAAATTTCATCATGCAGTAGGAAGGGTCATCATGCACCTGTACAACAGAAGCAGATGCTGGAGTTATGATGATTTTACAGGAGAGAAATTGAGGCACAGGTCAAATAACTTTCCATATATCAGACAACTAGTAAATGATGCCACAAACAGGTGCCCCTGTGTGGTTCCTGTTAATATGATTACGATGATTCTACTTGCCATTATTCAGGCATTATGGGAGGCTTAAAGTAAAAGTTTTTGGACATTTAGGGCCTTAAACCTCTCTTCAAATGATGCTACAGTTTTCAAAAAGACTCTTGCGTATGAGTGTTTACAAAAATTAGTACATTTTTGGAGTATGGCAATTTTTTAAACTTAATACTAATCTATATTTTAAAGGTATTTAGAGATTTTTTTTTTTTTAGATTGGTTGCTTCAGTGAGAAGAGAAAAGTACTTTTTTTTCCATCTATAAAATAACAGAGGTGATTTAAAACAATTTTCTCCCAAAGAAAGTGTTAATCTACTAATTGACAGAGCAGAGGCTGGGATCGAAGAGGAAGGAAATGAAGTAAGGCAAGGTTACTGATGTTTGTATTTCTAGGTCTAAATCTCTGAAAGTGCAGCCTACTCCCAATGGAGAGGTAACACTGCAGACCAGGGATCCATCTTGATCTTTTTCTAAACCAGCAGGTTTAGAGATTACAATAAATTGGCCGTTTAAGGAATGTCTGATTAAAGCTGGATGCATAACTAAAGCAGTTTGAGAGAGCAAAACATTCATGCAGAAACAGAATCATATCTGTACCCCCTTTTCTGACTCAGTTTCCTAAGATAGCCAACTCAGTATTGGAAGAATATTATACAGTGGCCTACAGTCTTGGCTCAAGCATTGCTAGCTCTTTGTACTTGGGAAGGTCTTTTCAACTACTCCAGATCTCTTTTTCACATTAATTGGAATATATGAATTTTATGATTTTATAATGTGAACCTCATAAAGTTAGTGAGACCTCAAAGATATTTTGTATAGGCCGATTAATGCATTGTGTCTATTCTCTTTACCATGATTGACACAGCACATAGAGTAACTTGAGAATAGGTCCTTGAATTTTACTCATTTTTTAAGTTATTCTAAAAAAAGTCTTTTCAGAGGAAAATAACTATAAATTTACCAGCCTACTCACTGAAGGCATGATTGAACATTATGGAAAAAAAAATGTAAAAAATATAATGATTTCTGTAAGTTTCTCCTGAAAAAATATGGCAGTGTGAAAGAGAAGAAACCTAGTTTTCCCTTTACATTGCAGACATTAACAAATTCAGAAGAACAATTTTCTGGAAATGTCTTCTGGAGATCTTGAAACTCTGTTGACTGAACAAAACAGCTTGTATCATAGCAGTAAGAATAGATATTAGTATCCAGCTATGCCAAAGGAAGTTCTCAGGTCACTCTGTCCCTTCTAACTGCATACACACATGCTTTGGGATTCTCAATGGAAGGAAATAGCACAACTAAAAAAAATGGAATTTATGATGTCAGATCTCTTTTCCATTTTAAGTAACTTTGAAGGGATGATTCCTTTATTAAGAATAAATTATAAGCATTTTTTAAATACTCATTGAATAATTTATTTTTGCATATGTATTTTTAAAACTATTTGATTTGGTATCACATACTCATTAGTTTTCAAAATTAAGTAACATTTAAAATATATTTTTATATATGTTTCCTTTTCCATCTATAAGAGTGATGTAAATCTTTCTTTGTAAATAAAATAAAGATATTGACATAAAAATGGAGGTAGTATATGGAAGTGGTTAAACTTTATTAGTCTAGTATGAACATGTATAGGAAAGGCAGTACATGCCAAGCTAAAAATCCTTTGCAATTTGATAGCCCAAGGATTTTAGAATCCTTTTTTTTTTTTAAAGATTTTATTTATTTATTTGACAGAGAGAAATCACAAGTAGGCAGAGAGGCAGGCAGAGAGAGAGAGAGAGGGAAGCAAGGCTCCCTGCTGAGCAGAGAGCCCGATGTGGGGCTCCATCCCAGGACCCTGAGATCATGACCTGAGCCGAAGACAGCCACTTAACCCACTGAGCCACCCAGGCGCCCCAGGTCTGTGGTTCTTAAAGTGACTTGTAGAACCAATAGCATTCAGCATCACTTGAGTAGATGTTTATTAAAAGTGCAGATTCTCAGGCCCTACCCAACCCTTTTGGTGATTCTCTTGCTTGCCAAAGACATGTAACACAAATGATCATGAATTCTACTGGAAAATTAGTCCTATACTATCAACACTAGTGAAAGTAATCTTGATCATGATCTTAGCCTAATGAATGACAGTGAATGCTTAGAAAAAGAGAATGAGAAAATTGTGTTGAGAAAGGAGTTCATATAGCCAGAAGGGGAATCTTGTCAACAAAGACTTAATTGTGCCAATCACATTCAAATGCTTTGGTACCTGTTTTGTTGGAGGGAGATAGCTATACATGCAAAACCAAAATGAAGAACATGGAAGTTACTCCTTTTACTGCAAAGAAAACCTGAAGTCTAGCTCTAAAGGTTACAGACCAAATAGTAGTACCTGTAGTAACAGTAGGGTTTTAGGGCTTCTGGTCCTCTTCTCTAGGAGTCTTTTTTTTTTTTTTTTAAGTTTTTTTTTTTTTTTTTTTTTAATTTATTTGAGAGAGAAAGAGAGTACAAGCAGGAGTAGTAGCAGGCAGAGGGAGAGGGAGAAGCAGGCTTCCCACGGAGCAGGGAGCCCCTGAGCCAAAGGCAGTCACTTAACCAACTGAGCCACCCAGGTGCCCTCTAGGAGTCTTTTTACACATCCTTGCTGATCATGGGCTGCTGGCTAACCATGGCCACTGCTAATTGGACCAGGAGTAAATACTTAAATTGAGATGACTCAATTAGAGTCTTTGCAGAGACTTTGAAATTAACACTGAGACACTTGGTTTATGTTTGTAGAAGAATTTCAAGGTTATGAAAGTTGAGATTAGGTGGTCATTTGAACTCAAAAGTAGAAAAAACTTTGAGAGAGAGAGAAAAATAAATGAAGTGAATACCCCTATACTTGAGTATCTGGCAGTGGAGTGGTGTGGGCTATGGAGGAAGGAATGAAGGAGAGAATGAGAGAATGCTATGTCACTAATAACATCTAATTCCTATTACATTTATTCTTAGTTTTCCTTTAACAATTTATTATCCATTCAATAAATTGTTTTGTTTTGTTTGGATGGGTGGGTCAAAAATATTTTCTTTTACTTGAAACATGATTCTTAGGATTCCTATTTATCAGTGAAAATCAACATTCATTAAAATATGAATATAATTTTCTTATTAGCTGCTGGCTGAAAACAAAGGCTAGGATTTAGTATTTGAATACCCAATCTCTTCCCACAGAAATACACACCAGATATTACCCGGATGGCCACTAATAGATATTATCTTGGTCCCTAGAAGAAGAAAACTTTTACAGCATGAAGAATAGGATACATTGTACTCTGTGACAGTTAAATTGATTTTCCTTTATTAACTGAAGGGAAGGGAACATAAGAATTTAAATTTATAGACCAACCAACAGAAACTGAGATGTAGATTAATCAAAGTAAAAAAAGCTAAAGCAGTCATTCAAAGGATGCATGCAATATGGCAAGGCTGATAAAAGTTGGATGGGCAGACACTAGAGCAAGGAGCAATGAAATAGAGAACCGGAATGCTGCTGAGAATTTCCCCACACAAGTACCAAAGAGAAGACTAAGGATCAATGCATCTGGAGTATAAAGCAAGCCCTGGGCCAAACATCGTTAAAATACAAAACATGTTCTAGGACAAGCCTTATTCCAGTAAAAAGGCAGCAGAATGTGACATCTGACTCCAGCTGAGGCCCATTTTACCTTAAGCAAGTGATTATACATCTGGCACTAAAGTTCCCATGATAATTGTAGGAGTGAAAAATTGAGAAAGGCATTTGGGAATAGAAAGAGAAGCCGAGGGGCACCTGGGTGGCTCAGTGGGTTAAAGCCTCTGCCTTCGGCTCAGGTCATGATCCTGGGGTCCTGGGATCCTGGGATCGAGCCCCGCATTGGGCTCTCTGCTCAGCAGGAAGCCGGCTTCCCTTCCTCTCTCTCTGCCTGCCTCTCTGCCTAATTGTGATTTCTGTCTGTCAAATAAATAAATAAAATCTTTAAAAAAAAAAAGAGAAGCCAATTTGTTGTTGTTGTTGTTAAGCTCCTATTGGATGATTATACACATCTTCCCTTCTTATGTTCTCTAGAAGAACATGGAAACATAATAGTTTGAATAGTTTGAACATTTAGGACCCACCTGGGTATTATGAAGGAAGAATCCATCCATTTAATAGGTGAATACTTCCCAATAAAGTATAATAATTGCAATAAATTTGTTTAGGGTGCTATGAGGATTTTTTTTCAATCATTTGAATTTAGTAGTTAAACTCTGTAGAGCTTATTTGCCTTCCCCTGCACCCCCATCCTCTTCATTTTATACATTCAGGAGAATGAATAAAAGAATTATTCTCATGTTTAGATAGAAATACAGATTAATCGACTTAATGTGTATTCATTAAGTGTGCCCTTATTTTATCGCAACCATAGAATGTTTAGGATTACTATTATGAGTTAACAAAGTAAAACTAATTAATGTTTCCAGTTTCAGGTGATTGTAGAAAAGAGGAAAACTTGTGTTCAAGCCTGAAAGATCCCCTGCAGTATCACTTCTACTACAAAACTAAGAGATTACTTTGATCTAGAAGGATAGAAGGGAAGCTGAAATTCTTTAGTCATTTTCTGTTCAGATAATGGATGCTACTGGAAGACTAAAAGTGAACTGAGTGCAGGAGTGTCACAGAAAGCCCAGAGACACCTTATAAGTTCTTTTTGTCTTCAAGAGTTCCACCTCTCAAACGATATCTAAGAATCCCTTCCAACACGATTCCAGGATAATCATGACTCTGGGATCACACTCTGTGTTCTGAGATGTAGTTGAACCCCACTTTCTAGATTTCAATCCGTGATCTCTAGGAACAGCTAATAGGAACAGCAGAGACTCAAATATGTGCCTGTGATCCATCCAGAAGCTTTTGGATGCCAAGTGCCCAACAAGATAGGGTCATCCCCAGAACACAGGGATGGTTCTCTATCAGTTCTTAAGCAGAACGGCCAGTGCCTCTCCAGATCCTCTCTTCTCCCTCACCGTTCTTGATGATCATTTTAAACCGCGTTCACTTGGAGGGGGAAAAAAAAGTGGGCTTGAGCATTATAGCTGTCCAGCTACTGAATCTTCCTACTGAAAATCAGCTTCCTCATTTGTGGAAGAGATGGAGCCCCCGCAGAAGAGAGCAGGAAGTACAGTGTAGGCCCAAAGAAAATTATAATCTTATTGATAAGCCAACCGGAAATTTTGGTTTTGCTGACGATGTGGCAATTTCTATTCAGAGATTTTAACATCATAACAATTACCACTTTACTATTTCTCTTTCCAAATAGGCAATTTCATGCATAGTATGATAACGTGTACTCTGATATCTTCTATTTTTTATAGTTTTAGCTTGAACTAAAAGCTATAACATTTTATTACCTTGATATATTAACTCTTAACTGGGGAAATTACAACCAAGCAGAATCATATATAATATCCTATGGATTTTTCATTCTCATCTTGTTGGAATCAGTAGAATGAGGAGTTTGGGGATATCTGTTTTAACAATTACTCTAAGACGAACAGTGCACATTTGAAAGGCAAAGAAATGGAAGTCAGACTGGCAAAAAGGGAAAACGCTTCTTTTGTATCAATCTGAAATAAAGTAGAAACACTCCTGCTATGCAGTTCAATAGTAATGATGTACGTTTCAATGCAGATGACACACTCAGGGTTAGGAGTGGTCACGTTAGTTAGAATCTAGCTGATATTAGGCATGTCTATACACTGTTGTACCAGAGCTTTCATTTAGTTATCTGTTTACTTGTTATATTTCTTTTTTTATATTTCTAACTTTATTATTAGTATTGGTACATAATTTTTTAGGGAACTTTTAGACTTACAAGGGAGTTGCAAAAAAGTAGTGCAGAAAGAATTTTCACATATCCTTCACACAGCTTCTCCCTTTTAATATCTAAAACAACACAAAGTGTATGTTTTGAAACTAAAAAATTAATCTTGGCTCAATTTTATAAACTTAAGTCCAAAGTTTATTCAGATCTCACCAATTTTTGTTTTTCCAAGAACATCCTCCCCACCTTTGCCTCACAACCCAGGATTCAGTTCAGAGTTCCACATTGCATTTAATTCTTCTATCTCTTCAATCTGCAGCAGTTACTGGTCTCTTCTCATATTTTATGATCTTGATGCTGTTCAACAGTATTGGTTAATTATTTTGTAGAATATCCTTCAATTTGAGTTTTTCTGCTATTTTCTCATGCTTAAATTTAGGTTCTGCGAGAAGCTTAGGTTATCTGTAAGGATACTAAAGAAGTGATGTGCCCTCAGGACTATTGTATTAAGTGTTACATGATGTTGATATGTAATACCCATGATGTTAAACTTGATCATTTGTTTACCTCCTGTAAAGTTACTATTCATTTCTTTGTAAGTACTGAAGTTTTAGGAAGAGCTACTTAGAGACTTATACTATCCTACTTAAACTTTCACCCATTAGTTTTAGTATCCTTTGGAGGAACTGCAGTTTACTATGGTTGTTATCTGTTTACTTACTATATCGCTAATTTATTAAAAGTTTTCTGCAGTTTTCACTATGGTGTTCTAATGGTGATTTTCTATATTGCTTATTTCTTTTGTATGTATTAACTGGAATTCTTCAATAAAGAACAGCTGTTACTTTTCCTTTGTAACTTCCTTCTTTCATTCCTTTGGTCTTTTCTCTCTTCGCTCATTAATTTTATTAATTTATTATGAATATTAATTTTATTATTTGGGTTATAATCAATACTATCATTATTTGCTTTGTTGATCTAGTTATTCTACTTCTTTCAGGTTGGTCCCTGTGATACTTTGATGTCTTTATCATTTTGTTAATTCATTTTTTTCTGTCTTCTTCCTTTGTGGCAGAGCAAGATCCTCTGTGCTTTTCTAGTAGTATTTCCTGCCTCAGACCTAGAATCAACCATTTCTTCACAGAACCTTGGTTGCTTTTAAAAGGTTCCTTTTTAAATGATATTTAGAAAACAATACCCAGGTACTAGATGTGTTTATTACTAGTGAGTCAAAATCACTTCATGATAGAATTTTAATGAAAATTATGGTGGTTGAAAATCACTCCTAAAAATCTGGAATTTTGGCCAAAATTCAGGCTGTCAAGAGCACTTTCTAATCTGTTGTTAATAGATGCTAAGCTTTTGACAAAAGGTTCCATTTTTTTAATTACATACTCTGCTTCAGAGGTTGATTATTGAATTTTGCCAGGACTTCAGTTTGTTAAAAAATTTGTTTGCTTTTGGTAATTTCTTTTTTTTCTTTCTTTCTTTTTTTTCCAATTTATTTATTTTCAGAAAAACAGTATTCATTATTTTTTCACCACACCCAGTGCTCCATGCAAGCTGTGCCCTCTATAATACCCACCACCTGGTACCCCAACCTCCCACCCCCCCGCCACTTCAAACCCCTCAGATTGTTTTTCAGAGTCCATAGTCTCTCATGGTTCATCTCCCCTTCCAATTTACCCAAAAGCACATACCCTCCCCAATGTCCATAACCCTACCCCCCTTCTCCCAACCCCCCTCCCCCCAGCAACCCACAGTTTGTTTCTTGAGATTAAGAGTCACTTATGGTTTGTCTCCCTCCCTATCCCATCTTGTTTCATGGATTCTTCTCCTACCCACTTAAGCCCCCATCACCACTTCCTCATATCAGGGAGATCATATGATATTTGTCTTTCTCCGCTTGACTTATTTCGCTAAGCATGATACGCTCTAGTTCCATCCATGTTGTCGCAAATGGCAAGATTTTGTTTCTTTTGATGGCTGCATAGTATTCCATTGTGTATATATACCACATCTTCTTTATCCATTCATCTGTTGATGGACATCTAGGTTCTTTCCATAGTTTGGTTATTGTGGACATTGCTGCTATAAACATTCGGGTGCACGTGCCCCTTTGGATCACTATGTTTGTATCTTTAGGGTAAATTCCCAGTAGTGCAATTGCTGGGTCATAGAAATAGAAAGCCTGAACAGACCCATAACCAGTAAGGAGACTGAAACAGTCATTAAAAATCTCCAAACAAACAAAAGCCCAGGGCCAGACGGCTTCCTGGGGAATTCTACCAAACATTTAAAGAAGAACTAATTCCTATTCTCCTGAAACTGTTCCAAAAAATAGAAATGGAAGGAAAACTCCCAAACTCATTTTATGAGGCCAGCATCACCTTGATCCCAAAACCAGACAAGGATCCCATCAAAAAAGAGAGCTATAGACCAATATCCTTGATGAACACAGATGCGAAAATTCTCACCAAAATACTAGCCAATAGGATTCAACAGTACATTAAAAGGATTATTCACCACGACCAAGTGGGATTTATCCCAGGGCTGCAAGGTTGGTTCAACATCCGCAAATCAGTCAATGTGATACAACACATCAATAAAAGAAAGAACAAGAACCATATGATACTCTCAATAGATGCTGAAAAAGCATTTGACAAAGTACAGCATCCCTTCCTGATCAAAACCCTTCAAAGTGTAGGGATAGAGGGCACATACCTCAATATCATCAAAGCCATCTATGAAAAACCCACTGCAAATATCATTCTCAATGGAGAAAAACTGAAAGCTTTTCCACTAAGGTCAGGAACACGGCAGGGATGTCCATTATCACCACTGCTATTCAACATAGTACTAGAAGTCCTAGCCTCAGCAATCAGACAACAAAAGGAAATTAAAGGCATCCAAATCGGCAAAGAAGAAGTCAAATTATCACTCTTCGCAGATGATATGATACTCTATGTGGAAAACCCAAAAGACTCCACTCCAAAACTGCTAGAACTTATACAGGAATTCAGTGAAGTGTCAGGATATAAGATCAATGCACAGAAATCAGCTTTTGGTAATTTCTTTGACACCCAAAGTTACCTGACTTCAAAATATTTTGTTGTTTTTGTTTTTGTTTGTTTCTTTGTTTTTCCACAATACATCTACTGACATCTGACTAGAAGAGTCAGGATCACCAGATTAGGAAATACCATTTTAACTAAAAATTCCCTCATCTAAGTGTTGTCACTAGATAACAAGTAACACATTTCAATTACTTTGCCTTTACTCCCTGTGTTAATAACTTAGCAAATGATTAAGGCTACCTGCCCTTAAGCCACTGAAAACTGACACTGTAAGTGTCCATTTCTCCTCTTGTTTACTTATGCATTACCACATAACACATATGCACACCATTCCCTCCCTCCCTTCTTCTTTCCCTCACTCCCTTTCCTTCCTTCCTTCCTATCTTTTTCTGGCTTAGATGAAACATACTGGTCTTTTTTTTCTGATGCTCATAATTTAGTAATAGCTAAAAAACTGCAGTTTTCCAATATCAGCAAAACACTATTTTTGAAGCCAATCTATTAAAAAATAAAACCAAGAATGACCTCTTTTATACTCTAATGTGTTCTCATACTGGCTGTTGTATTCATCAGCATTGGTGCCTTATTCTTCTCTTGTCACTGTTGCGTGTAGAATAGTTTTGGACTGATTCTGGTCCTTTGTTGTTTAGTCATGCATTCCTAAGTACTGGCTCTTCATGCTTCTTTTCTATCAAATTAGATTCTTGACTTTGTATCTAAGATGGTATAGCTACCTATTCAAAAACCAGTGCTTTTCATATCACCTAGTTCATGTATTGGACAAGATACTATTGAAGAAGAATGACTGAGATATCACTTTCATAACAACAGATCCTACTCGCCATGAAGGGTAGATCATGTTAAAGCACTGTCAGCAAAATTATGTAATAAAGCCAGAAAAAAAAAATAAGCTTTAAAATGGACCCAGAGCTAACTTTATGCAAACAAACAAAAACAAAACCCAAAGGAAAACAAAATATCAGAACAAAATTCTTTCATGAGAATAGAGCTAGAATTTATATACCATATTACTTACGTAACCAGCACCGACTAAGCACCTACTAGGCTAAATAATATGTTTTGTAATGAGGGTACAAACTTGAATATGATACAGCTCCAACCCTCAAATATTACATTTAAATGAGAAGAAATATAATGTGAGAAATATAATGTGCTAGAGAGTATTAATATAATAATAATGTTATAAGAAATTTGGGGACCACGGATGGTCTAATTAGTGGTCTAATTAGACCACACTAATGGTCTAATTAGTGTGTTAATCACCTTGAGCTGCAATAGCAAAATACTATAGGCTGGCTGGCTTAAACAGCATAAATTAGTGTCCCTCAAATCTGGAGACTAGAAGTCCCAAGATAAAAGTCCAGCAGTGTTTCGCTTCTGGTGAGAGCTCTCTTCCTGAATTATAGACAGCTGCCTTCTCATTGTGCTTACAAGACTTGAGAAAGCTCTCTCGGGTCTAATCTTAGAAAAACACTAATTCTGGGGCACCTGGGTCTATCAGTTGTTTAAGCCTCCTACTCTTAATTTCTGCTTAGGTCATGATGTCAGGATTTTGAGTTGCAGCCCTGACTGAGAGAGCTCCATGCTCAGCAGGGAGTCTTATTGAGATTCTCTCTGTCCCTCTTCCTCTGCCCCTCCCCCTCCTCCTGCTTGCATTCTCCCTCTCTCTCTCTCTCTCTCTCCCTATTTCTCTCAAAAATAAATAAGTAGGCAACCCCTTTGGGTCCCCTACCCCTTAGGAGTTTTGTATTGTCACTTTGTATCACTCAATAAATCTTGCTTTGCTGCCCACCTAAATAAATAAATATCATAAAAAACAAGACAAAACAGTAATTCTATCAGATTAGTCCCACACCCTTATTAATGTTATTGCACTTTAATTAAATTCTTCCTTATGGTCCCTACATCCAAATAAAGTCACATGGGGGTTAAGGCTTCAACATATGAATTTTTTTTTTCCAAATTTATTTCACAGACAGAAATCACAAGTAGGCAGAGAGGCAGGCAGAGAGGAAGGAAAGCAGGCTCCCTGCTGAGCAGAGAGCCCGACGCAGGGCTCGATGCTAGGACCCCAGGACCACGACCCGAGCCGAAGGCAGAGGCTTTAACCCACTGAGCCACCCAGGCGCCCCTCAACATATGAATTTTAAGGGAACGCATTCAGTCCATAACATTCAGAGTTCTTAAAAATTTCATTTTATTTAAGAAAATAAAAGGGGATAATGTCATTGTGCATAAAAGTGATAAAGAAGAAAAATTAAGTGTTTTGTTTCCAAAAATATGAGTCATGCCAATAAAAGATTTAATTCATGAACATACTCACTTTTTTTTTTGTTTTGTTCCACCAATATGCTGGAGGTACCCAGGATAATATTACTTTATTTAATCTTTAAATGAAAAACGTGGAGATACTGTAATTTGTCCTAAATTTTACTGTGCATTGATGGTAAAACCTATTATTTAAAATTTAACACACGTCTACTGTCTCCATCCTGTGATATTTCTGCATAATAAATAAAGCTGAAGTATAAAAAATCTTTAAAATAGAAAAAATACCAAATATATTGAAATTTTCCTTGGTGATTTAATACCTTCTCTCAAAAAATAATTGCCACGTGCTGGGATTATCCATCACATTGGTAACATCATAAGGTAAATGACCTTAATGCATTCTGAGAAATACACCAGCGGAAAATAGGACTGAAGAAAACATAGTCCTATAACCTATTTCAGATAGTAATAGGAGCCAAGATATTCTCCCGTGCCTAGTGGTTGTATGAAAAAATTCCTTATGGCATTTTTCCAGAAATTTAAATATTTCTCCAAATCTTAAATCCTACCCCTCCCGCTACAAAAAAGTCAAGAAATTAGGAAAACTGTTACAGTTTTGTAATTATCCTGTAAGAAGTCAAACCTAACAAGCAGCATAGAGTAGTTCAAGGTAATCCACTGATATCACATAGAAAACAGGAATTGAATGCACAGTCACTCAGAATTGAATGTTAAGGCTGGACATTTCTGGGAGGGGCTGTTGTCACAATCTAACCACTGTCGTGCTTATAGCCATCATTGCTGTTCAATACAGAGCTTTTATTTCTATTGATATTAACTCATCTTCATATGTACAACAGTCCACAAAATAAAAGCTGTCATCTCTGGACCCCCTTTACCTCCCATTCCAAAGTTGGCCTTAATTTATAAAGCATTCATAAAGTTTGATCATACTGTATTTGCAGTGATTTTTTAAAGATTTTATTTATGTATTCATTTGAGAGAGGGATAGAGCATGAGTGGGTGCAGCAGCCGAGGGGGAGGGAAAAGGAGAGAATATCAAGCAGACTCTACAACTATGTTAAGTCCTTGCAGTCCTGATGGAGGGCTCGATCTCAAGACCCTGACTGAGATCACGACCTGAGCTGAAACCAAGAGTCAGATGCTTAACGGCTTAACTGACTGCCTCACCCAGGCACCCCATGGCAAATACCATCTATAGCTCCTCTAAGTCTCCATAGCTACAGTTATACCTTTGAAAATCTGTTGCTTTCACCCAAAGCTACCACCATGTGCTCTCTTTCAGAGCCCCATATTGGTGATACTTAATGCTGGAATTTTTATTGGAAGTATAGGTCAGTCTTTCAAGAGAACTATAATATAAAGAGGACAAAGATTAAAATTCAAGCTAATTTGTATTTGCCCTTTTACTACATAAGAGAAGACATGTTAAGGCTTGACTCTTAGCAGAGTTACCGTTGGAATTCTGTCCATAGCTGCCCTGGTTTCTTCTTGCCATCACATGTGTTCATTTATTCTTGTCTAATTTACATGTAAATCTCTAATTGAAATTATTGCAGAAGGAAATGACCTGCAAATTTAAGGCTAAGTAGAAAAAGGAAATGTGTTTGTTGGTAGGTGGACTCCAGCAGAGAGACAAAAGTGAATTGTTATGGATAGTTCACAGAAGAGGTGATACATATGCTTATAGGAGTTTGTTGTAAAATTCTGTGCTCTGGTCCTAAGGTGATGGTGGCAGGAAGGCAGCTGGCACTTGGGGAAAGAAAGATTTAGTGAGTATGATCGAGAGGAGGTAGGCTCTACCCAGACCAGTACTGATGCAAGGCCCCCAAAGGAACATCTGTTCAGTCCAGAGGAAATATCTTTGCTGAAGATATTAAGTCCTGGTAGGATAAGCATGTTAAGTGATTGCATAGAGATTAAGATTAGCCTGGCTGATTTAGGATACATAAAACAAGTGAGAAACACTCTAGGTGCTAATTGTTACTATGCAAAATCTACCCTCCTAGAATTATTCCTGGTACAGTTCACTCTTTATTTATGTTTCCAGGCTTCTTTTATTTCTTTTCTCTTATTTGTGACCAGGAATGGTGCCTCTGCAGTGCATTGACTTTGACCAAGGCATTGTTCACATCCCATGCAATCCACCTTCTCACTACTATAGTTAACAACTGTGTAAAAATAAAAATTGGGTTTATCAGTGTGCCTGGAAATAGATGAATAGATACACACACACACACACACACACACACACACATCTAACTCTATTTCTGTATCTACATTTATCTTTTTCTTTTTGTAATATTTATTTATTTATTTGAGAAAGAGAGAGAGCACACGTGTCCTGGGTGGAGGAAGACAGAGGGAGAGAGAAACTTAAGCAGACGGTGCTGAGCATGGAGCCTGATCTCACAATCCTGAGATCGCAACCTGAGCCAAAAACAAGTATCAGACGCTTAACTGACTGCGCCACCCGAGTGTCCATGTAGTTATCTTTCTAAAATGGACAGGTATCTACATAATCCACAATATTATATATGATGTCATAAAAGTTCTCCACAATGACATTCTTTTCCTAGTAAGTTGTCATTATGCTCACTTGGTTTTATACTTTTTTCAGTGAAAATATCTTCAGCCTATTCATGTGTGATTTGTTAGTCAATGAATTTCTTGTCACATTTGTACAAAGGTCATTTATTTGGAATCAGCTTTTTGTAAAATATTTTTCTAGTTGAGGATCTGTGTACTTTGATAGACTGAGACTTAGCATAAAACTGTTTTATGAAAGGAGTTTTTCTTTCTGCGAAAAGAGTTAAACAATATTTGATCTTAGATAATCTTACTGTCTCCCGTATGCTATGGAGCTTTTGCTCTGGCATGATAATTCACTAAGTATTTAAACTTTATTTGAAGTGATTTGGGGACTTTAAGCCACAGAAACAGTTTTGTCTCTAGGTATAATGTTCTTGAAATATGGATGCTTATGGTTATTCTTAGTTACTGATTATATTATTTTACTAATTAATACAGTGTCTCATTTTATTCTATGCCATCTTCATTATAATCGTTGTCAGTAAGTGATAATTATTAAGGGTTTCCATTTGGAAGTTTATAACTATTTAGGCAAAACTACTTGAATGCTGCCCTCATTCTCAAGAGGTTTACAGTATTAAAAAACAGATGGTATTAATTTCTACAGTTAACAAGAACAAGATAATCACACAAAGAACATGATAACAGTATTACAAATAAATGGTAAATACTAGGGTTCTGATGCAGGGGTCATATAAATTGGAAATAGGATATAGACTAGGTGATAAGTGACAAAAGCAGAATGTCTCTCATCCCAGCAAGATGTGTGACAAATTTAATCTTTTCTAATTGACATCAGTTGCCCTGATATAAATGGTCGTGCTGTGATCCACACAGATTGGATAAGCAAGAAAGCCATAGTGATCCCATCAGCTGTGTCAAGACTCCTCTTGTGGATGGAGAAATATAATCAGGTAAGGTTTATCACAAAGATAATTTGAGAGAATTTTGAAAACAAGATATTTTGGGCATAGAAGTCATAACTTGCATAAATAACAAAAGAAAGTTCAGTGTGGTGTTTGTTTTGTTTTGTTTTTAGTATTTTGTTCAGTGTGGTTCTCAATTGACCCCAGATTTTCAAACAGAAGAACACATCTTGTGAGGACCTGATCACATTTAATGGGCCAAGAGCAGAGATTTGAATAAAATGAGGAATTTGATATTCCTTTTCCAGAAGAATGAACTTATATACTAAGAATATCTTTCCTTCATGTTGTTGCTTGTGATATAAACTTGGGACCATTGAATTACCATCTTCTGTCTGACAGGTAAATTTCAGAGTGAGCCAGGATTATAGAGAGCTGTGGAGATGAGAGATTAGTACTAAGGAAGTGCCTGACCTCTTTACATTTCCAGATTTCATATTTCTGCTCTCTGACCCCATCCTTTCCTTTGTGTTTCTGAAAAAGAGTAACTTAGTTTATTTCTTAAAACAAAGGATCCTAACACAGGTGAAGTAAATGCATAAGATAGTTAAAGGGAATAGGATAGAAATCTGCAGAGAAAGGGGCATATGGGCACAATATAGTCCAAGTTCCAGGTTCCATATTTATTCCTCATTTACTTTCTAAATACTTCTTACTTAAAATGCCACTACAGTGTGTTTCTGTCTTTATACTATATTGAGTATGTGCAAATATTAGATTGAGGAAATCAGAGATCTCTCTATGTATAGATAGATATGGCAAAGAAACATTTGACAGCACTTCATAGGCTATAGTGTGATACAATTAGACTTTGCAAACAACAGTAAACAAAAGATTTGGCAAGGGACCCACATGCTTATGTGTTTGAGTATTAAAATCAGAATCAACTCAGGCTCCCAAACTCTTCCTCATCAACTGCTCTGTTAGTACTTTAAATGCATGGAGTTTTTGAGACTAAAATATTTTGAATGTTTTTCTATGGATCAGATTACCTCCTGCTGCACTTTTAGTGCTCTCTACTGCTTGCACTGCCAAGCGATGGGCAAAAATCAAATATATAGTTTACAAGCACTCAGTGATGAACAAACTGTCTAATAGAATGAGAAATAAACATTTCACAGAAGTCTTAGGAAGAGGCTTGGTTATGGAATTTGACAGACTTAGATTCCATATTTACCAGCAACGTGATCCTGTGGGAGTTGCTCGACCTTCTGATCCTCAGCTTTCTCATCTGTAACTGGGGATAATAATGTTCACATGGGAGTGCTATTAGGGTTAAAATGAAGTAACAGATGTAAAGTGTAGGACAAGGACTCTGTCACATCAGAGACACAAACACAATGAATACTATTATTGCTTGTTAGAGGGAAATCCCTTAACACCCTGATTCTGAACTTAGTCACGTTATTGATGACCCAAATCCATTTGTACTCTTTATGTACGCAGAAGCTTTCACACTTTATTTCCAGCAGCAGAGCTGCACTCAGGTAATAACTCAGCTAAAGAGATTTTTTTCCCTTGAATGAATTATGCTTCTGGTGTGCTAAATTTTCTCAAGGCAGTCAACCATAAAAATTATATTATGTATTTCTCTTGTGTAACTTGTGTGAAAGTAGAGTTTGTCAAAACTGGATGCTCAGCATTTAATGAGACCCTCCACTGCATTTGATCCAGAGTCAAGCTGTATATAAAGAGGGTAAACAGGAAGGTTGGAGGGGGAAGCTAAAACTGACAAAATAGGGCAATAAATAATAAGAAGAGTTTTTTAAAAAAAATCTCAAATAAGAAATTGGTGGAGGTAGTCAACTAATTGTTACTTTTTTAATACATGAGAGGTGAATTTGCTCAGTGTGTGCCAAGACCTAAAATTAGGGAACTTCATTTCCATTGAAGTCCTTGTTGGTGAAATATGAAGCAGATGTCTCCCTGACCTCTACCTAATTGAACAGGAATGCCAGGGGGAGAAAAGTCATCAATCTCTCGATGTCTGGGTGAAGGTCCTGAGGATTTTCAACAAATGATTCTGTTATATAGAGACTATATAAGATTATGTAAAATTGAGACAGAGTATAGTAGTATCCCTGCCTTTTGTAAATCTAGATTTAGATCGTATGGGTTTTACATTGAAGATGAAGTGATATTATTTAATACTGTCAAAGAAATTTTGCTTTCTTTGACTTTAATCTGTTGCAATGTTAAATGGTATTATATCTTTACATTTATTCAAAGGCAATTCAAGATTCTGAGCTCATTTTATATTCCAGCAGCCTGGATTTGAGGATGAAATTCTCATCCAGTGTTCCTCTAATTCTTACTCTGAAACAGAGTTGCAATGCATACCAGAGAGTTTCTGACTCTCCCTGCCTTTTGCAATCATTGTAACTTACAAACACCATTAGCACAGAACACATTGCACTGCATCAGGATGACCATCTGCTCTGTCTACCCCCTCCATTAAACAATGAGAAATGATGCTTCTTTCTTGTTGTAGCTTGAGTGCCTACGACCACCTTCAGTATTTCTCTTTAATACATTAACTAACCAACCTTTACCTGGACTGTTGAAAAAGTCACAGAAAGGTTGCCTCACCCCTTATCTTGCTCTTCTTCACACAAAAATGATCTTTATAATCAGCAAAAGCATAGTATCATTTTTTTTCTTGCATACATTCTATAATCGTTACCTGTTGTGCAGGAAAATCAGAATCAGATCTGCATGGACTTTTATATGAACTTTGTTAATAAGAATGAGCATATCTGGGGCACCTGGGTGGCTCATTAAGCATCTGCCTTTGGCTCAGGGCATGATCCCAGGGTCCTGGGATCAAACCCCACATTGGGCTCCCAGCTCAGTGGAAGTCTGCTTCTCCCTTTCTCAATCCTGCTTGTGTTCCCTCTCTCATTGTGTCTCTTTCTGTCAAATAAATAAATAAAATCTTAAAAAAACAAACATACAAATAAACAAACAAAAAAGAATGACCATATTCTTGATTTTTGCATTTAACTATGTTTTAGTAATGTGAGGCCTGTATCCCTAGTATCTGTCACTGTTTTGGGCACATACTAGTTGGATGAATAAATAGCAGGAAAATAAATCAGTGATAATATAGAAGTTGTGGAACAGCACAGGACAATAGCCCTGAAAGCAGTGTTCTTCAGCATGCCCAGAGAATTACCTGTGTTCATATTACTTGTTTAAATCAAGTTTCTAGGTCCTAGCCCATAATCAAGCCCAGAATCCACATCTCTGTGGTATAACATAATATCGCCAAGTTAACACACTCTCTAATGATGCTTATGTTTGCTATAGCTTGAGAACCACAGCCTTAGGCCACAGGATGAGTAAGAGTATGTGGTGCAGATTGTAGAAATGGAATTCTATGATGTTGAACTTCAGTGGCACCGAAGGTCCTTCATCATAGGGTCATGCATGAACTATTTTGAAGGCTAGTAACAAACACAAAAATGCTCTATGAAACATTTGTATTAGTTATATATACTATGGGTTGTGGTAAAAAATATTTGAAAGCCCTTGTGAAATATATAAAGTAAAACAATATAATTTTGAGATCTATATGTGGATATTTGTGCATGCTTTTAGAAAGGGTGAACACAAATTTTTTTTTTTAAAAATGGAGCGGGGGAGGGTTGTGACTGAATGGCTCACTCACTTAAGTCTTACTCATGATTTCTGCTGAGGTCATGATCTCAGGATGGTGAAATAGAGCGCAGCCTCCGTGTTGGGTTCTGTTGGACTCCCAGCTCAATGGGGAGTCTGCTTCTCTCCCTTTCCTTCTCCCCTTTGCCCTGCCTCCTGCTCTCTCTCTCTCTCTCTTTCATTAAAATAAATAAATCTTTTAAAAAATCAAATGAAAAGGGTGAACATTGCAAAATTCAGGGCGGTATGTAGTTGCATCTATTTTGCACTTAGCCAAGACTTGGAGAAGATGTACATATTGTTGCAGTGCTGAATCACCTGAAGGCTGTGGCTCAAGGTCATGTTCCACATAAATTAGAAACCTCATTGCATACTATTTCCCATCTGCTAAATCTTCAGACTTCAACAAATAAATATACTGATGGAAGACAGAATAGTAGGATGAACAATTCATTCATCTTCATTTTTTGGGACTTTTCCCAGCTTAGTGCTGGAACTCTTGTGTCCTGACAACCCCCTCAGTTCTAGGCAAACTTGGAGGATGGTCACTGAATGTGCAGTAAATTTTCTAAGCTATTTATCTTTTATTCAAACAAATTTTTACTTGAAATTCTAACATAAATCATTTGCAGTCCCGCTGCTTTATTCTAAATGAGGAGAGAGGCTAAGATTTTCCCAATCTCTTTGACCCCATCATCTCTAGCTCTTATCCAAGGGCTCCATGAAACACTGCAATTACAACATAACCTGCCTGCCTCAACTTACCTTAATGGTTAGATTTCATTGAGTATGAGCTGTTTTCTGATCCTTAATTTCCTTACCTGTAATATGGAAATAATATTCTAATTACAAGTTGGTCTTGATATTTAAATCCTACTACTTGAGCCTAATTTGATTTCCAGATTTCTTTTACAACAGTATGCATCATAATGAAATTGCTTTAGTGTTTTTTTTTTTTTTTAAGATTTTATTTATTTATTTGACAGAGAGAGATCACAAGTAGTCAGAGAGGCAGGCAGAAGAGAGAGGAGGAAGCAGGCTTCCCGCTGAGCAGAAAACCTGATGCGGGGCTCGATCCCAGGACCCTGGGATGATGACCTGATCCGAAGGCAGAGGCTTAACCCACTGAGCCACCCAGGCGCCCCGCTTTAGTGCTTTTCTATAGAGATTATTACAAAGGGCAATCACACCCGTTGAGTCACCTGCCTTGCATCCATAGATTTATACAATAGTATTTAAAGACTGAAATTTAAGTAACAGATGTAATGGAAATGCAAATGTCAAACAGTTGTGGTAGATGTC
Source organism: Neogale vison (assembly GCF_020171115.1). Classification (NCBI taxonomy): domain Eukaryota; kingdom Metazoa; phylum Chordata; class Mammalia; order Carnivora; family Mustelidae; genus Neogale; species Neogale vison. Next base: position 88,826,650 of record NC_058093.1, on the reverse strand, counting down.
TGCCTATTAATGTATGGATGTTGAGCAGACACCAGTAGAGGGATCCAAGCTCTTTGTAAGTGTTACACAGTTACGGAAATGAAAAGTGACCAGATAAGCAAACTCGGGCCAAATTATAAACCAATAAAAAGTTTCTTTTCACCCATACTTTGAAGATGTGTGGTTTTGGTGTTGCGAAGTGTATTTGTTACTTACCAGAGCTGGGCTCTGATGGGGAAAATTGTCATTATCTTTCTATAGATGTTTTAAATAATGCAGATATTCTCAACTGGTATCACAAATTTATACACTGATACATCATTAGATCTAAGAATTTAACAATATGTTCAACTGCACAAGAAAAATTCCAAGATGAGTCTTAGTGATCACAAGTTTATTTTTTTTCCAATTTATTTATTTTACAAGTTTATTTTTTTAATTTAATCGAAGTCATAACTCCAGAGCATACACCCTCTTTCCATAGATAAACACTATTTTATTAGCCTCAGTATTACATGTTTATGTCAAACTTAAATTCTCTCAAAATTTCTTTTTACACACATTAAGATTTATTTTAAACTAGTGTAAATTAAAATAAACTCCGCAATCTGTAATCCTGATCTGTGGTTCCTCTTGACGCTTCAAGGTGGAATGTGAGAATGGTGAAGAAAATACTCGCCATGGAACTAGCAACCCTTTTAATCACCCTTCTTTCAGAAACATCTGGCTGAAGCCCAGATACTTTAGGCCTATGTTTAAAATGGGAATTGATTCCTGGAAAGAAACCAACTCCATCCACAGTAAAATCCAGTGCTTTGTGGATGAATTCAATTAGTGCCCCCAATTGAATACAAAGAGAAAAGATAAACCTGTGGTTATGGATATGGCTCCAGGAACACGTAGAATTTTGCCCATTACAATCAAATGGTTTGATAGTCTTCCCAATTAAATAAATTGTCAGCTGCAGGAACATGTTAAGGCTTGTTTAAAACAGTTTCTAAGGATATAGTTTGAGGCCAAATTAATTTTACTTATGATTCTTCCAGTTGTGTAGCCCTCCTTGTAAAGCGTGGATGCCTACATATCATTCTTCAGTTTATTCTCTATGTTGTATCTGAAAATGACTTTCTGCAGCTCTCCGGTATTCCACCAGGATTCTGGACAAAGAACAGTTAATCTGTGTCAATTTGCAGACAGTCACTGGGTTACTTTTCTCCCTTCGTTCTCTCTGCTAATAGTTGCTTGGACAGTGAGTCCTGCAGTAATGAGATTTTCCTAGACAACCTGACTTGCTGGCAAGTCTCAAGGGCAGGGGCGGAGAGATTATAATATTTTGGGTCTTAAATGTAGGTCACCCTGATGGATTTTAAAAAGTGATCTCACCAAAGGAAAACATAATTTAAAATTATCTGTCCTTCGCTTTGAATATGCCAGTGTCGTCGTCTTTAAAAAATTACATCTGGGCTTAGAAATGAGAGTAGCATGTCATTTCCTTGAAAAAGAGAAAGGATCTGTACAGAGTGAGTAAATTATTATGGTGGTAGGGGGTATACTAAAAGGAAGATAATAGTGTTAGTGGAGAAAGCAAACATGTAGGCAGGGTGATGAATGAGTGGTTTATACATTGAATCACTTTTGGCTTTTGACACTGACCAAAATTCATTCTTCAGAGTTCAAGTTTTATTCATCAGTTTACCTCTTCCTTTTCTTCTTTCAGGCCTTCCCCATCCCTTCTGTGCAACTTCCCCCACCACACACACACTCATACACAAGGCAGCTGTAGGATGACTTGATATCAAATAAAACCAAAGAGAACAAAAAGCTCAAAAGTAACTTAACAGCTTTCTTGATTTTATTAGAAAAATTTTTTACATGTAATTTCACCTCTTCTCTTTTAATTATTTTATACCATATTTAAGAGAACACTATATTCTCTTGAAAGGAACAAAAAAGAAAACGCAATCTCCCATTTATTCTAGAGTACCTTACTGAATCCACACATTGTTCTTTCTGTATTTATTTCACTCTGTATAGTACTGGCTTCTCATTCATAGGACCTTCAAAGTTTCACCTTCAGAATCAGTAGCCCAAGACAAATTGGCACAGCGGGAAGTGATAGTTGCTCTGTGTGACTCAAGAGGGAAAATATACATTATTTTCTTCTAATCTGCTGAAGCACATTTGACTTGATTCCCATGTCGATTTTCATTTTGACAAGATAGATGGCAAGGAAAGCACAATTGTATAGATTTGCACATTTATTCCCATTTCCAGGGCACGAGTGGAGAAATCTTTCCTGGTTGATGACTTAACATGTCTTGTTGCTCTATTCTTAAGCCTGAACATATTCGGAAATCAGGATGCTGTAATTTGCCATTGCAGTATCCCATTAATTCACTGGGGTGAGCAGTACTTGGAGGTGTCAAGGGCAAAGAATTCTAATTCAACTGCCACTGATTTGTTACATCCACCCATGAGGCAAGGCACAGTAAAGCTGGGGGAGGGGGGGTAATTTTAAAAACTACCTTCAAGCTCAGGAGGAGATGAGCTCATATAGTAGGAGGGATGGATTTGTGAGCATCCCTTGCCACTTTCTTTACCCACTGCAACCAAGGCATGTGCTGACAAGCTTGCCGCTCTTAGAACTGAGAGTGAAGTCTGACACTAGGGAAGATTTTTGCCTTGATGGAGTCACACAACTTATGTCTTGATGTCTTATGTGATCTGATTATTTGGTTATCAGGGAAACTTTGGTAACCAAAAGAAGGGAATAGTTTTAAAAATTACTTTTCACAAATCTGCCTCTTAATTTAGGCCAAGAAAAATGAAACCGCTTGCTCTTAAAAAGACTGTAGACTATGATCCAGTGGATTTGGGGGGAAAAAAAAGAAAAAGCATCAGCATATGATTTTGTATTTGGGAAGAAACATCCCATTTTCTGAATTCAAAATCTAAGTTTCTTAGGTAATGGCTATTGCATAATAGTAGATTTCATTCTTTTTTTTTTTTTTTTTAAGGTGAGAACTACTTCCACCCTTGGTTTTTTGGACCCATGGGTTCTGCTTATGAGCTATCACGCTATACAGTGGGTCAATTATTTAGAGCAGATGCTGCCTCCGGGGGGATGGTACCCCATCTTCACTGGTCCCTCAAAGGCATCTTCAACAGGTTTTTAAATTGCTCCACCAACAAGCTTTCAACCACTAGATTCTGGACCACTAGATTCTGTAGCTATATCCCTGGTCCTGCACCACTGATCATCACTGGTAACTCTACCTCCTTTTCCTGTAGAGTGGGTGCATTGGCCCAGTGTGATACTATGTGGGATCCCATGTAAATAGAATACATACCCAGATATGGTGTTCGCTGAAGCTCTGCAATCAGAAAAGGCAAATGCATGACTGAAGTATGTATCAGGTTCAGTCAAAATGAGTCCCTGGTCTTTCCAGTATAGAAGGGATCCAGTTAGGCTACTTCGCATCAGGAGGCTGATTGAGGGGGCACCTGGGTGGCTCAGTGGGTTAAAGCCTCTGCCTTCGGCTCCAGTCATGATTCCAGGGTCCTGTGATCAAGCCCCACATCAGGCTCTCTGCTCAGCAGGGAGCCTGCTTCCCCCTCTCTTTCTGCCTGCCTCTCTGCCTACTTGTGATCTCTGTCTATCAAATAAATAAAATCCTAAAAAGAGAGAGAGAGAGAGACTGATTTCCTTGAGCGGCACTTCTGTCCGCGTTTGTCAGCCTCTGTGCTGTTGGGCTTGTGCGTAGTTTCCCTCTCTGCCACGGTGACTACTCCATTCATGTGCCTGTTGTGCACTCTGGCAGCCAGTGACAGAAGCAGACTGATGTCCGCTGACCAAGTCATCCTGTCTTCTTGGTTGGTAGGTTTCTCTTTTATGATAAGCACTCTCAGATAGATAGATGAATGATGTTTATCCCTGGATGTGTCTTTTGCCAGGGCACTAAAAAAAACAGCCAACTGGTTGGTCACCACTAAGTCCACATATATTCTGAAGTGGATTTCATTCTCCGTAATGTCTAGCATCATCATCTGGGGATAGATTTTTACAAGAATGTCACATGCCACAATTCTGGGATCACGTAACTCACTTAGCTATTTTATTTAATAGCCGCAGACTACAGATAGAAATCTTGCTAGCCATCTTGCTACATACCATTGGTGAAAAATAAAGTAGAAGGAAAGAGGGTGATTGACTATATGAAAATCTGTCACAACTCCAGAATTACCTGCAAATTATCAATCTCAAAGTGTAATTAATATAATCCATTTTATTTACACTGTTACTGTGTGTAAGAGACTCTAGCAACATTTAGGAAGGAATCAAACAATTTATGAGGCATTATGCCTGCCATCATAAAGTTGACAAAATTGAAGGAAACAAAAATAAGTAGTCACACACACAAATATAAACAAGACAAATTTCAGTAAAGAGGTAAGCATATATATTTTATTTATCAATACATATATTGATATAACTAGAATATCAGTTATGAGCAGATACAAAAGTTGCCACAATATACAAAGCCTACTTGTATACCCAGCTTTCCCTAATGTCAACATCCTTTATAACTGTGGTACATTTGTCAAAACGAAGAAATTAACTTTGGTGCATTACTTTTAACTAACCAGAGACTTTACTTGGATTTCACTCGTTTCTACCAATGTCCTTTTTCTGTTGTAGGATTCAGTTCAAAATATAAAACTCTATATTTTAATTTGTAACTTCCATTGTCAATATAATCTTTGATAGAGGTTGTGTGGTAACATAAAATTGGGTTCTTGAGTCAAAAATGCCTGGCTTCAAATCTTCTTTTGCTAATTATCTTACAGCTGTTAGCATTGCCCATGAAACTTCACTTTTCTAGGTCTCGGTGTACTCATTAATGAAATAGGAACAATAATAGTACTGACTTCTGGGTTGTTGTTTTAAGTAAGGACATGTATTTACAGTGCTTAACTGGTGTCTGGACCTGACATTTAATGACTGTTAACAAATACTATGTTTGATTATATTGATTCACTTAAGAAATAGATGTGTGAAGTGAAATGAACCCAGAGATTTAAAAATACCTAATATGAGGGTGCCTGAGTGATTCAGTTGGTTAAATGCCTGCCTTTGGCTCAGGTCAGGACTCCAGGGTCCTAGAATCGAGTCCTGTGTCAAGGTCCCTGCTCATCAGGGAGTTTGCATCTCTTTCTGCCTCTCCTCCCCATGCATGCTCTCTCTCTCAAAAATAAATAAGTAAAATTGTAAAAAAAAAAAAAAAAAAAACTAATATGGTGCTAGAATGACAGTGTGTTTTACTTTTAATTTTTTAAAGATTTTGTTTATTTGTCAGAGAAAGAGAGAGGGAGAGAGTGCACAAGCAGGTGCCGCTGAGTGGTAGGCAGAAGGAGAAGCAAGCTCCTTACTCAGTGAGGAGCTCAATGCGGGACTAAATTCCAGGCTCCTGAAGTCATGACCTGAGCCAAAGGCAGATGCTTAACCAAGTAAGCCACCTGGGTTTCCCAGGCAGTGTTTTTTAAATGTCAAATTAACAATAAATATACTTATAGCTGAAGTTCAAAATAGAGACAGAAAGTTTTGTATGGACCCTATCTTAAGCTGGATAGTAACAAATAAATAGAATATAAATACGCAAGAAAAAGGGTGAAATATTTTAGATACCCATTTAAAAGAGCACAAAATAAATGTGAAGGAGGAGATGGGTGTAACAATGACAGTAGATTTATGAATATGAGTAGTTACGAGAAGGCTGGAGAAGGAAACTGGGACTAGTCTTGATGGACCTGCAATATCAGGATAAGAGAATTAGACAATTCTGTAGGCCACTGGAGATTTGGTTTCTCATAGGTATTGGCTTCATGAGGTAGACAGAATTTATTGTTCATAAAATGGGTCCTTTTGGAAGCATATTAACTCTCGTTAATGGCCCATTAGGAAGATATGTGAAGTACACAAAAAATTTTAGGCTGTATAACAGGATTTCTAGATATGTGGACAGGTACTGAATTTATATTCAAGCGTATTGGGAATGTTATTCTTTGGAGCTTTTTAAAGTAATTTTAGCTCTTGTGCAATAATCACATGAAACATTTCTGGATCAATTTTCATTTGGAAACCACCCACTTGGTTAATTGATGATAGGAGGGTGAAAATCCTCAACAACTTATTGAAAAGGTAAGATAGTTTGGTCTATATCCTTGTGGGTTAATATGAGAAACATTTATCAAGATTTTTATTGGCATTGTCTAAGTCATGACATTCATATTTATTGTTTTAGGTGCAATAGGAATTATTGCACATACACCAAGATTTATTTATAAATATCTTCTGTAGATCCACAGTATAAAATAGTGATATGAAATACTAAGGAGAGTCCTCTGGACGTGGTGTCAAAAGGTCCATGTCCTGGCTGTAGGACTTTTAAGTTATTATCCATGTAACTTGGACAAGTCTCACTTTCTTTGGGCTATATTTTATTCAATTAGAAATTATGATATATAAGAAAAACTTCTCAAGCTTAATATAAGGATCAAATTAAATACTGAATGCAGGAATACTTTGTAAATTGCAAAATCTTATAAAATCTAAGTCATTATTTTATCATACTCTCCAACTATTTCAATATGGTAGAATTCCCATGTTTGGGATTAAGAAAGGTGAGTAATTCGTATCTGTGAATTTCACTATATCAAACCCCTTTTAACTTAATTTCCCACCAGTTTGTCATGATGTTATAAAAAAGGCAATGAAATACCATGACTTTTACCCTGAATACTTCTTTTCTCTGGATCCATTTCTAAATAAAGGTGACAGGTAGGTGTAGAATAACAAAAGAGATAAAATACTGGGAAAAAATGTGAAATTAAAGGACATATCTATCAAAAACATGAGCCATTTAGTCTTCTTCCCATTGAACTATGATATCTTTCTTTTTACCCTTAGGTCCAAAACATATCCTTCTTTCATTTCTCATAAACATTCCCTAATAACGTCCTCAAATGAAAGAAAGGATTATAAATGAGGTAGAGAGTCTGACTCATGAAGAGAAACAAAGAGCTCTTAAAAAAAAAAAAAATCTACTTCTAAAGAAATGGATTCCATAGTCAGTCAGTTGTCCCCAATTCCCAGAAGTTCAAACCCAGTGATTAGCAAGGAAAGCCAGAGGTGATAAATAGATTTGTAGAACCTCTCGGTTTTGGTGAAATTTTTTCAAATGAGTAAATGATTAAAATGGCTCAATGAAAATCACACGCAAAAGGGTGAAATATAATGACTATCTGATCTGTTAAAAGGAAAAAGCTTTTAAACTAATCGATCTTTCCACAACAATTTATGTCATAGCCTTTTAAGATGATCCCATCTTAAATGGGAAAGTGACAAAGAAATATATATCTAATATACTTGCTCAATGGATAGATTTTCACTACCCTAAGAAAATGCTTTTGAGAGCTTTATTTTTAAAGGAGACTACATGTTAGGTTCTTGTAGATGATCTTATGTTTAGTTTCACCTTTGTTATCGCTAAGAGTTAGAAAGTAGGAAAATTGAGACCAACCAAGAATTTTTTTTTTTTTTCAGAGTTGATGCAGTCGTGCAGCCATCGTTTAACCTCCATGTGGTTCATTGCTAGCATCTCTCAAAGGAGTACACTAATGTGTGTCACACTAATGTTGGCCATCCATCTACTTCATGGACACATTACAAGGGTTAACTAATAAGGCTGATAAGCACTTTGCAAATTCAAAGTACAAAGTAGAAGTGCTAAGTAAGCTAAATAGAAAGAAAAGACCCACCTGATGGTCAGCTGATTTAACTCTTCAGTGATTAATGGATTTCCTGAATAATTTTCTTCCATTTTTTGCAATAAAGTAAAACCATTTTAGTTTTTTTTTTTTTGGATTTATTTTGAAGATGTAAGGGATGAACATTACATCAATTCTAATGTGAAAAAAATGTTTTATGTTACTTAGGTGTTTTAGTTTTCAAGATATACTACAGTTGTCACTTTTTATATAAGAAACACAAGTTTTTTTTAATAACTCTGCTATAATATTATCTTGTGGTGGAATATGTCATAATGACAGAAGAATAAAATACTCCTAATTGGTCAGAAAACCAGGAGAGCAAAGAATAAGTTTCCCTTGGCTTCTGAGGAAATATATCTCAACCATGAGAAAGATCAACTCTGAGGGAAAGAGCATTTTTTTTTCCATCTTGGATTAATATTCAGCTCTAGTCATACCTGCTTCAGCTGTCAGGAAGGAGACTAATTAGTGGCAGTGATGATGGGAGTTTTTGTGATGCCAACTTTTGTCTTTTAAGAACTGGATTAAACTCAGAATCATTTCCCACACTCTGCAAAATGAAATGCTTTAACTCTGTCTTAGCAAAGTCAGAGATGAAATCATTTCCATCAGACATTGACATTATAGTTATAACTAGAGGTGGACAGTGAAGTACAAAGTAGAGTAATTATATAGGATAATACATACCTGTCAAACCTTGCTCTGTGTATCGCCTGCTTGGACTACCATAACAAAATACCACAGGCTAGGTGATTTAAACAACAGACATTTATTTTCTCGCAGTTCTAGAAGCTAGAAATCCATGATCAAGGTGCCAGTAAATTCAGTTTCTGATGAGATCTCTTTTCTTGAGTTCTAGACAGTTGCCTTCTTGCTGTAACCTCACATGGCCTTTTCTCTATGATCAGGTAGAGACAGAGCTCTGGGGTCTCTTTTTTTTCTTCTTCTTCTTTTCTTAATATTTTATTTATTTGAGAGAGAGAGACACAGTGAGAGACAGCACGAGAGAGGAGAAGGTCAGAGGGAGAGGCAGACTCTCCGTGGAGCTGGAACCCCGATGCGGGACTCGATCCTGATACTCCAGGATCATGACCTGAGCCAAAAGCAGTTGCTCAACCAACTGAGCCACCCAGGCGGCCCTCTCTTTTTCTTCTTATAAGGACTTTGGTTCAGTCTAGCTAGGGCTCCACACTTATGATTTCATTGAACCCCCATAAAGTCCCTATTTTGAAATATAGTTATATTGGGAGTTGGAGCTTCAAAATATGAATTTTGGGGAGACAATTCAATCATAACACAGTGGCATGTCAGATAATTGAGACCTAAGTTTCCTCTACTTGACTATTCTAGATACTTGCAGAACTAGAACTATATAAGTGTATAGACTAAGCTTAAAACAAAATTCTCTTATTGTATTAATCTCTATATGCAATAATGTTTATTTGAATGACAGTGGTGTAGTTAGGAGTAATATGTTAAAAACAGACTATCTCTAATCTATAAACAGTTTTTGAGACAGAGTAAAATGTCCCTTATCCTCTAAGGATCAGTCATAGAACTAGTTGGAAAAACTGAGTAATAATGACTTCATGGATGTCACTTTTCTCACTCTGACAAGCAACACAGAGTACCAGCTTTGCTTGAAATTTAACCAGAGAGAAAATAATCTCAGTCCGTAATCTTCAGACTAAAAAAGATCTTTTTTTTTTTTTAATATAAAAAACTACCTCCCTGGAAGCCCTAGTATTGAGTTAAATTATGTAAAATGAAACCCTACTATTCATTCTTCATCTTTTCAGACTTTGCCATCCTCATTTGAACCCAAAAGAAGCAACATACTGCCCCCCACACCATGCTGATCCCAAACTTGAAACTACTAAGTGGATTGGTCTTGAACATTAATTGTATGATTTACTTAATAGTTTGCAGCCTTATATTCTTTTATATGTCTTTAATTGAAGTTGATTTTTTAAAAGTTATATTAGCACCTAATAGTACCCCTTTATTTGTTCTAATAAGGAGAAAGGAACAGTTTGCATGAAGGGAAAACCAAATGCCATTTCTGCCTAGCATATGAAAAAAATTGGGCCCTCATTTGGATGGAGAGAATAGTGGAAGAATCTCAACACACCCTTCTCAGGATCATACATCCTGAAGAATCTATATTCACTAGTCAGCAATCACATTTCTCTCACCAATGGTGGTTTGGTTGGAGAAAGGATCCTAATCACTTTCAGTTAGTGCCAAAATTTGAATTATTTCTATTTAGCTATTTTGTTATTATTATTTACATATTCTGGTTGCATAGTTAAATGAAATACTTAAATACAGGAAGTTCATACTTAGTTTTATATCTGTACATTAAGGCTATAGTCTTCTATATATATAAGAATATATATGAATATATATATGAATATATATACATATTATATATATGGATGTATATATGAATGTGTCTATATATAAGAATATAAATAAATGTGTATATATACATATATGCATATTTGTATATGTATATATGTGTGTATATATACACATGTATATGTATATACACATATGTATATGTATATAAACACATATATACACATATGTGTGTATATACACATGTATATATACATATATGTATATTTGTAGATGTATATATGTGTATATGTATATGTATATATACACATGTATATATACATATATGTATATTTGTAGATATATATGTGTATACATATATGTATAAATGTACAAACATTTATGTGTGTACATATACATATATGTATATGAATATATATTAATGTTTCTATATAAATACACATAGGTATATGAATATGTTAAATATCATCAGCTTTGACTTATTTTGACTCTTTGCTTTATGGGAGAACAGTTCTTCAGCCCTTGACTGAATGTAAACCTCAATGTGTTTCTCACAGGGGATTTAGGAGAGTTTATCCTATGACCCTCTAGGTCTCTGTTTCTCTAGGGTTTAGTTGTCAATTGCTTATCATTTGGACTCCAAAGAAATACTCTGTTGAGACTTTTCCTCAAGCGTTATTATGAGGGAAAAGCACCAGTATAGCTTTTAATAAGGGGGAGGGGTTGGAACACAGAGCAGCTATATAAGAGGGGTGCACTAAGGTTCCAGCATCTTAGTCTTCCCTAATCTGTCAGTGTAGTGGGTTGAGTTGTAACCCCTCAAAAAATATGTTTATGGCCTAAAATCTGTGTATTTGACTATTTCTGGAAATGGGGTCTTTGAAGATTAAATTAAGTTAAAGATATTGTGTTGGGGTCATCCTGTTTTACAGTGGTCCTTAAATCTGATGACAAGTAATCTTATAAGAAGAGAAGGAGATACAGAGAAAAGGTCATGTAAAAATGTGGACAGAAATTGTAGTGTTGGAGATACAAACCAGGAACACATGGACCCACCAGCAGCTGAAAGAGGCATGGGATAATTCTCCCCTTGAAATTTCAGAAGGATTGTGGTCCTCCTGACACTGATTTTGGATTTTTGACTTTCAAAACTATGAAACAATAAATTTCTGTTGTTTTAAGCCATGAAGTGTATGGCAATTCATTTCAGCAGCCCTAGGAAATTTATACAGCCATTAAGCCTGATAAGTGATTTGATAATAAAGATCAGGATGAAGAACCATAAGTGAATGAGTTAAGAGAAAAACTGCTTGATTTCTGCTCTCAGAAGGAAAGTTGGATCAGAGTTCTCATCAGTTAACTACACAGGGGTCAAGTATGTGGGAACTCTGACTTGCATTAAGTGACCTCCATAGGAATCCCAAGGGGACACGAGCTTATTCCATATTTCCGGCTTTGCTCTTTTGCTCTCTATCACCAGTGTAGGGTTATTTCAGTAGAAGTATAAGAATGAAATGTTCTGTCTATAATGACCACATGAAAAACTACCTTCACTGAGCTACTTTAGTAATTACAACAAAACTTAGAAGAGCCCAAGAAATAAAAATTAAGAGAATATGCATAAGAAGGCAATATGTGATATGAAGAGCTATTAAAAAATTCAGTTTAGCTGGGGAAGTATTATATAAACTTGAAAATTATTGATCCTTTGAGATATCATGACCAGAGAGATGGACTGGAACTTGGCTCTGTGAGCTCAAGGATGGCAAAGAGAAGAACTATTTGTAAATGAATAGGAACATCATTTTGAGGTCAGTGGTCATTTATTACCAACATCATTTGGTTATATTCTGCTTACCTAGACTATCGGCCCACTTTTCCTGCATTCTGTCATTCTGCCTTAGGTCAGTGGTAGTAGGGGTAAGGATTTCAAGGGTAATTTGTTAAAGAGGGTCTGGGGTCTGGTAGTTAGAGGACTTTTGGACCAAATTTAAAGTTGCTAATTCAAAAGAATATTTTTTGGTGTTTTTTGTTTTGTTTTGTTTTGTTTTGTTTTTGTGCCAGGCCCTTGGGGTCCTGGAGACACATTAAGGAATGACACACATATGAGTTTCCCTCATAAAGCAGTCACCACAACTATACTTCTAAAGAGCCAGCTTTTGTCTAAAACACACAAACTGTGTTATATATGACCTATGAGTTTTACACTTTGTTTGGTCCTATAGAGTTGCTGTTTTGTATCCCACCACTTACTTTATGTCTTTTGTACGTCTTCAAAAGGGCATAAAAAAGCCCCTGGGCTTATTTTTCTCTAGTGACTATGTAAAATCTTATGAAAGGTCCATTTTGCAGCTCAACTGTATTCCTAGCACTGCCTTGGGAATGCAAGGAAAAGAGGCTCTTTTGTCCCCCAAATTAATTTGGCCCAACTATTAATACCTTTCATTTGTGTGTAACATTTTCATCTTTTTTAGGGAGCTTTCATGCTTGTCTCATTTCATCCTCACAAGGGGTGAAGTTCCAAGGCCAAATTGTTCTCTACACTGCCAGCTGGCTCCTTGAATTTCTGGCTTTGACTTCCCAGTGTGCCACTAAATATTGAACAGGGAAGTTAAACAGGAACTTCCTGACACCATATTTCTGTCCCAGGCAATGACTTCTCACACTCTCCAGCAATTTATTCTTCTTACATGTGAGCAAACAACTTTTTTTTTAACAAGGGAGTTCTGACTTAGATTTAATATGTCAGATAATCTGTCTGATCAGGAAACACAAATAAATTAATAATATGGCTTCAAAAATGATACTGCAGTGAGGGATACAGCTTGTCAATGTTATTGCTCTTTCTTTTCTACACAAAGTGATGTCCTGGACCTTCATTTGCCATTAGGGTGAATAAAGGCAGGCATCATATATCACCTTTCCGGAAGGCAGATTGCCATAACATACGGCAACATGCTTGGATGTCCAAGATGTCAGGAGACCATCCAGAAGGTCAGAAACTGAAAATTGTTTTGCAGAATAGTTTGAATGAATGTCTTAAGGTTATAAAGGTAAAATGCTATCTATCTGTCTATCTATTTGTATACTTCAACCTTTAGAAGTGAAACTATAATGGAAATGAAAGTAGAGACAGCAGTTAAACTATGAATTAACTCTTTGCACTTAAGGTTGCCTCTGAGAATTTCAAAACTGACAAACATATTTTACAACATTTCAGATGAAATAAAAGATTTCAAAGTTTTATGTTTTCTTAAAATTAGTGATATACATGAAGATACAGAACTTAGATTTCCCCAGAAGTTAATTATTTTTGAAGACAATTGAAGTATTAATTTATGTTGGTGGGAGAAAATTACAAGATTCAGGGTAGATGATACAGATTCAAGATCAAGGTACAAAATAGACGAAATAGTTAATATTTTCAGAACATAAGTGGCACAGAAATAACCTTAAAAACAGTATTTACAAAACAGTATTTTTTCAGAGTTCCTAATACAAATGCTGTGAAATCAATCCAATACCAAATATGTATGCTATCACTATACCGGATGCCTAACATGTAAACTCTCCAAGGTGTAAAATTAAGAAATGGGACAGCGTGGGGAAACACCTCTATTCCAATTCTTGGTGAGAGTGTAAATGATGATACTGGAATGGAATATAACAATAAATATTGAGTATTTAAAATATGACCATAATCTGACACCCAGGAATCATGCTTTCAAGAAACTAATAATAAAATAATCCAAAATATAATTAGGAAGTGAAAGCTTTCTAAATATCTGACAACAGGGTGTCATTCAGCACTTCACAGTACATATATACTATATACAAATATAATATATAACAATTATATGACATAATTATTACATAATTAAATATTATATAATATGAAAAAAATCTTTTTGAAACTTCTAATAAAAACCAAATGTTGCAACATAATATTTATAAAACTACTGGAAATAAAATTGCATGAACAGTATGACTTCACATACAAGATTTTAATAATTAATATTTGTGACAATAGAATTATGAATGACTTTTGAAAGCCATTATGTTCAACTTTATTATTAAAGCTTTCTAATAACTTAATTCGTAAAATACTTGAAAATTGTCCGTTGAAAAGGGTTTTCATGTAAAGAAATCCTTAGAGAGTTAGTTACGCTTAGGAGCAGTGAAACAGTGAAAGTGAAGATGAGTCATTCTAACATATATTAAGTAAGTAGACTTCTGAGATATTTCTTTTAAATCCTATAGGATGCTTTAGGAATTGTACTTAGCATGGGGGTTCTCTCATAAAAGGGAGCAGTGGTTCTTAGTGACCTTTTCTTTCATATCATGTGTTTTTCAGAAATCACAAATATATCAAAATTTGTGCCTTAGCCCTCACTTACCAAACAGTGATTATCTCTGAAGAATATTCTTGGTGGAGATATGCAGGAACTCAATGCTCTCTACAACGTAGGGAAGAACCAACCTGACTGGTTTTATTTGCAGTATTTTCTCAAAAACTACCTTTTAGGTTTTGAATATGAATCTCTTGCCATATAGAAAAAAAAGTCTCTGATCTGATATTTGAAATGAATCATTTCACATTATTAAATGACTCACAAGCAAACAAGACACTAAATTGAGCTAGTTAATATTCACCTTAATCAGCTAAGTCAGAAAAGGTTCAGGGTAGGAAAAGAAGGATGTATGTGAATAGGAAAAAATGAGAAGCCAGTATTTGTAGAGGACCCTGACTGAGCTCTTTAGCTGTAGTGGTAGAAGGACACCACCAATTGATTTAGATTGTTTTATATCTTTTCTTTCAAAGTGCTACTACATTTGAATCTCTATGATGGAGAACAGATTGCATTAACACTCTTGATGGTAAGAGATTCCAGATCCAAACAAGGAACTCAAGAAGAGCATACATGAAGACCAGTAGGAGTTGGTAAAGAACCCTAACGTTAGTAACAATGGGGAACTGTTATGACTTTTAAACTTGAAGCCAAGGAGGAATAATTCCACAGGAATCGGAGAAGACAAGTGTAGGAAAAGGACCACATTATAGGAGATAGAAGCTGTGCCCTAGGTAGGAGGGGCACTGCCAGTTGCTGTGACATGCCCAGGAAGTAACCAGCATGATGGATAATCTGAGCTTGCTGTCCTCCTTGCCCTTCATCAACTAAATCCACGTTCAAGAGAAAATATATTGATAAAACCCAGAAAGGTTAGTCTCAAGGTCACAGAAAAGATGGAAAAGGGGTACAGAGCAGATCTGGAAAATGCAAATTATTCAGCATACAGATATATTTAGTAATGACATCTTTTAAATTTAATGCTCATTCTTTCCTCGGTATAGTGTGCAACTATAGATATGAATAAAAACTGAGTATTTCAACTGTGAAGAAGGAATAATGGAAGTCTTACAGGAGAGGGTAAAAAGTAACTAATATTTCATCTATTTCAAGAATCCTGAAGGGAGGGGCGCCTGGGTGGCTCAGTGGGTTAAAGCCTCTGCCTTCGGCTCAGGTCATGATCCCAGAGTCGAGGGATGATCTCAGAGTCCTGGGATCGAGGCCCTCATTGTGCCCTCTGCTCAGCAGGGAGCCTGCATCCTTCTCTCTCTCTGCCTGCCTCTCTGCCTACTTGTGATCTCTGTCTGTCAAATAAATAAATAAAATCTTAAAAAAAAAAAAAAGGAGAAAGAAAGAAAGAAAAAAGAATCCTGAAGGGAGGTTAGATCTTTTTGGTTATAAGTGAAAGAGCCAAAAGTTAATGGGAACTTTTTCATAGAGACTTGGTGAGATTCTAGACACAAGCAGAGTAACTTTAAGGACTATGTGACAAAATGTGGCTTGAAGTTGGAGACCATGGCCTTCTCAACATCCCTTGTACTCCAGAATAGTATATTAGAGACTTTCATAGTCAACATGGAGAGCTTTTCATGGCAAACAGCCAGCAGTGTGTCCTTAGCAGCTTAGAGAAGGGGGAAACAGGGCATGGTATAAAGAAAGGGGCAAATAATTGCTGACTGACCTCTACAGGGGCAGCAACAAAACTGTGACTCCAAGCTTACTGTATGAAAAGTATGGTCAGATGGGTGATTGAGAGGAGATGGGAGAAAATAAAGTGTGATATCCCCTCAGCCTCATGGGATTACTGCCTTGATCTTGGGTTTTCTGCTCTGTCAATAGCAGCGGCCAAAGGACTGGTCCAGGACTGGGGTATCACTTCAACAAGAGAGGAGTTATGAGAAGAGATATTTGCAGTAGAAGAAAGAAGTTTTTAACTTGAAACAATCTGTTAAAAATCATTGTTTAAAATGTTTGTCACCTCCAAATTTCCCTTTCAGCCTAGCTTTGTTGTTTTTCCCATCTGCCTCTGACTTGATGCTAAACCTTTGAAGGCTTATATGTGGCAGTCTTTTGGTATTTTCAGCAACAGCATGGGGATATTTCGATGGGTTCTGATTTCCTAAAATCTGGCTGATATCATTGCATGTTCCCATAATTCACTCATTTACAATCAAATTGACCTCATTTTGTGGTATAGAGTGGTGAGTCTTTACAGGGATGAACTGGAGGACATCATGCTAAGGCAATTAAGACAGACAGAAAAAGACAAAGACTGTTTGGTGTCACTTATATGCAGACTCAAAAACAAAACAACAACAACAAAAAAAAAAAAACAAACCACACCATTTTCATAGCAACAGAGAATAGAATAATGGCTGCCATGGGCTGGAGAGAGGAGGCAATGGATTAATATAGGTTAAAGGACACAAACTTTCAGTTATTTATTTCAGAATAATAAAGTCTGAGGATCAAATGTATGGCATGGTGACTAGAGTTAATAATGCAATATTGTGTATTTGAAAGTTGTTGAAAGTAGATCTTATGCACTCACCACCCACACACAAAAATGTCACCTATGTTAACTATGTGAGGTGATCTTGGTAATCATTGTATAGAATGTATGTGTATCAAGGCATCCTGTTGTATACCTTACATTTATACCATTATGGTATAATGGTATAAATGTATAATAAGTTGTCAATTATTCCTCAGGAAAGCTGGAAAAAAAAAGATTGTTTAGCCTTGGGATATACAGATATTATTTCTGTTATCATCCATCCTAAAGCTTAAGTTTGGATAACATTAAGGATCTATAAAAAGACCTAGAAGACAAAGCTATCCCTAACCACTCATTTCCATAAATGACTTCGTAAACCTAACCTTACTTAGGATGTGATTATTCACATATTTTGGCGGGGGGTAGGGTAAAGGGAAGGGAGATAGGGCTCTACATTTTTTATACCTTCTGTGCACTATAGAGGAATATGATAGAAATGGAAATTGGAATGCCACCCCTTGAAAGGAAATCAGCTATTTTATTATTTTAAGATTTTATTTATTTATTTTACAGAGAGAGAGTGATCACAAGTAGGCAGAGAGGGAGGGGAAAGTGGGCTCTCTGCTCAGCTCGATCCCAGGACCCTGAGATCATGACCTGAGTGGAAGACAGAGGCTTAACCCACCCAGGTGCCCCTAGAAATCAGCTATTTTAAATTAATCATAATTTTGATGCTTATCCTCTTTCCGAACTTCTTGGTCATATTTTTCATTGTATTGAGAAGCCAGGGAGGAAAAAAAGAAAATGAGTGACAAGGCAATGGTCGATGACTTTCTGAAATTCACTTAATTCATGGTGAATATATTTCTTTTATCTCAGACAAGTGTATCAGAATCTGTTTGGATGTCCAAACTGTAGGAGGCACATCTATTCAACACATTACTAGAAGACATCCTGTGCATGGCCCAGATGATGGGTGTTACTGTTTCTGCAATATAATTAATGGGAACATGCTTGGCAGAACTGTATAAATCCATCAGCTCTGTTGTATCTTGGTCTCTGCCTTTGAAAAGGAAACATTTGAGTTCTTAGTATCATACAGTTATTAAATATATTAATATTCTAAATTCATTTTGAATATAAATTCAAATTTTGAATACTGAAGTGAATATATTAATCCCTATAGTTTCACCATAATACAACTGTTTATCCTTTTATTCTTTCTCCACAGGTTCCGCTGAGTTAACCTCAAGTTCTTGTGTTCACTCCAACACAATATATGCTGTCAAACTGCTTTATTTCAAATTGGATATGACAGAATAACAGGAGTAGAAGTGACTCAACTAGACTTTGTGACATAGTTGATTCCTGGAAAAGGTAATTTATTTTAAATACTATTTGAAAAGCATTAATATATGATGGAATATTTAAACAAAATTAATAATTTCAAAAAGTGACTTTTGAAACAATAGAAAAGCAATGACAAAGATGAAGGAACTTTATTAATGGTATTTCAATTAGGGAATATGGATCTCAAACTCCAAAAAGTTCAAGTTTTGAATGCCAAATATGTATTAATAGCCGAATCATTGTATCTCTCATCTGAATGAGGAACATTTAAATTGTTTTATATAAGGAAAATGAAGTCTAAATTCTGTATTGTGTATAGGAGCACTTTGGGAGCATAATTTAGCTTTCTGTTTCTTGGAGGTGTGTTTTCAAATGTAACATATTCTATATTTGGATGTGAGAAAATACAGATTTCCTAGATTTAGAGAATCCAAAAGACAAAATAATAGCTAATATGTCATTATAAAAATATATTTATAATGATAGAAGGTACCCTGACGATACACATAACATAAAAAATACATTGTTATACATGGATCCTTAGCTAACTATGTTCCAAATCAAAGAATAATATTAATACCATTGAAGCAGGTTTTTATACACAATACATATAGAGATAATACCAAAATAGTACTGTCAGCTTTTGATCTTGTTTTTCTCCTCCAAGTCTCCAAAATATTATAAGCATCATTTATAGACTGCCAACATTGTGTGTGTGTGTATGTGTGTGTGTGTTAGGCGGTAGGCTTGCTGTCATTCAGAACTGCTGTACTCTGTCTGGCTTCTGAAGGGGATATTTAGCAGCAATACAAACACACTTTAAAGAACCGATTATGTGTCTCCTATAACATTTAGAAAAAGAGATGAAGAATATCCTGAAATTTTAGCAAACCTTAGGAACCAGTAACAAAACTCAGGCAGTGGGGAAAAATATTATCAAGGCATTTTGAGTCCTCTGTAAACATAAGAGCCTTTCTCAGCCCCTCTGTCTTTCTCTCTTTCTGTTCAAATAGTTCGTAGAAACAAAAGGGTTTGGAAAGTCAATACCAGAAAGTGAGAAAATGTATTTATTAAAATCTAACTTTTGTTTTTCATTAGTGAAACTGAGTCTGTAAAAGTCTGAAAACAAAGTAATTGATGGAATATTCTAATATGAGGTATTAGACAATTTATAGAGGACTTGAGGGGAAAAGAAAGTTTTCAAATCTTGGCTGAATATTCACCTCAAGGGTATGAAAAAGATGGAAATTAAAAAGGAATACCAAAAAGAGCATTTCTTTGGATAAATTTGTTGAAGTCTTTTAGAATTTTCCCCTTCTCCCTAAGTGAATTGGGAGAAACTACAATGGGATGATGCAGAAAGATTGGCGCATGTGACCTGATTTCAGGATACAGACTTCTGGTTTCCACAGCGCCCTGAGGAGCTTACATGTATAATGTATAGATTGTGTCCCACCACTGAGATAACACTGAAGAATGGAGAGAGAGAAGGGGCCTAGGTGGAAGAGGGAGAATAGATTGACCTATACTGGTATTATGGACTGAATTGTTTCCTTCCTCAAAATTCATATGTTCAAGTTTTAACCCGGAGATAGTCTCTTTAAAGAAGTAATTAAAACTAACAGGTTATTAGGATGGGCCCTAATTCAAAATGACTACTGTCCTTATGAGCAGGGAAGATTAGGCGGGGAAAGGGATTAGGACACACATAGAGTTAAGAGGACACTGAAAGAATGATGGCCATTTATAAGCCAAGGAGAGAGGTCGCAGAGGAAACCCAACACTGGCAATGAGATGCCTAAATTATAACCATTACCACTATTTCTGCTTCTGTACCTTCGCTTGCTAACCCATGAGGAAATGGAAAAATACCAGCAGACTTTCTACAGACACTCTGTAACCACACATCCCCCTCCCAGAATTGGACCTGACAGAATGGCTGCTCCCGGGCCCCCCACCCAGCTCTGGGCCAAGAGATAACAGCCATCTGACGCCAGAGAAACCCCCACCCGGAATTGGACGTAACAGAATGACTGCTCCTGGGCCCCTCATCCGGCTCTGGGCCAAGAGATAACAACCATCTGGTGCCCCACGGCTTGACAGGAAGACCCCGGTCAATCCTGAGGTGACACATACCCTAGCAGTGCCAACTCAGCAGTTTGAAGAATGGCCCTTTGTTTGAAGAGCCCTTTGCCCGAACCAATAATCTGTTCCCAGCCTTTTCCCGCTCTGTAGTGCGCCAGTCATATTATAGAGTTCCTTTTTGATTTTCCCGCGGTATGTGGTGATTTGTTACAAGATACTATGATGTATGATAAGTCCCTGCCTCCCCAAAAATAGTGTATAAAAGGTGTTGTGATCCTGAGCTCGGGACCTCTTAGCGTCACCGGCAACGAGTGCGCGGAGGTCCGGGTTTGAACTCGTAATAAACGACCCTTGCTGTTTGGCTTTGACTCTGGACTCTGGTGGTCCTCTTTGGGGGTCTCGAAATTTGGGCACAACAGCAACACCTTGATCTTGGACTTCAAATCTCTGAAATTGTGAAGTAGTAAGTTTCTGCGTTTTGAGTCACCCATTTTTGGTACGTTGTTATAGCAGTCCCAACAAAGTAATACAACTAGGAATTGGCTAAATTTCTACTTCAGGTATGAGAGAATAATATACAGTTTATTTTTCAAAGACCAATATGCATCTCACAGAGGATAGTAGACTTGGTCAACATGATCAATGAGGCATACCTGAAGGGGTTGAGGGGGCGACTGGGTGGCTCAGTCTGTTAACATCTGCCTTTGGCTCAGGTCATGATTCCAGCCCCACCTGGGGCTCCTTGCTCAGTGGGGAGCATGTTTCTGCACTCTTCCTCTGCCACTTTTCCTGCTTGTGCTCTCTCTCTCTTTTTTTTAATATTTTATTTATTTATTTGACAGAGAGAGATCACAAGTAGGCAGAGAGGCAGGCAGAGAGGGGGAAGCAGGCTCTCTGCTGAGCAGAGAGCTTGATGTGGGGCTTGATCCCAGGGCCCTGGGATCATGACCTGAGCCGAAAGCAGAAGCTTTAACCCACTGAGCCACCCAGGCGCCCCTGCTTCTGCTCTCTTAAGTACTCTCTCTATCAGATAAATAAAATAAAATATTAAAAGAAAAAGAAGCATACCTGAAGGGTCACTGTAACCCAACAAATGATGTAGACTAGAAGTGCTGGGGTGGGGGCTGCTTAAGGATGAAATTAATCCTACTTTGACAAAGGGATATTCTCAGCTGCTTAAGGATAAAATTAATCCTACTTTGATAAAGGGATATTCTCAGCTGATTCTCATCTAATCAGAGAAACAGAATTTATTTCACTGAGAGAAAGAGCTTTAAAAAAATCCACCAATCAACACCCAAAGAATATATAATCCAATCAAGAAATGGGAAGAGGACTTGAACAGACATTTCTGCAAAGAAGACATCCAGATGGCCAACAGACACATGAAAAAGTGCTCCACATAATTGAGCACCAAGGAAATACAAATCAAAACCACAATGAGATACCACCTCACACCAGTCAGAATGGCTAAAATTAACAAGTCCGGGAATGACAGATTCTGGCGAGGATGTGGAGAAAGGGGAACCCTCCTACACTGTTGGTGGGAATGCAAGCTGGTGCAGCCACTCTGGAAAACAGCATGGAGGTTCCCCAAAAAGTTGAGAATAGAGCTACTCTACGACCCAGCTACTGCACTACTGGGTATTGACCCTAAAGATAAAAATGAATGGGATAGTGATCCAAAGGGGCACGTGCACCCAAATATTTATGGCAGCAATGTCCACAATAGCCAAACTATGGAAAGAACCTAGATGTCCATCAGCAGATGAATGGATAAAGAAGATGTGGTATAGATATACAATGGAATACTATGCAGCTATCAAAAAAATGAAATCTTGCCATTTGTGACAATGTGGATAGAACTAGATGGTATTGTGTTTAGCGAAATAAGTCAGTCAGAGAAAGACAATTATCATATGCTCTCCCTGATATGAGGAAGTGGAGTGCAACATGGGGGGTTTGGGGGCTAGGAAAAGAATAAATGAAACAAGATGGGATTTGGAGGGAGACAAACCATAAGTGACTCTTAATCTCACAAAACAAACTGAAGGTTGCTTGGGGGGAGGGGGGAGGGAGAGGGTGGTGAGGTTATGGACATTGGGGAGGGTATGTGCTATGGTGAGTGCTGGGAAGTATGTAAGCCTGGCTATTCACAGACCTGTATCCCTGGGGCTAATAATACATTGTATGTTTATAAAAATTAAAAAAAAAATTAAAAATCCACCAAATTTAGGGAAGCTAACGCAAAATGGCAGTAATACATCAAGTAGGACAGCTCTTACCCATTACTTTGCCTCGTTTTTCTGACACATCTTCAAAGACTGAAAAAGTCAGAGCCCTGGTTAGCATGTTAGTGAAGAGGGGAGAAAGGGCTCACAGCTACCAATCTGTTTGACCTAAAAGCAGTACTGCAGTCAATAATTTGAGAAAAAAATGGAATTAAACAAACTTAAACTGGTACATTTGTTACATAACTTTACTTAGAATATTTAACATACAAATGCGGATTGTGACTATCTATGGGAATATGCAACTTTCGGAAATATCAGTTGAGCATGGAAAATACTTTTGTAAGAACTTCTTATATCTAAGGGATTGCAGTTTACCTTGGGTCACAGTTTTGGGGGGGAAAAACTGAAACACAGATCAATGTGGAAGACATTCTGAATTAAAGTAGATTAATGAAGGTGATGGTCTTGCATTTCATAAAATACAAAGTAGTTTATTAAACTATGTAAAATGTCACTATTAGAACAGAACTGCCACTGAAGGCACAGCCTAATTATCTGGAGATTTGGGCTAAGATGGCTAACAATATCATAATGCCCAAGACAAATCAAAAGGGAGTTGTGACATTCCATACTTTTTACAATTGTTAATAATTCAAATAGAGTTTAATATCATGTCGAATTTATAATTTAATAATTTTAATAATTATAATATATCATTCTTGACAGGCTGTGGCTATAGTTAAAGTGAGGTGAGTGAGGAACTTGACAGAGTTGCAAAATATAAGGGGATGTCAAAAACTCAGTTATCAAGAAGAATCATATTTTAATGCAATATGTAAGAAAAATAAAAGTTAATTCAAAAATCTGTGATGAACAAAATATCAAAATTATAAATGTAGAACCAGTATTACTAAATATTCCTTTTGCTTTAGGCTCCAATATGACCGATCGGGATGCTGGCTCTTTGCCATGGCTTTCATCATTGTTTAGGTACAAATGACCTAAAATAAAATAAAATAAATTACGATGAATCTTTAAACATAAAACTGGTCTCATGGAAAATAGCATATTTTTTTTTAAATTCCTCTTTACATGTCTGATTTATTTTTATTGTTTAATATATAAGAGAAAATGCAAAACCACAGTAAGAGTAGCTGAATGCTATAACGAAGAATATAACATATCAACCATTTCCACTAATTTTTTAAAAAAGTTTTCTTACAAATGAATAAGCACACAAAAAAGCAGAACCAAGCCCATAAATACAAAGAATAAACTGACAGTGGTGAGAGGGGAAGAGGTGGGAGGCAGGCTAAATGGGTGAAGGGGAATAAGAGATGCAGGCTTCTGGTTATGGAATGAGTTAAGTCATGAGAATAAAAGGTACAACATTGGAAAGATAGCCAGTGGTATTGTAATAAGGTTGTCCCAAAGTTATTTGTATGTTTTCAAACCAATATTGTAATGGGGAAATACAATTTTACTTGAGAGATAGAAAGCTACTTATTAACCAGAATCCATCTTGTGTGGTACCAGTTATTACAACGGCCTAATTTAAATGTTTTTGACAGAGCATTTATGTTGTTGGTAGGTAGCTAAAGTACATGGAAAATTCCTCCAGCAACACTTGGTAGATCCCTAATGCCATTAAAAAAAAAAAATTCTTGAATCTGTCTCAGCAGTTATTTGCAATTTGCCCACTAGGAAATCTGTTTTGTGCAGATTGTGTATTTATTTGAGCAGTATAACAGATGTAGAGTATATTTTGCCTTGCTCTATTTTCCCTTATGTTTAATTGTAACTTACAGCTAGAAAGAAGATATAAAATACAATCAAGTAAGGGTGAAAAACACATTCAGAAATGCAATTTTGATCATAAACATGTGGTATCTATAGAAACTGTTATGTTGGAAAAGGGTTTGCCATTTCAGTGATCAAATTAATTAAGGTATCATTAGATCTCTATTTTAACACAACAAATTTGTTACATATTGCACTTGATGCAGTTGAGCTGTTACATCATTAATTTCGTTTTTCAGAGTATTGGAATTATTTCATAGGAAACAAAGGGAATACTGAATACTTGAGATTAATAATTTTCTATTTAAAAACAAGCTACAGTGTTGTGGTGAGATATTTTGATGAACAGATCCCTCAGTAAGAACTGTGTGTTCTGCCTCTTCCAGGAAAAGCAAACACAATCCATGAGGCTACCAGATCTGGCTATAATCCGGGAGAATATATTCTGGGAGAAATTACTAGAATTTAGA
This sequence comes from Neogale vison, assembly GCF_020171115.1. NCBI lineage: Eukaryota > Metazoa > Chordata > Mammalia > Carnivora > Mustelidae > Neogale > Neogale vison. The sequence continues at coordinate 88,801,695 of NC_058093.1, read as the reverse complement.
GGAAATATTTTCTAGTTCATGAGAGCTGAGCACCTATGAAGTAGTACAGCATTTTAAAAACAACAATAAAAAACTGGGTGGGGGGGTGAGAAGAAAAAGAAAAAAGAGGGGGGAAAAAGGCTACAGTGTTCAACTCCAAGCTATTTTCTGTTATTTGTAAATTCCCATATACCGTGATAACAAGTCGCTGGGACTACAGATTAACTGGTTGTTTGTTCATTATATGCAGAATTGTCTAGACTCTGTTATGAATGATCTGTACCACTATTGAGAGAAGGACTTCCCATGCCAAAGGCTCTGTGTTTGCAAGGTAGTGGCATTTAAGGGTCTAAACCCTGATCTGTCTCCCATTCTTCCATCCATGCCTCCACTATACTGGGACAAGGTAGTAAAAAGACTGTGTTTTTTTAATCATTTTATTGTTCTCCTTGGTCTTCCTCAGGCCAAACACAAAGAATGATCTTTCTGTAATGTTAAATGTGTTTCTACCTTCAAATTAAGCTCCATTGTTCCAATTACCTTTATTATTTTCTAGAGAACATCTCCAGGCGAGCTATAGTTGGATCCGCCATTTAAATTGAATGTTACTATCCATTTAATAAGTTACCTATGGTTATCACTGATGAAAAAAAAAATAAAGAATATTTTCAGGTATACTGAGAAGTAGATTTTCCCATCTGTGTCTCCAGTTCAAAGGGCCTCTATAATCTTTTATAGAGATGTTTGTCATTATATATATTTTTATCCAGTTGATACCTCTCTGAAAAAAGGCATATTCAGCAAAAGTAATCAAGCTAAAGCACTTTTATGAGCACACTATGTGATCTAACTTCAGCAATCCAAGCCTCATGTCAATGAGAAACAGAAAGAATGGACAAAATAGTAGGTTTCAAATTTAAAAGATTCATGGGACAATATATCCCTTGTCAATTTTTATCCCCAGATTATCTCTGTGTTTGTGCTATGGTTATTTGGTTTTTCCTCCCTCCTTCTCACTGTAATATTCAGTTGCTCCCTCTTGGCTTCCTCTATTAAACCTTAATATGATGGCAAAGTTGTATAAGATAAAACTCAGTTCCTCAGTCCTAAACAAACTTTATCAACTTTTTATTTAACCCCAAGTGGTCTTCAGGAGACTTTATGTGAGATAACCATGACAAACAAGGGCATTGTCATTGTCTGGAGGTTTGGCTTATTGTTCTCACTGTATAATATATACCCACTGCACAAAGGAAAACCCTGTTCTCCACACATATTTCAAACGAAATTTCTGGACACGCCAAATGACAGACACTGAAATGTTTCTAGTCATCGTGGACTGAGTCTGTAACAATTACAAGAGGAAATAATTAAAACTGAAAATTTAATATATGGGGAAGTATAATTATTCATCTAACCATTCACTGTCAGGCACTGTGCTAAGCTGTGAAATACAAATTCAATTAGGTCATCCTCAAGGAATTCAGTTCTCTGGGTGAAAGACACATAAACATATATTTGTTAGAGTCCTTCTGGAAGTAAATGCCACAATCAAAGGGGTAAATGGTGATAGTTTAATGAAAGGACTCTTTAAAATGGGATAAGCAGGAGCAGGAAGCATGTAATACCCCTGATGAGGAAGGTTAGAGGGTGGATTTGGAGGAGCAAAATGAGAATACACGGGACATCAGAAAACTATATAGTAAGTAAAACCAGGGAATGCCCAGGGAATCTTGGAATCACAGAGTATTAGTGGGTGGGGACTGAAGACTGGATGGAAATAGAAGGGAACAAATTCTTTCCTTTCTATGTGATAGGTTCTTTACTTTTCCATAACGCATTGTAGTGATTCCACTTCTAGTTCAGGAGTGAGGCGGGCTGTTCCTGATCATGAGTTGTTTGATGTAAAGATGATAAAACAGTAAGGTATTTGTATTTTTTTGAATATATAAGGCATTTATTTACTTTTTCTTTTGTAATAAATATACCCCAAAGTATAGTCAGAACAGTTTCTCATAGAGCTTCCATCTTAGAGAAACCCTATTGTCTGCTTCTCTGTGTAAATCTCTTCTTTTGCCACCAGGGGGGAATACTTCTTTGGATAAGTGCTAAGTGAGAGCACAGGGAATGTGATTTTAGTTAAAGAATTTGTAGTTTACCTCTTTGGCTCTTTGATTCTAACGGGATTATTTCAATAACCTGTTATGGATTGAACATTTGTGACTTACTCAACTCCATATGTTGAAGCTCTAACTCCCAATGTGACTGTACTTGGAGGTAAGCCTTCATGGAAGAAGGAAGGTTAAGCAAGATGGAAAGAGTAGGGCCCTCATTCAAGAGCATTAGCATCCCTTTTAGAAGAGAGGTTGTGTACCGACCTTCTTTGTCTCTCGCTCTCTCTCCCTTTCCCCTCCCTTTCTCTCTCTACCATGTAAGCACCCAGTGAGAACAGAGGAGGAAAAGAGCTCATGAGAAACCAATTGGCCATAACTTGTTCTTGGACTTCCCAGCCTCCAGAACTGTGAGGAAGTAATTTTCTGTAGTTTAAGCTAGTCCATCTGTGGTATTTTATTTTGGCAGCCTGAGCTAATACAGACCCAAAAAACTCCATTTCTATATTGTCCTATATTCTTGACTAGCTTATTAGAAAAGTTAAGAAAGAAAGATAAAAATTCCCAAACCCTTCACTAGAATTTGGACAGAAACCAAATAACTCAGATCAGGGGGACTTTCTTAGAATAGGTGATACCCTCAGTGAGCTTCAAAGATTGAAAAAGAGTTTAGTAAAGCAAGAAGAAAAGGTAAGTCATTTCATGAATCGGGGTCAAATGAAGACAAGTAAAAAACAGCATAATGGTACAGAAATGCAAGGAGTTAGTAAAGGAAAATGTTTGAAATGACCATTTTGAGATCTTTGAGATCTTGAGATCTCATTTTGAGATCATCATTTTGAGATCATGAAAGATGAGATCATTATGGTGAAGATCAGATGCCTAAAAAGTATTTGAAAATTTGCAACATACATATCTAATGAAAATACTCCTTTGAAATTTTTAGGTCTGTGGGCGTTTGCTCTCTGTATGTATGTGCCCTAATCATGATTTCTCATTTGGAACCAAGAGGGCTCATTAGGAAATACGACCATAATTGTTTCTGCTGTTAGAGGGGTATCCCAAGTTGTCCTTTGGCCCATTTCCTTCCATTAATTTTATGAGACAGACAACCTTCCCACACAAAAGATAAGGTTCAGATTTTTCTATGTAGTTGTTTCAGCAGACATCAAAAACTCTTTACAGATTAAAACATGGCATATAGGAAGGAGTGCAAGGAGAGGCACACAGCAGTATGAAAGAAAACTCAATTTAGTCTTAAGCTAGAAATGTAGCCAAAACCCTGCTCTTAAACTTTATTTCTTAAAAATCGTCTGTGACAATTATCATATGATCTTTCTGATATGAGGAATTTGAGTCAGGGCAGAGGGTCATGGAGGGAAGGGAGGGAAAAAAACGAAACAAGATGGGACCAGGGAGGGAGACAAACCATAAGAGACTCAATCTCAGGAAACAAACTGAGGGTTGCTGGAGGGGAGGGATGGAGTGGCAGGGTGATAGACAATGGGGAGGGTATGTGCTATGGTGAATGCTGTGAATTGTGTGAGACTGATGATTCACAGACCTGTACCCCTGAAGCAATAATACATTATATGTCAATAAATTTTTTTTTAAAGTCTGTGACAATAATTTCCAATGACTAAATTTTTTTAACAGACCAAAATGTTGTGTTAAATAATGAATAAACGAAAACAACCTCACACAAAAGATACTTATCTAGACGAGTGGCTCTTCTTTCAAGTAATTTGTATGCTTTCTTCCTGGTCAAAAGTAAGTAAATAAATAAATAAATATTAATAGTATTTTATTTAGCGTAAGAAGCACATCTTTTGACATTTTGAGATCTCTAAAATAGGAGGATTCCTATAATCAATGATGGCCTACCAGACAACAGTTATGATGTAATTATCATTACTCAGCAAGCCTGAAATTAATCATAGTTTTTCATATTGTCCTCACATCAGTTGAATTATGTACATTATTTGTGCTGAATGTAACAATGCTTAATTACTGCTTAAATGTCTTTAAAAAGATGACACTGTGATTCTGCTTGGAAACAACGTGTGTGAACAGAAAAGTTATAGCAACACAGATGATTAACCTATGATTAAAAAAGAAATCCGTGGCAAGGTAGAAAAAGAGTTCCTTTGCAATAGGCGTGGTAAACAAGTTTCAAGCGATTTTTTAAAACAACATTGTGTTATGGGTAAATTAGCGTTATTTCCCAGGGTCCTGGGATCAAGCCCACATCTGGCTGACCAAGCTGAAGGCAGATGCTTAAGGACTGAGCCACACAGGCACCCCTCCAGTTTTATTTTTGTTTCCCTTGGATGGCCATAGTCTTGGCTGTGATTGCAATTTAAGAATGGCAAAACTCCAAAAAGAGCCTCTTCTCTAGCTTGCTTGAGAAATCAAAGAAAGGAATTAAAGACAGTAAAAGCACACTGGAGATGGAAACAAAACCCTTGAAAGGAGAAAACCAAAGAAGAGGAAAAAGTTGATAAATAGCCTAAATTTAGGTTGACCCCTGAATCTGATGGCAAAAACTGAGAACAGCCCTGAACCAAGGCTGAAAGCACTGAACCAAGATCTGAACTGCTTTATGTCACTGTATGACATTTTAAAGTTTGAATCTAAGTGAGTTAATTGCTGAATACAACAAAACATACATATTTTTGGGGGGGAGTATATTATTGAATTCATAGTATATATAACATAATACATAAAATATCCAGGATAAAATCATCATCTTTAACATATGGGAAGCAAGAACATACCACTCAGTTTCAAGAATAGGGAGTCAACAGCTGACAATTTTGAGATGACTTTGCATGTGGAATTATCAGAGAAGCTGATATAATTATGCTAAGTGTTCAGGTAAAATTTTTTTAAAAAAGGAAATATTAGAGAAAATATAGAAAATATTTTAAAAGAACAAAGTACAAAATCTAAAGTAAATTTTGGAATTGAAAAACACATCTAAAATAAGAAACTTAGTAGCAGCACTTTATAGCGGAAGGAATATAATAAAAGAAAAACTGAAACTAAAGGCAGACATATATAAATCGTCCAATCAGAAGATAAAAGACTGAAAGATATACTAAGCTTCAAAGACCTGTACATTAATATATATATTAAAAAATTCTCTTCTTTTAAAAGAGAGAAGAGAGGGGCACCTGGGTGGCTCAGTGGGTTAAGCCGCTACCTTCGGCTCAGGTCATGATCTCAGGGTCCTGGGATTGAGCCCCACATCGGGCTCTCTGCTCTGCAGGGAGCCTGCTTCCTCCTCTCTGCCTGCCTCTCTGCCTACTTGTGATCTCTGTCTGTCAAATAAATAAATAAAATCTTTAAAAAAAAGAGAGAGAGAGAGAGAGAAGAGAGAGACAATAGGGAAGACAAGATATTTGAACAAACACTGGCAGAAAATTATACAAATTTGCAGCAACATATCATTTATAGACTTAAGAAGCTTAGTGAAACTCAAACGGGATAAATTTGAAGAAATTCACATCTATACACATAAAAGTCAAATGCTAAAAACTAAGGTAAAGACAGCATTTCAGAAAAGCCTTTAAAGTACCTAGAGAAAAGCTCCATTATTAATTATCGGAGAAAATCCCAAACATCAGAGAATGCTAACAAAAAGCATGAAAATTAGAAGACATTGGAAAAGCTCTTTAAAGGACCGAAAGGTAAACAAAAGAACAAAGGTCAACAAAAATTCTGTATCTGGTGAAAATATCCTCTAAGAATGAAGGCAAAATGAAAACTTTTTTAATATAAAGAAAAATCAAATTTGCCACCACCAGATCATCCTGGAATAAATGCTAAAAGAAATTCTTTAAATTGAAGGAAAGTGATAACAAAGGACACTTGGATATTCAAAAATGAATGAAGAGTATTAGAAATAGTGAGTATGTGGATAAATAAAAATATTTGCTCCTAGTTTCTTTAAATTAATGTTTGTATAAAATTAAGTTTTTTTTATTAAGTTGATGATTTTAATTCCAGTATAGTTAACATACAATGTTCCATTAGTTTCAGGTGTACAATGTTGTGATTCAACAATTCTATACATTACATCTATACAATTTTGTATACAATTCTATATAATTCTAATGTATAGAATTGACAGGTGCCCTCCTTAATCCTTATCACCTATTTCACCCATGCCCCCTCCCATCTCTTCTCTGGTAACCATCAGTTTGTTCTCTATAGTTAAGGGTCTGTTTCTTGGTTTATCTCTCTTCCCTTTGTTTTTTTTCTTTGCCTGTTTGTTTTGTTTCTTAAGTTCCACATATGAGTGCAGTCATATGGTATTTGTCCTCCTCTGACTGGCTTATTTCACTTAGCGCTATACTCTTTAGGTCCATCCATGTTGCAAATGATTTCATTCTTTTTATGACTGAGTAATGTTACATTTTACATACGTACCACATCTTCTTTATCCATTCATCTATTGATGAACACTTGGGCTTCTTCCCAAACTTGGCCATTGTAAATAATGCTACAGTAAACATAGGATAGGGGTGTATATATCCTGTATTCTTGGGTAAATACCAAGTAATGCAATTACTGGATCATAGGGTAGTTCCATTTTTAACTTTTTGAGGAACTTCCATACTGTTTTCTTCAGTGGCTGTACCAGTTTTCACTCTCACCAATAGTGCACACAGGTTCCATTTTCTCTACTTCCTCTTCAACACTTGTTATTTCGTGTGTGTGTGTGTGTGTGTGTGTGTGTGTTTTATTTTATTTTAGCTATTCTTCCAGGTGTGAAGTGATATCTCCTTGTGGTTTTGATTTGTACTTCCCTGATGCTGAGTGATGTTGAGCATCTTTTCATGTCTTTTGGCCAACTGTATGTCTTCTTTGGAAAAAATGTTTGTTCATGTCTTCACCCATTTTTAATTGGATTATTTGTTTTTTTCATTGTTGAGTTATATAAATTTTTTATATATTTTATATACTCTTTATCAGAGATGTCATTTGCAGATATATTACCCCATTCATTAGGCTGTCTTTTAGTTTTGTTGATTATTTCTTTTACTGTGCAGGAGCTTTTATTTTGATGTAGTCCTGATAGTTTATTTTTGCTTTTATTTCCCTTGCTTCAGGAAACATAGCTAGAAAAATATTGCTACTTCTGATGTCAGAGAAATTACCACTTGTGCTCTCTTCTAGGATTTTTATAGTTTCAGGTTTCATGTTTAGGTCCTTAATCCATTTTGAATTATCTTTGTGTACAATGTAAGCCAGTGGTCCAGTTTCATTCTTTTGCATGTGACTCTCCAGTTCTCCCAACATCGTTTGTTGAAGAAGCTGTCTTTTTCCCATTACATATTCTTTCTTCCTTTGTCAAAGATTAATTGACCATATAAACATGGTTTTATTTCTGGGCTTTCTAGTCTCTTCTGTTGAACTGGGTGTCTGATTTTGTGCCAGTGCCATACTGTTTTGATTAGTACAGCTTTACAGTATAACTTGAAATCTGGAACTATTAAAACTTGAGCTTCGTTTTTCTTTCTCAAGACTTTTTTGCCTATTTAGAATCTTCTGCAGTTCCATACAAATTTTAGGATTGTTTGTTCTAGTTCTGTGAAAAATGCTGTTGGTATTTTGTTAGGAATTACATTAAATCTGTAGGTTGCTTTGGATAGTATGGACATGTTAACAGTATTTATTCTTCCAATTCATGAGCATGAGGGTGTCAGTGTCATGTGTCATAAGCACAGGGAGCAGTGTCTGTGTGTAGTGGCTAGGCAAGGCATCAGCTAAATTTGCACTTAGCCCAGACCAGCCGGCTTGGAGTGAGGGAGTTGTCACAAAAGCATATAAGTGTAGACCACTGCTAACAGGTTAGATAGGAAGTATCTGTGTACCACCACCTCCCACAGGTGGCCGTGGGTTTATAATGAGGGGCAGGGGAGGAAAACGGTGACTGTCAGCTGCTTTGTTTCCAAAGAAGTCCTCCAACAGGCTCTGAAATCAGTATAAACAGATCTTCCTCCCATTTGCTCCAGGTGTTGTATAAACTACTGTTTCTATGTTGCTTCTCCTTGGGCATCTGTCTCTTTAAGGTTGGGATCCAGCTGTCCCTGCCCTCCAGGCTTTCCTAGTGCTGAGTCAGCTGACTTTTAAAGCTCCAGACTCCTTCTCCTGTCAGTTATACAAACTCACAGAATTCAGGCCCTCTGATTTTCAAAGCTAGACATTATGGAAACTTGTGTGTGGGTTGCTTGATGTGAGGAGCTATCTCTTTCTCCTCTCCTCTCTAGCAGCTCCCTCCCTCCAGCAAGCAACTTCTGCCCTTCCTAACCTCTCAGATACAGCTTCTCTACATTTAATTGTGGAGTTTCTCTGCAGTCTTCAGATCCCTCTCTGGTTTATTTACATGGATGTTAGGGCTATCTTGTAAATGTGGGTTGGGGTGAGATGGGACATTTTCATCCACCATCTAGCCAAGATTTCTTAAATAAAAATGTTAACACTATCATTTGGACTTGAAAATGTACTAATGTATAATACATAGGAAAACAGTAAGATAAAGAATGACAAGGGCGCTGTCACTAAAAGATTCTATAGATCACTAAAGACCCTAAAAGATCATAAGAGAGTGTTATCAACTTTATGTCAACAAATTAACATATTATATGACACAAATTCATTCACAGCTACTCTGAATAGCTCTATGTCTACTGAAGAAATTCAAAGCTAAAAACCTTCCACCCTCACACACCTCCCCAAACAAAGAAACCCTCAGATGGTTTTACTGGCAAATTCTACTGAATATTTAAGGAAGAAATAATATTAATTCTACACAAACTGTTACAGAAAATAGGAAGGCCAAGAAATATTTTTCAATTAAATTTATGAGAATATTACTAAAACCAAAGTCCTTGCAAGTAAATAAACCTACAGACCAATAACATACCTTATAAACAGACACAACTATTCACAATAATGTAGTCACAAATCAAATACAGCAATGCATATACTTATTAAAAAAGACTAATACATAATGACCACATGAAATCTATCCAAGGAATGCAAATATTAGGCCAATTTGAAAATCAGTCAATCTAATTTATCATAATAATAGAATAAAAGATAAAAGTCTCATAGTCAACTTAATAGATGCAGGACAACCTTTTGAAAAAAATGAGTTAAAATAACTCTCAGAAAAGTAGTATTAAGAACTTCCTCTTTCTGATAAAAGGAATCTAAAAAAACACACAGGAACAGAAATGCCATCATAGTAGTTGCTATAGTAACATCATTTTGAATTCAGATACTAACGATAGAGATGGAACACTTGAAATACATTCACTGTGTCTCATAGCTTTGCTTTGTATACTGTGTTAATCTACTCTTAAGCTAGGATTCAACTAACAAATACTTATCTCTCATTTTCTTGAATTCAAATACCTATACTCTACTTCCTTTTCCTCAATTATAACATGAGAATCATCATTATCGTCATTTCATGGAATTTTTGTAGGATAAAGTGAGTTAATTTATGTGAGATGCTTAGAAAGGACCTGCCATAGAGTAAAATGCTTTGTGTGTTATTATTGAAAATATAATAATTAAGGGTGGCTGGGTGGCTCAGTCAGTTAAGCATTCTACTCTTGATTTTGGCTCAGGTAGAAGGTCAGGGTCATGAGATGGAGCCCCAAGTCAGGCTCTGAGTTCAGCTTCGTGTCTACCCAAGAGTCTCTCTCTCTTTCTCCCTCTCCTCATTTGTGGTTGCTTGCTTTCTCACTTTCTCTCTCTCACTCAAAAAAATAAAATATTTCAAAAATATATAATAATTACTATATAAAACTTCTGCTTACTTTAATATCACAGAATTTGGAATAAGAATCCTACATATTATCTTATAGATTGCTGACATTTTAATGTCTCCAAACTGTTGTTACTTTGTGGGGATTTTTCTCTACTCATACTGATTCCATAATATTTACATTTATGGTTACTGTCTGTCTGAGTTGTAACATTTGTGGATCCCAAAATCATGTAGTCATACTTTCCACAGCAATTGATTGAGAAGATTTCATAATGGCAACAGACTAATGTTGAACACAGAAACATAAATAAAGTTTCATTTTACTCATCAAAATATGGATTTTTAGATCACAAGAGAGTATTAAGCAGTTTTAAGAAGTAAGGTGTTTCTTCACTTTATACAGTAAGTATATGATATAAAGGTTTTTGTCAAGCACTGGCAAAGATGGCAGAGAAGTAGCAGGCTGAGATGACATTGGGTAGCAGGGGATCAGCTAGATAGTCTACCAAACCATTCCAAACACCTACAAATCCAACAGGAGAATGAAGAGAAGAAGAGCAGCAATTCTAGAAACAGAAAATTGACCACTTTCTGAAAGGTAGGACCGGCAGAGAAGTGAATCCAAAGTGACAGGAATATAGACCGCAGGGGGAGGGGCTGGCTCTTGGCAAGGGGCAGGGCAATGGAGCACCAAATCAGAACTTTTAAAAGTCTGCTCCACTAAGGGACATTGCTCCAGAGCCTAAGCCAGGGGGAAGCCCATGTGGGGACAGGGTGGTCTCAGGTCCCATGGGGTCACAGAAGGATTGGGGGTGTCTGAGTGTCACAGAGCTTTCAGGTATTAGAACGGGGAAGCCGGCTACAGAGACAGAGCCAAAGAGTGAGCTCTCACCTCGGGGTTACCTTAAATTGTGACCTGTGGCACAGTCAAACCACTGCTCTGTGAGCAGGGACCCCATAAGATCCAGGGAGACACCCCCCCCCCCGGAAGAGCGCAGGGATCTGTGGGGTTTGGAGACTCCAGGCGGGGCTGTGTGCCAGAGACAGAGCTGCTTGGTCACAGGCTGGTGAGCTCAGAGTGCAGTCAGAGGTAAGGATGATGGGAGTGATTGAGTGCTTTTTTCTGAAGGTGCACTGAGGAGTGGGGCCCTGTGCTCTTGGCTTCTCCGGAATTTTCATTCCCATCCTCCAGAACTCTATGGAAAGCATTCAGGGAACAAAAGCTCCTGAAATTGAACCTGAGCGGATTACATAGTCCACCCCCTGGTAAGGGTGGTGCAATTCTGCCTCGGACAAAGATACTTGAGAATCACTACAACAGGCTCCTCACCAAGAAGATCAGCAAGAAATCCAGCCAAGACCAAGTTCACTTACCAAGGAGAACAGCAGATTCCAGAGGAGGAGAAAGCAAAGCATGGAATTCATGGCTTTCTCCCCATGATTCTTTAGTCTTGCAAAGTTAATTAATTTTTTAATTTTATTTTTTTCTTATGTTAAAATTCCTTTAACTTTTGCTCTTTCCTCTTTTAACTTTTTTTAACTAGTTTATCTTAATACCTTTCATAAAAAAATATTTTTTGAAACTTCATTATTACAGTCATATTTTATCCTTCATTGTATCTAACTTTAATGTTTGTATACACATAGGGTATTTTCTTCTAAAAAATTTGGGATACAAGTTATTCTAATAGATCAAAATATACCCTAAATCTAGCACAGGGCTTTGTTCTAGTCTCCAGCCTGAGCAATTTCTCTCCACTTTCTTTTTCTTTATTTTCCCAAACAACTTATTTTATCAACTCTTTTTTAGAAATAAAAAATTTTTTTTCATCATTATAGTCATATTCCATCCATTCCTTCACCATGTTTACCCTTATATATGTTTTTCATTCTTTAAAATTTTGGGAGGTAGTTTCTTCTAAGAGACCAAACTACTCCCAGAATTAAGTGGGTGCTCCTATTCTATTCACCAGTCTAATATATATTTTTTCTTTTTTATATTTTTTCTTTATTTTCCTATTTTTTTAATTTTTTATTATTTTTTTTATATAGTATTACTTTTATTTAATTTTTTTGAACTTCTTTTTACCCCCTATCTTCCCCCCATGATTTGGGGTCTCTTCTGATTTGGTTAAAGCACATTTTCCTGGGGTCTTTGCCACCCTTTTCATATTTTATTTGGTCCTTCATATATTCTTATCTGGATAAAATAACAAGGTGGAAAAACACCACAAAAAACAAAACAAAACAACAACAAAAAAAAAACAAGAGGCAGTACCGAAAGCTAGGGAACTAATCAATACAGACATTGGTAATATGTCAGATCTAGAATTCAGAATCACAATTCTCAAGGTGCTAGCCGGGCTCGAAAAAGACTTGGAAGATAGTAGGGAAACCCTGTCTGGAGACATAAAAGCCCTTTCTGGAGAAATAAAAGAACTAAAATTTAACCAAGTTGAAATCAAAAAAGCTATTAATGAGGTGCAATAAAAAATGGAGGCTCTTACTGCTAGGATAAATGAGGAAGAAGAGAGAATTAGTGCTATAGAAGCCCAAATTACAGAGAATAAAGAAGCTGAGCAAAAAGAGAGACAAACAACTATGGGATCACAAGGGGAGAATTTGAGAGATAAGTAATATCATAAAATGAAACAATATTAGAATAATAGGGATTCTAGAAGAAGACGAAAGAGAGAGGAGATATATTGGAGGTATATTGGAGAGAATTATTGTAAAGAATTTCCCTAATATGGCAAAGGGAACAAGCATCAAAATCCAGGAGGTGCAGAGAACCTCCCTCAAAATCCAACTATATGCCCAGAAATTAGGCAGTCTGGAAGAAATGGATGCATTCCTAAAGACATATAAACTACCACAGCTGAACCAGGAAGAAATAGATAACCTGAACAGACCCATAACCAGTAAGGAGATTGAAGCAGTCACCAAAAATCTCCCAACAAACAAGAGCCCAGGGCCAGATGGCTTCCCAGGGTAATTCTACCAAACATTTAAAGAATTAATTCCTATTCTCCTGAAACTGTTCCAAAAAATAGAAATGGAAGGAAAATTTCCAAACTCATTTTTTGAGGCCACCATTACCTTGATCCCCAAACCAGACAAGGATCCCATCAAAAAAGAGAATTACAGACCAATATCCTTGATGAATACGGATGCAAAAATTCTCACAAAAATACTAGCTAATAGGATCCAACAGTACATTAAAAGGCTTATTCACCACGACCAAGTGGGATTTATTCCAGGGCTGCAAGGTTGGTTCAACATCTGCAAATCAATCAATGTGATACAATACTTTAATAAAAGAAAGAACAAGAACCATATGATACTCTCAATAGATGCTGAAAAAGCATTTGACAAAGTACAGCATCCTTTTATAATCAAAACTCTTCAAAGTGTAGGGATAGAGAGTTCATACCTCAATATCAAAGCCATCAATGAAAAATCCACCACGAATATCATTCTCAATGGAGAAAAACTGAGAGCTTTTGTGCTGAGGTCAGGAACACAGCAGAGATGCCCATTATCACCACTGCTATTCAACATAGTACTAGAAGTCCTAGCCTCAGCAATCAGACAACAAAAAGAAATTAAAGGCATCCAAATCGGCAAAGAAGAAAACAATTACTCTTTGCAGATGATATGATACTATATGTGGAAAACTCAAAAGACTCCTCTCCAAATCTGCTAGAACTTGTATAGGAATTCAGTTAAGTGTCAGGATATAAAATCAATACACAGAAATCAGTTGCATTTCTTTACACCAACAACAAGACAGAAGAAAGAGAAATTAAGGAGTCAATCCCACTTACAATTGAACCCCAAACCATAAGATACCTAGGAATAAACCTAACAAAGAGGCAAAGAATCTGTACTCAGAAAATTATAAAGTCCTCATGAAAGAAATTGAGGAAGACACAAAGAAATGGAAAAATCTTCCATGCTCATGGATGGGAAGAACAAATATTGTGAAAATGTCTATGCTACCTAAAGCAATATATACATTTAATGCAAACCCTATCAAAACCCCTTCCATTTCTTTCAAAGAAACGGAACAAATAATCCTAAAATTTATATGGAACCAGAAAAGACCTCAGATAGCCAGAGGAATATCGAAAAAGAAAGCCAAAGTTGGTGGCAACACAATTCCAGACTTCAAGCTCTATTACAAAGCTGTCATCATCAAGACAGTATGGTACTGGCACAAACACAAATATAGATCAATGGAATGGAATAGAGAGCCCAGAAATAGACCCTCAACTCTATGGTCAACTAATCTTCGACAAAGCAGGAAAGAATGTCCAATGTCTTTTCAACAAAAGCTGTTGGGAAAATTGGACAGCCACATGCAGAAAAAGGAACTGGACCATTTCCTTACACCAAACACAAAAATGGACTCAAAATGGATGAAGGACCTCAATGTGAGAAAGGAATCCACCAAAATCCTTGAGGTGAACACAGGCCACAACCTCTTCGACCTCAGCCACAGCAACTTCTTCCTAGGAACATTGCCAAAGGCAAGGGAAGCAAGGGCAAAAATGAACTTTTGGGACTTCATCAAGATCACAAGCTTCTGCACAGCAAAGGAAACAGTTAACAAAACCAAAAGACAGCTGACAGAACGGGAGAAGATATTTGCAAACGACATATCAGATAAAGGGCTAGTATCCAAAATCTATAAAGAACTTATCAAACTCAACACCCAAAGAACAAATAATCCAATCAAGAAATGGGCAGAGGACATGAACAGACACTTCTGCAAAGAAGACATCCAGATGGCCAAAAAACACAAGAAAAAGGGCTCCATATCACTCGGCATCAGGGAAATACAAATCAAAACCACAATGAGATACCACCTCATACCAGTCAGAATGGCTAAAATCAACAAGTCAGGAAATGACAGATGCTGGCGAGGATATGGAGAAAGGGGAACCCTCCTACACTGTTGGTGAAAATGCAAGCCGGTGCAGCCACTCTTGAAAACAGCATGGAGTTTCCTCAAAAAGTTGAAAATAGAGCTACCCTCGATTCAGCAATTGCACTACTGGGTATTTACCCTAAAGATACAAATGTAGTGATCCAAAGGGGCACGTGCACCCAAATATTTATGGCAGCAATGTCCACAATAGCCAAACTATGGAAAGAACCTAGATGTCCATCAGCAGATGAATGGATAAAGAAGATGTGGTATAGATATACAATGGAATACTATGCAGCCATCAAAAGAAATGAAATCTTGCCATTTGTAATGACGTGGATGGAACTAGAGGGTATTATACTTAGTGAAATAAATCAATCAGAGAAAGACAATTATCATATGATCTCCCTGATATGAGGAAGTGGAGAGGCAATGTCAGGGTTTGGGGGGTAGGAAAAGAATAAATGAAACAGGATGGGATTGGGAGGGAGAAAAACTATAAGAGAATCTTAATCTCACAAAACAAACTGAGGGTTGCTGGGGGTATGGGGATAGGGAGAGGGTGATAGGGTTATGGACATTGGGGATGGTATGAGCTATGGTGAGTGCTGTGAAGTGTGTAAACCTGGTGATTCACAGACCTGTACCCCTGGGGCAAATGATACATTATATGTTAATAATAAATTTTAAAAATTTTTTAAAAAAGAAAAAAATAAAGGTTTCTGTCTACATTTTGTGGATTAAAAAATAGAAAATAGCAGAGCATGAGTAATGTGTCCAGGGCTTCACTGCTAGTCAGAAAAAGGAATCAAACTCATATCTGCCTGATTCTAAATGCATCAATATGTTGTGTTGCATAGAAATGTGACATATTACTTAGTAAGTCTGTGACTAAAACATGTTGGCTGTGTGGTACCTTACAATAACTGCATTCCCTGGGTACCTGTGTCACTTAGTTTGAGAACTGGTGTTTTTTACCACTGAGCACTGCGTGCTTTATCTTACTACAGATTAACTATCCCAGCTTTGTGATAATATACATGGCTCTCAATTCACTGGCTCCCTGTAGCCTGGTAAAAGTGATCCCTTGAAAGCCTGCTTACTTCTTAAACTTTTAAGAAAGTTTATGTCCGTCTGAGCTAGCATGCTTCCTATTTTCTGTTCTATCACAGGAGGTTTCATAGCATATATTGTAATGCCCCAGTTCATTAAGTCTTTTGCTGAGAAATTAATTGCATCAGAGCAGCAGGCCCATCCCTCACCATTGATTACTTTCCTCCCTCTACATTGTGATTCATTCCAGTCATGCTTCTCTTTAACTAACATTTTTGTATTCATTTTAAATTTTTTTTCTCTAGACACACCCTGACCATCAAGAGATGCACATGTACTTTCTCATGCTGACGGTACACAGTATATGCTTCTGATATGGAACATTATTTTTTCTTTTCAAATTGGAAAGTCATTATTTTTTACTTGTTAAAGTAATCAAGTAACTAATACAAACAAATTTAAGCTAGAAAACACATGCCCTTGTACCCCTTATTCTCACCTCCACAATAAGCAAATGCACATTGAAACCTGGAGAAATAAGACTAAATTTCCAACTAAAAGTTTATCCTAACACCTACCAAAAATAAGTGCCAGTTTCCGTAATTCCCTTGATTTTTCAGGGCTGAAAGAGAAAAACTGGAACCTCTAGGGTTAAAACAGAAAAATTTCTGACAAAGATAGTGGAAGAGTTGAGAAACCAGATGGGATGGTGAGGCAACCCTGAGATTAGTAACAGCGGGACGTTGCTGCTGTCACTCCTCAGAGTGGATTGGTAGAATACCAAGCGAGAGGCAGCAGGAGGAGTAGGTTGGGAGTAGTGATCTTGACGGGAGGACATTGCTTAGAATTTCTAGCACATAGTTCATGTTCATATCCATCTATACTATCATCTATCTATCTATTTAGAGAGAGACTGACTTTAAGTTGGTTTTAGAATGGTTTAGAAATTCTCTTCATACAGTGTACCCCGTAATTGCCTGCACCCAGGGGACTGTTCCCACTGCTTTGCTTGCTGGGTGTGTCACTGGCAGAAGGATAATGGGAGTAGGAGGTGTTACCGGTATCAGGGAGCTGGAGTTACCAGCTGGAGGTTCAGCCACCGAGGCAGTGTCATTCAGCCAAAGGCACTGCCCTAAAAAGGAGATGGAAAATAATAAACTTGACTTATTTCTTCTATCCAATTTTGATTCTGCTTCCAGTTCTTTCCTTTGGCAGATTCAGCTGGAAGGCAGCTGACATGAGTCTCTGGGGAATGCAGCCTAGAGGATTCAGTCCTTCTATAATGAAGAAGAAAGAAGAGAAAGCAAAGAATGCATTTAAGAGAAAAAAGCAAATGGCCAGTACACTTCAGATACTAGATATCACCAAACCTTTTAATATTGCCACTCTAGCAGGAAAATAAATACTGTTTTCCTTTAATTTGTGGTTGGGTCAAGCAATTTTAAATGTTTATTGGTCATTTTTTAAATTTTTTTTTCTGAATTATCTGCTTATAATATTAGAGTATGTGAGGGATGTATTGTTTGTGGAATCCTTTAAAAATTTTTTGGTAGAATTCTTTATCCACTCTATCGACTTTTTAATAACTCTGTGTCATATATATGTGATGATTTTCCCCATTTTGCCTTTCACCTTTGTGTCATTTCCATTCAGAAATTTTAACTTTTATTTTGTCATGTATGTCAATCTACGCTATTATGTCATTCTTTGAAAGGTCTTCTGCACCCCAATATTATAAAAACTGTCTTGATATGTTCTTTTTATACTTTGATGGCTTCATTATTCCTGCTTAATTCCTTAGTCCTTCTGGGATGAATTTGGGAACAGTGGCAGCTAAAGATTGAAATCAGTTTTTTTCAAATCAGTATGTAATTTTCTTAATACTGTTTATTAAACACTGTGCTTTCCATACTTATTTAAAATGTTACCACTGACTTACTTAAATTATATTTTAAATAATAATTGCCTTCATTTAAAAAGGTAGTAGCTTTAATTCTTACAGTATCCAAATAATTCTGAGTAAGCCCATAAGTCTTGAATCTAATAATGTTAACTTTAGCTTCATATTTCCATTTCGAATAAACTGGCAAGCACTTTTGTCATTAGTCCTGGATTGTTTTGACTACTTCTTTCCTTATCTTTTTATTCTCCTATAACTGGACAAGAAGTATAGTTAGTGATACCTCATCACTTAAATATAAATACAGTAAAGTTTTGAGTATGAAGATGACATTAATTAAACAAACTAAACAAAATTAAAAAATTAAAAATTACTATGGTAATTTAAAAGATGTTAACAACAGCTGGCATCATACATCATGGTGAAAGACTAGAAGCTTTCCTGTAACATCAAGATTAAGACAGGATGCAAAATATAAAAGTCATCCAGATTTGACGGTGACTGGGTCGCTCAGTTGGTTAAGGAACTGCCTTCAGCTCAGGTCATGATCCTGGAGTCCCAGCATCAAGTCCCGCATTGGGCTTCCTGCTCAGTGACCCTCTCCCTTCTCATGCTCTCCTGGAGATTTGTACCCTATTGATGAAAATGTAAAGTGGTGCATAAACTTTAAAAAACAGTATGCAGTTAAAAATTCTAAAAAGTAGAATATTAATAAATAATACTCCATTGTATGTATACACCACATTTTGTTTCTGCATTCATCTCTCAGTGGACACGTATGTTCTTCCACCTTTTGGCTATTATGAATGATGGTACTATAAGCATGTATATATATGACCTAGCAATTCTACTCCTTGAAGAGATATTTATACATACATGGAATATTATTTAGTCTTAAAAAGGAAGGAAATTCTGACATGTGCTACATACAACATGGATGAAACATGAAGATACTATGCTAAGTGAAAAGAGCTAGTCACAAAAAGACAAATGCTGTATGATTATGCTTACATCAAAATCAGAGAAACAAGAAAGTAGAAGAGTAGTTGCCAGGATCTGGGGAAACAGGATGAAGGGGTAGGAATTTTTTAAGGGGTAGGAATTTCCAGGGGAGCCTGGGTGGCTCAGTTGGTTAAGTGCCTGCCTTTGGCTCTGGTCGTGATCTCAGGCCTGGGATTGAGACCCACATCAGGCTTCCTGCCCAGGGGAGAGTCTGTTTCTCCCTCTCCCTCTGCTACTCCCTGTGATTGTGTTCTCTCTCTCTCTCTCAAATAAATAAATAAATTCTTTTTAAAAATTCCATTTTGCAAGAAGAAAGGTGTTCTGTGGATGGAGAATGGTAATGGTTGCACAGAAATGTTAAAATTGTTAATGCCACTGAAATTTACACTTAAAAATGGCTAAGTTGGCAAATTTTTATGTTATATGCATTTACTACAATTTTTAAAAAATCAGTATTAATGAAAAGATAGTTACAAATTCTTTGACGTTAATCCTACTAAGAAATGGAACATGTTTCTTTTCCATTTGAAAATATGTTATTCTTTTTTTTTTTTAAGATTTTATTTATTTATGGGGAGAGAGAGACAGACAGACAGAGATACAGAGGGAGTACGGGAGCAGGGAGAAAAGGGAAAAGCAAACTCCCTACTGAGCAGGGAGTCAAATAAGAGACTCGATTCCAGGACCCCAAGATCATCACCTGAGCAAAAGGCAGATGCCTCACTGACTGAGCCCCTCAGGTGCCCCCAAAATACACTGTTCTTATTGAGTGTCTCTTAATATACAGCATGCCACAGAAGTGACACTGCAAGCTTAAAGGCTGGTTTAGAAGAAAGAAAGCTTTCCTCCGGTTCTACATTTGGAGCCATTCACCCTCAGCACTCCACTGCCGTGCTCTGAGAAAGCCCAGGCTGCGAGTATTGATCATGTGTAAAATGCCCTGGACAACAGGTGGGCGTGTAAACCATCTTTTGTGATAACACTGGCCCTAGCCACTGTGTGAGTACAGTCGTATGAGAGACCCATGGAGAACCACTCTGTCTTGCCCGGTCAACGCCCAGAACTGTGAACAGTAAGATCAACAAATGCTTGTTGTTTTACACCATTATGTTTGTGGGAAGTGCTCTGCAACCTTACACAATTACAGCAGTTGCCAAGAGCAGAGGTTATAGAATCAGAGGGACTAGAATTTGAATTTCAACTTTATCTCTTATGAGCCATATGTGATCTCAGAATTATCACTTAATTACCTGTAAATTGAGAATAAAAGTACTTCATAAAATTGGTCTGAGTATAAATGAGATGTATGTAAAAGACCCCTTACAGTAACTGAAGAATAATAAGCTCTCAGTATTTTACAATAGTGGTCAATATTGCTGTTATTGCCATTATTCTAAAACCTGTAATTCATCCTCATTAAAATAATTTACATGTGCATTTCTGTTAAAACTCCCCTTTATCAATAAAAGGAATTTAATATTTCTGATAATATATCTCCCCAATTTAGGTTAGATCCCATTTGAGTTGAAGACAGGATTTTCAAATAATATATTTTTTCCTACATTTGGAAGTTACAGAACTAAATTAGCTTTTATAGATTCAGTCTATTTCTTGCAGGATGTTTAGATGTTCTTGGATTTCTGAATTTTCCAAGAAAGCAGTGCATTGCTTTGTGGCCAATTATTTAGCGAAATCTTATTTAGCAAAATCTTATTCCTCTGAGAATTAAAATTTAATGTATAATCAGAGCTTCATTCATTTAAAAATATCCGCTGACCATCCATTTAAATTAAGAGCAGGGAGAAAAGAAAGGTTTCTTTAGATCAGTTGTATTATTGAATGCCTGGAACATTATCAATTTCATATTTTTTGACGGCTTGTAAACTGCAGAGGTACTGAAGCTATTGCCAAGTATATAGAAATGATCTTTGTAAATAAAATCTCTGGAGATCGAGGAGTCTCTCTCTCAAGCCCAGTACAGTGCAATGTGATGCAAATGGATCTATTTCTTTCTACTTCTCTTAACATGTGGGTGGTTACTACCACTTTCTTTACAAGTAGAGAAAATCATTTATAAGGAGCTCAACTTAAAAAAGTGTAATCACCAGCAAATTCTTCTTCAGCATAGGAAGCACTATTTTCTAGTTTCCTGCTGATGATAAAAGAGTGAAATTGAAACACCACTGTTTCTGTGCGATTATATAAGATGTTATGCTTAAAAATCCTATTAAATACGTCTGGGGATTGTATACATTAAGTTTGCACTGTTCCTTATATCTCTCAGACTTCTATGTCAAATTTTTAACACACAAAGGATTCTTTATTATATGATCTCAAATGAGGAACCTCAACTTCATTGCATGATGATTCTATTTTTGTTTCAATATTAGAGTTAAGAGTATATGCCATAGTAAGGGAACAAGTAAGTTCCATTTACATTTCAAAGGTAATATTTGCAAACTCAAAGACAGTGAAAAGAGAAAAATGGCTTAAGAGGTGTATTCATCCTAATAGCGTTTATATAAGCCTGGTGGAACACATTTACCTTTAAGAGCCACATAAATGCTTTGCAAACATCTGTAAAGTTCAGTAGAAAATCTGGAAGCTCTTGTTACTTTTTGACAGTGTTATGTGAATGACAAACCTCTGCTATGTGAGGAATTTTGAGGCCAGAATAAAGTCTCAACCTTTAGAAACCATCCTTTGTTGATATCCTTTGCTGTCACTAACATGCAGCCTATTACATGGACTAAATTTCTTCTTAAGATGGGACAGTCCCATGTTATCCCTGCTCAGCTCATTCACCACCATCTAATTAACAGCCATTCTTCACTTTTCAGGCTTTTCTTACTGTTGGTTTCTATAGCACAAGCCCACAAAGTCAGCAACCCTGTAGCAATGATCAAGAGAAGGGTTCCAACAGCTGGAATGAAAATCCTGAGGCCAATTAGCTCGCTGTCCATCTCTCTCTCACTCTCCACCGAAGTACGACGAAGACCCCCACCCAGCCTTTATTTGACAGTCCTGCTCACGCCTGTGGTCTTTTAGGAAACACAAACCACAATTCCCTTTCCATTCTGCCCTTGAACCTGGGAAGGGGATATTGGAGAAAGGGAAGGGAGAGGCTACGATCAAAAGATACACAGGTGAGAACTGCTATCTCAAATCCATAGCAATTATAATCTTTAGCATATTTAGTATAATCTATAGCCTTTAAACATTTAGACTGTTAGAATAATTATTATTCAATAAGTTTTCAGGAAAAAGATTTTTAATATCTCAGATTGCTGTAGAATAACAATCTCTTCCAGCCTTTTTTTTTTTTTTTTTTTTAGAGAGCGAGAGAGAGAGAAAGTTTGAGGTTTGAGAGCAGGGGGAGTGGAGTTTGGGGGCTGTGCAAAGAGAGGGCTAGAATCTGAACAGGCACAGCAGGGAGCCTGACTTGAGGCTCCATCTTACAACCCTAAGATCATGACCTGAGCTGAAATCAAGAGTCAGATGCTTAACCAACTGAGCCACCAAGGACCCCTCCAGTCATTTCTCTTAATAACAGATTTTGGAATATTTCTGAAAGTCCTTCTAAAAATTAAGAGAACAAACAAAAATATAGTTAATATTGTGCATAACCTTTTTGGTGATTAGTTGGTTAGTTCCATAGGGTTTAAATTAATTGCAGGGTTATATTATTTAATATATTAATGTTTTTGTAAATGGAGGCTTCTTGATAATTAGGTTTTTTTTAGTATATTTTGTGTTTATTTCAAACAGAGCTGGAAGAGTCTCTGTTAATACTGCTGTAGTCCAATCCAACTGTACAGCCTCTGAGATTTAACAGATTTTTCCTTTTACTATAGGAGTGCATGTTAGAGAAGAGTTTCATTACTATATTCAATGTGACCAAAAGCCTCAAGGCCAGATGTCAATCTTCATGTTCAAGACAGCAAACCTTAATTCCACATTAAATCTCATAAAGTTAGGGAGAAAGCTTTCTCCTCCCCTGTAATAGTACCTCAGAGGTATGGGGTATTACAATAGCTCTCAAAGTTTCAAAAACATGACATAACTCCCTCATTAGGAGTACGGAGTATGTAATTTTCACTTCTGTTTCTGCGAGATCAGTGTCTCAAATCCGAGGATTCAGTGATTTTTTAAAAAATTCATAATTCACATAGTTGAACATTTTATGATCTAATGAATTTTCTAATAGTTTTGGTTTCTAGGGTCTAGTTCCTCTCACTTTTTAAAAGGTTGCTATTATTTACAGTCATATAAATAATAAATAAGAAGTGTATGTTGTAAATACAAAATGTTCTGTAATTTGAGCTATTCCCAATCTCATATCCTTTCTCCAAATTCAACCTCTGTTAACATTCTGGTATATTCCACCGTTTTTTTTCCCTACATGTTTACATATCTAGTATTAGTGATAAGATGTTAAAATTGACTTTTCGAGTTCTTATATATTTTTTAAAGATTTTATTTATTTATTTGTCAGAGAGAGAGAGAAAGAGCACAAGAAGGGAGAACAGCAGGCAGAGGGAGAAGCAGACGCCCGACTGAGCAGGGAGCCTGATGTGGGACTGGATTCCAGGACCCTGGGATCATGACCTGGGCAGAAGGTAGACGTTTAACCGACTGAGCCACCCAGGCATCCCTGGTCTTAAAATTTTAATTAAGGACTCAGTGTCAGTTGTTTCAAAGCTGAGACAACACCCAATTAACAAAACATTGCAAGTTTTAGTAGTAAACTATTAGGCCATTCCAAGGGGGTCATCTTGAGATATGTACAAGCGTGTATCAAAAGACATGTATGAATGAACCAAGTTTTTTGGTTTATTATTTTCAAAAAGCAGTAAAAACATTTACACGGGGCATTACAAAATTGTAATGCCATCCTTAGGACCCACCTTCAGTAATGTAAAAGTGTGGAATCATCAAAACTATATCAAGCTAAATGGTTGACTTTTTTCAGTTAGATGACAAGTTATGTTCCTTCTCCTTTCCCCAAGACAAGAGAACAGGAGATATTTTGCAGCACATCAAATCCTCCTGTAAATAAATTCTTATTTTCCAATTTCTTTAGCAACCTAATGGATTCTTAGCATTCTTTTATGTTTGAAGGGTAAATGATGGGCTAATTCTGGCAGAACTTGAGGTAAGCACTTATAAAACTTGGACTTTGTCTAAGAGTTTTAGAATATGGACTGATTTGAAGTTTGAAATTTCAAAATAAAAATCCTGGTTAGAATTGTTTGAGAGAGAGAGAGACTCCAAAGAGATATATGTTTACTACACACAAAGACATGGCAAAGATATGTATTTGCCAGATATGTGTCTTGCTGCAGGAAGGAAGACATGGATATTCTTAAACAGATCTCTTCTACATATATCTCCTACGGAGGGATGGAACTCAGGAATCCAGTGGCTGAGGAAATAGATAAATGGTTAGGTAGAGGACACATTGCCATCCCCATGGTTTATATAAATAAACCCCTTGAGAAAATAAGTGAGCATTTGTCAATATAATGCGTATACAGCCCCCAGGCCAGACTGTACTCTTACAGTAAAGTCAGATGATTTCTCTCCCTTACCTCTTCTCCCTTTTCAGTTTCTACATGAGCCCAGGGGCAGCATGAGTGAGGGAAATAGAAGAACAAGGTGGTAAAAAGTTGAAGACCTAAAGGTTTAACTTCCCTATTATAAGTTTATAAAATTGAGGCATGCTCAAATTGGGTTGAAAAAAAAATTAAATTTAATGAAGATATCACCTTTGCCATTAGGTAAGACTAGGTATTTTAATAAAGAATTATGGATTATTTATGACTCCCTAGAGTTGTTCAGAAGGACTATCAGGTTGCTAACTATTACATAGAAGGGAAGGGGTTGTAAAATGAGTGGGTTTAGAGAGGTAGGGTCAAGTATGTATTTTTTAAAATTTCTATTAATTCCAGAATATTCAGAAACCACTTACGTAAGTAAGATGCATATATATTTAGTTTGGATATTTGGGGCAGAAGATCATTAGATACTATATCATTATATATATATATTTATAAAATCATAGTTATTATAAAATATACATTAAATAATATACATAGTATAATATAATAATTTTATAATAATATATATATTAATATTATATATAAATATATTTCTTTAAATATATTTATATATAATATGTATAATCATATTACATAATGTATGTAATAATATATAATATATAATATAACATAATATATATAAATAAACAAAATATAAATATATAACATATAACATGATATAATAATTTATATATAAATACATAATATGTATTAATATTACATGTAATATTAATATATATTACTAGATATAGTAATATCTAGTCATTATATAATGATATATATCAATATGATGTTGATTTAATATGTATTATTAAATCTAATATTCATAAGATTAAATACATATGTAAGGCTACCTACATATATACACACTTTATTTTCTTTTGTGAGTGATTATAATTAATTTTGGAAATAGTCACAACTCAATAAAAGCCAATTTACCTCTTTTTTTTTTAAATTTCTAGCATTCAGTAGTATTCAGGTCAGAGGGCATGCCTTCAACTGAAAGTAAGAGAAAACCAACTCAAAATGGGTTAAACAATAAGAAGATAATGTGTTAGGTCACAGAAGAGGATCCACAGGGAAGGCAACCCTTCCCTAAGGGAAGGCAGCTCACTCACACTCTTTTCATCTCCCTGCTGTGCCGTGTTAGCACAGTGGTGCGATGGTGTATCACCCAAGTCAGCCCCCGGCACCACACCAAACTTCACAATGCCTACCAGAAAACGCCCCCTTCTTGTGTGTTTTCTTTTTTAAGTTCATGAGATCCTGCTGGTACAGTGACTAGAACTACCATGTTTATCTCAGAGTAATCAGGGCTGATCATTATGTTGAGAGAAACGGATTGCGTTCTCTTAACTAAAAGGTTGTAGCGAAGGAGCTGGAGGGCTGGGAAAAAAAAAAAAAGTGGAGCTCTGCCAACAGTGATGAGAAAATGGAACACTGTTAAGAATCCTGTGAGAAAGCAATAATGTAAGTTTCTCTCAGATTAGACGATTTGAAGAAAGTTAACTATACCTACTACTCACAAAGGTGTGATGGGTCTTAAGAAAACAAGGCGTACTGCAGAACCTCGTGGCTCATGGTAGCAGGGAGCTATACTGTCTCTAGGCTTGAGGAAGTGAGCAGTAGAAATGGTTGCTAGAAACCAGGGTGGTATCTAACTGACACTGTGGCTTTTATTAGACAAAAGCATCTAACGCACAGGAACTTGCCATGGAGGAAGTCAAATATCCCAACCTTATTTTAGTTCATCTTCTGATTATTTACTGATGGGACACAAACAAAATCAGAAGTCCTGAAGGTCTGTAGCTGTAGTCCATAGCATTTCTCTTCCCAGGTTCAGAGCAGCCTAGAGATGGGTGGAGAGAGAATTTAGAAGAGAAAAGGAAAATATTCAACACAGATATCAATACTGGTAATTATTGTTACAAGTAAAGTAAATGCTCGCATCTAACTTAGTATGTGTCATATACCGGGTCCACTATAGTATTTATGTAAAACTTATTCAAAACTATATTCAATTTTTAATATTATAAAATTGTAGCAATTACATTTTTTACATATATGTGAGTATTTCTTCAGTAGTGGATTTGCTGAAACAAAGAGTAGGCAAATTTCAAATACCACTAGATATTGCCAAATTGTCATTTAAAGATGCTAAACCAATTACCATTCCTTCCATTTTTAAATCTTGTCAAGATGAGGTTAAATATTATTTCTAAAGGGAGGAGTAAAACATTATGTACATTGTTTGCTTTTGTTTATATTACAATCAAGATTGTTTTTTTTTTCATATTTCTTATATAGGAGTTCACTATTTTTTCATTTGGCTACTTCTGGTCTTTTTACTTAATGTATTGTCTGCTTATATCTTTTCATCAGATTTTACAGGATTTGTTTTTCTGTCACATATATTATCTTTGTTATAAATATTTTTATCCCCAATATCTTATTTTATGATTTTTTTCTGTTTATTCTTATCTGTTTGAAACTTTTTCCAGAAATTTTAATTTTTTATTGAGATATAATTGACACATACTATTGTATTAGCTTCATGTGTGCCACAGAAATATTAATTTTCATGTGGTCAAGTCTGTCAGTCACTTCCTAGTTGATTTGTTGTGTTGCTTAGGAAATTTCTTCTCCTCCAAAAATTTTATAAAACTGTTCTTTCATATTTGGTAATTTATAAATAATTTTAAATTTTAGCTCTCTAATTATCATGAGTTAATTTTTGGTTTTTATGGATAATGTAAAATGGACAACTAATGGTTTCCCCTAAAGGATAATCAATTAATGTACAATAATATAATTTATAATTTCCACACGTATTTGAAAAGCTACTTTTTTATGAATCTGTTCCCGGCTGTTTATTATTTTTCACTGTTCTATTAGTTTATTCCTATGCCCATGTTAAAAGTTTGATTGCTACATCCTTATAGAATGTATTCATGTTATATAAAAGAATTATCTAGGAGTGCCTCAGTGGCTCAGTTGGCTAAGTTCCTGACTCTTGATTTGGGCTCAGGTCATGATCACAGTGTCCTGAGATCCAGCCCCAGGTTAAGCTCTTCATGCAGGGAGCAATCTGTTTAACATTCTCTCTTTTCCTCTCCCTGTGCCCCTCCCCACACTTGTGTGTGTGCTCTCTCTCTCTTTTTCTAAAAAAAATAATAAATATTTTATAAAAAAAAGAATTGCCTAAATTTTGTCATCAATTTTTTATACTTCCTTGCATATTGTTATGAAATTGCACTTTTAGGTAGATATGAAGATAAACTTTCAAGTCCTATTATACTACTAAATATTTAAAACAACATTTGTATTAAATTTATTAGTTATTCAAATACAGTTGGCACTTTTACCTTTACTCTGGCACATGGTTTATGTAAGTCTTCTTTCATGTCTTTGATAAACTTTACAGTATTTTCTCCTCTAAAGACTTGCACATTTTCTGTTTATTATTTTGTTAAATCTGTAACAAGTTTTCTTAACCTTTAAAGTGGCATCTTTTCCTCTATTATATTCTTTTTCACTAGCTCTGGCTGATACATATACATAAATGTTTGGATATTTTATTTATTTATTTATTTATTTATTTATTTTTAAAGATTTTATTTATTTATTTGACGGAGAGAAATCACAAGTAGATGGAGAGGCAGGCAGAGAGAGAGAGAGGGAAGCAGGCCCCCCGCCGAGCAGAGAGCCCGACGCGGGACTCGACCCCAGGACCCCGAGATCATGACCCAAGCCGAAGGCAGCGGCCCAACCCACTGAGCCACCCAGGCGCCCCAGTTTTGTAGCCAGTTTTTTAATTGACTGTAATTGTTTTAATCTTATTTTATCTGATTTTTTGAATTTTCTTGAAGAAAATTCCATTATCTTTAAATAATAATTTCATTGTCATATTTTAATCCATTGTCATATTTTTATTTTTATTTTATTGTCATATTTTAAAAAATATTTGCTAGTCTCATTTGTTTTCTTTCTAAATGTCTATTATCTCATACATATATATTTCATTTTGGATATTCTCTTTTGTAAAGCATTACAATGGTGATGAGCTTTGTGCTTTTTGTTAATAAAATTATTTTGGTAATTATTACTGTAGATTTTTTAAAAATTTTATTATTTATTAAAGAAAAAAATTTATCCTCCTAAGCTTAATTTGCTAAAATATAATTTTATGTAACTGTATCCTCAACCATCCCCAACTGCACTACTTTCAAGAGTAATGAAGTCAACTCCATTTCTAGACTACAGTTATTTATAAAATATCAGACACCAAAAAAGGGTTCCATAATAATAACAAAATAAAATAATAATAAAAATTAAAATGACTAATGTATATTGAGGAGTTCTTCTAGGAATTTCATGTGTATTAGCACATTCAAATGCTCCAAAAAATAGATACTCTTATAGTATTATATTCCATCTTATAGCTAGGGCACACAGAACAGGAATGTTAAGAAAGTGTTAGTGGTGGGAAATGGTTTCCAGAATTCTGACTCTACCCACCTTGCCCTTAGACACTAGTTTACTGTATATACTGTTAACTTATCAAAACGTTGAGGGTAGAGCTTTCCCAAATTATCTTTCTTTATTTTCTGAATATTAAATTAATTCTTTTGTTTTTCTTTGACCAATACTCAGGAAAGCCTTTTTAAAGAGCCAAGCTTATATCATTGTCAGAAACTTATTTTGTACTACCTTGATTAGTTTTATGGCTTCCATTTTGGAAAGACTTTATACTAGAGTTCAGATTAGAAATGTAGATTTCCCTTCACCTCCAGTTCTGTCAAGCTGCAAAACAATCAGATAGCTTCTGGCCACCTAGAAATCCCTCCTCGGTTGATCCGTGTATAATTTTCTGTATTGACTCTTTTGATGTACTACCTTATGTAAATGCATAACTACTTTAAGGCTTAGTAGAATAAGGTCTTTTATGTAACTCTACTTGATTTAAAAAACAAAAACAAAAACATGTACTCCACAGATGACTTGTGATAAAAAGATGGCAAACAGTGGATCTTAGTGTATACATATAACCAGATAATCACATGCAGGCTTTTTAGAGGGAGAAGAAAGAAAATAACCACCACGGGGGCACCTGGGTGGTTCAGTCAGTTAAGCGTCTGCCTTCAGTTCAGGTCTGATCCCGTAGTCCTGGGATCAAGCCCCATATCGAGCCTGCTTCTCCCTCTCCCTCTGCTGCTCCCCCTATTAGTTTTCTCTCTGCCTTTCTCTGTCAAGTAAGTAAATAAAATCTTTATAAAAAAAGAAAAAAGAACACCATGTATTAAGTGCACATCTGTTATGAGAGTGGTGATAAGTCCATTTAGAAACATGTCTTACACTTGTGTCCTCAAAAATCCATGAAAATGCTCATTATCCCCATTTTTCACATGAAGAAATTGAGTTTGCAGATATTTCTGAAAATATTGTACCATAAGTTGCACTTGCTATATTTTCATTCTTAAAATATATAACTCTTAAAACATTTGTATCTAGAAGTCAACTCACATACTCTGTTTTGCTTTAGGAGGTTCTTACCTAGTGTATCTTCCACTGTATAATCTGACCTTACAGTCAAAACTTACTACCACTACAAATTCAAGTGTTACCAAATTAGGAGAGCCTGTGAATTTAATTCAGTAACATAAATCTGGGAATAACTAGTTGGTTACTTACAGTGTCTTTTATCAAAAATAAAAATAATACTACTCTGTACATTTGCATAGTTCTATAGTAGGCTATTCAATGACCTGGATCATTTTTTTTAATACTTTCTAAATGGCATTTCTAGAGTCTTGAGACTTTAAAATTGTAGTATACTAACCTGTCTCCTCTAGTACCATTAATGGTCAGACTTTGGGTCCATGACATCCCTAGCCATGAGAAACCAACCATCATAGTATTCAGAGTAGTAGCTTAACATTTTAACTTTATGGATTGATAACTAAATCCCACATTAGCCAACCAACCAACCAACCAACCAACCAAACCACCCTGGGAATTTTCCACTCCCTGGACTGGATGGAAAGCAGTAACTGACGTAACTCCACAGAGACTAGTAACCAAATAATATATATAATTCCATATCTCTTCAGGGTCTTTCATAGAATGATCCAATTTATGAAACAGGATATTTGAAAAATTATTTCCCACTATCGTGAAATGCACATCCTTTCTTTGTGTATCTCCCTTTGAATTTTATAGGACCATATAGTAAGATGTAAGTATAAGGCTATGGTAGCCAGAAATTTTCCACACTGAAGAATGAAAAGAATGTCCTTTTGGACTCAGTATATTTTCTTCAAATGATTACTTTCTGAAAGTATAGTAACATTAAATAAGTAGTTATGAATTTTTGGTTATTTATCCCTAGGATAAATACAAATCCTGCCATATATGTGTGTTTTAGAAATGTTGGTCAAATAATGAGTTAAAAAACAATAGAAACACAGTTTTGCAACTTCCTAATCACATCCACTCTAGTGAGAAGATGAACATGTAACCCTTAGTCCTCCCCCCCTTTTCTAGCAGAATCTGGTATAAAAGTGGTAAATTCCCATTCTGAAGAATCTTGCTTATATATGGCAATTGGTACATATTTCCTACAAAATGAGTCTCGTAATCTAGTTGTAGATAAAATTCCTATAAAGTATCAAGGCTGTGGAGGTGTAAGACCCAATATGATAGTTGCCAGACATGATCTTTCTTTAGAGAAACTAAATCACTTACAGACAACTTCAAATTTTTGATTTTCGTAATAGAGATTGGTCTAAAATAATTGGAATATAATTAGTCTTGGAGTATAGAAACTTAGAATCTAGTCATGTATTTATCACCAACTAAATAGTTAATATTGGGCAAACAAACTCTTCAAATGCCCTCATGTTAGAATTAGGAGATTGGGCTCTGATCTTTAGGGTATCTGTAGCTTTGAAGCACTATGATTATGAAAGCATGTGCCTTATATTCAAATAATTATATATTGCCAAGATTGTAATGTTTTGATTTTATGTCATATTGTCAGTTTATAGCTACTATGAGAACAGATTTTTGATAAAGAGCATAACATCTACACACAACACTGTTTCTGAGGAAATAATTTTTTTTACATTTACTTATTTATTTTAGAGAGAGGGTGCACATGGGGAGAGGAATAGAGGGTGAGGGAGGTGGAAGGTGAAAAAATCTTAAGCAGACTCCATGCTGAGTACAGAGCCAGATGCTGGGCTTGATCTTATGCCCCTGAGGCAAAATCAAGTGTTGGATGCTTAACCAGCTGAGCTACCCAGGTGCCCCGTGGAAATACAATTGATGTTATGACCATCTACTTTAGAATAAAGTTTTTGGTGATGTGATTTGGCGTAAAGTATACCATGTGTAGAGTAGCAAAGTGCCACTGTGTTTGGAAAACAATACTTTTTGAAGTATTTTTTGCCTTATACATTGTGTGGGGTGCACTACATTTTTGACCAAGTTGATACAAGTGCCCCTCACACCTGCTTGCACATTCCAACTGTATGTGTCTTCTATTGTCAGTGACTCTCTCTGAAGGTAATAAAATATATATATGTAAAGTTCATCAGTCAAATAATTAACCCAAGTATGCTACTAAAACTAAATGAAGTCATCTCTCATTTATACTTAGGGAGACACACGGCTGCACATTTCTTCTATCCATTGAGGCAACATGGCAAAATAACGTTTCATTGCATGGATGCATTATCAGAGGAACTTTTAAATGGGTAAATGAGTAAGATAGTTTTAAAAACTTACCATAAGAAAGGGTGACCTAGATACTCTGTCTCCTGGCTTTTACAGGAAGTGTAAAATACTACATTTAGATAACAGAAGATAAGATGAATTTGACAAACTAAATATGACTAAGGCAAACACAATC
Organism: Neogale vison; assembly: GCF_020171115.1. Classification (NCBI taxonomy): domain Eukaryota; kingdom Metazoa; phylum Chordata; class Mammalia; order Carnivora; family Mustelidae; genus Neogale; species Neogale vison. The sequence goes on along the minus strand of NC_058093.1, from coordinate 88,769,416 downwards.
TCAGTAGTCTTTTAAGATACATATGCTACCACAGCAAAGCAAGAAGTGAGCCTTTCTAACCAGGTTCCAAGCATATTCTGTCATATTACTGTGGTTATGAATCTTTTTATCTCATGAGGAGGGCATGGTATACTTGAAATATACTTTGTATCCAAGTAGATGATAGTCTTCTAAAAGAAGACTTTTAATTGCTACAAAAAAGGGGAGAAATTGAATCTTTGGTAACCACTATAGTCCAATTGTTGCATGAAAATCTTTTCCTCTATTAAAAGAAGTCAGATGAAACCTTTTACTTTCTTGAAATCAGTTTCCTGGTTAATATTTTAAATTCATGTCACAAAATGGGTTTCTGTCTGCTGTATTTATTTTGACCTTCACAGTAGTTATGTAGGTGATGTTTTAATAAACCAACTTTAAAAATAAATTAATTGAATCTAAGAGTATATGGGACTTGTCAAAACACAAATTGTTAGAGCTATCACTGAGCTGTTTCATGCTGGAAGAAGAGAAATATGAATATATTACAAATACTCATGAAAGGGGCACCTGGGTGGCTCAGTGTGTTAAGCCTCTGCCTTTGGCTCGGGTCATGATCTTAGGGTCCTGGGATCAAGACCAGCATCAGGCTCTCTGCTCAGCGGAGAGCCTGCTTCCCACTCTCTCTCTCTGGCTGCTGCTCTGCCTACCTGCGATCTCTTTCTCTCTGTGTCAAATAAATAAATAAAATCTTAAAAAAAATAATAACAACAACAACAAATACTCTTGAAAAAGTCTTCTAAAATTTCTACAGATGCTGTCATGCTGAAATCTGTTTGCACTTCTGCTTTATAATTCTAAAACAAAAAAAAATTTTTTCTTCAGTTTACATTATTTTACTCAATTGTCAAACCCTTAAGAATAATGTGATGTGTATAAGGTCATATTGTAGGGTCCTGGGGTATAAAGATAAATAAAATATCATCAGTCTGCCAAGAAGCTAAAACTAAAATCTAAATATACATTATTTCTGCTTATGTTGTTTGATTTTATACCACCAACAACACATTGTGCTCACTGAAAAAAAAATTAGGGGGCGCCTGGGTGGCTCAGTGGGTTAAAGCCTCTGCCTTCGGCTCAGGTCATGATCCCAGGGTCCTGGGATGGAGCCCCGCATCGGGCTCTCTGCTCAGTGGGGAGCCTGCTTCCTCCTCTCTCTCTGCCTGCCTCTCTGCCTACTTGTGATCTCTGTCTGTCAAACAAATAAATAAAAAATCTTAAAAAAAAAAAAGAAAGAAAAGAAATGAGGAAACTAAGACTCAGGGAAGATAAATAAATTAACTACTATCTTTTAACTCTTAAATCCAGAATCAAGAATCATAATTTGAATATCTGAGTTTTTTATGGGTAAATAAACTTTCTACTATGTAATTCACTTACACAGATTGTTGATATTACAGATATTTATAGAATATATTGGTTTTATATATAAACTTTTTAAGAAAATATAACGAATTAAATGCCATTTTAGCCCTCCCCCCATAAAAATGGAGAAACCAAGGTTCAGGATTAATTTTATAAAAGAGTAAGAAGAATTAGTTCATCCAGAATGAACCAAGGATTTAAAATATCTAATTAAATCTGGCTTTTTATCTAAAGGTTTTACTTAAGGAATCACATTTAACAAATAACATATTAATAGTCAATAAATATTGAATTTTACTGAGTATCTATTATGTCTAAGAACTGTGACATTTGTTGGAAGAGGTGCAAAGGGATAAAAAAAAATAAAAACTTTAACTTAAAGAAGCATTCAGTTGCACTATATTGAATATTATTTGTACAGTTCAACAAATCTTGACTATCATTAGTTGTATTGTTACAGCATTGTATGAATTTCATCAGTGAAAGTAAAATTTCTTAGGAGGCCACTTTGATATGCAAAAATTATTATCAGAGAGCAGTACATATTAAACATTATTTTTTAAAAAGGAGTAGGTGACCTTATCTTTAACCGTGGGCATAGCTTTCTCTGATTGTACCTTTTTCTGATGACTGAATTTAAATGGTTATTAGAGCAAAGAACATATTGTCTGACCTTCTCAGTTCTTTCTTGACCTCTTCTTTTCTTTTAAACTTTCCATGTAAAATGCAATCTGGGCATGGGGTGAAAAAGAAATTCTGGTACCTTCACCTTAACTAAAAACTCTTATTGTAAGGTAAGTTAATAAATCCAACACTGTTGACACTGTCTTTCTAATGACATATATCTCTCCATGTGGAAACTGCAGAATCCATATTGTCACAGCAGTTAGATAGATCAGTAAATTATTTGCCATCTATTTGAGTACTGTAGTTTACTGCCAGAATTCATGATAGTCAGACAAAAAGTTTAATTAAGTACCTTTAGAAACCAAGCAACAATCAAATATTATTTATTAATATTATCTGAGGCACTCTGGAGAATATAAAGAACTATAAAGCAAAATCTTGCCCTTCAAAAAAACGTAGAGTCAGTTTTCTAGGGACAATGACACTATGTAATTATTTCCAGAAAAAGCTGCAATTTCACTCCTGTAAGCACAGGCCATTCTTCACATGGAGAGGTGGACTTTATTCTCTTTGACCCTTGCCTGGTTTTGATAAAGAGAATGCAACAGATAAGATATTCTGGGGCTATGGAGCCCAAATGTTAAAAGGATTGGCAGCTTCCACTTCTGTCTCTTGGAATTTAGCCCCTTCCTAAAGGAAAGTCTAAGGTAGATTACTGAATGATTAGAGACTGTGATGGATCCTGGGGTTGTAAGCCAGACCTCCTCACATTTCTCATCTTCTGTACTTTCCGGATCAGTTGAGCTTAAACCCCATCCAAAAGATGAAATGTTTATCTGCATCTTTTCTGCTATTATCCTTTATATGAAAATAAAAACACTGAAAACTGATTTAAAAACCACTCTCTTTCATTAATACATGATAATAACATCAGATCCTTGAGTACCTCAATTTCCTATATCAAAGACTCTTTTTAAAATGGGTATCTTTTTTCTCCTTTTAAATAAAATTTCTCCCTAATTCTATAATCTAGGAAGCTCCAATTATCAGAGTGGTATATATGTAGAGGCCCACATCTTTGAAATTAATCTCCCAATCTAATAAAAACTCAAAATTTAACTCCCATTTTCAAATGCAACAAAAAGTTGTCTTAAGAAAAGCCAAAATACATCCATTTTAACTGCCATTTAAAGATACAGCTTATAGTAAAACAGTTTAAATATGGAAGAATTCAGAGAGCACTGTACTCACACAGTGTACTTCTGTCTTCTAGAAGAAACAAATCATCCAATAAAGGATGATGAGAAAATTCACTGCGATGAATTAAGGGAATATACATAATATGGTATCAAAGATGGGATAGAAATGGCAGAATAGGACGTAAACCTTCTATGTTTTGGTGAAAAGAAAAAAATAATACAACCAAATAAGTGTCTTTAAATATTAGGGAAAATTACATAGAAAAAGCTAATTTCTAAAAGTATATACAACACAATAAGTTGACATCAAAGTGTATTTTTAAAGATATTCAGTCAAATAATAGATATCTAAGGGTATTAATTGCATTATAAAAGACAGTAGTTATTGGTAACTACCCAGACATAGGTACAAATCTTTGAAAATATCAAAATAATTTTTTAAGTTAAAAATAACACAGAGAGGGACATCTGGGTGGCCCAGTGGGTTAAAGCCTCTGCCGTCAGTTCAGGTCATGATCCCAGGATCCTGGGATCAAGCCCTGCATTGGGCTCTCTGCTCAGCAGGGAGCCCACTTCCTTGTCTCCCTCAACCTCTCTGGCTACTTGTGATCTCTGTCCGTCAAGTAAATAAATAAGATCTTTAAAAAAATAAAAATAAATAAAAATAAAAATAACCAGAGAAATAATAATATAATAAACAAAAATATTAAAGATGATAAGAGAATTAAGGATAAAAATTCTGATTAAATAATAAATACAGATGTGCTTAATTCACATATTAAAAATTTGTGAATGCTAAATTAATGAGTGAAAATTTGATGAGGTGTAAGATATATATGTAATTACAATATGTCTCCTCAAGAACATTTTTCTTAATTAATAGCAGGGAAAGATAGTATCTGTAGAGTAGAGAAACCTGGAAAATGCTACATTAAACAAGTAAATAAAGTTAACATTACTAATACTCAGCCAGACCCAGCATCTTGTGGCTGCTTAACCACATGAATCATTGGCAGGCTGACACACCTGGGTGGTGGCTCAGTTGGTGAAGCCTCTGCCTTGGGCTCATGGCCTTGATCCCCTGGGTCCTGGGATGGAGCCTCACATAGCGCTCCCTGCTCAGTAGGGAGTCTGCTTCTTTCTGTCTCTCTCTCTCTATGTGCTCTCTCACTTGCTCTCAAAAATAAATAAAATCTTTACAAAAAAAAAAAAAGAATAATTGACAAGGAAAAATATTACATCTGTAGTATCTTTGCTAAAAATGCAGGAACCCAATCATGAGGAAGCACTGAGCAAGCCCAGATGAGAGAAGCATCAAAACAAAGAATTACATGTTATATGATCCCATTTCTAGAACAAGATTATGGTAATGAGAACAGATAAATTGATGCCAGGTTAGGATTAAAAGGAAGGGTATTACCATCAAGAGGGTAATACAATGAAGGGTCCATGTAATGATGAACCAATTCTGTATGTTGAATGTGATGATGGTTACTTAAATCTATAGCTGCAATAAAATTTAATAGAACATACAGTGTAATGGAAAAGAAAATCCCCTTCACAAGACAAAATAAAGATTAAATACTTGGGAAAAAGCTTACTAAGATAGTATAGCAACTTATAAGGGGAGATATTTGAAAATAACAAGAAAAAGACACAAAAGCAAATTTAAAGAGTATGTTCTTCCATATGACAACATAACATTTAAAAATGGCAAATATCTCCAAGTTAATATAAAATTTCAATAAAATCATGATTTTTGGATATACATAAATGATACTAAAATAGGTATGGGATGAATATTCAGAAAAATTAAGAAGGCCCTAAAAAGGTTATCAGTGAGCGGTAACTAGGGCTTCTGAAAATATAGTTTAGAGTGCCAAAAATCATAGTACAAAACTGACACATAAATAGACAAGTGAAAATTATAAGAAAATTCAAAAATAGATTCCAGTATATAATAAAATTTTAGTAATATGAAGAAAGTCACATCTCACACCACATTGGAGCGAGGAGAAGCATTAAGGACAAGTGTTAGGACCATTGGATAGCAGTTTGGAAAAACATAAACAGGGACCCATACTTCAAATCACTCACCCACAAAAGCTCCAGAGGGATCAGAGAACTAAATGTCCAAAAAGAAAACCATTCAAGAACCATAAGAAAACAGAAGAAAACCTCTAATTATGATAGCTATACTAAAAGAAAAAAAACTATTTACTCAAGCAACAGCAAAATAATAAATAAATAATAAAAAAGAAAAAACTTATTCCATTATATATACAGTGACAACATGGGCAAAAACAAAAGACAAATCACAAGTTAGAAGAAAATATTTGTGATATATATATAAAAGATAAAGGCTAATCTCCTTAACATTCTGAAGAACTCTAAAATTCCAGATGACCAAACATCTGATAGAAAAATGAGGGAGAAAAAACCACGAATAGATATTTTTTAAATGGGCATAAAAATGGTACTTAAACATATAAAAATACTCGACTTCATGTATAATAAGATAAATAAAATTAAAACTGTGTTTAATATTATTTCTTATCTATCAGATGTGAAAAAAAATCAGAACCCTTGAAGAGTCTTTGAGGAACTCTTGTATTTTATTCATTGCTGGTGGAATTCATAACAGAACACCTTTTATAGAAGTCTTTATACTCAACAAAGCTATGTATTCACATGCATATATAATGTTCTTACATATAATAATATAGTTATAGTGTATGTAACATCATGTATCTACACACACACACACACACACACACACACACACGTATATTTTCTAGTTTTGCTCACTGAAAGGGACTGGAAGCAAAAAAACACCAAGGAAAATAGGCACATTTATATCTAGACTGAAAGGTTTCCCACCAGATAAATTCATAGAGAAAAATGAAAACCCATGAATGCATAATGGTATTTCAAAAGAAGGAAAGTTAGGAGGGGGAAGAAAAGGGGGGTAAGAAGAAGACAGGGAGAAGAAATGAATGAAGAAAGAATGGAAGAGAGGGAGAAGGGAAGGAAGAAAGTCTAACACACCTAGAAAATCAGAAAGCATTAAGATATCTCATTCAGGAAAGATTAACAACAGATGCTAAATCATTGGATCCAGTTAGTTGTTTCAAAGCATCAATCCATGTATTATTTATTACAAAGGGCAAAAACTGCTTTTGAAATGAAAATAAGCAATAAAGTGAGTATCACAATAAACTGAGTGAAATGAGTATTTTGGTTTCCCAGTGCATATAAAACTTGTGTTTCTACTATATCCCATTAAGTGTATAATAGCATTATGTGTAAAGAAAGTAGTGTAAATACCTTAATTTAAAAACACTGTTAAAAAAAAAAAAAACTAATCCTTATCCAGTCTTTCAGTGATTTGTAATCTTTTTTCTGATGGAGAGTCGTGCCTCAGTGTTGATGAGTGCTGACTGATCAGACTGAAATTTGGGGTGGTTGTGGCAGTTTCTTAAAATGAGCTAACAATGAAGTTTGCCTTCTTGATTGAATCTTCCTCTCATGAACCATTTCTGTGTAGTATATGATGCTGTTTGATAGCATTTTACCCAAAGAATTTTTTTTTCAAAATTTCAGTCAATGCTCTGTGTTACCACTCATTTATCAGCAAACTTATTGTAACGCCTTAAATCTCTTGTCATTTCATCAGTCTTGATAGCATCTTTATCAGGAGTAGATTTCTTCTCAAGAAAACCACTTCCTTTGCTCATCTATAAGAATCACTCCTTATCTGTCCAAGTTTTATCATGAGATTGCAATAATTCAGTCACATCTTCAGGCTCCACCTCTAATTCTAGTTCTCTTGCTGTTTCCACCACATCTACAGTTACTTCCTCCAGTGAAGTCTTGAACCCCAGAAAGTCATCCAGGAAGGTTGGAATCAACTTCTTCCAAACTCTAGTTAATATTGATATTTTGATTCACACATGTTTTTACTGGCGCCTAGAATGGTGAATTCTTTCCAGAAGTTGTTTTTTGTTTTGTTTTGTTTTTTTAAAGATTTTATTTGTTTACTTGACAGACAGAAATCACAAGTAGGCAGAGAGGCAGACGGGGGAGTGGTGGGGAAAGCAAGCTCCCCCCTGAGCAGAGAGCCCAACGCGGGGCTCCATCCCAGGATCCCAGGACCATGACCTGAGCTGAAGGCAGAGGCTTTAACCCACTGAGCCACCCAGGCGCCCCTTTCCAGAAGTTCTCAGTTTACTTTTCCCAGGTTTAAAGCAGAGAAACTGGGCACCTGGGTGGCTCGGTGGGTTAGAGCCTCTGCCTTCGGCCCAGGTCATGATCCCAGGGTCCTGGGATGGAGCCCCGCGTTGGGCTCTCTGCTCAGGGGGGAGCCTGCTTCCTCCTCTCTCTCTGCCTGCCTCTCTGTCTACTTGTGATCTCTATCAGTCAAATAAATAAATAAAATCTTTAAAAAAATATATCAGAGGAATCATTATCTATGGTAGCTATAGCCTGATGAAATCTATTTCTTTAATAATAAGACTTGAAAGTTAAGGGGTGCCTGGGTGGCTCAGTGGGTTAAAGCCTCTGCCTTCAGCTCCGGTCATGGCCCTAGGGTCCTGGAATGGAGCCCCGCATCCAGCTCTCTGCTCAGCAGGGAGGCTGCTTCCTCCTCTCTCTCTCTCTGCCTGCCTCCCTGCCTACTTGTGATCTCTGTCTGTCAAATAAATAAACAAAATCTTTAAAAAATAAAAAAAAAAGACTTGAAAGTTAAAATTATACCTTGATCCAAGGGTTGCAGAAATGAATGTTGTGTGAGCAGGCATGAAAGTGGCATTAATTTTGTTGATACCTACATCAGAGCCCTTGTATGATCAGGTGCATTACCAGTGAGCAGTAACATTTTGAAAGGAATCTATTTTTCTGAACATGAGGTCACACCTGTGAGCTTAATATATTCTATAAACCATGTTGTAAACATAGGTGCTGCCATCCAGGCTTTGCAGTTCCACTTTTAGAGCAGAGTCTCTCTGCAGAGTAGATTTAACATAATTCGTCAGGGCCCTGGGATTTTTGGAATGGTCCATGAGCACTGGCTTCAACTTTGTCATTAAGTCACCTACTGGCTTAGCCTTATCAAAAGAATCACCCTGTTCTTTGAAGCTTGGAAGCCAGGCGTTGACTTTTCCTCTTTAGCTGTGAAAGTCCCAGATGCATCTTCTTCTAATAGAAGGCTATTTCATCTACATTGAAAATTTATTGTTTGTGATTGCCTCCTTCATTCATTATCTTAGCTGGATCTTTGGATAACTTGCTACAGCTTCGAATCAGCACTTGCTGCTTTTATATTATACTTTTATATTATGGAGAAGGCTGCTTTTCCTAAAACCTCATGAACCAACTTCTGCTAGCTTAAAACTTTTCTTCTGCAGCATCCTCACTTTTCTTAGCTATCATGGAATTGAACAGAGGTAGGGCCTTGCTCTGGATTAGATTTTGGCTTAGGAGAATAGTATGGCTGGTTTGATCTTCTATCCGGACCACCCCGACTTTCTCCATATCCGCAATTAGGCTGTTTTGCTTTCTTATCATTTGGGTGTTCACTGGAGTAGTACTTTTAATTTCCTTAAAGAATTTTCCCTGGCAGCCGCAACTTGATCTAACTGTTCAGCACAAGAGCTCTAGCTTTTGGCCTATCTTAGCTTTCGACATGCCTTCCTCACTAAGCTTAATCATTTTTAACTTTTAGTTTAAAGTGAGAGATGTGCAACTGTTATTTTCACTTGAACAGTTAGAGTCCAATGTAAGAGTATTAACTGGCCTAATTTCGATATTGTTATATCACAGGGAATAGGGAGTCCTAAGAAAAGGAGGGAAACAAGGTAAGAGCCAGTTGGTTTAACAGTCAGAACACACATAATATTTACCCATTAAATTTGCCACCTTATATGGATGCAGTTCTTGGCACCCCAAAGCAATTACAATAGTAACATCAAAGATAACTGAAAACAGATCACCGTAACAAATACACTAATCATTGAAAATTTAAGATATTGCAAGAATTCCAACATGTGTCAGAGAAACAAGTTGATCAAATGCTGCTGCAGAAATAGCACTCGTAGACTTACTAAATGCAATACTTCCACAAACTTTCAGTTTGTAAAAATGCAGTATCTGTGAAGCACAATAATAGGAAGTGTGCTTGTAAATGCTGGTTCAGTACCTGGCTGTTGGCATGGAAAATAATGAATCTTCCCCTTTTCCTCTTCCTGTGCACAAAACTTAACCTCAACATGTACCACAGGCCTAAAAGTAAAATTTTAACTATAAAACTTCTAGAGGAAATGAAAAAATAGATGTACCTTTGGTTTATACAAAGATTTCTTAGGACACAAAAAACTTACACTATATAAAAAACAAATTGGACAATGTCAAGTTTACAACTTTTGTTTTTTGAAAGAAACATCTTAGAATACAAAGAGACAAATCAGAGATTGACTAAAGTTAATTGCGTAATGAAGGTGAACAGATTTGGATTTATAATATATTAAGCACGCAACTGAACAAGGGGAAGACAGTTCAATTAAAAGATGGGCAAAAGGAGTTAAACAGACACTAAACAAAATAGGTTATGAAAGTGAGCAATACGTTTATGAAAAAATGTTCAGCACTAGTGATCATTCGGAAAATACAAAATAAAAGTGCACTAAGCTGGGGCACCTGGGTGGTTTAGTTGTTAGGCCTCTGCCTTTGGTTCAGGTCATGATCCCAGGTTTCCTGGGATCCAGCCCTGCATCAGGCTTCCTGCTCAATGGCGAGCCCGCTTCTCTCTCTTCCACTTCCCTGGCTTATGTTCCCTCTCTCACTGTCTCTCTTTCTTTCAAATAAATAATCTTTAAAAACAAAACAAAACAAAACACAAACTCATTATCTAAAATCAGAAATAATGACAATACCAGGTATTGCTAAGAATGTGGAGTCTTCCACTCCAAAACTGCTAGAACTCATAAAGGAATTCAGTAAAAGTGTCAGGATATAAAATGAATTCACAGAAATCAGTTGCATATCTGTACACCAACAAGACAAAAGAAAAAGAAATGAAGGAGTCAATCCCATTTATAATTGCGCCCAAAACCATAAGATACTAGGAATAAATCTAACCAAAGGGGCAAAGAATCTATACTCAGAAAACTATAGAGTACTCATGAAAGAAATTGAGGAAGACACAATGAAATGGAAAAACTTTCTATGCTCATGGATTGGAAGAACAAATATTGTGAAAATGTCTGTGCTACCTAAAGCAATCTACACATTTAATGCAATGCCTATCAAAAGCCCATCCATTTCTTTCAAAGAAATGGAACAAATAATCCTAAAATTTATATGGAACCAGAAAAGACCTCAAATAGCCAGAGGAATATTAAAAAAGAAAGCCAAAGTTGGTGGCATCACAATTCTGGACTTCAAGCTCTATTACAAAGCTGTCATCATCAAAACAGTATGGTACTGGCACAAAAAAAGACACATAGATCAATGGAACAGAATAGAGAGCCCAGAAATAGACCCTCAACTCTATGGTCAACTAATCTTTGACAAAGCAGGAAAGAATGTCCAATGGAAAAAAGATGGTCTCTTCAACAAATGGTGTTGGGAAAATTGGACAGCCACATGCAGTAGAATGAAGCTGGACCATTTCCTTACACCATGAAAGACCTCAGTGTGAGACAGAAATCCATCAAAATCCTTGAGGAGAACACAGACAGCAACCTTTTTGACCTCAGCCTAAGCAACTTCTTTTTAGAAACATCACCAAAGGCAAGGGAAGCAAGGGCAAAAATTAACTATTGGGACTTTAAGATCAATACCTTTTGCACAGCAAAGGAAACAGTCAACATAACCAAAAGACAACTGACAGAATGGGAGAAAATATTTACAAATGACCTATCAGGTAAAGGGCTAAAGGGGCACATACACCCGAATGTTTATAGTAGCAATGTCCACAATAGCCAAACTATGGAAAGAGCCTGGATATCCATCAACAGATGAATGGATAAAGAAGATGTGGTTTATATACAAAGGAATACTATGCAGCCATCAAAACCCCCCAAAATCTTGCCATTTGCAAGGATGTGGATGGAACTGGAGGGTATTATGCTAAGCGAAATAAGTCAGTTAGAGAAAGACAATGATCATATGGTCTCTCTGATATGAGGGATTTGAGGGGCTGGGGGTTTGTGGTAGGAAGAGAGGGAAGGGAGGGACAAAAGAAACAAGATGGGGCGGAGGAAGGAGATAAACCATAAGAGACTCTTAATCTCAGGAAACAAACTGAGGTTGCTGGAGGAGAGAGGGGTGGGAGGGATAGGGTGGCTGGGTGATGGACATTGGGGAGGGTCCCCTGAAACAAATAATACATTATATGTTAATTTTAAAAATTTAAAAATTAAAAAAAAAAGAATGTGGAGTCTTCATATATTGCTGGTGGGAATATAAAATTATACTACCACTTTCAAAAAAGATGGTAACTTTTTAAAATAATGAACGTAATCCTTATATGATGCAGGAATTTAATCTCTGGATATATACTCAAGAAATAGGAAACATACATCCACAGAGAAACTTTTCTGTGACTATTTACAACAGCATTATTTCTAATAGTCAAAACTTAAAAACAACCAAAACGTCAATCATTATGTAATAGATAAATGCAGTGTGGTATATGCATAGAAGGGAATATTACCAAGCAATAAAAAGAAACAAATTCTGACGCAACATTCAAGAGCATGGATGATTGACAAAAATATTATGTTAAGTAGAACAAGGCAAACATAAACTACTATAATGTGTATGATTTCATTTGTAGGAAATTTCTAGAAAAGGCAAAATTTATAAATTAGGAAAACATATGAATCATTGCCTGTTTCCAAAATGGAAGTGGGAATGGATTGCAAAATTTCAGGAAAGATATTTTGGGATCATTAAGTATTTTGAAACTCACTTATGGTAATGACTGAACAACTGCTTACGTTTTGTGAAGCTCCTCTAACTATAAATTTATAGCATGTAAAGTTTATGATGTGTAACTAAAAGTAAGATTTAGCTCAATAAACCTGTCCATTAATGTGCTCCTCAAACATCCTAAGTTTATAACAAATAAATTTTCCCACATGGTAAAAATCAGTCAACACAATTAAATACATACCACAAATGTATCTGTAAAAAAGTTTGCCTTGCAAACATAAAAGAAAATGCATCATGTTATCCCCTACATTCAAGTGACTTAAAATATTATTTTCACTATGGACCTTATTGCTTTAATCCTCTGCAGGTGGAAGAAATTTACTCTTAGCATGCATCTTCTATATGATTAGTACTGGTTTAGATGCTATACATGCATTATTAAATTGATATAGATAAAAAAGAAATGCAAGATACAATATGCATTATATGTATGGCCTCCGAATATTAATGAATCTGTTCATGGTTAGACACTGAGGAGGAAGAAAAACTGGAATGTGAACTAAGACTTCAAAGTATGTGGTTTTCCTTTGTTTTGGCTTTATTTCCCTTAAATATGAGAATTGAGATCCCCTTGTTCAAAAGTTTAACGATTAGGACTGAGAACTGAGACTATCTTTATTGATATGGCTTAACTATTTACTTCAGGAAATTACTGTAAACCAAATTGTCTGGCAAATTATTTGCTTCTGGGCAGAAATCTCTCCTATCAGGATAATAATACATTGCTCACATGGTCAGACAGTTCATTTTTCACACACCAATTTATTAATTAGTCTCCTTCAAGACTCTGGATGCTGTGTACTCTAATACTAAAAGTTATATCACAGATTTTCCTCAACCGAGTTAACTTCATGCCTAGAAAGATCCATCTAAACCATTCTAGGAAATATAACCCCCAAGCCTTGTAAATACTATCCACTGACTGCCCTCTTTAAGAAACTAATACTGGGGTTTCTTAACCCCAATGGTGGCTCAATGGGTTAAAGCCTCTGCCTTCAGCTCAGGCATGATCCCAGGATCGAGCCTTCATTGGGTTCTCTGCTCAGCAAGGAGCCTGCTTCCTCCTCTCTCTCTGCCTACTTGTGATCTCTGTCTGTCAAATAAATAAATAAAATCTTTAAAAAAATAAAAATAAAATCTTTTAAAAAAATGAAAGAAACTATTAATACTTTATCAGTTCTGCCTTTCTGCAGTAGGCAGTCCTTGTGGGACAAACTTTGGCTTAGGTCCTCCATTTAAAATGTTATGATAATTTTCCTCTGGATTTTTTTTTTTGGGGGGGAGATGCAGGGTTTTTTTGGGGGGAGGCTGATCTGTGAGAGTGTGATTCAGGAATGGATTCTATTTCCAAAACTTCCACCCACTGTTTGTTGGGTCTGCAGTTGCAGACAACCCACCATTAGAGGGAGAGCCTGAGCCATGAGGTACATGGCTTAATCAACCATTGCAATCCTTTTGTGATTATTTCCTCTTAAAGTCTGTGTTGGCTCCAGGTCAGATTCCAGCTTTTAAAAAAATTTATTCGTATTCATTTTAACTTTAAGATCTATTTTTTCTTTCTTTCTTTCTTTTTTATTTTTTTGTTTGTTTGTTTAGATTTTATTTTATTTATTTATTTGACAGAGAGAGATATAGCAAGAGAGGGAACACAAGCAGGGGGAGTGGGAGAGGGAGAAGCAGGCTTCCTGCAGCCAGGAAGCCCATCTCCTGGCTCAATCCCAGGATGCTGGGATCACGACCTGAGCTGAAGGAGATGCTTAACAACTGAGCCACTCAGGCGCCCCAAGATCTCTTTTTCTAAGTGAAAAAATTATACCAAAGATAATTTAAAATTATCTGTTGCCACTTTGGGAAACGTCCGACACAAATTGTTCATTTGAGAGGTGTTTTAAAACAAAAAGGGAATAAAATTCCAAACATCTCGCGATGCCCATTTTTGTAAATTTGTATGAGGAAGCTTCTAAAATAATTTTAGATAACAACATTGTATCTTTAAAATTTCCCTTGCACAAAATGAGTCAAATCTGCAAAAATTTTAAAACTTGTTCTCTCAGATTCTTCCACAGTGTTACTTGAAACTAATACCCTTTAAACTACTCTTGCTTCTCCCCGTTATATGCCCCTTTATGCATTCTATCTATACTCCTCTTTTGACCCATTTCCCTTAGTTTGGCTTGCCCAAAACTCACAAAGATAAATTGTCTCTAAAGTTAATGCCCCTCCCCCCCCCAAAAAAAACCTTATAAAAAAAAAAAAAGGAAAAAAAAGGAAAAAGGGCACCTGGGTAGTTCTCTTGGTTAAGCATCTATCTTCAACTCAGGTCATGATCTCAGGGTCCTGGGTTCAAGCCCCATGCTGGGTTCCCTGCTCAACAGAGAATCTGTTTCTCCTTCTCTGTCTGTTCCTCCCTCTTGCTCATGCTCGCTCGCTCGCTCTATCAAATAAATAAAAATAATTTTTTAAGAAGTTTTTATTAATGCCAGTTTGGAAAGGACAAACCCATTATGATTGACTTTAAGCCCTGGTCCAGGCTGAGCTCAGAACCATTGTTAAAACTTTAAAGCTAGGGGCACCTAGGCGGCTCAGTCAGTTAAGTGCCCAACTCTTGATTTTAGCTCAGGTCATGATCTCAGGGTGATTAGATTGAGCCCAGTTTGGGGCTCCAGGCTCAGAGCAAAGTCTGCTTGAGATTCTCTCTCCCTCTCTCTCTGTCCTCCTTGCTGCTTGCACTCTTTATCTCTCTCTCTCTCAAATAAATAAACCTTTTTAAAGAATCTCTAAAGCTAGGTAATATAGAAAGAAAGTTATAGATCAATGTAGAATAGATCTACACAATAGATCTAATAGAGTAGAAATACATAATCAAAGATTCCCAGGTCTGTAACAGTTGGTTTGTATGTTATTAGGAACCTCATATGTAAAACCTTACGTAGGAAGGGAATAATGAAGATGTCCTAATAGACCCAGATTTGTTTGATTTTTATTTTGCACATGCATATTCCATTGTTACAGCATCATTCATTGAAAAAACTACTTTCAGTATTGAATTGCATTTGACCTTCGTAAACGAAGAAACAAAAAAAGGACAGTTGGTGATATTTATGTTAGTCTGTTTCTACTCTATTTGGTTGATCTGTGTGTCTGTATTTTCATCAATACAATACTCCCTTGATTAGTATAGATTTATAGTTTAAAGCAAAACAAAACAAAACAAAACACTTCTAAACCTAGCTTTCCCTTGCATTAAAACCCCCCAAATTTTAATTTATTGAAGCTTTTGTAAATAATGTTTGCTGATTTAGTTTCCCTGTGCCTGATTTCCTTATGTGAAAATTAGTTGTTAAGGTTAACCTGTGTTCTCAAAATGTACTGAGTAAAGCTGGACCAAGACAAACCATCCTTTACTTCAGAAGATGAGCAGGAACATATTGAAAACATTTTCAAGCAATGCTAGGACCATATGGTAGGGGGAAGGGAAGAAGAGAAAAGTAGCCATTGTGGGGCGTTGTGAGAAAAGGAGGTGGGTGTAATTTAGTGTGTGCAATATGGACAAGAAGAGAAATAGTACCGTGCTAAAATATTTTACTCCCTTGACATCTTCTCTCTTCCAAGGTTAATCTATTGACATCTAACCTAGCAAGTTCTAAGTGTAGAAGAACGTAAAACACATAGGAAGCAACAATTTTTTAGAGTAACATATTACTCTAATTTTTTAGAGTAATTTTTCTTATGTAAAAAAGACCCATGAAATAGAAAAGCTGTCTAAGTTTTTAAATGGTGCTTTTCCTACAAACATAGCAAGCAGATTGCAGAGCTAAAGTCCTTCTGTTCCAATGATAAATGTCCCTTTACAGAGATTTGGCTCCCAGATGGCCATTCTATCTCCATCACCTACTCCCCCTCTAAAGAAATAATACTAGCTGCTGATTTTTTTTTTCTCTAACCTGAATATATTTAGCTGTCTTTTGCAGTACTTCACATTGAGAGTATAACTCTAAGTCAAGCTAGAACAATCTCATCTCATTCATTTTGCATGAGTCATTCCTATTTTTTTTATCTTAAAGCAATTTGGAAATATTTTTACAATTGTTACACTCTTGTAATAAAAGATTTTGTAATAGTTTTCAAAAAAAAATTTGTGAGTGCTCTGTCTTTTTTTTTTTTTTCTTTTAACCCTATTCTCCTAAATTAACACAGCTTGAGTCTAAGCACAGACTATTTCTGCTGGGTTAATATCTTCAATTTGGACAAATTCAGTCCCGGCACAGACTTTTTCTTGCTTTTTGGGCAATTCTTTAAGAAGACACTGGCTTCTAGGATTCTAGGATTTTTCAATTGACCTAATGTTAAAAATCAATATATGTTTGATAGCCACTGGTTATGGATTCTGTTTAAGTGCTGAATCTTAAACGTGCTATATGTGTATGCATTTCCTGA
Source organism: Neogale vison (assembly GCF_020171115.1). Classification (NCBI taxonomy): domain Eukaryota; kingdom Metazoa; phylum Chordata; class Mammalia; order Carnivora; family Mustelidae; genus Neogale; species Neogale vison. The sequence goes on along the minus strand of NC_058093.1, from coordinate 88,752,758 downwards.
GATGTTTGTGTCATGGAAAGCTGAGTACATACCTAATCTCACCGATTTTAAAACTCTGTGCAGGCATCACAAAACGGCCAAATAAAATACATCACAGGGCTGTAAAACTCCCTACAGTTTGTAGCTCTTACAGAATGGTCCCATTACCATTAGAATTTAAAAGTCATGAAAGATTCAGCCCACCTGAAATATATAATTGGATCAAGAGACCTATATTTGTTTAGATGTTCTCTATCTTTAGAAGTTTTTCCTGTTCCTTTCTTTCTTGTTTTTTTTTTTCCTTTCAGTCCTTCCTTCTTTCCTTTTCCCTCCCTTCCTTCCTCTTTTCCATGTCTTTCTCTATAGAAAAGTAAGTACAAAAAGCACATTTGTAGTTCTAAATGGCATGTTACTGGCTCTTTTAAGTACATAGAGGTGTCACTATACGTTATGTTCTGATGACATGTTCACATGTTCAAAACTGGATATTTTAAACCAGAGAAAAAATTAGAGTCAGTTCGGTACATAGGACAAATATTTGAGGACATACAACCATACACGCATGGAAATGACAAAATGGACATTCCTACATTGTTTCTAAGATAATTATAACTGAAATAAATACATTTACAATCTCTAAATCTTCCTGAATTATTCATTATCTGTCACAACTTTTTCCACAGTTGATCAATTACATTGCTTACTAGAAAAGGATCTTCCAATAGTATTGGACTTAAAAGCAGTAAAAAACTCTTCCTGGTTTACCATCTCAGTGGTTACATCACTTTTCTACAATAAAGATAAACCTTTATTTCATAACATTGATACATTTTCCTGGAGTGTTGGAGCTGCGTGTACTGATCAATAAGGCATATCATATCTTTGAGGAATCCGTTACCATAATACCTACTATAAAGCCATGCATAAAACAATAGAGGATTCCTACTCTAACCAAGGATCAGAATTCCACAAATATTTCTATAAGCATGTTAGAGCCATACTTTTATAATTTGTTTTGATCCTAAGCCAATGTGGGGAATTTTTCTAAGAACATAAATACATATTAAATTAAATTACTGCATAACATAATTTAGTGCTGAAGTCTAATGCTTTATCTATCATTTTCCCTTAAGCCCAAATGAAAATTTTAGTGCCTGTTCCCTGAACTCCCTGATCTTAAATTTTCAAAAGAAATTTTAAGTGACTCAAATAGAGGTTAAAGGATTTATTCAGCTGGTGTGAAACAGAGCATCTGAAGATGAAGTAGCATCCTAATTGAAATAGAGTCAGCATTTTGATAGGATAAGGGACAGTTGAGTACTTGCACTCATGGTTTTGATTTAGGCAGCAGTTTTTGACTGTAAGGGAACTTATGTTTGGGGGTCATGCCTTTTGATTGGGGTTACAACAACCATGAGAACAGTATTGGCATGGTATTACTTTTGCAAGCCTGCAGTTTATGAGATAGTCAAGGTTCCTGAGGTGGAGAAGAGAGATGGTAGGAAGGAAAAGAAAGTGTGTATGTCAGTGTGTATGCATGTGCACACATGTGCAGATGCACATGAGATGGGGGAGCTAGAAGGCAAGAGGGAAAATGGTGATGCTATGTCATATTTATTTAATCCTTCTACACTTTATATTTTGGCCCTCTGCTGCAAGTGTTAATGGTCAAAGTCTTCTATGGCATAACTCCTCAGTGCTGTTTAAATCATGTATTTAACTGTATGGAGTTAATAGTTTACTCATATGGGCCTTTAAATGGTTAAGGGAGAAATGGCCAATGAAGATACCACCTGATAATTTCACAGTATTCCCAAAAGCTCTCAGATGAGTTATCTGGCCAGAAAGGACCATTATATGGAGGAATTACTTTGCTTTGTCAATCTCACTTGTTTTAGGAAAAAACAAAAAACAAAACAACAACACAGATTTCAAACTTACAAGCAAGTCTTTACCCTTTATAATATAAAACTGCATTGAAGGTAGGAAAGAGAGAACATTCAAAAAAAACATTGTTTTTTTTCTCCTAACAATAAAAAGAGGAAGTTTCCAAGAATTGATTTGTGATTTTCCAGGATGAAGGGCCCTCGTGATCCTTAGCTGAGGAAGAGGAGACATCATGAGCCTCAGATGCAGGAGATGAGATCTCATAAACTCAGCAGGGGAGGGTACATTGGGTAATGTACTTATAAGCTACCCCACTTCAAAAAGTCTCTTTTAAAATTCTGTTGATGATATAAAATTACAACTGGCCATGTTACTTACCCTGCTAAATATTAAGAATCTTTTTTTTTTTTTTTGGCATTTTGTCTTTAAATAATGGCATATATTTTTATGGAGGGCATGATATGTCACCTTACTTATAGATCCTACCACACTTGGTGGGTACATATTTTGTGTTTTTTGCTGCTGATCTCTCTCAACTAAAATGTGAGGTCCAGGAATCTGAATTTTTACCTATTTCTTTTACTGCTGTATTTTTCAGACACATTATTGGTGGTCAATAAATATTTTGGAGGTAATGAATAGTAATCATAATATCATGATTATACTACAAGTATTACATCTCAGAGTTATTTTGGTGAAAACAAAACCATACGCAAGAACTTCTTGTCTGTGAAAAATGTGTAGGTGCCTCAGATAAGACTCCAAATTATATTTTCAAGATGGATCGTTTCGGGAAAAAAACACACTGATTGTGTTGGGACCTCAAAATGTCTCAGAGTGTTCCGTGTATTCTCAAAGTGCATCAGAAATCTCCTGCACAATCAGAGCCCTGCTTCAGGTACTGGGAATACAAAGATTCTAACTTAGTATCTATTTCAAACAATAGTTTTCAAATTGCCTCAAAGGGATTGAAGTAATCTGTGAAAAAAGAACTATAGGTGAGTTGTTATCATATTTTATTACCCTCAAGCCAACATATTGAAAAAAATATGTACAGATACTACATATGACCTAAAACAGATCTCTGTAACAAAATGGCTATCAAAATTCCTCTGCGCACAGTCAGAAGGAAAGAGATCTCTGGTGTCTCTTTCTCTTCTTATGAGGGTATCAGTCTTACCAGATTAGGGCCTTACCTTTATGACTCAACCTTTATTATCTTTGTAGGCCCTATATCTAAATCCAGTCACATTGAGGATTAGGGCTTCGATATAGACACTGGAATTTTGGAAGGACACCATTCAGTCCATAAGAAACTCATTGGTGAAAACGAAAGCATTAAAATAAATGTTTATATACTTCTCTAATTTAACTCCCATTAATTGTACAGGAGACTATAGTAGTTGCTTCTCTGATATTTGGGCAACCTAAAGATTCTGACATGAGAGGTTTTCCTGATATGAGACCCAAGAGGGTAACCTTTTTTTTTTTTTTAAGATTTTTTTTTAAACTTATTTGACAGAGGGAGAGACACAGTGAGAGAGGGAACACAAGCAGGGAAGTGGGAGAGGGGGAAGCAGGTTTCCCGCCAAGCAGGGAAATTGATGTGGGGCTCGATCCCAGAAGCCTGGGATCAGGACCTGATCCTACAGCAGACGCTTAATGACTGAGCCACCTAGGTGCCCCCCAAGAGGGTAATCTTATAACAATCCCCAGCACAGCCACAGAGAGGAACACACTCATGTTTAATATAGCCCAAATAACCAGACTTTTAGGGGAAATCTGTTTTTAGTTTGTGAACCACATGAATATGTTACCTTTTCAAAAGTTAAAAAACAAAACTCTATAAAAAGGTTGAAAGCAAGGGCAAGGTCTATTTCCTACTAGTTATTACTGAGAAAATGGCTAACAAAAGATACTCAGGATAATTAGGATATTTGGCTGTGTTGCAGAAACAAAGAGGCTCTAAAGCTCAGTGGCCTAACGTAGCAAAGATGTGGTTCTCACTCACAATCTCTTGTGAATTAGGTAACAATTTAGGTTAAATATCCACATGGTTACTCAAGAATTCAGATGTCTTCTATATTTTGATGGCATCTACGGGGCATTAAAGATTTGCTGGGGCAAAGAAACAAAGAATGTGGAAGATTCATTCCTAAGATCAGATCAGAAGTGATACACTTCACTTCCTTCCACTATCTACAACTAATCCATAGTACCAATTTAACTATAATGGAAGGTGGAATATATATGGAATCATACAGAGTACTTGGGCCATTCCATAATCTGTGCCATACTGAGTCCCTTATAACCACAAATGCCATAGTATTTAATAAAATAAGTCATCTCCAATAAATCACTAATATAGTAGGGTCTTCTAGATTTTCCTCAGTCATTTGAATTAAGACTTACCAAAGAAATAAAAGTCACAAAATACATTTGGAAGGCAAATGTCTTTGGTTATCCACACAACAAAATTATTATTTCCTGATAGTGATTGAATTGAACCAAGGTGAATTCCAGGCTTTGTAACTGAGGTCAAGGAACCGAAGCTTTGTAAATTCAGTCTAAATACACTGATTAGCTCAACAGTGATAGTACTGAAAAGGATCCATCTCACAGTAACAGGCATAGAGTAATATGTGGATTATTTTTATAACTGCTTGTATTATAGAAGTGGGAAGAGCCTTATGATAATAAAAACTGGTTTAGGATGATATCAGCAAATGAAGGTGGACTGATGGGTTTAATTTGTTATTTGTTTGCTTTCTGTATTTATAATTTACTAAATATTTTACAAAGTACCTTTAAAGGTTGGGTGTTTTATTAAGTGATTCAATTTTATATTTTATCCAATTTCCTTTAAGAACCGAGTTATATACTGCATTGATACAGGATAGAATTAATCCAAATTAGTTTTGTCTTCATAGAGAAAAACTGCACCTAAATCACTACTCTCAATACTTCTTTTGTTGTTATTTTTTAAAAATAAGAGCCCCAGGTTGGCTACATTAGTAGAGTATGAGACTCTTGATCTTGGGGTCATGAATTGAAACACCATGTTGGGCATAGAGCTTACTTAAAAATAAAATAAGAGATTTGTTCCCAAATATTAGTGAGTTTCAGAATCACTTCACATCTTAGTCAAATACAGATTGCTGGGCTTCATGGGAGAGTTTCTGATTCAGTTGGTCCAGGGTGGGGCTTGAGAATTTGCTTCAGTGATCTGGGACCATACTTGGAGAATAAGTGCTCTAGGTTATATGATACTCAGCTTGTTATTTAAAGATTTCTATAAAATAAGCTGACTCCTGTAGAGGACATGTTCTTTTAAGAAAGAGCCATTTAAGGGGGCCCTGCCTGGCACAACTGGTATAGTATGAGACTTTTGATCTTGAGATTGTAAATTTAAGCCCCAAATTGGGCACAAAGATTACTTAAAAATAAAATCATTAAAAAGGGGGGGGCATTTGTTATTTTTAACCTCAGCACCCAGCAGACATGCCGAATGTGATAGATACTGAATAAGTTTTTAATTAATGAATAAAGTATCTACTCTATGTCCTCATATCATCATATTTAAGTATATATGGTTAACCCTAAAATGAATTCAGTTCTTTAAAATAATAGATGAAAACCAAGGTTCTCACTCTTCTGTGCTATGTTCATCATAGTTGACTCAACTCATGCCCTACTTTATGCTTTTTCATGGATTGAAGGTGAATAATCAGCATCTTCATCAAAATAATTTTATCAACTATAAGTTATTAGGGTCAACACTTGTATAAAGAAAAGGAAGGAAGAAATATTAGAGAAAGGAGTTGGTGAAAATGCAGTCTCAAAATAGGTCTTAGCCAAAGCCACAGTGAGCCTTGAAGTCTGAATAGTGCCTTCGGAGTTCTACATGATGCATAGAGGGGGTTGAGTTTCATCCTTATCAAACAGTCATTAGAGTTAGGTGCTCCTGAGAAGGAAGAGTTCCTTTGGTAAAACAGCTCTCTCTAGCCAAGGGCAATTTCCAGAGAGCTGAGACTAAGTAATCTGCGTATGTATGTATATGTGTGTATGCATTAATATACATGTATTACTTTGAATTAATATCTAATTATTCAATAATAAATTTAAAAATATACAATTAGTAATTAGCGTTCTGATATTTATCTTAAACTGCTTCCTGACTACATGTAAGTAACTTCAAGGAAGAAAACATGCCTTCTATCTCTTACCACTGTCTTTGCAAGAAGCTTTATTGTTGACTGACTACCGAAATATTGAAAATTAAAAGATTGATATAATTCTTCAAACTAACAGTGATTTTTAAAGCTATTAAAGTCCACATGCACATAGTTAAAATGTGAAGCATTCTTATACTTGTTTTGTGATGTCATATTCTCTGCCAAATCAGCGATTTAGTTTTATTTGCTATCTGGAGTTACTATTGGCTAGAGATGGATAATGGTGTTAAACAGGAAGTACCATGTAGACACCGAGAAAATACGCTTTTTGGGGTGTCCACATTGAGTGGACAATATGATGGCTTCATACCAAATGTGGACTCCAGTTTCTCTGGCTTAATCACATTAGACAGAAGAACATGAACTACTGTTCATTTTAAGGAACAGGAATTACAGAATTAAAAAATCACATCATCAATTCTTAATATAATCACAAAGAGAAAGGGGGGATGCTGAGCATTATATCCTAACCATTTGGCAGACAGCAGGTTTAAATGGACTATACTTCAGTGTGCTTATTAGCATAATTGGGAAGTATCAAAACAAATGTCTCCATATGGAGGTAGGTGTAAATATATTCCCTATAGTAACACTTAACTCATTTACTTATCACTCAGAGCCCATTCACTTACCAGCATATGGTTATTGGATGTGTACTACCTATTGAAAATATCAGTGATTATATGGAGAAGGTTTTCTATATGTAGATAAAGAAACCTCTGGATACAAAAAGAGTAATTTGAGCAGTTTTTGAATGTTTTCACACATGTCTGTTTCTGTTGTTGTTCCTAATCTAAAGCAAATAAACACTACAAATCTTCCCAGTTTAAGTTCTCACGTTCCACATGGATTAGTGTGGCATTCTTTTAAAATCTGTCTTATATATCATGAGCTCCTCAGGATTAGGACCATGTCTTACCCATTTTTGGATCCCTTAGGGCTCTAGTTACTGGTACCACATATAAGCACATTATAGGTGTCCATTGAATCATGTAGATACTAATGTAATCTAATACATTTTGATTAATTTAGACTATACATAGCAATTATGATATTCCAAAAATCTAAAATTATACATTTATTATTATTCTTAATTTAAAAATTCAATTTATGTGCTTGGGAAAGAGTATATTTCTAAGGTGATAGAAAAATGCAGAGGAAGGTGAAATTGAAATAAAGGAAAGATAGGCTTGGGGCTCAATAGCAATTCAAAAAATATTCCTTGAGCACCTGCTAGCTTCAAAGCAATGTGCTCATTGCTAATAGAACTTAGTCTTTCCCTTCAGTGTACTTAAAGAAAACTGATAGGAAGTGAAATTTGGCTTTTCAAATATAAGAAAGTTTGTTTAAAAAGGCCTGACATTGGCAAGCAATACAAAACTGATACAGAAACCAAGAAGAAAATAAGCAATCATTTAAATATTTTACAGTATTTACCTTGGCTTATGAAATGAGTTGACAGTTAAGTATTTCTAAATGTTAAGTGAATGGGTAGTTGTGACAATTTTAATTTTAAGTTTAATGATTAAATAAGGCTTCACATATACATAGAGCAAGAAGATAGCATAGGTTAAAGTTAAAAGAAGATTAATTTGTATCAGCCTCAGTCATCTTAAATATAATACCCTCAACTGTATTTGTATATCTAAAAATAGGACAGATTATTATTGCATTTAGCATTAATTATTTTATTTTTCAGCAAAACAAAGAAGTAGCAGACAGGCAATTCTAGACATAAGTATATTCTTTCTTCAATTAATTAAATTTTTTTTAATTATGAAGAGATAACTAGAAGTGTTATGACCTGAATTCAAATTAATATTTGATTAAATTTCATAACACAGCATGGAGCTATAACTGGAATGAACAGTTTGATGAAATTAAAATTACTTAGTAATACATATTAAGCTAAGTAAGTATTAAACTGCTTATTTCTTAGGGTGTAATAGCAGAGACCAGAGGCCTGATTTAGATTTTCCACAAACACACAATCCAGATAGACTCAGAGATCTGGGGCTGTGTGGATGGACAATTCTCAGTCTAAATTTAGTTTGGTATAGACTTGTAATGATGCTTATAAAGCTCTGCAAATCATTGATGATACTGATAGGCCAAAGGGAGGGAAGTTCTTATTTAAATCAGTTATGTGGGGCAGTGCCTGGGTGGCTCAGGTTAAGATCTCAGGTTCCTGAGTTTGAGCTTCACTTTGGGGATCTGCAGTCAGTGGGAATCCTGCTTCTCTCCCTTGGCCCCCCCTACATGCTCTCCCTGTCTCTTTCTCTCTCTGTCTTTAAGATTTTTTTTAAAAATCAGTTATGTGCTTAAGATACACAAAAATAAAATATAACCCTAGCATCTGCAAATGTGAAAGAAACAAATCCATGGGAATCGTTTGGAAAATAAGCATCCTGAGTCAGGGGGAGAAATTCCTAATTAGTAGCTCCTAACAGACGTTCTTACAGAAAGATAAAGTTGAGAGGGAGAAGGGTTGTGATGAAGTCTTGGAGTATAAGTGAGGTTCGGTGGAGTGAGGTCCGGAGCCAAAGACCAAGAAAGAATTCTTGAGACATCTTTGGTGCAAAATGGTGGTTGGGGACAGGCCCCCGTAGGCAGAAAGAGCTGCTGTCCAGGGCTTGTGAGGAGTGGCCCATTATATGCTTGCAAGTAAGCATATAATGGCCCAAGTCTCTAAGGGCCCAAGTCTCTAAGGAATTTCAGAACGAGGGTTTCCAGGACCTTGAGGGACTAGCTATTGTTGGGAAAAGGTTATTCATTACCAGTAATAAAAACTTTGTTGTGAGACCCTTTAGATGTATATCAGTGGGACATTTGTTTGGGAATGATTGTCAACACATATCTTGGAAGGTTTAGAGATAGTTTTCAAAGGAATAGTTAAAGTAGACTTCAGGATCCTGGTAGGGGGTAGGTCGGGCAGGCTAGGGTTGCCCTTTGCCCTAAGCAAAGCCTCCAAGTGGAGGAAATTGAGTCCCTAGAGGAATGTCACTCTGCCTTTCACAAGGGCTTGTCAGTGGGTATGGATATTTAATAATTTTTCTTCTGCCTCTGTTTCCCACATCTGTTGGGTTGGGGATTCCGTGATAATTCAGATTGTCTGGTTCAAGATACTGTGCCAGCTGCTGTAAGAATGTAGTGTCTTCCTTCAGTCTCTTCCCCAGTGTGCTTACAAGACTGTGGATGGGGAAAACTGCTAAAATGTAAAAGAGAACACCAAATGCCATAGCAAAATTACAATTTATAATGTTCTTTAGAAATATGGAAAGGTCTCACTCTGAGAGCAAGGAGGAGAGTTGAGCAAAACCTTCTAGGACAGAATTACCTTTGAGATATTCTCAACAGCACTGGGTCAGATGTTGGTAGTGATGAATGCGATAAAGACCATGAACCAGGCTTTGGCTAGAACAGGTAGTTCGGTTGATGAGTGTGGAAGTAGTCCTGAGAACTTATTCTGGAGAGTTAAGTTTTGATCTTTGCTCAGCTAACTATCTATTGAATTACGGATGAGTCAGCCCTTTGAGACCTAGTTTTCTCAGCTACACATACAGGGAATTGCACTAGAAATCATTAAGGTCATGCCAGTTCTAAAATGCTCTGATCTAAGAAGAACACATTGGTTCCTGTTTTGAATGGCCTTAAATGCTAAGTTGAGACTTTTATTTTTTTAATTTGTTGGCAACTGAAAATTTCTGAAAGTTTTCTTAGCAACATAGTTGTATGGTTAAAGTTACACATTTGGATTATTAACCTAGTGGGGATATATAGGATGAATTTTTGTGAAATGATTATGTAGAGTCTGTAATGTTCCTAGGTAAGAGGTAATGAGGGACTAGGAGAGGGAATATATTATAAAAGCTGAATCTATAAGACCTGTCCTCACTATTAATCAATGATAATGGGAGAGAACAAGGAAACAGAAGAATAAAGTACATAGCTTCTAGCTGCAGTATTTGGGAAGACCAAGTTAGGAAAGTTTTATATTTAAGGATCAATGCAAGCTGTTTGGAATTAAGTTTTGCAGTTGCCAGCTGGAAATACAGGCTTAGAAGATATGGCTTAGAAGAGGGCTTGCAAACTCAGATGCTTATAAGGACTACTGAAGTGACAGTCTATGTTCAAAACAATAAAGATGTGGGGAATAGAGCACGCTGTAAAAATATGCCCTTCCAAAGGGAGTAGCTGCCACTCAATTACAAGAGCTCAGTGCCCTTGCAATTGTAGACTCTGCTCAATATATATAATTTTCCTCTCAAACCTGAAGATGCTTTTTGCAATTCTCATGTTACTATCCATCACAAGAAGACAATATGGAAACAAAGACTTAGAAGATTTAACTGTTTGTTTGTATTATTAGTTAGACAGGTCTACAATCTACAATCCACATATTAAAAAAAGTAGAAAATAAATTTGATTTAATGTTTCGAAGATGTTTTTAACCATTCTTTATTGATTGACTTGGAGAATGCATTAGAAGAGCAAGTGGTTGTATCTTGCTGGACACTTCTAAGTCTCCTCTGGTAAGAAATCACAAGTCTCAATTGTTAATAAGCTCTATGTTTTCTATGAAAAGAAACATTTCCCCAAACAGAGGGTTGATGGCAAGATTTTGCCACATTTCTCAAATATTCTTTGTAAACTACCGGCAGCCAGATTTAATTCTGTCTATGAGAAAGGAGCAATGAGTGCATCATGAAATCAGACATCATTAAGTACAATTTAAAAAAATCAAATGGAACAATGTCTTGAATAATAATTATAAGATATTATAAAAGCTCTCTTTTGAAAAGATTTTTCAAATGTGCAAAGGATTGTCAAGAAAGTGTTAGAACATGACAATAAAGAATATTAAGGTGGGTGACAATAATTGAAATTGTGTGTGCATGTGGCAGGGGGCGGGGGAGAATTTGTATGTGGAACATACTAGGTATTCAGTAAGTACTTGCTGTGCATGATTTTTCTACTCTTGCTGATCACAGATTTGTCCTGAATTTCTTCTTCTGGCAGCCATCTGTAGAGCCTGAGAGACTTGATTGCCAACTTTTTCTCTTCCCATTAATCCCCTCTATTCTGGTAGACCCTAGAGCCTTACTGTTTTCCTTTCCTGGTCTATTATTAATTATTTCCTTATAACTCTTTGTTTGTTTGTTTGTTTTTTGTCTCCTTGACTTACAAACAACCTCAAACTTTCTTCATGATTTAATAAACATTTTTTTCTAGTTATCTGCTGCTATTTATTAAACAGTACCAGTCCAAAATTAGGGACCTAAACATCAACCATTTTATTCTGCTGTTGGACTTCATGAGTCAGGAATTAGGCAGAGCACAGCAGACATGACTTGCTGCTCAAAGGTGTCAGGGCCTCAGCAAGGAAGTCCTAATATCTGAGGGTAGCTTGAAACTCTAGAGCTAGAATTAATTAGAAGGCTTTGTCCCCCCTCCCATGACTGGTGCCTGTCTTGGCTCAAAGCCTGGGCTTAGCCGAAACTTTCAAATGAAACACGTATACTTGTCATTCTTACGGACTTGCGCTTCTCATAACATAGCAGCTGGGTTCTGAGAATGAGTGTCTAGAAAATGACAGTCCGAGAGACCCAGGCAGAGGCTACATGATTTTTTAAAATATATTAAAGTATTTATTTATTTAAGAGATTGTGAGAGAGAAAGAGAAAGCACAGGGAGGGACAGAGGGAGAAAGATAATCCTCAACAGGCTCCCCACTGAGCAGGGAGCCCCACACAGGGCTCAGGCCCAGGACCCTGAGGTCATGAACGGAGCCAAAATCCAGAGTTGGCTGCTTAATCAACTGGGCCACCCAGGTGCCCTGAGGCTGCATGATATTTGACCACCCAGCCTTGAGTCACAGGTTGTCACTTTCATCATCTTCTATTGGTTGTAGTGGTCACCACCCAGATTCAAGGCTAGAGACATAGATTACATCTCCTAATGGGAGATGTGTCAAAAATTATAATCATTTTTAACTGATCATTCAAAACATTATAACCATTATAGCCATATTTTAAACCAATTTTTGTCTGACTTTCCATTAATTCAAACATATATTTCCTTTAAATAACAAATTTCCTGAAAAATCAGCTTAACAGTTGCTATCCACATATTCTCACTACAACTCTTCCATAATCCCTAGGGACTTTCCTCTTGTCAGTATTATCCCACTGAACTCCTTTCTAAAAGTCACAGACAGCTTTCCAAATACCAAATCACCATCTCTTCAGTTTGCTCCTTGATACCCGATCAAACTCAGTAAGGTTTTACTATATGTAATATACTCTTTCTTCAGTTCTTGTAATAACATCATAAGGCAGGTAACACTCCCTTTTCCTAGGCCATAAAAATAAGACATGAGAAGTTCAATAATTTCTTATAAATTTATTCAAATGTTAAATATATGAGACAAGCTGGACCACCTTAGGTTATAATATTTAGCTATCTCTATCTACTGTAAATAAACAAGAGAAAATTTAACACTCACAATATGAATGAACACTCACAGCATGAGAAGATAATTCAGTTCTGTTTGTTCTATTTACCGACGGCTCCAAATTTATTTATTTATGTATGTATGTATGTATGTATGTATGTAAACTATGTGGATTTTGCCTTTCTGGCTTCTTTATTTTTTCTCTTTCATTTTTTTAATTTGAATATAATTGACACACAATATTTTATTACTTTCAGGTGTACAACTTAGTGATTTGACAAGTTTGTATATTATGGTATGTTCACAACTGTAGCTACTATCTGGCCTATTATGTGACTATTACAATATCATTGCCTGTATGATCTGCCTTTTATTCACAAAACTTACTCATTCCACAACGGGAGAGTCCCTAATCCCTCCACCCATTTTACCTAATCTCCTACCCACCTCCCCCCTGGTAAGCCTCAGTTTGTTATCTGTTATTTATAGATCTGATTCTTCTTTTTATTTATTCTTTTTTTTAAGATTCTAATTTATGAGTGGAATCCTATGGTATTTGTCTTTCTCAGTCTGACTTGTTTCACTTAGCATAATACCATCTAGGTCTCTGTTGTCTCAAATGGCACTGTCTCATCCTTTTATGGCTATGTAGTATTCCATATTTTGTTTATTTGTGTGTGTGTGTGTGTGTATTTTTTTCTTTTGTCTTTTCTTCTGTTGATGGACACTTAGATCACATCCATAATGCTTCCATCATGCTGTAAATATTGTTGAAATAAAAGAAATATATGTATCTTTTTGAGTTAGTGTTTTTGTTTTCTCTGGATAAATACCCAATAGTGGAATTATTGGATCATATGAAATTTCTATTTTTAACACTTTTAGAAACCTTCATACTGTTTTCCACATTCCTACCAACAGTGCATGTGGGTTCCTTTTTCTCTACATCCTCGCCAACACTTGACCTTTCTCATATTTTTTATTTTAGCCATTCTAACAGGTGATATCTCATCTTGGTTTTGATTTGCATTTCCCTGATGATTAGTGATGTTGAGCATCTTTCTGTGTGTCTCTTGGCTGTCTATGTGTCTTCTCTGGGAAAAAAAAACAAAGGTCTATTCAGGTCCTCTGCCCATTTTTTTAAAAAATAGAATTATTTTTTTGGTGTTGTGTTGTTTGAGTTCTTTATATATTTTGGATATTAACCTCTTATCAGATATATCATTTTCAAATATCTTCTCCCATTCACTAGGTTGTCTTTTTATTTTGTCAATGGTTTCTTTTGCTATGCAAAAGATTTTTATTTTGATTTAGTCCCAATAGTTTATTTTTGCTGCTATTTCCCTTGCCTTAGGCGACATATCTAGAAAAATGTTGTTATGGCTGATGTCAGAGAAATTACTGTGCTCTCTTCTAGGATTTTTTTATGGTTTCATGTCTGAATCTTTAATTCATTATGAGTTAATTTTTGTGTATGGAGTTAGAAAGTAATCCAGTTTCATTCTTTTACATGTAGCTGTCTAGTTTTCCCAGTACCATTTATTGAAAAGGATGTCTTTTCCCCCATTATATATTCTCTTTTTATTGATTTTATTTCTGTATACTTACCATACAGTGTTATATTGGTTCCAGGTGTATAATATAGTGATTCAACAATTCTAGGCATTACTCAGTGCTCATCATGGTAAGTATACTCTTAATCCCTCTTTACCTACTTCACCCATGCCCTTACCCACCTCCTGTCTGGTAACCATCAGTTTGTTTTCTATAGTTAAGTGTCTGGTTTTTGTTTGTCTTTTTTTTTTTTCTTTGTTTTGTTTCTTAAGTTCCATATATGAGTGAAATCACATGGTATTTGTTTTTCTATGACTGATTTATTTCACTGAGCATTTTACTCTCTGGATCTGTCTATACTGTTGGAAATGGCAAGATTCATCCTTTCTTCCCCCCTAGTATATATTCTTTCCTCCTTTATCATGGGTTCATTGACCATATTGATCATGGCTTATTTCTGGGGTCTCTATGCTGTTCCATTTACCTATATGTCTGTTTTTGTGCCAGTACCATACTGTTTTGATTATTGCAACTTTATGGTATATCTTCAAATCTGGTATTGTGATACCTCCAGTTTTGTTTTTCATTCTCAGGATTGTTTTGGGTATTTAGGGTCTTCTGTGGTTCTTTACAAAGTTCAGTATTATCTGTTATAGTTTTGTGAAAAATGCCATTGGTGTTTTGACAGGGATTGCACTGGATCTGTAGATTCTTTTGGGTAATATGGATATTTTAATAACATTACTTCTTCCAATTCATGAACATGAGATATGTTTCCATTTGCTTGTGTCATCTTCATTCCATTTTCTTTCATTATTGTTAGGTTTTTGGAACATAGGTCTTTCACCTCTTTGGTTAAGTTTATTCCTAAGTATTTTATTATTTTTGGTGCATTTGTAAATTTTTTTTAATTTCTCCCAAAAACAGACATTATTTTTTAAGTTAATGCTATGCACTCATCAGAGTTACTTAATTCTACCTCTGGATACACCTAGGAAAAAAGCAATCAGAGTCTTGTGTTCTACTAACTCAAGGCAAAAGGATCTTGCCTGACTCTTTTTACCCTGGGAAAGTCATCATTATCTTTAGTGTCATTTTCCAAGTCTTGCAAAACTAAGTGGTTACTATTCAAAATGTGCATAAACTTCAAACTTCTACCCCAACATTAACACAGGCTCAGCCCCATTTGCTGCTGGCTATTTGATATATTTGACATACTGTTGCAGTTTCCAGAAAGCATTTGGGGGCACAGGTAATAACTTAGATATTTGGTTGATTTTTATTTAGTGGAAAGAGAGTTTGATTTGGGTACCATGGCAGCAAAAAGGATGACTGGACAAACTCATTTAGAATGACCAATTACAAGTCCTCACTCTTAGACTTACCAATCATCAGCTGGCTAAGGAGGGGCCATAAGGAAAAATTACATGCTAGCTTTGGCTAAGAATGACAGTTCTTTGTTTTCTGAGATCAATCCTGCAAGTGTCTTTTAGGACTAAAACTCAGGAACATTTCTCTAGTTTTGATCCCCTGTCAAAGGAAAGAGAGAATATAAAAATTTTAAAGTACATTCAGAAAGGAAAAGTTCTTCTGTGCATATGTATAAGCACAAATAAGAACAAATGAAAAGGTGAAGGAAAGTGAGATTGAAGTTAGGAATGGTGTCCAAAATTATATTCTAAAGTAGACTTCACACAGAAGTACACTTTCCCTCCTTTAAGCTCTTACAACACATACTTTATACAACTTTGTATCTATTTTATCCTTTTCAACATTTCTTTTAATTATATAAATAGATGTCTTCTCTGCTAGATGGTAAGGCCCTGCATGTTTTATTAACCTTCGAAAGAAATGATTATTTTATTTATGTTGACTCCCTAGAATATAACAAATTATCTTCCACATGGATGATGCACAATAATTCTTCTTCAATTTAATTGGATTCTGTTTTCATGTTTGAAAATTCAGTGCACAATATGATGCCTAAGTAATCAAAATGAACATTGCAAAATCTCTTAAGATTTCCTGTGAAAGCTGACATATGGATATTTCAGATAGGTCCAGGCAGTCAAGAACCTGTTATAGCATTTGCATAAAACAATTTTGTTCTAAGATAGTTTAAGACTCAGTAAAGGTGGTGTTCTCCCTTACTGCATTGAGTATCATAAACATAAGCATAGCTTTCCTGAAACAATTGGTTTGTCTGGTGGTGTTTCACAGGAGTAAACTGTTCACACATTGTTTCTGCCTTTAAGGAACTTAGAAGTTAGTATCTTAACATTTACCTAGATAGCAGTTTATCAGACTTAAAGTGATGGAAAATTATATCCAGTATTATCCTTCTACTATGACTCTCAGGGGCTCCATATTCACTCAGTTATTCAACTACTTGAAATAGATGACTGTGTAAATTAAGGACACATTGTATGTACGGGACTCTATCTGAGTCATATATATGATAATTTATATTTTCTGACCTCAAAGAGATTATAGCCTACTAGAGAGGCTCACATGCACACAATTATAAGAAAAAATGAAACTAATACTTACACTTCAGTATGTTCAGGTAGCAAGGGAAGTATAGAGCATGCCAATGTGTGCATAGACAAGTCATGAAAAATGCCAATGGAAGGGCTTCTTGAGTCAGTAGTAAGTTAGTAAGAAAGCATTTGAAAAGGAAAAAATAAAACTGTTGATCCTCGAATAATGCAGGGATTAGGGCCCTAACGCCCCCAACACAAATGAAAATTCCTGTATAACATCTGACTTCCCCAAAACTTTACTACTAATCACCTCCTATTGACTGGAAGTCTTACCGATAACATAAAGAATTGATTAAACCATATTTTGTATCTAATATATCTTAAATATTATATTCTTACAATAAAGTAAATTTGAGAAAAGAAAACCAGAAGGTAAAATACATTTATGTATTGTATTTATTTAAAAAATCCATGTACAAACATGTATAAACATGTTTGCAGTTCAAACCTGTGTTGTTCAAGGGTCAACCATATATGCAAGAGATGTAAATGAGCATGCCATGTTTGCAGATTGCAATAGTCAAGTATTGTTGGACCATGTTGTATAGAATGTGTGAAAACAATAGATCCTGGAGGACCCTTTATGCCATGTTAGAAGGTTATTATGGTACCCATTAGGTAATAGTAATCACTGAAGAGTATTGTGCATGGGACAGACTTGTTCCTCCGTGAGCCCTGTTTCTGTGGCAGCACTCTGGAGGATGATTTATTAAGGGATGAAAGTACAAGTAAAGTGACTAGCTAGAAAGCTATCACAGCAATTCAGAGGAGCACGAAGACAGTCTGACCTCCTAATAGAAAGGGAAGGATTAGAACAAGAGAAATTGAGGAAGTTGAATTAAGACAGTTTAAAAATTGATTAATCCTTAAGATAAAAATGGTCAAAGTGAAGGAGCAATTATCACATCACTATCAATAGGTGGTTGGTTGATGATTATTCTACTATTTAGCCGAAGTAATGATGATAGGCAATTATTTTCATAATATATTCGTCTTAAAACATTTTTAAACTCATTATGGACATATTCATCTTATTGGATAAGTCAATAATATTGATCTACTCAACCACATGCAGTTTTCTTTATTTAACTGACTCTATAGAAATGGATGGTCATGCAGAGAGTGGTTACTGATGAAGAGAAATGATGGCTATAAAAGTAGTTAAAATAATCCATAGGTAGTTTTTGTATCCATCAATGTCAGCTCTTGTCCAGTGTCAATCAGGTCTTGAACTTAAACCTATTGAAAAGATAATAAATAAAATAGGCTATTCCATGATGTCTCCTATATTAAGTTTAATGATCTGTTTTATCATGCTGGTGTGTGATGGCACATTGAGAGGTGAGAAAATCATTTTTGCTCATGCATTCTATTAAAATCTGCACCTGAATATTGTTGGACCAAGTAGAGCTTTAAAAAACAGAAAGGCTGTAAGCTTGGATGGGAGAGAGGAGGAAAGGGGAAGATTTTATAATAGTGAAGTGAAAATGGAACATCATGTTTACTTTCATGTTAAAGAATTTTGACAGATAGGAAGTCTATAAATTGTTATTTTTACAATTTTGAATTAAAGAATCCTTATATATAATCATTTTTACAATGTTGAATTAAAAAATCCTTATATATAAACACTGGTCCTGTGTGCCTCAGCCATTTTTCCTTATGGGGAAAAGTGAGGAACCTTTAATTCGTAAGGTAAGAGCCTGAAAAAGATTGGTTACTGGGGGACAGGAGAGAGTATTTTCATCAGGCTGCTTCTGGCCCGATGTAACTTGAACTGTTGCTACATAAACTAACTCTACTGGTAGCAGGCCTTCTAGCTCTTTGACGGATTGATGGAAAGCATGACACTATTAAAAATATTTACTTAAAGCAACATTTTTTTTTTCCTTCACACTTAGGCATGACTAGAAAGTCACACCATGCCCAGAAATGGCAGCATATATATGTTTTCTTAACAGTACAAGCATTTTATGCTCACCGTTTTAAAATTTAGACATTATTATTAATCAGATATAGTGAGGCCAACAGATCAGGAGACAAGTGCCACTGAAAGGATAACTTTTTACTCCCAATTTCTAAGGGGAGGAGGCATACCACACATGTAGGTGTCACATGGGGAAGTCCCAGGGTCAGTAAGGAGGCAAAGGGAACAGGGGGAAAGCATGGACAAAAACCTCTACTGTGGTTTCTATGTGAAGAAAAGGACAAGGCAGGTAAGCAGGTTTAGAATTGGCAAGTTTGCATAATTCCAGTGGACTCTGGGGTCTAGCAGCTCTTTCTAGATCTCTGGTACCTGGCTCTGAGTGCTTAGGGGCTGGGAGCTAGTAGCCTGGAGCTTAAGAGCCCTGGAGAGTGATAGAAGAGGTACTGGGATATGGGCTTGGATTGGTGGTTCGCATATGAAAGACACCCTTACCAGTGAATCCTTTACTATCACCTCTAGGAATTGGCCACCCTTGGGAGTAGTCTCTCTAAGGTCAGCAAGGCCCCAGGCTTCAAAGCTTCAGAAATATACAAAAATAAATATATAAATAAAATAAAGAGGCATGATTAATATACTTGTCAATGTCAAAGTCTTGATATTTACTCACCCCAAAATGGAAAACAAACAAAAAACTAAACAAAATCTGTTCTTACACTGGTTAGTCTCACTAACAACTAGACTTCTGAGGTGGTACTACTGTTACTGTTAAAGCTAAAAAAGTGTAGCCACTAGAAAATTCATAATTGCCATTTGCTTTTGTTTTCCAAAGACTTTAAAAACATGTTATGAATTCAAAAAAACTATATTTAAGGTAAAGGAGTATTTCTTTTCTTATTTATTTGGTGAGATAAGAATATATGCTGGTATTAAAAATCACCTGGGGGAAAAAAAATTATAAGGATATTCAGTTTGCTACTTTTGCCTTCAAGCAGAATAATACATAACGTATTTACAGAAGGAGGGGATCCATTTCTTTTTTTTTTTTAAGATTTTATTTATTTCTTTGACAGACAGAGATTACAAGTAGGCAGAGAAGCAGGCAGAGAGAGAGAGAGAGGAAAGCAGGCTCCCCACTGAGCAGAGAACCCGATACGGGGCTCAATCCCAGGACCCTGAGATCATGACCTGAGCCGAAGGCAGAGCTTAACCCACTGAGCCACCCAGGCGCCCCTGAGGGGATCCATTTCACTCTGAAGCAGATAATAACTTTATTATAATATACACATATATATATGCAGAAGACTATATGAGATTATATATCTCTATTTTATGACCAAAAATATAGAAGGGCAATTGACTGATTAAAGACTTCAGGATAAGCTAGGCCCAGTATAGATTGGGTATTTGTGTCCTCTCAAAATTTTTATGTTGAGATCTGATCATCAAAGTGATGGTACCCTGAGGTTGCACTTTTGAAAGGTGATTAGATTAGGTCATGAGGGCAGAGTCATCCTGAGGATGAGTGGGATTAGTGCCTTTATGAATGAGGTCCCAGCAGAATCCTTCATTCTTTCTGCCATGTGAAGTTATCACTAAAAGAGGGACAGATAGTAAGGAACCCTCACCAGACCCCGAATCTGCCAGTGCCTTGATCTTGGACTTTGCAGGCTACAAAACTGTGAGAAATAAATGTTTACTATTTGTAAACCATTCAATCTATTGTGTTTTGTCATAGTAGCCCAAACAGACTAAGTCAAGGCCATGACACAATATTGAGTTTGAAATTTATAGGAATGCTCTGTACAGTCTGAAAACACCTTTTAGTTTTACTATGATTATCTTTAAGATTTTTAAAAATGAATTTTATTTTAAAGGGGGTGTCTGGATGGCTCAGTTGTTTCAGCCTCTGCCTTCGATTCAGATTGTGATCTCAGAGTCATGGGATTAAGCCCCACATCTGACTCCCTGCTCAGCGGGAAATCTGCTTCTCCTTCTCGCCCTCCTCTGCCCTCGACTCTCTCTCTCTTTCAAATAAATAAGATATGTTTAAAATCGTGAATTTTATTTTTATCTATCTAATATTTTTTTTTCTATTCCTGCCAAGAACACAGAAAGACATTCTTCTTTAATTTTTTATAGTGTTGTTGAGGTATGATTGATACATAAAAAAAACTGCACTTACATAATGTATACAGTTTGATGAACTTGGACATATGAATATACCCATGATACCATAACCACAATTAAGGTGGTAAACATATCCATCCCTTCCAGAAGTTTCCTTGTGTTACTTAGCTTTTTTTTTTTTTTTTTCTGGTAAGAAAACTTAAGATGAAATCTTTTTTCTTAACAAATTTTGAAGTGCACCATACTGTATTGTTAACTATAAGTGCTATGTAATACAATACACCATTTGCTATAACTCTTGTTTGAACTATATTTTAAATCAAGAATTTAGTTTTTGTCTTTAGATGAACCAAAATATCTATAAGCATTTAGCCATACAAAAAATGTCTGCTGAATTCTGCATCATGCTTTTTTTTTTTTTTTTTTTTAGGTTTAGCTGTTGTAGGCATAGAATGATCAATGTTTATTACAACATCTACTAGTATCCCTATAAAACTAGGAGATACCTTCTAAATGCACATTTCAACTTGGTTATTCCTGACATAAGAATAGTGAGATATAATCGTAGGGTTTTCAGATCACGAACATAATCTTAACAGTGCACATTACAGCCTAATCCCGGAGTCAATTAATAAATTGGTTGAAATAGCAGTTTGATTAAAATCTCAGATGTGCTAATTCGTGTTCCTAGTGCCCTTTAATTAAGGCTTTAATAGAGTCTGCAATTACCTGCAAATTTTTTCTTTGTCTTAAATATTTGTGCTTTATCCTTAACTTTCAAAGCTCCTTCAACTCACCAAAGCACAAGAACAACTACTCTTAGAAATTGAGTTAAAACGTAGAGAAATAACTACCTTTTCCTTCAGTCAGATGAATAGTACTGTATGACTTTAAAACAATTATTGAAATTTAAGTTGCAAATGCATACTTAACTTATGGTTGTGTATTTTGTTGTTTTGGTTTTTGGTTTGTCACTGTTTTTGTTGTAAAAAAAATTACTTGTGGTGAATTTGATAGCATTTTGTGGACTATTTAAAAAAAAAGATTTTATTTATTTGTTTGAGAGAAAGAACACAGAGGGAGAGGAGGAGGGAGAAGCAGACTCCCTGCTGAGCAGAGAGCGGGATAGGATGGGTGGGGGAGTGGGGGGGAGTTCCATCCCAGGACCCTGAGATCATACTGAGCCAAAGGAAGAGGCTTAACCCACTGAGCCATCCAGGCGCCCCTGTGGACATTTCTACTTAAACTGTTTTGGATTTAATATAGAATACTTAACACTCAAATTTATGGTTTTTGTGTTGAAATTTTAACTATGGGAAAATACACGACTTGATCTCATCTTGTTTTTAACTAACATTCTGTGAGCTTTTATTCTGCACCAGGCATTGTTCTGCTTCACGTTAACTATTCCATTTATCAGTCCAATAATTGAATTCACTAGATGCTGTTAACCACATTTTAAAGAGAATAGAATTAAGAATAACAGGTTTGAGGTAAGCGGTTTGCAGTTGCGGGCATGTAAATGGCAGGATTATAACTGAAAGGCAGGTCTGTTCAACTCCAAAATTTATAGTCTAACCTATGATAAGCTTATCTTAATTGTTTGAGTTTATTGAATTGCTTAACTAACTAGCACTTGAGGGCTCAGGTTTAAATTTCTGTTGTGTGATATGACAAATGTTTCTATCAAACTTTCAAATACAGAGACTAACTTACTGATTACTTCGTTCAAATGGGAAATACAATGCATTGTTATTGTTTTGTGGTGAATCATGACTTCACAGTGAAGAGGTTATTATCGCCCCAAACTTTCCTCAAAAATAAACAAATGAGCAAGTAAACAGACCTCAGTTCTGGGGCACTTTTTTTTTTTTTTTTTAATAAGTAAATATTCCCAGATGAAAAACATTACATTAAAAAGCCCGCTTTGGATTTGACAGCCATCCAGAACAACTTCCCTCCCACCCACAAAAATGTTCTTTAAGAGAAGAACCGAGTCTGTTTATAGAAAGCATGTCTAAGACTGATTTGCAAAACAGAAATACTGTAAAAATAGTGGTGCTTGAGTGACTCAGTCACTTAGCCTCCAACTCTTGGTTTTGGCTCAGGCCATGATCTCAGGTCTTGAGACTGAGCCCTGCCTTGAGCGTTCCATGCTCAGCACAGAGTCTGCTTAGGATTTTTCCCCTCTTCCTCTCCCTCCCTCTCTTCAGTCCTCCTCTTCCTCCTCTCCCTCCTCCCCCTCTATGATCCCTTCCCCACCATGCTCCCTCTCTCAAATAAATGAATATATATTTTTTAAATACTGTTAAAAAATATGCTCTAGGCCACATGTTGCAAAGTACCAAAGCAATGCAAAAAAAAAAGAAAAAAAGTAGTTCCTAGCTTAGTTTAGAGATATGTAAATAAAGATACCAAGTTAGGGGAGTTACCACTTATAAGAAACATTCTAGCATATTCATTGATTTAAAATTAAAAAAGGTTATTTCAAAAAATATATAGACACTGCACTTATAATTGATAATTATAATAATTGTTTGAAAAATTGAAGAAATATCCTTATATGTTTTGAAATCACTAATGTAATGTAGGAAATTAGGTTTAAGAAAATATGCTAATAGTTCCTGTTTCATATACTCTTGAACTCATTGCAACACTGGTACAATTAGACATTGAAAGAAGTTGAAAAGAAATTATAATCACTTTGTATAGGAAAACATGTTTAAAACTCATGTGTTACCAGCTTTTTCACAGATATTCATACTTTTTAAAATGCAAACTTACATATGATATATATATATATATATATATATATATATATATGTCTCATATATGTATGTCATATAAAAATTGTAGGCCAGCTCAAACCCCAGCAGCATTTCCACAGATGAGGGGTTTGTGGAAGGAATTTTGTTAAACGTTGACATGAATATTCAGAAAAGTATTTAAGAAGAAGTTGCTTGTCTTTGTAGGTATTCAGCTCATACAATAATTTAAGCAATATGGAACTGGGGCAAAGATTGAAAAATAAAACAGTGGAAGAAAACTATATATTTCAGAAAAGATCTAGTTTATATGAAAATTAACAATTTTAATAAAGGAAACATTTACACAATAAAGAAAAGTGTATGCCTGTTAACTTAAATTACTTAGACTATATTTAAATTCTCAGGAAAATAAATAAAATGTTCATTTTTATTTGATCTACTAATATTCAAATAGTAGGTATTTGGGTTACTACATCTTTTAGAAACAAAATACAGATGAAGCAATTAAGTTTAAAAATATTTTTTGTATTAAATGGTAATATCTGACATTAACCAATGAAATACCTATTATTTAAATATTTTAAATGCTTTTCTAAAAAAGCAGTGAGGTTTTTCAGAAAATCTTTGCTATAATGATGAAACTAGCTTATAAAGTAATAGTAAAATGCTGGTGCCAAAGCCTCAGAAAACACATATTTCCTGATAATTCTCCTAGCCCTATCCTCTCTTCTCCGGTTTCCTTTTCTACTATTATTTCCCACTTTGATTGTGCAGTTCAGTGTGGCCCGTCATTTTATGTCTTTATTATTTCAGGGTCTTTCAACACAAATAACCTGTTATCTTTTCTTAGAGTACTTTTGATGTAGATAATTTGTCACCATATTTATAGTAAACAATTAGAAAGTAGTGCTCAGTTTGGCAGCACATATTTTAAAATTGGAATGATACAGAGATTAGCACGGCCCCTGCGCAAGGATGACATGCAAATTTGTGAAGCATTTAATGGTTTTTAGACTTGCCACATTTACTGTGTTGTACACCCGAAACTAATGTAACATTATGTCAACTGGCCTTTAACTAAAAAATAATAATAATAAGGGGCGCCTGGGTGGCTTAGTCGTTAAGCATCTGCCTTTGGCTCAGGTCATGATTCCAGGGTCCTGGAATCTAGCCCCACATCAGGCTCCCTGCTCTGTGGGAAGCCTGCTTCTCCCTCTTCCACTCCCGCTGCTTGTTTTCCCTCTCTTGCTGTCTCTTCTCTGTCAAATAAATAAAATCTTTAGAAAATAATAATAATAATGAGAAAGTAATGAGATGACATATATTTAAAACCACATTTCTGGGGGCGCCTGGGTGGCTCAGTGGTTGAGGCCTCTGCCTTCGGCTCAGGTCATGATCCCACTGTCCTGGGATTGAGCCCCGCATGGGGCTCTCTGCTCAGCAGGGAGCCTGCTTTCCTCCTCTCTCTGCCTGCCTCTCTGCCTACTTGTGATCTCAGTCTGTCAAATAACTAAATAAAAATTTAAAAAAAAAACAAAAAAACAAAAAAAAACCCACATTTCTGTGCTGACGGGCTATAGACTCTGTGATTATAAAAGTAAATATTGAGCAAAGAATGAATTCTTAGAAAATGTTAATTATGGAGGAATTTGTGGATTATCTCCCTAGTATCGACAAATAAAATCTATAAATGCCCATCATCCACCATGGTATTCATTAGAAGGTACTGTTTCATAATAAGCAGGGTGTTAACTAATATATATTGATATACTTTATAATTCTTAGCCTACTTCATATAAAAACAGACATTTCTACATGTTCTATTATAATTATGATATCTTGAATCCCCATTAGTAAAATTAAGTGTAATAAAGTTATAAAGTGAAGAAACGGGTAGGTAATTAGTAGCACTGAATCTAGTAGTTAAGACTTAATTTCATTGATAGCAATTTTAAAGTAAGAACAGGCAATAAATCCAGACTCTTCTCTTCCTGATAAGTTTTATGGGCAGGCTATAAATGCTAAACATCAAAAATGATATTTTACCAGGGATTAGGGGCACCACAAATACTAGTTGACTGAGCCAAGGAAACACATTCTTAGGTAAAGACTCTTATACTTTGCAAAATCAGATCTTTGCAAAGGAAGAAATAGGCTGAATTCCTGATAATTATGAAAATTAGAATATTTGGTAGGTGGATAGGGAAGATTAAGAGTTACAAAAACTTTAAAAAAGGATGTTCAGAAACTTTGGAAACACTTCTTAGACCAATGCTGAGCTATGCGGAATGGGCACTTGGAATTGGCAGAAACAAAGGAACTCAACCTGGTGAGGAAAAAGGTCATAGGAACAAAAAGATGTCATTACCTCCTCAAGGTGTATTGACTGATCTCTGAAGGGAGAAACTGTATCTGTTTTGATAATGTAATTAGGTGCCCTTCTTCCCTATAATAAGAGCATCGAGCACATCACCTTTAGAAAAGTCCAACTGCTGAAGTTCATTCTTTTGTAAAAGAGATATATCTGGAGCCCAATATCACATGTTTAGCTACGAGATATGGCAGAAGAATCTGGCTTCCACATGGGCATAATTAAAAGACTGTATTTTAGTTATTCTTTAGTGTGAATGCCACAGTTTCCCTACTTAGGAGAGACACCTGCAAAAGTTTTCATATCTCCTGTAACTTTACTGTTGAGAACAAGAACAATTGAAATTGACATGATTACCCAGCTTGATTCAGTCCTCAGCATTCTTCATCTGGACTGTTTTAAGAGCTTTCTAATAAGATTCTTTGCTCATGTGATCTCACCACTACCCTTGCACTGTTTTATCTTTCTGAAACAGAGATCTGACCACGTTACTCTCATAAATAAAATCATTCATTGCCTTTTTACTAGCATAAATAAAACTCCTGAGCAAAGCCCTCCACAATCTGTTCACTTAGCTCTTTATTGCATTTGTACACTCTTGTTCTCCTCTTTTCCATTTGCCTTGGTTCCCGAAAGCCCAAATTTCTTATCCATTGCCAGGAGTCATGCCATTTCCACCACAATGAGAAAGCAATTACTTCTTACCCTCACTCCTATCTCCACTTTTTATTCTCAATTGTCCATCTGGTGAACACCCAACTCCTCGTGGTCAAGGACTTCATTTAAATGTTGTCCCCTCTAGGAAACCTTTGCTGACTTAACCCAGCAAATTTTAATGTATCCTTACTCCAATTTTATTCCATCAAGTTATCAGTTTCCCATAAATATTTAGTTACATAAACACTTTAAAAATGAAACGTACCTGGAAGAAAACAGTTTTTTAATTGTTATATTATTTGAATAGAGCTTAGCATATGCTAAATTCATATAAACTTTTTTGACTGAGTAAATGAATAATACTCAACATTTATGAGACATTTATATTCTTCACATATTATGAAGCTACTTTGGACTTCATAAATTTTCTAACTTTAATCCTTTGAGTAAATTTCAGCAACAGAATTTTTTTTGGAAACAAAACTAAACTACTCTGCTACCCTGCAGATTAAATTTAGTTAGTTATGTAATTCTGCCCACAATTAAATGACCACAGTTGTCTACCTATTAAAATATACTTGAGAACCAGCCTTAAAATACGTTTTTAGCTCCGCTGAAATTTGTTCACAAACTAAAGTTTCTACCTTTAGAAGTAGAGAATAGTTCTCATACTTATTTTTTACTTAAAATTAATCTATTCTAAATGTATACTTCCTGCATCCATCCAGTGATTATTGAGCTACTAATATTTAAAATTAATTTGGTGAAGGATATCAATGTAAAATTCATAACATAATTTATGCAGTAAGGAATTGATAGCTCAAACAGTATCTTTCCCATTTCATAATCAAAATGAGCAGAAACTAGGTGGCTCCCCATTTCATCTCCTCTCCTCACCACAGGGCCTGCAGTCCTTTAAATGTACCCTTGCATGAGTAACTTTTGAAGACCCATATTGTCATGATTGTTTTAACTTTCACATACTACACTTTTTAAAAATCCCTTCTTAAAATGAAGCAGCTATAAAGCAATATGCTCTTCTAAATGCAAAGCATGTATGCATTTCTCCATTTACAAATAGAGAGATAGTGTATTTTTTAATTTTTTGTAAAATGCATTTTAGATATCCTTGATTTACGTTATTCTTAACTCTTGCCCCTCCCCTAGAGTATAACGTGGAATAAGTAGATTTTGCATTAAGATATCTGTTGCAAATACCATCTTCTATTTTTTGTAACGTAGTTTCAGTAGGAATTTCTCCCTCTTTTTCCTTTTTCTCTGTGCCTTTTTTACACTAACTAAAAAATTTATATGATAATCAATATTTAACCCACATCTTATATATCCCTCTATATGTTGTCTGATTAGTGCAGAGAAAAAAATAGAATTATCTCCTCCTCTGCTAGATATCTTGATGCTTGTGGTAATTCATCCTATGATTGCAATAGCCTTTTTTTTTTAGCAACTATAATTTCTTATTGGTTCATACATGCGTATCAGCTGTACAATAAGGCACACTTTTTAAATGAGTAATAATTGTTTTGCAATATAAAGACTTTGATTAATCAAGGAAAGCATGCATTATCTTGGGTGTGCTCTGAGAGGTTAACCAAGTAAGTGTTTCCTTTTTAAAATACATTTGTTCAGGGGTGCCTGGGTGGCTAGGAGGGTTAAGCCTCTGCATTCAGCTCCAGTGTTGATCTCAGGGTCCTGGGATCAAACCCCACATCAAACCCCGCATCAAGCCCCGCATCAGGCTTTCTGCTCAGTGGAAGTCTGCTTCCCCCTCTCTCTCTGACTGCCTCTCTGCCTACTTGTGATCTCTCTCTCTGTCAAATAAATAAATAAAATCTTAAAAAAATACATTTGTTCAACTATTGATTTATTCATTAGCCGTTCTTGAGACATCTATTCTGTGTGCATTCCAAAGGACTTTTTTTCCTAAGTGGTTAGACAGCTAAACCAGGTAATTGAATAAAAATATTTAATTATCCAAGGGAAAGCTCTTATTCTGTTGTTGTTATCTACATCACTATAAGCAAAGAGAATTTTTAGAATTCTGAATAGAGTTGCTTGTGTTTAATATGGCATACTTCATGTAAATTATTTTTTATGATCTTTGCATTATAGATGAGAACACTAATGAAGAACTTGTTGGCAAGATGGGAAGCAAAAGGGCAGTTCAGAGACTGTAGATTATTGGAAAAGAAACCCAGTAGTGTTGCTTACACATTGAAGATAATCTTACCATAAAAGGAAGAAAAAAAATTTTTTTTGAGAAGACATCCAATCTTCTGTTCAACTCCAAAAAATAGAAATTCACAAACGACTTCTTGAGTCTAGCTTTCTGGTTTTACTGTCCACCTTCCTCCCATTCTGATGTTTATTAATCCGCTCTAGTATCAGTTCCATCTCTATTCATACACTGTACTTAACCTGGTTCTTCAGCAATCTCAAAAGCATATTTATATATTTAAAAATATATAATTAAAAGAACTTGTTCCTATAAGTCTTAGGATCAGGAAGTTGGCTATACTTTACTACCTTTTCTTCTTTTACATATTATGCAAACTTTTGTAGCCTTATTTAGGTAAAAAAATTTAATTTTCTCCTTTACCACAGTAATGTGTGAATCTTAAATTACATTCAATAACAGTATTTCTCCAAACTATAAATATTTGAATTTTTAATTAGGCAAGAATGATATAAAGTATAAAGACAAGAGATTGAAGACACTGAGAAATATTGAGATAAAAGGAAATTTCTAAATCTTTGACTTACAGTCTGTTCTACTCAAAAATTTTGACTCGTGTGAAGGGTGCCTAGGTGGCTCAGTTGGTTAAGCATCTGCCTTTGGCTCAGGTCATGATCTCAGGGTTCTGGGATTGAACAGGCCCTGTGGTGGCCTCTCTGCTCAGCAGGGAAACTGCCTCTCTCTCTCTCTCTCTGTCCCCCTCCCCCACCACCCCAGCCCATGTTTTCTCTTCCTCTCGCGCACACAAATAAATAAAATCTTCAAAAAATATTTTGACTTTTGTGTATTTCATTCACAAAAATAAGAAAGGGACTGAAGCCTATGAGAAATCTGAACAAGACTGTGGTTTGACAGCCAATTGATTATGACTGATCGGTGACTTCGTCATTAGCAATTTGATCACTGTTTTCCAGTTCCCACAATCTGCTCATCCAGCTGTCCAAGGAATGCTGCTGAAGTAGACTGTCTGCATTCTCTCTCCCATCTGCTGTTTATATTTTTACACTTCAGTTATGAAATTTGGTCCAGAAAAATGGAAAATTTTGCAATATTTTACAACTACAGTAAATTTTTCATAATCTTAGGAAAGAGTGGTCAGTCATGTGGTATAAGAACACTGGACAAGATCTCACATGACCTGGGTTCTTACTCCTCTTTTACCACGAACTAGCTGAATAGCACTGGTCAAGTATTATATAACTCTCCTTTTCTGTGATTCCATTACTTCAAAGGACTAGGTTGTTGCAGATTATGGACAGAGCAAAATATTAATATTAAATCTTAAGAAATTACTCCCATACAGATCTATTGCTACAAAAACAGATTTAAAAAATCTGTCGTGGGGCACCTGGGTGACTCAGTGGTTTGAGTGGCTGACTTTTGACTGGGCTCAGGTCATGGTCTCAGGGTCGTGGAATCAAGCTCTGCATCAGCTTCCACACTCAGCGGGAGTCTGCTTCAGGATTCCCTCTCTCCCTCTCTCTTCCAACCACCTCAAATAAATAAATAAATAAATCTTAAAATAAAAAATCTGCCTAAGTTCAGATCTGGCATAACGGACCCCTGGGTGGCTCAGTCATTAAGGGTCTGCCTTCAGCTCAGGTCATGGTCCTGGCATCAAACCTGCATCAGGCTCCCTACTTCTCCCTTTCCCACTCCCCCTGCTTGTGATCCCTCTCTCACTGTCAAAAAAATAAATAAAAATCTTAAAAAAAAAAAAAGAACTAGCATGATGTCAGACATATAGACTGGGTCAGAATAAAGAGCCTAGAAATAAACCCACACATATGTATTGTTACTTGGTTTTGACAAACGATGCAATTGGTTAAAGACTATGTCTTTAACAAGTGGAGTTGTGAATGCTGGGTATCTATATGCAGAAAAATAAAATTGGACCTATATTTTATACCACACAAAAAACTCAACTCAGGGGGCCCCTGGGTAGCTCAGTCAGTTGAGTAGCTACATTTGTCTTGGGTCATGATCCTGGGGTCCTGGGATCAAGCCCAGTATCAGGTTCCCTGCTCATTGAAGAATCTACTTCTCCCTCTGCCCCCCTCACCCTGCTCGTGCTCTCTATTTTTCAAGAAAATAAGTAAAAATCTTCAAAAAAAAATCCAACTCAAAATAGATTAAAAACTTAAACATAAGAACTGAAATTATAAAACTCCTAGAAGGAAGCCCAAGGGGAAATCTTCATGGCTTGGTTCTTGGTAATGATTTCTTGGATATGACACTAAAGGATTAAAAAAAAAAAAAAAAGTAAAAATATAGGCGTATAATAGCAAACTAAAAAAGTTCTGCACAGTAAAAGAAACAATCTTTTGAGTGAAAAAGTGACTCACAAAATGGGAAAAATATTTTCAATCCACATATTAGATAAGGTTTTATGACCCAAAATATATGAGGAACTCCTAAACTTGATAGCAAACAAACCAAAACAAGACAACAAATAACTATTAAAAAAATGAGAAAGGGACTTGAGCAGACCTCTT
The DNA here is from genome assembly GCF_020171115.1 of Neogale vison. NCBI lineage: Eukaryota > Metazoa > Chordata > Mammalia > Carnivora > Mustelidae > Neogale > Neogale vison. Next base: position 88,721,507 of record NC_058093.1, on the reverse strand, counting down.
CCCAAAAAAGACATACAAGTGGCTAACAGAATAGGAAAAGATGATCCACATTATTAATCAAAAGGGAAATGCAAATGAAAATCACAATGAAATATCACCTCACATTTAGGATAGCTATTATAAAAAAAATATTGGTGTGGATGTGTGAAAACTGGAACCCTTGTACAGTGTTAGTGGAAATGTAAAATGGTGCAGGAGCTATAGAAAACAATGTGGAATTTTTTCAAAAGATTAGAAACAGAGCTACCATATGATCCCACATTCTCACTTTTAGGTATTTATGCAAAAGGGTTGAAATTAAGATCTCAAAGAAGTATTTCCGTCCCCATGTTTGTTACAGTATTATTCACAATAGAAAGGTGTAAAGACAATCTAAATGTCTATCAATGGATGAATAGATAAAGAAGATGTGGTATATACATATGATTAGATTTTACTGTCTTAAAAAGAAGGAAACCTTGCCATATATGACACCATGGATGAACCTTGAAAACATTATGCTAAGTGAAATAAGCCAGTCACAAAAGAACAAATACTGTATGATTCTACTTTATATGAGATACTTACAACAGTCAAACTAAAAAAACAAAGAGTAGGGGTGCCTGGGTGGCTCAGTCAGTTAAGCGTCTGTCTCTGAAGGGCTCAGGTCATGATCTCAGGCAGGAGGCCTGCTTCTCCCTCTCCTTCTGCCTCTTTGCTTGTGCTCGCTCTGTGCCAAATAAATAAATAAAATGTAAAAAAAAAAAAAAAAGTAAAAAGAATGTTGCCAGGGGCTAGGAGTAGAAAGAAACGGGAAGATGCTATTCAGTGGGTATAAAATTTCAGTTATGCAAGATGAATAAATTTTAGAATCTGCCAAACAATACTGTGCATATAGTTAACAATATTGTATACTAGTTAATAATACTATATTATACACTTAAGATTTTGTTAAATAAATAAGTTCTAGGAATATAATGTACAACACAATGACTATAGTTACCACTGCTATACAGAATATAACATGTAGCATATATGATATATATGAAACTTGTTAAGATAGTAAATCTTGTGAGTTCTCATTAAAAGGAGAAATTTTTTCTCTTTTTTTTCCATTTCTTTTTTTTTTAATTTCTACATAAGATTATGTATGTTGACTAAACTTATTGTGGTAGTCACTTCCTAATATATATGAGTCAAACCTTTAAGCTGTGCACCTGAAAGTTAAATAGTGATTTATGTCCATCATGTCTCAGTAAAACTGGGGAAAAAAGGAAAAATACTTAAAAATTTGTTAAAAGGGTAAATAAATCTTGTGTTTTCACAATTCAAGAAGGAGTTGTGTGCGGGAGGAGGATAATAAACCTAAGGACACTGGGAATGGTTCATCACTCATATACCTGCTGATAGATTCAAGACACGGGGGCTTAACATTTGCAAAAGTCCTGAAGCAGTAACTGGGACCAGCTAGGGGTGGAGGACTTTTGGAGAGAAATCGTAATTATCTTGAAGATAATCTAGAGCCATTGAAGAGTTTTTAAAGTAAGGAGATAACGTGATTAGATTATATTTTAGAGCTATTATTTTTCTTGAAAAACATGGAAAATTGGTTGCAGAGAGTCGTAAAACTGGAAAATTAGACTAAGAAGTTCCTATTAATTCTTGGTTTATAAATCCTTCCTTCTAAATCCAGGCAGGAGATGATAATGGTGTAAACTGGGACAGTGGGCATGGCTATCTAGACTAATGGGAGAAAAGAGGAATTCTTAGGAAGTTTAATGGCTAAAACTTGGTGATTGGTTTATTATCCTCAGGTTCCATTTCAGAATATTTCCTCTTCTCTCATCCTTCCTTGGAACCTTAGTTCCATGATGAAGATTTAAAATCACCTTGAAATTTATTATTTAAATTCATTTAAAATCACCTTGAAATTTATTATTATTGTTATTATTATTACTACTACTACTACTACTACTAAACTTATTCCAAAATATAAATGTAAATGGATACTTAGCCTTTTGAAAATCTGGATTATCACTGACACAGAAATATTGCATTAAGGTGCTGTTCCAGGAAGTGGATTCTGCACAAAGTAAAGACTTGGTATTAAATGTGAGCATGCAAAAATAAGGAAGTACTGCAGACTGCAGAAAATCTGTGAAATGTAGTTTTGGCAAAATTTAACCAAAGCAAAACCAAAAAAAGAGTTTGATCGTTATACTACGGTGATATTGGGTGACATTTTTAAAAACTATAAATGCTGGATTCATAGTTACTATGTGACCGGGAACTAAGATTCTCGAAATATGATGAAGGTGACATTTTTGGAAGAACATCCAATATTTGCAAACAAGGTTTGCCTAGTAATTGAAAGTTGGCTATGTATTAAAAAGACTTACCGAGTTTCACCATGAATTTTAGTAGAAGATATAAGCTGTATGTCAGAAAGTTAAAATTGAATTTATTTTCCAAAATCAAATTGTTTTAAATATCGCCTAGTGAATTTATCTCTGAAAAGCATTATCATATAATATTTACTCTTTCCGGACCAGATAATGTAAATGGCTATGTTTCCTGCCTTTGAGAATCTTTGGGCCTAAAATGGATGACAAAAACAATAAACATAGAAAAGCAGACAAATGAATCTCCACCATATAGAAATTCTGAGAGGCAATGCCTTGAAAGAAGATAAGTTGAAAGAAAATAAATTCAATAAGGAAGGGCTTATATTTTGTAAGTGACCCTATGCAGGAAATTAAATACATATAAGCAGATATGGGACAAGAATTGGAAATGTTCTTTGGGTATTCCTTTCAACATTCCCAGTGTCTGTAATGATATTCATTGTAGAGCACTTTCGTATCTATTATCCCTCTTTTTAAATCCTTCAAGTATATTAAAAGCTATTTACATATTATACATATTTACAATCCAACTCCCACAAGCCAGTCTAACAAAGTTTCTACAGAAATTGAATATCAATTACTTAAACCTGAATAACTGTATGCCAAAAGTTTGTTTCCCTTTACCTTTTTTATTCTCCTGTTCTGTTCTATTAGTTAATTAATTTATTTCTAGGATGTTTGTCTCTAGGCATTTTATTGCATGTATATGCTACTCAGAGTATATATTTTTGAATTATAATTAGCATATTCTTATTTTCCCCTTAAATACTTTCTCTTTGTGAGTGTAGTTTATTTGTTCTTTTCCATTTAAGTAAGTAGGTCTAAAGTCTTCTGTGCTACCACATTCAGAGGCGGAATTGCTTTATCCCCTCTCCCATCTACTCCCTGCAGTCTTTCTCTGAAGCTTAAACTCAACTTCAGCAAGATTTGAAGAAGCCTGGTTTTAGTTTTGATTTCCTTCTTCCTCTTAGTTTAGTTTTAAAGTTCCACCTCCACACGATTCTTTCCTAATCGCCGCCAATATAGAAATTGTGTCCACTTCTTTCTTCCTTTAACTTTTACTTTCTCATCTTGACAAAAACCGTTTTGAAGATCCGTGCTTCCTTGCATTCTGAACTTTGCCTTCAGCAGAGTGTACTATCTTCACCAGAGGCTCAACAGGAATAGCAAGAATGACATAATTACCCTTTAGCCAATGTTATCTTCCTTTTAAATGTTGAAATAGGAAAGGTAACCAACTGTAACAGAAGTCTATTGGTACTGCCTAACCTCATACCTTCCGTGTCAGGCATGCAACCCTGTCCCACCAGTACCAGCTACACAGACAGAACCTCTGATGTCAGGCACAGAAGCTGCAGCTTGCTTGTTTTTCTTCTGATGTTCCAGAAGGGAGAGTCTGAAGTACTTTGCATGGGGTTGATACTCATCATCCATAACTAATATTCAAGACAATTAATACTTGTGTGTATGAGCCACAGGTGATATACCAGTTTTAAAAAGCTCCGCAGATCAGCGTGCTTTTCTTTTCCAAATTTATCTGGTAAACCTTTCCTAACATGTATGACAAGTATTTTTACTGCTCTGTCTTCAACTTTAATACATCTTATGACTTCACCGAATTACTGGATCAAATTTCTGACTTTGCATTTTCTTCTATTGACTCTCATTCAAAATTCTCTGCATGATTTTTTAGATATTTTAAATATTTTCTCCTTTTTTTCTTAATTAGTTAGAGAATTGTCAGCACAAAAGCAGGCCTTTATCATGAACATACCTGGCTTATTACTTTCTCTTTTTCATCTTGCACTATACTGCTTTCCAGTGTGGAATGCATTTCCCCCAGAAGGAGCACTCCATCTCTAGTCAGAGGAGAAGTTAAATGGCAGCTTAACTTCACTCCCCTAGTGGCTTTTATCTCTCTCCCCACCCACCCATTCAGATGCAGAACACCTTTTACACTGGCAAACAGAGCATTTTTGCACCCAGGACGTCATTCAGCAAAGCTTTGTGTTTTCTTAAGAAGAATATATATGGTTCAAATATAATAAATAGCCATTCTCTGTTCCCACTTAGAAAAAAACTTAGATTTCCCATCAATCAATTGAACAGCTCTGTTTTTGTCCTTGAAAGTTGACTGCTTCCACTCTAGAAAGTTCTTTAGTGGGACAGACCAACAGTTCTGGGCATAATCAGGAATTAATGATACTAAATGATGCCTTCTAACCTCATGTCTTCCCTTTCTGAACCCTTGAATTTTGGCGCTTTTTCAGGTGCATGGCCAATAAGTGTGGGACTATCTTATCAGAGCCTTAGATGCCTACTTAGTGGGCATCTGGAGCTGTAAACCCTGGTAGCAAGTGTCTACACCTGGTGTCTGAAACTGTATACCCAGTCAGCCCCAACTCAAGCAAAGTTTTGATATTTTCCCACTTGAAAGTACTTTCCTCTTTCCAGTTTTTCTCCTGCTGAATTTCTATACATAAAAATATTGATGTAATACTTCCTAAAAATAGGCAATGTTCTGAGCACTTTGTACACTTTAACTCAGGATATCCTTAGAACATCCTGTTGGGTAGATACTATTATTATTTTCATTTTACAGATAAAGAAACTATAACACAGAAAAGTATTCTAACTTGTTTACTGCAAATAGCTAGCAGGTGACACAAGACGATTGGACAGTGTATTATAGGCTTCTTGTTAAATCTTTTATTATGTGTGTAAAAAAAAAAAGTAAATTTTAAATAAATGCCAATAACCCCAAATCTTAGGCAAGTGCATCAGAATGTGTTTGAATTTTGTACACAAATATGAGAATCTTTGTGTATTTTTTTTTGTTTAAGGTAATTTAGCATATTTGCATTGTCAAATTTATATACTTAATCTTATAATATTGTTTCAATATCTTATTATTTTTCTTTTTTGGATATGTAAGGTATAATTCTATTTTCTTTCTTCACTATTTGATAGCTATTAAAAAAATCTTTGTCCTACTAGAGAGTACTTTAACCTTTTTATATAACAAACTTGAACTGTATTTCTCTCACTATCAGTTACATTCATATGTTATATATTGATTATTCTCAAAGAAGAAAAATTTAGCAAGTTTGTTTTCCTTTTCTACTCATAGTTGTTTTCCAGTTTTAATATAATTTAAAATTTTTCAGTTCAGATTTACTTTATTTTTAAATTATGTGTTTCTTTGTCCAAAAATAAGATGGCATTTGTATTTAGTTTGTTTTAACCATTCATTAACACTCAGTGTTCACTTAACATCATGCTGACCATGAGATTTTTCTTATAAATGTTCTTAACTTCTTTATTTTGATTCAGCTTTCAAAGCACTGCATATTTCAAACAGGAATATGTCTGTGAAGATTTTTTCCATGTTGTAAGAGTGGAAATTACACTGTTAAACCATGTGTGTCTGAGAATTTTCTTCTTTTTCCTTCAAACACTTCACAGTTATAGAGTTCTCTTTTGTAATATTTTCCCTCAAAACTCTCTTAATTTCAGTGTTTCTAGAGGTAGTGATATAGAAAAAGTTCAATGTCAAACTGATATTATTTCTTTGTATGTAAACTTTATTGATTTCTGCCTGAACATCCTTTGGAATTCTCTTAATCCATGCACTTCAAAAAATTAACCAGCCTCTCTAGGTATTGGTATACTTACGTTAATAAACACAGATTCTAACTCTCCTTCAGCCTAGGTAAGCTATCCTTTCCAGATTTTAATTATTACTTCTATTTGGTTGTCATAAATATCTAATTCTATCCTGTTGTCATATATATATGATATAACTCTTTTTGTTTGTTTGTTTAGGTACTCTGCTTGTAAATAAAGTACACGTTTACTTTCCATAATGTTTATCTTTTCTTTGTCCTAATATCTTAGCATCTTTCTTCTAAATGGTTTGCAAACTATTCAGAATTTTCTCCTAGACTTGCTTTTATTTCTTGCAGAGATCTTTGTGTGTTTTTTTTTCTAATTTATATATTATTCTATCTCACCCATTTATTAAAAATCTCTTGAATTTGGGCACCTGGTTGCCTCAGTGGCTTAAAGCCTCTGCTTTTGGCTCAGGTCATGATCCCAGGGTCCCTGGATCGAGCCCCACATCGGGTGCTCTGCTCAGCGGGGAGCCTGCCTCCCCCCCACCTCTCTTTCTCTGTCTTTCTGCCTACTTGTGATCTCTGTCTGTCAAATAAGTAAATAAAATCTTTAAAAAAATTGCTTGAATTTGTATCCTATCTCACTTTATTTTATAGTCCAAGATTTCTTGAATTTTATTTTAAAAGTTAAAGAAAATTCTGAAGTTATTTTGTGTTTTCTCAAATAAAACTATACTCAACAATACTCTTTTCTCTGTATCCATGATGCAATACTAAGTTTCCCTATATTACAATATTTTTCATGGTTTCCTAAGAAATTTGGTTTTGCTTTTCAATTGTTAAGTGCAGAAAATTCTAGCAAAGCGAGGTACTTTGGTATCCTTTCCCCCTTCCCCTCATTTACTCATATCCTTTTAGCTCTTATGCTGACATAGAGGTTGAAGAGAAAAACCTTTAGTAAAGTCTCGGGGTTTTATAATTGCTAAAAGATGGAGCTCCTATAGCAGTCCTGTGCTTTTCTGACTATGTGGGAGATAATTTATCACTTAATAGTTTGTAGAGTCTCGTAGTTTTTATTTTGTCAGGAAAAATACATGTAAAAGTACATCCCTTTCATACTACACCACTCTTGTGAATCTGCCAATATCTCCTAATTCCTACCATAATCTTCCCATTCTTGAATGCAAAGAGCATGGCTGCCTATTTACTTTTCTGAAAATTCATCCCATTAAGAATAACTAAATTAAAGAACCCCATTCCTGGCTGTGATATAGTAACTGAGGCTAAACTTGCTACCCCACAATGAACAAGTAGAACACTAAAAGAAAAATGATGAAACAAATGTCTTTACATTGGTCAATAATCAGCCCATTGTTGCTATCCTGGAGAAGAGAAATACAAAATAGGTGAGCTCAATGATAACCTGGACTATCTTCCTATAAACACCTTCCAGACTGCAGGGAAATTTAGGAAAAAGTATTCAATTTTATTTCTAAATAACAATTAGAAAACACAATTTAAAACATTACTAAATATTAAGGAATGAACTTAACAAAATTTGTGTATAAAATAAAATATCGCTTAGGACAATTAAAGACAACAAAATAAAGGGAGCAATATGTAAGGTTTCTGAATTAAAAACATGAATTGTTAAGATTATTCCACCAATTTATGTATAAACTCAGTGAAATCTGATTTAACACCCAACCATCACTCTTTTGCCCCCTAGAAATTGACAAGATCCTAAAATTCATATAGAAACATGAAAGATGTGACATAGTTCAACAAATTTAAAATGAAAGAACAAAGTTGAAAGACTTATGCTACTTAACTTTGTGATCATTATACAACTGTAATAATGAAGACAGCATTGTATTGGCATAAGGGTACATATCAATGAAATAGAATAAAGGTTTCAGAAATAGACTTAACAAGTAACTGATCAATTTAATTTTGAAAAAGGCACCAAGCTATGCAATGGGAATAATGATAGTCTTTTTAAAAAAATTATACTCAAAGCCCTGATATTCTAAATATAAAAATAAAAACAAGTATTGAACTTAAATGCCATATGTTGAAAATAACTCAAAATTGATTATAGATCTACAAGATGTAAAACTATCAAACTCCTACATAGCTGAAAGTTTTCTTAGATTAAACACAAAAGCAAAAGGTATGAAAGGAGAAGACTGCTAAAAATGAAAACAAAATTTTTCTCTGTGAGAGACACTATTACAAAAAATGAAAAAAACAACAAATGAAAGCAAGGCACAAACTAAGAGAAAATATTTGCAATATGCATATCTGATGAAAGACTTCTTTCCAGATTTTATACAGAACTCATATCTGAATAATAAAAAACAAACAAACAAAAATAAAGAAGTAGGCAAATGGTTTAGAAAATAATACGTAAAGAGATATGGAGATGGCCAATTCATACAACAAAGATTTTCAGCACCACTAATCATCAGGGAAATGTAATTTGAAGCCACAATGATATACTACTAGACAGACAACAGAATGGGTATGATTAAAAAGACTATTTTTTGTTGTTAAAGTTAGCGTATCTTTTGAACAGTGAAACCTATACCTAACACAGGACCTAGCTATTACATGTCTAGGCAAGTACCTGAGAAAAATAAAAACGTATATCCATACTAAGATTTGTAAATAGAAACTTTTACACGGCAAATTCATTCATAATACCCCCAAGCTGCAAACAACCCATATGTTTATCAGCAAATTAATGGATAAATAATTTGTGGTATATCCACATGAAGTAACATTTCCCATGGAATACCATATGGCAATGAAAAATAATTCTGCTGCATACAACTGATGTATGTGGCAAGATGGATGAATCTCCATGTACTCAACACATTGCATTGAGTAAAAGTAGATATCAGAAGTAATCCTTTGTAATTCCATTTATATGAAATTTTACAAAAAAGTGATTTACCCATAGTGAGAGAAAACAGAGAAATGAGAGAGCTTTTGGTGTGATGAAAATATTTTAAATCTTGATAGTAATGGTGGTTACACAAGTGAGTCCATTTTATTATATTATCCTAGTACTGTCAGGAAAATTGTTCTACAAATTTCAGGACAGGCTGTTCGCTTTTTGTGGAGCAGGGTGCCTGCATTTAAGGGACTAATATTCAGATAGTGTGAGTTAGTCTTATACAGTTTTCCTTTGACTATTTTTCCTCTGTCTTCTTTGAAGCTTAATATGTTGCTGATACCTATTACCAGTTTTCAAGGTTATCTAAATTTGGCATTTTTTTTAACTTTCGTGCACACTTAAAAAAAAAACAACAAAAAACGGACATTGCTAACTAGCAGTCATTTATACCTCAGTATAGCCCTCTTTAACCCAAGGGGATTTCTCTGCATTCACGTGGACAAAGAATCAATTCCATTGCTTCATTCTTCCAGGACCTTGAAAATAGCCAGTTCTCCTGTCTTAACTTAGTTATGGCATGTAGTTAGTAAGTTTGCATAACTATGACTATTCTGCCAAATATATATATATATTTTTAAAGATTTTATTTATTTATCAGAGAGAGAGAGGGGGAGAGAGGGAGCACAGGCAGACAGAATGGCAGACAGAGGCAGAGGGAGAAGCAGGCTCCCTGCTGAGCAAAGAGCCCAATGTGGGACTCCATCCCAGGACGCTGGGATCATGACCTGAGCCCAAGGCAGCTGCTTAACCAACTGAGCCACCCAGGTGTCCCTATTCTGTCAAATATTTACATGCATTTCTGTTTACCTGAAGCCTTGCTGTGTTCTTATTTTTCATACATTTTGAATTTTTGAAATGCTTTTACAGTTTCGCTATGGCTGAATAATGAATTCTAATTGTTATGCTGTGTTTTGCCTGAACAGATAGGTCCTTGAGCCGTTTTAAATCAAACATAAAACTACAAACACCCCAATAGAAAAATTGACAGAATAGGCAAGTTACAATAAACATGAAAGGATTTAACTTCATAAGTAATCAAAGGAATGCAAATTAAACAGTGAGATATCATATTTACCCATTGTCAGGAAAAAATAAAAATATTCATTGTTTTAAAAGCTTCAGGGAAAGAAAGACGCCGCTGGTAGGAATATCAATTGCTTTCTTAAAGTGAATTTTGAATGGATATTTTTAAGAACCTTTAAATGTATATTCTGTTTTGCCTAGAAATTCTACATCTAATAGCTTTTTCTAAATAATCATACAAGGCCACAAATATGTAGGCACAATCACATTTACAAATGCTTTTTTAAAATCTTAAAATCTCTACATTTCTAATAATGGGAGTAACTGATGGTATATTATATAAATCTCATCTGTCTATTATTTGATGGCTCAGAAACTGTTCATCTACAAAGTATTTCATGTTGATGTCACAAATTTTGTTTAAAATATATACGTATGTAGAGAAAACAATCTGGAAATGAATATACTAAAATGTTAACAACCAATTTCTTTCTTTCTTTTTTTTTTTTTAAAGATTTTATTTATTTATTTGACAGACAGAGATCACAAGTAGGCAGAGAGGCAGGCAGAGAGAGAGGAGGAAGCAGGCTCCCCGCAGAGCAGAAAGCCAGATGCGGGGCTTGATCCCAGGACCCTGGGATCATGACCCGAGCCGAAGGTAGAGGCTTAGACCACTGAGCCACCCAGGTGCCCCTAACTACCAATTTCTATGTTGTAAGATTAAAGATATATTTCTTGTGTTTTTCTGGTTTTTTTTTTTTTTTTTTTTTTTTTCAAAATGTCTAGGGGTGCCTGGGTGGCTCAGTCATTAGGTGTCTGCCTTCGGCTCAGATCATGATCCCAGGGTCCTGGGACTGAGCTCTGCATTGGGCTCCCTGCTCAGTGGGAAGCTTTCTTCCCCCTCTCCCACTCCCCCTGCTTGTGTTTCCTCTCTCACTGTGTCTCTCTCTGTCAAATAAATAAATAAAATCTTTAAAAAGAAAAAAGTCTAAAGTCCACATATAGTGCTACTTTTATATTCAGAGTTTATATTCAGATTTTAGGCATATGATTAACTCTATATCCCATGGGCCCATTTCATACCTCTCAGTTTCTTTGCAGTCTGTCTGCATTTCGTCTCATTTGCATTCATCCATTCTGTTGTCTGGGATATTCCTTAAAAGGGAAAAAAAGAAAATAACATTTGGTTTTTCCATAGGTTTCTGGTAACTTGTTCGTTCCTAAATTTGTGTAAGTGCATAAGATCCATAATACTTTAGCTATACTCTGTCTCTTCAGCCTCATCTTCAGTCACTGTCTCAATCCTCATTTAGTCTATATTTTGGTCTCAGAAAATTCTCCAAATCATCTTTCTCAACCTAATGCTGTACTTATATCAGACAAAATAGATTTAAGCCAAAGAGTAGTAAGAGACAAGAAGGTTGTTATGTAATTATAAAGGGGTCAATTAAAGAAGAAGATATAACAATGATAAATATTTACCTAAATATTTATTCACCCAATATTTAGGTATTTAGGAATACCTAAATATATAAATATATAAAGCAAATATTAACAGATCTGAAGATAATTACAGCAATATAATATAATACAGAACTTCAGTAACCCATTTTCAACAATGTTTAGATTATTCAGATAGAAAATCAATGAAGAAATATTGTACTTAAACTACACATTAGACCAGATGAATTTTACAGACATTTACTGAACATCTCCAAGTGCCAATAGAACATTCTCCAGGATCGATCACATATTAGGCTACAAAACAAGAGTTAATAAATTTAAGAACATTGAAATCTTATCAAGCACCTTTTCCAACAACAATCTTATGAAACCAGATGTCAATTATAAGAAGAAAACTGGAAGATTTTAAAAAATGTGTAGATTAAACAACGTGCTACTAAACAGTAAATGAGTGAAGGAAAAAAATCAAAAGAGAAATAAAGAATATCTGCAGAGGGGCACATGGGTGGCTCAGGCAGTTAAGCATCTGCCTTTTGCTCAGGTGGTGCTCTCTAGGTCCTGGGATTGACCCCCGCCTCAGGCTCCTCACTCTCCGGGGAGCCTGCTTCTCCCACTTCCTCTGTCTCTTCTCCCTTCTTGTGCTCTCTCTCTCTCTCTTTGAAATAAATAAATAAAAATTAAAAAAAAAAAGATCTAGAGAAAAATGAAACTGTGAATCACAACATACCAAAGTTTGTGGGATGCAACAAAAGCAGTTTTAAGCGGGAAGTTTATATTGATCAATGCCTACATTAAGAAAAAAGAGCACCTGGGTGGCTAAGTTGGTTAAGCAGCCAACTTTTGATGTTGGTTCATGTCATGATCTCAGGGTTGTGAGACAAGCCGTGCATCAGGCTGAATGCAGATGTGGAGCCTGCTTAAGATTCTTTCTCTCCCTTTCCCTCTCTCCCTCCACCCCATCTCACACATGTTCTCTCACTCTCTCTCTTTCTCAAAAAAAAAAAAAAAAAAAAAAGGAAAAAGAGAGAACTCATATAAACAACATAAACAACATTCAACATTACCCCTCAGGGAAAGAGAAAAGGAAGAACAAAGCCCATAAGTTAGTAGAAGAGAGGAAATAAAGATTAGAGCAGAAATAAATTAGAGACTAAAAAGGACCAAACATTAAAATATAGATCAATGAAACTAATATCTAAGTTTTTGAAAACATAAACAAAATTGACAAACAGATTCACCAAGGGAAAAAAAAATAGAGAGGACTCAAATAAAATTAGAAATGAAGGAGGAAAAACTACAACTCTTACTGCACAAATATAGTGACCATAAGAGTCTACTATTAACAATTATACGCCAACAATTGGACAACCAAGAATAGACCCACTGAATCTGGATCATGATGTAGAAAGTTTGAACAGAATAATAACTACTAATAAGATTGATCCCATAATCAAAATTTCCAACAGAGAAAAGAACAGGAATTGATGGCTTCTCTGCTGAATTCAAACATTTAAAGAATTAATGTCAATTCTTCTCAAACTCTTCCAAGAAATAGAAGAGGAGGGAACATTATCAAGCTGATCTTATGATCAGCATCCTCTTATCAAAACCAACAAGGACACTATAAGATAAAAAATACAGGCCAACATCCATGATGAGAATGGATGCAAAAGTCCTAAACCAAATATTAGCAGACAGAATTCAATAACACATTAAAAAGATCAAGTGGGAAGTGGGAACTATTGTAGGGATACAAACAAGATTCAAGAAAAACAAATCAATGTGATGTACCACGTTAACTTAATGAAGGTTGAAAATTACATGGTTATATCAAAAGATGCAAAAAAATTTTTGACAAAAATTAAACATCCAGTCATGATATTAACTCTCAGCAAACTGGGTATAGAGGGAACTTATGTTAACACCATAATGACTATATATGACAATCCTACAGCTAATATCATACTCAGTGGTGAAAAGTCGAAAGCTTATTCCTCTAAGAATAAGAACAATACAACAATGTTTCTCTTGCCACTTTATTCAACATACTATTAGAAGTCCTAACCAGGGGTTGCCTGGGTGGCTAAGTTGGTTAAGTGTCCAACTCTTGATTTTTGGGTCAGGCCATGATCTCAGCATTGTGAGATCAAGACTTGCATCAGGCTTCACACTCAGTAAGGAATATGCTTGAGATTCTCCCTCTCTCTCTCTCTCTCTTCCTCTCAAATAATAAACAAGTAAATCTTAAAAAAAAGAGCTCCTAACCAGAGCAATTAGACAATAAAAAGGAATAAAAGACCTCCAAATTAGAAAGAAATAAAAGTGTCTCTGTCTGAGGAAGGACAATATTATCATATATTAAAAAAAACCAAGAACTCCACCAAAAAGTGTAAAAGTAATAAATGAATTCAGTAAAGTTGTAGGATATAAATTCAGGTATAAAAAAATTCTGTTGTATTTCTAACATTAATGGCAAGCTATCAAAAAAAGAAATTAAAGCAAACCCCTTTATAATTTCATCAAAAAGAATAAAATACCTAGGAAGACATTTAACTGAGGAGGTGAAAGATCTGTATGCTAAAAGCTCAAAGAGATCAATGACAAAAATTGGAGACGACATAAATAAATGGAAAGATATTTCATGCTCATGGATTGGAAGAGTTAAAATGTCTATACTACTCAAGTCAGTCTCTCAAAATTCCAATAGCACTTTTCACAGAAATGGGCAAACAATTCTAAAATTTATAGGGAGCCACAAAAGACCTCAAATAGCCAAAGCAATCTTAAGAAAGAAGAAGAAACCAGACGTGTTAAACTTTCTGATTTCAAGCTATATTGCAATGATACAGTAATCAAAACAGTATGGTATTAGCTTAAAAGTAGACCATGGATTGGATTAGTACTATAGGATAGAGAACACAGAAGGCATGTAGGTCAATGAAACAGAGAGCTCAGAAATAAACCCATTAATATATAGCAAATTAATTTATGACAAAGAAACAAGGATATACAATGAAGAAAGGATGGTCTGTTTAATGAGAGTGGGAAAACTGAACAGCCACATGCCAAAGAATGAAATAAGACCACTATCTTACACCATACACAAAATTAATTCAAAATTGATTAAAGGCTTGAACAAAAGACCTAAGTCATAAAATTCTTAGAAGAAAACATAAGGGTAAGCTCCTTGACATTGGTTTTGTCAATGAATTTTTTGGATTTGACACCACAAGCAAAAGCATCAAAAACAAAAATAAACTAGTGGGAACACATCAAACTTAAACATCAACAAAGTATTTGTACAACAAAATAAACCATCAACAAAATGAAAAGGCAACCTACAGAATGGGAGAAAATATTTGCAAATCATATGTCTGATAAGGAGTTAACCCCCAAAGTATATAAAAAGATCATAAAATTCAATAGCAAAAACAAAAACAAAAACCCAAAAACAAAAAAAAAAACAAACAAACTTAATATGATTAGAAAATGAATAGAGATAAAGTCTTTCCCCCATATTATCTTCCAATTGAACAATGTGAGCAATGTGAATCCAGGTGACTGACTCCTCAACTAGTCTTGTAGAAATGGCCCAACAAGGAGCACCTGGGTGGCTCAGTCAGTTAAGTATCTACTTTCAGTTCAGGTCATGATCCCAAGGTCCTGGGATGGAGCCCCATGTTGGGACTCTCTGGTCGGCAGGGAGCCTGCTACCCTCCTCTCCCACTGTTCTCTCTGCTTGCTCTCTCTCTTTCTGTCAAATTAATTAATTAATTAATTAAATCTAAAAAATCATAATAATAATAAAAAGTAAACACATACAAATGGTCCAACAAGTTTAACTTAGGGATGCATGTGTTTCTCCTGATTTAAGTTCCTATAATTGTTTAATATTGTTTGTAATTGTTGAAACAAGATGGGATAGGGAGGGAGACAAACCATAAGTGACTCTTAATCTCACGAAACAAACTGTGGGTTGCTGGGGGGAGGGGGGTTGGGAGAAGGGGGGTAGGGTTATGGACATTGGCGAGGGTATGTGCTTTTGGGTAAATTGGAAGGGGAGGTGAACCATGAGAGACTATGGACTCTGAAAAACAATCTGAGGGGTTTGAAGTGGCGGGGGGTGGGAGGTTGGGGTACCAGGTGGTGGGTATTATAGAGGGCACGGCTTGCATGGAGCACTGGGTGTGGTGAAAAAATAATGAATACTGTTTTTCTGAAAATAAATAAATTGGAAAAAAAAAAAAAAGAAAATGAATAGAGGATCTGAATAGCCATTTTCCCAAAGAGGCCATACAAATGGGCAATAAGAACATAAAAAGGTGTTTAGCATCACTAGCCATCAAGGAAGAACAAATCAAAACTACTATGATATACCACTTCATACTTGTTATAAAAAGAAGAGATAGTAATTATTGGCAAAGATGTGGAGAAAAGGAAACCTTTGTGCACTGTTTGTAGGAATCTTAACTGGTGCAGCCATTGTGGAAGACAGCATGGAAGCTCCTCAAAATTTTAAATATAGAACTACCTATGATCCAGCAATTCCATTTATGTGTACAATTGAAAGAAACAAAGTCACTATCTTGAAGCGACATCTATACTCCTGTGTTCATCAAAGCATTATTTGCAATTGCCAGGACATAGAAACAGTGTAAGTGTTCATCAGTGAATGAATAAAGTTCGGTTACTGTTATTATTCAGCCATAAAAAGAAGGAAATACTGCCATTTTTGACAACATGGATGCTAAGTGAAATATGTCAGACAGAGAGCATTATGCTAAGTGAAATGTGTTAGAGAAACACCAATTCTGTATGATCACACTAATTTACAGAAACTGAACTCATAAAAACAGAAAACAGAACAACAGTTGTCAGAGCCTGGGAGGGTAGCTTATGGGGGAAATGGATGAAGGTTGTCAAAAGGTACAAACTTCCAGGTAGAAGATAAATAAGTCTCGGAAATAAAATGTACACCATGGTGACTGTAGTTACTGTGTTAACCATTTCACAATATAAACATATAGCAAATCATTATGCTATACTTCATAAACAATATAACCTTATGTGTCAATTATATGTCAATAACACTGAAAAGAGTATTAATCACATATTAGAGCTAGTAATTAGCAGAATAAAATAAAGTATTTAATGTTTCCTAGTCAGTATTCTTTTTCTTAAATTTATTTATATTTGTAAATGTGTTTTAGTGGTACTATGTATATTTAAAAATCAGACAGATTTTTCTTTTTTTTTTTTTTAAGATTTATCCATTTATTTTAGAGAGAGAGCTTGGGAGGGAGGGGCAGAAAGAGAGAAAAAAAAATCCCAAGCAGAATCCCTGCTTAACTCAGAGCCCAATGTGGGGCTCAATCCCACCACCCAAAGATCATGACCTGAGCCGAGTCAAGAGAGGAGTGCTTAACCAATTGAGCCACCTAGGCACCCCAATCAGACAAATTTCTGAATGAGATTCATACACTTTAAAGCAATAAATTATCACTTTTAAAAACAAAATTGTAAAGCAATCTTTTAAATGACTTCGAGGGCAGCTGTTAGCCACAACATGGTGTTATACTACATTTGGCTGATACTTATAAAAGTTGTATAGGAGGGAGTTCTGTTTTAGTCCTTTAATCTCAATGATTGAAATTTATTTCTTTTTGTTCTGAGTAAAAACCAGATAAAATATGCTGCTTGGTTTTATTGAGGAAAATATTTCCTTCTGAGCTAATGTAAAATATCCTATGATTTCCAGAAATGTATTCACTAAAACAAAATGGATCAATTTGCCAAAAATTAAATGAAGCAATATTCAATCTAACCATCTGGGCAGGATGATATTTGCCTACCTAAACTCTTCTTGACGTTTTCATTGGTTAAGGAATTACTTCTTACTTCACGACTCAAAGTTGCTTATGCTTCAGTAAAAACATCTGCTTAGTCTCTTTCCTGAAGTGACTACTCAAAATTGTAAATGGAGCAGTATTTGAAAGTATTTTGTATATTCATTTATAAACTATTTAGAAGTTTCATTCCCAAAAGGTAGGCTTTTTATATTTACTTTTGCAATTCCATATGCTATATATACAATTTCTCATCACCACAATGTTAAAAAAAATCATCAATGAAAATATGTCCTTTGCAAGAAAAATCACTAATACATAAATGTGCTTTTTTGGGGAAAAAAGGCTATAATCCCTTTCAATATCTGCAATCCAGTTCTTTTCCCCCAGAAATGAACACAGTTTTGGATTGATGACATCCTCCAAAAACAATTTTGTATACTGATTAAATGTAAAATCTATGTCTATATTATAATTTTCTTAAGTATTTACATGATATGGTTTGTGTCACAATTTGATTTTCTTCAATTAATATTTTTTTAAACTGTAAATAAGAATGTATTGTGGATTTTTTAGTCATTCTTCTGTTGATAGAGATTTAGGTCATTTATTTACTTGTTGTTTCTGTCTAATACCTATTTTTTTTTAAAGATTTTATTTGTTTATTTGACAGACAGAGATTACAAGTAGACAGAGAGGAGGCAGAGAGAGAGAGAGGGAAGCAGACTCCCTGCTGAGCAGAGAACCCGATGCAGGACTCGATCCCAGGACCCTGGGATCATGACCTGAGCCGAAGGCAGCGGCTTAACCCACTGAGCCACCCAGGCGCCCTAATACCTTTTTTTTTTAATGTCTAACAGTTTTTGAGGCCTTTCTCTGTGTCCTCACCCTATATGGTCTAAGTAAATAATTTATTTTTCACAAAAATTCAATAAATAATTTCTGTTATTGTCCCTACTTTCCAGACAAGGACCAGAGAGAGAACATAATCTCCTCCAGGTCACACTGCTGGTAAGATGTGGTTTCAGGGGTTCAGCTTCAGGAAATCTTACCCCAGAACTGTGCTCTTTACTGCTATTTTGTGGATTTTGGTACTGCAGTTTCAAATGTTGGTCTTCAATTTTCAAAAGATCACCAGGAAAATCTGGCAGGTTGATTAGATTGACTGTAATAAGAGAGAATATCAAGTTGACATGGTTTTAGGGATGAACTTGAAAAGGGAATCAGGATTTTAAGGTTTGGGCAGGGTAACTTTTTAAGAAAATCTTACATGGTAAAGAACTGAGTGGGATTGAGCAGAATGTGTAACACTTTTGGATTGGTGGGAACAAAAAGTGAGGTATTGGAAACAATTTTGACAAGAAATGTTATTCTTGATGAGTAAGCTTATTATAACTGTTTCTTTGTCTTGTCTTCTTGGAACAAGTATCTAAGTTATTTTGCCTATTCTTGATATTGTTTAACAACAGGACAGGATGGCACATTTAACTTCTCACTAATACTGCTGCAATAAATAGAGTTTTGCATGACTCTCCATGTAGTTGCACAATACTTTTCTATGACAGATCTGTAGACGTAGAAATTTTGAGGCTCTATGTTTGTATATTTTTTAAGTTAATAGGTACTGTCAAATAGTGTTCCAAAATGCTATAATAATTAACATTTCCAGCAAAGGTATATGATGGTCAATTCCCTATACCCTCACTAACACTACATATGATCAAGCTATTGATTTTACCAGTGTGGTAAGAGAAAAGTGCTGGTTTATTTGGCATTTTAATTATAACTTCCTTGATTTTTTCCCCTGTATTTTCCTAACAAATTTGAGCATTTCTTTTGGTGTTCATTATATTTTGTCTTCTGTTATGTGTTTGTTTATATCCCATGTTATTTTTTTCTACTGATTTGCAGGACTATTTTATATAATATGGATTTCTTGCTCATGTGTCTAAGGGGTGGTTTGGTCAGCTGTAATAAAGGCTGCCATTGAGTTTGGGTCCATTCCACCCATACAGATTTTAGGCTTTCATTGAGTTGACAGCAGAAATTGGGAACATTTTCTTTTCATGGAGGAAATGGAAGTTCCCAGAGTCGTGATTGGAAATATGGAATTTCTCCTCAGTCTTAATATACCTTCCCTTCAATCCATATTTTACTGCTAAACAAATCACATGGACGAGCTTCAAATAAATATGGTGCTGAATTTACTCTTTCATAGATATCAGGGGAAGAAAAGAGTGGAGTATTGGTGGGTAACTATGAAATGGAAATTTTTATTTATGATTATGAAAGTGTATATAAGGAGATAGTGGTATGGGTTTGATTCATCAAGCTGAAGTTTCACAAACCCTACAATAAAGCAAATTCCCTTGTTTTTCTGGAAAAGGCTATATATAACACAGGAATTTTCTGTTCCTTCAAAGTTTTGTAAAACTCAGCCACATAACGTTTGGGGACTAATGTATATTTTGCATAAAACATGAACTACATTTATCCCCGTATGGTTATTATGCTATATGGATTTTTTCCTTGATTCATGAATAAATTTATATAATTTGCATTTTAATATATTATTAATTAGAAAAGTAATAATTAGATATTATTAATTTTATTCAGGTACCCTATTGATATCTATATTTTCTCTGTAGTTCTCTCCCTCTTTTCCAGCACTGCTCTGAGGTATTCTACTTTTTAGAGCTATCGTTTCCATGGGTTTTGGGGATGTGAGATAAGTCTGTCTATCTAGGTTATCAATCTGATTTCCTTTGTTCATTCTAGCAGTGAGACTGGATAGACAGCGTGTTAATTGTATTATCTTTGACGTGTCATGTCTTCAAAATTTCACACTAAGTATGCATACATTTTAGAAATCGAATGTTTACATTTCCAAGAAATTATAGTAACTTCCAATGAGCCTTTTAATAGTTCTTGACCATGATTATAGCATGGAAAGTCTCTTTGATTCTGCATCATTTTTTCTCCTTTCTTTCAGCTAGAAATTAGTAAGAAATCAAAGGTGATGATGCTATCATTTTTTCCTCCGTTTGCTCTGTAGTATACATTCCATGTTTCATTGTTTTAAGGTTCATGAAAATTCTTCACATTCACACAACTTAAGCAGTGTGGCCAATTTGCAAATTGAAATGGGGTATGAAACTTAATGTTATCTGGCCAATTCAGAAAATACTCTTCTTAATTTTGAGATTCATATTTGGACAAACTAAAGTTACTTCATTCTGTATAACTGAAGTTTATTTGAAAATTTTTATATACATATTTTACACAGGTTTTAGTAAATTTTTTTTTTTAGGATTACTCCATGTATTATAGCTATTTTGTAAATTATCTAGTTTTTCTATGTACATCAAATTATCTGGAGTTTGGAGCCTTACATTTTCTTCTAAGATAATTCCAATTGTATTTTATGACTTAAGTGAAGTTGGGAAGATAAAAAAGCTATCATATGAAAAACTTAGAAAATTGAGCTATTCTAAATTAGAGATATCTGAGATGTTTGAACAATTTGGAGAGTTAGCTTTTCTAGTGAGTTTGCTCTTGACCCAGAACTAATAAAAATTTACCTAATAAAAAAATGTTAAGGGGCGCCTGGGTGGCTCAGTGGGTTAAGCCTCTGCCTCTGGCTCAGGTCATGATCTCAGAATCCTGGATTAAGGACCCCGTATCAGTCTCTTTGCTCGGTGGGGAGCCTACTTCTCACTCTCTCTCTGCCTGCCTCTCTGCCTACTTGTGATCTCTCTCTCTGTCAAATAAATAAAATCTTAAAAAAAAAAAAGTTAAGATGGAATTAGTGGCAAGATAATCATCACAACCGAACTGCAATACCCAAGCCATCGTTATTAATAACTAATAATTCATCCAAAAATCTTGCCATATTCCTTACTCTTACAGTTTTATCAAAATATCTCTCTACTGGGGCGCCCAGGTGGCTCAGTGGGTTAAAGCCTTGCCTTCTGCTCAGGTCATGATCTCAGGGTCCTGGGATCGAGTCCCGCATCCCGCTCTCTGCTCAGCAGGGGGCCTGCTTCCCTTCCTCTCTCTCTGCCTGCCTCTCTGCCTACTTGTGATCTCTTTCTATCAAATGAATAAATAAAATCTTTTAAAAAAATATCTCTCTACATAAGTGTGTAATATAGCTGGTATAAATACAACCTCAGCTCAAAGTTATTTGGTGAGAGGTTAACTAAATTAAAGTTCTATTTACTTTCTCACTGAACGACTTTGGGCTGAAGTTGGATTTATTCATTGAGTAGCTGCACCAGTGCCAACCAACTGGCCCATAATGAATTAGCCTGCTGTCTAATATATCTCAAAAATGAGATGAGACACCTATTTTAATGTAACCCCAAATGTTCTTTTTAAAAATAGACAGAAAATCTCAGCTTCAAATTCACAGTTTATATATATGAAAATTAAAAGGACATAAGTGAGATTTTAACAAATTTGTACAAATTGGGAGGTTTCAAGCAGCAATTCTGTTTTAAAACTTCTTTGCATGAACTAAATTGCTATTAAAAATGATAATTGCATGTCTCAAATACCAATATAATTCCAAACATTAAAAAAATTCAACGCATTCCCACTCATTATTTGTGCTTCAGGCATAGTGCTGTTCATATTCTAATTAGACATTATCATGTAATTTCTAATTATCTCAATTTTAAACGTTAAAAATTAGAAGATCAAACTTTTAAATGATAGTAGCAATGAATTAGCCAAGAGTGTTGAGAGAATTGAATTCACAAGAAAAAAAAAAAACTATTATTTTCAAGTGGCATTTTTTTATTAAATGAATTTTACTTTATATTACCTGAAAAACCATAACCAATAATTTTAGAAATAAATTGAAAGACCCAATTATTGAGGGGAAAGATCAACTGATTAACAGGATAATATTTCAAAAGCTTCTATTTCCTCTAATGATACAAAACTATAAAATATTAATATATTTTTGCTGCCAACACATCCCAGAATAATTTTCAATTTTCTAAATGACAGAGTAGTGATAATAATCTGTGAGATTTTACAGAACAAACCTCACCAAAGTGCATAATCTCTTTCTATGTCACAGGGATGATCATAGGAGATCAAATAAAATTGAAAATTTATAAAAATACCAGTTAAAAGAACTTTAGATCTGACCAAAATGAATCCCATTTCAACAAGTGTATGAGGTCCAGTGATACAGCACTGTTAGGTTGTGGAGGAGGGTAATGTTCAAAGTGCTTTAGGTAACATACAGTCTTGAGGGTAAAATAGTTTCTTTTCTTTTTTTGTTTTTTAGATTTTATTTATTTATTTATTTGAGAGAGACAGAAGAGTGAGTGTCGGTGTGCCCAGGACCCCGAACGGAAGTATAAGCCAAGATGGCGGCTGGCGACATGCCAATACGAGCGGTTTAGGAGACAAACAAGTGTCGTCCATTAAGGAAGTCGTTCTCATTGGCTTGAAAAGAGTGTGCTCACTGCGTGATCCCTGCATGCCCCCAGAGGCTTCGATACACTGTCCACGCGCTTTTCACATGTACCTCTCCCTGATTGGCTTGCACAGCCTTTATTACTAGTGCGCTCGCTGAAGGCGGGGGTTTTTTCCTCCGGAGAGTGTAGAAGAAGGTACGCTGAAATAAAGAGCTCTTAACATCAGTGTGTCGTGCTTCTCTACAGGCGGAGAACGTGCGATAAGTGAGAGAGAGGACAAGCAGGGAGGAGAGGGAGAAGGATGTTCCCTGCTGAGCAGGGATCCCCATGAGGCGCTTGATCCCAGCATGACCTGAGCTGAAGGCAAACCCTTAAGGAACTGAGCCACCCAGGCATCCTGGTAAAATGGTTTCTTTTGGAGTTTCAGTGTTCTAGTACAGAAAGTAAATATGTATCTCAAATTCACCTAAATAAATACTTTCCTTTTTTTTTTTTTTTTAAGATGTTATTTATTTATTTGACAGACAGAAATCACAAGTAGGCAGAGAGGCAGGCAGAGAGAGAGGAGGAAGCAGGCTCCCTGCCGAGCAGAGAGCCTGACGTGGTACTAGATCCCAGGACCCTGAGATCATGACCTGAGCCGAAGGCAGTGGCTTAACCCACTGAGCCACCCAGGCGCCCCAATACTTTTCAAATATTAGCTGAAGGTTAATTTCAAATTCAGAGAATGCAAACTCAGTTTTCATGGTAGAGGAGTGGAAATAAAGAGCTAATTTAACAAATGTACAAAAATGTAAGAGGAAGGACATCTGCACAATTGTAATATGAGAGGCAGTTGAAAATTGGGACAGACCAAAGGAGTCCATGGTTCATTGTGAAATTTAAACACGATTAATTGGAAGCGATGAGTTTAAACCATGTTTTGCCATCTAAGGCACTGGTGTTAAGTGCACGGTTAAATGAATGAGACGTTTCCAACAAAAGATAGAGTTTTGCTAAAGATTATTAAAATCGAGTCTTATTTACATGAACAATAGAGTTTTAAATATTAAGGTTATTGGTGTTGTCTTCTTATCGATGGCGTAGAGAGTGTAAAGGATGAGTTGAAGGGCAAAACAATTCTCTAGAAAATTGGAAGAAAGATAGAAAAAGAAAGAAGAAAAGTGAAGAAAAGAAAGGAAAAGAAAAGAATTAGATCCCAGAGTAAAATAGGTGTGTCATAGGAACAATATAACATAGCAAAATAATTATACTTTATTTTTCAGGGCACTGGCCCAGGCCAGAAAATTGGGAAACAAACCTGGAGTTATAGATTTTCAGGTATACAGGTATTAAATCTATTAATATGTAGGGGATTAGATCTCAGATCTAGAATAATTTTAAAAAGTTATTTTTAGAAAGCACTATGTTACTCAAGGAAATATAATCAATTGTTAAGTCGCAGAAGGTAAGAAATTTGAGGTTTTATGGAAACACACAAATCTCATTTGGATAAGTCTTGAAGAAGAAAGGAGAGGTAATTATATTATAGTAGTGTACCACTGTCTTCATGGAGAAAGAGGGTACTGGCGTTTTTTTCTAATAATGCTTATAGAACCAGTTCAGTGGGAAAATGTATAGGAGTGATATATAATACAAGGATATAAGAAATGTTTCACTTTTCTAAAATCAGATTTCCACGAGACCTTAATTTGCCTTATGGAGCACCAAAAGGGTAGAGAAACAATGAGGCAGTGCTTTTCGAGATTTCTTTCATATCAACAAGGAAGAGCTGGTTCATAGATTGAAAATGATAAGAATTGCAGTGGGCATTGACCCCATTATTCCATATGTGTAAAACTGAAGGACATAGTCACACGCAAACTAGAGATCAACTTGTTTTCTCCTTTGTGATTCTCCAATGATAAGAACACAATTACGTTGAACAGGCCTTACCTGTTAATATTCCATCTCCCCAGATAGACTTTGAACTTTTCAAAATCAGCAATAATATTTTACTCATCTTCCTTAATGTGTAGCACGATATTTCTTGTTTGGGAATTTAATATAGTTGATTCTCATTATTAATGGACTCTGTTTACAAATTTGCCTACTGACTAAAATTTATTTGTAATCCCCAAATTAATGCTCATGATACTTTCACAGTAATTTGGAGACATGCATATGTCCAGAGAGGTGAGAAATGTGAATCACCCAAAATGTGCTTTCCCAGCTAAGATCAAATCAGGAGATAATTTGCCTTCTTATTTTGGTTATCCCGCTATAAACAAGCATACCTTTTGTGAGTTATTTATTGACATCTTATTTTTCATCTTTTCATATTTTAGTATTGATGTCATTGCTTAAAATGGCCACCAAGCAGAGTGTTCAGTGCTGTCTACTGTTCCTAATTACAAAAGGCTGTGATGTGCCTTACTGAGACTGTGTGTGTTGGGCAAGCTTTGTTTAGGCATGAGGTATAGTGCTGTTGACTGTGGGTTCAATATTAATGAATCAACAATATGTATTAAATAAGGTGTCTAAACAAAAGACATGTAAAACAAGGTTACATGTGGAAAATGTTGTGGCTATGTCTTAAGGTATCTAGCCCTGTTTTTTTTCAAGGAGCAATGATTCAGGGTTTGCTATCTCACTGTTTACAGCAACTTTACAGAACATAGCTGTAATGAATAATAAGAATCAAATGTATATATTTTCTTGAAAAAGTGTTCTTTCAAAGATGTATTTATTATTCACAAAGCTAGTTAGATTTACTTTTTTACATAAATTCTCTTTCATATATTTTAGTTATTATGTAATTAAATAGATTCAGGTTTAGGTATTCACTAGTTGAAGTTCTTGAATTTAATTTATATCTCCACCAGTTGCATTCCAAATGACATGCTATAACTTTACATTGTCTGTAACTTCTTTGAGTTTTTGCCTTCATTTGTATAAATAATTTCCTCATGAGGCAGTTATAAAGACACAAAGGGCTAGTGTAAAGCAAAACATTTTTTCATACTTTAAATATGCTGAACAAATAATTTTTATTCTTTGTATAGATTTGATCTATTGAGACAAATTAAACTTATTTAAATAATTACTACTAGCATACACATTTTACTCAGTTTTTTTTTTTTTTTAATTGACTCAGCAGCTACTAGATATTTGGAAGGCATCATCTTTGGGGCTGTGAGCATAAGGAATGTAAAAGTGTTAAGATTCCTATACTCAAAAGAGCTTGTAGTGTAGGTGAAAAATTTTAGCATTCAAACATTTTAATAGCTATACAAAGTAGTAAATGATAAACACAAAAAGTCAGTTTCCATTAGGGCACTAAGAAGGGTGAAACCTTAAATAAAACTTCCCACCAAGAGATAGTATAAGTGACAGTTCTTTCACATGGAAGCAGGAAAAAAAGGAAAGAAAAAGTTTATATTTTTGGCATTTTATTTTTCTGATTTTAAAAATTATTTAAAATCTGTGAAGAAAAGTACTCCTAAGAAACATTCCTATTCAATAATTTTTACCTAGAGAGAAGTACAGTATGTTTGATGTCAAGTTTGTTCCAAAAGGTGATTGGGAAAGTCACGTAATGCTCTTTTTTTCTTGCAAAAAACTTATAGGCTTTTCTACGCGTGTATGCTTTAATGATGTTTACTAGCAGTGACATGATCTCTACTTAGACTAATTACTAACTGCTGTAATTATACAAATCATGCTTATACGCACTAATTTACTTAAGATGGTATTTAAACAAACAAATAAACAAACAAAAAAAAAACATTTTTCTTTTTTTTTTTTTAAAGAGTTTATTTATTTATTTGACAAAGATTACAAGTAGGCAGAGAGGCAGACAGAGAGAGAGAGGAGGAAGCAGGCTCTTACCTGCAGCGAGGAAGGATGAGGTGCTGAGGTGTATTAAATAAGGAGGGTCAGGAACCACAGAGGTAACATGAGTGAGGCAAGCAAGTTGGTGGCACCATGAGGCAGGTGTTCTTTACCTGTGCTAAGAAGTGTTCACCTTGTTTCTAAAGCACTTTCTCATCCCCTTAATCACAAGTGTGAAACCCACAAACATTGAGGATCAAATAAGAAGGGAGTATCTTGCTGGGTGATGTAGCAATCCATCCTAGATGCTATTTCTTTGTAACCAGATTCTGTGGACCTATTGCAGCCTCTACTTCTCTAACACAATATTTTGAATATTGTTAAGCACATCAGTAAATCAGCAGCTAGTAGCTAGAGGAGGCTCCTAAAAGCCCACTCCTTCTTCTATATATTATTTATTAGAAAAGATAACAAAGAATGTATTAAATCCTGATAACTTATTTTACTTTCAATATTCCTTTTGATTGTCATCACAATCTGATGAGATTTTGCCTATTAAAAAATAAGCTGATTTCAATGAATTGTTTTCTAAATTTATGTGAAGAACCCTGACTCTAATACCTATACCTGTTCTATTTTATATTGTATCAGCAGTACTGTAGGACAGTATTAGAATTATCTTAAGGCACAGGTGTACAGGCCCCGCCCTTCAGATACAGTTTGGCTGTAAAACAAGTCTGAAAGAAAACTTCTTTTCTCTATGATAAAAGCTGATTGATGTTTGTTCCATTACTTTTCTTTTGATTCTGGATCTTGCTTGCCTGTGCCATCGGTTCCCCTAGGATCTGGGTCTCTGGTTCATAGTGCTGTTGTTGTTCCCTTCTCTAATGCTATTCATATTCAGTATGTCCTGCTTATCATAGAACAGAGATCAGGGTATCAGCAGTCATCTTGATAAAATATTCTCAGCCTTAGCGTTGGAGGCAAAACGTTTGGATTTATATTACTACTCCCAAATAGTAAAATGTACTGTATCTAGAAGCCATACAGAGCTGAACAGATTTGGTTTGGTAGTTGATATAAAAAAGGCAGAAGAATATTTTTTTAAAGGACTTGAGGTTAGAAATGGAAAAGTGAGGAAGAAGACATGGAGAACTATGGAATATGGATTCAGTTAAAAAAAAAAATCAGCTTCTGGGACACCTGGGTGGCTCAGTCCGTTAAGTGTCTGCCTTCAACAAAGGTCATGATCCGAGGGTCCTGGGATTGAGCCCCGCATCAGGCTCCCTCCTCAGCAGGGAGTCTGCTTCTCTCCCTCTCTCTCTGTGCTCTCCATGTTCTCTTGCTTGCTCACTCTCAAATAAAAATAAATAAAATATTTTAAAAGATCAGCTGTTTATACCATTGCATTTTACATATACTCTGTACTCATTTTTATTTACTTGAGTCGAGTTGACATGTAATGTTCCATTAGTTTCTGGTATACAACATAATGCTTCACCCTCTCTATACTTTATGCCTTGCTCACCACAAGTGTAGCTACCATCTGTCACCATGTAACTCTATTACAGTGTCCTTGGCTATTTTCCTAATTCTGGGTCTTTTGTTCCGTTACTTACTCATTCTGTAACCAGAAGACTATGTCAACTAACTTACCTGTACACGTTTTGCTCATCTCTTGGACCTACCACCCTCTGGCAAACACCAGTTTGTTCTCTATAATTGTAATATAACCCTGCCTTTTGTTTCTTTGTTTATTCATTTGCTTTGTTTGTTTTTTATTTATTTTTGTTTGTTTATTCCTTTGCTTGATTTTAGACTCTACATATGAGTGACATCATGTGGTATTTCTCTTTCTCAGCCTGACTTATTTCACTTAGCATAATACCCTCTAGATCTTCCATGTCATCTCAAATGGCATGATCTCATCCTCTTTTATGGCTGCACAGGATTCCACTGTATATATGGATACCACATCTCCTTTACCCGTGCGTCTATCGGTGGACACTATGTTATCTCCACAACTTGGTTATTGAAAATAATGATGCAATAAACATAGGAGTGCATATGTCTTCTCAAATTAGTGTTTTTGTTTTTTGTATTCTTCGGGTAAATACCTATAAGTGGAATTACTGGACCATATGGTAGTTTTATTTATTTATTTATTTAGGTAGTTTTACTTTTAATTTTTGAGTAGCCTCCATATTGTTTTGCACTATGACTGTAACAATTTATACTCCCTCCAACAGTGCACAAGAGTTCTTTTTTCTTTTTCTTTTTCTTTCTTTTTTTTTTTTAAGATTTTATTTATTTATTTAAGGGGAGAAGAGAAAGAGAGAGAGCAGGAGTGAGTGGGAGCATAGGAGCAGGAGGAGGGAGAAGCAGATTCTCTGCTGAGCAGAGAGACCAATGTGGGACTCGATCCTAGGACCCTGAGATCATGACCTGAGCCAAAGGCAGATGCTTTACTTACTGAGCCACGCAGGTTCCCCAAGGCTTCCTTTTTCTCCACATCCTTGCCAACACTTGTTATTTCTTTTTTGTAACAGCCATTCTGACAGGTATAAGGTGATACGTCTTGGGTTTGATTTGCATTTTCCTGAAAATTAATGATATTGAGCATCTTCTCATGAGAGAGAGAGTTGGGGGCGGGTGGCAGAGGGATAGGGAGAAGGGAAAGGGAGAAACTGAACAGGGAGCCCAATGCAGGGCTTGATCCCAGGACTCAGATAGTGACCTGAGCCAAAGACAGACATTTAACCAACTGTGCCACCCAGGCTTCCCCCTTTGCTCATTTTTTACTCAAGTTTGTGTGTGTGTGTGTGTGTGTGTGTGTGTGTGTGTGTGTGTTGAGTTGTATGAATTTCTTACATATTTTAGATATTAACCCTTTATTGAATCTACGGCTTGCAAATGTTTTCACCCATTTCGTGGATTACCTTTTTGTTTTGATGAGTGTTTCCTTTGCTATATAGAAGCTTTTTAGTTTGATGTAGGCCCATTTGTTGTCTTTTGCCCTCGTTTCCCTAGACTTTGGAGACAGATCCACAAATATATCGCTAAGACTGATGTCAATGAGTTTACCACCCATGTTTTCTCTAAGACTTTTATAGTTTCAGGACTTACATTGAAATCTTTTATCCATGTTGATATAATTTTTGTATATAATGTAAAATTGTGGTCAAATTTTATTCTTTTGCATGTGAATGTCCACTTTTCCCTAAATTTATTTAAAAAACTGCTCTTTCTCCATTGTATGTTCTTGGCTCCCATGTCATAGATTAACTTTTCTCATGTGTTAACTTCTGGGCTCTCAATTCTGGGGTTTTGTCTGTGTGTCTGTTACTATATTAATACCATCCTATTTTGATTACTATAGCTTTTATGTATAGTTTGAAATCAGGGAGCATGATATCTCCTTCTTTGTTCTTCTTTCTCAAGATTACTTCTATTATTCAGGATCTTTTGAGGTTCTCTACAAATTTTAGAATTATTTTTTCTAGCTCTGTGAAGAATAATGCCCCTTGCATTTTGATAGGTATGAGCAATTTCATTAGTTTTCTGAGTCAGCTTTTTACTTCATAAATGTGTCTGTGTATACATGTGTGTATGTTATATGCATTATACATATTTATATATGAATGTACTGTGCATATACTATACACATAGCTTATATTACATTGTTTCAAAATAGAAAAACTAATATTACATATATTTTTTCTAGTGAGATACTTGTTATTAGAGTCTTAAATATTCATGAAAACACCATAAAAACTACTTACAAAATCCTATTCCATCTAAGTTGCAGCTATAATCAAGTGTTCTATTGTTAGTTCATTTTGCCTTTTTTTTTTTTAATGAAGCTTGAACAGCATGAAATGAACCTGTTACAGTAAATAAGATTTAGGTGAGTATTCCTAATTAAAATATATATATAGTCTTTAGAATAAAGAGCTTTGTAAGTTGTCACATTTTTCTCTGAATTTTGTTAGAAATAAAACTAGTCTTTTAGGCTTTATTTTACATTTGTATTGGCTAGGGGGATGAAATTTTCTAGCATTCTGTTTCTTCAGGCAAGTATTCCAACTCTTGAAGAAGGAAATGAAATGTAATTATCTCATATTTCACCTCTATATTGCAGGCATAGAAACCTAAGATACGTAATATACTTATCAAACACAATTCCCGCTGTTTATCTGTTTCCTCATTTATGAGCTCTTTGAGGAAAAAGACCAAATTTTTAATATTTTTGTTTTTCCAGTGCCTGGCATAGTACCTGGACATAGTGGATTTTGGAGTAGTTTATTTGTAAAACTTTATATGAGAAGAGGTGGCTAGGCCAAGAACTAGGGACATTAAAAAAAAAAAAAAGAAATAATGGTGACTTCACTTCATCTGTCCCCCTCACCATCTCTATCCCTACTAGAACACCTAGCCCTTGGTTGTTAAAATACATTGGTTGCATTTCATCTAGCATTAGTTAAATCTACTTCAGGAAGAGGAAATATCAGTGTCAATATTGACTGTGGGAGTGGGTCAGTTTGTATGTTGGTTGCTAACACAGAGACCAAGAACTGTGGTCTTTTGTTTTGTTTTGTTTTGGAGTTTTTTGTTTTTTGTTTTTTTAAGTGTGCCTTTGAAAGAATTCTTCCTGTCTTCTTTATTCCAAATCTGTGCGTGGGTATCTCCTAATACGATGTTGAACCCCCTGACAGAGAGATGGTATTTTCTTTCTAGTCAACAACTGGTCTTCTCCCATATCTGGTAAAGTATTAAAGATTTTAAGTATTCACATTGATAATTCATTAAGCTGACCTCTGGCAAAATGTGGATTTCTGAAGTTTAGTCTGTTTCTTTGCACAGACTTCCCCATGATTTATATGTTTTACAATGAATTCTACTTTCCAATCTTCTTGTCACCAATTTTATTCTTTCTGATCAGTCTTTTCTGTTGCTCTCTCTGGAGTCTCATTTCAGTCAGCCTCATAAAAAATATATTAGTTATCATCCTAAAAGACTCCCAGCTTCTGTTTCTGTGCCCGTCTGTCTACATGCAGACTGCTCTAATAGGCATCAACTAGCTCTGCTTGCTCAAGTTTACTGGGGTCCAGGATTATTATTCAAGGTAGCTTCTCCAGGCCCCAATGAACCCCTGGCCTTGTGCTAATGGGTTTTTCTCCTGAAGATGCAAATAATGGCTGCCTAAAGTCCTGTTTTAATTGTCTCAAAATGAGGCAATCTGGCATCCTTGCAGAGTCATAAATAATCCTCTGGAACTACTTACAGAAATACTTTATCAAGATTTTTTTTGAGACTTGTAGTAAAAAATGTGCAATACCAAATAGCCACCATAAACCAGATCACATCTGTAGGAGGGCGTTTGCTGAAAGAAGCTTCTGAGTATCCCCTTTTACTGTAGATATAATTATAAATCATTAGTATTACTAGTAGTGATGTTTAGGACTCAAACATACTATCCAGAGAGACAATGTAAAGTTAGGACTTTAGGAAATTGAAAAGTGAGGCTTATTTGTGCCACAGTCAGATCAATCATGCTTATTTTTTTTTTTTTTTGAAAACTGGACATCTATATGTAGAAGAATGAAACTTGACCATTCTCTTACACCGTACACAACGATAAACTCGAAATGCATGCTTATTTTTTTTAAACCATACTGGGTAAACTACATTCTATCACTATTTAAATGTATTATTTCAAAACTACCCAGAATTGCACTCCAAGCACTTTGATAATTTATACCTAGGATCAGAAGAGTAAATACAGTAAATTAGAGTAGTAAAGAGTTCTTGACAAAAAATTCGACTTCACTACTACATATTAAATAGAGTGTAGCTAACCCATTATGTAAAGTTAAATGCAGAGAATAAAGGTGTTAATGCTAATTATTTTTACTTATTTATATTTATTATTTGTAATTGGCATTTTGTAATTATATATTGTAAAAAAATTGTAATATTTATATTTATCATTACATACTCAAATGTAGTCTCTGAAGCATAATAAGAATGCAATAAATATTTATCAAACACATGAATTAATGAATAAAACTTTTAATATCATCCTTAGTTTCCTTGATAAAAACATTGCATACAGTTTCATAGGCATCCACCTCGGCAGTAATTAGTCATTCATCCAGGAGTCTAATTTCCATAATCTTAACCCTCTGGAAAAGAGTCAAGAGTCAGGCACACTGTATGTGAGAATATTACACAGCTTTTGGTGTTCACAAATGAGTAACTCTGGTACTACGGATATCAAATAGCATTGTGTTTAAGAATGAGAGACTATGGACTCTGAAAAACAATCTGAGGGTTTTGAAGTGGCGGGGGGGTGGGAGGTTGGAGTACCAGGTGGTGGGTATTATAGAGGGCACGGCTTGCATGGAGCACTGGGTGTGGTGAAAAAATAATGAATAATGTTTTTCTGAAAATAAATAAATTGAAAAAAAAACAAAACAAACAAAAAAAAGAATTAAATAGAAAAAAAAACATGCAAAACACATCTGCTTAACATTTTAGAGTGTAGATAAACAAAGAGGTAAGTTTCAGTCATACAGAATATTCATTTTTACTGAAATCTTATATAATGCTATTCCTTGATAAATAAGTTATTTTTTTCATTAAGAGGATTTTGATGAAAAGGAGATTCTGGAGAAGAAGAAGGGTAGGAAGAATATGTGTCATGATTCATCATTCTCAAAGTGTAGATGGTGACTGGATTATTTAGTGAGCCAGGCACACAGAAGGCTAATCAGTGAAAATAGAAATTAGCTGATTAAGCATTCTTAGATGACTGAGAGAAAGCATGTTATAAAAATAGAGAAATTGGAAAAAAATCATTTATCCTGTTCAGCATTATTCTTCCAGAAAACTTTATTTAAAACATTTATGGAGGAAAAGTTTCTTCCTTATTTCCAGGGGAAAATAACATTAAAACAACTTCTCTTAGTAACCTATATTATCTCTTAACAATCTCTATTCTCAAGAGGCACTTCCTAATTTTGAATCCAAAATTTTGCTGAGTGACAAGCTGATAAATTATCCATACAAATATTGAAATATTTACCAGCTTATTTTTCAACTTTTTATTTCTTTTCATGGTTCTCTATTTAATGTATACACTTTTTTGGGGCACATTTTTCTGCATTCTTTGAATCAATTAATAAGAATTTCTGAGCCTCTTAAAAGAGTACCTGAATGTATAATCTGCTAAATATGGAAACAAATCAATTCAAAGATAATTACTGATTTTAATTTTATATCTGTATAAAATAAAAAGTCTTATGTCCCTACCTCAAACCACAGGAGAATAGGATAAAATATTAGAAACCATGTTTTTCAGATATTGGGCAACAGATAGCATAGGATGCTGATCCTAAGTGACAGAAAACAGATGAAGTAAACCCTCTGATCACCTCAGCTTCCTGCCTAGAAGAAGTTTTGGGGTTGTGACGGGAAAAAAAGAAAAAAAACTTACAAAGAATGTGGTGGTCATTAATATGAGGAGACATAGATCAAAGTTTATGGAAGCTATGGTGCCTATAATTTGTGACTCAGTATTGGAGAGAGGTTGTTGCACAGAGGAAGGGTAAAGAGATTTGAAGAAGATCCTTCAACTCTTCGCCTGAGTACAACTCAATGCATGTGATAAAAGGAAGTTACAAATTTGGGGAAAGAACTTCCAGAAAAGAGAAAACTGAACAATTTCCAAATCTCACACACGGCTAGGAATAGTTCATATTACCACCAGCCAAAAATTGAAAAATCTCAATAAATAAAGTATCAGACAGAATTCTCAGAAAGTATCACCTTAATAATAAAGCTCAATTAGCCCTGGATTAGACTGCTCTGCAATGACCAACGAAGCTTAAAAGTAAACGTCAGATGTATTAAACAAATTCCAAGTAACTTAAACTACCTGTGAAAAAAGTCCAACACTATTTTCATGAATGCAATAATACCAAGAACTCAAAAATGTAAAATTCATACTGTTGAGCATCCAAATTTCCAAAGTGGCTTGGAAGCAGGAAATTTGGTCTCATAAGGAGGATAAAACTCAATCAATGCAAACTAAAAAATTACATAGATGAGGTAATTTTTAAATTATAAATTCTAATTATAATTTTACTTAAAACAGATCCAGAAAAATAAAATGTGTTCCATATATTCAGAAAATTGAAGGGAAAACACAAACATGTTAAGAGAGCAAAGTGAATAAAAACAAACAAAATAAACAAATGCAAATTCTAGTGAGATAAAATTCAATAGTGGTAGTAGAAAAAATAATGAAATTAGTGATGATTAGCTATTGAAGAAATCAATATACTTAAGGACTTAGAAACTACCAGTATGAAGCACATAGAAAAGAAATATAAACAAAGCAATCAGCAGGTCAGTGACCTGAGGAACATTACTAAATGTACTGTAATATTCATAATTTAATTCTAAGGGAAGGAAAGAAAAGAAAGAGAAGAAAAATCTTGAAGAAAAACTAAAAAATAAAAAATAAATGAAAGGAAGGCACCAGGGTAGCTCAGTGGGTTAACCCTCTGCCTTCGAACTCAGGTTATGACCTCAGGATCCTGGTATCCATTCCCACATCGGGTTCTCTGAGAAGCAGGGAGCCTGCTTCCTCCTCCTCTCTCTCTCTCTCTCTCTCTCTGCCTACTTTTGATCTCTGTCTGTTAAATAAATAAATAAAATCTTTTAAAAAAATGAAAAGAAACTGATGGAAACTATAAAACCAAATATCCTAGAAGCTCTAAGAACCCAAAGCAGAATAAGCATAAAGAAAACCACACCAAGGCACTGGGAAAAGAAACTAGTCAGAGAACAAAAGGTAAGAACAGAGAAGGATTAAAGTGATGAAGTAATGTATTTAAAGGGCTAAAAGAAATAACTGCCAAACTCAAATTTGATAGCTGGCAAAAACAGGTTTTTAAAACATCAAAGCAAAATAAAGACATTTCAGACAAATAAAATGTGTGGAGCAGGAGACCTGCATCACAAAATATGTTCAAAAAGTTTTTCTGGCAAAAGAAAAATTAGGAGGTATCCTAAACAGTAATTATGTAATTAATCACAAAAGACATTCTCATTTTTTAAATTTACTGTAAAATATGACTTCCTAGTTACAGCAAAAAAACAATAACAATGTAGAAGTAAATATACGTAGAAGTAAAATACATGATATTTGTATTGCAGGAGGTAGGTGCTGGGAAATAATGGATAAAACAAATCATATCAATAATTTCATTAAATGTTCTTATAACAATTCTCATTAGAACTATGATGTAAGCTGTATATGGAATTGTAAATTTTGGAATAGCCACATTAAAAAAGAAAAAAAGGGGGTGCCTGCGTGGCTCAGTGGGTTAAAGCCTCTGCCTTCGGCTTGGATCATGATCCCAGGGTCTTGGGATCAAGCCCAGCATTGGGCTCTCTGCTCAGCAGGGAGCCTGCTTCCTCCTCTTTTTCTGCCTGCCTCTCTCCCTACTTGTGATCTCTGTCTGTCAAATAAATAAATAAAATCTTTAAAAAAAGAAAAGAAAAAAGAAATAGGTGTAATTAATTTTTTATTTTGTGCAACTCAGTATACACAAAATATTATCACTTTAACATGTAACCAGTGTAAAAATTAATGAGTATTTTACATTTTTTGTACTAAATCTTTAAAACCCAGAGTGTAGTCTACACTTACAGCATCTCTTAGTATCAAGTGCTCATTAGCACATGTGGCTATTGGCCACCATATAGAACAGAATAGATATAAGTCATGATTGTGGTGATGATTATATGATCTAGCATGTTTGTCAAAACTTACCAAATTGTGTGCTTAAATTTGATAATATACTCAGCATAAGACCACCCAAATCACAGTACAATATTTCCATCATACTTCAAAGTTCCCTCATGACCTTTCCAGTCAATCCCAACTGTACCCATAAAAGTTAGCACTATTTTGACTTCTGTCACCATAGCTTAGTTTTGCCTGTTCTTGACCTTTATATATGAAATCATATATCATTTATTCTTTTATAACTGTCTTATGTTATTTGACATGACATGTTGAAGACTCATTCATATTGTGTATACTGTTTATTATTTTTTTACTACTAAGTGGTATTCCATTGTATGAATACAATTTAGATATTCATTTTTCTCTTGGCAGACATTTAGGATGCTTTTAGTCTTTAACCATTATGAATAAAGTCACTATGACATTCTTGTACACAGCTTTTGTGTATATAAAAGTATTTTTTCATAATACCTAGTAATGGACTTGCTATGTCATAGATATTGCATTCATTGTATGTGTTGTATTTACTAGAAAATGTCAAATAGTCTTACAAATTTTATATTCTTACCAGAAATGTATAAGAATTACATTTGCTTCACATCAGTGGTGATATTTAGGATGGCCAGTCTTTATAAATTTTAGTCATTTCCAAAGGTATGCCGTAGTATTTTTTTGTAGTTTTAATCTTCATTTCCCTAATGAATCATAATACTGAGCATCTTTTCAAACATGTATTGATCATTATATATCTCTTTTGGAATGTGCCTGTTCATTTATTTTACCCATTTTTATTTTGGGATGTCTGTATTTTTATTACTGATTTATAGAAGTTCTCCATTCTTTCTCTGATCATTGAAGTATCTCTAGCTTATTACTTATCTTTATGGGAGAGCATGTCAGATTTGTTTTCCACACTACTTGCATGATTATTTAGTTTAATCTCTACTTTCTTAACTATAATGCGGATATTAATTTATTTTATTTTATTTTCCTTAAATAAGTGTGTTTCATCCATCTCACTCCCTCAGTCACATTTCTTTCTACATTAAGTTATGTTATCTCACCTTCCATCTCTTATTTGATAAGATAATTAATTCAATATATTGAAAAGGAAAAAAAAGTGATTTAAAATATTTACTTCTTTAATAACAAAATACTGTTCCAAATGATGCTTGTCGTTTTTGCCTTGTGCCAAAATTATTTAGCAGAATATTTTTCAATGCCATGTACTTTCCCCCACATTTTAGGCTGATAATGCTTCTTAAAGCCCATATGGCAAATGTTTATTGAATATTTTCAGTCTCCTACATTTCAGACTGTAAGCAAAAGGACACATTGAGGGAAGCAACCACAGACCAAATTTTTCTGCTCTAATGATGATTCTGTTAGATCAAGGAAAGGGCTCCTATTTTTAAGGACTGATGACTGAGAATAAGTCTTTCAGGTCTTTCTTCGCTAGGCACTGTGCTTGAAAAGCTGCCACACAGAGAGTATACTACTCCCTTGGCTTTTATCTGTGTTTGCAGTTTTTCTTAATGACTTCCCAACCTATAATTTTCCTCTGTTATTTTGACCCTGATATTTTTTGCATCATTATGATATGTGGGCACCAATTTGATTTTTTAAAAAGCACAAGATGAGAGGTTATTGACTTGGCTGCCTCAGAAAGCAAATCATGGTCAATAGGTAAAGTGGCTTCTGACTGTGTACTACATCAAATGGGTTTTGTAATACTTATCATATCACATTAGAGTTAGCTTATTTTTTTTTTTTAAGCGACTGCTGGCTGAACTCAGAGCTTGTGCATAGGCTGCAATAATTACCAGAACTCTTTTTGCCAACCCTTGTATTAAGCGTTCACAAGCAGTATTTCTTTTAATTCTCAAACTAACATTTGAGGTAAGTACTATTATTACCTCTGTTTTACAGGTAAGAAAACTACTGACTAAAGGTGTTAAGTTTATTGGCCAAAGTCACACAGCAAGGTGAAAATAAATGAAAAGCAAAAGTCTCAGTAGGTCTTTTAAGGGTATAAAAAGCATATTGGTAGAGTCTCTCCCCTTTGTCTTCATCATTTTTTTGTAGACTCAACTCAATATTGTTCAAGATGAGTTGCCTGAGTAACACTTTTTATGATGATTAATTTGTATCCTATGCTTTCCTGAGCACTGACATTCTAATGGTGACAGTAAGTCATCATGGATAAAGAATACACGGATGGTAACATAGACAGAACCCAAATCTCTCCTGTCTCCTAAAGCTCTGATTTCCATTTTTTTTAATTTGTAAAACTATTTAATAATATCATTTGTGGTGCTCTTCAAAATTCCAAAATAATAATGTAAATTCATATGAAATTAATTATTCCTAAATACTGAAAAGCAAGAGCTAAAAAAAAAAAATCTGCTCTGTGAAGTGACTCTTTTTCTACTTTTTTTTTCCAATTTATTTATTTTCAGAAAAACAGTATTCATTATTTTTTCACCACACCCAGTGCTCCATGCAAGCCGTGCCCTCTATAATACCCACCACCTGGTACCCCAACCTCCCACCGCCCCCCCCCGCCACTTCAAACCCCTCAGATTGTTTTTCAGAGTCCATAGTCTCTCATGGTTCACCACCCCTTCCAATTTACCCAAAAGCACATACCCTCCCCAATGTCCATAACCCTACCACCCTTCTCCCAACCCCCCTCCCCCCAGCAACCCACAGTTTGTTTCTTGAGATTAAGAGTCACTTATGGTTTGTCTCCCTCCCTATCCCATCTTGTTTCATGGATTCTTCTCCTACCCACTTAAGCCCCCATGTTGCATCACTACTTCCTCATATCAGGGAGATCATATGATAGTTGTCTTTCTCCGCTTGACTTATTTCGCTAAGCATGATACGCTCTAGTTCCATCCATGTTGTCGCAAATGGCAAGATTTCGTTTCTTTTGATGGCTGCATAGTATTCCATTGTGTATATATACTACATCTTCTTGATCCATTCATCTGTGGACGGACATCTAGGTTCTTTCCATAGTTTGGCTATTGTGGACATTGCTGCTATAAACATTTGGGTGCACGTGCCCCTTTGGATTACTACGTTTGTATCTTTAGGATAAATACCCAGTAGTGCAATTGCTGGGTCATAGGGCAGTTCTATTTTCAACATTTTGAGGAACCTCCATGCTGTTTTCCAGAGTGGTTGCAACAGCTTGCATTCCCACCAACAGTGTAGGAGGGTTCCCCTTTCTCCGCATCCTCGCCAGCATCTGTCATTTCCTGACTTGTTGATTTTAGCCATTCTGACTGGTGTGAGGTGATATCTCATTGTGGTTTTGATTTGTATTTCCCTGATGCCAAGTGATATGGAGCACTTTTTCATGTGTCTGTTGGCCATCTGGATGTCTTCTTTGCAGAAACGTCTGTTCATGTCCTCTGCCCATTTCTTGATTGGATTATTTGTTCTTTGGTTGTTGAGTTTAAGTTCTTTATAGATTTTGGACACTAGTCCTTTATCTGATATGTCGTTTGCAAATATCTTCTCCCATTCTGTCAGTTGTCTTTTGATTTTGTTAACTGTTTCCTTTGCTGTGCAAAAGCTTTTGATCTTGATGAAATCCCAACAGTTCATTTTTGCCTTTGCTTCCCTTGCCTTTGGCGATGTTCCTAGGAAGATGTTGCTGCGGCTGAGGTCAAAGAGGTTGCTGCCTGTGTTCTCCTCAAGGATTTTGATGGATTCCTTTCTCACATTGAGGTCCTTAATCCATTTTGAGTTTATTTTTGTGTGTGGTGTAAGGAAATGGTCCAATTTCATTTTTCTGCACGTGGCTGTCCAATTTTCCCAACACCATTTATTAAAGAGGCTGTCTTTTTTCCATTGGACATTCTTTCCTGCTTTGTCAAAGATTAGTTGACCATAGAGTTGAGGGTCTATTTCTGGGCTCTCTATTCTGTTCCACTGATCTATGTGTCTGTTTTTGTGCCAGTACCATGCTGTCTTGATGATGACGGCTTGTAATAGAGCTTGAAGTCCGGAATTGTGATGCCACCAACTTTGACATTCTTTGTCAATATTCCTTTGGCTATTCGAGGTCTTTTCTGGTTCCATATAAATTTTAAAATTATTTGTTCCATTTCTTTGAAAAAGATGTATGGTACTTTGATAGGAATTGCATTAAATGTGTAGATTGCTTTAGGTAGCATAGACATTTTCACAATACTTATTCTTCCAATCCAGGAGCATGGAACATTTTTCCATTTCTTTGTGTCTTCCTCAATTTCTTTCATGATTACTTTATAGTTTTCTGAGTATAGATTCTTAGCCTCTTTGGTTAGGTTTATTCCTAGTATCTTATGGTTTGGGGTGCAATTGTAAATGGGATTGACTCCTTAATTTCTCTTTCTTCTGTCTTGTTGTCGGTGTAGAGAAATGCAACTGATTTCTGTGCATTGATCTTATATCCTGACACTTTACTGAATTCCTGTACAAGTTCTAGCAGTTTTGGAGTGGAGTCTTTTGGGTTTTCCACATAGAGTATCATATCATCTGCAAAGAGTGATAATTTGACTTCTTCTTTGCCGATTTGGATGCCTTTAATTTCCTTTTGTTGTCTGATTGCTGAGGCTAGGACTTCTAGTACTATGTTGAATAGCAGTGGTGATAATGGACATCCCTGCCATGTTCCTGACCTTAGTGGAAAAGCTTTCAGTTTTTCTCCATTGAGAATGATATTTGCGGTGGGTTTTTCATAGATGGTTTTGATGATATTGAGGTATGTGCCCTCTATCCCTACACTTTGAAGAGTTTTGATAAGGAAGGGATGCTGTACTTTGTCAAATGCTTTTTCAGCATCTATTGAGAGTATCATATGGTTCTTGTTCTTTCTTTTATTGATGTGTTGTATCACATTGATTGATTTGCAGATGTTGAACCAACCTTGCAGCCCTGGGATAAATCCCACTTGGTCGTGGTGAATAATCCTTTTAATGTACTGTTGAATCCTATTGGCTAGTATTTTGGTGAGAATTTTCGCATCTGTGTTCATCAAGGATATTGGTCTATAGCTCTCTTTTTTGATGGGATCCTTGTCTGGTTTTGGGATCAAGGTGATGTTGGCCTCATAAAATGAGTTTGGAGGTTTTCCTTCCATTTCTATTTTTTGGAACAGTTTCAGGAGAATAAGAATTAGTTCTTCTTTAAATGTTTGGTAGAATTCCCCCGGGAAGCCGTCTGGCCCTGGGCTTTTGTTTATTTGGAGATTTTTAATGACTGTTTCAATCTCCTTACTGGTTATGGGTCTGTTCAGGCTTTCTATTTCTTCCTGGTTCAATTTTGGTAGTTTATATGTTTCTAGGAATGCATCCATTTCTTCCAGATTGTCAAATTTGTTGGTGTAGAGTTGCTCATAGTATGTTCTTATAATAGTTTGTATTTCTTTGGTGTTAGTTGTGATCTCTCCTCTTTCATTCATGATTTTATTTATTTGGGTCCTTTCTCTTTTCTTTTTGATAAGTCTGGCCAGGGGTTTATCAATTTTATTAATTCTTTCAAAGAACCAGCTCCTAGTTTCGTTGATTTGTTCTATTGTTTTTTTGGTTTCTATTTCATTGATTTCTGCTCTGATCTTTATGATTTCTCTTCTCCTGCTGGGCTTAGGGTTTCTTTCTTGTTCTTTCTCCAGCTCCTTTAGGTGTAGGGTTAGGTTGTGTACCCGAGATCTTTCTTGTTTCTTGAGAAAAGCTTGTACCGCTATGTATTTTCCTCTCAGGACTGCCTTTGTTGTGTCCCACAGATTTTGAACCGTTGTATTTTTGTTATCATTTGTTTCCATGATTTTTTTCAATTCTTCTTTAATTTCCCGGTTGACCCATTCATTCTTTAGAAGCATGCTGTTTAGTCTCCATGTATTTGGGTTCTTTTCAAACTTCCTCTTGTGGTTGAGTTCTAGCTTCAGAGCATAGTGGTCTGAAAATATGCAGGGAATGATCCCAATCTTTTGATACCGGTTGAGTCCTGATTTAGGACCGAGGATGTGATCTATTCTGGAGAATGTTCCATGTGCACTAGAGAAGAATGTGTATTCTGTTGCTTTGGGATGAAATGTTCTGAATATATCTGTGATGTCCATCTCATCCAGTGTATCATTTAAGGCCTTTATTTCCCTGTTGGTCTTTTGCTTGGATGATCTGTCCATTTCAGTGAGGGGAGTGTTAAAGTCCCCTACTATTATTGTATTATTGTTGATGTGTTTCTTTGATTTTGTTATTAATTGGTTTATATAGTTGGCTGCTCCCACGTTGGGGGCATAGATATTTAAAATTGTTAGATCTTCTTGTTGGACAGACCCTTTGAGTATGATATAGTGTCCTTCCTCATCTCTTATTATAGTCTTTGGCTTAAAATCTAATTGATCTGATATAAGAATTGCCACTCCTGCTTTTTTCTGATGCCCATTAGCATGGTAAATTCTTTTCCACCCCCTCACTTTAAATCTGGAGGTGTCTTCGGGCTTAAAATGAGTTTCTTGGAGGCAACATATAGATGGGTTTTGTTTTTTTATCCATTCTGATACCCTGTGTCTTTTGATTGGGGCATTTAGCCCATTAACATTCAGGGTAACTATTGAGAGATATGATTTTAGTGCCATTTTATTGCCTGTAAGGTGACTATTACTGTATATTGTCTCTGTTCCTTTCTGATCTACCACTTGTAGGCTCTCTCTTTGCTTAGAGGACCCCTTTCAGTATTTCCTGTAGAGCTGGTTTGGTGCTTACAAATTCTTTCAGTTTTTGTTT
Organism: Neogale vison; assembly: GCF_020171115.1. Taxonomy (NCBI): domain Eukaryota; kingdom Metazoa; phylum Chordata; class Mammalia; order Carnivora; family Mustelidae; genus Neogale; species Neogale vison. The sequence continues at coordinate 88,678,364 of NC_058093.1, read as the reverse complement.
GTCCTGGAAGCTTTTAATCTCTCCTTCTATTTTCAATGATAGCCTAGCTGGATATAGTATTCTTGGCTGCATGTTTTTCTCGTTTAGTGCTCTGAAAATATCATGCCAGCTCTTTCTGGCCTGCCAGGTCTCTGTGGATAAGTCAGCTGCCAATCTAATACTTTTACCATTGTATGTTACAGACTTCTTTTCCCGGGATGCTTTCAGGATTTGCTCTTTGTCACTAAGGCTTGTAAATTTTACTATTAAGTGACGGGGTGTGGGCCTATTCTTATTGATTATGAGGAGCGTTCTCTGAACCTCCTGAATTTTGATGCTCGTTCTCTTTGCCATATTGGGGAAATTCTCCCCAATAATTCTCTCCAGTATACCTTCTGCTCCCCTCTCTCTTTCTTCTTCTTCTGGAATCCCAATTATTCTAATGTTGTTTCGTCTTATGGTGTCACTTATCTCTCGAATTCTCCCCTCATGGTCCAGTAGCTGTTTGTCCCTCTTTTGCTCAGCTGCTTTATTCTCTGTCATTTGGTCTTCTATATCGCTAATTCTTTCTTCTGCCTCATTTATCCTAGCAGTGAGAGCCTCCATTTTTGATTGCACCTCATTAATAGCTTTTTTGATTTCAACTTGGTTAGATTTTAGTTCTTTTATTTCTCCAGAAAGGGCTTTTATATCTCTGGAGAGGGTTTCTCTAATATCTTCCATGCTTTTTTCAAGCCCGGCTAGAACCTTGAGAATTGTCATTTTGAACTCTAGATCTGACATATTACCAATGTCTGCATTGATTAGGTCCCTAGCCTTCGGTACTGCCTCTTGTTCTTTTTTTTTGTTGTGAATTTTTCCGCCTTGTCATTTTGTCCAGCTAAGAGTATATGAAGGAGCAAGTAAAATACTAAAAGGGTGGCAACAATCCCAGGAAAATATGCTTTAACCTAATCAGAAGAGATCCCAAATTGTGAGGGAGGATTTCTCCCCCCTCACGATTGGGTGAGGGATCTCCTCTGATTGGGATCTCTTCTGATTGGAATCTCCCAATCTCTTCTGATTGGGGTTCTTCTGATTTGGGGATAAAAAGAGGTTCAAAAAGAAAGAAAGAAAAAAAAGAATTAAAAAAAGAGATTGAATTAAAAATTCAATCAAGAATTAAAAAAAGAGATTGAAGAGATTGGGATCTCTTCTGATTTGGGGATAAAGAGTTTCAAAAATAAAGAAAGAAAAAAAAGAATTAAAAAAACGAATAAAAAAAGTATAAAGAAGAAGAAAATATACGTATATATATTATATAAACTAGTTAAAAAACGTTAAAAAAGAAAAGGGTAAAAGTTTAAAAAAATTTTAGCAGAAGAAGAGAAAAAAAATGAAAAAGAAAAAAATTAAATTAACTGCAAGACTAAAAAATCACAGGGAGAAAGCCATGAGTTCCATGGTTTGTTTTCTCCTCCTCTGGAATTCTGCTGCTCTCCTTGGTATTGAAACTGCACTCCTTGGTAGGTGAACTTGGTCTTGCCTGGATTTCTTGTTGATTTTCTGGGGGAGGGGCCTGTTGTAGTGATTCTCAAGTGTCTTTGCCCCAGGCGGAATTGCACCGCCCTTACCAGGGGCCGGGCTGAGTGATCCGCTCGGCTTTGCTTTCAGGCGCTTTTGTTCCCTGAGCGCTTTCCATAGAGTTCTGGAGGACGGGAACACAAATGGCGGCCTCCTGGTCTCCGACCCAGAGGAGCCGAAAGCCCGGGGCCCCGCTCCCCAGTGCGCCCTCAGCGAACAGCTCCTAGTAATTCCTGTTTGCCCAACCTCCGGCCGTGCTCCGAGCTCACCGAGCCCGCGACTGGCTCAAGGCAACACCGAGCTGCGAGCTTACTGTCGGCTCTGTCTCTGTAGCCGGCTTTCCCGTTCCAATATCCGCAAGCTCTGCAACACTCAGACACCCCCGATCCTTCTGTGACCCTGCGAGACCCGAGGCCACGCCGACCCTGCGTGGGCTTCGCCCCGGTTTAGCCTCTGGAGCGATGTCCCTCAGTGGCACAGACTTTTAAAAGTCCCGATTTTGTGCTCCGTTGCTCCGCCGCTTGCCGGGAGCCGGCCCCTCCCCCCGGGGTCTATCTTCCCGTTGCTTTGGATTTACTTCTCCGCCAGTCCTACCTTTCAGAAAGTGGTTGTTTTTCTGTTTGTAGAATTGCTGTTCTTCTTCTCTTCGATCTGCCGATGGATTTGCAGGTGTTTGCACTCTTTAGATAAGCTCTCTAGCTGATCTCCTGCTAGCTGAAGTAGTCTCAGCCTGCTACTTCTCCCTCTTTTTCTACTTTTAAAATTACTCACAATATCTTAATATAAGTGAATAAAATGAACTTTTTTGTTAAAGACATTGTATAGGCAAAGTAGGGAAAACATAAACCTTTCAATCTTAGAACATTTGTACAAGTAAAATATAATCACTTTTATTAAACTAGACAGATCAACAAAGAAGTAAGTTTAAAGGAGCTGTCCTGAAATCTCAGTACCATGCAGTTCTTATCTTACCATTTTTTTCCCATAAAGACATGACAGGAAGGATAAAAATAAAATAATTCCAGACATATACTGGTGGAGGTGTGTGGGGTGGGCGAGATGCAATTCATTCAGCCACTCAATAGAATCCACCAGTTTTAATGAATGCTATAATGTTCTCTAATGCTAGACATTTTACAGCTTCAAATACCTTTAAGTTCTTATTTATATTCTAGATGTGAATTTCTTGACAGTTCCTAATGATTTTTCCAAAAATCATCTGATTCTTTCAGATAACATACCCCGCTAAATGGAAATATTTCAGAGTACATAAAAGGCCTACTAATAGCATACCTCAAGGTTGACAAACTTTTTCTGTACAAACCCTGATAGTAAATAGTTTAGGCTCTATGGATCATACAGACTCTGTCAGACCTTCAGAAGTCCTTACTCTGCAGGGTAAAAGAACTTTTGAGAAGGTCCTGAAAACAATAACTATGCAGACTATGAGACTGCAAAGCAATCTCAATAAATAATGGGTAAATTATGATTGCTCCGTAGCCTTTAAAATTTTTGTCAAAACACCAAATAGTCATAGCTAATTGTAAATGTACAGGAAATTCTAAAAAATAGTAGAACTAATGTTTATCTAGAATACTGTGACTTCAGACATTGAAAATGTGGACAATTACATTTTTTAAAAAAATATTATTCTGTTTGTGATAGTATATTATAGTTTTGGAAGATGTTTACCATTGGATAAAGGGCACATGGGATCTGTCTGATTATTTTTTAGCACTGCATGTGAATTTACAATTCTCTGAAAAGACTGAATAAAAAAAACTTAGAAGTAGTTTGAACAATCCTTGCTCTCTTCTTATTGTATAACTAAATATATGGAATGAGCATTTTCTCTGTGCCTTGGTAAATTGCCATACTTCTTTCTAAGTTTGCATCAGCTGCCAATATTTTATCTTTTGCTCTTTCAATTTCAATAAAATATCTCCAAATTTTCTTTGGTTGTGAGTTTTTTGCCAACATCACTTCCTCTGAGACATCTTCATCATTTTCATCACACCCACTTTACTTACTATGTTGATAAATTCTCCTTCATCAAATTCGTCTCTGACTCTATATCTAGAGTATTTCTAATGACAGTAATGTTAACATTCTCATGGTCCTCTATTGCTTCTCTGGTTTTATTTATGTTATACACAAATTTCACATCAAGCATTATTAGTTTCTATTTCTTCAAACACTTTATCTTTTTTGGCTGAGTCTCTCTCTCTCTCTCTCTTGATTATCCATTAAAAAAAAAAAATACCACATGAGTTTATCACTAGAAAAGTAGGTGGTAACACAACAACATACTTTCTATCTATGTATCAACTGAATAGTTGATGCTCAAAGATAATTTGCTGATTGGTCATTGATTATGATATGTATTTGTTATTTATACAGTGATTTGGGAACTGAAGAGCTAGCAGAAAAGTTTGTGCTTGATGGATTTACAGTTACTATAACATGGTAACTGAAACTTGAACCATGTTCTTGGGAGCTTGGTGTTATCTAAATAAACTGTGGTCACTGAAATTTGTACACATCAGAACCATGCAAAGCAAGGCCTGCCTGTACTTAACCCTGACATTGCAGGGTGAAAGCAGCTGTGCATAATGTGTAATTCTATAGGCACCGTTGTGTTCCAACAAAACTTTATCTACAAAAACAGCTGGCAAGATTTGTCTTGAATGTCATAGTTTGAGTCTGCTGTGTTAAGTGGCCAAACTAGCAAGTCTTCTTGCTTTGCACTTTTTGCTATCGTTTGACCTTGCTACAAAGTCCTTCTTGCACAGCCCCTCATCCGAAGCTAGCTTCTGCATAACCAACTAAATGAATAAGAACAATATTCCCACGTGTGGAATATGCTGTCTCCATAACCTCAAGAAACCAAATAAAGGCAGTCCTTCTTTCTTGGTAATGGGAGATCTTAGTTGCAATAATTTATTCTTTGTTATGGATGGCATATTTTGGTATATTCTAGTTCACTGGACACATAAACACTTCACTAATATTGGTATCTCTAAATCTCTGTAGGTTTTAAACTCCTATTTCTTGACCATGTGTTTTTTTTTTTTTTTCACCCAAGTAGCCAGCATGCTACTTCTTACTCATCATGTCCAAGTAACACAATGACAACCATATTACTACAATTCTACAGAATATCCATTGGATCATGGTCCTTTTGGACTATCATATTATAGAAAGAAGGAGAGTTAACATACATATCACAATACATACTTTTTTCATTCTATGTGATTGTTAGCGACCTCTGATTCACCTTCCTGATAGAGAGGGAATAAAATATTTTCTTCAAGTAATGACTACATATCATTTACCTAAATTTACACTAATGTGCTTTAACTACTCCTACCAGGAAAACAGCAGTTGGGTTCTACTTCTTAGTTGAATTTTTGATAGTCTGTTATTAAACTTCAGGATCGCTCTGGCTTTTATAGTGACTACCCTACCTAGTAAATTAAACGAGAGCATGATAACGACTACCACTCCCATGTCCTTTAAGACTACAAGGATGACACTAATCTACCATTCCTTTTAGATTTTAATTTACTGTCTTGGTCAAGTTGTTGAAGGGACAGTTCCAGGAACTTGCTATGGTCTTTCCCATTATAATTTACCTCACAGGATCAATGGGAAGGCATGACAATTCTAATAACATTGCTTCAAAAATCTTTCAGACTCCACCTATTCTGTCTCCTTTAAATCTTGGTAGTCTGATCACTGGATGATGCAGTGAAAGTAATGCTATATGCCTTTCAGGGCTATGTCAGAAAAGGCCATGCACTATCCACCTATTTCCCATGAAATGCTTGTTGGGAAAAAACAGCTTTCATGTAAGAACTCCAAATACCCTAGAGACTCAACATATACTATTATAGATAACATCCTCACCTGAGCTCTAAAGCAACAGCTTGTATCAGATGGTATCCAAGTGAGTGAGTTATCTTGGATATCTAATCCAGTTGAGTCTTCAGATGACTACGGCCTCAGACAACATCTGACCACACCAGCATGAGAAGTCTTGAGTAAGAACTGCCCAACCAAGTTCTTGCTGAATTCCTGATCCTCAAAACATGAGATATATAAAATGTTTATTTTAAGCCACTAAGCTTTGGGATAATTTGTGATATGCAATAGTAACCAGAAGAAAGGATTCTATCAACTAACAAATATGGTGCGCATTTTGATTGTATGTTTGAGGACAGAAAATTACTAACTGGAGTGTCTGTGGAACAAGTGAAACCAGAGTGAAATGAACCTGAGCCAGATTCACTTATTATCCATTTATTATCTCTCTGCCATATACTGCCAGGAAATGATTATTGAGTTAATAGTCATAAATTATTTGGGGAAAGAACTAAGATAACCACTGCACATTTCCTATGCTGTTACAGGGTGCTGGAGACCCAGCCTCCCATTCACTCTGTGAGTTCCAAGTCTATAAACTGACTTGAGTGTACAAACTGGGCAAGGCATCATGACTTTCATTAGGGCTGATTTTCTTGATTTTTTTTCAACCAGTATGGATAATGCTTGCTTTGCTTTGTTTTATTTTGTAAATCAATCAATGTCACTGTTGGCTACCATATAGCTTTTTCCCAAAAGCACTGTGTTCTATTAACAGTTACCATAGTGATGGCTAATTCAGTCCCTGGCTTCCACTCTGACTTTGATACATATTTCAATAATTTCACTCATCTTTCTCCTGACAATTAAGTCTTGCCACCTGACCTCTATTAATGTGGCATTCCATCACCTTTCTTTCAATCAGATAATAACATCTTTTAAAATCATTCCTAAACTACAGGGGATAGCCATCACAGATATTTACAGTACTGGTGTACCCCTCACTAACACTTTTCTTCCCACTTTGCTAAATGAGTTGCACTCAGGGTTCCCATAGGGTTTCACAGGTTTATGTTTTTATGTACTCCTATTGCCCATGTTTGTGAACATTATATCTTTTCCCCACTGTTTACCAAGGTATCTCTGCATTTCTCTTTATTTAGTGAAAGGCAAACACTTTTTCCAGCCTTTCACAAGCCACCCAGTAGTAACTAGAACCATCTCCCCCTGTCCTTGTCAAAGGGCTCAATTCTATGTGACAAAAAGTGTTCCTATATGAGGAAACTGTCCCTTATTTAACCATATCGTTTGTTATCCTTGCTCTAGCACCCTCCAATCTAATCCCATATGAAATTTCCAGGGTCCTGTCTGTAATCTTGGCTAGGTCCTACAGTTTCTTTGGCACTTAATGATTTTTTTATCCTTTAGCAGACCCAGCACTTCCTCAGCCAACTTAATCTAGCAAGGAGCAGAAGTGGAGGCATAACCTGAGAAAAGAATGTGTTGTCTTGCAAGCAGAGGTGTCTGCATCATCATTAAGTACAGATAAAAAGGTAGTTTTTGAACAGGGGGGAGTGAGACATTTCTGAAAGCCCAGAGAGTTTAAGGTTATCTGAAGTGTCAAGGTTCTGGGGATCATTGACCATTGATACAGATATCAACATCCTTAATCTCAGGATCCCACTCTACTCTATCGAAGCCCATGTTCTCTAGCTTCAGAAAATGTGAATATTTTGTGCGTATTTCTGAAGAGACATTGTAACTTTAATATATTGCTTTACAACAGTGATCAATCAAGAGTCTTTCTTTGTCTTTTTCTAGTACATTTATAGTTCCCCATGAGAGACACTGAATTCCTACATTATAATGACTACTTATTTTTTATTTCTTAAATGCTTGATTACCTAATGAAGTTATTTTCACTTATTCACTACTGGTGAATTGCATTGTTCTAGCATACCAGGGCTTATCAGTACCCCCTGTACTAGGGGGTACAGTAATCAGTAATAGGATTCACCGTGGTAGCCTGCCAGTGGGTCGCCTAGCTCTAATATCCCATTTTATAGTTCACTATTTAGAAGCATTCTTGACACCAATTGGCTTAGATCACAGTCTTCAAAAACAGTATCTAGGATAGGAATTTGTGTGCAGAAACTGTACTGGGGAAGACATACTGGAACAACAGCTGTAGGAAAGTGAAGGGAATAGGACAGGACAGAGGAAGAAGTTGAATTGTAATGCAGATGCAACAGAAGTCAGCCATCCCCATGGGCATCTATGGAATGAATTGTCCCCTCAAAATTTTCCCAAGTTAGTAACAAGGCCCAGACTTCACAGATATGCATGTACCAGTCACTGACACCAGCAATGGTCATGACTTTGGGAGAGGCAGCTTCCTCGGGCTGAGGGCAGTTTCCAAAATGAATTAATTAGAAGCCATCTGCAGCCAATGCTCATGAGTATTGGAGGAAAGAATGACTTCATCCTGAAAAAGGATCTGAGAGGTATACAGCAAGATGCACTACAGTTGTTAAGTATGTAAAGAATGTCATTCAGTGATAATACACATATTCACTGGAGAATCTTATTTTCAGCAAGGAATTCTAAGTTACAAATGACTGTGTTAAATATCCCTTCACCAGAAGATATCTTATGGTGATAGTGGCAGAGTGAAAATATGTAAGAAGTAGAGTACAGATAACATGTTTAACTAAACTAGAGTTAGATCACAGTAACTGTGGCCATTCCCATTAATAAGTAAAGAAAAAACAACTAACATTTGAAGTTTGTTATACAAAGCAAAACTTCTGTACTTAAGGAATGTTATTGTGAACAAATGCAAAATATAACAACCAAAAGTTGTTTTTAAGTAGTAATATGTCTTGTACATGACAGGATAAAACAGTACGTATACCAGAGATGAAATAATAGACTTGAGCAATTCAAAGAGAAAAGGTAGCCCAACAAAAGCTTTAAAGAAATGCAACCCTTAGACTTGCTGTCCATTTAGAGCTCCCACCATATACTTTGTGAAAGAGAAATCAGAAGAACCTTACTGAAGGATATAACCAAAGAGAAATGATTACAGTCCTTTTCCACCCATAGCGTTTGGACAGGTGTAATTATCATCATATATCCATACTGAACAATCCTCAACTTAATGAATGACTATAGAAGACCTATATTTAGCAACCCTGCTAAGCCAACTCTGCCTTGTTGTGGCAACCAGTATTTTGTGGTCCAGATAGACAAAATCAGTGACCTCTATGTACAGTTATAGCTTTCCAAGCGAGTCTTATGCTTAATTCTTTCTTTCTTTCTTTCTTTCTTTCTTTCTTTATTTTTTTAAAGATTTTATTTTTATTTGTCAGAGAGAGAGAGGGAGAGAGAGCGAGCACAGGCAGACAGAGTGGTAGGCAGAGACAGAGGGAGAAGCAGGCTCCCTGCCGAGCAAGGAGCACGATGTGGGACTCGATCCCAGGACGCTGGGATCATGACCTGAGGCAAAGGCAGCTGCTTAACCAACTGAGCCACCCAGGCGTCCCATCTTATGCTTAATTCTGTCTAGATTGACTGCCTGCAAAAACTATTGCCCCAGTGACAAGAATTTTGATAGAATTCAGCTGTTAACAGGATTAAAAAGTCAATTTGTAATGAAATTTTAAAAAATAAGCTACATTGAGAGAATCAAAAATACTTTATTAATATAAAATTTATAAAACATTTTAATTGGCAAGAAATGGGAGAGAGAAAACATTAGGCTCTTTCAGTTTATCTAGATTATAAGCAATTTGGGGGCAAGGAATGACTGTATCACGTTTACTCCTACAGTCCCATTAATTAGCAGGTTTGATACTCACTGATACTTGTTTAGTGAAATGAAAATATGCCTAAACAGTATTTCAATTTAATTGTCTTTGGGCCTCTAAAGACTTGTGCCTCTGCTTTTTTTGTTTGTTTGTTTGTTTTTAATTCTAAAAATTGTCTTGCTTTGACATTTGGCTTTAGGTTTGTCATACCCCTCTTTCCCTTTCTGTGGCTTGTCTTACCCAGCTCTGGACATTTAATGTCATTTCCTACCTCCTAATGCCTGAGATAGGTCTTCCTTCAGTGTTCTCCTTCTGTCTAAATTCAGTTAAATCTTTTTACCATACAATGTTGACCTTCAAATCCATGCGGTAGAGCCCTTTTTCTTCTTACTGACTAAAGGCAGAAGGAAAAGCATTTCCACCCTGTCAGCTCTTTGCTCTCCTTCATGGATTTCCATTGTTTCTAACTTTAGCTGTCCAAATTTAAAGTCACACTTTCAACTCCAAAATTCAAAAAGTGTAAATGAATAGTCAGGGTCATTTAACTAGTAAAACAGTTTATTAAGAAATATCAACTTTTGATGATATAAACAAGTAACAGTTTCATGTATCCAAATACTATTATGCAGTGAGTCCATTAATATCTTGGGATTTTCAATAAACTTAGTTATTTCTCAGTAATTATTAGAGTTTCATTTCAGTATTTAGTATGCTGTCCCATTATTTAATAAGCATTCACATTAAATTAGAATCAAACTTTTATTCTTCCTCCCACCATCCCAGGCAAATTCTCTTATGACTTCAGTGTTTTGAAAGAGGAGCAGGAAGAGGGAAAATCTGACAGGATCACTGTTTACACACTCCCCTCCTTTCCTTTCTAGGGCTAGTTAGAAGGAGGAATAGAGAGAGAGAAATGGAAGTGTTCCTTGTACTTAACCAGGACTGATGGCAATTTGGCTAGGTTGATTATAGTTGTTTCTCTAGAAAACTGAAACTGGTTATTCTTGCTTTTTATATAGCAGTTACTTAAATACTGGCTTTCTTGGAAGGACACCTATTCGATGTTAAGATTCCCTTCCAAAGTGGTGTTAAATAGCACAGTTTCTTGATACCAGGAATAAGGCTCTGGCTAGACCTATTCCAATGCCACTCATTTCCCACTAACATCAATCTACCCCAGATCTCTTACTGATGAACTTCCATCTGTCCGTTTACAACACACATTGACAACTGTGAAGGATAAGGAGCTCCATACAGCTCCATCTTTCTTAGCTCTAGCATATATTTCTAATTCTCTCTTCTGCCTCTCTCATACCGTGGCAAGTTCACTGCCTAAGCAGACAGCCATTGGGGAACAAAACTCTCTCCCTTTATTCTGGGCATCCATTCTTAAGTGGGTGATCCCTTGGCTTTGGAAAGGAGAATAATTTTCTCTAATAATATTCACAGCATTCCCTAAGGGTTTGTCTCATTTTAGTTCTTTATTATACAATCTCCTCTGATTGGGTCTCACTTTTGGAAGACAGGAAAATCCTACTTAGCCTCATTTGACATTAATAAGAAGTACAGCCAGCACTAAAAGTTTCCACTCCTTTGTCCTTCAAGGGAAGCACAGAGGGGAAGTCCCACCAGGCGTAGTTCAGGAGGATTTGAGTGGTGGTGAAGCCGACAGATCTTTTCAAATCAAGCAAGCCAAGAAGATTGGCTGAGATCTGAAGTCTGGCCAGATAGCAGTCAAAGCAAGAAGAGATAGTGGGAGATAACTGCTGTCAAAGTTTGGATCAGAGTACGGTGGTTTAATGTGAGAAATCAAAGGAAAGTTCATTACTTAGGAGAACCATATATAATACATAATATAAAACATATATATGGCAATTTATATAACCATATATGTTACTGGGGAAAACCATATAATATGTATATAATATATATAGCAATTTTATAAACTCATGAATTTATGTTTTGAATAAATCTGGATACTCATATATTAAAAAAAGGATTTCTTGGGCCACAACAAATTAAGTGTGATATAATTAGAGTAAAAGTGACCAGTAAACAATAAACTCAAGAGCATGAATAAGGTTGAAACTTTCTGACATGTCCTTAACTTGCAATCTTTACATGTAGGTCTTTCTAAGTCTTTCAGAGTTGTATGTAGAAAAAGTGCTGTGAAGATTTTTGTATGAGATCAGAACAGCAGTATTGGGTTTGTACCATTTGCAATTATTTTTAGGTGGCACATTTTGCTACGGCTGCCTCTGCAGCAAACCTCATATACCATATGCAGTGGCATGAATGCAGTGCTAGTCTGTCCTGGTTTCCAGGCACATTTTCTGTCATTGTATATATAAATATTTTGCATTTCCTTTGTAACCATTTCTACAATGTACTTTTCTATGTTTGATCGTAAAAGCAGCAATGCTTTGTGCCCTTTGTTTTATTCAGAAGACTTAGCTATCCAGTACTTTTAACTATCTCAGCCTCCTTCATTCCAGATTTCTTTGCCTTGATCTAAAGGTGCTGATGTGGGAGAAAAAATAGTGTGTATGGATAGGTGATGCTGAGATTGTCTTCATACACCTCCCACTTTAGACTTCTTGTCCTTTCTGATATGCTGCTCAGAGTGTGAAGAGTGACCTATTAATGAAGCAGGTTAGCCATCTTAGTCTTGGTGACATTGTAATAGGGATCTACTTAGCTACCATGCATCATCTAAAAATGATCTTAGTTGATCTGACCCTACAAACCATATGAGTTCATCAGACTTTGCAACCCAGAAAGCTTTAAGTCTTCACTCTGAGCTCTGTTTCTCACATATGTCCAGTTTCTTTAAAGTAAGGTACATATACACACACTTTAAAAAGCAATATAGTGTATTTCAAAGGCCAAGAACATACTCAGTAAGGAAAGAGTCTAAAAATAAAAATGAAATAAGGTTCTGAAAAAGAACAACTAGGCCAGCATATTTCAAACATACTTTTCCCTATAAAGTGTGCTGTCAAAATAATTCCCAGCTGATATTACAACTTGAAAGTTTTTTTCCTATTATTTTTCATATTTTTTCTAATAAATCAAAAAATCATTTGGTTTTATTCATTTGTAAAGTCATTTTTGTCCAATTAACACAAAACTTTTCCAATTAATTATTGTCAGCTGACAATTATTCTCTCAAATGAATTAAGATCATGGAAAATGGTTCCTAATCATTTGGTGTCATAAAAAAAGCATTCTTTCCAAGGCATCTTTTAAAATATATTCCTCTAAAAGAATATTCCTCTTCCTACATGTGCTTATTTTGCTGATTTATTAAAGAATGTGGTTCGTACACTTAGTTCATTTACATCATTTCCTGATGTGACTTAGTAAGCAACCCGAGACTATGGCTTCTGATCAGGATAAAAGAACTTGGAAATCAGTTTTATGAATAAAGTGCCTATTGAAAAATAAAGAGGGCAATGGTAAGAGAGAAAGTCATCCTATCTGTGTTTCGACACAAAGCTTTACTCTTCCTCTTCCCATTCCATTTTCTGATTCATCTTAAAAAGTTCAGTCTACCAAGAATAAAAGTCCATGCCAGGGGTGGGGGCACAGTGCTCAGTGTGGGGTGTTATAATCAGTGTGAATAAAGTGGATTTTCCAAGAGGAGATGTCCAATGGGGAGGATCAAAACCCAAACCTCTTTAGGAATGCCCATTAAGAGGCAGCTTGACCTGGGATGTGAGAGCCAAAACATGGTGAGAAGCATGTCCCCATGAACATATGGCTGATATTTTGGGATTTCTGATATAAGTAGTGTAGAAGGATGTTCATGTGGTGAGTAGAGGCTGGCCCTATGCTAGATGTTGAATCTCAAAAGTAATGAGGTGAATTTCAAGCAGGGCAGAGGGTGGTGGCGAGTCTTCAGGGCTCAAGCAAGGTAAGAAAAGCACATGTAAAGGTGGGAGTTACAGCATGGCCTGGCATGGGTGTTGGAGCCTGAGGGGCATGTGAAGGGTTTAATCCAGGGCAGTGTCAATGTTTTAGTGACCTAAGGAGAACATTCTAGCTTGTGTAGGAGGAGAGCATCATGGCATGAAGGATCAGATTATGAACAGTCTGAAGATGTCATCTCCAGGGTTATCTCTTCACTAGGTGTGCAAGTCCAAGTGGGTTGAGAAGGGCATCTGTGTGGAATGACTGTCCAACAGAGTTATCATCACTATAGCCAGGAGAGAGTATTTCTACCTAGAAGACCATGTCATTAGGAGGTATTGGACCCTAAGTGGGTAAGGAGGATGGAGTGAGAACATTTTCTGTATAATAGGGAAACCCTGTCCAGGAAATTGGAGCAAAGGATGGAGAGAAGGGTATTCATATGTGGTGGGGAACAGTGCAGCCTGGTGCAAAGCATTGGAGCCAAAGTGGGACGAGAGAGGAATCTGTGCATAAAGAAGATGGCAGCAGTATTAGGAGATCAATTACACAGAGGGTGATTGATCACATAAATAAATATATCAGGTAGGGATAATAAGAACTGGATTTTTCACCATCAGAGATGGAAATTACAAATATGGAAATAGGGGAAGCTAACAAGAACTTAGGTATTATATTGAAATTAAAGACATTAATGCAAACCTGTGATTTTCAGTATAGAAATAAATATAGGAATAAATAGAGATGTAAATGTGTATGTCTTCATATATGTTCTTTTCTAGTTTTTTTTTTTTTTTTTTTCCCATGTGGAAAGTCTGGAAACAAGGGCATCCCAATCTTAATAAGCACATTGTGAGGCCAGAGGTTGTTTCTAAATTCTGTTCTTCCCCAAAATAACTAGGAATCCTTGCAGAAAATCTCATCCCAGAGGTAGGCCAGAAAAGGACAACATGAGTCTAGAACACCATGTACTAGGAATAATAAAAGTCTCAAACAATGAAGGGACATAAACAAAAGAACATAGAAGGCAGCTTAAAGGACTTCCACTGGACAATTGTGGGACAACTGAATATCAAAATAAATAATGATGTTAGTGGATTACAGCCTACTGAATAAAATAGGGAACCATGGCTCATAGTGATACACAAAAATAACGAATAAACTGTAAGTTTGTGTAGTGGAGAAGCACGGTAGATATCACTTTCACCAAGTGATCAAAATTAACATTACCAGTAATAAGGCAAATTGAAACCTTGTTCAATCTAATAAGATGCCATGGGAACACAATATTAGTTCTGTGATATTCCTAAAATGCACAGTCTGAATCTAGTTGTGAGGAAACATCAGATAAACTCAAATTGAGGTATGGTCTATGAAATTTTTGGCCTGTATCTGTGAAGATGCAGTGTGATGAAGGCTAATGAAAGATTGATAAAAAGTTTCATATTGAAGAGGAAGATTAAATACAAACACCATCCCCCCCCTCCCCCGCAGTTTTCTGAATTGTATTCTTTTGCAGTTAAGAACATTTCTGGAACACTTTGTAAGACGCAGATGGCAACTTGGATTCAACTTTGTTGAGTAAATGGTAGTGATGTGTCAATGTTAATTTCTCTATTTTGATGATTCTGTTGTGCTCCATAGAAAATATGTTCTTGTTTTATTTATCTATTTTAAAGATTTTACTTATTTATTTGGCAGAAAGAGTAAGAGCACAAGAAGGGGGAGCAGGAGACAGAGGGAAAAACAGAGGAGGGAGCCTGACGTGGGGCTTGATCCAAGAACCCTGGGATCATGACCCGAGCTAAAGGCAAATGCTTAACAGACTGAGCCACCCAGGTGCCCCAGTGTTCTTGTTTTAAAACTACACATGTGGGGGATCATTGTAAATAACTCTTTCAAATGATAAAGGGCAAATTATTTGTTTATTCTCTTGCAATTTTTTGTACTTTTGAGTTTGTTTCAAAATTAAAGATTTGAAGTTTACAAAAATAAAGGCAAGGCATTTTCAACATATACTGATATGAGAAAAGGAAAAAGAAATTTGATGTTCTTTCCACTCTGCATATGACAATGTAATGCAGAGAAGGATGTAAAATTTTAAATATCCTGAATTTGGACCAGATAGCTTCAGGAACTACTCCAAATCTTACCATGTTGAACTTGGAACAAATCTACTTCAGGTCTCGTGTTTCTTCATGTAGTATGTGATATCAATGCTTACATTATTTACATCAGTTCTTTTATTTGAGCTAGGAAGCTCAAAGGAGTTGTTTATGAAGACAATTTATAGACAGTAAAGCAGCATGGAAGAGTCAGCTCTTGGTAACTAAGAGCTGTGTGATTGAGCTGTGCTCAGCCTATAGCCTTAGCGTGTATTGCACTGTAAGTCCAAGTTCAAAGTCCATCAATTTAATTCTGATTCCATTGTCCCTTCTGTTGGTCTGACACAGATCACACTCCACAGCTGTAGCATCTGGTCAAGGGGGGCTGTAAGTTTGAGGCTATGGTACTCCTTGCAGTTCTGTTCAGCACAGTGCACTAAAGCTGTCTCACTCTTACTGTCGGATGTTGGTGCACGAACTCAGCCAAGCAAAGCTGTATTTCTGCAAGTATTTGCTTTCAGATCGGTGAGCTAGCTAAGGTCAAAACTTTTTACTGGAAAATCCATCTTAACTTTGAAATTAAGAACACATATTTGAAGTCAATAAAGGTCAGGCAAAATATATATATTTTTAAATTTCACAGTGTGGTAACCCCCTAAGATTAACATGGTGGGAGTTTTTGTTTGTATTTCTTGTTTGTTTGCATAGTACTATTTCTAACCATTTAAAAGATTAAGATCCAGAAGACAACTGGTTTCCCTAAGGAAATTCAGAGTCAGACAAGAGTCTGTATCCTCTCAGGTATTTGTTTGGACTGGCCAACTATAACCTAACCGTGAAGGTGGACTTCAGTGTGGCATTTGTTTCCAACTTGTTTTTGCGGGGAGCAGGGGCAGGGGATGAGCTAAAGGAAATGGCAACTTTCCCAGCTAAGTAACAAGTATATATTTTAAATGGGTATACAACTAAAGGGTGTTGACATTGACATCGTTTTTTGTTTCTGTTTTCTTCTTTTTTTTTTTTTTTTTTGGTCAAATCATAACTTTTATCCAGAACCAGTGAATGCATCATTCTGAGACATATTAAGGACTGAGGAAAAAGAAAAAAAATGAGTATGATTACTGAGATTTTGGGTGCCTCTTTAAATTTTGTGCTGAGACAAGTAACATCATTGTATCACCCTAGTCCTACCCTCAGGCCCTTGAAAAAGTTTGGTTGCAAAACAAATTGTGTGTGTTACTATTGTTATTCCATGAAATCTAGATTTTCAAAATGGTATCATGAGACCTGACTGCACCCTGACGTCATTATCCCCATGGCTGCTGAAACCTATGCAGGCATCAGCATGCTTTTGTGTGTGGATTCCTCTGCAGAAACTGAAGGAACTGTAAGAAAATGTTTCCATTCTCACCCAATCACCCAATCATAAGAGAGATGAAACTGAATGCAAAGAGCCCGAGAAAGCATTCCCATAAGAATCCATCTTTTCCTGTTAAATTGCAATAATCCAGTGGTGCTCATTCCTCAAAGGAATTTCAAGGACATTTGTACCAATGTACTGGCTTAGATTTATGATCTAACTTCCTCTCAATTTCTGTGTCCTTTTTCCTTGCTTTAAGCCTTAGAGAACTCCATTTAGACATCCATCTTCTCATTCATTCAGCAAGCGTTCCCAGAGGATCTACAGAGCTCATGGAATAAACTTGGGGAAGACTTTTAAGAAGTGACATTTGAGCAGAATGTTTGGAAAAAAGTATGTGGTCCTAGATTGCATAAGAACAGGAAAATCACTTAATGCATTTAATGCAGAAGAACTGAACACATGAAACTATAAATTAGTTTTCCTGAATATTCTAGTTGTATAAAAAATCTAGACAATAGTGTATGTTGTTGTGGCAAAATATGACTCTGGAGAGGAAGTCAGAGGTCAATGTATGAAAGGATATGCAGAAAATGAGAAGGAATTTACAACATTCTTCTTGTCACATGGATCATGAACAGTTTAAGCAATTGATTATGATTCATCTTGGAGTGGTTTCCTTCATGTTTCTTCACCTGGATTTCCGTGAGCTTTTTTAATATGTAGGTTGTAGCTTCATCAAATTTAGAAAGACTTTGACCATTGTCTCTTCAAATATTTTTTTCCTGCCTCTGACAGCTCTTTCTCCTCTGCTGGGACCCTAATTCATAAATATAGGCTGCTTGATTCTGTCCCTCAGCTCACTATTCTCCATTCAATTTTTTAAAAATTTATTTTTTTAAATTTTGTATTGTCATTTTTTTTTTAGATTTTATTTATTTATTTGATAGAGAGAGAGAGATCATAATTAGGCAGAGAGTCAGGCAGAGAGTGGGGGGAGAAGCAGGCTCCCTGCTGAGCAGAGAACCCGATGCGGAGCTCAATCCCAGGACCCGGAGATCATGACCTGAGCCAAAGGTAGCAGCTTAATCCACTGAGACACCCAGGTGCCCCCATTCAATTTTTTAAATGCAATATGCAGTTTAGAATAATTCTCAATTTACAGAAAAGTTGCAAAGATAGTACAGAAAATTCTTCTATACCCCACAACCAGCTTTCCCTATTATTAACATCTTACATTATTAGTATGGTACATTTGTAAGTTATGTTTTCTGTATGTTTTTCATCTTATATAGTTTATTTTCATGTGTATTTAACTTCCTTTATCTTTTATTTGCAGAATATAATCTACTATAATCCTATCCAATGCATTTTTCATTTCAGATGTTATTTTTTATAACTGGAAATTAATTTTGGTCATTTTTATATCTTACCTGCCCCTACTTTTTATATTCATGCTTCCTTCTTTATCTTTCTGCATAAGTGAAGCATATTTATAATAGTAGCTTTATTTTCCTTATCTACTATTTGTGTCTCTCTCCTTCTTTTGTTCTGTTTCTGTTGGTTAAATTTTCTTCTCATTTTGAGTTATATTTGCTTGACCTCTTCATATGCCTGGTAATTTATTTCTTCCCTCCCTCCCTACCTCCCTTCCTTCCTTCCTTCCTTCCTTCCTTCTCTTTCTTATGCCAGTTATGGATTTCATGATTGGGGTGCTATAATTTTTCTGTGCCTTTATGTATCTTAAAATCTTATTCTGTGTGCAGTTAAGTTAGTTGGAAGCAATTTGACTCTTTTGAAGTTCACTATGCTAGGTGGATCTAGAATGATGTTGTTTTAATATGGCCTTATTAATGAAACAACAATTTTCTAAGATTCTACTCAAATCACATCATTTGAAGATCTTTCTAGTGAGACTAAACTATTATCTAATTAACACAAACTGTTTCTATCTGTGTGTAAACTCTGAGAATGTTCTGTTAAGTTCTTTTCCTAGCATATGTTGATTATACTCAGGTGAAGCCTCAACGGAAAACTGTATTTCTCTAGATCTCTCTCCCTCTCCCTTGCCCTCCATCTTCAGCTCTGTCCTCTATGATACTCCGTCGTGCAGTTCTACTTGCCTTGGCCTTCTTGAAATCCAAACTGTGCCTCTCAACTCACATTTCTAAATATGCTGTCTACACAGTATCCCAGAGCTATCAAAGAGCTCACTTCTTTTTGTTTTCCTTCTCTCCAAGATTATCATCCTGCTATGCCTTTGGTCTAGTGTCCGTCATTTTATAGATTTTTTTTTAATTCTTTAAAGTAGAAAAGTAAATCTTGTTTCTGTTATTCTGTTGTGTCCATAAGAAAATATATATAGAGAGATTTTAGTTCTTGTTTTCGTTCTTTTCATACTAATACAAAGAAAAAATTTGGATGTATTTGACAGCTAATCCATTTCTTTTACTTTTCTTTTCAATCAGTTGATGTCTATTCTTTATTTCAGACACATAAAATAAGAGAGGGACCCAATGTGATTTTTTTCTTAAACTAGAATCTTAAGAGAAAGCAGCTGATATAGCAGTGTGGCTAGGAATGTGCAGATATTGTCGATGTGGGAGAAGAGTAGAAAGATTTGACTCTGGTTTGTTTTGGGTGGTTTTGAATTGGCTTCTTCATGCATCACTATCTCTATCTGTATTACTTAAGAATGTTTGATTGAAAGTGAGTCATTTTATATCTATGAACTCTGGTTCTTGGTGAATTAGAAAACAATCCACATTCTTCTCTGATTTTAATGCTGCACTCTTCTATTTTTAATTTACAATCATGAGTAGGAACTTATGCCACTGAACTACCATAATTATAATAATTCTTCGACATGTGAAACAGTTGACTCATATTGTTTTTTCTCAAATTAGCTCTATATATAATCTGAATATATTTTCTGATGCATTTGAGATACAGTCAATAATCAAATTGTTGTGTGATGCTGTGTAATATTAAGGCTGAGACTCTATTTTGATAAATAATAAAGAACTTACATTTAAAGATAAATATGGAAAGTAACCTCATATTTATAAAGTGATTCTAGAGATAAAATAATTATTTTGAGAAACTCAACTCTATTTTCTTACCATACAATATTTTCCAATTTGCTTTATGAGGGATTATTAAATGATCAATCTGGTGGGTGGTTATATATATTTCTCCACAGAAGATAAACCTAATATTGCCTTCTAATTTTATTGACTAACTTCTATAGCAGTTTCAATTGTGTCAGCAATGATAGGGATGCAATTACCTTTGTCTCAAAACTGTTTATATCATTCAAAAGGTGAGAAAGGGGTACCAGGTGGTGGGTATTATAGAGGGCACGGATTGCATGGAGCACTGGGTGTGGTGCAAAAATAATGAATACTGTTATGCTGAAAATAAATAAAAAATAAATTTAGAAAAGAAGGTGAGAAAGGAAGGATATTCCAGGAATCTGACCTTGTAAAGCTAAATGATTATTAATTAGTCTGCCAAGTTTAATTTTTGATCAAGAAAGAAAGGCAACACATGAGCTCATTTTAATTAGCCATGATTTAAAATTTTTCCATCATTGTCATTGAAGATCTGCAAGTAGAAGAGATTCAAGAAGTGATGGAATTTATTCTTATCTCTGCAGAGACATGGTCATTTAGATGATAGTGGTGGATAGCATAATATATCCAGAAGGCATCTGTAAAGAAAGACTATTTTTTTTTACCTCTGATCTTTGATTTGCTGGTGTCCATATTAAGAACTGCACACTGCATCCCACTTATCCTAAAATATGTGCTGTCACTTGAAATATTTCAGAAAGTTTTCTTCTTCTGTTATGCCATCCCGCAAAGTTTTACAAAACAGCATGCTTTCATTCACAGTGTTTTCCAAAATATATCTTACAAATGCCAGCAACTGAGCACAACCTGAAACATCTGTGGATTTGTCCATTTATGGGGCAAAGTAATCACTTTTCATACTCTTTAAAACCAGCTGTTCACAGGCATTAATTGCCATGTCACTTACACGCTTTAGAACAGCAGCATTT
Source organism: Neogale vison (assembly GCF_020171115.1). NCBI lineage: Eukaryota > Metazoa > Chordata > Mammalia > Carnivora > Mustelidae > Neogale > Neogale vison. The sequence continues at coordinate 88,657,709 of NC_058093.1, read as the reverse complement.
GACAATGGTGCACGTGTTAATTTGTTTACCACATCTGGTTCTTTTTCAGTGAATTCTGTCTTCATGGCAGATGGCAATAGAAGAGTTGTTGCAATTATGTAGTTTAAGAGGGCTCTGAGTTGTGATGGATACAGTATGCATTTAAGTGACTACATTTTTATATTAAAATGCGTATGTAAATGCCTTCAAACTTCTGGCTAAGGACTTCCATAACCTAGGTTTTGTTTTATTTTTAGAAATATACATGTTTTCTGTAAAATGACAGAATGCAGAATGGTTTTAAAGAATTACTATTTTTATATATCAGATCTTCAAAATATATATCACTTCTGTCTTAAAAGAGATATACATGTTGGCGTCTTCTTCAGGCGATCCAAGAGCATTAAAGCTCACTTATAGAGAGAAAGATTAAACATGGCCAATTTCAAGCACTAAGGTTCCTTTTCTCTTTCCTCTTCAGTTTATGTACAGGCACATACACCCTACCCTGAAGATCCAAGTGACCTGGGAGAAGAGATTGATTTAAGAATTCTACCAAATACTTACTTTCATGAAATCCCCCTGGAATTAATATAAATCTCTTATAGCTTCTATCCCTTGGCCCTGTCTTGGCTTGACTTCCTAAACTATTCTGCATTCTTCTTCCTTTAAAAAAAAAAAAACTATTATATATTCCAGATGCATGATTTTGGCAGTCGTCTGTCTTACTCTGTGTAGTGGCTGATGAATTCTCAGATTTTGTTTAATTCTTCTTATTCTACCCTTTAAATATCAGTGCTTTCAGCAACAATATCAAAAGACAAACACTGACATTAATATTTGCAGACTTGATGACAAATGAGTAAGTCTAAATATATCTTTTCTATCAGTCATGCCGTAACATCTTTCATGTCAAAACAAAACAAAACAAACAAACAAACAAACAAACAAAACCCTTCTATGACCTCACAGCTCTTGTGCTATTATCAGAGCATTCCTCTTCCTGCTGTTAGAATAAATGTGTAGTTGCCTATTTTGCAGTCACCAGTTCTTTTCTGTCATTTTTTTGTCCATAGCACTCCACCGTTCAGCTCTCACCAAAAGGTGGTCAATGCCTTCTATCTTGCTAAATCTAATGAGATTTTGAGGTCCTTATTATTTGTAACTTATAAGCAGCCTTTGACATAGTTACTCACTCTTCTTTCTTTAAAGACTTTCCTCACTTTTCTCCTAGGATAGCACTTTCTGCAGGTTCTCCTCTTCCCATGTGACCCCCCAGCCCCACCCCACTTCCCTTTTCTGGATTGTCTTCAACTCTAAGATTTCTCATGTTTGGTGTGTCCTAGGGCTCAGACCTCAGGTGTCTGCTTTCTTGTGGACCTGCACTTCCTCATTCCATCACCACTCAGGTAATAGCATACAGCTTGTATGCTGAAGACTTCATGAGTTACATTGGTGGTCAACAGTTCTCAATTTCATTTTTGCACATAAAATTGCCTATTTGAAATCTTCACTTGAAGTCTAAGTGACATCTCAAACTTAAATGGATGTTTCAATAAAGAAGTAAATTTAAAAGCTAAAATATGGTGGGTTGCTGGGGGGAGGGGGGTTGGGAGAAGGAGGGAGGGTTATGGACATTGGGGAGGGTATGTGCTTTTGGGTAAATTGGAAGGGGAGGTAAACCATGAGAGACTATGGACTCTGAAAAAACAATCTGAGGGGTTTGAAGTGGTGGAGGGGTGGGAGGTTGGGGTACCAGGTGGTGGGTATTATAGAGGGCACAGCTTGCATGGAGCACTGGGTGTGGTGAAAAAATAATGAATACTGTTTTTCTGAAAATAAATAAATTGGGAAAAAAAAGCTAAAATATTTATTAAATTGAATGTAAAATCCCACTCTATCCCCAAATTTGCACCTGTAATGTTCCTCATTTCAGTAATTTTAGGAATTTTGTTATCCTATTTGCCTTGATCAAAAGCCTTGCAGATACTATTGTGTCCTCTCTTTATCTGATGTTTCACAGACAACTTAGGAGCACATTAGGTTAATTCTGCCTTTAAAATACCCTTAGAAGCTCACTACTTCTGTCTCTTTCACTTTTCACTTTCACCATCATCTTGGGCATGTAGGTGGCAATTGTCTCTTAATTGGTTTTCTTGCTTTGCTCTTCCTATCCACCTTCCAGCACAGTCTATCCTAAACACAGGAGACAGAGAGATCCTCTGAAAACAGATCAGATCACATCTCTCCCCTTTTCAAAACCCTTCAGTGACTTCCTGTCTTTCTAAGAGTAAAACCCCAAGTTTTCTTTTTTTTAAAATTTATTTATTTACTTGAGAGAAGAGAGAAAGCAACAGAGAATAGGGGCAATAGCAGAGGGATGGGAGGAGAGAAACTCTAAGCAGACTCTGTGCTCAGCATGGAGCCTGACTCAAGGCTCTATCAGGACCCTGAGACCATGACCTAAGCTGAAACCAAAAGTCAGACCCCTAAGACTGTGCTACTCAGGTGCCCCAAAAGCCAAAGTTATTTTTTGGGGGGGTATACAATATATTTTTCTTTTTACCTGTGGATCTCAATTCTGGCTATACACTAAAATTTTGGGGGAAGCTTTCAAAATATATATGAATTTTAGAGCCCTCATCCACAGGTTCTGATTTAATTTGAATGAGATGAAGCTTAGATTTTTTTTTTTTTTAAGATTATGCACTCTAAGGTGGAAACAACTGTCCCATGGCCCAGCCCATAGCCAACACTCTGGCTACCTTTTCAGCCACTCTTCCCCTTGCTTGTTCCACTACAGTATGTTGGCCTCTTGGCTATTCCTCTGACATGCCAAGCACATTTTCCTCCTTAGAGCCATTTTACTTGCTGTGATGCTCTTCCTATAATCTCCCAGTTACCTTACCTGCCTGACTCTTACTACTTCATTTTCTTCAAGTCTCTGCTCAAATATTGCAAAATAGATGAAGGCTTATCTCACCACCTTATTTAGAACAACTCCATCACCATTACCTCTGACCTTCTTTATGTTCTTCTTGCATATGATATGTTTATTTATTTACTGTCTGCCCCCTTTCCCCCCATTAAATGTAAGTTCACGTTTGCTGGATTGTTCATACATAGTCTATAAAGCCCAGAACAAAGCCTGACTAAAGTAAGTGGAGATTAAATATTTCTGTACTAAATCAATGAATACAGAGTTATTTTTTTAAATGAGGGAAAAAAAGGTGAATTTTTGAAAATTGAAGGAATGTCCATGAAGCTATCTCAGGCAAGGTAATTAAAACATTCAAGATGTCACAATAATAAAGAGGGTTTTTTTTAAAAAAGATTTTATTTATTTATTAGACCGAGAGCACAAGCAGGGGAAGCAGCAAGCAGAAGGAGAGGGAGAAGTAGGCTTCTTGCTGAGTGGGGAGCCCAATGTGGGGCTCGATCTTATGACCCTAGGATCATGACCTGAGCGGAAGGCAGACGATTAACCAACTGAGCCACTCAGGCAACCCACAAAAAGGGTTTTGTTATGAGGTATAGGTGTAGGGGAAAAACATGACAAAGGTGCAGACCCCCAGGTTTAGTAAAATTTCAGTTAGTCCCTAACCCAGGCTCTAAGAATTGAGACCAGGAATAATAGTTACCAGAACCTGGATGGACCAAGAGTTAGTTGTGAGAGCTCCATTGCCCTCAAAGAAAGTCAACCTTCAGTCCAGGGGCACAGTTGACTTAAGGTGCCTCATGGTAGGGAAAGAGATTACCAGGGAATAAATACTGGACTTTACCCTCCTTTCTTCCTATTCCTTTGAGATCCCAATTAACTCAATTCAGTGAGAAGCTAGAGAATATGAGATCTCTGAGGATCCAGATGAAAACCAGAATCCATTATATCATCTTTCAGGCCCAACAATGGGCACTTATAAAGTCTTTCCCTGGCTCTCATGAGGAGAAGCCGTCTACCTCATACCAGAGTTTGTACACAACCGGTTACATTGCAAACTCTGGAGGGAATTACAGTAAAGGACTTACTCCTCCCTGCCAACTCCCACAGGTCAGCCATCCATACTCTCATGTATATCTGCATTACTGGCTCAGGTGCCTACACTTGGAGACCTCTAAAGCTGGCAAAGGCCTTAAGACATTTTCATCTGTGCTTACTCAGTGCCCAGTACTTCTCCACTCCTGACGTTTTCCCCTTGCCCCAGGTCTGTAGAATGACAGCCTTTTGAGTTGGAGGTTCCCTTGGCAATGAGATGATACCTCCATCTGCATTGATTCACCTGACTTTCCCCTCAGTGCAATTCTGTGGGGGAGAAATGGAACTCTGGGGAGCCAGCAACTTCTTATGGTCTCTTATACTATCTCAGTAAATAAAGACTTGGCTGATACTTTCAGTTTGGTTTATTATCCTAAGAGGCCACTTGAAAACCTAGCAGCTCTTTCACTATATCTCTGACCATCCCTTTGATGTAATCCATATTTGTTATCTCTGGATAGACAGCAAGGTAGGAAAGATGAACCATGTATCTGGAGAATAAAGCAAAAGATCTTCAGTAAATTTCAGTCATTTTGCCTCTCAATTATCACTCCTTTCTTACACTTCATGCTCCATTCTTGTCCATCATCCAAGTAAACTTTGTGTCCCTAACATGGGGAATGCATGAAGTCCCATTAATTGCAATATTGCAGTATCACTTTATTATTTTTTTTGTAATTTTATTTTTTTTCAGTGTTCCAAGGCTCATTGTTTATGCACCACACCCAGTGCTCCATGCAATGCATGCCCTCCTTAATACCCACTACCAGGTTCACCCAACCCCTCCCCTCCCTCCCCTCCAAGAAACCCTCAGTTTCTTCCTCAAAGTCCACAGTCTCTGCCCTCCAATTTTCCCCAACTCACTTCTCTCCATCTCGCAGTGTCCTCTGTGTTACTCCTTATGCTCCACACGTAAGTGAAACCATATGATAATTGACACTCAATGCTTGACTTATTTCACTCAGCATTATCTCCTCTAGTCCTGTTCATGTTGATAAAAATGTTGGGTATTCATCCTTTCTGATGGAGGCTTAATACTCCATTTTATATATATATGTATATATATATACACACCATATTTTCTCTATCCATTCATCTATTGAAGGGCATCTTGGCTCTTTCTACAGTTTGGTGACTGTGGCCTTGCTGCTATGAACATTGGAGTAAAGATGGCCCTTCTTTTCACTAAATCTGTATCTTTGGGGTAAATTCCCAGTAGTGCAATTGCAGAGTCATAGGGAAGCTCTATTTATAATTTCCTAAGGAATCTCCACACTGCTTTCCAAACTGGCTACACCAACTTTCATTCCCACCAACAGTGTAAGAGGGTTCCCCTTTAAAGTGTTGCCAGTCTAGTCATATTCTAAAATCTAAATAAAGCAAAGGATTAAAAAAGGGAGAATATAAACAATTTAACCCCATAAAACACAATTTATAGAGAAACAGTTTTTGTAGTTGATCATAAGATTTATGTTAAATAGCATAGTTGATTTCTTCAACTCATTCCAGGTCATCTTATCCTCTGTCCCCAGTTTATTTAAATGGGTTCTCTACCTGATTGTGTGACTCAAATATTTACTCTTATAAGATCTGAATCTTTGGGGCCCCTGGGTGGCTCAGAGGGTTAAGCCTCTGCCTTCGGCTCAGGTCATGATCTCAGGGTCCTGGGATCAAGGCCGGGATTGGACTCTCTGCTCAGTGGGGAGCCTGCTACCCCTCTCTCTCTGCCTGCCTCTCTGCCTATTGTGATCTCTCTCTCTGTCAAATAAATAAATAAAATCTTAAAAAAAGAATCTGAATCCTTGATTATTTTATCTCCATTGAATTGCTGCAGATTTCCAGTGATCAGAAGGGACTATCAAGATGTACTCCAAATAAATTCCTTGAGTTTCAGACATAGTTCTCTTACAAAAAAGTTTATAGCAGCAACTCATTGACCTTTAATAATTAGGATCAACCCTCTTAGCCAGTAAAATACTTCTCTTCCTAGTGGTTCAGTTTTGTGAAAGGTTATATTATCTGAAGATGGTCTCAAATTCCAATTTATGGAAAGCACGGACATGTCCACTCACAGAAACATTACTTTCTTGGGCATAAGAACTGCCAAATTCATTGAATCAAAACTCATGTGGAAAGGGGAACAAATTCTTCTGGTAAGCCATTATTACCTCTACCATTTGCTTCATATATCTGGGTTTTAGGGGAAAGGCACAAAATACTGAGTAATAGTTTGAGATATATACTCCAGTCTCTAGGATTTCACCTCTAACTTGCTGAGTTGGGTCATCTAAGTAAGCCTTCAGCAGCCCAATCAAACTTTCTACCAGGCCAGTTGCATATGGATGATGGGACATAGCATAAGGCCCACATATTACATAGGACTGAGCCATTGCCACATGCTCTTCTCTCTCTCTCTCTCTCTCTCTCTCTCTCTCACACACACACACACAAACACACATATACCCATACACATGTCTTTTGGTTAGATGTAGTGTTGAATGGAATACTGTGTGAAATCCATAGTTAGCAGAAGTTTTTTTGAGAAATGAGGCCAATCTGTATTGAAAATACCTGATTCAGGTATTTTAAAAAAGGTTAATATCTTGAAAGAAGTTGCTGTGGCTGATATCGATGAGATTACTGCCTATGTTCTCCTCTAGGATTCTGACGGATTCCTGTTTCACATTAAGGTCTTTTATCCATTTTGAGTTTATCTTTGTGTGCGGTGTAAGAGAATGGTCGAGTTTCATTCTTCTACATATAGCTGCCCAGTTTTCCCAGCACTATTTATTGAAGAGACTGTCTTTTTTCCACTGTATATTTTTTTCCTGTTTTGTCAAAGGTTATTTGCCCAGAGAGTTGAGGGTCCATATCTGGGCTCTGTACTCTGTTCCACTGGTCTATGTGTCTGTTTTTATGCCAGTGCCATGCTGTCTTGGTGATCACAGCTTTGTAGTAAAGCTTGAAATCAGGTAGCGTGATGCCCCCTGTTTTATTTTTGTTTTTCAACATTTCCTTAGCGATTTAGGGTCTCTTCTGATTCCATACAAATTTTTGGATTATTTGCTCCAGCTCTTTGAAGAATACCGGTGGAATTTTGATAGGAATGGCATTAAAAGTATAGATTGTTCTAGGCAGTATAGACATTTTAACAATGTTTATTCTTCCGATCCAAGAGCATGGAATGGTCTTCCATCTTTTTGTGTCTTCTTCAATTCCTTTCATGAGTGTTCTGTAGTTCCTTGAATACAGATCCTTTACCTCTTTGGTTAGGTTTATTCCCAGGTATCTTATGTTTCTTGGTGCTATAGTAAATGGAATCATTTCTCTAATTTCCCTTTCTGTATTTTCATTGTTAGTGTATAAGAAAGCCACTGATTTCTGTACATCAAAAGCTTCTGCACAGCAAAGGAAACAGTCAAGAAAACAAAGAGGCAACCCACGCAATGGGAGAAGATATTTGCAAATGACACTACAGACAAAAGGTTGATATCCAGGATCTATAAAGAACTCCTCAAACTCACGCACAAAACAGACAATCATATCAATAAATGGGCAGAAGATATGAACAGACACTTCTCCAATGAAGACATACAAATGGCTATAAGACACATGAAAAAATGTTCATCATCACTAGCCCTCAGGGAGATTCAAATTAAAACCACATTGAAATATCACATTACATCAGTTAGAATGGCCAAAATTAGCAAGACAGGAAACAACATGTGTTGGAGGGGATGTGGAGAAAGGGGAACCCTCTTCCACTGTTGGTGGGAATGCAAGTTGGTGCAGCCTCTTTGGAGAACAGTGTGGAGATTCCTCAAGAAATTAAAAATAGAACTTCCTGAAAACAATCTGAGGGTTTTGAAGGGGCTGGGGTGGGAGGTCGGGGTACCAGCTGGTGGGTATTATAGAGGACACGGATTGCATGGAGCACTGGGTGTGGTGCAAAAATAATGAATACTGTTATGCTGAAAATAAAAAATAAATTAAAAAAAAAGAAAAAATAAATAGAACTTCCCTATGACCCTGCCATTGCACTCCTGGGTATTTACCCCAAAGATACAGATGTCGTGAAAAGAAGGGCCATCTGTACCCCAATGTTTATAATAGCAATGGCCACGGTCGCCAAACTGTGGAAAGAACCAAGATGCCCTTCAACGGATGAATGGATAAGGAAGATGTGGTCCATATACACTATGGAGTATTATGCCTCCATCAGAAAGGATGAATACCCAACTTTTGTAGCAACATGGACGGGACTGGAAGAGATTATGCAGAGTGAAATAAGTCAAGCAGAGAGAGTCAATTACCATATGGTTTCACTTATTTGTGGAGTATAACAAATAGCATGGAGGACATGGGGAGTTAGAGAGGAGAAGGGAGTTGGGGGAAATTGGAAGGGGAGGTGAACCATGAGAGACTATGGACTCTGAAAAACAATCTGAGGGTTTTGAAGGGGTGGGGATTGGGATGTTGGGGTACCAGGTGGTGGGTATTATAGAAGGCACGGATTGCATGGAGCACTGGGTGTGGTGCAAAAATAATGAATACTGTTATGCTGAAAATAAATAAAAAATAAATTAAAAAAATAAATGACAAAAAATAAGGTTAATAAAATCTGCCTTTACTAACATGGAATGAATCTTGTGACAAAATGATAAAAGGAAGTTGCAGAACAGGTAGTAAAATAAGCTTCTATGAAAGTAAACAAAAGTACACATAAGTTATCCAGCTATTACCAGAAATTTTTATAAAATTCAGCCATGATCTAATTCTGTTATCTGGAACATAAATGCCCTCTCCACTTTATCTATTTCTCATGTGTTTTTTTTTTTTTTTCCCCATCTCTGCCCAAGCATGAAGATAGATCTGAAGTACAAACACACACACACACTGTGAAGTTTTTGTTTTGTTTTGTTTGTTTTAAACTATGAAAGTTTGAAAGGAGGTAAAAAGAGAAATGTTAAGTCCAGGGTCCCAGAAATTTTAGCCATCATCCTTGTTTCTATCTCAACTTTTTAAACTTCTTATTTCCTCAGAGACACACACAAATTATTCCTCTTCTTCACTGAAACTCTTCATTTTGCTCATACTTCAGTTCTTTCAGTCTCTTAGGGGATCTTACCTTCTGTGGTGAGTTGTCAAGTGAAAGATATTTTCCAAACCAAAAATCTTGATCTACCTAAAACTCTGGCAAATGCCATTTTCTCTTTACTTATTGAAACTATGGGTTTGCATATTCTTAAAATACATATTCAGAGATATTTACAGAATAGTTGACAGTAGCTATCTATAAGACTAGTTTGGGTAGTGCACAGTAGAACATTTATTATTTTTCCAACAAATATGTGTCTCTTTTATGAATTTAAAAAAAAAAAAAGCTTTTATTAAAAGTATTGGAATGCCCCAGAATTAATCCTAGTTCACATCTCCTTCTCTTTGTTTTCCTTTAGTCATCACTTTTTATCCAAGGGTTTTACTTACTTTCTGGCAATGATGGCAATGATTATAAATCCATATTTCCATTTAGATATTTTTTTCAAGCCACAAATAACTCTATGGCTTGAAAAAAGAGATTCATCCTTTCATGGAGATTTTTGTATTACATGCCTACTACATGCTGGGTGCCATGATAATGGACAGGCACAAAGTGGCTAAAGCGGAGTGACATAGTCCCTGCATTCATGCAGCTGGAAATCTTTGGAAGTGCTAATACAATAAACAAACAAACAAATGAATAAATGTACGTAACATGTTCTAAGCAATGCCTTTCAGAAAGATAAATACAATGCTATAATAACAAAATTAGTTTTCAATTAAAAAAAAAAAAAACAACAACTGGGTAGCCAAGGAAGTTCTTTCTGAGGAGATAATATTTAAGGTGAGGCCAAATGGAGATTGTCCAGGCTTGCGAAGAGTAGCTTCAAGGCACAAGGACAGCAAGTGGGAAAATCTGAGTTGGGAGAGTGCTTGCTGTGTTCTCCAAATGAAAAGAGAGCAGTGTGATTTAGACATAAGAAATTCAGGAGGAATGAGGCATAAAATAATCCAAGAGATATAAGCACAGGAACTCAGTCATGACAACCCTAGACCATATGGAAATTTTGGACTTTATCTTAAAAGCAATGGGATTCATTGGAGCGATTTAAATAGATTAGTGATGTGCTTTGGTTTATATTTTTAAAAATTCTCTTTGTTCTATTATTTATGCTGTAAAAGGAGGTCAGAGAGGTAGGAAAGAAGCAGGTCATTAAGAACCTGTAAGGTATTTAGATTTTCCCTATTAGCATTTTCCATTTCCCATTTCAGAAATCTGGATATGTTTGACTTCTCTATGCCCTTCATTTGTTCTACCATCTCTAATCAAACTTTGGCAATTTTAGATTCTTAATAACTCCCACAGGTATAATTTTTTTCTTTTTCTCAACCTTTACTTCCTTAAATTGGTGCTTCATAATCTTTTATCTGGACCATTACAATACTATAGTCTTCTCAACATATTTCTGTGCCTACTATCATGCAAACTGATGCCTTAGTTATCTTAATAAAATAAAAACTTAAGTATGGTATTCTACTACTTATATCATCATTGGATATCCACAATTAATTGCATGTATTTATTTATATAGGAAATGCCCTTTATTGAACACTTCTGTGGGCAAGGTTAATATATCACATATTTATAACAGCCTCATTTATTGGGTTTTGTTATTGTTCTTGCTTTATATCTGAAGAAACTGAGTGTTGGGGAGAGTAAGTGACAGTGAAAGTGAGTTATTTCATCCATTGCAGAGTAAAGCCACTCTTAGAAACTACTTGATTGGTAGATTCCAAATAACATTGAGTTATTTTGAGGGGAGCTCTGCTGCTCAAATTTATAGATAAAATGCATCCTCTTTAAGACTTTGAACTGTTTTAGATTCTCTGGTGTGGATCAGCAACTTGGTATGTTGTTATTGGGAATTTAAGACTTTAGAAAATTATAATAGTTCCTGATTAAAATTAGTAAAATATTCTTTGTGGTGTTTGGCACAGTGTCTTATTTGGGTTTTTTATTGACATTAAAGTTTTTGACCTACATACTCATAGGAAATTTCCCAAATCTTGCCTTTTATGATTCATTTACTCAAATAATTTCCCAAATCTTGCCTTTTATGATTCATTTACTCAAATAATTCAGCATAAAAATCTCAAATGATTGGTTTTTAAGGTGAGTAGAAATATATCTCATTGTTTTTTACATGGGGATAATCTCTATATAATAAGGGGTATAAATTTCTGTCAACTTCTGAGTCATTAGAATTGAAGCTCACTTTATCTTCCAGTCAAAGACCCTGAGCCTGGTACACTCAATATCTGTACTTTATTGTTCTCACATCTCTCTCCACTATACCATCATCCCTCTAGAATCAGCTTCATTTCCTAGAGAAGGTTACCACCCAGTCCAACCAATATTGGTCCCAGCAGGCTTTAATAAAGCAAGCTTTAATAAAGAAGATAACGTAAAGTGACAACTATAGAATTACACAGAGAGTTAGTCTGTTATCAAAACACACATCAGTCTCTCCCATCCCCCACCCTTTAATGCTTTCCTTTTCCTCTGATAGTTAAGAGAAAAAACTGAAAGTGATGTGTAACTTTCGGTTCAGGGTTTTCTTTTCAGTATGAGGATTTTCTTTCCATACAATCATTGAGGCAATAATCTCAAAATCTTTACGAAGATTTTTGGTTATTCTGAGATTCCATCCAAACCTAACCCGTGGGATGAAGAACATTAATATTAACAATAGACCTCTTTTGTCTAATTCTGAGTGTCGGACAATTTTTTATTGACATCCCACAAACTCATACCTTACACATATCTCATATATGTAAACAGTGGTTAATATATCTCATAATATATAAATATACTTTCCCTGCATTCAGAAATACTTGTGGAATTAGTTTGTCTAGTAGCTTCCATGTACATGACATTTAGGACAGAACATCCTGGATCCTGGGTGATTCTCCTCTTTTGTTATTCTGGTCAAAGTGTGGGTTTCTGGGGCACCTGGGTGGCTCAGTGGGTTAAGCCTCTGATTTCGGCTCAGGTCATGATCTCAGGGTCCTGGGATCGAGCCCCGCATCAGGGGCTTCCCCCTCTCTCTCTCTGACTGCCTCTCTGCCTACTTGTGATCTTTTTCTCTGTCAAATAAATAAATAAAATCTTTGAAAAAAAAAGTGTGGGTTTCTACCATTGTCTAATCAGCTCATATTCAGAAGTTTTGGTATGCCCAGATGAAGCATGCAATCATTATTCCACATATACGCAAACATCAGATTCTCATAAAAATAATGAAACTGCTTATACACCTCAATAAAATGGATGAGTCTATTTCACACATACAAATCTGTTTTGAATTGTATTACTTCTTTGAAAGAATTAAATTCAATTTTTTTGTTGATTATTCTTTCAAGTAAGCATAAGGATCCTGACAGTTGGAGGTGGGGAGGGAGTATTATAGGAGACATATAAATGGGATTTAGAAAAGAGAGGTGTGAGACAATTATGAAGCTTTGCCTATTCTGTGGGATTTATTAGACCACTCCTGCTCTTAAGCCATATACTCCCTGATTTTATTCATTCATAATCTGATTTATTTTTAACATCACATGGCAATACTTTAAATTTTTTCAAGACCCCTCTGATAATCAGCAGAAGGCTGAAATATTATGTAAAAGAACAACTGAAGAGGTAATTAACCAAGGTAAACTTTAACACATCTTTGTCAGACTTTCTACTTCTTCCTCACAGTCTATTTTTACCATTTTGCCCTGAAGTCCAGTGTTAGGGACACACAAGAAATGCCACATCCTCTAATCCCTCTTTCCCAAAGGTTATGCTGTCAACATGGACCTCATTTGCTTTTTCTATTTTAACTCAAATTTTCCCAACAAAATGAAACATTGTTTAAGTTTCTCTAATGCCCAGTTTAAAAATCAAAGGGAGATGAAAATTTGACTTCACAGTGATTTGTGAATGACAGTAATGAGTGTGGGGGAGATGAAGAACATGAACTTTTCAGAGTGCCTTAAAAATGACATTGTTATTTAATGTGCTGATCACTTTGTGATTTGAAAAAAAAAAATGTGATTTTCTTGCTTCACCAAGAGAAGATTAAGCTGTGCTTTTCATTGCACTTTGCTCCAAAGCACTGGAATTATTCTTTTTGTTCAGTCCTTGCCCAGCTGCTGCCCTAGTAAGCCCCATAAACTTGGCTTCACAGCTGTGCTGGCTGTTCCAGATTTTGGAGTCAGAATTTTCCTCTCAGTAGTCTTGGTGATTTTGTCCCAGATTTCAGGTGAACATTGTGATAATCCACTGAAAAGAAATTTTTGTGAAAATCACAAAGTGATTTTTTTATTTTATTTTTTGTTTTGTCTATAGGGTTCTTTTGGCATTTTTATTTGTTTGCTTTGTTTTTTGCTGTGCTTTACTCAGTGTTGTTCGAAATATTTAAATAAATATACCAACTTCTTAAAGAAAGCTCAGCATATGTAAAGGTGTTCAACATCACTAATCACCAGGGAAATATGAATCAAACAACAAAGACATATCACCTCACATCTGTTAAGATGACAATTACTTAAGTAATTAACAAGTAATAATTGTCAAGGATGTGGAGAAACTGGAACCCTTATATACTGTTGGTGGTAATGTAAGATGATATGACTACTATGGAAACAGTATGGAGGTAAAAAGTCTAAAATAGAATAATCATATGATCCAGCAATCCCATTGCTGGATATATGCAAAATAATTAAAATCAGGATTTCAAAGAGATATTTGCACTCCCATGTTCATTGCAGCATTATTGACAATAGCCAAGATGTAGAAACAATCAAACTTCACAAATGAATGGATAAAGAAAATGTGGCATATACAGATAATGTAAACTATCATTGTCTCAAAAAAGGAAATCCTTCCATATGCAACAACATGAATGAACTGGAGGACCTTATGCTAAGAGAAATACACCAGGTCATAGAAAGACAAATACCACATGATTCCTCAAATATGAGATATCTAAAATTATCCAACTCCTAGAAGCAGAGAGTATAATGGTGGTTGCCAATAGCTGAGGGAAGAGGGAAATGAGTTGTTTTCCACCAAGCATAAAGTTGTAGGGGTCTGCTATATCGCACAGTACCTGTGGTCAACAATACTCTATAGTGCACTTAAAATTTTGTTAAGAGTATAGATCCCACGTTAAGTGTTCTTAGCACACAAAGATATGCACATACACAATGAGGCATAAGGAAACTTTTGGAGATGATTGATATGTTTATTATCTTAATTAAGGTGATGTTTTCATGAGTATATGTCCAAAATCATTAAATATGAGCAGTTTTCTGTGTATCAATTATCTTTGATAAAGCTATTTAAAAAAAAAAAAAAAGCTTGGGAATGTGAAGCTAAATGGTCTGCCATTTCTAGTGACCAAGTGAAGCTGAACACCTGAGTGATTTTAAGAACTCTACTCCAGCTCTCAACTATCTCCAAATGACTTTGACAGTATCCAAGGACACATATGCGTCAATCTCTATCTTGGGCATATCATCCTGGATTCCAAGGTTTTATCCAGTCTCACTGACATCTCTTCTTTCACCCCTTTCCTTCATTGAGCTTCCACTCAAGCTAAAGAGTCTGGTGTATTTTTTCTCTTTCTAACTTCTGTTTTTATCCTCTCAGAAAACACCTTCTGCTTTGAGTCCTTGCCCACCCTCACCTAGAAAACAAAATATGATTATCTTTTGTTTTATCCCATAAATGGTCTATTTAGTACAAGGCCAAGTAACCTATAAATATATTTAATATAATATGATATTGATGCATGATAGATTATGACATTTATTCTCTCTGTATTAAAGTTATGTTTGTGCTCTTTTGTCATTTACCAGATTGTGAGTTTCTTGAGGGCAAAATTATGTCTTATTTATTTTTCTGTCACTGAAAGTAAGCAATTGGTTTCTTGGTAAATGTAAATTCTAACCTGAGTTGAATATCTGAACTTCACTGGGGCTTGTACTATCCTGAACCAAACTTTAGTATTAAAATAACAATTAAAAGTAAATTTAAAACTAGAATTATGAATAGTAACAACTTTAGCCACTTCTTTGCCTTCTAAGAAGTAAAAATGTTTTGTTGCTTAGGACCCCAAATTTTATTTTGTTGTTGAGTTGACCAGGTTGAGTAGAGTCTAACTGAAAAGACCTCAAATGGGCTAGACTGAGTTTTACTGGTAAGATCTGAGAGCTACTAACAGATAAGAGCTAATTATGGGATCTGGAGTATAGACTTACTATGCTCAGCAAATTCAGACTTTTAAAGAGGTTTTATGTGGAGTTTAAAAGATTAAAAATGATAATAACAGCAATGAAAAACCAGAGTGGAATCTTTCTCAGTATTTGTGAGATTTAAGTCAAGAATTACATTCTCTTCAAGGTTCCGTGTATGTGTGTGAGTGTGTTTCAATAAATTTTATTCATAAAAAACAGAAGGTGGACCAGATTTGGCCCAAGGACAATAGTGTGCCAATTTATGGTCTAGAGGGAATCAAACACTTATTAGAAAGTATACTAGGTAATCTATCAAATTACTTCTAGTTCAAATGTTTTATGAATGTTGTGGTTAAGATGTATTAGGACTACATGGATAGTTCTTAAAGGAATTATGTAAATGAGACAAGTTATATAAAGACAAATACTACAGAATATCACTAAAATGTGAAATCGGAAAAGCTGAATTAATAGAAACAGAGAAAAGAATGGTGCTTACCAGAGGCTGGGATGAGGGAGGAGGTACTGAGGAGATGTTATTAAAGGGTAGACACTTGTAAGTGAAAGATGAATGAGTTCTTGAGTTTATTTTCACTGTCGGTGTTCCTTTTGTATGCTGTCTCATGCAGGAAACAGACTTAAGGAAAAAACATGTTATGTGGTAACTCAACTTCTGTGGCAAGGCCAATGGCAATGGTGGGAATGAGGAAGTGGTGGTTTTGTGACCCTCAGATCATACCACATAAATGACCATGTAAACCTGGTTTAACTCACCCTAAAATCCTTCTGAGATATTTTAAGCATTTCTTAAGAAATAATTCAGTTCAGAGACATTCATTGCATGAACCAAATAGTTATAATTTCTACATTTATTGAACAGATATTTCATCTGAGTACCATATTTTGCTAAATAACAAGTTTTATGTTTTATTATTTTTCTTTTATACAAATGACACACACATATATGTATATACACCATTTTTTAAAATGATATAGGGTGTGGTCTCATAGAAAGGTATTTGGTCTTTGTCTCTGGTTCCTGGCATCTCCTAAAACCTCTGGAGTTTCCTGAGTGATAAGGTTGATAGAATCTGGGGCACATGGGTGGCTCAGTCGGTTAAGCATCTGCCTTCAGAACAGGTCATGATCTGAGAGTCCTGCGATCCAGCCCTGCATGAGGCTCCCTACTCAGCTGGGAGTCTGCTTCTCCCTCTTCCCCTGCTTATCCTCTCTCTCTCTCTCTCTCACACACACACACACACACACACACACTCCCTGTCCCTTTCTCTCTCAAATAAATAAATAAAATCTTTATTTTAAAAAAAGGTAATAAGATCTTTTGTTCTGATGAGGTTCCTTTGATTACTACTATAGCTTGAGGGTGGTAGTTGATGCCCAGAAAGACCAAGTCTTTCTTGATTATAAGTTTGAAATTTTCAGCCTCATTCTTCAATAAAGAGAGAGAAACTGGAGATTGAGTTGTCACCAATTGCTGATAATTTAATTAATCACACTATATAATGAAACCTTTATAAAAACCCCTAATGCTGGGATTCAGAGAGTTTGTCAAATTCATTCAAATGTCAGGAGCATGGCACACCCCAACTTCAGAGCAATAAAAATTCCTGTGCTTGGTATCCTTTCCAACTTTGGCCTATATACCCCTTCATTTGGCTCTTCAGTTGTATCCTTTACAATAAACCAGTAAATGGGAGTAAAGTACTTTTTGTCATCAAATCCTAGGAGGTAGTTGTGAAAGTCTCCAAATGATAGCCAGTCAGAATTTTCGTGTCTGTACTTCCAGCATCTCAGGCAGGATGCAGTTTTGTGGGATGGAGCTCTTAAACTTAGGATGTCTGACTCTAATTCCATGTAGTTAGTGTCAGAATTGAATTCAGTTGTTATTAGAATCAGTGTTGGTGTCAGGAGGAAAAAGAAACCTCTCAGAGAGTCGAAAAATCAGAAAATGGAAACACAATCCTTCTCACACCCCAGATAGTTAAGATAAGATACATAGATTGGTATATAGATACACACTTGTATACTTACTCTTTTTTCAAACACATTTACAAACACAAATAGTTTGAGATTATAGCATACAGACTTTTTCATTGTCAATGCATAGTTTTCTTTAATGGACTAAGATGTCATTTTATTACTACATATAAACTACCTAATATCAATTATTATATTTCAAGATAGTATGAAGACTCATTTTAGTGTCTTATAAGTGTAACATCTTGGACAAACTATACTGAGAAAATATCTCACTCCAACTTGTAGCAAAAAGTAGTAGATTATGACTGTCAATAACACTTTTTATTTTCTTTCCAGCTAAAAAAAGACCTAAGATAATGAAAATATTTATAAAATACATCTAATAATCTGAAAAAGCAGTTATTACCTAAAATATGGAGTTTCTGTGCTCCAAACTAACTTTTAAAGGTTCTTTTATTTATTAAACCAAGTTTCATTGGAACAAAACTTTCAATTTATTTGAAATGGAATACACAGGAGGATTTTGGATGACTGAATCTTTGGATAAGCTGAGATAGTGTATTAATCAAAAGAGACAAAAGGAGCATAAATCAAATTCCTCATATAAACTAAAATCAATAGGATTCTGTCAGGCTGAATTAAGGAATACTGTATTATTAACTTCAAATATTTTCTTGTGTGGTTAAATGATTTTATTTTTTATCTGAGTTCATTTTTTCTTGTACATAAGAATCTAAAGTCATATAATTGTTGAGCACAGAGAGACACCCAAACAATATATGGGTTGGAGTGCAAACTCATTTGGAATAAATACTGCATTTTCTTCATCTTCAGTTCAGTACAGTACTTGCACAAGTGCACCTAATTTTTAAAATTTAATTAAATTAAAAATAAGGAAACTATGTCCCAACAAGTTAAACAACTTATCCAGTGACTAATAGGGACTTAGGTATAGTTGGGCTTTAGAGTTTATTTTTTAATCCTAAACAATAGTAGTAGTAGTATGCCATACTTCCTCTCTCAATATGAATTCCTTTAATTATTGAAATGTATTGGGTATGGAAGTTTTTATCTAGAAAAATTTTATAGTGGTATGGGTTTATTTATATTTGGGTTTCCTTACGGAAATGCCCATGAAGAATAGGACAAATAAAGTGAGAGAATATGTCCAGTAGTGGTGTCTGATATACACTAAGTAAATGGAAGTGGCTATGATAAATTGAACAACTCAAGTCCTCTCTAAATAAGGTTTCTGCCTCTCAATTTGAGGAAATCTTAGATATCTGTTTATCAGTATTGGAGATGGGTCAAGAAACTATATTTTGCTCAATACTTAAAACAGAACCAAGGCAGAGTTTGGGTGTCATTACAGGAAAGACTCAGGGATACCCAAGACAAAACCCCAACCCCAAGAAAAAATCTGTCTAAGATGATGGAAGAGCCAAGAGAGTAGAGAAGCCCTCCCTTGAACACAGATGTTTATAGCATTTTTATTCATAATTGCTAAAACTTGGAAGCAACCAAGATGCCCTTTAGTAAATGAATGACTAAACTGTGGTACATCCAGACAATGGAGTGTTATTCAGCACTAAAAAGAAATAAGCAATCAAGTCATGAAAAAACATGAATAAACCTTAAATGCATATTACAAAATGAAAGGAGCCAATATGAAAAGTCTGTATATTATATGATTCTAATATGTGACTTCCTGGAGAAAGCAAAACTATGGAGACAGTAAAATGATCTGTAGTTGCCAGGGAGGAGGTAGAAGAGGGAGGGATGAATAGGCAGAGCAGAGAGGATTTTTAGTGCAGTGACAATACTCTATGATATATAAT
The DNA here is from genome assembly GCF_020171115.1 of Neogale vison. Classification (NCBI taxonomy): domain Eukaryota; kingdom Metazoa; phylum Chordata; class Mammalia; order Carnivora; family Mustelidae; genus Neogale; species Neogale vison. The sequence continues at coordinate 88,638,539 of NC_058093.1, read as the reverse complement.
GATGAATACATGTCTCTAAAAATTTGTCTAAATCCATAATACGGATTCACCAAGAGGGAACAATAACACAGATTATTGACTTTGGGTGACTATGTGTCAAAGTAGGTTCCTCAGCTATAATTAATGTAACACTCTAGTAGGGGATGTTGATAATGAGGGAGGCTATGCATGTGTGACGGCAGATTTATGTGCAGAATCTCTGTACCTTTCCCTCAATTTTGCTGTGGGAATATATGTGGGAAGTAATAAGGATTTTTAAAACTAAAAAAAAAAAAAAAAGAAAGAAAGAAATTAATAAGAGAAGCTCATCGGTCAGAAGTATTAACAAGGAAGCTAAATAGATGTATAGAAAGAAATGAGCAGAGCTAGAAAAAGAAAAATACATAAATAATTATAATCGATATATTCTTTAAATATACTATAAATGATAAGCTACACAAATACTATAAATATGCATTATGGGATTTATACACATGTAAAAATAAAAGGTATGCCAACAACAGTACCAGGAATGGATGGCTCTAAAATTCTTATACTGTATGGAAATAATATAGTATTATTCAAAATTGCACTATAATGACCTCAGAACAGTTTTTCTCAGATGAATATGATTACCACGTCACCTCCTGACACACCCACATACACTACACACTCACACAAACATTCAGCAATGTCTGAAGACATTTTTGGTCATTGAAATTGAGATGTGCTCCTGTGTCTACTGGATATAGTCCAGGGATGTGTTATACATCTTAGAGTGCAGAAGATGGACCCTACAACAAAGTGAATTGTCTGACTCAAAAATGTTGTTGGAAATAAGGTGACAAATGCTGTCCAAGAATTATCATCCAATAAATTTTTTTTCAAGTAACATATATGGAAAACCAATAGTGGTGATAAAATGGAATATGAAAAGTTATGTCCAATAAATCCAGAAAGAAGACAGGAAAAGAGAACAAGAGGAATAGAGAATGGATAGGAAAAACAGAAAACACCTTGTAAAGTGCCAGATTCAAATCCAAATATAATTGCATTATGATGCAATTTAATTGACATTAAATTTGAATTTAATGTTTAAATTTGAATGCTTTAAACAACATCTATTTAAATACAGTGATTTTCAGATTGCAAAAGAGAGCAAGACCTAAATCTGTAGTATATGAAACTCAATTGAAATGTTAATAGAGATTGGTTAATTTTTTTTTAATGTGGAATATGTCCCATGTAAGTATTAATTAAAAACAAAGTGGCCTGGTTATAATAATAACAAGAAAAGTAAAATTACAAAAAAAATATTATCAGGTATAGAGAGGGGCATTATATGATATAAAATTTAATTAACTTAGAATATCTGGGATCATAAATGTGTATCAGACACAGTTTCAAAATATTGGAAGCAAAAATGGTAAAGCAAAATCAGAAATAAGCAAATCAATGATTACAGTTGGCTAAATCAGTATCCCACTCATTAACTGATTGCAAAAGCATATGAAAATTTAGTAAAATATAGATAACTTGAACAATACTATCAACCAATGTCATCTAACTGGTATTTATATTTCCCACCAAGAACTGGATATGCATTCTTTTTAACTGCACATGGAACATTCACCATGATATGCAGAATTCTAGGACATTAAAAAAATCAACAAATTCAAAAAGATATAAATCATACAATCAACTGATGGTATTCAAATAAAAATAAATAAAATCCACTTCTACATAATGCATGTATCAAATAATATATCACAAGGAAAATTAGAAAATAATGTAAATGAAAATAAAATAAAACATTAATATTTGAGGGGCTAAGCTAAATTTTGAGAGAAAATTTGTAGCACTAAATGCTTATATTAGAAAACAAAAAGGGTCTACGGCCATACCACCCTGAACGCGCCCGATCTCGTCTGATCTCGGAAGCTAAGCAGGGTCGGGCCTGGTTAGTACTTGGATGGGAGAAAACAAAAAGGTCTAAGCTTCTGCATTAGGAGAGTAGAAAAAAGGAGGACAAACTAAACCCAAAACAAGCAGAACAAATAAAACAATTAAGATGGGAACAAAAAGCAATGAGATTATCAAGAAACCAGTAAAGAAAGTCAGGAAACAAAACACAGGTTATTTGTAAGACAACAAAATTGATGAGCCTCTAACTAGACTAGACCAATAAGGGAAAAAAAAGAGAGAGAGATAGAATACCAATAATATGATATGTTGGGGGTGGGGAGGGAATGTCACTACAGATTACATAGACATTTACGAAACAAAGTTTTTTATGTTAAAAAACGTGTCAAAAATGTGATGACTTAGTTGATAGACATTTTCAGAAAGTCACAAACTACCAAAGATTACACAAGAAGAAATAGATACCCCAAGTTACTTCTGTTTTTAAGTAAATTCCGTTTTTCCTTAAACATTTTTTATTTCTGTCCCCCAAAACAATAACAACTCCATGCCAAACGGCTTTACTGATGAAGTCAACCAAACATATAAAGAAGAAATCGTATCAATTATATGGAAGCATCTCTTCATTATATACTTACTACAAAGGAAAAAAATAAAAAACTTCACAGCCGAGGAACTCAATTGACATCATTTTAACCAAGAGACTGATTAAAGTTAACTTTATCAGTAATAGGACAAATCCACACAAAGCGCATCTTCATGTGATACACGAAGAAGAAAGTATTACTTCTTTACTATTCCTGAAAAAATGTATGTAACAGAATTAAGTCATATTGTACAAGGTAATTATTGCGTTCTCAACGAAATTATCAATGTCATGAAACACAAAGAAAAACTGAAGAAATCAATACCTCAATTCAGCATGACTGGAGTGAAATTGACTATTTCTCCCCAAACATGTTATTACATCTGATTTTTTAAATTATAAATAGTGGCAATGCCACACACCACAGTTCCATAAAAGATCAATCAGAGGATGACATTTTACTGACCGTCTTATTCATTAACATCTAAGTTTATGAATTACTAAATTCTGCTAATTTTACTTCTGAAATATTATTCAAATCCACTCTTCATATTTTTATTTATTTTTATTTTTTTAATTTAAATTCAATTAACATATAGTGTGTTAGTTTCAGAGGTAGAGTTCAGTGATTCATCAGTCTTACATAACATAACTAGTGATTGTTATATCACATGCCCTCCTTAATGTCCCTCACCCAGTTACCCCAACCCCTACCCCACACACCTCCAGCAACCCTCAGTTTGTTTCCTATGTTTAAGAGTCTCTTGCAGCTTGTCTCCCTATCTGATTTTGTCTTGTTTTATTTTTCCCTTTTGTTTCTTAAATTCCACATATGAGTGAAATCATATGGTAATTGTCTTTCTCTGACTGACTTATTTCACTTAGCATAATACCCTCTAGCTCTATCTACGTCATTGCAAATGTCAAGATTTCATTTTTTTTAATGGCTGACTAAATATATATATGTATGTATGTATCACATCTTCTGTATCTGTTCATTCATCAGTGGACATCTGGACTCTTTCCATAGTTTGGCTATTGTGGACATTGCTGCTATAAACATTGGGATGCAGATGCCCCTTCGCATCACTATGTTTGTTTGTATCTTTGGGGTAAAAACCTAGTAAAGCAATTGTGGGGTCTTAGGGTAGCTCTATTTTCAACTCTCTGAGGAAACTCTAATAATTTTCCAGAGTGGCTATACCAGCTTGCATTTCCACCAGCAGTGTAGGAAGGTTCCCATTTTCTCAGCATCCTGGCCAAACCTGTTGTTTCCTGACTGGTTAGTTTTAGCCATTCTGACTTGTGTGAGGTGGTAAGTATCTCACTGTGGTTTTGATTCGTATTTTTCTGATGTCAAGTGATGCTGAGCACTTTTTTTTATTAAGATTTTTTTTACATTTATTTATTTGACAGACAGCTCACAAGTAGGCAGAGAGTCAGGCAGAAAGAGAGGAGGAAGCAGGCTCCCTGCCGAACAGAGAGCCCGATGCGGGGCTAGATCCCAGGACCCTGGGATCATGACCTGAGCTGAAAGCAGAGACTTTAACCCACTGAGCCACCCAGGCACCCCTGTTGAGCACTTTTTGATATGTCTGTTGGCCACTTGGATGTCTTCTTTGCAGAAATGTCTGTTCATGTCTTCTGTCCATTTATTAATTGGATTATTTATTCTTGGGTGTTGAGTTTGTTAAATTCTTTATTGATTTTGGATACTAGCCCTTTATGCAATATGTCATTTGCAAATATCTTCTCCCATTCTAACAGTTGTCTTTCAGTTTTGTTAACTGTTTCCTTTGCTGTGTCAAAGCTTTTGATCCTGGTGAAGTCCCAATAGTTCATTTTTGCCCTCGCTTCCCTTGCCTTTGGCAGTGTTTCTAGGAAGAAGTTGCTGCAGCTGATGTCAAAGAGTTTGCTACCTGTGTTCTCCTCAAGGATTTTGATGGATTCCTGTATCACATTGAAGTCTTTCATCCATTTTGAGTCTATTTTTGTGTGTGGTGTAAGGAAATGTATGTGGCTATCCAATTTTCCCAACACCATTAGTTGAAGAGACTCTCTTTTTTCCATAGGACATTCTTTCCTGCTTTGTCAAAGATTAGTTGACCATAGCGTTGAGGGTCCATTCCTGAGTTCTCTGTTCTGTTCCATTGACCTATGCATCTACTTTTGTGCAAGTACCATACTGTCTTGATGATTACAGCTTTATAATAGAGCTTGAAGTCAGAATCGTGATGCCATCAGTTTTGGTTTTCTCTTCCAACATTCCTTTGACTATTAGGTTCTGTTCTGTTTCCTAACAAATTTTAGGATTATTTGTTCCAGGTCTCTGAAAAAAGTTGATGGGATTTTTAAAGGGATTGCATTGAATGTATAGGTTGCTCTAAATAGTAAAGGCATTTTTACAATATTTGTTCTTCCAGTCCATGAGCATGGGATGTTTTTCCATTTCTTTGTGTCTTCCTCAGTTTCTTTCATGAGTGTTCTATAGTGTTCAGAATAAAGATCCTTCACGTCTGGTTAGGTTTATTCCTAGGTATCTTATGGTGTTTGGTGCAGTTGTAAATAGGTTCGACTCCTTAATTTCTCTTTCTTCTATTTCAGTTAGTGTTAGTGTATAGAAATGCAACTGATTTCTGTGCATTGATTTTATATCCTGCCACTTTGCTGAATTCCTTTATGAGTTCTAGCAATTTTGGAGTGGAGTCTTCTGGGTTTTCCACATAGAGTATCATGTCATCTGCAAAGAGTGAGAGTTTGACTTCTTCTTTGCCAATTTGGATGTCTTTTATTTGTTTTTGTGTTTGATTGCTGAGGCTAGGACTTCTTACTACTAAGTTGAACAACAGGGGTCATAGTGGACATCCTTGCATTGTTCCTGACCTTAGAGGAAAATCTCTGTTTTTCTCAATGAGAATTATATTCACTGTCGGCTTTTTATATATGGCTTTTATGATATTGAGGTATGTTCCCTCTATCCCTACACTGTAAGAGTTGTGATCAAGAATGGATGCTGTACTTTGTCAGATGCTTTTTCTACATCTATTGAGAGGACCTTATGGTCCTTGTCCTTTTTTTTATTAATGTAATGTATCACATTGATTGATATTCAGATGTTGAATAAGCTGGCAGCCCAGGAATAAATCTCACTTGGTTATGAGGAATAATTCTTTTAATGGACTATTGGGTTCTATTGGCTTAGTATCTTGGTGAGAATTTTGGCATCCATGTTCATCAGGGATATTGGTCTATAATTCTGATTTTTGCTGGGGTCCTTGTCTGGTTTTGGGATCAAAATAATGCTGGCTTCATTAAAAGAGTTTGGAAGTTTTCCTTCCATTTCTATTTTTTGAAGCAGCTTTTGAAGAATAGATATTAATTTTTCTTAAATGTTTGGTAGAATTCCCCTGGGAAGCCATCCAGCTTTGGGCTCTTGTTTGATGGGAGATTTTTAATTACTGCTTCAATTTCCTTGCTAGTTATGGGTCTGTTGAGGTTTTCTATTTCTTCCTGTTTCAGTTTTGGTAGGTTACATGTTTCCAGGAATGCATCCATTTCCTCCAGATTGCCTAATTTGTGGGCATATAAGTTGCTCATAGCATGTTGTTCTATTTGTTTGTTATCTTTTCAATGTGGGCTGTGATTTCTTCTCTTTCATTCTTGATTTTCTTTATCTGGGTCCTTTCTCTTTTCTTTTTGATAAGTTTGGCCAGGATTTTATCGATCTTATTAATTTTTTTTAAAGAGCCAGTTTCTAGTTTTGTTGATCTGTTCTACTGTTCTTTGGGTTTCTATTTCATTGATTTCTCCTCTAATCTTTATTAATTCTCTTCTTCTGCTGGTTTGGGGTTTATGTGTTGTTTTTTCTCCGTATCCTTTAGGGGTAAGTTTAGTTTGTGTATTTGAGACCTTTCTTGTTTAGCCAGTGATCTATTCTTAGCCTCTAACTAGTTGTTTTTAAGAGTTTGTGAATATCTTAAATGTGTTCAACTCATAATTTTCCTTCCCCTTGAATTCCCAATATGAATTTCCCAATATGCCTTTATCTGGAAAGCAAATGCTGATGAGAAAAATTTGATTTGACTCTATAAAATTATATTTATTTTCTTCACTTCATTCATTTTAGCCTATACTTTTTCTCATTATATATCCCAATTTTCTTGTATCTCTCATCCACACTAAAACAATTAGCTATAGCTGATTTGTTGGGCTACATTATTTCCTTTATTTGCCTTAGTATTTTTGAAGTACCTTTCTCTTTTTCCTCCTACTCATCTTCACCATTTTATCAACATATATCAATAGCAATAATAAAATGATAATAATAATATATCATTATTAAGTACCTTTTATGGGTCAGAACTCATTTTAGGTGTTTTACAATGTTCTTCTGTCACTAAACTATTACTACAATGAATGGCATGATGAAATGAATATTATCAAATTCAATTTATCAATAAGAAATTGAGAACCAGAGAGATTAGATAATTTATTCAAGGTTTTATTGTTAATAAATGGAGAAACCTGGATATGTGGAAAGAAAAGTCAGACTTCAAACCACATTTTATAGGTTTGTATTTCCAGAATATATTTCCAGAATAGATTTAATTAAAAACAAACAAATTCATGTATATTGAGGATTTTCAAGTGAACATTTTATTATAAAATGGTATAGAATTTTAGAAGGCTGAGTCCAAAATTACAAAAGCAGATTGTAAGGAAAGAAACAATTTATTAAACTATATAGAATCTAAATTTGAGTCTCTCTCCATGACAACACTATTTAGCCTTACACTTCTCTCATTCAGTGGATCTCTCTGGGGCTCAGATTTTTTCCTCTTTCAAAAAGGAAAACATTGTATACCTGCATGAGTTTTGTAAAGATGATAGTTGTTACCATTATTTCAACACCAATTTTAAGCCAAGAAAGTACCAGAAGATGTTAGTAAACCATGTGAACTTTATATATATATATATATATATATATATATATATATATATATGGTTTAAAACAGGGTCAAAGTTAAAATTTTTTAATTTACTTCCCAAAAAAAGTCATTCAACTAGTTTTTCACAAGGTGATTTTTCTGAAGTATTATTATCAATACATACTAAGAAATCAATTAAGAGACTTCTAATCTGGACAAGATGGTTTACAGTTGTTTTTCCTTGCATCTCTCCTCTAAGGACAACTTTATACCCTGGAAATGGTATGAGATGAACTCTGAAGCATGGTAAGAAGGACATTGGGATTGGGGGAAAAACACAGCAGCAGCAAGGCATCTTGGTTCCCCACCCAACAGAAGAAGGCCACCCAGACCCAGCATTTCTCAAATCTAAACTGGCAACAGAAGACAAGCCATTTCTCCCCAAACAGAATTCCCTCTGACAAAAGCAGGGAAGCATAATACTACTAGAAAGATGGCAAATTGGAAGCCCTACCCCAAATAAATAGCCAGGAGAGTTTTCTCATTTCCCACTAGGCTTGAAACTCCCCTTATCCACCAAGAGGTAACCAAGTGGGCAGGCAGAGTTGGAAGGAGAGCCAATATACTGCAGGTGGTCTGGTTCAGCAAGCCTTATTGTACCTGTTGTACCCACACTCACCTTCTCTGCCCAGCAAAGGGGAATGGGCAACTGGAAATGGGAAAATGGATGTAGCCACAGTAAGTGGCCTTCCTTCAGGAAGTCTTTTTGCTTCAGTGGAACCCAGATTCTTTCTCTGCAAGAGTCACTGGGTTGGCCTAGTGGGATCAAGAACCCAGCTACATCAAGGGCTCAGTGTGAGAAGCACCTATATCCCTGCAGGCACAAGACTTTCCTCTTCCATCCAGAAATACCCTGGAATAGAGGAATCCCCATAGGACAGTCCCACAATACCTTCCCTGCTGAGAGATACCTGGCAGCCAGGACTAAGGAAATTTCTTCCCCTGTTGAGGCAGCACAAACAGGAAATAGCTTGAAGACACTGTAGCAAAGCTGAACTAGATTGATCAAAATAATACCACAAAGACTCTGATAATTAAACTAACATTGGTACCAAAGCCCACAAATATGGACCAAGCCCCATGTGTTAAATCTGTCCCCTAAAATTAAAAAAATAAAATGTCAAATAGATCCCAGATTCTCCTAATATAAGAGACAGAAGGTCTAGGATACAATTAAAAAAAAAAAATCACCCATCATAGCAAGAACCAAGAAAAAGCAACTTGAGTAAAAAAAGGCAATCAATTGATGCCAACACCAAAATATATCATATGTTGGAATTAGCTGACAAGACTTTTAAGGCAGCTGTCATATAAAAATATTTCAACAGATTATTATAAAAACTTGAAACAAATAAAAAAATAGGAAATCTCAACAAAGAAATAGCAGACATAAAAATAAACCAAATTGAAATTAAAAAACTGAAAATATAATGAATAAAAAATCTTGGATGGGCTCAGTTGTAGAGTGGAGATGATAGACAATAGCATGAGTGAACAATATAATTGATGCAATCTGAAAAATAGAAAATAAATAGAAACAACAGCAACAAAAACATAAGCAGAGACTCAGGGACCTGTGAAACATAATGAAAGTTTCAATATTTGTATCACTGAAATCCTAGAAGAATAGGAGAAAGAAATTTGGACTGAAAGAGCATTTTAAAAAATGATGGCTGAAAACTCCCCAAATTTGGTAAAAGACAAACCTACAGATAAGAAACTGAACAAATTTTATACAGGCAAACCCAAAGAAATCATGTCAGGACACATCATAACTGAACATTTAAAAGCTAAAGAAAAAGAAAAAGAATTGAAAACAGCCAAGATGGATGGCATATTACCCATAGGGAATACCATTTTGGATTGGAGTGGATTTCTCATCTGAACATGTGCAGTCCAGAAGGAAGTGCCACAATATTTTCTAAGTACTGAAAGAAGATGACTGTGGTTACTAATCTTATAGTACCTGGTAAAACTATCACTTAGGAATAAAGAGGAAATAAAGACATTTTAAAACGAAGCAAAACTGGGCGCCTGGGTGGCTCAGTGGGTTAAGCCACTGCCTTCAGCTCAGGTCATGATCTCGGGGTCCCGGGATCGAGTCCCACATTGGGCTCTCTGCTCAGCAGGGAGCCTGCTTCCTCCTCTCTCTCTCTCTGCCTGCCTTTCTCTGCCTACTTGTGATCTCTGTCTGTCAAATAAATAAATAAAATCTTTAAAAAAAAACAAAAAACGAAGCAAAACTAAATTTGTCACTTGCAGACAGACAGATCGGCCAAATGAAGTTCTTCAAACAGTAAGGAAACCATAAAAGAAGGAATCATGCAACATCAAGAAGAAGGGACAGTGGGGAGAGAGAAAATAGGGGTACATACATTAAGCCATTCTTTTTTTCCCGAGTTTTATAAATTATATATGATGATTGAAACAAAAATTATAATACCATCTCATATTCAAAACAATGATATTTAAAATTGGGATCTAAATGGAAGTGAGATTTCCACACTTCACTTGAACTAGTGAAATGTTGATGCCCGTAGCCTGCTGTAAGTCCCATATATGTATTTTAATACTCAGAGTAACCACTATGGAAACTATACTATATATTCCATCTTGATTTAATTAAAATGTTTTGAGAGTATCCCTATACTCTCAAAACATTTTAATTAAATCAAGATGGAATCTTAAAAAATATCTCTACAACCCCACAAGCAAGAAGAGAGTAATGTGGTATAAGAACCAAGAGCAACAATTAGAAAGCAAATAAAGTAGCAGATTGAAACTCTGACATATCAATAATTATCTTAAATGTAAATGCTCTAAATACAACAATCAAAAGACAGATTGGCAGAATGCACACAAAAAGGATGACTTGAACTATATACATGTTTTTTTCAGCAAAGGGCTAACAACAGGTTTGAAGTGGTTATCCTTAAAAGAACCAGCTTGTAAGACTGGCCCTACCTGATGTCTGGAAACTTGGTTTTCTCTAATAAAAATGTCCCTCTGTGCTCAAACTATGTAAACAATATGGTCTGTACCAAACATCTGCTTTTTTGAGGGGTGGGAGGAGACTGGAATTTTGGTACACACCCAGCAAAAGATGCCTGCATGACCAGTTGCCAATAAAAAAAATCTGGGTGCTGAGTTTCTAAGGAGGTTTCCTGCTGGAAAACTTCCCACACTTGTTACCATAACACATATCTGAGGAACTAACCACTCAGTGTGTTACTCCACTGGGAGAGGACTTTTCTTCAACAGCTGCACCTGATTTTTTTCTGGATTTTACTTCGTGACTTTCCCTTTGATGAATAAACCCTTTGCTCTAATACATCATAGCTGTGAATCTGACTATATGCTGAATCTTGTGGATACTGCTAACAAATCATCACATAAGGGTATAGTGTTGAGACACCTGGACACATGCTGCTTATGAGAAATGACCTCAAATTCAGCAACAGAAGTAATTTGAAAGTACAGATCTCTCTCTCTCTCTACACACACACACACACACACACACACACACACACACACACACACACATCCCTCATGCAAACATTAAGCAAGAATAGCAGGAATAGGTATATTAACATATAATAAAGTAGATTTTAGAGCAAAAAAATATGAGAGACAAAGAGGGTCATTACATATTGATGAAAGAATTAGAATACCAGGAAGTCATATGAACCTAAATATAAACACATCAACCATTGGGAGAAACTGGGCAAAATATTCAAGAAATCTCTCTGTATATTTCTTGTAACTGCATGCAGATACACAATTATCTCAATAAAAGTTTTAATTAAAACTAGAATATAAAAGTCAGTCCAGAAGGCATGTCGTGAAAAAATATTTTGGGTTGGAAATCCTTGCTCAGTTAGTGTTACAAAAAAATAACTTCATTCATTTTCTTTTTTTCATTTTCTTATAAGAATAATGCTGGGTTCACCTGCAGTGAATTTGTCCCCCCACCCCAACCCAAAATTTTAGGATTTCCTATGTATCTAAGTTTTGATAATTTTTCATTCACTGTTTTGATTCGGGCCTCTGTAATGTGAAAGTATTTAAGAAATTTTCTTGTATCGATACTATTGTTATTATTAATAACTTTCTCTGACCTTTCTAATAGTTGAAATTTTTTTATCTTTTATCTTTTATGTGATATTTTTACTTAAATTTATTTTTATGTCTTATATGTAGGGAGATTTCTTCAAACATATTTTTTAGTCTTTTTATATTTTGCTTTTAGTTTCCAGGAAACTTATTTTGTGACTATTTCTTTTTCATAGTACCTTTCTTACTGGATGCAATATACACATATATATGTATATGTGTATATGCAAATATATATTCTCTCACTCTATCTGAAGATTTAAATTAGAATTTTGGTTTGTGTTATTTAGTTTTATTTATTTTTTTCTGTTTCCTAATTTTTATCTGCTTCAGAATTGGTTTTCTTTTGTTTATCTTGGTCTTTGTCTTTCATGTTAGGGTCTTATGACAGTTAATTTTTCATATTTAAGTGAGCCAAATAAAGGCTGATTTACAGATATGTATACTTGTGTGAGTATTGTCATCTGGAGAATCTATCTTCCGGATGAGGGTTAGGCACAAGGTCATTTTGCTAGGGAACACTTAAATGCAAGAATAGGAATGGAGGCACTAATGCCCATTATTTCTGCCCAAGTAAGTCATTCCCAATGTAGTTTTATTTAAAGCAATGAAACCTAATTTTAGATTGTCCCAGTTGTGTGGTGGAACTGTAGAGAGGCAGGGACAACCATTCCTATGACCTTGTAATCAACACTACTTTGCACTCCTGCCTTTGTAGCCTGGCAAGGCAGTTGAGCTAGCTCATCAGTTACAACCCCTTTTGCTTGTCAACTAAACTATGGCTTTCTCATATCATCAGTCAATACTATGTCTACTGTTTTCTGTCTTCTAGAAATTTACTAGCATTTCTCATTTTTTCACGGCCTCTGTTTGGTATTTTTATTGTAGTGGTTTATACTAGTTAGTATTTTACCATTATTTTAATGATGTGTCCAGATAAAGAGGAAATAGGCATTTGTGTTGTCTGTAATTTTCAAACATTGGTCACCATTAAAGTAGTCTTGACATAAAAAATATAACTGTTGTACATTTTACCAATGGTAATTTAAAAATCAATAAAAATTTCTCTTTACCCACAGAAATATAATCAAAAACTAAAGCCATAATTAGATTTTGCCAAGCTAACAAATAATTAAATCATGGATTTCTTCAGCTTTAATTCATGTTTCATGTGATTTTTAGCTACTAGCTTTTTGTGATTAAAATAAGTAAATTCATTTTCTTCCAAAGTGTTTTAAAATCCTAACTAGAAAGAGTTTTGTTTATTTATAGAAAAGTGCTTTCCTATATTGTATTTTACTAAGTCAATGCTAGGCATGCAGTATTCAATCAATTAATACTTCTTTGTAGAAAAGCACAGCTGTGATTTTTAATGTGCAGTGATGTGCAGTTTTGTGTTCTGTGAATCTCAGTTGGTTTTCTAACATCATCCCTCCCACCCCAAAATCAATCTCCCGTCCAACCTTGTCATAAGTTTCACTGACAGTAAAGTCACTCATCTCATTGGAGCAGAAAAGTAAAAGCAGAATCATTGTTTGGAACTACTGGCATATTGTACATTTATTTCATTTAGCTCAAGAACCAAAACATCTAAGTCATCTTAACCATGCCCATAATAGCAAAATATCTTCTGAACCCTTCAATCTCTTAACAGCTACAAAACTTCAATTATGTACTTTTTTTCCCCTTCTTCCTGACATCCTATTTCTCACTGAGGCCATTTTGCATAACTGTGTTCCTGATTAGAAGATGGGAACAAAGGCAATGATGAGAATAATAACCGAGGAGTATACTTAAAAATACACTCCTGATTTAACCACTTTTCGCGAAGGCTTATGGTAGCATATAAATTTATTTATCATTTGGAGAGCTACTATTAACATTTAATTAGCAGTGGAGGAGGAGGAGAACAGAAACTTTGTGTTAAGGCAGCTTGACTTTGAGTAACTAAACACTGACCTGGTAGGTTTCTCTTATTTCTCTTCATAGTTACAAAAAAAAGGGGAGGGGGAGAAAAAAAGTGAGGTTTCTCCAAAAAAAAAAAAAAAGCGTAAGGCAAAGCAGTAAGTTAATATAATCTTGTAGTTATAAAATTACTGTGAAGATCTAAGTCAGCCTTAAACCAGGGAATGGCTTATTTTCCATGGTGTGGATTATAGAAAAATAAAATCCTAATTTAATTTTATCTTGCCAGTAGACCTTATAGTTTGGAGGAATCAGGGTGGGGTAGGAAAATTGTCTAGGTTGTTCTAATATTTCTTAAGATTGTTCTTTTTTTAAATAGATTTATTTATTTATTTTAGAGAGAGAGAAAGAGTGCGAAGTGGGGGCATGGCAGGGGGAGAGGGAGAGAATCTCAAGCAACACCCATCTGAACACATAGCCCAATGTAGGGCTCAACCTCACAAACCTAGGATTGTGACCTGAACCAAAACCAAGATTCAGGTCGCTAACTGACAGAGTGGCCTAGTGCCCCAGGGCTTTTATTCTTATTTCTTAACTACAACAACTGAATGAATAGTTGTTATTTTTGGCATTATCTCTGTTTTTATATCTAGAGATTTTATTTCTTGCTCAGGTAATAATTACACTAAAGCCTCTTGTTTTCATATAAACTGTGTTTTATTCAGAGGGGCCAGCTACTATTAATAAACAATCCTAAAGTATCCAGGGCTTAATATAATAATAATGTGTTTCTAGCTAATATCACAGTCCTAATCATGGGACTTTGCTCCACGGTGTTATTCAGGGGATCTTTTTTTCATCTGGTTTTTGTTTTATTTTGTTTTTATAAATACATCTCTGAAAGTGGTTGAGGGGAAGAAGGGAAGTAGCTGTTTTGATCATTAACATCGTTCTTAAAATGGTTTATTGCTTATTTCAATCTGATAATCAGGATAGCCAAAAATCTAGCTCTGTTACAAAATGCTATAATTCTAAAGATGCTTTTTTTTTTTTTTTTCTCAGCTGTATTTTCAGTGTCAGGCCATGGTCAGCGGGATTATGAACTTTCTCCCTTTATTCATTAAAAAAGGGATGGGAAGGGACGGGAAGGGAGAAGGAAGGAAGGATGGAAGGGATGAAGGGAGGGAGAGAGGAAAAAGAAAAGGAAGGAAAGAAATAAGAAAAGAGGAAGGGAGGGAGGAAAAGAAGAAAAGAAAAGAAAAGAAAAAGGAAAAGAGAAGAAACCAGTCTAGGCCAGCTTCATGAGCTTACAACCTATGTAGATGGAGAAGCTTCCCCAGTCAAAAAGGCACTGTGCTCAGTTCTGCTTTTGACATCCTGAAATTTTTAAACATTTTGTCTGGTGTCATATAAGGTAAGTCAAAGGGCAGGTGGAGCAAGCGCCCAGACAGAGCTTTGATATACCATATGTGTGCCTCTTCCTTTTCCTAGCAGCACCTTTCCATTCACATGTTGTTCATAGTGCCCAGGGAACACAGAATTCCTGTTAGCTGAGAGAGGAGTCAAGATGGCGGAGAAGTAGCAGGCTGAGACTACTTCAGCTAGCAGGAGATCAGCTAGCTTATCTAAAGATTGCAAAAACCTACAAATCCATCGGCAGATCGAAGAGAAGAAGAACAGCAATTCTAGAAATAGATAATCAACCACTTTCTGAAAGATAGGACTGGTGGAGAAGTGAATCCAAAGCGATGGAAAGATAGACCCCGGGGGGAGGGGCCGGCTCCCGGCAATCGGCGGAGCAACAGAGCACAAAATCAGGACTTTTAAAAGTTTGTTCCGCTGAGGGACATCACTCCAGAGGCTAAACCAGGGTGAAGCCCACGCGGGGTCAGCGTGGACTCAGGTCCCACAGGGTCACAGAAGGATCGGGGGTATCTGAGTGTTGCAGAGTTTACAGGTATTAGAAAGGGGAAGACGGCTACAGAGACAGAGCCAACAGTGAACTCACAGCTTGGGGTTACCTTGAACCGGTCGCAGGCTTGGTGACCTTGGAGCAGGGCCGGAGGTCAGGCAAACTGGAGTTACTGGGCGCTGTTCTCTGAGGGCACACTGAGGAGTGGGGCCCCGGGCTCTCGGCTCCTCCGGGCCGGAGACCAGGAGGCCGCCATTTGTATTCCCGTCCTCTGGAACTCTACAGAAAGCGCTTAGGGAACAAAAGCTCCTGAAAGCAAACCCAAGCGGATCACTCAGCCCAGCCCCTGGGTGCAATTCCGCCTGGGGCAAAGACACTTGAGAATCACTACAACAGGCCCCTCCCCCAGAAGATCAACACGAAATCCAGCCAAGACCAAGGTCACCTACCAAGGAGAGCAGTTTCAATACCTAGGAGAGCAGCAGAATTTAGAGGAGGAGAAAGCAAAGCACAAAACTCATGGCTTTCTCCCTATGATTCTTTAGTCTTGCAATTAATTTATTTTTTTTTCCTTTTCATTTTTTTCCTCTTCTTCTGCTAAATTTTTTTAACTTTTACCCTTTTCTTTTTTAACATTTTTTAACTAGTTTCTCTAATATATATATATATATATATATATATTTCTTTTTTATTTTTTATACTATTCTTTATTCATTTTCTTTTTTTAATTGTTTTCTTTCTTTCTTTTTCTTTCTGTCTTTATTTCTGAACCTTTTTTAATCCCCTTTCTCCCCCCTCACGATTTGGGATATCTTCTAATTTGGTTAAAGCATATTTTCCTAGGACTGTTGCCACCCTTTTAGTATTTTACTTGCTCCTTCATATACTTTTCTCTGGACAAAATGACAAGGAGGAAAAACTACCACAAAAAAAAGAACAAGAGGCAGTACTGAAGGCTAGGGACCTAATCAATACAGACATTGGTAATACGTCAGATCTAGAGTTCAGAATGACAATTCTCAAGGTTCTAGCGGGGCCCGAAAAAGGCATGGAAGATATTAGAGAAACCCTCTCGGGAGATATAAAAGCCCTTTCTGGAGAAATAAAAGAACTAAAATCTAACCAAGTTGAAATCAAAAAAGCTATTAATGAGGTGCAATCAAAAATGGAGGCTCTCACTGCTAGGATAAATGAGGCAGAAGAAAGAATTAGCAATATAGAAGACCAAATGACAGAGAATAAAGCAGCTGAGCAAAAGAGGGACAAACAGCTACTGGACCATGAGGGGAGAATTCGAGAGATAAGTGACACCATAAGATGAAACAACATTAGAATAATTGGGATTCCAGAAGAAGAAGAAAGAGAGAGGGGAGCAGAAGGTATACTGGAGAGAATTATTGGAGAGAATTTCCCAATATGGCAAAGGGAACAAGCATCAAAATTCAGGAGGTGCAGAGAGCGCCCCTCATAATCAATAAGAATAGGTCCCCACCCCGTCACCTGATAGTAAAATTTACAAGTCTTAGTGACAAAGAGAAAATCCTGAAAGCATCCCGGGAAAAGAAGTCTGTAACATACAATGGTAAAAGTATTAGATTGGCAGCTGACTTATCCACAGAGACCTGGCAGGCCAGAAAGAGCTGGCATGATATTTTCAGAGCACTAAACGAGAAAAACATGCAGCCAAGAATACTATATCCAGCTAGGCTATCATTGAAAATAGAAGGAGAGATTATAAGCTTCCAGGACAAACAAAAACTGAAAGAATTTGTAAGCACCAAACCAGCTCTACAGGAAATATTGAAAGGGGTCCTCTAAGCAAAGAGAGAGCCTACAAGTGGTAGATCAGAAAGGAACAGAGACAATATACAGTAACAGTCACCTTACAGGCCATACAATGGCACTAAATTCATATCTCTCAATAGTTACCCTGAATGTTAATGGGCTAAATGCCCCAATCAAAAGACACAGGGTATCAGAATGGATAAAAAACCAAAACCCATCTATATGTTGCCTACAAGAAACTCATTTTAAGCCCAAAGACACCTCCAGATTTAAAGTGAGGGGGTGGAAAAGAACTTACCATGCTAATGGACATCAGAAGAAAGCTGGGGTGGCAATCCTTATATCAGATCAATTAGATTTTAAGCCAAAGACTATAATAAGAGATGAGGAAGGACACTATATCATACTCAAAGGGTCTGTCCAACAAGAAGATCTAATAATTTTAAATATCTATACCATGAACGTGGGAACAGCCAACTATATAAACCAATTGATAACAAAATCACAGAGACACATTGACAATAATACAATAATAGTAGGGGACTTTAACACTCCCCTCACTGAAATGGACAGATCATCCAAGCAAAAGATCAAAAGGAAATAAAGGCCTTAAATGACACACTGGACCAGATGGGTATCACAGATATATTCAGGATATTTCATCCCAAAGCAACAGAATACACATTCTTCTCTAGTGCACATGGAACATTCTCCAGAATAGATCACATCCTTGGTCCTAAATCAGGAGTCAACCAGTATCAAAAGATTGGGATCATTCCGTGCATATTTTCAGACCACAATACTCTGAAGCTAGAACTCAACCACAAGAAGAAATTTGGAAAGAACCCAAGTATGTGGAGACTAAACAGCATCCTTCTAAAGAATGAATGGGTCAACCAGAAAATTAAAGAAGAATTGAAAAAAATCATGGAAACAAATGATAATGAAAACAAAACGGTTTAAAATTTGTGGGACACAACAAAGGCAGTCCTGAGAGGAAAATATATAGTGGTACAAGCCTTTCTCAAGAAACAAGAAAGGTCTCAGGTACACCTACACCTAAAGGAGCTGGAGAAAAAACAAGAAAGAAACCGTAAGCCCAGCAGGAGAAGAGAAATCATGAAGATCAGAGCAGAAATCAATGAAATAGAAACAACAACAACAACAAAAAAAAATAGAACAAATCAACAAAACTAGGAGCTGGTTCTTTGAAAGAATTAATAAGATTGATAAACCCCTGGTCAGACTTATCAAAAAGAAAAGAGAAAGGACCCAAATAAATAAAATCATGAATGAAAGAGGAGAGATCATAACTAACACCAAAGAAATACAAACAATTATAAGAACATACTTTGAGCAACTCTACGCCAACAAATTTGACAATCTGGAAGAAATGGATGCATTCCTAGAAACATATAAACTCCCACAACTGAACCAGGAGAAATAGAAAGCCTGAACAGACCCATAACCAGTAAGGAGATTGAAACAGTCATCAAAAATTTCCAAACATAAAAATGCCCAAGGCCAGATGGCTTCCCGGGGGAATTCTACCAAACATTTAAAGAACTAATCCCCATTCTCCTGAAACTGTTCCAAAAAATAGAAATGGAAGGAAAACTTCCATACTCATTTTATGAGGCCAGCATTACCATGATCCAAAAACCAGATAAGGATCCCATCAAAAAAGAGAGCTATAGACCAATATCCTTGATGAACACAGATGCGAAAATTCTCACCAAAATACTAGCCAATAAGATTCAACAGTCCATCAAAAGGATTATTCACCACGACCAAGTGGGACTTATTCCAGGGCTGCGAGGTTGGTTCAACATCCGCAAATCAATCAATGTGATACAACACATCGATAAAAGAAAGAACAAGATCCGTATGATACTCTCAATAGATGCTGAAAAAGCATTTAACAAAGTACAGCATCCCTTCCTGATCAAAACTCTTCAAAGTGTAGGGATAGAGGGCACATACCTCAATATTATCAAAGCCATCTATGAAAAACCCACCGCAAATATCATTCTCAATGGAGAAAAACTGAAAGCTTTTCCACTAAGGTCAGGAACACGGCAGGGATGTCCATTATCAC
This sequence comes from Neogale vison, assembly GCF_020171115.1. NCBI lineage: Eukaryota > Metazoa > Chordata > Mammalia > Carnivora > Mustelidae > Neogale > Neogale vison. The sequence goes on along the minus strand of NC_058093.1, from coordinate 88,619,250 downwards.
CACTGCTATTCAACATAGTACTAGAAGTCCTAGCCTCAGCAATCAGACAACAAAAGGAAATTAAAGGCATCCAAATCGGCAAAGAAGTCAAACTATCACTCTTCGCACATGATATGATACTATATGTGGAAAACCAAAAAGAATCCACTCCAAAACTGCTAAAACTTGTACAGGAATTTAGTAAATTGTTGGGATATATAATCAATGCACAGAAATCAGTTGCATTTCTCTATACCAACAACAAGACAGAAGAAAGAGAAATTAAGGAGTTAATCCCATTTACAATTGCACCCAAAACCATAAGATACCTAGGAATAAACCTAACCAAAGAGACAAAGAATCTATACTCAGAAAACTATAAAGTACTCATGAAAGAAATTGAGGAAAACACAAAGAAATGGAAAAATGTTCCATGCTCCTGGATTGGAAGAATAAACATTGTGAAAATGTCTATGCTACCTAAAGCAATCTACACATTTAATGCAATTCCTATCAAAGTACCATACATCTTTTTCAAAGAAGAGGAACAAATAATCCTAAAATTTATATGGAACCAGAAAAGACCTTGAATAGCCAAAGGAATATTGAAAAAGAAAGCCAAAGTTGGTGGCATCACAATTCCAGACTTCAAGCTCTATTACAAGCCGTCATCATCAAGACAGCATGGTACTGGCACAAAAACAGACACATAGATCAATGGAACAGAATAGAATGCCCAGAAATAGACCCTCAACTCTATGGTCAACTAATCTTCGACAAAGCAGGAAAGAATGTCCAATGGAAAAAAGACAGTTTCTTCAATAAATGGTGTTGGGAAAATTGGACAGCCACATGCAGAAAAATGAAATTGGACCATTTCCTTACACCACACATGAAAATAGACTCAAAATGGATGAAGGACCTCAATGTGAGAAAGGAATCCATCAAAATCCTTGAGGAGAACACAGGCAGCAACCTCTTTGACCTCAGCCACAGCAACATCTTCCTAGGAATATCGCCAAAGGCAAGGGAAGCAAGGACAAAAATGAACTATTGGGATTTTATCAAGATCAAAAGCTTTTACACAGCAAAGGAAACAGTGAACAAAACCAAAAGACAACTGACAGAATGGGAGAAGATATTTGCAAACGACATATCAGATAAAGGACTAGTGTCCAAAATCTATAAAGAACTTAGCAAACTCAACACACAAAGAACAAACAATCCAATCAAGAAATGGGCAGAAGACATGAACAGACATTTCTGCAAAGAAGACACCCAGATGGCCAACAGACACATGAAAAAGTGTTCCTTATCACTCGGCATCAGGGAAATACAACTCAAAACCACAATGAGATATCACCTCACACCAGTCAGAATGGCTAAAATTAACAAGTCAGGAAACAGCAGATGCTGGAGAGGATGCGGAGAAAGGGGAACCCTCCTACACTGTTGGTGGGAATGCAAGCTGGTGCAACCACTCTGGAAAACAGCATGGAGGTTTCTCAAAATGTTGAAAATAGAACTGCCCTATGACCCAGCAATTGCACTACTGGGTATTTACCCTAAAGATACAAACATAGTGATCCGAAGGGGCATGTGCACCCGAATGTTTATAGCAGCAATGTCCACAATAGCCAAACTATGGAAAGAACCTAGATGTTTATCAACAGATGAATGGATCAAGAAGAAGTTGTATATATACACAATGGAATACTATGCAGCCATCAAAAGAAATGAAATCTTGCCATTTGCGATGACGTGGATAGAACTAGAGCATATCACGCTTAGCGAAATGAGTCAAGCGGAGAAAGACAACTATCATGATCTCCCTGATATGAGGAAGTGGTGATGCAACATGGGGGGTTAAGGGGGTAGGAGAAGAATAAATGAAACAAGATGGGATTGGGAGCGAGACAAACCATAAGTGACTCTTAATCTCACAAAACAAACTGAGGGTTGCTGGGGGAAGGGGGGCTGGGAGAAGGGGGGTGGGGTTATAGACACTGGGGAGGGTATGTGTTATGGTGAGTGCTGTGAAGTGTGTAAACCTGGCGATTCACAGTCCTGTACCCCGGGGGATAAAAATATATTATATGTTTATAAAAAAATTAAAAATTAAAAATTGAAAAAGAAAAGAATTCCTGTTAGCCTTCCCAGCTTAGTGGACCCAGCATTTCTTGGGACCTCTGCATCCTAACTGGATCCTCTAATTCTTGGTAGCAAATGATAAAGGAGAAACATAAGAATTTGGAAGTTTTTAATTTAATTTAATTATTTTGTTTTAGGGTCCATCCCCCAAAGCAGCATATATCATCTCTGTCAATGTCATTGGGCAGGCCCTGGTCCTCTAGTTTCAACAGGACCATCTACATAATTTGGGGCCCAGTAGAAAATGAAACTGTGGGGCCTCTTGGTCAAACATTATTGAGAATTTCGTGAATTTTAACAACAGAGCATTAAGCCAAGCACATGCCCTTCTTTTTTTTTTTTTTTAATTTTTTATTCATTTATTTGACAGACAGAGATCACAAGTAGGCAGACAGGCTGGCAGAGAGAGAGGAGGAAGCAGGCTCCCCGCTGAGCAGAGAGCCCAATGCGGGGCTCGATCCCAGGACCCTGGGATCATGACCCAAGCCGAAGGCAGAGGCCTTAACCCACTGAGCCACTCAGGTGCCCCAGCACATGCCCTTCTTAAGTGCAGATCATCTGGGACTGTATAGTCCACATGCTCTTGTAGATGGCCCTAAGTGTCACTTAAATCCCAGGGAATCTGAGAAATGTAGTTCAACTGTTGTAACCTAGTGATGGAGTTTGGTAAATATATTACCAAACAAAGGATGCTACAACAAATTGCCACAAACATAGTGGCTTCAATAATACAGATTTATTATTTTATAGTTCTGAAGGACAGAAGTATGATATGAATTCCAATGGGCTAAAATCAAACGGTTGGCAGAACTGTGTTTCTTCCTGGAGTTTCTAGGGAAAATCTATTTGTCTTTTCCAACTTCTAGAGACCAGCGCATTCCTTGGCTCATAAGTTATTCTTCCAAGTTTGCAACTTTCTGGTGATCCTTCTCCAGTCATATCTCTTTCTGACCATAGTTGGGAAAGATTATAAGGACCCATGTGACTCTATTTGCCTACCTGGATAACCCAGAACAATCTCTTCACTTTAAGGTCTTTAATTTGATCACATTTGCATGGCCCTTTTGCCAAGTAAAGTAACATACTTACAGGTCCATGAGATGAGGGCATGTATCACTTGGAGAGCCAATATTCTGCCACCACAACAAGCTTATGGCATTGTTTCCATTACAGCTTGCTAGCTCATGAGAGTTAGTATAAATTATTTCTTTAATGAATTTTACCCAAAGAAGTTGAGTTTCTGAAAGTGATTAGTTCTGTTTAAGACACTGTTTCATCATGGAAACTATGGCTCCTCTGATGGTTCTGGTACTCTTTCCTTTGTACATTCTCCCTAAAATGTTTTCCTTTTCAAGATCAGATGACTGCTATTTTTTTTTAAGAATTCCTGTGAAATCACTCAGTCCTAGATCTATTTCTCTACCTTTGTTGTGCCTAATCTTATTTCCGAAAAAAATAAAAAACAAAAAAAACAAAAAAAACAAACAAACAAAAAAACCCACAAAACTCCAGGTATCTGAATTACACAAAGATTGACTTACTGAAGTTGAATCAGGATGGGAGAAAAAGATGGAAAAGTGTGTGTGTATATCCTAAGTCCAAGAGTTAAATCTTGTACCCAAAAGTATTTTCTTAAAATAATCTCTTTTCTTTATGTTAAATTCAGTTGTTTTGAATTCTGATAAAAATGTAACCTGCCAACTTATGCAGAGATTTTTTAAATCAGTTCATTTGGTGCCCCCCAAAAGCAATAAAAATTCCAGTAACTTTCTTCTCATTTTTTCATTAGTAGCAGCAAAATTTGTGAGATGTTTAAGGGCATGTGCAGACAATGTAGTGGCATTACAGTGAGAGGATTACCACATTTTTATTCTTCCTTGGGCAACTTTGATTTAGTTCAACTACTTCTGAAAGAATGAAAGTCCCGCTTGAATGCCTTCTGCTTGATTTCTACTATGGTTCATCTCTTGTTTCTTTATTAATAGGAGAGTTTAGAGAAAGGATGAGTATTCACATTTAAAAAGGAAGAGAGAAATTAGAAGAGCAGTTCTAGACATTTTATTTTCCCCTCATTTCACCTCACCTGTGTCAGAAATAACAATGGGCACTCTGTAGGATGAGCTCACCAAATACAATCTCTGGTAATGGCTAAAATGTACCTGTAGGAAAAAGAAGAAAGATGACCCTCAGGTGCAAGTGACCACAAAGACCATGTTTGCTTATCAAGAAATTTTCATAGCATCAGATTAAAAAAAGGAAAACTTTAATTTGCATAGATTTGTATTAGGATAAGTCACTTATATGCTTTAGTATTAGACAACTTTCACCAAATTTTGCAATGATGATAACTAACCCTAACATCTTTTTTTTTAAGATTTTATTTATTTATTTGACAGACATAGATCACAAGTAGGCAGAGAGGGAGGCAGAGATAGAGGAGGGAAGCAATCTCCCTGCTGAACAGAGAGCCTGATGCGTGGCTTGATCCCAGGACCCCAAGATCATGACCTGAGCACAAGGCAGGGGCTTTAACCCACTGAGACACCCAGGCGCCCCTAACCCTAATATCTTAACAGCATATAATCACATTAGTCTAATTCTTGCTTGATATGTCTATGGCTGTCATCTACTTAACTCTACTTTATATGTCATCACCTTTCAGAGCAGAGTCTAACTAGAGAGCCCCATCAGAAACATGCTATTTTCATGGCAAAAGGAAAAGAGAAAGATAGATTTTTTTAAAAAATGATTTTATTTATTCGTTTTATTTTAAAGAGAGAGAGTGTGTGCAAGCAAGGGGAGGGGCAGAAGGAGAGGGAGAGAATCTCAAGTAGACTCTATGCCGAGCGTGAAGACCAATTAGGGCCCTAAGATCATGACCTGAGCCAAAACCAAGAGTCAGAGGCTTAACTAATTGGCCACCCCGGAACCCCAAGAACAAGATAGTTTGTGGAAAGAGACAATAGCACATAAAGCTTACTCTAAGAATAGACTTGTGCTATGTCTAGCTCATTTTATTGGCTGAAGTAAGCCACATGGACACACTTAACACTAAAGAAAGAAAATACATTTTACCGGGCACCTGGATGTCTCAGTGGGTTGGGCCTCTGTCTTTGGTTGGGGTCATGATCTCAGGGTCCTGGGATCGAGTCCCACATCAGGCTCTTTGCTTAACAGGGAGTTTGCTTGCCTCCCCCCACCTGTCTCTCTGCCTACCTGTGATCTCTCTCTTCATGTCAAATAAACATATAAAATCTTGAAAAAAAATACATTTTACCTACAGTGAGCTAATGCAAGACATAGAGCAAGGTGCCAAGATATGTAAACCTCTAAGACAAAAGGAGAAAGAGATGCAAATGATTTGGAATCACAATGTAGTAAACCACACAACCACACACAAGTAGTAAAAAGGAAGCTATTCTCTTTTTCTTAAACTACTGAGTTCCTTCAATTACATCTCCTATGTTAAAAGAGTTACAAAAATTATTATAGAAATTAGAGTAGAAACATTTGTTAATTTTTTATTAATTATTTTTATTAACATATAATGTATTATTTGCCCCAGGGGTACAGTTCTGTGAATCGTCAGCCTTACACATTTCACAGCACTCACATCACATACCCTCCCCAATGTAGGTAACCCAACCACCCTCTCCATACCCCCTCTCCCCAGCAACCCTCAGTTTGTTTGTAAGATTAAAAGCCTCTTATGGTTTGTCTCCCTTCCAATCCCATCTTCTTTCATTTTTTCCTTCACTAACCCCAGCTCCCCCACCCTGTCTCTCAAATTACTCATATCAGGGAGATTATATGATAATTATCTTTCTCTGATTGACCTATTTCACTCAGCATAATACCCCCTAGTTCCATCCATGTCATTGCAAAGTCAAGATTTTATTTCTTTTGATGACTGCATAGTATTCCATTGTGTGTGTGTGTGTGTTTGTGTGTGTGTGTGTGTGTGTGTGTACCACATTTTCTTTATCCATTCATCTGTTGATGGACATCTAGGTATCTAGGTTCTTTCCACAGTTTGGCTATTATGGGCATTGCTGCTCTAAACATTTGGGCGCACATGACCCTTCGGATCACTGCATTTCTTTCTTCAGGATAAATACCCAGTAGTGTGATTGCTAGCTCATAGAGTAACTCTATTTTCAACTTTTTGAAGAAACTCCATGCTGTTTTCCAGAGTGGTTGCACCAGCTTGCATTCTCACCAACATTGTATAAGGGTTCCCCTTTCTTCGCATCCTTGCCAATATCTGTCCTTTCCTGACTTGTTAATTTTAGTCATTCTGACTGGTGTGAGGTGGTATCTCATTGTGGTTTTGTTGTATACCCCTGATGCTGAGTGATGTGGAGCACTTTTTCATGTATCTGTTGGCCATTTGAATGTCGTCTTTGCAGAAATGTCTGTTCATATCTTCTGCCTGTTTCTTGATTGGATTATTTGTTCTTTGGGTGTTGAGTTTGATAAGAACTTTATAGACTTTGGATACTAGCCCTTTACCTGATATGTCATTTGCAAATATCTTCTCCCATTCTGTCAGTTGTTTTTTGGTTTTGTTCACTGTTTGCTTTGCTGTGCAGACGATTTTGATCTTGATGAAGTCCCAATAGCTCATTTCTGCCCTTGCTTCCCTTTCCTTTGGCGATGTTCCTAGGAAGATGTTGCTATGGCTGAGGTCAAAGAGGTTGCTGCCTGTATTCTCCTCAAGGATTTTGATGGATTCCTTTCTCTTATTGAGATCCTTCATCCATTTGGAGTCTATTTTTGTGTGTGGTGTAAGGAAATGGCCCAGTTTTATTTTTCTCCATGTGGCTGTCCAAGTTTCCCAGCACCATTTGTTGAAGAGACTGTCTTTTTTCCTATTCTTTCCTGCTTTGTCAAAGATTAGTTGACCATAGAGTTGTGGGTCTATTTCTGGGCTCTCATTCCATTCCATTGATCTATGTGTCTGTTTTTGCACCAGTACCATGCTGTCTTGATGATGACATCTTTGTAATAGAGCTTGAAGTCCAGAATTGTTATGCCAACAACTTTGGCTTTCTTTTTCAATATTCCTCTGCTATTTGAGGTCTTTTCTGGTTCCATATAAATTTTAGGATTATTTGTTCCATTTCTTTGAAAGAAATGGATGGGATTTTGTTAAGGATTGCATTAAATGTGTAGATTGCTTTAGGTAGCATAGACATTTTCACAATATTTGTTCTTCCCATCCATGAGCATGGAACATTTTCCCATATCTTTGTATCTTCTTCAATTTCTTTCATGATTAGTTTATAGTTTTCTGAGTACAGATTCTTTGCCTCTTTGGTTAAGTTTATTCCTAGGTATCTTACAGTTTTGGGTGCAATTGTAAATGGGATCAACTCCTTAATTTCTCTTTCTTCTGTCTTGTTGTTGGTGTATAGAAATGCAACTGATCTCTGTGCATTGACTTTATACCCTGATACTTTACTGAATTCCTGCACAAGTTCTAGAAGATTTGGAGTGGAGTCTTTTGGGTTGCCCACATAAAATATCATATCATCTGCAAAGAGTGAGTTTGACTTCTTTGACGATTCAGATGCCTTTTCTTTCTTTTTGTTGTCTGATTGCTGAGGCTAGGACTTCTAATACTATGTTGAATAGCAGTGGTGATAGTTGATAGCCCTGCTGCGCTCCTGACTTTGGGGGAGAAGCTCTCAATATTTCTTCATTGAGAATGATATTCGTGGTGGGTTTTTCATAGATGGCTTTGATGATATTGAAGTATGTACCCTCTATCCCTACACTTTTAAGGGTTTTGATCAGGAAAAGATGGTGTACTTTGTCAGATGCTTTTTCAGCATCTATTGAGAGTATCATATGGTTCTTGTTTTCTTTTATTAATGTCTTGTATCACATTGATTGATTTGCGGATGTTAAACCAACCTTGTAGCCATGGAATAAATCCCACTTGGTCGTGGTGAATAATCCTTTTAATGTACTGTTGAATCCTATTGGCTAGCATTTATTCATCAAGAATATTGGTGTGTAATTCTCTTTTTAGTTGGGATCCTTGTCTGGTTTTTGGATCAAGGTAATGCTGGCCTCATAAAATGAGTTTGGAAGTTTTCCTTCCATTTCTATTTTTTGGAACAGTTTCAGGAGAATAGGTATTAATTCTTCTTTAAACATTTGGTAGAAATCCCCTGGAAATCCACCTGACCCTGGTCTCTTGTTTGTAGAGAGATTTTTTGAGACTGTTTCAATCTCCTTACTGGTGTTGGGTCTGTTCAGGTTTTCTATTTCTTCTTGGTTCAATTGTGGTAGTTTATATGCCTCTAGGAATGCATCCATTTCTTCCAGATTGTCAAGTTTGCTGGCATATAGTTGTTCATAGTATGTTCTTATAATTGTTTGTATTTCTTTGGTATTGGTTGTGATCTCTCATCTTTCATTCATGATTTTATTTATTTGGGTCTTTTCTCTTTTCTTTTGGATAAGTCTGGGCAGGGGTTTATCAATCTTACTAATTGTTTCAAAGAACCAATTCTAGTTTTGCTGATTTGTTCTATGTTCTTTTGGTTTCTATTGCATTGATTTCTGCTCTGATCAATATGATTTCTCTTCTCCTGCTGGGTTTAGGATTTCTTTGTTGTTCTTTCTCCAGATGATTTAGGTGTAGGATCAGGTTGTGACTTGAGACCTTTATTGTTTCTTGAGAAAGCTTGTATCACTATACACTTTCCTCTCAGGACTGCTTTTGTTGTGTTCCATAGATTTTGAAGAGTTGTGTTTTCATTATCATTTGTTTCCATGCATTTTTTCAATTTCTTTAATTTCCTGGATGACCCATTCATTCTTTAGCAGGATGCTCTTTAGCCTCCATGTATTTAAGTTCTTCCCAACTTTCCTCTTGTGATTGAGTTCTAGCTTCAGAGCATTGTGGTCTGAAAGAATGCAGGGAATGATCCCAGTTTTTGGTACTGGTTGAGACCTGATTTGTGACACAGAATGTGATCTATTCTGGAGAATGTTCCATGTGCTCTAGAGAAGAATGTGTATTCTTTTGTTTGGGATAGAGGGATATATATATATATATATATATATATATATATATATTCCATCTGGTCCAGTGTCTCATTTAAGACCTTTATTTTCTTGTTGATCTTTTCCTTGGATGATCTGTCCATTTCAGTGACAGGAGTGTTAAAGTCCCCTACTATTATTATATTATTGTTGACGTGTTTCTTTGATTTTGTTATTAATTGGTTTCTATAATTGGCTGCTCCCATGTTAGGGGCATAGATATTTAAAATTGTTAGATCTTCTTGTCGGACAGACCCTTTATGTATAATATAGTTTCCTTCCTCATCTCTTATTATAGTCCCTGGCTTAAAATCTAATTGATCTGATATAAGGATTGCCACTTCAGCTTTCTTTTGATATCCTTTAGCGTGGTAAATTGTTTTCCACCCCCTCACTTTAAATCTGGAGGTGTCTTTGGGTCTAAAATGAGTTTCTTATAGACAGTATATTAATGGATCTTGGTTTTTTATCCATTCTGATACCCTGTGTCTTTTGATTGGGGCATTTAGCCCATTTACATTCAGGGTAACTATTGAAATACATGACCTTAGTGCCATCGTATTGCTTCTGAGGTCACTGTTACTGTATATTGTCTCTGTTCTTTATGATCTACTATTTTTAGGCTCTCATAGTTTAGAGGGTCCCTTTCAATATTTCCTGTAGGGTTGGTTTAGTATTTGTAAATTCTTCTAGTTTTTGTTTGTCCTGGAAGCTCTTTAATCTCTCCTTCTATTTTCAATAATAGCCTGGAGGGATATAGTATTCTTGGCTTAATATTTTTCTCATTTGGTGCTCTGCATATATAAGGTCAATTCTTTCTGGCCTGCCAGGTCTCCATAGATAAGTCTGCTGCCAACTTAATATTCCTACCATTGTATGTTATTGGTACCATTGTATGTTATTGGACTTCTTGTCCTGGGCTGCTTTCAGGATTTTCTCTTTGTCACTAAGATTTGTAAATTTTCCTATTAGATGATGGGGTGTGGACCTATTTTTATTGATTTTGGGGAGGGGTCTCTGTGCCTCCTGGATTTTGATACTTGCTCCCTTAGCCATATTATGGAAATTCTCTACTATAATTTACTCCATTATACCTTCTGCCCCTCTCTGTTTTTCTTCTTCTTCTGGAATCCCAATTATTCTAATATTGTTTAATCTTAAGGTGTCACTTATCTTTTGAATTCTCCCCTCATGGTCAGTAGTTGTTTGTCTCTCTTTTGCTTAGCTGCTTTATTCTCTCTCATTTGGTCTTCTATATCACTAATTCTCTCTTCTGACTCATTTATCCTAGCAGTAAGAGCCTTCATTTTTTAATTGCACCTCATTAATTCTTTTTTTATTTCATCTTCATTAGATTTTATTTCTTTTATTTCTCAAGAAAGGGATTTTATTTCTCAGAAATGGTTTCTCTAACATCCATGCATTTTTTGAGCTCAGTTAGCACCTTGATAATCATCATTCTGAACTCTAGTTCTGACATATTATGATTTTCCATATTGATTAGGTTCTTAGCTGTAGGTACTGCCTCTTATTTATTATTATTATTATTTGTCTTGAGTTTCTCTGTTTTGTCATTTTATCCAGATAAGAATATATGAAAGGGAGAACAAAATACTAAAAAGGTGGCAAAGTCTCCAGAAAAATGTACACTAACCAAATTAGAAGAGACCCAAAATCTGGGGGAGAAGAAAGGAGGAGAAATGGAAAAAAATATATATATATGCATACACACACACACACACACACACACATATATGTTTTAGACTGGTGAATAGAAAGAGCCACCCACTTGATTTTGGCTGTATTCTGGTCTTTTAGAAGAAACCACCTCCCAAAATTTTAAAGAAAGAAAAATTTATATACAAAAATAAGGGCAAACATGATGAAGGGATGGAATATGACTGTAAAACTGAAATTTTTTTAAAAAGTTGAAAAAAAGGGATTGATAAAATTTGTTGGAGGAAAAAAAAAAAGAATGTGCTCAGGCTGGAGACTAGAACAAAACGATGTGCTAGATTTAGGGTATATTTTGAACTATTAGAAGAAATTGTATCCCAAAATTTTAAAGAAAAAAAACCCCTATATGTATACAAAAAATAAGGTTAAATACAATGAAGAGATAAAATATGACTATAGCAATGAAGGTTTAAAATTTTGTTAAGATAAACTAGTTAAAAAAAATTAAAAGAGGGGGCACCTGGGTGGCTCAGTGGGTTAAGCCGCTGCCTTCGGCTCGGGTCGTGATCTCAGGGTCCTGGCATCCAGTCCCGCATCGGGCTCTCTGCTCAGCGGGGAGCCTGCTTCCTCCTCTCTCTCTGCCTGCCTCTCTGCCTACCTGTAATCTCTCTCTGTCAAATAAATAAATAAATTCTTTAAAAAAAAATTAAAAGAGGAAAGAGGAAAAGTTATAAAGTAGAATAAGAAAAAACATAACATTTTAAAAAATTTAACTTTGCAAGATTAAAGGATCATGGGGAAAAAGCCATGAATTCTATACATTGCTTTCCCCTATCTCTGGAGTTCCACTGTTTCTTTTTGATCAGTGAGCTTGGTCTTGGCTGGATGTTCTTGCTCATCTTCTGCGGGAAGGGCCTGTTGCAGTATCAAATGTCTTTGCCCAAGGTGGAATTGCACTGCCCTTGCCAGGGGCCAGGCTAAGTATCTGCTTGGGTTCACTCTCAGGAGCTTTAGTTCCCTGAATGCTTTCTGTAGAGCTCTGGAAGACGGTAATGAGAATGGTGGCCTCCCAATCTTTGGCCCAGAGGAGTCAAGAGCTCGGGGCCCCACTCTTCAGTGCACCCTCAGAGAAAAGCTGTCAATCCCTCCTGTCTCCCAGGTCTCCAACCACACACTGTGCTCACCTGGCCTATGAACGAGCATTTCTATCTCTAGCACACAGCCCCATTTGGAGTCTCCAAACCCAGTATATTCTTGCTGAGCATTCCTGTTCTGCTCCTCCTGGAGGAGGAAGTAAGGAATCTCTCTGGATCTGCCACTTGGGGGGTCTCTGCTCAAAGAGTGGTGGCCCGACTGTGCCTCAGATCATGGTTTATGGTAACCCCTATTTGAAAGCTCACTCCTTGACTCCGTCTCTGTAGCCAGCCACCCCGTTCTGATACCTGGGAGTTCCACCATACTGAAACACTCCTGATCTTTCTGTGACCCCACAGAACCTGAGACCACACTGTCCCTATGAGGGCACCACCCCCGCTTAGCCTCTGGAGCGATGTTCCTCAGTGGAGCAGACTTCTAAAAGTTCTGATTTTGTGCTCTGCTGCTCCACTGCTTGCCGGGACCTGCCCCTCCCCCCACAGTCTATCTTCCCCTCCTTTTGGATTCACTTCTCCACACCTCCTACCTTTCAGAAATTGGTTGATTTTCTGTTCCTAGAATTTCTGCTCTTCTTCTTTCCTATCTCCCGTTGAGTTTGTAGGTGTTTGGAATGGTTTGGTAACTATCTAGCTGAACTCCTGGGACCTGATGTCATTTCAGTCTGCTACTCTCCACCATCTTGCTTCTCCTCCAGAGTAGACACATTTTGATATGTTTAGGGTAATTATAAATTTAAAAACTAGTGTAAAATTAGAGAAAGCTAGAATATTCATTGCAATACTACTGTTTTCCACCCTACGGAGAAAAATACTTTAATACTTGCTCAAATACTTGCTCTTCTTTAGGAATGAATTACTAGTTTATTGCTTGAATGTGAGCCCATGGAAGCAACTACATTTCTCAGACTTCATTGCAATTAAGGTGGCCCATTAGGTGTAAGTGGGAGGTGACAGATGACACTTCTGAGAAAATTCCTTGAGGATGGGACAGAGGGCTAATGTGCACCTTTTTGCCACCACTCCCTTGCATTTCCTTCTTCCTATCTAGAACTAAGACCTGGTGGTGAAAATCTGTAGTTATTTTGGGCTTTGACTTTGAGAATGGAAGCTGAGTGCTAAATTCTTGGGGCTAACTATTAAAGGTGTGTTCATCTTTGTTGGCAATATATAGCCTTCCTATTAGTCCTGGAGGGCTTACCTTTGTACTTCTATTATGTCAGGGCAATATAAACTTCAATTTTATTTGATTTACTGTGATTTTCCATTTCTCTTACTAGCACCTGGGCACAATTATTATATGTTACAATTCTTAATGAAAGAATATTAATTAAAAATTGAGAGGAGCTCACTGCAGCTTTTCTCACAGAGACTTGTATGTATGGCTTAACTGGGAAATAAAATGATGCAGAATAAGAGGCCAAGGAGAACAAAGGCCAAGCAAGAGTATAATGTCCAAGACCAGGAAAAAGATTGAAACAGTGCTATTGTTGAGCCCAATGAGTAAAACTAAGGAAATGCTGTTGTAGTAAGTAAGATTATGTCTGTGTGAACCTTAAACATTTAGCTGTAATGATAGACATAGATATAGTCTTTTGTTATATATGGATACATATAGATTCAATATGTAAATAAATAAAAATCTCTTATTTTTTACAGATAGGGTCAAATAAAAAAGACTCCTCAGACACATACAGTGGGACACTATAGAACTGTGAGCCATTAGTTAAGCAGATTGATATAATGTCTTTGGGCCACTTCGCACCACTGTCAGCCATTTGTTTTGCTTCTACAGACTTCTCAACAATAGCTTCTCCCAAACAATGGGCACTCTTCAAATGGGTCTATTGGTAATGGGATTGGGGTTCATGAACACATGAGTGCCCGTTTTAAAAAAAATCTATTATTCCAGCATTTTTTTCCTCTATTAGTTTCTATTAGATATAAAACCAGAAAAAAAAAATAGAACTTCTCATTCCATTCTGCAGAATCTCTGTTCTAAGTATCCAGGATCCTTTCGAAACAGTAGGCTAAGTGGGCTCATCTCAGTATTTCTTAACTCCTATGATATGTTGTCTTTGTCTATGCCCTGATTTTGTCCTCTCTCATTTATTCATCATCAGTTGAAGACAGCAAATCTAAGAGGCCTCTAAGTTGCTAAAAATTTTAACTGTTTAAATCTTCCAGAGCATGTATCTGAATTTAATATAGATTGAGAAAAAGAGCAAGGAAAAATATTCTCAAATGTCATATCAGGAACTATAATACACAAGCATGATTCAATCTAAAGCAGGTGTAATCAGCACACATAAAGTGATAGGTCCACAGAGGATATTGACAACTAATTATACAGTTTTAAAAAAGATTTTAATTAATTTCAATTGCAGGCAGAGAGGATTCATGTAAATCCCTGTTTTAGTTTTTCATAATCAGAGAAATATTTCAATGCGTCCAGGGAGGAATTGGAAATATTTGATTGGTTGAAGTAAAGAAAGTATCATTAGTGTGTGGGGTTGGAACATGAAGAAATTGGAAGAAGCAGGAACAAAAGGAGGTTGAGGACGAGGAGAAAGAAGAGTGTGTGAAGTTGTGTTTTAAGCAAGTGAGAGGGTGAAATGAACAAATGTTGGAGGTGAGCAAGTGAAAGTTGGCTGAAAACCATAGGATAATAAAGGAGCTGGACTTAAGCAGCTGGCTAAGGCCAATAAATCAGTGTGTTTTGGCTACTTGAATATTTGCATGAGTTTCTACTAACTGGAATTAGAAATTCACTTAAATATTTCAAAGAGGGTGTGAACTAACGCATGGTTTGGCTAGTATTAACATCCTGGTTATGTGGAGATGTTTAGGTAACATCTTGGTTTTGTAGTGTGCTTTGGTGTTTTTTTATTTTAATGACTAAATGTACAATACTTTTGTATAATTGCCAAATAGTGGTAGATTAAAAATATTAAATAATTCTTAAAGTGAATCTCTTGTCAGTCAATTAAATATTTTAAATCTTTTTAATATAAAGAAGCTAATGTTTTATTTGTACTTACGTTCCTTTTTCTCCTGGGGAAAGAGGAATAATTATATATTTTTCCTACTTCAGAATCTGCCTCTTAGAAGTGTATCAGTTGCATTCAGTTTCTTGCAGCTAAATGTGTCCATTTAAAGTTATTTTCTGTATTTACGTTGCTGATGCTACTTAAGGCAGAATAGCGAGGTATCTTGTTGAAATAGAAATGTCCACACCAGACTCTTTTTTCCTTTCAAAAGTGATTTCAAGCCTGATAAAGAAAGAAATAGATAAAGGCAGCAAAGCACTTGTCATTTTTTTGTAAGTGCTGCACTTGTTACTTTCAGGCATTTGGGAAAGGACTGAATATATATTATTTGATTTGTTTTACTATCTCTCAAAGTACATTTGGTTTTGTGTATTTTAAACAGAGAGACAGAAATGACTTGATAAACAATATCCATCAAAACAACTTGGAAACCACTTAAGACGTTGGTCTTTGTAAGAAGTCAAGATAGCTTTTCCATCCAAGTGGCTCTGAGTGCTTCTGTTAAAAGTATCTAGCAGGAAGGAGATGAGGATGGCGGTAAAGTGAAGCAGAAAGATTTAAGTTGGAAATGGGGTTTTAAATACTGTTAGTGCCTTTCAAAAGATACTCCAACCAGTAAGCTCCTTCTTGATAGCAATGGATTGTCAGTGTTTGGGTCTGATGTTAAAGCACTGTTGAAAAGCTCATTAGCTAAATATGAAATTCTGTTTAAAATAACAAACTTTCAGATGTTGTAGTTGATTCAAAGTGTCTTGCTCAAGGAAGATACTCAATTTATGTACATGAGATTGCTTTAGTGCTTTTCAGAAGACTAACGAGGACTTTCCACATTGGAATATATGAGTCAGCTTTGAAATATATCATGGCAAATATTTAACAGAAAAACACTGATTAATAAAGGAAAAAAAGAGTGGATACTGCTTCAGTAAAATAATGGAGATTCAGGAATTTTGTAAAGAATGATCCAACTTGAAATTTGGCCAGAAAACAGTGCCTGACATACACCCACACCCTTCTTTGGCAATATGTTCTCTGCTATTTTAAATGGCCACGAACAGCTGTAACATTAGTTTTGTAGCTAAGTGATGAGAAAAGGATTGTAAAACCAGTGCCCTGAATTCTAATCCCAAGCTTCCTATTTATTTTGTTTATGGGGTTATTTAAGTTCTTGACATTAGTCTATTTTGTGGAGTCTGAGGGGCTTAATTAGTGTAATATAACTATTAAATTTTTCTGCCAAGTCCCAGTAAATTAGGATGACTAATCCATATGTAGTAATCATTACTACATACAGTATGTAGTACGTACGTACGTACTACATACTACATATATAGTCCATATGTAGTAATGATTACTGTATGTAATTACTGTATGTAATCATTACTACATATGGATTAGTCATCCTAATCCTTATCATGTCTGATAAGAATAACACACATATCAAGAGTAGGGTGCCTGGGTGACTCAGTGGGTTAAGCCTCTGCCTTCGGCTCAGGTGATGATCCCAGGGTCCTGGGATTAAGCCCTGCATCAGGCTCTCTGCTTAGTGGGGAGCCTGCTTCCTCTTCTCTCTCCGCCTATCTCTCTGCCTACTTGTGATCTCTGTCTGCCAAATAAATAAATAAAATCTTTAAAAAATAAAAAAGAGTAGATGGATAAAGAAGTGAAAGGAAACTCAGTCTTTATCCTACAATCGGGGTAGAATTCAAAGGCAAACCCCTCTACTATCTCTGGAACCATCACAAAAAGCAGTACTGCCCCCCATAAAAGTCCTATTTTCAGTTGCTGCAGTTCATCTCAGTGTGTTCTCTTCCCTAAATCATCTCCCCTCTTGGGCACAGTAATTCTCCAAATTTTCATACTAAAATTTTGACCATGAGCAGCATGCTAGTCAGCAAAGAAGCATGATGGCCCCTCAACCACCCACCTGATGGACAGCATGATTTTCTTTGCAAAAGTAAGTTGGCTCATTTTTGCAAACTGAGAAAATCACATTTTAAATGCCTCGTCTATGGGCTTTTTGGAGCTAATTTGAGACAGTGCACTTCTCTAAGGCTTAAGACTTAAGTAAACCTTAAGATTATCCAGCTGACTTAGAGCACTGATAGATTCTGCCTTGTGCAAACCAGTAGTCTACACCCTTGATCATATTCTTTTATTCCACCCATCTCTACTTCATGTCTCTTAATAAACAAAACACTCGATTAAAGAAAAAAAAGAGAGAGAGAGAGAGAGAGAGACAGTGAGGGAGGGCAGGAATAACGAAGTTACTCCAGCAGCTTATTAAAAAAAAAAAAAAAGATTACCTGTTATCTCTAGGTAAATATTTTCAGTGGATATTTTAAAGTCTATTTCTTAATTTGAACTCACAGTAGCATTAGGTACCATTAATCCTTCTCTCTCTCTCTCGAAATTCCCTTGGCTTTCATGAATAATATTCTCTTCCGATCTACTACACCGCCCACCTTTCTCACCCATCCGTGTTAATCTTTACTACTCTCTTCTCCTTTTTTTGTAATTTATGTTTTTAAAGATTTTATTTATTTATTTGAGATAAGGCACACAAGCATGAGCAGTGGGGTGTGGCACAGAGAGGGAGAGGGAGAACCAGATTCCCTGCTGGAGCAGGGAGCCCGATACGGGACTTGATCCCAGCACACTGAGATCATGACCTGAGCCAAAGGCAGACACTTAACTGACTGAGCCACCCAGGCACCCTTCTTCTCCTTTCTTTTTAGATTTTTAGATATTAGAAGGCCCTAAGATTTGGTCCTCTTTCTCATCTTTTTATTGTATTCTTTCTTCCTTGGCAATCCCATTGACAACCGTGGTTTTGCTTTTTAATTTCTTTATCTCAGAAATCATTTCTGAGTTCTAGACCCATATTAGCCTCTTTCTGTAGAGCAACTGAATTTGAATATTTCAAAGGCAACTCCATTTCATTATACCCAAAGTTGAACTCAGTTTTTCTTTAAATATCATGACCTCCTCTGACATTCTGTATTTTAATAAATGTGGCCATGCTTTATCAAACTAAGCAAATTAGAAATTCAGAGGTTCTAATTCTTCTTCTTTTTTAATTCTCCATACCAGATCTATTTCCTTGTTCTGTGTTTATATTTTCTAAATATGTGCTCCATCCTAACACCACAACTCTGGTTAAAGATTCTTATCTCACCTGGAAGATGCCATCTCATCTTCCCCCTTCCCTTCTTGGACCACGTTGAATCTGTTCTTTCATGGAAGCCACAGTGTTATATTTTAAATATAAACTTATTTGTGTTCTTTTCTACTAAAACTCTTCAAAAAATGGCCCATTATTCTTGTGACAAATATGCATTCAAAATTCAACTCCTGACTACCTTTTAAGGTAATTTTAGACCATTCTTCCTCTCTCTTTCTATATTTCATCTATAAAAAAAAATCTTTAAATCGAAAAATTCCACTTTGATCTTTCTGTTCATGCCATTGTACCAGCTCCAACCATCTTCTCAGATCCAACATCTTTCCCAGGTGAACCTAGCCCGTAGCACCTTATATAGCTCCATTCTAGCCTCTCATGACTCACAGTCATTTCTTCTTTGTCACAATTATTATAACTTATAATTATACATGCATCCCAAATTAGAAAATGAGCTCCATAAAGTGATATTTATATCTACTTCTATTCACCTGAATGATAACCCAGTGCCTGAAATACACATATTAGACGCTGACAATTTTTTTTTTTGAATGTCCAAAGGAACAACCTGGTTTATTTTGTATATCATCAAGATGAATTGCATCAATACATTTGTTCTTTCTGTTCCCTGACTTTTCCACGTGGTAACTTTACTTTAATAGCATCTTTCTTCCAGTGCTGCCTCAGTGTCTTCAATGATCTATGAGGGAGCATAACACCAGGTTAAGAATATGTTCTCTGAAGAGGGTTGTGTGGTTCAAATGACTTGTCTCCTTTCCTAGCTTTGAGAAACTTAGTAAGCTACTTAGCTGCTCTGTTTTGAGTTCATCTGAAAAAACAGGGATTAATATTGATTAATATTGATTTATAAGATTATGTGAAAGTTAAATAAAATTTATTTAAATCCCTTGGAAAACTACATGATATATGTTCAATAAATATTATCAAATGTTTTCAATCATATTTTTCATGTATTGGAAACTCTGAAGGGATATACAGGGCAATACTGGGGGCAGATACTCTATTTTTGAGAAACTGGTTGGCACAAACAGTTTCATAGTAGAAATTTGGAATCTGTTCAAAACACTAATTTTACAAAATTATTTTTTTCTCAGTAACAATGCAGTTTTCATAAACATTAAGGGGAATACAGGAAAAAGATACTATCCTAGATTTTTAGGCCCTACTAAGGAGAAAAATGACAAAATACTGGTCAGCAATTCATCTTTTGTATAAATGCTTGAAGTTTATGCTTAAGTTGTAGCCTTGACTTGGGTATCAGACTTAAAGGAAAAATTACTTAATTGGTTTCTATAAAGAACATGCTTATTCTAGACTTGATTTTTAAATAGAATATTCATTTTGATGAGAATTATTACAGTTGCAGAATTTTCTAGCTTCCTTCAATATGTTTCTGAAAAAAAATATTACAAAGTCTAGAAATAACCAGAATAAGAGGCGATTTATATAACAGTTGAATTATAATAAAACATGGTAGGTATTTTGCATCTTTTCTCTGATAACACTGAAAATTATTTACTCACAATTATCTTGTGGGTTTTCTGGGGTATATTTTGAATTGGTTATTATAGTTAGTTTGTTCTTGCACTGCAAGAATTTTGCACTGCAGACCAATAATACAGACATACAGGAAAATACTTAATACTTCCCTTGTTCTAAATTTAAATAGCACCCAAATCTACTATAGCATCATTTGGTTGTACTATTTTCCTTTACCTTTTATAGCAAGATTATATCTTGAAGGCAGCTTCAAGTGTCTTTTGCAGAGATAGAGACGATATAAAAAATAAGAGTATATGACAGTCACGGACTCCACTGAGATTTTTGTCTTGTCTTGAATATATACTGCAAGGTACCAAAAAGTTATAGTTTTAAACAAAGCTATAGGCAAGAATAAAAACAATGTCAACTATGGAAATACTATGAATGTTAAAATATTTTGGTTAATTTACATATATCCATATTAGTAATTACTAATAAATTTATATGGCCAATTAACATATAAAAAGATAGTCAACTTCATTACTAAAAACATGTTTACAAATTTAAAAAGCAATATAATTTTAACCTAACATGTGAAAATATGTAACAAGATCATAATATACTGAGTAGAGGTTTATATGTACTTACAAACTCAGTTCATGTACATAGTACAACCTACTAAAGGACAATTTAAAAATATATATTCAAGGAGTGCCTGGGTGGCAGCTTAGTTGGTTAATTGGCTGACTTTGGCTCAGGTCATGATCTCAGGGTCCTGGGATCAAGTCTCATACTGGGCTCCTTGCCCAGAGGGGAGTCTGCTTCTCCCTCTCCCTCTGCCTTTCCACCTCCATCCACCTGCTCATGCTCACTGTCTCTCAAATAAATAAAATCTTATATACATATATACATATATATATGTATATATATATAATGTGTTAAAATATATGTGTATATATGTATGTATATGCATATATGCATATAAACATATATATATTCACAGACACACATAAAGTATTTCAAATGTGAATGCTCCCACCCTCATTTTTTATTCTTAGAAAATTTTAATGAGTATTTTTAGTAGTGGGAAATACTTATATAAGTTTTTTTTTTAAAGTTACAAAGATAGAGTTTCCATACATCTCACATCCATTTTCCCCTATTATTAAGATCTTCCTTGGTGTGGTGCATGTGTTAAAATTAATATTGTATTGTAATTAATACTGTACTTAATATTGGTATTTAATTATTGTAATTAATATTGGTGCATTGTGATTAAAGTCCATATTTTATTCAGGTATCTTTGGTTCTTTTTTTAAGATTTTGTGTATTAATTTATTTGAGAGTGAGCAAGAGAGAGAGAAGGAGTGGTGGGGAAGGGTAGAGGGAGAGAGAGAAGCAAACTCCCTACTGAGCAGGGGGCCCAATGTGGCCCAATTCCAGGACCTTAACTAAGATCATGACCTGAGCTGAAGGCAGACACTTAACTGCTTAACAGACTGAGCTATCCAGGCACACCCAGATATCCTTGTTTTTTATCTAATGTCTCCTTTCTTTTCCAAAATCCCTTCCATGTTATCATATTACACTTCCTCATCATGTCTCTTTAGGCTGTG
This sequence comes from Neogale vison, assembly GCF_020171115.1. Lineage (NCBI taxonomy): Eukaryota > Metazoa > Chordata > Mammalia > Carnivora > Mustelidae > Neogale > Neogale vison. Next base: position 88,597,883 of record NC_058093.1, on the reverse strand, counting down.
TCTCTTGGCTGTGAGTTTCTCAGACTTTTCTTATTTTTCATGACCTTGATAGTTTTGAGGGGTACTGTTAAGGTATTTTTTAGAATGTTCCTCAGTTAAGATTTGTCTGATTTTTTTTCCACGACTAGACAGGAGTTATGTTTTCTTTAAGAGGAAAACCACAGAGGGAAAGTCCATTTTCATTACAAATATATGTACTATCAGCACAACTTATCACTATATGTTAAACTTATGGTGGATGATCACCTGGATGAGACAGTGTTAGTCAGTTTTCTTTACTATAAAGTGACTCTTTTTCTTCTTCCCATATTGGACTCTTTGGAAGGAAGTCGCTGTGTACAACTCACCTCCTTGATGATAGGCATTTACATAAATTATTTGAAATCTTTCTGCATGGAAGATTTGTCTGTTCTCTCCCATTTATTTATTTTTTCAATAATTTATTTACATTAGTATGGAGTTATGAAAATTTCATTCTAATATCATTATAATAACACAACTTTGAAAATACTTTAAATGTCCATCATTCGTGATTGGTTAAATAAAGTATGAAATTTTAGGCAATGGAGTATATCAACATATATATTGACATGGAAAGATATTATAATAAGATAGTTATTCTCAGGAAAGTACATTTTTACCAAAAGACAAATAAAATAAAATATATGAATGAGTATATTTATATGTGAGTATATTTTTAAAGATTTGAGATGAAAGAAAAATATTGGAAGTGATTATATCTAGATGTTGGGATTATGGAAATACTTTTAACTTTCTGTATTATATAATTTTAAATATTTTTGTTTGGATAATTTTCATAGTAACTACATCATTTTTGTCTTTAATTTTTTTCCACATTGAATTCTGTTTTAAATGCCCATTACTATTCACCTTTGCACAGTTTTACTTTCTTCTTGCATTCTATATAGTGACAAATTATTGGCTTAGTCCTGTTTTATTTAAATAAATCTATCCACCCATGGAATGGAAATATCTGCTATTTGCTGCGTCTACTAAGTGACATGTCCTTTGCATGCATCCTCAGACTTCATGATGCAAATAGCCGTGTGTCATTAACATCATCACCATCATCACAGGAATGAAATTCCTAAGACTAAAACTTGTGATGAGTCCCACAGTTAGTAAAAGGAAGGGTAGTCAAGTTTTGAACAAGGACATGTTTAAATCCAAAGTTCATGTTCTTAGTCATTACAAGCAGGAACACTTGCTCCTATACAAGACTGCCCCCACTCACTTATTTAATGCCATCTGCTCTCTCTACCTTGTCTCTACACTTTGTCAAAATGCTCTCCTTGAATCCCCATTCATTTAATAACCCATCCAAAGGAGTCATCATTGTGTTTTCCCTTAAATTTCAAATGTATTCATGAAGAGGTACTGCCCTCTGATTCCACACACCTATAGTTATGAGTTGGATGATGTTGCTAACAAATTGGGGCAGTATAAGACCATGTTATTACAAGTCACATTCATAAAAGCACAGTCTGTTGTATTGGTATGCTGTATTTGTGATGCACCTAGAGTTTTTCATTAGCTGTTAATATTAATTCCAAAGAAAGAGAAAATATAATCCTTACCCCTTTGAGAAGGAAAACATAATTTTAAAAAATGAGTTACCCCTTCAAGAAAGAATTCTGTTTTAATTAAAGGCTAAGTATGAAGTAATCACTCATTCTTTTTGTTTGGCCAGGTTTAATAAATTGTCTGTGCACCTGAATATTTTAAACACATTATGATCACAGACCTTGACATCTGGTGCAGTTGGGTCATGAGCGAAAGTCTTAACTGAGGTTGCATTATATAATACTCTACCATACTTCAGTGAGTTTTGCGTGTAGTTTTTTCCTGACACCTGAGGCCCTAGAACATGTCTCTCACTCATATTTAAGGACTCTGTATTCCTCTTACCCCTTTGTAAATATAAGTTTTAAATTTAAGTTTTAATGTTCTTCAGTTGTTGTTAACATGTTTTAGGTTAATTGCATGAAGTCATAAAACATGGCCAGTGTAGGAGATAGTTAAATTTGAAAAAATGAAAACTGCTGTTAATTACTCAAAATGTAAGTTCATAGGGAAATAGCTAGCTAGCTTTCTTTTTTTTTTAAGTTTTCTTCCCCAGTTAGCTCCCCCCCAACACAATATCTTGACGTTACATAATTCACAAGTCACAGAACACAAAACTCAATGTTATATCTAATTTTGAGATATTTATTCATTTTCCTAGCAGTGGGAGGTGATAAGAATCTTGTATTATTGAAAATGCTACTGATCACAATGGGTTTGCTCTCGTTTTATGGGAGAGTGGGAGTGTTATTAGGTAATATTTTGTATTGTCAATTTACCATTGATAATAAATATGGTTGTTTTTCTCAACCAGTCACACTCCTTAGATCATGTTTTACATTAGACATATGATATTCATCAATACTTTGTGGAGATGGTCTTTGAAAAGTGCTTAATTGTTGTGAACAATAAAAGAATAGTAATTAGACAAGGTTCAGCCCTTGTCCACTCGAGTCCACTTAAAGTTTCTGTCAGTTGAGGAAATCTAAATGTGTATTAAATTTGTTATTGGAATATTTATGAATTATGCTCAACTTAGTAAAGAAGTTTAACAACACAAAAACAAAACAGAAACCCCAACAAGCTATGAAGTTCTGTAGGACTAACGCATAATAACACTGAAATTATAGCAATTATCCCTTCAAATTGTGCACCCAAAATGGCAGAATATAGTCTTCCATGTGGAGGCAAGAAACAGGAGAGTTGCATATTTAACATTATGCCGAAAACATGTTAATAAGTAAGTTGCAAAATGGCATGAGTAGCAGATGAGAAGGCATTTAATCAACCAGTGTCAAACAATATGCTGTTGTGGTTCAGAGCCAAGAATTTTGAAGTTCATCTCATTTAATACTCATGACAATTAAGGGAAGTAACTGCTTTACCTTTATTTTACAAATGAGAATGCTGAAGCCAAAGGTCATTCTATGTAAAAAAAAAAAAATGGGTCAAAGTGTTAAGGAAACAGATCTAGGCAGAGGACATCAAGAAGAAGGAAATGGACCTCTTAGAGATTTCTAAACTTCTAGAGAAAAAAGTGTCTTTTTATTTTTATTTTTTTGTTAAACTAAGAGACTTGATCCTCAGAAATTAACATATGTAGAAATCAGCAATTACTAGATAAAAACAATTCTTCCAAGAGCTAAAAATCACAAGCCTCTATGAAGTTTCCTTAAAAGTTGCTTAAGTGATTCTGCTTCCCGTTTTAAGACCATGTGGCCACAAGACGTTTAAAAACAAATGAATCACATCATTGAGTAAGAAGTCTCATTGATTACAATATTTTTAATGCTCCAAAGCATGTCACTTTGGGCCCCTTCCTCTATACCCACTGTCACATAATTACTCTACTGAAGTTTTTCTACTTGTGCTATTACTTCAGGGAATGAAAATAAATGAAGTGGAAATTCATTGATGGCTCTGGTTAGTGAAGAGGTCAAATGAACTCCTGGCTCTGCACTTTGCAGCCACAGAAGGCAGTGGCTTTCACAGCAAATAGTCCTATTAAAAAGATCTGTGGCACAGGAAGTGGATAGTTGGTTCTTTGGGGGTTCCAGGAGCAAAAAGAAATGTTAATATCTTTTTCATCATTTCTGTACAAATGATCTTCTTACTGTTAATTAAGCAGGAGAGCTACAGAGGCAATGATAGGTTTGACAAAGATAAACATTTCCTTTAAAAATTAGAGAGGAGTAGGGAATTTGGGTAAATTGGAAGGGGAGGTGAACCATGAGAGACTATGGACTCTGAAAAACAATCTGAGGGGTTTGAAGTGGCGGGGGGGTAGGAGGTTGGGGTACCAGGTGGTGGGTATTATAGAGGGCACGGATTGCATGGAGCACTGGGTGTGGTGAAAAAAAATAATGAATAATGTTTTTCTGAAAATAAATAAATTGAAAAAAAAAATATGTAGTTTTAAAAGAATTACCATGTTTAGGATTGCCAGATTTAGCAAATAAAACTATAAGATACCCCGCTAAATTAGAATTTCATATAAACAATCAATGATTTTTTTAAGTATAAGTATGCCAAAAAATATTTAATAGTACATACTTACATTTTTGAAAATTATTTATTGTTTATCTGAAATTCAGATCATCTAAGGATTCTATATTTTATTTGTCAACGCTACTAGAAAATGTATTGACTAGAAGACATTTGGGGAATATGGAAAATAAGATGATAGCTCAATAACACTGCAGAAACAAGAATGGATATATCAAAATAAAAATCAAATATATTAGCCTATGAGTTACCATTTTTCAAGGCCAAAGCCTATTAGGCATGAAGGAAATGTCAGTTCCCTGAAATAAGGGTGAGGTGGCTTCTCTCTTCCCAGTTTTGTAGAGGTAAATGCTGTACTTTCCATAAATGATGTTGCTTTACTGCTGAAGATACAAAGGCTCACATATCATGTCCATTGCATTTCCTGGGTTTTCTAATCTTTATTACTGAGAGGCATTGGCTGATATTTACTTAGTTTTGACTTCAGACTTAATTTTGGTCAGTGTTTTTATGTATGCATAAGGTTTGTTTTGAAGGACTTGTCAAACTTAGAAATTAAATGGCATTCCTGATTTTTTGTGTATGGCTGTGCCATTTACATTTTGTAATTTTGGCGGATGAAAAAATGAACAAAAAGGCAAATTTTCAAAAAACTCAATGAACCTTGTAGCTTTAGACTTAATAAGAATGGGGTTCAAAATATTAGCCTAGCTAGAGATGAAATGACAAAGAGTATCCACTCTTATGCTTATGAACATACACTTACTTGCTAAATTTAAGAGCAGCACCTTGCCCACACCCCCATTTTCTCATTGGCAAACTGATAGACAATTAGAAAGAATGTCAAAGCTGGGTACATTCCATGACACATGTCAGAGAGGCAGGACAAAAAGGTGGCTTGTTACAACAATCTATATAGAAGACCAGGACTTCATGCCTCAGAGATTGACAAAGCATTCAGCTACTGGTCTGGAGAATGAGGTTCGAAACTGGAACTAAGTTTCCCTGAATCCCTAGCCATATGTATTAATTAGCTCTGTCCCCCTCTAGCAAGAGTCTCAGAAGTTTTCTATCCTTCAGTTTGAGATTTTCACAATTAAATCATCTTATACCCTGTTTTTAGGCTATACTTTTATTTATAAATGGTATTCATGCTTGGGTATTGTGTTAAAAGCTACACAAAAACACCAGGCCTATTTTTTCTCATTCATCATAAGCAAAAGTTGTTATATCTTGTGAATATTTTTTGCCCTCGTAGACCTCATATAGAGAGACATGTAAATGGATACACACATAAAACTCCGAATTTTATATATGCATGTTTAGTATAATTACATTTATAAAAATATATAAAAATATTTATTTTCAAATAATTTTGCTGAATTCCTAAGATGATGGAGACAATAACTCCATCTTGGAAATATACTCCCGTTTAGAAGATTGAGAATGCCCGTTTGTAAATTTGTCACACGTTGGTCACATTCTTCTGTGCCTCATTTGGTTGGTGTTTGCCAAGTAAGCTGCAAGTCTCCAGGAAGAGCATGAGGCTTTCCTTGGGCAACTGTAGGTGCTCAATGAATAATTAATCACCAAATGAAGCTGCAGCAATTACCAGGAGGTTAGCCACCAGGCATCTGTTACTATCATGTGCTAGCTTGAGAGGAAAATAACTGACTGACATGAATTTGGGTAATTTCCAATGAAATTAGGACCTTCCTTTAAAAAAAAAAAAGTTCTGCTGCTGGAATCACTCAATAATAATAATAGTAAAAGGAATAAGAGAAAAATAATCAGCATTTTTTCCCAACTTTTCTGCAAGTGAGTTGATAAAAAGCCATCTGCTATCATTCATAAATGCATTTCCAGACTTTATCATTTTCTCAACTTCCCTGATGCTTTTTTGGCAGTTGTATTCTCCCCTCAATACCTCCCCATCCATTGTAGCCCCTTACTATACTGTAACAGTTTTGAGTTACTGTGTCTTCCTGAAACATTGATAATTTCCACCTCATACATTGTAGTGCTTACAACTAGGAAGGGAAAATTGTGATGTGTCATCATCTTGTCTTTAAGAGATTTCATTTGCAGAATTCTCTTAGTGCATACCTTCCTGTTTTACTAAGTTAGACAACTGGAATACCACATTATAACCTGGGAAATCCTAACATATTCTAAATTACTAGCAAGAAGATCAAATAAAGGATACATAAGTTTGCTAGTCTGTGGATAAGTGGGGGAAGTGGGGGAAGGCAGCAAATATAGAGAAATGATAGAGGTTAGAAACTGTGTTCTTTGAATAAAATTGGCACAACTGTGTTGAAACATTAAAACACACTGGAGATACAAAAAGGCCAGACAAAGGAACACTGGAATAAGATAAATCTCTTTATCACATAACCAGAAAATGTGAAAGAACTGATGCTGAGGTATGTCAAAAGTATATTGAAGAGTTGTCTGAAACATTTTATCACCCCCAATCCTATGATTCCTTTGAGTTCTCTGGTCATCAGTTAGTCTGTTGTATGGGTCACATTATGTCACCTGATCTTCTGTCTTCTGATTGAGTAGATTTAATTTCTAATCAGGATAAAATCTGTATGAATTGCTCAAAATTGTCTTCTTTGAGACTTCTTCTTGATTACTGCCTCCCAGTATGTTTCCTGGCCATTTTTCTTTTCCATGTTTACTGGTCTGAGGTGTCCTTTCTATGGAAAACCCAAAGGCAAGACCCTGACTTCCGGATCTTTGACCCTCTGAGTGTGTGGCTCGATTCTCTGTAAACCCTGGATCTCAATAAAAGTTTTCTTTGTCTTTTACTCTTTGTTCACCATCCAGGCTAATATACATAAAAATGCTTCATTATGAGGTTTCACATTGAATTTTTAAGTTAAACTCAAATGTTGCCAGTCATTTGAAAACTGGTTCTTCATTATCCCTCATGACGAAAAGCATTAACCAAGCCAGAGAGGTAGGTAAGGAAGTGGTGAGGCCAAGCCAGAGAGGTAGGTAAGGAAGTGGTGAGGTATGCAATGATTTTTTCCATAGAAGTGATTTGTAGAACATTGCTCTCTCTCTTTTTCAACAAATATCTGTCTTTAGAGAAACTTAAAAGTCACACATTATTTTCCTTGAGCAAATGCTAGAAGATATTATTATTAAATTTAGAGTATATTCATATCTTTAATTATAAAATAAACATCTTACTGAAGCAAAATTTTAGAAAAGATGACTCCAGCGGCACCTGAGTACCTTGGTCACTTAAGTGTCTGCCTTTGGCTCAAGTCAAGATCTCAGTCAGGGTCCTGGGATTGAGCCCCACTTCATGCTCCCTGTTTGCAGGGAGTCTGCTTCTCCCTCTACCTCTGCCTCTCTGCCCCACTCATGCTCACTAGCCCATGCTCATATAAATACAATCTTAGGGAAAAAAAAAAAAAAAAAGAAAGAGAGTTGACACCAACTTCTCTCAACTTTGTTGAAGTAGCATCTACCATAAAATTCACACATTTAAAGTGCACAACTCAAGGATTTTTAATATATTTAGAGTTGTATAACCATCATCACAATCAATCTAGAATATTTCATTAACCCAAAAAGAAACTCAAACTCTTTAGCTATTGTGTTTCAACTCTGCCCACTTCTACCTTTACCCCTAGGTGACCACTAATCTACTTTCTGAACAAATTTGCCTTATTCTGGGCATTTCAAATTTTTGTGATTGTCCAAGCCATCTTTTTTCTTACTGGCTCCCAGTGTTGAGGGTGTGCCAATACCTGTCAGTGTCCCATGGGGGAGGATCACAGTCAACACCTGGAAGCAAGCTGATGGATTACTTCATCTCCTCCCTCTGTGCTGGGTCTGGGTGTATCATCTAGAGGGTGGAAGGGTGCTCTTGGACCCATGAATAAATAGCCTTTTTTTGTTTGCTGTAGTCCTATGAGACTTGAAAAAGCAAGTGCCATTGACTATTAGAGCCAGATAACCTAGAAACCTAGAAGCCTGTCCCTTAAGTGGCAGCCACAAAAGCTGGGTTGTTGGCGGTTTGTACAAGGTCCTCCTAGGGAGACATTGGCTATTTGGAGTGGTCTTGAATGAGAGGTAAAAATGGTGTCTGCTGGCTTTCTTGGTCCCCAGAGAGGATCACAGATAGCTCCCAAATGTGTGCTAAATTAGAAGCTTGACCTCCGGCAGCAGCTTTTAAAGTATGCAAATAGTCCTTTTTCAGGAAAAGACTAGGAAATGGGATTTTGCTTGCTCTTTCTGTGCTGAACCCTTGGAGCATAGCCACAGTAATCCAGGTTAGTTCGAAGAAAGGTAGGCGGGGACAAGGGGCTCTCAACCTAAGAGGAAACCACCCTTAAAAGGATTTTACAGTAGCCTGTGAGGAGCCCTCCACTCTTTCCCCTGTGATAGGTAGATGACAAAAACCTGGTTGGATGACAGGCACAGGGAGGGTTAATCAGATTAGAAGAGCCCATCATCAAATCCATAAAAACCCCTAGACTTAGAAACTCCTGTGGCAACCTTCTTAGGTCCCCTCCCTCTTTGGGAGCTTTGTACTATTGCTCAATAAGCTTTACTGTCCCTCAATAAACTTTGCTTTGCTGCCCACCACTCTTCATCTGGTCTACTTCCTCATTCGTCCTAGCAAAATGACCAAGAACCACAGGCCCTGAAGGAAAAGAAACCCTGCAACAATGTATTCTTGCAAGTCTATTAAGAGCAATGTTTTCTGGGATGCCTGGGTGGTTCACTGGGTTAAGCGGCTGCCTTCAGCTCAGGTCATGATCCCAGGGTCCTGGGATTGTGTCTGGCATTGGGCTCCCTGCTCAGCGGGGAACCTGCTTTCCCCTTGGCCTACTGCTTCCCCTCCTTGTGCCCACTCTCTCTTTTTCTGACAAATAAACCAATAAAATCTTAAAAAAAAAAGATGTTTTCTGTCATCTGTGGGTATCTGGATGTAAGTTCTGTTGGCTTTAAGAACTAGATGTTTTGGGGGGACATTTTCTAGGTGGGATCTTAAAAGTTGGAACTTTAGATGTGGGGTCCAAACCGATCATTCCTCAGAAAGAAGCTGGGAATTGTGAGTTCCTTCCTGATTGAGGAGTGAAGGGTTTGGACATGGTCTTTCAATATAACCCCTAATTATGAAGTACTATGGTCATATACACTCCAGTTATGCACATCTAATTTATGCTATTTTGTGGAATTAAAAAAAAATTAACTGAGGGCTTCTGGCTAGCTCAGTCGGTACAGCTTGTGACTCTTGATCTTGGAGTTGAGTTGATCTTGGTCTTGAGTTCAAGCCTCATGTAGGCTGTAGAGATTACTTAAACAAATAAAATTTTTATTGGATAATACAAAATGCAAAAATAAAAATCTCTATTTGAAATTCATATATCAAGGCATTACTGAAAAAAATAAAATCACAGTCTGGAAAACTGAAGTGTGTGCTTGAAAGAAAAAAAAAATCCCAAATCAAAGGAGTTGAGTGAAGTATTAAAATTTGTAGAAATTAAAATGATGAATAAAGTGTCAAAATTATCACTTCCAATTAGAATGGAAAGCATGGACATTGACTTTTGAGGAGGTGGGTGAAGGTTAAGCTTCACTGGTATCAAATAAGTAGTAATAGTAAGTAGTAGTAAGTAGTCTGAGAGTACTAAATGAGTGTTTTTGCAGTATCAGAAATTTTAAGGACATTTTTCTCTCATGCAAACTCTAAGGAAAAGCTTCTTTATTGGACTGCCAGCCTTGAAGATTACTATGTATATTTCCTGGATTACTTAAAAAGCATTCCTACCTAGCAGGGACCTGACGCTGGTGTCAAATCCATCCTAATGTCTGTTTTTGTAAACAAAGTTTTGTTGGAACAAAGCCACTCCCGTTTTCTGACAACAGTCTGTGGATGCTTTCACCCTGTGTGGCAGAGTTGAGTAGTTGTGACAGAGACCCTATAGCCCACAAAGCCAATATTGATTTTCTGGCCTTTTACAGAAGGTTTGTCAATGTCTGTTATACAGGGAACTTTTTTAAAGTTAGTGCATGGGAAGCCTGGGTGGCTCTGTCATTAGGCCTCTGCCTTTAGCTCAGGTCATGATCTCAAGGTCCAGGGATTGAGCTCCAAGTCAGGTTCCCTGCTCAGTGGGGAGTCTGCTTCTCCCTCTCCCTCTGCTGCTCCCCCGCTTGTGTGTGCACTCGCTCTCTCTCTCTTGCTGTCTTTGTCAAATCAATCAATCAATCATCAATCAAATCTTTAAAAAAAGAAAGTTCATATCACTTTTAAAATTGGATAACTAGGTTTGTCATCTCAATAAATTTAATTGTATGTATGTTAGGATAGAAATGATAAAGGTAAGGAAGGAAAAGAAATAAAACCTTTATTGCTTTGGGACACTGCTGCTAATGACCAATTTCATGTTTACAATTACAAATCTCTGCAACACTCCACCAGACACAGTCTGCATTGAAATAAGGTTGCTGCAGTTAAATCAGTCTGGAATTATTTTCCCTGAAAATTTAGTATTTGGCCCTAGAAGTGAGTTTGATGAGACCAAGGGCTAAGCCTAGACAAATTGTTTCTATTTAATGCCATGTCAGACACCCACGGTTAGAGTTTTGGACATTCTTCCTCCCTCCCTCTCTCTCTTTCTTTGCCTTTTGGTCTCTGAGTTAGTCCCTCTCTTCCTTTTTGTCTTTCTCTTCCTGCATCTGGTTCTCTCAGTCTCTTTACTTCCTCTCTCTTCCTCTACTTTTTGCCATCCTCTTCTGGACTCCCTAATTCACAAAAGCCACACAAATTCAATCGCTGCGGCTTTGTTTCTACACTGTAACTTTCAATATTTTATTAGAAACCCCAATTGAAAGCTGCCTAATGATCCCAGGAGAAGCCTCTCCCAGTTTCACATAACCTCTAAACAACATTCCAGAGGCAATCTCAGAGGGCCCCAGTGGAGCCGGCACTGCAAAGCCACCGGTGCAGGGGCAGTTGAAAGTAATATGCATTTTGGTTCCTCCTCTTTGCTTTTAGCACAGCCATGGGGTCCTACAGACGTTTGCTCCTGGTACTGCTGGCTTCTCACTTTCATTTTTATTAAAAAACTAACAAGGAGCATTAAGCAGCTCCCTGTTTAATTTCCCATAGAAAAGCAATAGTTTCGAGCAGCCCACTGGTGGAGGGATATTTAAATGCAAAATGCACAGCTGTGCCAAATGTATGCGCCCGAGCAAAAAGGGTTTTTTAATATGACAGGTTAATACCATGGATTTTTATTTCATTTGCCACTGAAACAGCTAATCAGAGAGAATTGGACCAGTGGAAGCAGAGGTGAAATTGGGTAGTTGTTAAGAGACAAAAGATATTGCTTGTCAACCTTCTATGGTTTTAGTATTACGCTCGTGAAGTGCTGCAGAATGGACCAAAAGTTATCCCAGTGAGGAGATGTGCTCTGACCTACCTTCACTTAGCTGAGCCTCTTGAAGCTTCCTCTGCAGAGACACTAAGTGAAAACCCCATTCACCCAGCCACGCGCTCAGGCCCTGCATCTGTCCCACCCAATGGGGGAAAATTTATACTAAAGCAAAAGCTAGAAATGATCACACAGAGGAAATCTTTAAGGCTTCCTATCAGTTCGAACACTTGGCTTCCCTTTGGCTCTGGATAAACAGACACATAGTAATGTGAATGATTGTAGGAAAAGAGAATGCCCTAAGCACAGATTTCATGAAATCTCTATATAAGCCAGGCATCATGTCAGAGGACCAGCTTAGTCCAGCCCAGCTTTAGAGGAGAACAATCCTTTAATTACATTTTTAACAGATGTCCCTCTTAAGCCACCCCGCTTCCTTAGGCCAGGTTTCCATAATGACCTTTCTTTTTCTTTAGTTCGGACCATAGGCATCCTAGTGAAAAGCCTTATAATGAATAGGCTTGATAGGAAGCTTGGCAAGACCTCTCAGTGGTATTTAAGATCTTAGGTAAAGATGTAATTATGATGTTCACACCCATTAGGTCTGTTTTTCCTCCTAAAGAACAAGGTTTTGTCAACAGATGGTCAAAAAATATCTTTCAGTGTCAAAATGAATATTGACAAGTATGCTCTGAATTGTCTCTTTTAGAGGTTTTCTTTTTTTTTAAGATTTTTATTTATTTATTTGACAGAGAGAGATCACAAGTAGGCAGAGAGGCAGGCAGAGAGAGAGGAAGGGAAGCAGGCCCCCTGCTGAGCAGAGAATCCGATGTGGGACTCGATCCCAGGACCCTGAGATCATGACCTGAGCCGAAGGCAGCGGCTTAACCCACTGAGCCACCCAGGCGCCCCTCTTTTAGAGTTTTTGCTTTTACTTGAAATGAATCTGTGCTTGGCCCTGGGGCACTTTCTCTGACATCACTATTCAAGTTCTATTCAAGCATTCAGTTTCTGAAGTCCAGACCCACTGCCACCTAGATCCCATTAGAAGGCAACTATAAAGTTTTGACACTTGTGTTCTATTTTTCAAATAGTAGAAAGGTCAAGCGATTAGGGTTTAAAAGAGGCCATATTCCACATATCTGAGGGGAACAAGGTGTTAGAAGTTCCTAAGCAGTAGACAGATTGCTACAGAGTAAAGGAAGGAAATGTTTTCCATGAATTTGTTGACTTATGGCTCGGGGAACAGTTCCCTTGCTTTCAAATTGAATCATTTCTACTCTGCTATTCTTGACAAGCATCATGAAGGAAACATCTGAGGATCTGAGTGACGTTTTCAACAATAAATGGAAAATGGCCACTTACAAACGACTGCTTTCATACAGATCCTTCTTCTGTTAGCTAAGACAAAAGAAGTTAGCTTTCTAACATGGTGAGCAGAAAGAGAGAGAGAAAGAAGGGAAAAAGGAAAGGTAAAAGGAAAATGTATCTGTAGAAATTAACTAGGATTTCTAGAAATTAACTAGGATTTAAGGATTGATCTAGGGGAAAGGCCATTATATTTCCAGGGGAGGAAGCAAATAGATCCCTATAGTTTTATTAAGTAGACACCTGATATATGGATAACTCTGAAATGGCATTGCCATCTCTTGTGGTTAAATGGTGCTATGCATGTATAATGCAACTTCTGAAAGCTAAGCCCAGAATACACATAGATAGCAATATTTGCTGTCATTTGCAAAGTGGTTATTGCATGTCACATTAAGTGTTTTGTAAAAAAATGAAATTCAAGTTTTTGTTTAGTGTTTAAGGTGACATAGGTCAGCATGAGAACAGCTGAAGAATGATACTTGGGTATTAAGCCTTCTATCTAGAATCTGATTACTATAAAGTCATAGTTCTTCCTACTTACACTTTCTTCTTCTTAGTGGGTGCTCTTGTCCCTTTGGTATGAACTCTTCTTCCCTCTCCTCATTCCTAACAACACATAATCTGCATGCTGATTCACTAGCCCTTGGTCCAACTCCAAATCAGCACAATTGAGTTTTCTCCCCAGCTTTACTGGGGTATAACTGACAGATAAATTGAAAATATATTTTCATCTCTGAGTACAACAATAAAAGTTTACAAATCAACATATCTCCATGTCTCCTTTCATCTTCTACTTCTCCCCCTTCCTCCCTTTTTTCAGGAAATGTAAACAAGCCCTTCCTACCAATTTACATGCCTAAAGTATTCTTTTTTTTTTTTTTCTGCTGGAGAGCTACACCAATGAACTTTTCCAAAGCTCAGCTTGTGTCCTTAATTTAAATAATAATGCTAGGAAGTAAATCCCATCCCGATCCACCTGAATGAAAAATGGCTCCAACAGCACAGAGGTCTGTTTGGCCAGTCTCTAAGTTCCTCTCCAGGTCTGGAATACACTTAGGCTCTGAGAATAGCTCAGTCCCCTTGAGCACAGTAAAAGAATGTTCACAATTAAGCCCTACAATTTATTTACTTATAATTATGCTTGTCTCTGCAGATTGCCTTTTCCTTAGCTTTTCAATGCCTGACTCTAAAGGCATTGTGTACTTTTATAGGCCAAAGTACCTTTTTAAAACTTTTTAAAAGTAGGCTTAGTTGTTCTACTAACAAGAACGTACTCACCCAGAGAAAGTGAATAAGACAGGAGTTACTGAACTATTAAAACTCTAGGTGATAACAGCAATGAAGTTCTAATTTGGTGAAGTCAAAGTGGGGACTTTCCATCTACATTTTTGATATTTTATTTCTTCAGCTTTACCCCTTTTTATAAAATGCCTACAGGAAAAAGGTAACATCTAAGAAGTAAAAGCACTTATAATAATCTAAAGTGATTTATTTATTCTTTAGAGAAAAAAATCATTATCTGAAATGAGTTGGAAGTGACATCAATAATGTATGACAAAGGAGGCATGTTGTACATATTTTGCCTTCATAGAGAGGACAAAAATGGAACCTTTGAAAGCTAAACAGAAGCAAAAGCTTTATTCCATTTTTCTTCTTAATATACTTTATCCTTTGGACAAATTCGCAATATCATAATCTAAACTCCACTTCAAAAGTATGGTTTGATTTGGGGTATACCCATGTTTCATGTTGCCTATCTGACACTCTTCTTCTCCTAGTCTTCTTTTTCTCCTTCCCCCTCTTCCTCTTTCCCTTTCTCTTTTTGTTTTCTTCCAAGAATGAGAGTCAGTCTGTAAGGATGCACATCTGTATGTTTGTGTATAAGGGAAAGAGCATGCCTCTTCAGACATCGGACTTTGGGAATTTCAGGATCTGGGATCAGGTCAGAACCTGGAATTAGTTGGAAAAGACAAAAGAAATGTTTTGGCTGATAAACAACATTTGAGAACCATGGAACGTATGATTCTGCCAAGCATCAAAGAACCTATGCTAAACTTGATGGACAACTGTTGTTCAGTTGACTGTGCAAAAGAATCAAAGCGTGTAGATTCACTGGTTAAACTTATGAAAGTCTTCTCAGCCATGAGCTGTTAAGGGCAAACAGGAGAGAACAAAACAACAAGGGCTGAATAATACTGAGGCGCATTTCCTTTTCATCAGAAAGTGTTCACATTCAGGACCTAAGAAAGCAGTCAAACTGACCATTTGAGATAGGGATTGTCTATGATAACCAACATCAACCTCTTGGTGTTTGTTTTTATTTATGTTTTTATCTTGTTGTTCTTGCCTTCATCATTCCTAATTTTAACATTCTTTTTTTTTTTTTTCTATAATGGAAGTGCTGTGTATTTCTCATACAAATGTAGAAAACACCTATGAGAAAAAAAAAAAAAAAAAGGAAAAGAAAACCGATACAAATTGGTACCACCTGAAGACAGTCACTTTAAAAAAAAATGTTAATTGATGTTTTGACTTGCTCCTTGGTATGTTCTGGATATTTCTTCCCCAAAACATTGACATCATCTCAGGTAGAGACTTCATCTTACATACATTTCAAAAATAAAATGAGAGAGATGCAAAGGGCAGGAATTTCTATATCCTTCCATCAACATCACATAATACAGAAATAAGTAGAGAAGCTCTAAGTAGAACCAATGAAGGTTTGCAGATTTATTTAGCAGGGAAGAATAAGAGAACTAAAAAGCAATGAAGACATACTGATTCAGAAAGAATGTGGTTACCCTCCAGCTCTCCATGTCGCTTGCAGCTATGCTCAGCCTAATCACATGGAAGACATAATAGCTAATAGTCAACTGCACTTCCAAAGCATAAATCATTTTAGCTCCAGAGACAAAATATCTCAATAATGTGTGTGAGGAAGATGAGAATAATAATGTATTCAATACCTACAGAGTATCTGTGCACCCACGTCTATCCTGGCAAACAAAACAATAGTCATGAAATAATGGTCGGTCCTAGGTTTGTGAGAGATTGGCATGGAAGAGGTCATAGGTGAGAAGGCGTGATAGCTGCATTAGAGTAGCATGTGCAGTGTATCATAACCATATTCATACAATGTGTTCATTTGAGGCTTCAAATACTCGTTTATATTTAGTGCATTCTGTCTTAAGGATGTCTAGTTCATTCTCTGCATTCGTAAGGTCTCTGCCTTAAATGCCATCTCCTTAGAGAATTATTTCCTGAATTTTATATTTTCAGTAGGCCACCACCACATACCCGTTTATTGTCCTTTGATCTTAATTTCTTCATAGCTGTTATCATCTGAATTTATCTTATTTGGCAAATTGTTCATTTGTTTATCTCCCATCTTTCCCCCAAAGAATATAGACCCGATGTCATCAAGGAAGTTGTCTATGTTCTTGATCATTGTATTACTAGATACAGA
Organism: Neogale vison; assembly: GCF_020171115.1. Taxonomy (NCBI): domain Eukaryota; kingdom Metazoa; phylum Chordata; class Mammalia; order Carnivora; family Mustelidae; genus Neogale; species Neogale vison. Next base: position 88,581,551 of record NC_058093.1, on the reverse strand, counting down.
GCTTAAAATATTGCCTAGAACACAGCAGGTGTTTGACAAATACTTATAATAAAAACTTAAGTAAAGGGTGCCTGGGTGGCTCAGTGGGTTAAGCCTCTGCCTTCTGCTCTGGTCATGATCCCAGGGTCCTGGGATCGAGCCCCACATCGGGCTCTCTGCTCAGCAGGGAGCCTGCTTTCCTTCCTCTCTCTGCCTGCCTCTCTGTCTACTTGTAATCTCTGTCTGTCAAATAAATAAATAAGGCCTTTAAAAAAAAATCTTAAGTATAACCTTAAGTAAAACCAGAAAACAAAACAAACTGGATGAATGTAAGAGTCATAGTGTCACTGATTACTTTGTCTTCTTTTTCTCTATTCTGAAAGCCATGTGTTAAAATTCCCCGCTGTTATTGTGGATTTTTCTTTCCGATCTATACTTTTTATTTTGTTTGTTTAAAAATTAAAGAGATTTTATTATATGCATACGAATTAAGAATTGGGAAGTGGAGAAGGGTATCAGAAGCAAAGCAGCCAACAAGTACTCAGAAAACATTTGACCTTGAACCAGTTTACCATCTTTAAGTTCTCTTTTATGTCTGTGTCACCTTTCCCACCTCTTCCTTCTTACCCGATATGCAAAGAGTCAGGGCTCAAATGTACTCAGAGAACACCTGTTCTAGACTTTCATAGCACTCATGTATAGCGAGGAGATTAAAACAAAGACTTCATACACGTTTCAGCTTATCAAATGCAGAGTTAAGCAGGGGAAAAAAAAGCATGAAAATTGTATCTTTGTTTGCTTGTTTGCTTCCTTTTTCACACAAAAAATAATAATATGGAGAGGAAGCCATTGTTGAAACTTGCATTCTGCATCCTTCAAATAAGCATTGCACTCTAAGGAGGAAAGCAATGTGTTTTATTTTAACTAACACATGACATAAAATTTCCAGTTGAGTCATGGAAAGAGTGAAAAAGAGGAGAAAAATGAGCCAGACAGTGAGACCGTGCTGAATGCACAGATAATAAGGAAATGGTTTCCTTGGCAACAACAGCACTTTGGAAGGTTTCAGACATGAGTACAACTGGGTACAAAGTATCTGATTAAAATTTATTGCAGGAGAAGGAAATTGTGCGAATTTAACAATATCAGAATATGCACTGTTAATCTGAATGTGATTGAGGAAGGTATATATATATGTGTGTGTGTGTGTGTGTGCGCGCGCGTGTGAGTGTGTGTAATTGTTCTAATTGATTTTATTTTCTCTGTTTTGGTATAAAGTAGCATTCGGGAGGCCATATTAATCTAGCAAAGGAAGTTTTAAGGTAGTCAAAGGATATTTATACTTGATTTGTGACTTAAAAATCAAAATTCTTTGACAAAACCAACAAAGTGTATATCTTTAAAAAAAATTCAGGCCTGTTATGAGACTCCTAATATCTCCTTTAAACTCCATTTGTTTAGAGAAGAATAATATTCAGTCCTCTTCATTTTCGGCCATCAAGAATAAGAATTATGGGTCATTTTCTATACATTTAAAAATAATCCATGCTTAGCATTTAGTTTTCAAAGCTAAAATGGGACTATAGATCATCATGATAAAAACCTATTGTCTAAACTTGGCACAAACAATGTCAACTGGTCGTTCTGATGGGCATATTCTATTACATACAATGATGACAACTTGGTATTTTTCATTCTTAGGCACTGTGCTACATGTTGCATACTATAAGGATATAAAGAATAGAGGGTTATTGGATCTCTAAAATGTTGCCAGTTCTGGGGAGAAAATTTTAAATGTCTTAAGCTAAGATGAATCCTAATAATATTTAAGAAATCCTGTTTTATATGCCTACTTGTGCACAAAATAATGTTTATTATAAAATAATTTTATAAGGATAATTCTGCATTCTAAGACTTATTTGACTGGCATTGATATGTAAGGAAACTGTGCCATTCAATTCTCCTTTACCTCACCTTCTGTACTGGAGGTAAGCATAGGAACTGGTGAGTGAGCTTTAGTTTCTTTTTATCTGTGATTAACCACTGAAGTTTTCTGAGAACTCAACATGCCTAAGATGTTAACTCCTAAATAACAGAAGTGATATTTCTATAAGGAAATTGAAAGGGGGAGCTGTATTAGCTTTTTATAATGTACAAGGTACACTTGGAGACTTTTGCTGAAAAGATGTAGAAAAGCAGAAAACATTTTATTTATTAATTAGTCCTTAGTTACAGCTAATATTAAGAAATGTAAATAAAAGAAATATATGCTTATACTTAATTTTAAATTTTAGCTCTCTAGGAAAAATATGTCAGGTCAAAATTTTAGCAAAGGGTCTGGTTTTGACTAATATAAATGATTCATTCATCCCTAATAAGAGCAATTTCTAATGAGTAGAAAGCGGGAAATAAAATTAAAATGTTCTGCAGAACAGTGTATGGGTACCCACATTTTCTTTCATTTACTTCTATTTCTGGTAAATTGTATGTAAAATACCATTGGTAAAAGGACAATGGAATTTCTAATTCCACCTCTTTTATAATTATTGGCAAATAAAGTGCTCTTGCCTTTGGCTCTGAATTTTTACCATTAATTTTTTAGTTTATTTAAATTCTCATGTTAAAAGACTGTTATTTGTGAGTGAAAAGTCCTGTGCTTGAGTAGAATATAAATTTTTTTCCTCCATTTTATGAAACTGGTACAGTGTACAGATCACTACCACCTAAGTTAATTGAGTTGTGATTGAAAATCTGATGATTTATAGAGATGATTACTAATGTGCACATTTCTAGTAATTTTCAGCATGATGTCAAATTTGTTTTATTAGAACTTTTAAAAAAATTTTTATTTATTTATTTGACAGAGAGTGAGACAGCAATAGAGGGAACACAAGCAGGGGAGTGGGAGAGGGGAAAGCAGGCTTTCCACTGAGCAGGGAGCTCTATGTGGGGTTCCATTCCAGGACCCTGGGATCATGACCTGAACCTAAGGCAGATGCTTAATGACTGAGCCACCCAGACACTCCCTAGAACTTTATTTTAAAAAAAAAAAAACTTTATAGAGCACCTATTAAAGCCTTAATGTTTGAATGGATACTTAGAATCTGAATAAGACGACTAGAGCAAGGGCTTTGCTCTGAAAGAAATTACATGCTCCCTAGGGGAAAAAGATATGACTGTCAAATTACTTTCACATCTCTGGGCCTAGATAAAAGTTAATAGTGTACCTAGTCATTAAGGTCTATCTGAAATGCCAGTAATTCTGTACCTGCACTGACTCATCCAGCTAGATACACTCTTGCACTATGTTTTCTTCCCAGTAAGATTATTCTTGAACTGATTATCATCAACGCTAAGATGTGCATTGTTTTCAGTTATTATCATGTAAGATCATTCCCATCAGAGAGATACTGAAAAGTATAGGAACAGGAATAAGAAGGGACTTTTCTGTAAATCTTTTTGAGTTGAGCTGAAAATAGTGTTTCATCTATTTCTATGGTGTCCTAGGAAGCACAAAGTATGAATAAACAAACAAAGAAACAAGCAAATAAATAAATTGATAGATAGATAGATATAATTTCATAAGCCAAACTGGTCTCTCCCTTTAGTTTGCTACCTCAAAGCTGGGTGGTTTTGCTGAGACCAGTAACCAGCAATGTTATATAGTTTCAAAAGAGGGTGCATGATCCTAAAACCCAGAGGGAACTTCAGAATATTTATATCAATAATGCATAAGAGACAAAAATGGTAAGAAATACTTACTAGATTAAAAGTTCCATGGAGGGGGGGCGCCTGGGTGGCTCAGTGGGTTAAAGCCTCTGCCTTTGGCTTAGGTCATGATCTCAGGGTCCTGGGATCAAGCCCGGTATCGGGCTCTCTGCTCAGCAGGGAGCCTGCTTCCCTTTCTCTCTTTCTGCCTCTCTGCCTGCTTGTGATCTCTGCCTGTCAAATAAATGAATAAATAAAATCTTTAAAAAAAAAAAAGTTCCATGGGGGTAGAAACTATACTTTGTTCTGTTTACAGCTAGATATCCAATGAATCTTGCACTCAACAGGGAGACTGAATGAATGAAATATTATGAGTTAATACCAATTTGACTACCATTTATTATGAGCTCACTCATGACTGCCCATTTTGTAAGTCATCAGGAGGTGAGTCTACGTGTCTTTGATTCCAGTATGTATTTGTCTTTCCACCTATGTGTTAGTAACTGAGTCCAGTGTTTGGTGAGAGTCTACTATTTTTAATGATGGTCACAAGAGAGAAGGTGATTGATCAAAACATCAATTTTTAGGTTTTATTCACTGACTAAAACATGTTATTTGGTTTTGAGAAGTAACATTAAAGTTTTTCACTAAAAATTTAGTATTTCTAAGGACCTTAAATTTTATTATAGCTATGTTAATATTATGGGTACCAAGATATATTTTGAACTCTGAACCCTCTAACTAGAGGAATTTTACCTTGATCTAAACTATTTTTCCTAAGTTCTTATTTGTATGTAATTAGTTTAAAATATCTTCAGAAGATAGAGGATGCTTTGGCCTACATTAAATTCAGAGATCCTTTCTATTAGTTTTCTAGACAAATAAAACTGTCTGAAATTCAGTTCTAATGAAACACTCTACTCAAGGGCTTTGTGAAAGTAACTCTATTTATAACATGTCCTTCTGGAAATTGAAGGCAGCCTCTGAATGGTACAAAGCTTCAAAAATATTGTTAAATGCTTCTTTGTCACTGTTAAATAAATACTGATAGGTATCAGTATATTCCAAGGAACTTTCAGAATTAGTATATGTAAGTATCAGGAATTCAATCCTAACTACACATTGGATTTAAGGATGTCTCCAAGCTAATATAGGTAAAATAAGTTATCTTCCTTTTACATATATGAGTTTTTTAAAACCAGCATTTAAAAGTGATTTTGTATTAATTTTTGGAAGGAACATAAATGTATGTTTTGGTAGGTTCCAAATGTATGTTCTCAGTAGGTTCCACAATTTCTGATGCTGAAAATGAACCACATGTTTTAAATGCATCAATCTGTAAATCTTACTTTTCTAAAACAATAGTAGACCTTTTTTACCTAGGGTCTTTGATTTAGCTTAATGACCCTTCATTTTCCATAAGTTCACATTTAGGATCATTCTCTCCAGTAAAGACCAAAATAGACATGACATGAACCACATTATATGCCTTGGGTAGTCACCAACGATTAAGGGTTTTGTTTTCTTTTGTTTTGTTTGTTTGCTAAAATTTTCCTCAGTAACTCTGTTCTTTCAATTATAGGAATACACAGTGACAACAATGTGGATAGCACAATTCTTTTCTTAAGTGTTTTGGTATTCTTACTCATTGTTTTCTTTTATATTATTTTACTGATAAATATACTAAGCTTAGGGAACAACTTATCTTTGCAGTCTCATCAGTTTAAAAGCTACATTTGATTTAATTAATAGGAGGAGTTTATGGGAAAAGCTTTTATCGATGGGCATTGGTTTAAGATATCTTGGCCTTTTGAGAACGATGCACTATAATAATTGGTCTAAGATCATGTTAGAGAGGGCAGGTCACTTTATATTCTCTCCCAACTGATAGAGGAGTCAGGTGAGGTTGCTTCCTGACATGGGTACTATTTCATTATTTTGTCTGATATTGCCAACCTGAAGAAGCTATTTCCAGTATTACTGGGACCCAGCAGATACAGTCACTGACAAGCACAGTGTAAATATAGAAAACAAGCCAATTTCTTCTTATGTGGACCTCAGTTTACCATTAATTTTCCATTCTTGATTACATGGTAAATCACATCTATCAAATCCATTGTGTTGTCATCTTGAAAAAAAGGCAATTGTGTGTAGTCATCAGGCTAATTATTGTTCTGGATGTAGGGAATCTATAGTCTACCTCAGGTTTTGAAACAGTGAGCCTTTGGCCAAATAATTTTATGCAGTGATTTTCAACTTGCACTGCACACTGTAGTCACTGGAGCATTTTTTTTTTAAAGATTTTATTTATTTATTTGACAGACAGAGATCACAAGTAGGCAGGGAGAGAGGAGGAAGCAGGCTCCCCACGGAGCAGAGAGCCCCATGCGGGGCTCCATCCGAGGACCCTGGGATCATGACCTGAGCCGAAGGCAGAGGCTTTAACCCACTGAGCCACCCAGGCACCCTGTCACTGGAGCATCTTAACAAATCAGAATGCACCCTACTGATTTCCAGGGCCAGAATTTTATACTTCTATGATTTATTTTTAGAAAATTTCCTGGTATAATCTTGGTACATTTGGTATTGGGTTTGTTTGTTTTGCAAATAGACAATAGCATACCTAATCTAAAATTGAGAGGTCAAGAATAAATATTTAATTCATATCACTTTTAATAATAAAATGTACTTCCATCTTTTAAGTGATTTTGAAGCCATAGATAGACACTTTCCTTAAAGACATTTTGTATCCTCATTTTCTTCTTTAATGAAGTCCTTACAATCGAATCTGAAAAACAAATGGAATCAGGTCTAATCCCAAATAAGATTCTTTTAGAGGGTGTAGACTCCTGATTCCTTTACCTTTTCTGTTATAAGTATACCTCTAAATGAAGATTTAAATGTGTTTTTCAAATTATTACCTAAAAGTTAAAAAAAAAAGTTTCATTAGCTGGTTATTGCATAATATATACCTTTTTACTATTATTCCATTGAATTTCTGAGTCTTTTAATTTACAGATTGCAGTCAGAAGGAATTATCAGTCTACAACCTCTTCTATCTGCAATATAGTAGGGAAGATATATACTAATAATCTTATGTATATTTTTACTGTATTTAACAGATGAGAAGAAGATGGTCTTGGACTCCAGGGATCTTAAAACCTAACAATAGAAGACATAGCGGTTGTCACTCCAGAAAATGAAAGAAATCTTTAATTAACCAGGTAATTAAATTACATGAAGGAGGGATAAAGTAGAGATTTTTGTCTCAGAAAATGGAAAAGAGCAGAGGGAAACTGACACCCAGGGGCACCTGGGTGGCTCAGTTGGTTAAATGTCCAACTCTTGATTTCAGCTCAGGTCATGATCTCAGAGTCTGAGCTCATGACCTTCCTCAGACTCAGCACTGGATATGGAGCCCACTTAAGATTCTTTTTATGCCCCTACCCCCTCTCTCTCCCTCTCTTAAAAAAATTTTTTACACATATCAATTTAACTTCTCATGCCTTTCAATCTCTGACATATGAAACTATATATGTCATCCTGATCTCATTATTTCTGGCTGTACCTTTTCCCCACACTATATCTAGCTATGCGCATTTGCATAGGGTATGCGTCTCAATCTCCTTTGATGGTTCCAAATTCTCTTTAATTCCTGCTGAATTTGCACAAATCATTAAAGTTGATCAAAAAAGTCAAGCTGAGGATCATATTTTTCACAGTTTACACCAAGGAAGTTAATTTAAAGTTGAAAATGAAACATATATGATTGAATTAATGGGGAAACAGAAGCTATTAGAATCTCATCTCTAATATAGGGGAAGTTGCTGGACATAGACACATTCCATCTTCACCTGATAGAGAAATTTAAGACTTTCTGGAGATGAAAATGTCTTTTTGCCTCTTTGTCTATATCTTTTTGTCCTGTGCTTATCTGCTAGGTTCATTGTATCAGTTACTATCAAGCTATTTTTTAAACTTCTATTTCACACAATCATAAATTTTTGAGACAAAAAAAACCTCCAGAGTCTCAGTCTTACTTCACCTCTCTCCAAAAAGATTTTCTTCTCACAATCATAGGCTGCAAAAAATGTTCAGAGTATTTCAGGTAAGTGTTCCACATATACCAGAACCAGATGCTATGTCACTCCTTAGTTCCAGTCTTGAATGGAAAATTGTCATACTTTCATATCTTCTTGAGAATCTACCTTTTGATACAAACTTATTTTGTGCCACACACACTCACAGATTTATTCCATGATTTCACTTTTATTCCATTATTTTTATTTCATATTTTTATATACATATTTGCTTTCTACTTCATTTTAATCAGTTTTCCTTTCGATTTTTCCTCCTTACAGTGTCCACCAATGAAAAATCTAGAAAGCTCTGTATCCATTGCTATTTGTAACCTAGAAATTACATATTGTCTCAGAATATAAAAGGACTTAAGCTTAAATTACCTGTATCTATATTGTTTATCTGTTCTGAAATTCTCTATTTTATACTTTGTTCTATTGTCTTTGCTTTTTAAACCATTCAATTCAATTAGCACTTATTAATTCCCTGGTAATTGATGACATTTCACTAGGGGTTGAAAGCATAGAGCAATTGACCCTCAGGAATTTTACAATCATGGCCCCAAATGTCAATATGCCACAAGCATCCATCAATTTAATTTGATTTAAAGTTGGCTTTTGCTAGTTACTTGAATACACCAACACTTAATGGTTCCCTTCGGCGAACTAAATGTGAATAGTTATTATCCTTGTAAGTATTACTCCTGAGGTGAGAGAAAATGTGAGCTCTTATCATAGATACCCTCACCACCCCTGCCCACAACCTTCTCAAGACCTGACCTTACACATATTTGAAAGATATTTTACCATCCTTTCTAGTAGATAAGAACTTAAATTTAATTATAGTAAGTTCAAAATTATAGCTTTTGGGAAAGAGTCACATACTAAATCCAGGCTTATAGATAACCATAAAATTGAAAAAGTTGGTACTTAGACCAAAGTTAGAACTGGCTTTTAATACCAAGTTATTGAGCAGCCCATTTAGATTAAGGGAAAAGCAAAACATTTCACTCATGGATTGCTCTTTCTTTTTGAAGCTTGGTGTCTTTTTTTTTTTTCTTGTCTATTTCTTCTTTGAAAGATGTTATAAAATAACTTCATTATAAAATGTGTTATGTGTATAGTTGGTGAAGAAAATAAAAAATACATAAATGCAATTCAGAGTCATTTTTCAAATGCACCATCCCTAATCTAATATTCCACAGATTACAAATAACATAAGTAAAATCTGCTCAGCCAAAATTTCTATTGTTTTCCATCATATTGAATGTGCACATCACAATAAAGCCTATTGTATTCTTATTGATGCTATTAACATTTTATTTTGAATATACTTTATTTCTGAGGTGTGAATTCTTTCCCTTTCTAATGGATATTAATATTGGGAAACAATAAGCAAAACTTAAAATGCACCTATTAGAGAACTAAAATTCTGTAGGATAAATTATTTTCCAGAAGAGAAGGGAATGTTGAATATCAAGGTTCATTTTAAAATTTTCTATCTGCTGGACGTAGCCTCTTTGAAAATGACATCTTCTTTCATTCTTTTACTTTTCTTTCTCTTGGCATTTTCTTGCATCTTCAGCTCAATCATCATCATAGCCAACACTAATTGTGCTACTTATCATGTGCTGGACACTGTTCTCACTGCTTTCATGTATTATTTGATTTACTATTCATATCTACACAAGGTAGATATTATTACTACTCTCCCTTGCACAGATTAGAAAAGCATATAGAGATGTACAGTTTTTCTTCCCACATCCCTATTTCCTGGAAACCCTCAGTCATTTTAGAATAGATGAAATTTGCTCAAGCTTTTCTTGAACAAAAACAATTAACTTAGGATTTAAAAAGCATAGTTGTTAATAGGATATGAACACAATTTATGGATCCCTCCCTACTTACTATTTAAGTATGAATCTGGCCCTCATCTGAATAAGTTCAAGAACTCAGTGTTCAGCTCACTCAGAAAATGATCAGACCAGATCCTCTCTGGCATAAAAATTCATTCATGTTAATCAAATATATAAAAATATCTCTGATACAAAAAAAACTCTGATACATCAAAGTGTCAATGTATTAATTTGCAATAAGAAATTTAATTTCCTGAGCTACAGTGATATTTGCACTGACTGGAGTAAAGATGAGGACTAGTTTCATCCTTGAATAGCAAGGAAGGAGGGATGTATGTTACAATTCTTATCTTATTAACACCAACACCATGTTCAGGCTCCCCTGGAGACTCATCCTAGGCACCCAACTGCCCTTTTATTGAAGAATTTATTATTCATAATCTCCTCTGGTCCCATCCTGCTTTCCATGACTATTCTCATATTCCTTAAAATATCACTATGCCATCATTCTGATTAGCTAATATCCTCAAAGTAACTTTTGTTTTTTGTTTGCCTCCTTTCTTCCTTGCATCTCTTTTCCCATCAAGGTAAGACTTTCTATTTTTCTGTATCTGTTGTAACATCTTTTGGTTTCCATTCCTAATGTTATCACTCTGATAAGAAATGTCACTATATCCTGTATAGAAAGTTATAATAGTCCCTGAAGTGGAATACCCAATAAATTGTCTCCATTGCCACAAGATTCATTTTCTTAAAATATAACTCAAATAATGTTATTTATCTTCACCGTCTTTCCCATTGCCTACTGAATTAATGAATATATTTTTAAAAAGCCTCACAGTTGAACAATCAAGAACGTTCAATTCTTTACTAATCTTCATACACCATTCATGGCTTTTTTAATTAACTCTACACTTTTTGGATTTACTCATTCTTTCCTTTTCCTAGAATAATACCCCTTCCATCTCTTGCCTACTGAAATTTTTATCACTCTACAAGACCATTTAATGTCATCTCCTCCCTGGAGTCTTTTGGAGTTTCAGTAGAAGGATATCATTTATCCCTCCTTTGACTTCTCAGGGGACTACATTTTTACTTTTCTCACACATTATTATTCTTTCTTACATCAGAGAGATTTTGTAATCATTTGTGTTTCTAATAGTCCACTAGATCACAGCTTCTAAAGATCAAGGTCTATGTTTTATTCATTTTTGTTTCCCTATATTATCTACTTAGTAAATATTTAATGAAAGAGTATCCCATTTTAAATTAAATAGATCAAAATGAAGCCCTGGGAGCCCCTACTTTTTGTTTTATTTTATCTTGAAACTTCATTTTTCTGACATTTCTCCCACCAAGGTTTATACTTTCCGTTTCAGCCTAATTTCCTATTTAGGTGAACAGCTTCAACCTATATATGAAAAATTGTAGGCAGTGGTTCCTGTCTAGACAGTATTTCATTGTCTTCAGTAATATTTGAGTCTAAGAGGATCATCTATTTTTATTTATTTATTTGACAGACAGAGATCACAAGTAAGCTGAGAGGCAGGCAGAGGGAGAGGAGGAAGCAGGCTCCCTGCTGAGCAGAGGGCCCAATGCGGGGCTCAATTCCAGGATCCTGTGATCATGACCCGAGCTGAAGGCAGAGGCTTTAACCCACTGAGCCTCCCAGGCACCCCTAAGAGGATCATCTTTATTAGATGGATGCTATAAAGAGATGTAGTTTAAATGGAAAGTTAGTCATTTTTAAAATTTTATACATTTGAAGAATATTATAATAATGGTTCTTCTCAGTTTTCCCTTAAGATAATCAATGTCTTCCAGGGTTAAAATAATTTTAAAATTAAATATAATTATCCTTTCACTCAGACACCATGGGCTCTTTGGAATTGTTTTTGTTTGTTGGGTTTTGTTTTGGTTTTGTTTTTGAGGGGTTTAATGTAGTAGATGTCCTCTGTAGTTTTCCAAGTCAACATTTGGTAAGAGAAACTGCTGAGCAGAGAGCATATGTAAGGAATTGAGATGTGCAAGCTCTGCATTGGGCATCTAAGTGCTTATGGTTTGTGCTCAGATATAGTGCAGTTTGGCCAATGAACTCAGAAAGCAGAGTGTGTATTTGGCATGTTCCTTTCCAATCTGTTTCAGTGTATTTCGTTCATGGTATGGACAGTCTTTGAATTTTTTTGTTAAAGAGATGAAATCTCACTGTACACAAACAGAGGGAATTATAACATGTCAGCTAATTAAAAAAGATGTCAAACTAATAAGAGTACCCTTTATTACAGGCACATATGGAAAAAGCTTCTTGAAAATGTAATTTCTTTCCATTCTTTTAAATCAATGAAACATTTCCCTCCTAGAAGAATCTTGATATGTGTTGAAAACCCCTTAGGAATCCTCCAATTTAATATACTTTATTCAGCTAAACATATTTTCTGTGTGTATCTACTAAAACAAAATTTGGGGCTTATATTATACTTTCTTTTCTCCATTTTTTGAAAAGACAAACAATAAACCCATGTCCAGTTTTGTTATTTTTTTGTTTTCTTTTGATTTTATTAGACATAGAATTCATAGTTTCTCTCTCTTGCTGTCTTTGTCCCTTTAGGTTTTAGAACTTGAAAATAAAATTATAAAGTGCTAAAGAAGGTCAAGGTAAGTTAGGAAATGACAGTAAGTCTCATAGTATCTGGTCACTTGCCTCCTTTTCTTGTGCTACAAGGTAAGCAGTGCTCATTTGCAGGAATTAAATTTGAATCTATCTATCCATATATATTATATATTATGTTATGTATTATAATTATATATATATATATATAAACACACTTTTAAATATATATTGTTATGATATATATGTTACTATAGTCCAATGAAAAGGCACAGGCTAGAAATCAAGCAACTCTCCAGTTTTCTTTTGGCATAACTAGATGCATGTGCTAGCATACCTCATTTCCTCCATGGTCAAATATGTAGGAAATTTATTTGCTTTAAGTTTTTATGAGGTTCAACTGAACTATAAGCCTATGTACTGTGCAAATTCAGGTGGAGGCAGCAAGTTGAATTATAAAATAGAAGAGGGAAAAGAAGTTAAGTAGCTGAGAGCGAATAGATAGAACATTTAAGAACATCTCCAATAAACAATTATCTTCTCAATTAAATTTACAACATGATATTTCTAAATAAATCTTTCCTATGCCTGGTTTCTTTTGGAGGTCAGTCAATGAAGACTGATTACAACTTGTAAATACTGATGATGATACTGATTGATGATGGATGGAGCATCTAGTTAAAGCTCACGTAAAGGCTGGGATAACTAACAGGACGATGGAGAGAAAGTAAACATTGGGAATATCCAGGAGGTCCTTGAAGTTCTGAAAGCACTCCCTAAAATTTTTTAAAATTTTAAACTTAGGATCTTATAGAGCCTAGATAAAATATTATTAAAACAGTGTAAAGTCATAGAGGCAAATAAAGAGCTTCTTAAAAAAAATATAATCACTGGCAAATTCCAAATAAATACAGCTATATTATACTATGGATCCCAAGTTAATACCCCCTAAGTTTTCAAAAATATTTCTAAAGCAAGGAATGACTTCTTTTCATTCTGTTGTGTCCCCCCAAACATGAATCAGTTACTTGTGATAATTGTTTGACATCAATATTCACACCAATATCTTTGGTTTCCAACTGCAGTTAATCAAAAGTTAATATTTTAAGTACAAGTCTTTCTTCATCATCTCAACATATATTGAAACATATCCCCGCTACTACTAGTGAGTAGCTTGTTTTGTTTTGAGTTGCCATTAGACTAATTCCCTGCCACCCCGATCCCCAAAATAGGCTACCATGAGATGGAAGCAAATAATGCTTTCAAATCTGAGAATACTGAGTAAACTTACTTGCTTGTGAATTTTACCAAGAGGAAGCTTAGGCAGATAGGAAATACCTTTTGGAATGAATGCTATGTACAGCACTGTCCTCCATCACTGTTCTCCCTTCTTTTCCCAAAGGTCGTCTCCACGGACCATAACTTCAGGCTGCAGTACCCAATACCCAGACTAAATAATCTGCAAAGTAACATGTTTTTCCATGGCCTTACCGTTTTATGCACACTAGCTAATGGTAGTTAATAGAGTGATGGTGCAGAGCCTTATTTTGTGTATAAATAAAGGATGCATAAAATCACTATGCAGTGACAAGGATAAAACCAAAGATACTGAGGAAGTCACTGGAATATTTGAAAATGAGATTTGGGCATACATGTAAGAGCAAAAGGAAGTGCTGGGGGGAACAAAACCCACAGAGTATCATGATGGAGAAAGTCAAGGCAGTACAAATTTTAGCCGCTTTTCTTTATAAATATTCCACAGTGGTTTTATAAGGGGATGCATCTTAGTTGTGATTTTCTTACCAGTGCAGAGAAAAATTTCAAGAATATTCTCTGAACATTTTTCTTAAGTGAAAAAAACTTAGTTTTGCTTTCTTTTAACATGCTTTTTAAATTGTATGTTCAAATATATATTCAAGTAGTATTTGTAATTTGAATTTAAAAGTTACCATGTTGTTGATGGAGCTGAGATAAAGCCATCAAAAGCAGGACATTTCTATTGAGTTCTACCAGCACTGCAGTGGTGTGTGGAGTGACAGTATCAAAGAGAACAGTCGCAGTATTGTAAAATATGAAAAATGATACATACTTTACATAACATCCAAGAATCATCTTTAAAAATTGAATTGCTGAGTTGTATTTGTTCTGTGCTTTACATCTGATCCATTTGAAGCTAATGGTTCAAAGGGATCCCCCAGTCTCCTTTACATGCACACATCGCTAAAGACTATTTTTTGGCGCTTTTCCAGATATTGTGCTTATCTTTCAGTATTAAATTTCGTTTCAAAGATATATGTTCACTAAATTACACAATGTCTAAGGAAGCATTTAAATTCAAACTACTGTATTGGGATATTTGGAGCAAAACTAGAAATTGTATTTTTTCATGCTGTTTTTTCCTTTGCATCTTAAGAAAATCCATGTCTCTGATGGAGTCCACATACTGCAAGAATGGTATGCCTTCTTTGTAATTTATCACTTTCTATATGATGGAAAGCCTCATTTTCTAAAAGAAATATCAGAAAAGTGAAGGAAAGCACTTTGTACATTATTTTATCATTTTACCATGAACAAAAAGGATGGTTTAATACTTCCTGTAATTCCATTTTTGCCTTCTGCATACAAAGTAAGTTGCACAAGTTCAAGATTAACAGATCCTAATTGAAATGCTAAAAGACAAATATACAGTGTAATTATCCAGTTTGAAGTTTAACATTTTTGAAGATATTTCAACATGAAAAAATCTGTTCAGAGACTTCTTAACACATGTCATATTATAGAAAGAAATGAGCACTGATTTTTCTAGATATTTTCAGTGCCTAACAAAATATGGTATTTTATCTTGACTTTGTAACCAAGCACCATATTTTTTAACAGATGCCATTTCTCTTCTGATTACTGTATCCCTTTATGAATTACCTCAGTTGGGAAGAGGAGGGGGAAAGCTTTTCAACAAAAAATAAATCTATGCACCTGAAACATGCTGTGTTTTGAAGATAATAAAAAAAATGTATACACACAATAATGTATCTTTGCCAATTTGGAAAATCATCAGATCTTTAAAGCCAAAATACTGAGGTCTTGGGAGATACCATAAAAACCACTGGAGTAGTATATTTATATTTCTAAAGGTGGTATTCTTCTACCCCAGTAAAACCTTCCCGTATGCAAACAATAATGGCAACAATGTAAATTATCTATAAAATATTATGTTTTTATTATAGCATTGTTAAAAAGATGTTCTGGGTTACAATGCTGTTAGAAAGTGCTATCATGTTGTACATATGAAGTCTTCTAATTAGACTTGTCAATCACTGATTGATTACCACCGTAAGATGAAAGAGCAATTGCATCCCAGCAATTATATTATCTTAAGGGTACAAAATGCAATGTTCTGCTCTCAGCTGTCAGCAAGATTTCACTGAATGGAGGTCTGTTCTATCACCACAGGCTGTTCATAGGCCCTTCTGAGGACCTAAATGGAACATTAAGCTCTAGAAATATTGCTACTCAAAAGAAAATATGTAGTAGATTGAAATTGACTAAATTTCAGTTGGTGAATGAGAAATACATGGCATTGCAGCTTCACATTCTGTGATTTTAGGAAAATATGGTCCTTGCAAACATGCAAAATTTCCCTAAGTGTTTCATACTCCCATACTTGGTTCCCTTCTTATCCCTCCCCACCCCTCTCCCCATTGACTCCCTTTCTCCACATGTAAACACTTCCATTTCTGTGAGAAGACATGAGTGTCTCATATATACTGAGCTTTGCTTCTTGGCTTTTAGAATTTTGAAATACTCAGTGGATATTTCTATTTCTAAATATAGTCTAGCAACAAAAGTATTCTTTTTTTCTCCTTTTCCTAAGGACAAAATATTGTCATCAATAATTATTTAATAATGATTCAAGATTAATTATTAAATACCGCTTTTCACTCCAAAGCAAACTCTTTGCGGATTACAGACTTTCCAGTAGCATTATTTTAGGTGTATCTTTCAAATCCAAAGTGAAGAAAATGGTTTAGGAGAAGTATATGGTTTAGGAGCTCTACAACCATGATACTGCTAGTTCCTGTAGTTTTAAATATTTGGGAGAATAAAACAAATATCTCATTTGGACTGTGGAAGAGAGGTTTTTAGTTAGAGACTTATTATGAATTTACCTTTTTTGCTTCCAACCTTCCCAGTAAGGAATACTGGATGACAACCTAGTTACTATCGCTGTGAAATAAACTTACACCTAAAACTGGGAGTAGAAAACAATACCATTTTCTTACACTCAAGGATTCTATAGGCCAAGAAATAGGATGGAGCACTGCTTCGCAGTGTCTGAGGCTCATCTGAGAAGATTTGAACAGCAGGAGACTAGAATTATTTAGAACTTTCTTCTCGTGCCTTCCTTGTACCAGGGATGAGATGACTCAAAGATAAGCATAGCCGGATCTGTCAACCAGAACACCTACAAGAGGCTTTCTGTGTGGCTTGATATTCTCACAATATAATGGCTGGGTTCCAAGAAAGAATGTGATATGAGTGAGTGTGAGGATGTGGAAAAAGCTATATGAGTTTTCATACACCAACCCCAGCCACATGGGATCACTTCTGCTGGGCTCTATTAGTTGAAGCAAATGCAAACCTCACTCACACAAGACAAGGAGATGTAGAATGACCTCTCCTGGGGGGAGGCTCAAATAATTTACCACCATTTTAAAATGCCAACAAAATTTCACTTGGCCACAAATTATTTATATTTATCACATGTACAAAATAAATCAGGCTCTCCCACGACTCTCAAAACGCCTAAACTCTTTATGGAATTGGGTTCAAATTCAAAAGCCAAGATCTGGTCACTTAAATATGGTCCAGGTATGGGGGATGCTCTTCAGTGTGATTCCTCTAGTCTAGTCCTGGAGTTCAGTTTCTCTTAGTCTTCAAGCTGGTGAACTAAAGAAATGTGGTATCTTACTTCACACACCCAAAGTACAATAGTAATGGAGGCATAGGCTAACTGCATACGGCACTCCTGCTAGGAGACAGATGTAGGGAAGGGAGAAGCGGAGGGACAGGAAGCACACAGAGGTCACTGTCCCATTACATTTCTAAAATCCAGCCAGCCAGTTTGAGTTGCCAGGCTCTGGATTAGAGCCCAGTCCTATCCCTTGGCTCCTGGCTATGGAATTCTCCAAGGTTGTCAGCTCCACTCTGCAGGCCCTTGTTCTGTCCTCTGTGTCTGTCTTATCTGGGAAAGGCAGCCTGTATTTGCAGCTGTGTAGCTGTTTCAGCTTGAATCCTGCCTGGAAAAATAGGGAGTTCAAAGCGCCCCCCCCCTTTTTTTCATTTTGCTCTGCTCTTACCATCCAAGCTGCGATAAAAATCTTTAAATTTTGTGTGTTTCTCATGTGCTAATTTATCATTCATTTCATTAGACAAAAGCCACTCCTACAAAACTTTCTCTCTTGCACTTGCTGTAAAGTTGCTATAAGGGGAAATAAAAAAGTAAACCCTAAGAGTCTTAGAACCTTCGGTGTTCAACAAAACAAGTCCGAAAGAGACTTTATACACTGAAAGGGTTTATGATGCACATCTTAAATCTTTCAGAGTCTTACAAAGTATGTTACTGTCATCCATTGTTTAATTTTTAGCCTGAAACCATACTTTGCTGTTGCATCTTAAATTTGCTTTGAGGCCTTTCAATACTTGAAAATATTCTGCTGGCAATAGTGGGTGTGGTTCCATAAAACATGCCACTCGAATATCTTGCTAGATGAAGCCCATCGACAGATAAGCCCAGGTGCTGCGCTCAGAATCTACTAAGTAAAGAATGAGCCCATGTCTCCCATGGGCTAGTCTCAGCAACTAAGTGTGGCAGGTTTACTAAATGAAGCTCATTCCTGTGAGAGGAAAGACTTCTTTCAGGAGACTTTGGCTTGAGAACTCATGAGGCTAGTAGAAATTTCTTAGAACTGGACTGTAGTTGGGTGATCTGACTACTCACACTTTTTCTCTCTCTCCTTCACAGTGGACAGACCTGACTCACAATCAGATGTTTTCCCCAACAATTCTGGTTTCCCTACTCTTTTCCCTCACAGTATTTACTTGAGTAAATCTCTTGCACATTTGATCCTTAGAGTAACTGACTGACACACATGATATTGAAAGTAAAAAATTCACAGTGGAAAGGTCAGGTAGAAAACTCCGAAACTATCTTCCTAAAAACAACATCATATCCTGGAGTGACTAGAGTTTAGAATTAATGACCTAAAAGGTGCAAGGGTTTTATTATATATAATCTCCATTTAATTCACCAACATGACCCCTGCAAAAATCTGATAGATTCTGAATAATGACTATAGACTACTGAAGGCTTAATGAAGTAGTAACCCAGATTACAGCTGCTGCGCCAGATGTGATATCACCGCGAGAACAAATTAGCAAGACTTCAGGTACACTGCATGTGACCATTAATTTAACAACTGTATTAGATTCAGATTACAAAGGGCTATCAAACGGTTTGCATTCATGTCAGTTAGATACCAACATTCATTTACAGTTTGCCCCAGGACTATGTAAATACTTTTTTTTTCTACCATAATATACTCTGAAGATATCAGTTCTGCCTGGACATCCCAAAGAACAGTACACACATCATTACATTGATTATATCACACTGGTGGGAACAAATTGAGTAAGAGGTGGCTGGTGGTCTGGAGGACACATAAAGACCCATAAACCACAGAAACTGAGAGATAAATGCTACAAAATTCAGAGACCTACCACTTCAGTTAAATTTTTAGGGTTCTTCAGAGACAGGACAGGATATTTCCTTCAAAATAAAAGATGCATTGCTGTGTCTTATGTGCTCCACGATAAAGAATCACAACATTTGGTAATAAGTCCCTTTGGGTTCTGGGGACAATATATGTCAGACTTAGGAATACTGCTTCACTCCAACTACAGAATAACATGGAAGACTAGTTTTTCATGGGGCCTGCAAGCATCTCTGTTACCTGTAGCCCGACATCAGTTTTCTTGGAACAAAGGGGTTTCCTTTTCCATGAGACTTTCAAGGCTAAAACCAAGAAAAAGCTAGACAAACCAATGTGCTTGATCACCTAGTTGGGGCATAAAAATCTGGCAGCCACTGCAGTGTTGTAGGCATCAGCAATAGGGAAAATGTAGGGTAGAGCTCATGGTAAGCCCTAGTGAAAGAATAAAAATGCAAGCCCCTGGAATTATGGGGGAAAGCCATGACATTTCCAGCAGAGAATTATGTCCCATATGAGAGTGAGAGGAGTTTAGAAGGGAGAGCAGAGGAGTGACAGGATGATGCTGACGGCTCCAGGAGAAGCTACTGTGATGGGGGTTATCATTCATCTCAGTGACCTCTCCCTCTAAGTTTACTCTCAGGAAAAGAGGTCCCAGGGAATCATAGAAAAGCTGCTCTTGGCCCGTGTATAGAAAAGTATACTGTGCAGTACAAGCAGTGAACTGTGGTTGCTCAGAAAATACGTAAGCCAGATTTCCTGCCGCAGGGCGTCTCATTGACAGATGACCACCTGTCTGCCACGGCCGCCACTATTTTTGTACCACAGTCTTAATTCCCAGCAACTTTGGCCTTGCTAAAATTTCTTAAAACTGCACGATCATCTAAGATTCTGTCTCTGCTGTCTTCTTTCCTTTTCTCTCTCCTTTACAGGTGTCATGCCTGTGTCACGGTCTACCGCCTCTCCCTCCCTCCCGAGGCTCCCTCCTCTTTTTACCTTACAGTCAATTTGAGCCTCCCCCGCCCCCAACACACACACACACCATAAATCTGTTACAGGCTAATCTTTTTTTGACATCTGCTTCTTGGAGGACTTGAACTAATGCACTGCGGGTGGGTTGTTGCCTTTTAAAACCAGAAAATCCTGATTCTCAGTTTCTCTATGTTCTACTTGAAAAACTAAGTAAGTTCTCTTTAGCTCATCACTCTCTGTTCTCATCTTACAGTGCATAGTTACAGAATATAATGGACACTTTGAACTTGTTGCCTAAAAATCTCCTTAGCCGGATCTATCAGGTTATTAGGTACTTTGTCTGTTTCTTCCATGTTACTGCAGGTGCTTGTTGTGCTTAATTCCTCATCATTATGTAACAAGAAATCTGTTTTCCTCCAGCTTCCAATAACACCTTCCTTACATATTTTTAAGCCTTTCCAACAATCTCCTCAAAGCCTACTGAGGCATCTCCCATGACCCAGTTCCAAGGCTAATAACATGTTTTCAATTTTTGTTTTATTTGTTAAATTTTTGTGTTTTATTGTTTTATATTTTTGTGTTTTGTTATTTTATATTTTATTTTTATTTACCTATTTTTTATTTATTTTATTATTTTTTATATTTATTTATATATTTTTAAATTTATTTTTTATTTATTTTCAGCATAACAGTATTCATTATTTTTGCATCACACCCAGTGCTCCATACAGTCCGTGCCCTCTCTAATACCCAGCACCTGGTTCCCCCAACCTTCCACACCCCCTACCACTTCAAACCCCTCAGATTGTTTATTTATATTTTATTTTATTTATGCTTTATTTATTTATTTATTTAGTTAGTTAGTTATGCTTTATGACTTTAGCCCACCTCAGGTTACCACATTCCATTTGAATTGTTATTGTTGCATATGAACCCATTTCCAACTAAGGGCATACATGTTTTTTCTCTATTAATGAGACTACACTGTTTCCCCTTATGTAACTCAAATCCAAATTTTTCAAACTTCCCTTGTCTCTGCCTTGAAATTTGATTCTTATCTTTCTCTTATTCTTAACACCAGTTCTCTTTTCTAGAGTTCAGTCCTTCCTAAATGCCTTCATAATGCCTAAATGAAATGGATTTTGTCTTTATTCTCCATCAATCATGTTTTTGCTATGACAAATGGTTAAAAACCTAACTTTTCCAAAAAAAAATTGTCCTAGCCCATCATTTCACGGTTCTTTCTCTTTGAATTTCTAAGTCTCCATGACATGTATGTTTCTAATCATATACCCTGTTAGCTAAATGAGAATGAGATACTCATTCCTATTACTTTTGTGTTATTTAAAATCTATTCCTGGATTAATAAATTGATTTTATTTTGTTGAGCATTTTTGTGTATTTGATTTTTTTTTCCTAATTCATGATGTTGATCTTCCTCAGATGTTTGTTGCTCATTAGCTGTGTGCTTTAGTTTGGGAACAGAATTCTCCCATTTGCATTTTAGGCTGTGTGACCTGCCTTGTTGGTTATGACATCCTATTTGGATCCTTAGCTTATTGGTGTTGTGGTAAATTTCAGTTGGATGCCTTGAAAAAAAAGTTGCACAAATTCAGTGCCTTGGAGAAATCCTCACTTTTTGCTCATTGACCAGTTTTTACATTTCTTCTCTTGTAATTTTTGTAGGTTGGAGATGGCAGTCAGTGATTTCATTGTGTGACCCATCTGCCATTTTTTTTAGTGAAATTTTCTACTGTATATTTTATGTTATCTTCCACATTCTTGACAAAGATTATATTTTCATGATCTTGGCTTTCACAGTAGCTAAAAGAGTATCTTAAATGTAGTAAATGCTCAATGAATTTTTTTGAATGATTTAATTAAATATCATAGTTCTAGTTCATGGTTTAATTGTGACATCTTGGAAATACAGTTTTAAACTGAAATGAAACACAGTATCCCCTTGGATCTAGAATATGAGAAAATAATCATAACTAGAGATAAATTTGTGTATTAAGATTCACTTCAGAGAAAACTATAGTTTTAGATTCACTCTAAATTTCTCTAGCTCTTCAACTCCTTTCAAAGCTCCATTTTACTCCATTCAAAAAAGCATTTATAGAGACTAATGTTTTTTAGGTATTGTTCTGGATGCTGAGTTTATGGAAATAGACAAAATAAAAAAAATATCCTGCCATCAAGGAGTTCGTATGTGTTAGAGCACTGAGATGTTTTCAAGGAGGCAAGCATGCTGGAAGAGGAGTGAGAACAAAACCAGATGGTGGGGGCAGAGAGGTTGTGAAGGAAAGATTGGGTAGAAACTTTAAGGCCACAGTGAAGATTTTGGTTTTTAATCTGAGCTATATGGGGAACCGCAAGAAGATTTCAATAGGGCAGTGACATAATTTTACTTCTATTTTAGCAGGATTACTCAAGTTTCTATGTAGATGCCAGCCTGCTATGTAGCTAGGAGCCTGGAAGAGGTAAGAGAAGAAGCCTTGAATGCAGTTAGGGTGTCATTGTCATTATACACATAAGAAATGACGGTGGCTTGGTTCAGGAGCAATATCATAAAAGTGGTAAGAAGTGGGCAGATTTGGGGCTATTCACTGAAACATGAAGAATGAAAGGAGAGACAGGTTTTAGAAAAAGATCAGTGTGTGCTTTTTAAATGTCCCAGAAGTAATATGTTTTATTAACTGAAACCATAAGGGTAAAGGAGAGTGTTCTAAAATTCTAACAGCCACAAGAAAATTTCTCTCCCATTTCAAAAGATATTTCAGTTTCCAAGCCTTTACTAGAATGGAATGACTACTAGAAGGACAAATGCCGTGAATGATATTGTTGCCTAGTGCCTCTATGCAATGGCCATTACCTTCATTTACTTTTACACTCCCCTATAGCAGTCATTTTCAAACTTTTTGATCCCAAAACACTTCTACCATCTCAGAAATGACTGAGAACTCTGGGTCCAACAAGGAGTCAGAAACTACACAGTATTTTAAATAGTGGAGGTTCAGTGTAAATAATTATTATCAAGCTTTTATAGTAGAATAAATATAAAAATGTAAAGGTAACTCAGAAAGGTACCTTGGGGCTAGAATTCCTGAAAAAGGGCAAACTTGAAAAGATAATCCTGTCCACAGAGTTGGGGCTCAGACCTTGTTTAAGATGGTCTGAACAGCCAACTGGATGGTAGAAAATTTTGCTGAGTTCCCTGGCAGATCTGGTCCAGAGTCACTGGACAAGGTATTAAGGACCCTCTGAGGAGCAAGTGAGCTGAAGCTAGTAGCCAGGCTCTTAGAGAGAGTCAGAGCTTCAATGCAAGAACTCTAAAACCAGGAACTGGCCAGGCCTCCTTCTTTACAAACATAGAATACTCTGTGCATGGCTGTGTGAGATGAAGGTAGGGTGGTCTGCTCCCTAAATGGCGGCCTGATGGGACCTCTAGCATGTACATGTATGTGCAGAGCTGAAGAGAGAATGCAAAGAACAGTGATTTAGGTTGGCCTGCAGATGCTGCAGTGTCTGGAGGTCCTAGCTACACCACTACTGCCTAGCATTGAAAGTCACAGAAAGCATGTCCTCCAGAAGTCTGGCAATGAAGTCACACCAGAAGCAGGAAGGAACACCTCCTCCACCTCTAGTGTCACTCCAGTGTTCTCATAGACCACGCTTCACTTCCCACTGACTGGCAAAGAAGAAACATTTAGAAGGAACAACTCTATTATCACAGAGAAGGCAAAAGAATGAATTTGAAGCTGAGAGACCATAAAGTGATAATCGGCACAGACCCAAAGGAGTTTGGTTTATGTGGGTTAAATCTAGTATAAATTAATACTGAAAATTTTTAAAAAATATTTTTAAACTTACTTAAACTGATAATAATAAATCCACTTCATGTTTACATTAAACATATTTTTATGAAAAAATATTTTAAAGTATAGAGAGAAGGATAACATTGACATATTTTAGATTTCTTTGATGTCTGGTTTGAAGGAAGACAATTGGATTCTTATATCTGCTTCTGCATTAAATCATTACAATATGTGGTTTTGGTTGTAGTATATTGAAAAAAATAAAATTCACTCTCATAAAAATATGTAATTAGAAGGTGGAAGAAGATTTAATAGTCTTTTTGTATGATTATGGATAGTTTTCTTTGATATAACACCAAAAATTGATGAGGTCGTTTCTTAAATATTGACTACACTGCAAAATCTGAAATCATATCAATGAAACTTTCACACTCTATTGCACTAATATTCACTGATCAATCTTGTAATCTGAATAAATGTTAGCAATATATGAATTTATAACAATGTGTTGATCATTTGGTAAATACAGGTTCATTGATTTTTTCAGCTCTATTATTGACATATTTCATAATGGCAGATAAAAGTTTTCCAAAATTCGAATTTTCTCTTGAAAACTCAATTTTTCCCTTTGGTAGTATATACTGTCAGTTGCTTTAGTCACTTGTTTATTTTTGAGAAAATATCTGACAAATGCGTAAATATGTTTGTCATTCTTTCAAGGAAAAATGCTATTTCATGAAGTTTTTAGTTCAGTTCACAACTTAATCACACAAGGGCTTTCCTTTAGTCAATCATTGTACTCAGTATACTACAGAAGTACTTTATGCACACTTTCCATTTTGTCATACAGTATATTAGAAATAGGTACTCAAAAGCAAATATTTAATAAAACTAGTGCTTTTAAGTAATTTATAACTGAGGACATTTATAACTGAAATTGTCATTGTATTACTGCCAAATTGTAGCAGTTACTACTACAGTCCTACTTAACTTTTAGTATAAGCCTTGATTCCTGCTAGGGCAGGAATTACTTTTAGTAATTACTTTTAGTCATTATTTCTTTTCTTCATAATTCTTTTCTGTACTCCCATAGACCTTTCAGTGTACTTCTTTTACTGCAAGTACCTTACTCACTCTTGAATCATGTCTAATGATGTTTCTGTCTCTACCATATTCCCAAGCACCCTGAAGTCAGGTTTATATTCGATTTTACTCCATATTCCACTCCAATCATGCTAGTGATTTCCATTTAGTAGTAGTATAATAAGTACTGGTTGAATGGGTAAATAAACAGATTTTTTTCCCTAAACAGGAGACAATGTATGTTACAATTTTGTTGATGATCATTTCCACCAAGTCCTTCTGTACTTAAGCTATCATCTATGGTGTCATGTTGTAATAGATGTGTGCATTATAATTTACATTTACCAATACACAGGAGTAATCATTTGTCTACAGGAATATATACATGTGTGTGATTTTATTTTAATTATTGATTTATTCCTCTGTATCTTTTATGATAGAGTTCCTTGTGGACAAGGAATATGTCTTATGAAAGTTTAGTGTCTAGCATAATACGTTGTATGTATGAGTCATTCAAAAATTGATTGCTGCTGAGTAAATAAATAGATTTTCACATAAAAACATTCACACATAAAAAAGAGGCAATAAATGGTGCTGGAACTACTAGGAAATCACATGAAAAAAAAATTAATCCAGACATAGATCTTACATGCTTCACAAACATTAATTCCAAATAGCTCACAGGCCCACATGCAAAATGCACAACTATAGAACTCCTAGAAGATAACATAGGAGAAAACCTGGATGACCTTGCATTTGGTGATGACTTTTTACATATAATACCAAAGGCAAGACTCATTAAAGAAATGGCTGATAACTTGGACTCCATTAAAATTAAAAACTTCTCTGTGTAGGACACTATAGAAAGAAAGAAAAGACCAACAAAAAGAAAGAAAGAAAGAAAGAAAACAAAAGAGAAAGAAAAAAAGGAAAAGACAAGCCACAGATTGGGAGAAAATATTTACAAGATTTTTTTGCTAAAATATCATTATCCAGAACACACAAAGAACTCCTAAAACTCAACAATGAGAAAACAAACAACCTTATTAAAACATGGGCCAAAGGCCTTAATAGGCACCTCACCAAAGAAAATACACAAATGACAAATAAGCATATGAAAAGATCATATGTCATTGGGAGTTACAAAGTAAAACAACAATGAGATACCACGACACTTATTAAAATGTTCAAAGTCCAGAACACTGATAACACCAAATTTTGGTGAGGATGTGAAGCAGCAGGGACTCTCTTCCATTGTTGGTGAGAATGCAAAATGGTATAGTCACTTCGGAAGACAGTTTGCAGCTTCTCATAAAACTAGACATACTCTTAACGATTCACAGGCTATTCACAGACCTGTACCCCTGGGGCTAATAAAACATTATATGTTTATAAAAAAAAATTTAAAAAAAAATCAGTGGTTGCCAGGGGTTAGAGGAGAGGGAGGAATGAATAGACAGGACAGAGAGGTTTTTAGGACACCAAATCACTCTTTATGAAACTACAATGCCACATGATCATTTTTACAGATACATGTCATTTTAAATTTGTCCAATCCCATAGAATGTACAACACCAAGAGTGAATTCTAATGTGATAATGGTATGTCAGCGTCAGTGTAGGTTCATCAGTTGGCTCAGATGTACCATTCTTGTCAGAATGTTGATAACCAGGGAGACTATGCATATGTTGGGGCAGGTGGTATATGGGAAATCTTGGTACTTCCTGTGCAGTTTTGCTGTGAACCTAAAACTACTCTAAAAAATAGTCAATTAAAAAAAAAAAAAAAAAAGAAAGGAACTTTCCTTGTATGATGGTGCCCACTGAATATAATGCATACTATATAGATTACAAAACATATTCACATATAAAATTTTATTTTCCCTTATGATAAGCCAATTAAGCATAAAGTACAGATGTTATTCACTATTTCCTTCAATTATAATTTCTCTACATTTATGCCATTGTTAACCAGTTTTGCTATTACTATTAAAGATTAACTTTTGGTAAACCTTTGACTGCATTATACATGTATACAAATGAATGGATTGATAATTAGTTGAAAATTTATGGCTTGATCACACTATTGAAGTTATAGTAAGAACAATAGTTAACATGTATTGATTGTGCACTAAAAACTGTGCAAAATTCTCAGTATTGTCTCATTTATTTTCTAACAACTGTGTATAGAAGGTTATATAAGTATATTTTCACATAAAGAAATTGAAGCATAGAAATATCCAATAATTTACAGAAAGTTACACAGTAAGCAGCTAGAACCAGGGTTTGAACCCATATACTCTATTCCATTATGCTCCTAAATACTATAACACAATGTCACCCTTTTTACAAAAATAATCATTAAAAATTGAAAACATGATATTTTGCTAAGCGTTCTAAATCAGACACTGCTAACCTTTTAACAGTTTGTAGCCAAAGATGCCCATTTTGCAGATGAAGAACATACAGGTGGAGTTTGCATTGGCCTAAATAGCATGTTTCACATGACAATATGAAATTAAATAATTATAGGGATTTAAATTCCACTGACTTATTATAGTAATTAGTCATATATACTTATGCATATATACATATGTAACAAGTCGTATAACTGACTTGTTATGTAATAGACTAATAACCTTCTGGGTCCTTTTTTCACTCAGCACTACTTTCAGGAATCCCCGAGGGGTGTTAAATATGCTTATTAAACTATCTTCTCCCATCGGATATTGGCAGGTGTGATGGTTATTTTTATGTGTCATGAGAGGGTTTTTGGAGGAAATTAACATTCACGTTGGTGAACCTAGGGTAAAGCAGAATGCCCTCCTTAGTGTAGGTAGGCCTTTTCAGTTGAAGGCCTGAACACAACAAAAAGACTGGCTCCCCCAAGCAAGAGATAATTCTCCCGTAGGTTGCCTTTGGATTTCATCTACATCATCAGCTCTCCTGGGTCTGCAGCCTACCTTCCCACACTGCAGATTTTGGACTTCAGTCTCTGTAATCATTAGGTAATTCCATATAATAATTTTTTTCTTTTCCTTTCTTTTCTCTCTCTCTTTTTAAGATTATTTATTTATTTATTTGAGAGAGAGCGAGAGCATGAGAAGGGCTAGGGTCAGAGGGGAGAAGCAGACTCCCCACCAAGCAGGGAGCCTGATGCAGGACCTGATCCTGGGACTCCAGGATCATGACCTGAGCCGAAGGCAGTCGCCCAACCAACTGAGCCACCCAGGCACCCTTGTCTTTTCTTGTCTTGTCTGTCTTGTCTTTTCTTTTTTTCTTTTCTTTTCTTTTCTTTTCTTTTCTTTTCTTCTCTCTTTCTCTTTCCTTCCTTCCTGCCTTCCTTCCTTCCTTCCTTCCCTTCTCTGAAGAACCCTGACTAATATACCAGGCCCCATAATCAGTGACCTGGCCTGTCATGGTGGTCTACCTACATGTGATTTGTGACAAACTGGAGCAAAAAGTCACTCCCTTTCATGCACTCTTCTGCTGGAGAGCTCCCAAAGCAGACTTGCCTGGAACCCAGTGTTTTATACCATTTTTCTGTAGAGTTTTGTTTTGTTTTTTTTTAAACAGTCCTCTTTCTCCTTGGGATCTCTGAGATTGGGCTTGAATTACTCATCATGTTATAATCAGATTATATCTAACTGGGTATAAACTCTAGTTTAAACAGTTAACTCTCATGCACAGCTACTTCTTCTCTTGGGATAAGTTATTTCTCTCTGTTACTGTCAGGTTTGTGTGTTAACACTCTTTTTCCAAGACATGCTTCAGATATGTCTGCTCCCTAGTAGAGTTCTTTCCTAAGGATAGCTTCAGCTGCCATGCAAAGAAAATTCTTTTAGGAATGTACCACCAGGACTCTAAGAATGCCCAAGTATGTCTGAATTTCAACAAAGGTAATATTACCCAACAAAGTTAATATTTCTGCAGTATGCTACAACATGC
This sequence comes from Neogale vison, assembly GCF_020171115.1. Lineage (NCBI taxonomy): Eukaryota > Metazoa > Chordata > Mammalia > Carnivora > Mustelidae > Neogale > Neogale vison. Next base: position 88,552,734 of record NC_058093.1, on the reverse strand, counting down.
TGCAGAAATATTTCTTACTTTTGTTCTAATTCCCAAGACATTAATAGTCTGTGGGAAAATTAACCCTCTTGTATCCTATATGATGTAACATTTTTCCATTTGACACAATGATACAAATGACATATTGATACAAATGATGTATCATTTTTCCATTTGACCAGATGGCAATAAGCACAAAACACTAGAAATTCCACTAACTTCAACTTATGAACATGGAAAACTATAGTTTCACCCAAATTTTGTCTATGTAGGATGAGTCTTCTGCATGAAGGGTAAGGACAAATTCTGTTATGTTCTGTGAGGGAGTGATTTGATAAACATGTATGATGTGTCATCTGACAGGTAAGCACATATTTATAGGGACAGTGAGGTAGAATATGATATCTGAACTGTCCCCCCAAATCTGATGTACACACTAACATTAATCAATATTCTATAAAAAGACAAGATTAGGAAGAAAGAGTAAGAATGGAAGAATAAGCAATCTAAAACAAAAGTTCTGTTTAATTTTTTGAGAATGAACAATGACAACTAATTTGGGTTTAATGTTTAACTAGGTAAGGTCACAGCTGAATTTTTGGTTTTCCTCCTATTATTAAGTCTTCTACAAAGAAGTAGAATTTTAGAACCTATTTGAGGATCAGAGAAGAAAATGTACTTAGCACTCCAGGGGGTAAAAAGAAGATTCTCCATTAAGATAACTTTCTACCACCTATTCATTATCTATCTTACAACAATAGCCACCTCGTCAGTGACTCATCTAAACCAAATGTGCGAAGAGTGCAACAAGCTCTGAGTAGATCAAACACTTGTACTCCATTTGCTGGTATTAAAATACAGGTGTTAAGGTTGAGGAAATAGAAAATAAAAAAGTGATGGAAAATTTACTATAGTTGTTGGCTCCAAGGAGTTTCCAAGTAAACCAACCTCACCTCACCAATATGTTCTTCAAACAAATGCACTCTACTGTGCCCCCAGAGCTATGTCTACTGGCCTTAAGGGTGCCCTCCAGGTGATCTCACGAGGTAACAATAATGTACATCTGCCCATGAGTTAAGATAAATTTCTACTACCTTATATTGGATGTGTCAGTATTTAGCTGGTATTATGGAGGAAGTATATACTTGTTACTGAATTCTTTATTCATTTTTAAATCTCAAAGTATTATTGTTATTACAATTACAAAAAAATTACAATTACAATTAAAATTACAATTACAAATAATTACAATTACAATCACAGGCAAAAATTATTAGCTAGAGAACTCCCCTATTTTTAAAAGAAAAAAGCTGTTTATGATTCTGTGTGCTAAAGCTTCCACACTAAAAGTTACCCTTCAAGTTAATGATACTAAGTTTTCTTAATAACAACTTATGAATAATATGCTAGTTTTGAACATTTCAGAGTTAATTTTAAACCAGTATTTTAATATACATTGATAGATCTTTAAGAATAACATTTGAGGGGTGCCTACATGGCTCTGTCAGTTAGCGTCTGCCTTCAGCTCAGGTCATGATCCCAGGGTCCTGGGTTCTCTGCTCAGTGGGGAGCCTGCTTCTCCCTCTCCCTGTGCACACCCACCCCCACTCATGCTCTTTCTCTCTCTCAAATGAATAAATTAAAAAAATAATAAAAAAAGGATAGCACTTGAGTGTAGTGTAAAAAATGGCTTTCTTTGGGACACCTGAATGGTTCAGTCGGTTAAGCGCTGACTCTTGGTTTCTGCTCAGGTCATCATCTCATGGGTCATGGGAAAGAGCCCTGCATTGGACTCTGTGCTCTGTGTGTCCCTCCCTCTCTGTCTGTTCCATTCTCTCTCTTTCTCTCAAAAAAAATTTTTTTTAAACCTTTCTTTTGTATTGTAACAGAAGTTATTTATTGTTCTAATATGTTAAAATTTTCTTACTCTCTTTACCTGCATCAAGGGTGCTCAGGTATATCTCTTGCTAATGCCAAAAAGCATTATTTTTCTTCTCCATATATATTTTCTAGTCTTTCATTGTTATGATGTTTCCATTCAAATGCTCAGTCTTACTATCCACAACTATATTAATATACAACAATACTAATCATCAGAAGGATTAGCAGTTTCAGGGGTACAGGTCTGTGAATCATCAGTCTTACACAATTCACAGCACTCCCCGTAGCACATACCCTCCCCAATGTACATCCCCCAGCCACCCCATCACTCCTACCCTCCTCTCCTCCACCAACCCTCAGTTTGTTTCCCGAGATTAAGAGTCTGTTATGGTTTGTCTTCCTCTCTGGTTTCATCTTGTTTCATTTTCACCTCACTTCCCCTATGATCCTCTGTCTTGTTTCTCAAATTCCTCATATCAGTGAGATCATATGAAAATAAGTCAATCAGAGAAAGACAAAACATCCCATTTTACCCCTCATCACATTCCTCTTAGTATTTATTTTTGTCTCCTTTCAAATAATCCTTTCATGCTCTAGGGCAAGCACTATTGATCACATACCTTATAGCCATTCTTCCCCAACTTTTCTTTGTTAATCTAACCACAAATTTACTTAGACCTCAGGTGGCCACCTGCTTTAGAAAAAGAGTGTCCTCCTCAGACCTAGCTAGAGGATGAATCTTGATTACTGAATATCACGGCTACTTCTCTCAAGCCTGAATTAAGAAAGATTTAAGAAGGATTTTTTAATATAAGGATAGTGTTGAGGATATCTAGCAGCTTCATCCCTCTTAGGAATACATTCTCTTTGCCTATTTTGACATTTCAGTGGTTGTGTGAGGGTGGTATGCTGAAGGCTCATCAGCAACACCAAAGGAGTCAAGTCTAAGGACATTAGCTGGTAGGAAGAAGACACTTGCTCAGAAATATTAGAGGAATTGGGTGTTTGATGATATCAGTTAGCCATTGATTTAATGAATTCTGGAACCTCCTCCCTTGGGACTCTTGGCTCATGAGGTCATGTGATCTCTATTGTCTAAGCAGTTGTGAGTTGGGAATAGTACCCCTTGCAGCTGAAACAATTCTATTGATACATCTTACATTTAGGACCCATATGTATTTATTATCTGCTTTCACTTTAGTGCCAGGACTTTAAATTTTTTAAGGGAAATGTTAAATCCCTGATCTCAGAGAGACCAGACATTGTTCCAGATAACTATTGGTCAGGGGCTATAGGGCAAATTCTATAAGAATATGTACTGCTTTTTGGCTATTAAATCTGAAATCAGGAATTTCCATCTACCTTTGGTAACTATACAGTTAAGCACTGTATTTTAAAATGTAGAAGACTGAATAATGTTGAAATAATTAGATTTTGAATTTGGATATCATCATAGAAGAGCTAAAATTATCTTTATATATACATATTATTATACATTTTTATATTATAAATACTTTAGACTAATCTATAATTTGTGTCAATATTATACAAATGCTGAGATTTATAACCTAGATGTCTCACTAAATTTTCAGAGAACAACTAGGAAACTGCAGAATTTCTTGTTAGAACAGATGGTCTTTTGATTAATGCTTTAGTGCATAAGTCTACCTCTGTTGAGTCATTTTAACAAGAAAGTGTTTAAGTGTTCCACCAGTTGGCTGGTTAAATTAGCAACAGGCTCCAGTTAAGGTGTAAACCACAAGCATAAATCCATTTAGTGACCCATGAGCAAGTGAAACTATATCTGCAAGAGTATTTTTAATAGGGATGATAGTGATTTAAGATTTCAGAAAGCAGCATGAAAATTTTCTCATTGCTTTAAATTCCTAGCCACTGGCAATTATTATCTGAGACAAGTCTATGTTAAAAGTAGTTATTTAAATATTTCAAACAAATCAGAAATAACCAAAGTAACCAAAGTCCTTTGGATTTAGTCCTCAAAATGTTCTGAGGTAAGAAATGAAATGTCTCAACACCAGATTTAAATCAATGGAAATAACTAGAAGAATGATATTTTCAATTCACATATTCATAGTTCATTAGGTTTAATAGTGTGAAAATGTCATATTTGGTATAGTATTGGCATTACCTACACATCCCCTTCCATAAACAGTCAAAAACTTTTACATTCAAATAATTCTGGTAAAAAACTTTAAATTTTAAGTGCAGTTATGAACCCAGTTATTTTCTCTTAGTAAATTTAAAAGCTCTAGAAACTTATCCATTCAATTTCAATATAGTTCATTTCAAAGGTCTTTTTATAAAAATGAAGCCTTTGAGATTAAGCTTTTCCCAACTGCTGCTTTCAGTTTTACCATATTACATAATTTTGCTAAAAAAAAAAAGAGGCTCTTGAACTTTTAACCTTGTCCTATCGGCTAAGTCATAAGTTATCTGTTATATTACCTGAAAAGAAGTAAATGCGGTGGATAGGTTTAGACTTCTCTGAGCATGTTGCTGGTGGATCTGTTGGTTTCAAAGTAAAAAGGTATATGCCTTGTACTACGACCCAGCTTTTCTGTTAGTATCTTTATTAGTTTCCTTCAGCTTAATTACTTAATGATAGTATAATTACTGAGGACTAGTAATGGTCCTCCATTATTGTAGTCTTCCAAAAGCCCTGGTCCTTTTAAGAAACTTATTCATAGACATGTGTGCTTTCCTAATTCTTAACTTATTTTAGTCCCCCAATTATACTTTGATATATTTGTTGGATGTCTACATAGGTAAAGTTAAGCGGCAAGTGATACTGAAGGGAGGATATAAAACTGATAACTCAGATAAGAATTAGTCAGTACAGATCAGGCTACGCTATCTAACAATCACAAGGGTTCTCTGGTTTAAGGAAACAAAAGTTTATTTCTCTCTTGTACGTAATCTGTTATGGATTAAGACAAATGTTTAGGACAACCAGGGCCCCAGCAATTGAGACTGAACTGATCTAGGACTTTACCATATCAGCATGAGGCCTTGTCTGTTCTCACCTTAGGAGAAGAAAGAGCTTAAGAGTGATTTGTTGGCTTTTCCAAGCTTTGGCTGAGGTGACACACATCACTGCTGCCCAAAGTCCACAACCCAGTGCTAGTTACAGGGTCAAGGGGAACAGAAATGTGGTGGTACAGATGGTATGTTGGGCAAGCGCAACTGTGGCTGACATAGTGGGAATTTGAGAATAGTCATCCTTTTTAATAACAATGACAATGGCAAACACTCTGCTAATGTTTCAGAAAGAGGTGTGAATGAACAATGGCAGGTTATGAGTCTGAGGGAAGCGATTAGTACTTGGTAAATTGGGGCTTCTTTGATTCATTGATTTTATAAGTTCTTTTCACAGTAGGAGGTAATCGTTTTCATTTTGGAGAATTAGAAAATATTAACGAATTGGATAGTAAATACATGTTAATCCTCCACTTGACATTATAGACCTCATTTTCCTCCTCTTTTTGTTTACACTGCATTCATAAAACAAAAATTTAAAGAATAAAATTTGCCTTTATTTCAGAAGACATACATTTTGTATGTTGGTTTAGTGAATCGTGACTTTTAGACCCTCAATATATCTTATGATTATATGACTATAGGTGGGAAAATCAAGAAAGCACATATAGTTTAAATGACTACCATTACTCTTGAATTTAAGCACACAGCTGGCTCTATGTCCACTGAATCCAAGCCCTGTGTTCATATCTTGCTCCCCTTGTCCTATAGTTTGAAAATATCTTCCTGTTATGTTCATCTCATCCACTACATAGAAAACTCCTAAGGTCAAGCAACATGGATTTTTTGGTGTATGTTTGATCTGTATTACATGGATTATGTATATGATACAGGTGCTCGACCAGGAATTTAGTGTCTTCTATATTCCAGAGGTCTAAAAAGGCACTAGGTTGTGTTCACACTCATGTATATGCTAATGTCATCAGGTCCAGGATCAGTCTTTTTTTTGTTTGTTTTTATTTTTTACTCAAGTAAATTTAACATGTACTAGTATAATAGTTACAGGTATACAATATAATGATTGAACAGTTCTATACATTTCTCAGTGCTCATCAAGTACTCTTAATTCTTTTTGTGTATTTCACCCATCCTCCTTCTGGCAACCACCAGTTTGTTCTCTGTGTTTAAGAATCTGATTCCTTTTTTGGGGGGGGGATTCTTTCCCCCTTAGTTTGTTCATTTGTTGTATTTTTTTAAATTCCACACATGAGTGAAATCATATGGTATTTGCCTTTTCTTAACTGACTTACTTCACTTAGTATTATATACTCTAAATCATCAGGGTTGTCGTGTGTTGTTGCAAATGGCAAGATTTCTTTCTTTTTGTGGGTGAATAATATTCCATTATTTATCCATTTATCTATCAATAAACATTCAAGTTGCCTCCATATATTGGCTATCGTAAGTAATGCTGCAGTAAACATAAGGGTGCATATATCTTTTTGAATTAGTATTTCCATTTCTTTGGATAAATACTCAGTAGTGGAATTGGATCATATGGCAATTCTATCTTTAATTTTTTGAGAACCTCCATACTTTTTTCCTGTGGCTGCTCCAATTTGCCTTCCTTGCCAACATTTCCAAAAGGGTCCCTTTTTCTCCACATCCATGCCAACACTTGTTGTTTCTTGTATCTTTTATTTTAGATATCTGACAGGTGTGAGTGATATCTCACTGTGATTTTGATTTGCATTTCCCTGATGATTATTGATGTTGAGCATCTTTTCATATATCAGTTGGTCATCTGTATATCTTCTCATGTTCAATAGTTTTTGAAAGATGGCTGGCATTCATTATTGATTAACATATGCACCACAATTATAAACCCCTAGATATGATAATTATCCAGGATTAACTACTGATGACAAGAAGAAGAGAATGGGAGAGACACTGTTGTACACATGCTGCTTACATTTTATGATGTAATATTCAAAACACCATAGTGACAAATGAGTTTACTAGCTCAGAGAAGTTGGGTAACCTTCCAAAGTCAGTGTTAAAGTGGAGATTTGATCACCTGTCTACCTGACTCTAAATGTTGTATTTTTCCTCAATCTTATAATGATTCTTCTGTAAGAATATTTAGTACTCTAGCAAATAAAAACATCATCAACAAAAATTGCGTGCCTTCCTTTCCTCTTTCCTTAACATACTATTTACCTTCATACTGAATAGTTTTTTTTTTTAAGATAAAGGTTTTATTTTGAGATAACTGTAAATTTTTACATAACTAGAGAAAATAGTACTTAGTAGTAGTAGTAGAAAATAGTACTATAGAGAAAATAGTACTTATCTTTTCGCCAGTTGCCTCTAATAATTATATTTAGCAAAACTATGGTGCAGTATCAAACCTAGCATACTGACAGTGAGGCAGTGAAGACAGCATTTCCATCACCATGAATACCATGATGTTACACTTTTGTAGCCATACCTAGTTCATTCTAGTCCTGACTTCCTCTGTAACCCCTGGCAATTACTAATCTATTCTCCATTTCTAGAATCTTGTCATTTCAAGAACTTGAGTAGGGACTTTATCCACCCTTGCCAGCAGTAAGCCCACCAGTTGACATTCTTTTTAAATAAGTTTGCAGTGCATAAGAATTACTGTTTAAATATTTCCCCTAGACTTTGCCTCTGCATTTTTCTTCTTTAGTTGAGAAAAGTCAGAGAGCATAGCTGTCTTCCGGCTAAGTAGACATGTTTTGGGGAAATAATGGAATTTGTGAGGATGGATCGCTCTCTTAAATGTATACCAAAAAATTATAAAATGAACTATTTTCTGGGATTTAAAGGGGGGAAAAGATATCCTGTTAAATCTAGTTAAATCATAATCCTCTTTCTTTTCCAGAAAAGACTCTTGTGGAAATTTCTTTTTTAGTTTCTAAACTGGAGGTCAATGACATTTTTGACAAAGAAAGAGTTTTCAATATTTACTAATTTATTTATAATAAATACATATTTATCAAGTGAATTTTTTTGAATTTTTAAATACTAGACACTGTAGTAATTGTGTATAATTGAAAATGTATTTACTGCTTCTTTTCAGTTTTTAGTCAAAAAAGAGAGGGCACAAGGAGATACCATGAGAGCAGAAGAAAGAGTAGTCATCTCCTCTCTAACACCTCAAACATAAGAGGATGAACAGATTCCTATGCTGTAATAGAATTTTCAGTTTAAGCATATTGGGACACAGAGCAGATCACTGTCTGGGCCAGAGCAAGAAGCCAAGTACTTTTCTATTTACTACCCACATTGCTAGTGTCAAGTTTGTATGTCAGTCTTTTACGTTTGTTGTTTCACTGAAGTGGCATGTTTTTCCAGCCAGCAAAAGTTACTGATTTGCGGGTTTAGGAGTGAAGCAAAGACAAGAATTTTTAAGTGGATCTTTGTCCTGAATGGGAAGTCGCTTTTTAGTATATGCCTGATCTGCACTGTAGAGATTGCTTATTTGGTACAGGAGACCTGATCAGGAATCCACAGTCTTAGATAATGTAAAGTTCTAAGGAACCACCAGGATGTGTTCACACTTACATATACGCTGATGTCATCAGATACAGGTTCAATATTTTGAATCTAAAGTAGAGAAGCAGGCAAAAGGTGCCTTAAATTAAGGAAGAAGGAGTAACATCACAAAGATGGTGACATAAGTTGTTCCTGACTTCTGTCTCACAATAAGTATAACTGAAAACTGTTTACAAGTAAGATACCACTGAGAGATCCTAGAACACCAAGGTGAGGCTGAAGTAATCCTCCCCTGACCCTCCACCTGCAAAAAAAGGCCAAGAAACATTGCATTAGAAGGGTAAGAGAAGGGGCACCTGGGTGGCTCTCTGCCTTTGGATCAGGTCATGATCTCAGGCTTCTGGGATCGAGCCCCACATTGGGCTCCCTGCTCAGCAGAGAGCCTGCTTCCCCCCCTCTTTCTGCCTGCCTATCTGCCTTCTTGATCTCTCTCTGTCAAATAAATAAATAAAATCTTAAAAAAAGAAGAAGAAGAAGAAGAAAAGTAAGAGAAAATAGGCCAGCACACGACCATGCGGAGAGGTCTCCCTTAAGCCTCCAACTTCTACAGTGGGAAAAGAAAACTCAGGGGGTACAAACAGTCCCTGAATTGTGGCACCCTTACCTTACTCTGATCTTGCAGCCTGGATATTGCAGAGGAATCTTGGAGTTCAGCTACTGAGACTCTGACTGTGACAAAGAAGAGAGGAGCTGGCAACAGCCAGCAAATGGATATTGGCATTCCAAGTTCATACCTGCAGTGCCCAGGTAATAATCCCAACTGGGAGATTTGTTCATTTGCAGAACTAAGATGGGGATACACCCTGCCCAGGGAACTTGTTAGGGATCTTCCTGATTTGGATCCTCAAGGGAAGAGCTTTACTGGTTCTAGAGTCCTGTTTGCCTACCTTCAGCCAAGGAGCTGAATCACAGCGCAACTCACTATCCAAAGTGTTTTCTAACCCCATCTCGTCAGAACGGCTGGTGATAACTCCTGCAATCAGTGTAGCCCACCACCACTTGAGCTAAGAGGAGGATATATAGACAATAATACATCAAAAGACATACACAAAAAAAGACAGCAGAAACAAGGAAGACTGGATCTACAAAACAACCACAAAACAAAACAGAATGACAATATTAAGTTCTTACCTATCAATAATTACTTTATTCTTTTTAAAGATTTTATTTATTTGACAGATAGAGATCACAAGTAGGCGGGGGGGGGGGCGGAGCAGGCTCCCTGCTGAGCAGAGAGCCTGATGCAGGTCTCGATCCCAGGACCCTGAGATCATGACCTGAGCCGAAGGCAGAGGCTTTAACCCACTGAGCCATCCAGGCACCCCAATAATTACTTTAAATGTAAATAAATTAAATTCTCCAATTAAAAGACATAGAATGGCTGAACGGATTAAAACACACACACACACACACACACACACACACGATCCAAAAACATGCTGCCTAGAAGAGACTCACTTTAGCCTTGAAGATACACACACAAAGAGTGAAGCAATGGAAAAAGACATTTAAAACAAATGGTGACAAAATAAAAGGTGTTGTGTGTAACTGCACTTAAATCAGATAAAATAGATTTTAATCTAAAAATTATAAAAAGTGGGGCACCTGGGTGGCTCAGTGGGTTAAGCCGCTGCCTTCGGCTCAGGTCATGATCCCAGAGTCCTGAGATCAAGCCCCGCATCGGGCTCTCTGCTCAGCAGGGAGCCTGCTTCCTCCTCTCTCTCTGCCTGCCTCTCGGCCTGCTTGTCATCTCTCTTTGTCAAACAAATAAATAAATAATCTTTTAAAAAATAAAAAATAAATAAAAATAAAAATTATAAAAAGAGACAAAGTCATATAATGATAAAGGTGTCAATACATAAAGAAGATGCAATAGTAAATACTTACACCGCCAGCATTGTAGCACTTAAATACATAAAGCAAAAACTAATAGAGCTAAAGGGAGAAATACTATTAATACAATAATAGTTGGGAACTTTAATATCTCATGTGCAATAATGAATAGATTATATATAGAGAGAATCAGTCAAGGAACAGTGGGTTTGAATAACACTATACACCAGGTGGAATTAATAGGCATATACATAACATTGTATCCAACAATAACAGAATACACATTCTTCTCAAGCACACATGGAACATTTTCTAGGATAGACCATACTTTAGATCACAAAATCAGTTTTAGCAAATTCAAGAAGATTGAAATCATACCAAGTAGCTTCCCTAACCACAATGGCATGAAACTAGAAATCAGTAATGAGGAAAATTTCCAAACACATAAAAATAATAAACAAGACTGTCCTGAGCAACAAATGAATCAAAGAAGAAATTAAGGAGAAATAAATTTCATTGAGACAAATGATAGTGAAAACACAATATATCAGAAATTGTGGGATGCAACAAAAGCAGTTACAAAAGGAAGTTTTATAGCAATAAATAGCTACAGTAAGAAACAAGAAAGATCTCAAATTAACCACCTAAGTCTACACCTTAAAGAGTAAAAAAAGGAAAACAAATGTAGCAGAGTAAAGAAATAATAAGGATTAGAGCATAAATAAATAAAATAGAGAATAGAAAAACAAAGAAAAAGATTAACCAAACTAAGGGTCGGCTCTTTGAAAAAATGAAAAACAAACAGAAAAACCCTTAGCTAGACTAACCAAGGAAAAAAAAGAAAGGCTCAATTCAACAAAATTATAAATGAAAAAGACTTTTTATATTTGGTACCACAGAAATTCAAAAGACCATAAGACACTACTATGAACTAAACATCAACAAAATGGACAACCTAGAAGAATGGAAAAACTGTTAGAAACACACAATTTGGGGCACCTGGGTGGCTCAGTTGGTTAAGCAACTGCCTTTGGCTCAGGTCGTGATCCTGGAATCCTGGGATTGAGTCTTGAATCAGGCTCACTGCTTGGCAGGGAATTTGCTTCTCCCTCTGACCCTCCCCCTTCTCATGCTCTCTCTCTCATTCTCTCTCTCAAATAAATAAATAAAATCTTAAAAAAAAAAAAAAGAAACACACAACCTGCCAACACTGAATCAGGAAGAAATAGAAATATGAATAGACCAATTAAAAGTAATGATATTGAATCAATAATCTAAGATCTACCAGTGAAGAGAAGCCCAGGGCCTAATGGAATCACTGGTGAATTTTACCAAACACTTAAAGAATTAACACCAATCTTTCTCAAACTCTCTCAAAAAATCAAAAAGGAGGTAATACTTCCAAACACATTTTCAAGGCCAGTATTATCTTGAGGTCAAAATAAGAAAAGGATACAAGTAAAACAGAAAACTATCAGCCAATATCCCTGATGAAAAGAGATGAAAACAATTCTGAAGAAAATACTAGCAAACTGAATAATACTTCAAAAAGATCATATATCATGATCAAGTGGGATTTATCCCTGGAATGCAAAGAAGTTCAATATACACAAATCAACCAGTGTGATACACGATGAATGAAAGAAATGAATTATGTAAAAATCTCAGTAGAGGCAGAGAAAGAATTTGACAACATTCCATATCCATGCATTATGAAGACTCTTAGCAAATTTCACATAGAAGACACATCTTAGCATTATAAACACAATATATGACAAGCCCATAACTAACATCATACTCAACGACGGAGGACTAAAAGGTTTTCCTCTAAGATAGGAACAGAACAAGAATGCCCACTCTTACCACTCTTAATCAACATAGTAGTAGAAGTCCTATGTTAGAACAATCAAGCAAGAAAGTGAAATAAAGTTATCAAAATTGGAAAGGAAAATGTAAAATTATCTCTATTTGCAGTTGACATGATATTTTTATATATGAAAAATCTTAAAGATTCAACCAAAAATCTCTTGGATCTAATGATGAATTCAGTCAAGTTGCATGATACAAAATTAACACAAAAAAATCAGTAGCATTTCAATGCACTAACAATGAATTTTTTGAAAAGGAAATAAAGAAATCAATCACATTTCCAATAGCACCAAAAATAATAAAATACTTACAAATAAATTTAACTAAGGAGGTGAAAAATCTTTCCTCTGAAAACTAAAAGGAATTCGGGAATAAAATCAAAGAAGATGCAAATAAGTGTAAAGGTATCTCATGTTCATGGATTAGAAGAACTAATTTTATTTAAATGTCAGTAGTGTAAAAAGTCATCCTTAGATTCAAGCAGTCCCTGCCAAGAGATTCCAACAACTGTTTTTTTTTTTTTTTTTCACAGATTTAAAAATAACTAACTGACTAAATAAGTAAATAAAACAACTAAAACTCATATGGAACCACAAAAGTCTCCAAGTAGCCAAGGAAATCCTGAGGAAAAAAAAAGAACAAAGCAGGAGGTATCACCCTTCCTAATTTCAAGGTATACTGTAAAGCTATAGTCTTCAGAACGGTATGGAACTGGCATGAAAATAGACAGTAGAACATATCACAAGCCCAGAAATAAACCTATGTATTTATAGTCAAGTAATATTGACAAGGGAGCCGAGAATAGTCAATGGAGAAGAGACAGACTTTTCAATAAATGGTGCTAGAAAAATTGGATATTTACATGGAAAAGAATGAAACTGTACCTTATATTTTAAACTGCTTAAAAAAAAAAGAAAGAAACTTCAAATGGATTAAAGACCTAAATTTAAGACCTGAAACCATGGAACTCCTAGAAGTAAATATAGAAATAAACCTCTTTCACATTGGCATAGGTAATGCTTTTTTGGATGTGACACCTAAAGCACAAGCAACAAAACCAGAAATCAACAAGTGAGACCACATCAAACTAAAAAGATTCTATACAGCAAAAGAAAGCATCAACAATGTAAAATAAATAAAGAAATAAATAAGCAAACAACAACAACAAAAAAACCCCACAAAAAACCTACAGAATGGAAAAAAATATTTTCATGTCATATACCTAATAAGGAGCTAATATTCAAAATATTTAAGAAACTTATACAACTCAACAGAAACAAACAAAATCCAATTTAAAAATGGACAAAGGACCTCAGTAGACATTTTTTTCAAAGAAAATATGTGAAAGACCAACAAGCATATGAAAAGATGCTGACCATCGCTAGTCATTTGGGATACGTAGATTAAAACCACAATGAGATATCACTTCACACTTGGTAGAATGGCATCATCAAAAAGACAACAGATAACAAATGTTGGCATGAATGTGAAGAAAAGGGAACCCTTGTGCATTGTTGGTAGGATTGTAAATTGATTCAGCCACTATGGAAAATATATGGCAGTTTCTCAAATAATTACAAACAAAACTACTATATTATCCAGCAATTCTATTTATTATTGAGCCATAAAAGAAACAAGGAACTTGTATCATTTGGGACAACATGGATGGATGTGAAAGGCATTATGTCAAATGAAATAATTCGTAGAAAAACAAATACTCCATGAAAATCACTTTTTTTTTTTCAGTAATCCAAGTTTATATTTCTTTTTTTTTTTTTTTCCCAATTTATTTATTTTCAGAAAGTGGAACTTTGAGTCATAGAAAAAGATCAGACTTGTGATTATGAGATGGACATTGAGGGAGAGAGGAAATTGAAGGTAGATAGGAAAAAGGTACAAACTTTTGGTTATAAGATAAATAAGTACTGGGGATTTAACATACAATATGATGACTAGTTGATTCTTCTTTATGATATATAGAAAAGTTAAGAGAATAAATCCTGTGATTTATCATCACAAGGAGAAAACTTTTTTTTTCCACTTTTCTTTCTTTCTTTACTTTTTATTGTATCTATAGATACAGAGAAGATGGATATTAGCTGAATTATTGTGGTAATTATTTCACACTATGTCAGTCCAATCATCATGCTGTACTCTTTAAACTTCTAAAGTGATGTATCCCAATTATTTCTCAATAAAATTGGGAAAAATTAAGAAATGTTCTATTCTTTCTGGTTAAAATGTGATTGGACTTTTCTAAGCCAGTCAGTTCTTCCTCTGTGTATTTGGGCATTAGCTGGATTCTTACCTATCTGGAATGTTGTCAAGGTATTTAGGCTTTACACAGAAGATTATACTAGAAAATTAATGAATTCATCCTAATATGAACAGAAAATCAGAGAGTCATAGAACATTACAGATTTAAGAAATATTTTCTTGTTAGTATAGAAGAAACTAATTTTAAATTTGGAAAAATAAAACTACTATTCATTTGATGGCTGCATAGTATTCCATTGTGTATATATACCAAATATTGCCATTTGCGACAACATGGATGGAACTAGAGCGTATCATGCTTAGCGAAATAAGTCAAGCAGAGAAAGACAACTATCATATGATCTCCCTGATATGAGGAAGTGGTGATGCAACATGGGGGGGCTTAAGTGGGTAGTAGAAGAATCCATGAAACAAGATGGGATAGGGAGGGAGACAAACCATAAGTGACTCTTAATCTCACGAAACAAACTGTGGGTTGCTGGGGGGAGGGGGGTTGGAGAAGGGGGGTAGGGTTATGGACATTGGGGAGGGTATGTGCTTTTGGGTAAATTGGAAGGGGAGGTGAACCATGAGAGACTATGGACTCTGAAAAACAATCTGAGGGGTTTGAAGTGGCGGGGGTTGGGAGGTTGGGGTGCCAGGTGATGGGTATTATAGAGGGCACGGCTTGCATGGAGCACTGGGTGTGGTGAAAAAATAATGAAAACTGTTTTTCTGAAAATAAATAAATTGGAAAAAAGAATAATAAATAAATAAATAAAACTACTATTCATTTGAATGAACATATATACTTGGTTGGATTTGAAATCTCAAAGCATACAAAATGCTAAGTTGCATTTACTTATTTATTTGTTATTTATTTATTTATTATTTTATTTATTTATTTGTGAGAGAGAGAAAGGAGGAAAAGTTTGGGGGGTGGAGTGGCAGAGGGACAAGTATGACTGGAGGCTCCATTCCAATCCCTGAGATTATGACCTGAGCAGAAGTCAGATGCTTAACTGACTGAGCGACCACACAATAATTATATGTGTTTATAATTAAAATATTTTGTGTTGATATTTGCAATTTGGGCAAAGTTAGAGTCTATTTTTGATTGGAAAATTGAATAAAAGAGCTGCATTAAAAATGTGATTTATTTTTAATTCTTTAATCAAGAGATAAAATCCATGTCTTCACCTTTTAAACGGAATGGGCCTTTGCAACTGCCTTGACAAATAGAATGTGATGAAAGTGCTGCTTTATGACTTTCAAGAGCAGTTTAGAAAAGGCCATGCATGTTTTTCTTGGGACACTGGTATGGGAGCATTAAGCCATCATGTACTAAGTTCCAAATACCCTGAGCTGCCATATGGAGACAGATACCATGTAGGGAGGGGAAGGGACCAGCACCAGGTGCTTGAGTAAAAAATTCTTCTCTATATCCTAGTTTCAGCCAATGTCTGACTGCTACCCAATGAGATGAGAAAGAACTGGCCTAGCTCAGTCCTAATCTCCAAATCTGTGAGCGAATAAATGACTGCTATTGATTTAAGCCACTGCTGTGGAGTGCTTTGTTACACAAAAATAAACAACTAGAACACACAGACATCTCACTATTATGCATGCTTTACATAATGTTTAGCCATCAACTTGCAAAGATGAAAATTTGGTCAGTTGATCAGTGGTTTGTTTTTCTTAGCTCTAAATATAATTTTCCATTAAGCTCCTAGAGAGAGTACATTTTTGGTGCCTACCTGGAACTCTTCATGTGTGAATTTATATAAATAAGTTTTACCCTTAATTGTTAGTTTTTAATCCATGTGAATTTAAATAAATAAATTTTGCCCTTAATTGTTAGTTTTTAATCTATGGTATATTAACTTCAACCAATAAAACCCCAACTAATAAAAAGAAGATTTAGATAGATGATAGAGTTAGAGATATTCAGACAGAAGCAGAGATAAGGATAGGATAGAGATTTCTGTCCAAATACTAATCAAATCCCTAGATTAAAGAAATGTTTCATTATGTGTAAGAATAGGGCAAAGCAAGATTTGTAGTGCTGACAAACATGAATGCCTCAGTTGTTAAGACCCTGGAGATGAATAACCATTTTAAGAAGGAATGAATGCCAAAAAAGTGAATAGTGAGCCAGTGCCCAAAACTGTGGGTGAGGATTTATCAACAAGTCAGGTTATTGAAGCACCTCCTTCCCATTGAAGCTATCCGAATAACACATCCTTTTCAATATGTCGTTGAACTAACATGAGTTAAAGAAATAAAATCTTAATATTTCAAATATAACTTATTAACATATATTTAAGTTCTTTTACTTAATGTTTACTCATTTCATGCAGTCAAATATACTATTTGACTATATTTAAATATACTATCAGTATTATACACTACCAATTAATTAAAATGTTGATAAAAATAAACTTTTTAATTTTGTAGCTTGAATGTTACAATAACATCACTTATAATAAAAATATTGCAATATCCTACACAAAATTAATAGGAAAAGTAATTACTTCTAATTAATTATTTCATAGATTCCATTTTCAGATTAAAGTAGGAATGAGGTAAAATACCTCTATTTACTCATGTAACATTCAGCATCTTCTAAATATATCTGAAACAGAGAAGTATGACAAATCCATATTTTTCACTAGTATAGAAATAATTTTAAAATAAATCAACATTATCAAAATGAATAAAAGTAAGAAAATTTCAAATATTCCATTCCTTTAAAAATTTCTTATGAACTTTAATTATGTGCAAATCAATTTATGTATATTCCTACATGTACAAATTGTTGTATTCCATTAGATATTTTAATATAATCCTGTTAATTGTCTAAATTTTCCATAATTTTTTGATGATTAAAGAGATTGGTTCTCATCAAGACTGTCTCTGAATTCTCATTGATTGTTCTGCTTTGAATAATGTCAAATTTAAATGAATATTAATCTAAAAAGGATAGTAATAATTTCTAATTTGAAAAATAGATCTTAGCTTGTAAGGCAAAATTTATCCTCTAATTATTTCTTTGGTGTTGTCCTAAAACCTCGCATTCCTTACAGGAATGAATGAAATTCATTTTATTAGGTGAACAGGAAATTATTTACAACAGTAAAAATTACAAGGTGATAAATATGAATCATGTGAAAGTTTAAATACCACAACCAGTGTTAATTACCCATCCCCAAGTGATTATTAGAATTTAAAAAGGAAATAAAAACTGAAAGTTTCAATATATGACATCCTGATAATATAAATTGTACAGTACTACAGTATAAGAGTGCCTCCAAGTGGCATTCATCAAAACTCCATACAAAAAAGTTAAATACAAGAGCTTGAAGTTAAGCATTAGTGACAGAAGACCCTAAAGGAACACTATCCCTCTTTTCTTTCTGCTTACTTAATATCTACTCTTCATATTTATAATCTAGTTTAGAGGAAATTCCTAGAGTATCTTTAAACATCCAGAATTCTTGATTGTTTTTAAAACGTTTTTTAGACTCTTGATACAGTGTTTAGGTAGCTGATAAGTAATTATTTCGTTTCCATTAAATTTGTACAATAGAATCTGTTACTAGTAATACTTCCCTCTTTGCAGTGTTTCCTTGAAAATATTATCTATATTGCCCAGACCTTAGTGTATAACAGGGACAAAGGACTTATTTCTCACCTATAGAATCTTAGAGTCATTGGATCATCTAATTCCATCTCTCCAGTTTAATTGCAGGAGTTTAAGAAATTTACCCAAGGTCATCCTGGTTGATAACTTAATTAATGGAATGTGCCTGACAAGACTTATAATTCAGCATGTTTTCAAATATAATTGCTATGACATCAAAAATAGAGCTCTTCCCCATGCCCTAAACAAATGCATTTTTAGTAGTTTTTTCTTAAGTATTTTATTTACTTAGTTGACAGAGAGCACAAGCAGGGGGAACAGTAGAAGGAGAGGGAAAATCATGTTCTCCACCAAGCAGGGAGCTCGATGGGGGCTGGATGGGGGCTGGATGGGGGCTGGATCCCATGATCTGAGCCAAAGGCCGACGCTTAACCCTCTGAGCACCCAGGCGCCCCAGGATGTGGTTTCCAATTGAACCCTAGAACACCAAATAAATTTAGAAATTACCTAAGGCAAAAAGCTCAGTAACTGACAAATGTACCAAAAGGTTCTAAATAGGCTTTAAAAAAATTAATGTGTAGTTTTTGGGACTTATTCAAGGTTTATGTCACAGATATATTTAAATTAGTAGAGCAGAAAGGATTCTAAGATAGTAATAGGGCAGTTGAGTTTAGAACATAACTTAGAGATAGATCTGTTTGCTCTAAAAAGATAATCTTTGTAGGGGCGCCAAGGTGCTCAGTGGGTTAAAGCCTCTGCCTTCAGCTCAGGTCATGATCCCAGGGTCCTGAGATTGAGCCCCGCATTGGGCTCTCTCCTCCTCAGCAGAGAGCCTGCTTCCTCCTCTCTCTCTGCCTGCCTCTCTGCCTACTTGTGATCTCTGTCTGTCAAATAAATAAATAAAATCTTAAAAAAAAAAAAGATAACCTTTGTAGTTAAAGTTTCAAAATCATTTCATTTGTAAGTACTACTCTTTCCATTATTTTACCACTCTTTTCATGATATTTCTTCTAAATTTTATGTTTTACTGTTTATTTCCTTTCTTCTGTTTCATATAAATGATTCCAGGAAGGTATTCTTCTCTCTTTTCCCAAAGGTGTCATTTCAATGCTATTCTTTCCTAATTCTTATTCCTTTTCCCCTCTTAATTGCTTTTTATGAGTCTTTTTCTTTCTCTCCTGCCACTTCATCTACAACTTTCCTGGAATGAGTTAGCCAACATCAATAACAAGATTTAAAGTTATGTCTCTAAGGGGCTATAATGTAGATATATCCAGAGTATTAAGTACAGAAAAGTGCCTGTAGATTTTCAAATAAATGTGTGAATATCTGTATATGTAATATAAACTATTAACTTTTTAAACTTTTGAATGTCATGCTCTAATATCTATGGAACTTATTTGTCGTGAAATTAGAAAACATGTTCTAATTTAACATTTACTGTTATTTAATTGCCAACTGCCTTTTAAAGGTTGAGCTCACACTGTAGTTTCCATTAATTTCTTCAGCTGTATCCCATTTTAAATATTAAATGTTTTAACTTCTTGCCAAGATTCTATTTGTTTCAAGTAGTCTCAAACGATGACCATTGTTTTAGTCATGTTTTCACTACCTGCCAGTCTGAGCTCATCTCAGAATTTCATTAGTACACTATTTGCTCCGACATCATTGATGAGGTTTCAAATAATCCCAGGCTGACATTCATCCCTATGGCACCCAGAAAACATGACATTGTTTACCGTCATTCTGATTCAAGCCCATTGTCCAGATTTTAAACATTTCAACAATGCTCAATGTAAAGCCAATTTAAATTAACTTCTCTGAAAAAAATTGGGAACTGAACTTTAATGAGGCACATCAAAACTTGGCTATAATTAATATAAAAGCTCTTCTACATGTCTATAGTTGTTAATCTTGCTTATTTCTCCCATGATTAACTATTCATTTGTTTATTTTTCCCGTATTGAGTTCCTCAGATATTTTCTTTGATATTTGCATTCATTTTGTTAGTGATGAAAGATACATGTCAACCTTCATAAATATTTCAATGACTTTTAGTTTGGTAAAGATTACTTAACTTTTCATATTGCATGCCAAATAAACCCAGATGGTATGCATATATCAGAACTAAATACATATAATTATAAAGTCCAAATTAATATTTTACCACATTTTTGATGACTTTTTTTCAGAAGAAGGAATAAACTGAAAATGAATAAACCACATATTTTCTGGGCTTATGCTAATTAAATATAGCAATTTAATTCTTCAGAATTCAAAATTCTAAGGATAGAATCCTTTCTAAAAGGCAAAAAATATATATGGATTAACTAAATTATAAGATACTTAATTAACCATAATAATAATTATTTATTTATATTTATGGACTACTTACTTTTCAACCAGCTGTCAATATTCTATACTACATGTAGAAAAAAATGTAAAATTACTTTTTTGTATGTACTAAATGAACATATTTATTATATGCACTAAATGATGTTGAAATAAAGGTAAAGAAAATATATATTTTGAAAATTATGGTTGTTAGAAATTACTCAACAACTACTATTTGATTATTATCTCACAGATATCCTAAAATCTGCAAAGATCTTATCTCTTTAAATACATTTAAGAATATTCAAAGACAGGAATATATGCTATTGAAACTAATGCAGTGTTTTTCACTAAATAGATATTATTTGTTAAGTGACTGATATTAGTTGGCTGTATTCCCTATAATGGTGGTAATCTACCTCTAAGTGACTAAATTAGTCAATTATTGAATTAAAATCTCTAAATGAGTTGTAAGTTATAAACTCTCTAAATGAGTTGTGAGTCAACAATGTTTGAGAATTATTGTCCTACAAACAACATGAGCAATGAGTGAATGAGTGAATGAAAAATATTTAGGTGCTGTCTAAGAGCTCTTGGTGAATAAACAGCAACAATAAATCTATCGAGCTTAGACAGAATAACCTCAGAATATTTTTGAGTTATTATCAGCATCAATACAATGTGATGACAGAGAATTACTCAATTTATCTGATTATATTGTCTATGTTGACTGAATATGATAAATATTGTAGCTGTTTAAAGACATAATCAAAATGTCAGATTATAAATGATTTGTCTCATATTAAAATGACAGTAAAAGCTAAGAACTGATAAGAAATGTATTTATGTTCATTTCCAAAGATGTAAAGGTATCTATATTGGTAAAATTGATGTCAACAACTGACCTGGAAAATTAAGTCAAAACATATTGACAAGATATATCTGAATCTTTTGGCTGTCTCTAGATTCCAAAATTAATACTCCAAAATGGGAATTAGCTAATTTCTCCAATTGTCACAGTAGTAGAAATGTAAAGAGTAAATGTAAATTAAAAAAAAAAAAAAAACTGCCATTAGTTCACACTTTGTATTTGAGAGGATTTGTGGAAGCAACATGGTTTAGTCAAGAATATGAGTTTGAAGAAAGACAAATTTATATTTGAATTCTCTTTATAAAATTTGTTATTGCAGTGACCTAAACCAAGTCATTTCAGTTTGTTTTCTCTAAAACAGAATAATAAAACCTACTGTAGGTGTAGATTGGGAGTTACTACCATATAGGATGATTAAAAATGATGATACCACAATGTCTGAAACCTACTGGAGGCTTTGTGTATGTTTAGTTATCATTTCAAAACTGTGACTTACAACAATTACAATGATAAGAACCTAAAGACACCCAATTAATGAGGCACCGGGGTGGCTCAGTCAGTTAAATGTCCGACTCTTGTTTTCAGCTCAGGTGGGTTCCATGCTTAGCAAGGAGTCTGCGAGACCCTCTCCCTCTCTCTCTGCCCTTTCCCCTTCTTGCACACATGCTCTCCACCCCAATAAATAAATAAATAAATAAATAAATAAATAAAATATTTTGAAAAATAAAAAATAATAAAGATACTACAGTTGAGGGACTAATTGCAGAGAGCAACTGAGGTTCTTCTCTGCTATAATTAAACATACAACCTTTTCTTATGTGGGTAGGATTCAGTGAGTTCACAACCTCTTTATTTGCTTCAATAAAATTTGTAATTCGTGATTTTGTTCCAGCAGAAATGCTGTACTGAGGAAGAAGCAGATGTCAGGGCAATCTTCAGACATTCTGTGACTTGTAGCCTCTGTAGGGAGTACTTCTACAGAAGGAAAGTGGCTTTGATTAGACAGCCAAGGGGGAAAAGGTCCCTTTTGCACTGATGAAGACACCCTATCTAATGTTTTAATTATTAGATAACTGAAAATTGGCTGTTGGGGCATTAAGATATAGCTAAGAGGATACTAAAACTAAATAGTACACAGAGCTTTGTTGTCCATATTAAACATTATCATTAATATTTACATTGAATTGGGGCACTTGGGTGGCTCAGTTAGTTAAGTGGCTGCCTTCAGCTCAGGTCATGATCCCAGGACTGGGAATCGAGTCCCACATCAGACTCCCTGCTCCATGTGCAGCCTGGTTCTCCTTCCCCACTGCTTGTGCTCTCTCATTCTCTCTCTCTCAAATAAATAAATAAAATCCTAAAAAAAATTATATATATATAGATATATGTGTATACACACACACACATTGAATCAAAATAATTGATATTAAAAGATTGTAAATTACTTCTGCTTATGAGCCTCAGACATGGTCCGTAGAGGTCAAACCAATGACATATTTTACATAACTAAACTCATTATTTCATCAATGTGCTAATTATCTCAATATATAATCACAAGATGATAGTGATTGAAATACCAAAAACAGCCTTAACTATATCTTCAAGAATTGTGCAATTTTATCCAAGTTTGTATTAATATTTGTAAAGCAATTAGAAGATAATATAGAAAAAATATACGTGGAAAGAAATCCTATAGGAATTCAAGGGGAAAAATTCATAGGGTATAACTTGGGAAATTTTCACAAGGAGGTGAGACTTTAATTAGAGAATGAGTGCCATGTAAAGCTTTCATAATATACAATTTGGAGTGCAATTTGACTTTGAAACTCTTAAATGTTACAATTGTGCAGATTGTGAGTCAACAAATTTAATAGAGAAGAAATAGTTAATCAAGGTCCAAAAAAAAGGGAGAAAAAAGAAAGACAACATGTTTAAGTGAAAGAACGTAAGGCTGTATAATAGAAGTGAAATTTGTAGTTCCAATGCACATCAAGTAATAATATTTAAGGACAAATTCCAGTTACAAAATAAATCAAACACTAAATATATGAAGAAAGAAGAATGAATAAAATATAAAAGATACGTTTAAAATATTAACAAAAATTTTAGAAAACAAATCTAAAAGACATATTTTTTACTACAAAGAGAAGAAAATATGTAGTAAGAAAATATCTTTGGCAATAAAATATAAAGGGAAGTCTTCATCGTTATTAATGAAATTGTATAATATATTTAAAGATTAATCATCTAATGAAGATAAAGCTATTTGTTTTCACAGAAATTTTGTGACATGATTTTTTTTTTAATTTTAAGAGAATAATCCTGTGTATCTATGAAAGAAAAGCCATTTATTTTTGGTTATTTTGGTCAAAATGCATCTGTGAGGAAATAATTTAGATGTTAGAAACAAACAAACAAACAAACCCAGGTTGATATCACTAAATTTGGCTGAATATATGTTCTGTTCAGCCTTAATTTTCTTTTTAGGCTGTTATAAATTCCCATCTGTTAATCTTTAAAAAAAAAAAAGACATAAAAATAATGATTCTTGGGTGCCTGAGTGGCTCAGTTGGTTAAGCATCTGCCTTCAGCTCAGGTCATATTCCCATGGTCCTGGGATAGAGTCCTACATTGGGCTCCCTGCTCAGCAGAGAGTCTATTTCTCCCTTTTTCTCTTCCTGTGCCTCTCCCTGTGCTTATGTTCTCTCTCTCTTTCAAATAAATAAAAATCTTTAAAAAATGGATTTTTCATTGGAAAATTTAATGTGTATTTTAAAATGTTTCAAAATGTGAAGTTAAAGTTATTCTGATGAAAAGATATCAGATAGCAAAATCAGAGAAGAAATCTTATATAACACATAGAATAAAAAGTAATGTCGCCCTCGGCCCGCAAGAACGACAACCAGCCTGGCATGGTGTTAATGCTTCGTCTCTTTATTTCGACAACTTTCTTAGCTTATATGTGTCAGGGTGACCAATAAGGGGCCAAACAATGGGGAGAGCCAATGAGAGTCCTGTTATTATACTGATTAAATTTGAAACAGCCAATGACTATGTCCTCCTTCAGGTGGGCTTCACCAGAAAGTTCGGTGTTTACTTGCAGCACATTTTGCTGGCAGTGAGCCAAGCGCCATCTTGTAATGGCGGGGGCTATCCCGGCCGGAGGCGGTCCCCGACATCTCCCCCTTTTTGTTTATAAATTGCATTTTTTATTGTAAGATGCGCACGCTCCACAACACTCTGTCCTTGTGGGTTATAGGGTATTCCATGTATCAAGTGAATGTCAAGTTGTTGTAGGAAGGCTTTAAAGGGTTGTGAGGTGTAGGCTGGACCATTATCTGTCTTTGACTGGCGTGGCTTTCCCCATGCCGCGAAAGCCTGTAGGCAATGGGCAATAACATCTCTGGATTTTTCCCCCGTATGCACTGAGGCGAAAATTATTCCAGAGCAGGTATCTACAGAGACATGAACATATCTTAACTTTCCAAATTCTGAAACATGTGTGACATCCATTTGCCATATATGATTAGGTAACAGACCCTTAGGATTAACCCCCAAAGACGGTGCAGGTAGTAAAGTCACGCAGTTTCTGCAGGAGACTACTATGTCCCGTGCCTGTGCTTTTGTTATGTTAAATTTGAGGCGAAGAGTTAAAGCATTCACATGGAACAGCTTATGATAATGTCTCGCCTGTTCACCGGGTCCTCAATGGCAAAGACAAATTCTCCTCTGGTTAAGGAGTCTGCTAACCGATTACCTTGTGTCAGGGGGCCTGGTAAGGTTGTATGAGCTCTTATGTGGCCAACATAAAATGGAACCTTCCTGTCCCAAACTAATGTTTGGATTTCTTGTAATGCCTTAGAGATAGTAGACCTGGCATTAATAGAACCCACATTTTCAATGATAGAGACAGCTTGCACCACATATCTACTATCTGATAAAAGGTTGAAGGGTTCTTGATGAAACATTTGAAATGCTTTTATCACTGTGAGCAGCTCGGTTTCTTGGGGAGAGGAGCTTTGAAATAGGAAGGTCCAACTCTCTTCTTTGGTAACTATAGCTCCTACTCCTTGTAAACCTTGAGTGATAGCTGCAGCCATAACCTGCCCTTGAATAACACTGTCATTGATATCCCTGCAAACTTTAATATATGTACTCAAGTCTTTGCTTTTCCAAGGTCTGATGGCTTCTTTACACCACTTATTAGCTTGCTCATAAGCCAGCTGTTTTATCAATGGCATGGCTGCCTCTACCTCCCCAAATATTCAACCAGCTGTTTGCATCAGCCTCGCTACAAAATCAGCATATGCCTCATTTGGTCCTTGTATTACCTTAGACAGCTGACCCTGTAAATCCCCACTGCCTTGAATGGTTTTCCATGCTTTAGTGGCCACCGCGGCTATTCGCAGATACACTGCAGGGTTGTATTGTATTTGGGCCTGCTTTCCCATGTACGGTCCCATTCCCATTAACATTTCTAGGTCCCACTGAGGATTTCCAGCCGCTGCATTACGGCGGGCAGTGTCCTGTGAGTATTCTTGCCAGGCTGTTTTCCATACTAGATATTGCCCTCCTGACAAGGTTGCGCGGGCTAGATTACCCCAGTCTTCAGGGACTAAGTTCATTCCCGCTATGGTCTCCAACAAAGATACTGTAAAGGCTGCCTGAGGGCCATACTGCATGACTGCTTCCTTTAATTGCTTAACTAGTTTAAAATCAAGAGGCTGATGATACCGCTGGTTGTTTTGGTCCTCTAAAACCGGAAAGGCAGAGGTCAGGTCATGATCTCTCCAGCTCGAAGCCCTGCCACTACCGCATGTGGTGCAGCAGCTACAAGCTCCTTGGCATGCCATAGGATTATACGGCGGAGGGGCACTAGGCGTTGCTGGAGTCGACAGTTTCAACTGTTCAAACTTGGAGTACATTTTACGGTCTAACTTTTCCCCTGACATTTCTTCTTCCTCTTCACTAGAACTACCCCCCTCTGAGGCACAAGAAGACCACTCTTTAGATACTTCAGATCCCATTATGAACACAAAGACAACAGACGCAGACGTTAAAGACACTAACCAACACATTGACTTTTTACGCGCATATACTTCAGTCGGCCTTTACTCCCCGCTTTACCGCGGAAGAAAATCCCGGCTCTACGGCCGCCCGCTTCTTATTGCGGTCTTGTACAAGATTCCCACCACTTTAATCGTATTCCCTTAAGAAAATCCCGGCTCTATGGCCGCCCGCTTCTTATTGCGGTCTTGTACAAGATTGCCACCACTTTAATTGTGGTTCCTTCACCGCTTACCTGTGGTTTTTCTCCTTGCAAGGTTTACTTACTCGTTAACTATTCCCGGGTCTCGGCACCATTTGTCGCCCTCGGCCCGCAAGAACGACAACCAGCCTGGCATGGTGTTAATGCTTCGTCTCTTTATTTCGACAACTTTCTTAGCTTATATGTGTCAGGGTGACCAATAAGGGGCCAAACAATGGGGAGAGCCAATGAGAGTCCTGTTATTATACTGATTAAATTTGAAACAGCCAATGACTATGTCCTCCTTCAGGTGGGCTTCACCAGAAAGTTCGGTGTTTACTTGCAGCACATTTTGCTGGCAGTGAGCCAAGCGCCATCTTGTAATGGCGGGGACTTTCCCGGCCGGAGGCGGTCCCCGACAAAGTAAACCATGATATTTAAAATTATCTGACTTGAGGGAATTGAATAGAAAGATTTTAGACTGTATTTATTTAGTTATTAGGAATTTGTGTCTATGTTTGTATGCAATAATAAATTTTATGTCTGTGTAATGCAAGTTAAAAACCACCTCAAAATTCTGGTTCAGAAAGATTTATAATCTTCCAGAGCTGAAGATATAACTTCGATAGGTATCAGGAATTGTGAAAACAGAGTTGTCACAATTTAATTACTTCTGTAGTTTCCAGAACTGGAAAACACAATAATATCATAAATCATTCTATAGTGGAAAATACCAAACATTTACATACATGTACTAGACATGACTTAGCAGCAGACCCACTAAATGCCTACCTTCTATAAATTAGGAATTAGGAAATTATCTTCACTCCTCTTGACATCTATTTCTGCACATTTTTCTGCATCATTTCCCAGGTGATCTTATTCTATCCCTTTATAAATCAAATATTTTCTAAGGATAATAGCCTTGCGTTAAAACAAATAGCCGTAGACATTTTAGTGTGAACTCAACAGAACCAACATTTATTGAAAACATAGTATTGCTAAAAGTAGGATGGATAATGTGGGAACTTTAAAGATTAACCACGTAATTTATTTGCTTTCAAGAATATTGAAAGGGGGTAGATATAGATATAGTTACGAATAAAAACATATACATATCACAAAGTGTAATTTGCTGTTGACCATCAAAGTGTTTTAATTTTGTATAACAAAGAAGCAACTGTGATGAGGTGCCTGGGTGGCTCAGTCAGCGAAGCATCTGCCTTTGGCTCAGGACATGATCTCAGCTCCATATCAGGCTCCCTGCTTAGTGTGGAGCCTGCTTCTCTCTCTCTCCCTCTGCCCATCTCCACCTCCCATTGCGCTAGTTCTCTCTCTCACTCTCTTGATCTCTCTCTCAAATAAATAAATAAAATCTTTAAAAAGGAGAAGAAGAAGCAGCAGCAGCAGCAGCAGCATCTGTGGAACCACAGAAGGAATTGTTTTGAATCCACGGCGGGGGATGGGGGGAGAGTGCTTCAATCATGGCATATGTAGCGTTTGAGAGGACTCTTAGCGAATGTGTAGCTTTTAGTTGGTGACATACAAAATTCAGACAGGAGATATGAATGGGAGAGGAGGAACTCCAGAACATATTTTTGAAGGTGTGGGGACAGAATATAGGATTTATCTTTTGGGGTAGAAAGGAGGAGTATGAATATATTTTAGAGCAAGAAGCTCCTTCTGTAGCTATTGTGTATTGTTCTCCTGTCAGAATTATAGGACCATTTTTCACACCTCACCTTGAAATACTGCTAGTATTTCTACTATGCTGCTTTTGAATTTGGTGAGTCTTTCATATGTACAACTTTCATTCGGAAAACTGATTATCAAAATGAACAAACTCACTTAGGTTTCCTTTGATTATAAGTAATTTTATTTTAGCTAAGTTTTGGAATTTTCTTTGGTTAGATTTGACTAAGAAGAAAATTGAAACCTGGGGTCAACTTTATTTTAGTTGAGCTTCACAATACAGCCAATTGTTTTTTCTTTCCAGTGTAATCTGTTTAAGCAAACAGCTTTCAGACTTACACAGGCTATGTAGATTTGCATTTAGCCAGGAAAAGCTGATGAAACTCCTATTCGAAAGTTGGAAATGTTTCACTTTCTAGAATTTAATATGTATTGAACTTCAATATGGTCATCTATGGAATTTTGATGAGATTGCCCAAGATGCACAGGGCATTTATTAATTGCTCATGATAGAATTCAAAATTTCACTCCTCCTATGTAAAATTCATAATCAATTATTTTATTTTATTTTTAATTGAAATATAGTTGACATACAGTATATATTAGTTTCAGATGTATAACATAGTGATTAGACAATTATATACATTATAAAACGCTCACCACAGTAAGAGCACTTACCATCTGTCACCATACAAGGTTTTCATACATAATCAATTATTTTTATTTATTGTTTATTTATTTTTTTTTATTTTATTTATTTTTTTGACAGAGAGAGAGCCAGAGAGAGAGGGAACACAAGCAGGGGGAATGGGAGAGCAGAAGCAGGCTTCCCGCTGAGCAGGGAGCCCAGTGCAGGGCTCAATCCCAGGATCCTGGGATCATGACCTGAGACAAAGGCAGATGCCTGAGCCACCCCCCAGGTGCTCCTCATAATCAATTATTTTTAAATTTATAGGTCTCAGGTGGATAGCACTTATGACCCAATAAAAATATAGTGGGTAAAATTCTATCATGCTCAAAGAGATGCAAGGAGTAAATGAATGTGAGGCTGCATTGACAATACAGGCCCACACTCTAAAAAGCAATCTTTTCATGGTTTTTCTGCCTGCTTTGCAGAGATCACATGGAATATCCAAGAGAGACCATATTGTTAGCATAGAAGGGCATTTAGTGTCTATTCAAGTCTCTTTGAACTTTTCAGCAGAAAACTTGGTAATAACTTTGTAACTAGCTGGTGCTATGCCTGTGACTCTCATTTTTTTTTTTTCCTTTTTAAAAAAGATTTTATTTATTTATTTGAGAGAGAGAGAGCACCAGCAGGGGGAGCGTCAGGGAGAGGGAGAAGCAGTCTCCCGCTGAGCAGGGAGCCTGCCTTGGGGCTCAATCCCAGGACCCTGGGATTATGACCTGAGCTGAAGGCAGACGCTTAACCAATTGAGCCACCCAGGTGTCCCTCTGACTCTCATTTTCTAATGTGTAAATTGGAAGCCAGTGAAAAGAAGCATAACCAGCACTGCCTATTCTTAAAAAACCAACCCTCTCTCCGACCCATTTTACATTCTGTAATACCCATTTGAACATCCATCATGCATGAGGACTAAATGAATATTTTCAGAAATACTCTCTAAAAATAGATGAATGGATAAAGATGTTGTAAACACACAATGGAATATTATTTGGTCATAAAAAAACAAAACATTGTCATTTGCAAGAACATGGATAGATCTGGAGGATATAATGCCAAGTGAAATAAGTCATATAACAAGACATGGAGGACTTAGAGAAATGGGTTCAAGGAGATATAATAATGAAAGGGCACTTGTCACAGATGTCATGAAAAGAAGGGCCATCTGTACCCCAATGTTTATAGCAGCAATGGCCACGGTCGCCAAACTATGGAAAGAACCAAGATGCCCTTCAACAGATGAATGGATAAGGAAGATGTGGTCCATATACACTATGGAGTATTATGCCTCCATCAGAAAGGATGAATACCCAACTTTTGTAGCAACATGGACGGGACTGGAAGAGATTATGCTGAGTGAAATAAGTCAAGCAGAGAGAGTCAATTATCATATGGTTTCACTTATTTGTGGAACATAACAAATAGCATGGAGGACAAGGGGTGTTAGAGAGGAGAAGGGAGTTGGGGTAAATTGGAAGGGGAGGTGAACCATGAGAGACTATGGACTCTGAAAAACAATCTGAGGGGTTTGAAGTGGCGGGGGGGTGGGAGGTTGGGGTACCAGGGCACGGATTGCATGGAGCACTGGGTGTGGTGAAAAAATAATGAATACTGTTTTTCTGAAAATAAATAAATTGAAAAAAAAAAAGGGCATCTGTCTTTGAGATGATGAACAACAATGAACAGTGGTTCTCAAACTTGAGTGTGAATGGGAAACTATGGAGATACTGCTCTAAATCATTAAGTATAGAGGGTCTTTTTTTTAATTTTAAGATTTTATTTATTTATTTGACAGAAAGAGCCATCACAAGTAGGCAGAGAAGCAGGCAGAGAGAGGGAGGAAGCAGGCTCCCCACTGAGCAGAGAGTCCGATGTGGGGCTCGATCCCAGGATGGTGAGTTCATGACCCAAGCCAAAGGCAGAGGCTTAACCCACTGAGACACCCAGGCATCTGAAGTATACAGGGTCTTAAGACCCTGCATTTTCATTAAGTCTTTGACAAAGAAATGCCAGTGTTGCTGGCCAGGAGACTGCACTCTGAGTAGCAAATGATAAGAGACACTCAGAAAACCTGGGAATAACCAGTGAGGCATGGAGACAGGGAAAAGATTTTTCATATATGTGCCCAAGCAGATGTGATACAGAATCTCACTGGGATCAGAAAGAATATTAAATCCATGCTCTGTTATGGCAATACTTGCCACCCAGAGTCATTTAACAACCACACAAGTTGAGCCTTGATTCTGGAAATTACTTGGCAATTGATATTTTAGCTAAAAAAAATATCTACCTCTTTGTAGGCAACCTATTTGAATACCTAGAAAAACACCAGGTCCTAAGAAGAGATAAGAAATTGAAAACATTAAGAAGGAAGGCAGAATTAAGAAATGTGAATCAAAAAAAGTGATTAAACCATTGAAAATAAGACTGGGAAGATAACTGCTTTGGTCATCTGCGTATAATAAAATAATGTGGTTTTTGTTTTGTTTTGTTTTTCTTTCTGAGCTCTAGTATATCACTTTCTTTTTTACTGTCCAAATATGTTTCTTTAAAATTTTTTCTGATATAACTTATTTGCTTCAAAGATTCATTTCTTTTTCTTTAATTTGTAGTAATATTCCTTCTTTGTATCACCAGGTAAGGACAGTCTATGAAACCCCAACAGTGGACTTGGGCAAAGCAAGGACCTTAGGCTTTTCGGTTTTCTCCGGGCAGATCCAAAAGTTCTTATGCTCATTCAGCAGTGAGTTAATGACATAGTCAGGACCAAAACTCAGATTTTAAATTCTCATTTCACTTCTCTCTTCACATTATCAAATGCTTCTTATTTATTTTATTTGGGTGTTATATAAAATCAAAAGATTTGAAACTAGAAGAGCTGGGTTCAAATTCTAGCTTGGGTAATCTTGGGAAATGTAATCTTTCTGAACCTATTACCTCATCTAAAAAATAAAGAGAATTGTAATATTTCAAAGTGATGGAAGATTATATAACATTTGGCTATCTATCAATTACTATATAAGAATAAAAATTACAAAAATAAAAAAATTTAAAAAACAAGTTACAAAAATAAGAATTATCATCAGGCAATTATGTTGCTCTTATGTAAATAATCCACTGGGGATTATAAATTAATGTTTCTAATGCTATCCTAGTATGTTTTTATTAACCTTTTTTCAAAACAAACCTCTCATTAATGAATTTATAATCCAAATAAAGGTTGTCTATAATTATTGTCTAGAAATATCATGTGTATTCCATACTAGCTATTATAACAACCTCTTCTTTTTTTTTTTAGATTTTATTTATTTATTTGATAGAGAGACACAGCAAGAGAGGGAATACAAGCAGGGGGTGTAGAAGAGGGAGAAGCAGGCTCCCCGCTGAACAGGGAGCCCAATATGGGGCCTAATGCCAGGATGCTGGGATCACGACCTGAGCCGAAGGCAGAGGCTTAACCCACTGAGCCACCCAAGTGCCCCTATAACAACCTCTTTTATGTTAAATATTAAATTTTTAAGAAGGTCTAATATATATATATATTATATATATATATATATTTTTTTTTTTTTTTTTTTTTTTTTTGACAGAGAGGGATCACAAGTAGGCAGAGAGGCAGGCAGAAAGAGAGAAAGGGAAGCAGGCTCCCTGCTGAGCAGAGAGCCAGATGTGGGGCTCGATCCCAGGACCCTGGGATCATGACCTGAGCCGAAGGCAGAGGCTTTAACCCACTGAGCCACTCAGGTGTTTTATCTTTTATTTTATAATATGTTATATTTTATAATATGTTATATTTTATATTTTATAATATATTTTATAATATGTTATTACTCATTTGTTTCTTATTAGGAATAGTTCATCTTAGTGTTCTTCCCAGTGCTTTGGTGCCTAAATCCAAATATTTTTCTCACCACCCACAGATCTAGATTGAGGTTAATCACTTTTTTCTGATATTTTACAAATATTGCTTCTGAAATTTCTCCTTTAGAATTAGACAACAACAGGAATGAAGGTGATTTGACACATAAAATATTTTAATTTTCAAATAGTCATAAGATTTAAAGTTCCATTTTGAATAAATGATTTCAACAATTACATTGTATTTCTTGAACAGCAATCCAACTCAGCAATCAAATGACTGAAATTTGATACTTTTGAACTGTCTCACTAATATCATATGTAGGTTAAGTTCTTTCTCTGTGGGGAAAAATATTATAAGAGGATTCCAGGATCTTCTGCTTGCAAGATCAAATAGAGAAGAGGCAAAGGGAGCTATATAGAGGACAAGTGAATCAGCAATCACTTTCATTTCTGTTCATGGAAATACAATGGAAAAAAGGAGAATTTTACAAAAAATCATCCACTCAAAGAAATACACAAGCTGAGATATTTCTAGCTGCAGTTTATTTCTAAACCAGTGAGACTGAAAGGCAAACTTCCTTAAACCCTTTCTGTTCCTCTCTGTTTATCTACTGACAACGATGAAATGTTTTAGAGTATTTTAACTCTTTGACTAAAAAGAAAAATTTTAACAAAATCTACTTACCTATATTCATAAAGGTAATATTTCTGGGAGACCATAATTAAGGAATAATTTTCAAGATCTGATGGTGGGTTTCTCTAAAACAACAAAAATAAAAGAAGGAAATTTAATTACTCTATATCTGCCAGTTTTTTTCATATAAGCCTATGAAGTAGTCATTAACAATAAAGAGTATATGAAGAAATTGAGGGGCACCTGGGTGGCTCAGTGGGTTAAAGCCTCTGCCTTCAGCTCAGGTCATGGTCTCAGGGTCATGGGATCTAGCTCTGCATCAGGCTCTCTGCTCAGCAGGGAGCCTGCTTCCCTCTCTCTCTGCCTGCCTCTCTGCCTACTTGTGATCTCTCTCTGTCAAATAAATAAATAAAATATTTAAAAAAAAGAAATTGAGATCTAGTAGGTTATATAATGTGCCAAATATCATGCAGCCATTAAGTGCAAGAAGCTTGGATTCTCCAAAAACAATGGTCAGTCACATTTCTTTTTATCCCCAGATATGTCATTACTTTTATGATGTCACAAAATCTTTAATCTTTCTGACTACAATTTATGCCTCCCTAAAATGAAGCTGTTTCAATAGAAGCTCTCATTCTGCTTTGTAACTCTGTGATATCATGAGTCTGGCCGGGGCATACATTGATAGAATAATTGGCCAGTAATACAGGGTCGTGGCATTATCTCTGAAGCTTGCCATAAATGACCTGAATAAAGAAAACCCAAATATAATAACAGCTCCATTATAATTCACTCAGTAGTATTCCTTTGACCTGAGAGAGTTAACATACCACCCTGAATGCCTTGTCTAATATCAGGCAGTAAATGAGGCATTTGGGAGATGGAGATCAATGACATCCCTGCATGCACATCAATTGTACAATAATTAACTAAAACCAAAAACCAGGAAGTTCAAAAATTGAAATGCTCTCCACTGCACTTTTCTATCACCAATCATTGTTGTACATTATTGTACAGGATGTACTTGTGATTGAGGAGAGAAGCCTTGACAATTTAATGAAGAAAAGATAAAACACAGTAATCCTATAGAAGGAAAAGCTGGTCTCCTATTTATCAACAAATGCATTAGGAATCTTCCATCATTAAATTATACATCAATAATGGTATGAAATGAAAAGAAGTAAGTGCCAAATAGGTTTCCTGGTACAACTAAGGTTTTAGAAATTTAAGCTCTTATACTCGTGTAAAAAAAAAACAAAAATCCTCCTGATCTACGACCTAATTGTACAGTGATATTAATAGGAATGGTTCTGTAGTTCTTAATCAAAAGTTGAAATCGATAAAGGATTTTCCTGAGTAAAAACTACAACATATGTCCCAACAGACTTGCACAAGTAATATGTAGCATTTTTTAACTTATAAGGACACATAAATTAAAATACCACTGTTTAAATCACATAGTTCAGCAACAGAGGAAGCAAAATAGCTTAACAAAGAGAACACACACACACAAAATGTATATTTTAAATATAGCTTCTTTAATTAAACTTCTGGAAGAAAAAAGAATGGAAAATTTTGGACTAACCTTCAAAGATTATAAGGTAATTCTGTAACAGCCTTCCAGAATATCAGTAGATGAAGAGAGGCTGCAGATTACTTTAACCTCAAATTATCTCTATTTCCATCCTTAAATAAAAATAAATGCATTGTCAAACATTTTGCTTTGCTCTTCAAGTATTCAATTTCATATGTGAAATCATAGCCATGATGATGTCCCATATCAGAACAATGAAATAAAATTAATGAAAATACAAAGTTTAACTGTAATTGTAGAAAATTAAGATTTTAATTGTAGAAAATTAAGAAAAACGTACTGGATTTTAGTATTAATATGAATAATATTATTTTGAAAGTAGTTGTTTCAGTAAATTTTGCACCAATTTTATAAATTAAAAAAATGTTCAAAAGTTTTGGAGCTTCTCTTCATTGCTGTAACTCAGAACCAAAGGAAAAAAATGATCTGTTTTTCTTCATTTTGTCTTCAATAATTTTAATCACCATCCTGATACATTTCATTCACAAGTTTGGACCTGAGTGGTCGTAGAATCTTTGAGAAATTATTTTTAATTTCACTGAAGTTGCAACAGACAGAAAAGCAGAATTTGGTACAAGTATTTTCCACTTCTGGCTAGGTTAAACTAGTGGGCAAGTGGTTTAAATTGTCAGACACTATTTCTTAACTTCTAGGTGAAAATGAAATAAGTACTGAAATCAAAGAGCTGTGAGCATTGTAAAACAGCATGTTAAGAGAAATGTTATAAGATCTGTAAATATCTATAATTGATAGTTACTAATATTAAGGAAAAAGTTATTTTTTCCCATTTTATGGATTGATAGCAGGAATACACTTCTTCACTCCCAAGAATTTTCTTCTTACTAAGACTGCTGAATAAGCCCAACTCCCAGACTCTTTGTGCGGATGTGTCCACATAAAGTGACTTAACTGGCAGTTAAATTTAGGAAGACTAATTAGATAGGGCTGTCCCTGCGCTACCTGCTTTCCTTCTCTTGCTGGCAAAGTAAGTTCTCTCTGCTCCTCTCTGCTTCAGGCTTTGAGGAGTGCTGTTTAGGAGGGTTACTGTGCAGGGCAAGTCCTGCTGGATGCTGAACAGTTCCATCTGGCTGGGCGGGTCTGCATATTTCTGGGACTTATTGAGAAGACTGATTCGGCACACACGTTATGCTCTCTCCCACAAATCAGGCATTATCAGATACAAAGTGACAATTTGGCATCCATATTTATATATATATATATATATATATATTTAAAGATTTTATTTATTTATTTATTTGACAGAGAGAAATCACAAGTAGATGGAGAGGCAGGCAGAGAGAGACAGAGGGAAGCAGGCTCCCCTCTGAGCAGAAAGCCCGATGCAGGACTCGATCCCAGGACCCTGAGATCGTGACCTGAGCCGAAGGCAGTGGCTTAACCCACTGAGCCACCCACGCGCCCCTCCATATTTATATTTTAAAATGTCAATTATACCTCAATAAAAAAAAATAAAGTAAAAAATAATTTTCTTCTTCAGTCCCAGGTGGAAGCTCTCAACATAGATATTGAATAGAATATGCTGTAAACTCTCAAGGTAATTTGAAATAAAAATAAGAAAATATATCACTAGCCCTGAGAGAGATTCAAATTAAAACCACATTGAGATATCACCTTACACCAGTTAGAATGGGCAAAATTAGCAAGACAGGAAACAACATGTGTTGGAGAGGATGTGGAGAAAGGGGAACCCTCTTCCACCGTTGGTGGGAATGCAAGGGTGGTACAGCCTCTTTGGAGAAAAGTGTGGAGATTCCTCAAGAAATTAAAGATAAAGCTTCCCTATGACCCTGCAATTGCACTACTGGGTATTTACCCCAAAGATACAGATGTAGTGAAAAGAAGGGCCATCTGTACCCCAATGTTCATAGCAGCAATGGCCACAGTCACCAAACTGTGGAAAGAATCAAGATGCCCTCCAATGGACGAATGGATAAGGAAGATGTGGTCCATATACACTATGGAGTATTATGCCTCCATCAAAGGATGAATACCCAACTTTTGTAGCAACATGGACGGGACTGGAAGAGATTATGCTGAGTGAAATAAGTCAAGCAGAGAGAGTCAATTATCATATGGTTTCACTTATTTGTGGAACATAACAAATAGCATGGAGGACAAGGGGTGTTAGAGAGGAGAAGGGAGTTGGGGTAAATTGGAAGGGGAGGTGAACCATGAGAGACTATGGACTCTGAAAAACAATCTGAGGGGTTTGAAGGGGCAGAGGGTGGGATGTTGGGGTACCAGGTGGTGGGTATTATAGAGGGCACGGATTGCATGGAGCACTGGGTGTAGTGAAAAAATAATGAATACTATTATGCTGAAAATAAATAAAAATAAATTTAAAAAAAAGAAAATGTATAAAAACAAATTGTTGAAATTTGTTATAAGCATCTCTTAGTGACTCCTGATAAGCATAAAACTTAGATGCTGTCCATGTCCTAGCAGAAATGTTTCAAAATTAATTCAGAATTACAATAATCTTTTAATTTTGTCAAGGACATAAATGTTTTTAGAGTTCTATGTTCAAAAAAAGAAAATACTATAACATTTTATGTGTACATTTGTGATTGTTTGTGTTCCAGATCAATAGAAATACAGTGCTAACCATAAATGTGTATTTAAAGTTTCAATCCCTATAATTTAAATTTTCTGGTAGTCACATTTAGAAAGGTAGAAAGAAAAGATGTAATTAAATTTATTAATGTATTTAACTGACTATATCCAAAATACTATCATTTAGCATGTAATCCATATAAAACATTCATGAAAAATACTACGTTAATTTTTTTCATATTACTTTTTCTAAAGTTTATGTGTATTTTACATTTATCTCAATTTGGACTAGCCACATTTCACATGTACACTAGCCCTATATGTCCTGACAATACTGCTCTTGGTAATAGTGCAGTTGTTACCCTAACAGAATACTGTATCAAAACATCAAACACAGAATACTATACCAAAACATCAAACACACACACACACACGCGCGCACAAGCCCACACATGCACACTCAGATATATTAAAGTAAAACCTTCGTTAACCAAAATGAGTGAAGAATGAAAAATTCAAATTGAATGCGTTTGATTGACTTATGTTTGGGGTGGGTTTTTTCCCTGATATATTTGATACATAAAAATATTTATAAAATATATATATAATCTATAAAATATATATTAATCCTCTTCCTTTTCTTGATTAGGTGTTATTTAACAAAAATAATTATATATTTAATATGTAGTTAAGTAAATATTTAAATGAATGAAATGATGAACACTTTGTTTGTCTCTCTGTTGTATGTTTTGGAGGAGAAAGAAGAGATGCTTATGGACTGATTTACCTGCCATGCAATCTGAGCTCATATTAATTAACTATATTTTTTTCTCCAGATTTCCTGCAACACAACTGGTCGTTCATCAGAGCAGCTTAAAACGTCTCAGAGAGATTTAGTACAGTTGGGAATTCAGCATTAAGTTGTTTTTAATCAATATATTGAAGCTCATTGAACTGATTGATTCACTAAGCATTATTCCCCCAAATTTTGAGGCTTCTTGAAAAACGAATGTACACAGAAACTAAAACTACAACTAGATCAAACTTAGAGAAAATATAGATCAAGTCAAGACTAGGGAATCTTGGGATATAGATGTGCTTGTCATAGTGTTCTACAGTTACTCTCATAGAGTACAGAATTGCATTGTCTTTGCGGCAGCTTGTACAATCGCTTGATCACTTATATAATATTTGGTAAGGAAAAATGTTCTGGTGTCTCAGTGATACAAAAGTTTTCTCCAACTCAGATCTAAAATCAGACTTAACACTTAATTTGTCTGAGTTTTTTTCATCCATTCTTACTCCTAAGCAACCCTTCCAGAAAGACCCAAGGGCAGAGATAAACACCTGC
This sequence comes from Neogale vison, assembly GCF_020171115.1. Taxonomy (NCBI): domain Eukaryota; kingdom Metazoa; phylum Chordata; class Mammalia; order Carnivora; family Mustelidae; genus Neogale; species Neogale vison. The sequence goes on along the minus strand of NC_058093.1, from coordinate 88,513,850 downwards.
TTGGCCTAGGTCCACCCTGCTCTCCATCCTAAAATCATAAAAAGACTCCAGCTGTACTACTTCCTGGGCAGGGGGGAGGGAATTCTTTCTGAATATTTAAGTATCTATAAATGGTTATGTAGTTTTCTGATTAAAATTTTTCTGTAGTGTTTGCCACCTTGATGCAAACCTTTAAAAAAATCTTTTAAAACTATATTTAATTGTTAGATTCTATCTCCTGGAAATAAATCTCAAAATAAACTTCAGAAGCTGTGAAGAATGGTTTACATATGTTATGACTGTAATTAAGTTAAAAATAAAGGTATGCGTATAAAAGTACTAAAAGAAGTCAAGTGTTAGTGTCATTGTGTTATGGAATATGGTTGTGTTGTTTCTTTATTTTGGGATTTGATTTTATTATACAATAAGCATATATTATTTTTGAATCATAAACTTCGTAAAATAAAATGAAATACCTATGGATATGTACATCAAATAAGGCATAATAACTCAGAAATTATTAAAATACACACACCCCGCAATACAATCTGATGTTAAAACATAAATTTACAGTTTTAACAACTCCCAGAAATTTCACTCCTCAGTGCATAGCTTTCAGTATTAACATTGTCATTGTTTGGGGTCAAAATACTTAATCCCTATTTCAAATAACCTTCCCAGCAGAACTTGTTTTGCTTATCCTCATTCTTTTACTTCCAGGATAATATTATCTTTCAACAATTGTATATTCTTATATTTTTCACAGTGATTATGATTAAATTGTAAACTTGAACACAAAAACATAGTGCATTCTAAAAACTAATTATGCTAACATCTACTCAGTATGACTACTAAGGAAAATTCTTAATACTTTTGCATGCGTTCATTTATTCAGACAGGCAGGAAGGCAAAGTGATTCTATTTTTGTATTTTTCCAAGTTTTCGTATTCAACTGTTTTAGACAGACAGAAACAAAGAATATTGTGATATATCCATGTTCCCACCATCCAGATTTAACAAGTGCTATCATTTTGCCATTGTTGTTTCAAGTCTTTATTTTAGAGATATATAGTGTTTCCTAAACAGTTAAAGCTTCCTATTCTTGTATTTACCCTTTATCCTCTTTATCCAAAGGTAATAACTATCCTCAATTTGTGGAGTTTCTTTCTAGGTATGGTGTCTAGTTCTAGCATTCTATGTTTATAAATAATAAATCACATCGTTCTGCATTTTTAATTTGCATAAATGGCATATATGTTTTTGTGACTTATTTTATAGCACATTAGGGTTTTCAGGATTATCCCAGTTAGCCTGCTGGATCTAGCTAATTTATTTTAGTAACAATTTAATAATTCATTTTTCTAGTCCCATATTGATAAGCACTTTTTTTTTCAGTATTGCTCCAAAACAACCAATATAGTAAGGAAGATCACAAACATCCTTATAATATACAGGTGACAGAGTTTCACCAAGGTAGGCACATTATATTTTAGTATATGTGCTGCCAAAGCGAACACGGTAGGCACATTATAAACAGAAATTCTGGATTATGCAAGATAACCATCATCAGTTATGCTAGATAATGTCAAATAAAAATCCATAATGATTGTGTTAAGACATACTACCTCCCACCATGTATATTTTTACTTATCCTCAGATGATCTTTCTGGGATTTTGACCAGACTTGAAATAAACTCACAAATTAATATAGGGATCATTAATGTATTTCTATGATGTGTCTGTTCAGTTGTTATGAACATGACACATGTTGGGAGGACAGTCCTCTATGGGCCTCTTGGATTCCTGCTACAAACCTTGTGGATGTGACAAGAATTCAGGGCCCTAATTGCTTTCTGGTAGAACTGGGAACAGATCGTTTCTCAGTGTTTTTATGTAACTGGTAACTCTAAGAAAAGAGATAATGCCTCCTCTCAACCCAAAAAACAAAAACAAACAAAAAATTCTTGCTTGGGGCACCTGATGGCTTGGTGGGTTAACGCCTCTGCCTTCAGCTCAGGTCATAATCCCAGGGTCCTGGGATCGAGCGCCACATCGGGCTCTCTGCTCAACAGGGAGCCTGCTTCCTCCTCTCTCTCTGCCTGCCTCTCTGTCTACTTGTGATCTCTGTCTGTCAAATAAATAAATAAAATCTTAAAAAAAAAAAAAAAAGTCTTGCTTACTGCTTCCAGTGAAAGCAGTGGATCCCTAAATTCTGTGTCCTTCTCCTATAATTCAGCCCACCTGCGTGTGTGCAGGCATCTACCTATCATATCACTGTCTGGTCTTGGGCGATGAGGACAAAGGGACCAAAGCAAATATGGCAATATTCCTCCTGCTTCCTTAGTTGTAATCGTTTGATCTCCAACTCAGGTGCCTTGTGCCTTTTGCCAGAATCTATGCAATAGCATCAGAGTAATTTGGCCTATTTTAAGGGGGGTAGTAAAGTAAGTCTTAGAGCTGATAGCATGTATTTTGTTTATTGATGATTTGTAACCCTCAACACAAATTTTAATTTTCTGTATAAAGGGCTTACACATCTTCTGTCAGAAGGAAGGAAGGGAAGGAGAGAGAGAAGACAGGGAAGGAATGAGAAAGGGGTGGAGGGAGGGAGGGAAATGGGGCCATGCATTGGCCAAATAAAACACATCTTTCAATCAGATTTGGGATTATGGTCTGCTAAATTGCCACCACTGTGCCAAACTGTCCAATATGTGTTACACATGCTTTATGCAAACCTATATTATTCCCCTTAGCCCGTTTTATTGCAGTTATTTGGTTGCATTTGTTTTTCTTACTGTTACTCAAGAGTAGATACTCCATACTGATCTTAACGTAATTTATATGCTTGGCATTTGGTATATAATGTGCATATGTTATCTTTCACATATTCACTTATCAAGTGCTCTCTTTAAATTGCGAAGTCTTCAAAAATCAACTGTCATGGAAGTGCCTTCGTTTCTATCTTACCAATTGGTATAATAGAGAATTCTGTGTGTGTAGTCATAAAATAAATGCAATTGACTGACAGACTGACTGATTATCCTAGTTGGAAGCATATTTTAAGATGTTCACAGCAGTTACTCTCGCTATTTACAATGATTATAATCATAATAATCACTTCCATTTGTATAATGTTTTATATTTTCCAAAACCCTTTGTATATACATTATTTAACCGGATCTCCTAGGAAGCCTGGACCTACAATAATCAACATAAATATTATCCATTTGGCAAGATAAATTGATTATGTATACTTTTACACACAAGATTAAAATAAACTAACATTATGCAAAAATAAAAAAGCAAAGGACACATTTGCTTGTTATTTTACCTATGGTGAACATTAATCTAAATCATTTATGTTGACTTTGATAAAGCTACATCTGTTTATAAAAGTGCTTTAATCTGTTTTACAAAGCAAGTTGCCCCTAGGGTATTGTTAGACTAAGAAAATAGGGTAAAACTATCCCATCTTTTCAGATTTTGAATTATATAGCTTTGCTTAGCCACAATGTCTTAGGGCAGGGAATGTTACCATTCTCAACTTAATTTATAAATGTGTTCATAAGTGATTTTTTTTCCTTCTTCTTCTCAACCCATTTGTAATATTGCTTACTACGCTCAAGGTCTATAAAATGTTTCTATGCTCAATCATCTTAAAGTGTAAAATTGTCTCTCAGTTTGAAGATCGCTAAGATGGACTGCATCTCTGAGAATAATTAATATCTGGAGACCCAATTTAGTTCTTTTTGTTCTAATGTTCAGCAAAGATCCTCATTTATCAATGTATGTTTCCCATGTGTCACATTGCTATCTTAAAAGTAGGTCACAGGAAGAACACTATTGACTTTTAAGGCCTAGTATTCAAAGATGCTATTCCAGAGAAATTGTGTGTTCACAGAACAATGGCATCTAAAAGGTCATTTTATGGTAAACCACAACCACCTAATAATGATGACAGAAATCCAAGAAATGTTTCAAAATGGTAGAAAAACTGTCTTCAACTCAATAATGTATTCTACATTACATTTCAAATCTGGAGAATATATTTATGTATGCGTAGTAACTCTCAGATAGCCCAATCTCCTTAAAGATAACACTTATCTTAGATAATTCATATGATTATGATGTCTATTAATATTTTAATTTAGAGACTATGTTTTTAGTAATGTATGCAAGGTCATTGAACGAAGAGTCAGGTAAATTAATGAAAATCTGTCTTAATAGGAAGGTTTGGCATAAGCAACTTTAAATTATAGGAAAGAAATATTGGTAAAAGACATTAAAGAAATAAAGGAAAGAGGGAAGGAAGGAAAGGAGCAAGAAAAGAAGGAAGTGAGGAAGGAAGAGAGAGGGAGAGAGGGAGGGGGAAAGAGAGGAATGAGAGCCTAATTCATACATACCTTATCGAAATGCGAATCAAAGCAAATGTGTCCTCTACAGTAGGTTTGCTTAGAAATAACCCCAAATTTTAAAACATATACATATACACATACATATACATCATAGATAGCTTCCACGTTTTAGAGTTCTTTTGGGGGGACTCTTCTTAGTTTGTCATAAGTGTTACTTTAAGAGACTTTATCCCCGATGAAGAATTATCATTATTTGCAAAAGTAATGGGGTATACACATCACCAAGTAGATGAGAGTTTTGAATTTTGTGCGTTTCCTAGTAAAATAAAGAAATTACATTGTTTGATTAATTTCAGTATCCTAGACTGTTGCCTTTTGATTCATTTGTATGATAAACTATTCAATGCCTATTCTATCCCTCAGTGCTCAGTGTCCTTACTTTAAAGGGACACAGAAAGAAGGAACACGTCCATGGGGTGCCTGGGTGACTCAGTCAGTTAAGCATCGGACTCTTGGGGTTTTTTTGGTTTTGTTTTGTTTTTAAAGATTTTATTAACCCAATTGACAGAGAGAGAGATCATAAGTAGGCAGAGAGACAGGCAGAGAGAGAGGGGGAAGTAGTCTCCCCATTGAGCAGAGAGCCCGATGCGGGGCTCATCCCAGGACCCTGAGATCATGACCTGAGCTGAAGGCAGAGTTAACCCACTGAGCCACCCAGGTGCCCCCCCCACTCTTGGTTTTGGCTGAAGCCATGATGTCAGGGTCATGAGACTGAGCCCTGCGTCAGGATCCATACTGAGAATGGAGCCTGGTTGAGATTTTCTCTCTCACTTTCCCTCTCCCCCTTACCCCTTTTCTTTCTCTCTCCCTTTCAGAAAGTTTTAGAAATTTTAAAAAAGTCTATTAAAAAAGGAATAAGCTCTGACCTGAAGGAGATCATAATCTATGGGGAAAACAAGTATAGAAATAAGAGTAATTCTAGTTGATAGATACTAAAGCAAAAAAATTATAGGTTATTTTGGAACACTCAAGGATTTTTTCCCTTCATGTATTTCCACGTGTGGTCATTAGTATGACATTTTTTAATACGGAGCTACTGTCTGAAGTTAGGGCAACCCTCAGAAAGGCACAGAACTTTCAAGTCCAAATAATGCTATTTTCCAATAAGGAAGAGGAATTCCTCCAAAGTCCAGTATCATATTCACAAGATAGTTGTACCTGGTGTTTCAGTCAAAATTCTCCACAGAAACAGAATGAGTGGGATGAGCGTGTGTGTATTAGCATGTGCACAGGCATACCTCATTTTATCGTGCTTCGCTCTTACTGCATTTTTAACAAATTGAAGGTTTGTGGTAATGCTGTGATAGCACCATTTTTCCAACAGCATTTGCTCACTTCATGTCTCTCACATTTTGGTAATTCTCATAATATTTCCAACTTTTTCATTAACATTATATTTGTTATGATAATCTTTGATCATTGATCTTTGATGTTACTATTGTACATTATTTTGGGGGTGTCATGAACCACCCCCATATGAGACGGTGAACTTAATCATCCGTAAATGTTGTGTGTTGTTCTGACTGTTCTACCGTCTAACTATTCCGCCATCTCTCTCCCTCTCCTTGGGCTTCTCTATTCCCCAAGACAATAATATTGAGATTAGGCCAATTAATAGCCTTTCAAAGGCCTCTAGGTATTCAATGGAAGGGAAGCGTTGCACATCTCCTGCTTTAAATCAAAAGCTGGGAATTATTAAGCTCAGTGAAGAAGATGTGCTGAAAGCTTAGATAGGCTGAATGCTAGGCCTCTTGTGTTAAACAGTCAGCCAAATTGCAAATATAAAGAAAAGATTCCTAAGGAAAGTAAAAGCACTACTCTAGCGGGGCCTGGCTGGCTCAGCCAGTGAAGCATGCAAATTTTGATCTCTGGGTTGTAGGTTTGAGCCCCATGTTGGGGCTTAAAAATAATAAAATAAAAATACTTAAATACCTAAAAATAATAAAGTAAAATATTTTTTTAAAAAAGTACTACTTCAGTGAACGTAGGAATGATAAAAAAGTGAAACAGTCTTCTTGCTGATACAAAGCAAGTTTTAGTGGTCTAGTTAGAAGATCAAACCATCCACCACATTAAGTCAAAGCCTAACCCCAAGCAAGACTCTTCAATTCTGTGAAGGCTGAGAGAGGTCAAGAAGCTTCAGAAGAAATGTTTGAAGCTGGCAGAGGTTGGTTCATGAGGTTTAACATAAATGTGCTTGATGTCTTGCAATATTTGTTTTATTATGGTGATCTGGAACTGAACCTATAATATCTCCAAGATATGACTGTATGTAAATATATCTAGATATGTGTGTGTGCACGTGTATATACATAAGGAATTGGCTTACATGATTGTACAGGCTGGTAAATCCAAAATCAGCAGAGCAAGCTGCTGCCTGTGATGCAAAGAATAGTTGATGTTGCATCTCTGGTCCAAAGGCAATCAGTCTGGAAGCAGAATTTCTCTTCCTCAGGGGACTTTGGTCTTTTCTCTCAAGACGTTTAACTGATTGGATGAGGCTTACCTACATTATGGAAGGTGAAATGCCTTATTGAAATTTGACCAATTTAAATATTAATTGTATCTTAAAAAAATACCTTTACAGCCACTTCCAGACTGTTGTTTGACCCCAAACTGGCAGTTGGGGCCTAGCCAGGGTGACACATAAAATTAACCATCACCCTAGCTTAAATGTATTCTCTGTATTTATGGGTGTTTGGGCTAATAATTTCATGTGGAGGGACTTCTGCTAGAGCAGTACATCTATCTTCTTTCCCTAATATTTACAGTTCCCAGAAAAGAAGTAAGAATCTGACTGCCAGTGGCATGAGTATATCTATGCTTCTCATTGATGGAATTAATCAATTAAAAATATGAAAATACAGAAGATGCGTTTTCTGTCTTTTCTCCATCTCAGGCACATGGCAATTCTCATCTGGTACTAAGAGCGGACTCTTCTAGTATTGAGACTACAGAGAGATGCATGGTGTTAGCATGTTCTTCTCAATACAGATTTAAAGACCTACTCTTCAGTCAACTTTGTTAATATTGCAGCTGACATTTTGAATTCTATTTGCCTTTTATAAATTGTCACTTAAATTCAGGGGGAAAAAAAGTGTACTTATTAGTGTCCTAAAACCAAAGCAACTTGGTCTTTGTCTAGGACCTTGGGAAATAGACAAAGACTGGCTCTTGATAACCACAGTAACAAGTGGACATCAGTTTATGGAGAAGTCATGTGGGTTGCTTTAGGTTTTCACCTAAATTAGTACAGCTGACATGGGATTGTCTCAGTGGGTCATTGCAGTTTATGGGCATTTTGTCTACCAGTGAGTGACTATCATTGTAGACCCAGGAGCATTGGTTAATAATTAGAAACTGGCCTTAAAGGGGCTACATCCTAATAAGGGGAGAAGAGATGGATGTCTTTAATTGGTCTTCACTTGATTCTTACACATACCAAAATAAACACCCCTGAGGCCAATATTAAGTTACACTTAATGGATGTCTTAAAGTCTTAGTTAAAATTTCTTATATTAAAGCCTTTTCAGTGAATGAAATAATTTTCAGCTACTTTTATTATATTTCTCAGTCAGACCTACGGCCCTGGACTTTATCTTGCCAAAGTAGCTAAATTACAGAGCAATATGGTACTCCATGCCAGGCTTAGTTAATCAGCACTGTATCAGCTGTCCAAATTCTGTTTATCTAATGTTTAGAGCTGTTATCAGGATCAGTAAAAAGAACTGTGGAGAAATTAACCTCTTAGAATTACGTATTTCATCCACAGCGTTAGGAGTCATACTCTATACGTGATCTCAGGTTAGTTCCATATTTATTATGTACATAAAGATTAGCAATAACTTTAGATTTCAGGGACTCAGTTTACAGCTTCATTCAGGAATCAGAGAAAAAATTTACTAGTGAAAGTATGAAAGGAAATGGGGATATTATTACATAAAACAGTGGCCTTCATTTATTTTTTTTTACTTTTGCCCTTGTATGTCCAAAAGAATTTTGAGAACTATGTACCCTCAAATAAAACTTTAGATTGATAGTCAGAATCTGATAGTCAGAATCTGTTTATTGGTTAAACTAGTTGTGAAGATCATAGTTTCAGTAATATTGTAGGAACTGACACTTTAACATAAAATAACCTTGTTTAACTAGAATCAATGAGATCTAGTACTATAATACTGTGATGACTTAATGCCTATCATCTTTAAAAAATGTAAAATAAATAAGCTCGATTTTAAAAATGAAAAATTTTACACCATTTCTTTTTTCTTTGAACTTGTATTCCCATTCAACTTCTTCCATATAATTTTATTGAATATACATATTTTCATGCTTAAAATACTCTTGTATGCTATCCATTAAATTCTCAGCATCAACAAAAACATACCTATAGCTAAATTTTTTTAATTGAAAAATTTCTTTGCCATAAGCTCTAAGTTTACAAGTTTTAATTAAATTATTCTTATAGCTATTTCCTTGAATTGATCAAAATAATAGAAATGTAAAATTTGACAGTTACTTTTTAAACCTTGTTAAAAAGTATTAAATCTTTTATTGGGATAATTTTAATTTGTAATTTTAGGTAAATCTTTAATTGGGATGATTGTAACTTGTAATTTAGATAAATCTTTTATTGGGATAATTGTAACTTATAATTTTAAGTAGTTTCATATACACAGATTACTCATTTGTGTCTAAATAAAAAAAGCAGAATTTAAGGAGTTAGCCTAAATTCCATGTTTATAGTTTATTGTTACTAATGTACACGCTAAAAAAAAGAGGTTGTATTAAATGCAAAGTATTGTTTTGCTTTGTGGAAATTTGTTGTTTTTGTTTTGTTTTTTTATTTAGTAGTAACTCAATTCTCTCCTGAGACCCATGCCAAAGTTCACATAGGCATCTATGATTGACATTATTAATGGTATATTATCTGACAAATTGATTACTTTCCCCTTTAATTTTACTGAAACTAGAGAATCAGAAATGCCATTACTTGTAAAAATAGCTAGGTAATCTGTGTTGAAAGATATATCCTAAATCACTGGAAAATATGTCATGGAGGCATGAAAATAAGTTTATCACATAACAATTATCCTGTTTAGTTGATTCTATTCATTTATTTTTTCTTCTTTGTTTTTCTTTCTCTTTTGCTTTGAGAACCTTGTTAATCAATTACATTTCAAAGTTGTGAAAGCGGTCTAAATTTCATTTCAACACATTCTACCAAAAAATATACATAATAAATAGTTTTATTTTTTTCTCAAAGTACACTTTTATCAGAATCTTAATACCACAAATAAGGGTCATCTCATTCATTGAACCTGAGCCCCACCTACCTTAATTATCAAAATTAACCATTATCATTATCAAGTTAACCAGCCAATCAGAATTAACTTAATTATACAAAGAATCTAATATTATTTTCTAATATAAGTAAATATGTTAATATGATTTAGGGAAGTGTAAAAATGATATATAAATTATGGAATCCAATTTGTGACATACATTGCTAAAATTCACTAAATCAAGATTAAAATTAATAGTGTCTAAAATAACTAATTTAAACTTTTTCGTAATAAGTTGAAAAACATAAATAATCCAACATTCTGTTTCCTATAATTTAGTTTTTAGTACCAAAAATGTGTGTGTGTATACACACACACACACACACACACACACACACATATATTCCCCCCCCTGAAATGAAGAATATAATAGGCACTGTGTTTGTTGGGTAAATGACAGTGCATAACTGTGTTGACTGCTGGGGTACAACTTTTATTAGTAATAAATAAGAACCATGTTATAAAAATAAGAACCAACACAGAAATAACCATTAAGACATCACAATCAAACCGTTTGTATGTATTTAATGAAAAAAGAAAGATCTATACTATTTTTTAAAAGATGTACACATTTTAAGACTTTTTGTTAATCATTTAAATGATAAAATGATAGTAGGGTTGTAAATAGAATGAGCATTTCATGATATGTTTTGATAAAATGATTTAAAATATCTGATTATAACACATTCACTGAATCTGGTGGAATCATACAAAATATCTGTCTGTCAGTTTTCTCAAACGTAACTTGGAATATTTGATGGTCCTTGAAAAATGTTCTGATTTTATTTAAAATAACCAATATCACAAGCAGTACTGTTTCTTCCGTTAGAAGTTTCTGTCAAAGAGCCATCCCTGTGACCAAGTGTTAAAATAACTGAAAATAATTTTTATAATCAAAGACAATAAAAATCATTTTTACATTCATAATTTTTAAACCACTGTTGTCTTTGATTTGATCTTACCAGATTTTTGCACATATATGGACCATGGAATTCATGAAGTCCCTAAATGAAAACTGCCATCAATTTTATCGTTCACACTACGTGAAGCATCCAGTTTAGAATATCTCAACAAATCTCCCCATTTCTAATATCTAATATCTCTAACATTTCTAGTATCTCCCCATTTGTTAGTAATGCATTATGTAAAAGATACTGAATTCTTAAAACGCTAATGTAGATTTACGGAACTTTCAATCATCGTTAAAAGTTTTCTCCAGGGGCGCCTGGGTGGCTCAGTGGGTTAAGCCGCTGCCTTCGGCTCAGGTCATGATCTCAGGGTCCTGGGATCGAGTCCCGCATCGGGCTCTGTGCTCAGCAGGGAGCCTGCTTCCCTTCCTCTCTCTCTGCCTGCCTCTCTGCCTACTTGTGATCTCTCTCTGTCAAATAAATAAATAAAATCTAAAAAAAAAAAAAAAAAAAAGTTTTCTCCAAAAAATTTTGTTTTAGTTGTCTCATGGTTAAGATCTCTCATTTTTACTTCCAGAACAGAGCATAGCTGCAAAATTCAGGATGAGAAATCCTCTCCCTTTTGTAAAGTGGAAGGACTACTATGAACTCACTAGGGAAAAGAATACATGAAAGTTGAGAAGGCAGAAAGTATGCCCCTGGGAAGATTTCTATGTATCTCCAGGGGTTCACACATCCCATTTGAAAGACCATTGACTTTAAAATACTCAGAGTACTGAGAATAAAAATACAGGCAAGACAAAAAATTCTCTGAAAATACTCAGTGTTCTTTGATGGAGGAAGGAAATAGCTTAATGGAATTATTACAGGCTCAACGATAAATAAAGCAATTACATAAGTCTGTGTTTGAAAAGCTCAATTTCTATCAAGCAAGTGTGCTGGAATGTAAATGCAATGGGATTGGTTTTAAAAATATATTTCAATACAACTCTCAGAGAAGAAGCAATGGGGGAATGATAGAAATATCAGAAAGAGAAGGCTATTTTTTTTTTTCTTAAAAGAAAGGATGCAATGTTATAGGACAAGCCTGAGGTGAGGTAAGGAATATTAAGATGTGCCCCAGTCCACTGCTGCTGAAGATACGATAAGAAAAGGGGGGAATTATTTTAGTTACTATTATGTATGAAAAAAATGCATGGGGATCAATGTTATAAAACCAAAAAAGAAAAGCAAGACCTCAGTGAGGAGACAAGCCCCAGGTACCAGATACTCAGAACTGTCAGGAAAATGGACCGGAAGAAATTTTCACTAGATTAAATATGAAGGAGACTATGTCAGGTAAGTTCTGCTAGCTCTGGTTGCCAAATTATAACCCTTTCAACTTCGCGGAAAGTCAGAAATGTCCCAGCAGCTACACCCACAGAGCAGGTACATTATACAAAGATAAGCTTTCCCACAAGGAAACTTTAAATAAGGCAAATGTTCTGTTATAGTCTCATGAGATATTTCTTCCCCACTGGGTTTTAGTTCACGATTTGCTATCTTTGGACAACAATGGCAGGCTGACCAATGAGGCCATGCCCTAGAAGAGTTTGCTTCTTCCCACAGATACTTGTCGAGGCTCTCCTGTGGTTTTCAGCAGGAGGAGCATCAATTTTCTTTTCTTTTTTTTTTTTTTGAGCATCAATTTTCTGTTCTGTGTGATGAAGTACTGATTTCTGGGTAGAGTATATTTGCCTCGGACAAGACTTTAGCAACTGGAAAGTTACTTACATTTCTAAAATGTATGATGGGAGCTTGTACTGTGCATTTGTATATCCAATTAAAAGAGTTAACACTGTTAGTACTCTTTAAAAATTAAGGAATGTGAGTTTGCATTGCATTAGTTTAAATTTTGAAAGTGCTAAAGAAACCATATCCAGAACTTTTAAAGAGCGCCTAGGTTGTTGCTACTGAAAAGACCCCAAATATACCCAGGTTTAGAAAAAAAAAAAAATCTATTCTGGCTAAGAGAGAGCAGAATAAGAAATTGGGGATTTTTTTCAAACTTTAATTTTATTTTTAAATCTGTAATTAATTATCACCCTCGACCCGCAAGGACAACAAGAAGCCCCAGTTCAGATGTATCTTCTCTCTCTTTATTTCCACAAGTCTACACACTTATATACGTTTACGTGACCAATCAGTGAGCAGGGTACAGGAGGGAGCGAATCAGGCTGTGCACCTAAACGAACAACTTCGTTAGCAACCAATACTGTTTACTTCCTCTTTGGGCGTTCTGCTTAGTCTCAGGAGGCAATCCTAACCTGGCAACTAGCCAGGCACCATCTTTTAATGGCAGAGGCCACCCTGGCCAGGGGCCTGCCTTCAACATCTCCCCCTTTTTTCTTTTATGGCAGGGATCGTGCCTGTCTTAGGTTGTCAGTGGCGGGGAATATCCTTACCTGTCATCAGATGGCAGATATCAATGATCTGTGTCCTGTCTTAGGTTGGTATATTTCCCGCACCAATCTTACCCGTCGTTGACTACCGATCCAGCATACTTAGCTACACTTGGGGGGTTGTTCCAGCCTCGATGGCTAACAAGGCCTGCACCATGGCTTGCTGTTGCCTAGGTTGCTGTCGCCTCCAAATTTGCAGTTCCTTACTAGTAGAATCAAGCCCACTATGAGGATTGTCATCAGACCAATTAGGCTAGCCCATTGTTTCGTAAAGGTTAACACATCTTGCAATGTTTTGATTATCTCTGGGAGGGTTGCAAGCTCAACTCTGGTGTTATTTATCCTGGTTATGCCTAGTAGCAGGTGCTGAGTGTAGTTTTGGAATTCTGCAGACTAATTCCCCCGCAAGTATTGGGAGAGCTGTCGGGAGACATTCTGTAAGTCACTCATATTAGTATAGGCTATGGGAGTTACACAAATTGCTGGGAAGGGTGCTATACATCCCAGTCCCAATAGGGCCCCCAATATGTCCACTTGTTCTTGAACCAAATCCACTCTCTGGTTGACTATCAGGATTCCTGCTTGCAGATGGGCATTGATCTGAGTGTGTTTGAAGGGCAGCCACCGTTCCTTCTGCAAGGGTGTTCACAGCTTCCGCAGTGGGTATAGTTGCAGCAAGCAAGACTGCTGCTGCCACGGCAGCTGCTGTAGATATAGCCAATGCTGTCACAACGGCGGCTGTGATACCAAAGTCTCTCTTCTTTCTGGATAGCACCTCCGGTAACTTGTCATCTGGAATGGAAACTGGGATAGGAACATGGGTAGGGATACGCATAATCACAGCCATCTTGAAGGCCGTGACATTCCAGCACTGGGAAAGATAGCAATTCTTAGTGCAATTCAATGTATCATTCAGCTCACTAGCATTTGTTACGAGGAAAAGGAACGGTGGCAAGATGCATATGGGAGTGGGCTGATAAGTAATATTATTGGGACAAGACACATTAACTGTTGTCTCAAAGATACTAGAGTCATTTTGTTTAGAAGAACAGTTGAGGAATTTGCCACCATTTAACATGGACACTGCTGAGATATCAGTACATGCTCCTAGCAAGTTACAGACCTGCCATGCATCAAAGGGAGAGGAGGGATTGCCTTGCTTAGGATTTTGAAAGGAATAATTGTACCCTGTAAAGGTACTATTTTTATAAGTAGGAAAGCGTGGAGTGAATGTAAAGCTATGCATTTCATTGATGTAAACTGAGCACAAGGTACTCTGACATCCAGACCACTCCGGTGGCCATCCCCTGCTATTGGTGCACCTGGGCAACTTAAAAGGTTGATATGGGGGACGCCTGGGTGGCCCAGTTGGTTAAGTAGCTGCCTTCGTCTCAGGTCATGATCCCAGCGTCCTGGGATCGAGTCCCACACATCGGGCTCCTTGCTCGGCAGGGAGCCTGCTTCTCCCTCTGCCTCTGCCTGCCTCTCTGTCTGCCTATGCTCGCTCTCTCTCCCTCTCTATCTGACACATAAATAAAGAAAATCTTTAAAAAAAAAAAAAAAAAAAGGTTGATATGGCCCCTAGGCATTAATAGGTTTCACAGGGGCCAAACCCTGGATTACAGGTGGTCCCATTGAGGTATGGTTAGCAAGCCTTCATCTAGGAACCATGGACCTGCCTTTTCCACTGTATTCAAAAAGGCCTGAGCATTTTTTGCTTTTAGTGGACTTCCATTGGCTTTCAGCAGGTGTTTTAAAGACCTTTCCAACTGCACTTTAGATACTTCAGATCCCATTATGAACACACAGACAACAGACGTGGACATTAAAGACACTAACTAACACATTAACTTTTTACATGCATATACTTCAGTCGACCTTTACTCCCCGCTTTACCGCAGAATTCCCACTTTTGAACGTGGCTAATGTCCCCGCTTTCCTGCGGATTACCTTGCAAGATTCCTTTATTTAGTTCCCAGGTTTCGGCACCATTTATCGCCCTCGACCTGCAAGGACGACAAGAAGCCCCAGTTCAGATGTATCTTCTCTCTCTTTATTTCTGCAAGTCTACACACTTATATACGTTTACATGACCAATCAGTGAGCAGGGTACAGGAGGGAGCGAATCAGGCTGTGCACTGAAACGAACAACTTCGCTAACAACCAATGCTGTTTACTTCCTCTTTGGGCGTTCCACTTAGTCTCAGGAGGCAATCCTAACCTGGCAACTAGCCAGGCACCATCTTTTAATGGCGGAGGCCACCCTGGCCAGGGGCCTGCCTCTGACAATTAGTTACTCTGGACATTGATCATACTTTCACTTACGAGGAATGGAGATTTCATTTGGGTATTAAATTCCTTTCTCAGAATGTAATTCAAATCACAAGAATCTCTCTGTGATTGGCATCTGTGTTGCATAACCTCTGTTGAGTTCTGTTGCACAGAACTGGACTCTGGACACAATTTGGACCCATTTTGAGAGGAGGAGTAATAAAGGACACCATTTGGGTCTTGGAGTTAAATATATTAATGTTATTGTATGGGCCTACTTTAAAATTTTCTCACGATTAGAGGTAAACTGATGGCTAGTGTCTCCCCCCAAAATACAAAACAAAACAAAGAAAAGGAGCAGACCTAGGAACCGTGGGGAATTTCTGGTCTCTTCCCCTGGTGGGCCAGCCATGTTTGACTACAAACCTAATTGTTAAAGTCTAGTGAGAGAGAAGAAAGTTTAAAGTATTGAGTAAGTGTATGGGGGACGGGCACTCATTCAGTACTCCTCCTATAAGTATAGAGTAGAGCAAAATTTTACTCTGCTGCCCAGGTGGAAAAGTACTAGAGGAAACATTTCCAGCTGCATTGTACCCTCACTCATTCTGCCCCACGGAGGAATGTCTTATTTGATTAATGACTTAAGCAGAAGAAATTTAATTTCCTTTTATTCTGTATCCTTTTCTATATTTGCCTTCCTGTGAAGAGGTTGCATTTTGCTTGTTGCTTTAGGGCAGGATGTGGTCATCCAAGTGGGTCAATAACTGAGTAGATCAAACTGCTAAATATAGGGGTTAGCTCATTTTTCCCACAATGATCCAAAATCATGTTCTTATATCAACCTAATTAGCAGTAAATGTAAATATGTCTGATCCCTAAATGTTTTATCTATGTCTGTATTTCAACTAGTTATGAACTCAGGAGGACACAGTGGAGATGTTATTGCTATTCTGGATAAAATACAGAGGTTCTGGTACTATGTGTCAACTAAATGGGCTTACTAGTTCCCTATGCCCTAGAAGTCTCATTGTTTCCAGCTAAGTGCTACATGTCTTCTTTAATTTTCTCATGATCACTTTTTAATGACAGGCAGTATCAGTGCAAAACCTAATATCTCCTGCCTAGAAATATCAAAACCATACATGAATGGTAACAGGGAAAAAGGAGAAAGTTTGGTTTCTAATAAAAAGTAGTCCGAGAGCAATATTTAAAAAGTTGCAATTATATCTATTGAATTTTTATTCAAATTATGAAAAGTCAATACTTTGTTCAAAAGGAAAGAGGAAATAGTTATTTTCCTAAATTCATCTTACTCCAAAGTAATCAGCAGAAAATAATGTTTTTTGACAAGTAAAAATCTCTGATTTAAATAATAACTGCTACTTTACAAACATGACCTGGTTTCTATCAAAAAGATAATGGTAACATTTGTTAACATTGTTAATTTTTTAAAATAAATCACACAAATTGTAATCATTAACTAGAATTTTTGTTTCCTATTGAACACATGTATAATTATTTTAAGCTAATGAATTTAAACTAATTAATAATTACATTTCTGTTTTCTTCTGTCAACATCTTGCCCTCCAATTAAGAGATGTAGTACTTTTTAACTTATTATACATATGAATTTTCCTCTTTAGCAGGACGCTTTGGCTGCAAGGAAAAGAAAAATCTATGAAACGCAGCCTAAAACCTAACACATGTAACAAAAAATATGAAGATTGTGTGGTCCTCCAAAATGGACCTGTCAGCAATATCATTAAGGTCCCAGGTTCTTTCCATGTTCTTTCTGTTCAGCCTTTTTCAATGATTGGCTTATCCTCTAATTACTCTATTTTTTATCCAAAGAGAGCTACCATATGTTCAGGTGTCATGTGCATATAGAAGACAATATCCCAATCCAGACAAATCTCTTTATTCACATGTATTTTTTTTTCCAAAAACAAGAAAAATTTTTTCAGAAGTTTCCAGTAGAGCTCTTAATACTTTTGGCCAGAATCAGATTTCCTACACCTTTCTAAGCCAATAAAGGAAAAACAAGATGAATTATTTGGAGTGATATTTAAACATTCAACAGTCAGTATAGCATAATCACCTATCAGAACAGAATATTACTAATTAAAATGAACAATGGTTATCAACCGTATGCATGAATATTCAGGTGTTTACTATCTATGTGTATGGCACTAGGAGGTACTTATTATTTGCTTAGACTAATGGTTCTTAAATTATATTCCCTGAACCAGCAACTTCAGCATCATTTAGGAACTAGTTAAAAATGGAAGCTCTCAGATCCCATCTCAAACCAACTGAATTAGAAAAATCTGAGGGTGGGACCCAGCAATTTGTATCTTAGCAAGTTCCCTAGGTAAATACAATGCATGTTTGCATTGTGGATTTAGCCCAATCATAATCCCTAACCTAAAACGCATGGTCATCAGATAAATACCTGAATTAGGTAATTATTATAGCCAGGTACTATAAAGCTAAAACTAATATTCTAATATGAAAAAAGAAATAAAGGGAGCAGGTATTAGATAGGAAACCAACAGTGTTTCTGTCATATTCACCCTTTCCTTTGTATCTTTAAAGAATACCTCCCTTTAAAAATAATATTACCTGCATTACAGCATGCATTGCAAAATACAGAAAAGTAATGAAGAGTGGTCATATAACACACAAATTAAAGTAGAAAGTTGATCTGACATTGTGGTTATTTATACTATGTTTGCTTTAAAAACCTGTAGTGAAAACAATCATAAATAATTACAGCTCTTTTTTTGTAATGATTATGTTAAGATAAAATAAGCTAGAGATATTTCAAACAGAAGTGAGTTAATAAGTTACCTGATCCTACCAATAATTACTGAACACCTCTTACATGCCTCACTCTATGGTATACACTAATGAAGTTGCATTTCTTCTTAAACCAGTTCAAAAATATCCTCCTTCAATGTAAATGAGTAGGAAGGGAATATTATGGTGAAGGAATCTCTCAGGTCCAAAATTCTTGGGGCCACGGGCTTCTTCTTTGGAGAGAGTCATTGCTTCATCATTGATTTATTATGAAATGAAACAACAGTGATAGTCTTAGTATAGAATGGTTTAATACTGAGCACATGTACATAAAACGAATACTATTTTACTAATCTATAATCTCTTCAGTGGTTTCTGTCACCTTTTATGAACTCCCTGGAGGGAGTTACTTGTGATAATGCTTCTAGGGTGAGAAGCATTTTCAGAAGTTCAGATTTGCACTTCATTGCCAATTTCCCTACAGAGATAGGAGGATCACAGTTATTTTCTTTAAAAGAGATGTAAGTTAAAGAAAAAAGGCAAACTTTAAAGCTTTCAGGACATCAAACAGAATAATCAAATATTTTATAAAATATATATCTGATATGTCAGCCAATATGTGTTTTCAACAGAAGAAAAAAGTTTTAAAAATCCTCAAACAACAATGATTTTCATGCATGCAAATTTAAATGTTAACTTTGGGCTTATTTTAATTCTACTGAAATATTTAAACTAGTTTTATCATATTGCTTCTTATTTCCTAACCCCTTTGACAAATACTCTTTACACAAAAAGTGAGACATTTGCAAGCTGATGAATCATTATCAATTCATGAGGTATGAATATGCAGTGAAATTTGCAGCTAAAGGATATTAATAACTTGCAAGTTTGCAATTATTTGTTAGAGTTCTTCTACCCAGTAGGTACTAGCACTTTGAACATTTTGAATTTGTCACATATTAATATTAGAATTTATCAGATTAAATTAAAAATTTATGGATTAAAAATTAGGTTAAAAGTATTATATTTGCTTATACATTTCTCCCTCATGTAGTCTTATTCCCATGCTCAATTTTAAGAATTCAATGTTTTGATTCAATTCTATGTTTTTCTGTTAAATTATCAAATATTTAAAAAGTAAGAGTCTTTCTAAAGTTTTAGCTAACACATTTGAAGAATATACAATTATTCTGTTTGCAAAAAATGTAAGAAATCAGACTTGCAGAAGTATTAACAGCAGACTCTACTCTCTCCAGCCAAATTTCAGAGATTATACTTGAACAAAAATTTTGCTCATGATTGTGGAGGCTAAGTACATCAAGCTTATTCACTGAAAATAGCGACTCTACTAAACTGGAGAGAATGCATTATTTTATATCTTGCTGGAAAAAAAATCTGGAATTAAAGTTGTAAATTGATATTGATTATAAAGCATCCTGATTTTAGAACTATTAAGATGTATAAATACTTTGGCTCTAGACTGATGAAATAAACTATGTCATAGTTGGCATTTTTCATTGTGATTTTTCTCAGAAATAAAAAAGACATGCAAATTAAGAGTGCACTACTACTAGAAAGTGTATTATGTTTTTGGAAAACTTTTTATTAGAACGATATCAAACTGCACAGTTCAGATTTTTTAACTTAGTTTAATCCATTACTTTATGTTGAGTAAAACCTATACTACTAAAATGTTTTGTCAGAAAGAGTTACTTTAAGGTTCAGACCTAACAACACCACAGTAGCTCATCAACAAGAGAGAGGGTCTTAATCATTGCTTGTTAATGGCTCTCTGTGGCTTACAGGAGTAAAGTGCAAACCCTCAGCACCATCTACCTGCAGGTGGAGAAAGGGGAACCCTCTTACACTCAAGAATGGTGGGAATGCAAGTTGGTGCAGCCTCTTTGGAGAACAGTGTGGAGATTCCTCAAGAAATTAAGAACCACCACACACAGTAACAGCTTCATATTTCTGTTTCACAGGTGCCCTTCCACTATAGACTCCATGGAATGAATATTCCTCTCCATATTTCTCCTCTCCAAGTAGCACTTCTTTTCTGAAAACTTTCCTAACCTACTTATAAAAAAGCTTCCCCTTAGCTGCAACTGTTTCTGGCACCTATTTTATAGTGTGTGTGTGTGTGTGTGTGTGTGTGTGTGTGTGACTGTCAGCCTGTCTGTAAATTCCTAAAAGGGCAGGATAATGTCCTTCATCTCTATTTCTCCTTTAACAATCACAATGAGATGCACATAATCAGCATTCAAAGAATCTGTTGAATTAATAATTATTTAATTAAATCAAATCTATACACACAGTTATACTTCCATCAAATAGATTAGATTCAAGTTCCTTTTCAGAATTTCTTTTTTTAAATTTTCCTTGTTTCATCCTGAAAATGATAAGGCATAAGCATTCTTTTTTTTTTACTTGAGAAAGGACATAAGTGATCCTTTCCTAAATGAAGAGTGAGATACTTGCTCAGGACATCATTTTCGAAAGGAAACTTAGATGCTTTGTTATTAAATTTTCTGTCTTTTATTTAGATAGTATATATGGGATGGTAAAGAAGTAATTTATTTTCAGTGAGATTTTTAAGGGAAGTAAGGGACAGAAAGCTCTTAGAAATGGCTTAACAGATATTTCTTAGGACATAACCAAAAATAACTCCACAAAATTTCTCTTAGGTTGAATCGGAATTCAGATTTTATTTTCTCCTCCCTTTTAAAAATAGAAATGCAATAATGCAGGAGGATAGGTAGGATTCTCCATTCGACACAGATATTGCCTATTCACACTTGCTCTAACAAGGAAACATGCTTGGCGTGGCTGCTTTCTAATGATGATTTCATTTCTTTTGACTAACACTCCTGACCAAACACATATTCTCGATCACTGTATAAAAACCACCAACTATTTATTCACACCAGCTCTCTTTCTTCTTATACTCTTTCCCTACCACGAAGAGAATAAGACTTTGAAAATACTTTATATCCCCACCAAGAAACAAAACTCTGGGAAGTCCTTTATTTCTCTACTCCATCCCCACTCAGCAGTTTGCTTGTGATTATTTAGTACTTTCAGTTTCTTATAAAAGTTTGTTTCTTCTACTTTGAGAAGCCATAACTTGGACTGATCATATATTTTTGGTTATTGTATCTTTGGCCACCATTCACCACTGCATGATTTTTCCTCGTTTCCTTTCATTGAGATCACTGATCTGGTTCATTTGATGTTTGCTAAGAGTTTTGCTTGAATACTAAATATGATGATAATACATGTTATGAAGGCTTATGTATTTTCCAACATTTCACAGCTATGTGAAAGCTCTCTTAGCTGGGTAGAAGATTCTTGGGTTGAAGTCCATTGGTCTCAAGAATCTATATTATCTTGCAGTATCTCAGGTCACTGAGGAAAAATTATGTTCCTTTGCTTATAACTTGAGTCTTCGATGTGGCAGACTGTAAGATATTTTTTTTAACCTTGGAGTTCAGGAATTTTTCCAGGATATACCTAGGTCTGTGTCCCACCCATACTGTCTGAAAATCAGTGAACTACAGTAATTTGAAGACTCAAGTATTTCTTCATACCAGGGGAATTTCCTTCTTTCTTGGTTGAGTTACTGTTTTTCTTCCATCTGTTTCTTTTTCTCCTTTGGAAACCTCTATTATTCATATCTTATGTCTTTTGTACCCATATTCTTTGTCTCTTTACTTCTACTTCATGATTTTCATCTCTTTTATTTTTGCTCTGTGTTGTGAGGTATTCTTCTATTTGATTTCCCAGACCACCAATTCAAATCTCAACAGTGATAATCTTTCCTTTTTATTTGTTCTTTGAAATGTTTGTTTAGAAGCATGTTCTTTTACTTCTAGAAAGTTATTTTTTGTGTTGTGTTGACTTTACACTGATAGTAGATAGATAGATGGAGATAGATACATAGATAATATGTAGAGATAGATAGAAATGCAAATGTTGATATAAATGTATGAAACTGGAAGTATAGTATGCAATTATTGTCTGGATTTCCCTATAGCATTAAATATGTTTATGAGATATCTTTTTTATGGTTGTTTCTGTTTTACTAATTCTTTAGTATAAGTTACCAAATGTTTTGGCTCTTAGAAGTGTTTTGCCATTTTGACATTTCTGTGGTAATCCTGCTAATAGTGCATATTCTAGAAGTCAGTATACATGTGTGCTAGTATCTATGTGTTGAACAAGGTATGGGGGAATTTTTTCTCTGGTTACATTGTCCATTTTATGAAAAATTTATTTAATAAATCCATACTACTTTTATAATAGAAAAATTCAAAGGTTAATGTAAAAGCTTAAAAAATAAGTCTGTTTATAGTACAACTTTAGTTACTTCACTGTTTACATATTTCTCAGTTCATTTCTGACCAGCCACCCCTTCTTTGATTACCGCCCTCTATCATTTGTATACAATTATATAATCTCTTCAGAATGGAAATTTCTTCCAGGTTAAAGATTTTTTTTTTTCATTTACATAGATCTCACAATGTTAAAATGTTGCCTTGAAAAATGGCAGATAAACAAACAAGAAAGATGAATTAACAGATAAAATTTATAAAAGATAAATTAATAGCTAAAAAGTATTGTTCTACGTTTCATTGTTAATACTGTGTTCAGTTTCCATGCAAATGTTTGTTATTCAACATTGGTGAAATTCAGTGCTTAGATACTTAGATACTTCTTTCACATGAAAATACCCTAAAAGTGCATTCATACATGCATCTTTTTTCATTTCTCATTTATTCATTTATTCATCCAACAATGATTTAATGCTAATTATGTTTCAAATACTTAGCTTAAGGCTTAGAATCCTTCCTTGTCCTTTTATTTTTTTCTTTTATTTTTTAAATTAACATATAATGTATTATTTGCTTCAGAGGTACAGGTCTGTGAATCATCAGTCTTACACAATTCGTAGCACTTATGATAGCACATACCCTCCCCAATATCCATAGACCAACCACCCCACCCTTCCCACACCCCTCCCCTCCAGCAACCCTCAGTTTGTTTTGTGAGATTAAGAGTCTCTTTTGGTTTGTCTCCCTCCATGGTCCCAGCTTGTTTCATTTTTTCCCTCCCCTCCCCCACAGCCCTCATCCTGCCATTCAAATTCCTCATATTAGAGAGATCATATGATAATTATACTTCTCTGATTGACTTATTTTGGTTAGCATAATACCCTGTAGTTCCACCTCATTGCGATATAGATATAGTCTTTATCCATTCATCTGTGGATGGACATCTAGGTTCTTTCCATTGTTTGGCTATTGTGGACATTTGTGCTATAAAGATTTGGGTGCACATGCCCCTTCAAATCAGTACATTTTATCTTTAGGGTAAATGCCCAGTAGTGTGATTGTTGGGTTATGGGGCAGCTCTAGTTTCATCTTTTTGAAGAACCTCCATGCTGTTTTCCAGGGTGGCTATACCAGCTTGCATTCCCACCAACAATGTATGACAGTTCCCCTTTCTCCACATCCTCACCAACATCTGTCATTTCTTGACTTGTTAATTTTAGCCATTCTGACTAATGTGAAGTGGTACCTTCACTGTGGTTTTGATTTGTATTTCCCTGATGTCAAGTGATGTTGAGCAATGTTTCTTCTGTCTGTTGGCCATTTTAATGTCTTCTTTTTTTTTTTTTTTAAGATTTTATTTATTTATTTGACAGAAAGAGAGAGATTACAAGTAAGCAGAGAGTCAGGCAGAGAGAAAGGGAAAGTAGGCCTCCCACTGAGCAGAGAGTCTGATGCAGGGCTTGATCCTAGGACCCTGAGACCATGACCTGAGCCGAAAGAAGAGGCTTAACGCTCTGAGCCACCTAGGTGCCCCTTGAATGTCTTCTTTACAGAAATGTCTGTTAATATCTTCTGCCCATTTCTTGATCGGGTTATTTGTTCTTTGGGTGTTGAGTTTGGTAAGTTCTTTATAGATTTTTTATACTAGCCCTTTATCTAATAAGTCATTTGCAAATATCTTCTCCCATTCTGTCAGTTGTCTTTTGGTTTTGTTGACTGTCTCCTTTGCTGAGCCAAAGTGCTCGACCTTGATGAAGTCCCAATAGTTCGTTTTTGCCCTTGCTTCCCTTGCCTTTGGCAATGTTTCTAGGAAGAAGTTGTATAGATGAGGTCGAAGAGGTTGCTATCCGTTTTCTCATGGATTTTGATGGATTCCTGTCTCATATTGAGGTCTTTCATCCATTTTGAGTCTATTTTTGTGTGTGGTGTAAAGAAATGGTCCAGTTTCATTCTTCTGCATGTGGTTGTCCAATTTTCCCAACACGATTTGTTGAAAAGACTGTCTTTTTCTATTGGGCATTCTTTCATGCTTTGTCGAAGATTAGTTGACCATAGAGTTGAAAGTACATTTCTTGGCTCTCTATTCTGTTCTATTTATCTATGTGTCTGCTTTTGTACCAGTACCATATTGTCTTGATGATGACAGCTTTGTAATAAAGCTTGAAGTCTGGAATTGTTGTGCCACTAACATTGGTTATATTTTCAACATTCCTCTGCTATTCAGGGTCTTTCTGGTTCCATATCAACTTTAGGATTTTTTGTTCCATTTCTTTGATGGTATTTTGATAGGGATTGCATTAAACATGTAGATTGTTTTAGGTAGCATAGACATTTTCACAATATTTGTTCTTCCAATCCATGAACATGGAATTTTTCCATTTCTTTGTGTCTTCCTCAGTTTCTTTCATGAGTACTTTATAGTTTTCTGAGTACAGATTCTTTGCCTCTTTGGTTAGGTTTATTCCTAGGTATCTGTGGTTTGGGTTGCAATTGTAAATGGGATTGATTCCTTAGTTACACTTTCTTCTATATTGCTGTTGTGTATAGAAATGCAACTGATCTCTGTGCATTGATATTATATCCTGACACTTTACTGAATTCCTGTACAAGTTTTAGCAGATTTGGAGTGGAGTCTTTTGGATTTCCCACATAAAATATCATATCATCTGCAAAGAGTGAGTTTGACTTCTTTGCCGATTCAGATGCCTTTTCTTTCTTTTCATTGTCTTATTGCTGAGGCTAGGACTTCTAGTATTACGTAGAATAGCAGTGGTGATAGTTGACAGCCCTGCCACATTCCTGACGTTAGGGGAAAAACTCTCAGTTTTTCTCCATTGAGAATGATATTCGTGGTGGGTTTTTCATAGATGGCTTTGATGATATTGAAGTATGTATCCTCTATCCCTACACTTTTAAGAGTTTTGATCAGGAAAGGATACTGTACTTTGTCAGATGCTTTTTCAGCATCTATTGAGAGTATCATATGGTTCTTATTTTCTTTTATTAATGTCTTGTATCACATTGATTGATTTGCGGATGTTGAACCAACCTTGAAGCCCAGTGATAAATCCCACTTGGTCATGGTGAATAATCCTTTTAATGTACTGTTGAATCCTATTGGCTAGCATTTTGGTGAAAATTTTCACATCTGTGTTCATCAAGGATATTGGTGTGTAATTCTCTTTTTAGTTGGGATCCTTGTCTGGTTTTGGGACCAAGGTAATGCTGGCCTCATAAAATTAGTTTGGAAGTTTTCCTTCTATTTCTATTTTTTGGAACAGTTTCAGGAGAATAGGTATCAATTCTTCTTTAAACATTTGGTAGAAATCCCCTGGAAAGCCACCTGACCCTGGGCTCTTGTTTGTAGAGAGATTTTTGAGACTGCTTCAATCTCCTTCCTGGTGATGGTCTGTTCAGATTTTCTATTTCTTCCTGGTTCAGTTGTGGCAGTTTATACGTCTCTAGGAAGACATCCATTTCTTCCAGATTGTCAAATTTGCTGCTGTATAGTTGCTCATAATATGTTCTTATAATTGTATTTCTTTGGTGTTGGTTGTGATCTCTCCTCTTTCATTCATGATTTTATTTATTTGGGTCCTTTCTCTTTTCTTTTTGAAAAGTCTGGCCTCAGGTTATCTATCTTATTAATTCTTTCAAAGTACCAGCTTCTAGTTTCATTGATTTGTTCTACTGTTCTTTTGGTTTCTATTTCACTGAATTCTGTTCTTATCGTTATGATTTCTCTTTTCCTGCTGGGTTTAGGCTTTCTTTGTTGTTCTTTCTCCAGCTCCTTTAGGTGTAGTCCTAGGTTGTGTACTTGAGACCTTTCTTGTTTCTTGAGAAAGCTTGTATTGCTATATACTTTCCTCTCAGAACCACCTTTGCTGTGTCCCATGGATTTTGAACAGTCGTGTTTTCATTTTCATTTGTTTCCATGAATTTTTTCAATTCTTCTTTAATTAGCTGGTTGACCCATTCATTCTTTAGCAGGATGCTCTTTAGCCTCCATGTATTTGAGTTCTTTCCAACTTTCCTCTTGTGATTAAGTTCTAGCTTCAGAGCATTGTAGTCTGAAAATATGCAGGGAATGATTCCAATCTTTTGGTACCAGTCGAGACCTGATTTGTGACCCAGGATGTGATCGATTCTGGAGAATGTTCCTTGTGCACTAGAGAAGAATGTGTATTCTGTTGCTTTGGGATAGAATGTTCTGAATACATCTGTGATGTCCTTCTGGTCCAGTGTGTCATTTAAGGCCTTTATTTCCTTGTTGATCTTTTGCTTGGATGATCTGTCAATTTCAGTGAGGGGGGTGTTAAAGTCCCCTACTATTATTATATTATTTTTGATGTGTTTCTTTGATTTTGTTATTAATTGGTTTATATAGTTGACTGCTCCCATGTTAGGGGTATAGATATTTAAAATTGTTGGATCTTCTTGTTGGACAGATCCTTTAAGTATGATATAGTGTCCTTCCTCATTTCTTATTATAGTCTTTGGCTTAAAATCTAATTTAGCTGATATAAGGATTGCTACCCCAGCTTTCTTTTGATATCCCTTAGTATAGTAAATTGTTTTCCACCCCCTCAGTTTAATTCTGGAGGTATCCTTGGGTCCAAAATGAGTTTCTTGTAGACAGCATATTGATGGGTTTTGTTTTTTTTTTAATCCATTCTGATACCCTGTGTCTTTTGATTGGGGCATTTAGCCCATTTACATTTAGGGTAACTGTTGAAATATATGACTTTAGTGCCATTGTATTGCCTGGAAGGTGACTGTTACTGTATATTGTCTCTGTTCCTTTCTGATCTACTACTTTTAGGCTCTCTCATTGCTTAGAAGTCCCCTTTCAATATTTCTTATAGGGCTGGTTTGTTGTTTGCAAATTCTTTTAATTTTTGTTTGTCCTGGAAGATTTTTATCTCTCCTTCTATTTTCAATGATAGCCTAACTGGATGTAGTATTCTTGGCTACATATTTTTCTCATTTAGTGCTCTGAATATATCATGCCAGTTCTTTCTGGCCTGCCAAGTCTGTGGATAAGTCTGCTGCCAATCTAATATTTCTACCATTGTATGTTACAGACTTCTTGTCCCAAGCTGCTTTCAGGATTTTCTCTTTGTTACTGAGAGTTGTAAGTTTTACTATTAAATGATGGGGTAAGGACTTATTTTTATTGATTTTGAGGGGGGTTCTCTGTGCCTCCTGGATTTGATGCTTGTTCCCTTTGCCATATTAGGAATATCTTCTACTATAATTCACTCTGATATACCTTCTGCCTCTCTCTGTCTTTCTTCTTCTTCTGGAATCCCAATTATTCTAACTTTTTTTGTCTTCTGGTATCATTCATCTTTTGAATTTTCCTCTCATGGCCCATAGTTGTTTGTCTCTCTTTTGCTCAGCTCCTTTATTCTCCATCATTTGGTCTTCTATATCACTAATTCTCTCTTCTGCCTCATTTATCCAAGCAGTAAGAGTCTTCATTTTTTATTGCATCTCATTAATAGCTTTTTTGATTTCAACTTGGTTAGATTTTAGTTCTTTTATTTCTCCAGAAAGGGAATATCTAATATCTTTCATGCTTTTTTCAAGCCCAGCTAGCACCTTGATAAACATCATTCTGAACTCTAAGTTCTGACAACTTACTAATGTCCTTATTGATTAGGTCCCTAGCTGTCAGTACTACATCTTGTTCTTTTTTTTTTTTTTTTGAGGTGAGCTTTTTGCACCTTGTTGTTTTATCCAGATAAGAATAGGTGAATGAGAGAACAAAATGCTAAAAGGGTTCCAATGATCCCAGAAAAATATACGCTAACCAAATCGGAAAAGACCTGAAATTAGGGGTGAAGAAAGGTGGGAGGGGATATATATATATATATATATATTAGATTGGTGAATAGAACGGAGCCCCACTTGATTTTGGGTGTATTTTGGTTTGTTAGAAGAGGCTGCCTTCCAAAATTTTAAAGAAAGAAAAACTTATATATATACACAGAAATAAGGGTAAACACAATGAAGGGATTGAAGGGATGGAATATGATTGTAAAAAAGAGAATTAAAAAAGATTCTAAAAAAGGAATTGATAAGAAGTTGGTTGAGAAAAGAAAGAAAAGAAAAAGAAAAAGAGGAAAGAGTGTGATTAGGCTGGAAACTAGAACAAAACCATGCACAAGATTTAGGGTATATTTTGACCTGTTAGAAGAAACTGTATCCCAAAATTTTTTTTTAAAGATTTTATTTATTTATTTGAGAGAGAGACAGTGAGAGAGAGCATGAGCGAGGAGAAGGTCAGAGAGCGAAGCAGACTCCCCATGGAGCTGGGAACCTGATGTGGGACTCGATCCCGGAACTCTGGGATCATGACCTGAGCCGAAGGCAGTCGTCCAACCAACTGAGCCACCCAGGCATCCCATATCCCAAAATTTTAAAGAAAGAAAAATCTATGTATACAAAAAAAACTTAAATACAATGAAGGGATAGAATAGACTATGACAATGAAAATTAAAAAACGTTTTTAAAAAAGGTATTGATAAAATGGTTTAAAATAGGAAAGAGGAAAATTTTTTAAAAATAGAATAAGAAAAAAATAAAATTAAAAAATTTAACTTTGAAAGATTAAAGTATAATTGGAGAAAAGCCATGAATTCTACATATTGCAGTCCCCTGACTCCAGAATTCTGCAGTTCTAACTTATCATTGAACTTAGTCTTGGCTGGATGTTCTTGCTAATCTTATGGTGGAATGGCCTATTACAGTGATTCTCAAATATCTCTGCCCCAAGCAGAACAGCACCACCCTTGCTAAGGGCTAGACTAAATAATCTGCTGGGGTTGCTTTCCATATAGCTTTGGAGGAGGAGAATCAAAATGGCAGTCTCCCAATCTCCAGTAAGGAGAAGCCAAGAGCTGAGAGCCGCACTCCTCGGTAGAACCTCAGAGAAATGAAGTCAATCACTCCTGTCTCCCTGGTTTCTGGCCATGCTCTGAGCTCCACCCAACCTATGATGAAGCATTTTTATCTCTGGCATAGAGCCCATTTGGAGTCTCTAAACCCAGCAGATTCCTGCAGAGGAAGAAGGAGGGCTCCCTGAATCTGCCACCTATAGGGTCCCTGCTGGAAAAGTAGTGACCTAACTGTACCTCGGATCATGATTTAAGGCAACCCTGAGATGAGAGCCCTCTCCTCAGCTCCATCTCCGCAGGTGGCTTACCCTCTCTGAAACCTAGGAGTTCTGCCAACCCAGGCACTCTGGTCTTTTTGTGACCCTGCAGGTCCTGAGAACACACTGTCCCTGTGATGACTCCACCCCCCCACTTAGCCTCTGGAGTATCCTCCTCAGTGGAACAGACTTCTAAATGTTCTGATTTACCACTTGCCAGGAGACAGCCCCTCCCCCTGGGTCTCTCTTCCCATATATTGCCTTGGATTCACATCTCTGAATGTTCTACCTTCCAGAAAGTGGTCAGTTTTCTGTTCCTAAAATTGCTGCTCTTCTTTTCGATCTCCTGTTGAGTTAGTTATCAATGGCTTGATAACTAGCTGAACTCCTAGGACCCAACAATATTTAGGTCTCCTACTCCTCTGCCATCTTGTTCCTCCCCTCCAATCCCTTCCCTGTATTTCTAAAATGAGAAATATTACGATGACATTCATCCATCTCTCTTTTGCACCTTACTGGCCTGGTCTCCTCTAATGGTTCCACATTCCATTCTTCTCATTTAATCTTCTCTCGTTTAGCAGTTCTCCCAGCTCTATACTTGAAATACCATTCCATCACCTATCACAGGTTCAGGTACAATAATTTTGTTTATCCAAAAGAAGTTGGGGGAAAAATAGGTCTTACTCTTTACTCGTTTCTGCCCTCACAACATTCTAAAAAAGACTGATGCTTTGGGGTAATATTAACTGTAATGAAGTCTGCAGAAAGTTTAAAAGAAATCTTTTATCATCAGAGTCAGAGTCTCTAATTAACTCGGATGGACTGGATGGGTGTAAAAAAATGGAATATGTGGAGCATAACAAATAACATGGAGGACATAGGGAGATGGAGAGGAAAAGGTCGTTGAGGGAAATTGAAAGGGGAGATGAACAATGAGAGACTATGGACTCTGAAAAATAATTTGAGGGTTTTGAAGGGGTGGGGAGTGGGAGGTTGGGGGAGCCAGGTGGTGGGTATTATGGAGGGCACGTATTACATGGAGCGCTGGGTGTGGTGCATAAACAATGAATTCTGTTATTCTGAAAAGAAATTTTTAAAAAATGGAATAAGGCCTAATTTCTGCCATCAGTTGTGAACTGCAGTGATGTTCCTGTGTGCAGACTGAGCAATACCATAGGGCTGTGAATAGCCTCAAGCATTCTAATAGTGATGCCAATCATGGGAAACAACTATTGCTGTCAGATTATGGAAGAGCAAAACCATACAGGTAACTATATTTTAATACTCAAAAGTATTATACACTTGAAAATGGTGAAACACATTTGCAAGTGTAATTGATTTGTATCCTGGTTTTTGGTATTTTCATCATTAAGACCTATGGACAAAATTTTTCTCTAGGGCTATCAAAGCATTAGCTTGAGCCTTTTGACTTTAGTACTCCCCTTGGTGTCCTGACAGTGAAGGCAGAAAAGGTTTACATATGTAGTATCAAGCAGTCAATAGGAATAATGTCTAATGAAGACTACTACTTACTGTTATGGATGCCTTCCTAGGATCAACAGTCGAAAGGGAAATTATTTGCTGAATTCACCTAGACAACTCATTTTTCTTGGATGCATTTGAAAAAGAAAAAAAAAGAAAAAGAAAAACCTCATATATAAAAACAAAATAATTTTGTGAGAAAGACTATCATCTTGCTATAGAGTATCAGCCATGCAGTTAACAACTTAAATTCTGAAATACTACTAATTCTGTGCAATGTAATATTAGAAGTGACATATCATTATGTCTCACTAAGAAACAAGCAAAATTCTTAACCAGGCTAAGGAAGTGTTCTCTATTGGTTCAGTCTGGATTATCTCTTTGACTAGCTCAATATCTTATATTTTTCAAGAGCCAGAGGGTTCTCTTTTGGAATGGCAGGGTATGAATTGAATCAGTACACTGTATTGTATCTAACCCATATAGAACTGAAAATAATTTCTAGGTTCTGGGTTGCTCAGGATTTACATTCTAAGTGCTGTTTTAATTCCAATTAAATATAACACAGTTCATTGCTTACTTTTCACTTTACAGAATGTTAACTGCCTTTTGAATTTAAGAACACTGTCCTTGTGCACCACTATGATCCTAGAGCATGTCCCTGCTAACTTTGTGTCTGTGGACAATCACTTCCATGTTCCACTATCAACTGCTGAAGAGGGTAAGTTCTGTGGCCCCTTGTTTTAAGATTCAGACTGAAAATTTTTCCAAATCAAACAAGTTATGACCCTAATATTATTAATCTAACTCTATTAAATTGTCTCCCTTTAACTTTGATTTTTTTTTTCTTCCCCTTTTCATATCCATGGCTGCATGTCTAGGCTGTTTCTTCAGTTTTCAAGTAACAGGAACCTACTCAAGTTAACTTTACAAAAACCAAGAAATGTAGGGTAAAACTAAAGCTGTAGCTCACAAACCTCAGAAAAAGGTAGAGATGCCAGCCTTCAGGGGAGAGGACTAAAAAGGCATCAGGAATTAAGACAGTTCCTCTGTAGTCCCTCTGGTTATTCTCGTTCATTTCATCCCCCTCTTTCTCTCCCTCCTCCCTCACTCTTTCAAATCTGAATCATTCTGAGAATCTTAGTTTCCACTCTCTGTGACATCTTCTTCTGCTCTTCCTTTACATGGGAAAAAAAATGTTTATCCAACTGCTTTGTAGTTTGGAAGTTTCAGTTCAGAAAAGAGCCCAATTTGACTAGTATCTCTGAATTCTCAGTTCAAAATTTCTGCTCGATCCAGGTGTCTAAACCGATTGCACATAGCTATGTCCAGGAAAATGAAGTCACTCACAGCTATCACCCACAGTGCCAGGACCCCCACTGTTAGCTTGACAGACAATCTGAAAGGTCTTCATTACACTATCTAAACACAAACCAAAAATATTTTCTCAAAATGTATCAAAAATAAACAGTCCTAGGTCATAAAGGAAAAAAAAAAAGAAAAAGAAAGTTTCTAGAACTACTCTAGTCAAAAAAATATATTGATGCAAGTCAGTTTTCAGACACTGAATTTATATGACTAGGGTAAGTTTGTAGCTTCTTCAGGAAAATGTCCCAACCAAGCAGCCTAAAGAAATAGAGGGCTAATATGTAAGATTAGGGATTCTGTAAGTTCCCACAGAGAAATAAATACAAAAGTAATACGAGGAAATCAAGCAATAGTTTCTTCTTTTCAAAGTGCTTGCACTCAAATTAGAGTGTGAGGCATTTGATATAACAAGAGAACCATATTCCTCAGTTTGAAGTCCAGTGTGAAGTAGTATGACATGAATTAGGATTACTAGAAATAAGGAAAGTCAATTATTAATGTAGGTGGTAAAAGTTGTGTTGAAGACTAGACTTTATCCAGGCCTTTTGTTTAGATGTAGGATTGGCAACACACGAAGGGAAGGGAGATGGGTATAAACAAGACCAGTGTTACAAGAGTGGGAATGAAAATTGTGTGGAGAGTGAATATAAGAGATAACAAGTCATCATCAGAGAAAATGTTGATAGGGCGAGAGTATTGTCAGATATACTAGTTGCACAATTGTTCATTGTTTTCTTCTCTAAAACAATAAGAAAAAAAAGTACATTTTTAGTATCAACAACTGGTTTTTGACATCAAAATGCCATAACCTCATACATAAAATATCACTGATATTATTTCAGTTTTTATCAACAGAAGGGGCTGGGAGTGGCTAAATGTTTTCATAATTTTCCAAATGGGTCAATGACATATTAAATATGCTAAAATTGATTTTGTTGTTATTATAATGCCCAGAAAAATTATAGATGATTTATTAAACAGAGAGTTGGTAAGCACTTAGTAAAGAGTGGAGTTTTCATGCAACAAACTAAATTTAACCTTGAGTTTCATAAGATTGCCAAATAGGAAGATAAGAAAAGGGCCATAATGTAACACATCTTGATCACAGCACGAGGTTCCATAGTGGCATAACATCCTTCAGAAGAGTGTGTCAGTCTTGAGGATCAACAAGAGAATCTAATTCTGCTGTTTAAACAAACAAAACCAATCGAAAGTTTACCCTAAAAATAGCTGATTAGAAGAAACCACTTTTTCCCAAATGCTCGAGCATAAATCACAATTATTGGGAGAGAAGATGAATCAGGTTTGGAAATCAGGTACAAGGAGTCTCGCCCAAAGCCAAGGCACAGGTCTAGTCTTCAGAGGAAATCACTGTCACGGGCAGTCTGAGCCCACCGATTCTGTGACAGAGTCGCGGGATTTTCCTTTAGGAACGCAGTTTTGTCTAGTGGTTAAGTATATGAGCTTTGACAGGCTTTCTGTCTCCTTGGTAGCTATACTGCCTTGGGCAAAACATGGGTTTTCTTGTCTGAGTCACATGAAAAAAATACCCAACTAAGATGGTCGTTATATAAATAAACCAAACTGTTTAACATAGTACCTGACACATAATAACTGACCAGGAGGAAGAGTAGTGTAGTTGTTAATTTACTCAATTTTGACCAGTAGAGAAGCATGGCTGGGAGACAATGACCTAATACATATTCATAGCTCGTAGGAAATATTAATTCTATTACGCATTGCTCTTGTTAGGTAATACACAGTAATATGTTCTATTCTGGCTGTTATACTTTAGGAAGAATTTTGAAATCTGTGTATTTAGTATTTGATATTTGCAGCAATGTCATGTAGAAACAGAGTAAAACTTAATCTGTATAGCTCCATACATGAGATAGGAAAGAATAAACTGGAATTACAGGGAGATTGAATTCAGGTCAATATAGGAAAAACCTCCCTGAACAGTAGAGAAATAAGGAAATAGGGTGCTTTTGAAAATCCAGCAAATGAGAATGGCTTTATTTGAAGTAATAAGAACCATAAATATCGCCAAACAAAAGTTAAATGAGTATTCTTAATGACATTTTAGAAGCTCATACATTTTGTAGGATTTTAAATGCCCTTAAGATCATTTCCCATGATGAGTGAATTGGCTTAGGAATATCCACCTACACTTGTGAAACATATTCTACAAGTTCATTTTGAAAAGAAGGAGGAGATTGGGTCAGTCAACTGCTAACAACCCACACAATATACTTACACAGTATTCAAAAATCTACTTTGTGACACATCAAATACCTTTTGTCTTACTTAGAAAGTTCTATTAGTGCTGCAGGAAAAATAACAATAAAATAAATTTACCCTAAAAATCTTTTTACTTTGATGGCCAGCTTTGGAGCTTTTATGTTAACAGGAGTAAGAGACATACTTTTATAATATTTTACACATAGAAAAAAAAACTAGTGAATTTTTAGTTACCTTTTGAAAAGAATATCAGAATTTGAATGAAAATACATGGAGCTTTCAAAAATTAGGAGCAATTTATATTGTTTGATATTGATACCAAATTTTACTATTCTCAAATAGCAACATAAAAAGTGACTGATAAAGGAACTTTTTAAAAAGATTTTTATTGACTTATTTGAGAGAGAAAGAGAGAGCATGAAGGGGTGGGATACAGAGGGAGAAGCAGACTCCCCACTGAGCAAGGAACCCTCTTGGGGCTGGATCCCAGAATCCAGAGTTGAAGGCAGGCATGTAAGTAACCATGTAAGCCATGTAAGCCACCCAGGTGCCCCAGAACTTTATTTGTTTTAATGATCTTTTAAAATAAAGCAAATTATTCCTCTCATATGAAAAATAATTCTGGTTTCAAGAAAGTGTGGTAAAGACTATTTCCTAATCAAAATGCAAGGCAAGCTATGAATAGTATAAAATTAGCATTCTATTGATTTTCAAACAATTTCCCTTTCATGTGGAGAAAGCATACAGGAAGAATTGTTTTAGTGTAGATGAAGTCTTATTTTCTTCTAACTTATTTGTAAAGGAATGTGCTGAAATCTAAGAATATTTGGTTAAATTCTAGAAACAAACATGTAAGTTTCATTCTACCAGCCTGCTAATCCGGAAGAGTTATTTATCTACAAGGAGAATTACAGAAGTCCTAACAGTAAGAAAGTCATGCAGTATAGAAAACAGCTTTTAGGGGCGCCTGGGTGGCTCAGTGGGTTAAGCCGCTGCCTTCGGCTCAGGTCATGATCTCGGAGTCCTGGGATCGAGCCCCGCATCGGGCTCTCTGCTCAGCAGGGAGCCTGCTTCCTCCCTCTCTCTGCCTGACTCTCTGCCTGCTTGTAATCTCTGTCTGTCACATAAATAAATAAAATCTTAAAACAAAAAAAAAAAAAAAAAAGAAAAGAAAACAGCTTTTAATAAAGTATTGAGTTTGTGTCTTGCATTCTCCACTCAAAAACCCTGGGACCTTGCATAATCTGCCCTTTCTTCCAACCTTTTCCCTGGAAAACTGTAGATAAAATATCTTCTAATCAATTGTATTTCTTTTTTTTTTTTAATTCTTAAAATTTTTTATTATAGTAAACTCTACCCCCAACATGGGGATTGAACTCAGGATCCTGAAATTAAGAGTCACATGTTCTATTGACTGCGCCAGCTAGGCGCCCTTCAAATTTGCATTTTTTAAAATTTATTTTCAGCATAACAGTATTCATTATTTTTGCACCACACCAAGTGCTCCATGCAATCCGTGCCCTTTATAATACCCACCACCTGGTACCCCAACCTTCCACCCCCACCCCTTCCAAACCCTCAGATTGTTTTCAGAGTCCATAGTCTCTCCTGGTTCACCTCCCCTTCCAATTTCCCCCAACTCCCTTCTCTTCTCTAACTCCCCATGTCCTCCATGCTATTTGTTATGCTCCACAAATAAGTGAAACCATATGATAATTGACCTTCTCTGCTTGAATTATTTCACTCAGCATAATCTCTTCCAGTCCCGTCCATTTGCAACAAAAGTTGGGTATTCATCCTTTCTGATGGAGGCATAATACTCCATAGTGTATATGGACCACATCTTCCTTATCCATTCGTCTGTTGAAGGGCATCTTGGTTCTTTCCACAGTTTGGCGACTGTGGCCATTGCTGCTATAAACATTGGGGTACAGATGGCCCTTTTTTTTCACGACATCTGTATCTTTGTGGTAAATACCCAGGAGTGTAATGGCAGGGTCATAGGGAAGTTCTATTCTTAATTTCTTGAGGAATCTCCACACAGTTCTCCAAAGAGGTTGCACCAACTTGCATTCCCACCAACAGTGGAAGAGGGTTCCCCTTTCTCCACATCCCCTCCGACACATGTTGTTTCCTGTCTTGCTAATTTTGGCCATTCTAACTGGTGTAAGGTGATATCTCAATGTGGTTTTAATTTGAATCTCCCTGAGGGCTAGTGATGATCAATATTTTTTCATGTGTCTGATAGCCATTTGTATGTCTTCATTGGAGAAGTGTCTGTTCATATCTTCTGCCCATTTTTTGATATGATTGTCTGTTTTGTGTGTGTTGAGTTTGAGGAGTTCTTTATAGATCCTGGATATCAGCCTTTTGTCTGCACTGTCATTTGCAAATATCTTCTCCCATTCCGTGGGTTGCCTCTTTGTTTTCTTGACGGTTTCCTTTGCTGTGCAGAAGTTTTTGATTTTGATGAAGTCCCAAAAGTTCATTTTCGCCTTTGTTTCCTTTGCCTTTGGAGACATATCTTGAAAGAAGTTGCTGTGGCTGATATCGAAGAGATTACTGCCTATGTTCTCCTCTAGGATTCTGATGGATTCCTGTCTCACGTTGAGGACTTTTATCCATTTTGAGTTTATCTTTGTGTACGGTGTAAGAGAATGGTCGAGTTTCATTCTTCTACATATAGCTGTCCAGTTTTCCCAGCACCATTTATTGAAGAGACTGTCTTTTTTCCACTGTATATTTTTTCCCATTTTGTCGAAGATTATTTGCCCACAGAGTTGAGGGTCCATATCTGGGCTCTCTACTCTGTTCCACTGGTCTATGTGTCTGTTTTTATGTCAGTACCATGCTGTCTTGGTGATCACAGCTTTGTAGTAAAGCTTGAAATCAGGTAGCGTGATGCCCCGTTTTATTTTTGTTTTTCAACATTTCCTTAGCGATTCGGGGTCTCTTCTGATTCCATACAAATTTTTGGATTATTTGCTCCAGCTCTTTGAAGAATACCGGTGAAATTTTGATCGGAATGGCATTAAAAGTATAGATTGCTCTAGGCAGTTTAGACATTTTAACAATGTTTATTCTTCCGATCCAAGAGCATGGAATGGTCTTCCATCTTTTTGTGTCTTCTTCAATTTCTTTCATGAGTGTTCTGTAGTTCCTCAAATACAGATCCTTTACCTCTTTGGTTAGGTTTATTCCCAGGTATCTTATGGTTCTTGGTGCTATAGTAAATGGATTCGATTCTCTAATTTCCCTTTCTGTATTTTCATTGTTAGTGTATAAGAAAGCCACTGATTTCTGTACATTGACTTTGTATCCTGCCACGTTGCTGAATTGCTGTATGAGTTCTAGTAGTTTGGGGGTGGAGTCTTTTGGGTTTTCCATATATAGAATCATGTCATCTGCGAAAAGAGAGAGTTTGACTTCTTTATTGCCAATTTGGATACATTTTATTTCTCTTTGTTGTCTGATTGCTATTGCTAGGACTTCTAATACTATGTTGAACAAGAGTGGTGAGAGTGGGCATCCTTGTCGTGTTCCTGATCTCAATGAGAAGGCTGCAGGCTTTTTCCCATTGAGGAAGATATTTGCTGTGGGTCTTTCATAGACAGTTTTGATGAAGTTCAGGAATGTTCCCTCTATCCCTATACTTTGAAACATTTTAATCAGGAACGGATGCTGGATTTTGTCAAATGCTTTTTCTGCATCGATTGAGAGGACCATGTGGTTCTTCTCTCTTCTCATATTAATTTGTTGTATCACATTGATTGATTTGCGAATGTTGAACCATCCCTGTAGGCCAGGGATGAATCCCACCTGGTCATGGTGGATAATCTTTTTAATGTGCTGTTGGATCCTGTTTGCTAGGATCTTGTTGAGAAACTTAGCATTCATATTCATCAGTGATATTGGTCTGAAATTCTCCTTTTTGGTAAGGTCTTTGCCTGGTTTGGGGATCAGGGTAATGCTGGCTTCATAGAAAGAGTCTGGAAGTTTTCCTTCTGCTTCAATTTTTTGAAACAGCTTCAGGAGAATAGGTGTTATTTCTTCTTTGAAAGTTTGGTAGAATTCCCCAGGGAATCCGTCAGGTCCTGGGCTCTTGTTTTTTGGGAGGTTTTGATCACTGCTTCAATCTCGCTACTAGATATCAGTCTATTCAGGTTGTCAGTTTCTTCCTGGTTCAATTTTGAAGGAGGAGGGTACTATTATTTCTTTACTGTAACTACAGAAATAAAGTCTCAGAGGTACATACTGGTTTAGTGGAATAATTTTCTGAAACTGCTTTACATCTTAGTACTCAAATGCTCAGAATTTTAGGCACACAAAAAGTTTAAAGTAAAAATATATATATATATATATATATATATATATATATATATATAACTTAGCGCAGTTAAAGGGAATGTATGAAATAGGTAATAGGGATTAAGGAGGGCACTTGCCATGATGAGGCCTGTGTGATATACCTGTTGTATCAAACCAAACCTGTTGTATCACTATATCGTACACCTGAAACTAATATTACACTATATGCTAACTAACTGGAATTTAAATAAAAAATTTTAAGAAAGGGGAAACCTGGGTGGCTCATTCAGTTAAGGGTCTGCCTTTGGCTCAGGTCATGATCTCAGGGTCCTGGAATGGAACCCCACATAGGGCTCTCTGCTCAGTAGGGAGTCTGCTTCTTCCTCTGCATCTCCCCCAGCTCATGTTCTCTCTCCCTAAGAAAGAAAGAAAGAAAAAAAGAAAGAAAGAAAGAATTTAAAGATACAAAGAAACCTAGCAATAACTTCTGAAGTTATTATGTTAATATATCAAGCATATACTGAAAACATGAAAGAATAAGGGAAACCATTTAAAAAAGCATCTGATCTTCATCAGAGGGGTCATACTACTGCCATTTATCTCAGCTGTTCTGAGACAGTCATATCTCAGAGTTAATAACTATGTCATAGTCATAGTCAATAACTATGTATGGGAAAGTATAAAAATAAACACAATAATTATTTCAATCCTGTGATGGATTCTTTATATGCATTAATTTCAGCTCCTCACCATCTTAAAGAATTGCACCATTATATTCATTGGGGGGGGCGGATACAGGTTTACAGTAGCTGTGACTGGCCCAAGATAGTAAGGAAAAGGAATGAAGTTTATTTTAGGTCTGTGTTACTAGGTTTATTTTTCTTACTCCAAGTTTTTTTTTCAAGATCCTGTGGTATCTTCATATCTAGCATATGGATCCTCTTCTCACAACTATATAAAAACCAGTGTGGAAAAGATGATTTGCTTCTCTTGTCTTTTATGTTCCATGTCTCTCTATTCCTGAAGACACTCAATCATATACGGCCCTAAATAAAGCTGCCTGTTTTCCAGTCTTTCCTAATTGCTCATCAGAAAATATAATAGAATGACTAATTTTATTCTAAGACAACATCTACAGTCCCAAATGTTGAGAGACACCAAATGTGTTAGTTCCAAAGACAAGGTATTAATCACTAAAAATGTCTGTGGATGTGTCTGTCAAGATATTAAGCAAAATAAACTTAAAGAGTAAAGAAAGGGAATATAATCATACAATACAATTATGAAAAGAAAGACAGATATAAAGAAGATATAGATCGGCTGCCTATAGGCCAATAAAAGGGAGAGGAAAAGAAACTAAAGAAGGACCCAGAGCAGGTCAGTGCTATTAAAGCTTGCTCTGGTTCCATAAATAGCACCATAGATTGCCCACTCTGTACTGGAATGCAGTAAGGATTATATGCAAGGATAACTGCATTATTGTATATTGTATTAGATTCCCCAATTGGATTAGGAAGGCCTTTTCCGAACTTAAAATTGGTTATTATTGTTATCATGTAACAATACAAATTGTTTTTGTACATGAGCTCTACATCTATCTCCTTTTATCTAATCATATGTAAAATTGATATGTTTAATTTGATCACAGATTAATTTTTAACAATTCTTTTGCTTTAAAAGTGAAAAATTATTACTTACTTGTAGAAGTCAGATGACAGGTTACATTAGAAATGTGACCTTTGTTCCAAATAAGCAAATACTGCTGGGTCCAAGTTAAGCCAGTTTTCTTTCAATCATCACATAAGTTACAAAGACAACCAGAAGCATCTTTCTTTTCTATATTTGGTATCATCAAGAAGCTCCAATTGACTGAATATATTATGTTAGCACCAAATCTTGTTGCCAAGAGCTTTATCCAACAACCTCCGCATTCCTCACCCAACCATCTGTTTTTCTTGGTCCTTAGTCATAAGGAAAAAATTCTAATTTTTTGCAACACTCATATCAAGCTAACCTAATAACAGATTTCCATTGACTTTAGAGAATACTCAGCACTTGCATTCTTACCCATGGTGTGTGAAGAGAGATGTGAAAATGATTCAGAGAACTATGTAAATGAAGTAGTGTTGCCATTGGGAGCAGATACAGATGCCTTCACTCTTTAATACTCTGGATACCATGAACTAAGGCCAAACATTCTCATGTACTGAAACACATTGCAGGATAGGCTATTTTTAGGAAAGGACTGGAGGTACAGGCTGACTCTCAACAATGTACTCCAGTAAATACGTTTTCACATATCATCCACTTCATTTGACAGTAGACACATACTGCAAAAAAATTTGCCCTTGTGAATCCATCAATCATTAAAATTATTACTGGCCTAGATATCCATGATTTAATTACACAACACATCAACTCTCATTCATACCTAATAGCTTCTCTCTGCTACCTCTTTCTAACATTTTCTTTCTCTAAACATATCACTGACTTTTATATATTCGAAGTTTATGAACCCAGGCCATACCACATGAAAAATAAGTTCTCATATAGGTTTTATAATTATTTTAGCTTTGTTCAGTCACCAGAAAGTTAATGAAGACCTTCTATATCCTCTGGCAATGCATAGGCTAAGATATAGGCTTGTCACTTAAGCAGCTTCCACCCCCTTTAGAGATTATATATTGTGCATTTTTCTCTTCAAAAAGGTGGGAAGTCCTCTTCGATAGCTGTTGTGTATTTAATATCTCAATAAATAGTTTGTTTGGAAACTCAGGCACAACCCCCACGTTAATGGTGAGAAGAATAAATTAGCCATATGAATGGTTCTGTGAAAACACCTTCTTTTCAGCCATACCCATGTTACTATATTCTTGCTTATTCATCATGAACTCTCGCTGCATTTGAAATAATTTGGAAATAAAGATCAAATCTATTCATCTTTATTTTCCTCTAGGATCTAGTACAGTGCATGGTACATAGAAAACATATTCAAGAAATATATTTTCTTGGCTATGAAGGAGAGAAATTAACTCAATTAAGCCTCTAAATGGCTGCTCCTTAATCATCCATAGTCTACACTAAATCAGTTTTGTGATTCTGTCATATTTCTATGTCATTACATTGTTCTGCATAGCAGCAGCATTCCTTTTGTTGTTTTTCCTCTTGACTAGAAACATTTGATCAAAAGATCTACAATTATAAACAAATATTTATCATCTTGACAAAAGAACATTATTATTCCATTCAGACAGCAACCTCTGTAACTGAGAGTTACAATAGACATCTGCAGAAATAGTCCCTGTAAGTTCCAGTCAAGGCACTTGTGGATTTATTGGAAATACTTTCAAAATGGCTCCAATGGTATATGAGATAGTGATAATTGTTGGACCAAGCATTTATGGTTTTCTGCAGTCTCGACTACTTTAGAAAACTTAGTAATCATCCAAAGTTACTCCCTATGAACGATTGCAGCCTTCTTTCAGGCATTCAATGCAAGCCTCATTGATTCTCTTCATGATTTATTAAGCCAGGGCACTTTTGTGGTTAGCGACAGAATTCAGATTTCACTGTAATATCTTTTGTAATGGTTTTCTAAAAACTTTATGGAAGAAAATGAAGATGTATATTGCCTAAATTAAGTGTGTACTTATTCAAACAAATGTGACCTGTTTTCAGATAATTTCAAAACTGCTCATAGTTAATGCCTACATCAGATATAAAATTATTTGACTTTAAAGTACGCTTAAAACATTTATGCAAATGGATTGCCTATATTATGTATATTAATT
This sequence comes from Neogale vison, assembly GCF_020171115.1. Classification (NCBI taxonomy): domain Eukaryota; kingdom Metazoa; phylum Chordata; class Mammalia; order Carnivora; family Mustelidae; genus Neogale; species Neogale vison. The sequence goes on along the minus strand of NC_058093.1, from coordinate 88,471,012 downwards.
TTAACTAGGACTTGGTCAGAAAGAGAATGGCCCCATCAATAATGACCAAGAGCTAGGAAACAGGTAGGTCAGAATATTTGGAAAGTCTATGGAAAATAGGCACTTATCCTCCAAGAGGATTCTGTTTAAGGAGTTTGCTAGGCAGTTGGCCTCAGAGGGATCTGAAAGTCAGTAGGGAAGACTCCACCATAAAGAGGAGGAACAAAAAAGAAGCTATTTCCCTGGAAAAATAAAGGATAGGAGAATGAAGGATTTGGGTTTAGTAGAACTTGAATATTACCCAAAGGACTGAGGAACAGCCCAATTATATGCTGATACAACAGGGTTGCAACAATTGGAAATGTAGCATAAAACCAAATCCTGGTCATAGTCAATGAAAAGGCCTGTTCTTGGTCCTGCCGTGTTAACCTCTAAGTAAGATCAAAAGCCTGGCTGACTGGAGTCTAAAAAAATAACTAGTAGCCCAGAGATTTTTTTTAACCCACCGTAGGCCCCAAGATAGGCCATTTTGGCATGAAGATAAATTTGAGGTAAAAAGCAATCAAAACCCGACATATTTAGGAAAACCTCTTTACCCCCACAACTGCCAAAAAAAATGTAGATAGAGGACCTGCTCCAGGAGAGCAATTACCATAGAGGTAAATACACTAGGACATGAACTAGGTACTGTAGACAGAAACATAGCAAGGCCTGTTTGGTCAAAGTTCTCTATGTCCCAGTTTTTCTGAGTGACTCAGCAAACATTTGTTTGCCAAACATTCATTCTTTTTCATCTTCCTCTAAATTGAATTTCTTCCCTTTGAAGTCCTAGAGCCTTACCCCTTGTCCTTAGTTCATAATGACATATATACTTTCAAGTGGCCTGTTATTAAAATGTGTATGTCTGTGTGGCTTCCTCATATATGTATGAAATTGAATTTGATTTTCTTCTATTAATCTGTCTCGTGTCAGCTTGATTCATATTCCAGGTAGAAGGACCTTGAAAAGTCAGGAAATTCTTGCTCCCTGACACCTACCCAAGGGTTTTAGATTCTATTCTATGGAAGAGCTAATTTACATGAGAAACTGAAATGACACAGCAGCAAGGGTCAGTGGGCTGTAAGAGCTGATAACTTGACAACTCAGCATTCATTGCATTTACTGCCTGCATGAAGATTACAAAAAGCTAAAGGCATTTAAAACAGAGAAAGAGATTATAAGACTTCAGAGGTTATCTTAAGTTCCTTGTTTGAAAATGCACAAAAAGATCATACCTTTAGTTTGCAATCTGTTTTGCTTTGTTTTGTTTGTTTAAGAAAAAATACAAAGGAATCAGGAATTTTCTGGCTTTTCCAACAAGATGGGGTGTTGGATAAAGGAAACATTTGTACCTGAAATAGAGTAATAATGGAAGTGTCATTTTCATTGTCTTTAAGTTATCAAGGGAGGGGTCCCTGAGTGGCTCAGTCTGTTAAGCTTCTGCCTTCGGCTCAGATCATGATTCAGGAGTCCCAACATCCAGCTCCACATCAGGCTCCCTGCTCAGAAGGGAGTCTGCTTTCTCTCTCTGAACCTCCCCCTTCTCACACACTCTCTCTTTCTCTCTGTCTCAAATAAACAAGTAAAATCTTTTTTAAAGAATTATCAAAAGAATGAACTCACTACTGGAGAAAGGAACTGAAGGAAAGAGAGTGGGAGAGACAGAAAGTGACAGAAACCCTTGTGGTCATTTTCTTTCGCCTCTAAACCCACATCACGATTGACCTTCATTACTGTATCACTGTGTGTCATCTTTCATTTATTGCGATTTTTTTTCTTCTAAAATGTCATTTTTTGGAATGAAGGGAACAATAAAGAAGAGAAAGTAGAAAATAATGCCCTGAAAAGAAGTATTATTAGCTTTATTAGTGAAATGACTACCTTTTCCTTCACCTTTCCCTACCTCTTTTAGCAATGCAAACCTGCAAAATCAGTCCACAGCTGCACATTGGCCCTCCCCACTCCGACCTAGGTATGAAGGATTCGGTGTGTGGTATGGGCACATAATTCAGAAATAAGATTTCTGAATGAGATCACAGCTTCTATGAAAAGGTTAATGAAACCAGGGCCTGCTGTGAAGAGCACATTACTTTATGCACAATAGTTGTAGGGAGGCTTCATAATAAATTATAATTAGCCTTTTCATAATGCACTTCACAAGTACCATTGATTTTGATAACCAGCTTTTTGAGATACTCAATATGTTTCACACCTCAAGATATCTAAAACATAAATAAACAAAATAAATCTGTACTGACCATCAGATCTAAGCTCTGTAAGAAACCATATGTAGAATTAGTAGGAGCAGAATCAGACTGAGGACGCCAGAAATTTTTGTGAGTTTATAAACATTTTATAAACTGATTAATTTGCTTGCCCTTCTTGCCAGCTGCCTTGAGTTTTCTCTCTCCTCAGCAGTCACAAAGATGCAAATATAGTAGCCTCATTTTGGATGCAAGAAGATGAATCTAGGTCATTAAATAATTTATGCTCTTGGGGCAGATTTACACCCTTCTGAACTCTGTGGGAAGAAGCTCAAATCCTTGCTTAGGTTTTTGACTTCAGAGTGTGACCCTTGAGCCAGTGTCTCAAACTGCCTGAATCTATTGTATCATCTATAAAAGCAGGAGCAACAAAATCTATTTTTCTATTCTTATGGATGTCGCTGCACATAACAAGGGTGTATATACTATAACTAGAAAAGATTAAAATTTTATAAAAACACAAGATAGTGGGATTAATGTTGGCATTCTAAATCACTTATTTCTCTAACACTGAGGCCACTTGAGTCTATTCCTGAAATATTACGAGAGCATTTTGAGGATATGAATTACTCCTGCCAAGCTAGAAAAGGATCTTAATTATAACCGTAAGAATGAAATCTTTATTCACTCAATAAATATTTATTGAACACCTACTATTAGGTACCAGGCATTGTATTAGTTGATGAGTACGATGGTGAATAAAATAAACATAATCATTACCCTGATGGAGGGTACATCTAATGGTGAAGCAAACAATTTTATAAAAATTTCACTTAAATGATTCCCCCCTTGAGAAATAAGTTTTTCTATGAAAAGCAATTACATTTTAAATTTAGGCCTATGAACATAGAACCATAAGAAATTTAGAGTCATTCAATTTTTTCTTTGAGTTAGATCTTTGATGACAGTATGTAGAAGAACAAAAGATTAGAAATCATGATACTATACACAGACAAACACACACAATTTTTTTGGACATTATTTGAATATATATTTGGACAAAATTTTTCAGATAACTTATTTCTACAGTCTACCAAGACAAATATAAGGGAACAAAAAGACATTGAGGCTGATTTATAGCTCATCAAAATCATCGCACTGGTAGAGATTCATCAAGATCAACTGAGTAATGGTCTGACCGAGTTAGTGAAAGTCAACATAGTGCTGACATAGCACATCTTCAACTCAAGAATGATAGCTTTGAATTGGTGGCTAAGAGAATTAATACTACCTTTGCCTCAGTAAAACCTCAGTTCACTGGACATTAAAGGAAAGAAGACTATGTCCATAGTTCTTCCGATTAGCAAAAGGATAAGCAAAAAACTTTTCCTAGCAGAAATTTTTGCATTTTCCTTCCTTAGTAAGTGTATAAATGATTTACTCTTTCATGACTCAGGTTCTTTTTTTGCTTCAGGTTCCTCAATTTATCTCCAAAGAGCCATTGAAGAAGCCACTTTATATTAAAGACAAAAATAACCTTTAGAGGTATTTTATACTTTGTGAAAAATGTGGTTGATAATTTTGAAATAAAAGTTGGATGAGAGAGGTAACGTGATGTAGTGAATAAGCAGGTACTATGAGGGCTTTGAGTTCTCTAACTTCCTAAATTCTTTCTTTTTTATCATTATTCCAAAATTTTTAACTTCCTAAATTCTTAAGTGTATAATATTGGGTGGTGCTTCAGTTTCCTTATTGACGAAATTAGAATGATCATATTATCTGCTTCATGAGGTTGGCATAAGGATCAAGTAAAGGAACATTTAGAAAGGACATTGTCTTAGTACAATGCCTGCATCAGTTTAGCATATATAAGTGTTTATTAAGTGAATAATACAAACAGAGACAAATAATTTTCTTAGGTGACTCACAAATGGGTTCTAAAGCTGAATGAAAACAAAACAAAACAAAACAAAAAAGATTTTAAAACATATTTTGAATAATAACAGTGTCATTAGAATAAGTAAATGACCCCTCCAAAGGTGGGCACTTAGAGGAAAACATTAGTTTGAATGTATAAGTAGAAGTATGCTTCTTAAAAGCTATTTTATTTCTCTTGAATTCCACCCTATATGATGGCCTAGATATGTCCGCTAATCATATCAAAGATTTCTTGTTGTTGTTCAACTTCTTATGGAAGAGGAAGGGAGCTTTGAAATCTGATGACAAAAGTGAGACCCAGTAGATTAGACACAATAAAGGTTCTTCTTTTTTTCAAATTAACAAAATGTCATTAGCTTTGTACCTAAAATCAAAAATGAAAAGGATAAAGTACAGTTATTAGGAATCAGAGCTAGAATTCATGAAAAATATATGGAAATATAGGAAGACCAGAATTATTTAGCAGTTGTGGGGGTGTGTGGTTATGTTTTGTAGAGGGCTTTCTTGCTAAAAACAACACTGTATGTCACAATTCATATGACTTAGAAAAATTGGAACTCTTAGGTCAACCCAAAAATCAGAATTTTGGAAGCTTCATTTTAAGATTCAATTGTGAGAACTGGTGAATTTAGAAATATTTCATATTTTAATTTATTAGGATGTATTTTCCCACTTCCAGGAAGTAACAGGGAAAATGAAAATTTATTGAAATACTTATCAGGAGAGAGCAGGGGTGGGGTGTTAGGGACATTGTTTTGTTTCTTATAAAACACTAAATAATCAACTTTCTTTTACTTTATTTTTATTTTACATATTAGTCTGTGGTTTTTATCGTTATTGGAGCCAGAACTTAACTGGAGACTTTTAAAAGGTAGAAATGATATGTGCACTTTATCATGTAAAGATACAGCACATGAAGACCCTTCTAGGAAGTAACAATACTGAGCTCAGGGGATTGGAAACTGTTAGTGGAATTAATGATTGTCAATTTGCTGAATAACCCACTCCACCCTACAAATAAAAATGTCTCACTGCGAGGCAAAGCTAATAATGCTGATATCATATCCTATCATTCTCTCTCCCCTCATTCCCTCTGCCCAAACCACTCTGAGATTATTGCTTTCTTGAATTCACTAAAAATCCAAAAATATATAAACAAATGTATATAAGAATTAGGTCACACAGCTGTGGAGATGCAAATCTTCAGGGTAGATTAGCAGGCTGGGGACCCAGGGGACAGTTGCAGTTTAAGTTCAAAGGAGATCTGTTAGCAGAATTCCCTTTTCATGGGGAGGTCAGTCTTTGTTCTATTAAGGCTTTTGACCCACTGGCTGAAGTCCACCCACATTATGGGGGTAATATGTTTTACTCAAAGTCCACTGATTTCAATGTTACTCTCATCCAAAAGCACCTTCACAGATACATCCAGAATAGCATTTGATCAAATATCTGGGCACTGTTACTTAACCAATTTGACTCATACAATTAATCACCTAATCTGTCATATTCCACTCATGACCATTGCACTATTTCCAACAACCATAATATTCCTTCTCCATAATATCCCTTCACTCCCTCCCTCCTCTTCTGGTCTTCTCTATCCTCTATTTACTCCATGGTACTTATCACTACTTCACTGATAAAAATACACCCACTTTTTTTGTTGTTTTGTTTTTTGTATGTTGGTTTTTGTGTAGGGCCTAATTTTTCCTATTAAAATGAAATCAGAGATGTCTGTTTTGTTCACTGTTGCTAACTCTTCACATATAGGCACTCAAGCATTCATTAAAAAGTAATAATGAATGAACATATGGACCATATTGTCTTCAATTAACTAATTTACAATAGGAAAATACCTAACTGCTTCATTAAATAGGACAGCTGTATTTCATACAAATGTTGAGAATAAATCAGACAGCTCTCTTCAATAGACTGTATTGTTACTCTGTGCCACTAGCCCCATAGTTCAAGCTATGCAAAGAGAGTCTTCCAAGGAGAGAACCCTGTTAGAAGCTCTGTTACTCCCCCTGATAATTCTCTTCTCTATCTCAAATATATTATATCAGTCAGAATTAGAATAATTGATTGCCAGGGTTACAACTTGAACTGGCTTAAGCAAAAATAGGATCATACTGGCTCGTATCAGTAGAAAAGAACAAAAGTTAGTTGATTTAAAAATTAATCGACTAGATCCAGGAGCTCAAAAAATGTGAATAAGAATAAGCAGTATACGCTGCAAATGTCAGCTCATTTGTTCATTCTGTCCTAAGTCAGGTACTGCCTTTGTGGTGGCCTTCATGCACACAGCTCATCTGGCAGAAGAGAAGAAACATAAATATACCTCTTTTTTTAGTCCCTCCAGAAAACACTTCAGGATTTGCTCTGATTGAGGTAATATAAATGCTATGTCCATCTCTGAAACAATCTGTTTATATAAGAGGCAACGCTCAATTGAGCCAGGCCTGCTTCATATTCTCTTCTGCGGTTGGGCATCAAGGAAGCTCTACTGAAGTGTCACCATATCAGAATGAACAAGTGAATTTTTAAAAATAAGCTCTCTATTTTAGAACACTCTTAGATTAAAACATTGCAAAGATAGTACAGAGAGTTCCTATATACTCTATACCCAGTTCCCCTTGTTTTTAATGTCTTACATTAATATGGTACATTTGTTACAATTCATGTGCCAATATTGATACATTGTTATTATCATCATCATCATCATCATTATTATTATTTCTGAGAGAGAAAGAAGGGGAGGGGCAAGAGGGGAAGGGAAAGTCATTATGCAGAACCCAGACTTAAGGTGTAGGGAGTTATGCTCCACCTTTTTGAAGATAGTGTATCTCTATAAATTATTTGGTATTCTTCTGCATATATATTCTGCAAAAGGCTATTTGTCCTCCCCCATTTTTTTATTTAATCAATCATTTATTCATTAATCAGTATAAACCCATGGATATTTATTTTATACTTAGGTTATTGTCCAATAATACATTATTTATTTTGTTGTTCAAATTGTTACAGCTGTCACCATTGAGAGCTCTTTTTATGTCCTTTTGACATAATTCCAACATTGTGGATTTTTTTTCAGGATTTTCTTATTTTATGACGTTACACAATGCTGTAAAACTGGATTTTAAGGACAATCTGGAATTAAGATCAGAAAAATGGTGAAAGCATATATGTCCCAAGAAACCTACCTCTGTTTGTAATGTATCGAATCCTTTATATAATATTAGACAAAGAGAATTTCTATGAAATGAGCTCAGATTTGGTTCTGTGATATGTAATGTTTTGTTTTTATTTTTTCTATCAGAAAATTCTGAGACTATGAGCTTATATATGCCAATGACTATTACACAGAAATTGTTTATTTAAGAAATGTCTTTGCATAAATAAGCCTTGAGGGTGACATTCCAACTCACACACTAAGGTCCATGTTGATTGGACTTCTTTCAGCCTACATATCCATATTTCAGTATTTCCCACAGATGTTTAAAAAAAAAGCTTTATATTTTAAACAGCAGACAAAAAAAATTCTTCCTTATCCATTTTTAAGTATCCATATAACTTAAAGTGTTCATTTTTTAGAAAATATTTTACTTCCTAACATATCCACAAGTTCTGTATTATCACAATTAAATAGTAAACCACCCATTTTACTGCATCAATGCTGATTAAATTGCTTCAGGTCTAGATCCTAGGGTATAAATTCTTACTGTAACATAGCAAAATAAGGCAGAGAAAGAGAAACTTACTGGGCCAACACCAGTTCTGTAAAGAATATGAACTTGGTATCTATTATTCTCTGGAGCCCTCCTGAATGTATGGGTATAGAATGACTGTTTATCCTACCTGTAGTCCCTTAGTCTGAAGTCATTTTCTCTCAGAAGCATATATTTACAGTTTCTTGGCCAAAGATTATTGTCTCGTAGAAAACTTCTATCATCTACAAACAAAATACATTTCGATTTAGTGCTATTTGAATGCCTTTGTTATGTATTAAAATAGTAATTATTGCTTGTTATAATTTTCTACTGGCTTCAGAAAGGTCTTAACATTATTTGTTACTTTGGAGTCAGTTGAAAGAGAGGCGCATCTCTGGATTCCTGGCCAATGGGATTGCTCTTACGGAAATCTGTATTTCTTAATTTCTGTGTATATAGTATACCCACAACTGCATGACTCTCCAAGGTCATGTTTTGCCACTATCAACAACCTGTGGGCTTCCAGTCACCTTGGAAAATTCATCTCTGTGCCTTTCCTCTTTTGTGTGTCTCTCAGAATATCTTCACAAAGGCACTCTCTGTGCCTTTCCTCTTTTGTGTGTCTCTCAGAATATCTTCACATTAATTCTTGGCTGATGCCTTCTAGGGCTTCATTCCCTGTTTGGGGTCTGTTGACAGTATTCCATGGATGAGTGACCTGAAGCGCTCTTATCATCTATAGCCAACAGGAAAGATCCTACTCTTCCTTAAGGCCAGCTTTTGCAAAGAGGTTTACTAGAGTAAGGCAGTTAAAAAACAGTAATCAGGGGCACCTGGGTGGCTCAGTGGGTTAAGCCTCTGCCTTCAACTCAGGTCATGATCCCAGCGTCCTGGGATTGAGCCCAGCATCGGGCTCTCTGCTCAGCAGGGAGCCTGCTTTCTCCTCTCTCTCTCTGCCTCCTCTCTGCCTACTCGTGATCTTTGTCTGTCAAAAAAATAAATAAAATCTTAAAAAAAATTTATAAAAAAAATTTTAAAAACTGTGATCAAAGAATGTGTGTGTGTGTGTGTGTGTGTATAATTGATGCTTTGAATAAGATGGTATCTTGTTATGGGATCAGGAAAAAAACAAAACAAACAAAAAAACTTATGTTTTCACTTTAGAATTGACCGAATAGGGGCATCTGGGTGGTACAGTCGGTTAAGTGCTGGAGTCTTGGTTTTGGCTCAGGTCCTTGTCTCAGGGTCTTGAGATCAAGTCCCAGGTAGGGCTGCAAGCTCAGTACAAGGAGTCTGCTTGGGTTTCTCACTCCCTCTACCCCTTCCCCCTGCGCCCACTTGCACGCAAATGTGCGTGGGCTCTCTCTCTCCCTCTCTCTCTCTAAGAAATAAATCTTTAAGTAAAATAAAATAAAATTGGCCCAACAGTATAATTTTGGGTGTAGGAAGTAGGACGGTTACACTTCCCACAGCCTTAAATAAAGATTCAGGGAAATCCTATGACTTCTGCTATCACTGAAGGATGTCCATGGGACACTGAATATCACAAATACAATTTCAGTTAAGTAATTCCAATTAGAAAGCTGCATGTAACAATCAAATATTTACAATTTATTCTGATGAATAGTTAGCTATGGAGTGAAAGTGGTGGTTAGCAGACTCATCAACCCTATTAGAAATATCCCTCCAAAAATCAGAAGCAACATAAAATACCACATCAAATTAAAATGAGCAAACCTAAAAGTTAGTTGACAATAATAATTTATTTCATAGAAATATGAAGCAAGTGAAAAAAAAATTGAAATCCCCGTTAAATCCTTTTATCTTATCTTACTCAACCAGTTTAAAACCCTTCAGTGACTCCTTAATATCAAAAGAATTATGGTCAGCTTGTCTAGGAAGCTATAAAATATTGCATGATTTGGCATTGAATTCCTCCCTATCTTCACTTCTCACCAAAACTTTCTTTGTATTCATTTGTTATCAAAACTCACCATGCTATTTCAAAGCTGTCATTTTCTATCATGCTGTTTCCTCTACTTGGAAAGTATTACTTCTAATATAATATAGCCAGTAAAAATTTCAACTTATGATTGCTGCATATTTAGAAACTTGGCTATCCCATTATGTTCTGTTTTTTTTTCATTTGTTATGTTTTATTCATTGTTATATCCTAAGTGTCTAGCGAAATGTGTAGCACCTTCCAGACACAAAATAAATGCTTGTTGAATTGGTAATTTAATCCAATCCTTAACTGATAGAAGAGATAGACTAAGACCAGGCATATGAATATAAGAGAGAATTAAAATAAAATAACAAAGGCAGTATGGCAAATGTAACAACATGCATACTTAACTACTGATATTAATGTAATACTTGTACCTAGAGTAGGTTGAGTGGTGCCCTTCAAAACGCCATACTCAACTAAAACCTCAACTCAACTATGACCATTTTTGGAAATGGGATCTTTGCAGATATGACAGAACAAAAAGGAGGCCATACTGAATTAGGTTAGACCCACGTCCAATGTGCAATGTCTTTGTAATAGGACAGGAGACAGAGAAACAGAGGTAAGAAGCCCATTTGAAGATGAAGGCAGCGATTGAAATGATGCAACTCCAAGGCATGGAATGCCACCAGAAAGTAGAAAGAGGAAATTAAGCCTTCTTTCCTAGAGCTTTCAAATGGAGCACGTTCTTGCTGATGCCTTGATTTTGGACTTACAGCTTCCAGAAATGTGAGGGAATAAATTTCTATTTTTGTAAAGCACCCAGTTTGTGGTAATTTGTATAACATTCCTTCTAAAACTAATAACCAAGAAGAAATTTTAAAAATTAATTACACCTAATATAGATTTTCATTATTAAAGTGAATTTTGGAGATGTCAAAGGCAGCCTCTGCCTTTGGCTCAGGTCATGATCCCAGGGTGCTGGGATCAAGTCCCACATCAGGCTCCCTGTCCAGTGGAGAGCATGCTTTCCCCTTAGCCTGCCATTCACCCTGCTTGTGCTCATTCTTTCTCTCTGACAGACAGAAAAATAAAGTCTCATTAAAAAAAAAAAAAAAAAGGAAAAGAAAGAAAAGAAAGAAAGTGAATTTCCTCACAGTTTTGTTCATGCATGCCTGTAAAAATAGCACTGCATAATAATGCCCTTTGGCGATGTGTGCAGGTTAGCCCTCAACCCTCATTTGAACCCTGACATGTAAATTCCTCTTCCTAAAAACCATAATTCCTGAATCCAATGCCTACTCCCACCCATTCCTAATGCCTAGATAGTCCTATATTTCTTGTATTTCCTTAAATTTTCCCCCATAGATCCTCAATCCAGTCCCTCCTAGGTGTGTCCCCATCTGGAAAGTCTTTAAAAATTCTGTTTTCTGTAATTTTTTCCTGTGGTAGCATACTTTACAAACTCATGTTTCTTTCCAAAGTCTCTTATTCTTTTTCTTTCCTACTATAGCTGATGTTGCAGTTAAAACATTTTATTACCTTTCATCCAGTCATACCATGCTGTTCTATACTTGAAAGCTAAAATACCACCAATGGAAGAATCACAGACTAATGGAAGAAAAAGAAAAAAAGGTAGGGGAATGATTGGAAACTGGAAGTTTTATAAAAACTTTGCTAAAAATCGCAATTCTGAAGAGGACTGCCATTTCACTGTCAACACTGCTATGACAAATACTAATGGCAAGAGAGGAAGTATGGAGGGTCTTGTTGCTCTTCAAATATAAAGCTCAGAGAGGGGCGCCTAGGTAGCTCAGTAGGTTAAAGCCTCTGTCTTTCATTCAAGTCATGATCCCAGAGTCATAGGAACGAGCCCTGCATCGGGCTCTCTGCTCAGCAGGGAGCCTGCTTCCCCCTCTCTCTGCCTGCCTCTCTGCCTACTTGTGATTTCTCTCTGTCAAATAAATAAATAAAATATTAAAAAAAAAAAAAAAAAGCTCAGAGAGGGCATATGAGGGTGAGGAGCCTCTCAGAGGAGGGCTTGCTAACTGCAGGAGGTGACTTCAGCTCTGCAAATGGCTGACTGGGTATCCAGACCAACTCTTTGCTCAGGAGCTCTAAGAAGGTAAGGAAGCATATAATGGTCATCAGACAAATAATAACAAGAGTTAATAAGGGAGGGAACAATTAGAAATCTTCTGAAAGTCAAAAGAGGCGAAAACCACAGAGACAAGCCCTGCATGTGGGGCTGCTCAGAGCTACATTTGGTACTTTGTAAGGTATTGCAGAGTAGGTCTTTACTGTTATTAGTTTAAAGCTTGGAGCTGCCACCTTTTCTTAACCACGTGTTCCAATACATGCCTAGGTTATAGAAAACAAAAGACTGAGTGGAGGTCTCTTCTATGTGTACGGAAATGGCAACATTTCTGCCTTGCAATCTAAAAGTTGTCTATGTTCTCCCAGAAAAAGGACACACATATGTAGGAAAGTAAGAAAGACATCTGAAAAATAAAATAAAAATTAATAGATTATATTAAAATTCCCTGGCTCATTATTAGCTGAAGTTATAGGACAATTAAATGATGTCTAGTCATGTCTAGTACCCCCAATGTGAGGTAGGTACAGAAAAGTGAAATTTACTTCTGTAAATACATTCCAGCTTCAATTTACTGAACAATAAAACAATACTGTGGAAATACCCATCTTTTTAGAGCCAACAGATCCAAGCATAGTACCAGCCTCAACTCATAACGAACAAATATTTATTGAATAGAAAGTAAAATGGCATTGTAATGTTTGTAATTATTTCATAAACCACTAAGAGATGGCCTCAAGATCATCAAACGCATAGACCGAGTAGCCTGAGCTCATTCTCAGAGCCCGTTCTGGGACTCCAACTAGGGCACTGTGATGACTTACTGACACTATTTCAAAAAAAGAACATGGATTCATCAGGAATCCAATTTGTTGGAGGTTAATAACATTTATCATTTGCCTGCAGAGGTCTGTTAGCATAAGATTTAGAAAATGTGGATAACTTAGACACTGATGAAAAGGAAGCTAAAGAATGCCAAATTTAGGTGTGCCTCTTCAATGAGCAATTTCTATTAAGAAACGACTATAAAGAGTCTCTGAGTATAGTTATTAGGAAAAGGATGAGACCCTAGAACAACTATACTTTCCTAAACTAAGAAACTAGACATGGCACATTATTAACATTTTCACATTTTGAAGTGAGGTTTTTATTTATTTCCTGACATTCTGTTGCGACAAGGTTAGGTCTTCAATTTTCTCTCCTGTATTATAAACAAAAGGGTACTCCACAAATGCAAAAGAGGAGTCAAAACTGATAAGATTCAGTATTTGTATCTTTAATAACACGTTAAGAATTAGCTAGACACATTGATAGCACTGGAGAAGGCTATAGAGAGAATTTATATCATTCTAAATTGTTCTAAATAAAACAAAAGGGGATATATTCAAAAATAGAAAAATAATTGATTTCAAGTCAAACTTAAAATTCACAAAGCAAGTTAATATATTCTATAACTACTTGAAATGATTAATTGCAATTATAAAATGATATTGGGGAAAAAACATACTAATGTTGTCCTGTATTAATAAAGAATATTAATGTTTACAAGTTAACATGGAAAGAAATAGAGTTTGACATAGTAACTGACTTAAATTATTATTCAACACATTGACCAAGCACTGCCAAAATTTTGCTAAGCAAACCTTATTGAATATCTGTCTTAAAAATGCTTAAATCAATAAGAAAGACAAAGTTTATTTGACTTGTAGTCAGATACTAATTCTACTTTCACTTTTTCTACAGGCTAAATAATTACAATTAACCACTGATTAATGTTGTAGTTAATGAGAAATTAAAGCATTCTTCCATTTTCTTCCTAAATCGAAAACAACATTTAGCTAAAATATATTTCACTGTTGACAGGGAAAGCAGAATAGTGAGCAAATATTTGTTTAAAGTTAAATGTTAATTTCAATCCTTTTTATTTTAATACAAAAATGTATTTTAAGCCCTTAATATTATTTCCAGGAGAATGAATATTTTAAAAATATATTTCAATTTGTTTTATTCTCAAAAGAAAATGATTAGATCTCTCAGAATCATTCAAGACATTATTTTTTTTTCCAAATAAAAATCCATTATAATCAAAACAAAATTTTTGGAGAAGCTGACACAATCTTTAAAATAATATATTTACCTTCTATTTTATTTTCTTTCTTCAATAAGTGATTTAATTGCATTGTTTAAAACCATTTTAACTGGTATAAAGTTGAGGAAGAAAATTTGGGAGATTTTGAAGATCAAGTTTATCTATAAGAGCAACGATTTTAATTATCACAAGATACTGTTGAGTGCTAGCTCAATTCGTTGGAGAAAGATCATGATCTTAAGAAAGTCTCCTCATGGGGTGCCTGGGTGGCTCAGTGGGTTAAGCCTCTGCCTTTGGCTCAGGTCATGATCTCAGGATCCTGGGATCAAGCCCCACAGCAGGCTCTCTGCTCAGCAGGGGGCCTGCTCCCCACCCCACCCCCCGCCCCGCCTGCCTCTCTGCCTACTGTGATCTCTGTCTGTCAAATACATAAATAAAATCTTAAAAAAAAAAAAAGTCTCTTCATTGTAACTTTTACAAGCTTTGACAAGAATTAGCTGTTTTCCATACAAATTAGTTAACTAATTTCAGTGACAGTTAGATGAATTGAAAACTTAACGAACACCATGCTTTAGCACCAAATTCTTTTGTCACTATCAATTCCACCTTACCACCTATCTTAATAGAGGTTCTATTTATTATGTGGGTGGGGAGAAGAGTTAAAAACATGAAGCATTAAACTGATCATGTTTTCTTTTAAGTGTCTTTGTTTCCTTTTGAGTCTTCACTACAAAGTGAACAAGGTTGAGGAATGGTAGCATATTATGAATCTTCCATATTTATATTTATTTACCAATTTCAATGGATTATCCAGTCCAATGCAGGCAAGTTTTGATGTGGGAAAGATTCACATTTGATGTCCTTGCACATTCTTACGTCGCCTTTCTTTTCTTGGCTTATTATTTTATCGGGTGCCTGAGACCTTTATTCTGCTCACTGGTACCCAGAATTCCCCATTGTCACACACAAGTAGCATTTCCTCTTAATTTAGAGCTATGCTTTTCAAAAACAGCATACTTCACAATTATTCATAAGGAAGATAAAATCTGAGTCCCAGAGATGTTCAATATCTTACCACAGGGATCACCCTACAGGGATAATTTTCGTGATTATCAGATTTCGAACTATGTACTTTCTACTTGCTCTCTTATATTCTGTTCTTTGATTAAAGGTCAGTGAAATGCTTTAGGGAGATTATTCTACACCTCTAGAGAATGCCATTCCCAATATAGAATAGATAAATAAAAACCCTGGAGTTGTGCAGTGCACAACATATGTGACCATACATGCTCACTCTGATGTATAACAAAAGGAAATAAAAGAAAGAAGGAAGGAAGAAAGAAAAAAAAAAAAGATTGCGCAGATTCCAAACAATGGTAATTAATGATTTCATGCAAAGGACTAGAAAGGAAACATCAAGAATGACTTTAAAATTTTAATTCTGAAAGATAGCTTTAATTTTAATAGAATAAAGGGACACAGGAAAAGTGGCAGCTGTGGAAAGGAAGATAATATGTTCATCTTTAGATACTTTGGATTTAAGTACACAGAGTACCTGTAGATAGATGTCTGCAAAAGATAGCTAGAATTATGGTGCTGGATCCTGAGAGAGAGAATCACTGAAGATTTGGATAATACCCACTGACAAAGAAGTAAAAATTGAAGTCGTGGTATTGCCTGGAAATGGATTAGAGAAAATAGGAGATGCTCAAGTATGGAACATTGGGGAAAGATGGCTTGCTGTTCAGAGAAGTGAAAAGGCCAGACTGCAGTGTTAATAAATAAGGTGGAATAAAAAACTTGACAATGATACAGACATCAAGGAATGGAAATCTTTAAGGCAGAAGATACAAAACCTCTATGAAATGATACCAGGAAGAAATAGAGGATAAAATCCAAAAAAGATATATTCCAAAAAGGAGCTCATCGGTAAAAATAAAATAGAATAAAATAAAACAATAAAATAAAAACTACACTAAGATGTGCATACGATCTGCTAGACTCACTTTGCTAAATGAATTTTCCTTCCCAATAGTCTCAAAATATACCACGTATTTTAGCCTGTGCCTCAAACACTTTGCAGATAAGATATATCCATTTACTAAGGGTGTTCAAGGTAGTTTGAGCTTGTCAGAATCTAGAAATCAAAAAAAAAAAAAAAAAAAACTACTATATCTAAGACTCTATAATTCCAGAGTTGAAAAGAACCTGAATTTGACAGGAGATAGGCAGAGAGAAGGAAGAAAAGAAACAGAGTTTCCTTTATTTACCCTCTTGCCCTTTCCTTAGTGGTAGGAAAAGCTGAAAAACGAAGTTATGTTTACTGCCTGCCTCACATATTAAAATGTAAGCTTCTTGAGATTAAGGGTTTTTGCTGTTTTGTATTTCCAGCATCTTGAATTGTACCTGACACCAAGCATAAATGCTGAATTAGTCTTTGTTGAAAACTTAGTATTTTTTTTTTTTTACCTTGACCTTCCAAAAGTCAAAGTCCTAAAGATTTAAGGGTGGCTTATTTGATCAAATGTGATTCTTTATCTTATTCACTGTGTATAGAACCTAATCTCTACATAAGCCAGGGCACCATGATTTTGGAAAACTGTTTATGTCCAAAAGTTGTGCATGTACTCACATAATACATATCCAGCATAACACACAGACGGCAAGCATGAAGACACAACCGTTGGCCATCACGTCGGCAGAGTAGAAAGGAAAATTTTCAACAAAAAAGAACTAAGGTCTAATAATTAGAAATATCAAAAAATAAAAAAAAGAAAAAAATATTATGAGATTTAAACGTTTAAAATGCATTTAAATCTGGCCCTGGTACTTTTCAATTTTAAATATTTTTGTGGCTTCACTAAGATTTTTGGTATTCCATGTAGTCCATGAAGTCCTGTGTCATCTCGTTATGGGCTACCCTCTTAAAATTGCATCTGAAAGGTACAGGTTTTGAAATACAAATTATATATTTTCTTTTTTCTGGAGCGAAATCCATAGATTTCCTCAAATTTTAAAAATTAAAGTTTGACTATAGACAAATGAGGATTTTTTAAAATCATGCTTTATTTTTCCTTTATACTCAGTCATTTTCATTTATTCAACAAGCACATATATGCTAAGAATATATATTAGGTGTATGCTATGTGTTCCAGGTAGGCCCTTGAGATAAACATAAACAGCAAATAGATGCAAATTATTCATGCCCCTTTACGTAGAATCTATTAACTAATTAATATCTGTAAGTGTTAAAGTTTTTAGTTTGGGACCAAATAGTCCTCTAAGTGTTTTCATCAACATTTCTTCACCAAAATTCAACTCAAATCATGTTCCAATGAATTCAAAATTTATTAACACAGAGATAAAAGCCATTCAATTACATGTTTGTGGAATTGTATTTAAAGAACACAAAACATTCATTTCTTATTATGTGGTGTAATATCATAAATTATTGATAGCTCTCTTTTTACTTATTAAAATATGCAGCATTTGGTTTTGATATTTTAAGTGTTTTACACATTTATAAAAATAAAATAGCACTTAAGAGTTGTTATGATCTCCAGCCTAATCCTGATGTAAATGTGTAAGTTTCCTTCTTGCAAATTAATAAGAAAAATACATAGAAACAAAGTAATTTGAAGTCGCTCTTACCCCCTTTCACTCTTCATAGGCTTCTTCATACTTCTATGTGTTAGGAATGTTAGCTCTTTTCGTATACTTAATGTGCTTCTTATTACTAGGTTTACAGAATATTAGTCTTGTGACATAAAGCATTTTTTCTCCTGTGGACAGTTTTTAAATTTCATCATTGTTTTTCTGATGTATGAATAATCAGGTCAAAGATCTGTCTAAAGCCCTTATGAGATAATGGCTGTTGGTTTCAGATTTATTTTTTCTCCTTTCTACATTTCTTAATTCCATACAACATGGTAGAGATAGGAGTAAATTGTGATTCCATTCCCTTTTTCCTTTTTTTTCTTTTTTTATAATTTTTCTACCAAGTTGGCCCTACACATCCTGTGGTGGTAGTAAAAAGTGAAACTCTATTTTAATGGAGAGAAAGATCTTTATTTGTTTTTTCCATGGATCCATGACTCATTGAACTTTTTTTTCCATGATAAACTAATATTGAAGCAAGTGCTGATTTAAGGTCATTCTTATGTAGTTAAAATGAACATTGTCTGCAGAACCCGGTATTGCATTTATCATCAAATTTATATTGTTTTGCTCTCAGACCAAATCATTTAACTGGTGGACCTCTAGCTAAATGGTTTCCATTAAATATATGTACTTCGTTTATTTTAAATACTGCTCTTAATCTGCCTGTTAAACACTGAGACTATACTTTCCTGCACACATCCTCCTCCTCTTGCACTATGTGTGTACTCGAGCACATTGTAAGTCCATTTATTGGCTTCTTAACTAATACTTTATATATGTTAATATTATATGCTCTAAATCCCAGAATATTTTTATAATCACTCTATATTATCATGATTCATTTAGAATTACTCCCAGATTCAAATTATTTGCTTTTTATTTTTCCTTGATTCATCTCCTAGATTCCCTCAGAATAATTTTTTTTCCTACCTGAAGAACAGTTCTTATAGTTTCCTTTTTAGGTTTGTGCAGAGGTAGAATTGTTTACTCTTTGTATGCAGATGTTTTTATGCTACCTTCATTCTTTTTTTTTTTAAGATTTTATTTATTTATTTGACAGAAAGAGAAAGATCACAAGTAGGCAGAGAGGCAGGCAGAGAGAGGCGGGGAAGCAGACTCCCTGCTGAGCAGAGAGCCCCGTGCGGGACTCAGTCCCAGGACCCTGAGATCAAGACCTGAGCTGAAGGCAGAGGCTTAATCCACTGAGCCATCCAGGTGCCCCTATGCTGCCTTCATTCTTAAAAGTGTTATCCGCAGTGGAGAAATTAAGCTTGGCAATTGTACCCTGTAGCATCCTGAAGATGCTCTACCATCCTGTGACCACTGATGTTATTTAGGAACCATTCGATCTGGCCTTTGAGGTTAATCTCTGACTGCTTTAAATATTTTATATTTTATTTTCTTCATCAGTTATCGGAAATTCTCAGCCATTTCCTCATCAAAAATTTCTTGGTGGCCCATTTTTGCTCTTTTTTTCTAAAATTTCAGATAAAAGATATGAGACTTTCTCAGTGTCTCCTCTCTTACCCCTTCTTTATTTCTATATTTTGGCTCTCTCTGCTTCCTTCTAACTCTGCTGTGTCTAACTTGCTATTAAAATCATTCATCGTCTTCTTGGTTTTAGTCATTATATTTTTCAGTTCCATGATTTCTAGTTGATTCTTACTCGTATATGCAGTATCACTATTTATAGCTTCCAGTTCCTTTCTCTAAATTTTAAATTCATTTTTATTTCCCTGAACACAGGGGGCATAATTATATTACAGTTTATATCCAACAATTCCCATAACCAGACTTTGTCCCAATCAACTTCTGTTAAGTGTCGTTCTACTAATTCTGGTTTGTGCATTTTCATTCTGCTATTCGCTTTATTATCTTTGTTTCTTTGAACAATTATCTTCAGAAATAATTTGAGTCCTAAGATATTTCCATATTCTTTAAAAAATGAGTTTGTTTTCTTTTGCCAGGCAGAAGCATGTGCTAGCCCACCAAATGCAGAGCAAGGGAGGTTGCCCTAGTGTTGCTATCTTCAGCAATCACTTAATATTAACTTGCATCTTTCCAAGTCAGTGACTTTCCTGAATGATACATATTTCCTTCATGTGTCCTGAGGATTGGCACAATTTTCCGGTAGAAAGGTGGTAGTGGTGTTCTAGTTCTCAGACGTGGTTCTTGCTCTTGGTGGTCCAGGATTCTGACCCCTGCTATCTGCTGCCCCTCAGCTGTCTGGTATGATTGAAAATGACTGAAAATGCCCCTAAAAAGTGGCTCATTCTCTCCCTTATTATTAGATGAGGACCTCAGTGTATTAAGATGCTTTTAGGTCCAACTTTTCAGGTGCCTTTGATAAGAGGTGCTCAGAGTCACCTAGTTCACCATGTAGTGGAAAATGATTTCTTTCAAATGTTAGTTTATCATAGAATTTATTCATAGACATATTACATTTAGAATTTAACAATTTATAAATCTATATTGAGATATGAAAACTATTCATAGCCTCTGTCCTAACAATTCCTTGACAGTTTATTCTAAGGAGATACAACCCCCTCCCCCACCCACCACTGATTTCTCCCACACAATAAGCTATGGGAATGCTTTATACAAAAGGATATTGATTATAACATTTTACTAAATTCTAAGAAAAAAGGGAAACAAATGGCATATCAAATAAAAGGGAATAGATGTGCTATTTATGCTTTATCCATACAATGGGTTAGTACTTAACAATGAAAACTAATATTTGCTATAAACATGCTATCTAATATCAAAATATGAAATTTCATAAACTATGTGATTAACATTTTGTAAATAGAAGAACCAAGATTATAAATCAAACACACTAAAAAAACATGGGGCACCTGGGTGGCTCAGCTGGTTAATGGTCTGACTCTTGGTTTTGGCCAGGTCATGATCTCAGGGTCATGAGATCGAGCCCTGAATCAGGCTCTGCACAGTGTGGAGTCTGCTCAAAATTCTCTCCCTCACTCCTTTCACTCCTCTTACTCATGTTCTCTCTCTCTCTTAAATAAATAAATAAATTCTAAAAACAAAACAAAACAAAATAGAGACAGAACACCAGAAATCTGTATACTTATTCTGAATGCTGATTTGTATTTTCATTAATATCTTTAGTATTTTTTATTTATACAATAAAACCATACAACTCTTAAAATCAGAAAAATATTACTGTCGGTCTTTCTGAAAGAAAATATAGCAAAATATAATTAGTAATTTTTTTCGGGTAATGGGAATTTCAGGATCCCCCCCTTTGTCCAATTTCTTTGCATTTCATAAATTCTCTAAGATTAGTATGCCCAGATTTTGTGATCAAAATAAGATATAGTCTATTTCAGGGATGCTTGGGTGGCTCAGTTGGTTAAATGTCTGCCTTCAGCTCAGGTCATGATCTCAGGGTCGTGGGATGGAGTCCTACATAGGACTCCCTGCTCAGTAGGGAGTCTGCTTCTCTCTCTCCCTCTCCCTCTGTGTGCTCTCTCTCTTTCTCTCTCTCTAGCTCTTACTCTCTCTCAGATAAATAAAATCTTAAAAAAATAAAAAAGATATAGCCTACTTTAAAACTAAATGCTAAAAAATCAGTCTTTATTCCTTCCTGAAAATAATGTTGCAGATGCTCTTTTTTACATTACATAAAGCTGTCCCTAAAGTAAGGTTAAAAATTATTCAGAAGGACATGTGGTAAAGTTCTGCAAAGAATGTTCTAGGCAAATGACTATCTGTTCGTGTTTACAGTAATAGTTCACAAAGGTAATCAACAGGAGCTGGCAGAAATTTATTTTCAAGTTCTTCTTTTTTTTCCTCAAAATCTGTTTGGCTATTTTGCACTTACACCATGTAAGTAAGCAGTTTAAATAAAGTCTGAGTTAAAAATTTCATATGGAATTAATTTTTCAGTCACTTCTTCAATTTAAAATATAGCTAAAGAAAGGACAACAGTCTCTAAAGGCTTTATATTAGAAGTAAAATACTACCTGCTATTTGAAAAAGCAAACTTTCTAGAACATATCTTTTGTGCAATAAATACCATAATGGGAAAGAGTAATATAAACTAGTTACATAAAGGTACGACCTTCTGCTCACGTAATGTGCTTCTTTCTTTTTGTGCATTCTTAAGTACTTTATCTCATTGTAAATGGTGAAAGAAAACACGTTTTTAATTCTTCATTATTGACTTGGTATCCAAGTCTCATGTTGTCCTAATCGATCAACTCCTATTAATTCTAGCTTTGTGTCCTGAGTCACTCCTGACAACGCCCACAGTTCTGTTTCTGATGTTGCAGTTATGTAATATTCATCTTGCATGGTATTTATAAAGGTACAGGTTTTTAGTTGTTTGCAATAGTCTTTAGTTACCGAAATAAAACAAACAAAACTGTATTACACCCTTGAATTGTATCCTGCGTGCACTGCAAGCTAATTGTGACCTCAGTATAAGGAAATAAAGGCTAACTAAATGGGTTACCAAGGTGGTTTGACTTGTTTGGAAAACAATGTGGTTCTTTGCAAACTAATCTGGTACAACTGTAATTTTTACTTTCTTCACAAGCTCACTCTTGATACTTACATAAACAAATCAATGAATATCCTTATATCCTAAATTTATCAAGATTTTTTAAATCATGTATTCCTCACAAAATTTGTTGACCAGATGGACCTATGACAAACTTGAAAATGAAAGTTTTAAGCACAAATACCTTTTTTTATGACTTAAGATACTTTACAAAATCAGTCTTTCTATCCATTCATTTATTTGTACCCCACCTTGTCTGAAAGATTTTGAGATATATGTGTAGGTGTGTGTGCATGTTATGGGATACAAGTATGAATAAAAGTAAGGATTAAGAAAAGTAGGTTAAAGGAAAATAACACAAGGATAGCTGGAGTCAAATTAATGTGGCATTAATGCATGAAAAGCTCACTGAAGCATTCTATGTATTTGTTGGATGAGGAATATCTGACCCCATATTTGACCCTAAATTAATTAATTCACATAAAATTAGTCCAGTAATTAAGGTGAAGAAAGAAACATGATGAATAAATAAGTTAGCAAGAACAAACAAAGAGTTGTTTAGGAGAAGTATCATCCTCTCTTATACTAAGATCAGAGAGAAATTACTTTTATGAATTCTCAGGAAAAGGATGCTGTGTTATCTAAACAATTTTTAGAGCAATAAAGCAACTAGTTTCATTCACTCTTTCCTATGTAGCAGGCTCATTCTGGATAAATGGGAAAAGACCACTACTCAATTCAGGAGAAACAGCTAGATAGGGGCATTTGAGATGAGTAAAACTCAGTGTATAAGCTCTACTCTGGTCAAGTTTACTTCAAGGCTCCTTCAAGGTTCTTTTCTTTAAATAAAAGTTCTCCCTATCAAGACTTTCAGTCATATTAAACAGCAGTGATTCCAAGATTTTAATCCTTGACCAGTGCTATTTTAAGGTTTCAAGTCAAGCAAAAAGTCACAGGCAGCTATTAGTCTATTGAGCTGACATACAGGTGACATGCACATTTGCGGTTGGAGCACCCTAGCAAGGATCGACCTGAAGATGGGGCCACTGTTCCCTGGCCACTGTGCAGAAATGAAGGAATACTAATGAGATGGATGCAGTGGCTCTTCGGAAGTAGTTATGAATAGAGTCACAACTGGTGCTGTAACTTACAGCTATGTGGGTGGAGCTCTGCGTGATGCTCTCTTTGCTCACATGTTGCCCGACAGGATTGCTTCTGTGGGGGTTTGTTGGCATTTTTTCCTAATTCACACACAGTCTCTCTAGAACTCAGCATTGGCCAAGGTAATATGTCTTAATAGATTAATACAGGCAGTCCTTACATGGCTCTGAATGCGTAAAATTCAGTAACGATGATTTAGTTAAGTAACCACAGTCCCCCAACAATACAGTGTAAGTTTCAGTTACAGTATTGTGAGTAATTAGACTACTACAAACTTCATTATTAGCTCTTCAGTCCACAGATCACTAAGTAAATAACTGACGTGCATCATGATCACTACCAACTGTGCTACTTGCTTCAAAGTCTGTTGGCGATTGATTTCTGAGCATCAGTTAACAAGTCCACATGCAAACAGCAAGGTATGTAATTATACTGACTTCTTGTCTCACTGTAGTAAATCCAGATGATATTTTACAAAACGGATAATTGAAAGGGAGATTGGTCAACAAGATCAAATGCTGGGGAAGGAAGGAAAAGAAGAAGGAAAGAAAGAAAGAAAGAAAGAAAGAAAGAAAGAAAGAAAGAAGAAAAGAAAAAAAAAAGAGAGAGGAGGGAGGGAGGGAGAGAGAGAGGGAAGGGAAGGGAAGGGAAGGGAAGGAAAGGGAAGGGAAGGAAGGAAGGAAGGAAGGAAAAAAGAAAACAAAAGAAAAGAGAAAAGAAGAAAAGGAGGATAACATTGGAAGTAAAATTTGAATCAAATGTAAATGGAATTATAAGAAAAAGCGGAGTGTGGGAAGGTTGACACTGGGACCACTCAGAGGGTGAACTTGTTAACATAAATGATTAAAGCAGTTGTGATGGAAAGGATGAAGATGTCTCAGGGGAAGTGATGCCATAAAAAACTGCATTAAAGGAACTCTCAAAGATACATCATAGCACTGAAGTATAAAGAGTAAAATATTGGAAACTGACCAAACTTTGAAAGGAGTAAGATAATTCTCCAGAGCATAGAAAAGATGTTCACTTCATATGGTAAGTAACATGAAGAGAAGGAAAGAAAGTTGTTCAAACATCTCATGAGATTTTTTTAAAGATTTATTTATTTATTTATGAGAGAGAGAGAGAGAGAGAGAGAGAGAGAACGAGTGTGCATGTGTACATGAGTGGGGGGAGGGGAAGAGGGAGAAGCAGAAGCAGACTCCCCCCCGCTGGGCAGGGGAACCTGACCAGGACTTAATCCCAGGACCCTGAGATATGAACTGAGCTGAAGGCAGACACTTACCAACTGAGCCACCCAGGTGACCCAAGATAAGCTTCTTTAAAATAAAGAAAGAAAACATTTTCATTTGCAATGTCTCTAATGTTTTAAATTATAGCATACTACATCAGTGTTAGTTTCACTAATTTTTCATATACCCACACATTTTAACCAACAGTAAGAAAACTTTTAATGTTTTGACAACAAATTTTAAAGCCCACAGAACAATGATAATTTTCCCATGGATTATTAAAGTTGCTTTACACAGTCACAGCCTGTGTGGTCATTTTTATAGTCCCTCAAAATGACCACTTCAAGTAAAATCTCATCACCTTTTGGTTTAAGGGGAAATTATGGTTGACTCTATTTTCTAATATATGTCTAGGTTCTCAGTAAAGATTCTGGTGAACCATTAATTATTTGACTGGCTCCAGGACAAATTTAGTATCTGGAAATAATAATACACTTGTTGGCTATTTGCAGAGACTCTGAGCAGGACAGGTACATTTACTGACATGTGCAATCCAGGTTGTTAACAAAAGAGGAAATTACAAAGACTAATGAACATTTGAAGATACTTAAAATTGCATTCAAAGAATCAGTCTATAAAACAGTGAGACATTTATCAGACTATAAATGTTTTACCTAATTATTTATTTGATAAAATATGCATAATCAGGAAAAAGCAGACAAGTAAAAGGGAAAATTAACACCACGAATGAGCACTGCTTGAGACATAACAAACTAGTAAAGTTGTTTCAGGGAGAAATATCTGGATTTCCAAAGACCTAATTTCACTTTTAAAACTTTGCCTTTGGGGCACCTGGGTGGCTCAGTGGGTTAAAGCCTCTGCCTTCCACTCGGGTCATGATCCCAAGGTCCTGGGATTGAGCCCCGTATTAGGGTCTCTGCTCTGCAGGGAGCCTGCTTACTTCTGTCTCTCTCTGCCTGCTGCTCTGCCTACTTGTGATCTCTGTCTGTCAAGTAAATAATAAAATCTTAAAAAAAATTTTTTTGCCTTTAAGAAAAAATTGGGGCACCTGGTGGCTCTGATTAAGTGTCTCCCTTCTGCTCACATCATGAGCCCAGGGTCCTGGCATGGAGCTCCGCATCAGGTTCCCTGCTCAGCAAGAAATCGGCTTCTCCCTCTCCCTTCCCCCTGGCTCATGCTGCCTCTCTCTCTCTCTCAAATAAATAAATAAAGTATTTAAAAAAAAATAAAAAGAAATCATTATGAGTTTGTGAAAAAAGATTATACATAGCTATGCTCATTTTTACAGTATTTATAACAGAGAATGAAATAAACAATTTAAATATTCAATAAGAAAGAATTACTAAGTGGTAATGTTTTCATATGATGAAATGTCCTTCAATCATTGCAATTCTTAAAAGTCCTGAAATTCACTTTTGTAGACATCAGTGACCCATGCAATAACATGGAGAATAGTATAACTTCCTCTAAGAGGAAGTTGTAAGGATGTAGAAGAAACTGATAAAAATTACTTAAGACAAGAGAATAACTACAGATCAGTGCTTCTCAAATTATGTATGGTAAAAAACCAGTGTTACTATTTTCCTTTTAATCCCAAATCACTGTAGACAGATATTCAAAAAAAAAAAAAAAAAAGTAAACCTCTAATAAAGTAAATTACTAGAAAAATGAAAAAAATGACATGTTAAACGTGCTATTTTTATTAGATTATGTCACATTTTTATACAAGTTTCTAAACACTCTCACTTCTTACACTTACCAAGTGTTCAGTGTCTCTCAACACCTTAAAATTATTGAGTATAACTGCATTTCTGAGGAAAATGGAAGAAGCTGAGGTATGTTTCAATGTTCTAGTTGTCACTGTTTGCATCAATTATGCTGTAGATAACACACCAAAATTAACTGTGGTAAAATTTATGTCTCTTAAAAATTACGGACTTACTGTCTTGTTTATTTTTTATTTTTTTGTGTATTTGTTTTTCTGGACCTCGGAAACAGAGTTGTATTAACCATATGCCTCCTTTTATGACTCACATTGATCTGAGCAATTTCTCTTTTGTTTTATTTTAATTTTGATTCTCTTTTGTCCCAATTCCCTACTCCCGTTTTTCTACCTACCAAAGATGGCAACCGTTTTAACATGTTACGGAGGTAGGTAGGTAAATAGATGGATGATAAATAGATAAATAGATAGAGCTATAATATCCCCTATTTATTTATTTATTTATTTTTTAATGTATCTTTTTAGGGATACCTGGTTGGTTCAGTCAGTAAACGTTTGCCTTTGGCTCAGGTCATGATCCCAGAGTCCTGGGATGGAGTCCCACATCAAGCTCCCCGCTTAGTGAGGCCTCTGCCTGCTGTGTCTTCCCCTCCCACACTCCCCACCCTTGTGTTTGCACTCCCTCTCTCTTCTTTGATAAATGAATTAAATCTTTAAAAATAAAAAATAATTCTTTATATTTATATACATTCTTATATGTATTTTTTGTGTGTTTTTAATTTTCTTTTCTCTCAGTACCATCTTTTTTTTTGGAGCCTGACGTGGGTCCAGGACACTGGGATCATGACCTGAACCAAAGGCAGATGCTTAACCCACTGAGCCATCCAGCTGCCCCTCTATACCATGTGAAGATCTGCCTACATCACTGTCTGTACATACCGGTCACTGTTTCTGGGCATGCTACAACGTGCATTAGGATGCGATATAACTTCAAATACTATTTTCCCCTTGAGGCATTGGACCAAAATAACCATAATGCATTCACATAAAATAAATCAACAAAACAAAAAGAAAACCCTTGTTTTTAAAATTAAACAAAGCTCTTTTGTGATCTTCAGCTAAATTATATAACATGCTAAAATAAGAAATCAAAGATTAGTCTGTTCTGGTGAATTACAATAATCTTCAAGTGGTTTTGCACTTTAGAACCCAGGTTTATAAGCCATTATTTTTCCATACGCAAAGTTCTGAGAACAAAAGTTCCTTATCTGTGTAATTTTAAGGATGCTTGTTACATTTCTAGAGAGTTATTTAGAGAACTAAGCATTCTAATGCTGACACATCTAAACCCCAGGCATGCTTAGGATTCTGGACAAACAATATAAAGAAATAGATGATAGATTCATCACATTTTGAAATTGGGTCTTGGCAGAAAAAATTTGGATGATTAAATGCATGCTTGATATGACCCATTAAATTAGTCAAAATTCAAAGCAACTTAAAAGAGTTAAATTTCACTTGAGTTAATGTTCGACATCATTTTGTAATGGTTTTTAATAATAATAATATGCCATAAGAATATATTTTATATTTTTTGTTTTGTTTTCTACTATAAAAAGAAACAAGTCTTTAATGATATTAAGAAATTGTGGATAAAATAAAAATAAGGCAACAATGCCAAGACTAGTTACCGAACCCATGACAGATGGTCCCTGGTTTATGATGCTTTGACTTAAGATTTTTTGACTTTATGGTTGTGTGAAAGTGATATGCATCCAGTAGAAATCGTACTTTGAATTCCGAATTTTGATCTTTTGCCAGACTAGTGGTACTTGTTAGGATGCTCTCCCGTGTTGCTGGGCAGCGGCAGGGAGCCTCAGCAGCCAGTTAACCACCTGATCACGAGGGTAAGCAACCAGTCTGTACCTGGAGAATCATTTTGTTTTCATTTTCGTTAGAGTATTCAATAAATCATTTGAGATATTTAATACTTTATTATAAAATAATAATATTATTATTTTATATATTATTATATTTATATATTATCATATATTTATATATTATTATATATTTATATATTATTATAATTAATATTATATATATTTTTTCCCCAACCGTTGGCTAATGCAAGTGTTCTGAGCACATTTCTGGTAGGTTGGGCTAAGCTGTGGTTGTTCAGTAGGTTAGGTGTAGTAAATGCATTTATTACTTACATTATTTTAAATTTATGATGGATTTATCAGGATGTAACTCCATGACATATCAAGGAAGCTCTGTAGCTATGAATTCTTAAGAGAGTAAAGATACTTACGTTTCTCCACTAGCGTCCAGCATCAGGCCAAGCACATTGGGCATACACAATTACGTTTGATAATTTTGCTTAATTAATAATATTTGTCTGTTGGATTTTTAGGATTTTAGAAAAGAGGAAAAATTTGCAGAACTTGAAGAAAAGAAAGTATGTGACATTGAGGATATAATATTTAATGGTAGAGATAACATAAACCAACATAGAGAAATGGTTCACAAGTGTGCAGACCAGGAAATATGAAGTATGTGGTGGCAAGGAAACTTATGCCAATCAATCATCTTAATTGTAGTTCCTCAAGTAGGTTCCTTGAACCACAGAACATAGGAAATATTTTGAGTGAGTGTTTTCTTCAGTGAGTTCTATTTAAATGCATAGGTGAAAAGGTAAATTCACAACCTTCAGTGGATGCCTTACAGCAACAGGAACTAAATCTCACATGATATTCTACTTAGGAAAGACCTAGAGACTGATATATATGTTATTTATGGATATATCTGTATTTATCTACATATTTATATCCATATCTATATAATTATCTATATACATGCCTATAACTATCTATATCCTATATATTTGTGTATATCTATCCATGTATTTATCTTCTTTGCTCTTGAGAGAGAAAAAGAAAGAGAAGTTATCTATTTATAATGAGAAATATGACCATTTCGTTTATCAGCTACTGATCAGCGTTTCTGATTGCTGCAGGCAGACCTTACATATAAAGGCTGATTATTATCAGAAAGATGGTTCTTGGAGTATAAAGTAATAGTACCATTGAGCCATAAGGACCTGATTTATATCTTTCCCAAATAAGACAGACTTGTTGCAAAGACTGCATGATTACTTGAAGCCCAGAGCACATTCTCTCTTCCCAGAGGCTTAGGCATGCTGCCATTGTTTGTTTTTCTAACTGCTGTCTTCTTACTGCTTTCCTGAAAACCTCTCTTTCAATGGAAGCACCCTCTTGTATATCTTTCAGATATAGATATCTCTTGTATATATTATTATGCTGAAAATGTGTTTGACTTAACTTTCTAAATAATATGGCTTGCAGGTTTTAAAGAAGGGGAGCCCTTCCCAGAAGCTTAAAATGTAAAATCTCTAATTGCATATCCCATTTTAAATGTGATCTTTGCTGTTATATTTCAAGCATTTCATACATTTTTACTTTGTTCTTTCCCTTCACTAGTGAACAAACAGTTGACAGGCTTAAGTCTAATGAGCATCTATTTGGGTCAAAATATTCTCCACTTTTGACTCTCCTAATGAATTTCAACTTTCACCTCAAATGTATTTAGGTTAAGAGACCTGTAATCTGGGGCACCTGGGTGGCTCAGTTGGTTAAGTGACTGCCTTCAGCTCAGGTCATGATCCTAAGATCCTGGGATCGAGTCCCACATCGGGCTCTCTGCTCCTTGGAGAGTCTGCTTCTCCCTCTGACTTTCTCCCCTCTCATGCTCTCTCTCACTGTCTCTCTCTCAAATAAATAAAAAATAAAAAATTTTCTCAAAAAAATAAAAAATTAAAAAAAAGAGACCAATACTTTCATTTGCTATTTTTACTCATTTAATAAGATAAATTTAAAAATGCAGTAAAACAGTGGCTTTAAGTTTTTCTTGAGTAGAATCATCCGTTATTCAAATGACATGTGAGAGGAGAATTACTGTGTTTGAAATGCAGGGAGTGCGTGGAGGCCCAATTGCTTGCTGCCTCCTTTCCTCCAGGGCTTGCTGCAAAGAAATTTCCAAGGCACACCTGTGGTGCTGGACTGCGAGGTTTCAAAATGACTGCAAGACCCACCATCGATGATACATACAGTATTAAGATAGAGGGATGAGTTAGGTAGATGTCTGGTCTGTACGGCAGTGTTAAGAGTTTCCTTTCACGGCTGTAACAAATGGCAGCAAACTCAGAGATGTAAATAATACAAATTTATCAATTTACAGTTCTACCTGCTAGAAGTCCAACCTGGAACTCACTGGCACTAAAATCAAGGAGGCAGCAGGACTCCATTTCTTTCTGGAGGCTCTAAGTTTTGAATCCATTTCCTAGATGACCTGGGTCTTGGCACAATTCAAGTTCTTGCGGCTGTAGTACTGAAATCCCAATTTGCTTGCTGGCTGTCGGCTGGCAGTCTTTCACAGCTTCTAGATTCCACTTCAATTCTGTGGCTGGTAGTTCCCTTCCTCCATCTTCAAATCCATCAGCCGTGGTCCAGAGCTATTTATGCTACATGTCTGTCCTTCTTTCCTCATCATCTCTTACCCACCCAAAAGAAGTTTCCACTTTTAAGGATTCATAAGATTGGGCCAACAATGCAAAATAATGCAAAATAATCTTCCAATCTCAGGATAATCTCAAGGTCTTCATTTATCATCAAATCTTAAAGCCATCATCAAATCTTAAAGCAAATCTTCCATTTGCTATGGAAAATAACTTATTCACAGGTTTCAGGGATTGGAGTATAGACGTCACTATCGTACTTACCATCAAACAGTGTTTGTGTAGTTATTTGCATTTGTTTCTAAAGTGGAAGTTTTTTGATTTTTTTTTCAGTTTCTTTAATCAATTTTTATGTCTTAGATATTCTGATTTTGAGGCTTTGCCCCATGGTTTGGTTAATTATACCTTGCTTTTCTGTTAATTCCTAGTGGAGAATCTCAGGTCTCTATTTCCAATATTTTAACTGAACAGAAGTGGGGCCAACTTACAGTATGTGATGTACCACTGAAGCGGGAGAGTTCTTGTCTCGTGGAGTTCAAGAATGAATCTTGCAGACAGAGGAGAGTGAGTAAAGCAAAGTTTTTTTATTAAGCAAGGATACAGAAAAATGCTCTTGGGGTGAGAGGGCTCTTAACAGGGCTGTCAATGTGGGCCTCCACTGACAGTCTTTTATTTATAACTGACCACGGAGCTTGTGGCCTTATCATTCTTATGATGTCTTGGCTGGACTAAAGACTGGTGATAACATCGTTAATGGCTTACTTCTTTTTTAAGGTCTGATTATTATTTGTTGGTCATAGGTGACTATCCTAAAAAAAAAGACACCTCCTCCCTCCCTGTTCCCATACACACACACCTAGGGCAAGGTTGTCTGGTTTATTCACTTACCTCTGGTTTCCTTATACCTCAGCATTTTGGGAATTTCTGTGAGCCTGATCCCCTAGCTCCCTACCTATCTCTCCCTATCTAGTTAGTGCCTGACCCTTACATATTCCTCCCCCTGAAATTCTAACCCTAACTGCCCATAGGGAATGCAATGGTAACTGGCTCTAGCTGCTTCCTGCTGAAATGGGGAGCCAGGAGGTGCAGCAGTTAGAATCTATGCAGAGGTCATTCAAGGGCCTGCGGTATGGCTCCAGGGGTTCATGAGAGATAGCAAATGGTACATGCATCAGCACAAGCAAAGGGATAAATATAAAACAAATGTTAGGCCCCAAATTGTGATCACATGCCTTAGATAAGATCCCCAATTACCAATTCTGTCAAATAGATCAGTGCTTATCTTGATCTTATTTAATTGATCAGAAATGTCCCCCATTAATTGGGACACCTTGCAGGAGTTAACTGTTAAAACATTGTAATGTTAAAATAACACATGTGAGGAAATTCCTCACTCCCCAAGTGGTGTAGCAGTACAGTTAGTAGTGATGCCATTCTCAAGAAGTCCTTCTCTGACTTCACTTAATTCTTGAGTGGGTGGATCTAGTGCTGGACTTCACTTAATTCTTGAGTGGGTGGATCTAGTGCTGGGGAAATCTCCTCAAAGTCCTGCTGAGCAAGCATACTGCTTTGCTTATTTTATGTTGCAGTACTAATGAAAGTCCTGGAAGTCCGACAGGGAGCTTTGAGGCTCATTTTACCAAGAGGTATGTTGTATGCTTGGCTAAAGCCTTTGTTTGCAATTGTACCTCAATAGAGGTGGCTTCTACGATAAATATGACTAAGGAATAAAACCATCAAGAAAGAAGCCCTCTGTTTGAGATCCAACCTTAACAATATCCTAATTATAAAAATCACTGGCAAGAGGGGGAAGATTTGTCTCAGGAGATAAGAGCATCCCTAAGTACATCATTCAATTCCAATTGTAAAGAAAGTGAGGTCATCCATTATCTCCATGAGTCTATAGTTAACCCCATGTAGTGGGGCGTATGCTCTGGCTTTAAAGAAATGATTTTGTCATCCCAGCCACATAGAACTGGTCAAGGTGCTAGTTGAGTTATATAGTCGTTGGCAATCAGTCCCCTTTTATCTTTCCAGCTGTTTAAATAATCATATGCCCATGGGTTCCTATTATTTTCCCCACAGGATAATAAGTAAGAAGGTTACCTATACATGAGCTATTGTGGCAATGTCTCTGAAGTTTACCTCAAGTTGTCTAGCTTAGACAAAGTTGTTTGACTGAAAGACAATAAGAACTAAAATTTAACATCTGCAAAGTATGTTATTGAAACATAATTTTTCTCCCTATACTACCCCTCATTTTTTTTAAAAGATTTTATTTATTTATTTGACAGACAGGGATCACAAGTAGGCAGAGAGGCAGGGAGAGAGAGAGAGAGGAGGAAGCAGGCTCCCCGCTGAGCAGAGAGCCCAATGGTGGTCTCGATCCCAGGACCTTGGGATCATGACCTGAGCCAAAGGCAGAGGCTTTAACCCACTGGGCCATCCAGGTGCCCCTAACCCTCATTTATTATCAGAAGAGCCAAATCAGGACTAATTTCTTTGTGAAACAAGTCCAGTTTTAATAAACTTGTCCTATTTACATAAGCTCCGCAAGAAAAATGATAGATCATATAGATTTTTTTTAGAATCTGTTTTGCTGGGACTTCTACAAGGAGTCTCTAGATTGAACTTTTAGGAACCTCTCCAGAAGCCAAGCCAAGTACTTGCCATCAGACAAGCCTGGAATTCCTGTAGATTTGGGTAGATTCCTTTTCAGGAGGTCTTCTAAGTATCCTGAGGTTCCTGCACCTTCTAGGAAGACACATTCTTTACTCACCTGGTGAGGCTGCCGGGAACTCTGTAAACAAGGTGTCAGGCCAACATTTCCAATGACTTGATGACTCCATGTTTTATAAAGTCAACATTGGTTCCTCAAAGTCATCTGGTCATATCGAAGTCTATGTGTGTCTCTCAAATATGACATTCCAGTCAAAGCCTTGGTAAAACAACCCATGTTTCCAATAGTGTCCTGTTACAAGGAGAACAGATTCTTATTGAACTTGTGCAAATGACTATGATTGCCATGGAAGAAAGAATACTTACTGAGACCTTTTGAATTTCAGAAGACTTAGGTAGAGAGAAAAATTAAATGCTTCAATTTGTTTACAAATGAATACTTTATCACACTTTCCTAAATCCTAGATATCTTAAGAGAAAGTTCCCTTAATCTGAGAGAGCAAACATTAGAGAACCAGCAGTATTTCAAACAAGAGGCACAAAACTATAATCATCTTTTTAGTTCATTTAGTCCTGTGTTACTATTCTTGTTTAATTTGAATGCAACTTTAGTTACTTTTGGAAATTTTATCCATTTCAGTTTGATTTTAAACATCTCAAAAACCTGTATTTTCCCTGAAGTCCTCTTTATGAACCTCCTTGAAAATGAAACTCATTTTGCAAGAGAATAAGAACAATATAAATGATAAAATCTTAGAATGAACATGGTTATAAGATCTGATGATTGAGAGTTTACATATAGTTGGCAAAGAAATCAGGTTATTTTTGTGACACATAACACTTCAGTGATCAAAATATCAAGTGATAACCTTATATTAAAACATATTAAAACCTTAGGAGTTGCATATCATCTCTAGAATAGTCATAACACTTACCCAAAAGTAACCTTAGGCTTATCATTTGTTTAACAGTGCTTCTGGAGTAACTTAACATATGAAATAAAATGGCCTAATGAGGCCAAGAGACTTCATTTACAATTTAAATCTTGGGGAGTTTGTTAAAACCATAGAAAGATTTAAAGCACATCCTAAATAGGATTACAGATTATTACAAAACTTAATATGTTAAGCCAAGGTGACAATAAGATATTCCAAAGGCAAATATATAGGCCTA
Organism: Neogale vison; assembly: GCF_020171115.1. NCBI lineage: Eukaryota > Metazoa > Chordata > Mammalia > Carnivora > Mustelidae > Neogale > Neogale vison. The sequence goes on along the minus strand of NC_058093.1, from coordinate 88,436,302 downwards.
CATAGTTGTTAGCAAAACTTAGCTTCTTTAACATAGAGAAGTTTTATTTAAGTGATCAAAGACCTTTTTAAGGCAAAACAGACACCCGTTTTTCTGGGCAGACAATGAAAAGAACAAGAAACTTTGTTCACATTTTCTTATCAAGAGCAGACCAATAATTCAAGAAAACTTTGTCTTTTGAACAGAAAGAAAAGCAGAATTTCAATCTTATACCCTATACTTTTAAAATACCTTCATTTTAATCTTAGTCCTTCCTGACTACATGTAAAATTCCTTTCCAAAGTTTTCCCTACAATAAACTTACAACTTTCCTTTATGTTAAGATTTTGTCCTAAACATTTTTCTCCAAACAACTATTCCCATTTCTTGGATCATTTTTTAAAATATAGCTTTGCTTCCTTTATTTCCATCGGTCTGATATAGGAAAGACGTTAGAGTTCAAAGCCAATGACCAAGAAAGAATTCTTGCGATGTTTTTGGTGGAAAAACTCGGTTTTATTAAAGTATGGGGAAGGAGCTGTGGGGTCCTTCAGAAAGAACTGCAATGGGGTCACAAGGGGTGGCCCATTATATGCTTTCAAGTTGGGAGGGGGTTAAAGATAGTTTAAGTCTTTAAGACATTTTGGAAGCAAGGTCTTGAGGACCCTCAGGGAGCTATCTATTGTTAGAAGAAGATCATTTATTACCCTTTAATAAAACCTTAGCCATGACATAGCCATCAGATGTATATTGGTGGGTCGTATGCTTAGGGGATGATTGCCAATCATATCTTGGGTGGCTTAGAGATAAAGGAAGTTTCCAAAAGAATTTTTATATGTTAAAGAAGGTTTATAGGACCCTGGGGATAGGGGTTCGACTAGGATTGCCTTTTGCCTTTAGCAAAGTATCAACAATGAGGCAGTTGAGTCCTTAGAGGAATGTCACTTTTCCTGTTTCAAGGACTTGCCAATGGGCTATAGGTAGTAACGAAATTTAATAATTTCTCTTCAGCTTTTGTTTCCCACATCAAGTCTTAAACATTTAGCAGAATTTTAACTCTTAGAAATATTAGCATCCAGTGAAAATTAAGTAGTAACCAATTGTGAACACCAGAATTCTTTAGATGGTAAATTTAGGAATCAATTAAGCACAAAACGTGTTTACCAACAGGTTTAAATATCCTTAGTTTCTCTGAAATAAGAAATTAAAAGCAAACCTACATACGATAATCAATGCTTTAGCACTTTATCCCATTTGTAAACCTACCATGTTTAACCCAGATATCTAATGAATTGAATCCTACTTATCATCCAAGCAAAACTCTAAAGTTTCAGGTTATCAAAGACTTCGAAGGCTATCTTAACAATTACCCCTGAAAACTTTGAGACAGACAATTAGCCATCATTTTAAGTCATCTTTTTGCTAACAAATTGCGACAGAGGAACAGAAGCTTACTTGACCTTTAGCAAACCCTGATAGAATAAAAGTTTTATATTTAATGCTGATAATTTTAAAGACATGTCTATCTTACTTAAACCAACAAACTTGTTAGTTTAAATAGTGATAAGTTAGTTAGATAATAAATTTGTTTAAATGTCTCACCTAGGTCCACTTTTAAAAGTCAATCAGTTTTATCCTCACTGTCATTTTTACCTGGTGGCGAAATCTGAAGTGAGAGGTGTATACAGACCACACCTGAGGTGGTGCAGAAATGGGGGCGGGGTGGGGGGAGAAGGGAATTGGCAGGGACAAAAGAGGTGAAGTGCAGTCAGAAGGCAGAAGCAAAAGGTTTCTGGTTCTAAAGCTCATCCACTTGGACAGATGAGCAAACACCATGTTCTTCCACTAATAAGTGGAATTAGTCAGTCCATGTCAGGCTGGGGAAGGCAGGGGACTTCCCCAAAACCAAGAGAGTTTCAGTACCTGCTTGAGAATATTCCTTTAAGTCCCCTACCTGAGGCAGACTAACCATAGTTGTCTCCAATTCTCCACAATTCCAATTTCTCCACAGTTGTCCCAATTTTATCTGGGAAATAAATGAGGCTGAAGCCCCCATATCTTAGTAGGAGGAACAGAGAGAGAGAATGGGAATCAATGTCCCCTTTGCTAGGGATGGCCTGTGTTTCCTCTAGCAACCTGGGTTTTTTTGGAGGAGTCTTATTTGAATAATTATCCAATAGGTCAGGAGGGAGTTTACTGGTCTGGTTACCACCAAACATATTCTGCAAAAGGGCCTTAGGTCTGGGTCCTGATTGAGAGCCCTGGAAGTGTGGATGGACCTAGGGTACCTCTGTCTATTCACCCTATTTCCTGCAGGAGAGACCTGATAGATCCCATTGAGGCCTTGCAGAAATTGTTACAGGAGCTCAGTCCTTTCCTAGATTTGCAATCCAAATTGTTCTCAGTGGGTTCAAAGGCACCCCAAGGGAGAGTCTTTGGGAACTGAAGAGACCATGCCTTGCCACAGAGGTCACACCTTATTTTGCCTAGCCTTGAAGGACCACCATGTTTAACCTATGAAAAATACTAGAAAAGTTTTACAAGGGCAAATTACCCAATTTTCCAGTACCCAGTCCAGAGGAGTCCCTATGGAGGATGGTTTGTTTCCCATCTTGAGATCCCAGTAGGAGTTACCCTGTACCTGTTATAGAGAGGTAAATAAGAAGGTGTCCCTACATATCAGCTTTCCCCTATAAACCAAGATGTTCCATGGTTTCCTACCCAAGGTGAAAGAGTGGCCTAAAATCTTGGGTTGCGGAGGACTCAGGCCAGTGGGAATAGCCACTCTCACCCGTCAATCCTCTGATCCTTCTTGTCTCCTCTGGATTTCCCAAAAAAGTCTGGCCTATTCATAAGGGGCTTAGCAAAGTTAATAGTTTAAACTTTAATATTCTTTTTAGAAGGCTAAGAATGTGAATGAAACAGCTAGGGTCTCTCAGTGGGAGGAGGAATGTGCTGCTTATGAATGATGCTTCCCCAGGTGTGACCCCCCCAGGGCTGGTCTCTATCCTTTCATGTGTCTTGGAGACCCCAAGGTCACCAATGGTAACCAAAAGGCAGGTTCAGCGTGCTGGATTGCCTGCCAGTACTTATGTGCACTCCTCAGATAAACCTTAAACAAAGCAGGGAATCCTTTTAATGATCTCATTCTTCAGCACTCTCTTGATTGAGCTCTCATTATTTGGTCAAATAAACTCACTTGTATTCTTGGTTCCATGATGCCTGATCAGTCAGGCCAATTATAAGCCAATTTCAATTATGCTTCCTCACTTTACCCCTTGAGCACTTTTCCTGTCCGTATACCCGAGGTGCCATTTGTAAGCATGGCTCTGTTGGGGGTGCAAACCCCTGAGGTTTAGCATCATCATAATTTCATATTTTGTTGTTGGAACAAGAAAGCCTCAACTATAGGATCCATTAAAGTCCCAGCCACTAATACAATCAACTGAGGAATTGGCAGGGTGTTTTTAATTTCCTCCTTAATCCCCTAAGTATTCCAATGGGAGTAAATGCCTAGGAAACACGGGGCTGCCTCCAACTTGTCATATAAAGAGATAGCTCTACTTCTGCTTACCAATAATTTGGGTTTTAATTCTTGGCCGTGGTTAAACCTAAATTGTTCCTAACAGAAAATCATATGTGCTACCAGGCAACAAAAATGAGGAAAAGATTCTCCTCCTGAACTAAGTTCTCAGGAAAGATACTTTTGAAAAAGTCTTATATGTACATGGCAACATTCTTCCTGCAGTGAATCTCTGATGAAAAGGGCATACTGGTCACCAGAGATTGAAAGGGCCCACTACAGGCAAGAGCCCTGAAGTAGGAAACGGAATTTTGAGAAAAGCCGATGAACAGAAGGAGAAATGGGTAGCGTTAGGCTAATATACTCTTCTTTTGAGGAAGGGAGATTGACCAAACTTTTGTCTGGAAGCCTGTCATTTGATACTTAAGACCAGCGGCCAAGCTATTTGCCTTTAACTGGCCAACAAGTGCCCAGTTTTGTTGTTTATTAAAAAAAAGAGGTTTTCCAAGGGAGAGCCATCTCCTCAGAAGGAAGAGAGTCCACTTTTACTCACCCTTTGGTGGCAGTGTTCTCAGGTTTTGGCACCAAAATGAAACCGGAGAGTGAGGTTCTTGTCTCACAGAGTCAAAGAATGAAGCTCATGGACAAAGAAGAGAGAGTGAAGTGATAGAGTTTTATTGTGCAAGGATACAGTAAAAAGCTCTTGGGAGTGAGTTGGATCTCGACAGCGTGGCCGATGTGGGCCTCCATGGAAAGTCTTTTATTTAGAACTGACCAGGGAGCTTGTGGCCTTATCATTCTTGTGATACCTTGGCTGGAGTAAGGACTGGTGACTTCTTTAAAAGCTTACTTCCTAAAAAAAAAAAAAAAAAAAAAAAAAAAGCTTACTTTCTTTTTAGGGTCCAGTTATTCTTTGTTGGTCACAGGCGACTGTCATAAAAAAAGACACACACACACACACACACACACACACACACACACACCCCACATGCCTAGTCTGATTTGTTCTTTTATCTCTGGCTTCCTTACATCTCAGTGTTTGGGGGATTTCTGGGAGCCTGATCCCCTAGTCCCCCGCCTATCTCTCCCTGCCTAGCCCAGGGCTCCCTTACTCACCATCAACATAACAAAGAAGCTTGTATTTTAGATTTGTGGCTGTCAGGTTGATCCATAACAGACTATTATCCTTTCTGCCAGCAGTTTAGCCATAAGAGACTCACACACATGCACACACGTATGCATCCCCGTACATATGCGTACATGCACACAGACACAACGTGGACAGTTACTGAAGTGGTAGAATTGACCCAGAGCAAGGCTGACCACAGTTTTCAATACACTGATGGGCCAAATTTTGACATGCTTATCTGAATCTAATTGGAAATTCAGATCTCTATACAGTCATTTACCCTTAAGTTCTAAGCCATTGCATTTCATCTGTTATTTATGATCTCATTTAGAGTTCAGAAAAAATCCAATACTTCCTGACACATCTTAATTTATACTTTTACCTTTAAGATCTGGTTACTCTTTGAACCAAGAGCACAACATTTATTCATGTGCACAGACGTTATGAACCACAACCAAAGGTGAATGAATGCACTTCTACAATAAATACGGAGTCATTGGTTCAACCTTGGTTTGAAGAGTGATAAAAACAGCACGACTCTTTCGAATGGTTTTAAGGGAGAATCTTCCCATGGGATTGTGGTTTTTGGCCAGCCCCTTCCTAGCATGAGTAGAGAAGGAAGGTGGGGATCCTAACAGCCATTCCAGGGTTCCTCTTGTTAGTTCTGGTCACTGGAGACTGATGTGTGGCTGCCTAAGAGAACTATAAAACCCAACAGCACAACACTGAATATACCTAATGTGCTAATAAGAGAGAGAAAAACTTACTTTCTTTTTTTTTCTCACTTGGAATACTGAAGGGCAATAGGGCAGCTACCAGCAAAATGTCCAGAGACAGAGATCTAGCAACACAGAATTCGAAAGGTACATTTTCACAAACGGTAAGCGCATGATATGCTTTCCTTGCATTCTCTAGGGGTAAGCTATTTCTCAAAAGCCAGTTCCCACTATGACTGGTACCTTTGGCCAAAATGAAATACTCGGTCTTTTGCACTCAGCTAAAGGAATCTGTGTATTCAGGAAACAGTGACTGAAAAAATTCAAGGCATCCTGGTCAGCTACTGCCAATCACCATTTCTCACTCCACAGGGATTTACTCAATGGAGAGTAAAGCTTCGGGTCTCCCTTTAGGGAAGTTTCCTTCTCACTGCTAGAATAAGTCCAAGTAGATTCTTGACTGTCCTCTAAGATCCTGACAAGCAATGTGGAAAGCAAAGAATAGCACATTTCTGAAAATGGAAAATGTGCATAAATAATAACATTATATAAGCTAAAGTTCACAGAATTTATTGAATGTAAAGCATTAACAATACATGTGTTTGGGAATATCTCAGTTCAAAGGGCAGAATTTTAATGACTCTCACAAATACAAGTACATTGTACATGATATGCATTGTTGCTTTCAAAGAGATTGATCTATTGTTGAACGATAAGAATGACAAAACAAGCTTCCAGCCCCAAAGGGTCAAATTCAGAAACATTTTGCAAAATCTCTTTCAGATTCACCTCAGACAATTGCATTTTAGGAATGATTAAATCAAAGTGTCATGATGCGAAGAGAAATAATAACAAGCTCACTTGGTAAACCTGTCATAGCAGAGGGAAGAATGAGATGATCTATTCTGAAACTAAAAATCTTTTTCACACTTTAGGAAGGGTACTATCAGGACAGGTTGAGAGTGAGGGAGTAATTATCAAATTTCAATCAGCTTTTAATTTCCATTCACTGGGCAAAAAAAATTTCTCACATCCTGATTTGAGAAAGCACAATGATTTATTTTTTTAATGATTAAGTTATTCTAGAGGAAGAATAAACAGTGAGCCCCATCAACACTTAGATTTGTAGACTTTTTTTTTCCTTTAAGAAATGGGCTGAACACTAGTTGTAACATCATTACGATAGACATCTGGAGGTGAGCATATAAATACCAATCAATTTTATCAGCATCTGGTAGATCTGAAATTTCTACACCTTTTTTTTTAAATTTTCCTACTGACATAATTGTTTGTTTTAGTGCACAGCTGTAAGAAAGAAATGAAACTCTTTTTACCTGTGAAGACTTATTCTGGTTCATTTGTGAAACCCCAAACTATCCCATACTGAAATAGTTTTGAAATATTTTTAGACCCTCATATCTATGTACAATCTACTTGGCTTGTAAAATTCACATGAGCCTTGCATACAAATTTTGTATATTTTCATTGCTTCCACAACCTTTTCTCTTCTCCCATTATGGTATAGGTTAAGAGGACATAAGTATGTGTTAAAAGTAAACACTTGCAGCATGATATGTGTTAGCATTCCTTCACAAATAAATATTCCCCTGAAGAGCCAAACAGAGTAGAAAGGGCAGATAGAATGCATTATGCTTATTTAGTTTCATTGCATCATTTTATTTAGGGCCTAAAATGATCCCCTTAGCATGACTCTGTTTTCTTTTGGTCTTAGAAATTGCACATTGAGTTACTGAGGTCAACTTACCTCTATACAGTATCCTAAACCAGTGCCATCTCTTAATTAAACATAACTTTCTGGAGACAAGAAGTAGAGAGCAAATTTATATAAATCATACTGAAGTCTGGGAGCATTCTGGATTTTTTTCCTTTTCCTCATGCCCAATATTTAATTTGACAATAAACATTTCTTTCATGTTGGCTTTCTCTGCTTTGTCTTCTAAGGCTCTAGCTTTATTTAATTCAAGCTCTTATTATTTCTCACCAGGATTATGACAGTAATTCACCTGGTCCCTCTTCCTCCACTCTTTATATTTATTTCATCTTCTAAGATGATACTATAGCAATGTATCTAAAGTACAGATTTATTATTTTTTTCTATCTTGTTTAAATCTTTTGATTACCTGGCTAATTCCTTGCTTGTTCACAATGACAGCAACTCTGTTCATGGTATTAAATACCCCTTGGGCATATAACACCCAAGCACACAAGCAGGAGTCAAGCAACATCCCCGAGCTGCCAGGACATGGAGTCTTCACAAGAGAGAACTTGAACACAGTCTGCAATAAAAATCCAGATCTATGCAGTCACATCTAATGGAGAAGAACACACAGTAACCTGATTTAGGAAGTACCAGCTGGAACCCAGAGAGAAAATCTCAAAGAAAAGAATGAATTTACCAATGTAGACTATATCCAACAGCAGGGACAAGTGTTTGCTAATATCTCTTAACTATTTTTTGAGATGTGTGGAGAAGCCAAACTTGAGTCCTTTAAATCCAGCTATGTGCCCCACCCTCAAACTTATCTATGCACCCTTGTAAGGATGAATGCCTTGTAGTAAAACCCTATGTAATTACGTCAGTATGAATCTCAGGATCTCTAAAGCTAGGTATATCCTTTTATTAGTCAAACACGTAAAGAAATAAGCCTTTTCAAGCTTCTGGTTTTATATATAAGGTACAGGGATGTACATTAGGGATGTAATGTAAAGCATGGTGACTATAGTTAATAATACTGTATTGTATATTTGAAAGCTGCTAAGAGAGTAAATCTTAAAAGTTCTCACAAAAGGAAAAAATTATAACTCTGAATGGACTATGGATATAGTCAGAGATAAATGCATAGGACCACTAGCAGAACTAGCAGACATATTAATGTCCTGGGATTCAGAGGTAAAGAGAGACAAAACCAGAAATCACAGATAGTCATTTTGGAAACATGTTTATACCACATCCAGCCATTTTTTGAGAATTTCTAAAGGCACAAGAAAAAGAAGGAGGTTTTGGTAGAAATGATTGAGATAGCAACCTGACCTTATATCAGTTAGAATTTTTATCAGTTAGGATGATTTGGCTGAAAGTGAAAAAAGACATTTTGGTAAAATACAATATGGACAATATGGCTTAAACAGTGAGGGTATCTGTTATCACAGGAGTCCAAGGGTAAGTTGGCTCCTAGATTGTTGTTAATTCAGGGGCTCAGCAATATCATCAAGGACATAGACTCCGTGAAACTTTCTGCTCATACGACTTCAGAATGTCACCTTGATCCTTCACACCTTTTACGGGTAAAGCAGTTGCAGACATCACCTTGTCATCTAAAAGTAGAAAAAGTGCTTCTTTAAGATCAGGGAAAATTTTCTCATACATATATACTCAGTACATCCTTCACATCTCATTGGCTAGACTAGATTATATGCTTACCTGAAATTACTTACTAGCAAAGGGAATGAGAACATCAAGGTAGATTCAGACAAATTTTGACTCAACCTAAGGAAACTGGGCTCTCATTAGTTAGAGCGATAGGGCAGAAATTATGGTTAGGTAGGCACAAATAGTGTCTGCAAAATCTAGGAGTTGCAAAGCATTGTGATTCGTGATTTGCAAACTGGGATTCTGACTCATAGGTCTGGGGTGGGGCCCAAGGTTCTTCATTTCTAACAATTTCTCAGGTGATACTGTTGCTGCTGTTCCATGGATCACACTGTTAAGTAGCAAGAATTTAGGTGATTGACATAACTTTTTATTTCAGTGGCCTCAATAACCATCAGAATAAAGTCCAAACTCTATAGTATGTCTGCTATATGCTGTCCTTGATGACATTCAATTTTACCACTTAATTCTCTTTGCTCATTATAACCTGAGCATAGGCTGTTTTCCTATATGGCCATGTAACATGATAAGAGCTATAAGAATTTAGTCTCCTATGGCTTTGTGCTCTCACATTTGCTATTTCCTCTGCTTATGATACTATTTCTTATTCTTTCTCCTTATTTCCTTTCTTCACCTGGATAAATAATTTTGGCAGCCTTCAATAAATCTCAACTCTTCAGATCCTACTATGTGTTGTTAATGCCTTCTTTAAATCCAGTGACTCTATAATTATAAAGCACAATGCAATATAATGCTTTTCTTACTTTTCTTTTTTTTATAAACATATAATGTATTATTAGCCCCAGGGGTACAGGTCTGTGAATCGCCAGGCTTACACACTTCACAGTACTCACCATAGCACATTCCCTCCCCAATGTCCATAACCCCAGCACCCTCTCCCTTACCCCCTCCCCCTGGCAACCCTCAGTTTTTTACTTTTCTACCTCCTCCATTAAATACTGGATTCTTCAATGAAAAAGGTATTCTAAATATTGCATGATTAAAATAAATTAATTAATCAATTAATTAATATTGCATGATTAATACAATGTCTGATAAAGAGTAAATAGTGACAGTTTTTAATAGATTAATTAACTTTCCCTAATATTCTGTATCTTTCATGCAGGTCTATCTATCTATACAGAACATGGCCCTCACCAAACAGGTAACATAAGAACTGGAGTCCCATCCGCCCATTATAGACAATTATCTGGGATTATTGGCTTTGCTCTTGCTTTCACTCTACCTGGTTTTCATTCTTAACTTTCTTAGTTTCCTTCTTTACCTTTTCTTTTTAAAAATTTTGTTCTAGTAGTATTAAGAATATGCAAGTATTCTATAAACATTTTATGTATTTTTATTTGTATTGTGTAAATGTTTTTGTACAAATTAATGAATAAATCTTGACCTTAATGGAGCTTAGAATCTACTAAGAGATCTAAGATATGTGCATCTTACAAATCTAATGCATGATTGAAAGTGAGAAGTTCCATAAAAAAGAAATGTGCAAAGTGGAATGGGAGTTCAAAGGATATTCTAGGTAGGTTATCAATGAAGTTGTAGTGGACACTATGACTTCTTCACTTACTTGGTGTCAACAGGACCTTTTTTCAAGCTGCTGGATTGAGGGTCTCTGTTCTTCAATGACTGCATGTCTCTCACTTCCTTTCTATATGATCCTCTGCTTGGGGCAACTCAAAACTTGGCAGTTAACTTTCATTAGAGTGAGCAATGAAGAGACAAGGGAAAAGGTGACAAGATGGAAGCCACATACTTTTGGTAAATCTAATTTTGGAAGTGATATCCCATCATCTTAACTGTATTACTCGTTAGAAGAGAGATACATTAGGTACAGCCCATATTCAAGGGGAGGAGATTACATAAGGATAAATACCAGGAGGCAGAGATCACCTAGAGACTGCCTGCCACATACATACCTCATGGAATTTTCATTAGAAATGAGACAAAACAACAGCAAACAAAAATAGAAAGGCAGCACAGACCCACCTTGAAACATTTCAAATGGCTGTTTTTCGAAAGACACTTTGGAAGGAAAGACAAAAGGAATGGTAAACAAGAAAATTGCAAATATGAGCAAATCTAGATGAGGGTTGACAGTATAAAACAACAATAATAGTTTAATGACTAATATGGAGTGTAATTTAAAAAACCAGAGAAAATTATAAACAAAGGAAAATAGCAAGACATTAAGAACATGTAAAAGAGAAGCAACTGAAAATAATTTTTCTAAGACCTTTGTATGGTTTTTGAGTTTCCTAAATCTAAGTATGCATAATACATTTTAATGGTAACCACTGAAGTAAGACATAAATGCTATTGTTCCAGACTAGTAGAATGAGTCTATGGATATTTGTTTGGTGGAAAGAAAATATGACTATTAAATAAAACCCAATTAGTCCAAAAAAAACACAAAAATATGAATCCTGGGAGACATGGAAAAAGCAAGGTAAACAGAAATCATAGAATGATAGAAGATGAAAGGTTTGGAAAAAAAGAAAGTACAAGTAAAAGAGCTACCAATTAAGCAGAATCCATAGAAGATAGCACGGGTTACATAGAGGTCCCAAAAGAAAAAACAAAGCAAATCAAAACTAATGACCTGCTACATTTCACTAGTATGATTAGAAAGTTGACTTGAGGAAACAGTCAACAAGACAAAGAGGCAACCCACGGAATAGGAGAAGATATTTGCAAATGACACTACAGACAAAGGGCTGATATCCAAGATCTATAAAGAACTCCTCAAACTCAACACACACAAAACAGATAATCATGTCAAAAAAAAATGGGCAGAAGACATGAACAGACACTTCTCCAATGAAGACACACAAACGGCTAACAGACACATGAAAAATGTTCATCATCACTAGCCATCAGGGAGATTCAAATCAAAACCACATTGAGATACCACCTTATACCAGTTAGAATGGCCAAAATGAACAAGACAGGAAACAACATGTGTTGGAGAAGATGTGGAGAAAGGGGAACCCTCTTACACTGTTGGTGGGAATGCAAGTTTGTGCAGCCTCTTTGGAGAACAGTGTGGAGATTTCTTAAGAAATTAAAAATAGAGCTTCCCTATGACCCTGCAATTGCACTACTGGGTATTTACCCCAAAGATACAGATGTATTGAAAAGAAGGGCCATCTGTACCCCAATGTTCATAGCAGCAATGGCCACAGTCACCAAACTGTGGAAAGAATCAAGATGCCCTCCAATGGACGAATGGATAAAGAAGATGCGGTCCATATATACTATGGAGTGTTATGCCTCCATCAGAAAGGATGAATACCCAATTTTTGTATCTACATGGATGAGACTGAAGAGATTATGCTGAGTGAAATAAGTCAAGCAGTCAATTATCATATGGTTTTCCTTATTTATGGAGCATAAGGAATAACATGGATGACATAGGGAGATGGAGAGGAGAAGGGAGTTGGGGGAAATTGGAAGGGGAGATGAATCATGAGAGACTGTGGACTCTGAGGAACTAACTGAGGGTTTTGAAGGGGAGGGGGGTGGAAGGTTGGGTGAGCCTGGTGGTGGGTATTGTGGAGGACACATATTGCATGGAGCTGGGTGTGGTGCATAAACAATGAATTCTGGAGCACTGAAAACAAATTTAAAAAAATAAAAGTAAAAAAAAAAAGAAAGTTGACTATGATTTAATCAGAATTAGGGAATATGAGATGGATTGCTATTTAGTGAAAATGCACAAAAACTTCGGTTTTGAAGATTTTATTTAGGATTCAGCAGCATTTCCCGAACAACACTACTGGTTGAGTCTGAGTTGCCTATGGAACATCCAAATGAACTGTTCATTCAGAGTACAGAAACATGGGTGTGTGCAGTAATGGCAGAGTTTATTGTCAGACAGACCATGGATTAAATCCCAGTTTTTCCCTTTATGAGCTGTGTGATTTGGACTAAATTACATTAGTGTTTCTAACCTCAGATTCTTCAACTTCATGATGGCCAAGAATATCACTGTTGAAAGAATTAATTCAACTAAACAAGATAATGAATATAAAATGTTTAGAACAGTGCCTGAAACACACTGTGTGATTTTTTTTTTTAAAGATTTTATTTATTTATTTGACAGACAGAGATCACAAATAGGCAGAGAGGCAGGCAGAGAAAGAGGGGGAAGCAGAGTCCCTGATGAGCAGAGAGCTCAATGCGGGGCTCAATCCCAGGACCTGGGAGAGGCTTAACCCACTGAGCCAGCCAGGTGCCCCACACTGTGTGATTTTTTTTTTTTTAAGATTTTTATTTATTTGACAGACAGATCACAAGTAGGCAGAGAGGCAGGCAGAGAGAGAGGAGGAGGCAGGCTCCCTGCTGAGCAGAAAGCCCGATGTGAGGCTCGATCCCAGGACCCTGGGATCATGACCCGTGCCGAAGGCAGAGGCTTTAACCACTGAGCCACCCAGGTGCCCCCACTGTGTGATTTTTAAAGGAACTTATGTATAGTCAAATTCTATTCCCTTTAATGGCCATGATTTAAAAAAAAACAAAAAACAAACCTTATAAATAACATTTTATTCAAAATGCGGCATAAAATGAAACCACATCTTGAATTTAATTGTCCTTAAAACAAATCTACTTAAAGGCTAATATACTATGAGGTTTCTGTTGAAGTACCCCATCATGTGGGTCATATTTGTTAACATTTTCTAGAAGAGAGCTATCATGAAGTCATATAGTTCCTTGCCACCAATACCAGATTTCTACTCAGGGTTCAGAAACAGTTTTTCAGATTTTATAGTATCAGACAAGCTTACCAGGAGATCAGCAATTCAATAAATTACTAAAATTTCTTAGATCTTTCATTTGAATAAGTAATATAGAATATATGAAGCCAGCATATTTCTATCATTCTTATCTTGTATAAGAGGAAGATGACAGCTTGAAAAACTTCAGTTTGTATATGGATTCATGTCTTCTCAGTGAAAATATAAACTCAGATAAAGGCATCTAATGTAAGAGAAGGAACCTAATTAAATTTTAAAAAGAAAAAAGAAAGGGAGATACTTCAAGACAGCGTACTGTTCTGGCAAGAATACTGGGTAGCCTTTGACCAGGGAAATTATGCCCTAATTTCAGGCCTTACTTTCTTTCCCTTTTAAAAATGTTTTGTTTTGTTTCTTTCTTATTTAAAGATTTGTATTTATTTATTAGAGAGAGAGAGCACGGAAGGAGAGGGAGAAGCAGGCTCCCTTCTAAGCAGGGAGCCCCATGTGGGGCTCAGTCCCAGGACTCTGGGATCATGACCTGAAGCAAGGAGAGATGCTTAGCTAACTGAGCCACCCAAGCATCCCATCTCTTTTAAAAGTTTTAAAATAATTTCAAAGTAGTAATTTCATAAAATAAAGATACTTTCTTACATTATCATAGTACAATTACAAAATGCATTGTATTTTTTATCTCATTTTCATTTTTGTCTCAGACATTTCTCTAGAAGTTTGATTTGGGTCCATTTTATATCTACCTGTTCTCTACTTAACTTTTTAAACATAAGACTGCTATAATACCTTTTATATGACCATTCTGCTAACTCAAAATTCTCTGTCACTCCTAGGTCAATTTTATAAATTAACTTTTTATTTTGAAAGAGTTTGACTCACAAGGTATTGTAACAATAGTGCAGAGATTCTTTCTCTGACTTTGTTCATTGATAATACCTTATATAACCATAGTACATTGTCAAAATGAAAATTGACATTGGGACAATACTATTAACTCAATTAGAAACCTTTATTGGAATTTCTCAGGTTTTGCATATATTCCTGTGTATGTGAACACTGAGTAAGGAGAATGGGTCTGTGAAAGTTTGTCACATATATGGATTTGGCTAACAAAACCATACTGAGGATAGAGACTGTTCCGTTACCATACACACACACACACACACACAGAGAGAGAGAGAGAGAGAGAGAACCTCCTTCATATTACCATATTATTCTTTCATAACCATTTCCTTTTTCCACCTCTAATGTCTGACACTCACTGTTGTGCTTTCCATCACTATAACTTTGTCACTTCAAAGTTGTTATGGAAATGAAATAACTCAGTAAAACCCTGAGGTTAGACACATACAAATAAACATAAAAAACACATGTTTCTAAATCTATCTTTATAGTTAGATTTCTATATCTATCATCTATATCTATATAGAACCGATTTTTAGAAAGCTCAAATCTCTCCAAATTACTTAGCTTTAGGAATGGCATTGCTCTTACTTAGGATTTGGAGAATATCATGATATTACTGCTAATTTATTTAACCACTACTTTAGATGGTTGTTTATGCAGTGGGCAATTATGCCTTTGGTTTTTCTAATTGTCTGATTTGTTGCTTTACTGGTTAATTTTGGGAGAAGGGGATTGGAGTTTCAACTAAGTATAGCTTAGTGCATCAATTTGAAGAAGCTCTCTCAATTATTGCAAAAAAAAATCAATTATTGAATTGTGTTTGAATAAGATAGGTCAAATATGAAAGAGAGACTATTATTTTCATATACTATAGCAAAAAATAGCCAAAATATTTTCTATTCAACAGGAAACACCCTGCTACCTATGAATATTGTTGAATAATTGGCAGAAAGCTGGTAAATCCTTTCATAGATATGATTTAGATGAACTAATATATTTCATAATTCACATGGTTTAAATACTTAACAGTTAAACTATGGTATTTGAAATAGTTTATATTTGTAGTAGTCAAACCATTACAAACACATTTTGGGGACTTAATTAGTTACATTTGAAAGACTAGCAATCAACTTGTTAAATTTTTTGAGACTGTTTTTACTTGTAATTAACTAATAATTTTAGGAAGATGATCTTAGTCATGGTAACAAGGAACAGAAAGTGGATAGTGTAATTATAAGAAACCTTGCCCTATATGGTCCTGTTTACCACAGTATACTGTGTTTGCTTTGCTCCTATAGGCATCGGAATGTAAATATGCTTTGACCTTCTCTTCTTTACCTTGCTGAGTAAAGTAATTTCAATAGAACATTTAAATTCTCTGAGAATAGTTTTCACAAATACAGTTGTAACTTATGTTTCTATTACTGTGGTCCAATAATCTATAATTCCTGACTTATTTCTCTATACAATCACTTTAAAGCAAAGTAAAATGTAGAATTGATTTCAAGAGAGATGAAACTATGAAAACATTATTTTTTTGTAGTATTCCAAAGTCTCTCCTGAACCTATTGTGTTGAGAAGATTTTATGTAGTACAGGAATATTTTCATAATGTTTATTCAGAAGATATATGCAGATACTATTATTAATTCATTTTTAAAGGTACAATACTGGTGTACAAGTAAAGTGGTGATGTACTTAAATTCTTCCATTATTACAGAATCATTTCTTAGAAAAATAGTCACATCACTTTAAGCACTTACAGCACTGTAGATTTTAATCTGTATACCATTCTGCAATTCTAAGGGCAAAACTTGCCAAAGTAAACCTATTTGGCACAACAATATTGTGGAATGATAACAGATTTGATTTTCTTTCCATAGCTTTTTTTCTTAACACCTGGCTCGACCTATTAACTTAATGGCATCCATTGCATGTGTAGATGGTGTTTGGGAGGTAGGGGACACAAGTGAAAACAAAACAACAAGCTGACCTTCTTGAGAGACTATTTTAAAAACTCATAGCTCATCCTGTAGTCTTAAAATGAGGCACTTTTTTTTTTTTTTAGAAATTATTTATGTAAAAGATCAAGAGAACATACAAACAGGGGATGGGCAGAGGGAGAAGGAGACAAAATCTCAACCAGATTCCATGCTGAGTGTGGAGCCTGATGTGGGGCTCCATCTTACAACCCTTAGATCATGAACTGAGCCGAAACCAAAGAGCCTGGCACTCAACTGACTTTATCACCCAGATTTCCCTGAAAAAAGTTTCAGTGTTTCATTGCAGTTTCCTACTTTTGTGTTTTCTCCAAAAATCAAAGCACATCGTTTATACCATAAACAAAAATGAAAAAAAAATTGATGGTGGTAGATTGTATAAGAGTAATTTCTGGTTACAAACTAAGACACATAGTTTAAAGGGAGAAGAGAACTGTGAGAGCAAATTAGGTAACTTTGAAGTCCACAAAATGGGACCTGATCCTTCCTCACTCGTTTTTACTCCCCAGGCTGCCTGCTAGGGTCAGGAGTAGTTTACCAAATACCAATAGTTTGAGGGAAACGAACTGAAGGACTGAGGTCTTAGTTTCTTATACTGGAGCCTGCAAGAAGAAAGATCCAAGAATAAATGTCAGAGTAGGAACAAGCATATAGAGATCCCTACTGTCCCCCAAATTTTCTTGCACTCAGAGAATCACAAGAATGATCCTCAACCTCCACCCCAAAAAGAGCAGAGAGATGTCTAAAGGCTGTATATTTGATATGAGAAAGGTTTAGGAAGTCTAAATATTCACAGTGATAGGACCCCAAAGGCACAGGACCCCAAATTTGAACAATGGAATAGGAGGTTATGATTAAAAATCAGTGGGAATCATACACTATGGTAGAAGACAAGAAGATGTTTGTTGATGTGAGGAAGAGATATTTTTCTTCTATATGAGAATAATATGTGAGCCCTTTACTGACATTTCTCTCTCCAGATCTGTTCTATTCCGCATTGCCTTGGACCTAGAGGCTTACTTGTATTGACCGTCTCATTTGGGCTCTGTTGCCATTTGGCTCATCCTTGGATTTGGACAATAAAAAGCACTGATGAGAGAGAGAGAGAGAGAGAGAAAAGGATAGGTCAAGGTATTTAATTACATTCTCCATCTCCTCCCTCCATAACTCATCTCACTGTACCTGTTCTTCACAAGACAGATTTTGGCTATGACTATCTTCTTTTCCATGATATATGACTATTCATTTTCAGTGGGTTCCAGTTATTGACTTTCCTATTGTTTCTTTAGGTATAGGGATAGTAACAACTTTTCCCTCTCCAAATCCCTTAGTGATTCATCATTCCCTATTGATACTCCTTAAACTTACCCATACTCTGTAAATAATCCCATCTTTATATTCTCTTCCTTTACTCTCTTCTGTGTGTCATTTATCACCTGATCTTGTGTTTAGACTACCATATGGCAAAAATAGTAGGAAAGGCGAAGGTCAAGTTACTGAACTGATTAAATATTTATCAAGAAAACACTAGAAGCCATGAGTTTCTTTTGAATCAGTAGATTATTTTTCTACAAATAGAGGAAATGCTGTACAAAAACTAAGTGAAGTTCTATTAGAAATATAAAGAAACTTCACATTTTTTACATTTGAATATATGGACCTGAAAATTCCATCAACTACATATAAAAGTATTGCTTTTCAATTTTGTTTTGAAAGCATTTCAAAAAATAAATTTTGACTCATTCCAAAAGATATCCTTTCTTAAGGAATTCTCTAAATTATTTCTTAAAGTTACAAAACTATAATACTAGTCTCAGATCAAATACTCATTTGCAGATAAATTTTCTCAACTTCTTTAAAACTTGTTTGTAAAATCTATATTAGAGCTTAATTGTATGCTTAAAGAATCATTTGTGATCCAGAAGCAGTACATATGCAATTATTATTTTCAGCTTGGACTAGTTTTGAATTTACAGGCCATTGATTTACTGGAGTTTATTCAATTGGGTGACTTACAAAGATTGAAAATTAAACCCACAATGTCTTTAAACTCAGTACCCTTGAACTGTGGTCTTCCTTTTCAAGGAGATATGTGAGCACACATAGTTGTATAAATGTGTTCATTTCTCTGTGTGCAGTTGTGTTGAGCAAACCCCAAATAAGATAAACCCAAAGAAATCCAGGACAAGACACATCATAATCTAACCTCTGAAAACTAAAAGCAAGAAAAAATCTTGATAGCAGCAGAGAGAAATGATGCACTGCTTATTTAAGAACACCAATTCTAATGACAGAGGATTTCTCATCCGAAACCATAAAGGCCAGAAAAAAGTGGCACAACATTTTTCAAGTGCTGAACAAAAATAACTGCAAATTCTGCATCTGATGAAAATATCCTTCAGGATGAAGACATTCTCAGATGAAGGAAACCAAAGAGAATTTGTCACTAGCAAATCATTAAAAAATGACTAAAGGAATGTCTATAAACAGTAAGGAAACTATCACAGAAGAAGGTTTACTCTTTCAGAAAAGAAAAAAAAAAACTCTGGAATGGGTGAAAATAAGGCTGAATAAAACAGACTATCCTTCTGATGAGTCTTAATACATATTTGATGATTAAAGGAAAAATTATAATATTTGATGTGCCGTTTAATATATGTAGGAGAAACAACAAAGTCTATGATATTATAAAAGTAGGGAAGGTAAAGGAATCTAAATGGAAGTAAAATTTCTACATTTCACTTGCAGTGATAAAACATCAATACCAGTAGACTCTAAGTCACGTAATGTATGTTATATTATCCTGAGTGACCACTAAGAAAATAAGACACAACAATGTACTGAAAACGCTAAAAATAAATCAAGACGGGCTCCCCCCCCCATCTTTTGAGTGTTAAAACGCACCAACAAGGTGGCATAAAAGGAGAGGTATTTCAGTGTGTCCCTGTCAAGCAATGGATACTTGGTCTGCGATGCCCTAACTAGAGAGCTCTACATGAGCTGCCCATGAGTTTAACGTTAGATTTCAGATACACAGGACAAGTTAACAATGAAAGAAGCAGGAAATTCCCACCAGGAATCCCAGGGGGTGATATACAGTCACTCTAAATTTAGTCATGAAAAGTCAGCAAATAAAAAATGGTGACCAAAAATGTCAAAATGCCAAGATCAGCAGAAGTACGAAAAAAAAAGGGGGGGGGAGTTATACAATGGAATCTTTTTTCTTTGTTTTTGTGGTTAAAATATTAGTGTGTGTTGTTGGCCTTTTTTACTTTTTAAGTGATGATTCTTGTAGAAAAGTGATTTATCTTCACCATTCATACTTACTATTTGGGGAATCAGTGTTGCCCAGTGTTTAAGAATATAGGCTCAAACGCAGTTTACATGGATGAATTCAAAATCTGCTAATTCGTAACTACTCAAACTTCGTGTGATATTAACTTCTTTCAGGTTTAGTTTGCTCATCTGTAAACTGGGGATAATCATTGAAGTGCTCATCGATTAAATCAATGATATGTATAAAATGATCCAGTATCTTCTTGGGAAAGTATTTTTTGAAAATCAGTCAACTTTTTAATAAACATCTACAATATTTATTTAGAAATATTCATAGAAGGTGGTTAAAGTCTTGACCTCCCTTTGGAAATTTACCTTCACTGCCATGTACCCTTTGAATCCTGAACAAAACAACTAGAAAATGACTCATTGTCACTTGGAACCTGGGTAAAACAGTATAGCAGAATCAAAGAAAATGCAGGCCTGCTTTGGAAAGAGTATCTCAAAGTATGTCCCCTACCTAAACTGAGTCTGCGCTGCCATGTGGAACAAAGAATAGCACATAGTTAATGAGTATATTATATGGCCTTTAGAGAAAATCAATGTAGCAAAACATAAAATAGTTTGAAAAAATACTGTAGAAATATAATGCTTACTCAGTATTAGGAAGATAAAGAAAAGGGATTACTTGGAAAGAAATGATTGCAAAGAAAAGCAAGCAACAATTTTTCTCACAGCTGAAGACCATACAATAAAAGACAAAAGCTGTCTCTTAGGTAGAATACTATGAATTCCAACTATGTACAGTGGAGAAGCTGACAGAAGACTAATTTCTCAAGAAGAAAATGTTTTAAAAATTAAGCACCCAAATCAATATGTCATTCTGGTTTAAAAGGAAAAAAAGTAGCATCTAGGGAGTGCAGTTTTATTTTTTAAACAAATGTAAATATAAAGACAAAGTTCCTTTGCAACTTTAAGTGATCGATGTTACCATGAGTGATTGCTGTAATTTTTATTTTTGTTAGGCACACTTTAGTGAAGGAATTAACTCTTTGTTTCTGGTAGTTTTATCAATAGTATGATCTTATTTTAGAATATTCTAAAATGGTAGAAACATTTGTCATTGAAGAAAAATCCTATTTATTTCAAACAATTTACAAAGTATTGACTCTATAATCAGAGGCTAAATTTTTTATAACTCATTTTAAAAATTAAAACATCGGGGCGCCTGGGTGGCTCAGTGGGTTAAGCCGCTGCCTTCGGCTTAGGTCATGATCTCAGGGTCCTGGGATCGAGTCCCACATCGGGCTCTCTGCTCGGCAGGGAGCCTGCTTCCTCCTCTCTCTCTCTGCCTGCCTCTCTGCCTACTTGTGGTCTCTCTCTGTCAAATAAATAAATAAAATCTTTAAAAAAAAAAATTAAAACATCAAAATTAGGAGTTCCCTTTTTTTAAGATTTTATTTATTTATTTGACAAAGAGAACACAAGTAGGCAGAGGGGTTTATATGTGTTTTTAGTACAATATATATGTATTTTTCTTTTACCTAACATGAAATGATGTCAAACTTGTGAGATGAACAAGAGAAAATTTATAAAATCACTTGAATAAGTTTCTCATTATTTTTCATTTTTTCCCTAAATTTCTAGAAATCTTAGTATATGTTCTTTTTCCTTTTATTAAATTTCATATGTAAGTTAAGAAAAGATTTTCTATAACAAGCTCTAAAGTACATAAAACATAAAATAAAAAGAATATAAAGAATATAAAATAAAATAAATTTTATTTTGAATTGTCATTTGTTATTACATTTGCCTAAGAATATGATGACCACGTTTTAATGTTAGTAAACAAAAGGAGAAGTAAAATCTAGACAATACCATTCTCTTTGCATAGGACAGAGATTAATGTCATGCTTTGGACTTGATTTGGGATATTATATTTCAATTTTAAGAAACCTCCAATTGCATCTATAACCAAAGAAGCCCCAAATTCTCTAGGCACTAAAATTACTCTTTGCTTTAAGGTCTAAATAAAATGATTCAAACTGGATCTTACGTTGTTGCAGGAATTAGAATCCTGTCTTGAAAATTCATAAAGATGAGCTAGAAAGGGGATTACAGATGACTATATTCTTGATCTCCCTCACTGCAAACTTCTTTACCCAGCAACTAGGTGACCATCTCCTACTATGCTATGTTCTATAACCAGAACACATGAGCAAAAGTTCTCCAAGGCAGGGCAATCACAAGGCTAAAACAAAATGTATAAGTTAATAAAACTTATTTAAGATTTGGGGGATGGGGTGGGAAGTTGGTAAGAAGAATCACAGCATGAAACAGAAAACAACCAAATAGTCAATGCTACACATATAGTAGAACTATGAACACAGAGAGCCACATAGATGAACTCAAACACATGATGTTAAGTAAAAGAAGCCAGACTCAAAAGGTATGGTCCAATTTATATCATAGGCAAAACTCTACAGAAATATAAACACCAAAACTATAGGGACAGAAACAGATCAGTAGTTGCTGGGGTAGGGGAAGGGAATAGACCACAAAGGGACATGAAAGTTTATGGAGTGAAATGTCAGATACTTTGTGGTGATGTTTACTTGGCCATAGACATTTATCAAAATTCATAGAACTATAGAACTAAAAAGAAGGATGTTTGCGGGGCGCCTGGGTGGCTCAGTGGATTAAGCCGCTGCCTTCGGCTCAGGTCATGATCTCAGTGTCCTGGGATCGAGCCCCGCATCGGGCTCTTTGCTTGGCGGGAGCCTGCTTCTCTCTCTCTCTCTGCCTGACTCTCCGCCTGCTTGTGATCTCTCTCTCTCTGTCAAATAAATAAATAAAATCTTTAAAAAAAAAAAAAAAAAGAAGGATGTTTGCTAAATGTAAATTATACTTCAATGAACCTCACTTTAAAAAAAAATCAATGTTGTACCGTATTATTTTTCCTATCCCTTACCTGTACCTTCAGAGGACTACCTAGAAGTCCTCTCTTCATGTAGCCCTAACCTCCTAATTGATTCTTAAACCAGAAATTCCAGCTCTCCTTACTCTTGGTTCCATTTCCAGGATCCCCAAATTTGTGTCTTCCTAATCCCTTCAAAATCCAAATGAATCATTTTGCTAAAAGAAAAAAAAAAATCATTAGCAGGCTTAGACATTTTTGCCAATGTGATTGAGCCAATCATAACTTGCTCCTGTTTATAACCAAAGACATTTTGAAGTGGCTCTTTTCCTTTTTAATTTTTATCCCCCCCCCCAACAAATAAAACAGCCACCTTTCTCAGAGGGGGATTTACTGCCCATCATTGACATCTCAAAGGCCTGTGGAAGCTTCACACTCTTCTTCCTTACCAGTCTCTGCAGTTCCGGATGTACTTTTTAAGAAAGGCTCTGCTACCACTACCAATGCTTTCCTTCCCTGACAGCACTTTCAAGAAAAAGCAAAGGATTAAGTGCTAGAAAATTCATCTCCTACTTGAAATTTCTCTACAAACTGTCACGTCTGATTGCCCAGTCTCTTCAGTGACTAGGCATATTAATTGTTCAAAGGGCAAAAAGAACATGCTGCATTAATTTGTCCATTTATTTGCTCACTTTCCTCCATAGATTACTATTTAGATTTATTTTATATTTTATATTCAGAACTGATTCCATGTTAAGAGAAGAAAAATTAGTGTTAATCCAAGGAAATGAAAAATTTAAAAACTGCATTGCACGGCTACCTTTGTAAGTATTACGTGGTAGTCTTAAGCTTACAGATACAAGTGAGAAGATACTAATATCCCCAGCCCCTCTGGCCCCTCACGGCCAGCCTTGAGGTGTCATGCCTTTTGGGAGATAACTCTCCATAGTACGTGTCTCCTTAACAAAAGGCCTTGACACCTATGCTAGAGGTTGTCTTATCAAGGATTTTAGTATAGCAATGAGAACTGGAAGATAGTGTCTCCTAGAGCAGTGAGAGATTTGTTTCCTGATCAGAATAATCAAAACAATGTCTCCCTTCAGTATGAAGTTTGGACAGGTCGGCTAGGAGCTCCCTTGAAAAGATTGGGGTTGCTAAGCCAGGAGTACTCGGCTGTGACACAAAGACACTCCCTGCATGCCCACAACTGGGCCACCCCCTGTGGTATTTAAGGGGAAAAGGGGAAAGGATGTGACCTCAAAGCTCATGGTGACTGCAGTGCCCAGAGTAATGAAGTCTTTTGTTTCCCGCCCATGAGTCCCAGGTCTTCTGCCAGCCTTCACAAAACTGTGGTGATCTAACTTATTAACTGAGAAACAGTTTCAGCTCTCAGACCCTTTATGGTTCTCAGTAGTATGATACCCACAAATCTGTCCAGTTCATATCTGTGTGACTTTGGGTGAGCTCATGTCACCTGCAAGCTACTGGGCCAGAAATACTGCCCAAACCACCTAAATACTGCTGTATCAAGACTGTTGCCACAGCTACCCTCAAGCAACTGCTCTTTCTACTATCCCTCCCTGGGCCATTCCCTACTGGATTTTTGAACACTGCTACCCAAAACATTGATGCCATCACCTGTGAGTGCCCAGTTCAGGCCTCCTGAGATGCCCTACTGTAAATTGGTAAGGACACAACTTCTCTTTTCCTCTGTGGCTCTTCTGTACATGTTTTACAATAGGATTGCTTGGTCCTGGAGCTGTTCAAGTTCATTTTGATTTTATAAATAAATTGGCTTTTTTTTCCAGGGTAAATACCCAGGATTAGCTGTTAACTAATTGAGATGGGTTAGTAAGGCCAACATGGTATAACCAGGATGATTCATCCTCTCTGGTTCTCCATCTTATTGCTGAGTCAAGCCTAGTTTGATGTGCACTCTCTCCCTTGGCATAGATTCTTTACCGGAGGGCCTGCAGTCACTGCTAAGTCACAGTAATATGAATGCTATTGTGGACTAAATTGTGTTCCCCCAATATTCCTATGTTGATGTCCTAACTGCTAATATGACAGTATTTGGAGATGGGACCTCTAATGAGGTAATTAAGGTTAAACGGTGTTGTAAGAGTGGAACCCTATTCCAATAGGACTGATGTTTCTATAAAAGAAATCTCTTTTTATGCATGATTTATTTTTCCTCAGTGAAGGCAGTCTATAAATACCAGATACTAGGTCAAATATGGAGGGAACTCTTCATGGAATATATCCAATGTCAGGGACCTTTTTTTCATTGTTATTTGTTTATATGTAAGAGAGAAATGCAAAAAGAATAATTCATAGAAATATTGAAGTGGTTTTTATCAAATGGTCAAGATAATCTTGGTTTGTTTGCCCTCACATTATTCCTTGCTCTTTCTGACTTCTGCTCTGTTCACAGGCTGCATTTCCTAGATTCACTATGTTCTATTAATGAGGGATCAGGAGAAGCCAGAGTATATCTCCCCTTCCCTTGCCTCAGCTACTCCTCCAACACTTCCACCAGAAAGCCCTAATGGATTCCAGCCTCTGCCAGACAGTACTGAACTCTACCCTTAAACATTGTCCTCCTCCCTTTGTCTCAACAAACTACAGGTAGTAATGACTTCCTACTATTGTTAATATCCGTTACCTCCCCATTTTGTCTGTAGCCCCACCCCCCATACAATCAATTCCTTAGAGTAAATCCTCTCTGTTATAAATTCTTTTTTTATTGAAGTATAGTTGACACAATAAATACTTTAGTTTCAGGTGTACAAATAGTGATTCAATAGCTCTGTACTCCATGCCATGCACACCACAATTGTAGTGGTGTGCATTCAACTTATTCATTCTATGACTGGTAGCGGTCAATTTTTAAAAATTTTTGTTTATTTTTTAATTTCTTTTCAGTGTTCCAGAATTCATTGTTTATGCACCACACCCAGCTCTATGCAATATGTGTCCTCCACAATACCCACCACCAGGCTCACCCAACCTCCCACCCCCTCCCCTTCAAAACCCTCAGTTAGTTCCTCAGAGTCCACAGTCTCTCATGATTCATCTCCCCTTCCAAGTGACCTCGTGGCACAATGGTAGTGCGTCTGACTCCATCTCTCCTTCCAATTTCCCCCAACTCCCTTCTCCTCTCCATCTCTCTATGTCATCCATGTTATTCCTTATGCTCCATAAATAAGGAAAACCATAAGATAATTGACTGCTTGACTTATTTCACTCAGCATAATCTCTTCAGTCTCATCCATGTAGATACAAAAATTGGGTATTCATCCTTTCTGATGGAGGCATAACACTCCATGGTATATATGGACCACATCTTCTTCATCCATTCGTCCACTGAAGGGCATCTTGATTCTTTCCACAGTTTGGTGACTGTGGCCATTGCTGCTATGAACATTGGGGTACAGATGGCCCTTCTTTTCAATACATCTGTATCTTTGGGGTAAATACCATAGTGCAATTGCAGGGTTATAGGGAAGCTCTATTTTTAATTTCTTAAGAAAGCTCCACACTGTTCTCCAAAGCGGCTACACAAACTTACATTCCCACCAACAGTGTAAGAGGGTTCCCCTTTCTCCACATCTTCTCCAACACATGTTGTTTCCTGTTTTGATCATTTTGGCCATTCTAACTGGTATAAGGTGGTAAGTCAATGGGGTTTTGATTTGAATCTCCCTGATGGCTAGTGATGATGAACATTTTTCATGTGTCTGTTGGCCATTTGTATGTCTTCATTGAAGAAGTGTCTGTTCATGTCTTCTGCCCATTTTTTTTGACATGATTATCTGTTTTGTGTGTGTTGAGTTTGAGGAATTCTTTATAGATCTTGGATATCAGCCCTTTGTCTGTAGTGTCATTTGCGAATATCTTCTCCCATTCCGTGGGTTGCCTCTTTGTTTTGTTGACTGTTTCCTTTGCTGCGCAGAAGTTCTTGATCTTGTTGAAGTCCCAAAAATTCATTTTGCTTTTGTTTCCTTGGTAGCAGGCAATTCTTAAAGTAATTTTAAATTTTCTTATTTAGATCCTAATAGGATTATTTATTTTCATCTTTTACTGTGCTCTGCCTTATTCTATATAAGACTTAAGATGATTTGGGGAGAAGTGTGAAATAAGAAGATATTAAAATTTTGAAGTGGATTTTTTGAAGTTGGAAGATGATCAAAAATAATTAGATAAAATAATGTCAAAAATAAGCTAAACTGATGAACAAAATTGACCTATACATTGGCAGTAGATGACCGATAAATTTAGTTCTAAACATTCTGTTGGTCATTGTCAAAAACAGAAATGGTCAGTTAAAAAATTCAAAAGTAGGTGGAGAAGAAATGGTGTTTGTTGCTTATTTAATTACTAGGATCTACTGTTCTTTGCAACATCTGCTTATGGTATTTATAAAAGCATTTACCGTTTTATTTAAATTTTATTTTTAAAAAAGAAAGCACTGAAGCATTAGTGTGTCCTCTAGTTTTGCTTAGTGCACTCAAACTGAACTGTTCTCCAGTGTTCCTGGATTAGATTCAATCCAAAGATCCTCCAGGATGCATCTTGGCCATGCGGAAATTACAACATTGTTAGTCAAGGTGGGTTTTCATTCCTTCAGTATAAAAATTCTGCCAGGATTGCTTCATGTTAATATTCCCAGCAGAGCTTCAGTTTTTTATTGCACAATAATATTTGTCGATTTTTCTCAAAGCAAGGAAAGGATGAAATCAAAATTAGCCCTTACACAATGACAAAAATACCCAGGGATAAGAATAGCATCCATACCCAGTGAATTGATCAAATTTAGGTACAGCTCTATCAGACTACTGGACCAGATTTTACCCTCTTTACTCATGGAGAGGCTTTTTCTTTGGCATTTGTAGACCTTTCCCTTAACAGGAATATCGGAAACTCTGGCTGTCAAAAGGTCCTAAAGCATTGGATACTGCATGCACAATTTTTATTGTTTTTCACTAATACTTAATATTTCATAGTGCCCACAATAACACATTATTTATTTATTTATTTCCCTTATTATTATTTTCAATATGGACATTTGTTGTACTGTACAAGAATTTCTTTAGGATGTATACTTAGAACTCATTTTTCAGGGTCATTAGAAGACATATCTTTAGGCTCATTAAATATAGAGAGATTACTTTCCAAAATGGCTGATCCAGCTTATGTTCCCATCATAAGGCAAGATTTTTAAAATTTATTGTTTACATCCTTGTCAATGTTGTTTTTATCTAATTTTCTAGTTTTTACTTACTAAAAGTGTAAAGAAATATTTCACTGATGTTTGGCTTTCTTTGACTAATTGTGAATTTGAGAGCATTTTCATATTCTTTTAAGTCAATGGCACTTCTTTGTGAATCAATGCTGATCTTCTTTACCAAATCTCTAATCAGGTTTGCCTTTCTCCTTTGCTTATAAAACATAAATTTTCATTATGTTAAATTCTAAGTATAAGACAATGGCAGTTCCAATTTCTCCTTCAGCCCAAGGGTATTCAGTAATTTTTTTTTTACTTCAGGTGAATGGATTTTTAAACCATCTTTTAATTCATTATAAACATACATGCACATATACACAAACTAATTTAGTGTGTTTGTGCATTTAAAATTAACGAATTTGACCTCAAAATATTCCTACAAGATAACTATATTCAATATCCTTGTTTTAGAGGTAAAGAACTGAGGAATAGAGAAGTTAAATCTTGCCCAGCGTATAAAGCTAAGAGATGGCCAAGTCAAATTTGAACCCAGTGTTTGAATCTAGAGCTCAAACTTTTCACTATGACATCCTAATACAAAGTCAGTATTGATCAAACATGCATAGAGCTTCTTAAAATGAAACTTTGGTAAAAAATAAATAAGTAACAAGAGAAATGAAATGTGATTTCTAAGGGAAATAAACATATCTTACTTTGATACCTCAAATATAAAATATAACCATCCATTTCTAGATACTTTTTGCAGATACAAAATTAGAAGCTGTGTGACCTATTTAATGAAAATAAGCATGCAGGTGTAATAGACACATTTAATAACATATAATCAGAAGTGATGTTGACTATTTTTGTTGAGATAAATTTCCAGTAAAATATCGAACAAAGTTGCCATTTAAATGGTAATACTAATAATTACATTCTGGGTTCACACTTCACTGAATGGCATAATTTATTTATTTCCCCTGTGGTTAAAAGGGAATGCTTTTTTGTTCATATGAGGGCTCTTGATTATCACTTTTGAAATCTTGTTTAAAAACCAGTTTGAATGGAACAACTAACATCATTTTTCAGATGGGATTAAAAAATACTGTTTTTTCTATTACTCAGATAACCATCCATCCTGGGAAACAAAGCATCTTCTTAGTATTACTGCCAGTAAAAAATCATACAATTCCCAGGAAAGAAAAAATAGACCACCATGAGTAACTGTGAAGTATATTCTTTCACTGGTGGCTAGACTTCAGTACCTATGATCCTTACTTAATCTGTCATCTCTGAGGTAAATAAATAAACTCAATGTAAAATTTTCTGTTTTGGTTTATATCCTAAGTGTAGAAACCAGCATGCACTTGCCTTTGGCAGATGTCAAGAGATTCCAATGTATATAGGTTCATCACTATGCAAATAAATGAATGAAAACTACAGGAATATTGCATGTAATGGATACAAAATTTATTATGGGATAAGAAGTTTTAAATTTTTTGATGTGAACTCCAAAATAGAAACTATGTGAAAATCAGAAGTCAGAAGCTCGGTCACAGTTGCAAGCATTAAACATAATCAAGAATTGTGTCAATGTTCAGAACTCGAGACAGCCTTTACAAGGTGTCCACTCTCCTAAACAAACAAAAATATATTTACTAATTTACCTAAAAAGTGTCTAGCAGGCCTTCACTTTAGCGCTAGGGATTATATGCTTGTTGAGGGAAAAAATGTGGAATCATTCATCTCACAATGCTTAAAGACTTTTCACATAGCCAGCACTCAATCAATAAACCAGACAGAAAGAAAATATTCATAATACATATATCTGACCAGTAATTTTTATGCAGCATATGTGAGGAACTTTTACAAATCTATCCCAATAAGAGAACAATCTAATAAAAAATGATGAAAGTCATAAAGATATACTGCATAGAAGATTTTCAAATGCCAACGTGTTCTATAGACATCAGGAAAATGCACATTAAACCAAAAAATGATGACATTTGTTACCCACTATAATTGCCAGGATATAAAATACTGATACTATTAAATGTTTGCAACTATCTAGAGTAACTGAACATTCCACATACATGGCTCACGGGAGTGTAAAATAGTACTACTGCTTTAGAGACCTGTTTGAAGGTTTATTATGAATGTAAACATGTATCTACCTTATGTCTGAACAATTAAACTACCAGATTTTTATCAAAGAAAAAAATATTTATGTTTACAAAAGAATGGTACATGAATGTTATAGAGAACTTCTGTTTTATAGTCAAAAACTAGAAACAACCCAAATGTCCATCAACAAAAGGAATGGTTAAACGTACCACAGGATATTCACACAACACAGGGTTCAGACTACAACATGGCAATGAAGGAAGGTATGTGTGTGTGCGTTTTTGTGTGTGCATGTGTATGTTTATATATTGGATATGTATTTATAATATTAACATATAACAATTATTGAATTTTATTTATTATAAATTTAGTTTAAATGATTATTTATATATTATAGCATATAATATATACAGACACAGATATGGTTATCAATGCCCAATGGTTATGTAATTTGTAATGTCTAGTGCAAAATGGAAATGCAGGAACTCATTTAAAAAGCAAGGAAACAGCACCATTACTGTTCATCTTTGTGTTGCAGAAAGTCAGTTTTAAGTGCAAATAACAGCATTTAATAAATATGTGGAATTACTGAAGTTACCCATTTCATATTTCATGACTGGGACATACATGTGTATTTTGTTCTTACCATAATGCTGGAAAGGTCACAGAGTAACTCAACTGGGTTTATTTTACTTTTTGATACAGGTATAGTCAATCAATACTCTCCAAATTCGGTTTGCTCATTAATAAGTCACTGTTAAAAGGCAAAAGAGCTACGGGTTGCCCCAATATTTTCAATTTTTTTCTCATTGTCATCATTCTCATAAGTGGTTGGCTAATAGAGGGAAGTGACAAGACTAAGAAAGAATATGTGAGGAGTCTAGCTGTTCATGTTTCTTTGAACACTGTTGTCTTCTTTCTGTACTAAAAACAAATTAAAGTGTGGCCTCTCAAGGCTGTCAGCAGTCCCACTTAGAGAGTCATAGACATAACATCCTTCTTCTGTACTTACTTTAAGTCTTACTGAACTTCATGTGTTGTGATTCCAAACAGAATTCTGTACTCATGGGACATCACAAAACCTGTATGTGAATGGGATGACAAGGATTAACAGCAAGCATACATATAGCACTTATCTTCTTCTGCTGATATGGATGTTTCATTGTCCCATTGGACTTCACTTACAAAACACAAATCCAAAGATAAAATTTTGATGAATTTCAAGATGGTGACACCAGAACATTAAGCCAAACATAGGTCCTTCTGAACTTGGGACCCTTTGAGCTTGTACAGGTCACATATTCAGGAAACTGCCCTGAATACAAAGATAGATGATAGATAGATAGATAGATAGATAGCTGATAGATTAGATAGATAGATAGTTAGATAGATAGATAAATAGACTGATTGACCTAGGGAAGCCTCTTCAAAAGGTAAAAGAAAGCTCAGAGAAAAAAGATGTTGAGAAGTGTTCAAAATCTAGATACATGTTGGGGAGACAAAGGAGTTTGAATGTGGGCTTTACAAAAAAAGGAAATAAAAACTACTCAAAGTCTGGGGCCTGGAAAATGAGAAAGATGGAGTTAATATTTAATCAAATAAGGACAGGAGGAGGTGGTTTGAGATATGAGAGATATTGGAAGTTCAATTTTGAATATATGAAGTTTAAGTGCCTATTCTACACACCCAATATACACCCAAGTGTAAATGTCATTCAGGCAGTTGGATACTTGAGTATGAAGAACAGAGAAAACTGTAGTCCACACAGTCATGGCATGATATTTAAAGCCATGAAAAGTGAGAAAAGCTGAGGTAGGGAATAGTATATAAGGAGAAGAGAAACACTCCAGTATTTAGAGATCAAAGAAATGCCATGTGACCTACAATGGGAACTTGAAAACTGCCTTTGGCAAATGACTTAATCTCTCCAAATGTGTTCATTTGATACCTACTTCTTAAGATGGCTGGGGAGTGAAAGATACAAATAGTACTATCTAAACTATCTTAAGTACCCAAAAAAACCACCTCCTTATTCCAGCCAGTGTGTCTCTATCCTCTGATTCATTCCCCACAGAACTAAAAAGAACAAAACAGATGAAAACAAAAACCTTAATCCTTTCATTTATTCATTTGTATTACCACTGTTGGCTTTCAAAGTACTGGTCAATTGCCCAGAACAGGAAATATGTCTTATTCACCTTTGTGACTTTACCATCGAACTCACTACAGAAAGAAAAAAAATTAATATTTTTCTTCAAAGAATGAATATATTCTTAGCCAATGAGTTCATTCAATTGCCCTAGAGAAGTCTTTACTGTAGTTTCTACTCCTCAGAACAATCAGGAATGTAACCTGTAAAAAACAATGTTTTACATTTCTCACAGTATGTTTGCTTTAACTTGATGAACTAGAAGCGATTTGAAAATAAATTTTTCATATTTTTCCTCCCTGAGTTAAAAGAAATAACAGTAAAATCTTTAAACATGATAGCACTTATGGGAAATAAGTAACTCTTCCAACCTACTCTGAGATCTAACTTGAAAACTAAATGTTCTTTGACATTCTGTAAGATTTAGAAAATGTCAAGATAGCCTCCACTTTGATTAGTTATTCATAACTTTGAAATGTTTCCATTTATCATTCATGTTCGTAAAGAACCTCTCTCTGTTTTCAGTGTAAAAACAGACTTTTGCATTAGTGATAAATTACATAATTGTGTGAAAGAACTAGACACTGAACCTAGGAGAAGAATATTACATCTACCCCTGCTCAAAGCTGCAAATCTCTGATTTGAGTTGTATACAACCAAGTCAAAATGCTACATGGATTTTGGCTTTATCATTTGCCTTTCTTGCATAGCTTTTATCAATGGCTAACCATTGAAAATATTCAGAACTTCCTAGAAACTAAAAGTTAAAAAATGTTCCTTAGGGTGCCTGGGTGGCTCAGCGAGTTAAGCCTCTGTCTTCCGCTCAGGTCATGGTCTCCAGGTCCTGGGATCAAGCATCAGGACCCACATCAGGCTCTCTGCTTAGCAAGGAGCCTGCTTTCCCCTCTCTCTCTGTCTGCCTCTATGCCTTGTGATCTCTGTCATATGAATAAATAAAATCTTTTTTAAAAAAAGTCTTAAAAAAATCTTTTAAAAATCTTTAAAAAAGTAGTTAAAAATGTTCCTAATGTTTCTTTCAAATGGTCTTTACCCAAGCAGGTATCTTTTTGATTAAAGAGATCAAATGGCTGTGATGCCTGGGAATACTGGCCATCCTAGAGGTGACTTCAGGACACAAACAGGAAAAACGAAACCTCTCTGAACATATAAACCAGAAGGATTGAAATGTAAAGAATTGGCGATGGGGCGCCTGGGTGGCTCAGTGGGTTAAGCCTCTGCCTTCAGCTCAGGTCATGATCTCAGGGTCCTAGGATCGAGCCCCACATCAGGCTCTCTACTCAACAGGGAGCCTGCTTCCTCCTCTCTCTGCCTGCCTCTCTGCCTACTTGTGATCTCTCTCTCTCTGTGTCAAATAAATAAATAAAATCTTTAAAAAAAAAAATTGGCCAGATATATGATGTAATACTCCACAACAACAGCAACCAGGAAACAGGAGTCAGAGAATCCAGACATTCATAGTAGGAAACCACCGTGTTACCCACCACCAGACAAAGGGACTAGGACTCAGGGATCAACATTACTTGGTAGAAGCTAGAGCATGTTCATACTGAGTGGTCAGCAAATTCTTTCTATATAAGGCAGTTGTTCTCAAATTTCATGTGCATAAAAGTCATACTGCTTAAGATGCAGACTCCTAGGACTTACCTCCAGAGATTAGGATTCCATAGAATCTGATTCAATGGTATTAACCATAGGAATATGAATTGTCAACAAATATCCTTGGTGATTGCAATATAAGTAGTCCATGGGCCACATTTGTAAATATATTGTTAAGGAGTGATTTTTCGCAGAAGGTCTAACTATAACAAAACTACTTGTTGAGAACAAAATGTTGAGTGGGGAGTCATAGACTTAAAAGATGTTCAGAAAAGAAAATTTTTTTTCATGCATCCGTTAAAGCCTGGATCTTCTGTCTCCTTTTCTTAGACCCCTAGCAAATCCCATTCCACATATCTCAATTTAAACATTTGTACATAAAAATATATACTAAAGGATTTCTTAGATTGCACATAATAGAGAAAACCTCAGGTCACTTCAGGATTAGTATTAAGTGACTCAAGAGGGTAAAAGCGAAGAAAAATATTTCAATGACTGCACAGCTGCTACTGAAAACTGAGATTGCAAATTATTACTTAGGACATCATATCTAACATGAGGATCTAACAGAAGATCCTGTGATCCAATTTTTCAATTCTCTTATTATATAAAGGGGTCTGCACCTCAATTCCTTTGCCACTCTTAGAACTCAGCTTTTCTTGTTACCTCTTTCTGTGAGTGTTTATCTTTTTCTTTCCATGTCTGCATCTTCCTCAAATGATTTATTCATCACTAACTCTGAATCTAAAGTTATTTATCTATCTTTATATTCAAAGTCCCTCAAAATGCTGTCATCAAGTAAATTAGGTAGCATCCTATATGGAGCCTATATTGAACAGATGTCTCAGATTTGTTTAGATTCTTCAGTAAGAATCCCATTATAGTCCTGCTTTAGGCCTACATGTCCCCATATTTCTTCATATAATATTAATGGACAGTTGCTCATGTAAATGTAGCAGATGACTAACTTTATCATTTGCATTTTAACTTTTTTCCTAAATTTCCTTTTCAAATTATGGATACCGTCAAACCCATGTGCTAACCAAACACCCGAAACAGACAATGAATTAGCTGCTGCTCAAAGGTTTCAAATAAGGGTGATCTCCCTAGGTAATCTGTCTACCTAGTCTATCATGGAAGATCATCCATCGTTTCAAGGATCTTCCTCTCCAGGAAGTTCCAACTGCTTTACTAAAACTTTAATAAATGCATAACAATGACGTCTGAAAGTTATATAAATTACATATAATTTATTCTTTCTCCAATAGAATAGCTACTCAAATATTTAAAAGCATCTATTACGGCTCTCCTAAGTCTTTTTTATCTTTAGCCTAAAATCCCCCAGTTCCTTTCATCTCCCTTAATGTGCCAGAGTTTTCAGACACCTCACTGTTCTGAACACATGCTAATTCTCCAATGCCGGTTTTACATTGTGATGTACAGTATTAGAGAAATTATTCCAAGTGTGAACTGCATAGTAGATGAGATGAATAACTTTCTTCTGGGTATGAGACTTTGATTAACACAATTTAATGCTATGTTATGATAATATTTTCAGTGGCACGATCAGAGCAGTGAATCATGCTGAGCTTGTCATAATCAACAAAAACACGAGAATTATCTCTCCAAAGATGCTATATATCACTTTTTCCTGATCTTTATCCTAACTAGTTAAGACAGATATTGTCATTCTTTCCTTTCAAATTTCATAATAGTGATTCGAGTCTCTTCTGGTTTTTGTAACAATCATTTGAAATATTGAGGTCATTTAATCTTACAACTGAAATGGTTTAGTTTTATCTATAGTATCAAAAGAAAGCCCAATGGACAAGATAATCTCTATGGTCCAGAGTTAACTGACCTTCACTATACAACAATTCTGTAATTCCTGGATTCTAAACTTCATCCATGTATATGCCATCTGAGTGTTTGACAGTTATAATTGGTGACAGTTCCCAGTTATCAAAAGATTAAAATAAAAATAATATTGCCTCGGGCTCCTAGGTGACTCAGTCTCAAATAAATAAATAAATCCTAAGAAAAAGAAAGAAACAAACAAACAGAAATAATACTGCCTCAGCTGATCTTTACAGAATCCCTGATGTAGAGAACTGAAATTATTATTTTTGTTTTGAGACTCACAGATAGCAAAACAGTGTCTTGCTTAAGACATTAGAGCTGGTTTAATACACAGCAAAAGACAGAAAAGAATTAATATAGATTGACAAAAAGCAGACCTGGAAAGGGATGAAAGGATTACAAAGGGGAATGAGGAGTCTTTTATGGTGATGAGTATGTGTGTTATTTTAATTGTGATGATGCTTATGTCAAATTGCTCAAATTGTACTTATTTATATATGCAGATCATTATAGACCAGTAATACTTCCATAAAAGTGCCAAAATAAATTGAAGGACTCAAGGACTTTGTTCATGCTGATTATATCTATCAATATTGCTCAATAGGTAGTTAAAACTGAGAAAGTTTAAAAATATTTGTTTATTCATTTAAAAACAGTGATAATTTCACTACATGCTAGCATAACATTTTTTATGGGAAAAAAAAAACTATTTTCCAAGATACAGAAAAGTTAGTGAAAATAGAAAAAGTATTTTGCATTTTTGCAAATCTCTTTTTGCATCCGATAACAGAAGGCAACTAGATTTTCATACATTTTGACTTTCAATGTAGTACTAAATCTTGTATTGATTGATGTATCTCAAAAAGTACTGCCTCACACTGATGCATAATTGCAAATCAGAGGAGTATTTTATTTTCTTATTAATTATTTTTATTAACATATAATGTATTATTAGCCACAGGGGTACAGGTCTGTGGATCACCAGGCTTACCCACTTCGCAGCACTCACCATAGCACATACCCTCCCCAATGTCCATAACCCAACCACCCTCTCCCTATTCCCCTCCCCCAGCAACCATCAGCTTGTTTTATGAGATTAAGAGTTAGAGGAGTATTGTAATAGTTTTTTCAGATAATTGTAGATAGTCTTTATGCTACACCAAAACTCAACATGTGGTGATTTCTTAAAGGTACATTGCACAAAAATTTAAATATCATCAATAAACTTTATGTGCTCTGCTACTTTAAAATTTATTAGGCTACATTGCACATTAAATAGATTTATGCATGCATGAATGTGCATCATGTATTATAAATTTGAAAAATTATTGATTACCTGAGCTCTGCAGTTCTTTCCAAATTGTGATCCATTTTATTTTACAATATCAAAATGATAAATTACAGTTTCATTTTGAAAACAGAGACTTTCTTTTCTGTATCACTATTGTTTTCTTGGTCTTTGAGGTGGTACTCTGATTCAGTAAATTGAAATATGTAAGGTCATTCCCCTTATGAGTAAATGCCTAACTTATGGTATGGTTATTTATCCTTTCATTTCAGTATAAACTGTACATTCATAACATTCTAGTTATGGGACATGAGGCCTTCAAGATCTTATTCCTGCATATATTTGCAGCCTTTTCACCATGCTGTGTCCTACACTCAGTTTCCTGAATTCAATTTGCTTGTACACATCTTATTGTGTTGCCACATATGTATGTCTCTTATTCTGGACAGCTCTTTATTCCTTTGATCAAAGAACAAAGAACACTTACTGTCCGGAAAGATGAGGTGCTTAACCATGACTTGAAGTAAGCCTCCTTGACCAGCCAGAGAAGGATGGGTGTCCTTTTCATGTGCTTATATACAAATGATCCTACTACTTTCTTGGTCTTTATAAATTAAAGAATGGCACACCTTCTAGTAGGATGCAGGCAGGCACATGGGTTGGCAAAATCTTCTTAACAGGCATGTCTTCCTTTGATAAGACACAGCTCCATGGAGAGCTGGGAGGGAAGAATTGGCTTAGAGTTTACCTACCATGCGATGCTCGAGGACGAGCCACTGTAAGAGCATAAGATACAAAAACTTTTCTAGACGTTTTGATCCTTTCATGCTACTGTTCATGAGTAAAAAGGTACACTATAAGCACCTTTAGGGAGGAATCTCTGCTTTGTACATATTGCCAGGATATAGCACAACATCAGATACATTACCAGTGCTCACCAAATAGGCATAGAATAAGGGACTATTTGGTGGAAACCTATATTCTAGAAGAAATGGCTCTCCTCAGAGATTTCTCTTCAAGCTTAGGCCATGATATGTATTTTCCCTCCACTGTTAAATTCATCCCACTATCAATCTTCACAGGATACGTTAGTGTGGGAAGCTAGCACATTAAAATATAATTATCTATGGGAAATGTTCATATTTTCTTTCAAAATAAGAGTGAAAAGCACAACAAACAGACAAGTAAATATATTTAAAATATTATTTTGGCTACTGGCAGAAAGAGAGGAAAACAACAATTTTTAAACCTGTTCTGAATTAACAAGAGTCAGAGAAGTGACAATGTCATGGAAAGAATAAGGACTGATCATAATTATGGGTAGAAATCCAGTCTGTCATTTTTCTGGCCATATAAATTTAGGCAGATTGTTTAACCATTCCGATCTCAATTTGTGACAGTGACAAATCTGTGAAAAGGTGTACATTTTAATAATATTTAAGTTGGTATATATTATTTTAAAATTTCATAGTAGCTTTATTATTCCAAGGACATTTGACTTCAAATAGCCAAAAACATGACAAATAACAACTTGTAAAATTAGTTTGTTTCCCATAACATGGAATTTTGAAAAGAGGAAGCTTAGAGCTGAAGGAGCTCAATATGCCAGGACCCATGGGATTTCTCTCTTCCCCACTCTTCCTTGGCTTTGTTGCATTTATATTCATGCTAGTGAATTTTGCACAGGCATGGCTTGGCCTTCCTTCAGTGGTGGATGGGAAATTTAACTTTTCGTTTTCCAACATTTCCAATAAAAAAAGGCAAACCGAAAGTGGATTAGTTAAGTCTCTTAACTGAGAGCAGTTCTGATGTATGCTATAGCAACTAACCTAACCATATTCACAAGTTTTCACTGAAATGTCTGAGATTAAATTTAAATGAATTTACCAATAGTCTACATTATACTTTCTGCTCAAGTTGCTTTTACACTTTAATAATGAAAATGTCAATTGTGAAAAAAGTACTCATTATGTCAACAAATCAGCTATTAGAATATCATGAATTCAATAAATATTAGTCATAAGACTCTCATATATAATTTATTGAAATGGATACTAGCTTTATTTTGTTAGATAGTAATTGAAAGTAGATTTTAGCTTATTTGAGTTATTTATTACCATTTCAAAAAATTTATGGCAATTACAAAATATCTTAGATTTAAACACATTAAGTATTTTTTTAAAAAATCATAAATTTTTGCTAACCTATTGTTAGCTTATGAGTAATATGTAGATAATTTTCTTGGTGTAGCCATCAATATTTTATAACAATATGACAGTCTATCAAGTAGTTGCAGATGAGAATAGGCAATGAATATATTGTGGTAAGAAATTAGGTTACTATGGAATCTTATGCTGCTAGGAATGGAGTAGATCTCTAAATTTCTGAAAGAGTTGTCAGTAGATCAGAGAACTTTATAAGTGGGTGTGTCTTTTGTATTGACATCAAACCTTTTGATAATCATTTACAATATTTATTATTTATCATGCATATGCTTGTGAAAGTGATTTTTGATCCTTGTTTTATTTGTCAAAATTAATATGCCCTGCATATTAAAATTAAAGGAAACAACCAGATATGAAATATGACATAACCTTACAAACCTTCAACAGTGTCATATCCTTTATTTAATCAGTCAGAATTTTTTCTTTCTCTCTAATATCCTTAGTATTTGCCTCTACATCACCCACTAATTTAATCCTTATTTAAGTAGAAATCATTATGAAAGTATCATAATTACTTTCCTTTCCTTGATTTTTAATAGAAAACTAAATATTTCAAATAGTTCAATTTATTCCATAATAATTTCTTGGGAACATGTTACATGATTTCCCTTGTTCCTTTTTCTTTTTTCTTCTGTGCTACATTCTGAGACTGTTTATCTTCTTTTAGTTGTTTTATTTAATTTATAAATAATTTATGCTGTTTCTGAGCACTTGTATCCTGGGTGGGAAAAGATACATAAAATTGTGGTTTTGTGACAGATGTTGGCAAAGATGCAAAGAAAGGGGAACCCTCTTACACTGGTGGTGGGAATGCAAGGTGGTGCAGCCACTCTGGAAAACAGTATGGAAAGTCCTCAAAACTTTAAAAATAGAGCTACCCTATGACCCAGGATTTACCCCAAAGATACAAAAATAGTGATCCGAAGGAGCATGTGCACCCGAATGTTTATAGCAGCAACGTCCACAATAGCCAAACTATGGAAAGAGCCCAGGTGTCTATCCACAGATGTATGGATAAAGAAGATGTAGTATATATATTGTGAATATTACTCAGCCATCAAGAAAGAAAGAAAGAGAGAGAGAGAGAGAGAGAGAGAAAACCTTGCCATTTGTGATGAAGTGGATGAAAGTAGAGGATGTTATACTAAGTGAAATAAGTCAGATCAGAGAAACACAATTACCATATGATTTTACTCATATATGGAATTTAAGAAACAAAACAAAGGAGCATAGGGAGAGAGAGGAAAAAAATAAAACAGGACAAAATACAGGGGAACAAACCACAAGAAACTATTAATCATGGGAAATAAAGGGAGGGTTGCTGGAGGGGTGGAGGGATGGGGCAACTGGGTGGTGGGCACTAAGGAGGGCATGTGATGTAATCAGCAGTGGGTGTTACATCCATACAACTGATTAATCACTGAACTCTACCTCTGAAACTAATATGTTATATGTAAATTAAATAAAAATGATAAATAAAAATTATGGTTTCGTGTACATGTCAGGTGGTGGTATGGTGGGAGTCATGGAATTCAAGGAGATGGTACACAGAATTAGAAGGGCAAAAAATATATATACATGGGTTTATTGAAGAAGTATTATAATAGACAAGTAGTATCTAGAGATAAGACTAAGGACTGGTGCATAATTTTTTAGCTTTATTAAAGTATAGTTGACAAATAAAATTGTAAGATGTCTAAAGTAATTATCATGATGATTTGAAATATAGACACATTGTGAAAGTATTCCTCCTATTTAGTTAATTAATATATCCATCCCCTCACTTATTTTATCTATTTAGGAACATTTAAGTTCTACTTTAGAAAAGTTCAATGACACAATACAAAAATGGAAAATAATTCAGCCATGAGAAAGAAGTAAATCCTGCTGTTTGTAACAACATGGATGGAACTTGAGGTCATTATGCTAAGTAAAATAAATCAGACAGACAAATACTTCATGGTGTCACTTGCACATGGAATTGAAAAGAAAGGAAGGAAGGAAGGAAGGAAGGAAAGAAGGAAGGAAGGGAGGAAAAAGAAAAGCCAACACGTGACATGTAATTTTTGAGAAAAAAAAAAAAAAGTTACTGTCATCCCAAATAGGTCACAATTTTTTTTAAACTACCATTTACATGGAGCAAAGTAAATTTATGAGATAGACAAAATTAAAATTAAAATCTAATTATTTTTACATCTTCATGGAATCATCAGCACATTTCACTTCACAAATATGTAAGTTCTTTATTAGTTACCATAGAAAGAATATTTCTATAGCTCCCAATAAATATGATGTGTTCAACTTATATGACCATTCTTACATTACTCTTATAAACTAGTCATTAAAAGACTAAATAAAAAATAATACATAATTTTTCAAAGGTTTCTTCAAGTTAAAACAAATCACAGTATATTTTTTCTTCAAACTGTGCAATTTGAATGAGCTTGTTAATCTTGAAAAATAATGGTGAGAAGTTTTCTTGATTTATTTTGAGCAAAATGCTTTCCTTAGTCATCTATTTTATTGAATTAATAGACAATTTATCAAATGGAGATGGGTTTCAAACTCATTGACAAAAATATTAGCAAAAGAGGTCAGAGAAGCAATTAGTGGAAATATTTTAAGAAAATAAGTGTTTTTTGGGGGCGCCTGGGTGGCTCAGTGGGTTAAAGCCTCTGCCTTCGGCTCAGGTCATGATCCCAGGGTCCTGGGATCAAGTCCCACATCGGGCTCTCTGCTCAGTGGGGAGTCTGCTTCCCACTCTCTCTGTCTCTGCCTGCCTCTCTGCCTACTTGTGATCTCTGTCTGTCAAAAAAAAAAAAAAAATCTTAAAAAAAAAAGGAAAATAAGTGTTTTTAAATTTCTTTAACAAAATTCATATGATTAATACATGTAATCTTGTCATTATTACTATAATTTTTGTCTTTAACAACTTTACTGAGATAATTCGTATACTAAAAATTTGACTCATTAAAAGTGTACAATAAAGTAGTTGTATAGTGTATTCAAAGTTGTTTAACCTTTAGCACAATCTAATTTGAAAACATTTTATTACCCAAAAAGAAAATCTGTATATCCTAGTAGTAACTCTCTATTCAACAACTCTCCCCATCAATTCTAACTCACACACAAGAACATAGACTTACCTTCTGTTTCTACAGAGACTTCTCTATTCTGGAGTTTTCAAATATAGGGACTCGTACAATTCCATTGTAAAAACAAAAGCAAATGTTCTCAAGGTTCAACAATATTGCAGCATGTACTAGTGCTTCCTTTCTTTTAATAGCTGAGTCATATTCCTTTGTATGAATATACCTTGTTTGTTTTTTAATCAAATTCATTAGTGGATGGGCATTTCAGTTGCTTCTCCTTTTTGTTATTATGAGTAATTTGGATATAGACATTTGTGTAGAGTTTCTTGTTGGAACGCCTGTTTTTAATTCTCTTGGGTATATTACCTAGGAGTAGAATTGTTGACTCACATGTTAACTTTATGCTTAACATTTCAGTGAATTGCTAAACAGTTTTCCAAAGAGGCTATAACATTTAAAATCCAGCCATGAATGTATGAGGATTCCTATTTCTCCACATTACTTGTCTAACTTATTTTAGCCATCCTAATGTTGTGAATAGGTATCTCCTTGTCGTTTTGATCTTAGTCCCCTAGAACTATGTTAGATGATGTTAGACATCTTTTGCATACTTATTTGCCATTTGTGTATGTTCTTTGGAGAAATATCTGTTCTAATCTTTTGCTTATTTTTAAAATTGAGACCTAGCACATTATTATTAATAGTAAATGTTCAATAAATATACATGAAATAAATGCAGGCTTTAAAATAAATAAAGTCTTCCCTTTTTAGGATTATTTTTGCTAATTAATGGATATTAAATTATAAGTGTTATTTATTTAAAAGTTCAGTTAAACATAAATATTATGGAATGATAGGATGGTTATTCATTTTGCAGATCTTGTAGTATATAAAAACTAATGAGTAAATAATGCCTCATGTCTCAAATATGATTTTAAAAACCCCTCAGAATCTTAAAAAAACTATAAACAGGAACAAAAAGAAAAAAATAACATCTAGGCATATTATAATCAAACTACTGACCATATATAAAGGTAAAGCCCTAAATCAAGGATTACTAATCTAAATAAAGGAAGATAGGGGGAAAAACAGTTAGGCAAACAGAAAACAGAGTAAGTTTGTACATTAAAACCTGAATTTACCAGAATTGCATTGAATGGAAGTGGTCCAAATACTCCAATGAGCAAATGAGTATCGATCTGAATGAAAAAAATGACACAAGCCTAACTCCGTGCTGCTCACGAGAGATAAGTTGAGGAAGACACAGGAAAGTAGACTATAACATGATATAAGCACATATAAAGACATTAGCCAAAAGTAAATCAATGGTTACATTAATATCATACAATGTAGATTTTAACTCAAGCGCATTATGTTAAGAAACAAAATCCATCCAACTAAATATTAAAAATCAAATTGGCTTTATTCAATGATTCATGAATTGATCAGCATCCAACCCAGCAAACAGAAAGCTCTATTGAGCTTCAG
This sequence comes from Neogale vison, assembly GCF_020171115.1. Lineage (NCBI taxonomy): Eukaryota > Metazoa > Chordata > Mammalia > Carnivora > Mustelidae > Neogale > Neogale vison. Next base: position 88,392,627 of record NC_058093.1, on the reverse strand, counting down.
GGAAGAAAAAGTTTTTTTAAAGGCAGGGAGGGAACGGAAAAAAAGGCAATTAATAGCAAAGAATGCATGTTTTAGGCAAGGTTGCCTTCCTAATGGAAATGGAATGGGCCTATCAGTAAATCACCCTCTAGTACTGACCAGGAAAGTTCACGTTGTCTTAAAGGTCACATTCCTAAAGAGGATAAAACTGCATGAGTCTTGGTTTGCTGTTGTGGGGCCTTAACACAAGTGATTACCTATGGGTTTTAGTTTTTAACAACCATTAGAGAAAAAAAGTACATGTCATAATGAAAACAAATCTCAAGAAAACATAACTAAATCATGTGTGTGGAACCACAGAGTCACAAAATAAGAAATAGCAAATCCATTGAACATATCCATTTGTCCTGTTGATGAGGACAAAAAGTAGTGGTAACTCTCATAGTCTACTAGTAAGGAGGTACTACCACTACAAAAACTGACAGTATCTAATAAAGCAGAATATATGTTTGTTCTATGATGCAGTCATTTGTATATATCCAATAGAATGCGAATCTATCCAGTAGAAATGCTTACATAGCTGAACCAAAGAATAGATATGGAAATACTTGTGGCAGCACTGTAATAGCTCCAAACCTGAAATTGCTCAGATGTCTGTTACTAACAAAATAAATAGTGTACTCTATTCATACACTGGAATGCTAAGCATTAACAAGAATTAATGAACCAGTGCTGCACATAACTAAATGGATGAATCTTACCAACATGTGTTGAATGAAATATGTTAAACAGAAAATGTACTATATAATTCTAGTTATACAAAGTTTTAAAACATGGTCCTAGAAGGCAGAGAAGGTAGTTCTCTTCCTAATGACTAGGAAGTGGCACTTCTTTGTTCCAGTTATGTTCTATTTTTAGTTATGTGTGTATGTGTGCTTGTGGTTAAATGAATTCGGTAAGCATGGTGATACTTATTGAGCTCTGTGTTTATGGTTTGATCAATTTTCTGTATGTATATTATATTACAACTATTTGTTTTTAAAGTTACATTATGTATTTGGCCCCTAGCTCCATGTAGAACATGTTTTCCTAAAGTTACCTTTGAAGTGAATCTTCAGAAGCACACAGAACTAATTTATAACAAAGGCCACCAAACTTACCATCTACGTGACCTGTAGGAAATTAAGAAAGCCCTATTGGTGGAAATTTGTTGGTATTTTTTTTTTCAATAATAATTGGCAATGTAAATGTTCTTACCCACCACTGTGACTAGATAGATAAATAGACAAAAATATGTATATAATATCATATTGATATCATAATATGATATTATGATATATATGATATATTATAATATATATCAATATGGTATTATGACATACATAGAACTTTATAGGTACATGTAGCATTATCGATATCTATGACATCATACATATGTAAAATAATACTAATTTTATTATATTAGGTATAGCACTTATATGTATATGATATTAACAATTTTGAAGATTATCCAAGAGATTATTGAAAACCATTGTATCTTTTAAAAAAAGCAGTTGTTTTAATGATCATTACAGTAGAAAGTTCAGTTTCTGAAAAAAAATATTTATAATGACAAGTAGATCTTTCTCATACTTTTTCATTCTAGATCCTCTCCTGGGAAGTAATTGCTATGAACATGTTGTTGTTTATTCTTCCATTTTTTGTTTATATTTTTCCCTGTACATTATTCTATACCTTATTTATTCTCCCCACATAAGTAAATCTTGCAGACAGTACATTTTTGTACATATGGATCTGTTCCTTTCATTTTATTTATTTATTTATTTATTTATTTAAAGATTTTTTTTATTTATTTATTTGAGAGAGACAGTGAGAGAGAGCATGAGCGAGGAGAAGGTCAGAGAGCGAAGCAGACTCCCCATGGAGCTGGGAGCCTGATGTGGGACTCGATCCCGGGACTCCAGGATCACGCCCTGAGCCGAAGGCAGTCGTCCAACCAACTGCGCCACCCAGGCGTCCCTGTTCCTTTCATTTTAATGGCTACATAAATTCTATTGTGTTAATGTAACACAATTTATTTAACTAGTCTTTTACTGTTTTTCCTGAAATTTCTCTATCTGTACTGCACATACTGCATATTTCTACACATTCATTATTTTACATGGGTGAAGATAGTTATAAGATGAATTCTTAAAAGTGAAATTGCTTAGTTAAGTGGTATGTGGATTTTTAATTTTGATTGATAGTGCTTCATAGTATTCCATTAAGTGGAAGCAATTTATATTCTCATTAGCCATGTATGACTTTAAGCATTTGTGTTTTAGAAAAATAATTTTGTGTTAAGTTGGACCATGGCAAAGAACAATGGTATGTGGGATGCTAATTCAGAAGCTAATGCAGTAATAGTCTAGGCAAGTAGTCAGGACAGAGGCGATAAGAAGAGAGAGGAAGTAACAATTTCAAGAAGTATTGAAATTGAGTTGAGAAGATTGAGATAATGACACCTTTGAGTGCTCTATCCATAATGGCTTTAAGTGTATATCTTTTACTAAATCATCTGAACTGAAGTCCCAGTAACTTAAGAGACATCCAGTCCATTACCACCTCAACCTTTGACTTGTCAGCCTTTCAGTTCCTTTTGCCAAATTCTCACTTCATTAAAGTGCTACTAAAATAAATTCCTTTTGTCAGATGTCTCCACTATTCTCCATTAAGCCATTAATATGGGCTCTTCTCTCTCAACACCTTTGGCCTTAAAGGTTAGCAAACTTGAAGTTCAAGTATTTGGCCTTTATCATTAAAAGCCTGAAAAAAAGCTATTCTTAAATCTGTCTCCATGTTTAACCTCCAAATTATATCAGGCCCAGCATTAACAACTCTATATTCCCCAAAGGAGAGCTGTCCTCGTAATTTACATGTGGAGGAACATTTGAATTTCCTCTTGAGAAGCTAAAGTTTATCAGGGAGTACAAGAAACAACTCTTGGTTATTTGCATAAATTCTTCACATTAGGCCAATCAGTATCCAAAATCATTTTGATATGCATGAGATACTCTTTCTTCCTGACCTCAGAACCCGATAATTCCTGTCACTCTTTCAAATGTGATTAGTTTATAAGTTTGGAAGAAGATAATGAAAGCTAAAACTGTGATGTGGTTTCTCTTGTTGAAGAAAAGTAAGATAGATTCTGTAATTTTGTAAAATTTTTATTAACCACTTTTGCTCGGACCTGTATTACCTTTGGCAATCTCATGCTGGCATGATGATCTTGCAGAGGTTTTCCCACACTCCCTCCCCAGGTGGCATAACAAGCTGATGACAGCATATGAACAGGTTAGGGGATAGAAAAACAATAAGGGCTTGAAGTTGATCCTCTACCTATAGAGATGTCTGTGGAGGATGGGCATACCAGGTATTTCATTCCGGCTTAGACACAAACTTTGCCATCATTATTATTTTTTTAAAGGCTTTATTTACTTGACAGAGAGAGAGTACAAGTAGGCAGAGAAGCAGGCAGAGGGAGAGGGAGAAGCAGGGTCTCTGCTGAGCAGGGAGCCTGAGGCAAGGTTTGATCCCAGGACCCTGGGATCATGACCTGAGCCCAGCAGAAGGCAGTCGTTTAAACAACTGACCCACCCAGGTGCCCCATTCATGCCATTATTTTTTGAAATCTGAAGCTAGTAGATACAAACTTGAGAGGCCGGGGGAGCAAAGAAATGAAAACTAAGCTTAAAAAACCTGGGCTTTTGAAGTAGTCAGGATATTTTCTGCTTTTCAATTGTTCAAGACTTATATTCTACTTACAGGGAGGCTATTTCATTGTTTCTGAAAAGCCATACACTGAAAATGTGCTTTTTAATTTTGAAGATGTAAAGCAGAGATGTGACTCCAAGGGATGCACTTGCTCTGTAAGAAAATGTAGAGGCTGGCTACGTTGCAAGTAGACTTGCATATCTGCAGATTGTGCTTCCCTTGGAGGAATTTTTTTTTTTTCCAATATGGATTTAGAATGTGCTGTCTCTGACAATTATGGCAAGCCCTGGGGGGAATCCTTATGAAAACAATAGCCACAAAGCATGAGCGATAGAGACCTCATAGGACTTAAAAATGGGAAAGTCCAATTAACTTGGGCTTGAAGAGAAACTGTACATTGGAAATGAGTGGGGCTTGGCTAAACAATGGATGATTGCACTGAACTTCTGATGTCGCAGGTATTATTATTCAAGACAAGTAATTTGCTTGAGAGGAAAGTGGGTGAGGCATGGCTACTCTTTTCAAGACGTTGTTTTTTTGAAGTCATCAGGTCACCACACCTCTGTGTTTGGAGGTAGAATCTTCCTGAATAGAAGTAGAAATGCTCATGACAACCACCCTGGGAACAGGTGAAATTGGGGCAAAAAAATTCAACATGGTTTTTATTTTTTGAGATTTTTTAAAAATTTTTTTGAAATAAATTTTGAAATAATTTTTGAAAATTATTTTTTATTTTTTGAAAAATTCAACATGGTTTTTATTTTTTGAAAAAAATAAGAGATATAGGTTGTTCTACTCTGGGTAGTAGAATTGTCATGCTCAAAAAAACCCCTTTAAGTATGAGGGGGCAGAGAAATTAGGAGGGAGGGAAATTGACCATCACCACAGAGATTCAGGCTAGACGCTAAATAGAAGCCGTTTCTGTTAGGAAGGTCCTAATAGTAAGGCTAGTTTAGGTGGTACTTGAGCTGATATATCTAATACTAATTGTAAGTTGCAATGCAAGGTTTTTTTCTATTATATTTTAATTTTCAGCATCCTCAGTGGAAGATTAAGGGAAAGTTCATGCCCATGCTTGCAAAAGAGTATAAGAGAGAATAAAACCCATTCGGAGACAACATACTTGTTTTTTCTGCAAATGTTTATCATACCTGCTGTATACCAGGTATTATTCCGGATGCAGAAAATAAACTGGTGCACAAAATAGTCTTAATGAATGAGGCAATGTCTCTCATAACCCTCACATTCCAATATGAAAAGATTAAAAAACAGAGGGTCACCAATTTAAAAGTAAACCACCAGATAATATAAAAAATTAAATATAAATGTTATTAAAATAATAAAATAAGAATATATATGGGTGTATGTGAATTCAACCCTAACAATAGGCCCCAATTTCCATTTGGTAATCTATGTTGTCCATGATCCATAATCTATGACACCATGGCGCCAGGGTAGGACACGTGACCTACTTTTAGGCAATCAGTACATTCTATTCACTAAAATGATAGGTTTGGAATAGGAACTTGCCCCAAGATGATTCAATCATCTTGCAGTTTTCCAAGAATTTCTGAGGCTACTGTATGAAGAAGGAAACATACAGTCCTTTGAGTGGCTAGAAGCTATATTTATATCGCGAAGGGAAAAATTCCTAGGATGACTGCAATAGCATTCAAGGCAATGCAGAAAGCCAGAAAGAAGCTTTGTGCTAGAGAACATTATTAAGTCAAACTTAAGCATTATCTGAGAAAAATGCCACCTCAAGTTTTCTAGTTATGCAAGTCAGAAAGGTCCTTTGCTGCTTAAGCCTATTTTTGCCATGTTTATTCATTGTTATTTCCAACAACAACAAAAAGTTACGGAGTAAATTTGCCTATAGAAGGGAGACTGGTTTATAGTTCATCTTAATGCTCTGACTGGCAATGCTTGTTAAGAGACCTGGAATTCTTATGGGAAAAGGAATAAACAAAATCCTCAAATCAGGTCAAAAGAATATAGATTAAGATTAAAATACTCTAACAACATCACATCTTCTATGCCACAATTCATACTCAATGATTTTTATATTACCCAAATTGTATTATTATATGTGAAGATTTTGTTCCAAGAAACTTGGAACCCCTTGCAAGGGACTCATCAATTTCCCTCACAATATTTCTCTAATGTAGAGTTATTCATATTTTACATAAGGCAGGAGCAATTTAAAATTCTTATAATCTCATTTATCTAAAAATATGAAACTATTCACTCCAAACAGACTAAATATAACTTGGCAGTGAGACACGTTGTCCTGAGCTACTTTAAAGTTCAATTCATAGAACAACTAAATGCTTAAATTTTTAAGCATTTTTATTTTATTTTACTTATTATTTATTCTTGTTTTCGTAGAGATTTAATTATTTATTTGAGAACGAGAGAGAGAGTGAGGGTAGGAAGAAACTTAAGCGGACTCCACACTCAGCATGGAGCCCTGCATGGGGCTTGATCTGACAACCCTGAGATCATGGCCTGAGCCAAAACTAAGAGTCAGAAGCCGAACCCACTGAGCCACCCAGGTGCCCTGAGTCTTTTGGCATTTAAAAATATTTTTTTTTGTATTGGCAAACCTGGGAAGGAAAAACTCTTCATGTGCTAACATGTATTTATATTTATATATTCTAGCTAAACTATTTTCAAACCATATTGTCATTCTGTTAAGAATTAATATTTCATTTTACCATCAGAAAAAAAAATGACAACTAACATGACATCATCAAATGGGACAAAGTTTTGAGTTACTGTTTTAATAATAATATTAATAATAGTAAATGATGATTTAATATTGATTCATTATGCTTATCCACCCATTCTAGCTTAGTATTTCTTTGGACTAATAATGCATATTTTGAGACACTGAGTCTGTGTCAAGAAATTACCTACAATAACCAATTGAGATGATTGATTAACAGACTGACAATCACTGCTTTGCTAAAAATGAGCAGATAATTAGCACGACTTCTCATAATAATTTGTGAGTTTTGTCTCATTTTGTAATATTAAACATTGCACATATATTGGGATAACAGTGAGTAAACTTACATTAGGCACATTATCATCATTAAATGAGTATATCCTGCCTGTATAGATTGCTGCTGAATCAGGAGCCATGGCTTAATGAGCTTGATTTTCACTGGTTCTATGATTGCTCTCCAAATAGTCAAGTGTTCCTTAAATATCTTTTAAACAAACAAGAAGAAGAAGAGAGATGAATGAGGAGGAGGAGGAAGAGGGGGAGGAGGAGGAGAGAAAGAGAGAGAGAAATGGCATATCTACCACAGACTATGTTAAAAACTACATTTTAAAATTTACTTTTTATAAAATACCATTAAAACAAAGTAAATGAATTTTTGTAAAGGTGGCGCTTACACAATGCTACTGGAAAATGAATCAACTTTAACTCTTAAATGCATTCTAGATTAATATACATTACTAGGAAATTCCTTCTGGTATGCACATCTATCACTTGAAGCTACTAATTGAAATGTCCTAGTCACAAAGAGTCACCTTAGATACTGCAGGGTCATGACACAGGAAAGTTAAATACTATTTCCAGTAAATTTTTCTCGTGAAGTTAATGAAGTCTCAACAATTAGAGGTTTCCGTGATTCAAGTAAAAGTCATATTCAATTTAGAATGGTTTTAATAGGAAGTAAAAGTTAGTATAACTGCTTTTAAAATATCATGATCTGGTTTTAAAATTAAAATATTCAAATATATACCAGTTCCTTTCTAAAAATGCTAAAAATCTTAAAGCAATGATTTATAGAGCAATTTATCTGGCACAGGTGATATGTTAAATGGTATAAAAAAATCTAATTTCCAGATGAGACAATGTAGAAAATTGACCAAATATGGAAAAGAACAATATTACCTTAATCTGGGTGACAGTTTGTGAATTATCTAAAAAATAAAATGCTAAAAAAATAAAAAATAAAATGCCTCTACCTTTCAGTGAATGGTATTAATAGCATTTATCCTCAAAACTTACTCAGGATTTTTTAAATTTGAATTTGTATGTTAACAGCACTAAGTAGTTGAAGACACAAAGTAAGTTGGTTAACAAACAGTTCAATGGAAATATTCTTAAACTTCACTTCATAAAGGGATTTCACCATTATCTGTCTAATTTATGCCACATATGTGATATGCATAAGCATAGGCACATATAAAGCAAAGTAATTCTCATGCTAGAGCTCCTCATTGCATTTTCAACCATGATCTATTGTGCTGAAAACAGATTCAAGTTTGGGTGGAGACTGAGGGAATAACTGAGTAGCAGATGTAAGGTAATGCTCAGGTATAGAATATGAATTCAAGGATGAGACGGAGAATGAGCAAATTTGTTACAGTAAATTAGATAATTTAAAGAAAGTAAATTGATACAAGAATTCTAGAAAACAATTCATCAACTTAAAGCAACTTTAAGCTCCAAATAAAGTTATATATTTTTTAACCCACTCATCTCATTCTTGAGAATAGGTTCCTAAGGAAAATATATCAAAATCATGAGGGATGGAGATTGATAGTACAGAATGAAGATGATCTTTTCATTGACAACATTTATACTAGCATATATTAGAAACAATCTAAAATTCCAATATTGTGTAATTAGCCAGCTTATTTCAGATGCACCTACTTGATAAAATTTTGGCGTTAATTTACTCATTTAGCAAGCATTTATTGAGCACACACTCCATTCAAGAAAATTTCGTAAGTGTTACAGATAGAGTGGTAAAAAGATTTCTGTCTTGTTGGAATGAACTACTGCCAGTCATCATCAATTATAATACTCTCCAAGGTGGTACACGTACATGGAACCATAATTATGAATTTTTCAATTATTGACTTTTTAAATAAATTATTTACTTAAAAGCTTCAAATACAGTGTGTAGTATTTTCTTGCATCCTTCAGCTAGCTGTCCTCAAATATAACATTTTACAAAACTAAAGTACAATGGTTAAAACCAAAAAGTTGAATTAAGTACCTGGAATAAATTTGGCAAGAGGTGAAAGACCTGTACATTAAAAACTGTAAGACATTGATGAAAGAAATTGAAAAATACACAAAAAAGTGGAGAGATATTTAGTGCTCATGGATTAGAAGAATTAATATTGCTAAAATATCCATACTACCCAAAGTAATCTAGAGATGTAATGAAATCCCTATCCAAATTTCAATGGAAATAGAACAAACAATTCTGGAAATAGAACAAACAGTTTTTCATAGAAATAAAACAAACAGTTCTGGAGCATCTGCCTGGCCCAGACAGAAGAGCATGGGATTCTCCCTCCACCCAAGTTTTTATTTATTTGTTTATTTGGGAGAGAGAGATCTTGGGGGAGGAGCAGAGGAAGAGGGAAAAGCAGATGCCACATTGATGTGGGACTTGATCTCACCACCCTGAGATCATGACCTGAGCCAAAATCAAGAGTTGGATCCTTAACCAACTGAGCCACCAGGTGCCGCACTTCAAGTATTTTCTTAAAGAAATAATTATGTGTGTGTCTGTGTATATTCAGACACATATATATTCCCACACACATACACATATATATACTGGTGTACAAAGTTGTTCATGATAATAATAAAAAAAGATGTTATTTAAATATCTCAGAAGGGGCATCTGGGTGGCTCAGTTGATTAAGCATCTGTCTTCAGCTCAGGTCATGACCTTGGGGTCCTGGGATCAAGCCCCACATCAGGCTCCCTGCTTCTCCCTCTGCTGTTCCCCCCTGCTCATGCAAATACACTCTCTGTCTCTCAGGTAAATAGATAAAATCTTGAAAAAAATTTAAGATTTTATTTATTTACTTGAGAGAGAGAGAGCACGAGAGGGGAGAGGGTCAGAGGGAGAAGCACACTCCCCGCCGAGCAGGGAGCCCGATGCGGAATTCAATCTCAGGACTACAGGATCGTGACCTTAGCCAAAGGCAGCCACATAACTATATGAGCCACCCAGGTACCCCTAAATCTTACAAAAAATTTTTTTAAATAAAATAAATATCTAGGAAAAGAAGAATGATTATATAAAAATGAAATAGTATTTATAGAATATATAGGTGTTTTTCATAATTAGTAACCCCTATTATTATAATATTTCATTCTTTATATTATATGGTAATATTTACATATACAATGGTTATATATTTTACAATAAGAATATACATGTAAAAATATATATACTTTACATTGTTAAGCCACTTTCTTTGCTTAAAAATCACTTCCCACTTCTGTCTCATTTGATTGCACAGTAACCCCTTAAGAATGTGATTATTGTTCATTACTGTTCCCATTTTCCTGACAGAATACTGAGAACTAAACTGATGAAGTGACTTACCAATATCTCACATATAGTGAATGTCAATTTTAGTTCTAACAATCACATTTTCTTTCTCACGGTGTAGTATTCTTTGTACTATATTATGCTGACAGCTTATAAAGAATTACAGTTCATGGGTAATAAATATATCTCCCCACATTTATGCACTTTAAAACTTACATTTGCATAAGTAATAGTTTTAAGTACATAAGCCTGAAATGATTATAGCAGTTTTTTTAATTATTCAGTACTTGACAAATGTAAACTGTGATAAATACATTTCCTATAAAAAGAAAGATTGTCAAATAGCTAAACATTGAATGGAGCACCACCACCGATATCTCCAATATTTGGTTGCTATGAAGGACATTGAATTTTCCTGTAATACGAGAATAGCCCAGGGGTGCTATATTTAAAACTACATAGGCATTTCTATTAAAATCCCAGCTTTTCAAGGATTTATGCCAAAGCCATAAAAATTTTATTTGATAGAAAGGCAGAATTGAAAGTCTCTGTGGAGATTGTTTTCTTCCCTTTTCATATAAGATAAGCCTACCTGTTTGTTTTCTTCATGGAATCCAAACACTTTAACAGAATACGAATATCAGACAACTATTAAGCTCTTAATGTATACCAGCACTCTACCAGTCTGAGAAAATGTGAGCTGGTTATACTGTCTCAAGTCTTGCCTATTCCAAATTCTGTTCTTATAAATCTAAAGAGGTTTTTTTTGCAAATGTTAATGGACTCCAAACTCAGAATATTTTGAGTGACTGTGCCAACACTTTATATTGAATAGAGAAATGAAATGTTAAGTTTTCCATGTTATTGAGAAAACTCTATGATTCTACTTTATTTTGGAAGGGTGACCACAACTATCACCTGTCAGCTATCTCTCAGAAGCATATGAATTTAAAACTAGCTTCTGTAATTCTTTTTCTATTATTCAATTAAATATGCCTTTATTGAATCCTAGAATTCTTTGCTTAGAATCATGTTACTGCTATAGAAGATAAAGAGAAATATTGGAGATGGTTCTTTTCTCAAAGAGCTAACAGTTTCATTGGGGAGATAAGATAAACCCATGAAGCAGTGTGGTTCAAATACATAAATTGTAATCATTGTGAAACATTTGCTAAGAGCATAGATAAAAAAATCCTGTGTGGTTGAATACAATTTAACTAGCTATTGCCTCACTCCCTCAGGACTTTATGATGGAAAGCAGTATGATGCAACTGTGTGTGTAAAGAACATTAGGAAATTAGTAGTGTTATTACTCAAAGTGAATGTGTTTTGTTTTGTTTTTTTAAGATTTATTTATTTAAGAGAGAGAGAGAGAGAAAATGCACATGCTGAGAGGGGAGAGGGGCCAAGGGAGAGTGAGAATCTCAAGCACATTTCCTGCTGAGTGGGAAGCCTGACATGGCTGACCTCACGACCCAGAAATCATGACCTGAGCCAAAATCAAGAGTCAGAAGCTCAACCTACTGAGCCACCCAGGTGCCCTAAGAATCTGAGTCTTCTTTTCTTTTCTTTTCTTTTTTTAAGATTTTATTTATTTATTTGACAAACAGAGATCACAAGTAGTCAGAGAGGCAAGCTGAGAGAGAGGAGAAAGCAGGCTCCCTGCTGAGCAGAAAGTCTGATGCGGGGCTCGATCTCATGATCCTGAGATCATGACCTGAGCTGAAGGCAGAGGATTTAACCCACTGAGCCACCCAGGTGCCCCAAGAATCTGAGTTTTCTTAACCAAAAGATAATAATTAAGCATGAACAGTGTTTTTCAGACTTTAAAAGGACTATTAAACTCCCTTTCGTAGTCATGAAATCAATTAAAAGGATCTGAGCCAGCAATCTTTCACAAATTGAAACAGTATAAAATAGATACATAGAAAATATCAAAGTGCACCACATAGTTAGGGTAAGTGTTGTTTCATGAAACTTCGTATTTATAGTGCATGTGTGTATTTGTATATATATAACCCACCATAAAATATATTTCCATTTGTGGGTCATAATAAATTTAAGTTTAGATTAGATGGACTAGTTTCATCCCATTTCTTAAGGTCTAGAGTTGTATAAATTCTCTAAGATTTCATCAGGCCATTGAAACACTATACCACATTAAAAATCCATGCCATTGGCTTTAATCTTGTAAAGAATATGAAGGTTGGTGGTATCTTGCAAGGGTCACGACCTTTCTAGTATAGTTTTTTCTATCTTGGCACTCTTTTCTAGGCGTCAAGTCATATCTATCCTGGGTTGCCAGTACTTGAAATCTCTGTGAGCAGTATATTTCATGCATAGTATCATGTGGACCCTGAAAACCCAAGGTTCATTCCGGGACCTCATAGTGCAGCACATTAACTGAATTCTTTCAACTTATAGCTTAAGGCAGGACTGTTTGTTTTGTTTTGTTTTTAAACAGAGATCAGATCTTGTCTGACTAGATGGTAGGGCAGCAAATGCTGTCCCATCATTTTCATATTTTGGCACTTCCTTCTCTTCTTCTGTTCCTAAAGAAGTTCTCCAACTTCCTCCAGCCAAAGAGGAACAGTCTTTACCATCAATCATTTGCTTATTTGCTGTTGGCCTCCAAAGTTCACCCTTCTTGGCTCTGCTATATATTTTAGGAGTCTTGGAGTCAGCACATTATATTTGTCAGGTCCCTTTGATATTTGGCTTTTCAAGGCATTCTTATTATTGGGAACCCAAACAGGAAATCAGAAAATGGGAGTAAGATTTTGCTTCTGGGGCCTTTGATTTGGTAGTTATTGAAAATTGCTAGAGATATGGGGGGTGATAATAGGACTTAAGCAATCTGTCAAAGGCAGCTGCCTTTTCAGTGTCAGTCTTGGTTGAGCTGAAACTAAAACAAGTATGACAGGTTCCAATAGAACAACAGCAGGCATAGCACAAGGAGTTTTGAGTATCATATCTTTTTTTTCAACTTTTCAATATTAAGTCATCCTTTTCTCTTTTGTTCTTCATATCCATCCAACATTTATGTAATAAATGCTCCAGATTAAATCTCTTCTGCATTACTACATTTGATCTGTATCCCTACATGAACCCTGACCATTATAGTCTCACGCATGGTAAATCCTTCAATATAATTGGGGACAGGGGACATGAGTGAACAACACTTCCCAGAAGACTCTTGTTTAGTCAGTCAGCTCTGGTTTAGTCTATGAGATAACAGAAGAAAGTGTTTGCCTTGGGTTTATTAGGCATTCGTTTGCCAAAGATTCTTGAAGTAGATTGTGATATTTTTCAACAAAATTTATTCTCCCTAGCCTTGATGCATTTGGAATATATTTCTCTGCTCTGTAGAAGTTGGGTATGGCTATGTGATTTCTTTTGACCTATGAGATGTGACATAACTAACAGCACTAAAGAAGTGAGCCCTGGGGTTCCCAGGTGACTCAGTCATTTGACCATCTAAATCTTGGTTTCGATCTCATGGGTTGTGGGATCAACCCCACAAAGGGTTCCATGCTCAGCAGAGAATCTGCTTGAAGATACTCTCCCTCTGCACCTCCCCCGACCCATGCACACTCTCTCTCTCTCAAATAAATAAACAATTAAAAAAAAAAAAAGTAGAGCCTTGGCCTTATGGGACATTCACCTATTTCTGAAGCCCATTGGGGAGCTCCTGACTACCACCAGAAGAACATCCCACCCCAGTTGGCTTGTGCCTTTCTAGTCTCAGAGGGAACATGCATAGAGCAGAACCATCCTAACATACAATGGACCTGCAACATGAGGTTGAGTGGCCCTTGTCAACCCATAGGCCTATAAGCATAAGAATAAAAGCTGTCATTAGCCATTGAGATTTTGCAATTGGTTGATATGCAGACACTACTAATGTCATAGATTTCTACCATATTTTAGCCTTTCCTACCTTGTTGACTTTTCTGTATGTAATTACTGACACATAAAATTCCTGCAATCGATATCTGTATAACCCTGACCTGAGCATTATGACCTACTGTGACCTGCTATATAACATCTGGTAGTTTCACATAGAGGTCTGAAAAAATGAAAATGTGATTAATTTTTCAGGACTTGCACAACACTGAAAATAACTAATAGACTTAGCCAACATCTTTAAGATATAGCATTTCTTAAAAAAATACACTCTACTGCATTTAAACTAAAAATTTATTATCCTTTATTCATTCATTCATTCATTTATAACTGTTTCAGGTATAGGTGATGTGGCAGAAAACCAAATCAAGGTTTCTGTTCTCATTCTAGAGGTGTGGACAGCCTTCAAAATATAATTAATTAAATCTATAATATACTGCCATGGGCTGTTTTAGGTAGGGTGATCAATGAAGTCCTTTGGTCTTCTGACAATTATAGTAAAATATTAGTAGGGCTTATGTGTGAGTGTGTGTGTGTGTGTATGTGTGAGTATAATTATATATATAACTATGTGTATATATAGCATTATAATATATGTATAATATTATTAAACTGATCTGCATGAGAAAAAAATTAAAAGTATGTTTTTGCTGTGTCCTAATTTATGACTTTTCTGGATATATTGGTTTATATATACAATTATGCATACTACTGTGTTTATATAGTATATATAATATATATATAAGTATATATGATATAGCATCATAATATTTATTATATATACACATGTGTACATATAATATATTATCTATCTGTATCTATATTATCTATATAATATATAATCTATATATGTTATCCATATAATATATAACATATAATGTAATATATACACAATAATATATATATTTAGTTGTATATATAACCCAATATATCCAGAAAAGTCATAAATTAGAACATACGAAAAACATAATTTTTTTCTCTTATGGATCAATTTCAAGGACATAGAAAAACATTTTATTTATATAGCTCCTCATAAAAAGTGAAGTATTTGAATTTATCTTATATTGTGTTTTGGATTTGAAAATAGTATAAATATTGTCCTTAGGGTTGTTTGATGGCTAAATAACTCCTTGGAAATTCCAACACAATATAGTTCATAAATGTTGGATAAAGCTATTTGACATTCATAAAGCCTTTCCTCTGACATCCTTACATGCTCTGTTATTATTAAATTCATAAAGGTAGCAATGAGATTTAAAAGCATTACCTGTGCAGACTATTTTCCAGTAAAAATACGAATAGAAGCCTTTGTGTCTGGGTACATTACAACAAAAGGAGACGAGAAACTTCCGGTGACTTAATAACCACTATTTACTCTGAAGTGGTAGGATTCAGAAAATTTTCACCACTATAATACTGTCCAGGCACTGAACAAAGAAAACTGCAAGATATGCCCTTTGTCCTTCAAGAGATTACAGTCTGAGAACATTTGCTTTGCCTTAAAGAAACGGATTTAAGTGACCTGGGGCCAAGCAGAAGTCACACATACAGTTCCCAAGCAGTTCGTAGCAGAATGAAAACAGAAATGGGAGAGATGAGACTCATTTTATATCTGTGGAAATGCAAACCTTCTAAGGATAGGAAGAACTGATCTTTTCACCTGTGTTAAATACTCACAAAGCACAAAATAACTTACATGATTCCTGTTCAAAATCTTTCCACTGCAGTTCACTTACCTATGCTTCTCTGGTTTTTTGTTTGTTTGTTTGTTTGTTTTCTCCAACTATCAACTGTTAAAAGAAATCATAGAAAGAAAGACAAAATATATTTTTTTTGGGAATAATAGAGGAAAATCAAACACATTACTGTCAGTGTCACACAGAAGACAATACAGAGATAAGAATGTTCTCATAGTGGAGATAGCGAAAAAATATATAAAGAAGACAGGATCGCATTATTATTTATTATTTTATGATCGCATTAAGGCCCATGAAGAAAACAGTGAGAATTAGAAGATACTTCAACCACTGAAAACTGCAGTGAAATGCAAGAGTGCGAAGACAGTAAGGTTTTTTAATACACACAGTGTATTAAATACACTGTTTAATACACACAGTGTAAATATTACATAGTAATATTTAATACACACATCAAACACACATTAAAAAAACAACTTCTGAACCTATCAATAGCATAACAACTAGAACATTTTATACCCCTGTGCTCCTCCTACTTGATTTTATCCCTACCCTTTTTGTTATCATATCTTTCATTACAAAATAGGTTTTACCACATATGCATATGTCAAAAGAAAAGACTGATAACTATAATTTAAATGTTTGGATAAAGGGGAAAATAATCTTGAAGGATACACTATAGAGGATGAAACATATTACATATAATTTATAAAACATAAAAATAAAAGTGAAATGCAAAACCAGCAAAGAATATGAATAACCAATCTATAGAAGAGGAAACTCAGATGATTTATACATATATACAAATTTAGTAATTCTCAGTTGTAATTATAGCAATTTCAGTTTATAGAATAAATATTTTATCACTCATCAGATTAGAAAAATATGAAAAAACAATATGAATATGACAATAATGCATTGACATATTGTGAGGATATGCTATTTTCTTTCTTTTCTGATGGGAGAGTATAAGGCAGTAGAGCAACTTTGGAGAAGAATTTGGCAAATCTGTTAACATTGACAATGTATGTACAGTGACTCAGCAATTGAGTAACTAAGTAACTAAGATAGAAAAAACAAATTCACATGTGTGTGTGGAGATGAACTAAAGCACTTTATAAAAAACTATTTCCCAAAATTAAAACCTGAAATGAGGGGTGCCTGGGCAGCTCAGTGGGTTAAAACATCTGCCTTCGGCTCAGGTCACGATCCCAGGCTCCTGGGATCGAGCCACGCATCGGGCTCTCTGCTCAGCTTCTCTTCCTCTCTCTCTGCCTGCCTCTCTGACTACTTGGTGATCTCTGTCAAATAAATAAATAAAATCTAAAACAAAACAAAAAAAACCCTAAAATGACCACAGCTCCCCAAACAGGAAAATAGTTAAATCTAGTTTGTTTATCTGATAGAATAATATATAGCACCTATAAGGACCTAACTAGACTTCTAGTTAG
The DNA here is from genome assembly GCF_020171115.1 of Neogale vison. Lineage (NCBI taxonomy): Eukaryota > Metazoa > Chordata > Mammalia > Carnivora > Mustelidae > Neogale > Neogale vison. The sequence goes on along the minus strand of NC_058093.1, from coordinate 88,375,518 downwards.
CCTAGACAGGTTGAAAACATATTTGAGCAAGAAAAGCAATCTGGAAAATATGTACACTGTAGTATTGTTTATGTAAAAATAAAAACCTGCACCAAAAACATATTTTTTATTCATGTATTTGGATATAGAAGGATACCATGAAGGTCCAGCAAGGAGGGGACGACAGAAGGATGGTGATCAAGAGATGTAAGCTTCAAATGGAATATTCCTATGAAAAAACTAATGCAATAATATATTATTTGAATAATTAAAAATTAAGCCAAAATAACATTGAATAAGAGGTATTTTTAAGGAAGTGGAAGGTTGAATCACACACTCAACCTGGTACTCTAAATATAATATATATTATACCTTCATGGAAATCATAACACATAACCCAAATAATTCTTTCTTTGAGTCTATATTCACCTTGTAATTTATAGTTTTGATAATTATCTCCAAGGAAAGAATATGTTTACCTTGACAGAACAAATGACTTCATTGAATGTCTACCACGCGCCAGTCACTGTTCTACATAACAGGGCCAAAAGAGTCAACAAAACAGACCATAATGCTTGCCCTGTGGCACTTAACTAGTAATAAAGATGTTATATGGCAGCAAGTCATATGGAGAAAATTAAAACAAAAAGAGGGCCACAAAATTTGAGACAGGAGTAACTGGAAATGAGAGGTGGACAACAGGATCATTAGATTGTTGTAGGTAGCCCTCAAGATTTTGAATCTGGCTGTTAGTTGGAAAGAACTTGGTGAGTTTCAAGAAAAGGAGATCTTAATAGGATTCATCTGGGTGCTGTGTTGAGAATACACTAATAAACAGCAAAGGCAGAAATAATGAGACGAGACTTTTTAGTGAGTTACTACAATAGTCCAGGCAAGATAAGATGGTGATCTGGAATGGTGTGGTAACAGTGAAGTGGAAAGAAAGGGTCCAATTCTACATGTGTTTTGAATGTAGAGTCCACAGAATCTGCTGTAGGATTGTTGTAAAGGTTCACAGAACAAGGACAGAGATGAGCCCATGGCTTTTGGCTTAAGTTATAAATATCCAGTGATGATTAGCTGAAGTGGATGAGACAGTTGAAGGAGCAAATTTGTATGGCTAATAAGAGGCTGTGTTGAACATGATAAAATTGAGTTATATGTTTCTTAATATATTACTGCTCTAATTCTTATTGTAAATTAATAATAAAAATTCTTGTTAATATATCTTTGCTTCTGAGTGTGGTTAGTATCTCTTTCTCTGTAAGACTGCACAACTATCAGTGCACAGGTATGATCATGAATGCAGATTGTAATGAAGAGAAAAAGACTGGGTTTTGTGGGGAGTTTCTTAGCAGCCAGCAAGTCAGTTTACTCTGTAATATTTTCCAGCATCTACCTGCCTTCAAATGTCAAGATGTTGATGGAAAAATACACATTACTAAGACTTGTACCTATCTACTATTAAGCTTGGAAAAGAAAGGGGAACAAAGGCACAGATGATACCTTCCAAGGATGTTTACTTTGACGTACTAAGCAGGAAGGAGCAAATAGCAGAAGAGGAACTCTGTGTACAAACTTGGAGTTGGCTATGGCTGACCTCTTTTCACATCTTCCTGAGGGTTACAGCACAAGGAAGCAGTCTTATCAAATTCAGTTGTTTTCTGTTTCATTTCCATCCACCCCAGACCACTTGTTTATCTTTTCCTGCTTCAAAGGCTTTAGCAAAGAACAAGTGAGACAAAGCTTCTTTTGCTAAAGATGTTCATCCCAGATTGAAAGGTAGTTAGCTATAGCAGTTGCTACTGAGAATTTTATTTTCTAGAGCTTTCACTGTACTTGGGGGGAAAAAAAGGATAGGGAAGACATATATTTTACAAGTAGATTTTATTCAGAGAATGCGAGTGTATTAGGACAAATTAGAAATTTGATATTTTAGATATATGCAATAGGCTAATTTAACTTATAGAACAAGAAGAAAAATGAGCTTACTGAAATTTTTACTTTGTACCTATTGAACCAGTGATATTTGAATAGGCTCGCTTTATTACTCTGTGTCATTAATCATGACATGCTGATTTTTTTTTCACATTTTAGCATCTTTGCAATGGATATGTATTGAAACAAATAATGTCTTAAAGCAGAATCAGCCTAGTTGCAGCTGGGGCATAGCTGAAATTACCTGTGCATGGCAACCATCAAAATGCCTGATGAAAATTTGCAGAAGGATGGCAGTCGCTTGTAGGAAAGCCCAGAGATAATACTAGAGTATTTTTTTTTTTTAACTCTTTGACTCCATCAGAAAAGACAATGTTTAGCAAAAGTTCCTGACATAGGGGTGTCTGGTGGCTCAACTGGTTAAGCATAGGACTCTATTTTTTTTTAATTTTAAATTTTAAATTTTTTATAAACATATAATATATTTTTATCCTCAGGAGTACAGGTCTGTGAATTGCCAGGTTTACACACTTCACAGCACTCACCGAAGCACATACTCTCCCCAGTGTCCATAACCCCCCCTTCTCCCAACCCCCCTCCCCCCAGCAACCCTCAGTTTGTTTCGTGAGATTAAGAGTCACTTATGGTTTGTCTCCCTCCCTATCCCATCTTGTTTCATGGATTCTTCTCCTACCCACTTAAGCCCCCATGTTGCATCATCACTTCCTCATATCAGGGAGATCATATGATTGTTGTCTTTCTCTGCTTGACTTATTTTGCTGAGCATGATACGCTCTAGTTCCATCCACGTCGTTGCAAATGGCAAGATTTCATTTCTTTTGATGGCTGCATAGTATTCCATTGTGTATATATACTACATCTTCTTGATCCATTCATCTGTTGATGGACATCTAGGTTCTTTCCATAGTTTGGCTATTGTGGACATTGCTGCTATAAACATTCAGGTGCATGTGCCCCTTCAGATCACTACATTTGTATCTTTAGGGTAAATACCCAGTAGTGCAATTGCTGGGTCATAGGGCAGTTCTATTTTCAACATTTTGAGGAACCTCCATGCTGCTGTTCAGAGTGGTTGCACCAGCTTGCATTCCCACCAACAGCGTAGGAGGGTTCCCCTTTCTCCGCATCCTCGCCAGCATCTGTCGTTTCCTGACTTGTTAATTTTAGCCATTGTACCTATCTACTTGTACCTATCTACTATTTAGCTTTTTGATATGTCATTGTGGTTTTGATTTGTTTGTCCTGGAAGCTTCTAATCTCTCCTTCTATTTTCAATGATAGCCTAGCTGGATATAGTATTCTTGGCTGCATGTTTTTCTTGTTTAGTGCTCTGAATATATCATGCCAGCTCTCTCTGGCCTGCCAGGTCTCTGTGGATAAGTCTGCTGCCAATCTAATATTTTTACCATTGTATGTTACAGACTTCTTTTCCCGGGCTGCTTTCAGGATTTTCTCTTTGTCACTAAGACTTGTAAATTTTATTATTAGGTGACGGGGTGTGGGCCTATTCTTATTGATTTTGAGGGGTGGTCTCTGAACCTCCTGAATTTTGATGCTTGCTCCCTTTGCCATATTGGGGAAATTCTCCCCAATAATTCTCTCCAGTATACCTTCTGCTCCCCTCTTTCTTTCTTCTTCTTCTGGAATCCCAATTATTCTAATGTTGTTTCGTCTTATGGTATCACTTATCTCTCGAATTCTCCCCTCGTGGTCCAGTAGCTGTTTGTCCCTCTTTTGCTCAGCTTCTTTATTCTCTGTCATTTGGTCTTTCATATTGCTAATTCTTTCTTATACCTCATTTATCCTAGCAGCGAGAGCCTCCCTTTTTGATTGCACCTCATTAATAGCTTTTTTAATTTCAACTTGGTTAGATTTTAGTTCTTTTATTTCTCCAGAAAGGCTTTCATATCTCCCGAGAGGGTTTCTCTAATATCTTCCATGCCTTTTTTGAGCCCAGCTAGAACCTTGAGAATTGTCATTCTGAACTCTAGATCTGACATATTACCAATGTCTGTATTGATTAGGTCCCTAGCCTTCGGTACTGCCTCTTGTTCTTTTTTTTGTGGTGAACCTTTCTGCCTTGTCATTTTGTCCAGATAAGAGTATATGAAGGAGCAAGTAAAATACTAAAAGGGTGGCAACAACCCCAGAAAAATATGCTTTAACCAAATCAGAAGAGATCCCAAATCATGAGGGGGGAGAAAGGGGATAAAAAGAGGTTCAGAAAGAAAGAAAGAAAAATAAAAAAAAGAAAAGAAAAGAATTAAAAAAAAAGAAAAGTATAAAAAAGAAAATATATATATATTAGATAAACTAGTTAAAAAACATTTAAAAAGAAAAGGGTAAAAGTTAAAAAAAATTTTAGCAGAAGAAGAGAAAAAAAAAATGAAAAAGAAAAAAAATTAAATTAACTGCAAGACTAAAGAATCATAGGAAGAAAGCCATGAGTTCCGTGCTTTGCTTTCTCCTCCTCTGGAATTCTGCTGCTCTCCTTGGTATTGCAACTGCACTCCTTGGTAGGTGAACTTGGTCTTGGCTGGATTTCTTGTTGATCTTCTGGGGGAGGGGCCTGTTGTAGTGATTCTCAAGTGTCTTTGCCCCAGGTGGAATTGCACCACCCTTACCAGGGGCTGGGCTGAGTAATCCGCTCGGGTTTGCTTTCAGGAGCTTTTGTTCCCTGAGCGCTTTCTGTAGAGTTCCAGAGGACAGGAATATAAATGGTGGCTTCCTGGTCTCCTGGCCCGGAGGAGCTGAGAGCCCGGGGCCCCACTCTTCAGTGTGCCTTCAGAGAACAGCACCCAGTAACTTCCGTCTGCCTGACCTCTGGCCGTGCTCCGAGCTCACTGAGCCTGCGACCGGTTCAAGGTAACCCCGAGCTGTGAGCTCACTGTCAGCTCTGTCTCTGTAGCCGGCTTCCCCGTTCCAATATCCACAAGCTCTGCAACACTCAGACACCCCCGATCCTTCTGGGACCCTGCAGGACCTGAGGCTATGCTGACCCCACGTGGGCTTCACCCCGGTTTAGCCTCTGGAGCAATGTCCCTCAGTGGAACAGACTTTTAAAAGTCCTGATTTTGTGCTCCATTGCTCTGCTGCCTGCTGGGAGCCGTCCACTCCCCCTGGGGTCTATCTTTCCATCGCTTTGGATTCACTTCTCCGCCAGTCCTACCTTTCAGAAAGTGGTTGATTTTCTGTTTCTAGAATTGCTGTTCTTCTTCTCTTCGATCTGCCGATGGACTTGTAGGTGTTTGCAGTCTTTAGTTAAGCTATTTAGCTGATCTCTTGCTAGCTGAAGTAGCCTCAGCCTGCTACTTCTCCGCCATCTTGACTCCCCCCTAAGCATAGGACTCTTAAGTTCAGTTCAAGTCATGATTTCAGGGTCATGATCTCGGAGTAATGCGGTTGAGCCCCATGTGGGGTTCCACACTCAGCATGGAATCTACTTGAATTTCTCTCACTCCACCCCTCCCCTGCTCGCATGCATTTTCTCTCTCTCTCTCCAATACATACATAAATCTTTAAAAAAGAAATCCTGGCATGGTTTTTTAAATTAAGCTAGATTTTCATAATTGTGACGTTGTCTTAGGAGCTCATTACTAAAGGATTTTAATTTTTCTGTGAAAGATTTTAAGAAATGTTGTCTCCTTAGTACTCTTGAAGATAATGACTAGATTGAAAAATTTCTCAGAAAACTTGCAGTTTGACTGTTAAAATTTCAGAAACAACTCAACCAATTTACCTAGAATGTTCTTTACTACTATGAATGTATTATATTCATAAAAGATTAAACTCTATGTCTACTTAAATTTAAAAGAGCTCTTTTAGTATAAAAGTATAAAATATGAGTCTAAGTGACAATGAGCATTGAGTTATAGTTTAATTGGCATCATCTTTATTAGAGGTAACTGTGTACTTTACAGTCAAAGAATTACAGTGTACACTTCACAGTGATGGTTTATTTTTTCTTTAATTTTATTATGTTATATTCATCACCATACAGCAGTACATCATTGTGTTTTTTTTTTTAAAGATTTTATTTATTTGACAAAGAAAGAGAGATCACAAGTAGGCAGAGAGGGAGGAGGAAGCAGGCTTCCCGCTGAGCAGAGAGCCTGATGCAGGGCTCGATCCCAGGACCCTGAGATCACAACCAGAGCCGAAGGCAGAGGCTTAATCCACCGAGCCACCCAGGCGCCCCCATCATTAGGTTTTGATTTAGTGTTCCATGATTCATTGTTTGCACATAACACCCAGAGCTCCATGCAGTAAGTTCCTTCCTTAATACCCATCACTGGGATCACCCATTCCCCTAAGTCCTCCTCTCTGAAACACAGTGATAGCTTCTTATCAGAAGCAAGATCAAGTTAACTTAAGAAACTATGATGCAGGGGCGCCTGGGTGGCTTAGTGGGTTAAAGCCTCTGCCTTCGGCTCAGGTCATGATCCCAGGGTCCTGAGATTGAGCCCCGCATTGGGCTCTCTGCACGGCAGGGAGCCTGCTTCCTCCTCTCTCTCTGCCTGTCTCTCTGCCTCCTTGTGATCTCTGTCTGTCAAATAAATAAATAAAATCTTAAAAAAAAAAAAAAAGAAAGAAACTGTGATGCAGTAGGCAATCAAGAGGTCTATTTATGACACTAAATCATTGGGAGACATATGGTGGTAAATATAAAATTTTGCTTTATTTTTCCCAGTCACTAATGCAAACATGGTAACAGTTTGTTTAGAAAATAAATGATCTGTCAGAAATAATTGTAAAAATTCACTTAGTACCTCAAATGTTTTTATGATTTTTTTTTGCCCTGGCTCCTTATATACAAAACAATAATCCACATGGGACATATTTAGAGTAAGTAATTCTTTTATCAAAAATATGTCAATGTGATTCAAAATAGCAACTCCTAAAATTAGGTATCTAAAGAAGCTCAAATTTGGCATCATCTCTTAAGTGAGTGAAGTTATCTCTTCAGGGACCAGAGTTCAGATGATCCTTTTAAAAAACCAAAACAAAACAAAAGGGACTCCTGGGTGGCTCAGTAGGTTAAGGGTCTGTCTTCAGTTCAGGTCATCATTTCAGGGTCTTGGGATCAAGTCCCACGTCGGGCTCTCTGCTCAGCAAGGAATCTGCTTCTTCTTCTGCCTGCTGCTCCCCCTGCTTGTGCTCTCTCTCTCTCTCTCTCTCTGACAAATAAATACAATCTTAGAAACAAAAACAACAAAAAAAACAAAAAAGTCTCCTTTTGTTTCTTTGATGATAGAAAAATAAAATTATTACAATGACAAAGATACTGCTAGTCAAGTTGTTTCTCTGACTACCACATATAAGGATAAATAACATCCTAGTCACGCTCTGCCATCTGCTTCTACATTATTAGATTAGCATTTTATTACTGCATTGTTGTGGTGGTTTTTTGTTTTTTTTTTTTTTTCATGGTCCTTTTCCTTACCCAAACCGTAACCTCTATGAGAGCAAAAGACTGGTCAGGCTTCTTTTTCTCCTAGGAAGTGTATGAACTACAGGAAGTTTTCAATAAAAACGTGTGGAATGAGTGAAAAATTAAGTGTTTGGAAAGATCTCTGAGCAAAATAGCAACTACTGTATAAACACAATGTATCATTGAGAATGAGTTTAAAGATAACATGATCCTTACCCTATATTTTCACAGGCACTTGTTTAATGGATGTGCTTATTTGGGGGCGAGTCTGTGATAGCCAGGGAAGGGGGTTTTCAGTCTAAAGGTTAAGGCAAGGGTTAAGAAAATCAAACTTAATATTTCTTTTATTCTCCTGTTTCTCTTGTTTTTATCACATCCTGGCATGATTTAAGAAAAATTTTAATGTCATATTTTCTATGACACGGAACAATTTGATGATGGCTTTAAGAAGAGTTTTTAGAGTAATTTTTATATCATACTTACTGAAACTTAAATTACTCTGTTTTCTTTTGAATTGCTATGGTTATGTGTTTCTGTTATAAACTTTCAGAAGATTTTTTACTGCCTTATAGTTCTGCTGCCTGTTGCTTAAATTTGGAATATGTGTTTTAGTTATTAACCGAAAATTACTAATCTATGTTCTAAATAATTTAATCTAAACAAGTTGCTGTTTAACTTTTTAATTTAGGTTTAGATCTTTGTATCATCCATTTATGGAATAATTATTAATAATTTTATATGCAATTTTGTCTGCAGTACACATTTGATCTTAAGCTAAGTGATTTTTCAAAAATCAGTGAATAAATAATATACACATATGGACATTAGAGAAACTTAGTCTTTGAAGTTTATTTTTCTTGTTTTGAGGTTTTTTTTTTTTAAACAATAAACACTTGGTAAGTATATTTCGCTTCTGGATATATACCTGATCACAGTTATAGAATTGATCAAATTTTTAAATTATCAAACAACTATTTTTTTATGATTTTGTCCCTGATTAAGCAATCTGATGCAGAGGGAACATTAAAGAAGGCCTGTGAGTTAATTTTTAGAAATTTCAAAATTTAGCATCATCTCAAGTTCTAAGATTACTTCTGCAGAGATGAATATTCGCAGTCTAAACACTATCTAGATGATTTAACAAAAGTTGAATGCTCTCTTTCCTGTCTCTTTCTCTAAAAGTCTGAACTATTTGGGCCATGATAATAATACTAACAACGATTCACATTTTCATGTCTTAACTACTGCTTACTAAGCACTAGTACAACTATGCATCACTAAAGCACTCAGTATTCTACACATATTACTTCATTTAAACTCAAAAAAGCCCAGCTAAATAGGTAATATTTTAGTCTAGGAAAGCCAATACGGAGAGGTGAATTGTAAAAACCTATAGTTCTTTATCTGTGTATTCCTACTTTACTTTTACACAGAACACTACTGACACTTTTTGTCGCCAAATGTGTGTAAGTCTTTCCAATACACAATGCAATTTTCCATGACTCCCATTGAGTGTCCTACCATTTAACGTAGGTCTATCTACCTAGAGACAGTGTGCAACCCACAAAACTGATCCCACCCCACTTCAGATGCTAATCACAAGTAGTAATTCCCAGGTTACCCAAGCTTCTGTGAGATTTGGCCACAAGTTGGATATTTCTGCGAACCTCTGCTTGGGTTCGATTAATTTGCTAACACTGCTTGCAAGAGATGGTCTTAGTGCTCTTAGTATCCATTGTAATATATCTTCTGTTACCTCACAAGAGATAAGGAGACTTTCCTCAGATTAAAGAACTTTAAACACAGATCTTTCCAACTCTAGATCCCAGATCTTGACCATGGGACTATAAAGAACTACCGTGCCATAATTATTGTCTTACATGATATTTCTTTGTCAGTTATAGAAAACTTTATTTTCTATATGTAATGTGGTTGGTAAAAACCATTGTTCTAGCTATTCCTAATAATCCTAAGTCTCAACCAGCTGACTTGAGAGGACATAAACTGATCTATACTTGAGAAAATGCCAAGATATACTCGCTACCACCATAAACAGATTTTTAAATTGAAAAAGGAGACCTCTAATATACCTTCCTTTGTTATTCTAAGTAAAATAACCCATTGTATCTTTAACACAAAACCATTTGGCTCAAAACTTTCAGTGTAGATGATTCCTTTGACCCAGATGGATTATTTTTTAAATTATTATTCATTTGCTTTACAATATTTCACATTAGCTAAACATATTAGAGTGTGAGTTTATTAAAAAATAATTTATAGAGGTGCTTGTGTGGCTCAGTCAGTTAAACCACTGCCTTCAGCTCCAGTCATGATCCTAGGGTCCTGGGATTGAGTCCCACATCAGGCTCCTTGCTTAGCGGGGAGTCCTTCTCCATTTGCCTCTGCCTGCCACTCTACCTACTTGTGCTCTCTATCTCTGTCAAATAAATAAATAAAATCTTTAAAAAAAAAGAGTTTCTTATTAAAAAAATAAGCTTCAGAAGGAATTCATATCTTTACCTTTAGATTATAAAACTTTCTTGAAATAAATACATATTTTAGTAAATGAACAGCAGTATTAACATAAGTATCAGAATATTATTAATCAGCAAAAACTAGAGATAAGGCATATGTGCAGATAAAATTGCCACTTGTTAAGACAATTGTTCTGCAGTTGTCTTAGAATGAACTTGATATGTGTGGTAAACTGAATAATGGCCCCTCAAAGATGTGCTTGTCTTTAATTCCCACAACCTGTAAATGTGCCACCTTGAAATTTACTTAGATCTTAGGGAAGACAGCTGTTAGAATGTAATGGAGTGGAGCAGAGGGAAACTAAAAAACAGATATTGAAGGTCTTCATATTAATCTGCATGGAGATGCAGTCACCTTTATCGAAGGAGATTGCACGATATCCAGGATTCTCAGAAAAAGACACAAAAATATTCAGAAGAGAAAGGTGGAATTAAATATCTGCAAATCTCAGAAAATGAGATGCTATTTTATAAGTGTATCAAGTAGTAAGAACACCCCTGCTTCCCTTTTCTACATTCTGTCAACACACATCTTCCTCCCCTTTGATCCTACCTCTAGAACCAGAAACCACTTTCAGCCAGTTCAGCAAGGAGGAATGTGAAAGGCCAGATGGGTAACCAGCTATGCCTTCCTTCCTCATGTCTTGCCAAAATAGATCTCAGTTGGGATGGTGAGCAAAGATTTTATGTGAAATTAAAATTAATTTTCATTATTAAATAGAATTGGACTATTTTCATATTTGAGATTTTTTTTTTAATTCAAAGAGGCCATAAAACTATTTCTATTGTACAGGAACACATTAGAACTGGCCAAAATCTGGGATTGAAGATCTAGTGCCTATGGAAGGTTTATGGAGTCAGCGGAAAGCAAAATTTCTTTATTATTATACATCATTAACTCTAAATTATAAAATATTATGATTCATTTAATAAACAAGAGATGTTGATAAATTATTTAAGATTCTTAAATTACTTTTTGACCAAGAATTTCAGAAATAGCAACATGAATAAGGTCAAGTAGTACACAATTAACCAATCCCATTTTTTTTTTTTTACAATCCTTGTAAAAGAGGTTTCAAAGTGTTCTCTTGAACAAAAACCACTGATGATAGAGCCTCTGGTGATAATGGGCCTGGCGATGCATTTCTGTGTTTAACCAAGAATCTTATGTCAGAATGACCTTTAAATATTATGAATATTTATAATAGGAAGTGTTGTACCTCTTTATAAGTATAATTAAAAAGACTTTAGTCCTTTCCATCTGCAAATAAATACCATGTCTCTGTTGCCAGTTTTATTAGTATTACTTAAAATGACATTTTCATAACTATTCCCCATGAGAACCCAGGACAGGGTGGCAGCAACTCCGGATTCTTTTTGGCCCTGTTTCTAGGTAACACATTACTCTAGAAATACCATCTAATTTCCACATTAAAAACAACAACAACAACATATTATAGCTACTTCAAATAGGCCAGAAAATGATTTTCCCAAGTGATAGACATGTATATAAGATATGGTTTCCCAATATCCTCTCCTATGTGTTACCTTGTACTTAAAGGAGGCTTATTTGAAGGTTTAAAGTTGCCTGGGTATAAGCAACCAAAAATGAAATTTAAAAAATATCATTTAGAATATTGTCAGAGAACAAAAATAAAGAATTCATTTAATGAGAGACTTGCATACTGCTATTGCCTGTGTAGAAAAATGCAAAAACCCACAGAGAAAAATTAGAGAAGAACTAGATAACAGATTTGCCCTGTTTATAGATCATGTCTCAATGCTTTTCAATTAACGTCAAGCTAGCCTACAGAGTCAATGCTATCGCAACCAAAATCCCAATGGGCACTTTTTAGTAAAAACTGGCAAGGTGGGAGAAGCTCAAATAAGTAAGTATTCATATGGGGAAAAAATGAGCCCTCCCTTCTATCTCACATGATACATAAAAAATAATTCAATCGGGAAATTCATAGAGACAGAAAGTAGGAGAGTAGTTACCAGGGAGAAAGGAAAGTTGAGTTATGGTTTAATGGGTACGGAGTTTCAGTTTGGGTTGATGAAAAATGCTGGAGATGGATAGTAGTGATTGCACAACAATGTGAATATATTTAGTGGCAATGAACTATACACTTACCAACGGTCACGATGATCAATTTTATGTTTTAGATAGATAGATATAGATGTATTTTAAAACCAGAATTATAGAGAAACAGCAATCGAATCTTTGAAAAGCAACGTGGCCCTCATAGCAACCTTGGCCCTAACATATCTGTGGCTTAACAAGTAGAATAGGATGAAACCACTTTGCCTCACTCAAAGGCTCAGGATAAAAGACCAAATAAAATAGTGCTTAAGGACTTGAAAGTATACATCAGACTAGTGGAATTAAAAAATGCATGGCAGGTTGAAAATGTGTACTTAGAACTCTGAGAAAATGGAATAATAGAATTTCCATTAGACTGAGACTCCCTTGAGATGCCATTGCTGGCTTCTTACACAATATGTGCAGTTTAATGTATCTCAATTATACTTCAATAAAGCTATGAAGAAAATAGTGCAAGTTGAGTGATAGAAGGGAATATAAAAGCTAAAGATGTAACACTTGTGGAATAAAAGAGAAGAACATCTTTGTGGTAGAGGGTAAGCAAATATTTCTACAGAACACAGAGCACAAAGTGGACCAACAGTAACAGAAAAGGTAAGCAAGACCCACGGTGAGAAAAGAGAACGTGCTCATCAAAACAAATTATTAAAAAAATAAAAAAGTAAAACACAGACTTGGATACTTATGTTTGCAATATGTATATGTGATAAAGAATTTGTTTCTAGAATACGTATTTTAAAAATCTCTAAAGCTCAATAATATAAAGATAAGCACACCAAAAACAGGCAAAAGACTACCAGACACTTCCCCAAAGAATATGTAGCTGATCAATAAACACATAATAGGCATTCCACTTTTATTACTCATCATGGAAATGCAAGTAAAGCCACATCAAGAAGTCACTTTGCTAGAATAACTGAAATTAAAACGAATGAGAATACCATGTGTCCTCAGGCAGGCGTAACCACTGAAACTTCCATATATTCCTGGAGAAAGGGAACTGGTACAATCGCTTGGAAAACTATTTGGCATTTCACTATGAAGTTTAAGTATATCTGCCCTGTGATTCAGCAAATTCACTCCTAAATATTTTCCCAGGAGAAATCAAAACCTACAGTCCCCAAAATACTTGTACAAGAATGCTTAATACAGTTTTATTTATATTAAAAATTGGAAACTACAAGACTAATGGATAAACTGTGGATATTTACATAGGGAACACTGGTCAGAAATAAAAATAAAAACACAATCGAGGTACATGAGAGTGAGAAGGAGTCTCAAAGAAACCATGTTGAGCAAAAAAAAAAAAAAAAAACAAAAAACAACAAAAAAACCACAGTTATTTAAAGTTCTATTTATATAGAGCCGTAGACCTGAAAAAATTGTTAACTAGAAATCAAATTGTGATTGGCAGGCATGGGGAGAGATTAAATGAAGGGTGCAGGAACAAACATTCTATGGTGATGGAAATATTTCCAGTTGTAGTCCGATCACCTAAGAGCATGTACTTGTCAAAACTCGTTGCATTAAACACTTAACATCTTTGCATTTTGTTCACATTGCACCTTGTGATCATTAGCTTTATGTCAACATGGAGGGTATTTTGGGATGAGATTTACATTTAAATAGGTGAACTTCCAGTGAAGCACATTGCTCTCCATAATATGGTTAGGCCTCATTCAGTCAAGCGAAGGCCTGAAGAGAACAAAACGACTGGCCTCCCCAGCAAGAGGGAATTCTTCAGCTGAATATCCTTGGACTTCGTCTGTACCATAACCTCTCCTGGGAATCTGGCCTCCTGGTCTATACTGCAATTTTGGACTTGCCAGCTCCCATAATCACATGACCTGATTCTTAATAATAAACCACCTCTGTATACACACATTCTATTGTTTCTGTTTCTCTAGCTAACACTGACTAATACATACCTCAAATCCAGAATAGTATTGAGTAAATTCACCAGGGACAATATACTAGTTCTGCAAGAAAATCCTTCCAAGATTTCATTCCAAGCTAAGATCAGAGTACACACTTCAGAGATAGCCAAGAATATTGTTTATTTTTCTTTTTTACTCTTTGTTATTTGTTATTGTCTATTTTTCTTTTTTTTTTGTTATTGTCTATTTTTCATAGAGAAAAATAAATATTGTTTATTTTTCATGAATAAAAATTTGCCTTTATGAAAAATAAACAATATTTATTTTTTCTTTATGAAACTTGAATATTCCTATTAGGAAAATCCAATTTGAGATTTTATTCAGTCAATCCCATCAATTTATCTAATCTAACTTCCTCCTTCCCAAAGTTTCTGAGTCACTATCATTCATGAAATCTATTTCTAAGAGGATATTTCAATTTGTCCCTACTCCTAGACCACAGTCCTCTGGCCATGCTTCTGCCACAGAGTCTTATGCTAGGCATCGCCCTTCTGGGGTCTCAGCTGGAAGTGACTGGAGTTTAACGAGGCCCCTCCATCTTGGGAGAATCTAAATGTCAGTGTACCTGGAAATCCCTGCCAACCCATTGGCTTGTAGCCAGTCTTCCACCAGGTTGCTCTACACAGGCATACCCTGGGAGTCAGCCAAATGCTTGAGAAATTTTCGTGCAGCTTTATATACTCACTTTTATGAATTCACCTTCCTCCAGGAGTTTTCTGCCTCATGTCTTATCCGTTTTCTTAGGAACAAACTCATCTCTTTAAAATTGGTCATTTTGGGGGCACCTGGGTGGCTCAGTGGGTTAAGCCTCTGCATTTGGCTCAGGTCATGGTCTCAATGTCCTGGGATCGAGCCCTGCATCAGGCTCTCTGCTCAGCAGGGAGCCTGCTTCCCCCCTCTCTCTCCCTGCTGCTCTGTCTACTGTCTGATCTCTCTCTGTCAAATAAAGAAATAAAATCTTTAAAAACTAAAAAAAGACAAAAAACAAAAAAAAATAGCCATTTTCTGCTGTTCATTCCCATGAGCTGAAAATGGAAAATAACGCTTGAAGAAAACAGCCCACTTACTCTAGTCACACCACCTTGCTTCCCTTGTCCTAAGGATGGGAGCCTTACAACCCAACCTTACTTGTTCTCCAGTGCTTTCTTTTTTTAAATTTCTTAATTTTTTAAAGATTTTATTTATTTATTTGACAGAGATCACAAATAGGCAGAGTCAGGGAGAGAGAGAGTGAGGAGGAAGCAGACTCCCTGCTGAGCAGAGAGCCTGATGGAGAGCTTGATCCCAGGACCCTGAGATCATGACCTGAGCTGAAGGCAGAGACTTTAACCCACTGAGCCACCCAGCTGCCCCTCTCTGCTTTGGATAGTTTGTCACAGTGTTTTCAAAGACTTCACAGCTAGAACTAAGTTTACCAGAGCAATCTCTAAAAACATAAATCAAATCAAGTCAACACCCTGCCAACCAAAAAATCCTATAATGGCTTCCCACTATACTTTGAACAAATTCAGATACCTACTCTTCATCTAAAAGGGCTGCATAATCTGACTCTTGCTCACCTGCCCTAGTTCACCGAGAGTCACTGTTGTGTCATTTCTAGGGCTACATGACTGCATGTCCCCCAGACACTATAAACAGTACAAGGCCCTTTGTGCCTGGGCCTTTATGTTTGCTACCCTCTCTCCTCTGCCTGAAACACTGTTCTCTGACTCTTACTGGTTGATTTCTTCTCATCCCTGTGGTTGAGCTAACTGTAACCTTCTCAGAAAACTCCTCCCTGACTGTATTGCATAATTCTGTACTCTCTGGTTATTCCTTATTTCTATACACTGTTTTTTTTTTTTTTTTTTTTTTTTTTTTTTTTTACTTTTCCCTCTCAGTTGGTATCATGATAAATCACAGAGCAAAATCATATAAAAAGAATCAGGGAAAGTAAAGGAAAACTAAGTAGGATTTAGCTGTGCAGGGAAAGGGAGAATATATTTACAACATCTGCAAAGTCACCTACATCAGGACCTAATGAGAATATTCCAGCCCACGAGAAGAAGATAAACAAAGAAAGCGCTGGATTTGGGCCACATTCTACGGTGTTCCATGAGATTTTCTAAAGAGATCTGCTTTCACCCTAGAACCAGTGATCCAAATGAGCATTTATTAGAGCCTAAAACCATTCTTAACCAAGTTTTGTTTTGCTTTTCACTTAATAGTATGTTGTAAACCAGTTTCCAAATCAGCACATATGCACCAATACTGTTATGGTTAGTGGTTAGTACATTTGGTTAGTGCATATGGTTAGTACATTTAAACATCCCATATGGAAGACTTTAAAGGTTGTTTCTTTTCTTTTTTTTTTTTTAAAGATTTTATTTATTTGAGATAAATAGAGAGAGAGAATGAGCAGTGGGGAGGAACAGAAGAGAGAGAGAGAGAGAATCAGACTCTCTGCTAAGGAAGGATCCAGTCAGTTAACTGATGGAGCCACCCAGGTGCCCCAAAAGTTGTTTCTAAAATATGGCTAACACTAAGGTGTTCTTGAGCTTCTGGGAGAGGTGTTTTGTGCATTTCTTTGATTATATTTTGAAGACTTCATTCTCAGAAAGTGAAATTTCTGATAGGAAAAATATGTACATTTTTAAGGTTTTATGTCATTGTTGTCAAATACTCTAAGATAGAGTTAATTTACAAATAATCAAATACAGTCTCACACAAGAGTTCCAGTGTTTTGTCGCCTCCTTTCCAAATAGGATATTTTTGGTTTTCAATATTTTTGTCAATTTGGTGAAAAAATGATACCTCATTTTGATTACAAGATAAATTGAACTTCTTTTACTAAATTTCTTAATTACAGTTCAACATTTGTGAACTATCTTTTGCGTATTCTCAACCACTTTTCTGTTTATACAGATGTAATTTTTTTACTAAATTCAAATTGCTTTTTATGTATCTAGCAAGTTTTGATAGTCTGTAATAAATGATTCAAAAACATGAAGTTACTTTATTTTTGTCAATATTTAGACTAAATTTGCTTTGTGTGTTTTCATCTCCTTCTATGCAAATGAAAAAAATTAATATTTGGTGATGCATTTGTTTTCAAGTGTAATGGATCTCCAAAATACTTTACATACTCATTTTGCAGTAAGATTACCAGAACTTCCTTACATGTTTGGTACAAGTTTTTAAAGTTCTTGACTTTTTTTTTTTAAAGATTTTATTTGTTTGACAGAGAGAGATCACAAGTAGGCAGAGAGAGAGGAGGAAGAAGGCTCCATGCTGAGCAGAGAGCCTGATGTGGGGATTGATCCCAGGACACTGGGATCATGACCTGAGCCGAAGGCAAAGGCTTTAACCCACTGAGCCATCCAGGCACCCCAAAAGTTCTTGACTTTTATTTTAACTTTCCCCTATTAATACTTTCAGTTTTATGTGATAAATCTGTCTTTTTACTTTATGCCCTCCCCTTGATTACTTGGAAAGTATTTCCCTACCCTAAGATGCATCCAATTTTCAAAATCATCTTAAAATTTCATTGAAATGTATATTAACTACATCTAGAATTTATTTTGATTTATGTGGCCAAAAGGGAATTTATGATTTCCTAAATAGAGGCAAGCCATTGCTGTATATGATAAATAATCTTCTTTCTCTACATGTTTAAGAGGTCAATTTTATGAAATACCCAAGTTATACATGTAAGAATATATGAATATATATGAATCACCCCACATGCACATATCCACATGCATGCAAACACCTGGATCCAGGCATTTTGCCCTGATTAATTGATTACCCATTGATGTTTACAATAGTACTTCTTACTGACTATTCATTAAATTACATATTGTATTAGTCACTAAATTTCACTCGATATTCACTTGGTAACCAAATTAAATAGTTGAATGTAGTATATAACATCTCAGCTTTACAAACATATTTTACAATATTGTAAGACAAAGCACCATTTATTATTCTTGTTTTCAAAAATTTTTTTTAATTATTTTACTTCATTTTAAAAAGTGGTACGGTATTGGGGCGCATGGATGACTCAGTTGTTAAGAGTCTGCCTTCGGCACGGGTCATGATCCTAGGGTCTTGGGACTGAGCCCTGCATTGGGCTCCCTGCTCAGCGGGAAGCCTGCTTCTCCCACTCCCACTGCTCGTGCTTGTGTTTCCCGTCTTGCTACGTGTCCCACTGTCAGATAAATAAATAAAATCTCTAAGAAAAAGTGTTACAATATTAAAAGATTATCTCAAAACACATTACAAAAATGTTACATTTTACACAAAAAGGAGAGTCATCTCAAGATTGGAATAAATATAGGGAGAAATGCTTTCTACAGAACTGGGATAAAACTAGATTCCAAGGATTTGCTTAGCCCTATTATCATTCATCCAGTGCCTTACTGAGGACACACAAACCTTTCAGTAAATATTCATTGATTGATTGAAAAACACATTTGAAACCATTTAAAGTGTGAATTATTTGTTCAAGTTGTACAAATAAAATTACACAAATAGAAAACTCCCTTTTACAAGTTTATGAGACATGAGTTTGAATCAACAGCTAATACATGTTCATTGGCTAGTTGTAAAAAATCTCAATTGTTTTATAGTATATACAACAAAGTAGAAGATACAGTGAGTCTCAAAAACCTTGTAATAAAATCAAAAGAGGTAATGTGCATTTAACCATTACAGGGAAATTAAGAATTCTGAGGATAAGGAAATTTGCAAGGTCTGGAATTTCCCAGGTTCTGTAAAGAAGGCTAAAGAATGATGGCATTTCTCCTTGGGGCCATAACAATTTACAGGGCAAATGTCAGCACAGTGGAGATTCTCCCCTCTAGTTCTCAGGACTCCTAATGAGAGAGCTTTGATGAACTATTCCCCTGGAAACAAGTAAACTTCTTATGAACATGACAATTATCATAGGTGGAATTATTTGTGAAAATATTTCCAAATATTTGGAAAAAAACAAAAAATATTTTTAGCTCCTTTGTGCATAGTGTGCATTCCCCTCACCCCCCTGTTTTTTAAAAAACTTTTTGCTTTCTTCTCTTTTTAAAATTCCATGTCCAGGTAAGAAACTTGTGTTCATGACGGAGGGTATCAACTAAGTATTCAGTTCTGTATTCTACAACTCTTAGTGCTGCCCAGCTGTTTAGGTTATCTATTTCCCACATAGACATACTGTAAGCAAAGCATATGCTAACAAAAGAAATAAGGAATAGCAGATAAAATATATTTAAGCCCACCATATGTTACGCTTGTAGACATGATGTTGGGATCTCTAGGGGAGTAGAGTAGGACCTTGAATAGGTTTGATTGTTGGTGCACTAGACTAAGATACCTGAGAGAAAAAAGCAGAGCACTAAAAATAAATAAATAAATAAATAAATAAGAATAAACTAAAATAAAGCAGAGCCCTTAACAACTCAATGAAAAAAATCTATCAAGATTAAAACCTAAATATTTAGGTAATACTTCACATTCTTAATGTATATATATTATCTGTCCTTAAAAATCTCTATAATATTTTATGTTTGAAGAATTAAGTTCTAAAGAAAATGCTTCACAATAGATATATCAACTTGAGCTTTTTATTTCATATTTTATCCTGGCTTGTTTATGAATTATCTGCTCCATTAGGCCTTTACCCCAATAACCTTAGAAGATCCCTTGAGATTCCCATTTTAGTGCCTATAGGGTGATATTTATACCTTTCAGAAATAAATACTTTTATTTTGAAATTGCTTATGAAGGGGTTAAGGCAGTTAATCACATTTTTTTAAACACATTTTTTTGAAATACCAAGAGAATGAAAATGAAATACCAAGAGAATGAAAATAAATAGATGGATTTATGGATGTATACCAAAACATCACTAAACCTTAGTCGACTCTGTATACGAAGCCACCTTAGTAATCAGTGGAGATCACTGTCAAATCCGTTGGACAGTAACAACTGAAGTCAATAGTAAAGTCAGTCAGAACCATCCCTCCAACAACATTGTATCCTAGCTCAGTTATCTAGCCTCTGCAGTCATGGATCCAGATAGTGAACCCTTTTTGTCACTATCATTCTCTTTCATTCTTCCTCTTTTATCCACAAATACTCTATAGAAAATAGATTTATGTAGCCCAGTTTTAACACTAGAGTTTCAATATAAAAGTGAAATAGTCTCTCTCTCTCTCTCTTTCTCTCTTAAACCAATTTAAGAAGGGAGAGAGGATAGAGAGGAACTCCTGAGGCTCAAGTGTCCTCAGTAATTTCTTTTTGGTTTTGCTATGTGGTAATGGCTGAAAATGGGCTGTTCTTAGACTCAGGATGAATTGCAGCAAGGTACACACTTCTCAGGAAGGCCCTGAGAGCTAATAGATAATTTATGCTGGGGATATAATTTCACAATAATTTAATAGTTATCAGTCATGTGTTAATAATTATTCTTCCTAGCAGTTCACAAAGGAGAATAGGGGTGCAGAGTATTTAACAACTAAGACATAGTCCTTTGGACTTCTTAACCTTTTGGAAAACTGATGTTCTAATCCAAGTAGATAATCCAAGTCTTAGTGATTAATAGAAGATCTTTCCATGATTTTCTGTTCTGGTCTACCCTTGCCTCTAAGCTCTCCCAAAGAACCCTCACCAATAGAGAGTATGATGGTCATGATCAACTAATGAGAATCCATGTAAATGTATATTATCTATTAATATCAACTTTATGATGACTCAGCTACAATACCTCTCCATTCATGACTGGCATGTTAAGAATAGTACTACCTCATATTATTGGTATAATTAAATGAATTGATACATTATATTAAAGCAGAGTAAGCACTCAATAGACATTAATTTGCTCTTCTGTCTCTTGCTATAGCTGCCACTGTTGTAAACAACTGTATTGGACACCAACCTGCATGGCAGCCTCACCTTCCTGGTCCCTCTCCAGGGCCCCATATCCTTTGGCCCATTGCAGCAATAAATTTGAAAGCATGTGGGAGTGAGGAAGGCACAGAATTCCATGTTACCATTTTGGTACAAGAGTTAAATAGGTTCTACCCTAAATTTCTTTCTACAGGGTTATGTCTGAGTAACAATTAAAAAAAAATTAACTGAAAATTCATAGTTAACAAAGGGGGATACAATCAGCAGCTAATTACAACTGCTGATCCATGTGGTTTATTTCAGAGTTCACTGGCCCATGATTACCTTCAAGGATCCCCTAACAGTGTAGTATTCTAGCTGACAATTTGCTTGCAAGTAGCAAGGTCAGTTTGCCTCTCATGATCAGAAAAGTGGTGGAACATTCTCTTCTCAGTTCAATTATTATGAGGTCCAGAGAGAAAAGTTCTCCCACCAAAAGCTTGTCTTTTCAGTTCCCATTTTCTTTTTTTGTCCCAGAATCTGTATTTTCCTCTGAATCATTTTCTATAAAATCTCTGATCTCTGCAATCTAACAATACAGTTTAATGTAGTTTAATCCATTCTAAGTATTCTAAAGAGAAGAAACATTTCTACCATCTGTCTCCTTCTGCCTTCTCATCCAGTCAAAAAACAGCAACGAAGTCAGCACACATAGAAAGTTCTCTCTAAATCAAATGAACACAGTTATTTATTGCTATTGTATCAGCAGAGTATTGGTCACATGATGTATGCTTTGCTAATGTTCGGAATCCATGATACAGTAGCTCACTGGCCTCATTCATCCCCTACCTACTGTGTTTTTCCAGAGTTTTACTTTCTTTCTGAATTCCTGTGTCTTTTATTTACCAGGTTTATTGTTCATTCCCACCAAACCATTAAGTTCTATAAGACCAGGGTTTTCTTGTCTGAAGAATCTCAAGCACAATAAATAGTATCTTACACATAGCAGGAACACACTAATTATTTATTAAATCAAGGAATATGTAAGTAAAGGAGTGAGCAAATGAACAGATAAAAAATTTGATCACTTCAACATGAATAATATTGGATGAATTCTAAAAATAACTTGTATTTGTGTTTTCTAAAGCACTCTTAAGAAGACCCATTTAATCTTCCATCTCCTTCTTTCTCTTAGAGAAGTCTCATGCAGTTTCTACACATAAGTAGTTTTGATTGATTAATTATATTTTTATTAAAGTATGAGAAAATAATGTGAAAAAAAACCCACTGGAGGAATAATTTATGTGACCAAATGTAGGTATTTTAAAAATATTCTGATATGAGGTCAACATTCATCCATCAACTCAACATATATTTATTATATACTATGCATCTGGCTTTGAAAAAAAAAGACAATATTACTGACCTATTTGTAATAGTTGTAAGCATATACACAAACTGAATCACTTCAGAACATGCTAATGCAATGAAAATTTAGGATGTCACAGGCATGAGGACCTTGCTTTTTTTGGTTAAGGCAAACAGGGAGATAACTTCTGAATGGAGGCCAGAATGGAGATATTGCACACACTCTGAGAAGGATAGAAAGAAAAGTTTTTCAGGAAGAGAGAAAAGCAAGTATGAAAGACAAGAGGTGAACAAACTGGGCAGGTTTGCAGAATGGAATGAAGGCCAAGACATGGAGGAAATCACAGAGAAAGAGAACTGTGATGTGAGTTGAAGTCAGAAAGGTATCTGGGGTCGCTTGGGTGGCTCAGTTTGGTAAGTGTCTTCCTTTGGCTCAGGTCATGATGCCAGGGTCCTGAGATTGAGTCCCACATTGGAATAGTCTGCTCAGGGGGGAGCCTGCTTCTCCCTGTCCCTCTGCCTACCTCTCTCTCTCCCTGCTTGTGTTCACTTGCTTGCTCTCTCTCTCTCTCTTCCTCTCTCTCTCTCTCTGTCAAACAAATAACTAAATAAGTAAAATCTTTTTTTAAGGTTTTTTTTTAAAGATTTTGTTTATTTATTTGTCAGAGAGAGAGAGAAAGAGAGAGAGAGAGAAGGAACTCACAAACAGGGAGAGAAGCAGGCAGAGGGAGAAGCAGACTCCCTGCTGAGCAAGGAGACCAGTGTGGGACTGGATCCCAGAACTCTGGGATCATGACCTAAGCTGAAAGCAGATGTTTAACTGATTGAACCACCCAGGCATCCTTTTTTTCTTTTTTTTTTTTAAGATTTTATTTATTTGTCAGAGAGAGAGAGAGAATAAAATAATCTCTTAAAAAGGGAGGAAGAAAGAAAGAAAGTCAAGTTAAGACTAAATCATGTACTGCTATGTTTACCATGGGAGGAGTTTCACCTTTCTTTCTTGTTGACCTATACTTCACTAGAAGTTTTCATGTTTCTAAGTAACACAATTTGATTCACTTTATGCTTTTAAAAATATCCCAGCTGTGAATGGAAGACTTGCACTAGTGAGAAAAATATTTTTATCATGAGTCGTTTTCTTTTTCCTATTGAAAAAGAAATAGTAATAAAAAGATAGTGTACTGAATTACCATTATAATCTACATATATGTCTTGCTTTTCATGCTTTTAAAGTCAAAATCTTATTCATGAGCATTGCAAGTACAATTTTTTAATACTATTATTAATTCTTGTCTAAAATGTGTTCATTTCATCACAACTAACCTAAATTCTCTAGGGTGTAGAGGAAAAAAATTAATGAAAGTTACTCCAGTCCAAGGATATCAGTTTCTATGGAAATAATCTTAAGTCTTGGTTTACTTCAATCCTTTTTGGTGAAATTGCACATTAACCCTGGTAGATTGCAATGAGTAAAAATCATCAATATTTCATTTCTTACTCTCCCTAAAAAACTAAATTCTGATGGGCTAAAGTTAAAATTTAAACCACGATGTGGTATTAAATTCAGTTTTGGCAGTTAGTAGATATTTTTTATCCTACAACAACAGATGTGACTAAAAGAATTGATCTTGTTGACATGGCTACCCTTGAATGGATAGAAATCAATATTAACAATATCATCTACCATTGCACATTCTGGCAAGGAAATTTTTACCATTCATAAAGTCAGGTAGAGTTTGTTTTCCATTGTAGTGTCACAGCCTGCTTCTGATGGAAAACATTTTTATCTGCAATTGGCTAAGTCATTTATCTTAGTGAGACAGCACGTGCAGCAGACAGCTTCAGCAAGTAGATATAAGAAAACTGCCATCATTAATTATCCTGAGGGCTGAAATTGGGGTCCCTGAGTTCCTAGTAGCCAGCTCACAAAGAGGGTAATAAAACTTGTGATTCAAACATAATTAAGTGCAATATATTGTCAATGCATTTTTCGTCACCTCTTTAAATGCAGGATCAACTCTAAGTGTATGTGAAGCTGATTGGTATGCAACCAAATTTCGTAGTGTTTAATGTGGATTTACTACCAGTATTGCATTTGAGCTTCCTGACAGGTTCCATGACAATCATTCATGTGTTATGGGTACCTTTAGCTCAGATCTACACAAACCGATAAAGTGGAACACTGAAACAATGCTGTAGGTAGTTTTTCTCCCATATTTTGACTTATTAAAATTTCATGAGAAAATTTCAGAGTAACACCAAGTTTCCATTTAAAACTATATTTCCTCTAGGAACGCCTAGGTGGCTCAGTTTGTTAAGTGGCTGCCTTCGACTCAGGTCATGATCCTGGGGTCCTGGGATTGAGTCCCACATCTGGCTCCTGGCTCAGCAGAGAGCTTGCTTCTCCCTCCCACTCTGCCTGCTGCTCTCCCTGCTTGTACTTTCCCTCTCTGTTAAATGAATAAATAAAACCTTAAAAAAAAATTTAAAAAAAAACCTATTTTTTTCTGTAAAGATCATTTAAATTGCAATTACCCATTAGCACCAACATTTTGATGAATAGGACATAATTTCAGAACATCTAATTGAATAAATATAATTTTATGAAAAATTTGCTGCACCTTTCTCCCTAATATAAGATATATAAATCTCGCTGACCCTTGTGGTTAATTAAATGTTATTTTAGCATTTATGCACTTTGCTATTGACCCTTATATTTTTCTATTGTAAATTTTATAGTTTTTTAATGCATTTCTACATATGCTTGTCTAATTTAATGCAGTTAGTTTCTGACTGGACTATGATTTTTCTACTTGATGAGATCTATAGAATTTTGCTATGCTATTCTTAATATTTACACTCATTCATCTCTTTAATATTTTCAGTCTGTTTAACACTGAGTTTGATTTTGTGGATAATTTGTTTTTTTTTCTTTAAAATTACACCAGAATTTCTACTAAATTTAACCAGGACTTTTATAAATTGACTTACCTATTTTTATTTTTCCTAAATTAGAAAAAAAAATGTCCTTATGCAGTGAAAGCCTACTCCACATTTATTCAGAGAATTTCCCGAGTACTTAAATCAATGATTAAAATGCACATACTTGGAGCAAGATGGCAGAGGAGTAAGAGACCTATATATCATCAGGCCCAGGAGTTCAGCTAGATAGTTATCAAATCATTCTGAACACCTACAAACTCAACAGGAGATAGAAGAAAAAAAATAACATCAATTCTAGGAACAGAAAGGCAACCACTTTCTGGAAGATAGGACTTGCAGAGAGGTGAATCTGAGGCAATATACAGAAAGAGAGACCACAGGGTGTAAAGCCAACTCCTGGCAAGTGGTAGAGCAGAAGAGTACAAAAATCAGAACTCTTAGAAGTCTGCTCCACTTAGGGACATCACCAGAGGCTAAGTGGGGGGTGGAACCCTCATGGGGACAGTGTAGATTCAGGAACTATGGGGCCACAAAAAGACCAGGGGTGTCTGAGTGTGGCAGAGCTCCCAGGCATTGCAGTGGAGAAACCTGCTGCAAACACGGAGCCGAGTAGTAGGCTCTCACCTCAGGGTTACCTTAAACCATGATTTGAGGCACCGTTGGGCCACTGCTCTTCCAGTACAGACACCACAAGTGGCATATCCTCCTTTCTACTCTGGAAGGAGAGGCATGGGCGTGCACTGCAGAAATCTGCTGGATTTGGAGATCCCAAGTGGACCTGTGTGCCAGAGACAGAAATGCTCTGTCACAGGCTTGGTGAGCTTGGAGTGCAGCTATACACCAGGGTAATGGGAATGATTGACTGCTTTTCTCGAGGGTGCACTGAAGAGTGGGGCTCTGACCTCTGAGCTCCCACAGTGCCAGAGATTGGGAGGCCGCCATCATCATTCCCATTGTCCAAAGCTGTACAGAAAGCATTCAGGGAACAAAAGCTACCACAAGAACAAACACGAGCAGATTGTTTAGCCTGGCCCCTGGCAAGGGCGATGCAATTCCACCTTGGGCAAAGACATTTGAGAATCATGACAATAGACCCCTCCCCCAGAAGATCAGCAAGATCGAGTTCATTAATTAATGAGAATGTAGAACTCCAGAGCTAAGGTAATGCAACACATGGAATTCATGGCTTTTTCTCCATGATTCTTTAGTCTTTCAAACTTAAATTTTTTTATTTTATTTTTTCTTATTCTATTTTTTAAAATATTTCTCTTTCTTATTTTAACAATTTTTAACTATTTTATCTTATCAATACCTTTTTAAAAAATCTTTTTAAAATTTTCATTGTTATAGTCATATTCTATCCCTTCATTGTATTTAACCTTATTTTTTGGATACTTAGAGGTTTTTCATTCTTTAAAATTTTGGGATACAGTTTCTTCTAATACATCAAAATATACCCTAAATCTAGCACATGGCTTTGTTCTGGTCTCCAGCCTGATCACATTTTTCCTCTTTCTTTTTTTTTTTTTTAAAAACCAAATAGTTAAAAACAAACAAACAAACAAACAAACAAAAAAAACCAAATAGTTATCAATTCCTTTTTTAGAATCTTTTAAAATTTTCATCTTTATGGTCATATTCCATCTCTTCATCATGTTATATATATCATATATATATATATATATATATACATATATATATATATATATATATATATATGTTTTTCTTTCTTTAAAATTTTGGGAGGTAGTTTCTTCTAACAGACCATAATTCACCAAAAAATCAAGTGTGTCATTCTGCTCTATTGACAAGTCTAATATTTCTTTTTTTCTTTTTTTCCTCCTTTTTTCTGCCCACAGTTACAGGTCTCTTCTGATTTGGTTAGTGTATATCTGTCTGGGGTTGTTGCTACCCTTTTAATATTTTGTTCTCTCATTAATCTATTCTTATCTGGATAAAATGACAAGGCAGAAAAACTTATGACAAAACAAAAGAGAAGAAGAGGCAGTACTGATGGCTAGGGACCTAATCAATATGGACACAAATTTTATGTCAGAACTGGAGTTCAGAATGATGATTATCAAGGTACTCACTGGGCTCAAAAAAAGCACAGAAGACACTAGAGAATCCTTTTCTGGGGAAATAAAGTCCCTTTATGGAGAAATAAAAGAACTTAAATCTAACCAGGTTGAAATAAAAAAAGCTATTAATGAGGTGCAACAAAAAATGAAGACTCTATTGCTAGGACAAATGGGGCAGAAGAGAGAATTAGTGATATAGAAGACCAACTGAGGGAGAATAAAAAAGCTGAGCAAAAAAGGACAAACAACTACTGGACCATGAGGGGAGAATTCAAAAGACAGGTGATACCATAAGACAAAAAAAATTAGAATAATTGGGATTCCAGAAGAAGAAGAAAGAGATAGAGGGGCAGAAGGTATATTGGAGTGAATTATAGTAGATATGGCAAAGGGAAAAAGCATCAAAATCCAGGAGGCACTGAGAACACCCCCTCAAAATCAATAAAAATAGGTTCACACCCTGTCATCTAATAGTAAAGCTTACAAATCTCAGTAACAAAAAGAAAATCCTGAAAGCAGCGTGGGACAAGAAGTCTGTAACACACAATGGTAGAAACAGTAGGTTGGCAGCACACTTATCCACAAAGACCTGGCAGGCCAGAAAGAACTGGCCTGATATATTCAGAGCACTAAATGAGAAAAATATGCAGATAAGAATACTACATCCTGCTAGGCTGCTATTGAAAATAGAAGGAGAGATAAAAATCTTCCAGGACAAACAAAAATTAAAAGAATTTGCAAACACCAAACCAGACCTATAGGAAATATTGAAAGGGGACCTCTAAGCAATGAGAGAGCCTAAAAGTAGTAGACCAGAAAGGAACAGAGACAATATACAGTAACAATCACCTTACAGGCAATACAATGGCACTAAAGTCATATCTTTCAACAGTTACCCTGAATGTAAATGGGCTAAATGCCCCAATCAAAAGACACAGGGTATCAGAATGGATAAAAAAAATAATACCCATCAATATGCTGTCTATAAGAAACTCATTTTGGACCCAAGAACACTTCTGGAATTAAAGTGAGGGGGTGGAAAACAATTTACCATGCTAATGGACATCTAAAGATAGCTGGGGTGAAAATCCTCATATCAGATCAATTAGATTTTAAGCCAAAGACTATAATAAGAGATGAGGAAGGACACTGTATCATACCCAAAGGGTCTGTCCAGCAAGAAGATCTAACAATTTTAAATATCTATGCCCCTAACATGGTAGCAGCCAACTATATAAACCAATTAATAACAAAATCAAAGAAACACATAGACAATAATACAATAATAGTAGGGGACTTTAACACCACCCTCACTGAGGTGGACAGATCATCTAAGGAAAAGATCAACAAGGAAATAACATCTTTAAATGACACACGGGACCAGATGGACATCACAGATATATGCAGAACATTCCAACACAAAGCAACAGAATACACATTCTTCTCTAGTGTGCATGGAACATTCTCTGGAATAGATCACATCCTGGGTTACAAATCAGGTCTCAACCAGTACCAAAAGAATGGAATCATTCCCTGCGTATTTTCAGACCACAAGGCTCTGAAGTTAGATCTCAATAACAAGAGGAAAGTTGGAAAGACTCAAATACATGGAGGCCAGAGAGCGTTCTGGAAATTAAAAATAATTTTAAAAAAAATTCTTCAGAATTTTTCGGAAATTAAAAAAGAATTAAAAAAAATTCATGGACACAAACGAAAATGAAAACACAAGTGTTCAAAATCTTTGGGACACAGAAAAGGTGCTCCTGAGAGGAAAGCATATAGCAATACAAGCCTTTCTCAAGAAACAAGAAAGTTCTCACATACACAACCTAACCCTACACCTAAAGGAGCTGGAGAAAGAACAGCAAAGAAAACCTAAACCCAGCAGGAGAAAAAATAATAAAGATCAGAGCAGAAATCAATGAGATAGAAATCAAAGTAACAGTAAAAAATAAATAAATAAAATAAAATCAATGAAACTAGGGGCTGACCCTTTGAAACAATTAATACATTGATAACCCCCTGGCCAGATTTATCAAAAAGAAAAAAAAGAGGACCCAAATAAATAAAATCATGAATGAAAGAGGAGAGATCACAACCACACCAAAGAAATACAAACAATTATAAGAAATTATGAACAACTATATGCCAGCAAATTTGATAATATGGAACAAATGGATGCATTTCTAGGATGTATAAACTACCATAACTGAACCAGGAAGAAATAGAAAACCTGAACAGACCCATCACCAGGAAGGAGATTGAAGCAGTTGTCAAAAATCTCCCTACAAACAAGGGCTTTCCAGGGGAATTTCACCAAATATTTAAAGAAGAATTAATACCTATTCTCCTGAAACTGTTCCAAAAAATAGAAATGGAAGGAAAACTTCCAAACTCATTTTATGAGGCCAGCATTACCTTGATCCCCAAACCAGACAAGGATCCCACCCAAAAAGAGAATTACAGACCAATATCCTTGATGAACACAGATGTGAAAATTTTCACCAAAATACTAGCCAATAGGATCTAACAGTACATTAAAAGGATTATTCACCATGACCAAGTGGGATTTATTCTAGGGCTGCAAGGTTGGTTCAACATATGCAAATCAGTCAATGTGATACAATGCATTAATAAAAGAAAGAACAAGAACCATATGATACTGGGGCATCTGTGTGACTCAGTGGTTTAAAGCCTCTGCCTTCGGATCAGGTCATGATCTCAGGGTCCTGGGATCGAGCCCCACGTTGGGCTCTCTGCTCAGCAGGGAGCCTGCTTCCCTCTCTCTCTGCCTGCCTCTCTGCCTACTTGTAATCTCTGTCTGTGAAATAAATAAGTAAAATCTTAGGAAAAAAAAAAAAAGAACTATATGATACTCTCAATAGATGCTGAAAAAAGCATTTGACAAAGTACAGCATCCTTTCTAGATCAAAAGTCTTCACAGTGTAGGGATAGAGGGTACACACCTCGATATTATCAAGGTCATCTATGAAAAACCTACAGTGAATATAATTTTCAATGGGGAAAAACTGAGCGCTTTTCCCCTAAGGTCAGGAACATGGCAGGGATATCCACTATCATCACTGCTATTCAACATAGTACTAGAAGTCCTAGCCTCAGCAATCAGACAACAAAAAGAAATAGAAGGCATCTGAATCAGCAAAGAAGTCAAACTCTCACTCTTTGCAGATGATACAATACTTTATGTGGAAAATGCAAAAGACTCCACTCCCAAACTGCTAGAACTCATATAGGAATTCAGTAAAGTGTCAGGATATAAAATCAATGCATAGAAATCAGTTGCATTTCTATACACCAACAGCAAGACAGAAGGAAGAGAAATTAAAAACTTGATCCTACTTACACTTGCACCCCAAACCATAAGATACCTAGGAATAAACCTAAACAAAGAGGCAAAGAATTTTTACACAGAAAACTATAAACTACTCATGAAAGAAACTGAGGAAGACACAAAGATATGGAAAAATGTTCCATGCTCATGGATCAGAAGAACAAATATTGCGAAAATGTCTATGTTACCCAAAGCAATCTATACATTTAATGCCATCCTTATCAAAATACCATCAATTTTTTTCAAAGTGGAACAAATAATCCTAATACTTACATGGAACCAGAAAAGACCCCAAATAGCCAAAGTAATGTTGAAAAGAAAATCAAAGTTGGTGGCATCACAATTCTAGATTTCACGCTTTATTAAAAAGCAAAAACAGACACATATATCAATGGTGCAAAATAGGGAACCCAAAAAATGGACCCTCAACCCTATGGTAAACTAATCTTCGACAAAGCAGGAAAGAATGTCCAATGGAAAAAAGACAGTCTCTTCAACAAATGGTGTTGGGAAAATTGGATAGCCACATGCAGAAAAATGGAACTGGACCATTTCCTCACACCACACACAAAAATAGACTCAAAATGGATGAAAGACCTGAATGTGAGACAAGAATCCATCAAAATTCTTGAGGAGAACACAGACAGCAACCTCTTTAACTCAGCCACAGCAAATTCTTCCTAGAAACCTCACCAAAGGCAAGGGGAAGCAAGGGAAAAAATAAACTATTGGGGCTTCATCAAGATCAAAATCTTTGGCCCAGCAATGGAAACAGTCACCAGAACCAAAAGACAGCTGACAGAATGGGAGAAGATATTTGCAAATGACTTATCAGTAAAGGACTAGTATCAAAAATTTATAAAGAACTTACCAAACTCAACACCCAAAGAACAAACAATCCGATCAAGAAATGGGCAGAAGACATGAACCAATATTTCTGCAAAGAAGACAACCAAATGGCCAACAGGCAGATGAAACAGTGCTCAACATCACTCGACATCAGGGAAATACAAATCAAAACCACAGTGAGATACCACCTGACACCAGTCAGAAAGGCTAAAATTAACAGTTAGGAAACAACAAATGTTGATGAGGATGTGGAGAAAAGGGAACCCTCCTATACTGTGGTGGGAATGCAAGCTGGTATAGCCACTCTGGAAAGCAGTATAGAGTTTCCTCAGAAAGTTGAAAATAGAGCTACCCTACAACCCAGCAATTGCACTACTGGGTATTTACCCTAAATATACAAATGTAGTGATCAGGGGCATGCACATCTGAATGTTTATAGCAGGTATATATAGGTATATAGGTATACACAAACACACACGCACAGACACACACACTGGAATACTATGTAGCCATCAAAAGACCCAAAATCTTGCCATTTGAAACGACATGGATGAAACTAGAGGGTATTATGTTAAGCGAAATAAGTCAATCAGAGAAAGACAATTATCATTGATCTCTCTGATATGAGGAATTTGATAGGCAGGACGGAGGGGTCATGGGAAGTGGAAGGGGGATGAAACAAGATGGGATCAAACAAGAGGGAGACAAACCATAAGAGACTCTTAATCTCAGGGGTAAAAAAAACAGTGTTGCTGGGGGCTGTGGGGAGAGGGATAGTGTGGCTGGGTTACGGACTTTGAGGAGGGTGTGTGCTATGGTGAGTGCCATGAATTATGTAAGACTGATGATTCACAGACTTGTGCTCCTGAAACAAATAATACATTATATGTTAATAAAAAATGCAAATACCTGTTATAAATGTCTCCACTGACCCATACCCCACTGGATTAAATTTAAAGTATATTGTAGTATGTAAGTTTGCTTCAGGTAGAATTTCTAAGCTTGCTTTAAAAAAGTAAAATTTATAAATCATTCTGAGACATCTATGATTTATAAAAACACTCACTATTTACCTGTCATGGATCAGTATTTATGTGTGTGCGTGTGTGTGTGTGTGTGTGTGTGTGTGTGTGTATTTTAAGTCATCAGTGGATCTGGGAGAATTTGTTGGCTTGGCATGATCATGGAAAAGACATGTTTCACCAAACATGGAAGAAAATAATGAAAAACTTTCTATGTATCTTTTGTTCTGATCTTTCCCCCCTTATTTTGCCATTGACTTAAAAATGGAGACAAGATTTGGTAACACTGTTTGCCAATTTCAGCAAAGATGTTGGTGTTTGCCTTCTCCTGTAAAGTGTACATACCTGTAGAAACACAATACAACTTGAGCACATTGAAATTTTCTTCCTGGCTGTGAGTAGTGTGTGTGTGTGTGTGTGTGTGTGTGTGGTGAGTAGTGTGTGTGTGTGTGTGTGTGTGAGTGAACATGTGTGTAAAGTATTTAGGTTTCATACATAATTGGGAAGTCAAGAGTATGGGAACACTGTATAAATTGAAGCAGAAGACATAGAATGAAGGAGGATACCTATAAAGAGGTTTCCCCATTTCATGATTTCCCCTGTATTTGCCCTTCTCATAATTCAAACGATTATACAAGTTTGAAACAAATAGCATCATAAACGTCTTAAAAACGCACTAACAACAACTCCATCCAGGTTTTCAAGGGAAATGCTGGTGGTTTCTGAGCTTTTTTTTTCTTTTGACATCTGAGGTCATCATCAAGTACAACCATTAGTCTCTTTGGTGTCCTAATAAGTGACAGGATTCTGATAGGGGCAGAACCCAACTGACTCAGTGTAGCAAGTATCATACTTTTGAAAACTCATATGCAGACCTTTTACATTTACGATGCCATCTGCAGAGAAATAAATCATCATAAAGTTGACTGAGTGTGTCCTATATTCATCTGCTTGACTGTGTTTGATGTAATTGACTGACAACAATAAAGAGAATTAGAGAAAAGAGGCATCAGTATTGTCAAGTGGGTGTCACACACAACTTCCAAAGGATGGTCAGGATATGGATGGCCCGAGAAGAAAGAAGCCATCCAAGGAGAACAGAAACAGATAACACAGAAAGAGCATGACAGCATGGCATCTGTGTTTGTGTGGGGAGAGCATTGCATGTGTAAGAAGAGAGGAGGGGTATTTCTCACAGTTAAAAGGTAAGTCTGATTGAAATAGATCAGTTGTTAACTAATAGGAGATGGTTTTAAGACTGTAGATTTCGCTGAAGTTATTGGATACCATAATTTGGGTTTCCTGTCTCTCTCTTTCTTTCTTTCTTTCATTTTGTAAAAGATTTTATTTATTATTTGGCAGAGAGAGACACAGCGAGAGAAGGATCACAAGCAGGGAGAGTGGGAGAAGGAGAAGCAGGCTTCCCACCGAGCAGGGAGTCCAGGGCAGGGCTAGATCCCAGGGCCCCGGGATCATGACCTCAGCCAAAGGCAGATGCTTAATGACTGAGCCACCCAGGCACCCCTCGCTTTACTTTCATATCACATTTGTCATCTCAGCACAGTAGAACTTGTAGCATACTGAGGAAAAGCTAATTAACTTGAAGAAAGCATTCTGTATAGTCTGTGGCTTTCATGTTTTTTTCCTGCTTTGTTTACCAGAATATGAACCTAATAGAAGATCAGTGTCCAGACAGAATCAGGACATTTATAGGCAGCAAAAACCTGAAGTGTTTTTAAGATATTGTATAAAGAAAATTTAGAAAATACGTGAAACCGTATCTACTAAGACAGCTACGTATATTACTCTAAATATTTATAAACCACGAACTATAACACCCACATTTTTTTTCTATTAGTAAAGAACAAATGGAATTCATTGGCCAGATTTTTTCTGATGGTCTGATTGGATGTATTGCCTGTGCGTCTCCCTCTTGACTCAAGATTCTTGTTATGACTCAAATAGTTCTTAACATTTTCTTGTTAATTCCTCCAACCGCTTTTGACATTCTAGCTCTTCTTTTTCCAACTTGAATATTCCTGTGTGTACGATCTTTCTGTAGGGCAGCAGTCTTCTGAAATGCGAGAAATGTTTTTTTTTAAACTTCTCTTGGATGATTTTGTGAATAGAGTCAATCTAAGCAGAAAAAAAATGAAAGCCTATATGGCACTTATCTAGGTTGATTTATATATTTATTTTTAATTTTATTTATTTTTTAAATGATTTTGTTTTTTATTTTTCTGACAGAGAGAGAGAGCACACAAGCTGGGAGGAGAGGCAGAGGGAGAGGGAGAAGAGAAGTCCCCGCTGAGCATGGAGTCCAGTGTGGGACTCAATCCCAGGACCCTTACATCATGACTGAGCTAAAGGCAGATGCTTAACTACTGAGCCACCCAGGTGCCCCGATGTTGATTTTTTTTTTTTTTTTTTTTTTACTTCTCACCTTTGAATTATCTCAATGTTAGAAACTTGGATACTTTAAACTGTGTCTTACAGGTAGATGCTCCAGGCATCGTTCTTAATCAGTCAAGGAAGGCAGAATATGCCAAAGCAAAATATGCCACTTTGGCATAAGGATTATTTTGAGCTGAAGACAATTTAGAAGAAGCATATGCAAGAAAAATCAACCCCTCCACCAAGCAGGCATTTCTCTAAAAGCGGGACATAAATTTACAAGCTCTTCCCCCCCTCCTCTCTACCAGAAAGCACAAAAGTTAATCAGTGAAGACAACTTTAAAGATTTCTTCCTTTATTTTAGGGAGAGAGGAAAAGCCTGAGCAGGAGGAGCAGGGGGAGAGGGGGAGAGAATCATAAGCAGACTCCACGCTGAGCACAGAGCTTGATGTGTGGCTTGATCTCTTGACCCTGAGATCAAGACCCTGAGCCAAAACCAAGAGTTGGATGCTAAACCAACTGTGCCAACCAGATACCCCTAGTGGAGATAAGTTTCAACTCTATCAGCCTGTCCAGCACTCAAGGACTCTGCAGAACAAGCTTTACTAACTAGTCTGTATCTGCCATTATTTTCCCATATATTTGCCTTTCCACAATTGGCTGCCCCTTGAGATTTAAGGTTCTTTTCTCCTGTCCTGTCACTTTTAGAAAAATGTATTATTTCTTTGTTAAGATATTACATAAGTCCAGTTCTAACCAAATCTTTGAGTTACCCATCTCTGGGTACCCTCAAATGCCACATAGACTTCTGAACCTTTTAATAAACTTCTGGGTTTTTTCCCTCTTATTTATCTGTCTTTGGCCAGTCTAATTTATGAGCCATCAGCAGGAAAACCTAAGATTGGTAGAGGAAGATATTTTTCCTCCCCTGGGTCATTTATTTCCAAAACCCTGTGGATCCCTCAGCAAATCTTTATGGCTATGTAATTTCATTCCATGCCTAGACATAATATTCAGTATAAGAACCTTGAGTGCTAGCTATACAATGCTGAGAAAATCCTTTGTGCACCCAACCTCCCCGTACAGTATAGCTCTAAAGATGGATAGCAGCAACAAACCTAGTGAACCCCTGTGCAGAGAGTGAAATAGGAATGACAGATAGCATGACAAATAGAAGAAAGAGTCAATTAATCAGTCAACATTGATGCAGGGTGCTCCTACTACAGTCCATGCTGGTCATAAAAATAAGGGATGACATAGGCCTTGCCTTAGATCTCCTAACTTGGAGATCAAATATTTATTCTAGTATTTCTAAATATTTGTCTCAATATTCCAAAATTCCCAGTTTATTAAATTCTTAATTTTTAAGAGCAAATGGTGACATTAAAAAGAGTTAAATATGAAGGTCTTGTGGAATCATCAGGCCTGACATGTTAAGGAAAATTTTTTTTGGTAGGACTTCTGTAATAAGATTTCTGGAACAAACATGAAAGGTATTGTATGAAGCAGGAACCAAAGTATCAGAGAAGCTGAAGACAGACTAAAGGTGGCATATTCTGGAAATAGTGAGGAGATTTCACTTCAGAGAAGCTATCACCAAGACAGAGCCTGAAGTAACAGAAGACCATCTGTTCAGCCATCAGAAATGCCATGATTTACTCAGCATTGGGGCAACAATTCAAGGGACAAAGAATGAAATGTGTTGAAAAAAATTTCAGCAATTAAGACAGCTTTGAAATCATGTTTCTTACGGATGGTCTGTTGACATTCTGCACATAATAGGTGTCCAAAGAATGCCAGAGAATTATTGTCTGGTCAGAATAAAATATGTCTCTTTAAAAGCTAAATTAAGGCTTTTATCTCCTGAATATGTTCTGACTTTGGAGATTTAGGATGATCAATTTCTATCACTGGTACAGAGAGCCATACTCTGAATATTGAGTTGAAGATCTATCATTTGCTTGAGCTCTATTACAGTAGTTTAGTTTTTAAGACAACATTGCTCAAATAGTTTTCATGCAGGAGCTAGATAATAGATTGTAATACAGATTAGAAGACAATGCTGTCCATTTCTTCAGGGTACAAAGCAGGTGCAGTTATGTCTCTGCATGTGCATCTGATGCTTATGTATTTTAAATGTAAATTGTTTTCTTTAAAGAGAAAATACTATATTGAAAACTGATGCAAAAGGATTATTTATTTGTGCTTTATTTTCCTGAATTGTGAAACTCATTTTCTACCTCTAATGAGAGCCCATGAAATGTTCCACAATGTTTGCAACATCAAATCTGGCTTTTGAGGAACAGATTTATATAAACTGTAGCTGGAATTTTTCTGCATCTATATGTAATTTCTCTCTTTGTACAGTTTTATGCAGGGTTATTATAATTTTACCTGTAGATGTGTTTAAGTATGTTTTGAGTAGTACAGGAAAAATCAAAATTGGAAATTGAGCAAAGAATTCAAGATGAGTTCTCAAGACAAATAATCTTTAAATAATGAATTTTAGAAGATAAAATACTCCTGAAAAGGACTTTACTATATAGAGCCATATCTGAACAATTTCAAGTTGTGATGTGGTAATCAAGACTTTTCTATAGGACTCCTTACAATTATTATCATTAAGAATAGCGTGGACATTATATATAATAAATGCTGAAGAGTCCTTCTTTGAAACTAATGGCCAATATAACAGAAACATTTACATGAGCATTTACATGAACAACTTTGTAATAAAGAGGAAGCCCAACTGTATAAGAACAAGTTGACTTCAATCACAGTTTAAAGTTAAAGCATAATTTGGGATCACAGTGAGCATCTGTAATTACAGAGACGTGCTATAGAATGGTATGTGTTCTTTTTCTGAAGCTATTTCTGAAGAAGATAAATGAAGCATGATGGTGTACTTTTTCACTGGTTATATTTTCAATACCCCCTTTGTAATGAACCTAAGAGGCTTGAGAGAAGAAAGACCAATACATCTGGAAATGGAGATACCAGAATTGTCTCTTTATGCCATGATGAACAAAAAAATAGTTGAATTCATCAGGGTAGCATAACTACAAAAACCAGAAAGACCATGTATTAGTATTGTTGTAAAAGAGCTTGAACTCCACAAAAATCAAGTAAAAATGTGATAATTTAAAAGAGAGTCTAAAAATAATGATAACAGAATATATGTTGCTAGCATCCTACCTTCTTAATTTCAGTTATATCCTCAAATATTGCTCCTGAATGAAACACTGCTGAGCAGACCGCTAAGGTCTCAGACTGGTGGGTAGGGAGGTAATGAAGGTAAGCATAATTAAGTGTAGTACTATCTAAACTCTGGGTTCTGAATAGCTGCTCTACTACTGTGCAAAGCTGGTTTGAAGTGTGGTGGTATGGGCTCCTTTCCCTCTGTAATGCATCACATCTACTCTTCTAATAAAATCATAGGCCTAGAGACCTTCTGAGGCAAGCCCTGTCCGGATAAGCCTACCACACGGGTGAGCCCAACTGAATGCATCTTTTCCAGATAAGCAGTTCTGAAACAGAAAACTAGGAAGTGGTTGAAGCAAAACAGTAACTCATGCTGAAGTTTCCCCACATGAGGACAGAAAAGCAGAACCCTTGCTCCCCAAACCCAACCCCAAACTGGAATCTGGGGGGAAAAAAAAGAAAGAAAAGAAAATGCACACAGAAAGTTTAGCTTCTCTTAGCCAGACGGATGCCCCTGGACCAAGTGTGGAGAATTCTGGGATGAGAAATCAATACTGAGGATCCTGGAGAATCAACCCATGGCCTGCTGAGAAGGTTGGCATCTAAACAAGTGTCTGGTCCTCAGAGTTCCCTGGTCTTGGGAGAAATGTTGGAATGTTGTAGCAGTAGACACTCTCTAATCTGCATGTTGGAGAAGAGCAAATTTTTCAACGACAGAGACTATGAAGTTGAAAGCGTTCTTGATGGAACTTCAGCAAAGGACAGACACTGCCAGCTCCCACGTCACCAATGCCCAGTTGTGGGCCTCAAAGCACTTCCTGCCAGTTACATCCCTCAAGTTACCACGATAACGTGATCTGAATTATAAAGGCAAATAAAGCCAGGAGTAGATAAATGCTCAAGGGAATTCAGCACCTAGACACCAGAAGAGCAATGAAAAAACACCAAATTGGTAAGTTCTTTTATGAATTTGAATTTGGATTTGAATTTGAATCTAGCTTTGAAATTGAATCTGGAGGAAACCCATGACGACTGTTATAGAAACAAAAAGGGAACTGGAGATGAATTCAATTCTTTAACAATAAGGCTTTCAGTTTCTAAACTATGTAATTCTCTAATTTAAAAATCAGAAGAATTGAAGTACATGGTGATTATTAAAATTAGGCTGGTGTTCCATAATCTTAAAACAGTAAAAATGTAAAGAAATTGACAAGGGGCTTGTAATGCGTATCTGGGAAGTCTGCCATGTGAAATACAGAAGTTAAAGAAAAAGAAAATGAAAGAGGTTGGAGAAAGACGACAACTACTGAAATGGCAGACAATTTCCCACACCTATGCACATATGTACACACACACATACACACACACATATACATCCATCCTGGATGCTTTGGCAGAAATTCTGTATTCTAAAATTAAAAAAAAAAAATTAACAAATTTCCAGCAGAAAAATGAATTATTTGCAACCACCCCCTCCGTTTCCCAAAGCAGGAATCATAGTCTGTTAGTCCAGCTTGTATGGCGCACTTCTGTCTCCTACAGGAGCCGACCTTGTCTGTGTCTTTGCTGCAACCAGGTCCCGAGTCTTGTATGTCTGTAACTTCAGCACTGCTCACCATTCCTTTCTTCCTTTCTTCATTCCTCCCTCACTCTTTCCCTCCTCCCTCGCTCTTTCCCTCCCTCCCTTCCTTCTTTCTTTCCATCTTCCTGATATTTATTTATTTATTTATGAGAGAGAAGGAGAGAGAGAGAGAGAGAGAGAGTCCGTAAGCATGGGAAGTCAAGGACTTTCTACTTTTCCTCATTCCCTCCAACTGTGGATGTCATCTGAAATTTTTAATTTCTATCAATATGATTGATATATAAAGGTATGTTAGCATGTCTTCAGTTACACTTCTCTGAATCCGAAAGTGTTATATATAAAAATTTTATATTTATAAAAATATACTTTTATATTTATATATAATATACTTATAATATAAATATATATAAATCATATATAATATATTAATATATCATAAATCTATGTAATATATTATATATAAAATACATATTTATAAAGATAGATAAATATACTTTTAATTTATATATAAACAGAAAAAGAGATATATATTTTTTGAAAATGTAGGTACTTTTCAGGTTTTCTCTTTGTGAATTTATATTCTTTAATCCCTTGCCCATTTTTTAAAATTGTGTGTGTGGTTTTTTTTAAAGATTTTATTTTTTTGAGAGAGTGAGAGTATTAGAAAGGAGAAGGTCAGAGGGAGATCAGACTCTTTAAGGAGCTGGGAGTCCAATGCAAAACTCAACCCCAGGACTCCAGGATCATGACCTGAGCCAAAGGCAGTGGCTTAACCAACTGAGCCACCCAGGCACCCCTCTTTTTTCTTGAGGAATTCCTTAAATATCCTTGATATTAATCTTTATCTAGTTTGTTACTTTTCTGTTGGCTGAATCTATTATACTTCTATTTCAATTCCCTCTTTCATAAAGTAGAAATAGTAATAGTACCTCTAGCTCCTTTTTTTCCTCTGAAGTTTAAATGAGATAATGCATGTAAAACACTAGTACAGCATTTACATTTGGCAAGAATTCAATGCATACTGGTTATCTATTAAGCTTTTTCAAATTAAGCTAATACTTTTGTTGTACCTAGATAAACATATAAACTTAGTTTTAAATTTAATTTTAAACAATTTTTTTAAGATTTTATTTATTTATTTGACAGAGAGAAATCACAAGTAGATGAAGAGGCAGGCAGAGAGAAAGAGAGGGAAGCAAGCTCCCTGCTGAGCAGAGAGCCTGATGCGGGACTCGATCCCAGGACCCTGAGATCATGACCTGAGCCGAAGGCAGTGGTTTAATCCACTGAGCCACCCAGGCGCCCTTTGAATTTAATTTTAATCTACACTTAAATTGAATGATTTCTTCTGTATCATATTTAATCCAGAACTGAAGTCTCAAGCTAGGCACAGGAAGTTTAGAATGTAGACTATAGTGACAAATGGAGGAGATGCAGCTGGGAAATCAGAAGCCATTACTCTGCACTTGAACTCACATTAGCTGGGCACTCCAGCCTGTGTGAGCAGTGGACTCTGCCCTTCAAGCTGACCTGCCTTTCCACAGTAAGCTGACCTGCTGATGATGGAGGAACACACATCTCTTCATTTGGGCACGGTTTTATCCATTGGATCCATATATTTGTATTTTCAAAAGAGCAACACTTTCATCACCATTACTCTTGCCCCTAGTGTGTGGTTTATCATCCAACATGTCAAAATATTTTGAAAAAGGTATCATGTAATACAAAGTCTAAGTTGTATCTGATCTCTTTATGAAGAAGAAGAAACCTAAAAAGGAAAGAATAAAATACACCAGAATGTCTTGATAGGAAATAGAATCATTCATAAAGTCATGAGGCAAAATATGTTTTCTAAAATTTATATTACAGATACTGGCAAACAGATAGATAAGGAAAACAATGGGTCAATTGGAATGTTCTAATATGTGCATAAAGTTTTCTCTCAGTAGAAACTTTTCCTTTTAGTTATTAAACAAATTCTCCAAACATTGAAAATATTTCAGAAGTTCTCAGGAAATGATAATAAAGTAAACTGCTAGTATTTGATAAATTCCCACCCTCGTGTCTTTTCTTGGCTCTTTCAATCAATATCTCTGTTCTTGGCCAGATTCCTTACCAGCAAGGAGTTCTGGGGAGCATTTTATACTCACTTATCTAACTCAGACCTGTATAAGATGCATGCTGTCCTAAATTGTGTATGTGTAGCCTAGATTGATAAAAATATTTCATCCCTTCAAATTAGCTCCTGGAGTACTCTGTTAAGCAGATGAAAGATGACATCTAGGCACAGAGGAAAACAGTAAAATGTGAATTCCATTAGCAGAGACAGCCACAGGCAAGGGAGAAAGGATGTGGCTTCATGTGTGTATAGACTTTTCTCTGGAACCTTCTTTGATTTCCTAAGCAAAATCATCATTACCTCTTCCTAATTCCACTGGATGTACTTTCAGAATACTTTAATTAATCTAATTATAATCACATTCTCTGGAGATCTGTTAGATCACATGCATATATGAAATAACTACTTTTTTGACAGCTTTCAGGCCAGCTATTGACTTTTATTATATTAATCAGTAAATTTCAGTTACTTAATCAGGTTAATTACAGAGTGTTATAGACTTAGGGACTGTGTGTATGTTCAAGCTTTCCAAACTGGGCTGACCCTCTTATATAGTTCAATGACCAATATAGCTGTACTTTTATGGCGTTTGGATTATTAAGAAGCTCTTACCAGAAAACACGCCATTCTGTAAACCATATGTCGATATGTTCAAGTCTCAGAAATGTAACAGGGAGTGTACCTTTTATTGTATTGTGCTGTGATTGTATCATAATCAAGATGTAGAATGCAAGAAGCAGTAGTAATAGACACACAGGTCCCATCTCATAAGCCATGAGTGAAGAGATGTATTTGGAGGAGTAACAAAAGGAAAGGCTGTGAGACAGGAAGAGAAGAGGTAAAGGAGAATGAGGACAGAGTTTAAACAGAGATTTGCAATGTAAAAGAAATGCTAGAGCAGTCAATGTAGAGGCTGTCAGCAGAGAAGGCAGTTTAGATTTTCCTAATTGGCAGATCATTAGAGCTTTGCCCAAGACAGGACTCAGGAATGAGTAGAAGTGGAAGTGAGTCTTAAGGATAGCTTGCAGTTAATGAGACACGTTAATGGCATTACTTGGTGCGCCTGGGTGGCTCAATCGGTTAAGTGCTGGACTCGTGATTTCGGCTCAGGTCATGATCTCAGAATCAGGGAAATCAAGTCCCATGTAGGACTCCATACCAGTTGTGGACCTTGCAGAAGACTCTCTCTCTCTCCCTTTCCTGCCCCTTCCTCCTGCATGCATGTGTGTGCACACACTCACTCTCTCTTTCTCTCTCTCTCTCTCAAAAAAAAAAAAAGGCATTACTATTCTGCTCTTCTCTTTAAAGTCAAGAGAACACTTCTTAGAAAATGGAGATGAAAACTCTTCCTTTAAAAAAACAGGTAATAGCTATAATTCTAAACCAGAGATTATGAAGAATAGCTGTTGAATACAGTAACGCTGCAGACCTTAGAAGTCTGGGGGCAGTAAGGACACTCATACATCTCGTGTTAGCCCTAAATGGAGTTCTCCCAAGGCAGGTGTCATAGTTCTATGGGAAACAATAAAGAATATCTTATCCAGAGCAGTAATTCTGGACAACCTGATAGACTGAGGAGCAATCTCTATACTCCATTCCACTCTAAGTGTTGGAAAGAAACATAAGACAGGAAGAGAGAGTACATAGATCAGCCATTGTCATAAGAAGTCACAGTCAGTGGTACAGAGGAAAGTGCAACAGCAATTGGCTTTACACACAAAAAGATCTAGCTAAATCATCTTACAACACAAAAAAACCTTTGTCTCTTGGACCTACACTCTAAGCCATGCTGATTTATTGTTTCAACAACAACTAAAAGAATTGGACCACACTGGGTGGATAAATCCCCTAGATCTCTTGGGTACCTGTTAGGCTTCTGAGCTACAAAAGGCTTTAATTCTCTTGGAACATAATCAGTCAGTTAAAATATCATGGGAATCATTATAAAATAGACAATAAAATCTGACTGGAGTATAAATGAAGGCCACAGAGTTTAAGAGAAAAGCTTGAGACAGTTTTTGGGAAAGTACAATCAAAAGAGAACAGAACATTTCAAACAGAAGGAAGTAACTGTATAAGGGGAAAAACAGAGGTGGATGAGAGAGTTGCGACAGTCAAATTTTCATAGTAAATGTAGCATGGCTGGCCATTAATGTGCCTTGGGAAAAGGGGCCAAAATGAG
Organism: Neogale vison; assembly: GCF_020171115.1. Lineage (NCBI taxonomy): Eukaryota > Metazoa > Chordata > Mammalia > Carnivora > Mustelidae > Neogale > Neogale vison. The sequence goes on along the minus strand of NC_058093.1, from coordinate 88,331,620 downwards.
AACTCCAAGTCAGGCCAAGTCTTAAAGAGCCCTTTGTAAGTCATGACAGGCAGTGATGGTGGAAATGGGATGGAAGGAATGAACAGAGAGTAGTTGGTCAAAGTGAGGGCTTTATGCTTTCTGTAAAGCACCAATAGATGATGATTCTGTCATTTTCATAGTCACACAAGTAAAATTAAAGTAGGAAATAATTCCTCCTTCATATTTCTTCCTGCTGATGATTTTTGCTCTGTATTAGTGTCTTTTTATTTAAATTTTAGGTTCTCCTACTTAGCTACCTATCGTGTTAGTAAAACATTAACCTACTATTGCATTCGTTCTGTGTTAGGCAGTGAGTCCAAAAGTTCATTCTTACAACCACAGTAAAGATACAGGACTATTGTAAGAGGGAGATTAATAATTAATAATGATGACAAGGAATTACTTTTGTTCTGTGTCAGCTAATTGAAAGTTAGAAGTCAAACAATATATAAACTTTCCTAATGGAGGTAGGTCCTATGTAAACTGGGTAAGAGATGTAGCGACTCTACAAACTACTCCCTGGCTGATTTGGATCCCACAACATCCGAACCAAGAAGCCCTCTTGTCATGCAGAATAGCTTGGGGTGCTCTGATCAACACAGGGAAGGCTATGAAGATCTGACTTTTTCAAACACCTTTTGAAGTCTTCTTAAAATGAAGCATCATAAAGGTGAGTATTTTAAACAAATGTTCTAGAGAATGCTGTATCAAGGCAACAGGTCTGGAGCAAGTGGATTACGGAATAGCTATCAAGGGGCAGCCAAAGTGAGAGAGGAGGAATTTGTAAGGGACCAAGAATCACAATTATCTAACTATCTATTTATTTGTTTGTTTATCTATTACCATTTAACCAGTGTTGAGGAATTTATAGTATGTGTTAAAACATAATAGACCACACAAGATTAAAAAATAAATAAGTAAATTGATCGATGCTATGAATAAATTATTGCACAGTAAATACAGAAGGAAGTTAGAACACAATGATGCAAACCAAAGGTCCCATGAGGACAGTAAAGGTAGAGCAAAACGTTGATTTTATTCTCCCTAATACTCAAAACAAAGAGTAGCACCTTTCCTTTTTTTTTCAACAACCGAGACCTGAATATTTCTTCTATGATTTCTCAAAGCAGAATCACATTTGATTTGAAGTAGAATATATATGAAGTAAAATTCATGTTTCTGCTTTTGTAACTTCCTCTTCCCCCAATTCACATGAAAGCAGAAAGTCAAATTGGAGTTCTCTAAGAGTTAAATTCACTAAGAGCCAAAAGCAGCGAGGTTCAAGTGTACAGCCTGAGATAAAATCTAAACTTCCTGAAAAGCCACCCAGATGCCAAATGATTTGCCATGTTCCTTTAAATGTCAATGAAACCTGAGGAGGCCTTCCTTGCTCCAGGATTAAGTGTGTGTGTGTGTGTGGTGGGTTAAGAAGAATATACTTATCACCTCTTTCCTGAGTTCTTACTTCTACAAATTTATTTCACTTTATAGACTATCTCATTCCACTAGAGACTGTCTCTTTACCCAATCAAATCATGCTGTGCTAAACACCAAATCTAGTATTTTATTTCCTGGCTCTTTCCACAGTTTGGTGACTGTGGCCATTGCTGCTATAAACATTGGGGTACAGATGGCCCTTCTTTTCACTACATCTGTATCTTTGGGGCAAATACCCAGTAGTGCAATTGCGGGGTCATAGGGAAGCTCTATTTTTAATTTCTTAAGGAATTTCCACACTGTTTTCCAAAGTGGCAGCACCAACTTGCATTCCCACCAACAGTGTAAGAGGGTTCCCCTTTCTCCACATCCTTTCCAACACTTCTTGTTTACTGTCTTGTTAATTTTGGCCATGCTAACTGGTGTAAGGTGGTATCTCAGTGTGGTTTTGATTTGAATCTCCCTAATGGCTAATGATGATGAACATTTTTTCATGTGTCTGTTAGCCATTTCTAAGTCTTCTTTGGAGAAGTACATGTCTGTTCATGTCTTCTGCCCATTTTTTGACATGATTATCTGCTTTGTGTGTGTTGAGTTTGAGGAGTTCTTTACTTGACCATTCTCTTACATCATATACAAAGATAAACTCGAAATGGATAAAAGACCTCAACATGAGGCAAGAATCTATCAAAATCCTAGAGGAGAACATAGGCAGTAACCTCTTTGACATCAGCCACAGCAACTTCTTTCAAGATATGTCTCCAAAGGCAAAGGAAACAAAAGGGAAAATGAACTTTTGGGACTTCATCAAGATCAAAAGGAAACAGTCTATAAAACAAAGAGGCAACCCACAGAATGGTAGAAGATATTCCCAAACGACACTACAGATAAAAGGCTGATATCCACCAGTGAGAATCTTAACATAGTTACCATTTTAAAATGGTACACAAATTTTTCTTTCTATCTGCTCCATCCTACCTTAGCTATACTAACTTTACAGAATGAGCTGTTTAAGAGTAAATTTGTAGCATTTGTTTGACCTTTTTGCCTCTGTGCTCAGAGTATTGAGAGGGCAAAAATTTGCATAAATCCCTTAAAGATGTGAAATCATTTTCTGGTCACTAGTTTGACTTTTTTTGCCTCATTCAGTGGAAATGGTAGTGTCCAGCTGAAACACTTCAGGTGTTTGCCCTTTGAAAAACTGATAGATCACGTCATATTTAAACAATAAGGTAAGCATTCTCTTGTGTTGAAGATACATATTCTTGTATACATAAACACATACACATTTATTTATTATATAAACATATTCATATATGTAAATATACTTACATACATATTCACATATTTAGATATTAAAATAGTATTTTCACTTTAATTATTAAATTAAAATTAAATATTAAAAGGTTAAAATAATATTTTAAGCATTAAAAAAGAAAAATCAGTAAGGATTGGGCAAATCCTAAAATTTATTTATTTATTTGTTTTAAATATTTTATTCTTTTATTTGACAGAGAGAGAGATCACAAGTAGGCAAAGAAGCAGGCAGAGAGAGGGGGGAAGCAGGCCTCCCACTGAGCAGAGAGCCTGATGCAGGGTTCCATCCTGGGACCCTGGGATTGTGACTCAAGCTGAAGGCAATGGCTTAACTCACTGAGCCCCCCAGGCACCCCAAATCCTAAAATTTAAAACAAACCAAAACAATAAATTGAACTGTATTTTATAGATGTAATAAAACCACCCTGAATGGGGAAAAGTTAGAACTAATCTAAATAACTTTTTCAGTACTGTGTGACTGGAGGCATTGATACTTGGCTGCAATAAGCTTATCTAGAGAACAGATTTGTTTTCTTGATTTTCCTCTCTAAAAGCCCGTTGGAGGAAGGGCTGATTGCAGGGCTGATGCTGGAAAAATCCAAGATTAGCCTGGAACATCTTATGCTACAAAGTAAGCAAGTGCTCGAAAACAAAATGATGATGACATGTCAGAAGGACATAAGAACCATGTTGAAGGAGCTCCCACTGGCTAATGAGAGACAATTTGAGCAACTAAATTATCCCAATGATGGGAAAAACTAACCTGGTGTGCTTCCTAATGAAATTCCCTGAGAAGGTCTTAATGTCACTAATGAAGCATTCTTGCCAAAAATTCAGAACCTAGGTCAAATCATGTGGAAATAGCAGATCATCTTAAATTGAGGAATATTCTATAGCATAACTATTTTCTGCACTTCAAAAGTATTGGTATTTTATATGACAAAGACAATCAACAAGCCTATGGAAATATGCTCAACATCACTAATCATTAGAGAAATGCACATAAAAATGGAGGTTCCCCAAGAAATTAGAAATAGAACTACTGCATGATCCAACAATCCCATTTGTGGGTATATATCCAAAAGAACTAAAAGCAGAGTGTTGAAGAAATATTCACACACCACGTTTAAAATAGCATATTCACAATAGTAGAAAGGTGGAAACAACCCAATATCTGTCAGTAGATGAATAGATAAACAAAATATAATGTAGACATACAATAGAATATTATTCAGCCATACAAAAAAAGGAAATCCTATCACATGTCACAACATAGATGAAACTTTAGGACATTATGGTACATAAACTAAGCCAGTTAAAAAAGAATATTGTATGATTCCACTCATATGAGGTATCTGAAGTAGTCAGAATCATAACAGGAAGTAGAACGGTGATGGTCAGGTGCTTGGGGAAGGTGGAAAGGGGAGTTACAATCTGAAGAATTTTTGGAGAATGGTTCAACAACAATATGATATACTTAGCATTAACTTAACTTAACATTACTGAACCGTGCATTTAAAATAGGTTGGGATGATAAAGTTTATGTTATGTGTTTTTGTCACACACAAACAAACACCAAAAAAATGAAAAAGAAAAATGTTATAAGGACAGGAAAAAAAAAAACTGTTCAAGAGAGACAAGGCAGTTAAATTTACTGCATAATCTTGGTTTTGATGCTGCACTTCAAGAGACAGTTACAAGGGACATTCTTATGCCCAACTGGAAAAAAATTTGAATAATATTTGTTTACTAGATAATAGTATTATATTAATGTTGAATATCCTGGTATTGATAACTATAGTGAGGTTATGTAAATGAATATCCTTGTTCTTTGAAAGTCACACTTAGGAAGTTTTAGGGATAAGGGGATATGATATTTCAATGTAGTCTTAAATGTTTCAAGAAAAGACATACATTATGTGTATTGGGAGTGTGTGGGTTTATTCATGAGAGAGAAAAACCAAATGTGTCAAAATGTGAAATTGGTGAAACTTGGAAGAGGATATACAAAATTCTTTGTAGTGTTTTTGCAACTTTTCTATAGGGGTAAAATTATTTCAAAATAAAAATTTAAAATATCAAATCAATAAGATATGGTAAATTGATAAATCTTCAAAGATTTATTAAATCTTCAAAAATTTAACATATTCTATATATCATACATAGTCAAACCAAATAGATCGAATTAATTAGCTGCGTAAAGTATCAAATAACCCACCAGCAAGCCTGTGTCTAGGGATTGTGTGAAAACTGTCTGTACCTAGCTCTGATACTTATAATTTTCTTCTTATTTAAATATAGAGAAAAAACTAAATTATTTGTTAATTACAGGTCTTCATGTAAATAATCAGACATCTGGGCAAATTGACATGCAAACACATATTAATAGAGAACTATTAAAATTCCCTTGCCGAGACATAACATATCAATTGCCTTAAATACCTCTGTGAATTTAGCAATGAAATTTGATGTAGGGAAAAGTAAATAGGTTACAGGAATTTTAGTTTCTAAATGTATTTTAATCACCAACTAGCAAAATGGCATTTGCTTATAATACTATACATAGTATAGTATACATACTATACATAGAGGTTGGGAAAGTCCCTGCCCCTTACTGGGAAATTTTTCTAATAGAATATATACCTCACAGGAAGGAGAAAATAGATTATTTGTATATAGCTTAGTGATTTATTCACACATTAATGTGTTTTGCTTTCCTTGCTATGGAAGTTGGGGTGGGGGAGAGGGGAGAAGAAAAGAGAGGAGGGATAGGAGAAGTAGGGAGGAGAGGGAAGAAGAGAGATGAAGAGAAGGCAAGGGGTGAGGGACGGGGCTGGGGGGGGCGGGGACCAGGAAGAGAGGAGTGGGGAAGGATATTTTGGAAGAAAGTCAGTCAGGGACTGCCTCCCACCCCCACCCCAAGAGAAAACCACCGTTAAAAGGATTTTACATCACCCTGGAAGGAGCCTCCATCCTTTCCCATGTGTCCAAAACCTGGTTGGATGACAGGGTATTGGATGGAGGAATAATCAGATTAAAAACAGCCTGTCTGCCTTATGCTCAAGTTGACTACTTCATCGGCTTCCCTGCTGCACTGGGAAGCCTACTTCTCCCTCTCCCTTGTGTTTCCTCCCTTGCTGTGTGTCTCTCTCTGTCAAATAAATAAATAAAATCTTTAAAAATAATAATACATAAATAAAAACAGCCTGCCAACAAGCCCATAAAAACCCCTCGATCTAAATACCAAATCATCCACCCTCTCAGATCCCCTCCCTGTTTGGGAGCTTTGTACTATAAACTTCCCTTTACTCTCACTCCGTCAACCTCCCTTTGCTGCCATCACTGTCTGGTCTACCTCTTCATTCTTGGAAGTGGCATGACCAAGAATCACAAAGGAAAATTAATCCTGTAACAGGAGAGAGAGGGGGAAGGAATGAGAAGGGGGAGGGAAGGCCAATGAAGGCAAAAGGAAGGGGGGAGAGAAGGTGAGGTAAAGGTAGGGAAGGGAGGAATAGGAGAGAAGGAAATGGAGAGAGAAGAGCAGAGGAGAGTTTTAAGTGCGTTCTGTTCTTTATATTTTTCTCTCCCCTATAAATGAGACTCTGCCTTCCTTGGCTTCAGAATAGAAATTACTTGGTAAGAACATCCTGACAGGGCTTTTTAAAAAGATTATGTTATTTTATATTGGTTACCCCCACTCAGAAGGGCAAAGAATGTTTGGGTGGGCAGGGGGGTGGGGTGGGGGAAGAAGAGAGGCCGAAGGGATAAGAGAGAGGAAGCTAACATGTTCCTCTCAGGGTATTTTGTTACGCTTAAAACATCCAGGAAAGGAGAGTCCCAATGACTCATTAAATCTCCCTCTGTAGATGTGATGATTGAGATCCTAAAACATTCTTACTTAATTTATAATATAGATTAATTAGAAAGTTTCTGTATCCTAAAGAGAAGGAAAAAAATAATCCTTCCTCTGTCCTTCTGGGTTCATCTGTGGGACCCCTATAATAAAAGAGAGATTAATAAGAGAAAAACAAGTTTATTAACATGTATACCTCAGGTGTACTTGGGAGGTACCCAGGGAAAAGTGAGTAACTCCCATAGATGGCTTGGATTCAGACTTAAATACCATCTTAAAAGAAAAAGGGGAAAAGAGATGTAGGCCTCTTAAAGAGGAGTGAAGGACTATCAGGAAAGATGAATGGGCCCTTAAAAGTGTAGGTAAGAGATACAATAGTGACAAAGTTGGTTTGGGTGTGGTGTTGACTTCTTAGTCCCCTCCCTGAGACAAGAGCCCATCTTCCAAGGTTGAGGAAACTCCCTGCGAAGGAACTGACAACTGAATCCTTTTTGAAGGATCTGTCCTCAGGCAGATAGGGGAGTTCGGAGAGATCCTCTTTAAGTTCCTGCAGCTCAAGATAATCAATATACCACAGTGACATATGTTGTGGTGGCAAGTTCTGAATTCTTACAGTCACATTTCGGAGGAGTGCATTCTGCGGTCCTTCAATGCCTAAATTTGTGACTGCAGGCTTTTATCAGTTTTTTCCCCAATGTGGTCCGTGAGGTTGAGGTCTTCTTTCGTTTCTCAGAACACTTACTAATAATAAGACCTGGATTGGCCGACCACCAAGCAGCTCTGTGTTCAGTCTCATCACCCATTTCTACTCATGGAGCACTTAGCATTAGAGTGTCAAAGTTGGATGTGTAGCCTAGGATTCTTACAGAAACAATTTGCCGCACTGACTTTAATTTGGTAAATAATACAGTAAACCCCCATGGAAGTCCACTATTTGCCTGGCACTGGTTTAGCTATAGTAAATAAGCCCTGAAAAATAAGGAAAATTAAAGGATTACCCCTGAAGCGGGAGAGCTAGTTTCTTATCTCACGGAATCCATGGATGAATCTTGCAGACAAAGGCGTGAATAAAGCCATAGAAGTTTATTAAGCAAGGATACAAACAAAAAGCTCTCAGGAGTGAGGGGTTCCCAACAAGGTGGCCAACGCGGGCCTCCAGGGACAGTCTTTCATTTAGAACTGACCAGGGAGCTTGTGGCCTTACCATTCTTGGGCTGTCTTGGTTTGAGTCAAGACTGGTGATTACATCTTTAATGGCTGACATAGTTTTTAGGCACAGGTCATTATTGTAAAAAAGACACTCCCCCCCACCCCCCCACCTCCCGCCCCCGACACACGCTGAGGGCAAGGTGGTCTGGTTTGTTCCCTTATCTATGGTTTCCTTACACTTCCACGTTTTTGGGATTTTTGTGAGCCTGGTCCTGGAGCCCCCTATCTATTTCTCCCTACCTAGCCCTACTTGTCCTTTACTCACCTTTAGGAAGAGAAGAATTTCCCTCATATCCCTAATCATTTTTTTGGCAGAGAGACTGAAACATTTTTGAAAAAAGTAACTAATTAAACAGATATTTATTTAGCTGTATTTTATGGACAAGGTGCTAAGGAGGGTAAAATCAAAGCCTCTACCTTCTAGATATTTACCATGCTATAAGCAAGAGGATATGTGGAAATTAATAAGTCAACAGAATTAACACAACAGTTTATCCTGGCAACAACGTATTTCTTCTTCTTTCCAAAAAGGAAGAAATGGAAGCTCAATCTATTTTCTTTTCCCTCTATGTCTGGCTCTTCAGTGAACCTTGTTTTTATCACTCCTTCCATAGTTTGTTTTTTCACAATTCTTTTATATTTTCAGGGCAGGATATTTCTGGCATTTAGCTTTGTGCCTGTTGCAAAGAATATGCTTAATAGTTTTTTTTTTTTTTTCTTAATGAACGAAGTGTTAAAAACAAGAGACTAGACCCATAATGTAGTCACTTACACTAACCCCAAACCACATGGAGATTTAATTATAGTTTTGGATCCCCCCCCATCCCAAATGGAATCTTAAACCATTCAATCAGGAATTATCTGATCAGCAGTAATTAAATAATCCACCTGAAAACCAAAGCCATGCCCTAAGGGAAAGTGACCCTGTCATAACTAATCTGCCTTTTTAATCTAGTGTAACATCTTTGTTCCAGCTTCTTTCTTCCTATGCATCTGTCATTTTGTACAGCTCCTGGGAGCTCCTTTCTTTCTGCTAGGTTGGGTGCAGCCTGATTCATGAACTGTTGAATAAAGCCAGTAAGATCTTTAAAATTTGCTTAGTTGAATTTTGGTTTTTAGTAGAAGGTAACAAATTAAAAAAGAGATTGACAAAACATAAGTGACAAGAATGTAGCTTAGAGCTCTAAGCAAATTCCTTAACAGTAGTGTTAAAGAAGCAAAATTCAACAGAGTAAGTTTGAAGATCTGATTAGATTTATTAAAGGACTCATGAATTGGGCAGCGTCTCATCTTGCAAGTAGGGGGGATCTTTTTATAGGAAGGAGAGAGGGGCTAGAAAGTTTCCAGCAAAAGCAAAGAAAGGATTGTTTCAGGCAAGACCACTTTTCCCTTATGGAGAAAGGCAGGGGATCTTATTATAGGGCTGATTAATATTCAGATGGAATAGTTTCTAACACTACCATCAGAAGATTTTAGAAAAAGCAATATGACCTTGATAGGTCAGTCTGTAGCTCTATTTCTGTCTCTGTATCCACAGTCAGTAGTTGATTCTTCACCAAAAACAACACATACTCCAGGCCAGGCTCACTTCCTGGATATTGGAATTGGTCAAATCTTCCAAAAGTTCTTAAGCCCAAGAAATAAAACAGAAAAAAAAAAAAAAGTGGAAATTTTGAGACACCCAGACCAGATTCAAAGTTAATATCCTTAATAAAATCCTTCCTTATACTTAATAAAATAAGGACACACTACTCAATTTGTAGGATTACTATAAAAGTAGGATTGAGGAAATGAAATATATTTTCTTTCCTTTGTGCAATTACTTGTATTAAATTAATTTCATGTGTTTTATCCCCCTCTTTTGGAGACTGGAGGGTAATACTCTTTGTCTGATTAATGTAAGGAGAAAAAAAGAATGTGTCATTTACTAACTTATGTGTCTTGTTATTCTAGCTTTCTACATGCTTTGCTTTATATTTTAGTAATTTTGTTAGAAAGGCAATTTTAGGTCCATTTGATAGATGGGATACTGAGCTTCAAAAAGGGTGGGTAAATTATACTGAGTTATATAGTAGACACATAATAGAGATGATTCAATCAAATAATGCTTTACTTGGTATGTTTTGGATGCTCAAAAAGGCATAGGCATGCATACCAAAGGGATTCAATTATTCAGGCCCAGCATATATCTTTATTATTTTTTTTCATTTTTAAAAATTTTAATCTCAGTAGAGTGAGCATATAGTATTATCTTGGTTTCAGGTGTACAGTAGAGTGATTCAGCAATTCTGCTCATCATGATAAGTGAACTCTTTTAATACCCTGCACCTATTCCATCCATGCCCCCCCCCACTCCACTAACCATCCATTTGTTCTCTACAGTTAAGAGTGTTTTGGGGGTGCCTGGGTGGCTCAGTCATTAAGCATCCAACTCTTGATCTCAGCTCAAGTCTTAATCTCAGGGTTTAGAGTTCAAGCCCTGTGCTGAGCTCCATACTGGGTGTGGAGTCTACTTCAAAAAAAAAAAAAAACAAAAACTGTGTTTTTGGTTTGTCTCTTTTGTTCTTCCTTTTTTTTTTTTTTTTAAGAGATAGTGTACATTCGATCATTCGATGGGGAGGTGAGGTTGGGGGGTCAGAAGCAGAGAGAGAGAACCTTAAGATGGCTCCCTGCCCAGTGCAGAGCCCAACACAGGCCTCCATCTCATGCCCCTGGGATCATGACCAAAGCCAAAATCAAGAGTCAGAAGCTTAACTGACCGAGCCACCTAGGCACCCTTATTTGTTTCTTAAATTGCACATATGAGTATTTGTCTTTCTCTGACTGGTTATTTTACTTTGCATTATATTTTCTAGATCGATCCATCTATGTTTTTGCAAACCAGTCTCTATCTTTAGTCCTCTGAAACTCTTTTCTCTTTGATTTTATACCTAAAAGGGTATGTACCCAAAGACCCAAGCTGGGGGATAAGCATAAAGAGATAACAGAGGTAGAACAATAGACAGGAAGTCTTAAAGGGATAATTTGCATTTATGAAGTTTTCCAGGTTATTTCCACTTTATCTTCAAACTCTTTCTTCCTTGATTGTCTTATTAAATGACTAGATTGATAATCTAGAAGTTTTTAAAAAGTACCTGTTGAGCAATAAAGTATATTCTAGAATTGAGAACCTATATGAAAACTGCTGACTAAAATGTTCATCTGTTAAATGTCTAACTGCCTGTGGACTAGAAACTCACAGTGCATGTGACCACAGGGCATAGCCTCAAAATCCAAGTTTACCTTATTCCTGGAATTGTGAAAGAACTCCTCTGTATTCCTTAGAGCATTCCAGAGCCCAAAGCAAGAGGAATGCAAATTTCGGAAACCCAGCTGTTGGGCAAACTCATTGGTTCAGCTCACACACAAACAAGGATATGGTATCTAGTTGGTGGGATCCTCACAGGATATAGCTCTCGTTCCCAAAGTTCCAAGTGTTGAAGGCAGAGTCTGAAGGGCAGAGCTGCTTAGGGGACTGCACAGTAAAGAAGCACCACCTGTTTGAAAGAGTAGGAGCAGCATTTTGCTGAATGTTTGACAGTGACTGGAGTTCACTATCAGTTTAGAAAGAGGGGAGGAGCTAAAGTTAGCTCAAAAATTGCCCACAGGGTAGAATCTGAGCAGAAGTCCCCTGAATTTCTCACCCTGGGTTCTGACCTGTAAGTTTTCCAGGAAAACGTGAGAGATTTTTTTTTTCTTTCTTTCTTCTTCTTCTTTTTTTAAATAGGAGACTGGAAACTGTGGACCCCATCATCGGAATCCTAGCTGGTAAGCACAAGACGCTGATAATACACTCTGTACATAGATACATAGTCACTGATTTTTTCCAAGGGAAAATTCTCTCTGCTAGAACCTTTGTTACAATGTTTTAGATGTTTCTTTTGCCAATTTTCTCTTTTTATTTCTCCAGATTATCTTTATAGAAATGGCACAATCCTCTAATGCACAAACTCCCACACTTTAAAGTGCTGGGTGAAATAGAGATCTTCACCACTGTATTGCCATCAGTAGTACTGTGCAATTCATTTAGTAAAAGGGGATTACATTTGACTAATTGAAGTTAATTCTGTAGTTGAGTTTAAATGGTAAGATTAGATGATTCAGGTCTTTTAATGAGTATTAGGTCCTATGTTTTCTGGAAATTCCATTTGTCTTATGGTGCTCTGAGTCATATTCAGTACTTATTTGGAGAAGTGAAAGATGTCTATTTCATGAGCCAGGTTTCTTCCCCTTTCATTTTATGAAATATTTGCCTAAGAAAGGAGAGTTGATAACACTTTTACTGAATGGCTAAAAAAAGTTCTTTTTCTTTCCTGCTTTTGTTTTGAGGAGGGTGGGGTGTTTTTTAGGTAGTAACATTACAGCAAATGCGTTGGTCTTATTAATGTGATGCTGAACATGACATATGCGGTGTCGACAGTGAACAGTGATACATTTAAAGAGTACTGCTTTGTGCACATGTATTTAAATAGTGGTTTCTTTCTTTCTCACTGAAAAGCTTTATACTTTTCTTTATAATCTGCTTTGCCAGGTTCTAAACTTTGAACTCGTGTGTGATTTGCTCATTTCGTCATGAAACCTGAAACTGTGTAAAGATTAACCCCTGGGTAGTCATGGTCATTTATTTAAATATTTAACCTTAGACACAGAGGTGACTAGAAGATCCTCAATTCCACGATTTGATGGAAACCAATTTTTTAATAAAAGTTTTAGCTTTAATGTCATAGCTCCCTAATAACATTGACAACACAACTTACAAAATTTAAAAAGCTAAATTGAAGGTAAAATGACAATTTCCATCACAAGGTCTTACATTTGAAAGATAGTATGGGCATATCTTTCATCTCTTTATAAAGGAATCTACCTAATTCATTTCATTTGATCCTAATCACGAACATCTGAAGAAAATAGAATTTAAATTAGTTTTACATAACATTGCAGCACAGAAAAGTTAGGGGATTTGCTTAAAAACAAATGTGTGTATATGCCCACCTTCTTAAAAAAATGTAGTCTTTTTTTTTTTTTTTTAGATTTTATTTATTTGACAGAGATCACAAGTAGGCAGACAAAGAGAGTGGGAAGCAGGCTCCCCACTGAGCAGAGAGCCTGATGCAGGGCTTGATTCTAGGACCCTGGGATCATGACCTGAGCTGAAGACAGAAGCTCTAACCCACTGAGCCACCCAGGCACCCCCAACCTTCTTAATAAAACCAAAATTAAACATGTGAAATATAAATTTTGGAGTTTTTTTTAAATTGGGTTGATTTTTCTTGGTAAACCTACGGGAGGCACATTAATTGTCTTGGCTGGGAGGGTGAGTGCAGAATGAAGCCGCAAAGGACTCTGAGTTAATAAATTACTTCCTTGGCCTGAGGGCACTCAGGTATTGTGGTCACTGAGGATTGCCTTCTCTTCTGGCATTGGCAGTGTATTTTGGCAGATGAAACTCTGGGTGTTCTCTCCAAAAGCCTGTTTCCTCAGCATGTATTTCAGTATCTGTGCCGGTGAGGTTGTGACATCTGCGCTCTAAGAGGCCCAGAAGTGAGACCAGACTCTTTAACCTCTGCCTGGCTGGGACTAAATTGGAAAGATTAAAACAGTAGTTAGATTCATTGCCTGCTGTATTTTGCAGATGGAGTATAAGGCTGAAAAAAAAAAGAATGAAGTTAGCAAAAAAAAAAAAGAGAGAATGAGCCAAAGAAATATTTTTTAAAAATCAAAGTAAGATCAAACAACAAATAAAATGTGAGGGGGAGGAATTCTGTCCTGTGCATTCTACCCACGTGCCATGCCAAAGACAAGCATGGCTTGACTCCGCTCCTCAAGTGACGTGTAGTCCCAAACGGTGGCTCTGTTATCCTTCTCTGTACGTTTTTGTTTCTAATCTGTTGAGTCCAGAGGTTGGTCTGAAAGTAGAAGAAAATTACTCTGATCCCTCAAGGTTGTTAGGAGGATTTAATAAGAAACAAATATAATAATATTAATGATTGATATGAATATTTTATTTTATTTATTTTAAAGATTTTATTTATTTGAGAGAGAGAGTGCAAGCACGAGACAGGGAAGGGTCAGAGGAGGAAGTCAACTCCCCGCTGAGCAGACACAGGACTAGATCCTGGGATTCCAGGATCCTGACCTGAGCAGAAGGCAATTGCTTAACCATCCGAGTGACCCAGGTGTCCCCCGGTATCTTTTTTAAACAAAGAAAGTTGGATTTTACTGGGAATATGATGGTAGCAAATTAACCTGTATATTTAGGTAACCTGTTCAGAATTTATAGTCAAGCCCAGTGAACCCTCAAAGTTCTGACTCTCCAACAAAATTCCTAAATATAAGGCAAGATCTCTTGATTCTTAGTGTCACTGAAAATGTTTTTCTAATTAATTTCATGTGGTTGGAATAAGAAGGGCATCCCTTTATGAATAGCCCTTAATCATGTGAAATAATCCAGGCTACTTTGTGCATTCTTATTAAATTGCTGTTTTAGGGGAACATTCTACCTAAAGGCCACTGCTCAGGGATGGATGGAATTAAAACGCATTTAAGCCTCCAGGTAGAACATAAGTAGTTCAGTAGGGTAGATCAGCAACTCCATCAAGCCACGGGGAGTAATGTGTTTATAGTAACAACAGGCTTGACAGGCAGAAAACTGCTCGTGGGATTCTCAGGAGAGCCAGTTCTCTAGGTGACCTTCCAGGCCTTATACAGTTTGTTGAGGGGAAGGATTCAGTGACTCTCCAGACTAGTTCGTCCTTCCCCTTTCAGGAGATAGAGCTGTCCCATTCCCTGCCATTGCATAACTAATTCAGTTCGTAATTGCTTCTGAAATCACTTCATATTTCAACAGTCAGTGGTTCTGTTTGACTTTAAAAAAATCACTCATGACAATACTCTTTCTAGACCCAACCGTCTTACCCTGCTTTCTACAGTGTTAAAAAAATTGTTGCTCCTGTTTCCAACTGAATAAATAACTACCTCCTGGCTCAGATTCCTGAAAGAATTTATTAGATGCTCAGCTAAACACCATCATGACTGTTTGGCTAAAGCATTCATAGCAAGTCATAGCAACTCACAGACCATTGACAAAACAGTGCATTGTTTCCAGTGAGTCAAGTGTCTAGAAGGGGTTTAGTCAGTTGTGACCAGGCAATTGATAATCTCAAGTGGTAGAGACAGTGTCCTCTCTATTCAGAAAGCAGGTTATTTCATCAGAAGGCAAGAGGTGGGAACCCATGCAGAATCAGATTGTAGGTATGACAACGTATTTCAGCTTTCCTAACCATAGAGGCATCTAAGTAAATACAGTATCTGACAGGATATATTACTTATGAATTAAGGTGTGCTCTTAAGTGTTACAGGTATCCAGGGGAGGAAAAACTACTTTTAGCTGAAACAACATGACAGGCCTCGTGGGAGGGGAAAAAATAGTGTTTGAACTTTGAAGGTGACTAGGGATTTTAGAACATTTTAGGCAAAGGGAATGACCTGGGGGAAAAAACCGCAGAGGTAGAGAAATTTTGTGAAAAAGACTAATAACTAAGTATGGTCAGATATTGAAAGAACTGTCAACACCAATGTTGAAATCATTGACTTTTGCACAAAAGCATGGATTGGAGCAATTGAAAGCCATTATCAAAGCTAAAAACAAGCTCAAATCAAGCTCAGTATCCTGTTTGAGAATATAAAGAACAGCAAGCTTATGAGGGGAGTTCCCTGGCAATTGAGAAAGGAAGAGGTCAAATGAATAAGCAGAAGAATTCCAGTTTGTAGAATAAGAAGTATGCTTGTTTTACCGGCATGGTATAACATTCAGGCATTCAACACTTCATTGCCTAACACTGGGTGTGTTGGTTGGGGTACGAGAGAAGAAGACGGTGAGTAGAAGACAGATGATTGATTTGAGATTTAAGAGGCTCATCTCTGTTAGTTTTAGTTAGTTCTTAGGATTTCTAAGCTTTAAGTATAGTCTGTGAGTTGAAAAATAATCAAGCTTCTATCTTGTGATCTAATTTTCTTCTGAGCTACAGACCCAAAGGTCCAATAGCCAGTTTGTCATTTTTACCTCAGACTTCATATGTCCTGAATAGAACTTGGATTTCCCTCCTCAGAATTTTTCTTTCCTAGGTGTTTCTTACTGCACCACTTTTAACATATTTGCTCAGATCCTCGCCAGGGAAAAATCTATCTGCCTTTTCTCTAAAATATTAATGGATGCACACACTTCTCTGCTGTTCTCCTCATCACATTTAATCCACCATCATTTTCCCCAGAACTACTAAAATAGCCTGAATCTGCCTTTCTTTTCCAACTCCTTCTGACTCATCAGAAAGCAGAAAAAGTGATTTTTATTTTGTGCAGAATTATGCCCTGTCACTTTTCTACTCAGGACTCTCCAACAGTTTCCCATTACACTTAGAAAAATATCCAAACCCCTTACTAGCTTCAGAGTTCTTCATAATTAACTTCTGGCCCTGCCTTTTTTTACCTCATAGTGTCTCCTTCTCCCCTAATTTCCATACTGCATTAGCTGAACAGGCCAGCCTGTCCCCACTGCAGGATCTTTGTACTTTCTGTCATCTTCGGTTCCTGGTCTTCACATGTTCAATTCGATAACATGAATCAGATGTGCATGTACATCCCTGCCTCAAAGAGATGCACCTCGCCCTCTCTCTGAGGAAGTCATTCCATACCCTAGTGACTCTCCATCCCATGACTCTGCTTTTTTAATTCATAGCTCTTGAAACTCTGAAATTACATTATTTAATTATAAATTTTCATTTTCCACTAAAAAGTAAGCTCTACAAATGGATTATGTATGTACCATCTTTCACAGTGCTGTTTCATCAGTGCTTAGAGATATGGTTGGTGTTCCACAAGCGTTCGTAGAAAGAGAAATGAATGGAGGAATGCATGAGTGGAGCCATAAAAATATAAATTTGTAAATCACGCTACCTGAGAAATTTTCTTCCTCTTGATACTATTCTTGCTCAATTTAAAAAAAAAAAAAACTAAAATTTTGGGGAAATATAAATAAATCAGTATAAAGAAAGTTTGGGTAAAGTTTAAGAATATGTAGTTAATTTTCTATTGTTACTTTTTTCCCTCCAGAAAATTAACCTTTCTTTCCAAAATTGTGAGAAATTTTAAATGATTAAACAGAGCAAAATGTAGTTTTCAGAAAATGTCACAGCGTCCTGCTTTGTTCCAAGATGGAAAATACATAGTTTTTTTTTTTTTTTTTTAAGATTTTATGTATTTATTTGAAATAGTGAGCGAGAGAGGGTGTGCACAGGCCGGGGTAGGAGCAGAAAAGGAGGAGAAGCAGACTCCACTGAGCACGAGTCTGCTGGGAGGCTCAATCCCAGGACAATGGGACCATGACTTGAGCCAAAGTCAGAGGCCCAACCAACTGAGCCACCCAGGTGCTCCTGGAATATATAGTTTTTGAAAGAGAAGTTTCTTTTTATCGGTAGCCGGAAAACCTCTTTGCTCCTCATATAGCAAAAAGTATTAACATTATTTAAGGTAAAGTGACCTTTTTTATCAATATTGTTTTCATTCACAATGAAGAATTTGTTATGGTTCTGTTGTATACGTGTACCTAATTTTAAAACAGTGATCCAAGAACCACTGGGAGTAAAATAATGGAAGTGGGATAGGAAGAAAGATAATCTGGGTGGGTTACTGTTTCTCTACACTTTACAAAAGCATCTTTACTTTTATCCCCAGTAAGACATTTAGAGGAAAAGGTGATGAACTTATATATGTTTGAAAGTCACTAATGTGGGCCCTTTTCCAGGAAATAAGAATGGAAAGAGCTAACATTTATTAAGCCCTTACTCTGTCCTCATTACTATGACCTAAATGTCCTTCAACATCCCCAAGTTACTATCATTTTCTTTATTTCATACATGAGAAAAACTCAAGCAGGAGGCTTAATGCTGTTTGATTAATTATATTATTCTGAGGTTGGGAAGATGAGAATCTTATTTAAGACAAAGGCTTGGCTAATTTTCTACAGAAAAAAAAATGATGGTGGCTAAATTATTTGTAATTGTTTATTTTCATTTTTAGAGAAACAACTTGTAATGGAGCCTTCATCTCTTGAGTTAGCAGCTGACACGGTGCAACGCATTGCATCTGAACTTGGATGTCTCCCGACAGATGAGAGGGTTGCCCTCCACCTCGATGAGGAAGATAAGCTCAGGCACTTCAAGGAACATTTTCATATCCCCAAAATGCAGGATCTACCTGCAGGTAAGAACACTGAAAGAGATTTTATTTTTCTTAATTAATTTATTAATTTATTTTTTCTACTGCCTGTGTTTATCATAAATCCTTGAAATCGTTGTTCTGTTACATAATAGAGCTATTGTAATTATGTCTGAAAAACAGCAAGTTCCTGGTGCTACTAAATCAACCTGTCAGCCTACCTAAGCCTCAGATTCTTTATGTTCCTTCTCTTCTGAATAAAATACTTACAGGGTTTTTATACTGTCATCTACTTCTGTGAACAATAGAGTGACTGATTGAAAATTATAGGCAGACGCATTTACTTGTTCTCTAAGCACTTAGAGCTCAAAACAATTTCCTTTCAATACAGTTTTAGAATATCTCTTATTTTGTGGTGCCTAGTTTATGATAATATGATATTTGTCTTAGAGGAAATATTATTTTGGGATTTGAGTATATTAAGAAGATGTTATGTGAATAACCATCATTGTGTGCTATAAAGATGGCATGTATATGACTTGCCCCCTCCCCCCCAAAAAAAGAAAGAAAAAGAAAAGAAACAATCAATTACTAAGAAATGTAATACTGCATTTTTTTTCTTTTAAATAACACAGTAAGCTGACTCTGTTCTTAGTTTGGGGGATGTCCTATTTTAAAAAACAGCACAAATATAAAAAAGCACCTTTTGTAAATATCTGACTTTGCTCCATTTTACATCAGTGAAAAAGACTACCAGGTTGAATAGAACTGATCCACCAAAATTATTTTCAGATACTTTATAATCCAGTTTAACTTTCAGTTTTCTTTAAGTTAAATGAGGAAGATATAATTTTGGATACTCATAATCCAAAAGCATCAGTTAATATGATTTTAAAATGAGATTGGGTCACATGGTTGTCCTGTTTGGAGTATATGTTATTATGTAACTCAGGAAGGCACCCTGTGAAATTACGGAAGGATAAAATAAGAGAAAGCTCTGTATCCAATTTAAAGGTGCTTAATATTAATTGAGGTAGACACTGATATAAATGACAGTTCTAGGACCTAATAAAATGGGGTAAGTGAAGGGAACTGATATCACAGAAAAAAAAAATCGAGGTCTTTCTAGAATCTAGAATGAGAGGGCACTTTGATTTAAAGTTTAAGGGATTAAAAAGAATTTTGTGTGTGAAAAATGAGGAAGGTAAGTCTAGGGATATTCTTTCAGTGATGTGAGAGAAGTTTGCCTGGTGATGTATGGCACACAGGGGAAGTCCCTTGAAATCCCTATGGCCCACCTGAGACAAGTCTGCTCCGATGACCCTGCCCTGATGTGCTCTCCAGCCCATGGGCTGCTTGGGAGATCTGATAGGGTTCCTACATGGGAGACCACAGCAGAAGCCTAGAGGGCCACAAAACTTTAGGTGGCCTTCTCCACAGGCACCAAGAACTACAAATCAAGAATTAGGGTTCTAGAACTTTATGACATTTATTGAAAGTTTTAATTTCCTCAAGATTTAGAAAGAATTGTTTTATTCCTTTTAATGAGTAATAGGAAAAGCAGACATAGCAAAGTAAGCAAACAAAAGTACTAACAAAACCTATCCCGCAAGGACAGATGTTGGTATCACAAAGAGAAGAGAAAACATGACAGCAGCACTTGGTGGGTATGGAAAGAAGGTGGCCAGTGGTCTAGGGTGGCTGCAGCTTGGGTCTCTCTTGGAAGAAGAAGGTAAATAATGGCCACATCTAGATACACATTTATGAGCAAGGACTACTTCCTGCACATAAGAAGTGATGCATTAGGAATTTCCGGTTGTCTTGTCTGTCTTCTCTTAAGGTGACTTTCTTCTATATTATGCCATCAGATTTGAGATAGAGCTCAGCCCTGAATTACAAGTATTGAAATGAAGGGGTACATGAAAAGTTAAAACCCTGTTTGAATGTATCACTTACTCTGTTACTGAACCTAAGACTCACTGACTAACATGACTTCAACCTCATGCTGAGTCAGTTTTGTTGCAACAAAATGTGTATTAGTTACCTTTCCACGTCCTCTTGTGCCTCAGAACTTTGCTTTCTATCCATCTTTTCTTGCACAGTGGGTTCAAAACCCAATGAACAAACTCACTGTGTTTGTCCTGGGAGGGGACACGGTGGTCTGAGGTTGCTGTGACGGCCTGCTCTAACTTTTACCTAGCTAGGCAAGTTTAAGAAGCAAGTAGCCTCTCAGCCAGTGTTCCTCCATGTGGAAAAGACAAAAGCTGCTCCAAAATGTGTAGGGACTTTTCCCAGCATGAAAATGAGATTATGTTAAGTGAGCCTAAGACAGGTCCAGAACGTTAGTTTCCTTGTCCCTTTAATATAATGTCCCTTTTGGGGCACCTGGGTGGCTCAGTGGGTTAAAAGGCCTCTGCCTTCGGCTCAGGTCATGATCCCAGGGTCCTGGGATTGAGCCCTGTGTCAGGCTCTCTGCTCAAGCAGGGAGTGCTTCCTCCTCTCTCTCTCTGCCTGCCTCTCAGCCTACTTGTGATCTCTGGTTGTCAAATAAATAAATAAAATCTTTAAAAATATATATATAATGGACTTTTAACTTTAATACAGAGATTGATTGATTGATTTTAAATATTTTATTTATTTACTTGTCAGAGAGAGAGAGCACAAGCAGGGAGAGCGGCAGGCAGAGGGAGAAGCAGGCTCCCTGCTGAGAAAGGAGCCAGATGTGGGACTTGATCCCAGGACTAGATGATGATCTGAGGTGAATGCAGACACTCAACCAGCTGAGCCAGCCAGGTATCCCCAATAGAGATATATATATATTTTTAACCAATAGAGATTTTTTTTAAAGATTTTATTTATTTATTTGACAGAGAGAGATCACAAGTAGGCTGAGAGGCAGGCAGAGACAGAGGGGGAAGCAGGCTCTCTGCCAATCAGAGAGCCTGACATGGGGCTCGATCCCAGGACCCTGAGATCATGACCCGAGCCGAAGGCAGTTTCTTAACCCACTGAGCCACCCAGGTGCCCAACCAATAGAGATTTTTAATACTGGCTCAATATAGGACTCTTCTACTAACCTTTGAGATAATTTAATCCAAACCCAGGTAAAGATAACATTATATGTATTATATATGTAATCACTACATTAGACTGAGTTGATTCTAGAATCCCGATTATGGTTATAACATTTGTTTTAATTAGATATTCAATAGGAAATAACATAAAAATTACCATCTAGGATAAATTCCTCATTCCTAAAGAAATATAAAGAGAAGGAAAATGAATTGATTCAATAAAGAATCTAAATAATTTATTTGTTCAAAAAATAGTTTTGAATGATATAAAAATTTGACTTCATTAACCCCCAAAGTCCTTCTAAATTCATTTTTGTCAAAGTCCATGGGTTCCTGACCAGCCCAAAGAGGATTACCAGGGAATTTACTAGAATGTGCAGGTTCTTGAGTCCCAAACCAAAATTACTAAATCATAGACTCTGAGGGCACCCCACTCATCTGTTCTAGATCGCTTAGGATGGTACCACAGAGAGAAGAATCCGTTCATTCTTTTTTTTAAAAAATAATTAATTAATTAATTAATTTTTTAATTTGACAGACAGAGATCACAAGTAGGCAGAGAGGCAGGCAGAGAGAGAGAGAGGAGGAAGCAGGCTCCCCGCAGAGCAGAGAGCCCGATGCAGTGCTCGATCCCAGGACCCAGGACTGGAAGAGTATTTAACCTACTGAGCCACCCAGGTGCCCAGAATCCATTCATTCTTATTCCCACTATATTCTCTCTAGGTGCTTGTTACTTGCCAAGTGTTCATTCTTTCAACATGTATCTATTAAGCACTTACTCTGTTCAAGACGCTATTCTCAGAACAGTTTGTCAGTGAACTAAAGAGCAAAGTTGTCACATCCCTGAGTTTGTATTCTAGTATAAGGAGACAGAAAATAAATCAACTTAGAAACAGTGTGAAAATACCCTCTCCAGGTGGTGCTCTTTAGCGTCCTGAGGACTGCCGGGGTGCAGATAGTGTCCATCAGGAAACCTTGATGAGATGACACCTGAGCAGAAACAAGAAGGATGTAAGGAAGTAAGCCTCGTGATTGCAGAAGTGAAGATGAGCCTGGGGAACAAGGCTCACCAGGCTCAGAGGCAGATGGTGTGCAAATTTCCTCTGGCCCCAAAGAATCCATCAAAACACTAGTACTTCCCTTCTTAATAAAACCTTCCAAGAACATCTAAAAATAATACTGCCTCTCAAGTTAATTTGCATAACACTGTGAACAAGATGTTCTTTAGTAACTCTGAATAATGAAAAACAAAGAGCATAAATAAACAAGTTTTGAACAAATGAAAGGATCATGACTCCCAATATAGACTTAAAAAATTCCAAGGAAGGGCTGTAGGTACAACCTGGGGTTTTTCTGGTATTCTGCCAATAAATACAATGTTTGCTCAGGGTTTCTAAGAGAAAGTTTTATCAAAATAAGGTTTTTCCCCCCCTAACTCTTGGATAGTTTTTGACATGTTGCGAGAGAAAGGGGTCAAAATTATTTTTACTCAGCTGGTATTGCACTTATTTTTTAAAGACTTTATTTATTGGAGAGAGAGAGAAAGAGAGAGAGCATGAGGAGGGGGAGGGTCAGAGAGAGAAGCAGACTCTTCTCGGAGCAGAGAGCCCGATGTGGGACTGGATCCCGGGACCCCAGGATCATGACCTGAGCTGAAGGCAGTTGCCCAACCAACTGAGCCACCCAGGCACCCTGGTATTGCACTTATATATTCAACATTATTCTAAAGGCCATATCCCCAAAATAACAAACACACACACACATGCATACTTGCATGCACAGAGAAAAAGGAAGGAAGAAAGGAAGGAATATGCAAGACATAAATATTGGAAAGGACTTGTTTAAATTCCTTGAAATTATTCCTGTTTGGAATATCTTTGTTTCTAAATCTCTGAGAGAATATCGGATAGTTCCATAAGATATACTGGTTTGGCAGAGATACAAGGCGAAGTTTGTCGTTGTTGTTTGGTTTTTATTTGTTTTATTTTTTCTATTATTTTTAATTCAATTTCAATTAATTAACATATAATGCATTATTTGTTTCAGGGGTACAGGTCTGTGATTCATCAGTCTTATACCCAGTGCTCATTATAACATGTACCCTCCCCAATGTCCGTCACCCAGTTACCCCATCCCCTCACCCCCCTACCCCCCTCCAGCAACCCTCAGTTTGTTTCCTAAGAGTAAGAGTCTCTTATGATTTGTCTCCCTCTCTGGTTTCATCTTGTTTCATTTTTTTTTTCCTCTCTTCCCCTATGCTCGTCTGCCTTCTTTATGACCTACCTATCGAAGTCCAAAATGCCTTCCATTTATATTTATATTTCTCCCAGAAATAAACAAGTGTCTCACTGACATCTTGCTCATTTGATAATCAAAAGTTTTTCTTTCCTTGTTTGAATTTGGGTATCTTGGATCAGTGTTTGAAATTTGTTTTAGTAAACTCCTTGGCCATTTGCTCAGTTGTAGAACAAGTGACTCTTGATCTTGGGGTCATGAGCTCTAGCCTCACACTGGGCATAGAGCTAAATTAAAAAAAAAAAATTATTGAGTTGTGATTTACCATACCATAGAAGCCATTTTGTTTTATGCTCTACAAGATAACTCCAGGATTATTTATCTTAAAACTGAGAGTTTGTGCCTTTCGACTACTTTGACCTCTTTTGCCTACCTCTCATCCCGCAACTTTGGCAACCAACACTAATCTGTTCTCTGTCTCTGAGTTCAGTTTATGTGTTCATTCATTCAGCCAGTCAGTCAGTCATTCAATCGTTCAGTCATTCATCATTTATTTGATTCCACTGATGGGGTCCATTATCAAAGGAGTGAGATTGACACAAAGCGAAGGTCAAGCAAAGCTTTTTTTCACGCCAGTACTGAGAATCAAACCCACCGGTCAGGGCCGTCTCTTACGGAGAGAGAGAAGACCCCCAGCCTCCAGACTAGCTTTTATAAAGCAAAGGCCATGTGGTTGAGCCTGGCCACATACAGGTGGCCAATGAGATTGCAACACACAGAGAAAGCTGCATAGTCATGTTAGGTCACACACGGGTGGCCAATTGAATGACAATTTACCCTATAGTAGCTGTTTGAACTAGCCTATCACTCTGGTCAGAATTGGCGCCCAAGTTTGGCACCCAAAAGGCGGGGTTTACATTCTTTGGCGGTTAGGAAGATACTATGTGTGCTTTACTGATTGGATGTCTCCACCTGGTCTGACCTGTCCTTGCATTCTGGGCTCTGTTATCTCCATCTGACCTGACCCATCCTTGTATTTGGGCTCTGTTATCAGGGACTGGTCGACCATATTTTACTGGTTTCCCAGACTTGTTTTTAAGTAAGTTCCTCTGGGGGGCGGGGGGCCAGTTTTGCTGCACAAACAACAAAATGGCTGTTTAACCGAGATGGAGTCGCTCTGGCTAAGTAGGCCCTTACATCCATATATAAGTGATTCCATATAGTATGTCTTTTTCTGACTTACATCATTTATCATTTTAAGTGCACAATTCAGTAAGTGTGTGTAGTGTGATGACCGTCATCAGAAACTCAATTCTTTACTCCCCTTTTCCACCCTACACCCAGGTGGCCGGTCATCTACCAAACCTGCTTTGCTTTATATAGAAGATCATTACATCAGAGAACGTCAATTTAGGAGTAAATTGTACTTGAGAATATCTTTACACAAGAAGTTTTTAAAAAATGGTTAAAGAAAACAATTTCGATGATACAAACTTTATCACTTCATAAAGCTGGCAATTTCTGTTCCCTAGGGTCCAGGGAACTGAAAAATGGGGTAGGAGGGAATAAGCTTTTATAGGACAAAAAATAAAGAACAAAAAAGAAAGAAGTAGAAAATAATATGATTTGCCATGGCCATACTCAGACTTGCTTGAGGGAAGAAGGAATAAGGAAATGAGTATGGAGTTCACCATTGGCTTGGCATTCAAGTGTTGGCTGACAGTATCTTCTGCTTTTCTAGTCATGCAGAACGTAACAGGCGTAGGAAAGTTACCTAAGTTTCAGTTTGCAGATGTGCCAGACTAGGCAGAAGCAGCTCCATCTTGGGCCTAGAAAGTTGATTCAACAGTATTCTCATCACTGTTCTTTTCATACTCAAATATTCCCTTTCCGTTTTATCACATACCTGGGAAAGATGAGTAAATTGTCAGCCAACTTTAATAAGTTAAATTGAATGCTATCCAAATAAGATCTACTATTACTGTGACTCTGTGATATTATCCTGTTAGACAAAATTGACATAGAAAACTGCCATGCTGGAGTTTGTCTCCAGGGGTCCCGTGTAAAATAATAGAGCCTCTTCAGTTCAACTATGGTTAGGCTCAGGAGTTAGTGACAAGCATGAGGTATCAGTGAACAAAATGTGAAAGAGTATGCTTTTCAGCATAAACTGGAATCCTTTATTTAATGGAATTTAATGGAAGCTAGCATGTTAAGGAAAGACTTTATTTAGCTTTAAGAAGATGTATATTTATGACTACATGATTTTAATAGTGAAATATATTTTATTTCTATAAGAACAACAAATAAGGGCATTTCTCAGTTAAAAGTTTAATTTTGTTGATACACTGAACTTCTCATTGCACTTGTATTCTGCAATTTCATGGACTTGTCATATTGTCTTTCCTTTTCTATTAGACTATTTGCTCCCTGAAAGCAGGGACTGTAGTATTTCTGTGTGTCTGAGTGGAAGCCATCTAGGCAGACCCTAGGGTAGAGGTGGCCAGTGAGGTCTTATCCCGCAGAGAGAACAGCATTTGCAATGGCACAGCAAACAAAAGCATCGTCGCTGAAGAATTAGAAAGTGTGTGTGTGTGTGTTAGAAAGTTGCACGCGCATGCACATGGTTTTTTTTCCCCCACTGATGTAATTTTTGAAATTTCTGCATTTATACATAGCTATGAAAATACTTCAGCTTAGAGCCACAAAATTGTATATTAATATTAGTAATATCACTTCATCAACAAGGTACAATCATATTGAATAGAATTAAGGAAATGATGAAAATATTTTTGCAGAAATCCAAAAGGAACTGTAAAAATTCAAGTAAATGCTTTGGAAGTGAAAAAAGAGATTCAAGAAATATTTTAAGTACTCACTGAATAAACCTGAAATCATTATTCATTGAATAAACCATTAGCTGGGAGAAATAACTCCCTTGTTCAATGTATTCACATTTGAGACTGTTATATCTTCTTGTTGAACTGATACATTTTCATTATGTAATGTTTTACTTTATCCCTGGTAATTTGTTTTCTCTGCAGTCTACTTTATCTGTTATAAATACACTGATCTAGGTTCATTTTCATCAGTGTTTTCTTGGCATATCTTTTTACACCTTTTAATTTTTAACCTATCTATATCATTACAATTGAAAAATAGACTATTGGCAGAATATAGTTAGGTCTCTTTTTTTAGTTCATTCTGGCAATACATTTTAAATGGTGTGTTTCAGACTTTTTATGTTTTAATGTAAGTTTAAATTTAGATCTACCATTTTATAATCTGTTTTCTGTTCATCACTTTCTCCCTTCTTTCTGCCTTTCTGGCTTTTGCTTTGATCATATGATTTTTTTTATATTACATTAAGTTATATAATGAATTTTGGATTATAATTTTTTTGTGTAATTTTTGTTTGCATTAATGGTTTTTCTAGAGATTACAATGCACATAATGTAAAGTTTATAGGATATGTATATTATGTTAATAATAATTAGTATATACTAAATACATATTAAAAACTTTTTAGTTGATTTAGGAATATTTTATCATGTAAAAAAGGATGTAAAAAACTTACCAGTGTCTAATTATATAGTTCTCTTTACCATCTTTTTTTTTTTAACTGGATAGTTGTCATATATATTACATCTACAAAACACTAAAAACCTAATCAGATAATGTTACCATTGTATTATTTTCAAAATTTAAAACTGTATATTAATGTATTTTTTAAGATATTAAGGAAGAAAAAAGTCTTTTACATTTACCCAGATATTTACTATTTCTGTTGTTCTTCCTTCATTCCTAAAGTCCAAATTTCTCTCCAGTATTATTTCTTTTCATCCTAAAGAGCTTCATTTACTATTTCTTTTCTTTTCTTTTTTTTTTTTTCTTTTTGTTTTCTTTTAGAGAGAAAGCTAGAGCGTAGAGGTAGGGAGAAGGTGTGGTACAAAGGGGGAGGGAATCCTAAGACGCAGTGCTCAGTCCAGAGCCCAACACAGGGCTTGAGCTAACAACCCTGAGATTATGACCTGAGCCAAAATCAAGAGTCCGAACACTTGACTGACTGAGCCACCCAGATGCCTCTCTTTCAGTCACCTAAACATTTTGTTCCATTGGTTTTTGTCCTTCATAGTGTTTGTTTGTTTTTGATTTTTAAAGATTTTATTTATTTATGTCCTCCATGGTATTTGATGAGAAACTCCTAGTCATTAGAATTATTGGTCCCCAATAAGCAAAGGGCTATTTTTCTTTGGCTTCTTTAAAGACTTTTTCTTAGTCTTTAATTCTCAGCAATTTGATTATAATGTGTCTGGGCATGCATTTATTTGAGTTTATCCTCCTTGGAGTTCACTGAGATTTTTAAGTGTATACATTTTCACTTTGGACCAGTTCAAGGCGTTTTCAACCATTATTTCCTAAAACATTTTTTTTTTTTTTTTTTTACATCTCATTCTTTCTTCCATTCCTTACAATGTCCTAATAATACAAGTATATCCTTGGGTATTGGCTTAAATATCCTTGAGACAGTGTTCATTTTCTTAAATTTCTTTTTTTTTTTTTCCTGATGTATAAATTGGGTAATTTCTATTGACTTGACTATAAGTTCATTGACTCTTTCCTTTGTCATTGCCATTTGCTCAGGTGTCTTTCCTTTGGAATTTCTCATTTTCATTTATTGTATTTTGTAGTTCTGAAGTTTCAGTTTATTTCTTTTTAAAATACTTTACTTCTCTGCTGAAACTATCTTTTTTTTATAATTTATTTATTTTTTTCAGCATAACAGTATTCATTGTTTTTGCACCACACCCAGTGCTCCATGCAATCCATGCCTCTCTAATACCCACCACCTGGTTCCCCCAACCTCCCACCCCCCCACCCCTTCAAAACCCTCAGATTGTTTTTCAGAGTCTATAGTCTCCCATGGTTCACCTCCCCTTCCAATTTCCCTCAACTCCCTTCTCCTGTCCATTTCCCCTTGTCCTCCATTTAAAACAAACAAACTGAAACTATCTTTCAGTTTGTTTGTTTGTTTGTTTGTTTTAAATGGTTTATATTCACTTCAAAGTGTCTTTCCTTACATCTTGGATTATAATTACAATAGCTACCTTATAGTCTTCGATAATTCTAATATCTCTGTTGTTTTGGGATTGATGTCCATTGATTTTCTTTTCTATTAAGATAGATTTAGATTGCTCTGGTTCTTATGTTGAATAAATTTAGATTCTAGACATTTTTGCATCTTATAAGTCTTTGTCTTTTTAAATAGTATCATGAATGTTGATATTTCTTGTTTCCTTCGGTTTGCTTTATCAAGCAATCTACCCAGAACCCTTCTGTGGATGGTGATTCCAGTGTTACTTGGATCTGTCCTGTGTGTATGACAATCACCAATTTAGGATCTAGGGTCAGTTCTGACAATTTTGTTAGTAATACTGTTAGAGTTAGATCCATTCCGGCAGGGGTAAGCTCAGAAGTTCATATACAACTTTATATGATCATTTTCTTAAGCTCTCAGTAGACCTAACAATTCCCTGCTCCTAGGGACCCATCTTCATTTTCCTCTGGCTAAAAAACTGAGACTTTCATTTACTTTTTTTGTGTTTTTTTTTTTTTTTTTTTTTAGTGCACTCCCTATGACTATGCTTGTCTTTGGTGCCCAGAAGCAAGAGGACAGAGAGAACCAAACAACTGGAGTTAATCCAATATTCTTAGAGCCATTCTTCCTCTGGCTAGAGAAAAGGGTTTCCAGTCTCCATGATTGGGGTGCCTGTGCAGCCACTGTCACTATAACTGCCACCACTGTCACAGGGTTGACTAGTGGTGACCATGAATAAGAACAGAAAAATGAAAGAGTAAAGGAAACACCAACAAGATTTCTCTCTCACACTCTCTCTCAGCCCCTTAGTGATTCTCTCTACAACTCTGACCAGAAATAGGGATAGTGGGCTTCTCTTAGAGTTCTTAGGGCTCACACTCACCCCATGGTTTGGAGTTTCTGGCCCTCTTTGAAAATAAGCCCTGGGAGCTTCCTAAGAAGTAGAAGGAAAATACAAGCAACTCAATGCCAGTTTGGTGGTTTTTCAAATGCTGGTTTTCTTCTGCCTGGTATACTTACTATCATTTATTTTTCAAACTCCTCAGATTCTAAAATTCTACTCAGTTCATTTTAGTTGCGTTTAGTGTGTCAGAATGTACTCCAAGCCATATTGGTTCTTAGATTTCTCTAAGTAGTGTAGAAGGCAATTACTGTTTTTCTGTGGCTCAAGAAAAAAAACATATAAACTATACTTAAAAGAAAGAACATTTATTTTAAAACTTTTCTTTTTTTTATTTTTTTATTTTTATTTTTTATTTTTTTTTTTTAAAGATTTTATTTATTTATTTGACAGAGAGAGATCACAAGTAGGCAGAGAGGCAGGCAGAGAGAGAGGAGGAAGCAGGCTCCCCGCTAAGCAGAGAGCCCGATGCGGGACTCGATCCCAGGACCCCAAGACCATGACCCGAGCCGAAGGCAGCGGCCTAACCCACTGAGCCACCCATGCTAGCACACTAGTTTTTCATTCTGATGACCAGAACAAGAACTGGTCTTGGGAAATTTGAAATGCAGTACTCTGTGTATCATATAATAAAAGTGATTAAGTCTTGGCTCCCATTGGTTTGCATCTGGAGATTTTGTTTGTTTATTTTTTAAAGATTTATTTCTTTATTTGAGAGAAAGAGACTAAGAGGGAGCATGTGCATGATTAGAGGGAAGGGCAGAGGGAGAGAATCTCAGGCAGACTCCATGCTAAGCACAAAAACCAATGCAGGGCTTGATCCCAAGACCGTGAGTCAAAATCAAGACCCACTGAAACCACCTAGGTGCCCCTAGAGATTATTTGTTTATTTATAAAATTTTGACCTAGTTCCTCAGAGGACTACTGTCTCAGATTTATAGACTTAAACATCAATCCCAGTTAACCAGTATTCCAAATTGCCAGGATTCAGTTCAGTATTGCCAACAAGAATAACACAACCAAAAGCCACCATAATAGTACCTCAAGTATTTAGATTGAGACAACTTTATAATTAGACAGTTTTTATTCAATAAATTCATATTATCTGATTAAAATCTTCTTGGCATTACCAGAGTTCCAAATAATCAAAACATGAACAAACACAATTTGAATTTCTATGCTTTCCATTACTGATTATAATACAATCATCAACAATTTCATGTTCACCAATCTGTAAAAACATTATATATCTTCAAGGAGAATCTGCTTAAAATTTTTCCTTTCTTCTTTAATTTAAATTTGAGAACAAAATTTCTTTTTCTTTTTTTTTTAAATATTTATTTATTTATTTGACAGACAGAGATCACAAGTAGGCAGAGAGGCAGGCAGAGAGAGGGGAGGAAGCAGGGTCCCTGCTGAGCAGAAAGCCCTATGTGGGGGCCCGATTCCAGGACCGAGGGATCATGACCTGAGCCGAAGGCAGAGGCTTTAACCCACTGAGCCACCCAGGCGCCCCGAGAACAAAATTTCTTTTTTAAAATAATAAACAAATCAAGTAGACAGTAATAGTATGTTAAAATTTTAGCTACTTCTGAAGTGAAACAGGCAGGATGTGGAATTTTCTTGTTTAAAAGAAAAACATCAATTAAAAGTAATATATTTAAATAAGAAGGAATTTTTTTTAAGTTAAAGGTGAATATGTTAGCAAACTTATCTTATTCTAATGAATAAATATATGATAATCTGATAAAAATTATATAGAATAATAATAAAGGAATTTGCAATACTGAAAGGAAATATTTATTTATTTATTTATTTGTAAATATTTTACTTATCTATTTGAGAGTGAAGGAGAGGGAGTACAAGCAGGGGAAGGAATAAAGAAATGGATTCCCCACTGAGCTGGGAGCCTGATATGGGGCTGGGTCCCAGGACCTGAGATCATGACTTGAGCCAACGGCAGACACTTAACCACTTAACCAACTGGGCCACCTAGGTGGCGCCTGAAAGGAAATACTTAGATTTGTTTCACATATCGACACTCCCATTTAATGTTGGTTTATGTGCACATAGTACCCCCTTGGCATGCATAAGAAAGATATACACAGCTACCTTATAAGCAAAACTTAATTAATTAATAAACTTAACAAAAATTAATAGTTGACTTCCTTCTCACAACATATTTATTTTAGAGGGGTGCCTGGGTGGTTCAGTTTATCAAGCATCTGCCTTCGGCTCAAATAATGATCTCAGGGTCCTGGGATCCAGCCCCAGGTGGGGTTCCCTACTAAGTGGAGAGTCTGCTAGTCTGTCTCCCTCAGCCTCTCTTGCCTGCTTGTGCATGAGTGCTCTTTCTCTCAAATAATCTTTAAAAAGAGGGGCATCTGGGTGGCTCAGTCAGTCAAGTGTCTACTTTTGGCTCAGATTGTGATCTCAGGGTCCTGAGATCGAGCCTCAAAATGGGATCCTTGCTCAACAGAGAGTCTGCTTCTTCCTCTTCTCTGAGTCTGGATCTCTCCCCTTCTCCTGCTGTCTCTCTCTCAAATAAAATTAAATCTTTAAAAAAATAAAGAAAAATAAAAAACAAATAGTGGATTTTAGAAAATACTCTTTATATAAATAAGTCATTTTTAAAATTCTTGGGATTTACCTTTGTATTTCAGTCAAACTAGAGGATTACATCTAGGTTTTTTCTCTTTGTATATAATAAGGAAAAAAATAGAATTACTTTATAATTACTCTGCTATCCTTGCTTTTGAATGATTCCACATGTGTTTTATTCCTGAGTCTTAAAATACCTTAAACGGTATAATTAAATTGTAAATTATAATAACCAGTTGCTATATTAAGTTAAAACTAAGGTATTTTCTGTGACCTTCAGTAACGCAGTTAAATTTAAGAAATTTCAGTTTTGGTTTGGTTTTGTTTTTAATAAGGGGGCTTGTGCCAGGTCTTCTGAAATGTGGCAATATATGGAATTATTTGGAAAGATTTTAAAAGGATCTATCTAGGTCCCAGACCAGACCAGTGAAATTGGAGTCTCTGAATCAAGCCTAGGCATTATATTTTTATAAAGCTCCTGTTATGATAAACTAGTACATAAAAGATCACGAGTATCTATTTTTATATATCTATGTTTTAAACTGTCATTTCATGAGTAGATTATCACAACTAGTTTAAAATGTATTATACTCACATATGCATAATTTTAAAATAAATAAAGCTTATCTCTTTAAAAGAAAACAGCTGGTACTGGTATCCAACAATGTATTTGCATTTGGATTAATATTTGGCCAAATTTGATAGCATTAATTGGATGCTCCAAACATGCAAAGTATATTTATTTGTGGAAGGCAACTTTACTGAAGACTTTAGAATAGTTAAAACTCAAATTTTAAAGTAGCTTCATTAACATACCATCAATTACTATAATAAGGGGGCATATTTCTTTTCAGTTAAGTGAGCCCTACTGAAAAGTAGCGGAGTTTAAATCACTTCAAGAAGACCCTACCTGGGAAAGGATTTATGGTAACATTGGCAGAAAGAAATCTTGACACATGACATCAAGAGGTGGGAGGTAGTGGTAGCGGGTAGGATCAAAGTTATTAGCTAGAGTGCACAGGACTCCAGTGAGAAAGAATTTGTAAAGGACCCACAAAAAGTATGTTCTAAGAGAAAGAGCTGCTAATAATATAAAAGCACTGAAGCCAGGTTAATGTTTCCCTGAGTCTTTTTTTTTTTTTTTCCCTCATTCCACTGGAGGGATTGAAGGTAACAGCAATGAGGAACAAAGGAAAAAAAAAAAAAAATCACACAATACGACGTATTGTTTCAAACTTTTTTTTTTATATTTTTTTTAAATATTATTTATTTATTTATTTGACAGAGCGAGATCACAAATAGGCAGAGAGACAGGCAGAGAGAGAGAGGAGGAAGCAGGCTTCCTGCTGAGCAGGGAGCCCGATGCGGGGCTCGATCCCAGAACCCTGAGATCATGACCTGAGCCAAAGGCAGTAGCTTAACCCACTGAGCCACCCAGGCGTCCTGTTTCAAACTTTTTAAATTAGATCAGCCCTGAGCTGAGGATGGGAGAAACTTGAAATCCAAAGTGATGTTGAACTTTTGATTTATATTTAAGAAGCAAAAATGAAACTGTTCCTGGGTTCATCTTAGAACATATAAATAAACTAAAAAAGTAAGAACATAAGGTCTAGAGTGATGGACATTTTTGCTGCTGTAAAATGTTACTCAGATGCAATCAAGTGATTTCCAGAATCATGAGCTCTAGTACAGCAACCTTTAAGAAGAAAGGAGGCTTTCAGACAAATGACCATCACGGTTGATTTAATGCCTGACTGAGGTGAGAGGTGAGTGAGGCCTGTTTTAACCAGATGTACCTTTAAGGAGGATGTCATGAGTTGAACTGTGTCTCCTAAAAGAGAATATGTTGACGTTCTAACACTTAGTACCACAAAATGTGACCCCGTTTGGAGAATGGAGTCTTTTGTCGTGGGAAGCGGGAGAGCTAGGTTCTGGTCTGACGGACTCCAAGAGTGAATCTTGTGGACAAAGGAGAGTGGGTAAAGCTGGCTAAAGCCATAGATGTTTATTGAGTAAAGACACAGAAAAAGCTCTCAAGAGTGAGAGGGATCCCAGCAGGGTCGCCTTGAGGGGCTTTAGGGTTGGTCTTTTGTAGAAAGCTAACCAGTGAACTTAAATCCTTTTAATGTGGGGCACCTGGACGGCTCAGCCATTGGGTGTCTACCTTTGGCTCAGGTCATGATCCCGAGGTCCAGGGATTGAGCCCCTTCTCCCTCCCCCATGCCCCCTGCTTGTGTTCCATCTCTGCTGTGTCTCTCTCTGTCAAATAAATAAATAGAATCCTTTTAACATAATCTTTTGCTATCACCATTGAACAAAGACTAGTGATACTGCCTTCTATGGCTTACCTCCTAGGGAGTCTGGTTATTCTTTGTTGGTCCCAGGTGATAATCATAAAAAAAAAAAAAAAAAAAAAAGACCTCACAGGCCTAGGGCTAGTTTGTTCCCTATTTCTGGTTTCCCCCACTTCCACATTTTTGGGATTTTTGTGAGCCTGACTCATAGCCCCCTATCTGTTTCTCCCAACCTTACCCCACCTGTCCCTTACTCAAGGTTAACTGAGGTCATTATGGTGAGCCCTAATAGGATGTGAACTATGTAAGACAGAACTAAAGAGACAGACAGAAAGGTATACAGATATCATGTGTGGAGAACATGTGTGGACATGAACGGAGGCATTGACATGTCACGTTGAGAAACCTAGGACCCACCCCTCATAGCCTTCAGATGGGCAAATTGCCAACATCTAGATTTGGAATTCTAGTTTCCAGCACTATGGAGATAATACATTTCTATTGTTAAACCATTCAGTTTCTGGGATATTGTTACAGAAACCCTAGCAAACTGATACAAAGGATTTGTAACAGTGATCCATGCAGGTCTGTTGGAGGACCCCAAGAAAGGGACTAGCCAAGAGGGTCTTGACTTCTTGCAGGATGGAAATCAAACATGAGCTAACAGGAAGTAAAAGAGTTTACTGAAGATACGTAATACATGAGAGAAATGTGGACAGCACATTCTGGAGACTCAGGAAGGAAAAGAGCATGAGTCTTGTTTTTGCTTTGAGTCTGGGATTTTTATTGGGTATTGTGGTCTGGTGCATGTGAACTTAAGCATCCAAGAAATAGAAAAAGGACAGACAGGGTCCAGGTGTCCTTTTCATAAGGCACTCATTCCCTGAAGTCAGGGTTCTTGGTGTCAAGGTGTTTGGAGTCTGTGGTCTTGGAGAACATTAATGTTAACTATTGTGCTTGAAGACTCCAAAGTTAGCATTATGTCTTGGTCCTTTAACAAGGACCTGTGCTATTTGCGTTGCAAGGCATGTGTAGAGTGGGATGGGGATGCAGGTCCTAGCAATAACAAGCTGGAGCAAGAGGAAAAAAAAATGGCTTTTTCTATGGGGTCCCTTCAGTTTCTGTGTCTCAACAGGAAGCAGATGTTTCTGGGTCAAAGGGTATTTACAGAAGATGGAGACTTGACTGTAATGGAAATTCATCATACGCTCTTTCAACATGCCCAATCTGTGCTAGAATTTGGAGAATGACCATTCAAACCACGATCAGAAAACATTTTTTTGTAATAACATTCTGTGAGAGGACAGTCACATTTATTTGTGTATATATTTTTATGTTTTAGTGACAGGAATGGGTCATTGGAACAGATTGTATGGCCCACGTGTATTTACTTTCTGGCTCTTTACAGAAAAAGCTTGCCTTGCCCTGACTAGAAAAGGTCGCCGCTTAGGGATACGGCCTACAAGGGGACAAAATGAGCATATGTAGCAAATGATCTGGTCTGGACACAAAAATCACAGGGGACATCAGTCATGATACCTCTCAGTGTTTTGATTCTCAGAGTAGTAGACTAGGACAGTGTGGATCAAGAGGAAGGCACTGAGACACTTAACATTTTCATCCCTAAAACGGGATGGAGCCTACTCTAATGGGAGAAAGATCTTCCTGAAAAAAAGAAACAGAGACTCTAAAAGAATAGAATTTGGTGGGTGGGGAGTTACAGTCCTGAGGCATTACGACTTAACCAGAATTTGGGACCCACCAAAATGACATGTGTATAAAACAAAATTTATTTTGAAAAGGGAGAGAGTACAGTAAGCTCCTAAAGTCCTTTGTGAAAAGGCCACTGAAGTAAGAGAGAAAACCAAAAGGAATATCGAGAAATTTCAAAAGATTATGTGCAAATTGGCAACTCCTACTTAAGAGAACTATGAATGCCATCATTACTAAAATACGTATTTTGGCAGAACATCAAATCCTCAATATGCTTTAAAGAAGTTGTCAAAAGACAGAATGTTCTGGGGTGCCTAGGTGGCTCAGTCAGTTAAGCGTCTGCCTTCTGCTCAGATCAAGATCCCGGGGTCCTGGGACTGAGCCTGGCATCAGGATCCCTGCTCAGTGGGGAGTTGGCTCCATTTCCTCCCAAGAAAACAAACCATTACTGCAGTTCTGAGAGAGAGGGACAGAGAGCGCTACCTACAAGTCTAGGACCTATAGGAGATAGCGCACAGGTAGAGGAATGTGTCTTAAGTAAAACTTGTTTGAAGGGCAGGTGAATTCATAATTTATTCTACAGAATCGAACAGTAAAATAAACTAGTTCCCAATGTTTCTTAGAGTTAGGAGGAATGAGAGATCACTAGGAGAAGGAGGATCTTTGATTTGGTGCAGTTAAAAAGACATTAATATCTTCCTAATGGCCTGGGTTACTATACTTATTTAAAAAACTTAGTTCAAATTTGAGTCATGTGACATCAGTTAAAATATACAATGAGTTTAATTTGCAGTCCCACACTGGAGGTATACAAATTGTATAGTTTTGCATTTTTAAAGAATGGAATCAAATTAGACACCTACCAGATTGGATGGAAAATCCTCATTCCTTTATTTAGGGATTTGCCGTCTCTCTTCCTAGGGGTCTGCAAATATTTGGAGGTGTGTTGGTACCCAAGGATGAGGTTTGTGAGGTAAAGATGAACTCTTTTGGTCCCCCTTACCCGAGCCTCTATGGCCAGTAGAGGGCGGGTGGCTTCCCCAGGAGCCGCCTCTCCTTCCCACCAGTCTCTTACGTGGTCCCCAAACACACCTGCAAAGCCTCTTTTGGCAGGCCTGGGATCTTCAGTGGAGCCAGCTGGAGAGGATATATTCTTTGATTCTCTCAGTCCTATGGAAAGCAGTTGCATTAACTTGGTTCCCATGCTTTTCCTCCAACCCTTGGAGGCCTCTCCCTTGTTTTCTGTTAACACGCTACTCGGCTCTAGGGAAAAAGGAAAACTTTGTCCTCTACCTTTCTGAGTGCTAGGCCAAAAGTCTGTAACAAAATACACATTAGCAAGATAAAAGCATATAATTTTTATTTTAAAATACGAGTTTTACGTGAGAGGGGAGACTTCAAAAGGAAATGAAGACCCAAAGAAGCAATTAAACCTGAATGTTTAATGCTAGGTTTGATGAAGAGTTGACATTAATGGGAAAAATGTGACAAGGTAACAGAGGACATGAACTGAGTGTAGTAAACTGGGGGAAACAGTTAAGGCCTATTTTCTTGCCTTCCTCTCCGTGTCTTGGAGATGAAGACGTGGTGTAGGGAGGACACCTCTCACATGAGGGTTTTATGACCTGCTTAGGGCATGGTGGGAAAGTCTTTCTTACACATGCAGTTTCTCAAATACTCAGCTTAAAATACGCAGTATGTCAAGGTGCTATATTTTGGTTTAGTGTGTGCAACCCTGCACCCCCAACACTGCCAAGAACAGTTTTTAATAACTTAACTTAACCATTTTTCTGGCATGAGACAAGCCGGGGCTACTTAATCTTTCATGTTACACAGATCCAGTGGGACTAAGGTGGAGAGTGGTAAGCGATCTCTTTATTCCTGCGGAGTTTATAAAATACATTTTCTGGTTACTCTGTTCTGTCACATTACATAATGCCAATTGAATTCTCACGTAATACCATTTGATGGGCTTTGAGACTTTTTAAACAAACAACTTAACCAAGTTAGAGGAATGTAGTGGCAAGGGACAAGGTAATTTAGTTTACAATTCTGCTTTTCTTTCATACTGAACATACTTTAAAAATGACTTTCAAAATATAAGCAGCCCTCTATGTATTTGTCTGTAAAAGTCATGAGCAGTGAAGGAAAAAGACAAGACAATAGGAGCAGAGTCTGGGTGATTGACTCCTCATGCTGGGTCATTGATGGGGCTGACACGCACGGAACATGTTTCGTCTTCAAACATGGATCGGTTTGCTAATAAAACTGCATTTATTGTTGTCAACAGAGAGTTGTAAGATAGACAAATCACCAAAATTCTGATTTCTTTGAATAAGACGTAGATACAGAGAACAATCTACCTGTATATATATTAATATTATGTGCATAGAGATACAGAGTGAAAAAAAATGTATAAATCCAATATATCTACTTCAGATATATAAATACTCATGTAGATATTTTTTTATTTGCCTAATCTACAACACCATTTATTACAGAGGTTTAGAATGTGCCTAGACTCTGATAACTTTCTGGTATGACTAGATGGGCTGATGATACACTTTCTATAAAAATTCCGTTTTCTAACTTTTTTCTGTTACCTTCGTTTGTTTGTGATTAGGAATAGTTGCTAATTTAGATTTCCTCTTGGCACACAAAAAGTAAGAGATCTCAACAAAACTCTTTGTAAATAAAAATTTTAAAATATAAATGTGAAAGATTATTTTTCTGAAAACTTGATGTTATCCTTGGGAGGAATTATAAGTTATTTATTATCCTTATTGGTGTTAGTTATATTAATTATTTGTACTGGATTAGCAATGCCAAATGAAAGAGGTTAATTAATTGAATAAGCACTTTTTTCATTTCTTTCTGTTTCAGTTGATTTATCTTTAGTGAATAAAGATGAAAACGCCATCTATTTCTTGGGAAATTCTCTTGGCCTTCAGCCAAAAATGGTTAAAACATATCTGGAAGAAGAACTAGATAAGTGGGCCAAAATGTAAGTATTATTTCAAAATCTATCATTTGACATCTCATACAAGAACTTTATTTTTTTTTCCTCCAAATTTTTATTTTAATTCCAGTTAATGTGCTGTGCAATATTGGTTTCTGGTGTAGAATTTAGTGGTTCATCAGCACCCAGTGCTTGTCACAAAAATTGCCCTCCCTAATCCCCATCACCATGTTATCCCATCCCCCACCCACTTCCCCTCCAACAACCCTCAGTTTGTTCTCTGTAGTTGTCTGTTTCTTGGTTTGCTTCTCTTTTTTTCCTCCGATGTCCATTTGTTTTGTTTCTTAAATTCCACATATGAATGAAATTATATGGTATTTCTCTGATTATTTCGCTTAGCATAATACTCTTTAGTTCCATCCACATCATTTCAAATGGCAAGATTTCATTCCTTTTGATGGCTGGGTAATATTCCATTGTATAATACACACACACACACACACACACACACATCACATCTTCTTTATCCATTCATCAGTCGATGGACATTTAGGCTCTTTCCCAAATGGCTACTGTTGATAAATGCGGCTATAAACAGTTTGCATGTATCCCTTCAAATCATTAATAACTAAAAATCACACTAGGTTGCCTGTTATTTGGAGAGGAGTACAGTAGCTCCTAGAAGTTTAGGACGTAGAGAAATCTTAGGAGTCATGTCATTCAGTGTGTTCTCATTTTATTGATGACATAAGTTAGTGACAGATTCAAAAGTAAAACTTTCGGGGCGCCTGGGTGGCTCAGTGGGTTAAAGCTTCTGCCTTCAGCCCAGGTCATGATCCCAGGGTCCTGGGATCGAGCCCCGCATCAGGCTCTCTGCTCAGCAGGGAGCCTGCTTCCCCCACTCTCTCTGCCTGCCTCTCTGCCTACTTGTGATCTCTCTCTGTCAAATAAATAAATAAAATCTTTGAAAAAAAAAAAAAAAGTAAAACTTTCAAAGTATTAGAAAAAATAGGTCCCTCCCCCAAATTGATACATCTAAATCATACATAATCATTATATTTTATTTAGTGACTAATAAAGGAGTTAAGATTTAGAATTTAATTCGATGTTTTCATGAGTTGTTCTTGCTAAACTTCATGACACCAATTTTTATAAATAAGAAAATTAAAATAGTTGAGGAGGAGAAAAAGATTAGTGGAGCAGAAGGTATCACCTGTCCTCCCCAAACTGAATGTGCTTATTGAGAAGTTGCTCCATTTGAGCTTAGCTAAACAGGTTTGCTCCAACCACGCAAGAATCTGAAATATTCAATCCTTTTTTTTCCTCCATCATTTCTGTTCACTTTTACTCTTCCGCCTAAGAAACTCCCCACATTCCCTGCTTTTCTGTATGCCTGCAGACCGTCCCTAATCCCAACCTTTTCAACCCTGCTGATAGTCTCTCCCCAGCTGCCCATTGCATTAATAATCACTGCTGGGGGATAGGCAGTTGAGAGGTATCTGTTTTCATTAGCTTCATATTCTCAACTATATTATAAATCCCTTTAGGAAAATAACTTAATTTTATGTGCTTTTATCATTCCTCAGTAGTTACTAATAAAGCTGGAACTAGAAATATTTAAGAAAAACTTTTAACTATTAAAAATTAATTATTTTATTTAAAATATTAAAAATAAGACACATGAAAGCGTGCTCAACATCCGTAATCATCAGGGAAACGCACACCAAAACCACAGTGAGAGATTACCTCATACCTATCAGAATGGCTAAAATAAAAAACACAAGAAATACCAAATGTTGGCAAGAATGTGGAGAGAAA
Source organism: Neogale vison (assembly GCF_020171115.1). Taxonomy (NCBI): domain Eukaryota; kingdom Metazoa; phylum Chordata; class Mammalia; order Carnivora; family Mustelidae; genus Neogale; species Neogale vison. The sequence continues at coordinate 88,290,839 of NC_058093.1, read as the reverse complement.
GGACCACTGTGTAACTGATGTTGGGAATGCAAACTGATGCAGCTTCTGTGGAAAACAGTATGTACATTCCTCAAGAAATTAAAAATAGAGCTACCATGTGATCTAGCAGTTCCACTCCTGGATACTTGCCCAGACAAAACAAAAGCACTAATTCGAAAAGGTATATGCACATCTGTGTTTATTGAAGCATGTTGTACAATAGCCAAGATACAGAACCAACCCACGTGTCCATCCACAGATCAATAGGGAAGATGTGGGGTGTATGTATATATATGCACATGTATTACTCAGCCATAAAAAAGAATGGAATCTTGCCATCTGCAACAGCATGGATGAATCTAGATAGTGTAATGCTAAGTGAAATAAGTCAGTCAGAGGAAGTTAAGTACCATGATTCCACTCATTTCTGGAACTTAAGAAACAAAACAAATGGACAAAGAGAAAAAAAGGAGGCCAAAAAAAAAAAAAGACTCAACTAAAGAGAACAACACACTGATGGCTACCAGAGGGGAGGTGGTAGGGGATGGGCAAAAAGGTGAAGGGGATTAAGAGTACACTGCATGGTGAGTACAGAGTAATGCATAGAACTGTTGCATCACTATAGTGTGCACCTGAAACAGGTGAACTCTATATGACCATTTTGCTTGAATTTTTAAAAAAAGAAAAAAATACTAAAAATGAGTAGAAATAGTTTAAAAATATGTCCTGAATATTAAAATCTGAAAATAGACACAAGGAGGAAGCCAAACCCGAAGGTCAGAAAAAAATGAATGCAGGAAAATGAAACTAAATCAGATAAGAACTCTGAACAAGACATTTGGCTCTTATTCAAACTCCAAATGTCTTCTAATTCTTCAGTTTTCATGCCTCTGGTCTTTCATATTGGAAACAGTACCTCTTTTAAGGTTTATTTTACACTGACTGTGCTAATGATTACTACCACAGGCATTAGATTACACTGCAAAGTTCTTAATTTCAGTGGTTAAGATATAAATTTGTACCTCAATGCAAAAATCATAGAGGTTTATATAATTTATTAAGCCTGTTATAACTGTATCTGCATAACTTGTATGCATAAATTGAAAAATAAATATCACCACATTTGGAAGCATTTTGCACTAGCAGGTTTTAGTGTTTAAAAAATGAGGGTCATACTTAATAAAAATGGTTAATATTCATTTTTGGCCTTAATATAAAAGAGAGCAGAGAATTAGATTGAATTTGAACTTTAGAGTGTGTCCTTGCCTTTTGGATATTCATTCAGCAAGGTTGTGCATTTTTATCCTTTAGGCATTTAAAAAAGATGCCCTGCTATCTTATTCATCTCTTTGTGATTACCTTGGTTTATTAGACCGGTTGATTATTTTTGAGACTTTAAAGTTATATTCCAGGAGAGTGCCTCTCTGTCATAACACCCTTCTATTGTTGTTAACTTCCAATTTTACATTTTACCTTGTGACAATAGAAAATTAGAGAATCTTAATGCCTTCTACTGATTTTTCATTAGACAGATGATTCAGTAAAGAGGTTCATATTAATGCTTCAGGCAGTGTAAACTACATTTAAAAGATTCTGAGAAAAAGATCAGAGAGCTTCTAGTTAGTTTTATTTTATCTTTGCTTGGTTTTATTTAGTCTTCTTGCTTTCAGTGGTGGTGGGCCCAGTCAGTGTCATACCCCCTGTCTCCCTGTTGATGTCAGTGGTGTTTGAGGGGCAAGGTCAGAATCATGGGGTTCTATCCCACTGTCCATCTTTGATCTCAAAAGTGTTTATTCATTATTTCTTTGGTCCTAAATTGTTAGCTTAAATTTTTTCTCTGGCCTTTTCCAGCTAAGGTTCTTTTGGGAGGAAAACTTCCTCTTATCAGTTTACACCCTATTCGTTGAGGGCCTGTGGATTCATCGATAAGAGATAGCTAACCCAAGTTTCTTTCATGGGCATGCAGAAGTACTCTACAAAAAAATGATTCACTCAATCACTAAGGGTAAGGATTTATATACCAGTTTAACCAAAGGGAGCAGTTTTAGGGCTTCAGTAGGAAGTATAGAAAGTTCTATTGGGCCTTTTCATTCTGATAATAATGGGCGTATCTTTCCTGGCTGGAAGCTCCCCAAGAGGGAGATGGGTGGCATCTGAATTTGCACCTCCTGGTGTTGAGTCACTTTCCATCTGTGAGTGGGCTAATGGCAGCTGTATTTTCAGAAGAGTCTCCTTAAGTCAAGGAGTGTTTCTTTCTTAGGCCGCTGGCTGTTCACATGCTTTTAGTTTAAAGTAATAATCTTGCCACCGTGGAAGGGCTGTTGTTCCCTTGACTTCCCTTTCTGAATATTGCTTTTGTTTTTGTGCTAAATGTCCTCTCACATGTTTGGTTTGCTTCTAGATCCAGGGCCTCCCATTATTGTGGTGAGTGTTCCTGATTATCTGTCCTCTTTCCCTTCTCCAGTCCCATGTTTGCCCTACCTCTTAGCTGATAACCAAATCAGGCCAGTGCCTCCTTTCTCTCTTCTTGACCAGTGGAAGATTTTGAGAAGGACTGAGTCAAATAGAGCTACACAGTTAATAAATACACTAATGCAAACTGAAGTTAATTGCTTAACAGGAAAAAAATTAGAAATTTATAATCTTGACAGTAACATAAAAATCAGAGTATGCTTTGACTAAGTGAGATATTTTTCTGGGATATCGATAACAAGTCTGACTGGCCATCCAAGCCATGTAAGGCAAGATCTACCACTTGGCTCACGGCTGTTAATGTCCTTGTCTCTATCTTTTATGTCCTATCATAGCCATACTACCTATCTATCTACAAAATAAACTGTTACTGACCATAGGGTAGCCTGATTTTATAATTCATACAGCTAGCAACTTTGATCGCATATGCTAGAGGAAAGTCAAGAACAGAGGCATACTAGAAATATTTTTGGTGCTTAATGATTTCTTCTAAACCTTTTTAACTTATTTAAGACAGAGCAATGAAAATAAAGCACTGTTGTGGGTTTTTAAATGCTTATTATTGTTATCTTGCAACTGTGTGGTTTCTTAAGTAGATTGCTTCACTTGAAAGAATTAAATTTGTGCAATAACAATATTTCAATTTTTTGACATTCTGAAATAGAAAAATATCATGGTGATTTGACTCATTTGATATATAATAGTTAATTACCAGCCAAATGAGGTTATAACAGTAAGAAATAGCATTAATAGGGGTCTGTGAGTTTGACAGAATTTTTTTAGAACATTTAATACTACATATTTATATACTATGGATTTATTAGTGGTCCAGATTATTTAAAGAAAAGTAACATGGACTAATAATCACAGTGGGAAAGATGGGCTAAAAGAGGAAGATACCTCCATTCTGAAGAGCACATTGTAAGTTGAGAAACGTATATCATGTCCCTAAGATACAACTACAATATTTTAGGTCTTCTGCATTGTCTTATCTATTTGATAAATGGTTTACTTTCTTTTGATAGGAGCAAAAACTTGACCCAGTTGTGTCTTTATAGGGATGTTTCTAAGCCCTATGTGACTTTAGGTAGGCTTACTTAATAAGAAAATAGCCCACTGAATTACATGTTAGGAACAAACTGTGCCATTAGTGGGCAGTGATTGACTTGGATGGCAGTGTGTGTGGGGGCAGGCGTGCTCTTAGGCTCTTGAGACACCGCCGTCTCGTTCAGTTCATGTTTTTCTTTAAAAAAAAAAAAAAAAAGTGTATTCAGGCACCTGGGTGGCTCAGTGGGTTAAAGCCTCTGCTTTCGGCTCAGGTCATGATCCCAGGATCCTGGGATCGAGCCCCACATCGGGCTCTCTGCTCAGTGGGGAGCCTGCTTCTCCCTCTCTCTCTGCCTGCCTCTCTGCCTACTTGTGATCTCTCTCTGTCAAATAAATAAATAGAATCTTTAAAAAAAAAGAATGTATTCTGGGGAGAAAAAATGCTCCCTCTACCCCCCCAATTCAACAACTGACCTATAAAATAAACTGACAAGACATAGATTAACAGGAATTAATAATTACTGCTTATTAATTATTAATATTATGAGTACAAGGGCTTCCTGGGGGGGGAGTGATTACCAAAAAAAAAAAAAGAAATACATGAGATTTGAGAAATTACATGTCATCTTGATAGGGGTAGGGGAGGAGGATATAGGCCACTTTAAAAGGAGAATAAATGATTTTTAGAAAGGATGAAAGGCACTTCGAAGATGTGATGGTTTGTGACAAAATCTTCTGGGTGTGGTCTCGACTCTGGGCTCCTCTCTGGGGACAGGAGTCAATCTTCTGTGGTTGACGAAATTGCTGAAGGGGGGATTGATGGTAGTTGAGCTCCTTTGGAGGACCCGTCTTTAGGCAGATGGGGGAGTTCTGAGGAAACTTATCCCTATATGCACTGTTTTTCAGATGCCTTCAGCTCAAGATAATCTTTATGCTAAAGAGGCAAATTTTGCTGCACCACCCTTCGGTATGAATAAGAAAGTATGACATGTTAAACAAAGATTTTCCTACATCTCAAGATGTAGGAAGATGTAGGTGGCTAATCACCAATTGGGTCACAGATTAAAAAAAAAAAGTGGTGGTCTTAAGGATCCTGTGATGTCTTATTTGTTTCCTTATGGCCGAGTGGGGTGGGGGAGAGCGAGGAGGAAAAAGCTTTTAAAAGCCTGGCTACTACTTATTTTGTAGGATGGTTAAAGCAGAGTCCTCTTTCAAAGAGGATCCTCTATTAACTTCCTCATTTGATTTTACATCCTGAAATCTAATTTCGTGAGCAGATAGCCCTCCCTAGACATCTCAGAGGACACCCCACTTGGGGGAATGATTAATGCCACAGCCATGAGGGAACTGTCTGCCAGGCTCTTTTCCTTTGCAGCACTGGAAAAGAAGTTTGCAACTACGTTGCAAGTATGTTGGGCAGTTGTGAATGAGAGCAATGTAATCTTTCTTAACTCTGATACCTATGTTTAAAACTGCTCTGTCATCTACATCAAGCCTTTATAAAGACAGGCCAATTGAGTTGAAGTTTATTGGGGTAACAACTTCCTAAATACATTTCACTACCCTAGGCTTAGTAGACTGACAAAAAGGAAAGAAGCAGACTGTGTGTGTGTGTGTGTGTGTGTGTGTGTGATATTTTAAAGGTGGGGGGAGATGCCAGAATTGCAGGAAGAAACATACTCTTAAAGATTATTACCATGGTGTCTACCAGAGTGAGAAGTAGGTGGCCTGCTAGTCTGAGACATAAATTCTCTGAGGCAGAACATAGAATTTTACTACCTAAATGTAATAAGATGTATTGTGCTATCAGCAAGGCCAGGAGCTCTGTGTGATTAAAATAAAAAAGGATCCAAGGATCTGCCTTTAACTACCATTTAATGATAATGATTTTTGTCTTTAGCATTTATATTGGAAGTCAAGAAAGAGGCAAGCTGCAGGCTATCTAATAATAATATGAATAATAATCACTGGCAATTGCCCTTCTCTTCCTCCTTAGTTCTTAAAGTCGCTGCTTATTCACAGAGAAAGTCCTTTTCCTTCATCTCAGTTTATACGGTAATCAAAATATTAGTTTAAAAATTGCATTGTACCCCACATGCCCATGCTGTAGATTTACAGTAGGGCAAAGTCAGAAAGGGCTGCTATGGGCCAATCTCTTTTACATGTTATCTTACTTATTTTTCACATTCATCCTTTCAGGTACATATTGCCACCCCTTTACTTTTATTTTTACAGGCTTTATTAGCTTATAATACATGTAGTCTCATAACCAGTGGTGACCTGGAATTGGCTCAGACCAGCAATGAAAGCCAGTCATTAAATATTGAGGATTTTAGTTAATGCCAGGAAATGGACCACATGGGATATTCACATCATGAAAATCAACAAAGGCTAAAAACAGGGCTCCATTCGTCCTATTACCCCACTACTCTCTTGGGGAGAGAAAATTATTTTCCCCAGACCAGACCCTTCTGAGTTCTTAGCTGAGACCCTTGTAATAAAAGACAGCTTAGCAGCAGGAGAAAAAATGCACACGTTATTAGGATGCATAGTCCTTGCACACATGGGAGACAAAACATGGGGGAGAAGGGACCCCCGCCCACCCTCCCAATGATGACTTAGAATTCAGGCTTAAATCCTATCTGAATAAGGAAAGAAGAGGAGGATGTAGGCCACTTAGGGGAGAACATGTGATTTTTAGGAAAGGTGACAGAGCCCTTAGAAGAGTAGATAAAAGATAGGATAGGTTGTGACAAAGCCAGTCTGAGTGTGGTGTTGACTTCTGGTCTCTTCTCCTGTGACAAGACTCAATCTTCCCTGGTTGATGAAACTCCTGGAGCGGTGATTTTATGGCTACTGAGTTCCTTTTGAAAAATCTCTCTTCAAGCAGATAGGGGAGTTCAGAGAGACCCTCTCACTGCACTTGCTGTTTTTCAAGTGCCTATAACTCAAGATAATCAGTCTACCACAGCAACATATTTTGGGGTGACATTCTGCTACCCTTCACCTCTAAGAGCAAGTTTACCACTCACTCCTGCCAGCTTACTGAATTTCAGAGTATAGATTAAAGCACAGTTTGCACTATGCAGAAAATACAGGCTCATTCCTTTCTCCAGCTTCTGGGAATTAAGAATTAATTCTGGGCTTCCTGCCACAAGTGTGCCCCCACACGTTTAGTCCCTCCCACCTTGATTCTTTGTTTCTTCTTCCATATTTCAAATGTATTTCCTTCCTCATTTAATGAAAACTTCTTGAGAATGGAAATTCTCTTACCTATTCTGTGTTTTGCCATTTATGCCTGCCAACATACTTACTAGAATAATAAAATTGAGCTAGAAGATGGTAGATGAAATTGCCAGAAAATAGGTAAAGATGTAATGTTGGCTTTGATTATTGACAAGTTTATTTGTCTGCTTAAAATGTCATCACAAATACAGTCACATTTTATACACTTTGATTTGGTGTACAGATTATAACTATATTTAAAAACTGAATTTATAAGCATTTTAATTTCTAGCCTCAAAGAATAGTAGCCATGTTTTACTCTAGATATTACTGTGTGCTACAGGTATACAAGTATAATGTTCAAAGAGTCTTAATTTTCAAAATAAAGAAGAAAAAAAATAACATCTTAGGTTCTAAAATAGAGATAAAGAAAAATAAAGAAATAGTCAGTTTCTGTTACCCTCCAACAAAAAGGAAATTAGAGAAATTAAGCAATGACAAGTTAAAAAGATAGAGTCCTCAAGTATTACTTTTGGTTCTAAAGAAGCATGATTTTATATAATTACTAAAACATTACAAAGACTCATTTAGAAATGTGTAGTTGTTAATGCTGATGTATGAAAAATTACACACACACACACACACACACACACACATACAAACAAACAAACCTAATAGAGTTTATGCCCCTTTTCAATTTCAGGGGAGCTTATGGTCATGACCTAGGAAAACGTCCTTGGATTACAGGAGATGAGACTATTGTAGGCCTTATGAATGACATTGTAGGTAAGTACAAAATGGATTTTTCCCAAAGGAATCATAAAAGCATTATCATTTAGATATAAACTTGGATTATAAAGTCAAAATCTTATTGAAGAACATCCTGGTTTTCTATTTTTACCTGTAACAGTAAAGAAAGAATGAATATACTATTAATTGAGACTTGAAGGCTATAGGGGACATAACTGGGTTATTTGGCACAAAAATAAAATATCTAATTATGTTTTCTTGCATATTTTAAAACTAATATGTACTCCCCCATAAAGAGCACATGTATTGTGTTTATTTATAATTAAACTGATTTTTTTAGGATTTTTTATTTATATATTTGACCGAGATCACAAGTAGGCAGAGAGGCAGCGGGGGTGGGGGGTGGGGGTGGGAAGCAGGCTCCCCACTGAGTAGAGAGCCCCACGAAGGCTGATCCCAGGATCCTGAGATCATGACCCAAGCCGAAGGCAGAGGCTTAACCCACTGAGCCACCCAGGAACCCCAAACTGATTTCTTAAAAATCAACTTAAATGAATTTTATAACATTTCATTATATGATAAACACTAATCTTTACGTGCTAAAATCCTAAAACACCAATCAGGTTTTGGCTCATTTCAATTTAATCCACAGTGACTAATTCTAAAATTAAGCTGAGAATTGTTGGAAATAATATGGCTTTTGATATTCTTTGGTTTATAATGTGTTTTCTAAAGTGAGTTATATATACTCTGGGTAGAATTTAAGATAGTTTTAGATGGCAAACGTGTTAACATTTAAAAAGAGAAGTAACTTAATTGGGCTGAATATTGAGGTTTGCTTGAAATCTTTTTTTTTTTTTTTTTTTTTTTGGTTTGCTTGAAATCTTACATGATATTCAGGGTATTGAAAAAAATTAACGATATGTTAATTTTGGAGTGGGATCTGATTAGAGGACTTTGGGAAATCCCGAGTTTCATAATGCTTTTTCAAATCTCACTCCTTTATTGCTTCATCCCAATTGCATCTTGGTCCGAAGACAATCATCACTGTGAGCTGGAGAAAGTGGAATTACAGTGAGGACAGTAGGACTTATATCCCGAAAGAATTACAGTAATTGACAAACCATGAAAACCTGAGAAACACCTTTTTATTCAGAAATGATTTTTGAACTTCTGCTGTGTGTCAGGACTTGTGGTGTGGGCCCCGAGGATAAAATGGTGTAGTAAAATGGTAAGAATTCTCATCGTCTTTATCCCATGGGATATCCTCATGGGACTTCCATACAGGAAGATAGTCCCCAAAATGTAAAATTAATATATACGTATAGTCATATAACCCAGAGAAATAAAAAAAAATAATTGACATTAGTGCTTCAAAAGAGGGAATGGTGGAGGGGACTGAACATAAACATTTAAGTACTCTGTATTTTTTCCCCTGAATTCTCACTAAACAACTTTTACTGTATTTAAAAAAAAAAAAAAAAAAAAAGAGGCATAAATTCCAAAGAACAAATAGAGCAAAGCAGATGATGGGAGCATTTTGTGAGTTTGATAACAAGTGGGTAAGTGGTAACTGTTTTTGTGGGGGAAAAAAAAGGTAAATCAAATCTCTATCTCCCAATGGAAAGGAAATAGAAAGCCACCCACTTTACACCGCAGAACCTTCAAAAGTCTGGAAATCACAATAAGCATCTCTAGAAGTGGGAGTAAAATAGGAATAAAAAAGAGAGATGTGTTGAAAGTCTGTTTAAAATTCAGATAGAATGCCAGCTCCCTTTGCCCGTTTTATGCTGCCAGGTGAATCCTTCTCCCCAGATGACTGGGTGAGTCCCTGGAGAGGGGAGATGAAGACTCCCGAGGGAGGATGTGTGTACTATATTAGTCTGCTCAGGCTGTCATTACCATATACCACAGACTGGGAGGTTTCAACAACAGACATTTGTTCACAGTTCTGGGTGGAGGCCAGAAGTCAGAGATCCAGGGGTTGGTTAGTGGTTGGACACTGTTCCCGGGTTGTACATGGTTGCTTTCTGTGTCACCACCTGGCCTTTCCTCTGTTCACACTCAAAGACAAAGAGAACTGTGGTGTCTCTCTTCTTACAAAGACACCAGTCCTGTTGGATTAAGACCTCTCACCCTTAAAACTTAATTTAACATTTATTGCCTCCTATAGGGCCTAGCTCCAAATACAGTCGCATTGGGGTTGGGATTTTAACATACGAATTTCAGCAGGACACAGCTTAGTCTATAACATATTCCTTGGTGAAAACAAAAGAATTAAAATAAATGTTTATCCACTTCTGTTCTAATTGAGTATCCAGTATTTATGCAGGAAATTGGAACAATTTTCTCTGTGATGTTTGGACAACCTAAAGATTCTTTTTTTTTTTTTAAGATATTATGTATTTATTTGACAGAGACAAGTGGCAGAGAGGCAGGCAGAGAGAGGGAGGAAGGGAAACAGGCTCCCCGCTGAGCAGAGAGCCTGATGCAGGGCTAGATCCCAGGACCCTGGGATCAGGACGTGAGCCAAAGGCAGAGGCTTTAACCCACTGAGCCACCCCGGGGCCCCAACCTAAACATTCTAAAGTTTTCCCTATACAATGGCTCAGTAGGGTCCCCTCACAACAAACCCCACCACATGCACAGTGGAAAAACGCACTCATGTGTGATACAGCCCAAATTACCAGACTTCTAAGGAAAATCCATTTTTAGTTTATGAACCATAAGAATGTATTACCTGGTCAAGAAGTTGAAAAAGAAAATAGAAGGGTTGCAAGAAAAAGTAAGTTCTGTTTCCTACTAGCTATTACTGAGTAATCATTACACTATATACATTTCTGTTTTATGTGGTTATATTATAGGATCAGGATATTGACTCCCAGTTTAAAATAACAGATTTAAGTACAAACCAAAGTGATCACTTCTATTCCAAACACATGGAGATGATAGAAAAACACTGGAGTAAAAAACATACAGCAATACTAAAAAAAATAATTAATTAATTTTAAAAAATAAATCAATAAAAATTTCTACCAGAAATGCTGCCATTGATAAGGAAAAGAGCAGTTGGAAGCCTGGAAGCACAGTTTTCAGGGCAGCACATGAAGCCAGGCTGTATGCACAGAGCCTGAATCCAGACCCTCTGGAGGAGCCCCAGGGTGAATCTTCTCAGCTCTGAATGCCTGAGGCTGGGACCCAAGGACAGAGTGGAGGTCAGTCAGGCAGGTGAAGGGGAGAACCTGGCATCTCCTACCAGGCTAGTCAGGTTCTTGGGAACAGCACTTGATCGGGTGTTAGTATTATGTCATATTATATTATATTATATTATATTATATAACACTAGAGGATCGTGTGTATTCTGATGGAGCAAACTACCACCTAAATAATCCTGGATTGTATTTAAGGGTATGTTGTTAAATAGTTGTTGAGTGATGCTTTCATTTTTGTTCATTTTCTAGAAGCTAATTATATGCATTCAAATGTCTAGCATGGAAAAGACCCCAAACAAACCTGGATTAATTTGACCTGAGCATATATGTTCTCTTTAGCTGTGGCTTTTGTTTTGTTTTGTTTTTTTCCTTACTAGGTTTGCTTTCAGAACATAAACTGCATTCTAGTCCTGTTATTTTATGCTTAATATTTATCATCCTCTAAAAAGGGAGTTAAGGATGTTTATATACAGGCCAAGGAAGTAGGAAGGGGATACTATTTGGTGAGATTTATTTATGAAGCTAGTAAACCCTACAAAAAGGTTCCTTTGACCATTTAGAAGTTTATAGCTCTAGTGAAACGTATTAAATATGCAAGTATTTTATTTGCCCAGCAAATACATCACAGCCATCACTGAAATTTCAAATGAGTCTCTCTCATTATAATTACTAAGGAAGATGGAAAAAAAACCCCACTAGTCAAATTTATTTAGAAAAATAAAGGATTCAACTTATTAAAAATACATATTTATTAACTCTAGCTTTGGGGACTTTTCTGTGCCTTTGAAATACCATACAAAATTATCATACATATGGGACAAACTTTATTTTTTATGGTTTTGTCCTGAATATTGTATTAATTAAATTACAGACATTTGACCCTAATGATACGAGCTATAAAAGATAACAATTCCTGGGGCGCCTGAGTGGGCTCAGTGGGTTAAAGCCTCTGCCTTCGGCTCAGGTCACGATCCCAGGGTCCGGGATCGAGCCCTGCATCAGGCTCTCTGCTCAGCAGGGAGCCTGCCTCTTCCTCTCTCTCTTCCTGCCTCTCTGCCTACTTGTGATTTCTGTCTGTCAAATAAATAAATAAAATCTTAAAAAAAAAAAAAGATAACAATTCCTTATTGAAATGAGCACAGTCACTTTCATAGAAATGAAGCTCAAGAAACAATATGTATTTTGTTTATTACATATATCATAATCATTATGTATTATAAGTAACAATAAGCATATATAACATATAAGTTATTTAAGGTAGTCTTTCCAAAGTCTCAAGTCATTTATGACATACATATGACAATATTTTATTTGAAATGTTGTCAGTGAACAAAGGTAATTTTTAGTTCAATTCTGAGTTTATTAAATGTCTGTTTTGTTCTTTACCATTCACATTTTATCAGGAGAAATATTTCTATTATTTTTTTGTTGACCAAAGGAATGTGACCCTCTACAAAGTGTATTAGAAACAATATTTTAAAAACTTGATACTTAGTAACTATTATCTCTTGTTTCTTTACTTTGTAAATTGCATGTATTAGAGAAATGATTCTTTTTTTTTTTTAAAGATTTTATTTATTTATTTGAGAGAGAGAGAGCATGAGAAGAGGGAGGGTCAGAGGGAGAAGCAGACTCCTTGCGGAGCAGGGAGCCTGATGTGGGACTCAAGCCCGGGACTCCAGGATCATGACCTGAGCCGAAGGCAGTCTCTTAACCAACTGAGTGACCCAGGCACCCAAGAAATGATTCTTAAGATGAAAAATGAGAAGTTCACCCTATTTGTTTTATTAGGAATAGATTATTTTAGAAAGTGTTTTTAAATATATTTGTGTTTAGATTATCTTATTTGTTGCAAATCTCACCAGTTTCCCTTTTTGCCTGGGTCACTAGGAAATTTTGAGAAAATTTGATTAAATTAAAAGTAGCAAAGTTTCTGTTTCTCTTCTGCATACCATTGTACTCTTTTTTTTTTTCATTTTTTCATCATTCTTCCTCAGTTTGTAACCCAAGAAACCTCAAATCCTGCTTGGAAGTGGAGGCTGCATAAATCATGAAATAATTAAAATAATTGTGTGACAAGTACTGTAAAAACCAGCAGAAGTCAAATTTATTTTTGTTACCTGCAAGCTCCACACATGTGTCATGAGCAAATAGACACATTGTACATTTGGGGCAATGATCGACTCTTCCAGATTCTTAAAACCACAGTCTTTATTTCACTGTAAAATTTCCCAAAAACAAGTAACAGGAGGATAATAAAAATTACTGTGTGTACGAATTGATAGACTGGATAGAGAGGAGGAGGAGACAATGAGCAATTGTATTTTTTTCATAGACATAGAAAATAATTTCAATTTCGGATGAGAAAGAAAACTGTTAATAAAACATTTTATATAGCGCGAACAATTCTGCAAAACATGGAATAAGTTTCCCTTATAATTAATGTCATATTATCAAGATGCTAGAAATAGAATTGCTGAAGAATGTTATTAGTATTATTATTAAGCCTACTTCTCCCTGGGTACATAAAAATCATAAAGGGCTAGATACATGCATTTCAGCTTATAAAAATGTTGTAATGTAGACATAAATTTGCTTTATGAAACTTGGGGTTGACCCTCTGAGAAGCAATAATCCCTAGAAGCTGTCTCCAGTTAACAAAACCTCATGCACTAGCCACCTCTGGAGGACACGGGAATTTACAACTCGAAAGAGTGGAAAGTTCTCAGACTTAGCCTGATTACAAACCTTATAAGCAAATCCACAATAACGTTTGCATCTGCTTAATCAGTTAGACAGAATGTGGATGGCGGTTCGGAGATCATCATGAATCCTCTTACTGAACACTAAGCAGCTTGGGGCCCTGTCATCTCTTGGCAAAATTTTTGAAATTAAATTAAAATTAGATGCGGAGGAATGTTGGTAATGAACATGGGCCTCCTGTATTTGATTTACAGGGAGTGGATAATGTAGACAACGCTTCCCAGTATAATCTGGAACAAAGGTTTTAATCTTTTTTTTTTTTTTTTTCCCTAAGAGAGAATTAAGATTTTGTCTTATTTCCTATCTATGAGACTTGAGGTGAGTCAGTTCATCTCTTTGGACACCAGTTTCCTCACTGATAGATATGGACAATTAAAGTAGATAAGTTACTGTGTGGCTGTGAAGAAGATGTGAAAAAAATACAAGTAACGTATTTAGAAGTCTTGGCACATAGTAATGACTCAATAAACATCCGCGTGCCAGGCATTGAGGTAAGAAGGCCCTGCTTGTATTTAACTAAGTCACACCTTCTGGTAAAGCAAAAAATTCTGTTCAATAAATAAACAAGCAGGAAGGCACTCTACAGATGAGAACCCTGGCTCATACCCATCTTGGATGAAGTGATTCAAATCTTGACATTTACTGCAGTGAATTGTAGATGATCTTCTAAAGTAAGGACTCTTCAAATCCTGATAAGCTTTCAGGAAGTTTTTAAAAATTCTTGCCCTGCAATGCTTTTAGTTCTCAATGTTTCAATAGTAATTCAAAAAAAAAAAAAAAAACCTCTTAGGAAAAAGAAGAACAAAGGAAAGTGACTTGGAAGAATTTGTTTGCTTAATTTCTTTTTTATTTTTTATTTTTTTATGGGATGCTGATGATACTGAAATCTCTTATAAGAACAGCTCTTGGTTTCAGAAATGTAATTTGTACCAAAAGAAAAGAGATAGGTCAAATAGATAAATTTTCCTTTAAAAAAATGCTAAAAATCAGTTTGATGGGTGGTGTTTTGGTGTTAGGAACCCTTGATTCTTTAGTGTCCATAGGTTATATTTTAAATAAACATTTGCATTAATGTCCTGAAACTTTAACATTTGCACCGTCCTCAGATAGACCTGTGTACATATACACACACATTAAATAGACTGACCATCTCCTTCACAAAGTTCAGTTGCAAGTGAGGTGAGCATTTCGTGAAGTGCTTGGTTGAATTTGGAGTGTTCTAAGATGAGGTCATTTTTGTGCATGGTGGCAGACAAATTATTCAAGTCAGCGAGGGATTATTTACAAAGAATTGATCTGAGTGTTAGTATGCCACTGAAAGTGAGGGAGTAGGTAGCACGGGGTCAAGTGTATGTCTACCTTAATTGAGCCTAGCACATCTGGTTCATTACATTCTTTGATCCAAAATGAACAGTATATTGTTTGGAGGACTAAAATTTTCAAGGAATGTATAATTATTTGAGTCAGATGCAGTTGTAAAGCAAAAAACAGGATGTCCAGCCTTCACTACAAAGTTTCCTTCCCTTCCTGCCTCTCCGAGTTCTTTGTTTTCATTTTGGGGTAACAGGTATGAATTTTTCTATCTTCTCATTACGTTCCTTCAAATGCTTCTCTTTCTATGAATTCTGCTCTCTTTATAAGATTGGTTTTCCTTCCTTTTCTCCTTTCACTTTCTCTGCCAAAATATTTTTTGGAATAAGTGGTTCTCAGAAAAGATGCACTGGAGAGCTCATGGATTTAAGGATGATATTAGATTAGATATCTTAGATAATGCTTCATTTTTGAGATAACAGGATAAATTCATACCATAATGCAAAGAAATAAATATAGTAAAGCTGGCAGCATTTCTTCTACATGTTTCCAAAAGATTTTCATATTGTAGGAGAAGACATATGCCACCGTATGCAACATAAGGTTATCATATTCCTATCTCTAGTATGTCTAGGACAAAATTTACTTAGTGCTAGGGATATAGAATGAGCTTGGTCTCATGTGCCTTGACTTCAGACTCTGTTCACCTTACAAGGACCAGAGATACAGCCTCTAACTGATTGATTACCAACATTGCACACCAAATGGAGAAATCCATCTGTTAAATGCAACCGGAAGTTTTTCTCGACTAGATGGCTATGTTGAAATAGAAATTCCCAAGTTATACACTTAGCTGCAGTGGCCTGCCCTCAAGTGGACTTAACCCTGCAATCTCCCTGTATATTAGATTAATCATTTTACTTGCTGTCTCTTCCTCTAAAATGGAACTCTTAAGAGAAGTATCTCTTTGGATATGAAATGTAGGACTTGTATTACACATTTTCCCGAATGCCTCGCACAGTTTTACAAACAATGGCACAAAACCCATTTTTCTCAGTGACAGTTAAGGAGATTTTCCTATTATACAGGTCTAAATGCTTTTACGAGACATTGTAAGAACTAAAAATATGAAAGTACTGTTTTTATTAAACTCTGAGTTCTTAAGGATCCAGTGTATGCTTTGTCTTTGGGTCTATTTCTAGTATGCAAGCCCTCATTACTAAGCATTAGATCAGATTACGATTGTGTAGTGGATATCTTAATTTTGCATGTGTTCCCCATCAGATAGTACCTATCTGTATTAATTATCTTGCATCTCAGTGTGTATGAATAAATCCCAGAGCTATTTAGGTCTTTTTGTTTTGCTTTCTAGCTCTTTTGTCTTACAAACGATTATATATCTCACTGTAATAACAGTGAAGTATGTTTGGCAAACTAGTTCTCTTATTAAAGGTGCATTTTAATTGCGTATTAGAAACAACTAGCTTTAAAAATGTGATTGGCCCTGCTTTCTTTTGAGATACATTTACCACAAAAATGTACTCTATGGGAATTTGGCAAACTACCTGATAATAGGATAAATCATTTTTATTTTACAGGAAAAAGCAAATGCGTCATTATTTTGTTGCTATTATTTACTATATCAAAAAGCAAATATGATTTTAGTCAGTTGTGTGCATGAGAGTCCAGATATCGCTTGATAAAATGAGTCAAGTGGGAAAACTTCCATTTCTTTGAATGACACATCAAATATGTCCTTATCTCTAAAAGCATTAAGGATGAAGAAGTGAAGCCTCCCTACCTTGTTTTTCCAAGTAACTTCAGCACTAATAGAAAAATCTAAATTATGATGTGTTTACTTTGCAGGAGCCAATGAAAAAGAAATTGCCCTAATGAATGGTTTGACTGTTAATTTACATCTTCTGCTGGTAAGTATCCTTTCCCACCAATGTTTAGTATACACTCATTTGTAGAATCTGACATTTTTCTATCTTTAATTCATGAGCATCTGGTGGTTTACTTATTTAAAAATAAGTTGTGAGGTTATTTTCATTTTTACCAGGAAATGCTGGACTATGATAGAAGGGCTTCTTCATAATCATGGGAGAGTTGACTCTTGCAAAGAGAGTTAGAATAATGAACAGTTCTTATCTCAGAATATAAGAAATAAAAGTTACAGTGGGTTAAAAGCAAAACTGCTTGCCAGCACACAAAATGATGTACAAATGCCGGCAAACACTGAGCTCTTCGGAAAGATAGTTTGCCAGTATGCTGGACTTCAGCAGGGTTGGATTCTGGATCAGTTATATTTTTATGGACAAATTTTGGGGGAATAGGTTAAAAAAGATTTAGAAAATAGAATGAAATTGGAGAAAAGGGATCTAATACCTTAAAAGAGTTACTGCATTTCAAGTGCTTCCTACTTGCTTCCTACTTCCTAAGTACTTAATAAATATGTATACCTTAAAATGTCAAATATATACTTGATTTGGAATATGGTGTCTATAGTAACCGCTTGAGGCTTTGAAAAAATTTTATTTCATTTTTAAGTGAGTTTTTGGAAACATGCCTATGTGACCAAAGCACACAATGAATATATTAATATTAATATATTAATATTAATATATTAATAAAATGCAGAAATGATTTTTAAATATCCCTAAAAGAACACGTTCACAGAGTATGTTAAACATGATGGTAAATAGCATAGTTTTAAGTTCAGACACCTCGGGGTTTGATTCCTAGCTAAGTTACTTCACATCTGACTTTGGACACAGTTTTGGTGATTTCTACATCTTCATTTTCTCTGTTATGAAAATGAAGACAAAAATACCTACCTGAGGTCCCCCTGGGTGGCTCAGTAGGTTAAGCCTCTGCCTTCGGCTCAGGTCCTGATCTCAGGTTCCTGGATTCCAGCCCTGCATCAGGCTTCTGCTCAGCAGGGATCCTGCTTCCCCCTCTCTCTCTGCCTGCCTACTTGTGATCTCTCTGTCTCTGTCAAATAAATAAATAAAATCTTAAAAAAAAAACACCTACCTGCTACATATATAAAAGGGTGAAAAGTGGTAATATGTGAAAATTGCTTCAGCACGTTGGCCAGTGATCCACACTAAGTCAACGGGTAGCGATCATTTCATTGTTACTGTTGGCAGGCAGTGTTTATTTTCTAGGAACTGTGGGGAAAAAGGAAGGTCTCCCTTGAACAAATGAGCTATTTCTCCCTGGTGCCTCTAGAAATGTCAAATGTTTCATGTTAGGGCTGAGGCCCTTCCAGTTAGACCTAAAATAAAATCCCATAAAGTAATAAGGCAGCGGAAATATGTACCAGAAACCAAATCAGCAGTATAAGATGAATAACCATAAATAAAATAAAATTTATGTAGAACATAGTATTCAGTCTTACAATAGAGAAATTACCATTAAAGGCATTGGAAAGGTAGTTTTTCAATTAAAATTTAAGTAAAGTTTGAGAATTTGTTTTTATCTCATGTAGTCTCCAAAATTTGCTTTTCTATTGATAAATATAATGAACCAGTACCTTCTTTTATTTTATAATTCACTAGAAATAAGGCTAATTGGGAAAGGAACCCTTGACAGACATCTAGATGTGTCGTTGAGTCAGGCCTTTAAAATGCCAGGATTATAAAATGAAAGTATGGTATAAACTGAACAAATGTATAAATTGTACATTAATGGTTTTCTCAATAAATCCATTTCATTGCAGTTATCCTTTTTTAAGCCTACACCAAAACGCTATAAAATTCTTCTGGAAGCCAAAGCCTTCCCTTCAGATCATGTAAGGATTCTTCCAATTATATTTATATTCTTTCTATTCTTCCTAGAGGAGCACACCATTTGCCTGTGTTGAACAGTTGATTCTCTAGTCTTTTTCCAAGTAACTTTACAATAAAAAGATCTGTCAAATGCTTTTGATTAGGTGTTTTTAAAATATAGATTGTAGCTTTATTTTTTTGTGTGTGTCCAAGTAAAACATGTGTTAGGGGAGGAAAGGTTTGAATGGGAGCATTGATTTATTAGTCTTTTTAAAAACATTGAGCGAGCTGCTGGTTTAAATCAAGTGCAGTTATAAATGTTTTATTAATTCTTGTTGCTGTTTTACTTTATGAAATCAAATCAATAATACCCTAGTGCTTAACCCTTTAGCTATATAGAATAAGAATAAAACTTTAATTTGTCCATAGCATGCTAACATAATTATTGGTGCTTTATTATAAAAAAAATGATTAAGGATTAAGAATATTTCTTGTGAATCATTGTCTTGCTTCTTTAAGAAACTTGATCATTCCAGACATAGACATGGATAAAGTTGCATATTTCACTTTTAGTGTTAGAGAGAAATTTGATTTCTGTCTTTCTATTATCACTGTTAACTGTTAAAGTCTACATCATTTAATTGTGTCCAAATCAATAGCCATTACTTTACTGAAAAGGATCAAAACCTTGATGTTGAGAAAGAATTCAGGGTCCCTAAATTTCCTGTTCCCATTCATATCTTGTACTGTTAGTGAAGGGAAATTTCTTTTTTGTGTGTGTGTGTGATTTTTTTTTCAATTTATTTATTTTCATAAAAACATTATTCATTATTTTTTCACCACACCCAGTGCTTCATGCAAGCCGTGCCCTCTATAATACCCACCACCTGGTACCCCAACCTCCCACCCCCTCGCCACTTCAAACCCCTCAGATTGTTTTTCAGAGAGGAGTAGGGAATTTGGGTAAATTGGAAGGGGAGGTGAACCATGAGAGACTATGGACTCTGAAAAACAATCTGAAGGGAAATTTCTGATGATCTTTCCTTTTACTAATGTTACTCTTTTTGGGGTAAGCCCTTCCTATAAGCTAGTTCAAATGTAACAAGTCCACACTACTCACTCTGGTTATTTTGTAAACTCCAGTTTTGACTTAAATTAGGAGATTTAATATCTTCTACAAATCTCTTAGAACTCCCTGAAGCCTAGATGGCCCCTGTGCTTCCATCCAATTTCTAAGATACAGTGTTTCAAGGAATGTTCTGATTCCTGCATTTAAATTAAATTAAGCAGTTCTTTTCTGGTGTATTCTTTTCAGCCACTTTTAACCTTGACCTTAGATTTAATACAATAATATGCTTTTATTGTTATTTTATTATCTCTTTCAGAGTTATTTCAATGTACTTCTGTGCATTGGACTTGATTTAATAAATCATTCTTCTTTTCCAGTATGCTATTGAGTCACAGCTTCAACTTCATGGACTTAACATTGAGAAAAGCATGAGGATTATAAAGCCAAGAGAGGTATATGAGAAAGAGAAATAAATATTCATTCTGTTTCTCTTTAGTATTGATTTTTTTCTTCATTTTCCTCAGAAGTTTATTATCCCCATTACTTTAATGGAACTTTCAAGAATGTATAAAAGACGTATACTTCTATTGCTGCTAGCTCATTTTGCTTAAAATGGAGAATTAACTTGGAAGTATATGTATTTTTATTTTTCGAGGGGTAGTCATAAGCAAACTATTTTCCTGTGAATACCACTGGAGTTTGCCATATTCTTTAGTGGGATGGAAAGGGATGGCAAATTGCATGTGTCATGTTCGATTTCAAATACTATTGCCTTTGGATACCTTTAAAATGATATTTGTTGAAATTGAATGATGCTTATCTTTTATATCTCTTTTTAATCTAAGTATCAAATATTTTCCTTTGTGCTTGGATGGGGTGGGGTGTAGAAAGAGATGCAGTGTAGCAGAAAGAGGTTGGGATTTCTGGCCTGGCTTTTAGACCCCACAGAAATCCCAGGCTCAGCAACTTACTGGGGAAGGGACTTAAAGAAAGTTACCTTATCTCTCTGGAATTCCTTCATATTTAAACAGGTAACAAAGGAAGCACCTAATCAGGGTTGACATATGTTCAAGATCTAAAATAACTGTGCACTTTCCATTAATAGAGATGTAAGGCCAAGTTGTACAGACTTTGACATACCAACCCTGCAGCTTGTGTAATTTGGCACCAAGAGATCCACACAGAATAAATTGTAGGCTTCACAAATGATGCTCCCAGGCTGTTAAGCCAATGTTTGAACAATTATTTCTCTCAACCCAGAATACTTTGAGAAATTAAAATCTACTCCATTTAGTTCTATTTGCCAACATGCAGTCAATTAATGGGATAGAAAGTTCTCATGCTTGTGACAGGGTATCTATTTCATGTGTCATATATAAATTGATAATTTCTAGCAAAAACGAAGATAGCCACTAATTTATCAGAAGTTCTAATGTTGAAAGAGGTAAGTGTTATGGAACCTCATGATTTAATCATAAATCTTGAGAGTATTCTTTAGCATTACTAGATTAGAGCAGATCATCATCAGAGAGAACCATATTCTACCATTAAGCTGTACATTTCTTTTGGGCTTTATACTGATTCTTTAAATAAATAATTAGTATATAAAGTACTTCATCTTCTGCACTTTGAAATTATGGTGGACAAGCCATTTTAGAATTCTTTTAAGAAAAAAAAAAGCGTTTTGGGTTGCCATGTTACTATTTTTACTTGGAATTTGTCTTAGAATTACTAAGATCCTTCTCTTTACATATAAAATACGTATCAGCTAATAATTTAAAGATTTCAGTATCAGTACTATTTTTATAGATTTCAGTTTTTAAAATAAGTTCCAGACTTCTAGTAGAAACTAAAGTATGTGCTATATTTGTGATAATATGTGCCTAACATGAGACACAGTACTTGATAAATAGCAAGAATTGCCAAAAATTAAAAATAACTCAAGGAAAATTTATGAATACCTTAATGAACTTCCTCCAAATATTAATGGAGTAAATGATGTTTTGACCTCAAAAAATATGTCAGATTTAGCACTGGAGACAATTTATAAAAACTTTGTAAATAGATAAGAATGATTAAGATACAAGGAGATACTTTGTGGTTAGCAGATTTCTTTTTGCCCTAGTTGTTTGCAAGACCAAGTTTAAATTCACTCAGAATTTCCACTGAGTAAGCAATCATTAGTCTTAGCTGGGGAGAAGTGGAAAAATTAACCATGATAATACTGAGTTTTACTGATATTTCCCTTCATTTTTGGAACTTGATTTTTAGACTGGTGTGGAGGAGAGTTTACTCTTGGTTAGGTTATACTCAGGTGAAAGGTATGTGTTTTTCATCCTGGAAAACATAATGTGATTGATTAATAATTTCCAGGAAATTTTTACCATTTAATATTTCAGGGGCTTCTCATACTTCCTGGTATTTTACTGGATGGGAATAAGGAGAAAACAATTTGTAGGCATGCAAAGAGTAAAGATTAATTGAAAAACTAAAGAATAAAGCAAGTAGGGTTTTGCAAAGACAATATTTTTTTTATGATTTTGTTATCATTTCTTATAATAACAAAAGGCATACTGAAATGCTGCTCTCTCACAAGACTTTTGAAGACCATTAATTGGAAGAAAAAAAAAAGAAAAAACCTTTTCTTTGAGTGTTCTTATGTGGGCAAGAACTCAAGGTGAATTTTAGATTGGGAAATATGACGTGACAAATTTGTTATTGTAGATTGGGTGTAACTTGTGCCTGACTCAACTTTAGGGTGAAGAAACACTGAGAACAGAGGATATTCTTGAAGTAATTGAGAAGGAAGGAGACTCGATTGCAGTGATCCTGTTCAGTGGGCTGCATTTTTACACTGGACAGTTCTTTAATATACCTGCCATCACAAAAGCTGGACAAGCAAAGGTATGCACACCGTTGCCCCATCCCACTTGCCCGGAACATCACTCTACTGAGTAGTCATCTAACTGTACTTCTAGTGAAATAACCTTTGTGTGTGTGTCTGTGTAAAGCTATTTAAAGAGTTAAAAAAAAAAATAAGTAAGACTTGCATTTAAAAAAAAAAATCTGTACTCTTTTGCTTTAGGGATCTCTATTTAAACCTTTTCTTTGTCACTTCTGTTGTCTCACTTCTTCAGTACCATCTGCTGTCCCAAAGTTTGCCTCTAATCAGCAAGACAGGTGAGCTTCCTACAAGGTGATGTCATTGGTACTGAGTTAGTTCTTTAGCAGTCGTGAGACAGAATACTTTGGATAATGACTGTATATGGCAAAACTTTTAGAAGCACAACTCTGGGACTTTGCCGTACTCATTCTCAATGTAGTTCAGTTCTCACTTAAACTTAGGTGCTTGAAGAAAGGGAGATGCAGAATAAAAGTTAACAATAGATCGCATTTGACACAGTGTACTTTTAAAAAGCCACTTCGTTCTTAAGACTCTTGAGAAATTATGATCCTGCCAATAATGAGAGTTTTTTCCTACATTTTTCCAAGTCATACATAACATCGTTTACTACTTTGAAATTATATCTCTTTATGTATGTTTGTAAAAAAAAAAAAAAAAAAGAAGAAAAAAAGAGTATTTTTAGTTTTTGTTTGCCTAAAAAAAAGAAATTAGAGTAATAATATTCAGCAGCTATAATTTGTATTTAAAATCCTTAAATATCAGTTCTATTTGATTCAACAATGAAATTATGCATTTAAAAAGGTGACAATGGAATTTTGTTCTGAACATTAACAAGTTACAGGATTAATATATGTGTGAGGTCTCATTAATATATTCAGTTATTGAAGCTAATGAATAGAACTAATGAAAAGAAATTTAGTACCGTTATCAGCAGTCTCTAGGAATTTCCAGCCATGACTTCTAACTGGTTTGATGGATAAGTGAGAAAGTGGTGCATTACAAAAGATATAAAGATAATGTCTTCTTAATTTCGGCATTAAATGTTAAACACCAAAATAAAGGGAGGTCAATAAAAAATTATATTTTAAAATGTTATGCAAGTAATCAACAGTCCCTGATCCCCTTAGTATACATGCATGTCTCATTAACCTTCATTGAAATGAGACAGGAAGATAGAAGACGGACCACGGGTTTTGGAATCACAGTCTGAGGTTTAAATCTTGGCTAGGTTATTGTATTGTTATATGATCTCGGGCAAGTTACTTGACTTTTCTAAGCCTCTTCTCACAAGGGTTAATTTGGAATAGCTGGACCCACTTCATGAATTCGGTGTTGAGAAGGAAGACTGTAAAATATGTGCTATGTTGCACACATTCTGCTTCCATGAAGGCTCCTTTGCACCTTGCACTGTCCTCAACAAATATGAAGCTATGGAAAGTGGCTCAGATAGACATTTTATTTCCAATTGAAAAGCAAAATAGATTTGTTTACCTAGGTGCTGTATGTAATTCTCATTCCAAAGTACTTTGCTAAAACATTCTCTCAGTATTTTCCAGGCTTGCTTTTACTTAAAAAGTGTAATAAATGCCTACCATGTGACACTCTGATTAAGCCTTCAGTCAGATGAAGGTAAGAATGAGCAGTGCCATCTCAGTGTAACTGCACAGAACCGATGGATACTATGGGAGTGAAATTGGGATTGAGTAGACTTTAATTTAACCATTATCAAAATTATTCTAATGCTCATTTATACTCTGGCTAGACAGTTTCTCCCATTCCCAATGGAAGGTTGAGAGAAGTGATTTTAAACTGTAGACTTACATAGCTCTCTTGGGTGGTCTGTGCAGATAAAGCTGAAGAGAAAGAAAAATTAAAGGTGTCAATCAAAAAAGAGGAAATTCTAGGGGGAAAAAAGGCATTAAACATCACTGTTAGAAATTGCTAAATAAGATAATAAAAAAAGTTTCTGGAAATGAAGTATGGCAGGAACCAAATTGATACTGAGAAGGAGGAAGGAAAGTCAACAAGAATAGTTGTTTATTTCATAACCATGTAAAAGGGAAGTGAGAACAGGAATTTTGAAAAAATATATTAACTAAAGAAATGTATGTATTATACCAAAAAGAGTGCAAATCATAAATAAGTGGCTTGATGAATTATTTTGAACCCATATAGTCATCACCCACATTAAGAAACTTCTAGAACATTTATGCTGCTCAGAACCCTTAATTGTGCCTTCTCTAAAATACTGTTACCTCCCCTCCAAAGGTACCACTCCTTCCTCTAGCCATATATATTAACTTTATCCATCTATAAATGTGTTAATATGTATCTTTGTATCTGTCTTACTGGCTCATTATTACGTTTCTGAGATTCTTTCATGTAGTATGTAGTGGTAGTTTTGTGGGGTTTTTGGTAGCAGTAGTTTCATTTTTCTTTTCATTTCAGTGTATTGTTTCAGTGTATGAAATCGATCGCAATTCATTTTTGTTTTCCATTCTGATCAGGATAGGTATTTGGGGTTTATTTCCATTTGAAGGCTACTGCAGTAAGTGTGACTCTGAATATTCTCAGACATTAGGTAAGCATTCACACCAGTTTCTGTTACATACATACTTAGAAATAGATATACATACGTCTAATCCTAATCAATAGTACCAACTTCCCAAAGGGTTGTACCAATTTGGTATACTCCCATCAACATGTATGAGAGCATTGGTCACTCCACATCCTCCTGATAGCCAATCTGATTAGTTTGTAGTCATAATGCATTGTAATTTTAATTTGCACTACCCCTGACTATTGATGAGGTTGGGGTTTTTCAAATGTGTTTTTTGCCTTCTGAGTGTCTTCTTTTAAGAAATACGTGTTCAAATGTCTTGCCCAATTCGCATTCAGTTTTCTGTCATTACTTGGCTATAGATGGTATAGAAGTGGACTTTGAAGCATAGAAAAAATACAAGATTTCCAGTAGTCACATAAAAATAAAAATTAATTAATCAAAAGAACAGTTTTGATTCATATAATGAATTTCAGATGCTGAGGCTTTTCTTAAATGAGAAGGCCTGAGATGGTAACAAGTAGGGCTGGCCAAGGAAAATTAAACATAGTGTCAAGTTATAAGGGAAGGCCAGCATATGAAAAGAGATTTCAGTTTGAAGATACATTTTCCTTTTTTGTCTTTGAAGCCATTTACTTTATTTTATATTATTGGCCAACCCACTATTTTGGAAATTTGCCTCATTTCCCTATTTCAAATGTTTCATATTCTATTAGTTGTTCCTACTAATCATTTATTCTTTTTTACACACACTGAAAGTAGTTGCTCCTCATTGCCCTTTGAATTATTATCCCTAGAGATTTTAACCATTTCCAAGATTCCACTCTTGTTGCCAAGTGAAAGCTACAGAGTACTCCCACACTCGAAAATGATTATTTGTGTTCATCTCCCTATTCTACCTGGAAATCCTACATCCACTCTGAAATCAGTAAGCTCTAGTTTTGTTTCCCCTAAAAGGACCCTAATGTTTCATGCCACCACCCTTCTGGACCTTTAGACTCAATTCTGACATTTTCCTCCTCTTTGCCTTTTCAACCAGTCACTTTTTAATCCCACCTTCCCAGGGTTGGTCTTTTCTTTAATATTCCTGAATTAAATTAAGTTTCTAAGCTTTAAAAACAAAATCCCAATGAGAAATTTGGGCAAAAGTTGGGGATTTCTTTTTCTGCCATGAAAGATTTGAGTTAGGAGGCTGCTGCGATGCACTGAGCAGTTGAGGAAGGTCTGAGTGGCATCTCTTGGGTTCTCTTGGTTTTTTCTCAGGCTTCTCACATCGTGGTCACAAGACAGTTGTCCCAAATCCAGATATCATGATTCTATTTAAGACAGAAGGAAGGAGAGAGAAGTAGCAGTGCAGCTTCATCTGTCCCTTTCATCCAAAGTGCAAAATTATTCCCAGAAAAAGCTAGCAGATTCCTGCTTATGATTCATTGCCTTCTGAAGTGGTAGCTTCAAAAGAGCATGAGTAAAGAAATTCTTAACCTTTATGGTATTATAGTAGAGACAGGCTAAGAAGAAGGGTTTGTTTAACCAACCCACAGTATTTATTACATTTCCCATTTTCACCCCCAAAGGGATATCATTGTTTCTAACTTGCTGCCTCTTTCCTCTTCCATCCCTTCCTAACTCCCCCACCTTTTTTCCCCTTCCTCCTTTATTTCTTTCTTGCTTTATATTTTATTTCCCACCTCATTTCACAAAACATTTGAAAATGAGTCACAGGAAATTGATTAGACAGTATAAGGAAATATAAAGGGAGCGAATAATAGGAAAATCTCTGGATCATCTGGAGAAATGAATAGACTCCCCATAAATTATAATGTCTCAGCTTGGATTAAGATAAGAAGTAGGTAACAAATAGAAATTATTAAAAAAAAGAAATTATTTTCAGTGGAAACTCTTGGTGTATTAGGTAGATTAGGTCTTGGTAACTAACTAGTAAAGCTATAAATGCTTTCATTGTGATAGATGTTTATGTATTGTTCATGCAGCAGCCAGGAATCAGCTTTCTCCCATGAAATGATACCAGGTTTTCAGTTACTCAGGATTGTGTCCTGTGGCTTTCATACCCTGGATCCTTTGTCTGATTCAGCCAAAACAATGGAGTAAAAGGATGTGAAGGGGCATGCTAACTTCTTAAAGGCATTGACTTAACCATGGCAAAATTTATTTTCACTCATATTCCTTTGACTAACACATGGACATTTCTGTGAAATAAAGTATATTTGTGTACTCAAGAATAATAGCTACTAGTTTTGCCGCACCTGGAACTCAGATGCTTTGTCTTGCTGATAGAGAAGGATACTTACTTTGAGGTGTAGGGTAGCATTTACCTTAATAAAAAGTTAAGGTAGTAGAGACAAGTCGGACCTGGTCTTGAGTCCGTGTCCCTTTTCTTAGTTTCTAGCATACTTTGGCTTAATTCACTTACTGATATGACTTTATTTCTCCACCAATAACTGGGGAAGGTAAGGGTGCTTGTTTTCTAGGAGAATTAAACAAGACACTATTCCTAAAACATTTAGTATTTAGTGCATTGTAAGTAATCAGTAAATGTTAGCACTTAACCAATATATGAGAAAAAGACATATTGGAATATCCAATCTACCAGAAAAAGGCAGAAAGTGAAACATACAGAATTATAAACTAAAGGCTCTCACTGGATACTTCTGTCCTAAAATATATTTTTAAAAAAATAACAATCTGAACAGCATGGCTAAAACTCAAGAGATTAGATTAAACTTTAAAAAGGTTTGGTAATGGACTAATAAAAATTTTGATAAAAGAATGCAGTGCCAACTGGTTATACTCTACATGCCTTCCTCAATGCCATATAAAATGGTCTACAACTTACGGGAACTTGCGGGGACTGGCAGATGGTGAGTGACAAATAAGTATTGATTGAATCAGTGACCCCCTTAAACATTTTTTACATTATTTTACTGTACCTTTATGCATGCTGGCACATTTGTTGTCTTGTAGCCTACTGAACATTAAAATGCAAATGATAAAAAAGACTGAATTTTGCAAACTTGTGTTTTGTTTTATTAGCTCCTACCTTGTGTCATTCTTCACTGAGTATGAGTACAAGCAATTCTTAGACCCAACCATAAACTGCCTAAATTATTAATAAATAATGATCACAATTATAACCCAACAATTTGAATAAGAAGGCAGAATAATGATCACAATTATAACCCCAACAATTTGAATAAGAAGGCAGAATATAAGACAAAAAGAAGGAATATAAGTAAAAACACCATTATAAAAAAAGATATTGTAGTTTAACATCATTTGGTAAAATCTGAAGTATCTCAACAACACTTACATATAAAATGGTCACTTCAGCAAATCACCCATTTATCTTTAGGAAAGGACTAAATTCTTGTTAAAAATAATTTGGAGACGCGTGGAGAGGACAAATAAATGATTGATCAAGCATCAAAACTCTACAGAAAGTTTGGCTGAGATGTTTCTAGTATTGGATATTGGGAGTCAGTTCTGTAAAGGATGATAACAATAGAATAATATCAACAATACAAGGAGTTCCTGGGTGGCTCAGTCAATTAAGCATCTGCCGTTAGTTGAAGACGTAATCCCAGAGTCCTGGGATGGAGCCCTGCCATCAGGCTCCCTTCTTCTTCAGCAGGGAGCCTACTTCTCCCTCTCCCTTTGCCTGTCCCCACAACTCATATGCTACCTCTCTTTAAAATATTAAACAACAACAACAACAAAACACTTGCATGGGACTTGAGCAATGGATCAGCTGGGAAAAATTAGCACCAAATATGTTTGTATATAACTACAGTATAAATTGGCATAGTGTATGAATTCTTAATGTGTAAAATTATTGTTTTCCAAAAAGGTTAATATGAGAATTTTCAATATTAAGAAATATGTACTAGAAATTGTAATGAGTACAGTTATTCCATTAAAGTCACTGCCATTTCACCCAATAGGATCTTCTCATCAATGCAGAAGAAGAATCTTTGTCTCCATACTTTCTATAGTAGAATGAGACATGCATTTGGATTTTTCTTTCATTCTTTTTATTAGTAAATATTTTAGTACATTAAAATAATGGAGGTCCAAATAAGAACACCTAGTTTAGCCTGGAATGTCAAAGAGACCTTTTTAGAGAAGAGACTTGAGCCAATTCTAGAATTATGAGTAGGAGTTAAACGGGTAAAATCTCCTCCAGATGCCTAGCTGTGTGGTAGGGCCACTCTAGACAGCTTTAAAAAATTGATTGGATTACAAGAAAGAAAATATTTTAGTATAATTTGATTGTAGAAAGAATGTATAATTTTAGGAAAGGTATGACAAGAAATGAATCTATAAGGCAGACAAAGGTAAGAAGGGCTTTCTAAGCTGTATTATTTCTTGAGCTTTTCCCTAAAGACCCACAGAGAGCCATTGAAAGCTTTGAGATAGTAAAGAAACTGCATTTTGTTTTAATTTTTAAGAGAAATTTTCTGCCTACAAGAATGGGCAGGAATGGGATAAAAATGGGCAGAAGTTAAGAGGCAGTTGCAGCTGCTCTGCAAGAATTTGAAAAATCTGTATCATGATACAGTTCAGCATGGGGTACCAGATAACAGATTTATCTCATACTACATGAAATATTTTTTCTGATCTCTCATGGAAATCATTTTTATTTAACTTTATTATCTCCATCATGTTAAAGACAGGTTTTATATAAACATCAGAAATTAAGCATCTACATTGAGCTTCTGCGGTTTCACCCAGATTTAGCAGTTCATAGAATTCAAAGATAATAGAAAGACCATGGGTGTAGATACAGGCACAGAGATAGGAAAAAAGGAAACAAAATGACCTAGAATTTAGGCGAAATGCCTCATCAACTAAATATCCTTTACTTTGAGACAAATGAAGGATTGTTTTGTTCAAAAATATACAGTAAACTCTATCTGTAGTCTTAAATTCCTCCAGGTTGGATCCTAGAATCAATAAGTCAAAGTACGTTGGTAAGGATCAGTACCCAAGAATCTAAAACTTTTGAGCTGTTTTAAAGAAATTTTCCTCAGATATTTTATTTAATTCAAGCTTTTTATTAGATAGACTGTGTGAGAAAGACTGATCAATTCTTAATAAAAGAGGAATTTTTGGACTCATGTTATTTTAGAATCACTGACCTGGCAAAAGCAAGCCTCCCCATGGCCAGTCATGATTGTCGCTTCACTAACCACTCTCATCAGGGCCACAGTATATAACTATTTTTCCAGATCTAGTTTCATTCAGACCTACGGCCCCCAAATGAAATAGTTGCACTTAGGTTTTTTTTTTGTTTTTTTTTTTTCTTATCCTGTAGGTGATATGCATTTTATAAAATATTTCAGTCCTCTACGATCCAAGCTACTTTCTCCGGTATCCCATTTTTCATTCCACTTGATTAGTCAAAGGAAGGGTAATGGAAGTCTTTGTTAAACTGAAAAAATGAAAGTGTTCCAACATGAAACATATAGACTAGTTCTAATGTATTCACTAGCCACTGTATGAAATGGGAAGTCAGTTTTGTGCCGCATGGCAATGAAAGTAGAATTTCAAAATATCCTGAAGCAGAAAAAGAAAAATAAATCCCAAATAAAATGTGAAAGATTTCTCTTAATGTCCTCTTTCATGATCCTCTTCTTTCCTCAGTTAAATTATTTGTTCAAGCAAGATCGGGAATATCAAACTAAGTTGAGGTCAAGAGAAAAATGCTGATTTTCTTAGCAAATTATCTTAAGTGAGGTGGCGAACAAATAAGGTGACTGTCACACTGTGTATAAAAATAAGCTTCAAGAGAAGAAATTTAAGAATGATGTCTTCAACAATTATCCTATAGACTTCTTTGCAATATTATCAAGTTAAGTATTATGTAAATTTAAATATATGAGTAAATCTAGTTGAGAAATTTGCCATGGAAATTGACACAGTAATAACTAGAACATATGAAAAATTGTGCTTTCATTTTACATCTAAATGGGGTTCTCAATATAGGTATTACCTTATGATGGTTAAATTAAAGAGCTGCTTTAAATTCACTTTTAACAAGAGAGGTAGATAAAAAGATAAGTAAATGTTGATTAACTGTCACACATTCAAAAAGTCAAAGGCCTATATCTGGTAATGCTGTGATTAGATCTGTGTATCTCCTATTAGATTCCCTGCCTCATGGTTATCCCACATGATGACCACTGTTCTTCTATCATTTGTGAAATAAAATCCAAATCACTTGAGCCTTTATGATTTTGCATATACCCAAATTATCAGTATATTTGCTTTTGCTCTACTTCACATAACTTGTTTCAGCAAAACCAAATGTTTCCTGTTTCCTGCCCAGATGGCATACTTCCTGTCTTTATGGCCTTTATTCTTAGCCTCCCCTCCTCTTAGAATCCCCACATGTGAAGATTCTGTTCCTCCAGCTTAACCACTACGAGCTTCCCAGGTTACAACGTGTCCTAGAGATTTACTTTGTCTAGCTGTCTTTCTAAATGCAAACATGGTATATTTAAAATAAAATTATCACGTGCCAACAATGAAAAATAAAAAGGTTTTATTTAAAAATTCCTAGTTTCAGGTATTATCTAAAAATTAGAAGGTTGACAATACTGGGTCATCATTCCTGTAGAATGAGTGGCAAGGTTGGCTGACAGTGCTTCCCATGTAATGGGATTTGAGCTCTTCACACAACTCTGCCTGTACCTGGAGCTGAAGCAGTGACAGCTGGCATACATATTTATGCTTATATTACAAGAAAGGGTAAAGTGAAGTACTTCTTACAGGCCCATCTCATATACTTCTTGACTAACTCCTATAGAAAAATGAGTGTGCAGTCCTTGACCTTCATCATCAAGATTTTCTTGCTCCTCCAGGTCAGGTGAAATCCGTCTTTTTGTTGTATTTTTGTAACACGAAGGAAAATGTATTATCAGCCAGCTTTTGGACTATCTTATAATTATTTTTATGCCCATCTTAAGTTTCAAATTTAGGAAGCTTACGTCAGCAGAGTGCTCAATGACTTTTTGAGAGTGGACCTTATAAACGTCACAGACACATGCTAGTGCTTTGCATATAATCACTTACCTTTAAATATGCACCTGTTTGGCCAGTGAATGAATAATTTATGCACATCAACAAGAATTGATCAGGTTAGTTTCATGGATCACATACTACATAAAAAGCACAACTGTATCCCCATTTAAATAGAATCAGAGGGACGCCTGGGTGGCGCAGTTGGTTAAACGACTGCCTCCGGCTCAGGGCGTGATCCTGGAGTCCCGGGATCGAGTCCCACATCAGGCTCCCAGCTCCATGGGGAGTCTGCTTCGCTCTCTGACCTTCTCCTCGCTCATTCTCTCTCTCACTGTCTCTCTCTCTCAAATAAATAAAAAAAAAAAAAAAATAGAATCAGAAAATTTGGAAGAGTTATTTATAATGGATAGGTGTTCTAAAAAATCAAAACATGTTTTGTAAATTTTGAGTTCTTTTAAAAATTCCATTTCTATTCTTTGACACACTTAG
Source organism: Neogale vison (assembly GCF_020171115.1). Classification (NCBI taxonomy): domain Eukaryota; kingdom Metazoa; phylum Chordata; class Mammalia; order Carnivora; family Mustelidae; genus Neogale; species Neogale vison. The sequence continues at coordinate 88,258,243 of NC_058093.1, read as the reverse complement.
GACATGCAGACTGCACCATTAAATCATTAAATATTAAATGAACTAAATTAAACTTGAAAAAATTACCTTGAGCTATTTTTCCCATCTTGAGTATCTGAAATAAATCAAACAAACTATTTTGTATGAGGTCCTTGCCAGCTGGAGAAAGACTCCAGAAGAGAACAGTACTACTCAATTTGTTTTATTTTTTCCCTTCCATTTTATACTTACTTGTGACAATAAATAGAGATGACAATTGCTGGGTTTTTTCCAGTATAAGAAATAGCCGAAATTTACTCTTGAAAGCACACTCTTTGTTATAGTAAGACATTTTCACCTGCAAATTACACAACACTTTTGAGTCTCGAGATCTTTTAGCCTTTTCTCTGTCCTAAATCCTTTACTCTTTCTCTCCACATAGCTGTTGGCTCTGTCTCCCATCTTCTTAACTAACACATTATTTTTAAATTTCATTAACAAAGTGCTTCAGTGTTCCCTACCTCCTATTTCTCATCTCCAGATTTGTCAGTTGCACCAATATCTACTTCAAGAAAGTCTAGCTAAAAGGATGAATCTTAAGTTTCTACAATAGTGCTGTACAGAAATGTGAGTAATAATAGGTACTTTGGGGAGGAAAATTTCCTCTACCCTCAAAGATTCTTCTGGCTGGTCTAACAATAAAATTAACAGAGACACCAGAAGGACAAATACCCAACTTTTGTAGCAACATGGACAGAACTGGAAGAGATTATGCTGAGTGAAATAAGTCAAGCAGAGAGAGTCAATTATCATATGGTTTCACTTATTTGTGGAGCATAACAAATAGCACAGAGGACATGGGGAGTTAGAGAGGAGAAGGGAGTTGGGGGAAATTGGAAGGGGAGGTGAACCATGAGAGACTATGGACTCTAAAAAAAAATCTGAGGGTTTTGAAGGGGTGGGGGGTGGGAGGTTGGGGTACCAGGTGATGGGTATTATAGAGGGCACAGATTGCATGGAGCACTAGGTTTGGTGCAAAAATAATGAATACTGTTATGCTGAAAATAAATAAAAAATAAATTTAAAAAATTAACAGAGACAGGTTAACAGAAAATCAGATTTGATTTTGTACATATGGGAACCTTACATGCATGAGAAGTTCAAAGAGAAAAGTGAGGTATATACACCATCCATAACTAAGGAACCGGATAGAGGCCTGGAGATTCAAAGGGGAGCAGGCAATTCACAGCGCAACGAGACATATGTTTGATGATATTTAAATGTTTGCGCTGACATGCAGATGGGTCACTCAGGTAAGAGTTATCTCTGGTAATGACTCCTATTCTGAGGAAGACCCCCAATGTAGATTCTCCTAGGTGGTGAAGAGAGGGGTAAAAATTTAAGCTTGCAGAGTCTTGCTTGCCTTTGGCTCAAAATAATCCCCATGCCAGTGTGGCACAATTTGGGGACAAATGTTCCACACCCTTTCATATGAAAAGAAATGAGAAAGATATTTGAAGAGCCTAATAAATATAGGCTGGATGAAAGACTTTCAGAATAAAAATTCACTCTGAAACATTTACAGAGATAGTGAGGCACCTCTTACAGAGATCTTTACTGAGTATGATGATGATGATGATGATGATGATGATGATTTTAACTTAGCATCTATGTGTGCTTTTGAATCACAGCACTTCAATGAATTTTGGAAAATTCAGTGCTTCAAGACTATGTCAAGAAAACCTACCAGCTTTCATCTTCCTCTTTGTTCCTGCCTTCCTCCCTAATTTTGAACTTCTTTGGGGAATCCCAACATCAGAGCTAACTGGGTCACCTATTACTGTTAATCCACTCTTTGTTCCTACCATCTCTATAGTGTTGACCAACACACACAAACACACATACACATTCACTCACTCACTCACACACACACTCCTGTAACTTTTTCTTTGTTCACTTGCCTCAAAGTTTCCCATCAGTTTTTCATTTTAAGGTAACATTGTCCAGATATAGCACTGTAGTTCTTTGTTTCCTACGACTTTTATATACTCACAATATTTAAAGACTGACTGATACGGTGTGAAAGCTGCCATGGGAAGGTCACATTCTCATTACTAGTATACATTACTAGCCTCAAAGGAACTTAAAGGCATCTGCAGTTTACCCATCATGATGCCAGTGCCACTGCCAAGGGCGTCCACTGGTGTTTGGACATGCACTCTATAGGGAACATGCAGAGGCTGGTATGTATGAATGGCCACAGGCTAGCTGGCAAGCATCTGCAGGCATCTCCCAGGGCTCATGGGACCTACAACCATGGGTGATTACTCAAGTGGCTCAGGACAAATGTTCTCTGCTCACCTTTAGTATTTTATTACCTAGCAATTATATGAGCACACCAATGATAGCTGCTGACTGTCAGCTCTGTATTCACCCACAAATACTTACCTTATATAATTAACCTTTGCACACCAAATCTTCTACTTATTGATGGTCTTCATAATTTATAGGATTTTTTTTTTTTGGTGAAGAATCAACTAATAATGTCAGTCTAAAGTCAGTTTGAATGAATAGTTATGAGTAAAAAATTAATGTGTATTATTCCATGTTTCATTTTAATAAATAATGAATCAAAATTGAGAGACAGTAAGCTACCCCTTCACATGGAAATCCTGAGATTTAATAAAAATCTATTAATATAGAAGAATAATATGCACAGGCTGTGTGTATTATTCCACTGGTTAGAAAAATGTTAGTATTATGCTAGAGAAGATGGCAAGGGAAAAAACGCATGATATTCCATGTTTTATCGAGAAGGATTTTGAACATATTTTTGACTACTGTTAACTGTCCAGGAAACTTCATTTTAAAAGATGCCAAGTCTGAATAAATTGCTTATACCATAAAATTGCAACAGGAAGAAAGGGCTTCAAATAATAATCTTTAAAATTAATCATCAGTTTAGAGAATATTTATTAACAATTGTATGACCTTTTTTTATTCATTTACTTATTTATATTCAGCAATTATTTAAGTCAATATCATGTGAAAGTAGAGGACAATAAGATTGGAAAATTGCTACAAGAGGTCTATGCAAACAGCTATTGATAAGATGGAAGGAAGAGTTTGACAAAGGAATCTTTCATAGAAGTTATCTTTTTTAAAATTTCTTATTTTTATTTTTTAAAAGATTTTATTTATTTGACAGAGAGAGAGAGACAGTGAGAGAGGGAACACAAGCGGAGGGGGGGGGTATGGTAGGAGAGGGAGAAGCAGGCTTCCCACCCAGCAGGGAGCAGATGTGGCTCAATCCCAGGACAGGAACCTGGGATCATGACCTGAGCTGCAGGCAGAGGCTTAAGGATTGAGCCACCCAAGTGCCCCTAGAAGTTATCTTATAATCAAAACCTGAGATACCCATGCAAAGCGAGGAGGGAAAGAATACCTTCAGACAGAGAAAGGTTTTTGCAAATGGAGGTAGGTAAGGGGCACCTGAGACAAAAAACTGGAAAGGACCAGGTACTAAGGAAAGTGAGCTACATTCTGAAGCTAATGGGGTTCTTTGAAGGGACATAAGGAGTCTTACTCAAAAGTGTGATTTAGCAAATTCATTGGAAGGAGGCAGGCTGGGAGTATTCATAATGGTTAGATTACCGCACTGGTCTGGAGATTGACTACAAAGTGAGGCAACCTTGTGGCGGACCACTGCTGTGCTTGTCCGTGGTTGTGTCAGTATGATTGTGAGCTCTTGTGGATGATTTTAATACAAGTTTATTGAAAAATATTTGATTTTTATTTTAAAAATTGCATAAAGTAGGCACTCAGATGTGGAGTTTCTGTTTGCGCCTATTCATATTGTTTTTCTACCTACCCTTAAAGAGATAAAATAATGAAATTAACAACTGAATGGCTGTAGAGAGGTTTTGGAGAAGTGTTTGTGTTTCCTTTATTTTTAAGATGCTGCCATCTAGTGAAACTTTCGTAAAATCACGTCATGGTGATCTCATTCAAGTTTGTTATCTTCTGGTCCTTTCCTCAAAACAGTTACATTTTAATAATTTATGTTTCTGCCATCCATGGGGAAAGAATTGAACATACATTAAAACATACAGTAAGAGGTTCCAGTGATTTTTTTTTAAATGGGGTACCGCTGATGTAACTACAGGATTTGTAATAATGAGATATGGTAGGTTGAAGTTAAACGGCTTCTTCATTGAGCCATTCTTTACAAGTAATGGATAACAAAATAAAAATGCTTCCTTTCCTATTCCTTAAGTTTTCTAAGTTGAGTTTTAAAAACAGATAAAAATGGAAAAAAATGGAAAAAACAAACATCATTGCCTTTATTAGTAATGATGGCAAGAAAAAAGATTTTAAATTTGGAAATCTGTTTTTTTCTAAGTTGAATTTCAATATTAAAATGAATGTTAAAATAGAAACAAATCTCTGTGTGTGTTCATTGAACCCAAGCATTAGTTTGCAAACCCAGATCTTGATCTCTAAGTCTTGATAGATTCTTTTCTGTCACTCTCAAAACTTAGGTTAGCACAGAGCATCTGTGTTATTTTTATGACCTGTATTGCTCATTTTTTTCTGTGAGAAACAAAGTATGAATTCATTTCCCACCCCCCGAAAAAAACCTCTCACAAAATCAGATTCTTGTACTGGTAAGAACTCTTTCTTCTATGAGGTAACTAGCTCTGGCCACATCATAAAGAGTAAGGTTTCTAATTGACTCTTCAGTATACTGTGTTTTCTTTATGAGACTAATGCTGTAGTTTAAGGATCAGCAAATCTTTTCTATAATGAGCAAGATAGTAAATATTTTTGATTTTGTGACCCGTTATGGTCTCTGTTGAAACAAACTCCTCAAAAGTTGTCATAGATGATATTTAAACAAATGAGAATAGTTTTATTCAAATACAACTTTATTCATTAAAAACAGGTCATAGTTTGCATCCCTCTATGCATGGAAAGTACCTGTAATAGCAGTTTGAGGTTAGTTATTCTTAAGAGGTATTAGAACAATCTAAAATTGGTCCCTCTGCAATTATTTACTTCAACAATTTCAATCAATATGTGTGTTTCTTCAAACTTGGAGGAAATGTAAAGTTTTGAAAATGTAATTGTATATGCACTTAGTAAGCTAAAAATAGAAAAGCTCACAGGTAAAACATTTTGGCAGGGTGAACTATCACCCCATTTAATGATCAGGGATTTTTTTAAAAATTCATGTTTATGTACAAAATTGTCTTAATATGGAATAAGTCACTATATTCTCTAAGTAAAACTTTTACCATTTTGGTTCACAGAAAGTTATAGGTTTTAATGGTAAGCCATTTAAGTGAAAAGTTACTCCTTGGTACAATTTGGGTAATACAAGCTATTGCTTCAGGTTGTCCTTCTGGGAACTTAATGGAGACAGAGGCTTAGTTTCTAAAACTGAATTCTACTAGGCAGATAAACAAAACATTTGGATCATGTAAACAAGTGAAGAACTAAGAGTCAGTAAGAAGCTGTTAGGGTCTCAAGTCAGTATATAGGGAGAGCACAGTGTAGAGTCATCAACAGCATTCTTATTTGGTCATCTTTGTGTCATCTGATCTAGGCAATACTTAATCTTAGAGATCTGCCACTCTTAACTGAACTCAGCCATGCACCTCTAGCCAACTGAGGGAGGTGGGGAGACCAGATGATTCACGCTGAGCTCAGGTGTGGGTGACTTTGATCCCCATTTCTTCCATCTTCCATCTGAGCCAAAAGGTTGGCTACGCCAGTGCTTGTTACAGAGATGGCAGAGGGCAGGAGAGATCGAGCCTTATTTATTCACTCAAGTCCCTTGGAATCGCTGCTTGTATTAGATGGGCTAACCATTCCATTGGTCACAATACGTCACCTGGCTAATCCCAGGGGCAGAGAATTGTATCTTGTCCACAGTGGGAAGAACTGAAAAATTACATGGCAAAGGAAATAGGATACAAGAATGGGAACCATTAGGGCAATTTATTATAGTTTGTATATACTTGAATTAATTAAATGTGAGCATGATGTGAGCTTAGTGATAACTGAAAACTACTATTCATCAGGTAAGTAGGATACACTAAAGCAGAGATGATTCTCAAAGTTTTTAGACACTTTTAGACACTTTCCTTTCTACACACTTAAAAATCACTGAGGACCTCAAAGAGGTTTTGATACTGTGTTTATATATATTTACTATATTTGTAAGTAAATATGTTTATTCATTTATTTAGAGCAACAATTACAAAAACATTTCATATTAAATAATATGCTGTTAGGGAAACAAAACCATATTTTCTAAAACAAAAAGAAAGTTGTATATTTGGGAAATCTATTGTTTGGCTTAATAGAAGACAGCTGGTTTCCTTTATCTGCTTCTGTATTCAAGCTCTTCCTCCTTTTTTTTCTTTCTTCATGAAGCATGAAGAAAATTAGTCCTCATGCTGATAGATAGTTGGAAAAAGCAGAAGTATTCTATTGGCTTCACAGTTTATCGTGAATATTGTTTGATACTATACCAGAATTTGACCAGTGATAGGCAATGTGAAACCAAATTACTGAGCTTTCTGCACTTTGTTACATTAAAATCCATTCTTTGGTTTTGCACTTGGAATAGATCGTCTATCCATGTGTGATATGAAACATCAAACATTGGTTATTTGAAAAAATATTAGCTCATTTTTTCCAAATATTTACAAAGTTCATTATGTGTTGCTTTAAAAATTATGTATTACTACTAAACACATCAGAAATGTCTTTAAATATTGGGAAATGGTCATCCTCATGAAAGTGGATACAAATTTTCAAAAACCTAATTTCTCTTGGAAACTACTTTTTTTTTCCCATTGACAACAAAGACTGAGTTGTTTTCCTTGAATTGACTGACTCATTTCATTCATTTTCCGAAGAATGTCTGTCAAACAGCCAAGTGTGAGTTACTGTTGTTTGTCTTTCAGTTGTTTTTTGATGCAAAAAATCATTCTCTGTGAAGTAACAGTGGCTAGTTCAGCTTGCAACTCAAATAATTGTATAAGTACGTTATTTTGAGGCAACCGTCTTACTTCAGAATGTGGTCAAATATTTTATGCATACTCCCACATTAAACCTTAAACCTACGAGAATTAAGGCATTGAGATCTAAAACAAACTAATCATTTTTACAGCTTTCTCAAGGAGATCTTTAAGTGAAACTGTCTTGTTATTTCCCCCTGCAACTAACGGATCTTGACCTGCAGTGACTGCTAGTGTAATTTGATGCCTTGATTTGTGCTAACCTGCCAGCAGTTTTCCCATAACTGCTTTTGCATTATCAGTGCAAATGTCAACACAGTGATGAAGGTGAAAAATGTCTTCGTATTATGAAAACTATCTCAACCTGAAAGGATCTTGAAAATGCCCAGTGTTTTGTGGTTCAGACATTGTGAACCACTGCACCAAAGAATAAACTATAGTTATAGTGCAATCGTTTGTCACATTTTCTTAGAGATATTTATTCTTACTATTTCTAATCATTAAGCAGATTTAAAGCTTGTTCTTATGTCCTTCCCCAGGGGTGTTTCGTTGGCTTTGATCTAGCACATGCAGTTGGAAATGTTGAACTCCACTTACATGACTGGGGAGTTGATTTTGCCTGCTGGTGCTCCTACAAGGTACAAATTATGTAATATATTTACATCCTTTTATCACACATTGACATTGATCTAAATGAAACACTGGCTCAGTGGCCAGTTTTAACTATTTGAGTTACTTCCTCCATTACTTTCATTACTGCTTTTTCTGATTTTAGCTCATTACAAAGTCATATGATACAATAGTACAATAATTAATTAAAATCAGGTATTTTCATCTACTGTAGAGTACTTATTCTCTCCATTACCTGGTTGCTATAAAAGTCAGGAGATAGGGTGGGGGGAACTCCACATTTAGAACTTAATTCAAATTGATTAGGTTCTTATTTTTTGTTAATAATGTTGTGAAATTTCTACTATGTAAAGATAATTATTATGGAATCAACTTGTTATTGACATCTGAAGACAACTGACAGGAATCATGGAAATGAAACCAATTTTATTTTTTTATTTTTTATTTCTTTTTAAGATTTTATATATTTATTTGACAGAGAGAGACAGTGAAGAGGGAACACAAGTAGAGGGAGTGGGAGAGGAAGAAGCAGGCTTCCTGCCAAACAGGAAGCAGGATGTGGGGCTCCATCCCAGGACCTTGGGATCATGACCTGTGCCGAAGGCAGATATGCTTAACTACTGAGCCCCCCGCTGCGCCTGAAACCAATTTTATTTTAACTTAGTGTTTTTAAAATATGCTTTTCTATTATTTAAATATTTTTGTGACAAAATAATTGAAATGAATAAACATTAAAATTGGATAGACTTCATTGGAACTGTATCTATTAGTTGGCAAAATTTGGCCAGGTAAGTAATAGGTATTTATTCTCAATTGATAATGCTATCTTTATTTTTTTTTCTTTGAATAAGGTGATGCAAAATTCTGCTTTATTATAAAAGCTCAAATAATCATACATTTTGAGCTAGTCAAAAGTTGGTTTCATAACAAAAAAAAATTAAATGATTTCATTATTTATTTTTGTCATACAATTTAATTTCTTTTCAATCCAGTATTTAAACTCAGGAGCAGGAGGTCTTGCTGGTGCCTTTGTCCATGAAAAGCATGCCCATACAATTAAACCTGCGTGAGTACCATCTTTACATTCTTCGATGATGAATAAATTAATTTGCGTTAATAATATGCTAAATTTATATGAGTTCGTTAAGGTGGTATCCAGTAAGAATCTGGATTGATTATAATTATTACTCTATTAACAATGATGCACTTTATCAGAAATAAATGCTTTTCAAAGAGTTCAGTTGGTTGAACAGAAATTTAATCACAAAAAGGGAAGCTTCAATGCTAAAAATGAGTCACTGTAATCATGTGGAGCAGATGGTTTAATGCAAAGAGACGACTTATTTTTGTTCAAAAATTAGACTTCAGAAAATTTCAGATTCCTCACATTGATGAATAAATCAAAGGCAACCAGAGCTATGCCTAATCGAGCCTTAAATGTGGTATGTTATTATTAAAATTACATCTACCTTTAAAGCTAGAAACATTATACGATAGTCTTGTAAGGATTATCTTCTGTCCTAAAAGATTTTATAATCCATGAAAACTGAAGAAGCTGAACATCGAACAACACAGACTGACTGCATAAAAAGCAATACTTTTCTACTTTATATAACTTTTTCATTTTTTAGAGCAAGTATAAATGCAAATGTGATCTATTAACACATACATACACTTTTATTTGACTGGGGAACTTGAACGTTTGTTTTTATCTGGTGTGGAGATACAGATAAAATATTCTGCAAAAAGCTCCTTTCATAGTTGTTGTGTCAGAGTGTGTGTGATGAAGACTGTCTAGACTCATAATAGGTAATATAATAATGTTTGATTAGTTCCCTGAGTCTTCTCAGCCACTGGCTGAGTGGAGTAATCTTGACAAGAATTGAAGCTGAATTAGTAATAAAAATTTGAGCACCTCACATTTCTGAGGTTTTACACATATAAATCCAAGAAATTTAAGATGATTTGCTACGGATCATTTAATCATGTTGAAAATTTCTTCAAGATTTTAAAGTTTTAAAATTAAATAGAGCATTTTCTTTAGACAGGTATTTTGGCAGGAAGACATCTTCCACAAATACACTGTCAGTACATTACATTTCTCCCCATGTCCCAAATTCTCTGAAAAGAACATAAAGCATTACTATGTTATAGGAGTGCCATGCCTATTTTAAAAGGTCTCTTTCTCATTTTTAGCAAACCCCGCTGCTGGTGTTTTACCTAGCACAATTGTTTGCCATGTAGACAGTATATAGGATATTTCTTCCCCTGGGTGAAGCCTCACTACTCGCATTTCCTACTCTCCACTTGTTTAAATTGTAATAAAGGATCGGACGTATTACATCAACCCAAAGACAAGCTGGTGGAGTTGTTGGGGGATATGTACATAATCTACACAAATTCTCGAAAATGTAGGGGTCAGCAGTTAAATTCTGATCTTAGAGATAATGTCTGTTGCATTTGAGAGTTCTTTTATCACTATTTACCCTTCATGGATGAGGAACAGGAGAGGGGGAGGGGTTGTCGTGGGCAGAATCCTGACATCTTCTAGAACACTGTATGTGTTAAATTTTTGGTCCCAGGAGTAAGACTGTATAGACGAACAGCTTCATATTACTCCTTGATCACTCGCTGGTCTATAACCTGGAGAATGTTCCTTGATCTCTCCGTGTTGTAGCCTTTATATAGAGGTCATACCAACATCTACCTCATAGGCAATGATTCTGAGATTAAAATAGGATAGTGCACTTGTACAGTACTAAGCACAGTGGTTTAAGCATTATCTGTAGTCCTTCATGGAAGTTAAATCGTTTGTTGCTTCACTGGATGTTAACTAGTAGACCTTGGACTAGTGGACATAGTAGAGATCATTTCTCTTAAGTAGAAAACACAATCTCAGAGGTTATGGTTTGTGACTTTGAAGACATTAAACAGTTTTACATCCATAACCAAGTTCATTTCAGCAGACCTTTGAGAAACTGATTATGTAAGTCTCCATTCCAGAAATTCTCTCTTGTACAGGGCTTACCATCTTCTTGGTTCCTCATTCATTAATAAGTTGAATGAGCTCTTTGTACGAGAGCCTTGCTTTTAATTTTTTTTTTTAAGATTTTATTTATTTATTTGACAGAGAGAGATCACAAGTAGGCAGAGAGGCAGGCAGAGAGAGAGAGGAGGAAGCAGGCTCCCCGCTGAGCAGAGAGCCCGATGCGGGACTCGATCCCAGGACCCTGAGATCATGACCTGAGCCGAAGGCAGCGGCTTGAGAATTACATGTTATTATCTGTTGTCGCATTTTAACTCTCTGGCTTTGGAGACTGACAAGACTCAAATCAGGCTCGACTCATGAAGCCCTCTCTACAGAAAACCCCAGCTGGTGGTGTGTGTTTGTTATTAAAGCTTCTTTTTCTATCATGCCCAAGTAATTAATTCCAGTGGAGCCAACTTCTACCCAATAGTGGGAAGTAACTGCTATTAATGTAACAAACTTTGTGGAGTAAACGCTATTGCTTTTTTAAAGGGTGACATCTAGTGGCTAAGCGTGTTATTGCAAATAAATAGTACACAATTGACATTTCATTATCCCGCCGTTTATTCTTTCTCAAGAAGTTTTAATTTTATATATTTAAATTAGTTTTTTTATGTTATTTGACTACATATTCATAGTGCAATATTGTGTAGTCGAAGCCTTCAATAAAGAAATGAAACCAGGATGAAGGTCAAAGTTAAGATTGGGGGCAGGCTAAGTTTGTGCTTAAACAGAATGCAAATATGTTCATAAAGCGTGGTGAAGAAGGGCATTATGGAAGCGACTGACCCACCCGGTGTAGAGAGTGGATCCCAGGACATGTAGCCCTGCATTCTAAAGTTTAGTATTCAGTGTATAACTTTGAAATATTTCTTATATGTTTCCATTAGCAACTGCTAAATTACATCTGTACCAAGAATTTCACTACTTCTTCTTCTTTCTTTCTTTTTTTTTTTTTTGTTTAAATAGGCATTTTGGCCATTGTTCAAACAGATGACCCAAGACTTTTTCCAAGAACCTTTTGCCAATAAAGAGAAAGAGAGTACAGTCCATAGTCGATCCGCTGCATTAAGCATCATAACTCAAACTGTTTTTCTTAACTAGCATTTGACCTTGTCCTAGTTTATCAGTACCTTTTCTCATTCCAGTGTCATATTCTAAACGTTGTCTGTAGCTAAGAATTACTCTAAATTAGAACTGGTTGTGAGTAAATGCTACTTTTTTTTTTTTTTCGTTCAAGGCTGACTGCAACTCAGTCTATAAAATTAATAATAATCATTCTGAGATATAAAGGGAAATATTTTTAATTGTAGGTATTTGAGGATCAGAAATGTGTCACTAATAAAAAGGACTTAAATTCTTTGATTTCCTTTTTTACTTCATAAATGTTGACTTTCCTGGTATACTTCAGATCAATACTTTTTAATTTTATGGGATTCAAAAATATCTGAATCTCATAAAGTGATTGTTCTGTAAGAGTCCATAGACTGCAGTTCAACACCCTCCCACCACATATAACACATTTTTTTTCTTTTGAGAGACTAGAATAAGAGCAGGAGTGGATCATATGCGCTATTAAGATTCCTCTGTCACTTATATTTTCCCCATCCATTCAAACCATGCGTACTAGACAATGGCTGTTCTTCACTTTCCGTGCTGGCATAACAAACCTTCAAATACTCCATTGTATTAGATTCCTTGAAATGTCCATTTCCCCTGGGATTGTGTGTGTGTGTGTGTGTGTGTGTGTGTGCGCGCGCGCGCACTTTTTGAGTGACCAAGAATGGAGCATACTGATAATTTTGATGAAAATGCTAGAAGTTTAAATCATGCCAGTACATTTCCATAATCAGCTAGAGGTGTTTGATTGAGGCCTATAAATAGAGATGTCATTTTTAAGGCTTTATTGAGGGCTTGAGTCATCTCCTTTATTTTAAAAAGTCATTTGAATCCTGAAAAGAACTAGCCAAAGAGGCTGGACAACCTCAGTGCATAGTTAAGGCAAATTTTAGAAGTCAGAGATGTAAGTTATTACTATTTTTATTTGGCAACTTAAAAAAAAAAAAAAGAAGAAGAAGAAGACATGCCAAACAATATTCAGGAACGTCTAAGAAAGGATAAAAAGAGGCATGAAGAAATATGCCATGGTTGGCCCAACTGGATGATTAAAGTTACGAGGGGAGATCATCTAATGCACATTTGTTCTGGGGAATGCTGACTTGATACATTGATTCTACATACTTTTCCAGGCAGTGTTGAAGAATGCCATCATCCAAAACTTAACCTATAATTTAAACCTTGTTTTGGTTTCTTAGTGATCCTTTCGGAATTAACTACTTATCACAACCTTGTCTAGTACCTGCCTAAGGTCTCCTTGTTAAAGGCTAGAGAATAAGAAAGTGTAGGTGACACCAGTAAAGTATGTAAATTCATGTCTCCAGATCCTTTAAAATGTGATAGGCCAATATCTATAGATTTCTCAGCGTTTTGGCAGAATCTCTAGTTCAGATTTGATCTCCACCTCCCAGGGTATCTGTTCTACCCATTTAGCCTGTTTCTTACATTCAGTTTTTAGTACTAACATGGATCACTTCTTAGCCACGACTTTTTGAATTCTCAGCCATATTAGATATCTTTGGACATCTCCTTTGTCATTGATGCTTCCCACCCACAGCCCTAAGCCTCCATTGTGCTGTTTTCTTCTGCTTCTGCTCCAATTTATGTAATGACTCTTCTATATTTTACAAAGTTTACCCTTTCACTTTTTCACTGATTCTCTCAATGCCTCAACCCTTGGCCCCCAAGCTGAGAAATACCTCATCCATACACGATTTCAACAGTAGGCATTTGTAGAAGACACAGCTTTGCCACTTGCTTGCTTTTTAGCTCTTACTTTAATCTGACTTCAGATTACAAGATTTTCTGATTATCAAAGCATTAAACCAGTTCCCAAAGATACACAGTAATGTAGGAAAGCAAAGATTGTCATAATAGGAAATTTTCCCTTCATCTATATCTATGAATTATTGTAAAAAGTTTTGGTCTTTTTCTGATTATAGAATGTTATAAATATCAGGCAACACAATGAAAACATAATGAAAATGGATTGTAAAGTAAAACGTTTCAAGAGATTCAAAATTTCCTGGTGCAAGTGATACTAAAGAACTGCTGAATCAAAAAACTAGGGACAGTGAGACTCTGTCAAAGTTAGAACCAGTAACAGATGAAGTAGAGGAAATTAGACACGGTACTTCAAAAGTAAATGACTTGAATATCAGGGATTAAAAGGAAATGATGAATGCTTCAAAAATTTTTATAGAAATGATCTTTTCTGTGGTCATGTCAAAAAAGTTGAATGTAATATGAAAGTTTGTATTTTTCTATCTCAATATTTTTAAAAAATACACCAAAAATGAACACTTTATTATTTTTTCTTTCTAACAATTAGCACATTATATTTTGAGTTTATCAAATTACAAGTTAGTTTTTATGCAATTTTTTTAAAGTATTTATTTATTTATTTAAAAGAGAGACCATGAGCAAGAGTGAGAGCGTGAGCGGGGGAGAGGGAGAAGCAGGCTCTGCTGAGCAGGGAGACAGACACAGGGCTCAATCCCAGGATCATAACTGGAGCCGAAGGCTATTGTTCAACTGACTGAGCCACCCAGAGGCCCCTAATTTTTATATAATTTTAAACTTATTTTTTATGAGCTTCTCAATCACATTTAAGTTTTCCCATTAATTACTATAAAATATGGTTATTGGCTTAAAGTGAATTTTTTTAAATGGTCTTTTTGCATTGGTCATCAAATAATGAAGAGTTCCAGTATACCCATGTGTCTCTCTAATCGCAGGAATTAAACATGGTAAAACTTCCGTTTTATCTTACTCCCACAAGTGTCCTTTCTAAGGTACTATTTTTTTTGTCATGTAAAGAGAATGATCCTGAGTCGATTAAGAAGACATGAACAGATGTAACCAACACATATTTTTGTGCAAGCAGCTTTCACAGGTAGAAGTAAATATAAGATATTGCTATGATTTTAATTTATAATCCACTTGGAGAGATTATTTTAGTAACTGAATAAATGATTTAAATGACAGGTAACATAAGGTTAGAATATGTGCCATAGGCAGCTTCTTAATTGCTAGGTGAGGGGCACCTGGGTGGCTCAGTCAGGCATCTGCCTGCGGCTCAGGGCATGTGAGATCAAGCCCCCCATCGGGCTCCCTGCTTGGGGGGAGGCCTGCTTCTTCCTCTCCCTCTCCCTCTGCCTGTGTTCCTGCTCTCCCTATCTCTCTGTCAAATAAATTAAAATCTTTAAAAAAGAAATTGCTAGGAGACTTATCAGACATTGCCATAGGAGCAGTGGAGGGATTAATGTCTAACTCAAGTGCTTTGGAAAAGCTTGAGTAGGGTGGGGGGAAATTTAGTTACAAATCCTCTGCTAAATGGAATGCTGTGTTAACTAAGCGAATAAATTTACTCCTATTACTTTGAAAGCTGAAATTGTTGCCTATGAGAAAGACTTCACTTGGTTAGTTTCATATTTAAGAAAATATAAAGAACAATTACTTAAATGACATTTCTTAAAGGGATATATCAGGTGATCATTTCCTCCTTATACTTTTTACTAGAATTTTTATGGAATCTGAGTTATTGGTGTAACATTTAAAAGTTTGCTTATTATCATAAAAATGCTCTATATCCCCACTCTACAGTATTTTAGAAATTATAAACAGTGGTGAAATCGAGTTTGTTTCATGCTCATACCTAATTTCAAAGACATGCTCATGGATTAAGTTATACTAAGTCCTAGTTCCCAAATCTTAACTGTGAGGGGTCCAAGAGATCATACATTGGTTGAAGAAAACTCATCTGTGGAATCATGACATACAACCTACACGTATCTTCATTCAGAAACCATTTTAGATTAGTAACTCTAAAATGATCCCTCATCTTCTGGGCTTGACAATTTGTACTATGCAAAATTACCTAGGTGTTTTTTCTGTGTTGTGAATTTAAGCTGTGATCATAAAAATAACATTTATACTGTGAGGTGTGATCATGATTAGAAATAAGTTCAGTAAATAATCTCATTTTCTTTTTTAGCTCAGGAGATAAAGTAATCCTGGCTCTAAAGGAAAGCCAAAATAGTAATTATCAGTATAAAAAGATACATTAAAGCCATTGTTCCTTGCAAATCATTCTTCTCAGATAATGATGACATAATCATTAATTTGGGGAAATTGGAGTCTTTTGAAATCTCAAAATTTATTTTCTCTTCTAAAATTGCAGTCTAGTGTCTCTGAAGATATATGAGGTCCATGAACCTTTCAGACACCAAAACTAAAACTTGTCAAAGAGCTTCAGCTCTTATTTTAATAACTGCAAGTTTTGCCCCTGAAGTGACCTTTGAAATCTGCAGGGGGTTTTGTTGTTGTTTAATATTAACTATGAAGAACTATTGCTAAACTTTTATCTGTTCTTAATTGAGAAATATACATGTAGCTCTCTTGCTCTTGAAGATGTGCCAAAAGAGCCATGCTACCGTGATAACCCGCTGTGCGGGGCAGTACCGGGAACTTGGTCGTTACACACAGACCCAATGGGTCCAGGTACTTCCAAGACTGTCGGTAACTTCACCGATGACAAGAACTCTTGTCATATATTGTTCCAAACAAAGATCTGAGCTCATGTGATGGGTTTTCTTTTTTTCTTTGTTTACTTGTGTTTTCTCAATGCCAAAGGAGAAGATTTGATTGGGAAGAAATGATAATTTTCTCTAGAGTTGAGGTCTCTCTCTTTGTCATGATCTGTCCATGTATAGAGAGTATGCCTTGCTCTTATCTCTGCTTTAATCAGCTTTGGTCAAGATCTCAGAAGATTTGGTAGAAGTTTGGTACAAGCCATGGAAACTTAGGCAGAAAATGGCCTATTTTTTTGTTTTTTTTTTTTTAAGGACCCTGTGATTCTTGTGAGAATTCATCTTGATGTGTTCAATGTGATAGCTTAAAAATTGATTATAAATTAATTTTTAAATTTTCGATTAGAGTGACATTGTCCTACACTTGATCTTAGCCAAAAGGCCAAGAAGTGATAGACTGACATTGTCCTTATGATCTTTCTTTACTTTCTTAATCTGGAGTGCCCCAAAAAATACTTTTAAAAATTTTGTTGTTGAATATATGTCTTTCTTTACTCTTAGCATAATAGACAAACCATCTTCTAGCATATGGAAGCAGTTCTACTTCGCAAGTTATTCTGAAGGGGGCATGATTTTCAAAATACTGTCAAATTAAATATGCATTTCCATATGCTTCTACAAAGACCAAATATATCCAGGAAAACTAGCTACAGACAATTTAAAAAATCCTTCATGAGTATTTTAATCAACATTGCAACTGGTCCTTTCAGAAGTCCTAAATTCCGACATCTCTCTGTTTTTGTGCTTTTAACATCAATATTACCTCAAAGGATTATAAACCAGTCTTTCAAGATAATAATATATTTCCAGAAAGTATATACAGAAAATTTTCAAATGATTTAGTTGTTAATAAAGCTTTCCTACCAGGAAAATAATTGACTTAGCTCTTTTAAGGATACCGTGTTATTCCAAAACTTTAGGAAATAATTTTCATTTCCTGATATCAGGAAGTGCTTTTTTATTTTATAACTACACTTGTCATACTCTTAGATCTCTGGACATACTTGAACAAACCTCCTGTTGAGTAAGATTTGAAGATGTAATGAATATGTAACAGAACCAAGTGAAGCACTCCAAACAGTATTTACAGATGAGTGAGCAAATGAGAGGAGGAAAAGAAATTGAGTTTCGTGATATCGTCTCATACTATTTTCCAGAGCAGCGTTAAATCAGTAAACTTAGAAAGTGCAGAGCAATTGTGAACAGATGAATGTTTTTTTAGAAAATAAGACTTGATAGAGATGTTTTCTACTAACTTAGAGCGAGTTGGTAATATTTTACCTAATATTGCGGACATGTCAAGCCTTTTAATAGTCATTCTTGGCAACTAATTGCGGACATCAAGGGATGAATGTACAATTTATGAGCTAAGCAACCTGTTTTGTCAGTTTTTGAGATTTTGAGATTTTTGTTTGTCACCAACACCTTTGAATCTTCTTCTATCACTTAGCTATGCTTTTACTTTTCCTCCGAATGTGCTGGTCACCCACTGCCTGGAATTACACCCTTCTTGCTTTTTCTCTCAGTTGGGTTTTTGTTTGTTTGTTTGTTTTTGTTTTTGTTTTATTGTTTTCTACTGCTTTCTCTTATCCTTATTCTTATGCACTAGCTCCACCTTCCTTATATGTACCTGAATTGCTGTTATGTCAGGATTCCAGTATCTCCTTGAACTATAGCAGTTGTAGCTTCTGTGTCCAAGCCTTTCTTCTCACTCTGCAGGGCGGTTCTGCAGTGTTAATGTGCTGACCTAAGGAGCGGCCTGGGAATGTGATTGGGAGATTGGGTACCTGGCAACCAGGCCTAAATCCTACCCAATGGATCTGCCCTGAGGTCAGAGTTTCAGTACATTTAAACCCTTCTTGGTTTGTGTTTGGTCATTTAAGGTGTTTTGATTAGCTAGAAGATACTGTCATTGGGGGCTGGGAGAAACAACTTCGGCTGATACTAGGTGAATAGAGCGTGGAGCAACTACAATGAAGAGCCACCCCCCTCCCACGAAAAAAATAAATCTATGATTGTTTATAAAAAGAACTTAATATTTTCAGTGAATATTGTGGAATAATTTTGACTTATAATTGTATAACACTCCCGTAGTACCTTCACAGTCATTAAATAAATATTTATTGAGCATCATATATTTATATATATTCCAGGCAATTTTTAAAGAGGGATGTATGGACAAACAAAGCAAAGATGCTTGTCCTCATATACATTCCATCAAGAGAAGATGAACCATACCTATAATAAGGGGAAAATTATTTAATGTGTTTGAAGTTGGTAAGTCCCTTAGACACATGGAAAAACAGGAGGGAAAAGAAGGTATAACAGCACTATCCATGGAATCCTTGGCAACATGGCATATTTAAAAGGTGTTCAAGAAAGCCCACACTGGGAAAATAAAATGTGAATGAAGAGGTGAAGGAGGTGGGGTTTGGGTTGAGCAGTTATCTGGTGAAGTCAGTTCCAGGCAGAGAGAGTATCTAAGCATAAAAGTTCTCAGACATGAATGTGTCTTGAATATTTGAGGAAAAGCAAAGTGGCTAGCATGGCTGGAATAGATTGAGCCTACTGGAGATTAGTATGTGAAATTAGAAAGAGAGAGGGGTCCAGAAAAGGTAGGCCCTTAAACAAGGTTATATGAAGACACGGGCTCCATTCCCATTTGGCCAGAAATAGGACATGACACAGCAACTTGCAAAATGATCCCTTTGGTGTCTTTGTTGGGAACAGGCTGTAGGACAGACAGTAAGGGTAGACTTTGGAAGACCAGCTGGGGAGCCATTACAGAAAGCAGGCAGGGGATCACAGTTCAAAGCAGGAGAGTAGCAGAAGAGGTGATGAAAAGCTGTACAGATTAATGATCTATTATAAAAGATGGCAGCACTCCGAAAGAGGTCAAGAACAGAAACATATATATGTCAGTTAAAGGATGTCAGCAGTCATACAGAAGTGAGCTGCTCACTACCTAAAATATGGTCATGGCTAATGGAATGAAGAAAACAGGATAGAGTTAAAAGTTATTAGAAAGTTGAGCCAACAGGACATAGAAAGTTTGTGGTTAGAGGCGAAGGATTAATTGGATGTTTGGGCAGAAGGATGCTAAATCATTAATTAAATGTCATGTAGTTATTTCATTTATCAGCTAAAAAACTATTTCTTGAGTTCTACTGTAAGCAAAACAGTACGCAGTACAAAGGGTATACAGATATGAATGAGCTCCTACTGTCCTTTCTATGTGACCAGCAAAAAGGAAGGATAGATTGGAGAAACCTTTGTTGAGGAGGGTATACTTGAGCTGACTGCAGAAATTCTCCCAAGTCTTACTGAGACTGGAGGGGAACAGGCAGCAGGAGCATGTTCAAGGCAGGGTGGTTTTACCTGCATCCCAGTCAGAGACCAGGAGATGGAGTTCCTTGCGTTCCGAATAAGGAATGTCAGTTCTTATCTTAAAGACAGATGGAAGCCATTGGCTGTTCACATGGAACAAGTTCACAGATTCAGGTCTCTTGAGCTCTCCTTGTGGGGAAAAATAATTAGACAGGGGGGATTTGCTAAGATTTCTTCTCGCTTTTAAACTGTGATTGTCAAACAATAAAAACGAAGCATCAGAATACAGTGGACCGCATCTAGGAATAAGTTAGAAACTGAAACCAGTTTGATGGAAATATGGGTGTCATCAACTCTATCGATGACTTCAGTGACCTTTATCCCCAACCACCCTTTTGCGGTAGGTGGATGCAGTAAAGCAGGGGTAAGTACAGATAGATTTGTAACAAACTTGGCTATAACCTCATCTCTTTCCTTTTCTCAAGTATAAAGGACTACTATATGCCTATTTCTTAAGGTTCAGCTGCCAAAATTTTATTATGAAAATTAAGAATATATAAAAGCTATTTGAATGAATAAATTTCTCATTACTTCTGAATAAAACAACTTTTGTGGAACTTTTTGATTCTGCGAAACATAATTTTTTGATGAGAATCTCAGGTGATATACTTTTACTTGAGCCTAGGTTATACAAGGCATTACGATACGAGACAACAGGCATTCAGATTTATCTCCAGTTGCTGTTACAGATTTCTAAGAATAAACAATTATGATACCCCAAATATTCCATGTTTTTTTTTTTTAGCAATGTTCTAACAATTTGATTCAAAACGTGTTTTGAGGCCATGAAAGCAGTAAGACCATTTTATTTAGTTTTCAGTTATGATTTTGACTGAGAGAAAGAAAGAAGGCTAGGGATGGAAGAGGAAGGGACTGAATGAGGAAGGTGAAGGGGGAGGGGGAGGGAAAGAGGATGAGAAAGAGGAAAAGAAAGAGAAAAAAAAAAAAACTTCTGTCAGGTTTATATTCCTAAACACAGACTAAAATTATTAAATGTATGGTAATAAATTGTCAAATTAAAGGACATTATGTAAGCAGTCTTTTGTGGAAATGTACTATTTAGAACGGATTGTGATGTACTTTTTTCATTTGCTGAGTTGCTCTAGTGATGAACTGCATTTTTAACATAGATTAAGGAGACTGGGAAAAGTTGTTTTGGTGAGATACAGGATAAGGAGAGGTAAGGGGTTTGTGGAATAAGTTGAATTAATTCAGTGCATGAAATATTCAGGGATTCATACTGGAGATTCTGCCATTAAAGTCTTGCTAAGGAGATCAAGGAGAGTTGGGTATTGCATTTCATAACTCTTAGCATCCAAAATCATATTTAGTGGATCCCTGGTGGTCTTCTCTTAGTGAATTTGAATATCATGCCTCAAAGATGTTTTTATAATAAGCGATGCTTTCCATTTGATAATACCTATTTGAAACTCCTTTTAGGAAATTTATGATGTTCAAAGAACACAAAGCATATTAAAACCTTTATTTTTTATTATTTATCAGACCTCTTCCAAAACCTTCTCTTGGAATTCTGTTAATGTATTCTAAGTAAATGAACTCCCTGCTTGATTTTTAGTTTTCGGTGGCAAAAGATTAAAATTTCTAGTCCAAGTGCAATGAGATTGCATCTTAATTGTTATTGTTCATATTTCAGTTTGTAGAAATGATTTATGAGCCTGATGTGATAATAGCTACTTATAAACTAATTTAATGGTTTTTAATTTTACTTCATTAGCTTTGGAATATTTGCTTTATAGAATTCATGCCAATATTTCATTTAGATTACATTCCTTTTGTATTTTATTTTGTCTTTCCTATGCTCCATATGGTGGGGTCTTAAAATGAATTTAACTTTCCCTTAGATTTTTTGTGATGTATTTTGTGCTTGAATGAATTTTTTTAAATCACCATTTCTTTATTTGACTATAAACAATCCCCATTCCGACTATAAAGAATTCAATGTGCGATATACAAACAATATGCTTTTCCAAGTTTACTAAATTAGATGCCTCAGTCAGTGTTCTTCGAAGAAAAGGAATTGATTACAGAGATTATTAAAAAAGAGAAAGTAAAAAAATATATATATAGAAAATTTTTCAAGAAAAATATTGTATATTTCTGACAACTCAGAAACCTAAGTGCATTTTTAAGTAATCTGCTTTTATAGAATCTCTGATTGATTAAAAATATATATACCCCAGGTGATTTTTGCATTTGCTTGTGAATATTCTTGATCATAAGGGTTTCAATGTACATTTATGTTTCAACAACTAACACTTGTGTTATTTTAGACTGTTTATCAAGAGTCCTGAAACCTCAGTATCCTCATCTGTATAGTGAGGATAATGATAGTATCTAAATCATAGGATTATTTTATAAAAATCAAGCAACTGCTTAGAGCAGTGGCTCATAATGAAATCTCAGCTAACATTTGTGTCTGTTGCTTTCAAAAATAGTAAACAATTGGGGCGCCTGGGTGGCTCAGTGCTTTGGGCCTCTGCCTAGGCTCGTGGTCCTGGGGTCCTGGAATGGAGCCCCGCATTGGGCTCTCTGCTCCGCAGGGAGCCTGCTTCTCCCTCTATCTCTCTGTCTCCCTCTCTGGTGACTTGTGATCTCTGTCAAATAAATAAATAAAATCTTTTTTTAAAAAAGTATTAAACAATTACAAACAATATTAAACAATTATAGGAACTTAAATCAGGAGAAACACATGCATCCCTAAGTTAAACTTGTTGGACCATTTGTATGTGTTTACTTTTTATTATTATAATGATTTTTTAGATTTAATTAATTAATTAATTAATTTGACAGAAAGAGAGAGAGCAAGCAGGGAGAACAGAAGAGGGAGAGAAGGGTAGCAGGCTCCCTGCCGACCAGAAAGTCCCAACATGGGGCTCCATCCCAGGACCCTGGGATCATGACCTGAACTGAAAGTAGATACTTAACTGACTGAGCCACCCAGGTGCCCCTTGTTGGACCATTTCTACAAGACTAATTGAGGAGTCAGTCACCTGGATTCACATTGCTCACATTGTTCAACTGGAAGATAATATGGGAGAAAGACTTTATCTCATACATATTATTTATTTAAATTAACAATTTTTTTTCAAAAGTTTAATCTAGTGGGTGCCTGGGTGGCTCAGAGGGTTAAAGCCTCTGACTTTGGCTCAGGTCATGATCTCAGGGTCCTGGGATCGAGCCCCACATTGGGCTCTCTGCTCAGCAGGGAGCCTGCTTCTTCCTCTCTCTCTCTCTCTCTGCCTGCCTCTCTGCCTACTTGTGATCTCAATCTGTCAAATAAATAAATAAAATCTTTAAAAAAAAAGTTTAATCTAGTTAGTAGGGTAGGAGTTACAGTAGCATAGGATCTTCTATTAAAAACATATTACTGATGTTGTTTTTCATGAAAATATTGAATAACCTGAAAAATGTCAGACATTAAAGAAGAAATCTCAATACTTTCTTATTTCACAAGGGGTTATGGGTAAAAATAAGTTTAATAAGAAAAATGTCATTCTTTTGTTGTAATATCCCATTCGAATGATTAAATTTCTTTTTATCTAGTGAAAGTGTACAGCAATTAATTTTAGACAGTTGCAATCATTTCCCAAAGAACTAACATTTAGAATTTAATTAAGATTAAAAATAGATACCTCCATTATTAAAAGACATGGTAATTATGGATACTTTGTATCAGAATAAAGATGCAAAGGAAGAAAAGCAGCATATGAAAAATCAGTGATGGTTTGAAACAGTTCACAACTAATGGCCTCAGGACTTTGGTGCACATACTACGTGGAGTATCTCTACCTGCCATTTTTTTATGGCTACATGGCATAAAACTAAGAGAGTTTGTATTTACAATTTGTGGAATTGTTTTGATGAATATATTCTTCAAATAATGGCTTTGATCACTGAAATTATTGACATTACTGTCTCATCCGTAATCAGACTCTAGTGCCGTGTTATGTAGAAAGTTACATTATTATTCTCCCTATTCTTGTGTACTTTGATCCCATTTACTCCTAATTGGGGAATTATGAAGAGCCTCTATGAAGAGCTGTTACTTTCTTTTCTTTTGCTTCTCTTACTCTCCTTTCCTTCGTTTAATAACTTTAAAATTCAAGTTGATGAAACTGAACTTACCTTCCTGAGTCTACGGTTCCATTTCTTTGAGGGTCTCAGTCCACTCAATATCTCACTCCTAATGGAATATGTTGGCAACTCTGTCTTTTTCAGCTGTTGGTTATATCAGACATCTAGGTTCCAGTCCATTTTCCTTCTGTCAATTTGTGCCACCTCAGTATGTCCC
The DNA here is from genome assembly GCF_020171115.1 of Neogale vison. Classification (NCBI taxonomy): domain Eukaryota; kingdom Metazoa; phylum Chordata; class Mammalia; order Carnivora; family Mustelidae; genus Neogale; species Neogale vison. The sequence goes on along the minus strand of NC_058093.1, from coordinate 88,234,189 downwards.
CTGGATGCTTGCTTCTCCATGAAGACTCACAGGTCCACCCACAGTTATAAGGGAAGGGGTGATACAAGGCATGAACACCAGGAGGCAGGTATGGGAGGAGCCCACCCACCCTTTTGTTGAATTAATACCTACTTAATTAGTCCTACCCCCAGCCAGGCCCAGTAGATTTTAAACTCTGTGGATAAGGACCATTTCTGTTACAGCTCACTGTACTGTCTCTTGTCTATACCTTCCAACAAAGTGTCTCATTAACTACATGTGAAGAATTAATGAGTGAAATATAGAAAAACTTGCTGTCCCTCCTCACTGGAGGGGGGCTCCTGCGGGGGTGGGGGTGGGTGGATGGAGCCAGGGTAATGCTGAAAAGATTTAAAGAAAGAAAGAAAGAAAAAGAAAGAAAGAAAGAAAGAAAGAAGAGAGATACATTGATTTATCCTAATAAGCTTCAAAAAAGAAAAGTATTTAATTAGGAGCAGGAATATTAGAAGTAAACTCACGAGTAGTAAGTGTCAACTTTACTCTAACTTCATTAAACCATTGACCTTACCCATGTCTATTTTAGCTCCTGCTCTGGGTGTCTCAGCTTCTACTTGCCTATTGGCTTGTTAAGATACTCTGAACCCTGTTCTTCAACTTCCTTCTGCTGATGCCACCTCAACCACAGGTTCTTGCTTTGGGTCAGGGTTTCTGCTTATACTGAGCAGGATATGGTCTTACTTAGTTATGTTCCTTTGGGTAATCACCCAACCTCTGTAATCCTTCCTTTTCTCAAAAGGAAGTGTGGAAATAATACCTACCTCAGAGTGTTATTGCAAAGGTTAAGTGAAATGACATGAAACTGTCATGCCCATTTCCCAGCCAACATGTCTTGGTTTGGTCATTTTTTGTTAAAAGTTTGTTGTGAGGGGCGCCTGGGTGGCTCGGTGGGTTGGGCCGCTGCCTTCGGCTCGGGTCATGATCTCGGGGTCCTGGGATCGAGTCCCGCATCGGGCTCTCTGCTCAGCGGGGAGCCTGCTTCCCTCTCTCTCTGCCTGCCTCTCCATCTGCTTGTGATTTCTCTCTGTCAAATAAATACATAAAATCTTTAAAAAAAAAAAGTTTGTTGTGAAAAACTTGATTAAACCATGTCTTTTGAATAAGATTTCCTGTTGGCATAAGAACCAATAATTTGATTAGCTACATCATTCTGAAAGGTAGTATGGGCTTCTATAACTTCCACTCAGGAGTGAAGTGGGTGCTGGGGCCAAGGGTGATGAATGGGGAATAGTTAGAATCTCCAATGGGGTCTAGAGGCTGGTTCCCTTCATACTAAGCCCTTACATAGCAAAATATAATCTCTTCAGTAAGCAAATGTAAAAGAAGTATATCATCATTAAGTAATGAGACAGACCACTTAGAAACAATCATAATATCCTTTTTGAACTTTTTCAGATATGAAGTTAAAATGCTTTTTATAGATTCAGTAAACAGAGTGTCAAACACGATGGCCTGGCCTCAGTTATGGAATCCGTTGTTGGTTTTTTTGTTGTTTTTTTTTTTTCCCCCTAAGAAGAACACATTTTTCCCTTCATGTAGTCACTTGTTTCTTTCACATTGAGGTTATGAACATGTCACCAGTACTTGCAAGCACAACCTATCATTCCTCCTGTGATACCATGTTCGCACACTGGGGCTTTGATGTTGCGCTCAGATACTCCCAGCAACCATCATCACTCACGCCCTTGAATTTTTAATATCCCTCCACAAACAGAAATGACAATACCTACTCCTTTAGAAAACACACAAGAATGAAAGAAAAGTTCCTAAATAGGAAAAACATACTGAAAGCTTCTCCCAATTTTTATTTTGATCCCATTGAAAAGGACTGGGAAAAAGACACGTTGCCCTTAACTTTCATGACCTGTCTCATAGACACTATATTTGCCTTCAGATTTTTAAAAATGAAAATGCGAAGAGGTAAATTCTGAATGTTTCCATAGAAAGCATTTTGTGCAATATGTTATTTTTTAATATGTAACTACAGAAGAAATGATTGTCTAACAAACTAGCATTTTTCTCACCTTTCAAATGGTAAAAAAAAAAAATGAAATAGTGCTTCTGTTCTAAAGGATAGTAAATGGTTCTAATTCATTCAGGCTAGAACTTATTCCCTAACTCCTCTTTTTTCTGCAAATATAATCTGAGCCTCAGTGAGAGTGAATCCCCTCCGTACCTATACTGCTATAAGAATAGGCTTTTCAATAAATACACATCACAGAATACGTAAGGACCTCACATATAAACAACTACTTTATATAGTGGTTTTGCTTTCCCAGTCAATTTAACTCACTAATATAGCTCAGTTATGTGTTCAAATTAAGATAGGCCCTGATTCTGATATTTAACATAAAAACATTTCAGGGGGCACCTGGGTAGCTCAGTCGGTTAAGTGTCTGCCTTCAGCTCAAGCCATGATCCCAGGGTCCTGGGACTGAGCCCCTTATCTGGATCTCTGCTCAGCAGAGAGCTTGCTTCTCCCTCTCCCACTGCCCCACCCCACCAACTCATGCTCTCTCTCCCTCTCCTCACTTGCTCGCTCTCTCAAATAAATAAATCTTAAAACAAAAAATTTCAGAACTTTGGTAAGTATACTTTTAATTTTATTATTGATTATAGTTACCATCAGAAATTTGATAATTCTTTAAAGTTATATATGTAAATATCATCAGGTCATAAAGTTTATGGGTAAATAACTATTTTAATTTTTTAAAAGATTTTATTTATGTGACAGAGACACAGTGAGAGAGGCAACAAGTAAATAAATAATCTTTAAAAATAAAAAAAATCAATTCATTTAAGATTGAATGGCATAGTACAAAAAGAAAAGATAAGAGTGGACAGTGGAGGTGGGAGGAAATGAGCCCACATAGTCTGTGTGTGCTAGGGGTGGAGGACACACCACCTATTGGGGACATCATGCGAAATACTCAGTGAGCTGGACAGAATGAATTGGTATGTGATGATGATTCGCAGTGTCCATCTGTGCAGCTGAAAATCTGACCAGTTTTTCGATGCTAGAGATTTCGTGACTAAAGAACAGTAACCTCCTGACACTCTTAAACTTTCTCATGCTGGGACGCCTGGGTGGCTCAGTTGGTTAAGCAGCTACCTTCGGCTCAGGTCATGATCCCAGCGTCCTGGGATCGAGTCCCGCATCGGGCTCCTTGCTTGGCAGGGAGCCTGCTTCTCCCTCTGCCTCTGCCTGCCACTCTGTCTGCCTGTGCTTGCTCTCGCTTCTCTCTCTATGACAAATAAATAAAATAAAAAATCTTTAAAAAAAAAAAACAAACTTTCTCATGTTCCCCAAGGCACAGTGACATATTAAATATAAATTTAGGTATTTGTTCATTTACATATTTGTAGAATATTCCTTCTTACTTCCTAAGTAGGTTCCCCCCCCCGTTTTCTTTATTTTGTTTTGTTTATGAGATAAACATTGGCAATATGTAGGATCACTGAAATGTAATCATAGATTTTTGAGCACATAAATGAGACCATTTAAAATATCTCCCTTCAAAACAAGACATTTTGGGAGGTACTGGAATAGATCATATAAAACTGGAAATTCAGAATTTAGTAATAGTGAATAGTGTCGTTTAGAAAGAGTGTCCACTTCAGACAATGAGAAATTCATCAGTGGACTCTGAACTAAACTCAGTGGCTTGAATTGAATTTAGTGTAATGCCACATAAATGGTGTTGTGAAAACTGAGGCACTGCCTTTCCTATTTTCTGCATTGTGAAATATATCCTGTCCCCTTTACTTCTTCTCTTTAGATCATTCAAACAAAATCTGTCGTTCAGCTGTAAGTCTAAATGCCAACCTGTTGTGGAATATACTGTGCTCTCAAAACTTACTGTATTGAAATATTTTGGCAAGTGAACGTTTTAAAAAGATTTATTTATTTATTTATTTATTTGAGACACAGAGAGCACAGGCGAGCACAGGGGTCAGGAGGGGCAGCAGGTGAGGGAAGAGGGGAATCTCAAGCGGGGAACCTGCCTTGCGCCTTGATCCCATGACCCTGACTGAGATCATGACCTGAGCCCCTCAACCGACTGAGCCAGCCAGGTGCTCCTGGCAAGTGAACTTTTAAAAATAAAGCTTGCCCTGAGACTTTTAAAAGTAAAAGTGGGCATCGATGTAGGTAAAATATTAAGTTCATTACCATCATGTGAAATCTCACAGTTAATGATTATTTTGGTTGAAATATGTTTTTCACAACTGGGGCAAAATCTCAGCTGCAGCCATAATTAAAATTCTGTTGTGTCATTGATATATCTTTCAGTATGTGAATACGTCATTTAGAAAAATAACCTCCTTGGGGTGTGTGGGTGGCTCAGTGGGTTAAGCCTCTGCCATCTGCTCAGGTCATGATACAGGGTCCTGGGATCGAGCCCCGCATCAGGCTCTCTGCTTGGCAGGGAGCCTGCTTCCCCCTCTCTCTCTGCCTGCTTCTCTGCCTACTCGTGATCTCTCTCTCTCTGTCAAATAAATAAATAAAATATTTATTAAAAAAAAAGAAAAAGAACCTCCTTATATTTAATAGGATTATTAAATTATTCTTTTCTTTTACTGTACAACATAAGCTGAGGCTTTTCTCGGTGTGTATGGATTTCATAGTCATTTTGAGAAAAATCTCAGGTATTTGTTATAAAAGTCTTTTAAATCAATGCTTAATGCTTCTTGAAGTAAATATCCATTATGATAAACTTCAGAACCTCATATAAACAATTGTATCATAAAATTTATTTTCTCTCAGTTTATCCTGTAAATGGAGTTCAAACTGTTGTTATGTGAGCTAATATTTACATTAGATTAGAGAAAGTTCTGCCTTGTATTCTAACCACTAGAAATAATAACTTCAGATAATGATCCTTTTACAGTTTGGTTCCTGTTTTTAAATGAGGGATTTTAAAAGTGGAAAGAAAAGCAAGTTTTTAAAATGTTGAATAAATTCCAGATAATACCTCTTCAGTACATTATGGATACATCTCAAATGGTGGGGATAATTGTCCATTGTATAACATGGAGTAGTCTGCCTTTAGAAAGTCACTCGAGGGGCGCCTGGGTGGCTCAGTGGGTTAAAGCCTCTGCCTTCGGCTCAGGTCATGATCCCAGATTCTGGGATCGAGCCCCGCATCGGGCTCTCTGCTCAGCAGGGAGCCTGCTTCCTCCTCTCTCTCTGCCTGCCTCTCTGACTACTTGTGATCTCTGTCTAATAAATAAATAAAATCTTTAAAAAAAAAAAAAAAAAAGAAAGTCACTCGACTCCCAAAGAACCTTGTCCTCTCATAGCTCTGGTCTTGCACATGCTACTTTGACCATCTGGAAGAGTCCTTCCTCTTTTGCCAAAATATTCTTTCTTCTACTCAGCTTCCTTTGCAAAGTCTCCCTGACCATCACCATGCAGGTTCAGCTGCCTTAATCAGTGCTTCACTTACTGACTGCTTAATCACACATTTTTTTTCTTTTTTCTTTTTGTGGAGTATTATTCAAATCTTTCTTATTGTTCGGATTCAGGAGTGTTTTAAACTTTACCTTGTGTAGGTCTGGAACATTTCTTGGTACTGTATTCATTTGTTGCTATTTTAAATTTTGGATATTTATTTATCATATTAACTTTGTGCCAAAGTACCATAATAAATAATGTTTGTTCATACTGGTACAAAATCCTATAATTTGAAAGTAGTCATACTTTACTCACTCATTTCCAATTTTTATAACTGCAAAGTCTTAGTATTTTTTATTGTAAAGATTTTATTTATTTGAGAGAAAGAGGAGGATTTTTTTATTGTAAAAATTTTATTTATTTATTTGACAGAAGAGGGAGGGGGAGAAACAGACTCCCTGCTGAGAAGGGAACCCATGCAGATCCCAGGACCTTGAGATCATGACCTGAGCTGAAGGCCAGATGCCACCCAGGCATCCCAGCAAAATCTTTGTCTTAATGGAAAGCATGTTTAGTGCTCTCCATTAAGTGCAAATTTGACTTTTAGACTGACAAAAATATATTTCATTGCAATAAATGTTGTCTTACTACTATTTTGTTTCATTTTAATTTTCTTTTAATTAACAGTAGTTGAAGAATCTTGAAATGTCTTTTAGGGTCTATAGAGGTGATCCTATGATTGTCTTTTTAGCTTTATTAACAGAATAAATTGTATATTAATAAATTTGCTAACATAAAACTGTTTTTGCATTTCTTAAATAAATCGCACTCTTCATAACACATTATTTTAATGTGTTTGAATCTGTTTATGATTTTCGTATTAATATTCTTAAGTCAGATTGGCTTGTTTTTTTTTTAAAGGGAGAGAGAGCGAGTGAGCACAGGCAGACAGAGAGGCAGGCAGAGGCAGAGGGAGAAGCAGGCTCCCTGCCAAGCAAGGAGCCCGATGTGGGACTCGATCCCAGAACCCTGGGATCATGACCTGAGCCGAAGGCAGCGGCTTAACCCACTGAGCCACCCAGGCGTCCCTTGTGCTTTTTTTTTTAATGTATGCAATTCTAACTTGGTTTGATATTAATGCTATGTTTGTTCCAAAAAAAGTGTGACTTTTTCCTATACTCCTTTCTTTCTTTTTTTCTTGCTTTTTTTTTTTTTTTTTTTTTTTTGCTATTTATTCTGTTTTTTTATGCTCTGAAGTAGTTTAAATAACCTTGGAATTATTTATTCTGAAAGGTGGCAGAATTTCCCTGTGTGATCACCTTCTTTTAGGAATTTTAGGTATTTGAGAGGTTTGTTTCTTTTATTAAAACCTACAGGCTTTGAAATTTTTTTCTTTGCTGGAATTTGTTGGGATAAATAAATTCACCTAGAAAATTATCCATTTTAATTTTAGGCTTTAAAACTGACTTTACCCGGTGCCTGGGTGGTTTAGTCAGTTAAGCATCTACCTTCCCACTGAGGTCATAATCCTGGTGTTCTTGGATCAATACCATGTTTGGGCTCCTACTCAGCGGGGATCCTCCTTCTCCCTCTGCCCTTCGCCTGCTCATGCTCGCTCTCTGTTGCCCTCCCTGTCTCACTTTCTGTCACATAAATAAATAAATCTTAAAAAAAAAAAAGATGAAATAAAATCAAGCTAATTTTAGCAGTCTATTTTGATGCTCTTTCTTTTCCCTATTTTGTGTTTATTCCTCCCCGTAATGTTTTATTTTTTATAGCTACACTTGTCTTGTGTTTTCTCAATTCATTGATATCTTTCACTCTCACCAAAACGGACTTTTTATTTATATATCATTGTAACTTAGCTTTATGTTTTCTAACCAATAACTCCAGCTTTTATCTTTATTCATTGTGTATTATAGCTTTATTTCAGTTTATTTTCTTCTGTGTGAATTTTTAGTCTTATGATTGATTTATTTGCTTTCATTTAAAAAATGTTTTCTATTGATCGGACATCTAAAGCTGTGAATTTTTCTCTATGCACTATTCTAGCAATACCCAAAGATACTGATCTATAGTGTTTTCATGATTTTTAAAGAAATTCTACCATTTCAGTTTGATCATAAAAATAATTTGAGATGACTTCCCAAGTAATTGAGTAATTTTTAACTTACCAAGTAATTGAGTCTTCTTGGTTTTTGTTTTTGTTTTTGTTTTTAAGTTTCTTAATAATTTCTAATTTTATTGGATTGTAATCAAAAGACATAGTCAGCAATATATCCACTTTGGAAATATTACATTATTTTGTAGTTAATTTTAGTCAGTATTTTATGAGCACTTTTCAAAAAGCTACAATCTTTATTTCAGGGATAAGCATTCAACATCAATTAGATTTACCTCTTTCTTGATATTTTGTTTACTTGATTTACCTCTTAAATAGAAATTCATAATTGTTTTGTCTTATTGTGATTATATTCATCAGCATTATAAAACGCCCTTCAAACCATTTAATCTTTTTGGTCTGAATTTCATCTTGTCTGATGTAAAGATTGCATCCGCCCATGCTTTATTTTTTCATTTGCCACTTACATCTATGCTCACCCATTTTTTCCAAATCACTCATTTAAACAGATTCTCTTTGATTTATTGTTTAATGGCTGTGACTGGTCTTAATTCAGTGTCATTTTTTCTGTTTTTAGATCTTCTTAGTCTTCTTAGTCTTCGAACACGAGATACATTTTGCTTTTTTGTTCATTGCTTTTCAGCAAATAGTTCTGATATTTTATATTTTTAAAGATCTTTTGAATTAATTAACATACAGTGTATTATTTGTTTCAGGAGTGCTGGTCTGTGATTCATCAGTCTTATAAGTCACAGCACTCACCATAGTACATACCTTCCCCAATGCTCATATTTTAGTTAAAAATTGTAGTCCTTCCGGTTTTCTTCTATTAGTTCCCTTCCATGACCAATAAAAGATTTAGCAGGTCTCTTTTCTTTCTGCCCAAATTCCTGTCAGCCCATGGCTTAGTCTTAGACTTTGTTGGTGTTTAGTATATTCTTATATCTGATTATACTTCTGTTATTTGATTTATCAAGTTTAAGTATAGATGATCAATGAAATTACTTTATTACCCCCATTTCACCAGTTGCCCACTTTCACATTGTCATACAACATTCTCTTTCATTGTTTTGTCACCTTCATTTCTACATTTCTTTAATCCTAATCCTATAATTAAATGCATTTGAAAGTCACCACATACCTTTTGTCATAATGTCCTCAGACATCTCTTGGCTAACTTAACTTTACCCTCATGTAGATTTTTATGAAGCATTCATGGGATCAAAGAGGCACATGCACTCCAATGTTTATAGCAGCATTATTAATAATAGCCAAACTATGGGAGGAGCCCAGATGTCTATTGACTGATGAGTGGATAAAGATGTGGTGTGTGTCTGTGTATGTATATGTATGTATGGAATATTACTAAGCCATCAAAAAGAATCAAATCTTACCATTTGCAACAACGTAGATGGAACTAGAGTGTATTATACTAAACAAAGTATGTCAGTCTGAGAAAGACAAATGCCATATGATTTCATTCATATGTGGAATTTAAGAAACAAAGCAGATGAACATATGGGAAGGAAAAAAAAGAGAGAAGCAACCATAAAAGACTCAGCAATAGAAAACAAATTGAGGGTGGGGGTGGGCTAAAGGGGTGATGGGCATTAAGGACTGCCCTTGTTATAATGAACACTGGGTGTTTCATATATGTGATGAACCACTAAATTCTACTCCTGAAACCAGTATCACATTATATGTTAACTTACTGGAATTGAAATAAAAATTTGAAACAAAAAATCAAAACAGAGAAGAAAAAAATTCATGGTAAAATACTAGCTGATCTCTTGCTTAATCTTTATATAATTTGGCTTATCCACACATATTATTCATGCATTATGTTTTTTTCTATGGTGGGGGATATTATATAGATATTTTTACATTATCCTTGTCATTGAATGGTTGCATTTGATAAATCTGAGACAAATCTAATTTTTTTTTCCTTTATTCTGTCCTCAAAATTTTTGCCTGGAATTCCATTTTTTTTCTTCATGTTTAAAATCCAATAACCTTGGGGCGCCTGGGTGGCTCAGCAGGTTAAGGCCTCTGCCTTCGGCTCTGGTCATGATCCCAGGGTTCTGGGATCGAGCCCCGCATCGGGCTCTCTGCTCAGCGGGGAGCCTGCTTCCTCCTCTCTCTCTCTCTCTTTGCCTACTTGTGATCTCTGTCTGTCAAATAAATAAATGAAACCTTTAAAAAAAATAAAATAAAATCCAATAACCTTAACAAATTTTAAATAAAATAAATAAAACCACTCTTGATTATCCTCAATTCACTCAGTGTTGCATTTTTTTCAATATACCTGATTCAAGTCATTTTTTATTCAGTCGTCTTGAATTACAACTTTTTAAAAAAAGGTTTTTATGTTTTTTATTTTTTTGCTTGTCTTTGAAATTCCTTTTGGTTATGACACAACATCTTTGCTTATTATAACATTCTCTCTTGACTCTTTTAAATCTTTTTTTTTTCTTTTTTCTTCTTCTCCCCCCCACCTTTGGTTTGTTTTTTCTCACAGCTATCCTCTGACACGGGTGTCTTTTCTAGTTTCCTAACTTCCTTGCATTCTTCCCAAACTCTTTTTTTCTTTTATGTGTTTTATTTTTCTTTCCTGATTTTTTCTTGATTTCTGCAAGCTTGTGTTCACCCCTCCTGTTGTCAAGCTATACCAGTCCTATTTCTGCATTTCTACTGGGTAGTTTTGCATTGTATGAAATATTACTTCATTAAGTTTCTGTTGCTTGATTTACTTAACTCCTTGCTTTTTATGTTCCATCAGCTTTCTGGCAACCTTTTCCTGGTGAATGTTTTTTTTTGTGTGTGTGTGTGTGTGTGTAGATTTCTCTAATTTTACATTTTTCTTATAAATCTTTGTGACTGCAATACCCAGTTCTTTCTTTCAGGGTTCTTCACGGAATGAGTTGAATTTTCTTGGATCTGCAATCTGGGAAGACACCCGAACTTGAAGGGGAAAGGGACAGGGTCGCCTTTCAGCTATCTCATTCTCTGACTACTTCCAACTGTGAAGGCTCCTCTGGTTTCTTTATATAAAAATGTCTTTTCTTTTTTAATATAGCAGCCATTCTGAAAATGGTCCTGCTCACCCCTGTATTTTGCTTAGGATTTTATCAAGGGGGTAGCTTTTGAAATTAAAATAAGGAAATTTGGCCTTCTCTTCAGAAAGTAGAGGAACTTGCTGGAAATTTCCTGGAACCTCCTCAAGTGTTACATCACTTGGACTCTGCTGCTCTGCCCTGGTTCTTTTCTTCCATTGCTCCTACACAGTTTCTACCCATGTAAGCATTTCAGCCAGAGAAACTGTGGTCTTGGGGTAGGTGGGGAGGGGTGTTTGACAGGTTTTGAGGATCAATCACTTGAAATGAGAAAAGAAACACTAAAACTAAGGTTTGGAAGTTATGCTTGGACTAATAGGCTATGAATTTTTCCCTTCAAGAAAAGGGAAACCATGAGATACTTCAAAGGGTAAAAGCATTAGTTATCTATAATCAACTTTTGCTAACTAATTCTAGATATAAAATTTATATATATAGAAAAATATATGTATGTGTATATGTATATATAGAAATATATATGTATATATAGAAATATATGTGTATATATATCTATTCAGAGTATACAAAATAAGCTAATTTTTAGAATTAAAGTTTGAACTAATGAATATGGGTTATAAATTTTTAATTATAGATTTTTTTCTGATGCAACAACAATACATGCTCTCTAGAAAATTTGGGTATAGATAAGAATAAAACAAATAAAAGATTTTAACATTTTGGCCAGAGTTAAATATAAATGCATTATGTTTTATTGGCTTTTTCATATTTTATTCTAAAATTGGAATAATATTCTAAATATTGTGATCTCCATTTTATCCTTTTTGAATATATATTCTTTTAAATAGGATTTTTATAATGGCTTCAGTAGCATTCCATTGTATGAAAGCAGTATAATTCATTTTATCAACTGTTGACATTGTAAATAGTATTGTACTTGTGTCCTAGTACATAAATCTTAAGTTACTCTGAATCCTGTAATCCAAATAGTCTTTTGAATAAATTGGAAAGAGTAAAAGTCCTGGGACAGGAAATTACACATATTTTTCATATAAATTCTCAAACTGTACTCTTGATAGTTTTTGTTACTTATTTTTCTCATGATTCAACAAAGTCCTCATGAGACTCTTGAGTGGCTCAGTTGGTGAAGCCACTGCCTTCCACTCAGGTCATGATCCCAAGATCCTGGGATTGAATCGCAGGTCAGGCTCCCTGTTTAGCAGGGAGTCTGTTTCTCCCTCCCTCTTGCTAATGCCCTCTCTCCCTGACAAATAAATAAATAAAATCTCAGAAGAAGAAAAAAAAAAGATAAAGGACTCATTTCTTTTTTTTTTTTGAATCTTTGAGAAAATAGGCCTCATTTTTTTTTAATGATTTTGCCAATTTGATACATGAAGTATGGTCTCATTTTTATGATACTTCACATTTTAAAAATTATTACTGAGATTGAGCCTTTTTTTTTCTCTGAATTTGTGGGATATTTACATTTCTCCTTTTATAATGGCTGGGTAGCTTCAGAGGCATTGCCCCTTTTCTGATGAAAAACTGGGTGAAAACGGATAGGTGCCAAGTAGCACTCTTTTCCCCATCATTGGTTTGTTTTTTGTGTCTGTCTTTTCAACATAGTATTTTAAATATTTAGGTCTCTCGATATTTGCCTCTGTATTTCCTTTTGATTTTACAGTCCGAAATTTTTCTTTTCAAAACCGTATAAATATGTACATATCTTTTCTTTACCCTTGCAGTTTTTGCAATGTGACAGTTATAACTCACTAAATTGTTACAGGATCTGAGAACTGCTCTTATATTTTTTTCATTAAAAAAAAAAGATTTTATGTATTTATTGGAGAGCACGAGAGAGCACATGCGGGCATGGAGAGGGGCAGAGAGAGTGGGAGAGGCAGAGAAGCTCAAGCCGACTCTCCACTGAGAGTGAAACCCAACCAGGGGCTTAATCTCATAATCCCAAAATCATGACCTCAGCCAAACCCAGGAGTCTTAACTGACTGAGCCACCCAGGCACCCTTATTTTTATATTTTCTGTCATGTTCCATTGGCCTCCTTGATGCTTCATTCACTGGTCCTGTGCACATTAATTTCATTACTCTTAGAGCATGCTAGTAGTATTAGATAGAACACACTCACCATTAGAGTCTTCTGTTTCAAAATTTATTTTCACTCATACATTCTACATAAACTGAAAAATATTTTGCCCAATTCTAACAAAGTGCCTTTGAAATTTTTATTTTGGCAGCATTAAAGCCAAAAATTTCTTTAGATAGAACATAGTACCAGAAATATTGAGTTACTATTTCTCAAATTTTATATTTTTCTTTAGGTTCTAATTCTTTTCCTCTAATATGCACACACACACATTTATATGACTTCATGCTATTTATTTATTAATCTCACTAAAATATGACATGAATCAATTTCCTTAGAAAGTTATTCAAAAATTTTTGCACAATTATATAGGTTATTCTAACACCATTTCTCATTAAGGAACCTATTGTGAAAAATGTATTATTGCATTAATTGCTTCTTCTTTTTGAACTTACACATTCGTTTTAAAATCAAAATAAAAGGTCAACATTTTGTTCATTTGAAATAAGAAAAAGATCCTTAAATACAGATTTTCAGATGATTTAACATCACAAAAATAATATAACTAGTAATAAGAATAAAATTGATTTTTATCCTCATTCTTGATAAGGTTTTAAATATTAACTGCTTTATGATATCATCTAACTTGTATGTGCTTAAATATTTGATGACTCGCATCACAAATGGTTTTGGTATGCAGGCCCCAGATTCCTGTGTTCATTGCAGTTATTTTTATAGATCAAAATATCTGATGTTGTTATTTATGTTTTAGGTTAGTGGGATGGTTTGGCCATGAACTCAGCACCCGATTTAAGATGGATAACAGTAAGTGTATTCAGTTTCACTTCCCAAGTCATTTCATTTTACCTTTATTTCAATTTTCATCTGTCTTCGTATGATATGTAATGTACATGCCTCATGGAGAGTGCACTTTGAAAATGCCACTGAGAATTCTTAAAATAAGAAATGACATTTCCAGAGTGTAAGACTAAGTGTTTGTAGATTTTAGCATGAATTTGAGTCTATCCCTTTGTAGGGAGATAAGTGGAAGGGAAATGTAATGTACAAGACTGAGATCTCATCAACACTGAGGACCCAAAACATCAGGCAGTGAGGACAGAAAGGAATGTTTTGCTTGCAGTCAGACCCGGAGAGACAGGTGTCAATCGCGCTTTGCTGCTTAATCGTTTTGTGATGCTGCACAAATTACATCATCTTGGGTTTTTTGTTTTCCTTCTCACATATCTAATGTGAATTATAAAATCTGTGTCTCTCGGGGTCTGATGGGAGAGTGAGACAGGTTCAAAGCTGTAAACCAAGTAGCACATACATAATAGTGCTATCGAATAAATGTTCTTTTTTAGCTCTCTTTTGTCAGTTTTTCCTTTTGTGGCTTTTGCCACACACCAAACAATAGCAGTTGAACCCCAGCAGGTAGAAATAAAAGTACACCATGTGCAGCATGCCGCCACACTGTCCCACTTTTTCCTGAGTGACTGACTCTATTCTTCAGTCACGTCGGAGACAGAAAGCTTCCTAAATGTTTTGAGAGTTTCAGTTCAATTTGACCCCTCAGACTGCTACCAACCTGAATTAACTATTTTAAATAAATTCACATTTGCAAAAATCAAGATACAAATGATTAAGTCGGGCCCTTTCATTCAAATCAAGAAACCTGTATTTTATCCTGGCTGCTGGAATCATTAGCTCTGTAGTTATGCCAGTTACTTAAATCTTTTGTGATGCGTTTTCTTATCTGTAAACGAGAGAATTAGACTGTATCAGGAGTGGGCAAAGTCTCTCTCTGAAGGGCCAAAGATGAGATCTTTTAACCTTTTGTAGCTTTGCTGTCTCTCTGGCAAATACTCAGTTCTGCCATTGTGCTTCTAACATGGTCATAGACATAAATGAGTGAATGTGGCTATGTTCCAAGTCGAGGGCCAGATTTGGTCCCCAGGACATAGTTTATGCTCTGGATTAGATGTGTCTCTAAAGACCTAGAATACGTTCTGATGCTCTTTAAGTCAGTCTTAGCTTTAATTCGATCTCCAACTAGCAATCTTAACTCTATTGCATTCGATTGGCTACTATTCAATCTAATTGATTCTAATTAGGATATCTGTTATTAATTTTCCTTTTAAATATATTGTACTAAAATAATTTTTTAAAAAGATTTTATTTATTTATTTGAGAGAGAGATCACAAGTAGGCAGAGCAGCAGGCAGAGAGAGAGAGAGGGAAGCAGGCTCCCCGCCCGGCAGAGAACCCGACGCAGGGTTCAATCCCAGGACCCTGAGACCACGACCCGAGCCGAAGGCAGAGGCTTAACCCCTTGAACTACCCAGTCACCCCTTAAATCATTTTTTTAAAAGCCTTTGTCCTCCCCTAATAGAAGCCAAATGACCTAATAATCTTAGTGCTTAAAGTCACCTTCCTAGGTCATTTCAATCACATTTCTGCCTTTGGATGGCATTACAATAACAAACCATTAAAATCTTGATGTTTTTCTCTCATTGACATGGTTTTCCAGTAGAAAAAGCAAAGCATGGGCAGAATAAGGAAAGCTGATTTGGGAGTGGGAGGACAGAGGATGCGGTTCAGAGTAGAAAAGATCATTTTTATGGTCTAAGAGCTCTAGGATTTGGTAGGCTGCTATGAAAATGGGGGCAGGGGAGACAGACATTTCAGGTGAAGGAAAAATATGCCACTATTTTAGGCCCATGGAGTTTCTTTTAAATACCTCAGAAAACTTAGTAATAAAAGGTTTTAAATATTACTCTTTCTCTCTACTACCTCAGTGTCATTAAAAAAAAAAAAAAACCCACAGAGGACATTTTTTAAGGTGCATTCTACTTAAAAAATGACATGATGTTTACTTTTCAGAACTACAGTTAATCCCTGGGGTCAGTGGATTTCGAATTTCAAACCCTCCCATTTTGTTGGTCTGCTCTTTACATGCTAGTTTAGAGGTAAGTGATCTTCAACTTCACACATCGTGTATTTTTTTAAAGATAGATTTATTTATTTATTTATTTATTTGACAAAGAGAGATCACAAGTAGGCAGAGATGCAGGCAGAGAGAGAGAAGAGGAAGCAGGTTCCCTGCTGAGCAGAGAGCCGGATACGGGGCTTGATCCCAGGACCCTGAGCTTGATCCCAGGATGCCCAGGATTCTGGGATCATGACCCGAGCCGAAGGCAGAGGCCTTAACCCACTGAGCCACCCAGGCGCCCCTTCAACTTTACACATCTTGACCAATGTCTTTACTTGACTGTGACCTGTCGTAGGACCATCTCTGCTAAACAGCAAGATTAATGTGACTGTGTATAAACAGTGATCAAAGGCCAGTGTTCTTCAGGACAGTGACTGTGGCCTAATTGCCATCTTTTATTTCTATCCCCAGCCTCAGCACGGTGCTTGGCACATAATAAACGTTGGCACTTGATAAATGTTTTGGAACTGAGCCAGGGAATACATGTCTTTAGTTCCACTTAGAATTTGTATGAACTTAAATAAGTTGTTCAATCTTCTTATGGTCTCTCTATTACAAAATAACCATGCAATATTTAATTCTTCATTAATTTACTTATTTATCTATTAAAGTATTATGTGCCGGATATTGTTGTGATTACTGGGGACTCTGCTGCTGCTGGTTCTGGGAGTCAATGAAGTGTCTTGTCACAAAGTGCCATGTCACAAAACTATATACTTAAGGAAAAAAAATAGAATCCTTCAAAGTAAGCCAAAGATTGAGTAAGGTTGTCTCATGAGGTTAAGCTGAATTTTTTAAAAAGTGGAGTGTCTGTGGCATTATATTCTTGTATAATCTCTACTATTACTGCCTCAGTATAGATTTTTTAGTAAATTCATACTTATAGTTAAAATTAGTTTTACCCTAATCAATGATATTCAAGGAATCAATTTGGTTTTCTAGATGTGCTTATCTACCTTTCTACCTATTTATATAAATATATACTTACCTACTCTACCTGTCCATTTATGTTTATATTAATATTCATATGTATATCTATGTAACTTAATTATTTGGATATTAATTAATTTCAGTATGAGACTAAATATATTTAAGTAAATATATATTAAATAATTATATGCTATATAATTAATATTAATACATATATTAAGTAAATATATTTTTATATACATACATAGAGTAAAATATATTTTAGGTAGATATGTAGGGTTTTTTTGTAAATATGCATTTCTAACAGATTTTAAATATATAACTATTTAAAAGAGAATTTGACTTTTTTTAACTTAAAGTGTTTTAAAATCATCTAGTTTGTGATATTTTAGGAAATCCTGTTGTGGAGTATTTCGGAATGAATGAATGGATAGACTTGGAAGATCTTTTCTAAACCTAAATTCTAGGATTTTGTGACCACGCAAAGTAGTTTCTCACTTTAGCCACTGGGTGGCAGTGTCAAGTTCTTTTTTTCTTTCTTTTTTTTTTTTTTAATACAACCTCACCACTACACAGTGGTAATTAACTCATTTCACTTCATCCCCGTTTAAAAAGCACCTTCTCAGTGTGACCACTAGATGGAGCTTGTGTTGTTTACGCTTTTTAGGCAGGTTTTTTGGTTTTTTTTTTAAATTGAAAATAGACCCAGTAACAAGATTTTCTCAGCCAGTGAAAAAAATTTTTTAATTTTTTAAATTTTTTAAATTTTTTTTGGGGGGGAGTAGTGAGAGAATCTGCTTAGCAAGTTAGATAATGATATTTGAACTGTTTTTATAGTATCTATTCAGAGCAACACTTCTGTTAAATGTTTTAAAATGAAATAAAATTTTGCTCACTTTGCAAGTTTGTATCAGGAAGAAAATGAGTTTCAGTGTGAAAACACCAAGGTGTACCTTAGGAAGAACTAGTACTTAAAGTTATTTGGTCTGATTTTCCTTATCTTCGCAAATGGGTTCTCAGCCAGATCTAGAAATTTTAGACACTCTAACTTTAGTATGTTTCTGCAATGGACTGGTTTCAAGTATTTACCCCTTCTCATGGAAAGAAGTCACATTTTCAGTTTTTCTACCACTGGTTCTCCAGGCTAGGCTTGAATGATAAAAAGCACAGAAACGTTTACCGCCACATCATACTGTATTATAGTCACCTGGACAAAGTTTTTGTTTTCAGCTGGAATCTGAAGATTGATTTATTTTCTTTCTTTAACACTTAAACTTAGCAAAAACACTCTAAAACCAACAAGAAGTGGGATTGTACTTCTCTGGAGCATCTTACCACTTAAGTATTTCTCTTGAGCCTCTTAGAAATACCTTAAGTTATTTGCTGCTGGGCTCCATTCTAACCAAAATTATTATTTTTATTTTTTAAAGAATTTATTTATTTATTTGACAGAGATCACAAGTAGGCAGAGAGACAGAGGGAAGCAGGCTCCCTGCCGAGCAAAGAGCCTGATATGGGGCTCGATCCCAGAACTCTGGGATCATGACCTGAACCGAAGGCAGAGGCTTTAACCCACTGAGCCACCCAGGTGCCCCTAACCAAAATTATTTTTAACTAATCCAGCATTGTGTTGAAAAAGCGTTTTTTGAAATTCTTCCTCCTCATTTTAAATTGCAAAATTCTGAAATGACAAAACAATGCATCTCTTTGCTTCTTATTCTTTACCTAAGCACTAAAATGTTCTACTCCCTAGATGCCACATGAGTAAGCATGACGGCTGCCGTTATGTTGTTCATGCCCTTGTTTACATTATAGCATTATAAGAGACAGGTAATTAGAGTTCAAATAAATGAGAAATAGATGCATGAATCAAAGTGCTTTTTCTTGTAGTAGCTACTTGTCTTTCAAAAAATATCCAGCATAGTCAGAAATCAACTGGAGGAGAGATTCTAAACCTAAGAATCAGTGCACATGGATATGATATCAGTTCGACAATATGATCTTTTAAAATATTAATGTGATTTTGTTTATAATGACTGTGACAACTGTCACTTGACTACATGTACTCTTGAGTTCATTTGTCTCGTTTTTAAAATGAAGATATTTATAAAAAAATTACTTCAGAAATCTCAGTCTTCCAACTGCTAACTTGAAATAAAAAATAAATCTGTTGTATTTTGAAGGGCCATGCTTGTATTCAGTGATAGGTAGACGATTTTTAGACTTTTCAGTATATGATTTATAATGAAATAAATAGCTCCAAAACACAAAATTGGAGCATTCAATTAAAATATACAGCAAGTAAAAAGAAGTGTACTGTGTGATTCCTCAGAAAGTGATTAGGTGGCCAATTTTAAGAATTTTAGAGAAAAAATGTGACAGTAGAAAACATCATACTATACTTATTTTTTCTCATTTAAACTTCTCTAACTTTTTTTAGCTTTGTATTCATTTTTCTTGGTAAGAAAAATAACCCATGTAGTTGAAATTCTGCCAAAAATTGTTATAAGCTGAATATTTTCAAACTACAGTTTTCAGTTTTTCTAATTAAAAAAAAATTCTTTCTCAGTACAGAAAGCATAGAAATAATGAGATACCAAAAAGAAATTTATTGTATTCTTCAGTTAATTCCTGTTATCCCCTCTTAATATTTTTTAAAAATATTTATTTATTTGAAAGAGAGAATGAGAGAGAGAGAGAGAGCACGCGTGCATATGAGAGTGGGGAGGGGTAGAGGGAGAAGCAGACTCCCCGCTGAGCAGTGAGCCGGATACGGGAGTGGATTCCAGGATCATGACCCAAGTTAAAGGCAGTTGCTTAACCAACTGAGCCACCCAGCCACCACCACCCCCTTTTAATATTTTTATGTGAGTTCTCAGAACAGACCTTGACAGCCTCTGACAGGATTTTAAGAGTGCCTCATAGTCTAGCTGCCCTTACTGTGGTTTAATGATGGAAAATGGTTTCATATTTAAAAGTTATTTTATTATCAAAGAGTAATGGTATGTTAAATTTGGGACTACTTGTCATAAAAAAATGGGTTTCTAGCTATCAGAGAAATCTGCAAGAACAAAATCTCTTTTAAAAAAACCTATAAACTTAAGTAATATTCCCCAAAGTCTTACTAACCTAAGAATACAAATGAAATATCATTAAAAGTAGTACTTCACATCTTGCTCCTACCTGTATCTTATGGGGCTTATAGCAGAACCAGAAAATTTTTCAGAATTATCTATAAATCAAATGTTCCTTGAATTCCTATTAATCTCCAAAGAGAAGCTCGGAAAAATTCCTCTCCTATTCGTTTATTCCTACCCTGCCAACAAAACCACGGGTGGGTCGTGCTTTGCTTCTCTCTGCTCCTGCCCTCTGTGAGAATTGATTCTTGCTACAGGCTCTCTTGATCCAAAAGTTCGCTGTGTTCCCTTGAGTCTGCCTTGTGCCGGATCCACTCACATTTTGTTTTATAGCAGACAGTGAAGAGATGGCTCCTGTTAGACGCCGTGTAGCTCGGGCTACCTGAGTGACTCGGGTTACCTCCTTGTACTGCCCATCCCAGATACCTTCTGAGATGTACACACCTCGACCTGCTTCCACAGTCCGTGATGTGTGGTTGAGGACAGAGACCATTGCCATTGCCATTCTGTCCCGTTTCTCCCATCTTCCTTGGATACTGTTACCTTCGATACAAATCCCTTTTGTCTCCTTCAGCCAAATCTGCAGCTTCCGTGCCATACAGATCAAGGAAATCTTTGCCCAGATGGTTTGAGTTCTATTAGAATGCCTGCTCACACATGCCCCGTGCATATACAGAAATAACTATTTTCCCCAGCTTCATAAAGTCTAGATGTCACTGAACGACCCTGTCTTTGCTCTGTGACATAACATGATACAGAAAAGGGATATTAAGCGACATGCCAGTGCATCACGCTGTTTGAAGTTCATTCAGTTCTTATATGTAGGATATATTTTTAAACTCTGCTTGACCTTAAGAGATAAGCTAGAAAAGCGTGTCTGTTTTGACCGCTAGTGTTCCAACAACAGTTACTGTGTGCACTTGTCACTCATCTTAATATAAAACACCTCAGGCAGCAAATGGCATGTGTTCACACCAGTGCTGGAGTTTAGCAGGGGAAAAATTGATGAAAGAAGAAGGAAAGATAAAAGGAAAGAAGAGTGAGAGGGAGGGAGGGAAGAGAGACGGAAACACACACACAGAAACGCGAGCCTACCGGCCTCAGTACTAACATATATATTATCTAACATCACTTGCTTCCCTGTCTGACAATACTTGTTTTATTATTTAACTGCTTATTTCCTTACTGTTAACTGGGGAGATTCAGAATTGGTAGGAAAAGTAATCTCGGTCACACTGCCTTTCGTATGTACAAGCGTGTTTAGCCCTTATTATACTGTGTGGATCAAAAAACTATCAGAATAAAAAAAAAGTCCTCTTGATTGTGATTAAGAAAAATGGTTGTGAGGAAAAGGTTTGAATTTCATTATGTTTAAATGCATTTGTTAAGGTATGTTTTCTTACATTAATTATACTAAGTTGACTTAAAATAACTCTAAAAGAATGTTATCCTAACTTATTTTTCTTCTTCTTCTCTTGCAAGTATTGTTTAAATGACATTTGTACGGTTTTTCCTGTCACAGCAACTTTATATTCGGCTTTCAGTGGCCAAGCATTTAAAAGAGGACATGTTTTTACGAAGGATTATCTAAAATGGGATGTTTTTGGAAAGGTCGAAAGTGGGCATTTCCTTTTTTAACATGGTTCTCGGTTAATTTTTGCTTCGTTGTACATCAACAAGACACTGTTAATCAGATTGCTTCTTATTCTGTAGATCTTTAAGCAAGCAACTATGAAAGCATTGAGGAGAAAATCTATTTTGCTCACTGGTTATCTGGAATACTTGATCAAGCATTATTATAACAAAGATAAAGCAGATACTAAGAAACCATTTGTGAACATAATTACTCCAGCCGGCATAGAGGACCGCGGATGCCAGCTTACACTAACGTTTTCTGTTCCAATAAAATGTGTTTTCCAAGAACTAGAAAAACGAGGAGTGGTTGTAAGTATATCTCTTGCTTTGCTACCCGGTTTTCTCTCTGGGTTGCATGTTGGGGATAAAATTTGGGTTCTTTGGTTAATTTACTGTTGCATGTTATTTCACATCGGTCAGTCAATGAGGATAGATTGCCAACTAAATATTCATCGCTGTGCTAATTGAAGGCATAGAGCTCTGTCGTTTCGGATAAAAAGGAAGAAGCCACAAATTTTGAATATAGGAACCCGTCTTCTATAATTTACTCATTCTTTTCATTACAGTTTGAGCTGAAAAAAAAAATGTTTCATTATAATCCATTAGGACATGTTTTCACTAGTTTTTACCAGCAAAAGCCCAAATATGTATGTTTATTGAATATACAGAATTAAATAACATAACCTAGGGGGGAGGAAGAAAAGAAGTCAGTTTTATTTAGCTGTTTGTTTGAGCCAAGGCATTTCAGCCTTGTCATTTAGTCAAAACAGAACTGCAGACCCATCTCAGGTGTGTTAACATTGTAGGGAATATTTTTTTTTTTTTTAAACCCTGAGGCCCTTAATGATCTGGTTATAGTCTCTTGAAGAAAATAAGGGTTAGTAGGGTCATTTCAGGAGAAATGGTGGTCATGTATCTATCTCCAGGGACAGCGTAGTTTAGGAATTGCTCCACTCTTGTGGTCCTGTCTCTCCTGAGGAGAGGGTATCTCAGATTCCAGAGGCACGGATCCGTATCTCAGTGTTCCAAGTCAAGTTTTACCATTTGTAAGCTGTGTGCTCTAGGAAAGTTAATTCACCTCTATCGGTTTGAGTTTTCACATCTGCATTTGGGGTGCAAAAATGCCTCCAAAAGTTGTTGTGAGAATTAAATGGTCCAGTATTTGGCACATAAACCAAATATTGAATGTACTCACTCACAGTGGGTATTTTTTTGAAGATCAGTCATAGAGATCTTCAGTCTAGACCAAATTATTTGGGTCCATTTTGTGACATTTCAGAGATAGTGCCAACTCCTTACTGATGTAATAAGAGATTAAAGGATCCAACATATTCTTTATGTTGGACTAATACTAATACTAAGACTAATACTCTCCATGTCCCGGTATGTTCATTTAAATTCGCCCAAGGGTTCTAGTCTCTCCAGAGCCTCCCCACCAGTAAATTATATCCATGACTTACTGAACACTTCAAGATGATTGCTGAGTAGATTTCAGGAAAACTTTTGGATACACATGATATTCATATTTTAGCTATTATTAAGAGGAGAGTTTCCATTAACACAGAAACATGCTTTACTACAAGTAAAAAAAAAATGTTTATATATTAAGTTTTAGGGAAATTAGCATGATTGCTTTATGTAAGCTTATCTTGAGTGTAGATTTTTCATCATGTGACTAATGATAATGTTATTGTGACTTTATTTCCTACCCACCCCCCCACAGTGTGACAAGCGAGAACCAAATGGCATCCGAGTGGCTCCAGTTCCTCTCTACAACTCTTTTCATGATGTTCATAAGTTTATCAGTCTCCTCACTTCTGCACTTGACTCTGCAGAGATCAAAAATAGCAGCGTTTTCTAGAACAACTTCAGCAAGTGTTACTGAAAGTTTCTATGGTTATTTTATTATTATTTTCAAATTTTAATGATTAGAAGTTTTCCAAGACTGATTACACATACTTGGCAATGAATTATATATGTTACAGAAAAATCTGAAATATCTTTTCCAAGAGTCTGTGATCTGAGGAATCCACATGTCTGTCCAATTTCTTCATACTTGGTGGATCAAAGTTTTACTGGTCTAAGTATTATGTACACAATCTTAGCTGTCATATTTCGTGGTCAGTGAATGTTTTATGTTGACTTAATTTATAATTTGACAACTTCATAATATGTGTGCAGTTTTGTGTCAATTTTAGAAATGTTACTTTAGTTTTAATTTACCAAAGAGTTTCTTATAGTCACTATAATTTCACAGTCTGATAGATGCATGATTTTGCAGTATTCCATCCAACTCTAAGGAAGAAAAAATATATTTTCTAGGACAGTAGCTTTCAAATATTTTGGCCATGGCCCACACTAAGAAATATATTTAATCTCAGAGACTAGTATTTATATGTGTTTATACCTTATTTATTGATTCTAATATACAAATTGTATCATATTTTACCATCTGTGAAAGAATTTATTTTTCAGTTTTTAGTCAACAATTCTTATAGTTGCCACTGACCATTCTGTCATGTTACCATCTCTGGCATCAGCATGCTTCTCACAGTGAACAGATGATTTTTAAAAAGAGGCATCTATAGAAAAAGCAGAAGTGTCATAAATTATTGGTCTATGCTCTACTATTTATTATTCACTTTCTCTTATTACAGCAAGTGTTGGTTGAGACTTATTACATTTATTTCCAAGCTAACTCTTGGGTCCTAATCCATTTTACAAAGTTGTTCCTTTATTTGAAAGTACCGTAATTCCTTATTTTTTTAATGGGGACTTGTGCTGATAGAAGTCTGTCCATGGTACCTGTCTCTGCAGTGGTGAAACAAGTCATCCCGAGATACTTGAGACTAAGAATTAGAATTAGTAAATGAGTGCTTCATATTTCCCCTTCTGACCCGAATCTATGGGCCATTCTTTCCACTAGGAAACTACAGTCACACTCAACCCTATAAAACTTTCCTGGTTTTCAGCTGTTGTTGCTACAGCTACTATTCATGAATTGGCAAAGTAGTCTACATTCATATACCTGGGCAGGAAGAAGGAATGACTACAACATAATTAGTCCCCTGATGAACAAATTTGAATGAAATTAACTTAGACAACCGTTAGAGTTAAATAAAAAGATGCAGAACTGACAGCAGTATCAGCACCTACGGTGATAAATGTATTGAGTACTTGCCATGTACCATGTATGGTGCTGATCTATTCATACTTATCTTATTTATCTTATTTGACCCTGCACAACTTCACAGAGAAGAAATCATTTTGAGTCTCATAGGAGTAAGCAAAACAGACATGGTTTCAGTTATCAGGAAACATGCAGCTTAGTGGGAGAAAGAGGTAATAAAACATACAAACACCCAAGTAAATATATGATTACAAACTATAGATTTTATGAAAGAAAAACATGATACTATAAGAGAAAAATCTCAAGCGTATTAATTAGATGGCCAAGTAAGGGTGTATAAAGGTGATTGTAAGTTTCAAGTTCTTAAATACCATGCAAAAAAAAAAAAAAAAAAAGAAAGAATTCTTGCTAATCACATTAAAATCACATCAAATTATGTATACAAATTATTCAAAGAATAATCAATACTATGTCCTCAATCACACAGGCTAGGAAGCAGAGTATTAGAAATGCCGTTTTCCCTGCTTGTATTCCCCTTCCTCCCCAAATCCAGAGATAACCATCGAATAATATTTTGTGTTAATCATTCCCTTATTTTCATTGAAGGTTTATATCTATGTATATGCCCATAAAAATACATTAGCCAATACTGTCTGTGTGTGAACATTGTGTAAATATAATTGTATATATTCTGCTTCTTTTACTCAAAACCAAGTTTTTGAGATTTACCCATTTGTTACATACAGCTTTGTACCCATTTTCATTGCTGCTCAGTGTTCTGGTATATAATTGGAGTTACTAATTGTGTATTTATTTTTGGAGTTACTCATATTCCATGACTAATGAACATTGAGTTTTTCCAAATATTTTTAACATTGCAACAATGTTGCTATTAACATTCTTGGTACACAGGTTCAAATGTTAGCCTAGGACATATAACTCTGAAAATGTTGGGTCATAGGACATACTCATGTTCAACTTCACAGTGCAACATTAAACTCTTCTCCCAAGAGGTTGGACCTCTAACCAGTATTAACCAGTACTAACATTTCCTACTTCTAACCAGTAGGAAATGAGAGTTTTCTTGACCCTTGCCAATAGTAGCTGCTGATTGCTTTTGTTATGTATGCCGGCTAAAATAGGGTGATTACTGAACTAACAGAATGAATGTATAACTTCCACAGAAGTAGGAGGAACATAATGAAGACATATACATACACTGCAGTTTATCCTGCAGAAACTGTCCTTAATCTGTGGACTGAGCCAACACTAGAATTTTACCTGAGTTTTATCCTTGCTCAGCTCTTTTCCTTTCCCATGTTGTCTGGGAACTTGTCTGAAGTTCTTCCTGATGAGCTCACTTCAATAAAACATAATAATCCAGGGGCGCCTGGGTGGCTCAGTCGGTTAAGTGTCAGACTCTTGGTTTCCACTTAGGTCACTATCTCGCAAGTCGTGGGATTGGTTCCATGCTCACTGGAGAGTCTGCTTGAAAATTCCCTCTCTGCCCCTCCTTCCACTCACTCTCAAATCTTTTTAAAGAAAACTATATTAATACAAAGCCCAGACAAAGCTCTGTTTCTAGGAAAGCCAATCTGAGAATTTCTTTCATCTAATGTTAATAACCATAAGCCTTTTATATTCTATATCTAGCATATGGTAAATTTCAGTTGTTTCTGTTGGTTTTCACAAATAATGCTTATTTTCTTGTGTGTATTCTACTTGTTAACTTTTCTTTTTTCTTTTTCTTTTTCTTTTTCTTTTTGTAGGCTAACTTTAAACCACTCATTTTATTGATATCCCCCCCCCCCGGAATTCTTTGAGAACTGGGTTAAAGTATGTCTTTCTAAAGATACTCATTTTTGCTTCTGCCAGTTAGTTACTCAGGGTCATTTCTAACACAAGAACACTTGAAATTTTTAAAGATTATTTATTGGAGGGGGGGAGGGGGAGAGCGAGGGAGGGAGAAACTTTAGCTGACTCCCTGCTGGGGGCAGAGCTGATGTGGGGCTCCATCTCATGACCCTGAGATCACAATCTGAGCCAAAAACAAGAGTTGGATGCTTAACTGTGTCACCCAGGCACCCCTAAAATTTTTGTTTTCAGTGTTTTCAGATCACATGGGTAGTATGAGACTGGATGTGTTAATCCTCACAAGGGCCAATTTAGAGTTGCAAATTCTCTGAAGATACTAATTTTTCTTGCTGTTCTTTTACATATTCTTTGGTTGCCAACATTATGTAGGACTCTTGGATCAGTTTACTTAGTTGGCTGGTCCTGAGCTTGTTCAATGTCTCATTTAGTTACCAGCACTGAAGCTCAATGACTTCAGGATATGGCAGAAACTCTTAAGATGGAAACCATACTTTTACTTCCCAGGTTCCTGCTTTTATTTTATTTTGGGGTTCTTAGAATTTCTTACTTTCATGCCATCTCATTTTAAAAGGCTTTTTCTGGCCACTGATTTTTACTTTTGTTTTCCAGTATCTAACCCCCAGCAATATGTCAAATTGTCATGTTTTATGACTAGAAACAAATATTAGGCACTTCCTATTTTCCCAGTAGAAAATGAATTGTGCCTTTTTAATAGTTCATGCACATTTATATAAATGCAATTCTTTTAGAGTAATACCCTTGGGAGCTATGGTAATACATAGAGCTGTCTGTGTAACACTGAAGTACACTTACCATACAAAACTGACTGGGGGAAAGGCTGGGTGTGAGGGCAATAGCTAAATTTCCAATTAAAGAAACTTTTTCTACAGATATTTTCTGCTAGATAACTTTCTCCTTGAGGTCAAAACTGTGTGGGTTCACATTCAAATTGTGTTCTGCTTTTGTTCCATAAACTGAAATTGTTAGAGCATTGATTTTTGAGTAAATGGTTTTTTGCATCATCTTAAGAAAACTGCGAACACCCTGAAAGCATCATATCATAAAGCACATCATTGGACATCACTGAATTAAGGCATCCTGTAACTGAGATAATGGGTTTGATGCTTGTGTGGGTCATTAGCATCTATATTATGTGTTTTTGAAAGATAAAATTCATGTTCTGCCCTCTAGTGATATATTTTAATCTCAGCAAGACATTTATAAAGAGGAGTATTATGGACTAATGCATTTAAACATATATGATATGTTCTAGTTTATTCCAATTATTTTTATCAATGCTCCAGTTTTCTAACTTCTGACTCTTCTAATTTCAGCTCCTGAGTCTCTTTGATATTACCTTAACTTTTTTTTTTAATATTTATTGCTTTTGGTGTAAGAAGATGCATGCTCATCTTGTATATTTCTTATCTCAATCCTGACATCACTTATTTCTCTAAGAATATGTGTTGCTTTTGGAAGACAATGATATTTAGAAACCATAATCTCAACAGTAAGAGTGCTCATTATAATCAAGTTAATCATAGTTTCCAGGATTTTCAGTTGGCAGAGTTAGGAAATCTATATTTTAAGAGAAATTATATTTAAAATTAGACAGTAACTATGTCCTTAATGTGGCGCCTCATGAAGGAGGCAGCATCACTTGCACAATAGTCTCGGGAATTGATGAACGTAAGTCCAGTCAAACTCTTAGAGATATTTTCCAGTGTAAAAAAACTATGGGGCATAGAGAAGTTAAATGGTCCACAAAGAAGCAAATGTGGGGGATGCTACATGGCAGCTCACTGGGTTTCCTCAACAAGTCAATGGCATGAATATGGAAGAGGTGAGGGACAATGGACTGTTCTCATGTAGTGAAACCAAAGAGACATTAGTAAATGCAATTTGTGGATTTTCTTTGGATCTTGATTCAAAGACCATTTTACAAGGAGTAGTAAATCCAATTACTGTGTTTCAAAGGTAATGTGAGGCAACCTGGGTGGCTCAGTAGGCTGAAAGTCTACGTTTGGCTCAGGTCATGACCCTGGAGTCCCAGGATTGAGTTCTGCATTGGACTCCCTGCAAATTTGCTGCTCCCTCTGACCCCTCTCCCTTCTCATGCCCTCTCTCTCACTCCTTCTAAAATGAAATAAAATAAAATAAAAACATAACTCTTGTGTGTATGGTGATAGCACTAGTATAGGACCAATAAAAATACATTGCTGAGAGAATTGAGGACATACTAACAAGGAAGAATTTTATTCAACTTGTTAGCTATGACAGCTACTTAGGATGTAAGAAGATATGAATATTTTTAAATAGATACACCCAGCACATGGGAATGAAATGATACAAAGTCTGGAGTTGGCTTTGAAATTCCTCTGTCTCCCCTCCCCCCAATAAGAATGCTAACAAATAAGTTACCACACACTTAATCCACCCACATTATCTTACAGTTCTGCAGGTTACAGTGTCAGCATATGTCCCACTAGATCAAACTCAAGGTTTTGGCAGGATTCCTTTCTGGAGGCATTAAAGGAAATTCCCATTTCCTTGCCTTTTTCAGCTTCTAGAAGTTGCCAATATTTCTTGGTTCTGATCTCCATCTTCAAAGCCAGCAATGTTGTATCTCTGACACTTCTTTTTTCATAGTCTAATAGCCTCCCTCTTCCACTTTCAAGAGCTTTTGTTATCACATTGGGCCCAACTGGATAATCCAGGCTTATCTCTGTGAAAGCCAATAGATTCATCTTAATTTCACCTGCAGTCATGATTCTCCTCTGCTATATAATGTAAAATATTCATATCTTCTGGTTATTAAGACATGGACTTCCTTGGGGGGCGTTATTCTTCACACCACAGGAAGAAATGATGGATGGGAAGGAAGGAAAGAGAAAAATGTATGACAAAATCTTGATAATTCTGAAGAGTTTCAAGATTCTCTCTACTTTTGTTAATACTTGAAAAATAAGCAATAAATCGTGATGGCTTAGATAAGAATCCTGAATAACTTCCTCAAAAGTCATGATTTTAACAAAATCATGTATATAATGTTTTCCACCCATATTCTAGGATGGAAACAATCTCTTCTGTCTCCAAATGTCAAAAAAAATTATCTGTAATTTTCTTATGATGGATTTTGAAAGGAACATATCTTACACTATATTTGTATATATCTTTTCTCCCTATCTTAATAAAACTTGGTTAATATTTTGTGTCTTGTTTTATTTTATTTTATTTTAGTATGTCACTTGGTACTTACCACTGTGTTGAACATAGATTTTGGCTCTTATAAGCAGGTAATTAATGAGAAGTGTACAGTTATAACAAGTCAAATATGATACCCATTTTTACCTTGAGGCCACCACTGGTATTATCACACTTCATCTTCCTTTGTCTCTAACGGGACTCAAAAGCCCTCTTCCAGTGCCCTATCCAGAAACAAACTTGAGAATGATTTTCATTATCATAAATAATAATACTCTAAAGCATGTCTTCTCACAGAAGACAAATCAACTAACAAAGAATTCCTGGGTCTCTGTTGAAATCTCAATAACATATATTCACAATAGTATTTTAGGTGAAAAGTACTGCATTTTTGTGCCAATATTTACTAAACAGAGGTCTTAATTTTCTCTTTCCCCGTTTGTGAGAGTTTCACTTTATGCAGCTCTCCTTGCATTCTATTGTGTTAAAACAGCAAGCTTGTCAAGAATGGAGACATTGCAGTGATATATGCAGAGTCTATGGGAGACATTTTCTCTATGGGTTAAAGTAAGTAGTTGGATCAAAGTCAGGACATAGATGCTACAGCTGGTCTAGGAAAAAATGGCAATTAAGAGGAAAAAAAAGAACAGAAAGAGAGAATCACAGACAGTCTTTTTTTAGGAGGCAACAACAGAACCAGACTGTTTGAAATTGGTAACTGACTCCAAATGTCACATTTTTTCACTGAATTCTAAATAATATTGCTATTTTATAACTGTTACTTGGTTGTATTGATGGCCATATTAACTTATTTCATAACAAACTCGCTACATATATTTTTATACACTATATATATTTGTTGTCTTTTTCTTATATTTCCTTCTCTCAACAATACTTAGATTTGAAGAAAAGCATGTTAAAGTTTAAAGGATATTTCTTCAAATGGTTTTCAGTTCAGTCAAAGTTGACACATGTGATCAGTTTTGGTACTTCTGCTAGTACACGTGTGATTATTTATTAGATAATCTCAAGTTCTTTAAAGATAAAATGTAAAACTGTAAAATAAGACAAGAAAATTGTTTTCAAGTACTTCCTTTGGGAAAGTTGTGTAAGTTACAATCATATAAGGGAACAAAACTAGTGTATACTAATCTCTATTTCTGGGTAATACTACGTATCTATCTCACGAAAATAATAGTAAATGAATATAAGTGGCATAAACATAGAAAGACCCTCCAACTGATAAGGGACCAGTGTCAACACACTTTCAAAGCTGGAAGGTAGAGGAGACTGGCAGCAGGAACCTAAAACATAATTCTTTGTGTGACAGAGAAGGATAGGGAAGAGTAGTGATCTCAGGTCAAAGAACCATTGAAATGGATACTAGTTGGAGGTAACAGTTATTTCTGAAGGCCAGGTGCATGTGGGATGGTAAACCGGTGGTTGAAAGTCTGTAAAATTCGCTGTTGGACCCCAGATCCTTTCCTCCAACCTGTGCAATCAGAATATTGCATCTTTCCCACACCCACAAAGGCGAGAGTTTACTTCTAGAGAGGATGAACTACTGTAGTTCTGGGCTTAGGGACACGAGGACAGCTGAAGAGATGGATGGACCATTTGTCTGAAAATGAAGTGATTCAGCAAGATTTTGTATTTTAAGTGGGAAAAGTCCCAATTTACTTCCCCCACTTGGCTCCCAAGAAATTATGCATGCACCCAGCATCACATCCACCATTCCTCCAGCCCGCCTGAGGAAGATGATTATAGGTACCTCTGGGAAAACTATCCAGTACAATCGATAGGAGCTACAAATCCTTGTATTGGGTCTCATTGTGGTACAATGCTGCCCACCAATCAAAAAGTTCTGCCCCTGCACAAAATGCTTGCACCTGGTTTTTAGAGTTCCAGTTTTAAAAATGAATGAACACAAAGTATCACCACACATTCGACAATAACATTTAAAATGCAGGATAGAATCCAAAAGAACAAACAGAAAAACAAATAATACAATGGAAAAAGAAAAGAGGAAAAAGTGGGGAAAGTTATAATTAATAACTTCCAAGAGAAAAAAAAAAAGAAAAACTATGGAACAAGTGAACTATACACATAAACAAAACAGAGAGCAAGGAAAAGCTCTTGAAAATTAAAAATAAATCAGAAATTAGAAATTCAAAGGAAATTCTGGAATAGAAAATTGAGGAATTATCTCAAAAGCAGAACAAACAATCCATACAATTACATAATTAATACAAGAGGTCAATGCTTGTTTAAGAGTAGTTAAAAATGAGAGAACAGATGAAATAGAAAGGAGGAAATTGTGTGAAAAAAAAGAAACTCTTCAAGAACTCACCCCAAACAAAGATATACCTTCAGAATAAAAAGGGACATTGAGTATTAAAAATAATAAGTGTATTTTTAATGTAAATTGCATCATAAGAAAAAATTAAGACATTGGGGATAAAAGGAATATTCTAAAACTTTACAGAGAAAATTAAATTATGCTAGATATATCAACAATCACAATAATATAGAGACTCTAATCACCAAATGTAAAAAGAATAATGAAGTATGCTTTTTAAGATTCAGAAGACAAATTATTTTCAATTTCCAAGCCAAAATATCAACTATAATGATACTATATTATCGATAAATGTGAAGGTAGAATAAAGATATTTTCAGGTAGACAAGGTCTTGGGATGTTTTCTTCCCACATATTATTTCTCAGTATTTACTGAGAAAGACTGAGCCACAAAAAGGAGAAAAGAAAAAAAAAGAAAAAAGGCAAGATTCCCAAATGATCATGAAGAGAAGTCCCAGGACAACAACAGTTCATCAGCCATAGAGAGGAACCATAGGAAATGCTCAGAGCAAATGCTCAGAGAGCTCCAGGGGAAGGATGGATCTCTCTCTATCTCATTCTCTCTCTTTCCCTTTGCCACCACAAACTGATGAAATACTCAATGTTTGTTGTAGTTCACTGTTCTGAGAAGAGTTTTAAATTTTCTTAGAACTAATTTGAAGATTCAAGTTAGTACGGTGACAATATCAAGCAAATTTAAAAGAAGGCATTACTAACTGTAAAAAAATGATTGTACAATAAAAGAAACATTATCAGAGTAAACTGAATAGTTAGAAGATATATCCTCTATGTCTAAATTTCATATTACAAAAATGTTACTTTCTCAGTATTTTTTAACATATGTTCCTATTCTGTCATATATTCACAATACCAGCTGTAAATAATATTTATGCAATTGTAAACATGCAAACAATATTGCTGTAATCTAAATCATGATTGTACCATATTTAGAGGGTGAGTGAAGAGAAAATATATTTGTGTCTATGAGGTTGTAGGCATGGAGAGAAGGAGATCTATAATAACTAAATCCTCAATTTCTGGAGTAGGAAAAAAATAATGTTGCAAATACAGCAGATACAGAAAACAATAAATTCATATTATTTAAAAATTTGGAGCTAAATAGAAGTAGAAACAGCCAAAGCAGTCGAAAGCCATCAAGTCTTGGTTAGCAGGAATTAAAGGGAGCTGTGGTTGGGTCAGGAGGCTACTATTTGGGGCATAAAAGTCAAAATATGCAAAGAAGTACACTGTAAGAGTGAAGTTCACTGATTCTGAAAACAAACTACCAGGTTCAAATATTGGTTCTATACCTACCATTCATGTAATCTGGTGACTTCAATGCTCAATGCTTTCATTTCTGTTTGTAAAATCAGATAATAATAGTACTACTTCATAGAGTTGTTCTGCAGATTAACTGGTTAAATACATGACATCATTTAAATAATATGGGGCACACATTACTAGGACAGGCAGTACTAAGCAACTGTCAATTATTTACATGAATTATTTTAATAAAAATTAAAAAGAAAGCATAAGACATTGTGTGATATGTAGAAAGTAATCAGGAAAGAAGAATCATTGTATTAAAAACCAAAGATTAATGAAAAAAGCTGTCTTTACCTACTACTGTGTGTTTCTTATTATCTAAAACAAAGAGTATTTCATTAATTATACTTAATTACGAAAGATTAATTTGTGTCCATTGTAATTATCAGAATATAAACATATCGCCTAGGATAGGAATTAAAAATAGACTTCTAGAAAATCAGAATCTCATTCACTGAAAGGAATGAAGACAGTAAAATTGATTTCAAACTGAAAATTAATGTTTGTCTGAAGCCTAATTAATACTTAGGCTAATACTTCTTCTGTTCTGCTTAGTTAGTCCTATACCTGCTTTCAATATGCTCATGTGGTAGCAGCCATGCCCTTCATGTTTCAACTTATTTTTTAAAAAAATCCTAGGGGCCTCTGGGTGACTCAGCAGATTAAGTGTTCCTACTCCTGATACCGGCTCAGGTCATGATCTTAGAGTTGTGAGATTCAGCCCCACATCCAGCTCTGAGCTTGGTGGAGAGTCTACTTGGAATTCTGTCTCTCTCCCCCAATCTCCCTCCCACCTGTGTGTTCTCTCTCTCTCAGCTAAATAAATTAAAAAAAAAAAAAAAAAAGCAAGAAAAGGGATATCTGGGTGGCTCAGTGGATTAAGACTCTGCCTTCAGCTGGGGTCATGATCTTGGGGTCCTGGGACTGAGTCCCGCATCTGGCTCTCTGCTTCCTTCCCCTCTCTCTCTCTCTCTCTCTCTGCCTGCCTCTCTGCCTACTTGTGATCTCTCTGTCAAAGTAAAAAAAAAAAAAAGCCCCCCCAAATTAAGAAAATACTCAATTCTCTCAACATATTTTAACATAAGTCCCTAACTGTTTAAATATAGAGTATTTTCTTTTTCTCCCTGGCAGAGGTTAAGGATACAATTTTTTCTGAAAAATCAACTGTGCTTAAAGAGACGCTGTCACATGGAGGAAAAGCAGGTAATGTTTGGATTGTGGTGGTTTATTAATTGTAACATGCAGTAAACCATGCTTGTGTTTTTGTTTATATTTTCAACATACAATATAAATAAGAGCACCTCCAGATATTCTTTTGGCAAGCACAAAGGCTGTTTATTTGACAGATGATATAGACAATAATGTATGGCTCATAATTAGGGAGAAAGCTGTAGCTTAAGAAGTTCTGATGGCATTCAAACAGTTTGTGTGTAACTAAACTAAGGCTGTTAGTGAATGGCAGCTTTAAAACATTTTAAACATGTGGACAAAAAATTGAATTTTTATTATTGTAAATGAAAAAGGAAGATTTCTGGAGAAGCTAGACAACATACTGTAATCCAGGCTTGAGCAAGTTGAGGAAGAATGGTGTCATATAAATAGAAACCGGCTCTTCCCTTGATGTATTTCAATACATAATCTGGAAAAGAAGAGAGCTCTCGGATGACACCATGCATCTAGTGCAGACATAGAAGGGTTTTTTCCTCTGAATATCAGAAACTCAAGGACGAATCACACGGAGACCTATTTATCTCTGCAAATCTAGGTGTCTCCTGGAAATTTTGAATTTTATGAAAAAAAAATAAAGTCAGTAAGTTTGTGGATATGTGCGCGATGATTGAGAGAGAGAATAAGTTATCCAAAGGACAAAGCTTAATTCAGTCATTGCCACCAGACATGACAGCATTTCAAGACACGTCTAGTAAGTACTAAGTTGGGATATAGGAAAACTATATGATAACGAAAAAATTACCTTCATAGACTTCTGTTCATCTAACTCATATTGTAGTTAGCTATTTGTTATGTACAGCTTAGGAAAGATTTAAAAATCATACTCATAATTTCTTTACACGAGAGAAAATGAAGAGAGATAGAAATAATACTGTAAGAAAGAAAGGAAGAATGGAAGGTCTACTGCATTCCCTTTGAAACATTTGCCATGAAGAAAATTTAATTCATTTTATTTACAATTTTTAAGAATTTAATAGAGAATCATTTTTTAATATTGAATCCTGCATACAGTAGGTACTTTTAAAAATTCACTATATATTGAGGGCCTAAGCTGATTAGCCTATGTTAATGTAAAGATGTGTACAGAATGGCAAAAGTTAAAAAAAATAGTGATAATACCAAATTCTGGTAAGGATGCGGGGAAATCGAATCATATACAGTGTTGGTTATAACTTAAAATGGTATATGTACTCTGCAAAATAGTTTAGCAGTTTCTTCTAAAACTAAAAATGTGCTTACAACAACCCAGTAATGGTACTTTGCGAAATGTACAACAGAGAAATGGAAACCTCTTTTAATGCAAAAACATGTATGCAGATATTCATAACAACTTTTTTCATAATAGATAAAGACTGTAAACACCCAAATGTCTTTAAACAGATGAGTGGTTAAGCAAACTGTGCTTCATTCATACCATGCAATACTACTCTTAAATATAAAAAAACATGGAACACCTGGGTGGCTTGTTGTTTGGGCGACTGCCTTTGGCTCAGGTCATGATCTGGAGTCCTGGGATCTAGTCTCGCATCAGGCTCCCTGCTCAGCAGGGAGTCTGTTTCTCCCACTGACCCCTCTCCTCTCATGCTCCCTCTCTCTCTCCCTCTCTCTCTCTCTCTCTCTCACACACACACACACACACACACACACACAAATAAATAAATAAAATCTTTAAAAAAATAAAAAAACAATAAAAAAACAAATCATCGATGCTTGCAGCAACTTGAGTAAAGCACAAGGGCATTATGTTGAGTAAAGAAAAGTCTACCTTAAAAAGTTACCTACTGTGAGTTTCAACTTATATAACATTCTTAACATTCTTGAAATAGCAAATGTATAGATATAGAGAACAGATTAGTGGGTGCCAGATGTTAAGGATTAAGAATCAAGAGAGAAGGGGCGCCTGGGTGGCTCAATGGGTTAAAGCCTCTGCCTTCAGCTCAGGAGCATCCTGGGATCGAGCCCCACATCAGGCTCTCTGCTCAGCGGGGAGTCTGCTTCCTCCTCTCTCTCTGCCTGCCTTTCTGCCTACTTGTGATCTCTGTCTGTCAAATGAATAAATTAAAAAAAAAAAAAGAATTAAGAGCGAACATTTAATTTAAACATTTATTTAAACATTGGTTTAAATAAGCGATAAGCAATAAGGGGGAAAGTGTTGAGCAAGGAGCCGGATGGGGGACTTGATCCCAGGACTCTGAAGGCAGATGCTCAACCGACTGAGCCCCTCAGGCATCCCTAATTCTTGGCTTTAGATAGCCGGCAAATCTCTACAAAGGGCTGACATGAGGAAGCCTTGTGGTAATAGAGGAGTCCTATGTCTTGATTTTGTGGTGGTTACATGATGCTGCCCGTGTGATAAAATTGGACAGATCTACATACACATACACACAGAGAGGAGAATGTATATTACTAACTGGTGAAATGTGAATAAGCTTTATGGATTATATCAAAGTCAATTTCCTAGTTTATTATTGTGCTATAATTATGCAAAAAGTCAACATTGGAAAAAGGTGGGTGAAACATGCACAGGCCTCCCTGTTGCCTCTTGACAAATTCCTATGCATCTATATTTATTCCAAAAAGAAAGGCTTGTTTAGAAATATGGTAATAAATATTCAAAACATTACTTCCTAGTCATTTTACTAATTCTGTATTTTTGAGTTTATTTATGTCTATTGTATCTGAATAGTAGAAAAATTATATAATGGCATAGATGTCTCTTTCCAATTCTTCATGCATAAACATTACTTAGTAGGTTGAAATCAGCTATGGTGGCAGTATTTACACCAGGGGAATTGGCAAACACTGAAAATCAGGTTTTGATTTTATTGTATTTTTTTCTAGACCTGAGAAAATAATGATAACATAGATATAACTTGTAAGTATATTATATCTGTAGCTTCTACAATGTGAATAAGAAAAAACTGAGGAATGTTCTTTCAATGTTCAGAAACCATGTTGTTTTAGCAAAATGTCCCGCATCATTGAGGAATGAGTTAATTCTTTGTTTTTCCCACCTGCTGCTTACACGTTTTTGTAAATAAATAATACACTAACATTCATTCTGGAAGTATACTCTGATTGCTGGCTCTTGAACATTTACCAACACACCACTGCTTAGAATGATCATGCGGTTCTGTTCTGGAAGTATCTACAAGGGGACATGGGTGAGTAATGAGAGTAATGAAACTGAGGATGTGGATCTCATTGTTAGAATTTAAGCTTCTGTAGCTCTAGAGTCTGTTGGGAGTTGGATAGCAATAAGGGAGTAGACTGATACATGTTTGGAATTGTAGGCAACACATGTGTGAATTGGGCAAACTGCGTTTTGGGCAAACTGCGTATCATCAATGATCTATTGTAGTCTCCACACACGTAAATGGTATTAGGGACTATTTAAAACTCTCTGGTAGGTTTAATGAGGATTCTATTTAGTCAGAATAGACATACATTCTTCAGGGCATAAATCTCTGCTCAGGTACTGGCCAAAAATTATCTGGTCATAACTTTGCCAGGAAAGAGAATTCTTGGAGGACTCTCAGTAGGCTTCTGACTCATGGTTGAAGCAAAAACCATCTACTTGTCTGTTTCAGTTTTCTCAATGTCAAGATTTGGGTTTCCCTCCTCCAGGCTCCAGGTAGACAAGAATATGTGTACAATGTGTCCTTGTGAGTGAGTTCTGTGGAAACAAGTATTTTAGCCTCCTCAAGTTAAAGTTGCTTCTGCAATGATAGAAGGACATTTTGAATTCTTGATTTAGTTGTAAAGGAGAATTGTAGATTTCTGAGACCTCTATGGAATTAAATAATGATACATTGTCTATAAAGTTGGGAATAGCAGATCTAGTTGTTCAGATGCTGAGGAGAATGAGTTCACTGCAGTGGGAGATCATGGTTAACATTCTTCTACACTGCATAATAAGTTGTAGCTCAATATGTATTTACTACCAAGTCTTATTAGTGCTGGTGGGGCAGATGATGATTCACAGAAAAGGGAACCTTTAAACAATAAAGAGTGAGAGCATTCAGAACAAGAGGGAAGTCTACATTGGTTTAAATATCTAGTTAAGCTATTTCACCTCCTGTTTGTTAAATGAGGCCACTGTATTAAAATGACTCAAAAACTTAAAATTTCTCGTAGGATTCTCCCAACTCCTTTAATTTCTCAGTCGACTGATAGCACTCCTAATGGCCCTGTCTGTGTTCTTTCCACCCCCTTATAAATGGTTTAGTTTGGATAGTAAACTACCCTGCCTGGTAGGCTCCCAGACTCTTATTCTCACTGCTTTACATCTTTACATTTATACTTCACACTTATTACTTATGGGTAATACATTTCTGTGTGAGCTGGATTCCAAAGATGGTGAACCAAGCCACCTGGTGTTTACGATCCTGCGACCTTTCTTCCCACACAGAAAAATGGCTTTGTGCTATAACTGGCTTTGAGCAATAGAATGTAGTAGAAATGACATGTAACCTCCAAAGTTTCATTTTAAGAGCTCTTCAGCTTCCATTTCTGCCACTTTGGATGTTTCTCTTTGAAGCCAGCGACCATGTTCTGTAGAAACCCAAGCAACCCAATGGAGAGTTCTACATGGATGTGAACTGAGGTGCTAGCCAACAGCATAAACTGAGCTCTAGCATGTAGCCAGCACCAATTACCAGCCACATAAGCAAGACCATTTTGGATTTTTATCTTGTCCCAATACTTCAACTCATATCATATTAAGCAGAAGAATCACCTAGCCAACTCACAGAGTTTTAAAATATAATAAACTGTTACTATTTTAAACCACTAATTCTGAAATAGGTAGTTACCCAGTTATAGATTATTCAAACAAAAATTGTCACCTAAAAGTGAGATGCTAATATAACAAAAACTTAAAACATCTGGTATTGGCTTTAGGTAGGACCAGGAAGTAATCAGAGCTAGAGGGTTTTAAAACTGTTAATGGAAGCAGTGCCTGGGTGGCTCAGTTGGTTGAGCATCTGCCTTCGGCTCAGGTCATGATCCCAGGATCCTGGGATCGAGGCCTACATCAGGCTCCCTGGTCAGCAGGAGCCTGCTTCTCCCTCTCCTCCCCGCTTGTGCTCTCTCTCTCTCTCACTATCTCTGTCACTATCTGTCTCTTTCTCAAATAAATAAAAATAAGTTCTTAAAAAAGAAAAAGACTCTTAATGTAAGTTGGAAGTATAGTGAATACATTGACATTGGAGGCTTGAAAAAAGCTAACCCATTTTAGTTAGAGGTACCATATTTGGTAAAGCGGTTGCTGTGAGGTAACATGAAAGGTAGAAAAAATATCTAATTCCTCTGTATATCTAGCTAAAGTTTCCAGACAGAATGTTAAAAGTGTTGACAGTTTTAATTTTTGTTTGTTTGTTTGTTTTCTCATATGGTAAAGAATCAGATCTAGAGACATGAACTACAGAAAGAATTACTGTTTAACCCAACACTTCCAAGACTTCCAGGGTTGGGAAATAAAATTGTTTCTCAATTACAGACTTCGCCATCTTGAAAAAGATTCTCAAACCTAGTGGTAAATATCAAATCCTTCTATTAAACATAATCTGAGTCTCAAAATAGATGACAGGTACAGCTGTAAAACCTTTTACTGAGATTTCCCAGACCTCTCAGCCAGACAAAATCACTTCTATGATCTTAGCAGTGTTTTCCACAGCATTCTAACTCTTAGCCAAATATGGAATGTAGCCTCTCTGGATGTTTTAGCTAATGGAGTGGATTATATGATTCTATTTACTGGACTGGATTATAATTTGATACCAAAACCAAAAACAACAACAACAACAAAAACAACCTTACACTTTAAAAAAAAAAAAAAAGAAAGAAAGAAAAATATCAGTCAGACTTAAAGAAAGCAAAACAAAGTTCAAAATGAAAATAGTTTTGGATGCTTAGGTGGTTCAGTTGGTTAAGCATCTGTCTTTGGTTCAGGTCATGATCCCAGGGTCCTGGGATCAAGGCCTATATGGAGCTCCCTGCTCAACAGGGGGCCTGCTTCTCCCTCTGCCTGCTACCTGCCCCCAACTTGTGCTCTCTCACACACACTGAATCCTGCCAACAACCCTTTAGTAAGGTTGGAAGAGGATCCCCCTGTCCAGACCTTAAGATGACTGCAGCCTCAGCAAACACATTGATTGCTGTGCTGTGAGCAATCCTGGTTTGGAGCATCCGGCTAAGCTGTTACTGATTTTCTGAGCCACAGAAATTATAAGATGATAAATGTTTAGCTTTAAGCCACTGATTTTTTAGGGAATTTGAAACACAGCCGTAGATAACTTATGAAAGCAGGATGCAGGTTGAGAAAGCTACTAAGCTTCAAACAGGGTCTGTTTCTCGTGGAAAAGAAGTTAAGACTCAGAATGTGGAATCAAGAGAACAGAAAGTACCTGGGTGGCTCAGTGGGTTAAAGCCTCTGCCTTTGGCTCAGGTCATGATCCCAGGATCCTGGGATCGAGCCCCGCATTGGGCTCTCTGCTCAGCAGGGAGCCTGTTTCCCCCTCTCTCTCTGCCTGCCTCTCTGCACACTTGTAATCTCTGCCTGTCAAATAAAATCTAAAGAAAAAAAAAAGAACAGAAAGTGAAGCCAAGAACTAGAGAGGACCACTCAAAGGAATAGAACTGAGCCCTGACAGAGCACTGGTGGCATAATTATGGACCAGTGATTGCCTCCATCGTTTTCTCTCTCTTTTTTCTTTTAAAGATTTTATTTATTTATTTCACACACACACACAGAGCACAAGCAAGGAGAGTGGGAGGGGCAGAGGAAGAGGGACAAGCAGGCCCCCCGCTGAGCAGGGAAACCAGAAGTGGGCTCTATCCAGGAGCCAAGATCATGACCTGAGCTAAAGTCTGACGCTTAACCCACTGAGCCACCCAAGCACCCCTCTTTTACTTAATTTCAACTAACTTTCACAACTCAGTAGAAACTTTCCTTTGCCTGCAAAGAAATGCACTTGGTTTATGCACTTGATTATACTTTCATTAAATTACATTAATTAATGTATAATATATAAAATACAATAAAACAATAAGTAATATAATATATAAAAATATATAATATTAATATAATGTTAATCAATATTAATTTCCTTTGCCCACAAGGAAATGCACTTGGTTTAGGCACTTGGCTATACCTTTATTAATGCTTTTATTACACTCTATTGTAATTTGAATCTTGTAACTATTGAATCATGGCTGATTCATCTTCATATCCCCAAAGCTTAACACAGTGCTTAACATATTAAATGAATGAATGGATGATTTTTAGGACTGATGACGGAACTCTGAGATGTGGAGAACATTTTGAAACAATTAAAATTGCATGAATGAAAATAAAATCTTGTTGTAACCAAGAGTTGCTTTTGTTCCTTTTTTAATTATTTCAATTGAGTTCTTAGAGGTTAAAAACTTCAAGCATTTCTCTAATAAGTACCATTGTTTTGTCTAACAGGTATAATGATAAATACTAGCTCCATAATGACTACTTAATTGTTTGCTTAATGTGTGCCAGACAATTGTCTAAACACTTTTCATTTAATCTCTATTACAATCCTGTGAGATAAATACTTCACTGTGTTCATATTATACATAAAGTGGAAGAGATTAAGTAATATTTCCAAGATCAAAAAGCTAGAAAGTAGAAGAGTTGGGATCCAAAACTGTCAGTCTGGCTCTGGAGTTCACATATTTAACAAATGTATAATCTTTTCTTCTCTCAGAGCACATGGATACTTTGGTTTAATTATTCACCTTTCACATTGTGTGTGTGGTAAACTCATAAAATACTAACTTTGTACATGCATTTTCTCAAATATGAATTAAGATAAATTACTACTTACTTCATTCACTTCTCAGAAAAAAAAACAGAGAAGTATTTTATGAGCTCTGGGATTCTAGTATGAGACCTCCCGTCACAGGTCGGTGATATCCAGTAGTTGCTTTTCTGTCTTAAAGTCATCTTGCAGGTGCCTGGGTTGCTCAGTCAGTTGAGCATCTACCTCTGCCTCAGGTCCAGATCCCAGGGTCATGGAATCGAGTCCTGCATTGGGCTCCTTGTTCAGTAGGAAGCCTGCTTCTCCCTCTGTCTTTCCCCTTTGCTATTGCGCGTGCTCGCTCTCTCTCTCTCTCTCTCTCTCTCTCGCAGACAAATAATAAATAAGTCTTTAAAAAAACTCATCTTGCTACTTCCTCTGTCATTTATTCTTTGTCAACTGTCATCTTTATGTACTTATTATAGTCTTAATTATACTGAGTATTCCAGACTCTACCTCTATAAAAGGAAAAACAAACCTAATTTTTAAGGATATTTAAGTAACTATATAATAGATACTGATTGATCAGAGTTTAGTTTTCTCATCTTAAAATGTAGTTCTACAGTTTCCCTAAAAGCACTGAGGGAAGGACAACACCAGAGCAGAAGGTGGTGCAGGACCCACACACTGCATTTCCACCAAAGCTAATCTAATTTCATCTGATTTACATACTCATTCTTCAGAAATATTAACTAACCCCCACCCGCACCCACTCCACCCACCCTGCCCACCTCCCGGGCTAGAGACACTGCCCTCTGCTGGCTGAAAAATTAGAATGAAAAGCAAAAAAACATACCTTCATCCCAGGCCAACGGAGCTCAGAGTCCAGGGGGAGACAGGCATGATGGGAATGCATTGCATATATTAAATGAGGTTTGGTAAGGGCTATAAAGAAAAAGAACAGAGTGCATAAAGGGAGACTGACAAGGGAAAATTTTTACTGATAAGAAGGTCAAGGAAAGACCCACGGAGGAGGTGATGGTTAAATGAGAGCTGGAGGATGAGAAATAGGAAGCAGAGGGTCTGGGAAAGAGTATTCTAAAGGAAGGGAAGGGTCCGTGGGGAGTAAAAGGGCTTCATGAGGAAATAAGCTTTAAAGGTTTTTTAGAAACATATTAATAGGCAAAATTTTCTATTTAAAAGTTCAAAAAGTTTTCCTAAGTTTCTTAAGGTCCTTTTCAGTTTGAAAAGTATAAAGCTCAATGAAACAAAAGAATACATTAATTTGCAAGTGTTTTCTTAAAGCTAGTTTTGGTGCTCCTGTAGCTAGTTCAGTTAATATAAAATAGCGGGCTGGGCAACGTTGGTCTGAAGTTAGCGGTAATCACGTGAACTGAAATAACTGTTCAGTCTTCGAATGTTCCTTTCATTTAATCAGTTCTCTTCCCGAAGGGACATGGTTCTCCATTTTGTCCTACGTTGACAGTTCAACTAAAAGTCATTACAACAAGGTCAGCAAACGATGGCCTGGGGGCCAAATCCAGCATCTCTTTTTGTTTATCCAACAAACTAACAATGGTTTTTATATTTTCAAATGGTGAAAAATAATATTTCATGATGTTTGATAATTACATGAAAATCAAATTTCATTGCCAACTTTTTGGGGAGTGGAGGGAGGACTTGGCCATGCCCGCTTGTTTATATGGTATCTATGAGTGTTTTCAGAGCTGCGTGGCTGTGACAAAGACCTCACCATCCTCAAAGGCTAAAATGTGTACTCTCTAGTCCTTTACAGAAACAGTTTTACGGACCCCTGCATTAAAGTGTAGTTCATTGAAGAGTCATCAATAATATACTCCTGCCCCTAATCTTCGATTCAATTACATGCCCTCGCTTTTACTCTAAATCCTAGATGTAAACGAGCTGCTTTTTCTACCTTTAATTTTTAGAAATAATATCCCATTAACACAACATACAATCGAATAACTTTATTTCCATAAAGTATATGATTTTTTTTGTTGTTGTTTAACCTTAATTCTTTAGCAACTTCCTAAATTTTATTTTAGGATACTGAAAAATTTTCTGAAATTATAATACAAAAAGTTAACATTAGGTGTCAGTATTTTACATATTATTTAGCAAGTGTGTGGCAGTGAGAAAAATGTATTGGATTATTACAGAAAGCATTTTCACTACAAAATGTTATCTCTTGTTAAAATGCTTGCCCTACCTTTTTATCCTTTCTTACTTCCTTTTTTTGATTTTTGTATTAATGACATTATTTTTTATGATACCTACAAACCAAATTTTTGAAACTCTTCATCATTTTTTTAGGTATCTACTGCTACATTTTTATCATATGTCTGGGAGTGAGAATAGGTATTAGCGTGGTGCTAAGAAGTTTCTTTTAAATGTCCCCTACAGTAATTTAAATGAGATTTCAAAATAGAGATCAATTAGTGGCAGGATGGTTTTGCAGGAGAATACCAGGG
This sequence comes from Neogale vison, assembly GCF_020171115.1. NCBI lineage: Eukaryota > Metazoa > Chordata > Mammalia > Carnivora > Mustelidae > Neogale > Neogale vison. The sequence goes on along the minus strand of NC_058093.1, from coordinate 88,189,380 downwards.
AGGCATTGTAGGGAAGGGGAAAGGATACTAAATGTGAATTCCTTCTTTAACTTTATCATTTATAGCATTGTGACCTTCTAATTTATAACATTGTAGGTCAGAAGAGCAAATCATCTAGTTTCTACTCTGCAGGGTTGCTGTGAAGATCAAATACTCTAACATTTACCCACAAGCCAATTGTCAAAGGGCTGGCTCCACAGACAACCCACAAATGGTAACACTTCCTTCCCACCATCTCCTACTTTTCTTCTATCTTTAAATTATTTTGAGTAAGTGGATTAATATAGCATATGAAAGAGATCTAGCATATGGTCTTCAAGAAATAGAAATTTTCTCTTCTCTAATCACTTAATCATATAGTCTTATAACTCTGTGTATGTGTCTACTGTGTGTCTCTTGCCTTTTATTTGTGTTTATATCACTAAGCTTCAAATAATTTCCCACATAGTTGGAGATTAAATAAGATAAAATCTATTCCATAACTTTAAATTTCTCTAAAAATGATTTAGTCTGAGTTCCTTTTAGTGTATCCCTAGCTATATGCAGTATATAGATTAGCATAAATATAGCATAAAAGATTCCTAAAGATATCAAAACTATGTTGACCCCTTATAAATCAGTAAGGGAAAAAAGCAAAGAACATGAATAGACAATACACACACAGACACTATTACAATGATCAATAAATATTTAATGTAATATTCAACCCCAGTAATAAAGTAAAAATGGAAACATTAAGGTTTAATAACTAATTGCTAAAAAATGATCATCTATTTTTCCTTTTCTTTTTCTTAAACAACTATACTAGATTAAGGGTGGCTAAGAGTTGTTGGCTGCTATTCCAACTAAGAAGTGGAATCTAATTCTCTTCTTGAATCTGAGCTGACTTTAGTGATTTGCTTGACCAGTAAGGTGGGTGCCTTTGAAACTGTCACAGAAGCCTTGCTATTTATACTCATCTCTTGGAACATTCTCTCAAGGGGAAGCTGACTGCCATGAGGCCCACTAACTTCACAGTGTCATGCTCTAGACAGCACGCAGGCCCTCCTATCGGCAGAACCCACTGACCCCAATCATCCAGTGATCTCCTCCAAAATTCAGATATGTGAGTGAAGAAATCTTAGCTACTCTAGACAAGTTCATTTGCCAGCTGAATACAACTGAATATCCTCAGTTGATGTCACACAAAGTAGAAGAGTCACTAAGCCACGCCCTAACCAAATTCTGGACTGAAGATTCATGGGGTATATTGATGTTAGCTTCTAAATTTGGGGGTGATCTGTTAAACAGCAACGCATAATCAGTATAATTGGGACAATCCCATTGTCGTGGAGTGCATGGAGAAGAGATCAAAAGCCTTAATTTGCCACATAACTTACAATTTGGGGGTAGAGTAAGAGAGTAAGAATTTAAACATTAGTACTCAATTATGCAGAAGTATAACATCGTCACCCCCTACTCCTAATTAATCTCTGTCTCCAAAGCCAAAAGAAGCAGCTGGAGGTAAGGAAGGGAGGGTAGTTTAATTTGATAATTAAAGGCATTATCCTCCACCCCCCAGTTTTTTTTTCTTTCTTTTCTTTCACTTCTTTTCTTTTCTTTTTCTTTTTCTTTTCTTTCTTTCTTTCTTTTTTTTCTTTCTGATTTTCTTTATTTATTGGACACAGAGAGAGCAAGTGAGGAAAAGCAGGGGCAGAGGCAGAGGGAGAAGGAGGCTCCCCACTAAGCAGGGAGCCGGATGAGGCAGGACTCAATCCCAGGACACTGGGATCATGACCTGAGCAGAAGGCAGACCCTTAGGGTACAGAGTCACCTAGGTATCCCCAAAGGCATTTTTAACTCATTTGATGGCAAAACCTGATCTGGTCCAAAAATCATTTGATGTGAACTTACATAAGGCTATTTATTGCTTTTATACATTGTATTTAGTGTGATTACTCATATATTTTGCTAGAGTTATGTTAATGCTGTTAGTGGTGCTATCCTAGACCCCACTGGAACTATTAAATATTTATTATATGATGCATGTATTTGTAAACCCAGAAAAATTCTAAATTCTAAATCACAGTGGACCCAAAACTTTCAAATAAAGGGGTTTGAGCCACTGTGCTACAGAGTTAAACATGTCATTTCAGGAGTTAGTCTGCTGGGTTTAATTTTTCAGTTCTACCCCTTACAAGTGTATGACCTTGGTCAGGTTACTCAGTCTCTTCACCTTAATTCCCCCATCTGTAAAATGGGGACAACAGTTGAATGCTTATCATAAGGCTTATCCAAATATTATTTATAAAGGTAAAAAACTGGAATCAACTCAAATGCACAACTCTTAAGAATGGTTTAATTAAGCCATCATTAAAATTCTAATTTAGAATATTTAAAAAATTTTAAGTCCTAAAATGCTCTTATCCAACACTGTAAACTGATATTGAAATAGTAAAAACATCACTCCTGCCCCCCGAAAAACCCAAGAACCAGAAATATTCATCAGTATCATTAAATCTACTTAAGAATGAACTAAATATATAAAAAAAAGAATGAATTAAATACAGGCATATTTACCACATTTTATGCACATAAAGAGAGAGGAGGGTTGTAATCCCAACTAAGAGGATTAATGAAGACTTTTTCTCCTTTTGGGGTGCCTGGTTGGCTCAGTGGGTTAAGCCTCTGCCTTCAGCTCAGATCATGATCTCAGGGTCCTGAGATTGAGCCCCACACTGTGCTCTCTGCTCAGCACGGAGCCTGATTCTCCCTCTCTCTCTACTTGCCTCTCTACCTACTTGTGATCTCTCTCTCTTTCTCTCTCTGTCAAATAAATAAATAAAATTTAAAAAAAACCCAAAAAACAAAAAACACTTTCTCTTCTTTTTAGTTGTTAGAAATATACGGAAGTCCTGGGGCACCTGGTGGCTCAGTTGGTTAAGCATCTGACTCTTGATTTCTGCTCAGGTCATGGTCTCAGGGTTCTGAGACTGGGACTGAGCCCCGCTTTGAGCCTGCATTGGGCTCCGCGCTGTGGGGAGTCACTTTCAATCTTTAAAAAAAAAAAAAAAAAGAAAGAAAGAAAGAGAGAGAGAAATTCTCAGGTGTCCCAACTTCTTGGATTGTCTTTCAGGGGAGGAGTCAGTGAATCAAGAAGGAAATGGTGTCATCCAAGTGCCGTGGCATTGTGGCCGAGAACTTTCACTTTCAAAAACTCAACTAAATGTGCCCAGTCAAAAAAGATTAAAAATAAAGGCTAGCCTACATTGTGTGGGTGACCTATGCAGCAACCCATTCCACCGAATGAATCGAGGACCCAAGGGAGCACGACAAGGCTAATACAAATTCCGACTCATTTCTCAGATGCCTCTCAGGACACAAGCATGTACCACAGTGCATGGGATTCCAGTGTTTCAAGAGGAGATTATTTTCTTAATGACATTTTTCCCCCCAAATGCGGTCTAGATGCTTTATCTGGAGATCAACCAAAGCATCCTGTTTTCCAATAATAGAGGAAAAGCTACTCACAATGGACTTATTAAAAGAGGAGAGGGCTTCAATATGTCACCTCCTTTGTAGATTTGTGGTTTGTTTGGGGTTACTGGAGCCCTTACATCTTACAACACCACAACTGACAGATAGAGAAACTCAGAAGCAACACAGTTGAGCTCGAGAGCCCTTAAATTCTCACTCTCTGCTCGTTTCTTTCCCCTCCCTCTCCTCCACCGAGTTACCCTGAGGATTCCACAATTCTCAGCTGCTAAAGGTCCCTTTCAGTGGGGTTTGCAGATTTCTGTTAGCTGCTGCGGCAACGTCATAAACCTGGTTGTCTCCTGTGAAAACACAGAAGAGTACCTCAGAGGATTCTCTGGCTTCAGTCACTACACACTTATTTTAAATGTGGGAAATGTAGAATTGAAACCAGGATCTAGTCACTGATTTGCAGGAAGTATGTGAGCAACCTTTTGCATAAAATCCATCTCAGCTAGGAAGATGTGGTCCCACTTGTGGAGCGCTTGCTTTGTTCTCTCATACCTTCTTCCAGTGCTCTCATGCTAACTTTGAAAAGAAGGTTACTTGATATGCACCTAGATACTTGATATGAACCTAGTCCCAACTTCCTGCAACCTGTGGCGAGGAGGAGATAGTAACAGGATGCCCTTGACCCTTGATTATCTAAGTCAACGTTCCCTCAGTTGGATAGCTTTGTTTGGTTTTGATTTTCTGCTAGGACAGCAAGTTTTGAAGACAACATAGGAGTGGGGAATTAGGGGAAACGGAGCAATCTCACCGTACTCACGAACTTTTACCAAATCTATAATAATAGATTATCAATTAATGTAATTAATATTAAAAATCCAAAGAACGTGACTTTTTCCTTAACCCATCTAACTGACATGCTCACAGGAGCAGTTTATCTCCTTTAACTGGATTATTGCTTCCTCCTCCATAGCTATGTGCTTTTTAGATTTTGTTAATTAATAATACTGAAAATAAAATTTTTAAAAGTCGTCTGTTTCCTGGCCCTGAAATACCGAGTCATCCTTCAAGAGCAAGGCTAGCCTGGGTTCACTGGGTTCCAAAGCCTCATTTTCCTTGTGTACCTTATTCAGCATCTTTGGCTGCCTGCTTGCCTGTTGTATCCAGACACAACCTTTCCCACTCAGTGGAGAATCAGGTGCTTGTCACATATTTTAAGGATCTGCCAGCATCAGAAACATGAAAGAGTCTTCTCAGATCTTTTATAAGCAGCCAGCCAAGGGGAAAAAAATATCAACCACGATTCTCCAATCTCTGGGATGTCACTTAGATGAGAACTGACTTCAGGTCCTACCCCAAACTGTGGTCCTTCCTCCAAATTGCTATAGGTTGCTGTCACTGTGATTCACACCTCCTCAGTGAGCCTTAGTTTTCTTCAAGTTCGTCCCTAGGCTGGTGTATTCATTTTCTTTTTCTTTTCTTTTCTTTTTCTTTTTTAAAGATTTTATTTATTTACTTGACAGACAGAGATCACAAGTAGGCAGAGAGGCAGGCAGAGAGAGCGGAGGGAAGTTGGCTCCCTGCTGAGCAGAGAGCCTGATGTGGGGCTGGATCCCAGGATCATGAGATCATGACCTGGACTGAAGGCTGAGGCTTAACCCACTGAGCCACCCAGGTGTATTCATTTTCTATTCCTGCGGTAACAAATGACTACAAATGTTGTGGCTTAAAACAACACTCATTTACTATCTTACAGTCTGTAGGTTAGAAGTCCCACACAAGTCTCCCTGGGCTGGTATCAGAATGTTGGTAAGGTTGCATTCATTTCTGGAGAATCTATTTTCTTGCCTCTTCCACGTTGTGGAGGCTGGCTACGTTCCTGGCTCACAAAGACTGCTTCCATCTTCAAAGCCAGAAACACTGCATCTCTCTCTGATCATGGGTGGCTCCAGATCTCTGACCACAGTCAGGAAAGCGTCACAGGTTTTAAAGAGCCACGTAATTGGGTGTACCTGGATAACCCAGGATAATTTCCCCATCTCCAGGTCCTTGACCTCAATCACACCTGCAAGGTCCGTTTTTGCCATGTAAGCTAACATATATTTATGGTTTCCAGGGATTATGGCATGGGCAGCTTTAAGAGTCATTATGTGACGTGGGCCTGGGGCAAAAGGTCAAGAGAGAATCCTTTAGACATTTTCAGTGCAAAAATGTGTTTTTATTAAAGACATTTTCAGTGCAAAAATGTGCTTTTATTAGGCAGAAAGAGCTGCACTGGGATTGTGAGGAGCAATTGATTACATACTTTTAAACTGGGAAAAGTAGAGATAAAAGAAGTTTCCAAAAGGATTTTCATATGGTAAGCAAGACTTACAGGATCCTGGATGTCTGGCTGATGTTAAGCTAAGGTTGCTTTTTACCTCTAGATAAACCTTGAACATTCAGTCTTTTTTTTTTTTTTCTTAAATTTTTTTGAACATTTAGTTGTGAGTTCTTGAGGAATGTCATATTGTGTCTTTCTCAGATATTTATCAATGGGCTGCAAATTGTAAGGAAATTCAGTTTTATCTATGTTTCCTTTACCTTTGTTGCCATCAGTTAAATTGCCTGTCCCATGTGGTTTCTGACCATTGCCCTTTCTCTCCTCCTACTTCCTCTTTGCTGCCCTGTGGAGTTCCTGCTCCTTTTCACCCTGAAACACTTTGCTTCCATCTCTACCACCTGTCAGTAATCACTCTGACCCCCTCCCCCGTTTTGCTGAATGGTTTCTTTAATCTAATGAGCCTAGGTAGAGAGTATTCCTATATACAAATATATATTGTGCACACACACACACATATTCAGAAATCTGTGCAAATAGCTCATCTTGCTTGAAAATTGTGTCGTTTTGGGGTGGGCAGAAGGTAGTTTTGGGAATAACTAGAAGTCTAGTCTGAATTTGCCTTTGTTGAAAGTTTTAAAAGGAAAAGAAAAAAATGCAGTTCTTTCGTAACTACTAGAATCAGGTCACAAAAAAATTTTTTTTATATATAAGTACACAAAATTTAGTAAGTTTAATAATTTAAAAGATTTATAAAGAAAAAAATTGTCCCTAACTTGGTCTGGGACAGACCTTTTAATTCACAACAGCCTTCTGGGAAGAAATTAGCATCCCTGATAAACTGCTTAAGCAATTTTCAGATAAACTTTTAACGGTATTAAGACCTCTTCTGGGAAACAGTTGTCATCCCACTCAGCTGAATGATAGCTAAGAGTTCAACGATCTTTCACCAGACATCTTTTATCTTTCCTCTTTGCTTATAGTCTAAAAGAGTATCTTACCACTTTGTGTGTGTGTGTGTGTGTGTGTGTGTGTGTGTATGAGAGAGAGAGAGAGAGAGAGAGAGAGAGAGAAAGTTCAAAATTGTCCAATTTAGGACTTACAGCAAATTGGAAATAAAATTTGATCAGTGCATATAACTAAATTTTCAAGACAAAAGTCTTTTTCAAATATAAAGTATATTATTGGTATTTGGTCTCATTTATAAGCACAATATTCTAACCATTTTAAACTACAGTTGGGATTTTAACACTTGATTTTACTTATTAAATATTTATATTGTCTGAAAAGTTTTCCAAGTACTTACATAATTATTTAAAATTTTAGTAAATAAAATTTATTTATTTATTTATTTATTTTAAGATTTTATTTATTTGACAGAGATCACAAGTAGGCAGAGAGGCAGGCAGAGAGAGAGAGGAAGGGAAGCAGGCTCCCCACTGAGCAGAGAGCCCGATGCAGGGCTCAATCCCAGGAGTCTGAGATCAAGACCAGAGCCCAAGGCAGAGGCTTTAACCCACTGTGCCACCCAGACGCCCCAGAAAATAAAATTTAAAAGTGAAATAAACCTATGCCTGTAGATGTTCTAATACAGTATATAAACTTACTGAGATTGCAAGTTAAGATTTCAAGTTGGAGGGACGCCTGGGTGGCGCAGTTGGTTGGACGACTGCCTCCGGCTCAGGGCGTGATCCTGGAGCCTTGGGATCGAGTCCCACATCAGGCTCCCAGCTCCATGAGGAGTCTGCTTCGCTCTCTGACCTTCTCCTCGCTCATGCTCTCTCTCACTGTCTCTCTCTCTCAAATAAATAAAATAGAAAAAAAAAAAAAAATTAAAAAAAAAAAAAAAGATTAAAAAAAAAAAAAAGATTTCAAGTTGGAATAGATTTCACAATAACAAGTTTTAAACTGGAGCTACAAACCTCACCTATTATTCTAATATACTAAATTATTCTAATATGCTATTATCATCATTATATTAAGTTATTATTATTATTCTAATATGCTAAGTTCTTCAAAACATTTCAGATACTTAAAATAGCAAGTATGCATAGTTGGCTTAACAAAGGTTACAAAATATTAATATCATAGATGTGTTTCTCTTAAATATTTTAATACTTAATTCTAAATCTAGATCAGGTTTTAAAAAATCTAAAGCAGGTTTTTAAAAAAAAGAAATGCTAGTGGTGTCTGGGTGGCTCAGTGGGTTAAGCCGCTGACTCTTGGTTTCTGTTCAGGTGATCATCTCAGGGTCCAGAGATCCCGCTCCTGCTCAGGGCTCCATGCTGAGCATGGAGCCTGCTTAAGATTCTCTTCCTTTCCCTCTGCCACCCCTGCACTGTGCTCACACTCTCCTTCTTAAAAAAAAAAAAAAAAAAAAAAAGCTACACATAAACAATTACGACACTCAGCACAGCTTGGGGAATTATCTTTCCACGAAATTTTTGGAATTGCCTTTCATTTTTCTGGTTCTTGGAGACCAGAATATATTGATAAGGTAGCAATGGATTCTTATCTGGGATTCTGAATGACTTCCCAAGTGTATATGTAGAATCCAAAAAGCCTTCCTAACTTAGAATGGGTGGACTTAGATGTGAGTCATATAATTATCAAATTTTGAAACAAAAATCTGTAATCCTCACTGAGGAATTAAACTCAATTAGATTTTGCATTTCTTTTTATGGTTAATTGGTGTCTCCATTCTAGGTCTGAATACCCATGAGCTGAAAGGATTTTCACATTATCTTAGTATCATATAATTTAGCAGATATGAAAATGATATCATCGTGTATTATTATTATTGAGTCATAAATTCCAAGGTCATCTATGACTATCTTTTCTCCTAAGCTCTTGAACTTTTTGCCTCTCATCTCTGAAAACAGTGCCATCAAGCCTTATTTTCCTCATAAGGCAATAATGCAGGCTGGCTGAGTCCAAGGAACCAGAGGAGGATTCCACAGGATCAGCTAAGAGGGTCCTTGGCTTTGCCCAGGATAGAAATCAAACTTGAGCTCAGAGGAAGTGAGAGCAAAGTTTATTGAGACATCAAGAGAATGCAGATACAGTGTCTGGGAGAGTTGGAAAGGAAGGAAGAGTGAGCCTCATCTTAGCCTGGGGTCTGAGGTTTTTACTGAGAACCGTGGTCAGTGCATCCAGGAGCAAAGACAAGTGTTTGGGTTTCTCCAAGAGTCACTTACACCCTGGAGCCTGGGGTCTTGATGAACTGGTGGTCTTGGAAACCATTCATAGCAACTCAGCCCCGCCCCGTCACTCACTCCTCATATGTTATCTGTGGTGCTAGAAGACTCCAAGAAATCATCAAGTCCTTCACCTTCACAGGAGGAATATACATTATCTGTTCTATGAGGCGTGTGTAAGGTGAGGGTATAGGTCCTAGCAAGAATAGAAGCAGGAAAAGGAAAAAATAAATAAATAAATAAAAGTTTTCATGAGGTCCCTATAGTTTTTCTGGATCGATAAGAATAATAACGTCCAACGCACAGATTTGTTTGAATACTAAATTGGGTATTTGGAAATTTTTTTGGTAATAGAATTAGTGTTGCTATTTTGTTTGTTTGTTGGTTTGTTTACCACAACCACTAACCAGCCTTTACTATGTTCTCACTACAGGTCAGATACCACAATAGGATCTTTATATTAACCCACTGAAACCTCTAAACAATGCTACGTGTTTGGTAATACTAATATCTGCTTCGGAACCAGGGCTTTGGGAGCCTAAGTTCTAAGTTCTGGTTATGGCCGCAGTTACGTTGTTACACAGGTGGAGCAGAATTTAAAGCCAGATCTGACAGCCTCCAAGGGCAGCTCTTTTGACCTCTCTTCTAGATGAGCACTGGCCTCAGAGCTTGGTAAGTGCCCAGGCAACCAGGAAAGGATGATCAGTGTAAACCAGACCAGCCAGAATCTCCTTGCAAAGGGGGTCCACTCTTTTTTACACCATCCTTTTCCTTTTACCTCCACAAACGCCCTTTTATTGCTGTTGGACTCTTTCATCTTTGCTGGGCTTATATTACTGAGTGTATATTAAGCTGTTCCGAGACAGGGAGTATGTTTTACATTGTTTCAGTTCCTTGGTGGAGCATGACACCATATGCATGGAAAGTGTTAGAAAAGCAGCAATGAATGACTTGGGCAAAGAGTTCAAACAACAACAAAGGAACACTGATTTATATTATTTAGTGCCGAACCCAGAGGAGACATTTACTGGGGTAGTGGGGGGTGAACCCTTTAAAGATGTATTTTGTTGTTGTTGTTGTTCTGCTCTACACTTGGCGTTTACACATACTTTCTTTCATTCAAGCCTTTCAACAACCCACCACGATCAGTTGTATTACTGCTATTATCATTGCTATAGAGACACTAAAGAAGTTAAGAAACTTGTCAAAGGATAAAAATCAAGTAAGCGTCAGGCCCAGATTTTGGGGCCTACTGTGTCTGATTTCAGCTATAAAGGGAAAGAACATTTCTTTTGTTCATAAAGTGAGTACTGAAAGCTGTTTATTGTTGAAGATATTTGCTACCACAATGCTGAACATACTTAGTAGAACCCTTTGAACCAGGCTTCTGTATTCTTTAACAAAATCAATTTAAATATAATACCTTTCAGACTTGGCCAGTCATTGGAAGGAATGAAAAATAGACCAAATTGATTTCAATGGCCTCCTGCCCCTCCTTTTAGGCACGCCTCATCCTCTAAGCACCTAAGGGCTATTTATCACCCAGAGGGTCCTCAGAGCTGTCCTGTGATACCTTCTCCATTCTTTTAAAACAAGTTTTAGGTGAAACTTTGCTGGTATTTCATTCTCAATATGGTTGACATTAAACTCACTCTTTCCCCAACTTCCCCATATAAACCTTGTTCCTGCTTTTCCTCCTGCATGCTCTGTGACCTTGCATCTCCATGACCTTCCAGCTATACGTCTGCCCAAGCCAGATGGTCATGTGTCGACTTCCTTCCCTGAAGCTCCCACATGAAATCAATCACCAAATTTTATCGACATTACTTCCTACCACTCCTAGAATTTGTTCTTTTTTTTTTCCCCATTTCCACTGTCAGAATCATAGTTCAGTCAGTATTTCTTTTCCTACCTTCCTTTCTTTCTTTCTTTTGTTCGTTCGTTCATTCTTTCTTTCTTTCTTTTGCCTTGGATTAATGAAAATGGACCTTTAGATATTTCTCTGTTTCGGATCATAACTTACACTTTGAGTTCTCTATGTTACAGCCAAAAATATCTTTTTTTTTGTTTAAAGATTTATTTATTTATTTGACAGACAGAGATCACAAATAGGCAGAGAGAGAGAGAGAGAGGAGGAAGCAGGCTCCCTGCTGAGCAGAGAGCCCCATTCAGGGCTCGATCCCAGAACCCCGGGATCATGACCTGAGCCGAAGACAGAGGCTTTAACCCACTGAGCCACCTAGGCACCCCGCCAAAAATATCTTTTAATGGGAAAATATGTTCTGGTTGGATCCCTTTTTTATGTTGTCACTATTTCCAGGAATCTGGGGACAGAATACATACGTGGCTCTGATAAACTTTTAAGCATCGTATTTCAAATTCACCTTTTACTCCAAACTGCTCTTTGGCCAGAATTAGCCAAGTTTTCTCGTGCTTTGTGATATTTGCTATTTTCTATTGAGAAAACGTTTCTCATGCCTGGTCTCCAGCAACATTCCCCTCCTCCCTCAAGTCTCAGTTAAGTCTTACCAACAAAATCCTTGCTAATGGGTATCGTCCTTACCTCCTGTAGCAGGCTTACATGAGCTATCTAAATATTCTCATAGTCAAACTACGTACTCTTTTTTCCCCCCATGTATTTCCATGGAAGCTTTGTACTTGTTGGTTTTTACCCCCATTGTATTTGTCCTCATGTACGTGGACAGAGATCTGGAATAGAGTAGGCACTCATAGAATGCTTGTTTACCTGAAATATTAAACTTATTCATCATATCTATTATTGATTTAATGTAGGAAATGTCAGGTAACTGACACACAAATTTTTACTAGGTTTTTCTATTTTAGAAATTACACATGAAAGGCAAAAAACAAGAAAATTAATCACGCTAACTCAAAGTAGAATATTATGCTTGTAGGAGTTTGAACAGCATGAGAACATAATGGAGAAATGTTTGTAGTAAATGTGTACTAAATTAATGGAAGAACAGTTAATGAAAAACATTTATACAATACTTGTGTGACACAATGCTGTATATTTTACTATTTTACTTCTAGCTCTTTTTTTTTTTTTAAAGATTTTATTTATTCATTTGGCAGAGAGAGATCACAAGCAGGCAGAGAGACAGGTAGAGAGAGAGGGGGAAGCAGGCTCCCTGCTGAGCAGAGAGCCCGATGTGGGACTCGATCCCAGCACCCTGAGATCATGACCTGAGCTGAAGGTAGAGGCTTAACCCACTGAGCCACCCAGGTGCCCCTACTTCTAGCTCTTTTTACAATGTAGCTGGGCATTCAATTGGATGGAATAATATGACTAAACAAGTGGGACACTCAAATTTAGATTAAAAAAAAGAGAATCTTAAAGATAAGATAACAGGGTCCTCAAATAGTAAAGCTGGGACAAGTGAAGGAATATAAAATGCTCAATCAGAATAAAAAGTTAAAAAAAAAAAGTTCACTTGTGAGATATTGTGGCATGTGTCTTTCACTACATTTAACATCTTAAACAACAGAAAGTTGCATAAATTCATTGAATTTTATATTGGCTAGCTTGGATAAAATTATTAAAGACACAAGTATTCTATAAGAATTCTGGTGTGTAACACAGGTCTAGACACTGTTTTGGCCAGTTAAGTATTAGGTGGGTTTTTTGTTTTGTTTTGTTTTGTTTGTTTTTTGCTTTTGTTTGTTTTTGTTTCTATCATGCCCCAAACTTTCACTCAATATTGGTGACACATTTTATTTACACTCTCTGAAACCTCCACAAATGACTCAGTTATAGATCAGTAATTCATGCTTTTTTATTCTTTGATTTTATTACCTAAACTTACTCTTCTAAGCATCGTTTTATGTTTCTAGTTAAATATAAGTGAAAATTGATTGGAGTATTTCTCAATGGAATTTTATCTTTATTTCATCATAATTGCTTCATATTTGAATAATGACAGATGAACTGCCTCATTCAATTGCAGTTTTAAGACTTTGAAGTCACAATAACAGCACAGGATTTAAATTCTCAAGCCATTATTATAGCAGAAAAGACATTGGAGAAAATGAAAACTTATGGTGCTATAATTTGCTAGGAGAAAAAAAAAAGACTGCAATGGCTAAAACGTATTATTTCCTGGACAATTTCTAACCTAAGCCATTATGACATAAGAGTGAACTGGACAGTTACATTGTGGTGCCACCTTCCTAAATTACTTCTAGAGCAGTATTTTATAACTATTCAGCCAAAATTCACATAGCAAGTAAATGGCATCACAATTACTTTGCTTCAGGATGAAACATTATCTCAGTGGCATTTATAATTCTATTCAGCAACAATTTCGTATTTCACCAATAGAGATTTCATCAGATCTTTTTCTTTTTTCTCTGACATTTACATCAAGAGCTGAGTACTTGTTAATACTCCGAGGTATGCATTTCAAAATTCTTTTTGTCTTTGTATTCAGTTTTAAGTAATGAATCAAACAACATGCAGAGGCTAAAAGTACAAAACAGATCTCGCATTTAAAATTTCATTAAACATAGCTAATATATTTTGCAGTGGCTGATTTATACATACAACACTTTCATTTCTTGACGAAGACACTACATTTCTACCAGTGTGGCATCAAAAGTTTTTCAAAACCTCAATACACAGTGGGATGAGATGCAAAGTAAACGGAATAAATGAAAACACAAAACACTAGCATAATTCAGAGCACACAAAATAACACACATAATAGGAAATATTTATAAAGGATTATAATGAGTAAAATGAACATGACAACAGCTCCCATTTGAAATTACAGAAAGACCTCTTTTTAATAGGGATTTTCTTTAGCCAGTTACCAAAGCAAGCTGACATTCCTAGCAAGTCAATACCTTTTTTAAAGAATGGAATGATATGAAAAAAAGTAATTATATATTATAAAAATTATATTTTGGAGGTGCCTGGGTGGCTCAGTTGTGAAGCATCTATCTTCGGCTCGGGTCGCGATCCCCGGGGCCTGGGATCACGCCCTGCATCTGGCTCCCTGCTCCTCAGGAAGTCTGTTTCTCCCTCTCCCACTCCCCTGTTTGTGTTCCCTCTCTTGCTGTGTGTGTCTCTCTCTCAAATAAATAAATAAAACCTTTAAAAAAAATTATGTTCTATACTAACACTAAATTTGGTGCAGTTAAAAACCCCTGGATATCAGTTTCTAGGCTAATAGGAAGAACATCATTAGATACTTCTTCTTTAAAGGATCCTAGCACACTATGAATGAAGCGCCAGAGTCAGGAAAAAAAACACCTGATATTTTCAATACTAGTGGAATCTATTTAAACTCTAAAGCCTTGTTTGTTTCCTTCCTGACACTGTTTAACTACTCAGACGTTCTATGTCATTTGGGCTCTTGAAGACTGTGAAATTGACTTGACTGCTCAGTGTGCGCACCCAGTCAATGTCTTCTTATGTTGCAGGCTATTGAGGAAATTGCCAATGTTTCTTGGATCTTGGGGATGAATTTACAATTAAGAAAAAAAGAGTTTTATAACATACAATGACATAACCTATATATACATAAACTTAATTGATTAGTAGCTATTTTTAGAAAATATTGTTGTTTTGGGGCACCTGGGTGGCTCAGTGGGTTAAGCCTCTGCCTTCGGCTCAGGTCATGATCCCAGGATCCTGGGATCGAGCCCCATATCAGGCTCTCTGCTCAGTGGGGAGCCTGCTTCCCCTCCCCTCTCTCTCTCTGCCTGCCTCTCTGACTTCTTGTGACCTCTGTCTATCAAATAAATAAAATCTTTAAAAATAAAAAGAAAAGAAAATATTGTTGTTTTATTTAATCTGTTTCTATCTGATTCCCTTTAACAGTTTTAGATTTCTGTCTGAATTAAGGAGAGCTTTGTTTGATGCACTTTACCTTTGAATTGAATTTGGTCAAGCTTTGTCAAATTGACTGATTAATTATAATCAATTAATGTGTCTCAGTTTATTGTAATTCAAATCTCCATTTTCCAACTTCTCTTTCTTGAGGTTCTTTCTTTAAAAAAGCAGATCAGGAAGATTCCTACCTTGATGCATACTTAGGAGTAGATGTTGCCAGCAACTGAGCGGGGCCTAAGATGGCAAGAAAGAAGATGATGAACTGTGTGAAAACATATCAAAGGATTTGCCTTTCTGTGCTCAAATGCACAAGGCGATATCTGGCATCACAGGTCTAGGAAACTGTTACAAAGAAAACTATCCCTGTGGTATGTTCACATCACATTTTGAACCAGATTCGTAGGTTCTAGACACTCTCCCCTATCTTTCAGCTGTGCGGCACAGGCCTTTATATTTCCAGTCCTTCCACTGAAATAACTCCTTGACCTCTGTGCTCAGCACCAGAAGAATACTCCTTTTCCTTATTCCCTCTTAGATCTGTCCCTAAAGTTTGCAGGCTCCAGATTGGAGGTACAAATAGGGACCTGTATGTGTGTGTGTGTGTATGTATATATATATATATATATAACTTAATACTTAATACTTGAAACTTATAAAACAAATTATTAATAAACTATTAAATAATACCAAGTTCTATCTTCCTACCTTGATGCACATTCCTTTATAATGACCTGGAAAACTAGATTCAAGGCTTGAATTTTTGTGCTCCTTGGACTCCACTCGGAAATGGAGAGTGCACGCCAACTCCCTGACCTTGGTCTTCAGTTTGAACCAAGCTTTCTCTTCCTACTCCAGGCTTCCTCCCTCAGCTGGAGGGACTTTACTGGGATGCTTGTCTAGCTTCACCCAACCTTTCTCCCAAATGGCTTTTCCTTAGTCAAGCCTGAGGTCTGGCAGCGTGGCCAACTTTTGGAAAGATGGAAGTAGGGCCTAGAAGATGGCTAAATGCTCTTGGGGCAGGAAGTTCCCAAATCTTCAGTATCTGTAGATGTCTAGATGTCTGGAGATCGGACTCAGCTGGGTACATGAATCTAGTCTGTGGACCCCTCACTCATGGAGAGGAGGACTGCTGGAAGAGAACCAGAGTACGGCCCTCTAAAGTATGGGTCTCTTCAAGGCAGGGGCTCCGTTAGTCTCAATTGTATTTAGAGAAGAAGCACCCTAAGGTCATTCATATTAATATGTGAATGGTCAAAGATACTAATTCCTCAGTAGGGTTGAAATGACCCCCTACTTTTAAAATAAATGTGGTCACCAACTTTTCATATTAAAGATCTATTTGTAATGTGGTTGTTTGAAACTTGTCAGATGGGTCAGCAAAAGCGTGCTTAGTTTACAATATAGTTGGAATTCTAATGAAAAGAAAAGGAGAGACCACACTAGTTTTGTAATACCAGTTAATTAAATTATATATAAAAACATAAAACAAAGGAAAATAAGCCCAGAAGTCTTTTGATTTCCTGTAATTCTTCGTAAAATTTGAAATTTCCCAGTAATAATTTTTGATCATGACTATAGCTGCTAATACCCTGGGACCATTCAGATCAGAGTCTTCTTAACTCAAGAGACATTGAAATTCAAGAAGAGAGCTTGAAGAATAAGGTGTTGACCCTGTGTTGATCTGCAAGTTTGCATCTAAAGCATTGCCTTTGAGCAGGGTTGACACCCAGCCAGTTTAAGTACAAGTCTAGATCTGTTACTTATGAGGACTATCTATTAATGACAATAGTCATCTGGTCAATATGTATGACTTACCACTATTTATTTATTTAAAGATTTTATTTGACAGAGACGCAGTGAGAGAGGGAACACAAGCAAGGGGAGTGGGAGAGGGAGAAGCAGTTTCCTGCTGAGCAGGGAGCCTGATGTGGGGCTTGATTCCAGGACCCTGGGATCATGACCTGAGCTGAAGGCAGACACTGAACGACCGAGCCACCTAGGCACCCTGACTTACCACTGTTTAAATATTTTGAATATCCTTGTTTAAATATTTTGAGTATCTCTTCATTGTCTCTGGGGCAATTTAAGAAGTAACTTACCTGAAATATAACCTCAAACAAGCTGTACACCGGAAAATAAGAAAATTTTTTTAAAGATTTTATTTATTTATTCGAGAGAGAGTGAGAGAACGAGAAAGAACATAAGTGTGGGGGGGGGGCGGGGAGTGATGGGAGCAAAGGGAGAGGGAGAAGCAGACTTCCAACTTAGCAGGAAGCCTGATGCCGTGAGTCTCTATCCCAGTAACCTGGGATCATGACCTGAGTGGAAGGCAGAAGCTTAACCAACTGAGCCACCGAGGCACCCCAGAAAAATATATTTTAAATACAGTAAAATGTTGCAATAAATCAGAATCAGATATAAAAAGAATGATATTGGTCCTCCACCATTCAACCTTTCATTAGGAAGCTTTCATCTTTGGGGAGGGTGGGCAGATGGCAAGCAGAGGCAACACTGATTCAGGAGATGGGGTGTGTCCTCCATTTACAGTAATTTCCTGCCCAAATCTCATCAGATTTGGCTGATGGAACTAACCCAGCCTAGCTAACTAACCATAAAAACCATGTAACTGAGATTTCTGAATGTATTGCTTCTATTGAGGAAATCCCAGGCTGCAACAGAACCCAGAATAGTCCCCATCTATATGTAAGCTAAAGTGAACAAGTGCCATGAGGTGACATCAGATCATAGATGAACATGACACTGATTTGGATTCTGTAGGTAAATGAGTCTCAGAACTTCTAGCTGGCTGGATTGACAGGATAGCCCCTGTCATTTCGTTCACCTTATAATAATTGGGTCCTACGTTTTGTGTGATTTATTTTTGTTTGGATCCCATTTATCTTCACTCAGAGGGATTTTACTGTACAAGTAAATATAACAAGAAGGAAAAAAGATGGAGATACCAGTTAATCAGTAAAGCCAAATAGGAAAGTTTAACACAAGAGGTGGAAGCAACTTAACAAGTTTGAGTTCGGACAGAACAAAGGATGCCCATATGTAATTCTACAGACTAGAGAACTCAGTTATGTCTCCCCATATTAGTAGCATTTCCTCACTCTCTGACATTGACCTGAACAAGCCAATATCTCAAGGAGTATTTTCCTGAATTAAATGGAATAATAAAAGTAGTAGCAATCCATTCACCAGAATGATATTTGTTAACAAAAATGGTATAACAAACCTTTGATGGCTCCCCTTTAATTTAATAATAAAATTTTAGGATTGAGGATAAGTTTTAGGATTTAGGATAACATGATCTCAAACTAAACCCTGGCCTCATTGGGGATTTACCTGTAGATCACTCATATTAATATGTTACTTCCTTGGATTTCTTGATACTTGCTTGTATATTTATGTGTCTACATACACACATGCATATAAATTCTAGACACACAGTACTATTTTTCATTAATTATGTAAGATTTGCTTCATTGTTTATAGCTGAAGCTATAGTATCATGCTAGATTTTTGTGTCTTACTAGATTTTGTGATCTGTACAGTATAAAATAAAAATAATTGTATTAATTATTTTACAAGATCTTGAACTCTGATTTTAGAGATAAGAAACAATGGTTTATCTAATGGCTATTTCCCCCTTTTTCCAAAGTAGTAAAACACCAATTTTCTTTTTTGCTGACAATGTGCCCGGTGGAAAAATCACATTTATAAACCTTTTTCTTTTGGTCAGTAGTGACCAATAAGATATATGAAAATTGTTCATCTGTAACTTACAATTTGCTGGTAATACTCTCCTTACTATGAACTAAAATATAAGAGTGATATAACATTAGAAGAACTCATTAATAACACTGGTAGATTCTTAAGTTTTTAAATAATGTTCAGAGTTAAATTGACTTTTTCAGTATTGCTAGCATCAATTTATTTATTAGAATGTTCACAAAATTTATATGAATCTATAAATGAGATTGAAAGACATTAGAGTAAGAGATGTAATCAAGTTATTTTTTAACATTTTCTTCACTTTGATCTCTGCATGGTCATGCTCCATCAGATACTAAAAGAGTTTTAGTAAAGTTCTTTGAAAGGAGTGGGAAAATTTTCCTGAGATATCAAGGAGTCCATCTCATTCATTGTGAAATTATCTACTTATAACTAATCAGGATATATACAGAGTGAATTTTTCTAAATATTTGTATAATATGATAGTTGGGGTTAAAAATGAACACAATCTTTCATCTAAAATATAGTTACTCCTAATATATCATTTTGAGAATTGTTTTACTTCTAAATTTTTAATTATTCTAATATTTTTAGTTTACCCAAAATATATATGAACTTGAAGGGAAAAAGTATATGCAGCTATATCTTTTCTTTGGAAGAAGTAATCTGCTCCATTTTCATAGCTGAATGTTGATAACCAAATTTGAGTGAAGCAGTTAATAATTCTTCATCTTCCAAGTATTTTTGAGATACAGTTTACTTCATAATCTCTGCAGATTAATTTTGAATATGTAAGAAAATTAATAGATTTTAACTCAAACATTATATTATTACAATGTTGAATGGGTCAGAATATGCTGAGACCAAATTGCATTTAAAAGTAAATACTTTCGGGGCACCTGGGTGGCTCAGTGGGTTAAAGCCTCTGCCTTCGGCTCAGGTCATGATCCCAGGGTCCTGGGATTGAGCCCCGCATCAGGCTCTCCGCTCAGCAGGGAGCCTGCTTCCTCCTCTCTCTGCCTGCCTCTCTGACTACTTGTGACCTCTCTCTCTGTGTCAAATAAATAAAAAATATCAAAAAAAAAAAGTAAATACTTTCTGTCTTCCATACCCAGGAACACTCTCATTCAGTAGGTCATTGGATGGACACTGAAATTTTTACACACATACACACCCGTATTCCCAATCATTATGGTAGAGAAGTTTTGACTAGATTTGGGGAAAAATCAGCAAACAAACAACACCTGCCCTCAAACTTCTACTTAGCCAGTAAAGGTTTTCCAAAGAGATAACCATTGGAAGTAGAGAGTATTTTTTCCCTCCTGATCAACAGTATAAGTTTTGTCCATTGTGTGTAAGGATAAATATATGTTTTCAGTTTTAATAACTGAGCATTATCTTGAGAGTGAAAATGTAACCTAGCTGAAGAATCATTATAGGATTTTTTTCTTAACTGGAAACTTTTCCCCCCAGCTGTCTGCAGAAATAGATTATTTCTCCTAATTTCCTGATTTAGTTATAGTCATAGTGTACATAAAAACAGATTTGATTTTCTTGGAATCAAACATAAAATGAAAGCCAAGGCCTTATCACTGAAACAAGACAGCAGTTTTGCAGAGCTGTGTACATCCTTTGAACTCAGATGACATTGTCTCAGAGGAAAAGATGTTTGATGAGTTTTTTACACTTTAAAGCTCTTGCTAAGGAAAATGAGCTGGGGATCTCTTTTGGTAGAATTGAAGGGGGGGTTGGATCATTTCGTCTTCAAAAGATGAGGGAAAAAGTGTCATTTTCTATTTCCCTTAAGTATTATTCTTTCAAATACTTGTGTGACAAGAGGTTCAACAGGCTTAGATTTGGGGTTTTAGTTTTCCAGAAATGCATGGAGGACTTAAATGGCCCTGTACATCAAAAGGAAGAGACAGAGTAAAAAAATCCCCCTAGAAAGAAGGAAATGGTGCAGCAAATTCTTAAAAAAATAAAATATAGTTCATAAAATTGTTACAGTGATTCAATATCCTACAATTTAAGAGGAAATTAACAATTAAAACTCAAAACTGAATTAACTAACATTATGCACATCTAATTCAAATTGTCAATGATAAACCAAGAGAGAAATGCTCTTTAGAGATGGAAAGTTTTAAATGCACTGGTTCACTGAATGCATATATATTATGTGCTAAGTTCTGTACTAGTTGTTGTGTTTATATGCTGAGGATGAAGTCAGGTCAAAGAAATAAAGAACAATGAGAAATAAGGTCATACAGAGTAGAAAGAAGGAGGAAAGGATAAAGTGATGAGTGACTGAAACGATAAACAGTGCAAGTCAGAAGAGTCAAAACTGGAAGGACTGCACGTGTTGACAAGCGTGGGGTCTGAGATTTTGTACTACTTACAACTTAGTGTGCTGCTGTTTCATAAATGATGGCAGAAGACAGAAGATTCCTGGGTCAGACAAAGGACATGGCAGGTAGCATGGGCTTCATGCCCGTATCAGTTTCTCTTGGTCCTCAGGTCCCATGGCAGCAATGTAGAGGAGATGGGCTCAGGTGGAGAAAGTGCGCACAGTGGGTTTGTGCATCAGAGCAGAGAGACCTTGAAATTAGCAAACCCCAGTTATGTCTAAGGGCAAACCTGCTCAACCAAACTTTGCTCCAAAGGGGGATGAATCTTCATTATCCTGAGCAATGAACAAACTTCTCTTGGCTCCAGGGAATGTCACTACATCTTCCATGGCTGTTTGCTCTACAAAATCCTTGAAAAGCTACTCGAGAACAAAGCTGTTGATGCCGCTGGCTCAAAGAAGGCCAGAAACAGGGGACCCATAGAAGATGCAGAAAGGATAGCAATTTCAGCTGGCATTCCTGCATCATTTTGCCACCAGCTCTTAACAGGCCTTTTCTTTAGCCCGAAATATTATTGGCACAAATCATTCTTCCACATGATCTTTTTAAACTCTGATCTGCTGAGTTATTCTTGAACGAAGGAAACAGAAGTATTGTGGCCAGTTTTTAAGACACACACGTTTATAAATCCCATGAAAACTTGTAAAGACATAGGTTTTTGGGAAAACTTTCAGGCATTTTCATCATATGTGTTTTAAGAGAGATTTTAAATTATTTCAATTAATTATTTTTGTTTCTTCTTCTTCTTCTTGTCACTGTTATAGAGGAAAATATATCATTGTGGTGTTTGCCAAGTCTAGCAGTTTTGAGCTATTTATAATTTCCTCCATGTCCTAATCATTTTCATTTCTTCTGGTGAACAAAAACAAGGCTCTTCAGCCTCATTATCATGTCCTTTCACAGACTCTATAACAGTATAGAACCTAACAAGATGGAAATGCTTCTATTATGTTTCAGCATGAATCACAGTAGGGATTAATTGTAATCTAAAATCTTGAAATAAAAACCCAAACTCTATTCCTGATAGGTTATGTAACTTGTATTTATTTTCTTTAATTTCATTGTTAGTTAGGGAAATAATTTTTTAAGTTTAAACTTTGGCAGAGAGTAGTTTCAGTGATAGGTGATAAATTATTTAATAACCAACTCTGAAAACCAAAGCCCCAAGCTGTAGCATTTGCTGGGTTTTGTGGTGTAAGTAGTTCCATCACAGCCTACTTCAAGCTACCAACGCAATGTCACTGAAGAAAGGTTGAGATAGTATGTGCACATGTGGCTTTTGCAAGTTTATCGGAGTCCCCACCAGCTCATCACTTGTTGGACTGTATCTTCAATTACTTATATTTTCCACCTGTAATATGGGTCTTTGGAAAATAGGAAGGCCATAGTTTAATTTTCAGTTGGCCAAATAAAGTGTATGTGCTGGTAGGACGGCTGCCATGTAACCGGAGAGAATACAGTCCTTTTCTATTGGTGAATACGGGATTGTTCAGTTACCGTATGTACCAGACTAGAGGGCACATCTCCAGCAGTCAATACCTTTGGGTATGTGCACACAGGGTTATACTGATTAACTCACCAACTTGCTTCTAGAAAACTCCGCTCAGAAAAGTCTCCGTTTATGGAAGTCATTCCTGAATCTGCCTTTCACCCCAGTTCACCATCTTCTCTTCTATGTGTTTCTATCACATCTTCAAATCTTTTTATCAAGTTAAGGAAATTCTTAGGCTTCATCTCTTTATATGTTACTCTCCCCTAACTTCTCTATCCCCTTCCTCTGTGTCAGAAGCACTCCATGAAGGGGCACACACAAGTTGTGTGTCTTTCCACAATGTCAATTTTATTTAAAATATAAAGCAAAGTTAAATCACAGCTATAAAGCAAGTTCAGGATCTAAACTCAAAGACAATTAACCATGGGATTAAACTTGGCTTCTTGCACAGCACACAAAGCAGGATGGAAAACAGGCCACACAATGAACAAGACAAACAAAAGGGCGCAGGGAGTGAAGGATCTAAACGCGAAGCCAGTCTGGGGGCGTGCAATTGGGGTAAGGCATTGGTCTGATCGGGTTCAGCTCTTGGCACTCACTGCTTCTGGAGTTCAGGCAGTGAAGGATCTCGGTTCTGTTCAGAAATCCATCAGGCAGAGCCTTGGCAGCAATTGCCTTTTTAACATGGTCAGACATGGATCTTATCTGAAGAGTCAGACGGCTTGTTGCCAAAATCATTCCCTTTTTAAAGGGATTTCATCAGTTTGGGGTCTCTGTAGACCTCCTCTGGTTCTGCTCATTATCAGTTCTGGGGAGTCAGTTGACATTGGTCTGGGTGTTATCTACTAGCTTCAAAACCTTCATTACTTGCGTCACTGCTTGACACTGGCTCTTGCTTGACATGAGAAACTCCATTTTGCTCCCTAGACTCTGGAACTCCTTCCTTTAAGATGCATTCTAACCTTTCTCTGTCCCTTAATCATTCTTTGATATTTTGCTTTTTTTTTTTTTCCAGCACTTTTGCCTTCTTCTAGGAGTTTTCTTTAATTCTATCTTTTTTCTTCACCCATCATTGATTTTAATATTTCCTTTGAATTTTTAATCTTACTATTTTTTTTGTCTTAGTACCAAATTTTGCTTGAGAGGAAGTAATGGAAAACCACATTTTTTGGTGAAGAGTTCAGAATAATTGGCATTTATTACAACACAATTGGCATAAATTGTGTAATTTGTTAGACATTTTACATGTGCTTTAGTTTAAGAAATTTAAAGAAAACCTTGCCACCTACAACGTTATTAAAATTTCAGTATTTGCCATCTACTTATTAGAAAGTAGACATACATTTTCAGGTTATTTCATTTTTAATGATGTGAAATACTTCTGATATATTTTATAAGACAAAATTCTTTTCAGAAGTATAAAGAAGTAATCTTTGGTTTCTAATTCATTTCCACAGAAAGGAAATAAAGCAAAGAAGAACAATAAAAATTATAACCCCACTAATTCAAAGTACTGGTTATTTTTTAGCTAGAAAAATAAAGCGCATTCTATCCATGAGGATGCAAATGATCCTTCTAAAGTATTTCAAGAATGAAAAATTTACTTGAAGTAAATTATTTTCTAGGTTGTATTTTTTATGAACTCAAGAATATCCAATGGTTGGTCAAAACTAATCTCTGATAGTTACATCTGGAGAAGAATCATGTGAATGAACAACCTTTGATTTATAATGATATGCTTAGATATTATCAAGAAAAACGATGTATAGGCAGAATATTTCAGTTAGAAAGCATTGTAGTATAGGAATTGTATTCAAATTCATGGCCCAATATAAGTATACCTGTGGGAAGAGGGTCATCTACCTACTATTAGAAAAATCTCTGGTAATCAAGAACATGAGTCCTTAATACGTATTTTTAAAATTTTGTATTTGAATCCTATAAAAATATGCCATTTTTATGGAGCTGTGGTGTTTCTGATGGAATCTGTTTTATTTCTTTTTTATGAGTTATTTTTATTAACATACAATGTATTATTTGCCCCAAGGGTACAGGTCTGTGAATTGTCAGGCTTACACACTTCACAGCACTCACCATAACCCCACCACCCTCTCCACACCCTTCTTCCCCGCAGCAACCCTCCGTTTGTTTTGTGAGATTAAAAGTTTCTTATGGTTTGTCTCCCTCCCAATCCCATCTTGTTTCATTTTTTCCTTCCCTACCCCACAAACCCCCCACACTGCCTCTCATATTCCTCCTATCAGGGAGATCATACGATATTTGTCTTTCTCTGATTGACTTACTTCGCTCAGCATAATACCCTCTCGTTCCATCCACATCATTGCAAATGGCAAGATTTGGAATCTGTTTTATTTCTAATCTTTGTATTCAACTTAAATATCCTCATTTTGTAGATTATTTTCAGAATCCTATGAATTTAAATTCTGAAGAATTTCTATTCGTCCTTTTTTTTTTTTTTTAATTTAATGCTAACTTCTGCCTAAAAGTTGATCCCTCTGGGGCTCCTGGGTGGCTCAGTTGTTAAGCATCTGCCTTTGGCTCAGGTCATGATCCCAGGGTCCTGGGATTGAGCCCCATATTGGGCTCCCTGCTCAGCGTGAAACCCAATTCTCCCTCTCCCACTCCTCCTCTTTGTGTTCCCTCTCTTGTCTCATTTTGTCAAATAAAAAAATAAAATCTTAAAAAAAAAAAAAGTTGATCTGTCTTCATATGCAGGGTCATTCTCATTGTGAAAGTACCTTAGACAAGGAATGAAAATGTGTGGATGGGGTTGGACTTCCATGCTCTGTGTGGATTGAGGAAGTATTTGCTACACAGCAGTTTTGCATTTGCTTTTTCCAAAGGCCAACCGGTTTCACTGGTCTAAAAGCAGATTTACATGGATTTATAGACTTAGAGTTTTCAGTATTGGAGAAGATATTATGCGTCTGGATCCTCGACATGAATTAATTTTCCATTTCTCACAAAAGACTCTTTCTTTCCCCACATAGAGCCCTAGTGTTGCCCAACTTTCTTGTTTTTATCTACTTTAATGTCTCTTCTGTGGCGGTCATAGCCATTCTAGGGTTTTATCTTTAAGCAAGAATCAGTTCTACATCCCGGCTTTGGACCAGCCCAGTAATGTCTCTTCATTTGCTCAATGAGCAGGAAAATCTCTGACCCCAAAGACTACATGTCTCCCCAGTCTGCCTTAGCAGCAGCCTGCAGTTTTTCTCCTTTAGCTTCGGATTTCCTTTTTAGTTCTGTCTTTCCATGTGTTCACTTTCTTTTCTGGGATGCTTAGTTACATATTTAATATTTTTAATTCATAGTTTTTCTTGCATTTCCAAATGTTTGCAGTGATACGATGGAGTGCTATCAGCTCAGTAGGAAGTATTATTAGAACAAGAAGTCTTTCCAGTACAGCTTGCACATACTCCTCTAGTAGGAATGGTAATGCTTTGTCAGTAACTTGTTTCCTTTTCACCTTCTTTCATTAGAGTGATATACTCAGGAGCTCCCAGAATAGAGACCAGGGGGTAAAGTCTGTTCTCCTGGGACCTGGCGAGGTACAGATAGCCAGAACACTGGGGCTCCTGAAGTACACTTGTGAGAAAGGAGTCTTAAAACTTCTCCTTGTGGCCACTTAAGTCAATAAAACAAAGACAGCTTTATCCCTGCTACAATATCAAAATGTATAAGATGGAAAGAATAAACCAAGATGTGAGGACAGTGCCTTGATAGAGGTAAAGGAGACAGAGGGAGGTGAAGACTTGTCTCTAAAGACTTGTCTCTAAATTCTTGCCACTTAGCACACTTACACACACAATGTGCATAAAAACTATTGTTCTTGGGGCGCCTGGGTGGCTCAGGGGGTTAAAGCCTCTGACTTTGGCTCGGGTCATGATCCCAGGGTTCTGGGATCGAGCCCCGCATCGGGCTCTCTGCTCAGCAGGGAGCTGCTTTCCCCCCTCTCTCTCTCTGCCTGCCTCTCTGCCTGCCTCTCTGCCTAGTTGTGATCTCTCTCTGTCAAATAAATAAATAAAATCTTTAAAAAAAACCCAAAAACTATTGTTCTTACTTGGCATCCAGTGCCCTGCATAATCTCACCCCCACTGTCTGCTTTCTAGGCACACATGTCTTTTTGTTATTATTCAAGTTGCCAAGTATGTTCTAATTTTGTGTTTCCTCTTTCTTCTGCCTGGACCACTGTTCAGATAGATCGATCTCTCTCTCCCTCTCTCTCTCCCTCTCTCTCTCTCTCTCTCTCTCTATATATATATATATATCCAGCTCCCTCTTTGACCTTCTTAATGTTTTGCATCAGAAGTCATCATGTCGGAAATGTCAGTACTGAGAACCCCATTCCTATCCACATTCATCTGGTTGCCCCCATTTTTCTCCTGTTTCTGTGAATTATTTATGACTTGATGCCAAGCCCAAAACTTCTCTTTTACTTACTCAAGGTCATTGCTTCAGCCAGCATCCCTTTTGTAACAATAAATTTTCCCTTTTTATTGTATCACCCCAATCAGCATAGAATCAAGTTATTATTCTCTGATCTGCAAAACAAAACAAAACAAATCTTCTCATCCATCTTCTCTTACCCCTCAAGACATTGCTTATCTAACACATATCTTAGATTATTTTTTTTTAAATTTTTTTATTGATTTATTTGACAGAGAGAGATCACAAGCAGGCAGAGAGGCAGGCAGAGAGAGAGAGGAGGAAGCAGGCTCCCTGCTGAGCAGAGAGCCCGATGCGGACTCGACCCCAGGATCTTGGGATCATGACCTGAGCCGAAGGCAGCGGCTTAACCCACTGAGCCACCCAGGCGCCCCAATCTTAGATTATTTTTTTAAAGAGTTGTATATACTTAACAATTTGCTGATTTTGCTTTACTTTTTCTATAGATCTTACTCTTGGATATATTATTTATTAATGTGTTTCATATCCTTATTTGTTTATTGTCTATCTCACACCACTAAATGACATTAAAAATCTCTGAGAATTCCTTAAGAAATTAAAAATAGAGCTTCCCTATGACCCTGCAATTGCACTAATGTGTATTTACCCCAAAGATACAGATATACTGAAAAGAAGGGCCATCTGTAACCCAATGTTTATAGCAGCAATGGCCATGGTCGCCAAACTGTGTAAAGAACCAAGATGCCCTTCAACGGACAAATGGATAAGGAAGATATGGTCCATATACACTATGGAGTATTATGCCTCCATCAGAAAGGATGAATACCCAACTTTTGTATCAACATGCACGGGACTGGAAGAGATTATGCTGAGTGAAATAAGTCAAGCAGAGAGAGTCAATCATCATATGGTTTCACTTCATTGTGGAGCATAACAAATAGCATGGAGGACATAGGGAGATGGAGAGGAGAAGGGAGTTGAGGGAAATATTGGAAGGGGAGATGAATCATGAGTGACTACGGACTCTGAAAAACAATCTGAGGGTTTGGAAGGGGCGGGGGGGTGAGAGGTTGGGGGAGTCAGGGGGTGGGTATTATGGAGGGCATGTATTGCATGGAGCACTGGGTGTGGTGCTCCAAACAATGAATTCTGTTATGCTGAAAAGAAATTTTTAAAAAAATCTCTAAGAAATTATGTCCCTGGAGGTTGGTGCCACAAATTTAGTAATTGCTCTGTTTATGTTTGTTGAGCAGATGAGTAACTGGGAGAATGAGTACACTCATATTTTTTTCTATAATCGTGTAACACTTGGTTGAAAGAAATGTCATATTTCTTTCATTTCTCATAAATAATCTAAATCTGGTCTTGTCCTCAACCACTTTCTTTGGTGAGAAATTAAATTTCCATCACACTTTGCCCCCAAAGTATACACACAACTTTTAACCCTTGAAACTATACAAGATTCCCCATTTTTCCCAGTGGTCCCCAGGGGAGCAGCTCAGTCCTGTATGAATGTCTCTGAAATGCTCCTAGTCCAAGTTCCAGGGTATAATTTGGAACAGATGGTTCTGATGCTTCTGGAAGAACACAGGGTATGGAGATGTATATCTATTCTCCAACCCAGAATCTCGCTCCTAAAACCTCTCTTTGTCCCATTTCTGCTCATTCTAGTCATCATTCCTATCTTCCTACTTTATTGACAACACTATTGCAATCAGAAGAGAGTTTCCACCAACACCAGGTACTGTACCTACCTGTGTATTTGCAACTTGCTCATATGCTCTGGCTTCATTCCCGTTACAATGAATGAATTGCCCATGTGTCCATCTAAGGCGGAGGCCAGTACCACTGCTTGTACCAATTTCTGCTCCTTCGCTTGAGAACAGCCTTTTACAGTATCTTTTTTTTTCTATTTGGCATCACCAGGTTT
Organism: Neogale vison; assembly: GCF_020171115.1. Lineage (NCBI taxonomy): Eukaryota > Metazoa > Chordata > Mammalia > Carnivora > Mustelidae > Neogale > Neogale vison. Next base: position 88,160,548 of record NC_058093.1, on the reverse strand, counting down.
TCCTCCTATAGGATCCTATAGGATCCCCGAATGGCATACACACTCTATTATTCTCCTATCTAAAAAGAAAGGACAAGGAGCGCGTGTGTGGCTCAGTGGGTTAAACCTCTGCCTTCGGCTCAGGTCATGATCCCGGGGTCCTGGGATCGAGCCCCGCATCGGGCTCTCTGCTCAGCGGAGACCTGCTTCCTCCTCTCTCTCTACCTGCCTGTCTGCCTACTTGTGATCTCTGTCAAATAAATAAATAAAATCTTTAAATAAATAAATAAAAAATAAAAAGAAAGGACAAGAACTCTGATTCCATCTCTCCTTCAAGAAGTCACACTATGTGGATCTCTTACATACTGGTCAGATATTTTCATGAATTATTTATTTAAATTGTTTTCTTATTTCCAGTTATGTTTTCTATTGTTTTTCTATTGGTTTGCACAAATCTTTTGTCAAGCTAGATATTTTCTACTAGTCTGTTATTTTTCTATAAATTTGTCAATACTATTTCATGATTAAAAGAAATTCTCAATTATTGTATAGTCAAATCCATATATTTTCCCTTTTTTTTTTAAATTTAGTGATGCTACTTAAGAAAGCTCCTTTAAGGGCACTTGACTGTCTCAGTCAGAAAATCATACAACCCTTGATCTCAGGGTCATGAGTTTGAACCCCGACGTTGGGTACAGAGATTATGTAAATAAACAAACAAATGAATAAATAAATAAATAAATAAACTTACTGAATCTATTTCTTGATTGAATTGGACGGATTGATACATTTATACTATTCGTATTCTTATCTATGAACATAATGTATTTCCATTTTATCTTACCATTCTTTTAGTTTTTCAATAAAAATTTGAAGTTTAAAGAACTTTTGAGAGCATTCTGATTTTAGTATGATTCACAAGAAAGACTAACCTTTTAAGTCTATTATTTCTGTCTATTATTTCTGTTAGTTTAGAAGCAAAAAGAAATAGCAGGTGTGAAACTTTTCTTTACTATTATTCAGTTTGAGTTGTGCTGCATAGCAAGTTAAGAGATAGCTAGTAATTTAGAAAAAGAGGTATGGAGTTGAAGATTCTGGGTTTGAATCCTGGCTCTACTTCTTACTAACTGGGGCAAAAATTTAACCCAGTTTCCTCATTTTTATTTATGTATTTATTTTTAATTAATTCATTCATTCATTCATTTATTTGAGAGAGAGAGACAGAGCTAGTGACAGGGAGCGCAAGCTGGCACAAGTTGGCACAAGCTGAGAAGCAGATTCCTTGATGAGCGAGGAGCCCTATCTGGGGCCTGATCTCAGGATCCTGGGATCATGACCTGAGTCAAAGGCAGATGCTTAACCAACTGAGCCACCGAGGCACCCCAACAGTTTGCTCCTTAAAAAAACAGTATAGGGACGCCGGGTTGCTCAGTTGGTTAAGCAGCTGCCTTCGGCTCAGGTCATGATCCCAGCGTCCTGGGATCGAGTCCCACATCAGGCTCCTTGCTCGGCAGGGAGCCTGCTTCTCCCTCTGCCTCTGCCTGCCTCTCTGTCTGCCTGTGCTGCTCTCTCCCTCTCTGACAAATAAATAAATAAAATCTTTAAAAAAAAAAAACAGTATAATAATAGTGCTCAGTTCATAAAGTTGTTGTGAGGATTAAATAAAAAAGAAAAGGAAAGTTCTTGATACAATTCATATAGGAAGCCATCAAAAATATTAGATTAGAAAGAGTGAACACTTTAAGCCGCAAGTGTCAAAGCCTTAAACTAGAACCTCAGTCACAGTCATAATTAAGTAAGTTTGTCTCCTTCTAGAGACCAAACTGAAGTATATCACTGCCTAAGTTGCTCACTCCCATTTTATACAAAAAGGTGTTTTTGTTTCTGTTTAATGTCTACTTGTTCCTAATCAAAAATAAATATCAAAAGTATATAACTTCATGTAGGTATTCTTATTTACTTATTCCCTATAAGGGCAATATGATATTTCATATTTTTTCCTATTCAAATATCTGATATTATTGCCTATATAAAAGGAAAGGCCCAAGTAATTTTACTTGTTCTAGGTTTCTGAGACTGACATGGATTTACAAAAACTTAAACCACATAGGACGGTGCTAAATTTTTCTGATGCTTCTTAGGAGGCATCAGCATTTCCCAGCTCATTCTTATGTACTTGTCTACACGTCTTCATCATTTATGAAATATTTAAAATCCATGCACCTATTCTTGTTGAAGGAGGTCATCAAGAGATGTGGCCCCTGGTTGACTCCCAAGTTGAACCTGAGCAACGGGAGGCTCCTTGCTTCTTCCCTTGTCCTTGGAATGTGCGCTTTGTTCACCGTTCCTGCAATGAGAGACATTTTTAAGGATGCAGTTTGAGAGAGTAAGGTGTTATTGAGACCATCTGGACAGTATATGTAACTAATCTCAATTAAGGCCTGTATATAAACTTCTAGGATTCTGGTGAAACAGTGAGAGATCCACTCATCTTTTTTTGGCTTCTCGTGGTAAGCCTTATATCTAAGTTCCCTTGCTTATTAAATCTGCCACCTACCACCTGGAGGGCCCTGCTTCTTTCTTCAACCTCTCCCCACCCTCCACTCACTGGGACCAGATTCAGATTTTTCCCGGGAACTCCCCAGTTTAAAACCAACAGTTGTTGAGCCAATAAGGAGATGGAAAAGAGGCATCCAGGGAGAAAGAGGCATCTAGAGAGAAAGAGGCCATCCTGATCTGGCCATCAGATGCCTGTGGATTGCCAACCAGGGATACCCCCTAGAGTGCCAGTCATTTTAATGTGCCTGTTGGAGGATCTGCACATAGTGCATTGTGGGAAAGAAGGAAATGCATGGCTGCCACAGCACTCTGGCCTATACTGTGGGTAACTTGGCTGGCTGCTGATGCCCAGCTAGAGGCTAAAGCCTAAGTTAGAGAGCTGGAAGAAGAGCGGAGCTTAGAGAAGGTTGTGTGGTTGTCCGCTATTCTGCTGGCTCTGGGCTGGCAGACACGGTGGGAGAGTAGGACAATCATCTGGAGACCTCAGCATGCCATTTTTGCAAAGCTAGCTGTTGTTAAAGTGAAACACTTGTGACAAAGCCTGATTGGGATGCTAAGGGATGGAATCCCTGGGAAAAATGAAAAGATTGAAGAGGAGGATGTTGTGATTGACAGTGAAATGGAGGAAATACCCCTTGCCCTCTGACCCCTAATACAAAGGAAAGCAAAGGCACAGCAACAGCCACCCCAGCTAGTGGGGTAGCCTCCAATTTAGGAAATATTTATTCCTGATGAGAGAATACATGCCCACTGACCTTACTGATATAGCTGCCAAGCTATATAGTTACTGATACACTGATATCAGTTACACTGATATACTTACTGATATAGTTGCCAATAGTTGGACAATCCATTGCTGATCCAGGGGCAATTTAACAAATTCCAAGAATTGGTACAGGCCATGGGAAAGACCTAAGAGAGGGAGCTCAGAAAGCCAAAATATTTTTCCAATCAGTTGTAAGGGGTCCAAATAAAAGTAACCCAGAAACAAATGTGGTTTGATCTTTTGGCTTCTGGAACCCCTCCTCAAATGATAGACTGCCATCCCAACACTGTGTTGGTCAGCTAGTGGAAAGCTGGAAACCTAAACAACAGTTCAGACCTGCCCCATCTGTCCCTACCATTCCTAATGTCCTGTTTGCTCCAATAGAGGACTTAGGGGTACATCCCTATTCAGGATGGGTGTCTCCCATGCTTCAGGTAGAGGAGGCATGCCAAGATTGCCTCCAGATAAAGGCCACTGGCAGTTATGGGAAGCCTCATGTTGATCTCATTATTCATTGATCCTTCAAAATAAGTAAGAAGTGATGGTTGTTGTGGATACTGGAGCCAAATGTACTCTAACACATGGTAACCCGCTAAGTTTTCTGCCCCTCCCCCCCGTAACTATTAACAGTTACAGAAGACGAAGATCCTTTTGACACTACAAATTAAGCATTCTCCCCCATGAGAATATGGAGCTTTTATCTCTTCGATACAGAGAACATGTTGGGCACTGATCTCCTACAAGCTTAAACCCTGCAAATTCTATTAGTGAATTCTGCCTTTAGGTTAGAGTAATCAAACCAGGATTGAAGGGACATGCCAACTGGGAATGAGAAAATCTATCACCCCTGTGAAGAATGGTAACTGTCAAACAATATAAATTGCCTCAGTGGGTTGGGAGAGGAGGCATAAGAAAATAAGAAACTATCTAAGAATGCATGCACTGAGTGGGTATTGTATGCCTACCCATAAAGCCCTCAACAGCCCAGTGTGGCTGTTAAAAATGCCAGATGGATAGCATATGGCAGATGATGGCAGACTACTGAGAATTAAACAAGGTAATTCTAACCACCACCCCCCAATCCATTCCGCTGTACCCACCATTGCTACCACCCAGGATACCTTGTTCATGGTCCTAGAAGTGTTTCATGCTGTGCTAGGCTTAGCAAATTCTTTTTCCAGTACATTCCTGGCTGCCGAGTCACAAGATTAATTTGCCCTCACATGGGCACCAATGGACCTTTCAAGTGCTTCCCCAAGGCTACATGCATAGCCAACAGATTGTCAGCTGATGGTAATAGACCTGTCTCTATTTTCCTTCCCTACCTCAGTGAAATGGGCCCATTACATTGATAATATAACATTAACATGTGAAGACTTGTCTCTCCTACAGGGTACTTTGTAGATTTTGATGGAGCATCTGCAGGGGACAAGATAGGTACTGAACCAACAGAAAATTCAAAGCACAGACACCACCGTAAAGTTTTTGGGAATCATATTGTTGGGTAAGATGTGAATTGTCCTAGAAGCTGTGATAAGATGCAAACTTATCCAACCCCTAGGAGCATAAAAGAGATACAAATCTTGTAGGGATTTTGGGAATTTGGAAGACTTTTGTACCTTGCCTGGCACAGTGCCTCTGTTCCTTACACCACCTGGTAAAGAAAGGAAACATGTGGGTCTGGGGATCAGAGCAGCAAGTTGCCTTTGCTAAGATCAAAAAACATTGGACTAGTGGATTAAAGCTCTGGCCAGGGCTACCATTTAAATTAGATGTACCCATGACTCTGGAAGGTATGGGTTGGACACTCTGGCAGAGATGACAGGAGACAGTGTCCCTAGGGTTTTTATCCCAGATCTGGAAGGGATCAGAAAGATCCCTTATATAGAACTATAGAACTATAAACCTATAGAACAATAGAACAATAGAACCTATAGAACTACAGAACTATAGACTTATAGAACAATAGGTCCTAACAGTGTACTCAGTGCTCTTCCAGGTAGAGCCTTTTATGAAGGAACAATATATTATGGTAACAACTTCCCTTCCTACCAAGTGTGTGTTGAGAATATGTTCAATCAATCCAGCTCTACCACGGCTCAAACCCCTCAGTTGACTGAGTGGCAAACTTATTTGCAGTAGAGGAGTGTTCTATCCAACAACCCACTATCTCTAAAAATGTGAGTGCTACTAGGTCCTGTAGAATATGCAGATTCTTTAAATGCCCCCACCCTATTCCTATGCTAGGCCCTGAGACCTGCAGGGAGGGAGCAGGGGAAATTCCCACTGATGCCTGGTATACAGATTCCTGGAAACAGGGAACTAAACAGATGGCTTGCTTGGCATTCTCTCATGAACTCTGGTTGTTAATCCTTTGTACTGGCATTTGGGCTGTTCTAAAGAGATTAACCCCATGACTTGAACAGTGGAAAGCCAAGGAATAGGTGATCATGGATAAACCCTTGTGGGGTCAAGATATATGGAAAGGCATTTGAGTTCACCTGCAAGGGGCTAAGGGAGCCCTTATTGTCTTCCACATCTGGGATCATAAGGCACCAACACCTTGTGGCAATGAGGAAGCTGAGGCCCTAGCTCAGGTATAAGCCCTAACAATGAACTCTTCAGTAGATAAAATAGATTGGATGCAAGAAAAACAGCCACTGCAGCGCCTGGGTGGGATGAATATTGTCAAGGATACCTGATTGCCCTTAGAATACACTGACAGCATGCACTGTGTGATCTAAACTGTGCTGAAGGAAGTTCCAAAGGAGTCAGGGACCATAGGCCAGAATTCCCAACAGGTAAAGAAGGCAAGTCAGTAATATTGGTCTCTGCCCTTTTAAACATTTTATTTGTTTTATTTGTTTGAAAGACAGAGATCACATGTAGGCAGAGAGGCAGGTGGGGGTGGGGGAGCAGGCTCCCAGCTGAGCAGAGAGCCCTATGCGGGGCTCAATCCCAGGGCCCTGGGATCATGACTTGAGCCGAAGGCAGAGGCTTTAACCCATTGAGCCACCCAGGGGCCCGGTCTCTGCCCTTTTAGTGAGCATTTTAATTATGCCTTAGTTTATATGGCCACGAGTCTGGACTAACCCAAGCTTTCCTATTTTTGCGTAAACTGTGCTTCTACTATTAGGGGATCAGAGAAGCTGGGTACTGTGTACGGTGGACCTCGTCAAATAAACAACGATCAGAGGTCACATGTTAATAATAGTCATGATATGTAAGACGGGGCAAAGGACTATGACATTGAATGGAAGTTTCATCCTCTATAAGCAGCAAGCATCAGGACTGATAGAAAGGAAAAATGGAATATTAAAGCAACAGATCAAATTACTAAAACTGCCTCAGCCAAATGGCCTAAAATACTATCCCAGGCTTTAATACATTTAAATGATTAACCAGTAAGGCCTGTTGCCCAAATGCCAGCCTAGGGACCCCTGTTGAGATACTAAATGCCATAGGTATGGAAGTCACAGGAGACAGCTATTGCCCTGACTCTCACCATTTTATCAGTGTGTTATGTTGCTAAGAACAGGAGGACCCATCACAGCTGGAAAAGGCATCACTTCTGGAAATGTACAATAGAACATCCTACCAGGATAGGTGAGTTACTTCATATTCCTAGGTGAAGGGTGACTACTTAGTCTCCACTAGGGTCCTATCATCCTGCTATAAGCCAGACCTACAAAAATGCACTATACTTCGATTGGAATAAGCACCATTAAAAGAGGGGAGATAGGACATGTCCTACCTCCCTATCTTGCACATCCTGATCTTGCACATCCTGTCTCCAGTCCACCTCCTTATGCCTGACCGTGCTGCATGCCCAGACCAACATGTGTGATATGTACAATTAGGTCATATTTCTAAAGCTGCAGCCACACTAACAGCTAAGATCAAGCCACAAGTATAGTTCGTATAGGAGGGGAAGCCCTTCTCATACAAATTCTTACCAAATATGTGTTTTTCAACCTTAAACTTCTCCTGTTTGTACAGTGTCTAATCTTGGTATGGACACCTGATAGAAATACCTTTGTAGAGTGGGCCCACTCATCTGCCTGCCAAAGGAATCAATCCAGCTGTTGGGCACGTGGGCAGCTACATCTGTTCTAGCTTGTCAGGATTGCTGTGGTAGACATCACTGTTCCACGGAGACAACTGAAAAGCCCTAAAGCAATACATTAAGGGAGAACAAGCTAAGACTAGTTTTTTTTGTTGTTGTTGTTGTTTTGGGTCTTTAGTTTGTTTTTAAAGATTTTATTTATTTATTTGTCAGACAGAGAGAGGGCACAAGCAGGGGGAGTGGCAGAGGGAGAGGGAGAAGCAGGCTCCCTGCTGAGCAAGGATCCTGATTCGTGACTTGATCCCAGGATCCTGGGATCATGACCTAAGCCAAAGGCAGACGCTTAACAGACTGAGCCACCCAGGCATCCCACAGTGCTCTTAAGTTATGTGATCTTAACAATACTGATCCAGAAATCTTGCCTGTGGCACATATCATCGATAATGGTAGGCGTGTGTATTCTTTTCTGGTTAATCAAACTATGCAGGCACATCACACTCTGACCAAAAGGACCCTGAAAACACCACTGATAGAGTCATGAATGACTGTGTCCAGATTGGGATGGGTTTGTGTGGCTCACCCTGGGTTATGGACATTTGAGCACCAAGGAACTTCTAGGCTGGGTACAGAAAAATCACGCTAAACAGAACAACCCCAACACATGTGGGTTAAGGAATCTGTATCACAGAAACTCTATAGTCATTCCATCATATCAAAGAACAGTGTGGCTGGCTTGGCACTGAGTGGCATGGCCTCTCAGGTGTTTATTGGGTAGCCTCAAATAAGACCCAGTGGTGATGTGGCACAAACCTCTGGCCATGGCTTCCATCTAGTGGTTGGGCCACTACCCTCTGGGGTTTTCCTGGATACTCGGGAGAATAGACCCCATGGTAACAAAAATGGCTAATCTTCCCCCCAAGGCACATTTTGTTTTCCATTGAATCAATCACTTGGCCACAGCCTTTGTCCCCTCCATGGATCTGCAGGACGTTGTAGGACACATAGAAACCCCACTAAATCTGCCCAGCAAGTCTTAAATAACAGCCAGCAAAACCTGTCTCTACTAAACCCTGAAATGTCTCCAGGGAGAAAAGTTCTCCTCCCAAATCAGATGACCTAGAGCATCACCATTGCCTGAAGAGGAAGTCCTTGTGGCATTCTCCAAAGTGTATGTTCATACCTGTTGAGTCTGCTGATGTATCTTCTTTATTAAATCACATAAAACTACCAGAGAACAGGGGTGCCCAGGTGGCTCAGTCATTAAGTGTTTCCGTTTGGCTCAAGTCACGATCCCAAGGTCCTGGGGTCGAGCTCCGCCACAGGCTCTGTGCTCCGCGGGAAGCCTGCTTCTCCCTCTCCTGTTCCCCCTGCTTGTGTTCCCTCCTTCACTGTGTCTCTGTCCGTCAAATAAATAAATAAAATTTTTAAAAAAGAAAAAAAACCAACAACACAAACCACAAGAGAACATTCTGAGTGATTGAACCCCAGTCTAGGGACTGAAATTAGTGGTTTTAAATCATGGGGCTCTCGGTTACCAAAAAAAATAAAATAAAATAAAAAAATTTAAAAAGTTACATATTTTAAAAATCATTATCTTAACCTATTTTTTCTTCTATATGCTTCTCTATTGTTGCTGTGGTATCTGCTTCCTATGCAGCCAGCCAGACACCTGATTAGCCAGCTCCCAGCTAGTAAAACTTTTTGTTGACCACTCAGCACTCATTATAATAGAGAGGGACATAAAAGATTTTAAGAGCCAGTGCGGAGAAAAAGAATGTCAGAGGAGGTCATCGAGAGGACTTGACCACAGGTTGACCCATGAGCCACACCTAGGCAATCAGAAGCTCTTCATCCCCTCCTCTGTCCTTGAAATGTACATGCTGCCCACAGTTCCCATAGTTCGCACAGTGGGAGCTTCTTCAATGATACAGTGTTTTTGTTTTTTTTTAAGATTTTATTTATTTATTTATTTGACAGACAGAGATCACAAGCAGGCAGAGAGGCAGGCAGACAGAGAGGTGGGGGGAAGCAGGCTCACGGCCGAGCAGAGAGCCCGATGAGGGGCTCGATCCCAAGACTCTGGAATCACGACCTGAGCTGAAGGCAGAGGGCTCAACACACTGAGCCACCCAGGCATCCCAAGGATACAGTTTTGAGAGAGCTATGCATTGATGAGACGATCCAGAGAGTGTATGAGAGGGACCCAGGTAAGGCCTCTATATAAACTTGAGATTTTAGTGCAGAGAACTACTTGTCCTGTGACGGCCCAAGACCAGCTTTGTATGTGAGTTCCCTGGCTTATTAAACAAACCTCCAACCTTCCAATCTGGAGGGGTTGCCTCTTTGCTCTCTCCTTGGTCTCCGTGTGTACGAAATCGAGTTTCAGATTTCACTGGGAAGCCCCTAATTTTGGGGACCGATGCTTTTATTCTGGCAGATAGATGGCTTTCATTTGTGTGTTCCCTTATATCAAAAATAACCTGAATCTGAACATAAGTGGCTTGGCCAAGGTTAAATAAATAGAGTGTCAGAATTGAGCCTGAATTCTGCTTTCCTCACTTTCAGTGTCATGTTCTTTCCAGTTTTCCTCAGTATTAAGGACATTATTGAGTACAAACCTTCAGGGCTCTGCACACTTAAAAAGGTGCATCCCAGATTGATAATCAATAGATCTTGGGTCAATCTGAAAAATAATTTTGAAAAGGAAAAGTCCTAGAGAAAGTCGATTAACTTGCAAGGGACATGCCATCTTTCACTTGGGCTATATAAACCAAAAAAAAAATTTTTTTAGTGATTGTCTTTATATGTGCCAACCATTCCACACCACTGAGAGCTATTACACACTTTTCTAGTCTAATTGGCTTGTATGACAAGAGATTGTGATTTAACTTTCTCATATGTTTGGAAGGGGAGCTTTTCCTTTTGTGAAACTCCCGGAAATCTCACAAAACCAGCCTAGCCTGGACATCCAGGAGCTTATTTCTTGAACTCCATGGTTCAATAAAGATGCACAAGCCATTGTTGTTTTTGAGAGCTCCCCTCCACCCAAAATATGTCCTGGACTAGTTAAAGTGTGAACCAGATGAGCACATAGCAGCTTGCCAAAAAATGTTAGCCTTTGCATCCTTTATTTTTCTTCTGAAATCAGGCCACAGAAAAAATCATTCAGCTAGAGCAAATCTGGTCAGCAGATTCAGGACTGCTCAGGAAACTGCCACCCCAGTGTGAAAGCCACCACCAGAGTAAGGGTCAGAACATGGGCTATATAAGTACCCTTCTCTCCTCCAGGTGGCATCAGGGCCCTGGGCTGCTGCCAGCTGTCAAGTTCATTAGCAACCTTCCCAAGACCTTGGATTCACGAAGTGGAGCACCTCTTAGTCGGTCCATCTATGAGTGAGAGAGAAGTGTCAGCTCTGTGAATTGCAAGTGGCTTCTCGGCTTCCCAAGTCAGTAAGCAGAGCTTCCCAATGGTATGTGAGCATGCCCACACCGGCAGAGGACCTTAGAGACTTAGGTTTTGAGTTCTTGCTAGAAGGCAGAGAAAGAGGAAGTTCCCTGAGTGCTTCCCCGCCTGCTCCTCCCCCTGCTATATTTTTAACCATGCATTTCCCTCCATTAAATCAGAATTGATGAAATCTATATAAATGTAGTAATGTTTAAAAATTGAAAAGCACATTGAAAAATAACAATATTCTTGACTATACAAGGCAATTTCTTCAAATCGAGTAATGATGTGATGTGTGTGGTTAACCGTATCTATGCAGGAAGTGGTTTTATTTTAAAGTTTTTGTGTTCACCCCCACCCCCTGCTTTTTTTTTTCTCCCTCCAGTACTGAAATTAAGCAGCATCCAACGTAGGCCTACTCTTACGACATGTGACTTGACTTTACTGTTTTCCGTTTTTGTTGAAAGAGTCATTAACAGTTGGAAGTTGATGGCAGTTTCAATAACAAGTGAACACTGAGAAAAGGTAAGTAAATTTTAACCTTATACTGAACAGAAAATTTAAACTTGAAAATATTTGGCGGTGTCCTACGCTTTTGTGTGAACATACAAATATTTCTACAGAAATGGGTTTCACCTGTGATTAAAACATCTGTTTGTTTCCTTCGGTGTAGAAACATTATTCTTTTCATATTTGCAACTATCAAATTCAAAAGTCCCTTAACAGATATTACACTAGGATCTTTGCTAAGATTTTATACTAAAATATTAAAGACAGACTAAGGCATAGTTTGAGTTTGAAAGTACTTTCAAAAATAACTACTAGAGAAAATATGGGACTTCGCATCTCTAAGTTGTAGTTTTACAAACTGTCATTTAAATGGCACCTTTTTACAAAAATGTGTACTATTCAGAATCCAGATAATGAAAGATAAAAAGGCACTTTGTAATAATAAGAAACAACACCTGAATTGCAATGTGTAAGAGCTACTATAAAGTGTTGTGTTATGTTAACATTAGAAACCTTTGAAAAAGGGTAGTTCAGTAAATGTGTAGTTTATTAAAGAGCTGTTAAAAAGAAGGAAAGTTTTAAAATGCAAAAGAAAGCTCTCTGTTATGACACTTGAATATTTTAATTTTTTTCTTAAATTGTATTTAAAATATAGGGTGAAAGGAGGGCAAGTTTCTATTTCATAAGCAAAACTCTCTGTTAAATAAGAAAGACATAGCTGACTTTATCGAAGGTTACTTTTGGGAGACAGGGCAAATTGGAGCTACATATAATTAAATAATTTTCCTTCTTTGAGATTCTTCAAAATAATACCCTTAGAAATGAAAAAGATTAGTTAACCACAAAGCGATGAGAACTTTTCATTAATATTGACTTCTTGCTTTTACAAAATGTCTTTGTGTTCCATAACATATGAACAAAAAATATATAGTACTGCTAATCTCAGAGACAAATACCTAAAATAAATCTGAATGTATATTTTTGAAAGAATTTTAATAAGAACTCCAGATATGATCCACTCTTCCCTAATAATATATTTATTGTGCTGTTGAATGGGGGAAGTGATGGCTCCACAACACCCATTTTTTGTGTTATTAAAAAATGGTTACAGGGTTGATAAGTGGCAACAATTCTTTTCTTGTATTATCTTTTATTGAAAGACACATATAAATGTTTTTTGATATGGTCAATTTAGTAGGAAATTATTTGGCATACTAGTACACTCTATTTTAAGACCTCTTCAGTTGTCAATACTGAGGCTAGCTACTTGTTGACTATTAAAAGGCTCATACCCACACACACACACACAAAATAGAGATTAGGACTTGGTGTTCAATACGTGTTTTATTGTTCGAGTGTAGGGAGACCCTGGTAATATGTATTTGCTTTGATATTCTGATTAGTTTTTCAGTTGGTTACATTTCCACACAATGGAAAGCATTATTTAAATCTGTCTTCAATATTGTGGTTCTGAACCTCTGCATCTACAGAAGCTGTATAATTCAGATAGTTTTGGTTGATATGTTATTACTTTCATTTTATTATAAAAGAACATCACATGAATAAACATATGTCGTATTTATGCATTACCAAGAGTGACTATCCACATAAACATCTGACACTGAAAAAATGTCCACTGCAGTTTTTTAAACCATTTCATATTTTTAAAAGCCAGATTCCTTGTTAAATGATTGTTTCTTGAAGAAACTGTCAAATTAAAATATAAATATCTTATGAAGTATGTGTAAAACTAAGAATGAGTTACGTAGCTCAGTATGGATTTATAAAGAGCAACAATTAGCACCAATGGATATATAAACTGAGACATTCTCAGAATTGTTTGTAAAAACAAGTAATGCATTACCATTTGAACACACAGACCGAATCCTAAAGAGAGTCAAGTACAAATGAGGTATTACTATAGGTTACTATACCTTTACACATTTTAAGTGAATAAATAAACAAATTTTGGTGAAATGAAACAATGCAGAGAATCTTATTTGGAAAGTAATTTCAAAACTGATTTATGAAAAGTATATCATGCTTTTCCACTTGGGGCCAGCATTTGGCAAAATTGAGAAAAGAGAATTTTTTTCATTGATATTCCTCCTTTATTCTTTTTGAATGCTTTGATTTGGAATGGCCTGCTCTGTCCCTAACTTAGAATCTCACAGCCTTGGTACCTAGAAGGACAGACCCCACTTGGCTCCTTCCATCCTACTTCAGTTGTCCTTAAAACTTACTCATCCTATTTCCCAGCACTTAGAGCATCTGCTAAAAATAATTCATGCTCACAGGAGAAAGCTACAGAGCTTTGTTTCTTTTTACTTCTTAGCCAGGCCTCCCCTCCCTGGTAAAATTTTAATAAGGTCACTCAGTAGACAAATCCAAAGGGACAGCTACATGTTGAAGACTTCAGTCAGGTGAAGAGAATGATACTATAGCAAATAGTTGGGGGGGGGATATTTGGGGGATGGAAGAGTGTTTTGTTAACCATTGGTCCTGCTAAGGTATTTAAATACAGTGTGTCTTATATGAAGGGTCCACAGAGATGTGTTCATTCCTCTAAGATATTCCTGAATAAAATATACACTGTTCTTGTAGAGGATGAAAATTAATTGCACTATGCCTTAACACTATTTTCAAATTCACATACACTTAGAAAATACTTAAATACTCCATTGTTTAATATATATGCATTTTTAAAATAATTTAATATTCTGAATTTAAAACTTTGGGTACCAGAAGCATATTTTTTTGCACTGAACAATACATGTTATAGAGCTAGAGTTTAACCTATACTTACAAGTATTCTAAATATCAGTTTAGAGTTGGAAAAATGCCTTTTTATTTTTCAAATGATGGAAAATGAGTTGAAATTAGTTTAGGCAATAGAGATAGTCATTAATTTGTATAACTTTAAAACCCAAGGAAAGCAAAGTTGGGCATGGTAGAATCTAGGAGCTCACACGGGATTTTTGATTGGGTTGTATTTTCTTCATTACTCAGATTTTTTTTTTTTTTCACCAATGTGCTGTAAGCCCTCTCTGACAGAAGTTCACAGAATTGACTAGAAAGTGTTAGGTTTACATTTGACCCTTTCAGATGTGTTGCAGAAATTTGACTTTCCCCTATCACCACTGTAAAGGTCTCAGATTGAGATCTGATTGGGCCGAATTTTGTCCCATGACCATGGTAGAGCTAATCATTGACCCTAAGACACTAGCACCATGAGTGACTGGATTGGGTCACGGGTCTTCTCTAGCATGGAGGGGCCTCCTGAGCCTGCAACACATGTACTCTTTGCTGAATGGAGGTGCCTCCACACAGAAACTAAAATACTTTCCCCAGAAGAAAAGTGACTTTATTTCTTATAGGTAAAAGCCGCAGAACTCTACTACACAACCACATATGGTCACACTTAAAAAAAGTGCTTATTCAAATTCTCTGAACTTTATAATCAGACAGAAATACAGTATCAGTTTAAAGGTAGGTTTGAATGAAGCAAGCGTTTCGATTAAACTGAATTTTAAAGTATTTTTCAAGAGCTACCTCATAGATGAATACTTATCTCAACATTTTTCTTCTAGGAGTTTATAATCTAATATGATTGTTACATTAATAATTATTATAATACAAGTGAAATTTGTCCAATACCATATGAGGATTCAGAAACTCATGAAACATTTTGTATTCCAGTTATGTGCCAGGCAGTAAATTAGAGAATTTCCAGGCATTATATCACTTGATTATATCCTATCAGAGAAATCAGGACAGTTTGGGAGGAAAGATTTGTAGTATTTTTCAGAGACAGCTAGGATTTGGGATTTGAGAAACATTCCAGGGAACAGAAAGGGGATATGTCCAGACACAAAAGTCAGAGAATTTCCAAGGAAAAAGGAGTTGACTAGTTTTGGTAGCTACAAATAGAGTAGTAAGAGATAAGGCCAGAAAGACGTTTGAAATCCTAAGAGAGGAGACCTGCTGAGCAGATTATGATGAAAGGTTGTAAGTAACAATAGTACTGTTAAGCAGGGGAAATACATAATTGAAAGTCCTCATTTGGGTGATGGGCTAGCCAGCATCCAGATTTATTTGCTTTTTGCATAGATCTCCCTGCTGGTGGTATACTCCTCAGGACATTTTGCAGAAATGGTTGCAGTCAGAGAAGGTAGATATTCCTGTAAGGTCAAGCGCTGGTTCCCCTCTCCACGTGCCTTGAGGTTGTTAACAGGCTGTGGTTATAATGATTTATGGACGTATTTTTGTTTTGTTTTGTTTTGAATTTAAGAATAGGTGATGCGGCAAGAGGTTCAAAATCAAAACCTAAATATAAAAATTATAGAAAATAATCTTTCTTCCATTCCCATTTCTATATACCTCTATCCACCCCCCCTTAATCCAATAGGGAACCACTTTTCATAGTTTTTTTTAAATCTTTCACAATTGCATATGCTTATATATAATGTAAGTGCATATATCATCCCCTATTATATTAAAGGTAGCATATTATACACACCTCTCCACTTTGTTTTTTTTTTCTTTTAATAATATCTTAGAGATATTTCCATAGTAAAAATGAGAAACTGTTCAATTTTTTCTCTCTCTTAGTATTCCACTGTGTGGATGTATCAGGTTTTATTAAAAGAGTCATGGGTGTCTTCAATTTTTCCTAATGTAATGAATGTGTTAATGAAATTGTATGTGTTTTCAAATATATCCTTGGGATGAACTTCCAGGGATACTATTTACTTATAAGCCAAGAGACAAATTATTTTGTCTCTTGGTTTATAATCTAGAATGCTGGTAGAAGCTCTGTAGCTTTTCCAATGGATTGTATTGCCAAATTTTCAGGTTTTGCTAATGGATAAAAAATTGTATCGCAATGTAGTTTTATTGGTATTTCTGTTATTATGATTGAGATTGAGCTTGCTTTTTAAAAGATTAAAGATATGCTTGTTTTTCTTCCTTTTTAAAGAAGATTTTATTTATTTATGAGAGAGAGAGAGAGAAAGATAGTAAGAGGGAGAAGTAGAGGGAGAGGGACAAGCAAGTTCTATGTTTGGCTTGGGGCTCGGCTCGATCTTAGGACCCTGCAATCATGACCTGACCTAAAACCAAGGGTTGGACACTTAACCAACCCAGCCATTCAGGTGTCCCTACTTATTTTTCTTAATAAGATAATGTATCCTTTCTCAGTTTTTTAATTAAGGATCAAAAGCATTAATGAAGTTCAAGCTTTAAAGGGAGATGTCAGAGAAGTAAGAAATTGGGGATAGCCTATGTAAAATACTATTTTTTTAAGTCTCGAAATAGGTAGTAGTTAGAAAAGGGATGAAACATGAATGTTGAAGTGAAGGAAAAGAGAAAAGGAATGCAACTGAAGGAAACAAAGGCAATATATCCAGAAAGCTGACAAGGTCTCAGAGACTAAAGACAGTTGCATGTGATCATGAGCTCAAGTAGAGAAGATACCAGATAAGTTAACCTGAAAGGGAGAGCGCTTTAATGAGTGTGTATGTGGATGATGGGATAGAAAGAGGCATTGAGGAGGCAAAGTGAGGAAATATACACTTCATGGTTCCAGTCTCCTCTAACATTGTAGGAAAGCTCATCTGATGAGAGGGAATATTTACAGAATGCCCAAGAATAAGCAGAAAATCTTATTTTTAAAATGGACCTTGCCGATTACACATACTACTATTGCAGGTTTAAAATTGATTTTTTCTTTTGGTGTCATCAGCCCAATTCGATTCAATTCCGCAAATAGTTTTGAACTCTAAGTACACTGTGTTGTGCTAGAAATTATTGGGGACACAAAGAATCAATGTGCTATCTAGCCAATGAAAACTTTTTAGGTAATTTAGTGCACAAACACAAGAATTTAAGCATAAATCTAAATGTATAAATGCAGTGCTATGGAAATATCACAGGACATTTTATTCTCAGAGTCTTAGACTCATTTTGCCAAATTCAATGGTCATTTACATGTCTTTATATTATCTACTATGTGAGCTGCATTTGATGCAATTGAACATCCCTGCCCTCTTGAACCTCTTCCTTCATTTGACTCCTGGGTATTTCATTCTTTCAGTTTTTCACCAAATTTCACTGGATGCTCTTTCTCTGTCTCCTTTGATAAATCTTCCTCATCATTCAACTCTAAATATTGGAATGCCTTGCACTCAGTCTTCAGATTTCTTTCTTTTTAGCCTTGGCTCTTGTCTTCTAAGTTTATTCCCAGGCAAATGTCTTACCATGCCATAAGTTTAAATATGATCTGTATTCTAGTTGTATCTCGAGATCAGAACTTTTTCTTAGCATTTTAACTATAAACACAACTAGCTACTCATCATCTTCACTTGAATGTCACTTGAATCTCTCATTGGGATAGCAAAATGATTATGTTCAAAACTGACCTCTTACTTATTCCCTTCTTGCCCCCAACCCAACTTGCTTCTTCCCTATTTTCACGCATCTCAGTTAATGGCAGCACCATTCATCTATCTGTGAATTACCTTCAGTTATACTCTTACCCACATATTTCCTACTCCAAACCACATTCAATTCATCAGCAATAAGAAGAGCCTATAAAGTTTTGATTTAGATCCCATTATTCTATTTACTTAACTTTTCTCAATCGTGGCTCTTGAAAAGTTACATATTTTTTTCAGACTCAAGGTTCGTTATTTTTTGTCAAATTTTTGTTTGTTAGTTGGTATAATGACTTTTCCTCAAAAAAAACCCTGTTAAATGAATACAATCTGTGGCATGTAGTAACATCGCAATTTTAGATAAAACTATACTCATTAATTCACTTTCTACTTTTAAGTGAGAGAGAAATCATATAAAACATATGGAATAATTTTGCCTTGCACATGTTTCAAGGCCCTCAAGAAGGTTGGAGAGGTGGCAACTTCTAGAACCTTCCAGAACCTTCCACTCAGGGTTTTTTTTTTTTTTTTTTTTTTTGATCCTAAAGATGTTTTTCTGTGGGATCATTGACTATTAAGTACACTCCATGGGCAAGAATACCGTAAGTCTCACAAACATTGAAAATATTGTCAGAGGAAATAATACAGGAAAAAAAGACAGTTAATCAATACAAGAATCATTTCTATGTTACATTTTAGATATAATTTATTTTTTATTTTTACTTAAAAATAATTTTTTATTACTTATGTGAACTGGTTTACTTTATTCATATTTTTGTATTTATAAATGTTGATTGTATATCTTGGGCTTTTCTTTAACAGCTTTTCTCTTAGGAGGAATGAATCAGACATTAAGCAAGGGGTAAAATACAAACTGAATTATCCCAAATCCAGTTACCTTTTACCACTTCTACCACTGATACTACAGAATCTTCTTGACTCATCTTCTTGCTTCTACATTTCATACCATACTTATTTCCTAAGAAGTAGCCAGAGTGACCTTCTTAAGACTTAAATCCTAAAACTTCCCCAGTTTAAAAAGAAAAATTCTAAATGACTTTCTATTTTATTTCAAATTAATTCAATCTCCTTTCATGACTTGCAGGGCTCTCTCTTTTTCATTACTTTGCTTTCATTTTTCTAAATAGCATTTTGGATATAGGGAATTATTATTATTATTTTTTGTCTACTTGCTTAGTGGCTATTTTCAACTTAAACTGAATCGTCTATGAGCATATTGACCTTGTCTGTTTATTTGCCGTTGAACATCTAGAAAGTAGAATATGGTAAGCAGATGATAAACACTCAATGAATATTTGGTTAGTGAAAAAATAAATGATATGAAAGTTGACTCTGGACTATAGAGTCAAAAGGGCTTTCTGGAGATTTGTGACTTCTTCTGGGTCTGAAAAAAAAATAGAATAAATTTAGGAAAAGAGAAGCTAGAAAGAGAAGCTAGTTCAAACAAATGACAAATGATGGGTATGTTTTGAGTAACCTTGCAGTGATGAAAGTTTGGATTGGAAGACTGAATTCATTATATACTATAGTGCCTTTCTGAAACTCAGAAGAAATGACCCACCATCTGAAAACATACTGCCATAAACTGATGAAAAACACCAATCATCTCCAAACATTTAAATTTTAAACTATTTCACTAAAAGCATTAGTTTTATGTTTACTGTAAATTAATTTCTTAAACACAGAGATAACTTTTTGTTCTAGTCTCTACTTGTGTAATGCTGAACTTAGACTCAAATGAGATATCTACTTAAAAGAGTTCTGAAAGGTTGAATACTCAAGGAATTGGGTGCTGAGTCAAAGGGAAATTTATCTTTGTGCATTAGTTTTTTTTTTTCAATTTATTTATTTTCAGAAAAACAGTATTCATTATTTTTTTCACCACACCCAGTGCTCCAAGCCGTGCCCTCTATAATACCCACCACCTGGTACCCCAACCTCCCACCCCCTGCCACTTCAAACCCCTCAGATTGTTTTTCAGAGTCCATAGTCTCTCATGGTTCACCTACATTAGTTTTATATTATAATGTAAAGGCTACAGTCAGAGCAATGGAATTCTTTTTTTTTTTTAAGGTTTTATTTGTTCATTAGAGACAGAAAGAAAGAGATCACACACAAACAGGGGGAAAGGCAGAGAGAAAGGGAGAAACAGACTCCCTGCTGAGCTGGGACCCCCCACACACACACCCCCTCCCCTCACCTACCCCACCCCGCACTGTGGGGCTGGATCCCAGGACCTGGAGATCATGACTTGAGCTGAAGTCGGATACTTAACCATCTGAGCCACCCAGGTGCCCCTGAGCAATTCATCTTTCTGCTAAAGGCAGTAGAAAATCAACTAATCTGAGTTTCCATATAATGTTACCTATTCATTTCAGGAAAAAAAGACATTTAATCAATACAAGAATCACTTCTGTGGTACATTTTATATATAATTTATTTTTTATCTTTACTTAAAAATAATTTTTTTTTTGGTTGTCTTAAGTGGAATACAGGAGAAAAATGAGTGTTGATTACCCCAGTGGTATCTCCAACACTGTGTTGGGTACTATGGTGTTACAAAATATAGACAATATTTTCTCATTCTCAAGATGCTAACAGTAGCGTGAGACATTCATCAATATACATTAGAGTGGCATTGTAAACAATGATCATCATAGCTATGATTATGACAGTATGTATAATGCATGTTATATATTGGGTGTTTTGCCTACCTAATAGTATCTGATAGCCACAAAAATCATGTAAAGAAGTTAGTATGTCCATTTTAAAGATAAGGAAATTAAAGGTAAGTGGATAAGTGCCCAAATTTACAGGGCAGTGTGGTAGAG
Source organism: Neogale vison (assembly GCF_020171115.1). Taxonomy (NCBI): domain Eukaryota; kingdom Metazoa; phylum Chordata; class Mammalia; order Carnivora; family Mustelidae; genus Neogale; species Neogale vison. The sequence goes on along the minus strand of NC_058093.1, from coordinate 88,139,937 downwards.
TATGTCATGATTTAGAGGCATATTTGAGTTAAATCCACGAGAAGACAAAAATCCATGTTATTTTCACTCTGCCATGCTAACAATTTCTAAGTTGATTAAGTGTTAGGAGTTAAGCAATGCTGGACTTCATCTGTGAGGCCCTAAGGTCCAAAAGGGTCTAAAACGATCCTGCTTTGTTTGCTGTCTAAAATGATACCATCTGTGGAAAACCTGTTTCTTGTTTGCTGCGTATATTGCCTTCTGTAAAGATATTATACAACATGTGAGGAAGAAAACAATTTTTGCCTCTGTTTCTGTCACATTGCAGGTGCCTTTTCTATTTCTCTTTTTTCTTTTCCTGTAGACCTATGTTCTCTCCTCAGCCTGCAAATCCCCTGAATACTTTCTTAGATCTTGTAGCTGATTATGAAAGCAACTAGCTACAAATGGGTATTCAGTTTTTGACATGAGCCTTGTCTAAACTGAGTGTAAAATAACCATATTTTGAAAACTCAGTACAAATAAAAAGAATGATAACATTTTTATATTGATTATATGTTGAAATTATAAAATGTTAACATATTGAATTAAATAAAATATATTATTAAAGTTAATGTCATCTACTTCATTTTTCTCCTGCAATGTGGTTGCCAGAACATTTAAATAGTTTCCCGTTACCTGGCTTGAAATTGAATGAATGAATAAATAAATAAACAAATAAAATTCCTCATAGATAGTCCTTAAAGTTCTATCTTTGCCCTTGGCCTTTCTCCCAGTGCTGTTCCTCATTTTTAGTTGTCCCTTGATGCCATTCCATGGAATCCCAACAGCAGTTCAAACTGGATGTCGCAAGTTAGCCCCTAATCTCCCTACAGAATCCTTCTCTTTCTCCTGCTGACTTGAGTTAAGATGTCCCTATTTCTGAAATTACCTAAACAAGTAAGCTTGGAATCTCTGTGGACCCCTGTACGTTGCTTATTCCATACACATCCAGTCAGTTGCCAGGTTTTAGAGGCATCCATTTCCTTCTCTCCATTTCATTTATTGTCAACAGTTATTAATTTGGTCATCCATTAAGTCTTGTCTAGACTACAGCCAAAGGGGTCTTACTGGCCCTCACACTCCTGTTTCTCTTACTCCTTTACTTTGCCTATTTCAGATTCACTTTATGTCTTCAGGGTGATGGTTGGGTTCAAGTTAATTAATATATTTATATTCTATTTAGAGTTTTAAAAGTGGTTTTATATACATTATTTTATGTGATCATTCAGCAAGCTCGTAAGAAAAGCAGGAGATTTTCATAGATTTAATAGAAGAAGACAATGAAATATAGAAAAATTGAATTGTTTCAAGACATGTCAAGAACAATTTTTCCTAAGTGTTTTCTGGTTTCTGAGCCTGTGCTCTAAATACCTTATTATCACTGTAAGGGATTAAAAAAAAAATGTTCTGGAACAGAATCTGGTCTGATTCTGTTGGAATCCATCTGATTGGATGGAGAGAAGAGAATGAGTGCTCCCACAACCTGGCATTTATGCCTGTCTGAGATCTCTGGGTTCCACCCCTTGCTAGATACAGTCCATGGTATTTTGTGTGAGTTACTTAATCTCTTGAAAACTGTGAGTTCCCTCATCTATAAAATGGGGAGTTTCCTCACGAGATTAAAAAAGAAAATAACATGTGTAAAGAACTTTGCCTAGTTTGTAGCAGAGAATCATTGCTTTAAAAAAGTTTAAATGTAGTGTGAATAGTAGCTGTAGTAGTAACTATTTTATCAAGTTGCCTAGAATCCAATGATGACCACATTTTTCCTTCATTATGATCTAAAAATCATGGCAGGATAATTCTGGTTTATTTCAATTCTGAGTATTATGATAACATTATGAAACCCATCAAGAGCAATTTCTTGTGATTAGTTTCATTTCCTCAATACAGCTGCGCGGGGGAATATAGTATGGCCGTGTGGAGGAGGAGAAAGAAGGCTCTTTTCTTGTTTATTTACCAATTTTTGGTTGATATGGAAATTTTCCTTCAAGCAGTTCAAGTTGTGTCCTCACTGAAGATACCCTTTAGTTTTAAAGAATTAATCCATCACCCAGAGCAATTTATTTATTTATTTAGTATTTCTTCAGGCATCGAAGCAAAGTTTATTGGGCGGTAGTACCAAGCTCCTGAAGAGAGGGGACCTGAGAGGGTTGCCCACACAGAGCAGTTTATTTTATTTATTTGTTTTTTATTTTTTAAAGATTGTACTTACTTATTTGTCAAAAAGAGAGACAGGGAGCACAAGCAGAGGGAGCAGCAGACAGAGAGAGAAGCAGACTCTCTCCCAGGGTCCTGGGATCATGACCTGAGCCAAAGGCAGCTGCTTAAACAACTGAGCTACCCAGGTGTCCCCACACAGCACAATTTCCAAAGAGGTAGAGAACCATTGGCTCTTGAACTTGAAATTAAAGTGAAGCAAAGAAAAACTACAGATAAGGAGAGAGACAAAAAGTAGAATTCTCCTCACGTATTTTTAGTTTATATATGATTTTTCCTAGAGTGCTAAGGTGGTGACATAAATGGTTCATGAGGCAGATATGCTGGAGTCCTGGTAAAGTGATTCTGAGAAAAGGAAAAATAAGAAAGAAATTTGGAAGGTCCAGAGTCTAGGTTGCTGTCCCAGTTAGAGAAGAGATAGAAGTGTTTTGTTTTTTTCCTTGGGGAATCCTGCTCAGGATACTATGTGTGGAGGTTGAATGACTTCGTGGATCTCAGTCCTAATTCTGAAAGCAGTTGGTGTCAGCATATTGGATTAATGAGAGCACTGTGTCAGTGGGAAGTGACGGACCAAATGCTCAGTGACAATGGTGCTGTCTTTGGAGAACTGGCTCTATATCCTATAGACCAGAAGGCTTTAGGGTAGAAGTCTAGCTTTAAGAAGGAGGATTAGTAAGTGGGCCATAGTTTCAGAGTGAGAGAAATCAGCTTGAAAAGAAGACCATAGACTGGTCAGTATGGCAGGTGGGTGGAGAGGATGATTTGAGGCTGGGAAGGTGGGAGGCTGACATGCAGTAATTGTTCTGACTTCCCCTGACTGTGGTGGACTGTATCCTAGGTCCGTGTGGCATATTTTTATGTGGAGAAGTAGGAAAGAAAAAAAAGAATCCAGTGGCACTTGGGACTGGAAATCACAACCATTCTAACATGGTGGCCAACCTGAACTTGTTGGAAATGTTCATGGTACTAGGGGATTTCAGGCAGACACCGGGTGGCTGTAATGCTCTCTATATAGTACAGAGCCATGCTGACAAATACAGTGTCTGATTTAAAGAACTCACTGCCAGTTTGGTCAGAAGAAACACATAACTCAAATAGAGAACAGAACACAATAGAAGTCAGGATATAATTATCTGCTAAAACGTAGTAGGAACAATAAAGGAGGTGAAAGCAGGGAGGGAAGAAAAGGGCAACTTGCTTGGCAGTAGCAAAGAGCACAGCATAGTACCTGACTCCTGGTAATGTGAGATCATGCTGAAAAAGTTATACAAATAGATGAAATAACACTAATCTCTGAGGAACCTCTTTCTAAACCAGTGGTACAGGTACAGTCTCTTGGTTTCATTCTCCATTTCTAATCCCACCAGCGTGGGTGGAAAAATGAGATATAGAAAACTATATACTGATTTAACTTGCAGCAGAAACTGCTGTATCCGAGAGAACTTGCCCTGTTTACAGGATGTAGAAGCTGCCCCTCCCCCACCCCCGTTACCATACATCCTTGACCAGTTTTCTATGTCTTCTGATTTTTCAAGGGGGGGGACACACAGATCTGCACATGTTTCTCTTTTTTAAAAATACAAATCCTCATTTTTCGATTGGAAACTGATTCAAAACATTCTAAAACATTGTTCAGGCCCAACAACATATGTCTGTGGGTTGAATTTGGTTGGCAGTCTGCCAGTTTTCCACCTCTTCTTGAATTTATAGCTATTCCTAAGAAAGCAGGAGCAGAGTGTCATGATTAGAAAGAAGTAGACTCCTCCAGATAACTTCCATATACAGAATAAATCTTAATAAAGGCTCGGAGACTCACCAACACATTTGATTAGTCTACCAAAAAAAATCCATTTTTGTATAGACTTTTCATTGAGGCCCTTGTTTCGTTTGTCTAACTTCCATGAGTGGGTTCCTTTTCCTAACTTGAAAGAACCGATGCTGTTCTATTGCTAATGTTCCTCAAGGCATTTTTTTAAAAAAAGATTTTATTTATTTATTTGACAGAGACAAATCACAAGTGGGCAGAGAGGCAGGCAGAGAGAGGGTGGAAGCAGGCTCCCTGCTGAGCAAAAAGCCCAGTGCAGGTCTCAATCCCAGGACTCTGGGATCATGACCCGAGCTGAAGGCAGAGGCTTTAACCCACTGAGCCACCCAGGCACCCCTCAGCAAGGCATTTTTTTAATCATTACAAGAAGACTCCAAAAGTTAACTTTTCTAAGTAATAACAAGTAGAGTCATCCTTAATTTGTCTGGTATTTTCAAAGTCATGTGATATAAGATATGGACCAGAACATGGACACTTGCACAGGTGAATTGTTTTAGGGGACATCAAAGGGATGTATCTATGTTAGGTGGTGAAGATAATCTAAACAACAGTTTAAACACATGCACACACTCACATGCACACGCACGTACATGTGAAATCCACAGCGTGCTAGATGAGGAAATGTGGGATGGGTGTGATTGTGTAACCCATTTCATCATACAAATTGTGAATAGATCCGCATCACTAAGCCTCAGAAGTAGGTAAGACAAAGAATGTAAGCGAATAAAGGGAGGACAGAAGGAAAATAAAAATTACTGTTGAATGATTTTTAAATAAAATAAGTGATCCTGATAGCCATTTTAAATTTTTTTTTTAAGATTTTATTTATTTATTTGAGAGAGAGAGAGTGTGAGAGAGAGCATGAGCGAGGAGAAGGTCAGAGAGCGAAGCAGACTCCCCATGGAGCTGGGAGCCTGATGTGGGACTCGATCCCGGGACTCCAGGATCACGCCCTGAGCCGAAGGCAGTCGTCCAACCAACTGCGCCACCCAGGCGTCCCCTGATAGCCATTTTAAAATTCCAGACTTTTTATGCATTTTCTTTTGACTTCAATGCAGCCAAGTCCAGATTCTGTATTTTGCTTTGTGAGGAGCCTAAATTAAGATAGATATTTGGTTATACTACCTCAAATTATAACAACATTCACTTAACTGGAACCTAGATGGATAGATAGTGTATCTAACCATCTCCTCTCCCTTTTCCCTCCTGGGGTGAGGTCCCTGAATTCCACTTTGAGGAAAGAGAAGCACCCCTTGTTTAATTCGGGGCTTCAGCCCCTAATAACTCCTGGGTGGAGATTCCTGGTAATGCATCTGAAGTTCTTCAAGAAATTAAGGCATCAAAAGAGTCTTTTCAGCCTAGAAAGGAAAAGATACATCTTGCAAAATAAATACACTTGGCATATTGAAGGATATTCAAAGGCAGGAATTTAAAAACTCAATCAAAAACTTTCAATTTAAATACTGTGAACTAGTAAATATTTTTTGCCATTTTGATATTCTTGGCTTCATAAAGAAAGCCTCACTGCCCAAAGATTTCAGATTAAGTTTGAATGAAAACAACCAAATTTTGTGGAATTTGTTTGTTCTCACACCAAACATCCTTTGAGGTTTTACAAGCAAGAGAAATGTTTTCCAAAGGTTTAAATTGATATTGTTTTACTCACACTTACCAAGTTCATGATATAAACATTAAAAAACAAACAAAAAAAAAGCACTCATGTTGAAACACTCACAATAGACCCAGACTACTTGTAGTATGATCCTATTGGGTTTTTCCTTTATATAAAAGAATTCATTTTTCAGTATCTACCTACTTAGCCATGTAGTCACTTCTCTTCTCACTTTTCCCAACTATGATCAATACCACTTCCCCAACCACCAACAAATTCCAAAGTGAAATGCATTTCCAGAAAACTTAGAACAACAATATTTGCAAATATGACCTGAGTAGCAATGGGGTTTAAAAATAAGAAGATACTGTAGTAATTGGTCATAATTTTAGAACAACGCAGATACAAAATTAAAAAAAAAAGAGCTTTATGTAATTCTAGAGACTTGTTTGTCAGCACAGTTCAGTGTGCATCTCAGTCACTGGGGTGAAGGGCAAACATGTAGTTTCTCAGACTCCTTTCTGGTGTTGTTGGATGGGAGTCTTTGGAATATGTAGTAAAATCTGCGTGTTTATGAAGCTTCTCTTATTGATGCTTGAGAATCACGGCTCGATAGCTTTCTTACTCCTCACTAGAAAGCCATTTGTTCCTTTTTAGCTGAAGTTATTTCTGACCCTAACTCCTGGGAGAAATCTTAGCTTAATGCAGGTAGTCTTTAGCTAATTCCAGTGGAAAGGAGTTTGGTGAGTTCAATGTTAAATTTATAACAAGCGATCATGGCATCGGTCTGTAGTTGGAATGTATACGTGGGGTGTGTTTCCCCTTATTTACCAGTCCCAGCCCTTCAGCAAGTCATGCCCTTCCTCATTAGACATTTGTTTCGTCTTCAACCACAGCTTCTTCTGCTGGTAACCCAGTCATTCGTGGCCTCATCCTCTTGGTAGGGTTTTTCCTTTATATAAAAGAATATCTCTACTGCCAGTCTTCCTTCTGCTTAATGGAGATAGGTCTGAACAAATATCCAGTAATCAGCCCTCTGACACTTAACAACAAACCTCCTAGTTGATAACAGTCTGCAAATCTGAACTTCTGAGTCCTGCCCTTCTCAGATTACCAGTGGTTGTTTTCTCCTACCTGTCGGGTAGATCTTTCTATTCAGCGTGAACCCCAACTGCCAGTGTTTCTTGATATATGTGATTATTGCACACAACTGCATCTCTTGTCAACATGTGTGGATAGGAGAGCTCTCCAGTATCTGTTTACTCCTGATGAAGAGCCAGATCTTGGTCCTTTCTCACCTCAATAAACCATGAGAGATGGCTGGTCTTTCCAATTAGAGGAAATCCATGTATCTATATATATTTCATATATGCATATGAAATATTTATGAATTATCTCTATAGAAAGATACCCTATCTTACAGCAAACACAGGAATTATTTCCACAAGAATCACGTTTCTAAAAATAAAGTTGAAACAAATCTTTTTAGAGGAAAATACAGGAATAGTCTTTGTGGTCTTGGATCAGCAAGGATTTCTTAAAAGGACAAAAGAAAATCACTAATCTTAAAAGTAAATAAATGATAAATTGGAAAATATTAAAATTAAGAATGTCTATTGATGAAAATATTCTATTAAGAGAGTATAAAGTAACCCAAAAGTGAGAAAACATCATTATTGCCACATATGTATTTAAAAATGGCTTGTATCCAAAATATAAAAATAACTTATACAAATCAGAAAGGACAAAGAACCTAAAAGAAGAACTAACAAAAGTTTTTTATAAGCACTTCACAGAAGCATATTACATAGCAATCAGCCACACAAATAAATGTTTGAGTGAAATAAACTCATCAATAAAAAATACATATTCTAGGTTTTCCATTTAGATTAATTTTAAAAATAGGAAAAAAATAGTTTTTAATTTTAAAAAGACAGAATAATGGTTATTTTTAGTGGGCTGGGTGGAGAGTGTGACTGGAAGGCGGCTTCAGGGTTGTCTGGAATGCTAACACGGTCGAGTTTCTCAGTTTGGGTGTGGTTACACGAGTGTGTTCAGTTTGTGACAATTCGTTGTGCTTTGTACACAAGCATAGGCCTACGCACACACACAAACTATTTAAAATGTACTTTATGCATATATTACTGAGCGAGAAACTAATTTTTTAAATGCATTAAAGGAAATTTACTGAAATATTTTATTTTAATGGTGTCATTGTCACAACAGTGGACAATGACATTACTGTCCCATTTTCAGACGTGTCCTCTTGGCACTGAAATCCAACCCAATCAATTCAGACTTTGAAGACAGGAGCATTAGGGAAAGACTAATCGGATACAGTAACAAATTTGCTAAATAAAACAAATGTCAGCCATATTTGACTACTGTCAATTACTGACTCCTGTTAATTACTGCCAAACACTAATTATACAATATGTAGCTTCTCCATATTTTAACCTGGGCTGGCCAAGATAGAGCTAGAGGGATCCCGGTGTAATACAATATTACACCGTGCGTGATTAGATTTAATCGGCTTGATGAAAGGGCTTTGCAACTGAGTCACATCCTTTAGGAAGCAAATGCTATGGAACATGAAATCTCAGGAAAGGAGCAATCCCAGGTTGAAATGTACTTTTTGCCCTTGGTACTCCTCCAACAAAGATCAGAGAACCAGCCCTGTCCCAGAAAGTTTCTGAGACTGCTTGTTTTGTCAGTGTTTCCTCATGCTGTGGCTGCTGAGCAACTTGTTCTACAGCCAATGTTTTCTCCTTAAGTGACATTTCATCATCCAGTGCCCTAAGATAGTCACCCTGTTTTCCCTTAATTGATACTTGTACGCAAGAGGCGGAAAATGGCTCAGCATTTCTTGCTAGATTAGGTCAAAACTGACAGAGGAAACAGAGGGAGGATTGCATTACTTATGCCCCTTATGGTTCTCCTGTGTATCAGGAGATTGCCATTTCATAAAATTTCTTATGCTGCCTAAACATAATTACAATAGCACAGGCATTTTATTCCTATTTGCTTTTCAATTTTGTACTACTTACCTGATCACTGGAGGGAAATTCAGAAGCAGTTCTACTAATCTTCACTTCATTTTTCTTCTTTGTCCTCATAATAGAATTGTACCCTTTGATATCTCTTCCTTAAGTGCTTCATTGTGTCCTTCCTATGAAGTTTCCACCTTTCTCTTCATTTAATTGGTGACCGGAAGCATTAAACATGCACCTGGAGGTTCAAAAGGAGGCTCCTGAAGTTCTGGAGTATTTTTTTTTCCAGATCACTTCTTGGATGCTCTTATCATAAGATCAGTGTTCACAAATAGACGCTATGCTATTTATCCTGATTTGAAGTTCATTAAGAAGCATCCCATGAGATCGTTACCATTCTGCAGAGGCTGGGGATCCATTTCTCTGGGGGTCTCTTCACCAAATCCTTTGGGAGGTCATTATGTCTGAAACAGATCATCAGAGGTTCCCGGGCTCTATAAGACAACAACCAGATTCTTTACTAGAAATGGCAAGATTCTCCTCATCTAGCCCTAATAACTATCTTTCCCTCACTTTCCCGCCTCCCATCTGCCACCATTTGTTGTGGATGTTCACTCTTGTTTTCCTTAAATCTAGTGATCTCAGCCTGTATTGCCCTTGATATCCCTTCTCTGCCTTTTGGATCTTATTTTTATACAACGTCAAATGTCACCTTCGCCTTAAGATTTTCCTCAGTCCCATCCTCCCTTGCACTCTTACCCAGAATCCATGGTAGGTAAACGTGCTTATATCTGTGCCTGGGATTTTCAATAATTGTAGAAAATGCAGGACCTAAAAAGTCTATTTTCCAGGTAAAGTCTCAATAAATTCTTGAAATGTAAATCGGTCGCTTTGCTTCCAATAAGACAGAGACTAGAAGGCTAAGGTCCCCAGGGGATGAGAGATGGCAACAAGATACCATGATCTAAAAAAAGATCAAAGTTGCCTGTCACACAATTTTGTCTGGGACTTATTCTACTTAAAAAAATGTATTTTACTTGTCATTTTCACCATTTGAATGCCCACGGGTAATGACAATAACTGTATTAGTTTATCCATGCAGCTGACTTGCCAGACTTTGTCAGTAAATGCAGAATATCACCCTGATTCCCTGATTAAGTTAAGTTAAATAAATGCAAAGCCTTATTACCACATTTCCTATATATAACACCTGCCCAGTCAAAGACAATGTTACCCAATGGGGTGGCTATGGTCACATTCCTTTACTATGATGTTCTTTTCTCATTATATTTGACATTTTTGAAACTGAGTTTTATTGCACTCTCTCCGCGTATGGAAGTGGTCTGGGGAAATTAGACTTAATAGAGATGTAGAAGCCACAGGGAAAAAAGAAAAAGAAAGTGAACTGGAAGGAAACTGAAATTAAAATGTTATTTTAGTAAATGGCTGCTGTGGTGGAGACGACAAACAATTGTGATGCAAGTTAATTACTGACCTGTCAGGAAAGTGTAGCACAAAGGTTGTGCCACACATTACTGGAGCTACCACGGCCACAAGTCATTTCCACGGGGGAACAAACAGACCGTGCTCTACCACAGATCAACATAAAATCTTTCCAGGGGATAGAAATGAATTTCTCACAGAAGTAATATTTGTCTGTGGAGTTTCCTTGAACTCCTTAGCAGACCTGGAGAAATAGCACTTCCCACACATTCTGGGAAAGGAATGGAGTCATAGGGCCACAGAGGGCTCCTGTGTGTTAAGGGCACCATAGCTCTTGGTGGTTGGGGTGACCAGATAGCTCACTTGCCACGTGTTAAAAATTGAGGCTACCACCCATGGGATGGGAATTCCCTGGGAGCACACTCGGAGCTTGCTTCTGTGACAGTTCTCACAACATCTTCAGTGGTGATCCACGTCAGGCAAGAGTGTCCTTCTATTTGGAAAAATAATATGAAGCACCTAAAGGAATTTGAAAGTCAAAGAAGACATTCTCTATTGTCAGAACGAATAACCCTGATAAATTTTAAGATGGTCATTAAACATACTCATTTAATTTATAAGAAAGAAAAAAAAAGGCTTATTCTGAAATGAAAAAAAGATATTTTTTATATTTTTAAAAATTCCCATTATTCTCCAAGGATGGGCCTCAGAAGGCCTGTAAAACATTGCTTTTTTTTTCTTCCTTCCCCAACTTATCATGCAATAACCAGAGTTCATTGGACCTTAGAAACACTGGCCAGAGTGAGTTACAGATATATTTTTTTGAATCAGAAATGGATTGATCAAAGACATTTTCCAATTGGTCTTGCTAGGCTATGTACACTGGCATTAGGGATTTCCTCGATTTGTATTCCATTTATATATTCAGTAAACATTTGCTAAGTCTCTATTGTTTTGTGAGGAAGCACAGGAAGATTTCCAAACACTTAAATTGAAAGATGTACATGATATATACCGAATATAGCTCTATCACGATCATATGATCTCCCCAATTTCTGTCAGATTTCCTTCAGAATTCTTGCTACCTTCTATTTCCATACATGGTTTCCAGTTGGCTCGGGGCGGGGGGTCTATGACTAAAGCAAGGACATTTGGTAACATGGGACATAGGTTCTGTCCTGGAGCTGCTTTGACCAGGCCGTGGCGCTGTGGGGAGGACTCTCAGCCTAGCCGAGCTTCGCTTTGCTCTGCTCTGCCGCATGGAGAGGGTATCATCGTGCCTTTTCAGTTTCTCCTCACCCAAATAATTCTTCATGCACTTTTATTTTTAATGCTACTGATGGGAAAGAGATGTCAAAAATACACTTTCTAACTCAAAAGGGCAAGCTGCTGAGCCTTGGTGTAATTAACAGAGTGCAACAAATAATTGACAGAGCAGCTATGAAATTTACGATTAGACGAGTTATCACATCCGCTCCTCTCTGGGTATCGGCAGTGGGAGTGGGAGAATCAGACCCAGAACACCACGGAACCTCGTTGGCTGAACGGAGCCAGTCTGCGTGGCTCTTGCAAAGTGCATTCTCATCACAGTTTCCTGTTTTTAAAGCAGCATTGAAAGTGGAACTAGTGCAATAGCAAAAGCTCCTTTCGCTCTTTGCTTGGTACAAATAAAATCAGGAAGTCTAGAGAAATTGTGAAGCCAGTCCTAAGTGATTTACATTTCAATTTCTCACTCAGGGATATTTATTTGGAGAGTTTTGTGAAATCAATGGATATTTTAGACACAGGCAAAACGGACTAATTCTTCAATATTTTCATTAGTCATTCACCACAGCTCTTTGTGCCTTCCGCAAGAATGTAAATGCATCAGGCAACACTGTTTTCTCTAATAAATTTTGATAATAATGATGATTATGATAATCATAATGAGTAGATGATATGTTATGGGAAGAACAAGGGGAATACTGAATAAGCATCTAGATCACAGGAAACTTAATATAACTTGTACTTAACAAAATGTTTGATGTCACTAAGTGGGATATAAGTAAGCAAAGACAAATATTATTGATTTTACAATTTGCTCTATGAAAGAGAGAAAGTTGAGGGTCAATGAGGGAAGAAAACCGGGGTGGAACAACAGAATTATTCCAAAGGCCTGTGAATGTTCCCGGAATAATAACACAGAAAAACTCACACACTGCAGGTCTTGCCTGCCTTTCTGACCAGCGCCTTGTGAAACTGATGCGTATGTTCCCACAAGCACATCCCCTCCCTGATGCTGGGAGCCAAGTCATGCTGGACCCTGGGGTGTGAGGGTTTGCCTTTAGGTTGGGCAGCCTTCATAATGGAGTTTGTTCCCCTAGGGCCTTCTTCCATAAACACTCAGAAACGAGGCCACCATGGCAGGGCCCTCACATCGCACAACTCCAGGAAACACCATTTACTAGAATGTAATGCCAGTGTCCTGTCCCTGATCACGAATGCTGCCTCCCTTGGAATTCACTTAAGATCAGACGTGGAGTAGACTGACTGTGGCTCTTCTGTTGCAAGATATTTCTCCCATGTAGTCAGAAGAGTTTCCAGAGATTCTGAGATGCAGGTAAATGCCCCCCTGAGAGTTAAGGGGAAGTCTGACCAGTCATTGATGCCCTTATGGGAATTAGTTTAAGTATTTCCCTCCCATCTACATCTTAGTGATTCACCGAGAGGACAGATGTTTAAAGGACATACGTAAGGAAGAATGGATGGTGGAATTTCAGAAATGCTGACTCTTTGGATGAGATGGGACCTGAGTAGGTGCTGCAGTGGGGGGCTTTGGCAGCCCAAAATGAGAAGGATCATAGAGTGTCTACTGGAGGAACAACAGAGTAGTAGGATACAGGCAAGGAGAAAATGAGTAGTTGAAAGAGGGTGAAGAGATAGGGTTATAAGTGGAATCCAAATGCAACTCAAAAAATTTTGCCTAGAGCGGCCTTCTCCACCTTGTATGAGGCTCCTAGCAGGACAGATGGAAAGAAATCATCTCCAAATCCTCAAGTGCAACAGTTAAAAGTTCCACGGCCATTAGTACAGCTGTCATTTCAGCCCCTTCGATTTCCTTCCTCCTCTGTCTTCTCTCCTTCCTCTTGCACATCCCTGGGGTCTGCGGGCAGGGGCCACCTGCAGGTCCTGCACCCTCTTTCTAGTGCTCATTTTATCTATACAACATATTTGTGTATTATGCCAAGGAAACCCCTCTTCCTTCATTCTCCTTCAGAGCATCTTCCAGTCCTGGCAGGGTTGGAAGGAAGGGGCTCTCAGTCAGTCCTTCAGCCCCCCAAGAGGCTCGCAAGAGGACAGACTCACTCACACTGAGGTTAAATGCTGTTTTCTTCATGAAAGCCATCATTTCTCTTTTCCTTGAGCTTTCTTGGTGCTATGTTTTTCCTTGATAGTACATTTCACTCTCCACGTTGTCTCACAGTTCTTTGCATACTTTTGCATTGCTGAGCCCGTTGTCTGAAATGCCTGGCCTGTCCTGACTTAGCATCAGCCCCAACTTTGCAGACTTTGTTTTCACCTCCCAGTTCCACCGGAGTTTGATGCCATTGCTCCTCTCCCCACCTGGACACAATATTCTCCTTTAATTATTGATTTGTTTCTCCATCCTCACCAACCTGTAAGACACCTGATTTTAAAAAAATAAAAAAGAAAAAAAGAAAATCTCCAGCCTCTGATATAGTACATGCCGCTTGGGAGACTCTCCATAAATGCTGAATGGATCATTTATTTTCTTCTGGTGAAAATCTTTAAGAGGAGGTTTTGTGTCATATTCTTCTCAGAAAGAGAAGTCATAGTGCTCTGAAAAGTTAGAAACTGCCAACTTTAGGAAATACGAGAACAATTATGAAATAGTATTGAGTGAATGTCATCGTAGAACACAAAATACGAGAGAAATTGAATAAAGAGAAAAACTAGAGTGTCTTTGAGGTATCAACAAAGTGTGAAGATGGAGAAAGGAAGTAATGGCGAGAGGAGAGGAAGTGTGGGGAGAGAAATCACCTTAATATTATAGTAGGGGAGAAGTCAGCCTAACAAAAATGTCTGTAAAAGGGAGATTCTGGAAGTTTTTTCTTCAGCCTATCCCCAAGAAAATAGGTGGGGAAGCCAGATGAGAGGTGTTTTAAGTAATCCGGCCTTTTGACAGTAACTCATCACTAGGCAAATAACGAGTTGATTGTGAAATCATTACAAGAATGCAAATGTTGATTTGACTTTGAAATTTGTGCAAACTCTGAGGAAGCAGCATGTTCTATAAATGGCATGTGGCCAGGCTATGTAAGTACAGTGGCTTCATGCTCTTGGTCAGAAGATAGTGGCTTTAGCCTAAGTGATTTCCCTCACCAACGTAACAGACACACCATCTTTTTGACTTTGAAATATCAAGGCTTACATGCACTCAGAAGAGAACCCAGTTTGTTTGTTTTTTTTAAGATTTTATTTACTTATTTGACCCTGAGAGATCCCAAGTAGGCAGAGAGGCCGGCAGAGAGAGAGGGGGAAGCAGGCTCCCTGCTGAGTAGAGAGCCAGATGTAGGACTTGACCCTGGGACTCCAGAATCATGACCTGAGCTGAAGGCAGTTGCCTAACCAACTGAGCCACCCAGGTACCCAATTTTTAACTTTTTAAAAACTTAAAGTACAGTTTACACAAAATGTTATGTTAGTTTCAGGTGTACATCATAGTGATTTGACAAGATTCTACATTATACTGTGATCACAACAAGTATAACTACCATCTGTCACCAAACATTTTTATTATAATATTATTGGCTATATTTGTTTTCTTGTGCCTTTTATTCCATGACTTATTCATTCCATAACTGGAAGCCTGTACCTTCTACTCCCGTTCACCCATTTTGCCCATCTCCCCACCCTCATTCCCTCTGTTAACTATCAATTTGTTCTAATTATAGGTCTTATTTTGCTTTTTGTTGTTACTTATCCATTTTCTTGTGTTTTGCTTTTTTTACTCATATTTGAGTAAAAACTTATGGTATTTGTCCTTCTCAATCTGACTTATTCCACTTAGCCTAATACCCTCTAGATGTATCCATGTTGTTGCAAATGTAATGATCTCAGTCTTTTTTCTGGCTGCATAGTATTCCATTGTATATATATATATATACAATAATCACATTTTCCTTTTCTGTTCATCTATCAGTGGACATTTAGGTTGCTTCTGTATCTTGGCTATTATAAATAATGCTGCAAAGGGGGCATATATCTTTCTGATTTAGTGTTTTTTTTTTCCTTTGGATAAATAGCCAGTAGTATAATTATTGGATCATACAGTGTTTCTATTTTCAATTTTTTTGAGGAAATCCCATATTGTTTTCACAGTAACTGTACCAGAATCCACCAATAGTGTATGAGGGTTCCTTTTTGTCTGTATACTCACCAACCCTTACTACTTCTTGTGTTATTGACTTTAGCCATTCTCACAAGTGTGAGGTTATATCTCATTGTGGTTTGGATTTTCATTTCCCTGATGATTAGTGATGTTGAGCTTCTTTTCATGTGTCTGTTGGCCATCTGTATGTCTCGTTTGGAGAAATATTCATTCAGGTCCTGTGCCCATTTTTTAATTGGATTGTTTGTATTTTTTTTTTTTTTTTGGTGTTAAGTTGTATATGTTCTTTATACATTTTGGATACTAACCCTTTATCAAGTATGTCACTGGCAAATATTATTCTCCCATTCCATAGGTTGCCCTCTAGTTTTGTTGATGGTTCCTTTTGTTGTGCAGAAGCTTTTTATTTTGATGCAGTCCCAATAGTTTATTTTTGCTTTTGTTTCCCTTGCCTGAAGAAAAATATTTAGAAAAATGTTGCTACAGTTAGTATCGGAGAAATTACTACTTGTGTACTGTTCTAGGATTTTTATGGCTTCAGGGCTCACATTTATGTCTTTAACCCATTTTCAGTTTATTTTTGTGTGTGGTGTTAGAAAGTGGGCCAGTTTTATTCTTTTATATGGAGCTGTCCAGTTTTCCCAGCACCTTTTATTGAAGAAACCGCCCTTTTCCCATTGTCTATTCTTGCCTCCTTTGTCATAGATTAGTTGACCATATAATCGCGGCCTTATTTCTGGGTTTTCTACCTTGTTCTACTGACCGATGTGTCTATTTTTTCCCAGTATCATAGTGTTTTGATTACTACAGCTTTGTAGTACATTCTGAAATCTGGAATTGTAATACCTCCAGCTTTGTTTTTCTTGCTCAAGATTGGTTTGGCTATTCAGAGTATTTTGTGGTTCCATACAGATTTTAGTATAATTTATTCTGAAAAACTCGTGATTTTAATAGTAGCATCCTCAAAAATATCAAAGATTCATAGATTCACTTTGTTATTGTGTTTACTTTCTGATTGGCTATGAAATTAATAGCTTTAATAATAATAATAATATACAGAATAAAATCAAAAGATTATTGATCTATAATCGGATATATGGAAAATGCATTTACTTTTTTTTAAAACAATTATCTGTATAATACTCTACATCTTATTCAAGTTAGAAGTAGAGGTAAGATTCCCTATGTCTATATTATAGCCAAATTTGATACATTTTAAAATCCTTCTCATCAAAGCAGCTGTCATTATATTCCTATGAAATAGTGGAGATGAGATTTTCTTTTTTTATTTCTTCATATTTTTATTTCCATTCTTGTTGAAATAGCTCTTTTATTCTCTACTACATGAGTTTTTATAATATATCACTCATACAGAAGCATAAAAATGGAAGTATGAACAAAATAAAGAATTAAGAAACTTAAGTCAATTTAATTAATTTAGTTAAGGAATTTTTTTTTCTTTTTTTTTTTTTTAAAGATTTTATTTATTTATTTGACAGAGAGAGATCACAAGTAGGCAGAGAGGCAGGCAGAGAGAGAGGAGGAAGCAGGCTCCCTGCTGAGCAGAGAGCCCGATGCGGGACTCGATCCCAGGACCCTGAGATCATGACCTGAGCCGAAGGCAGCGGCTTAACCCACTGAGCCACCCAGGCGCCCCAGGAATTTTTTTTTCTAAGATTTCATTTATTTGACAGAGAGAGATCACAAGTAGACAGAGAAGCAGGAGAGAGAGAGAGGAGGAAGCAGGCTCCCTGTCGAGCAGAGAGCCCGATGCGGGACTCGATCCCAGGACCCTGAGATCATGACCTGAGCTGAAGGCAGCGGCTTAACCCACTGAGCCACCCAGGCGCCCCAGGAATTTTTTTTTCTAAGATTTCATTTATTTGACAGAGAGAGATCACAAGTAGACAGAGAAGCAGGAGAGAGAGAGAGGAGGAAGCAGGCTCCCTGTCGAGCAGAGAGCCCAATGCGGGGCTCGATCCCAGGACCCTGAGATCATGACCTGAGCCGAAGGCAGCGGCTTAACCCACTGAGCCACCCAGGTGCCCCAGGAATTTTTTTTTCTAAGATTTCATTTATTTGACAGAGAGAGATCACAAGTAGACAGAGAAGCAGGAGAGAGAGAGAGGAGGAAGCAGGCTCCCTGTCGAGCAGAGAGCCCAATGCGGGGCTCGATCCCAGGATCCTGAGATCATGACCTGAGCCGAAGGCAGCGGCTTAACCCACTGAGCCACCCAGGTGCCCCTGCACATGTTCTCTTTTAAATGACATGATATGCTCCTTGGAGGGGCTTGTGGAGAGGGGCCATTAAAAAGGATTATGGATTTGGGGAAGCAACCAAAGCCCTCCCAGTCCACCCACGGATATTGCCACGGTTTAGTTCTCTTCATTCGCTTTTCCAAATTATTGTTTCCTCACTGCTTCTCCTTTAGCATGTGCCTGCCCTGAATTTTTCTGCCTAAATCAGACTTAAAAGAAACATCAATAAATAGATGGCTTTGATTTTCTCTTTTTTCATAGTCTTCATCAACATTATGTCCAACAAAGCTACTGAATCTAGTTCAGTTGGCTGATGGCAGCAGACAAAGGACCTTTAATTTCCCTTCTTGGGTATTGTGAGTGGGGGGTCAGGGCTAGGACTGAACACCACGCAAAGAAGGCCAAGCCAAAATATTTCATGGTCAATGGGACCAGCTTAGTGTGCCCTAAAGCCAATTCTGCTCACTTACATATGACCTCGTCCATGTAGGTTTTTGGTCACTAAAAAAGGCTGCATGGGAGTAGCATATAGGGGTGGGGTGGGGTGGGGTTGAATGGGTGGGTAAAAGTTCGGTAACGTTGTGAATGCAAACAGCATGTACCCTGAAGATACTTAGTTGGCGTTTCTACATAAGGAAGAATATCGTGTTGCCATTAGAAATCCCTTAATGGAATTAGGAACCACACAAGCGTGGCTGTGCTGGCTATGAACTTGGAAGTCTTCCGGCAGGTATAGTAGTGTCCACATACAGAGGCCCGAGTTGATAAAAACAACTGCAGAGTAATTACCTTCCGCACTATTCAGAGGGTGGAGATGGTTTGATTTCTGTACCTTAGTGATGAACAGGAAACTGCACCCCACCAAGTTTTTCTTGGAAAAAAAAAATTTAGAATAACACAATGCTTTTATATTTTACCAGGATAACGCTATAATATGCAGAAATCTATGAATTCTGATACCTCTGTGGAAACTCTGAATTCCACCCGTCAAGGCACCGGAGCTGTACAAATGAGAATCAAAAATGCCAACAGCCACCACGACAGGCTGAGCCAAAGTAAATCCATGGTCCTCACCGATGCTGGGAAGGTCATTGAACCTGTAAGTCCAAAACCCCAAAACCCTCATGTTCTGTGATACAGAATCTTGTTAAAAAAGTAAAAAACAAACAACAAAAAAACTAATTAGCTTTGTTTTATTTGTTTTCCTAATGTGCATGAGAAAACTGTTTTTGTAATGCATTTTATCTTGCCTACTTATAGTCATAATAATATCCCCAGTTGTGAGAGAGGAGCTGGGCTTAATCCAGAGTGATAAAGTGGATTTGGAGCTAGACTGAAGAGCACCTTTGACTCATTTTAAGGGCCTCCACGCTCATGCTTCAGTGTTATAAAAATAATGAGGTTATGCTAGCATGTGGCGTTTGTACTTCCAAATACAGTACATCACTTTGAAAAGCCAGAGGCTAAAATCAGCTAAGAATGAAATGAGGGGGGAATCTTCAAAAAAAAAAAAAAAAAAAAGTGAAAAATCTCTTTCTTAAAATCTCTCAATAATATATAATATTGGAATTACGATTTGATTTGGAATGAGCTTAAATGGTATGGCGATGGAAGGTTTGGAGAGGAAGCCATTTTGTCTCGATAATGTGTCATTAGGAAGATTTGAAATAAAATAGTTAGAGATGAACTCTACTGCCAATTGTGTCCCTGCCCCTGCACGCATCCTGAGCCACTAAACACACTGATTACGATGAGTCTCCTCTGGTTAATTTTCTTCCATAATGGTGGTAACTTGCAGCTGAGGCCATAGGATGTTACAAAATTATTTATGCAATGTTAGCCACTCTTTTGGACCCCAGATCTATTTTGTTTCTCGCAGTGAGAGCGAGAGCGGGAAATAGGTTAGCTGGGGACAGACTGTGAGTCCCAGTCACTCCGCAGAAACATGTGAGCTATTAATTGAGTGTTCTGTTAATATCGTAGGGGCCTATGAAATATTCAGCTCCCTAACTGAGTTATTAAATGAGATAAACTTGCTGAGTTGCATGTCACCGATTATATTTATTCCCTGTTTTCACTCGAATTTCAAGTGCGAAATTAACCCACCACATCTCAAGAGCTTGAGAAATACATAGTTTTAAGCATGCTTTCTTCAGGTATTATAGACAAATTCCGCACAAGGAAGCCAGTGATTATAGGTCGGGGGTGGGAGCTCCATCCTGAGATAAGGTCCCGAGAGAGAGATGTGCTTTTCTTTCTTTACTCTCCCGTTTAAAAGTATTGTCTGCTGGGAGGCCCAGCACTGCCTGCCTGACTCTGCCTTTAAACCAGCTAAAATGTTCCTCAACTATGAACTTGAGACAGTGGTTAGAGTAAAATTATTGGAATCTCTGTAATGTATTATCAGTAAGAACTGTACCTTTGAAAAAGTTTAAAAGTTAAGTATATTTAATGATGCCTAACATATTTTATTGGCTGTGTTTAACAAAAGGCACTATGCCGCAGTTGTTTTTGACAAGCATGAAAACATCACAGCATGAGACTGCAAAAGGAATTATGGAGAGAAATTACAAGTGATCCATCTCTCAATGAATTATCCACCTCAATAGCCCGCAGAACTCAGCTACCAATTAACACCTACTTTATTACATGTTGGGATGTACTTAATAACTTTCATGTGTTTATGCACTATTACCTTGACTGATGCCTCTTGTACAATTAGGCATAATTGGCATATCAATATGCAAAAGTTAAAAGGATTAACCCTCTTAAAACTAATGAGCATTTCTGTATCCAGCTGCTAAATGAGACAAAATTAGCATTTTTCACTTTTGGGCAGGATTTTATCATGCAGTTTCTCATTGTTGATATTACCTTGTTACATAACTTTAGTTTGGGGGGTTATATGCTGGACTGCTAGAGAAGAGTTTTCCAAAGTTAAATTAGCTATAATTATCCCAGCTTTTGTTTCCGCATTCTTAGCCTGGGCAATATGTATTCCTCGATAAGGAACAAAAATAAAAGTTACTTTTGGTTATGTGTACTCAGTGCATAATTATATAAAAGGGGTATTTTAGTGAGGATATGTCATTTCACCGAGAAAACTTGGCTCAGAGCTACTGTACTGAAAGCCTGCCACGGCACTAATTTTCTTTCTGTCTCGGTTCTTTTCATCTCTTTTTTCCATGCACAATTTTCTGACTAGATACTGACAGAATGTAAAGTATTTTGGCATATTTATTCAAACAAGCCTGTTAAAGATATCTGCTCAAGCTAAACTAAGAACTTGATTTTTCAGAAGTTGGAGGTTGGGGTGAGGTCAAGGGGGGAGATCTTGAACTTAGGAGAGGTGGGAGGAGGTGTACTCCAAAATGTGTGCCCGTGTCACACATGGCATGGCTTGTTGTAACAGAGACACTTACATTTAATCTGAACAGAAAAGAAATTAGGACTACTTCAAGACATATACATACATATATGTGTATATCTGTTTTGCGTTATATTTCATACACATGGAACATATATACCACGTGCCCCCCGCATAACAGTTATGCAAATCTAATATGGACTTATTGGAGTATATAACGTAAGAATCTGATATTGTTTTTGCAACAATTTAACTTGTTACAGAAAACGATAAAAGGTTCTCGGGTCTAATCAATTGTATAATTTTGTCATTAATGCGTAAAATCCTCCTTATTATTGCATTCAATTAAAAATACTGCTAACAGGACTGTGAACTTGGAACACCATATAAAACTTTCCTGGATATGTCAGAAGAGCCTATGTTCTTGGTATCTTAAATGGAGGAGCAGTCTGAAATGCCAGGAGAAACATTTATTCGACTCTGTGCTATGCAAACACAGGTGAATTTACTTATTACTTTGAAGTTTTCATTACCTAAGGGCTGTGTGGAAGCATTTCAGTAAAGCAGGTATTAATTCTCCATTAGTATTTCCCTGGCAGTATGCGCTGTTTTCTTTAAACACCCAATGATCATGTTTATGTAGTTAATAAGGCCACTTTGCTACCTGGCCAACGCTGGAGAGGTGGGAAGCTTGGGCACGGGAGGAAGTGGTTAGCCAAATTGCCTCTCTTTAAGAGAGATCTGGAGACCTCCGCTTGGTGGGGAAGGAACGCTCTTTGGTCTCAGTGATTTGTTGTCTCAACCTGAGCACCGGAGTGAGACCTCTTAAAGGTGGACTGCTTATTTGCCCGAATGTGCGAAACACAGAAGCAGACGGCTTCGTGAGCGTAAATGGGGGGCAAGTGAAGTGTGCCTCTTTAAGGGCTGAAAGGCTAATGTACAATCCAGCAAATAGCTACTGGGGAAGGTTTAATGTGGCTTTGATGCTATTTATAAGAGGGAAGCTCCAGCCTACTAGACAGTTTAGAATAGATATTAATGAAGAGTTTAAATAGCCCAAATCAGGAAAATTGCAGACATAGGATTTGCAGACAGGAGCAGTTTCGGCATTTAATGCTGGTGTCTTAAGCAGCCACATGTATGAATATTCACCACCTCCTTCTTGTAAACTCCGCAGAAGTGCAATACTTTATTCATGGCCCTCGTGGACAGGGGAATATCTTCTTATTACTGTTAGGATAAGGACTTAGGTTGAGCCATTCCTAAACGCTAACGTACACGACTCCTTCTGCTTCCATTAACAGACTGTTCATGTTCATTTTTCTTTCTTAATATATTATAAAGAAAAAGAGGAAACAATTTTCTTTTGTTTCTTACTTCTGTGATTATAGGATACTTGCCAAAGTTGTGGCTAGCCAAAAAGGCAGACATAAAAATTGCTACTAAAAATATAAGCCTTCTGTTTAGCAGAGTTTTTGAGAAATATTATGAGACTGTAGGATTTGTCCATGTTTACTTCAAATCACGCTTATAGTTAGGTTTGAGGCTTTGTTTGTATAAATTGTCCTGAAGTGGATCCTGATATTTAATTAAAATGACACTAAATCACATTGAATTGATAAGACTTGGCATCTCAAACAAAGGTAATTGCCCGTATTGGTTTTCTGCAAAAATAGCGCTGCTTGGAAAATGTGCAGCCAACACAGACTGTCAACTCCATTTATAGATCAATATGTGAAAACCATTGATCAGGCAGGCGCGTATAACAGTAACACTTTGCATTTATTTGTTGTTTTTATACCACATTAAGGCTTACAGGATTATAGGCTTCCTAAATATTTTGACTTCCTCATAAATATATGATCTGTTGCATGTTAATTAAATGAGAGTCTGCAGCCATTTCTAAAATTGTTTTTAGTTTGATGATTTCCTTTTATTGCTGTGGATCGTATGATCTGAAAATGGATTAGTTTCCTTCTGCATAAAGATTATTAAAGCTTATTTTAATGTGTCCTATTTAGTGTAAGATGTGGCTGCCTTTTTGCTTTGAAAAATATAGATACAGACAATTATTTTCTCTTAGCGAGTGGCTGATCTTTTTTTATTAACTGAGCATTCTTAGCGCTCAGGGTAGAATTATTTCCTGACATACTTTGCACACTCTGTAGATAACGGGTCTTCTTGATTTCTCCTGATAGAATGTTTTTGTTTCTTTCCCCCCTTCTCTTTTTATCTAGCTCTATTGTACAGGCATCTGATCAAACATTATGTAGAAAATAAACTGATCATCTCAATTAAATTCTAGCCACACACAAATATAATTTGAATTCTATTTTTCTCATTCGAGAACAAGCCTTATGAACTGTTCTTGTACACTGCATTCTGCAGTTAAGTCTTTCTTATCTCATCAATGTAAGGACAGTGTTTTGTTCCTAATCTTTATTGGACTATTGTGGATGACAGTTGTAAGCCATTTTGGTTTATAAGGGAAAGCTAGAGGACAGTGGAGTGAGACTCTCCATAGATCCAAACCTCAGATATGACTACGCAATAATGTGTCTTCCACTGCAATTTTCTTTGCCACTGAGAGGTCAATTTTGTTGAGAAATCTTTTTATATCCTCTATATACATCAGGGGCGCTGCTTTCAAGACAATACTTGTCTTTATATACAATACTAAAGCAGTAATAAAAGAAACCGGATTTCAGAAATAGGAAAAAAATACTCATGAAATCCAAGGGTTACCTAAGGTGACCAGTGTGCTGGTGACAGACTCAAAAGTTTATTAGCTAGAATTTGGACTTTTACATGATCTACGCTCGTGGGTGGGGGTGGGGGGAAGTTGAGATTTCTTGCCTTGTCCTTGCTCTCCCATGTCAGCTCATGCAGTGCAATGTTTACCTGTCATTTACCAGCACACACTGGACTTGCCAAAGGCTCGGAAAGTTTACAATGACAGGGGAGAGTCTGTGCTTCGGAGAATGAGCAGAGGCTCTTGAATTCACGTTTGTGGCTGCATCATTTTCATTTTAACTTGAGCATAGCTAAATTTGTTTATAATCTCCTACTGATTGAACATGGCGCTGAATGTACATGAGATACATTTTTTTAAAAGTTAGTCCTCTGATTACTAATTTGAATCCAAAACTCTAACCTTGTTAGCATCTGGACTTATTTCCATAATAACAACCCCTTCAGAACCTACAAAGTAATGAATAATTGACAACAAATGAAATGTTTTGATAGTTGTCGGCACAAAGCATGTTTAATGTTTTGTGTTGCTTCCTAGCTAATTATGTAGATGACACATTTGTCAGACCTTGACTGCCATTAGAAACGTGTTTCCAGAGGGGAGAAAAACAGGCTATTCATAGAGTAATTAACTAGAATGCTCAATGACCTGTGAGAGATTCAAATCGCTGCCAGTTCAGACATTGTTTTGTTACAGAAGCAGAGGGGTAATTAAAATTCCAAATTACAGTCCTATGATGGAGCATTTGTTTGTTGACAGTATACTCTTACTCTAGTTTGTTAATTCTTTTTTAAATTGCTTCTAATCCATTTTATAGCTTTAGGAGTTCCGTCTTTGAATTTACTGACAACTAATATTATGGTAAATTGTACTTCAATGGAGGACTGCGTTGCCTCACAGTTTCAAGGGAGCACAAGGTGGGTGGGACAAAGCGGCTCCTTCCCTGAACGGACATATCAGGTGCTGTCAGCAGGAATGCCACGAACTCGGAACATCTTGTTAAATGCTGCGCCTCCAATTCTGTATTAAGGGAGATGTCCTGGCAGAAAATGCAGAGATAAAAGGAAAGCAGTGACGAGCATTTAGGAGGAGAAAGAAACCTGGTCTCTCACTGAGAAATGATGGATTCAGGGGTAGTGCTCCCAAGGAAGAGAGAGGAGTTGGGGCTAAGTGTGACTTGGGGAAGGGTGTTGAGTTTAATGCAGCAGATGCAACAGTCTGCAGGAAAGCTCTCACAGATCACTCAAAAAGGAGGGCTTATTTTTCAGTAGTACCTTCCCTCTCAGGTTGGTTAACAGACCTCAGGATAATAGGTATTACCCGTGAAATTTGTCAAGGAATTATTGGCACGGTTTACAAATCCAGAAGGCTGACATAGTCTAAAAAATTCAGCTCAAGTGAAATATTTACTTAGGTTGCTGAAAGTGAGAATATAGTTTTATTAAAATGATCTGACAGAAGTCACACGGTGTTTGATGCAGGCGAACTGACAGAGGCATCCAGTGAGCGTTGATTATCCCGAAGTCACTGTCAGCTAGGATTGATTTTCACTTTCTCCGTTTATGTAACGGTTCCTGTAATACAGCTGACCCCGAATCACGTTACCTTGTCATTTCTCTGCATGGATCAAGAAGAGATGAGCTGAAAATAGCTAGACACTGACCTTGAACTTGCCAGAAAAGTGAGAAGTGACAGTGGGGTTTTTCTATAGTTCATGTACAAAGATGAAGGCAAACTGTTCCTCTGTTGAGTTCACTGTCGCAGCACAAGGGGGCAGAGCAGTACTAGAGATTACAGGTAAAACAGCTTCTGTAGCAGCATGGAAAGGCTCTGAAATACCACGTTAGAGCCAGAGGTCTCATTTTTACATCTTAGTGTAGACATAAAGGAGAATTACTGATGAATCAAAATCTCGGGTCCCCTGATGTTCATAATCAGTAATCTAAAAGTGTACATTCTAATTAAAAAAAGGTTACCTAATACTCTGTGTGGCAGCAACTACGCTATTTCGCTAAATTATTTGCAGCACCTCTTACTTAATTCATATTATACTCTTCCCTCATGAAATAACTTTGGAACCGTGGTCAATATTATTAGGAGATTTTGGGGGCAAATTCCTAGGCGGATAGGTGTCATTTTAGGTAAAACTGTATCAGAAGATGGGAACAGTTTTTATACTTACTAAGTATCAAAATCCCAAGACCAACACCAGACAGAGTTCTGATGTGCGCTTGCAAAGAGGTAATGTGCAAGCTGCAAAACAATGTTTATCCCGTGATTTACATTTGTCTACACTTTGTAAGTTTCCCCTTTTAATATTTGTCTTGGTTTTCAAAGATGTCCTTTAATAGATCATCATTATAACCTTGGTTAATCAAAAACACTGTATGTTGAACACTGTCCTTCGCTTGTGAGCCCCTAGTTGAGCTAAATCATTGTTGTATTGATACTGAATGTTTCTCGAAAATGGCACCCAAAGCGCTTGCCAACTGCAGCAGAGAACTGAAGCAGGTTGAGAAACAGAAGAAGAACAAACACTGATTTGATTATCTCCTAGGTTGTAAATGCCTTATGTAATGGCAAAATAGCATCTTTGCCTGTGTGATCGCACAATAACATTGTAAACCTCCACAGCAACAAGATCCATTCTTGCACATAGTGGATACTTTCTCTCTGTGTACACAGGCACACACATATGAGTCTTTTATACATATATACACGTATAATATATAGACGCATCTCTATATCTCTACAGATATAGATGTAGATATACAGAGAGACATGTATAAAATATTTATGTATTTAAGCTCACACACATATACATCTATTATACATATATACATATATAGTATATATATGCATATCTCTATAGCTATAGATGTAGATATACAGAGAGATGTATAAAATATTTATATATTTAAGCTTATTTTTGTATTCTAGGAAAAATAACCACATGCATACATTTACAAGCTGAAATATCATGCTGCATCAAGACCCCTCTTTTGTAAATTTAACTCAGGACAAATGGACAATATGAAGATCTGAGAAATAAGTAGAATTCCAATATGTTTCAAGGATGGAATAAGTTGGAGCACATTCTGCTGCTAAGAGTGAGGTTGAAAATATTCAGAATACCTGGGTCATCACAGAAGTCTGTAATATCTCATTTTGGGCCTCCTGTAGAAGAAAATAGGTTTGTGTTTCAAGCGTACGTCCTCCAAGTTAGAAGATTTTGATATGCATGCGTCTGTGTGTGTGTGTGTGTGCGTGCGTGTGTGTGTGTGTGTGTGTGTGTGTGTGTGTGTAAGGGGGGATGTATGGTGGCATTACAGTAATGATTTGCTTTGTCTAAAATCATATCTTTGAAGGCAATCCTGAGGACCGTTGCATACCTTTAGAGTCCTTTGCATTCCTGCCCCTCAGAGCAGACAGAAGACCTTCTGGGTGCCCTCTCTCAGGTGGTAGGACACCCACCCCTAGACGGTTGATAAACTTCTGCCTCTGAGGTCAGGGCAGACATAAAGGTGTTGGCTGCTAAGGCACTTCCCCCAGAGTGGCTTGTCCCCCTCCCTTCACTGTGTAAGGCTTCTAATAAGGGACTCCCGTCCCTGATGTGTTCAGATTCGGTTTATTGTTACCATCTGTTTAATTACCTTCTCAGGTTTGTGTTGAGAGGCATGAAAGTATTTTATCCAGCCTTTGAATCCCTGTGTTCCTAAAGAGATGTGGGTAAAATACGTGTCAGTTTTCAAAGAGCATATTAAAAACTGATAAGCAGAACCATCTCCAAACAATACTGTGTAAGGAAAATGCATTATTTTTTACATTAATGCTTGTTGCAAGTAATTAGCAAATGTACAGTGATGTGGCACTCTTCTAGGAATGATGCCATCTTCTTTACATACAATCTCATATGCTTCTCCTTTGAAGTGATGGATTTTTATGATTCCCATTCACTTCCAATGCACTGGCAATAAGTTTATTGGGGGAAGATATTGGGGTTTGAGTTGTGATAGAATGTATGGTTATCATTTGTCAAACCTGTTTAAGGATGTGCAAAAGCAAAAGAGAAATCGTGTACTCAAAAAACAAGAATAGAATCTTTGGGGAAAGGTGAGAAAAAAAAAAACAGAGGAAAATCAGAGTTATTTTATTGTTTTCCTCTTCCTATTATTATCATTATTGTTATTATTATTGTTGCATTCCACATTTTTTCTTCCTAGAGCAGCACCAGCATGTTGTTTCTGGTGGCCACTGTAGTTACCATGATATGGTACATTTTCCACATGCAAATGTCTTTGATAAGAAGAATTACACTGGCTAACCTTCTCACCCCAATTATGTTTGACTTATTTCATATACCAGTGTTTGGGTGAAATTTAAAAAAATAAAATGAAACAAAACCAAATTCAAGGGTTTAAGTATCAAAATATTTTAAAGGTCTGACTGTGAAAACCAAACGGAAATAAATCAGGTGGTTTTACTTCCTAAATCAAACAAGCAGCCAAATGGCTACTAATGTTTCATTTTTATTTATCCCTTAGGAAGTGATTTCAATAACTGAATACTTCCCCCCAGATTCCAAGATGGTATTAGATTGAGAATGTGTTTGAAAACGTTCAGAAGTGGTAGTCTTGTTTTAATGTCAGTGCCCTTTTACAAGAGCCAAAACAGAAACAATCAAAGTACCATTGTCTTTCTATTCCTTCATGAAGAAATCAGTGCTATTCTTGCCTCACGATCCCATATTATTTCTGTGGAAGAAGAGGAATAGTGATGACACTAACTTTCCTCTGTGACTTTCGGTCACCTGACTTGTTTTCTTTCCCATGGGCTAAAAGGAAGCTGTAGTTTCAGTATTTCCAATGAGAAGGGACATGTGTCTCCTTGCATTGAATTGTCATAGATCATATCATGTAGCACAAAGTGACCCAATATAGGAAGATAGGAAAACAAAGTGACAGTTTTGTTTGCTCAGATATAAACACCATCATCAAAATATGGGGGCAAATTCTGGAGCCCCACAGCCACATTGCAGGAATTAAATAGCCGGAATGATATTCTGTACTTAAATAAAATAAAATGTATTCAAGGCATAGTCTATAAGCAGCAGTGAAAAGATAATGAACAAATTATCTTAGCTCAGGTTAGACAAACTGAGTGCAACTACTCCCGTTTTTAAAATCCAGGCTAAAGTGAATTGGCTGATACTTGATAATACATCACCCGCTGTGGTCTTTCCTATTGATCATAGCCTGACAATGGGTAACCTTTCATGGCAACTTCCTGTTTTACCATGAATTATTGACAGTGTTAATGCCAATAACACATGATCAAATAGACAGGAAAGAAGTTTACATTCCTGGATGTGCTATCCTTAACCTCCCTGCTTTTAATATCATAGTTTAAAAAAGAAAAAAAACAAAAAAGAAAGAAAGAAGACATTTTCTTTCTTGTATTGAAAACACTGATGAATTAGCTTTTACTTTCACACAGATTATTAATGTGACATCCTTGTAATTCTCATCTACAACACATTTTGGGCAATAAAGCCCCATATTTAAGGGAATATTAAAATGGTCATTTTTACCCCTGTGTCCTCTATCTCGTATAACAAAATCCTGGGGTTGTTACTCGAATGGTGTGTCATAAGGTCCCTGAATTAATAATTTCCTGCTCACAGAGTTGTCATCATCCCAACCTTGCCTTCAAAATTCCCACAGAAAGGGGGCAAGCCGGTGAACAATGTTCATTCATTCATTTACTAGTCCCTTATTTCATTCATTCAATAGATATTTATTGGTACCTACTGTATGTCAGAGACTGCTTTGCCCACTGAGGGTACAAAACAGAGAGTCTTGGAGGATACTTTTTTTTTTTTTTTAATTTTATTTATTTATTAGAGAGAGATAGTGAGAGAAGGAATAAAGGCAGGGGGAGTGGAAGAGGGAGAAGCAGGCTTCCCACTGAGCAGGGAGCCCGACTGGATGCCAGGACCGTGGGATCATGACCTGAGCCAAAGGCAGACGCTTAAGGACTGAGCCACCCAGGTGTCCCTTGGAGGATACATTGAAGTGAGGTAGTGTCCTTATCCTGGGAAGTAGCCTCAGCTCAGTCCACTTGCTTGCTCACTTTGTCCCCATACCTCCTCCCCCTCAACACTAGTATTAGTGTCATGTACCTTCCATCTTCTCAACAAAGATTGTATACAGTATTTAAAACTGGGCCTGTGATCTAAGAGACCTTTACTGTTATTTCTGGTAGATATATTCCTGTGGATTGTAAATCTCAAATGAGATACCTTTTTTAAAATTTTGGGTTTGTGGGACTCCTACCTGATTCTAACCTACTTTACACTCTATTTTGCATACTGTGTGTTTGTGTGTGTGTGTGTGTGTGTGTGTGTGTGTGTTTTAAGATTTTTATTTATTTATTTTTTGAGAGAGAGAGAAAGAGAGAGTGAAGAGCACACACAGGGGTTAAGGGAAGAGGGAGAGAGAGAAGCAGGCTCTCCACTAAGCAGGGAGCTCCCCTTCTGACTTGTTTAACCAACTGAGCCACCCAGGAACCTCTCTATTTTGCATAATTTGACCAGTTTGTTGTGTCTTAACTCCTTTGACATACACAAATTGTTCAAGTACTTTCTTTGGTAACAAGTCAAGATGCAAGTATTTTTATCTGGTTAAATAAAGAATGTCTCATTCATCCTTTGTTCTTATTCTCCCTTTCATTTCTTAATGAATTTTAATGATATGCTTTTTTATTGGAGTCAAAATAATCTTTATGAATAAAAATTAAAATGTTAGTATGTTTACTTGACATCTATGGCTCTCATTCAACATGAAAATCGAACACAGACCCAATTTAGACTTTTAGAGAGCTTTCAAAATGTTCACCACGTTCTTGACTTTCAAAAAAAAATTTATTGTGACCTTTGCTGTGGGGCTCTTGCTGAACATTGTCCTCCAAGTAGCATTTTGTGGGGTTGGAAGGGATGATCTAATTTACAAAGCTGCATAAGCAGTCCATCATTAGCGCTGTTTCTGTCTAAGGGGAACATTCCATTATAGCTCTTAAAACACATTGCCAGACATGACACTACTGTGTACTTGTACTAAAACAAAGGTTGATAACACAGACCATGAAACAAAGACTGGAGAACATAAGCTCAGTTGAAATATGAATTATTTTTAAGCTTAATTTGCTTAGGAAAAAAAGAAATAAAGAAAGAAAAACATCCTTTGAAGAGTAATTTCTTCAAATAGACAAATTAGGGAAAAATACAGTATCATCCAGGTAGTGAAATGAAATATCAGTTTCAAGACTTAGCTCCCCCTAAGGCAAGGTGATTCTTAGATCTGATTATTTACTTATCCACAGAATAGGCTCTATCCAGACCTCACATTTCCTTATTTCTCATACATGTGTTTAAGTAGTTAGGGATCTTGCTAAGAGAAGGGGCAAGGAAGCAGGGATTAAGTTCTGGATGCATCGAAGAGAATTCTTTTGTTCCTTAGGACTGTGAATCTAAGCTTCTCTCTGCCCAGGCCATCCTTTCTAAATCTTAGTTCCCCAGCTCCTGCTTAACTGAAGCCAGTCTTGGAAGATCCATGCTTTCCAAGTTCACCGACTTGAACTCTGAAAGCTTCCTTCTGCCTGTGCTTCAAGGACCTGTTTAAGGACAATACTGACTTCATATACACTATTTACGTACTGTAGTAAGGATGAGTCTAATGCAGGGGTTACAAATAAGCAGCTGACCCAGTTTTGTTCACAAACAGTTTATTTTGTTTGGCTGGGATGATTTTTTTTTTTTTTTAATTTTGAACTTTAAAGCCTGTAGTTGGAGTTGTGTCTTCATTAATTTATATTATCCGTTTGGCCTTGAATATCTGCTTGGCATTTCAGTTTGTAATGTTAAAGTTATTTCATTGACTGGCCTATTCAACAGTGAGAGCATACTGAGGCAAGTCAGAAGATGACAATTGTTAGTTATAAATTTGGAAATTCAGAAGATGACAATTGTTAGTCATACATTTGGAAATGTAGTCCCTACCACATTTCACTGACAGTGTAAAAACATTCTGTTATATAGCTAAATATGAATTTTCTTATTCAGATTTTCTCATTTGGGTTTAATTTCAATTTTAGACTCTTACATTATTATAAATTAACAAACATCTTGCTGCCTTTTATACAACACTAAAAAATAACTGTGATTATCTATGGAAATGGCGTTCTCTTGTCACCAAGTTATAAATATTCTGTTTATTCTGGGTTATCTATGATTTAACTTTTGTGGGTTTTGTTAAATTGTTCTGAAAACTTGATGAGAAGCTACTTTGTATTTAAGTGAAGCAGTGCGCTTCTAAATCTTATAAAAAAGAATCGTACCAGGACCTTAAAAGTGAGAAATGATGCTATTTAACAGTCCACAGTATTATACAAAATTTAAATCAACTTAGATTTAGCTAGTCATCTTATTACTTACCATTTACTTTACATTCCTACTAATTAAACTTAATTTGAAGACTTTTAAACTTTGTTAGAATTTGTATTTCTTTTTCAGTGGATATGTAACATCCCATAAGAACTGAAACATACATAAAAATGAATTCCACTGTCTCAACTCTGCTCCCTATAACCAAACATTCTTTTTCTGAAGCATGTGCTTTACCAACTCAGAAGCTGTGTGCCCTTATGGAGAGAGATTAGGTTCACACGAGGAAGGAAAATTATCTTGGAAACAAATTTCAAAGTGCTCCCAGAGATCTCTAGATTTGCAACTTGTATGCTTAATTCAACCTAAAGACCTGTTTTACTTGGCCCACATATTGCATTCACCGTCATTCCCTTTAACTGAGTTGACATTTTAACATTGTGAGCTTTCACATAAAAATTTATATATGTGACATTCTCTCAAAAGAAATCAGAAAGTCTGGCTTTACCAGGCTGGCCTCCCAATGAGCAGGCAGGAACGGTTGGAAGTGAGTAGCTGCTGACCCATCTAGATGGGACATGTGCCCTCTAGTTCAGAGCAGTTGATCTAGATAGAATTCCTCCACCGGGCCATGTCACCTATCTGACATGTGAGTTAGCAATTACAGCTGGAGCCTATGTATTCCAGCCTTCCTTCCTTGCCCACTAAGGATAAAAAGAAGCTGAGTTGTCATTTAGAAAACCACAAAATTCCCATCTCTTTTGAGTATGACTTTCCAAGTTGCCTCTTCAAGGTGGGAATAGGTTTTGAAATAGGAAGCAATGGTTCTTTCATATGTTCAGGTGCTTATCTATGTAAGTGAAATTTCAGAAAACTTTATCCTTTGCTGATTCCCACAGACACTAATTAGTGCCCCCTGGAGCACACATATTTCCAATGACAAATCAAAGACTCAGTCATGGGGAGATGTGGCAAGCCTCCGTCCCTGGAGTGGCCCCTCCAGGTTCAAGCAGAACAGTCAGTAGCTAGGGTCTTGAAGAGGTTGTAATGCCCCTATTTGTTAGTTATGAGTTTTACATGTTCAGTATTTTGACCAGTAATATTTGACTCTAGCCGGGATTATAATTACTTTTAGGTAACATAAGCCAGGCATGAATCATGCTGTCAAGGAAATCTACATGACGGTTAACTTTGGAGTGTTTTGCCACTCCGTGGAAGCAAATAGGAGTCTGATTATGAACATGAAGCAGATCTGGGCAGACCTCGAGGACAATCCTGGCTCTGCCTCTTATTTACAATGTTACTTTGGGCAAATTTCTTTTTGAGCACTCTTGTACACATGTTTAAATTAATAAAGACATCAGTTACCTATAGAAAAACAAAGATTAAAGGAAATAACATCTATAAAATGCTAAGGTATGATACCCGGGCACCTAGGAATTGTTCAAAGCCTATAGAAAATCAGTTAGAATTAAGCTTCTCATTTGTATGAAGTCCTATGGGCAGGTCTGCCTTTGTAGCTTTGGGCTGCTCTGTGCTCCTCTGCCTTTGGGTCATCACCTTTCAGTAAACAGGCTCTCAAGAGTCACCTTATTCTGAACCATTTTGATTCGAACCACTAGAGCTCTTCCTACTCAACCTATTGACTTATCGAAGCTCCTGATTCTTAGACAAACCTTCTCTGATATGTGGTAATGCCTGTGAGGTTCCATCATCAGCTATGACTCTAGTTAGCTCTTACCTTCCAATAACACCGATGTTTGCCATTTGGAGCATCTACTATGTACTTGACACAGGGCTAAGTGCTATAACAGTGAAGATCAGATTAAACCTTCATACCAACAAATGAAACAGAGATGTGATTCCAGGAATGTCTGATACCAAAGTGCAACTTTTGGCTATTCTGAGCAACTGTCTGTATAGATCTTAACCCTGAAACCCTATTGTGTAGGTCCAATACTGAGATTCTCTTATGTTCAATCTGGCCCAGAGACCAAGTAGGATCAGATGCATATTCTCTTTTATGCCAACTGAAATTCAATTGAACTTTTAAGAACCAATTAAAACTCAATCTCTTACCTAATATTTTTATCTGGCTGGCCTTTTCCTCATCTGAACTCATATAGCAATTATCCATTTGATTAATTATGTAATTATTCATTATGCACAGCTTTAGTATGTTTCTTTATAATTTATTTTGAAAACTTATTAACCTTTACTATTGTTGTTCAACTTTTTGTATTTTAACATTGCATATCTCCTATTAAAGTGAAAACTCCTTAAAGGCAGACATTATAGACATTATGTCTAACCTCAACAGAATCTGGCTGAAAACAAGTTATATATATGCACACACATACATATATGTACATATACGTACATATGCATACATATACATATATATACTTTAAAAGTTACTTAAACTTTTAAAAGTTTAAAATATTATGTGACTAATAGCATATAATGCCCTCTTCTCTACTTTCTGAGCAAAGCATCTCTAAAGACACAGAAGGAGCAAAAACACAAGAGTAAGAAAAAATTAGAAGCTAGGGATATCATAATTAGAAGAATGAAGGGACTGAACTGAGGGGAGGAAACCCCATTAGTCCATCTACACTTTGTTTCATGAACAGTAAAGTCATCATTGTATCCATTAGGGATAAAAGAGGCTCATGTCTTCAACTGCCTGTCTTTTAATTCAGATGTGGCTTCTGTGCCAACCAAAAATCAGACAAGAATTCCTCTACTGCACAGCCATTGTTTTCTGAAACAGAATTCTGTTGCTCTTTATCCATTCTCATCATATTATAGCCACACAGAAACTGAAACTCCCAGAAAACTCCCCAGTAATGATAGTAGGGGATGGGCAGTGGGATAAAGCGTCCTGGGAACTATAATAACAAGCATGTTGCTGAGGACAGAGCTGGAGTTACACCAGGAGCACTAGTAAAGGGGCAGTGTCGGGACTTAATTTTATATACATAAATATAATCAGTCCATTGTCCCAGAGGATTAAGACCTTTGTAAA
This sequence comes from Neogale vison, assembly GCF_020171115.1. Taxonomy (NCBI): domain Eukaryota; kingdom Metazoa; phylum Chordata; class Mammalia; order Carnivora; family Mustelidae; genus Neogale; species Neogale vison. The sequence continues at coordinate 88,104,588 of NC_058093.1, read as the reverse complement.
TGCATACATAAATAACAGGCTTAATTTTTTGTGTAACAATAATCTAGAGGTAGTAACCTCCAAACAGTTGTAGTGCTTACTAACCAAGTTATCAAAGACACTGGCTTCTTTTCTCTTTCCCTCACTATCTTGACAACGTGGGTTATTTCCTGTTGCTGATCTTCTCACGGCCAGCAGATGGCTGCTTTACCTTTAACATTTCAACTGCATGGATTCCAGGCAGGAAAGACAAGCAAAGGGCAAAACTGTGCAAGTTGAACCTACTCTCTTTTAAATAGCTTTCCTGAAAAGCCAATTCAATGATTTTTGCTTCTATCTTGTTTTTCAAAACATTTGCTTCAAAGAAGAATGGGAAAAGTAATTTTTAATCAAGAGAGTTCACGGCTATGAACACAGTAATATCAGATAGAGATGAAGCTAGTAAAAGATCAGAGTTAAATGATAGAGTGGATTAAGAGTGAAGCGGGCATGGGGATATTCTACAATTGTATGTTGAGGAGTTTAGATTTTACTACTTGATGCACAAGTGTAGGCCACTGAATCTTCTAAGCAGATGAGTCTCTCTGCTTGGTGGAGACTAAGTTAGGAAAAGAAGGGGGAAAAAAGGGTGAATACTATTAAGGAGTCCAAACTATTCTTGACCCAATAGATCATGGTAGCTTGTGCTGGATTGATTGAATAAAGATATATGGAAGAAAGCAAGTTAAAGAATATTTTGAGCATAGAACTGAAAAGCCTTGCAGATGGGTTTATTGTGGGTGGCAAGGAAGTGGAAAGCTTCTGGGTAGAAGAAGATTTTCTTCTAGATGGAAAAAATGGATTGATGATAGTGCCAGTCACTGAGATGGGAAGAACCAAGAATGATATGGATTTGAAAAAGTGATTAGATTTAGTCAAATAGTTAGATTTGATTGTGGGGAGTTTGAGATTTCAGTGACATAGAAAAGTCAAAGCATCAAGGGCATAATGAATTATATGAGTTGGAGCTTAAGAAATAGGTATTCCCCAGAGACAGAATTTTGATGCCAACAACAAACAGATGATATTTAATGCTACAGAAATAGCCGAGATCCAATTAGGACAAATGGTAGGCATAAAAGGAGGCCCAAATCTGCAGTTTATGTCTGCCAAGAAATTTAAGGAGTGACTAAAAAGGGGGATATGAACCAAGGGTTGTCCATGGATTTTAAGAAAACAGTGATGCCTGAGAAAACTAAATAAATACATATATTTCACTTAAGTGCTTGTAGATTCAGTGTCTTTGAAGGCAGAAATATTTCATAGGAATTAGAAATTAGGCAAAACTAGTGAGTGGACCTAAATTTTGGTATTATGACCTAAAGATATAATAGTAACAGGCACGTTGTTTGTTTCATGTGTAGCAATTTGTAGTCATATATGAATATACATGCATATATAAGTTTATCCTTATATATTAGAATAAAATCTAAGTAACCTTCGAGATCTTTACATGTTTTAAATGTTATTTTTCTGCTCTTGGTAGAAGAAAACTCAAAATTTATTTTGTGCTTTTAACTCCCAGAAAAGGTATCAGACTCTAGTTCAAGAGAAGCAATCTCTCATTGCAACATCACAAGGAATAAGAAAAAGTAAAAATGTCTGGAAAATGATAACTGGCTTCAACATGCAAAATAAATGTTCAAAGATAGAATCAAAGGGCAAACATCAAGGTAAAGATGAAGAAACAAGCTACACACAGATAATAAAGATAATCCACAAAACCGAAAAAAAAAAAAAAACCTTTAATTTTGTCTTGAGTAAATTGAGTAGATATATTTTTGAACTTTACTTTTCATTTACAGTTTGCCCCAGGATAAAATGATAAGCTCTATTAATCAGAAAAGGTTAATGGCATATTATTTCTTTGGTAGATTGGTAACAGTCTCTGAACTAAGTTGTTTGTAACTTCTGTCCAAGTGTATTATTGTACCTCAACAGCAAATCACGTGAAAATGTCAGCCGTATGTTTGATTTTACCCACTTAAAGAAACAAAAAAAAAATCCCACAAGGAACATTATAAGATAATGGAATGTGTAAAATTAATCGTTTTTCAAGAGGTCTTTTCCAGTTTTATTCTCCTTGGTTGAATGCCTTTCTCAACTTGGCCCTCAAGATATGCATTCTCTCCTTGGAAGATGTGTTTGTGCTAGCTGTCCCAGAGCCCACTTGGAGTCAACTCGCATTTATCAAACAATTCCCTCTCATCCAAATATTCCCAGCGTAGTCACTACCAGCAACTCTCCTTTATTTGTACTCTCTATTTGTACCTGGTGGATTCTATATTATATTAATTCATAAAACCAACTCTGCCAGACTCCCTACGGTTACAATTATTAAGGCTGTAACTGAAATGATATCTTTCATATTGATCTTCAACCAGAAGTTCTTGTCCTGAAGCTTTTGTTTCACATTAAGGCACTAATGATTGTCTCCACCAAATGAGCAGCTTTAATAGTCACAAAAAGCTGAATGAAAAGACTTTGATCATCATTTTTGAAAGTGCTATATTCAACATCTTTTCCATCCATAATTGGCAAACACTAACAAAGCTTTTTTTTTAAACAAACAAACAAAATGATTTAAAGAGACTTTATTATTTTTTTTTACAGAAATTATCTTTTTGTTTGTTTGTTTTTGTCAAGTAATTTTTGCCCTACACACTCTATTTGTTTTCTAGGTCACAAAAAGACTGTTTGCCTATGGGTTCTTTTAAATATTCTGATTTTTAACTATTTTTAAATCTTTCTATAGGAACTGAAGTGTTATAAATTCAGTTGAAATGAGAGAAAGTAGGAAGCACTTTAGAGTGCCTATTTGATTTATCTGTTAAACATTAATCATTGTAGGCTTCCCCATGTCTGGAGGGACAGAGGAACTACTTGATGGTTCTTTCATATTCACATCTCCTCCTGGAAAAAGTAGAGTAATGATTCTATAATGAATCCCCTATATAAATACAATGTATCCTGAAAAAAATATTAACCATATTTTTGTAATTGATCAAATGGGAAAAAATCTCTTTAGGTATTAATTAGACATATTAGCGTTATTCACTCGACTGCTAAAAAAGTAACAACACTATGGAGACTTTTCATATCCAAGTTTTAAATCAACTTCATATTGTAGACTCTTAATTTTCCCTGGGAATCTGCAGATGCATAATTTGAAAATGGACACTCTGTAATGGTAGACTTATACATATAAGGAAAGAAAACCAGAGAGGGTTAAAAAACGTCAAGACTGAATTTTTATGGGTCATTAGCTCTTTAATGTATCTCAAGGGCTCCTAAACCAATAACCTGAGAGCCTTGGGAAACCTCTAGTCTGACCTGAATGGAAGAAATAAGGAAGAGCACAAGTATTACCAGTGCTCAATGCTATTAAAATATCCACAGAAGACTAATTTGAAAGGTATTAACCAGTAGTAAGTGAAAGCCCATCACAGATCAAAAGCTAGGTTTGGGGACAGGAAACTATTGGTGAAAGGAATTGGCAGACACGCAGGGAGGAAAGAATGGAAGAAAAGAAGGCTGGGACAGAAAAGGACCTGATAGCCTTTTAAGGCCTGTGGTTGGCAGAGATCCTTGTGATGATGATCTGCTTCCATTGGTGTTTCTCCCCTTAGGAGACAAATGCCTGAAAAATGGAAATGCTGATGTCTCCAAGGATAGTGAGCAGGCTTCTGCATAGAGGGAGGGAAGAAAAATTATCCCCACCAATGTTATTTTCAACTACAGATCTTGGGGGTGGCTAATGGGCTTGAAAGTCATCTTCATGAGCCACTACAACTCTTAAGGCCTTGAACTTAGAAATTAGTGCAATATTTTCAAGGAGACTAACTCTTGGAAACCTCTAGTATCTCTAGGGCTATAAATGATGATCCTCTTGATAATTTGACCTAATGCTAGATGTAGTTTCAAAGGAAAAAGAAAAAGCCAAATTCAAATCAAAGAATCAGAATAGATAACTACTTGAGGAATAATGATAAAATGGAATACTATAATATGTAATAACTTAAAAATTAATATTTTATGGTACATTAAAAATAAAACATATATAACAATCTAAAGAAAACTTTTTTTAATGTTGGGAAGTTTCAAGGCAATCACTGCACTGTCAAGCTTGAACACAGTTGGGTTCCTAGATCTTGAAATGTTCTCCCACATCACCAACTGATCATGTGAGAAAGAGAGATGACCTCATTCCCTTAAGCAAAATACCTCAGGATGATTTTGTCACAGTTGAAGGATTCACAAAGACTGTTTTATATTGATGGAAAATGTTAAGTGGGCAATGATGAAGGAAACCATTCTATTATTATTATTCATCTATACAACAAAAAATGTTTTTCCCCTTAAAGATTTGGTTATAGGTTTCAGAAGCAATTAAGGAAACTACTCAATAAGAATATACATCTATACTCTCAGGGTCCAGGGATACAGCACCATTCTGGCTCCCTGCTGAGCAGGGAGTCTGCTTTTCTTTCTCTTCTCTCTCTCCCTCTGTCCCTCCCTACACCACACCCCCACTCATACTCTCTTTCAAATAAATAAACAAAATCTTTAAAAAAATTGATCTATTGTTTGTTAATTTAGAAAATTTGTTCATATTATTCAAAAATAGAGTGGAACTGATACTCGTATGCAGGACATAAGCTGCTTTGGGCAGCCGGTTAAAATTATTAGATGATAGCAAAGGAAATCTCCTTTCTCCTGTCTTCTCTCTCACTTAATATTAAATAGTGACAACTAACTAACAAATAGGAAAATTTACATAAAAATCATCTTATACTGGTCAGGTCTCTTTTAGTTGCAAATGTAGAAACCCAATATTAATTAATTTAACTAGAAAAGAAGAAGAGAATTGGCTCCGATAGCATATATTAGTTACCTATGGTTGCATAATAGACCATCCCCAATGTTAATTTAACTCAGGACTCTGTAGGGATGGGTCATCTCATTGGCTGGGGCAACTTCAGACCTGGAGGATTTACTTCCAAAATGGCTTACTCACATAACTAGGAAGCCAATGTTGTATTTACTGGAAGCCCAACTGGAGCCGAGAGGTAAGGGTGGGTGGCTCTATTCCTTCCACGTGGGCCTTCTATGACCTCATTCAGTGTCTTCATGGCATAGTAACTGGGTTCAAAGAGCTAGTATTTCAAGAGGACTAGATGGGAGTTGTATGATCTTTTATGTACTAGTTTTGGGAGTTATATACTGTCACTTTTGTGGTAGTTAGAGGCTTGCTAAATTCAAGAGAAGGGAATATAGATTCTTCCATAGCTTTCTTTCTTCATCTTCTTCTTCCTTTTTTTTTTTTTTAATTTTTTATTTGAGAGAGAGAGAGAGCGCACAAGAACACATACAAGTGGGGACGGCCAGACAGAGGAGATAGAGAATCTTAAGCAAGCTCCATGCCCAGCACAAAACCTGACTTGGAGCTTGATCTCATGACCTTGAGATTATGGCCTGAGCTAAAATCAAGAGCATAACCAACTGAGCCACCCAGCCACCCCAAGAGAATATAGATTCTTAATGACAGTGTCCTGTTTAAGAAGAACATGTGGGGGCATCTGGGTGGCTCAGTGGGTTAAGGCCTCTGCCTTCGGCTCAGGTCATGATCCCAGGGTGCTGGGATCAAGCCCTCCATCAGGCTCTCTGTTGGTGGGGAGGCTGCTTCCCTCTCTCTGCCTGCCTCTCTGCCTGCTTGTGATCTCTGTCTGTCAAATAAATAAATAAAATCTTAAAAGAAAAGAAGAAGAAGAAGAACATATGGAATAGGAGATCTTATGGACACCTGGGAAAATAAAATTTGACATATAATTGACATTTAGAAATGTTCTGTCCACTATGTACTCTGAAAAACAACCTGAGGGGTTTGAAGGAGCCGGGGGTGGGAGGTTGGGTGAGCCAGGTGGTGGGTATTGGAGAGGGCACGTATTGCATGGAGCACTGGGTGTGGTACAAAAATAATGAATTCTGTTACGCTGCAATTAAAAAAAGAAAGAAAGAAAGAAAAGAAATCCTCTGTGCCCTGCCTCTGCCTAATTACTGATTTTTTTCCCCCCACAACACAACAGTCTTTCTCAAAAAAGGGTAAGAGTTGACAGTTCATATGCTTAGAGTGGTTTATTGTAGAAGAAATAGTTCTTCCCCAGTAGCCTGAGCCAGAAAAATTCCAGGTAAAGAATAGCTGGCTTTGCTTTGGTTATGTAGCTGTTCTTAGACCAATGGCTGATCAAGTTGGGTGGCAGATAAGGACTTAAAAGGCCAGGTTATGTTTTGGACAGTACCCACCAATATCATTTCATTAGATTAGGAATGGCTGTCCCTGAATTGCATTCAGGACACAGAACATAAAGAATATTCACTATAAAATTTGATAAAAGAATGGGGCTTTTGTATTTTCTACTTTTTACTTTCTACAGTATGTTCCTTTGTCCATTCATTCATATACTTATGCATATAGATCCAACAGGCAAAGTTCTCCAACAATGGTTCTCAAAAGGTGATCTAGGCATCCTTGGGGGCTCCTTGCCTTTTGGGGGTATCAGAAGTCAAATCCATTTCCACAATAATTCTAAAATGTTATTTGCTTTTTAAACTTATTCTTACATGAATATACAATGAAGTCTTCCAGAGGCTACAGGACATGTGATATCACAATAGATTAAATGAAGAAGCAGATGTGAGATTCATGCTATCATCTATTAAGCCAGACATTAAAGACATTTGCAAAAATATAATGTCTCTCATATGACTACATTTTTCTTATTTCAAAAATCGTTATTTTCACAAATTCATATTACTTACATTGCTAAGTAATTAGTTTATTCTTGTTGTGTTATTAGTTGGTACCCTATACTGTCCTAGGATTTCTCATGATTATCTTCACTTTCTCCCATGGGCATGAGTCTATTGATGCTGGATACGAGGCAAGGTTGCTGTGATTTTCTCCATTGCCCAAAGAAGGATTTCTTTTGAAGAGTAGGGAAGAAGAAACAAAGATTATATCCTCTGAGCTAGACATCCGTGTTTTATATACATGGCCTCACTTAATTTGTGCGCCTTAATGCTGGATTTTAGTAGCATGGTAACTAACCTAAGGTTACAGAGCAATTGATGTTGCCTTGGAATGAGGATGCACATGCCATTGTGTGAGCGATGCTGTCAGCAGGAGTTTTTCCTCTTTTTTAATCTATTTGAGATTTATCCTTATTTATAGTCAACTAGAAGTGTGCAATGGATTCGTCAGCTTTAGTTTGATCTCACCAGTATGTGGAGTAGTCCCTTTAATTTGATAGGGCATTACCAGTTGCCTTTCTTGATTTTTCCAGTTCTTCATATGCTTTTATCATTATCTTTTTTTACAAGCAAGACAAACCCGAACAGTTATTCAGGACTAAAAACAAGGGTAGTTCCTTTCTTTGGGCCTTTGTTCTTTCATTCTGGAATATGTTTTCCATCTGTGGTATTACTCAACATTGCTTTTCAATTCTAAACTGAGACCACCAATTTATTTACTTGTTTATTTTGATAATGACTTTGGAGTGTCTAGAGACTGATACCAAAATCCTAGAAGTAGGGTCTTAGGTCTTCCCCTTATTTGGAAGGGGAAATGTCTTCTGATTCCTTATGCTAGGTTTCATATCATTATTTAGGGCACCCAAGGAAATCATTCCCAGTGCAGTGATTACAAAATTTGCCTGATCATAAGAATGACTTGGGGGAACTTTTAAAAAAATACAGATTCTTGAACTCGATTGCGGTCTTATGAATCAAAATCTGACTTCTACTGTTCACTAGGTGCCAAAGCTTACAGGCTTAAGCTAAACTAGCAACAACAACCACCACAACAATAAAAGCTAAGAGTCATTTGTATGGCCCAGCCTATGTTTTGAAATTCATCCTATGGAACCAGTTACACAACAGCATGCAATGTCAGTTTGCATTAAGAAGCTAGGAAGGTTGGAGTGTCTGAGTGGTTCAGTCAGTTGAGCATCAGATTCACGGTTTGGCTCGGGTCATGATCTCAGGGTCGTGAGATAGAGCTCCATGTTGGGCTCCCCACTCACCGCAGAGTCTGCTTGAGGATTTTCTCTCTCCCTCTTCCTCTGCCCCTCCCTCAAGTAAATAAACAACTCTTTAAAAAAAAATAGAAAATCTGAACATATGTCTTAGAAAATCTATGCTTTTTATTTCCAATTTTTTATTTAAATTCTAGTTAGTTAACATGTGATGTAATATTGGTTTCAGGAGCAGAATTTGGTGAGTCATTACTTTCATGTGACACCCAGTGCTCATCATAACAAGTGCCCTCCTTAACACCCATCACCCATTTAGCCCATTTCCTATCCATCTCCCTACATCAGTTTATTTTCTGTAGTTAACAGTCTCATGGTTTGCTTCCCTCTTTCTCTCCCTCCCCTTCCATATGTTCAACTGCTTTGTTTCTTAAATTCCACATATGAGTTCAATCCTATGGTATTCGTCTTTCTCTGACTTATTTTGCTTAGCATAATACACCCTAGCTCCATCCATTCCCTTGCAAATAACAAGATTTCATTCTTTTTGATGGCTAAGTAATATTCCATTATATATATGTTATAGTATATATATATATATAGATAGATAGATAGATAGATATAACACCATTGGTATATCTATATCTATCTGTCAAATATATCTGTGTATATCTATATCTATAGATATAGATATACCACCATTGGTATATCTATATATCTATAGATATAGATATAGATATAGATACTTCTTCTTCTTTATCCATTCATCAGTCCATGGACATTTGGTCTCTTTCCATAGTTTAGCTATTGTTGATAATGCTGCTATGAACATTGGGGGTGCATGTACCCTTCAAATCTATATTTTTCTATCCTTTGGGAAAATACCTAGAAGTGCAATTGCTGGATCATAGGGCAGTTCTATTTTTAACTTTTTGAGGAACCTCCATACTGTTTTCCAGAATGGCTGCACCAGTTTGCATTCCCACCAACAGTGGAAGAGAGTTCTCCTTTCTCCACATCCTTGCCAAAATCTGTTGTGTTCTGTGCTGTTAAGTTTAGCCATTCTGTCAGGTGTGGGGTAATAGCTCATTGTGGGTTTGATTTGTATTTCCCTGATGATAAATGTTGTTGAGCATCTTTTCATGTGCCTATTAACCATCTGGATGTCTTCTTTGGAAAAATGTCTATTCATCTTCTGTCCATTTCTTAACTGGATTATTTGTTTTTTGAGTGTTGAGTTTGATAAGTTCTTTATAGATTTTGGATGCCAACCCTTCATTAGATATGTCAGTTCCTAGTATCTTCCCTCATTCTTTAAGCTGCCTTTTAGTTTTGTTGATTGTTTCCTTCACTATGCAGAAGCTTTTTATCTTAATTAAGTCCCAGTAGTTCATTTTTGCTTTTGTTTCCCTTGCCTCTGGCAACTCATTTAGGAAGAAAGAGTTGAAAGAGTTTACTGCCTGTGTTCTCTAGGATTTTGATGATTTCCTGTTTCACCTTTAGGTCTTTCATCAATTTTGAATTTATTTTTGTGTATGATATAAAAAGGCGTCTAGTTTCATTCTACATGTTGCTGGGTTCCCAAAACCATTTGTTGAAGAGACTGTCTTTTTCCTATTGAAAATTCTTTCCTGGTTTGTCAAAGATGAGTTGACTATATAGTTGCAGGTCTATTTATGGTTTTTCTAATCCATTCCATTAATCTATGTGTTCATTTTTGTGCCAGTACCATACTGTCTTAATGAATACAGCTTTGTAATATAACTTCAAATTCAGAATTCTGATGCCTTTAGCTTTGCTTTTCTTTTCCAGAATTGCTTTGGCTATTCAGGATCTTTTGTGGTTCCATACACATTTTAGGATTATTTGCTCTAGTTGAATGGAAAATATTGGTAGTATTTTGATAGCCATTGCTTTAAATGGGTAGATTGCTTTGGGTAGTATAGACACTTTTTTTTTTTTTAAAGATTTTATTTATTTATTTGACAGATCACAAGTAGGCAGAGACGCAGGCAGAGAGAGAGAGGAGGAAGCAGGCTTCCCGCTGATCAGAGAGCCCGATGCGGGGCTCGATCCCAGGACCCTGAGATCATGACCTGAGCCGAAGGCAGAGGCTTTAACCCACTGAGCCACCCAGGCACCCCTAGTATAGACACTTTAACAATGTTTGTTCTTTCATTCCGTGAGCATGGAATATTTTTCCATTTTTTTGTGTCATCTTTAATTTCTTTTATAAATGTTCTACAGTTTTCATAGTACAGATCTTTTACCTCTTTGGTTAGGTTTATTCCTAAGTATCTTATTGTTTTTGGTACAAGAAATTCTATACTTTTAAAATACTTTCTCGAACAAACCTTTCCCTGACTGGAATGTGTGTGAGACAGAAAGAGACAGATGGACAGAGGCAGAGGAAAGACTGAGACTGAGACAGAGGTCGGGGGAGAGAGAGGAAATATCAAGTTATTGCAGATTCAAAATGGTGTTTTCCACATGGCTTTATAAACTTTGTAGGGGCTTATTTTCTCTCTTGCTGCTGTTCACCAGAAAAATTCAATTTCTGCAGGGCTGAAAATTAATACATTTTCAGGGACTGGTTCTGGAAAGACAAATGTTTAAGAGTAAAAGAAACTCAAAGACATTTTAAGCAATCATGTTTAGCCAGTTGGTTCAAACACTTGGCAGAAACAAGGTCACACAGGATTGGGATGGGAAGCTGTTCTGTGCTAAGAGATCTGTGCAAATGTAGCAGGGCCTCCACTAGGTGAAAGGGATGCTGATCTAGTCTCAGGAATGAGAATGAACATGCTCTCAGGACAGGCAGCCCTTCAGAAACCTCTTGGGGTTCAGAGAAGGCACTCTCCCTCAGAGGGGAGAAGCAGGGTACCAAGGACTACCTGTCAAGGATGAGGGATCCCTCTTAAAGATTAAATCAATACTAAAGGCAGGGAAAGAACATAGGGAAGGGCCACAAGGGTTCTCGGATTTAGGCCTAACATTAGAACAGAGACTTAGGGTGGTTGCTCAGCAACTCTGGGTCTTGAGAGCCTTACTGAATATTAATCCTCTCAAGACAGTGGGGCTGACATCTACTTACTCCTGTGAGGACTGGCTCTAGAGTCATTAGAAGAGCTGGTCTTCAGAATCTAAGATAAGCCAAGATAAGAGAAAGTCAGCAGAGTTGTTGGGTATTGTCAGATATTGTAATTTCTTCATAATGAATGAATTATTTATTCATAACCAATGATTAATTATTATCAGCTTGAAGGGGTCCATGTTATTAGAATTACAGAGACTTAAGTTCTTCTCTTTTGGCTTAACCCATGTTTCCTCTGTGTAAAGGGAACAATGATCAATGAGGAAAATAGAAATGACTTTGCTAGGCACCATCAAAGACTACTATTTTTCTTTGTACTGATAATAAACATATCTTTGAAAAAATAATCAAGTATATTAAGTGTCTAAAAGGGATCAGATAGGAAGTAGGAACACATGAAGGGGGAATAAGCATGAAGCCACTAAAAGGGCCACACAGTTCCGGTCTGAGTATGAGAAAAGGACACTCTTAAACGGTCTGTAGGTTTCTTTGTTTTAGATTGTATCCCCCACCTTTTTTTTTTTTTTTAAAGCAGAAGATAAAATGCTGTCATGTTAAAGTTTATTTCCTTGAAGCAAAATTTACTAAAAGAAAGAGACACTGTCCTTAAATTGAAGTTTACAGTTGGAATCCCATAAAAAGGTAGTCTTTGTACATCATCAAGCCGGCATGGCAGGGGAAAAGACAGGAATGTAAGACCAGGCCAAGCAGGAGCTTCTCTGCTGTGACTGCCCTTGCTCTTCAGCGCTCTCGCTTTTTCTTTGACTAGTAGCCCATGGCACTTGACAGCAGCTGGGGAGGTCAGCGATCCGGCAGTGCAGTTTCATGAAGAGAGGACAGAAACACGTAACCCAAAATGACACGGCCGCTGATGTAGCTTGTTGCCCCGCTTGCTTATATTTTGAAGGATATCCTGTGAGCTGAGTTGCAAAGAATAGCATTCGACAGGGTGAAGGGTTGCATACACTAAAGAGGAGGCAAGATTTTTGGTGAGGAGAAAGTCTGAAGGACAAGTGCCTTTAGCATCAGCTGAAAGTCTATCTGTATAAATATGACCTCAAAATATCGGACAGCGCTGCATGGCCAGCGGAGGGAGAGCAAACTGGGCAAACTTACTCAGCTGTGTTGCTTACTTGGGAATTCTGCTGACAGTTTTGACTTGAATAAAGCAGGACTTTTTTTTTTTTCTTTATTTTTTAAGAGTTTATTTATTTATTTGACAGAGAGAGAGAGCACAAATAGACAGAGTGGCAGGCACAGGGAGAGGGAGAAGCAGACTCCCCACCGAGCAGGTAGCCCAATGTGGGACTCGATTCCAGGGATCATGACCTGAGCCAAAGGCCGCTGCTGAACCGACTGAGCCACCCACACGTCCCAAGCTGGACTATTTTCTTGAGCTATATGCCAATCCATACACCACCCTGACATTTGGGGATAGAATAGTCCAATGGAAAGAGAGCAGCAGATTTTGCTCTGTGTAGCCTCAAAGAAGCATTGTGTGATTTGGTAGAGGATCAGATGACCCGCTGGCTAACATGGAGTTACTTAATATCTTTGCGCCCCAGTTTAGTAATCAATGATACCTCTTCAAGAAGCTGATTTTGTGGGTCACATGACTTTGAATGCAAGTAAAAAAGAGATATATTTATTATAATAGTAATTCTACCTGGCCTCTGCAGGACTCAACACAATGTTTTGCTATAGAAATCATCCCAGAAATGCTCATCTGAACTGTAGCTCAATTTCCCTATCTTTCAAATGGATGTAACAATTTCTTTCACATTGTACAATACTGCTGCTTTTATTAAATGGGATAATATATATAAAATCATTTTGAGAAATAGAGTGAAATATTTCTATCGATATTTTAACATTCAATTTTTAAAAAATCTATCCCATACTGGCCAGATACCAAGTACTGTGCTATTCTTTGGGGTTATTAGCCTGAGCTACGTGTAGTCTCTACCTTAAAAAAAAATACATTTCTTCTCTTTTTAATTTACTTTATCGTTAGTGAAGCTTTCTTTGCTCCATTACTTTGAACTACAAATACAGATTGAAGCTCATATACTTTGAACTTTTTTTTGGATTTTTTCCTTGCTTTAAGCTTTTGGTTCTTCCTTTGATTTTTGATCAAGGTCATAATTACATGGAAGGTGTTTTCAAAATATGCTCTTCTTTAAGATTACATAATATCTCTCAGGAGTACAGCTAGATGGCTTTAAATCACAGCAAATTAGCAGTTGTCCCTGACAGTGTGTTTTCTACAGGTATGTTTAGAGTCCCAGAAAGAGTTGAGATTCTTTCTCTAGAGACACCCTTCTTTTGTGGTTAGGATGAGTTTTGCCTTCTTCCTCATGCACTCACTGTAAATCCCCATTATTAATTGCTGTTGTAGGGAATCTGTTTAGTCTTTATCAGTTTCATAGGGCTTTACAAATCATGAAGCAGAAATTTTAAGTGATGTTTCATAACATTAAAAGAAAAAGTATTCTATTCCAAATTTATAAGAAAGGTATGAAATATATATTTTAAAAAATTTTCCAACCCCAAATTCATTTGCTTCACCAAGAACCTTCCAAATCCCCATCTTATTCCTTTTTTTCTTTCAACAGAGACGCCCAAATTAACATCCCATAGGTTCCTGCAACAGGTCTAGCAAACTTCAACCAAACTCCTGTAAAGGATATTTAATAAATACTTTCTACATTCCTTCAGGAAATCTGCCATTAAAGTTTCTGTAGGACTTGTGGTCAAAATTTTAAAAATAACTCAACTTTTCCTTTTTTATTGCTGCTTGATTTGGGTGTGTCTTTCACAGTGGCTAGATGAGGAAAATCAAATCAGTGGTAAAGCCACAAATTACCAGGGAAACTTGAGAATATGAAATATGAACAAAAACATATTTTCTTTATTTAATGATTAAAACTTAGCAATCTCTATTTAAATCATCCCTACTTATAAGGAGCAAGAATTTGCCTTTTGCTTTATGAGAAATTTTATTTGAAAGATTATTAAGTTAAAGCATTCTGTTTTAAAGTTGAGCCATATATAGTTTTCATTTTAAGAGTTATATTACAAAATTTGTCTCTATTATAAAAATTTCCTTTTAGCATGTGACCCAAAGCATCAATTCCTAGGATTATTTTGCATCTGTTTTATATACAATGATTTACATTTCTTATTTCTCATTTTTGAACTGCCACTGATTCCAGATCCCTGTCCCCAAATCAATATAATGACCATTCTATGTCCCTTTATCTTTAAACTATTCCCACTTGGTCCCATATTTTATTAGCCTTCACATTTCCCTTAAAATATCTCCTAAATGAACCACAGAGGACTCTCCCCTAAATGCTCAGGATCACAGTTTGGGAACCATTACTCTATGTGACTGATTTCTCCCCAAACAAACACTTTGATCATTTAAAAATGATGGCCCTTGCCGAGAGCACTAATGAGCTAACTCGTACATTGTGGTGTGTACACAATGGAGGATAAAAAATGGGCTCGGAATTAGACTCCCTCTTTATTCATCCAAGGGGAGCATTACTGAGCGAGTTATTTTTTAAAAATTAATACAATTTTGGCAGCTTCCCTTGATTTGGAAATGAAAAGGTTTTGAGTAGGTGAGGAGTGACAGGGCTTTCTCTTTTTCTTTGCAGATTTCTATAAAGGGCACAGATATGAAAAGCTTTCTGTGGACGGCAAGGAATCAGGGAACTAGTTGCCCCTCACCCACTAATAACGACCAAGAGATTATTTCCCAGCCCTTTCCACTTAATGTTCAGAAAGACAAATGTCATGTTAAATAATAGCACGGATGTTTCTAATATGGTGCTAAATGCAAACATAAAGCATCTTATTCTTTGGCTGTTGGTTTGGCAAGGCACATTGGTGTAGGTAAAATGCCTTCACAGGACAAAAGGAAGCCAGGCCAGAGGGAGAAGGAGAGGGACTAGGGTTCCCACTTCACCTTGCCTCCTCCTTTGACCCTGACTGCTTCTGTGCCCTTACGGGGTGCATTAGAGAATGAGTTGTCAGGTGGAAACTCTAGAGAGCTCAAAGGGTGACACCTCTATTTTCAGAGGACTTATGTTTGGGTTCAAAATTCAGGAGTTCTTTTAACAACAATAATAGTAGCTAAGCTTTACTGAGCATTTACTATGTACCAGGTGCTCTTATAAGCATGTTTGCAGTATTAACCCATTGAATCATCCCCGAACGCTATGAGGTATAAGATATGCTGTATTTTGTAGATGAGGAAACTGAGATATAGAAAGGTTCAATAACTTGCCCTAAATCACACAGATTAATGGTGAATGCAGGGCTTGAATAGTTGATTGTTACCATTGTGTTTTTGTAACAATTATTTTATGCTGAATCGTATTTACAATTCTTTTCATATTTAACTTGTATTCGGGATCTGGTAGCCCAGTGAGACATTTTTGGTGGTGTTGATTGATTGCTGAGGGCCCTAGCTGGGCGTTTATCCAATTAGGTGTAATTGCCTTCTCTCTCTCTCTCTCTCTCTCCCGCGCGCGCGGAACTATTTGAAGAATTTTTTTTTTTTTTAATGATACATCACACTTAGCTTGTAATTGGCTGTTATTCCTTATCAAAGTTATACATGAACTTAAGACATGGATGGGATGGATGGAATTATCTACCAAAGTTTTGACTAAATTTAGCATTCCTCTGGCGTCTTTTTTCCTCATTAATCCCACTTCCTAGAGGCAACTACTTTCAGCAGTTTTAGTTTTTTTAATGGTTATTTTTTTTTACATTAACCTTCATACTTTGCAATATTATGTATATACAGATTTTTCTTGGTTTATCTATTGTAGGTATTATATATTGATTTTCTATTATAGTTCAATCTAAACTCTCTTACACTCCACATCTTCCCTTCCTTCAGTTTTTTCAATTATAGTTATATCACATTTTTTTAATTACTAACTGCCATTGTTGTGTTTTTCTAAGTATTTGCTGTTGAGCCAAGAATTATTATATAAATATCATTCCTTTGGATTCAACTTTCTTTTGTGGAGTCAATGATTGCCTTAATTTAATTCACTCATATTTCATCATATCTATAGCTAATTTTCCCAAAGATATCAGCAATCTGTCAGACTCTTACCAACCCTTTTCTCAAACACTGAAACATGAAATAATATATTTTCCCTTTTTCTTTTTATAAGTCTTCTTCCTATTGATATCCATCTTCCTTCAACTTGGACTGAAGACTCTTCTTCCCTGATACACATCTGTGAACATGTGACTTCTCCTTGCGATGTTCCTATGTCTGTACGTCTTATTTCCAATCATTTTTTTCCCTTGGTCAAATCCATCATGTTGTTAAAGTATTTTCCTCAGTAGTTTCCCAAAAAGAATGTAGTGGAAACAAATGCTTTGAGTTTTCCTATATCTGGAGATGTTCTTATTCAATTCTGCTTTCTGATTCATAGTTTAACAGGCTACATGATTCTGAGTTGATAATATTTTCTCCTTAAACTTTAAAAGCATTCATCTAGCCTCTGGTCGGTTTTTGAAAAGTCCAACACTGTTCTGATTCCCATTTGTTTGTATGTGATCCTTGATCTTTCTCTCTTCTTACTTCTTTATAATTGTGTGACATACTTCTTAATGTATTACACTGGACACTTGGTAGGCTCTTCAATCAGAAGGCTTTTATCATAAAATTTTGGGACATTCTGTTGTAATTTATTTTAAAAGTTCTTATGATGCATTTTATTTTTTCTTAAGCTTTTCTATGAGGTAGATGCTGAACATCCTAAATTATTTTATTTCTTCTTTTTTTATAATTCATCTCTCTGTATTTTCTGTTCCCTGACACAATTTATTATCTTATTCTCCAAAACTGTGTTAAATATATTTATTTATGTTTTTAATTTTCCAATGCCTTTCTTTATTATTTATCCTCTTTTTATGAATCTTATAGGTTTTCTTATTTCTTGCTATTATTATCAATAACATTTTTAAGCATTTTTTTCTTTCTTTCCTTGGTATTATTTCTGCTTATTTTGAGTTCCATTTTATATTTCTGATATTCCTTTTCCATCTTGGGACTTTCCTCAATGATCTTAAAGCAGAGGTTATTTTATTCAGCAGTTAGAACAGTGCATTTTACATACATAGTGCTCAATAAAGAAGTATATAATCTACTAATTATAAAATATATACAGTGTATTATATAGTATTATATAATACTCTATATGCTATAATTATTATTTTTAAGTATAATATATAAATGTTATGTTATATATGATAATAATCAGATAATAATCAATTTCTTGTGACCCATGCCTACATATTCATATTTTAAAATTGCTGTCAGTATGTCACAACACGTGCCCTCCTTAATACCAATCACCTGCTACCACCTCCCCCCACCTCATTCTCCTCTGAAAGCCTCAGTTTTTTTTTTCCCAGGGTCCATAGTCTCTCATGGTTCGTCTCCCTCTCTGATTTCTTCCCCTTTAGAATTCCCTCCCTTCCCTTATGGACCTCTGTGCTAATGATTATGCTCCACATATGAGTGAAACCATATGATAAGTGTCTTTCTCTGTTTGATTTACTTCACTTCCCATAATCTGCTGTAATTCCATCCATGTCGATGCAAATGGTGGGTATTGTGATGTGCACCGGGTGTTACATGTAACTAATGAATCATTCAACACTACATTAAAAACTAATGATGCACTATATAGTGGCTAACTGAACATAATAAAAAAATAAAAAGTGAAAAATAAAAAATAGAAAAAATGCTGTCTGTTTGTTTGAAGTTGAAGTGCTGTGCTTGTTGACAGACGAGCTTCTCTGTAGAATGCATAGAGCACGCAAAAGAGGATTTTCGTTTTCGTTTCTTTCTTTCTTTTTTTTTTTTTTTTTTTAAAGATTTTACTTATTTATTCTAGAGAGAAGGTGAGAGAGAGAGCACAAGAAGGGGATAGGCGCTGAGGGAGAGGGAGAAGCAGGCTCCCCACTGGGCAGGGATCTCAATTCGGGTCTCCATCTTGAGATCACGAGATAATGACCTGAGCTGAAAGCAGATGCTCAACTGATTGAGCCACGCTGGTGCTCCACAAAGAGGTTTTTCATTCAGGATATCCAAATTTCAGTATCTGGTGAACTCTGAAGCCGTTTTTTTCTTTTAGGGAAAACTCCTCGAGTCTTCTAGATGACGGGATACATTTTTGTTTCTGGGATTTCTGGGAGAATGGTTGAGAATAGAAGGAAAGTGTTCCACTGCTTAGTAGGTAAATTTAATCCCCTGGTTCATAGTCCCAAAGTTCTGTCTGACCTTTGTGATGCCAGGTGACCCTGAGTCAAGACTCCTGAAGGTATCTGGTTCAATGTCTCTGTTATACAGATCTGGAAACAGTAATCTGGCTATATGCAATGAATGAGTGAGCCCGGAAGCCCAGCTTTTCTGGATGATGACTGTTATAGACAACATTGACTTTGTCTTTCATGGATGCTTCCAAGTGATGGCTATGGACATTGTGTCATTAATACCCATCTTCCATGTCTGGAAACACTGAGGTTGTATCTTCTTTCATTATACAAAGTAATTACATTTTCATATACATTTTATCTCCCCAAAACTTTTTGAGATGTATCACCCACTTTTGATCACTCTCTCATCCTTTATAAATACATTTTTTTCTTTTACTCTAATTTTAGTAAACAGGGGAGATTAGTGTTTGTGGTCAATCCATCACTTTCAACTAGAAATCCATCCTGGAATCTTTATGGTATGGTATGGTATGATACGATATTGTATGGAATGGCACCTAGAACAGATAGTCTTTTCCCATTTCTAGGATTCACCAAATACAAATCGGCAGTACTACTTTTGAATGGATATAGTAGTAAAGTGGATACACCTTTAGTATACTCATCTTCCACATATCCCAAACATTGCTATCATTATTTCTTCTCAGATAACATTCAAGAGGATTATAAAGATTCCTTATCTGAAATATGATGAATATAGAAAATAGGAACTTAGGTATAAAATAATTAAGGGAAAGTGTGGTAAACATTAATGCATATTTTAATCTGTGAATAGTGCAAAAACAAGCATTTCTTGAGCATCTATATCAAGGGCCAGTAGCTTCAGCTTTTAAAAACTTTGAAGTCAGAATGCATGAGTTTTTGAATGAGATGAATCTGGGTTAAGCAACAGCTTCTCATTCTTACTAATTTACAGTCTTTTCTCACTATCCTTGGATTTATCATCTATGCAACAAAGGCAATAATCATAACTACTTCATAGCATGGATATTGCACAGTACTTGTTAAACATCACTAGCTATAGGGGAGCCTGGGTGGCTCAGTCGGTTAAGTGTCTGCCTTCAGCTCAGGTCATGATCCCAGAGCCCTGGAATGAGCTCCACTTGGGCTTCCTGTTCAGCTGGGAGCCTGGTTCTCCTTCTCCCTCTCAGGCTCCTCCTTCTTGTCCTCTCTCTCTCTCACACACTCTCTCTCAAATAAGTAAAATCATTAAACAAAATAAAATAAAGACCGCTAGCTGTAGAACCAAATTATTTGATTCCTGCCTTCTTTCTTAATGGTGGATCTCAGTCAGGTTCAACTTCTTCCAAAACTGGATTTAGGTGACTTGATTTTTGGTCTTTGAGCAATGGGAGATTAGAATTTACATTTAGATGATGAGACTTTGGACTTTGAAATGCTATGATGGAGTGAGACTCTTTGGAATCATGGAAGGAGATGATATATTTTGCTTGTGGGACATGATTTGTTGAGGGCCAGAGGTGGGATTGCAGTAAGAATTCTAGAATGACCTCCTGGTGTGTATGCCCAGTATAGCCCCATCTCCTTGAGCGTTTAAAGGTTTTTCTAACAAAATGCTTTCAATGTATCCTAGAAGGAAATGGCTGAAATATCTTAAAGTAGAGAAACAAATCACTTTTGGGGGAGGGATTTATTTATTCTAGAGAGAGAGAGTGAGCACACTAGTGGGAGAAGCAGAGGGAGAGGGAATCCACAACAGACTCCATGCTGAGCACTGAGCTTAACTCGGGGCTCAATTTCACAGTCCTGAGATCACGATCTGAGCTGAAACCAAGAATCAGATGCTTAACCGACTGTGCCACCCAGAGACCCCAAGAAACAACTTGTTTTGGCAGAGTTTCTAGAATCATTGAAAATGTTATTAATACATTAGCTTAATATGATCCACTTACCAGAAGGACTACTGGGAGAGGAAAGATACAATTGGTATCGGGGAGATTATAATGATGATGACTTACCACAGGGTTGAAACTGTATATGTATTCATTTTTTAAAATTTCTAATGTAATCCTATACAGAATAAGTACTATGCTATGCAATATTTTGCAGTTGAGGGAATAGAGGCACCAGGAAATAAAGTAATTTGCCCAGGAGGTAAGTGATAACAGAACATAGAACCGTTCAGAATAATAATCTACATAATTATGTGATGCTCTTTAAAAGCAAAACTGTATCTATCTACCTATATCTACACCTACCTATAGCTATACAACTTCTCAGTTTCTCCCTGTAGAAGAGGAAACTAATCCTCAAGCATCATATATAATACAGAGATCAGGAAACTATTATCCAACTATGACCCAACTATTATCCAGTATCAGTTATTTCAATTTTAGTCTAATGAGGAGATCATTTTGAAAATTTGACCTGATCCTTCCCTTTAATTTTCCTTCCTGATTTCAGGAAGGAAAGATGACAAATCCCCTATGAGAAATTATAAGAGCTTATCTGGAAAGGACCCCTGACTTTTGAAAAGAATGATGAATATGTTTCCAACAAGATAACTGTAAAACAAGACATTATAGGCTATTGAAGCTTTGGGTGAATGGAATGAAATAATAAGTCACATGTATAAAGAGATGCAATATGAAGTTTGAAATGGACGATCCCGTAATATGTATTCCATACTATGCTAAATTCGGTGAATTTAAAGTTGAGTAAAACATGATCTTTACCCTCAAGATTCCCTAGACAGGACATCTGCTTTTCTTCATTTTCAATAAATTAGTAGTATGTAATTCTTACTGTTACACCCTCAAGGCGTGATAAATCATGAGGAAAATGATTTGCTCTGGGAACTCTGACAGTTATAGCATAGTAATCAGATTGAGGAGTCTTGGATGATTATACCTATTCTTTGTCTATTTTCACGAGAAACTTCCCCCAGATAATTCCAAATTGAGTTTCACGTAAACATTTTTTTTTTCAAAGTATACCAACTTACCTCTTCTTTGATTAGTTCTTTTTAAAGTATATATATCTAAACAAGTGGTGCTAACTTGAAGGTCAATCAGGAAAACAGGATGAGGGATTTGTCTTTTATGAAAATGTGCTGCCTTTGAGAATTTTTTTGATACCAAAAAATGGCAGATTTTCTCTTATAAACCGTATGTTCTTGCATTTCTGATATCTGGAATGAGTAGCTTGCCAGAAACATTCTCACTCAAAAGCCAGACTAACCCATGAAGGTGTCCAAAGAAGTCTGTTCTGATTACTGAAGATGTTGAACCAGTCTTGACTTCAAACAGTAGATATTTCCACACTTTAGTGGTATATGACAGCTCTATTCATTCCACAATGTCAAATTCTTTGGTTTTGGCCATTGGGTATTTATGCATTTCTGGCTTGGGAAGCAGAGAAGCCTAATTTGATTCTGGAGCCAAAAGTTTTTAGGCCCTGTTCCTTTGGAACTTGGACTGGAGGATTTTGGCACTGCATAAAGACTAGGACAGGGCAAGTAGTCACACATAACTAACTCAGTCAACAGAGCATATTCAGGGAGAAAGATCATGCCTGCACATTGGATAACCATTCTCCAAGGCAGACTGACAACACCCTGAATTCAATCACCCTTAAATAAACACACAAGGAAAGCTCGGCTTTAACATACCTTCGGGCGCTGCTCTCCAATGCTGCCTGATTGGTTTGAGTGCCAGAGGCCAGAATATGCAGATGCAGCCATTACTGTTGTTCTTACTTATGTCTGTCTGCTGTCTGCTAACAAGCGTTCATATGCTTTGGATCATTAAAGTCACAACCTCCTATGCCAATCTATTCCTCTCTACGGGTTTGCTGTAGATCGGAAAGAGAGATGCTATTTTTGTTTCTTTCTCTTTCCATGAGGACCTCCAGTCAGGGTTATTTTTGAGGACTGAATATCATAGCTTGCCCCGTTGCCCCCACCCAGCATATTAATCGTGTTCCCGTTAGGCCTGTTCCTTTTGCCTGATTTATTTCATTTACTATTGTATGTGCCTTTCAACGCGAGGCGCGAGGCAAGTGATCTGTGCTGGGGCTGTGACAGGCAAGAGGGGCTCTAAAACTATTTCCTGGTGCCATTGCTATCTGCGTGAGAGAGGTCTGCTGTACTTACACCCGTGCTAAATTTCTTCTGACAGACTCCAGGTGGTCGGAATTTTCACAATCCAACCCATTTCAGTGTTAGAACTTGTCATGTGGGGCTCTGTGGATTCTCTCCTTTCTTTCATCTTGCAGTGGGTGGCAGGTCGGGTCCGTTTGGGCCCCTACCTGCGGAAGGCCGTGGGTGTCCACAGGTAAAAGCAAAGGTGGAGAAACGCGAGTTTCACTTTCAAGAGAAGGCACCGAGGGCAGATATTGTAGAGGGAGAAAGAAAAAAATTGTCACTTGTAGTATTATGCAGGCTGCCCATCTAAACCCATCATTGCCTGGCATCTACACACTAAGGGCAAGGATCCAGCCAACTTGTGAGTGGGCATCATGCCATTTGAGCAGATGGGCACGGAAGTCGGCAGCCAGTAGACCATGTATGTGCATCAACGGTGGGTGTTGAGGGCACGATTCCCAGAGGAGAATGTCCTAACAGCTGTCTGGCCTGAGCCAACATACTTACGACCAAGGAAAAGTGCCATCCTTCAATCCTGCTGAGTTGGATTAACCTTCAGAACTAAATCTGCTTTTTTCGGCAGCAGAAGGTGAGTTTGGGGTCTCTGAAAACCTCAAAGAATACATAAAGGAAACCGGAAAGATACAATTATTAGATATGGACTAAAGCCGCCGAGCGCCTTCATGTGCATATTTTAGATATTTGACCAAAAATCTGTTAAATCTTGAAAGAGTGGCATAGTCGTTAAAAGCCTTGCCTCCCACAATGCTTGTAGAAGTGACCTTTCCACACAGGCAGAGCATTTTCAGTGAGGTAGTACATGTCCAGCTTAGCACTAAGAAATAATGATGTCTGAGGAAACGTGTCAGCAGACTATAGAAATCAAACCGTGGGTAAATATCTTTGTCAAACTTTACATATCATGGATCAAACCTGACATATGGTGGATTACTTTCCAAATGACAGAATTTCTTCTTCAGTGATTGAACATATACCTGAAAAAGTAAAAAGTAAACTCGGTATTTCAACTTAAGCACATCGGGGCAGTGAAAGACTTCTATTTGAGACTGAAAATAAAACCTGATTCTAATTTGTTTAGTTTTTAGATGGTTAAACATTGTAAATCTAGATATAGGTTGTTTCTGCCCAACATAGTCAAATGGTGATTTGACAATGATTTGTTTAATCTGGATAAAATAGATGGACTGTTTTGACCATTCGGAGTCCTCAATAATTGTTCGTTTACTAGTTTGTTTGTTTTGAGGTGTTTATGAGATAGTTTTCTTGGTATTGTTTTCTGCTGTCTTGAATCTTTTTATTTAAAAGATTACATATGACTTGCAGTTGTGGAAAAAATGTCAGTTCGGCCCAAGTGTTCTGTTCTCTTTTTTTTTTTTTTTAAATCATCAGAGTAGTAACTGTTACGGAGGGTAAAGGAGGTAGTAAGCAAGCTGTATTATTTGCTGGCAATAGTAACTTTAGCTATGGCTCTAACAAAGTATATAATGCTTTAGATTTAATACCAATAATAGTATTATGAGTAGAATAAAATGTTTATGTGTCTATTTTAGCACACAGTTTCTCATTATACCAACTTGGAAATTCATGTTTAAATAGGAAGGAACATGCAGAGAAAAAAAGTAAACTAAAAACTAAGACAATATATAAAAGTACTTTGCCTGGAAAAATGTAGAAAATTATGTTATGCAGGTATGGCTATGTTTCTTGGTTCTGGTAGTTTTTATCTCAAGAGCATGTTCGAAAATCGTAGTGTGTCTAAGGACTGTATGAATGTCACTTCTCAACTGAGAAAATTCTTGGAGAGGAACATTCGACTGAAAGCATGAAAAAAGAAATGAGAGAACTAAAGGAAACAGTATGTAGCAATAAACGAGGCCATGTGCATGGTATATAACTAATTTTTATTTAAGCAAGAAGGTGTGAGGCAGTTTGGTTTTCTTCTTGGAGGAACACATGTGTTTGGGACTAAATAAAGCCAGGGAGGAATATTAAGAAGTTAAACCATTCCAGCAATTGCTTCTCTTTGGCTATCTGGGAGATAAGAAAATGTGGTTAAAGCTGAATTTAACTCAACTAGACTTAGCTCAGGATTGAAAGTCTGGTGACCACCACTGATGACCCAGATGTTGACCAAGGACTATTCAACAAATTAAAAAAAAAATGCTGAAAAACTTTAATATGTCCTCCAGAAGGTTTTTGAATCCTTCCCTTTAATTTTCTGCAGGAGATGATAGAGATAAGGGAGAGCGTCAGATTTCTGACTATTTATAGTCAAAAAGGCTTATGGAAGAGCCAAAAAAGAAAAAAGGGGAGCATTTGCTTATGGATGACCACTCTGGTAACTGAATGATATCATAGGGAGAGGGAGAAGGCAATCTTAACAGTGAATCAGTATACCTGTGGTACCTCAATAAGGAGCAGCAAAGAAGAATTTGGTTTCTCTATGGTGAACGTCATTACCTTCTATGGAGACTTATGAAAAATACATACAGTTAGTGGATGAATAATTATGATTTTACATGTGTGAATTGACATGTGTCCACAGATAGATAAAAATAGAAGATTAAATGCATGATAAAATAATACCCTCATATATTAACTTTCTTTTTCTCCCAGCAAAAGCAGTACCTACCACATACACATGATTTAAAAAACACAGCCATCTTTTAGGTCGATGCTTATTATATCTAAACAACCAAACTGTTGTGAGTACAAGAAATATTGGCCATGTTTCCACATTCCCCAAAAAATAAATAAAAATTTTACCAACTTTTCTTAATTTCTGATTGTCATAGCTTTACGAAAACAAATTTGGCAAAACAAATGAAGATTTGAACATAAAAATTGGGATACACTCCCCCAGTGAGGGGGGGAAGCTTTTGAGACACCATGAACATAAAAACTAAACTTAACTACAAATTTATTTCTGCTTTTTATCCAAGTAGCCAGGGAGGTCGTTAATGGGAGGTATGCCTCAGAAAATGTATATGTCTGTGAAAATGCTGGAGCTAACTAATGCTTTTATTCAAGTGATTTTTATTTCGACTCCAAGCCACAAGATATAAACTTTCATCAAAAATGGTAATCTATTTAAAATCAGAGCTATGTGGAATGTTTCATGTTTATGTATAACTTTCATAGTAGACCTTCCTATACCAGGAAAATAATATGCCCAAATTCTGTTATTTTTACTTCGTACCAAGCACTAGTCCCACCCATCAGTTTCATGTTCTTTAAATAGATTAAAATGAAAAAGAAATGGAGGGAAAAAATGAAAACACTTCAAAAAAATGACTTTTTAATTTTTTTCTTTTTGGAGGAAAATATATCTGGAAAACTTAATTATGATGTATAATAAGAACAAAAAAGGAATTTAAAGGAAAATATGCATTGCACATTCTCAGTACTTCATGCTTCCAACTTTGCTGTGCACAATTATAAAGCTCACATACCTGAGAGGGGACAGAAAAGGAGTGGAGAGAGTGGTAGGTGGAAACAAAGGAGGAGAAACACATAGATCTGATCTGGAAGTAGTTCAGTGATATATTCATCTGATATTGATTTCCCAAAAAAGCCAAGCAGAAGTCATTTGTATTTCAAGGTTTTTTTTCCCAATGATATCTACAAATCATTCCCATTTACTGAACATAATAAATCAAGAGGAAGATTACATCATTGCAAAAAGATGAGGGCTGACTTTTCCTTCTCTTCGAAGGAAGAGAACAACAACTCACGTATTTATTGTTAAAGCTCAAATTTCTTAAGATACAGAACACTGTGATAAGAAAACAGTCAAGACACAACCATATCCCCCTCAAAAGAAACTGTGAAGTAACATTCTTAGTAAATAGACCAGATACACTTTAAACGGCTAAGGTCTCTTTTTACAAAATACTGGAAGTAAAATGAAAATTACCAGTTCATAAAATTCTCAAATGAGAACTATAAAATCATATTGAAACCAAAATATCATAATTTAAGAGTGTACAAACTAGCAAAAAATCAGGCTGTGGACACTTAAATAAATATGTGGTAGATAAACATACATGTCCACTTATGTTTAGAAAAAGGGTGTGCATACTATTTCAGAATATTTGGAAGCAAAAGAGAAAGCGAACATACGTCGTAAAAACCGTTTTTAGCCTTCCTCAGAAGAAATCATTCTATAACTCACAGAGAAAATAATGTATCAAAATAATGTTGTATCAAGCTACTGCTATTATTATTATTGCTATTCAAGTTTTCCAAATTCAGTGATTAGTTAAGAATTGCTGCAAAAGTGAAAAGGACCTGAGACTGAAAAATGGAGCCCACGATTGCTAGCATTCTGAAACTTACCCAGAAACAATTTGTAGAGTAAAGCATAGGTTTTTAATATCAGATACATTGAGGAAAAATTGGGACTGTCCAGAAATGAAGTACTCTTCTTGCAATACTAGTATTAGAGATATTTAGTAAGATGAACAAATACAACAAACATGTATATTTTGAACATCTACTATTAGAAATTACTGGCATATAACTGTACTAAACATACAATGTTTACTGGCTAAATGAATGGTTCATAAAGGCATCTGATGTCTTAAGCAGAAATGTTTCTCAAGAAAGTGTCCTGTAATAATTTGCAAAATTTTCAGATACTATTAATAAACTATTGATAGGGAAGCATATACAAATACTGTAAGATTTTCTGTTATTTTATACGACGTATGGCTTAGGAGAGCCTCTGTTCCCTTCAAACTTACCTCAAGAAGTTTTGATTGACCTTAAGTGTTCTTTATAATTATTATTTCAATTAAGTAAATCACATAAAGACAGCTCTCTTGATATATCTTAAATTTTCTTGATATCCATGTAACACAACTAAGCAAATTTGGATTCAGAATTTCCTAAATCATAAGTCTCAGGGTAATCTGATTTGGGATGATAACACATTTCTGTGCCTAATGCTTAACTGAGAAGAGCATTAAAGCAAAGACAGGTGATGAAAGTTCTCTTTTTTCCTGCATCTCCATAACTTGGTTGAACATGATAGATTGGCTAGCTTATTGATTTAGGAATAATCAGCAATATTACTTTCCCTAAAGGAAAATTAAGATAATTCATAACAGATTTGAAACCTGATTTCTAGCTTCCTGTATAAATGTGTACAAATTTATAAGTTTGACTCAAACTTCTTTCTTAGAAGTAACCCCTTATGCATGCAGATAATCTCAACTTTGGAGTTCCCCAAGAATGTAATGACTGCCTTTATGCATATACATTATATTGTTGGTGAAACAATAAAGTACAATAGTTGAAGGTTTAGATTCTGATTAAATATCACCCATGCTGGGGCTCCTGGGTGGTTCAGAGGGTTAAAACCTCTGCCTTCTGCCCAGGTCATGATCTCAGGGTTCTGGGATCAAGCCCTGCATTTGGCTCTCTGCTCAGCGGGGAGCCTACTTCCCCTTTTCTCTCTGCCTGCATCTCTGCCTACTTGTGATCTCTGTCAAATAAATAAGTAAATAAATCTTAAAAAAAAAAAAATTACCCATGCCTTTTACTAGCTCTGGATCTTCAAAGTTACTTAAATTGTCTGTATCTGTGTTTCTACATTTATGAAAAAGGATGAGAATTAAGTATGTTAATATATGCAAAATACTTAGAACAGTGCCTGGCAAATAATAGGCACTGAGTACATGTTAACAGACAGTAACACTGTGCCATTTCTCAATTTAAATTCTTATTTATACCATGGACCAAATCGTTCCCTTTAAAGGTGAAATAAACATGTGCTCAGTAACTGGTCATTTCTGTTCTGATTTCTTCTCATTAAAATTTGTTTCCCCGGGGGGCACCTGGGTGGCTCAGTGGGTTAAAGCCTCTGCCTTCGGCTCGGGTCATAATCCCAGGGTCCTGGGATCGAGCCCCACATCAGGCCCTCTGCTCAGCTCTCGGCGGCGCAGTCAGTTGGACGTCCAACTCTTGGTTATGGCTTGGATAGTGAGATGGAGCTCCCCACACCCCCAGTCAGGCTCAGCTCTAATGTGGAGCTTACTTGAGACTTTCTCTCCCTCTGCCCCTCCACCCCTCCCCTCTACAGCTACACGTGCATGAGCTCTCCTTCTCTCTAAAATAAACAATAAATAAATAAATCTTTAAAAAAATTTGTTTCCCAAATTTCATTCATTCACTTACCATGTTTGTGGAGTTTTTTTTCCCTCATCTTGCACACTGCATAGTACTTATTTAATTACATTATTTATACTCTATTTTAATGGAGAATGTATTCATACCACTAACGAATGGCTTTGTGTTTTAAGTTTTTCTGCTAAACCTTTAGATTGTGTAAATGATAATGAAAACATTCATCAATTAGAATCATCTGTTGTGCCTCTGGTAATATATACCTAATGCATTTTAAAACATTGCTTAATAGAAAAACTTTCTATACTGACAAGAAGAGACTATTTAAAGGCTAGTGGGCCAATATACCCATCAATATCTAATAATGATAAGACAAAGGAAGGCATGGTTTGGCCATAGAAGGGATGGTAAGTTAGACACAAGTGAATGTTTATTCATCAATGCTGTGGAGACATTACTTGATACTACTTTCTCAAGTCTGAGGCATTTTATATGCTGAGAGAGTGATTTTTAACCTGAGACTGAAAATCCAACAAATTTCAGAGAAATGGAACAAGAAAAAAAAAAATCCCAGAATTCTTCTACTCTTGTAAATTGAATGTAAGACATATATATTAAATTTTCAGTGAAGATAGTAAAGCCTATTTTAATAACTAAGAGTTAAGAGAAGTAAGTTCCGAATGTCTTGCAGTACAAAATAAATTCCTAGTTCCTTAAAAGGTTTAAATACCCAGTGTATATATATGTGAATATACATATAAATACACACACACACACACATATATGCCTTCATTTCAACATGAATTAAGATCAACTATGGTTGTTTTATTTAGGGTAATGCTAGCAGCTGTAAAATTCTCTAAAATACACAATGGCTCCAAGAAATAGAATTTTATTTCTCATTACAAAGTAGTCAGAAGGAAATTTTCTATAAGAACTCTCTGTGCTTGCTACAGCTTTTCTCTAAGTATAAGATTATTCCAAAATGAAAAGTTTACGGAATAAAACAAAATGCGTTTTCCTGGCCTATGTTTGGCTTTTCTGCACATGGGGATTCCGAGTCTTCTTCCATCTCACATCTTCAGCCTCCTGCAGGGCCTTTTTCGGTGTGCACTTCCAGCCAGTACTCGAGAAAGGAGGGAACGTAGAGGGGAAACACTCAATGGTTAATATTTTTGAATGGGGAAAGCTTCTCCTTGATTCTGTTCGTATCCCGTTGGTCTGCACTAGCCATGTGGCCACTCCTAACTGCAAGGCAGGATGAGAAATGCAGTCTAGATACATGACCCAGAGAAAGGACAACATTTTGGTGAGCAGGCATCAGGGTCTGCAACAGTCCCCCCTAATCCCTTCACCATAGATCAGTTTGCACCTGTCTTCCAACACTTAGACATACATCTATCTGCCTCCCCAAAGAAGATGACCCAAAGTCCCATGCAGTTACTACATTAAACTCCAATAGCAGAATAACAGGAGAGAAATAACTTTCTCCATCTCACCAATTTCTCTCCAGGGGGTTAGAGGTTTAGAACCTAAAAAATGAGTTCTCTCTTCTGTTTTTCCCATCACATCCAATAGACCACGGTAGAATGAGAACTTGATAACTGCAAACACTCTCTCATTTGTAAAGAAAATAAATGGAACCAACCATCACTTGACCCAGATGACTATTAAGCCTTGCTGGGCAGGCCCTGTGAGACCTCTGCCGCGGTCAGTTCCTGGCTCTTCTGGTTCTCCTTCCCAGGATGATTCCCCATGCCCATTGTTCTCCAAGGTTTCCGGCTTTCCTTTCTTGAGGCTCTTCCTTCCCCGTCATCCCCCACTGGCAACATTGAAAGTGAACTTGGAAGAGAATGGCTCCCTTGGAGGTTGCACTGTCTTCACAATGAGGTTTTGTGGAGCAAATACGGGGTTCAAGGGTTGTCTTGAGTCACCGGTTTTTGAGGCCAGGCTTCTCGTTTCTTTGGTAATACAATTCTCTCAAAACCTGAAAAAGGCTTTGATTTAATCCCTTCAGTCAGTTACATGTGCCAGTAACCAGAGTCAAGGGCATCCAAAGTTCTTTTTTAGACAGTTTTCAGACCTGCTTTATTCTTTAGTACCTCACACTCATCCTGCAGTCTCTCTTTCTCTCTCATTCTTTCTTTTCCTACCTCTCGTGTCTTCCACCTTACACCATCCCCCCCCTTCATGTAAAATACTGGAAAATTCCTGTTTAGTAAAATACTATTATTAATTAGAGCTTCTGTTTTAAATTATCAAACAATACAATATTTCATTATAAATTCCTTCTTTTTCTCTTTTTGTTTTATTATAGAATCAGCTTATGATGCTTCTTTGGCAGAGACAATTATAGGCATTTTAAAAATTTTGTTCCAAAAACACTAATCCATTGATTATTGTGTATGTAAATATATTTGTAGAAGAGGACATGAAAATCCATAGAGTATTGACTCTGAAAAAGCTGAGCTCACATCATATCTTAAACACAAGGTGTTTCAACATTAAATATTTTGTTCCATAGCAAACCATCCTGAAATGTAGAGGTATAAAACAATGATTTTTTGTTTATGTTTTACAGAATCTGGTCAAAATTTCAAATAGGACTTAGCAGGAATAGCTTGTCTCTACTAGACAGTATTTGAGGCTTCTACTGGGACTGGAAGGTTGGGGATGACTCAATGGCCGGCAGAGGGAACCATCAGAAAATATCCATACTCGTACGATTGGCAGTTGAGACTAACTGTATGCTAGAATCTCAGTTAGTCTCTTAGCCAGAAAACCTATGAAGTCTCTCTCTGTGGTCCCTCTGTGTGAGATGATTTGGGCTTCATCCCAACATGGTGAATATTTTCCAAATGTGAGGGTTCTAAGAAAACAGGGATGGGGACGCCTGGGTGGCGCAGTTGGTTAAACGACTGCCTCCGGCTCAGGGCGTGATCCTGGAGTCCCGGGATCGAGTCCCACATCAGGCTCCCAGCTCCATGGGGAGTCTGCTTCTCCCTCTGACCTTCTCCTCGCTCATGCTCTCTCTCACCGTCTCTCTCTCTCAAATAAATAAAATAAAATCTTAAAAAAAAAAAATTTGCTTTTAGAAAACAGGGATGAAGTACATGGCATTTTTATGCTCTAATATTATGTCATGTAGTGTCATGTCTACCATACTTTTTGACTGAAATAGGCATAAAGCTCTGCCCAGGTTTGAAATGAAAGAACATAAACCCCACCACTTGATAAGAGGAGTGCCAAGGTTACATGGGAAGAAGAGTACACAGAATAGAAGATATTGTTGCAGCCGGCAATCTTTGAGTACACATTTTATTCAAGTCAGTTAATGTCTAAGACATTTACTTTCTGTTTTATATCTACTTTGACTTTTTGAATGAATCTTAATATGGTTATTTACCTGTGTACTCTTATTAAGATATGCTCTTTAAAATCATTTATAGCTTTTTTTTGGAGAAAAATAATCTAATAATATCTAATGCCAATATTTTTGCAGATATCCCGACACAGAAGGAATCATTCACAGCATGCCTTGAAAGATGTCATTCCTCCATTGGAACAACTGGTAAGTTTATTTCTTTGCAATACTGTATTGTTTATCTACTGCAACAGAATAAATTATCCCCAAATGCAACAACTTAAAACAACACACAATACTATCTCATGTTTGTTTGGATCAGGGATCTAGGCATGGTTTAGCCGAGTCCTCTAATTCAGTCCCTCAAAAGATCGCAATCAAACTTTAAGCCAGAATTGGGGTCGCATCAGAAGGTCTGACTGGGGAAAGGTCTGCTTTACTGGTTGTTGGAGGGTTCAGTTCCTCCAGGAATGTGGTCCGGAGGCTTGTCTCAGTACTGTCCCACGCGGGCTTCACCAGTATGGCAGCTTCTTCACAGCACGCAAACTGAAGGCAAAACCTTTTGTAACCTAATCATGGTAGTGATATCCCATCAAATTTTCCACATCTTCTTGATCAGAATCAAGTCACTAAGTCCAGTCCAGACTGAAGGAGAAGGAACTGCACAAGGCTGTGACAAATAGGAAGCAGAGATTATTTGGGGCCTACTGCAAATTTTAACACATTTTTTTTTTTTTTAAGAAAAATTTTGATCCTGGGGAGCCTTGGTGGCTCCAACTTGTGCTTTCAGCTTGGGTCATGATCTCAGGGTCATGGGATCCAGCCCTGTGTTGGGCTTCACATTAAGTGTGAGTTTGCTTGAGTTTCTCTCCCCTCTCCCTCTGCCCCTCCCACTTACGCTCTCTCTCTCTTTCTAAAATAAGTGAATAAATCTTTAAAAAAAAAAAAGAAAGAAAAGAAAGAAAGTTTAATCCCTTACCAGTAGATTCTAAACCCCCTAAAGCAGGGATTTTTTTCTTTCCATTTTTGCTTATTGTTGTATCTTAGTGACAAAAAAGATGCCTGAAACATTGTAAATAATGTGAAAGAAGCATTAGAGATATCCTAAAAACATATAAGCCCACGATTCCTGTTATGTTCTGATACTTCTTTCTATTAGTGACTCCTTTTTGATAAACACCCCTTTATTCCATGCTTATCCTTTCTGCTAGATTTCACATTGACCAACATGCTTCCATCTCCATTGGCTTATAGGATACTGCATGAGATGACTTTACTCCTCTCTTTTCCCTACTATTCCATCCCTATTATCTTTGGGCCTTCTCATCCTCAACAACAAAAATACTTATTTTTCTAGTTCAGTTCTCTTATTTTCTTTCATTTTGCATGTTCTAGATCCCACATCTCCACTCTGGCCATTGTTCCATTATTTTCTTTGTTTTAGAATAAAAATTCTTTACAAAGATTGTCTTCTTTTATTGTTGTCAATTTCCCCCCTCCTTTATTTCTTGAACCAACTTCATTTAGGTTTTATCTCAATTACTAATCGCCTATCAAGGTCATCAATTGCTTCCACACTACGAAAATTGGTAAAGTCTCAGTTTTCTCATTAGACCTCAGAATTTAACTCCCTTTGATAACTCCCTTTGAAATATTTTCCTCATATGACTACCATGAGTAAACCACTTTCTCATGGATTTCCAATGAATTAAACAACCACCTGTTTTCCATTACCTTTGCTGGTTCATCTTCATTTTGTAGCTCAACTTAACTTTTCTTCTCTTATATTTATTCCCCACAGGGTATCATTCAGTGCTCTGGTTTTATGTATTGTGTTACACTAACCACTTCTCCAGCGTGGACCACTGCTCTAAAAGCTGTTGTTGTATGTTTTGGCATATTCACTTCTATGTGTAACATACATTTCAAACTTAACATATCCCAAACTGATCATGATTTCCTCCCAAAGTTGCTTCTTTCAATCTTCTCCATTTCACTAGATGCTAATTCCATTCTTCCAGGTTCTTTAGTCAAAACTCTTAAAGTCATCTTGGGATGCCTGGGTGGCTCGGTCAGTTCAGCATCTGCCTTCGGCTCTGGTCATGATCCCAGGTTCCGGGGATTGAGTCCCACACCCAGCTCCCTGCTCAGCAGGGAGCCAGCTTCTCTCTCTGCCTGCTTCTCCCCCTGCTTGTGCATTCTCTCTATCTCTGACCAATAAATAAAATCGTACCAAAAAAAAAAAAAAAAAGAGGATAAGTCTTAAAATCATCTATGCCTCCTTTATTTTTCTCACAACTTAAACATCTGCTAAGCTGTTTGCTCTGTCTTCAGAGTACACCCAGAACCCTTTCCTTCTCACTCTCTTCGTGCTGTGCCATCTCTCACCGGATTTACTGCAACGGCCTCCAACGATGTGCTGCATTCACCCTCACCTTCTACGTTTTATTTGCAAAACAACAGCCGGAAGGATCTTGTAAGAGTGTAAGTTAGGTCATGTCACTAACTTATGATTCAAATTCCTCTCTGGCCTCCAGGATCTCCCAGGGTGAACGCTGACATGAATGCAGGGCTCCCCTTACCAGATCTTGACAGGTGTCAGCGATCTCTCTGGCCTCACCATTCCCTTCTCCTCCTGGTTCATTCTGCTCCAGCCAAGCTGACCTCCTTACTTCTCTTACAGGGCCATTAAACCTGCTCTTTCCTCGGTCTGGTACAAAATAATTCATTTTGTGTCCAGAAACTTGTAAGACTCATTCCTTCACTTACTTTGACCCTCTGTTCAAATACCACTTTTTAAGATAGGTCTTTTCTAATTTCCCTAGAAACAAATAAACAAATAAGAAAACCCACCATTTCCATGGAGACTCCTTTTCTCATACCCCAATTCTAGTTTCCCCATGGAACTCACAACCATTGGGCGTAATACAATTTCTTTCTGTTTTTTATTTCATAAGAATGCTCTGTGAGAACATGGGTACCATCTCCTACATTCATAAATCCATTCCCACGAGTCTAACACTTGTTAGGGCATGTAAGAACTCAGTAAACGTATGTTAAATTAGTGTACAAATGGAACAGGTAATGGCTTTTGTTTTTACTTGCGAGTTTGTAGTACACAGATCTATACTTGTGTACTTTCTCTGCATTATCTCATCCTATCTCTTGAAGTGCTAGCCAGTCATTTTTTCTTCTGTGTCTCCTCGTCATCACAGAAGTGAATTCTCCCAGATTGAACCCATCATCACCTTGTTCCCAAACTGGTTTCCCTTTCCATCGAGCTTCTCTTTATGAGTAACAAGCGTGTATCCAGGCTTCGAAGGCACTTTCTTGGATCCTCTATTTTACCCTTGGCCCATCAAGCAAGTCACCATTTTCCAAAGCAGTTTGTCTGCTATGGGTGTGGTGCCCACATTTTTCTTTGTGGTTAAATGGACATCCTTGCCCAGGCCTTCAAATGCTTCTGATGGCAGCCCCCAGCCCGCCCCTGGACTCCACCAAGCTCCTCCCACTGATGCTGCTCAGCATTTCCACACTGGTCTTCTGGAAACTGTACCTTCATTACTTCATTTTTCCTTGTCAAAGCACTCAGTAGCTTCTTATTCTCTGTGACATTAAGTCTCTGGATGTCTCTCATGGTCCCTGATTTACCTATTTATTATGTACTCCCAAATACACACCCTCAAGCAAGGAATGGTAACATGATTAAGACGTGGCTCTTACCCTCAGAGTGCTTGGATTTTCTGTGACCATTAGTTACTTCATCTTGGCACTCTTCTGTATTTTTCACCCTCAGTTTATGGGTAATATACTTGTTCCATGGTTACCCTGTAAATGCTTAGAAATTAGAGGGTCATGACTTGTATTTCCTTTATTACACCATACTTCTTCTTATATTGTTTTTGACAATAGGGCTTGCTCAGAAAAGACATGTTTGTCAATTGATATAATAATAAGATATGAAAGGTGTGTTGAAATCATATTGTTTTTTCAGATGTTAATAAATATATGCCTGCTATTTGTAGAAGTTCTCTATGAGAAAAATTCTCTGAAACCTGCTGGGGGGTGGGGAAGGGCAGAGGGAGAGAAAGAATTACAAGCAAGTTCCATGCCCAGCTCAGAGCCTGATACATGGCTTGATCTCATGACATTGAGATAATGACCTCAGCCTGAATCAAGAGTCAGTTGCTTAACCAACTGAGCTACCTAGGCACCCCCCTGTTTAACTTTTTGTTATCCATTACCATTCACACCAAGAATTGAATTCTTTTCCAAAACCCATGAAGTTTTCTTTGTGTCTGACTAATCTAATTTTATATTAGTTTTACCTAGATGCACGTATTTGTTCCCACAAATCTGGTATGTTCCTTATTTTCATCTCTACTACTCCCCTTCATTCCCACTATTGCTTCTGGAGTCAGCCAGAGGGTCTCACAATAGTTTCCCTTAACAGTACCAACCAGGATGAGCTACTATAGATGCACTAGTATACATTAAAAGATTTTATAAAATAATAAAATTCTTTAAGTTGGAGTTATTACTCATTATTTTTACCATATGGATTTTTGAGCTTATTTATATCCGACACTTTTTGCTATATAAATCTCATTTCCTTTATTTCAGAACTCCCCTGAATATTTTCTAGAAATCATGAGAAGCCTTGGCTTTAAGTATAACTGGCAAAAGTATCTCATTAGATCTAACCCCTTGGAGAAAAAATGATTCACTTTACAAAAGTGGAATCTGCCACGGTCGGCGCGCCAATAGATGCTATCACTCTCCGGTAGCCAGGCTTCACCTCTCAATGCTCCCTTTAATGAAGTAGATTATGATCAACATGGTTAAAAAGAAGCATAATGCATTTGTTTTGAATACTGGCAAGAACACATTTCTAGCTGGAGTCTAACATCTCATGGCAGAGACCACCCAGTTCACTGACAGGTGACGTCATTCATGCCACATGGTATACAAATCCATATGCTATCAATGCAAGAGATCTAAATTATTTTCTGAGAGTCCGTATGGGTGCTTAACAAGTGCTGTAATGCAGCAAAGATTTTACACACAAAACGTCAAATATACTAATATGCGATTGTTTCCCAATCTTGTATATTTCACGTTCTAACTGTTCATGATACCTCATTATTTTCAGGACACTTTCCCTTTTTCCCTGAAAGAAATGCTCCACAAAAATAACTGTTTATAACATGCTAAATTTTTATCATCTTTATTTTTATCAAAAGAGTCTGAGACAGTCTATGGATAACCCTGCAGGAGTCAAAAGCCTGTGGCAGGTTTTAGAGAATCATCTGCTGCCTCCTGAGCTAGGAGGATTTGTAGGACAGAGCTCAGGAAGTTGCCATGGCTTGGGGGCAAAGCAGGCTTTTGCAGATAAACCTTAAGTCTCAGATTCTACCTTTTGGAGCCAGATATCATTTTGTGGATTAATTAATACTTGTGAGGGCTTTGAGGATGAAAGACATTGTAAGCATACAGTGTTTTCTTATTTTAAAACAAAGGACAGCCACTTTGGGGGAATAATTCTATTGATCAGGCTGTGCTTTCTTTAAATAGTTAAAAAAAAAAATCAAACAAAATTTCCAAAAGCTCTTCAGACTTTCAATATTTGACTTTAGTAAGGTAAAATTAGGTTTTCTGAAATAACATCCTCCCAGACCTTCAAGTTGGTAGTGTGTTAATCATAAGTTATATAATTTAATAACTCTAATAGAAACCATCTCCTGGTTGTTGTTTCCTGTGCCCTTCCTTTTATCCAACAGAAGTGTCTTTATTAATTTCTGTATTTACTGAGGCCATCCTTGTGCTAGGCGCTATGCTGTTTTTGGTACGCAATGACATACTAGATAGTCATGTCCCTTTCTTGAGGAGTTTTCATTCCTTCAACCTAGGAATGAAGAGTAGTATTAAACAAATAAAGGAAGGCATCATTCTTTAAATGCAAATTACAAAACATGCTGTGGCAGCAGAAAAATAATTTCCCATGAAGGAAGGGCTAACCTAGCCTGGATTAAGGAGTCTTAAAAGCACTCTTTGAAAGGGGCATTTAAATTGAGATTGCAGGACACACAGTTTGTCAAGCAAAGAACTTGAAGAGGTTGTGAATAGGAGGAAAAGCAAATGTAAAGACCTGAAGGTGAGAACAAAATTAGTTCATTTAAAAAAACAAAACAAAACAAAAAAACAAAACAAAACTGCAAGACTTCCTCAATCGCCTGGGTGGCTCAGTCAGTTGAGTGTCTGCCTTCAGCTCAGGTCACAATCCCAGGCGTCTGGAATCAGTCTGCAGCTGGCTCCTTGCTCAGCGGGGACCCTGCTTCTCCCTCTCACTCTCCGTCTGTGCTCTCTCCCTCAAATAAATAAATAAAATCTTTAAAAACAAACAAATAACAAAAAACTACAAGACTGCCATACTAGACTTGAATGTAGCGAACAAGGGAAATGGGTTGGGGGGTGCCGGGAGAGGGACGCAGTGCTCAGATGATGAAGGGTCTTAAGGTGATGGTAAGGAGATTACAAGCCATTAAAAGACAGAAACAGGTTACAGTAACATCTCCCATTCACATTTGAATTTCATTTAAGTCTAAAGTAGAGAAAAAGAACACACAGACACCAACAACAAC
Organism: Neogale vison; assembly: GCF_020171115.1. Taxonomy (NCBI): domain Eukaryota; kingdom Metazoa; phylum Chordata; class Mammalia; order Carnivora; family Mustelidae; genus Neogale; species Neogale vison. The sequence continues at coordinate 88,065,866 of NC_058093.1, read as the reverse complement.
AAAGGCTATTAACATTGAGCAATGCTTTCTTCCTTACTGCCTAGAACAAAATTAGGTTATAACGAAACAATTGAATTACACTAATAAATTGCCCAGACAGGAACTGGGAAGGCCATTCCTTTCTGAATTCCAACGGCAGGCAAAGAAAGAGCAACATATTTAAATCAAAGATACAAAGAAATATAACTTAGGGAAGAAGAAAGAAACTAAGGATGAGCAAGAAGTGGGATACAAGAAAAGCCTCCAGAAGGCTGAGGAAAACTCTTGAGACACAGGAAAGTCCCCTCATCAGCCGGTTTCCCAAACAGAACCTGGACTTGTTTGGTGGAGGCCAAATGAAACACACTGGTTACAAGATGAAAGGCTCAGGGAAAAAGCCACGGGAGTTCTTCAGCATCCAATAGCAGCTTTTTCAAGATGACATTTTGATGAGTTAGGGGTAAATAAATCAGAGACATGTGGGTAAAATTTCCCTTGAAATACACAGGGGTTTAAAATGATGGGGAAAAGCACTTGGCAACACATAACATGTGCTTTGCCAAACCCAGCATTTGAAAAACGGTTCAAGACATTCAGCAGAACCCCAAAGCCCAACATGTTCTCTCATTCTCCGAGAAAGCGGGAAGGGCAGGATGTCCATGCAAGTCTTGCACAACATATATACTAATGGGCATAAATAAGTTACGATGGGCAAACCATGCCTAACTCTGAAACCTGAAATCGAGACCAGCCTCTCTGAGAATGCTTAGTGGTTTTTTCCAGACATCGCTCGTGTACGACAGAGAATCATTTTCCTTCACTTTTCTTCTGCTCTCCTTTTCATGTAGGCACTGCATCCAACTTCAATTTTGGTTTACCACTCTTGAAAAGTACATACACAGTAAATTATGTTCTTATGTTAGGCCAAACACCATATTTCATTCTCGAGCTATATGTAAAGTAGCTCTAAAATTAAGCATCTAATTATTTTTAAATTAGTGCTTTATATACAATGTACGGATAAGCTGGATTTTTAAGGTGATTTTGCCCCCTCTGCTTTTGTTTCCCTTCTTAATGGATTGTGTCCACTCCAAGTCCATAAACATGGTCAGTTGATCTGTTGTTGCAATAAAGTTACAGCCAGTATAGAAATCACTGGAGACGGAGAAGAAAAATGTAGGCAATGAATCCCACAGAAGAGAGTGGTCCAACCTGAAGACATTGTCACAAGAAGGAAAGCCAATGGAGATATTTAGGATGAATATATATAGCATGGTGATTATAGTTACTAATATTACAGTGTATCCTAGAAATTTGCTAAAGGAGTAGATCTCAGGTGCTCTCACTGCAAGAAATATTTGAAAAAGTAACTGTGTGAGGAGATGGATATGTTAATTAACTTGACTGGAGTAATAATCATTTCACTATGAATATCAAAACATCATGTACACTTTAAATAAATGTAATTTAAAAAATAAAAAAATAAAACCAATAGAAGAAGAAATATCTATTTCTGTGAATAGTGGAAAATAAAAAAGAGATTGAAGAAAAAAGAGAAGCAGCATCTGGGGGTAGGTAAAATGATATAACCAGACGTGTGTTTTTTAGTACAAATCATCCAAACAAGCAAGATTATCAACAAAGTACTGTGATTTTTTAAAAGTTCAGAAAAAAATTATAGCCGTTACCTTACTATTAAATAGGAAAATTGGGGCGCCTGGGTGGATCAGTGGGTTAAAGCCTCAGCCTTCGGCTCAGGTCGTGATCCCGGGGTCCTGGGTTCAAGTCCCGCATTGGGCTCTCTGCTCAGCAGGGAGCCTGCTTCCCCTTCTCTCTCTGCCTGCCTCTCTGCCTACTTGTGATCTCTGTCTGTCAAATAAATAAATAATATCTTTGAAAAAAAAATAAATAGGAAAATGATTAAATGCTACATCTGTTTGAAAATGATGGCCTCAGGGTTGTGCTTATAGAGAGATGATGCAGAGTACTCAGAGAGGAAGGGCAGTCAGTCATACAGAAAGTTTCACAGGGGAGCTACATTAAAAAGCTCACTCCAGTTCAGGGGTGGCACCTGCCTCAGTTTTGTGGATCTAGAAAGATTTCATTTCTCAATGGTCAGGATCTCTTGGAACTATCTCATAGTAACTGAATTTATAAGAGGCTGATATATAAACAATAACTCTGACTTATAAATTTATAATGGGAGATATACTAACACTGACTACTTAAGTCATCCATGTTGTACATCAAAGGACCTCAGAAGCTGAATTAGGAGTCAGAGGGTTGCCCATGAACACAGAATCAGAACAAAGTGTAAAAGAACAATAACTTTAAATATATCAACAGAACAAGTATTGTGAAGCATAGGGCTTTGTGATTCTGGTGTTGAAAGTCAATCCCTTCTCAGAAAAAAAAAATAATAAGGTCAATCCCTTCTCATCAAAATCTGGGGGAAGTCTTCGATTCAGTTCATTTCTATTCATAAAGATACATTTTAACAGAATTCTTGTGGTGGATTGGTGTAGATGAAAGCCTGTTCTTTTTTATTCTACTTCTTTTATCTGAGAACAACATGAAGTCTTCACATAATAAATTGCGGTGTCTGTACTTACGGTTACAGGCTGGTCTTTCTTCCACAATTGTTACCATTAATCAAAGGTTGTCTTCTGCACTCCCGCCTTGTCTATAGCCTCCAACTTAGGTTGATAAACAGGTGCTATCTGGGAATCCCACTGCCATTCATTCTTCTCATCTATATCTCAGCACAGTTGTGTCTGCTGAGTACTTCTTCAATGTTAGCAGACTGGCTGGCATCCAATCTGGACAAATTGCTGATCTTCCCTGCCACTTAACATTAAATAGGGCTTCTAAGGGACATTGGACAAATAGCTCAAGAAGCCAGATTCAGCATCTAAAGATTGGTTGACATTTCTTAAGTATACAAAGTTCAGGGAGTTCCTGTACTTTAAAAAACTTTAAGTTGGCCTGAAACTTGGCATACCATATCCTAAAGTTAGACATAAAGCTACACATAATTTTCCAAATTACAAGAGATAAGAGTATCTGAGCCTTAGATGACCAGCATACTCAACTGTAGTTTAAAGATTAACATTCCCTTCAAATGATGGGATTAACATAGAGAAGGAATAAATAATTAAAATAATTAATATGGAACCATATATAAATCTACAAACAAAATACATAGCAATCTTCTGCTTGTTTTAATACTTCTTTCAGCTCTTATGAGCCTTCCAGAATAACTGATTTCTAGTGTCCGAAATATGGTGAGTTATTTCAAAGCATTATGACAAAAAATAATAAAGTAATTAAATCTACCTCATGGAACTGTTGCTTGCCAGCAGGGGACTTAAAATAATGCTGTGCTTTCAGTGTAGGGAGACTGGTTAGAATTTTCATTTCCAGGACAGAAGCTGGTCTGAGTCACTGAGATGACTAGAGGGGACTACGGTATACAGTCCTCAAAAGAGAAGAACACAAGTATTTTGCATGTATGCTCACAAGCACATAAGCCCCCAGAAGATTAAAAAGGTCCTATTAATCTTTGCAGTTCCATTGTGAGCAGAGCAGCTGGTATTTAAGGGTCAGGAGATGCTACTAAATGAAAATATGTTGAAAGAGTGAATGAGGATATATGAAGTATAGAAGAGGCAATTGAGAGAAATGAACACCTGATCCCAGAAATGGGAACACACACGTGGTGATTGTACATGTATATAAGTACATGTCAGTAGGTGTAGATATGTAAACACATATATAGTAGTTGTAAGTATTGTAAGGGTGCATAATCCCAGGACTATTAACTACTTCTAATGACCTGAGAGGCAGCTTGGACTTTGGAAGATGACATAGGAGAAGAAAACTAACTTGCTACTCCCCTCTTTCCTTTTTCTGGGGCCTCTCTGTATCCATGGCTGGAAACTTTAATGGATTGACCCAAGACCATGGGAACTGGCTAAGCCTGTTTGATGACAATGATGTCACAATGAGCAGACACAACTGTGCTGATTCTATTGTCTATGACAATAGCATCTTAACATGAGAAATCCAGCCCCTGGCCTTAATCTCAATATCCTAAAAAGGTCCAGGCATGTCTGGAGAAACATTTCTTATAGATTCGAGGAGAGAGAATTTTTAAGTATGTATCTCAAGCTTGCTTGTATTGGTCTTTCCCTGAAAGAGTATTGGTTTTTTGCTTTGACATTTCTATTCCCTTTTTAAAGAAATGTCCATCAATAATGCATTCTGGGCACTACATGTCCAGAAAAAGACTACATGTCTTTTAGTGAATTTTTTGTGGGGAAGAAGGCAATACTCTTCATTGAGAACTTATGCATCGATTTTTATGATAGGTTGAGAAGTTTGTAGCTTTTTAGTAGCAAATTCAGAATTTGGTAACTATTTTATTGTCATCGGGAGAATGCTTTAATAAAACAATAAATTTCGTCTATGGTTACACAATGAAATTTCTCAATATACATTACTAAAGAAAGGGACCATCTCTGTGATGCTAATTGCTATGGAAAACATCTTTCTTCCAAACATTTGTAGAAATCAGTGATGCCCAGAGTTAAACACTGAACTTATTATAGAGGTTTTGGGGGGTAGACAAACAAAATTTTCTGGCACTGAAAAAAAAAAAAAAAGATAACATACATAGAATAAAAGGTAGAAAAAACAAATAGATGCATCCAAGTACAAAAATATATCATTGAACATCATGATTCTAAAAATTATCCAAAAGACCTCTGTAGACTCTTTTAGACTATAGATAATATGCTGAAATAGAATTTTCCAGAAATGTAGATATGTGAAAAACTTTGCTAGGAATCATTATTAATATCTTCATTATTATTTATTAAAAATGTATTCATTAAGTAGATTTTAAAAGACAAATACTGTGCTATGTGTAAGGAATGTAATAATGAACAAGCCAGAAAAGATCTCACCCATATCAGAGTCTTGTAAATAGCCAATTCATTAACTGGTGGAATTTTAGAGGTTTTGGGAAAACTCATTCATCCCCAACCATCTCTTCCCTTCACTTTTCATAGACAGATGGACTTTTTGGCTTTTTCCATTTTCTATAAAGATTTTTTAAAACTTTAAAACGGTCACTCATGCCTCTACTAATTTGTTTAAACAATATTTATAATTGTGTTTATTGGCATCAGCAAGTACTGAAGGTGCTGGGAATCAGGGTGTAAAAGGTGCAATCATGGCACAGGTGCAGGTACAGCCACATACAGTAGTCCCCTCATCTACGATTTCACTTTCCACAATTTCAGTTACCTATGGTCCACAGCATTCCGGGAGCAGACGATCCTCCTGCCAACGTATCGTTGGAAGGTCAATAGTAGCTTAACACTATGTCACAATGTCTACTTCATTCTTCTACCTCACTTCATCTCCTCCTGTAGGCATTTTATCATCTCACATCCTCACAAGAAGAAGGGTGAGCATACTGCAACCGGATATTTTGAGAGATAGAGACCGCATTCACCTAACCTTTATTATAGGATATTGTTATAATAATTACTTCAGTTTGTTATTAGCTACTGTTTTTAATCTCTTACTATGTCTAATTTATAAATTAAACTTTATCTCAGGTATGTATATATAGGAAAGAACATAGTGTATATATACATGGTTTGGTACTATCCAAGGTTTTGGGCATCCACTGGCGGTCTTGGGATCTTGGTATCCTCTGCAAATAAGGGGGCACTACTGTAAATGGACAATTATAATATGACCCAATAATTGCTATGATAGTGAAAATGGGGATTTGGGACAGGGGCATCTAGAAGAGATTACAAAGGAATCTTGGAAGGATCCTCTAACAGTAGACAGACAAATTAAATTTTAAAGTAGGTTTAATGTATTTAGGAGTTCTGGGATGGGGGACATGGTGGAGTGGAATATTAGTTGGAGGGAAACATACAGGGTGGAATTGGAGGAATGTGTTCCTTTGACCTTAAGCAGGTGACTTCTAAAAGCTTTTAGCAGTTAAGGTAGGGTGGAAGATTGCGGGCAATTCATTGATAGTGAAAAGATGGAACACAGGGTAAGGACTTGAGAGACGGGTATGTGGGAAAGATGGGAAAGTGGCAATAGGGTGCTCAGAAATGAAAACACCTACCAAAGGCTTCGCTGGGAATCAACTCATCACAATTCGCATTGTACATTTATTTAGCCTAGAACTCCACAAAAACCTCTGTGAAGTTATCACAAGTTATTGAATCTCCTTTAAGAAACTTGCAGCTGTATTAGCAACAAAAGCCAATAAATACAAAGAGGAAAGAAAGCAAACCCGCATTATGGAAGAGGATAATGGAATAGTGCTGCTACAGTGTTTCTTGGTCCCTGAACAAAATGCATGAAATGTCACTGTTTTAAATGCCCTTTCATGGTTCAGCTGGCTCAGATACTTGGTTCTACTGAATTCTTTCCACTTCCTGGCCTCAGCTGATGCATGAGGTGGTGAGGATTAGAAGGGACAAAGAACTTTTCTGAAGATGATCAGTAAAATTAAGGAAGACATTAAAGCTGTTTTTGTTTTGCCATTTTTAATCACTTTTGTACACAAGTGACTTCAATGCCCAGGAGGAAAAGTGGGTAAAGGTGTATCACCATCTAACAAATCATTCGCATTATTCTTTGTAAACTTTCTTTTGGATATTTAACGGCTTGTAATGACTTTGATCTTGCAGGCACTTCCCATAAGCTATATATGCATTATTAATGAGCTTCTATGACTGGAAACTTCCATCACTGCAGTGACTATTGGAAAGCATAGGTTCATTCAAAATAATAATGCATAAGGGTTTGTCACCATTTTAATGTATGCATTCTTCTTGCAGATGGTTGAAAAAGAAGGTTATCTGCAGAAAGCTAAAATTGCGGATGGTGGAAAGAAACTAAGGTAATAAATGTTCCTCCATTCACTTTTACATAACTATGAGAGTTCTCCATCTCCTCCACTTGGGTCACTGCTGTTGTTTAGAAAGGAAGGCCCTATGGTACAAGACTAGTATATTTCCCTCTGTTATTACTATGCTCAACATTATTTTTAATATAATTACAGTTTTCCAATAAAGCACTACATTCTATATTGTTGCACATAATATTAAATGAGGTGCTTCTTGTCCTCCTGGAACCTGAAATCTTAAAAAGCATACCAATAGATAAGATAACGGGTCTTGATTTTTAAGATTAACAGATTAATCATTTTGCAATATATAAAAATCTCCCTACAATACACTGGGAGCATAATTTTTGAAGATTGGGGGATTTGAAATATATTTCCTGCTCAGATAAAAATCACTTGAGAAAAATCAAAGGAAAATAAAATCATCCATCAGGTAAAAAGTTGAATATTGCCACATTTGGAAGTGAAATTGACACAGAGTTGGTAAGAGAAATTAGAAAAAGAAAATAAGAATTCCCATGCAACAGCACCAGTTTTTCCCAGTTTTTCAAAGGAAAAAATGAGGTTGATAGAAAGGTAGAGAAAGATGCTAGACATTCTCTATGGATGGGTTCCTTAGAAATAATCATTTCCATTTTAGAATGTTTCCTATTTCTCGAATACATACTATTATGTACTTAGCTTTGTGCTAGGTGATATGTAAGCTACAAAGATATGCAGAAGTGCTCAAATCAGGAGACAAGGCATTTACTTATGACTGTATTATTAACAGTTAAAACCATAAAGGATGAAAGTACTAATTAGCTACACAATGGGACACTTGTTAATTGTATAATGCAATTCATTACTGGAATGGCACTCTGGCCAACAATAGACCATAAAGTATGCTTTTGTTTGCTGCCTATAATGGAGTATGTATATTTTTATTTAAAGGAAGTAAAACTGGAGAAAACAATCATCCATAATTCTCCCAAGCTATTTCAATTTTAAAGAACAAGCTCTATTTTTGGCTTTTATTGGGTTTTAGTCTGGGATAATAAACAGGGCCTTGAACCCTCTTCTACACTGGTTCTGCATAGTTACTCTACAGCCACACTCCCTGGAAGGGTCCAGGAGAGAGGGGACTGGTCCCCATGCCAGTGGATAATCTGGTTTAAGGAGTCGGACTCTGAAACGGCGACAGGATGATTTTTTGACTTTGGCTAAGCCAGTCTAGTGTCCCCCTTTCCCTTGAACCTCATTCTCAAGTATACCAACTCAAGGGAGTAGTGTTGAGGATGCAGCAATGACTTTTCCCAAGAGAATAAGACCCTCTCTTACCTTACAAGTTCCATTCTCATCAAGTCTAAAGAGGGACAGGAAAGGACCCAAGGACTTGTTGAAGTTACCACTTCGGCATTCACTGAGGCTTGGTAGGAGAGAGGAGGTGAGAGCTTTGGGGTCAGCCTCAAGCCTCCTGCGTTGAAGAGGAGGAGATACTGGAAGGACTTCCAGAAAATAAGATGATGCCCCACCAAAATGGTTTCATAGCTGTTTTGCCCAGAAACCATCCTTATAAAATCTTTTCCTAGAGGTTGGTGTCAAGAAAAAGCAGAGGAGCAGAGCAAGGCTCTTTCCCCAACTAACTCGCATGAACACATTTTTAGGCAGTTTCAGTCAGTGTGTATACCATTTTGTATTTGTTTCATTTGTTGTTACTTTAATCAGTTTGAAAATCATTTTTGTGCTCGAGTTTAAATTCATATAAACATTAGTTTGTACTGTATTTCACTATTATGTCAATCAGTTTGCTTACAATTATGCATTCTTTCAGATTTTTTCATTTAAAGCTATATACATTTTAGTATTTTTTTTTTAACATCAGGCACAGAATTGGGTCGATTTTACTGCTCGGTGTTTGGCTTTGTATTATCATCATTCTGGGTGAGAACCTTAGCTGGTTTTACTTTATCCACAGTCGCCAGTCCTCACTTTAGTGCCCTGTAAACTGTTAACGTTCATCAAATTCACTCTCCATATGCTGGTGTGGTTATATGTGTGGCATTCTAGCAAATAGTGTGTAGTTGTTGAGTATGTGAATGTGTCCTAAATTCCAGACGCCTTTTTGTGTTATAAACTTCACTCTGTTTCTTATTACTTTTATTTAATGTTAGTGTTTGGACGTGGGTCAGTATCTATATAAAATGAGTTCACTTCTTCCAACTGCACCCATTTTGCCATTGGGTACATATACCAAATTTTACCTAATCTCTGAGCAGTGGACTCCTATTTGTCCCTAACTCTTTCCATTTCCCCCAAACAACCTTGAGATAAGCCACACATATATCTCTCCTTAATAGCCATTAGGTATTATCTCTGGGACATATATCCAGGAGTGAAGGATTGCTTGGTGGTAAGATACACATTTATAAATCCACTGAGTCCTGCAGCCAAACTTCCTCCTGAACGAGCGAGCACACGAGCTCACACTCCTGCAAAGCAGAAGGGAGCCTGTCCTGCCATCATCTCATTACACAGCATTGTATAACTCTCAGTTCTGCAAGTTGATGGTTGCATTTATTTTTATTCCTCTCATTGGCATTTCAGTGGAGCATGACTTCAGCCACTTAGAGTTGGCCAGGTTTTGCACTCTGAGAATCGCCTGGGTGTCAACTTTGATGATTTTCTATTAATCTTCTCACTTTATTTTTGAAAGAACTCCTAATGTCATAGAGGTAGTAATACCTCATCAACTTTGGACTTTGTAAATATCTTTTCCAAGTATCTCATTATCTATTTACCTTGCTGATGAAAGTCCTCAGTGACCAAAAACCTTTAACTTTGGTCCATATTGTTCCGTAATTTTACTCTTTATTATTTTTTTTTATTTTTATTTTTTTTTTTAGATTTTATTTATTTATTTGACAGAGAGAGATCACAAGTAGTCAGAGAGGCAGGCAGAGAGAGAGAGAGGAGGAAGCAGGCTCCCTGCTGAGCAGAAAGCCCGATGCGGGACTCGATCCCAGGACCCTGAAATCATGACCTGAGCCGAAGGCAGCAGCTTAACCCACTGAGCCACCCAGGCGCCCCTATTATTATTATTTTTTTTAATAAACACTTAATGCTGTAGCTATAGTCACCATGTTTAATAACATGTAATATCCCACCGGCTTGATGACACTAATATACCAAACCATTGTTACGCTCCTCTTTTGTTTGAATTTTAAGTTGATTCCAGTCTTATACTAAATATATTTATGCTAAATATATTTATACTAAAATAGTTATAATAGCAGCAAAACTCCTATTGTTTGTCAATGTTTCTTTTCTTTTTAAAAGATAAATGCTAAGCCTGGAATACTTGATTAAATCACATAAGCGTTTTTAAATGTTATGTATTGCTATATTGCTTGTCCAAGGCATTGGTATGTTTTTGTAGCTAGTAACAAAAGGGTCAGTTTAATCATAACCTTGAAAAATTGTGTCGTTTTTATTCCCTAGAAAATTTAGAAAATATTAAATAGTATACCATAGTTGCTATACTTGGCATTTCTAATATAAATGACTTTTGATTGCCTTTTGCCCTCTTATCAAAGTACTTTATATCTGTTATACATTTTAATGAGTTAATAAGCACTATTACTAAATGCTTATTCTGTAAAATACTTAAATGCTTCACCGGTAATACTAAAATGATACTCTAAGGTAGGCTATATTATTATTTCACTTTCAATTTTACAAATGAAGAAAATTGATCACTGGTATTAATCTCTTTTCTCCCAAACCTTATTGTATGTATAGTTAGTACCTGATTTTAGCCCGGTCCTCTGTTTGTAGTAGGTTAGTTTTTCCTCTCTTGCTAGAAGATTCTTAGGGCCAGGACACAAAAACGGCCCTGTTATTTCATACCATTTACAGTACCAAGGGCTTCAATTATCACTTAGAAAACATCATTTTATTACTCTCTATAAAGTTTTCTATTCAAAAATCCATGAAAGCTTATTCCCACCATGCATTATGTTTTTATTTTCCTTCCTTCCTTCCCCACCTTTTCCTTTTTGTTTAGCCTTCCTCATTTATATATTTTTCTTTCTCTCTGACAAGAGTTGGACCCCTCTCTCTGGATATGAACAAGAGTGGGTAGAAGAAAGGAGAACTCACGTGCTATATCTTACATAAAGGGCCATAAGTTTAGCCTTGTCTTGAAATGGCATTCTATAAATTACCACATGATACATAGACGAGATTGGAAGTTGAAGACATTCAGCACTCACCTTTAATTTTTTTAAATATTAACTTTGAAAATATGTTTTACTTTCCTATGTTTTAGTTTAGGAATGCCTTCATTTTGGGACTTCCATCTCCAAAAGGAGGCAGCCTAGGCCCCTCCGAAGCTCTGTGAGACCCCAGTGAGAAGCTATTTTCAGTACTTGCATTTACAAAAGGCACATGATGGCAGGGACACTATGTCTCCAACCACGCCTGTCACTTTCCCTTCATGCCTGTCCCTTTATCATCTCACTGGTGGGAATGTACATCTGATCACATCTAGCTATCCCTCTGCTCTACTCTTTGGAGGCATGGAAAGTACTTGGGGTGAAAAGATGAGCAGAAAAGGAGTACAGGAAGAAAAGGAGTGAGGGTAGTAGTGTGTTTATGTCTACTAGTGCCCATTTTCATCCCAGAGCCTAGAAGTATGAGACTCCTGTTTTTCTTTTCTGAATTTCATGCATCCATTCTTCCTTCCTTCCTTCTTCCCTTTCTTTTTTGAACAGCTGTTTCTCAGAAGAGACTTCCGTTAGAACATGATGCCAAAGTACCCTGCTAATGTGAACTTATTTTTTTTTCTTTAGCACTTTCTGCTCAGGAGCCCAATATATTGTCCCAGGCTGAATTGTCTTTCTCTCCTTTTTTGCTTGGTAGTGAGGACTAGAGGGAAGATTTGGATAGTACAGAATACAGAAGCTACGTTGTAGAAGTTTGCTTTAGTCTTAGGATTGCCAACATATGCTCTGTTATAATTCCCAACATCTAATAGCTCTTTGGATGTACCAAGATTTTACATTTTTTGCAATACTGACAGAGATGTGTATATTTATAACTCAGGGTCTCTTTGGCCCACTTTTAGCAGTGGTAATTTACAAGAGACTCGGAGTATGAGAGAGAAGAAATAATTTCCTAACCCACCAGTTTGAGAATGAGTCAGAACACTTAACAGTGACCAAAGGATTTTATGCACAATCAGTCAGGATTTACTAGAGTAAATCACTTTCACTCCCACCACTGTGGGAATCATGTCAAGTCCAGTGTGATCAAGTCCGATGACAAAGGCAGGTGGCCCAAGACAGTCTGAAATTTATGAAGTTGTCTCATCTGTATTTTCCTCTGACTTTTGGTTAGCCACCCGTCATTACCTAAAGGAAGCATAGGAGAGGTGGGTGTAGGATATAAAACAAGTGAATGTGTGAAACCTGAGCTCAAGCTAACAAATGCTTATAATGGTAACGAATATTTTAAGAACTGTTTTCCATCAAGCAGTCTTCAGAGACTCAATTACAAAGTTGCTGTTATTATGTGCTGCCACCTGGTGTCCATTTTGTAGAATGCAAAGAATTTTCTGCCTGGCGGATGGCTGTTTTTTTGGGTTTGGGGGGATTTCCCCAACTCCCACCTCCCACCTCCACAACTGAGGATTTGTTGTAGGAAAGTTTTGTGAAGTGTCTCACTTGGATACAATGTCCCACCAGTTGCATACATATAAATAATTGTCATTCAAATTTAGTTCTTCCCCCTCTAATTGCAGTAAGCACCTCTTCCCACGTTCAGTGTGACTTGTTTTTGTTTTTGTCATAAGAAAAATAAGATAAATACTTGCATTTCTTGAGTGGGATCTGCTCCCTGCATTAAATCACTAGTACCATTATCAATCTGTCACCGGACTGTTACCTATAAGTTTGTGGGGAGACTGTCTACCTATTCCTAACACCTCTGACTTACTGAGGTTGACTATTTCCTGACCTATGTGTCTTCCTTAGCCCTAAATCTATCCAATAGTTTGTGGTTTTTTTCCCTCTCTGTGGAAAAATAGAAAAAAAAATGTCAATACAGTTTTGATGATGAGTTGGTGAAACATTCATTCATTGGCTCCCACTAATGGATAAATTCATCTGCTAGCCATCTTGGGAAGGTAAGGAGGGGTCCGCAACATTCCAAGCCAGGCTAAGAAGTGGCTCAGCTCCAAGAAAAAAGACATTTAAGTGCTTGTTTGACAAAAGTTCTTTATCTTCCTGTCTCAAAGCCTATGATGAGGCTCTGTGTAGACATGCCCAAAATGACTCAGGAAAAGCTGCATGACCCCTGCTCTGAAGACAATGGATACACGGGCGTGAATGTGGTCTTCAGGCTCCGGGAGACTTGTCTTGACTCCCATATTTGTGAGTTCTATGCCCTTGAGTAGGATGTAGACTCACTAAGTTTCAGTTTGCTTGTCTGTAATAAGAGGTCTCAAACCCACCTCCCAGTGCCATGTGCTTCCATGCTTCTTGCCTGTGTCCCTGTGGGTTAAAGTGAAATTCAGGGAGGTCTTCTTATTTGACTTTATATATTCAGTCCTTGTAATTTTGATTGTTCTGTGGTAGATGTTCAATAGCTACTGGTGACTGACTTTGCGTTTCAATTACTTAACAAGGCCAAAATACCAGGTATAATTGCCAGCACAGAGTGGGGACCAAGGTGTGCACAATAGCTCCTCTCACAGACACGCCTCTGAGAGGTCAGAAAGACCTCAGGAAAAGTTCAGGTTTTTCCAGTAGAATTATAAATTAGAAGAAAATACACTAAACCAGAAGCAGTAGATAGTTGTGTTTTTTTTTGTTTTTTTTTTGTTTTTTTTTTTTAATGCTAGGAATGACATATTAAACCCCTAGGGAACTGAGGAAGAGAGACGAGAAATACAGGAGATTCATGCTTTTGTAGTGCTTGTTACTGAGTAGCAAACACAGAGCAGGAAAAATCTAGAGATGTGACATGAAATTCGAGAGTCCATATATTCTTTTGCTCAAAAACCTTTAATGAGCACCTACTAAATGTCAGACACTGTTCTCCAAAGTGGAAAAGCTCAAAGAGGTTTGTGATGATGTCCATATCTTTGAAGGAAATAGGGGAGTAGGACATTCTCTCCTTTCTGAAAACCGCTTTATCCTTGAAGTGTCTATTTTAGAAGTCTTAGCAGAAGCTGTGAGACCCACCTGTTCTGGCTAAGCCCTTCAAGTTTGCAGGAGTAATTCACTTCCTGAGCTGTCTCTCAATATACCGGACAGCAGTCACCTATAAGGATTCAGTTGCAGAGAGAAAGTGTTAAAGGTTTGAGTCAGGGCAAAACCTTGCCAATTGACCCTTTTCACAGCTCTCTCCAGAGCTGACAATGTCATCCAAGAGGCTCCTGAGTTACGGTAACAAGGTGACCAAGGGTTTCCACTGATATCTTGAGAACTAGAGGCAGCACAAACCAAACCCAGCGGATGCGGAATGAACAAGACAGATATTGTGATGCAAGTGGTCAAACGCCCAGAGTACATCATTCCCAGAGTCAGGTTCCGACTTAAGTCATAGGTTAAAAGTTGTTCCCATTAGTGAATTCTCAGCCACTCTTAGACGATAAGCTTTTGACTCCCTTCCTGGTTGCATGATCGTCACTGACTGCAGATGAGTCTGCTCACCACAGAGCAGAATAATTCCCCAACAGAAAAAAGACAGAGGTAGCATCATTAGGAGCACCCCCCGCTTCCAGCTTCTTCTGAGGAGTGGAATGGTGCTTTGCGTGATTCCTTTAAATCAGTGCAACTTCTAAGGGAAGTGGAGAGTTTAGAAGTGGTGAGCCTTTGCTCTGTCCTTCCAATTAACATCAGGTAAAGTAGTTTATATGGAAACCTACATGGCTTCTACCTTGTCACAGACTATACACACTGGCTTTTATAATGTGAGCATTTCAACTAAAACCATGGTGAAATCTGACATTGACAATCTCCTGAACCAATATAGTTATGCTTAATTCTTAAAAAAAGACAGCATAAATTAGTGACCAGATTATAGGCTTCAGAGTTAGAGAAACTGGGTTTGACTCTAAATCTGACTGGCCTGAAGTAAGTTAACTAAACTCTGGTAATCTCATTTTCCGTGTTAGTAAATGGAAATATTAGTATCTTCATTATCTTTCTTGTGGACCTAAAGTTCTCCTTCTTTAAAGAAAATAATAATTTATTTTCTAAATAAATATAAAAATATAAAAATAATAAATATATATTTATTAAATATATCATATATAATAAATATAAAAGAATAAAATATAAATAAAATTAAAATTCAATTATTTATTTATTTGTTTGTTTGAGAGAGAGAGAGAGAGCAAGCACATGAGCGGGGGTGATGTGAAGCAGAGGGAGAGAAAGAGGGGCAGAATCCCTGCTGAGCAGGGAGCCTGATGCAGGACTCGATCCCAGGACCCCGGGATCATGATCTGGGCAGAAGGCAGCCACTTAACCAACTGAGCTACCAGGCACCCTGAACCTAAACTTCTACTAGTCAATCAAACTTTAGTAGGAACTCAAAATAATTTATGTTAATTTTTATTTTTGAAAAGAATGGAAAGAACTGAAATGAAATTAGGACATCTAAAAAGTTGATAGCAGTATTTCTTCCTTTTGAAATAAAATTGTTTTAAGCAAGTTGGAAAATCTTCACTTTTATTCTAACACCATAGAGACGTTGTAATTTATAAATTCAAAATGAAATAGAGTGTCAGAACAGTTCATGTTACTAAGGTTCTGAGACCTGCAGGTCTTTCCCTCTTTGACTTGTTCATCACATTCACCTACGAGAGAACATTTCATAGCAGCTCAAAGTTCTAACAAAGAACCATGAGATAATTGAATTTCATGCAACTTCATTTCTAACCGGTTCCATTTCCAAGTTTAGGGAAGGGAAGAGTAATGCCAATACGTTCTGTAAACGATCAACATCTGAAACAGATTCAAATCAGAGCCACTTATCCAGGGCTTGCTATAGACTAGAAGCAAGTAAGGTGTAGTATCTCCCTGCCAGGATATGAAAAATATAGTGGGAAATATAACAGGCAGGTTAAATATGGGTTCCATCAGTCTGAGGGTGTTCCATATTCCCTGATCACATACTGTCAAAATAAGGGGTGTAGACCAGCAGTCCTTCCAATGTTTTTCTTTCTCTATTTGGTGTCAGCTAATATTATGACCTGCATAGAGACAAGGCTATGGTTGCTCTGATTCATTTTGCTGCTCCTGGTGCCTAAAAGGAGAAATGGGCTCTAGGGGAAAAGAGGGTAAAGGTCTATGTGGCTTTCTGTGTTATTGTTTTTCCACCTTTTTCATTGTTTGATAGAAAAAACGACTCTTCATTAGAAGACAGTTGGGTCCAAGAACATAATGTTCATATTTGTATGTTGGAATATACATATTGTTTGTTTTGTTTCTGTTTATCATGTTGTTTTTTTTTTTTTTTTTTTTTTTTAACACAGTGGCTCGTGGTTAAGAAAGCTTCGGGCATGTAAGAGCAATCTAATCTTGTTGTAAATATTAACTTTACTGAATCAAAACTGTCCTTTCAACCACACCCCGAAATTCTAAGAAGCAAGTGGAAATAACTATACAGAGATCTTCAATGGTCATTTTAAACATATTTTTGTGTAAGTTTTAGTGACCTGAATAAAGTCTTCCCATAAACTCATTTTTCTACCACTTTTATAAGATGAATTCAGTTATTTTGGACTGTTAAACCAAAACCAGCTGCAGCAATATGATATAGTGGATAGAAACTTGAGTATATTAATCTCTTTAATGTTTTGTGACTTATAAAAAAGCATTCTTTTTTTTTTTAAGATTTATTTTGTTATTTATTTGACAGAAAGAGACAATGAGAGAGGGAATACAAACAAAGGGAGTGGTAGAGGGAGAAGCAGGCTTCCCACTGAGCAGGAAGCCTGATGTGGGGCTGGATCCCAGGACCTGGGATCATGACCTGAGCCAAAGGCAGATGTCTAATTATTGAGTCACCCCGGTGTCCCCACACAAATATACACATATAATTGCTTAAGTAATACATGTTCAATGCAGGAAACTTGATAAACACCAAGAAATAGAAAGGAAAATCAAAAGTTGTGATTTTTTTATCACCTGATTTAACTATTGTTACACCCAGCTCTTTTTCCCCATGCCGAGAGTTCAGTCATTGACTCAATGAACATGTATGTTGTGCCTCCTCTGTGCTAGGCACTCGGGAGTACTTCTGTAAGCCTGAAAAGCTTTTTGTTATTTTGAGGACTTTTTTTAGGTAGGGAGAGAGATAGAGGTGAAATATACAAAAATTACTTCTTAGACAAATGAACAGGATGAACTACATATTGTATTATGGTCTTTATTAAAATCTTCCCATATCAATATTCTTTTATAACATAGGGCTTATTATTTCATTATAGGAATTTATTACATGCAATTTATACAATGACTCTTTTAAGATATATTTTAGGTGCACAATATAGAAATAATGGTGCACTTAATTCTTGTGCCCACAGCCTTAACAACTTGTGAGATAACTACTTTAGGATAAACTTAAATTCATAGGAATGGACTTGTTTAGTCAAAAGGCAAGCACATTTTAAATGATTTTTTTTTTTTAAAGCATATTGCCAACTTCACTTCAGAAAGATGTGTTCATGTACTCTCTCACCAAAATTATATGGGAGAATCCATTTCTACACCCTTTCAGTAACCCTTGGTATTATTTCTGCTAATTCCTGCCAATTACATTGGCAAAGAGGGAAAAATAATTTCACTGTTTTTATTTGCATATCTTTGATTTCTAGTGAGGTTCAACATTGAAAAAAATATTGGGCTGCCTAGGTGGCTCAGTTGTTTAAGTGCTAAATGTTGATTTCAGCTTAGGTCATGATCTCAGGGTCCTAAGATCCAGTCCCAAGTAGGGGTCCTCACTGGCCATGCAGCCTGCTCACAATTCTCTCTCCCTCTCCCTTTGCTCTTTCTCTAAATATTTATACATATATATATATATATATATATATATATATATATATATTTTTTTTTTTTTTAACTAGGCAATGACACATTAGCTGGTTAGTTTTTCAGATTCTGAAATATACTGGAACAATGAAAAGAAGTAACAATGAAGGGAGGGATTCTGACTTCTGTTTTTACTTTGCTATTTATTTTTGGCTTTCCGTGGAAACAGACTCTGAAGTCAGGGACATGGATACACAAAATTTGGAGTTTTAGAACTTGAAAAAGATTTTGTGAGGATCTCCAAATGAGAAATGTTTACTATAAAGCCATGATTTTTAAAAATTACAGAAAGTCTTTATCGTTACCCAAATTCTATACCACCTATAGATTTTAATAAAGAGAAGACTTTAATGAAGACTAGTTAAAAATAGTCTCTACTCATTCCAAATGTTGCTGATACAGTATCTATGAATGATTTCTTCAAGCGATAACGCTTTTTTTTTTTTTTTCTTTTCCTAAGGAAAAACTGGTCTACTTCCTGGATTGTTCTTTCTAGCCGGAAACTTGAATTTTACAAAGAATCTAAGCAGCAGGCTCTGTCTAACATGGTAGGTAGTTCTGTTTCTACTCTTATCTTCACAGAACTATTATTGAATTAAAAGTTTGGTTTCATCAGAAATCACACTAAAGCCTCCAAGCTACCAACGACTAAAAGCAGATGGAGGAAATGACTCAATAAACTTTTAATCAGATGAAGGGAAAATAGAACTTAGTGTCTGTTTTATTAAGTGGTGCATTTGGAGAATAATCACAGAATGAGACGAATGGTGAGCAGCTATCTAGTAATGTGAAGGTAACACTTTAAATTAAGGTGCCATTTATAAATGCTTTATTCTTATTTATGAAATGATCGCTAAATGCAGCTACTTGCTCAAATAATGTATTATAAAGTATGTTATAAAATGCATTAGTAATAAATGCTTAACGGATGAGACTATGGGAAGCTGTTTTAAAGAATATTATAAGACGTAAATCCTATTAAACCATGTACGAGCATCTTTAATACATGAATTTAAGTTGTTATCTAGCATGCTATAAAGTGCTTCATACATTAATAAATAATAATAAACTGTTTATAAATGGCACCTTAATACAGGGTGTTACCAATGAGGAAACACTCTAAGTTAACCAAGTGATATTTTATCTTAGCCTAACTGCGACATTCACTATAACCAGCTAACCTTTCTGAATATTTCTGACTCCGTCTAATGGAGCTAATACAATTTCTGTATCCTGTAGTTACTACGTAAAGTGAAATTTGTAGGGTTTCTCTGTCGTACCTGGAGGAAGGCCTCACGAAGCCCACAGAGATTTGACAGTGACAGGAAGTAGGAGCCATTCCGAGCTAGTTACTGGGGCACCTCAAGCTCAAAACCTTGCTGCCCAGGCCCCAGAGATGCCACGCCGTGAAGGAGACAGTGGGCAGGCAGCATGTCTGACTGCCTCCTGATTCGGAAGGACACCGGCAGGCGCCAACCCGCCATACCCCATAGGCCTGATGGGCGGCAGGGAAAGGGGTCACTTGGCAGGAGTTAACCACAATGAACTAATTTGTATTTGGCAGGTAATAAAACGACAGCAAGTTCTTTGCTTTCCAGCCACTAGGCCTGTTTGCTATGTAATCCTCTTTAAATAGGAAATAGAAAATCATTTGCTAGGAGATGTTTGTTTGTTTGTTTTTAAATAGAAGAACAAAAGGTAGCGTTTGGCTTGTTCCTGATAATTGCAATAGTCTTTATCCCCAAGTGGCTTGCTGATTTTGGAGTCTTGATGAGGTCCAATCTGTAAACTAATTATAAATAAATTAAAAATACATCTCAATCCTTTGTATTTTTAATTTAAACTGGCTCAGAAATTTGTTCTAGCCTTTTGTTTTGTTTTTATTTGGGAGCTATAGTAAGGTTGGGAAAATCTTTTTAAGAACAATGAAGTACCCCTAAGGGTCAGACACAAAACAACTCCCACCCACTCAGGGGTCCTTTGTCTTCCCTTTGAATAACTTCTAAAAGGGTAGTCACGGGGTGCCTGGGTGGATCAGCGGGTTAAAGCCTCTGCCTTCTGCTCAGGTCATGATCTCAGGGTCCTGGGATCAAGTCCCGCATCGCACTCTCTGCTCAGCAGGGAGCCTGCTTCCTCCTCTCTCTCTCTGCCTGACTCTCTGCCTACTTGTGAACTGTCTGTCAAATAAATAAATAAATAAATAAATGAAAATCTTTAAACATAAATAAATAAATAAATAAAAATACAAGGGGAGTCAGGAAAGGGAGGAAAAGTCACTTGCCTGGCCAGTGTGGCTGCTGAGAAGATGATCTTCCTCCTGCTGGGTGCGAAGAGTTCCACTGGAGCAGCATTTATGTGAATGTTCTGGGAGAATGGGAGAGATTAGATTCCAAATTGAAGCATTTGCTTTATTTTTATTTTATTATTTTAATTTCCTCGTCCCAGGACCAGGAGATATAATTATCAGCTGTTTAATTTTATACAGGTGAAAGAAAGCTCTTTCCTAGATCGCAGGCAAACCTTTCAAGTAGCCCACTAATTGCTTGCCTCCAGTTCAACCTTCAGAGTTGTAAATTGACAATAGATTTTACTTTTAGAAGAAATTCGTTAATGTTTTTTGGCAGTCCCTATTTATTACTTCTGGCCCCGTTTTCAATGCTCTTATGGCTTCTCCCAGGCACTCATCTTCAAAGTGAATTCAGGGCAGGAACTAACTGTGTTTTGTGGTAATGGGGAAGAGAATTACAGATTCATGTTTGTACTGCATGAATTGTCGTGCTCCTCAACTTCTTGGATACATTTCTAACCAAGTATTAAAGGCCTAGTGGGATAGCCCACATTTACCAATTCCAGTCTCAGAAACGATACGATGATTGCCAGGCCTTGATTAAAGATGCTGTGGTTTTATTTTGAAAGAGATTTATGCTCAAGTTTCTGAATTTCCCTTGCACCCCCTTACACATGTCTTGGTATTGTTCATTGTGCTTCTGGGAAGAAGTCTGTCCTTTTCTCCAAGGGGTCAGTAGAAACTGAGTAGTACAGAATGTGGTTTAAAGAGTAAATGGCATTTTAATCTTTATAGGAATGATCTTTGAATGTTAATGCGGTGGTAAGACAAAGCAGCAAAGTAGCTAGGAGCAGGGCTTTGAAGTTCAACCGCAGGGGACTTCCTTCCAGTTTTGCTGCTTAGGACCTGACAAAGTCATTCAACTTCTTTGAGCTTCAGAATCCTCATCTGTAAAATGGGGATACTGATATCTGCCAAGAGAATCAATAGAGAATGAAATTAGTTAATAAAAGAAAAAATAAGTAGTAGTGTTAAATTAATATTATGGTCTGATATACTCTATCAAATAAATAAATATATTCTATAATATCTAATACAGGGCATGAGAGAATTATAATGTATTTTTACAGCATATTAATTTTGTCCTTGAACTGATGCAGACACGTGTAGAAGAGAAAAACACATTGATTCAAGGAATACCAGCATATATGATCTCCAAAAAGAGAACTATGTATCCATAGGCAGCTTAAGTGTTGGGTCAAAGCACTGAATAGTTCTGAATGTGAAGCCATCACCTCCATCTGGGACTCTAGATGTATCTCTTGCATGACCATAGATGCTTTCCTGGGGCCCTCAGCCTCTTCCACTGGCTGCTACTCTGTGACTTTCGCATTTAACACAGCATGTCACAAGATGTGCCTGATCCCACATTCCATGTCTGACTCTTTCTTTCTCACTGAAATTCTTTCAGTTTGCACCCAAGTCAGATTTCTGTCAAAAGCAGCCCCCTCCCGGAACTAGACACAGAATCATTTCACTGGCGTGTGTAAATGAGAGATTCATAGGCTTTGGGTCCTCAGTGACCTATTCAATGAAAAAGAGGGCTGACTCATTCTATTTTGCTTGTTTGTTTTTAGTAGTGTTGGGCCCATGGTCAAAGAAACGAGACTGATACAAAGCGAAGGTCAAGCAAAGCTTTTTTTTTCCGCGCCAAGCATCGAGAATCAAACGGATAGGCCAGGGATGTCTCTTGCAAAAAGGCGACCCTCCCTGCCTCACAGGCTAACGTTTATAGAGCAAAGGCCATGTGGTTGGTCCTGGCCACACACAGGTGGCCAACGAGATTGTAACACACAGAGAAAGCTGCACAGTCATGCTAAGTCACACACGGGTGGCCAGTGGAACTACAATTTACCCCATAGTAGCTATTTGAACTAGCCTATCACCTTGGACAGAATTGGCGCCGGAAAGGTGCCCAAAAGGCAGGGCCCACACTCCTTGGTAGCTAGGGAGACAGTATGTATGCTCTACTAATTGGATATCTCCACCTGACCAGACTCATCCCTGCATTTGGGCTGTTATCTCCACCTGACCTGACCCACCCTTATATTTGGGCTTTGTTACCTGGGACTGGTTTCCCAGACTTGCTTTTAAGTAAGTTCCTCGGGGCCTGGGGGCGGGGTAGGGGGGTTGGCGGGCAGGGTCAATTTAAGTTTTACTGCATAAACAACAAAATGGCTGTTCAACCCCGGGTGGGGCCACTCTGGCTGAATAGGCCCTTACAGTAGGACATTCAAGGGTAACCTCCCGCTTACTACCTGTCCTTTTCTAGCAGGAAGGGCATCATAGAATATCCCAACCCCAAATCTAGATATGATAAAACCTCATAATGCAATGCGTTAGTCTTTACCAAAATGGGAAACCACCCCCCTTCTTTGTCTATATATGTTATCTCTGTTTTGTTCACTTCACCTTGGACCTGAGAAAGTTTGGTTAAGACTGGTGGGCCCTCCTGTGTGAAGGAGCATTTGAAAACCACTGGTGTAACGATGTCCAAGGTTTCCTGGATTACGAAAGAAAGAATGATGCTCATTTCCTCACTTTCTTTTTTTTTTTTTTAACCCTATACTGATTTGTAACTGACTTTAAATGTTTGAAATATATTCATTGGAAAAAATGCTGAAACCATTTTTAGTAAAATGTATAATAAATATGTATATTTTAAAAGTCATTAGTCAAACTCCTACACAACCACCCCCTAAATCAAGACTCTGTCAATCTTCTAGAAATCTCACTCCCTGCCATTTGTCCCTTTATCATCCAGCTTGTTCCCTTGCCACATAGGCATTTTAGTTATTATTTTATAACGTTCATTATTTTCCCACCTGTGTCCATAGCCCTTAACAAATGTAGTTTACTTCTTCTGGTTTTGAATTTATATAAATGGAAACACAGTATATGCTTCTTTTATTTCTTGCCTCTTTCTTTAAATATGTTATGCTTCTTCTTTTCATTTTTTTTTTCTTCCATGTTTTTTTTTACACTGGTTTAAGTGATGTCATCTGTTTCTATTTTGTTAGTGGCTTGCTTACCATTACAACATTGATACTTACCAAAGCCTAAAGCTAATCAAATGCTTTAACCTTTTCCAAAATATTACCTTAGAATATTTTTAATCCGTGTATCCTCTTCTCAGCATAGATGCTATTGTTTGCTATTGTAGTTCTTTTTTTTTTTAACACCATCAAACAGTATTTTTTATTTGAAATAGAGTCAATGTTGATTTAATATTTGCCATGTTCTTTGCTATTTCCTTCTTTCTTCATTTTCTACTAAGGCCTTTTTCTTTTGTTTGAAGTATATTCTGAGAAATTCCTGTAACAACCTAGCTCAGTGTTTACTTGTTTCAAATATCTCTATTTCTCCCTCATTCTGGAAATATATATATTCTTTCAGGATACAGAATTTTGAGTTGGCACTTACTTTCTTTCAGCACATCAAAAATGTTATTCCACTGTTTTCTGTCATCTATTGTTGTGATCAAAAATTTACCTTAGTTCAATCACTGTTATCTGGATGCTTATAATATATTTATAATTACCTTTGTTTTCCCACAGTTTTATTCTTCGTTATGGATCGTTGCCTTCAAATAGTTTATAACTGTCACTACTATATTTTAGGAAAGTATCTTATTATTATTTTGCTAATACCTTTTCAAATGAATCTTCTTTTATAGTTTCTCTTATTTTTTTCCAATTCTTTAGCTAAATCCACATTGTCTTCTTAGTCTAGTCTCCACATTTTACATTCTTTTTAAATCTTTTTTGTTTTTTTTGCTTTCTGAACTGCATTCCAAACCATTTCTCTTGATTTATCTTGTAATTCTTTAATTCAATCTCCCTTTGTGATAAACATCTTTATTTCAATTATTGTGGTTTTCATTTCTAAAAGTTTTTTTTAAAATTTATAGTGTCATTTGTGATAGTTGTCTTCTGCAGACATTTTCCAGATTCCCTTTTATTTTCTTAAAATTAGAAGCCTGTAGTTGTTTTATATTCTGTGTCTTGTGACATAGCATCTGAAGTCTGCATCAGTCTGTTTCTGTTGCTTTTCACTCTGTTGCTTTGTTTCCTTGTGTGTCTGGTTATTTTTGACTGTGTGCTAATCATTTAGGCCTAGGATAAATATGTCCTACTGCAGAATATTTTGCATTTTTCTTAGAGGGTCACACTCTTGGTAATTGATTAGCTCATCTAAGTTACCAGTTTAAAACTCTCAAATTGTGTATACATAATAGGAGCATATACAACTTTTCAGAGACAGAATTATTCTCCAGTCTTCCTTTTTATTTTTTTCTCATCTCTCACATTGCTCATCTACAAAGGCAGTTTTCTTTATAATCCCATGACTTATAGAAAGAGAACAAGTTCAATATTGGTTCTCCTTTATTCTTTCATAAGACCTCAGACAGCCTCTTTTCCATTATTTTGTGAAGTCAATTGACCAAAATTCAATTGTATAGTATAAACAAATGTCCTCAGGCAAAGAGCAATTATGTTGATTTGATATTCAGCTTTCCTCTCTGGGTTCAGATTCCCCTTTCCCAAAAATATTTACCCTAGCAGGTCCCACTATCTCATAGGCTTTCAATATTTTTAAGGTAATTTTAAAAAGAAATATTTTTTTCCAGCATTTTTCATTATTTTCAGTGGAGAGTTGATCTAAATAGCATAGATTCTCATTTACAATCTACCTCACTTTCATTTAAATATGCATTTGGTTAATCAAGTTTGTGCTATTTATATAAGCCTTGGTAGGAAAAGACTTCATAAGAATATGTATTGAAATCCTACAATGAACAGCTTGCTCATTAGGGCTACATATAAGGCATAGAGATATAATCAAGATATAGTCTTTGCTTTATAGCATCTTTGCCAAAAAATAGGGTGAGATGAAATAAGAAACATAAAAGAGTTTTTCTGAGATTTAAAGGAGGGAGAGCTCACATCTGTGAAAGATTTGAATTGGGCCTTGAAGGATGGTTATAATTTCAATATGTGGAGATTTATGGGCAGGGAATTCCAGTGAATTAAAAAATATGAACGATGACATGAAACTGAGAATGGGCAAGGTCTGTGTGCTAAAAAGAGAAAAGAGGTTTTTTTTTTAGTTTGGTTGGAAGATAAGATTTAAAAAAAAAAAAAAAAAATAGCTTGAGAAGTGTGCCAAGGACTGGGATTTGCTACCAGGGGCAAATCTTTAAGAAGACAAGCCAGTATTCTCCAAATATCTTCCCCCTAGAATAATCTATCATAGCTGTTCTTTTTAATAAATATGTACTGGACAGGCGTATGACCCAGGTGTTACCTGTCTTCAAAGGACGAGGCCTACCATGAAAAAAGGCAAGTGAGGAGGTTGATTGTTCTAGGATCATGGCTTCATCTCATTTAGCCCAAGAAAAACAAGTCTTGCCTCCAAAGGCAGCTACATCATATTTGCTTTATCTTTTTAAAGAAGTCTTAAAGAAATAAGAGTTTGGTTTCTCCTCTGAGGCCTGGACTCACACCCCATGCATGTCTTTTTTAGTGTCACTGAAGTATTTCAATCAGCTCCAACACTTTCCAGTACAATCTGCCACCTTGGTACCTGCTGTGCTGTGTGATTTTAGAGCTTCTGCCTGATATGGACTGGAACCTGACTCTAGCCATGGGATGTGACAAATATGCATTCTTGGTTTAAAAAATGATAGATTGCCTTATGGGAGAAAAGCTTTGTAACTTAGGGCACTCATTTTATTTATTTATTCTATAAATAATTAACAATTCCTAACAGGTATCACACAATGTGTTTTTAAACCCTAGAGATATCAGATGAATAATTTATGATCCCTGCTTTTAAGGTGTTTGTCTTCTGATAGAGGAGACAGAATCAAAAGTAGGTTTATTATAACAATACCTGACTAAAGTGATTATATACATGGTGTGGAACCATAGATCTAGTCACAATTAATCCTTCCCCAGAGAAACTCTTTTTCCAAGTGATGCTCAACCTATATGTCTCTCCACTTGTTCATTCTGCAAAATCACTGAGCATCCTTGATGTTTTAGCTACTAGGCTAGGTGATATGAAACATACAAAAATGAATCAGACTCAGATCTTTCCTTTGAGGCTCTAGAAACAAAAAGTATGCCCATAATCCAGTAATTGTGGTGAAAAAGTAGACATTGACAGTTGCTCCAAAATGGTATGAACAGAGGCTTGAGTTAGTTCTATAGTAACTCAGAAAAGAGAGATTGCTTCCAATTGGAAAAGATTCTAAATATATGTCGAGGAAGTGACAGTTGAGCATGTTTTTGAAGGATGAATAGGATTTTGAGGCAGAAATGGGATGAAAAGGACATTTTGTGTAGAAATAAGGGAGTAACCAATGATAAAATGTAGGAAATTAAATCTTTTATTTATTATACAGATATGTATTGAAATCTTGCCTTGTCCCATGCACTATGTGCTAATCATTGGTCTTGAAAATGATTCTTGGAAGTTCCCTAAGGCCTAGGGTACATGTCCTTCATCCAAAATATTTTGCATCTCTTCTATGAGTTGCCTTGTTGTTCTTCAACATATATTGTGACAACCTTTCACTGGTAGGTGAATGTACCTATCAGTGAAAGTTTGCCTCAAGATAAGATGAGGGAAGCAGGCACTCTAGTTTGGGTAGAAAGTCCATGTGGAACCACCTTAGGAAAGAGCTTGAACAGGATTGTGAGCAGACATAATTACATTCTGTGAGCACCCTGGAGCCCTGTGCAAGCAATACCAACTATCCTCAAATTAGGGCAGATTCAGAGTTCTCATAGACAGTTTTGAGGAATTAAGATATATATATATATATTTTTTTTTTCTACTTTTGACACAAAGAAGAAAGGACTTCTTAAATTGTCTGGGAGACATTTTCTACAAGTCTGGTGAAACAAAAGAGAGCCATGAGGCCTGTGCTCTTATTGACAAAGAAAATGGCAAAACTGCTAAGTTGTCATCAGTATGGCCCAATGCACTTAGTGAATCACAGGTCATCTTCTCACTTAGAAAATACTTTAATATTCTCATATGTCCTTGACCATTTACAATATGGTTCTCTCTGAAGACATCCTAGTGCAAAGAAAGCAACCAATTCATCTGAGAGAACATGAGCCTAGTAGTACATCAGTGGGAGCCAGTAGCAAGCCCGCACTTATTTTCATGTGATTCCAGAATATATGTTTGGTGTCATACCTACTAAAATAAACACACTATGGAAAGTTTATTTGTGGTTTAAGAAATTTCTCGTCTCCACATCCATCAAAATTCAGACCTAGTGGAACTTACACTCGTCAGTTAGCTATTTCTGTTATATTTATCCCACACTGCTCATGAATCCTAGTTAACATAAACTTAGTCTGACATAAATTCAAAACCATTATAAACATTTTAGGCAATATTTCTCCCTCAAATTGTATGGTTCTGAAACCAGTATGTTCAGTATGGACCCTAGATACTCATTGCTTGTGTAACTCTTTTTTGGGGGGAGGGTGCTGCTTTTATTTTTTTTCTCTTCACATTGTACTGATAATTTTTATTCAGAGGCCAACACTGGCATATTTTTTTTTTTGATAACAGAAAACTTTCCCAAGACATTTAATAAACTATTAACCTTTTCAAACCACTCATTCAGCCATAACCTTGAAAGCAAAAAAGAGTAAGATAAAAGGCCTCATTAAAATAGTTTGTTTACTTTTTTAATATTGTTTACTTCTAATGCAAATAATGAACACAAGCATTAATTAAATAATGTAATATATCTAATGTTCATTTACTGTAGTATGGCTTTAATAACAAAATGGACTTATTTATAGGAGTAAAATGATGTGATTTAGCAAAAAGATGAAAATAGTTTCAATCAGAAAGCTATTCATGAATTATTGAGTATTCTGTGCAAAATGAATATGGAATTATTTTATCTTTGTAAAGTGAGTATTGAGCCCTTATTTGGATCCCTGCTCAAAAGGATCATAAACATTGGAGGGCAAACAATAGATCTACCAAACTTAGCCTAATGAAGGCATCTTAAATTTCTGCTTAATCTTTTAATTCTCCTAATGATAGTGCTCTGGCAAAGTCAGCATGGTTAACATCGGGACAGTTTCTAGCATTGCCACAGGCTGTACTGTCATATGGCCTCATCGAACCTTTAAAAATTAGAAAAAAATAATAGTCCAAGACCTAGAGGATGATGGGTAGAGATGGGAAGAAAGAAAGAAAGAAAAGAAATTGAATTCTAGTGTTTTATTAGCATAAACATTGTAAGGAAAAAAATGAAATCAAGTGATCAATATTACTATAAATGAAGCCATGTACTCTGGTTATAATTCTCTCAAGATTTAGCCATTAACCACAATAAATTCTGTATCTTACATAATTTTTAATAACCACAAAAATCTATGAAATTGATAGGATGCTTTATAAATGGATAATAGCTTACTGTCCAATAAACCTCACCTTAGGCTCTCTCAGAAAACTATTTTAATTATGAAGTTTGACTCTCTGTGGTTTATCATTTTGGTCAATGTAATGTATCTGATTTAGAGTTTGCATTTCTCCAAGATAAAATAGACTTTTACTTCACAGTGCATTTTGAGATTAACTGAATATATGTATTTGGTCTTTCTTAACGGTTCACTACTGAGGTGAAATGCTCTGGGAAGCAGTATACCATATCAGGTAGAATAAATCAGATCACCTGGGTTGAGAATACCAGGTTCCCATTTTATTTTAATTTTTTTAAGATTTTATTTATTTATTTATTTATGAGAGAGAGAGAGACAGCCCAAACAAGAGAGAAGGAGAAGCTGACTCCCCACTGAGCACAGAGCCTGATGTTGGGTTAGATGCTGGGCTTGATCCCAGGGTCCTGGGATCATGACCTGAGCTGAAGGCAGATGCTTAACTAACTGAGCCACCCAAGTGCCCTATCAGGTTCACATTTTATTTGTTCCTATAGTCCTTGAATATTTCAACTGCAGTGTGAGTTTAATAGGAGTCCTTACCTCAGACAGTTTATTGTGAGATTATGTGAGAATACTGATACGGCATGCCTGGCACACAGCAATGATAAATACCAATTACATTTGTTACTATTGATTTTATTACTCCATGGAGCAATAGAGTATAGGGGCTAAGAGAGAAGTCACTGGAACCCAATAGAATCGGATTCAGATGTTCAAATTGCCACTTACTGGCAGTGTACTTAAAATCCCTGCCTTCATTTTTCTTAACATAAAGACTTCAGGTAGGGGAACACTTCTTCTGTCCAAATACAATCCAAAATTTCTGCAGAACCTCATTTCTTACTCATACCACTGTCCAAAGCAGGTATTCCTGGTCAGTTTTCTGCTATGTGGTGCTTCTCTCATCTTTTGGGTCCGCAGACTCCCTGTGGCAGATGAGAGAAAGGTAGAGAGAACATGAGAAGGTCTGTATGCTCCTTAAAGCCATAAACCCGGAAGTGATTCACATCGTTTTTGCTATCAGTCCAGTGATGACAGCGGGTCACATGGCCACGTGTTGTTGCAAGGGGGACTGGGAAGAGATGGAGGCCCTGGCTAGTGAGCTGCTTCCCTTTGACAACACACATGGTGGTGTAGCACTACTCATCTCTGCCACAAGGATCAGTGATCTCAGCCCAGGTTCTCTAGAGAACGAGGCCCGAATTTCGTGCCCATCCTTTTTGTTTTTGTTTTTGTTTTTGTTTTTTTGAAGGCATGATTACGTGATTTAGAGAGTGAGGCACACGGAAGTGAGGCAGGGAATGATGGGGGAATAGTGGAGAAGCTGTGTCATCAAGCAAGCTGCTACTCTCCAGTGAACCTCAAAGAGACACAGAGAATCACTGGGCAGCTGCAGCACTTGACTTAGAAGGAAGCTGCAGGTAGGCTGTTTGAAGAAAGCATGAGGCAGTCTGTGGGAGAGAAGGAGGGATGGAGGAGAGTTATGTTTCTTCTCATTTCCTGTTTCTTTTTGGTTCACCGCCCAGAGTCTTCACTGCCTATATCAGATGAATCCTGGGCACACTCTTGGATGGCTGCTCAGAAAGCCAGATTCTATACCCTATAAACTGATAATTTATACAAATCTGAAAATAGATGAGGACCCAAAAGCCCGTCTGCACTCTGGCAACCAGGAGGGAGGGCCTCGAATTCCAGAAAGGTGACTGACCATCCTCAGGAAGTGGGACCAAATGGGTTCAAGCAGGTTGGTTATGTGCGGGGACAGCTGCAGTAGACTGACAGGATGAGGGCCTAGGTAAGGACTGAGGGAACACCCAAGGCATCGAAAATGTGTCCAAGCTAGTTACCTTGCAAAAGTAAATAATAATAAATAATAATGTAATGCAAATGGAGACAGTATCAGCATACAACAAAAGTAGACTAAATAGAAACTATTGTATTTATTCTGGCAAGATTTGGATTCAGAATGGAATGCAATATATCTGTTCATTTCTTGAAAGGGATAGGATACTTTTTCCTCAAAAAACAAAGAAAAAACCAAGCATACAACATTCTAGTGCCCAAAGTCTC
Source organism: Neogale vison (assembly GCF_020171115.1). Lineage (NCBI taxonomy): Eukaryota > Metazoa > Chordata > Mammalia > Carnivora > Mustelidae > Neogale > Neogale vison. The sequence continues at coordinate 88,034,957 of NC_058093.1, read as the reverse complement.
CAACAAAGGTTTGCTTTTCTGAAAATCTCAGTTTGATTTGGTCTTGTATATACTGAGAAATTTCACTGTAGAAACAATTTCAGTTATTATTAACACCATTTATATTCATATACATAAAACCCACATCTTACAATCCAAGTATCGTCTTCTATGTTGACAGCGGCCATACTTTAGACATTAATAAGATCAGGTATCCATTCAGCACTCTTTCCTAAATCATTTTGCCCAAATGAGAATTTATAAGTGAGTTTTATCCTCCTCCATGAATGATTTTCCAGAATCAAAACCAGTTATGTGATAAAAGTTAATTCCCCTAAACGGATTTTGTGTTTTATGTTTCAAACTGATAAGGACAATCTGAGTCTATATTCTGGAATAGTAATTAATCCAAAATAAAAAATGGTAGCTAATAACCTGCTTCATCAAATCCAAGACTTGTTTTGTTTTATTTTTTGTAACCCCATCTAATGATAAGGGTAAGATAATGAGTGGTCCAGCGATTTGTTACCTATGCATATGCCCAATCTTCCTCATGGAAAATGCCATCAAGCAAAAGAGAATCTGGCCGTTCTTATTTTCTTAATGTGTGTTAAAGAGTCTCAAATTTCCCATGAAAAATGAAAAACATAATCCTAAGGTTTAATCTAAAGTTTTACTCTAAGTTTTAATCCAATTTTTCTCTGGAAAAATACAGAAAGGATACCTGTCAAATATTATTGGAGAATAGTAAAGATAAACTAAAAGAATAATAAAAATCAGAAGTGGACAGGACTCAGGATCAGTTTTTAATGGCTTTACATTGCCCCCAACAAACAGGTTTTTATATTTTATTGTCTAGAAGCAGTAACTTTTTAAATAATTCTATTTAAGTATTTTCAAGCCAGCCATTTATATTTTAAGTTTACCCCGGAAGAGATATGATAAGTACACTCTTAGATTTAAATCCAAATTTAGTCAATTTTTAAAAAGTATATTTTTATAATGATGTACAATATGATCCATTGGCATCATGTAGTTCATTAGCAGACTTTTTCTTGTGTTTTATAGCTGTAGAATCAGAAATATGTTTTCTATTAAAGGATTCTTTAATTTCAGCCTTCTTGAATAAAATCTTGACTGTCTTCCAAATAAATTCAACAACTTTTCTGAAAAACTTGTTCCAATGTTTAACAATGTTTAAATTCTGAAAATTTTTCCTTCTAATAAGTCTGAGTCCTTGGCATTGTTCTTCAAGCCTAGATCTCTCTGCTTTAGCTTTGTAACAATGAACTACTGAGCAGGATCATTTTTACATAGTCTTCTCTTAATATATCTTGGTTTTCTCTTCTTGAAGCTGATATAATTATTTACTTGAATTTTACTCAAATCACTTTAACTTTTTCTGGTATACTTCTGATCCCAAATCCAATCATTTGCTCCGATTGTGACTTCAGGTCATTTCCTATTAAAGATCAATATGAATGGGGATATTGTGTTTTAATTTTATTAACTATTAAATTGCATTTTTAAAAATTATCTCATTTTGTAAACTATTAACCTGAGATGTTTTATTTATTTTGTAAGGAATGTGGAAGTTTTCCACTGTGATTCTCTGTTGGATAACAAAAAGAATTGTAACAAAATGGATTTTAGAATAGAGGAGATGGTGGGAAGGTGAGACTAAAGGAACACCTCATGGAGATTAGTTTGGAATTATATCATCAAAACGAACTGTAGTGGGTCAAAGAAAAATAAATGTGTTCCAGATGAAAAGAATGCATCCAATGTATAGAACTGGGAGAGTGTGGTGCATATGGGAACTGCCATGAATTTAGCATGGCTGGTTGTAGAAGAACGGGGGATGGAAGAAACTCAGAAGGATGGTTGGGGAGTGAGGTAAAAGAGCCTGTAGAGCTTACTGAGAGATTTGTACGTCATCCTGTCGGTAATAAGTTTTCCATAAGAAACGTGGTAAGATTTGTGTTTTAGAGAAAAAAGTCAAAATGTAGAGAATAAAATGAAATCGTTTTGTGTGGTCCCAGAGGGAACAGTGAGAGAATCCAGATGAGAGAAAATAAGAGCTTAAACGAGGCTGCAGTCATGAGATGAAGAAAATGGAGCTCGTTCTGGAATTCAGGCTCCGCATTGCTCGGTCTCTTGTAAACAGTAAAGGAAAGGGAAGAATGAAGAAAAGGTGAAGTGGATCAAGGGATGGTTAAGCATGACAAGGAATAGAAAAAAGGGGGCAAGTCTAAGACAGTGATTTCCCTGAGGTGTCTGTGCTACATCTTAATGGTGGTTAGTTAGGAAGCACAGTTTGGGGCGCCTGGGTGGCTCAATGGGGTTAGGCCTCTGCCTTCGGCTTGAGTCATGATCTCAGGGTCCTGGGATCGAGCCCCACACTCTCTGCTCAGCAGGGAGCCTGCTTCCCCCCCCCTCTCCGCCTGCCTCTCTGCCTACTTGTGATCTTCCTGTAAAATAAATAAATAAAATCTAAAAAACCAAAACAAAACAAAAAAAAAAAGCAAAAAAAAAAACCACACACAGTTTGGCTCATTAGTAGGAGCTAGAGGCCAGAGGAAAAATTGAGGTGTCAACATGTTCCAGGTGATGGATCAGATCAGAAGCTAGACGAAACCCAAAAGAAGGAATAAACTATAAGAAATAATGACCTGGAACAGTAAACCAGAGATTACCAACACTTAAGAAGTGGGAAGAGGAAGAGAAGTAAGTGAAAGAAACAGAGAAGGGACAGTATAAAAGGTGAAATAAAAATTTAGAGAGAAAATGTCTCCTAGCTGAGGGGCAGTGATTTTAAGGAAAAGGAACAGAATCTAACAGTTCAGAGTTCAAGCAGAAGGATGATGGGAGGGAAGGCATCAGATTGTTTTTGTTGACTTTCATGGTTAAAACATTTTTTAGATTAGATAAGGAAGGGAGTAAAAGCCTGCAGTGGGTTGAAAAGAGAATAAAACATGAGCAAGCAGAGAATGTGACTGCAGAAAACTCAAAAATCCTGGCAATCATGGAAAATAAATTGGCGAGATTGAGAACAAGCAAGGTTGTAGGGTTGATGCTTGCATATATTTATGTATGTTTTTGAACAAGAGTGACATGAGCATAGCTGTGGGCTAAAGGATATAATCTGTTTGGGAGAGGGAGGTTGAAAATGTAGGAGAAAAGGGACAACTTAGAAAATGAGGAACAGGATTGGATAGAATTAGGAACTAAGCAGAAAAGCCATGGGCTGAAGGAGGAACATCTCTTCCTCTGAGGCAGAAAAGGACATGCCTTGAAGTGGATCATGCACTGTATAGCAACAATGGGCCAGGAGATTTGGATGTTCGTAGACGCCAGTGTCATGCCAGGCATGGGAGTTCATTAGACAGGTGGACCCGAATCACAGACTCAGATCCAAACTTCCAGGAGCCAGAACAGAATATGGGAAATTATGACACTTACAAGGAAGGGATAGAAAATGTTAATTCTCATCATGTGACCTAGTAGGAGGAAAGGTTGGGTATGGAGAGGAGAGAAGGTCATGTATTAGGTTATGATCAAGAACTTGGGACTTGGAGTTGGAGGACAGTGAATTCCTATCTCTGCTCAGGCACACATTACGTACATGAGCTTGTGTAAGCACTTATGTAACCACTTAACCACCCCCTGCTTGAGTTTCTCCACATTGTAAGTTGAAGGCGATGGTAACAACTGCACAAGACTATTGTAAGGAGTAAATAAGAAATAGATACAAAGCTTCAGAAAGCATGACAGAGAGGGATTTATTAAAGTTTGTGTTTGTACGTTAGTTCATTTTGATGACAGGACTCTGAAGTTGGGAAGAATGGTGAATGTTCTAGCTCAAGGGTTGTATGAACTCTGCAAATTAGGAGCATGCCATTTGATGGGCTGCTGGAATGTGGTGAAGCTTGGAAGAGAGGTGTTATGAGGAAGAACAGAAAGTGACTAGGAACACACAAAAAAAGTTTGCTAAGTGTTGATGACATTGGTGTTGGCAATGATTTCATGGATATGTTAAGTGTTTTTTTACCATGTTTTTATTTGTTTGTTTGTTTCATTGTTTTTTTCCTGAGTTAAAAACCCAGCAGAAGAAAGTGGCCATTATTTGTAATATTACTTTTTTTTATTTTGTAATGTTATTACTTTTTGTAATGTCAAAAGTTATTTTTCCAGAATTAGGGGATATGAGGAAAATGATAGAAGAAGGAAAAGTGGAGGAAAGAGTGGAGTGGATCGTTGCATAGGGGAGAGCAAGAGAGTGAGAAATGGGGGAGCATTGAAGTAGTTGGTGAGTTGGGGACATAGGCGGGTTTATGAAAGGAAGTGAAACCAGTAAGGGCCCAGAGGGGTGCATACAAGGCCTAGTGATTCCAGTCACTTCAAAAGCAAACATAACAGGGTGGGAGTGATGGAAACTCAGAACATGGGATTTGCTAGATGAGAAGGAGAATGAAGATTAATGAAATGGAGAGAAGGGGAAACAGTGGGTTTATGAAGAGTTCATGAGTCAAGGTCAGGGTCATCAGAGGTGACTGAATGATGGGCAGAGTTCAGACTGAGATAAATCCAAGCCAGAACCAAAGCCATGGGATTTAGTGAACGATGCTGATGAGAAGAGTGTGGCAGAGCTGAATGGTGAGAACTCTGGAAAAGCTTAGATTGCTTTTTCCCCATAAAGAAAAAGCCTCTGAAAATTACATAGAGTCTGAAGCTGGTATAGGATTCTGAAAGGAAGAGTGAGTATCGTCCTTACCTCTGGAGTCCCAGTGCCCAGCACAGTGGCTAACACATTGACATATAGTAATTGTGCAGTTAATGTCTATTGAATTATTCTGTGAAATACTGGGTTCAATCCACATGAGTCCATTAAACTGTTTTTCATTTTTCCATATTGAAGCAAAGACTGCTTAAGAATTAAACCAAATATAAATCTTAATTGTTACAACATGGGGAATTTTTAGATGCCCAAACCTTCCTTCCAAAGCACAAAAGCTAGTTGCATTTTGGTATTTTTCCTTCATTTATGAATTCAGCAAATATTCATTGAACAACAACTCTGTGCCAGGCACTGTTCCATACATTGGGAAAGATAGTGGAGGAAAAGGCAAACCAGGCCCCAGCTCAGAGAGCTTAATTTTAGTGGGAGAAAAACAGACAGCATATAAAAATATAAATGTTAATTTCAGTTAGGAAGAAGGCTGTGTTGAAATTAAAACAAGTAGTGAAATAGAGAAAGAGTAAGCTAGAAGACAGCTTTCTTTTATATAAGACAGTCAGAGAAGACCTCTGACAAGGTGACATTTATCTGGGACCTGATGGGTAAGGAGTCAACCATGTGAAGACTGGGAGGTTTTCCAGGTAAACAGGTGGTGTAAAGGCCCAATGGGAAGATCGAGTTTAACAGAGAAGGACAAAAACAAGACCAATATGTCTAATAAGAAAATCATATCTTTCCCAAAATGTTACATGTTTTAACATGAATGTGATCACAGTGTATATTAAATTCTCAAGGACTGCATAGTGGTTAGGAGCAGACCCTGGAGTGACACTTCCCTCATTTAATCTGGGCTCCTCCTTTTCTACCTGTGTTACCTGGGGAAAGTATGCCTAATTACTCTAACATATTATTACCTATAACATGATGATAATAATATTATTTACCTCATACAGTGTTAAAAGAATTAAGTGAGTTGCTAGTTGTAAAGAGAAAAGTGCTTGGCACATTAAAAGTGTTTCTTCTAGAAAATAATTCCATCTTTTTTTCCCTGACTGCATTATACGGGGAAAATAATCTCTTTTGTTACATACTCTTAATGATTATTTTTGTTATTCTGAGTATCCCATAATCTAATTAACTGTAGAAGAAGCAGGGTGTTTTAATTTTTCTACATCATAAATCATTCAACAATGAACATCGTTACCATGCTTTGAGATCTTCCACGATAGTGATCATCTGGGGGGCAGAGAATGGGTAAAACTGTAAAAATATTTCATGGAAGCATCTGGAAGAGGCATCCTCGTCTTGATCGGCTTCTCATGAGATTACTACCAGATAACAGAGAAAATATATGCTATCCATGACTGTCCTGCCAGCTGAATTTATCCTGAAAGGAAGTTATGCTTGGTTTCTACAATGTTTCCCTTCTTAAGAAAATTTTATTGAGTTGCCAAAAAACAACAACAACAACAACAACAAAAAGCAAAAAACAAAACCAAAAACAACAACAACAAAAAAAACCAAAAACGAACCTCACAATTTACTGTAAATCCACCATATTTTCTGGCCTTTCAGAAAAAAAAAAGTCTATTTCTATTAAACTGATTGAATTGGCTATACTGGCTATGAGTCAACAATTGTGAACAGATTTCTTATAACATCTTTGCCGTTCTTCCGTAATTTATTGTTTTATTTATTTGTTTTTTAAAGATTTACTTATTTATTTGAGAGAGAGGTAGGTAATGGAAGGCAGGGGCAGAGGGAGAAAGAGATTCCCCAAAAGACTCCCCACTGAGTGAGGAGACCAACGTGGTGCTCGATCCCATGACCCCAAGATCATGACCAGAAATCAAGGGTCAGTTCACTTAACCAAATGAGCCACAAGGAACCCCTATAATTTCACGTTTTAAAGTAAAGTTTACTGTTAAAATATTGTCTAAAATATTATAAGATTCTTATACTAAAATTTTAAATTGTTCAGTGGAAAATTGTTTGAGAAAAATATTGAATTTATAGAGAAAATGAAGTTGCTCAGAACATCTGAAAATAGTTGGAGTCTTTGAAACATGGCATTACTTTCTTTGAAAATAAAGAAATTTCTCAAACAAGCGAGCTTTTGTTTAATGTATTGAGTTCTTCAAATTTAAAGTTATATAAATATGATACATTTGAATCAAATTAAAATGAAGAAGCGGGCCGCCTGTGTGGCTCAGTGTGAAGCATCTGCCTTTGGCTCAGGTCATGATCCCAGAGTCCTGGGATCCCTGTTTGGCAGGTAGCCTGCTTTTCCCTCTCCCTGCTTATGCTTTCTCTCTCTCTCTCTCTCAAATAAATAAATAAAAATCTTTAAAAAAATAAAATAAAATATGAAGAAAAAATATAGATAATGCCCCCATTAATTAATTATTATGAAATACTGAAGCTTTATGTCATATTCACATTGTGTCAGGCAAAAGGAAGCACATGCTATAATGGTCTAAATTAAATGTATTGAATAAAAATATACACATACATGTGTAGTCTTTGATGTTCGAAAAAGGAACTTCTAAATGGTGCATAGTTGGCATCTAATAAATATTTATTAAATTTGGCAGCTTTTTTTCAGGTTTATGGAGATAAACATGAGAACATTATAGAAGTTTAAGGTGTACAGAGTGATGGCTTGATGTATGTATGTATTGTGAAATGATTACCATGTTAATATTCGTTTACACATCTACTACATTACATAGTTACCTCTGTGTGTGTATGTGTGTGTGTGTGTGTGTGTGTGTGATGAGAATGTTTAAAATCTACTCCTCTGGCAACTTTCAATGATACAGTACAGTGTTAACTATAGTTACCATGTTGTGCAACTGACCTTGAGAATGTACTCATTTTCAAACTAAATGTTTGTACCTCTTTTTTTAAAGATCTTATTTATTTTGAGAAAGAGATAGCATGAGTGGGAGGAGGGTCAGAGGCAGAGGGAGAGAGAGAATCTTAAGCAGACTCCATGCTGAGTGTGACGTCCAATGTGGGGCTCCATTCCACAACCACGTGATCATGACCTTAGCTGAAACCAAGAGTCGGATGCTTAACAAACTGAGCCAGCCAGTCGCACCCTAAAAGTTTGTACCTTTAACCAACATCTCCTTATGTCCCCAGCCCCTGGTAACCACTCTCTGTTTCTAGGAGTTTGCCTTTTTTAGATTCCACATATAAGTAAGATCATGCAGTATTTATCTATTTCTGTCCCACCGACTTCCCTTCACATTAACACCCTTAAGCTTCGTCCGTATTGTCATGGATAGCAGGATTTCCTTCTTTTTAATGACTGAATAATTTTTCCAGGTGGATTGATATTTATATCTGTATCTATGTTTTTATCTACATGTCATTTTCTTTATCCATTCCTCTGTCAACACTTAGGTTGTTGCCGTGTGTCTTGACTGTTGTATATAATGCCACAGTTATCATGAGGGTGCAGATATCTCTTTGAAACTGAAAAAAAAAAAAAAAGAAAGAGAAAGGCTTTATACTATAAGTATGTATAGCTGCTAACTCAATAAACTTTTACTTCTCCTGATAGGCATCACCAATGGTGTATACTTTTTATTCTTATTTCAATTTTGTTTACAGAAAACTGGGCACAAACCAGAAAGTGTGGATTTGTGTGGAGCACACATTGAATGGGCCAAGGAAAAGTCAAGCAGAAAGAATGTCTTTCAGGTAAGAATGTTACATATATTAAATTTACTCCTATTACTTCTAAATCTGAGCTCTCAGCATATACTTCCTTGTTGTGATGGTTTCATGTGCATGAACTAGTTGTTTGAAGGTCACTGTGAAAAACTGATTTCACCTCTTTGTTGAATTTTAGTTTGTTTTGTGGCTTTTTCTTGGTTACTGGTTGCTATCTAAGTAGAAAATATATGTTGTATCTTGATTAATTCTACAGTGAAAGTCATTGAATGTTGCATTGTATTTGATAGCTGTTTGGGGTTCAGACCTAGGGTGTTTGACTTATATAGATTTATTGTAGAACTTTCAGATATAAACTTTTGGCATCCATTTCCATTCTTACCCGTAGTCATACATTACATTTACCCATGTAACTTAGGGGATGGAAAGAGCTGAACAGCTATAGAAATTGGATATTTTTGTATTGCATAATTTAATTTTGGGGAAAAAATAACTATGGTTAATAATTTCAATCATGTTACATTGAATGAAAAGAACCAGATGAGATCCTTGAAAGAAAGGAAATGAGAAAACTGAATATTTCATATATGATGTTACTAAGATCCCTTTGGCAATTAATAACTTTAAATTATGGAGGTTTATCTTTTTCTATCTTTATGTAAGATTTAACTTACTTTTATATTTCCAAAGTAACTAATAATTTTCTAGGTATATTTTAGAATTTATATCATTTAGTAGCCAGGAACATTATTATTATTATTACTATATTAAATGCCTCCTAAGACCATTTTTGTTCATGAAGAAAGGTCTATTCCATTCTTAAATTCATCAGTGAAATTAATATATTGGGTCTTACAGAAGTGTAGATAGGTGACATTTCCTATCTGAACTCTCACTGTAGAGAAAAAAACTGGTTTCCAAATTCTGCATTTCTCAGATGCTAACCCAGGTCTACCAAATAAAGTGAACCCACTTTAACATTTCTAGAATAAATTATTTTTCTGGTTCTACTCTTATTTTATTCAGGCATTCATCTTCTATGTGCTGAAGATTTATTTCTTTTTACCAAAAGAGAGAAAGATATAAGAAAAAATAAAAAAGAAAGAAAGAAAACTAAACATACTTGCCTAGAAATCAAAGGACTAAAATCAGCCTAAAGTGATTAGAATCTGAATTTACAGAACTGAGAAAAGAAAAATAAATTTTGTTTTGAAGAGAGGAATTGTGAACCAGTGATACAGCCTGACTCCCAATTTCTTATTCTTTTTGTTATTCTGTGATAAGTAAAAAAAAAAAAAGAATAGAGGTCATATTCCTAGCTTTCATGATAACCTAGATGATTAGTATGAATAGTTCTGAATTAGGTCAGGTGAGTTAAGTGGTGGTATTGTATTATGTATTATGAGTTTAGTATCCTTGTCCCCATGTCATAAAATAAAGATGTTAAAATTTGACATTGACATAATTCTTGGACAATAGAAACTCTTGGGAGTTGGTCTAAGGTAGCCTTTTTCAGTTCCTCTGTTGATCTTTTGAAAAGTTAAGTTCGATAAAAAGTGAGGATGACAGTCAAATATATACAATGTAGATAGAACTGCAGATATGGGAGAAGAATGTTTATGCCTAATTTTACAAGGCTTTGAACATAATTTACACAGATATGTATTTAAGTCATTGTATTGATGATATGTATGATAATACATATTAATGATATGAGATTGACCTTTCCTTATATGACTGACTGCCTCCTGATATAATTTTTCCTTGTTTTTCATATGAAACAGTAGCTATTTCCCAAGATATTAAAACAAAATAAAACCCAAATATTCTCACTTTTGGTAGCTTTTTGGAGTAGTTCTGCCAGTTACTTTTGTTTGTAAGGTACCAAAGCAGTATATGGGACCTTAGTGTTCTTACATCCAGCTCCACTCTTTTTGTCTTGTCCCCTTGTAGTGTAGAGAAACAGGAAAGAAGTGATTTTAAGGATGATGTGAATAACAAAGCTAAAGAAAGATTCTGATTTTATTTCCTGCTTCGTTCTTTTTGGGGTGAATCATGGTTTTCTTGTCATGCTGACATCTTTTTATTACCCAAATACATGAGCTGGGGTAAAATTTACTAATACGTATCCATAGATACAGACTACGAGGGTAAACCCTTTGTGAGGAACAATATAAATAGCTTTTATAGTTCTGTTAACGAAAAAGCATAGGAAAGGATTTGCCAGAGAGCTAAATCTAGATGACTTGCATCAATATTTGATTAGATACATTAGCTGGTCTAACTCTCAAATGATCAGAATAAACATGATTATATCTCAAAAACATGGCATTAAGGCATTGTTGGGTGTTTGAGTGTGTGTGTACAAGGGTTTCATTACCTGCAGAATAATGAAGTGTTTCTTCCTGACTGAAAAAGACCATGTGCTACATCAGAAATAGCTTTAAAATTCCAAGTTTGAATTAGGCTTGGTGTTCAATCTCAGCCTATGAATTATAGATTACAGATAGCAAATGACTATTGAGATTTTTGGTTCAAGAAAAATCAAAGAGGAGCAAAATTAGAAATAATTTAAAATTTGAAATCTGTCTTTAAAAAGTTGATGGACTAGCAATTATATGCCACCTAATTACAACGTCTGTAGAGAAGTCAAACTTAACACGAATAGGAAAACAAATAAAAAATTATGCGCCTGGAAGACTCAGAAGCACACATCTGTGACACACACACGCACACACACACACACACACACACAATGGAAAGATTTCATTTGTCTCATTCATTTGTATATGCCATTGGGACATTTGAGTTGTTCATTTTCTTTTTGTATTAAAACCCAAATATCTTCCACAGCTGAAGTCTTTACTAAACCCTTGATGTAGGTTCAGTCTTACTTGATTGGTCCATGGTAACATAACAGTGGCAGTATTAATTCAGTTTTAAGGTTTGGTATTCAGCAACTCTCAGTAAGTCAGAATGATGCTTGCTGACTGAGTTCAAGAACATCTGCTTGTTTTATAACAGAAAACTCTTGGGCCTAATTGGTACGTCTTAATAATAAATGATATATATATAATAAATGATATATATATCATTTATTAAATTATTATTATTACATTTAAAATATATATAAATTTAAAAATCATTAGCAGCTTCTATAATAAAGCATGTATAGACAAGTCCTAATATGTGTTTCCAAGGTATGACTGTGATATAATGTATGTGTGTCCATGTGTATACCTGCATCTAACAGCTCGCCTTAGGGAAGAGAATGACCATTTCCATACGCATACACACAAACCCAGGGAGACATTTTGTACTTGTAAAAAGGTCACGCAAATTCTAAATTATATCAGTAAATGTTCATTGCTGCTAACCTTCGTTTAATTCTGCGTTTAGCATAATTGTCAAGGACCATCACAAGTTTGATGTAGCTTGAGAAAGCGTTTAGCAACCGCGTGATTTGTAATGAACTGCGGGACCAGTTTTCTTAGTTAACTTGAGAGCGGCACGAGGTCTGCATCAGGGAAAGAGTGAATAAAAAGATTTATGTTCAGATCACATGTTTTAAACATTCCTGCTAAGTGCTAGTTTGCTCTTTGGTGTTTAGCCTGAAATTTAAAGCACTGAGGATTAAAAGGATTACAACATAATCTTAAATAATCCTAAATGTCATTTACAGAGAGATAGTTGTAATAACTAAATAAAACTGTGTTACAGGATGGCAGTATTGTCGGGTGGCGTCTGTGACACATGTGGTGCCCCGTCACCTTCTCCTTCCTCGAGGATACGGCCGCATTTATAAAGCTGCTCAGGGGGGAGTTCCACTGAGCAAATGACTGCAAGGGGATTTAAAACAATAAGTAAATTTTTCTAACCATTAATATCTTCCTGTTTCAAAGTGTGAGGAACATTTTTTTCTTTTTCTTTTTTTTAAAATATTTATTTATTTATTTGACAAAGAGAGAGAGATCGCAAGTAGGTAGAGAGGCAGGCAGAGACAGAGGGAGAAGCAGGCTCCCCACTGAGCAGAGAGCCCGATGCAGGGCTCGATCCCAGGACCCTGGGATCATGACCCGAGCTGAAGGCAGAGGCTTAACCCCCTGAGCCACCCAGGTGCTCCAACATTTTCATTCAGGTTTTCTTCTTTCCTTCAAACAAAAGACTCTCTCCAAGGTAAATATTTTTGAAAGTCAGGGGAATGGAGTTCCTGACACAAAGACCAAATCCATAGACGCTCCATGTGTAAAACACTGGCCACCTCCAAGGAGCTTCTCCCTTTTAAATAGAGGATGGTCCCAAGCACTGTAAGGCATTCCGGGCCATTTAGCTTAGCACATCCATGTTCTTTACTCTTGTGTAAATGAGTTTTGTCTCCTCACAGAGAACACAAAGAAAGAGACTATGTGGCATACTGCTTCATAGTCATTGCACCGAAGGACGGGACTCATTTCAACTCGTTCAGTGGTTATTGCTAAGGCTAGATTGGCATTCTGTCAGCTGAAAAAAGAGTTCACTGTCAAAGAACCTTAGGATATTGTGTTCACAATATAGGCTCTGTCCTCCAAGATGATTTCCAGAATGTCCACTCTATTCCCTTTTGTAAACAGAGATAAAGAATAAGAAACATACTATCTGTTTCCTTGGTCCTGTTCATTGCAACCTATATGATGGGAGATGATTATTTAAGATAGTGAAATCATTTATACCCTAAATATTTACTGTTTCTTACAGTGAGACAGTGACTAGACCTCAGTTTTCCTGAGTTTCCTTTCAAATAAAACTTAAAATTTTACCCATGGGCATGCAACAGACTCATTTGTAGATTATGTGCTTTAAATAAGATTATTCTACTATTAATGAATTATGGCTGATCAGAACTATATCAATTGCCTGCTTGAAAGGCAGAAAAAAAGGCAGTTAAATGACTCAACTAGATGAAAGTCTGTTTTCTTTCCCTGGCACCAATTTATAACCTCGACAAAAATCATGGCTGAATTTTCTGGATCTGAGATTCCCTTTTTAGTATGTAAATATATCTCAGGGGAACAGGTTCTGTCCCCAAAAGTAAGGTAAATCTCAGAGTAGATCTATCATTACTTGTATTACTTTTCTGACTTCGGTTGGGGTCTTCTGGCTATAATGTATATTAAACATATTCATGTAGTATTTTCCATGGATATGCTTTACATTTAAACATAATTTGATTGCTCTTCCTGATCTGAATATGTCTTAGCTTGAAATGTTTAAGTACTCCTTAAGTTTATTAATGTGAAGATAATTTAATAACATCTTGGAAAATGTCATTTTAAGCCAAGAGGAAAACTACTGGTATTTTGCTTTTATCCATTTCCTTCTGTTAAAAGTAGTGGTTTAAAATAAATCTGTGCTTTTACCAATTTTCTCTTTCATTTTTCAATGCTTGTAGTTAGACTAAATGCAAAAGGATGATTCTTCCACATTCATATATGCATTAGATTTCGAGTAAAGCTGGTTTCACTTTAGAGAATTACTCACAGTATCTTAAAAGGCATGGCATTAAAAATAAACCAGAGTAAGAGCAGCATTAATGTCTAATACAGTCGTTTTTATTTTTGTTTTTGTTTTTCTTCCTAGCTTGTCCCCAATCATTTTATCTACCTATTAGGTATTCATCTATCACTAAGAAGGTACAGTGGGGAGAGCACATAAGTCTGGGGATATGGCTTCCAGTTTGGCTATGTCAGTTTTAACTCTATGTAAAACCCAGGACAGGGTCCCTTCCTCCAACTTAGAGTTTTTCACAACAAGGAAGTAAGAGATAACAGTTGCCTCACCTGTCTCCCATCTGTGTTAATGTTAAGGCAATCTGTGTTTGAAGGCAACTCCAAAAGGTCAATTTTAATATAAATGCAACCAGGTATTATTATTCATCTATTAACCCTGTCATCTCACAAAGCTTTGAGGGAAATTCCAGATGTGGATTTTGGAGGGATCTGGACAGGAGAGATAGATATGTGTAAGACACAATTCAGGCTTTCCATTCCCCTTCTCTTCTTTGTACTGCCTTGTGAATTTAACCAATAGACTAGGATTTAATATGTTGAGTGAAAATCTTTTTGTTTATTTTGTAACTAAGAATATGTGTCCTCAGACCTTACAGAAATGATTTTTGAATATTCTGTTCTTATAAATAGTGTAATTAATGTAATATCTAATCAATAGGAGTCAATTAATTAATGTCTTATGCCACTAAATACTTTAAGTATTTTGCCGTGAAAGTCTCTACCAAGCTATTGATGGCAACTTGCAAAAGGGGACCTAGAGACAAGTGTGGCAACTCTGCTCAAAAATGAAAGTGAGATAGTGGTAACTCTCTTTATTCCCCCATTGAGATATTGGGAAAATAATGATTTTCTTATTGAAGGAAAGATATATGATTATCTTTATGATTTTGCCTTCACTTTTGCCAGTGGTATTGCAGAGAAGAATTTTGATGAATGGAGTGATATAATTTTATAATTGAGACTTTGTTTTAGGAATATTAATGTCAGGGGTGCCTAAGATTCACAGCAAAGGAAAGAGCCTGGGGGCAGGAAATAAAATTTACTGTGAGAATCCAAGGTGAGACCTAAGGAACACGTGAGCCTGACTGATGGAAGGAAAAACAGAATCAGGTAATGGATGGAGAGTACATCCTTCAAGGAAACAACATGCCTATTTGTTCAGACCAGCTGACTTGTGGACCACTGTCCTTTTGAAGGTTCAATTTTTGAGGAATCAAGCTCTCTGAAAAAAAAAATATATATAGTCTCAAGTATCCAAATAAGATATGGAGAAACTGAGTATGTTATTAGAGGCAACAGTAACAAGCCTGTGTTTCCTGATGATCCCACTAAGCTTAGGAGTCTATGAGGGTATTTGTATTTGCATTTGCATAGCTCTTTTATTCCACTTGCTACTAAAGGGCAAGAGGCGATCTTGTTGCATTCATTTCCTTTTTAACCATTTATCAAAGCTGAATGCAACAGGGTGGCAGTAAAGCTTGACAATAGCCATGGTAGGAAGTTTTAGTACCGAATCAGTCAAGGGAACCAAGATTTTAAGACTACAATATAAAATAAATAAAAACTTAGAGGAAAAAAAAGAAAATGACAATTTGGTTTCTTATCCTGCTAACATTTTAGTGGAAGAATGGATGCATGTGACCTAATGAGCTTAGATCACTGTTTAGCTCACTTCACATTGTCTCCGCAAACTGCTGGTTCTGTCTGTCTGCTCAAAGATAAGAGCTGTGCGTTTGGAATAAATTTTGGATTTTAATTTGACACAAGGCTTAATGCAACATGCTGTTCTTCATTGGTTGACATGATGTAAACCCCCACCTTTCATGGAACATACTCTGTTCCTTGAGGTGTCCGTAGTACCCGTGGGATGGTTGCCCTTGCACGGGTACCACTAGCCATGCGTGGGCTGACAATGTAGTTCTTCATGTCCACGAAGCAGAGTGCGGTTAAATGAGCTACACAGGATCAAACCTGGGACTTCAGGCCATGCAGGCTCACCTGAGTAAAAGCAAACATAGCCAGTTGGGAATTTCACGAGGCCCAAGCAGAATCACCAAGTGTAATCGTTTCTCCATTTGTGACTTCCATCTTGTAAAGTCCAGAAAATATTACATTGATACTGGCAAGACAACATTCAGGCCACTGGATACCCTTTCCATGCATGTTTCAAAACTCTTATTTTATATTTTTAAAAGAGAGCAGCCATGTTTATTTCATACTGAGTATGATTTTTTTTTCTTTAATAGTGAACAGGCTTCTTCCAGAAAAAGGAACAATTTAATCCCCAAAGCTGGTACATAATAGATGGGGCCAGTAAACGGTATCACATTTTACAGCTTGTCCATAAGGATGACACAGGGTAAAATAAAATTGAGTGCTTTTGGATAGCCTAGAATCACTGGCAGATAAATAGCCAATGCCATTCAGTTTTTAGAAACATAAGGTAATGAGGCTGGATCTGAAGGCAAGAGAAAAAATACATATATATTCACAGTGTTTATATGCCACAAGCCACTGAGCAGGAGAAAAATCTAGGCAGTGGTGAGCACAACTCTCCGACCTCAGAGCAATGTTTAAAGGAGTATAAGAAAATAACAAAGCAAGCATCCATAAACAAAGGTTTGAAATGAACACCAGGGAGGGAACCCACTAAGTTTAAGATGAAAGGAAAATGCCAGCACTCACACAGATTTGGAGAGGCCACTTGTAGAATCTATGCATAGAATCTCTCAATATATGAGTTAAATGTGTTACTAAAAATTTAGTAGAAAATAAATATTCAAAAGCAAAAAATATAAAACACTGCAGAAGAGTGAAAGATTCTTGGTATTTGAAGGAGAGAGGAGGCTGCTCTAAATTTTATCTTGACAAAACAGGACGTTGAGAGATGACCTAAGTGAAACAGTGAAACAAAATGCCTGATGGTGGGGAGAAATCAGGAAGGGAGCCCTTTGAACTGTTTTCAGATTAACAGATCAGATAAAGACCAAGAAAGGAACATTGACATCAAGGGTTTAGATGGATTTCTGTTTTAAAAGAGCACTATTAGATTCTTGGCTTTAGTCCCACCAATTTGCCTAACATTTTATTCCCAACATTGGGTAAATTCTACCAGCCTGACTTCCTTGGTGACCATGTGTAAACCAAAAATTTTTTTGGCAAAATCAACAAATTTACTGCAAATGGCTCCAAAAGGGAAAGAAACACTGATTGGGGAGGCGGGGGTGGGGGGGCGGTGCGGGAACATTATACTTGATAGTTTTTATGTTTCTTTTTTTAACCTGAATTTAAGCAAACCTATATTTTTCAAAATTCAAACACCCATCGTCAAGTAGAAGACAAGCTTCTGATATTTAAGATCTGTGGTAGATTCAAAATCAATTCGTAGAAAGGGAGGTTATGAATATAATCTTTTGATGTGTAGGATGTACCAATGAGGGTGGCAGGAAATTATGTGAAACCCTTCTCTTTTGACAGCTACACTGGAACATTTACAACCACAGATGTTATTTGTCCATCAGAAAGGAAAATATTTGTTTCAAGCCACAGGCATTTTCTACCACAATATCAAAATGAAATTCAACAGCACTTTGATGTTTAATGTGTAAGAAAATAAATATTTCGGGGGACCCAAATACTAGAAGGCAAATAGACCCCACAAAATGTAATCAGTGACATGAAAAAAATGGCTGACTTCATGATGAACAAATCTGTCCTTTTACTAAAGTAAGGATTGTTCTATTATTAACATAGGAAATCTTAGATGGACTGCACAGAATGCTGCATTATTCATAAAAGCATTGCTGCCATCTGGTGGCGAGTCCGTGTTTCAGCACTGACTTCACTGGTTTGATTTTGTCTGGGCGCTCTGGCGAGGTATTTGAAGGAGGGCTTTCTTTATGTCGTAAAATATAGACGTGAAATCCCCTGGCCCTAAATATCAATCATCTGATGACAGTCCTCTCTCTCTGTCATAGAACGAAGGATTCAGGGAAGGCAATGGCTCACTTATGTATCTTTTGTCCTGAACATATAAGTATCTTAATATACGGCTTATCTAAGGCATTTAACCCTTGGCTGTTATTGACTGATTAATTTTATAGACACTCATGACTGTTAGCAAATAAACATATAGTCAAATATTAGGAAGATTTATTGAATCTAAAGATACACTGTATTGCTTAAATAAGAATGTACATGAGATGCTATAAATTCCTTATCAGGATCCCAGCATGAATTTTTTTGTGACCACTCACTGAGTTTGACTTCGGAAATAACATAATTTACAATGTCGAAAGAAAAAAATGCATAGGACTTTATAAAACTCCAGATTTCTTCCCAGTCATCCAACTGCTATATTAAAGAAGTCTGATTAATTTTTAATGACTTTAGAGACTAATGAATTTGTCTTTCTTCATGGATTTACAAATTAAATGGCAAATATTTTTCAGCTAAAGTGCATGTTTTACCAGAAACAAAGGACTTAAAATGTAAGTTAAGAAATTTTGCTGTTTCTGAAGCACAGTGCATTAACACATTCTTAATTAGAAGCAATAAGTTTACCTTTGTATTTTTAGTATATATTTTAAGTTTCTAATAACTGTGGGATGTCTCCTTATACATAGTGAAAATTCTCATCCTTAAAGTGGATATTTGTACAGATCACAGGTCTCTGAAGAGTATAGGAGATAATGAGTTAATATTGCCCCAAGAGGAGAGTTGAAGTTTAATCCCAGATACTCAGGGATGATATCTAATAGTTAATACTCAGTTTCTAGTGGATATTTGCCTATATCATTAATCCCCTTATGATTCAGGAAAGTCAGATAACAAAGAGCTATTGCACTAAATTTAGAGAATTATAATATTAAATGACTATTACCCTCTGCAAGAAAACTTGTTAAGTGCCTATTTTTAAACGTTAGACTGTGGGTTTTATTTTAAGTTTCTCAGTTAAGATTTTCACTGTGAATGCATACTTGGTATTACCCTTGTTACTAGCTTCTTTTGCCACTTAAAATGTTTCCTTCCTCACATTCCATTTGACTCATGGAAGAACGTTGCTCATCTTTCCTGGGAAGATTGCTCAATTCCTCACCCTTACTCTGTCTCTATTTAGGAAGAGGGTATAAAAAAGCACCACCAACAGTACACCTTACAAAGCAAGTAAAATCCATAATGATGGTGTCCCTGTCCCTTTCATCTATATGTATAAAATTTCTAGTAAATTGTTCCTCTAATCGACTTGGATACATCCCTATGGTGGTTTCTAATGGCTCCATAATAGAGATAGTAGCTTTGATCAGGATACCTCAGTTTGCAGTCATAAGTTGTTAATATTTATTTCAATAAAATTTGCTTTTTGGGCAGCTTTTATAGCTACTTAACACTAAATTCCCATTTAGTCAGGAGGCTCATTCATATACCATAATGAATGATGTCACCTTAAATCCTTTAGTATGTAATTGCTAGATGTTACATTTTATAGCAGGGCATTTGATGGTGTATTTGTTTATGCTAGATTTTATGACAGCGACATCTGTATCTCAGTGGAGGGGTGATCCTTTTCCTTTCAGAGGAAGCTAGTTTTGAATTCTTTTTAGGCAAATAGTTTTGCCATATATGCCCTCTGACTAGGCTGGGTTCCCTGTCATAGCAACGTTGGAGACTAGGAATCATGTTGTAACTAGTTTATTTAGGAGGTAATCCAGAAAGCAGGAATTTGGTACTGGCAATGGTGAAATGGAGAAAGAAGAAAAGACAATGCAGGGCCATTACTGAGTTGCTCACAGAGTGGCTAGGATGCCTGTCGGAATTTTCCACCCAAGGATTGACAGGACCAAGCATTTGTCCATCAGCTTCTTACCGCTTTGGTGATGGTTGCCTCTGGGATGGGATAAATCTTCTTGATTTTTAGGTTGCACATGTATGGGTATTCCAAGAAGGCTCCTTCATGTGCCCTACTCCTCTGACTCTGAATATTCATGGCAGAAAGTGGCAGATAAGTAGCAATGCTTGAGGCAAGATGTAGCTAATACAAAGGGATTTGAAGCCTAGGTGGTGTCACAGTAAAGGCAAGAGGATGTAAGACAGGACACAGGAAGTATCCGATATAATTTTCCTTGCAATACTCAAATTGACTTGTACCTCATGTTGAGTCTTACCCATTGTAGAGTCTTCAAGATGGTGGCTGGGTTCCAGCTCTACAAGAAAGTTGATTTAAAAAAAAAAAAAGTTTTAGTGGAAAAACTACATTATTCTACTGCAACTGTGTCTGAGACCATATTCGATGTTCATCATCAGCTCATTTTAGGTCTTTCTCAGTATCAGTCAGATCTGTTAGTTGTGTTTGCCTCATGAGTTAAATCAGACCTTCATACCTGACAGCCCTGAATTCTTAATTTTTTGACATTGCCAGGCTCTGTTCACTGGACTAGAAAGTTCAGTGCTTTCCCTGGGTGTGGAAGCACCTAGATACAAATCAGTGAATCTCCTGAGTTCCTGAATCATTTCTCCTGATCCCATTGTGCAGAAGTTGCCTGACCTCCTCATTATAATTAGGGCCAATTATCCCTGAGTAGAGTAGCTATTTGGTTTGCCTGCTGGTGAACATCTTTAGTATCCATAGTTAACAACCAGTGGCTATAGCTTTAAGTTCAGTGATACCATTACTAATCCCTGGTAGAAATAAATCTATCTCCCATCCCTCGAACAAGAATTTTTAATCCAGCCAAAGTTGAAGAACGTGGAAATGTAGATGCTGTCAATGGGTTACTAGCAGGAGCAACTCCTACTTCTACCTCTTGGTCCTTAGATTCATGTAGTCTGGCTACTGGGGACACTGGGACATGTTTCAGATATTGATCAATATCTATACTGTGCTTGGAATATGGCATCCCTATCAGACAGTCTTTCCCCCAAACTACTATCTTAATTGGAGTCATTATTTTATTAGGTTGATTATGTCTGTTAATGGGTTATTTACTAAGACCAGTTGATCCCAGGATCACGTGTCCAGCATTGTACTTGCTTCACTTTCTTGGTTTGAGACAATGTTGTGAATGGTCCTCTGTTGTAAAGTTGGGCATTCTTAAAATTATGGAATGGTGGGGCAGGAAGAGGCATCATAGACAGACAAGGCAAACCCATATCCAGAGCTGATGTCGATTCTGCTGAGAATGAATCCCTGTTTCCCAAGGATGGGAAAGGTATGTTGTAGTCAATTAGCTATTAGGCACACCTGGCTGGTCTTCTTGAAGGTTCCAGTGCCTGCCTCTGCTGCTAGAAGACTGAGCAGTCAGGAGTGGTGGGAGTTACATCAGTATTGGGGAAAGGTTGGCGTTCTGTATGGATGAGTGCACAGTCTTCATCTCTGCCACCATGGCCACTCCATTCATCATGAGCATATTTCACAAGTTATGAGCTGCTAAAGACAGAGGTTGGAGGAAACTTTGATTAAATCACCTAGTACACTGGCTCACTCTGGTAGACATTACGACATTAAAGATGAAACACAAAGATCTGCGCACTCTGTGCTCACTCCCATGAGTCTACTGATGTTTGCCAGACTTGGTTGTCCTTAGTCTTCCAGGCCATCTCGTTCTAGGCCTCTGACTGACCAGCAAAAACATTCTCCACTTTCTAGAAACCAGTCTATATCCTTACCTCAGGCTACCTTACTCTCTACAACTCAAGGTTATTTCTTCTATCTCTTCCTGGAGATTTCTTTTCACCACTGTCTTACACAGTGACCCCAGAGTAGGCCTTTGGTGTACCTACAGTCCATTTTTTTATGTTCTCCAGCATGTTTGAGCCACCCATGAATCAAGCTTCAGTTTTTTATGTTTTATCAGCTAGCTTTGAAAAACCCCAAGAGGCCATAAGTGGAATCTCAGCGAGAGGCCCTGCTAAAACAATGATAGATAAAATAGAAGTTTCAGCTATATGTTCATGAAAGTTACGTAGGCATCCTGGACCTGCTTGGACCAAATCCTGAATACAGCATTTCCATCCATGGGCTGCTGCCCAAAATTACATTTTTGTGGATTTGGCATTCCCCAGCTCATCATGGGAAGCTGAAGTTACATAGTAACTTGATATACTATGATAAAATGCTCAGTCTCTATTCCAACCCAATAATAGTCCAGGAGTGACTTAACAATGGTGATGATTTATTTACTAGAGGAGGTACAGCTTTGAGAACACAGGAGCCCATATTTGACCCTGCCACAGACTCCATAGCACGTGATACTCTAATTCTTTACTAAATTTTCTGTCATAAGGACCCAAGTCAAGAAGAGTTGCCCCATAGTCTGGACTTGCCACAGGTACTGCTAAGTTATGGGTAATTTGTACACCACTCTGGTATACAAAAGGCATCCAGAAATATGCTTATGGCCTGGTATTGTAGGTTGAGGATTTGTGGATGCATTGCTATATGAGAATATCCAAGTGTGACCCAGATTCCTGACTGTAAAAGAATAAATACTTGGTTTAAGCCATTAAATTTTGGCCTGCTTTGTTACAGAGCAATAGCTGATCAATATAAGTAATATGCCTACCAATAAAATTCAATAGCTTGATTTTCATGAAAAATGATGACAGATTTGAAAGCCAATTTCAACCTGTATAAAAGGCCTTTTAAAAGTTATGGAACCACAGTTCAAGTGTCAGTGTCTAATGATTAATGACCAAGCACTGGCTCCTTACAGGCTTGTGGAGCCAATGTAGGTAGTGTCGTTTCATCTGGTCATGTGTCTTTTCTATTACATAGTTTGTTTATAGAAATAGATGCCTAACAAAGTTAACTTCCAGGAAAGATGCCAGGTTACACAGAACCATACCAGAGTCTTAGAATCACTTTGGGCTTTCACCCAAAGTTTTTGCAACATTAGGTGGAGGCAACATAATTTGGCTTGAAAAGTTACAAGGGAAAAAATGACAGCAAATGCTCATGGAACAGCATGTTCAGCGTCTTCAAGATAGTATCTTTCTTGGCTTCTTAAAAAATCAGAGGGTTTTTATGTCTATACTGGTTTTTAAAATAGTCTGGACCAACAGGATCCAGGGTTGTCACAGGTCACTGTTAGGCCAGCAACCATAGAAGTTCTAACCTAAAAACTGAGCTCCAAGACCTAAAAGCAGATAGAGCTACAGTTGGGAAATCTAAATATAGCCAAAAAGTTTTGGCACCTCAAGACTTTCTGGGAGAAAGAAAAGAAATTTAATTTCTGTGCTGCTGATGGAAAAGCTTACAAATGACCTAAGAAAATGATTCTTGTCATATTTTCATTGCACATGACAATTTTTTATGTGTTCCTAAAAGTTGAAAATGACCCTCCATGTTAAAAACCATTAGTGAAGAAAAACATAAAGACCACATTGCTCTGGATTTTAGAATGAAAGATTCTAACATTTTCTTTCATCTTGAAAACGTCCACAGAGAAAGTGCTGTTATTATTCCTGATACTTTTTAGAAGATATTTATCTGTGTATGGTAAACATGCATTTCCCTTAACTGCCTTCATCAATATGATTTTTAGTTTCTTTATTTCTTCTCAAAATGTGTTTATTTCAAAAAATGTTTAATATGTTTAATTCATTCAGTTCTTTCTGGAGTTTTTTTTTTAACATAATTAAACCCAAAGACAAGCATAGTATATTCATATTAAAGCTGTATGATACTATGACTACTATGTCTTAGATTAAATTTTTATTTGAATTATTTAATTAAATTAAATTTTAAAATTTCAGTAAAGTTTATTATTTCTAACTCTGTGTTAGGTTAAATTCAGGAAGAGAAACTGATGAAAAACTGGAGATAAAATTATTCAATTACATCAAGGCCTAGGTTTTAAATGATACTTTTATCATAGTTATTTTAGAAGTTGTGTGTTCACTTACTACTTTTTCACAGTATTGAGTAGAACTCCAGAATCTTGGAAAAAGTCAGTTTTCAAAAATGTCTAGTTTATGTTTAAGAAATTGAGTAACACTCAACTATTTCCCATTTATTCCTATTATGTCCCTTGTTTCACAGTTTATTTTATTTTATTTTATTTTTTTCACAGTTTATTTTAAATCAATTTCCCACCCCATATAAAATGCCATTTGAAAACACATGTTACTTTATCTTCTAAAGCCAAGCAAAATTATTTTTTTCCAGTGTAATACAAATCAAATCATGAAAATGTCTTTGATTGGAGAAAGTAGCTGAGATATTTTCAAACACAAGATCTAAGAAAGGAACTAATACTTGGATTATACTTAACTTGCTATTGATGAATTCTACTAACTTTTCTGGAACACAAAATAGGGCATACTGAATGTGGTCAGCAGTTGCCATTTTAAGGAATTAGATCATTTTACAAAAGACACGATTTGGAAATATTATAGATCTATGATTGCTAATTCATGTTTATTACTTACTTTGTTCACTTAGCATAGGATTTGTTAAATTTAAAGGGGAAATATTTCTGAGAATGTAATCATTTTCTATGATTTCTTTCAGAGGTGGAGAGATATTAGAGGGACCATTCATATTATTTAACATAGGGTTTCTACTTTAAGGACAAAATCCTTATCTTTCATTTTTTTTTTTTCATAAACTTTGCTCAGTATTCGCTCTTATTTCTTGAACAAAAGGGATATAATAATTTAATGAAGAAAATTTTAATGGAAGGACATGAAGGACAAAATATCATCTGAGTTTTGATTTACTGTAATTAAACTGATGTTTCCTTTATTAGCCAAGATAGGGTAAGTTACTCTTTAGGAACAAAGTTCTTCTGTTTGGGTCTACACTGTTCTCACTCTGAGTTCCATGTTGATGGAATAGCCTCTCTATGAAATAGGTATGGCCAACCACATGCTAGCCTTTAAATCTCCTACCTAACATATGTCAGGACTGTCTTCATTTCATGGGACTAACGGAGTCCAGAGTCAACAAAGCACAGATGTAGAACCGCCCCCACCTGCTGGGAGAGTTGTGATATACATGGTTATCTAGTACTAGACCCTACCACAACTAGATCCCTCCACGAATCACCTGATACCACCTGCTCAGTCTGAATAAAGGGTTGTTGTTGTTATTTAAATGAAGTGAAATTTCATCAAGCCATTCCAGAGATAAAAGCACATTTAACATAATTTATTGTGTACGTGTAAATTGATGGTAACATAATGACTCACTTAAAAGAACCATTCAGCTCCTTTAATAAACACTGTTGAGTGTGAAACTGGAGTTCAAGTTATTCATAAACTTATGTCAAGCTGCATACCCACTCATATGTTTTTAAAATTAGTTCAGAAATGTTGAGAACTTAGAAAATTTCCATCCGGAATTATTTAAGCCCAAGTCAGATACAGGAGCTATGGGAACTTAAGGTCAACGTTCAGAGTGAAATGCTTTCGGAGGATGACAAAACAGAAGTAAGGGTAGGAAAATGCTTGCATTTAGTAACTGACTGGTAATAGGTGATTCCTTTTTACAGTGGTAAATGAATATATGTTTTACATCATCAAATAAGTGTGTGTGCTAGTTATAGAAA
Source organism: Neogale vison (assembly GCF_020171115.1). Lineage (NCBI taxonomy): Eukaryota > Metazoa > Chordata > Mammalia > Carnivora > Mustelidae > Neogale > Neogale vison. The sequence continues at coordinate 88,009,461 of NC_058093.1, read as the reverse complement.
TTTCGATACCATGTGTTAAAGTATAAAGTTGTATTACACGTCATGCCCAGTATTATTATACTGTCAGGAAATGATCTGCTGAAAAAACATACCTTAGAGTGGTTTTGTTGAAAAACCAATTGTTTTCTGGAATATACGTATTTAGCATGGGAAGTTATGATTGTTTTCCTCTCCAGTTATATGAATGATATCCTTTTGGGGTATATACTAAAGAGATAATATTAGATGGGATGGAAGAAGAAATGAGGGCCATCAATATAAATGGTTCAATAGCAAAAAGAACACATTTTCATTGGGAAAAAAGCCATCTATATTTTTAGAATGAGGCATAAACCTCATTTTTTAATGCTCTAGAATTGTTACAACAAGTAAAAACTACTTTAATTTTAGCAAAAGTACCAACTAATGTCAGTGAAAAATGATTGCAATTCAACTCTATGTATGTAGCCATCAAGGCAAAGTAATTTTACAGAGTGTAGTGGGTTTTTTTTTCTTTGAAAGCATCAGTTTTAAGTCCTATTTTTCTAATGTAGAGTGTAGTGGTATAAAACACAAACAAAAAGGCCCTCAAACAAAAGTCCCAGTAAACCAAGTTGCAATTAGCTGCCACTCCTGGGAAATATTCTAGTATATGTTGCTGGCACTTGAAAAATCTACACCTTCAGAGGAAAGGCAAGAAAATTCTGTCAAACAATTAAACTGATTGGAATTCCCAAGAATGTGAAAAAACAAAATGAGTCCTATGTTAGAAAAGAATGGCAAATAGTTTTGTATATGGCTGTGAATTGGAACAGAAGGAGTAAAAGATTTTTTTGCATCTTGTACAAACCAGTAATTTTTTTTTTCTTTCAAACGAATGTAATGCCAATCAGGTAAAAACTCTTACTGCAGATATGTGTGTGTGGATCTATATATAGTGCTTGTTATATGTGAGTGCATATATTATATATCTCACAATCTAGATTCAAAAATATGATTAACTAAGTGACCTCTAAATTAGCAATAGAATGGCACGCTTGGTTTTCATATTATTAAATGAGTGAGATGGTTGTTGAATCTATGCGAGTGTACATTTGACAACCAAGTTAATTAAAGTAAAATATGGATATGTTATCATTGAGTAATGTAGAAGAGACCAAGAAGAGAACAAATATTTAGCTTAAGAGTGAAGTAGGAAAAAATGGCATTTAAAGCCTAAATTAGGACCAACTCAGATTTCAATGTTGTGTAGACATTTCTGTTTTGCTTTGGATATGATTTCCTTTGCATTTATGTTTTAAAGTAAAATCTTCGCCTACCTTGAGATCAGTTACTTTTTATCTGTATTGCCTATTTTTGAAAGGATTTCAATATTTTCAGACATTTAGCATTTTGATCGACTGGTGCTATTTAATTCATTCATAATTTATTTTGGTAAGGAGTGACCCAACTAGTCAAACAAGCAATAATGTACTTTGTAACTAATGCATCATTCTCTATGGTTTTATGATGCTAATCTTTTATCATACATTATCTTCTTTTATTAATACATGTATTTCATATACTATTTAATTTCTTTGACATTGTACCCAATATTACTGATTTCACTATTGTAACCATATAATTTATTACAGTTACTGGAAGAGCAAATCTCTTCATTAGCTTTATTTTTTCAAAATTATCTCAGTATTGCTGTGTTGTCTTCAGGTTTTAGTATAGTATGAAACAATCTGATTTTGTTCTTTATGAATAACTCATTTTATCTCCCTGTTCATATCTTTATTCTAGAAATTTTAAAAAATCTTACTGATTTTTCCACTACTTTGCTAGTCACATTCAGAAAATTTTAACGTACACTGAAAAGAGTTCGAGCTCAAAAAGCTTACTTTTTATTAATTTCATGTGACTGATGATCCCATCAAGTTGTATTCTTTCATCTGCAGTATATCTACCTTTCCGTGAAATTGCCCCTTCCTATCTATTTTTCATATGTATTATTTTTATGTCAAAATTTCTCTCTTTGTCTCATTTCTCTGTATTCCAAATCACAGGGTGTTTCTCTCCATTGTTGATAGAACTTGTTGCATGTAAGTTCTGATCTTTCCTGCATCTAATAAAGATTTTAATTTTGGTGTCTTGCTTAGGGTCTTGCTGCCGTGTTTTCTGTCTTCTGGCAGCCATCGGCACATCCCTGCATGAGCAGCCCTTTATCTTCCCTTTCGGGCCATATACATTCCAACTTTTTTCTTACCAACAAGGTAACCCAGGTACATACTTACAGGTTTTATTTTCAGAATAATTTTTTTCCACAGATATTGTCCCCTGTATTCTTTAAGCCTTGTTCCCTTCTTCCAGCTTGCAGACTATCTTGACAGGACTCAGGTTTTTATATCTTATTCTTATAGTTTTTTACACCTTCAGTTCTGCTTGAGTGCTGACAGATTCACTCTCTCCTACCTCTCCGTTGAGGGGAAATCAATGTCAGTTATCCTTGTCTATGTTCTGCTAATTATAAGGAGATGGATTTATTTGTGAGAATTTCAGAAATAGTTGTTGGTTCTTTTTCCCCCGAATGTGGGCATAAATCTTTAATCCTCTAAAAGAGTAAACCATTTCGTGGGTTCCTTTTAATTTGCTGTCATTGTCAATTTTGCTTTTCTAGTGAAATCTTCTGCTAGATCTTTTGGCCCCCTTGAAACTGACGGTGCCAGGAAAGAGGACATGGGTGGGAGAAGGATGTGACTCGTTCTCATGGCCCCAGGAAACAGCTCCCTTTCAGGAGATACAGGTCTGATGATCACAAGACTTTGCAGGGAGTAGTGCAGGCCAAACCATATTAGGGAAGAGTCAGCAGGGATTTTCTTAATATCCACGCTTTTCCTTTCTATATTATTCTGCTTAAAAGTTGCAGCAATACGGGATGCCTGGGTGGCTCAGTTGGTTAAGCGGCTGCCTTCGGCTCAGGTCATGATCCCACCGTCCTGGGATCGAGTCCCACATTGGGCTCCTTGCTCAGCAGGGAGTCTGCTTCTCCCGCTGCCTCTAGTCTGCCACTCTGTCTGCCTGTGCTTGTGCTCTGTATCTCTCCCTCTCTCTCTCTAACAAATAAATAAAATCTTTAAAAAAAAAAAGTTGCAACAATACATTCACCGCTAATCTCAATCCAGATGAACTGTAAAGTATTTAAAAAGAGTATTATTACCAATCTCTGACAGACTGATATCATCAATTTCCAGTACTACAAGACTTGTTCTTTTCTGTATTTTTATGAGTGTTTCAGTAGAAAAGTAGTAATTAAATATAAGTATTAATATTAATATGTTTATATAAATATATATATTATAATATTTATAAATTTTATAATATATTCTGTAATATATACTTAAATAAAATATAAAAGTGTTAATATTTAAATACCCAATCAGTCCTGATTCTGGCTTTTAATAGGCTACTTTTTAAAAAATTTAAACTTAGCCATATCTAAAGTAATTTATTGTGATTTTTAAAGTTTGACAACGGAAAGATAATGTCAATTGTTTTTATTTCATGTGTTCAAGTACTTTGTCTAGATTTTGTGCTGTGTATCATTTCCTTGTTCTTGTGTGTTTCAATGACTTTTTTAACCTATACATTTGGTTAAAGAAATTATTCTGTTTTGTCTACATGATCACTCTATTTGTAAAGCCAGTGTTATTTTTAAATATCTCCACTTAAAATATCGCTACACTGATATTTTTGTCTTTAAGTTATTGACTTCCAGTAATGAAAGTAATTACGTTGGGAATCTTTTGTTCAGTAAAATAAATGATGAAACAGAAAGATGAAAATAAGGCAACACATTCTAAACAGAACCTAATATATATATCTGGATAATTTGATGGTAGTATTTGGTAGTAATTGCTAATAGCTGCTTTATTTTACAGTATAAAAGTTTTGCTATAACTGATTATTAATAATAAATGTATAAAAGAGCTACTTATTAATTAAGTGAGATTATTACAAATAAAAATTCATGATGCATGTCCTAAAGCAGCAAATTACATGACTTTTTTAAAAGATTAAATATTTCAGGGTACCTGGGTGGCTCAGTGGGTTGGGCCTCTGCCTTTGGCTTGGGTCATGGTCTCAGGGTCCTGGGATTGGGCCCTAATCAGGCTCTCTGCTTGGTGGGGAGCCTACTTCCCCCTCTCTCTTTGGCTGCCTCTCTGCCTACTTGTGATCTCTGTCTGTTGAATAAATAAATAAAATCTTTAAAAAAAAGATTAAATATTTCAAGATGCTGGTTAATATTTTATTTGTAAAATCTTTAGTTTTATAAATTTTCTCTTCTCATCTTAGTTATTTTAAAACTACTTTTTAATTTGTTTTAATTCAATTTAATACATTTAATTCATTCATCTATTATTAAATGCTGGTCATTTCTAAACATCCCATTTCCATATTTTATTCCTATAAAATTTTATCCACTTAGTAATTTCCTCTCTCTTTATTACTAACTTATTTCCTGGTAATTCCAAAGAGCCTAGGACAAAGTCTGACTCATTGTAGGAGTTTAAATTTTTTCAATGAATAAATATATTTTGTACTTTTTTTCTGGAATTCTAGCAACTCCCAGATTACATTTTTATTAAGGAAGGACCTTTAGTATAAACAACCTCTCTAGAAAAGGAGTTTTTTCAACATAGTCACTATTCATTTTATCATGATCACTGTTTAACTTTTAATCTCAGATTTTATGTAAAATGTTCTGTGCATCTTTTGTTATCTATGTCAGTTAGATGAACGCTTTACTTGGTTAAGTACTCTGCTGTTTATAAACAAATAAATTCTATACCATACAACTTTGCAGCCTTGATGAAAAGTGGCAAATGCAACTCTCTACTCCTTGTTATCTGTAACTAAATGAGTTATCTAAGCCCTGGCTGGCTTCAAAGTCCAGAATTTTAGCCATACAAAGCTGTCTTTAATAACTAGTTTGTTTTCATAGAGGAAAAAAAAAACCCAAAGTACTACATTAATTTTCATTGTTGCATTAGAACTAGTTTTCTCTGGTCTTCTCATCTGTCCTTCATTAAGTCACATTCTGTGGTATAATGTTGCAAGTTTGGAAATGCAAAAACAGTTCAAGAAATTGATTCTATTTGTTCTTTCTGTTCAATAGACCTTTGATCTGAAATGTTCAATGGTGCCTGGCTGTTCCACGCAAGCCACTTTCAAACCATTGTTCGCATTGTAATGGCCTTGTTATCAGGTTGTATGAATTAATTCCATCACATTAGGAGGAGGAAGTTACCCTCGCACGGCACAATCTAATAACCGTCTCGTGTTACTGGCCAATTGATTGGGTAACAAGACGACACACCACATTTATAATTCAGTTGTTTTGCAAGGTGGTCTTAATTTCAGAATTTCATAATGGCAATAATAAATTTTGATTTCCCCAGGACACCTTGCCTAACTGGCTTTGGGAATGTAACAATGTATAACTGAAAAATGTCACAATGAAGCAGGCCACCACTCTTGGTAATTCCTGAATCAAGAAGAAAACACTGAAGAAACCCTTTTGCACAATGAAAGAGCCACCCACAAACAAAAGCAGAAACCACCCACACACTAAAAAGGCTGAATTTCTGGTGTTGCGGGGGGACTACTTAGAAGAAGTACCAATCTTCTTCAGGCAGCTGCTGTCAAACCTTAGGCAGATAGGAGTTCCTGCCTTGAACTACTAGAGGAAGGGGAGGAGATCCCAGGGCCCCCACGCTGACCATGCCTCCCTGAACTATTGACACAACGGGCAAGGGAATGCAATAGCATGTTGTGCTGACCTCTGCGTCACTTATTGTTGACCTTGGCCTTGGTGAGATGCGGTTATACGGTTAATTTGAAAACAGTAATTTAGAAACTGTTCAAAATACATATTAACAAAATAATTGTTTGATGAGCAGAATTCATCTCTCTGCTCGATTAAGTTTGTATATGTGAAAACAGGCCCATTTATTAATTTGCTTGCTTACTTCAGAAGATCCAGTGAGCAGATCTTCCCTAAGCTTCTAGCTCTTCAGGTTAGCCGCTTGAGAGATGCCCTGTGTGAGGCAGCTTTCAGGTCTATTTCTTATGACACAGGTGCTTTAACTCAGCATCCTCTTATCTATGGGTTTGCTGTGGCCGTATGCTTGGTGATAATGTGTGACGATAATGCATGACTTCTTTAAAACCACTGATAAAACCCTCTTACCCCATTGCTTGTTTATTTGTTTGCTTTCCCAATGCTGAACCAGGTCCCTGCCTGGCTTACCGTCACATCGCCTGTCTTCCGGTTCAACTCCTGTGCGTCCCGTGAATTCTCAGAGCCAGAGTGGACATCGCCCACCTCTGGACTTTGGTCCTGCATATGACCTTATAGGGGTTGGTGTGGAAATTAAATGAGATAACTTAGGCAGTAGGATCCCACGCCAAAAACATTCTGTAAGCATTAGCTCTTCTTAATGAAGACCGTTGATCCTGCCCACCATTCCTAATCTCATTACCCTTTACTAAACACTATTGTGAGGGCTCCACACTGTCGGATACTTGACACGTATCATCTCTAACACAGCCAAGCCCCCAAGTCTGTAGGTTGGTCTGTTTTCTGGTTAAAAAGGAGAAAGGGAATTTACCGGGAGTGTTAGTTAAACTTGTCCAATTTTATGCAGCTCTTAGGGCAAAGCTGAGGTTTGAACCCACAGGTTGCCTCTTGGGCCCACACCGTTAACACTTGTTTAATCCTGCCTCTGGAATGCCAGCTTTGCTGTCCTTTCACATTATTAGTATCGTTAATCCTGTTCGTTAGACACTTTTTGCTTACCACCTGGCATTTTTATGCGTTTCTCCACAGGCTTATGCATCCTCTCTCTAATTACACGTTACATCTTTAGAAAGCACTGGCCACAGGTACTACTATTCTTTCTTTCCCTCCTTCCTTGCTTCCTCCCTTCCTTCCTTCCTCTCTCTCTCTCTCCTCTTCCTTCCTTCCCTTCCTTTTTTCCTCTCTCTCTCTCTCTTTCTATACTTCCTCCTTCCTGCCTGCCCGCCCCCCCCTTCCTTTCTTCCTCTCTTTCTCTTTTTTTCTTCTTTCCAATTTCTTTCAGTATCTGACATGGTGTCATGCCTAGTGATGCTCCAAAATCATGTTTATTCTTTGTTTAGTACGATTTTATGTTTCACTGAAACACTGGCTCCGCATTAGGCACACATTGGAAATGAGCAAACACTGGGAGAGTGGCTAGAAATTCCATCACTGGAGGCTAAGCCAAACCATCTTATCATTCGTCTACTTGCTTGGATGCTTCGTGTTTCTTAAGTTCTTTGTAGTTTGTTTGTTTGTGTTGTTATTGTGGCTTGGGTTTTGAACCTGGAGTTTATTGAAATACTGCCTTAGACGCTTTTGAGCTTTCTTTCCTTTTTCCCCTCTAGTATGCCCAGGGAACCTAAGGGTAGAAATAAATTCATTCTTACCATTCGCTTTTCAAATAACAAGAAATGAACTAGTTTATTTTTCATCTGTTGTATACTCCTCAGTAAGAAAAAATGAGCAGTTTCATTATGTATCATTTGTTGCATATTTGTTTAGTGTAACTGGCAAACATGGCTTGTTTACTTGTTGAAACATAAGTGTGAGGTGGATACATTCAGGAATTCACACCAGGACTCAGAATGTACCTTTCTCATCTGAGAATTATGTATGCTCCTGCCGCATGCATGGGCTGAGTATTTGCACAGGTGGAATTTTTTAACCTTAAGCTATTAGCCATCTTCAGGCCCCTGTCTCGGAGAATTTTGAAGCAGTGAGACAATAAGAAAATCTCTAGATACTGTCCTGTCTTGTTTATTAAATTTATCTTTTTATAGGTAAACTTCAAAATTGGCCATACAGACCTGTAGTGCAATGTGGATACAGCACTCATTTTCATCAACTAGATGATCTTTGGATTATTCTCTAGGTCCATGATATCTTCAAACTCTCTGCCTCCTCACCCATGTCTTTCCATTCCATTCTCATCAGCTTCTGTGGGCCCTTTTCCAGCCCAGTACTCCATGTGGTTTATTTTGGGAACAGTAGGTAGAACGTTTTTCTACTCTATGAGGAAACTTATGTGGACACTCTATGCATTTCTGGCATCTCTCAAACCTTGTGCTGGCTGTCTCAGTATTTCTATACTGGGGATAGCAGCAGCTCTGAGACTGCATCAGGAGTAATGACAGAGAAATCACTCTGAAAACAATGTGTTCTAGTTTGTATTAGTGACATCTCGACTGTATAGAGACCCCCACATTCCGGTAGTAAATGATGTAGAAATTGTAACTCATGTAGAAAGTAAGTACCCAAATCCAACAGTTCCAGGAGTGGTTAATTCAATAAGTCAGTGAGGGCACAGTCATGGAGAGCAGTCATTCCCTCTCCTTGTCCTGACATCCGCTTTGTGAACTTGTCTGACTCATGCCCATGAAGACCTGGTGAGGTTAAGCAGATTAGGTGACTTCTTATACCTCTTAAAGATCAAAGCAGCCTTTCCCCCATGGCCTCTGAGTGTGTGATGGACAGAAGCAGTCATAGGCCCATTCCTGCCCTGGGACGAGAGAGGGAAATGGTGTGTGAAGACGGCCAGGGAGGAGGACTGGCAGCTGCCGTAATGACGTTCCACCAACCAAAAAAGAAGAAAGTGACTTTTGAGTAGGGAACAGAGTACCTATTAAATTAGTCCTCTCTTTTAGACTCTATCCTTGGCATCATCTCTTCTCCTATGTGTTTCGTACCTGAATGTCTAATTACCTGGCCCAAATGCAGATTTCCTTCCTTTCACTACGGGAAAGTTCTATAGTCCCTCAGATATTTCTATTCTGATACTTACAACACACATTCAACTGCTTAAAAATACTAAATTGACAAGGACAGCAATTTTAAAAATACAAGAAATCTTCTTTCTTATAGTTTCATAAAAATAACCTCTAGCCTCTTGGCCCAGAAACCACTGCTAAATTCACAATCACATTTTGAGATATTTTGTTCTTTGTACCTAGAGTTACTAAAGACTTTTTTGTCCAGACTACATGTAGGATGGATTAAAAGAAGGCAGATTTAATATACATTGTAGGTGCTCTTTTTACTCAAATAGCAGAGAATTTAGAGTCCACTTATTTAAGTGCAATCGCCGCCTCCTACCTAAGTCACTTAATCAGGACACTTTAATTTCTACAATCGCTGAATTCAGATAATAATACCTGCCCCCTATCTACCTCTCTGGGAAGCTGGGAGGATTAATTAGATAAAGTATTTAAAGCTCCTCAGAGAGAAGTGGCATATGTAAAAGATGTTATTATTTCTAGGGAAGAATGAAGCAGTGTCTCTTTTATGGACAGTCCATACTTTTAGAATTTTTTCCTCTTATTCATTCAGCTGAAGTGCCAATTTGGTGGATTTTAATTCATCATGTGAGACCCTTCTCGTTCTCAAGTAGTTGCACTTAAAGAAAAGATTGTCAAGTATTGCCTTCGATGACGGGAACAGCCTGTGATTTTGGAGTTTCTTTGAATATTTCAGAGCATTGCCTTGCAAACGGGTCTATATGCCAGAATCCGGTCACGTGTTCAAAAACAAGCCCAGGGCTGCATTCAAGACTGTGACCTGGTCCAGTTTTTGAGGTCACACTCAATCCTGATTTCTCCCACGAAGCGCTTGCTAACACCAGCAATTCTTGCTGAATTTTTCCTTCCCTGGGAGCTTATATGGCTAGAAGTGTCTTCATTCCTCAGTTTAGAACGGGTTCTCAAACCCAGGGCATGTGAATCCCATCTGAGCCCTGTTCGGAATACAGCAAATCGTCCAGAGGTTGTTCAGCTTTGTGCAGGAGGAGAGAACTCTCTCCCACCCATTTACAATAGAAATGGGCCAAGTCAGATCAGAAAGAAGACAAATTGAGAGCATAATCTTTATTCATTCTCATATAAACCTTGTGAAATAGTTTACATTTAAATATCTTTTTTAAGCAATAAGTTTTCCTATTTAGGTCACACAACCCTCTCTCTCATTTTCTTCTAGAATCTCACTTTTTAGTTATGCACTGAGCATCTCCCCACTTTGTTTCTCTTCTCCTTTTTACAGAGGTTTAGCTATGCTTGACCTTTACATTGTTTTATTGGACATTGAACACCTTTGTTAACTCGAACAAAATTCAGTTAGCAAGTCCTTGTGTGTTTTAATGACTGCTACTGTGGCTCGCTGTTGACAAATCCGCGTCCTGTCAGGGGCACAGAAGCTCATTAGAGATGGAGCTGACCTACTTTCCCACAGAAGGGTGGGAAGCAAAGGAGTCCAGGAGTCTACTACAGAGCTTGGGAAATGGCTGCCGCTGGGGACTTCAGTGTCTGCTCTAGAGCAGCTTTCAACAGCCTTGGATCATTCACTCTGCCTAGAAATAAGTTCAGTCTTCGAGGCTTCATAGCTCAGGAGAAGATTTCTTTCTGAGCAAAGGGTTACCTACAGAATTTTATCTGGATCTGTTTTTCAAATGTATAAGCTCCTAAAAACACTTAACATTTCTTATTTTCCTCATTCTTCTAGTTCTAAAGGGAAAAGAGAGAAATGGGCCTCTGGTTTTACTCAGCAGCTAGTAACAAACTCGCTTAAGCAGCTGGCCTCCATGAAGCGAGTGGCTCCGGAGGGGAGGCAAGGGGAGGATGTGGGGAGCACACTGCCAGCGGCGGGAGCCCAAGCTCCTCCACCTTGCCGGCTGCAGGGAGTAGAAATGAAAGTCAAGGCTCAGGTTGCGTCCAGGTCCTGTAATCACATGATACAAGGGAGGATGAAAAGGAGAGCTTTTAAGAACTGGTGACACCAGCCTTTAACCTGCGTCATGTATTAGACTCTGGCCCTCCTGATCAGAGACTCCTCCACCCTTGGTAAGGCTACAAATGAGAGTGTGTGGAGATGGAGCTAGCACGGCAGTAGGCAGAAATGCCTCTTTCCCTATAGTGCTACAGTGATGGGCTCTGGTGGTGCCAGATTCATTGACCCCAAAAGCACTGTGAGTCTGTAATGACTTCTTTGGAAGTGGTCACTATGGAGAGGGATGCCAAAACTAACCTAAAATGCTAAGTTTTAAGGATTTGATCAAGGATTTACTGAGCAGTTTTGAGAAGGCATTGAAGATCAAATATGTCCTTCATATCTATCTCCTACTTTAGGAAAACATGAATATTGGACAATATGTAAGAAGGTATCCACACTTGTAGTCTTTGATATAAGGAGATGCAAGTTTAAAAAGAACACTCTCTTTGTTGTTGTTGTTGTTATTGTTGGAAGAAAGAACATTAGTAGATATATTTACAAAAAAAAGGTAGTAGAGTTAATTTATATTGTACTTACCATACACCGAATTCTAAGGACTTTATTTATGTCAGTTGATTTAACCCTTGGAACATCTCTGATACAATGATTGTGCCCATTTCATAGATCAAGAAGAAGAAGGCTCAGAGAGTTCAGGTCGCTTGCCTAAGATCATAGAATAAATAAGGGAGAAAGGCCAGGCTTAAACTAGGGCACTCCATATCTAGAGTTCTTCATGTTGACCACTCGGCTACACATATAAGGAAGAGAATTTTAAATGTAGAAAATACCAAGCTCTAGTTTCACTTACTCATACATAAAATGCATATAGGAAGAATAATAATCACAAGATATTGTTAAGCTATGCTAATATAAAGAGATCTAGAGCTGAGATAAAGTCTCTTCTATGGGAAGTCCCAACAGCAAGACAAGATCAAGAATATTAGTCTATAACCTAGTAGTGGATCAATATTTCATCTACTGTTAGGATTTCTTTGCAATTAACAGTATTTGCTTAAAAAGAGAGACCTGTTTTGTGAGACTTTGAGAATGCTTATGTGGAAACAGGAGCTAAATGGCAATGAACCCGAAAGAAAAGAGAGATCTCAGAATCATGGCTCTTCCAAATGAAATGTGGGTCCACAGGAAACAGGCCCGCAGACCCACTTTTCTGAACACTCTACTGAAGCTGCAGATTCAAAGTGATCAGCTTTTAAGAATGATATTTCATTAGATGATGACTTGGCCATATGACATCCCTGGACAAATGTACTTTATTAAATGTAACTTGTGCTTCAAACACCACAATTTTTGCTAGCCATTAGTGATGGACTTCAAATTTTCTAGTTTCTATGTTTTTAAATCCCCAAATTGAGATAAAGAAAAGAGAAAACCTTCTTACTTTATTCTTTTTTAAATTCTTTTTGATAGATGAACTATGTGCAAGTGTTACCTAGCCAAAAATATTTTTAAAGTTGTCTATGGATCCAGTATTCATAAGCGTATGTAACTCCCTTACTCTCAGACTAAATGATGTTATGATAGATGCAACCCTGTGAGGTTACACTCTACTGCATGAAAGACTTCTTTCTTTTAGTAGTTTTCAGTTTTAGCAACCACTCTTAGAGTTCTCTCTTAAAAATTGTCTTCCTAGTCCTCTCGTACTTCCAAGTAAATTTTTGAATTCATGAATCATAGTATTTATGGTATATGTAAATTTTGATTCTCCGACAAAAAGTTGGTAGACTTTCAATCTGTCCTCCAGTAGAAGAGCCCCTATTTCTTTAATACTAATTATTTTGATCATGATAAAATAACAATAGGAATACCATTTACAAGGCAGGTAACTGCCTGTCATTGTCCTGCATCATTATCAGGCAAATATTAATCCCCTTACTTTAAATATGAGAAAACTAGAATTCAGAGAGGTTTAATAACCTGCCGGATTTCGTATACCTGATAAATAGCACAACCAAAATTTGGATTCACATCAGTCTTTAAAGCCTTGTCACCCCCACCCCACCCCACCTTCAACTAGTCAACTAGTTCCAAGTTTGGCTTTTTCCTGGTTCCTCTGCCTCCTTGGCTTGACACATGATTCAGTGCTGCCGCTTGCTGATCTCCCCTGGTATTACACTGTAGCCAAACCTTCGATACTATCCAGTGAAAACAATCAGTTCTTGTTGGGAGCAGATCATTTTGGAGTATTGATTCTAAATCTGTCATTGTTTTCCATGAAAGCTAAGCACAGAGTATAAATTGCCACTCACCACATAAAGTTGATGACTTTCTAGGCCCAAATGATTTGACAATTTGTGATTTCACCCCCAGGAGATTTTTTGCTAACATTTTTCAAGGCAAAATATTCAATCCCTGTCCAAAATGATCAAATTTTGCCCTGAAGCAAGCTTGTAAATTTTTGCAAGGACTTGTGAAACTTCACAAGGCAAGAGATCAATAATTTCACACTGTTCTGTTCTCACCGCTTTCCTCGATGTACACTTGTCTGAAACTGCCAAGATGAGAAAGTAAAAAATTTAAGGGACAAGTAAGGAACTCCCTCACCATCATTTATAAAGTGCTATATTTAAAACAAAGGTGATCGATCTGCAGTCAAAAATTTAAAGAAAGGCAGAACATTCAGTTTAGATATAAAAAAAAAATAATAAGTCTACCCAAAAAGGACAAAATGTGCATTTTTATTCTAGTGATATCTCATTGTGTATATTCACATACTCAAAAATGGTTTTGTTTTTCTCCCTATTGTGTCCGACACTTATTTGTCTTTGTTGCAAATGAAGATTTAGGCAAAGCTCTAAGGCTCTAGGTTTTGCTCTAGGTTTTGTGCTCTTATTACTCCAAGACATCCAAACATTTTGTTCCTACTTGTAATTATATGAAACTTTTAGTAACTTACCTTTCATTTTACACACTTCTCTCTCCCACAATAAAATACACAAATAAATTGAAGCAATAGTAAGGTAGACGATATTACTCTTTCTTTACAAACTTTCCATCTCCCTCTCTCAGTTCTTTTTCTCTGCCTGCCTCATAATTGTGAATATTTTCCCATGTTCAGCTATTGCTCTTTCGTTCTTCTGGTTATCTAACTGCTCCTTCGGAAAACCCACCCATTTTCATGCTTCAGCTCTGCTTTTACTTGAATGAGTCCAGAATCTCTATCATCAATCCTTTCCTCTCGTGGCAGCACCAGTCATTTATTTCCAAGTGTTCATCAAACATTGCTACTTTGATTCACCGCTTCTTCCAAACAAACATGCTGAATTTTCCGTTTCACCCCAAACCATGTCCTTCTCCAGATTCCTTTTTTATTTTCAAGAGACGAGACATGTTTACAATCACTCATACTTGGAATCTCCGACCGGGGCACAAGGATGGCAACAACTCAGAAACATTCCAGAGCCAGGAATTAATTTGGGATTAGAGTAGCACCACCCTCCCCCTTCACCCTCAGCTCCTTGTCCTGAGAGCCTTTGCCCCTTGTTACTACTCTGTGCCACCTAATGGTCACCATGTAGAGAGTCAGGCCCAGCTTTTCCAGATCCTGCTTTTTCAAAGGAAAACATAAATCTTGAAATCTTTGAAGTCAAGGAAATCTTTCAGATATGTTTAGATGCTGTTAACTGTTGAACAAAATTTAACCCTATAGAAGCCACAGGAAGTTCATAAGTGAACATGTCTATCTGAAGGGCTGTCAGTTTGTGACTATTACACAGACATGGAGCTAGAAGGCAACTGGAAAAAAATATAAGTGAAAGGGAACTGTGAGAGGACCTTGGGCCATGTGGTACAATGCCCTAGAAAAATGGGCCAAACTAATTTAGCCAGCGGTATAACGGACATTGAACTGAAACCCATAAACCTGAAATTAAAAATCACACATTCTAAACCACTGAGCATACGATACAAGTAGCCAGGAACTACAAAAGGTGATCCTGATTCTTCAAAAATAAGGTGCAGATTATATTTATTTTTCCTTCAAGTTTCTTCCAGGGTTGACAAATTTCCAACCAAAGACTAGTAGATTTCGGTGAATATGAAGCCCACATGTCTCTAAGTCTGACTTTGTTCTTATAATTTTTTTTTTTTTTTTTTTTTAGAAATAATGTACTTTGATCTTAACAGAGCTATTGTAATCAACTTTTGGAAACAAATGTCTACAGACTTCTCATGTTAGACTTTTGGATATTGATTCAAAAATATACACTATATTGATGACATAAAGCAATCTATAACAAGATCTCTTAAGACATCAAAAAGACGTGGGCAGATGAAATTAAACATATATAAATTCATCCAGTGGTTACTTACAAAAAATTAAAAATTTGATTCAATACTTTTACACTTGAGGGTTTTTACTTGTAAGGTCAATACCGACTAAGGAAATTAAATAACTGTGAAAGCTTAATTAATTCAATATTTTTTTAATATACTGCAAAGAGTATATTTTAAACATAAAGGAAATGAAAAGCATAAGCATACAAAGACATGGTTAAGATTATGTAGAGAAACATTCAACCTACCAATGCAAAATCCTGTAAATTAACTGTAATTTACAGTTACTAAATTAACTGTAAATCAGCTGAGTGGCTGAATAAATAATACCAATTACATTTTGTGTGTGTCCTTTAGAAATAATATTTTGTTATTTACCTAGATTAGGTGCCAAATTGATTTGATTAGAAACATCTTAAGGATAAAAATGGAAAATACATTGTGTGAAATACTATGGTATAGGGGCTTTTGAATTTTTCAGAGTTGTCGTTGATCTGTATGCATTAGTTTTTAAATTAGAAAATACCTATTATTTTGTGAGAAGGTGCACATTTTTTTAAATCCAGAAACTAAATTTCCAAGTTAATATAGTATCAGTTTATTGTACTTCATATTTCCAAAGCACAAGCATTTCAGAACACTGAAAGACTATATTTAGAGTAAGATCTACATATTCCATACAGATGGAATAAGTCCATGAATATATGTTGGTATCATCCTCGCCAGTCCTAATAAAACTCTATCTTTAGTGTGTTTGAACAAGGCTTAAGTTATACATGAAAACTGAAACATCAAACCATTATATATACCCTTGAAGTGTAGATAAAATAATTTTGCATCCATACAATATTTTTAAATGTTGACTTTAGCAAAAACTTAAAAATCCCCTGAAATTTAAAATGAAAATTCATGATGCACAAAATTGTGAAAGAAAAAAAAGTCTTCTCCAAATATCCCATAACTTTTTTGAACAAAATCTCAGTGTTGTGATTTAATCTTCCTCATTTACATTTGCCAAGTGTATATGAGTTGACAGTGTTTCCACGTGCAGTACCACATTTAACCTGCACAGTAGCCTCCAATGGAAGTGGTCTTATTATACTTTTAATGATGAGCTAAGAGTCTTGTAGATACGAATAACCATCTTTATCACCACACATCTAGGGAAAAAAATGGCAGAATTAAAGCCTTAAGCCCTGGTTTTCTGAATCCCAACCCAGAGCTTTTTTCCCCAAGAGATCATGATCAGCTCTACCAACCTTTGCTCAGATCTCTACTTCTGCCATCTGCTTTAAAGACATAATAGCTGAGGGCAATGTAAATGTGATCATTTCAAATTTTTGCATTCTCTTTT
Organism: Neogale vison; assembly: GCF_020171115.1. NCBI lineage: Eukaryota > Metazoa > Chordata > Mammalia > Carnivora > Mustelidae > Neogale > Neogale vison. Next base: position 87,992,971 of record NC_058093.1, on the reverse strand, counting down.
TAATTTGACCCTTGTTGTATTACCCCATTGTCTAAGCATAACTTAACTAGAATGTGAAATTCTGTTTATATCCGTATGTGTATGCATAGGAGTACACACATAGATATGTGTACATGTAATGAATTCCTATAGAAGTAAATTTATTGCTTCCTTTTATTTTCTCTGGCAGAAAGATTGCTAGTTGTTAGGAGGGAAATCTGCTTTTGATTTTAATGAAAAATCTACCCTAAAAGATATTGGAAAAGATCAGTCTTAATCTAATTATCTTGACTTATGACAAGTAATTTCTTCCTTTCTCCGGATCCATCCTGTTTTTGCTTGATTTCATTGTAGACTTGAAATCGTAGTTTAGGACAGCAGCTTGCCACTCTGAGAAAAACTGATATCCCAGATGTGTCCTTAAAAGCTCCCTCCCCAAACAAAGAGGACAACAAGGTGGGGCTTTCATGCACTTCTGATCAAGTTTAAAGAATTCTCTGAGACTTCTGTTCTGTGTATCTCGTCAGGGGAGGCTAAACCTTAGTTTTGGAACTGTCTCCCATGCCTAGAGAAGGATGCTTAGTGTCCATTTCTGCAAACTGACTTTCTGATCTTTCAAATTTGGGAAGACCATATCAGAGTCATTATTTGAAAGATTATCTTCTCAAGTCCCTGGCGTTCCCTGTTGGTTCTAGAATTCATTAATAGTCCTTGTACACACTGTGTGAGTACACTTTGCACTGATGAGAAGCACAATGAACCACCCCAGTGCACGCCCACGTGGGAAAAAGTGCCACATGACTCAATAGTACATGAATTGCCTGGGATGGTGACGGAAAGGATCACACAAAGCCAGGAGTCCCAGGGAGGGCACCATTCACATGTGCGCTCAATCCAGTTCAGTCTTGAGTTCATCCTACACCTCCCCCAGCAGGCCAACTATGTTTTCTTTGGAGTCACGTATACAATATGCAGAATGGTTGTTCGGGAAAAATCCATGGCAACAGCACATACTGAGCTTGTTCATTTTATTTGGAAAAAATATTTTTTTCCATTTTTTTCAGTTTTAACTTTTTTAAAAGATATGCTTCTTTAGATTTACCTGATTCAAACTTGAAAAAAATAGTGCTATACAATTTTATATGTTTTTTTATTATTTAAATTCAATTAGCCAACATATAGACTGTAAAATTTTTTATTTTTTTTAAAGATTTTATTCATTTATTTGACAGAGAGAGATTACAAGTAGGCAGAGAGGCAGGCAGAGAGAGAGAGGAGGAAGCAGGCTCCCTGCTGAGCAGAGAGCCCGATGCGGGACTTGATCCCAGGACCCTGAGATCATGACCTGAGCCGAAGGCAGAGGCTTTAACCCACTGAGACATCCAGGCACCCCTAGACTGTACAATTTTTAAAGGCAATAGCTTACCATGGGCTTTACGAATAACCTAAAGGCTATTCACTCTTCCCTTTAGAAACCTTGGAGGCCTCACAAGAAGTGTGTTAGGGGGGACTCTGTGAGTGGAAAACCAAAACCTAACCATACGCAAGAGTAAGAAAAATAGGATATGCACAAAATAAAAGGATATAAAAAATGATACCAACTATCCGAAATGTGCAAGGGAGAGAGAGGAGTAAAGAATGAGTTCAAAAATAAGCAACGGTCAGCCTAATATAGACTGCTGTATGCAGAGACCGTTAAATATAAATTGAAAGGTAGCCAGAAATCGAAAAACAGTCAGAGATACACAAAAAATAAGGAGTAAGAGACCCAAATATATCACAAAAGAAAACCAGCAAACCACGAAAGAGAGCAGGAGAAGAAAGGATCAGAGAAAAACTACAAAAACAGCCGCAAAATAAGTAACAAAATGTCACTTAATACATATCCATCAGTAGTTACTTTGAATGTAAAGTAAAGGCTAAAGGCTCCCATCATAAGACATAGGGTGACAGAGTGGAGAAAAAAAACAAGACTCATCTGTACTCTTCCTACAAGAGACTCACTGCAGACCTAAAGACACCTGCAGACAGAAAGTAAGAAACATTTAGCCTGCAAGTGGATGTGAAAAAGAAGCTGAAGTAACAGTATTTACAACAGGCAAAACAGACTTTAAAACGAAGTCTGTAAAAAAAAAAGAAAGAAAGAAAGAAACCTCGGGGGTATTTTTCTGTACTGTGTATATTTTCATCCACAAGAATATTTTCTTCTCGTCCTCCTGGATACCTGGGACTTTTTTTTTTTTTTTCAATTCTCTGCAGGTATCTTAGAGGACTGTTTAAGACCCTAACCATTTCATCTACTCTTAGCCTCACCTGAAGGGCAAAATCCCTAAGATCTTGACACAAATGCTGATAAATACACGGGATTATTAAAGGTGCCGTCTCAGCAGAAGAGGTTGCCTGCCGCCTTTGTTCTCAAGGCGGTACATATTTCACCTAGCAGCAAGAAACCCAACTGCTGCCACAATCAGAAATCTCTGAAATGTCTTTAAGCTAATCATCTCTGAACATAAGCCTTTGTTGTTATATCAGACCTAGATGCAAGGCACAGAAACCTTATTTTTTTTTAAATCTTGTCCCCCCCCCCACCTTGCACAAAACAGCATCAAGCCTGTCACGACTACCAGTAAGGTTCACTGATCTGTCAACATTCACCCCTGATGAAGACAGTGAGAGAGATCCGTAGCTCCAGAGAGTTCAGGAGAGAACCAAACAGAGTGTTTGCAAAAGAGCATTTTTATATGTTTTCTTGTGACAGCACTAGTTTAACAGAAAATAGTTGGAGTGTGCCAAAAAAGGGGAAAAAAATGAAAGACAGTAGTAGTAAGTTAGGCTAGCATGACATGATGGATCTGGGCTATGACAAACCGAATTGGAAAAAAGCTTCCCTGGGGACCAACTATACCAGGTTTGCTGAATTGTATTTCTTGATTTCTTACTGTGCAACAGTGCTTTTTACTGTTAGATTGACTAGGCTTCAGAATATTTTTAAAATTGTACAAATCAAAATCCATGTAGCTTAAAAATGAAGGATGTAAAAGGTTTAGGAGTTTGATGTATTGAAAGGCATTCTGTATTCCCTCATGTGAGTATTAAATATACACTTTGTCTGTTTGATGAATTTTAAATCTTCGTGGAAGGCAGTACATACGATAGCAGTTTACAGGGCTGAAAACCCTGGTCGGGAAGAAGGACATAGATTTGCAGAGATTCAAAGCTGCTTTCCTCTTAACCCGCCCAGATGTGCACAGGAATTACAGCATGCAACCTCTGTACATTCTCATTTGTTCTGAGATGTTTGCATAAACGGCAAGTAAAGGCACCTGAAAGCCGAGCCCCTCTTAACAAAAGTGTGATGCCTTATTCTTATTACTTGTCTTTTTAATTCTTATGTAGTGGCTTTCATACACCCTAGACCAGGTGATTTCTTAAAAAAAAGTCACCCATGTTAAGCTTTGAATGAATACCTCCATGAATGGAGGTATATTAGATTCTCTTGCCATTTTCAGTATTTTAGCCATGAATAATAAATAATTACAATAAACAGTTTGGGTCTGATTTTACAGACGTTTACAACTAACTGGAGTAATTCGTGAAATTGTCCGAGTGCGAAGTGTCAGTATTAAGTGACAGCCAAACTCAAGGAAGATAGCAATCTATCCAGCAGGCTCAGGCATCCCAATCCCATGATGTTTCCCATCAACTGTTCATGTCAGGGAGAAGGTGTCGAGAAAGTGGTTGGTGAGAATGAGTTTTGGTTGAGATGTAATAAAGTAGAAGACGTAAGCATTGAGAAATGAAAGTTACATGGCAAGATGTATGCTAGAAAATATTCAGGTAGGAACCACACAGACTAAAATGCTAATGGATGGCAAAGTAAAGAAATAGGATGATGTGTTTTAAGTGTTGAGGAAAATAGGGAAATTTCTAAACTGGAGTTTGCTTGTTCCATCTGGGGGAAAGAAAAAAAAAAAGCCCACTGCTTTTGAAATCATTGATACATGCAAGAAAATGGAGCAGAATTGCCAAGTCTTCTGGTTTTTCAGTAGCCAAAATCTGGATTTTTACATGAACTCTCTTGATTTGAAACATTAGAAATAATTTTTAAAATTTTACACAATATTATGTGGATAAAATAAAATACATCTGAGATCTGTGTTTTGGCCCATATAGTTTCAGAGTGTGACTTTTTTACTAGTTAAAAGAGGCAGCTTGAATTATGGATACACATGTAGAAAGTTTTTGACTTTTTTAAGAATGTGAAGAGTGAACTATTCTGGTAAATCTAAGAAATAAATAGTTTTAGCAATAGCTGGCTCCAGTGGGTAAAACAAAAGAAAGAAAAGGGATTTAAATGTCAAGGAGATGCATGGGTTATTGTAGAGGTAATTAAGGTGGCTAGGACGATGGCAGGTAACAAGGTAGAGAAGAGTAACTTCAGTTAGCTGCAGAAATCATCGAAGAACATGAAAGATTTTCTGGGAGGCCTTGAATGACAGAGAGAATAAAGCAACAGGGTATTCTAAACTCGCTAATGAGATTATCAGTCTGGGGAAAAGTAATACTGTCCTGTGGCCTGAAAGCAGCATTGGGCAGATCACAAGGCAACGCCAAAGTCTAGGCAGAAGAAGTAGAGAATAACCAGCAAAAGCAAAGAGAAAGCCTAAGTGATTTTGACTTGGTTTGATAGTTTATATCAAAAACCTATCAATTCCATTGATTAACTGAACTCAGTTCTTTCAAAAAATATGCTAAGGACTTACAATTTATAAAGTATCAGATTAAATATTTTTGGAAAGTACGGGACAATAATGGATGTGAAGACACACTGTCCTTAAGGTGTTTAAATCTGTATGGACACACACACACACACACACACACACAGGCATGCAACCCTATGTGTTTTGTTTTATTTTTTTAAGTGCTATGACAGAAAAGCAAAGCATTTTTGCATGGCAGTTCAAAATCAAATGATTGTTTTCAAAGAATTGTTTGGATGATATATATGTAAATCAGAGTTCTCCAGAGAACCAGTAGGAAATACATAGATAAATAGATAGATAGGGATTTATGATGAGGCATTGCTTACATGATTATGAAGACTAAAAGATCCTATGATTTGCCACCTGAAAGTGTGAGACCCAGGAAAACTAAAGGTATCATTCAACCCTAGTCTAAAAGCCTGAGAAGCCAGGAGAAACTGCTGGTGTAATTCCTGTCCTAGGGCAGATGAGATAAGGTCAATCAATGAGGCAGGAAAAAAGGGACAAATTGCTCCTTCCTTCATTTTTTGTTCTATAAATACCCTTCACGAATTAGATGATACCCGCTCACACTGAAGACAATCTACAGAGTCCACCAATTCGAATGCTGATCTCATCTGGAAACACCTTCACAGACACACCCAGAAACAATGTTTAATCAGCGCACCCTGTGGCCAGTCAAACTGACACATAAAATTAACCGTGACACCATGTAATGGTATTTTCCCTAATTCTAAAGAAATCCAGTGCTTTATTATCTGGTGGGTTCCCTCAGAGAATCACAATAGCAAACCAGGGGGAGTGATCTGGAAGACGTCAGGTGATCTGGATAAGACCTTCTTTTGTTGAGATCTGGTTCAGGTTAGCACTCAGCTAATGGGCGCTAAGTTCAAAGTTTTAATTAGGATGGATTGATCTGAATTCAAATTGATTTAGTTTGAACCTTTGCCCTGTGTATCTACCCATTTTATCATTCCCTGCTTGGATATGGCACCAAAGCCCACTTTCCCGACCTCGAGGCTGGGGCTGAGATTATCATTAAAAAGTAAATTCTTGGTAAAAGGATCCAATATCTTTAGGGCTTATACTTAGATACTGGACAAAGTTAACTAGCAATTCATTTAGGTAAATAGACCAGGTTTTAAAATTTTGGGATAAAAATATTTTAGAAGCTGGGAAGTTTCAAAACACTTTTGGAAAGCTGTAACTACTTCTCAAAGAAATGTCCATTTCTCAGTGGTGTTAATGAACAACTATAGCCAAGTATCTCCAGATTAATAATAGTAAGTGTAAATAACAGTTGGCTTTTCTGTCCTACAAACACATCCTGTTCTTACTGAAACACAGTTGCTTGGGCTTTGCAATGATTTACCAATTTCATAGGATATTTGAGGAAATATTAGCTTGTAGCCCATACGTTAGAATATTGTAAAAGAACTGAGTTAAGATAAATCTATGGTTTCTGTGTAAGTATGACTGCAGTTTTTTTTAAGTTAAATTAATTACTCATCAGTGCATTTTTCAATATCTAATGCAGGAAGATGCCAATACTACTCAATTATTTTGATCCATTTACACCTTAAACTAAGGAAATAATAAGGATGCCACCCCTACTATTCATAGATTGGTATCCTCTTTGGTTTTTGTTTTATTTATGTGTAAATATACATAGTTCAAAACTTGTTAGTAGCAATGCTAATAATGTCATTTATATACTTCACCTTGTCCATTTAAAATGGATAGTTCTATTTATAGAGTAACAGCCTGTAAAATTGAATTAAAAAATTTAATAGAAAAGGCAGTCCTTTTAAAAATTATTACAATAGAAGGAAGCATAATTTTTTTCTTAAACTAATCCTAACACAAGTTTTTTAAATAATCTTTTTTTAGTTCCAAAACTTTAAAATAGTCTTATTGATTTTTTAAAATAATTATTTATGTAAAATAATTTATGGCAGAGTTTTCAGTATTTGAAATATATATTCTTATAATAGGAATTTTACAAGACCATTAATTTTAGCAGTGCTAGGAAACACAACTATAATTTAGGAGCTATTGTTGATTGTTTCTACAAATAGATATTGACCCCATTAGTTTTAAGTGATAACGTTACTAAGCCAAAGTATTAATCCAATGGTAGCAGAATTAGTGATTTTAATTGGTATTTTTATTCAAACCTTTCCTTTAGCATTTAGATTTCCTTTAGCTTATCATATATAAATATAAATGTAAAATTTAAATAAATTATCTTAGAATTCTTATTTTTAAAGTCATTATGAAATTAATGCCTGTGGAGGCTCCAGTGCCTCGGGTCCTTTGTTTGTTCTAGTCACTTTGGTATGCATTTGGGTCTGGTGATATTGATGCCATCCTCTCGGACATTGTTTCATTAATCAAGAGGGCACCTGGGGTTCAGAGAAGACTCGTGGCCCAATAATCAATCACTGAGTCATTTATTCATCAAGTAATGCTCGCAAGGAGAGGAAGTCATCATCATCATCAGTAGCAGCAACAAAACAATACTAACAACTAACATTTATTGGGTCCTCATAATGTGCCAAGTATGGCTCCAAATTCAGTGGTATAAAGTTATGTAGTCCTCACAACAAATGAAACAGTTTGGAAAGGATTTTACGAAGTTTCCTCGCTGACTGTGCTCCTGTAAAATATTTACACATAGAGCATGCATTCTCCATTTATATTCTTATCTTGGGACCCGTAGATGGTCTGGTGGGGGGGGTGCTTGATGGTTACCCTCAAACAAATCTACCACCAACAAGAGTGTGATTTGTATTCATTTTGTCAGAGGTTAGATTAACACTGATTTCAGAGTTTTAAACCACCTCAGGACATCAATGATGGCAGGCTTTGTGGATGGCATAATCCCAGAAGTAACTGATGAAAGGCAGGGATGACAGTGCCTCAGATATGGGTCTGCAGAACTGGGTGTTCTGGGAGGGAACGTGATATATGTGTTGTAAATACTTTGTGTTAAAATGATAACATGGCGATGGACTGTCCATATTCACACCCAAATTTAGGTATTATTTGATGGTAGATACCAAACACACACAAGAAAATCTATCTAGGAAAAAAATCTTTCTTTCTTGTCTTTTCTCTTTCTTTCTTTTCTTCTTCTTCTTCTTCTTTTTTTTTTTTTTTTGCCTATTTAGTTGTAAAATTGTGTACTTAAGGGCGCCTGGGTGGCTCAGTGGGTTAAGCCGCTGCCTTCGGCTCAGGTCATGATCTCAGGGTCCTGGGATCAAGTCCCACATCGGGCTCTCTGCTCGGCAGGGAGCCTGCTTCCTCCTCTCTCTCTCTCTGCCTGCCTCTCTGCCTACTTGTGATCTCTCTCTGTCAAATAAATAAATTAAAAAAAATCTTTAAAAAAAATTGTGTACTTAAAAAGAAGAGACAACAGAAAAATCAAGGATATTTATTTGGAGCACTTTATTATAAAACCATTTAGGTGCATTTGACAAAATTTCAGTAAAGCCCTGGGAACTTAACTCAATGGTAAACTAGCCTTGCTCATCTTTTTACTTAAAACTCCTTTGGTGTTTGTCATAGTGATAAATCATCATCTCCCCCAAGCCTTCCTTTCCCTTAAACCTGAATCTTAGTAAGCACCTTTTGAGAACCTAAGACATTCTGCTGCAAATCACTTACTTTGGAACCCAGGGCATTTAAATCTATGGGTGAGTTGAGAAGCCCTGCTGAGCTATGATGCAAGTTTAACACAATTTTCTTAGAATGTAAGTACCAAGTAGGCAGGAAAATATTACCACTTGTATTTATTTGGTGCTTTCTGAAACTCTGATACTTTATGAGTTAATAATTAATTTTTGTTAAGATGGGTACTCTTCTCTCCAATTTATTGATGGGCAACAGATTAGTTGGGATAACATTAGCTACTGGAACAAAGAAATCCCAAAACAGATAATGGATCAAGCAGAATAGAACTTTACTGCTCACTCTTCTAAAGTCTAGCATGGGCATTGGTGATCGCAGGCTGCTTTCCTGCAGGCAGAACATCAGGGACTCCTAAGGAATTCCCACCGGATGAACCGAGTGTCTTGAACTTGTGGCTTCTGAGGTCACTGTGTGCATTTGCATCAAGCCAGAGAAAGGAGAATGACGAAGAGGAGGGGCATACTTGGACTGGAAGGGGCAGACAGCACTTCTACTTGTGTTTCATTGCCCAGAACATGGCTCATCGTTTCAAAACAAAGGGAAAGGTCTGGCGAATATGGTCTCTGGGGGAAGCAACTTCCCAGCCATAAATGTGTACTGTGGAAAGGAGACCACACATACTTGGTGTGGTCAGCATCATCTGCCAAAGTAGTTCAGAAATATCAGTGATTATCCCAAAGAATCCTGGGCTGGTGCACTGATCAGTGACTGAGGAGTCAGCGCCTTCTCTCCTCCCACCCCAACATCCAGCTTAAGGGTCTGCACCGTAGGGTCACTGGTCTCCAGCCAGTTGGACTGTGCTGCACTTAGAGAGAAACCAGAGGGGAATGAATACTAAGCTAATAAGAAAAAATGTAATCCTAACAAAATAATAGCCCTAAGCACTTTAAACATGTTAGTTTAATTAACACTCAAGGTGATGTGAAAGGCAGCTATTTTTATTAAGTCCATTTTACAGTTGGGGAAACTGAGGTAGGGGGGTGTGAATAAATTTTCCAAAGCCTATGGTTAACATCAACCAGAACTGGATTTAAATCTAGGAGGTCTAATTCCATGAGACTATCATACCTCCCAGGAAGGAAAGAAAAATGTCATTTGAAAAGAAAGAAGAAAATTGGGAGGAACAGTTTCTTCCTGAAAGAAACTTCCTCTAATTAGACTTGGCTTAGGCTACACAGTTTATAATCGTGTGCGATTCATCCCAGTCTGCAGACTCTTCTTCTTCCTACCTTGTCCATATCCTGAGGGCTCGGCAGAGGGCAGAATGTTTAGATGACCTCTAATCTAGAGGAATTTAGATTCTGTTGAGAGGAAAAGAGATTTTTAAAACCGATTGCCTAAGACAGTCATGATTAAAGGACAAATAAAAGGCAGGCAGTAAGATTTCCAGGAAGGGTGGGACTATTACATATGGATTGTCAAGAGCTTGTTCATGAAGGATGTGAGACTTTAGCTGGTCCTTTTATGAATAGAGAGGAAGTACAGAAGGTTTCAAAGGAGAAAGATGATAGGAACAAAGATCCGGGCGGATAAAGACAGTATTTGTAGCAGCATGGCTGTAATAGAAGGCAATTTTGGGAATTAGTGAGAGTTATATCTTTATCCATTTTCACTTTAGAACTTATTTTTGCATATATTTTTAATTCAATGTAACCATCTGGTGAGGCCTGGCACTCTACGATTTGTTGCAGTAGTAATGTTTATCTGAAGAGCTACGTATGTAGGCACAGGAAAATGAATACTGGGTTCTGGGAACAAAGACTGGGGAGGGATTTCCAAACAAATGCCACCTTCTACTCATTTCAACAAGTGTGAGAGTTAAGGAATGTGCTTTACCGTCATTACATTTCTGGGGCCCCGAGCTCGTTACATAGAACCTTACCAAGTTCTCAGTGTTCAGCCTGTCCTGCTTCTAAGTAACTTTGGAGTAACTGACCATTCTTCTGTACCTACATCACTTTTCATCTTCACCTTTTCACGCAGAGAACACTTCATCGCTCTTTCCAATCACGGGATGAGCCCCTGGATGACCTCGAGTGAGTTCTGAATTCTCTGAGGAGCCACCCCTGACTATTACAGTTTTTCTTTGTCAATCACAGAGCACTTTCAGTGACATCATTGCTGTCTTCAGTATTATGCTGCTGCTGTAGGCAGTATGAAATTGACAAGGAATGGCCCCGGGAAGAGCTGAAAGGGCACTTCTGCTTTTTTGATGCATCTGACACCTGTAGTTACAAGAAAGAAAACAGCTTTCATAAGCATATTGCTGGGTGATGTGGAAGGTGAATGATTATTTAGAAGTAGCTTTTCAATGCACAATAGAATCCAAACTGCTTCTGTGCACTTTTGCCAGGAAAGGATCTCCCTAAGTAGGAGAAATCTGGTCAGATAGTTTCCTAGAAGTCTCTGGATCCAGAGTTAGGTTTCAGTGAAAATCCAATGTAAACCTCAGAACCTTTTGGCCTATGAGGTATAGGGATCCTTTCTTGTTCTGATTTTCCTAGAATATGCCTTTTGTTTTAGCTTATATGCTTGCTTGTGTTTCTTCTATTGTAGGAACTATATTATAACTCGAAAAGCTGGTGTCCAGAGTGAAAAAGAAAGAAAAACATACCCTTGTTTCTTTTGGGGAAACCTTTTCTAAGAGTGAGCAGACACATCTGTTTAAATTGAAATTAAAATTATTATTATTATTATTGTAACAGGAGGTCTGTCATGTAAGCCTTGGCAGGTGAGGGGACTTAAATCCTCATGAAATCTGTTGTATTGATAACCACGGTAGTTTTAGCACTAAGTGGACAGATTACAAAATTGGGAAATGATTGACCATACTGGCTAATGATCACATCCCATCGATAGAGCCTTGAACCTGAACAGTCATACTGAGTCCACCGTATTCAGTAGTTGACTTGAAGTCTTCACCCTCCTTAGCAGCCAACAGTGCAGATGTTGTCCTGGTAATTCTGCTTGGTGGCTTTCATGACATTGTCATCCTGATCTTTCTTCAGTTCCCTCACCATGATTTCTATATCATTCCTCTTTGGCCTCTCTGTGTGAAAGAGTTATTTGTGTCTTCAGCAGCAACTCAGAACATTTTCAGGCACCACTGTTGACTTGTCTCTCTTTTCCAGTTACATCCTTCTATTCCAGGCTCATTATAATGAGTGCATGAAGCATCATAAGAAAAGATATCATCCGTCTTACTTACAGGCCCTATGGGAAAGAAAAAGAAAATTCTCTGTGTAGCTGTTTGCATGTCTCCTAAACATGGCAACTAAGGGAAACTACAATTACTGAAATAAAGTTCTTTATCCTGAGCTAGGCTGAATAGCCAACACAGAGTCTCGGTATTTCATTTATATTCAGTCAAGCAAAAATAACAAACAAACAAAAATCCACAGAAATGTGTCAGGTGCCAATTACTAGGCTATCTACTAGGCTATCTCATTTTGTGATCTCCCCTTAACAAATGAGAAAATTGAGGCATAGAAAAGTTACATAATTATCCTAGGTTGCACAGTTAGTAATGGCACAGGAATTTTTATTCTTCTCCACAGGAGCCCTAGATTTTAGATAGATTTTGCATAGTCTCATATACAGAGCACCTTGTTTGGACCTTTTGCTTTGGCCATTTTCCTATATTCTTATATCATTTTGTAGATTCACCATTTTAATTCCTAAATTACATTGCACTGGGTTAACAAGTATCATGCTCTTTAGTGAGAGTCTCCTATATTCCCTGGCACATATCTAGTTATCAATTTATTTTTCACTTCTTGATCACTTCTGGCTCTAGGTCACATCCTATCCTCCGATATCTCATCCACGTGTGTATTACTCTACCGATGTTGGTACTTCAGTCTCATCTATGTGTCTCCATATGGAAGAATTAGTAAAAACGTAATGTTACATGTTGTAATGAGCACTGGGTATTATCCAAGACTGATGAATCACAGACCAGTACCCTTGAAATAAATATGTTATATGTTAATTTAAAAAAATTTTTAAAAAAAGGTAATGTTAGGGTTCTACCTTAAATTATTGTAATTCCTAGTTAGCATCTTCAAATACTTAAACTCTTTATTATCCTCTTAACACACCGTGGTATTGACAGTACTTTGTTGTACCTTATCATTATAACGTCATCTCTGAGAATTTCCACTTATATCATTATAAAATGATAATGGCAGCTTCCCTAGGTCTCATTCACGTGAATGGAAAATTAGTGCCATAAAGAAATTTTCTAATAATTATTTTCCAAAACATATTGGTGCTTTTCAAACTTTAACTCATTAAACTGATTTGAATCTCACTTCAGCAAATCTTCACTGAGTGTTCTTATTAATAAGTCAGTCTCATCCAACTTTTAGGTAAAGATTTAATCAGAAAATATATTAGTAAAATTCACATGCATGACCTTAATCTCATCATGTATTTGGCAATAGTGTATATAGATCTCAATACTCGGAAGTAGGTATCAGCATAATTATATAGTAATTTAAGTTGTCAAAATAATTAAAAAATAAATAACGTAAGAGATACTGTGCTAGTTGTTTTTGCATTCATTATCTTATTTAAACAGGCACAACTTCCTCCTGAGAACTTTAGTCGCTATTTTACAGAGGTGGTGATTGAATGTCACCGATGTTAAGTAACTTTCTCTGAGTCACACAATTAGTGTGTGGCAAGAAAGTTTTTGAATACACTTCTCATAGATTCTAAAATCCTTATTGTCTTACCTCTACCATTCTGCTACTGTTCATTCATACTTGAGCCTGAGTCCTCCTTCCATTGTTTTTTAAATCACAAGAACAAGAAAGAGAGGCGTTGAGCTGAGTTTGGTATAATGGGAAGTAAGTACTGAGTTTTCTGAAGTTCTAGCTCAAGATCTAAAAAATAATTTAGAAATGATTCCTATTTATTTCATTAATGTACCCATTAAAATAAATATTGGAAAAAATTTACATTGCACTAATTAAAGTCAGCATGCAAAATGCTTTATGCAAATTTATGGAGAGAAAGACACAGAGATAGGGAGAGTAAAATCTCAACACTACAAAAAATTTGTCTATGTAGTTATATTTTCCCAGCAGCTAAGATTATAGTAGCCAACATTTTGAATGGAAATACGCTAAGTTTTTATCACACTTTCCTATGGCTTTTATGTACATAATTTGTCATAATGCTTTCTTGATGACCTTTTATTAAACAAGTATACTATTAGTTACATGTTATTGTAGAATGGCTCTTGATGCTTATTAAAATGTGAGAGATTATTGAATCCTACATTAAATTTTTCTCATATTTTTGTAGATTTTCACCTCCTATTTCGTCCTATTCTGGCACTTTTTTGTAATGTCATTCTGTGACATTTTCTGTCCCCATTTTGTCTTGAGTCGAAAAACTTAATTTCTTAGAATTCTCCCTCTCCCACTCCCCTTGCTTGTGTTCCCGCTCGCTGTCTCTCTCTCTATCAAATAAATAAATAAAATCTTTAAAATAAGATAAAATAAAATAAACACTAATGGGCCTTAGATGAAGATGTAAAACACTTGTAAAAAATACAAGTGTTGGGCACCTGGGTGGCTCAGTGGGTTAAGCCGCTGCCTTCGGCTCAGGTCATGATCTCAGGGTCCTGGGATTGAGTCCCACATCAGGTTCTCTGCTCAGCAGGGAGCCTGCTTCCTCCTCTCTTTCTGCCTACTTGTAATCTCTCTCTGTCAAATAAATAAATAAAATCTTTAAAAAAAAAAACAAGTGTTTTTCATGATTAGGTAACTCAGATGGTGAATTAAAAAAACAAACAAACTACTGTATACAATTTAAGATGATGTTATAGTGAATTATGGGTGATGCATGTGTACCTGGATACACACACATACACAAATGGAGATAGATCAATTGATTAGATAGATAGATAGAGAGACTGCTCTTTAAAGATTTTTAAATGGTGAATATGATCCCACTTGGTTAACCCAATCAAATGTTGACCAAAGTGATGATGTATGAAAGCTCAAGAACTCAGTTTCTGAAATACTATTGTGCTAAGTTCTAGACTCAGTTATTTACTATGAGCGTGACCATGAATGCATTTTACTTTTGCTATTCTCAGTTTCTTCATCTGCTCAATAGACCTAACAACCTTTCCTACATAGGCATGTTGAAATGATCACCTGAGATAATGAGCATCAGGTCGCTTTGGAGAGCATTCCTGGTGTTCCATGGCCATAGTCTCTTTCTCATTTCTTCTATGTGATTCTATACTTAAAGTATCACCATGTCATTGTCAGCACTACCACACTTGTCCCAACAAGACATGATTAAAGAGGACCTTTAATGAAACTGACTTTCAGATTTTATTTTTTCCCCCCAAGTTAAATTTTTTTGTTAAGTTTTCACATAAAAAAAAAACTATAGCAAGGTATAAATAATACTTCTTGCTCTGACTAAAAATAATTCTGACACTTTATATTCTTTTTGAAAATTTCAGTCCAATGTGGTGTGAAATTCTGGGCTGAAAATCTGCATTTCTGGTGAAAATACTTATTTAACTTAGTGGCACAGATAATATGGAAGGTGGGAAAGAATTCTATTTTATGATTTTATGACAAAAATTGCTTGGAAGAAGGAGATCAGGCATTCTCTAGTTTGCAGATGACTAAATTCTCTCAGGTAATGAAATACCAGTCCTTTTTATTATACATGCATATCTATTCCTTTCATTTGAACTAAGAAGAATAGTCCTGCCCTTTCACAAAAATGACCCTTTTATCAAAGAGAATATACTCAGCTGAATAAATCATGAGCTTGACCACAAATAAACTCTTGTGGTTTTATAATCTAACCCTTACTTCATAATCAGTAAGGATAAAGGTAATGGCTTATATCCTTGAGGATGAATATAATAAAACTGCTTCTTTGTAAATAAGTATGAAATTACAAGGTAAGTCTGCACATTCATAAGATGCTAGGATCACTTTCTTATTTCTAGCTTGTCTATTTAACTTTTTAAAGCAGATTGGACTAAAATTATGGTTACTCTTAAGGCAATGCTCATTGAGTTTTATGGGTACTTCAGAATCATTATTTAAGTCTTGTTTGAACCATATGAAATTGTTATTTTTGTGGGTCACAGATGGCCAAATCTTGGCCCTTCCACACCTTTAAAAACTTAGTACCTCAAAAATCAAAGTTGGGCATAATAATGATGAAATGTTAAAGCCCAAATTGTTTAGACATATCAGACTTGAAATGCAACCAACCTTCTTTTTACAATGTTTTAATTGTCAATGGACTCTTGGGAGAAAACACATCTTTAATATGAAGCAAGTAGTAGAATATCAGTGCTTTAGGGAAAAAATGGTCCTTCTATACAAATGGAATTTGAGCAACTGTTATAAACAAATTAAGGGTAATTTAAAATATATAAATATCATTTAGTGCCAAAAGTATGCCAGTCAAATAAATCTAGTTGATACTATATGCTTTAAGATATTTTCTAAATAAGTGTATTGTGTATCTTATAAATAATTTATTTCATTATAAAAACAGTTTGTGGAATACATCTAGATTGAATTTTTAACTAAGTTTTAAAAAAAATACTTTTGCAAACACCTGTTCCCCATCTCTACATTAAAAACTATTGGAACAATCTCAGTAACATTATTGGGCAGACTGTGAATTTCTTACATCAGGACATGCTACCTTTATTTAAACAAAAATGCTATATTAAGATAAGAAATGCCTTACCATACTGACCAAAAATGTAAGAAAGACCTAGAAAACCTTTCTAAGATTTATGGGTAGGTATTAAAGAGATTAGTCATCACTATAGTGCTGAGATTGGTAGAAATAGGAACAAGTACATATATGGAGAAGAGGAATACAGCAAAGGGTTCAAATCATGAGGTTTAGAGTGAGTTAGAGCTTTGTAACAATTTTGACTCTGCCAAAATTGGCTATTTGATGATGGGCACATTGTGTGTCATCAATTATGTCATCTGATAAATAGGGCTGACAGTAATACATGAACATACAACTCAGGGTGGTTATGTGGATCAGGATTTAAAATATGTGTAAATCGCTTTGCAGAGTGTCCAGCACCTACGAAATACTCAAATATATTAGTCCTTACTGGTATGGTGTGACTGATCTGGAGATAATCAGAAGTGTGCTGGGGTAAATGGACTCCAGGTTCTGACCTCAGGCTTCTCTCTAATTCAAACACCTCCTTAGAAGGAACAAGGATTTATTTTCCTGAGTGTGAGTAACCCTTGGATGGTCTTTTTCCTCTCACTTTCCCCCCATCCCTTTTGCCAATATCCCACCAACATGCTGATCCTTCAGATGATATACTATGTTGTTAGATCTATGACATTGCTCTGGGGTGGGGAAAAGTTGAGAAAGAACCAGAATGGGGATGAAATAAATTATTACCCAACAGATTTGATAAAAATAGCCATGCCAGAAATTGAATTAAGTCATACCTAAACTTCTATCTTAGAATTGATTCATACTCTTAAAATTTTTCTTTTTTTTTTCGTGTGTTAAGTAGACTACCAGTACAAGGGAAAACAAGCAGGAGTTTAAAAGTCAGGCAAGATTTAGAGTGGGATTCTAGGTCTGCCACTAGCTCACTGGTTAACAGGCAAGTTACCAACTCTGTAGGCTTCCAGTTCTTCAGTAAAAAGAAGATAATTTTTATCCAGATTGCAGGATTGACTTAATGATAAGAAAAAGAACACACAAACACACATGCACACACACACACACACACACTACACAACACAGTGCCCAGCACATAGAAGAGCTAAGGTCAGTATTACAATTGCAAGTCTTTATACTGCCATTGACATGTGAGGTGGTTTTAAGTAAGAAAATGATATCCTATCTGCTAACCTATCATGAAATTCTAGGGAATGAAATAGTGGCAAAATCATTGAGCAAATCATGGAAGAAGAGATACATGCTAATTATTCAGTTTTAAGACCTCTTATAATATTATTATTCCAAGACAACACTCAGTAGGCTTTCTAGGAAAACAGAGACGGTATCTACTTAATCAAATTATTTACTCATACATCAAAATATATATGTATTTTTTAAAAAGATAGCAAATCAGGGCAATGGAAAGGATAAGAAAAACAGACACTAACCATTAGAAACTAGTATTTTTACTACTACTGAAATGTATATTTTGCTCTGACTTTCCTGGTAACCAGAACAAATTAGTAGGAAAGTAATTCCTTCTAAGGAAAGAAAAGTTTTTCTTGACTTTAATTCTGAAAAATATTATCTCCTACTATTCTTTATGTATGTTAGAGCATTGCCAAGGAAATTTTCATTTTTGTAGTTAATATAAGTTTCCTTAGTAAAAAAAAAAAAAAAAAAAAAAGAAAAAAGTGTAATGTTAAAATATGATTCAAGGAAGATTTGTTCAGTTAATGTGAGCTAATAAAAATATTCCTGTAAAATCAACATTTCTCTTTCATGCCCTACCTCCGTTTCTTAAAATTTAACTGGAAATATCCTATTCAAAGCAGTCAAAGCAAGTTGAAATTTTAGCTAATATATGGGAAAATACATACATAATGCAAATCAATGGATTCATTTAATACAAATGTATGGAGACTATTCCCAGTTGTTGACGCTAGTCAACAGAGAGCAGAGATTTCAGTGTACAAAAGATTTGCCTTGGATCTCAGGGTCAGGAAAACTCAGCTCAAACCCAAACATGTCAAGGTAAATGCAGGCAAATCACTTTGCCTACCAGGAAAATTATTTTCCAATTTTTAAGTAAAGAAATCTAACTAGGCAGGGCGCCTGGGTGGCTCAGTAGGTTAAGCCTCTGTCTTCGGCTCAGGTCATGATTTCAGGGTCCTGGGATCCAGCCCCGCATCAGACTCTCTGCTCAGCAGGGATCCTGTTTCCCCCACTCTCTCTGCCTGCCTCTCTGCCTACTTGTGATCTTTCTCTCTGTCAAATAAATAAATAAAATCTTTTTTAAAAAATTAATTAATCGATCAATCAATCA
Organism: Neogale vison; assembly: GCF_020171115.1. NCBI lineage: Eukaryota > Metazoa > Chordata > Mammalia > Carnivora > Mustelidae > Neogale > Neogale vison. Next base: position 87,974,503 of record NC_058093.1, on the reverse strand, counting down.
ATTAATTAATTAATTTTTTTAAAAAAAGAAATTGGACTAGGCAAGTGCCAACTTGTTTTTGAAGTATGACCACAAGAAAAGCCGGCACAGAGTTCGCATCCATAAATAAGGATTAAAAACAAGTCCTGTTCCTCTGTGAGGAGAGTGGTCTGATTTAACAAGTCTGGTGGCTAAAAAGGGTTGGTTGGTGTAAATACCTTGCATTTCTCAATGAAAAGAGAGCAGGTAACAAAAACAATAGGTATGCATCAGGGTGTCTCAGTCTAGGTCCAATGGTATTTTGGAATGGATGATTCTTTGTTTCTCTGCACTGTAGACTATTTAGGAACATCCCAGTCTTCTACCCACTGAATACCAGTAGCACTGTTCCTTGAGTTGTGACAACTAAAAATGTCTGGAAATGCTTAGAAACGTTGAGAAAAACTGGTGTATATAAACTGGTTTTATGTGTGCGTGTATGTGTGTACGTGTGTGTGTGTATGTAGATAGATAGCTTTTATTGCATATTTACTTTTATTGTACCTTAAATATATGAGATCAATCATTTTCAATTATTAATTTTATGTTCTCCCATGACATACGAGATAATTAACAGAATTAGCCCAATGGTCACTTTTTATTTTGAATATAGCTTGACTGGAGTCTGAAAAAAATCAAGTGTTTTCTGGAATTACAGCTAATGTACTTCATTCCATTGCTTATAGTTTTTGATAAAATCATGCAAACACAAGCAGTCTGATGTTATTTTTTTTGTTGTTGTTTACAGTACTACTGTGTTGTTTTGGTTAACAGAATGAAAAACAACACTGTAATACTACAAGTAAAAATGTTTTATTCTTAGTTTGTTTCATCAATAAAAGCTGACATTTTTGCAAGAAAGATGTTATACTATTGAAATTAACTCTTAGTCAATTGTAAATAATTGTATTATATCGGTATGTTATCATGAAGATTAGAAATCATTTCCTACAGAATCATGTTTTTGCTTCCTCAGCACTGTTTCAATTGAAAGGAATTTGAATGAAGTGCATCTCATTACTAACATAAAGTAGATGGAGCTTGAATAATTTTTATATTTATTTTCCATGGATGGCTATTACATTTCTTATCCTATCTATCCAAATTTTATAAAATAAATTGTTTTAATCCATTCTTTGGAGAGGAGCAATGAATTTATTTTTGCAAAAGCTATGCATCTGAATATATTGTAATATGCATAAAGCTCCGTTAACACAGTTATTTATATAAAAAGTGTAGCTGCCTTACCTTTTATTTAATTTACATACTTTATTTACTTTCTGACAGGTTCTTCTCCTTGCATTTTTATTTACATACCAAAAATGTCTTCAGATAAGTCAACTAAAACTTTAATGTGCTGTATAATTTAAAACTCCATAAAATGTTTTATGTATTGCATATTTTTATATGAATTTTTAGGCTGATGATATAGAATTTTGGAAATATTTCATCAAAGATTCCTATACAATAACACCATATTTCTTAAATATGATGGGAAATAGAGTATTGTCTTTTGTCTGAGATCATGTTTAGAAAGAATTCTAAAACTTACGCTCAGTCTATTTGTTTCATACAGGGAAAAAAAATCTCTGGGTATTTTTAAGGATTTTTTTTCTTAAAATATTATCATGAACCTTATAGAATAAGGGAATCTCATCTCACCTCTTTAAAGAATTTGGTACCTTTGCTCTCAGCTATCCAAAAGATCACTATTCTTTCGTTCAAATGTTAGAAACAATGTTTCCCTTATGTGTTTCATAAACTGTAACAGAGATCGCTTAGCAGTGAAGCAACAAGGCCATGGTGTATCAGTATAAAGAGGTCCAGGTTTAGAAGTATAAACTTAACCTTCATCCCTCCCTTTTTTGTATTTCCCTTTTGTAAGCACGGTTTGTATTTGCATAACCCACCATTCATATTCTTGTGAGTTCATGATATAAATAATTTGAAAAATTTCATTCAGTTCCCCCAAATTATTCTAGTCATTATGGATGATTCATGAGAGGATTAATCTCTTGGATGTGACATAAAACTAGAGAGGAAAGACACTACCTATCATATCATTTGCAGTTAAGAACATGCTGCATATCTTTAAGCCTTAGTTAAAGTGCTTATAGTAATTGGGTGTGCATGCCTTAGCTCCGTTAAAACCCAAACAGCAATATGGGAGAGTATGGTTTGTTTTTTAAATGTGCAAGGAAGGAAAATTAGTGAAATCTGTTTAAGTCACAAAACTGCCTCATTCAGGACCCAATTCAGCAGCATGGAAAGAGTAACTCAAGTTAACTGTACTCTTAGCATATGTCTAAGCTCACAAATTTCAATTCACTTCAAATTCCTTTCTTTTCCCATGGATCTGCCTACAAAGAAAAGAAATACAAAGATGGTAAGCTGGTTCAATAGTTCATTAGCTCTAGATTCTCTCAAGGTTTTCAGAATGAAAATGTGTCCAGTTACAGATCCAGTCCTTTATGTGTCGGAATGGGGATACACGTAAAAAAAACTCTCTTCATTTTACTACGGGTCTTTCCTCTTTTCCTACACTCCTCCCTCTACCACCACCACGGGCATACACAGTTACAAACATGCATGTGGAGTTAAGGGTATAATGTATTCAGATTTTATCCATGCAGGGAAAATTTGGTGGAAGAAACAAAACTAAGCTAATGAACAGTGGGTTTAGGTATTATACAGACTGTGGTTTAGTGACCTAAATTGCACCATAATCTTTTAAAGATTAGAGTATTTGGGTAGGAAAAAAAAAATGATCTCTCTTTCTATAATGGCATCTCTGTATAAGAGGATATTATTGGATATAAGCTGCATGGTAGCAGCAGATATTTCTATCTTCCAGTAATTCAGAGTAGTTCTCAGATACATCCGAGAAGTAGCACTGAAGAATTAGTCTTCATTTATAACCAAACATTCTTGAATAACATTTTCTTCCAATTTTTGTTTTAAAGGTCTAACATTTGATCGTATGTTTTCTTTAGTTAACTTTCTATATTATATGGCAATCTCTGCAGTTATTTTTTTCAAAGATAAAAAAGAAAAAAAAAGCATGCTCAAAATGTAGAAGTTATTTTTGCAGTAACGTATGTCATGATTTTTAAACATTCAGGCCTTTAAACTTTTTTTATAGTGTATGTTCTTGCCAATCCCAGCACAGTTCTACAAAGTAAAATATTTGGCAGTGAATTCATATTAACAGATGGAACAAGAAATTAACACGTTTTTGCTTCGCTAATTCACAGTTCTTTTAATACGCTAATTCTAAATCACCTGTTCTGACTTTGACAGGCTACAGACACCTGTTTGGGGTAATATTCCACAGCTAATTATTACACGAGAAATTCAGTTTCCAACAAAAGGGTTTCTGTGTGAAATTGTCATAGTTAAAAAATTAGTAATACCAAACATATACAAATGTATTTCAGATGTCTTAATTTAAAGACAGCTAATCTACTACTTATCTTTAAGTAAAGAATGAGATATGAAAACTAGAGACTGTCCTCTTAGTTTTTGAATTCTGTCTATCACACTTTACACCATGGTTGCACTGATCAAGTCAGAATTTCTTCCCAGTTGCAGTGATTTACTGTATTACTGTATTTTAAATGGCAGGAAAAGAGTATAGAATTTTCAAGTGGCTGGAAAAATTCCTAACTGTATGTTAAAAATGACTCAGGAGAGTTAAAAAAAAATACTGACAGGATGAAAGAGGAAAAAAAGAAAAACTTAGCCTGGGTGGCATCGTATGGAAGGCAGACAATAAATAAATAGGAAGTTCGCTGAACTGCGGAGTCTGAAGTGTGACCGGCTCACAGGAGACACCAAGAGGACCACTGAGTGGTTTGCTAAAAGAAAAGCCATGTCATAATGCCAGGAAGTTTATGGATATAGAACTCAAATGCCTACCCCCACCCTGCTTCTTATATTTCAAACTCTAAACAAACTACCCTTTTCCACGAAATCCTGATTTTCCCAGTCTCCCCACATTGTTCTTTCTTATTCCAACAGGGCTATTTCCCTCTGTCACCTTTGATGATTTCCTTTCGCAGTGACTTTTTCACTTCAATTTCCCCACAAAACCTGCTCCAGGGGAATGTGGAGGCAAAGACTGCATATGTGTGGGAGGGCAGGTTGGTGGAATAAGAAGCAAAAATCAGAAACGTAAGGTTTTTCGATGTTTGTAACATAACGACAGATGCTGAGGTAGAGTCTATCTTTAGGTTTGCCAAAGGTTCCATTTTGTGTGTCTGTTTTTTGATTCTCTCTAATTGCTGTTCAGCTTTGTGTGTGGCTTTGCTAATGTGTCTTCCTTAGCCACGTTAGGGAAGCAGAGAACTTGTCGTTTCTTTAATTAACCTTTATGTCTTAGAACCCAGATAATAGAGTTCATCGAGCCGGCTCTCTTGGAAGTTTTAAGATTCATGCTGTTGTAGTCTGCTTTTGAAAAGTTATTGTACAAAGAACATTTTTTTAAATACGTTTTTATTTTGAAAGACTTCAGGTGGATGAGGAGAAAGCTTGTTTTTCACATTTAGTCTCCTTGTGATTTTGTTGTTTTTCTCTCAATTGCTGCTCTAGAAAGCACATGGTCTTTCTCTAAAACCATGCTTTATGACATTGCTATTTGCAGAAATTTAACTGGCAGCCCACCCCAGGAAGATAAAATCCTGTTTCATCCAAGTTTGGTTCCCCTCCTACACCCACACCTGAAACCATATTTCTGCCAGAGCCTACATTCTGCTAAGGAGGAAACCAATCTTTTATAATACTTTAACATACGTGAATTTTATTTTATTTTTAATTAAAAAATTGCATTTCTCATCCAAAAATGCTAGATGACATTTAAAGCTAGAAAAGAGTTTCCAAATAACTCACCTTTACAATTAACTCTTATCAGAACTAGACAGTTATTTCGCTGCAAATGGCTATGACGTAGCTGTGAAGTTGAAAGGCCTCCGTCACACTCAAGTTCTTGGTGAAGTTCAAAAGCACATTATCCTACAGGATTTGCTCAGGGCTCAAAGTTTGGAAAAGAGTGACTCGTACAGAACTGGAGTGAAATCAACTTTTATTTTCAGTTAATAGGATGCCTCAGGAATACACTAAACTTCCTGGTCTTTAAGAGAGTAAAAAAAGACTCTAGGGAACTTGTTCAGAAATCTCTCAAGTTTTCCTGAAAACAGTTTTAGATATACACTTGCTACCTCTAAACAATTTGAATGAATTAGGTTTAGATTATAACGCAAACTATGCAGGATTTAACAGTTAGAGGAAAATGACCTCGGACAAGACTATTTGGGATTCACATTCAATGTGTAATTCTTATGGAAATTGTTCAAGACAATGAATGACATTATGATGGACTTCAAGTCACCTGTCCTCAGTCAAAACACTCTAACAAATCGGTTAATTAATTAGAAAAACTACTATCTCTGATCTATCCTACTTTAATATACTCCTATAATGTCTAAAGAAGTTATATCACTTTCCCATGGACAAATGCAAATGCATGTATTTTATTTGTGTTTAAGTATATATGTACATATATATGTACACACCCGCACACGTACACATATATTTTAGGGAGCCTATTCAGTCCTTTAAAATATATTTTTTTAAGATTTTATTTATTTATTTGACAGATGGAGATCACAAGTAGGCAGAGAGGCAGGCAGAGAGAGAAGGAGAAGCAGGGTCCCCACCAAGCAGAGAGCCTGATGTGGGCCTCGATCCCAGGATCCTGAGATCATGATCTGAGCCAAAGGCAGTGACTTTAACCCACTGAGCCACCCAGGTGTCCCTGTTCAGTCCTTTAAAGAGGATTGAACCGGCAGTGACTCTTTAATCTATTATAAAGAGTTATTGTAGCAACAATTATATTTTACTTAGTCACTTTCTAAGCAAATAAATGTCCAACATATCAGACTTATTTAAAAAGGAAATATTTGTTTTATGTAACTAGCAGATGACATTAATTATCACCACTTACATCTTTATACACATTTTTAAATGCTTACATATATATACACATACATATCTATACATAGATATGTATGTGTGTGTGTGTGTGTGTGTATATATAAAGCTTAAGGTGCTGTATTATTCTTTTATTTATAAAACATATTTTTTTAAAAATTAAGTAAACTTCATTTAGAATATTCAGTTCTGGGGTACCTGGGTGGCTCAGTCAGTTAAGCATCTGCCTTAGGCTCAGGTCATGATCCCAGGGTCCCGGGATTGAGTCCCACATTGGGCTCCCTGGTCAGCAGGGAGTCTGCTTCTCCCTCTCCCTCTGCCTGCCCCTCTGCCTTAATTATTATCCATGACTGGATTGCAATATTCCTAGGTCAAAGACCGTATCTGACTTATTTATCATCAATTTTCTAGTCTTTTCAGTCATGGGTAGACATGGTACACAGTAGAAGTTTAATAACTCAAAGTTAAATGATTGGAAGGGTGGATCAATGGGTGGATGGATGGATGGATGATGGATGGGTGGAAGGAAGTGAATCCTGGCAGGTAATGATACGACAGTGAAAACGAGGAGAAAAAAAGAATACACACATATAAACACAAACGCTGGTAACCCAGACGAGGAAAACTAAAGATTTCAGTGACTTCATCTAGCAAACCTTTATGAAATATCAGGCACTGAGTTAAACATGAGGCTGTGATGATGAGGAACAATTAATAGTGATTGGCCACATGGGGTTTACTTTCCAATGGGGGAGGTACAAAGAATAAATAAATGAACCTAGTGATGAAGATAATCACCCTATTTGAGTATTGCTGTAAAGATAAAAAAAGAAAAAAACCCTGCATGATGACATAAGATTCTCTCAGGTGACCACTTTAAATAGGATAGACAGGGAAAGCTCAAGAAGAGACCTCTCATTGGGAGTCAATAATGTGAAGAAGGAGGAAAAGAGCATTCCCCTGAGCATAGGTGGAGAGCTCCTGACTGCTGGCAGGGGTGGTGAAAAAAGAGTCATGCATGCTTTAAGAGAGTCGGTAGTCCCTTGTCGGGAGACATTCTTTGTCTTCCTTACTTAAACATACATGTGACTCGGGGCACCTGGGTGGCTCAGTGGGTTAAGCCACTGCCTTCAGCTCAGGTCATGATCTCAGGGTCCTGGAATCGAGCCCCGCGTCAAGCTCTCCACTCAGCGGAGAGCCTGCTTCCCCCTCTCTCTCTGCCTGCCTCTCTGCCTACTTGTGATCTCTGTCTGTCAAATAAATAAAATCTTTAAAAAAAAAAATATATATATATATGTATATATATATATGACTCTCTAACACAGCTAAACGTGAGAATTTCTAGGGTAGTATGTTTGAAACCCAGATAGCCAGAATCCTACTGTTTTGCCAAGGGGTGGGACGCAGCTGTTTGTATATTATAAAAGCTTCCCAGGTGCTTCTGTATAGGATACAAGAACAAGAACAGCAAGAATACTGTCATCTTGTGGTTTCTCCTAGCTAAAAATGACAGTCACAGAAAAATACTATTAACCATTATAGAAATAATCATACCATTGAGAACACCGCTAAATCTACTCTTTCCAACAATTTTAACAAAGGAGACAATCTGAATCATATACCTGAATCACTTTAATCTCCCTTAGAAATAATTATCTATTAAATATCTACTTGTATACATCAAAAATTTTCAATTTGAATTGCTCCAAATAGGATAATTACTTAAGGAAAATTATAACTGGTAAGTCTGTTTCCCCCAGTTTAGTCAATCAAACAGTCATCTACTAAATGTGGTCCTCAGACAGCATTATCAGCATCTCCCAGAATTTGTTAGAAACGCAGAATTCCAGGCCACCCCAGACCTACTGAATCAGATCTGCATTCTGACAACTTCTCAGGCAATTTGAATGCACAATAAAGTTTGAGAACTTCCTGAGCACTACTTATGTGCCCAATCCCACACTTGAACACATAAAAGCAATACAAAATGACCAGAATTTAACTATGTCCAGCAGAATCTAAACTGTTATAGCTGGGAAGAAAAAAAAAGAAAAGAAAAGAAAAGAAAAAGGAAGAAATCTAATAGTTTCCAGAGATTTTAATTTGAATTTGCATGTGATCCCACGTCCTAAGTCTGGATGGTAATTCTGACCTATAACATGAGATTTTCTGATCAATTTGTTTCCAAATATGCAAACTCACTGTAAGGGTAACATAATACTACCATCAACCCTCAATAGATAGCCAGAATCCCACCATTATTTTTAGCCTAGATTATAATAAAATCACTTTCTAATTGGTTTCCTCCTTCCATATTTGCTCCTATTATAGTTTTTCTTCCAATAAATTGGTAAACTCCATGACTTCTTACTTTTTTTAAAAACAAATATTTTTAATTTTTAGAAGTAACTCTGCCCCCAATGTGGAGCTCAAACTCACATTCTTCATTGTTCACAACCCTGAACTCCAGAGTTGTCTCCCATACCATGAGCCAGTCAGGCGCCCCACCAACTCAGTGACTTTTTAAAGACCTTTGGCTTATTTTTCCCCTCCCAAGTTTATCTTTGGTAATTACAGCATATGTACTTATGGTGTCTGTTCTAATGGTAATGCTTTAAAAAATTTTTCTTGAATACTTCATTTAAAGTAGACTTCTCATCCACTCCCCCCTTTCTCTCTCCACGTGTATCTTGCATTTTTCTCCATGGTTGTTATCCCTCCCTGTAAGTGCATTATATCATATTACTAACTACTTGACTGTATATGTTCACAGTGGAATATAAAATCCAGGAGGGAGGGACTTCATCTTTCATGTTTACCAGTGATTAGATGTATGCCACATAAATAACAGAGGAAGAAGAAATAGTTCTTGAGTAAAAGTTGAGTGAAATTAGTAATTCTAGGATGTTCAAAGTTGTGTGGTTATATCATTATCAGAACTATTTAACACCTAATATATGTCACTGGGGTAGACTGTAGAGAATGATATATAAAGCAGGAAACACCTTCTGGAGATGAAGAGTACAGCTGAGTAATAAATAAATGAATAGAAATAGGGAGGCATATCATACACAAAATAGATTCTTCAGGAGCTAAAAGACGAGTTCAGTGGCAGGAAGTAGAAGAAAGACCATTTTGATACATAGGTCCTATGGTAATGGCATTTTCAGAAGCATAAATGGCAAGCTTTAGAGTTGAGATAGATGAAACATTATTCATCAAACTGTAGAAGTAGGTGTGGAACCCATGGTTACAAAGATAACCAGTGAGCAGTTGATGGTGACTTCACCACCTAAACCAAGGAACCTGTACTTTATTCTCTGGACTTCTTTATTCTCTGGATTTCTTTTCTTTTCTTTTCTTTTTTTTTTTTTTTGAGAAAAGAGTCATGTGTTCAGAGTAGCGGTTTAAGAGAATTCGTGCGGAACTTTCGGAGGATGCACTGGCTCTGGAAGAGGCTGCAGGGCCACACAGCTGGCTGGGAGATTCCAAGTCGTCCATGGCAGGTAGCGTAGCTGAAGGAGTGGCTTTGGGAACAATAGGTATTAAAATGAGTCAATGATACATTAAATGATAGAAGAGCACGTAACAGCGAGAAATACTGTGGGAGTAATTGCTACCATCACCATCTTTATCACTATTACCACACGTAAACATATCACAAATCTTTCCCCCAATCAGAGCTCCAAGGGCACTAATCTAAGCTGTGTAGAAAACAATTCTTCCCAAGATAAGGATATTATCATTTTCTGGTGATTTAAAACGCAAGTCAGCGGGCTGCATTCTACAATGATATTTCTGGCAATTAGAAACAGAAAAATAGGAGTTCACTCTTATCCTCTCACAAGAAGCCATGATCTCACCCCTCCCCCCATAAAGGGCCTTTTTTTCTTCTTTTTCTTTCTTTCTTTCTTTCTTTCTTTTTTTTTCAAATAGTCAACACAAATGATAAGAGTTTTTCCTATGTTGCCAAGTGCCTTTATTTGTTTGTTGGATGGGAAATCCCACATACATTCTTCATTGTTTCCTCTTTCTAACAACAGTTTTCTTAACCAAAAATGAGCATATTAAAATTAACCTGAAAGATCGCGAGGATTATTAAGTGGTGAAATATAAATTAAGGCTTGGTCTTTGTGTTGGAGGAGGACTTTAATAAACACTTGTCCTCTCTTCCCCACCAACACCTTGTATGGTATCTTGACAATGTTGATTCTCAGAATTGCTTATCAAATAAGTGAACATTGTTGAATTTGCATTATGCATTGAACACTTATTTATTTAAAGATTTTATTTATTTATTTATATGAGAGACAGAGAAAGAGACAGAGCAAGGAGGGGAAGGGGCAGAGGGAGAAGCCAGTCTCCTCTGAGCCCAGAGACCTGCTCTGGACTGGATCCTAGGACCCTGAGATCATGACCTGAATTGAAGGTGGACGCTTAACCAACTGAGCCACCCAGGCACCCTAGCATTAAACTTTTTTTTTTTTAATTAATTAATTAATTTATTTATTTATTTTTTAAAGATTTTATTTATTTATTTGTCAGAGAGAGAGGGAGAGAGAGCAAGCACAGGCAGAGGCAGAGGGAGAAGCAGGCTCCCTGCTGAGCAAGGAGCCCGATGTGGGACTCGATCCCAGGACGCTGGGATCATGACCTTAGCCGAAGGCAGCTGCTTAAACTTTTAAACCATTGACCAAAAAATTTGCAAATGCCCAGATGTCAGTGTCTTCATACAAATATCTTCTAGTGTTAAAACTTAACTGTAAGCTGGACATTTTTCTCTTTGTCTCTCTAATCCACAAATTTCCCTTCCTATATATTTGTATAGTTATTTTCTTTTCCTCACGATATTCAACTTCATATAATTTCTTCAGTGTCTTATTTCCTGGCCCACAATTTATTTGCTATGATATGTTTTTTGATGCTTTTGTATTGATTTCTCTATGTGCTTTTTAATCCCTTTTGCTCCCTTCTTACCAAATGGAGTAATTTTTTTTTATTGGGTCCCACTTTTATTTTATCCAATGCCATTAATTTGTAATTTAAAAATATGTTTATAAAAACATAACTTCTTGATCCCACATTTTATGCACCCTAAACCACTTACTCTCTGCTATCTGTGCTTCTTTTCTACTTAATGAAATTCTTTTCCAGTCTGCTCTGTAAACACATTCCCATCTCTTCGCACAATTTGTCTGTGCCCAAGTTATTGTATTCCTAATTGGGTTAGAAAACTCATCTTTATGGGGCCTTTTACGTGTTCTATGCACTTATGGTTGTCAGTAAACAAAACAAACAAAAATAATAAATAACAGGTGGGTAGCTAAATATATAATTGACTGGGAATCAAGCATTTCCAGAGGAGGAAAAGGCTATGACAGAAGCAGTCTACATAGATGACACCGAGTCCAGTAGGAACACAAGTGGTGCTCCACTGCCACCTTTAATAGACTAAAACCTGTTATTTTTCATCAATAGAAAGTAAATGTTTTTACTTATCTACCAGTTTTTTCAGAGATGTATTGTAATAAATGTTATTATTACCATACTTATTTTTACAGCACCAAACATGAAATCTCTCTTCTGTCTCATCATTATCCCCTTCTCGGTAGGTACAGAGAAAGATGGACCCAATGGAGGATAATTAAAACTGTGTAGGTGCCTGGGTGGCTCAGTGGGTTAACCCTCTGCCTTCGGCTCAAGTCGCGATCCCAGGGTCCTGGGATCAAGCCCCACATCAGGCTCTCTACTCAGCGGGGAGCCTGCTTCCTCCTCTCCCTCTCTCTGCCTGCCTCTCTACCTACTTGTGATCTCTGTCAAATAAGTAAATAAAATCTTAAAAAAAAAAAAAAAACAACTGTGTAGGCGATAACCCAAACTTAGAAGTTTCTAATATAAAATAAATAAGCTGGTTAGGATTCCTTAACCTTAGCAATTCCCTCTTCTCATATCCTACCTCCTACCTGACAAAGGAGGGGCCACGATGATGGTGGGCTTGATCTGGGGACATCACCAACCACAAGCATTTCCCCAGCTCCACACCCCATGATGTTACCATGTTAGCTTACAGTGGCCTACAGTGGGAATGTGCATGCTCTGGATATCAGTGAAGGCTACACATCACGACTGTCCCCCAGAGATGGACAGCGACTAGCACAGCACTGGGGCAGGGCCCAGAGATCTGTGGCAAAGACACCCTGGAAATCACTTTGCTTCAAGCTTAGAGGGTAATCCCTGAGAAACAAGAAAGGCAGATCCTATGATCTTGACTAGGCTGAGCAGAATTCAGGGATTAACCAACAAGAGGCTATTCTGGAAGAAAAGATCAAGAACAGAGTTCAAGGTGAGAGTACGCAGGGAAGCCTGGGAAAATTCTCTGAGCTGAGAAAGGGGGAGCCTCACATCCTTTTGTATCTGACAGTGGCAGTCTCTTAAGGGGAAGGAAGGGGGTGGGGCTCCTGGGGGTTGGGTTTAAAGCTTCTAAGGTGAATGGGGTGCAGCATTAAACAACAGGGGATTTTCGAGGGTCATAAGAGTGCAGAGGAAGCAAGACTCCGGACAAGTAACAGATGTACTTGGTGAGACTAGCTTGCTTGTACACAGTGCAGACCGTCTCCCCCGCACAGACCTTTGCATGGGGCCCATCAGCCCCCACTCCCTGCAGGTCGAAGGCACAGCCACAGCCCTGTGAGCAATGGAGAGCCCTGGCTCCCTGAATTCCTGACTCTAGAAGCCCATGACCTTTTTCATGGAGAAGGATAAGGTCTCAGCAGAAGATATTGTGTAAGAGGAAAAAGGCCTTGGAGCACCCAAGCCAGAATGCTCAAGTGTGTACAGAGTGCATGAGCACTTAAGTGCCTCTCTCCAACATTAATTCGTGGGAAGTATAGAGCTCTTTAGGATGCAAGTAATAAAAGCTCAACTCAGACTTGTGTGAACAAAAAAAGAATGAACTGATCTGTCTCTCTCCTCTTTTGTTGTCTGTTAGAATTATTTCTCAACAGATTTTTCTCTCATAGAGTGCTCACACGGATGTGTGCTTTAGCATTCAGGCAATCAGCTGAGGAGAGATTTCCTATTTCCGGAAACTTTTGGCAAAAAGTCTTCAGGGGGCTTCTCATTGTCTTGGCTGTGGTCACATGCTCTTCCCTGATCCAACAAACCAGGGGCAGAGAAATGTATTTTCTCCTGACCTGAAGTCAGGACCCACATATGGACAAGAGCACAGATGCCATGAACTGAGAAAGGGAAAGGGGGTTTTCTCAAAGGAAGAGGTACAGACTGGACATAGAGACACATCCTCTATAGTTGTCTTCTCATTAGAGTCACAGGGAATTTAGCGATGCCTTCTAAGTAGATAAAAGCTTAATTACAGTGACTCCATCTAGGACATCGTTTTCTTTCTTGCTAGTGTTTATAAGCTCATTTTCATTTTCCCCAAACTTCTCTAAAATTTTTCTCTCCTACACATGCACAGTGCTCTTTCTTTCTATGTCACTGGGCAAGTTTCCAGACAGGCTGCTCAACCCCTGTGTGCCATGCTCACCCTCCTTTTGGCTTCCAGATCTGTACCAGGGTTGGGTTTTCTTGGTGGCTGGTCTCCTATGCAATTTGCTTCTGTCAAACTGGCTGAAGCGCTTAGGAGAGGCTACGTTGCTTCAGCCAAAAAAAATCCATTGTTTAAGTGAGAAGGGACTGCTTTATTAGCAGAGAGAAGCTAATAAACTTTCTACCTAAGGTGGTATTTTTATTCATAACTCTGAAAGTTTAAAGAATCAAAGACTGAGTTATATGCTCTGTAACTTTCTATAGCCCACATTAGGTAACTTATAAAATGAATAGTAAAGAAATGATAGAATAGCAGTTACTTAATCTGAAAGTGCAATTATGGACTTCCTACTAAATATAGGAATACAACACAATAATATAATAATAGATTAAGAATATTATTCCTAGTAAATAATAGTAAATAATTGCAAAATTAAATGATTTCATTTAATTAGAATTTTGAGGATCAAAGAAGTTTTGCAACTTTCCATTTTAAAAAGTTGCTTAATGGAAAAAACTAAAGGTCAGCATTACTATGGACAGAATGACCCAAAACCTAGACTAATTATTGCTGTCACTGAATGGTTTGTTTACTTTTTGCCTGTGCTTCCTGACACTTGTATATGACATTGGCATTGAGGAGGATGAATTGATTTGTGAAATGTTTGTTCTGATAACTAGAAAAATGACTAAGGTGGAGGTTTCATGTTATTGTAAGTAACCCATTTCTGTATGCAACAATATGAAAATAATTCCCTATCTTTTAATGTTCACACCTCTAGTCATTAGCCAGTTTGTTGTCTATCTTAGATTAACGAATATCAGCTAACTTTGGAAATAATTTGCCTGTCCCCTGACTGCACTTCCTGGTTTGCCTGGGATGCGTCTGCTTGATGCCTGTTTTCCCAGTGTAATTTTAAATGTACCTCCTTGCACTCCATAAAGTGTTTTAGTTCAGAGAATGTAAATAAGCTAAGTTTATGGTACATATGAGAATTATTTTTGTTTTGAGATGATGGAATGCTTGCCAAAAACAGAGGAATTGGGTAATGAATGGGGTCATAAAAATAGCTTTCTTCCGAAATCTTTAACATTTGATGAAGCTAGATATGTACATTGCCCTGAGATGGCTGAGAGAGAGTCTATGAATATAGGAATTGACTTGCATTTGATGATCACTCTTGCTCAGCATGCAAAATAGCAAACATCTTAGACAGGAATGAAATGTCCACCCGTGTGAGGAAATTTATCTCAAGATTGGAAATGAGTCTTAGAAATGATTTTCTGTTTTATTTTCTAATTAAAGCAAAAAATCTAGACATGCAGACAATGGGCCATGTATCAATAAATTTCAAATCTTTAAGACTTCCTGAAAATGCTTTATATTTTCCTTTGGAAAAACTATACGAAGAGATTTAAGCATAGAGGAGAGGCCCAAACCATGTGCTACGTTCTTAAAGATATCTGGTGTTCAAATCTCAGCTCTACCACTTATTATTTCAGACTATGGTACTTTGATTTTAAATTGCATTATTAACGTACTGTGCACGCATAGAAAACACACTCTCATATAAAGCTTCCTGGAAAACACAGGTTAGCACACAATCATTTCTTTCCTTGGTTATAACAAGCATTAAAGTTAGTATTTGTTTGTCTGGTAGTGTGTTTTCCCACCATATTTTTTTCTTCCTTGGAGTTATAACCCAATCTGTGTGCACCCAGAAAATAGTCTATGGCTTTCTTTCAGTGTTTACATATTTAATTCCTGAGGTGAAATACCTGCTAAAATGATTTATGTTTGCTTTTGATGGACCTCCAACAACATAGAAAGTCTAAGATATTCTCCATGGCAGAAATACTTATTACTTTGTAACCTAGTAGTTATTTGTGCTGCCTTTTAGTGAGGCAACGAGGGAGGGTAAAACCGAAACTGTTAGTTCAGGTTTAAACATTCACTGATACTTTTTTTTTTCCCCCAGTACTGTACAATCTTAGCTGGGGAAAATATGTACATTCGTTTTGAAGCCATAATCTTACTTTCAGTTTGTATGCCGGTCCATTGTGTAAATATGAATTTTTAAGCAATTTAGCATTTCATCGAAGTAACAGGGCACTTGATTTTCTTTCATCCATATGAAAACAATTAGGAAAAAGTGCCACTTATCTTAAATAGTATTTGTCAGATTTTCTTCATCAAACTTGGTAAATACAGATCTCTTGACATTTTGATGAATTTTCATCACTCTGTGGTAAACCTAAGTGACTAGGCTGTGGCCCGTGAACAGCTTTTGTTTCTATGTGACATTAAAATGTATTTTTTTAAAAGCAAGATTATAATGAATATTCAAAATTAGATTCATTCTCCAGCATGTGCACAATAGGTCAGAAGTCGTGGCTGGAGAACACTTACTAGTCAATCTCGAGGTTTTATTATTTCTTATGAATCTCATCTTTTCACATGATTCAGAGATATAACTATCAAAGAGGAAAGCCAGCTAAATATATACAAGTTCCAGTTTACCTAGACACTTTGAAAATTCATTTCACATGTGGTTAAGTTAAAGTTGGTATTTCTCCCTAGCAGTGTATTGTCTTGACTCAAAATTTCTTGGACCGTATGTTCAAAACAGTTTGAAAGAGACATTATAAATGAAGAGTAATCAGTTACCATAGTTCAGAGCATTTTCTTCAAATAGTCTTCAATTCTGTTCCAGCAGAATTTTATTTACTCAAATATAAATCTTTTTTTTTAATACTCTAGAGCCCCATCCTCAACAGAACACCTCATTTTAGTACAATTGTTTTTATATTCTGTCACAGGGTGATGATGATAAATGGAAAATGATTAAGTATATTGTTTGTCAGGTTTCTTCTTTCACAATTCAATAAATATTCCCAGAGTCCTCCCTTGTCACCTTACTCATAATGATTATCAAGTGGAAGATATGCTTTAAATTCAAGAATGAAATCTAGTTTTCATTTTGGTTGCTCTTCTTTGCCAAATGTGTAAAATATGAATTCAAATTTTGGATGCCTATAAACCAATTTAATCACTTAGATATATTAAATCTTTTATTTGGGGGCTTGAACTATTTAATACTTACATGAGGGAAAAACACCACTTTGAGCTTTAATTCAGTGGGAGGTATATCTGTAATTCATTGAGGGGCATATTCACAATATAATTCTTTTATGTTGGCTGCACTTTTAAGGTTTAAATCACTGGTTTCCACATGTAATGCACTTATTCAATGAAAATTTATTACATTTACTAGTTATTAAACCCCAGAAACAATTACTAATGAGAATGATGAGAAAGAAAAAAGAGAATAAAACAAATTCTTTTCCTAAATATCACCCACAATGGCCTTTGTGTTCTCTGAAATTTCCACTTTTTTTTTTACATTTTTGATATTAAGTTATAAAGATTCTCAGTTAAAGAGCTAATTTTATTATTTCTTTGTCTGTTTATTTCTAAGCTTCCTTCTTCAAAATAGTCTTAAAGTCACTTACACATTTATCACATCAAATACAATAAGGCAATAAATTAGAGATATTTAAGCAAGAAGAGAATATCACTGGGGAAATTAGGATTTGCACGACCTACATTTTTATGGCATTTTATGGCTTTCGAGGTCCTTTTTTTATTTAAGATTTTTGTTACTATATTCTTCCTGTTATCCTGTGCGTAAAGCAATCCAAATATTTGGTTTCCTATTTTTCGATTAACACCAATGAAGTAAGGGTTTTTACCGTTTTTATAAGTGAGGAAATGAAGGTTCAGAGACTTCAAATACCTTACCCAAAGTCACACAGCTACTTAATGGTAGAGCTAGAATTTGAACTTGTCTGGTTGGCTCTACAGTGTGCTACTAAGAATACTGAATAGCTTTATAAGCTGAAGCTCTAGTCCATGTAAACTCAGCCAAACTTTTGTATCTTTTGGATCCAAGCTAAATCTCTTCTTCAATGGGGCCTCTCCAACAATTAAAGCAATTTCAAATGATCAGTTTTTGAGTTCTTGTACATGGCACTCAATTTGATGTGTAATTATAGATTGTTATCTAATATTATTTATGAGTGTATGCATTCCTGACTTCTGTCCCTTATGATATTTAAGTAAAAGCAAATTATCAGTGTATTTTGTATACTTGCTCACTCTAAAATTGCCCTTGATTTCTGAATGACACAACATTGCCCTCACCAAGGTTTCAATAATAACTCTGCTATGATTGATAAGGTGTGGTAGATGAATTCTCAAGAGGGCTGCCATGATCTCTGCCCCCTGGTCCTGCAACCGTGACTAGGTTACATTATATAGCAAAGATGATGGTGTCACTCCCTTGATTTCGTTATGTTTTATGGCAATAATGAACAGATTTTGCACATGTACTTAAGATCTCAAAACAATTGACTTTAATCAAAAAGATTATTGTGGGTGGGCCTCGTTTAACCAGGTGAGCCCTTTAAAAGAGATTCTAGGTGTGAATGAAAATCTACTGGCCTTGTTGAAACAGGCAGCTATATACTATGTTATGAATTGTGTATGGAGAGGAGTGGTCTCCAGGAGCTAGGGGCCTGAGTTCTGTAACCAAAAGGAAGTGAATTCTGCTAATGACCATGTAAACTGGAAAAAGAATCTCTGAGCCTCAGAAAGGATAGCAATCCAACCTGACACCTTGATTATGACCTGTGCAATCCTGAATAGAGAACTCAGTCAACCTGTGCCTGAGCTCTGACCCATGGAAATGGTGAATTAGAAAAAAAAAAAGTATTTTGTTTTGAGCTGCTAAGTTGGAACAACTTGTCCCAATTTGTCACATTGTCATAGAAAACCAATATATAATGTCATATCTAATACACTACAAAACTTGTTAATTTTTATGAAAAGTATATATATATTATATATATAAACTTGTTAATTTTTATGAAAATTATATATATTATATATAAATTATGTATATATTATATGTCTTATACATAAATTATTTATGTACACACACACACACACAAGACATGTCTAGTTTAGCATCAACATCTTTATTTTAGAGTTTTAATTGCACAATCTTCATTATAGTTTTGGAGCCACTCTAAAAAGTTTATGAGAAAACATATTTTAAAGGAAATTGCCAGGTAATTAAGAATATTTTCGGGGAGGGGGAAAGAAAGTTGACATTAAACTTAAAAGTTTAGTGTCTATTTGTTGAAAGCAAAAGAGAAGAATTTAAGTAAAAACTGGCCTACAAGATCTATAAAGTATAAATAATGTAGTGTCATGTTAATATTTCAATGCCCCTGCTTGAAGATTTTTCTAAATATGTCTTTCTACTATACTACCATTTCCCCCAGCAAAATTTAACATGTAAAATAAATTTGCATCATAGAAATAAAATTCTCAAGTATAAATGTATGAGACAAATATATGACATATCCATAGTCAGAAATGTGTTCAGTGTATAAGTATTTCATAAGTAGCCATTGTGATTCCTAAGTCCCTGTCACTTTATATTTGAATAAAGTATATTTTGTAGGCTTTTGGGGACATTATGTAAGGACAAAGAAAACTAGTGAGAGTTTTGTAGTAGCATATGCACAATGTTACCACACTGTTTATGCAATTTCTACCTATTACCCAAATGGAATTATGATTTTTTTTTCTAATCCAATTTGTCCTCAAGGTTGTATTTCTCCATCAGTGATATATTGGAAAACTCCTGTAGGCAATAAATACACACAAGATGAGTTGTAATTTTCCACTTCTAAAGTCATATGTCTGGTAAGTGTCGATGTCCCCAGATCGGTTTGGATGTCCACAGGGAAAGCATTTATTTGCACATTAAACATAATTAGCCTACATTATATACATACCCTTTTTATTTTTCCTTATTGAGGCTGTTCAAGTGACTACTACTAAAGTAATCTCACTTTCTCCCTAAAGAATATCATTTCTTTGGTGTGAATGGTCAGTTGATGTCCTCATTCTGCCCTTAATTAGAGTTGGATCTTTGAGCTGCTCATGTATTCATTTACTTTAGCTCCATAAGGAAATTATGACTACAGTAGAGATTGCTAGGAGGATCAGATATATATGAAAGAGCTTTGCCAACTACAAACCCGTTCACAAGTCAGAGTTGTCTGTGTTCTACATGATTTAATATGGAACAAATAAATGTGTATTTCCCCATGGGATCTATATTTTAGCAATATATTTTTCATTATGCCCTATTATTTGCTATTGTACACTGACTGACTTTAAGATCCCTTAAGTGAAACCTTGCTTGTTGCTCCTCTTCCCAATCTTTCCATTTTGTAAAAAGTCATACCGACCTTACACCGCTAGGGGACCATGGACCTATTTGTTTATACGCTGGTCCTTTGATTTGTCTGTCTCGGCTCCTAGCCTATCAACTCCTCAGAGCAGGAACAGTGTCTTGTGCATTTTTGTTTTGTCAAAACCCAGCAGAGCACATAATGAATAGTAATCACTCAACAAAATGCTTTTGATTTTCCTTCGAAGATGAAATTATGAACAAATAAGTAAATAGTGAAATTTTTAACTGTCAGATCGAAGCAAAGTTTATTGAACAATGTCTGCCCTCAGTCATCAAGTTAAACTTTCTGAGAGGAATATTATTTATACTAAAACAATAACAACAAAAAATACCCTTAAGAATTATGTGAGCAGAGAGTCTGAAGTGTTGTAGCCACTGTAGAAAGGCTAAGATAGTCTCTTGGTGTAAGAAGGGAGACAACTGGATATTTTGGCAGTAGAGTAAGAGTTAATACCATTTTTTGAGTCTGACCTTAGGTTTAAATTGTGATTCTGATGTTAATCATTATTAGACATAAGCCTCACACCTCATAAATTTAGTCCGCCTGTTTCCATGATCCAGAGCCACGTTAAATAAAGAACAGTTTCACGAAGCATACATTTCTAGAGGGTCCTTTCTTCACTTTTCTCAACTTATGTTTCTTGTCATACAAGCTACCTTTCATGAGCTGTCATGAAGCCCCAAGTATAATAATGCATTTGTTTATGTCCATAAATGATCCATCTCTCTTTCAGTCAACCTGGTTTATAAATAAAACTATACCCCCTCCTTACTGATTTATATCATGCTGAGATCACAATGTCAATTCAAACAAAGACATGGATGTTCCAGGAACTAGGCATACAAATGTATTATTTCTTCTTTTTTAAATAAGTAAAAGGAACTAATAATAATGTAACATCATTGCCTACCCACTAACAGCAGCCTGGAATAAAGAAAAAAAAAAGTCTTCATCTCTTTGTCTTGATGGTGAGATATTACTAGCTTTCATAATGCTAGAGGTACAAATGTTCTCATATTTTAAAACAGTTTGATAAGATCCATATCTCTTGTATATTTCAGTTGAGGTATTTTGTGTTTTATATTGCATCTAATAGGCCTATTCATAAATGAAGAGTATATGGGGAAAAGATGAACATCACCTCATAACAAGACATTGAGATAAACTATCCAAAATGATGAAAGCTCCCGAATGTACATGGCCTTTATATTCATTGCTTTTTCTATTCAAATATCAAAGTGCTTCAAGTGGCTTTGATGACATACTTGTGAATTCAGCAAGTGCTCACCTTTGGCTCTTAGAGGCTATGCAGATTGCTTTTACTTGTTTGGCTGGAAAAGAAGGGCCAAGAGTGTGTAGCGGATACATAACACCTTAAAACAATTTCTCACATTGTCCTTAGCTACTTTTCACAAACTTGCTGGAATTCTCCCCACAAACTTCAGGCAATGATAAGAATAAATGTCAAATATTATTAGTTCTGGAGTATAACTACTAATTTTGGTTTCGACTACACAGTACATATAAAAACCTTGGAACATTTCCAGTTGTCTTCACTATCATTTAGTCCTTAAAACCCAGAACAGACATTTAAAATGAAAAAAAAAAAAAAAAAAGAAAAAAAAAAAGTATACCATTATATTGTGGCGACAGATGCAAGTTAGCATTATCGGAAGATGAATACTTGTAGCCTTCACTGGCAACCTGATCAGATATATTCTGTATAATTAAATAAGGGATGGGTTTAAGAAATAAAATTACAACATCTTGGGCAATCCTTTGTGAATAATGAAGTAAGCAGAAGAGAGACGATAAAAAGTCCAAGTGTGATTAGCGGTTGCTCTTCATGAGAAATTTTTTCCACCTCTAATTTGACTCCTCTGCAAAGCTTTAATGAATACTTTCTTCAGTGATACTGTTTGTTGTTTTAAATATCATCATGGACTCTTTGCAATGTTATTACCATATGAAGACGACACATTGGCGAACTTTAGAAAATACCAAGCGGCTCTTGGCATGATATGTCTATGTTAACTCATTTAAACCAGTTTTGGGCTCTTTCGCATGAATGTTAAGGTTATCGCAATTCCAAAAAGAAACTGGAGTTTTCAGAGACTTGCTTTGTGAAGAAAAAAGACTTTGAAGGAAGCAAGAAATATTAGTACATCGAACAAAGTGACAGACAAGGTAGTTTAACTTGTTGGTTTGTTTGCTGAAACTCAAAAGTAAATATACTGGAGCTGAAAGTGTCCCATTTTTACCCGCCTGCTGCCGTAATGGTTGTGTTACTTCAGGGCTTCTACTTCAATAATTGATCAGGGTTTGTATAGCACCGGCTAAGAGCAAAAATAAGAGTGTTGCTTTGAACAAACTGCTGCAATGTGATAGCATTAGGCACAGAAACAAGATTCGGGAAATATAGATATAGAAGAAACAGGAAAAAGATGGATACATTGGGTGGTAAACACTGCTCCAGGCTAGAAAGTAATGAGAATTTTTCCGTAGAGAGTTTTGACCTGCTATTCAAAAATTGTTTCTTGTCTTAATAAATCCTAAAAGTGTAATTTACTTGCAAAAGGGAAAGAACAAAGGCACCAAAATTTTTTTGATAACAACACTTGTTAAGGTTGATAAGTTGGGTTCCAAATGTGTGAAGAAAAATGGGTGACAGTTTGTTTTAAGGTGACAGCCTAAGTGTTCAGATACTTCCATCTTTTGCTACTTATCAAGCAGTAGCCCCATTGTAGCTTCCACTGTATGTTTGTGTATCTGGACTACGCCGAAAGGGAAGGAGCTGGATTCATCTAGAAAATGTACTTAGATCTATTGGTAAATTGACAACCACAGATCTCTATAGTTTTTCTTAGGCTTGTAAAAATAAGACCTGGTTTTTTTTTTTTTTTTGGTCTGTCTCTAATTTGTTTTGCATTGCAAATAAGAAACACCATTCCTTTCAGAAAAAAAACAAAAGATTTTTTTCTTGAGTTTCCAAAGACAATAGTTATTATACTTTTCTTCTTTTTCTAATTTGAATCTCGTAGGATTCACAGAGAGATCATTTGGTAGGTGTCAACCACTGCGTACATGTCTGTGTCCATTTGACCAAAATGTGCATTTGTCCTATAAGCTAATACAAATTTTCATTTCGACCTTCTTGATTGTGCGTGTGCACACACATGCACAGTCAACTTAAAGACTGGAAAGCATTAGGTGGTTAAGTTTTAAAGTAACTTTTACAGCATTAGGTACTATAACCTTCTACTGTAGTGTGGCTATAGTGAAAAGATGTAAAACAAGATTGCTGAAATTTCATCATTGTGTAGAAAAGAAACTGTGATGTCAAAAATAATGTGATTTTTCCCCATTAACATCTATTTCTATTTTTTTCCCCATTAACATCTATTAGCATCTATTTCGTAGGGGTTATTTATTCATTTTATGCCTAATGAATTATCATGGAGAAGAAGAAAAAATTAAGCAGTTTTGTATTTCAGACAAAAAGTAAGCAAAAAAGCATATAAAATAATGTGATCTCAATTATGGAGACTCTTCAAGGTAAAAATGATATCCCAAATAATTGCTTCAGACCTCTACTTTGTATGTACACACACCACTGTAATTAAAAGGCAAGCATTGGGTTGCGAATTTTATGATCCAGATTGGCTTTTCCACCACGAATTCTTATAATGTTCATAGAGCTCCACAATCAAATGAGTTTGAAATGTTGAACTAAATAAAGATAAATAGATGTTTTCACTAAAGAAATTCTCCCGGACTTTAAGATGCTGTTATACCCTACAAACCTCCATGCAGGGCCAGGAATGCTGTGTTCCCAAACATATCTCATCATGAGCATTTTTGTTCAGAATCTCAAGGGACTAGTGAGTCTTGGTACATACCTTGAGAGATACTGATCTTGACCTATACCAGCACCAACCCGGATTAGCTGTAAGATGAGAAAATCACTTTCCTTAATTCTTTGGCTTGCTAACTTAAAAAAAGTTTATAGAATTCCCAGTATATTTCACAAGAATTTAAAATACTATTGAAAACTGTTGTAATAAAATACTATTTAAAATGAAAATGACAAAACTGTTAAATGCTGAGTCAGAGTGGTTGACTAACCTCGCTAACCAGCTAAAACCATTTATTTGGGCAGTTGTCTCCCTGCATGCATAATTTTGTTCAGGATTCAGCAAATTTCTCTATAGCATACACTTTAGAGAATCTCACAATGAGTTGAAAGCATAAATATTAAATTTTTAAATGCCAAGTAACTGTTTAAAGTGATTTGAACTTTTCTTCTATTCGTTTCATGTACATTTATTATGCCAAGAAGTTACCTAGGACCTGGGGACACAAAACTGAAAAACGCAGGATCGGTATGTAAGGAGATACGTAGGCAGGGAAGACAGACACAAAAAAATAATAAACAAGAATCATTCGGTGTGTTAAGGCTTATGGTGTGCTGGAAACCATCGAGTCCAATGGGTGCGTGTGGTAGGGGTTGGGTAAATTATTCAGACTGGGAAAAGCAGATAGTAACATTTGAGCTGGTTCAAGAAGGAATTGAAGGAATTATTTAGGCAGAGAAAATATATTCCAAGAAGATAGGATGGCAAATACACAGGCATGGAAAAAATCATGGTATGGTTCATGATCCAAATATAAAGCTCATGGGGAGGGGAAGGAAGCAGGAATGGCAAGTGAAAACAATGACAGAGCTTTTAAATGTTATGCCCGGGGCTTGGATGCTTTCCTTTGGGCACTGGAAGAACCACTAAAGGACCTACATATGTGAGAGGCATGATAGATGATGGAGAAAAAGCCAGCAATAGAGGACACCTGTTTTTTTTCTGACCTGTGTGAATGCAGGAGAGCCCAGCTACACATTGGGGATAGAGTTCAAAGACTTGAAAAATTATATCAGCTAACAAAGTTTACCGAGGACAACTTCTCCTTGTTATGGAATTTAAAAACAAAATAATTAGGGCACCTGGCTGGCTCAGTCTGTTAAGCACCTCACTCTTGAGTTTAGCTCAGATTATGGTCTCAGCATCCTGGAATTCAGCCCCACATCAGGCTCTGCATTTAGCAGGGAGTTTGCTTGAGATTCTCTCTCTCTCTCTGTCTCTCTCTCTCTCTCTCTCTCTCTCCCCTTCTGCTCTGCCCTCGCACGTGCTCTAAAATCTTAGAGAAACAAAAACAAAATAATTAGTTATTATGTGGTTGTATTCTCTATCACTGATTTTCAAATAGTTCATACCCTCTGGATCCTTTGCTTATGGTTTCTGCAATAAAGAAAACACAGTGAAGAGGAAATGACTTCATTTGATTGGTGGAGATATTGGTATGAGAAGCCCTAGGAAACAAACCAACTCGACTCTCAGGAATTTAGGAAAAATCCTGGGAACACAGTGAGACAGTGAATGAAAACCACTCTTCTAAATATTGAAAAATCACATATGAACCAAACATGCTAACTGACTGACTTTGTATTTAAAGAAGGCTTTTTGCTTTAAAAAATTCTTTAAATTCTTGGTTTTCTTTCATCATTCAATAATATTTACTGAGAGCATACTACTTGCCAGGCCCTGGCTAGACATGGGGGAAAACAGTGGTGAACACAGACAACATTGCTATGCCCAAGTAGTTTATAGGTTAGAAGGAAGACAAGCAAATCATTCCCTAAGTCAGTATGAAGCTACCACTTCATAAAGTTATCAGAGAGACCTCCAAGGTGCCATGCACAACTATCTGACATTGAAATACAGGTGGTTGATCTGGTGAGTCTGGCCAGTCTGGCTTCCTGTGGACAGGTCATTCATGCGAGATGGGCAAAAGGTGGAGTTACATGGTGAAGGAGGGAAATGCCAGGCTGATGGAAGAGTATGTGCAGAAGTTCTATGAGGACAGTGAGCGGGATAAATCTAGAGAGCTGTCTACTGGCTGGTCTAGCTGGTGGAGGGTAGGGGGTGGGGAGGCAGGTGGTAGCATGTGAAGTGAGGGAGGTGAGAGGGAAGGGCCGAGATTTTAGAGGGTCTTATAGGCTGAGTTAAAGAGTTAATATTCATCCGAAGACCAATGGGAAGCCATGAAATGATTGAAGGCAATGCAGCCCATGAAGGCTTGTTTTTTGAGGTGACAAGTGGCATTGTTTCTATAGGGTACTTGTGGTGAATATGTCAAAATTTGAGTTACATTAGGGTTTCATAGATTTTTGCCTACACAGGTTTCTGACTGCCATTGATCTAAGATTCAGGGATTTTGAGGAATTTAACCTAATGTAAATCACCCCTTATGGAGTTTTCTTTTAGATTTTCATATTTCAGGATCACAGGATTTATTTTCAAAATAACTCCAGGTCAACAAAATGACTGGCAAAATATCAAATAGTATATAAAAAAAAAAATGGAAGGTGTGCTGCTTATATGATAGGAAAATTCTACCAAAACACTGGAAGGTTGAATGCCATTGACCTATGATAATTAACTTGAAGAGAAAAACACAGTGTTAAATTAATTGCTCAGCTGGAAATTATTTAGTAATTCTCTGACTTTAAAATCCCAGGAGTTTTCTTCTTGCTATAATATTGTTAGACGTCCTAAAATCATCTTAAAATGTAAATTTTGGAAGGCATCACTTTCCTTCACTTGTAGCTTGCAAGTGTTCCTCTATGTGTCTAATAATAATAATAACCAAGGTTTGAGTGCTCAGTGTATAGTGAACAATAAATCTGAGCATTTTACATGATCTCCATCATGTTATCTTCACAATCGCTTCCATAAAGTAGTCTTTTTACTCTTATTTACAGACAGAAAACAGGCTGTAGAAGAGATGACTTATCCAAGGTCGTACCAGGTAGTGAGTCACTGAGTGGTTTGAACCCCCAAATCCTCTAGATCCCGTTGATTAATTACAATAGCATTCTGCCTATAAAAATAAATGTAGAGTTGTACGTTTCATGGTACTCAATAAGCTTCTTACCTGTGGGAAGAAGAAAAGGACTGGTATTATTAGCTCAGGGTTACTTGGGTGGGATTCAGCGGCCTTCTGTACATTTAGGAAGATCATTGACAGAGAGAAAAATAAAAGATCACAGTGATTAGAATTGGTTAATGTCAGCCTATCTGACATTGAAATACTGTGAGTTAGAAGCATCCAGAATCGCCCCGACCAGTAGAATCAGGACCCTACATGTGGCTACTTGGCAGGCAGTCGGAGATAAAAGAAGGCTTTGTAAAATTAGTATTGACAAATTGTTAGCTAATAGGAGTAAAGAGAGTTTTGGAGGAATGGTTTTATGTATTCCATTTAAGTACTTCTTGCTGACCCAGTTGGCCTTTTTGTGACAGACAAATAAAAGGGAAACCTCACACTAGGGCGTGACTTTTGACTCAGCCTTCTATCAAAGAAAAGGAAGTACACAAACGCCAGGGAGTCGAGATACCTGGTTCAAATTCTGCTTCAATTATTCACTTGCTGAGTGACTATAAGCTAGTCGAACTTCCTTAATCTCAGTTTATCTATAAAATTAGCATAACAGGACTTCCCTCACTGTGTTGTTATGAAAACCCTGGGTTCACGGGGCTTCAAAGTCTGTCTTCTTTCCACTATGCCATGCTAGATAATAGAAAACAAAACCCGAGGCCGTAATAAACAACGGATATGAGGTAATGTGCCTTCTATTAGGGATAACTATTCATTTTTTCATTGCATGCTCATGATAGTCAGACTGGAGTCTATTGGCTATGCTCCTTAAATGTCAAGCTAACTTGTAATATTTACATGAAGACTAGGAAAGGGGTCTTCGTTATTCCACTGTGGCTGTGGAAAGGGAGAGTTGCATAGAGAGATTAGTGACCTCTGGTAGAGGCCCAGCTTTCCCAGGTGGCCATCCTTGATCAAGTATCTTTACTTCTGGCCCTTCATTTCTAAAGGGAAGGACTAGATGACATACTAGGTCAGATATTATTCATAAATTGATGGTTGGGTTAAGCAAATTTTGATACAGGAGCTAAGCAAAGAGATATAAAGAGATAGCAAGATGAACTATAGAAAGAATAAATGATACTGCTCATCACTGACATCAAGCAAACCTATAAGGTGTCAGAAGAACCTGGCTATGCCCAGATTGAGTTATATTCCAGAGAATCTTGAATGTCTAGAAAGAAGTCTGGAATTATTCCATTAGGCAACAAAGTCACCAAACAAAGGCAGGTCTCAAATCTCTGTCATATCAGCGTATATGAAATCCAGACCTAGACCTTTCTGTTTGAATGATCTTGGATTCCATCTTGTTTTCCTTTGGTGTCCATGGCCTGACCTACTGAGGATCTGTTGCTAAGATTCCCAAGCTATGCTGTTATGTGTGTTCACATAAAATACCATAATATACTTTAAAATGAAGCCAGCAATTGTATTCAGCATCCTGACTGTAATTTGCATTTGGATTATTTAAGCTATCTTGTGTCTCAACATGTGAAACTCTCTGTGTAGAGTATTTTGGGCGTCTCACACACAGCTCTCACATGGTCCATGAATCAACAGGGATCTTCTTTCAGATGAGTCATGTTTCTGTTCTTGATTTTTAAGTGCCTCAGTCACCTAACCCAACGCTTGTGTTCTTTCCTTCTCTTTGAAAACTACGATCAGCGTGTTTAAAACTCACTCTTCTTAACTAAGGAAACAATACAAATATGACAGAGACGAAAAATATGGGTCTTCTGTTTCTTGCCTCTGAAGAAGTAAGAGCCTTTTTTGTTCCTGGGGCAGAAACCTGCAAGGGTAGGCTTTCCACACTTTTGTTTTTCTGCTTGAAATAGGGATTAAGCTACAGAACCACGGAGACATGGAGACAGATTGGAAACCACTTAAGAAAGTGACCAAGAATAAACCAGCAAGGCAAGAGGGGAAGAAGCTAAAGGAAAGGAGATATACAAGTGCTGAGTTTCAAATCAGAGTTTGGAGGGGTTCTGTTGGAGAGAGTAGGGTGATTTTGAGGATGCCCCACCCTGTGAGATAGTGGAAGAAATTTGAAAAGAGATTTTTTTTTTTTCTTCCTATGATATGGGTATTATTACGTTTGATGGTGGAAAGAGATTTTTGAGGTACTTCTGTCTTCCTAGTATACACTGTCTCTTGGAGATTACATTATCCTTCCCCTCCCTCCATTTTTACCAGGGGATTTTTTTCTTTTTTAAAATTTTTAAAGAAATCTGTACTCTTCCACAGGGCCAGGAGAATGCTGAGGTGGATCAGCACATAGCAGCATTGTTCAAAGTAATCATTTATTAACCTTATATCTGGCAACTTCTAAGTTGGAGAATTCATCCCATGGTGGCATGAAGAGCAGGGGTGCTCCGTATCTATACTCTCATTTTCCTGCAGGCAAACAGTGCTGGGGGGAAGTTTTTGTTACTCTATTAATACCATAAGCATATGGTTCTAGTGGCCTGTGTGGTGAAGGAAGGAGCTTTGAAGAAGAGAATCATTGAAAAAATATTTTTCCTTTCCTATCTTTCTGACATTTGGCTTGACAATGTTAAAAAAAAGTTAAAATAAAAATGATAAATATTAAAAAAGTAGACATGGATCTAGTAAGAAACCAGAATACTGACATTTTCGAACCATGTCAATTTACGTAGCTTTACGCTATCATTCTTTGGGGGACATCTGTTCTTGCTTTCAACTTAATTTTGAACATTGACCAATTGTTTTCCTTTAAATATAGGGCCGTTCTCTCTTGTTTGCGGACATAGTTACCTACTGGCACTGCCTTTGTGTTTCTATCATTTTGTCATTTTTTTGTATTTATTTACTCTTCTAGCTTCCCTTCTTTAGGGACTTTATTGAAAGGAGGAGCTAAGTCACATTTTTTTTTTCCATTTTTATTATCTTAGAAAAAGGCCTACATAGCAACCAACCATCAAATGTCTGAAGAATCATTTTTAAAAAACATTACTGCATTTGAATGGAGATCTTATATATTATTTTCTACCATCATACAAATATTTTTTTAAAACCCCATCTACATGACAATTTTACAGATGAAACTAACAGACTTAATACATCTCTGGCAACAGAACCAATACATGAGGCTCTCCCCATGATCAATAATTCCATCAAATACACTAACACATTTTTTGGGAAATTACTCTGAAATTATATATGATCAATCTCTTTCGCTTCACCCTCTGATCCCTCATGGCCTTTTCTTTTCCTTCTTGGTTGTGGTTATTCTTAGTCTGAAGCAACGAGTGAGTTTGAAAGGAATGGAACCAGAAATCCCTCTCCATCAAATGCTACCTTGCTAACATCATTCTATTTTCCCCTTGCACATAAGCTATAATGTCTCACTTATACTCTGCACTATTGCTAAATAATGCATAGAATATCTCTCCTCAATTTCCAATCAAAGGCATATTAATTATTGTTTCTCCCTTCTGCTTATTTAATGAATTCAATGACTCCAAATTGCTATGACCAGAGTAATAAGAAGCATTATTAAAATTATGGAAAATTAAGAATTTAACAAAATCCTGGTTATCCTTAATTCTCACCAATCTACTTTATAAGTGTCTTAAAATGTAAATTGTTTCAGTTTGGCAACTTGAAAATTACATTATTTTGAACTTTAAAAAATAGTTATTGTCATTAAAAGTAAATATAAATCCAATTTTCTATTTGGCCTGTCCCAAATCCTTCACAATGCACATGTGTTATGGCAGAATTGGGGTCAGTTCTGAATTTATGTTTCCCAGCTCCAACAGGATGCATTGTGAGCTCTATGTTCATTTAAGAACAGAATCTTACCCATTGTCCATAAAGACAGTATAGACAATTATGATGATTTGGAGATTTGTGAAAATTGAAAGCTATATCCCAAGTATCAACAGATGCTCCTAGGCTTTTCATGGAAATGATGGGCATTGCTAGTGTTTTGTGGGAAAAAAAAAGTTTGCTCATAAGGGAAGTTTGTATGTCAAGAAATACAGGACAGGATCGTCTTTGGAAGGAAATAGTCCTCATTTAGCAGTATAATATTTCATAAGAGAAAGAAGTGCCTGGAACTGGAAAGATGATTTATTTTTTATGCTATTAATAAAGCCTTAATAAAGGGATTTTTAATGTGAATATGCCATGATCATTCTCTCTTCTATGGCGATAGAGTAATTTGCCTACTTAGAGGGTATTCTTCCAGACACGAGATGATTCTTCAGTGTTATTGTATAAGTAATTGCATTTTAAAGGCTATAAGCCTCACAGGGTCCATGTCTAACACTAAAGTTCTAGGAGGCAGAAATAAATCACAGCCTTCCACCCATTGCTCTGACAACCTTTAAGTTTGCATAGAATTATTTCTTCCTAAATTCCAGACTCCATCTATTCACTTATTTCTATGTGCCTGAAACCATGATGGGTTCTGGATGAGGCCAAAAAAAGGTGAGAAAGCCTCAGAAGAATAAGACTGAAAACTATTGGGGACACACTGTGAACATGTGATTAGTACATATCTTGACTCAAAATCTCTCATTTGGTGATCCCTTCCCTGGCTACAATATCAACAATATTAATCGCCCCTCCAAAAACACACATCTTCTTTGCTTCGATCTTTATTGTTAGATCTTAGCACTATTAATGGGGTGTCTGGGTGGCTCAGTGGGTTAAGCCTCTGCCTTCGGCTCAGGTCATGATCTCAGGATCCACGGATCCAGCCCTGCATCTGGCTCTCTGCTCAGCACGGAGACTGCTTCCCCCTCCTCTCTCTCTGCCTGCCTCTCTGCCTCCTTGGGATCTCTCTCTGTGTGTCAAATAAATAAATAAAATCTTAAAAAGAAAAAAAAAAAGAACTTAGCACTATTTAACCAAAAAATTATGTAATATATTATATAATATATACTATAAAGATATATACTATATAAATTATTTGTCTTATTTATTTTCTGTGTTTATAACTTGACGGTAAGTTTCAAGAGATTAGAAAATCTTGCCTATTTTGTTTAGTGATATATCCCCATCACATAGCACATACTGGAAGCTTGATAGGTAGTTGCTGAGTAAATGAAAACGGATTGATTGGCAGTATGGTATACTTTTATAATGATACAGAAACACAAGTGGAACCTAGCTTTAGCTAAAATTTATATATAGGGAAATTATATGTGATCTGGATTTTGATGGATGGGTTGGAGTTCACCTTGCAGACAAAGCAATGTGAAGAGAAGCTAACGCAGGAAGGGAGAACATACTTACTACGGGGTGTGGAGATGTCAATTCTGGGATAGAGAATAAAGTCAATGGGCATTGAGAGGTATTCAGCCAAAAGTGGAGTGGTCAGGAAGGGTGAGAGAGGAAAGTTGAAAGAAGAGTAGAAAACAGTTAGAGACTGGACTATTGAGATTCTTTCATGTTATGGCCAGGAGTTGGAATTTCATTTTTAAGGCCATGAATAATCTTTGAAGGATTTTCTGCAGGGAAAGATCAGATTTGCCCTTGAAAGATCACTCTGTTGGCAGCGTGGAGAATGGATCGGTACTCAATATTTGTTGAGTTAATGAATGATTTCTCAACATTACTTTAGATCTTTCAATTTGGTGATTCTTCAAGCTTTACTATAAATATTGACAGACTGGGAAAGTAAATAACTCTGAATGATGGAGCAGTTCTAATGAGGAGGACAGGATTGCACCTGATTTTTCAGAACATTAAAAAGGGGGAAATTTCCCTAAGCCCCTCGTTGTCTCCTCAAATTTTCCTATCTTTACACTACTCTTGGTTATTCCTGTTAATAATCTCTCTTCTCTGAAAATCATTAACTGTCTCAAACAGAAGCTTTCTACTTTAAAAACAAAAACAACTTTTTGACTTTTTGCTGCCTGCCAAGATTGATTTGCTACAAATCGAGTTTAGCTATGTACTTCTTATTCATTATAGAAAGTAGTTAACGCAAATTTAAATATCAGTGCTCCCCACCACAGATGAAAACAAACTTATATAAAAAAACAGATTGCCAGCCAGGCTTTGAGGAATCTCTGATATGCACACATTCAGAATGATTACTCGTTCCAAATCCCTTCCAATAACACACCTCTCATTCTCTCACCTGTCCTAGTACTATGGGAATTAGATCTGAAATGAAAAATAATTTTCTCAAATAGTTCTTGGGAAGAGGTTTGCGTCTTTAACCCCAAGTAAAGAAGTAATATAGATAATTTGGCATTTCTTCTTTCGAAGCCTGATATGGTTAATATCTTTACCAAGAACAAAAATTATAGGTAATCTCACAATTCCTATTTGTATCTAAATGTTAACAAATATTTTTTAGGTTATATGGATTTGCTTAATATGAAAACAATTTTTTGACCTAAGACTTTAATTATGAAATTAGTTATTCAAGAAAAAAAAATTAGGTAGTAAAGTAGTACAGCAAATATTAAGGAAGTGCTAAACTAATTTTCCTTAATTGAATAAAATTTCTCTGGCTGGATTCTACAAACCAGCATGAACACCATGTGAAAGTTTTCATTTGTCATGAACAAAATAGCATTTTGTGGAAAACTTGACATAAAGTGTTTAGAAATTTATACAGGGCTGGTAAATCCTGACCATTCCAAGGAAATACTGAGAATGTCACACAGACCATGGCCTGTGAAGGGCATTGTTTCTGTCACATTTATGTATCTTACGCAGTAGGCTTCAGGCTGATAGGAGTGAGGAAGATCAGTAGGACCCCCAGTCAGTGAGACACAGTAAGACAGAGCTCACTCTTCAGTGAGAAGGGGAGAAGGACAATGAACAAATAAACAAGTAAACTACAAGAAAATAAAACTAACGAGGAAGGCTGCCAGGCTATTCCGTGGTCAGGATAACCTTGCTCAGAAGACAAGACTCCCATTTGATCCTTGATTTTCTCAGAAGGTTTCTCTCCTTTCAACAGTATGCAGTTCGACGGCAACAAACCACACCCGTGGCTCAGTGGTTTGGGTTGATCATGTACTGTTTATTTTTTTTTGTATTTTTTACCCTACACTGTTAGCATCTGAAAGTTACCTGCCTTTATTAGCAAGTACATTTGCTTTCAATCTGATTTCCTGTTAATGGCATTTAAAACTACCTCAAAAAACGTAGATTACACTTTCAATAGTTAAAATTATCTTACGGGTTTTGAGCATGTGAAATCAGAGAAGAGCTACAATTAGCCTAAGCCAGTTCAAGCTTCCCCCACATGGTTTTACTAATACCCTTCAAATTCTGACTTCTGCCATTCTAGCCATATGTCTCTTTAAGCAGATACACTCTGGAGTGCCAAAGTGTGTCAAGGACATCGCTAGGTTACCGAAATCATTTTTATGTGCAACTTTTTGTAATATTCCAAAGTACTCTTCCACCTGAACCCCACCCCAACCCCTAAAATATAATTTTAATAACACACATTAAAATGTCATGCTGATAATAAACCCAGAGATATATTACAGGGAATCTGTCTGCATTTTTTTTTTAACGCCTTTTGGCACTAACATAATGGCGTAAGCACATGGACTCACACACGTTGCCTGAAATCTTTTTTTTTTTTTTTTTTTTTGCAGGTTTTGGGTACAAAGTAGTGCAAAAATTCATAATGATGTTATTCAGTGCATAAATGTCAATTTAAGAAAGAGCTAGGAGGGTAGGAATATAAATTTGTGTTTGAGAGATATACTGAAAGAGTAGAACTATACATATATGTGATGTGGCTTTTTGGTTTCTGATCACAGCTTTATCATCATATTATCCTGTGTTGCTGCTGGGAAAGCAACAAACAGTGGCTTCTGCCATCTCAGTTAACAGAGATCTCTGGAAATTGCACCTGTTCATTATAGGAGAAAGCCTTCTGTGGGCAGAGAGGAGGAATTCAGTTTTATTCTCAAACTGTTTCCTAATTCTTATAACTTCTGCATATTTTTTTGAGTCATGATTGTACAATCTGCTACCCATTTGGGGATAAAAACATTATTGAAATTGAGCATACTAACTTTAACCAAGCTGCATTTTTTTTGTGAATTGGGTTGTAAAGTTGACTGCCACGATAGAGCCTTGTCCTGTAAAAAATTAACATACACACGCACACACTCACACACACGTATTCTCTCACAAACACACCAGGGAGGACATCATTTAACACTTGGAAGCTCATTACTCTTCTAAAATAAAGAGTTAATTTTTTTTTTCCCTACTGCTTTTCCCATCTTTGAAACACCATGAGTCACGGTGTTTCCCATTTAACAAACACCACGGATTCTTTATTGTCTGTGAGACTTCCATGTACTGCGATAAATTTGAATTAGGTATGTTGTGTCCCAATTGACAGCAGTGATTAAGCCAAAAATAAGTGCATTCTCCTTTAAATGTTAGCTGCCGCATCCAGCAACATTCCCTACATTATGCTATACTGAAACAAGTCAGTCTGCACAGACCAAAATGTTGATGGATATACAGCAGATCAAAAAGAGGAGAGTCATTTTGAAGTGCTTGCTATCTGTCTGAGACGATAGGCTTCTGAATTTGTACCTCTTTGCAAAAGATACTTCACATTATTTTGTCAGTTTGTTTCAATTTGAGAGGTGTTGAAAATTGGTATTCATTTTTTTGATATAACCCTTAAATTGTACAATTTAAGAAAACTGACTGAGAGAGATAAATTAAATGGGTAGAAATATTTTCAAATCAAAGACCAACTGACATATATAAAAATGATGTATGTTTCTTACATGGTCCACAGGGAGAATTCTGCAGGCTTGCTATGATCTCTACAATTTGCTTCAGGGCAAACTAGATTCTGGGATATTCTATTATCCCTTTGGTCTGTTTATCATGGAAACTGATGTACAAATGGAGAGTTCTTTCTGGTCTCTTTCTTTATATATGGTTGGAACTGGTAAGAATTCACTTATCTCATGTCCTCACCTTCGGTAAAGTGCGACAGAAGAGTTCAGTGACCAGTAATCAATTATTATTGAGAAGCAATCAATTGCTAATTTCCATAATTATGCACATCTAAACACTATGAACAAGAAAGAGAAACAAAGCTGCACTCCAAGCATTGCCTTGTTAGCAGTATTTTGTTAACACAGGCTCTAAAAAAAGCTGCCGCAGCTGGTACCACAAATGTGTTTCCAGTATTCAGGCCATCAACGTGATTCGTCGCTAAATGTATAGAATCAGCTTCTTGCTAAAAACTACAATTACAGGTGATATACAGATTGAAATCACAGGGCTGGTTTGTCGAAGAAAATTGTCCTAATGATGGGTTTTCGGATGGGGAATGCAGCTCTTTTCTTTCTCTGTGATGGGTTGTGAAGGCAGCTGCACCTGCCTCTATGCTGTATTCTGCCGCACTTAATGATATCTGATGATATCATTAGGCAAAGTGTTCATAAACAGATGTTGAGCCTGTGCCTAAATGCTGTCAGATGAGCGGTTGCTGGCCTGAAACAGTATTATTTATATAGAACATTTACGTTTGTTATGTTAATAACCCCACTATTAGCTCTCTGGATGTTACGTTAGGAATGTAAATGTAGTTAATATGAATAACAACCTCTTTACTCTTTGTGCTGCAGTTGAGTATAACTTTTAGGCTCTGGGAGAGAAACAAAGCTACCCCCACCAAGTCCTTTTGACTTCTTCTTCTTCTTCTTCTTTTTTTTTTGGCACCATTTGAAATTTTGATCAGAAGATATATGGTAAATGTCATAGGACAGATGTTAAATATTAGGATTTGATTTTCCTAATCGTTAATAATTTCAAGAGATTCTGATACCTGTGGGTTTTCTTGTGTGAGCCCAAACTGACCCTAATTCTTTAGAATGGCTATGGCGGACACCAAATTGACAAGTATCCGTTTCAATGAGAAAGACCTAAGCAAACTGTTGGATATGGACCCATTTTGTTTCAGCTCTTTCTCCTGACACAACCCCTTTTCTTTCCCATACAACACGTTGGGACACTAAAGTCATATGTCATAGCCATTCTGTTCCTATCTGTGTTGATGATTTAGGCATTACCTGGATGTTATCTTCACAGTGCCTAAAAATGTCACAATTGCTGTCTGTGTGTGTGTGTGTTTAAGCCACAGTTGAATTTTATATCTCATAGTTAATTCATGCAGAGTAACTTATGTAAATTCTGACAGTCATCAAATGTGCACTAGTTCTACGAAATGCTGTTCTACTGTGATAGCCACATTATTTTTTGAAAGTGTCTTTGTCATTTTTTATGACATTTTAACTCTTTCAAGAATTTTCAATACTGAAAAATTGCACTCATCTATTTTCGAGATCAGAAAAATTGTCATTTCGAATTTTTAATGAAGAAAAGAATAGTGTTAAACTGGTGCTTCATTATAACCATAATTAGAGGTTAGAGTGATTTTTGAAGTGTCATTCTCATCTCAATTAATGCTTATGAAATCATTCATATTGCTAGAACTGACAAGGATGTCCATGTGTGTTTGTTTCGGTCCGGAGGTGTGAACAATGTACTCGAGGTATGTGTTTACATATGTAACTTTCTTCTTTTCATCTTATACTTGAGGGTAACCTGAGTTACTTGCAATTTTAAATAATCGCAATGCAATCTGAGAGAAGGTAGCTTTTCCTATGCCTACCTGTCATTTCAGTTGTGATCTTCCAGAAAATTCTAGAAATTCCAGATTCTTTTTGTATGGAGATTTACTATGGTCTTCCAAATAAGGAAATAGGAAAAGTAAATTAAATCAGAGAATATTCAGTTCCATATAAAGTGCTTCTTAACTATGATGTTTACATGGATATTTTTAAAAAATCTCTAACTTCTTAAATTGGAATACTTTGAAGATAACTTTTCTTAAATCATGGCTCCAGGTAGTAAAACTATAAAGAACTTTGCCTGTAAGAAGAAATTTGGGTGCTGGAAGGAATGAAATAACTCTCAACATATTCTGAACAACACGTGTGAAGTATCTTTTATAGGGAGAAATCTCTATAAAAGCAGTGAGTAGGGTGCTCCCACCGTTATGGCATTGTATTTTGATTTGCTTGACACCTCTAGAAGTTGTTCAGAAGAAACTTGAGGATTGCCTTTTTATTTGTTCATCCAGTCAACATTTAGGAAAGCTAGCCAATAAAAGTGTTCATCTTGAACTCCTCAGAAATTTAGATCGATCTCAGTGAGAGGATAAAAGGAACTGCTGAAAGCATCAACTATTGTTGAAACAAGATCAATTCATCAAAGTCTATTTAAGAGGCGTGGAAGTCTACCACTCTCTCCAAGAAGTCTTCATTTCGTTCAGTAGCAGTAATTCTGACCAGTTCCTTAGGATGAATGCATGTCCTTAATGGTATATATTAATAGTATGCATTAATTTCTCTTCATTCTTAGAGATGGTAAATGATGTAGTCATCCAGCTTGTAATTTTCCAAAATGTTTCTTGTGTTGAATTTGGGTGACGGCCACTTTGTAAAAATATCTCTTTTGCAGCCAATTGGTGCATCCTACCCCTCTTTTTTCCGAAGTGTTTTTATTTATCTAGAGAACTAGACTTCTATGGAAATCTTTTGATGCATAATAAACACCATGTGTACTGGTTTGATGACATGATTTCCCTATGTGGAGGAATTGTTGTTTTTCCTTGTCCCACAGTAAATTCCAGAGTTCAAGTGGAAGGCAGTGAATGAATCTGGAATCAAGTGATGTGAAGTCTAGCCTTGGCTTAGCAAATCACCCTGTATGTTTGAGCAAATTCATTACCCTTCTGGGCCTCAATTTCTCTGTTGTAATATATTTATGCCATCTTATTCTCTTGCTTCTTGGAGGATATCTCCACAGATTAATAAAATATTAAGATCTATAGAAGAATAGTATGAGTCCAATTTCAGTTGAAACTTTAGTGGTAGTTAATATTGTTAGACTAAAATATATTAAGTCATTTTGAAAAAACTCATTAAAATAAACACATTACAGAATACCTCCTTGTGATGAGAGCAATAATAATTTTGTCATTAGTTAGGTTAGTTTTTTTTTATTATTTTCTTAATTTTTTGTTTATGCCCCTGCAAGGGGGGGATATACACAAAAGGAGGCATACAAAAATATACTTTGCCAACACAAGCAATACAGATTCATTTATTGTCAGAATATTTACCTCCCCCCTCAAAAAGTGAAAGCCACTTAAAAGAAATCTGCTCTTTTGCGGTTATAATTAGCTTAATTTTTAGCATGTTTCTATACAACAGATCTTTGATTCACTGATATGGCAGCCTGTGTCTTCCTAATGTGTATTCTCAGCTGAAACACCAGGGACTTGTAGCACTTGCCCGAGTTTCAAAGTCTGTGATAGTTAGGACGTTTCATGTAAAACTTTACACTCTAATGAACATAAGAAAAATGTTTGCCTTTTAAAAGTAAGGCTGGGGTGCCAGGGTGGCTCAGTGGGTTAAGCTTCTGCCTTCAGCTCAGGTCAGGATCTCAGGGTGCTGGGATCGAGCCCTGCATCGGGCTCTTTGCTCAGCAGAGAGCTTCTTCTCTGCTTCCCCCTCTCTCTCTGCCTGCCTCTCTGCCTACTTGTGATCTCTGTCAAATAAATAACTAAAATCTAAAAAAATAAAAAATAAATAAAAGTAAGGCTAGTATCTTCAAAAATGGATCATAACTGGTTTTATATTAAAGACAAGTTAGAATCACTTAGGAGATGCTAATTCATTCAATATTTATTTTACTACTCATTTTTCTAATTTATGAAATCACTTGTTTTATGATGGGCCTCAAGGAGCAAATAGAAAATTTAAAACATTTAGTCAAATGTCACTGCTCTCCTTGTGTATTTTCCTGAGCTTTATTAATATATCCATTATGTGATAGTATGTATTTGAAGCCTATGTGAAAGTATGTGCTTTATGTTGTGCCCACAATGTCATCAGGGGCTCTGCGAGAGGAAATTTGGAGACATGCAGGTCAGTAGACATGCCATAGCCATTAAAGTTAACAGTTTAAGAATGGATAAAGTATGCAGAGGCTGCTTTTGCCAATAAAAAAATGCAAAAAGTACGTGCATTAATAGGAATTTCTACTTGTTATTTAGCATATGAGAGGGCTATTGTTCCATTTCCCACAGTTTTGCCTTGGTGCCTTAGACTAAAATGGCCATGAGTAATCATCGAGTAAGAAAACTACTTTGAAGGATGATTGTCATACAGGTTTCTGCTAGGGCATATCCTTTTATTGGGTGCTTTAATATTGTCAGGGAATTGTCCAGCAAATAACTGCTACCTCAGAGCTGATTTTCACCTAGAAGGAGGGAGAGTGAAGAGGAGGAAGAGGAGAGAAGTAGAAAGCAAGACTACCGAATTTCTAGATAGAGCACTAAGTAAATTCTGCCTTCATTAAGCAAAAGTCTTAACTAGACAAAGTACGTTTGCTATGATGAACAGAACTTGCCCCAGGTGGTCAGAAGCACCAGTTACTCAGGTCCATTTCTTCTATAAGAAAGGACTTTTTAACTTGGGGGGAGGAGGTCCATGCTGACTGTGATGGTGGCCCGAATTTGGGCCCTTGTAATTACTTCAGCTTGCAATTAAGCAGCAGACTTGTGGTGGGAGGATTAATGTCAGAAGATTCTCCATTTTTCAATCTTGTGTCTACATCAATAAGATTGAACTAATTACTAATTGGCATTTAGAAAATGAACTACTTTGGTGCCCTGGAACTTTGCAGTAATGTGGCATGGAATTAGGAATATGATATTTCTATCATAGGTAAATAAGAATGGTATTTATTCCTGGGGGTATAGGATCTCATGATGACATTTTTACCTATAAAATAGCCAAATATATGAACCATCAGAGAAGTGTTTATAGGACCAGGTCATCAGTTAGAACATGGATTTATTCACAAATTATGGATCTCTTAGAATGTATTACCTTGGACAACATTGTTGGAAACTGACATCATTCATCAAGAATTAAGACAAAGCTTCACGTGGAATGTCCCTACCTTCCAATCATTATCATAACAATACTTTGTGGTTTTGACTCATATTGTATTGCAGGATTTTAAAGGTTTGTTTTCCCCATTGCCCAGAATATTTTAACATATTTAATGATTTTCAGGCTTTTATGGTATATTTTCCAAAGAAGTTTATGGTTTGGGAAACATCTATTCGAGAAGCTTTCTTTACACACTGTCACCATCTAAATAAATGAATAAACATCATCAAGAAGTTACTTTTAGAAAATCACATTTTTAGGGTTTAGTAGACCTTTAGTAGATTTGCCTTTTCCTACCTTCTAGAGTCATTGAAATACAATAATAATCTTCAAAAAGTTGTTCTCTTCAAAACACCTAAATATTTGGGGTTTAATTTCAATCTTTCATGATTAGCATTATTTTTTAGAGTAGTATTTCCTAAAACATGTCTCGTTGTCTCCGTGATGCTTTATGGAAGAATTATCCATGGCCAAATAAATTTGAGAAAGTTTGTGTGCACTATTACCCTCATAGAGAGTCACAGTACAAATTAACATTGAAAAAGAATATGAGAAGTTCTGCATAAAAACATTTTCTTGCCTAATTCCATTTTTAAAAATTTATATAATTATGGAATCCTTTTCTCCTTTAGATTATATGCTACAGAACCCAATTCACTCAAAACACTTTTTTTGTTCTTTTTTTTCATGGCAGATTACTTACACGTAAGTAATCGGAGTCATCTTAAAATTTCCAATTTCTTCCACATTCTCTGAATCTGCCAATTGAATATCTAAAATATGTTACCCAGTTGAATATAAATCCTTCTGAAGGAGTGGACAAACAATCTTTGAAATTTCCACAACATCGTTATTAACATCAGGACCATTTCGTTCAAATTTTACTTTAATAAATACTCTAAATTTTCAACTTTATGATTTCTCATACTATTGTACTGACACAAAACACTGAAACAGAACAGAACTCTATAAAATAATTTAAGGAAACATTCTTTTCAGAAAAGGAAGAGCTATGCCAATGCCTTTAGGAAATTAGCAGGTGCCTAAGCAAGAAATGACTGGCATTAAGGTAAGGGCAAGATGAGGCCAGGCCTTCAAGAGAAACTGGCTGAGTTTGCTTTTTCAGCAAACTAGGAAAGTACACCAATGTATTAATCAACCCTGTTGATTTATAGGTTAGCATCATACTCTTTTCTGCATCTATATTTAGGCTGCACAGTATTTGGTATGAAGGTAATTTTGCATTCCTACAGACTTTTCTATTTTTTGAGAATCTCAAATCCAGTTATATAAAAGAAGAACCTGAGTAGGAATCATGACGTGGCAGAGAAATCTAGAAATACTGCCTATGAGTCTTCAACTTGAAACCAACAATGATAAGCTTCTTTCCATTCCAGGGATTTAAAATTATGAAATGGGTACAGTCTGGTTTCATTATATGTGTTGATAGATTGAAAAACTTAGGACATGTAACTCAGAAACTGTTTTAGATACACTGAACTTATTCTGAGGTGTCTCAGTAATCGGTTCTTATTGCAAAATATTTTCTTAGAATGTCAGTAGTTGTTTTTCAGTTCAAGAATGACAATAACCAACTCGCTAGAAGTCTGGTGGCCCACAGTTGTAATGACGGAGGAGGCACTTGAGGCCCTAGAATGATGCTTTCCACATAAAATACGATTCTATGTGCTTTAGGATGATTTTTCTTAAAATAAGAACCCTTTGTTTGCATCGTCTTCAGTAAAACCTAAATGGCCCTCTGAAGTACTTCCCGATAAATGAATTCCTAAAGGGAATGACAATTACCCTCCATTCATAGATTAAAACAAGAAATTCCTATCATCTCCAGGCGTCTTCACACTTTCACTGGAAACTGGTGAGCTCTGAGGTTCAGCATAGGAGGCAGAGTTTGAAACTGCAGCTCCTCCTCCCAGAGAGCTCCGCTTACCTCAGTTGGAATGAAAACGTAGAAATCTGTGACACAATGATAGTGGCGCTATTTGTGCAAACAAGTATCTCGTTGAAAGCAAAGAAGCACATTGCTCAAAAGGATCCCTTAGAACCTTGAAAGAAAAGTATGGCTGCCTAAGAACACACTCGTACACACAGTAGTATTTCAGCACTGCTGGCTTAGCTAACAAACAAAATATGGTTCAAATGGCTTAACAATCCTAGAAACGGAAGGCATCCATTTAATGAGGTCTCCTCTGCTTGAAATTAAAGTAGAAGGAGTTTTA
Source organism: Neogale vison (assembly GCF_020171115.1). NCBI lineage: Eukaryota > Metazoa > Chordata > Mammalia > Carnivora > Mustelidae > Neogale > Neogale vison. The sequence continues at coordinate 87,931,377 of NC_058093.1, read as the reverse complement.
CGGAGAACAGTATTCAATAACAAAATATTAAATGATAAACACAGATTGCTTAAAATCAGACGGGCCATTTTAAGAAAAGCATTTTAGCTCATCATGATATGTAGCACCTTATTTAAATTAGGAGGTGTTAATTCGTAGCTTGAATAATATATTAATATAATATGTAAAGTGAATGGCATTGTTAATCACAGTCGCGCCTGGAACGACTTTGCTTCTGTGCACTGAATGTTAATTTTGCAAAACATTAATTTCAAAGATTTTGCAGCAGTGCTTTTGTAATTAAATATTAATGTCACATGTTATTGCAGTAGCATGTTTATGAAAGCCGGCAACACTTCAAGTCAACTCATTTGTTTTTATATTTATTCTTGTACATCTGCAATCCCTTCCATTTCACAATTTCAAAGTGAAGGCCATTTTGAATAGTCAATATGTGAACATTTTTCATTGTAAGCGTTTTTTAACATCCAACAGGGTAAATATTTAATGTTGTGTTTTTAGCTGGTATAATTTTTCAGAAAATTGGCTATAACTTTTAACAACTCAAAGGTACCTAAACTGTCTCCAGTTTTGGCTTAAGTGATCTGAAAATAAAGTAGCAATAAATGTGATGAAGCTGTGTAAAAATATTTAAGAATTAGAAGGCTTTGTATGAAAGTTTGAAGTTAGAACTGTAATTTTGTGCACAGGATATTCCAGCGGTTACTCATTTTCATTATGGCACATATTATCTCAAGAAAATTTAAAAGATAGGATTGACTTTTGGTTAACTTTGTTCAAGTTCCATAGCTAGATATAGAAGAGAAAAATCTCACTCTGCAAGGATGTACTCCATCCTCTCTATGTGTTTTGAAGTGATCTATCTGCTTTAAAAGACAATCCATTTTATATTCCAGCTTACTCCAAGAATACGTAATATATGTGTCATTATATTGGTTTGCCCATGACTATTTTGACCAAATTGCTGCATCTGGTGATCTTGCTCATGATACTTTCCCAGTCTGCTAATTGCATGAAACCTAAAATCATTTCCATTTTCGAAGCTTGACAATAAGAAGTAACATTCAAGGAATTATATTTTAAAGCCATGATTTTCACCTGTCTAGTAAAGTTATCTTTAAAAAAATCAAATCCCTTAGATACATTTTTTTGAATTATGGAGTGAGTTACCCAACTACAGGAAAAAAAAAAAAGAAAAATCAAGATACATAATGTTTGGTTATGGGCACATTTAACAGTTAAAAATTATATCTGCACCTGATGTTGGATGTTAACAGCTAATGCCATTTGACAGTGATGAAATTAAAGGATGAAGAAGAGATACAAACTACATTTTACAAGCATGATGGGTCTCCAACAATGCCATTTAAATATTATTTGTCACTATTTAAAATGAACCTTTCCCCTTTAAGCTATGCCATTACGCTCATTTGTCCTGTCACCGCTGACAGGCTATATGAGTCACACACAAAAATGGTCATTAGGTACTGCATCTTCATCTTATTTAAAAAAAAAAAAAAGAAAGAAAGAAAGAAAGGAAGGAAGCATTCTGATGCCTCTAAAAGCCTGTAATTATTTTCATCCGAAGAGATAGTGTTGCTTGGAAGGTAATTTAATAACCTTTTGCATGTACCTGGGGAATGCCTCTCCAGGGGACCAAGGTGCCGACATGCCATTCAGTCGTCAAAACATGACCTTTAATGGTTGCTTGGAGAGAAGTTAGCATGGAATGTTGTACACAGTGCAATGCTAATTCTGCTTTCTAATATATGCAAAATTTAGTTCTTGAGCAATGATCTTTGTAAGATGAATTAATATAGGTACTGCTCCAGGAAACAAAAGAAATGGCACTGTGAAAGGCTCCCTCAGCCCATGATCTTTTGTACTTCAGTCTGAAGTAGCTAACAACTTGCACAATTTGTATAAAAAATGGTGCGAAACACTCCAGAAGTTGTTTGCTTCTTTTCCCCCTTTAAGTTGGTTGATGAATTCCATTCTATATACTATGGAAATGTAAAATAGGATTAAAGGGATTTCTTTGTTAAGTTTATTCCCCAAAATAAGGCATTGGCCCCAACTCCACGAAAAAGAAAAAGAAAAGCTTACCTTTAATATACCCTCTCTGTTTTACAACACAATCTATGTGCCTTGCTGAAATTACTAATGCAGTTACTGAGTTAATTAAAAAAAAGAAATCCTTCATGGATTTTCCCGTTAAAATATGATATTTTGAACACTTGCATACACAAAAAGATGCACAGGCTGTTTCCTGTGACAACCAGGTTCAGAAACTCCTTATTTTGGTAGTCTGATATTAGATCCCGCCTTAGTTAGAAATGCTGGGATTTCAACTCCTACCCCTGACATGCCATCCGTCAATTTATTAGCACGCTGGTGCAGTAAGCCACTGAACAGGCTATATCAATTCGTTTAGTTTTTTTCTTTAAAATGTCTGTAATCCTCAGCTCTGCTCTCTCAACCGGTCAGCATTAAAGATTTATGTTGCACTTTTTTTCATTGCCACACCTGAATATGGATTACTTAAATGGGCTGTAAATAATTCATATCTGGGAATAAGTTTCCATTACTGACCAATGTTGTAATTTAATATACTGTATTATGGGTTATACAATTTTAGATTGTTTTCTGTGTGTGCATTCAGCAGTCAGGCAGACAACAGTTTAAGTAAAAAGGGTGAGATGTTTGTTCAGCTTATTTTCATGTTCACTGTGTGTGCTCAAATCAGCAACAGGGCTAAAGGAAGCAGAAAGCTACTTTCTAATTGCGTGTTTTTCTGCTATTTATGGAAATCCTTTTTTTTTTAAAGCACTTGACCTGAAACAAATACAAAAATGTGTAATAGCATATCATTGATAAATTCAAGAAAGAAAGAAAATGTGTTAATGTAGGTGCCTAGAAATCTCTCAGTTCTTGAGAACTGAAAAATAATCTTGATTCTTGAACCCAAAGGTTAACTTTCCTGTTCAATGCTTGCTTATTCTATGCCTAAGATGCCCACAATAAAATTATAATTTATTTGACACTTAAGTTTGAGTGAGGCAACTGGATCAAATGTGCAAAACGTTAAAGTACAAGCTCTCTTTAAAACATAGGCGAGTGTTTACTCTTAAAAGAGCTTTAAACAATTTAAGATTAAGTTGAGTATAGTAAAAATTAATAATAGATTAATACATGAAAATCTATGAAGACACATAAGATAATGATTTAAAAAGGAATAATTTAAAAAGATGAATTAAAAAGTCGAATCAGAAAAGAAGGCCAGCATAAACTAGGGAAAAACATGCTGTGAATAAAGTCTGTTAGATCTTGAAATAGGAGAACTGCTAAATAATGCATAGTTTTATTTTTCTAGAATTTGCATAAACCTTAAGAGAGTATTTATTTGTGTAAAACTTGATGTATCGAGTAAGGAGAATGAAAAAATGGCATTCATTTTGTTTTCATTTTGGTATTTAGGAAAAATATTCTGTTACATATGGACTACTTAGACCTAATCATCTGACTGAATGTGATGTGTGTCTTGAGCCAGGTTGGAAAGGGGCTGGCTGGAGAACAGTGCCCTGGTCTTGCCGCAGGCGAGGCAGGTTGGCCCATGCTCTGCTGGGGAGCAGATGGTGAGCCAATGCTTGTAGTCACACTTACCTTCCTTGCTAAATCCATAATCCCTCACTGGACACGGAGCCAAGGCAGGCTTTGGAGGCAGAAAGGAGGTTACAATCTGGACTTGGGTAGTGACTGCCAGAACTGAGAAAACAGCTCAGAAATTTCAAATGCTTAACAAGTTATCTGTCTTGTCCCTAAGCCAGTGCAGCATTTTTAAAAGTAATTAAGACATGATTGAAAATGTGTATGCCATCTAAATACAAAAATCTTCAAAAATCATCAAAACCAATAATGAAAAGCCACATTTAATATGACATTATGCAAAAATGCATTTAAAATAAATTATATATTTGTGATTGAAAAGGACTATATAAAGTAAAAAACAGGAAAGACGAAGCATTTGTTTTATAGGAAAAGGCTTTTTTACCCCCCCCTTACAAACCTGGACCTTATAGAAGGAAAATATTTCATGCGTGCAGCGTATTTATAGGATGTATGAAATATTTTCCCTCTATAAGGAAATACATAGCTCTGCAACGTCTTATTAAGCATATTAACATATGCTCTTCTATAAGTTATTCTTGCAGAATATTAAATGATTAGAGTTAATTTTCTCTATATATAATACTTATGCATGTATATGTATGTTTTTATATGTGTGAGTGGGGTTCATCATCAACACAGACATTATGACTCAGAAAGACAAAATAAAAATATTGAGTGGGTAGCCAAATTCTAATCATTTATAATAAAAGGGATAGTAACTGCCATCTGTTTAATGTAAAAAAAAAACCTGATAAAATGCATACATATCTAGTAAATTGAAATCATGGAGCAATTCATGTAAAACAAAACATATATAAGATATCAACGTACTCCACCTGCGTGAGATTGACTTAAATATGTACTATCTACATCAAAATCTGATATAAGAATGAGCAAAATCTTTTGATTGTGGCTTGTGCTCTACCACAAATATTTTTTAAAAACATGTTTCAGCCTACTTAGTGGGCGTAGCGGAATTCCTTAGTTATCTCCACTGAATTTTCATGGTCCTCATTCCCTTCAGCAGCACCCTTTCCTTGCAAATCATCCTTAGGTGTACTTGCATTGAAGTTCATTAGCAAGGACGAATGTCATAGAGCCCGTCATTAGCCCATTGTACCACCTACGTAGCCCATTTTGGTAGAGGGTCACCAACAAGGTGTGCGTGTGTAGGAATAACTTGAACACTCACTTCGCTTTGGAATGGATCTTTTCATTTTTCTCTTTTGCTCCCCCTTTTTTGAAAAGTATTAATACCTTTCTTTATACCCAAGAAACATCTTGATTTCTTCTCTTCATGAATCTCTTTGGAATTCATTTCTGGCTAGTGTCCTCTGTCACTCAATATGTCCTTTCCTAGTAGTACTATGTTCTTCAAAAATTGATATGAAGGGATACACTTTAAAAAATATAGAAACATCTTTTTTCACTTCACCTTAGAATTTAAGAAATGTGTCTTGATATGCAATATGTTTAGGCCAGTATTTACAAAAGGATATGTAAGAGCAAAAACCTTCACTATTAATATATTTTATAAATATTACATATAGTTGCTATCATATAATAATTGACTTTTTAAACTTTTATTTTATCTTAGTCTATGTTGAAAAAATAAACTCTAGTATATAATGATATTCACAGCAAACAAATATTTTATGGTTTTAATAGGAAAATTTTCCTGTAAAATGCCATCATAAAGTAGTTCACCCCCAAACCTAAGATAAAGACAGGTCTTGTGATATTTACATCTATTTATTTTTTTTCTTTTTTGAGGGAGGGATAATTTCATAGGCTTTTAAACAGACCAGAAGGTGACTGAGTCAATGTAATTTCTGTTTTCAGAAATGAACAGAAAGTAACCAAACTTTAAAATTTGCTTTTAACGATATAAATTTCACATTTCTCTTAATATCAAAACATTAATCTAGACCATTGTGGGCACCAACATTTTAAAAATCAACAAAGGAACAAGAGATGGAAGATGTTTTACTAAGAGCTGAAAACAACACAAAGAAGTATGAAACATGGTTTTTCCCTTCAAGAGTTTCCAACAGAGGTGCCTGGGTGGCTCAGTTGGTTAAGTATCTGCCTTCGGCTCAGTTCATGATCCCCGGGTCCTGGGATTGAGCCCCCGCCTACTTCTCCCTTTCCTCCTGGGTTGTGCCCACTATCTCTGTCTGTCTCTCTCTCTCTCAAACAAATAAATAAAATTGGTTTTTTTTGTTTTTAAAGAGTTTTAAACAAAGACATTGGACTTGGTAACAGGAGACCTGGGTTTATATTCCTTCTCTGCTACTTGCTGACTATTTGCAGCTCTGGACCTCAATTTCCTCGTTCATATAATTAGAGTATTTTCCTAATGATAACTAGTATATGATCATATACAAAACATTCTGTGACTATGTGAAGCTGGAGAGACAGTCTGAAGAGGTAAATAACAAAGTGGAGTGCCAATGAGTAGCGCAATACAGGTGATGTCTCTGGGCCATACATAATTAATTATCAAGTAAATAGCTCAGGCAATATTTGACACTAGTTAACAGGATGAACATTTATATGGGTTCCTAATGTTTTTATGTTTTAACTCTTCTATTGCATAATTTTTGATATGCAATTTGAAGCATATTTTGGCCAAATTAAATTGAGACATTAACAATGGGAAATGTTTCAAATATAAGCCCCCAAGCAAAATTTTGTGTTGCTCTGTACCATGTATGAATTCCATGCCAGGGAGTGGGGGGAATCTAAGGTCTTGGAATTGACACTAGGGAGAGAAAGACACTCTAAGGTCTTGGAATAGACACTAGGGAGAGAAAGTGAGAAGCAGAAGTGAGCACAAGCAAAAAATGTACTGCAGATTGAATTAAAAAGCCAATTTATTAACATCCTTCAAGGTGGCTTCTGATCTCCAGCTAAATCTTTAGCATTCTGATATGTTACCTATTAAGCTGAAAAGAGGCATATGCTAATTCTTACATGGTATATAAAGCCTCCAAATAATTATTATATTATCCATCAACATTATCACAAACATTATTAATTAAGAGAGATTTCTGTATTTCCTTAAAAAGGAATAGTACTTTTATGGCAAATGACCTATTCTAGAATTATAATGACTACGTTGTCAGGAGTTGTGTCTCTTGGATAAAGCATAAAGCAGAGATCTTGATGTTAATGGTCATGGAAGATTCTGTGTTACCATCTGTCAGGAATTACTTACCAGTTTTTGCTGACGGAGTTCCAAATTAAGGGGCTCCATTTACTGGCTCAAACTTACCCATTATTTTAATTATAAGTAGTGGATATCTTTACTATTTATGATCTGTTACAAAATACATGGACTTAACTATCTACTTCCTTTTCCTTAGTTCAGGTACTCATCATTTCTTGATTGAATTTCTACACAAGTTCTTAAATAATAATTGTATCAGCCTTCTTGACTCACTTTAAGCCATACTTTTGGGGCTGGCTGCCTGTCAGATTATCCTAAAATGTAAATTGTGTTCCTTCTTATCTACTTTTCGTAAATTCTCCATGAATCCCCATAGCTTTTAGAAAGATGTTCCAACTCGCCACTGTAACTTTCAAAACTCTCCATGATTTGGCCCCTGCTTATCTCTCCATATCATCTATCTATCTATCTATCATCTATCTCTGTGTCTATATCTCTATTTGTGTATCCTATGCTGCAGCTAGGTTCTAGCCATCCTAGAAGCATACCTACAGTTACCGAACTTTGCACTTTCTCCTTTCATTGGTTTTTCAAAAACTATTCTGTTTACCAGGAATGTTATTCTACATAGCCACATCTTCTAATTTTTCTCTCATCAAGATCTTTCCTATATTCCATTTAGATGATACATTCTGCAAATGGCCATTCCTAATTACTCTCCAAATTCTTGGTGGGCATGTTCTTCTAATATGCTTCCATAATACCTTCAACTGTCACAATTATGCATCAGAACAAAATTGTCTGTTTCTTTGTCTCCCTAATTTAAATACAAACTTTAAGTTCAAGGATTAGGTTACATTCCTCTTTGTACCTCCAAGGCCCAGGCTACTATGTGGCAAAAGGCAAAAGGCACAGTTGACCTCTCCGTTCCTGAAACACCTTCTTCTGTTGGTTTCTTTGGCATCAGTTTCTCAGGGATGGCCGTTCCATCTCTTTGGTTTCTGCCTCTTCCTCTCCACCTCCTACTTGTAGAGTTACCCAGGGCTCTGTCTTCAACCCCTTTATATCCTGAATATCTATAATTGCCTAATTGATCTTATTCAGTACTGTGGCTTGAAATTATTATCTACATGCTGGCTATGCTCCAATCTCTACATCTGGTCTTGATCATAGATCTCCAAACCAATACATTAAACTGCCTCTTTGATATCTCCATTTGGATGGTTTGTACATACCCTAAAGCAACAAGACTAAATAAGAATACATGTTTTCCTTTCCACTCAAATCTATTTTTCTCTTGGTATTTCCCATCATGATAAACATACCACTGCAACCATTTGGTTGTTCAATGTAGAATCTAGGATTCATTCTGGACTCCTATAGAAACCCAATACAATTAAATCACCAGCGTGACCTCTTGGACCTACATCAAAATAGCCTGAATGCATTTACCTTTTTCTATCCCCATTAAAACATTCTCGATCCAAGTTACCATCATTATTGTCTGTAATACTGTAATAATCTTCTAGTTGGTCACCACATTCCTAAGCCTCTTGTCACCCATTCTTCAACAGAAGCCAGAGTGATCTTTTGAATATGTAAATGAAATCATGCTACTTACCTAGTCAAAGCTTTACAATAATTTTCATTGTATCTAGAATAAAACATTAATATCTAATTCCTGTTTTAGTACATCCTGCATAATTCAGCTTCTTAGAAATATTCTGTCCCATCTCAACCCAATCTCTCTCTTCTCACTTTGCTCCAGCCACACTGTTCTTTCATTTTCTTGGACATAATAACTCAGTTTTTTCCTATGGGTTGTGCCCCTAACTGTTTCCTCTGAGTAGAACATTCTTGTTCTTGATCTTTGTATAGTTTCCTTCTTTCTGCCATTCAAATTTTGTCTCTTTGCCAAGGCTTGTTGTTTCTAAAAGTCACCACTTAGTCCTTTGCTATTATATTGCACTATTTTAATAGTTTGAATAATACCTACCATCATATATTTCTATTTGTTTGTTTGTTAATCAATATCTTTTGTCTGTCTTTTTCAAACTCACCAAAATGCCAGCTTCATCACGAAATAGGACTTGTCTGTTATTAAAGAAATTTCTGTTTTTTTCCTTTCCTGGAACATTTACTTGGAAATTATTTTGTTTTCTCATAGAAATGGTTTAGAGATCATTTGAAGAGGAAATCCTCTAGCACACCATTTATTTATTCAAGAAATACTATTTTCTGAAAAATTTGAAGTCTAATAAAAGATATAAAACATGAGTTTGTAGTATGTCTGTTGCAATTATATGCACATATTATAAGTACCATATAAATGCTGAAACTTCAGATGAGGAAGAAATTATGATCCAATGAATGCCTAGTAGGGGTCATGAATTACAATATCAAGAAGTATTTGTAGAGACTTAACATGTTCAAACAGTGAAGGAAGAAAGGAAAAGAAGAGGAAAAAGGAGGAGAAAGAAGAGGAGAGGGAGGGAGTAAGAAGGATAAGAAGAAGGAGAAAGAGGGAGAAGGAGGGAAGACAGGAAGCAAGAAAGGGAGGGAGGAAGGAGGAGAAGAAAGAAAGAAAAAGAAGGAAGGAAGAAAGGAAGGAAGGAAGGAAGGAAGGAAGGAAGGAAGGAAAAGAAAGAGCATTTCAAGCAGAAAGAAAAATGTATGCAATGTATGAGTAAGGAGATCATGAGATATGTGACCTAGTTTAAATAACTAGTTTCATTCCAGTGAGGCACCGAGGGCAAGAAAGGGAGTTGGATTAATGGTGGTAGTCTCTGGCCCTTCTATCACAGAGGATGTGGCATGTCAGAATAAGGAGAAGAGATGCTGTTCTGAAGTTCTATGTAATATGAAAGACAACTGATCATCTAATTTTCGTTAAAACCCTATGACATCTAACTTTTCTATTTTGTCTCATCTTGTGACTGCTTCTGTTTCCACCTTTGGCTTCTGTTCCACCCCATCCCTAAGGGATCAAGTCAGTAAGATGACAGAGCACCTATTAGGATAGAGTGAGTTCTCAGCAAATGCTTTCCAAAGGAATCCCAAGTATTTGTCCCGTGGTTCTGTTAGTCTTGGAGAAATTTGAGAGATTAAAAGTTTTCAGACTAAAATCTCTAATTTTTTTTTCAGATTTCTTTGTCTTTCTCTTTGGTGGGTAGTTTCTGTGTGGAAAATGCCAATAACCTCATCTGGAGATTGCCACAATTGTGCATTTTTAAGCATGTAGAGATTCTGTGTCATGATCTGCACCCAACCTTCATATTCATCCTGACTCTAATCCTTATCTTTTCCATGTTTGTTAATAAATTCTCCAGGAAGAAATTGATAAAGCCCAAATTATAAAGCTAGAATATCCTCAGATTAAATCTTGGCTCCTCAATTAGGACTTCAAGGATCTCAGGCACTACTTTAAAACATCTCTAACTTTAAATTGCTTTATAAAATAAGAAGAATCCTATATACTTTATAAAGAACTTACTCTGTGAAGTTGCAATCACAACTATGTTTTGGCTTTAATGGAGAAATAGTCTAAGGATCAGGGGTGGGCGGTGTATAAAACATCGTGACATGCTGTAAACAATAGATGTTAGCTCCCTTATCACCTCCTTGTTTTGACTTCTTGATTTTTCTTCTGGAAATTTCCTATTCCTCATTTCCATCTGTGTAACCCATCCTTCAATATACGGACTCACTTTATTCTAAAAAATTTAAAAGACCAGTTGAATGGAAGGTTTACTGTCATAAATCTCTCTGTTTTTCCAATTCCGTTGGCATTTTATCTGAACCTCTTTCATGGTGGTTTTCAGTCTCTATCTTGATTATAGCAGCACAGATAAATGTTTTCTCCCTTATGCGTCAAATTCCCATTCAAATTTTATACCCTTACAGCATCTAACATGGTATTTTTTAAGCAATAAATCTTGTGTATATACATGTTGAATCAGTTTTTTTAATAGTTCTTTTTTATGTAAAACTACTGAAAAATAATTTAAGTTGTGGAAAATCTAAGAAAGTGTGTATAGAACTGCCTAATAAAATAAATACTTTGTTGTCATCAACTAGATAGGATAGTAATAAGATGTGAGCTTTCTTAGTTTCTAGTTAACATATTTATAGCATTCAAACTATGTAAAAAATCTATTGTTTTTTTATAATTACTTAAGAATATATATGTGAAAAAAAAGAATATATATGTGAAAAAATTTGGATCGCAGTTGAGTTTCTATGTAATAGAAGTAAAGATCACAAATCCATAATAACAATAGTGTGCTTGTTTGATAAAGGCCTCATAAGAAAAATAATCTTTTATGTTAAGATCAGAGTTGTAGGTAGGGTTGATCATAAACTTAAAATACCCCAAAATTATGCATTTGAGAATCATGTTGTCATTTTTTTGTGTGCATTTTCTTTGAAGAATTGAATTATCTAGTCTACATTTTTTTAGCTTAATTCTTCAAATAGTTGTCTGGAAATTGAATTCAAATAAGCTTTAAACCAAAATTTAAAATCTGAAGAAAAGAAAACCAATTGAAAAAAAAATACCAGTTATGTAATTATTTATTCCTCCTGAATTTTAAAATAAAATATATAAAGCATGACTTAGATATTTCTTTGTCTTCAGCAACTTCTTTTAACTGTACTCCGCTGTCCTGGTGTTTACAGCATTTTTCTTAAAGATACTTTGCAAAATATCGTTTATGTTCGTCACGTAACTGGCAGGTTTGGGGCTCTATCCATCAGCTCTGAAAATGCTTATTGTAGCCGATGTGCAGTAGTAAATTGTTTAGTTTTACCTTTTGTTTTTAAATAAAATGAAACATGATAGGAAAAGAAATACACTTTAGTTGATTAGACATTCCATAGCAATCTTAATTTCCTTCAGCATTTCTTTTCTATCTCTTGGGAAATGTATGCCTGTGTTTGCCATGTGAGCTGCTCCACTATTTGTGGATACTGAGGCAGAAAAAGAATTAATTTTGCTTTATCAGCTCCTCTACCTTTGCTGTCAATAAATTATCTCTTCCATCTTTTCAAGGGTCTGACCTCTTGCCTTTCCTACTGTTGAAAAATGTCATTTTATTTATCTTTATCCTGGTTACAATTTTCCTTTCATTTGCCACCTTTCCTTATCATTTTGTACCCCTTTCACTTCATTTTATAATCATCTCCATCCTGTTTTGAATCTCATGCAGCTTACCCTGTATATTGTTATTCCTTATTCTTGATTATTTTTGTATTTTCTTGTTCATACTAATTGGCTCCATTTTTATTTCCAGTATATTTATTACTAAGTGGCATTCATTGCCTTTGGGCATACGTTAATTTATCTTTCAGGACTTTCTATTTGCTCTCTGCGTCTTTTCTTTATATATTTCTTTTTGCAACCTCCATTTCACTTCACTTTTCTCGTATGTGTTGGTGTATTATTTTTGTTGCTTTTTTAATATGCCTTCATATCTGTAATTCATGCTTCATGTATTATTAGGAGGGTGTATAAAATAAACCACTGTATGTTTGTCACAAACAGCATTACTTTGGATCATCTAAAAATAGATTTAGATTTGCTGTACTGCAATTTGTCAGCCACCTTCTTTACAGCCATATTATAGGGTTTACTTAAATAAATAATTAGAAGACAATTTTGAAAATTAAAAGGACTATAGATATTCTAATTTATGGGCCAGAGAAGTCAGGAAAGGGGATTTTATTGGAAAGTGAATGAACAAAATGTTAAACATATAACTTATTTTAGGAGAGATACGTTTAGGCCTTTTGAGCTATTCAACAGATGAAAAGGTAATAACCTTTTGAGCTATTTAATTGAAAAGAAATATGTACACATATACATATCTTTTATATGTCTCTATCTTTTGTACCTATATATGTATATCTTTTATACATCTTTTATATATCTTTTATATACCATATATATATAATCTTCATACTTTTTTATGCTTTTATGTGCATATTAAGTAACATTTAAACCAGATATACTTTCTTTAAAGAAGTCCTTGAAAAGCATGAAACTTAATGAGGCAAATAAAAATGTACCATATTGCAGTGCAATGTGATAACTATTGTATGTTTAAATAGAATTATACTAGCATGAGATGGAAGTAAAGAGATACAAGGAATATCTTAGAAGATTTCCTAGAATAAAGGACCTTTCAGCTGAGTGTTAAAGAATCATACATACATTGCCACCTGGAGATAAAGGGAAGGAACTCTTTGGAGATATTAAGCTATGCTATAATTCAAAGATAAGCTTCAATAGAAAGAGTGGGAAGAAATGAAATAAATAAATAAGTGTTGGGGCGCCTGGGTGGCTCAGTGGGTTAAGCCTCTGCCTTCGGCTCAGGTCATGATCTCAGGGTCCTGGGATCGAGCCCCGTATCGGGCTCTCTGCTCAGTGGGGAGCCTGCTTCCTCCTCTCTCTCTGCCTGCCTCTCTGCCTACTTGTAATCTCTGCCTGTCAAATAAATAAATAAAATCTTTAAAAATAAATAAATAAATAGATAGATAGATAGATAAATAAATAAATGTATGTTTTATGAAGAAATTTAGATTATCCCTTTGTTCCATGGAAATCATTGGAGATTATAAGCAGAGAAGTGGCATAGTAAGATTTGATTTTTGAGTACAGATGAAGAAACTGTGGGTTTGGAAGTACCATGGCAATTTTGGGTGGTTAAAAAAGTAGTAATACCATTGAGAGACAATGTAGGCCCAAACTGAGGCAGAAACTGAAGGAATAATTAGAAAATATATGAGTCATTTAAGGGTTCAGTCAAGAGAATTTGGGAATGTTTGGACATAAGCACAAGAGAAAGTAAGGGAGACAGCATTTTTCAGTGGAATTCAGGATGACCTATTTAATTTAAATTAGAAGAATAAAAGCTTGGAAGTGGTTGTCTATTAAGTCCAATTTTATCCAGATAGATGGTCCAGTATCCGTTGACTATTTCCTTCACAACTACCTTATGACGGTAGTTAATTATGATTAAAAGTTGATTGACTTAAACATATAATCAATGGGAAAAATAAAAGTAACTAAATATTAGATTAATACTTTCTTTATTGCATAAATGAATAGTGACACAACCAGTCTTTCTAACATGCAGCAAGGGAGCCCAAAAAAACCAATAAAAAATATTGCACAGACATTCATGCAAAATGAACACTGATGGTAGTAAATTCTAAAAATGGCAGAATTTGGTTCTAAATCAAATGCAATTTCCACATTTGCATACTATGTTAGAAAGCATCTTATAACTATGTTCATAGTATATTGTTCAGCTCATTTCCATAATCTAATTCAGTGATACTTATGTTCTTCAAATAGTATTCACTGATCATATTTTATCTCTTCTTTATTTTAAATTGTGGTTCTGTGAACTATAGACCACATCAGGGAAAGATTGTAAATATCATAAATATTATGCCAATTTCCTTAAAATGGCAAATTATGTAAAATTTATTCTCTACATTTTCTTAGAAGAACCAAAAGCACACAAACCTTTGAGCTTAAAGGTGGATTTTAATGCTTTTAATTATAAGCATGAATTTTTAAAAATCCTTAAATTTATTAAAAAATAATTATTTTAAGGAGATAGTCATGGAATATACAAATTTTTATTTTAAAGAGACTTCAGTTTGGTTAAATTTCTCCTTCAAACTTGTAGAAATTCTAGTGTAATTGCTGGTTGAATTTCTAGTCAATAATGCAGGTATTTGTTCCATCAGTATAATATACTATTTATTCATGCCATGTTTATTTATTACCAGCAAAATTAAGACTGTGATACTATATTGAGACTGTCATGGGGACAAAATACTGTACAAGGTTCTTTGCAAAGACCATTTTATGTAATTCAACAACCTTTTGGAGAAAGAAGGCTTATTATTATTATCATTATTGTCATTGTTGTTGTAACTTTTTATTCCTTTATTTCCCAGAAATTGAAAGTCAGAGAGGTCATATAGTTTGCCCTGTACTTCTCTAATTGCAAATGTAAATCTTGGATTGGAATCCGTATCAGTCTTCTAAAACTCATGCTCAGTTCTACGGGGATATGCTGTCATAATGTGAAAGTAGCAGCACTCTTTTTTTTTTTTTTTTAAAGCGAGAGAGAGAGAGAGAGAAGAGAGAGAACAAGCTTGAGCAAGGGGAGGGGCACAAGGGAAGGAAGAGGGAGAGAATCTCAAGCCGACTTTGCACGGAACATGGAGTCCTAAGAGGACTCCATCTCAGGATTCTGAGATCAGGACTGGAGTCAAAACCAAGAGTCAGATGCTTACTCCAGTGAACCACTCTGGTGTCCCTCACAGTAGCACTCTTGTTTCGGGGACAATAAGCAAATAGGGAATAGGTGTTAAACAAAAGAATTCCTATTTGGTGCAGAAGAGCTACATTATTTTATGCACTAAAGAATGAACCATATGAACCCCAAGGGATAATAACATGAGCCTTGAACAACAAACAAGACTTGTGCAAAGACATCAGTGTCCTGAAATGTGTTCAGCCCATGTTTTCCTCTTTAATATCAAAACAAAAAAATTAAATGTCATTAATTAATTATGATTCTGATATATATATATTTAAAGTATTTTATTTATTTATTTGACAGAGATCATAAGTAGGCAGAGAGGCAGGCAGAGAGAAAGGGGGAAAAGCAGGCTTCCTGCTGAGCAGAAAGCTCCATGCGGGGCTTGATCCCAGGACCCTGAGATCATGATCTGAGCCAAAGGCAGAGACTTAACCCACTGAGCCACCCAAGCACTCCTGATTCTTATATATTTGTAAACTGTTTTTTTGTTTGTTTGTTTATTAAGCTCACTCCAATAAGCCTGTTGTATCATAAGCCATAATGGTTATATTACATACACACACCCATAGTTTTTTTAAATTATTTGATTTAGTTGTGATATCTTATAAAATGCTATAAGAAATTTACTATGGCATACAGGTATTTATGAAGAAATTACACAATTGAAAGATAAAAATATTTTGTGTCACTTCTAAAATTAATTGATCTATTAATTATAATATGTAACTGGAATTCTGAACTCTTACCAAGCATCTCTTGAAGGAAGAAGGTGGGTATGTTCTACTCATGTCCATGGTTTGTACATACCCACAGCAACTTCACATTCCTCTCCCCATTGACATTGTGTGATATTTGAAGCAAGTGTTGCATTTTCCTTCATTTATTCTTTTCTCTTTCATGGCATCCTATAAACCCATGAGAAAAGTGCAATCTTTAGCTTTTCTATGTTTCAAACAATTATGCAAGACAAGAGGCCTTGTTTCCTTAATCACTACATCTTTTCTCCTTTGACTATCTTGGCTCAAAGTGACTATCAGGATATTTGCATAATATCCTTTGCTTAATTTGGGAGAGTGGTTATTGGTAAGAGGAGGAAGCTGTTTTCATTTATTTGTTGTTTGTTTTTTGTGGTAGTGGTGTTTTGGTACTATAGAAACCTATTTTAGTCTGCTTTTGATGAAGAATGTTATTAGATGTAGAAAGTAATAAAAAATCATTGATTAAGTAAATTTCTGAAAGGCATATAACAAATGAGGATTACTTGGTGAGAATCTCTTCTCTAACAACAAAGAAAGAATTTTGTATGTTATTCAGTGATCTCTGGAGTTTCTATATGAGATTTTAAGCTGGCATATTCATCCCCATCCCTCTCCCCACACACACTCACATGGATACAATAGAAATTAGTACATTCAGGGGTGCTTGGGTGGCTCCGTTGGTTAAGCATCTGCCTTCGGCTCAGGTCATGATCTCAGGGTCCTGGGATTGAGGCCCGCATCAGGCTCCCTGCTCAGTGAGGAGCCTGCTTCTCCCTTTCTTTCTGCTTCTCTCATTACTTGTGTACTCTCTCTCTCTCAAATAAATAAATAAAAATTTTAAAAAGAAATAAATACATTCAGCATAGATAAATACAGATTTAGTTTGGTTTAGTAGCAGTTTAGGCACTAAGCCCAACATTCCATTTTTTTTTTCTTTATTTCCTCCAAGGCTAGCTTAAAAATCAGTACAAGGAACATTGCAGGCTCAATGTGAATGTTGGAATTTTGACTAATAGGTTTATGAAAGATAGGGCTTCAAATCCTTGTTTTGAGAAATTTGTCTTTGATTGAAACATGGCATTTTAACAAATGGTACACTCGATCAACTATTTTATGATATTTCTGGTGAGCTACTCTAAAACAATCATTTATCTGTGTACTGCCAGAGCTGAAGTCTTCAATGAAAGCTTTCAATTTGTGCATCCTATTACCAGGAATGTATCCAGAGGTGACTTAATGGTTTATTTCTTAGCCCAAACAGCTAAATTTATTCCTTTGACTTTCACAAAAATACCATTAGTCTTTCAAGAATAAGGACTAAATATTCTGTTTCACCAATACCATCCCAGCTTTTAGTTAATTCAGGTATATGTATGTGTGTGTGTATACATTTGAATTTCAAAAATTGCTTATGGATAAATTAAGACGAACAAAGGAAATAGTGAAGACACCACATTACTTTGGGTTTTTGGTAAATTCTTATATAATTTTTAAATTAGACATTCCAAATGGACTCAGAAGTTTTTTAATTGTTGTTAAGGTTTAGAAGATCCTTTCCTTAGAACTTTTGTACATAGTTTAATTAAGAGTTTGATGAATGGTATGAATATTTGCCTCAGAAAAAAAAAATGCACATAAAGAATTTCAAGTTGTTGGGGCACCTGGGTGGCTCAGTGGGTTAAGCCTCTCCCTTCAGCTCAGATCATGATCTCAGGGTCCTGGGATCAAGGCCCGCTTGGGCTTTCTGCTCAGCAGGGGCCTGCTTCTTCCCCTGCCTCTCTACTTGTGATCTCTCTCTTTTTGTCAAATAAATAAATAAAATCTTAAAAAAAAAAAAAAAAGAATTTAAAGTTGTGGAATTCCTGAGGTCATTCATGGGCCTCCTTAGAGTCTTCAATCCCAATATTATATCAGTTAGTATTTATTAAAGGCCTACAATTTTTAAGAAAGCTTGAAAGGTTTAGTATACAAAAACAAATGAAATGACATGCTCTTGGTATTAAATAAAGCATACCCTACTGAGAGAGCTACACACTTGAACAAACAACTGTATCAAAAAGATATATATATATAGAGCGAGAGAGAGAAGTAGCACATACTTACCCAGGACTATTTATATGCCAGATCACTTTATAACTTCTTTTATATGCCTATTCATCTAATCTTCAAGACCTTGTTAGTCAGGTATTGCTATTCTCCTATTTTATAGATGAGGAAATTGGGACAGAATGATGATAAAATTTGCTTAAAAGAACACAAATACTAAAGTGGCAGAACCAGGATTCAAAACCAGGTAGTGTGTTTCAAGAATTCATGCACTTAACCATCCTATTTGCTGCCTCTCATAAAAATATAACAGAAATGTATAGAGTGACATGAGATGACAAAGGGAAAGATTAATCAATCTTGATGGTAATCTAGGAAAAGTCTATGATGAGCACATCAACTTGAGTTTGGCATTGAACAAGGAGTAAAAATGATATATAGCACCTAGTTTGGGATATTTTATCCTTTTAAAAAAATGGTTTACCATGCTAACTTTATCATTAATAAAGTTGTATGTCTCCTGATGAAAGAGTGAAACATAATAATAATTGACTTATTCATGAACAAGAAATCCCAAATAGATGAAACATTCTTTAGACCTAGCAAAGCTGCAAAACCATTTTACTGAGGTTAAACTGTTATTAGAATCATGGTTAGCTCTTAAAAATAGTCCCATAACAATAAATCCCAAATGTTGTATATCTATGAGGTAAAATTATCCTGTTAATCACATATAGCTGGGTTTATAATTGTGTTACTTCTCAAACAGTTGGCAAAGGGCACTGCAAATTAAGTTGTTGAAATCCATTATAATGGGTGAAATAAAAGCCAGTGGGTAAGAAAGAACATATTTCCTAAAAGGGAACATTTTGCTCATTTCTTACTTTTAAAAAATGGGTTATAAAAATATTATAGGTGGATTATGGGATGTTGTTATTGGAATGTGACATGTTACGTAGTGCCGTCATTAGTAGATGCCTGCTTTCGCCAACCTCCCATCTCATTCCTTTCTCCATAACAACCCCCCCTCCCCCCACCAGCCCTGCCTGATCCTCTATGGAGATGATCCTGTTTGGGACTGGAACAGTAACTCTTACACACGAGAGAATCAATCTACCCTGTGGCCAGAGTAGCTACCTATTGAAAGAGTTGTTTTCCCCCCACCAGATTAATGACTTCTCTAGGACAGGTACAATACCTTCTCCATTTGCATAATCTCAGAATTTAACACTGTTAATGAATATTTGCCAAATGAATTAATGACTAAAAGGGAGCAAAAATGAACAGATGAAGGCCATCACAACTTGACTACAAGGAGGAATCACTCAGGGATCTAAATTTGTAAAATAAAGCAATGAACAGCCACAAGTTAGACAGAAAGGAAATGTGGCTGGATGTGTTGTATACACATAGATGCATACCTTACAATGTATTCTAAATTATTTTTTGGCAAGTGCTGATAATATGACAAAATTTCTATTTTCTAAAAGCCAGATGCTTATTTAACTTTAAGGCTAATGTTCAGCACGGTCACACTAAAATATGTGTACTACTATTAATTGTATTACTAGCATTATGCTAGAATTAAAACTCTCTACCTACTGGTGTTTGGAAATGTCATTGGCCTCTCCTCCTCTCTTCACTTCTCATCCTGCCGTTCCTCCCTAGAGCCCTATTAAATAAGAGTTTTCCAAGTTCTTTTTGTGACTTTTTATGGTCTGAAAGTAAGTAATCTGATTGGTGATGAAAATTCAGAACAACATAGCCCAAATACCTTGGGAATCAGAGTTCTGCCAAGCACTTAGGAACTAAGAAAAATATACTCTCTTGCACATGTGGAATGCTGAGGGGAAACTGTGCAGCTCACTCGGTGTTAGAACAACAGTGCCAGAGTATCCAGTGGTGACATGCGTAAAGACATGACCTCGCTGGAGCTCCAGTGATTTAGAAATGAAACTTTAGACTGCCCTGTGAAAGTTGAAGATGCTGTTTCTTTAGGAAAGAATGGAAATTGTGCAGACTTTAGGTAAAGACAGCAAACTCATTGATAATACTGCCATGGTTAAGTGTTCCTACTGAAAACTTCTATCAGCACTCTGGCTCTAAGGAGTTGATTCTGGAAGCCAAGAATAGTGAAATGCCGACTAAGAACCCAACTTCTCCAAACATTGATTAAATGGATTTTATTTTTCTTGTTGATGAGTGCTTGGAGCTGGGAGTTCTTTGGAAAAGCGCAAACCCTGCTTTAAAGAAAACCTGTTGGCAAACAACAACAGAACAAGTTCACAGTTTTAAGTCTATTATGCAAACAAAGAACAAACGCACATTCGGTAGGACCTCAAGTGCATATTCGCCCATTTTCCTTTCTGATATATGCAACGTCCACATTTTCCACTGGGTACAATCGAAACGGATCTTTAAACTCGTGATTGCCAGGCACTGCATGACTTTTCATATTATAGATCCATTCCAATATGAACCCTTTAGAATGCTAAAACTGGAGAGTTGGACTCTCCATTTTGAAGATAAGTTTAAGTTCAGGGACAGAGGAGTAAAAAGCTTTTCATTCACTTTAAGCTAATCAGGAAAATCAATTAACCAAAATTCCTCATTCCCAGAGCAGTCTATATAAATTTGTAAATTTGGGTTTTACATTATTTGGTTGGTTTGTGGCTTGTCCCTGATAGTACCTCCTGAACAATGTTCAAGTCTATCAGTCATCATTGAATAGAATTCACTCATTGAGGCCTATTGTGTCTGGCATTTTTGAGGTTCTTAAAATCACAATCCTTGACTATGAGGGGGTTTTCTAGACCATGGGCTAAGCGCATTTATTTTCATTAATTTCAAGTATATATGTGTTAAGACTTAGAACATGCAGAAAAAAATTCAGGAATGAACATATACCATGGAGGCTAATATTAAGCATTAGAAAATCTGATCTTAATTAGATTACTTTAAAAAGTTATATCACAGTAAATCTATTAACATTATGATAATATTTTAATAATTTTATTTAGTATCTTAATTATTCCCCATTTTCTTCCCACTACAACTCTCTCACTTTTTTATGTATTTTTTTTTTTTGAGCTTATAAAAAAAGGTGTAACCAATCTTAGTCTTAGGTGAATATTTTGAAATGTTGAAAATCTAATTTAATAAAACATACTTTCCCACTCTTAAAAAGCATTATTTCTTTGCTTTTTAGATTACACATATGCATTAAGGTCAGATTGCCAACCCCTAAATACTGTTTTTTGTATTGTTGGTAATGGTAAATATTTTCCTATAATCCCTTTGAAATATTTTCCTCTGGAAGCCATAAACTGAAGGATACCAGCCCATTTGCTTGGCATTAACATGAGATTCTGTTCTCTTATGGGGGAAGTACAAGTTTTGGATTTCATTTACAAATGGCATATATGGACCACTTTCCCTGACATCTAATAAAATTTTCAAAGAGAGGATAATTTTAATAAACTGTGTCTTAAAACATTTGGATAAAATTGTAATCCTATAAAGAATAAATACTTTTTTTAATGTATGGCCAATATTT
Organism: Neogale vison; assembly: GCF_020171115.1. Classification (NCBI taxonomy): domain Eukaryota; kingdom Metazoa; phylum Chordata; class Mammalia; order Carnivora; family Mustelidae; genus Neogale; species Neogale vison. The sequence continues at coordinate 87,909,834 of NC_058093.1, read as the reverse complement.
AACTAATGAAGTTGTATACAGTACAGCAGAATTTAATATAAAAAGAAATGTTAGTGATCATTTATTCTAGTTTCTTGTTCCAATTAACATACTTCAAAAAATAACTCTAGAAACTTCAAGAACAAAAAATTGCTAACACAGTTTCAGTGATTTTTCTTTGTGATTAAGAAAGATATTATTTTTTAACACATTATTACTTTAGGAAAACCAGAGAAAAAAGTTTTATTTGTTTTTGAAATTTTGGGATTATAGGAAAATATTTACCATTACCAACAATACAAAAAAAAACAGTATTTAGGGGTTGGCAATCTGACCTTAATGCATATATGTGTAATCTAAAAAGCAAAGAAATAATGCTTTTTAAATGTGGGAAAGTGTGTTTTATTAAATCAGATTTTCAACATTTCAAAAACAAATAAAAAATGAATAACTGTTTTCAAAGCATCCATTATTAAATATGTTAAATAATAGAGTTGTGTTTTTCCTTTCTACCTTTTTCTTTAGATACCTATTTTTATCCTATAAATTAAGATCCTATAGCTAATTTTGTTTTCTGATTTTCTTTCACTAAATTTGGAGTATGAAATTTCCAAATCACTAAATATTTTTTGAAAAATGATTTAATGGCTATATAGTTTTAGGATAATTAATATTACAACTAGAATGTCAAAGAGGTTTGAGCTGGGGTTTTACATTAATTTTAGAGCAATAAATTAGGAAGGTATTAATGGTATATATGTATACACATCAATATATGTTAGAACACATACATATATATATATGTAAACATATACACACATATGACTTTGATTCATAACTCTTCCAATCATGACTTTAGTATTTTTATACTTCAGTCTTCTCAGTGCATTTCTCAAAGGCTAATTCCTGGAATAATCCTTAAAAATTGCCTTTTATATATCTACTTTAAATCTTTCTGGTAACTTTTCCTTTCACAACAAACATACCAAAGTATTATCTCCAGTTAAACAATAATAATTAATTTAATATACTCATTATATCATAATATCCAATGACTAGATAACTCTAGCTTTAGAAATAGCCTTGGAGATAAATATAGAAAGGAAAACAAACAAGCATTATGTACTAAGATTTATCAGAATGTTGAAGATTCCCCTGAACCATCGGTTTGGTTGTGTGTCTTTGGGAGATACGCTTTAATTCAACAAAGCAGGTGATCTGATAATAGTGACTAATGCGAAAATGAGATCATAAAGCCCGATTTCTAAGATCTTATAGAAATAATTTGTGGGTGATTGGAAGTTCAAAGCCACTCTTGAGTCTGGAGGTATTAAGCAGTTTATTAAACAGCTATTAAAGTACTTCTAAAACTTTAAGAAATAGATACTTTTCTATAAATCTGGTTTGGTATTAAGGCTAATGGTATGTATCCATGTTACCTCATGGCATATTGAGGTCAATTCCCAGTTATCTATCCAAAATGGTAATGCAGTGAATCAAACTCATTTTTCTTTCTGTTCTGACTTCTCTCTCTGATAATAGGGGTAGTTTATAAAAGAGCCATAGTCACCCATAGTGCCTTAGAGAAAAAGATATATTCAAAATCAATGAAAACCTCAAATCACTCAAAAGTATCATTTTAGCTAGTTTTTTCAACATCTTCTTGTACATCATCCTTTACCAGTTCTGCTAAAAGTAGAAACATTGATTGATGCGTTTTATCTTCTTCTCCCTCCACTGCTGCCCTCCAGCAGAGATTCAAGAGAAAGAAATGCCCTAGAGTCAGGTTGCTTGAGGGAATGCAGTCAAGGGCTGGAATTATATTCACAAACAAGATAATTGATCTCAGAAGTATTGAAATTTGACTGCACAGGAGAAATAGAGCAGATAAATGATAAATGTTACAGTTTGTAAATCAGATAATTTAAAATATTGAAGGGAAGAGGCACACTATATGATGGTACACATAATGAACCTTGGAACCATGACTTGGTTGATACCTGGTTTTGTTTTTTAATAGAATGGAGATATCAAAAATTCCACAGTTATAGCAACCTCGATGGCTCGTTTTAGAAATTTTGATTTCCAAATAGATGCAGATTAAAAGCAGAGAAGATTGGTTGTCTCATGTGCCTAAAAGTCTCTGATACACATAACAAAAGTACACGTAAGAGTGAGAGTTGAGAACTCAGTGTGTGCACCACGCCATGAGTAAATCCTCCTCTAAATGCACATTTTGCCTGTTGGTACTGATCAAGGCTGCAGTTGAAGCCAAGTGAAATGATTCACGCTGGTCATTAACAAGGCCATTGCCAGCCATTGTATAAATAGTCAGCTTCACTGTGGCCTGGTTTACAAAATTCTCTTTTTAGCGTCCTGAAAAAAAATCTGAATTTCTTATTTTCTTCCTTGTCTTGTCTTCTGAGAAGACATATTGTCAACTCTAGAGAGGAGTGAATGACCAAAAATTCTTATAAAATTTAAATTGAAGATCAAGGAGTCCAAATGACAAGATTTTCCTCCTTAGATAAGATACGTGTGCTTCAGAATGCTTGAGTGAGGAAACAGAATGGCTCTGTGTTTTTCAAAGAGGTGAAGGAAGTCAATATAGGTAGGTACACTTTAAAGAGTTTCTTAGCCCACGTCCACTAAACAGATATTCATGGTGCCAAAAACTGGGTGCTCATTTGCAGTCCTCAAAAATATGCAGTAGAATAAAGCAAGAACAAAATTGCCCATTTTTGTAAGGACCTGCTTTGTGCACAAATTTATACTAGGTACTTTGCAAAAAAACAAAACAAAAACGGTAGAGGAAAGAAGATAAATACACAGACCTCTGATTATGGCCTTTGAGCAGATCTAATGTAATTGGAGAATTGAATATGCATGTGATTGTGTAAGCAAAACAGATTAAGTTGATTAATAAGGAGTACTAATATATTATAATGATATGTTAGTACTCTGCTTCTTATTAGTCTCCTGCTTAATCTGCTCTGTTTAAAGTAACAATGTAGTATAGTGAAAAGAATGTTACTTTGTGTTTTCCTTTTCCGGCTTTGTTACCAACATATAGCCTGACCATGGGCCACTTGTTTAATAGCTACCATTGATTTGTTGCCTGGGTGATTTACATACAGTGTTTCATTTGATCCTCACACCTATCCTGTGATGTCCATAGCATCTTGACAATACAGGTGACTATAAGTCTAGTTTTCAGGGAGAGCCTCGCTTTATCCCCATTGTCTCAGCATACTTATTTGCATCCTCTTTTTACCCTCAAGAGTGTCCTTGTTTGGATGATATATTGAATTGATGTGATGAGAAATGTGATAGACATAATTGAGCAAGTAGTGAAGGCAGATTTGATCCAAGGCTGTTGATGGCCAAAGCCCATACACATAATTCTATCTTTTCTCTAGTTAAATTGTTTCACTGCTTCTTTGTGTATAAATAAAATTAAGGCATTAAAGGAATCCAGGATTCCTTCCATCTCTAAATTCTAAGACTCTAACTTACAAAGAGACAAATGTGTGGGCTCATGATCCTGGGATGAAAACTTTATACCAGGGTTAACAAACAGAATTGGGAAATAACGAAGGAAAGAAGGGGAGACAGAATGGAAGATTTAACACATTATTCAATTTATAATAGAAGTATAGCTTTGAATGGTTAAAAAGTCAGCCTCTCTTAACAATTTGCCTGGCAAACAGATAGCCCTTGACATAAATTAAGGGAAACTGTATTTCCCCATATCTTCTGTGTCTATAGCATGAAAAGATCTGATATCTTGGTCCTTATATTTTGAAAAAAACAAAAAACAAAAAACAAACTTGTGATAGTTTGCATTTACTTAAATTCTACTTCATAATATAGTGAAATCATTTAAGCTCCTTATTTTGCAAAGTATAATATTACTTATAGAAAATTGTTTGGCTCTCCTGTGATTTTAAGGTGCACTTCAGTCTCCCCAGATGATTCTATTTTCCTGGGGAAAGTTGATGCATTCCTGCCAGCTTTGACTTCTCATGTTCCTTTCTTCACCCTCATCTTATTGGATGCTTGCCATCAATATTAAATTGTCTTAATCCCAATTTTTCCACCTATTGCTGCTTTTGCAGTTGGCGCTGATTCTTACGCCCCTTGAAAGGTACTTGTGTGGCAAAGACTGAAAAAAAAATTGGCAGTTGCTGTCAGGGTTAATGTAGAAAAATAAATCTCTTATATTGCCAGTTTGGATTTACTTTTCATTTTTAATGGCCCCAACAGCTGTTAGAGGAATCCTCCACTTCCTGCACACTTCCATTTTTACAGCTGGTACTGCTTGACTGGTTCTTGACTTTGGGGGAGCCGTTCCTGGGTGTTTACACAGTGATTTACAGACACCCACTTACGATAGACTCTGACCATCCTTTAGCTTTCTTCCACAATTTTCCCTGAAATTGGATGATGTCACAGTCACCCCACCCTTCACCAGTTTTAGCCATGCCAGTGTTTCCTAACAATTGATTCTTTTCTCATTGTTCATGCCGTGTTTTGAAAAGTTTGGACAGTTAGTTTAAAATAAATAAATAAATAAATAAATAAAAGGAAGAAATACAAATGAGAGTTGATTTTCAATTTAGCAAAATAAGCAATCCATCCTTTTTGGTACCTTTCTTGATATCTTTTCCTTACTTTTTTTGAAAGTACCCCTGACCATTTGCATTTGGATGCTTCACTTCCTTAGAACTCTTTCCACTCCCCTCCCCTCCCCTCTTCTCTCCCCTTCTCTCCCCTCCCCTCCCCTCCTCTCCTCTCCTCATCTCCTCTCTTCTCTTCTCCTCTGAGAGATTATCCCCAGGGGCACTAGTTTCACCATCTGTATTAGTTTCCCAGGGCTGCTGAAACAAAGTAGCACAAACTGGTGCCTTAAAACAACAGCAGCTTAATGAAGCACAGTTCTGGAGGCTAGAAGTTAGAAAACAAGAGGTCACTGCGGCCCTGGTCCCTTTGAAAACTGAAGAAATCCTTCTTTGCCTCTTCTGGTTTCTATTGGATTGCTAAGAGTCTGACATCCCTTAAGTCCCAGCTCCATATCTCAAACCTCTGCCTTCATTGTCAAGTGACACTGTCCCTGTGGGTCCTACATAGTGTTTTCTCTTTGTGTCTGTTTCTGTGTCCAAATTTCCACTTTTAATAAGGATATCAGTCATAGTGGATCAGGACCTGCCCTAACAACCTCCTTTTACCTCAATTACCTTTATAAAGATTCTTCTCCCAAATAACGTCACATTCTGAGGTACTAGGGATTGCTATTTCAACATATCCGGGGAGGGGGCAACTCATTCAATTCATAACACTAGCTAAGAACAGAATTCTCCTCATGCTCGTTTGCAAAGGAAATATTGACGCCTTTCAGAAATTGGGAGGAGTCCAGGGAGCATCAAGTTCTACTCGTGGCTGCTGTCTTGTCTGTGGCTGCTCACTTACTCTCTCTCGGTTTGAGGGTTTCTATAGAAAAGACAGAGTCAGACGCAAGACGCTGACCAAAAGCATTTGCTTAAGTCTTCAGTTCTGATTATAACCAGTATAAGTATTTTTCTAATGTACTATATAAAATTTGTTTGGTAAACATCCTAAAGTGAGAAAAGAAAAACTAAGCTATCCAGCATTGTGAAAAAGTATCACCAAGGATCGGTAACCCCAGCCGTGGTTTAATTTTCCTTCCTTCAAGTATTACCTGCATTTGTATCAAGGCTGCAGATGATACAAAGAAGAAGCTTATCAGCCCACAATTTACTTTATTGTTCCAGTAATCAATAAAGTTTTTTTTAATAAACAGTTTTGAATGATGCTAGGGAGAGAAAAAAGAACACATTTAAAATAGATAAAGCCTTTTTGAGCCAGAACTGTTAGAGTATTTGCCTAAGAAGCCCTCAAAGCTTTCTTCTGATGACAAATAATTTATGATTGTCATTGCCACCTCTATTAACTTTTTAAAAATTTTCTTATGGAAAATTGAAAAAAATAAAATGTTTTACTCAAGCAGGTATTTTGGCTCATTTACATAGCAGTAATCTGGCAATGTTTTTATTTGAATGCATCTTTAATTAAAAGGCATGGATAGCCTTCAGAAGAGAAAGTATCCTTGAGGTCAGTAATAAAATTAAAATGTTTTAGTGTCAGAAAAGAATTATATTTGGAAATCTTCTATTATAATAATGCAACTATAACCCTATGGCAGATCCAAACCATCTCTCACAGAAGTGCTCTTTAAAAAGGAATTATGCAGTTCTAAAGCAATTCTCCAGTGTGTTGATTTGATTTAAAGGTGGGGGGGGGAGTTGATTCAGGAAACTATAGAAAAAAAAAAAAACACAAACAGTTAAGCCAGTTGTTCAGACAAAACCAGTAATTATGTGTCTAAATCATTTTGCTTACCAATTCATTTGCTTTGACTTCACACAGACCTAGTCTTATTCGCATATGGTAGCTGCTATAAGACCACAAGGTATATTGCACACTGAGTTACTGAACAAGTTACAGTGGGCAAATCTGATGAAATCGGGATTCTAGGGGCAGGATGTACAAGACTGTGTCTTGGAGTGAAGGATGAAGTCTTTATAGCAGCTTTAAAGAAAGGAAAAGTATGGAGAAGAAACTGAAACTCACGGCCACCTGCATGCTCTTCTGAGGTCACCCAGGAAGGTTCTTGCTGTCCCCATGTGGCAAGAGAAAGGTCATCATTAGGATCCCTGAGGTAATTCAACCTTGCAGATGACTATGCTTCCACTTGGAAATAGTTGCACAGTATGTAAGTGAAAAATAGTCTACGAATTTTATTTTAGAATTTTATTTTAAAAATTTCAGGACATTTAAACACACAGGTTTTGATTTTTTTTTTTTTCTCTTCGTTGATTTTTCATAGAGTTGATGGAGATAAAAAGATCAGCCTGGCAGCTTGCTGGCATGGAATTGGAGTGTTTAGGGTTTGTTTTGCCTTTTTGCAAGATTGGTCCACAAGAACTTTAAAAGGAGAAAAAGACGATGCAAATTAAATACGTTAGAAACGTATGTCCCATCTGTTTTTATTTCATTTTTAGAATAAGGTTTTCATACCTTCTTTTATTTTTATATTCTATGATACCACACTATAATGTTGGCCACCTCAGAGACAAACTAAATTAGCTATCCTGACCATATGGAAAGGAAAAGCTTTACCAGCTAAGGAAACAAATTTAACTCAGGCAAAAAGGCCTATGTGTTTTAGAGTTAAAAAAAAAAAAAAATGCTGCTAACTACATAGTAGGGGAATATAACCCACCTGCATAAGTAAAATTTGAAAAAGAGTTTGGGTATTCCAAAATAGCTGCCTCTTTTCCTGGCGTCATTCAGGAATCACCCATATTTGAAGCATACTTCTGTTGTACACTATCATCTGGATTTATTTGTAAGTAAGCATAATGGAAGGCATGGAAGTCCCTTGAAATGTCTACTGCTCCTTCCCTCAGTTGCCTCCAAACAGAATTAAAACTAACCTATCTGGATGTACCTTATCCCATTATAAAAAAAAAAAAAAAAAAAGAGTGAAAGAAAAGAGATTCAAAACATTTCAGAGAAGAAGAAAACTTTTCCACTAATGTCCATTCCATAGACAATTGAATAAGAAGATATGGCTTTATAGAAAAAAGAGATTTTTTTATTTCATTCTACAAATGCCAATATTGTAAGGCATTTGATAGAAGCTCTAGGCTACCATTTTATTTTACTTGGAGAGAAGCTTCTCATAATTCACTATGTAAAACTGATGGTTGCTTCAGAAATCTCCCAATCTGAGGTTTATATATAAACCACAGTGAGGGAACAGAGCTCATAGAGGTCACACATGTGTTTTCTAACCACACAGAGAAGAGGAGTTCTGCCCCGATCCAAGGCTATTTCAGATTGACATGTGCAGTTATTTACAATGATTGAGGGCATCAGGATTTATGCACAACCTATGAAGAGAAGATAAATAGATTGGTGGAGAAGATTCAGCTAAAAAAAAAAAAAAAAAAAAAGCATCAACCAAAATGTTTGCTGTCACCTAACTGTAACTTAGCATGGTTGAGCTAAGGCCACTCAACTTTTAGAGTACTGAAGTTAGAATTCACTTTATTTTATCCAAATGATAGCTAAACTTATAAGTGAAGGCATATGTGTTGAGAGTTTTTCTATGGACATTGAAATGGCTTTTTTTTGGGGGGGCACTTCTACTGGAAGGCATTTCACTAAAATGCACACTGATTACTAAAATTACCTGAATGTATTCAAGATGTGTCTCCGTGTTTTTTCTGTACTAAAGGAGGTGGAATTACAGTAATAGTTCCCTTTCTCAAATCATGGGACACTCAGTGTAACCATTATCAAGCCTGTAAGATAACTTTCTGACTCTCAGACACCAAACTTATGGAATAGTTTTGAAGTGCCCTGTATTTCTCCTAAACCTAAGCCACTTAATTTGCACCAGATAAAATAGACTAATTAATCAAGCAAAAGTAATTTTGGTTTAGAAGACGTCTTTAGGCACACACTGATATAGCCTTTTTAGGTTTTCTCCAGTCAATGTTTGTATTAATGGTAAGAGTCCAGAGGAGATAGAAGCTTAAGCACCAGGCTGAGACCATCTCAGTCTCAGCGGCCATCTTTGACAGTGGAACATAGTGTTAATGCTCTGAACTACATAAATAAATACTTCCTCTCTATTGTTTCTTGGGACTTCTTAATGTTCATATTCAACTCTAATCATTGTCATGGTCTTTTTTATGGCCAAGCATAAAAAATGAATGGTTTCCTTACAACATACATGATGTAATTCACATTATCGATGAGGAGAGGAAATGCAGATGAATTCCTCTTGAGGTGTATTACAAGCTGAAACCACTCAGCCACCAACACAGAGTGGGATATTATTAAGTAGACCAAAAATGGCCATAGGTTTTTCGAAGGAAGAGAATTGTTAAAAATCTAAATAGATGTGTCTGAGTGTGCTATGTGTATTCACTCTGACCCAGAAGAACATGCGGTATGTCAAAAAGTGTGTTTGTTTTTTTTTAACTGAGTTTGTTCTGCAGTTGAGGAATGAACTTTTTGTAAAACCTATAGGGGAAAAAAAAAAAGCACAATTGTCTTGGATTAGAAGGAAGAAAAAAAAAAATCAATGCCTACTGATGACCCATGTTCAAGAAGTTCTCTTATAAAAAAAATATAGACTTTTCTTCAGGTAACAAAAAAGTGAAATATGTAGAAGGAATAGACTGGGGTTGATCCTTTGTACTGTTTTTCTTTCCCCATGTGCCCAAAAAGGGTCATCAGGAAACAAACAAACAAAAATATTATGGAAAGACACCTTGTGCATACATTTATCTCCGTTCTAAATGGCCAAGTCATCTTATAATTTTGCACAGAGCTTATCTATTCCAGAACACAAGTCCATACATAACAATCTCATTACCTTGTCATATAATACAATATTTAATCAGAAATAATTATAAAACATTAATCAATAGGAAAAGATGAGTTGCAGAAGAAACAACGTAAGAATTACACATTTCTTTTTGCAATAGAGGAATTTCACTGACTTAAGGTAATTTAGGAACACCTATGAATTTTGAGTGAACATAATTTTTACTTAAATGTTCTTAACAACTGCTAACAGGTAGCAAAGGTTTTTGAAGAATTAAACAGGATGTAAGAGTCCGATTCAGGAATTTCCTTAACATTTGTCATCAGATCTTATCTTTGATGACTTTATACTTAAAAAGAATAGTGACTCAATTTCAAGAATATTGATCATATGAATGCCAATTACTGAACACCCACTATAGGCCACATCCATGCTTTTTGCATTTATTAATTCACAGAATTCATAAAATATGTTGATGTTTTGTTATCACTGGCATTTTAGATGAAAAAACTATCACATTTTAGATGAAAAAAACTAACACATATAAGCCTAAGCTCATATAGCTAGTGCCTCACTAATGACCAGGTGCAAAGCAGGCACAACACTAGGCCATTAATAAAAAAGAATAGAGCACAATATTAAATGTTTCCAAAGTAGGAAAAATTAAAAACACCCTAGTAATACTTATTATAAAAGTGAGAGAAAAATGTTGAATTCTTAAGTGTCATCCAATTTTTTTGCCTCTAGCCTTATCATGGGGTGTGAGAATATACACATTGTCAGGTGGGATGTTATTGAGTAGACAAGAAAACAGCCATGGGATTTTCTAAGAACGAGGATAAACACACACACACACACGCGCACACACACACACACATACACAATAATAAATAGATATTCAGAAAATCTCTTCAACAGCCTCACTTAGACGCTTCAAAGATTAGCTTACCCTTTTCTTTCTAAAATGTACTGTAGTCCACACTAAGCTCAATGCTCACAGCTAATATTCCACTTTCTGGTATGTCTGAACTATTTTGTGCCTCTCAGTTGAGTGGAGTGGTTATAAAGGAATGTTTTCATTTTTTCCCCCCAAACTAGTTATATCATTTTTATGAATAGAAATACATGATTTAATTCAATAGAAGTATATGATTTAATTCAATATTACATGAACTGATGATATAAGAATGTTCAAAGAAAAGAAGCTATTGTTTGTATGAACACCAAAGGTGAATGCTTTGGAAAGACTTGATAAATGAGTTGCTGAAAGAAATTACTCCAAATTAGGTATGGGCAAGACAACAGTGACAAGTTGAAAAAGAAAATCTTAAAGAAACTCCAAAACACAGAAGGATTCTACACTTCGTTTATTTTGTGTGTATCATAGAATTTGCACTCTACTCCAAAGAATAGAAAAATAGAAATTCTAAATGTATTACAAAGAGATTTATGGAAGAGATAGAGCAAATTTTGATACTCAGACAAGGAAAAGCTTTGACTCTATATGAAATACGTGTTTTTTAAAATTTAATTTAGGTAGGTGATATGTATGTATAATTCTATAATAATTTCTCACAACTTTTAGAATTAAGTATCAGTCCTAATTGCTACAAGATAAGAGTATTTTTAAATGATGATTAGATCTAAATTTGATACTTATTTTGTTAATTTGTAATTTAATTCTATGTTAAATGTAGATTAAGAACAATCAAATTTTTCATAAAATTCATTTGGAATTTTTTAAAGGTTTAATTTGATCATGTTATAATGAACTAAAGACATCTGCATGAATACTTGTAAACCTCTATTTTATTGCATGCCAAATGGAGAATTCACCTTTTTAAATTATATTATTATTATTATTATTATTATTTTACATTTGGTAAGCTAATAGTTTAGAGAGAGGTTCAGTCTAGGTAGTCCTTTACAAGTATCTAAGTAGATTGAAACATTTTCCCATATGTCTCACTCATTTCAGTTTTTAAAAGGAACATGTTGAAATTTGTATTTTCCTGCTTTTATTTTTAAAGACATCACTTGTTTTTGCAAATTGTGTTCAGTATATGTTTTTGAAATACAAAAATGGCACAATTCTGTATTTCGTGCGTTTACTAATAAGCCCAGGTCTGCACCAGATGGGCAGGTGAAAATGTGATTATGAGGTGTGCGGAGATGGTCCCATCTCTGTAATACACGCCTCTCCAGGTTACTTGTGCGTCTGTTCTGTTCATGAATTCACTTTATGCCTATCCTTAAAGGTACTTGGAGAAGCAGTCTCATACCACAAAAGGTCTAGAAGAGGAAAAGTTCTCTCCTTTAACACAATCACTATAAGTGGTTCTCCTTGTTTCGTAACAATCAAATAGAAAGATGTCAATATTTTTCACTGGCAGATTGAGAAGTTTGATGTTGAAATATTGGACTCTGTGTGTGTGTAGAGCAAAATTAGGTAAGTTTGCTATTTACTAAGTAGATGCAAATTGAGTCATCGGCTTACTGCATCATTTTGGGGGGAATAACACATGGGGCAGACAAAGCGAAACCCCATCCAGGTGGTTGAATTCCCTGCATATTCATTTGGGTTGAAACTTTCAAATGTCAGGTGCCTGGAGAACTCATTTAATGAAAGGGTTATTTCTGCCAACCAGTTAGTAGTCGATATTTTTTTTCACCAGAAGTTGTGAAATATTATTTATGTATGTAGAAGACAGGGGCTTCCTGCCGTTGTTGTTTACTTGTGGGTTTGGGCAAGTTTCCTCCTTTCCAGAAAGCAAGTTTTCTATAAAAGCAACTTTGCAACAGCCTTACTCCTTTTGTTTGGTACCCCAGGCAAAGAGCTTTTCATGGCATTGAAATCATTCTCATTTAAAAACAGGGAGCTCAGATGAACCAGTCCTTTATTGAAAATATAAGAAAGAGAGAGAGAGAGAGAGAGGGAGAGAGAGGCAGTAAGGTATCCTTGGTTAACTTTTTAGTTATTTAAAAGTAGCTTGTTGAAGATTGAATATTTCTATGTTTCACTAGAGCCTTTAAATATAAAAGAGATATGAGACTATATCTGACACCATCAGGCATATTATATTAAAATTTATGAACAACTTCATCAAAAACCACTTTCCCTCTCCTGCATAGAGACAGATTTGTTCTGACATAAACGTTACATGGCTGGTTGCAGCCTCAGATTAATGCGAAGACCCTGGCGATTCCTTTTAGACGTTATTTTATGAAATAATACCTGTCAGCTGCTGCCTGATCCTAGAAAAGGGGGCAGGTTTTCCAGGTCATCTTGCCATCTGTCAGCTAAAGCTCATCTGTCCCTCCACATTACCACCTGATCTGTGCTAACAGGCCTCACAGGGAGGCCTGCTTCATTGGCCCAGTGGGAACCCGGGAAAGAGACTGTGTGAGGACATCACCTGTGATGCTGAGATTTAATTATCGCTGAAGTGATGAAGATGTGCACGCAGATTGAAATGCTTTTGAATAAATTCATGGAGCAGGATATGCTGTGCCCCCCTCTCTCCTTCCCCCTCCCTTCACTTCTCCCTCTTTACCCCCAGCCCTCAGCCTAGTATGCTCACTGGTTCCAACAAAAGCTTTCTGATTCACCCTCAGATAGATATTTGCAAGTACAGCCTTGGAAACACACACACACGCGCACACACGCGCACACACATACATGCACATGGACACACACTCACACACAGACATCGGGCGTACATACACAAGCACACTAAATATGCCTGCGGAAGTAACCTACAGGGAAGGAACAAACCACGGAGTCAGGAGAAAACGTGCCTCAGCCTTTTACAGCAAACCTCGATTATTTTCTGCCAAAGTTCCGTGTTATCAAATTTTAAAGCCGTATTGATTGTTGCTGGCTTGAAAATCAGATTTCATTGTGGGGCCGGCTTTTTACCTACGGTTTTACTCAGCCTGTGGTAACACCAGTACAGAGTTACCTGGGGTCCCCTGTGGAGAGTTAATGCGAGGGTTCACAGTGGAGGTGGAAGTGTGGTAGAACACAAAAGGTAAAGAAGGGCATAGAAAGCCCCGGAAGCCCCTGGGACTGTGGGCTCCCTCACGCTCTCGGAATCAATACCCTGCACAAAAGTTATTACAGGTCCGGGCCTTTTTGCCGTCAAAGCTGCTTAGGCCGTATGTGGCATTAATTCCCTCCTGTACAAAAATGTACTTGATAATCACCTGGCTGAAGAAAGGATTTAGGGCTAGAACAGCAGATTTCCTCACAGATTACAGAATAAAACCTAGTTTCTTGGGATAAATCAGGATAATTAACTGTAGTGAAATATGTTACTTTCATTGGTTCATGTCCGTGTGATACCTTTGTTAGACGCCACCACAAAGAAACAGTAATGCCATTATGTGAGGCGAGATCTGATTTCTACCCTGTTCTAAAACATGCTATGCTGTACAATACAGATTTTTATTTTCTTGGTTTTGGGAAACCTGCCTTCGGTCTGGAGGCCAATTATTAAGCAAGCACTTAACTCAATTGACTTCTAATTATAAAGTTACAAAAGCAAATGGTACACTACAACTAATCCCCATTCTTACCACCTTGTGAGCACAACCCCATGGCCCTGATCCACTCTTGACCACAAGGTTGTCAGAGGTTTACAGAATTTCCTGCCCACCATCACTTTAAGGATAGGAGACCCCTCTCCCCGAGAAAGAAGGTTTGAAACAGCCAAAAAAGACTCAAGGGTTTTCCAGTACAACAGTAAACTGAAATTGTATATTTTCTTTTACTTTTTTAAGGGAAATCATGAGCAAACATTGCCTTAATTCACATTTCAAAAATAATTACTAAAGATTCAAGACATTTATCATGTTGTCATTGGAACCTGGGAAAGGTTATTCTTGTGGTACTTCAGGTCACAAACAAGAATGTATTATTAGAAACTAACACACAGGCTATCCAAGAGATTCCTGGGGGAAAAATAGAGGTCCACTGGCTTTGAAGAAAGGTGACAGGAATAAATTAGGTAACAGGGGCCCGTAGAAACTTATCAGGCTCTCAGTGGTCAGTTTCCAAAGTAACTTCTATCCATTACATTATGTAGCTCTCATGAGAACATATGGGGAAATCACTGATAGTTGCTCTTGTATTTTTCCAAATACTACTATTTTTATTCTCTGAGATGAAGCTTTCGTTTTCCAATAATTCCAAAGAAAATTTAAAAAATACAGAATATAAATATGGAAACTTAAAAAACTGGAATATTATCCTGTCAAGTCTTTTGCCAGCTGGTCCACATCTTCAACCTTTTTTTAATTTTCAAACACATATATATTGCAATTGTAATTCCAGAAGAATTATTGTATACTTTGTCAATCAATGTATTATTGGTAGGTTAACAACATTAAACATTCTATTGAGTGTTACGTCCCACCCATATCATGTGAACTTTCACTCAGAAGGGCAAGTTTAAATAATGAGTGTTTCCCTTCAATATATACCCTTTTGTTCATGGTCACACTTGCACATGTACTCTACTTAAAGAAGACAAATAAAATTTATTTTGGATAGTTTTGGATGAATGTGGTTGTTTCAGCAGCTTGAGGTAATGCTATGAAATCAGCAAATGGAATAGAAATGGATGAGGTTTTAAAGAAGCATAAATAGAAAACTAATGAATCTGCTGAGAGTTTCTTGTTGTTTTGGCTTTTGGAGGTATAGGACAATTTACGTACAGCATTTGTGGCTCCTTGACGTGATTTTGACCTCTGAGTGACTGGTCTAGTTTTCAACAAAAGTCATCATTTGAGAATTGTCAGTATTCAGTGAGAAAAATGTCATATTCTGAAGCTAACTCATTGAAGATGCATGTCCCAAGATAGAAATCTTGACAGATAAAGTGCTTAAAATCTCATAGTCAAACTTAAAAATATAGGGAATGTGTTAAATATATATAAATTTGAGATGAATATGAAAAAAAGAGTTTTTTTAGACACATCTTAGCTTTTTTCTCCCTTTTCTACCAAATAAATTATAACATTTATATACTTACTTCCAAAAAGATTATTTAATATATGTTTCATTCTAAAGGTCTCTGTTCCTGTTTTCAGTTTTGGATTTCTGAAATTAAAAAAAAATTTTAAAAAGCGACGCCTAGACAGCCCAAAAGACCTAGACAGCCAAAGTTAGTCTCTCTTCTGCTTTGCCTAGATTATAAGATTTAGATTATTTTCAAATTTTATAGTCCAGGTACTAACATTTTCAGTATTGCATTATATGCACTAAGAGCTAGGACTTATATCACCAATTGTGATTCATCCTCTAGGAAGGCATCATTATTAATATTACTAAGAAGAATGCAATCTATCCATAATTTATCTTTTGAGAAAACTCTCCAGATAATTTACAAGAAATCTTATGCTATTACTTAATTGGTACTTAAGAAATGCAAAGTGAAATTTGGGGGAAGCCATTAAGGGAGGGGTCTTTCACAGGACTGTCTTCCCGGTTGGAATGTAATTGAAACAGAAAGAAACACTTCAAATTGCTATTACCGTAAAGCCAGTCTGACTGGAGGAAGAACAATCCGCTGAATGTGTCCATGGAGCGAACCTTGTTTTGCAGTAACCTTTGCTGGCATCGGCATTCTTCTGTGCCAGAGGGTGAGACCCACCAATGTCACGTCAAACCTGTTTCTGTGGTTTAGGACACAGCAAAAATAAACACATGTTCTTCTAAAATCTTCACCCTTTGCTAAAACAAGGCTATTAATTGTTGATGCGTATATGCAGTGATCACTAAGTAAGCACACAGTACATACTATGACAACTTAATTAGAGCTTTTCAAATGGACTTCTTTGCTCATCCAATGTGACAAACACTTAACAACTTCCCTACAACTTCCAAGCTACAACCTCATTATCATTCCTTATAAACTTACAGACTCTTCTAGATGAAAGTAGCCATAAATATAACTAGCCTATGAAGCTTGCAGTGATGTCCAAGGTGACAGCCAAAAGTAGAATACAAGTGATTCTCTTCTTTGTTGGCAAGCTGGAGAAAAAAATTAAGACTATAAAACACAAATCCTACACCTACAGTTGTGAGCCCTGGTGAAGACCATGGTGAAGACCATGGTGAAGACCATGGTGAAGACCATGGCCAGAATACCTGTGAAATATACAGTGTAAACATGGCTTCTGAGGGACCCCTACTAAATATCACAGCTGCCTTATATCTTCTGCAAGTCACCAACTTCAGATGCACTGTCTTCTATCTACTCAAAAGAGTAGAACCGGAAATATGGAAAGGGACTCCCAGGTAATGGCAGCCATGTCTCAGGAGCAGGCATCTTTTTTTTTTTTTTTTAATCTTATTTAAAGACCTCCAAAGTATAATGAATCATCCAATACACATTAATATGAATTTTATTTCATATTTTGAAATTGTTGTTATTATACTAAGAGACTGAGGAAGTCCCAGATCACGTGGTAAAATGTATTTTCAGAGAGAAATGAGGCAGCTTATTGGTCAGAAGTTTCTCCGTGCCACAAATTTTGAAAAGGAGTAGATAAGAGATTCCAAGACTCCATCTTATCATATCTTCAAGAAAAACTAAGTGTGAAGATGTTCAAAAATTTTCAGGGAGGATAGAAGGAAGAAGTCAGAGAGGGATTGAGAACAAGAGAAAGAGATTGTTATGCCGTGCCTGAAAGACGCTGTCTTGGTCCCCTACTAACTCTTGCAATTTAGCAACAAAAACAAACATGAATAAGATAAACTTAAAACACCCGGAGTATACAATGTGAAGAATTTAATAATTTTTAGATGCATAATTGCTAACATTAATGGATCTTGAAATGTATTGGGAAAACAGCTGTTACTATGCAAGAATATTAAAGAAGGATTAAATCTGATTATGGGGGAGAGGACAATGTAGACATGGCGTTTGATCTGGAAGATCAGTGTAGGTATTCAACAGGCAAGGAGGTGAAAGAGGGATCACTCTGCTGGTCAATAAATTTTTATTTCTTCTCGTACCAACGCTGACCTAGAACTAAGAATTCATCCGTAAAGAAAACATAGTGTCTGACCTCATGATACATTTAAATGGAAAGGCAGATGCTTGAGAGAATACAGAGTGCTGTTCAGGAAAAGTAAAAAGTACAATAGGAACACACCAGTGGTTATCTCCAGAAGATCTCCTTCTTATATAAAAAGCAAAAGACATACTTAGGGTTAAAGGTTGTTTTCATCTTTTATTTATTTTGGAGAAGGAGAAGGGTAGGGGCAGAGGGAAAGGGAGTGAAAAGATATTAAGCAGACTCCACGACCAGTGAGGAGCCTGATCTCAAGACTCTGAGGTCATGATCTGAGCCGAAATCGAGAGTCATAGGGTTAACTGACCGAGCCACTTAGGCGCCCATAATGCTTGTCTTTAACATTATCTAGTCTGGAGGATCAAGGAAGCCTCTCTTAAGGAAGAGATCTTTCAATTTGCAACAGGAGAATGAGTAGATATACACAAGTAAAGAGAGAGGCTAAGAGAATGATACACACAAGGAGCATCTTGTTCAAAATCTTGTGTCAGGAGAGAGTGTAACATGTCTGAGGAGCCAAAAAGATCTGGAAAGAATGAAATGAGGATCAAGCATGGTAAAGCATAAAGCTCTGAGGTAGGCAGAAATCAGATAATGCAGGTGCTTGTCAGCTATATTAAACATGTTTCATTTTTACCTAAGGGCAGTGAGATGCCATTGATAGTTTTAGCAAGCAGAGACAAGGGGAATTCACACTGCAGAGCAAGTTGCCTAGTGGGGTGAGGATGAGGATGAGTGCTAATCAAAATCTGAATCAGAATGCACACGTTCCAGGGGACACAAGCACTCCCTTCATATTGTATTAACTGATAATGCTACAACTATTGGTGTTTATCACTCCACCATGGACATTGCCAGCTTCTGAGTAAATTTTATTTCTCTAAAATTTCATCATAAGTCAAAGAAGCTTCACTAAGAGTGTCATCAAAAAAGGAGGTGAGATAATGGTGCACATTTAGTTTCCAATTTTCTGAGTCTGTTTTGCTCAGCTATGTTCGAGTGCAATGAAAAAAAAAACTTAAACTTTATATTAGCATTACCTCTGTGCTTTCATAAAATTCTTCTATTTTTTTTAAAGATTTTATTTTATTTTTTATTTGACAGAGATCACAAGTAGGCAGAGCAGCAGTCAGAGAGAGAAGGGGAGGCAGGCTCCCTGCTGAGCAGAGAGACCGATTTGGGGCTCAATCCTAGGGCCCTGAGATCATGACCTGAGCCAGAGGCAGAGGCTTTAACCCACTGAGCCACCCAGGTGCCCCACATTCTTCTGTTTTAACAGACTAAAGACACAATAAGAGATATCACCAGAAGGTCATGCATCAAATCATAGGATGTTCTCTGGCCATGACTGCATTTTTTTTTTTTAATAAAGACTTTATTTACTTGACAGAGAGAAACAGAACACAAGCAGGGGCAGAGGCAGAGGTAGAAGCAGGCTTCCTGCTGAGCGGGGAGTCCAATGCTAGGCTCGAACTTAGGACCCCAGGGATCATAACTTGAGCTGAAGGCAGATGCTTAATGACTGAGCCACCCAGACACCCATGCATTTTCAATAATATATCAAGGAATGTTGATTAATGGGCAGCTTGAATCAGGAATACAGAATCACCTGTTATGGGCTTTCATAAGCAGTAAGTCCCCCACTGAAGTGGTCCCTAGGGACTAGAGTAACATATAATTTAATTGTGTTATGACAGGCCCTGTAAAGGGTCTGATCCAATCAAAAGGAGCCAATTGTTTTTAGAGTATGCTCCATGTAAAGACTCAAAATAAAAAGTGATTAAAATCATTTAAAAAAAAAATCAAAGCTGGCATCACTAGTAGCTTCCTGAGTGATTTCATGAACTTTTTCCTCAGGAAATAAAAATAATCTTGAGCACAACCCATCTATTGGGATATTTTTTGCTCTGCTAAATGTGCATCAAAACCCAAGTGATTATGGCATATTTAGTCAGAAGATGACGATCCTAACATCCAATATCCTAGGAGTTGCCTGAACTGCATTAACAATCGTGATTATAATAATTTCTTTCATGGATGTAAGTTCTTTGAAATTTGTAAAGGATACTTATATAAATTATCTCACAATTTTTCATATTTAACAATAGAAATGACAAGATGTAGTAAGACTTCCTGACACACCCAAAATTAGAGACAGTGGAGGAGGTGGGAGACTCACCGGGTTGTCTTTGACATTTCCTTGAAGATAGAGTTCTGGTCCTCCGTGAAACTTTCCAACTTTCCAGAACTGCAAAGAGTAGAAGGCCAACAGAATACTTTTTTTTTTTTTTTTTAAACTCAAGTATAACCTATACATGGAAGAAGGTAGATACAGACTTTTTGGCAGGACAGTATGACTGGGAGTCGGATGACATAAAACCCTAGACATCGTATGGGTAATTATTCCACCTCAGTGAATGAAGCAGATGTGGACACTTCTGATTTATGTGGACAATAATGATAAATAAGAATGGTGACAAAGGTAAATATGGACAACACTGATAAATAAGAATGATAAATACGTTTTTGGCTGTAGTGTTTGTATGATGAATGTGGGAACAGTACTTATTTTAACATGATCTTTTAATTGCTATTAAAAACTACTAAATTCCACACATCCTCAATGGAAAATAAAATGGATGTATTAGGGATACTTCTATGAAAGTAACTAACATCTTAAAGATATTGGGAACTTAGAACTTTGTTGACTATTAACTAAACATAAAGAAAAAATACAATAGGACCATCAGACTTTTTACTTGCAGTCTTTCTATTTTCTGTTTAATTTGTTTTTCATGGGTAGGAAGATGTGACAAAATTTAAAACACTGCAAATCTTAACACTTTAAGCAAAACTGGACTCTGCAATGCATTAGATGTGGTAGGGTGCTGGATGCCGTAAATTTCCACTATTTTTGAAATTTTCCTAACATAGAGGTCTACCTCCCAAAGTTTCATCTTCATTTGGAATATTAATTCCTTTGTAATTATTTGGAATGTGTACAGACAGATTCATATCTTCAGTGAATTGATTATAAAAGTTCTCAAAAAAAAAAAAAAAGGATAGTGACAAATTATTTTTCTGAATCGTTAGATGGGAGTGGATTGTAGTCCATGTCATTAACTCCATGAAATGTCTGCTTTCTGCCTTGAACAGTGCTTTCTTAAATAACCTGCCTTTAAAAAGTTTCGGGTTGTATGGAACGTCTCATATGTCTGAGTCATCTTTATTTCATCCTTCCACACTGTAGACATAAGAGCAAGAATCAGATGTCGTCTTCCTCAGCCTCAACTGTTAGATGTCACAGTAGACTCAAGAGGTGCTGGTTAGGGTGACACTGTTTTGTGACTCGTGCAAAGTTAATGTACCCCTGATGTGTGGATTAAATATCATTCAACAAAACACTGGAAGAGAATGGACTTTTCCAGGGTTTTATTGTCCCTACCATTGCTTAAAGTGAGCTGCCTGCCTGGGGTTTGGGAAGCTCTCAGCTCTGAGCTTTTGTAGTTGCTAACTCGGCTTGTCGTAAATGCATCCGACCTGTATTTCCATGTGCAGCATTGTTGATTTTCTCCAGAAAACACTGAGGCACACTCAGTTCATAGGCATAGATGATTGGGTTAAGAGCTTCCTCCAAGCATAATGCTGTATATGATTGAATGTAAATGACTGACTCTGATCATCACCCACACAGTGGAATGGAAATAAGAGTTGCCGAATGATCCTGAATTTTCTGGTTCATAAACAAATAGAAAATAGCAAACCTAATATATTGAGTTTTATGTGCAGTTTGGTCAGGAGACAAACTTCTTTCCCCTCGTGATGTTTAATGAGAAGCATCCCTCTCATTGCACTTCCATTTTCAATTTAAACTTCCCTATCCAGATAATCAATTGCTTATAATAAATAGAAAAATCCTTAAATTTTTTGAAATGGTTTCTGGCATCTAATTACACAGGATTTTTTGACCTGGCTAGACAGATAACGTTAACACAGCTTCAATACTAAACAAGTCTGAACATGTGTGCGCTTGACTTTTATTAAACTCCTACTGAAGAAACAGATTAATTGGAGGCTGATTCACTGGTGAACAGGCGTTAAAGACAGAAGGACCTTCTCACATTTTGTTCTGTTATCCAGGCTTATGCCACATCTCAGGTTGGCAAGGAGATCCCAACTGCAGTGTTTTGAAATATAACTGAAAGAAATGGTAGAATAACAGGTGCAAAAAAAAAATGCAAACCACTTATAAAATGTTGATCCGATTCCTTCCTTTTTCTCTTGCCAAATGGCCACCTGACACTTTATGGACTCAGGTACTGCCCAGATAGCCTTTCACATACTAATGTTATGAGGAGACTGACTATGGAGGCTTGCAGTGGTCATAATTATTCCTTATTCCATTACTACATTTTTCTTCCTTTTAGAAAAATTTTTTGGAAGAATGTAGGTACAAGCTGTGAAGAAACCATTTCAGATAGTCTCAAAGAACATTGAGGCTCAAGAAAATGCCCTTCTTGGCAGCTTTGCTTCTATCTATAAAAGCTGGAATTTTATCCCCTAATGTTTCCTTTGCTGTTTAATGGTTGATATCTTATAAGATAAACAAGGCAGAAAATACATGATAGATAGACAGACGGACAGACAGATAGGAGGATAACAATAAATGCACTAGGAATTAAGTTGCCGGTGAGTTGAGGAAGGGGCCTATATGTATTTGTGGAATATAGTTTACAGGGCTTTCCCATGTATTATCTCATTTATAGTATCTCTGTGAAATAGGTGTCACAGATTTTTACAGCTGGGAAAATTGCCTCTTAAAAAAGTTAAGAGCCTTCCTAAAGTAACTCACAGAGTAAGGCAGCCAGGACTCCAACCCAGACCATCTGACTCCAGGTCTGCCTGGGGCTTTTCTAGGAATGTGCCCCCTGGAAAGCCCCTTAATCTTTCTGCATCTAAATCTTTTCTTCTGTCAAACAAAGACTTCCTTGAAGAGAGGCTCTGTGAGTTCCCTTCCGGTTTCAAAATGTGATTTTGAGATTTGATTATCAGCTGTCTGAATGATAGAAATAAGCACCAGATTAGTCAACAAATACCTGTTGCATCTTGACTCCGGGCAAGTGTGGTTTGTTCCGAAGACCCTCAGGTCAACTGAGGCGCAGGATCTGCTCTAGGTCATACCCCTTGGAGGTTCTGTTAGTCGGTTTCTTCTTGACAAACCTCCATCAGCGTCATCATTTTCCTCTGTAAATGCTTCTATGCAAGTCATTAACATAAATGTTGTGTAAAGATTTTAGTGTTACATGTTTAAAGTCCCAAGTGTTAGAAATTAAACATGACTGGAAATTTGGATGGGTTGCATGTTTCATCACATTTTAAGGAGTTTAAGTCTCAGTAAAAGGGAAGAAAGCAGTCAACTGGTTCAAAGAGAAGGATGGGAAATTAAGGTGGTGGTTTTCTAGGAGTTCGGAGCTCACATTATCCTATTTGTAAATAGGATAAAATCTATCTACTTTAGAAAGGCAGAAAGGAATGATTAGTTGTTTACTCGTTTATCTAGACCCTGTATCTTTCCAGGGAAGTTTTCAGACAGCCCATATCCTTATGTTTTCAATGTCAGTTAAATGCCCTGAGACCACCTGGTGAATATTAGCTATCACATTAAAATATTCAAGTGCCATGTTCATCATTATATCAGTTCACTTCAAACTAAGATAAACATTCATGCAGCTGGAATGAACTCCCAGGACAAGAATAATTAGTACCAAGTGAATCTCTTGTTTTCAGTAAATACCTTGAAAAATATTTTGATTGACTATACTTCCTGTCTCTCCATTTTTAATGGATGGACAGGTTGTTCAGCTCTTCTTACTTTGGTTCTATCCTAGATAATAAATAGTTGATATGAAATACAAAAGACAGACTTGTGGGATGTTTTCTAGTCTCCATCACTAACTACCAGAGGAGTCAAGTAGACTTTTCTATGTGGGCTTTGCAACAGCTGATTGGAGACTTTCTGATATTTGACTACATTTCAATTCCAATGTAAAATGAAAGTCCAAGAACTAAGTGAACTTTTCATTTCTCCACATTCCAAGCCTGGTAAAACTGTTCCGCTTGCTAAATGATGTTATAAATATCGAGATTAGTTTCTTCTAAAATTACCAGTGCCAGGTGCATTCCATTTCTCATGTCATATAATATTCTGTAACCAGTGTTCACAGTTTAAAGGAAGGTTTAACGAACGTGTAGACCAAAAAAAAAAAAAAAAAAAAAAAAAAAAAAGAAAAAGAAAAAGAAGAAAGAAAAAGAAAAGAAAGAAAGAAAAGAAAAGAAAAAACAAATAGTAAAGACATTTAAATGTGACAGCTGTATCTATACAACCTAAATGGGAGATGCTGAAGAGAAAGGGTTTTTTTTTTTTTTTTTTTGGTCTTGTCTGGTTTGCTTAGATGGAGTAAATAGATAGGGGTAGGGATTATAGTTCTAAAATAGCTATTGTCTCCATCATAAGTGGATATAAAAGTTTAAATATATAAATCAATTACAAAACCAATGTTATTGTATTTTGTTAGTTGTACTTCCCATGCATAAAATCTCAGCATTCAAGATGTCCCCATAAAATCTCTCACTAAACCTTTGTTTTAAAGTATTCGAAAGGACATCATTCCATGTGGGAATATTACATACAGCCACTGATTCAACAGTAACTGAGAACTTATGTACAAAACATTCTTTACATATTGACAAATATTTCTAAAAAATGAATTGGTATTTTTTGTTGTTGAGTGTTTCATGAATGACCTTTACCTCTGTAGACATATGCAGTTTTCAGTTTTTTGGGTGAGACTTTCAAAATATTTTTTTAGAGTGTTCAACGTTAGCAGTGACATTTTTACAGTGATTTCAGAGCCGTGTAGTTTAGAATATTCTATTTGCTTTATTTCTAATTACTTATACCACCCTCATTTTAAATACTGTGCAGATGTAATTGACAGTGATGATATACAATATGTATGAAATGAGCTTTTCTCTATCGGTGGTGTGTGTCATGCAAGACTCCATTGCAATATTTACAGTTAAACTAAACTTTTTAGAAGGAGCAAAATTGCATTTGTTTTGCAGATTTGCTCATCATTAAATGTGAAACATTTCACATTTGTCTTTTTGAGTAATTGGCTTTTTAAAATGATAAGGTGCTCTGAACACTTGTTATGTGGATAGGTCTGACGTTGTATCCCAGAAATCCATATGCCATACAGACAGAACAGAAGAAAGATATTCACAAGCATGTCACAGATTGGACTAAAGCAAGCCAAAAACCCAAGTGCCATGGCATTAACAATAGCACCAGATTTACTGTCACGATCACAATCTGTGCTGCATCACAGACAGAAGGAGAACTTTTGATAGGTAACACCTCAGTGTTTTTTTAATCTTTTTGGCAAATTATCATTTATCATTATATTTTTGCCTGCCATATAATATTATTACAATGACATAAAAAAAAAAAACAGGATAAGTTTAATAGACCCCAACAAAAGAACTGACTTATTAGCCAGGCCATGTAGGATTAAAGAGAGAGAAAGGGAAACAGAGAGAGAGATTTTGTTGTTTTATTACAGATCAAACTAAAGCTGGAAAAATAGAAAACAGCTAAGGTGCTGGTGAGGATTTTAGCTTTTGGAGTTCACAAAAGGAAATGGCTTATTAATGACAGGGAAAACAAAAGATTTATCCGTCTTGAGAACTTGAAAATTCTGATGTTTCCAAAATATGTGGTTTCCCAGGATAAAAACTCAGAGCTAATTTTATTTTCCAAATTGGAAGGGGGGGGTCAGTGGGGATATTTTGAGATGTGAAATTGTCCAATCCTTTCTGGTCGGTATGCATTTACCCCAGGATGCAGACATGAAGGGACCACAATTCACAGGATGCCCCAATAGGTACTAAAAAAAGATTTACAAAATCACAGCTTGTGACACAACCTCATGTTGGGCTGATTGAAGGAAAAATTCTAGAAATATTGCACAAAGCTTTCCGGTATCTGATAGAGAAACATCAGTTGATTATTTTTCTTAATTGAAGTCCACTTTGGGACCTCAATGAAAAGAATGTTCCTATCTATCTTTTAGCTGTCTACCTGGCTAAGAGACACTTCTGGAGAACAGCCTCAATGGGTATTATTTTCATATAGAATAATGTATCCTAAAATTACCCAGCTTTGCTAGCATAATTAAAAATATTAAAGCAAGGTTTTCAAGAATATAATAGGATTCTTAAGCAGAACCTAAACAAAATTAATTAGTAAGATACTAAGCTATTTAAGTTTAGAGATGTGGGAACAAAACAATATCAGACCATAAATTAATTTGAAATTGTGTTGGCTAAAATGAAGAAAGTTTGATAACGGAAATAAATATGGTATATTCTAAAGGAAGTAAATAAATAACTTTTTATCCTTTTCAAACCATGTCTCTCATCAAAATTATGATAGGATGAACATTTTCATTCCTTAGTCTTGAAACCAAAGAGAGTGTTTGATTTGATTTGATTTCTAGTCTCGTGTCACTTTGGAGACCTGGGCACACTACTTCCTCTCTGCATTCCACTTGCCAGTGTCAATCTTCCTTAAAGTCCTGAAGATTATTTACTGTTGACTACTTCTAGTTCACATGCCTCACTTTCATGGGACTTAATATATTTCTTGTAATTTTCAAACTCTGTCAACTCAATTTTAACTTATTAATCATTAGCCCTGAGATAGTCTAAGTATTGTGAGGCTTGCAAAAAAGTGCATAATAGTACTGCTTTCAGAAAAAAAAAAAATGTTATTGCTAGGAAGCAAAGAAGAAACAAGAAGAAAAACACCTAAGATAAAATATAACAAATTGCTTCAATTGTTTCTGAAATTTTGTAATCCATGATAACAGTGGTGTTATGCTCAGAAATTAAAGAAATATATGAGCGAGATACCAACACGGACCAGAGAAGGAAAACTTGAGGTTCAGGAGATATCTGAGTAAGAGGGAAGGGGAGAAGGGGAGAGGTGGTGAGAGGGAGAAGGAGAGACAGCAAGGGAGAGAGAGAGAACGGGAAAGGAGAGGCGGTAGGTAGACCGTGTGTGTATTGGGGCCAGGGGAGGGCAAGGGAGATAGAAAGGGAGAGGGAGGAAGTTCAGGTACCATTTTTATCAAGTTTTATAAAACAAATTATATTACAAAATCTTTCATTTGTTTTTATTGTTGTTATTATTTTATTTCTTCTGTAAGTATATAAAGCTGATATAAATGAGATTTAAACTTTTCACCAGAGGTATTATAGAACAACTGTATATACAAGATATCCACTTGGGAGCAGCTCAGTGATGATCATGTGTGTGATACTGGGATATGAAGGTTTGTTTTGGTTTGGGTTCTGTGTTTTTTTTTTTTTTAATTTTTTAAAAAAAATTTCTTCTAAGATTTTATTTATTTATTTGACAGACAGAGATCGCAAGTAGGCAGAGAGGCAGGTGGGGGGGGGAGCAGGCTCCCCGCTGAGCAGAAAGCCTGATGCGGGGCCCTATCCCAGGACCCCAAGACCATGACCCAAGCCAAAGGCAGAGGCCCAACCCACTGAGCCACCCACACGCCCCTGTTTTTAAAAAAAGACAAAAGAGCCTTATTACTCAAAATTTCTGTAAGTGAAAGAATATTGAAATTTCTCCAATTTAAGAATCCTTATAATTTTATTTTTTAAAAAGTAAGAACCTTGGTGCATCTATGATATTAAAGAGATACTGAGGGGCCTCTGAGTGGCTCAGATAGTTAAGCATCTACCTTCAGCTCAGGTCATGATCCCAGGGTCCTGACATCAAGCCCAGGGTCCTGAGATCAAGCCCATGTCAGGAGTCAGGCTCCCTGCTCAGTGGGGAGTCTGCTTCTATCTCTGCCCACCCCCACCCCTACTGATGCGCACATGTGGGCACTCTCTCTCTCTCTCACATAAATAAATAAATTCTTAAGAGAGAGAGATTGAAAGGAAGTGGGGTCCAGAGTCAATGTAGTGGCAAAGCTTGGCATAAGTAAATAGAATATGGATTATACTGATGTTTCTGAACATTCAGGGATGAAGGAAACATTGTAAATGATCATGTATTGGGGAAAAAGGAGATGGAGAAAAGAAAAATAATTAAAAACACAAATTGATGAAGTAGATGATGGTAGCACTGGAAGAATTATAAAAATCCAGAAAAAACATTTTAAGGAAGAAATTTTTATTGAAGAAATAAAATTTGATAGAAGCCCTGAGATATGTTTAGAATATGAATGGATCTGTTGAGGGACAGCTCTAGAAAAAAAATTATAGACTAAAAATTTTGATGGATATCACTTAAGTTAATCTAATAGAAAAACATATATTTTTTTAAAGATTTTATTTATTTGACAGAGAGAAATCACAAGTAGGCAGAGAGGCAGGCAGAGAGAGAGAGAGAGGGGAGAAAGCAGGTTCCCTGCGGAGCAGAGAGCCCGACGCGGGGCTCGATCCCAGAACCCTGGGATCATGACCTGAGCCGAAGGCAGAGGCTTTAACCCACTGAGCCACCCAGGTGCCCCAAAACATATATTATTTTTAAGATCATGTTTATCTCCTAAAGCATGGTATACTTATAATTTTCAAGTAAATGTCTAATACTTCATATGTAGTTCCATTAGGTTTGTATTAGTTTAATAATATTTTATTTAAACTTTGTTCAGCTTACATACAATATAAACAATGAAGTTATGATTGATTTTTTCATTATTGGAGTTCCTACCTTGTGGGTACAAGTGTGGGATAGTTCTAAGAGAAGATCTGACATAAAGCCACCAAAGAAAGACGGATACCTCACTGGGCAACAGAGTTAATGAAAACTGGTGAATTGAATTAAGCTCGTAAAATAAGAAAAAGTAAATGAGGAGACCCTTAGTTACGCTCTTGAAATGAATTTTATTATTACTTAGTGATAAGAACTTATGCCTGTTATTCTTACATCTTAAGTTAATTGCTCTTTAAGTTCTCTTAAGTTCTCAAGAGATAGTCTGTTGGGATACACTACATGGAATTTCCTCAAGGTCACCTGAGATGAAACTCATGGTATCAAAATGTATAACTTCCATTTCAACACAATTTGTAGTTGGGTTTTTCTCTTTAAAATGATTCAAAAGTATGAAGATAATTTCTAGGAAGTAAGGGTAAATTAAAAAAAAAGAAAATATCTCTAGGCAAATAATTTGAAATACAAACAAATCCTTTCAATGAATTTTATACCAATTTGTGATGGGAGAATGTATTTTAGGAACTACATTTAATAAATTTAATGATGGGGCACCTGGGTGGCTCGGTGGGTTAAAGCCTCTGCCTTCTGCTCCGGCTCAGGTCGTGAACTCAGGATCCTGGGATCTAGCCCCACATCGGGCTCTCTGCTCAGCAGGAGCCTGCTTCTCTTCCCCTCTCTCTGCCTGCCTCTCTGCCTACTTGTGATCTCTGTCAAATAAATAAATAAAATCTTAAAAAAAAATTTGATGATATAAGATAGACTTCCTTATAGAAAATAATTGAGTATGTATTAGCAAGTTCTTTTGGCTTCTGTTTGTTTTCCATTGTGGTCTTCATCATATTTTGTTTATCATTGTGTGTTTTCTATTTCCACTGTTATGAGAATGCATTATACTTGCAATTATCCCTATGAAATTAATACTTGCTTTATTTACTTAAGCAGAATTGACTTCCCTTTTATGTAAAATGAGAAAGTTTTTACTTCCTTCCACTTGGTCATAAATTATCTATACATTTTACATTTTTATATTTTCATGTATACAATATTCATGTTTTTCTGTCATTCTAATTTTCAGACTGTTTAGCTTAATTAAGATAGGTTTCTCATTTCATACACCTTTCTCACTTGAAAATTTATTTTTTGAACTGTTTAAATTGTTTGTTTGGAACTCTATTTTATTTATTTCACTTAGCATAATGTCCCCAAGTTTCATACATGTTGTCGCAAATGGCAGGATTTCCTTCTTTTTTATGGCTAAACAATATTCCATTGTAAATATGTTCCTCATTTTCTTTACCCATTTATCTACTGATGGATACTTAATTTGTTCCATGTTTTGCCTATTGCGAATAATGTTGCGATAACATGGGAGTGCAAATAGTTCTTCAAGATAGTGATTTTATTTCCTTCATAAATATACCCAGAAGTAGAATTCCTGGACCATATGGTAGCTCTACTTTTAAAATGTAAAAGCCGTGTTTCTAAACCATTATGTCCTATAATTAGAAATTAAAAGCAAACAAAATAGCTGAAAAGCATCTCTTGCCTTGAAATTAATAACATCTGAACAAACAGAACACACTTTTCTTAAAATATTTGGGTTAAAAGAGACATAAAACTGGAATTATGCACTTTAAAAATGAGCATTAGATTATAAAACCTGGGAGGGTGTGATCAAATACTAACTAATAAGAAAATTTATTAACTGAGGCACATTTATTTCTACTTATAGAAGACAAGAGATATGAGAAAACAACATAGAAAGTGTTCATATCATTACTGGTGCACTCAAAAAAAGGAAATTTCAGGAAAACAACAGAAATATCCAAAGATGTGACAGATGAAAATTTCACTGAAATAGGGAGAAACCTGAATTACAAGTAGACAAAATGAGTCAGCCAAGAAATTTTGTTATAAAATTTAAATACTAAGAGACACCTTTGCTGAAATACCAGACTTTATGTATAAAGAAAAAAGTACTGTAGACCTTCGGAAATATGAAGTCACTTGTTAGAGCAAAAACAGGCTAGCTTTAGACTTCTCCATATCGATTTTCATATTCAGAAAATCATGGACAAAACCTAGTTTGATAAAAATAAAAGTGTTATCCAAGTACCCAGTCAAGTTTATGTTCACATACAAAGGCGTCAAAATACTCAGCATGCTTCCCCTCCCCGTACTAGAAAACAAACAAACAATAAACTTGAATAGTCTTCATATAGATATTGGCTTTCACTGTTTTGAGGGGAGTATGGAAGGAAAGTAGAATTAATGGCTGTATTCTATATACCATCTTTATTAAATCTTTCCAATATTACGCCCAATAACTGATCCTATTTTTTTGTTTTCTTCAGCATATCATTATACCTATTCCACTCTTGGTGAATTTATTATGGTTTAATTTCTCCAATAATTTATATTTTAGCACTCAATTCTTATTCTGAGCTTTGAAAATTCTCCTTTTATGCTTTTTCTAAATCAATTTTTCTTTGATCATCTATGCTTCTTTTTACGTCCTTGTTTCAATAGGTCTAAGTTCCTATATTTTTCCCTGAGAGTGTAGCTTTTTTGGATGACATTTTCTCCTGTTTCCTGGAAGAATTTTTCTTCTGATGTGGGATTTTCAAATCGGACTTCTATTTATTTTTTATAGAATAAATTTAATAAATTTATTTATCCCCCCTTTTTTTTTGAGGGAATGGGAACAAGAGTTGCAGTGTCTGTGCACAATCCCATATGCCATGCTCTCTGCTTATTAATCTCCTCAGGATAGAATTGGCTGTTTTAAAACCCAAAGTATTTAATCTGAAGAAAGCTCAAATTCCTTCTTCCACAATCTTAATCTCCCTCTCTTTCTCTCTTTCTTTTTCTCCCTCCTACTTCCTTCCCTCATTTTCAATCCACATACTGAATTCTTGCACTTTTCTATTTCTGGATTTTCCTTCTATTCCTTCTTTATTGAGAACTCTGGGAAGACTATTAAAGTTTCTTCCAGGTTTAGGCTACAGGTATCTAAGTTTGAAGCTATTTTTGAGACCATATTATTACTTCTTAGAAATTGTTTAATCCCATCTAAGAGCTGAGATTGGATTAAGGATTGTCTAGCACCTAATTTCTCCAATCTCTTTTTTCCCTTAATTATGTAATTAATCTTCAAATCATTTTTGCCAAAGATAAGTTCAAATGAATTAGAAACTCCACAGACGCTGCATATGCTTTTTAAATACATCAACATTATGTGTGTGTTTAAGAGTCTTTACTTTGTAGATGACAAAAAAAGATAAGAAGTGATCTCTTTAAATACAGACAGTATTTGAAGCATTTGATTAGTTTATATGTAAGTATAAAACAATCATATTGACTTTTGTAAGTTGAAAACAGAAGACTTGATCACTATAATAATGACATGATATATTAGCCTTTCAAAAGAAAAAAATTCTTGCCATTTGGTGAGGAATATTGCTGGCTTGAATCAACCCTCTTATTATTTTGAGATTTTTGTTTAGTTGGGACTATTGATAGAAGAGGAGGATATATTCTTTTCCTTTAAATCTTTGTTTGAAGTTTGTATCTTACATGTATTACATACAATATAAAATATCCTGATAATAACATTGTTTAATTATGAGGATTTGATATAAAAGGCACTGGTCTCTGACACTTTCATTTTTTTCAGAATGAAGTGAAAGATGTATTACCAAACCCATTAAGGTGCCACCACCTTCTAGAAATAGCTTACTGTAAAGCAACGTTAGTTCAGAGAATAGCTAGTCTATGTAAAGCATGTTCTTCAAAGATACAAGTCTAACACATTGACACATATATCACACACCCACACCTACCAATGGAAAAACAACAACAACAACAACCACCTCATTAAATTTAATGAGGCAAATGGTGCTATTTTTGATGGGACACTAATGAGAGAATCTTTTTTTTTAGCCAAATAGAATCTTATTAATTTATGTCAGAAACAGAACTGGAGACACAGTCATATTAGAAGCATTAATTTCATAAGGGAATATCTCCAGTGGTCCTTTAACTGGGCTTGCTCACTTGTTTAATCAAACTTGTTGAGCTTCATGTAAATGTTACATGCTTTAAGATCATTTCTATATCATAAGATAAGCTCCTTGAAGACAAGAATTATGATTATTCACCTATATATCCCCTATTATATATTTATTTTTTAATGTAAATGAATTTGAGATCATAATTTTTTAAAACCCAACTAAAAGTCATTCTGAAACTAGTATTCAAGTGCATTATTTTAGAAAATAATATATAAATACAGGACATTGATAAAATTTTAATTTAAATATATTATAAAAATTTACCACTTAAACTCATGGTAAATTCTCTTATAAAATGAAATATTCTTTGTAACACAAAAAATCTACTTTATTATGTATTTTGGTAAGTCTGAAGCTACACCTGGTATTTCATCAGCCCCTGATGTGGAAACATGCCCATAGTCAAAAATTCATCTTTGGGACAAATGTAAAAATGTATTCATTCATCGACATAGTCTATGTGGTCATCTACTACAATACTTCCCTTCTATGTCAGCATTTTCTAGTATTCTGGATAGAATACCAACATCCCAATCTGGAGGGAGGAAAACATGTGAAATGTGTGATTATTCATTCAACAAATACTTAACTGAACATCTTTATGCCAAGCCGTGGTGTACATCTATGTGCCAAGTATTAGGGTGGCTGCCGAGATGCAGCAAATAATCAACAAAAAAGAAGTCCACCCTCATGGGGTTTACATTCTAGTTTGGTGAGGCTGAAATAGGCCAAACAATAAGATAAAGCAAAATATAATGACGTTGCTATGACAATTAGAAAATTAAAGCCTAAAACAGAAATAAGAAATTTCATTAGGGTGGCCAGAAAAGGCCTTAGAAAAGGGGACATTTGAATAAAATCTGAAGTAAGGATTAATTAAAGTTAGGATTAGATTTAGGAAATGATTTATATGATCATGTTATCTTCAATCACGGTGATAATGAAAATGTGAATATAGTAGGAAAGACTATACTATTTATAGAACTTTAAAAATTATATATTTCAAAGACCATGGCATAATTTATATTTTAAAAACCAGAGCCTTTAGTTCTGTGCTTAGTAAACTTAACAGAAAATGTTTGTCCAAATAAAAGTATTTAGGGTAATCATTAACCAGCTCTATGAAGATGATAAATTAGTCAATTTCTTGTTCACCAAAACAACAACAACAAAAAAACCCAGACTTCAGATCACTATATATGGACATTGTTTCTCTAGTGCAGTTATCACATTGGCTATAACTTGTTTATGTGTTTTTTCTCCTATTATTCCAACAACAATAAGATATTCTAAGATATTTTTTTCTTGCTCTTTAGATTTCAGCTTTTAAGTGTGAAAATCTGTGGATGGCTTTCTTTGTAAATATCCTGCTCAGGATTTGCAGTGATTCTTGAATCTGTGGCTTGATGTGTTTAAGCAGTTTGGGAAAATTCTGTCTATCATTAAATATAGTTTTTCCCCATTCTCTCTCTCCTCTCTTGCTGAGACTCCCATTATCTATCTCACAGACCATTTCTTTCTTTTTTTTTTCTTCTTTTCTTATTTATTTATTAACAAATAATATATTATTTGTTTCAGGGGTACAGGTCTGTGAATCATCAATCTTACACAATTCACAGCACTCACCATAGCACATACCCTCTCCAACATCACAGACTTTTTCCTTGTATCTTATGATCTCCTCACTATTTTCTAGTCTTTCATTTTTTGTGTTTCAGTCTACATATTTTATTGTGACCTAATTTCATTTCATTTTTCTCTATATGTTGAATCTGCTGGAAATCTCTTAATTTTGTTATTATATTCTCAGTTCTAAAATTCATTTCATTCAATCAATTATTTCCCATTCTCTGCCAAAACTCAGTCTAATTTTTTTGGAATACATTATATGATGTTTTACAACTGGAATATCTAGATTGATTATAATTCTATTTTTCTCTTTTTTTTTTTATTTGTTGTCAATTGTTTACCTATTGCAAACCTACCTTTTTAATCAAGTGTGGAACATTGTGTCTGAAAAGTTAGAGAGATAATTTAAGAATCTGGATAATATTTTCTTTCAGAAGGGATTCACTTTTTCTTTATGGCAGCTGCTTTAGACTAGTTGCAGCTCATCTTTATCCAAGTAGAGGTAAAGCTAATTCAGTACTGGGCTTCTGCTTTTGTAAGGGCGGGGGTATTCTGACTCATTGAATGTGCTTGGGCACAGTGCTTCAGGGTTCCAAATGAAATACACAGAGCCTCTCCACCAGGGTAGATCCTAAACTCCAGTTTTGTTCCTCAAGCCCTGTGAGATCACTACCAACTCCGATGAACTTCTCAGCATACTATCCATAGCTTTTACTTGAAGGATATCTGAAGGAAAGAGAGACCAATTCTAAGCACACCTCTCTGGGCTTCCATTTTTTTACAATCTTGGTTTATAAATTTTCTATGCCTTATTGTCTGTTCAGTTTCTTCAAAGAGAAGTGTTATGTGTCTGTTGTGAGTGTGAGTGTGTGTGCTTCTCTGGAAGAGTTTGATCTGAAGCCAGTCAACCATTTCTTGAAACTTTTGTTTAATGACAAAAATAATGGTGGAATACAAGTAGTTTTTAAAGAAATATTTATTAACTTCATGCATTTATTTAGAAATAAAAATATAAATAAATAATTTAACAAAGATATAATATAAAAGATTTGACATAAAAAATCAAAATAACCCCAAATAAAATGTAATTGAGAACCTTATAAAGATAAAAGTAAAAAATGATGATAGAGCTAATCACAAATGAAGCAGATTTTATCAATAAAATTAAAAGCTGCTCTCTCAAAAAGAAACAACAATAAATTTGTAAAAATAACAATTTTAACCAAGGAGAGAAAAAAGACATTGTGTTAGAAACAAGAAAACGAGTTTAAAAAAGAAAATATTTTCAATTAAATTTGCATAAAAGTTGGTTAAGTAAATCAGAAAACCTAGATGAAATGGATTATTTTTAAATTTATTTTTAAATTATTTTTATTTTTTAATAACATATAATGTATTATTAGCCCCAAGGGTACAGGTCTGTGAATCACCAGGTTTACACACTTCACAGCACTTACCATAGCACATACCCTCTAAATGGATTATTTTTAAGTCAAATTTGAATCTATAAATTTTATTCAAGAAGTAGAAACACTGAATAGAAATTTATCATAGATGAATTTTTTAAAAGAATAAAATATCCATACCTGGAAAAACATCAGGAACAAACACTTTTTATAGATATATTTCACCAAACTCAAATACCAAACGATCGTCATATTACATAAACACTTTCTCATAGAAATATGGAAAGCTTCCTAATTTATTTTGTGAGGTTGGCATAACCTAAAAACAAAATCAAACAGGATAGCTCCAAAAAGAAAACTAACTACAAGCAAATCATAATGATGAATAAGATGGTAAAATTTCTAAATAAAATATTAGCAATCAAATCTTATTAACCAAATGAAATGCTAATCCCAAAAGTTAAATATCTCTAACATGAAAAAAAAGGTTTTGTTCATTCATACTATAATTCATTAAAACAGAAAAACCTGATGCTATCTTATTCAATGTTAAAAAAATGCAATAAAATTCAATACCTGCTTAAAACAAAAGTATGCTGGCAATAGAAATAAAAAGTTTTAGAAGAACAAAAAACCCTTGATATATATGAACATATAAAATTAAAATCCTCTATATGATTAAAGACACTATGAAAAAAGAAAAGAAAAAATGACAGGTGAAAACAATTTATTTGCAAGGACAGAGACAGAAAGAACACCTCCAAATGATTAAGAGAAGAAGAAAAATGCCAAGAAACATGCCAACCTGAGGGAAAAAATTGAAAGAAATTGTAAAATAGAAATTAATTAAAATTGCTACTGGGCTTATGGGAAAAAGCATTTACCAACACTAAGAAGCATAGCATTGCAGCCTTCCGTGGGACACCATTTTCACTCATCAGGTCAATAAATATTTGGAAGATCCATAATGTCCAGTTTTGAAAGACCGTTATTAGTATAATTGCAGTTTTGGAGTAGAATCTGGCAGAATTTATTAAAAATTCATTGTCTATAATCTTTGATTCTGCTCTTCCACTTTGAAGAATCTATCATACACACTTGCACTTGTGTAAATAGGTATGTGTCCAAAGTGTTCATTGTAGCATTGGTTTTTGTAATAGAGAGCAAATAGATTAAACACCTACAGGTAGGTAGTAAACAAATTGAGGTAAATAGGGAATGGTGTTCTAGGGAAACTAAGCAAAGGTTAGAAAGAATGGTTTGCTAATGTGGGAATCACTATTTATATGCTGGTACCGTGTAAAAAAATATATATATCAGAGATGACACCTGGTAAATGGTTAGAATGAAAGAAGAATTTGTACCCAAAGGAAGGATATTCTTCTCAATCTCTTGGGTCTGAGTACCATGGGGAAGGAAGAAGCAGTGAGGAAGTCTCAAGTCCACAACTGCTTTGAGGACACACAGTTATTCTTGCACAAGTGGTGCTTACATTACACATGAAGGACCCTACCCCGAACCCTTCCTGATGGCAGTAATCGTTGTGGATAAATTATGTCCAGTAATAGCCTAACTTAGTTTTCAGAAATCAGCTCACTGGTCTTCCCAGCCGTGATCGACATTAAATGGGTTTTTAAAAACCAAACTGATTTTTGAAAATCTCTTATGTCCAGGAGAATAAGAATAACCAGTTTGTGGTTTAACGATATTTAGACTTTCTGCAAACTCCGGTGGAAGGCCTTTGCGTGGGGTATGCCAGCTGTGGCTGCATCGCTAGAAACACATCACGTTTCCTTTTTGGAAGGACTGGATTTATGTGAGCAATTTAAACAAATATCGGTAGTTACACTGCAGTAAAATAAAACTTTGAGTTAAGAAAATATTTTTTAGGGGTATAGCAAAGAAGACTGAGAAGGATTTATGAAATTCGGAAAAAGCCAGGAAAAGAGATTATTCATGAGAGATGGTTAATTGCCTACAGCTACTGAGGTAGCAGATATAAGGGAGATAATTACAAGGGGGTCCACATCACTTGCTATAAAGCAAAGAACTTTAAAAAGAGCATCTATTATACTCAATAACTTAATTCATTTTGCTCTGGATCCCCCATTTCTTCGAGGGGGAGGAAAAGGAAACAACAAAAACGGAAATACTTACACCTGCCTATCATTTATCTCCATCTTCCTTCCCATAACCTCTTCAGGAATCTGCTCTGCCACCTCATCTTTTGCAAGATGCTAAGTGACGTGAGACACTTACTTAGCCTCATGATGAATGAGAAAATCGTTTCTACTTTCCTTGTCTTTCATATATTAATTTA
This sequence comes from Neogale vison, assembly GCF_020171115.1. Taxonomy (NCBI): domain Eukaryota; kingdom Metazoa; phylum Chordata; class Mammalia; order Carnivora; family Mustelidae; genus Neogale; species Neogale vison. Next base: position 87,872,120 of record NC_058093.1, on the reverse strand, counting down.
ATAAATACTTATTAAGTGCTCACTCTGTGCCAAACTTTATTCAAAGTCCTGGGGACCCTGTTGTGAATACAGAAGCAAAAATCGCTGCCTGTAACAGAGTTTACATTGTAGGGAGGGTCATGGCTTAGTCTCTATTGCGGTTGGTCTGGTCTGTGCCCTGCTTTTCTCTGTCCTCTCTTGTTCTCTTAAACCTGCCTGCTTTTGTTATTGTTGTCCGTTTATTTTGCTTCCTTTTGTTCTCTGTGTGGCATCAAGCTGCCAACACTGCCCAAATTTGTGATTTCTACCATTTGCTTGTACTCTGAGGTCATTTTTTCTTTTTTTGGATAGCACATGAGTTTTTGAGAGGCAGGCCGCAAAGTGTTATCGATAGAGCCCACGTATTTGAACTTGAGCTATATTTGCTCAAGCTCTACTGTCTCTCTTATATTCTGGAGTTGTACTCGAAGTCATAGTCTCCTATTTTGTCAGATAGTATCAAGATACAAAAGAAATTAGAACAATATTCCCAGAATTTGAAAATGGGATAAGATAAATCCAAATGACGAAATACTACATGACTATTAAAAAGGTAGTGTGTGAAGAGTTTACAGTATCTTAAGAGATAGATTTTTGGAGAGAGGTAGAGACTTAAGTCCAAAATTAGAAGAATGTTTTTGCAGCTGCTGATGGGGAGGGGTTTTATTTTTATCTACCCTGATTAAGAACAAGAAACTCGGAAAAAAAAAAAAAAAAAACACCAACCGAGAACAAGAAACTCGGATCAGTAGAAATGGTATGTTTTGTTTATTAATAATTCTATTATTTATTATCAGAAAATAAATATGGCTCTGGATTAGATTATTCCACTAGTTAGCTTAGAGTTATTTACATGGACTGTGGTCTATGGGGAATGCTTACCATGGGCCAGACAATGAATAGAACAGGGGAATGAGTGGCCTGGGGCTCCCTGGGGTCATCAGCAGAGAGACTGTTGGCCTCATGCTAAAATGCTGCAGCACAAAAAAATGTTCCCCATCTAGTTGCCCTGAGCATTTTCTCTCTTTGGAGTTATAGTTTTCCTTTTTCTCTAAAATACATATTACCTCAAGTTTCTCTCCATTCTCCTATCAAAATTCTGTTTTTAATACATGTGTCTATATGAGTAAAACTATAAAAATGTACTGAGAGATATATGCAAAACCTTAAAATGGGGAGACGTTCCTGGTTTCTGAAAAGAAAGTCTTGCTCTTTGCAAATTTTGCATCTTTTCCAAATTAATGTACAATACTATCAAAATCCCAATGGAATATTGTGGGAAAGAGAAAAGAAAATAAAGTTTATTTAAAAGGTTTAGAGTTGGGCACCTCGGTGGCTCATTTGGTTAATGGTCTGCCTGGGGCTCAGGTCATTATCCTGGGGTCTTGGGATACTGAAATGGACCCCACATTGGGCTCCCTGCCCAGTGGGGAGTTTGTTTCTTCCTCCTCCTCTGTCCCTCCCCCTTGCTTGTGCACTCTCTCTCTCCCTCACTCTCTCTGTTAAATAAATAGAATCTTAAAAAAATAGGTTTTGGTGTTAGAGTTTTTAAAAATCATAAAAGGAGTAACAGTGGAAACATGCACAGTGGAAAATCTAAAATAAGAATAATTAAAAGCTGAAATAATATAAGTCAAGGATAAATCACATACAGAGAGCCCACAAAAAGAACATGGCATCTATATGATAACAGGAGAATCACAAAACTACAAGGAGAGAAAAAATTAATTAATGAATGGTGCATTATAATACATTATTTGGAAAAAATTTTAGAACAGTACATAAAACTTATGTACTCATAAAACTAAACATATTTAAGAAGAATTAAGTATACAAATGTTTAAAAAATCATAACAATAGTGCAAAAATATAAGTCGAGATCTGATATCTGGATGGTTAGGAATTTCTAAGAATTAAAACATTAACTGGAAAAATCACAAAAGAACAATTCCAAATTTTACAATGTAAAAATTAAAAGTAACACTTTTATATATAAATAATTTCATTAGAAGTGACTTTCAAAATAAATTGGGGACAATATTTGTAGCAATTATGACAATAAACTTAGTACTCTTTAATAAATTTTTAAAATCCTACAACTGAAAAATGTAAAAGAATACCATCAAATTCTAAGAAAAAATGCTAATTATACATAAAATACTATATTACTTAGGATAAAATATGATTTGAAATGGTCTCATTCTTAAGTTTTCATGAGGTAGAGCACAACTGAGAAAAATCTTTAAGAAGAAATTAGGAATGCATTTCAGTAGCCTTCTAAAAGTGTATTTATGATGTAGTAATTCTCTCTAAGGCTCTCTTCTAAGAAAAATAAATAATACATTTTTAAAAAATTTATTTAAAAATAAAAACAAAATACAATATTGTATATTTAGTTTGACCTATATACAGCTAATATAAAATGTATGTGTCATCCGCATTCAAAAATCTAGAAAGAAGTACATTAAATATTAAAAGGTTGTCTTGAGTAATGTGATTAGAGGCAGGTTTTCATTTTCATTTTTCATATTTCTAATTTTACTTATTTTTAACATTTTCAAAACTGTATTTATTAGATATAATTTATTGTAATACATTTTCCAATGTACATATTATACCAATATCTGAACAAATAACTATACAAAAAGATTATCCCTCCATTTAATTGTTTAAAAGGCTTCATCTAAAGTACTAACCTGATCATTATATTTCCAGTCCTGATACAGCAGATCTAGGGAATTAGTTTGTCATCCAAAGAGACTTCTTAATGCTCCTAGAATTGCACTACATGACAATTGACAATATTGTCAATATAAGTTTTAAGGTCAGGTCAGCATACAGATGCTGAAGTCTCACCTATGGGTAATGCAGTTCATCAGTATATAAGGAAATTATCCAAGTTTTTCAAATGTAGTAGCATTTTTAGAATATAGTCATGATAATGAATTACATTGCAGAGACTCCATTTACTGCATTGTTAAGCCTGAGAATTTTGGAAAAGAATGTCATGGGGAGAGGGTGGAAAATAGAAAATCGAAAGAGTGTGATCTCAGAGCAGCAGTCACCACGAGCTGTAGTCTTGTGGAAGATGACATAAGAGATTCAGGATAGCTGGGGGAAATTTTATTGAATATCTGAGCTATTCCAGCTCCATTTTGTCAGCCTTCTGCCATCATATTGTCTGAGTTACATTATAAGAACACTACATCCATACACAGCATTATACATCTCTGGTAATTTTGATGCATAAAGGATAAGTAAATTTTGGTATGTTTTGTTATCACAGCAGTGAGTCTTCTCTAAAAGCCTTGATCTAGTCCAAGCCTTGGCCATAATTTACCAAGAAGTCTTTGGAATTTACCTTCAAATCTTGCCATCATGATCCCTTTGAGAACCCTGACTTTCTGTGATTTTCTTCAAGATAGCGTATCAGGTATCTGTCTGACATCATGGGAGCATGAGGGCATCTGTTGATGGCAAGGAGAAGATCATGGAGTCATATTCTCTGATAATGTTTATTCCACATCTGTGATTTGTGTCCTACAAGGCTCCTGGGAATTAAACCACATGTGCTGTATTTGCATTAATGGGAACTTGAGAAGAAGAGGCCATAACACTATTAAAATGTTTAGCTTTCCCTCTCCCATCACACAGACACATGCTAATAACTACTCCCAGACTTTGTATCATGGTCCTGCAGGATGAAGCGTGGAGCGTGCTCATTGTTTCAATACATGGAACTTGAAAACAAATAGCTGCCCTCTCTGCCTGTGATAGTTTGCCAGGCTTTTAACTTATTTGGTTTTTCTCTCTTCGGATCATGGTGAGGTATCTCAAATGTATTCCAAACAGCACATTACCCCCAAGCTTTGTTTCTTCCTTTATAAAGAAACTCTTGCTTTAAGGTATATTTAGAAAAGCCAGGGTCTAAGCCAAATTCCAAAGAACCAAATCCTAATTCTACTTTGAAAAGGCAGGAAATGACTTACCAGAACAGAATCCCCTATACATGGTTACTGATCACTCAGGCCTAATTGCTGAAAACATGACAGATATTCTGGAGTCTTTCCACAGGTTTAAATAGTCAACTGTTAAATTATATATGGAGATATTTTGAAGCATCTTATAAACCAGGAGAGAGAGAGAGAAAGAGAGGGGTGGAAGGGAGAAAGTTGAAGAGCAGAGCTTGACGATTATTTCATCTTTCATGATCTGTAGGCCAGTGTTTTTCAAACTGCATTTAAGACCCTTTGGTGGTGAAGAAATCAATTTAGTGAGTTGGGACCAGTGTTCGTTTTTTTTAGAAATCAGTCAAAGGAAGAATGGACTAGAATAGAAATGCATACAGTATCTCATATACCTATTGTAAGGGGAAACGTTATTTCATAAGTTTTGTTCCAATATATGATATATACAGATATATACATGTGTGTACACAAATGCACAGACTTATAGTATGTGTATTAAATATTATATATAGAATAATATATGAATGGATGGGTAGATAAAGGTAGATAGAATTGTGTGTGTCTGAGGAAGAGAGGGAGAGAAAGTCAAGGAAGAGGTATGAATTAGCAATGTAAAATATATTTCTTACCAAGGATCTTGGCCAAGAAAGTTTGAAAGCCAACATGAGACTTTATCGCCAGGTTAGTGTCTTCTTTAACTTTGAAATGAGTTGTTCTCTTAATGTTCTCTCATCTGTTTTCAGGTAAATTCACAAGCTACATATAAACTTAATCTAATAAAAACAAACAGTTTTAGAAAACTTTATGGGTAAAATTCAGGAAAATATAAATTCAATGCCATGAACCATTCACTAAGAGTAACAAATTTCAAGCCAGATACTGGTTGTAATGATGGGAAAATATTCTGTTTAATGCCCTGCTCCTCATGTTTCTAGAGACTAATAAACCACACAATGATTCATAGTGAACCTCAAAAATTAGGGGAGCAACTCCCTGTATTGATGATCTTTAGACATCCTTTATTCAAGGATTAGGATTATTTCTTGGGCTCAGGAAAATCCAGTTAATGGCAATAGAACCATGTTGATGAAGCAGACAAAAAAACTGTAGTTGAGACAGGTACTAGGGAAAAGTCAGACTGCTAATATTGGAAGAAAGTGTGTCTGCTGGACTGAATACAGGAACAAAAACTAAGACGACAGAATACAGCCCAGGCTGTTAGAGTTAAGAGTGTGAGTTCCAACCTGAAATAACAAGAATATTTCACAGGCCAATTTGATAATCAATGAATACACTGAAATGGCTCATTTTCAGATACTCATATGACCATCTGCCTTGAATGCAAGTATGGATTATTGTTTGGTTACGTGTCTAGTAATTTAGGTGGATGAGGCAGATGGAAGGTGGAGTTAAAGAAGGGGGGCAGGGAGAGAGAATCAGAGAGATGCTCAGCAGAGCCCCAGTTCCTGAAAGGGATACTGGCAAAAGGACTCCTGCCAGCTGAGAGGGTCTGGTGTACTATGTAAGCCACCAGACTAAGAAATCAGAAGCCAAGAAACAGGATAAGGATACACTTACAGAACTGAGCTTCAGCGAACGAGAACTGGCTGTATTCTTACTTATCAGGACTTGAGATCTGTGGCAAGCCACCCTGAGGTGAGATAAAGATCTGAATCCAAATACTGGGCATGTCAGAAGGTAGCATCTAAAATTGAAGGCAGGGAAACAAGCCCCTTGAACTGTGTAAAAAGAAGGGCAAAAAGGCCGAGAATCAGAAAACCCAGGAGGCCATGGAAGAGGCACTCTACATCAGACAGAAGTGGTGTATCATCTTTTCAGAAGAGTTGCCCAGGAACAGCCTGGGAAGACAGATTTAGGCAGATGATTAGGGAAGTTGCAATACAGTTCCAGCTTTAAGCAAATGCCTCTGCTCCTCTAATCCTATGCCCAGTTCGATGGATAGATCTGCTCAGGGATCTAGCATTGCTCTCCTCTTGCTTAACAGAACAAACCAAGCATGGTTACTAAATTTAAAGGTCTTCTATTATCTGAATACTACAATTCTACAGTATTAACCTATGTCAACTGAGCTTCCATTCATTCCATACCACTTTCTTGAGGGCCTGTAGACTTCCAGATAATCCCCTAATTTCTGGGGTCACGTTGTCTTTGTCATCAGGGAGTTTAAAGTGTAGCAAATATCAGACAAGAAATTTGATTAGTTCAATAGTGGGCTAAGCGCCATGATGGAGTACGTATGGATGACCAGAGGGATACTCCTTTTTTGACCTCCTGAGGTTAGAAAAGCCTTGCCTGAGTAGGTAATATTTGGCTAGTTTCCTGAAGGAAGAGAGTAAGTTTGTAAAAATCCAAGGAACCCAAAGAATCAAATAACAATAACCATAGTATTTAAGGTACTAACTATGTACCAGGTACCATGCTAAATTCTTTTCCTAAATTATATCTCATATGGCCTTCACAATGGTCCTATGGAGTATTATTTCCATCAGGTTATAGGTGATGATACTGAGACACAATGATTCTAAATAACTTGTTCAAAGTTATGTAGTTAGTAAGTAGAGGACTTGAACAGAAAAGGTTGGAGAGAGAGAGAAAAGTCTTCAAGTACTTGGTGGCCCATATTAAAGAATTTAAGTTTATCTTTAGGATAACAGGAATTTAGTCAGTTACTTTTAAATGACATGTGACAGGTATGGGTTTGGAGATCATCTACTTAATGTATAGAATAGCTAGTAACTTTCAAATTGCATGTGGAGCTCTATAAACAGATTCTGGGGCCCTACTCATAGGGTCTGATTCTTTAGGTACCAGTGAACATGAGGATCTACTTACAAAGTTCTCTAAGGAGGAAGTCAAGAATTCACTAATAAGAGGATGTAGAGAATGGTTTATAAAAACACAAACTAGCAGTAGAGAGATCAGACCAGGGATAATGGTGGATTACACTGAAATAGATACCAAATAGATACTACATAAGTAAAGATGTCTGAACTAGAGATATCAATTAAGGCTTTATCAGTTTATTACTCAGATTAAAACAAAATGGAGTTGGTAATGCCACTCAGGAATGTGTCCCTAAGTAAGAAAAATCAAGAATGCTGATGGACTCCTCCATTTAAGGATGAGCGAAGGGAAAAGAATCTACAAAGAGGATTTAGGGATAGCTTATGAATGTCCTCTAGAGATACTATCTTCTTTCCTGCCTCTCACTAACTGCAGAAACTGCTCCTGTCATCTTCCCTCTCCCTTCCTTTTCTTCTACTAAGTCTCATTTGTCCTTGTAAGAACCTTCTCCAACCTCCTTCCTTGAGGACTCCAGTTTACCCATGGAGAAACAATGGTTTGTTCCTTAAAAATGAGTACATAAGCTCCATGTTGAATCATAATTATTGTTTCTCATTGTTTTCCCATGTTGGTGTTAATGGTGGTCACACTAGATTATAAGCTTCTTAAGAGCAAAGAGTTAGCAAAAGAGCTAATTTATTTTGGAATACCTCACAGTTCCTAGAATTTGACATTAGTAGGAATTCTGTAGGCCCCTAAATATCAAGGGCTATTGAATTGCTCCCCACTGTTGTGTATGATAAATAGTGATCCATATGTCTCAATGTATCCCTATTGGTCCCAAGTAGACTTACTGTCCTGGTGTAACTATTAGTAATATGTCTTTTGCTTTCAAAATTGTCACAGTCTAGGCAATAAATTATGTAATCACCTTATAAAGTCACTAATAATGCAACTAATATTTTTTTAAGTCCAACATTTTTAAGTGGTTCTGTTTTTAACACAAATATTACTTTGACTGGGTGAGAGGATTAAGTGTATTAAGTGTTGTTGCACACATTTAGTATGGAGTAATGTGTATATCATTCCAAATGTCAAATGTCTCCATTATTATTATTGTTGTTGTTATTTATTAACATATAATGTATTTTTGTTTCAGGAGTACATGTGTGTGAATCATTAGTCTTACACAATTCACAGCAATCACCATAACACATACCCTTCCCCGTGTCCATTACCCATACCCAATCCCTGCCACTCTATCTCCTCCGGGAACCCTCAGTTTGTTGCCTGAGGTTAAGAGTCTTCTGTGGTTTGTCTCCTCCCCGGGCCCATCTTGTTTCATTTTTCCCTCCCTTCACCCATGACTCCCCACCCTGCCTCTCAAATTCCTCATATCAGTGAGATCTTATGATAATTCTTTCTCCGATAAAATTGTTTTGCTTAGCATAATACACTCTAGTTCTATCCACATCATTGCAAATGATAAGGTTTCATTTTTGATGGCTATATAGTATTCCTGCGTGTGTGTGTGTGTGTGTGTGTGTGTGTGTGTGTAAATGTATATATATGTATATATGCATATTATATATATATGTATATTAATGTATATGCACATATACACACCACCTTCTTTATCCCTTCATCTGTTGATGAACATCAAGTCTCTTACCATAGTTTGCCTATTGTGGACATTGCTGATGTAAACATTCGGGTGCACATGCCCCTTCAGATCACTACATTTGTATCTTTAAATATCTGTCCTTAGCTCTCCTGTCAGAGGTCATTGTCTGCCATAAAATCACAAGTGTTTTCTTTTTTCTACCATATAATCACAAGTATTTTTTTAAATACCATTAAATTATATTTTATATACCATTGTATTATATATAATATGCCACTAAACTGTAGTTTTTAAAATGCTAGATATTTTTTCGTGTTTGTTTAAAGATAACCCTTTGGAATAAACAGTGAAGGATTTCTCCAATAGGCGGAATTATCATTTCTGTATATTTTCAGAAAAAAATTACAAAATCTTCAATTTACTTAAGCCTAGAATTCATGAAAAAAGAGAAATTTCTTCTCATTTATGAAGTTCCTAATTATACGTATTCTTAATGTATCATCCTTCATGAATAATGATGCTGTTTTATGGAGGGCAAAATCTAGATCATGAGGTACTTGGTTAAAAACAATTTCAAAAAATTTTTGAAATCTAAAAGTAAGGTTTTACTATAATATTAACTTCTTGAATTATATCGATTTGGAATCCAGACAACAAAAATTCACCAATTGAGGGTCTCCTGGGTGGCACAGTTGATTAAGCGTCCCAACTCTTGGTTTCAGCTCAGGTCATGATCTCAGGATCGTGAGATTGAGCCCCACGTGAGGCTCCATGCTCTGTGCAGAGTCTGCTTAAGACTCTCTCTCCTTCTCCCTCTCTCTGCTGCTCTCTCTCTCTCAAATAAGCAAATATTCAAAAATATTCACTAGTTGATCCCCAAATCCTCACCTAATATTCGTTATTCTTCCCAGACTATATAGTGAGACAGTACAGAAATAAATAGATACCGTTCTTTCTTGTGATCTGCACATTCTCCAAGGGGAATTCTCAGTTCCCTCAGTTCCCAAGTCAAGGTAGAATTAATCCTATGAAAAGAGTTCATTGGTGCCCTGGCTAATCTGCATTTACTAGAATAGCACAGAGGCGCTCTGTTTATGTCTGACAAAGTAGTTATAAATCACACTTCTTCAGATCATAAATACACATTTATCTTTAGAATATATCACCAACTGAGTCATTTTGATGTAAATATTGCACCTCTTAAATATAATGATGATAATAGAGGCTGTGAATCCACAGATTTGTGTGAGTGCTCCCTTTTCAATAACTGAAAATATTTAAATCGCGGAAGCTTTAACATCCTATGGGGAGTGGCAGACAGATGTGTCAATAGAGTGAGACCTACAAAAGTTACGACGGTTTTTTTCTGAGTAATGAATAAGGCGACTCACTGGCTTATGTAAGGAAATTATCATACTTTTCTAAGTGGGTACTTTTGGGTTATGCTGTGACTGGGAGCTCAGAAGTGACAGACTCGGTGGAGGTTTTGGGGGGAGTGTCCTCAGCTCCTTCACGTCTTTCAGTGCTGTCCTCACATGGAAAGGGCCCTGTGGCCAGTGATTGTAAACAATACCAGGTGGGCAGTGGTCTGCAGATTTTCACCTGTGGAAATCATCTAGCTTTCTGAGACTGGTAAAGAGATCATTCTTGGGTAAGAAGTCCCCAAGATTACGGAGAACCCACTTTGTGGTGGCATTGTCATTTGTTACTGGTTGGCATTCTTGTCTGGAAACTGTCTTAATTTTACTTGAAGAATAAAGTGCAGATTTTATTATGTATCTTCTGTTCTCTGAATGTAAAAAAGTATATAAAATACACCTACATTCACTTCTAACTGTCAGTATTGTAATTCAGCAGATTTTTGTTTTTCCCTGAAACCTGGAGTTGAATTGTCTTGAGCCGGAAGGCATTCAAGCTGCTGTTTTCCACTCAGCTATATTTCTCTATAAGCATCTAATTGTTTCAAAAAGTGATGTACAGTATGCAAAAACCTGAATCTAATGCAAATAAGTCTGTACAGCACTAAAGTTAACAGGTGTTCTCATTAATGTAAGTAGACATGGAACAATTCTTGAATGTTTTATAAACACTCATAATCATGGCCAAATATGTTACAATAGCATAGAGCTACATACTGCAACATCTTTTATTCTTGTTGTGCAATCTCAGCACTTATTAATGGGAAATGTGTAAGTAATAAACTTGTGGTGACAATACCCGTTTCTGCGCGAGTCACTGTATCTTTAATTAGCTAATATTTTTAAATAAAATTCTTGGTAACAAAACTATTGCCACTTGTCCTCCCACAGTTGGCTTGTTTATTAATGTTAATAGTGTTTTAGTGAAATTCATGGCTGCATTGTTGATTGACAAGCAATGAGCACCTTTGCATCACTGAGGTTCTCTAAAGACTTGACCCATTAACCTAGGTATTAACTCTTAAAAATCTTAAACTTACATCTGGTTTCCCACGTTATCAACTATCAGTTAGAAAGGTCCATACATAGGGTGAGATGCTTGGTTGATATAGTAGATTATCCTTGCAGAACACATGGTGGCTTTGTAATATAATCAAGAACATTCTATTCTAGAGATATGTATGGAAATATAGACCCACTCTTTGTGCTTCCTGACTCCTCCAAATTTAATCCTATTGTCTAAAGTCTAGGACTTGTTGAGTAATGGGAAAATATAGCCCCAGACTGTGGTTATCAATCTTCATAATGGATTGCCTACTCTACTCTGAGAAACATGATATTAGTAGATGTCAAAACAAACTACTTGCATTGCCTACAAGAACACAATGGTCTTACAACCTTCAAAATGTTATTACAATGGACGCCTTTCATGAAGATGGCACTGAAGGTGAAGAAGGAAGCCCCTGTCCCTCCCAATGCGAAAGCCAAAGCAAAGGCTTTGAAGGTCAAGAACAGGGTACTTAAAGACATCCCCAGTCACAAAAGAAAGATCTGCATGTCATCTACCTTCCAGGAGTCCAAGACACTGCATCCTCAAAGGCAGCCCAAATATCCTTGGAAAAGAACCCCCAGGAAAAACAAGCTTGACCACTATGTCATCATCAAGTTCTCCCTACTACCAAGTCAGCCATGAAGAAAATAAAAGACAGCAACTCACTTGTGTTCATTGTGGATGTCAAAGCCAACAGGCACCAGATCAAACAGCTGTAAAGAAGGCCACTGACATGCCCAAGGGTAACACCTTGATCAAGCCTGATGTAGAGAAAAAGGCCTGTGTTCGCCCGGCCCCTGACTATGATGCTTTGGATATTGCCAACAAAATTGGGATCATCTAAACTGAGTCCAGCTTGCTAAATCTAAATCTAAATTTATTTACCATAATTTTTTTACAATGGAGGATGAGTTAAATATACTGTGGTATATCAAACATTATCATATAATGTATTCACTGAAATGCAGAAGGCAGATGGTACTCGTCTATTTATTATTTACTTAATACCCCTTAGGTGTGGGTTATGCAGCCACACAGTAGGTAGACAATTGCCCTTGGCTTCAGAGTGAATATAGTGTAGTAGGGGGAATGGAGAAATCAACAGATAATTAATGCAGACCAATATTTCTTATAATAAAGTAGGATCAAGATATCATGGGAGCTCTTAGGAAGTGTATCTATTTCAGAGAACCCTTTTCTGAAAAGGTGACATCTAAATTGATCTGAATGAGATGACAGAGGAATCCAAGGGTTCTGGGCAATGGAAAGGTACTTTAAGGGAAGAAATGAAAAGGAGTATGGGAGAGCTTGGGAACGAAAAAATTAAATATGGCTGAATCATAGAGATGTAAAAGGAAATACAGAACAGGGGGCTGCACTGTGGGTAGGTGGCAGAGAACACAGGGTCTGGTAGGCTGAATTAAAGCTTGCACGCCAATGTAACATCTGTGGCGAGTCTCAGAATGTAACCAAGCAGAGGAATAGGGTGATTAGATCCAAATTTTAGAGAGATCACAATGGCTGCAATATGAAGTATGGGCTGGAAGAGAAAGTGTGGATGAGATGGGGGAGAAATCAAAAGATATTGTTATTAAATCCAAGTGGGAGATTATGGTAGTACAGATATTTATATGCATAAAACTTTTTCATGACACATTTTCATTATAATATAAGCACATATACAATGTTAATCCATGGGTCAAAAAATATTGAAGGATAGACAGTAATTTAGTATACTTTGGGGAAAGGGAGATTGTAAATTTATACTTTTTTGAGTTGTTAATTTTTTTAAATCGGGCATTACATAAATAACAGACATAATGAAAATCATTCCAATTTGAAAAGAGTGGGAGCTGCAGATTTCCAAATGCCATGGGACTAAATGTGTAATTTTACACAGTGAACATAGCTCAGATTAAACACTGATCTGTGATTGGCAGTGACTGATTGAGAGTTGGGTACCAGCAAACATGAGTCCTAGGATGATTACCTTATCTAGAGGCAACTACTCCTCCCAAATTTAGAAATTAATGTTAACAGCAATAGAACTCTAAGCTGGTATCTTTATACACCAACTGCTTCGATTAGTCACTTTTTCTGTCGTGTTTCATATGAGCACCACAGGCAAAAGTTTTGGTGTAGCTGACTGCAAAACTGTGGAAACTGCTAAACTATCTACTAATTACTTAGATAGTATTCTTTCATGAATATTGAGAAGACTGTTTCTCAGTACTTAAAATATTTTCCTTCTGATAAAAGAATGCACATGAGTTTTTGTCTAACATTTGTTTGATTGAAATAAATTTGGGGTTTGGGTATTTCATGTACAAATAGAAAGGTAAATTGAACAAGTGATATGGATGTGACTAAACGCTATGGGCCAGTTTTATTTTGCAGAACAAATCTGTGTGAACCAAATTATTTGGGTGTCAAAGGTACAACTCAATTTCAATTAAAAAGCACTGTTTCTTGAAAGATTGGCCTTAAACCTTAGATTTTGGAATGCCCTTGAGATCTGTTGTGTATGTAGCCCAACATTTGTTTACTTTCCATTATAAGAAATTGCTTACGTGGGCAGGTTATTTTGATATGATGACACCACTGAGGGTTTCAATAAATGTACATGCAAATCAATCAACCCCAAATACATTGAAAACATATCCAATAAACATCTGGAAACTAATGAACACACATTTGTTAACACAGAGGGAGTTGTGGAAATTCAGGATCCATTGGTGGCTAGCCTGATTTAGTAGCATGTGGATTTAAGAATATTTCATGGAGTCAGAAGAAAGAATGGGTAATTATAACATAAGGTTCAACATCTTTAGATATGTAGAACATTTTCCGTTGCTTAAAACAAATATTCCCTAGGAAAGTATAAAACATTTTTCTGACTTGCAAAGTTTTTGCAGTCTATCATTTAAATTACTTAAATAAAGGGAGCTTTACTGCTCCCCAAAGCTAAGAATATAACACCCTCCATGCATATTAGCTTGATCTTCCTGACAGACCAGAAAAGTGTTTGTGTGTGCCAATTAAAACAAAAATGGATCCCTAGTGGCTTGTTCTTCACACAACTTCTGAAGACGGCTATCATTGTTTGCTAGGGTAACCCTGGATAAGGCTGCTATCCAAAGTAAACAAACTTTTCAAAACTTTCATGACAGATGGGGGTTACAAATGCATTTTAATAACAGAGTTGCCAAAGCAACTTTTTCCCCCTTATAATCAGCATATATTTACTTAACATCTAGCAACATTGGGAACACAAAGCAGATCCTTTCTCACAAAATGTTTTAACAAGAAACATTTTTGGAAAGACAAATTGAAGACCTTTTACTTCTAACTGATATTTTACCCATAGTTTCATGTTAACTTTGCTCAACATGTTAAGGAAAATGTTAGGAGTTACTCAAACCAGACTGTAATTTGAGATAGACATGCAGCTTGATAATGTAATTTCTTTGGTGGTCATAAACACCTTTGAGACCAAGTAATATAACTATTAGTATAACCATGACAACCTTTATTTGATCAGCTATATCAAATGGATATTTGTGGAGTGTGATGCAAGATGAAAAAAATGTGAATCTGGGGGTTTTTATTTGAGCATTATTTCTTCAGTTTTAGGTCTTGAGCTCTCACTATTATGTAGCCAAAATATATACCTATATTTTATGCTGTTAGAATTCAATAAAGATAGAGTCAAAATTAACTTCAAAAATAATTTATATTCACTTCAAATGAATTTAGTATATTTTGACATAAATTGTTATAGCTACTTAATTTAATTCAAATATAATGACTTCATCATGGAGTCCAAAGTGTCTCCAAATACAATAGTAATTAAATTCCATTTCTTTTAAATGGGTAATCCATTTATTTGTAGAATCACTGTAGCCATATCATTCAACATTTTTTAGCAGTGTTATTTGGCATATTTTATTACACATTTCCTACATATAGTTTCAGCTTCATTAAGATGGAATAAATTCTCCTTTGATTCATAATCAAAGATTGATCGTAAGCAAAATATGAATAATATTTAGATCAAACGTAGGATTGTTTTAGTCCTTTCTAATATTTGAAGGGATTTTTTTGGATGCCCCAATCCTGTTTTAGATATATTTTTTTCATAGTAGAATAGTGGTCATTTTTCAGGAGCGGGGGAAGAAGAAAACAATTGAATAAGGTTATTGGGTGATCCTTTAAAACTGGGCTATCTTTAACGTAACAATAAAGAAACAAAAGACTTTTTTTTTCTAAGATCTGCATTCCATTCCAGATTTCACAACTGAGACCAACTCACCATAGTCCTTTTCCCATATGCATAGAGTCCTTGACTATAAGATTGTTTGCTGAGGACTAGTGAACTAGAAATCAAGATCTTTGTAATCTCTTAATTCTACCATTTAAAATGATGCCAATTTGATAGAATGGCATTCTCATTTTCCTCATTTGCTTCATTTTCTTCATTTGCAAAATTACTTTATGATAGTGGAGGGAAGCTGCATTTGGAGAATGTTTATTATGTGCTTTGAGATCATTAAAGCTGATATCACTTTGCATACCAAGTGGTAGTATTCATATCCTTAATATACTAAAGTTCTGATACAATCAACCTTTAAAGAATAACATATCATGACCAACAGTTTATGTGTAATTCCATAATGTAAATGTGTCTGCAGTAATTACTCCGTCCTCTGAAATCTTGACATGAGCATTGTCTCTGGCATTCACACTGGGACTTGGTATAAGCCATTTTCTATTGTTATTTATCTTTATATGCATATGTCCTATCAATGCAAACAGACTGTGAGCTCTTGAGTGTTGGGGAGGGTGTATCCTTAATTTCTAGCAATGTGCTTCGCACTTAATGGATGCTTAATCAATCCTTGATGACTAGAGGTATATCCAGTCAAAGACTCCCTGATCAGTCTCCTGAACAAAGAATTATTTGCAGAAATGATTCTGTGATAGGAAAAGTGCTGCTCTCAAAGGGGGAACACATATCACTCATTATTTCTTGCACCTTTGATAGTCTCAACATGCATTTGAGGTCAACTGGAATGGAAATAGCAAAAATACTAAGCCATCAAATACATTTAGGTGATAAGGTATCTATCCATAGCATAAAGTTGTGCACAGATCATTGTCATATACATTTGGTTTTTATTTATAAAAGATTGGCAATAATTAAATTAAAATGTCCATAGTGTTTACTTTGTGGAGTCATGAATAGTTTTAATCTACTTTTTTGCTATCTTTATTTTTTCCAAATTCTTCATAAGAGATACAATTATTCTTATAATTAGGAAAAAATGTGAAATTCTATAAAGTTTTTGTTTCTATTCTGGTAAACTAAATTACAGAACCTTTTAATAGTTTAATGCCATTCTACATGCTATTTTTCATTTAAATTAAAATTGACCAAGGGAAAGACTAAATGCCAGACTGTATATAGACAAGGGCAATGCTTAATTGACGATACTGAAAAGGGCAATACTTAAACATAGACATTGCTCATGAAAACTCTTCAAAGTTGCCTAAATTAGCCTAACAGTATTCCATGTGTTAATTAAAGCCTGGAAAACACATTTCTTCTCTCCTCACCACTTATTGGTGGAGTTTGGAGCTGGGAGATAACCTGCTTCCATCTTCAGAAGAACCACAACAAGGACACAGACCTAGGTTCCTAGCCTAGAGGAAAACTGTTGTTGAAATAATACCAATATTCTTCATCCTGCTCAGTGGGTACATTCATATGATTTCCTAGACATCCATGTGACACCAGCAAGAATTCAGACACATCCTGATTGAGTGTGAAAAGTTTGAGGAAAATTTCCCCAGACAGGTAATTAAAGATATCTATTATTGACAACACTGGCACATTTCACTAAGACTGCTTTGGTGCCAGGATATATCCCTTCAAAATAGGAGTTGGTGGCAAGGACGGATTTCAAGAGATGTTTGTCTAAAGTAGGCTTCAAAGCAAAATGGAGACCAGCCACTCTTGCCTAAACCCGTTGTGCTTTCTCTCAGTTCCTTCTTCATCCACCTCGCGTCAGCCAGTTTTTCTCACTTAAGCAAAACATGATATTGCGAGAATACATTAGCATGCCTTAATATCAGATCTTTTATGCCTGTTATTAGTTGTATATCACTTTAGATTGTCATCAGGAATTGTTCAATCAAAAGGTTTAGTCAAAGCTAACAGTCTTTACTGATGTCTTTTTCCCCCAAGAGTGTTGAAAATTTGATTGTTCAAACTGCAAATATGATTCAGCAAACCATTTATCAGAAAACCTTAAGGAGGTAATGTGGATGGAAACCTGAATTAAATGGACTTGAGCAGTCAAAGACTTTGAAACTGCTTTCCTGTGAACGTCTGGGATAAAGCAGAACAAAGTCAATTACTGACTGTAATTAAGAAGTGGATGCATTTAAACTGTAGAGAGCAGTAGCAGACTTCTCCAGACTGCCTAGTAACTGGAAAGATTAGTGGAAAGACAGAGGAGAGACTGTGAACTGTATCTTCCTGATAGTATATTTTGAATGAATTGCATTCATACAGTTCCCTGATCCAACGTCCTCAAATGAATTCATAGATCACTTATTATGTACGATTAATGCAGTAATATATCTGGATAAAGAAACTTTTAAAATGTGTTTTGTTTTTGGTTGTGTTGGCTGTAAAAGATTCCCTTTCTTTGCATAGCATGCACCAAAAATGCGAACGTACGGCTGAAGTACTTACATTTTATCACTGTTTGAATTTACTAGATTGAAAACTGAACTGTGAGCTCTTACCTAAACCCTCAGAATATAGTAAATCTAATTATGTTTTTTGCTTGTACTTTGAAATGTTTCTTTTTATAATTTTAATAATGGTTTATTTATAATGGCAGAAAAATAGATTGTACATTGTGTTTGGGCTAATTTGTGTTTCTTTGTGTATGTTATCAAATTGTGATATTATATAATACATTCATAATCAAAATATTTAAATTTAGATTAGGAGGAAGGTAGAGGTCAGGGACATTACCGGTTTTCTTGGGTTAGTTACAAGTGACCTTATATTTCTAGATTACTATTTCTGTGGCAACAGTTTATAAAGTAAATATTTGGAATTTAATGTAAGTAAAGAACATTGCTAGGGTGTTCAGATAATTAGGCAAACATCAGCTTAACTGTCTTTTAATAGATAAATAAGACAGAGGACTATTTGGAGGCTATTTTGAGCTATCCCAAATCTTACATGCAATTTTACTTAAAAAAAAAAAAAAAGCGAGCGATTGGTCCCAGTAGTCTGTCAAATTCTAATGTGGATAATTAAATTCCTCATAGTTTCTAATCTTTCACTTCTCACAATTGCATATACTTAGTTCCTCTTGTTACAGTTTTAAGACGTGAAAACACCTCTCACTCAACAATGGTTGCGTCACGGGACGGAGTGATGTTGTATCTCTGAATCATTTTTTCTCAAAATAAATGAAGAGTGAATATATAAGTATGGATGTAATCGAAAATTTCCTTAAAACTCCAGGATCATTGTCATTAAATGTTGCTGTAAGAATCACTGAACTCTTCAGAATGAGCTATTTTGGGTAATAATCCTCGCTTTAATGATAGAATTACAGAGACATCCTGAAGAGTGATTAGTGATTTTCTGAACCTGTGGGCACATTTCAGTGTTCACCTCCGATTTAGAGCAAGGAAGTCTGAGAAGAGGTGACTAGCCCCTGATTGAGTATTTTGAAATGGCAGTCTTCTAAACCTTTGAAGCCTTGCTTGATGTGTGACATTAGTCGAGCAATGTTCATCTTCCTGTTGAAGCAAAAAGTCAATACAAAGGGAGAATCTTCACAGTTCAGACGGATGGCCTAATACAGAAAGCATGTCCACACCCACTCTAATCAAATTCGTCTCTAAGTAGCCTTTTCTGTGTGAAATCAAGAGCACAGCTCTGTTTCTATAGGGTCACATTCTTCTCTCACAATTCTGGAGAGGAAAAGATTCACCGTAATGAAAAATGTATAGTTACATGTTAAATATTGCCAACTACTTAATAGCTCTCAGAGTCTGGAACGGGGATGTTCACTTGATAAATACTCTCTGTGAGAGGATCAAATATGTAAATAAAGTTTTATTCTAATACGGTCCGTTTGTGGGGAAATTAGTCCTTTATTACTTTCCTATAGGCCTTTATGATAAGAAAGTAGAAATAGCCAAATGTTATTCATTTGAATGACCTTTTGGGAAAAGTCTGCATTAGTCTCTTTGGTAAATAATCTGTTTTACAGCCCTCCATAAAAGGAAATCAAATATAGAGATACTATTAGATTTGAAAAAGACAAACAGGAAAGAGCCAAAAGTGCAGAATGAATTCTGACACACCCGGGTGCATTTTTCTGAGGTTCTGACTTAAGTGGGTACTGTCTGCATCGTTCTGAACTTCCTGACTCGCTTCTCCTTGAGTTGGAGCAATTCAGCTTGAATCCTACTCTGGTTAATCATTCTATTATTAAAACAATAATGTATTTGTTATGACATGAAAAAACAGTTTATAGAGAGCAGTTCAAAATGATCCTGGTCTTCCAGTTCCCAGAAAGACAATTACTGGAATCTAAGAAAATATTTTGTTGTATTGAAGTCTTGTTTTTTAAACTATATATATATACACACACATATATACACACACTCATATATACATATATATGTATATATCATATGCATATATGATATATATGTATATATATCTCCTTTTTTTAATGTAAGACTTATATTTCATATGGTTTGCTTACCTGTCGATTTTTTTTTTCAGATCACAACAGTATCAGGAAATGAGTTCCTTCTGCAGTCAGATATTGACTTCATCATATTGGATTGGTTCCACGCTATCAAAAATGCAATTGACAGATTGGTATGTATTTGTTTTGGCTGTTACCTTTATTAATTAAAATGTTGTCACTTAAATTGTGTTGCTTAGGCATGTAACACACATATTTAAATAGATCCTATAGATCGAGAGATATTAAGTTATTTTAAGTTTAAATAAAGTCCACTAAAAACCCATTTCAACAGATGTGATTCCTAGAGCTAAATGTCATTTGATTTCTCTCTTTCAAATGAAAAACACAGTGCATTCATTTCCCCCCGCTGAAATAACATGGACATTCATTTACAAGAAGCTGTAAAAAGCACACAAGCACTTAATGACTACTGAATTTTCACATTTTCAGTTTATGTTGTCTGTAATACACATTCTTGAAAATAAATATCAGAGTATTTGAGCCCATACTTACTGTTATAACACCAGTAAATAATAATCCTTTATACTGATTTTCACTGTTCTTCCAGTGAAGTTAGATTGTTCTTCCCATGAAAATTATGAATCTAAAACTTCAAGAAATTATCCAAAATCCATACATTTGGAGTATATTTTTAAAGAATCAAATTATTTAAAACTACCATTATATACTGATTCTAGACCAAACATTTAATTTTTGGATTACTAATATTTGTAGAATCTTGAGGAAAAAATAACTATTCTCAGGAGCTTTTAATAAGGTATACAATACGAAAATACTGCATTTTCTGTGTGATTTTATTTCTATTTAATTGCAGTCTTCCTTTATAACATTTTGGGACTAAAACTTTAAAAAATAACAAATTGACTTTTCTCCTTCAACTGTCTAGTCCCCTTATCCAGGCTTGCTTGAGTGCTTACCCTCATGTCTACCCACCCACACACAGAGTTTGTTGTTGTCTTTAAGAGTGGACTCTGGACTCAAACTGCTTGAGTTTGAATCCTGGTTCGATCCTTACTAGTTGTGTGGCCTTAGGCAAATTACTTATCTCTTTGGCTTCAGTTTCCTTGTCTGGAAAGCAGGGGTAATGATGATATCTACCTCACGGGATTACTGTGATGATTAATTGAGTTAATACAAGGGGAGTGCTTGGGGTAATGCAAAGCATTTAGTAAGTTTTATATACATAGAGCTATTATTAAATTTGAATATTGAGCTTAGCATAGAGGACCTGTCCTAAAATAATTATCTTAGTTCAGTCTTCCCTTTAGAATTAACATCAAAATAGATCACTAAGCTATTTGGTAAATCCGTTCTTCCCTGTAAAATTATTCAGTCTAATTGTTTGTTATTTCCAGCCAAAGGATCCAAGTGGTTCATCAAGAAACCTGGAATTATTCAAAATCCAGAGATCTTCCAGTACTGAATTACTAAGTCACTACGATAATGATATAAAAGAACAGAAACCAGAGCACAGAAAATCTTTAAGTAAGTATTTTTTTTTTTTACTTGCTGATTTTAACTTTGTCTAAATGCATTGCTTATGAAATATAAATGCATGGAAATTAAGATTTGAGCCAAACTCATACTATCCATGGAAGATTCGTAGCCATTTCCTGGCCATAGATTCATACACTGGAGGGCAGTCTGGGTGCTTTGCTCGCATCATTGTTGGTAGGGCCGTTTGAGAAAATAATTGTTCCAAGGTCATGGTCTCTGCTTACAGCAAACCTCTGAATCTCTGAGTAATAGCCATGGCGTTCAGATTGGTGATTGATTTTGAAAGTGGGAAATGTCAAGCGTCTCCAAACCTTGGTATGCTGACTATTTGATTTCCATACATTAAAAGATGTATGAGTGACTGCCACGGGTTGGCACAACTTCAACCAAGAGGCTATGGAACCTTCCACACTTTCAGACCACCAGAAAGATTTAGATATGTGGGTTATGAATTATATGTTCTCCAGGGTCACATCAAGTTGTAATATCCTGAAAGAAGTGAGTTTGGAGTAAGAAGCACCAATCTCACCATATAGTGATTTTGAGTATAACTCTCAACCTTGCCCAGCCTGCTTCCTCCTCAACAGAAGGAGGGTATGAAAACGTGTCATGCATCTCACAGTTGGTTTGGGGGTTTCGGCCTTCTAAAAGGTATCTCTGAAATCAAAGTGGGAGTCTAAGAAATCAAAGAAAACTAACTTCCCAAAGTCTCAAAATTTATAGTACCTTTCCTGGATCACCTACCCTCAGCCTTCTGAATCCCTATTTTTTTCTGCCATCTCCCTCTGATCTAAGATCAATGTAGTTACAGTCTAGCTTTTTGATTTAAAGAGAACTCTATACGTAGAGAAGGGCTTCTAACAGATTATCTACACATATACATGAGTACATGTGCTAAATGACTATGTATGTATATATGCATGAGTTTGTGTGCATTAGGGAAGACACATATATATGTATGTATATATAAACATAGATGCACTCTCACATGCATATGACAAGGAAGAGGGAAGCTATTTATATATAATACATCTTACAGAGCTAAATTATTGGGATATTAAAAATCTAGAAATAGCATAACAACTCTGAGTAGAAGCACCCTTTCAAAATGAAGTCATTATTCAAAAACTCATACCATAATTTCACCAACTGCTAGAAACATATTTAGCTAGCCAGTTGTGTTAGGTTGGAGTTTAAAATGATCCATGTTAATGCCTTAATCTGTATGGTGTTTTGTAAACTAAGTTATTTGTGGAGAGTTAGCTGTGCCATTTAAAAAGATTGTTCCATAAGGTGGTACAGTTTGAAGTTACCTCCTTTGAATATTTCCCTTTAATTCCTGGTCATCCTTCCCCTTTGCTTAATATGGAATCAAATTTAAGGTAAGATTTTAGATTTAGAATTGAATTGTGAGTATGTTAATGCTATGTGAGTGAGTATGTTAATGTTAATTATATGACCATTTTGTCGTGTGTATGTGATGGGATACATGAGGCAATGATTAGTCGAGTTTGGAGGATACCTTGACATGCGTCTAGAAACTGAAGCTTAGGAGAAAATAAAGATTTATAAAAGTGTTTGAAAAACAGTGAAGCAAACAGATTCTGTGTTCAGGGATAGTCACTTGAAATGTTTTAGGATGATACAAGGGGGAAAATGTTCCTACAGATAGAATACCTGCTACTCCTCGTTAGAATTTATTTTTGATTGGGAAAGACAATTATTTGTGTATTTGGGGCTTAATTTCAAGCCTTCCTAGAGACAAGGGACGAGGCATATGATTTATCTATTCATTTTAAAATGTAGCTAATTCTCTAGGGACCTCACATTCACCTTTTCCTTTGCAGTTTAAAAATAATGATAGCCAGCAACCATTGAACACTTTCTTTTCACCAGGAATTATTCTAAGTTCTCATTTGTGTTGACTTACCTAATCTTCCCACTAACCCAACGAATCAGGTGCTACTACTAAACCTATATTAGAGATGAGAAAACTGAGGCATGGAGATTAAGGCCATTTGTACAAAGACAAGTTACAGAGACAAGTTTCAAACCCATGCAATTTGAGATTAGAGCTTATGCTTTTAATCATTACACTACAGTGAAGTCAACAAAGAAAAGGTAAACTTAATTTATATCAACTTTGGACTTGGATGGAAATGCTACATTAAAAATGACATGCATAGAAATCAGTGAACTTAAATAGGGACCCAAAACATATTAGCAAAAGAACTAAAACCAAATGTCTCTGGAGTTTGGTGTCACTATTAAAATAAAGAGGTCATTTAGTCTTTAATGTTAGCCCTAATTTTAGAAAATGCTTCATTTCTATATTTTGATGGATATTTATAGTTGTAAGCCCTTTTTAAGTCTTAGTAATTTTTTTGCAGTGTAGGATACTGTTAATATCCCTCTATTACTTTAAATTAAGTTTGTTCACTATTTATGTGTTGCTTTTCATTTGAAAGTCATAATGATTGACACACCCACACAATGTCAAATTAGACTATGTATTTGAAATAATGATTGGCATATTTTATATTTGTTGCTTTTTAAAATATTTTTTCAAGTAGGAAGTATACTGTGTGAAACTCCCTCTGATCTCCGTCCTAGATTTGAACACCCAAACTTAGATTCTTAAAACATGCATTCAGTTTTATGTTACCCTCTTGAGATTAAACTATTATGTGGAATTAAAGATTCACAGACTCTCCTTCCTTATTAGTAATCTAAGCACAAACTTTATTGTCAGTTTGCTGCCTTTGGCTTCCTGTGCCCTTGATGTTCCCATAAGTTTTGTCGCCAAGATTGTAGACAGATAAAGCCAGAATTACTTTTTTTAAAGGCATGTGAACATCATTAGCAGCTAACAGGTGGTCATTTCATTGTCCAGTTTCTCTGGGTAACATGGGAAAAAATATGTCCTCTCAATGAGTGAATTGTGCAAGTTAAGTACTTAAATATACTTTCCTTTTTAAAATATGATTCTAATCTGCCAACATTATTAAGGACTAATCAGATATTTTAAGATATCAGCTGAGTCTAACAGACAAGAAGCCAGAAAATTCAATGTAAGGGCCAAATCACTGTGGGAAATTCAGGACACCAGCATGGGATGAGAGTGGGAGAGCAGCTCTCCAGGGAGGGTTGTTAATGGAAAGTGGAGAGTCAATCAAAGAACATGCTAGCATATTTTTCCAAGGAAAGAGAAGTATCTTCCACGAATGGCAAAGAGGAAAGGCCCAAATATAAATCCTGATTCAAATAATCTTGGAGAGTTTTCTTAACTTTTCTGCGCTTTACTCTGTAGATCTGTAAAAATGGGTCTACTAATGCCCCTGCATGAGAGCATGAGAATTTGAAATTAGACATGTAAACATTTAGCTCCCAGCAGGCCCTCCATGAGTTGGAGCTCTTATTATTATCCTCTCTGTCCCGGAGCAGATGGTACCAAAACAGGGCATGAGCCTAGGGTCGTATCTAGTGGAAGAATGAAGCAGGACACATATACTTGACACCCTATACCCAAGTATAGAGAGAATATGGGGAAAGAACCAGAATTGGGTATGGGAGTCATGGCTACGACAATCTAAATAAGAGCAGCTGGTCTTTCTCCTGGCGAGTCCCCAGGTGAAAATGGCAGCCAGGGCATTCTTGGGAGCAGCACACCAGGAAATAATAGAAAGGAGCCAAGAGATACTCATGGTTCTTTTACGCCCAGAAGAGCTGGTCATGAAGTTCCAGTTGATGGAAAGGATTCAGCATCTAACCATTTCACTATTCCTTTAGGCACAGCTCTAGTTTATTCATCCATTCATGTATTCATTCTTTTTAACTAACGGGTATACCTGAAGGTACACAACTAAAATTCATGACTTCACTCGTTTGCACTTTCCATTTTTAAAAAAATATTTTCGTATTTGGGTTATGCTTCACAAGTGGTATACTGTGCGCTGATCAGGGCTAAACTGTGAAACCCATTCATGGAGACCTTGAGTAACTTGTATATGAAACTGATACTTATAGCATTACAAATAAGCACCCCAAAATGACAAATGACCATGAAAAAAATAAAAAAGAATAAGATCAAACAGTAAGAGAACTGAAAGAAAATGAGTTCTCTTCTAGCTGTCTTTCAATGAACTTTTCATAAACATCAAATGTATTCTGGATGCAATCCTTACAGTATTTAGGTCTCATTCCCCAATTTCATCTCCCCTTAGTGATGTGTGTAGTAGGGGTGTATGTACAGAGCTACAGGGATAAAGACAGGAATGAAAAAATGGGGTGAGATATTCATACAATATAGAAAATGAAAATATCTGTGAACCTTTAATAATATCTTTGTTTAAAAATTTGCCTGAGAAGTAATCATGATCATGCCAAGTGAAAACAAGTCTGATAGAGAGGCAGTTATTTTTTGTACTAATCTAAATAATTATAACACTGGTCATCCACAACGTAAGTAGTCTGTGTCCTCAAAATCCAATTGTAAACTGGTTGCTTAGATCTCAGCACACTTTCATAAGGAAACCACGTACCAGCCACAAAAGGACACTTGAACCTTATGCAATCACTTAGAATGTTGTTTTTAGGGAACAGCTTGTTCTGAGTTTGTTGCACCTCTGGCCCTAAGAGCTAAGACTTTCCAGTAGCATTGCTTTCCATCTGGTTTCCCTTTTCCTCCTCCCCTGCTCCTGTACCTACCCCACCAAAGCAATTAGAATAAACAGAATGACTTTGGCTAAGAGGCTCCTGGACCCTGAAAATCCTCAGTGGTGTCAAGGAGGGAATGCAGAGCCTCCAAGCCAGAATAAAATACTGGGGAAAAGGGAGCATGAAAGGAAGGAAAATTTTTTAACACAGGCAACGAAGTGAGTTCTTGGCAAGAGCAGATGCTCTTTGTACAAAATGTGTGTAATGACAGATTAAGTCTGGTATTGTCCTAAATGTTAATATTTGATGAATCTAGGTCATATCTATAGGAGTTATCATGATGCTCTTGTTTTCTGTATATATTAAGAGTTTCACAATTAAAAATGAGTACACACAAAGTATTACTCATGGTTATAATTTGATAAGGGAATATAGATATTTTCTAATTCTGGCTTGAAAATTTCTAAAGATCAAATTTTCTGATTATGGATTACATTAAGACCTCCTTAGATAATTTAAAAAAAAACACTAATAACTCTTTATTTTCCAATTTTTCTCCAAAAGTCTCTCTCTCTCTCTCTCTCTCTCTCTCTCTATATATATATATATATATAGTGTGTGTGTGTGTGTGTGTGTGTGTGTGTGTGTGACTATTGGCCTTTCTAATAGCAGTGTAATTAAAGAAATTTGTAAGATGTTTATTATTATCCAAAATGGAGAAGTCATACTAGTTTCTTGGATGCATATGTAACTAGCAATTGTTTAATACTCATATTGTGATGTCTGTTCTGGAGACCCATATAAAGACATATTTTAAAGTTGCTTATTCTTCTTAAGAATTTTGTATGAAACAGCCTAATCTTGCCAATGCACAAAAATAATAAGATAAATAAGCCATCTGCCAAGAAAATGAAAACAACATTAAAATTGCACAAATAAATTGTATCTCACCCTGAAGAAACAAAAATCTCCTACCTGGGAACAACAAAAAAGTCATAATATTTATGTAGAGTATTATGGGTTATTGTGTTGTCAAAGGGACAAAGGTTTTTGATTTGGGTGAGATGGTCAATCATCTGATTCTTGTTTTTTTCCCCCTAAAAACAATATTACTATCTTGGCACCAGTTTCAGTCAGTATGTATGTGAGAAAAATAAACTATTGAAGAAAAGTGTGAAAACAAAAATTATTTTGTTTTCCTATAGTCATAAGACTGACAATATCAAAGGAACGGTGAATGTCAGTTCTTTTCTTGATTGTTTTCCACAGGTCAAGGGAGTTCTTTATTTCAGAATATTTCTGTAACTGAACAAAAATGAAAAATTTTAAAAGAAAATTTATGTTTCTAAAACAGGAGGATTTAAATATTACGGGAAAAAAAACAGTAAAGATTAGACACACACTTGACAATCAGGCAACCAAATTACTTTGTCAAACTGGTTTTATTCATGAAGGTTACAGGGCCTCACTGAGGCACTGTGTGACTACAGAAATTTTCTGACATGTGTTCCAAAGGTACTTAGCATTCCCAGCTTTCCTGGGACCCATAGATTATAGTTTCTTCAAAACATTCAGTTCTCCATGAATCATTTGATAAGAGGACCTAGTTATAAACTGAGCAAAGAATATTCTGATTAATCTCCTCTTTCCCATCTAAGGGGTTGATCTTGCCCTCTGAACTGTGGGTGTCCGTTGTCATGTATCTTGTAACATCAGCTACTCTGAGAGTCTATCTAACCCTATCAGCACTCAAGCACTAGATCACCCCATCTCTTCCTGACCCTTGCAGTAACTCCATGACCGTTTTTTTCCTTAGATAAACTGCATTTAATCAATTTCTGATTTCATTAGGTCAGATGGCATCTTTCTTTCAATAATAGGCCAAATCAAAAGGGCTCTTTGGTCTAACTCTTGAGCAATATTTCCTTAGCATTAATACACTACTGTGATTGTAAACAATATAAAAAGTGCTCTTTGATCTCCTTTGAAAGTTTCTCTCCGTTTATTCTATGACTCTAGAATGGGTATATATTAACACTTCCTTGTAAAGTTTTAACGTATAATATTTGTTCACTACTGTCATATCAAGTTTAAACTTTCTCAGCTAAACATGATATTTAAGGGGTTCTTATAATGAATCCCTGTGCAGGGGGAAAAAAAAACATTCTTTGAACACATATGGTCGCCTCTTTTTGTATACAGAATTTATTGGGTCTACTCCTTTTTGTTTCTGGAGTATAGGAGCAATGTTAATTTTCTTCAAAATCCTAAAAGAAAGTAATTTTCTTTTTAATGCATTTATTTTGATGTCCCAAGTAGATCTAATGGTATAGTTAGGGGGGAAAATTATATAATCTGAAATTTTCTTGGAAAATAAGTTTGTTTCTTACTACTCATCATAAAATCCATGTACATGCAAGGAAGATCAGGTGTTGCTTTCAACCAATGTGTGAGATGTATCCAAAAATACCATCTGTGTCCATCCAAATTAAATAAAGTGTGATTTGTAACAATAGGACCCTTAGCTTCCTTCAAGAAATGTCTCAGGGGTGACTCGGGGAAAGGTAAATCAGTCTGCCAATTCATCTTTCCTTGCTTATTTAAATAGAACCTGAAGCCACGTACTCTTGCTACTCAATTTCCCTAATATAAATAAATATATCCTTTTTGTATACAAAATTAATTGACCTAAAAAAGTAGAGGCCAAATGGGAGATGCTATGGCCAAATAGAAAATGTAAGGACTGGGATTTTGCCATTAGAGATGATGTCCTCCAAAATTGAAGTCAAAGGTTAAGAGCAATTTCTAATCAAGTTACTGCATTGAAAGGATTCAAGTCAAAGTTCCTCAATAGAAACCTCTTCATGACCTACATCCCCTTCTTCAGTTTTTCCCCACTACCCCCTGACCCATGGTTTATATTCCAGAGAAACGGTGCTTATCATCCCTGACATACACTGGTCTATGCTGACTCTTACCTTGAAATCAAGGCCTTCCTTTACTAAATTAACATTCTTTAAGACTCAGCTCAGGCCATGCATTCTCTTGAAAACTTTCCAAGATTTCTGTGATAAGTTAGGTGATCTTCCTTGGTTTTCTTATAATGTTCAGTCCATATCACTATCACTGTAATTACCAAAGTGTGTTACAATAAGCCAATGTCAAATGTCTGTTTGTCTACCCACTAGACTGCCAGACTCTAGAAAGGGTTCTGTCTTATTTACCCTTATATCTGCTAGTAGCAGAGTGGCTTGATTATATTTGAGATTGTTCAAAAATGTATTGTGTCAAGTTAGTTAGTAAATGAATGAGGATATTCACATGACCAACATGAACATACTACTTGCTGTGTGCTAAAAATCATGATGAAACTTCTGAAACTTATTTAGGAACAATAATAAACCATTCCTTGTCCTGACTACTTATAATGGTTTGACATTTTAAGGTCACTATTTATGTGCCTCTTTCAGTTTTCTCTTAGAACTTTAAAATCTCAAATCAATTATATGTTTTCTGCAGGTCGCATGTACTGTGCCTAATAAAATCATCTACAAATAAGTGCTCTATTCTGTGGTGAGGATAAAAATGACTAAGACCTTGCAGGAGAGGAAAGGAAAATCCTAATCCCTTTGCTTAAAGTCACTGTCTTCTCAACATCTTTCTTTTATGTATGCTAGCCCCTACTTTATTTAAGAGAAAACTCTGGTTCATTCTTACTCTTTAGGCTCTTCTATGGACCCTGGCAGAATTTGCAAGGCCCTATTGGATGTGAGAAAAAAGGAGAAACTCTTAAGTGTATCAGAAAAAAAGGAGTAATAAAATAAAAAAGAGTAGTTTGGAAAATTTTTGTTTTTCTGAAAATTTTAGGAGACTCGAGAAAAATTTTCTTTAAGGTCAGTTTATTTATAAAAATCTGACTAAAAACAGAAGCTTATAAAAATATTATATGTAACCGGGGGCGCCTGGGTGGCTCAGTGGGTTAGGCCGCTGCCTTCGGCTCAGGTCATGATCTCAGGGTCCTGGGATCGAGTCCTGCATCGGGCTCTCTGCTCAGCAGGGAGCCTGCTTCTTCCTCTCTCTCTCTGCCTGCCTCTCTGCCTATTTGTGATCTCTTTCTGTCAAGTAAATAAATAAAATCTTTAAAAAAAAATATTATATGTAACCTTTTCCAAAGGTTGTATGATTATTGTATCAGAAATTTGGGTCTAAGAGTCCCAATATTTAAGTATAATTCTTACCTCTGGGATACTAGGTATAAGACTTGAACCAGTTTCTTAAGTTTCCCAAAAAGGACTTTCCAGATAAATACAATGGATACTTTTTACATAAATATAAAATAAATATATAAATATGTATGTGATTTATATATGATCTAATAAATATATTAGACCTAATGATAATGTAGATACTAAATCTAGAATATATCCCAAACTTTGTTGATCTATATTATAATATAAATATTAGATTCCAAATGAGTATACTCTGAGCAAAATTATCATGGCTTTTGTTTGTGTACTATAAATCCTTCAATTCTTCTCTTTTAGAAATACAGCAAGAATGCACTTTGCCACTAGTCAGCAAACTCAGATTAAACAAATGCATAATTTACCAAGGGCCTAATTTTTAAATATCTTCATCATTCTGTTGACTCATGGCATCATAATACTTTTATTTTAGTTTCCTTAAGGGATTCCTTAAGTGTTATGAGTAATAAACATTCCGTTTTGCCATTTCTGAATGTGTGAGCCTGAGGTTATGGCGTTGCCTAGAGATTAAGCTTCACCAAGTGTCAGTTGCCTTTTCCATTCTTGTATGAAATGGCAAAATGGTGCAATAGAACTTTGACAGAGATTTATGGATCACTTAAAAGCAATTAAAGATTTCGTTTACTTTTAGTATTATATGTATCATACATATATATGTGTGTGTATATATACATGTATACATGTATATTAGAATCAAGCCAAACATCGTAACACATCTGGTGATAAAGAGGTGGCATTTTTACTAGAGTAAGAATATCAAAACCACCTGAATACAGAGTCACTTACAGGGAATAAACTGGAAGATGCTGTAAGTCTGGTCTCACTAAAACATAAAGGATCAAAAGACTGGTGAGCATGCCTCGATGCCCACCATGTCGGCTCTATCTGAATTAAGGGAATTTGATACCTAGGAGAGGCAGTTCTATCTGAGCAAGGCTTCAGTCTTTTGCTGAAGCCAGGATCTTTCTATTCCATTAGACCACAAGTCTAATGGAATAGACTTGGACCTAGAATTAGACCTCAAGCCTGAGGGTATAAACCTCCATATGATGATAACTCCTCATCCCCATTACTTAGAGTCTGAAACACAGTGGTTTTCCATATTTTAAATGTCTCAGTGAATGAGTGAACAAATGACTGAGTGAATGAGATAAAGAGAAGAAACCAATTGCAAATTTAATGTCTGAGGAGTAAAGGGAAATTTTGACAAGCAAGGCACTAACCCCTTCCTTACCAGCCCAGGCCCCTTGGCAAGTATATTTCTTTTCTTTTTTACGATTTAAATCCAATTAATTAACATATAGTATATTATTAGTTTCAGAGGTGAGTTCAGTGATTCCTCAGTCTTACATAATACCCAGTGCTCATTACATCCTTTGCCATCCTTAATGTCCATCCCCAATTACCCAATCCCCACACTCCCCCCTCCAGCAACTCTCAGTTTTTTTCCTATAGTTAAGAGTCTCTTATTTTTGCCTCCTTCTCTGTTTTTATCTTATTTTATTTTTCTTTCCCTGCAACATGATCCCCTGTTTTGCTGCTTGTATTCCACCTCTGAGTGAAATCATATGACAATTATCTTTCTCTGATTGATATATTTCACTTAGCCTAATACCCTCGAGTTCTATCCACATCATTGCAAATGGCAAGATTCCATTTTCTTGATGGCAGAGTAATATACCATTGTATATATATCCCACATCTTCTTTATCTGTTCATCTGTTGATGGACATCTGGGCTCTTTCCATAGTTTGGCTACTCTGGGGATTGCTGCTATGACCATTCAGGTGCACGTGTCCCTTCGGATCACTTCATTCTTATCCTTGGAGTAAATACCTAGTAGTGAAATTGCTGGGTCATAGGGAAGCTCTATTTTCAACTTTTTGAGGAACCTCAATATTGTTTTCCTGAGTGGCTGCACCAGCTTGAATTCCCACCAACAGTGTGAGAGGATTCCCCTCTCTCTGCATCCTCTGAGGCACTGACCCGTTGATAGGTGTTTTAGTTTTGGTTCCTCAAGAAACAGTTCCTGAGACAAGGATGTGAGTGTATATAATATTTTTGGAAATTGATACCTGGAAACACAGGTAGGAGGCGATGGGGGGCCCAGGGGAGAAGAGAGCCAGGGAAACAAGGCAGCCAATAAAGGGAAATAATAGGTACCCGGAATTTAATACTGCTATGAAACTCTGGGAGTTTGTTTTTCAGAATGAGAAGAAAGAAATGGCAGAGAATAAATAAAATGGATACATATTAGACAGGAAAGAAAGAGCTACAGATCAAAACATGTTGGAAAACAGCAGTAGATTAGTGAGGCTGGAGTGCACAAAACATTACAGCAACAACTGGAGATCAGGTTGGAAATGAACAGGGAACATTGGCAGGGGGTCATGCATGAAGTGCTAGGGGATTTGGAGTTTATCCTATAAGTAATAGGAGCCTAGCAACAGACTTTTCAGAAGGCAGGAGATATTAACAGATCTGATATGCAAAGTGATCACTTTGGTGGAAATGTGGAGAATGGCAAAGAGAAAAGTAGCACCAAAAACGAGTGAAAGGTAAGAGATAAGAAGATAAATTAGGAGACTGTTACAGTGGGCCAAGTCACATAATGCAGGCTAAAACTAGGCAATGAGAATAGAGAAGGGGAAAGATCCAGGACTTTCTGCGGGGATATTGATAGGTTTTCTTGACACACAGTAGAAGAATTATTGGCAGAGTCCAAACACTCACTGCATCTGTGGTTTGGGGAAAACATCAGGATGCCTAGGAGTTCGGCAGAATTTGCCCCCAGTTTCCTTCTTTCAGAATCCTACTAGATGGGGATACTTAGGTCCATGGACCAGCAGCAGCAACATCATCATCTGGGAGTTTATTAGGAAATACAGTATCTTCTGCCCCACCTGAAATCTACTGAACAGAATCTGCCTTTAAACCGCTGATTCACATGCACATTGAGAAGCACTCTAAGTAGTTTTGCAAGTTCAGACCAGAGTGGCTTTTGAAACTTTGACAAGCCTTACTCATATAGAAGAGCTGGGTATTCTATCTCTGTGTAAAATAACTCTGCATATGGTTATTATCATAGTAGCCATGCCATGACAATGATTGTAGGTGGTGACTATTTATTTAATCTCATCAATCGCTTTCAAATGGTGACTGCAGACTGAGAGAGAACCAATAAACACTTTCCTTGTAACTTGTGTCTGTGCCACACCTAAGTCATGAACTAAGTCAATGGCTCTGGCCAAGCAAAAACAACAATAACAAAAATTAAGCCAAGAATAAACTACCCTCACTGAAACAAACAGCCAAGAAAGCAAAGCTCCAAACAATTCCCTGGATGTCATCCATGAATTCCCTAGACATACGCATGTACAAAGTCCATCTGAAATGCTATTTACCCTTTTTTCCATTGGACTCTTTCTCTTTTTGGGGAAACATACAATCTCATATACAGCCTTTCTTCCTTTATTGATTGATTGATTGATTGATTACTTTTCTAAATGCAAGAATAATAGTAGTTTATTTCTTAAATGTCTTTTATTTTTATGTTGTTCTTGGGTAGTTGAGTTAACTTTTGCCCATTGGTCTTTCGAGTTGTATGTCATAATCGTGCATGAGCCAGGATTTAGCTGTTTTACTCCCAGAGTAAGCTTATCTGTCGTGCCTGACAAAACAGTCAAGGCCTACCTGCCTGCAATTGAATGTAGTTGGTACGAAGAGTTGCAAAGAAAGCCAACGTAGGCTCACCATTGAGTTATCAAAAAATAAAGGACAAATTCAAAATCAAGTCTGATTAGTCCTCATAGTGTAAGACTTTACTCACCAAGAAGAGCTCACAGTGACTATCTTTTGAAACAAAAGCCTTGTTTTTTTGGGTCTGCCTTTATCTGTTCTAGGAAAAGAAAACCAAAATGGGCAAATGATTTTCCTTTTCCAAGTAAGAACCTTCCTCAGAAATTTGCCTCTAAAAGTCCAGTCTTAAAAATGTTTTGGATGGCAATGAAACAGATCGAAAAGACTTTCCTCAAAATCTTAATCCTGCCTGGATTCCCTTCACTTATTTAGCTTTATGACTCTGGGACATCTTACATAAGAATGATTAATCTTTTTTTTTTTCCCTTAGTCAGTACCTGGGTCTGTTACTGAGGTTCCATGCCTTATTTTTTAAATTAGGCATAACTGATTCCACAGAAGTGGTTGGCGGAGAACCCATAGAATTTTTGCTTAACTCATTTT
Organism: Neogale vison; assembly: GCF_020171115.1. Taxonomy (NCBI): domain Eukaryota; kingdom Metazoa; phylum Chordata; class Mammalia; order Carnivora; family Mustelidae; genus Neogale; species Neogale vison. The sequence continues at coordinate 87,837,760 of NC_058093.1, read as the reverse complement.
TATTGAACAGAATCCAGAATTTTAGTCAAGAAGTGTTAGATATTAATCACATGTGAGTGGGATCATTAAAATTTCCTTTACCTTCCAGAACAGCGGGTCATTATAGAATCGTAAGAAGTGAGCTCACTTAATAATCTTTACAATTACATAAAAGCAATCATTTTCATAAGTCTTAGAAGAAGCGTTTAACTGTTACTTAAAGAGCATATCAGAATACCAGAAATTATTATGTTGTGTTATTATAGATGTGACTTGAGAAGTGAAGAAAAAAAATCTTCTCTGACTCAAGGCTCTTAGGAGCTATCCTTTCCAGATTGAATAGTTTTGTTTAACACAGGTTATGATTTTACTTTTTACACAGCTAGAAGAGACCTTCCTGCTGAAATAGAAATTCTAGTATCATTTCTTAATTATTACACTCTTAACTTTATGGAAAAATGCAATAGTTTCTACTGCAGTAGAATTTGGTGCAGTAGAAATTGGTGACAATTTAAGGTGAGTCAGTTAAGGAGAAAAACTAAAACAAATCCCTCCTCTAAATTATTACTGCCTTTCTCTTTTCTTTTCTTGTAACCACTTCTCTTCTTTGACTTTGAAACCCAACAGTTTAAACTTGGTTCTTATTTCAGTGGGCTAATCCCCTTTCATAAATCATGCTCAAGAGCTGAAATAATTTGCACATCATTTAAAGAGTATTTGCTTTGAAATATTCACCTCAAGCCCTTTTGTATATCCTTTCTCTCTAAAGATTTGTAGTATTTGTTTTGTTCTCTGAGGTATAAAAGACCTGGATAAACTTTATTCCTGTTGTTTCAAGATTAGTTAACGAAAATGCATATTAATTCAGCAGGGATGGGAACAAACCTCAGTAAAGATGATCATACATGTGCCTCACGGGAATAGCAAAGTACAAAATGTCAGTCTTCAAATCTCCTTGGACTTGCTCAAAAGAGCATTGAGGGATTTAAATTTCCAGAATATGTCTACAAATGTATTTTCTTTGTTGTGGAGAACAGGAGCTATGCTGATTATTTTTCCCCAGAAAATTGATTTAATTTGTATTTGAACGAAAATTAAGCTATCCACAAAGTGGCTCCTCAAGAATACAGAGAAAAACAGCCACGGCAAAGGAAAATTTAACATTAAAAAATGATATGCCTGATATGCCACTGGATTCTTAATTTGTTTTGTTTCAGACCTCAAATCCCAAAATAAAATTTAACAGAACAATCTCTTTTCCCCTAAATGTAAGTAGAATTGAAAGGACCTCATAAAATCAGAAGTAAACATATTTAAAGTTCAATGATACCTTTCCGTGTATAAACTCCAGTTTTACAGTTTGCTAGTAAACTCAGAAAAAAAATACTGATTTCTCCAAATAGTGTATCTGTTTTGTATGTTAAGATGTGCCCTGTTCTTTTCTTAAACTGAAAATGACCATAAACTTTGGCACTTAAGTGCTTATCCGGAAATGACTAAGTAGATTTGGGGGTAATAAATCACTCATAGGGATCCAGCCACCCACAGTCTTGTTCCACTTCTCTTCTTTACAAGTGTAGTAATAGACATTTCCACAGTCCTCAGGGTGCCAAACTTTGCACCATTAGGAAAATCTGCAAGTGGCTTGATTTATCTTCCTCACTCAGTTAGCTAAGACCCAACTAAGTAAAAATCAGCAGGAATAAACTTGATTTGTTAAACTTTTTTAATAGGGAGATCCAACAATTAGAACTTTCCTCCTTTGCCACTTCAATTTACTTTGGATGTGAAGCCCCTTGTGAAAAATATTCAGAGGAGATCTCAAATGATAGGTGCATGGCTGGATGATGCTGACTCGGAGTTTTCATTATACACAGAGGATTGTCTGCTGTTTGCAATTAATCCAGACACAATCCTCCTGGTACTTGGGGAGGAATGTGGAAGAAATAGCCATTTTATAAGTTGTAAACTCCTAAATTACCCTAAATTAGAGGCACTATTAATCGGACACTTAGATATAGACAGGATCTGCTTATTGTGTAGGCTCATCTTCCCCTGATGGAGAAATCAATTAAATATTTAGGATGTGGAATACCTTCCAGGTTGGATAATGCATTTCATTTAGATTATGGCCCTCCAATCCGAAACATTAAAGGGGATCTTAACGGATGGAAGCACATTACTGTCTCTTGGATTGGGTGCATTAACACTTTAAAAATGAATGTGCTTCCTAGGATTTCCTATTTGTTCCACCAGCTGCCTGTCGATGCGCCAGATAAACAGTTTAAGGATAAGTATGTAAAAGATGCATGTGCAACACTCTGTGTGTTGAGGTGCACTCTTGTAGGAAAAGTCCCCAACTGTGGCCCCTTTGGAGGGCTTTCTCAGTACCCTAGCAACCTCAGATGACAGGGCTTATTTGATCATGGGAGAGTGGGAGGGAAAGTCAAAAAGGAGATGCAGTTAGTCCTCTCACAAAGGTTCTGTGAATATCTAATCTGGTATTATTCCTTTCTATAACTTAATTCATAACTAGTGATTATTATAAGAAAATACTCTGATGACATGGTAAAATTGGAAATAAACCTAAGCTTTCCCATTATAAAAATATTTGGCATGAAGATAAATTGATTTGATTCTCACCCAAGGACCACTATACGGGTACCAAATTTATGAACAATATTGTAAGAACAAAGCTCTTGCATCCCTCATGCTACAGAAACACGGTAGAGAAATAGATGGTGTCTTGGAGTACTTACCAGGCTGTAGGCTATGTCCTGAAGAATGTACATGTCCTCTCTTCCCTAATCCTGTCAATAACCTTATCAGGTACAGAGGTGTTATGATCACCCTCATCTCATCTGTTGGGTGAATGAGACACTGAAGGCTATCAAAGTGGTCAAGATTACACAGCTAAGAACTGACAGAATTAGAATTCAAAACCAAGCACTTTGACTCCACCGCCTGGAGTCATAACCATTGTTTCACGAGACTCTGAGTTCTAGAGTGAGGCTGAAGGTTTCTGCTACCTACTAGTTCTATAAACTTTGAACATGTCACTTAACCTCACTTATATTCTGTTTTATAATCTTAAAAACATCAGTAATAGTAGCACCTATCTCACTGAGTTGCTTGGAACTGTAAGATTAGATTATGACATTTATAGCAGTGCTAAGCATAATGTAAGTACTCAATAAATGTTAATAATAATATTGGTACAAGTATTTTGTTTTCTGCCATGTATTTTGAAAGGTCCTCCTAATTTGGTTAAGAAAAAGATACTTTAGAGGTAAATGATTGAAATCTTTAAAGATGAACATACTTTTAAAAATTCCCTTGTATTTCTGGGGAACGAATAGTGTATTGAATGACTTACAGAAGACTATAATCTTCCTGAACTGAGTCAGATATTTGTCCTCTTTTGTTTCCATTTATAAAAGTCTTGATTCACAATTGACACAAATATATCATATTGGGTTACTCAGTGAAAACAAATTTATCCAATCATAAAAGAAATGATGAAGATGGGGTCAATTTCTTTGTTTCTAGAGACACACTCATCATGCCAAATCTGATAGAACACATGCTTCAGTGTGTTTGCCTTGCTTCAGAAGACAGCAGAAAACTGAGCTAACTGGTATAATTACATAACTTGGATAGTCATATTGAGAGGGTTCAATGTTGGCACTAGAATATGGAATTATAAAGTTCAATGAAGTTGCAGGAATTTAACTGAAAAGAAATTACTTATCAGCATTTTGACAGGGAATAAACAAAAAAGGAACAAATTGATCCTTTCAAAGTTGGGTGGAAAGAATGTTCCAGAAGCCTTCCTTTGTAATCACTGTCATTGAGAAGCCCTGAGGCCCCTTATTTGTTAGTAATTGATACCTAGACTTCAGGCTCAAATACTAAAGACAACTGCTATTTTAAGGGCTTGTCAAGAAAGTTAGGAATTAGTTGGAGGTTTTTTTCCTACTCAGTCCACCACTATTTTTTCACTATTGGGTCAAGTTTGTTGTAAATCAGGGGTGAATCAACCATATGCAGATACTTCTACCTTTTAAATACATTTGGAAGAGTACTGGGGTAAAATCAGAATCTAATACTTAAAACAACCAGAAATGTGCTTTATTCAGCTAGGAAAACAGACTGATCAGCAAACACTCTATATTGGATTGTTTGTTTGGAGATCCTAACAGTGGAGTGAAGCTCCTTCTCTATTCTTAAGCTCTACTTTTCTTCCACTGAACACAAAGAAAGAAAAGGACTTAGATAACATGAGAATAAAAGAATGGGACCCAGGCCCAAGCAAATGGATTAGCCAGTAAACTCAGAAGTCAATGAAGAAATAAGTTGCCTAGAACCATACTCTTCCCAATGTTTGTGTTACATTCTTAATATAGAGGGATTAGTAATTTCTCTGTATTATAATATGTTCATAATATAGATGGATTAACACAGATCAGGATGATCTATATCTTGGGACAGAGGAAAGACAAAATAATCTCTAAAAAGCTAAGATCTTTATTTGCAGTCTAAGCAAAGATGACATAAAATCTAAAAAGCTAGATTAGTAGGAGAATCAGTCAGTTCAGACATTCACATCATAGGAATTTATTGAGAAGTTCCCTTTGTGTGCACCGTTTGAAGCATGGAAGTCAAAGAGGTTCCAGATATTATCAATTCTGCATTGACAAAGAGTGTTTATGGTCACATTTTAAGTAGATATTTCCTATTCTCTACCAAGATGATTTAGTTCAAAGATGAATTTCTGCATGAAATGTTCTTAAAATTTACCTGCTTGATTTTATCAACAAAATGAACACAATAGTGAACAGTTAAATATACTTCTGGCAAAGTATTTTGCTGAAGTTTATATCTCACTGAGTTTATCAGAAATTTTGTATTCGTATTAAGGACAAACTCTCATCTATGTAGGTTAAGTAGCACCATAGACCATGGTCCACCAAGAGTTAAGGGGATTTAATACATGAAAACGCTGAAAGCTTGAGTTCTGTTGTATTTTTTATCCTCAGTGTTCTAGAGGATGGAATCATTTCCTAGCTGTTTCTAAAACTAAGGATCTGTTACTTTCCATTAATAAAAACAGTGTTAAATTACCTAGAGTTCAACTGTTAGGGAGCTAGAGCCACCTGCACAATCAGATTAGGATAGCTCACCTGGTTGTCCAGCAGCAGTATAGTAAGGAAAAGTGTTGATGCTAGAACCAGATGGTATTGGTGTAAGTCATGGCTCCACCAGTACCATCTGTGTGCCTTGAGTAGCATGTTCTTATAGATTGACAGTAAGGACTAAAATCATTTTTTCCCTTAAAGTGTTTAGAATGGTGCCCAGAATAGAGTAGTCTTGAAATGTTAGTTATTAATATTAGAGATTCCCATTAGGCCAAATAAACTTAACAGTCCATATGACTTGCATAAATTTAAAAACAAAATGGTAAAAATATAAACCACAGAGTGACAAATTAATTGGGGATTGTAGAAAAATTGAGAATAATTACAAATGAAATAATAATTTTGAATTTTCTATTGTTTTATGCATTAAAATTAAATACATTGGGTAATGATATAAAGTAAACAAAGATATAAAGTAATATGACTAAATTCACTTCCAAAAAGCTAAAGCATTCTCTTCCTATAGGTGAAAAATTTTTAATTGATCTTCACGTATTAACATCAATATTAATTAAAAAAATGTATAAACGGCAGATGTGCCATGTGCTATTCTAAGAATACAGCATGTATTTTCTTATTTCTCATCTTTCAAACACCTTATATATTAAGAATAATTTTATATTCATTCACAGAGGAGGAAACGATATAACTTAAGCAGCCTAACACAAAACACATGTTGCATCTTTTAGCTTTGTACAATTTTGTTTTTAGTTTCTCTTGCCTTTTTTAAAGTTTTACTTGTTAATATGTATAAATAATTATATTGTTCCATGATTTTTGTACATGTGTTTTGAAAGATAAAAAGATCTTTATACAGATACAAATGCATGTGTGTGTGTATATATAGTATACAAAAATAAATTTCAAGGGCCATATTGACAGATGGAAAAGCACAAGTGTCAAGGGAAGTTGATTTAGAAAGTAATATATAATGATAAAAATTAAACTCTAACATTTATTGATTTAACAGATGGTGAGATAAAAAGTAAAAACAAAATCTTAAAATGTAGTATGATTTTTAAAATTAGTGATATTATTTTATGAATTTATTCTGAAGTTTTGTTATTTTCTAATTATATTTTCTAAAACTCTTTTAATTTCCTAAATAAGTTACTACTTTCATTTAGCCGTTCCTCTTCAGAAGTCTACATATGTATAAATATTTAGTATTAGAACATAAAATTTAACCTTAGAGAGATACTCTTAAGTTATGGTGGAGGTAAAAAACATATTTTACATATTTGTATTATTGACTCATAGGTATATGTCGAGCTTTGTACCCTAAATACAGACAGTGCACATTGTTTTCAGTTATCCCACATAGTATTTATTATTATCAATCACATACTAAAACTGCAGACATTTTTGAAAAATCCCAAATGCAGATATTATAAAGAAATGTGATCCAGATAAGATATAATAAAATGTAATAAAAATTGAAATTCATAACAAGATATTTTTTTTAAATGCCCAAGTCATTGTTAATTAAAATAATATTTCCTTCAATTGCTTTTATCCTAAGGAAGTGTCCATTAAATATCAAATTCAATAGTATGCAACCAAAGATATATTCAGAGGCAAATGCATAGCATTATATATTTTTAATATTAAAAAGAAAGTAAAATGAGTTTACATTAAACTCAAAAAACATTTTTTTAAATAACTAAATATAACAAAAGAAATCTGAAAATAGAAGTGATCAAATTTAGAAGAAACAATCAACTAGGAAAACAAAAAAATAAATCATTATTGAACTAAAAGGTGGTTCTTTGGAAAATAATCTTATTAAGAAAGAAATAAAAACTGAAAAATCTAACTGAAAAGAACATAAAGCACAATTAACTAAAATTTAAAATGTGAAGCAGATACAAAAGAAGTTAAATTTTAAGACAATAGTATACAAAATTTTATTCTGATAGATGAGAAACCAATAGGTTATTGGAAAATCAACCAGAGTAATGAAGGAAAAAGTAGAATATCTAAATACAGTCTTTCAAATTCTGCCTCTGAGTTTAAATCTGCCCAAGTTTACTGATTAGTGATATCAGTTAGTGATACCAATTTCCTAAAGAATAGGTAATTTTCATGCCATTACAAAGCACACAAATAAAGAAAAAAATCTTAAAATGCACTGATAATCGAGGAGCTGAAAATTAAAGAAATAGAGGGTATGTTGCCACCACTGCAGCACAGCGACCACGAACACTAGGACTCTGCACAGAAAGGACCAAACATGACCAGAATTTCAGTGCTGGTTTTCTACCAAGTTTCTCAAGGGCCTCTGCTCTGGAGATCTGCACACAAACTTTTCAAGCACTACCAACAGTATGTTCAGAAAACAATAAAGGGGAAGGATATTCCTATTGAAAGACTGGTGATTATAGGTCATAAGAAAGAATGGCCTAGGGACACATGGGTGGCTTACTCAGTTAAGTACCTGCCTTTAGCTCAGGTCATGATCCCAGGGTCCTGGGATCAGTCCCATATCCAGCTCCTTGTTTAGCAGGAAGCGGGCTTCTTCCTCTGCCTGCCGCTTCTCCTGCTTGGCTCTCTCTCTCTCTCTCTCTCTCTCTGTGTGAAAAATAAATAAATAAAACCTAAAAAAAAAAAAAAAAAGTAAATAGTCTGAAATCATGCCCTTAACAGTTGAAAATGGACTTCTCCTATCTGTTAAGAACTCTGGATTTTGTCAAGTAAGAGCATTAAGACATTATCAGTTTGATAAGTAGTTTAAGAGAAAGGAAATTTATTTCTTCCTTCCTAATGTTTTCCTCTTCATTGTGGATGAACCATTACTCATTGCTCTGAAGTCAAGACTCAGTTGCTTTGGAATCTCACAGCAACTAAATACAACACAGAACAATTTTTGGAATGATGGTTGTAATACTTGGTCTGTGATCAGTTTAAGATAATATATGTAAATAATTTTTTTAAGATTTTATTTATTTATTTGAGAGAGTGTGAGAGAGAGCAAGAGACAACGAGAGAGAGATGGAGAGAGAGAGAGTATGAGTGGGTGAGGGGCAGAGGGGGAAGCAGACTCCCTGCAGAGCAGAGAGCACAAAGAAGAACTCAATCCCAAGACTCCAGGATCATGACCTGAGTGCAAAGCAGACGCCCAACCAACTGAGCCACCCAGGAGCCCCAATACATGTCAATAATTTAAAAAATGGTAACCTGCTCAAGATGGTTATGGCCACCTCACCTCTCATCTTGTTAGTGTATCATACTATTTTTTTTTTCTTAATGGAAGCAATTGGCTAGAACTAACTTAGCCTCAAAGAACTAATGCTCTGAAAACCATTCTAGCAACATGATTTCAATGTGCAGAGACACAGTTTTATATTTTTATATATTAACTTAATAGTTCTGAAGATTGCTGGTAGCTTGGGTTAGCTTAGAGGCAGACAACTTTTAATAGTCTGTCTCCTGCCTTAACAAGGTATCTCAGAGTAAGGCTTGGAGACTTCAAGAAGGTCATGGTGACTGTTGTCTTAGAGCTACAATGGAGTGAAATAGGATGACTTGAGTAGCCATAGAAGAAGACCCAAGTTGCAAAGATCTGCTTTAGCCCGCATCCAATCCAAGTCAAAGGGTGAAAGCATTTGCATAAGATTAAAATGCCAAAATGATGCATCTAGTTAAATGGGAATGCTTTACTTGCCTTGTTTCTGCATTCTGCCCCATAACATCTTGAATTGTAAAGATGGAACAAGTCATAGTATTTCAAATCTATCATTTAAAAACAAAAACAAAATTAAAAAGAAGAAAACATTACATTTTTTTCATGTATCTTGTCATCAAATATACTTCCTTGCATCAGAAATATGCAGATACAAAAGCATATGCATGTGTGTGCAGGTTTATATATAACTATTCTATCTTTATTGTATATAAAAGCTTTCTGTGAAGCAATTTGGAAATGAGTACTAACAGCCTTAAAAATTTGTGGTCTTCAAACTAAATTTCAGTTCTGGAAGTCTGTTCAAAGGAAATAATAACAGCAATCTAAAAGTCTAAATTAAAGTGCTCTTGAGCACAGTGAAAAAATTTGCAATGATCCACCTGCAAGCAGTGGGCACCTGTTAAAAAAGTCCTGCCTGGTGCATTCATGTGATGGTGTATTATGCAGCCACGAACATTTCTGCCTTCAAAAAAAAAAATCACGGGGGTGCCTGGGTGGCTCAGTCGTTAAGCATCTGCCTTCGGCTTAGGTCATGATTCCAGGCTCCTGGGATCCAGTCCCAAGTCAGTCTCTTTACTCAGCAGGAGACCTGCTTCTCCCTCTCTCTCTGCTGCTCCCCCTGCTTATTCCTTCTCTCTTTCTCTCTCTGTCAAATAAATAAATAAATAAAATCTTTAAAAAATGTAATCACACAATGATTGTGCATGGCGTAATGTAAAGTGTGGGGAAGAAAAACAGGCTACAAAACTCAAATAAGAAGTATGAAAGCAGGACCTGATCTGTTTGTTCAGAGATATATCCCTGTGCAAAGTTAGGGCTCATAAATGTCTGTTAAATATGTGAATGAATATATGAGATAAAATAAAAATATACAGAAATAGCAACAGCAACAGCAGTTAACTCTAAGTAATAAAATTACCTTTGGTTTATTTTATTGTTTTATTCTCTGTTCTTTTTGTATCTTCTAAATTTTTCACAATTACTAGATGTTTGTTTCTAAATTCAGGAAATTTTAAAAATAGGGCATTATTGCAGAAGGTTTACATTATTTTTTAAAATTTATTTATTCATTTGAGAGATACAGAGAGAGAGAGAGCACATGCAGGGGAACAGGCAGATACAGATTCCCTGTTGAGCTGGGAGCCTGATGTGGGGCTCGATCCCAGGACCCTGAGATCAGGACCCGAGCCAAAGGTAGATGCTTAAATGACTGAGCCACCCAGGTGCCCCAAAAGGTGCACATTATTTATTGGGAATGTGCCTTACAAAGTGCTTGCTATACCGTGCTTATGAGCATTTGGCTCTTCTCTGCTCAGATTTGAAATTCTTGGGTCTGTTCACTTCAATTTTCTTCCTCAAATTTCACCTGCTCAGACATGTGACTACTATATATACAATCACACACACATATATATTATATATACATATGTGTGTGAGTGTGTATATATATGTATACACATAATGACTACAATACATGCTACTAGTTTTATTCCTTTTCCTTTATCCTTTCCATGAATGAAAGCATGAATGATGCATATCTGAAAAAATATAAATCTAGACACTGAAAACATAGTTTCTCATCAAAGAGTCAGAATGTAAGGGGTTAGAAGACAAAGTACTTGAACACTGTTGAATTATAAACCTCATGGTATACTAACCAGACCTTAGATATGAAGCAAAAAATGTGATCTACTGTTTTGATATGGTAATTGCATTAGGATTGTTATTCTCTTTACTACTTTTTTTCCCTCTCAGTTGTATTTAATCCAAGAAGTGATACAGTTTTCTAGGAAGATTTTACCCAGGCTTTGATCCTTTCTAAGTAACATATACGGGTGATTCCTCCTCTCACTGGTAAGACTGACACGAGAGAATGAGGAGAAAGCTGACATATTGCCATTTTAGAGGACACTTAGGAGAGGAATCCAGCACAGATGGCTCCAGTTGATTCTCTGCATTGTGCCATCATTCGGGGCAAGGGCCCTAGACTGCAGGGGCAGGAGGGCTGGCAGCTCACGGAGGATATCTGCCACCTTTGACAAGAGGAGCAGACACAGAAAGCATAGATAAAACACCTAAAAGCAGCCCTGGGAGAGAGGCCCCTTTCGCCAGCAAAATTTCCCTTTCATTGGAAGGAAGACATTAGCCCTTTCTTCAGATTTCAAAATACCTCAGTGAGCCTAGAAGGCCAAAGCAGACCTTCCCATGAAAATCCTTGAGAGTCTTCTTCGAGTTGACTTTTCCCTGAATTTAGAGGAAATCCCAGGGGAACACAGATATGTATGATTTCTTCATTTGGGCTGAAGGCATAAGAGCTAACATGAATTTATTTTTGTTACCATTAGAGAAATGTATTCTTTCCACCATCATTAAAAGGAAGCAAACTAAAGTAATGGAATCTATGTACAAATGTAAGAAATTCTCTGGGAAAAGTTTAAGTTGACAACAAAAATCAACTATTATTTACCTCTTCTTCACCATGACCTAGAGTATCTTTTTCTATAGAGAAAAATGGAATATATATAAAAAAGATGCTCATTAATTCTGCTTCTGAAATTGCCTATAAATGTAATTCCCTTTTGGGGTGTCAGCCTTCTACATTGAACAAATAACCATTGACACCGGCTCCAACAGGACTGGAAGTTCACCATTAAAAATGGACTATGAGCAGGTGCACATGAAATGTAGAGATGGCTGTGGTCAAGTGTAAACATAAACTGTGACTGACTCATCATCTCCATTCTGCCAAGGATTTTTATTGCTTGCTTGGATTTTTATTATTACTATTACTATTATTACTATTATCATTACTGCTATTATTATTATTATTATTTTGTTTTGGGGTGGAAATTTTTCTTTACAAAAATGACAGCTTAAAGTCTTTAACTTTGAAAAAACACTTAAAGAGCTTAAAAGCCTACAGAAAAGAGATAGTTCCTAATTGTTAATTCTCCCACAAAGACAAAGATAGAAAAACACAAAGCTTTATTGAAAGTTCGACACACTTCACAGTCCCAGTACACAGTTACAGAGAATGGAGTCCAAGCCATCCATCCATCCATTCATGCAATATGTTAGATACTGTTCTATCCACCTGAGATATAATTGTGAACAAAAGAGACCAGCTTACCTTCTTTAAAAATGTCCCACATGTGAGAGAATGCAGGCCCCAAATCACAGTCCCATGCACTGAAGGTGGCAAAGTAACTGAGATTATACCTAACCAACTTTCTACTTTTATAAGAAGCAAAAGTTAGACCAAAAAGATACTGTATAAATTGGGGTTCAATCAGAGAAGCAGAACCACTATTAGTAGGAGAATGGACAGATGCCCAAACAGATAGCTAGAGAGAGCGATAACAAGGAGCAATTGTGGGGGCTGGCTTAGCAAGTTTGAACTCCATTGGGCAGGCGGTCCGGGGAAATCAGACGGGAAATCTTCAGGCAGGAGCTCTTTGGAGTCTCTGACCTCAAGGAAGGCATAAACCCTCTTTTAAAGAGCTCACTTCCGATTAACTTAAAGTCTACTGATTAATTTCCTCTGCCAAATCCCTTCATAGCAGCACCTAGATTAGTGTGTGATTGAATGACTAGGGTCTGTAGTTCAGCCTTGTGAGGCAGGCACATTAAAAAGCTATCGCAGGCACATACATTTCCCCAACGTCACACAGCTGTCAAGTGGTTGGGCAAAATTAGAATTTGCTCCCCTCCTCTGCAGTTCATTCTGTGATGGGGAGACCTAGCAGAAACTCACACACTTCTCTGTCCTGTTCATGAAGACATCTCCATTCAACAGCGAAATTCTACTTTCATCTGCATGTCTCACCCTTTTTCCAAAAAAAACAAGTTTATAATGTGACCTCTAATTCTTGGAATGCCTATAAATTAAATTATATTTTAATCAAAACCACTTATTTAGCTTTGATTGGGTGAGACTGATGACAGCCAAGGCCAGACTAGCTGGAACTTCTAGATCTTGGAAATAAAGGCTATTTTCCTAGAAGACTAAGTTAAATGACCTCTTTCGATTTATTAAATTGAGGTTAAGAAAAACAAGGTCAGTGATAATTTCTTTAATTACATTTATTTTAATGGTGACCTACTAAGTTAGATATATATTTGATAGAAATAAAGAATAAGCTGAAATTGGGGCACCTGGGTGGCTCAGTGGGTTAAGCGTCTGCCTTCAGCTCAGGTCATGATCTCAGGGTCCTGGGCTTGACTTTGGAGTCAGGATCCCTGCTTAGCAGGGAGCCTGCTTCTCCCACTCCCTCCACAGCCCCTGTTGCATGTGCGTGTGCTCTCTCTCTCTCTCAACAATAAATAAAATCATAAAAAAAAGAATAAGCTGCAATTATAGTAATTTTATAGAAAACGAAGTTCTAAATTTGAGTAAACAGAACAAATTGCATTAGTGATTGAGGACATACACTAGCATAACCTAAAGTGAATTTTTATTAATATAGCAAACATTATGGTATACATGAAAAGCAAAAATAAATAACTACCTTAATAATTCTCTGTATATTCATGTAAGTCTAGAAAGCTATGATTGGTCTTGCCAGACAAGTTATTTGCCTTTCTAAATGTAAATAACAAATTTCTAGGACAATTTCTCAGCAAGAAAATTTCAGTTACCGTGGAAATGAAATAATCAGGGCTGGTATCGCTTCTTGTTAATTGTCAAAACATCTCAAGAAGTTTCTTCTGGAGAACTATGGCAATTCTTGAGATTTCTATTCTGAGCTGCACCCTCATAATGTGTCTTAGTTTCTAATTTTTTCCCTTTACCATAGGTACTCATAATGTCAAAATCCCATTGATTAGATTTCCACATCAACTTCTAATCTTTTTATTGGATAATTTTCCTCTACCTTGTAAGAAAGTCCTTTTCACCCTTCTAAAGCAGTGATATCCTTTCCACAATCAAGTATTTATTATAACAAATTTTATTTTTTTAAACTTTCTAAAGACCTTTCTTTTAAATAGTTCCTTAGGTTAATGGACATGTTTTCCCTTCAAAATTTTGAGATGGACACCTTTTCTCCCATTGTTCCCTCAAAATGTTTCTACTGGCCCCCTCTTTAACACACTGCTGTAATTTCTCTCTCTTCCCTATTTCTTTCCTCCTTACGATCTTCCTATTTTTCTTCTTCTGTGGCTTTCCATAAACATTTTAAAATACATTTTAATAAGCCCTAGCCAAAAGATCCAAGATGAGCAAAGGCAGGGCAAAGGAAACAAGAGAGGGGGAAGAAGGAGGAAAGGAGAACAGTGGGTGCGAAGGTCAGTCTTAAACTAGTTTCTGCAGCTGGCTCTCATTCCCAGGGCTGGGCCAAAATCCCACATTATTTATACTAAGGTGACCAACTCAGAGAAAAGCAAATGTCTTGGTAATAAGAAGTCTACAGTCCTAGAATCATAGATAATTGCTAAAATCTTTACTCTCAGATCTGATGAATATGGGCTATTAAATGTATAGGAAATCTAGTCACTAAGTCCTTCCTCATTGTGTTGATAATCTGCATTTTTAGGGTGTGACTGACACAGTATTTTAAAATCCTCGTTTATACTTTTTTTTTTAGCAGAAAGCTATGCTGATATACTACATACAATAAAAGCATAAAATGTTTGAAAATATAATTACCTTTTAGACACTAAGCAAGTGAGAAAAAGTATAAATATGTTTTTCTTTTCATCACTACTTTGACATCTCAGCACATAAAAATTAACTAAGGGCCACCTTTTCTAATATTAGCAACAGTGACATTTTTAATTAGCTTCACTATCTCCATTTGTGGTTAGGTATGACACTTTTCAGAAGCCCAAACTCACATCTACTCTCTAGTTCCTTCCACGAAAGAAGACAGAAAAGACTTCACGTGCCTTGGATGCCTTGTGTCCCTCTCGAGGACTCTGTTTAACAGACAGCCATGTTTGTCGGTCAACAAATCAGATTCTCCAATAGCGGTGAAACATAGAAACTGAATTCTTTATTTCTCCTCATTCCAAAAATGGTTTCTGTTGTGTCACTGTCTCTGTAGTTTGCATTCGTCACACTGGCTGGAGCAAGGCAGGTGTGGGGTTGTTTGGGGTCCTAGCAGATATCCCCAGGATGATAAAGTCACTTCAGAGAAGAACTTTTATTTTGATTGGCTATTGTGTTTTCAGTCTGTCATGGTTCCCTACTTCCATATAGGAGGACAAATTATTTGGGCCAAACAATACAGTGCAGTTTGGAAACAATTGGCTTTTATGGGCACAATCTTATTCTTTACATATCCATTTTTTTAAAATTGTGAAAACTGAGCCAATTTTTTTTTTCAAAACAATGCAGTTTCTCAAGACTCATGGAAAAGACAGCTTGAATTGAATATTTTTTTTTCAATTTCAGCTTATGAGGGAAAAGAGTTGGTTGTATAAATCTAGCATATATATTGTCCAAGCGTTCTTGCATTGTGTTTTGAGTATTAGTGGAAAGGAGTATTTTAAGGGATGGGTTTTGTCTTCTGGTTTCCTTCTTCAAGTTCCTGACTCCTAGTCCTATCCTCATAAATCAAGCATATTCAGGCACAAAGCAGGTAATTGAGGGGAGCCATTTACTCGGTAATTCCATCCTCTCTTTTGTGCACACATTTGCAAATGTAAGTGATTTGCATCTGTGCAGACACCCTTGAGGGGCTTGTCTATCCTCACGTCATTTTTAGACATCCAAGAAGTTTCTTTGTCAAACTCTCATTCTGTGATGCCAGATGGTTGATGCCACCCCACAACACCATATTTTGAGCAAGGAGGACCAGTTTAGCAGGTAGATGAAACAACACCCATTACAATTATTGTCACATCTCCCGGTTCGGTAACGGCAAAAGTACTTCTCATCACATGTTCATTCCAAACGCAAAAATGAGTAAAATTGATATGGTTTTCCTTTTACACTAAGAATTGGGCACAGCTGCTCCCTTACAAACGTTAAAAGAAGCAAACACAAGATAATAACATCTTTAATTTCTCATGTTTCTCAGCATCTCTTAGAAAAATAGCTTCGTGATACATGTCTCCGTGGCCTGAAAACACCTACGTTTGCTACACTTTTAAGCACCGCTTTCCTTCGTATTATAATACGAGAGAGGAGCGATTTCTAGCAAACATAAAGACTTGGGGATCCAAGGAAGTGGATCTGAAAACTTGAAATAATGCCTCATCATAGTGTTCAATTCCATGATTTCTTCTGCAGTCTTTCGTTTGATAGCTCTTCTGTACCATTCATTTGCCTTGCCTGGGAAAAAGGTCAAACTAATAGCTATGTGCATGGCAAATATTCAGTAAAGAAGAACATTTTAAATACGTAAAATAGACTTCCAATTATTTGTTCTTTCACATGAAATTAAAATGCATTGATCACATAGGTAGCAGTAGTTAGCTTTGGACTATACAATCTTTAGGGATTTATATACACCATAAATTAATGTATAAGTACCACAAAATGGGCATTTCTTACTTGATTATAAAGCCTTATAATAAACCCAAATGTCCAAAACTGTTGTAGCCCTCCATCAAAAAGATTAGTTAGAAACTTGGTGAGAACACCTTTAGATCACATCACTGACATAATACACAATTCAAGTTATTAACTTTTTCCATTTAGGTTTACAGATCTTATAGATGCAACTCTTAAAAGAAGAACAAGATTTTCATGGAAAAATATGAATTATCCAGTAGTTATATTGAGTCTTTGTTGCTAATGCACAAGGGGTTCAGAACCATAATGACGATATTGGGCACTTAAGTCATTAGGCTGTCATATTACAGCAAAATTATTTGTAGTATATAATCAGTTTCCTTTTTTATATTACACAGATCTAAGCTTAGTTCATCTATCTTTGCCATTACAGTACTACTTTGTTGTTGTAATACCTATTTTTTAAGGATGATTTGAGTATGTTCATTGTAGTTCAAGTTCATGTTTATTAGACCTTTGCTTTCTTAAAGCTGGGAAACATGATCGAGGGAAGTTTGCAATCTGCCTCACAGTGTCTTGTTTGATTATGTATTGCTTCACAGTGTCAATTGCTATATAGTTTATATTTTCAGTACTTATATGCACACTAATTTCAATGGGAATGGGAGCCACTTTTCTTTTTTTCTTTTTTTCCTAGCAACATTCTCATCTGACTTACCATATTTAAGACATGATCTTGATTTTGAAATTAAAACAGAATTCTGTTGATATTCAACTTTTCTTTAGGGACTTTTAAAGATGAACATTTTAAAATGATATCTGATGAATATTTTCAATAAGAACAAAATCATTTGGAGGAAAAATAAAGTTGGTCCTGAAAGCTTCAGCTGAAAATCAAGGTGAATATGGCTTTGGTTTTGATAACTCGTTCTGGAGTTTCATAAACCTATTAGAAATAGATACTATTATTATTCAACTAGTCAGTCTGCTTTCTCAGAATTCCCTTTGCTTGTATTCAATTATTCAATGTCCTGATGGAATGGTTGTTCTATTATTAAATCCTAGGGTTTATGGCACAATATAGCTCACCTGGCCCATAGGACGCTATGGGTTTCTTTCTGAGTGGTGTGTGTGTGTGTGTGTGTGTGTGTGTTTGATATAAAAGTGTGTGTGTTTGATGTAAAAGTATATACTTCTGAGTTTGAATAATTTTTGGCTGAGACTATGTGAATTGATTCCCATACTGGAAAATGGCATACAAGTAAAATCAGTAGTCTATTCAAATCATTGTACAGTCAAGTCAGCTAAATATATGGCAATTAAGAGCAAAACCAAACCTCAGATTGAACAAAACCAATTTATTCTATAGTCAAGTATATAATATGTCTGAATGTGTGTGTCTCTAACTTTTTTCCCCAGACCAAAACCATGGTTTGAGGAATACACTGCAAATCAGACAGTGCCTACCCAGTCTTTCCTATATTAAAATGCATCATCTGAAACTGACCCTTTGTGAGAATTTAAATTTTGTACTTTGCCATGAGTTTGCAAAAATATACTTCTGCTACTTCTGCTTAATAAGAAGATCAATAAGCATTGCCAGTTTGAAATTATTATAACTCTCCTGATCACAGAAAGCACAGATTGTAAACTTAAAACACCTAGCCCCTGAAAACCTATAGTTAAACCATTCATTCCTTTCAGATCTGTTTTAGTGTTTGGGTATAAAACCAGTTGGGGAGGTGACCAGCATGTTTCATAGGGCGCATACTACAACAGAGCAGCACTTGACAATAGGCATAGTAAAATTCAGAAGCCTAATGACTGCAGAAGAAAGAATACACTGTAACTCATTTGACCCATTCTAGCAACTTGCGATACAGTGAAAGTCATTGTGCTTTCTTCCTAATTGTTATCTGTCACGAATCACTGGATCCTCATACAAACAGTCCTACTGAGATGCTAACATAGAGCCAGGGGAGAAAGAATTGGAAATACAACACGCATCAGAGAAAGTCTCCGGTTTTGGTGGCTCTGATATCTGTTACAGGCACATGGCTTTGCAGTTGAAAGCTTTCTCTTCTGACACATCCCTGCCCACTGTTGAGATAAGGCTCTCTCTGAGTCTGGTCACCAGACCAAGGACAGAGATGCCCCACCCATGGGCTCCAGGGAGCCATCTCTACACAGACACAGGCTACACATGCTCGTGCTCAGACATGACACCCAGAGGCTTCCTCTAGAACTGCACTGCCCAATGTGCTTGTCCCTAGCCACCTAGGGTGATTGAGCATTCTAAGTATGGTAGTCGGAATTGAGATGCACTGGCTATAGGTGTGACATACACACCAGATTTCAAAGACTTAGCACAAGAAAAAGAATTTAAAATATCTCATTAATAATTTTCATAGTGATTGCATGGAGAAATGATAATACTTTGGATAGACTGGATTAAATAAAATATATTATTAAAATTAATGCCTGCTGGTTCTTTTTTGATATGGTTATAGAATATTTATAATTACATATGTGGATGGCACTGGTTTAGGGGGTCTGCGATCTCAGCCCTATGCCCGGCCAGAATCAGCCTTCCCAGGAACTGCAGCACCTGCTCCTCAATCAATTTCTCTTTCTCTCTCTCTTAAATTGATACTGAGAGTATCAAGTATCCCTCATCACCCTTGTCATCCTTGCTATTTTTCACCATGCAAGTTTTCCACCTTTACACATATTTTTCCTTTCATCTCTCATTTACCTTCCTCTTAATAAATACCTTCTAGAATAATTTTAGTATATCCTTGGATTTATAAGTATTCTCAAAAATACTCAATGGGTTTTATATGCTAATTCTCTTTTTCTTATTTAAATAAGATAGGAAGGGTATGAGTGATTTCATACTCATGTCTGTAGATAGGTAAATAAGGAAAGAATACCACAACTTTTTCTAGATGTTCATGGTTTAAAGAGAAGGACCTGGAGCCAGGGTCCGTTTTTCTTCTCAGATCTGTTGCAGATGTAGATACAGGGAGTCTTTCAATGGTAATAAAAATTATAATTTTCCTTCTTTATAAAATATTAGGTGAAAATTTACTTTCCTGGAACATGGGTTTTATCTACACATTAAAAAATGTTTTAAGAACAGAATTAGAGATTTTATTTTTCTAAAAAAGTACTTCAGAGTATTCTTGAATTCATTCAATAAATGTATGCCGAGCAGTTATCATTTACCCAGCACTGTTCCAGATACTGGGATTAGAACCTCTGAAAAGTAAATATGATACAGGCAAAAATCCTGCTCTTACGATGCTAACATTCTAGTGGGTGGGGGGGAGATGTCAAAAAGGAAGTAAAAGATGTATTGATGAGATAGTGATATTTTAAAAAAAGAGAGAGAGACAGAGACAGAGGGAACACCTAAGTGGGGAAGACTTATGATTTTGCATAGAGAGGGAGAAGCTGCGACATTTGGGAGAAGACCTAAGGAAGGGAGGAATATGTAGATATCTAAAGAATGCATACATCAGCATGTGCAAAGGCCCTGAGTTAGGATGTGCTCAAGAAGAAGTGAAGCCAATGAATTGAAATACAACTTCTAGCGACAATAAATATAATCGATCATCTCCATCTCATGGTATGGTATGGATGCTTATCAAGAAGACACTCTGAGTTTTCTTTTGCTCTACTGGTCAGAGCGAATCTTGCTTAAGGTAGTGGATATGGCCCTATGAACTACAGCAGCAAAGCAAAGGGTCTTCTACCTACTAACCTATTTCATCACCTCTGACCCATTCCCATACTCATAATTCAGCTCTTCAGGTCTTTAGATTTTTCCCCAGAACTGACATTCCATCTGCAATTAATCGAATGTTAAGGGTCTTTATTTTATTTTTTAATATAGAAAAGATGTTTTAGCTGTGATTATTAAAGGACACGTTTGTGTGCCCTGAGGCTGCCTGGCATGGGATGTATTTCTGACACGATTCTGATAACAATTACCATAATATAAGGTAATGCTTTTGCCATATTTATCAAAGCAGACCTTCTGCCATTTCTATGTGCTTATACACAAGATTTCAATCTTAAAGTAATGTACAAAATAAGAGACTTTTATACCTTTTTTAAAAGTTATTATTATTAGCAAAAGTGGTAGTAGTAACCCACACCAAGCCTTCACCTGCAAGGATTTATATTGGTGGCACATTTATTTCCACAAAATTGCAATTAATAAACACGCATGCACTTAGAGAATTTGGTATGCAATGTGCCAATGTGTAAGAAAAAGTGAAAAGTGTCTCAACAATTTCTAGGGCTCTTTCTATGTCATATGAATATAGCTCTTTATTGATCGCTAATGTTAATATAAGCTTAACATAACTTTTATATACATACTCCAAATTTCTTCAAGTTTCCAAATCTTCTTTCTGTTTAGACGGACAGGAATTGTGATTTTTAATTCTTGGCTCCCAAAGCCCATTTAACTCAGCTTAACGGAGTCCAGTGCAACTGGTAACTTCCATTAATGATGTTAAGGATGATGAAGATGAGGAAGAAAGGGAGAAAAAGGACAAAGATGATAACCTATCTGTATGCATACAAAACATCGTGGTCTTTTTCATCATAATGTTTAGTCCTTACAACACTGCCATTGAAATATTTATATCCCTATCATACAGATGAGGACATTGGAATTCAGGGCCATGAAGTCACGCTTTCTGAATGGTGGGTCTGTGAACTCAAGATACGATCTCACACAAAAGCCTGTGTGCTTTCTACCATGCGTTTTGCTCAGACACCATGCAATTCTTAAACTTTTTTTTTTTTTTTTTTTGACTGACCTCTGACTATGTGTCAGGCTCAATGAGCGTATAGGGAGCACCATTAAATTCCAAACTGTACCATGGAGATCTGCTTCACCCCACCCTCATTCTTGACTCCAGTGTGTATCCCAATGGCAGTTATTTCATGTGGCCACATATTGGCAAAATAAATATTTTGCCAAAACGCTTTGTGACCCAGAGCACATAATTCTCCTTTGGCCATTCCCTCGCAATGGAGCAATTAAGTTCAGTTTTCCTTAGCAAGGGCTCTGTTCCAAACACCCCCCCACCCGCCCCCGCCTCGGCTTTCTTAGCCATTACATAAGCCAGCACCTGTTTGTGTTGTCGGGAATGTTTTCAGACTAAAGTCCACAGGTGTTTTTTTTTTTCATTTTTTTTTTCCTCTCGTGCTATTGAATGAAAATAGCTACACTTGCTTTCTGATGACTAATTTAAGGGAATATTTCCTGGTGGAAATTTCCTAATTGAACTGTTTGACAAAACAGGGAGGGAGTCAGATCCTGCTAGAATATTTCTCCTTTACTCTTGGTTCTGCTTTGACAGTTTGAAGGATTAAGGGATAACAATGACAGTAGTTCTTATTATTACTCAAGTCTTACCGTGCCTTTCACACCATCCACAGTGTCCCTGTTGGAATAGATGCTGATGACTACATCTGTTGTGTTATTTAAAGTAGATCTTTAAGTCAAAATGAGGATGTGTGTGCGTCACCTCATTTTGAGTTTGCTTAATGCCTCCAACCAGATTTTAGAAATAAATCCCAAATGCTTTTTTGCTAAGTGCATTTTCCTTTCAGTTTTAAACCTATGTGTATTTTAAAGGTCATTTAATCCACTCATTTCCAGTTCCTCCGGTCTTAAATCATCACTGTGTTATTTTATGTAAGAGGTACTTAGTGTCTCAAGAAGCTTTCGGAGACCTTAAAAACCCAAAGACATTTTTCTCTAAGACCAGAAGTTCTACTTTGTCAAGAATAAACATGCTTGAAGAAAACCAAGATCTGAGCCTGTTCAATAGTCCAAAAGTTCGAATTTCAGAGGAGTTGGAACTGTGTGAAATGCATTTTGTCATCCATAGTTCAATCCTCTCCATCCCCTCCTGATTTAGGCTGTAACACATGGGGAGGATATCCAGCAAAACACTCTCCTCAGTGACATCTGTGTCAGGAGGAGTGTCCTGGCAATTGGCAACAGGATCCTCTCCCCTCAGGGAAAGGGAAGGCTTAAAACCCCAAATAATAATAATCTATTACAGATTTCAGGTTACCAAAAGTTAAAGAAAAGGATAATAGCAAAACACTTAGCATTGCTACATGTCAAAAGAAAGGCTACTGTAAATTCTCCTTTGGGGCATGTATTTTTCCTTTTATTAAGCATAATTATGCATATACATGTAAATATATTTCCATATTCTCTTCCAAACTCCCTAATTCTAAATATGTAGATTAAAACAATTATATGATTTCACTTAGATTCAAAGAGAAAATTCCTGGTCACTGGAAGAACCAGGCCAGTAGTGGGCGCCTACAGCAACAATATTGGCTCCTCGGGAGCAATCTTCTGGATTTAGGGACAATGTTTCTAGTCAAATTAAATCTGAGATTAGACATAAGGATATGCGGACAAAAACCCAGAAATGGTGGCTGAGAAACTTGAATCGAATCTTTACCTTTCTGCTCCTTACTACATGGACTTAGGCAAGTGGTTTAAACAATTTGGGTGTCTTTTTCCTCATCACAGAAGTCGGGAGCATCGACTCTGTGTTCTCTCTAGTTCACTCCAGAGTTAATATTTCATGTTTCTGGAGCTCCAACACGAACTGTGCCCAAGAACGGGGTTATCTGATGGTCAAAAAGCAAGGAAAAGCTTGGCAATTTGATTACAGCGAACTCATTTAGAAAAATAAAGATTTGAGATAATAACTGGTTCTTGACAGAAAGTAAATCTCCCATCACTATTTTTTAACGGAAAGATGAGTTCATCTGAAGCTGTGGCTGGAAGGCAGACGGCCGTGTCATTTGACACACACACAGTGACCACCGTGGCAACACAGGACCCAGCGAGATTCAAAACGGGCGACAAATAACACCGCCCGAATCCTGACCACATCAAGTGTCAGGATGATATGCGCCTTTATGGGTCTTTTCCTGTTTTTTTCCCCTTCTTTAGAAATGTATGTTATGAATTATGATTATTGCCGCGGAGCCAAGTGCTCACCGGGCTCCAGCTAGATCTTTGTTTAGCGAGCAAACTGCAAACTGCAGCTGTCTGTCAGCATTTGTGAGGACACATTGCTCCACTATCCCCGAACACTTAGCCGTAGACTGCATACTGTGTCCTCAGATCTGCTCAGCATACCCCGTGCATTTCCAGGGCACTTCTCGTGGGGGAGGGTCTCGGCGGTTCGCACGCAGAGTGGCGCAAATAGCTAGGAGCTGATGTCAAGATGATTCCCCTAATAGAAGGTTCTGTCCCACGAAAGCTGTTTTGTGAAGGACTCACTGACTGGCCTGACATTTCCTGATCTTTCACTGACAAAAAGCATGGGAGGCTGCCACTCTGACAACTCACTGTTCTTCAGGACATTGTGACCCCTGCAAGGAATGCCAAGAGAGTGCACCCAAGGCCAGGAGCCTGTCCCAGAGCGGCGGAATGTGGGAGTGAGGAGGCCACGGGCAAGGGGCAAAGCCAGAAGAAGGGCATGGCCCAGGGTGCTGACTGCAACCATTCTCCTGGGCCATAGCGTGGGGCAGGAGGCAGGACTCAAAGGGATCCTTATCTCAGGAAAAACCCTAATCTAGAACTTTCAAGTAAACTTGGAACTCTGTTGCTTAATAAGGGGCTTTGAAGAATGACATATTTTCCTCATGTAGCATTTACCACCCTTCCAAGCAAAAAAAAAAAAAAAAAAAAAAATTAATTTCTAGGCACACTTAGGAAAAACAGAAAAACTGGCAGCCCCATCCCACACTGAATTCAGCATTTGTAGAGTTAACCAAAATCTCCCCCGTTTTATCATCAGAGTGACTCATGTGAGCTGGAAGGATCATTTTTTAGAGGGGTGGCAATTTTAGGAATACCCTGAGAATTATGCTAAGAATTTAGGATTACCCTGCTTTCCCCAGGCATTTATATACAGTAAACTGTGAGCGTCTTAAGGAGTAAAAACTAGGACTGAAGTTTCTTTGGGCCCAGGAATGCTCCTAGGACACTGCAGAAAGCACGAGATATGATCAGTCAGTACTTGTGGAAGGTATGTCGTTTAGGTTTTGTTTAATAATAATATTTTCAAACAAAAAAAAAATAAATCTGGAATTCTTTCCACTCTTGGGGTATTATGAGAACTGCTCTTTGTTATGTAAAAGCATAATTTCAGTAAGAAATGTGCCCTCTTGGGAAGAAAGGAACAATGCAAATTCAAATTAATAATAAAACTGTACAATACATAGCATATGGCCAAAGTTAGCCTGAATCGCTCACTGGAGAAAACATTCTAAGGTTTGGGAAAAGTCACATCCCTGGGGTGTGTGTGTGTGTGTGTGTGTGTGTGTAGTTTTGTGTGTGTTTGTGGGCAGGGCAACAATGACCCAACATCAACACTTTCTTTCTCACAACTTAAACATACGCACAATACTTAAAATAGTTTCATTCAGGGGTAGAAACCATGAAAGTCACAGGATCATTAAACAATAGCAAACCTCTGTTAGTCCATGATCTTTCCATATTCAAGAAGATTGTAAAATAAAAACAAGACTCTGCAAGGGATCAATAATTTCCAAAGGAATAGCCTCTTACAGTACAAGACTATCTGGCTTGCTAAGTGCCTTCACTTCTCTCTGTGTTATAGTTTGCTGCTTCCTTCATTGAGAAACCTTTTTGCTGGATGTGTTACATACGATGAGCTGGGGTGTTATAATAAACAGAGAGGAAGGCTCAATAATGTATTTCAGTTAGGAAGAAGCACTTGAAAGAAATTGGTTTTGCTATACACATGATGTGAGCCAATCAATAGTGGTTTAGTCTGACAAGTACTGTCAATATCCATTGTCACAGTTCAGAAAGTCTTTAATGGATAGTTCTTCAAAACCCAATGATTTCAACACATGTTCAAAGTCTTGAAATATACTCTACCTGGCAGAAATTAATCACAGATAAACTCTTGGGGTTGAATACAACTACTTTTTTTTTTTTAACCAAGAGTCAAATAGCAGTGAAAATTGTATCTATATTAATATGTATTTAATGTTATGTAAATTAATATATATTTACTTTATGCAACAGCTAAGGTTATAGTCTAATAATACCAGATACATAGTAAATTCCCAGTACATGTTGAAAAAATAAGAAACACTGGGATGGAGGATGAGGAGGGTATTTTTCATACCACCATCTTCTGTCCACTTACTGATTATTACAATCATGACTATAATAGAAAACACCTCTCATAACCTCATTATTCACAATTGTTAGTGTTATTGAATGTTTATTATACACTAGATATTGTGCTGGGTGTTTTGAAAATAATGGGGGCATTTAATTTGCACAAGGTGTAGTTATTATCAGCCCCATTTACCAGATGAGAAAATAGAGACACAAAGAACTTACATTGCTTGAATAAGATCTGACCTCTGTTAGGAGACAGAGTTGAGATTCAGATTGAAAATCTAAAAACTATAGTATTCAAAAGAGAGAGAGAGAAGAAATGAATGAGAGAGAAAGGAATATATGTTTTTTTTATTTTTTTGTTACTGTTTGTTTGTTTTTGGAAGAAGCAACATTAGCTGTTGGAAGGAGGTCATAGATTCGTGGCTCATATATGCTTTCTCCCTAAATACTGATCCTGAAGCTTTACTCCTATGAAGCTACCAGGAATAAAACTAGCGGACTCTGTGGTTGTGCGGAGAGAAGAATGAAATTTCCTGACTTGGCTGAGAGACGTGCTAAAGAGTTTATAGATGAGAATGCATGTGCTCATACTAATGTGGGCTAGGTATAGGTCTGTCTGTCTTTGAAAACAATTATGTGATGACAGGAGTCAAGAACTGGAAAATTAAGAGATCTGCCTAGGTCCCTAGCCTACTTGCTTTAGAGGGAGTCCCAATCCCCACCCTGCATCTCTACTTCTCTATTTATTCTTGTCTTGCTACACACAGCCACCTGGAGCATGGAAAGTGATTCTCATATTTTCCTACAGCCCAATAGCAGAAGAGCTCAGTTTGTGTTCATGGTGGTTACGGCTCTGCACAACCCAGATGCCATCTTCAGCTGCTCTGACTGGCAATCCACAGAGTATCCAGCCATCAAACTCTGTTGCTGTCCTGTGATTCACTAATCTCACCAAAGGCAACTCATTTTCTCTTTTAGGTCTATAGTGAGGCACACCACCTAGAATCATTTCAGCCAGCAGTTTAAGTACAGCAGATAATTTAAGACCTTCGGCTGGAAGTATTGAAAGTACTTGACTATAGTGGGAGGCTATTGCCATCTTTCTATGTCCTTAGGACTTTGAGAGCATTGCCAAACAGATGGAGAGGCAGCCAGTGGGGCAGGTTAGGAGTTCCCATGGGCTCGAACTCAGGCAGTCCTGCATTTGATTTTGACTCTGCCACTTAGTTGCTATGTGACTCAACCTCTCTGAACCTCAGATGCCTCATCTGTAGAATGGACAACAATAAGAGAACCCGTGATGCTGAATGGTTATGAGGATTAAAAGAGATATAACATACTTGGTACCGTTTTTGTTGGTCACATTGCCAGTAGTCTAAGAACATCAGTCATTATTAATAACACATGTGGTATTAGGATGATCAGATTGGCTATTTAAATTGGAAATTGAGTCTTCTTTGAAAGGAGTAATACTATCCATATTACAACATTTAGATTTAAGAAAGGGTAAATATATATTTATTTATATGTCATATATAAAAGTTATAAATTACATATATCTTATATATATACAAATTTAACTTTTCCTACAATCTACATAAATATCACCACTTCCTCTCAAATACTGATGATTTATCTTAAGATTTTTCTCCAAATACCTATGCCTGAAATATATATTTTTATGTCCTAGTTCAAATGTTTATGTTTGAAAAATTCAGGATAGATTGTTGCATATTCTTGATCACACATAGGGCCAGGAGATTAGAAAGAAAGCTTCACAGTTGTCATATGTTACTCTCCTCTATACCCTCTAAGAATACATTTTCACAAAGGTACAAACAAAAACACACGCACAATATGTAGTGGTAGCTCTCTCTATTTCTGTCTATCCGGAAGGAAGATTTAAATACCACCCACCCAATTCAAATACTGCTAAGCATGGTCTAGTATCTGAGTCAGTATGTAAAATCAGCATTGAAATTGCCCAATACTCTTAAATATGAATATCATTTCGCTCTCCAACTTGGCTTTTTTCCCCATAGAATTCTAAGTGTTAATTTCCTAGAATCTTGCCATGCTGTTACCTCTAGGATGGAATTGTCATGCCTACAAACTCTATTGTTTTTGTTTTTGTTTTGTTTTGTTTTTTGTCTCTGATATTTGCATTCATCTGTAGGGTTCTTCTCATTTGATTTGGCTGTGGCCTGTTTTCTGTCACCAGGAAAGAACCCATTCCTGTATTTAATACACGATCTTTTCTCATGGAAAACATATTTCTACTACATGGTGCCCTTGGTCTGGATTAATGCCCTATGTCATTGTTTTTTTCTTTTTCTAGTCATTTCACTTTCAAAAGCAGCTACTGCCTGAGCTCAGTACCCACTTACTTTACGAATTTATCAAAGTTTTGAACAAGTGAGAAAGTTTTACTGATACTGTATTGACTCATAAGAAAACAAGAAAAATCTCTAGTCAATAGAAGATAACTTGATGATCTTAATCTTTACATCTTACACTGCATCTGATTCCATTTCAGGAAAAGAATTATCATGATTTGTCTTTATATACACTACAGGTTTTTGCTATTTAGGTCTATTTTCTCTTTCTTCATTCCTTTTTTTCCCGGACTATGTCGTATTTTCATAACCTTTAAAGCAAATATCTTTTTCAACTCTTGTTCACACACACACACAAAAAAACAGATAGACTTAAAATTGAAGGCAAATTACATCTGTGGTAATATTACTCAATATTTGCACTACAGAATTGAAGTTAGCATCATCGTCATCATCAAGAAAGTTATGTAATTTAAAGCTATATTAAATGCTATCAAGAGTTTAAACAAAATGCCCTGACTCACACTATAGGAATACAAAATCAACCTAGACACACTGCAGGTGTGTTATCAGCAAAATAAAAGTATTGGGCCTATACATGAAAGACAACAAAGATTTATATCATAGTTAGATGAATGCCTTAAAAGCAGAACACACGGATACATTTATTTCTGAGAAAAACAGTCATGGAATTTCCATATGGCTGAATGACAGGGACATGACAATAAACTGTCAGCTCTTTATCGACACTGAAAATGGAAAAATAGAGTTACATTTGACCACTTCAACTAGATCATTTAGTCTAAAAGTCAACGTTTTTCACTGTGTGAATTCTCACTTCTCTTTAAATGGGTAGATATAAATAAGAATCCTTGGTTAGATAGCATCCACCTACCCTTCTGTTTCGAACTGATCATTTATTTTGTATTCCTACAATATCTACATGGGAATTAAGTGGTTAAAACAAAGCACTGCTGTTAAAACGCTCTGCATTCCCTCTTCCAATTATTTCCAGATTTAATCGTGATTTGTGTTTCAAATAAGTCACTTAAAGTTTCAATAATTTAGTTTCTCAGGCTACAAGTTGGGGGTTGAAATTATGACTTCTATTTACATCGAGCATGTGAAAGAGTTATTAAATGACCAACAGTATATTAAGCCCAAACTCACCCTCTCTGCCCACTCTGGCACAGGGAGTTACGTGCAAAGTTTTGCAAGCTCCCAACCGCATGCTGGAGAGGGCAAAGCAGTGTATATTACAGCCTTCTGGATTAGCACAAGCCTGTATGTCCTGTAAAGGAATCAGACGGGAGGCTGAAAAGAGACTTTAAAAACTTGATTTCTCTTTTCAATCAATTTTGGGTAAAGATTTCTTGTTTCTGTAATTTAGAGAGTGGTACAACAAGGGCAATTTCTGGTACAAGAAGGTCATAATTGGAAAATACGAGTGGAGACAATTCAGAACTTTGTTATGTAATCCATGTAATGGTTTGAGAAGTGTTTTGGAATCTGTTGAGATTAAGAGCCTGATATAACCTTATTTTGTCATTTCTTTCTTGATCTCCCTCCCTGGACACTTCGGTGTGGTAAGATGATTATAACTGCTGCCAGCTTTGCCCTGAACATCCTCCTAGACCCGCAGTATCTGGAGCTCTCTGCAGCTAACACAACTCTCTGTCTACACCCAATGTCAATCCCTACGTAAAACCTTACCCAAAACGTGACAAGTAGCTTCGAAAGTTGTTTGTAATAGCATTTCCTTTAGCAACATTTCTGAAACGTTAGCTCTCCAGTATTTCCAAATTAAAAAAAAAAAAAAAAAAAAAAAATAGAACAGCATGTAAGTGTAACATGGGAATACCGCGAAAACAGCAGTTTGGCAGGAAAGTGGGATATTTCAAAACAAGGTCCCCAGCAAGAAAAATTCTGGCAGATGCACAATTCTGGATCATATTATCCAAACTGTTGGATTCTGGAAAAATTTGAGGGTTTTCTTTTGTGGTTCTCATCCCTTAATAGAATTGTAGTGAATGTTCATCATCCAAAGTGTGTTCATTCCCCCTCCCATTACTAAAGTTGAAAAATAAATATACAAAGGACACTCATTACAATAAGTTTTCCCATCCTAGAGCCGGTTTTAATGCCACAATGGCTGTGTGGAGTGTAAAACTTGTGTTGTGCTAATGCCTGTTCTCATACGCATTATTTATTGAAGATCATCTTTAAAAGTCCTCAATCCTTGGGCTGAGCATAGCATAACATATAGAGAAGTTGAATCACTATGTTACACGCCTGAAACGAATGTAAAATTGTGTGTCTACTGCACTCAAAACAAAACAAAACCAAAAAAGCCCTCAATTCTAACTATTCTTTGGTATGAGCAACTTTAAGGAAAGCAATTAAATCTCTCAATGGGTTAAGAATGGTACTCAAAGCTAATGCCTTTGGCCTGCATGTCAAGACTTAAATTGTATATTTTTATTGAAAATTCTTAGGCTTTCAAAAATATTCTGTTTGGGCTTGAAAGAAAAGATCACCCATCAATGGGAAAAAGAGAGGAAAGCATAAAGGAAATAAAAGTAAATTCTAGAATACCCGGAAAGCTAATCCAATTCAGGTTAACGATTTGTGCAGATAAAAATATGTAGAATTAAGAGTGATTCCTCTGTAAATCAGATTAAATGCTTTAGCATTTAAACCTGTATTGCTTTAGTCTCTTTTCATTTTTGAATCAAAAGTTTAAATGGGAATGGGAAAAAACTGCTCATTGACTTAACATAAATCTTTAAATTACAGTAAACTTCACCCTCAAAAAGTAGTTGAATCTCTGAGGAAATAGAAAAGGCTGAATTCTATTTTTCATAAATGATGGATTATTGTACCACACTGTGTATTTTCCAGTAAAGTGTCCTTTTATTTGCACTGTGTGATTACAAGTTTCTAAAAGTATGTGTGGGGTCACTTGGGTGCTGTGGGAAAATGGAAGGAACACTGTTCTGTTAAAATCAGTAGTGAAATCAGAAGCAAACTATGTCCTGATTATCATAGGCATGTGTTTAAATTTTGCCTTCCTTAATTGGTGATGTTGTATTTACTTAAAATGAACAATTTGGCAAGTTTTTCTCCCTTGACAACAGAAAAGCGTAAACTGTTTTATAAGTTTGGCTGTTAAAATCAGATTTGTAAACCACAATATTCATAGATTTTTACTGCTGTTTACAGGGACCTCATGATGGACTTTACTTTATAAACATGTGCTTTTTACATTTTTAGTTCATATTTATAGCACTTTCAAGTTACTTGCTTAATAAAAAGTATGCTGTATATTGTAGTCATCTATTGCCTTGAACTTCTGCGTTACTCTTCTCAGAACAAAATGAGTGGAATGGATGATGGTAAAGGGCTTGTAATTTGACTTGTCATCTGAGGATGATTATTTATAGCATCAGGAAATAGAAGTGGACACTCTAGTCTGTCTCCAGGAAAGTCATCAGTACAGGCAACTTTGGAGAGTTGGGCCGTGTTAAAAACAACGTGATCACACCCAAGACCCTGCTACTTTCTCAGTGTTTGTGAGAAGGAAATAAGACAATGCATTTAAAAATATTTGTTCATGTTCTTTGAAAAAGCAATGTACCTTACATATGTCTCACATGTAGAGCTAGAGGGTGGTATTGAAAACAGTTTATGTTTTATATTTTATATATAAAATATTTTGTATCTATATTGTAAGTGTTTTATAGATATTTTATATAGAACATTATAAAGGTAAATATATAAAATATATAAACATATAATATAAATATGTATTTATACAATTATGTAAATATGTCCATTAAATATGTTTCTGTATATTTAATATACATTTTTCATATGTTTGAATATATATTTTATAGATGTAAATTATATAAATATATAATAATATACAAAACATACAAAATATAAAAATACATTTTATGTTTATATATAATATATATTTTTATATTTTAAATACTTTTATATATTTAAAATTATACATTATATAAAATATTATATATTTGTGCATATATATATACGTGTGTGTGTGTATATATATATATATAAAATTAAGAATACTATCACCAGAGTACCTAAGGGATTCTGAAAGATATAACTCACTATATAATTATTTTCATAATCTTGCATTTATACTCTATGTACTTTCTAAACCCATCATTTTAACTAGTTCTAAAAAGGCAGTAAAAAATGCCTCCTTTGATTCTGTATTTCTTGGCATTCTGTCATGGAAAGTGACAAGATTTTGAGGTGAGACTAGAAATAGAAAATATTACTATTGGTAATCTGTGAAAATTTAGATTGATTGGGCCATATTATTTCAAAAGGAGACTTAAGGCCAAAATTATCCTGAGAAAGATTTTTTTTTTTCTGAAGGATGTTAAGTATTTGTTTCTTCAGTCTCCAATTCTAGAACCCAGACCATGGGGCTTTGATAGAGCTATCATTTGAAACAGATGATATACGACTAGTGGTCACTGTAGTGACTAGACTCGATAAAAATTGATAGGATATGATAGCATATTCATAGTATATGTGCAGTATATTAAGATGCTTAGAATGACTCTTTCAATCATACAATTTTGAATCAGTTAATGCCTGATATTAAAGGTCCTATAAAAGTGTTTGTTGCTTGTATGGGTTCTAATGGCACTTGCTGTTTTTCCAAAATGACCTGAAGTCAGTTCCTTTTCTAAGATTCCTAAGTCTTGTACTTCACACCGTGCTGTATTATAATTACATAGACCATATGCATTTTTATCCACAACAATTGAATCCAGCACTGCCATGTATATACTAGGTAGTCAATTTGTGTTTATTTTTTCATCATCTAATATCACTGTCCAGAAATATAATGTGAGCCACATGTGTCATTTAAAATCTTCTGGTAGCCACATTTTAAAAAGCAAAAAGAAATATGCTCTAATAATATATTAATTTTAAAAATATATTTATTTACCAACAATATCCAAAACATTATTATTTCAATCTACAGCACAGCTTGCATTTCAACTACCCAAGGGTTGCAGGTAACTGACTGGTGGCTACCATGTTGGACAGCACAGGTCTAAAGCAGTGTTCATTTTCTTTTTTTTTTAAGATTTTATTTATTTATTTGACAGAGAGAGAGATCGCAAGTAGGCAGAGAGGCAGGCAGAAAGAGAGGGGGAAACAGGATCCCCGCAGAGCAGAGAGCCCGATGCAGGGCTCAATCCCAGGACCCTGGGATCATGATCTGAGCCGAAGGCAGAGGCTTTAACCCACTGAGCCACCCAGGCGCCCCCAGTGCTGCTTCATTTTGACTTCAGATACACATGGAAACTATTTGTACAGCCCCCCAGAGTGAATGAGTAGGACTGCTCATAGCCAACCAGAGCTGCCCCTGGGACTCAGGCTGCGTTGTTTCTACTCAATTACCCTGAGTGCGGAGGGCATCGGTAACTCTAATCCTACGGAACTGGTATGCCAGGAACAACAGCTGGCAATCTCTGGTCTACAGCAGTGGCTCCCAGCCTCTTCAAGTGACAGACCCATTGACCCTCCTCCCATGATAGTGGTTGTACTTTTACAACCAATTCCTTTAACAAATAGATAGCAGTTAGATATAGCGGTAGATGATAGGTCAGATATATATGTTATATATAATATATAAATATAACGTGTAAATATATATACTGTCTGTATATTATTTACTATATACTATATATACTCACATACTATATATACTTTATACTGTTTATACTATATATATTATAGCAGATAAATATCAGATAGATCATCTATCAGATATGAATGTTTTATATATATAAATGCAATATAAATATATATACTATTCACTATATACAGCCACAATATATATACATATACATACACCATTTGTAAAGAGATATATTATTAAAATAATACTTTTCTTTCCTTTTTTTTTTTCTTTTCACAGTTTCTTTACATTTTCTCAGTGTATGAGTAGACCTTCCACAACCAGTAAATGAGACCTTAAACAGATCCTGTAACTTTTCCCTTCAGTTTAAGGCAGTGATTTTCAACAGGGAGCTCTTTCCCCCCCCCCCCCCCAAGAAGACATTTGGCAATGTCTAGAGACATTTTTGATTGTCACAATGAGGAGGGGGTCCTACTGGCCTATTGCGAGCACAAGCCTGAAAGGCATCTCAACATCTTACTTGTCCTGTACAAGAATTGCCTGATTTAAAATGTCAATAGTACCAGGATTTAGAACCCCACTTTAAGGTAATAGAAAATATTATGGTTAACTGGCAAGTATTATCTCGATTCAGTATTTAATAGTGTCTAATCCCTTATGATAAACAAAACTCTGAACTTAATTTAAAACTAACTCCAAGGTGCCTACATGGCTCAATCTGTTAAGTGTCTGCCTTCAGTTCAGGTCATGATCCCAGCATCGTGGTTTAGAGCCCAACATTGTGCTTCTGCTCAGCAGGGAGCCTGCTTCATTCCCCTCCTCTCCACTCATGCTCTCTCTCTCACTGTCTCTCTCTCTCTCTCAAATAAATAAATTAAATTAAATTAAAACTCTACTCTTCACCTAGCTGGGAGGAAGGCAAGATATTTTCCTCTTCTGTCCTTCACTTCTCACTTTACCCCAAATCCCCATCTTGCTAACATGTTTGCAATTACTTTGTGGTCAAAGCTAGGGACAGAAGAAGGTTTCTCACAATCTGGGCCAGGTAGACTTTTATAGCAAACGCTCTCCTATAAGCATTTCTGTGGGTTCCTTGGAGACCCCACAAGGAACATTTGAGTTCAAGTCCTCTAATTCAGGCAATTTATTTTTTTCCAGTTGCACCTCTCTCCTGTCTTTCTCTTTTTTTCTTCTGAGATCCTCAGGAGCAGTTAGGATGGCTCATGTCTAGCTATCATACAATGATAACCTAGCAAATGTTTCATACCCAATAGCTATTTTTAAAAAACAGTTGATTAAAGCCATTCTACTTTAAATGAGTAACTGAACTTCTGATTTTTTTTTTTTTTGCTTTTCATTCTTTCACCTATACTCCAATAAATTAGAATACCAGATAAAAATCTCATTAGACTGTTCCCATATTCAAACTTGACCATGGACAAGTTACTTAAACTCTTTGTCTCAGCTTCTTCATCTCTAGAATGGGTAGAATTATTTTTACATACTTCAAAGTATCATTGTGAGAATTGATTCAACAAACATTGAGTGAACATTTACATTTGCATGCTAAACAATGTTTGAGATATTGGAGACACATTAGTGAACATTTACAAAAGTTTATAAATCCCTGGTGGTCTAGTGGTTAGGGCTTGGTACTCTCAAAAGTTTACAAAAATCCCTGCCCACATGGAGCTTACACTGCAGTAGAATTAAGTTAAATCATGTTAAATGCTTAGGAAAGTATCAAGCATGTAGTAGGGTCTCAATAAAATTTACATGCACTATTATTAACCTAACTGAATGATTGATTTATTCTAAAATATAATTTGAGAGGAAAAGGGCCTCTAAGAACCTAAGAAAGTGCCCCCAATCCTCCCAGTATGTCAGCAATTGGGTTAAGACAGGGAAGGGCCCAGTCAAGATCTATTCTCTTACAGAGACAATGAATTCTTATCAATTATGAATAATAAGATACTTTGAATGTATTTAGACTCTGTACTTATGAAGGACCAGACCTTAAGTGTTATGTTCATCCTGAAATTCACAGTCTTTAGCGTGGGGCCTGATGATCAGTAAACATTCAGCTAATAAAGAAATTTGACATACATTTATCTTGAAGATAGAGCTTAGGATAGAAAGCTGAGAGTGGGGGACCAAAGAAGACCTGGAAAAAGTCTGACGCAAATTTGTTTCAGAATTTTACCTAGAACTGGTGGCGATTTCACATCAATTAAAAAAAATAATAAAAAATATCCACTTCAGAAAAAGAAATCACCTTGAGTTAACATAAAAAAGAAGATTGACAAAATTATTTGGGCTTGTAGGATGTTTGAAAATGCCTGAATTCCCCACAGGCTGTATAGAATCGTAATTAACTGAAATGAACAATTCTAAGAGTTTTTTCCTTTATTTTGATGAATTTTCTTTGGCCCTTATTCTGTATGTAGACACAGATAAGTGGAATTACACAGATAAAGGTTAGCATGTTAAATGTGAGCAAGTGAAAGTGAAAATAAATTGTGAATGGATGGAACTAACCGCATTCTCATTGCACATTCATGTGGCAATAGAACTAATAACTTCATACAGGCAAATTTTTACTCGTAAGCTGTGTCTAAACAGAAGAGCTTGAGTTGTTAATTCCGGCAGTTCCATAACTTTTGCTTTCTATTCATATTTGAATAAAGTAATAATAATAAAGGAGAAATTCACCAAAAGCTTTTTTTTTTTTTTTATCTCCAGTGTTCAGACTGCATCATAGTGCTTCCGATACAAGCG
This sequence comes from Neogale vison, assembly GCF_020171115.1. Lineage (NCBI taxonomy): Eukaryota > Metazoa > Chordata > Mammalia > Carnivora > Mustelidae > Neogale > Neogale vison. The sequence continues at coordinate 87,801,410 of NC_058093.1, read as the reverse complement.
ACAAAAACCGAGTTAAAAGCAGATTAAAGAAGTTTATCACCCGAAGACCTTCGCTGAAAACGCTGCAAGAAAAGGGACTTATTAAAGGTATAGGACATTTTATACTTTTACTGTAACAGTGATAAATGAATATGCCTCTGTGTCCATAGCTATTCAGCTCTAAAGAAATATTAGGATATTTTATTCTTTTTAGGTTGTTTATTGAATGTTCTGCTCCACAGCAAAGGAAAAACAAAACAAAACTGTTGTCTGGAAAACTAATCCTGAGAAAGTAAAGGTTGCAGCACAGTGTCATTGGAAACAATACCTCAGTTTTGATCTCAGTGGAGCTGGGCTCCACACCAAGAAGCAGAGGAAGGTATCCTGGTGGCCCATTAGAATGAACGCATGTTACCATGTGCCTGGACAATCCAGGTGCAAATCTATTGTTCCAGCATGTTTAATGACAGCAGCCCTTTTCACTCTCAGATGTGTCCTGATTTGGATTAAAAGTTACCTGATCACCCTACTCACAGTCTGAAGTGAGTGCTAAGAAGGTCCAAGACAACCCTGAGTCATGAAAATGTATGGATTTGGGATCTGGGGAACTAAAAGCTCAATCTAAATGGAAATAAGTAGGTATTTTGCAAATGTATCTGATATAAAGAACAAAATATTCTAGACTACCCTAGCCGCCACAAGAGAAAAACATAGACTCTGACACTAACCTAATGAGAACTCAGACCTTGGTGCTACCAATCACTCACATTGACATTGAACAAGTTGTGATCTCTCTAAAGATCAGATATCTCATCTGCTAAATGGGGATACTTATACCCACCACTGGGAGGGCCATTGAGAGAAATACACGAGTTAATCCATGTAAAGCATTTAATAGAGTTTCTGGAACATAAGTATTCAATAAATGTTCTCTGCTATTAATGCTATTATTATTAGCTACTGTTGTTACTCTTATGGTGCCAAGGAGATGAGAAAGAATGAATGAATACACAGAACCAGTGGTAAAGTAGATTTCTTTAACTGGAAATCACTTAAAAATTATAAAGGTAAAATGTATTATTTTCCTAACCAGAAAGCATATACATCAAGTCCATTATTTTCCTTGTTTTTTAAATTTTCTAACTGATGGGTGTATTTTGAAAATTGAATACAAGAAGAAATTTGAAAATTGAATACAAGAAGAAATTTGAAAATGGGCTAAAATACCCTTCTAAAATAAATTCTGAGAACAAAATTGAAAGATTGATCCTTATGGGAGTCAAAGGTGATTCAATACCCAATCATGTCTCAGGAACAGGGCAGAACAGATCTTAATATTTTCAGTAATACGTATCACGAGAATTATTGAGATAGGTTACAATAACTGTCTCTCCTATCCATTTCAGTCCATTTTTAAACAGGGGAACTTATCACAAGAATCATCTGGCATTTTGAACCAATTGTGGAAAAAGAAACTTTATGAAGCGTGAACATACATATCACTAATAGGGTGGAAAATTCTTAGAATGGAAGCATTTGGGGGTAAAACAAGCAACCAGCTTTGAATCAGACTTTTACTCCAAAGATGTCATTTTCAGGGTCACTTGGATCCTCTAGAGATCCAACTTCATATAAGAAGATACCAGTATCTTCGGTTCTGTCTGAGAACGCACCCCATTGGTTATCATTTCCTTTGAGAGGATTCTGTTGCAAGTTATCTGCCACTTAGGAAAAAAAAACAAAAACAGAAAACCAAATTAGTAGCCCAAACAATTGCAAGTTGACATAAAGTCCACCTTTTTCATGAATGTAGCAAAATGAAAAGGTTTTGAATTCAGTAGCAGGGTCAGTGCCCAGTCAAGCACTGGTCTGAGAGGGACTGGAGGCCACATGCAGTTTTCATGCTGACGTCATGGAACCACTGAACACACTCCGATGTGTACATTTCCTATCTTAGAGCTCCATTAAATTTCCACCATAGCTGACCAATGAGTCAGTATTCATTAGGAGGGTTATGGAAAATCTATGTGAAATCCTGATTTGATAAGCTTCCATTGTTGTCTTCAGTGGAATTTTCTTCCAAATACAGATCAAGTTATGCAAATATAATCACTTCTTGAGCTTGTTTCAGTTTTAACTGTGAATTTTTTAAAAGCGTTTACTGACATTTTTTTCTCTTCACTGAGTAAAAAGCATTAAACCAATTTTTAAAAATACAGGCCCAGTCAAATTTAGTACTTTAAGTCTTTTTGTCATAGCATATTTAGCACAAAGACTTAGAAAAAGCAATGAAATCGGTGTTTTTGATCAGTTATAAAAAATTATAAAAAGTCAATGAATGATTAATGGTTAAATGGTCTCTCCAAGTAAAATGCCTTCATTCTTTCAAGTAGAAGACTTACTCAGAAAGAGAGGTAACGGCCTTTAAAATTGTCCTCAGTGTACCTGCTCATGAGAATACATATCAAATTCTTTCAGCTCTCTTATCTGTTAGAGCTAGAATGAAGCCTTTCACAACAAGGTTTCAGAAAGCTATGGTGACAGTTTGGGTCTTAAAAGTGTGCTTCCTGACACCTGGGAGGACTCTGCAGGGCTGTCCCCCGCTTTCAAAGGGTTTCTTACTTCTTGATGTAATGTTACCAACAGGTTGAGAGGCCTGAACTTTGAATTCAGCCAACCTGTATCGAGCAGCCGCCAAGGAGCAGGAAGGGTTGTGCCTTCTTGACTTCATAATGCCAGCAGAACAATATCCACAAAGCACTTTATGTGAAAAGAGAGTTGTCCTGATATCACACAGTCTGAACTCAGACACAAACTCTTCCATTATCTATGTTTCGCATTCATGGATACATGGCCAATATGTGATTTCATTGGGTGGGATCTAGATCTGGAAACAGTCCCTTGATGGGGCTGCATTTTCTACTTTCTTTAATACGACTAATGTCAAAAAAGGGCAAGCCAATAATTATGGATGATCCCTCAATGGAAAGAAATCTTAATAGCTCGGGTGCACCATGGCAGTGATGCCTTCTGAAAAGCCTTCCATTTCTCCAATGGAGAAATTTCACATTTTCCAAGGGAGTGGCAAGTACCTTTTAAATGTGAGTTTATTGCATTGAGCATCTCATCAGAAATAAAACTCAAATCAGTTGAATATGTAAATGATAGGCAAGAAGGTACATTTTAGGGTGGTAAGTGTGTTTGAGCACATCTTCTGCTTGGTTTTGGACATGAAGTAATAGCTCTTCATAAAGTGTCAGCCAAACTACCTTATATAATCTTTCGAATAGCAGCATTTACATCCAAGAATAGAAAACACTTGGCAATGCAATTTCTAAAAAGGATAATAATTGTTTGTTTGTTTGTTTGTTTTTGGAGCAACTAGTATTTCCTTATGTCAAAATGATAGAATTAGAGAGGACTGTGTTTAGATAGTAGTTTCTTTCATCTTCCTTTATGTGGATAAAACCATAATGGTGTTATTAGTAGAAATTGAAAGTAATGCTTTATTGCTTTTTTTTGCAATTGATATTATGAAGCAAACAACCTCTTTAAAGATTCAGTAGTATGGCTGCAGGTTTTATGATGAAAGCAGGCTTTCCTGCCTCATCCCAGTTGGTGCTCCTTATGGGGCACCACTTGGCACTATTGCTATTTGTAGTTCTGGTCGTTGACTCCATAACTTCTGTTACTGTTATTTGGGGGTAGAGGTCAGTTGGTTTTTGTCAATATATACCTTATCTTTAAAATCATAATGTCTTGACTTATCAAGCTTAGATGTTATCTCAGATTTCTTTTACAATAGACATGAATTTGACTTGGTTAAAGCAGACCTCATCTACCTGGCACTGTTCCTCCCCAAATACTCACAGTCAAGTAGACCAGATCTTGCTCTTTTCAGTGGCTTTTCCTGGAACATCCAATATACTTAAATCTGTATTTATTTTTCTGTTAACCATGGAAAACTAAAACTTAGGGTCTCCATTGACGAGACAAGAAAGACAGGATGTTTAGTGTCTTTTCCCCTCTCATCTCCTCTGTCTTTGCTATTGTAATTCTTACTTTTCAATGTGGTTTTAATTTGAATCTCCCTGAGAGCTAGTGATGATGAACATTTTTTCATGTGTCTGATAGCCATTTGTATGTCTTGATTGGAGAAGTATCTGTTCATATCTTCTGCCCATTTTTTGATATGATTGCCTGTTTTGTGTGTGTTGAGTTTGAGGAGTTCATTATAGATCCTGGATATCAGCCTTTTGTCTGTACTGTCATTTGCAAATATCTTCTCCCATTCCGTGGGTTGCCTCTTTGTTTTTTTGACTGTTTCCTTTGCTGTGCAGAAGCTTTTGATTTTGATGAAGTCCCAAAAGTTTATTTTCACTTTTGTTTCCTTTGCCTTTGGAGACGTATCTTGAAATAAGTTGCTGTGGCTGATATCGAAGAGATTACTGCCTATGTTCTCCTCTAGGATTCTGATGGATTCCTGTCTCACGTTGCGGTCTTTTATCCATTTTGAGTTTATCTTTGTGTACAGTGTAAGAGAATGGTAGAGTTTCATTCTTCTACATATAGCTGTCCAGTTTTCCCAGCACCATTTATTGAAGAGACTGTCTTTTTTCCACTGTATATTTTTTCCTGTTTTGTCAAAGATTAATTGACCATGAGTTGAGGGTCCATATCTGGGCTCTCTACTCTGTTCCACTGGTCTATGTGTCTGTTTTTATGCCAGTACCATGCTGTCGTGGTGATCACAGCCATTATAAAAACTCATTATTTCACAGATTTCTATAATTATGATTCATTTATAGATTGATCCTAGAAGTTAAAAACCAAAAACCGGTATTCGTACAATTACAATTATATGAGGTTGCTTACTGCAGCTCCAAGTACCAGACTTCATTCTCTCTTCTTATAATATCATGACCTCTGTGATCTATAAAGAGAAATCCCCCTTGATTGTGATGAAAAAGACTCTCTTTTCTTTTACATTTGAAAGTTGCATTGGCGTATTTATGCTGCTTCACCCTCACAATCATGCCCCCCATTTGCCCCCCACATTCTGGATCTAAACGTGAAGAAAAATAGGCACCAAATTTACATTATATTGATCATGTAAATATTATGGAATTGCTAACCAAGTCATGTGCCAGATTTGGACTGACATATCCATGGGTTCAATGTTATGACTTAATGGGCTACGCAAATTATAATGTTCTTATTTTTTTAAGTTTTTACTTTAATTCTAATTAGTTGACATGCAGTGTTATATTAGTTTCAGGTGTACAATATAGAAATTCAGCCTCTCCATATGTCACCTGGTCCTCATCACAAGTGTCCTCCTTAATCTCCATTGCCTATTTCACCCATCCCTCCAGCCCCACTCCTCTGATAACCATCAGTTTGTTCTCTATAGGGAAGAATCTATTTCTAGGTTTGTCTCTCTCTCTCTCTCTTTTTATAATATTCTTGTTTTTTATACCTTATGCTTCATCATTTCCTTAAATCAAGCCATTTTTTAGTTTGATCCATTTTTTTGTGTTGACTGTCTCATACAGGTATTTTCCCCCCAGAGTTTCATTTTTTCCTTGCGTCTGGGCCTTTATGTCATCAGGGATGTCAATCTTCTCAGTGAAACAGTCTATGTATTCTATTCTGTGACTCTTTGCTTTTGATTGAGTTTATTTGAAAGTATAGCAGCTTTAGAATTTTACTAAGTTACGTTTAAAGCTGGATTCTGCCTTTTACCAGCTCTATAACTTAATACTGGGTCACTGACTTTTTCATCTACAAAATTTATACTGTAAAATTTAAATAAGTTGAAATATGGAAGAATTTTACACAGTACCCAGCTTATCTTAATTATTTGGCAATTTTCTTCCTTCCATCTTTTTTTCTTTTTTTTTCCAATTTATTTATTTTCAGAAAAACAGTATTCATTATTTTTTCACCACACCCAGTGCCCCATGCAAGACGTGCCCTCTATAATACCCACCACCTGGTACCCCAACCTCCCACCCCCCCGCCACTTCAAACCCCTCAGATTGTTTTTCAGAGTCCATAGTCTCTCATGGTTCACCTCCCCTTCGAATTTACCCAAAAGCACATACCCTCCCCAATGTCCATAACCCTACCCCCCTTCTCCCAACCCCCCTCCCCCCAGCAACCCACAGTTTGTTTCGTGAGATTAAGAGTCACTTATGGTTTGTCTCCCTCCCTAATCCATCTTTTTTTCTTTTCACCTTCCATTTCTTCCCTTTTTTCTCTCTTCTTTCCTTTTTTACTTGGGTTAATGGAGCAGATTATGATCAAGATGGCCCTGGGAAACCATTTTCTCAAGTATTCCTTTAAAATTTGAGAAATCAATCCTGGCAAGTGTCAAGGAAAGGCAGTAGTAACTTGCTTACTTCAAGGCAAGTGCATAGATAATTTATGGTTGGCTCATATTTATCTTTTTGGTAATTTTCATCATGGTACTCTTTATACATAAATGGGCATGAGCTAATTTTCTTTTCTAGCTACACCCACTTACACAGTGTCATCTAATTGCTGGAACATTTAAGTAATTACCCACACAGACACAACTAATTGTTTAAGGTTTCCATCACATGAGAAAATAATGTCTTTGAAATTATAGTACTTTTATAAAATATGTCAATTATATTGAGAAGTAAAGAAAGATTTGCCATTCAAATTGCAGATACAAGTTATCAACCCTAAACTTTCAACAGTCATCTTTATGAATGGCAAAATCATTGAGTTCAGAGAAAAGTATTTTTTAAATGATTTGTCAGAACCAATGTGTGACAGAGTAAGCTACCTGCCACATTGTTAATTTAAGCAAAATATTTATGAGCAACACTACAATATGCCTTTGGGTAGAGATACGCTCCAATTTTGCCACTTTATCAGTGTTAGTCTGAGAATAATTGTATTTGAATTTATATACAGGGGCATGGGTCTATCATTGCTTGGGCCTGAAATATTCCCACAACTTCCACAATATGCACTAATGTGCTTAAAAATATCTTGTAAATCTTCTTTTCTTTAAACTTCTTTACGGTTCATAATTGAACTGTGATCCTTACGTGTGAGCTATGTCATGATTTAATATTAACCAAAATTAATAGCCAACCTTAAGCTTCTTTATCTTGGCCTACAAGCTTCCTGGTTCCTTTGCATTTACACTTCCCAGGCAGTTTCTGTTATTTAAAGGCTCTTGGGAGCAAATGTGTTGGTAATAGAGTACCACATAGCTATCTTTTGTTCAATAATAAAATACAGGTCACCATGAGAGATGGCAAATGTTGAGAAAAAAGTGCACCTGCCTAGCAGGTTAAGCCCATGTCTTTTAAAAGCTCGTTATTCAGGGAGGAAATGATCCAGGTCTTATGAGATATTAAAAGCAGAATAGCTTTGGAGCAACAAGAGAAAAATGAGGTCCAGAAATGGGAGTGAATTAGGTAAGGGGAAAAAGAATGAGCCAGACTAATAAGTTGGTTTCTCTGTGGTTCAAGAACTTCCTTTCTTATGGAGAGAGACCTTTCACACAGGCATTAGTTAGAATATAATATTTAAGATGATGACTTACATATAACTGAAAAAGTTACATATAACCAAAAAATGGTTTTATCAACAATTTCCTGATATAGTATACTATTTTGGGGGTATTTGTGTACCATAATAATGCCAATGATAATAACAATAATAATAATTATTATAATAATATAATAATAATGATTCTTCTTTTTCCTTTCTTTAAATTACATTTCTTTCCCTTTGAGTCAAGCCCTCAAAATCTTTCCCATTTTTTTAAGTAAGAGAAAATGCCAGATAGTATCAGGCTTCAGCCCTAAAACTGACTGGATGCCTAATAATAGCCATGCTAAGTGCTGGGAATACAAAATGAATATGACCCAATTGATTCAAAACCAGCATTTTGGCATTTTGTTTTTAGCCAGTGGCCTCTAAAACCCATATTAATTCTTGCTATGGCAGTAGATACTGGTTTCATTTATTCCATGAACTATCTATCCTTAAAAGATTGCCCAGAGTTTTGGCATACCTTATAAGGTTGGTCTAATCCTGGTGCCAGTTTGAAATATTGTCTTTAAGCCTTCCATTTTGAGGACTGACACATTTCTATAAAATAAGAAGAAATAGAGCATGAGGACCAACAAGGAACCAGTAAATACAGATGGCTTTTCTTTCATAAGAAAGGGAATCTATACCATGTTTTGGGCATACTCTGTGTTTTAACTCAAAGTGTGTGTGTGTGTGTACAGATTATAAAAAAAAAGGTACAAAATCTCCCCCCTTTCATCCCTGACGGTGCACCAGCCAAAGTTTATGTGTTCTTGGAAGCATATCCTGAAGTGGTTGCAGATGACCAAAAGTCAAGCTAATGTGCTATTTCCTTCTTGTGTCAGGAGGCCACTGCCCTCTGGAGAGGGGGTCTGTGACCATTTCAGTCCTCTAATCATATCTTAAATCTTCCCTCCATGAAACCACCTGAGAGAAGAAAGAGATGTGGGGCATCAGTGTTCACAAGAATCCCCCTTTTTAAAGGTTAGCATTTATTATTGATATCCTGCTGTTCTCCAGCAGGTGTTCTCATACCCCAGAGTTCCCTCATGACTCCTTAAACCCAGCTTCACAGGCGGTGGAAGATTCTTCAGCTTAGCTCCTGTTAGTTTTGCAGGGCCTCCATAGGCCTTACAAACTATATCCAAAGCCAGTGCTGGTTATTCACTTTCTCCTTTGTAGTTTTTATAATTCTCCTGCTCACACAAAGTACTAGCTGGTGATTTCATTTTGTGTTGAAGTAGATAATTGAGAGAGAGGAAAACAGAATTTCATCGTGACCTAAACACTGATACTTTGAACAAATGTATGAATAAATGCTTCACGGGCAGTGAGATGAATTGAATTTTCCGTGGTGCTTGAGAAAAGAGGTCCCAGCCCTTTCTCACTCATGGTACTATTGGGATTTGAGTCCACACTATGGGCTCGTTGAATGTGTCTCTAAGGATAGAATCTATCAGATCTCTCACAACCAATATCTCCTCATCGGGATCCCCATTCAGCAGATGTGTGAACTGTTACAAGCCCAGGAAATATTAATATCAACAATTCATTTTGACATATCCTAAGATTAAGATACTGCTCTTTTATGTCCTTTAGTATCACTGACAGTTCGGTCTGCAAATCTTTCCCCTCAAATTCATGTCTATTATAAATCAACAAGAGTCCACAAATTCTCAAGAGAAAGAAGAAAAAAAAGAACTGTGTCACGTTATTGGGGTGGTGGTGGCAAATTTTGTTCCATATGAAACTATCCGATTTGAGTTGTTACTCTATCTGATTAGCAACAATAGAGCGTAACTGTTCTCCCTGTAAAGTTTAGTCATCAGGAAAGTAACTCGGTGTTGCAGAAGTGCTAGTCCAGCGTTTTCTATTTTCCTTTGTGGGAAGGAGACAAGAGACCATATCTGAATTTGGATAATCGTAATTGGTGGTCTGTCAGTGTTAGTCAGATTGCACCATGGAGAGGTATGTCTCCCAACTTTTCTTTGAAATTGACTGTATTGCTGTAAGTATGTTTTATCAAAGCATTTTCTGGGGCAATAGATCTGAAAACATAAGCTTTATGTAGCATTGTTCCTCCTTAGATATTTCCCTTTAATATGCCCTTTCTTTTTGAAGATAAAATAAAAGTACATAAAAAGAGTTCTGGGAATAGGCAGCTATATGTCGTAAACACCCTTCACTCCCCCTCGCCCAAGGCCCCCAGCCCCAGAAATTTGGAAATGATTTGATTGAAGCGATGACTGCCTTGATCATGTTTGAATACTCCTCCTCCTTCATTGTCTTCTTCTCTCGATGGGAGGCAACAGCCCTGTCACGGAGTCACTCCTGGGACAGAAAGAGGTATTTCAAGCAACCATATTTTCCAAACACAAAATTGAGACACATGGCCTGACAATGACATAATATTTGAAGTAGGGACTGTGTGCAAAGATCCAGAACATATGGTTGAAACAGTTTTCTTATAAAAAGCAACTATTAAGACACGCTCTAGATTCTTATTCACAAAAGGCACATTCTTCCATCGCGTTTTTTCTCATTTAGAAATATTACCCACAAATCAGAAGACTGACTGGTTTGCCCTCAAACATGTTGCTTTGCCAGTGTGAGGAGCTCCCTGTTGACTGGAAAGTTAAATACACAGCCATCAAGGAAGCAATGCAAACCAGACTGCCAAACATATTATGAATATGTTGCTCTTCTTTAAAATGCTAGTTGGTTTTTCATACTGGAGTATTGACTAACTGTCTGTGTTTGATGTATGGTTTACCAGCCTGATGTCGACTTATGGTTAGAGCTTAACTTGTTAGTTCTGCTTTTGCAGCCAATTCAGAATAACTACAGATGCCTCGAGATATTAAAATTGACTGCTCAAATGGACTCAGTGTGGGAGTTTCATTGGTTTTAAATTGATAACAGCTGAAAGAGTGAATGATTATAGTGTACATGGGCATAGGACACAGCTCTTTCATAGAACTCTTATGAACAAACTCCCTTAGTGTGGGAATTTTTTCTTCTTTTTATATCATAGTTATTCCTAAGCAACCTTGGGTTAAATTTTAAAATTGCACAGGCGTATGCAGAAGCCTTCCGAAGAAATAATTCCTGAGAAACAGACAAATTTTGATGACGTGGGTTTCTATTCTGGAGGGAACATTTAAAGTTAAGTAGCATTCCATAAGGTGGTAATTGTGTCTATTTCCCAGGCATCGGAGTTAAATAAGCTGTAGGGGAAGCATAAACTGTCATAATAGAAGGGTTGGAGTGTTGTGTACATCTCTTTCTTCAACTCACACAAACCGGAGCTCCAAAGTGTCTTATCACAGATAAGTCAAACAAAGCCTCTGCTTTGCTTTCTTATTCTCCCAGGAACAGTTATTATTGTTTTCATTATTTAAAAAGATGATCTGAACACTTTCTTCTCACACTGGAAAAAAAGAACACAAAAGAGAAATGAGGAAACTTTACTCCCCTCCTCAAATCAGCAACACTTATATAAAGAGGTTTTATGAAAACGCACTTTCACAATTTAATAGCAGCTTAGGGGAAAAGCCCAACAAAGAAAAGAATTCAGAGAAACTTAAAGAAGTTTATAAGAAAGAAATATCTGTTTATACATGCCTTCTCCAACTTGTATTTTTTCCAAGAGTTCAGTGTCCTTCCTACTTAATACTAGAACCTAACTCCATCCCGTTTTCAATGATCTCTAGTAGTTTACCTTTGATATTCCATTATAAATATTAGAAGTGATTTTTATATTTGATAGAAAACATCAATCCAAATCAATAAGGTTAAATTAGGGTTTGTTGAAGAAAAATAAAGCCACATATTGGGTACCTATTTCATATATTTCTTTTTTAAAAAATTGAACATTCTGCCCTGCTAGCATATGGCAGACATGTAACTAACACCTAGTGCTAATGATTATTTGTGGAATTGGAGATTGACTTGACAATAATACCAGCAATGTGTATGTTCAGACATGTAAGACAATCAAAATATTGTCTGATTGTAAAACTCAATAAGTCATATATATTTGGCCAATATTTATAGGAAAGTGTGTTATATATTTATTGCTCAAATTTCACCCCAGATTATAACCTGTGTACCTGGACTAAATCTTAAAATTACCCAATTTGATTTCTTTCTGAGATGCATATGGCCATTGAGTTAGGCTTTGTGCTGTGATGGATAACTTGCATGGATAGCCAGCTAAGAGGCTGCTACAAGGATTGACATTTTCATAAGATCCAATTCCCTCAGAAATGTAAGAGCAAAAGAGAGAAATTTCATTCTCTTTCAACAGTTGTTGAGCTCCAATTTTTTAATGATTTTCTTATCTACCCATATTAGACAGGAGGGAGATTTTAGAGAAGATGTCATCCAAGTTAAACACATGTGAAGGTCATTAACTTGAATATATCACTCCTAACTTGTCCCTTTGAACTTGGAACTCAAACTCATAGCAGGAAAAGAAAGGATGGAGGGGGAAGAGGACTGGCCTCAGTTAACCTCACAATGAAGGAATCTATCATGCAACCAGAGGCTGAGAAATAAGAAAGCAGATGGGCTGAAAAGAATATCTTAAGGATATCTTAATATCTTGAGTTTCCAGATAATCTAAATTTCAGAAAAGCCATCACCTCCCCAGACTCCATCATTATTTGCTCCATCTCATACATTCATTTCCTGAACAGTATTTTGTTGAACAGAAACTCCACATTTATGAACAGAAATTCCACAATTCAAATGCACTGGGACCTTGAGCATGTGACAATTTTTCCATTAAAAAAAATTAATTAGCATAGAAGAATGTTCGATATTATATAAAGAATTTGACAGGACCTCACTTAATGTTTTTAGAAACAATTAATATGTCAAAAGAGGAAATAAGAGCCTGTTTGGGCTATAAATATGTTTACATAATTACCAGTTGAAGAAGTCAAACATTTTAGGGTGAAAAAAACAACAAGGTTAGGCCCTCTCTTCGTCAAAAACAGAATTCCCAATGATGTCAGATATCTCAAATTCTCTAGCATAAGTTCCCTTTATTCATGAACACACTTGTGTGCATGCCCTTTAACCAGAAAGATCACATATTTATAGTATGAATGAATAATCTTGAAGAAAAGTAATAATGGTTAGAAATACAATGCTGATCACACACAAGGAGAGACAGTCACATCTATGTGTGAAGTTATGCCCAACTCAAGATGTCATGGTAATATGGAGAAAGCATTCCCATGGTGGCTACACAGTATAGGAAGATAAATATTCCAAGTGTGATGGTGCAGTGCCCCATACCAGGCACTGTATGTGGTAGTAGACATGGCTGTCTCATTCTCTAAGACAGAATGGGAAGCAGAAGCCCTGGCCAGGGAGTCGTGGCCTGAGAAGGGACTGTTGGGCAGGAGATGGGTAGTGGGGAAAACAGGTACTGGATCTTGGTCCAGTACCAGAAGGTGAGGAATAAACAGCCCATCTAAAGAAAATTGGGGATATGGGACACTCATTGCATTTGAGGAATTTTGGAGATGATATTAAATACTTCTGAGTAAAGTTTTAGTGGAAAGAACTTTCCTACGATAACCCAAAGCCATCTGTTTCTACAATTAGTTATTATAGTACGAACACTACCAAAAGCCCAAAGGAAACTTCTGTCTCCCAGATGCAATTCTCTCAGTCAAGAGTCTGAGAGGCTGGCATGGATATGTGTGTGGTGTTTCAGTTTCATATACCGAGCTGGATCATAGACACTCATCTGAGATCTGCTAGAAGGAGTCTGTGCTAATCGATTTGGCACACCATCTGGAGACTAGAAGTGGTCTAAGCAACCTCTGCTACAAAAGGTTCCCAGTCTGTTGCCCCCATTATCACCAGCCTAGAATCCTAGATTCCTAGAATATATAACAAGAAATGCAGCTCTTTCTTGGGAAAAAGGGATACCTGGACAGAAAACTGTACCTAGTTTTATATATGTTTAAATACATAAAAAATGCTTGCAATAATGAAATATATGAAAGACCATTTTCTTCGTTGGATCTGGATACATACGGTGTGAAGTGATAAGGTGGTGGTGACAAGCTCTCCCTTGCTATTTGAAAGAGCTATATGCAATCTATTTTACTCAGGAAAACAATGTATTGCAGTCAACAAGCCATAAAGATCACTGAATTTTGAAGTAGATCTGAAGTCTAGTCTTGGCTGTGCTATTTACTTGCTTTGAGGCTTTGGACAAGGTAATGAAATTTTCTGTCCTAACACTTTCCAGATAATACCTCTTATGATTGTTGATACTACACAAAGACCAATTAGCATGGCAAATAATAACTCTTAATTCTCATACTCTACTCCTAATTCTACTCTCTCTATGGCATGGCATATTGCAAGCATTTCTCCTGAATGCAGAGTAGGTATTCTGAAAATTGCAAAACAGATCAATTAGGGTGAGATTTTTGTGGCATTGCATTAGTAAAGCCAACATTTTGAGCATTCTGTCTGCCTCACATTGTGCTTATAGCTTGACGTGCACTCTCCAGTAATAAGGATGAAGGACAACTATGCTTACTTTTTTTATGCTTTGATTGTTACTCATATATATTCTTTAAATCACTGTGTTCTAAGAGGATACAAAAATGCATAAAGCAGAGTTGCCTACAAAATGAGTAAGGGAGATAAAATTACAACAAATACAACATAATATATCAAATGTCAAAAGCTTTAGGGCCATTGAGGTCATGGATTTGGGGAAATTACAAGTGAGAAAAGTGTGAGAAGGATTCATGTTTCCTTTATTCTGTGGTCTTTAAACTGAATCTTGACTCTGAGCCTTTGGACATGCGGAGAGCTGGTTGAGACGTTCAAGGTGTGCAATTGTAGGAAAGCATGGGAACCATGCTTTGTCTGCAAGGTAAAGGGTTAGATGAGAAGTGTCTGTGGCAGGTATTTTGAGCAGTGCCAGGTTCAGAAGTTTGTACTTGATTTTATAGGCAATTTTATTATTCATTTAGTGCTCATTAGTCATTTTTACTCATTTGACAAACATTTACTGGGGACCTCCCATGCAGAAAACAATGGGCTGCATACTGGACCCAGATGTGTGAGATGAGATTCCTTTCTTACAAGCTAGTTACATTAGCACTGCTTACAAATATTCTATATAAAAAAAAGAAGCACTTCCATACCCTGCAAACTTATCCCACTTTGGAAAGCTAATGAAAAGATGTTCTTAGTGCTTTTTATCTAATTTTACTTATTTCCTATTTAACCACAGTGGGCCATGCCCCAGCAGCCTGTGGATATGAATGAAATGACAGATATTAAGGCACAAATATTCTAAGTTGTGACTCCCAGTTGTCTAGCCATAGCAACTCAGACTTTACCCTTCTCTAAAGTCTCCTTGACTATTTTTGGGAGCACCTGGAAAGTATTGCATTTAATACCTCATTACCTACAAACTGCCCAAGGCAGGCATCTCACCACAACTATGCAGCCAGTATCTTCTGAGACATGACTTCCTCCCCCCTTGGTGCTGTCCAAGAGCTTCCAAATCTACAAACCCTTCCACATGCCGAACAGTACTCTGAAACTCTGGTTCCCACAGCATTTTTAGATTCATTCTGTCTCCAGAGCAATGGGGAGACTGCTCTTCTTAGCCACTGGCATGTTTCACCTGCTGTTTTAGGACCTGAAGCAACAGCTCTTAGGCTAAATCTCACATAGTGAAAAAATGGCTTCTTTCTAGTCCATGTGAGATCTTTCCTCAGAAGAAGTCAGATCTACTCCCTGGGACTTAGCTGGGATACATGCACAATTTTGCCATCTCTCTTGAATTTCCCTTGACCCCTGTAAGCTCAAAATTCCTCTTAAGTCACTGTCTTTTCACCCACTAATACCAACACTTCAGTTTCTATGTCTGGGTGGTGAACATCATTGCACTAATTCAGTAGGCAAACCCAACTGAGCTATTCCATTCCACCCTTATGTGCACTCCTTCCCCGACAATGGGTGGTCTGGTTAGCCAGAAAAGTAATATAAAGAGTGTGCAATGAATCCAGAAAATGCTCAGTACACAAAGTGTATCTCACAATGAGATATCTATTTATTCAGTTACGTGGGCAGCTTCGGGCCAGGATAAGGTGTTCTAGAAGTGTTGTTGCATAGTCACTTTCTAAAGGGAAGGCTGAAAAAAAAAATAAATAAAGTAAGGGCTAAAAAAGAGAAACGCACTATATTTGACTGGAAGCCCAAAAGAGACAAAATGTTTCGGAAACATGTGCATCATGGCCTACTAATTTAGGCTCATAACCCCCTCTCTCCAATTACATTCCTGGAAATGTTTTTTCAATTTCTTTGCATAGAATAACCAGAGGACCACATTGTTCAGAGCCGCCCATGGGGAACAGGCAGACCCGCGCAGAGCTTGCACCACACCTCCACGGAGTTGGCCAACACTTCCACAGAACCACACGATTCCCTGGCTCCTAATATGGTTTATTATAAAATCCTTCACCTGCCTCAGAGCACTTTTCATCAAAGCTGCTTTTAAGCTGAAGCTGAAGACCAAAGAATGCCTTTAACAGAATCCTGAAATAGCTTTTAACCCGAGGCTGAGGAGAGAAAGTGCTTTTAACCTAAAGTGCTTTCCTCTCAGGTACTTGAGCGTGTACCTAGCACTCAGCATTAGTGGCTGTGAGAACACCCTTAAGACCCAAATGAAAGAGACTCCATTATAGGTATTCAAACCCGTTATATTAATATATTACAAGTAATATTTGGAATCATTAAGCAGTTTTACTCCAACTAAATTTGAATCTTTTCTTATTGAACTCTGCATTCATGCAAATCAATTGAAGTCTTACCACCTGGGATTCTAACAAATCTATGCTGATATTAGGAAAAGTATAGTGTTTTTCCTAGATTTTACTTTTAATCAGCATGAGTCAAAACGGCCACACCTTCTCGACCCTAAAAGAATCTCTCAACTTGTATCAGTCACTGAGTGGTATTTCTAGCTTTAGTCTATATTCGTTGGGCTGAGAAGGTAAATGAAATCATTTAAAATTAATTCAATCAATTATCTGAATAAATTTTATGGATCAAGTTTTCTCCCTAGACTTGTCACTCAAACAAATAAAAGCACTGATTTTACAGCATAGACGGTCCCTGACTTACGTGGTTCAACTGAATATTTTCCAACGTTATGATGGTGTAAAAGTGATATGACTTCCGTGGAAACTGTGCTTCAAATTTTGAACTTTGACTTTTTCCCTGGGCTAGTGATATGTGGTATGATACTCTTTTGATATTGGGCAGTGACAGCGAGTCGCAGTTCCCAGTCAGCCACAGGATCGTGAGGATAAAGAACCCACGCACCTGCGACCATACTGTACCCATACAGCCATTTGGTTCTCCGCTTTTAGTATAGTATAAAATCTATTTACATGAGCTCTTCACCACTTTATTATGACATAGGCTTTTTGTTAGATGATTTTGCCCAACTTTGAGCTAATGTAAACATTTGAGCATGTTTAATATAGACTGGGCTAAGCTACAATGCTCAATAGGTTGGGTGTCGTAAATGCATTTTTGTCTCATATTTTCAACTTGCAGTGGGTTTATTGTGTCATAACTCCATGGTAAGTTGAGGAAGATATGAGCAAAGTTCCTACTAAGTCAAGTAAGTAGACAACCCAATTGATAAAAAGCTTTAACTTCAGAATAATTACAGTAAGTTATGTGATTGAGCAATTGAATTTTATGGACAGTTTTCTATTTTAAGAATATAAAGTGTATATCAATATGGGATAAGCAGGCAAAACTTGATGTCTTTGAATTTTATCCCCTTCTTTTGCTAGTACCTTCTGTAACTCCAATGGAATGAAGACAGGCAAACCAAAAACAAAAAATATCACCAGTTCAAAATGTAAATAACCAGTCTTTGCTAAACCAAAGTTAGCCATGTTAATAATTCCAAAATGCGCTAAAGAAACTAAAATGAAATATATTTTCCTCCAACTTCACTAATCATGGCACAGTCTTTAGATAGAAATCACATTTTTTGTATGCATTGTTTTCTCTTACTCATTCTTTCACTTATGTATTCATTTGGCAACCAGAAAAGAATGTGATAGAATGGGAAGAAAGAAAGGAAAGAAGAAAGGAAGAAAGAAAGAAAGGAAAGCAAGCAGTAGAAATACAAGAGGAAGAGGGGCTCCTGGGTGGCTCAATCAGTTAAGCATCTGCTTTGGCTCAGGTCATGTTCCCAGAGTCCTGGGATCCAGCCCCACATCAGGCTCCCTGCTCGGTGAGGAGCCTGCTTCTCCCTCTCCCTCTGCCTCTCCCCCTGCTTGTGCTCTCTCATGCATGCTCTCTCTTTCAAATACATAAAAAATAAGGAAGCACAAAAGGAAAAAATTACATTTATCTTGTTCACTGTGTATTGTTTCCTTCCCCTTGAACATTCTTTTCCAGCTTCCTCTACCTAGTAAACTTACTCATTTTCATGCTTCCAGCTTCAAGTTACCAACTCCCTAAAGCCACCCTTGTCTTCATCCTGAGTTAGTCCTCTCTTCTCTTTATCCTGAATTATAATTTCATCATTTGATTATTGTACTATCTTCTAGCTGGACCATGAGCTGTATCTTATAGACTAAAGGCCATTTTACTCCATTTTACCTCCTGAGAAGTTGTTGCCTGGGAAGAGGTAGAAAGGAAAGAAAGAAGGACACAAAATCTTTCAGTGGTTTTACAATTACTCTTTATTAACAATTTCATCTTTCTTCTTCTGGAAGCTCTTATGTCAATGGACACTCCTCTGATGGGCCTGTTCCCTCTCACCAGCCTCACAGCGTTGGGTTACCCTATGTTATGTTCTTTGACTTCTCCTTTTTCATTCTTCTCCTCAGACTACTGGGCATTATTCAAATACTCCAGGGCTGAAATATTGCAGTCCAGTGCTTCGAGTTCTATCTATAGGCTTTCTAAACTTAAAACTTCAGCCTCATGCTCCAGACTCTTAAGACTCCAACTTGCATGTTCAGATGTCTATTTATCATATCCTGGGATGTTTGGTTGACATCTCCCATTTATCTAGAGCAATCCAATCCTTGATTCCCCGGCTCTGGCATGTTCACCTCAGGAAATACTACTGCCAACTGCCAGCTGGAGTCACCCTCTGTTCTCTTCTCTCTCCTGCTCTCGTCAGCAAAACCACCTTAAAATATATTCCAGATTCAACCACATTTAGTCAGTCCCATTGTTACCAGCCTTATCTAAGCACTGTTACCGTGCACATGTCACTAACCCCTTACCTGGCCTCTCTGTGTCTTTTCTTGACCCTCTTAAATATAGTCTCCACACAGCAATTAGAAGGACCATTTAAAAACATCAGTCACATTATTTCACTCCCATGGTCAATAATTGCTAATTACTTAGAGTAAAATCATACTTAAAATACTATCTGATGACCTTTCTGTGACCTACAAGATTCTACCTGCTTTGGTCCCCAGGCTACCTTTTCAGTTTCATCTATGTTTGTCATCTCCCCCAGCCACACAGGCTTCCTTACTACTCCCCAACAACACTATGCTTACTCCCCAGTCTTATGCATTGGCTGCTCCTCTGACCTAACACTCTCCCCACGTATAGGCATAATTCACACTTTCACTTCTTTTGATCTTCACTCAACGGCATAGCCTCAGAAATGTCTTCCCTAATAATACCTCCCTCTGGCTCTCCATCTCCCTGTCTTGCTTTCTTTTCTCATAGCACCTATCAATATTGGACATTATCATATATATTATATATTAATGGGTTTATGAGTTTGTTTTCCCATTTATATCTAAGCTGTATGAAGCCAGAAAGTGCTGTAGAAGGGCAGAGAGTGTTCTATTCATTATTCCATCCCTGGCAGGCATTGATAAATACTCAGGGATGGATACAAAAGATGAATGAATACAAAAATTCATGAAATATTCACTTGGTCAGACCACTCTCTATACTGTTGTTTGTGATTCTGTGCACATGCATGTGGAGGGCAGTATGCATGTTTATGTGTATATTTGTGTGTTGTGTTGCTTTGGGTAAACAAAAGGATGGAGAAGCATAGGATAAAGTTGCTGCCCAGAGTAGACAAATATTGAAAAATCTCATACTCCCTGTTTCATTTGAGGTAGTAAACTCCTTGTTTAAGATATGAATTTATTTCTGACTAGTGGACTCCCCAAAATGTCCATTGTGTTAACTCGACCAAAGTTGAGTTGAGATCTATTTCCAGGAGAGTTTAGAAGCTTAAAAGAAGAGGGCAAAGATGAGTGGGTGGCTCAGTCAGTTGAGCGCCCCACTCTTAATTTCAGCTCAGGTCTTGATCCCTGGTTTGTGAGTTTGAGCCCAACATTGGGCTCCGTGCTGGGTGTGGAGCCTACTTTAAAAAAAAAACAAAAAAACAAAAAAACAAAAGAGAAAGGAGCCCCAAAGTAGTTCTATGAAGTACTATTTGGGATTGAGGGTAAAATCTTGAAAGGTGGGTCAGCTTGAAGCCTGAAAAAGGAAAAAAGAAAAGGAAATAGGAGAAGGTGGGGAAGAACTCCTTCATTCTGTCTGGGTGACAGTGGGCCTGTCTCAGAATTTCACCTTTGGGCTGCTTGTGTCAAGATACTACTCCTGCATCCAACTGTCCAAATTTGATTGGAGGCTGCAGACTACAGCCTTCCCTTGTTTGGGGATATCTTCTCCATAGGCTGGGCAAAATCTCCTCCAGGCCAGTCCTTCCAGAACAGACATTATCATTATCCACCAGGGACTTTAAAATCTATTAGGTTAATGAGCTACACAAGTATGAATAAACATGTGGGGGGAAACTATACACAAAAGTGTATATATTTAGAGTTTCTATTTATTTAGATTCCAAACTACTTAAAAGTTAAAATAATTGTGCTTTTTTTCCCTGTATTTGACTCTTATGAGAAAAAAAAAAACACAAGTAAACAAGGCAGTAAGAGAAATTTACTTCACTTGCAGTGTATATTAGAGATTCAGCAGAGAAACAGCCCAGTTTTTTGGTGTCTGTGTATCAAAAAGCAGTAACTGATACTTTTAATCAAAGCCCGAAGGCATTGTAAAATAACACAGGACCTTATGAAGCACTTAATACAGATTAAATTCAGTAGTGTTTCAGCATTAAACATGTTTTTCTGAATCTTAGTTCAAGAGATAAGCCATCTGTAAATTATAGTACTTACTTAAATCACCCATTTCTCCAAAAATTATCAGTAAAGCTGCAGTAAATTTATATGATGAGGCCTTATATGGTGAGTATTTTAAGGAAGAAGAAAAAGTAATAAGGATGGAAGTGGAGAAAATATAAAAGATGAAAGTAGAAACAGGATTCTTTGATAAGTAATCTGAAAGTTTTCTAGAAACCTACTCTCGAAAAGAAAACCAAATGTTACTTATAGTTTAAAATCAAAGCTAAATTTTGGTTAAATTGCTGAAATTACCCATGTTGGAAATATTACTTTTGCCCTTCAGTATCTGCCCCTCCCCTATAGCAACTTATTGGGAGAGGATGTGCTTATGTGCGTAGCATTGTGGAGGGAGAAATATTTCAAGTACAGGCTACCTACTATTGAAGCCACCAGGGCTATGTTTTTTCTTATTCCAGCACCATTCTTAACGTAATTTCAACCAACTGGGCATCCCATCTTGAGCAGTTGAAGAGTATAAGTCCTCAGAACTATGCTGGTGGTGGAGTGGTAACGTAAAGAGCATCCTGACCTAGCCAGCAGAATTATGAGACTCTGGACCCAGCAGCATATTTCATGGACTTCCTTGGGACCTTTGGTCTGAAACATCTCCAAGACTGGTTCTCCAGCCTCGAGTAATTACTAAATTACTTTGAGTTCCTAGTAAATTCTTGGAGTTCCCACTCACTGTCATTCCTTAATATTTGAATAAATTCTTTGTGTAAGATAGCCCCCGGTGGCGGGGGCCTAGGTGGCTCAGTCAGTTGAGCATTGGACTCTTGATTTCGGCTCAGGTCTTGATCTCAGGGTTGTGAGATTGAACCCCATCAAGCTCTACGCTGGGTGTGGAGCCTCCCTGAAATTCTCTCCCCCTTTCGCTGCCCCTTCTCCCCCCACTTCGCATGTGTGCACAGGCACACACGTGCCTCTCTCTCAAGAAAAATAAATAAAAGATAATAAATAAATAAGCAAACCCCCAGTGTTTTCTGTTTTGTTTTGGTTTGGGTTTTTTTGTAGCCCAACCCCTTAAAAAATATACCTCGTGACCAAAAGGATGGGTGGGTCTAAGCCCCTTGATTTGTTATTATTGTTTCCTGTTCCCCTCTATGTTCTTCATGTATGTGCAGTTCTAGGTGCTTTGTTTTCCTTTTTAAAATTTACTGGACTAGCTGCAACAGCAGCCCTGTGTCCTGAAAGCAGAATAATCATTTTGAAAAGCATGTGGAGACTGTCTTCCTGGGTAAATGATGATAACACCGTCACATTATTTGAACATTTAACTGCCTCTATTGAGTAGTTTTCCTCATAGTTTTGATTCATTTGGAATCTAACTGACAAAGATCCCATTACTGGGTGTTCTTTCCATAATTTGTCAAAAAATATATAGCAGAGATGAGGGAGAATGAAGCTAATTTGTAATCTGGGAGACTTAACCTGGTTATGCTGATGAACTAACTAAATCGGTCAAAAGTTTGAGAGCTTAAAGATTAAAAACCACCATTTCCTAGTTAAACTCTAATTCATTATGTAAACAACATGATTTATAAGTGCAGTCATGTGGAAGGTCTATTTGTTTTTCTCACCAAAAGATGCTTTCAAAGAAAAATTGCTGAAAATGGATTTTCTCCAACCAATGTGTTGCCTGCCACCCCTGGTATAAACGCTGAAGCAGGAGAAGGAAGACATAATGATCACACTAGCCAAGGCCATAGGCATTTGTGGAGCATTCCAAAAATATTGGCACCTCAAGCTAGAGGTGTTTTCTAAATACAAAAATTTGTTAAGAGAGGAATAAAGGATTACCAGTGAGCCCACAGATGGGAATATAGGTAGGGAGTCTGGAGCTCGGGGTTCTGGGTTGCTCCATTTTTTTGGAATAGCATAAGGAAGGGGAAAGCAGAAATAATCCTTCGTGTTGTGCCAGGACAACAGGCATGGAAGTTAAGGGGGCAAAGTTAGTTCATTAATGCTTGCCAAGAAAACAGAATACTTTCTCTCTCCCTCCCCCTTTCCTTATACTATTTTAAGATAGGAAGTTCTGTGGTTCAAACACATTCCTGCAGTTTAATGGTCCTCCTTGGTATCAAACCCTGGATTGTATCAAATTTACAGATGGGTGACAATTCCACCACAGCCCTGAAATTTGACATTGACATTATAGCTAAATCTCTATGATATATTTTCATTAGATAACACTTTTTACTTTGCAAAGTCATTTCTTGTGCATCATCATCTCCTCTAAGTTACATGATCCATCATTTTATGTTGAAGGCTAGTGTTGTAGCCAAGATTCCTTTCATTGTAATTGATAGAAACTTGTCCATACTGCAAACGTAAAAATGGAATTTATTGGACTGCTTAATTGAAAATTCCACGGGACAAGGATAGCTTCAGGCATGATTGGATCTAGGGGCACAATTACTAACAAATCTTTACTTCCTCCATCACTCAGCTTGTTTTCTACTCTGTTGGCTTAATTCTCCCATATGTTCTCCCAGAAGGTGGCAACATAAGTTCTAGAAGCTCAGATTTATATCCCAATAGTTAGTCAATTCCTCTAGAAGTAAGGTTTCTCTTTCCCAGTAGCACTAGAAAAAGCCTTAGGATTTCTCCACCGGCTCAACTTGGGCCATGTGTTCATGTCTGAACATGAGGAAATTCATGTTTCTCCCTGGAGCTAGAGGTGGTGGAGTCAGCACCACTCAAACCAAATGGTGGCCAACACGAGAAAGGCATCATTCCCTAAGGAAAATCAGAGTGATCTTACCAGAGAATAGGAGGATAGTTGCAGGGCCAGGAAAAGCAATAGACATCCACCATACTTTTCCCAACCAGAGTCATCTGTGACAGTGGATCTCACTGTTTAACCAAGGCTGGCACTTTCTATTATGGGCAATAGAAACCTTCTGGCCAATGCTATGTTCATGCTCTGGTCAAGTTTATTTGGTTGCAATAAACAGAAGTTCACTGAAAAATATTCAAATAAAATAGAACCTGTTGTCACAACCTAGGGTATGTCATGACACCTCGTGGAAGAGATAGGTGATCTCTGGAGTTAGGCATCAGAAAGTGAGGACCTAGGGTGTGTCTGCTTCATTCACCTCTCTCTGCAAATTAGTTCCTGGACCGAGTCACCCATTGCACACAGCGATCTCCCCATATGGCTGCCCCTAGCATCCAGTGTCTAAATCTAGGCAGTCTTGCTATTTAACTCTTACTATTTACTATTTATGGCGCTAACTACCTCAGTCTGTAGTATCCCACTTCTAATCATTGTGAGGGAGAATTTCGTTGCCTTGGCTTGAGTTACAGCCTTGCATTTAATCAGCTTCACCACAGAGATTAAATTCTTAATTCCAGAGCCATACTTTCTTGGGTGAGTATAGCCAGTTTAAAGAGAGGCTAGAATTAAGAAGACAATTTTTGGTTTTTCTGGTTACTAGTAAAAGCAAACATCTCCCTTCTGTCTAATGATGTTGATCATATCAAGACTCTTTTCTCACCAGGACACTTGACAATCATGAGGGGTGTTTCTCAATGAGGTATTGCCTGTGCTCGGCTGGACCACCCAGTAAGTGGCAGTGATGCACCTCACCCACCTCCCACTTTAGAACCAAAAGTAGCCAGTAGAACACCTCATTCCCTCCAGGGCATTATAGCAGAACACCCAGCAGTTCACGTTCACTCCTATCTACCCTGCTCAAGATGGGACCCAAATCCCACCTTCCTTTATAATTGAATTCCCAGCACTAAACTTCTTAATGCAGGAGTCCATTTGATCTTTTCACTTTTTTCCTCATGGTCATCAATGGCCTCTGAATTGTCAAAATTCAATGAGAACTTTTCACCTTTATCTCCCATCATCCTTCTGCATCTAAAATGCTTATCCACTTTCCTGATAACCAGTCTCTTTATTCTTCTGCAAACTCTGAGGGTTCCTTCTGCATGTCAGTCTCTTTTACTCAAGCAAGAAACTAAGAAGTCCTCTCTGGTAGGTTCCTGATAACCAGTCTCTTTATTCTTCTGCAAACTCTGAGGGTTCCTTCTGCATGTCAGTCTCTTTTACTCAAGCAAGAAACTAAGAAGTCCTCTCTGGTAGGCTGACTCATCTTCTGCATCCAGTTAACAAATCCTACAAAATCACCCCTTCTTGTCGCAGGTCAGCTTCTTGTCTTTTTTCTTTCCCTAAAGCCTGATACTTGTAACTTTACATAGGATTCAATATTTTGGGGTCCATTCCCTCACCATAAAATCAGGTTAATAGTATCTACCACCAAAGAATTGAGGCTTGGTGTAAAGATTTAATAAGTTAGAATACATAAAATACTTTGAACCATGCCCGGCTTAATGTAAGAGTACAATGAAGCTTAACTGCTGTTATTACACAGCCTTAAGATAGCACTAATCACATTATATTACCCACCACCTCCCCAGACTATAGGAGATCATGCTTTATGCATCACTGCATTTTCTGGCTGGAGAACAGTGTCTGGCTTATAGTGGGCATGTAATAAATAGTTACTGAATAAGTGAATCAATATTTGTATTCTTTACAATATCCAGCACATGACAGATGCTCAAGAAATATGCACTGAGTTGAACTTGATAGAATTAAATGGATCTGGAAAGAACACAGAGTAAAAACTGCCATCATATTAGGTAAAGCACAATGAGTTCATTTTAAAGGGAGAGAAATTTCCTTTGGGACTCCTCCTTGGGGTGAATCTAAACTGATGCAAAATTCCACATTCCTAACAAATTTATAATTGTTTTCTTTTTTTTTTTTTTTTTTTTGCTCACCAGTTTCAATTTCCATGTCCTGTTAATTCTCTTTGTTTTCACTCTCAGAGCATAGCTTACTTCACCAACAATATGGACTCCTGTTAACGTCTTTATCAGTAAGCTACTGCTGCATAACAAATACAAATCTTAGTGACACACAACACAAAACATTTATTTCTCATATGTCTATGGATCAAGTAGCCTGGGGCAGGTTTTAGTGGACAGCTCTATTCGAAGTGTAAGGCCTCAATCTGTGCCATGTGTATTTATTCTGGATCCCAGACTGAAAGGCCAGCATCTATCCAGGGAAGTTCTTGGCAATAGCAGAAAGCAGTCAGGTGGGTAGAAATCCGTAATGCATTTTAAGGCCTCCATCTGGAACTGACACACTGTCATTTTTACTCACACTACTTTGTCCAAAACAAGTCTATAGCCAAGCCCAACATCAGTGAAACGGGAAAAATAAGTGTTACCCACTGTAGTGAGTTTTACCACACAGTCACATTGTAAAAGGGGTGAATATACAAATCTACTTCAGAGAGGAGAAGAATCTTGAAAAATGATGACATTTACCACAACTCTATCCTGATTCTGGTCTCTATAACACCTTCCAAGGTGATCACATTAGCTTCTTAACTAATCTCCCTGTGTTCGATCTTCTCCACAATCAATCACAATTGGTTATGAACATTTTGGCTGTAGGGGATAGAATACCTAGTTTAAAAGGACATATTATCTCACATAGTAAGGAATTTGGAAAATAATTGTTTTAAGTTTAGAATTTCAACAATGTCATTGAGGTCTCGGGGTTTTTTTTTTGACCTTTTTAAATCCTGTTTGCTTTTGTCTGCAACCTTGTTGTCTCATGGTGATAAGATTGCTGCAGTAGCTCCAAGCATCACATGATTGCACAGTGATGTTCAAAGCAGGAAGAAAAAACAAAGAGTTCCTTCATACACCCCTTTTCTTTCATCTGGTACAAAAGAGAGAATGAGAAAGAGAGAGAGAGAGAGAAATCTCTTGTAGCTTCCCAAGTCATTTCTCCTTACATTTGACTGGTTAGAGCTAACTAATTACCCAGAGCAGCAAGGAAGGAAGAAGTCAATAGGGAATATTTTCAGGCTCAGAATGGACTCTAAAAACAAGAAGTCAGGAGGGGAATAGTGTATGTATAAGAGATCACTGGTGTCTGCACACTTTCAAATAATTTAACCTACCTAACTAAATATTTAAAACTCTTATAACACCATCTTCCTCTTCTTTTAAAGCTTAATACATCAAGATTTCTGTAAACAAGAAAAAGTGACTGTTTCCCTCAGCACATCTCATTCTTCGCACCATTCTCCCCATCACTGATGTGTTTGTATACCTTCCTTCCATCTTCCCTAAATGGCCTTTTGTCACCTCTTTTATCTCTTCACTGGTCTTACTTTTCCTTGAGGATTTGTTTCTTCTCTGGGAAGTCTTCTGTGGGCACCAAAGGCTGGTCTGATGTCCTGCCACATGTTCAATAAACATTTAAGAAATTGATTTGAATAATAATTTCCATTAGATGTTTTTATACTTTATAGCAATCCTTCCAGACTATAATTTCTGGCCAATTTAAATTATTCCATCTGAAGTTGTGGGCTATTTTTCTTAAATAATAGTTTATGTCATTTTATTTTCCTATAGTGGTGGCTCACTTTTTTTGAACAAATGTTTGTTACTTGACCAAGTATTCAAACCAAATACCCATGATTATTTCCAACTTCTCTACACTCTGTTGATATGTTTTGGGCTTACCATCTTTTTGTCTCTTAGATTAAAATGTACATTTTCATATTGAAATATATTCATGCTTTTGCTTTAATTACTTTCCTCCCTTCTAGGTTGTCCTTAATTCAAAGCCATCACCTTCTCTAAGAAATGGATGAAAAACATGACTTCCTTCAAGTCTCACCACATTCCATTTTGACTACCCCTTTGTAATATTTCACTTATCATTCTGTTATGCTGCATTTTATTTTTCTCCCCACTTCCACTACACATATTTTTTAATGTTGAAGACCTCCACTGATGATTAAGACAGTGTCTTGAGGTCCCTCATTTAATAAATGATATTGAACTTCTAGTATATGTCAAACATTGTCTACTTACTAGGGACCCAGTAAGAAAGGAAATAGGTGCAGTCTTTATTCTCCTGGGTTTTGCATTCTACTCAGGGGAAAACTAATCAGTAAGCACATCAATCTAATATAGTAGGCAGAGATAAATGCTCTAAGGAAAGTAAAACAGGGAAGTATCACGGAGCATTCCTATTGCAGTGGGGCCATTTTTAGGTACGAAAGGCTACAAAAGAGACCTAGTGCAAGTTTCATGCAGAGGTCATAATAAGTGCAAAGTCCCTGAGGCAGAAGTGTGCTTGGCATAGACAAGACTCAGTAATGTGGACAGAGTGGCTGCAGGCAAGTGATGAGGGGGAGAGAGGAGAGAGGGAGCAAATGAAATCAATTAATGGGTGGAAGGGCAGGTCATGTATTACCTTGGAAGTTGCAATAGGGAACTGGAGTTCACTTTGAGCAAGACAGGAAGCCCTTGAACTTACCAAGTATTTGATTCACTATCAGTAATAAATATCTATGCTATTTTTAAAAAATCTGGAAATGGTGGTGATGATTACACAAGAATGTACTTAATGCCATGGAAATGTTCATGTAAAAATGCTCAAAATGGTGAATTTTATGTTATGTATAATTTACTGCAATAAAAACTATCTGTGAGTGAATCCTGTGGGCCAGAGTCTATGCTAAGCACTGATGACTCTGCAAACACATAGAGAACGTAGACACTCCAAATCTGCTTTGAGAAAATACATTCCATATATCATAAATGTAAGTACACAGTGCAAGGTAGTATAAATTGTGTTTCAAATGAGAAGACTAGGCTAGAATTTCAGAGTGTGTTCTCGGAAGCATTAGTCTGGAGAGATGCCCTTTGAAATAAAAGGATCTTACTGAAATAAGTTTGGGAAATCGTGCGTCCTCCAGGCCTTTGTGGAGATTCCCAGCGCAGACGGGCCTGTCACAGGCTGTAAAAATACACATGAAAGAAACCTGTTTAACTTTGTTTAACCCAACATTGCTAAACCATTTTGATCACAGGCCTTTTTTCCCCGAATTGCCTATCAACATCCTGAGGAACTGGTATTCCAAAGAACCGATGCTAAAGGAGACACAAAACCGAGAGACGAAGAAAAGAGTTTGTGGATAAAGTGTGGTCAGAGCTGAGCTATAAAGGAAAGGGGATACTTAGATGAGGGAAGAGGAAGGGCATTTGAGGCAGGAGAGATGTGAAGAAATCCACTTCAAAGTAAATCTCCTGGAACTTGCCTCTTCAAAGATCATTGACCCACTGAACAAATCTTCTAAATATACTTATAAAATTAAAATTTTGGTGATCATTAACAAGTTTCTTTTAAAACACTCAAGACACCAATTCATTAAGATTAATGACTTTGTAGAAGTTTTCTTAATTCGTTGTCATTATTTTATAAACAACAAAGTTATGCCCAGAGAGACTATAACTTACTCTGTCATCCCGGCCTAATCGATGGCAGAGTGTTCGTTTTCTTTCTCTGGGCCCAGAGTCCTGTTCCATAAAGGAGGGAGTTATGGCCTTTGTATCTCTGCAGTAGACCCTTTGGAATTCAAGGAAAAAAAAAAAAAAACCACAATTCCTATGCAAGACACAGATTTCAGCACACAGTGGATATGGAAACAGAATCAAATTAAAGAACAACGCAATCTTGGATTTTAATGAAGCTCATCTTTGTTTCTTTTGCAGATCAAATTTTTGGCTCTCATCTGCACACAGTGTGTGAACGTGAAAATTCCACAGTTCCACGGTTTGTAAAGCAATGCATTGAAGCTGTCGAAAAAAGAGGTGGGTAACTGAATATGCAGCAACTTCCCCCCATTAGCACACCATCTAAACAACCAGTGCTCAAGTTAACGGTACCACTTGATTTGTCTGGGAAGCCATGCAATTAAAACTTGACTTTTGTTAATCGGTTAAGAGGATCAAATTTCTTATTAACTTCAGTTTGTTTTACAATAGGGACATCAGTAATTCCCACCAATGTTCTTTCTTTGTTTTTTTTTTTTTAATATTTTGTCTGTCTGACATGCTGTTGATTCAATTGCAAACTTCTTGTTTTCAAGCCAGTGATAAAACATTCATAAAATATCAGCACTCACAGTGTTAGAACCCTCCTAACATTCATGCTGGTAGATGTTGTGCCAGAACAATTTTTGGTAAGCCCCCAACATTACCCAAGTGAAGCAAATAGCATTCCTACTTGCGAACAGTGATATCCTGTCTTCCATGTGTTTCTGTTCAGTATAGAATATGGCTAACTGGTTCTCCTGGAACAATTAACAGATGCACCTCCAGTGTTAAGACGACCTTTGAATCCTATTTTTCAGCATTCTGTTTTTCATGAGAAATTATTTCATCTTACCACAGGGAACAAGACAAAACCCAATTGACTCATCATTTCTTTGCTGGTCTATCTGTGGGGTGTTTTTCCTTCAGACTATGACTTCATTCATTCAAGGTCATTTTCCCTGGAAGATACATACAGTAGATGGAGAATCTCAAAAAATGTATTGTATAAAAATGTGAAGCTTCATCACCATCTGTTACAAGTTTACAACATATTCCCAGGATCTAGGGGGATATATATCATGTAAAAGATAGAGGTGTTTTCAGTAAAAGAATTGGTGAATCTATTCCCATTTTCAGCCCCCAGTCTCTTAAAACAATAGAACCAAGGGGAAAAAAGTCTTTACCAAGTTATCTACTAGGAAAAAGCCATTTTAATTCTCTGAATGTTACCTGGCTTTATTATAGAAGCATAATAAAAATGGCCTGCAATTTCCAACTCCTGGAAATTCATACTTTAATTATACTGTAAGGACAGCCTTGGGATCCTATTATTCCCATATCAGTAGGGAATGAGAGAATAACAAGAAGGGGACGAGTGGGTAAGGAAAGTAGATAAAGAAAGGTGGCTTTGGGGGAAAGCGTATCCACACATCAGAGAGGAGTCGAGAGCTCACAGAGGGCAGAAAACAGTAAAAGCAGAATGAATGCAAGGAGAGCTATCGGTGAGGAATGAAGTCATTTGGAGTTTAGAGAGAAGTGTGTTTTTATTGCACGTTGCAATCTCATTTAATTTTATAAATTCATAATTTAGGAATAAATATTATTCAATAAGTACTTAAAGCCAAAATGGATCACTGAGAATGTTATAATGTTATTATTGCCAATAGCTAAATTATCATCATTTCCAGGAAATCTTCACCCACTTACTAATACTCAGCACCGACGGTGTGAGCACTATTATATTAGAGCAAATATCCGAATAGGACTTTGGGGGAGCTGCACATAATAAGACGTGTGCACATATAATAAGAGGACTCTGTACCTCTCTATTTATGTACATACCAGAGGCAAAATGAAAACGCTGCTAGATACAGCCTTAGTGGTGTGCAGATACCAAAATACAGTAGAGTAGGAAATACCTATAAATAGAAACTGTATCTTCTGTTCACGGCATTTTGTTGGCGATTTTTAATAAAATAAGACAATGTTTCTGCTGACAGCAGCAATCATATCTGGCATTATATTTCATTGTCCCAATGTTTACTCTTAGAATGAATTTGTAGACCCAGCACTAAACACGCACTAATCGCACATATGATTATTAAAATAACTCCTAAGCATTTTAATGAAACTCAAAGACTTTACAATTCCACAAAGCAACTGATAATTCAGAGCACTTTGGCAGTGTCAGCTTAAAGGAACTCTATGGAAATATTCAATAAAAACTCAGAAGCACGAGATAAACCTCTCCCATCATGGCAAGATTTACAAATGTGTACTTTTGATTATATTTCTCTATGATCATTTTGCTGGATTAATATTCTTACATTTATACGCCAATTCTATTTACTCAAAGTGTTGTTTTTACTAAATTCTGGCAGAAAGCACCTTAGGACAGAAATAATTTATGTGAATCTAAGTCCAATGTTTATGCAGGCTTCCGATGACATTTTGTGCCGGGGTTGGTATTAGGAAGTAGCATATAAAGGTGCCAAGTCTCTCAGCACGGCTGGGACTCAGCATATCTAGAGCCCTCCTTCTAATGGCCAGATCCTCCAGCCAGATACTCAACTGCAGAGTCATGGGAAATGCTTATGGACCAGTTATGGGAAAGGCACATTTAATGAAAGTGTGTGTTCACTCTCAACAGTTTTAGGGAAATGGCCTCAAAATTCACTATAGCAGGACACCGGGTGTTATAAAAAGATTTGTTTCCTTTCTCTCTTTTCTCTTAAGATTATTTCCCCTACCTTTATAAAAGAATCATCTGTAAATTGTAACCGTATTTTTTTAATGCTTCTCACATGCTTGATTTTAAATGAAACAGCATTAGGAAGGCAGATCTCACCATTGATTCATAGATTCATTGATTGATTGATTAATTGATTGACTCATTCATTCAGTTATTTGTCTTACTTGCTTGCAATTGACAGACCAAATTGTTCATGCTCCTGTAGTCTACCAGGGAAAATCTACCCAGTGCTTGGCATAGTTGCATTCTTTAATCAACCCTAGTAAAGTGATATTAGTCACATTTTAAATTTTACATCTCACAGACATGCCTAGAAGAAAATCTATTAGTGAGCCGAATGTAAACCAATTTAGCGAATCACTTGTTTAGTGTGTTTCCTTATCTTGATTTGGTTTCCTTTATTCCCTTAAACCACCAGAGCATTCTCCCCCTCACCGACTATTATAACCAGATTAAAGTTATTTCTGTGGTTTCTGACCTTGTTTGCTCAGCCTAGAGAACATACACGGAGCTTGGAGGGAAACTGTAAAGGAGTGTGTTAGTCTTTAAAGCTCTTCCAAGGGGTTCGTTCACGCTCGTGTTGCCTTTACAGTTGTAGAGCGTGAACAGCGTAAGCAGCTGAAGGTTTACGTTTTTTCTTCCAAAGCAGTTTCCATGCAAATATCAAGTCATTGTTCAGCTAATGCTCAATACATATGATAAAATGACCCAAAACCTGAGGTCATCCAGTACTTTTCTTTGAGGTCCGATGCAGCAAGCATGCAGAAGGAGGCATTGTGACATACTGGGAGTATGTAGACCTAAGCAGAGAAGTCCACCTTTCACTACTTTGTAGAAGACTTTGTATAGCTTAGGATGACCCCAAAGTGTGTAGAAATTGCTTACTTAAAAGTAAGGTGAGGTGTATTGCTCAGAAGACAAGGGCTTAAGAGTTGTGACTTCATGTATATAGTTCACCCTTGGTGCAGTTGGTATTAAGAGCTTAATCTGTAGTTCCCTTCATGTGAAGCGTGTAACTGGCTGACTACTCTGGGAAGATGTGTCTCTGGGGAAGAGCCCCCACACAGTACCTAGCATACTGGAAGCACTCAGTAAATACTGGGTGAATATGTAACACATACGAAGAGTTTGTTGTATCCAGCAACAAGTAGGTCTCTAGTGCCTACCCATGTGTCAGTTTCCACACTACCAATTGAGTATCTAGAGGAAATAAACATTAAGCAAAAGAACAATTCACTGAGTACCAAACGATGATGAGTGTTATGAAAGAAAAGAACAGGTACTAGAAGAGAAAATAAACCTTATAGTATTCTTTTTTTTTTTTTTTTAAGGTAAAGGGAGTTTGTTTGCTTAAACAATCACATAATAGCGAGTTGGGGGGAAAAGGAGAAAGGGCACAAAATTGCAGTTATATAGGATGAATGAATCTAGATATCTAACGTACAGGCATGATGACGATAGTTATTCTAAGACAGTGGATTGCAGGTGCTCTCATCTCACACACACACACGCACACACACAAATTAGTAGACATGGAAAGAGGTGATAGGTAATTAGCTTGACTGTAATAATCACAGCAAATCATCATGTGTACCTTAAATATAACCAATATACTAAATAAATTATGAAATATTACTTAATACTAAATATACAATTAAATATATTTTAAATGGCATGATCAACCCTGAATAATAGACATATATTTGTCTGGCTTCAGCCTTCTGCTGAGAGCAGAAGTTTAATTTTACCTTATTTCCCAGCTTATTTTCCTCACATAGCATACCAATGCAATATAAGGAGTCATTTCATGTGAGATATCTGAAAGACAGTCCTTTTCCACACAACAATACCAAACTTTACCAAAGGCTTCTTTCATACGTAATGGAGTTAACTAAATGAATAAGTATATTTCTATTCTAAATGTATTTTTAATGTACCTAATATATGTTTGTCTATAAGGGAATGGGACTCTTTAAAAAGGTTAATTTCATTTGGACAGGCATTCATCCTTTGGAATATGGTTTAACAACACATTCTTCTTCCATGAGCCTCAGTCCTAGTCAGTATGCCCCCAGACTATTTACCAGCATTAAAATGACAACTGGAGATCGGTCACAAATGATGTGAATGTACTTAACACTACTGAACTATACATTTAAAAATGGCTAAGATGGTAAACTTTATATTATGTGGGATTTTTTTAACCACAATTAAAAATCAATGGTATTGTGTCTTGCAAATTTGATGATTCCAGCTATAAGCTACTCTTGGCAGATGCTAATCAACAAGTTTGTCCTCTTTCTTGTTTCTGGAACTCAAAAAACTATGACAAGAATGATACACAAAGTTACATTTTTGACTTGGTGCCCAAAAGCCACCCTGAGATCCATAACCTTGCTTTAAAGATTTAAGAAAGACCTTTAGTCTACTTCTGAGAAGGTCCTTAGCCTCGAAAACTTTATCTCTCAACTTGACTTCTTAGCAGCTGTTATATTTTTTTTGCTGTCGTTTGTTTGACAGGATCCAGTTATAGGTTCCGATGTCTGTTTAAAGAAACAAGGAGGCTGTTGGCTTTAAAATTCCCTCATTGCTTGTGTGATCAGCATTTTCCCAGGCTTTTCTACATAGTTTGCCAAGCAAAGGGACTGACCTTTTGTAGCAAACACTTTTTCATTTCAAAATGCTCACTTTGATTTTTGTCCCATTTTATACTCATTCCAAACTGTTTACAACCCACTAAAAATGACTGTGAATTATATGTTTGTGTAATGGATTCCTTTTGTGGTCAGAGTGGAATGTTTACTTTGAACAATTAGTTATCTTTGGGTAGATTATAGTGACTTGGAAAAAGAATGGCTAAAATTATTATTATACCTTAACTATTTCTTTTTGGTAATTCCTCTGCTATTACATGAATTTTGAGAGAATGTCATGTCAACAGGCCCATGGCATTGTAAATGTAATCTATTTCTCCAATGGGGGGATATTTAGACATAATTGTTAATATTATACGAAGGTATAGTTATATACTAACCTAGGGATACACTTATCTGACTCCCCAAAATTCAGAACATCAAATATACATAAATACATGGATCTTTAAATACATAAACTAAATCCATGGATATTCATGTTATCTATATATGTCAGATTTGCATATTAGGTAAGGTATGCACATGTATGTATTTATTATATTATATATATATCATAAATGCATGCTATATTATAGCATAGCTATTATGCTAAGACACACCAAGCATTATACTTATGAATATAACTTCCTTGATTCTCGATTCCGTGCACCAGTCTGTCTCTGGAGATCCTAGCAAGTGCTCACTTGCAAAAATAAAACTTTACAAAATCTTTTCCCAGTGCCTGAGAATCCAGACCCCTAAGGTACAGATCAAATTGCCTTCACTAGACAAGCTTTGCTCCCAGTTCTGCTAATTCTGTGCTGTTCATTCTTTCCCACTTTGGGATAATCTATTATGGTTGGATCCAGGCACGCACGAAAGGCTGATACTTCCATGAGGAATGTGCAATTTGTACTGTTTAGTTTGTGACGAGATTCTTGAAAACTTTTATGATTCTATCTTGTTCCAGAGAGACTTCTGCTTGCTAGTTTTATAAGCAGTGAGTGAAAAAAAGTAACAAAAACAAAACAAACTGATAAAAATTACATGCTCCCCCCCCCCAAAAAAATTCAAGAACTCAAGATAAGCACTTTTTCTTTTTCCCCAGAGAATATTTGTGGACTGGACAAAAATGTTTCTGAGAAGGGCACTGACCTGTGTGTTGCTTTTTTTGTTTTTTTTGTTTTGTTTTTTTTTTTTTTAAGTGCTTGCTTTTCATGCCTAAAGTTAGGCATCCACAGTTAGGCAATTACTAAAGAACCGATCCTCAAAGCAGCTCTGTGCAAGTTTGCAGCGAATTCTCCTTAGAATTTCTTTCTGAGTTAAAATTAAGCCCAGTTTCATGTTTTGTGTTTTGTTTCATTTTGTTTTGTTTTGGTGCAATACCAGCGACAGCCACCTTCCTGACAGCCATAGTGTTGTGCTGGGTCCAAGTTGGAATTGGCTCTTTGGGGTAATCGTGCTGGGGCCTCTGTGTTTGTAAGAAAGCCACATTCAGGGCTAGAGGGGAAAACAAAAATCAAAAAAGAGTAAACAGGAAGCAGCCAGCAAGAGTATAAAAGAGATACTGGGAAAAGACAACCAGAAGAAATCAGAGATGACAAGGTGGAGAGAGAGAAAAAAGCTTCATTTTGCAATTAAGAAAACAAATGTGCGTAAAAGGGCACTCCTGTGAGGTCCCTTCATGAAGAGAAGACAGTGACGGAGCCAGTTGCCAAGTCAACTGTAGTTACCCGAGACCTGCTTCTTTGTTTCAGAGAAAGGTGTTCCCGCTCGAGAAAATACTTTTAAGTTTGATCTGGCGGTGAATGGCAAGCTTACCCTGAATATTCACAAATTCTGCGTATACACATGGTTAGGAATCAACTCACTGTACTTATTAGTGACATTTCGTGGATTTTATCTACATCGAGCAGTACACAACAGTCTTATTATCAGAAAGAGAGCTTAAACATAACAGAAGTTAATGGAGGAATAAATGTGCAGTTCAATAACCAGCAAGGCTATCTAACGTATCCAGCAATGTGGCTCTGGTCAAATCAGTCAGTGGATATTCCCACACTTTTGCTTCCAGAATGCATGAAAATAAATAATATCTCTTCCCAGATAAAGCCTGAGTCTAATTTCCAACCTCCACCCCCGTTCCACCCACATGTTAAAGTTTAGGTTCTTACCATACTTTCCCTTTGAGTCAGTTGGAAGGAAACAGAGCCAAAATTAATGCCCTAGGAAATTAGTCTCTTATTGTGTGAATGGAGGATTTAAATAATGCAACACCTCCTCATGTCAAGATGTAATAGTCCAAAATATCCTATAGTGGTGTCATTTATATGATGAGAGTTCTGGGTCTGGAAGTTTTTCTATTATAAGCCCCCATATTCAGAAGTTAATAGTTCAACCATAAAAATAATCTTGGCTGAAAGTTGGCAGGATGTTTTAGCCTGGAAGCAAATGTTTACAAAATTTGAAAAAAAATCACATGCATTTGGAAAGCTTTCAGGTTTTCAATAAAAAGGCTCAAAAAAAAAAAAAAAAAGAAAGAAAATAATAAGGCAGACAGAGATTTTTTCAAATATTTGTTGCCCTGGGATTCAA
The DNA here is from genome assembly GCF_020171115.1 of Neogale vison. Taxonomy (NCBI): domain Eukaryota; kingdom Metazoa; phylum Chordata; class Mammalia; order Carnivora; family Mustelidae; genus Neogale; species Neogale vison. The sequence continues at coordinate 87,764,193 of NC_058093.1, read as the reverse complement.
AAATGGATCTGTAGTCTTTAAATAGAATTTTAAAAAATTCTTGTTGCATAATGTGAACCAACTGATTAAAGAATAAATTATCAAAAAAATTATCATGCTCTCGCAGAGCATCACTTTGTTTTGTGAAATAATCTGTTGTTTATCAGTTGAATGAGAATCTATACATTATATTTTTATAAACATTTCTCTAGAGATTAAAAATTTGTGATAATTAAGAAATTTTTAATTAATTCAGAAAGCTCTGAAGGAGAACAAAATATTATACTCTTTTGTGGGTTTTCTAATAAATAATGTTCCCTTTTAAAATGTCTAGGAATTTCTTTTTCCAAGGAATTTTCACACTTTCAAGTGAAGTGTGCCAACTTAAGCACTAATCATTGATCTACATATATATTTTAAAAAGACATACAGATTCAAGAAGTAGTTCAGTAGGTCCATACAATTGAACATGGCATATTTTCCTCTGTAGAATGCTTTAGAGTAATTGACTCATTCCCCTGAAATAATGCAGGTCTTACAGATTCTTCTAAATTCTGTGAAAGTTTATCTTACAGTCTGTGGGAATTAGAAGTGTGTGTTTCTTAGGTTCAAGTTATCTTTTCTTTGTTAGTTTTCCACCTTTTTGCCGAATTTTGTAATTTTCAAGCCACTTCCTATTTTTAGTGGAGGCAACAACAACAACAAAAAAATCAGGAGCAGGACACTTTGAGAGGAAAAACTGCGAAACCAAAATAGCTCTAAAATGATATTGCTGGAAGAGTTCTTGAGCTTATAGTAGATTGCAGACCCAAAATGTAAAATCACACAATTTTTTATTTAATAATAAGAATGTCCTGAGTTTTAGAGTGAAAGCACAGCTTACAGGGAAAAAAAAAAAACAAAAAAAACAAAAAACAGTTTGAAACATTACCCTCACTCTCACTCCATCCTGTGTTACTTCCTATAGAGAGCATGGATTTATTTTTAACTTTTCACAGTACCTGGCACATAACAGATTCTCAATAAACGAGTGAATGGATAAATTACCTTCAACATTGCCTAAATCTTCGTGGAAAGTTGTACATCATTGTTACAGCTGCATATGGTTGAAGCTTAAAAAAAAAAAAAAAAAAAGAAAAGAAAAGAAGAAAAATCAATGACCAACCATTGATTGAAGGCAACTGTATGATTTGCTTGGTTTCCCAATCTGTTTTCTAAACATGTAAACCATTCTGATAATAGTGTATTATGTCGTTCTAAACGATATTATTTTCTATCTATACCAGCTACACCAAACATTTGAAGGTATGTTTCCTTAAAGATTTTATGTTCATCAGTTTTGGGGGACTACATTTAAGTGCACCATGCAGCAGCTAATAGAATACCCATTCTCTACTCGTTTCATCAGAGGAAGTCATATCCCATTCGACATTGTTTCAGCACCAGTAGCCTGCTGTTTTTAATCAAGTAGTTGAATGGCAACTATGACTACAAGTGACATGCCTCGGAATAGTCAGGAGTAGGCGCAGGTCTCAAAACCACACAGAAAGTAGAGCACCCTAACTTTTCCTCTAATTCAGACTTGGACTAACATGCTGCTTCTGTTCCGTGTTAGTTTACTTCCTGTGAACATCTCACCTTCTTGGTTCAGTGTTTATTTTTTACATAAACCTGAGGAAAGTTTTATCTTGATGATAATCTCTTGAGTTGAAAGAGTCTGTCAAAGAATTTGAAATAAGATAGATAGGTAGGTAGGTAGATATACATACATATATATTTATAGTCAACCACACAGACTTATCAGTTGAAAGCTAATGAAGACAGGCTACCAATACTCTAAAATCTAAATGATTTTGCGATTGGATATTGATTTCATTTTCTCCAAATTTACTTCATGACAGAAAAGTTAAACTCTGCTGACATGATGAAAAGCTCTCTAAAGACTTAGAATATGTAAGTGCCATTAAAATAGGACTGTTATCTTTCTTGTCTTTCAAGGGACTATCTTCTTTTTATGTTTTGCATTTTTACTGTTTGGGCTAACTTAACTCTTTAGTGTCACCACAGGGCGGTAGAACACCTAGCAGACAGTATTGTAATCACTGTAGTAAGGTTTCTTTCCTTTCATCTTAAAGATCAGCAGTTGGCCTGTATTTGAAATTGCATGGCATAATATTGGAGTCCATGTGCTTAGCCCAGAGTCTGACAGCCTAAGTAATGTGTGTTTTCCTCTGGATTTAATTCCTGACTCCAGGATTTCTCTAGCCATTCTTTCAGTGTAATGTCAATGATACCAAAACCTTCAATGATTTCTTCAATGACCTCAAAGTTCCTATTTCAGAATGACTTCTCAAGCTATGTCTTATTCTCAGAGATGAGATCTAAGAACAGGCCTTCTTGAATTTTCCTCCAGCATCTCAAACTCAACTTCTTCAAACTGCATTTAGGACTTTCCCTAACAAACTTATTCGTCCTTCTATATTCCTTAACTGAGTCAATGCATCATGGCCTGGTTTTCCCACTCTTTTCTTTCTTTTTTTTCCCCCCTCCATTCTTCTAAGAAGAGATATTTTGGATAATTTCTACTGTTCTCTTTACTTACACAGAGCATTATTCACCAAGTCAAATAATCTCTCCTTTCTTGCTATATCTCTTGAATTTGATTCGTTCTTTCATATGCTATGGGCTTGATTAGAACCCAGTAATTTCTTTTGAGAAAAACCTCCTAATTAATATCATTGTCTTTGTTCTGTTTTCTGTCCAGGCCACCTTTTTAATCATGACAACATTATACCTCTTGAACACGAATAGAATTATGTTATGCCTTCTTCAAATATCTCTCCAATGGTTTCTTTTTTCCATCAGTATAAACAAAATTCCATCCTAATTATCCCCATAAACATATGACCTCTGTCTACTGTCCAGTTTCATATTCTCATAAGCTGCTTCCTATGTTCCAGGAATATCAACCATCAAGTTTTTCCGAAGGTTGATATTTTCCCATGGGCTGTCCCTTCTCTCTAAGAACCGTCTCTTTGCCCATCCATCTGCCAAATTCATATTCATCCTCTTGTACATAGCACAGGAGTCCCCTTCATCAAGGAATATTCTCTGATTTATATCCTCAACCACCCCTCTATGGTGTCTTGAACATTCTTAGGATTTCTCTCTGCAGTGTTTCAATGACAGCTTTGCTCTCCCCAGTATAGCCCTTATTGCATGGGGCTGTGATGGCTGATGTCTTTACCTGTTTTTCTATCTAAAGTATGAGTCCAAGAGTCTAGGGATTGTGTCTGGTTCATTTCTGTCTCATCAGTGCTTAGCATACCAAAGCTGGCATATGGTACAGGCTCAATTCACAATATATTATTAAATGGATGAATAGACGGATATTATCCAAAATTCCTTTTCATCCATCTTTCCATGCATCTATCCTTAGGGAATCAAATCCTGTAAGCTGAAGAATCATTGAACTGATAGGGGAGATAATGATTAGATAACACTTGAAGCATAATTTGAAGTCCTATTATCCAGAAGGAAGAGAAACTACCTTAAAAGTGAAAGTAAGGATTATTTTTTATTGTTTGTAGCATGGCCAATATGTATTTACACTTATATTAATATCTATATCCATATCTCTATCTATGTGACACACCATATTAGTAATAGTCTACAATAGGATAAGATAAGAAATAGAACAATGACTCTGGTGTTCAGGACATATTTTAGACAAAACAGACTTTCTTATCCTTCATAGGGTGAAACCAGTCTCTCAACACATAGTGTTAAATTATTTCTTGAACCTGAACCATGAGGGATTCAACTAACTATAGCCAAATTTGATGCTTTTGAGATCTAACAGTATCATAAGAGTAGGACTATTGTCTTTCTGGTTCAGAAAATTAGGTTCTTTTATATGTAACCCTCTGGGCATCGTGCCTACTTCCCTGTAAGTTTGTGTATAATTTTTCCCATTATCACCCCCTAGGTCTCTTTCACCATCACCACTTTCCAGGCATCTACCGTCCACTGAATAGCCATGTTTCTGATTATCTTTTCCCAAATGTATTAGCTTGCATTATTTAAGGCTAAATCTCTTTTTATTATTTCCTGCTCATATTTCTAAACTCCTTAAGTCCATTTGTATGATTCTTTTGTCTTCACAGATGTCCACAGTTCCTCCCAATTTAGTATCATCAGCAAATTTAATTAATGCTCTGTTTACCTCTCTTTCTAATGAAACCAGTCCCCTGTTTCATTTCATCATACAAAGTAAAAATATATTGGCAATAAAACAGTCCGAAGAAATGTTCTCTCACCGTAGGAGGGGAAGTTCAGGATACAGCAAAGAACCGTGTGGTGAGGAGTGGACAGGGCAGCGGGGTGGTGAGCTAGTTTGCTATTGCCCTAAAGCAAAACCTTTTTCACAGCAACCACATTTGGCAGATTGCTGGGTTGGTGCTGGTGTGTGTGTGTGTGTGTGTGTGTGTGTGTGTGTGTGTGTGTGTATGTTCTGAAAGGTAAATATATTACCCTAACTGAGGGCTTTTTACTAAAGATATATTTATTGATACATGAAAAGCATATTTAAAACTATATTTACAAATACAAGTACAAGCTGGTAACATTTAATCCATAGTGAAGCTACAAACCTAGATATGGATACATATATCTGAATATATAAAGACACAACCATTTTCCTTTGTCTTTGTCTAACATTCACTACTGTCTAAGCTTTTATCTTAGTTTTTAATTTGATAAATGGTTTAGATCCAAATTACCCCATTGGGTTTAAATCGGATTCCTTTTAAAGTTAGACTTATAGAATAAAGAGAATTTTTATTCAGTTGTATTCAATAGACAAATGTCAGTAAAAGAAATATTTTAACCTCTAGAATTTATATGCTAGAAAGGTGAGCTTCATCACAGGAAGACATTTTAACTTGTCAATGCCGAAGTGAGCAAGTTTATGTTGAAGGTATTATACCATTAGTCTTTAAAGATGTAGCCATACAGATACGGGTGATTTACATAAGAAAAACAAAGACAACATTTAGTAAAAACCCACTATGTGCCACACACAATGCTAGTACATTCCAACATGAGCCAATACTATACACTTAAAACCCATGTTACTTACTACCTGATATTCCATAGACTATTCCAAAGTCCAGTAAAATTTCAGAAGTTTTTGCCATGTTGCACATGAAAAGCCAATCTTTGAAATATGGATCAATTAGTATAAATCTATTGACTCGACTCTAGAGGGAAGAAAAAAAAAAAAAAACAACCTTTCAGGTTTATGCTCTGATTAGGACGGACAGATGGTAGACCAACATCTCTATTGGTATGTATAGAAGGCAATGCACGCTCTCAAGTGTTGAGATGAAGGCTGATATATACTTTACATATAGCACAAGGTCACCAAAGATGTTATCACCAAGAGATGATGGTAACAAAATAGTGACTGGGAATACTGTTAAGTAGTCACAGCCTCATATTGTTTTTCTAGTGAGAAAAATCTGATGCATAATGCATTCTTATGCGAGAATTTTCTCAGATGCCAGGACTTTACAGGCATAACTTTCATAAGCTTTAATGGGAGTTTCCTGCCAGCACCTGTTACAGTATGGAGTTCTTACTTTTCACACATAATCCAAGACTGGCTTGGAACACTGACTTGGAAAAACTAATATAGTAAAACCTTCTTATAATGTTTCCTCACATATAATGTTCATCTTTTAATTCTTGGTCTGATATATGTATGTACATGTTTTCCTTTCAAATTTTTTTCCCACCAGAAAGGCTTTTTTTTTTCACAAGCTTTTTATGGGTAAGAGCAGAATATATATTTTAACTGGGTAAACTACTAGAAAAGATACATAAGGGGGAAATTTATTAGGTTAGAAATTAAACTAATGTTAAAAATCAATTCTTCCTAGCTGAAAATAGTTCTAGAAACTCTTTGGATTCCCAAGGAGCTGGTAGAAACAATTAGAGTGCCATGTGCAAAAAACAATCACCATAGATCCAAAACAAGGATCACAAGTCAAAATAATATAGTTTGGCTATATTTTCCTGTGTCTTTACAGAATGAAATATGGGAAACTCTAATATTTAAAATAATATTGCATTTAATCCTGTAGATAAATCAGTAGGGTCATATTTTGTATAAAGGAGAGTTAAAAAGAACTCTCAAAATTTCATATTTTTATAATTAACTGCCAAAACAAAGAAAAAAATCAGTATATCTGTGGCACTAAAACTGTTGGAGATGGCAAAGATACGCCATTTTATGAACAATAACCTTCCTTTAAAGGTATTTGAAGTCTCCTCTTGTTTATTATTTCTAACATTCATGCCATATAAGAATGAAAACAGAACTTTCTACTCAAAATCCTGAATCATTTTTTGTCTTTGTCCCATTTGACAGCATGGTGGACAGAGGAAATGGTTTTTATTTGTTAAACATTTTCAAATAGTGAATTTGAGTTCCATATTTATAACAGGATATTATAGTTAATGTTGATAGGTTGAGTTAAAGTTGGAAGGAGTATGAAATCCTGATACCATAAAAAGACAATTACAAACCTGTGAGTGAAATTTGTCACACGGGAGAAGCATGGGTAGGAACAAGGACAACTTCAGGACAGATCAGGATGTATTTTGGGTTCTCACTTGCTCCCTTCTTTTTCTTTACTAGATTGCTACATTACTCTATAATGTCCCCTTGAGCACTGTGTCTGACCTCCAACACACTCCTCTTGGCAAACCTGCCTCAGGAATATCATTTATTCCTTAACCTGAAGTTCAGACATCCTTAAAACTCTTTGGAGTGCTACCTTGAGTAGGTTGTTTTAAGAGGTACCAATGATTTAGCATTAAATGTCTTTGTCTCCTGCTAGAGTCTTTTCCAAGCACCAGGGAAGAAGGGTTTTATTCTGCTTTGTTCTTTTTGATAAGGCAAAGAAAGGTAAAGGGAGTTATACTGACACCTGTTTAAGGCATGCTATGTTCCCAAGCTTAGTATCTTCCTCCTCTCTAAATGTTTTGCTTGTAGCATACTTTGTTCTAAATTTGGGCAAAATAAGGTCATTATTTTCTTTTGATATTATGGCCATGAATTAATAGAAGTGCATTTGTTTCTGGGTCTAATAGTCTTTGTTAGGGTTTGTTTGAAAACTTGAGAGTAGACTGGGAATCTGGGACCTCATGAGGCCGCCATCATTCAGGGCAATTTTTCTCCTGCTTATGAGTCTTAGGCTGAGTTACTTGGGGAGACTTAAGGTCACTACAGGGTTGAGAGGTTTTTGATGGAGCCAGTGGTCTAAAACAGGCAGCTCCACAGACAGCGCAGGTGCACGAGAACGACACGGTGGGAGGAGTCTCCAAGACCCTTTTCTGCAGGCATGGTGCCGAAAGAAGAAAGGCCTGATTTGCAGAGATCTCATGATTCCAAGGACAAACAATGTATGTCTTCACAAAGTTTCAATCTGTAGAGCAAATACCCCTATGGATTTATATAAGCTCATCTCTGAACCTCAGTTTAGAGCATTATACTCACTTATGTGAAAAAAATCATTGTATAAGTTGTCTGAAGAAAGATAATTTATTACACTTTTCACATGATAGAAAATTGTGATGATAAGAGTAAATTATGTTTAAGGATAAAATGTGTTTAGACAGGCTGAAAAATGTACTTTCCTCTTTGATAGCTTTAAATATAGTAAGGTATTTCTTACCATTTCCCTGTATCCTGATACATCTGAAAATAGAAAATCCAGGCAGAGTAAGCATTTGGATAGTGACAACTACCTTGGATTAACTTGAAACCAATAGAGGACACCCACTCCCCCTTTCTGTTTCTTTCCCGTTGTATATCACACTTGCGCTCTTATCCTCTATCTTTGCCTGTCCCATACCCTACACAAGTGAAGTCTTGTTGTACTTTCTCTCCCTGTAGCTGAAGTCTGCTGTCAGGACAACACCGAATAGATTAATCTGCGCTAAAGTGCACGTGATCAGTGAGGTTTGACACGAAATCCTTCCAAGGGATTTGAAGATAAAGGAATAAAATTCTAATTGCACAATTTTAGACATAAGCAAAATTGTATAAAAATTGTCACTTTAGGACAGAGCTTTTATCCCCAAACTTCTGAAAAGATACCATAAGTATAGCCTCTGTAATTCATGTTCAGACTAACCTCCAAATTGACATCTTTCATTTCTAACTTCTGCAGCACTTCAAGAGTCAGCTAGAGTGAATCATCGTGGATTTTCTAAAATTCTTAAGATTCAAAATCTTCCAGCCCTTAGGGAAAATGGGGAAATTGAGACACTATTTAAATTTCATACAATGGAAAACATGAGATATATTTGTAACTTGGCTTCTTACCATTTAGAAAATTACATCTATGGGATAGACACTCAATAAATATTATATTAATGAACATGAACATATGTAGCACATCTTAGTTTAATATACCTTCTTTCTGTAACAACAGATCAGAAAGAAATGATAGATGCTAAATATGCATACACACCCAGAAATAGTTCAATAAGACATTTTATGTAGACTTATGTGACAAAATCCTCCAGAAGCAGGAAATCTGGTTTGTATTACACCAGATGAGTTTAAGTAAGGAAACAATTGGTATTGGAATGTCTTTTTTTAAGTCAACAACAAGTAATGTTTTGAGTACCTGGAGTGTGTGCAATGCTTTACTCAATGGTTAACAGCCCTCAAGGAGTAAAGAATAAAGCTGAGGAGGTAGGTATCTCCTGTACTACCAAAAAGACTTGCCTTACCTCTCTTCTTACGGAGTGATGGTTGAAGTTAAAAAGCCAACCCCAGTGCTAGCTTTGGGTCTTAATCTCTGCATTTCTTTTCACACAAGACCTACTATCATGAATGACAATGCTACATATTATCCAATGATAGTTAGAGCTTCTAATTAGGGGAAGTGATTATGTCTTTTTGGCTCCATCTCAGAAACCTTGTATTTGTATTTTCAGACCTGCATGTGATTTGTCTAATAATAGAATAGTTTGTAAAATACTTTAATTTTGAAATTTCTACTGTGTCTCATAAAGATTTGGAATCTGATATCATGGGTCTTAAAGCATGTTTCAGATAAATTAGAGATATGCAATAGTACATTCAAGGATACTCAATAGTTTTATCTCTCAATCTCTTTCAAATGAGCTTATAGGAACATAAACCCATAATGTAACAAAGAAATGTAATCTATGGCACGATATTTTGGTAATGAAATAACTATCATTATTGTTTTTGTTTATAATAACATACATAGTCTTCATATGCATATATGTATACATATGCACACATACAAAATAGTCAGAAATACATAAAATAATAAAGAAAACCAGAATCATTTTTATAATCCCACCGTACACAGATAATTACTATTAATAGGGTAATGCATAATGCATATATAATACATATACCATATAGTTATATATAGTGGGCTGCCTAATATATATGTATTATATATAACATTTTGCATAACTGTTTGATGATATAATGTGAAAACTGAATATATATCATAATGTTGTTTCCTTCTAAAGTTGGCTGTAGAGCACATACTAACCTGAGTGTATTGCTCAGATGTGTTGCATGTGGGAAAATATTAGAGATTACAAGTGCCATTGTTACTAACTCATCGATCTCTGTGCAGGATTTACCACTAGTGCCTCAGAACAATACTAGCACTATAGCTCTGTAATATCTGGACCCTGTACTCAGTCCATTGCTGTAACTCCAGTGCCTACCACACTTTTGCCGTATAATAAGTGCTTAGTCAATGTGTTAAGTGGTATGCAAAGTTGGAGTTCACCAACTCAAGGTCTTTCTACCCAGACTATATTGGAATTTTCCTTTCCCTCTGTTGAACGACAATTTAGCACAGGTCCATTGGCCAAAAAGGGAGGATTGTGTGCTAGCTGCATCTCTCTGTTTAGCAGAAGTATTAACAATACCCACATGATACTCTCTCCTGTATTAACAAAAAGAAAATGATAATCTTATGTGTATTTCCTGAGAAAAGGAAGTTTAGTCTTTTTAGTCTTATGACGAGGAGAATCTTCTTTAAGTAGAGAGGAGTCTAATGGCACCAGAATTTCTCACAAGTTTGTCTGTGATCTAAATAGGACTTCGAGGGGCGCCTGGGTGGCTCAGTGGGTTAAGCCTCTGCCTTCGGCTCAGGTCATGATCTCAGGGTCCTGGGATCGAGTCCCGCATCGGGCTCTCTGCTCAGCGAGGAGCCTGCTTCCCTATCTCTCTCTCTCTGCCTGCCTCTCCATCTACTTGTAATTTCTCTCTGTCAAATTAATAAATAAAATCTTAAATAAATAAATAAATAAATAGGACTTCGATAGTAGATAGACTCAAACATGCTTATAGTATATTTTGCCTTTGTGTCTGGAATTCTGCTTCCCTACCCCACTTTAGAAGCAGCAGCCAGAAGGGCTCTCTCTCACCTGAATGCTTAGCAGAAGCAAACCATCAAAACCCTCCAGGAAGTGGCTAGCTAAAGGGTCTGAATTAGAGGTACCTCCCCAAAGAAGATCAAAAGTTATGCTCCACCAACACAGAGACACTGAGAAATGGTTGAATGTGTTCTAAATTAAACTGCCCTGGTGGTGAGCAGAGATCTGCCAAAATCTTTCAATTAATCACTTTTACCTTCAGGGCAGAGTTAGGCTGAGAGTATTTCAATAGGTTTTTATTGGAACAGGGTTATTTCAGATATTAAACTATGTTGCACAAAGTAAAAATAATGTTATTTTTAAGTTGCTACTCTTGTTAAATAAAAGTTGGCAAGCAGTCTTGGGGTCTGTATTGTGTCTGTGTACTTGTGTATGTGTGTGGCTTTTTTCTGTGCCGTAAGCCTCATTGATTTAAAAAAGTGAACAGCAATGAATTAGGTGGTAAACATATTCATACAATCATTTTCATTAATAATATGTTATAAATAATAGAAGAAAGGTCTTAAGTGTATAATTCTGTGCGACACAATTGAGATATTTTTTTCCTACATCTTCAGCAGTAAGTTAATTAGAATCACCTGCATTTCCTTGGGTGGACACCAAATGGATTGCAAACAAAAACAGATTAAAATAGCTGCTGGAGCTCATGGCATACAGATGACAAGATTCACAAAAAGGACAACGAGGCACTGAAAATGTTCGCTTTTCAAACAATTTTAGAGGAAATTTAGCTCTTGCAACTTCTCAGTAAAAGCTGCTTGTAAGTGTTTTGCTGAAAGACTAGAACAGCTTTGTTTCTGATCCCTTGATGAGTGAGAGAAATGTTTAAGAAAGATCACTTTACAGAGAGATTCAGGCTGAAATGCGATGACTGTGATTCAAGCCAAGCCAAAAATTACAGTTCAGAATGAAAGGGGAGGGACGTGGTTTGGGAATCCATTTTCCCACATTCCTGAATCTCAATCATCCCCGCCAATGTTTTAAAAAAAGTCCAATGGAAAACAATGAGGTCACTTTGTTTAGATGTTAAAAAAAAAAAAAAAATAGAGGTGGGGGATTGAAAAGAATGAGAGCAAATATATGAATTTTAAATTATCTATTTCAAGTATAATAGGATTAAAGGCTAGATTTTATGTAACTCTGATGACTTCATCACCAAAGGAACCATTTTTCAGTGTTTTCTTCTTGTTTGTGTTGGTAAGCTTTTTAGTGCATGCCATTAACTTATGGAAAAGTTTGTAGCTAAAATTTTTTTTTAAAGATTTTATTTATTTATTTGTCAGAGAGAGAGGGAGAGAGAACGAGCACAGGCAGAAAGAGAGGCAGGCAGAGGCAGAGGGAGAAGCAGACTCCCTGCCGAGCAAGGAGCCCGATGTGGGACTCGATCCCAGGACGCTGAGATCATGACCCGAGCCGAAGGCAGCTGCTTAACCAACTGAGCCACCCAGGCTTCCCTGTAGCTAAAATTTTTGAAAGAAAAAGCGTACATGGGCATAATCTACAAATCATTCCTTCCTAAGCTCCAAGCTTTCCTTAGGAATAGCATCTTCAGGAAGCTCGTTTTCTTTCATTAAGCCTGCTCTACCTATCCCACAGTGGTGGTCACCCATGGCTCTTTGAAATTCACCTTAGGCTAATGCATTTGCTTGCAAACTACCAGATGATAATGGCTGACCAAATTAGTCTGTTCTTATTACTCCTATTTATTTTAAAGAAACACTCTGAACAAGTCACAATACCAAATTTACATCAGCAGGATCACTGCAGAATAATAACAATGGAACTCAAACATAAAAGAAACTCATCAGAGTATGAGATGCAATGAACCAAACACAACCTTCCACGTCAATATCTTCCAGATACATGAAGTTTTTCCTCAAGATGAGAGCTCTCACTTAATCATAATCAGAATCATTGGCCAATATTTGTCTGTAAGACTAAGAAAAGAGAGAGAGAGAAAGTAAAGAAAAGAAAAAAAACATGTAGGAGAATTTATCAAAGACTATTTCCAGGTACTTTACTTTCTACTTTGCAGAATTCATTTCAGTTCTTTACCTTTTGTCCTGTCAAATCAAGGACATTGGGTTTCCTATTCACAGGCCGTTTCAAGGTCTTTTAGAGATCCTTTTTACCTTGAGATAATTTGAGATACCTTGAGAATGAGTCTAACCTCGATATAATTCTATAAACCATATTTGTGTCTACCATCCTACAGTCTTCATATTGTTAGGTCTCAAATTCGTGGCTAGGTTTAGACAGATATGGAAGGATCATCGTTAAGACATGAGGAGCCACACATGGGATGCCATCCTTAGGCTCTCATTTCATTTTACTCAGGTCTTAAGGTGGGTATACAAATGACTTTCACCTATATCACACTGGCATGTTGTAACTTCTTTTCCTTTTGTTTTTATCCTTATTTGCCTATCAATTAGTAGTCTGCACATTTAAAAGCATAGTTTTAAAGGTAATTGGCTCAGTGGTATGTCTAAATGGAATATGAGCTGAATGAAATGTATGGAGGTTATATGCAAAAATAAGCCTAATACATAAAAAGAATTACAGTGAATGGAAAACAGGAGCTAGCCCTCAGTACTGATGTGAGTTTTCACAGGACTTTTTATAAACTGCTCTCACTTTTCTGGACTGTGATGGTATGGATAAGAATCTCCAATTCTGAAACAGTGAAATATATGATAAGAACTAAGGAGAAATGTAAGGAGAAAATTCTACTAGTGACAAAGGACAGCGCACATTGAGGAGATTTGCATATTAAGGAGGATAGCTTTTATGTCTCTGGTAACATTTAAAGAATTTGGTGTGATTCTCCTATACCTCTCAAAGTGTCCAATGTCCGACTTAAAGGAAACTAGAGAGATGGGAAACTGATTCAATAAAGGGTTTTCCAATTCTTTTCTAACAGTGTAACTCTCTACAAGAATAATAATAATAATATTTCATAATAGTAGGGGCACCTTGGTAGCTCAGTTGGTTGAGTGCCAGACTCTTGGTTTCTGCTCAGGTCATGGTCTCGGGTTGTGGGAGGTGGGGCTTTGAGCTCAGCTCCAGGTTGGCTTGAGAGTCTCTCTCTCCCTGTGCCCCTCACCCTGCTTGTGCTCTCTAAATACATACATCCATATGCAAAATCTCCAAAAATAATAAGATGAATACTTAAAAGTTAAGAAAGTCAGCCATCTGCCACCCCCATCCACAAATACTAGTGCATAGATCTTTTCAAGATATAAATGGTACAATACAGGACCACCAAGAAACACAAGAAGTAATGCTCTTAACACAGGATATTTTGTCCTTTTCCTCTCCCATTTTTAGTTTATCTTCTCAGATGCTCAAATAGGACAAAACTGGTTAAGAGGTCAGGCCTAGGAAAATAGCAAATATGAATGAATGAATGATAAATACACATGTAACTCTTTTTGTCTAGCATCCTTAACAATATTATTTCCTAGTAAAACACCTTAAACAGATACGAGTTTTGCGGGGGGTGGAGGAGGAAGACATGGGAGAGTAGAATTTGATAATGATCCTAACTACATAATTGTTCAATGACTAGTCCTTGAAGAAAAGCCAACATCTCTCCTTCTGCTCCAAAATTCTATGTTTGATAACATTTTGTCCGTAGTACCATATATTATTTACTCTTTGCTCTTTTAATTTTAAGACATTAATTTAAATCTGGAATTTGGTCCTTATCTAAAACACTAGCTATATAAACAATATAAAATAATGTCACATTGATCAGCATCACAGGTCATAAACAGTTTTCTCAGAAATAAAAAAGCACCCTTCTCTTAGTGACCTCTTTTTTCACTCTACCATTTCTTAAAAAATTTTAGCAACAAATATGTATCTCTTTCATATCTTTAGAGGACTAAAATTCTTCTTTTCCCTATGAATCTACTACAAAATGTCTGTTAGATGAAAAACTCATTTCATTCAGACATAAGTCATTGAAAAAAGACTATTACCCCAATCAATCAAACAAATATAGTGAAGGAAAGCTAAAGATAATGTATATAGAATTGTCAAATCACTATGTGGCGTACCTGAAACTAATACAACATTATATATCAACTATACTTCAATAATCAAAATTAAACTAATTGAAAGTAGATGTTTTGTCAGAGTAAAAAGAAAAACTTACTGTGACAATTGTCTCTATAAGATTTTATAGCAGAGAAACAAGGAGGGTAGGAAGAAATATCAAAATGAGATGAAAATGTAAAAGAAAGGGCTCATGAAACAAATGGAAGAGAAAAAAATATATCACAGTAATCAGGGAACCTGTGAGAAATCATAAGTGATAATAGAATAAATATGAAAAAGGACAGGAGTTGGAGAAATAAAAGAAAATGAGGGGTATACTTATTCTGGACCCCATAGTAATATGTTTTCCCCACATTAGAATTAGAGACAAATGAGTATTTCAAATGTTTATAATGTAATCCCAGGTCATTTATATCCCATATGCCAACAGGGAAAATTATTATACAGCAGTTATTTTCACAATCTAATGAAACTTTAGTATTCAACTTTAAAAAGTCTATCTTTACGAAAAACAATGCAAAGCCCTATTCAAGCTGGCATACTGAAAAAAAAAAAAAGTCTGAGTCTTCTTCCTCAAAAAAATCCCGATGAAATAATAGAAAAGATATGCTGAAAAAGAAAGAAAATAATAATAATGGTGCTGAAAAGAGAAAAGGTGCCACCAGCCAACCAGAAATAGAAATTCCAGGAAGACAGAAAGCAGATGGGATCAAACAAGTGGAGAAATTAGACCAGAAGAAACACCATTCCCAGACAGAGTAATTAGGCACAATTCTTTCCAGGGATGTTCTAGAGAATATCCAAACTTGGAGTTGAATAAAAAGAATAGAAATTGGCAAGAGGATAATAAATAAATAATTCAGTAAACATCAGACCTAATATCTGGGAGACTTGGGCCCCTCTCCCTGTATCCTCTACCAAACAATCACCTGCAGCAGCTGCCGGAGCCTGAGAATAAGTTCTACAAGGACAGAGGAGAGATAAGAAAGAAAGAAGGCCATGGAGAATAAGCTAACTCAAGTCCTCTCTATATAATAGACACAGAGTTAGAGAGCTTTGCCCAAGAACAAAACAGCGCAAGTATTTCTTATCCAAAATAAGGTCCTCCCTCCCTTGGTAACTGAAGAACTACTAGCTTACTCCTTCGTTCTACAGGAAACCTTCATTCAGTCTGCCCATGTGAGATTGAAGCCAACTGGAGGAAAAAAGAGATGTGTGCAAACAAAAAATACCCACAACCCACCATATATTGTAATTAATGTGCTCTTTCAATCTTAAGGGCAATCTGATATTGGAACAGCATTCTTCTTAAAGTAGTTTTAGATGGAAAAGAAACAATAGAGTAAAGGATCAATCAAGAAAACAATATAAAAAATTTTCTGACTGAAAGGGCCTAGATGTAGACACATCAGAGTAAAATTTTACTTGTACAAGTTTAAAGAGAAAAATCTTTAAAAAAAAAATCTTGAAAGGCAAAGCAATTGACCTACAAAGCATCAATGATCAATTTAATAAAAAAAAAATAACAGCAGAGATACTAGAAGATAATGAAAGATTTTTTTTTGAAGTTAGAAAAAGTAAAAGTTTATGAATCTCCAAGTTTATGAAATCCAAGAGAAAGTAATAGTGGAACACAAATAGTTCACTGTGACCTCAAGCTGCACTATCCAATTTGGTAGTCACAAAGTTACATTATTTAAAATTAAGTACAACAAAAATTCAATTGTACTAAACACATTTCAAGCACTCAGTAGTCAGCCAAATGTGGCCAGTAGCAACTGGTTTGGACATGTAGATAGAACAGGTAGAGGGAACATTTCCATTATTGCAGAAAGTTCTTTTGGGCAGTGATTAATTTGAGGAAAGGAAGGAACTTGCAAAAAAAGATACATATCAGGCCTTTTGGGAGAACTACTTTGTGAAGCAAAATTTTAGTGTAGAACCCAATTACTCTTCCTCTTCTTCTTCTTCTTTTTTTTTTTTTTTTTTTTTTTTAGTGGTAGTTAATACCGAATTATAGGTAAGTCACAAAATATAGATAATAAAATAAAATAATCTAAACTCTGAGAATACAAGCAATAACGTAAAGGATAAATTTGGGACCATGAGGGAGAGAAGGTTCTACCTTCTTCTACCTTAGGGGAAATGCACTAAGTTTCTTATTTTTCTATAGCACAGTGGTAATTTGATCTAAGAAATAGAAATAGGCCAGTACAGAGAGATTACATAAAAACTATGCACTAGACTCATTGACTTTTATAATAGGGAGTCAAGAAATACCATTCAAAGTTAAATTAATAAACAGAAATATGACACATTAACATAAAAGGAGTAACAATAAAAAGAACTAAAACTGAGTTGTTAGCAATGACTATCTTTGGATAACAGAATGGGGTAGATATAATATTTTTGTATATTTTGTGTGCTTTAATTTTCAATTTTGCCCGAGAAGTATATTTGCCTCTATAGTGAAAAAAATCTACTCATAATGGCTATTATATAATCATAAAGTTAACATGTAGAAAAATATTATTGTTTGACAATGAGAATTGTGTCAACTATTTCCTAAGTTAATCATTCTTGAAGGATGGACATCTCACAAGAAGTTATTAATAGTCAAATAAAGCTGGTAAATAGATGCAGCATAAATACCAGCCATTGAGACAGAGCAAGAATTAAATTTAGAGTTTCAGATTATATCCTATTCTCTCAGTCATTGAATTTAAAGTGTGAGAACAAATAAGTTGGCAATAGAAGGTTGGAGGAACAGGTCAGAAAGGCGCACTAACTTCCCCTCATGTTCAGCTCTAAACTTGAGTAGGACCTTCAGAAAGACTGAGAAAGAAATGTGCAGCTCTTTGGGTGCATACTGGGTGTTCCCATGCTCATCGGTTTTGGCCAGAGGGGAAAGCCAGAAGACCGAAGAATTGCGAGAATGACTCTTCTTGCGGTAGCTCTGGCCTCCCAGGAATTAGGAAGTGCCATAAATCTCAGGAGAGGGGCTGTTTGCATAAAATTCCCAGCCCACAATTCAGACTCCAGGGGTTCAGATGCATTTTGTTATGTTCCAGAAAAACAAGAGAGCTTTTGGGGCACACCTCTCAACCAGGCTCAAATTCTCCATCTTCGTGGTTTGCCCATCATTCAAGCTACCAAAAATGCTACCTAATACACAGTTTGCAACTATTTTTAACAGGCTCATCTGCATTGTTAAAAACTGCCTGTATTTTGGCAGATAAGCCAGTCAACTCTGGAAACAGTGCTGGTCTCTTAGATTTCTTTTTGGAAAGTGTCTAAGATTTATAGTAGGAATTACTCATGACAGCTGCATTCTTTCCACTGGGTTTAGACCACCATTTGGTCTAATAACTCCTAATTGTGTGCCTATCCTACTCTAAGCTTCCTCAGAAGAAAAGGTGGGGGGGGGTCGAATAGGGGAGAGAGACTTCTGTAAGTTTCCTATAGCAATAACCAGTGATTTCTGTCAATAGTAAACACTATTTTGAAACGTAAGAAGGTCAACTGATGAACAAATAAATGACCTTTCAGTGAACATGGATTTCTTCAGAGAATTTTTCATTACTGCCATTAATGCCAGTTTGATTGGAAAAAAAAAAAAAAAAGGAGAGTGACAGTTTAAGTTTCACCATGTTCCCAAAGTATTTTTAGCATAACAAGAAAAGTTCTTGTCAGCATCCAGTCATGGTATTTTCTTGAAAAAAGTACCTTTCAAAGTGATTTTTCTCCAAACTTCACCAAAGCACAACATGGGTACCTTGAAAACATTGCACATTTAAAAATCATACGAGGTCTAATTATATTTCCAAAATAAGTAGTTTCCAATCCAGCAAGGATAATGTGGTCATGAAAAGGATGTCCAAATCCACCAATTTACATTGGTTTGGCTTGGCATAACTTTCAAAGTTCTTGGAGCAAAGAGAGGATGGCACGTGAATCACTGCAATTTGGGTCATAATTCCTAAGACTTTGGGTTTGCCACTCTGTGAGGCATTCGGGGGAAAACTAATCAACTTCAAGACTGTACCTATATAATTTATCACTGCTAAGATTCCCTGATATGTTCCAGATTATTTTGCAAAATGTAATACCCTCCTTTTTAATATGTACTTTGTCATTTTCACCCTATTTATGTAATTTAAAAAGTATGATCGCAGGGAAGCATGAGCCGTTTGAAGCAGGAGCCACTAATGCCAGGGACGGTTATCCTTCACAAGATATATGGTGTTGATATCTCTGAATCTAAAGGGCTGGGAAGTTGTGTCAAGTTAGATTCAAATTGCATCTAATATGTTTTGCTTTACTCCCTCTTACTTTCTGGTTTCTATCTTAAGCCACAAAGCAGTTTCTCTGCTGTGACTTAGTTCTATAACCACAGTGGTGGCACTGGTCTGAGTTACACTCCCTGTCTCCATCCCCAGCCCTCCCTCCTTTTATCCCAGAAGAAAATTGGGTTATTAATTTAGGATGAGGCCGCTTTGTTTAAACAGTATAGTGTTTTCCAATTGCTCAAGCGTAATATATCCAGCCCATACTGCTCTTTCAAATGTTTTTGATTACCCAACTTAAAAAAAAAAGAAAGAAAGAAAGAAAAAAAAAACCCTCTACTGAAATTTATGAAACACCAAGGGGGGGTTACTTCTCATGTTGTAACTTTAAATTTCTAGAAAAGGAAAAAAAATCTTGTGGACCCTGGGTAATTTCAGTAATTAAAATTCAGTTTACAACTCTAGACAACCTATGCATTTACAATAACATTTACAAATAATTAGAAAAAAGGCCCAGGTTCAAAATAAAAGTGTGCTTGATTTTCTACCTTAAATAAAGAGCTGTGCAGATAAAGTAAAACTTAAGTAAGGTCCTTATTTGCAACAAAAATTCATCGACATCCATGAAACATCATTTACTATTCATAAGGGTCTAACTAATTAGCAAAACAAAAATTGATCCTAAAAAGAATTATATAGTAAATTTTCTTGTTTATATTGTAATAGATTATAAGCAACATTCCACCTTGAATTGTTATTTTAAATTGGGCTACTTTAACCAATTCTATAAATAGCTTATGAAGATTTCTCACTTGGGGAATGTTGGTCTGCCTAGTGCATCAATGTTTCTATTTACTAAAATATTCTTTTTCTTAAATTCTTTCAAAGAAATTGATAACTCGTGGGAAAATACCAGACCACTTTCAACTGGTGAAATTTTGTCTGTTTGTGGTGGCAAGCAAGATGACATTATTCACCAATTATGGTTTTGAATGACCTTTGTCTAGTTCCAATCCCAAAATTATTACCAAAGGCCCCGAACTTGCCACCAGAAAAATTTTTGTGCAGATAATCCAGTTTAAGGAGAGCCACTGAAGGTAATTTTAAAGAATTCCCCAAAATATTTTTTCTAAGAGCTACATGTTCAAAAAAAAAAATTAAATATAACCCCAAGAGGGAGTACTTTGAAAGGGACATAATTACTTGAAAGCTTTAATATTTTTAAAATCTATCATATTATTTAAAATTTTACAGGTTTAATCTACCTACTAAACACTAGCTACTGACAAAGCAAGGAAAGCAATGAGTAACAGATTATAAAGTTCTGGGTATATTTGTATAAACTGAAGACCAAAATAGTCACATACTAAAACTAGGAGTTAAATGTTAAAAAATTTTTAATTAGGATTATTGTTATATTTCAGTTGTCAAGTGCACATTGTACTTAAAAGCAAACACACTGGGGTAAATTCTGATTAATGGAGCTATTTTGCGCATTAGGAAGAAATAATATATGTGATTTTTATAAATGTGTCTTAGACACACAGACACTCTTAGGTGTCCAACCCCATCCTAATTCCTCATAAATTCATAATTCTCATGAAGGGACAGAGAGAGTGGTTTATTGTTAGATTATTTTAGAACTACAAAACTTAAGCCAATTAACATTTGCTAACAACTCTTCCCTTTTATTGATATTATTCCAAATTTCTCTATAGTTTTTCACATGGAAGGGTAAAAATCATGAAGATGAATAAGTGGGCAGAGAGATTTATAACAGAGGGGAAATACTTTGTATCATTCTATAATGATGGATATATGTCATTATGCGTTTGTCCAAAACCATAGAATGTACAACACCAAGATGGACCATAATGCAACAATAAACATTGATTATGATGTATCAGTGTAGGCTCCTCAATTGTAAAAATGTATCACTCTAGCGGGTGGTGCTGGTAACTGGGAAAGCTATGCATCTGTGAGGGACAGGAAGCATATGGGAAATCTCTGTACCTTCCCTTCAATTTTGCTATAAACTAAAAAATGCTCTTTAAAAGAGTATTAAAAAACAGTGAATGATTGTTTTGACTTTTATCATCAGTGCCAATGTTGCAAGTTATGTTATTCTACCCTAAACTATTGATGAAATATTTTGCACAATGGCAGAAATGTTCCTACTATAAAAAGAGATCATTTCATGTCAGTAAAGAGCTTTACAAAGCCCTTATTCCATTATATTATGGCAATAATTTCTATCGTCTTATTTAACACTTATGACTGAGAATTACAATGTATAATCATGGTTCTGTGCCATTTCCCAAGAGAAACGGCTAAGATAGTTGGGTGGTAGCCTCATCCCTGGGCTCTCTGAGGGCCTGGAAACATCAAGAAACATACACTCTTGACATTAAAATTATGTTATTCACATACCTTAAGGACAATAACAGTGTTTCAGTAAGTGTTTCTCTTTCTATTTTCCTGTTTCCTCATTTTTCGATAATTTGGTCATGGAAATAACTAGATGCTATAAATAAATGTGTGGAAAACAAATGTTGAGTATCCAAATCCACTGCCAGGATATGTTATTCTGAATTATAGATGACTAGTTTTAAAATACTCTGAAACTAATTTCAGCATTTTGTCAAAGGTTTTTTCCTTTATTATCCCTCCATAAGAGTACCCCCATTACCTGTAATATCCCAGAGATTATTAAACTAGTTACATACAACTGGAATAGAATTTTCTTCTGTAATTTAAAATAGTTTGACCGATGCATGTTATGCTATAGGATTATAAGAAAAAGGGAATGGAAATGAATGGGATGGGATGGCACAGGATAGGACAGAGTAGAATGGAATGGAAAAGAATAGAATAGAATAGAATAGAATAGAATAGAATAGAATAGAATAGAATAAGAAAGGAAGGTGGGGAGGGAAGGAGGAAAAAAGGAAGGAAGATTCTATAAATCACTTAGGTTGTTTTCTGTCCAGGAAGGGGCAATCATATATATCTGAAGGTTTTTCTCCTACCTACCACCAGTTTAATTCCTGTGTTTTCCTTAGGACTGAATCTTAACTATAGTGTGAAATCCAATGCTATCTATTACTCTTCTATGATTCAACTGGATTCAAATTTGTTGATGATTGGCTGTGACTGAATTTTATTATTAGTTTGTTGAATTTGAATTATTGAAGATTGCTTGGTTTAGAGAAATTTGTCTTCTCTGTGAGGAAGGGATATTTGGTGTTGATTTACTACTACCTTCCTTCCCACATTTTTTTTTTTTTCTTTTACCGTCTCAGTTCTTTTATGAGCAAATATAAAACATGCCCTTTTATTTTCAGGTCTAGATGTTGATGGAATATACCGAGTTAGTGGCAATCTGGCAACAATACAGAAGTTAAGATTTATTGTCAACCAAGGTAAGTGATTTCTTCTCTTCATTTTTTTCAGTAGTTTCATCTCTAACAATATTTCAGACTTTGTGCTGTTTGTATTATGAATCTATAATGATTAAAGTTTTGAAAGGAGCAAGAGAAATTTGAAGAAATGAAACAATTATCACCAGAGAAATAAGAGATAGCCAGTTTACTCGGAGATTAATAGACCAGAGAGAAAAACCAACTAAGAGTTTACGTGAAATAAATAATTAGTGGAATATGACAAACTGAACATGAAAAAAGACTAACAAGAGGGTAAAAGAAAGAAAAGTTGCCTAGCTTTGAAAATTTGTTCCTGGCATATAATAGACACTGACTGTATGTGGATAAATAATTGAATAAATGAATGATGAAAGCATAAAGGTCAAAATCATAGATGTTAGAAAAATATGTAATAGGTGAGTAAGAGAATTAAAAATTAGGAAATACATATATCATCAAAGAATTACAAATTAAAACAATAATGCAATACTACTAACCATCTGTTAGGATAGCCCAAAGCTAAACGACCAGCAGCACCAAATGTTGACAAGGGTGTGGAGCAACAGGGATTTACATTCACTGCTGGCTGAAATCAGAATGGTACGGGAACTGTGAAAGATAGTTTGGTAGGTTCATGTGAAAACATATTCGTATCATACTATCCAGCAGTTGTGCTCCTTGATATTGACCCAAATGAGTTCAGAACTTGTGTTCGCACAAAAACCTGTGCACCAATATTGCCAGCAGCTTTATTCATAATTGATAATTCTTGAAAGTCACAAAGATGTCCATCAATAAATAAATGGGTAAACAAACTGTAGCACATACATATAATGGAATATTACTCAGTGATAAAAAGAAATGAGCTATCAAGGCACCAAAAGACTTGGAGGACCCTTAAAGGCATATTGCTAAGTGAAAGAAGGCAGCTTGAAAAGGTTTTGTATGGCATTATTCCAATTCTATGACAATCTGGAAAAGGGAAAACTATGGAGACAATAAAAGATCAGTGGTAGCAAAGGATCTGGGGGGGGATGAGAATGAAACAATGAGCATAGGAAATTTTTAGGGCCGGGTAGCTATTCTGTTTGATATTATAATGGTGGATAAATGACAGTATACATTTGTCAAATCTATGTAATATACAACACTGAGAGTGAAACTTAATGTAAACTATGAGCTTTAGTTAATGATAATGTATCAATATTGCTTCATCAATTGTAACAAATGTACTGCACTAATAAAAAATGCTAAAAATAGGGGAATTGTGTGTTGAGGTACAGGGTAGTGGTGGTGTATGGGAACTCTATCTTTCCATTCAGTTTTCCTATAAACCTGAAACTTCTCTTTAAAAAACGAAGAATTAAAAAAAATTTTAAAAAAACAAGAAATGTTCTAGAAGCAGGCTAAAACATCTTAAGTGGGTTAAGGTTAGAAGACTGGGAATAGCTGTCTCTGCAAAAAAATCTCTGTACATCTTAAAAGGTAGGACTGGGATCATCTTTGTCATGTCCCCCATTAACCATAATGCACCCCCATTATGCCCTAGGGTGTGCATAAAGGAAGGTTTTGATTAATATTTGTTGAATAATGTGTGTGTTGCAAATAAGAGAAATATTAATACTGAGAAGCATTAAATCCTCCAACAGTTTAATTTGAGTTGAACCACTCTTCTAATTGTTGACTGCAATAATTCTGGCCAGCGGACACGTGATTTTTATTTCTGAGAATCTTTATGAACTGCGAATCTCCTCAGCTCTGTTTGCTCACTAATATGAACCTTTATGTTTCACAATTAACTCTCCTTCCAAGGCAAAAAGAGGAACAAAAACAAACAAAATAACAACAAAACAAAACAAAACACCCCAGAACTCAGCTTTACCTCATTTATTCATATTGACCCCTTTTGGACTGAACCAGAATGCCCCCTCTATGAGGAAAAATTGGATAAAATAGGCCCAGCCTCATTTTCGTTCCTGCTTATAACCAGCTAAAATCGTTCTTTTAATATATTTCATACTGAAGCCATATCCTGATTGGGATTCTAGACAGCTGGGCAACACATTTCTTCTACAAAGAAGAAATCTCAAAACAGAAGCCATGCTAGAAACAAACACTAGTTGCATTTCCTGCCTTTAAAAAAAAATTATGCTCAGCAGTTTGAAAAGGCAAAAAAAAAAAAAAATCTGCAATGAAAATATGAAATCTGTCCATCTCCTCTTTTGCAATCCAGACTTCCCCATCCTGTGAGGCTGTGTAACTGCTCATGTTTCCACGAGAGTTGACAATGTAAAGCTGGACAGAGGCCTGAGTTGGTATCTGGTAGCACAGAATTGTCAGTAAACTGTCTCCCTGGTTTATAGCACTGTCACAATGCAGCATGCTCAACACAAATTATGCTACTTTAGGACCTTTGATACTGGTGATCTCGTCCAAGTTGTGTTGTGGAGTTTTTTGAATTAGATGATAAAAGAATGCCTACACCAGCCTGTCTCAAATTTTGCTAATCAGATTATCCTTTGAATGAAATCTCTGGAGTGGACCCATAATTTTTGGTGCTAACACCATACCTTCCCCTCCATCTGCACACTGGTCTTGAACAACAGAGCTGACTTAGAAGAGAATCAGTGCCGGGTACAAAGAGGCTGACTGTGTAAATTGTAGCCTCCCCTTCATGCATGTGCCTGTGTGTGTGCAATGAAAAAAAGGTGGCAGTGAGTGATAGATAATTCCATGAAAAGCGTAAAGTGATATGTGAAATGCAATACATTCTTTTGTTTGTTTGTTTGTTTGTTTGTTTTCAAAGATGGAACATACATGATTTTGGCATACTCCCTTTGTATTAACACCTTTTGTCTTCTCCATGTTCACATTCCACAATGTATCCTTTTTAGTGTGTTCTAAATATACATTTTAAAAATGAACAAGTCCTACCCACCATTAGGCTAGACAAATGAAAACTGATTTGGGGGATTTTCAAGAACAGTTCAATTGCAATTTATGTATTTCACTAACTTTCTTGAATGCTATAATCATCAGCAATTCTAAATACACCAGTTGAATGATTCAATTTGTTTTGGTTTTCTGTTTGACTCACTAAATCAGTAGGAATTGGATACCCTCATTATACTTCCAGATCAGATAACATACAAATTAAATTCAAAGTGATCACTTTTGAAAAGCATGTTCTAATTATAACTAGTAATGATGATAATAATAATTATTATTATTATTGTAAACGTAGCTAACATATTTTCATAACTTACTATGTGCCAGGCACTGTACTAAGTGCTTTACTTATATCATTTAATTTAGTGCTATCTACCTTCCCATAGAATAGGCACTATCATTGTTCCCATTTTAAAGGTGAGGAAACTGAGGCTCAGAGATGTTAAATAATATCCTGAGGTCATATTTCAAGTAAGTGAAAAAGGACCAGATCATCATCCTGACTCAGAGCATTTGCTGAAAGCCACTGTTGCCATTGGGCATTTCCCATTCTTTAATTGTTGATTACCTTCTTACAAAAGTGAGTATGTCTTTCATGCTATAGACACTTGGTAGTCACTCTGTCTATGCAGGCTTTCCAGGGTTTGTAAGTGACAGGTACTGCCATAGCAGTTTCACTAAAATAGGTCAAGAAAGAAAAATGTGGAGGAAAATGCCAAACATCCCAGTTATGAAGAAGTCTGGCATTGCCATTCTCTGAAGGGCTTTATATATCTGTGTTTGGACCAAGAAACTACTTTCATACAATATCCTATTGCAGCCTTCAGCATCATTGGGAGCTCTTGATTTCCTGGGCCATCGGTGCATGAATAAGCAGTGCTCTCCCTTGTTTACTGTACTTGGTGACAGCTTTCAGTGACATTTTGCTGATGCAACTTTTTCACTCTATGAGGGCATCCCCCAAAGAAAACTGGTCCATGACCTTAGATGTCAACCTGTCAACAGCCTATGACACTGTGTTGATTCTTCAGAATGATCTGTGACCTGATGGTTTTCTTGCTTGGGGGTCCTTCTGCAAATGACCGACTTCAGCAGTGAGATGCTGCCTAACTGTCTTGAGAACTTTTGACAGTGGGTCTTGGAAATCCCATTAGGTTGAGTTCCCCTCCTTCTGACATCAACATTCTGGTTTCAGCTGCCCATCTAGGCTTATTGCCCAAACTCCAAATTCAGTTCAGACTCTCTTTGGTACTGCTTAGATGTTCTCTTTCACCCTTTAAAAAAGGGACAAGAAAGACTGGCATCCTTTTTGGAAAATATCTTTGAAGCTTCCCAAGCCCATGAGCCAATGGGAGAACTATGAAGCACTGGGGCAAGAACTGAGTGGGAATTTTCCAGACTGGTGTTTCTTAGTACACAGTAACAAATATTCCCTCTAACCATTTCTCTGAACTGGAGGAAGTTACTTCCCACCAGGATTTTAGACATATTTTCCATATATAGGAAAAAAATTTAAAGGAAGAATCTTAGGGACACCCTCCTTCACTTTTTCACACCCGGAGGAACAAAATATATAAATGCTATAATCTACGTGGCCAAGAATCTTAATTGGGTATGTGGGTGTGTGGGCGTGTGTGTGTGTGTGTGTGTGTGCATATGATTTTGCGTGTGTGTTGTTTTAAATGGGAGAGGGGTTTTTTTCCCATTAATTTACAGTCTTGCACTTTGCATATCTTTATTCACCCAGATCTTATTGGCATAATAATCCAAATTAAACATTGGCTTAAAGAGATGAATTTGCTTATTTTGAACATGCTAAGAATAAGCTCCATTGAAAATAAACTATTAGAGAAACAATTTCATGTTACTAACTATATCTAAACTACTTTTATATAGATTTGTGCCACAATGCCAAGCAAAGCATTAATGTTAGAGCTATCCCCATGCTTTTCATATTATTTGCAGCATCAAAAATTGAATAAAAGAGGAAGGAGAGAAAGAATGTGAGCAACTGGCAGTTCTGTTCTTATAAAATAGCCCTTGTATCAAGTCCATTCACTTTTCTATTAAGTGCATATAGTGCACTTAATATAGTGCGCTAAATATTATAGTGCCCTCTTATTATTTTTAAAACAAGGTATTTTCTTAAGCTTATTTCACTCTGACTGCCAACCACAGCAACAACAAAACAAACTGTTATTTGCTTTACCCCATCCCGCAGGGCGGTTTTTTGGTAAGTCGCATCATTGATATTGCACCTTTTTGGTTCCCATGTGACAAGATTATCTTTTAACAATGATTTATTTTTTCCCATTAAAGCCAAAAAGATCACTTGATCATAAAAGGGCCAGACTCTAACATCATTCAGGGTTTTGTAAACTTCCGTAGACCTCATTTTTCAGCTACATTGAGTCAAGAAGCTCAAAGACTATTGATGGCAAAGCTTCTATTGCTTTCTAGCTGCTTAAGAAAATGTATTGTCATTTGTAAATAATGCTGAAGGAAAGCCAAAACAACAAGCTCTTCTCATTCATTCACATTTTTATAATCTTTAGTTTTTACACAATATTCCTTTTTTAAAAGATTTTATTTTTAAGCAATTTCTATACCCAGTGTGAGGCTCAAATTCACGACCCCTAGATCAAGAGTCACATGCTCTACTAAGACAGCCAAGAGCCCCAGTTTTTACACAATATTCTATTAACAACTTTATGAATACTTCTAGTATCTAAAATGCACAAATTCTGGCCACTTATTTTAAAGCAAAATCATATTATACATTTATGGTGAGTTATAGTTTTAATTTTTACATGCCAAGCAATAAGGAGCCTACCTAATGCTGTGGTGAAAACAAAGGCAGAGACCATCCAGTGAAGAGAGAGCACTGCGTGGGAGTCAATGGACCTGCCTCTTTGTTTTGCTTCTGACCTATTTGTTAGTCTGATGGAAACAATTTTAACTCCTTTGAATCTCAGACTTTTTATTTCCAAAATGGGAATGAGAAAGAAAATGTGAGGACTTTAAAAACTCTGAATCAGTCAAATGATAAAATACAAACTTTAAGATGTTAGATGAAATCAGAACAATACAACTTAGTTTTCTTTATACAATCATAATACTGAATATTAATAATCAAGTATGGTTTGGGGCTTCCATGTGATTGAGTTTTCTTTGATGATATTGAGATTCCTTTTCTAAGAAGAAATATCATGTATGGGAAAGCTTTGGAGAATCCCTGCTATTCAATGATTTGTTTCAATAGACAAATTCATAGGCTTTGGGGGTTCCTGAACATAAAGGAGAAATTTAGTTTTATTTTATCAATAGGCTTTTGGGAATTTACCAATTCTGAAAGAATAGCCCCATCCATGTTCACAGGAGAGGGTAAGTAAAATCTACTGAAATTTCAAGTCTTAATTCATTTATGGCTTTTCATGTAGACTTGACTGTTGAGCCCAGAAATTAAATCAGTCAGTTATGCAACCGCCAATCCCCAAGGATATTTATAACAATTGATCATCATTATAATTCATCATCATCACCAACAGAATTAAGTAATAAAAATTAAAAATTAGTGGGAAAACAGACCAAGTTTACCTCTGCTCTTAACTCTGCTTGGTGTCACTGGTGTGGGCACTGACTACATTTCAGGACTGTGTTAGTTATCTACTGCTGCATAACAATATTATTTCCAGCTTAACTATTTAGAGCAACACACATTTATTATCTCCCAGTCTTTGTGGCTTAGAAGCTGGGCATGGGTTAGGTGGATTCCACATAAAGTTTCTTTTTTTTTTTTTTTAAAGATTTTATTTATTTATTTGAGAGAGAGAGACAGTGAGAGAGAGCATGAGTGAGGAGAAGGTCAGAGAGCGAAGCAGACTCCCCATGGAGCTGGGAGCCCGATGTGGGACTCGATCCCGGGACTCCAGGATCACGCCCTGAGCCGAAGGCAGTCGTCCAACCAACTGCGCCACCCAGGCGTCCCCCACATAAAGTTTCTATCAAGATGTTGGCCAGGGGTGAGTCCTCATTAGGAGGCTCAGTTGGAGACAGGTCTGCTCACATGATTATTAGGATTTAGTTCTTTGTGGTTTGTTGGACTCAAGACCTCAACATTACTGGCCTCGTGGACCTCTCCATAGACTGCTTGTTCCATCAAAACAGCAAGGGAGAGAAACTAGTATCTAAAGCAGAAGTTAGAATCCTATGTAAGATAACCAAAAAGGGTATACCTCATCACCTTTGGTGCCTTCTAAAGGTTAGAATCAAGTCACGGTTCCTACCCATCTACCCCAGGGGAGGGGATAATACAAGGCATAAACACAAGGAGCAGGGGATAATTTGGGATCATGTTAAAGTCCATCTTCCCCAAGAATCAAGTTGAGAGCTTTTAAAAATAAAGATGTTGGAGGCCAGTCATAAAAATTCAGATGCAGAAAGTCTGGTGTTGGATCTATATGCATGTATTTTAAAAGAAAAACTCCCCAAGTGAGTCAAGTACATCATGAGCCCTGTGAACCCCCACATGACCTACAAGCCATAAAATATACAAGGTTTGTATTTGGGTAAGGTCAAAATAGACCATGAACTCCTTTTTTTGATACAATTTCTGGTGATGAGAGGTTTTCTCTTTGAGTATTGACTGATGTAGTCATGCTCACTATTTTTTTATGAACTCTGAGTCATAAGTTGGAGTAGAACTAAAAAAATGCCATGGATATAACATGTATGTTAATAGTAGGATGAAAAGCATAGATTTTTTTTGTAACCACAATCTTTTTCCAATGTAGACTCTAGAATAATTTTTTTTAAAAAAGATGTTTTACCTAAAGATTTGCTTTAAAGAGCTAAGGAACAAATAATATTTTAAAATGTAACAGAATGTTGCTGATGCTGATGCTAGCTAGCATTTAATTGAGAATCTACTGCATGGCAGGAATGGAAAATTAGACTTTGCTTTCACACTCATAAAAGTTTGCAAGGTAGATAAACTTTATGATCCACATTATTCATACAAGAAAATCGTGGTTCAGAAAGATTAAATAACTTTTTTAAGGCTGCAATATTAATGTGTTTTGAGGCCAAACAGTGAATCCATTTTAAACTTACTCCAAAGAATATATTGCTGAGTGCTGGATTCAATTGATCATGGGGGAAGGGGCAGGGAGACATGTTCTTCTTTTTAACATCAAAGATTCCAAACCACTTATTCTTGTTATAATACTATACTTTCTTGGTGTCCAGTCCATGGGACCCTATTATAAGAGAAAACTTCATTTAAAGGATCTTTTTTTTTTTAAGATTTTATTTATTTATTTGACAGTGAGAGACACAGTTAGAGAGGGAACACAAGCAGGGGGAGGGGTAGAGGGAGAGGGAGAATGAGAAGCAAGCTTCTCGCCAAGCAGGGAGCCCAATGCGGGGCTCAATCCCAGGACACTGGGATCATGACCTGAGCCAAAGGCAGATGCCCAATGACTGAGCCACCCAGGTGGCCCTTAAAGGATCCTTTTAATGAGTAACTCCTAACTGCTTGTGACTTCATCAGGAGTAGTAGGAAGTTTGATTCATCACTGTATCCCCAATATAGCAAAGTGCTTGATACTGTATATGGACTGAATAAAGATTTATTCCTACATAATAAATTGATGAACTTTCAATACAAACCAATCCCATGTCAATATTCATTGATATGTTGTGTTGTGTTCCATTTCTTGGGTATCTCAGTAAAGAAAACTCAAGCTATATTTTACATTATGTTTTCTCCCAGACTCTTATAAACAAGCATTTAATTTTAGATTGGATAAAAGAATCAAAGGACAGGAATGAAGAGGGAAGAACCATGTATCCCCATTTTCTGCCTTCATATGACAAAGTTTGAGGACATACGGCTCAGTATTCCTTCACAAAGTATGATATTAGCAATTAGACAAGTCGGAAATGAAATTGGGAGCAGGGATATAACTCAGCTTGCCATCTCGGCTCTCCAAAACATTGGGCATGACCACGTAGACAGAAAATCTATATTGGATAATAGCAATAAAACTATTGCTCTTATTAACCCCATATACTGAATTTTTTAATTTTGAAAGAATGCTTTGTTTTTGTTTTCACACAGGAAGTCCCCGTTGCTGGTAATTTTGGCTTCTGTAACTCACATTTATTTATCTAGCACCTTTTTTCTAAGTGTTCCATGTAGTTTAGAAGCATTTTCTAACAAAAGTGTGCTATGGAAAAATAAGTATTCTCATCACCTCAAAGCTGCTTCTAAAAAGGAAAAGTAACAGGTGCAAGGCTATGAAGGATTTTTTTCAGGTTTCTCTGCAAGCCCTCAAGATAAGGTGTCCAGAATTTACAAATGTGGGGGACAGAAGTAACGCTCAAGTGAAAATCTGAATGACTTAGACAAAACCCATTCTCTTTTATGCCCTCATATTCATGGGCCCACTGGAAAAAAATGCAGGTATCCCTGTCAACTTTCTTCCTTTCTGAGGGTCCCAGAACATCAGGATCGGAGGTAAGCTCCGTAAAATATGATTTTAGCTTTTCCATTATTCATTCATTGACAGACACTTCCAAAGCTTTTACCATGTGCCAGGCAACATGCAGGATGCTGGAACTACAGCAACAAATACAACACATGGCATTCTCAGGGACATAGAGCCTGTATTTCCATGGTTATTTCCAATCCAATAGCCAAAATGACTGGTGATCTATTTGGTGTAAATTGACGAGAAGATTCTAGTATCTTCAGTCTTCACAGATTCTTCCTTCTTCCCAGCTCTCTGATATCACCATGACCCTCTCTTTCATCTCATTGTTTTCTATCCACCCAGGTTTCCTTCCTCAGACCCATCAAGTTCTTTTCTTTACCAGGACCTTGACTTTTGCTCCTGTCTACCTAAAATGTGCTTCCTTCAGACCCTGACAAGAGTTTCTTTCCAACATTCAAGTCATCTTCTCAGCAAGACTAAGACATCTGGAACATGGGCCTCCATCCTACCCATCCAGTCACTCGCCATCCCAGTATCTTCTTTGCTTCCAAACACATCTTCTCTGGAACTGCCTTGTTTCTTTGTCTGTGGCTTCAGGGCCACCCCTCCTCCTCTATGCGAGCAAGACGTTACCTATGTTGGTCACCCAGCTCTTAGGGTACCTAGCGGATAATTCTTTTTACATGAATATTTGCTGAATATGAATAGATTCAATAAGTGAATGATTAATGAATCATGTTAGATGATCAGTGATGGTTAGATGAAAATCTTCAGAATTTGAGAGTCTCTATGCAACCAGTCCAAAGAGCCATATATACTTGTCCCCATATCCACCTCCACCTGAAGTCACAATCTGTTCAGCATGGACCACACAGGAGAGTTGGGGAGAAAAGAGGAGGCAGCTGTCAAGCTGAGAGACCTGAGCCAGCTCTAAAAGCCTGGCCCTTTAGGCCAAGAAAGACTGTCTGAGTGAGCAATGGATGACTCCCAACCCAGGTAGTACAAAGATCACACTAAGGACTGTCCCCTGCTTATGTGAATTCCAAGTGTGATCCCTCTCAGTGTCATTGCATCTTGCCAAGGCTTTGTCAAACCGGTAGCAGTCTGATAAAGGACACCTTGGGCTTAAATTGTGAGTGACTGTCCTAGACTTGCCATGGTTCAAATAAAATAATACAAACTGCAAAGTGTATGAGAAGAATCAGGAAAGGAGAAAAATTAGCTTAAAGAATAAAATACAGCTTTAATTTGCCTAAGGAAAACTTCAAATGGGGATTTAGTCATTCACAATTATTTGTTGAAACCTCCTAAGAAGGACACTGAGTGGCTCAGTTAAGTATCTGCCTTTGGCTCAGGTCATAATCCCAGGGTCCTGGAATCAAGCCCCACATTGGGCTCCCGCTCAGCAGGAAGCCTGCTTCTCCCTCTCTCACTCCCCCTGCTTGTGTTCCCTCTCTCGCCCTGTCTTTAAACTCTTTAAAAAACAATAAAAGAAAAGAACACTTGGGAATCAGGCTGTGGTGGAGTATTCTTCTGTGTCAAGAGATTGATAATAAGCAAATATATGGGATCCTTACAAGTCATGTCCAGAATCAAAATAGTGATGTAAGAGAGAATAACTGATGAGGATAGGAGGAAATGTCCTTAGATTGGATGGTCTGGGAAGGTCTCTTTGAAGAGGAGCCATCTGAGTGGAAACTTGATCTGATAGGAAGGAGAGAGGCATGCGGAGATGTGGGAAGAGAGCAAAGCAGGCAGCGGGAAACTAGTCCCAGGGAATGCAGGCTTATATGAGATCAGAACACGGGTCAGAGAGATGGGCAAAGCTTGTCCAGTGAGGCCCTTGTAAATCAAGATAAGAAGTTTTGTCTCTCATTCTAAGGCACTGCAGTGTGGGAGGGGAAGTTAATCAGGAAGCGATCTGATATTATTTATGTGGATTTTGTTTTTTTAAAAAATCATTCTGGCTGCTATGAAAAGAATAAATTTTACAGGGCAAGAGTAGAAGCAGAACAGTTAGGAAGCTGTTACAACAGTTCAATTAAGATATAATAATGGTAACGGATTTCTATGAGATAAACTCCATATTCCAATTTGTCTCATTTTCCATGTGCCTTTTGAACATTTTTCTTTCTCTCTCTTTCTTTCTTTCTTTCTTTCTTTCTTTCTTTCTTAACAAAGTGCAATGAGAACACTAGAAACCCCAGGTCAGTTTCCATAAGACCCCTTACTAACTGTGATACTATGCCCAAGAAGTCACTTACCCTTCCCAGAGTAATTTTCTTATCTTTAAAGGAAGACTAACCATTCTCTTGAGATGAGTCAGTCAACATGAGATAATAAATACATTACACTGGAAAATGATACACCATATAGAAATGGAAGTTCTATTGAAATGTGTCCTTCACAATCATCCTAATGGAGACATCTATTATAACCAAGTGAGGTATATTGTTTTTTAAAGGAAAGAATATTTGATGAAGGGCTCATCTTATATTCTTCTTGGATTATTTAAATATCTCTTACATTTTCCCTGGATTACTCCAACCCATAGGAACTCTTTTAAATCCTATGCTTGCACTTTCAACTACTCAATATACCATAATTACTTATTATTGTTACTACATACCTAATATATATTAATATGTAATTAACATATGTAATTATTTTCATTAATATTATTATTATTGTATAGGTGTGTCATATATCATTAAATCATGTACATATCATATCTCCTCAACACACTGGACACTGCTAAAGAAGAGAGCTTCTGTTTTTTTTAAGTCTATCTGTCTTATTTCACCTCAAAGAATATCTTGCACCCAATAGAATCTTGACACATTTTAATTAATTTATTGATTAGACCCAGGGTTGAGTCATTTCCTCAAGCCTCAAGAAGGTGAGACATTTTGTACATGCTAGAGATCAGTCTCGAAAGGACTATTTTACTGTGTACTGCTGAACTCTGTTTCTGAAACAATGGCAAGACCTGCATAAAATGTTAAGAAGTGTTGGTGATTTTTATTATCTTCTTTTTTCCAAACTATTCTTTAATGTTCTACAAATTAGCACATATATCTTTTGAAAGGAGATTTGGTTTGAAGAATTAGGTGAATCTTCTTTAAGAGAACGGTGTTTACTCCTTAGACCATACCAAGAGAATGTCGGTATATCAAGTTGTCCAAAACACTTCTAAATGCTGACTCACTAGATCTTTAGAAGAAGTCTATCCACTTCACAGATGAATAAAAGTCCCTATGAGTTTAACTGAAATGCTTCAAGTTGCATTCGTTTATTCAGTGTATCTTTTGAGAAGGCAATATGTGTCTCTTTGTACTCTAGAGAGAACTGGAATGAAAGTCTCGCTATGGTCTTCCGACGTCTGGTCTCCATCTCTGAGGCACTCAGGGTGAGCAGGATATCCAATAGTCTACTCAAGATAATGTCTGGAAGATTCTAAGGGGCCCACTGGAATCATTTTGCTTAAGTAACAGTCTTTCTCTGTGTTACACCATATTATCTCATATTTTACATTCCTCCAGACGGTTTGTCTTTTTGTGGCCTCCTCACTCCCTGCTACATTTTTCCTCAGTGAGTACCCTGCTGTCCCTTCTTATTAATCTGTTCCTTCTGTGTTCTGACAGCCGTCAAGGATTCACTTACTTTTCTCTGCTCTTCCTCTTACGTCTGTTGGGATTCACAGTCCCATCAGTGAAAGAGACTGGAATATGTATGTACATTACTATTTGATTGGTTGCAACAGAAGGAGCAACATATCTGTCTTTCTGAGCAAGAGGCACACCATCACCGGACTTGCTGACGGACGAACTCACCTCCTTAAGACAAATCTCATGATTTCTGGAATAAATCTCAGTAGAAATTAGCTTCTTTTCTACTCCCTTCCCCTAGCATTTTGGGCCTGTGGTTAATACTGGTTTTCATCTATTTTGCATCAAATCTCTCTCCCTTTCCCAACTGTGAATGCTGGAGGGTGAGATGTACCTCATAGTTACCTCTGAATTCCCCATCATGCCCATCGTGTGCCAAATGCCTTAGAGGCCTTATAGGCCTTGTTATTTCAGTCAGGAGAAACACATGCCTTGGAATCACTATAGCATGTTTTAACCCCAGAGATCTAACTGACTAGAAACTGGGCCCAGTCATCAATCAAAGTGTACTTCAGAAGCCTCTCTGGTCACTCTACCCTCACGCCTGACTCCTTCAAGAAGTCAAGTTTTAATAAGCCCAATTTCTCTATACTCCTACCCAAAGCCCCCATCTCCTCCATTCCTTCCCTCTCTCTCCCTTTTCTCTTACCCCTTGCTGAACTTAACCATCCCCATCTGCCAAGAGTCTGCTCCCAAGGTGACAAGTCTGTTAATCTGAAGGGTCTAGGTCAGGCTCTCTGCTAGTCCCAAGAAGCATAAGGTAAGAGATCTCCTATAATCAGAACAATAGTGAGGATATCAAGTTTGTCCATCAGGCATTTCAAAAAGTAGTATTCATCCAGCTCAAATCGGACTGCTGGACTAACTATAAAGCTAGCCTTGCCTGAAATTTTATTTTTATGGCTCAAGAAAATGTCGCATCTCTTCTATGTTTATTCTTACTTCTGAATTAATGCAGCCCTCCTAAGTCCTAAAGCCAGTTGTCTGAGAGCATTGCCCTCATTACTGATCTGGTTACCTAGGAATTCCTCCTAATTAAAAATTTTTAAAAGATACAAAACGCAAAAGAATGTTTGAAGCACCATCGAAACACTTTAAAAGTGAAGTATACAAGCTACATTAAATTCAAACCTCCAAATTACAAAAACGGAAATTAAAAAATGGAAAAATTACTTCTAGTTACCTTTATCTGTTTCTTTATACCACTTTGTGTGTTTATAGAAGAATAACATTCAGGTAGGATTCACTTCATTAGGATATGAACAGAAAATGCTAACTACAGTGCAGCTTCATGACTCAAAAGTCTGTAACTGGTATTAATGAACTTTTAAAATGCTAATTTTCCTGCTTATCCCAACAGAAATATGCCTTAAAGCAAAATCTCTCATTTCTTATCTGCTAAAAGCAATGTGTTTGCATCCCTTACAAAATAAAATGGTTGAAATAGGGTTTTTGGATGGTTTAAAGTTTCGAGGACTTCTCTTGTTCACAGTTATTCTTGTAAAGAGAAGAAATTTATAAAATCACATGCCTTAATGGTCCCTTTGCTAGAAAATGGAAATATTCCCAAATATGTTCTACTGTAGGAAAATCAAAAATAACGTGGAAACTACAAATATGTTAGCCAATTGAGAATATTTATTAACTAAATAATTTAATAATAAAGAAAATGCCTACTTGATTAATTGTGGCAGAGTAAAAATTACAATAAAACTGTCTTGATCAGTGCTTTGCAGAAGCGCCATTACTGTCTGTGCAGTTGTTTAACAAGGATTTAATTGGAAAGATAAGTGAATGCACATTTAAAAGTATTGTTAATTTGCTTTATAATCACCCCATCCTTCACAGTATTGACAGCACAAGGCACAAACCCCTTTCTGTTTTACAAGTATTATTTTCCATATGTGCACAATAAATTCTGAAGCAGTAATTGGAAATTTTATGGGTTCCAACATACCTAGTATAGTGGGTGCAGAGGTACACTCTCCCTTTATAAGAGGTAACCCAGTTCTAGGTTGGAAACAAGTGACAAATCTGATTTGTATATTTCTCCCATTCACTGCAGATCATAATCATATTTTGTCCCCTTCTAGAAAAGTTGCATCTCTTCTATTTTATGTCTTATAAAATCAAGATGGAAAGGAGGCGGGGGGGAGTCTGGATTGTTCTCAATCTGTGACTGTATTTTCTTGAAAATGTGTATAATGGAGGTCCTGGCCCAGGATGGTCTCTGGACTATCTGGCTGTACCTTAAACACCATTTTCTGAAAACTGTTACACCCAAACACATAAAAGGATACAAGGAAAGGGGCAAAGAACATCTTCGATGCACCATCTCTTCCTTTGTGCAGTTCCACATGCACACACACAGACTTGCCCCTCAGCTCATAAATGCTTTAGAGTTTGGAATCATCTGCTCAAAAATTCATTCAGTGCATAGGTTTTCAAAACAGTATGAGTGTCATGCCTCAGATTTCTGAGAAGTGGCTTCCAGAATCCAGAGAGCTTCTTTATTACTGAGAGTCTAACGTTGCTCTAGAAGCAGAACATTTGCCTTGCCCTGCACATAGAGGGAGACTAGAAAGGTGGTGTTCAGGTACATGATTCATCTGTTGATTCTGAAGGGGCTGCCCTCCCCAGTTTTTAGTTCAAAAAAGAAAAAGAATGAAAATATGAAGCTCATCTTGAAAATGGTTGTGAACTATAATTGAACCTATTTCAAAGGCACGGATTGTTCCAATTGTCTGTTATCTCTCTGCTGATAAAGGCTGCCCACCTGATTGTGAAGAGAGTGGAGAGTCCCCAGAGTGTCTCATGTGAGTAACATTAAAACCCTGAAAAGATACATGGGACACGCTTAATGTCCCCCTCCTCCATGCCCCCATCCTTCTAGAATTTGGAGAAATATCTTTAACTTTTAACTGCAGATTTTTTTTTCCATAGACAGCAAATGCTTCAATTATGAAAGCCTAGAAATTCTTCTGAAGAAAATTTTCATGAGAATCTTTTTCAGTGGAAACCCTTTTGCCCTCTTGATAAAACACATTGCCTCATATATTGGCATGGGGAAATTATTTTTATCTTTAATTTGGCTATGCCTCTAAATCTCTAAACCTCTCACATTTACATTAGCTTTTTATGCTTACAGAGTAAAATAGATATATATTGAGTTTCATATGTCTAGAGATTTGCCAATAAATGCTAATATCCAACCATTAATAACAACTCACTAATCACGTGACAACTTTTTTATTCCTTCCTACATAGGTATAAGGTATAAGATATATATAAAACATATGAAAAAGAAATGAAAATAGCCCTTGGAGTGTGTCCCTGAGTGTACCTGAATTCCCTCTCTTCCTGTATATACATACTTATATACACACATATAGATGTGGAGATGGATATAGATATAGATATAGATATAGATACGGGTATATTAAAATTCTTCCATGCATGTTTCACTTTTCCTGTCTGTGTACTTCTGTATTGTGAAATCAGACCCAGTTACACAGATACACACTTCAAAGATGATTTTTACTTCTTTTTCAGATTTCTTCTTCAGAGGCATGGATTGTAAAACCGTTTGTTTTGGGTGAAAGTGTCTTTGGGACCAAGACCTTTGCATGCCCCATTTCAACTAGACAGCAGAGACTGGTGCAGTAACGAAATGTCCAGCTGTCCTTTAATTAACTGAAATGAGGAAAATGTAATGTTTTGATGAGAGAACCAGGATTCTGTGCGGGATAATGGGAAGACTATATGTTTCCGTGCCTTCCTGCATATGACGGAGCCATGGGGTGCAGGAAAGAGATGAGGCTTTTTTATGCTCCAGTAGGGGGAGCTTTCTTGTCCCCACTGTACAAACAGCATGGTG
The DNA here is from genome assembly GCF_020171115.1 of Neogale vison. Classification (NCBI taxonomy): domain Eukaryota; kingdom Metazoa; phylum Chordata; class Mammalia; order Carnivora; family Mustelidae; genus Neogale; species Neogale vison. The sequence continues at coordinate 87,724,941 of NC_058093.1, read as the reverse complement.
CATGTGTTTAAATACGCCATCCTAAAATGCAGACTTTTCATTTTCATTTTGCAAGTGGGAAATTTCACTATGTGATGGGCACATTACTCTTCTTAGCGACACATTTTGTGCAAACTCATTTGGGAAAGAATAGGAAATTTAGAATACTGCCTTCATATTTCTTCTGGAAATGTTAGCCTGAATCCATTATTTCCAAACCTGATGAGGATTACAGTTCATTTGTATTTCACAGCAACCCATATTGTATTCTGTTTTGTGAAGTAAATAAGAGATGATACCATTCTAATAGCGCCTGTATTTTGTTTTCCGTATGAATAATCTTATTCTGGGGGCAAGGGGGAAGGAAAAGGAAGCAGGGACTGGAGTACTTGATTTAGCCTTCTCTAGATGGAATGTGTTATTTTGACAAAGAAGTGCCCTGAATTATTTTATAAATAATCTAAACTGGAGGAGGTGGAACATAAACTCACTTAGGTCACCGAGTACATCCATATTCAAATGACAATATAAAAAGCACTGCTCAGTAACACCCAAATCTATATCTCTTATTTAACTATGTTTAAAATACTCATGGACAAACCTGATTTGATGGCAGTGTGGGTGGGTGCTTATGTGCTGATGAAGGAAATTCTTTACATACAAAATAATTTCCCACCATCACTCCACTACGCCTGCAACGCCACAATTAGGGAATCCATTTATCTGACTAAGGCAGGAAAGGCAAGTCATTTCACCTCTTACACTAAATATGGTTGATTGCTGGTAGCTGGTTAGATAGTTATGCTAAGAAGGATACTGAAACATTGTCCTAAAGAAGTGAGAGTGAGTTCTCTCATCCATTAATGAGGTATGGCACAGGCACTATTTGGGGGGAAAGAGAATGCCTCAATATGCGTGCCACATACTTTCTGCTTCTGCATTATGGTTTTAAATTAATAAAATTTGACAATTAGAATGGAAGTATCAGGGGTGCCTGGGTGGCTCAGTCGGTTAAACTTCAGCTCTTGGCTCCGGCTCTGGTCATGGTCTCTCAGAAGTGGACCGAACCGGCATGAGACTCTTGGCTCAGTGCAGAATCTGCTTCAGATTCCCCCTCCTTGTTCACTTGCTCTCTCTCTCTCTCAAATGAATAAAGTCTTAAAAAAAAAAAAAAAAAAGAATGTAAGTATCACGTGAGGTTTCCACATTAAGAAAATACCATGAACACAAATCTGTTTATCAGGAAGAATAACATACGACCTAGCATACCTCCAAGGGACTGCATCAAAGCATAGGGAATCTTGAAAGAGTCAAAAGAGGAAAGGAGTATATTCTAAACAAAGAAAAACTCAGAAGAAATCTTAGGAAGTTTAAGAGAAAAAAAATGGACTCAAATAATGAGTTAGAGTTTTAAAAGCCATTATTTTGCTTAACAATTTTACCAAGACTAGTCCTATTTATCCACTTGTTAAATCCTTCCCTTGGTATAGGTATGACTAGACTATCTTTGTTAACTCTTATTAACTATGTGACTCATATAGTTGAGTTGATTCCCATTGGAATGACAGGAAGTCTAAAATTAGCTTCTCTAAATAATGTCCCATTCCAGATAATGACTTCAGCCAATGACCATAAACACCATCTTTCTGTCCATAAAGTTATTGTCTAGCTGCGCATAGAACTAACTCACTGAGAGAAAAACAAATCCCTTGAAATAGAGAAAAACTAAAATGATTTGTCTAACCACAGTCTTCCCACTTTACTTTCATTTAGTTTGGGCTCAGATTGGAAAGATTTATTTTTATTAAGACAAATTTTGGGGAAAAAAAAAAAGAGGAAACACACCATCTGTGCCTGATCTCGGTATTCGAGTTGTCTCTTGGCTTTTAATATATTATCAGTCCATTCCTTATATCAGCTAAAATACCCTTCATCACAGAATATAAAGGTTGACTTTCTCATCAATTGACATATTTGGTCTTTCAATATACAAAAATGCAGTGCCTGGAAATCTCAGCACCATTCAGGAAACAAAATAGTAAATAAAAAGTATAAGTAAATCAGTTAGGACTCTTGATTTCAAGAGACAGAAAGCCAATCCAAACTGTCTTTGGATTTTTTTTTTTTTTTTCTGTACCTGGAAAATTCAGGAAGCTCCAAAGATTTAAGCTTCTCTAAATTCTGGGATATAGACAGCCTCATTAGGACCTAGCTTCTCTTGATCTCTCAGTTCTGCCGTCCTCCATGTTAACTTCATTCTTAGTCTTCACCTCGTGTAAAATGAGTGCAACATCACTGGCTCAGCAAGGTCCTTGTTTCTAATTCATCAGGAATCTCTTTTCTGACAGGCTTGACTACTAGTGACCGAAGCTGAGTCATTACCAATATTCCTGACTCAACCACTCTGGCTGAGGGAATAGAATGCGCTGATTGACTGAGAGGAAGGTCACATGCTCATACTTGGAGGCGTAGGTAGAGTCCCACCCCGTGCACATAGACGGAGATGAGAAGGAAGATGCTCCCCTATGAGAACTTAGTACACTGTGTCTGGAAATAAGATGTTCTCTCAAAGGATTACATGAACTTTAACAGTTAGAACAATGAGTCCCAGGCCATGGAGACTGGTGTGTGGAAGAGATGTCAGGCATTACTCTAGCAATGATCTTACTTTCAAACAGTCCCCAAACATGCTTCAAACTCTTTAAGTAAATTCATTTCATGAGGTTTGGGGGCTTTTTCTTTACATAACAATAACTGGTTTGGAAGATGATGTACAAAAAGTGTGCTGTCATTGAGAGGTTCAGGAAGGGGGTAATTGCTTCCCAGTTAAGTTGGTTAGCTTGCTCAGGCTCAAGCATGGGCCCTCACATGTGCTCAGCATTCTATTAATATATAATCTTTGAAATGTTTTAGAAGCAAAACCCACATGCTTTCAAGGTATTTTAAGCTACTGACACTGAAAAGAAAAGAAAAGAAAAACTATCCTTAAAGCCAAGCACATGAGGGTATACAAGCATCCATGGACCAAGATATATAAAATTACAACATAGATTATGAAATAGAAGGTAGTTAACCTTTTACCAGCAAAGATAAATATTGGAAAGGTCAGGGCAATGATGTAAAACTATGTACCTGGGAACCAGTTTAAGATGTGATAACAAATGCACTTTAGCAAAGGTTCTGACACAGTAGTGTTGAGATCTTTGTTGCCTGCAGGGTGCCCAGAAAACTTCAGTGATTCTCAGACATGGAGGAAGGTGTTTTGTGGTTGATTTTTTTGTTGTTGTTGTTTTTGGTCATTGTCAGTGGCATCTGTGCAGAAGAAAATGCCTCCATACGATAAGGAAAAAACTGTTTTTGTTGTATCAAGAACACATGACAAAGCATTCAAATATAATGCAAATAACTGCAAACCGATGCATCCAGCAGTTTAAAAACTGAATAAATAATTTAGCTTTTACACATGGGCAACCCTTGCTAAAAAAATACAAATCGGAACCCTTCTGTTTAAATCTATTTTATTTTGTTATTAGATGAGCTAATATGATAGGCATTTAATTGTATAATGTATTATTAGCCATTTTCCCTGGCATACCATTAACTTTAAATAGTATTAATATTTAACATTTCATAATACACACTACAAAGTTCTTATTTTTTCCAGCCGAACAGAAAATGTGCATTGATAGTAAATCTCTTTAAAGTGGGTTTTAAGATGCTCAGTATGCAAAACCTGTTCCATTTATACTGTTTGATCAAAAATACTCAAAATGCCACAGCATAATAAGGCAAATGCTGTAAGATGACAATGATGCCAAAACTGTATTATGATTTTGTATTCAAATACAATGTATTGCATAATTAGGCATAATTATATAATTTGAATATTTAAGAAAGCATTTAAAATATGATAGGAGGCATCTAAGTACATGGACTTCTCAGGGATGGTTCAATCAAGAGGGTGTAAAGTCGCAATTAATATTTGTTATCAAATGGCAAACTCATTCAAACACAAGTTAGCCAGAAGAGGACCTACCTGTAGCTGACTCCGATCATAAACACTGTCTCAGCAAATCTGAATCTGATTTGAATCTGATCTACAAGTATCATTTTTTTTCCTTGACAAAATTCTGATAGCATTTAGTTAGTTGAGTTAGGATACAGTACTTCAAGTCTCTGTGTGGGTCAGTCTGACGCTCTGTAGTCCATGGATATAGACTATGCCCTTAACTCAGAGCAGCATTCTCAGAAATGTATGTTCATGATCATGAGGGAGACTCACCCGGACAGAATAAATGAAGTGACACAGATCCATCTCCATTTCCCGAAAGACTGTTCAAAGGACATACCCCCACATAAAGTAAATCAGCCAGATTTTTTGTCAAGAGAGGCCAGTGTTAGAAGGCAACTTTTTAAATAGAGCATGAAGCTTGATTTCTCGTTAATAAATGTTTTGGCGGAGTGCAGTTTTAAGTGAGAAAAAATTAAGATCTTGAGCTTTGCCCAGCTGTCCCCACACGGAACTTCTCCCTCCATTATCAGCACTGGAAAAACATTTGTTTGTTTTATTAAGAAAGAACATTGGGAGCTCACAAAAAGCTTTTTATTTCTGATCTTGCTTAAATTTTCAATGATCTGAAAATAGGGCCAACAGACTAAGTTTATGGCATATTCTAAAATTAGAGGAGAAACTCTTGCAATTTTTTTCTATTTCATTTTCATTTAGTAGTGACTTAATTGGGGGGCCAAAGATAGATCGGTAAGAGAAATTGTCCCAATTCAGAATATTCAATATGTCAGTTGGTTCAGAGATTTGTGCCATTGCAATTAAATAGAAAATGAAAAGACAATTTAAAAACTTCCTGTTTCTGTTAGTACCAAAATCAGATAAATTTCTCGAGTTCATCACTTTCTCCAGAAGCTGACCACATCCAATTATTTTCAACCTACGCCCAACGTGAATCTTATGCTCTCGGGAATGAATGTTATTGTTACACTCAGAAAATGGTATATTTATGTCCACCTCCATGACTTGCTGGTGCCAACAGATTCCATGTTCTGGGTCTTTTGTTTTCCTGATATTCCCTGGCTTAGCCCATTTCTCAAAACTCAAGTTCCAAATTCCTTTAATGAATTCAGTTTATTTCCTTATGCTTCCTTTTACACTCTTATGTGTGTTATAATAATTAATGCATTAAAATACCTTGATGTAGTTTTTAATTTCTTGTATCACTGCATATACATTGCTACATAATTCCAACTAATATATGTCGCTTATGCCTTGTCTCCCCAATCAAAACCATCTAGATCCTCATGGATAAGATCATATTTTATTCTACAGTTTCTGCCCTCAAAGTGCCCAGAAAAGTAATCATGACATAATGGTTGCCTTATAATGATGATGATAATGATTACTAATGTTTATTGAATGCTTACTATGTGCTAGGTATTTACCCAGATATGCTTAAAATGAACCTGTGTTTTCAAGCATAGATGATCAATGATTTAGCCCACAGGAAAAGCCAAAAGATGCAGGAACCAAGCCACATCTATTTCAATGTACTGTAAAGGTTAAACAACAATGTACTGTAAAATTATCTGTAACTTCACTTCACAAAGAGCTGTGTTCATGGTGTCAATCCAGAACCTTGCTATGCTTGCTAGAGCATAGCTGTGCACCCCTGCACACCTTCTTGTCCATTCCTGAAATACACTCTCACCTCATAGCCCCACAAACACCTGCAAATCGCTGCTCATCCTGAAAATGTCACCGTCTTTCTGAAAACTGTTCTTAAATCCCTCAGACAGAGGTGACCTCTGCCTCCCTCCCTGGGACTTCCTCCCTTTTATCCATGCTTTTATCATATAGTGTAGTCATCTACTTATTTATTTGGCTCTCCCCACCTTCTCCCTTGAAGAGCCGGAATTCCTATGGGCAAGTATCCTGTCTTCCCCTTGCCTCTGCTACCTGACTTGAGCACGGGTGCGGAAGTGATGTGGCTAATTGGGTCTTACGTGAGTCCTTGCTAAAAGAAAAAATGCAGTTTGTGCATGAAATTAGCAGTTCCAACTTCGAAAATGGCACCTTCTGGCCCCTAGGCATCTCCCCCAAGATCACATTCTCAGAATCGTTGGAAAAGCCCAACTCTCCTCTTCAAAAACGATTCCTTAAAACAGTCTAAGGATTGGAGCTGCTTTCACAATTCCTTCGTTGATGGCAAGGGGGTTGGAAGCTATGGAGCAGGGCCATTTCTTGCCTGAGGGACACTAGATTAGGTTAGACTAGGTTAGGTTAGTTTAGGTAAAGTTAGGTTACATTTCTAAAGACTGGAAAGTGGTAACTGCCATTTAGCGGTCCTTCATTTCAAGTGTTTCTGATACAATAGAGCTCCTGTTTCTCCGTGCTGAGCAGGCCCATTAGAGTCTAATATTGGACTTGATACAAGATGTGCATGTCTTTTACATTATAAGGCTTTATATTTCAAACCTCTGTACCTTGCATCTATGTGTTTGACAGCTGGTGTCCTGCAAAGCAATGGCCAGTAAGAGGCATGATTGCACTAAATTGGAAGCATGAGGCAAAGGGGTATTTTTATTGGGGGGGGGGTGCGGGAAGGAAATTTGAGGGTAGTGGGTTAGAAGAAATCATCCACAGATGCTGATCTCTGTACGTTAGTGGATGGGATTTTTGAATTGTGGTAATTTCTGTTTCTGTGACAGTTCATCAAAAATTGAGGGCACCACGTTTGAAAATTACCCATGGTTTCATTTCCAAACTAGATGCAGACTCTGTGCCTTTGATTATTAGAATTATTCAACTCACTCAGTGGGGCAGTGAGGAGGGGCATTGGTAAATACTCCCCCCACCGATATTCTGTAAGACATTCGTTAGAGAAGCCCAAGGCAGCAGAACAAACTCCATCACTCTTTAACAAGTGTTATCTAAACACACAGCAGCAGCCGATGAGTGAGCCAAAGTGACAATTTGGAAATTCATTTCTCTCCTTCAGAAATGCCTATGTCAGTGAGGGGGGCAGTCAGACTGAAAGATGTGGAGACAAACTTCTTTCTGCTTTTATGAAGCATTTTTCGCTGCACTGTGGAAGGCAACTCAGCAGATGTTTACAGGTGTCTCTCTTTTCTTCCAAAGTTGTTTTGTTGGTTTTTTTTTTTTTTTAAATAATATAGTGTAGGTCTCATACCAGCTTGCCAGTGAGTAAGGTGAGGATAATACTTCAGAAACTTCCCACAAGTAACAGCAATTTGGTAACTGCTTTCACAAAAGCTGCTTCCCTTTTATTCCACCAAACGCTGACTGGGGTCAAGTCCCAACTTTCTCTTCAGGGATAGGGGAGAATCCAGACGGAAGATGTGTGAAAAGGGAGAGGAAACAAGTGTGTGTTAGTCATATCTACTGCAAGAGAATCATCTCTTCGCTGGTCTTGTGTAGAAGCTTGCTGCGCTCCTGGTGTTGCTGAAGGGCACAGGAATGCCATTATAAAGAGACAGGACTTCAGTTGTAAGAGGGCTTTCAAGAGAAGCGAGCTGCTGATTCGCATAGGAGCATGTCAAATATTATTTAAGTGGCCAGTAATGTAAACATCATGCTACTAACACTGAACAGTTTATCACATAAATATAATTGTCTTCTTTTAGAAGAATAATAAAAACTGAATCCATATGTTACATATTATTTAAAATTGTTTCTGCAAGATGTATTAGTCCCATAGAAGAAGCAATTCTTCCACCAGAGAAGGACAACAGCAGTTTTATTATATTAGATTGTCATTTGTTTAATTTGGTTGTTCCCAGTAGTAGTTTCACAGATTTTTATGAACTGTTACTTTTATAGAAAGTCAAGTTACTCATGATGGATGGCACTTGCATTCATCAAAAAAAATAAATAAATAAATAAAAAGAAAGAAAAAAAAGGGTCAGAAAGGGAGGTGGCATGGATTTACTTAACAGAATCTGCTTAAATCAGCATTTCTTAATTTTTGGACAATCGAAAATTAATGTAGGGAGTTAAGTTCTGTGAGGGATATTTCTAAGATTTTGTTTGAGTTTATTTAAACATGGAGACCAAGCTAAAGGTGAGACTGGAAGACCTCTTATGAGCAAAGATAAACTAACAATTCTTATATTTAGAACTATTTATGAATAAGAGTTGCCCAGGGTTGTTTTTTTTGTTTTTTTCTTTTTTTGAACTGGGAACTACAAAATACTAATTTTATTTACTTAGTTAAAATGTCTGTTACTGATTTTAGGCATTTTATTGGTTAAGGAAACTAGTTCCTCCTGTCATTCTTCATAATTTCAACTATATTTTAGTTTTTACTTACATGAAGTGGGATTTTTCTGGGTATGCTTGAAGTTTTAAAAACTGAGATAAGTGATATTCTCCATTAACTGATGGGTTAAATAAATGCAGTATGGAAAAATACCACCCAACAGCCGCCATTACCATTTTTTGAACTGTTCCATGTGTATTCTATTGAAGTCAGATATTTGAGGAGTGTCATGAGAGTAAATGTCCCAAAGTATTTGAATAAACCTCTCCCAAGAGGGTTCATGCAAAGCAGCAATACTGATTCCCAGGAATTAGCAATAGATTCCAAGTCTTCTGGATATCAGGTAGGTAAATATTCACAATCAAATTTGTTTGCCTCATCCTGGTAAAATTAAAACTCTAGAAGAGAATAGCAACACTATTGTAATAAAATCTGGATAGAGAGTTAAATTCCCACCATATAAACACGTAGCACATATCCACCAAAGCCAATTAAAGCCAAGCTAAAATTCAGCAAAATAACCTTTATCCACGTAAATAATTTAAGTCCTACATCTTTTATTCTAAGTTGCAAGATTTTAAATCTACGTACTTGAATAATTCTGAAAATGAAACATGATCAGATCAGAACCGCTGGATGGTGAAATCTGTACTTTTAAATAGTCCCAAAAAGTTTATATGTGCCCTGGAAAAGCTTACAAATATATTTGTGCTTGTATTTTACTTTTAGCTTTGAAAACAATTTTACATTTTCTAAGTGTATTGATAAAGGCATAGGAAGATGGATCAGAAATCTACTGGGTGTTAAGAAATCAGTCTGAGATATAAAATGTTCTTTCTAAATTTAGACAAGTACAAGATAAAACCTACAGAGGGTTCCTCATTCCATAGATTACTAAAACTCAAAGAATGCAGAGACTTGCTTAGCTCCATGACTTTTCTGTATAATTGTGTATTGACCGACACTGAACGATAAAATCACCCCATCCTTGATCTTATGCAGCTGTGTTGCTATAAAAAGAGCATTTTTAAATATTCTTTTTTATATTAAAATACTAAGAATCTGTTACAAAAACTCAAACAATAAAAAGGGACAAAGAAAAAAATTGTCACTTAGTCATTCCATAAATACACACCTACATATATACATAAATAAATACATTAATAAATCTCATTCTAGATGACCCTTTCCAAATTTATTGATGTAACAGACAGATAAAAAATATGATTCTGCCATAGTGGTTATTCCTCAATAAAAGGTTTTATGTCTGGCTTTAATTGAATTTTAAGAAGAAAGAGAAATTTAAATGAGCTTGAAAGAATGGTTAAACTTCAAATAAATATCTATTTGCCTTGAAAAAATATCAATTCTTAAAAAATAACCTTAAGAAAAACATTAAGAAACTGAAACCCATAAAATTATTTCCATTTTTGACGAAATATCTTGTTCTTTGTTTATGAGGAAATTAGTGCAGGTATGCTTCCTTTCAAGATGATCTTCCAGTTTATTTAGGACTTTACGATTCTTGAGATTGATATTTGTAATCATTATCCCTAATGTTGTTGAGACTCTGTTCTATGCTGAGGAGAAAAAGCTCATACCTACTCAATTTGCCAAGTTTTCTCCATGTTTAATGTTCAAAATTTCAAAACATATTCTTGTTTATTTTCTGTTTATTATATTTCATCTTCTAGTTCTTCTTCCAAGAAAGGATCATGAGCAGGTTTCCCTAACTTTTCTGAACAAGTATCTCTGAATTTTGCACATCTTTTCATCTGGTGCTGACTGCTACTGTGAATGTTCCTTGTGATATGATTTACCTGTGCTGCTTTAAAAACTACATCGCTTTTTCTTTATCCTTAAACTTCAGTAGCTCTATTAGGATATGTTAGATGAATTGTTCTTTACCAATTTTTCCTGGGAGTAAGTATATCCTTTCAGTAAGCAAATTTAAATCCTTTTCTATGGCCAAAAACTTTTTCTATTACATCTCTGCTTTTTGCTTCTGTTCCACTAGCTTTTAATCTTAAGATTCTTGTCTTCTGTACTATAGTTGCCTTTATCCATATATATAAAATGATTCATTGGTGTATTTTATGTCTTTTTTAATCTTTTCCTTTTCATTTTGTATAATATCATTATATATATATATACACACACACATATATGTACACACACACACACACACACACACACATATATATATATTCTGTTTTTCTTCTACTTTGACGTTGGTTGGGTTTTTTGAATTGCACTTATTTCCTGAGCTCTATCAACTTGCTTTGAATATTTATAGCACTTTTTAAGAACTCTTTCTGATACATTATATGTAAATAATTTTTTGGAGCTATTTATCAGAATTCTTGAAAAATTCCTCTTGTGATTTCTTGTGATTTATATTCTTCTTTCTTTTTATTCTTGTCTAATCAATGATCTTATGGTGCTTCTATAATCCTTACTTGTCTTTTCCTGACAACTAATCCTTGAATAGGACCATTATCATCTATCTATCATCTATCTATTATCTATCTATCATCTATATCGCTATCAGCAACACAGTTCTGTGTATTGGAATCTAGCAGTTTCTGTCTCTTATCCTTTCTTCATGCAGCTTCATGTCTGAAGCCCTTCCCAAGCTAGATGTCTGGGGAGTAAACAATAAAACAGTCTTGTCTTCTATGCCCTCTTCCTTGACTTTCTGTGGTATAAAATTACTAGTATATTTTCCTGCTCACAGGATGCACCCATTCTCATGGCCTGATACTCTAATCAAATAATCAGATATCACTGTCAAGACTATGACCCTTTTAAGGAAATCTCTTTCCTCTTCCATGTCTGAAGTTTGTACTGGCTCAGATTCTCTCCTCATTTTGGTACAGACGCCACAGCATTTCACAGTACACATGACTGTTTATGGTTTGAGGCTACGGCTATTTTTGTTTTATTGACCACTGAGGGTTTTTGCTTCTTGTGGTGTTATAGCTCCCTATTTTTCAGTCTTTATTGTTTTTGGTGTGCTTTCAAGACACTCAATTCAGATGCTTTTTAAAGGAAATAATCTAGAACCCAGCTCCTCTGGACTTGTAAAGTTTGCGTCATTTTGTTTTGATCTTACTTCCAATCCTCCTGAAAAAAAAAAAAAAAACTTTTCCTTTCTAATGAGTTAATTTAAACAACTCAAGTATATTACAGACGGTCCCAACTTACAGTCAATGGTTCCACTTACAAATTTTTGACTTTACAATGGAGCAAAAGCAATATGCGTTTAGTAGAGACCATACTTTGATTTTTGAATTTTGTTCTTTTCTAAAGCTAACAATGTGCTGTATTTTCTTTCTTGATGTAGGGCAGCAACAGTGAACCACCACTCCCAGTCAGCTATGCAATCATGAGGTTAAAAAACCAATACACTAAAACCATTCCGTACCCATAAAATAAGACTGTTTTTTACTTTAAGCACAGTATTTGATAAACTAGAGGAGATATCCAGCCTGTTATGATAACATGGGCTTTGTGTTAGTTGAGTTTGCCGAAGTGTAGGCTAATGCAAGTGTCCTGGGCATGTTTAAGTTAGGCTAGGCTAAGCTATGATGGCTGGCAGGTTAGGCATATTAGACGGGTTAACCCATCATAAGTGGAGGAAGATCTTTACCCTTTTTCAATTTCCTTTTTGCTTTAGTTGACTTTATCCTTCCCAAAATGAAGGATAAAACTTTCCTTTCTTTCATCTTCCCTTTTATAATAGTTTCTGGAATGCCAGCCCCTCCATCAGAACTGAATGGAGACATACGAACACACCCTTGGTGGGCTAATAACCTTGCACGCTGATCAGACTTATTATTGACCTCTAGCGCAAGCCAACAATTTGTCACTTCATTAAAATGATATAAATATTTATTAAACATACTTTTAGAGACAAACTCAAGTATGGGATAAGGGAAGAGCAAACAAGAAGTCTACTATTGTTAGCACGTCCACTTGCAAGCCCCATTCAACAAATCAGAAGCCTTTCCTTCAACTCTGCTCACTCTCCTTAGAAGACTATTGAATGATATCTTGTTTTTACTTAAGTGTTACCACTTGTGATTTTAGATCCTCTCTTCCTTCTGAAATAGTGTATCAAAGAACCATATGTAATTCTCCTCCTAAGACAAGTTCTAGTAAAATAAATTCTCCCTGTTCATTATGTTGTAAGTGATGTTTTAAAGTCCCCTTTGGGCAGATGCTCTGGGACACCAATAGTACCCACTGGCCAGCCTCTCCATTCGGCTCTTTACCTTTTATGACATTCTAGAGCAGCCATCTCAATTGCTCTAAGTACTTATGTTTTCAAATAGTTTCCCTTTTCTAAATAAATTGGAGAAAAGTCAAGATTTCCATAAAAAGTCACATTCCATTGCACCTCAGTTTGCTTTTATGGGCAGAAGAGAATGATATAGATTCCAAGCCAGTTAGATTAGGCACCCCATCAGAAATTCTCCCACAAACCAACTACACTGTGTGGAGCAATAAATGATTCTAGAACTTGCTCTTTCCTGCTGAATTTAATTCATCTGCTTCCTGGCTTGGATAAGTTCTCTATGCTCTCTGAGTTACATTCATGTTTGTCCTTTCCAACCATCTGTCATCTTCTATGGCCTTTTCTACTTACTTTTTGATTAAAGACACTGAGTCAAGACTTTAAAAAGGACTTAAGGGTACCTTTTGCTGGTTTCTCTTCATTTCACCTATTGACCTAGACTTGAAAAAGCCCACCTCTGTGCCGTTTTCTCCACCTATTCCTTCCTCAGAGAACTTGCAGTTCAAATGTCACTTGCACTCAAATTATTCTCAAACATACATTTCTATCATTTAGTTTCCATCATTCAACATATCATTGGAAGGGTGATTTTCATTGCTTACAAATATATCTCCACCTAGGTGGTCACTAATGACTGGAATAATAGAGCAGCTTATCTCTGTTCCAAGAAATCCACCCCTTTTGTGTATACTCCACTGCCTACAAAAGTCAACTGCTTTTACTATCCTATGATGACAAGTTTGAGTCATTCCCAATATTTGTTTTGTGACTATCTCCACCACTATAGCCTTAATATTTATTGAACATTTATTATGTACTACATGCCATGGTATGCTTCACACCTATTATTTTATCTAATAATCACAGAACACAAAGTGTTGGACATTATCCCCTCAGTTGTGCCGCTAAGGAAGCTAAAGCTTAGTGAGGTTAATTTGTTCAAGGGCCACAGCTCATATGTGACAGAGCCAGGAACGAACCTGGGACTGATGGAATCTAAAGTCAAGGTGCTCTCAGTCACCATGTCTTCAGTTTTCTCTCCATAAGTCTAGGGTGGGTTTCTTGAATCTGCAGTCACTGTCCTTTCAACAAACATAAATTGAAATGTCATTGTGTCCCAGGAATTAGGCAAGAAAATATAAAGATGAATAAGATGTGGTCTTTGTCCAGAAGGTTTAGGGAGCTAGTGAAATCAGACACTAAAATTCTGGGAGAGGGGGCATTTTCTCTTCCCGAGTTGGTGAGTATTATTGTTGCTATTTCAAAAATTAATTCTTGGTAGATAATACGTAAGTCTTTTCTCTTCCTTGACATAGTACCTATTACAGATAATAATCTCATCTGGGGAATATAAGTTTTCATTTTTTAATATATGTTCTACTGACGAGCTGTTTGTTCATAAAAATTAGGCATCCAGTCCAGGGTTTTGTCCTCCTAGTGATGCTTATCTGGGGTTGGGGTATTGTGTATATTCAGGAACTGGAAAAAAACTGTTCTTATAAATTTCCAGGGGCGCCTGGGTGGCTCAGTGGGTTAAGCGTTCTGCCTTCGGCTCAGGTCATGGTCTCAGGGTCCTGGGATCGAGCCCTACATCAGGCTCTCTGCTCAGCAGGTAGCCTGCTTCCCCTTCCTTCTCTGCCTGCCTCTCTCCTCCTTGTGATCTCTCTCTCTCAGTCAAATAAATTAATAAAATATTTTTTTAAAAATTTCCAAAAGCCACCCTTTGGTATACCACATTCACCTCACTGTGTACAATTACTTTATTAACTGTATTTGCTATAAGTCTTTCCCACCAACTTCTATTCCATTCAGAGGATTCTCTTCCCCAGTCCACTTGACTTTGTTTCCAGTTTTCAATAAAGTTTCCAAAATACATTCAATAACTCCCAAAATTAGATTGTGACAATCAGCACGTTTAAGTTCTAGGCACAAAATAATGTGTGCTTTAAAATGTGGGTTCTGGAATCACAGTGCCTTGGGATAAATTTGAGCCTTGCTGTGTAAAAGTGGCACAGCTTTGAATAGATGAAAACTTGTCAAGACTCGCTTCCTCCAAACCAAAAAGTTAATAATACTTCCTACTTTGTGAAGTTCTGATATAAAAGGCAAATGAGGTAAATGGTTATTATTATTTTTATTATTATTCTGCAAGTATTGCTGGGGTAAAATGTCTTGTAACTATTTTGGAAAAGATTTGTGTTTGAAGAAACCTCCTTTTACCACTTTGCCCAAATAAAGCAGCACAGTCCATCTGTCCATTTCAAATGTTATTTATTGTTATATATTTCCGGGATGATATCCTCATTCTGAATGATAGTCTAATACCATTCAATAATTTCTTCTTCTAATTTTTTTTCCTAAAGTGAATCCTAGTATTTCTTAGGATCATATATGAAAAATTTTTTTAATAAATAATTCATTTTTTAATATTAGACTGATATAATTAGGTGAACTACCTTTATTTTTCTAGATATTTATTACTTGGTGTGTGTTTAACTTCACAACTTCGTAAAAAATTACTGTATCATTTTGGAAAATCTCCAGTCAAACTCTGATCTTTGCCTATGATGTATCTGGTTTTATTTAACCGAAATGGGGGAATTGAATACTTTTAGATTTTTCTGCTATTCTTAGTTGACTATTTGACTTTCGTTGTGTCATTCTGTAAGAAACCTTGACAAGTTAAATTTATCCACACAGAAACCCGTAGTTAAGAGACCTGCGAGACGACTATAATTTCCTTCCCATTAGTTTCAATGAATTCCATGCACGTGAGAGAGAACACGGAGAGTGGGGTCTGGAGCCCCGTGCTTCCCGTTGTGCAGGTATATTGAGGAGAGATATAGTCCAGGTCTCCTTACATTGTTCCTCTGCCACACATTACCCTTAATCCTCCTTTGAGCAAATACAGACTAGAGCAGCCATGCCAAGAATTGGAGACTTAACTCTTTGAACACAATAGGCCTATGGACATGTAGTTTTCTCTTTGCACAAAATCTGTGAAATGGTTAATATACAAATGTGTCTATTGTAGCCAATGTGAACCAGAAGAATTGAGCCATAGCCAGCATTTATTTAAGCATCATTTTTGCCATCTGGATTCTTTTGTGGGGAAAGAAATATTTGAGGGGAATTGCCTTTGGTCACAAAGGTGATTTGACTTTCCTCCCTATTTATATGTTAATCATCCTTAAGGCGCCATTGTTCAAAGTTCCATAAAGAGGCTTTTTTTTTTTTTTTTTTTTTTTTTTTTCCTTTTCCCACTGTGGCTCTAGACTTTAGGTAGCAGGAAGATCTTGAAGACTGTATGGAAAGTATATCAAACATTTCTGTGGGAAAAGTACATTGGCCTATAAATATGTAAAAATCAACCGAACAACTTAACCCAGGTAAAGAAAAAATAATAATAATAATCATGCAGCTAGTCACTCAGAAAGGGCCAAATCACCTCTACTCATTGGCCTCTTTCCTAAATCACAAGCCATGTGATATGGCAAATTATTTGGATTTCAGTGATCAAATTCAATATCTTATTAGCCACATATGATCAGCTGTTTTAGGTCCTATTTCGATCCATTCCTTAGCATTGAAGCAGAAAACAAAATTATAATTAGAGCCCAGAAATCTTCTAGGCTCCTATGACCTATGGAAAAGTAGAATAATTCAAAGGCAATAGGGAGCTTCTATGACACAAATGTTTTGAAGATTAAAACTTGAGAAGATTGGCATTCACATCTGGGAATTATAAATTTCATTCTGTTGTGAGAATAAAAAGCTTTTACATCAGTATGGCTTAATTTATTTTATTGCTATGTTTATAGGATTCAGAACCAGTGGTTATTTTATGATTATTGTAAAATCAGGTAACTTTTATCTCATGTGAGAGCTCTTTAATAATACCGTATTAATTAAATCTCTTATCTGAACCAAGGGTTTCAAAGGTGTAGCAGGCAATGAGGCAAAGTTTGTGGGATTCTAGTCACAGACTTTATTATTTTAAGGTATATTGAGATAAAGATATTTATTTGAGTACTAACTCTTGGAACGTATAAAATACCCACAACTAAAACTCTCTTAGACCAACAATAAAGTTAATAGATCAACAAATGCAAAATAATATATTTCATACAAAATATTTTTGTGCTATTTAGGTACACACTGAAAGAATGACTGGAGTGGAAATTAAAGTTACTAGTATATAATTCTACATTTTCACCCCTAATAGTCTTAATTAGAAATCAGTATCTTATTTAACTCTTGAGCAAGAATGTGTGCTGTTTAAAAATTAAGAGGAAATTATGAAGTCAGAAGGTAAATGTTAAGATATATATATATGTATGTATGTGTGTGTGCACGTGTGTGCGTGTGCGGATATATTAATCTCATCATTAAAAGGAGGAAAAAAGAGCCTTTAAAGTTTCCATTATCCATTATGTCAGGTAGCAAATATCTTCTCAATGTAACTCCAGACATTAAATCTGTCGAGAGGAATGCTGTAAAATAAATGTCTGGGATACCTTCATAAACAAAAATCTTATTTCCATAATTCATACAGCTGGCTGGCATTTATTGGCACGTCAGGTGCAATGGGGACATTTCAGGAACATTAACATGTACAGCATCATTTGTCAACAAAGCAACAATGTAAGCAAATCGTTCAGAACTCATACAGATTTACAGCTTTCTCTGCCAGCTGCTAATTACGGTGTGCTCGGCCTATTTGGTATGGTCTTTTTATTGGAAAATGACAAAGGGGTTATAGTATCCCAGTTTGGAATATAGATGTGGCTTTTAGTAATAATATGAGTGTAATAGGACCATGTAGCTTGGAGTTGCGATCCAGTTTTGCTGGTCTTATAATTGATCAGCTTTGATTGATGAAGGACAAAGAGAAATCCACAGCCTATTTCATTTCTGATGCAACCTCTACAACAAAGGAAAAATAGGAAAAAATATCAAAAATCATATTATAGCAGTTCTTACTTTTTTTCCCCTATAGAACATGACATGTAATAGTCACCTCTCGAAGAAAAGCTGTTGTGTTGATTGCTAATGGAACAAATGTTACGAGCCTGTACATTTCACTTTCTAGGTTGTGCTTTGAACAATCAGGAAACCCTTCCATAAATATGCTTAAATAATGTTAAGGTTATGACATATGGGGACAAATGTCAGCAGCGTCAAAGTTAACATCTATAATCACCCCCTGCTTAAGTTGTTCAGTTTTAGGAAAAGACACAACTGCGCAAGCAAATGATGGAGTGTCGAGTCTACCTTCAAATTCCCTGGATTATGTCAAGATATATTATAATCCATAAAATGAATAGTGGTGCTGCCTTCATGCCCATGATGTAAATCTGTATTTAGAGATATAAATGCCTTCTTTTCAACCAAAATATAAAAAGTTAAATTGGTAAATACTTATTCAAACATTATTTAGATTTATCCCATCCCCAACCTTATTAAAACCCATTAAATTCTGGAATGAACAGATTTGACATTCAGCAAATCAATTGCTGTCAGAGCAGCTGAGTTGACCAGATATTAAAATATTTGAAGCTTTACTGGCACCAGGTCTTCAGAGAAGAAACGTAGTGACGCATTCTCAGAGGTGGTAATGTCAGGCCAGCAATGGTTGACTGGATTCAATGTACATTATACTAAATAAGTGTCTTCTCATATTCTTATGAATCAAGATTCCAACTTCAAAAATAGTTTATGGATAAACGGAGTCCCTCTATTTTACATAATCCTCCAGTGGAATCTCTTACACATTTGTCACTCTAGTTATTGGTTGTTGGTTTCCAGCTCCTCCACTAGAATAAGATTCCTAAAACCAGAAAATGTACTGTGTTCATTTTTACACCCGAAGGTCCACAACTGCCTGGAACATAGTAGATTCCAAACTAAAGCTAATAGAATGAATGAGTATGTGCACAAATACTGGAGCAGCTCTTGATAAAATAGGGATGAAGGAGAAATTTGGTTCAACATTTTGCCCAGTAGTCCTTCCTTGGCAGTGTCCTCTCCTAAAGCCTCTAAGATGTGTATTTCCCATACATTTTTGTCTTTTGCTTTTGTTTTTGTTTTTTCCTAAAACCCACTGTTGGGGAGACCGGGTGGCTCAGTGGGTTAAGCCTCTGCCTTAGGCTTAGGTCATGATCTCAGGGTCCTGGAATCCAGATCTGCATCTGGCTCTCTGCTCAGCAGGGAAACAGCTTCCCCCTCTCTCTGCCTGCCTCTCTGCCTGCTTGTGATCTCTCTCTATCAAATAAATAAATAAAATCTTTAAAAAAATTTAACAAAAACCCACTCTCAAGAAAGTATGTGATGCTCACAAATATTGAGATATAAAGAATCGTTAAAAACATTGTCTTTTCCAGGGGGATTTCTACTCTAACCAAGTTTTATCTCTTAAACAAAGATTGAATCTTAATTTGGGGATTTCAAGCATTATTTTTTATGTACAGAAAGATATTTAAGGTGAAGGTAACATTCTGATTTTCTTTAATAAGAGAGACGATCTCGCTTTCCCCTCTCTCTCTCTGCCTTCCTCTCTGCCTGCTTGTGATCTCTGTCTGTGAAATAAATAAAATCTTAAAAAAAAAAAAAAAGTTAAAAAAAAAAAAAAGAGAGAGAGAGACAATCTCAATTTTTGCCTAAGCCTACTGTGTGCCAAAAGAAGAGGTCACATTGACTCTACTCTCCTGGATTGTATGTCATCTAGGTTGTACCAGGAATTAAAGCACAGCCCCTAGAATGGAAATATGGTTTGCTAAAGAAAAACGCTCTGGTCTAACGCACATTAAAATGAAATTTTTAACTTGAGTCCATATGAAGAGTAGCATGTAGATTGTGTTATCTGAGCAGAGCCTTTCAATCTATATTGTCATTTCCTACGTGGAACAGAACTTTCTACCAAAGGTGAAACAAGCAAGGGTTTTTGTCGTTGTTGTTGTTGTTTTAATTTTTTTACAGTTTGAAGAATGCTAAAACTTTCAAATCACATCATAACAACCCCAGAGAAATGGGGTTGAGGGAATCAGATCATTTGGAAGAGAGACACAATAATTATTTGAATAAAACCCAGTATTTCTAAATGTACCCAAATGCCTAAAATGATTACTTCTGAAAATAAATTACTTACACAGAAACTAGCATTTGTGTTAACCCTTACCCAAAACTGTTATTTTCATTTAGAATCATTAAGCCAGTGCTTTAGAATATTCTGTATCCTCCTTCCAAATAATTTAAGTTGCACTAATTAATGATTCATAGATACTTGAAATAGAATGGGTTGTTTACCTGTTTGTTATGCAAAAAGTCTTCAGAGAAAATACATCCAAAATTCTAGGAACATTCTTACGCATTCTTAATTATTTTTAGAGATATCTGTTTGTCTTCACAAAAGTGGTATTCTAACTATAAAACCCTTATAAGCATTAACTCAGATCCTTTAAGGAATTCTACTAACAACCATTTATTATCTTTAATAATACATAAGGATGCTATTTGAAATGATCTCAAAGTTGACTATAATTTTTTTTCTCACTAATTTAACCTGACTTCTCCTTTTCTTATCCTCTCCCCACCCCTCTCTCTAGCCACTACCTTCTCCCTACAGTGATACACATCTTTAAACCATACTGAAAACATAAATATATGAAATGGAAAAGAATTTTTGAGAATTAATTTACAATTCAGAAAACATGGCAGAATCAATGGCTTCTCTTATCTTACTATCACTGTTAATTTGTTTAAATAAAAAATATGATAATAAAAAGATGCAAGTATAAAATTGTCATTCTTTTCTAAGATCATGTTAAAATTTATGGTATGTATTTTATATGTAACACATATAAGCCTCTAGATCTTAATACAGGTGCAGATGTAGGCAAAAAGTCTACTTTTAATCCAGTTTATAAGGAAATGCTCTGATGTGGCCTTTCTAAAAGACAACAGGAGGAAACCACCCAGCATAGTAATCCCTTTAAAATATTAGTCACCAGGTTGACAAGAAGGAGCATTTCATCAGCCCAATAATTCCCTCCTATCTATCATTCCCTTCTCAAATGTAATTTGAGAGAAAGAGAGACTTTAAAATCAAAAGGTATACAGTTTAAAAAATGGCACGAAATTAACACAGAAAGGATGGAGAAAGACATTTGATAAGTAAGTAGCATTTGCATGCATGAGAAAATGACTAACAGTGCATATCCGTTTTTAAAGATCTATGGCAAAAACAAAACAAATACCTCCCATTCTCAAACAAACAAATATGAGAGTTTAGTATCAATAGAATCTCTAGAAAAGATATTATAAGGATGTAATTGGGAAGAAAAGTTAAGTTATACCAGAACAAATACCTGAAATGCAAGAAAGGTTTAGCAAAGAACATCTAAACTCTTGGGCCAATCTAAAGAAACTGTATAAAGCAGAGAAATTTGTAGAGTGTAAAGCAAAAATCTAAGTAGGGATAAAATCTTGATCAAAAATAGTATATAAAGTGGGCAGCAGAGAGCACAAAGGTAAAGACTTTCAAGGTCTTCATTAACTCTGGAGGAATGTAAAGATTTGATTGTAGTAAGTGAAATACACATGTTAACATTTCTAGGCCACTGGGCTTTGTTACACAGCCACCACGAGGGGACGGTGGCTGTGGGGAAAGAGAGTAGGAGCTGGGTTGAATTAACCACCCAATCAGATTGGCCCACATCTTGTAGGTCTCCTTTATCACTCTCTGCATCTTCTGCACAGCAATGAACATTCCACCCTTTGAAAAGAAGTCTTTAGTGTATTTTTGTTGAGGATAGAAAGTGTACAACCAGCCTATGGAAGACGGGACTCTTAAGAAATGTAAGACAGGTAGGGGTATATTTCTCGCTGTTGAAAAGCAAACTTGAGAGTCTTCAAGAGAAAGAGATCTACGCACTTCCTTGGGGCTCCTGGGTGGCTCAGTGGGTTGGGCGGCTGCCTTCGGCTCGGGTCGTGATCCCGGGATCCTGGAGTCAAGTCCCGCATCGGGCTCTCTGCTCGGCGGGGGACCTGCTTCCTCCTCTCTCTCTCTGCCTGCCTCTCTGCCTGCTTGTGGTCTCTCTCTGTCAAATAAATAAATAAAATCTTAAAATAAATAAATAAATAAATAAAACAGCAAACAGGAACAGAAGCAATGTGTTCTGGAAGAAATGCTAGCTATTAAGAAAAATATGTATTTGTGTTTCACAGAATGCTTCCACTTGGAAGAACAGCAACAAACCATTTAATAAACATGGATATTTGAATAGTGGTGTTGCTGCTCATAGATGATATAGACTAATTTTTCTATCAGCAGAGAACAGCATACTTTGAGAAATGTGCACACCTGTAAGTTCCTATTAATGCACATTTCTTTCAAAAATAAATTTGAGCATGAGCCACCTGAATATTTCCTATTTAGGAGGGCAAAAAATGACCTTTGTCATAGCAAAAATACAACTTAAAAATTGTCAATCAGAAACAATAAGCGATAAAGAAACAAAAAGAAGGCATCATTACCTAACCAGAAAAATCTACCTTAGAGACCAGAAGATATTTTCGATCCAAAATCAAATATCTGATATTTTCATACAGAATTCATGATATATTTTCAGTCTAACCTATTTTAGGTTCTTTCCATTGCCTCTGGTAGACATGGGTCACTTTTCTCTGATTTTTTTTTTTTTTTAATTTTGCTATTTCCTATCCTGTGTATCTGCCTCAATGATTTTTAAGTGGCTAAACTGTTTGCTTAGAATTCAGGTGTTTTTCTTAGCAGATTATTTCAAGCTGATGCTGGTCCTCTCACATACTGTTGAATTCCAAATGTCCCCCTAAAACATAACCATGAAAAGTCATTTCTTTCCTATCCTCATCAACACTTCAGATAGTTAATAGCTGCAGGCACATGTTATAAAAGAAGTTGCTGAAGAAGGGAACTTGAAGTGAATTTGGCATAGAGTCATGGATGGTACTAAACACATGGATGAAGTTATTTACTAAGATTTTTCTTGTCGGCCTGATTTGGCTATATTTTCAAAATTGACACATACTATGCTGTAGACTTCTATTTTCACTAGCTGAGAAACAGAATGATTGCAGACTTTTGCATGTTATGCATTTTTAAATATCACCGAGTTAAACTTAGATTTTGATTCCGTGCCCAGGACCAAGTGGAAAAATCTCCATCTTCAATAGTTCCTATTATCTTTTAGTCACAGGGCCACGTACTGTATTTCTTCCATGAGTAAAACTCCTACTTGGAATTCCAAGCATTGCATAACCAGAAGAGTATTCATATTCCATGTTACTCAGTAGACTTTCATATCCGTAATAGACATTTTATTCGTATGATATTCTTTTTAGCAGTTAAAACTCTTAAAAACCATAGTTTAGAATGGAGCCAACATTTAATCTATCCAAAAAATATTTATTAAACACCAGCTCCTACCACTAGGATCACAATCACAACTACCACTTTACACAGTTTTTCACTGTTTTTCATTGCTCTTAGAAACCTCATCTCATTTAACGACTGTCTGAAATTGCCTACCGTCTTAAAGGAGCTTTGAGTCCTATGAAATAGATTAAACTAACTGTTAGAAGAAGTACCTTTAAAGTGTTTGTGACTAGTTAGGTAAATTGTGCCAACTAATGCAATATTTTTGATGCTTTTGGCAAACTGACAAGTGATCTTGGGTAAAAGATTCACCTGTATAGATGTACATTTATTTTTTATTATATTATATTCCTTTTTATTCCAAAGGGTTAACTTTTTGAGAATTAGGGAAATGCAGCTAAAATAGTATTTTAAGAAATATCACCTATATGAATGGCATATCTTGAAACAGGTCATATTAAAAACATGACCTATTTCTAAAGTAAGTGACCTATGCCATAAGGTAAATTTGGCCCATGGGCCATGGTTTGCCCATCCCGATACTAGTACACAGTAGTTCTGAACGTTTGGCTGGAGAATATTAGTGGCCATGAAAATCCCTGGATTAGTCTTCTCAGGTTTGAATAACAGAATTGGAGTTTGGAGGAACTTCAACAACTTAACTTGACTTATTCTCCAAACCCGATTCAGTTTCTCCTTATACCTTTAATATTTATTTAACAACGTGGTGGTCTCTAAATATGTTTTGATTTCATGTGTTTATAATGTTTTGTTGACAGCCTGTACTGGTGTCTCTTCGAAAGCTTTACTTTTCTTAATCTTGGAAGGTTTCTTGCTGGGGAAGTTAGAGGAGACATGGTAAGTAAGCAAAGGCAATAGAAGAAACTTAAAAACTAAATGCTGTTTTCTCTGATACAGTTAGTATCCACATACTAAAAATTTGCAACAGTCAGAAATCAAGCAAATGTCACTAGTTGCAAACAAAAGGGAGGAGGCAGCCTTACCATAAGCTTGACCATTTAAAACCTGTGCTCTGTGATTACTCTGTCAAAGTGTGTTGGAGACTCTCAATTTTCTTCTGTAAACCATTTGTCTTTCATATCCCAATCATGAGAATATAATTGAACATTTTTACTTCCTCTGGTATTGAAAATTTTTTATAATTAGGATTTGAAGTTTTCCCTCCTAATTCTTAAAAGCCTTATTTCAAGCAGCATTCTATTAAGTGTGTCTTACTTAAAATAAGAAAAGTAGTATATAGCTTGCCTGGATTTTTTTCTTTTGTATATCCACTCAATTGTTTGTGACTTTCTAGGGAATGATTTGTTAATCTTACTCCAGTCTCATTTATGTGCCTTCACTTAGCAATGAACATTGACTACTGGACACTTTATCCTACCCCTTTACAAGATACATTTTTCAGGTTTTCTTTCTTTCTTTTTTTTTTTTCATATAACATAAAACAGTAAGGCATTCATTAATCATTATTAAATCCATTCTTCTCTTCCTCTTTATTGAATTCTAAAGGCAAATCAGCTAGTCTTTTTTTTTTGGCATGCATCAGCAAAAGTATGTTATTATGAGGTATTCAAAAATAATATATCTTCATAAAACAATATAGGTGGAGGTTTAAAGAAAAATAAGGAAAGAAATTGGAACCATCTGGATATCCAAAGTAGAGAAAAGTTTTTGCAAATGGTTGTCATGTACACATTACAAAAGTAACATTGTACGGTTTGCTAACAGGATAGGAAAACGCCGCTATAAAAAAGTTTAAAAAGAAGACAGTTCTAGAGGATAACGATTCAACAAATATATAATTCATAAGACCTATACTTAGAAGGAGAGTTGAGATTCACACTTCTCAGGTCAGTGGGGATGAAATATCTCAGGGCAGATCTGCCTGGCTGTGCGAATGGAAGTACAGCTGTGTTCCAATGAAGGAAGACAAGAGGGGCAGATTTTTTTTTTTTTTTTTAATTTTTTGGCAGTGTAAGTAAGTGAGTGTAGGGAGAGCACCCCTTACAGATTTGCTCCTAAATCAGCCTGATGAATGGGAAAGGGATTCCATGAAAGAAAAAATATGAATACATGCTTTAGAGATAAGAGGGGAAATGTAAGGAAGGCAAGCATGCAGGCAGGCAGGCAGGCAGGAAGGAAGGAAGGAAGGAAGGAGGGAGGGAAGGAAATCCCCAGAAATAAGCTGAACTTTCTCACATGTGAATGTTAATTACAAGAAGTGATGTTATCAGAAAGTCATTTCAAAACATATTACTTAAGGGGCGCCTGGGTGGCTCAGTGGGTTAAAGCCGCTGCCTTCGGCTCAGGTCATGATCCCAGGGTCCTGGGATCGAGCCCCGCATCAGGCTCTCTGCTCAGCAGGGAGCCTGCTTCCTCCTCTCCCTCTGCCTGCTTCTCTGCCTACTTCTGATCTCTGTCTCTCAAATAAATAAATAAAATCTTAGAAAAAAAAAAACATATTACTTAAATATTAGACCACAAATTAGGGGCACCTGGATGGCTCAACAGGTTAAGCGTCCCACTCTTGATTTCAGCTCAGATCACGATCTCAGGGGGGTGAGACGGAACTCTGCCTCAGCTCCACACTCAGTGTAAAGTCTGCTCGAGATTCTCTCTCCCTCTGCCTCACCCCTGCTCTCTCTCATTTCTCTCCCTAAAATAAATATGTAAATCTTTTAAAATAAATGAATAAATACTAATACACAAATTATAAATTGAATTTAGGAAGGTTGTCCATCCAACATAAGCATTTTTCTGGTTTTCCTTCCACTTGTTTTTACCGCCAAGTAACCACATGGGCAGGGTGTAGGTCTCTTCTTAAATGAGATTAGTAAAGGTGATCTGATCAATTATTTTTAAGCCAAACCAAATAGGCATTCCCTAATTTCACCTATCAGCATCATGTTGGCTAGCTTGACAGAAAACTTATTTAAAAAGGCATATCAATTTCATATATATGTATATATACAATATTTTTTTCACCTTGAAGTCAATTGAAAACGGAATATTTCTTATTGATTTTGCCTGCCCAGCTGCCTTATGTAGTCAATGGCACTCACACGGATGTAAATAGAATGAATCAACTCCTTGCTGGCCCTGGGCCTCCTTGAGTCATGTGAAGTAGGTTTCTGATTCCTTTATGTTCAGGCACAGCCAGGGAGACAAGAGCGTTACTGTCTTCTGCTGGTACACAGAGTCACCTCAGGCTATGCGGGAAAAATGCTTTCTTCTTATTTTTAGACCTGAATCAGTCTTTGCCACTAAATGTATTCTTGTGAATACAGATAGCACTTTGTTGTCATGCTCATGGGAAGGCGATGGGGGTAACCTGTTTGCACGCAGCTGCAGGCCACCTGTAGAGAAAGTCAAATTAGGGAGAGACCCCACTGTTTTTTGCATTAATGCTTTTTGTATTGTTGTTTGACTTTTCCCCCCTCTGTCTATGTATCTTGTTCAACTAGGGAGATCGGGAGCACATTTTAAGGCCTTCTGTCCCTTTAAGGCATCTAATGATTGAAAGGACTCTAGGATTTGAAAGGCTGTAAAAACTCCCCAGTTACCAATGAATGATGGCAATACAAAGAATCTTAAAGCTGTTGAAGTTGAAGTAGCCTTCTTACAGATTTAGTTTGTTTGGTAAACTTCCAGCAGCAGCTCTTGCAAAGGTACTGTTCAAATATTCCCACCTATCTGTGCTGCTTCTCCTTGTAAAGATTTATCATGTTCTCAGCGGAAAAGTAGTCATCCGTATTAGCAGTTGAGCTTGTTGCAGATAAGAAGGAAAAAATTCTGAAAGAGAAAGAATAAACTTGTCTTCTTCCCTTCCGCATCTACCAATTTAAAGTTTCGAAAAAGAAGCCCATAAATGAAATATCTACATTAGCCATAAATATTAAAGGAGGGAAATGCGCAAATAAAACTTGTTTCTGGAAAGCTTGATTTTGGCTGATTATCAAAACCCATTTCCTGACAATGAGATCCATTAGACTACAAAATAATCTCTCAAAGCAGTGGTTACATTGCTTATAAGATTTGACGTTCAAGGTTAGGCTGAAGACAGCCACAGATAGTTTCAAATGCAGTGTAGTATTCCAGCAGTTGGAAAGACCAACACTTTGGAGCCTCGTTGTTCCTTATTTTTGTTTCTTTAACTGAAAATTCAGCTTGGAATGTAGGATTGAAATTTTCCAAGGTTTTGCATCATGGACACTTGCAAGAAAATTGGGATGGAATTGTGTGGACAGATGTGGCTACCACTGTGCATCTCCTCTGTTCTTCAAACATCTGAAGCAGGAGAGTGGTGACAGCGATCATGGACAGAGCTCTCTGCTCAGCTTTCCAATCTCTATCGAGCTCCCATGCTAGCTCAGTTAAACATCATGGGGTTCCGAAATTCAAAATTTGGATCATTAGCATTTTGACAATATGAATTTATTTATACAAAATGCCTTTTCAGAGAAAGTATTGCATCCAGGTAACAACTGAGATGGTCCCTAACAAATCCATCCAGATGAGGCTCCAAAACATGATCCTGAAGACCCCGATGCGATTCATGCAATACGTAGAGGTTATAGGCTCCTACGAAAATGAAAAGATACATAATTCCATTTGCTGCAACTGCATAGTGACATTCAGATGACTTTAATTCTCAAATACATGGAACATCCTGGAAGTTCTTCCTCTGTGCTTTCTCCTACATGTTCTACCCTCTTGAGCATCTCTATTCTGGTGAGGAAAAATTTGGACCAATGATAATGCCTCGAGAGCATAATATTTTGCAGTTTTGTAGGTGGTTTCTGGATACATTTTCTTTAGTAAATGCTCATAACAATCCAGCAACCGAAACTAAGAGATTAAGAAACAGAGCCATGATCTGGAGTAGGAGTTCTGACCTGGCTCCTTGCTGCTCTTTTCACCTTCGCTCCATCCCTGGGCTCTCCCGTGAAAAGCATTTTCCATTTGGCATTCTCTTCCAGTAGGACTGGCATCTAATTTGCATTTTCAGCTGTACGTCCAGGTAAAGAAGAAGTCCTGAGGGAAGAATATAAAACTTCCCCGACTGCACAGAAACCAGGCACTCTAAGAAGTGTTAAGGTGTTTTGAATCGAGGGTTGGAAATAACGGCTGTTCCTGAGGAAGAAAACGATAAATGATCCCCAAATAAGTTATGCCATCTTCTACTGCTATGAGGCAGATTCAGGGCATTTAATGTCAGGACGCTGAAACTGATGGACTTCAGGAAGGTTACTGAGACCTACCTTAAAATTATTCATCAGTGTCTTTCAAAATACTTGTGCTTTGAATTTGAATGATGTTACTATTTTTATCCCTGGACGCTTCCTTTATAATTCAACCTAGATACAGCACGACAATTAAAATGGAAAGCTGATTTAAATAGCAGCAATGATGCTATAATGGTGCAAGAAAACGGGTGTTTGACTCAGATTTCGTTCAAATTCTGGTGCCCCTATTTATAAGGTTCGTGTCATTATCTCACTGAACTTCCATTGACTGTCCTCTAAAATGCAAGGAATGCCAGCTAATAACTTTTTCCTAGATTGTTGTGATTATTAAATGAGATACTGATTGTGAGAGTGTTTTATCTGTCATGCACAATATAAACACAATTCTTATTATATTTTGCTTCAGTTGGCTTAGTAAAAATGATTTCTTAAACTATCAAGATAATTACCTCTTTAACACCCAATTCGATCTTTGTGTGCTACTCAGATTAGCCCGTATCAGGTAATTAATTAACAGTGAAATGGGAAAAGTATTTAGAATTTGCAAAGTTCTTGAACCACTGTGTAGGGACAGCCTCTACTTTTGCTTAGCTTGTGTATAAGACATCCATATCCAAACTTAAAGTCTACGTTGTAAAGAAGTTTTTAATGCCAGAAATCCCATATGGTTTTGATGTAAGTAAAAGGTGTACATTTCCCTCAGGGTCAAGTCTAAAAATTGGACCACTGCCGGCTCTGACCACATGTGTAAGGATCCAAAGGACCTATGATCTCACCTGCCTCATTCATACGCCATTATTTACTCCACTCGCCTCTTTTGAACAGGTGTGATCTTGGCCAAACATAGTGGATGAGAAGGTTAAATAATAGTAGGGAAGTTATTTCAGATGAAAATACTAAATTATACGAATTTTGACATAATGCAACAGAATTATAACTACATACATAATTCAAATATAAGCCATCAATGTGGAGGATTCCTTGCAATTACTTCTTCTCCCCACTGAAATGTCAGTCATTTTTAGTTTTGATTTTTGCAACATTTGGAAAATGGTTTTCTTACCCATATAAGCAATTACTACAGATATCTTTCAGTCACACTCCTCTAACTGGGGAAGAGAATTAACACCATAATTCTACGATGTCTTTTTTTTTTTTTTTTAATTCTACTGTGTTTTCAAAATTCTACCATGAGGGGCAGAGTCAAAGAATCACCAGAGCCTTAACAGAAACCTCCAGATTTTACTTCTTTTATTGGTATTTTTCATAATACTTGTCTTTGGACTAGGAATATTTGCCAGAGGAACTTTGCTTCCTGGAGCAGATATTCTGATATTTTAGAACCACAAGATGTCTCATAATTTTGCAAACATGTATGCGTTATCAAAAGCCCTGTGAATTACGTCAGTTAAATAGCGCTATCTATTTTTTTCTGATTGCTTTTTCATTTTAATTACTCCCGTTTCCTGTCTGGACCTTAATGTTTCAGAGAAAGGAAGGCATCCCACAGAAGAAAGAAAGTGATCTTTCACTATGAACTACAAAGCTTCGTAGGTCCTAATTTGGCCAGTGCTTTCGCTGCACAGCCCTGGAATGCTGTTTTGCAATTTCAAAAGTGATCACACTCAGCTTCCCAGAATTTTTTATGCACAGAGGATGCCACAGGAACAAGGACAGCCTTGTTAACAAGTTACAATCTCTCAAAAACAAGATAGGATTCGGATATAAATCATCATTTCAACTCACAAAGCTATGTTCTCCACCCCACTAAAGGACTTCATTTACATCTAAAATGGTTAATACTGATCTCCACTAGAACTCCTAAGTGGAGGAATGCAGCTGCCATGTGCTTAGTGACTCTGGGGTTAGGGAAAAATGACATCACCAAATTTAAGCATATTATCATGCTGACATAGAGGCACCTTGTTTTCTCTTCTGTGGATAGAGCAAGGATTGTGTTCTGTGTCTTGTTTTTTTCCTCCCGAAGAATACCTTTTCCCCCCAACTTAGCAGCTGCAGTATGAAGGGTTGAAAATGTCACTTCAACTAATGATGAATGATGCTTGACCTCTGGACGGGTTACTCTGAATTTTATGCAATGCCAAATTAATATGAAAGATCCCAACTCAAAGGGCTTCGGCTGTTAGGAATTGCTTCAAGGATAAATTTGTGCAAAGCAGTCTGTAGCTTTAGGGGGTTTTTTGTTGTCATGTCCTTGGTGGTAGAGGGTTGGGGGGGCTGGGTTCAGGTTCTGTAAGCAAGCTGAAAGAGTGTGCTAAGACCAGTGTTTTCTCTTGTGAGATTAGTATCTTTTCATATGGGAAATATTGTCAGTAAGCAGAACCAGTTTGTGAAAAAAAAATTCTCAAAAGGGCAACTGGCCCACATGTCTTTGTTGTTTTTATTTGAATATAATTAATTATGTAAAGCAATAGTTAGTGGAAGATGAACAATTAGTAAATTCTGTCAAGTAGTCACACAGAAATTACTAACTAATTGAAGGACTGGTCCTCTATTGTGTCAGAAAGCAATGCTGAGTGTCATCCTTTTTATCTTTTTACTTTGTTGTTTTCACAGATCCCCTTTTTCTAAGATGTATGTTTCACAGCCGACTAATAAATAAATAACCCTGGTTGTAATTTCATAACATGCAAAGGGGTTTGAAATAAAAACACCTGTTTTAATTAGCATTATGGCTCGTTCACTTTAAAAAAAGGGATAATCCTGATGCAGTTAGCTGACATTTTTAAAGCTTTGAATTTCCATCTGTATCTTATATTATGATGTTTCAGGATTGTCATGAGTTAATTATGTTAACTTGGGAAGCATTGCTTGCATTTAGAATGAAAAAACTTCAGCTTGAATAGACAGAAAAGCAGATGCTATCTTTCTTGTCAATTGCTTTGTTGTGGGCTGCCTTGCAACTTTTTGTGTATTTCTGGATCTAAAAGGAAGTGTAAATCTCTATTTATTTTAAGTTTAACATAAACTACACAATTTCAGTATTCTTCTGTTTTGGCTTTACATGTCTTGTGTATCTTCACATGTATAGCTTTCCTGCCCCCAAATCCAAAAATCCACAAATTATCTCTTCTTTAATTCTTAATTTGTTTTATTGTGCCTAGGCATTATGGAGATTAGAGCATAATAAAATGTAAGAATAGGACAATTCTGTATGGCTTGGTTCTTTCTCCAGTTAATTTTTCTACAACCTTTTTGCTTTTGTACATCAACCTTTTAAATGGTACAAAAATACATGTAGCATCTGGGCACAACAAGGCATGTTAAGGATGGAGTAGGCACTCTAAGTAGGAATTTCCATGCTTTTGTGAGCTTAATGTTCCTTTAACATAGAGAGCAGCTGTGTTTATGTCAATAATTATACATTGAAATAAGTGCACGTACATGTGTTTCTTTATGGGATTAAGGATGTTAGGGATGTCCTTACACAAAAGATTTTGTCCCCACCCATAAAGTTTCTACAAAACCAAGTTATACTATTTTGAGATTCTGAAATATTTCTCTGGGCAGTAGGACTTCTGTGTTTCAAGTGACGGACCATTAGATCCATTAGATTGGATTGATCTCCTCGTTATTTTCTCCTCCCTTCCCTCCGCCCCCATCTGTTCTCCAGTCTTCACTATCTTGTTTAGTACCCAGGATCTGACCTGTATGCATTCATCGCCAAGGTCCCCTTGCCAAAAAGTTTCCAACTAGATTGGGCGAATAGGAGGTATCTGCAAGAGAGCAGAGGGCAGGAGGACACAGTGCAAGAATGCTGTGATTGTCAATGCTTAATCCCCAAACTAGAGTTAGAGGCAATAAATACTCAGCTTTTCAAAGCAGAGTGAGATCAAGGAAAACTGGATGGCTCTAGGCAAGATTTCTGGAGATGTGAAGGCTTTCTTTGGGCTTTAAAGAATTGGTAGGATGGGGAAGAAGGAAGGAATCAGTTTTAAAGTTGGTCAAGAAGGAGCAAGAACCAAAGTGGAGAGGTTATAGTGTGCAATTCTTACTTGAGAATAGCAAGTACACCAGTTTAAGGGAAACAGATGATTGAGGTCTTAGTGAAGTGAAAAGTTAAGATTAAGTGCTGTATTATAGAGTCCTTGAATGAATGGAAAAAGAAATCTTGGTATTTTTTTAAAAGATTTTTAAAATTTATTTTAGAGAGACAGGGTATGCAAGCAGGGGGAAGGGGAGAGAGAGAAGGAGAGAATCTCAAGCAGACTCCCCATTGAACAAAGAGCCCAACTAGGGTCTCCATCTCAGGACCCTGAGACCATGACCTAAGCCTAAATCAAGAGTTGAATGTTTAACTGACTGAGCCACCCAGGAGCCCCAAGAAATCCTAGTCTTTAAAATACATGACAAAGGTGTGTTCAGTATATAAATACAATCTGAAAATTATATGTATTGTGGAAATTTATTCAAGAGCCTTATCACACATTCAAATTAACGTATGGCTGTTTTATCACTAAAAATAGCTCTGTTCATTAAAGGAAATGTAACCTAGATTTTCAGAAGATAATCTTCCTAAAACCATCTTATGTCTTTAACCAACATTCATCCTTTAGTACTGTTCTCCTAAATATTTTAGACTAAGATGGAGAGTTATAAATCTGACAGTTTATCTGTACTTGACCAAACAAGTTTCCAATATGATTACAAACTATTGACTTGTTGTTTGTAGAGATACAACTACAGAACGTGGAAAACACCTATCATTCCATGTGTTTCATTCCTCTCAACTTTACATGAATTTTGCCCTATAAAGTTTATGCCATAGTCTTTGTTACTAACCAGTAACACATCAAAGAGCATTGGGTTTGCACTGATAGGTGTTCTTCAGCAGAGGTGACCTGAATCACAAAGTATGACTTTGTGACTGCAGTAGAATTTGCGTTGTCAAATGTGCTGATTTGTATAGATGCTGATCATTGGGGATCAACCATTAACACCGGAATCCATGTTGTTGGTTGGATATTTCTTTCACATCATAGTGTGGAGCTGTTTGTTTATACCCTTGTGTAAAAATAATTATATTCTCACTTCCAGGACATAAATTTGAATGGCACTCTTCACTTCTTGCTCTTTCTATTTCTCTATGACCATTTTCCTCCCTTATTATTTTAGGTAGTCTAGCAAAATAGTTTGTGACTAAGGCAACAGTGTTAGAAGCAGCTATGGCATTAACTTCCTGTGTGAACTTGAGCAAATTATTTAAATTCTCTGGTCCTTAGATCTTTACATGTTAAGTATGGATAATACTTCTTTGCTTTGTTGCTATGGAAGGTAAGTAAGATCATGTGTTCAAACTGCCTGTCATGGGAACACCTGGGTGGCTCAGGTACCCTGAGCCTCTGCCTTCGGCTCAGGTCATGACCCTGGAGTCCCAGGACTGAGCCCAGCTTAGGCTCCCCTCTCCCTGTCTTAGGATCCCCTCTCCCCACATCAGGCTCCCTGCTCCCACTTCCCCCTTCATTCTCTCTCCTGTCAATCTCTGTCTCAAATCTTAAAAAAACAAAGCAAACCAAACTGCCTGTCACAGTGATCAGCACATGGCAGGTGCTAGGTTCATGGCTTTTGTCATCATTGTTGTTATTATTAAACTTTTACTTCTATTGGTTAATTCTCAAATTGACCTATCCAATTTTTATCTCCCTTTACTAAACTCGTAGTCCAATATTCAAATGTCTACCGGACAGTGTCACATGAAAATGTCAAGAGCATACCCAAACCAAACTCCCTGGCATCTTATTGCCAAGAACAAACTGAATGAATGAAAAAAACCCTAGCTACTCTTTCTCAGGTGTCTGACATAAGACAACTGCATCAGCACATCAACATCCTTTTAGCTAGAAATAAGAGTTGCACTTGATTCTCTTTTCCTTTTATCGCCACTACTTTATTAAATTTCAAGGTGTCACATAGCCTCTTTTTTTTTTTTAAAGATTTTATTTATTTGTCAGAGAGAGAGAGGGAGAGAGAGCGAGCACAGGCAGACAGAATGGCAGGCAGAGGCAGAGGGAGAAGCAGGCTCCCTGCTGAGCAAGGAGCCCGATGTGGGACTCGATCCTAGGATGCTGGGATCATGACCTGAGCCGAAGGCAGCCGCTCAACCAACTGAGCTACCCAGGCGTCCCACATAGCCTCTTTTTTCATTTCTACAAACACCACTTAGTTCTGGCCTTCCTGACGCCTTGGACTACTACAATAGCTTCATAACTAATTTGCATCTTCCTACTTTCTCACCTCTCAAATGCGTCATTATATTCCCAAAAGACTCATCTCCATAAACTATCCTCCGAATGATTCTCCATTCAAATTTTGGCGGTTCTCTCTTGACTAGGGGAGAACGTTTAAACAGTTAATCTCTCAGCCTGGCAGTTAAGGAATTCCACCAACTTCCAAGCTGAGTTCTCACATTTCAAAACCCACCTTTGCACTACCCATCAAGAGGCTGCTTGCCAATAATCAAACTTTTATCCATATCTTCTCTGTTTGCTAGAACATTGGCTCTGAGACATTAGCATGCATCAGAATCACCTGAAAGACTTGTTAAATCACAGATAGCCAGCTGCACTCCAGAAATTCTGATTCAGTAAGTCTGGGGTGTAATGTGGTAATTTGCATTTCTAATAATGTCCAATGTGATACTGAAATGGCTAGTCCTGGGATCACACTTGTAGAACATTTGCCTACAACATGCTTTCTCCCCCCCACCTCGGTCATCAACATTCTATGACTCCCTTGCCTTGGAGAAATCCCCCCTGCCACCTCAGTCAGAATGAACTAGTCCATATTCTGTGATGACAGAATGACTGAGGTTTCAGGCTCATAATCAGATGGACTGGACTCTCGCTAAATACGTGAGTGAACTTGGCCAAGTTGTTTAATCTCTGGACCTTCACTTTCCAGCCACTAAAATTGAACTAATAATAGTTCCTATAGCATATGTTGGTGTGAGGATAAAATGAATTAATACATGTGAAGCACTCACAATAGGGCCAGGGAAATGCTCAATGTATTATGTTACCTAGTAGTTTATCTCTTTAATCTAACACTTCACTTAGCCATATAATGTTTGGGGTTCGCAGACCTAAGTCCTTTTTTAGACATTAAGTTCCCTGAAAATAGAGACCACATCTTTGTGTATCCCAGAAACATAGCCTTGGGCATAACACTTTACAGGTATGCAGTATAAAATACTTTTCAATTAAATCAAAATTGAGGAAGTTTACAAAGGGATCTTAAGTAAGTGAAATCTTCTAGAAAACAATAAGCAAACCATCCATTTCTTTTTCCCCCTATCATAAAGGTGAAAAAAAAATGAAGCCAATTATTAATAATACATTGAAAGTAGGTTTGCTTTTTCCTTTGAATTTTCTAAACTCTATAATTAAAATGACTTCAAATTGAAAGATTGTAAAGAAGAAATTAATCTTATTGGTAAGTAAAAAAGCAAATCCCCTGGTTGATGATAGATATGACCTGTGAGCAATAGTTACACTTTCATACTTTCTTTTCTAACAATCAGCGTGTGGAGACCAGCATAATCCAATTAATTGTAATTCCCTTTTGTAGAGTCAGTAAAGTAGTGCATGATATTGAAACACCATTGAAGTCTTATCTCTGGTCAGATAATCCAAATAGATTCTCATTTCCAACTACCAGCAGGTCTTTCTAAACTTTAGGAAAATAGAATATTTTGACTTCCCTGAACCTATGATAAATGTGATACACAATAATTGGTCTGTGAACTTTAATGCCTAACCATCAGTTTTCTAGACTTCTTTCTCTCCTATGTAACAACTTCATCAATGCACCTGAGGGTCTCTTATTTCCTTGCTTCCTTTTAAATAATTTTTCCACAATGAATATGCTGTATTTTAACACAACAGAGCCTCGTAACTGAGCTCCTTGCTCCGGTGCCTCTTGGACACACCGCCTCTCGTGCGTTCACTCACTCTGATCCATTCCACTCATTCCTGCCAGAGCACCTCACTAGAATGTCACTGTCCTGCTGCTGTCATCCAGCCCACTTCAACTGTAAGGTCCTCTTCCTCTGACCTGTGTCTTCCTTTTCATCCTCAGCAATCTGAGACAAGGAACCTATATATCCGTGCCCTCCAGCGACTTGTAGTTCCACAAATGCGTGTTCCTCAGATGTTGGCATGACTGTTACTTCTCTTGTTCTCTGTATCTCTCTTCCGCCCTCTCCCTCATCCTCTACCCGGCCATTGTCCACATGGCTGCTCATAAACTGAGGTAATTGCCATGTGACTCCTCATCTGGGAAGCCTCCTTTGACCACCTTCCAGAGGACACTAGACATGCATCTTCTATGTTCCATAGCCATCCACACTAAGTTATATAGTAACATTTTCCATGTTCTATTGTAATTTTTCCCCAATATACTGCAAGATCTTCAAGCTTAGGAACCAGGTCTTCATTATGTATTGTTTCATCCCAGCAGCTACAACACGTCCAGGAGAAAATGGGAGTTCAATGAATATTTGATAAATGAATGAATGAGTGACTGAACAACCTACTCATATCTTCAGTACTAAGTGTTTTGAAAGAGGAAAACGAACAAAGAGAACACAAAATTGTGCTGCATATGTGTGTGTATGCAGACCTGCTGTTATCACCATTATTGCTATGCCATTAAATAACCTCTACTATCAAAGGTGGTTAAAATCGGACAATTTTATCCGTAAATAGTAAAAGGGAGCTCACCAGGCATGAGACACCAGGCTAAGCACTTGGGATACAAAGATTAATATGAACAAACTTGTTTGGAGGAGGGATAGCAAAGAAACTTTTGGGTTAAACCAGTAGAGTTAAATTATTTAGGGTGTGCCAAGGAGGGACAGGATTATCAGGGAGGATTAGAAACATAGGAAGCAGGATCTGAAATGAAGCCAAATGTAGGCCATAGTCAAGATTAGCAGTATAGGTATTTAAGTAACATCAGGAAACAGAGAGTTAGTGCCAGATTTGCTTAGTGTTAGACTGGAAAAGAAGCAAGAGGCAGAGTACCTCATCACAGAAGACTTCGTCTTCCTATATCCGTCACTCCAGCTTCCTCTACTAACTTTTGTGTGCTGTCTAATGAGGGAAGGTGTGTGGTGAGGTTAACCCAAGTGCATCTCTATTCTCTTTTCTAAAAAGAGAAGTTCCTATAGGCCAGAACTTCCTGGGCTACTTGGAAATGTGTCTCAGTACTAACAGGTCACCTGAGATCATAGCAAATGATGTCTTCCTATCTTTCAACAAGAAGAACTGCAGAAAACCCTTAGACTTAGGAGGGTTACATAGCTATCATCATCATCATCACGATCTTTATTAAAGAGGTACTTATGAAGCAACTAATTGAGCATTTCTTTGTATTGAAGCAAAGAGAAAGTTATAAGGGTTAGCTTCTTCCCTAAAAATAGCACAATCTTAGCAATGATGTTAAGGAGAACTCGAAAATTGTCAGGACTTCAAGAGATTTTTTTATACCATTTTTGAAACATCTTGCAATCCTCATTCTGTCCTTAGAATTGCCTTTCTTCTTACATTTCTTGCATTTAACACAGCATTGACATCTAGTAGGTGACTCATAAATTGTTTTAATGAATGAATATGTTAATTAACTTGATCAATACTTAATTTGTTTAGCTGTATACTACTAATTGCTGAAATTGACATAAATGGTAGAATTCAATTCATTCATTTATTTTTGGCATACCCACCCATTTTTTTTTTTTTTAAGATTTTATTTATTTGTCAGAGAGAGAGGGAGAGAGAGAGAGCACAGGCAGACAGAATGGCAGGCAGAGGCAGAGGGAGAAGCAGGCTCCCCGCGGAGCAAGGAGCCCGGTGTGGGACTCGATCCCAGGATGCTGGGATCATGACCTGAGCCGAAGGCAGCTGCCTAACCAACTGAGCCACCCAGGCGTCCCACCCACCCATTTTTTTATTTAACTTTTCTTTCTGTTTCTTCTTATCTTATTTCATCAGAAAATGGTTACTGTTGTGGGTTTTTTTTTACTATTTTTTTATTTAAATGCAATTAATTAACATATAGAGTATTATTAGTTTCAGAGGTAGAGTTCAGTGATTTATCAGTCTTATGTAATACCCAATGCTCATTACATCATGGGCCCTCTTTAATGTCCATCACCCAGTTACCCCATCCTCCTGCTCCCCTCCCCTCCACTAAACTTCAGTTTGTTTCCTATGATTAAGAGAGTCTTATGGTTTGTCTCCTTCTCTGATTTCATCTTACAGAAAATAGTTATTGTTATTGGGGCTTATTTTCTTATTTGTTGTTGTTGTTGTTATACGTTTGTTAAACATCAATTGTTTACCAGTTATTGTCATTTAAAGATTCAAACTTTTTCACTTCATTAACCACATTATGTATATTTTTAGTCTAAGTCTCTATGCTTCTCCTCATTTTATTCTTTATTTAGTATTTTTTTCAGCTATACTATTAAAGGCACAATTTACAGACATCTGAGAAGAGCGATAGGCAATAATGAATACATATTCCCAATAAATCATAGTCTTCAAATATTGTGATGGTAACGTAATTGGTGCGTTAGCTATGAGGGCAATTTGGCAAGGTCTACCAGTATTTTAGATATAACCACAATGTTTGATCTAGAAACTCCAGGTCTAAGAATTTGTTCTGTTCACATAGTACATACTTATACTTAGATATAAATGGTCTAAGAACATGATAACTTACACTAGTACTATGCAAAATATTCGACAATTGAAAACTGATTAAGTAAATTACTGTACATCCATAAAATTAAATATGAAGCTTTTAAAAAAGAACAAGGAAGCTCTTTATGTCCTGATTTTGAATAATATCTATGATATATTGTCAAGGGAAGAGAATCAAGATGCAGAACAGTACATAGATTTTATCGCTGTTTATGTTTTAAGTGGTAATGGAGGGTAATATTGCTTGAGTATTCAAAATGGCTTTAAAAGGATACATAGGAAATTGGTAATATGGGTTTTCTCTAGGGAAGGTGAACTGGCTAGCTAGGGATAGACTAGAAAGTATGTATTTTAAATCTTAAATTGTATGAATACATTTTCCTTTTCAAAATAAAATAGAAAAAAAAATTTTGAATCACAATAAGCACCACACTCTTCGGGTTAAACAGTGTAGGTTTTCAAGTATGTAAGTGATTTGACAATTTTTATCAACTACTTTTATAGCTCCTTTGTAATAAAAACAGCCCACATTGTGAATTATTTGTATGAATTATGATTCTCCAAAGTTATGGAAGAAAGGGACGAAAGGGTGATTTTATGGTCCATATCTTTGAAAGCTGGAGGACCCTGGAGGAGTCAGACAAGCAGACTCTCCTTTGAGGTGGGGAAAAAAAAAATCTCTAAAGTTTTTCATTTACAAAAACAAAATAACCAGTTATTGATAATAGATTCATGAAAAAATCTATATCACTATTCTGGACTAAAAATATTGCACAGATACAGAATTAAGAAGATCGTGTTAGTCAATGTTTTCACAAAGAAACTGATGCATGGAGATCTAGCTATTCTGTCTATGTTTATGCAAACAGTTGTAAAACTTACAGATCTCCCAATTCTGATTTCATGTGCCTTTGAAGAACTCTGGCAGCTCTTGTGATATGAAATAGAAAATATATTTAACTACTTCCATGAATCAATTAATCAAGATAATTTAGGGGAAAAATGATCTTCAATGATTGCCAAAACATTCTCTTCATTTTTGTTATCTTTAACTGATATCTAGGAATAAAATAGTTTTGATGAATGAGAGTAGCACCATCTTAGTCTACCAATTTTTTACCTTTTATTTCTATTTTCCTGATGAAATATTTCCAGACGGGAGACTTCTAAACTAGGAAAGAGCCCAGTCCTTGCTGCTAAATGATACCACTTCTAACCCCACAAACACCAACCGTGTAGTAAAGGGAATAATAAAAGCTAGAAATTATATTAGATTCTAGGAACATTTGCCGAAGGCTGGCCAACCAAGAAGATAATGTCCAAATAAATTTTCTAATAACATTATAACAAGCCTATACTAAATCATTTACATCCATTACTTCACTTAATTCACACAAAATTAGGAGGGAGAGCTGACAGTTCTCATTGGACAGTGAGGAAGCCAGCACTTTAAATAAGATGGACGCACGTGCATATACCTACAATAGAAATGTCATCTGTAGGTGGGCATTTATAGAATTGAATTGTATTTATTTCCTAGATATCATTATGATATATCTTTTGACCTGACTTCCTGCTTGATATTTACAAATGTAATATAACTTTGAGGGAACAAATAGCAGTGGTGTTGAAATTTAGAGCCGATAACGAAGGAAACTCAAAAATGACTTTGTTGAAATGTAATCCTACGGATTCTCTACCCTTTGGAATATGTAACATATGAAATCATCCATGGAATTCAAACAAATTCAGAATCTGTTTGGTGAAGACGGTCAAATAAAATGAACCATTGTGTATGGTGTCTGCAGAGCACAAAAAGCCTTTGACTGAATGGAAATAAGAGCAGTGTTGGAAGCTCTGAGTATGAAAGGAATTAAAGAAATATATATTGGTACCATGAAATATATCCTCTTTTTAAATGTATGATCCTCACAAATAAAGTCAATTTATTTTTGTGAGTGGTGACGGGGTTGTTAGACTCCAAACAGGGCTACCTCTCCTCAGATCCCTAGATGAAAAATATCTAAAAACCTGGAGAGAAGCATAATGTCAATAACATCATTTTGTAAGGTGGCATTATACATGGAGTTATGATGAAGGGGCGATGTTTTATGGTACGCCATTATAAATTAAAGATGCACAAAGCAATGACACATTTGTTATACTTTCCATCTGTGGTGCTTGCTTTACAAGTTTCAGTTGTACCTATTTATTATGTTATTATTTACATTCAAATGAAATCGGAGGAAAAATAAAAATTAGACATTCTCATTCCTGACCCAGTAACTAGCCTGGATATAGTAGAAGGTTGTTCTGCTTCCTTCAAAGTGAGTAACTAAAGATATTTTATATTAGCCTGGACATTATTTACATGCCTTGGGCTTCCTAAGTGACTTGCAAAGAAATATACACTACACAAAATACATAAAAAGCAAGCCAACATGGCATGCTAAAACTTCCAATTAAGAAATGAAAGCTTGTTCTTTTTTGTCTTGTTTTGTTTTGTTCTTAGTTTTAGTATCTCGGAGAGTTTCTGGTTATTTCCTTTGTTCCTCCCTCTTTCTTATTACGATGGCCACACAAAACTATATTTTGTAGGTCAAATGGCAAAACCACCCAGATCCAACTATGTTCTCTCACAGTAAAGTACCCATTTTTAAATGTAGGCCTGTTCATAGCTTCCTGGAAGTTACTATGATAAATTTAAGGACCAAATCTCTTTGGTTTTGGAATACAAAGCTTCATTTTTAAACCCATTTTCCTCCTACTTTGATAGATACCATGGCCATAGATATTTGATTTAGCTTGCATTGAGTGTTTAACATTTTAAATATTCCCTAGTATTTTGTGTCTGAGGTTATAACAGCAATGAAATATGTGCACTTTAGAAGTAGTAGCTGGAAAAAGAGAATGAGTAAGAAAATGGCAATCATAATTTTATTCTTTGTCTAGAGGCCAAGATAGAGAGCATCTTGCATATTCTTAGAGCAAATCATTTGAAATTGTTGGGTTGAGTCTAAGTAAACAAGCTATTATCCAACTAATTCCAGCTTCAAACCTGTTCTCTGAATCTAGATAATTGTTTTATTCATCTGTAATAACCTATTAGCTTTCTGTCATTTCTATTATATTTCTATTTCTATTATGTTTCCTAAGTGTGGCATACCTCATGTGTTAAGAAAATGTTTAGATGTGATCCTAAGAAACAGGATATCTTTCTCAACATAAACTTTTGGCCATTGTATTCATTTCTTAGGGCTGCCATAACAAAGTTCCATAGATGGGGAGTTGGATGGGATCAAACAACAGAATATTTGCTTATATTTAGGAAGGCAAGAAGTCCAGGATCAAGGTGTTGGCAGGGTTGCTTTCCTTTGAGGTCTCTCTGCTTGGCTTGTAGAGGGCCGGCCGTCTTCTTCCCGTTTCTTCACACAGTCTTCCCTTCATTACATGCCCATATCCTCATCTTCTCTTTGAACAAGGATGTCAGTCACATTGGATTAAGGCCCACCCAATATGATTTCACTTTACCTTAATTACCTCTTTAAAACACCCATCTCCAAATACAGTCACATGCTAAGTTACTGGGTGTTACGGACTTCAAGATATGAATTGAGGGTGACACAAGTGAGCCCATAAAGGTCACACTGCACATTGTTGGGGTGATAGGTTTATTCTTGGAGTTTGTTCTTGCTTGTCTGCAAAGTCAACAGGGTTTCATTCTAGGGAACAGACGTAAGATGTAAAATGTCTGGAACTTAGTCTGTATTTACTTGAATAATATTTCTGAGCACTTGGTGGAACCCTCTCCTTTGAGGAATATAAAATAACCTCAACAGTTGTGGCTTTGAAAAGCACAAAATACAGCCCCGGTATGTTGTCTGTATTCTATCTATGTTTATGTAACACAAATCAAGTGAACTAACAAATTGACTGGCCGTTTTGTCAAGTTATCTAAAATAATGTCCTCATCAAAGTCTCATGTTAGCCCCAAGATGCTCTAGGAAGGGGCTGGAGTGAGTGCAGCATGGAAGGATGCTACTTTGACACAAGGTTTATATCACTGTGTTTGAGAAATTGGAAGCTCTCTAATATACTAGAAATCACACTGAACTTTCACTTTAAGGGGCCAAAACAACAGAAAAGGTAAGCTAGTCAGATGATTCAACCAACTTCCTTTTGATCCACCCCTTTAAGTGTTAAACTAAAAATCAGGGGTGCCTGGGTGGCTCAGTCAGTTAAGACTCTGCCTTCAGCTCAGGTCATGATCTCAGGGTCCTGGGATCAAGCCCACGTATTGGGCTCCTTGTTCAGCAGGGAGCCTGCTTCCCCCCTCCCACCCCGCCTCTCTGCCTACTTATGATCTTTCTCTGTCAAATAAATAAACAAAATCTTTTTTAAAAAGTGTTAAACTAAAAATCAGCTATGTCCTTATCAATAAACAGTTTGTCTTATCCACTTTAATAACTAATCTTCCAGTTTGATTTTATGGCCCAATGTATTATTATTTTTCAGATCAGTAGTCCCTCTGGCATCTCTTTCATGTGGGCTCTGGCTTTCATGTACCCAGCGGGACTTTCAGATAAGGTTTCCAAATGGTCATCTGCCCTGGAAGCAGATACCACATCCTTTATGAGAGTTTTACAATGTAATAGGTTCTTGTCACTGTATTAATGAAATCCGAGCTCTTCTCTTCACATCCTGGGGAAAGTTGGGGTGTCTTTTCCTCCTTTTTATTACAACAGTAAAAGAAAGTTGGAAAGAAGCTTTGAAAGGGCCTGGAAAAAACTACCAGGTAAACACACACTTGCTCTTCAATACACAAAGACGTACCTCTCTACTCTGACGTCACTACTTGCTTCTGGATAGTTCAAGTTATCTGCAGTCACATTTCAATCAATGCAGTGAGTTTAGTTAAAATCAGAGCAGATTTTGTAACTTCTGGTTCTATCAATCTATAGAGCAATCTATGAGGAAAGTGGCGTTTGAGCTAATAAATATGCCCTTTTCCAGAGGAAATTACCAGGATTTGCTGTTACTATCAAAGGTCCATCTTTCAATTCTCCATTTTAAGAAAGATTGTCCCTAATAGTTGTTATCTATTTTTTCTTTCAAATATAAGTAGCTTGATATAGATGGTTTTTTTTTCTTAAAATAAATAAAATACACAAAAGACCCTGCAAGAAAGGACATTTCAAGATGGCCTTATTGAGGTACAACATGTAGATATGTCTTGGCAATCTCATGAAAGTCACATAGTGTTTGGATTCTAGAGCTTGAACTATCTTCAGTTCTGTTTAAGTGCTTTAAGCCAAAAGCCATGACCAAAGAAATTAATTAATTAAGAAAACCTAATTAGAGGACCAGGAGAAATCAGCACAATTAATAGAGTAAGGATTGTGAGATATCGTGATTCAGTCAGGTTCTTCCCAGTATTGGACTCCAGCATGTCACATCTCTATTGATGTCATGTTACACACTACATCACACTGAGGTAAATCCCCCAAAACAACAGGATGGTTGATTCTGATTGCCTAAACCCCTGATGTTTTTTGCCTTTTTGGCCTTTATTGACCTTTCTTGTTATAGTAGAATCGGCTATGTTTGTTTCCCTGTGCCTTCTAGATGTTTTCAAAAACTATCCTTCTGCCTGTCTTCATTTCTAAGAAAGTAAACAGATATATGGTGAATTAGTGGTGAATCAAGGCCTGGTGTTCTGTACAATCTCTTCCC
Organism: Neogale vison; assembly: GCF_020171115.1. Taxonomy (NCBI): domain Eukaryota; kingdom Metazoa; phylum Chordata; class Mammalia; order Carnivora; family Mustelidae; genus Neogale; species Neogale vison. Next base: position 87,680,236 of record NC_058093.1, on the reverse strand, counting down.
TACTCTATCATATGTCCTCTTCACCACATCTTCACATGGCAGCTTGCTCTGTGCCCTGCCCCCTTCCTAATGCAGTTCCTTTTTATTGCCAGTTTGCTTTATATCTGTTTCTAGTAGAATCTCTTCCTCCTATGAATTAGTAATTACAAAAGATCAGAGCTGATTTACACATAAAAGCATAGTCTCAAGTAGACATTTAGGGATAAAATGTAAAAGTTCTATCTTGAAGTAATAGTCCACTAGCCCTTGCAATGACCACTTAACTTACCTCTTCCCTTTAAGCTTCTGCCAGCCAAGATCAAGTGTGAACATAGTGCTTTTGAGGGGTGGATGAGTTTGCTGACTTCTTACTCTGGACTCATCCCTTGTCAGCGATGGAAGAGCTACTTAACCTACCCATGCATCATTTTCCCTATCTGTAAAATGGAGATGATGATAGCAATAGCATGTTCTCACACTCATCTTGAGACCATTACTTTGGATAATGAATCTAAACTGTATAGCATAGTCCCAAGTATTGAGTAAGCACTACGGTTGGTGACTGTTTTTGTTGCAAAGCACCCTGGAATGTGGTCACTTGGATCTTATTCTGTAAAAGGTTTTGATTTTGTCCATTATAATGACCAATTCTTAAGTTCATAGCAAGGAAATCTCAGTGTGAGTGTTACCTAGTTTTGTACTTCTTCGCCTACCTCAGGTAATGTTCAAAAGTCAATATTCTTTGGGTAACTTCTATAGATTCTTACAGCTCGTTACAGTGGTTCTCAGTTGGGGATAACTTTGCGTCACCGGGAGACGGTTGACACTATCTGGGATTGTTTCATCATCACCACTGGGAAGTGCCACTGGCATCTAGTGGGTCAGGACCAGCGATGCTCCTACACCCCAGTATACACAGCACAGCTCCTACAACAAAGGATTATCTAATTCCAAATGTTAATAGTGCTTTACTGTTGAGAAATCCTACGCTATTGAAAAAAAGGGAGAAGCACAAGACATCACCACTGCTAACAGATTAGTTAGAAAGTGTCTATCAAATAATACAAATGTGTTTATAATGATACCTGTTAAAACCAAGATACAATTATGGTCAGTTCATTTTGTATATGGACATAACTGCATGTTTAGATAAGTCACAATGGCCTTGGAAAATACTCCTTAAAGCCCTCCGGCTTACAAGTAATCTTAAACTTGGTTGGTTAGGAAAAAACTTAATATAAAAATTAGATTTTATATTTCAAAAGATTCTTCCCAACTGCTTGTCATACTATTTGTTTAAGCTACTTGTAGAGGGCTACACATTGTTTTGCTTTGTTTTCTTTAAATGAAGACCACATAGTAGGAATGCTGGCTTAAGTAACACAAGTCATTCTTCTTATTATATGCCATTTCAAGTGGATATCATCAAATGGTATTTATTGATGGCAGATTTTCTTTTTTACATATATTGAACTATCCCGTTTTTACAATCACTTGAATTAACTGATGTTTATTCAGAGAGGACAAATATCAATGGTCAAGCAATTGTTTGTTCTTGTTGTTTTCTTGCTCCAGATAAAAACTTTCTCTTTTTTTTACTCTATGGAACACTTTCCTTTGGCAATCTTGAACCTGTGCACCAGATTGGCATTTTGTCTTGGACTTTTCTGATAAATAGTTGGTTAAGATAGTTGTGTGTGTGAGAGCATGTGTGTGTGTGTGTGTGTGTGTGTGTGTTTAGGTTTCCACTTAAAGTTCAGTGCCAAAGCTACAGTACTTATACATTTTCTAAATGTGTTTTAAGCAATAAGTTGTACAACATTTTTAGAACATGTGTTAAGCTATTTCTCTAAGAATGAAGCTCTTAACAAAACATAAGCACTCTGCATGAGATCTTAGCAGCAAAGTGCTTAAAAGATAAAGTAAGAATTGGTACCATGGGAAGAACACCAGCTGTAGAGCGCACAGGTCCATTATGAGAAGTATGGTAGTGGGTAGGGAGAAAATGATTTAATCAGGAGTAAAACCAATTTTATTATAAGGGCACGCAGGGGGTGTGGCACCATAGTGAGAGGGACATTTCAAAATATCTGACAGATTTCAACAATGTGAAAACCCCGTTCTTTAAAGTGACAGTAAACCCCATCAGGTCTCCCTTTTTGATGCTATTGTTAACAGTTGACTGTTTAAAGCTGGCCTGCTAAGTTGCTGTCGGCCTATTTCAATAGTACGTAGCCAAATAAAAGACTAATTGTTGAAATACAATCAATCAAAGATGATTGCAGGGCAGAAAGAAGGTCTCCTCCACTGATTTTGTTGTGGATCATATTATTGTGTGATGACTGAGGTAAGAACGAAGACTGAAAGGGAAGAAGAAAATAGCCCATTGGAAATAAACAGATCCACCTTCCTTCCTTCTCTATGAACAGGAACAGTCACTCACCAGCCCTGGAGATAATAGTCCATTTAGAAAAAGAGATCTGATAAAGATTTCGGCTAAGATTTTAAAAGGACATGAACACTATTAGCAAAGCAGCCCATGCCGAGATTCCCCCACAGTGACAATTCTCAGCTTTTCTCACATTTTTGGTGCAGATTTTCCTCTGCTTCATAAAACTGACACCAAGGGGGCACGCGAATGCTAACCCAAGACATCGGGAGAGAAACAAAATTCCAGTTGACCGAATACCTGTTAAGTTCTGGCCAGGATACCAGGCTTTTCACTTAACCACCCCCTCCCAGGTTGTTAAAAATGATTAGCTTTAGTTTTTGTTGTTGTTGTTGTTGTTGGCCCAGAATTCAACATCTCTTTCACGTTGCAAGCTTACAAACACTACAGATCAGCCCCGATGCTTTTCTGCTGCGCTTCCTTTTAGCAGTATGTAAAGCTGTCCCTTTCAGACCCTGCGACATCCACTTTTTGGGAGAGAAGGATTCAAGACTTTCCTTTTGAGGGCGAACGAGAAAAAAATAATTGTCCAGCATCCCCTTATGTCTTCTAAAAACTTCATTTTGGCATTTATGTTATTTAATATTTAAATGTCTCAACTCAGTCAAGCTTCCCAAGCAAACATGTCTGTTGTTTCTAGGCGGAGTTGGTAAGCACTTGTGGTTTGTCTTTAGTGTGTTATCATTTTTGACAGCTTTGCATAGCCTCCGTAGGCCAACAGGGGTCTGTCTAATATTGTTGCTGGGCACATTTTCCTCGCTGAGATGAAAACTAAAAAAAAAAAAAAAAAAAAAAGATATTTTTGAAGCAGTAAGAAGGAATTAATATCCTTTTTCACTCAGAATTCTATTCCTTGCTGACTTTATATTCAGCAAAAAAAGCAAAAAAAGTGTTACCCATTATTCCCTTGTACATAGCAAGGCTAACACATGTAAAGCAATAACTCATTTTCTATTGCCATGTTTAGCATATGTCTCCTGTTGGCTCAGCAAGGCCTTTAGGCCGGTCCCTTGAGCCGGCCATCATTGGCAACTCTTAGCCCCTCGGCCTCAAAACCAAATAGCTTTGAATCATGTTGAGCTGTGATGCTAATTTTCATACTGATGCATTATGGGAATAAATGTATCTGACATACTGTGTCAATGGCACTGTCTCTTTGTGTCTCTTGTTTTTTTGTTAGCTGCATTCCTACAGATGGTATTCCATTGAAAATGTTCCCTTCCTACGGAAAAAGGGAAAAAAAAAAAAAAAAAAAAACCACGCACAGCACCAAACCTCTAGGTGCAGAAGGCTGTTAACGGTTGCTGATGATAGTAGGCAAACATTAACATAATAATTAGTGTCTTGTAATTGTTTCATTAAAACCAGTTGTTCCATTTCTCCTCGTGTTTTCCCAGAAGAGAAGCTGAATTTGGACGACAGCCAGTGGGAGGACATCCACGTTGTCACCGGAGCACTGAAGATGTTTTTCCGGGAGCTGCCTGAGCCGCTCTTCCCTTACAGCTTCTTTGAGCGGTTTGTGGAAGCGATCAGTAAGTAACCTCACAGACAGGAGTGCTTGGTGGAGGAACCTAGTGGCGTGGAGTTGTTAAGTAAACAAAGAATGACAAGAATAGCAATGGCGGAGACGATAATGCCCCCCAACGCTCCCCATGGTTCATTTTTATTTTGTGTTTTTGATGGCTTATTTTTATTTCTGGCCCTGCAATATTATCTGAGTTTTGTTTTGTTTGTTTGCTTTTTGTTTTTTGTTTTTTTGGTTTTTGGTTTAAAAAAAGAACAGGGTAACCTATTAAGTAAGAGTGGTCAGTTTTCAATGAACCCTCCTCAAATGAAATTAGCTTCTGGAATCTGTTTTAAAGGGATGGCCTTTGGCAACTCAGTGCTTACCTTTGCGGTTTCAAGGAGTTTGAGTACAAAGAGGTCTTGAAAAAGAACTTAAGTGACTTTGATTTTGTTTCGTTTCATTAGAGGTGTTAAATCATCAGCTCGGGCATCACCTTCTTGAGGTTCCCTCACCCATCACCCCCCAGTACTAGTAAATAGCTACAGTTTGCTTATGAACGGTGTCATATTCAATTAAATAATGGCAGCTTTCTTTGGCTAAACTGGTGACTTTGTGGGAGGTTGAATTATATCACATACTAACCAGTAGTCATTGGACACTCACTCCAGGAAGCTTCCTTTTCTATTGTTTTTGCATTCAGAACACACACTTAAGTAAAAATCAGTAAATGAATGAGTGAATGAATAAAAATCTTTCGACGTGCAAGGAAACTTTTGCTATTGATGCTTCCAGAAGCTACTACTAGTACATCTAAATTTAGTATCTTAGGGTACACTTACTATAATTGTGACAGCTTAGAAAAAGTTTCCTGGCAAGCAGGCTGATTCAAGGAGGAAAAAGAAAGGAAGAAGAAAGAAAGGTAAAATTAAAAAGCTTGCAAGCCTGGCAGGAGCTTAATTAAAGTCCAAATGAGAAAAATCTCCAAGAAAAAAAAAAAATGCTCTGCTTAGGAGGTCTGATACGAAGTGACTGTGTGTGCAGTGTTCCCATTAGTGGGAGTGGGAGTTTGGGGGAACCCGTGTTGGAGAACAGCCCCTTAATATGCCCTTTATTCTGTTTCCCATTTCACAAGTCTTCATACTTGTTTAAAGTTCTGACCACCAAATGATATCAAGAGGAATAGAGCAGAATTTATTTCCCTAAGGTCTTTCTCTTGCTGTCTCCTCACAATGTCGGATTTTGTTGTTGTCATCATTGCTCTTGTTGAATATATAGTAACAGGTGCTCTAATGATGGGTTTTGAGGTGAGACTGGACCTCTTAGCCCTGGTCATGACTTTTCATTTCATGAGCTTCCTGCTTCTCAAGGAGAACAGTATTTTATGGTTCCCAGGCTCAACTTTTTAAAACGAGAAATGAAGAAAATAATAAATAAGCATGCATTTCCATAACAGCTTATTCTAATGTTGTGTCTTGGACCCTGGTAGGCAAGCATGAAAGATGACTCGTGATGTTAGCACAGTATTTTGGTAGGAAGTCAGGGAACATGCATTTCGGTACCTATTTCTGATCGTGTTTATTTAAAGAAGTCATACAGATTTCACATCAAGGCCTCCATACTTTTAGGTGAGGATTATGTTATTTGTAAACATACCAGTACACATGCTGATTTGAGGGCTGTGATACAGAAACCCATCATTTAAGCTTCCTTTAGTTTGCCTGATTCTAAAGATACAAGGTAAGCCATTCCCTTAGCTTGGGAGAGAGGGGAAGCAGGACCTCAGAACCCACATGAGGGCATGTCCTTTGAATTTCTATGACAAGTAGGACCATCTCTGCACTCTCGTAGACTCAATCCCCGCTTAACAGAATTTCAGAAACACGAGCACAGTCCAAATGGAACAAGGCAGAATTAAAGAGACAACATGCTATCGTGATGGATGGCTATTGCCAGAGTTTTTGGCAATGCCTGTAAAATGGGTGATGGCAAAAACAAAAGAGAGAGTACTTAAGAAAGCACTCTAAAACTGTAGGATACCTTGCAGATGCTAACAGTGTTTCTTTAGTTGAGCTTTGTCTGAGAATGTAATATAAAAACAAGGAGAAAGGGTTTCTTTCATTGTTTAAGGCAAGGAGAATCAACCTAACAACCTTGTTTTACCTAACTAAAAACAGTACCTATTATTTCTTACTACACAGAATGGAAGGGCTAACCAACATGGTTGTATGGTGGAGAAATATGTTACAGTATTGGACAGAGTTTATGTGCACCAACCATATATTTCTGGCAGAATCTTAAAGTCAGTTCTGGTGTTCTAAACTCAACCAATGTCAGTTCTAAGTGGTAGTTCCTATTTAAATATCCTTAACCAGTGGGAGAATGGCCACCTCCTTTTTGGCAATGATAAAACTCCACCAGAGTAGTACTTCTATCCCAATGTGTACCCATCGAGTAAAAAATCTTTCAAAACTATGAAGACATCTATATCCAGTCCCAAAGGGGTGATGGGTTTTATCGTAGCTCACTGCCCTCTATAAAATCTACACAGTGAGAAGCTCAGTAGACCTGCCTGTGAGGTCTTGGCCTTCTTTTGAAAAGGAACCAACCGGGTGAAGGAAATTCATGGGGAAGATGTCTATCCATGCTGGCTCTGGGCCTCGTGGCCATCTGATCTCCGCCTCTAGCTCTGTGCTCTGTAACTTAGGAGGGTGGGCCCTCGCCAGCTACATTTCACAGGTGCTCTTGAGGACTGGCTTCCAGCTGCCACAGTCAGTGGAGGTGCTGCCAGCACAGAGCAGAGGGAGACCCAAGGAAAATACCAGCTGCTTTGTTAGTTTATCCTCCACCCCCTCTCCCTTGCCCACCCACCTGCCTCAGGTGATTTCTCTACCTGAAGGTCCATCTTTTCCATGGCTTCAGCTTTGACTGGAGAGGCCTGCTCTGGTTCCAGCTGCCATCTAGTGATGCGGACCCTTTCCTCTTTGCCCATCCAGCCTGGTAGTAGCTTCCGGCAGGGGCTGGTTTCTCCACTACTTCAATCTTCCTTACTGGGCTCTCAGCTTCTTCATCACATGGGTAACCAGTTCCCTGCATCGAATTAATTCCCTCTGTTTGTGTAAATACTTGAAGTGGTTTCTGCTCTTTGGTCAGACACTAGGAAAACACCATGTCAGTCAATGTTACGGTTCATGTCGCTATAACATTATTTCCCTTTTCTCTTTCATTACCCCCAATCCTAGGCTTACCATTTTTATTTGGGAGAGATTGAGAGATCTGTTATCCTTTCATGACATAGTTTAAAAGTGAATAGACCAAAAGGAATTTTACTTCCAACTGGAATGCTTTGCCCTCTGAGGAGGAAATGTTATTTCATGTACAAGCAATTAATGACCACTTGTGCCATTGGAATTACTGTGAATTCTTGTTATACGTTTGAAAGTCATCATTACACATTCCGGGAAAAAAGAACAGAAGGCATTTACTTTTTTAAATAGTTTCTTTTTGGACCAAACACAAACATTAATATGTAAGAACCTGTAATTGCCATAGCGATCCCCTTTCTGATAACACTCATTGGGGTAACAAAAACACCAAAGATTGTTTTATATTTCGGAATCCAAGTCCTGCAGCTATTGATCTGAAATTCTATATTTGAGGTCAATGCAACTGGGTCACCGCAGGTTATTTCGTGGGGATTTAACCCGCTGACTGCAAGGACTTAATTCCCTGGAAATGACTTGTGCTGAAAGCAGTATTAGTACTGTAAATGTGAACTCAGACAAAAACACGGCCATAGAGTTTTATGATCTGTGATGCAATCTTGGAACTAAAGTCCTGCCAGGGGTCTGGACATTTCCAGTATATCTAAATCCTAGGAAATGTACTAAGCTTACCTCTACTCCCTATCTTTTTCATTCTGGTAACTCTACATATCCAAAGAATAGAGACAAGTAGTGTCTTTTCTGATTTAATGTCTGCATTACTACCAAGTCCCCAGGATAGGGACAGAGAGGAGGAAAACTTGTTGTCATTTTTTTTTTTACAATTATCTCACTTAACCCTCAAAATAACAAAGCAGGGGATATAAGAGAAGGGAAAGATCCTGTGGAAAATAATTTCTAGTTCATCCTGTTACTACGAGAATTAACTAGGATAACATTTTCCTTATTCTATGTTAGGTACTCAATAAATGACTTGAAAGAAATAAATTCTTCGGAGGAATAAAGTGAGTTATAAAATATTCCCCAAGTTCACATGGCTCAAGAGATTAGATTCAGCATTCAATTCCAGACTCTAAAACACAAATACTTTTCATCTTCATACATTGCCTTTGGGGGACCATTAAGAAGAAATCTTGCTTGAAAGATAACTAACTAGCTGTTGGCAAATACCTGTTGGTATTGTTGGCAAATATAGCTTCCTATAGAGGACCTATAAGTCCTAAATAAATCCACAATCAGTTTTTTTTCCCAATTTATTTATTTTCAGAAAAACAGTATTCATTATTTTTTCACCACACCCTGTGCTCCATGCAAGCTGTGCCCTCTATAATACCCACCACCTGGTACCCCAACCTCCCACCCCACCGCCACTTCAAACCCCTCAGATTGTTTTTCAGAGCCCATAGTCTCTCATGGTTCACCTCCCCTTCCAATTTACCCAAAAGCACATACCCTCCCCAATGTCCATAACCCTACCCTCCTTCTCCCAACCCCCCTCGCCCCAGCAACCCACAGTTTGTTTCGTGAGATTAAGAGTCACTTATGGTTTGTCTCCCTCCCTATCCCATCTTGTTTCATGGATTCTTCTCCTACCCACTTAAGCCCCCATGTTGCATCACCACTTCCTCATATCAGGGAGATCATATGATAGTTGTCTTTCTCCGCTTGACTTATTTCGCTAATCGTTCTTTTTTCTTAACCAAGGTTAGAATTAAATTAAATGATCAGAAATTTTGATAATGGAGTCTTAAGTTAGAAATAAAGTAGAACTTTGCAAGGATTGACAATGTAGCAATATTTACTACTCAACATTAAAAACATCCATGCTTTAATGTTATTCTCTCTGAATATTTTTAACTCTTTACCTATTATTTTTGTGACCAATTGTTCACCCCTCCTTTTGAAATGTATTTAGCTCTACACAAGGTTATTTTCCTATTTCATATGAGTAACTGTTTCTTTTTGTTTAAAGATTTTATTTATTTGAAAGAGAGAGAATGAGAGAGAGAGAGAGAACGTGAGGGGGGGAGGGGCCAAGGGAGAAGCCGACTCCTCACTGATCGGGGAGCCAATACAAGACTGGATCCCTGGACTCCAGGATCATGACTGAGCTGAAAGCAGTTGAGTAACTATTTCAAGCTCACCTTTTATTAGAGTTCTTTTTTGCAGTTTTCACTTGTATCGAATTACAACAGGCAACAAGCCAAGACTGCTTCAGGGTGCTCAGCCAGGGAGTCCTTCCTGCTCTCCCGAGGACATGTGCATGAGTTTTCTATTGCTACTGTAACATATTATCTCAAACTTGGTGGCCTAAAAATAATAGTCATTTCGATAGTTCTGTATGACGGAAGTCTAACACTGGTCTCACCGGGCTAGATGCAGTGTCCGCAGGTCGGCCAGGTTCCTTTCTAGAGGCTCTAGCGGAGAATCCATTTCCTTGTCTTTTCCAACATCTAGAGGCTGCCTGAATGCCTTAGCTATTGGTCCCAGGCCACCACCTACACAGGCAGCAGTCACATTAAATCACATCCCTCTGACCTCTTCCATAGCCACGTCTCCTTCTGCCTCCCTCTTCCTCTTTTGAGGACACTTGTGATTACAGTGAGCCCACCTGAATAATCTAGTATCATTCTCCCACCACAAAGTCCTTCTCTCCATCACATCTGGAAGATCTCTTTTGCTCTGTAAGGTAACATAGGCATAGGCTCTGGGAAGTAAGGTGGAGACCTCCTTGTGGAGCCATTTCTCTGCCTACTGCATACTTTGCCCTCTCCTAGCTTACACAAGTATGGCAGCAGCTCCACTTCTATGCCTCAGAAGCTCTTAGTCTGGTAGTTTCCATCTGCCTCCTTTCAAATCCAGATGATCACAAGAGTCAAATGACCGTGAAACTGTAGCTTGATTAGTAGGTGAGAAGGGGGTAAAAAGAAATTACTTCATGTATTTACTTATGAGATGTGTTATTTATCATTTATGAGGGATAGGCTTAGAGATTTGACTCAAGCCTGAATCAAAGCTCATTTATTCAAGGACTTTCTGATTATTTTATTTTAGGCACCTTCACCTCAGCTCTTTGGTACTCTTACTAGAACATGTGAGTTTGCATTTGTTGGTTTATTTAGTTTCTGAAGTTGCCCCTGTATGCAAAAATAATGACATTTCCTTCCACCCCTGAGCAATGCTCTCTGTATTACCATCATGGGATGGCAACCGATGCTAATCATTTGATCAAAATGACCTTCTGGTTCCAATATCAATTCCTTTGTCATCTTTTCCAGTCTTCTGAAGTAAACATTTTGTTTATATATAAATATATATTACTCATTTTAATATATAGCATTTATATTTATATGTTATCATTTATAAAATGGTTATTTTATATATATACTTATTTTATGTATATGCATATACATATATAGATACATACATGTATAACACTTAGAGATTAGGCAAGCCAGTGGTAAAATGAAAAAAAATGATGGTGTTCCATACAAGTCTTCCATTTAAAAGCTGTCGTCACACACACATTTAAAGACAATATATTTTTTAATGCCCAGTTGTTTGTAAACATTGATTAACTAAGCAGTAAAACAAATTGTGAGAAATGGTGTCCACAAGACTGAACACCATCAAAAGGCTGTTAGTCACAAAGGTAGAGCAAACCCTATGCGAATCCTTAAACTCATAGTCCTGTGTCTCTACCAGTCACAATAGCCTCATATAAAAATGATTTAAATTAAAAGCATTGCCTTATGGCCAAAAGTATCTATTGCATGTTCTAATGTTTCCCCCCGCCATGGTCATCATGCCATTTTACCTTTAAAGTATGCCCTCAATAAGTAATTGGGGAAGGAAGCCAGTCAAGTATATTTGCAAATATTTTCTTTACTCTTGACTTTATCTTGCCCTTTGGTCAAACTATTTCTGATGCATCATCAACTCCGTGATGACACTCTTTAGGAGAAAAGAAACAGAGCTTGCAAGGCACTTGACTACAAACAGTTGCTAAACATTGAACCCATGATAGTGACAAATTGCCTTAAAACTGTAGAAAATAAAAAGCAGGGTTTAAGGGGTCACCCTAAAGAAACCAGAGATGTAAAAATAATGGAGTATAAAAATATTCTCTGCAGCGCCATTTCAAGGAAATTTGAAATTAAAATAAAGGTAGATTTTACAAGTACTCCCCTTCCACTAACATTTCCACTACAAGCTAACACTCTCACAGACTTGGCGGGGGTTTTTGTGGTGGTTGCTTTTTAATCAGTGTGCGTGTATGTGTGTGTGTTCTAGCAAACTAGAAGTTTTATGGCTGATGCCTAGCTTGCCTCTTAACTCATTCTAATTATATTCATAATTAAATTGTAAAAAAATAGTTGACTAGAGCCAAATGGCTTGCACAGGTGTCTTTTTGTAGGAATGGTTTAGTGCTAGATAATAAACAACTGGACCTCCATCTACTTAATTTGGCTTAATGAAAAGTCCTTTATAAGTAAAACTAGAAGGTGATTCAGAACTCAAATTGGGCCTTGACTCTGAAATTAATTGAGTGGTAAGATATCAGCTCCATTAGAAAATGTGGTGCTTGCCTTTTTGCTTTTCCTTAAACCTTCCCTTTTCCTTGCACTCCTTTCTTCCATATCCTTAAGGGGTCACTTTCAAAGCATTAAACTTTTCAAACTGAGCCAGCAGCCGGTCAGCCTTCATGAGTCAGCTTCCGAAGCATCTCCGCTCCAACGGAACGGACGTACTTTTAACAAATATATACCAAAATGCAGAATTTCTCCTCAATATCTTAGTGGAAAACAGTTACCTTAAGCCATTCCCCTAATAGTAGATTTAAGTGACTGGTTTTCATTGCCTGTTACCAGGTTCACTGCATCAATAGATGTTAATGAAATGGAGAGTTTGTGGCCTTTTATTCTACACGGAGGCTCCTGCCTCATTTCACACTCTCGGGTTGACACCACGGTGTGATCACCACTGAGGGGTCTTGGGAAAAACTGCCTGCCCACCCACCACCCACTCTGACTCTGGCCACAGCTCCAGAAGGAGAATGACTGTCTCTAATTCCCCAGTAAGGTTTTTTATTTCTCTCTCTCTCTCTTTCACCTGATACAGTATGTTTCTAGGAATAGGGGCTAAATAATGCAACTGGTTGACCATCTCATTTCAAAGAAGAGCCACATTCTTTGCAAGATCTTCAAATCCCTATGTGCTCTGGAGGCTTACAAGTTCTTAGACTTCATTTTTTACTATTCTTGCCTTGCCCATCTCATTCAAGTCCAACGGTGTCCTGGCTCTTCTTTGAACACCACCAGTGCATTAAGGGTCTTTGCTCAATTCCTCTACCAGTGGCACGTCCCAGATTGCCACTCATGTGTTCACTCCTCACTGAGGTGTACTCTCATCAACTAAGCTAAAGTTTTTACCTGCACGACACACCACCATGTACCAACACATTATTCAAATACTGACCCCACTATTTACTACCTATAAGACCTTGAGCAAATTATTAACCTCCACACCTCAACTTCCACATCTATAAAATGGATGTAAGAAAACAGTATCTCCCTTGTGGGGACTGAAAGAATTTAATGGAATGCTCTCCGCAGCAAAGCACTTACTTACAGATTTCCTGGTATGTGGTATTCAGCGAATGTCCGCTAGTCTTATTAAATTAGAGTACAATCAGGCTATTCTTAAGACCACACTCTCAAATGACCTTTCTGTCCATTCCCACATCTTTCCATGCCTCCAGGAAAGCTTCTTACATGACACATATGACCATTGTGATTCTGCTTTAATGTTTGTTTCCAGAATTCCAAAGGCTACCAAACATGTTTAAGATAATATTACAAGATATTGTCTTGCTTCACAGTCCAGGGACTTCCACTTTCTCATGACATTTGTTATTTGTTCGGCCAGCCATTCCCGGTTCCAACCCCACATGATTTGTCCGAAGTCTGTCACTTTTTTTTATAGGACATACATCCTAATCGTAACCCAGAGGCCAAGCTGCTTCTCCAACCTGACACTGCCTTGGTTCTATTAAGTATTAGTAAATCTGTGACATTCCCAATGGCACCAGAAAAGACAACTACAGTAAAGCCTTCTCCCAGGTGGGAAATGAGCTGCCTGGTAGTATATCCTGCATTTCAGCCTATGAAAATTATAAACTCATTGGTAGGTGAAGAGTTTAGGGGATGGCAGGGGAATCTATACACCAGCTTGTGCAAATATTTGTAGCCCTGTACGTCTTTCTCCCAACGAGCCATTTAAAAAGTCATCAACTAAATCACATTAAACAAGAAGTCATCCCTCCCCGTATGCATGCATACACACGTACTCACTGTACAAACCTGAATTACTCTATTTTTATTTTTCAACTCTCACAATTTATGATATTCTAACTTTTAAAAGGTAGCATTATGATTATGATTATTATTATTATTTACAATTCCCTTAAGGAAACTTTCGTATTAACCTCCTGTGAGCTATTTTCAAAACCTGCTGTCGAACATAGCCTGAAGCCTACCTTATTTTCTCTTAACTGGTTCACACACAGTCACATGCCCTTATTTGCTCAAGCCCCTGTTCTTTAGTTCTCCACCTCTCCGTCCATAAAATAATTGTTTTCAAGTAACTTCTAGGACTATGGCCGGCTCCTTGAGAGGTAGCATTTTTTCGCTTGACTCACTCTGCCTTGTCATGGAGAGTTAAACTATAGACGTGGTGGCTGCTGGAGTCCTCTAGCTGCCTGGGGAGTTCTGCTCGTGTTGGGACTGCAGAATCCAGAATCACCTCACTGACAACTGCCGTGTCATTTGAAGAATGGAATTTTCCCCTAACATTTGACTTACGTGATTCCTACCTAAACTTTGGGAAACAGACACATGGAAAATAGGTACACTTTGATGGAAAACAAGCAGCTGTGCCGCTTTTAAAAGTAAAAGTAATATGCTTGGAAGATGAAGGCAAGAGTAGATTTTTTAAAAATCCGTCAACTGTAAAAAAAAAAAAAAAATTATATTGGATACTTAGGAGAGTTTCCTCCTTTTGTTGACTTGCACTCTTCCATTTAAATGTGCAGTCCCCATCCCCATTTTCTTTCATGCAACATCTTTATTATTGCATGAAACTGGAAATTCCAAAAGGTCAAATGCCTGAGGCCTTGAGTTTCTGATTATTGTTTAACCAGCCAGCTCTCGGACCCTTTCTCTTTTTGTCTCACTTTGAGGGTCCAGCCAGTGAAAAGTTGACTCTTTGAGATCTCAAGTCCTTTCCTCTGCCAAGTAAGGGATGGGCAGACCTAATTATTGCCATCTGTCGTGCTGGTGGAGAGTGGATACTTGTCTTACCAACAGATGAAATCAATGATTTTTGGAGCTCTACCCCAAGTCCCTACCTAACCACAGTGGTAAAACTGTTCTTTGACACTTTTGTGTATTACTCTTTCAATATCTAACTGGATATTAAGAAGGAACCATTACCTCATTCAGAATTTGGGGGGATATTTCCATTTCTTTGTGCTCTTTCTAAAAATGTTTTAGGAAAAAGAATGGAATGATTGTGAGCAAATACTAGACTCAGGAAGTCCTCAGAAGCCCTTGTCTGTTATGTTTGAATTTGTAATGCTTAATACTTCTGAGAGGGGGATCCTTGAATGAATATGGAGCAGTGTTAGCTGAGCAGAGGATCCAAAGCCCTCCACAAAGAAAAACAGAGCAGCTAGACCATAACTTCGAAACTCACATTGGTCAGTATCAGAATCCAAATGGCCTCTTTCTCTAAGTGTCTTAATATTTGAGAAGGCCTTGGGACGCCTGGGTGGCTCAGTGGGTTAAGCCTCTGCCTTCGGCTCAGGTCAAGGTCTCAGGGTCCTGGGATCGGGTCCCGCTTTGGGCTCTCTGCTCAGCGAAGGGCCTGCTTCCCCACTCCGCGTCTACTTGTGATGCCTCTCTCTGTGTCTAATAACTAAATAAAATCTTTAAAAATATATATATTTGAAAAGGCCTAAAATGTAAACCGCAACCCCTGTTTAGTGTTCACTTTCCTTTCTCTGTTCTTTCAATAATTCTCACGAATTAATGTTTCCAGACCCTTCATCACTCAGATCACCCTCAACTAAGCGTGGTCCTCCAAAGTTTAGAAATTGCCTTGTTGGGCTTAGGCTGCCCTAACAAAATACTATAGATTGAGTGCCTTAACAGAAATTGATTTCTCACCGTCCTGGAGGCTGGAAGTCTGAGATAGGGAACCGGCCCTGGGTTCTGGCGGAAGCCTGCTTCATGGCTCCCACAGAGCTGCCTTCCCACTGTGTGCTCACACCTTGGAGACCAGCAAGCTCTGGGCCCTTTCACTTCTCACCGGGACACTAATTGCATTTGGGGCCCCACCCTCATAATCTCATCTCAACCTATTGTCTCCCAAAGGTCTGACTTCCAAAGACCATCACACTGGGAGTCAGGGCTTCAATAGATTCATTTCAGGGAGTGAAGTGGGGGGCAAAAAACATTGGATCCATTACATAAATCGGACTTCAGTGGAGTGCTTTCAATGTATAACTTTATCAATGCAGGATAAACTTCCCTCCCTTATTCTGTCAATAGCTTTCTATTCCTGCAACACAAAATTTAATTAGCTCTTTATTAATGTTATTTAATTATATTATTGGAATCTGAAATTAAATTTCAGGTCCCAGGTGTCACTTTTACCCACTTCTTTCTCATCTGAAGTTGGTATGTTTTTAAACTCCCAGGCGGAACTGCGTGTGACCCTGGACCACTGTGCTCTTCTCCTCACGAGTCCCGCACAGGGGCGTTTTGCTTTACATCTTACCTTTTGCCCATGCACAGAACTCAGCTCACCTGAGTCACATAACAATGCAACTGGGACCCAAACCTAAGTGTTTAATGGGAAGTGCTCCAGTGTTATCATTCAGTTTTCCTCTCAGCATTCTGACATTGGCAGATCTGAGCATTCTGTGCACATTCAGGCCCTCGAATACATTTCAAGAGCGTGTGGTACAGTCTGGAAGGCCATTTGAGACAGTGGAGAATTGAGAGATAATTTACAGCGTTTGGGGAAGAACTGTAAATACTGTGCCAGGAGGAAGAATTGTAGAGAGGGGCATTCCAAATTTACAAAGAGGAATTCTTCAGTTTTTTGGACAATTTTAGAACTAATTTGAATCACAAATGTGGCAAACTAATAGAGTTGTGTTAATACACAGATAAGCCCCTCATTGCTTATTTGAAAAAAGGATTTTGTCTTGACCATATGATTTAAAACAAAAGCGACAGAATTTTGTATTGTTTTCTGTATCCACAGCAACATTTCAGGTACTCATTCCTTGGGCCTGGGTCAGTAGAAAAACTTTTAAATATGAAACTACGCACCAGGGCAATACAAACACACCTAACAGAGAGGGAAGGGAATGTTTAAAGTGTGTGTAGAAACAAGGACTAGGTCCTCACTACCTTTTCTAGCAAGTGAATTAAGAAATAACATCGTAAGATTTTTTCATAACTTTCATCATAGATGTTATTTAATTGAAAGGGAGGACTACTGTAAAGCTTGGCCTTGCTACCCATGTCAGGGGCTAGAAATGTCTTCATTTTTGAGTCTCTAAACTAAATTCATTATTTCAACCCATTATGTTCATGACAGAAAAAGCACAAATACAGCAAAAAGTTGACACTGTGTCTACTCACTTTCAATGATGTTCCTCTTGTTAAAACATATTTAACCTCCTTGTTGTAATGGAGAAAACATACAGAAAGCTACACAGATCATGGGAGTATCATTAATTGGGATTTTTTTTTAATAGAAGTGATTTTCCAGGTTTGTATGTTAGTCATTCTTTTCTCTGGTAATTGTAAATTTCTCCGGCAATTGTAAATTATCTCTGTTGAATTTTTAAGTGCGAAACTGAGCAAAGCTGTCTCATGTCTAGGTACGGAAGAATACAATATTGTTTTCCATCCTGTAGTCCAACCTAAGTATCTCTGAGGTCTCTACACACACACCACATCTTAATTACATCTGTAGGGCCAGCTCCAGGCCAATATAAAAACATAAACTGCTTTGTGGCAATGGTTTCCTGTAATTCCATCTTTAACAACCTACAGTAATGAACAGCAGTGGACTATTGACATAAGGGGTGGGAAGGGTCATTGGTGAGTAGGTGAATAAGACAGGTGAAAACTGCTTAGTTTAACCTATTTTACTGGTAGTAAATGTAAGGATTAACTTCTTACAGTTCTTCAGATATCTGTCTTTTAAGCCCTGTCACACAGCTCCCTTTAAAAGAATATGCCAACTCGGTCTTCCTATTCTCTCTATGTCAAAGTACTATTGCTATATAATTTACAGAGTTCATCTCGGTGGTTAAAAAGTTTATGAGACAAGAAGGGGAAAATTAAATGAGCAATAAAGTATCTTGATCAGGCTAGTGAACTTTTGCAGTCTTCAAAGGGTTACCTGAGCTCCTGCTCAGTCAACTTGCCAGACTTAAATGCAGAGCAATGGTGGAAAGAACAGTGAAACTGTACTATAAAAATAAATTACTGTCATGAATATTAAGCAACAAGAATATAATAAACATGACTGTTTGCATGATTCTGATTTATTGGTACTGATATGCGTATAAATTATGACACTAAGTGTTTATTCTAGTTGTTTTAGAATATGGGCCAAACAAAGCTGGGTGGACACTTCCCGCAGACCTTTCCATCTGCCACCCAATTCCTAATTCTCTGCTCCTGTTGCTGTGTTTCTTATGTCAGTGGCATCAGGACCATGTGTGAGCAGCCATTCCCTTTAGTTTACTTTGCAGACTGAAGTTGATTGCCTTTCCAGGATCTGGTATTAGAGCTAGCGTCATGAAGTTTCCATTCTCTCGCAGTGGACTAACTCCAGCTGCAAAGTATCCTGAAGGCCATTCCTATGTGCTCTGTTAAACAGTGCTCACTTTTGACACAAGAGGGTTTGTTGCTGTATTTATAAACGTTTTGGCCCCAGATCTGGGATTTCCCAAGGCTGAGCAGCGCTGCATTCTGCATACTCGGTTAGCTGTGGGTGTTCTGGATCACCAGTGCTGAGATAGTAAAGACAGAGAGACACACAGAGAGAGAGACACTCTGTGTATCCGCGGAAAATCTGGAAGTACAACTGCCATCAGATAATGACACGTGTAGCACAATGTTGGTCTTGCTGATTTTCACAAGTAGAAGTTATTAAGATTTGCCATCAGTTTTAATTGGCACTATTTGGAACCAGATATTTGTTAAACAGATGGCCAGGATAAGGTATCACGTAAGAAAGTAGCATTCTCCTGCCTCAGGTTTTTAGCTTCTGTGTTACATCTCATCAAAGTTTACTTCTCCACTCTCTAACATTGATGAACCTACAAGAGAGAGAGACACAGATTTAATGACCTTAACAAGAGCTGCAGTGTCCACGCGGGGAGCTCTGCTCTACGGGTGTAAGCTGACAATGTCTCCAGAGAACAGCTGATAGAAAGACACCTGGCTATAGAGGAAATGCCAGCTCAAGGTCACGATGGGGCAAGAATTATTGGCTACTTAGAATTGGAACTCCCACAACATTCTTGGAGGACATTTTAGCTGTACATGTCAAAAGGCTTGAAAATGTGTACACCTTTGTATTGGCTGTCACACATCTAGAAATTTACCTTAGGGAATTTTCACAGATATGTACAAGACTGTGTGCAAACTTGCTTTCCAAAATCTTATTTATAATGGTGAAAAATGTAAAACTAACATATGTCCCAACTTAGGGAAGTTTAAATTTTAGCACATTCATATAATGAAATATTATACATTTGTTAAATTGTGTTGTAGGAAACATTACTTTTCCAAGTAAAATGCCAATAAGTATTAAAATAGAACACAAGTGTGTACAGTATGGACCTATTTTTAAATGTGTATGTAAATATTTGTAAGTACACAAAAGACTAAAAGTCTTTCCAAATATTAACAGACATTATCTGCGAATTCTTATACAGTCATTGGGTTTAGTCCTCTTTTGCTTTTTTTTTTTCTTTTTTTTTTTTCCAATTTATTTATTTTCAGAAAAACAGTATTCATTATTTTTTCACCACACCCAGTGCTCCATGCAAGCTGTGCCCTCTATAATACCCACCACCTGGTACCCCAACCTCCCACCCCACCGCCACTTCAAACCCCTCAGATTGTTTTTCAGAGTCCATAGTCTCTCATGGTTCATCTCCCCTTCCAATTTACCCAAAAGCACATACCCTCCCCAATGTCCATAACCCTACCCCCTTCTCCCAACCCCCCTCGCCCCAGCAACCCACAGTTTGTTTCGTGAGATTAAGAGTCACTTATGGTTTGTCTCCCTCCCTATCCCATCTTGTGGGATAGAACCAGGAAATCAATCTTGTGGGATTGAATGCAGGAAAACACAAATGCTAAAATTTTCTATTATTGCCCTAATTGTTCAAGAACAGTATTGGGCAAGATGGGATAGGGAGGGAGTCCTCTTTTGCTTTACTCTTCAAGTTTCTGCACTAAGGATAAGTACATTTATAATGGTAGGAAGGAAGGAAGGAAGAGAGAGAAAGAAGGAAAGAAAGAAAGAAAGAAAGGAAGGAAGGAAGGAAGGAAACTCTTCAAGTTTCTACCCTAATGGTAAGTACAGTTGTAATGGTAGGAAGGAAGGAAGGAAGAGAGAGAGAGAGAGAGAAAGAAAGAAAGAAAGGAAGGAAACAGAATAAAACAAAAGCGTAAGAAGAAGGTGAGCTGACATTTTCATAAGACATCTCAGAATCAGTTAATCTTGGGATCCTAAATGTGTTTTCTACCCAAATCGCTTTGATGGAAACACATTCCTAGACCAAGTCACAGATTTTAATTCACTGCTCCTGGGGCGGAGTTCAGAAATTTTTATGGAAACACAATTCTAGGGTGATTCTGATGTGTGGTCAGACTTGGGAACGACCAATGTCAGTCTTTTCTCCTCCATAACGCCAAATGGAAGGACAGCAAGCGTTCCTTCTCGTAGTATGTGGACATTGCAACATCTTGTATCAAGCCGAGGTGTGCAGTCCTTGAGGGAGACACTAAAGAGGTAAATTCCCTGAACTGGAGAGGAAGATGCAACCTTATGTGAGCTAGTGGCACAGTGAGCGATAAAGACAACCACTGCTCTACAGAAGAGAGAGCTAAAAGTGCAGTGGTTGGACTGCTTACACTAAAGGTTCCTTCAGTGTATATGGAGTTCCAAGGGCCAGCCAGGGAAAGAAGGTTAGCTACGGTGTTAGCCCTTGTATGAGGGCTGTTTTGGGGTGAGTGAAGAATCTGAGTACAATACAGTAAAGACTTCGGAGGTCACTGTAGAAGATAAGGGGAGGACATATGTCAAGCCAGCACTGTAAATCCCATAAAGGCTGTGGCTGGCAACTGTTTTCGTCCTGCATCCTCCTGCCTAATACAGTACATTCCTCAGAAACACTACTCAGTACATACTTGGCCAATAAATTAACAAACTAATTGTGGAGAATTCAATACTACCGAAGGATTTAGCATTTAATCTACAGCAATAAAAACCCCTTTAAATATTTTTGAGGAAAGTAGTAAAAAACTGAAATGATGTTTTAGAGAAAACTTTTTTGGTGATAATTGGCAAGATGTGTTGAAGAGAAGAGATTGGAGGCAGAAAACCCTGTGGTGTTGTCCTGGTATTACACTCAGCTACCAATCAAATGTGACCTTGGGCAAGTGTCCTACAGTTTTTTCTCTCTGTACAGTGATTAAATGATACTATATCAAAATTTTGAAATTGAGATCTTTGGATATACAAGAAACTCATGATCCACTGCCCAAAGGATTGGCCAAATTTCTGTGGTTTTTTTGCCTATGTATTTTCTGGAGCAAGAGTCTCAGAAGATTTTCAGGAAGAAACAACAACAACAAACCTAAAAAGTGATAGAATAAGTACTACTCAAAGTATGGTCTGCAGACCAGTAGCACAAGACTCACTTAGGATCTTACTAAACATAAAAATTCTGAGGTCCCATTGCAGACTTTCTAAAAAAGAGTCTCTAGGGAGAAGCTCAGGAATCTGTTTTTATAAGCCTTCCAGTTTCTTTGAATGCATGCAAAAGTTTAAGAAGCACCTGATAGTTAGATGCTACTCACCAACTTAAAAATCTCTGACTACTTTGTAGGAAATGAAAGAAAGAAAGAGAGAGAGAGAAAGAAAGAAAGAAAGAAAGGAGAAAAAAGGAAGAAAGAAGAAAGGAAGGCATATATAAGAAAGATTACCAAAAATAAATGAATAAAAGTTGCAAGGGTTTGATGACAACTTGGATGTAGAATCATGGCAGGTTTCAAACCTAGAAACAAAGAAGTTATGATGATGAGTTGTTTTGTGTACAACAGAAGACTGGACCAAACACAACTCATCAATGAACTGGTTTTTCTTCCTGCTAGTATTCTTACAGACATAGGATTAAGAAAGTTCAATGTACCTTTGTGCTTAGAGAAATTCTTCCAGAATCACTCAACTGATTATGGCCACTGAAACACTGAAGAGCTGATCAGAAGTTGAGAGTGATCAGAATGAAAATGTTGATGAAATCGAAGATACCACGAGATATATTGATTGTGTGTGCATAGGGGGAAAAAAGATGAAAACTGTAAGAGTAATAAGTTTTGATGAATATGTATAGTACAAAATTCCTATTCATAGATGAGATTGTGTTAAGTTTTCAACAGACCATTGAGAAATAACAACAACAACAAAAAAAGTTAATTAGAACAGCAAAATTGAACCCTGGCTAAATTTGATATATGCTTTCTAGTTCTACAAGCCAAAGGTATCTTTAAAGTAAATGAAACCAACTCCTGATTCAAGAAAGAGAAAAGATATGCAGATTGAAAAGAACTTGTAACTCTGAGTCTACACTATCATTAAGTGTACTTAGATTTGTACCATATAATTATTATGATTGTAGCAATTAATCAATCAACTGATTAACATGTAGGGTCAGCAGGATCCCGTGATCTTATCTTGAAGCTTGAATTAATTAATTACACTTTCTTCAACATTATTATTTTCTATTTGTGCACCCGGTTTGTGCAAGTTGCTCCTATTGACAAAACGTGGTTTAGCCTCTCTACTTATCACAGCAGGTATGGCCCTTACTGAGGTACTTTTGATGATATAAATGTCAGAATTATAGGGAAATTGGAATATTTTCAGTACTTCCTCAAGTAATTGCTTTTTTATTTTTATCACCAAATGTTTTATGTAAATTATACAAATTAATAAGATTAACTCTGATGATTTTTAACATAAGACCAAAGGGCTTTTGTCTGTCGGAATAAGTCAAATCGAACCACACTATTGTGTATTATATAATAATTATATCATTTAGGCAATTCAGCTTAAATTGCAAGAAATACCCAAACCCCCACCTTGCAAACATGTTTTTTTTTTTAATATTTGAGGCATATTTTCAAATATATTCTCTTCTGCTAATGTTTGGTGAAACATTTAAAGCCATACTATTCCCATTTGTTACATCAGAACACAAACTGAAACACGTTCGAAGTGGTTTGTCCAGATTGCAGAGAAAAGAACTGGAATAGAATGACTTTCTCACCAAATGTGTAGGGAGATTTCTTGAGCAGGCTCTCCTATTGAAAGTTAGAGGCAGTAGGATGAACGGGACGTAGAGTCACCTTCATGGAAGTCACTCTCTAGCAGGTGAACCGGTCATGGGGTGAGACATTACATGTGCAAGATGAAGGCAAAGGTGCAAAAGGCCATGAAGTGTGAAGGTATTCTCTTCCACTGCTCATGGGGCTTCAAGACAATACTCTTGACAAGAGTCATCCGTATTAAAAGAGGTGGAATGCTAAAGAAATAAATACTTTGTGATCTAAGACCTGTTGCATATATTAAAGCTGGCTTTCTTTTTTTTTTTTTCCTTCTTACTAGAAGCCACTTATTAGCAGGGCCTGTCTCAGTTGGAGGCTCTGCCTTTTTGCTTACAGACTGTCTGACGCCTTTATAAAGTGGGCCACTGCATTGTTGATTACTGCTCACCAGGGTGGTCCATGAGCTGCTGTTTTCTGCCATCCCACAGTGAGACAGCATCTTCTGAAGTTCTGGTCTCATATGTCCTTAGAGAATGGTTTGTGTTTCCTAGGAAGCTTAACTCTGGATGATTTACATGTAACATTTTAAACTCCTGTTGTGTAATGCCTGGGCGAAGATTTATATGCGCTGAAAAGAGTTTTTCAGGTCTGTGTATAGTGTTAAGTTATGCATCATATCGTCTGCCGTCACTTATCTGCACGCCTGGAGAAGCGGGGTTCGTGTGATGCCCAGTAACGAGGATCTGAAAATCCTACCTTCTGCAGAATAACTCCGGGCACAAAGTTTCTCTGGCTACTTACTACATTCTCATAATCAAATGATTAAGTGTTGTGCCAACCCAAATTCGATGTGTCTAATTCTGACTTGAAAAGAAACAAGAGAGAGGCAATTGGGCTAAGAGGCGAAATGGTCAGTTTCCTGCTGCCCAGTTTGAGTTCGTTTTCTCCCATTTACTCTTGCTTTTTTCCAAGTGAAACAGCACATTTCCTGGATGTGAGAGTTTGTCAAATGATCACCAAAAAATTCCAAAAACAGTTTCAAGCCACCGATGGAAAGGGAACATTCATACTTACTCCTCTGAGGATTAAAAGAAAAGTGACACACAAAAATCCACAGAGATGTGACTATCAAGCTACACCCCCAACTCACACTGGTCGTCTCTGAATATGATATTACTAATACACTACATGTGGTGGGTATGTGTGAGATGTATCGTTGCCGTAGTGTAAAAGAGTTGAATTGGCTTCCACTTGACTAGATGAGAGCTCTTAGTTCTTATTTTGAAAGCAATCAATTGAGCATGGTTAATTAGGATATCACCAAGTAGTTAAGGGAAAAAAAAAAAAAAGCCAAGCACTTATTAGAAAGTATATTTTGAATCTGCTCACATTACAGTGCTGATCGAATGATTATGGAAAGAATTCACCCAAACTGTGGTTGTTAGGTGATTTCTGTACAAACACATTTTTCTTCAATTACAGCAAATTATTATAGTTATTTTATGTGGTGCTATAGTGCTGCCTTTTTGGGAATCCTTGAGTTATAAACAAAGAATACATTCCAATACCCCAAATAATAGTTGTAAGAGGACAAGCCAAAAGATCTCATTTGGGGGGGAAAAATTATCTTAAATTCTGCTCTTATTCTGTCCATCAGAGCTCTTTTAACTCAGTTTAAAAAGATGCAGCATTTTTATGTAATGTTTAATTGCAGTAAAAATTCAAAATAACTCGCAATATTAACTAGCCATCTCAGGTTTATGTTGTGCCACTTTATTCAAGGTATGCCTTTCATTTGAGTGTCTCGGTGTCCCAAATAAATTAATTTTTCTCATTAATATGGAAAACGGGAATGGATTCCATATTTTCACAGACATGCCCTTTTCATTATATTCTGATTGTGTATAACACTCTTTTCAAAAGAGTTCCAGAAATCTAACAGCCCAAGAGAGCTGAGTATTAATCCTCAGAATATCAATCCACTGGGAGAATTGATACTCCACCACCCAGGTCGTTCCCCGCATATACTAATAAGCTCAGTGGGAATCTTCTTAACCTTGGGCAAGGTTGAACATTTACAGGATTTGAGGCTTACAAACAAAGTACAAAGGCAAAATCCATGTTCTGCCCTAATGTTTGGATGACTTCTTGTTACTCAGTTTCCACATCGGAGCTTCAACACCCTTTCATGCCTTACTTTGAGTTATTTGTGAACAGAGAATCCTAGGTGTGCTTGAATGCAGGAAAACACAAATGCTAAAATTTTCTATTATTGCCCTAATTGTTCAAGAACAGTATTGGGCAAGTTCTAAGTATTAGTAGCCCACTGAGGGGAACTCAGACTTTGGTATATTTTTATCTGCCTGCAAAAGACTAACATTTTAAAGAGAAATTTTCTGGGTGTTTTTCTGTCAAAGACAAGAAGCATTGTTCTTCTTCTCATGTCTGAACCGAAGAGAGTAGGACTAGATTTGCTCAGATCCACCTGGTGGTATGGGAAAGAGGATTCTGCTTATTCACATCAACCAAGTCTTTGGGATATCTTTTTTTCCTTTTTCCCTTTACTATAAAAACACTTCAAATCCCCTTTAACTACGTGAGAATCTAGGTCAGAATCCAGATCGTCAAAAATAATAGCTTTAAATTTTCAGATGAAAATAACTGCCTTATGTCCAAAGTTATAGTAGACATTCCCACCATGGGTTATAATCAAATACAACATTACTGTGATTTTCACCCACTCATGGTTGTCTAAAGAAAAGCCCTTGCTTGTAAAGATGTGTTGTTAGCACCTTTCTTTATCTTTATTTCTGATTTTTATTTTTATTCCTTTTTGCCTTTATGGGAGTGAACAGTAGCACAGTCTTTGCAATTCAGTTATGTAAGATAGGGGCATGTCTGTATGAACATAAGGAGACATAGGAGGGATACTGCAATACCAACCTCATAGTCAAAACCACACATTTAGTCCCACACCAAGTGACTTATAAGCAAGTCAAGGGATTTCTCTCACCTTGCTTCATAACCTCGAGTCAGCATACTCACCATGTTTTGGTGCAGTCAAGGTAAGAAAGTGCAAAGCGTTTCCTAATAAATCCTGTCACTTCTTTTTCAAATATTGCATAAAAGCAAAACTGTTCTTGAACAACAAGCTGAATTCTCTTCCGTTTCATTCATTCATTCACTCATTCTTCTCAATCATCATCATCATCCTCATCACCATCACCAGTTAAGGAACCAGCAATGTGGTTCTGTATTCTAACTGGTATTTGTTGAAGAAGCAAACGGCTAGAATTCAGATATCTTGTTCATTTCAAAACAGTTGTCAAATTCTCCTTTGGACTGGAAAAGAAAACTTTGAAGAAATTGACATCTCAGTCACTGGTTAGGAAGTAAATACGGAAGTGCAAAATGGCATTTTTAAACAAAACTGCTTTCCTGACCATGACTGAATTTTCACATTGTCAGCACTTCCATTATAAACATTTTTTTTTTAGTTGAGAGTTTATAACACAAATGTAAAGATTTGCTATGGGCTAAATCTCAACCCAAGAGCAAATGTTTATACCAATTTTGAAAACAATTCAGCTTGCCCATTTGTAGTTATGCATGTGTTCATCATCTGTTATTGCTTGTCCAATGCTCTCCAACTTCTGGGAGAAAAAGCAGACATCTGGAGAGAAGAAACAATGTTTGCTTGCCGGCAGATGTAGTCTGTTTTCCACTGTCATTGAATAAGGAAGGTATCAAATAAACATGTGCCCTTTAATACAAGGAAATGAAAATGACAAAATCCTGCATGCATACCAATGCTGTTGAAATACCAAATTGGGCAGTCAAAGAGGTGGTCACTTTGAGACACTAGAATTCAGGGTTATACCCATTTTACAGATAGAAAGAACTGGAAAACTACCATGAATCATAGCAGTGAAATACCCACTCCTATAAAGTCCATCATACTCTAGGGACTGCCAGAATAAATTGAGAATAATCACTTTGATCAAAACAATTTTTTAAGATAGGAATAATAAATATTTTCCATAATTGTAAATTATTGCTTACTTCCCAGTTTCACATTGTTTGGGCTTTTTCCCTCTTCTTTTAAATTTATTCAGTAGCCTAAATACTCATTTAGTACCTTACAGGGGAAAAAACAACACAAAAACCAGAAACTCATTTTTATCTGGAACAACTCTGAAAATGTTCCCTAATCGTGGGTCCTGTTAGGCTAGGGAATCAATGAAATTTCTATACAGACTTTTTTTTTTTTTTTCAAAATAATATGATAAAATTGCAGGAGGTCCTTTTTGTCACCTACATTGGGTGGTACTATGGATAACAAGAACAGAGCAGGTTCATAAGTAATTTAAGTTCTCTTCGTTTAGGCTCGAATTAGCTTCACTACATCAAATAAGTCATATGTCCTCTCGGATTTCATATTTGAGGTTATTGAACAAAGTAATCTCTAACCATCTCTTCCTGCTCTAAGGTTCTATGGTTTTGTGGTGCTATTCCTTACAGTACCTTCCTCAGATGTTTGGAGTTCCTTGGTGAATTAAGTTAAGGTTTTTGTCTGACTTTCTCATAGTCTTATGTACTCTTACTTAATAAGCATTGTCTAGTTCAAGAGCATTGTCAAATGAAGGAAGCAGGAAAGCACCCTTGCCTTGTTTCAAGGAAGATAAAACTAAAGATCTTTTTATGTAGCAAATCCTGATTGCCAATACAATTGATTTGGTGTTGATGAGGATTTCTATAGAACTGGTGACAAAAATAAATTCTTGCCTTAATCAGTCATATCTATATGCTAGCAGTTAATCAACCTCTCTATAAAGTAAGTTTTGAATTCTAATTAGTTATTATTTTATTACCAAAACCCTTAAAAATATTATCTTCAAAATTAACTCCAGAGTATGTTTACATGGCACTCATCTCATGGTTTGTTTTTCCCCAGATCAGCACATTCCCATATGTTGTCCATTTTTGCTAGACTAGAGATACTTTTCCATGGTGGCCTGGAGAACTCTTGGAGGGAAATCCCATGTCTCAGTGCTCTAAGTAGATTTTTAATACACAAAGCTAACAATTACTTCTGTCTTGTTACCAACAGAAAAATTCAAATGAAATGGATTCACTGCAATATATGTTTCCTGGTTTTACCCAGAGGAAGACCAGGGTACAATTAAGTTTGGTTGCTATTGTTGTATGTTTTTGATTAAAGCTATGTTTTTGATTAAAGCTATAGTAATGAAAAATAAAAATGCTCAGTATTAGAACAATTCATATGGATTTTTTCCAGCTGTACTAAGGTATAATTTGGTGTGCAAATTTAGTATACAATTTGATAAGTTTGACAAAATTTGACCTCTGTATACAGTGTGAAATCATCACTATAATCAAAATCATGAGCTCATCTTTCACCCCCAAAATTTCCCATGCCCCTTTAGAATTTCCTCCCTCCACTCAGGAGGCCCCTCCTCCATAACAAATTATTTGCTTTCCATCATTATTGATTAATTTCCATCATTATAGATTAATTTGCATTTTCTGGAGCACTATATAAGTATAATTATACAATAGGTACTTTTTCTTGTTCTGGTTAATCTCATGCAAATAATTGCTTGATAATTTATCAAAGTTGTATATATTGAGGGTTTATTCCCTCTTACTGCTGAATAATATTCTACTGTATGGTTATATAACAACTCACTTATCCATTTACTATTGGTGGATATTGGGATTGTCCAGTTTTTCGTTATTACAAATGAAGCTGCTATGAACATTTGTGTGTAAGTCTTTGTATGGACATATGCTTTCATTTCTCCTGTGTAATTATCTAGGACTAGAATCACTAGTTCAGAGGGTGGATGTATATCTTTTTTTTTTAAGGTTTCATTTTTAAGTAATCTCTACATCAAACATGGGGCTCAAACCCACAACCCTGAGATCAAGATTTCCATGCTCTACTGACTAAGACAACCAGGCACTTTTCTAAAGTATATCTTTCTAAGTTTATAATTAACTACCAAACTGCATTTCAGAGTAGCTATACCATTTTTTATTCTCACCAGCAGTGGGTCAGAGTTGCAATTTTTCCACATCCTTATCAACACTTGAGGAGGCCAGTCTTTTTTATTTTGGCCATCCTAGTAGGTTTGTAGAAGTATCTCCTCGTGGTTTTTATTTTCATTTCCCTTTTTTGCGTGCCAATAATGTTGGGCATCTTTTTATGTGCTTATTGGCCATTATTATGTCTTCTTTGGTGAAGACTATTATAAAATTTTTCTCATTTTTTATTGGGTTGTTTTGTGATAAGAATTTCAAGACTTATTTATATATTTTGGATATGAGCCTTCTCTCAGATATGTTTTGGAAATATTTTCTCCTTCTTTGTGTCTTCTCAGTTCATTCTTTAAGTAATGAATATGAAAAAAAAAGAAAAGGAAGAAGAAGGAGAAGAAGAAGCTCTTAGTTTTGATGAAGTTCAATCTATAATTTTGTTTTATGGATGTTTTTGGTGTCACATCTAAGTATTCTTTGCCTTACCTCATGTCACAAAGATTTTCTCCTATGTTATCTTTCAGAAGTGTTATGGCTTTAGAGTTTGCACTAGATCATTGATCCATTTTGAATTCATTTTTGTGTAAAGCTGAGATGTATGAATCTACTCCTTTTTGCATGCAGATATCCAATTTTTCCAGCAATCTTTGTTGAAAACTATCCTTTCCACTCAGTTGCCTTTTCACCTTTGTCAATAGTCTGTTGTTCATGTAATGATAGATTTATTTTGAAACTATTCACTTTGATTCATAGATCTACTTATCTAACTCAGTGCCAGGACCACACTTTCTTTAGTACTATAAATTTAAAATAAGTCTTAAGATCAGGTAATGTTAGTCTTTCAATTTTGTTCTTTTCAAACTTGTTTTTACTATTCTAATTTAGGGGATAGCACTTTTTTTTTTTTTTCTCTAAAGTGACAGAGAATAACAGTTTAACGTTGGCAAGCCATAGGGTCTCTTTTGTAAGTGTTCGACTCGTAGGCAATATTTAAACAAATGGACATGGCTGTGTTTCAATAAAACTTTATTTATGGGGCATCTGGGTGGCTAAGTGGGCTAAGCCTCTGCCTTTGGCTCAGGTCATGATCTCAGGGCCCTGGGATCAAGCCCCGTGTTGGACTCTCTGCTCAGCGGGCAGCCTGCTTCCCTCCCTCTTTCTGCAAGCCTCTCTGCCTACTTGTGATCTCTATCTGTCAAATAAGTAAATAAAATCTTAAAAAATAAAAAAAACTTTATTTACTAAAGCAAGTAACAGGCTGGAAGTGTAGTGAAGGTTATAATTTCCTGACCCCTGTTGTAGGTCCTTGGCATTTCCACGTGAATTTTAGAATCCTCTTGTCAGTTTTTACCCCCTCCAAAACAAAAAATGCCTGCTGAGATTTTGATTGACTTTGAATTGAACCTATAGATCAATTTGGGAAGAACTTATATTTTAACTATATGGAGTCCTCTAACCAATGAACAGATTATATCTCATCATTTATTTAAATCTTCTTTAAGGGCACCTGGGTGGCTGAGTTGGTTAAACATCTATCTTCCGCTCAGGTGGGACTGAGCCTCGCATTGGGCTCCCTGCTCAGCAAGGAGTCTGCTTCTTCTTCTCCAACTACCCACCCAAATAAATAAAGTCTTAAAAAAATCTTTAATTTCTCTTAGCAATGTTTTACAATTTTCATTAAACATATTTTATACATCTCTTGTCAGATTTTCTTGAGTATTTAATACTTTCGTTACTATTAAAAATAGTATTTCTTATTTCAATTTCTGACTGTTCATTGCTTCTGTGTCAAAATACAATTGATACTGTGTTTTGTTTTTATATTCTGGAACATTGCAATACTAAATTATTGGTTCTGATGGTTTTTTGGCACATCATTGAATTTTCCACATATATGATTATGTCATCTTTGAACTAAAACAGTATTACTTTTCTATTTCTTACTGGATGCATTTTATTTCTTTTTCTTGCTTCATAACACTAACTAAAATCTCTAGTACAATGTTAAATAGAAACAATGAGTGTAGACATCTTTGTCTCTTTGCTTTCTTTAGGTAGAAATTATTTACTCTTTCACCATTAAGTGTGATGCCAGCTGTAGGTTTTTCCTTCTCTTCTATCCATACTTCCAAGACTTTTCATTACAGCAGATGTTGAATTTTGCCAAAAGTTTTTCTGAACTTATTCAAATGATCGTATAGTTTTTCTTTTTCAGTTTGTTAATATAATTAATTACATAGATAGATTTTTCAAAAACTAAACCAAACCTGTATTCCTGGACCAAATCCCACTTGATCAGGATCTAGTATCTTTTTATATATTGCTGTCTTTCATTTCCCAATCTTATGTTTAAATTTTTCCATCTATATTCATGAAGGATATCATCCCTTAAGTTTTTTCTCCTTGTGATATATTTGTATGGTTTTCTTGTTCACAATCAGGATAATTCTGGCCCTAATAGAAGGAATTGAGACATGTTCTTTATCTTCAATTTTGCGAGAAAGTTTTGACTAAAAATTCAACTTCTTTGCTAGATACGGAACTATTCAGGTTATCTATTTTTTTCTTCAGTGAGTGTTGGTACATTTTGTCTTTCAAGGAATTTCTCTATTTCCTCTAATTTGTTAAGTATATTGGAATAAATTTTTTTTAAAGATTTTATTTATTTATTTGACAGACAGAGATCATAAGCAGGCAGAGAGGCAGGCAGAGAGAGAGAGAGAGAGAGAGAGGAGGAAACAGGCTCCCTGCTGAGCAGAGAGCCCGATGAAGGGCTCGATCCCAGGACCCTGGGATCATGAACTGAGCTGAAGGCAGAGGCTTTAACCCACTGAGCCACACAGGCGCCCCTGGAATAAATTTTCCCATAATGTTTTCTTATTCTTCTTCTAGGGTCTGTAGAATCTATAGTGATGTCACCTCTCTCATTCCTAATTTTAGTAGGTAGTGTCCTTCATGATTTTTTCAAGATCATTCTAAGGAACAAAGGAAGAATGCCTCAAAGAGAATACAACTATTTAGGAAACTGATTAGACTTTAAGAAATGTGAAATAAAAGAGGTAAGAAATAAGACATCTTCAGGTAGTAATAAGTATTCTCCCATACTGGGTTAGCATCACCTAACCCTCGTCCTTTCCCTCATTTATAGTATTTTTGGGGAAAGTAGTTGTTTAACATCTGTTTTATTTACTCCCATAGCACTAGAACAGAGTATAGTACCCGGAACATAGTAGTTGCTCAAAAAGTTACTTTCTGAACTCATTATAAATGAATTAACATAGTTACTTACCATATTTAGAAAGTTTTTCTATGATTTACTATGGAATCTGGCTTTTATCCTTAGGGAACGCCAAATCCACTGAAAATTTTATACAACTGCATGACATATTGAGATTTGCAGTGTGACATTATATTTAGGGCATGGAAATTAGTAGACAAAGGAAAACTGGGACTGGGGAGGCAGTTAAGGAGCCATTGTTTATTTATGGAATATTTGGGGAATAGAATTTGTAAAATTTGTTTGAATACTTACAGAAGAGAATGAGGGGAAATTAGATGTAGAGAATGAGAGAAAAAAAGGAAGCAGAACAGATTCTCAGCAATTTGTGTAATTTGTTAAATATGTGCCATTAAGTAAATTTAAAAATAATGGAGTAAGAGAAACCTTTACATATTTCAAAAAGACAGGTACCCAGTTGTTACCTATATAAATCAGCACTTTAATTTTTTTTTCCTTGAAACCATTCTCAATGAGGTTGCCATGGCTAACTTTAAAACAAGGTGAGAAAAGTATGTATACATATAGATTTCATTTCTATATAGCACTGATTCAACCTAAGTAGGTACAATGGATTCATACAACAATTTCCCAATAAGTGAAACACCCATTAAGTATAAAATATTTTGAAGTTATGTCTTTTCAGCACAAATTATTCTAAAATATATCACCTACTTCCCAAGAGCATTTTAAAATTTCTCTCTCTCTCTCTCTCTCTCTCTCTCCTCATTTTGCTTCCCACTCTGGGAATGAGTTTTATAAGCACACTTTTTTTTTTGGATAAATAACTTAAGACTAAAAAAAAAAAAGTAACTTAAAACTCAGAGTTTAAATGACCTTTCTGATGTCACAAGTTAAAACTGTCAAACTCAAAATTTGAACTCAGGTGTTTTTATTCTAAGTCTGGTTTCTTTCCACCTTCCTGTATTATCTCCATCTATATTTTAATATTATCCAATGATGCTCTCATTAATTCATTAATTAACTCTCAGGACAAAACCACAATAAAAATTTAGGATAAGAATTCTGTAAAAATTCATGGTTTAGGTAGTAACATATTTCCCTAGGGCAGCATTTTAAGGAAAAAAAATATATGATGTTATGGGAAGATGATGGGCATTGTAATCAGGCCAACTTGGGTTCAAATGTGGGTCTTGCCTCGTACTGTGAGACACTGGGTGGCAAGCAACCAACGCTCAGCGTGTCAATGGTCTCATCTTTAAAATGGGCATGTTACCCAGATAATAGGGTTATTGTAAGTGTTATTGTCAGTATTGATAACATCAGCTGTGTACTTTTGTAATGATGCCTGGCATTGTAAAGTGTTAATTTCCCTTTCTTCCCCTTAGTAAAGAGTTGATTTTAGGATCTTTTATATATCATTGCTCAATGGTGCTCTGTCACTGCTAGCAGTATGAAAGATTTTCCAAACCTTTAAAAAAATCATAACTTACCATCCAACTTGGAAGCAGTATATACATAGATTGAAAATATGAATCCATGTCTTCCTGCTCATATAAATCAGCAGTTTCATTGTCTTTCCCTGTAGTTATTCCCATTGAGGTGAAGCAGGAAAAAGTTTGAGAAGAAAAGCCAAGCAACTCAGCATTCAGTATGGCTATTTTCTGGATTTATTTTAATAACTGGAACATACCATTTGGTTTTCTTCTTGGACCAAGGACCATTAACTTCTATGCAATATGTGGTTTTTCACTCACTGCAGGTCTGGTTTAAGCATGTTCTAATTCTGAACTGATTAAGTGCAGCTTGATTTCTGGATGGCAGTTGTTTATAAGTTATAATAGTTTTCTTAGTTATTGTGTTGGAATCCACAATGATGCTTACCTTGTATACAAGATGATGTCTTTGTCTGCAGAAGTCATCTTTGACCACAAAACCCACAGCTCTAGGGTAAAAAGACACCACAAATGTCTGAAAGTGTCAACATAAATAACTATCAATAAATATTATGGAATATAGCAAAAGCATTTGGCTTTTATCTTGCTAACCTATCAGAGCTAACTGTATGGCTATTACTGTCACAAGAGATGCTCTCAGTTTAGCTACATACAGTATTTATAAAGTGCCCATCACCATGGTATCTAAACACTTGGGCAATCTAATTAGGCTAGTCCAATTACTTGTGTAGAAGTAGAAAAGGTGCACTTCCTTATATTCCACTCCACTGGAAACAATTTGATTGTGTTTTTAAAAGCAAGAAAAACCTTCTGTGAGAATAGCTTTCTAGGCCTCTTGTTCCAAGATTAAAAGCTTGTCTGGGTAAAGAAATGACTGTTTCCTATTCCTGAAGGCGATAATGTTCGGAATCAAGCTACTCTCTAGTGGTAGAAAACAGCACAGCCCAGAGATCTTGACTGAGAACATTCTACTCCCTTTTCTTTTGAACTTCACTCTGGGGGCAGGTAACTGTAAAGTACTTTCTAAAAGCAGTTCACCTGAAGGTGAATTATTTCCAAAGACCTCCTTGGTGGGAAAGTAGTGTTCTCCCCTGGCCTATGGACTCAGATTCCTTCTCCTCCTCTCTCACAGATTTAACTGGGTCAGACCTGAACTTAACCTTGATAACCAAAGCCACCGTTAGATTTTACTTCTGACAGACAAGAACTTAGGACATTATTTTCTGGTGTGTGTGTGTGTGTGTGTGTGTGTGTGTGTGTCGGGGTGATTATTAGCCATGAACATAATCACTAATAAACATTTTTAGAGTTTAAAGTTGATCAAAGTTTGTTTAAAAGCAGTTTCTGTGTCCTGAAGTAAACATGAATACCGTGCTTATATAGAAAAATAGTATATTGCTAACACGTACCTCGGGATAAAGAACAGTTATCCTTCAGTACTGCCAAGACTTCTCTCTGAAATTTATCACTAATTCAGGTTGATGGGAATCTAATTTATCTGATATCTTAGTTTATAATAGTTTTCATAATGAGGTAGCAATCAAGTCAACGTGGCCTGCAATGTTTCAAAGTATAATCTAAAATTCCTATAACTAATATTTACCTTAAAAAAGGGTAGACTATTATTTTGCTCTTTGGTCATCCCATCTATATTGTGCATATTATATTGTTTGCTGCTCAGTTCAGTTTTCTAACAATCTTATCTCCTCTTTGTCATCTCCAACATCCTCGAGTCTCTACATGTGCCTCATGGATTTCTTCTTATTGTGACAGTGGACATGGTTATGAATCTTTTTTTAAGTTGATTTTCTTTCAGTGCCTCCACTCTTCTGAGTCCATTCTATTAGTTTGGAGCTTCTCTTTTACATACCCGTTCTTAGTAGTAAGACTTTTTTTCTCTCTTTCAATATGCATTTTTTGGGGAAATATCTTAGTTCATAAAACACATCCCTGGGCAGTCACATCCATTCCTTTAGCAAACTACTCCTTTCCTTTCTCATCAGAATCATTTGCAATTGTCTTCTCAGGATTCCCTTTTTTAGAGTGTCTTTTTCCTCTTGAGTCATCTTCCTATACAGAAATTCTCATCAAAGGATCTTAAACAACTCTTCCCCCCTCTGACCACTAAAACAATGCATGTAATTTTTGAGCATCAACTTCATGTTGGTGTGTGGCTTTGGTGTGGCATATCACATTTACTCTCTACAACTATCTTATAAGGTAGGTTAATTAGTACCAGTATAAAGACCGGAGTTCAGAGAAGATAAGAATTGGAGTAATGGACAAAGTAGGGTGGAATTTCAGGTATATTTGGCTCAGAAGCCTTTGTTCTCTAATTATTCTCTACTATAAATTAGAGTAACTTAAATATCCCTATATTACTATCAAATACTATGTCAGCTGAATTACACTGGCTGCAATAGATGGAAAATCAGCTCAAAGCAATGAGAAGATCTACTGGCTCATGTCACTAGAAAGGGCTACTGGAGATGGGCCAAATTAAAGGGTTTGTTGATACAGGGATTCAAAGATGGAATCACAGACTCAGGCTCATTCAGAAGCTGTGTTGCCATGCACAGGGCTGGTTTCATCCTAATGCTAATTGTCCTCATTGTGCAGGATTGTACCCTCATTTTACCACCAGGAGCAACACAAACTATGTCTTTCCTGTTATCTCTGGTGAGAAATAGAGGAGCACATTTGCCAGAAATGTGAGCAACTGTTTCCTTTCACCTAATTTATTTGAATTCTATCACACACCTATTTCTTAACAAAGCCAGGAAGAGTACATTGCATTGGATTAAGCAAAGTTGAGTCCCAGATCAAGGACTGGGATCTGCTAATGGTGAGCCGTAAATAGATCCCTGTACAATACAATTCAGTTTAGAAGAAGGAGAGGAGGATCAACTCAAGGTAGGCAGTCAATGGGTATCTCCAGTCCAACTCATTGTCTCAACACTCATGTGCCACTCTTCTGTTACCTTGGAAGCTTTTGTATCTGTTTGAAACCACTCACTCATCTCTAGAACTTCATATAGCAACCAGCCATAGCTGGCTCCAGGTATAATATCTTTCTCAGGTATAATGTAACTTCTCTAACCAACAGACAGCTATCGGCCACCGGAGCACTTATTATTCAAGTATAGGGAAAGAAGGGTTAGCTACAACTCACATTTCTATTTGTAAATGTGAACAATGGAAAGCAGATGGCAGGTCTTGCTCCATAGAACACGTGATATTCTCCTGAGGAAGACAAGTGTGAGTTCCTTGCCCTGGCTGTGGAGTGATTTTCTGAGTCAACCAGTCTGGTGTACTTTCTGGGAAAATCTCACCCATTGTCTTCCATGGTTGACAACTGAAAAAGCTATGGTGAAGGATATCCTTCATCAGCATCTTCACCCCTAGGAATCCTGGGAGATCTAAAGTAATTGTCTGTCCTAGTCAGACTTATTTGGTAAAAAAATCCCTTTTGAAAGTTGAGAACACTTCTGATTTATTTGTTTCTTGTCATTTGTATCATGTTTCAATAATTCTAGAGATTTTTTGTGGTCATATTCTAGAAATTTCATTCTCTTGGCAACAAGCTTCTGCTCATTTCTCTGGTGCTCTGTTTAATTGATGCTATCTTCATCTTAGAATAGTTGTTAAGAGAAATTGAAGGCGTAACTGGGTATTCTTCCTCTTATGGAAGACCATTAGAAATAGCCAGCAGAGACTAACATGATCTGTGTCTATGTTTCCAAAATACCACAGATTGAATCAAACCAAATTTTTTGCTGCTGTGTGCCAAGAATAATTATAAACTCCATAGCTTGAAATAATGGGATCCTTAGTGCTCACTACTACCTTCAAACTTTCTTCTGTGTAAAACCTGGTACTCAAAATGTCCTTGATTCTGTTCTTAAAAATTATACCTTGTACTTTCTCCCTCCTTCTTCTGCTTTCAGTATAATTCTTCAGTTCTTCAATGTCTTTCCAGCTGGTAACTCATTCTTCAAGAATTCTAGGAGAGCCAATGGGACCATCAATTGCCCTTATGAAAAAGATGATTTTGCTGACATTACTTTCAACCAGATTTCAAAGTTCCATATTTCTGGGCAGTGTGTGGAGAACCAAAAAAGAGATCTTCACCCTGAGAAGTTAAAGCATAATCTGTGGTTTAATAGAACCAAGGACTGATGTGTGGAAAAAGGGAGGATTTTATAAAAAATTATGAGAACGAACGAGAATTAATCCTAAAATGCGTAGCTTCTGAATTATTAGGGGAAGATATCAGGAAATCACTCATTTAGAGAGAGAGCTACATGAATTCGAATGAATTGTACACATGATATGTCTCCACTGGAGTTATTTTTACTTTAGTAAAAGAAAGCTAAATTCCAAAAGAAAGCACCAAATTGTCAGAGATAGAACATGATAGAAACCTACCATATATGTTTCCTTGAGGGAAACCTAATCCCTGACCTATTATCTAGAACTAGTAGTAACAAGGAGAGTTTGTGATGACCTGTAGATAACATAGGGATGTGTTTTAATTTCACCTCATCCTACATTGTATTCATTTTCTATTGCTGCTGTAAAAAATTACCACAAACTTAATCACGTATTATCTTACAGGTCTGTAGCTTGCTTAGAAGTCTGACAAAGGTCTTAGTAGGTTAAAATCAAGGTTTTGAAAGGTCTGTGTCCCTTTCTAAAGACTCTAGGCAAGAATTCATTTTCAGACCTTTTCCGGCTTCGAAAAGCCTCCTACATTCTCCAGCTCATGGCCCCCTTTCTCTGTCTTCAGAACCAGCAAAACAGTGATATCTATACCTCTCGGAATATCTCCATACTCACCATCTCCCTCTGACCACAACCAGGAAATCTTTGTTTTCAAGGAACCTCGTGATTAGAAAAGCCCCACCCAAATAATCCAGGATAATCTCCTTATCGCAAGATCCTTAATTTAATCATATCTACAAAGTCTTTTTTGCTATGACCCACTTGGGTTCCTGGGATTAGAACATAGGCATTTTGGGGGTCAATTATTCTGCCTATCACACATGTTAAATAGGATATCCCATTGTTTAAGAGATAGATACTTGAAATCCTGCATTGTTCTTGCACAAATTAATGAAACAACAAATGTGTAGTCAATGTCAGCTATGAATAGACAGAGAAGTAGGAGGACATGAGGAGGGGTACAAGGATGCAAAAAAAAAGAGACGCCCCACTTAAGGACTATGTATTTTATTCTGAAAATATGATTACTGACAATAACTACTTTGAAAAGACATGCGTCAACAGAGGAGTGTTGATTTAATCTTCAAGAAAATGCAATTTATCATAATTTGGAATAAATCGTGGTAAAAGTTCAGATAGGAACAAAACATTGAAGAGAAGCAGGAAGGGTTTAAGGTGTGCTTTGTTGATTGAGTAATGTGGTAATGGAGAATAGTTAACACTATTGTTAAAACTATATGCAGGCTAACTTTCAAATCTCACAAGATAGAAAATACTATGGAGATATTCATCTGAATCTTGACAATATGTTGATGTGACATTCCCATCTCTCCTAAATGGTTTCCTGACTGCCTTGATTCTATTTTCTTTTTATTTTCAATCATTGTATTGTGTTTAGCATACAGAGCAAAATTTGGCGACAGCTTTGCGTTCTGAATGACTAATGAATTGTTCATCTGTGTGTAGGATCTCCCTGGTGCAAACTCTGTGTGAGTCTCTATTTCTCCCTATTCAAAGATGACATCGTTGATTGTGGTGATATTACCCATGTATGCAGATCCAGCTGAAAAGACAAAGAGAGACCAGCATTCCTTTCTAAAACCCCATGCCCTTAAACTATGTCCTTTGTTTGCAGGCGCAATCTGCTGTTTGACAAGTCTGTACTCTGACTCTTCCTTTTTGTGCAGTCTACATGGCCATCTAGCTCTGAATAAGTCACCCTGTTCCTTTTTCTACTGTTGATCTGCCAGTTATTTTTGTGTTAGAGGAGCCCAGAGTTCTGATGTACTTGTGGTTCAAGTCACCCTTATTCCAATTCTTTGATGAACAATTCCAACTTTCTATTTGAAGCTGAATACATAGAAAATTCCTTAAAGTCAAGGATACAGGCAATGAGGGCCATGGAATCATTCAAGTTCATAACACAAAACTTGGTTCCCCGTGGAACTTCTCTTCTTCAAGAGAATCATTAAATTTTATATGGGAATAAAATATAATTTCCAATATAGTCTTCTCTCCTCTATGGAACATCAAAATTTTAATTGTTTTTGGATATTGGGATCAGTAGCTAAGTTAAAAATTTACATTTTCTATCATACTTCAGATCCCTGAGTTTGGACCTTGAAATTTTAATTATAAGTAACATTTATTGAGCATTTATTATGTACTGAGTATTAATCTAAGTACATTAAGTGTCAGTTTAAGCTTTATAACAATCCTAACAGATAGATGCTATTTTTATCTCTATTTTACAGAATAAAAAAAATTGAAGTACAGAAAAGTTATTCTTGTTTCCTCAGTAGAGGGACTGGCATTCAAGCCTAGGCTGTGTGGTGTCAAAGTCAGCTTATTTATCCACTAAACTACACTGCCTCTCCCACGTCTCTTATCTTGAGCATAGCTGGACATAAATATGTTACTTGTACCAGGATGGGACCCAATGTGAGTCTGTACCAGACTTAGAATTAAGGCCTAGAATAATGTCTGAAACACAGTAGGTTGAATGAATAAATGAATGAACAAACCAAACTTACCATGTCATGCGTCAAACTTTTGAAGACAGACACAGTGTAGGTACCACTTGGAAATCCAGAAAGTTAGTGAGTTTCACAGCCATCATTTGTTGAACACTAGCTATGCATCGCAACTGTGCTAAAGGCTTTCTATAAAGTCACTATAACTTAAACAGCATGATGAGGCACCTATCGTTCACCCCCTTTTAAAAATAAGGAAACTAAGACTTTGAAAATTTATGTGATTTGTCCAATGTCTTGTCAAGTTCACACCACTAGTAATTTACAGACCCAAGATTTAAATCCAGGTCTCCCTGGTTCCATGATCCAAAGATTTAACCTCTTGTGCCCTAACAGTGGGGCTTCAAGTCTCCATCAGCAGACATAGATCACATGAAGCCAGAAAGGCAAATCTAAGATTAGGTTATATTTTATAATTCACACAAGCAACTGACAGGAAGAGGACCACAGGGCTCCAGTGACTAGAGGGACTCAGGATATGTCTGATCTCCTCACCAACACTTAGATCCAGGCTGAAAAAAGGGCCAAGTTGGGGTGCCTGGATGGCTTAATTGGTTAAGCATCTGCCTTTGGCTCAGGTCATGATCCTAGGATCCTGGGATCAAGCCCCATGTCAGGCTCCATGGGGAAACTTCTTCTCCCTCTCCCTCTGCTGCCCCCCCCCAGCTTGTTCTCTCTCTCTCTCTCTCTATCTGCAAAATAAATAAATAAAATCTTTAAAAAAAAAAAAAAGGACCAAGTGGAAGTCCGATGTATCACATGAAATTAAATAGCAGCTAAGACAGGAAGCAAAGGTGACATGCTTTTAGGTAGTATATGTTGGGCATGCAGTCCAGAGTGTCTTCAGTGGCCACTGCTGCTTAAGATCAGAGCAGACCTTGGACACCAGGGAGGAACTGAGTCCGCTGGTGGCAATGTTCCATGATGGACAGAAGAGACTTAAAAACTCTAGGAATTAGGCTCCACCTAAAAAGGCCCTTGTTACTTCTTAAGCTTCTTAGAACAAATGCTGCCTCTGCCCCCCACCACATTCCAGCTCCCTTTATTTATGTCATCTACTTTATTTTCCTCTGTCATAGTGCAAAGACCTCACCTCTTTCTCTGTATTTCTAGTGCTACTGCATTTCTTCTTGGTATCAACATATATTCTGTGTGATATCTACCATATCTTCTATTGGAAGTTGAATCAGTACAGATGACAAAATCTGGGTTTGAAGATTAGTAAGACTGATGATACAACATCAGTTTTAGTTTTCTCTTTCTGTGTCATACTGCCTACCAGACCAGCAGAAAGGCAGTACAAAGGACACACAAAATCAAGAATATACATGAGGGTGCTTCCATCTGCCCCTGCCTATTCTATACAACAGCATACGACAAATTTCATAGTTTCAATAACTTGCTCATAATAAGGGATCCAACAGGTCACTGGAGACCAGAACCCTTTATGGGCTTCCTAGTATTTGGACCATT
The DNA here is from genome assembly GCF_020171115.1 of Neogale vison. Classification (NCBI taxonomy): domain Eukaryota; kingdom Metazoa; phylum Chordata; class Mammalia; order Carnivora; family Mustelidae; genus Neogale; species Neogale vison. Next base: position 87,638,441 of record NC_058093.1, on the reverse strand, counting down.
CGACTGCTGGTAGTGATCACATCAAGTTCACCTTATAATCGTTATTTCTTTCTGTGCCCCAGTTACACCTACCAAACTTCTCAGTGTCTCCCATTCCAATACCACTTCCCCTTCAGGCAGTAGGACTGATCCTGTCCTATCTATGAAATCTAAAGAAAGAGAATATGATATATGAAACTATTTATATATTTTAAAAAATAATTGTTTTGCATATTGCAGGTTTTTAAAGATGAACATACTATCTCTATTTAATGAGTAGATAAATTGGCCTGACTCACTAAACAGAATGGGTTAATTGGGGTAAAACCTCAGGCGCAGGCCAAAAAAAAAACCATTGGCAGAAATTACTAGAAAATAATTCTCAAGAATATTCATTAGTTCTTCTGGCTTTAACTACACTACCTTCCTTCTACAACTATATTTTCTTTGAGAACAATGTGTTAATGGCATGCCTACTGAGAAAATGATGTGTGAGAAAGCTAAATAAAATAGTCTATGTTATTGGTTGAACAATAATTGAACATTACTATGAACAATGTTCATACATGCAATGAAGAAGTACCTTTAGGTTTTGTTTTGAGGGGTCTTTTTGTGAAACTATTATTTTGGTTCAGTAGCTCAAAAGTTAGGCTTTATTAACTAATTTCTTTATATCAGTGGGAGATTGGCTTCTAGATACAAATGTGTGGTTTTTTGAGTACTTCTACTTGAGTGGCTATTGAAAGGAGTAGCTCCTTGGAATGTGTCATTAGTAATGGCTCTTTTTGACATATCAGAGCAGTTGGCTATAATGCATCATTCCTGATTTAGGAGATAATTTTGGCCTTAATTACAAACGTAAAAGATGATTGATTTGACTTAGGAACTTTATATTTATGGAACATCTTAAATAAGATTATGCTGGGGGAGGGTCCTAGCAAAATTTGGGGATACATAAAGAAATGACAAATTTATAGGTGTCCCATTAAAACAATGATGGCCAAAATAAAAAAAGAGAAAAAGTCAAATAATTTGCTTTGGTAATTATCGATAGTCAGCCATTATTATTATTATATAGTCATGCCTTCAGTTTGTTAGGCTGTGGGTAGTCCCACAAAATCAGGTTGTCTTTCATTTATTCTCATCTCTATGTAATCTTTAAAGAGTTAATCATCCAGGATATTCAACTGCCTTCCAGTACTTTATTGGAATGGTTTGATTTTCTTTATGTATTTACTTAAATATAATATAGAATATTTATGTGGGCAAATTAATATCAATTGTTTGGTGTGATTCCAGACTGATGACATTCTCCTCTTATACCTTGGCTAAAGGTAAGAGAATTATCATTATTGACCTACTCAGGTCTCCATTATATAAGCTTTATATAAGGTTTTATGTATACCATAGACAAATAGTTTGTACTTCATGACATAAAAAGCTCATTAATTATTTTTATTAATATAGCAGTAATTATAAACTAGGCCATGACATCCCTGCTCTAATAAAAATACTATTTTGCCTGAATAGAGGGAGATGAAGAACATTATTTGAGATATATTAGTAGATTTTCATTTTAGAAGAACTACCACAATTAATGGATATAAATGTAGGCAAATCCCCTACATACATGTGTTAGAAGACCCATCTACAGATATTTCAATAATACATTCAGTATTATTAGTTGATTTTAAAATTTAGCCAAAAAGTGCACTTGTGTTAAACTGGTTTTATTTATTTATTTATTTACTTACTTACTTTTGAACTGTTCAATTTTCTAAAAAGTGTATAGAACCTCAACTTAGCCTTATTGATTCAGGAAATGATGGAAATGCTAAGCCAATAAGGCAGAATTACTTTTCCTAGGAGATTGGGTATTCTTCCACTTGTCATGGTACCGTTTAATGGTCCAGTCTGAGAATAAGTTAAACCAATATTTACATTAATTTGCTTTGCCTACAGTATAAATATCTAAGGGCAATGGTAAAACACATAATTTAGAATTAGTTACACTCTAATTTGAATACAAGCATATCAAGAAGTTACTTTTCATTCCTAATCTTTGACTCCTGAAAATTTGAGTTTAAAAAATATATATCAGGAAGACAGTGTTTGCTTCTCTCCATAATGGAATACCTGCTAATGAACCAGCTCTCCTACTATAAACAACTATGCAATTTGACAAAATGTAAGAGGTCTGAACAACATATCATCACCATGATACAATGAAGATTGCTAGAGATGTAAAGAAGCAAAAGATACAGCCTACAATAAAAAAAAAGTAGACAATAGAAACAATACTTAAGATGACCATGACAGTAAATTTAGCACATAATAATTTTTAAAAAGCTATTACAAATACATTCAAAGACTTAAGGAAAACATAGCCTTTATTGGTAAACAGATTGAAAACCTCAGCACAGAAATGTAGAGAAGAAAAGAAGAAGAAAGTAACGGGAAGAAAAGAACCTATAGGAAGTTCAAGAACTAAAAAGTGCAATTTCTGGAGTAAAATTTACTGAATAGGCTTATCAATAGTTAGGTACCTATAAAGCATTAATGAACTTAAAGACATATAACAGATATTATCTATTACAGATATCTATTTTACGTATATATTTGGGGGGAAATGACCTAAATTTCCTATATTTAATGAAAAACTTCAACTTATAAATCCAGAAATTACAGCAAATCTTAAGTGCACAATATATGGAAGAAAAACAAAAACCCTAAACAATAAATTTGAACTTAAAGTCAAAGATGGAATTAAAAATTTTAAAGTTTACAGAGAAATCAAAATATAATTTATTCATATACGGAAACTACATGAATTGGGACTAACTTCTCACTAAAAACAAAGGTAAAACATCCTTAAACTACTGGAAAAAATCAATTCAGTGTCCTGCTATTTCTATTCAAATTTCTACAATATTTTCTAGCCAGTACAATAAGAATTTTAAAATTTTGGAAAAATAACTCACAGATCACATTATTATTTGCACAGGAAATTCTAAGGAATCTATAAAAGACATTGCTGGAAATAATATACAAAATTCTAAAAGCCATAGGATCAAGATCAATAAAGAAAAACTACTGTGTATCTGTATGCAAGCAAGCTTCAAACAATTAAAAATTGAAATTTTAAGATTTTAAATTAAAAATTACATTGGAAACTCCAAAACAATGCTGAGAGAAAATTTGAAAGACCGAAATAAATAGTGGAATATTCCATGCTCATGGATTAGAAGATTTAATATTGGTAAGAAGTCAGCTCTACTCAAATTGATCAACACATTCAACAAAATCAAATTTCAAACAAGCATTTTTATAGACATTGATATGTTGAATCTAAAATTAATATGAAAATGAAAACAGCATAGAACAGTCAAAACAATCTTGAAAAGAAGAAAAAAATCAATGGGAAAGAAGGAAAGTAAAGTCTTTTCAACTTTTCAACAAATAGCACTACAGCAGTTGATTAAAGAGAAAAAAAAAAAAAACTTTTATTCCTACATTACATACACGAAATTAAAGGTTGACCATAGGCTTAAAGGTAACATGCAAGTCTACATAGCTACCTATTGCATATTGTAGAATACATGCAAGACTTGGGAAGTAGGCAAAGATTTTTTTTTAATAATCTCTATGCCCAATATGGAACTTGAACTCACTACCCCAAGATCAAGAGTCACATGTTCAACCCACTAACCCAGCCAGGCACCCCTAGGCAAAGATTTTTTAGACAAGACATATAGAGCAACCTTAAAGGAAAAATGCGTATTGGCCTTTACAAAAGTCACCATTAAGAAAACAGAAAGCAAGCAACAAATTGGAACAAAAATGCTTATAACACATATATCTGACAAAGGCCTTATGTATATGTAGGATATAAAAGCATCTTACAAATCAAGAAGACAAAACACAACTCTATAAAAAGATGTAATGGAAGATTTAAACAGACCATCACAAAAGAAGACATGCAAGTGGTCAATGAACATATGAAAATATGAAGTTTATTGACATTAATCATCAGGGCACGTGGAAAATGCAAATTTAAGCCACAATGGAATACAACTTTAACTCAACAGAGTGGCTAAAATTAAGAAGACTAATAATCCCACATATTGGTGAAAATAGTAGCTAGAACTCCTATACATTACAGAGGACAGTATAAAATGACACAATGATTTTAGAAAAACGTTAGGCTGCTTCTTAAAAATTGAACATACTCCTGTCTGTAACTCAAAAGTTGTACTCCTACTTATATACCGAATAGCAATAAAAAAATTAATCAACAACAACAAAAACTTGGATAAGAATTTACAAGCTTTGTTTTTATCATAGCCAAAACTTCAAAATGACTCATATGTTCGTCAAAAGAAAAATTTGTCAGCAGATCACATAATGGAATACTATTTGGCATTAAAAAAGAACAAAGAATGCACACAATAAAATGAATCTTAAAAATTTTCCTGAGGAAAAGAATTTAGACACAAAAGATTATATATCTACATGATTACATTTACATGAAACTCAAGAAAAAGCAAAATTAATCTATTATGACAAAATCTATTATAATGAGTATAATGGTTGCATATGAGAGAGATGAAGACGGAAAAGATGTCTGATGCAAGTTTTGGTAGGTGAGAAAATATGCCATACATTGTCCTAATTCAACTGAGTTGTTGGTTACATGAGTGCTTACATTTGTCAAAGTTAATCAAATTGTACACTTAAGTTTTGTGCATTTAACTGTATGAATTTTACCTCAACTATACTTCAACTAAAAGCAAAAAGGAAAGTAATTGAAAACTCACTAATGGTTTGTTTCACTATTGTTACCCTGTTTTGATTCTTCATGCTTCCAGTAGTTATCTCCTTCAGCGTTTCATTAATCCTGATGGTGCCAGTGACTCTAAACTTAACTCAGAGCCTCTGAAAGTGGTGGAGACCCAGTCTACCCGTTAGTTAGGCAAACTCTTAAAGCAAGGAAATGAAATAGAAAATTTAACCTGATGAGCCTGCCTGCAGATTTCTGTGTTGTGAACATAAAATTTGGAAGATGTTGTTGGTGTACTTAGGTAACTAAATCATGAGTTTGGACACCAGAATCAATGGTTAAACTAGAGAACATATATGGCTTTATTTATCTTTTGACTGTGGACTAGGAAATGAAACAAAGCTCCCTGATTATTGGAACCCTCAGCTCCACTTTCATGCAGCCTTTCTGGATTCCTTCAGATAGCTCAATTTTTCTTCAAATCTTCATAGAAATTTATACTTTGTTACCGTGCTTTGCATTTTAATTTTGTCCATGTCCTATCACCCCTCCTAGCTGGTATGTTCTAAAGCTAAAAACTGTTTATTATCTCTGTCACTTATAGTACCTAACATTATTTAATTTAGATCAGGAGCTGGGTAAAGATTTTAAGTATTTGATGGACTGAATTTGATTGGTCTAGATGAAATAACTTTGTAGATAAGAGAGTCAGAGATCAGGCAATATTAATAGGGATCCAAAGAATTCAATTCATCTGTGCTGTCATATAATAAAGTTATTGAGGACTTATATGAAGAAACTGAGATAAGAAATTTTTTTTAAAATCAAAAATAAAGAGGGTTTATTTCTTCATGCAGAATTCTACCATGCTGTTTCAGAAAAGACAATCTATAATTGATGTACAATAAAAAGTAGAAAGTGGTGTGAAAAAAGAGAAGGAGATATTAATTAAGAATTAATTAAGAAGGAGATATTAAAGGGGAAGAATATGGTTGCCTCTATTTTGACTCTCCTGTTAGAGAGCCTTGCTATCCAAACACCAAATTGAACTCGTGTTTACTGTATGCATGCTGAGAAAGCCAAAGTAAATACTAGTAAGAAGTTCTAGGGATTTTCTCGTCAATAAAGAAAAAGGAAACTTTTATAGGGGAGAACATTCAGCATTCCTTCTAGAAATCAAGTGTGACTGAATGGAAATGATACCAATATTTGTTCGTTCCTTTTTTCCTAACTACAGAGACCACTAGCCTGTGAGGATCCCTGGTTCTTCATTGTATTTTTGTCCCTAACTTGAGAGATGGCTTGGTCACTCACTTAAACCCTCTGTAACACCTAGCTTTTACATCCACAAAATTAGGGAATAGGACAGAATGGTTTCCAGGGTATAATCAACTCTAAAAATGTCACGGTTCTATGTTCTGTGGCTTTATTATTCCAATTATGTCTGATGAGATTTTTTTAATGTGATTTTGGTGATTAAAATGAGGTTGTCAGGTTTCCCAAACTCCATTGATCTATATGCTAATTTTATTGGTAATATTTTCAGTAATATCAATGTCAAATATTTTTTCTAAAAGTCAAATGACTTTTATACTTAAGTATATTTAGCTTTATCCTAAGTATTAATGTCCATTAAAGCATACATTTTAAGTGTTATACTTTCCTAATACTCATTGAAATAAATACATAACCATTTATGTTACATACATAACTGTAATACTGTATGCTACGTCAAGAAACATTACTTTACTATACGAAGAAAGACTCATCCAGTGTCTTTGCCCGTTGACCATCAAGCATAAATGTTATCAGAATAGGTTAACCAGTATGCAGCAGTATCTATAAAGACTAAAAAATATATATGTGGTACACTCAATCAGAATCTTCTAAATCCTGAGATTCAACTCTTAAGTGGGTATGTGCATTACCTGGAAAACAATTTGCAAAATAGATTTTTAAAGTTCAGAGTAAATTGGAGAAAAGGCTACATTACATTTGAACCTTAATAAATACTTAATAACCCATAAGACAAATAGCCATGAATTACTAGAATGATTTCAAGCACAGTGCTTCTGCATAGAGCCAACCTGCTCTCTTATTTTTATTCATTATAAAATAGGAGTTATAATATTGCAAAGTTTATTAGCTCTGTTGATTTGTGTATTTTATAAAATAAGACATTTGAATAATATGGAACAAGAACCATTAGGAAAATCTATATCCTTTCTCTTCTTTCTCTTCTTTATTTCGTCTCCCCTGCGCAAGAGAGCTGTAAACTGTCTTTTGCATAGAGAGGGAAAAATGTGAAGATTCCTCTAACTTTGCCCTCTTTTATGGAGGTTGTTTATTTCTTGAATGAGGTGTGCATGTGTGTGTGTGCATGTGTGCGTGCACGCACTTATGTGTGTGTGTGCATGTGCATATGCGTGCGTGCGTGTGTGTATGTGTGTGTGTGTGTGTGTGTGTGTGTGTGTGTATGAGCTTAGGTCCTCAGGTGGAACCGTGGTTCCTGTGCTTTCGTCCTCGAAGCTGTTTTTCTGGAAGGGAATGGAGGCAGCTGTGTTTACAGCTCAAGTCTTGGCATACATTTACCAGAATCTATTATTCATATCATTCAGTATCAGGGAGAGATCTCAGGCCACCTGTCTATCTGACAAATTCACCCTTTTGTGAGCTTTCTGTTCATAGCAAATTATGTTCACATTGATGAATTGAGTTTTTATGAGCATTGCTAACTAACATTCTCACAGAAGGCCAGGGGCAAGAGCCTGCAAGTGTTGCTGGTTGGTCCACAAGTAAATGATAAAAAAAAAAAAAAAAAAAGAAAGAAAGAAAGAAAAAAATGGTAGTGTTTAAAGACAATTTGCCATGGAGGGATAGTTAAATCATTTGGCAATGCCTTAATATTTATAATTCCAAGACTTTCCATAAATTATTGCAAATACTTTGCTTATAACAAACAAAAACACAGGAAAAATCCACACATTATTTTTCTCTGTGGCACAGAATATTTAAAAAAAATTGTTCCACATTGTGACAGGTAACCATTGACCAGGGCAAAACATGGAGTGGTTGAAGTATGCCCAGCATTAATAAATCCAGCAATTTTATACTATAATGTGGAAAACTTGCAGCAATTATGGCTTAAATTCCAGATTCGTATTTCCATAGATACAAAATGGATTTTTTTTAATCTCTAGAAATCCTATACTGGTTATAAAGCTAAGCCATGTGGCATGAGTTAAATAAATGAGAGCAATCTTTCACAAAAGACTAACAGAAATCCTTCTAAATGGTGGGTGGGGAAATACCCAATGTTCATGATAGAAATGAAGATTTCCTTCAGTTTACATATAGAATTGGTTCTTCTCTCAGGCTTCCGAGAGAAGTCCCCTGCATTTATTCTGACTCTTATTCTGCATTTCATTTAAAGCTGCTGAAAAAGAGGAGAGAATTTCACAAGAAAGACACATTCTAGTTTTACTATACCCACATTTCAAAGCTCTAATTCAGAATCTACTTAAAATGACAAACCTGTTTAGGTGGCAGATCTACTAGTCAGTGTATATTTAAAATTTTTTAAAAAAGCAACAAAACAAATTTTACAGGAGAGTGAGGAATATCATCAATAAAAATCCATGTTCTCTCTTCACTACAGAACTGTGACCCTGTCATCCCCAAAGTCAGATTATTACCTTTGATAAAGTACAATCTTATTCTCTTAAATCTTAGTAAAAGTCAGTGGGAAAATGTTAAGCTCTTCACGGTAGCCTGCCAAAATGTGTCAGACACATCACCTTTCAATGCAAAGACACCATAGCACAAAGAACACTTGGCATTATCCCTTGAAAATGCACACCTTTCGGAGGAGCAAATGGGAAGTGTAGTCTGTTAAACACCATATGTGAGAGAGACACGCCCGTCTCATTTCTCCTTCCAAATGCTACAAGCTGCTACCTCGATGTGGTGTGTATGACTCTGGGTGACAGCCAAGTGGCTACCTGGTCCCAGTGTCAGGAAGCCTGTTGACCACTTGAGCGTACTGCTCGATATGATGCTATGCTTTTGTATCTCTGAGAAACAGATTGCCTAGACCTTTGTGTCCATGTAGTGGACTGTGTGAACCTTGCAACCTTACCAGTGACTGCCATGGCCCTCAGAATTATGGGTAAAATGAGGAGACTGGGTTTGCCCTCCTTAAAGTATGGGGAGATGCAGAAGCAGGTATTATTATTATTATTATTATTATTATTATTTTACTTTTCCTTCCTGTCTAAATATATTACCAATAGATGGTTCTGTCTTATTAAAAATAAATTTTCAGAGAGTCATAGCAACAAAAATGCTGCCGTCATGGGTTTGATTGGAATTTTCTGTAGTAAGCATGGTGATCGTTCATTCCCGATTCCCTGTTAACAGTTTGGCTTTCACAGAGTCCATCGTTTTAACCAACCACGTTCCTATTTTTGTTTGGAAAATATGATAAATACAGCTTTAAGGCCACAGAACAAATTTTTATCTTCAGTAATTTCTCACTGTAAGAGAGAACGGAAATTACCACAGGAGATAGGGATTGAGGGTTTTCATCGCTCAGTAACCCATGTGAGAGAAAAGGTGCCTTCTTTGGTGGCAAAGGCGTGGCAGGCAGCCTTCTGCCGCTCAGTGCCATATTCGGAGTATCACGCAGCTGAAAGACCACCATTTTGCTCCCTGAAACTGCTACTGCATTTCAAGCATTGCTAGAAGGCTGAAACTTGGCTGCAGCTAGCAGAGCATTGTTCTTTTTTTAACCCATGTGATAGGTATCTTCAACAGTGTCAAACAAATTTGTAGAGCTGGTGATTAGTTGCCCAAAGAGCATAATGTATGCATTATTAATTAAAGAAGGTAAGTTTGGCTAATTGTCATTTCTATACAGTAGCAGTGCACTAAGATACATTTTAACAATCTATAAATAATTGATAATTTTTTTTCTTTCATCTTCCTTCCTAGTTTGCATAAAACTAATGACTTGGTAAATGTTACTCACTTCAAAATATTCCACCGCTTCTATGAAAATTAAACTAACACTGTAACCTTAGCAAATAAGAAGATTTTTTTTCTTCTGTTGCAGGTTAAAAAAAGATAGGAAATATAACACTTGTAACAAAAATGTGATTCTGTGAAATCCAAATGAGAATCATAAATAATATAAAATCAGCATTGAGAGTGTGACTTTAATAACTAGGATTGACTTTTAAAACATGAAGATGCATATATATACACAATCACATATATATTCCAGCACCCCCAAGTCTTGCTTGTTCAGCTTTCAAGAACCTAAAACTAGGACCCAAAGGTTTGCTCCAGGATATCAGCCATGCCTGGTGCTGGTGTTTTAATACCTACTAGTAACTACATGAATAATCTTTTAAATCTGGTTGGCAGACGACACAAATCTTTTCTTAAATGAGATGTTCTAGGGTAGTTTCTGTATGCTTTGTCGATTTGACTAGAACACCTAGCCGGATCCTTGTAGCAAGAGGTTTACTGCAGCAAAAGTACCTACTCCTCCCTTTTTTGAGGAGCTCTCTGTTATTTTTACAAATCCACAATCTGTCAGTCTTGTGTAATAGCATAAGAGCTTACTCTCTAATTTTCAATGCAACCGAATACATTCTCGGAGTTATTGATGGCCCTATAATTTCACGTTTATTTTGTTTGGAATACATTGTGGTTAAAAAAAGATTTTTTAAGAAGACCTACAAACTGAAGTATTGCCTAAGTGACATATTGTTACTTAAGCCTTCGTTGAGTCTTACATATGCTTCATTATGATAAAAAACAGGTTGTAAGGACTGGTTCTGTGACCTTTTTTTCTCATTTTAACCCTACTGATATGTCACCCATGGCAACCTTAAACTGATTTTAATAGAGTCGATCCTATTATTCATTTAAATTGAGGTGCAAGAGCACTTAGACCAGGAAAATTTGCATTCAGCAAATGGGGATTTGATGAGCAAAAATGATAAGATATATGTTGTATAACATGGCCTATTTTGCTAGCAAATAAACAGCTCTTGAAATTGATAAACTTCAGAATATTTTATCCTCAAATGTTTATACATAAATGATTAAAATGCATTAGCAATTCTGCTTTTGAAAAAAAAAACATATTGGGAAAACAACACAGTTGTGTTGCTTAAATTTGTAATTAACAAATTTATTACTAATTCTGTTCAGTTCTTTAATATGCTGCATTCCTGAAGAAGAACATTAATACACAATGGCAGAAAGAAGCTAATTTTAAGACTTTGGAGAAATGAATGTCTTTTAATGCTGTGTGTTTCTCTTATCTACATGCCACATTATTGTAATAAGTACATTCAGGAATAATTTCTTTTCAAATATTTTTACAAATCTTGCTCTTATTTGCATGCAAGTAAGTTGTCAGCTTAAATCTTTGAAATGCAAAATATATCTCATTTCTATATTTCATCAAGGAGCCTTTCATGTTTAATAAATTACAACTTAGATCCTCCAAGACTTTGTTTTTCATTAACTAAAAGCAAAAGGATACATTTAAAATCTTAATCACAACCTGCAAGGGTATTTGCATGTTGCTGATATTTGTCTTGATGGGACTTTTAATATTTGCAAACTAATCAGGATAGCAAGGTTATACCAATAATTTCTGAAGACAAAAAACTTTCTGCATTATGTTCTTTATTATATTCAGACAGAAAACTTAAAAAAAAACTTTCAGTGCCTTAGCCCCAATAATCTGTATTTCTCTGCACATCCTCTTCTCCTAAAGATTTTAATTGGAGAAATGACCACATCTCAGAAGCACTATCGAAAAATGTGTAGAAGAATGTCACATCTGGGTTCGGTCTAGTCTTTTATTAGTGCTCGATCAGCATGTACTGGACAGAATTGTTAACAACACAAAACAAGCAAGGTAAATCACCCAACATCGCCACCCCAATAACCACCTCATGGTTCTGCATAGAGATGCAGATCCAGGAGAAATCACAGATCACTCTTTTAACTTAACTCCAGTTTAGACAGGAGGTAAGGGTGCTTCTGCTTTTTTGGCTATAGTTGTCGTTTTTATTTTGTCCAAACATCCAAACATCCTAGCTGATCTTGCAGAAAGTCTTCTGGACTCTGAAATAAGATGGATCATCTCATCTCAGCAGAGGCAAAAAAAAAAAATTCTTGACAGCACGATATCCTTTGGGGGTTGGGGGAGGTAGTGTCCCATGGGCCACAGCAATACAATGTCACAGAAGAGGCAAACTTCTGCTGAACTTGCTACCCTGAGACCTTCGGTTAATCTTTTGCTCTAGAATGGAAGATCAAAAATCCCGAGCAGTTTAAAAAATATGCAGCTAATGTCATGCAGTTAAACTGATGTAGCATGCATGTTGTTTTGCAAGCTAACAGGTTAAATATGGCTTTGCTTTAAGATTCCCATCAAATTTCGTTTTTATAGAGAAATCTCTGAAAGCAGAAGGGGTTGAGGGAGGGTGAGGTAAAAAGAAATAAATCATTGTAGTCTCAGGAACAGTAATCCTTGTTGAGGATTTTGGCTGATTGATATAAATAACATCGTCCCCGCCATCTGTCCGAAGAGGGACCTTTCCAGTCAGTGTTAAGCTGCAACGGCAGAATAATTAATGAATGGTGTCCTTTGTGCTGGTAATAAAGACAAGACAAATTATGTTATAATCCAACTGCTGCTCATTTGTCACAGCCAAATAAAATGTCAAATAAAAGTGAGGGGGGCACTGTGTTTGTTTAATGGACTGCAAGCTACCTGTTTCTATTGTTGACAGACAACCAGAGTGTAAGTTCTGTATGTTGCAGGAAAGAAAAACCTACAAACGGAATTCATGTTTCCTGGGGGGTGGGGGTGGGAATGTAGGGAGACCATAGGGGAGGACTGACAGATAAACACTGAAGTAAGTTTTAATTAGAGAGCTCTAATACCACCCGCTCCTTTGAGTAAGTTGGTTGCGATTACAGTGCAAAGCGCTGCCTGGAAAAGTCCAAGTTCAAAACACAGACAAGCTATTTGCAAATCTGTAAGAATTTGGTAGGGCTCTCATCTTGCATTTTCAGGATAGACACATTCATCCAGTTGCTAGGAAAGCCAAATAATGAAAACATAGCTGGGATTTAGCAAGTTCCACTGGGAATTACCTATGATAGAGGGCAGGGCTGCACTTCCTCAGAACATGCTCCTGCTGTAAAAATTCACAAACCTGGCATTCATACAGGCATCTGTCGCTTGCTCTAATGCCAGTTCATAGTATACATACAAACATCTGCTTCCGTGCACAAAGGGATACAGAGCGCTTGACAGGTCTGTGTTAGCAGGGTTCGCAATGCCAGTTCTTTATGCAAAAACCCTAATGCTTCCCGTCAAGCCATTAGAAGTGATACAATCAGCCCAGGCCCCATTAAGCCATCAGTGTCCACCTGTGATAAAGATGGCCATTTGTTTTCTTAAAGCCCACTTAATGTCTGCTTAACTCAATTTGTCAGGAAATGTAGAACAATTTCCTCACAGCCTGAAATTTGGTAGTGGTTCAAAGTCAAAAGGCCAGGTCTAGTCCTATTCAAATGATATAATAAACAGTCTTCAAATCGAAATCTCCCTTGAGGAGCTGATGTTTACTTTAAAAAAAAAATACGTTAGCTAGAAAAGAATATCATTTGCATGCTTTATTATTATTTTATTTTTTATTTCTAAAGTCCTGGAATATGTCTACCAGTGAAAAGGGTCACTGCTTGAGTATAGGAGAAGATAACTTTACTCTTTCTTAAAATTCAGCCAAAAACTGGTTTTAGAAAGAACCGAATGGCCTTTGCAAAATACTAGTCTCCTACTATAGCAATCACTTCCAGCCTCTTTAAGGAATCCCATCGCAACCTATGTAAATTTACTTATTAGCTGAATTTTGTTTAAAACATTCTCCATATTCTTACATTTCTAGCTACTTGCTAGAGATGGTCTTTCTATATCCTTTAAAACTAAATGATTGCTTTTGAAAATACTTTACTTTGAAATGGCTTCAATCAAAGATGGGGGTTCACTTTGCACCCGTCCCAACTTAAGTCACATGGCCAATTACACATGCATATATATGTCTAGTCATCAAGAAGGCAGAAAGGAATCAGAAGACGTTTCTAAGATTGACCATTAGGGGGCCCTCTTAAATATTACAGATACACTGGCTTCCTACGGTTCCAAATTAGTGGTCCTTACAAATCTAACACCAATTTTGAATAAAATTTTAACCAAAACATTTAATTTTTGTTTGTCCAGCAACTTTCACAATCAGAATATTTAATTTTTGGTTCCTTGTGTTTCTGCTTCTAAGAATTTCGCCCTAACTAGTGATGCTAACTAGAAAGTATAATTTCTCACTATGGACATAAGGTGAATCGAAGAACTAAATCAATTATCTGGATAATTCAATCAAAACATAACAGATATTAACTGGGAACTTAATATAGACAGAAAAATTGGGGCAAAATTTAAGGATATATATTAGCTGGATACTACCTCTCTTTGACTTTACAAAGAGAGAACGCTTTAATGAATACAGTTTCCAAAAGAGAAGAGAAATTGCATGGCTTGAAGGGGTAGGGTGTGGGAATTAAATGTGTGCTTCATCATAGGATGAATATCAGCTTATTTTTTCACTTAGAAATATTACTAGGAATTCTCATCCTTGAACTAGCACTATGTTGATAGGTTTTATTTTCCACTCTTCAGAGAGTCAGTCCAATAAGCAATATAATATTCTAAGAAATGAGTGGATTGAGGAAGAATTAGAAATTAAAATTTGGAACTAAACTATATTTATATACAAGGCCCTGCAGCATCAACCATCTTTCTTCAGGTTGCCAGTGAATAGTACTATGAACTGTGGTAACTCTCTGTCTTCTGTCCTCTCGCCGCAAGCACCCTGTACCCAATATTTTCATCCATAAGAAGGAAGCGTCACTCTCCGACTTTGCTTTCTTGATCCTGGAACCTAGTCACAAAGAAAAAGATCAACTGCAACTGAAATACCTACAGGAAAGTCTAGTACATGATTTTCTTAGAAATGGTTTCATCTGCAAAAGTAGCTTATTTTCCCATGCCTTGGAACAACTAAAGGTTATCGTCTGTACCAAACACAGAGAATCATTTTTATTATCAAGTTAGCATACACTCATTATAGAAAATTCGGAAAATGCATTTTAAAAATGGAAAGAAATCATCCTTACTCCTAGTATTCAAAGAGAACTTATGGTTAGTATTTTGGTATATTTTCTACTAGCCTTTTTAATTAAGATATAAAGATATAATAATTATATGGTATTTAAGCAGTTATACAAATGTATTTTAAATTGTCTCTTCTAACAGATTATAACAATAATAAATATTTATTGAGGCTAACTAGAACAGAAAAGTGAAAAGAAGAAAATTAAGATCACTCCAAATTTCAACACCGGATTTTGGGGTATTTCCTTTTGACCTGTTTGCTTGGCATTTCTGAGGCTAACTTGAACTTGAAAAGTAAAAAGAAGAAAATTAAAATCACTCTAAATTTCACCACCATATTTTGGGGTATTTCCTTTTGACCTGTTTGCTTGGCATTTTTGAGGCTAACTTGAACAGAAAAGTAAAAAGAAGAAAATTAAAATCACTCTAAATTTCATCACCATATTTTGGGGTATTTCCTTTTGACCTATTTGCTTGGCATTTTTTTCTCTAGCCTACTTAATTCTTAAAACATATGTAACATGGGAAAATTCATATACAATTCCTATTATTACCTGATTTTTTTTCCCGTCTTTATCACTTTAACTGTCCCCAGACTCCGTGTTTTCAACACAATTACTATAGATACAAAGCATGTTTACCAAAGAATCTTAGCAATGGGAGTAAACATTCTGCTGTTCTCCGAAGCTTTGATTTTTAAGAGAGGAAGAGAAGTCTTGTTTAGTAACTCTCTAGTACAATGTTCCAATAATGGTGTTTGCTAGCAAACGCCAGAACTCAATAGCACCAGTCACTGTTTTAAATGGTCATCTTATGTCCCCAGAGCTTTCACCTGAACTGTGAAAAGAAGACCACTCTTGGTCTAAGAATGAAATAGAAGCCAAAGAGAAATCCTCAAATGGTACCTTCTGAGTTTTGGGTCCAAACCAAATAGATACTTAGTTTTGTTTATAATATCTCTGTTTTCGAGTTACAAATTTTGATCATCACTCAGTAGGCTTACATAAGCCTTCCAGTAAACTTTTCAAGAAAGCTGTGCTATTATAAATCTCTGCATGGACGAGAATGTCTTTCTGTTGTTTTAACATGCAAAAGATAACATGACTATGCACACAGTTTGGGACCACAATTTTCCCCCCTGTAAACAGTAGATACTGCTTTGTTTTATTTTAGAATTTAAGGAAACAACATCCAGGAAAGCCTGGATGTTTACTTATTTTGTCTTCTTTTTGTTCGAGTATTTGTGGGATTATGCTTGATTTTTATCACTTCAAAGTTTTGCCAAAATCCATCAAGATAGTGTCTATACTCACTAATGTTTTCTTAGAATCTGGCCATCATTTTAAAGACTGAGATCGGTTTTTTATGCACAGAATTTTGTTTAAATTTTTTTCTTTGATTATTGTATATTTTTCAAATGTTCTGATTTCTCCCTCAAGTATACTTATAGATCATAGATAATCTCTCAGTTCTCTGACTTCCAACATGTCTTTTTCCTATCATTTTTATGTTTCCACATACTGGGGAAGCATTTCTAATTTGTTATTTGTATCACTGACCTAATTTTTCTGCAATTTAAAAAAAGTTCTTCTGCATTTTTAGTTTTAGCACTCTTTCCTCACTATCTTTCTCCTTATCATCTTATCCTAGTATCTTTCCATCTTACCCTATTCTCTCCTTATGGCTTGCTACTTCTTTTCATTAGAATTCTTGATCTTTCAAATTCTATTGAAGATGTTAAATGGTTTCCTATTCCCCTCATGGACATTGTGAAAGTTATGCACTTCTGAGCACTGTTCTCTTATCTGAAATGAGTGTTTTTAAAGGTCATGCATGGTTGTACATTTTGTTGTGTTTACTCATCTTAAAAGGTAGAAATGTAACCAACACTTGTGTGTATTGTCTTTGATACCCTGTTTCAGTTTGAATCAAATCCTTGTCTTGGAACTATACTCAGAGGACAAATTGATAATCAGAGCTATTTTATTAAATCTTACCCAGCATATTTAGTATTTTATGGCTCTACCATTCTGATATGGAATTTCCCTCCACTATATTCCTTAATTCACTATACTCTAAAAGATGAAATACATAAACAAAACATCAGAATTCCAAGAATTGATTCCTAACAGATTTTTTTGCCAGTCTCCATCCCTCCTATGTTTTACGAATGGGACGGCAGTTTCTATCGTGGTCTGTGCCATTATCAGAGCATCCTTTCTGTCTTCCACTCTCAAGCTCCTCTGTTCTCTTATGAAAGCTGCTATCTCCAAATTGTTACGGGGGAAAAGAAGTCCTAATCTATAGTTAGAAGGGAAGAGGACTGGTGAGAAAGGAAAGAAGGAAAACTTTCATACTATTCAATAGCTTTAGCTTTGAAGAAAAGAGTGCTGGGGGTTGAGGGGCGGGGGTATGGTGGCTCAGTTGGTTGAACGTCCACCTCTGATCTCAGCTCAGGTCTTGATCTCAGGGTCGTGAGCTCAAGCCCTGCACTGGGCTCCATGCTGGGCATGGAGTCTACTAAAAAAAAAGAGAGAGAGAGAAAGAGAAAGAGTGATACTCAGTGTTCTAGGCTGGCATAGACCCTGAAACTGATTTTGAAATTAGACTGTTGAAGAGAGGTAAGATTTTTTTTTTTTTTTCCCCTATCTGTTTCCAGAAAGTTAAACCCTCTGGTTCAATAGCCCCATAGCAGAGGTGGTCCCAGCACTGGCATTTTCCAATTAAATTTAATCTGTCTTGAAGGAAATTACTCTTAATTCTTTGACACCATGTTGATCATCTGTTCCTGTTTATTTTAAGGATTCTAGTCCATTTTCTTTGTATTCAAACATAGCTTGTGACAGGTTTCAAGAGGTGGTTAGATGTTGCCAACCAGATCCCACTTTAAAAAATCAAAAGTCAAGATTTGCATCACCTCTTTTTAGAGGACATCAAATTGAAAGTTTGCATTCAAATTCTCCCTTGGAGTGTGACCTCTGCTATGACTTCTTCTTTACATTTGTGTCTTTACCTGGAAATGGTAACAGGTCTGAAAAGAGGATATTTATTTTTAGTCCTGCCATTTGCAAGGCACTTTGAACTTCTAAGAAGATGCTTAGAATCACAAAATGTAAATCAATCATTTATCATAACGATAGATTTTAAAATCTTATTTTTCCACGTGGGGAATTTTTTCCCATTATCTAAATTACACCTTAGTTCTTTATAAAAAGGTTTTTGGACTTTACACCGCAGGAAAAAAAGTTTCTATTGGCTTGAATTTCTGGTAAGGTGGTGTGCGAATGGCCTCAAGTTATACATTTGCAGAGGAAATACCATCCAGATGCTCAAGTCAGCCTTTTCTTGGCAGACGACTAAGAACCACACGGAAACAGAGTCTAAAAATCTCTAACAAAAGAATTCCACATTTTCTTACCTTTGGAACGGCCATTAATTAAAAGAAACAGTCATATCCCCTGTGTTCAGAGTTTAACTACTATTAATCAGAGTTCACCACACAATTAACACTTTGAACTGATTAGCAAATGGAAATCATAGCAAGAAATTTTGAGGTTAGATTAGCGAGTGGACGTATTCTCTTACCCAACTCCACTGTACCTCGTCTTTTTCAAGAAAAAGAAAAATTAAGCACTCCAGTCATAACGAACTGGGCAGATTTTGTTTTTGGTGAGGTGTTTGCCGTTACATATTGCACATAATGTATGGCACCGTTAGGAGGAAAAAATTGGAGTCAAAGTGGCTGGAAAGTTAGGTCTGCTCTGTAGCACTGTGAGATTGTTGACATCTGCCGAGGTTGGAGCGCTCAGTAAGCAGGAAATGGGGTGTCACTCTGAGTGGTAGTTTACCATTATCCTGGCATCCTAATGAAGTGTCTGCAGTGCACAGAGCTTCTGGATGGCATCTTAACGCACGGCTAAGCAAAAGCACTTCTCTCCCTGTCACTGTCATCCATCTGCCTGCACCCTACTGTAGCCAATGGGATGGAACCATGCTACAATGTGCTATAAGCCATTTAGAGTTGCACATTGCATAATCAGTCCCATCAAATATGTAAAAAATGGCTATTATTGGTTATTTTCCTCAAACTCTGGCACCTGGAGTTTGATACATTAAAGTTAAACTTTCCGAGTGCCGTTTGTGCTATTAATTCCACTTTCCCTCCACTATCTAAATGGGAATGAGTTGCATCCTCATTGTCTTAAGTCCTGTTAATGGATTGAAAGAGTTGTATGAATATTCATTAAAAAACTTCACTGTACATCACACTTGGCGAATTCATCAATTTGCAATATAATGGAATGGTCATTTTCTTTGAGATCACCATTTTTAAGAAAAGGACAAAGAATGAATCAACTCAAATTGCAGATTGGTTGTTTCATCTTAGAGCACATTATTTAGTTTGCAGTGATTGTTTGAGGTCTTTCAATAGATTTCTTTAAAGGCACAGTGCAGTTCACCAAGTACGTTTACATTTTGAAGCTTGTTTTGTCAAAACCAATGATTAATTTTGGTGCTTTAACATTACCTCTGGTGAAATTCTAACGCAGCGGAAAGGAGGATGTCCATTATTAGGTGGCATAAGTAGAGTGAGGTGTGTGTAAGCCTCTGGAAACTTCTAGATAGACCGCATATGGTCCTCCAGACATGGCTGCAAAGCAGCTGGGCTCTCATGGCAAGATCTCAGGTGGTAAGATGGCCACAACGTTGAGAAGGAGCTTTCTGTCATAGGCAGGGGCAACAGGAATCTGCCAAAATGGGGGTGGGGTAGGGTTAGATAAACAAGAGGGCATAACATAATTCGGTTGCATCAGGAATTTTTTTCACAGACATTAAAACTATGGTAAACATAACAGCGGGAGGCTTGCTCTGCAGCACAGTGGGAAGCTTAAAGCGTCTGCCTGCGCTGTGCCTGGCTCGAACCACTGCTAGAAGTCTCCGACTTTCATTAGCACTGAACGATTCACCCAGTTCCCCAGAAAAGGAGAAAATCCAAGCAGCAAAGCCCCTGGCTAATTATTGTAAACACTCCCAGGTTACAGTATTTGGGGGGGGCAATAGTGGCAGGAAAATGTTCAACTAGAACAAAAGAGTCATTCTGAAATAGAAGAATAAAAAGCTGGTTTGTTGTTTGTTTGTTTGAAATCAGTGTAGCCTTTGATCCGATTGGGAGGGCGGTGTGTTGGAATATGGGACCACCCCTTTACAAGGAAATTTGAGATGACTGAACCAAAGTGCGGGCAACTCATTTTGAGCAGTAAAAGTACAGGTTAATCTCGCAAATGACCTTCTCCAACCACCCCCTCCCGCAAGCCGCACCCAAATTTATGCAAGCATGTCTCACAGGTCCCCAAAACAGAAACTGTTTCCTTTGGAAGAAATGTGTAATAATACAAAAACTAATGTGTAACCAAATGTAACCAGGACAGCAAACGAATGCACTTCCCTGCAAAATACAGCACATCAGTTTCAAGTTTTTATCCCATCCCTTTATGAATGGACTCACTTGAGGGAAAAAATATATTGTTTTTATCAAAGGGACAGTGGTCTGCTACTGACACCGACAAACATGTAAAATGGGAATTTTTTAATGGCATGTAGGTGTTTATTTTTGCTACATCCAGCCTTGGGAATCTGATTTCTTCATTCATATCCCCCCAGCTGCTGTCAGCATTGCAGCACATCGGCTTTCCTTCATGTGCGAATATTTCTCCAGAACTCATTTGCAAAAGAGTAGAAGCAATATTAAAACACCACATCCAAACCTCTTTTAAACACACAAAGAAATGGGAAAACACATCAGAACTAGACCATTGAGAAAATCCTCCTTTCAAATTTACTGTTTGCTTCACATGCTAGTATAAAATATCCCACCAAGTCCCGTTTGTGATCCATCTGAAACAATCTTGATTTGCTTAAATTGTCACATTCTTCTTGCACATTTCTTCCTAAATGCAAAAATGGCAAGGAATTCTCCTCCCTCTTCATTATAAAAGTGTAGAATTTCTGGCTTGTTTATTCCTAATGGAACACTTGAGAAAGAAGAAAATATATAAATATCTCTTTCAGAAGATTAGTTGTCTCATTCTTTTTAAAAGAGAGGATTTGTTCATTTCTTCCCCATGGTAAACAACTCGGGCTTTTCATTGTAATTTTCCATTGTCAAATTAATGCATTTCACTTTACTGACTTGGTCCCGTGTTTCTAAAACATTGCACCTTTTAATATCCTTATTTCTTCTATATAATACATTAATATGTATCATTAGGACACAGACAAGGATAGGACCTAAGATCCTTTTTAAACAAATTTATTGGAGGAAACTTCTACTCCATTATAACTTCCTAAAATAAAGTCTGGGAAAACTCACCATCCAACAAAATAAAAGTATATTTCACTCTCCATGAGAGCACATTTCCAAGCTAAGGATTTCAAGCAAGAAATGGCATACGTGTTATAAGTATTTCAAATCAAGCATCAGAAATTTGATCTGATCTACTGGTAAATACTCTATTGACAAGATCAGAAACAGCAATGTCTGGCCACCGAGGCGGAAAAGAGAATAAGCAATTAAAACAACAACAAAAAACAACAACAAAAGTAGATAGTTTATCAACTTCAATTTCTAAAGTATTGTGCAGTCCCTTTATAGAATGTGGAGGAGAATCTCCTAACTACAATGAAGGTAGGTCCATATGTTCACCTACCATATATATTGTTCTTCAAAAATTATATTAAGGATATTAATGAAAAATAGTTAATATTTTCAAGAAACTATAAAGAGGAAGAGAGAAAGAGAGAGAGATGGAGAGCAAAGCAAGCTGTGGAAAAAAAAAAAAACCTGGGCTCAGCAGCTTTCTGGGGGAAATGGTGAAATGTGACTATGTGATTTATAATGAGAAAAGGTATCTACAACATACAATTTTCTACCTAGCTGCAAATAATAATTCATAGTGATGTCCCTTCCAGATAAAAGACCTTTGCTATGTAGGACCCATGTGGTAAAATGATCATGATAAATGTCAGACCAGTGCAGGTAACGGCTTTACAAACCATTAAGATTAGCTGGCTCTTTTTTCCGATGATAACAGTAACCATGCTGTGACTCTATGTGGTAATAATATCTCACTCCTGATAAATGCCAGAGCCAGGCAGAGGTGTTTATCATTCCCAGTTCAGAAATGCTGACTAAAGTTACCACATGTTGCCTGTTTTTCTTCTTTTACAATAGTCTCACAATTAAAAAAAAAAAAAAAGGCTGAATCATAAAATTATTTTATTCCCCATTTCTTAAAGGATTTGGACCCTGTGCTATTAACTCTCCATGGTTCTCACTGTCACTGTGTGGCCATGTCAAATGGACTGGCTGGAAAAAAACAGTTCACCATACTAACTACTATCTCCTCTTCAGAGGTCTTTTGCTTAAAATGAATAGTTATGGATATGCTTTAAAAAAAAAAAAATATATATATATATATGTATATATATATATATATTTAACCTAGAAGACAGCTCATATTTGACTTAATTGTGTGACAGGTCTTAGTTGTTTATAAGTGAAATTTTTTAAAATCCCCTTAAATTTATCTACCAAAGGAAGGATGTAAACACATATTAAAAACTTCAGATCTAAAAAAGTATTTGTAGGATTTCTACCCTCATGAAAAAATGTAAAGATAATGCTTCATATAAATAGCTACTTGAATATTTGAAAAGGATTATTGGTTTATGATTAAAAAGACATCAAATGACTCAAAAAGGTAATTCCTGGGTTGTTTTTTTTTTTTAAGCTTGTAAAAGCAGATATACTTGAATAAGTATAGTTTAAAGAAAATTCTCATAGGAGAACTGAATTTCAAAGAAATAAACTAGTGAGCTTTGTTTTCTCAGCACAGACTATTGCCTGAGGATGAATTAGTATCATTTGTAAGTTACCGAAATATACTTGGCCACCATGACACCTCCAAAATTACTTTGGAAACAAGAAATTCTAGAGAGGAGAATACAATCATGCTTTTCCCGTGAAGATTGCTACTGGGGTGTCAGCCATTGCTTTAGCCTTCAATTCAAACAAAGAGGGGCAATGCTGCTAACCTGAGGAAGAGGAGTGTAAGAGACAGTATTAGGTTGGTGAATTTTAGGAAATACCTTATCCCGAAAAGGGTTGCACCAAAGCGATCATGCCATTTTTTAAAAAGTTACTATTAAAGCTTGAATACTTTTCCCAAAATATTCCTCCCTTAGTGTGAGGTCAATGCCCCTGAAGTCCCTAGAATAGCATGGATACAGTTACATGAAAAAGAAAAAGGGATTTTTATTTTACTACTTTCCTGAATGTATTGGGGGAATGTTAAGAATATATGAAGAAGTTAAGAATAATAAGTCTAAGGCCTTCAGAAAATGATTAAACAAATTTTTACATTTGTTGATTTAATATTAAGTACATTTCTCAATTATTGTGATTTTTTTTTCTTTATTTAATGGGCCAACACCTCAGAAGCATTTTGAGTTTAACAATCAACTTAAAGGATCCCTTCAGTCAGGGGAAACATATAAACTTCACTGATACTTATATTATGATGGGTCTTAAATTTAAATATCTCTAATGACGTATTTTGTGTTGTATCTGCCCCCATGGGTTGTCAAATGACAGAAGTCAGGGATCAACCTTGTATCTGCCACAGGTTGCACACAGCTCTTAATTAATATTTTGTCTTCAACCATGTGCTCAATACTCTAAAAAATTATTTAAGAACTAGCTTTTTTCTTTTGATTTTCTAATTATTCACTGCCAGAGAGTAGGAGTGGAGATGGAAAGAAATCACGGTTGCACTTAACAAGATTAGGCTTGTTCCCAGCAGCATGCTCTGGATGGCCTGCCTCCCCAGCACAATGATCAGAAATGGCCTCCAGAAATGACGCACCCCATTATGCTGAAGCTTTCCTCACAGGTTAGGGAATCCATGGTCTTATGGCAATCAATTGGCCATAATATTTTTATTACTGACATTTATTAACTATGGAGAGTTATTTCACCTTTACAGTTCCTCCTAAAAGCCTTCTTTATTCAAACATCAGACAAAATATTAATATCTCCTAGAAGTAGAAACCGAATACAAGTGTGCCAGTGAGGTGATTTATTCTGAATTCTCTGATGATTCGTGCTACAGAAAGAAAGAGGTCTTACCTGAGTCAAGTCGATGCAGTTTCTACCATGTCTTTCCTGACATGAAAGAGAGCTACAGACCTCTGCTCTCGGTTTGCACTGGTATGGGCTTTTGGGGGGTTTAAGGCATGGAGAGCATCAAGAATTCAAGCAACATATCCTATGGTGCCCCAAAACATATAGCAGAACATGAGTTCTCACCTAGTTCTTTCAGACTCCTTCATGATATATCACTTCCCATATTTTAAAACAAGAGTTTGAAGTATATGTCTTTTTGCATGGATTTATGAGTCCTGAATTTGCCCCCAGTTGTTCTGTCCCTAAAGTGAATGTAAGTTATTTAAAAAAAAAAAAAAAAAAAAGTATCAAGCAATTGTCATGACTTGGATGATTCCTCAACACCTAACTCAAGTTTTATAATTAAAGGCATATCCTCAAAGTCCTGTATTCAGTTGTAGAGTACACTAAAAAATAAAGTGTTGGAGCGCCTGGGTGGCTCAGTGGGTTAAAGCCTCTGCCTTTGACTCGGGTCATGATTCCAGGGTCCTAGGATCAAACCCCGCACCGGGCTCTCTGCTCAGCAGGGAGTCTGCTTCCTCCTTTCTCTCTTCCTGCCTCTCTGCCTGCTTGTGATCTCTGCCTGTCAAATACATAAATAAAATCTTTTTAATAAATAAATAAAGTGTTAATTGAAGATACCCATTCATCCTATAAGCCAGGGCAGTCTCTCCCTAAGTTCTGAAATTGTCATGATACAAAAAAATATAAATTGATTTGAAACTCAATTTCTTTCTTCCAAATATGGCCTTAAACTGTAATTGACTACTATTTTTTCCGTACAGGATGCATTATACATCCCAGAATAACATTCAGAAGCAGAAGAGTTGAGATATTGCTGACCTTTTTAAAACAAAGGGCTACAGTGTCCTTTAAGAATTGCAGATAAATAGAATGAGTAGTGCTACCAATATATTGGCTGCTGCGAGAATTTTGTCTTTTCTTCCTCTGGGTGAACCTATATAACAAAGAAGAACTAATTTTGGAATATGACTTAACAACATGTGGTTATAAATAAGTTAAGAATAATAAATGCATGGATGGTAAGGCCAGAAAAGTCTCCAGGGATCACCAGGTCCAGAGTGCACTGTACTGCACAGAACTCTTTCCATCATTGTATAACTTTATCTTATCTCTTTGCAGAAAAGGCATTTGGTTGTAAATGTCCTTGTTTTAGTAGCAACATTTCATGCAGACAAATGTAAATGTAACTACCATAAACTATATTTTTTTAAAAAAATGTGTCCTTAAAACCATGAATCAGGGCAAAACTATAAAGCCATATCCTTATCATATCATTAAAGGCTATTTCACACCATGTAAGAGCTGTAACTTCTCTAAGGAGCCTGGAGTTGTTTATGAAGAAGCTCATTTACAACAGAGCTTTGTGTGGTTTGAGATTATGGGGCCAAGTGGGTGAGGGATGGGCAGTAGGAAGATCATTTACTATTTTAATGATATGCATCTGCATTATATGTATTTTTGCATAGACATTCTTTGCCACACAATGGTGGCAAAAAAAAAAAAGAAAAAAAGAAAAAGCACTGTGGGAGGATTTTGTGTGCAGTTAGAGCTGAAGTTATATTCACTGTTTAGAGACTGGCAATGGTTGAGAGTTAAAACAGAGGTATTAAAAAGCATCAGTAGATACAAAAATAAGTCATCAGGGAATGAAGTTAGGAGCAAAAGTGAGAGAAGGGGAGAAGAATATGGAGTTCCCTATTATTAGAATTATTTTGTCTCACAATTTTCCTAAGAGATTCTCTAATTCTCCATGAGGAAAAATTTCTCCCCCTCCTTCAGGTCATAATGCAAAAAAGTCAGAGATACCTCAAAGTCTTCTCAAAACTCTCAGTACTTCACAATAATGAGAAACCATATGCTGAAGGAGAAATATTAATAGAAAAATGCTGTCTTTCAGATGCTCAGTGAATCAACTGAAGACAGTTGACACATCTTTAGTAAGCTGTATATGAATCTTAGCTCATTAACCAGTCCTGTATTATGTATGCAGATTCCCATTCCTTATATGACACATCAATAAACCATATCTGAAAAAGTGTCATTTCGATTTTAATGTAACCAATTGTATTTTTAGATGTCCCTCCACTTAGAAGAGTTTGTGCTGATTTCCTGATTTCATAAGCTATGGAAAAATGGGTGTGGTATCGATTTGAATGGGAAACCACTGCCTTCCTATAACCTTTTCAAAGATTTTATTCTGATTATGTTGTAAGGAAAGCTAATTTCTCTTCCTTAATAATCTTTGAGCTTTCTCTGAACCATTGTTCAGTTCCCCCTTCAGTACTGAAATATAACTTAGCCACAGACTTGTGTGTACCACTATTCAATTGTGGAATTTCTCAAGTATGTGTGAAACTAGAGAAAGAGGGAAAAAAAATCTTATAAAAGAGCCTTCATGTAGAATGTTTCTTATAAGCGGATATGGGAACCACCATAGACTTTTATAAGGATTCTTAAATATAACTGAACTGCTCACCAATCAGATCATCAGCTTCCGGTGATCGCAAAGTACCGAGTGCATTGGGAAGTGTCAGGCTACCGTAGCAATTGAATTGTCACCCACGGGCACCATCTCAGTTCCAGGATCAGCAACTACATTTGGAATGGTCACTGCAACCAGAGAGAATGCTCATTGCTGAAACTAAAAGGTGAACCAGACCCAGCATGGGCCTCAAAAAAGGTGAAGGGGAGAAAGGGATGAATATTTATAGAGTATTTACTTTTCACTGGTCATTGTGCTAGGTATATTACATACTATCTTGTTGAATCCATAAAACGGGCCTTTGAGATATTATTCAAAGAAAATAAGAACTTGTCTCAGACCACACAGCTAATAAAAAGCTGTTACAGAATTCAAACCAAGGTCTGTGTGTTCCAATCCATGTTCATATCTTCCATTTACTCGCCAATTCCTTATTCTTTCACTTAACCTGCTATATGCCAGGATAAGAGCTGTGTGGCTTTCTAGGAAAACTCCCAGCTAAATGGGAAAACTTGACAGGCATTCAAGCCATAAAAATACCATGTGAAATGTATAAAAAGAATGTCCTAAGTACAATGCAACACAGAAGAAAGCAAAGGGACTCTGTCTAGGGAAGTTCGTCGTTCTCTTACCTAATGGTTAGACAAACTTTATTAAAGTTTTAATTCCTGCTCAAAATATTTGCAAATTCAAATATTTCCAATTAAGCAGCCTCCAACCTTTCTTAAACCGGAGTCATATGTTCCCTAAAACTGAGGTTTGCTGGATGTAACTGTTTAAGACCACTCTCCACTTATCGTTTTTCAAAATTTATGGCTGCTATCACTGTAATCTCCAGTGTTAACTGATCCCTTTTTTGGAGGCTTTGACATTGATCTGATCATTACTTTGGCAAGAGATTTTGGTGAAATTGGAAAGGTTTCCTCTCCTCTCCCAACATCATCTTTATTATTTGAACCAAGTGGTTCACCAGCTCCTCGGGTAAATTATACTAGTAACATCAGGCCAAACTATGCAGAATGTAACCACCTTGTGAATACTTAAATGTGTGTATATGTATTTGTATATTGTGTACATATATATATATATATATATATTTTTTTTTTTTTACATAGAATCAGTGGTGTAGGTATTAGTTACAGATGACTAGATACAAAGTATCCATGTAGCCCTAAGAAACTTTGCCTTGGACATCCTATACCAATTTCACTCTCATCTTTATTGAGTTGTGTTACTTATTTTCCCAAGTTGATTAAACCCCATAATATCCAACTGGTCCTATGAAGCATCACATTGTCTTAAACATCATTAAGCTACAAAGGGGCTTTCTACCCTTTTGACAGAAAGATTTTATCTGCTGTCTGCTATGATGTTGCAACTGGCTTTTCTTTTCTTTTCCTTTCTCTTTCTTTTCTTTTCCTCTTTTTTTTTTTAATTTCTCTCTCCCCCCACAAGCCCCCCATCACTTTCATTTGCAGTTGTCCAATCCATATTTTGTTGGAACTCTTCTAAGAATAACTGCAATTTTGAAAGCTCTGACTGTGGGAGGCATTATTTATAGGCCTTTGTGGTTTTGGGAGGAAGAAGAGAAGTTTCCAAGGCAGAGTTCTTCTAGGAAGATTGCCCCCCACTCTGCTTTAGCCAAATACCATCTTTTGCAGGATATTTTCCTATAATTCCTTATTAAAAGTTTCTTTTGCAACAGTGTATTTTAAAACTGCCAGTTTCTGAACTAACTCTTTCTTCCCCACTATGTAAAGTTTATATACCTAGTAACAGGTGATAATGAATTGGGCTTTGGGGAGCATGTCGTATTAGGAATTAGGCTTTAGTATAAGAGACTTGTCTTCAAAATCTTCAGTACACTCTGAGTTAAAGAAACTCAGAGACAGAGACTGTAGGACTGGTCGGACTGCCCCACAGATTCAGGGACGTTCCTTTTAGTTGTATGTTCTACAACACATCCAGGAGGATGGCACACCATTCCATCTACATTCTGGGGAGCAGAGTAAACTCGCTACAAACTAAATCAGCTCCCTGCATAGGGCCTCACCAGAAGTTCCTTCTATCGCTTTGACCAAAGGCTCTTTGGCCAGATGTGGTCACATGGTCACTCCAGCTGCCAAGGAGGCTGGGAAATGACCTCTTTTAGCCAAGTACCTTGCCATCCCCTCAACAATGTATTGTCTTGCTAAGGAAGGAGAGAATGAATATTGGGTGGGTGTGTACCTTATGTATTACCGCCGTACATTGTCTTTTCCAAAAGTGACCTCTTAAGGATCACTACAAGCTCTGTGCTAGAGGTTAGAGATAGAATCTAGAAAGGAAATGTACCCAAGTCAATGTATATACAGTTTTTAAGTTCATTAAATAATTATAGTTCTAAGTCCTGGTTAAAATTATGGTGAGATGAATTCTCTAGGTGCTAAATAAATCAATTCTTATTATGCCATCCATTCCTATAAAGGCAAAAAGAAACAAAGTGAGGGAAAGCAATCTATGTGGCATTTAGTTTTAAACAACTTCCTATTTTTTAAAATGCATATGACTCGTTATTATGCTTTCAGTTTATATTTTTTGTGCTTTTTTTTTTTATTTCATAGCCAAAACAAAATGTGTTAGGGAGAAAATACAACACATAGTAATAACAAAGATTATTTCCCCGTCCACAAAATCAAGTGAACAATAGAATTTTGGTAATTGAATCACACCGTGTCCTCATCTGTTTGTTTCCTATTGCTGCTATAACGAATTATCACAAACTCAGTGGCTTCAGACCACATGAATTTTTTATCTTACATTCCTGGAGGTCTAAAGTCTGAAACCATCTTCACTGGGAAGACATAGAGGTGTTGGTAGCCCTGTGTTCCTTCTGGGGGGTTCTCCTTCCTTGCCTCTTCCAGTTCCTAGAAGCTGCCTTACTACTATCAGTCCTCACCCACAGCCTTTCATCACATAGTCATTTATCCTTGGGTTTACATTGCCACGTCATTTTTCTCTCTTTTCTTTTAACCACCTTTGTGATTATACTGGTGCCACTCAGATAATCCAGAATAATCTCCCCATCTCAGAATCCCTAATTGAATCACTTCAGCAAAGTCCCTTTGGCCGTAGAAGACAACATATTCACAGGTTTCAGAGATTAGGGCAAGGATGTCTTTGGAAAGCCATTCTTCACCTTACCCCATCTTTTAAAATAGTAAAGCATTTATTAAACTGATCCACTACCTGATCTTAACAAGATTATGTCAAAGCCACACTGTTGCTCCTTCATATAGCTATGATCTACATCAGAGTTCAAATAAAGAAACTTCATGATAATGGTGTTGAATATACCTATTCTCTTTGGCTGCTGACTAAGTCTTTGTCCAAACTTCTCCTAAGAAAATTCCTTCATGCAGTTATGAAATCTCATTCTTTTCCAATTTTTTTTTTCAGAAAAGCAAGACTACAACACAAGAATTGAAACTATAAAGACTCTTGTGCAAAAACTCCCTCCACCAAATCGTGACACCATGAAAATCCTGTTTGGACATCTAACTAAGTAAGTTGTAAGGGTTTCTGGTGGGGTCCTCATATTCTCATTTCTTACATAAGCAAGTATTTAATTTCAAACCTCTGAGACAAGATTTTCCAAAGGCATCTATCTCAAATTTTCCCCTTAGCCAATCTAAGTATTCTCACAGAAGCTGGAGAATGCACTAGAAGTAGGAAGGAGAACCTACAAAAGGAACTCCTAAAATAAGTTATTTTTTCTGTCCTTTCAAAGAGTAGGTATTTGTTGATTCATTGTCATAACTTGACCCGGAGCCCTAGGGTGGACCATCTTTACTTTGTCATCTAGTATAAGGGAAGAGCATGAAATAATTCCTACATGAGAGCAAAACATAGCTTCATCATGTACAAAATGCTATGACCACAAATAAGTTACTTACACTATCTGAAATTCAGTTTGCTCATTTGTAAAAGATTGATTCTGATTGACAAGGTGCTATTCATGTAAAAAGTTAAGATAAGAGTATGAAGGCAGAAAAAAACAAGACATGCAAAGGCCCAGGGGTCCACAGAACTTTATGTATTCAAAAAACAGAAAGCATGCCAGGATGGCTAAAGCTTAATGAACTAGGGTTGGTGGGGGTAGGAGTTAAGATCATAGCTGTTAGACTGACTGGTGTCAGATCACATAGTTTCTTGTGGGCCTCACTGAGAGATTTCAATTGTATTCTAAGTACAATTACAAACCATAAAGAGTGCTAAATTGAGGGAGTATAAGAGGTCACTCTGGCAGCCATGTGGAGAATGGATTCCAAAATGGAAGCAGGGAGATATTACCTGTAAGGTGGCAACCATGGTGGTCCAGACGAGAGGCAATGATAGTGTATATGGAGTCCTTAAAGAGATTAACTGGTGACGGGTCAGGTTGGATCTGCTGCTGGTCAGAATGCAGTTGGAAAAGGAAAGGTGAAATCAAGCATGTGCCTTAGGGTTTGGGCTTAGGCAAGTGAAAAATGGCAGTACAACACAGATGGGTTGAATAGGAAGAGGAGACTGGAAAACTCCATTTTGAATGCATTAATTTTGAAATGAATGTTACTCAATTGCTCTCTGTTAGCACCTTCTTTAGATAAGGCAGAGTGCAATACAAGCGATGAAGTTTTAGCTTTCACCATATACTTATAGTAACATTGAAGCCGGATAGAGTGTCAAATAGACTGGACAGTTTTGCTTTTGTGAGACTTAACCTCCTTGATCACCCATTCCTTGGATTAAGTCATTCCTACAGATTGTTGAAATGATCCATTATGTGATTTTTTTAACTGTGAATTTAATACATATAATTGTACACACAGAAAATTTAAGCAATAGTGGTGTTTATAGATTAAAAAGAGAAATTTGCCTACTGGTTACTCTTAGCCTTCTGAGGAGAAGTAACTAACATTTTTGTGTCTATGAGTATACACACATAAACATATGTATATATGACTGTTATTGCATTCAACTTTATCATACTGCACTGATGGGTCAGCAATATTTTGCAACTCACGGACAGTCTTCCATTTTATAGACAGACTTACGTGACTCTCACTAATGATGACATGACATTCCATAGTGCGGGTAGTCCATAATTCGCTTGATCAGTCACTGCATTAGGGAACATGCTTTAATCTAATCTGTCATATTAGTTTCTTTCTTATTTACCCCAGAGGAGAATGTGTGCCAAAGTTCAGACCATCCCTTACTGCTAGAATGTCCCTTCTTATCACCTCCATACACTGGCTATAATGGGAAACCTAGTGTGACTTAGTGAGAGGACCTTGGTTGGGCTTTAAGGAAACAAAGAGAAAGCTCTAGAGTCAAATCTCTGTTCTATACTCCTTTTATGATCCCAATAACATAAAATAAGATTAAATAATATCAATCATACCTTGTGGTCATGAGAATTAAATGAGATAATGCATATAAAATGCCTGGCACAAGGTAAGCATTCCTCAAATGTAAATTCTTTTCCCATAGGATCCAGATATATCATGAAAGGGGTTTCAGATTACAGGTAAATACTGGAGTGCTTATGCTAGTAACTTTAACTGGACAAAGTCATAAAACAAATGGAAAAGTATGCTCTTTAATGCTATGTAGTACTTAGTCTTGGAGATCTTGAGAAATATCCATTACTCGGTCTCAATTATTCCTGTTTTTTTCCCCCAACTGAACAAACAGTTATAAAAATGAAGAAACTTAGAGTCAGCTAAATCCGCCTTCGAAAAAAAACACACAGATGAAAATCCATCCAATTAAAAACCTTGGCAGGATGAGAATCGTCCACCTTCAGGCCACGCCATCCCATTATTATACCACCTTCACTGCATTCACATTACACGATATTTCATTATAAATGAGGAGAAAAGTGTTCCTTGCTAGTCACCAACCTTTCTGGAGTGGTGTGACCATATTCCGCCCTGCACTGATTTATAAACTGGGTTTAATTATGCACAAGTGTGTGCACATGATTATATCTTGTTAATCATTTTTTGCTAAGTTTTTTGATAAACAGCCAATTGTGGCATGTCATGAAAGCTGAGAAGACTAAATAAGAAGATTGTTTAATAGGAATTTAAAAATATTCATGTTTGAAAGAATCATTAGAATGTTTTCCTTAGTCCTGATGTATTTGGTAGTTCTTCACAAAATGTACCGTCAACACTTGTATGTAGTGTTTATTTCAAGTTGTTGCAAATATATATATTTCGAAGTTTGTTTAGTGAGGGTCAGGGAATGTAATGAAGTGCCAGAAATTCCACTTGACCTACGTACTCAGTAGCCAACAGAAGAGAACTCCATTTTTGCACAGCACTGAATTAAACGTTCCCTTGAAAGCAGAGCAACTACCAACTGAGAAAGCTTAATACAGCCCAATTGGACTACAGGGTGGATGTCTATCCTGTCAGCAAAAGCCCGAAATTGTAAAGGGCTGTGAATCCATTAAGCATAAGATTACACAATGGCTGCCTGGCTGAATAGTCTGAGTCCAGGGTCCTCATTCTTGATCAAACTCAAGGTCAAGTTCTATGCTTCTGCTGTGATAACATGAGACCAGAAACTCAGAATAAGTTATCATCTCAAAATGCCATCAACCAGAAACCTTTATTAATAGCCACTTTCACAAATTGACATTACAGTGATAAGTACTGTAAGGTCCTGTAGTACCTTCTGAATCATCACATAAATGGCAAGTTCTATCTCTATAAAATGTGTGTCAAGTGCATTTTCCTTTAGTCTGCTTCTTTGGAAAGGCAGAGAGGCAAAGTGAAGATGAAGTTAATGAGGAAGGAGGACCTAGAAAGATAAGGTTTAGTTGCTGATGGGCAGTAGTTGGAGATAAAAAGCCAGGCAAAGGAGTTACACAAGCAATAGAGAACCACTGAAACTTTATCTACGGGACACGTGTATGATGTGCTCAGTGTTTATGGAAGTAGTCCAACAACAGAGTGTAGGGTGAACAAGATAGAAGGAGAAAAGAACCCAGGAGGCCACATGGGAGTTGTCGTTCTATTAGAGTGATGAACATCAGATGGAAAGCATGGTCTAAGTCTTGAGAATTTTCAGAGGAAAATCCCATGCAATGTTTATCTCTCTCATTTCTTTATCCCCATATCCAATCAGCCATGGAGTTAAGTCTCGGGTTTCAATGCTGGGTACTTGTGAGAATAGTCCCTCGGACAATAGTAATAGTAATAGTGATACAAAAAGAGTGTACAAAGGTGCACACTTCTTTTCTTCATTATGAAAATATAGAGGAAAAAGAAGATGAGGTTATTAAAAACTAATCAAATGGGATGAAGTCCATTCTGTTGAATATATATTGAATTAAACCCTTTATATGCTGCTAGTTAGGATGTACCAACTGGCATGATGGGAAAGCCATATATGCAATATATCTCAAGAATAAAAACCTTTCAAATCTTCCTGTCTTTTGAGCCAGTCATCTTAAGTAATGTGGAGGCAGTTTCACATGCAGGTAAAGTTACTTATGACAGTTCTATTGGCACTGGTAAAACCTTGGGAATAACCTAAGTGTCCAGTGATAAGGAAGGTTATATAGACCATGATGCATCATATCAGCTTAGTGAAATGTAGTTCATAGATAATGGGTTTTTTTTCCTTAATTTGGAAATGAGTTAAAGTCAGGGGTACAATTTTTATGTACTCAAAAAGAGTATAACTCAATATGTAGGAAACTTGTGCATCTGGAAAAGACTAAAAATTTTTGTTCAGATGTCAATATTTCTTTCTTAGAGTCATTAATTTATGAGAGTTTTTCCCCATGTGTTGCTTCTGCTCTCCTAATAATGGGATAGAAGGCAATACTGAGGTTAAGAAAACAGGTAAAGAGGGTAGGCTTTGGAGTTAGGCAGACCTGAATGTGAGTCTTGGCTCTGCCACTTATGGAAGGTATGACCTCAAACAAATCACCTCTAAGCTTTCATTTTCTCATCTGTAAAATGGAGGTCATAATAGAACCTATTTCTCTGGTGAGGAGTAAGTGAATAGTGTTTAAAAAGAGTCTCACACAGTACCTATCACTTGCTGTGTTCTAAATAAACATTATACATCAGCATGTATCATTTGTATAGGGAAAGAGAGAGAAGATAATTTTTTAGTAAAATAAATGTAGGAGGGATTATTGAAGCTGGGTCGACAAATTTCCTGGTTTCCAGAAAATTTTTTATTTCATCACAGAATCTTTTTCTGAAACCTGAGTCCCCACGCAGGCCTGACTCACCCAGTTTCCTCTAGTTCCAGTGAGGCTAATTTCACCTGTTTGACCAACCGTATGACAACCCACACCATGCCCAATCCCTTGTGAAATGCCCAGACCAACTCTACACTGTCCTTAACTCTCCATCAACCTGATCTGCATCTTGACCCATGTTCGCAGTTCACACTACTTTTACCATCGAAGTGGGAGCTCACTACGGTCGTCTGTTCTACCTCAAGTCTCGGGCCGGTGTGAGGAGTTTGGAGATAGGGCACAGGTCTACTCTGCTTCTTGTCCAGAGCCTCCCCTGTTACAGCAGTTTCCTAAAAGACAGATCTCTTGCCTTGTAGTCTTACTTATCATATGATTCTCACAGTGAGAATTTCCTGCCAGACAGCACAGCACACTGGCTTCGTGGGAGCCTGGGAAGTGAGACACATTGAAGCATGGAGGGCCTTATCCTGTGCCTCCAACAGCCTGTGTAAACACTCCTAGAATCCTATCAACTATGTATCTACCTGATATGCGACACTGGGCTTTTGAAGTTCTGGCATTCCGGTTGCCATTACCATGAGTAAGGTGCTCTAGCAATGGCTGCAGTCTTTCCCCACAGTTTTATTTCCAGGATAAAAAAACATACATGAAACGTACAGCAGAAAATTTAGAAGTAAATACAAAAAGTATTCCCACCAAGCTAAATTGAACTCATTAGCCGGATTAACTTTGGGGCATGAGTTTTGGAAGCCAAAACAATCTCACATTTTTGAGTGAGGGAGCACATGAAATAACATTCAGTTCCCACGTAGGGATGCATTGTTCAGAGAAAGTCAGAATGTCTTAGAAATGGGTGGCTGTTAGAAATGACTAATGCCATTCACTGATTTTCAAAAATAGCTTTGGAAGAATATATTTGCTGCAGACTTGGGATGCAAATAAATATTCTTATAGGAGGCTTGTGCTTTATAAAATAGGTTGAAAAGAAAGCTAAAAAATCTTCCCTGTTGCATTGACTCTAAGAAAATCACCCAGCTGTTCATAGAATTCCAAGGTGAAGGAATGATATGGCTGAATAGACAAATCTCATGGAAACATGCCAGTTGAATGCCTTGTTGAAAGGCAAAACTGTTGGACTGTGGCTAGTTTGTGAGAGTAAACTGATATTTAAAGCCTCTCTGTGGTCTTCATGGGTGTTAAATAAAATATTCTACAAGAGCATGTCAGAAGCAACTCCAAGGATAATGACCTAGAAATGTAAGTGTTGCATGAGGAAACAATGGTAAGGAAATAATTCAACCACCCTGACTTTAAAATGGCACAGTGAGCACTTCTGATATGGGGTGGGGTGGGGGGGGTGGATGACACATGGCTAAGGAATGAACTTGAAAGCCCATGAGCTCTTATCCTTCTCTCTGGTCTTCAAGAGCAATGGCTGGTGAAGCTCTCTGCCTCCCATCAAGGCCTCCGAGTGCTCAGCTGTGGTATGCTTTGGAGCACGCTATGTTTTTCTGTCCTGTCTTCTGGCACTCCACCCTTTTTCTGTACACTTTGGTCGCTCACCCAACCATAATACCTGATAGCCAACGACTTGCAGGCCATGGGTATTTTTACTGGAAAATGAGGAACCTGTACAAATTGCTATTTTCTCTTTTCTCTCTTTTTCCTTTTCCGTGTGTGTGTTTTTTTTTTTTTTTTACCCCTGAGGGACAAGGGCTGCAAGTCGTTTGAAATAAGCCAGAAGTCTAATAGCTCCTTTGCTTGTGTATTTGAAATGGCACCCTAATCACTTTGAAGAGCTAATGTACTTCCTATGGGTCTGAAATATCTCAACTGGACTCCCGTGGCAGAATTTGGCCTGGTAGTTAAGAAAATTAATTACTCTGATCGTGAGGATGAAGCAATAGTTCCCAACTCCCTGTAGTAATCATTAAAATGTCATCTACTTAGGAGACATCTTGGCACAGGATTTATAAGGTTTGTGAGCTGGGGACTAAGGTTCAATGATCCTTCCAGTGGTGGATCCTTGTTTTGGAGGAAGGCTTTGGGAGATAAGGTTTTTAAGACAGCAGTGAAATTATTACTTTAGATCTTTTAATTTAACATTTGAATGGTAACATTAGCCACTGAATAATAGGAAACAAAACAAAACTGAAAATGACTACTGTTCATTTGTCACTGTGTTCTCTGTGGTTAGTGGTGGTCCATCCCATGGGGGTATTTCCCTTATAAGAGGTACATTTTTTAAGTTGTCCCATCCTTCTCCACTATGAAACTTGGCCTTCTACCTAATGGAAAGAACCAGGGATCTGGAATCAAAAGACATAGGCTCAAGTCCCAACCTCAGCCCTTAGAAACTACAACATTAAGAAAACCTTTTAATGTCTTTAACCCTCCCTTTCGGTCATGTGTGGAATAGGTTGAATAAATTCACACTTATGAAAATGTTTGTCAGCTGTGAAATCCTATCTGTCTATTCCTTTAGAAAGTCTTAAATGAGTTCCCACTACATTCCAGGTACTGGACTGGGTCATAGGTTGGCCAAGTATGGTCTGCTCTTGAGCTACATACAGCTTGCTTCCTGTTTTTTTATTTTAAAAAAAAGCATTATTGGGGTGTCTGGGTGGCTCAGTGGGTTGAAGCCTCTGCCTTCAACTCAGGTCATGGTCCCAGGGTCCTGGGACCTAGCCCCGCATCGGGTTCTCTGCTCAGCAGGGAGCCTGCTTCCTCCTCTCTCTCTGCCTGCCTCTCTGCCTACTTGTGATCTTTGTCTGTCAAATAAATAAATAAAATCTTTTTTAAAAAAGGCATTATTGAAACACACACCACACATTTGTATATTGCCAATGGCTATTTTCATGCTGTAATGGCAAGAGTTAAATAGTTGTGACAAGTTGCACAAGGCCAAAAATATTTACTATCTGACCCTTTACAGAAAAAGTTTGTCCCTCAACTCAATGTTAGAGGCATAAGGAGGACTCCTACCCTCACTTCTTCTATGGTCTCCTG
Organism: Neogale vison; assembly: GCF_020171115.1. NCBI lineage: Eukaryota > Metazoa > Chordata > Mammalia > Carnivora > Mustelidae > Neogale > Neogale vison. The sequence continues at coordinate 87,600,429 of NC_058093.1, read as the reverse complement.
GCATAGATAAATTAGTCAACAATTGCAATAAATATGGTGCAAAATTGCAAGATGTTTTGAGAGCCCCATGCAGGAGCTGGAATTTAGCCTAGAGAAACCAAAGAATGCCTCCCAGAGGAGATGGCACAGGCTCTCTGTAAAGATGTCAGTTTGGCGACAGTAGGTCGGCTACGAGCAGAGACCAGGTACCAAGACGTGCAGGTGAGGAGAACTACGGTGTGGTGAAGAAAGAGTGAGTCCTCTGGCATGGTTAGAGAATTAGCAAGCATAAAAGAAGGAACAGAACATAAGCCCAGAATATAGTGAGCTAGAGCTAGGCTGCTAGCTAACAGGCTTTGTTGAGAAATGTGAAATTCATTCTTTAGACATTAGGTAAATCATGGAAGGTTCAGAAGCAAGGAGATAAGATGATGCGATTTCTATTTATAAAGATCACAGTCTTTGGAAGGGGGAAGGATAGCCTTTAGGAGGGCAACACTAGAGATAGTGAAACCAGTCGTGAGGGCACAAACTAGAGATCCCAACTAAAGAGGTGATGGGAGAAACAAGGACCTGGGATGGATGCAAGAGGCACAGAGGAGGTGAAATCAGTAGGATATGCTCACCAAGGGTATGCAAGAAGTTAGGAAGAAGGAGGATTCCCAGGTTTGGGGCTAGCTGAGTGATGAGACCCTCAACTCATATAGAGGAAAAGCATAAAATTAGAGGCAGGAAAGAAGTTGAAAGTTTGGGGATGTGATGTGGGATTCTTGATACTTCACTAGTGAATTCCCTTTGAGGATAAATATCTGTTGGAAATGCAGGGAAGGTGATTGGGATCTAGGTATGAATTTGGGAGTCATCAATTTAACGGCGGAATGGGGTAAGGTCACGAATAACCCCAAGGGACAGTGCGAAGTCAGAAGAGAGCTGAGGACAGTCTCCTGGGGTTGTCTAACATTGAAAGAGTGGTCTGAGGAAGACGCTGGGGTAAGAGTCTGAAAGTGGCATGCACAGTGATAGAAAATTTGGCAAGAACAGAGGCATTATATTTTGTGGCTGACATTATTACTTCTACACAGGGGACCTAGTAAATTCTCATAGTAATAGGACATCAGGCAGAATTTCTGGTAATATCTGCTACTGTTCTATCCTTCACCCTTTGGTTCTTGAGAAATCATGGGAGTAAATATAATAGCCAAGCAGGGAAAAAATGTTATCCTATAGCATAATCAGGTCCTGAAAAATACTGATAAAGATGGGCATTATAAAGAACTGAACAGGTTCCCTCTGCCATTACATCCTAGTTTCCAGGAGGGCAGCAATTTGTGTCACTTGGATCCCTGCTATATTCCCAGAGCTGAGTACAGAGTCCCAGACATTATAGATCCTCGGTCATTTCTGTTGAACAAACGGGATCACATGACTTCACTGAACGAGAAGATAATCATCAAATAGCCCGTAATGGTTCCAGTTAAGATCAACTGGAACCTTGGTGGCTTGGTAAAGTGCAGACTAGAACCAGGGAATATTCCATTTTGATAGTATTGGTTAGTAACCCGCTCCTCTCAAGTGTCTCTCTCCTCATCTGGTATTTACCTTTTCGTCATGATGAAGAGAAAAGCAGCTTTAACTGCAAGAGAAGCAATATTAATATTAAGATCGCGTGTTAAGAGACCCTGAGTACAATGAATGAGTGGTCAAAGAGGCTTCCCCTGCTGAGGGAGCCTTGGTCAGGGAATGCGTGAGCGCCCGTCAGGGTTGGAGCCTGTGAGGTTAATTGGCTGCAGTCTAGGGCGAGTTTCCAGTGCTGCTGATTTCTTAATCGTCTGGGATTTGTAACAGATCTTCGGATAGAAAAACTTCTTCATTTCATATCTTCTATCATTGCTCCCACCACAAAACTAAAGCATCTTTATCACTCCTGTCTCCTACCAATCCAACCACCCTATCCATCGTTGGTTCCAGATCCACTATTGACTTCCTACCACCTGGAATTATTGAGCACTAGGTGAAGCCAATGAACAAAAATGATCTTGGTTACAAAAGTTTGCCCTCTGCTATGAAGTATATAAAATTTTGATTCCCCTGTTTAACGGAGCAGACATGGCAAACTTCAAAGTGGAAGGGAGGGAAAAAAAAAAGCAACCAGACCTCAAGTCACCTGATTTCCAGTCCACTAGACCACACTCTGCTTTCTTGCCAATACCAATACTCAAATGTGTTTCCAGGGAAGAAGGAATGGTAAAACAAAGAGTGAGAAAGACCAGCCAGCTATGATAGAGGCACAGGCCTATCCTTCGAATTCCCTTTTCTTAATTGAACACCAGCTATAATCCCAGCTCTTTAAATAAAATTACCTAATTAGTAAATTGACATATTTATATAAGGGGTTTTCAGGCTGGCTGTTCTCTCTCTTTCCCTCCCCCTCCCTTCCTCCCTCTCTCCTTCTCTCCCTGTAACACATTGCTTTCCACCCAAAAAGCACCAGGGAAACTTGACTTCTGGGGTTCTTTTTAAAAACAATTTCCAAATCCACATTCATTAATGCTGCGTGTATGTGTGCGCGCGCACGCACGCACCCTTAGAGAAAGCACGTTCTTTTAAAAGGCAGTGATGGTTCTGCCTTTTACCACCTTCTTTCTCCTCTTTAAATGGAAAGCACTGAACCCAGATGCCCAGCCACGGAAGATATTCTTCCAGAAGCAGCATCTGGCTTCCTGGCAAGCCCTTCAGGCAAGTTGTTTGGGGAGCTTTGCAGTTGTCTCTCGGTCTGTCACGTGTATCAGAGACCGTGGCCTCTCTGGCTGGCATGTCCAGGCAGCTGCCAATTCCTTTCAGTTCACCTTTAATTCTGAGAACAAGCTCCCTCATTTTCATTTCTTACCGGACTTGTTTTTTTTTCTCCCCACTGCCTATACGAACTCTAGGACAAGACGGGTTTCTCGTTGCTGTCTGCCTGTCAACTTCCTTTGCAGGCCTCTGTCTTTTGAACCTGAGTAAAATCCTTAGCCATTTAATACTACATTCAAAGAGGTGACTTTAAATAATATTTCATAGCCATTTCTTGTCAGCATAGCTCCTTGTAAACTGTGGGGTCATTCCCTGAAAAGAAAAGCAAAACATTCCATTGGAGTAATTTATTCTGGTCTGTACACAAGACATGAAAGTATTCTTGACATTTGTGTATTATTTAGTTAAATCATGTTGGCTCCCCACATCCTTGTCACACCATGAACAAAAGAGCATCGCAGGACTGGAAAACATGAGGCAACACGGCAGCATTACAAATAGCACCTGCTTCCGGATACTAAATTTTTTAAAGTAGCTTCATTTTTTTTTTTTTTACCTGTATATTTTTTGGTTTGTTTTTTTTTTTTTTTTACTTGCTAAGGATTCTGTGGGTTTTTATTTTTTATTTTTTTTTTTATGGATAACTGTTAAGAACACAGAGTTCGATGGTAGCCCACGCACGAGGAAGCCGTGACAAGGTGCTGACAAGTCCAGCAGCAGTACCCGGAATGCAGAGGAGAAAGCAGAAATTAGAGCTGCAGGGTGACATCCAGGAATAGTTAACACAGGGTAGCTGCACATTTCCATGTTGTTGGATTTTTTTTTCCCCCCTCATGCAAGAAAAAGTGCAGATTATATATGAGATTTCTGATCTCAGGACTGTACTGTCTAGGCTCAGAAAAGATGGGACTTAGCAGTGGACAGGAGGAAATCTCAGCCAGTAATAATAATTGGTCTGTGGTCAGTGGCAGACTCGACATACCATTGACTTCGAAGAGGTACACACCTGAAATCATGGGCTTAATGGGAATGAGAGTGCTTGGGGAACAAGGAAATGAATTTAGGGGCTGTTTGGATCAGGACTTTGAGAAACTCTCCTTTGAAACCACTGGTATGACAGTAGAGCTCAAATTTAAGATTAGAATTTTTAAGTCTGTTTTATCTCTGCCTCAGTGACACTTTTGGGACTATAATTTTTTCTGTGAGAGACTGTGTCTCACTACCAGTAATCTCTTCTCTTGTATCATGTTCACATTCTTTTTAACCAGGCTATTTTCTCTAGCATTTTCCCCTTTTTTCCCGGTGCCTTTCCTCCCTTATCTCATCATTATCCTTAAATTCTTTCTCCCATTCCCCTCACTCTGAGAACTCTCTTTGCTCTCAGGCTTTGTTGCCTACATCCATCCCCCATTTATTCAGGACACACAATAGTTACATATCAAGGAACTATCGTGAGAGAGTGGAACTGGAAATGAAGACAATTTTATCACGATGACAATCAGCCGCTAGCTGCAGTGAAGCTATTTAGCTGTGATGTCTCCCTCCCTGCCCCCGCGCAGTTCACTTCCCTCACCTCACTCTCAAACGCCCAACTTTGTGGCTCCAGCCCCTCCTCTTCTCACGAGACTGGCAAACCAGCCTGTCTTTATAGGGATTCTGTTAGCCTACCCATCTGTTTGAGGAAACCTCTGTTCTTTTATTTCTCACTTGCAAAGAGACAAGTAGAACACTCGGGGACAGAGCCATAGCAAGGAGTAGGCAAGACACAGGTGCTGGCACCCTGGCACTAATAACACTTTTTTTCCTGCTCTCCGTGAACTGACAGTCAGCATACACCTCTTAATAAATAATTTTCCCTTCATCAGTTTTTTCACTCTTTCATTCATTTCCCTCATCAATTAATTCCTTGATTTCCCATCATGTTTGGGAAAAAAGAAATGATCTCTGCTGTAAAGGAATGTTTATCTAATTAACTTATGTCTCTATGTTTGGACATCAGAACAAATTTCCTCACACAGTGAAAAGATATACAAAGTGATCTTTTACCTAAATCTGATTTTCCCCCATTTGAACCCCTCTCCCTTCTATTAGCAATTATTTCACATCCCAGAAAAATTCTACTGTTAAAAACACAACTCTTCTCCAAGGAGAGCACGACTCTTCCTCTTGGCTCCCTGCTCACCCATCTTTTTCCATTTCTTTTTCACTTCCAACTGCCATTCCTGGGTCATAAGTGTTTCCCTGGTACTGACCTTTGTGTTACTGGAAGGGGATTCCATTCACTTTCCCAGGGCCACGTTTCCTGTTTAGAGTTGGAGATCCCCCACAGAGATAGTGAGGCATTTTATGGGTGGTTTACATGTCCCACTGTATTTTTCTAACTAGCAAGAAGGGAAAAATAAAATGTGTGCCCTCTTCTCTCTGGCCTCACTCTCCATTCATATCACACCAAATAACCAATTGAAAATAACCAATTCCTAGAGTGCCAAGCTCTTAAAGTAATTCAGACTTCCCTGGCAATGACAGGAATTTATCTTTCATCTTGGCCGAGGAAGGCCTATTTTACGCACCCCTTATCACATTCTTGCTGTTCTCTGCGAGACTCCCCCCCCCCCAACACCCTGTAATAGGTTAGGTGGGCCTAGAAGCAAGTGGCTACATAGGGAAACGAAAGAAAGGTTCGTTGCCACATTCTAGGAATTTAGGATCCCAAAGAACTTGTATCCAAGAAATGGTAATATCCAAGTAAACAGGCATGCGGTAGTGCGCGAGACCCTGGGAGGTGGAGATAGCGGGGGAGGGAGGAGAGGGCCACAGAGACGTTTTGTTCATCACGAACGCAGCCACCTGAAAAACACCAGCTAATTAGCAGTCTGTAGCCACACAACACAGCAGTTTAGTGCAAGAAGTGAACAATACTTTACCTAATTGAAACTACAGAGCGGACTTAGGTAGACTGCATGCAATTACACAGATTGGAAGTCAGCCAGGACACGGAGGTTAACAATCCCTTCTCTCACAAAAAGCACCACGGGAACTTTAATGACCACAAGTGGTAAAGGCTGTTATCCTGCAGTCCATCCAAAAGGCCTCACCTCTCACAACCCAGATTCCATCAGAAGCGCTTAACGGTGTCCACTAATTGGTTGGGGGGGCAAGGGCGCCCTCTATGGGCACAGGTGCGCTTGTACCATGTGACTAACTCCCCCTTCCCTGACTAAAACAGGCTTTCAGGTACTCGAGTGGAGGAGGCTTCAAAAAAAGAGGGGACATTTGGGAGGGTCACATGGTGGACAGTGGAACTGCAAAAGCTGCGAAGTCTCCTCAGCCTCCTAGCCTCCTCAGCCAGCACTACTGCAGCCTAAGCATTCCAGAAAGTTCTAGGTTAGAATTTCTTATACTGGAGTGTGCTTACAAATCCTGTCACCCTGAGAGCTTGTTAAAACTGTAGATTCTGATTCAGGGGACCTGGGATGGGGCCTGAGATTCTGCATAGAGAATAAGTCCGCAGGTGCTGCTGATCCAAGAACCACACTTTCAGAAGGCGGTTCTTACAGGGAAGAGCTCTCCCTGAACCGCAGAGCGGGGGCTGGGTGAAGAGAAAGCAGACTTTCAGATGAGTTGAACACCCAGAATAATCAAGTTCATTTTCATGTGTCCCAGGAACTAAATAAAAGAAACATGAGAGTCCAAAATAGTAAATAATCCAATCCAGTCCTAAAATGTACTCATAAGATGACCTCTCTTCCTGAGGGGTGGGAGGAGGCACAGCGTTTGATCCCCAAATACGTTCCCTGAAGTAGATACCTACCCTGAACAGTGGTGGGATTTTCCACTGCCTGGTTAGTGCTGTAGCAGAGACACACCAGCCAGCAGCGGTCTGTGTTGACCTCCCAAGAACCAAAACGGTCTTTCAAGATGAATCAAGAGAAGACAAGAGAGCAGAATGCAGACCTTCAAAGCTGGACCAATGGACAGTGAAGGGAGTGATAATCTTGCTTCAAAGCTTTGTAAAATAGAATCAGAGTTGCTGAAAAACATCAAAGAATGGGCCATTTTAAGCTTATATTATGCAAACTTAATTTATTGCTGCATACTACAGAGGCTTTCGTGCTAAAGCCTGCATGTACCATAAAAGATTTAATTGTTAGTTGGATTAATGATTATATTCTTTATCTAGTTATTTCCTAAGTGCTTCTTATACTAATATCTACATATTTTGTGACTTCCTAATGATAGAATTCACTTTAGATGTATGGAAACACACACACACACACACACACACTTAAAAAGCAAGACCCAATTAATCCCTGGTAAAAGGAGTATGGGTTCCTATGTTTGGACACGCTGTAACATGCTGTAAACTAGATAAGGCTGGAGTTTAAATATACATTTATCCTAATATATGGCTCATCAGTATAGCTGCAAAAGTGCTATTACTTGCCAAAGATATATGAATTTAAGATATCATTCAAAAACATATCATTTGAAAGGCTCAGCTGTTTAAAGCCAGCATGATAAAGTACTAATTCAAGAAGGAGAAGAATATAAGCACCATCGAGGAATCAACAGGATCTATGGAGTGTCTACTTTGTGTTCCATACTACACTGGAGAGTGAGAGGAAGATATAAGAAGTATCAAATAAAAAGTATCAAGTTGTACCTTTGCAGAGCTAGGAATCTAACAGGGGACAAAGCACTTAAAAAGAGACAGTAGAGAATAATTAACTGTTAAACAGTAGGTACAGAGAGAAATAGCCTAAAGAAGTTGAGAAGTCTTCAATGAAAGATAGAGATTGAGTTGGGTTTGATACGCGGGTGGAATTTTGGAAACACGGGCTTGTTCCATGGGTCAGCTTGAGAAAGGCCCCAGGAAGCCAGGATGTGGCTGTGAGCAGCCTATGCTAACCGGGACAGGGAGCTAAGGAGGAGGAGACTTGAGTGCAGGGGGGAGCCCAGTTATGGGTACACGTGCAGAAAAGTTGGAATTTCATGTCTCAGATTCCACTGAGAACCAAGACATGTTATTGAGGACCTGGTGAAGGGTTTCTGTTTTTTAAGTATCTTAAATTGAGCAGTATCTCAGTATCTCAAAGTTATTGAACAGTCATATGAAAATGGATTTGGTGGTGGGAGGGCTAAAGAAGGGGGCTAGAGCAAAGCCAGTTAAATGGAGCGGTTATCTTGCCATGACCAGAGAGCAATTATTCCCGTGTTGTCTATGGAACTCTGTGGGAAGAGTGCAATGCCTAGACAGACTTTCATGGAATTCAAGAGTACTTGGTGAGAGGCTTGATGTAATGGCTGAATGACCAGAAAGAAAGTCGATGTCAGGGTGTCCAATTAGTAGACTACAGAGAATGACGATGTCACTGGTAGAAACTGGTCAACTTTGATGGAGCACCCAGTAGGCACCAGGTACTGTTCTACGAACTAACGATACATTAATAAACTTAACAGAAATCGTTTTGCTCCCATTGAGTTTATGCAAGACATATAATATAAACAAATAAAACAGATCTGTATAATGAACAAGGAAACGCTACCCATATTAGAAAGTGGTGGGTGCTAGGGAGTTCAAAACAGTGGGGCAGAGGAGGAGAATCAAGAGAGGTAGGAGGGTGGTCTGCAGAAATAATTAAGGTCTGTTGGAGAGAAGGTGAGATTTAAAAGAAGACGGGGAGTTACTGAGGTAGATGTTTGGAGTCAAAGCATTCAGGCAGAGAGGACACTTAATACTTGGTGTCTTCCAGCTACAGAAAAGCAAGAAGGCCAGTGTGGCAGGAGCCTGGAGGAGGTGGGGAGAGGAGGAGGAGGGAGTCTCATCGTTGACAAGGCCTTTGTGAGAAATTGATCTTTTGCTCCCAATGAAAAGAAAGGGACAACCAGTTGTAAAGCTGGGAGCAGGCACGGCACAAACAGACAGATATCTATTTTAAAGGAGTCAGGGGGTGCCTGGCTGGCTCAGTAGAGCATGCAATGCTCAGTCGCAGGTTTGTAAGTTCGGGTCCCACGCTGGGTGTAGAGATTACTTTAAAAAAAAAATAAAATCTTAAAAGAATCAATATGCTGAAAACACATCCTAGAAAAAAATGGAAAACTATTTAAATTATCCAGTCATGAATCTAATTGGAAATAGCTATTTGTGGGTGGGAAGTGTTTCAGGCATTCACCTCTGATGGTTTGAGAGAATCTGAAAAAATGAATTCCAGTCCCCAACTCGGGAACAACTTTAGGCCTGTCACTTTACTTCTCAGCCACTGTTCGGTCATTTTCAGCATGGGAATAATTCTTCACTTTACCTAACTTGGGGTGTGTGTGTGTGTGTGTGTGTGTGTGTGTGTAATCAAATAAGACAAAGAAAGTGAAAGCCAGTTCTGTATACTATTTTAAGAATTTGACAGGTTTGGAAATCCAAACACAGTATCTAGCCCAGACGCTTGATCTTGCACTAAATCCAAGAGAGTAGAAAGATCACTAGATTAAGAACCAGAAAACCCAAGTTTATGTCCCGAAGATGATTCTTGAATAGTGTCACTTGGATAGGAGCTCCTCGGAGTATCTGTTTTCTCTTCTGTGTTAAAGGAGGTTATGATACCTACACCTCAAACATCTTCCTTCAGAGTTATCTGTAAATAAACCCATTATAAGCCACAGAGCACGGAAGAGATGAAGGCGTCCTGCTCTAAGCGCCTCCTGCAACCACTGACAGCTCTACCCAGCCAATTGTAAAGTTGTATAATCTTTCCCTCAGCATAGGTTAACTTTAATTCCTTAAGAGCAGGAATCATTTCTTCTTGCAGTTGATAGTGCCCTGTGTAACTAGCACAGGCTAGTGCAACAGAAAATATTTAACAAATCATTTTAGCAGGTGGGTAAGTGAAATTATGATATGAAAGAAGAGACAGATTTAGAAATCAGAGTTTCAGGGTTAGTATTTCAAGTTGTGTAAGTGAATGCACTCACCAAAAGAGTTTAGAGCCTAAAAACAGCGCATAGTATTAAACACCGCTTTAGGGACAAGCCCAGTAAGGATCACTAACCAGCGAAGGGAAGCAAAGTAGAAAGTAAATAGCTAATTCAGAATAATCAACATTATAAAAACCCAGAGATTATCATCAAATACTATAACTCAACAAATAACTTCCGCTCCAAAAAGATCCAAACAAATTTCAATTAACTGTCATTCCACCAGTCAGAAATCTCTCATAACCACCCATTTATCTAATAAACACCCTCTAGCACAGAGATAACTCAAATTCCTAATGAGAGCTTCAAGATGCAGAACTTCCTTGTGAATCATCAAAGGGTGGCAACTGATGTCCATTGTAATTTTAATATTAATTGTGTTGTTGATTACTGCTAATCTACAGATGATGATATAATGTAAGTGTTTTTCACCAGAGCGTTTGCTTAGTCAGAACCTTATACTCCCTGGGTTTTCTGAGTAAAAGAAGTTTACTGGGTAGGAAGGAAAATTGCACACAAAATCATTTCCCCAGTCTGTTTCTGAAGTACACACTTACCAGGCCATCTTGCAACATACCTAGCCAATAATCTTCCTCTCTACTCCAGAGCTCACTTTGTTGTTCCTTTCTAACTGACGTTTTGGAATTCACCTGAAAACACCAACATGCCAAGACAAAACTTGGCCTGTGGAGGAGACACCATATTCAAAACCAATCTGGAGAAAACAACATACTCGGTAGTTGTTGTTTTTTTTTTTTTTTTTGGTTTTTTTTTTTTTTTTATGATCTTAACATTTATTTTCATCATTATCACACTTTGAGAATGATAACCCAGTCCTAGGAAAACCGGCCTCTAGGCGATGAAGAGTTAAGACTCGAAAGTTCACTCCCTGTGCCCTTTTTTCCATCCCTCCTTCCCCACAGTACCACAAAATGAATAATGCCTTAGACATAGTTTTTGCAATGCTAATATTTGAATAGTAAAAGATACCTTAAGACCTTCATCAGATTTTTTAAGGCCTCATTTAATGTCAGTGTCAAGGTTCTGTGAGGAATAATTAATATAACAAAACAAGGTCTATGTGCCCATCGATTGCCAGGGGATTTATGCAGGTGACTCATTAATGCTGCAGGGGATTCTGCATGTAAATCCCAAAGCCTCGATAGGGAAATGGGACCCAATGATTTTTTCCCCCTATAAAAAACACAAACAATGACAAGTATAAAAGCAGATAACCTGAATATCTATACAAACCGCTATATGGCTTGTAAAAGTTTTCCATTTACATCCTGTCACCTCTTCTTCTCACATGTATAAAAGATGGGACAATTATTTCAACAAACCTACCCATATAAATCAACGCAGTTGTGCTGTGGGAAGACTGGGTGTTTAAGGCATTTAATATTTCAGCATTGCCAGATTATCACCCGGATCCATTTCGTTTTGTGGTCAAGTGCATGATTAGCACTGTGACAGGATATTGGCCATTTTCGTATGAAGATCTGCAAATCCTAGTAAACAAATACCAGTTGGAAAAATTAAGAACAAGTCTGTGGACTGGAATGCACCCTACTTGTAATGGGAACAAAAAGCTGGCAATCAAATCTAAAGAAAAAGCTAAATCACAGCAGAATGACCTACTTTAAGGCATTTGCCAAAGAGGCAGTGTTTTTAGACAGCTCTTCTGAAGTAGCGTCTTTCTGTCTATGCCATCTGCAGATTTATTATTGCCTGAAAAAAAAAAAAAAAAAAACAACCAAAAAAAAAAAAAAGCTCTATTTGAATGATACTAAGAGCCTGGTCTATAGGAAAGATTCCAGTATTGTGGGCACCACACCCACACCTACTGATGTGGTCCAAGGTTTTGCTTTAGAGGCACCTAATTAAGAAACCCTGACTCATTTACATGGAGACGTTTGATCTAAATTACACTCCAAACCGCACCAAATTGGGAGCATCTGTGAATGTGAAATGTTTGTTCCCTGTGACGGCTAGAACAGGGCCAGCTCTGGACGGCACATGTTCAAGTGACGAAAAATATTTCACATGTAACGTACTTCTGAGACCCACTTTTCCACTAATAATTCATAGTGATCCTAACCAGTATCTGTACTTCCACAATTATTTCAGGCTGTGAAAAATTATGTCACTTTTTTTTTTCTACAGCTAGGAAGAGGTGGAAGACCACCTACTTGGTTTGTTGTCGTTGATAAAAAGGCCTTCAGTGCAGCCAATAGCAAAGAGGCAAAGCTGGATGGTACAGAGGCTAATACACACACACACACACACACACACACACACACACATATATATATATATATCTTAACTTGGAAACCTGGAAATGCAGAGCCATCATCTAAAGGGAGAAGTCACAAGAAGATCCCTCTCATCACTGCCTTGACGTCTCTGGGTTCCCACTTGACTTGCCAGTTCTTAGCAAAACTTTGCCTCCCAACTCCTTCAAGGTTGTATTTGTGTCCGGGACACACTGTTCATAAACGTGAGGAGACCAACATGTTGAAAGTCACATTACTTTAAAGGAGAGGGCATTTGGGCACAGTCCATTTCAATTCCATCAGGCAAAATGTCTAGAAAGTGAAATTAAAAAAAAAAAAAATTCTGCCTTTGGATACTAGGACCAATCCTCTGCACACAGTCTTCAGGAAGAGTGCTGTATTTCAAGTACAAACAAACAGTGTTTGATGGCTGTCGACCCTACACTCCGACCACTTTACTTTATTAGGCCATGTATCACCTATATTTCAGCAGGAGCCCAAAGAACAAGAAACTTTAAAAAATAATTCCAGATTTTTTTTTTTTTTTGTCTAAGAAGGATATTAATGCATCGATCCGATGTCCTGTTTTTTGCAGTAGCTAGAATGAGATTTGAATATATTAATATTTTCAGCAGCAGAGCCCAGGGAGCCCAGTTAATCACTTACGCATGGATACATAGATATACTTCAGTCAGAGGTAAGGTTTTCGGCTCTCGTGTTGGTAATGCTTAGAGAGATCGAATGAAAGGGGCGGTTCTCCCCGAGTCTTTGTTGTGGGCATGCATTGTGACAGTATGGAGCCAGAGTTCTTCTGGTTGTCTACACAGCCTGGATTCAATAAACTGTTATATATGCATATTATGACAATGTGGTCAAGGAAACCAGATTTTTTTACTCTACCTTCAAGTGCCTACGTAGCCTAAATCTGGTGCTTATTTTTCTTGTCCCCATTCAATATGTTAACATATTCATAATTTAATACAGGTTATGCTCGCTTTATAATTAAAGTTATGGACTTGGATGGGAAAGCAGTCAGACTACACTGTATGAAAAATATCTTTGTTCTATATTGTACTGCACGGTTCGGTGTGAATCCTAAATCTGGATAATCCCGGACTCTATTAGCTTGCTACGGCTGTTCTAACAAAATACCACAGTCTGGGTGACTTAAACAATAGAAATTTATTTTCTCACACTTCTGGAGGCTAAAAGTCCAAGACCACAGTGTCAGGGATTGGCTTCTCCTGAGACCTCCCTTCTTGGTTTGCAGATGGCCATCTTCTCACTGTGTCCTTACATGGTCTTTTCCTCTGTGGGTACACAGACCTGGTGGTTTTGGTCCCAATTTCTTCTTCTTGTAAAGACAGCAATCGTATTGGCTAAGAGCCCACCTAATGGCCTCATTTTAACTTGATCACCAAATATAGACACATTCTGAGGTACTGGGAGTTAGGGCTTCAACAAATGGATTTGGGGGTTGGGCAGTACATAATACAGCCCATGACAGAGACCAAGGATGTTTATATCCATGCGGCTGACATGCCTGATGCCAAATGTGTATTTATTTGAGGCCAAAACTAAAAGTTAAGTTCATATTTTTAAATCTGTGGTGTTTTTCCAGTACGACTGTCAGTCACTTTCTCCATCAATAAGAAACAAAGATGACTTTAAGAAGGTTTAGGGGAACAACAGCAACATGACTCTTCTCATACCTTCTTGCTAGACTGGAAGGAAGCAGTTACTGAGTACAGTAAGTGTTACCACAGGGCCGGCCCAAGCCCCACCCCGCCTTCAGGGACCCCTGGTCTAGAGGCGTAAGTGCCTCACTCTCCATTACTGCCGCCCTCCATTAGGAGCAGATAATGCGAGAGATACCACTTTCACAATAAAACAGGGCACTTACACCACACCTTTCAACTCAGCATTTCCAAATGCTTTAAAAATCATTATTATTTTTATTATTTATTTGTGGAATCCCAGCAGTCTACTCAGCACTGGGAAGTACAGTCAAAGCCACAGAGCTACGGTCTCAGTTTCGCAGACTTAAATGATGCTCAAATCCGCCCCCTCCTTGATGTGCCAGTAAAAAATCTGAAGGTGGATGTCTGTATGTGCATGCTTACCTTGAGAAAAGGGAAGAGAAACTTGTCTGAGTTACCCTGCTACTTGAATAGCTGAAGAAATTTAGCAAAGAGCTTTTGTAGAGTATTGTTCTGATGAACCAACAACAAAACCAAGAAAAAAGCAAGATAGCAAATACATGGCTTTAAGACCTAAAATTCAGAAAATGGAAATGAATTGCCCTCATCAAGGGCAACTCCAGTAACACTTTAAAGGGGTTATTAAGCAGTGCCGGAAGTGGAAATCAATCATGCTCTGCATATTGTTCAATGGTCATTATTTCCTGGGTCAAATCTGCTTGACATTCAATTTAATACAGTCTTTCATCAAGCTGAAAAGCCCTGGAGAAACTTTCACTGGCCACCCACATTTTCCAATAGGACTGTTGCCTGATCCACCTCCTTTTTGTTTTCTGACTTATCATCGTTGCATATTTCTGCCTTCTACTGAAAGACTTCTAGTGCTTTACATGACTTGTGAGGTGGTGGTGGTGTCCATTCCTATAAGGAATGTGTTGTCCATTCCTATAAGGCTAGAAGCTGGTCCAGTGTCTGACCCATAGTGGGTTCTCAATAAATAGTTGTGAGATGAGGGAACAAGTTTTCATAATACTCTTCCAAGCTGTCTGAAAGTGCATTTGACACATCTTGCTCCCTCAATGAAGTTCTAAACTAAGACAGATGGCAACAAAGCAGAGATAGTCCAGATGCAAATTAAAAATCTAATGAGATAATGATTTCAGTTGCTTTAAATCAAAGTGACCAAATGCATTTGTAGAAAATATATGTTGAAATCTAGCTTGCCCTAGTCTTGAATTTAGCCAATGAAGGTATTTTTTGGCAGGGGGGGGGGGGGGTGGCGAAGTATGAGTTCAGGAATTTTTGTGGTGATGGGAGGCAGAAATCATAAACTGGAAGGGGTTGTGGACATGGGGTAGGACCATGGGGGGATCACCGGAAAGTAGAAATAGAGATCATTCATTGGACTCAGTAGATCACAGGAGGCAAGGGAGTTGGGTTACTTGGGGTGTTCTGTGAGAAGTAAAGACTATCAGGTATAGAAGCCTACTTTAAGGATATTGTTGGAAACATAAGACCATCATTAGCAACATGATGGAGGAAATAATAAAGTAGAAATTCAGGAAATAGGAGCTGCCATAATGCAGCCAAAATAAGGAGGATGTTTATTGCGTCTTCTGGGGTTAGTGCTGGTCACCACCCTAGGCAGTACTGTATGATCCCCAGAGCTGGGAGCTTGAGTTGGGCCTAGACATACACAATAATCATCCATAAGTCACAAAAGGATGTTTCCTCTGTTAGAGGAAAACGTGCAGTATTCCTTTTCTCTCACTTTTGCAAGTTGGTAATGCGGAAAGACTGTAGATCCTTGTCTATCCAGCTCTGCTGAGGCTTAAACACCCTGAGCCCTTTAGAGGAAGCATGCTGCAAAGCAGAGGAGAAGGGGACGCCTTCTGAAAATGAGTGAGCCAGAGCCGCTGAGAAGCTGCTGGGCTCATCTCGAAACCCACCAAGTAACAACAGCCCAGCCAGAAACAGAGTTCAAAAGTCAAAAGTGCCTGACTACCCCAATTGAAAGAACATCCAAAAATCCAAATTGCGTGGCGTGGCTCAGGCTGCTCTATTACAAAGTTCAGACTTAGATTTCACGTGTTTGTATTCCAATGTGCAGTGTCTCTTTAAAAATGGAACTGTTGAGTTTAAAATCAGGAAGTAGTAAAGTGGCCTCACAGAGAGCATATGGAAGGTTTTTGTTTTGGGGGGTGGGGGAAGGAGTTGGTTTTGTTTTTAGTTCTGTGGAATTTCAGTCCAATCAACACCTAGGCTGCTCCTTAAAAAAAAAAGAAGAAAGACCCTTTATCTATCTCTCTTTCTCTCTCTTTCTCTCTCTCTTTTTCCCTCTTCCTCTCTTCCTCCCTTCCTCCCTCCCTCCCTCCCTTCCTCTCATCCATCTTTCTTCCTTTCTTTCTTTCTTTTCATGATTCAGTGCACAGGCATCTAACCAAAGACATCCAAAAGGCAAGTTGAGGTACAGCAGCAATAGTGAGCATCTAACCTTTATTCTCACTTTCAATAGGGAAATGCTTTATAGGTCTTCAAGATGTCAGCGCCCAAAAGGAAACTGTTCAGTCCTCTCATTTCAAAGATGAGCAAACCTGGGAAAGTCCCAGGTCATCTGGCCAGTTCACAGGTCCTATAGCACAGGTTTACTTTAGTGATGGGGAAAAAAAAGGAAATGAGCCACCTTGAAGGCACTTGAGCTCCAACTGGCCAGCTATTCTGGGTAGTTAAATGCAGTTAGGATTCTTAGATTTGCAGTTTCCAAAGAGGATAATTTCTTTATCTTTTTTTTTTTTTTTTTAATGAACATACAGGGAGGCGGGTCAGAGAGAGAGAGAGAGAAGCAGACTCTCTGCTGAGCAGGGAGCCTGATGTGGGGTTTGATCCCCAGACCCTGAGATCATGACTTGAGCCCAAGGCAGATGCTTAATCGACTTAGCCACTCAGGTGCCCCTAAAGAGGATAATTTCTCATAAAGGTCCCCTTTCAATAAAACTGGCAGTACTTCCTTTCCTTTTTAACTTTACCTGGAATTCTAATCATTACTTCCATGCTTGAATGTGTCACTCCCCCAGACGAATGAATTTTCTCATCAATGGCACTGTACTGCCTGCAACCCCATCTGGAGCCGTTGGCCCACACTCTTCTGCTCCTATCCAGGTTCCTCTCCATGCTGGCTGCCCATCCCAGATCCACCACTTCCTCAAAGAATCTGACTCAATGCCCAGATCTTTTAAGATTTGCTTGATCAGAGCTCGGGCCCTACCTGAAGTGGTCTTCCCTACTCTCAACTGATAGCCCTCCTTATGAACAGACATCCAGGCTAATTGGACACTTACATACAGCATAGTGAATGTAATAAGCCAAAGGCTATGCTGGTGCTTTTTTATTTTTTTTTTTATTTTTTTAAGATTTTTTATTTATTTATTTGAGAGAGAGAGACAGTGAGAGAGAGCATGAGCGAGGAGAAGGTCAGAGAGCGAAGCAGACTCCCCATGGAGCTGGGAGCCTGATGTGGGACTCGATCCCGGGACTCCAGGATCACGCCCTGAGCCGAAGGCAGTCGTCCAACCAACTGAGCCACCCAGGCGTCCCAATGCTGGTGCTTTTTTAATTCCTCCAGGATGCCTAGCATGAATAGACCCAATTTATTGAGCACTAACCGCGCATCCCATACTTTGCTGGATCTTCAAAATACATTATCTCAGTTTAGGAACCTTGTAAAATACGCAGTATGCTCAACTGATGTAGCCAAAATCTAGCATCCAGGGGCACCACTTTTTCCCCTAGATCTGCCAACTAAGAAGTGGTGGGGTCAGTATTAGAATGCGGGTGTGTCTGAATCCAAAGATCCTATGCCGAGCTTCTACGCAGAACTGCCTCCTGTCTGAGTAACCTGCACATCAAAGTCACTAAATATTTGTGAATTTCATGAATAGATGAATGAGTAAGTGAATTAATATGGAATCTGTGCCCTGTACCAGCCTGACTTGCAAAAATGAAAATAATAAGAAATTCTGAATCTTGGTGCCTCTGAACAAATGTGGTCACATAGAAAGTACAGGAAAAACAGAAATGTTTTCAGAAGTTAGCAGTGAATTTGATCACTGGTAGTCTACCTGGAAGTGATATGACTCACAGGGAATGAAGCAAGGCTCCAGTCAAACTTGGCAAGCATTTGGAAGTTTAGCTCATGCATCTTAAATATTCTACTAACCTCAGCCCTTATTTTCCCTCTGCTCTTGTTTTCTTACTCATTTTAAATGTATTTTAACTTTTTTATATTGAATGCATGTTTTATATACAGTAAATGCTTTTATTTGCTACAGTGGAAGTATAAATCAGTTTAATGCATAATAAAATTAATTAAGAAAATAAAAATTGGTGCTCAGATTTACAGAACAAGTTCAGAAATGTTTACCGAGAGGATAGAAGTGGTGGCTCACGCTTCGTGTATCATTTCAGCCAAGCATAAGACTATAATTATGAAGTTGTGTTTCAGGGAAGACCTGAAACGTGTGGTGTTCCAGGAGGGTACTTAAAGCTACAACCTGTCAGTATTAAAATCAGAAGAGTTTAGTGGCCAATGAAAGAGATACGGGATTTTCATAGAATTTTTAAAAATCCCAGTAAACCGTACAAATATCTGAATTTTAAAATGAGTTTTTCTTCAAACACCATGAGATTTGCAAACTGATATTTTAAAACACAGAGATGAGGGCTGATTAAGACTGAAAGATATGGTTTTCTTGAAGTTTCTTGGTGAATTAATATCAAGACAGTAAAGAGAAGCATATTTCGTGACCGAGACCACCTTCAATTGTATTTCCTAATGGTAACAGAAGCTGGGAACCACTGGTCGGCTTCACTCATATCCCACGAATACTTCAGGGTTTTTTTGTTTTGTTTTTAAAGATTTTATTTATTTATTTATTTGACAGAGATCACAAGTAGGCAGAGAGGCAGACAGGGTGGGGGGGAAGCAGCGTCCCTGCTGAGCAGAGAGCCCGATGTGGGGCTCAATCCCAGGACCCTGGGATCACGACCTGAGCCGAAGACAGGCTTTAACCCACTGAGCCACCCAGGCGCCCCAATACTTCAGTTTTGATAAAGAAAGGCCTTGTTCAGATTTCTCCAGCTGTGGTAAGCAGCAGGGACATGAAGGCGACTCTCACTTCATTGGAACCAACTTAATTCCGTGAACCAGCCATGGAAAGGGAAACAGTTAGGAAAAGGGAGAGAGTATTTTTTACCAAATTGTCGTTGCCCTCTGCTTTGTCAGTGGGTGTTATTGTCGACGACAAATTCTCAGGGGCCTCCAAAGAATCAAAGTCAAGCCCTTTTTAAGAGTGCTGAAAGGATGGGTATCTGATTTGTTTTAACTGCACGCATGTGTGTGACCAAATAAAGCAGATCTCTGAAGGGTCTTTTTCCAGATGGATACATGACATTTGTACTTTATCTGAGCCCATTTTGGAGAGTGAAGGCTCTTCAAAAGTAATATAATCTGTGGGGACTGAGGGCTTGCTACTCAAGAACCCAGATTTCAATTCCTGGGGACATCAGTGAACTGTACCTCCAGTTACTGATTTCAATTCTAAAATAGGAAAATTAAAGCTGCCCCGACTTTATTTTTCCTTAAACAGTGTGGCAAGTTTAACAAACCTATGTCTCCAGCTCATGTGTTGTAAGACAAGTTACCACAAATTTTCAGCCAGAAACTACCTTTAGATTTATTCGGAGAGTAGATTTATTTCCGTTTTTTCACTTCCTCAGTCTATGGAGTTACAAAGCAAGAATTTTTGCTCCTCTTTGTTAAAGAGTCCTGTCTATGAAGACAGAGGTTTTATATCTTGAGAAATCTTCAAAGTCTGTGACAGTCATCTTAGAAGTCAAACTGTAATTATCGTATCTGTGATCTATTTTTCTTCAGAAAAAAATAGCCTGATCTAAGTTTATTTTTACAAAAAAAAAAAAAAAAAAAAAACCCAAAACTAAATATAACCTTTCAAAGCCTACAAACTCAAATACATCTTTATTCTAAATTTAACTTGTTTTTATCTTGGCCTACCCTCATTTATGCTAATATTTGATTCATAAGCTTCATCTTAAATGAAGTGTCCAACCTAACTAGTCTAGATGTGAGAGGGGGTGCTCACCTTGGTTTAGATGTGCATGAACACTAACTTCCCCTTCAAACAATCACAGTCCTTTTCTCGGCACAGATAGCCAGGGGCAGCAGCAAGAGGGTGAAGGAGATCCATCATGAAATGTCCAGTGTCAATGTGTCCTCCCAATTTACTTACTGACCTTCAGCATGCAGCCACACTCCTGACCCTCACGAGAGGGAGCCTGAGGGGGAAATGGCACTGGGTACCAATTCCTATGTCCTGTTGTTCTGTGGTCTCAATTAAGTGCTAATTAATTACCACTGGCATCTTTGGCATTGCTGTCAAATTGCATTTAGGAGTATCTTTTCAGTGTTTAAATATCAGTTGTCCAAAATCCGCAGCTAAAAATCCCGTGTGTGACTACATCTTTTGTCTTCCTTTTCAAAACTGTGTTTCAAAATTAAGCAAATATATCTATAACCGCTGCAGGTAGCTTTCAGATACAACAAGTAGGAGTTGGTATTGTCAATTTTGATGAATAGTACTTCATTAATACACATCCTGTTATTCGGTCTCCACCTGCACTTGCTGATGTCGCCTGGAATCAATTAACTCATATAATTTGATTTACTTTACAAAGACATTTTTGGATGTGCTGTGCTGATGATAAAGGTCCTATTTTAGCAGTTCTTGATTGCAAGTTAGATTGTACCTGAATGGATTTCTGTTTCTGCATGGATATGTATACACGAGTGTGTGTTCTGCAAGTGACTGGGAAGCAAATACTGCTTGAAGAAGTCTTGAATTAAAGAATTAATTTTAAAACATGGTGGGGGGTATTCCTCCTCAATATTCTGACTTTCTCTGAACAGCCCGAAAAAATACAGATCCCGAAATGTTATGCATTCTCTCTCAATCAAGCTATTTTACTTAGCAGGTTAGTGAGTCTTCTTTTAAATCAAAGAGCAAAACGGGTTACTAAGCCCCAAAATTTAAACACTAGCTAGGGCAAAGATATTAAAGCCAAATATTAGATTCAGATTTATGCATAATTTTGTTTAGTTTTGCTTTCCTTCAGATGTGATTTCTCTTTCTCCCCTAAATATTTACAAGCCATGGTTTCTGGATCAATCCATTTGATCCCAATTATGTACATTATGAAAACAGCTCTTAGATTTCTATAGATACTTGAGACATGCTTAGAGTGGTACAAGAAACAAAAGTCTACTCAAACTGTTCAGGCAAAAAAGAGAATTCATTGAGTTACTTAACTGGAAGTTCAATGATTAGCTGTGACTTTGGATATGACAAGATCCAAGTGCCCAGAATTGCCAGGAATCTGCCTCTTTCCTACTCTAAACTGATCATCTCTTGGTTAGCCTCATTTTCACTCAAAATCTTTCCTCCTGGCAGCAAGATGATAGCAGCAGGATTGTATCGTGCCAGCTTAGCATCCTCAGGGGCAAGTAAACTTCTCTTTTGTTGTGGGAATAGAAAATTCCCAGGAATAATTCTCCTTGGACTGGCTTGGATCCCTTGTTTATTCCATATTTGTTCCTAATCCATTCACTGTGGCAGAGGAATGCAGGGCTCTCATGAGTCAGACGTGGGATACAAGCCCATTCCTGGAGCCAAGGACAAGGTCAAATCCACTCAAAACACAGAGACTGGGAATGGGGTAGAGATAGTTTGCCCCAACGATGGACTTACTACAAGCAAGAAAAAATAATGAGTAGAAAGAAAAGAAAATTCATGTGTCCACAAGAGTAAATTATAGCTACAATCTCTTATTTTCAAAACATCACACCCTATCTCTTATCATAATACTTCAATCAATAGAAGTAAATGAAGGCTAAATCACATTAAGGAGCACTGGTGTCTATAAATAAGGAAGGTTTCCTATCTCTTATTCCCATTTTCTAGAAAACTGACCTCGAGGTCCATCCAAGCAGAACCGAAATAATATCCATCCATCCATCCATGCATTCCTTCATCCATATAACACTAACGAGTCTGTATGGTGAGACAGGCACTGAAATAGGTACTAAGGCTACAAAAATAAATAAGACAGCTCCTTAAGGAGTCTGTATATGGAAGTAATGCACTATAGTACAAAGACAGAAGACTTTGGACTTAAATAGAGCTGAATTTCAATCCCAGGTCTTTTTCTCATTGGTTGCGTTAATGTAGACAAAATTCTCATTCGTTCTTTGCTTCAATTTGCATATCTAAAAATAGGTGTATTGTAAGAATTAAATGGACAATATATACAATCTGCTTAGCATAAGGCCAAGCACATAAGGTAATTGTTCAATAATTAATAGTTATTACTATGTATATCGAGTAAGATAATGCAGATAAAACAGATTTGTTTACACAGTGCCTGGCACATAATAAGTATTCAGGAAATTGTAGTTGGAAACTATGATCATATGAAATAGAATAAGGGACTAAATCTAAGAGAAAGCAAAATATTAAAACCCAAGAAGAAGGGGTGCCTGGCTGACTTAGTCAGTGGAGCATGGAACTCTTGATCTCGAGACTGTAAGTTCAAGCCCCGCCTTGGCTGTAGAGATGACTTAAAAATAAAAATCTTAAAAAAGAGACCAACAAATATCTATGATGATAGATGTGGGGAAAACCTTAAGAGTTCACCCAGACCTACCCCCATCTTTGGAGAAAAACCTTTTATAATTTTAGATAGAGTCAGATTTATCCTCTCTTCAAAGAAAGTGCTTCCCAAAGCAACTCTCTTTCTTTTGGCTTTCATATTTCATCAGTTTACATAATATTTAATTAAATTACATAATTATAATAATAAGTACAACTGGCATAAACTTGTCTGAGACTCTCTCCTGGGACTTCCTTCTAGTGGGAACAGATGCGCACAGTTGAGTCATTAACTAGCCACGAAGATCCAGTGTATTGTGGGCATTGGTCAGTGTATTTTTTTTTTTAAAGATTTTTATTTATTTATTTATTTGACAGAGAGAACTCACAAGTAGGCAGAGAGGCAGGCAGAGAGAGAGAGGGGGAAGCAGGCTCCCTGCTGAGCAGAGAGCCCGACGCGGGACTCGACCCCAGGACTCTGAGATCATGACCTGAGCCGAAGGCAGCGGCTTAACCCACTAAGCCACCCAGGCGCCCCTGGTCAGTGTATTTTGCAGAGGAAATAGAGAGCTGGCTAAGGAGAAGTCAGCCAAGAGAACCTCTACGGTATTTCAGCCGCCTTTTGCTTCTCTTCATCTTCTTATATGGCCCTAGTCCTTGAAACCTTGGCATATTTGGCATATTTAGTTGTATTTGTAAAATCTTCTGTAGCTGATAGGCTTTAAACTGTATAACCAGAATTTTAAACATGCCTTCTGGAATCCGTTTTGTCCTTCCATCGTCACAACTATGTATTGAGCAAAATAAAGCAGTGTGAGTAAAAAATGATGGAACGTGAAGGATGAATACTTGGTGCTGCCCTAAATCCGTTCCTAACTCTAGTCTTAAATACGGGGTTATATGTTCATTTCTGAGAACAAGAAAATAGAAACTTGTCTCACACACTGAAATGACACTATCCGTTGGGTAGAACCTGAAAGATCAGAGTATGATTTCCACACGCATCTGTCCAAATGCATAAAATTAAGGAGACATTCTTTGTACTCTTCATGGTGACGTCATGAAGATTTTTGAAACTTATTTGTTTAATGTCTTTCAAGCCTCAAAATCAGAGTGCCACAAAAATGGAAAGTGTTAACAGCATATGTATGTTTAATTTGGGGGTTTGGAGGGATTAATGACTCTGTTAAGTTTTAGATAAGGGTCATTAAAGGCTGAAATCTAACGACATTCTTATGTATAATCAGGTATATCTTCTGAGAAGAGAATTTAAAATAGTTCAGTCTGTGACTCAGTTAAAATTTTATGACCAGAGGAGAAAATAAGCTATCATGTAGAATTGGTCAAACCCAGAAGGCATATATGCCTTTCACTGTTGGTCCGTGAGGTATTAAAGAGTCCTAAGCTATAAAAGCATATTCTAATATTCAACTACATATTAGAAGTTTGGATTTTTCTCAAGTACTCACCAGCCACCGAGCAGACTCCGGGAATAAATAAGAGGGCTTGTTGGTTAAAGTTGACCTGAACCAGATCGATTCTTTAAATTTGTGTAACCTCTAGGCCTCTATTGGAACATCATAAATATTGGCTGATTTCACTATTTTTTAAAAGATTTTATTTATTTACAGGAAGAGATAGAGAGCACACACTAGCAGGAGGAGGGGCAGATGGAGAAGAACAGGGAGAGAAGCAGACACCCCACTTATCTGGCAGCCTGACTCAGGGCGTGCTCGATCTCAGGACGCTGAGAGTTCTACACTTAACTGACCAAGCCACCCACACTCCCTGATTTCACCATTTATGTTGAATATGTCTCCTGTAGCCATTATAATCTCAATGTTTTGGTGTAAAGAACAATTTAAAGTTTAATAATTACTTTTGGTGAGAAAAAGATTTATGAGCCAAAGCATTCTTTTTAGTCTGTTTTTCTTAGTCCGCCGATTGAACTAGTTACTCAATCCAAATCATACGCCCTGCAAAGAACTTACGTTAACAGCCATTTGCACAGACTGGATCATCCTTCTTAACACTGGCTTTGGGTGCCAAGGAAGACACTCTGTTTGGTCCCATTCCTTGGTTCAAGGCTCCACCCCTGGTCCAAGCAACTTTAAGGAAATATGGCTAGGTTTACCTACTGGGAGAAAAAGGAATATTCTGGTGAGTGCTCATGGAGAACATTGAATGGGGGTGAGGGGAACTGCAAAAAGAGGGTGGAACCAGGTCATAAGAGAGTTAATTATGTCTTAGTAAGGAACTGGGATTTTGGCCTAACAGGCAATAGAAAGTCACTAATAGTTTTCAAGCTGAAAAGACTGATCCACATAATGGGATGAAGAGAGCCCTGCTGCAGGTCAACTCTACCTTGGAAGTCTCTGTGACCTGTGTTTGGGGACAGGCAAAGACAGCCATTCTGCCACTGAGCAGAAAGAGACGGGAGCCTAGGCAAAAAGAAGCTGGCAAAAATTAGGTGAGGGAGTTGAGCTCCCCAGCAATCGGTCTGGGGTTCAGAGCTGAGCTCTGGTCCTCAAGGAGAAATGAAAGGCAGAGCATACAGCTCAGTCCTGCTGCTCGCTGGAATTAGTCATTCCTGGCAGGATCCATGGGCTCTTCTGAAGAAACAGGTACAGCTGAAGCAGGCAGGCAATGGTACTGTGAATCCTTAGGAAGTCTCCGTTGTCAGTCTCAATCAACCTTCCTATCAAATTTAAAATAAAATGTGTTCAGACCTCCAAACCTTATAAAACTAGAAACCCAGTGTCTCTTAGATTATCAGAAAGGATTTACCCTTCATCTAGTTGTTTCTGGCTTGATTTCCTCCTTCAGCTGAACCCACCACTAACACACGTCTCACCACTTGCCAGTGGTGCCTGACCTTGACAGTTCCTTTGCTTTGCTTTCGAAAAGCTCACTCCAGGATAGAGCACCGGGTAAACGTTTGCTGAAGATTCGTGGAAGATGGAAAGATTACATGACACCGAGCCTAGCAGATGATCCAAAATTGAAACTTAAATGATGGGCATCCCCATTACTAAAATGCACTTTGGCCATCCTCATCGCTATAAAACGTTCACGGGTTGTCTTTTCCATTGGGTCTCCCAGTTCCCACCATGTCACTCTGCCCCAAAGCTCTTCTTTCACATTCTTTCTTTTTGTATACAAACTTCCTAAGTTCATGTCATATTTTAGACAGAGAATTTGGTTATCTTTTTCTGAGTATGTTCTAAGGATTTTCTTTCCACAACCAAAATGGTCCAGCAAAGCATTTTGTTAAGGAAGAAGGGTGGAGGATACTTTTTCTCCCTTAAAAGGAATTCCATTGCCAGCTATTAAAATGTTTCTTCCTAATATACTTAAATCCATACGTTGAGCATAATTGCATTTTTTTTTTTTAAGAAATAAGCATAATTGTATCTTTTTAAGTTAGGTGTGGATTCATGTAACTAAAGTGACCTGGAACCGGCTATTGGGCTACCCCTATACTGTACTGACTTTTCCGGCTATCGCTGTCTAACTGCCTATTCTGAACAACAGTCACGTCAGAATCTACCTCTTGACAATTTATAGATTCAATGCTATTGAGACAGGTAGAGAGGTAATCTCAGCAGCGAGGCAATTCCCTTGGGCTATTACACATGCAAGATATCTCCTCAATTGAAAAACGCTACTGAAAGATTTCACTGTGAACTCCAGTAAAGAAAATTCTTGAAATTGCAGTGTTGAAACTAGTAAAAGGGCGCCATAAGAAGCAACATTCTCACCAGGTTGTTGATAACCGCTTGAGAAATTTACATCTTGAGACGGTGTCAGATGATAGTGATGCCGAGTACCAGATCAACGATTCTCCGGGTCTCTCAATTCACCTCGTCCCAGGTCAAGCGGGGACAGTTTACTGTCTTATTGCAAAATAAATGTGGGCCCCCAACGGTTAGCGGTACAGCATGAGCCGTTTCATGCCTAAAAGAGAACGAAATCCTCTTGGGAGACCACGAGCACCCAGTCTACACAGCTTCCAGTGTGAGGGCCATTATTTGTGTGCTTGAGAGTTGATTTACAACTGCCTCTTGTTTTTCAAAGACCAAAACCATCCTACCCATTTTGGGGGGGATATAGTGAAACTGTGGATGATCCAGAAAAGTAAAGAAAACCGTCAAGGCTCTAGCAGCTCTATTCCACGTACTGAATTACTGCGAAACTACATGAGCACCCAATCATTCATCACCCCCCTCCCACACTGAGACCACCCCAAGTCACTGAGCCGAACAATGACAGCGAGAGGTAAGAGACCAAGGCAGCTCACTCACCCTGAGCAATAGTGGTCCCTTGGCAGACAGGGTGAAAACGTCACCTTAACAGGTGACAGACACGTGGGCCTTGGCTGGGGCATTAGTGAACAATATTAATGAAGACTAATTAGATAGCTTTTGTTGAAATGTTTCCAAAGTGATGAGCAAAATAAAGCCAACCCAAAGAAAATATTTAAAAAATCTCCCACTGAGCATGCTCAGAGAGAGCATTTTAACTTCTTTTATTTTTAAAATGCTCAACCATTTTCTTCAAAAACTTGGCTTGATCTTCCTGATTCCATGATAACTGAAGTCATGCCAACTTTGATGTTTTTAGCTTCAGCTGTTTGAGAGCTATATGTGATCCCCCCAAAAGGTTGGAATGATTTTTTTTTTCCTGAGTGAAGAAGAAAGCATATGTTTTAACCCTCATGTGCCTTTTTTGAAAAGGATGAATTAACATCTTATAATATTTTACCTTTGGGCTTTAAAAAAAAAGTTGAGTTTGAAAGTCAAGGAGACATTTTTTGGAAATTAAAATAGAGACACAGGCCTTCAGGATCGTCTATGGACTTTGTCTGTTTTACCAAATACATTTAGTGACTCGCATGTCTGCTGGGATTGTTTTTAACGTGGCCTCAGAGACAAGGCAGTTTGGAGTCTTGAGCAAGATGGACCACACACAAACCTAATTTCAGGACATCAAAAGAACATAAAACTAATATGCAGAAACACTGGAGCATCTTGAATACATTTTTTTCTAACCAGATAAATGACAAAAAGAATGGAGAATAAAAACGAATTTAAAAAAGCCTTAATCCACCTGACGGTCTAATTTTCCCTTTTAACTTCTAGAAACAGGAAGGGAGGAGTAAACAATGAGATGCTGGAGACCGAGTAGTACCAAATGTAATTGCTCCCATTGAAAGAGAAAGTAGTCTGAGGGGAGGGATGTCAGTCAGGGTGACTTGTGAGAACCGTGTCTACATTCTTTTCTATTACCGACCACACCAAGGCTTCTCAAAGATCTCCTTAGGGAGCAGCTGGTCACTGGCTCTTCCTAGGACACATCAGAGATGGTAAGAAAGGAAATCGGGATAACTAAGGCTGATAAAATTATTAGCTAGGATGGCAGACAATAGTCCCTGTAATGCAGGAGGAGTGTGTCAAGTGGCTTCAGGCAAGCCCTGTGTTTAGTGCAAAACTTACATGGGAAATAGCCTCTGATCTAGGATTCGACATCCCCAGCTTACCACAGATGAAAACACTGGACGTTATCAGTGCTTCCATGCAGACCTAGGTCATTTCTGCAGAGGACTTCACAGTGCCAAGTCTATCGGTATCAAGTTAAATTTCACTGAATCACAACTCCCACTATATTCTGGTTATGTACCCGAAACTCTGGAAGAACAACAAAAGGAAAGAATTGGTAAAGAAATGACAAATGTCTCACTCTCTTATAATGTCAGAAGAACTATGGGCAGAAAAAATGAAACCAGAATGAAAGAAAGGTTTAAAAGGAAATTGACTCTGTGTTTACAAAAGGATTCCAGTTCTGGGTGAACTGTCCAACTCAACCAGTTTCTTTGGAGAAACATGATTAAAGTGATGACTGAGGTGTTTTGTGTCCTAGCCTCAGTTTCCTTTATTCCCCTCTGAGTCCAGGAACAGCCAATCAGAAAATAACCTGGCCTGGAGGCTTGTCAGTGATAATAATTGAAAACATCTGTCCATGTAGCAAGTGTGGGAAGCCAACGCAGTTCCCTGACAGAGGGAGTTCTCAGACAGCAAAGCCATAACCACGACTGTGCTCATATTCTCCTTCACAGACTTTTCTCACTGCCAGCTGTCTTTATTCTCCTGCCAGGAAAGCAAGGGGCCTGGGGCTCTTACCCAGGCTGGGGTTAAGTGAGCTGGGACTAGGGGAAGGAGGGGGACAGGCTGGCTCAGAGCTCTGGGTATGGAGACAAGGGCTATCTGATTGGACAGTAAAGAGACCTAGAACTGAGGGACAAGAACAACAAATACAAAATCCAATGAGGTATGAGAAGGACAGAGGGACGACAATAAAAGAACAGGTTAAATTCTGCACCCAAATGACGTGGGTTTAAATCTTGGCACAACCATTTTTTGGTGACACTAGAAAACCTGCCTCAAGTTTCCCATCTTTGAAAATGCATATAATAATAGCACCTATCTCGAAAGACTTCTGTCAGGGGGCGCCTGGGTGGCTCAGTTGTTAAGCGCCTGCCTTTGGCTCAGGTCATGATCCCAGGGTCCTGGAATCGAGCCCTGCATTAGGCTCCCTGCTCAGCAGGAAGCCTGCTTTCCCTCTCCTAGTCCCCCTGCTTGTGTTCTCTCTCTTGCTGTGTCTCTCTCTGTCAAATAAATAAATAAAATCTTTAAAAAGTAAAATAAATAAAAATAAATTTTAAAAAGACTTCTATCAGGAAAGATAAGTAAGGTGGCATATTGACTTAAACAATCACTGTTTTCTTCCCACAAATATTGCTCATCTCCTGGCCATGGGGATTTTTAAAAACTACCTTACCAACTTGTGCTGCCTGGCTTCTTGGGATCTCTGTATTGACTCATTTCTTGTAACCCCCACACTGTGGACTGCACTCTCTTCTGTCTGATCTAGCTGACTTCATTTCACCCCCACTGTCCAAGGCCTCCCTCCGCCATCCCAGAAGTCTGGCAGATTCTGCAGCTTGATGCTGAACCTATCAAATGAATATCTGGTCAGAAGAATCCCAGTAAAACATTATTTTAGCCAACTGAAGAGAAAATTCCAGGTTGTAGGTTAGAGAAAATTTAAAACAAGGAAAGTTGGAGCAAGAAGAAGAAAGAAAATAAAGTTCTTAGTAGGAAGATGTAGATGTTTTCCTTGCCTACAGGGGAAAAGAAAAAAAAATTTTCCTTGAGAATATAATAAATCAATAGGTTTAGAAAGAAAATATAAAGAAAAGATTATAAAGGACAACTTTTAAAAATAGCAAATTATCCAGATCATTTCTTTGTTTAAGATACTCCAAACATAAATTAACCACCTCTGGAAACGACATTAACAGTCACATCACCACTATTGTATTTATAACTAACTCACAGTTATTTGATGTATGATATTCACTTGGAAGCTAGAAGGAATAAATCCAGCTTGCAAAAAAGCAGAACTCACTTTAAGGGTGGGGCTTAGGTCCTGAGAAAATCTTGCTCGACACATGGGTGGCAAGAAATAATACAAAGGGAAAAACTTGGGGAGGCCGGCTTTGTATCATTAGTTAAGAACAGTTATGTATTGTATATGTATCCAACATAAACACTTGGCTAAGGATGTTATTCTACTGACAGTGTTTGCCTTTCCTTATGGTCATCAGCTGGTGACTACTGCTACTTGGCTGGGAAGCCCTTCATCCATAAAGAAAAGCACCATAAGTAATAATGAGTGTGCATTTGTGTTCGTGGCAAAGGAAGAATTCAGATTCCACAAGAGATTTTTTTTTTTTATCCAGTTGAAATGAATCAAACTGTTTAACCTAATTGGGCTTCTATAAATCAGGAGTGTTGTCATATTAGTAATCCTTCCAGATAAGGCATTTCAAGGAGGCGCCATGCAAGAGTAGAAATGTATAAACACAAAATAAATAGAATCCGTTCACCCTTCTATTCAGCAGCCTTGTATATCTTCCCTCTTTCTATTATCACTATTTAATAAAATTAGCACTTAAGAACTGACATTAGTAGATTTTTTTAACCATTGGGAGACTATATTTTTTCCTTTCTATGACTCTGTCTTCAATATGTGCATACAACCACAGGAAGGCTTGATCTTTTGATGATTATAAGGTCAATAGAACATGGGGGATAGGGTGGAGGGGTAATGTACATCCATTGGAAACTGGGTTTTAAAACCCATATCATCAATACTGTACACCTTTTTTTTTTTTTAAACGAAGCGGGTATGCATGTGTTAATCTGGAGAATCACCAAATCATATCTCTTTTATATATTTCTTTAAGTCTTCTTCAAATAGTTGCCTTTGAAAACTAATCCTAATATATTTCTCAATTCACTGTTTGTCTACTTTGACCCCTCTAGACAGCTCTAATTTTCTCTCTCTCTCTCTTTTTTCTCTATACCCACTTAAGGGTAACTTGGTTCAAATCCCCCAGAGGCAGTTTGCCTCTCAAGTTCCCAGATTTCTTCTCATCCAGGGATACCTGGTATTACTTCTATAGATGTATCTGATTTCCTTTGGAAATGACTTTTCCACTGAATGGCACATTCCTGGCACTTGTGCTACCATTCTCCATCCAACTCCAATGTGCGCATTGTTGTTGGTCACACGGCCTTTCCCGCTGCAGCTTCAGTTTCAAGGTCCTTCCCTGCAGAGCAGACAGCTAGCATCAGCCAGGTAAAGCAAACCTGTGTGCCTCCTCCGCCAGAGTGGGTCTCTTGGTCCATTGCCACCATTCTTTCATAGGTGTTATGAAAACAAGAACGCAGAGTACAGACACACCCTTATGCTTCCAAGAGAACAGGAGGCTCATGTCTGTTTCCTTAAAAATCCCTAGTGCCTGTCTTTTTGTTTCATTCTTTATTTTAATAAATAAATGTATATCTTATTGTAAAGATATACATACACACCCTTTACATACCATATAAAGAATGCATAAACATATACATGGAAGTATACACACATAATGTAAAATATTATTACAAACCCCTAACATTTCAGGGTTCCCTTATTTTGCAATTGATGACTATGCTTGCCATGTGTTTCCAAGCCTGTCAACTTTTCTTACAAATTATTTCAAGTTTGCGCAAGAAAAAAGGGCTTAACCTTTTTTTTTTTTAAGGTTGCATTGTTCAACAATAGGATTTAGAGCACAAGCGATTAGAAATCATCCAGCCCAACTGTCTACATTTACAAAAGGGGAGCCTGACACTCAGGAAAGCTTAGTGAATCCCTCAAACCTTGCACATGGTAAAAAGCAGAGTCAAGGGAGAAAGGCAGGCTTTCTGTTTCTTTGTACAATCTGATCTTCCATCCAAGCAGGAAAACTGTTGAACTCTAATGAGACGAAAGCTTCCTCGTGGAGTCACCTGTTCCTCCAGGTTTCTGTGGTAATCTGGGTGGGTAGGCCTCTTGGATTACTACGCAATTCCATAGGTCAGAGAAATGGATTCTTTCTCACTTGGGTGATGTAGACATTATCTGTCAGGAAGCAAGACTCTCCAACACAAACTTCATAACTCCCGAATTCTATTTTTGACACCTTAACCTAAAGTAATTTCACACTACCTCATAAAACCTTTGAAAATGGTGCACTCGAGGATGATGTTTTGCACTTACTGAATTTCCTTTTCCAAAAAACCCTCATCTACATATTATATTCAATTGTTGTGTTTCCAGATTATATTCTCTGGTCATTCTCTGTAATTTTTTCCAAAGAAAGTGAAAAAAGAGAAGACAAGACAAAGTAGAAAGGGAAGGAGGAGTGACATGGAAAGAGACTTAACATCATAGCTGATGAACTTGGCTCTCCCTCTTGGACGTCAGAGAGAGTGGCTAAGAGGACTGTGGACAGCCTTGCTGCAACTGTAGATAGAAAAATACGGGGGAGTTCCTAATTTCTGCTCAAGTTAGCACCCTTTCTGCTAGAGCAAAAAGGCATCCAGATGAGGAAAAATCATAACTTTTCAGTCACCTATAAAGTAAAACTATTTATAATCATAAAAAGGCATAGAATGTCTAAACTTTCTACTGCAGATGAAAATAGGAGTAAAGCTGAAGGTGACATACCACCTAAGGTCAAAAATTCTGCAATCTAATTGAGGGAGATAAAACATATGTGCATGCAATAACTTAGAGATAAAAATAAAACACGTCAACAACAATGTAATACAGAATGTTTAAATGCCAAGAAAGCAAATAAGGAAGTGATCAGAATGCAATTTTTAAAGGCTCCCTAGCAGAAATAGGCTTAAATATGATTTTGGATATGGTGAATGACACAGAGAGCAAAACAATTCAGATGTGTATGGCCATAAGGATAGATGAGTGGGAAATTGACCTCTGGACCCTGAGTGTATGCAATCTGCTGTCATTACCTTTTTTCTTCTTTTATTTCTTTTTAATTAATAGATTTTATTTTTCAGAACAGATTCAGGTGTATAGAAAACTGAGCAGAAACTATAAAGAGTCCCATGTACTCCCCCTGCACAAACACACAGTTTCCCCTATTATTAACATCTTGCATTATTGTGCTACATTTGTTGACATTGTTGAGCCAATATCAATACATTATTACTAACCAACATTGATGGTTTACCTTAAGTTCATTCATACTGTTGTAGATTACATAGATTTTGACAAATGTATAATGACATTTACCCACCACTGTGGTATCATACAGAATAGTTTCATGGCCCTAAAAATCCTTTGTGCTCTGCCTACTTCTCCCTCTCTCCCTGCTGACTCCTGATAACCACTGACGTTTTAGTGTCTCAAGAGTTCTGCTTTTTCCAGAGTGCCAGATACTTGGAACCATACAGTATGCAGCCCTTTCAGACTGGCCTCTTTCACTTAGTAATATGCCTTTAAGATTCCCTCACATCTTTTCATGGTTTGATAGCTCTTTCCTTTTCATCACTGAATAATATTCTATTGTATGTGCAACCATTTGTTTATGCAATCACCCACTGAAGAACATCTATGATCTTTTTAAATTAATTTAAAAGCAAAGTTTGTTGAACTTAATTTTTAACTCAACTTTTTTTAAACAATGCATTGCTCAGGTAGGAAATAAGGTTCTCAGAACACATAATCTTTTCACATTGAGACTTCTTTGTCTAGGGGAGTAGGTTATAATTTTGGGGAACATGATACTAGACTATCATTTCTGTCCTTAAACTTGAGTCATGGGACACTTCATCTTCTTGCTCCATTCTTTGATGATGTGACAACAATGAATTTTGGAATAGACAATCCAAAAATGAGAATTATAAAATTAAGCTCTGAATTTTTAAATGAATGTGGTTATTAACAGACATCCATTGGGAGTCATGTCTTTTCCTTTCCTCTAAACTACAAAGATGTGTTGTTTTCACAATGTATCAGAATATAAGTCTGAATTTGAAGGTATGCTTTTCTCTCTTCTTTAGTTACAGTGTTACTTATGCCCCCCCAAATTCCATGATTTTTCCAAAAGTGACATCCTAAGCTGTTGTTATTCTCTAAGTTGAAGCAAATGTCACCCGACACAACTGTGTCTTTCTTTTTTTTTTTTTAATATTTTATTTATTTATTTGACAGAGAGAGAAATCACAAGTAAGCAGAGAGGCAGGCAGAGAGAGAGGAGAAGCAGGCTCCCCACTGAGCAGAGAGCCCGATGTGGGGCTTGATCCCAGGACCCTGAGACCATGACCTGAGCTGAAGGCAGAGGCTTAACCCTCTGAGCCACCCAGGCGCCCCTCTTTTTAACATCAAATAACATTGATAACCTAATTACTATTACAATAATAATTATGATAATGATGATGATGATGATGACGATGAAGGCTGCCCTGCCCCTTGGAGGTAATTTACAATAAAAGTCATTTACTTGGCTCCATGGTTATATATACACATTGATTTTAAGACAGCACACTGGAGGCTTTGCCAGAAAAATTTAAAAGTTCAAGTAGAAAAAATAATCACAATATCTTTCAGTCATTTGCTGCTCATATTTGTGTCCTTAAAATGCACAACTAAATGCTTTCTGCATACAGATATCACTCGGTAGGCGGGGTGTATCTTATTACTGGGTTATTTTCCAGTACATTTGGCGTAGTTAAGGTAAAGCGTATTAACTTTCTCTCAAAATAAAGACGAAAACAGAGTTGTAGCGGCCGTGAATGCTTCAGCCATTGTCAGGAAGTTAAGAACTGACAGGAGGCCCAAATAATCAACTCTGCCTGGTGCATATACCATAGTTTTCCCCTGGGATATCTGGTCTAATCCTACAATGTATCTGACTGGCATGAATGTAGAATTACTTTCAATAAAGATTTTATTTCAAGCTTGGATGATTTCCCCAAAAACATCTTGTCACTAAGGCAAAGTATATCATAGAATATCTGATTTTTTTTTTCCCCTACAAGTCAGCTTTCGAGGGGGAAAAATACACATTTCAACTCAAGCACTCAACTCAGGTCAATTCACTGTAAAAAATCACATTTTAACATTTCTGGACTGATTAAAGATTTGCTGTGTTAAAGAAATCAGGGAACTGTCAACGGAAGCTTACCCTAAGTCTGCAAATGAAAAGAATAAGTAACACATTTGCTCATCTACAATTTGCACTCTCCCTGCAGTAGCCTCCAATCGAAGAGCAGGCAGGACAGATGACTCCATAAGCTAACACCCGGCTTCTAGAATATTTGTCTTTTTGCAAGTAAGGAACATTTAAAGGTCACATCTTCCAATAAGTATGAGATTGTTTCCAGGCTATATGAGAAATACGAATGGCTTGGTCATGATCACACTAAAATGATCTTCATTTCTCTATTTATTTTTTCTCTGTCTTTATGCTGTTCTCTTCCCTTGTGATGCCAAATTAAGTCAATGTGCTCAAGATAGGGGAACAGGACAGTTGCAGTACATTACTCTACTTTGAATTCACTGAAATGTTTCATTTTATGCTTGCTTACATTCTTCCAGCCTTGGTGTCACTTTGTTTAATTTAGGCTTCGTTCACGTAATCTTAAACATATCTTATGTTACCTGTAGGGTTTCACCTTTTAGTCACTAAAAGCACACAAATCATATGGTTTAGTTCTAATGGAATAGGAGTAATTATTTTAATATCTAATAACCATAGCGTGTTATAGTTATACAATCTTTTAAATTCAAAATCTCTCTTATCTCTATTATTATAGCTTATGACTAACACATAATATTATGATAAGATGTATGTGCAAGAATGAAAACTCAGCAGAGAAAACTCAAGAGAGGCTTAGAAAGGTCTAGATTTGAGTCTCGAATTTTTACTTAATTGACTGTATGAACTTTAGACAGGTCATTTAGTCAAAAGTCTTTAAAATGTCTGCGTTTCTAAAAAGCATCACAGGCAAATTTGGGGGCCACACAGCAGCCAGGTTTGCCTGAGATGCTTTTTAGAAACTCAGAGACCTAGGCCTCAATCCAGGTAATGAAATCAGGATCTCTATGCAATTTCTTTGCTCTTTCAAAAGCTCTAGTCAAAGTAGAAAGCCAATGAGTCCTAATTTCCCTTTCCTTGTTTGTAAACCAGCAATTGACAGAAGCGAATGGTATCACATATGACAAAAATTAACATTTCTATAATTTGAGAAAAGTTTTGCATGCACTTTTCACTTAATCTTTAAAACAACCCCAGAGGTTAGTTTCACCATTAACCTCACTTTCTAGTGAAATCTGAAACTCAGAGAACTAGACTATCTAAGACCATATAGTCAATACATGGAGAATAAGTACTGAAGATTCTGAGATTCCAGGTTCTCCCTAGAGCAGGAGTTCTCATCCCAGACACAAATAATCACACACAGAGTTTTTACCCTACCCAGACCTAACTACGGTCCAAATGCAACAGATTGTCTGTGGGTGAGTCCTGGACATTGATATGGTTTTGAATGCCTCACACATGACATTAACATGCAGCCAGGCTTGAGAATCTCTGCTCTAGAATGACCAGAACATTCTGGAAGATATGAAGTACTATATGCGAGATGTGATGACTTCACTCCAGGTTTGTTTTTTTCTCCTACAATGTTAACTACAATATTATTGACTATATTCCCTATGCTGTACTTTTTATCTCCATGATTTATTTTTTTAAGATTTTATTTATTTATTTATTCATGAGAGACAGAGAGAGAGAGAGAGAGGGAGGGAGAAGCAGGCTCCCTACTGAGCAGGAAGTCTGATGCGGGACTTGATCCCAGGACCCCGGGATCACGACCTGAGCCGAAGGCAGATGCTTAACCAACTGAGCCACCCAGGTGCCCCTCCATGATTTATTTTATAACCAGAAGTTTGTAGGTTTTATCCGAGTTTTGTTGATGATAAAACAGGAATTTGGAATGGAAGCGAATGATTCATGCATGCAGAGCTGGTCAGAGCTAGACTCTGAACTAGATTTTAGGTCTCCTTTTCTGAAGCAGTTCTCTTTTGACTAGAACTTCTCTGATCCCCCAGAGCTCATGACTATAATCATAGGTTAGATTTCGCATGATGGCAGTTATCTTTGAACACCAATGGAAGGGGTGGAACTAGATGGAGAAGAAAGAGAAGTCAAACTCTGATGTGGCCCAACAAAGTCCAGCCAACCCGCAGGAGTTCTGGAACAGCTAGAGCCCATCAGAGTTGTCTCCAGATGGACGAACATGGCCTGGCCCATTTACCCCCACTGTGATCAGTCATTGGCTATGGGCTGTCTCTAAGACTCTCTTGGGGTTAGGCTGTCTTTATCTGAGGCACGTTTTGCCGGGCCAGACCACGGAAGTTCCCGGCTAACACCTGCAGCTGGAGCAATAGTCCTTCCTTGAGGAGACATCTGGGCAGCACATCTTATGTCCACCATAGTGGACTCTGTGTGCTGTATACATCCATTCTTTGTGTATGTTTTGGGGGCAGTTCCCCAGGGCTCCTGTAGGCCTTACTTCCTGGTGAAACGTTTGAAGAAGAAACTTTAGTAGGATGAACCCAAGGCCTAGCAGCTGCAGCGGGGTCCTAGCCCATGACTGACACTCATTGTCTCCGTCCTCCATGGTCCTTTCTAGTTGTCCTCAACCTTAGTAATCACCTCTGCCGGTCATGGTGGCTGACTTGCTGCAACAAGTCAGGCCTTCATCCCTGAGGGGCCCAAGCTCTGATCACCATGTCTTTTCAAGGATCACTGCCCTATCTATTAACCGTCTCTCTCACAACTGGGTGACGGAGAACTTGGAGACCCCGTATAGATCATCTGGATGTCACACGTATTTCTCTCTGTCGCCATGGTATCACAGCAACCCAAACTCCTCCACTTGATCAGGGTTAATGAACCCTGCCTGGATGGCCATTCTCCTGGCCTGTTGATCCCTGGGCAAGAAGCCCGAAGTGCTCAGGAGCAGCAGTGACCCAACAATGACTAGATATATCATCCTAATACAGTGACACAAGCTGAATCACATCCTTGGGCACTGCCTATTAATTTTGTTCTTGGGGATCCCATATTCTCTGAGTCAGGTCCTCTTGACTGCTGCTGGCCTGGGCTGTGCTGCTTATTATTGTAACTGCATCGACCTGGCTTGTAGCAATTAAGTCCTCCCATCTAGCTTCTATTATTTCAGTGTTTTATCATCCTCATAGTTATCCAAAAGCCTAGTTCTATAATGGACATTCCTACAGGCAACTGTGATTTACAAGGTAAAAACCCTATAACTGCAAACAACATTTTTGTAGAGTATCAATGGTGCTTAGCAATAGCGCTTCAATCACATTGGTCTTGTGGTAACTATCCACAAACTCGCACCATTATTTTTAAATGCTTAATACATTACACCAACTCCTTGTCTCTCCTTCATGGGTATAACATCTCAATTCACTACCAGTGAGAGTTTCAACAATTGGACTGCCAGCCTGTGCCAAGACCCAACTGCACTTGGCTGCCACCACTGACAGACTCTTCATTGCCAGCCAGGCAGCAAGTGACCCAGCTCCAAATCCGTATCTTGTGCTGGCTTTCTTGGAACACTTTTGGAACCAATAGTCACAGGTTATATTCAAGGAGACCCTGAAATGGGTTTCACACGGTATTTACTAGGGATTGACCTCTATGGAAAGGAGATAGGGAAAGGGAGATAGTGGGAAAAGGATTGAATGGAAGAAGCTGAATAGAGTTGGGTACCCAACAAAATCTCAGCCAGCTCCACTGGGAGCTCTGGAATCCCTGCAGCCCATCAGTGTTGCCCCATAGTGATAGGAATTGGCCACTTTATATCTGCAGTGGGTCAGTCAGTGCCCTTGGGCAAGGTGGCTCACTGCAGTTGAAGTAAATCTTGAAGAAGACAAGAGAGGCCATCTGCTAACCTTATTTCCTATAGCCATGCAGGGAATCTGAGTGGCCCATCTCTGTATTCAAAGCAGCCACCATCGTTACCCAATTGGTAAATATAGGAATGGTCCATAAGCGGTCTGGAGACTAGGAGATCCTTTTATAAAGCGCAGTATAGTGCTCCATCATGATCCCTGAAAAATGACATGCCTCATCCTGCTCATAGAATTTATTATAACACATGATTACAAATGGTTGAGCTGAACAATAAAATCATGAGTTGGTCTGATATCCATATGTACAAGGACATATGTAGAAACTGGCACACTTTATTTCTCTACCACAGTACAGGTTATAAATTTATGTGTGTAAAAGCTAAATAAATAGTTTCTGTCATTGAGCCAAGCATTATATACATTTCGAGGGCATTTGTATTTCTGCAGATACATTGAGCATTTTACCTAAAATGGAATTTGGTGGTGAGATTTTAGATGATATCATTATCTTTAACATCCATAATATAAACCAGATAAAAATTACATTCTATTCTAAGTTCATTTCTCTGGTTTTGTTCAAACCGGGTCCATGTTGGAAGCTCATTGTCAATAGTACATAGGAAGGAAAGGCACACCGTATAATTACAGGCCTCTAAAAAGCTCTCCAGAAATACTCACTCTCTTCATTTCTGCCTTCATGTTCTCATCATCACAGAGTAGGTATGAAACTCAGGTGTACGGGAAATGTAATTATTGTGCCATAATCAAAACAAATTTCCTTTTCAAGGCACTTTCCTCTAAATGATTAAGTCAACTCAGAGTGTCTTCTAGACATTTTCCTGGGCCATTTCTAGTTCTGGAAGTCTGTGTACAGCCTAAGCATTGTTGGAGCCATGTGAAGCACCCATTTATATAGTATTTCAATAAATACTTGGTGACCACCTAGTACTATGAGCCAAACACTAATACTAATCTTGTATCTAGGGATACACTACTAAACAAAAAGAGATGAAATCCTGGTGCTTAAGATGTTTACATTCTACTGGGAAAAAAATAATAAAGCAGATAAGCATGGTAGAAAGTTCTCTGGCTCTTGTCATCTGTCCATGCTGATTTTCATTCTCTTCTGGTTTTCTGTCATCATCCCCAACTTCCAGGTCCAGGTCTGGTTTCAGTCACTGTTCAGGGAGAATTCTGCGAGGATATCTTATGTCACCTTTACCTAGATCTGCCATGCAGGAATCTCATTCTGTTTCTGAATAGAATTTTATTCTATATACTGAACATGAAGAACTTTGGAATCCTGTTTATCCCTAGGTTTTCCCCCAATAAGAATCTGAGCCCATATGATCTCAAAATCCTCAAACCTTCTAATAGCTTGTATTTTCAGGGAAGCTGACCAAAGTCTCAGCTCTTTTCTCTCTAACTCTCCTTCTTCCATTCCAGAGAATCTCTCTCTCTTGTCTGGCAGCAGAGTAGTCTGGCTCTTCATCTGCCTTCCAATCTACTGGTTAGGCCATGGCTGCAATTCTGAGTCCTTGCAGATAACTCAAATATCCAGTCTTTGGAATCCACATGTCCTCTCTTGCAAAACTCCAAAGCATGTTCTCTGCTTTTCTGCTGCATCATCCCTCCATTGAGCTCAAAATGCTGCTACTCAGCAGCATTGGGGAATCTTGGAGAAAGGTGAGAAGAACAAGGAAGGCTGGGGAAGAAACCTCAGTTATTATACATTATCCTACCTCATCTCAAATGATAGTTTGACTTTCCCAAAATGTCCATTCTTTCATTTTTATCTGGAGCCCAAACCACATTTTAGATGTCATGCAATTCACCATCTAATAGAAGAACTTGACCATCACTAAACACCTCCTGATGGGGGACTCATGGCCTTTTTATGTCCAGAATATTTAATAACCTTGACAGATGCTCAAAGTATTTTTCTGATACACTTACAGAAACATCAAAACCAAACATTAATTGCAGTGATATCTGAGGGGTGGAAATATGAGGTATTTTCATTTTCTATTTCAAGTTGTCTGCATTTTCCTAAATTTTCTGTAATAAGTATGACTCTTTTGAAGCAGCCTGATCTGTTTTCACAACTTGAATTATGCATGTGAAGGTGAAGTTGGTCTCTGGGGTAATTTCTAGTAACTAGATTTCCAAAAGGATTTCTAAAAGGAAAGTCGACTTTTTCTTCCATATAATGGCTTTCTGCATTCAGTCATGACTTCACTAACTATTCTCTATTCCAAATCAAACACCTTCAGTGCCTGCACTCACCACTGGTAAGCACAGTCACCTTGGTACTCTCTGGTCGCGCAGTGCCTCCTCTAAAGTCAAGTGTCTGTAAAAAGTATCTAAAACTGATTTTTTTCTCAGAAAGTAAAATTAAGCATGGAAGATTGAATGATGATACCTGAATGGTAACTCATTCTCTTTCAAGCTATTCTGGACTCTCTGAAGCAAGGAGACAATTTTCAAGAAAGCTACTAAAGGTTTGATACAGATGTCCTTTGTGGAAGTAAAATAGCTATTCTCCTATGTGAAAAGGAAAACTAAAAGGCTGATGAATTCTGACTTCGCATATTGATAGCATCCCTTTTAGTTGTATCTAACATCACAAGGCAAATATTTAAGTTCTGTATTTCCCACTAATATTTCATAATTAGATGCCTTATTCTGGTTGGCCTAATTAATGCTGGTCCACGCACAACTCCCAATATTCTGAATAAAATGTTTCTTCGACATACTAGTTTCCTTAACTGCCTTAATGGAAAAAATCAGGTAGAGAATAATGATGGTCTTGACATGTTTTCCTTTCTAAAGATAATCCCAACATATAATATATTTGCTAGCCTTTCACCCCAAATCAATGTCTTCCCAGCTACCATTATCAGTAGCTACTGCTAAATCAGAGCTCAGGAGGCATAAAAATTAAGACTTCTCTCACCGCTAGCATGGCCAAATATGAATAGATAAAACCACTTTTAAAAGCACCTAAGCAAAAGCATACCTGAGGGCGCCTGGGTGGCTCAGTGGGTTAAGCCGCTGCCTTCGGCTCAGGTCATGATCTCAGGGTCCTGGTATCAAGTCCCACATCGGGCTCTCTGCTCAGCAGGGTGCCTGCTTCCTCCTCTCTCTCTCTGCCTGACTCTCTGCCTACTTGTGATCTCTCTCTGTCAAATAAATAAATAAAAAATCTTTAAAAAAAAAAAAAAAGCATACCTGAAAGTCTCAACTTATTTTGCCAATAGTGTATTTCCATTCACAACGAGAAACAAATGTTTTCAAATGTTTAAAATACTGTAATACTGTGTGAATCTGGAGAAAAAAGTAATACAGATTAATTTGGTTTTCTTCCGCCTAAAACACCCTTCTCAACTCTATAAATACATCCTTGGATATGAATTAGGTGATTTTAAAAATGATAATATGTCTCACAAGACTTCTTATTGACTCTAACTCACTTCTCTCTCTGTCTTCCCCAGGCGCCAGGCCTCACCATTAAGAAACCCCTTGATTTCAAACTTAAAATTCTTGACTCTCAATTATTTGAGGAAAGACTATCCATATCCCAGAGTAATAAAAATCGGCATCTTAATCTATGCTCTGCCATTTCCTACACGGCTTTGATCAAATTATTCAATCTTTATCAGGCTTACTCTTTTCATCTGAAAATTTCGTTTCCCATCTGAAAAAGAAAGAAAAAAAAAAGATAGGCAGAATATCCCAAATACATAATAAAGTTAAAATGATTTAAGCAACAAAGTGTTCATTCAGAATATACACAGAGATCATCAGCAAAGTAGGATATTTCAGGAATGTGTGTCTGTGACTAAAGAGAATACCCTCAAAATGTAACATCAAAAACCAATGGAGAATGGGCAGTTTATGCAACCAAATATTATTGGGGGAAATTAGCTAGCTTTTACAAAAAAAAAAATTTAGATTACCATCACATTTCACACACTAAAATATATTTAAGATGAATTAGAGGGTAGGTTGAAAATAAAATTATTTTAAGAACTAGGAGAAAACATTTATGGTATTTATCTAATCTCTTTAAATGAGTGAATTTTATAATAACAAAAACAATGATAGAAACTTCAAAAGTAATAGTACTGAGATTACACACAAAAAAATGTAAATAAATAAAATTAACGAACTGGGAGAATATGAGTACAACAAAAATAATGAAATACCAAGCTTCTTAATACATGAAAAACTTACAAATCTATATACCCAAGGATGTTCACTGTGGCATTGTCTCTAATGGCAAAGAATTGGAAGCAACCTGAAATCCAACCAGCATGGGAATGGTTAAATCAATTAAGGTATTTCCATACTATGAAATGTAGCAACTTTTAAAAAAGGATGAGGTATTTTTATATATACTGACTTGGAAAGATGCCCATGATATATAGTTAAGGGGGAAAAAGCAAATTGTAGCATATTATGTATTTTTTATTTTATTCTTTTTAAAAAGAAAAATACACATGTATAAAGATGATAGATGATGATAGATACATACATACATACATAGGTAGATAGAAAGAGAGAAAGAAAGATGAACATCCGTCTATTAATTATAGTCATCAATAACCAGTTTGACTAGAAACCAGGAGGATTTTTTTAACTTTTTTACTCTAGATATTCCTGATTAGGACCTTTTTTTCCAAAGACTATACATTAGTTTTGTCAAACAAGATAAGTAAAATGGATTAAGCTAACAAACAAAATTACATGCTCTTAATAAGAAAAGGAACAGGAGATACGAAGAGCTATTCATGGAAGAGAATACCCACCACATGGCTGTTTGTTTTTTCTTTAACTTCACACGCATTTCCTAAATTCAAAGAATCCTAAGTTCAAAGAATGACAGACCATTGAAAAATGCCTATCAATTGGCAACTATTTTAAAAGGAGTAGTACCAGATGACGATGATGTTAACAGGACTAGTAGGCCCTCCCACATGTTATCATATTTTAAGAAAAGAAGAGCTGTAACTTAATGATCTAGTGTGAGTCCTCAAAGTGTGGTCCCTGGCGGAGCAGTATCATCATCTGGGAACTTGTAAGGAATGCAAATTCCCAAGTCCCTCCCCACACTTGGTGAATCAGAAATCTGGAGGTGGAGCTCAGCCATCTGTGTTTTAACATGGCTTCCAAATTAATCTCAAGAATGGCAAAGTTTGAGAACCACTGATCCAGTCGTTACATTTCCACT
This sequence comes from Neogale vison, assembly GCF_020171115.1. Classification (NCBI taxonomy): domain Eukaryota; kingdom Metazoa; phylum Chordata; class Mammalia; order Carnivora; family Mustelidae; genus Neogale; species Neogale vison. The sequence continues at coordinate 87,556,415 of NC_058093.1, read as the reverse complement.
ATTTTACTATAAGGCAAGGTTTCTCAACAGCAGGACTATTGATATTTTGGGCTGGAAAATTTTTTGTGATGAAGGGTTATCCTGTGTATTGTAGAATGTTTAGGGATATTCTTTGCCTCTACCCACTAGATGCCAGTAGCAACTCCCCACCCAGTCATGACCATCAAAAATGTCTTGAACATTGCCAAATGTTGGGGGTGGGAATGGCAAGGGGTCAAAATTGGCCCTGGTTGGGAACCACTGCCTAAAGAAATACTCTAAAATGTGGAGGAAGAATACATGGAACCATGTTTTAATATAAAAACATGGACTTTATATAAGTCCATTTCACTTATACCAAGGAATCATAGAGTATATGGTACAACCATTCTGTCCCACATAAGATAACAAAGAAATAATATGTATTACATATGTAAGACATGAAAATTGCTCATGATTGAAGTGAAAAATTCTGGGTACAAATTATATAAAAGGGATCTTCTCAAATACCTATGAAGATAAATTATTTATACTTCCTATCACCCAAATGTTGGCAGTGTGACTCTCCTACTCAAAACAAAAGCATGGATTCCCACACTCTTGGAATTAGATCCTGAACTTTTACCAAGGCCCATGAGACTCCAGCATCTTCTACCTCCTTTGCCTCACTCCCCAGTCTTCAGCCACACTATACCTTTCTCTACTTGTAGAACCACCAAGCACAACCTCACTGAGGCTTTGTACCTACTATTCCCTCCCTGGGATTCTCCCTCCCTTGTATGTGCAACTAAGCAGGTCTCAGCTCAAATGTTCCTTCTTTCAAGGGCACTTCCTAAGTACCCTGCCAACTACATGTCCCATTTCCCATTATCTCTGCTCATTAGAATTTAGGAGAGCTACATTATCTGCAGGCAGATGGCCTCACTCTTTTTTTTTTTTCAATTTATTTATTTTCAGAATGAACGGTATTCATTATTTTTTCACCACAGCCAGTGCTCCATGCAATCTGTGCCCTCTATAATACCCACCACCTGGTATCCCAACCTCCCACCCCCCAACTTCAAACCCCTCAGATTGTTTTTCAGAGTTCATAGTCTCTCATGGTTCACCTCCCCTTCCAATTTACCCCAACTCCCTTCTTCTCTCTAACACCCCTTGTCCTCTATGCTATTTGTTATGCTCCACAAATAAGTGAAACCATATGATAATTGACTCTCTCTGCTTGACTTATTTCACTCAGCATAATCTCTTCCAGTCCCGTCCATGTTGCTACAAAAGTTGGGTATTCATCCTTTCTGATGGAGGCATAATACTCCATAGTGTATATGGACCACATCTTCCTTATCCATTCATCTGTTGAAGGGCATCTTGGTTCTTTCCATAGTTTGGCGACCATGGCCATTGCTGCTATAAACACTGGGGTACAGATGGCCCTTCTTTTCACGACATCTGTATCTTTGGGGTAAATACCCAGGAGTGCAATTGAAGGGTCATAGGGAAGTTCTATTCTTAATTTCTTGAGGAATCTCCACACTGTTCTCCAAAGAGGCTGCACCAACTTGCATTCCCACCAACAGTGTAAGAGGGTTCCCCTTTCTCCACATCCTCTCCAACACATGTTGTTTCCTGTTTTGTTAATTTTGGCCATTCTAACTGGTGTAAGGTGATATCTCAATGTGGTTTTAATTTGAATCTCCCTGAGGGCTAATGGTGATGAACATTTTTTCATGTGTCTGATAGCCATTTGTATGTCTTGATGGGAGAAGTGTCTGTTCATATCTTCTGCCCATTTTTTTATATGTTTGCCTGTTTCATCACCCATATTAAGTAAAGAAAAATCTCTGGACTTGAACCCTGGGTGGCTAGGATTTTTTAAAATGTTGCTGAGATCAGTGGAAGAACTACTTCTCTGTTTTTCTTATACTTCAGTGGCTAAAATCACATCATATATTAATTGGTGTATTATATTGTCTGGTTCTCCCACTAGATTAAGCTTCATATGGGCAAAGATTTTATCTATTTTACTCATTGCACTATCCCTGACATCCAAAACAATATCTGATACCTAGTAGGCACTCAATAGATTTTTATGAATGAATAATAGTTACATTTAGTTACTGCTTATGGTTTCTGGTGGGTTTTTTTCTATATTATACTTTTCTAAACTTTTCAAATTCTAATAGAATATGTTACTTTATAATCAGAAAAAAAGTAAATTAAATCCACCATTGAAAATTATGATAGATTTGCAGCACAGTGGTGAGCACGTGACAGATATTTAACAAATGTCATTAGTGTTCCTTTTTGATATGATCTATTATGCAAGGGCTTTGTCTATAATATCCCATTTTTTCTATGGCATTGTTACCTTCTAGAATACATATTCCCCTAGAAATAAGTCATTTTGAAGCCCATGGGCTATTCACTTTTTTCTTTTTTTTTTTTTTTTTTTACTTTATCAAGTCCCCCATCTTGTTAGATGATCAGAATATTCTTTAAAGATAGTTTAGATCTTTATCTAGAAGATCTAGGGGGGGAAAGGTATCTAAAAGATACTTTGAGAACTCCCTATAATGTCCAATCAATGAGTATGAAACAAGTAACTGATTGAAAATATTTCAATCTTCTGTGCTGAAGTCATTGTAAAAAGAAATTTACTAATTGCAAAGAGTAAGGCCATGTCAACTATGAATATGGAACTGCTATATAAATCTCCTTTTCCATAAAGTGCTTTGAAAGAATTATATGCACATGGTTTTGTGTTTGTTTGTTTGTTTTTTCATGCACATGGTTTTAAAGTTTATTTAAAAGCAGAAATGTCAGAATATAACCATGATTCCCATTTAGAAGGGAAATGCTTTGGAAAATAATAATATAATATTTAAATACAAAATTGAAGATTTTATAATTAGTTTAAACTAATTGATTTGTAACTTAACGTACTAAAAATGGCTGAATTACCAGTGAATGACCATGTCAACACACATTAGTGTTAAATACAAAAACACTTGTGGAAGTTCTTCTGCTTTTGCAATATTTGAATTTTTTTTTCTAACATACAGCCATGATTGTGAGGGAGAAGACTGAATTCCTTCCTAGTCCCCAGTCATATAAGGGAAAGGAAAAAAAAAGACCATTGTAAACAGCAGCATACTTCGTGCAAATTGAGGGTAGGCAAGCTATGGTTAGCAAGGATCCCCTCAAAATAGCTGTAGCACATAGGAATCATAAGTCAAGCACATTGAAAATTTATCCATTTTTAACAGCTTCTCTCCACTTAAGTGGTCAAAGTCACAAGTAACATTTTGCCATCAGAGCCTAAGCTGTATTCTGTAAGACAGGTGTGAGCTGATGGCAGGAAAACATTGACCACCACAATTTCCTCATTCAAGTTAAACCAACCTAAATTTATGTGTGTTGGAAAATAACAGTATTCCAGAGATAGGGAAAGGAGCACTTCTAATACATCTCCAATAACTTGAGAGTTGTCCTGCAGGCAATGATGTGGCTTTCAACTTCCTTTGCAAGTCACTATGGCAACAGCAAAGCACCTCATTAAGAGAACGTTTGCATCTGTATATTTGTTTGGAGCTGAACTATTATTAAATGCTTTGGTCTTCTTAATTCAGCATTAATTTTGAGTTTTATAGTAAAGTTCTCTTTCAGTCTGAGTCATTTGGTTGTGATTTAAAGCAACTAAGAAATTTCTTCAGGTTAGCAATTCAGCTCACTTTTGGAAAAAACTTACCCAGCAGAAGGCTGCAAGGATTTTTTTGTCTGGGGTCCAGCATCTGTAGCACTGGATCATAGATTATTTCTAAAATAATCTTAAATTGATGGATCATTGCTCTTTCCATTTGGACCCAACAAAAAAGTAGCTCTGGCATTTCCTCTCCTTTTTGTGCTGTAATCTGTATATCACTTTTTCAGCTCTTACCAGAAAATGAATTCTTACTCATTTCGAGATTTATAAACTTGAATTTTACTTAACAGTATTAGAATTGCTTTTATAGTGAATGTATATCAAGTGCTATTTCATGAACAAATTTTAAAAATCATAATTATTTTCGTCAGACTATTTTAAACTAAGCAGTATTAAGTAGCCATTTTCAAAAAAGTGCAGTTTGGGGTCTTTTTCCTTTTAGTCAAGCATTCAGTCACTAGACTTTGAGCTCTTCATGTTGCTTAGAATCTCTGTGGTAAGGATTTCTAGGAATAAATTAATGGTGAGTAAACAACCATGCAGAGGAATTCCCAAATATTGTTATAAGATCTGAATGTTTTCTCACCTCCTTACCCATCCATCAATTCACTGTACATTAATTTTTCAACCATGTCTTTGCTCTCACCTTTCTCATTCAGATGTGTTCTTTTGCCTTTTGGTCTTTGTTTTGCCATAGAAGGGGAGTTTCTTTCATTTTGTTGCTGAAAACAGGTTAAATCATAGCTCAAAATTTACAACACTGTCATGGAGTTTAAGGCCTAATGAAATCTAAGCCCTTCGAGAGGGGTGGAACTTTCCAGAAATGACCACAATCTGACCTCTTTGAGTTAGCAGCTACAGAGTTCCAAAGCCAGGTGGCATGGGAGGTAAAATCCATCACATTTTCAAACGTACATGGTAGGCCTTTAGCAGAGCAAGCTAGACCATCATTTCCTAACACATGCTTCTCAGGAAAGAGAATCTATGGCATCCAAGTCAGCTAGAGAAGACATGAGTCAAACAAAGATGAACAGGGATATTTTTTCTTCAGGACTTTTCAGAGCCTTTATTATGCTACTGTGTATTGTGAACTTCCAAGAAGAAGAAAAAAATGGCATACAATTTTCTCCAAAACTCGTTTTACTCTGCAATGCCTATCTTTGCAAATCATATCACAGAAAGGGGGTTTTGCAGAATTCACTTTAGTGAAAAATATCGTCAGATCCATAGTGAAAATCTACATGGTTACTGAGTCAGATCCTCTCTTCCAAAAATACGACTCAACTGCATTTTAAGCTACTGGAAGTATAACTTAGTTGTTTTTGAGAGTTTTCCATCTTTGGTACTAGACTGAATTTTTTTTTTCTATTCGTGGCTTTTCTTTCCTTCACTAGCCTATGGTTCTCCTCTACATGTGTTTAGTAGCTCAAATCTTTAGAAATAATGGCACTTTCAATATCCAGCTGGTCCCCACAGTAAGAGTGGGATTTTTGATATCCTTTGATTTGAAGTAAAAACAAAACAAACCAACCAAACAAAAAAACCTCTAAGATTTAAATAATTTTTCAAGACAGTATTCTAACTGTATTTTGAAATTGTGGTTGATTCCTTATGCGGTCCTAAACCAGCCATTTAACTATTTAACAGTTTATTGAGGTAGAGAATAGGTAAGTTCACATTTCAATAAGGAAGTTTGTAATGCCAGTTGGGGGGACTTCTTTGTTAGCCACTACTAGAAAGGAATCTAACCTAACTTAAACCTTGATATGAGAATGCTTTTGCCTATTTACATGAATCATATAATTTGGTAGATGGTGATTTCTACCCCAAATTCGTCTTCAGGGCGCCTGGGTGGCTCAGTGGATTAAAGCCTCTGCCTTCGGCTCAGGTCATGATCTCAGGGTCCTGGGATCAAGTCTCACATCGGGCTCTCTGCTCAGCAGGGGACCTGCTTCCCTCTCTCTCTCTGCCTGCCTCTCTGCCTATCTCTGTCAAATAAATAAAACCTTAAAAAAAAAAAAATCATCTTCATTCTCAGCATCTTTTCTAACCGAAAAGTTGTTCAACATTTCAACGTACCAACTACTGGTTGGTTGATATTCAGAAAAATAATTGCCTATGAAATATATATATGTGTGTATCTATATACATATATGTATGTATATATGTATATATACACACACACAAGCACACATTCTTTAACAGTAAATCAGAAAGCATGTATTTTATTTAATACACTTCCACATTGTCTTATTAACTTACTTTCTTGACTACATTTGATTTTTCTGAAAGTTGTTGCAAGTAACTCGATTTCCCAAAATTAGGAAAAAATTCCAAGCTGTTAAGGAAATTTAACCTGTGGTAATATAAATCTAACAAGAATACAAAAAACTATGTGTTGTTTAGTAAAATCTACTGATAACAAGATTATTTTAAAGCACTCATAAGTTAAAGCTGGTTTTATTAAAATCAAGTAGAAAATGTGCAGAGAAACGGACAGAAAGGATGCAGGTTTGAGATGGAATGAATGCTCCACATTCACACATGCATAAAAGCACAAAATGAACATTTGTCCACAGGAAATTTAGGAAACTGATGCATTGGCAGAAATCCATTACAAGAGTCCTCTTGCATAACCCACTGGCTAAGATAGAGAACTCTTTCCCTGAGGTGGATTCTGACAGGCAGATCTAGCCTTCTACTCTCCATTCTATTTAAACTCAGTCTTGGTGTTCTCCTCTAGATTTGGTCCTACTGTGGATTCAAAGACCAGGCCTTTGGCTGAGCAGGAAAAATATGAAGAACTCTGGGGGAAAACTGAAAACGAGTGTAACCCCACTTCAGCTTTCTTTCGCCTCCCTCGTGGCCCATGTCCTATATGCTCTAACTTTCTGGGATGCCCTGGAAAACTGAGTGCCTCCTCCCCTCACCCAAGCTCCTCTACATGCAGACCTCTCCCAGCATCTACCCTGGTACCCTCCTGACAGCCCCCGGGGTGCTCTCTCCCCGGGAAGAGCAGACCCAGTCTGCTCTTGGGTCTCCCTTGATTTTTAGCCTCACCTGTGTGAGTTTGATACAATTCTGTCTCCCAACTATGCCAAACTTCACTGTTCCTGCTACTAACTGAAATTACAGCTGTTACTGAATAGGAAAATACATCTTCAATCCTCAATTAATCTTCACATTGTCGCTTTCCCTTTTCAGTCTCCCTGGACTCTGGTCCTAATCTTCCTCTACCCTGTTGGCCAAGATGCCTTACATCAGTGATTAACCTTCATTCTTGCATACTTTCTTGTTTCTGTTTCTACCTTCTCCATGTCCTATTACCTTTGAGCCCTGCACTGTGCTACAAAAATCTTGGCAACTTAGATCTTTGCTAGCTCTGGATAAAGTTGTTAAGGCGACTTTTACCTAATAGGTACCCTATTGATCAGTTACATTCTCTTTCCATATTTGCCTTTAATGAGTTTTTTTTTTAAAATTGTGATGGAGTCAATGAATGAGTATCATAAAAAGGTCTTATTTTAAAATCAAAGGCGAAAACTGTTTTACCTCCACAATAAATCTTACTAATGACTTGTATAATAAGAAACTCTGGGAAAGGCTCAAGAGAGATCTTAAATTGAGGTAAACAGGTGTAGTAAAGTGAAGCAAAGGCTCACTCACTCAGTTTGTCCCCACTCCAGGTTAAATCATTCTATAGGCTTTTGGTAAATGCAGTAGCAAAGCGAGAGTTTCTTATATTCCAAAGGAAACTTTAAGCTCGAAGTCTCTGATAACTCATTTACAATCTAAAATATGAGAACCCCTTCCAGAATGTAGCCAAGTCAACCACGCTCATAGGCACAAATGCTCTCCTTATAAAGCAGAAAAAAGTGAAAAATGGAGGCAGCATATCTTGAATATTCAGTCTAAATTTGGAAGTCATTTTGCACACAATAATCTATTAGAATCAGGCTATTAATCATAATTCTGCAATAAGGTATACAAATTCAGGCCTTCTATAGAAGGATTTTATAATCTGAAGGAAGGTGGCAGAATAAAAAACCAGCCTGGTAATTAAGAATAGGAGTCCTAACACACACACACCACAGCAATGATGTTTCCAAAGGCACTGGATTCAGACTCCATGGGTTTATACCTCAGCTCTGTGTGACAGCAGACTCTTCATCTCTCTTGGCCTCAGGCTTCTCACCTGTAAAATGGGCTGAATAACAAAAGCCACCTTGTGGGATTATTATGGGGATTAAATGAGATAATACCATGGTTTAGAACAACACTTGATTTTTTTTTTTTAAGTGATTATGTCAAGGGCATTTGCTGGCCATGAACTTGTGCTGTGGAGGGTCATAAACCAATGGCTTTGGTCCTTCTCATTCTCATTCAAGAGAGAGAAGTCATGGCTTCTTGGTCTCAGAAGTGGTCCTTCAGAGATCTGGGTTCATGAAGAGATGGAAATAAAGCAAGTGTTCCTGCCCCTTCTGTTAGAGAATCAAACAAAGGGTCTTCTCAAGTCCAGGATTCCAATGTTCCACAGAAGGCTCCGAGATGGAGACCCCGTGGCCTTGCAATAAATTTCGTTTGCCTCACTATTATTCTCTACACTCATAGTTCCCTTGGGTCTGGATGTCTGGTGCAATGCAGGATTTAGGGTGCTAAGGCACCCTGTTCTTCTATATGCTAACCCTATTTCCTGAACATGGCTAAAACCTTGCCTTCCTAATGAAGTATAAAATGAAGTAGGCTTTGTTTAAAAGTCTCAATATCTAGGATGGGACTTTACCTTCCTTTTAAGAGTCCTGTACTGAAGCAGGCAAGGCATTACCATTAATAAAACATCCTAATGTTTCATTGGTATTCCAACTCCCTATATAGTCCTCACACAAGCAAACATGTCTTTGATTCCAATGGGACCATTTTCCTGTGCAAATTCTGTAGGATTCCAATATTTTATTGAGGTGTGAGCTAAAAGGGATGTCCAAAATGAATGGAGACACTTAGAATTTTGCCATACACCTAAATATCTCAGAACCTACCCTCTCTACAAAACATCATACAGTTAGCATTGGTCAGAAACACTTTTCTCATTCCAATCACTAAAAAGTTGTTAATTTGGGGGGCCTATGTCAACTTTTTTCCTTAACTATGCATATATTATTCTATTTACTGTGTTTGGATTCTTCTATATTCTAGGCACGTCTCATCTATTTCTTCCATTGATTATAAACATTTTCAAAGGTTGAATCTTGTTAACTCTCTACAGTAATTTTTGCTGTTTGTTTATTCTTTCATTCTATATTTATTGAGCATTTACAATGTCTAGGTACTATGGGGATAAAAAGTTAGACAAGGTGATGAATCCTTCTCCCCAGAGTCATAGGTTCTATTTTCATACAATGAAGCATAAATAGGTTTAAAAATGTCATGGCAAAGTTGCTGTTTTTCTAGAACTAGAAAAATGTTTTGCCTGTGTTGCATTCTCTGTTTTGCCAAAGCCAATCATTGCCCTTATTTCCTTTCTTGAAATTGAAATTGAAAAAAGATAAAGAATTCAAGAACACAGAATTTTATCAATCAAAATTAGCCACAATTTTACTTCAAACTCATAGAATCTTCTCTTTTCATCCCTCTCCAGGATTGTGGCCAAAGCCTCCAAGAACCTCATGTCCACTCAAAGTCTAGGAATTGTATTTGGACCCACCCTTCTGAGAGCTGAAGATGAAACGGGGAACATGGCAATACATATGGTATACCAAAACCAGATAGCTGAGCTCATGCTAACTGAGTACAATAAGATCTTCGGCTCAGAGGAAGACTGACAGACAAGACAAGTGACTGAATATGTTCACATCTGTCTTGATGCCTAATATTTTTACATTTCTGTAAACATATTTCTGAAATATTTTTTTTCCTTTCAAGCGACAGATGCCTCATTTTGTGAAAACTTAATGATAATTTTGTGTTTAAGTTCCAAACATTTGAATAAAATAGTTGACAATATTTGCCTATATGTGTTCTACATTAACCCCTTCATTGCTGTTCCTTCTAGCACTTCCAGGCATTCACTGTGCATGCTCCACACTATAAAATAATGTGCTGAGCACAGCACATACCCAAAAAACAGCTTTAAAACTGCTCCCAGACATTAGATGTGTAATTGCATAAGTGTGAGTTTTGCCAGTATGGGTATGTGTGCACACAGGTGAGCCTGCTCCCTACCCTGGCTGCCTCGGGCATGTTCCCATACTCCTACTTGTACAGGAGTAGAAACAAAAGGAGAAAGAAGTCAGAAGTTAATCATTTTTAAATAGAACAACAACAAAAAATCAGTTTCTCCACTAAAATAGACATATTTCATCTTTCAGGAACATTTTTGCATGTGCAAATATAAACTATAGCCCAGTGATCCTCAATGCTATATGGTGAAATTTATAAATACAACATGTTGAATGCCAATTTTTCTGAAGAGAAATGACAGTTCAAAACATTTGCCACTGAAGATTTTATATATATACAAACACACACACATACACATGCACACAAACATATATATATGCATATATATATATATATATATATATACACACATACATACACACACTATTTGCAGTCCCATAAACATACTGTCTTAAAAATTAGAAACAAAATTAGTGCCTTGGAATTTTGATCCTTATAATATACAGGAATTGCATGACCACTCATTTTTAAAGTTAGCATACATTTTGAATCTTCATCAAACTGTATATCTTCCTCTGCCCTGGCTATGTCATTTTATGTAGAATTTTTATTATGCTTCTGAGGATGCTTTATTGGTGAATTACATTAAATCCATCTAGAAGAAACTTTTTTAAAAGCCTCTTTTTTTCATATGCCCTAAGGATTACTTGACTAGACTTGGATTGCTTTATCCATTTGATGGTTAGTTTCAGTTATCATGGATAAACAAAAGGGTAACTGTCTAGAATATATCAAATATTGTTTTATTTTTGAAAAGTATGTTCTAGCTGATGACATCTCATACCCAGTTTTGTGAAAGTATTTTGCTGATAAAAATATAAACTTTTGTTTGACAGCTTTTTAATCAAATTCAAAAGGAATAAATAAAATTAATCCAGTGCAATAAAGAGTAAGTCTAGTTATCGATTTGGTCATAAAATGAAAAACAAAGCATGTAAATAAAATGTGTGAAGCACAGATTCAAAATCAAACACTTCGAGCAATAATGAGCTCAGAGACATAGGCTGTCTGCATAGACGGGGTACATGGTACAGGGAGAGAGTCTGTTCAAGGGATAGCCAGATGTGCTGGTAGCTCCGGCATCCATGGAGCTGCCTGAGAAAGAAGCTACCTTGCCCATCTTGAATGTTTTCATCTTGGCAATGACGCCAGTAAGTCGGCTCCTGGCCAAGAACAGAGAAGAAACCACAATAAATGCCGAAGAGAGGTTTCATCAAGTGGGATAGATACACATACCACAAAGCCAAGGCACGTCACATGAGTCGGAACCCCATGAACTAAAGTCACTGGTAATGAGGAGCTAATAGACTTGCCAGCCTTGAGTTCTTATATGTAAAGTTGTACTTACGCATTTCGGAAAAACATGGAGACAGGAAAAAAGAGTCTCTTGCATTCTAGTTCAAGTCCTTCCTCCTCATTTCCATGACAATCCATATTCTGAATTACATCTCCTCCAAGGTTTTAATTGCTTCCCTTTTTGAAAGGGGGAGAATGGATTTAGTGGTCCCCACGTTTAAACCATACCCCTTCCTGTGGCCCTCTTTAAAGTTGTTCTGGGAGCACCGGCCAGAAAGAAGCAGCACTAATAGCCAAAGAGAAGTGGCACTACCTGCTTTGAGCAGGGACTCATAGCCCCTCATCTCTGCTGCTTTCCAGATTTATAATCTTCAAAAGCACCAGCTTCTTCATTTTCCATCTGATGGGATTTAGCCTGATTCAAACCCCAGCTGTGTCCCATCCTTGCCTGCTAAGGACATTTAATCAGAGACTATGTTTCCTCTCGGGGACAAGACCGTTCCACAGTACTGAGGCAAAACACCCATCAGAGGCTCCGACTTGCACACACCAGAGGCATAAAAAGGGTTACACCAAAAGGCCATTAGATTCCAGAGCATCCCGAAGGCTGTAATTATGGTAATAGCAACTATTCCAAGTTTAAAAGCCAAGAATGTAGATATACTAGGTTGACCCACCAAGGGGTTATATTTTATAAAACTGATAGGTATTCTTCATCAGGAAGACATAAAAAAAAAAAATGAGCACTTCTTAATCACCTTGTTTAAGGTGCAAGTCTATATACTAATATAAATAAGAAAAATTCCCACCCTCTGTAAATTCCACAGTCCAGTAAGAGAGAAAATCATCTAAAGATTAATAGAAGATCAGGGATCTCAGTAACCTTAATAATTATGTCACCCCAGGGTTAGGTACCTATACTGAAGAGATGCTCAAAAAGCATTCTGAATGAACGAACAAGCAGAAGCTAGTGCAGAAACATTAACAAAGTTCATTGGTTGACGGAGAACCAAGTAACAAATTGTGCCTGGGGTGAGTCAGGAGAAGTTTCACTGGGAAGGTAACCTTTTTCATCTAATTTTAACCAGTCAAATAAGATCAACGAAGGAAAAATGTAGAAGACATACTGGGCATGAACAGAGTCACAAAAGACCCACCATCTCCAAGGTAAAGAGAGAAGCTCCGTCCAGACAGGAGGAAGAACATGTCTAGCAACTTTGGAGGATGGAGCTAGAGAACGCTATTGGGGTCAGATATAGGACATGATAAAATATGCATGCAGTAGGCAGAAGAGACCCAGCAGGAGTTGTAAAATAAGAAAGTGAGAGAAAAACTTTATTTCTTAAAAAAAAATCTCTAAATTCACAAGTGGACACAAGAAACCAAATACCTCGAGAACATTAACATTTTCTACTGTACGTGTTTGTATGAGTGTATGTATGTTGAGTGTACACTTTTTAACATTCTCCGTCATGCAATGTAATCTTGTGCCCTCAGGAGCATTCCTATATTATGATGACTAAATATTTTAATATATTATAGCTGATAACTTGGCCTATAGAATGGAAACACAAGCCCAAAACAGTCTCCCTGGAAAAGCCGGCTAGTTGGGTACCTCCCGTTCCGACATCGATTTACCTACCCAGGATGTGTACCCCTCTTCCGCACTAATACAAAAACTTTGTGGAGATGGTATTTATTTCACCCTATATGTTGAGGGTGTGATTTGACTTAGTGTGTGCCACATGACAGGATCACCCCGCCACAGCTAGTAATTGAAAGCCATATGATGGTTCTCCCTATCCAATTAGAAAACAAAGGATCCAATTAAGAAAAATTAGAAAAGCTGTTAAAAAGGAACAATCACTTGCCAATGCTGCTTGTCCTTACAGTTTAACACAGCTAGAAATTGACCTGTACTTCTCTTTTCCACATTTATTTTTGTGAATTATAAGTTAATCACCCTGTCAATTCCTAATTAAAAGGCCCTGTAAAGATTTTCATCCAAAAGGACTGTCGCTAAGAGTTCTGGGTCACATTGCTCTGTTGTCAAAAATAAAAAATAAAACCAAAACAATATCTAACGCTCTCCTTGGGAAACTCAAATCTTAATACCAAATAACAAAGACTTTCTTCAAACATAATAATCACATACAATTTCTTCAATTAAGATGTTTCATCTTATCTTTAGAAATAGGTGCACTTTTTTCTTCTCTTTCTTTAGGTCATCTTTTTTTTTTTTAAGATTTTATTTATTTATTTGACAGAGAGAAAGATCACAAGTAGGCAGAGAGGCAGGCAGAGAGGCAGGCAGAGAGAGGGGGAAGCAGGTTCCCTGATGAGCCGAGACCCTGATGCAGGGCTCGATCCCAGGACCCTGAGATCACGACCCAAGCCGAAGGCAGAGGCTTAACCCACTGAGCCACCCAGGCGCCCCCTTCTGTTTCTTTAAACCAAGGGTTGCAATCTCAAATGTTACAAATGAGTCAGGAAGAGCAGGCTTAAGGCATTATGAAGTGGTAGCAGCTGGGGAAAACTCCAGTTCAAACCCTGGCCAAAAGGGTCCACTTCTCAGCTCAAGCCGACATTGCTTATATGGGAATATGGGCACAGTGTTGCCAGACCTTCAGATCTTTCATGACAAGCCAGAAATTCAGGAACTTATGTGAAACCTGATTTTCAAGGGCACCTCATAAAACACATCTGAGCAGATGTACCCGCACGGTTTTTCATTTTTGTAAACTCCATATTAAGCCTTCCAATGTTGCAAGGTCTGCTTTCCAGAAAATGGGTGGGGCATGAAGCAAATGGTGGAGATATGTGAGTGAGCCAGAGCAACATGTAAGAGAAGAAAATGGAAAAAATAGAGATAGAGAGAATGAGACAAGCAGACATAGGAGGACTGGCTTTTTAGGTCCTGAGCAAATTATTTACTCTCTCTGGGTCTCAGTTTTCCAACCTGCAAAATAGAATACTTGCCATATCTGGCCTCTTAGGACTAACAGGATCATGTGATGGAGATGAAAACAGGTAACACAGCATGAAAACCTAAGTTGTTTCTAATGGGTGTGGATGATAGATCTCCGGCTTATTGACTAACAGTTAGCTTTGTGAACTTCTAAGATGAGAGCACCTGGGTGGTTTAGTCGGTTAAACGTCTGCCTTCAGCTCAGGTCATGATCCTAGGGTGCTGGGATTGAGCCCCATGTCAGGCTCCCTCCTCAGCCGGGAGCCTGCTTCTCTCTCTCACTCTGCTGCTCCCCCTGTTCATGCGTTCTCTCTCTCTCTCTCTCTCTCTCCCCCTCCCTGTCAAATAAATAAATTATTTTTTAAAAATAAAAAAGTTAAGATAATGAGGAGGTTAGGATCAGATGCTAAAAAGCCTTGAATGCCATACCCAGAGGTAGTATATTAAGTCCATAGTCAACTTTGAGACCTGAAGGTTGTTTAATAGTACTACTAATGCAGGTCTGAGTTCAGACAGTGGCAGCAGGTATTATAATCAATAGTATGGAGCATGATCCTACTGAACTTCTGAGCTTCTCCCTAATCATGGCTGCTAAGTGCAAATCACCATTTGTTCTTACCCAGAATTCCTAGAGCAGGCCCATTTCTGGCTGAATTACAGAGTGGGGGGCGATTCTGGTATTCCAACAATGATTGGTCATTTGACAGTAACTACCCTAAGATATTTTGACCAAGTCATATCCAAGTCATGTAAAGTATACACACTATCACTTTCTGCTTCTGGCATGATTTCTGAATGATCAGAAGGTCATTTCTCTCTTACCTGCCTCTGATTTCTCCCTCCTTTCTTTTGGAGCAATATTGCTCCACGGGCCACCTCCAGGGACCACAAAGTGAAATTAGATCCGGGGAGACTACTTTGATGAACTAACATTTATGGAAGGTTTGTTATGTGCCAGGAATTGCACTTTACATATATACAAACATATTTAGTTTTATTTAATCTTCACAGCTCTATGGAGTGAGGTACTAATATTATCCCTGATTTATACTTGAGGAAATTGAGGGGAAAAATAATGAAGTTATCCAACTTCATGCAGTTAGTAAGTGTCAGGTTAGTTTCTGAATCTCAATAATATGGCTCCAGAGGCCTCTGCCTCTACTACTATACCATATGCCCACTTTGTTAAGAAAAGGAGTAGAAGAAAGCACATAAGCACATAAACACCTGAAGTATTTATATGCCTATGTGGGTACCTGGTCACTCTCTTGTTACAACACCTGAAGAGAGTTTCACTTTCATACTAATTTTCACCAAAGAACAAGAAAGATAATTTTTAATTTTCCCCAAAGAAATACAGAACACCTTTGTTGTCATAGCAAAATCTCGTTCATGTTGTTGCTATTACACTTTTAATATTCACGCACCATTTCCTCTTCCTGTATGCTTTATGGACATTGTGCTTACCATTTTACCACATTATAAGAGAGACAGAATGGAAGCGTCCTTGCCCACCTCTTTAAAAGTACCTGTTTGAAAAAATAAAAAATAAAACAAAAAATAGAAATGCCTTTTTGGTGGCTTCTACTCTATGTTCCATCATTTTGTCTCGTGTTGGACTGTATTTGTCAATTTTTGATTTATCATCCATGATATCATGCTGCCTAATATTGTATTGAAATTCAGTCTGGCCCTGTAGAGGTTCTGTGCAAGATGAAAAACATGAGACCCCCACAGTCGTCTTCTTAGCTATAATCGAAAGGAGGGCAGCCATTAAGACACACTGTGCCTCTTGCTGCCGGAGAGTGATCCTGAATCATCCAAATGATGAGAATACAGAGAACATCTTGTACAAAAAGATGGTAATTTTGTATAGTAGTGTTGTCAAAATGAAAATGTCTAGCTGTCTTGGTGAGAGACCTGGCAGGAGAACACACACACACACACACACACACACACAAACACTCATCATACACATGCATTCTCTCTCTCTTTCTCTCTCTCTCTCTCTCTCTCTAAAACACACACACACACACACACACACACACACACACTCATCCCTTATCTACTTATCCAGCTGCGTGTTGTTATCTTATACTTGAAACGAGGCATGCCGGGTCCACAAAATTTTTCAGCGATCATCTGGGCTCTAGAGAACATTCCCCCACTCCATCAGGAGAGTGCCAGGAAAGCAGTGAGGAAGAGAGAGGTGACACAAGCCCATTGTGGCTGCTCAGTCTACACTTGTTGGATGAGTGAACCAAGGTAAACATCCACACCATAAGCCACACTAAACACAAACGTGATCGGCCATCAGGTTGCCTACCAACTAGTCACAGCAAGTTAAATGCCATCTCAAATCACCGGAGTCCGTCCTGATTCTTATGCCCACTGATAAAAGGTCATCAAACAGATAGTCCTCCAACAAACTGTCTTGCAGTCTAAGTCTCCTAGAAATCCTTCTATCCCATAGCTCAATGACAGAGAGACGGTAAGATTCACGAACCTAACTCTTGCAAGTCTACCAGAAAATTCTGACGACCTGGCTTCAGTTCTGGAAAAGTCCAGACATCTGTGACACGCAGCAGCATCTCCCACTCGCCTTCCCTGCACTGCCGAACGTAAGGTTTATGTGGGAGATAAATTCTACAGAGCATAGGATTTCTGACCAATATATGAAAATCTCAAAAGCCAAGAAATCTGGCAAATACAAAGCATTGGCCTGAAAACTCCTCACTTTCCTCTGGCACCGTTTAAGCTGACAGGTTTGCTTGAGACACACACACACACACACACTCACATTTGAAGAGCAGGACTTGCACTAACCATTCTCACATCACCAGCAAAATGTGTTCTAAGTCCATATTGTGAAGCATACTTGAGGACGTGTGGATTTTTCCACATCATTTGGTGACATTTTACACAGTTTAATTTCTGCTCTTTATTGCTAGACCCTACCTTTTTTTTCCCTTGCAAACATTCCACCAATGGGATTTCCTTCAGCATTTTAACCCTGGGCTCAGACTCTTTCCTCTCCTTCAGCATCTCTCTGAATTGCCACTGCAGAGTTTTGCCAGGATGTGTCAAATTTGAGCCTCCCCGATTGAAAGCAAGGGGATAGAGGAGTTGAGCTGCTGAGGAGACAAGAGTTAATTGACGAGAGACCAGCCTATGGCTCTGACAGGAAGCCTGCAACCACCACCACCCCCCTCCCCCCACCCCCGAAGCCAGCGGGGAAGGCTCCGGGGAACCACGGTCCGGCTCAGGATGACCCCCTCCTCGGTCTCCGCAAAAGTCCAGGTGAAAGGCAGCTTTTAAGTTGGAAGGAGTGAAGGACACAATTGAAACCAAAATTGGTTCAGGCTCCCATTTTTCTAGCTATCAGCTCTGAGGTCACAGTCACTAAAACTGGAAACTTAAAAATGACTTCAAAAAGGCAAACGCTAACTAGATTTCACACTGGATTTCATTTTACTTGGCATTACAGAAAGAATGCAGGTATTAAATAGACTGTTTCCTGTATACAATAAGGTTAATTAGTAGTGAGGGATGGAAAATCAGTGTAGACATAACTCTTTTCGACAGGTATCAAAAATAATCCCCAGATCCCTACAGACCCCAGCTGCATTGAAAGAGGAGCAATATAAAAGATTCTTTAAGCATAAAATTTTCAAACATTCTCCAGGTGTCCTGAGCACCAGCGACACAGAGACCCCAAGCACACACTGGCTCCTGGCTCCGCATACCCATCCTTTGCTCTCACTTGAGGCACAGCCACTGACCTGCTGAATTTTAAGCCCCCACCCCCACCCCCAACAAGGCCGTCCATACAGAGTGCCTGGGATTGCAAACAGAGACAGGAGAACAAAAAGAATATATTGCGGCCCGAATAGGACTTCCCTAAGCTCCTTATCAATAAGGTTAATAAGGGTCTATGCAATTTACTGATCACGAAGATGGAACAGCTCTCCTCACACTCCACATTCTGTGCGGAGGCTGGCTTTCAAGGCTTTTCACAGCCAATCACATAGAAGCCCCTTTGCCAGCACCCGGAGACTAAACTCCGGTTCACTCTCCTGGCCTCTGTGAAATCTGTGGTCTGTTATTCCACTTCTACCTGCCCTAGTTAAGCAGATTAGCGGTTATGTCCTAGAACGTGATCTAGGAGGTTCTTTGTAATCGAAGCTGGAGTACTCAGATATTTCTTATTAAAAAAAAAAAAAAAAGGAAGGAAGAAAGAAAGAAAGAAAAGAAAAAAATGTATTTCTGAAAAATGGATTCCTTTTTTCTCTTGGTTTAATTTTGTTATCCTCAATCATACGCATGATGTAAGAAAAAAATTCCAAACTTCTATCTTCTCTATAAAATACATGTCATATCAAAAAGGTGACAAGAGGGGGGAAAAGTAATTAGTGAGTTCACAGAGTTCAGTAGAAAAGTTAAAATGGAGTAACACATTACTTTTTATGTTAAGATTTCACAAGACAAATCTTGCCTGTGTTTTAATTGCATGTGACCCTGGCAGTCCGACTCTGAAATGAAGTGCCGTAAAATTAAAGATGACAGACGCTCAAAACAAGTCTTGTGATCTTGATTAGACTACAAAGACCACACTCTCTCTCTGCTGCAACTCAGATATCATGGACTGTTTTATTTGGGGAATTGCTTCATTAATGCCTTCTTTGACTAGACATGTTTATTATTAAAAAAAAAATACTGAATATGGTGATATCTTGCATAACTAAATAATTCCCAAAAAGCAAGTTATAAATGAGGAGTGTTTAAATAACCCCGAGACCTAATTTTTTTATAAATGCGTATATATGCATGAATATATATATATACATGAATGTGGGTGTCTAGAGATGTGTATGTACATAGTATATATCCGTCTTTGATATATATATTACCTACTCTAACGTAAGAATCTATGATAGCCTGACAAGCAGAACAATTAATCTGTCCTATTTCCTTATAGTCATATGCAGTTTCTTAGGCCGAGAGAATGTATGGAACTATACATTACCTTATAAAAACTATTTCTGAGAAACACAACTCAAAATTTTAAACTTTCCAAACATAGTCTGAGAACAGAACTGGATTTGACTTCATTTTTCTTTTTTTTCTAAGATTTTTTTATTTATTTGGGACAGAGAGAGAGAGAACATGAGCAGGGGGAAGAGGGGCAGAAGCAGAGGGAGAAGAAGGGGAAGCAGACTCCCCACTGAGCAGGGACCAGATGTGGGGCTCGATCCCAGGACCCTGGGACCATGACCCAAGCCCCAGGTAGACGCTAAACCGACAGAGACACCCAGGTGCCCCCATTTTTCAAAATTGTTACCAAACCATTCTACCTAAATGATATAAGACATAGAACAGATGTTTTTAAATCCCACTTCTCCCTTGTTTAAAAAAAAAAAAAAAAGGTGCTGGGGGCAAGTCCTTATTGTATCACACTCTAAGTGTCTCCCCTGTACGTCCACCACACGGACCAGATAAAGGACCTCCTTCAGTCCTTTAAGCCTCTGGGTCAGTTCTCCCCTCTTACCCTGAGTAGCTCAGATTATTATTCATCTACAGAATCACCTACATTCTAAACTTCTACAATTCTATTATCTAGTCCCATTTTAAGAGCACTATTTTTACTTCATATATTTCATTGAAGGAAGCAAAGGGATTTGTGCTGGTTATTTGGATGTCACGATTGACAGAAATATATGGATTCAACCTAGAATCAGACCTGGGAATCTGGTTTCTCAAGTTTACTTTTTTTAGTATCTGTGATTCCAGGAAAGTCTCTATACACATCTGTTTCGATTTCTTTAAATTTCAAATATGTATAGCAATTTCCCCCCTACCTAACAAACAGGGCTATTGAGAAAATAAAATATGATGGCATATGTAATATCTTTTTGAAACGTAGAAGACATAAGGCTTCCAAGTCGGTAGTATTTTTAGGGTAATTATTCTATCAATGGTCTTCAGTATACACAATAGTCTTTTTCATTTACAAGCCAAGAGGTCCTTTAACCTAAAATAGCGTCTTCAAACAGTCTACATATCTGACTTTAAAATGAAATCTTTGTCCCTGCAGAGCTTCTCAACGTCATCGAAAATCCTCAGGTGTGGTGAATGTTGTGTCTGTCACAGGAAAGACTCTATTCACCCGAAGAACCCAGGATTATGAACATCACGTGTTTTTTTAGAATGTAATTGAGCACAGCATTGAAAAATTATGTTATACTGACTTATATATACTTCCCATCCCTTAATCTCCCTCTGCCTCTGTGTTTCTCTCTGTGCGTACCTCTTTGTTTTTGTCTTTTTTTCTATCTCCATGCTTCTTTGTCTCTCTTTCTTTCTGATCCCCACACTCATACCCAGAGCAAGAATTTTGACCTAAGATTTATGATTTCCTGGACTCCTGGGCTGTGGCCAATTGGTGAATTCTTGGAGCTTTCATGATAGGTTGTGGGTGCGTTTTTCTGGAATTGAAGACTCGAGTGTCCATTATATTCTCAAGGAGGTCTGCAATTAGGAACAACTACTCTAGATTAATTTCCTGGCCAATGAATACTACTATCCCATGTCTGAATTAAATCTCAGGTGGGTCAGTTTCAACTGAATCCCAGGCTCTACCAGCCCCTGAGAAGTCTTCAGGGCTTTCTGTCTGACTGCCTGACAGGACAAGCTGGTCCGAGGAGTGAAATATAGATCCAACAAAATCAATTAGTACACATCAAAAAAAAAAAAAGATGATTTAATCCTTAGAGGAACTCCCATTTAAAATTGATGAAAACAGTAATTAGGGGGCATCCATGAAATTAAGAAACTGTGCCTGTTATTCAATGAAGGATGTTTAGTATTTTAAGAATAAATCCAATAGTAATATAAACAGTCTACTCTCACAATGCTCACATTTAAACTGTGCCAGACACATGTCCTGTGCCTGCATGGTACTTCTACACCATTAGCTGCCACAAATCAAAGGGAATGTCATTGCTTTTAATAGGATTACATAGAACTCAGTAACAAGCAGGAAGACTAGCTTTAGACTGAGTAACTGGCCAGTAATTTGGATGTTTAACTAAATGATTGGCTGCCAAATTGACAGGTCATCCACTCTGAACTAGCCACTATTCCATGAATTTTCATGCCCAGGATCACAATGGTTCATTTGCATGTGTGAAATTCTGCTGTGAAGCTGGCTTTTGAACTGGCTAGCTCAGCCAAGGATGGGTTTTGCAGTGCCATGCATTGGTGCCCTGGAAATACCATCACATGAGGGTAGCATTGATCTTCCCACAGTCTTCTACTTAAACGCAGTCTGTAACTAACCAGACCTGTCAACAAAAATGGTAATGACTGAATGCAAAGAATACAGGGGAAAACTGGAATGTTAGAAAATTAACATTATCACCAAAATAAGCATTTGGATGAAGAGAGAGAAGTTTAAAGTCTTTAGACCTCAAGAAAAATTTTGGATTTGCATGGGCCTATTGCTAAGGGTAACTTTTGACACAGTGAGCATTCGGGGAATATTAAGGCATTATTGACAGAATTATCAGCAAATAACTATTAACCACCAGTGACGTATAATGCAGTGAGACAGACATGAGGACAACAAACACAAGCCTCATGAGACAAAGCCTTGTTCTTAAGGGATTTACCATCTAACCATCGGTGCAAAGACCTGAAGCAAAAAAAAAAAAAAATATATATATATATATATATATAAAATAACCCACATGCACCAATTATCCTGTAACAAGACTGTGATATAGCTGCAATGTAATGAGTATTTCAAAGGTGAGGAATGTAAGCTTTCGGGGGGGGGGTGGTTATCATTGCCCAAGGGAATAGAGCTAAGAGGTAGTTTTGAACCAGGTATGTCCACCTGTAGAGAAATACTCATCGTTCCCTAATATTAAAAAGATAAGATGTCTAAAACATATTTACTTCAACATGTAATAGAAAAACAATACAAATATGTAGTAATAGAAAATTGAATAAATAAGCAAGGGAATATTTATACATGAGATATTATGAAAACTTTAAAATCTATTGTATCTGAATAATATTGACAAGAGAAATTTTGCTAAGAGAAAAAACAGGTTATCAAATCACAGGTACAGTATAAAGGCTTTGTTGTTACATATACTACAATATGTATACACACACACACCAGAATGTCAGCAGTGATCTTCCCTGGGCTGTGAGATTATCAGTAATTAATTTTCTTACATTTTTCTTGCCTGGCATATCCCCAAGTTTTTGCTTTGAGCATTTGTTACTGTCTTAATTAGAAAAGGCTCAATTACTATATATATGTATATAGATATACATATATATATACACAAAACTATATATGGTCATTGACACAAGTAATAAGATCTGAGGAATTTCAAATGACATCACATTAAACAAGGGCCTGGAGAGATCCAGAAAGACTCCGAGATGGCCATGGCTCATGAGGGAAAGGTAGGTGAAGAAGGAAGGCATTAGGCAACAGTGTAACATGAACAAAATCCCATCTTTCCTAAGGAAAGATCCACTGGGGGAGTAAGACCTGTTTGACCACAGCAGAGAATTCCAGTGAAGGAGGGGTCACAGGGATAATTGACTTTACATCTTTTATGGATTTCCTTTTAGAAAGTGGAACTAAGTAAAACTTAGATGCCCTTATATGATAACATTTCTAGGACACAAGGCATAGACCACCAGAAGTGTCCTTTGGCTTAGACGGCTGGCTCACTAGCCAACTTCACAGTGGAATTTCACACATGAAAAAATAGGTAAGGGCCAAATTTTGGAAGCCCTGAAATGCCAAGCAAACAAGTTGGACTTTATCCTGTAGGCAGTGGGGAACCTCTGAAGTTTTAAGCAGGGAGGTAATGAGAGCAAAAATGTTTTAGTAAAATTCATCTGACAGCACTGGGGAGTGAATTGGAAGGGAAACATTACAGGTGTCTTTTCAGATGCTTCTTTATGTTTGTTTCTGTTTCTTGTTTTTTTTTGTTTGTTTGTTTGTTTTTTCTGTGAATATCCTATCTTCCTCAGTTAGAATTATAAACTCCTTAAAAAGAAAAATCATATCCTATATTACTTTGTAGATCTGACATTTCTGAGCAATCAAGGAAGCATTACAGAGTTGTTAGAAGCACCAGGTTTGGGTTCAGAGAGTTCCCTGTGGGATTTAGCTCCTGAAGGGAGAAATCAACCTTTCTAAGCCTCAGTGTGCTCACCTGTAAAATAAGTCAGTAAGGCCCACTTCATAGGACTGTGGTGAGGATTAAGTGAGATTATGAATGCCAAGAAAAAGCTAACAAGACAAATTTGATGAAGATAATGACGTTGATGGTTGACGTTGATTTTGACTCTAAGTTAGTCACTGAGTGGAAGAGGGTGAGTCGAGTCTTAATTTGGAAGCCAGTCATTCTGTGGGCAAGGCCAGGCACTGGAAATATTCAAAGGGCAAAGATGGAGCCCACTGAACGTAAAACATGCAGAACCCACCAGGATAAATATTAATAAGCCAAAATAAGTCCTGAGCACATTAAAAAGAGATCGCTGGATGGCACGGGCTTGCTGTAATAAGAAGTGGTATTTGTGTGGGAATGGATACATCCCAAACCACAAGAATGAACAATGATGATGTCTAGAAGCAGCTCATTCAAAGAAACCCTCCCATTGAATCTCTGCTAACCAGTATTATCACAATGTAACTTGACTTCTCTGGGTTCCTTACATGCAGTTAGAGCGGCAGACACCGTCTGTGCTTAGATTAAAATACCCTGGGCTCTTGGAGAGATGGCAGATTTGAAGACTTGGACAGTAAATGCACAGGATAACTCCGGAGAAGCACATTGTTCGGAAAGACAAGAAAGTTTAAAGACTACTGATGCGATCTTCTCAAAAAGACATAGGAGCCAACTGGAAGAGACTTCCACTGGGAGTCTACAATGGGATAAACATAAGCACCAAAATGTACAACAATCGCAATAGATTGGGAGATATCAAATATAGTTTTTAAAGATATTTTTTATCTATTTATTTTAGAGAATGCGTGTGCTAGCCAAGGAAGGAGCAGAGGGGAAGCTAGAGGAACAAGCAGACACCTTGCTGAGTACTGAGACCAATGCTGGGCTAGATCCTATGACCCTGGGATCATGACCTGAGCCAAAACCAAGACTCAGATGCTCAACCAACTGAGCTACCCAGGCACCCTCAAGTATAGCTTTTAAAATCTAGGTAATAATACTAACAGAAGAAACAAAACCTCTTTGCTTACCAAAAAAATCACACTTAGAGAACAAAGATTCTGAAAATTGATGTATAAAAAAAGAAAGTGAGCATTTATATTAATACATAGATATTCAAATGTATGTAATATATATGAATCTAACCCTCTTATATGAATAGTATTTTAGCATAACTGAATAGATGATGAAGAAATACTTTTATAGAAGAATTCTAAGGAATCCAGACGGCAAATTATACACATATTCAAAAGTAAATGGAATAGTATAATAAAGCTCCAAATATTCACCACCTAGTTTTAACAAGGACCAACATTTTTCTAATTTTATTTCAGCTATCTTGCCACTGTTTTTGCCTGAGTATTTTGAAGTGAATTCCAGACATCATCTCATTTCAACTGTAAATTTAAAATTAAAAAAATAAAAAACATACATCAAAAACTACCATTATATTATTCATAATATCTAGAAGTTAAACTAAAAGTAAAATAAAACTATATCAGATAAAAGTGACTTTTCACTAATCATCCCACCCATTTTCACTTACTTAGCAATAGAAAGGACCCTTATTTACCTTTCTAAGTAAATCTGGGTCCTGAGAATATTCCTGCAATCTCCACCATGAGGTAATCCTCAGATATATCAATGAAAAAATAAAAAAGAGAGATCACAAAGGAGACGTCTTTAATATCAGAAATTTTCCATCATATGATCTAATCTCTCCTTTCTCCTTAGAAGAGTTATTTAAAACTTCTAGTAAGTGCATTCTCCCAGGTGAGCACGAACTGACTTCTGGACTGCCCTTTATATCCATGAAATTGACTTTTTGTTATCTTTTAAATTCTTCAAAATCCCAAGGAAGGTTTTGAAACAGCCCATAGCGTGAGAGTGGCTGTGATTATCATTCTGTCATGCTGGCCACAACATGTATGTTTTAAAGCCTACAGGATGACATTCCAATGAATTGAACAAAATAATGTCTCAGCAGTAAATGAGAGGAAACATGCATCTATCTATGTTAATATACATTTTTAGTTTTCCATTGATTCATTTCATGGTTTTCATTTCTCAACTTAAAAAATGTTTCCTATAATTTCAATATCATAACTACACTTAAAAAATCCTTTCTTGCCTATTTTTATTTATCTCTAAATTATGTTCCTTATCTGCCTTCATTACAGAAACATCTATTCCAAATCAGCGCTGAAAGACAAAATACTATCTACATACTTCCAGAAAAAGCAATTTGACACATTTCTTAGTATCCTGATAGTATCCAACCTGATGGTCTGAATACCAGAATTGTAACACAAAAAGAGAGAAAAGGCAGCAACATATCTGCTTTGAGACACATAGAAGATCATTTCCCCCAAAATATTTTCCTTATTTTTATGGTACTATGCCTGAAATTCACAAGCTGTCATCATGAGGGGGTAAATAAGAAAGATCTATTGAAATAAAAACGTAATACTTGTTACAGTTAGTATATTGGTCATTTTACATTAATTAACATAGTAGTCCAGATTGTCTTTCTGACCAGGAAGCAATAAAGCTGATTCATCTTCAAGGGAATGGTGGTGCAGTGGGAGATCCTGGAAGTGACACCTAGGAGGGTACTGGAGGGAGGGCTCTGGTACCCCAGACCAATATAAACACCCAGTGTTATGACAGACGAGTGAGGTGAGGGGCAGGGCTCCACCTGGGGAATGGCGGTCAAAATGTATGCCACTCACTCAACAAATTTATGGCAAAAACACTACTCTAGGCACATTGGGGGAGAGAAAAGTGAAAGAGATCCCAAGAAAAATAAATCTTGACTACTTCACAAGGCTCATCCTTGGTTAGCTCAAATCCAAAATTTTGTGAGTACGTTCTTAATATGACTTATTTGTACTTCGTATTTTCCCCACTCCCACTTGAAACCTTTTGCCAAGCCCTTTTAAGACACACATGCACACACACACACACACACACACACACATAGCTACACATATGTAGGGGTGTGTGTGTGTGTGTAAATAAAATAAATTTTGACTTTATTTTTACCTTATTTTTCATCTCTAAAATTCCAGTTTGTAGTGGGGCTACTCCATACTAAATAATATGACTACCAGTCCCTTAGAGTTGAAACTCAGTTAAATTTTAATATGTCTTTTAAGGGCGCCTGGGTGACTCAATGGGTTAAAGCCTCTGCCTTCAGCTCAGATCATGATCCCAGGGTCCTGGGATGGAGCCCTACATCAGGCTCTCTGCTCAGCAGGGAGCCTGCTTCCCCCTCTCTCTCTGTGCCTGCCTCTCTGCCTACTTGTAATCTCTATCTGTCAAATAAATAAATAAAATCTTTAAAAAGAATGAATATGTCTTTTATGAAAGGTACAGATCATTGCCCAAATATATTAATAAAAGAAAGGCAGCTTTTAAATCCAAAGCAAAGTCTGAACTAAAAAATCAAGAAGTTAAAATGGCATTAGGAGGTCAGAGAGCCATAGGCAAAGTTGCAGAATAGAAAATACACAAGCTTTGGGTCAATTAAACTTAGCTTTGCCTTGAACCTCTGTCATCTGCTAGTTGTAGGGCCTGAGAGTCACCCAAAGTCCTAGTTTTCTTGCCTGTACAGCAGGGATGATAATATCTACTTTAAAGAGTTGCTATGGACCTTGAAGAGGTAATGCACAGAGAGTCCCTAATACATAGTACGTCCTCAATAAATGACATTTGTTGGTTCTCCAGCCCCCTTGTGTCAGGGGGAGAAAAAACCCCAACCCTGGAGGAACAGAGGAGAAATATTTGCATTAGTGCACAGATGTTTTCGCTCCTATTTTCACATTCTGCGCCACTTCAGTCTGACCCAAAAACACAGACGCCGGCCAGAAGGGAGCCCACCCAAGAATCATAAAGATAGATGCCAAATTGAATTAGTTAACCCCTGATTTAAATATAAGGACATTATATTTTATGAATCAATTCCTTAAGTTCCCCTCAGACCACAGGTATATAATGCCCTTAGCAAAGGGTTTTTTTTTTTTTTGAGTGTTTAAAGTATAGTAATTATAAAGAAAAATATAATAAACATGCCTCAACCAACCCAACTGCAGAATGTTAGCACTTTGTCAAACTTGCTTCAGACTTTTTAAGTAAAAGAAATGAAACTTTGCAGATAAAACTGAAGTCTCTTTTTTTTCTGCTTAAATTCCATTCTCTTCCCATCTCAGAAGTAACCATTATAATGAATATATCATGGCTCCTTCCAAAAAGCCAATATTTTCTACTTTTACCACATAAGTTGCATACATAAACAATATATGCATTATGTAGTTTTGCATTTTTTGTACAGAGACATTCTATGTATTTTCTAAAACTTACTTTTTCACTTTTGTTTTTAAGATCTGGGCATATCGTACTGGGTACTTATAGATGTAGTTCGCTCATATTAAATGCTATAAAGTAATTAATTTTTAAAACCAAGAGAATTCTGTTTAAAGAAGGAAAAATTAAACCCAATACTTTTCACCAGGCTCCTCGGGACATGCAATAAGCATTCCAGAATTACTTCTGTTCTCTGCTCTCTTGTAGGCATGTCTCATTTTACCTGTGAGTACTGCAGGGGCATTACTAATTATAATTCATTAACTCATTCAACCTATACTTATTTCAAGCCTTGTGAGGGAAAGGCACTACTTTAGGTAATGAGAATACAGAAGAAATTGAATCAAATGTTGAAAAGACCCTACCCCCAAGTAGCTTATAGTCTACTGGAAGAGATGGACAATATACAATCAAATAAATAAACAAAATAATCTTAGCTTGTGATAACTCCTCTCAGAAAATGAATACAATGATATTGTAAAGGTAAGAGGAGTGGTCATGAGAGATCTACATTAGATGGGGTGGTCAAAGAAGGCTCCTCTGAGGAGTGGTTAGAGTTGAATGGAAATCTTGGGAACTAATGAGAAGGAGGCAACATGTGATGAGACCAAGGATGAGCTTTCCACACAAAGGCACACACAAAAAGTACATAGACTGGCTCACTCACCCTGTTTATGACACAGAAGAGACAGCAATGCCATGGGAATGTAATGCAACAAGGAATAAGTATTTTGTAATGATGCCAAAGAGGAAGGATGAACTTTTGTGGAGAACTATAAGGCAGGTTTTAGTCTAAGTGATACTACAGCCTAGGATCATTCTCATCAAGTCAGCTATGTGATCTGATTTGGAGATTTAACTGGTGCTTTTAGCCTCTGGGCAGAGAATAGATTAGGAGTGCATAAGAATGGAAGCTGTGAGACCTATTAGAGCACTCAACCAGTAGCCGCAACAAGAGATAATGATGGCTTGGACAAAGATGGTGGTAGTGGGGACGGGAAAAAACTAAGAGATTTGAAATATGTTTTGGAGACTTAATCAGAAAGACACACTGGTGAATAGAGTCTAGAGGATGAAGAAGAGGGAGTAATCAAAGAAGACTCCTAGATCTAAGATGCTGGATGCCCGTTCCATTTATTGAAATGAGGAACACTGGGAAAGAATATAGCTTAGTTAAGGGAAAATCTAGACTTCTGTTTTAAATACATTTAGTTTGAGATGACTAGATGCCAATACATATCCAAGAGGACATCTCGAGTAATCAGTAAGCGTTTGGACCTCATGGGAGAAAGTTAATATCATGGATATAAATATTATTATTTAATTATTATGTAAAGTCATGGAACTAGATGAGGTCACTTAGCAAGAGAAGACTGATGAAGATAAATGGTCCAGACAGATCCTGTGAGACTCCAATATTCAAAAGGAATAAGGGAGAAGGGGGTTATTGGAAAAAAAAAAGATTGAAAAAGAGCAACCCAAAAAAGTAAGCAGAACCCACGGGAAATCTTGTGTCAAGGAAATTAAAGAAGGATGTGTTTCATGACAAAGATATTTTTAATGGAGTGGAGAAGATGAGATCCAGATCGAAGTGCACATAAAACGAGCAGGAAGTGACGATGTGGACAAATAAAGTGTAGAGTAGGTAAGTATTAGAGAAATGTTGCTTTGAAAAGCAGCAGACTCATGAAGCCGTGGAAGGGACCATGTGCTCATTAGAGCTCTTAATGTGCAAAAGAAACGGGTGATGCAAGGGGAGAAAAACTGCAGAAATTAAGCAGCAGGAGAGAGTGTGTGCATGTGTGTACACACGTGTGTGTGCATGCATGTAAGTGTGCGTGTGTATAAATATACAAGTATTAAATATTTTTCCTCCATTTTCACAGGAAGAAAGGCAGATAAGGGTACATACAGTTGGGTTTGTATGTTGAGTGGTGGGAACATAAGGAAGTTTATCTCTAATTGTTTCCATTTATTTCAATGACTACTAGACAGAGTCATCGGCTAGAAGTTAGGGGGTAGGGAGAGCATGTAGTATATTTTAAGCAAGAAAAGAATGAAGGAAAATGTTTTTAAAAGAATGGTAAAAAGAGTCTTTCCAGAAATCCAGTAGTGTGGAATGTAAGATTCATTAAGGCAAGGAGCTTTGTTTTATTCATTCTACTCTATCTCTGGTCCTAAGCAAAGTGGATAATCCATTAAAAATGTGCTGGCTGAACAAATGAACAAGTAAATGAATGAATGAATAAACAAGGATTAGGGAAGATGAACCTTTGGTTTGCATCAGGGTTGATTATGACACCCTAGTTTGATGGTGGAAGATAGGAGCAATCCAGTTGAGAGAGGATCTTTATATCTAATGGGTTCCTAAACTGGGTAAAGGTAAAGGAAAAGGGGAATTTATTTGGTCAGTTAACTGCTGTTTTGTAGCTAGTTAGTTTGTTTGTTTTTAAGCTTTTATTTATTTATCTGATAGAGAGAGAGCCAGAGATCACAAGAGAGGGGAATGGCAGAGGGGGAGGGAGGAAACAGGCTCCCGCTGAGCAGGGAGCTCGATCAGGCTCAATTCCAGGCCCCTGGGATCTTGACCTGAGTCCAAGGCAGACGTTTAACCAACTGAGCCACGAACTGGGGTTTTGAAAAATTGAATTAAATGTAATTCATCAAATGAGCTGAAACATAGGAAATGGTGGACAGAGAATGACTAAATTAAGACTTTGATGGTGATGCAGTTGCTGGTGACAGGAAGGTTACAGATGAATCTGTGGATTAAATCAGGCAAGAAAATGATTATGAGGAGCAAGCAAGAAGGTCTAGAAAGTATGAGGCCAGTGGAAAATGGGTGGTCTGTGTTATTAACAGTCTGTGCAAATAGCTACAGGAATCGGGGGGTAGGGGGGAGAGAACAAAGACAATGAGGCCAGAGTGGCAGAGGATTAGGAGGGCTCTCAAGTGGCACAAGCAAATGGCTTAACCTTCAAAGTGTGACCTTTAGGGACACCTGAGTGGTGCAGTCAGTTGAGCATCCAACTCCCAGTTTTGGCTCAGGTCATGATCTCAGGGTTGTAGGATCAAGACCCACATCAGGCTCCATGCTCAGTGTGGAGTCTGCTAAAGATGCCTTCTCCCTCTCCCACTACTCCTCTCCACCCTACATGCACAGTTGTGCTCTCTCTCTCTCTCTCAAATAAATAAGTAAATCTTAAAAAAAAAAAAAGAAAAAGTCATGACCCTCAGGAAAGAGGGATAGTAGCAGTCTAAAAGTCGTAATGGAGGGCATGGAAAATGTATCCTCCATCTCTTGGTTCTGGGTTGGGTGAAGTTAGAGAGAAAAAAGGCTCTACTTAAGAAAACTGCCAGGGAAGTGCCCTCAAGGGAACCAGGTTTTGGTTAAGGCAAAGAGCACTTTCAGAGGAAATACTGCCATTGCTGTCACCTCCCTAAAGCTCCAGACACACAGTGAAGCCATATGGGGAGGGCCAGGTTGTTCTTCCATCAGAGATGAGCAAAGCTGGATAGGAATGAGACTCTCGGACCTATAGGGGACCGAGGCCCTTGGACTTTGGCAGATTCAGGGATATTAGGTCAAGGAGATTAATCCTGACTG